>NC_088382.1:10682500-20682500 GCF_037993035.2 Macaca fascicularis | reverse complement strand
CCACCTCCTGGGCTCAAACAATCCTCCCACCTCAGCCTCCTGAGTAGCTGGGACTACAGGCACATGTCACCATGCTTGGCTAATTTTTGTATTTTTAATAGAGGCAGAGTTTTGCCATGTTGCCCAAGTTGGTCTCGAACTCCTGGCCTCAAGTTATCCACCCACCTTGGCCTCCCAAGGTGCCGGGATTACAGGCATGAGCCACCAAGTCCAGCCTGTGTTTGTGTTTCTTAGCCAGCCAAATACCTGTGACCTTGTGCAGGATTCTGTTTTATCCCAAAGGAATAATTTTGGACTTCAAAATTTCAAATGCTAAGAAAAGTTTTTCAAGTTATTTTTTTACATAGACGTATATGGTTTCTGGCTTTTTTTTCTCCAAGGCAACTTTCCACGGAGCAGGCTGTTCTGCAAGAGTCTCTAGAGAAGGAGTCGAAAGTCAACAAGCGACTCTCCATGGAAAACGAGGAGCTTCTGTGGAAGCTGCACAATGGGGACCTGTGTAGCCCCAAGAGATCCCCCACGTCCTCTGCCATCCCTTTCCAGTCACCAAGGAATTCGGGCTCTTTCCCCAGCCCCAGCATTTCACCCAGATGATGCCTCCCCAAAGTCCACAGACTCTCTGAAAGCATTTTGATACAGGTCTGCAGGACTGACCCCAATGAGGAACGTGGGCACAGAGGTATATCAGCACACGTGTGATCACCGTAGGATAACTGGAGCGTCACTGCCGCCGGAATCAGCAGCTTCTGAGACTGGAACTCTGGAGGAAGGCTTTTGCCTCCATCCAAAAGATTTCCTCCAAAAAAAGATTTCGGCGTCGACACGGACGTTGTTGCACAAAGCACTTAAAGAACGAGAGCATCTTGTTCATTGCCTTGTTCACCTAAGCATAGGGGGAAAAACTCTCAGGGGCCTATTAAGATAAAGATTTATAACCTTTGTAATGTCCTTCACCACAGACACCTTCTTGTGAGTTTTTAGTCTGACTGTGGGGGTGGGGGGGTGTGAATGAAATGGATGTCACAGAGTGTCATGTGTCTGATGCAGCCGCCTCTGCTGTGTATTAAATGTCAAAATCTGAATATATCTGGATATGTACTAATCAAATAATCAGCATATACATTTCAGCCAAAGCCATAGAAGAAAAAGCAATAGTTGCTTGAATTATGATCATCTACCACCAACTCTGCTCAGCCCTGTAACAGGGCAGGGAGAGGGTATAACAGGGAAAGCAGGGAAAGCTTTGACTTGTCCCTATCTATACATTCTCTGTATCTTTTGGGGGTAACTTCTTGGCAGTTTTTCAGTGTTCAGCCATGTCAGTTGAAACTAGATTTTTCTGTAGAGTTTTTACTTACCCATGTGAGCCTAACAAACACTATCCTATTATTCGTTTTCTCAGGCTATGTGTAAATGTAGAATCCTAATTTTTCTATTAAAAAAAAAATGTAAAAAGAAAAAGGGCAGTACCAATGGGTTTTTCCGCCTTATTTTTACCTTGATCGATCCTTGCAGATTTAACCTGTCTTCTTCTCTCCCATTATTTTCATTTTCCTTTTTACCTTTCTCCACCATCCAGAGCCACAAAAGCAAACCTTCTACCTCCTACGTACGTTTCTCTGGGATAAGGATAAAGGAATATGATTTTCCAGAGCCCCAGAGCCAGCTCATCTTCCAGGTGCTGAAACCACTTTCCAAATAAACTAAAGCCTGGATTTGATACTACAGATTTTGGGAAATCTTAGAGTAAAGAATGAGAAAAAGGAAGTCATTGGGCTAGTATAATTAAGGTAGGATTCAGTGCTTACCGATGATGCAGTATTTGATAGAAGAAAACAGTCTGGGAGGATCACACTCATTTTTCAGGTACCCTTTGAGGAGTCCCTCTGTCTTTAGTAGCAGAATGGCCCGCTGACGAGCAGAAAATGTGGCCTGTCCAACTCTCCTCCAAGTTGCATTTCAGTTTCTTTCCGAAACTTATTACCTCCCCTAATCGTGAGACTTTGGAAAAGGTGGAAGGAAGAACTGTTGCTTTATCTCCCACTCCCTGCATGTGTCAACATTGTGATGTCAGTATTTACTAATCAACCTTCAGTGGCTGTACAAATAACCGCTGTAGGAAGAAGAGATCCAGGATACTAGAGGTGGATATTTGGGTCATTTACTTGTACACTACATAGCAAGTTGATACTCACGTTGCATGTTCTTTTAAATTAGTGGCTGTGTGTCTTAAGTCTTTAACTTCCAATAGTTTATCATGTATGTAACCTTCCATGTTTGCTTCTGATAAATGGAAATGTAGAGTCACTGCCACTTCCTGGGATATTTCTGCTCACGCTTCCAAGTTCTCAATGACATTAGCCAAAGTTGGGTTTGCCATTCATCCCCTACACATGGTAAATCTTGTGTTGCTCCCTGCCATCCTCCGTATTATGTGACTGGGAAATAAATCTCATAGCAGTTAATATAAGACGTCTTCCGAGGATGGCAGAGAACAGGAGAGAAGATAGGAAACAAAATAGAGAATTTTTAAGATTTTGTTTAAACCAAATGTTTCATGTAGAATACAAAATGTTGGCACGTCAAAAATATGGATGTGTAGACAACTGTAGTTGTGCTCAGTTTGTAGTGATGGAAAGTGTATTTTACTTTGATCAAATAAATAATGCTGGAATACTCAAGAATTGCATCCTCTGACCTACTTCATTCTTCAAATTCTTCAGTTTTACATTCTTCAAATTTATAGCCCTTTGACAGCACAGTAAAGATGGTATCTCCTCTTAGTTTGTTTCCCGGAATTTCCACTGCAACCACATAATTGGTCATGGGTTGAAACTTGGCTCACAGAGCTAGAGTTAGGGCTAAGCTCTTCTTTTCTAAATTCAAAGCTATCTGTGTTTGTTTGAGAAATAAATTTTGGCTGATTTTAACAATTTCTGCTATGTAAGAAAATTGGACAAACTTGGTAAATATTTTTGAATATGGTAAAAAAAAGTCTAAAAGTTGAATGTTCTCAACCTATGCATCTATTTCTAAAAAAAAGCTAAACTTCTAAAAACATGCTGTACTTACTGAATAGACTAATCTAGAATTAGTACCCTTGAGTGCAGCAGTTTAAAAAGATGAAGCATACATGATTTTTTTCAATACCTTCATAAATTAACTCACGTTTGCTTTAAAGTTGCTACTAAGACAAAATGACATTTCTAAGCATTTGAATCTGGAGTTGTTGCTTGTGGATAAGTAGTTGAAGTGTATCTAGAACATTTTAAAATTCTAATACATTGTGGTGGTGATACAAAAGAGAATACTTGGTAATGACCCACGTATCGCCACCACCAAGTCTTTTTGGATATACTTTAAGCCAACTTAACAAACACTTATCCCACTTTGTATTCTTTACAAAAACTTGTTCATTTAATAGAAATGAGTATATAAAATTGTTTACACATGTATAAAGACTAGGAACACGTATGTTGGTAAGCAATCAAAATACATGCTTTCTGTTAGAAAAGTTAACACTTCTGTGAATAGACTGGATGACTTCCTTTTAGTTTGGATGTCAGGGTCGGACTCAAGATGCTGGGGTTGGGGTTTGGTGCTTGACATCAGCCTCTGGCAAAGCACTAATAAAAAGAACCCCAAAGCTGACTGTGTACACAAATGGGCTTTCCATAAGTTCATTACGCTTCCTTTTCCAAGTCAGGAAAACTCAACAGTGGTAGCTACTGTGGTCTGTCCTTGAAGATTCTGAGCAGTGCAAATGTAATATCCTGCATCAATGGTCTCAAAGTCTTCCACTGTAATGACGCTCTGGGAGAGTCTCGTGGTGTGTCCCAGTCCTCTGTGGATCAGCCTCCAAGTGTCTTGGATCGTCACAGGCCTTTCATCCTGTTTAACGACACCCACACAGACTGAAGCACGAGGGACAAGCTGCTATAAACAGCTCCCACTCGCCCAACACTGTTGAGTGTTCCTTTCAAAGAGCAAAGCACATGCTTATAAAAGACTTTAGTATGCATAGCTCATAAGCTGTGGAAGCTTCTACACTGGAATCATTTTAGGCTGCATTTTTTCCAAACAGAGCCTTGAATTTCATTATGCTGTTTGGCGCTGTCTGTCTGTCCTTTTCTTCTATAAGTTTTTACTTAATCTAAAATGTATGCTTTTAGAACTCCAAGAAAGTGGAACTGGCATTAAGCACAAGCAAGGACACAATTTTCCACTGGCCTCGTTCTTCACATTGCCCATTTTCTTTTCCTAAGTGGTTCTTATCTACAGAATAGAAAGTCAGTAGCCTGAAAACGCACCCACTGTATAAATGACTAGGAGCTCCCAATTGCTCAGATTTGGGAGAGGAAGAACTATGATTAGGTCAATGTGCCTTAGGACTCCAGTGGGAGAAAAGTTGTACCAAGGATGGGTAAGATGATGTACTAGATGACATGACCCCTATTTCTAGAAAGTGAGATGGTCACTTTTGAGATGTTCAGCCAACTCTGGTGATAAGAACATAGTATTACTCGGTGAATACCTTTTCTCATAAAATACCAAATAGCAATGTAGGAGCGGGGGAAAAAAACAAAAACCAGAAAAAACACTTCTACTGAAAATCATCTATGTCCTGTAAGTATGACCAACACTTTTGATAAGTACCTGGTACCAGGAAGCTGGAAAACACTATTCCCAGGGACAGTTATTTTCTACCAATCACAGCCTGTAGGCCAGAAGGATGTCAGCTACTGAATGTGTCTTGTAGAGGCCAAATCTCTTCTGGCAACAAAGGGATTATTCCGTGCTGGTAGCAGAGCTGTTATTTTAGCAAGCAAAACATGCACAAGGGCTAAATATGCTGCAATTGCTTTTATGAGAAGTCTACTTTAAAATTATCTCTGGCCTCACAGCACCTTTTCGGCATGGTCTATTTCTATGCTCACTTGGGGGATGTCTGCTTACAGCAGCTTGCCATAGGCACAGCTTGTATAGAGAACACTCGAGCCAAGTGAAACACAGTGGTAGAAAGCAGCAGCAGGAAGAGCCCTGTGGGCTGTCTCAGTCCCCAGCATTTCTCACTTTGTCTCACAGAGGTCCGTGAAGAGGGCTACCAGAGAAACTGGCTACCAGAGAAACTGGGAAGAGACCACAGGGAGAAGGAAACTTCTAGCTGAACTTTCTAACAATTTTGACCAAACACAAAGTTTCCTGGACAGAACTCGGGTGAGGGACTGAAGCAGTAGTGCAGACATAGCACAGAAACTGTGGCAGGTAGCAGGTGTGAAACCTGAAAGCCCTGTATGCTTTCTTAGCCGGGAGGCTGGTAGCCTGGGGCAAGTTCTCAACCCTGCTCCTCCACTGCCTAGAAACAAACTCTGTGCTGTTGGCGGAGACAGAGGGAGTGAGACCAGCCCTTTGGGCTACATGGGAGCTGGGTGAGGCCTGTAACTGCTGGCTTTGTCCCACTTCCCTGGCGACCTGCACGACACAGCAGAGCAGCCCTAATACCCTGGGGAACATAAGTCCATTGGCCTGAGAACCACACCCCCATTCCCAACAGCAGCTATAGCAAGACCCGCCCAAGGAGAGTGAGCTCAGACACACCTACCCCGCCACCACCTAATGGTCTTTTTCTACCCACCCTGGTAGCTGAAGACAAAGGACATAATCTCTTGGAAGCTCTAGGGTCCTGCCCACCACCTGATCCTCCCTATACTACTGCAGCTAATGCTCTCTTTAAAGTGCTGCCTCCTGGCAGGAGACCAACCAACACAAAACTAGTGCAATAAACAAAACTACAACTAAGGACCCTAACAGAGTTCATCCATTTCACTTCCCTGCCACCTCCATCAGAGCAGGTGCTGGTATCCATGGCTGAGAGACCTGAGACATCATAGGACTCTGTGCAGGCACTACCCAGTACCAGCCCAGAGCCCAGTAACTCTGCTGGGTGAAGAGAAATAACAATCACTGCAGTTTGGCTCTCAGGAAGCCACACACATAGGGCAATGGGGAGAGCACTACAACAAGAGAGCACCCCATGGACAGCAGCCCTTGAGCCCCAGATCTTCCCTCTACCATAGTCTACCAAATGAGAAGGAACCAGTAAAACAATTCTGGTAATATTTCAAAACAAGTTTCTTTAACACCCCAGAAGATCACACTAGCTCACCAGCAATTGATCCAAACCAAAAAGAAATCCCTGAATTGCCAGAAAAAGAATTCAGAAGGTCAGTTACTAAGCTAGTCAAGGAGGCATCAGAGAAAGGTAAACTCCAATTTAATTAAATCAAAAAAAGACACAGGGTATGAAGGGAAAAATCTTCAGTGAAATAGATAGCAAAAACAGAAATTTCTGGAAATGAAGGACACACTTAGAGAAATGCAAAATACACTGGAAAATCTCAGCAATAGAAGTGAACAAGCAGAAGAAAGAATTTCAAAACTCGAACATCAGATTTTTTAATTAACCCAATCAAAGACAAAGAAAAAAGAATTTAAAAGAATGAACAAAGCCTCCAAGAAGCTTGGGATTATATTAAACAACCAAACCTAAGAATAATTGGTGTTCCTGAAGAAGAGAAATCTAAAAGTTTGGAAGACATATTTGAGGGAATAAACAAAGAAAACTTCCCCAGCCTTGCTAGAGAGCTAGACATCTGAATACAAGAAGCTCAAAGAACACCTGGGAAATTCACCACAAAAAGATCATCCTAGGCACATAGTCATCAGGTTATCTAAAGTCAAGACAAAGGAAAGAATCTTAAGAGCTGTAAGGCAAAAGCACCAGGTAACCTATAAAGGAAAACATACCAGATTAACAGCAGATTCCTCAGCAGAAACCCTACAAGCTAGAAGAAATTGAGGCCCTACCTTCAGCCTCCTTAAACAAAAGACTTATCAGCTGAGAATTTTGTGTCCAGTGAAACTAAGCTTCATAAATCAAGGAGAGATAGTCTTTTTCAGACAAACAAATGCTGAGAGAATTCACCACTACCAACCTGGCACTACAGGAACTGCTAAAAGGAGCTCTAAATATTGAAACAAATCCTTGAAATACACCAAAAGAGAACCTCCTTAAAGCATAAATCTCACAGGACCTATAAAACAAAAGCACAGTAATAAAAATAAAAATTAAAAAAAAAAATTAAAAAAAAAAAGCGTATTCAGGCAACAAATAGCACAATGAATACAATAGTACCTCACATCTCAATACTAATGTTGAATGTAAATGGCCTAAATGCTCCACTTAAAAGATAGAGAATGGCAGAATGGGTAAGAAGTCACCAGCCAAGTATCTGCTGTTCTGAAGACACTCACCTAACAAATAGGACTCATAAAAATCTATCGTAAAGGGGTGGAAAAAGGTATTCCATGAAAAGGGACACCAAAGTGAGCAGGAGTAGTTATTCTTTTTGTTTGTTTTGTCTTTTTGAGACAGAGTCTCACTCTGTTGCCCAGGCTGGAGTGCAACGGCGCAATCTTGGCTCACTGCAACCTCCACCTCCCAGGTTCAAGCGATTCTTGCGCCTCAGCCTCCTGAGCAGCTGGGATTACAGGTGAAGGCCTGTCTTATAGAGGAGTAGCTGTTCTTATATCAGACAGAACAAACTTTAAAGAAACAGAAGTTTAAAAAGACAAAGAGGGACATTATGTAATGATAAAAGGACTTGTCCAACAGGAAAATATCACAATCATATATATATATATACACACACACACACACACATATACACACACGTACATATATATGTGTACAGATGGATTCACAAATGAATTCTATCAGACATTCAAAGAACTGGTATCAGTTCTATCAGCACTATTTCACAAGATAGAGAAAGAAGGAATCCTCCCTAAATCATTCTGTGAAGCCAGTATCACCCTAATACCAAAACCAGGAAAGGACATAACAAAAAAGAGAAAAATATAGACCAACATGTTTGATGAATATAGACGCAAAAATCCATAACAAAATACTAGCTAACCAAATCCAACAGCATATCAAAAAGATAGTCCACCATGATCAAATGGGTTTCATACTGGAGTGGTTTAACATACACAAGTCGTTAATGTGATACACCACAGAGAATTAAAAACAAAAAATCACATGATCATCTCAACAGACATGGAAAAAGCACTTGACAAAATCCAGCATCCCTTTATGATTAAACCCTCAGCAAAATCGGCGTAGAAGGGACATACCTTAAGGTAATGAAAACCATCTATACTGAATGGAGAAAACTTGAAAGCATTTCCCCTGAGAACTGCAGCAAGACAAGGATGCCCACTTTTATTTAACATAGTACTGGAAGTCCTAGCCAGAGCAATCAGACAAGAAAAAGAAATAAAGGCATCCAAATCGATAAAGAGAAGTCAAACTGTCACTGTTTGCTGATGATATAATCATATACCTAGAAAACCCTAAAGACTCCTCCAAAAAGCTGATATAACTGATAAATGAATTTAGCAAAGTTTCAGGATACAAAATTAATGTAAACAAATCAGTAGCTCTGCTATCCACCAACAACGACCAAGCTTAGAATCAAATCAATAACTCAACCCCTTCTATAATAGCTGCAAAAAAACAAAAAACAAAAAACAACTCAGGAATACACCTAACCAAGGAGGTGAAAGACCTCTACAAGGAAAACTAAAAAACACTGCTGAAAGAAATCATGGATGACACAAGCGGAAACACATCGCATGCCATGGATGGGTAGAATCAATATTGTGAAAATGACCATACTGCCAAAAGCAATCTACAAATTCAATACAATTCCCACCAAAATACCACCACCATTCTTCACAGAACTAGAAAAAACAATCCTAAAATTCATACGGAACCAAAAAAGAGTCCGCATAGCCAAAACAAGACTAAGCGAAAAGAACAAATCTAGAGGCATCACATTACCTGACTTCAAACTATACTATAAGGCCATAGTCACCCAAACAGCATGGTACTGGTATAAAAATAGCACACAGACCAGTGGAACAGAATAGAGAACCCAGAAATAAACCCAAATACTTACAATTGATCTTTGACAAAGCAAAAGAAAACATAATATGGGGAAAGGACACCCTATTCAACAAATGGTGCTAGGATAATTGGCAAGCCAGATGTAGATGAATAAAACTGAATCCTTATCTTTCACCTTATACAAAAATCAACTCAAGGTGGATCAAATACTTAAATCTAAGACCTGAAACCATAAAAATTCTAGAAGATAACATTGGAAAAACTTTTCTGGACATAAGCTTAGGCAAAGAGTTCATGACCAAGAACCAAAAAGCAAATTCAACAAAAACAAAGACAGATGGGGCTTAATTAAACTAAAAAGCTTCTGCACAGCAAAAGAAATAATCAGCAGAATAAACAGACAACCCATAGAGTGGGATAACATTTTTTGCAATCTATACATCTGACAAAGGACTAACACCCAGAATCTACAAGGAACTCAAACAAATCAGCAAGAAAATAACAATCCCATCAAAACTTGGGCTAAGGACATAAATAGACAATTCTCAAAATATATACCAAAGTCCAACAAACATATGAAAAACTGCTCAACATCACTAATGATTAAGGAAATGCAAATCAAAACTACAATGTGATACCACCTTACTCCTGCAAGAATGGCCATAATTTAAAAATCAAAAAACAGCAGATGTTGGCATGGATGTGGTGAAAAGGGAACACTTTTACACTGCTGGTGGGAATGTAAACTAGTACAACCACTATGGAAAACTGTGGAGAATCCTTAAAGAACTAAAAGTAGAACTACTATTTGATCCAGCAATCTCATTACTGGGTACCTACCCAGAGGAAAAGAAGTCATTATATGAAAAAGATACTTGTACACATGTTTATAGCAGTACAATTCACAAGCGCAAAAAATGGAACCAGCTCAAATGCCCATCAATCAATGAGTGGATAAAGAAAATGTAGTATATATACCATGGAATACTACTGTGCCATAAAAAGGAATGAAATAATGGCATTTGCAGCAACCTGGATGGAATTGGAGACCATCATTCTAATTGAAGTAACTCACAAATGGAAAACCAAATATGGTATGTCCTCACTGTTAAATGTGAGCTAAGCTATGAGGATGCAAAGACATAAGAATGACACAATTAACTTTGGGGACTCGGGGGGGAAAGGGTGAGAGCGGGGTGAGAGATAAAAGCCTGTACATTTGGTATAGTGTACACTGCTCAGGTGATGGATACACCAAAATCTCAGAAATCATCTAAAGAACTTATTCATGTAACCCAACACCTACTGTTCTCAAAAACCTACTGAAATAAAAAAATGACAAAACATATTAAAAACAAAGAGAACACTCTGAAGGACCCCAGGAGGAGGTGAGATTCTAGTTGACCCAGAAGATGGGACTGAAGATTGAGGTGGGGGCAGGAGAAAAGAGTGAGATACTTCATTTCCCTTTCCTCCAGTGTCCTTTTATTTTTTAAAAAACTTTTATTTAGGTTCAGGGGTATATGTCCAAGTTTGTTATAGAGGTAAACTCATGTCATGAAATGAAAGATCATTTCTTCACCCAGGTATTAATATTCAGCCTGGTACCCCTTAGTTATTTTGCCTGATCCACTCTCTCCTCCCACCCTTTACCCCCAGGTAGGCCCCAGTGTGTGTTGTTCCCTTCTTGTCCATGTATTCTCATCATTTAGCTCCCACTTATAAGTGAGAACGTGAAGTATTTGTTTTTCTGTCTCTGTGTTAGTTTGCTAAGGATAATGGCCTCCAGCTCCATTCGTGTTCCTGCAAAGGACATGATCTCATTCTTTTTCATGGCTGCATAGTATTCTGTGGTGTATATGTACTACGTTTTCTTTATCCAATCTACCACTGAAGGGCATTTAGGTTGATTCTATGTCTTTGGTATTGTGAATGGCACTGCAATGAGCATTACTGTCCCTTCTTAGTTAAGGGTTTAAAAAAAAAAACCCTGCATATGAAGAGGGTACATTGAGCAAACTGACTAATGAAACTCAAATCTTTTATTTCCTGTCCTTAAAAAAATTTTTTTTAATATACTGAAACATCTTCAGAGAAAACAAACAAGCCTTGGCCCCCAACAAAGTCCCACATGTTTCTTGCACTTCTTAAGCTATGGCATGTAGCACTGGGTGGGGACAAAGCTGAGAATTAAAATGGCTGGCTGAGATGCAGTGCTGAGATGCAGGTGCTGAGTATGACACTTACCTTCTGCCCTGGGAAGATCCACGTGAATTCCACCTCCACGTCGGGCTCTCCCAGGACAGTGCAGAGCACATTGACGTCGTCCCCACTTTTCACTTTGTTTGAAGAGGCCAAGATGGTTGTTGAGGGAGGGCCACTGGGAACTGGAAGCAAGCAGGAGACAGGGAGAGTGAGACCCTGAGCGTAACCTCAAAAACAAACCTACATATGCATTCTTTTCTATGGAGACAGATGGACTTTTCTGCCTTTCTCACAACTTCCCGTCCAGTGCCAAGACGGTGTGAGCACACCACTTGGGGCTTCCTTTGAAGCCACCTTTACCTGTTGACCTTGGTGGTCTGGAATGGGATTGGCACCAGGACTCCCAGGACAGCCTCCAAGCCTGTGATTAGGTGAGGAGGCTCAGAGGTCCGTCAGGGGTCATGTGAAGAGAATAAAGAGGTGAGGGGGAACAAGTCCTTAGGGAAGAAGCATGTAGGAAGTACTGGGTGGTGGCGTCCACGGGGGTGGCAGGGAGCAGATAAGTGTGTGGCTGTCTATCCGCACAAGAGGAGGAGAAAATCTAAATATACAGATGTGAAAGATGTTTGGGCACAACTGCTACCTGGGTTTGCAGTGCCTTTGCCTCATCATGTTTCAGAAACAAATTTCTTCATTTATGGAGAATTCACTCAACAAGCTATTTATTTAGAAATGGTGTCTCTGCACTTCCCAAAAGAAGACATTTATACAGCCAACAGACCCATGAAAAAGTGCTCATCACCACTGGCCATCAGGGAAATGCAAATCAAAACCACAATGAGATACCATCTTACACCATTTAGAATGGCGATCATTAAAAAGTCAGGAAACAACAGGTGCTGGAGAGGATGTGGAGAAATAGGAACACTTTTACACTGTTGGTGGGACTGTAAACTAGTTCAACCATTGTGGAAGACAGTGTGGCGATTCCTCAAGGATCTAGAACTGAAATACTATTTGACCCAGCCATCCCATTACTGGGTATATACCCAAAGGATTATAAATCATGCTACTATAAAGACACATGCACACATATGTTTATTGTGGCACTATTCACAATAGCAAAGACTTGGAACCAACCCAAATGTCCATTAATGACAGACTGGTTAAAGAAAATGTGGCACATATACACCATGGAATACTATGCAGCCATAAAAAAGGATGAGTTCATGTCCTTTGTAGGGATGTGGATGAAGCTGGAAACCATCATCCTCAGCAAACTATCGCAAGGACAGAAAACCAAACACTGCATGTTCTCAATCATAGGTGGGAAGTGAACAATGAAAATGTAAATGACGAGTTAATGGGTGCAGCACACCAACATGGCACATGTATACATATGTAACAAACCTGCACGTTGTGCACATGTATACATATGTAACAAACCTGCACGTTGTGCACATGTAACCTAGAACTTAAAGTATAATAATTAAAAAAAAAAAAAAAAGAAAGAAAGAAAGAAATAGGGTCTGTTACCCAGGCTGGAGTGCAGTGGCGTGATCTTGGCTCACTGCAAGCTCTGCCTCCCGGGTTCACACCATTCTCCTGCCTCAGCCTCCCGAGTACCTGGGAGTACAGGAACCTGCCAACAGTGGTGCAGTCTTAGCTCTCTGCAGCCTCGAACTCCTGCATCCTGGAGGAAAGCTGAAGCCATCCTCCCATCTTAGCCTTCTGAGTAGGTAGGATTACAGGTATGAGCCACTGCACCTGGCTAATTTTTCAGTTTTTTTGGTCTATGTTGCCCAGGCTGATCTCCAACTCATAGCCTCAAGCAATCCTCATGCCCTGGCCTCCCATAGTGCTGGGAGTACAGGTGTGTCAACGAGCAATTTTGATGGTAGCCTTGAGCAAGGTTGTGTGCTAGCAGGTGGGTCTAGACCAGGGAGAGAGATGGACCTGATCTCTGAGCCCCTGGAACCTGTATTCTAAGGGAGGGGCCAGACAATGAGTGAGTCATTATATGGTTAGTTTTTGTTTGTTTGTTTGTTTGTTTGTTTGAGACGGAGTCTCGCTCTGTTGCCCAGGCTGGAGTGCAGTGGCCAGATCTCAGCTCACTGCAAGCTCCGCCTCCGGGGTTTACGCCATTCTCCTGCCTCAGCCTCCCGAGTAGCTGGGACTATAAGCGCCCGCCACCTCGCCCGGCTAGTTTTTTTGTAATTTTTAGTAGAGACGGGGTTTCACCATGTTAGCCAGGATGGTCTCGATCTCCTGACCTCGTGATCCGCCCGTCTCGGCCTCCCAAAGTGCTGGGATTACAGGCTTGAGCCACCGTGCCCGGCCTATATGGTTAGTTTAAAATGCTGTGTTAAAAGCTATGAAGCAGAAGCCCAGTGTACTCCGAAAGGCCAGAATAGAACAGTCTGAGAGCCAGGAAGGGCTTCCTTGAGGAAGTACTGTTTGAACTACAATCTCAAGACTGAGCTTCAAAGACATGAACAGGAGAAGCAGGGAGGCACCAGCAGGCTGGCAGTGCTCATGGGCGTGGCCCTGGGTGAGAGGTGGTGGCGGAGTGAGGAGGGCTGGGGAGAGGAGGGGAGGGAGGAGTGAGACCTGGATGGGGAGGAGGACAGGGGTGAGTCCATGCGAGGCCATTCACGCCACACAGAGGATTTGGACTTTGGTTCTGGGAGAAGTGGGAACCTACTGAATGGTTTAATTAAAATCAGGGGCCGGGCGCAGTGGCTCACTCCTGTAATCCCACCACTTTGGGAGGCGGAGGTGGGCAGATCACCTGAGGTCAGGAGTTCGAGACCAGCCTGGCCAACATGGTGAAACCCCATCTCAACTAAAAACACAAAATTCGCTGGGCATGCTGGCGCATGCCTGTAATCCCAGATACTGAGGGTGAGACCGGAGAATCGCTTGAGCCCAGGTGGTGGAGGTTGCTGTGAGCCGAGATCACACCACTGCACTCCAGTCTGGGCAACAGAGCAAGATTTTGCCTTAAAAAAAAAAATCAACTGCAGTGTGGAAAACAGAGTGGAGAAAGAAAAGGTGGACATAGGGGAGATGGATGAGAAGGTATTCACGTAAGACCAGGGCAGAGACAATGCTAGCTTGATCCCTTTTTTGTAGTGAGGATGGAGAGAAACAGTAAGATTTGAAAGTGATTTAATGAAAAAAGTACAAAGGATTGGGAGGAGAAGGGAGATGAGCTTGACTTCCAGCCACAGGCCTGTCCCCTGGATGAAGGTAGTGCCGTCGCCAAAGCAGAGGAGGAGGAAGAACCAGTCCAGGGAGGATGGCGCTGAGTCCAGGGATGGCATACAGAGGATGGAGGGTCCCAAAGCATCTCAGTGCACGCTTGAGGTGGACGGCGGACACGTGGATCTGGTGCTTCCAGATCTGGCCACTTCCACCCACTTGGGAGTTCCCAGTGTACACATGTGAAGCAGGCCCAGGGAGAGAACAAGGAGTGGGAAAGAAGGGTGACTGGGGGAGCACCAGCATTTCAGAGTTGATAGATTGCTAAGAGCTGACCAAGAAGAGTGAGAAAGCTGAAGGGGAGGTGGTGGAAGCTGGAAAAAATGGAACCAGGGCAGAGGCCGTTCCATGCAGGGGAGGCGGAATCCAGTGGGACGGGGACAGATTTTAACGGCATGGGGTTCCCAGAGTACCTTGGCAACAGCCATTTCGGTGGAAGTCAAGGGAGAAGGCCAGATGGGAGTGGGCAGAGGAGTGTGTGGGAGGAAAGGAAGTGGAGATGGGACATGGAGAGCTCTTTCATTCAGGGACTTGGTTCTAGTGGGGAAGAGTGGTGGGCTCAGCGCAGCACGCGGGGAGGTGAAGCAGGGCCGTGAGAGGGATTTGGTAACAGGGCGTGAGGGGCATGGCCTGCTGAATAAGCACCATGGCTGAGAACACGAGGCATGACAGAGTCCAATTTTTAACTTCAGAGAGCAGCTCACTCTTGGGGCTACTGATCCCCCGACAGGGCTGCCTGAGAAGCTCCACTGCAGGGGACGGACCCTGCCCACACACACCACTTCTCCCTGGTCAAGGTGAGAGTTCTCCGAGAGACTAAAGTCACCTGTGAGGGACTAAAGTGCCTAAAGAGAAACGACTTCCCCTCCTCCCTTGCAAAGCTGGCAAGGGGGTGCTTCACTCCAGAAAGGTGAGGGAGGGGCCTCAGAGAACTGCTTGTCAAGGAAGGTGGGGGGTGCTGTGGCGTTCTCCAACAGAACTGCTCCTAGCCTGCCCCTATGCCATCAGCCCGGGGCAAAAGAGCCCTGGACAAGATGGCAGAGTGGGGGACTTCCAGAAGGAAAGAGGGCCCAGACTGTGTCTCCACAGTATGTTCTGGTGGCCACCTGCTCCGGAGCCAGGTGATCAGATGGACTCAGAGACGTCAAGACTCCAGGCTCTCTCAGTCGTGCTGCACCTAACAGCAAAGAAGTTCATACAAGCAGAGGCAGCCTCCAGCTGAGGGTCCAGGAGGAGGCGAGGCTGCATGGGACAGGGCCTAGGACACTAAAGGGGCTTGTGACAAGCGAGTCCCTATCACCTGTGACAAAGCACTGGAGTCACTATCTGCTCCCATCAGGCTCACAGACAGCAAGCCAGGTCAGCATTTATCACCAGGGGTAGCCAGCTCTCGGGCTCTGACCTCTGTCTCTTACTTCCCCTAACCTGGTGTCCCAGCAGGGAGGGGAGGGGAGGGGAGCAGAGGGGACTGTGGCCTCTGACTCAGAGCTGCTGGACTCAGCATGGAGCCTGCATGTGGAAGGAAGAGCAGAAAGCAGGCTTGGATCAATTGTCGGGACTGAAGATTTTAAACAAACGGCCTTAGAAATCAGAACGAGGCTGTCTTACCCACCCAGCGAGCCTCCTGGATGTCAAAGGGAAACTCAACACGACTAACAGATCTCCCTACCCTCAGGAAAAGGGGGATTTAACACAGTGGAATGGCTGGCAGTTACCAGGGAAAAACGTATTTCATGTATAAACGCCCTGAAATGAAACTCCTCACTAAAATGGCCACATTAAAAGAAGTAGTTCCAATTTTAACTGGGAGACTGATCATGTTTCAGATCTGTCAAGAGGAAGGGAGTAAGGCCAGTTGGAAGAGAATGAGGTGGGAGTTTGAGGACTCCAAGTGTTCTGTGCACATTGGGGAAAGCAGAAGAAAGACGGAACAAAACGCAGAGGACGCCAGGCAGGGTGGACAAGAGATGGGGGATTCGAGGCCATGCCCTCTACCCACCCATGGGAGTGTCCCAACAGCTCTTAACTCTGGCTACAGGTACGAGGAGAAGGTTAGCTGTGTTCATCCAGGATGGTTCTTTCCTGGACAGGAGAGGGGAGTACAGAGATGAGGGCGTGCAGGGCATGGGTAGTGAGTAGAGATGTGCTGGGAGCCAGGATCTAAGCCTCGTGGGTGGGGAGGGCAGAAAGCCCTGGGGAACAGGGGGTGCAGGTGAGGATTGTGGTTGAGGGAGTCATTAAACACAGAATCCTGGGAAAGTACAAGCCTGTGTCACTGGAGCTGGGGTCAGCCCCGGTGATTGCTGTCACAGCGGTTGTGGTTGACATGTTCACATTGTGATGAGGGTGGGAATATCCGAGGTGGAGCAGATGAGGGGTCCATGAACCTGACCAGTGGGTTCCAAGTCGATATCAAAGTCACCCTAAAAATGGAGCGACAAGCAGGACCATGAACAAAGTGCCAAAATGTTCGATGCACTCAGGGGAGTGACAGGAAAGGAAATGAGAATGCTGGTGGAGCCCCCAAAGAGCAGAGGTTCCCAACAGAAGGGCAGAGAATGAGGGTTGGGGGGTGGGAATGGGTACAAGAAGGATGCCAGCCTTGAGGTGGGAACGAACGGTGTCCTTAGGAGACAGCAGATTCGGGTTAAGACCAAGAGGCTGGGAGGATGCTCTAAAGGAGTTTGGGGACTTAGAAGACCTGCTCATCAAACAGAGAGGCAGCACCAGAGTGAATGATGGAAGGATTTGGCTGGAAGGGGGACAGGGGGTTTTCGGTCAGAGTCATAGCAAGGAAGGAGAACATCCTAGAAGCGGTGGGGCAGAAGGGAAGCCTTTAAGAACAGCGTAAGTGGGCCGAGCATGGTGGCTCACACCTGGAATCTCGGCACTCTGGGAAGCTGAGATTGAAGGATTGTTTAAGCTCAGGAGTTCGAGACCAGTCCAGGCAAGGCAGGAAGACCTCTTCTGTATGAGAGGGCGTGGTGGCACATGCCTGTGGTTCCAGCTACTCAGGAGGCTAAGGAGGGAGGATCGCTTGAGCCCAGGGCTTTAACGCTGCAGTGAGAAAATGGTTGTGCCACGGCATTCCAACCTGGGCAGCAAAAAGGGACACTGTTTCAGGAAGAAAGGAAAAGAAAAAAAAACCCAACAACAATGAAACAAAGGCACTCATGGTGCTTCCTTATTCCATCTGCAGGCAGGGAACAGCAGTACCTGAAACTGACCAGCGGAGTGACTAGAATCTAGACAGGGGTGGCCCAGCTTACCTGCCACGTAGAGCAGCTGGTACTTGACGGAGATCTGAGATCTGCCCCCGGCCTCCGCCCTGCAGTAAACTACGCCCTGGTGCTCGGAATGAGGTTGCAGATACACAAAGCCCCGCTTCATGTCATAAACAATGTCCGTTCCATTGGCTGGGATCTCCTTGGCTGGGAATTCCCTGTGGAGCGTGACTTTGGCCGACAGCACAGTCACCCGACAAGGAACCACAGCCTGTCTGTCCGGGTTCAAGTAGACAACATCGAAGTAGCTGGGAGAAGGCACAAAGAGTTCTCCTTTCTCTGCAAAGGGAAGACACGGGCTTATTCACTCTGGAGAAGCAAAGTAAAAGCATCCTTAAGGATTCTGGCAACATCCTCCAAATACTGAATCCTTAGGAGTAGCAAAAGCTGGGGTTTTTTTTATTTTAATGCTTTTCATTTTTTGGAAGAATGATTTTCCTTCCCGTCTCCTTAAAGAAAACAGAAAAGGTATCAGTTCAAGCCCAAATGAGGCCCACGGATCACAGCCATGAAGCAGCAAGGAACAAGATTTAAGATTTAACAAATAAACCTTTAACATGTTAAGGTTTAACAGGCCCAGCCTTACTTCTTATACTTCAATACATACTTTGAAGTAAGTGACGACACTACTTGCTTTAAAAATATATTTGCAATCTGGCCAGGTGTAGTGGCTCATGCCTGTAATCCTAGCACTTTGGGAGGCTGAGGCGGGTGGATCGCCTGAGCTCAGGAGTTCGAGACCAGCCTGGGCAACATGGTGAAACCCCATCTCTACTAGAAATACAAAAAAAAAAAAAAAATTAGCTGAGTGTGGTGGCATGCGCCTGTAGTCCCAGCTACATGGGAGGCTGAGGCATGAGAATTGCCTGAACCCAGGAGGTGGCAGAGGTTGCAGTTAGCCGAGATCATGCTACTGTACTCCACCCAGGGCAACAAAGTAAGATTGTGTCTCAAAAAAAAAAAAAAAAAAAAAATTGCAATCAGTAGCTTCCATCAAGAAAAAAATGTGTTAAAGTTCATTTTAATAATTATAGATTACATATGTCTCCTGCAAATGTATTTATATCCACTCATGTAGGTGACACACATATTTCTTAAAGACGACTAAGCACATTGGATTTTAGATTTCCAGAAAAAATCAAGTTAATAAGCTGTAAACTACATCCAAATTACAGCAAACTCAGTATTTAGGAAAGCACTTATTAATGTGATTTTATGATTGTAAGTTTTAAACCCTTAGCAATTGTAAAGCTTGAAGCCATCTGTTGCTTGTGTGTGGAGAAATCAACCCCACAGCCATGGTCAGTAACTGCCAGCCAGGAAGCATTTCCCAGCACATCAGAGCTCCCTACACAGCCCAGAGGACCTGGTGCCTGCCAAAGTTAGTGGAGGGGAATGTTGCTGGTTTGAAGGAGGAACCCATCAGTCTCAGGTCTGCTCTCGGCTTGGCCAGCACCTGGCTGGGAATCTTCAGCCAGTCTCTTACATCCCCTCATTTCCCCTGAAATTACTCTGCCTGGTTCTTTAAGCTCAGATGATGGCATTTTTATCTTACCGAAATGGGAGAAATGAGGACTGACTCTGTCCTTAGGACAGGCAAGAAACTCTGGACTGGGCTTTTGGGGGTAATTTTTGTTGGTGCTGGTGGCTTTTCTTTTTTGGAATGGTACATTAAATCCTGTGTTTTTCTGGATCATTCTGTGAGGGAATATTATAGTAATTGCAAAGGAAAATATTTGGAGCTAGTGATACCCTAATACGTATTACATCCTTTCTTGTGTTTTCCCCACAATGTTCCTGAAATAAATAATTTTTCTTGCCTTTCTCCCCAACTTGCCTTCTTTGCGTCAGAGTTAGATGGTGTTTTAGGTTGGGGGCAGAATTCCTGGACACATCACCGAATGGTTCATGAGCCAAGAGTTCTTGGGCTATAAGTACCAAGTTCACTAACGTGGAGATCCTTCCTCTTGGCTCTAAGACGAGGGAAGAGCATATCATGGCTCAGAGAGTCTCCGTGTTTTACATGGGTTTCCATCAGGCTGGGAGATCCGTTCTACTTTATGAGAAATTGGCTTTCAGGCTTAGGTAAGGAGCACCTCTGTCAAAGTTGTGCCCAACGTTCACGTGTTCACACAGTCCATCTACATGGCCTTGGAGGCATTACTTAATTTCCTCATGCTTCAGTGTCCACATTTGTCAAGAGAAGAATCTGGAGTGGATAATATTAAAGATGTTTTCTTAGCAGTAACACTTTAGGATTGCACGATTGCAAGATTTAGAGGCAACTTTTGTTTTAAGAGTGTGTAGAATAATCTGAATCAATAAGCAAAGTCGTTAGTTGAATAAGTGAACCATGTGAATTTAAGAACATAAAAATATCATTTTTTTTTTTTTTTTTGAGACAGGGTCTCACTCTGTTGCCCAGGCTGGAGTGCAGTGACATGATCATGACTTACTGCCGTTTCAACATCCAGGGCTCAAGTGATCCTCCCACCTCAGCCTCTTGAGTAGCTGGGACTACAGGCACGTGCCACCAAGCCTAATTTTTTATTGTTTGGTTTTTGTAGAGTCAGGGTCTCACTATGTTGCCCAGGCTGGTCTCAAACTGCTGGACTCAAGCAATCCTCCTGCCTTGGCCTCCCAAAGTGCTGAGATTACAGGGGTGAGCCAATGTGCCCAGCCTTACTTCTTATACTATAATACACACTTTGAAGTAAGTGACCACACCAGTTGCTTTAAAAAATATATTTGCAATTTGTAGCTTCCATCAACAACCAAAACTGTTGAAGTTAATTTTAATAATTATAGATTACATGTCCTCTGCAAATGTATTTATGTTCACTAATCTAGATGACAAATGTATTACTTAAAGAAAACTAAGCACATGGGACTTTACATTAAAAAAAAAAATTGGCCACGCGGGGTGGCTCACACTTGTAATCCCAGCACTTTGGGAGGCCGAGGTGGGCGGATCATGAGGTCAGGAGATTGAGACCCTCCTGGACAACATGGTGAAACTCCGTCTTTACTAAAAATACAAAAATTAGATGGGCGTGGTGGCATGTGCCTGTAATCCCAGTTACTTGGGAGGCTGAGGCAGTATTGCTTGAACCAGGAGAGTCGGAGGTTGCAGTGAGCCGAGACAGAGTCTCACAAAAAAAAAAAAAAAAGTGAAGTTAACAAGCTATACACTAAATCCAAATTATAGCAAATTCAATATTTAGAAGAGTCTTTTTTTTGAGACAGTCTCACTCCATCACCCAGGCTGGAGTGTAGTGGTGCAATCTCGGCTCACTGCAACTTTGGCTCACTGCCTCCTGGGTATAAGCGATTCTTGTGCCTCAGCCTCCTGAGTAGCTGAAACTACAGGTGTGTGCCACCATATCCAGCTAATTTTTGTATTTTCAGTCGAGATAGGGTTTCACCATGTGGATCAGGCTGGTCTCAAACTCCTGACCTCAAGTGATCCACCTCCCTCAGCTTCCCAAAGTGCTGGGGGATTACAAACATGAGCCACTGTGCCCAGCCAGGAAAGTACTTATTAATGTAGTTTTCCTACATATAAAAATGAGAGCCCCAGCCTTTCACGATGAGAAAGCCCTGCCGCTGGTAATGTTCTCATCCTTGACCTGGGTGGGAGTCACATGTGCCTGTTTGGTTGACGACAATTTATTGAGCTGTATACTGAGAATTTGAATGTTTTTCTTTACATATGTTATACTCCAATAAAAAGTGAGAGAGAAGGGAGAAAAACCTTCCAAGAGCCTCCTGGATAAAGACGAAAGAGGAAATATATATGGCAATTGTTTATCACAGATTGCACACTAACAACAGTCAGTCCCCCAAAAGAAGCTTCAATCAAACTCTAGGAAACATACAAACATAATGAATGACAGACGTTTCTCCACATGGGTAGCCAGGAAACATGTTCTGAAAGAATCCTGAGCCAGCAGTGGGAACCTCAGCTTCTGTAACTGCCCATCTTGATTTTTCAAACCCACCCATGCTTGAAAAGACAAATTGATAAACCCTACAGTGAAAATCCAACTGGACTCCTACCTTAGTGTTGAGAAATAAGAAAAAAAAAAAAGAGAGAAATAAGAACAAAAAACTCATTAGGTCACCTCCCTTTTTGATCAAAGTTTCTTGATAGTTGGAATAAATATATTTTAGCCTTTCTTTGGTTCCCAAAAGGAGTTCAGTAAATTTAAAAAAAAAAAAAAAAAAAGGATCTGCCTCCAAAACTCAAAGTGAGCCCATAATTTTTTTCATAATTTTTTTTTTTGAGACAAAGTCTTGCTCTGTCATCCATGTTGGAAGTGCAGTGGCACAATCTTGGCTCACTGCAACCACCGCCTCCCAGATTCAGGTGATTCTCCTGCCTCAGCCTCCTGAGTAGCTGGGACTACAGGTGTGCGCTACCACGCCCAGCTAGTTTTTGTATTTTTGTAGAGATGGGATTTCTCCATGTTGGCCAGGATGGTCTCGAACTCCTGACCTCAAGTGATCCACCCACCTCGGCCTCCCAAAGTGCTAGGATTACAGGTGTGAGCCACCATGGTTGGCCAAGACCCCATAACATTAATAGAACATTATGCCCAAGCTAAGCCTTCAGTTCAAAACCTCGACTGATACTTTGGGAAGACACAACAGTGCTAATTATGGCAAAGAATCTTCCTTCTGCAACTTGAAATGTGGAATCAGTCGTTGTCTGGAATAACAGACTTTTATTCATCTTAATTAGTTGCCTTTTCCACTGTTGCTTCACAGCATGGTATAATACAAAGGGCACACAGACAGTCTTGGGTAGCGAGTTCCAAAATGAAGATCCAAAGAGAGTGCCTATGAACAATTATTAACAATTCTCCTGACAACACCAGTTATGCTAGCTAGAATCTGGCTATCAGTCCATCCTTCACCTTGTCCTAGAAGAGGCTCAAGGCAGTAAAAACACTGGATCCTGGGTCAGAAAAAAAGATTTCACTCCTTATTGTGCCACTACAAGTCCTGGAACATTATGGCTCAGCATGAGCATTAGTACTTGTGGTATTCTGGAGATAATAAAATAGCTTTTGCTTATTTCCCAGGGATGTTGTGGAAATGAAATTGATAGAGGCAGGAGGCAGAGAAATCTCCTAAGCAGATATGGGAGGGTCCTTAGAGAACCTCTGACCTACCACGGTCTTTGTGCTCAGGAGTCTCGCCTAAACATGCCCCTAGTGAAAAATTCCATCCCTTAACACACGTGCAGTAAGGGAAATAAATCAACGTGGAGTGACTCAGATTAAGGGCCCGCATGTGCACTGAAAGGAAGGGGTGGAGCCGCCAGGAATTCACGCCTTTTACAAACAGGGAACCCAGTCCTACCAGGGGAACATAGAAGCCCTTGTATTCAGCCGTGTAGAGGGCAACCTGCAACCTGCTTTCAGGACCCCTCTTTTTGCTGAGAGCTTTCGCATACTAAATTCTACTCCACTCACTCTTTTAAGTGTCTGTGTGCCTAAGTTTTCCTGGCATGAGACAAAAACTCGGATCTAGCTGAACTAAGGAGTAAAAAGTCTCCTTCAAAATGAGATACATGTGCTTCCAGAACTGCAGCGTACCCTACTAATACATCTTCTTGCCAGAGGGGAGTTATTTGAGCAGGAAAGGACAAATACATAAAATTGTACTAAAACATTCTTTACTGGTCAGGTCATAACATCATTTGGGTCATAGGTCTAAGTCTACGTCTAGGCCTATTTAGGTCTAGGTCTGAAAGGTAGATGGATTCAGGGCATAGAGAAATCTCATGAAAGTCCCTGGCCAGGCACTAAGAAAGGATTCTGGTTTCACCTGAAATGTCTTGGACAACAATAGGACTGGGGTGGATTTGGAAGATTCCTGAAAGCTGTTACTGACCTCTGAACCTTGTTGGAGAACTTCATCCCCTAAACTTCAGAACTTAGAGAACATTACAGAAGAAAGAGGCTGAGCAGTTATTCTGCACACCTGTTTCTCAAAATGCAAGCTCCACCTTCCAGAAACATACTTTGCACTGCAGAGTTCTCCACTCTGACTTGAACATTTTCAGGCAGTCCACTGAGGCTTAGGGACAGGGACTGGAGACACAAGAGCCACAATCTTTGGGAATCTTGCCTCTGAAATCCCAGCTCATAGTACTCCCAAGAACAAATGGGGCTGAGCACTGTGGTTCATGCCTGTAACTACAGCACTTTGGGAGACCAAAGCAGGAGGATAGCTTGAGCTCAGGAGTTTGAGACCAGCCTGGGCAACACAGTGAGACCTCATTTCTATGGAAAAATCAAAAAATAAAATAATAAAAATGACAAATGGGAGGAGGTCTTTAGCAAAGCATCCTATGGAGTTTCCAGAGAGGAGATGGTCATAGGTTCTGAGAACACAGTGATGAAAGTCAACAGCAGCACTGTCCAATAGAACTTTCTGTGATAAAGGGAATGTTCTCTCTCTGTGCTGTCTAGTACAATAGCCATTAGCTACATGCCACAGTTGAGCACTTGAAACCTGGCAAGTGCACTGAGAAACTGTTTTGAATTTTATTTCATTTTGATTAATTTTCATTTAAATTTAAGTAGCCACACGTATCTAGTGGTCACTATATTGGCAAGTGCAGGGACAGACCCTGGAACCAAACGGTTTGTGTTGAAATCTTGTTACCACCACTTACTTGCTGTGTGACCTTAAGGACTTATTTAACCTCAACTTTCCCATCTGAAAAATAATAATAATAACAATAATATTAGTATATGCCCTGAAGGGTTATGGTAAGACTTACATGAAATAACTGATGTAAAGCATTTAGCCCAGAGCCCGGCAAACAAGAAGTGCTCTGATGTCATTATTTGCTATTCAGCATGCAGTAGGGAAACCTTCAGCTCTCAGCCAAGTCCAGAAGTTTGAAGAGTTCCATGAATGCACCAAGTATTTTACCTGTAAAAAAGATGTAGGTGGAGCCTGTTTTGGTCTCGTCCTTCCTGCAGATGTAGCCGCTGCAGAGCTGCCCCCAGCAGCTGAATTCACCCGTGTCCGCCGAGGTAGAGTTGACCAGAGTCAACTGGCCATAGCGCTCATTCTGCTTGACACTAGGAATAAAAGAGACATGAACTCAAAGGAGGTCAGACCTGGGCTGAGGCCCTCCAGCTGTCACACTTGGCTCCATGGTTCTCTGGGCAGACTTGCCCCAGTCTTTCTCCAATGTCACAAAGAATGTGTCTGGCTTGTCAAACACCCCTAGAATTTAAAGTATAATAATAAAAAATAATAATGCAAAAAAAAACTGAAAAAAAAAGAAATCAGGAAAAAAATGACATTTTTCCATTTTAAAGTTCATTCTGTAACAATTTGAGCAATATGATGGATTGTTCGGCTTTTCAGTATAATACAACGAGGTAAATATTTTTTGCAACAATTCAAAAAATTTTATTCATAACCATATTTCTGGATTTTACTACTTTTTTTCAGATTTTATGCAGTGATAAAATACACAGAAATGTTAATCGTGAAAATGCAATATTATACACTTGTCAAAACTCAAAGAATGAGCAATACAAGATGTGAACCCTAACTTAAACTATGGACTAGCTAATGATAACGTATCAATATTGGTACGTCAGTTGTCAAAAATGTACCACATTAATGTAAGAAATTAATAATGGGAAAACTGTGTGCAGGAGGGGAGGAGGTAAATGGGCACCCTGTATCTTTTTCTCCATTTCTCTGAAACCTAAAACCACCCTAAAAAACAAAATCTATCACTAAAAACTGCAATATTCTGTTTTAAGAAAATAAAATATGAACATTATTTTCACCATACATTGCTACATATTTCAATAAACCGATGTGTCACCACTTAAAAAAAAGAAAAAGAAAAAGAAAAAAACAACGTGTTTGGCAGTGGTTCACAGCTATAATCCCAGTGTTTTCAGAGGCCAAGATGGGAGGATAACTTGAGGCCAGGAATTTGAAACCAACCTGGGCAACATAGCAAGACCCCATTTTTACAAAAATTAAACAATGAGCCTGGCATGATGGCTGACTCCTGGAGTCCTAGCTACTTGGTATGCTCAGGCAGGAAGATGGCTTGAGCACAAGAATTTGAGATGCCAGCGAGTCATGATCATACCACTGCACTCCAGCCTGGGTGACAGAGCAAGACCCTGTCTCTAAAAAATAAAGAGTATGTTTCTGATAAATGGGTGTGTGGGGGAAGCAGAGAGAAAAGCCTCTCCTCAAAGGAAATAATAAACGTCAAAGAGAATTCCTCTTCTTGGAGAACATAATTGTCCTCAGACCTGCGGTTTCATTAAGTAAAATCCTTGGTGCAAAAGCTACGCAGCCTCAGAAGCTCAGCCAGAAAGCCTTGGGCTCGTGTTTTGCTTTCAGTCTGTGTCTCATGAATTTGTTTCTAAGCAGTCAACATGAATGAAAGTACACAGCATTATCCAAAACTCAAAATCCCTTTCATCGATAAAGGTAAGTCTCCGCATTAACTCTTGGAATCTTAGACACGTTACATTATCATGTTAAAACCAAAAACTTTCTTTTAGGAAAAAAATGCATTGGCTGATAAGATCCTGAGCCCAAAGCATGCATGCAGCCCACTTCTAATAAAGTATTTAAAGCCTTTGGGCATTTGGACTTTTCCTCTGACCTTACTCAATTATTTCTTCTTTTATTTTTCTTCCTTATCTCTTGTATTTTGTATCTTGTTGCATTGCAAATATATTTGCAACCCCCTTCAGTTTCTTTCTGAAATGAAGAGGGGCATATATATTTATTATTAAACACAAGCATTAGCCAATTTCAATGGTAATTAATTCTATTATATTGTGGCAGAAATCCAGATGTATCAGATTTATCATCCCCACTCTGGAGGTTCCCCTGAGGCCGAGAGACTCAGCATATGGGGACGCCAAAATAAGCAGTTTTAATCTGGGGACTCATCTCAAATATCCAAATGCTTCACTCTTCTGAGATCCACATACTTTTATGATGTAGTTGAGATTCTCCAGTTTATCTTGCAGCAGTATCGATACGGTGACCAGTTTACATTTAGCATAGGGCAAAATGTCAGGTGAGTTGGTCCTGAACGCAGCCCTGTTCTGGTTCACTGCTGAATAGCTTGTTTTGTCCACCAGTTCTGTCAAGAGGTGATTCTGTACTCCCACGCCATCGACTGCCTCCTTTACCCTGAACGGAAATCTCTCCTCCTTCAGGAAGCTTCTAATTAGAATCGACTCTCAGGAATCTCCCCACTTTCGCCCGACATAATTGACTTCCCTGTTCTCTACCCCTCGGATACCCCTGGCTTCCTGTCATTGCACTAGATGGTACAAGCTTTGACGCAGGGACTGAACTGCATTTGTTTTATATTCTCTAAGCAACAAATCTGTGCAGAGTACACAGCAAGGACTCCTAAACACAAGTGAATTGAGGTAAACCAGTGATGAAAAAGGAAAGAACCTGGAGAGGCAGGCATCCAGCTCCCTATTTTGCAGAGGGGAAAACTGAGTCTGAGACAGCAGAAACGGCTTCCCTGAAACCCACAGTTTGTGAACCACTTGTGAGCAAGTCTTCCTTAAGTCAATTAAGTATGTTCTAAATGCCACTCATTAGACAAGAAAATACATACAAAGCCCTTCATGCAATGCCTGGTTCATTGTACTATCCCAGTTATATCTTAATTACAGATGAGTAGTAGTAATCATGAATATTACTATAGCCATGACAAATAGTACACATGCAGCATTGGGGACAGTTAGCACAGCCAAAAAAAAAAAAAAAAAAAAGGTCAGGTGCGGTGGTTCATGCCTATAATCCCAACACACTTTGGGAGGCTGAGGTAGGAGGATCGTTTGAGCTCAGGAGTTCACGACCAGCCTGGGCAACATAGTAAAACCCCATATCTACAAAAAATTAAACATTAGCCAGGCATGGTAGTGTGCATGTTGTCCTAGCTACTCAGGAGGCTGATGTGGGAGGATCTCTGGAGTCCAAGAGGTTGAGGCTGCAGTGAGCTATGATCCCACCACTGTACTCCAGCCTAAACGACAGAGCAAAACCCTGTCTTAAAAAAATAATAAGTAAATAAATAAGTAAGTTTAAAAAAATCAATGCTAGTTTTAGTTTTAAGGATGAAGCTGGATTTCAGCACATTAAAAAAGTGGAAAAGGGAAGGGAAAATGGAGGTGGTTGTCTCCCCATGTAGACAATATCTGGCCATATTCCTGTAGAGCTCAGAATCAGGGTACAAAATCAGCAGGCAATCAACAAATTCAGTACGCATCTTCTCTGGGCCCAGCATTTGCTAGCACTGTAGTGCTAGAAAGTATTAGATGCCATTCCTACTGGGAAAGTAATTAGGTACGTAAAAAATTAACACTTAGGAATAACCCTACCATCAGCGTGCAAAGAAGCATGCTGTATCTTTAGTAGGTTTGGGGGTGGAAGGAAGGAAATGCACTGGAAAACAGTTCTGCAGTTTTCCACCCCCTCTTCTAAGCAAACAATATAAAACAGGAAACAAATTACTTAGTAGGATTACAGTTTAAATGCCTGGATTTAGAATGTCCATTTCTACCAATGGTATCTCACCGTCCAGGCAGCAGGCTATGCAAGGGCTTGGAAGTGACCGAAGGCCTCTGGAGGCTGAGTCCATGTCATGAAAGGGAGACAAGGATTCCTTGAGCCCTTCAGAGCCACTGTACAGAGACGCTTCATCAAAGACCCTTCCTTTCTGTGTAACCACTGAACACCGCCCCCAGGGATGGAGGAAGTGGAGAACGGGGAGTTTAAGTGGAGCAAAAAGGAGGTGTTATGACCAAGTGCCAGGAAAAAGGTGTTCTAAGAGAAGCAGAATTCACATTAACAGGAATCATCTCTGAACACGCCAACACATCAGCTTGCCTCTGGCCTTTTCTTTCCAAACTAGGAGTTCTAGCCCTGACCCACAGAGAGCTCAGTGATGGCCAAGTCCATGTTTCAAAGTGAATGTGTTCAAATGTTAAGACCCTGTGTATTTATATGTGTGTGTATGTCTTCTAACACGCTCTCCCGGCCTTCACACACACAGAGTCTTGCTCTCATCAGTGGAGGCCTGAAGCTTCCTGCATTTAGCCCAGGCTGCTCTCTCCTGGGGGTGGTCTAAGTCATGAGATGGTGTAGAGGAGGGAGCTGACAGCCCTCAGATATAGTGACCAGTGCATCTTACCTGGGGCAGTGGCCAGGTAATAGAAGTGGGGTTCATTTACTGTCCGCCCCGTCAAGACTCTGCAAGCCAAGGGCAGAGGGTGAGCCCTGCGTTACAAGATAATGATTCATTGGTCTTATACCCATACATACTTAATGAGTACAAAATAAATGGGAGGTGCTGGAGAGGACAGGAGGGATGCAACGATGTCTAGAGAGGTCCCTGCTCTCGAGTTCTCCTATACAACATGTCATGAGAACTCCGAGGAGAGTAACCAGCAAGACCCTCCAGGCCTAAAGGGTCTTGGTAGAAAGGAAGGATGTCAACATGCACAAATCAAGGGCACACATTCCGAGGGAAGGAGATCTCCAGAGAGAAGAAAAAAGGCAGGTTTGTGCAGAACGAAGAGATGTTTTTCTGGACCACAAGTTGGCTGAAGACCATGGTCAAAGGCATACAATCATGGACTTGGGCCGGGCGCGGTGGCTCATGCCTGTAATCCCAGCACTTTGGGAGGCCAAGGCGGCTGGATCATGAGGTCAAGAGATCAAGACCATCCTGGCCAACATGGTGAAACCCCATCTCTACTGAAAATATAAAAATTAGCTGGGCACGGTGGTGCATGCCTATAGTCACAGCTACTGGGGAGGCTGAGGCAGGACAATCACTTGAACCCGGGAGGTGGAGGTTGCCGTGAGCTGAGATTGTGCCTCTGCACTCTGGCCTGGTGACAGAGCAAGGCTCTGTCTCAAAAACAAATAAATAAAAAATAATCACAATAATAAAATAAAATCATGGACTTTGTAACCCTACTGGCCAGATTCAAATCCCGGCTTCACCATGACCTTCAGAGTCCTTAGCAACAGCTCGTCTTCCACAATCTGGCTTCACCTACTCTTCAGACTTGCAGTAAAAACAATGATGCTTATTGAGGGCAGGCATGGTGCCAAGCTCTGTAAACAAGTTCAGGACTTAGAACAGCATCTGCCACAGAGAAGTGCTCAATACATCCTACTTACTTATTTACTTACTTACTTACTTATTTATTTATTTATTTATTTATTTAGAGATAGGGTCTTGCTCTGTTGCCCAGGCTTTGAGTACAGTGGTGCAATCACAGCTCACTACAGCCTCAAACTCCTGGGCTTAAGGGAGCCTCCCACCTTGGCCTCCTGAGTAGCTGGGACTACAGGCATGTGCCACCACATCCGGCTAATTTTTTAGATTTTTTTTTTTTTTGTAGAGACAGGGTCTTGCTGTGTTGCCCAGGCTAGTCTTAAATTCCTGGCCTCAAGCAATCTCCCACCACAGCCTCCCAAAGTGCTGGGATCACAGGCATGAGCCACCACGCCCAGACTCAATACATTTTAGAAACTGTCATTGTGGTCCCCCTGGTTCTTACAGCCACATTAACTTGGAGGTACTATTTTTCCCCTTTTACTGATGAGGGCACCGAAACATAGAGAAGCAACTTGTCCAAGTTACTCAGCTATTGGGTGGCAGAGCATCTAAACTAGTGTCACACAGACTCAAGTTACAAATGCTTATAAATGAAGAGGGCATGGATTTTCATCCCACAGAAATGAAATGAAGCAATTTTGACAGAGTGATGGGGCCTTAAATAGCTTACAAAATCTGCTAAATATAGCCATGCACACACACACACTCCCACATCACAAACAAAAACATGAGAGATCCAGTTAATTGTGCTCAGAATTTTAAATCCCATAATAGAAATGGTACACTGTTTTCTGTTAAGTCAACACTAAGCCATCCGGTAATTAATTTAAGGAAACAAGAACGGGACACCCATCAGTTATTAAGCATCTACTTCATAACTGGCGATACCCAAGAGACACGACTTTTTCTCAACCCCACGAGATGGCAATGATGAAACTAATAATAATAACAACTGAAACTTAAGCAGTGTTTAATATGTGCTAAGCAATGCTGTAAGCCCTTTACCCATTTTGACTTACTTGATCCTCAGGAAGCCCTGAGAGATAGGTGCTATTATTAACCCCACGTGTCAGGTGAACAAACAGGGTGGAGAGGCTAGGTAACTTTCCCAAGGCTACACAGGAAGTGCTGGAGCCACCAGAGAAGAATTTGAAGCTCAGTTTACACAACTTTCCCAGGGCGCCTCGGCTAGCTACACAAAGATTTTCTGCTTTGGACGCTCTCTGCTGCCTTTGTTGGAAACAGAGAGACCCCCATCTCTACAAAAATTTTAAAATTAGCTGGTTGTCATGATGCCTGCCTGTAGTCCCAGCTACTTGGGAGGCTGAGGTGGGAGGATCACTTGAGCCTGGGAGCTGGAGGCTGCAGTGTGCTAGGATTGTGCCACTGCACTCCAGCCTGGGCAACACAGGGAGACCTTGCCTCTAAACAAGTTTACAAAGTACAAAATAAATATTCTCCTTATTCTACATTCATGTGAAAAATTGTTAGGCCTCTACCACACACAAGGAACTGTGCCAAGAATCAAGAGTGATAAAGACTCATTGGTATTTGCTTGTCTGTGTTTCAAGTGTTTACACAGGGCCTGTGCTTCCTCTAAGTCTCCGTCTCAGCATGTGTCAGAGAAGAATGGCTGCATGATATGCAGGAAATGTGCCATATGAACAGAGTACAGATCCTGGGAAACAGACAGCTGGGTAAAACATATTGAAACTGTCACTGTTTGTGTTTCTTTAAAAAGGAAAGAAGAAATATGCATGACGATCTCAGGGAAACAAATAGTCAATCTAAAGGACTTCAGACTGAATACAGTCAACACTAAACCATCCGGTAATTAATTAAAGGAAACAAGAACGGGACACCCATCAGTTATTAAGCATCTACTTCATAACTGGTGATACCCAAGAGACACTACTTTTTCTCAATCCCACAAGATGGCAATGATGAAACTAATAATAATAACTGAAACTTACGCAGTGTTTAACATGTGCTAAGCAATGCTGTAAGCCCTTTACCCATTTTGACTTATTTGATCCTCATGAGGCCCCTGTATCAGAAATTAGGCTGGAATAGATCTATCCCTCTATCATCTATCTTGTATCACATGTTCTTGTATCAGAAATTAGGCTGGAATAGCTCTATCCCTCTATCATCTATCAATCTATCTATTGTCAATCAATCTATCATGTATCAGCCTATCATCTACTGATCTATCATCTATCAATTTATCTATCATCTGTCAATCTGTCTGTTGTCCATCTACCATCTCTCTATCATCTATCTCTATGTGTGCCTACTGTCCAAGGAACTATTCAAAATCCTTGCGATGTGATACAATATGTCCATCTCAACAACTGGTTACGTTGTGAAACGTGGCTCAGGCCTCTCTACTACAATGACTTATGCCAGCTTCCTCTGTATTATTATTTTTATATTATTTTTAAGGTAGCTTTTCTTTTTTGAGATGTGGTCTCACTCTGGTACCAGGCTGGAGTGCGGTGGTGTGACCTCCGTGGGGTTCAAGCCATCCTCCCACCTCAGCCTTCCGAGTAGCTTGGACTACAGGTGCCCACTACCATGCCTGGCTAATTTTGCACGTTTCTGTAGAGACAGGGGTTCCCTACGTTGCCCAGGCTGGTCTTGAACTCCTGAGCTCAAGCAGTCCACCTGCCTTGGCCTCCCAAAGTACTGGTATTACAGGCATGAGCCACTGTGCCTGGCCTCCTCTGGATTATTGAAAAAGAAGTCACCCTAAGCACTTCTCCACCACTTCACAGGAGATTGCACACGCAACGTCCCTCCAGCCCTGCCAGCGTCACTCTCACCCCTGCAGGTCCTTTCCTTGGCACTGCCTGGATTCTGCCTGCCACGCTGCAAAATCCCGCTTCCCTTTTCATTTCTCCTCTGCCACCTGCTGGGGTCCTCATTCTTTTTGACCCTCTGTCCAGCACATCCAGGTCGTTTACAAAGGAAAAGCTCCTCTGCCTCCTTCGGATATTCCCTGGACTCTGAGAAGATGAGAAGTGGCTATCCCTTTGACACCACAAAACATAACCATACCTGACACACCAGCGATCCGCCCCACGGAAAATCCCCTCAAACCACCTGGAATAAAGGCCTTAAAACCACCCCAACAAATCCACCCAGAAGAACAGATCATTGCTACCTAGATGTTAGCGGCAGCAATGACAGTGATCGTAAAAAATGGGGCACGATCTAAGAGATGGAGAGACCCAAGAGATTTAGCTAAACCTACTACAGTATCACAGCCATAACTCACGAAAAATATTCATAGTAGATTACGCAAAAAGTTAATCATGAAAGAGTTTGAATATTTTGATAATTTTACACATAAAAATATTCACAATAGATTAGGGGAAAAGTTAATCATAAAAGAGTTTGTATATTTTGATACCTTTTTTACACATAAAAAATATTCACAATAGACTGGGGGGAAAGTTAGTCATTAAAGAGTTTGTGGCCAGGCTCAGGGGTTCACGCCTGTAATCCCAGCACTTTGGCAGGCCGAGGTAGGTGGATCATGAGGTCAGGAGATTGAGACCATCCTGGCTAACACGGTGAAACCCCATCTCTACTAAAAAAATACAAAAAAAAAAGTTAGCCGGGTGAGGTGGTGGGCGCCTGTAGTCCCAGCTACTCGGGAAGCTGAGGCAGGAGAATGGCATGAACCCAGGAGGTGGAGCTTGCAGTGAGCAGAGATCACGCCACTGCACTCCAGCCTGGGCAACAGAGCGAGACTCCGTCTTAAAAAAAAAAAAAGAAAAAAAAGAGTTTGTATATTTTGATACCTTTTTTATACTAAAAATAAAACTAGAAGATTCAACACTACTGTGTTAACCATGTATCTTGGGATTTTCAGTGATCTTTCTTCTTTTTGCTTATATGTAGTTTTTAAGCTTCTAAATCAAATGAGTATGTGTTATTTTATAATAAGAAAAGAAAAACTGGACTGGGCACGGTGGCTCACATCTGTAATCTCAGCACTTTGAGAGACCAAGGTAGGTGGATTACCTGAGGTCAGGAGTTCGAGACCAGCCTGGCCAACATGGTGAAACCATGTATTTACTAAAAATACAAAAATTACCCGGGTATGGTGGCAGGTGCTTGTAATTCCAGCTAGTCAGAAGGCTGAGGCAGTAGAATCGCTTGAATCAGGGAGGCAGAGGTTGCAGTGAGCCAAGATCATGCCACCGCACTCCAGCCTGGGTGACAGAGCGAGACCCTGTCTCAGAAAAAGAAGACAGAGGAGAGGGAAGAGGGAAAAGAAAAGAAAAACTATAATAAAAGCAAAACAAGTAAAACTACTTATAAAGTACAAAACAGATGCTGCATAAATGCATAAGCACAATGGCTCGTGTGTATTTAAATACTTGGAGGTTAGTTTTACAATGCGTTGCCTTTTTAAAATGTGAATTTCCAACAGGAAATTCCTTTAGAGGCCTAAAACTAGTGTGTATTATTTTGTTAAGATTAAGGGAAACACTGTCGATTGGAGTATAACATATCATTTGGAGTGCAGCATGGCTGTTTCTTAACCATTCTGCTCCCCTGTCTGTGTGGACCTGCCAAGGCTGTGCCACTTCCCCGGAGTTTAACCCAGGCTCCCCGATCTTACCAAGCCTTCCTTCTTGGTTCCCACTCTTGGCATCTCTAGTTCTTTCCACACAGCTGCAACTCCACCTGTGACCCAGGCTGCTATCACCACTCACTCTCTCATGTCTACTCTGTCTGCTGAAAAATCTATCTTTCTGGAGAAATGTCTCCTCCATCCCCCTCAGATGCCTTTCATCAAGTATCAGATATACTCTCCTGAAAACCATTGTATCATTACCTCCAGTTCTAAATATCAGCTTCTCCCACTGCACACAGAATTGCACGTAACCACCTCTGCCTGGTATTCCAGCTCCTTTGCTCTCCCAGTCCTTAAGCCGAGTAACCTTGTGTCTTTAGCCATTAGCTCCTCACCAAACCCAGACACATCGGCTCATTTCCACCTCTGAGTCCTCCACCCATCTCTTTCCCTCTGAAGGGCTCTCTTCTATCTGTTCAAAACATGCTTACTCTTCAGGGTGCTATTCCCAAGGAGGCCAATCACGTCCAGTGGCCTTTATAAAACAGCGGTTAAGAGCATGCACTCAGGAGTCGGCTTTCCTTGGTTCAAATCCTGCCTCCACTACTTACTGGCTGTGTGACCTTGAACTGCAGTTTAAGGTGACAGTGTACAGAACACAACAGAATTCAGTGAGTGAAAGCAGGCTGAATAACTTATCTAAGAGTCCTTACTTTTTGCCCCCCTTTTATCCAATGTGAGTTAAGTACAAGTGCCAAGAGTAATTTCGGAACTGGGAAGGACCTTAAAGATCATCTGGTTGGATGTCTCACTTTACAGGGATGAACTGACTCATCCAAGGTTACAAGGCCAGCTAGAGGCAGAGCTGGGAATGAAATCCCTGGGGACTCCTGAGAAAAGAGAGTCTGGCATGCTTCCCACTGAGCAGGGGAAAAGTAACATGAGTTGACTGTTTAAAATATGTAAGTAAATCCTAATGAAATGCTGACTTGGAGGAAATTCGCAGATGATAACTTTCCAGATAGGCACTCACCATGTAGAGAAACGCATAGAAATAACAATGAAATCATCCTTCTTGTGTAATTTTTGTTGAGACAGAGTCTCACTGTCCCCCAGGCTGGAGTGCGGTGGCGTGATGTTGGCTCACTGAAAGCTCTGCCTCCTGGGTTCAAGGGACTCTCCCGCCTCAGCCCCTCCTGAGTAGCTGGGATTACAGGCATGCGCCACCATGCCGGCTAATTTTGGTGTGTTTAATAGTGACGGGGTTTCACCATATTGGCCAGGCTGGTCTTGAATTCCCGATCTCAAGGGATCCTGCCACCTCAGCCTCCCAAAGTGCTCAGATTACAGGCGTGAGCCACCGTGCCTGGACCTTCTCTTGTAATTCTGACAACAAGGTCATCTTTGAATTGTGACCATATGATTCCGATGTATACGGGTGACTCACATTACAGGTTGAGAATCCCTTATCCAAAATGCTTGGAACCAGAGGGGTTTGGATTTCAGATTTTTTCCAGATTTTGGAGTATCTGCATCCTACTTACTAGTTAAGCATCCCTAATTTGAAAATCTGAAATCTGAAATGCTCCAATGAGCATTTCCTTTGAATGTCATAGTGCTCAAAAAGTTTCAGATTGTGTAGCATTTCGGATTCTGGATTTTTGGATTAGGGATGCCCAACCCTTACTATAAATCTGGCAATTCTAATCTTACCATGTAGCAGAAGCTCATCAGCATTTCTCTGTGGGTAACATGAGAAAAAGATGCCCTAGCTCTGCTTAGCTGAATGCTCACAGCCATGTATTCGGGAAGAATAGGCCCTGGAAGATGAGTGAGGACAGAGGACAATGGAGCAAGCCTCTGCCACCCTTGCTAGGAGAACAAGCTGTGAATTACCAATGGACAGGCACACAGGCACAGTGAGTGTATTATGGCCAAGTCAGAATAGTGAATGCAACAGCCGTGGGGCCTGGACCCATTCGCACCCAGCACAATGAATTCACTGCAGGAAAATCCACCAAATCTCCCTCCTGCCAACATTTTTAAGGTAATCGCTCATAATAACGCCACACTGATGGTAAATCTTCTGAATAACATCAGAAACCTAAATAAACAAACTGTTTTCTTGGTGTAGAGACTACCGAGATGTTGAAAATACGGCTTGCTTTGAGTTTACTTTACTAAAAGATGTGTAACACGAGCAAGTCTCTTTCCCCTCTGTGGCTTTAATGTAGTCACCTTGTAACATGTAGGGTCCAAGCCACATCAGCGGTTCTCCAAGCTGGCTGCAAATCACAATCTTTCAGGGGAGGTTTGATGCTATTCGCTTTGGCTTGTTTGTTTTTTTTTTTTTTTTTTTTTGGTATAGTCTCTCCCTCTGTCACCCAGGCTGGAGTGCAGTGGCATGATCTCGGCTCACTGCAACCTCCACCTCCCAGGTTCAAACGATTCTCCTGCCTCAGCCTCCTGAATAGCTGGGATTACAGGTGCATGCCACCATACCTAGGTAATTTTTTTTTCTTTTTTGAGGTGGAGTCTCGCTCTGTCGCCCAGGTTGGAGTTCAGTGGTGCGATCTCGGCTCACTGCAACCTCCGCCTCCTGAGTAGCTGGGACTACAGGTGCCCGCCACCACACCCGGCTAATTTTTGTATTTTTAGTAGAGACAGGGTTTCACCATATGGACCAGGCTGGTCTTGAACTCCCAACCTCAGGTGATCCACCAGCCTCGGCCACCCAAAGGGGTAGCATTACAGGTGTGAGCCACTGTGCCCCGCCGGCTCTTCTTTATTACTACTACCTGAGACAGAGTCGTGCTCTGTCACCTAGGCTGGAGTGCAGCGGTGTGACCATGGCTCACTGCAGCCTCAATCACCCACCCCAGCCTCCCAAGTAGCCAGAATCACAGATGTGTACCACTATATCCAGCTAGAATTTTTTGGTTTTGTTTTAAGAGATGGGGTCTCACTATTTTGCTCAGGCTGGTCTCAAACTCCCGGGCTCAAGTGATCCTCCTGCCTCGGCCTGCCAAGGTGCTGGGATTATAGGCGTGAGCTGCTGTGCCTGGCCCCTCCCTGGCTCTGCTTTGCACAAGTCTCCATCTTCTCTTCAAGGCCTGGTCTCCTACAGTTAGGTCATCACTCACTCAATGATTCCATTTGCCTCACCAATGCCTGCTCACGGCTGCCTTCTCTCCTTCCCATCAGCTGTTCCACACTCACACTTGACCACGCGCTGTCTTCTGTTGCTCTGTCCTTGTATCCGGTTTGTCTTTTATCTCACTAGTTCTTAAGCTGCTTGTCATTGGGACTATTTCTGTTTTTTTTTCCCCCTCATATGCCATTCTGACTTAGTAGACTGTCTTTATATATGCATTAAGCAAACGATAATGCATTTAGCGTGCACTCTCCGCAGTGGACGAACACTTAACTGAAGGCTGTAACACACTCGCTCTGGTCACCCCTCTGGCTCTTGTAGGGGACATTTCCTCCCTCTGCCTCTTTCCCCAGGATGCCTACCAGGGGATGTGATGTATTGTGCCACTTGCATGAGCCACTTGGGTAAATAAATACACGAGGGCATGTTTAACATTGATTCACTTCTATCAATGTTGGTTAACTCACAGGGCTCCAAACCCCCTACCTTTTCCCAGCTTTGAAGTCAAGTTCACAAACGACAGCGCTGTTACAGGGAAGGGTGAGCTGGTGCTTTCTGACCTCTGCTCCAATGTAAGTGAGACACCGGATCTCACCTGGGTTCTAGGCAGTGGGATGGGGACAGAGTAGTGCTTTGGACAGTAGGATGTGATCTGAAAGGCAGAGACTAGGGGCAAATCAGGATGAACTCCCAAACGCAATCCAAGCAAAGTCTTTGAGCAGGAAGGATTCAAGCGAGGCAGGAGACAGGCCCGAGGCCCCAAGACAGAATGGACAAATTGGGAATGCAGGATGGGAAGTGACACGAGAAGGTTCTGGGCTGACTTCCCAGGGCAGCAACTTAGCAGCTGCCCACCTGCAGCCAGCTGTGTGGGTGGGATGGAGCTGCCAAGGGAGCCAAGCCCGGACACTGCAGGAACACCTCTGACATCTTCATTTTGCTTTTTTATAAACGTGCCATTCCACACAATTACTGACTAGTGGACACACAATTTCCCATTTTACATCTATCCTTTATTCCTCTTTTCTTGCTCCTTCCTTTGACATACCTTTCAAAACTATTTTATTTAAGTTACATGTTCAAGTACTTGGTCAACAATGATGCTACTAACACACCAATGTGCACTTTTGAGCATTAAATCCCAGACATCATCCACATGTACACGTATTTGTCAAAGCAAGGTTTCACTCATAAAATACATGCAATCACTGGTACTATCAGCAAAGCTCCATCTTACAAGATGCTCCAAAATTATCATCTAACATAGTTTGTGATATTCCTACAGTGTCTTGGTTTGATGCACTAACTTGACTGTATTGTCATTTTCTTACTGTATTTTAATGCTGTGAAACACATCCGGGATAATCAATCCTAGACTTAACAGAAATGCCCAAGAAATGAAAGGTGTTGTTGAATGAAACTCTTTTTTGGTTTTAAATACATATTCGGTGTAGGAAGGAACATTATTTTTAAATAAGAGTTAGCAGAAGACGTTTTCCCCAAAACTATAGAATGTGCTTCAAGCAATTTCCCCCACCCAAATGACTAGGTCGACGAGCAATGGGTGATCCAGAGAACCTTGAGACCATTAGTATAAGTATCAGTGAGCCCTCCACAATGCTATGGACACAAAAATTTGTAGGGGATTGAGACACACGTCTAAAACATTTCTTAAAACGAAACTCCCAGGCTGAGGCAGGTGGATCACTTGAGGTCAGGAGTTTGAGACCAGCCTGGCCAACATGGCAAAACCCGGTTTCCACTAAAAATACAAAAATTAGGGCATGCACCTGTAATCCCAGCTACTCAGGAGCCCGAGGCAGGAGAATTGCTTGAACCTGGGAGGTGGAGGTTGCAGGGAGCCCAGATTGTGCCACTGCACTCTAGCCTGGGTGACAGAGCAAGACTTCATCTCAAAAAAAAGAAAAGAAACAATCTGAAAAACTGGCTGTTTTCTTATGAGTTACCTCCTTTGGGTACAGTATGGTGAACAGAAATAACTCACCGATATTGAGATGGCTTACTATGTGTGCCAAGAGCTCTACATGCATGACCTCATTCTATCCTGAGAACAGCACAATGAGCCTAGTTCTATTATTACCTGCCCCCCACCCATGTCCTGAACGGAACATAGCTGTGTTTTTCTGCAACCTGAACACTGTCAGAACACTGAGTACACTGGGGGAAGTCTTGTATCCTGCTGCCTCCACCCACCAATCTCTGGGGAAATACGGGAGGGCCTGGAGCTGGTGCCAGTGAGTCTGGAAAGAGAAGGCTGTACCTTCAGCATTGGTTAAGTTATGTATTTGTCATTTCTGGGGTGGAGGACCATTCGAGGACAAGTATTAGAGCTTGGGGGTGGCGTTTCCTTTTGACTGGCCACTGCAAACTAGACCCCAATTGGATCCATGCTCCAGATAAGAACGAAGGCAAAGTGAGAGCCTCGTCATCTTCATTTGTTCTGCTCGGAAAATAAAACGAGCTTTGGAGGAAAGTGAGTTCGAATATAAAAGACACCTGCAGAACGATATGAATGCACTTAAGTGTACTGAACTGTCTACTTAAAAATAGTTAATATGGTAAATTGTATGTTCTGTGTATTTTCCAAAATTATAAATTATTTGGAAAAAAAAACCAAAAATACCTTCCTCAGTATAACACCAGAGTACTGTCCATAACATTTACCAAAGTCTGTGCAGATTCCTTCTCAACGGTGGGATTCTTCTGTTGATAACCACTTAAGATCTTTCTCTTTTTCTTTTAAAATGTCTCCCAGACTCTCCCTCCAGATGCTGGATGACATGATGAGCCTGGCCGGGAGCCCACTCTTTGCTCCATCGGCCCACCCTCCCTTTGTGTTGTCTGTGGGTGGAGTAAGCTGTTGCCAACCGTGGCCAAATGAAAAGCCCGATGCCCTCCCTTCTCTCTAAAAGCTATTTATTGTTTTCAGAGGAACCAGCCATCAAAGAGATCTCCTGTGCCCCACGCACTCCTCCCAACTCCCAGTTCTTGACTGAAAAAATGCTAACATCCGACCAGATACCAGAGAAACATCCTGAGAGACAATGCCTGGACTGGATTTCCTAGGGAGCAGGACCAGGGCCTATTACCACATCAGCCTGTCTTGTTTTTACTGCTGTGATGTTGCTGACAACATAGCTGAAATCTCCAACATCTCCTTGTTCCTACCTGCATTGATTGATTATATTTAAGCCTTTGTCCAGACCCACCTATTCTCAGTTTCTTCTCATTTTCTTCCCTGAATCAGCGCGGTGCCAATCGTTCTCTGGCTCTACAACCTGGAAATGTGTTATGATGACATTCAAGAAACAAAATGTGTGCAGAGAAGATGGAAATGGGTCATGTTGATCTCCCAGCAGGGGTTATTCAGATAATCCAGAATATTCTTGTACGAATGTTTTAATACTATCAACAAAATGAAAGCAAACATTTAAAAAATTATTGCAAAGAAACATGATGTCCAGGAATACATCTACAGACCCCAGTCTGAGCGAAATAGGCATGGGGCACGGGGAGGAAGAATGAAGACAATTGACACAGGAAGAGACACCGTCTTTCTTCTGAAGGCAATGAGGAGTGCTAACCCTCACACTATGCTTTATATTACTCTGCATTTTCTGTCTCTCTCCCTCTTCCTCCTTTCTCTCTCTCTCTCTCTCTCTCTCTCTCTCTCTCTCTCTCTCCTTTCATTCTTTCTGAGACAGAGTCTCACTCTGTTGCCCAAGCTGGAGTGCACTGGCATGATCTCAGCTCACTGCAGCCTCCACCTCCCAGGCTCAAGCAATCCTCCCACCTCAGCCTCCCAGGTAGCTGGGATATAGGCACACGCCACCGTGCTCTGCTAATTTTTGTATCTTTTTTTTCGTAGAGATGAGGTCTTGCCATGTTGCCCAGGCTGGTCTCAAACTCCTGAGCTCAAGTGATCCACCCCCCTCAGCCTCCCAAAGTAAGGAATTACAGGTGTGAGCCACCATGCCCACTCATGCATTTTCTGTGCATACATATTTAGAAAGGCCTTAAATCCTCGACTCATAATTGCCCTAAATTTTACTCTAAATTTCTTTATGTGGCCAACAAGGCCCTCCATGGTCTGCCTCACCTCCCATCATCATCTCTTCTCCTAACCTCCTTCCCACTCCCTTGCCTCTGACCTCCCCGTCTTACCCACCTGCCCTCCATGCTCCAAGTTCTACACTCATTCCCACTTCTAGGTACTTCCTTCAAACACTTCTCTCCGGAATTTCCTTATATTCTTCTACACCTTTCCTTACCCAGGGAACTCTCAACTTTCAGGTATGAGCTTGAGTTTCCTCCTCCTTGACACCATACATCTGTTAACAAGGCACTTGCTAACAGATTTTAATATTTTATTAAAATTGCTTGTCTTCCATGAGATTAAAAGATCTATGGGATACAGAGGTTATATCTATTTTGCTCGCCATCTTATATCCAGCATCTGCCTAGCAGGGACCATAAACATAGTAGATGCTTATAAAAAAACTGTTGGCAGAAAGGAACAGGGCAGAGGAGTCGAGAAACAGAGCGTTCGACCAATGATAATTACTGTTGTCAGGAACAGTACCTTTGCTGTTTCCAATCTCAAAGAGAGGAGATGTCTATGGGATCTGGGATGGACTGAGTCTGGAAGTAAAACCCGAATCAATTTCAGCACCTGAAAATACAGTCATCAGCATGTTTCTATCAGCCTCGAAGGGACGAACTACACTGTTCAAGGGGGCCACTGTTCCTGAAAGACACAGCAGGGCACAGGGGCACGACTGAATTTGTCCCTGTGTGGGTACGTACACTTACAAATGTCTACTCCCTTTTTAAAAAATGTGTTTGTTGGGCCGGGCGTGGTGCCTTATGCTTGTAATCCCAGCACTTAGGGAGGCCCAGGTGGTGGGTGGATCACTTGAGGTCAGGAGTTCACGACAAGCCTGGCCAACATGGCAAAACCCTGTCTCTACTAAAAATACAAAAAATTAGCCAGGCGTGGTGGCACACGCCTATAATCCCAGCTACTTGAGAGGCTGAGGCATGAGAGTTGCCTGAACCCAGGAGGCAGAGGTTGCAGTGAGCTGAGATCGTTCACTGCACTCCAGGCTGGGCAAGAGAAAAGACTGTCTCCAAAAATACATAAATTAAAATACAATTTGTTTGTTGGTAAATTGAATTCTACACTGTTTAAAATACAACTTGAAACTGTGCCCACTGCGTAGCCTAGAAGGCTGAAAGGACCATAGGTTTAAGTGTGCAGGTATTGTATCCACTCAGTTCTCATTTGGAATGTTTCTTCATTTACTGGTGATAGGAAGACAGTTGTAGCACAGCTGAAACCTGCCATCTAGTGGACTTTCTCATGACAGGGTTTTGCAAGGCAAAGGAAACAAGCATTGCAGTGTAGGAGACCAGAACTCCAAGAGCATCCCTCAGTTACGCTCTTCCGACAGAGTTCTCCTTTCCAAATAGCCCAGTGTCAGGTTTTCACGCTCTGGCATCCAAAGAGTTATCCTAAATCAATGTGGAATTTCAACCACTTTCCATGCAAAGCTATTTCAGCAAGAAAAATCGATGCTTCCTTCTGGGTAAGTATATGCTTTTCATTTCTGTTTTGAATCTTTAGAAATCGGATTAGTTTAGTCTATAACTTAAAAAAAAAGTCGATGATTAATCTATCTTGCCTGAAGCTACCTCCATCAGACGGAGAGTGTACTGTGATGTAAATTTATCCCAACAGACGTACCACAGAGCTCTGGAGCAGGGCAGCCACTCTGCCTCGGGAACTAGGGCGCCCAAGTTCTGGGACCCACGCAGCCACTTGCCAGCTTGTCCCTCTGGACCAGCCACCTCTCCTCTATGACTCTCAGTTCCCTTATCTGTCAAAAAGCGAGGCTTCCTTGAAGACATACACATGGCCAATATGCATATGAAAAATCCCAACATGACTTACCGTTAAAGAAATCCAAACCAGAACCACAATGAGACATACTCTCACACCGGTCAGAATGGCTATTAACCAAAGCCAAAAATAACAGATGCCATCAACGTCGTGGAGGAAAGGGAATGTTTACACACTGCAGGTGGGAATGTGGATTCGTTCAGCCACTGTGCAAAGCAGTTTGGAGATTTCTCAAAGAACTTAGAGCTACCATGTGGGCCAGCAATCCCATTACTGAGTATATATCCAAAGGAATATAGATTGTTCTACCACAAAGGCACAAGAATTCATACGTTCATTGCAGTTCTCATCACAATAGCAAAGACATGGAATCAACCTAGATGCCCATCAATAGTAGACTGGATAAAGAAAATGCGGTACATACACACCATGGAATACCACACAATAAAAAAGAGTGAAATCATGTCCTTTGCAGCAAAATGGCCATTATCCTAAGTAAACCAACACAGGGATGGAAAACCAAATACCACATGCCCTCCCTTTTAAGGGGGAGCTAAACACTGAGTACACCTGGACACAAAGATAGGAACAATAGACACAGGGGCCCACTTGAAGGTGGAGGGCGGGAAGAGGGTGAGGACTGAGAAACTACCTATTGGGTACTAAGTTTATTACCTGGGTAATGAAATAATCTGCACACCAAACCCTCGTGACATGCAATTTATCCATGTAACAAATCTGCACATATACACGCTCAACCTAAAAGTTGGAAAGAAGAAAAAGAACAGGGGTGTAAGATAAATAATCAGAAGGTCCCTTTTAGGTCTAAAGTTCTTTGAGCTTGTTCCCAGAGTCTCAGGTCACATGATCTTAGGGGTCTGACTTTAGATCCCCTCCAGGCTCAGTGCCGCCGGCACCACTCATTCATGGAAACACACGTGGAGGACCGACAGCATGCTGGAGACTGTGCTGGGTGCGCGGAAAACATCAGGAATAAACAGACACCCTCTATGGTTAGAGACTAGAGTCATTGCTGCTGTGATAGGAAGAAGTGGGAAAATCCAAGAACGACTTAGACAGTAGCATCACTGTTTGGATGCGGGAGGTGAATAAGGAAAGTGGTATTCAGAGTGACTCCTGGGCCTCTGGTCAAGAGCAACTGGATGGATTTAGTGCCATTCTCTGAACTGAAGGACACAGGAGGATGACCAGGTGTGGAGAAAGACCATGAGCTGAGTTTGTTTATTATTTCTTTAGAGATGGGCCTCGCCCTGTCTCCCAGGCTGGAGAGCAGTGGCGCAATCATAGCTCACAGCAGTCTCAAGCTCCTGGGCCCAAACTATCTTACCATGTCAGCCTCCCAAGTAGCTGGGACTACAGGTGTGCACCACTATGCCTGGCTCATTTTTAAAGTTTTTTTTTTTTAATATTTTTTAATTTTTTTTTATTTTTAGAGATGGGGTCTTGCTCTATTGCCCAGGCTGGAGTGCAGTCATGGATCATAGTTCACTATGGCCTCAAATCCCTGGGCTCAAGTGATCTTCTCACCTCAGCATCCTGAGTAGCTGCAACTACAGGCATGTATCACCACACCTGTAATTTAAAACAAATTTTTTAGAGATGGGGGTCTTGCTATGTTGCCCAGGCTGGTCTTAAACTCCTGGCCTCCCCTGTTGCTGGGATAGATGGTTCAGCTTAAATAAAAGCTCATGAAATATCCAAGCAGATATTGTGAGCAGGCAGCTGGATAGCTCAGTCTGAAGCTCAGAAGAAACATTTAACATAATATAGGACAAATTGAGGGCATTTGCCAGCATGTAGAGAGGAGTGTACAGAGCCAACATTCAATGTCTGGAAGAGTGGAGGATGCAGAGCTGGTGAAGAGGACTCCGGAAGAGCTATGAGACAGAGAGAAAACCAGAGGGACACAGGACTGTGGAAGCCAAGACAAGATGCTTCACTCGGCTAAACGGAGTTGGTGCAGGAAATCTCAAGGCATGGAAAAGGGAACTCTGGATTTAGCGCCCTTGTTGACCTTGGTGAAGTAATGGGGCCAGGAGTCAGATAGTTATTGAAGAGTGAATAGGAAAAAGAAAAAAAGTGAATACAGTGGGAACAGAGACTCCTCCCAGGGAACTGGCTGTGAAGGTTATGACAGAGGAAGATGGCTGGAGGGTGCATGGGGGTCAAGGCAGAATTTCTTAATTTGGTGAATATTGACGAAAGGACCCATAAATCCTTTTCAAGGAGATGTTGACGACCCAGAATGAAGAGGCAATAAGGGACATGTTGAGGTTCCTGAGAAAGTAGGTAGAGATGAGATCCAGGGCACAGATAGTGCTTTGGCCTTAGGAGGGAAAATCCTCATCCTTCTTCCCCTGTCACTGGTAGAGCAGGGAAGGAGGACATGTAAGATAAAGTGAAGGCGATTGGAGCTCCAATTTCTCAATAAATTAGGGGATGACTTCATTAGCTGAAAGTGAGAGAGAGAGAGATCAGACGTTTAAGAAGAGAGAAAAAGTGACCTTTCTAGATAAATGTATTCAGTTTTGCCAGGCAGAAGTGAGGTGGCCACAACTACTGGCAGCCACGGCCACGTGGCCAGTCGTATGGCTCCTTCCAGCAGTGCTCAGGGTCCATGTGCAGACAAGAGAAAGGAGATGAACAGGGTCATTTAGGTCAGAAGTTTCCAAGTGAATATGAAGGAAGAACAGAGAGCAAAGGAACTTAGGACATGTTCAAGAGTTCAGTAGAAATGACAGAAACCAGAATTGGAGACTATTATTCTAAGTGAAGTAACTCAGGAATAGAAAACCAAACATGGTATGTTCTCACTGATATGTGGAATTAAGCTATGAGGATGCAAAGGCCTAAGAATGATACAGTGGACTTTGGGGACTTGGGGGGAAGAGTCTGGGGGGGGGGGCGAGGGATAAAAGATAATAAATGTGGTGCAGTGTATACCGCTCAGGTGATGACGGGTACACCAGGATCTCACCAATCACCACTAAAGAACTTAGGTAACCAAATACCACCTGTACCTCAGTAACTTATGGAAAAATAACATTTTTAAAAAGAGAGAGAGAAGTAAAGACATACAGGGGCAAAATGTGGATAAAGAGGGAGAAGGGAGAGTCAATGGATTAATGGCTCTATGAGGTCAAGGAACAAGAGGTTCTGTATTAGTCTGTTCTCACATTGCTAATAAACACATACCTGAAACTGGGTAATGTGTAAAGGAAAGAGGTTTAATGGACTCACAGTTCCACATGACTGGGGAGGCCTCACAATCCTGGTGGAAGAGCAAGGGATGTATTACATGGCAGCAGGCGAGAGAGAGAATAAGCACCAAGAGAAAGGGGTTTCCCCTTAGAAAACCATGTGATCTCGTGAGACTTATTCACTACCATGAGAACAGCATGGCGGAACTGCCCCCATGATTCAATTATCTCGCACTGGGTCCCTCCCACAACATGTGGGAATTACAGGAGCTACAATTCAAGATGAGATTTTGGAGGGGAAACAGCCAAACCATATCAGGCTCTGAGCCAATGGGGATGGATCCAGGTGACACAGCACCATAGATATGAAATATATTAATACTTTGTTGTTTGCCTAGCAGACCCACCTCCCAATACACGCAGTGTATACACATCAGTACTCAGTAATTATCTTTAAATGTTGAATGAATGAATGACTAGGAACTGACTTCTGACATGTCCCCTAAACCCCTGGGGAAGCCAAAACATACTTCCTGAGCTCTGGTATGTGTCAGACATTGTTCTAGGTGCTAGGAATCTGATGATAAACCACAGATGTGCTATTTGCCTCAGGGGGTTTATTCTTTCAGGAGGGAAGAAGGACACAGACCCCAGATTATAAAGAAGTAATCAATGGAATAAACAGATCAGCAATAATATATTCATATTCCAGATCAGGAAGCTGGGTGCTAGGGAAATTACTGATCACAGACCACTTTGCTGGTTAGTCATAAAGGGATAACTCAAATCTAGCTGTGCCTCAGCCTCTGGCTTCTCTGTTCCATAACATTCTTTGTCTTTATTCTCATTGAAGGAAACATATAGAATAACACATTTATCCTTATTGAGTAAATTGAATGCTTTCTCTGTGTTACACATATGAACCATGAAAGTTATTTATATAATAATGTTTATAACTGCACTATTTATGATAGTAAAAATTCAAAGCCACAAGCTGGGAACCCCATAAGATGACAATGCAATGTTACATTGACGGAATACCATATTGTCATCAACATCGTAAGTAGATCTACATAAAAATCCATATGAAACTACTGCAGGTTAGAACACATTAACTTACTGCAATATTGCTTTAAACACTTATTTTCCCAAATCCCAAATTCATAGTTGAGTGGGTCCTTAGAGACCATCTTGTTTTACAGGCCAAAGAAACTGACGCAGCATCCTTGGTAAAACACCACCATGAATAGTAAGAAGAGATGGATTTCTGCATCCTCCAATCCTAGAGAGATGCCAAATTATATTTGGGTGCCGTGAATGTTCCTTTCTTTATATTGTGTTTTAATCATTTACCAAAATCATTGATGAATAAAGCCAGATACATTAACTCATTAAAGTCTTAAATAAGCAACTACGACACTCCCAGCACTTTGGGGAAAGCAAATATATATTGCATTTTTCTCTACTTGGGCATTTTACTTCCTAGAGCTCTAAAGTTTGTTAGACCTTTTTCTTCTTCGTTAATTGCTCTCTCTGTTGACCTGCTTTTGTAGGTGAGTGTGAAGAACATTTCATGATTTAGTAGGAAAAGATGAAGTAGTCAGATGGTTACATTCAGATAAATGTGGTCACGCTTCTAGAAAGCCACCAATATTGGTTAAAACTACAAGACTTGGCTGGGTGAGGTGGCTCATGCCTGTCATCTCAGGACTTTGAGAGACCAAGGTGGACGGATCACTTGAGGCCAAGAGGCAGAGACCAGCCTGGCCAACATAGTGAAAGCCCGTGTCTACTAAAATACAAAAATTAGACAGGTGTGGCAGCTAATGCCTGTAGTATCAGCTATCCAGGAGGTTGGGGCACTAGAATTGCTTGAATATGGGAGGCGGAGGTTGCAGTGAGCTGAGATAGTGCCACTGCACCCCAACCTAGGCGACAGAGTAAGACTTTGCCAAAAAAACAAACAAACCAAAAAAATGAAAAACTACAAGACTTTGTTGGATGAACACCTGGGGAGCTTCCAAACTCAACACTGTCACAGCCCTGGAAAGAACTCTTTCTACGGAAAAAAGAAATCACACAACGAATACTTCGCCATCCAAAGGCACCACGTTCTGGGAACGATGTCAAGAGTCCATTTCTTGAATCTCTGGTGTGAAATAAATCGTGGGGTTTTTTTTATCGTTGGTTGATATAGCTATGACTAGATGTTTTTCACATTTTTTCACGTTTCGTAAGTTTTTGGAAGCCCACATCCGTCATTACTTTCTTCTAAAGCTCTTGCTGTGCTTCGGATGAACAGTATTTAATGTTAAAGAGTCAAAATTTGTTTCTTCAGATGCTGAATATCTCTCTTCAGATTAATGCTTACTCTGAGTCTTTAAAATGTTTTCAAATGTATTTTAATATATAATTTAGATATATGTGAAAATACTGTTAGAAAACACTAAAATTTCAAGCATGGAATCCTCTAAGCTTAAGATGCTTTGTGTAAGTCAAAGACTAAATGTTCAGAATAATTTAAATTATGTCAATTCTGTTTTTTTTTTATAAAAAGTGTATGAATCCGACTTTGGTGAATCAGGTCGTTTAAAATGGATGTGGTACTGGAGGCGGGGCCGGTCCTGCGGGTGCGCTGGCTTCTTCCCACGGAGTTACATGCAGCCCGTGCACCTGTGAGTAGCCCAGCGGCCAATCTGGCCAACGGGCCATTTTACAGGAACTGAGGTCCAAAGAGGACATGGACACCCCAGCCCGGTCACAGTCACATAGGGCTCAGTGGACAGCCTTGGATTGAACGTGGGCTCCTAACTGCCTCCGGCCACTTCGCACCAACTGGGATGGCCCAGGTCCCCCAGCAAGGGTAGCTCCGGGGCTTCCTGGCTGGGTGCTTCCCATTGGCTGCCAGCTGTGTGACACCACAGGGCGGAGTCTGTGGAGGCCCCACCCACCTCCTGTCAATGGTCCCATCTGCCAGGAAGGATGAGGACTCCCAGGTTTCACCCACTGGAGGCTCAACCTGAGGAACGCTGGCCATGATGGGTGGGTTCACCTTGGGCTGACCACCCACTGGGCCTGCCTGCCCCTCCCTCAAAAGGCCCCTCGAGTTGTACGGGCTGTTGGGAGTTGGCTCAGCCTCGAACGACAGACAGCACACCTGTTGACCTAACCTCACTGGACAGACTCCAGGTGGACACCAACTCCTCAAGAGCCCCATGACTTCAGCTCTACCTGGGGCACCCAGCACCCCCACCCCCCCACAGGGCTAGAGGCCCTGAGATCCTGAAAAAGGGGCAGAAAGTAGGGAAGGTGGAGGCACCCTCCTCTCCTGTTGGACAGTTGAGTTCTGAGGGCAAGCCCTGGGCCCAGACACGCAGAGACCCTGGCTGCCCCGGCTCTTGTTTGTTTAGGCCCAGGTTCTGCCCAGACCAAGGCCCAGGAGAGCTCTCAGGAGGCTGAGAAACCTCCAGGCCAGACAGAAAGTTGGGGCCAGAGCTGGGTTTTAGAGATCCTACAGGATCCCAATGGGACCGCTACCTAGGTGGGGCACGGCCTGTACCCAAGAACAGGAGGGTCCTCCAGAGAATGTGCCACCACCAGGGATTTGAGCCGGGCCTGCCCAGAGCCTGGGCACCTTTGGGAGCAGGAAAAGTAAGGTGGAACTTGGAAAGGCTTTCAATGCCAGGCTGACGCTTGAGGGGACGGCGGGCAGGGAGGGAGGGCGAGAAGGCTCCCTCTGGCATTTGGGAGCAGGTGGGTGGAGGGAGAGGTCCCTGGAGGTGGCTGCAGTCCCTTAATGGGGGGCCTTGCTCGGGGCATGTGGGGCTCTCCCTCCATCCAGAGCTGGCCCAAGACCCTTAGAGTGCTGGCAAATCTCACTGCTCCTGACCCGGCCTGTGTATTCAAAACAAAAACAGTAAAACCAACATCAGGATGTCCATCAGAAAAAAAAAAAAAAATGTATGTGGCAAATCCCACTTTTGGGTATATATCCATAAGAATTAAAAGCAGAAACTCAAAGAAATATATGCACATCCATGTTCATTGTGGCATTCACAATAGCCAGAAGGTGGAAGGAGCCTAAATGCCTATCGCTGGATGATGGATTATAAAAATGTAGTCTAGGCCAGGCACAGTGGCTCACACCTGGAATCCCAGCACTATGGGAGGCCAAAGTGGGCAGACTGCCTGAGGTCAGGAGTTCGAGACCACCCTGGTCAACATGGTAAAACCTCATCTCTACTAAAAATACAAAAATTAGCCAGGCACGGCGGTGCGTGCCTGTAATCCTAGCTACTCTGGAAGCTGAGGCAGAAGAGTCGCTTGAACCTGGGAGGTGGAGATTGCAGTGAGCTGAGATTGCACCACTGCACTCCAGCCTGGGTGAAAGAGCAAGACTCCATCTCAAAACAAAACAAACAAAACAAATGTAGTATAGGCCAGGCATGGTGGCTCACACCTGTAATCCCAGCACTTAGGGGAGGCCGAGGTCAGGAATTCGAGACCAGCCTGGCCATCATAGTGAAACCCTGTCTCTACTAAAGATACAAAAATTAGCTAAGTGTGGTGGTGTGTGCCTGTAATCCCAGCTAGTTGGGAGGCTGAGGCAGGAGAATCACTTGAACCTGGGAGGCAGAAACTGTAGTGAGCCGAGATCATCCCACTGCACTCCAGCCTGGGTGACAGAGCAAGACTCCATCTCAAACATAAAATGTGGTATATATATACAATATAATATTACTCAGCCTTAAACAAAAAGGAAACCATATCATATGCTGTGACATCAAAGAACTTTGAGGACATCATGCTGTGGGAAATAAGTCAGCAACAATAACAAAAATATGCTGCATATTCCATTTATATGGGGTACCTAGAGTTGTCAAACTCATAGAAACAGCCAGTAGCAAGGTGATTGCCAGGACAGAGTGCTAGGAGAGGAGGAGTCCAGTGGGCAGAGTTTTGGCCATGCAAGATGAAAACGGTCTAGAGGTCTATTATACAACAATGTGCCTACAGGTAACAATACTGTACACTTCAAAATTATTTTTTCTTTCTTTTTTTTTCTGAGACAGTCTCACTCCCATTGCCCAGGCTGGATTGCAGTGGTATGATCATGGCTCACTGCAGCGTTGACTTCCTGGGCTCAGGTAATCCCACCCCCTTAGCCTCTCAAGTAGCTGGGACTACAGGAATGCACTCCAAAGCCAGGTTAAATTTTTTTTTTCTCGTAATTTTAGTAGAGATGGTTTCGCCATGTTGCCCAAGCTGGTCTTGAACTCCTGGGCTCAAGCCCGCCCACCTTGGCCTCCCAAAGTGCTGGGATTACAGGTGTGGGCCATCATGCCTGGCCTTCAAAATCATTAAGAGGGTAAATCTATGTTATGTGTTTTTTACCGCACATAAACATATATAGTGGTAAGTCTTTCCATATATCTTCCAAGCAGAATATCCATATGTTCTCTCTTACACACACGCACTTCAAGTGTAGAAAGAGAAACAGGAAGAATGGATTCACTTTCTCCATTTCCACTCCCCATCCAGCCCACTCAGCCTTAAGAAGGACCCTATCCTGTTTTATCCACGATGCTAGAAGGTAGAGTCAGAATAAAAATGTGAAAGATGTCTTAACACAAGAGGATAACAGAGATAAGTAGACAGTTTACTATAACTTATACATGTATTTTATTTATTTTCCAAGTGGTGTGTATAGGGAAGTGTGTGTGTGTGTGTGTGTGTGTGTGTGTGTGTAAGAAGGACAAGTGTATCAGGGAGGCTTGTCAGTCAAGCATTAAGTAGGGAAAGCTAAATGCCAACCACTCAGCTAAGTCTCAGTGAAAAACAAAGATGTTGAAAGTAGTTTTCAGTGTGAAGAGAGCCGGGAAGATGCAACAGCAAGTGCTGTGGGAACACACAGCTGGAGGGGCCTGCCATGGGTTTCCCAGAGAAAGTGATGCCTGAGGTTAGCCTGGTGCTGAGGGGCCCAAGAGTGTTCCTGGCTATGAAAACAGCAAACTTGAAGGCCCCAGGAGCCTGGTGCTTTTGAGAATCTTACAGGAGCCCAGGGCAGCGCGAGCGGAGTGACCCATCCAGATTAGAGGTGACTCCAGAGAGACGGCAGAGGTCAGGGAGGGCCTCACTGCCGTGTGAGGATGTTGGACTTTATCCTCAAGGGCACCCACCGAGTGGTTAGCAGGGGAGCCACACGCTGCACTCTGACTTCTAAGTGTTGGTCCAGCTGCAGTGAGCAGCACTAGCCTGGGTGTGGTCACCGCAGTATCAGAGATGGCAGAGAACAGCAGCTCAGACAGGGGACAGTGACTCCAGCAACACAAATGGACAGATGCCCATTCCTGGAAGAAGGCTCAATTGCTATGAAGAGGGAATTGAGTCATATATTAGGTTGGTGCAAAAGCAATAGCGGTTTGCCATCATCACGTTTCATGGCAAGAACCGCTATTACATTTACACCAAACTCGTAGAATTTTGAAATGTTAAAATGAAGGCTGAACTGGCTTAACCTGGCGACTGACTGGATGTGGAGAGTGTGGGAGAGAGGGAGGAGGCATGGATGCCTCCCAGTCTTCTGGTTGGGTAACCAAGTGGATAATGATGTCCTTGAGGGAGATGAATTTCTGCAGAAACACAGTTTGTGTGGAAATATGAATCTGTTATGAACATGCAGAGTCTGAGATACCTGCCCTCTGCAGTCTTTTTTTTTTTTCTTTTGAGATGGAGTATTGCTATGTTGCCAGGCTGGAGTCCAGTGATGCAATCTCGGCTCACTGCAACCTCCGCCTCCCAGGTTCAAGCGATTCTCCTGCCTCAGCCTCCCAAATAGCTGGGACTAGAGGCATGCACCACGCCCAGTTTATTTTTATACTTTTAGTAGAGACGGGGTTTCACAATGTTGGCCAGGATGGTATTGATCTCTTGACATCATGACAATCTGCCCACCTTGGCCTCCCAAAGCGCTGGGATTACAGGCATGAGCCACCGCGCCCAGCCTTCCTGCAGCCTTTCTTTCTCCCACTCTTGTCATCTCAAACAACGTCTGGTATTTCTCCATTGTAAATCGATCCTATTTCTCCATCATATACGGAAATAGGGTCAGAAAGAATCTTAGAAATCATGTCATCCCCCGCCCTCATTCTACACATAAGGAAACAGGCCTGGTGGAGTTTAGGAGACTTCGCCAAGGTGCACAGGACTCTAACCCCATACACACCCCCTGACTCACAGCCCGTGCTCAGGTTCCTCCCAGCACCGCAGAAAGTATGTGTTTCTTTCTTGCTTCTCACACTTGCCGCCATCACCACCATAACCACTCTTCCTGGTCTAGAAAGCCCAGCCTCCTGAAGGTACTCATTTAAACATGAGAAATCACTGGCCTTCTTACCAGTTGAGGCCTCTGAATGTAACAGTCATAGATTTATGAACGTAAAAATAATCAGAAGCTACCGGGCGCGGCGGCTCACGCATGTAATCCCAGCACTTTGGGAGGCCGAGGCGGGAGGATCACGAGGTCAGGAGATCGAGACCATCCTGGCTAACATGGTGAAACCCCATCTCTACTAAAAATGCAAAAACTTAGCTGGGCGTGGTGGCAGGTGCCTGTAGTCCCAGCTACTCGGGAGGCTGAGGCAGGAGAATGGCATGAACCCGGGAGGCGGAGCTTGCAGTGAACCGAGATCGCACCACTGCACTCCAGCCTGCGTGACAGAGCGAGACTGTCTAAAAAAAATAAATATATAATAATAAAAATAATAATCAGAAGCAGTTGAAAAGTAGTTGAAGTTGATATCTAGTCAAGTTGCTCACAGGAATCTCCTGTTAGATCATTTCAGTTTTCATTATGATTATTTAAGAAATAACATAAAACATGTCCATTAATTTACACAGTATGTTTTTTTAATATTTTTTTTGAGACGGAGTCTCCCTCTGTCACCCAGGCTGGAGTGTGATGGTGCGATCGTGGTTCACTGTAACCTCCACCTCTGGGGTTCAAGCGACTCTCTTGCCCCAGCCTCCTGGGTAGCTGGGATTACAGGCACATGCTACCACATCTGGCTAATTCATATTTCTTGTAGAGACAGGGTTTCACCATGTTGGCCAGGCTAGTCTCCAACTCCTGGCCTCAAGTGATCTGCCTGCTTTGGCCTCCCAAAGGGCTGGGATTACAGGCATGAGCCACTGCACCTGGCCACACAATATGAATTTTTAAACATCCATCTCTACGCAAAATAGTTTTCTATAAAATTTTGGTTTCCTATAAAATGTCACTCACCATACATTTTCAAATAAAATTGTCATATGGTTTTGTTACATGGTTTCCTATACAATTTCACTCTTTCAACAAATGTTGGTAGGATTTGCAGTTGTTTTTATTAACTGGGTAAAGAAATAAAATCTGTGACTTTCGTTCTTTGAGTTTCTATTCTAATGATCTATTAGGGTAAAACGCAACATGTCAGAAACAATGTATAATAACAGTTAAGAAGGAATTTTGTTAACTATTACAATTACAAATACTCAACCCTACACAGTTAAAAAAAAAAAAAAAAATGCTTACCTGATGCGAGAGTCCTTAAAGGTGTCAAGATATGCAGGGTAGCTCCATCCAATTCTACTCCCCTTACATCGAAGCTCTACACTTTGCCCTGCCAGCAGACTCAGGGTAGCGGCGGGTTTCTGGAAGCGACCTTTATCCAGCACCTGCATCATGATAGACTGCGTCTTTGGTGTTGAATCGGCTGAGTCCCTGTCCTTTATTTTAGGAATTTTGGGCTTCACCTTCTTGTTGGTAGGTTTGATTCTATTCTCCCCTGGTTCCTTTGGACGCTTGTTCTTGGGAAGGTGTTGGCCAGTAACTGCACAAACCAAGGAGAGAGAAATGCACTATAGTAACGGCATCCTCGGAATATTTGAGGCTGATAACTTTTTCTTCTTCTTCTTCTTCTTTTTTTTTTTTTTTTGAGACAGATTCTCACTATGTTGCCTAGGCCGGAGTACAGTGGCATGATCTCAACTCACTGCAACCTCCGCCTCCCAGTGATTCTCTTGCCTCAGCGTCCTAAGTAGCTGAGATTACAGGTGCCCGCCGCCGCACCCAACTCATTTTTGTATTTTTAGTAGAGACATGGAGACAGGGTCTCACCATGTTGGCCAGGCTGGTCTCAAACTCCTGACCTCAGGTGATCCGCCTGCCTTGGCCTCCCAAAGTGCTGGAATTACAGGAGTGAGCCACCATGCCCAGCCCTGTTAACTTTTAGATAACTCTAGAGAAGATAACTTTTTAATCCTCCCCTCCTCATATCTCAATATTGTTTTCAGTAAAAGTCATGTAATAATCATTTTTTGATTCTATAGTTTTAAAACAATCATTAAAAAGGAAAATATTTCAGCTCCAAAGATACTCAAATTCAGCAAAATAGTTCATGTATGAGCTAAAATTTGCCCTTAGAAAACAAAAATATTATTGCCTATAGTTCACACTGTTGCACAGTCTCTAAGTGGTCACACAAAACAGCCGAACTGAAGCCATTCAAGGCTGTTTCTTTACTTTGCAGCCTCTATGTTGTCACTGTTCATTTTGATTCTACTGTTTAAACACAGAAATATGTAGTTCCACAGAGACTGGGGGCATAAACTGTGCTGAAATTGCATGCAAAATATTTTGTGTTTATTGTTAGAAACAGAATCTCACTCTATCACCCAGGCTGGAATGCAATGGCATGATCCTAGCTCACTGCAGCCTTGAACTCCTGGGCTCAAGTGATCCTCCTGCCTCAGCCTCCTGACTAGCTAGGTCCACAGGTATGTGAGACCACGCTGAACAATTTTTTTTTTTAGAGTTGGGGTCTTGCTATATTGCCCAGGCTTGTATCTAACTCCTAGCCTCAAGCAACACTCCCACCTAGGCCTCCCAAAGTGCTACAATTATAGGTGTGAGCCACTCTGCCCTGCCAAGATTTTGAACCATGATGAACTTTCTCTCAAAACAAATGGTAAAGTGGAGATTACATTTGTCAGGGGCTGGTGATGTCTAGTTGGAATAAAATGTTTATTATTAAAGAGTAAATATTAAATGTATACTAATCTGAAACTTACATATAAATGATCAAAACTCAACTGTAACTGTAGCAATGATTTAGAATTTCACCAACAAAATATCTTTGGGGAAGGAGTATTTTATCACCAACATTGTTGAGAGTTGCTGGCAAATAGTGATAATAAAAAGCTAACTGACTTTAAGTTGCTTTTATGGTTGTTTTTGTCTTCTCTATAAATAAGGCACCCTTACTGACTACACCCAGGGAAGAGTCCCCCCTCCCTGTTCTGCCTGTGGTGGGCCACCAGACTCCTAAAATCTCAGCTAAGCCCCTTGCAGCCACACAGTTGTGTCCACGCAACAAGAAAGAAAAGCGGACTGTAGGCCAGGTGTGGGGAGACAGAGGTTGCAGTGAAAACAATGTTGACATATGAGGAGGGGAGGATTAAAAATTTATCTTCTCTAGAGTTATCTAAACGTTTTCAGGACTGGGCATGGTGGATCACTCCTGTAATCCCAGCACTTTGGGAGCCAAGGCAGGTGGATCACTTGAGGTCAGGAGTTTGAGACAAGCCTGGGCAACACGGCAAAACCCTGTCTCTACTAAAAATACAAAATTAGCCAGGCATGGTGGTGCATGCCTGTAGTCACAGCTGCTAGGGAGGCTGAGGCACGAGAATTGCTTGAACCTGGGAGGCGGAGGTTGCAGTGAACCGAGATCATGCCACCACACTCCAGCCTGGGTGACAGTGAGACCCTGTCTCAAAAAAAAAAAAGAAAGAAAAAGGTACTGTAGAGTTTCAGTTTGACCATCTGTCCGCACAAGCTCAAAGGCCACCTCAATAGATACCCACAGAATTATAAAATTTTCAAACTTACGACATCCTTAGAGATCATTTAGGTCAAGTCCTCATGTTGTAGATTTAAAAACTAAAGGAGGCCCTCCCTGAAAAGCTGAATAAACTGTACAGAGTCACTCAGCTGGTTAGTGGCAGAATGTGGAGCAGAAGTCAGGCCTCCTATTCCCATTCCAGAGAGCTCATTTCACTATGTGGAGATAAACATTCTGTACATATTTTGAACAACCACACAGCCCTTGGCCAATTGAGAGAACGACAGGGCATTTATAGAACATGTGGTAGATTAGGAGAAAAGTATAATAAAAAACACAATTGATTTGGACTCAACTGTGTAATGATGAATTTGGTTTCCTTTGTGTGTTGTCCTTTGAAACGGGAGCCATGGGGCCTCCCCTCTTAGTTCAGTGTGGCCCTGAGTCTAGAACCAATCCTGCCCTTGGGATCTCTTGGCTCAGTGTCAAGATCCAAGCCTCACTCTTTGGGCTTCTATGCCTCAACCCCTGAGCCCTGCTCTATTTTCTGTGACTTCATGTCCAGCTGTGACCTGTTTCTTCTCTTAGGCCCGAGTCTCTTATTTCCCTTCCTTCCCCTACTAAGGTTCCTCTTGGTTACAGGCCTTACGGAGCATCCTCTATCCTTCCAGGGAGTAGAGCTGTGACCTTGAACCCTAGTCTCCAAGGCGGAACCCCCAACACCTGCTGCTGAATCTGCTGTTTGCCCATTATTCTGCTCACCCTGGACGTGTGGTTTATCACTCCTGGTTTTAATGATAGGTGGGGGTAGACAATGGCTCCCATGCACACGCTCCCAGCCTCCTAGAAGGAAAAGCACTGCAATGGCTGGGAATGTGTCAGACCAACAAAAGTACATTGATCCAGCAACATCAATTGTGAAGCATAAGCCTCAGCTCTGCAATAAGGTAGAAATTACAGTTTTCTTCTTAAGATAGACAATAATAGGCCAGGCATGGTTGCTCACACATGTAATCCCACCACTTTGGGAGGCCAAGTTGCAAGTTGGGAGGTTTGCTTGAGGCCAAGAGTTCAAGACCAGCCCGGGCAACATGGTACATGGCTACAAAATAAAGGAAAAAAAAAAAAAGCTGAATGTGGTAACACATGCCTGGAGGCTGAGGCAGGAGGATCACTTGAGCCCATGAGTCTAAGTTTATGGTGAGCTATGATTGCACCACTGCACTCCAGTCTGGTTGACAGAGCAAGACTCTGTCTCAAAAAAAAAAAAAAAAGAAAAGAAAAGAAAAGAAAGCCTACCTTTACAATGTCCAAGTAATCTGTGCCCTGTAAATATTTTAATGCCTGTGAGATTAAGAAAACTCTGGATTAATGTCTAATTTGGTGTTCTGTGTATCATGGAACAGGAATTCAAGCTATCAGAAATGACAATAACCATATGTAAATCCTATGGAATTTAGACAAACAGAGCTACTTGTCTGACTTCTAAGCTTGAAGTAAGTAATACCTTGTTATCTATGTTACTCAGGAACATCAGATTACCTCATTATGGAGATTATGTATCCAAATATTTGCTATCTATGCAAAATAATTTGACCTTCTGACCAAACAGCCCCACCAGCTGATCTAACTATATAGTTGGTGCAGCTGCCTGACCACAAAATTGGCCTGTGGTTTGAGGGTAATGATGCTAACTTAAAGGACCAGCCTAGTGGCCCCACAGATACCCAGACATTCCTGGAAATGAGTGACTCCCAAATCCCATGTCTAACTTTTTAAAAGATATGACTCTTCAGCCTAACTATGTCAACTGGTTATTTTTGAAAGACCTAAAAAATATAAGAATTCATCCCATAGATAAATAAAAGTTAAAGTCCATTACCATTGCATTTTTGAGACTATTACATTGTATATTTTATAGAGCAACAGGTGGCAAAATTCAAGAACGATTAAATAGCATTACTAACTTCAGGTCCAGGCCTGCCACTTACTCGTTGTGTGACCTTGGGAAGCTACTTACCCTCTTCTGTTTCCGTTTCCTCATCTGTAAATTGAGAATGATATGGTAACAACTACCTCATAATAACTATAATAGTTACTGTGGGAGTTAAATGAGTTAATATGTCGAAAATGGTGAAATTAGCATCTGGCCCATAGTGAGTGATTGCTGGCTAAGTGCTACTTGTTTTTCTGTGGTTGTCACATGAGATCTCTATGAAAAACTTGTGGTGGAGGCTAAGCAGATATTATTCTTTTTAATGTATAGATGCCAAGTTGTTCACTCCAGGTCATCAAGAAGGTAATGAAAAACCAGACCCTCTGACTCCAAGTCTAGAGCTTTCTCTGGCTCATGCCATTGCCTCTCCATCCACATAGAGATTAGCATGTTGTTGCTTTTACACTTTGTTTGCACAAGTCTCATGCACCATGAGATTCTTTGTTTGATGTGACATGGAGTTCCAAGCCACACAGAACTTGACGCTGGGGATAAGAGCCTCGTCTTCCTGGAAGAGCTGGAGATACTTTTCCAAGGCACACGTTGGATCCCCCCAGTGAGGAGATGCTGATCAAAACCCCATCTCCAGCCTGGTGCGGTGGCTCATGCCTATCATCCCAGCACTTTGGGAGGCCAAGTAGGGTGGATCACTTGAGGCCAGGAGTTCAAGACCAGGCTAGCCAACATGGTGAAACCCCATCTCTTCCAAAAAATACAAAAAAATTAGCCAGGCATGGTGGTACATGCCTTGTAGTCTCAGCAACTCGGGAGGCTGAGGCATGAGAATTGCTTGATCCTGGGAGATGGAGGTTGCAGTGAGCTGAGATCGCGCCACTGCCACCGCACTGCAGCCTGGGCAAGAGAGTGAGACTCTGTCTCAAAAAAACAAGAAAACAGACAAAACCCCAAAAACCCTTATATCCAAAATAAATAAACAGATGTTACAAAGCGAGAAGGAAGCAGGACAAAGGACCAAGGTTATTCAGCATCAACTGAGACCCACAATCAAATCTTACTCATCAACAGTAACCTATTAGCCTCTCTAATAGAACTGTGCTGGAAGAGAAAATAAATTAATTAGAAGAATCGTTGACTGCAGCTTGGATGAGAGTTCTTGTTAAGCATAGTCATTAACATCAAAGCATAAAGTTGTTTGGTTTTCTTCTCCCTGATGGGCAGTAAAGGGGAAATGCCATCCTTAAAAGTAGCACCCCAGTAACCACGCCATACATTTTTCTGAGCCGCTCAGTTGCTTCCCAATTAGTTACACAAACCGAGAGACGCCACCCTCATTTTTCCACTTTTCATGAAACACCCTGCAGGAACACACATACTTTTCCAGCAACAAAGCTGAGAAGGTGGGAAAGCGACCCTATGGAGAGGAAAATGTAGCAAGATGTAGTGAGCCCTTCCTTTCTCTATTCCTTTCGAGAACCCCACTCCAAAACACCCTCCTACTGTCAGAGATTCGAACCAGAGAGACTCCAATCTTGAATAGGGGCTGGGTAAAATAAGGCTGAGAACCACTGGGTGGCATTCCCAGGAGATTAAGTCATTTGTCACAGGATGAGACAGGGGGTTGGCTCAAGATACAGGTCACAGACACCTTGCTGATAAAACAGGTTGCGGTAAAGAAGCTGGCCAAATCCCACCAAAACCAAGATGGCAACGAACATGACCTATAGTCATCCTCACTGATCGTTATATGCTAATTATAATGCATTAGCATGCTAGAAGATACGCCCACCAGTGCGATGACAATTTACAAAAGCCATGGCAACATTACGAAGTTACCCTATATGGTCTAAAAAAGAGAGGAACCCTCAGTTCCAGGAATTTCCCATCCCTTTCCTGAAAACTCATGAATAATCCACCCCTTGTTTGGCATATAATCCAGAAGTAACAGTAAGTATAAGCAGCTGAGCAGACCATGCCGCTGCTCTGCCTAGGGAGAAGCCATTCTTTCATTCCTTTACTTTCTTAATAAATTGGCTTTCACTTTATGGACTCACTCCGAATTCTTTCTTGCACGAGATCTAAGAACTCTTTTTTTTTTTTTTTTTTTTTTGAGACGGAGTCTCGCTCTGTCGCCCAGGCTGGAGTGCAGTGGCCGGATCTCAGCTCACTGCAAGCTCCGCCTCCCGGGTTTACGCCATTCTCCTGCCTCAGCCTCCCGAGTAGCTGGGACTACAGGCGTCCGCCACCTCGCCCGGCTAGTTTTTTGTATTTTTTAGTAGAGACGGGGTTTCACTGTGGTCTCGATCTCCTGACCTCGTGATCCGCCCGTCTCGGCCTCCCAAAGTGCTGGGATTACAGGCTTGAGCCACCGCGCCCGGCCGATCTAAGAACTCTTTCTTGTGGTCTGCATCAGGATCCCTTTCCAGTAACACTACCACTGTTTAAAGTATCATTTAAAAAACAAATAGCAGTTTCTGAGAATGAGATCCTTCGATGCCAGGATAAAGACCTCAATTTGAAGTATTTTCCAGAACACCTGTTAGAACACAGCTGATGACTCTCTTCTTGAACAACTCGATACACATGGCTCGCGGGACCCTCTGCTGCCTTGATTTTCCTCCTGTGTCATTGACAACTCTCCAGTCTCCGGCAGCTCTTCCTCATTTTCCTTACCTGCCTGGTCACTCCTCTCTAACTACCTTTCACTCTCTAAGTGACCTCACACAGTTCCATGACCCTTGCAGCATTTATATGCTGAAAGCTGCCCTAGCTCCTGTCCTGAGCCCGCCTCTACACTCCGGATCTCAATATCCTGTTGCTTATTCAGCACAGCCACTTGAAAGACTAGTAGGCATGTCTAAGTTAGCATGTCCAAAATTTAGCATCTCAAAGTTAGCATGTCTGACCTCTGAATGCTTCCCTCATGCTCCCTTTATCAGCAAATGACAATTGCTCAGGACAAAAACTTCCAAGTCTCACTTTTTAAAAATTTTCCTCTCCAATCCAGCAACAAATTATTTTGACTTCATCTTGAAATATACCCTGAACCCAGCCTCTTTTCCTTCCATCCACTGACACCACCCTGGGCCAAGCCATGTACCATCCAGACATTTATACTATCTCCTAAGCAGCCCCTCGTCTCCACTGTATCACTCCTTCAGCCATCTGTGTTGCTAGAAAGGGACAGCTGAGGCTGAATCATTTATGCAGGAAAGAGGTTTAGGGAGCTCACAGTTCTGCTGGCCAGAAGATTCAAGACAGGGCATCTGGCGAGGGCCTCAAGCTGCTTCCACTGGTGGCAGAGGTGAAGGAGAATGGGTGTATGTAGAGATCACATGGAGAGAGATGAAGCAAGAGAGAGAGGGGGAGGTGCCAGGCTCCTTTTAGCCAGCTGTTACGTGAATTAATGGAGCAAGAACTCATGCTATTAGTTCTATTACCTCGGGGAGGGCAACAAGCCATTCATCAGGGATCTGCCCCCATGACTCAAACACCTCCCATTAGGCCCCACCCCTAACGCTGGGGATCAAATTTCAACATGAGGTTTGAGGAGGTCAAATAGCCAAACCATAGCATTGCACCTCTGGCCCCCCAAAACCCATGTCTTTCAAAGACTGCAAACTACAAGCATCCCTTCCCAAGAGTCCCCCAAATCTTAACTTGTTTCAGCATCAACTCAAAAGTCCAAAGTTTCATCTGAGACTTGAGGCAAGTTCCTTACAGCTATGAGCCTGGAAAATCAAAAACAAGCCTTGGCCATCCCCACCCCTATAACTTTGCTGTGTGAAGCCCACATGGCTGATCAGTTAGGTTGGAGTTGAATGTCTGTGTCTTTTCCAAGCTGAGGGTGCATACTGCTAGTGGCTCTCTAATTCTGGGATCCCCACATCAGCCCCGTTACCATGGCTCCCCTAGGCAGTGCCCCGTGGGGGTCTCTCTATGGTAGTTCTTGCCCCTGTAGCAGGCTTCTGCCCGCACACTCAGACTTTCTGATACATCCTCTGAAATCTAGGTGGAAGCTAAGCCTCCATCACTCTTGCATTCTGGGCACATGCAGACTTGACATGTGGAAGCCTCCAAGGCTTATGGCTTGTGCCCTCTGGAGCAGCATCTGGAGCCACACCTGGGGCCTTTTAAGTCAAGTGTAGAGCTGGTGCATCTGGGATAGGGGCAGTAGCATCCCGAGGCAGGGCAGGAGGGCAGCAGGGGCTGCCCCCCAAAACCACTCTATTCTCCCGAGTCTCTGGGCCTGTGATGTGAGGGGCTCCTCAAAGATTTGCAAAATGGCTTCAAGGCCTTTCTCTTATTTTCTTGACTACTAGCACATGATTCTCTTTTACTCGTGCTAATTACTTTAGCAAACAGTCTCTCAGCTGTACCCCTGGATTCTTCTCCCAAAAATGCTCTTTCATTCTCTGCCATATGGCCAGCCTTCAGATTTTCCAAACTTTTACTCTGTGCTTCCCTTTTCATAATAAATTCTACCTTTAGGTCATTTCTTTGCTGCTGTAATTGATCTTGAGCCTAAGCTTTTTTTTTTTTTTTTTTTTTGGAGACGGAGTCTAACTGTCACCAGGCTGGAGTGCAATGGCACAATCTCATTCACTGCAAGCTCTGCCTCCCGAGTTCAATCAATTCCCCTGCCTCAGCCTCCCAAGTAGCTGGGACTAAAGGTGCACACCACCACACCTGGCTAATTTTTTGTATTTTAGTAGAGACGGGGTTTCACAGTGTTGGCCAGGCTGGTCTGGATCTCCTGACCTCGTGATCCGCCTGCCTCAGCCTCCCAAAGTGCTGGGATTACAGGTGTGAGTCACTGCGCCCGGCTGATACTAAGCTTTTAAAACCAGCCATACCCCCCACTACTAGAGCACTTTGCTGCTTAGATATTTCTTCTTTTGGACACCCCAGGACATCAGTCTTAAGTCTGGCCTTCCGCAAATTCCTAGGACATGAACACAATGCAGCCAAGTTCTTTGCTAAGGCCTAACATGGGTGACTTTTCTCCAGTTCCCAATAAGTTATCTGTTTCCATTTGAGACCTTGTCAGCATGAACTTTACTGTCTATATTTCTATGGACAGTTTAGTCACGACCGTATAACCAATCTCTAAGAAATTCCAAACTTTCCCTCCTCTTCCTATTTTCTTCTGAGCCTTTCAAACTCCTCCAATTCTCTGCCCAGTACCAAGTTCCAAAACTGCTTCCACACTTTCAGGTATCTTTAGAGCAATATCCCACTCCTTGGTACCAATTTTCTGCATTAGTTCATTTTGCATCGTTACAGAGGAATACCTAGGGCTGGGTTGTTTATAAAGAAAAGAGGTTTATTTGGCTCATCGTTCTACAGGCTGTACAAGAAGCATGGAACCAACGTCTGCTTCAAATGAAGGCCTCAGGCTGCTTCCACTCAGGGCAGAGGGCAATGATAACTAGCAGTGCAGAGATAACCGGGTGAGGTGGGAGGAGGAGGCAACAGAATCTCTTTAACAAGCAGTTCTTGCCAGTAATAATAGAGAATGCACACATCCCCAAGAGAATGCATTAATCTATTCATGAAGGAACTACCCCCAAGGCCCAAACACCTCCTACGAGGCCCTACCTCCCACCACCATCGCATGGGGAATCAAAATTCAACATAAGATGTGGTGGGGACAAGCCATATACAAACCATAGCACCTGCCTTTGAAAACATAAATCAAATTACAGGTACTTCTCCATTCAGAAGCCTCCAGTGATTTTCATCTCATCTAGAAGCAAGCCCTAAATCTTCCCACGCCCTACAAGGCTTGGCCATCTCCTGTCCCACATATCACAGCCACACTGGCAACCGGTACAAGCCCATCTTGAAGCTGTTGCACTTGTGGCACCCCTGGAGCGCACAGCTTTGCTTTCAGCCACCTCCGGGGTTTGCTTCCTTGCTTCAGGCAGGCTTATGGCTCTCCATCCAAACAGCATCCTCACACCCCACCTCAGTCCTCTCCACGTCTCACCCTGTCTTACTGGTTAAATTGTGTCCCCTAAAAAGATATGCTAAAGTCCTAACTCCCACGTATCTGTGAATGTAACCTCATTCGGGAACGGAGTGTTTGCAAATGCAATCACGTTAGCATGAGGTCATTAGGGTAGGTTCTCCTCCAATAGAACTGATGTTCTTAGGAGACAGACACACACACACACACGAAAATGCCACGTACAGACAGACACAGGGAGAAGATGGTCACATGGCAACAGAGGCAGAGATTGGAGTGGTGCAGCTGCAAGCCAAAAAATGCCAAGGGATTGCTGACCACAACCAGAAGCTAGTGGAGGCACAGAAGGATTCTACCCCCATCTTAGAAGCTGTGTGGCCCTGCTGACACTGACTTTGGACTTCAAGCCTCTGGACCATGAGCAAACAAACTTCTGTGGTTTTAAACCTCCTATTCTATGGTACTTTGTTATGGCAGCCCTAGGAACCTAACAGACCCTGATTAATGATTCTCGATGCCACTTACCACTTCCTGAAATTGTTTCTTTACTTCTTTATTTTCCTCTGCATTCGATTATGAGCACCACAAAGAAAGCGTTTTAGAACCTTGTCTAGGTTTGAAAACCATCAATCTTCTGACCACCGCATCTCTCTCATGCCCTCAAACTTTTCTCTTTCTGAGTTTTAAGGATCAGAAATTGTTTTTTGTATGTCAAACATGCCAGCCAAGATCCTGAATGCTTCAAAGCATTCATTATTTGCATCAAAAACAATAAGGAATTTTAGAATTCTTTTTTCATTAAAATATTTCTGTACTCATTTTTACTGTTTTTTTTTTCTCAAGAATAAATGAAGACATGAAAGTGTCACAGGCTCCTGGTTAGAGAATCATCCTCATTGTGTCTCTGTCCTTACCTTCTTGAGATCTGGCTATATTGCCCTCAGACCATAATGAATGTCTTTAGTCCTCCCAGAAAGAAACCCCTTTCACCAGATACGAAATAAACCCAGGTTACTGAAGATCAGATTAGCATGGATCAAGGTTCTCATGTTGTTCAACAAAACAGCAGTGACAAATCAATATTAACACTTCAGTGTTTGCTCCTGACATTCAATAAAAATATGTAGGTAATCAAAAGTCAGGAAATGCTTGTGATTTTATACTTTTTAATGTGAAAATAGAAGCACCCTGTTAATAAACTCTGTGGCATGTATTCTATATAAATGCTGAAAATCGGGTGCTATGATCGACGTCTCAAAGTGGAATCTTGGATTATTACCTGTTTTCATCCCTCATTTTTATGCCACAGAATATTATGGGCCCTTTCAGCTACCCCTCTTCATGAGGAGAAAGAACATTACTTCCAAAAAAGTAAAGAATTTTGTAATTGGGAACGCAAACTTCACTGGGTCAGGCCAGATGTTCACCCCCATACACACTTGTAGGGAAGTCTTTTTCTCTTAGAAGGCTGTCTTTGGCTAGGTGTGGTGGCTGACACCTGTAATCCCAGCACTTTGGGAGGCCAAGGTGGGTGGATCACTTGAGGTCAGGAGTTTGAGACTAGCCTGGCCAACATGGCGAAACACTGTCTCCACTAAACATATAAAAATTAGCTGGGCATGGTGGCGCATGTCTGTAGTCCCAGCTACTCAGGAGGCTGAGGCATGAGAATTGCATGATCTGGGAAGTGGAAGTTACAGTGAGCTGAGATTGTGCCACAGCACTCCGGCCTGGGTGACAAAGCGAGACTCCATCTCAAATAGTAATAATAATAATAATAATAACAACAACAATAACTGTCTTTTAGATGTGATCAGAAAAACTAAAAGGCAGTGACACAGTTGAGTCGTGGGCCTTGTGTCTGGAGTTTGTGCTTTGGGATGGCCCTGAAGGCAGGATATTCCCAACCTGCCAATCAGAAACCAGCACTGGAAGGGCCTCCTGTGTAATCCACTCTCCTTAGTAGCTCCTGGCCACAACTCACAACACAACTAAAAACCAAAAACCATTCTTACTAGGTTTAGCCAAATGCTTACATAACTTAATGAGGCACTATGTGTTCACTATTTCATCCATAAATGGTCCATACATTATAGATATGTGTACTTTCATTTCATTTTTATTTTTATTTTTTTGAGATGGAGTCTCACGCTGTCGCCTGGCTGGAGTGCAGTGGTGCGATCTCAGCTCACTGCAACCTCTGCCTCCCGGGTTCAAGCAGTTCTCTGCCTCAACCTCCCAAGCAGCTGGGACTACACGCACCCACCACTATGCCCGGCTAATTTTTGTCTTTTTAGTAGAGACGAGGTTTCACCATCTTGGCCAGCCTAGTCTTGAACTCCTGACCTCGTGATCCACCTGCCTTGGCCTCCCAAAGTGCTGGGATTACAGGCATGAGCCACTGTGCCAGGCCAGATGTGTGTACTTTTATAAACAAAATCTCAGTGCTATTATCACCTGAAATTTATCAACGATTTCTTATAGTCTGTATTCCGCTTTCTCCAATTGTCTCATAAATGCTTATTGTTTATATGGATTACACTTAAAGAAATGGTAATTTATTTAGGCAGATGTTTGTAATAAACTCACATGGGCTGGGCGAGATCCAGGAGGCAGAATGGAAGCCACTTCCTGAGCCTCTAAGACCGGCGAGTTGGGTATAAACAAAGGAACAGCTGATTTGAAAATATTTTGCCTGGACATCTGTCCTATTCAAAAAATGATACTACAAATTACATTTCTGCTTTTTCAGCAGTGGCATACAAGGGCCTGCCAGGAGCATTTTAATATTGCATTTTACAAACTGAACTCATGCCAACTTCTCTCTGGGCAGAATTAAGTGTTACTCTCCCAACAGAAGCTCTGCCTACGTTTTATTAAGCCAGGCTCCAGGCTGAAGGATCCCCATTCTCAACTTCAAGTCCCGCAACTATCTTGGATTTTGGAAACTACAATGCGGTATTTTTTTTGGCAAATGTTGTAGTTTCCTAGGAAAGAAAGAAACTCGTCAGGATGAAGGAGTGGATAAAAATGTGACCCAGGTTGAGCTGGCTCCAGCATGAAGTTGCATAACAGCAAAAGCTACTTTTCCACTAAATCTAAGCAAAAATTGTGCTGTAGCCCAGGAATTTCAAGAAAGGCTTGAGGATACCAGGATGTACCCAGATGAAACATGTGCTGTACAAATAACACCCATGGAGTGAATAGAACAAACAAAACACTTAAATGCTAACAATAATGTATAATATACACCACAGTAATACACACCCAGACACACAGAAAAACGGCACCTGACCCTGTGGTCACGAGTGTGCACGATGGTGCACATGGTGGACCCAGGGCAGGTACAGATTCAAAAATGCGCAGCGGTCATGGTCGCATACGCTGTACCAAAAAAAAAAAAAAAAGCATTTTCTTCCCCCCTTTCCCATCCAATTAGATAAATGTAACAAGCCATGGGGTTTTCATTCGTTTTGAAGTTTCATACACTGACATTTTTGTTCGAAGATCTAGGCAGATCTTGCAGGATTCACTCCCAAAGTGGTAGACGGAACTCACCCAGGACTGCGAGGGGAGGGGGAGGTCACCTGGAACTCTACAACGGAATCAGCGACTGCCGTGCTTAGGTGGCACCCGCTCTCAGCAGCAGAGGTCTCGGCCACGCCGCTGGGAAGTGGAAGCCATCCGAGGCTCCCGCGCCACCTCCCGGACCGACACGTTGACAGTGGGGGCTGGACCAGGCGCTGGCTAGGGATGCTTGATTCGCCTGGAGGTGGGGGGCTTGGAGAGGTCCTGGTGGGCTCCTAAAGGTCGGGGTAGCTGCCACCTCCCCTAGAGGGCTCTCCGGGAAGGGAAAGAGTGGGAGGAAAGGCGACCCCACTAGAAGAGGGCAGGTGCACCGGGCAGGCAGTGGCGCGGGGACTGAGCCACCGAAGGCCGAACGTTAGAGCAAGAGCTGGCAGCAGGGCGGCGGGGGCTTCGGGTCCCGGCTAAAGTCAGGGCACAAGCTAGGTGGCTCAGCGCCCAGAGTCACTTACCATCCTCCAGCGCTTCGTGCACCAGCAGTAGACCGAGCAGCAGCCAGACCTTCATCTCGCGGACCTCGGAGCGTAGGAGCGCGGCGGCTGCGCGGGACCGGGGCGCGGGGGAGGCGGCGGGCGAGGGGCGGGCTCCTGGGACGCTGCAGCGGGAGGATTCGGTTTCTTGAGGAGGCACACAGTTTGGGGGGAAAAGTTGGGAAATTTTTAAAAAAACATTCCCAGACTTCTCCTGCCCCCTGGCGGAGCCACGGTGCTCAGCGCTTCTTCCCAGCGCGAAGAGGAAAGGCTAAGGGCGAAATGTGAATTACAACAGCCACTCCTTGAATTTCTCCAACGCTGGGCGTTTTCACCGAGGTTATCAAGTTCAAGAAGGACCAGCGGGTGCTGACGGGATCACGTTTAACCACGACTTTCCAAATGTCACCAGCCCTCGCCCCCACCTCCTCAGGCACAGCCTGAGCCCTCTGTAAACAGTGCTTCCTAAATATTTCTGTTCATTCCGTTTCTCTCTCCCACATGCATTCCACTCACAGGCCCGTTGCCCTGGGTTCTTGCTGCTCCTCTGTGGCCCGAGTTGGGCTCTGCATCCAGCCCCGTAACTGCTAGTGGGGGTGGGAGGACGGAATCATTACAGGAATAACGTGGAAAATGAGACTGCGCAGAGAACTTGGGCTGTGGTGGGGAGGCAGGAGAATAGGGAATTAGAGTAAGCACGGCTAGGATATAAGCAGGAGAACAGCAGGTGCAGCCAGTTCGCAGAAGCAAAAGATCGGCAGGTGCAGACAGTTCTAGGCACGATTAGGCGGCACACAGGCCACATCCTTGCTCCTCTGATATCAAGGCAAAAGTTTCCACTTTAGCCTCTGATTGGTGGCAGGCCAATCCTTCGTAGGGTGTAACCAGTTGGAGGCCTCTAAAGGGAACCCAGGGGTGTTGCCAAGTTCTTTTCGCTTTATAAAATCCCTGGGGACCATCGGCTTCCTGCAGCGCACTCTGAATTGTCTTCTATAAATCTACGCTTTCCTTCCTCCCTTCTGTTGCTTTGTTTTTCCTTGCTTCTTTCTTTTGTTACTCTGCATTTTGTTCAATTCTTTGTTCAACAGGCCAAGAACCTGGACAACTCTGTCAGGTAACAGTGGGGCAGAGGATTCAGGCTTTCACGAGCCCCTCTGCGGAGAGCCATCCTGCGTTTCTGAGCTTGCAGTCTCACATGATCAAAGCAGTTTGCTAGCGGGGGAGATGCCGGTGTGTGCTCCCCCTGGTGAGAAGCAGCCCATCTCATCCTGATCTTCAGTACCAGACACCGCTATTAAAGAGAGATCAATTCTGAGTATCAGGAAAGGGATTTGTCCCTCAACACCCAAGGAAAGAAGTGCTGCCATTTACAATAAACTAATGCTTCTCAGTCACTTCTGCAGGAGGAACCAAGAATTCTACATTCTGTTGCCACCTCTAGCCCGAGCTTTGCCACTCGCTTTGTGATGCAGAGAACAATTGCCTGGTAATAAAGACCAAAGTTCAGATCTTGACACTGGCGCAAACTCTGAAAGCCTCTCACAATTCACTTAACCTTCTGGGTTTTAGCATCTCTTGTTTATTAAGAGAAGGAACTAGACGATTATTTCAACAGGAGTTTGCTATGTGATTAACCTTATGGCTATGAAGGTTAAGACATCATCTATTATGGCAGCTTTTAAGGAGTAGACAAGAATTTAGACCACTACAATGTGGCATGTCACGTTCTGGGGAGAATTCTGAGCAAAGGACTTGGAGGGTGCACACAGAGGGTAAATCTGCCTAAGTTGCCCCATCCTGAGATTTCTTTTCATTCTGACCCCGTGAAATGACTGCTTCACTCTCGCTCCCTATTGGAGCCTGGGGTTGGGTCTAGATTACTCCTCTCGGTCCCAGTCTCCCCACCATGCTAACTGTGCATGTTCCAGGTCCGCCTCTCTTATGCCATCTTTGTCAAGTTTCACTGCCCTGGCTCAGCTACATTTAGCTTAGAGTGGTACCTCTTTCTCTTGCCACTTAGAGGTTCTTCTTGAGAGGCTGAGGCGCGAGAGTCATTTGATCCTGGGAAACGAGATTGCAGTGAGCTGAGATGGTGCCACTGCACTCCAGCCTGGGCAATAGAAAGAGACTCTGTCTCAAAATAAATAATTAATAAATAAATAAAAGCAGAGGAGAGAGGCCTCAGAGAATGCCCATTCTTCTGCCACCTTGCTCAGATTTCTACCATTCAGAACGATAAGATAATACATTTCTGTTCTTTAAACCACCCAGTCTGTGGCTCTTTGTTATGGTAGCTCCAGGAAACTAATACAGGGTCTGTATTAGGATGGGAACAGAATTCATAAGAAGTATAGGGGCTTCCCGAGACATGTAGCTATTTCATCACAAGGCTTATTATCCTTGAATGAGACAATCTCAAGATGATTTTAAATTTGAAAACGAAAACTGCCAAAGCTGTATTTTTCATGGGTCTTATTTCACTATAAAAATCCACGTGCTTTGTCTCTATGGTGAGAAAGAATTTTATTATTAAAATCTGTTGTGTTGATCTTTTCCATTCCTTTTTCAACAATTACTATAATGTTAGCCAATTAAAATAAGCATTATCTTGCAGCTCTAAATCAAATACAACTTGAAGCCTGCTTTCCCAAGGCCTGATTAATTTTTTTGTGCATTTAGCTTCTATCTGGTCCCCTTAATGGACCTTCTTAGTAGCCTAAATAGTTTTCAGTTGATCTCTTGGGTTTTTAGATAAATGATCACATTACCTGTAACACCCACTTTTCTTTATTTTCTTTTCTTTTTTGTTAGATAAGTCTTACTCTGTCGCTTAGGCTGGAGTACACTGGCACAATCTCAGCTCACTGCAACCTCCACCTCTTGGGTTCAAGTGATTCTCCTGCCTCAGCCTCCTGCGTAGCTGGGACTACAGGTGTGCGCCACCATGGCTGGCTAATTTTTATATTTTCAGTAGAGCTGGGGTTTCACTATGTTGGCCAGGCTGGTCTCAACCTCCTGACTTCAAGTGATCCTCCTGCCTCAGCCTCCCCAAGTGCTGGGATTACAGGTGTCAGCCACCATGCCCGGCCATTTTCATTGTCTATTTTAATTAATGGTAGTTTTCTATGCCTACCCACGAAATCCCCCTACTCTATTGCCTTCCGTGCTTTTTATACGCCCCTTTGAAGTGGTGAATACCATTAGGAATTTGTTAGGTAAGAAAAAATCAGCCAACATTTTGGGCATCCCTTCTCCATCCCCAAGATAAGGACATGTAAATTCTTTAACTAGTCTTCATTAACTACAGACATACAACCAAGACGATTTTTTCACAAAAATCTATTGGGGGATCTCACCCCCAATATTTCAACATAGGTTCTTTTTATTTTCCATAAGTGTCAGCCGGCTGAGAAATAAACGAAAAGAGTGCAAAGAGGAATTTTACAACTGGGCCGCTGGGGGTGACAACACATATTGGTAGTACCGTGATGCCTACCTGAGCTTCAAACCAGCACGTTTTTTATTAAGGGTTTCAAAAGGGGAGGGGGTGTAAGAACAGAGAGTAGGTACAAAGATCACATGCTTCGAAGGGCAGAAAGCAGAACAAAGATCACATGCTTCTGAGGGAACAGGACAAAGGGCAAAAGCAGAACTACTGATAAGGATCCAACAAAGATCACAAGGCAAAGGGCAAAAGCAGAACGACTGATAAGGGTCTATGATCAGTGGTGAACGTATTGTCTTGATAAACATCTTAAACAACAGAAAACAGGGTTCAAGAGCAGAGAACTGGTCTGACCACAAATTTACCAGGGCGGAGTTTTTTCCCCACCCTAGTAAGCCTGAGGGTACTGCAGGAGACCAGGGCATCTCTCAGTCCTTACCTCAACCACATAAGACAGACACTCCCAGAGTGGCCATTTATAGACCTCCCCCCAGGAATGCATTAGTTTCCCAGGGTATTAATATTAATATTCCTTGCTAGGAAAAGAATTTAGCGATCTCTCTCCTACTTGCACGTCTGTTTATAGGCTGTCTGCAAGATGAAAAGTATGGCTCTTTTTGCTCAACCCTGCAGGCAGTCAGACCTTATGGTTATCTTCCCTTGTTCCATAAAAATTACGTTCTTTTTCAGGGTGCACTGATTTCGTATTGTTCAAACACACATTTTACAATCAATTTGTGCAGTTAACACAGTTATCACAGTGGTCCTGAGGTGACATACATCGTCAGCTTATGAAGATAACAGGATTAAGAGATTAAAGTAAAGACAGGCATAAGAAATTATAAAAGTATTATTTGGGAACTGATAAATGTCCATGAAATCTTCACAATTTATGTTCTTCTGCCACAGCTCCAGCCGGTCCCTCCGTTCTGGGCCCCTGACTTCCCACAATGAAAATCAATGCTTCCAGGTTTTAGCAGTAACAAAATTTAGTGGTTTTAAATATGGGACTCCCTGACAACTTCATTCTGATAGAAATGCCAGACATTTTTGACGCTCCCAGAGCCACTCATCAAGAGACATCTTAGGGTAGGGTAAGGTAAGGATCCCAGAAGCTTAGTCTACTTAAAACCAATGAAGCACAAGTAATGACCTTCCTAGCTCCAGGATGTAGCATGTTATAAAGATGCATCACCTGTTCATTAGTTGTGAGAGCCTCTAAGTGGCAAGGGAAAGAGGGACCACTCTAAGCCAAAACGTAGAATAGGAAACTTGTGACTTGAAAGCTTTGGCCTCTTTTTTCTTTGCTCTTTCTTTCTTTTTTTTTTTTTTTTTTTTGAGACAGAGTCTCGCTCTGTCACCCAGGCTGGAGTGTAGTGGCACAATCTCTGCTCACTGCAAGCTCCGCCTCCTGGGTTTACGCCATTCTCCTGCCTCAGCCTCCCAAGTAGCTGGGACCACAGGCGCCCGCCACCTCGCCCCGCTAGTTTTTTGTATTTTTTAGTAGAGACGGGGTTTCACTGTGTTCGCCAGGATGGTCTCGATCTCCTGAGCTCGTGATCCGCCCATCTTGGCCTCCCAAAGTGCTGAGATTACCGCGCCTGGCCTCCTCTTTCTCTTAATAGTGTCTTCCCTCCTCTTTCAACTGTCTCTGCCTATTTGCCTTCTCTTGCTTATTTGCTCTAGATGCTCTTTTTGAAAAGTATCTATTATCAGTCCTTTACACTTGCGTGCCAACTAAAGTCAATGGTTCTGTTTTAAGAACAATGGCATGCCAAGCCTGATTTCTACCAGAGCAGTGAAATTGTTGGTCCTTCCGTGAAACTATCAGACGTCAGTGAGCAGGTAGGAAAGATTCCGGTGACTTGGAGACTTAGCCACTGGGGATGCCCAGAATCTTGAACTTTGACAATGTTGTAGTATTTGTGGGTTAAGGGACTCAGAACTCAGAAACTGGCTTGGAGATTGGGGCCCACCCTGGGCTATACACTACTCCTGGGTAGTGCAGTCTCTATCCTGTGGGTTTCTCTTCCTCTTGACTGCTCCAGTCTTAATAGAGCAATAACAACTCTTTGCCCAGAGTTTATGACATCTGATACTGTGATACCTACAACTATTTAAGAGGTGGCTATCAATCTGTTTCTAGGAAGGTTTATATAAGTGAGTGTTGAGCCGAGTCTCTAGTTTCACTCACACTTTGATCTACGTTCATTTTAGAGATAGATTCTCACTCTGTCACCCAGACTAGAGTGCAATGGTGCCATCATGGATCACTGAAGCCTCAACCTCCTGGACTCAAGTGATCCTCCCCTCTTAGCCGCCTGAGTAGCTGGGACTACAGGCACTCAGCTAATTAAAAAAAGACTGGAGTCTCTGCTTTGTTGACCAGGCTGGTCTTGAACTTCTGGCCTCAAGCAATCCTCCCACCTTGGCTTCCCAAAGTGCTGGGGTTACAAGTGTGAACCACTGTGCCCAGCCACTTTGACACACTTTAAAAGACACGCTGAGATAATGTGATAGTGAGAGTTATTTTTGTTATGTCTTTGATAATTTTTTGAGATAGTTCATGGGATGAAATAATTTACTCTTTCCACACAGATGAGGACTTCTCAGCACAAACTCTTTGCAATCCATGGCTTTGAACCCTCAGCCCCCAAAGGAAGCCTATCTGTGTCCTTTAAACACTAAGGAGATCATGTTCTTACCTCCAGGAGCTTCTGGCTGGACCTACAGCCCAGAGACAACTATTGGGGGATAATTTCATGTGATCTCATGGTGGCAAAACAGAGGTAGGGCACAACTGTCTCACAGCAACCCTAATCAAACAAAAATTAAATTGTTTGAGGCTTCTACTTGGCAAGTAGTTTGCTATTTTAGCTTGGTTTTTAATGCTTTCTAAATTGATAGTAAAGTTTTTTAAATTCAACATGTTCCCTCCAATTTACTACAAACAATAGGAACTGCATACACAAATGTTTCAAAATTAAACAAGCTAACTCAAGAGATTTGTAGTTTTAAGCAATTTAGAAACATATTTTAAAAATCCGCTTTGAATTCTCCCTCTCTATCAAAGAGTAAAAAGTTGATAATTATTTACCATATTTAAAAAGTATCCTAGTTACATACAACTGATCACTAATGATTAAAGGCTATGATTGGTGGAAAGAACACTGATGAACTTCTTGCAGATCAAAGCAATGTCAAAGTGATTGGCTCATTAAATGGCAGCTGTAGTGGCAGGATCCCAGATGTGTGACTCTGGGGTAGCATGCTTCAAAAGCAACTGATATTTTTTGGAATGTGCCATGAGGATTGAGGATATGTGAAGACACCTCTCATCTCACAGGACTTGGCAGTCAGTCACACAGCAGGCCCTAGGCTGTCAGCTTAGTATTCTTCAATTGTTTCAATGTAGATTGCTTATATTTCTGAGCTTTAAAGATTTCCAAATAAATAAGGAGTTTAACTTAGGTCAGTATGAAATGTGTGCTTTTGGTATGGGTGACATCTGCATTCTATATTATTACATATTAAAATTTATTTTAAAAATACACTCACGTCAGAAAGCATATTTTACAGTGGTAAAGCAGCAGTTTTTATTTATTACAAATTCTAAAAAAGAATCCAACTTTGTAAGTAAAAAGAACACTGATGATCACTTAAGACATTTAAATTTAAAATTACTACTAAAAAAACCCTTTACATTCACACAAGTCCAATGCCTTTGTTGGTTTTTACAGACATAGAATTTCTGTAGGGTTTTGGGCCCTATCAACAATTTTTAGTAAGTACTGCAATAACAGAATAAAGCAATAAAACAACGGGACACTCCTAGGGGACACCAAAGATAAAGGGCCCATTAATCAGGTGTAGGCCAGAGAAACCCAACCTGTTGGCAACCTGAGGCTCTTTCCCACCTGGGTCTTGGTGAGACATGTGGCACAGCAAGGCTGTCAGTGCATGTGCATAAATTGTAGACCAGGTCCCACTAAGCTACTTCCGGAAACAGCCAGCCCTTCCATGAGTCACAGAGGTCCCTTGGTCCTTATTCATCTTGATATACTCATGGGACGTTTGGAATTAAGGAGCCCAAGCTACCTTACTTGCATTTGAAGGCTTTCACTTCATATCCTACCCCATCAGTCTAAGAGCCCACCCAACAAGGGTAGCCACAGATAGAGAGATGCTCATGCTCTACAGGCTGCCTGACCCTGGAACCAGCCTGGGGCCCTGACAATGACCTCCACCGGGCTGTCAGTGGCTAGGGAAAGCTCTTTAAGACCCAGCGATCATGGCAGTGGCATCAGCCATGGTGAATCAAAGTTAAGTATAGTGCTCCCAGCAAACAGGGTTACCAACTGGGTTGAGCAATAACAAAATGCATTTGAAATCAGTAAGACTAAACTGTGTATATATAAACAATAATGAACATTACAAATACCAACAACCACAACAATAACAGATCAGGCTTCTCAAAATCCAGAAACCGGAAGGCTAAAGTGTTTAAATACAATCATGTAAGGAAAAAAAAAAAATCTCCCCAAAACCACTTATTTTCACATCTATATGACTAAAAAATGAAAATGACCTTTGCTGGCATTACTTGCCATGCAAATATCCATCCTTTCCCCCTTGATATTTAAGGACATGTGGGATAACTTTATAAAAAAGTAAAGTGTACAGAGAAGGCACTGTTTTGGCACTAGCAAAAAGGACAGTTAATTTTCACACGAATCACGTGAACTTTAATAACCCGTGATACACATGCTAAACTCAATCCTTTAAAGCCCTGTGGAAACTGTATTTTTCGTGGTAAGTAACAGTTGCTTGAAGCGTATTAGGAGAAATCATGAGCCACATCACCGGAAAGGGAGAGTCAGAATCTGGCATGATTTCATCATGTGGTTTGTAATCTCAGAACACGCCCTCATTTAAGAGGAGGGAAAGCAAGGCTCAAGTGCTCCCTCTGTCATCATGGGTACTGGAGGCCGATGGCTTTTCCTTATGCTCCCTGCTAAGCATTTAAATAAATTTAGAAAATAGATAAAAATAGATTCTAATTAAAGTGTTTTAAATTTTTTTTTTTTTTTTTATTGAGGCAGGGTCTCACTGTTGCCCAGGCTGGAGTGAAGTGGCGTAATCTCAGCTCGGCGCAGCCTCACTCTCCTGGGCTCAAGCGATCCTCCCACCTCAGCACCCCCAGTAGCTGGGACGACAGGTGTGCGCCACCACGCCCAGCTAATTTTTGTATTTTTTGTAGAGACGGGGTCTTGCTATGCTGCTCAGGCTGGTCTTAAACTCCTGGGCTCAAGCGATCAGCTTGCCTCGACCTCCCAGGGTCCTAGAATTATAGGAGTGAGCCACCATGCCTGGCCTTAAAAAATTTTTTAAAACTACCTGTAAGCACTCAGGACTTTAAAAGTATTTTGACTAATATTTAAAATGTAAAAGTTTTTAAAAAATTTTTATTCATAGAAATTAAAAGAAGACAGTCTCTTATTTTTTAAAGGAGGATAATTCTGAAACTAATATTTTCTATCAACCATGGCTGATAATGGTAAAGTTCTATATATTAATGTTACTTTTTCATATATCTCTCTCTCAAATGACACTATGGCTTTAGTTCTCTCAATGTTTATCTCTGGGGAAAATGTGATTCAGATAATCGGTATTTTAGTATATATCAAAGGTTCTAATATAAATTTTCCTCACAGTTTTTAATAGAGTTTGCATAGCTCTATTCTTAAATGTAGGACTGCCATTGCCCTCTGGTGGTAAGTCACAAATTATTCTTTTTTTTAAGAGTATAAAATTGAGGTGCCATTAGAAGAAATTCTCACTGAAAATGCTGAGAATATATTTCTTAGGGTAGAAAAGTAATTGAAGCTGCTTTTACTTAATCATGAAAGAATTTGCATATGTATTTCTTCATTACTGGAGAAGACTTTATATAATTTTGATTGATTACTAGTCAAAACTCCACAAAACATTTAGGTAATTCTGAGACATTAAAAAAAAAATGTAGTTGAAAACATTATGAATTCAAATGTAGAAACAGAAAGGTGCCAAACAGCTGGTGATACTGACTTGCTAATAAACACCTACCAGGACAGATCTGTCGGAAAAGGTGTGGCAGGAACAAGTAAACAGGAATCCCCAAATGCCCCCACCTCCTCTCCATTCCAGATTACAAAGCACCTGCTATAATGCACTAGAGCTGAGTGACTTCGTATTAGAAACATTATAAATACTTCTTAAAGAGTCTATCTATAGGAAATATACATATAAAATCATAGTATATTTTAAAATAGTTTAAAAACTAAAAATTAGGTATAAGCCTATCTATCAACATCAAACATTAATTTTTCTCCACAGCAGTTGGGTTTGGTACCCACATAATGATATAGCCAAAGCCCACCATAAACCCAACTTACTGATACACTGACGTTTGAAATACACACACACAGATATCTATACACTCACATACATACGTAACTGTTAACATAGAAACACACACATCCATTGAGTCTTCACAGAAAAAAAGGCACAGTGGCTGACAAAGCATTTTTTCATATATATTTGTGTCTGCAAAGTGTTTCAATGTGGAAAAATAATTTTTCACCGAATTCCGCTTCAAATTGAGCACAGTGGGCCTAACAGTTTTAGCTGCCTATCACATTCTAAACAAGTTTCTTGATTGCATTACAGTAAAAGATTTGAGTGTTCATATATAAAAATTGTTCACATTTCCTGCGTGAAGGGCCTACTCTAGATTGAGTATAGAATCAAACGTGTTTTCAGTGTACTGTGACAACAGCAAGGATTTCTGAGCATGCCTACAGTTCCTACCAAAATATCCGATCCTGTGCTTATCCAACTCCTTCTCTCCAGTAAAACATGCAGCTTGAGAGAAAATTCTGGGCTTCAGATTTTACCATGTGCACCCTGGAAGTTGTGGAATGTCCGTAATGAGTTCTGTGTCACGGATGCTGTAACACTAGCAGCCAGAAACCCAGGCTTTCTACCTGTTTGATGTTTAATCACAATAAACTCTTGGCTATACAAAACCACTGCAACTTGCTTTCTAATGGCAACAATAAAATAGCTGATTTCTTGGAAGACCCATGAGGAAAACAAATGTTTTCCTTGCCTTTGGATTATGTGGGCCAGCTAGCATGCTTGGTAATGTTCGCCACGGTGTCCCGGGAAATGTCACCCAGCCTCATCCAATTAACTGTTTAATGATTTGTACAAAAAATAGTTCATGAGAAGCAAAACACACTGCAAATAAATAGTCTGCTATTAGGGAAGCCTAAAAAGTAAAATATAACAATGAGAGAATCTTACACGGAAAAATTTATTTGCTCATTTACAAGGGTAACTGTGTTTATATAGCTTTAATTCAATTTAATTTTTTTTTAGTTTAGAGTTTTAAATAACCGTGTTTTTTTAACCAAAATATTTGATTCCCCAATCACTGATGGGTTATTATATTTAACACGGGAGCTTGTATTAACGGGCTTAGTGTGGTCATTTGAAAGCAAATGGAATAAAAAGTGCTAAACAATTTATGGAGTAGGGATGTTCCAAAAGAAACATCAGAGGCAAATTGAATCCAAAGTCCTTAAATTGGGCCAGATGCCATTTAATACTGAAATAGGCATGTTCATATCACAACAGGGGGATTTTCTCTTCTTTCCCTTTGTCTTTCCCTCTTTGCATGATGCTGCTGTAGGCCCCTCATCTCTAGGAAAAGACAAAAGAAACAGAAACAAAGAAGCGAACTCTGTGCCTGACAAGGATAAGAAAAAAACTAAATTGTGATTAAGGAAGTAATGGAAAAAGGATGAATCATTCCACAAGTTGTGTGGTCTGGGAGAGTCTGTTGGCTTATTTTAAGTGACTTTTTAGAAAGGGATGCTTGGGGTTTGCTTATTCAAGCATTGGTCTAACTCTCTGATCTTCAAACATATTCTCATTACAGCCACTCCATGAGCTTTCTGGCCATGGTGACCATCTTCACCTTTTAATTGCAAGGGTCCCAAGTAAGTCACAGTGCCTCTCTTAAGTCCCTGACTGGGGATATGTCATTCACATCAAGTGAAGACCTCATATTTTAGGACCACTGTTTGCAAAGGAGACAAAGTTCAAAGGGAGGCCAGCTAGTGACATGGAATGCCACTCCTGGCCTGCGTAGTGCAGCAGAAGCTGACACCCTATTGGCTGAGGTGTGAGCAAACTGTCATACCTCACAGGAAAAAAAAAAAAAAAAAAAAAACTGCATTAAACCCACTGTTGGCACTCACAACTTATTGAAAAGGCTCTTTCCTTATCACCTCATCTTACCCCTAACCAGTGACAGACACCATGATGAGTAACTGCATTTCTGGCATCCCCTAAACTGACATTAATGAAGTCAAACAAGGTGAAGCTACTAGTATTTCCCCAACTGCAGGGGCCAGAGACGAAACCCCTTTACATTCAGTGATTTACCTCTATTTCAGTATGTGCAGTATATGCCACCGATTAATGACGACACCGGAAAAATGTAACACAGTAACAGTAAAATACCAGCTAACTTTTAACACTCATGTTCCCAAGCATATACATAGATACATACATACACACAAACGTACACATACTCCCACTGTTTGGGGGCTGTTCATTACTGATGAATGAAACCTCCACTCAAAAGGTTTCCTCGGGCATGTAATTCACCATCTGAGGAGATGCTGTCCAGGTAAGTAAGTATAAATTAGGGTGAACTATGTATGCAGCAAACCCATGTTAAACTAGCATGCTGATGACATCCGGTCACGGTTTACTCAGCGTAGGATATGTATGCTAACACGATGACCAGCTCTGCTCCTGCAAGTGTTAGAATTCGCTTGTCTTTTCATGGAATATGAAAGGTAAACTAACATTTCTTGGGTGATGGTCATGTGCTTGAATGGCAGATTTTTCTTCTGTTGCTGCATGAATGTTGTCTGGATAAGCATCTTCTTCATCATTTTCATCTCTCAGACGACCCTCCAGGCTGTGTCTAATGCCATAAGCAAAGTAAATCAGGAAGCCTGTTGGGGTGGGGAAAAAAAAATCAAGGTTTCAGGTATGTCAGAAAATGACTTTTAAGTTATAGAGGTGGAGAATTAAACACAGAACTTCAGAGTTTTTCTCTTTCTTTTCTGTAGTACTTTAGAACAGGAGTCCCCAAACCCCAGGCCACAGACCACTATTGTTAGGAACCAGGCCAAGCAGCAGGAGGTGAGCGAGCAAAGTCTCATCTGTATTTACAGTCACTCCCCATTGCTAACATTACCACCTGAGCTCCGCCTCCTGTCAGAGCAGGGAGCATTAGATTCTCATAGAAGGGACTGCACATGTGAGGGATCTAGGCTGCGTGCTCTTTGTGAGAATCCATCTAATCCCTGATGATCTGAGGTGGAACAGTTTCATCCCAAACCCACCCCCAACCCTGTCCATGGAAAAACCGTCTTCCACAAAACCTGTCCCTGGTGCCAAAAAGGCTGGAGACCGCTGCTTTAGAAGAATGAAATGCAAATACAACATACCCCACAGAAGATGTCCTTGATCAATATTTTCCTGCTAGAATGTGCCTCTCTATTGTTAAGACCCAAACTTTATAGATTGTATTTTGCTCTCAACAAGTTTTTCAATGTCTATATGGAAAAATTTTAATTTATGTTTTTTTTTTTAAATTTCCTGATTTGCCTTTATTAAGAAGAATCAAATTAGAAGAAATGAGGCTGATTCCAGAATATTTCGGATATGTAAATCATGAAATGTCATTCACACTACAACTCACTGAATACATATTTGGGATTACTTGTTTTTTCTCCTAACTTTGCATTTACTTTTGCTTTTCATTTTTATTTTTGTTTTTGAGACAGAGTCTCACTCCGTCATCCAGGCTGGAGTGCAGTCGTGCAATCCTGGCTCCCTGCATCCTCCGCCTCCTGGGCTCAAGCGATTCTCCTGCCTCAGCCTCCTGAGCAGCCAGAACCACAGGCGCCTGTCACCACACCCAGTTAATCTCTGTATTTTCAGTAGAGACGGGGTTTCGCCATGTTGGCCATGCTGTCCTCGAACTCCTGACCTCAGGTGATCCGCCCATCTCAGCCTCCCAAAGCGCTGGGATTACAGGTGTGAGCCACCGCGTTTGGCCCTCACTTTGCATTTTTTTTTTTTTTTTTTTTTTTTTTGAGACGGAGTCTCGCTCTGCCGCCCAGGCTGGAGTACAGTGGCCGGATCTCAGCTCACTGCAAGCTCTGCCTCCCGGGTTCACGCCATTCTCCTGCCTCAGCCTCCCGAGTAGCTGGGACTACAGGCGCCCGCCACCTCGCCCGGCTAGTTTTTTTGTATTTTTTAGTAGAGACGGGTTCCACCGTGTTAGCCAGGATGGTCTCGATCTCCTGACCTCATGATCCGCCCGTCTCGGCCTCCCAAAGTGCTGAGATTACAGGCTTGAGCCACCGCGCCCGGCCTCTCACTTTGCATTTTAAAGGCGCAAATGAAACCAGTCCCAATAATTTCCTGAGTTCCCTAATTTAGTAATAATGAGAGTCTAACAATATGGATGTGATCCCTACGATTACCAGCCTAACTTCTGGTAGGGGTAAGTGGGTTTTCCATGCCCAGGCCTCATTCTATTGTAGCAGAGTGGATTCCTTCCATGTGGTTCTCAAAAGGAGCCACTGTGTCCCTGAGTCCTAAATCTCTTGGTGACAGGGAAATGCTAGGAGACTGTACAAGTTCACCCAGTAATTTTTTTTTTTTTTTTTTAGATGGCGGCTCGCTCTGTTGCCCAGGCTGGAGTGCAGTGGTACAATCTCGGCTCCCTGTGACCTTGCCTGCCAGGTTCAATGTTTCTCCAGCCTCAGCCTCCAGAGTAGCTGGGATTACAGATGTGCGCCACCACATCCGAATAATTTTTGTATTTTTAGTAGAGACAAGGTTTCACCATATTGGCCAGGCTGGTTTCGAATTTATGTTCTTAAAAGTCAATACTGTAAACAAAATGATATGTGGAATAAAGTCTCAAATTATACCCTAATTACAAGTGATGAATTATCAGAGTCAAGGTCAGGTATTTTGGAAAGTACTCCCTGTATTAACTAAGGGGACACGGATATGCCTTACACGTGTCACTGTCACCAGGAGAATCCAAAGAACTGTCTGCAAAGCAACTGTTTATTAACAGCCACACTGTGTGGGGATCGGGAGGCAATGTTTTAAGTACCCTCCTAAGATCACTGCAGACATATAGGCATTTTGCTGTTTTAGTTTTATTTTAGAAAATTCATTGTGAGTTTTTGGTTGATGTAAAATGACTTTTTCTGGGTTTCATTTTTTTCACCTGTAAGTTGAAAGAAATAGAGCCGACATGGTTCTACTGGGTTAGTGGGAGATACTGATTTAAAAAGGCATCTGAAAACATCTGGAAAAGCACTCAGACATCCCTAAGAATCAGGAAAGAAAGAAATGGGGGGAAAAAAGCTTTTATTCCCAGGCTGGGGGAGAGGGTGCATTTCTCTCATCACAGCACATAAAATAGGAAAGAGAACCCAACATTAAAAGACCTACCAATTGCCATCCAAATGCTGAATCTGATCCAAGTGTCTGCACTCAACTGGACCATCAAGTAAATGTTCACCAGGATGCTGAACGCTGGCAAAAATGGTAAGAATGGAACCTAAGGGGGAAAACAATCCTTTTGAACATACTCATATTTTGAAGCATATTTCAACAGTGCGGCAATTAATTCGGCATATATACTTTCGCACTACCTTAGTCACAGTTAAAACCACGCTTCTAGAGACCATAAAAGGAGAATCACACCTTAGAGTATTTACTAAAGCTCAAGGCAACAGGGGATTTGTAAGATTCAGTAACACCTGCACCGTCAAAATAATTTAGACACACACAGGGGATACCTCTGAAATGCGGGATACATATGGTTATCCCAGGTACATCCTTCCAGGAAGCCCTTTACAAGCCCAAGCCAGTATACTGTTAGCGCCAATGGGACAGGATAGTTTAACTCGCAGTGGAGGAGCTTATCTTTTTAATGTTTAATTTAGTTTTATTTTATTTTTAGAGACAGTGTCTCACTCTGTCACCCAAGCTAGAGTGCAGTGATACTATGACAGCTCACTGCAGCCATGAACTCCTGGGTTCAAGTGATCCGCCCACTTCAGCCTCCTGACTAGCTAGGACTACAGGAATGAGCCACTACACGCAGCTAATGTGTTTGTTTTGTAGAGATGGGGTCTCACTATGTTGCCCAGGCTGCACTTGAACTCCTGGCCTCAAGCAATCCTCCTGCCTTGTCCTTTCAAAGTGCTGGGATTACAGGTGTGAGACGCCACACCCGGCCCCAGAGGAAGGGCTTTTGGTGGGAACAAAGTCCTTAGGAGAGGGCAGTGAATTTCTAAAAATATTCACCCTACTTTTCTGATATTACAACTTCTTTTAACATGAAATTTGTTTACTATTATATATAATAATATTGTGATAGGAACATACCCAAGTTTTTGAAAAGGCAGTAAGAGGACCAATGTAGAAGGAATTCTGCACAAAAAGGAACATATCGAAGGATTCTGACACTCTCATTCACTGGCTAACCACATTAGGAGTTGCTGAGGCAGGTCTCAAACACCTGAGGTCAGGAGTTTGAGACCAGCCGGGCCAATGTGGCAAAACCCCATCACCACAAAAACACAAAAATAAGCAGGGCAGGGTGGCTCACATGTAAAATCCCAGCACCTCTGGAGGCGGAGGTGGGTGGATTATTTGAGGTCAGGAGTTTGAGACCATCCTGGCTAACATGGTGAAATCCGGTCTCTACTAAAAATACAAACATTAGCTGAGTGTGGTGGCATGTGCCTGTAATTCCAGCTACTGGGGAGGCTGAGGCAGGAGAAGTGCTTGAACGCGGGAGGCAGAGGAGGCCGAGATCGCTCCACTGCACACCACCCTGGGCGACAGAGAGATTCCATCTCCAAAAAAAAAAAAGAAAAAAAAAAAAAAAAGAAAAAACACATCAAACTAATTATACAGAGAAAATGAACACAGTATTTTGGGTCTCTAATCCTCATTACACATACCATGAAGGCTACTTTCTGCTGATTCTGGGGCTGCCTCCAGATGGTGAGAATGATGGCAACATAGAGAACAAGAAACAGCGCGAGGAGAGCGAGGCTCCAGGCCTCCAGCCTGGTGATGGCGTGAACTCCGTAAGTGGTCAAGACACTCAGGCCCAACACGAGAAAAGCTGCAGGGGGATGTGTAGATAACACAGTCAGCATACCGCGCTCCACCCAGATTGTTTGGTGCAATACAGTATGTTCTGATAAAACATTGAGTTCTGTACACATCTACTTAGCTAAATACAGAGTCTTCGCCTTGCTCTTTCTTCTTTTTCATAGAGAAGAGAGATGTCCAGTTGCATGGATTTAAGAACCATTGCTTATTTACTCATTACTTTCCCCTCTTTAGAAGCCAACCGCCCCTCTTGGTGTTACTGACTTGCATTATCTGCCCACGTGCCATCTGTGTCCTCATTGGTTACTTTCAGACTAGGATGCTATCAGGGGTGGATATTTCCCTTTTTTCAAATGGGAAATGGCACATCTGGTTATTTTAAGCTGTTGCAAACATGGACTGTGATATGGGTTGGCTGTGTCCCCACCCAAATCTCATCTTGAATTGTAGCTCCCATAATTTCCATGTGTTGTGGGAGGGACCCGGTGCAAGATAATTGAACAGTATGTAGTTTCCCTCATGCTGTTCTCATGGCAGTGAGTAAGTCTCATGAGATCTGATGGTTTTATAAGGAGAAACCCCTTTTGCGTGGTTATCATTCTCTTGCCTGCTGCCGTGTAAGATGTGCCTTTCACCTTCCACCATGATTGTGAGGCCTCCCCAACCATGTGGAACTATGAGTCCATTAAGCCTCTTTTTCTTCATAATTTACCCAGTCTCAGGTATGTCTTTATTAGCAGCATGAGAACAGACTAATACAGACTGTTAACGTACACAAATAATATATCATCTGCATCTTTTCTCCTTGTTTCGGAGAATGACATCACCACCCCATCCCTGACCATCAAGTCTGCTCTAGGGGCACCTCTTATTTGCTCTGAGAAGCCTGTGCTTTCCTACTTGCCACCAATCATCCTGTCCTGTAAAGCCCAGTGAGAGTATGGACCGCCTCTCTTGGCATCCCAGGTGCCCAGTGGAGTACCCGGCACACAGGCGACATTTTATAAATGTCACTGAAAACACGAATGATTACGTAACTGTGTGTTACATAAAACAAGGATGTCCTATATTATTGGACAATTCCATCAGGTTCCAGTCAGTCAAGTTACTGGCACGGGTACGTAGCCTGATGCTTTCACCCAGAGGGCATCCTAACCTCTAACGAATGTGCCAGTTTGTACTTCTGTCACTCTCGTCTTGAAGTATTCCTTCCTCTTTTGTTCGATTATCAAGATGCAATAAATATATACAGGTAATATAAAGATGATCTCGACGACTGGTGATGCTTTAGGTGAAAATTTCAGGGTGGTTGCTAATATATTCTAGGGCAATGTGAAGCTCTCTGTTCTCTTTCACATCACGCCAGCTCTACCCACACACATCTGGGTCTGTACAATGTGAGCGGAGAAGACGACTTACCCAGGAATCCTACCAGAAAGCTCACGAGAGAAGCTGACTGCTGTGTCGGCAGAAGGGAGGGGAAGAAGAGGGTCCGCACACTGAAGCCCTGTCTCTGCAGCATGGTGACCTGGGACTCACTCTTCGAGGTTACCCTGGGAGACGATTCCAGACCATCTTTCTCGGGAGAAAATTTGGGCTGCTCGTAAGATAAGCCAGGCTGGTACCTATTCCAAACAGACATCTGTGTCTTTATTCTCAAACAGACATTTGGCCCAAGTGAAACCAGCACCTAAAGCCTTAAGGAAGACATCATACAGAGTGATAGTGTGTAAAGTAAATCAACACTTATGACTCCAGTCCCAGAGCATGCTGAGTCAGGCCACAAACCTTTTCGAGAAAACATCTGCAGCAAAATACCCAAATTTCCCCCAGGAGTTACCTAATCAGAGTCATATATTAGACGGCAAAAGAAAGTGAAACTGTAAAGTAAGGCAATCACAATAAAAGGATGATTATTCTGAAATTATCTATGTCCAAAGGAAATGCGGTTCATGAAAACAGCACAGAAACTCTGGGTAAATTTCAGCTATAAAATAATGCAGTCACCAGTTTGGCCTTCAAAGGCCTCATCACAATCTTTCTGGCCTCATCCTTCCCTACTGACTCTTCTAGCTAAACCAAGACAAGCTCATCTGACCATCCTGCCACGTCTACACCCATTGCATGCCATTGTCCTTTATTATTTTATCCTCCTCCTGTATAGCCTATATCAAGACATCAGCCTTGACATGGTTTGGCTGTGTCCCCACCCAAATCTCACCTTGAATTGTAGTTCCCACAATCCCCAGGTGCTGTGGGAGGGACCCAGTGGGAGGTAATTCAAAAATCATGGCAGTGGTTACTCTCATGCCGTTCTTGTGATAGCAAGTGAGTTCTCATGAGATCTGATGGTTTTTCATGTTTTGTTTTGTTATTTTTTTTTTGAGACCGAGTTTCGCTCATTGCCCAGACTGGAGTGCAGTGGTGTGATCTCAGCTCACTGCAACCTCTGCCTCCTGGGTTCAAGTGATTCTCCTGCCTCAACCTCCTGAGTAGCTAGGACAACAGGTGTCCCCCACCACGCCCTAAGGGGCTTTTCCCCTTTTTGCTCAGCACTTCGCCTTCCTCCCATCATGTAAAGAAGGACATGTTTGCTTCCCCTTCCACCATGATTGTAAGTTTTCTGAGGCCTCTCCAGCCCTGCGGAACCATGAGTCAATTAAACTTCTTTCCTTTATAAATTACCCAGTCTTGGGTATGTCTTTACTAGCAGTGTGAGAATGGACTAATACAAGCCTACTTCTCCTCCTAGTGTCTGCCCCAGGCTTTTCAGTGTGGCCTCTTCTCCTTCTGGGCAGCCTTTACTTATATTTGAAAGTAACATTTTCCCTCCATATAAAGAAATATGCTCACTGAGAAAAAATGCACAAAAGCATACAGGAGAAATTCAAAACCAGCCATAATACTACCAGCCAGTGTTAATCACTGTTAGCACTTTGGTACAATTTCACCCAGGCATATAACGGCTATACAGGCATATATGATTTCTCCATGTAAATTTATTATTTGAGACAGTTCAGACACTACATATACTGTAGTTTTATGTCCTTAAATGGATATATTTCTCCATAAAATTAAATACCATTTTATTTGCTGTAGAAGAGTTCAGTGAATAAATGTAGCCTCATTTATTTAACCATTCCTCTAGTGATATTCAGGTTAATTTCATTTTTTCACTGTTGTAAATTACCTTTTCCAAAAACATCCTCTACATACATCTATGTGCGCCTCTGGTTAAATCTTTAGCACAAAAATTTTAACAACTGAATTAATGGAACAAAAAGCACAGCATTTTTAAGTGTCTTTAGACATTATGAGAAATGGCCTTTCACGTAGATTAGGCCAACCTATCACTCGTGGTCAACTTGCATATGATTCTTTGCTACAGACCAGATAGGCTTCTTCTATTTTTCATTACTATTTTGATAGATGTGACCTCTCCCCTTGGTGAGACTGCTGGCTCCCAGGAAGCCAGGAGAGCGAGGGCTCATTTTCTCACTCCCAGAGTCCCCCATGCATGGTACACCCCGTAGAACCACCGGGTGACTCACCTGAGGATGAGAACACAGGCTGCCACCAAAGAGTAGGCCATGAGTGTGCCAATGGACATCATGTCCACAAGTGCCTTCAGGTCAAACAGAAAGGCCATCAAAGCTAGGGGGAGAAGAAAAGAATGGTGGAGTAAACGGCCCAGGAGGAAATTCCAGACAGTTACTAATGTTCAAGTCAGGGACACCTGACTGCCACTTCGTTTTAGTCCCAATGATAAGCCAACCACAGTGTAGAAAATATATCTCTCACAGTTAATAAGATGTTCTTTAGGTCACATAAACTGCTGATAGGACTTCAAAAACCCTCAGCTCTCTAGCCACTACATGGCACATTCTACTTAGATTACATAAGAAATATTTGGCCTGACAAAGACTGAAAACATTACATGACAGAACACTGTCTTTGATGTTTCAGAAGAAAAATACTGCTAGGAAGCACTGGCTAGCTCCTTTTTAAAACCACAAAAAACATTCACACAGAAGGAGCTTTCATTACAGATATTATATAACCACTTTAGTTTCCATACACATTGAGTTACATCATATACAACTCAATTTTTTTTTTTTTTTTTTGAGACAGGGTCTCACTTTGTCACCCAGGCTGGAGTGCAGTGGTATGATCTCGGCTTACTGCAATCTCCACCTCCCTGGTCCAAGTGATTCTCATATCTCAGCCTCCTGAGTAGCTGGGACTACAGGTGTGTGCCACCACACCTGGATAATTTTCGTATTTTTCGTAGAGGCAGGGTTTCACCATGTTGGTCAGGCTGGTCTCGAACTGGCCTCAAATGATCCACTGGCCTCAGTCTCCCAAGACGCTGGGATTACAGGTGTGACAGTGACCCCCCTGACTGAAAATTATTTTAGTAATTCTGATAAAATAAAATAAAATAATTTTCAATTAAATTACATTTCTGAAACAGGCTAAATTCCACTACGATTAAAGCCATGCATTGCAGGTAGACTTACTAGATCTGAGCGATCAATTTCTGGTCCTGCATACCAAATCCCAAAATATTAAGAGGCAAAACATACTGTAAACAGTTAAATAGTTTAACTTCCACTAAGCAACAGTTTTCTCCACTGAAACATCAAGATAGTGACAATATTAACTTGAATTTAGCACATAGTTTTCCCTGTTAGAGTAAGTAGATAACAACACACTCCGTTTATATGATGTTTCAGATCCCTGTACAAGATTTAAATCTCTGTGATCTCATTTTACCTTCGAGTCAATGATCCTATGAGATGGGAAATCATTTAGGTTTAGGCATATAAAATGGCTGGATTTGACAATTTTTGACCCCAAACTCAGCAACTGTGAGTGGTTTTTCTAACAGGATTATCCCCATCTTAGAGACAGGCTAACTTTAGCAAGGCCACGACTACCCGTCGGGGCAGAGTTTCCCTCATTCAACAGCCCCATGTTCCTTCTACAAGATCACACTGTTTCTTTTAACACACTGCATGCGTCACTTTGAAAATTCTTTGCTGGGCACAGAAGTTCACACCTGTAATCCCTGCACTTTGGGAGGCCAGGCCAGGCAGATCACTTGAGGTCAGGAGGTTGAGACCAGCCTGGCCAACATGGTGAAACCCCATCTCTACTAAAAAAAAAAAAAAAAATCAGCTGGGTGTGGTGGCACGTGACTGTAATCAGAGCTACTCAGGAGGCTGAGGCAGGAGAATTGCTTGAACCCGGGAGGCGGAGGTTGCAATGAGCCAAGATTGTGCCACTAAACTCCAGCCTGGGGGACAGAGTGAGACTATGTCTCAAAAAAAAAACAAAAAAAAAAAAAAAAAGGAAGAAAATTCTTCATTGCTCATATACTTATACGTCAGATTATTACAATTTCAGTATATTTAAAAATCACAGAGAGCCAAATAAGGTAGCCAAGAGAGAAGAAAATGATAAATTGTCCACACAAGCTCTCTAATCCAAGTTAAAAATAAGCAAAGTAAGGTATGGGAGTATAAAATAACAAAAACATTTTAAAGCATTTTAAAAAGTGGTATATTATAATCATCTTCTTGTAATTATTAATTTTAGTATCTTAACATGCCACCAAATTCAATTCTTCCTGAATGGAGAAGGATAAACTTTTAAAAATTCTGGATCATTACTGGGCAAGTATTTTACTGGAAAGAGAAAATTTTTTATGAGTCAAATAAAATGTATGACTGTCAAAAATATTTACAAACTATGTTTAACATGTGTTGTTTAAAAATAAAATAGGCTTCACATCGTCTAGGGCAAACCTTCATTTTAGCGGGGCAGAAACCTAGGCCTGAGAAAATAAGTGGCTTGACTGTCTAACATATGTTTAAGAAAGGGCCAGATTTGCCAGGAGCGGTGGCTCCCACGCCTGTAATCCCAGCACTTTCAGAGGCTGAGGCTGGCGGATCACGAGGTCAGGAGATCGAGACCATCCTGGCGAACACGGTGAAACCCTGTCTCTACTAAAAATACAAAAAAATTAGCCGGGTGTGGTGGCAGGTGCCTGTAGTCCCAGCTTCTCGGGAGGCTGAGGCAGGAGAATGGCGGGAACCCGGGAGGTGGAGTTTGCAGTGAGCCGAGATAGCGCCACTGCACTCCAGCCTGGGCGACAGAGTGAGACTACATCTCAAAAAAAAAAATAAATAAATAAAGGGCCAGATTTATAAGAAAATGTTTACAGTGAAAGTGTTTAAACAAATACATTCTGATCCTGAAAAAAAAAATCCATTTTACACAGAATGAAGCAGTAGCGTATTCTAACCTGATTTCCCAACAATTCAGAGCCTCAACGAAATTGTCACTTTGGTTTGAATTTCTAGTGCCAAGATTGTTCGTTATTTTACGTATAAAGTTTGCTAAAGTCTTTCTTTTGCTTCCTGTAACAGTACCTTTAAGGTCATTGTCTGGATCTAGAATCTCACTGAAATTTTCTGCATGAGATAAGAATCTGGCCAAAGGTATTTTACATGGATATTAAGATGTGCCAAAAGACTAGTAATCTGGATTTTCTGAACATAATTTAAGTACCAAAACTGTTGAAAGGGAAAATAGATTCCTGATGGAGTTGGAGAGGATATACACATTCGTTAACTGTTAGACGGCTACGATGGTCCTGGGAGCAAGGATGCCCACCATACTGAGGACGGTGATCACAACACCCAAGCATAAATTATCTTGGACATTTCTTATTAATAACAGGTAAAGCTTAGCAGTTAAAAAATCCTGTGGTCCTTTAGCAATATTCAACGTATATCCTAGACCAAACAATCATTATTTTAAAATTAATATTTCAAAAATTAAGCCAGAATTCCTTAATCGAAACTTTAGGTATCAATGATATAATTTTGTGTGCTAGTTCATCAGAAAAGCAATTCATGATATTTAGTGGAGAGCCATTATAACCCTTTGTACATTTGTTCGAGCCCAAAATATTAAAATAACAAAATAGTAAAAAATATATATATATATCCCAAAGGGTCAATTAAGAATGAACTTCAGTATACCACCGCCACCACAATTTTCAATGTTAATCCCAATGCCCGTACGCTAATTTACCAGTGATTTTGGTTTTTTTTTTTTTAACTTACATGCACAGCATGCAGACCCTCTTTCTAAGTCCATGCATGCGAATTAAATGTTCCAGTCCAATGCTCAAGAAGCCTAAGTCTGTAAAGCTTACCAGAAATGACCCCTGCAGTCAACGTGGCAGCAACCGGTGACTGCCTCTTACTCACTCTGGCAAGAAATCTAAACAGTAAGCCATCCCGGGCCATGGCAAACAGAATTCGGGGTAAAGGGAACATAGAGCCCAGAAGACTAGAACAGAAAAATTCAAAATTCACACATGAGTTATTTTAAGGATTATTCTAGACAGGTACGCACAGGTAAAGACTGGACACACGAAAATGCAGAACCAAAAAAATTCAAAATAGGAAACATTCACAAAAAAAGTGACTGAACTTCTTGTAAATCAAAACAGAAAACCACCTAGCTTTGTATTTTTAACGCAGAGTCCTTGACGAAAAAGATCCCCCGTTTCTTAAGAAAAGTCAACTCTCTCTCACCTGCCACCGCACCCGATGACAAAGTAGCAATTATTGGTGTCTTCGTTTTGGAATTGATTTGAGCTAGACATTTGAAAAGCAACCCATCCTCCGCCATAGCATAGATTACACGAGGCATTGGGAAAATGGATCCAAGAAGACTGAATAAAAAGCAAACACATGCAGTATGGCAAACATTCATGCAAGATTACATCCCCGAACGGAAATAAAATTGTATAATATTCAGCATGACAGTTGTAATTACAAAGTCATATTATTTATATTAATAATTATGTCACATTGTTTTTAAATGCACTATGATAGGGCATTTAAAAAAATTTGCTAATATTTACCATTGTGCTATTCATTATTCTGTTACAGATAAGTAGTACCCAGCAAAATTACCAGACTTAAAACAATATTGCAAGGAATTTGTATGTACCCACAATTATTACCAAATTAAAACTAAGTAATTAAGACTTAACCAAACCAATATTATTAAGACATTTTTAGCAGCAACAACTTAGAAAATAAAATTATTAATTTGATATGTAATTAAAGAAAAGACTAAGTAATTTTATTTCATAAGCAATAGTTGCAACCTTTATTCAATAATGATGTATTTTTTGCATTTATTGTACCAGTATTTTTTCTCACACACCCTGATATTGGATCAAGTTAGTAATAATCCCCAGCATCATAAGATAATCAAGGTAGAAAAAGGCAAAGAAGATCAATTTACGTAAATGTAGTATACAGAGGGGACCACAATGAAAAGTTAGCAACTGAAGATTAGTAAGACAGTTTTTGCTTGAGATGCTCGGAATTACTTTTGTCTACTAGCTGCACCATGGCACACATTACTTAGTTGTGAAAAATAACCATGTAAGAGAAAACAAAAAAAAGTATTTTATTTAAAAATCCTTCTTATTTATTTATTTTATTTGCAACAGGGTCTCACTCTGTCACCCAGGCTGGAATGCAGTAGTACAGTCATAGCTCACTGTGCCCTGAAGCTCCTGGGCTCAAGCGAGCCTCCCACCTCAGTCTCTCAAGTAACTGCGACTGGGACTAAAGGCACATGTCACCTGCTCAGCTAATTGATTGAATTTTTTGAGGAGACCAAGCCTTGCTATGTTGCCCAGGCTGGTCCTGAACTCTTTGCCTTAAGTGATCCTCCCGCCTCGGTGTCCCAAAGTACTGGGACTACAAGAGTGAACCACTATGCCTGGCCCTTCTTTATCTTTAATAAGGCTCTGTTGAGCTTGGCCACAGATGAATCTTTGCCCATCCCTTCTAAGGCCATGGGGGCGTGGTATCTTCAGAATTCAGACTTTGGAAATTACTTGAAGCTATTCAAAATAAACCTCAAGGCCAGGTGTGGTGGCTCATGCCTGTAACCCCAACACTTTGGGAGGCTGAGGTGGGAGGATCGCTTGAGCCCAGAAGTTCAAGACCAGCCTGGGGAACTTAGCGAGACCTCGTCTCTGTAAAAAATAAAAAATTAACCAGGTGTGGTGTTACGTGCCTGTATCCTAGCTACTCAGGAGGCTGAGCTGGGGAGATCACCTGAACCCAGGAGTTCGAGCCTCAGTGAACTATGATCATGCTCCGCACTTCAGCCTGCTTGACAGAGCGAGACCCTGTCTCAAATAAATAAACCTCAACACTAGCAGATGGCTGAGAAACCAAGAGCGTCTAATTGCTACTTAATATTGTCTTAATGATATGTAATTAAAGAAAAGACTATCTGTAGGAAGTTCAAATTTCAGTTTAAAATTTTACATGAAATTTCCTCTATTCTTGAAGGTACTTTCTTATTACATAGAAAATAAAAGGGAGTTTGAAGGGGAAAAATAAAGCTAGGCTGGTGAATTACACTAAAAGACTTCTTTTTCTAGTTTCAGACTTTTAGAAGCTTATTTTCAGTTAAAAAATTACTAATCTGGTAAAAAGGATTAATTTTCTCTTTGCAAGACTCTTCCACTGTATGACATGATAAAAAACGAGAATGAAATATCTTACGCATAATCATATGTTAATTGAAATGAGGGCAGCTCAGGAAACCTGGGAAATGAGTTCTAAAGTATTCAAACAAGCAGCTACTGAGAATCTGAAAACTTGGGATTCAATGACCCTTTTCTCTTCACATATTTATATGAATTGTCACCATTTATTTAAGAATGATAATTTCTATTTCCAGACCAACTGCACTCTGATTGGTGCTAAGAAAAAGTCTCCATGTTTCACAATAAAAAGCACACTATATTTTTAAAAGACAGAGCATAAGTGTTCACTCACATAGGCTCAGTATTACTCAAACAGAGTGTAGCAAACGCAAGGTCTGTACATACATTCTCAGATGTCTAAAGAACTACTAGTATCACCAAAGCCAATGGAGAAACATTTTAGGACAAGAATCCTGAAGTTTCATAATGCCTATATACATGACTATGTGCCACAGATACGTGTGTGTGTGTGTGTGTGTGTGTGTATCAATGCCACATATATTTCTACTGAAGCCTGGACCATCACTGTCTTCAAAAACTGACTCTGAACTAACAGCAGGGGAGTTTATCCTTTAAGATTTTTATCTGGAAATTCGGAGCAAGCTAATCAATAAATACAAAGTTGCACAATATTTTGTTTCTATTAGGATACTTTTTAAATAGACAAAAGCAAATTTTTAGACACTGACTACTTTGTAGAATCCCAAACAGCCCCTGCCCCAAAGGCCACGCAATGTACCTTGTTGACAAGGCGCAGAGAGAACCAGCTGCCACAACGTATTTGGCAGGACCCCATCCCACATATTCAAATGCTACCGGAAGGGGGCTTTTTTCATCGAGGAGGTAGTAAGGCATCATAAGTGTTAAAGCTGCAGAGACCCCAAAATAGGCCATAAAGCAAACAAGCAAAGACGTCACAATTCCAATGGGAATAGCTCTCTGGGGATTCCGAACTTCTTCACCTAAGGAAATATAAACAAAAGATGTGTATGCTTAATAAAACATTCATAGGTAAAGAAACTAAATTGTGCAAAATTCTTCCTTTCCTCCAGGGTAATTCTTCTCTGTTTTTGTCCCTTTCCTTTTCTTATCTTGGTCCATCTATTTTATTTTATTTTACTTTATTTTATTTTTTTGAGACAGAGTCTTGCTCTGTTGCCCAAGTTGGAGTGCAGTGGCGTGATCTTGGCTCATGGCAACCTCTGCTTCCCAGGTTCAAGCAAATCTCTTGCTTCAGCCTCCTGAGTAGCTGGGACCACAGGTGTGCGCCACCACACCTGGCTAATTTTTGTATTTTAGGAGAGATGGTTTGCACCATGTTGGCCAATCTAGTCTCTAATTCCCGACCTCAAGTAATTCCTGGCCTCAAGTGATCCACTCTCCTCAACGTCACAAAGGATTGGGATTACAGGTGTGAGCCACTGCGCCCGGCCGATCCATCTGTTTTACACGAAATTTCCTCTATTCTTGAAGGTACTTTCTTATTACATAAAAAACCAATTCCCAGAGGGAGAAAAGGAGAAGTCATGCCAGTCAGTTTCCTATCTCCAGGAAAGAAAAAAACCAACCAATCAACCAAAATCCATAACATATCAGCACTGTTAAGTGTTTAGAGACAGAATAGCAGTCTTAATCCATTTGGAAAATGATTCATCTACAGAGATTAAATGACTGCCGTGCCATTCCGTAGGCCTTTAAATATGAAGGCTTCAGATGACGTTATTTCATCTATTTGTATGAAGTTCTAATTTCAATTTAAAAAACAGTATACTTTGTACACTAATGAGATTGAATACTCAAAACGTGGTCAATTGTACGGCCATACCAAGATATAAAAATAGAGGAGACATTTAGAGAGTGACTCTGGCATGATGATGATGTTGTATAAGATAACACAGAAAGAACAGGCACAATATTTTTTCTCCCACTAACGAAGAGACCATTTAAGAACATGATCATCATGTATGGCCCACGTGACAGCACTTCTGGACAGAAGGTTAGGGATGGTAATAATGACTAACATTTATAAAGTAATCCAACAGCTTGCAAAGTATTTTTCATATGCATTATTTTAGGGAATCTTCCTACTATCTGAGGAATAGGAATTGCTCTCCGAAACTTACCAACTGGAAACCAAGGGCAGAGAGGTGCATTCTTTCTTTTTATCATTAGCAGCACGTGTCACAGCTGGGTCTGGAACTAGTGCCCTTCTTATCCCAAATCCGTCTCTCTTTCCTGGACCCTCTGCTGCCACACACGGGTACTCGTGCACGACAAGGAACACCCATTCTTCTACACTGAGCCAAGACACTGCTCTTACCAGTTGTTGCAATGCAGTCAAATCCCACAAAGGCATAAAAGCAAGTTGCAGCACCAGCCAACATTCCTGTAAAGCCATAAGGCATAAAGCCACCAGCCCCATAGATACTTGTTCCGTTTTCAGAAGGTGGCTCTCTAAGAAAGAGAACAAACACAGCGGAAAGTCACTTTGACAGAAAACTCTCCTTCCGGTAACTTGTCTCAGACTATATCCTTGGAAGGTGGTTGTGCTTATCAGCTCTTTGAAGCTGATATACATAAAACTAAAACCTTACTCTCTTCACCTTGTGCTACAGAATGTGGTGGTGCCCCTAACAATGGTACCTAAAAATGACCCTCCTGCATCACTGACACCCAATTACAGGCTGACTGACAGCATATGTAGAAGCCCCAGACCAGCTCCAGCTGAACCCACAGCCAGGGAGGACGTTGAGAGCAGAGACTCCACATATGAGCCATGCTCTGGGACGACAAAGACCAGAAACCTCCTCTTCTCATGGATGCTTATACTTAGGAGAATCCATTCTTCAACTCATAAAGCATCAAGTACGGCAGAGTACATGTCTCTAACAATCCCTAACGAGACATTTAAAAACATGAAACAAAACATCCTTGTCTTGATTGATAATAATGAAACTGAATATTTTATTATATGTTAAAAAAACTATGTAAGTTTATAGGATACCAATTTTTTCCCTTATTGGAAAGACTAAACAACATATATCAAGAAAAACATACAGGTGTACCTCATGCCATGCAATAGGTATTTTTGTAATCTTATGTCTGTTTGTGCAACTAAAAACATTCTCCAAAAAACAAGGTCTAAAGATTACTAAAGCATTAAAAGAATACAATAAAACTGAATGGTGGTCCTGAAGGAAGAACTAAAGGATGCAGGAGTCAAAAATACTCGTTGTTATTTAGCAGTGGCAAACTGCTAGGGGGAAAGATCAAGTTTTCCCAATGGTTAGGATCTTCCCTTGCTCTTCCCCTAAACCCGGAGCAGAGCTTGAGGCTCAGCAGGTGCATGGGTTCACAGAGTTGCTCCATAGGGAGCACACCTATACCTTTAAGTTTGAAGGGAGTCTGGGAAGAGTGGTCTTGGAATGGAACAGCCTCTCAGAAGGGTCTCAGAAGCAAGAAATTTGAGAACCATTGCTCTAGAAGAAAACTCACATATGCCCTCTGGTATGGTTTGGCTATGTCCCCATCCAATCTCATCTTGGATTGCCGTTCCCACAATTCCCACGTGTTGTGGGAGGGACCCAGTGGGAGGTGGTGAATCATGGGGGCAGGTCCTTGCTGTTCTTGTGATGGTGAGTGGGTCTCACAAGATCTGATGGTTTTATAAGGGAAAGTTTCCCCGCACAAGTTCTCTCCCCTTGTCTGCCGCCAGGTAAGACATGCCTTTTACCTTCTGCCACGATTATGAGGCCTCCCCTGCCATGTGGAATTGTGAGTCCATTAAACCTCTTTTGCCTTATAAATTACCCAGTCTTAGGTATATCTTTATTAGCAGAGTAAAAATGACCTAATATACCCACTTAAAATATTGTCTTAAACAAGAAGGAGAAAAAAAAAATCTCAAATATTCTACCTGGCACTTGCTGATATATTTTTGAGAAACTCTTCACTAATCTTCCAGTTTGCCACATTTCCTTTCACAAATCCAGCAACCATCACAAACAGAAGGACCAGAATATTAATAGCTGTGAAGACTTTATTTACCCAAGCAGACTCTTTTACTCCAAAAGACAAAAGACCTATGGAAGAAGAAAGGGCATTTCCATGTTTATTTATCTTTAGGAAAGGCAATGGCATTTTGAGGCAAATACAGGGCTGTAGGATATTCTTTCACCAGTATTCATATCTTTAATTTCCATCTATCCACTTCTACTGCTAGTTCTTACTCATTAGTTAATTACCTAATCCTGAAAGGTCTTCTGAATGCAACCAACTCAATTTTGGAGGCAGGTCGTGCTCATAGAAGACACCACACTTTCTAAGAAACATAAATCTAGTAACTTTGGCCATCTTTGCCAATGATAGGTAAAGTAACATCTAATTGCAAGGTAAATGGCTGCAAACTATTTTTGCTTTTTTTGAGACAGAGTCTCGCTCAGTTTCCCTGGCTGAAGTGCAGTGGTATTATCTCGGCTCACTGCAACCTCTGCCACCTGTGCTCAAACAAGTCTCCCACTCAGCCACCTGAGTAGCTGGGAATACAGGTGTGTGCCACCATATCCGGCTAATTTTTGTATTTTTTGTAGGGTTGCGACTTTGCCATGTTGGCCAGGCTAGTCTCGAACTCCAGACCTCAAGTGATCCGCCTGTCTCAGCCTCCCAAAGTGCTGGGATTACAGGCACTTAAGCCACAACAACCGGCCCAGTTGTGAACTTTTTAAAAGTAAACGCTAAAACATATATCTGCCATGCACACAAAATACATAAACAAAGATAATTCTTCAACTGTGCCAACAAAGTACTTTGTTAAACCTATTCTCATTTTAATACTTTATATTCTGATTGTAAAAGTGATCAATTTCCTATTCAAGTACTTTGAAGACACAGAAAAAAAACAAAGAAGATCAACCATGCTTTTCCCTCCCAAGTTTTGTACACACACACAAACACACACATACACACACACTCTTCTGTGCCAGTAAATATATAATCTCATTTTTAACAGCTGCATAATCTTAGACTATATTGAGGTACTGCACTTTTAATTCATCCCTTATTTATAGACAATTAGATCACTCTTTGTTTGTTACAATTATAAATAGCACTGACATAATAATTCTTTTATAACTATCTTTCTACACTTTCCATTTACTTCTTTACAATAATTTTCGGCAAGGTAATACTGCATCAAAGGTCTGTACTATTGGTTCCTATTATCAAAATATTCTCTGGAAAGTTTGGCTCAATTTAAAGGGTCTGTTTTTTCTATTAGGGTATTCTATTCATAATGATCGATATGGTTTGGCTGTGTTCCCACCCAAATCTCATCTTGAATTGTAACTCCCATGTGTATAAGCAGGATTGCAGGTAAGAATGAGACTCAAAATAGAAAACGTGGCCAGGCATGGTGGCTCACGCCCGTAATCCCAGCACTTTGGGAGGCTGAGGTGAGGGGATCACTTGAGGTCAGGAGTTTGAGACCACCCTAGGCAACATGGTGAAACCGTGTCTCTACTAAAAATACAAAAATTAGCCAGGTGTGGTGGCCGGCACCTGTAGTCCCAGTACTCGGGAGGCTGAGGCAGAAGAATTGCTTGAACCCGGGAGACAGAGGTTGTAGTACCACTGCGCTCCAGTCTGAGTGACACAGTCAGACTCCATCTCAAAAAAAAAAAAGAAAAAATGTTTACACAGTTAAAGCAAATATAAGGAGACAGAGCAGGGATTAGCTATGCCTATGAAATAAAACTGACCACCATGTGAGTACTTACTAGGAACCAGATGAGAAGGCTGAAGGGGGCAGACACTGATGCCTCCTTTTATGTATGAGCAAACTGAGTGAGGGGAAGATTATATAAATTGTTCTATGTTCTAAAGGCAGTGAGTGGCACAGCAATCTGTTTGAAATCTGGTTATTCGAAATCCTGTGCCTCTTAAAACCACTATGCTACCATACTGACAAAAACTGAAAAATCCTAGTACTAAGTATGTTTGTCTATATAATGTCAACATTACAAAATGACAGGTGATTTGAACTTGCTTCCTTTACAACCAAAGGCCTACGTTATATAGATGAAGGCATGTCAGAAAAACAGAATTTGTTCTAGAAATTGCAAATATCCCTAGTTGTATGTAGTAAGATGAAACAATGCCAAGAAAGTATACATTCCTCCTTACTGAAACCACCGCTATTCCTGCAAACCTGCAATTAATTATTAAAAAAATCAATGTCCTCATCCTATTATTTAGTGTGTGCCAGGTGCCATTTACTCAGAAGCGCTATTTTTACCACTGCACACAATTTAGACTTAGGTTAAAATGTGATTCCAGCTAGTGATAAACCCCACAGATGTCTAACAGTAACATAAATGTATAAATATACTGACCTGGTCTTGGGAACTCAGGCCCCAAATTCAGAAGTAACCTATTTTCCTGAGACAAATAGTGTGGTTCATCCTGGGGAGAGGCATAACTGGTTTTCTTACCTGCTAGAAGTAATATAAGGCACACAGCAAAAAAATCAGGATATTCTGCAAGACCGGTGTAATTCATTCTGAAGTATGTCCTCAAAAACTGACCAATCTGTTTGCTAAGAAGTTCATCAAAGGTGCCACTCCAAGCTCTTGCAACACTTGACGTACCTTCCCAAAACGGAACAGAGGATACGAAGTCACTGGGGGCAAATTAACATAGCATTGTTTGCTACTCTATTACAGGATAAATATGAGTTCACAAAAGATTGAAAATTTTAATCACATATACAGTATCTGGATATTTATAATCATGCAATAGTCATCAAATGTTCAAATCCATAACTGTGGAATGTGGTAACTTTATTTGCAATAAAGAATTGTAACTAAAAAAGTCTGCAAGTCCATTAAGAGGCATAGTCAAAGATGAAGCAAAAATCACAGAATTGTGTGGCTGGGTGCCGTGGCTCACATCTGCAATCCCAGCACTTTGGGAGACCAAGGTGAGTGGATCATCTGAGGTCAGGAGTTCGAGACCAGCTTGGTCAACATGGTGAAACCCCATCTTTACTAAAAATGCAAAAAATTAGCCAGGCATGGTGGCAGGTGCCTGTAATCCCAGCTACTCAGGAGAATCGCTTGAACCCTGGAGGCGGAGGTTGCAGTGAGCCGAGTTCACGCCACCGCACTTCAGCCTGGGTGACAGAGTGAGACTGTCTTAAAAACACCCCAGGAAATTCTGTAATTAGGAGGAGACATTTTAGAGATGACAAAAATGAGACACACAGACATCAAGTGATGTACCCAACACCTACAACTGAACCTAAGGGCTGTGACACAGGGCTGCGAATTCTTCCATTCCACACGTTTGACTTCTTTTTGAAACATACCTATCACATATGATAAAATGAGATTCCAGCCAGTGATGAAGGCCCACAGCTCTCCCACAGTCACATAGGTATACAAATACGCAGACCCCGTCTTGGGGACACGGGCCCCAAATTCAGCATAGCAGAGGCCAGCCATCACCGAAGCCAGGGCGGCAATGAGGAAGGATACCACGATGCTGGGGCCCGAGTCTGCCTTGGCCACCTCCCCAGCGAGGACGTAAACCCCAGCACCAAGGGTGCTTCCAACGCCCAGGGCAATGAGGTCCATGGTGGATAAGCAGCGGCATAATTTAGTGTCTTCTAGATTGTCCAGGGTCACGATTTTTCTCCGGATCAGACATCGGGCAAAGGTCAGCGCGGCTCTGCAGGGAATCATTCTGACGTCTGATGAAGGCAACCTGAGCGGAAGGGAGGAGGTTAGAAGCTGATCTGGAATCATCATCCCTCCCTTTGGTGACCCAGCTTCCAGGCACAATTAGAGCGAGGCTGTGTGTGCGTTTCGCTTGTTAGAAGAGATGCAGTGACCCAGAGCAGTCAGAAGGAAGGTTTAATAACCAGAGCCTCAAATTTCCTGCAGTTCAATTTCCTGTAGATACATGTCCGTTTATAAGAGACTGCAATAAATGGCTTATGTGGCAAGCAAAGGAATATAGCAGCCTTGGGTGATTAAAAAGATTTGCCATTCTTGTTCTCATATTATAATTTCGTGTTTTTGTTTTTGTTTGGAGACAGGATCTCACTCTGTTGCCCAGGCTGGAGGGCAGTGGCACAATCTTGGCTCACTGCAGCCTCAACCTCCTGGGCTCAAACAGTCCTCCCATCTCAGCCTCTGGAGTAGCTCAGCCTCGGGATTATGGGTGTGAGCCACCATGTCCAAGCTAAAAATTTTCAAAGGATATGCTGATAGAAATATGTTTCAGAGATGGCTAATTTCGTTCTCCACTACAAGGAAGGGAGTGAATTGCCTCATCTTTTAGGTTCTGTCCATCTGTACTTCAACTATCCATTTAACTCAGGTTCTTTTTTTTTTTTTTTTTTTTTTGACAGGGTCTCACTCTGTCAGCCAGGCTGGAGTGCAGTAGCATGAACATAGCTCACTGAAGTCTCAACTTCCTGGGCTCAATCAATCCTCCTGCCTTAGTCTACTGAGTAGCTGGGTCCACAGGCATGTGCCACCATGCTCAGGTAACTTTTTTATTTTCTGTAGAGATGGGGTCTCACTATGTTGCCCATGCTGGTCTTGAATTCATGGGCTCATGCAATCCTACCTCCTTGGCCTCCCAAAGTGCTGGGATTACAGGCATGAACCACCATGCCTGGCCCAGATTTTTCAGGCCTTACTAAATCCCAGGAATTGTGCTGAGAATATGTGTAGAATGATGTCTTACACAGATAGGGTCTCTAGCCTTACAGGACTTAGCTATCGTCTAAAAGCACATAAAAACTTAATCATTTCGTATTCTCCGGATTTATCAAGCATGTGTGAGCTTCTCTGTTTTCATTTTAAATAATGAATGTGAAGCAAATGTGAACTTTTAGAATTTTTTAAAAATCACCTCTCAAAGTCTGCTGAAATCTAAAACTGCCATTCAACCATGCTTTAAGTATGAATTTGTACTAAAATACACAAGCTTATTATATTTCAGATTTCTAAATAAATAAGTCCAAAGTCCATGCCAAATATTATTCTACGTTCTTTTAAAAATGGAATGAATAAAGTAGACAAAAAGTCACACTCCCCACCTCCTGCAAGCCTAAACAATCTAACACTGAAAAAGCATCAGGTTACAAAACAAGATAAGAATATTAGTTAAGAAAAAATACATAGGCATATATTACAGTAAAAAGGCTTAAAGCAAAACATATCAAAATATTAAGAGTAATTATATTTAGAAGATGGGTTCATCTCTGTATTTCATACATTATATTGCTAATACCTATTTCTAATTTGTCTCCAATGAATATGTACAACTTATATGCAAAAGAAATATTAAAAATGAAAGAGCTGTACATGCAATTGTCTACCAAAACATATAACTTAGCAGATTAGGAAATAACTGAGGAACATTATCCACACATCAATATAAATATAAATACAAGCCTCCAATAGTGAAAGCAGGTAAGTCAAAGAATATGAAGAAAAGCCTAAGGAGAAATTAAAAAATAGGTGACACATTCCTCGATGATAAAAATAAAACTTTTACACATCTTCAGTATCTTCTGTGCCACCCGACAGAGTGCCAAAGCGTGACACTTCACAAACGCTTGTGGGAAAATCTGCAAATATGTTGACACCTCCAGTTTTACCAATAGTCAGGTTTTCAAAGTCAAAACTATCAATACTTCCATAAATCAAATGTATATCAATTTCTACCACTGGCTAACCCTTAAATAGCCCGTTCTCATATAGATAGAAGATAAGCGTTCTGCTTAAAAAGAACTGAGAAGTAAAAAGTGGAAGTTACATAAAGGCCAACCGAGGGGGTCAGGAGGGATGGGAAAGGTAGTTACTAAATGCTGAGCTTCTGTAATATCTAAGCATTTTTATACAGAGATGCACAAAGACCAAGGATTAGGGACCACGGCCAACTGAAAAGTGCTCAGAAACAAAGACACACTGAAGTTCACTAATGATTTAAGATCACGTGAAAATGGGACATGTCATATACAACTTTGGGAACACAATTGATAAACAAAGTGCAGCATATCCATTTGTCATTTAACCAGATAAAACATGCCTATGGTGGAGGACTGAATTAACCTTGACTTTTATGAGTAAAAGACATAAATTCTACCACTATTGCATATTTAAAGAGAAAGGATCTGGAAGGAAGCAAGGAAAACCACGGAAAGATTCAGGGGCTAACAGGATTGTGGGTAAACTTTTTTCAAATCCTTTTTTCCTGGTACTATGATTATGATGTTATTTGTGAAATTTCTAAAGCATAAAAAGAAAAGAATAAGCAAGTCGACCAATAAACAAACCTCCTTTGAAAATGTTTTATTATTAAGTTACCCAAAATGAATAAATTAGTGATGGTCATCTCTTCAATATGAAATTGAATTTAATTCACTCCAGATTACACAGGAAGCAGGACTGCTTATAGAAATGCACAGCTTTAATCAGATAAGATATGATTTCTACTGATTCTTTCCTATTTTTTTTTCTTTTTTGGAGGGGTTGCGGGGAGGTCTGTGTAGGCAAAATACTTCTTTCCCATTAAAGATGAAAAATATTTTATGTGTAGTCAGGTTTTCTATGTTGCTCTGGGGAAAAAAGACAACGATCCCATTTGTCAAGCATTCATTTGCTTTTGAGTAATTAGAAAAGCATACGTCAGAAACTTCTCAGAACTGGCAGGTTACTCAATGTCCTCTGCAAACAATCTCAACTACGCACAGCCTGGTAAAACACGGATTGCAAAAGCCACAACACAGAACTAATTTTGTAGGACTATAATGGGATGGGAGAAAAGTAAGGAACAAACATATTGGGTCAATTTAATGAGTCACTATTAAACAAACATTTATTGAGTTCTAGCAGGTGTATCATGCAGTGCTTCGTAGACGACGAAAGTGAATCTCGTACTTTTGTAAAATACGCTTTTGTCGAGACACACTGATATACGAAAATAGTGTGGCAACAAGAGAATGAGAAAAAAATTTGTGTCTAATATTAGTGATATAATGTGGTATGTACATATTTTTGAAGTTTTTATAACTTATTCAACATTTAAAAAAAGATACGTTCCCTATGTGAAATGGTTATGACCATCTTACTCTCATTTTTACAGAGGACTTTCACTGCCCAAAAAAAAAATCCCTCCCACTTATACAACAAATACAAATGCAGAGATAAAATGCAGGGGTTTTGGAGGTGATTCCTTTACTCTGGAGGGCACAGACTTTGTTTTTCCAGGAGATGATCTGCACTGTTGGAACCACTGTCAGTTATTGCTACTGTGACCAAGGACTCATGTTTAATAAGAAACCTACATGCATGTAGTAGAAGAAAAATGATGCAGATTTTGGGAACAGGCCTGTACAAAACTCACACCCATATCCTTGGCCTTAGAATATAAGGCTCTAATCAATATCCCTATGAGGTCACAAGTGATTCTGGCAATCCCAGAAATATATATCTTTCTTCGATAAGCAAGTATTTTATTAATTACTGAGACAGTGGCGTCTCTTGAGGAAGACAAGTATGTGCATATTAGCTTAGATCAGAAAACAGAATTAGCGAAGGGAGGGCTGGAAGGAACTAGCAATATGCTGTGCTGCAGAAAAGTCTCTGAATGATTTTCATGAGCCCAATGATACATGTGGATCGTTCTTAGCCCCCACCCCCATTCTGCCCCAAACTTAAGTATGACCATTTCTAGGCACCTTATTCCTTGATAAAGCCCTATTAATTCTTGCCGAAAAGCTAAATTCCTTCCTCAGCAACTTGAAATTACCTCCTTCTAAAACTTCTTCAGCCCAGGCCATCAACTTGACAGCACAGAATTTTAGGTCTAGTAAATCCCTAACCCTGATGACATTAACAGAGCAAACTTCCTTTCAACGACCCCCAGAAATCTTTTCAAATCTGCCAATCATAGTCACAAGTTGATCCTGGATTCTCACTGTAGTTCAAAAGTTTGATGTTGCATTGAGTCACTTAGAAATCAATCTTTCCCTTCCTCCCCTAAGTAAAGGTTGACATTTCAAACTTAATCTTCTATATCAGTATCCCAGGCCCTGACAATAAATCTTACAGGAGAAACTAGCTGGCACAAGCCAGTGGGGCAGGTGTTCCAATAAACCCTCAACAAATTAGTTTGTCCAAATTATAACCAATTTTTTCTTTCTTCATTCCATTTGCTAGTTTCACGGTGAGACATCTGCTCTTTCTGTTTTAGGACTGATGGGAAAAAAAGTAATTACATCACATAGATAAGTAGGGATCTTTACTGCATTGTTTTTGCCCTAGATTTTTTTTTTTTTTTCAATCTACAACGTTAAAGTTCCGAGATAAATTTTCAAATTATAATGTGGGTTAAATAATGCAGTAAAGGGGAAAAGATATAGCCATAATACCATGGATTTATTGACTTTTATTGTTTTTGCTAAGTTTTGAGAGATTAATTTCTTTAAAAATTCATCAGAAGTATAATGTAGGATAAAAGACTATCACAAGTGGTAACTGTTCAGCCTTGATTAGCAAAAACAGAAACCACAAACCTTTGCATTCAACACTTAAGCCTGAATTTTTCTGGAAAAACAAAACACTCTACCATATTCACTTCACTTTTATTGGGTCTAAAACTTACCTTTTCTCCAAATCAAGTTTTCTGAACCATTTCTTCCTCCAGGGTTTTCTCCAGAGAAGTGCATGCGAGTGTAGACATAGGTAAAAACGAAAAACGCAACTGAAGCCACTACAAAGTTACAACCACTGTAGTAATAACATTGATATTTTCTCCCCTTTCATACCAAATCAGTACTGCCAGGAAGTTAGACTTAAAACATATTATTTCAAATTTTCTGATATAGAATCCAGACACAGGCAAGCATTTTTCCTAAAGACATTCAACAAATAAAGGGCTGATAGAGAATTCTGGGAAGTCTATGTAAAGACAGCTGGTGCTTCCAAATATGTGACTCCATTTCACTTTAGTAAAAGCAACATTACAGTGGGAATAAGGCATACGTAGTTAGCTCAAAGAGATGCAGAAAAAAAAATTAAATGAAGCATCCAACTTTTGTGTTTAGGCTTGGGGAACAGAAGCAGCAAAAACCGAAGAAGGCAAAGCCCTTGGCACCTTGGTAACCGGAGTCCCTGCCCAGTCAGCACTCTGCATTCCCGACCAGAGCTCGGTGGCAGGCTTGGGCACCAGGCGGATGCCCATGCCCACAAAGTCTTCAGCAATCTTTGGCTAGTATGTCACTGTGACTGCCAGTGGGTACAACCTGTTCCCTCTCCCCAAGCTGCTAGGACCTGTCACCTTCTATGTGCCATGGCAAACATGAGGAATGGCCCTTTCCTTAATTTTTTACCTTACCTGGGATTCCACCACTGCCTCCTACACTCCCCATAGCACTGTCTTCACACCCCCAAGCCACAGATCACTGGACCAGAGAGACACCTGACTCAGGGTTAAACAGTCAAAGGCTGGGAATGCTCAATTAGATGTTCTTAAAGCTCTTAAGCACAAAATAACCGAGTTGGTCAAATGGTCCAGTGCAGGCTGAAGTCACACACACTGGGGACCAGCTTGACAAGGTGCAGAAACCCACAAGCTGGCAGTAGAAGCCACACAGAGGGGACTGGGCACAGCGGTTCATGCCTGTAATCCCAGCACTTTGGGAGGCTTGAGGAGCACCTGAGGTCAGGAGTTTGAGATCAGCCTGACCAATATGGTGAAACCCCATCTCTACTAAAAATACAAAAATTAGCCAGGCATGGTATTGCGTGCCTGTAGTCCCAGCTACTCGGGAGGCTGAGGCAGAAGAATTGCTTGAACCCGGGAGGCAGAGGTTGCAGTGAGAACCGTGCCACTGCACTCCAGCCTGGGTGACAGAGCGAGACTCCATCTGAAAACAAATAAATAAATACAATAAGCCATACCATGGTCATTCAGAGTAGGGCAGAGTTGGGAAAGGCAGCTGCCCCAGCAGGGAGGCAGGGAAAGATGAGCCTGGGGAGCTTCTCTGTCCCCCCGGGCCTTGCTGCGCTTCTAATGCTGTGTGTGCGAGATTCCCTGACATGGTTTGGACACACCTCCTGTGCACTTCAGCTATTTAGAGTGGTCTCTGTTCCTTGAAACCAGAAGCTACTGGCGAAGGTCAAGATGGTACTAAGTGAGCCTGCTTCACCCCACTCTACTCCCACTGTCAACTCTTCCAATCTGCTACCTTCGGCCATTTCTGCTACATTTCCTGAGAATTCCTCTTCTTTCCAAAAGGTGGTTTCCATGGTAGAATAACTCAAATTTGTTCACTTTCCAATACGGTACTTAAAGTGTTTAACCTGCATTAGTTCTGCCCTTTACCCACAGATGTATGTACTCTCTCCTTGAAAGAAATAGCTTGACATAAGGTAGAATTTTTTCTTTTTTTTTTTTTTTTGCGGGGGGCGGGGGAGGGGGCGCAGGCTAGAGTGCAGTGGTACAATCTTGGCTCACTGCAACCTCCACCTCCCGGGTTCAAGTGATTCTCCTGCCTCAGCCTCCCAAGTAGTTACAGGCACCCACCACCACACCCAGCTATTTTTTTTTTTTTTTTGTATTTTTGGTAGAGACAGGTTTTCGCCATGTTGGCCAGGCTGATCTCGAACTCCTGACCTCAAGTGATCCTCCTTCCTTGGCCTCCCAATGTGCTGGGGTTACAAGCGTGAGCCACTGCACCCGGCCAGAAAATCTTTTCTTTTTAGATATACACACAACCAATCTGGATTATCGGTAACGCCATTTCTCCCAATGCCCACTATTGGAATGAGAAGGAGGTAAGAGCTAGTTAAGGCCCCAGGAATAGGAAACAAGGGCTCTATAGTACTTATTAAAAACATGTAAATTTTTTTTTTTTTTTTTTTTTTGGCCAATGAATTATAGAAGTAAGCTAGTGGCAGAGCGATAATTCACCTAATGGAGGAAAGCATATCAAGGGAAGCACTGGGAATATTTTACCATATTGGAGAAGGTTTTTTAAAATTCCTCAATCACAGAAGTCTCTACAACACTTAAGACTTGAATGTTAGTGGGTTATCTTTTGTTAAAAAATGTAAAAAAAAAAATTTTTTTGAGATGGAGTCTCCCTCTTTCACCCAGGCTGCAGCGCAGTGGCGTGATCTCGGCTCACTGCCATCTCTGCCTCCCGAGTTCAAGCGATTCTCCTGCCTCAGCCTCCCAAGTAGCTGGGACTACAGCACCCGCCACCACACTCAGCTAATTTTTGTATTTTAGCAGAGACAGGGTTTCATCATGTTGGCCAGGCTGGTTTCGAACTCCCTACCTCAAGTGATCCACCTGTCTTGGCCTTCCAAAGTGCTGGGATTACAGGCATGAGCCACCGTGCCCGGCCAAAAATGTAAATTTCTTATAAATACTTCCACTACTTTATCGTTACCCCAAATACTTGAGGCACCCTATCAGGCCCTGAAACAACCATAAATAGGCTGCCCCAATTCTTCCCTCGTGCCACCCGCAGTTGCACAGGCACACACATGATGGCCATTGCAATATGAGACAGCTATGCTTGTGCATACGGGAGGCAAAGCACTGCAAGGGCTCCTAACTCTGACTGTGACAGGGATTCAGGTAGTTAGTGAGGCCTTCCTGGAGACAGCTATGTTTGGATGAGTTAAATTTAGGCATCTGAAAGCTCAGTGAGAAGGAGGGCGGGAGGGGGTGGTGGGGATACAAGTGTTCTAAGCAGAGTTCCCGGCAAGAGTAAAGCTCCACATAGAGCTTAGGGATGGGGAAGCCAGAGGTAAGCAGAGCTAAGCAGGAGGGTCCCTAGGCTGTGCAAGGAGCTTGAAGTTGACCCTGGGGGCAGTAGGAAATCACTGAGAACTTTTAAGCCTGACGTAGAATTTGAGAAACATCATTCTGACTGTTATTATAAACAGGGGATGAGAAAGATCAAGACAGGAGATAAGGAAAAAGCTAAACAGGCTACTGGAATAATCTAGGCACAAGGGACTCTGAGCTGCTCTAGGGGAAGGGCAGTAGGGTGAAGAGATACGGGTGGACAACAGAACTTAGCTTTTCCACCTTGAGAGTCAAGGAAGAGGATGAGTGGGAAGGGACACATGGATTTGTAAGCTGGGTGATAAGACTATTGAGCTCCTATTTCACTCTGAAGTTAAAACGTTAACTTTACATGTCATATAGTTTACAGATAACAGAGAATCAACAAATTATGTCAGATTGACTTCAGTATAACTCTGTGCAAGGAGGGTTCTGTTTTCTCTTTGTTTTGTTTTGTTTTTTTTTCCATTTGAAGCTTGCATGCCTGTTCTAAAACTGAAAAAGCAAACACATACAGACTTTAAATATATGCCTCTAGAATACAGCTAAAATTTCCACATCGAGCTCCTTGAATTGTCAGAATTCCAAACAGAGAAATATTCGGCATATTTTCATGGAACAAAGTAAATGAGTGAGTTTACGTGAGTGGGTTTTCTAGCTTACTGAAGATTCAATCTCTAAGTCTTTGACACTGTCCATCAAATCTTGCCACAATTCAGTGATCCTCCGCTAAATGCTGTTGAATTTCAGGGTAGTTATCTGCTGTGATGACAGAGGTCCGAACTGCTCATCCTTACAAACGGGTAACCACTTCCCAGAGAAACTGTTTAAGAAGATGAGCACAACTGTTGTTTAAAAAGCAAACCACTCAATATTACCTTAATTCCACTTTGAATCCACTGTCCACATAAATTAGAGATAACTCAAGGATGCCAAGGAAATCCTGAAGACCTGGATGGAACCATGTTCCTGCTGCCCTTTTTAAATAGCCTGCGCCCATCAATAATAGACTGGATAAAGAAAATGTGGTATATATACACTATGGAATACTATGCAGCCATCAAAAGGAACGCGATCATGTCCTTTGCAGGGACATGGATGAAGCTGGAAGCCATGATCCTCAGCAAAATAATGCAGGAACAGAAAATCAAACAGCACATGTTTTCACTTTTAAGTGGGAGCTGAGCAATGGGAACACATGGACACAGGGAGGGGAACAACACACACTGGGGCCTGTCAGGGGGTGGTGTGAGGGGAGGGAGAACATCAGGATAAACAGCTGATGTATGTGGGACTTAATACCTAGGTGATGGGTTAGTAGGTGCAGCAAACCACCATGACACACGTTTACATACGGAACAAACCTGCCCATCCTGCCCATATACTCTGGAACTAAAAATTAAATAAATAGCCTGTGTTTGGGAAGCGAGCTTCACTTTTCTCTGGATTAGGAGCTGACTTTCAGATCAAAGATACCAGAAGTATGTGCACGGACCAGGAGGGTAGTGGAGTATAAGAAAGCTTTTTGTCTAAAAGCCAAGAGCTGAGAAATACTTTAGAACACTGGTTTCCTCTAATTATTCTCTTTCCAAACAGAGCCAAAGTGCATCCCTTTCAAATCACCACCCTGCACCCACCCCGTAAAAGTTACCTAATTTAATTAATTGTTAGAATTCAACCACTTTTGTCTCAATGCTAGGCAAAATTCCTTCAACTGTGGCAGAAATGGAATTTAACCAGATTTCACATTCATTTTTACTTCAAGTTCAAGAAATTTAGAGGGATACTGTGTTGGGATTTACGGTTTTGCGGAAAAGTCATTTATTGAAATAAAATGGTCACTTTAGAAACTACATTTTGAATTTTGAAAAACACATTCTGATTTGGTTCTTCTTAAAACATAGCAACAATGCATGAGCATAGATTTTTATCGTTAGCTTCTCGATAGACTGTTGAAATGCTGCTATTGGCTCAGAGAAGTTTGCAAGTTCATACTGGCTTCAAATAAATCTGAATAAAATACTCCCATTGTGTGCTCAGAGAAAGCAATGAAAAGGGTGCTGGTTTTTCATGATTCAGAGCCTCTAAAATTTCTATCTAGAACATGCAAACCAAGAACAATTTAAAACATTAAAACAACTGGAAGGAATGTGGTCCTTAAAACTGAAGACTGATATGCTTATCGCATTTCTGTTCTACTTATTAATATGCCATAAATGTAAACAATTTCTCCAATTAAGTTTTCTCCAGACTTTGCTTTAAATTTTATATTACTGCGTAGACTGAATTCAACTTATCAACTGTTCAACAAACTGTCAGTTTCTCTAAAAGATCAAGCCTTAGACATTTCAAAAAAAGAAAAAAAATAATCTAAATGCAATTTCCAAACAAAATTCCAGGAGGCAAGGGGATACAGGTACTAAAGTAAACTGGCCATTACCGTAAAGCTAGATGTCTGTGGGTAAAGGAAATCCAGGGTACTACTGGGGACACAGAGGAGGGGCTCCATGCTCACACTGGGATTGGGGTCAGGGAGCAGCAGGGACGCTTTCCTGGGGTAAGCCATGACTAATCTGATTCTTCAGCCATGATTCCACTCTAGAATTGCTGGGTTTTTTTCTGTGTGTGTGTGTGTGTGTGTGCACGCGTGTGTGTTTGTTGTTGTTTGTTTCTGAGATGGAGTCTTACTCTGTTGCCTAACCTGGAGTGCAGCGGCGTGATCTCAGCTCACTCCAACCTCCGCCTCCTGGGTTCAAGTGATTCTACCTCAGCCTCCCCAGTAGCTGGGATAACAGGTGCCCACCTCCATGCCAGGCTAATTTTTGTAGTTTTTTTAGTAGAGATGGGGTTTCACCATGTTGGCCAGGCTGATCTCGAACTCCTGACCTCAGGTGATCCGCCCACTTCAGCCTCCCAAAGTGCTAGGATTATAGGCGTGAGCCACTGTCCCCGGCCACATTTTTTTATTAACTAAGAAATATCCATAATCTTTAAGACTCATTTTGAAATTTTGATAATTTATTTAATCATTCACTTCTTAAGCTCAATTAGAAGTCCAAATTTTCCTCTCTGTTACTTTATTTGAAACAATTCCTTCCTTGGAAAAAGATCTTGAATTTTTGCATAAATACTTAACAGCAACTATAGTTATTTCCCTGCTAAACAGAAAAAAAAAACCCCTTTAAATAATCATATTAGTCTATAAAGTCTTAATCAGAAATTCCTGGAAACATGTATTTTGATTTTTAATTCTGATTAATAATAGCTTAATTACTAGAAAATTTAAAATTCAAACCATCTCATAAATACAAAAACTATTTTGGAATCATTGATCATATAGGAATTTTAAAATATTCAAATAAAGTGTGAAAAGTAGGTTTTACAAGGAATATAATTCATAAAAACCATTGCAAGCCCTGCAATCTAAGCAAAAAATTTAAAAATACATCCATATACACGTATATCGTACACGGACTTTCTCAAACTTCTTTTTAACAGCACAAATTTTTAATCTTTTGTTACCCCAAAACAAAACTTAAACTATAACTTTTCCGTCCTCTAAAACCTTTATAGTGGCCTTGTATTACATACAATATATGGCCATTGTACAGCTGCAGTATTTTCAAAGAAGAAGACTCTAAGAAAAGAGATAAACTCCCTTCCTCCCCACTCTTGCTGCTGCTTTATAAAGAGCAGTTTCATCTGCCCTTCAGGGTTTTCAGCACTAAGATGCAGAGACAGAGAGCGCGAGCCTATCTTAGGCTCTGAAATACACCATTTCCAGGAAACCAGCCCTGTTATTTCCCAGCCCTGACTTTCAATGGCACCCAGAAGAGGAGGCAAATATTTGAAGCCACACTGTATGGAGATTTGTAAATGAATTTGGCTTCCTTCATTTTAAATATGCTTAGAAATATTTAGAAATATCAGCATACTTTAAAATAACAATTAATTCTTATTAAATTTAAATATTATATAAAGAATGAGATTTCAGTTTGAAGGCTTTGAATCTATTTACTTGCTGGGTGCAGTAGCTCACGCCTGTAATCCCAGCACTTTGGGAGGCCAAGGAGGGAGGATCACTTGAGGTCAGGAGTTCAAGACCAGCCTGACCAACATGCCGAAACCCATCTCTACTAAAAGTCCAAAAGTTAGCCGGGCATGGTGGCATGTGCCTGTAGTCCCAGCTATTCAAGAGGCTGAGGCAGGAGAAACGCATGAACCTAGGAGACACAGGTTGCAGTGAGTCGAGATTGCGCCACCGCACGCTAGCCTGGACATCAGAGAGAGACTCTGTCTCAAAAAAAAGAAAAAATCTACTTACTCACACTTGTATCTAATTTGTCCTCTGCCAACTAACTTCAGCAAGTTAGTTGGTTTCCAAACCATCCCCCCAGCCCAGCCTTCTAGCCCTGCATGGTGCTATTCTCCAACGAGTACTGTAGCCCAGTTTGTCCTCCTACTACCCATAGCACATGAGCCTTCTGGTCCACGCAAAGGTGAAAATGTTTTGACTGAACTGCGTGTATCCAGCTGCCCCCACCTAGCCCCCTTGCCCTCTCCCTCTGTCCCGGCTCCCAGGCCGTCTGAGCTACTGCATGGACACAGCAAGAAGGTTCTTTCTTGTCCTCTGCAGCTCCTGAGCTTTCCTTCTGACTCAAAGAAGCGGCAGGGGTGGGTTGGGAAATGTAGAAAATTAAAGTTAAGAAACTAAGCTGATTTATGTAACACGCGGTGGGAGGCAGGGAAAAAGCCAGCAGCCTCAAAAATGAGAACCTCCCGCTCATCCACCTGCCAAGAGAAGCCGGCAGGAGAGAGAAGGGGGTATAGAGAAGTGCTGGTGTTGAATGCAAACGGGGTCTCCTTCAAGAGGTATTAGGTTGGTGCAAAAGTAATCATGGTTTTTGCTACTGCTTTTAATGGCAAAACAGCAATTACTTCTGCACCCACCAACCTAACACAAAGGAAGGTTGAAACTCCTTTTCAAGGGACTTTCCGCAGCTTCTTTGAAAATGTCCCTCTAGGCCAGGCGCGGTGACTCACACCTGTAATCCCAGCACGCTGGAAGGCCAAGGCAGGCGGATCACTCGAGGTCAGGAGTTCAAGACCAGCTTGGCTAACACGGTGAAGCGCCATCGTTACTAAAAATACAAAAATTAGCCGGGCATGGTGGCGGGCGCATATAATCCCAGCTAATCGAGAGGCTGAGGCGGGAGAATCACTTGAACCCGGGAGGTGGAGTGGGCGGAGATCACGTCACTGCACTCCAGCCTGGGCGACAGAGCGAGACTCCATCTCTCAAAAAAAAAAAAAAAAACAAACAGCAACCACCAAAAACAAAAACAAAGGAAATGTCCCTCTGGGGAGACCGAGTCCCATGGCACTTGAGTAGGACTGACACTTGCTTATACAATGTGTCCTCTTGCTCCCCTCACCCCCAATGAAGGGAAAACTGCTTGTCTGGTGAAAACCTGAAAGTACACATTTATATACCATCACTTCTAAATAGGATTGACTTAGCTGGCCGTAAATGACTGGCAATTGAGCCCTAAAAATGAGCTTGATAGAACAAGTCAACTAAGGGCAGCAGAGAGAACATTAAGAAAAGGGAAAAGATGGTGGTCCGTACACAAGACGTGCGGTTAAGGACAATTACTGCAAGTGCGGCCGAGTGTAAGGAAAACCAGCGCTACTGAACAGAGCCCAGCAGAAGTGTCTAAATACTTCTGCAAAGGTTTTTAAATGAATTTCAATTATTTAACAATCCCCCAGTGACATTTAATGTTAAAGCCTCTACAATGCTCTTAACTTTTTACTATAAAGTACATGTAAATATATTTTAGAAATCTTAGTATCACATTTGAAACTCCAGTGGATGCTTTTTGTGGGGACCCTAGAGGAAACCGGTCCCCTCTCATTTTCACTTCAGAATTCCTTACATCCCTGACAGGCGGCCATGTTGTATGGGCCCAGAGGGTCCCGAGCTTCAAGGACATCCTGTCTTCTCCTTATGCAGCTCTCAATGCTTCTATTTCATGGAGCTCTCCTCCTATAATCTTACCCATTAGTCTAACTCTGCCCTAAGAACAAATACAGAAAAGTCTTCTCCTTCAAGTAATTCCAAATAGCTACCATCCCAAGATTTCTCTCCCCTCATATAAATATATTAATTCAAAGTGTAATGACCAGGCCAGGGGGCAGTGGCTCAGACCTGTAATCCAAGCACTTGGGGAGGCGGAGGCAGACAAAGTTAACTTCCTCAGAACTCTAAGCCTTTGACTGCCCCAGAAGTTCCAGACCAGCCTGAACGACAGAGCAAAACCCTGTTTCTACAAAAATTACCAAAATTAGCCAGACATGGTGATGCGCACCTATAGTGCCAGCTCCCTGTGGGGAGGCTCAAGTGGGAGGACCCCTTGAGTCCAGGGGGTAGAGGCTGCAGTGAGCCATAATCATGCCACTGCACTCCAGCCTGGGCAACAGAATGAGACCCTATCTCTAAAAAAACAAATAAACAAAAAAAGTGTAATGGCCACACTGAAAAACAATCATTAGCTTAAAATATGACCCTCTCAAGAACACAAAAGGTTCCATATGTAGGGAAGCAAATATAGAGCCCGATTAGCTTACGATAGCCCTCCATTTTGTCTACTTCTATTCATTCTTTCTGCTTTGTTCTCAAAAACCACTTCGACAGTGTACGGAGCTGTGCTGGGCCTGCTCCTCGCCATCTCCTCCGCTGTCTTCTGCTTCCTCCTCCTCCACTTGAGCTGTCCTGGGCTCCTTTAACTTCCTCAGAACACGAAGCCTCTGACTGCCCCAGCGCTTTCTGCACATTGTTTCTTCTTCCTGGAAAGTTACTCCTTCTCCTCTCCGCCTGGATAGCTCCCAATCACCCCTGATACTCCCTTGAGCTAAATGAGGTCACCCTGTTCTCACAGCACTCTGTATTTTTACGTTACTTAAAAAAAAATCCTAATTAGTCAACTACTTGGATAAAGATAGATTTTACTCCTTGTTATGGATTGAACTGTGTCCTCCATCCAGAAAGACACGCTGAAGTCCTAAAACCTGGTACTTTATTTGGTGACCTTACTGGGAAACAGGGTCTTTGCAGGCGTTATCAAGTTAAGTCACTAATCCAATAAGACTGGGGTGTCCTTCTAAGAAGAGGAAAATGCCACGTGAAACACACGAAGAATGCCATGTGATGACAGAGGCAGAAATTACAGTGACGCAGCTGTGAGCCAAGTTACGCCAAAGATGAATGGCCACGACCAGAAGCTAGAAGAGGCAAGGAGGGACCCTCCCCTGCGGGTTTCAGAAGGAGCCCAGACAGTCCAGCTGCCACCTTGAGTTTGGACTTCAAGCTTCCAGAACTGTAAGACAAACTATTTGTTATTTTAAGCTACCCAGTTTGTGGTACCTTTGAATGGTAACCCTATGAAATTAATATATTCCTTTAGACTATTCGTTTTTTGAAATCAAGGTCTATATTTATTCATCTGTCGCATCCCCAGTGTTTTCCCAGTGACTGAAACATGGATAGGAGTAAACATTTGTCCAATGAATGAATGAGGGAGTGAATGATTCATATTTGGTCTGTAGTCAACTAAAACCCTCAGGTCTTTTTTCTCAAATATTTCTATATCGTGTGGTCCTCTTGGTTCCATTTTGTTTCACTGATTATTTTAAAACCTAAATTCAGCATTGCAAGTTTCATATTATTTGACGTCATATTATAACCCAAGTCTGTCAATCATGCATTAAGTACCCTACCTACCTGTGTGTCACTGCAAATTTAAAAAGCAGGTCTTCTATGCTAATCCAAATGAATGATTTTAAAAAGTTAAACCTGACAGAGCCAAGGACAGAGTATCATGGCATGCCACCAAGATGTCCCTTCAGGTTGGTATTGACCCATTGATCAACACTCTGGATATATCATGCAAGCAACTAGAAATCCGCATTTCTCTCCAACTTATCCCACGGTTATCACAATATATTAAGTGCTTTGCTGAAATCCTAATACGTTATGTTTAAACTTTCCAAACTCACCAGTACAATAACCGTGGAGAAAGAGGGCACGCAGTTCGTTAGGCGTAACATGTTCTTAGTGAACTCATGATGCTTTCTGGAGATCAGCTACCCCTTTTCCAACTAGATACCACACACTGCTAAATTGTTTCTGGTGGATGGTCTTCAGCTCCCTGATTCATGGTTTCCAGCATCTACATTGGCTTCCAGTCTGAAAATAAGGGTAATTGCCTCTTTCCTTTCTTCTTGTCTCTTTCTCATACTTCAGGGCATCTCCAAGATGATCTCTATTCACTCCACACACACATCTAAAAATTCTTCCAACATCATGAGATATAATTCATTCAGATCTGAAATTGTGAACTAGTTTTAACAGTGAGGTTCTCTCTCACCAACTCGGGCTTCAGGTTCCCTTTCCATCATTTGTCTTGTTCTCCTAGTCAGGTGTCCCCTCTTCTTGTAAAGACAAAAGCAAAACAGAGATTTGGGAGCTCTGCCTCTGCTGCCACCACACCAGGCTTCTCCTTTCTTGTTTGCCGTCCTATTTCGCAAGCTTCCAATCAAACATTTCTTTGCCATTTTTCACAAACCCATACTTTTTACTTTATTCTTCCACCTTTTAAATCTGAATCCCTCAAACGAATTCCCATGGCAGCTACAATGAAACATTCTGGTATCCGCCCCTCTTGTTCGTAACTCTAAGCTTTCATTATCAGATTAGGATTTTGATTGTATTTGTCTTTTCTTCTTGCCAAAAAGTATCACCTTTTAGGGTTACAGAAATATCTTCATATTTTCTCTGGGTATTTAGAAATCTGCTTTTTAAAAATCTAAGGTATTGAGATTGAGTCTACTAGCTAGTCATGAGGGAATGTTCTAAGGTATATGCAAATTACTTCCCCATCATCAAAAGACAAACATTCTATGAATATTACCAAAAAGTAAAGCTTGTGTAAATTTTTTGAACTTCCCAAACTCTCAGTATTCAGCCTCTGTATTTCATTTATCTTACATCAACAATGACCAAGTTTGTTTAAGAATCTTTCACAGGAAGGTTTCAACAAATCCAGCTTGCAGGAATGTGCTGGTTTGCAAGCAACAAAACAGTATTTCATCATCTACCTCTCTAGCACCATCCAGTTGCTCAATGTGCCTTGAGTGCAAACTCATACATAGCCAATCACTGTCAAGGCACGTAGGATTCTACCATGATAATTTAAAAGTAACCAGTTCATTGTCAAATTAAAACCCTAGCAAACAAATCCTCCCGGATTATCACCTGTGCCTCCCTCAGGACTCGCCACTCCTACTGTTCAGACACCCAAACCCATATCTGTATAGTGTCCTTTTTCTAGGACATCTTGCTGTGAATGCAAAGATAACTTGTTGAGAAATAAAAAGAAAATACAACAAATAGTAATAATTGCAACTATGATTTTTGGCCACTTTCGATTCTAGAGTTTGTTTGTTTCTTATTGCATTATATTTAAGGTCTACATCATGATGTTTTACTATACATAGTGAAATGGTTACGACAGACAAGCAAATTAGCATATCCATCTGATCACAGTTAACCCCTTTTTAAAAACTAAGACTTCTAAACACTCTATTTTCTTCAAGTAGAGAAATAACCATAATGAAGATAAGCCTTCTAATGAGGGAGAAGAAGAGCCCAACATCTCTAAGACACCAGAAAGAAACCCATTATTCAAGTTAAAAAGTCAAGGCAAACTAATCTGGTGGGCTGAAAGGATCCTTTTACTAGATAGGATGTGATGTAGAGAATGGGGGAAATATGTGGAAAAATGGTTCTGTGTTAGATTGCAACTTTGTCTAGACTCAGGGAGAGAGCTGAGCTCTGAGTCATCCCTGACCCTTGCCCCAGTCAATAATTTTTGGTAATTTCTCCACTTCCAAAAGTTAAAGTGCTATCACTATAAGCAGCAAGTGAGCACAGGGAAATTCATCAAGTATGCTAAGAACTTGTTCCTGATTGCATACCGTGGCTCTGTATTTTAATCCCTGCTACAAACAAGCTAAAAAAAAATATCAGGATTAGATGCAGAAGTCACAACTATGTATATAAACACATAAGTTCTTCAGCGGTGATTTCTGAGAAGTTGGTGCACGCAACACCCAAGTAGTGTACCCTGTACCCAGTGTGTAGTATTTTATCCCTCACCACCCCCCACCATTTCCTCTGATTCTCCAAAATCCAATGTATCATTCTTATGCCTTTGTGTCCTCATAGCTTAGCTCCCACATGTGACTGAGAACATCTGGGTTTCCATTCCTGAATTACTTCACTTAGAATGATAGTATCCAATTCCATCCAGGTTGCTGCAAATACCATTATTTCATTCCTGTTTATGGCTGAGTAGTATTCCATGGTGTGCGTGTGTGTGTGTGTGTGTGTGTGTGTGTGTGTGTGTGTGTGTGTATCTCACATTTTCTTTCTCCACTTGTTGATGGGATTTTTGGGCTGATTCCATATTTTTGCAATTGCAAATTGTGCTACTATAAATATGCATGTGCAAGTATCTTTTTCACATAATGACTTCTTTTTCCTTTGGTAGATACATAGTAGTGGGATTACTGGATCAAATGGTAGATCTACTTTTAATTCTTTAAGGAATCTCCACACTGTTTTCCATAGTGGTTGTACTAGTTTACATTCCCACCAACAGTGTAAAAGTATTCCCCTTTCACTGCATCCATGCCAACATCTATTCTTTTCTGATTTCTTGATTATGGCCATTCTTGCAGGAGTGAAGTGGTGTTGCATGATGGTTTTGATTTGCATTTCCCTGATAATTAATGATGTTGAACATTTTTCCATATGCTTGTTGGCCATTATTTTATCTTCTGAGAATTTTACCTTCTTGAGAATTGTCTATTCATGTCCTTAGCCTACTTTTTGATTAGATCATTTGTTTTCTTCTTGCTGATTTCTTTGAGTTCTTTGTAGATTCTGGATATTAGTCCTTCATCGGATGTATAGACTGTGAAAATTTTCTCCCACTCTATGGGTTGTCTGTTAATTCTGCTGATTATTTCTTTTGCTGTGGAGAAGCTTTTTAGTTTAATCAAGTTCATCTAGTTATCTTTTTGTTGCATTTGCTTTTGAGTTGTTGGTCACGAAGTCTTTGCCTAAGCCAATGTCTAGAAGGGTTTCTCCAATGTTATCTTTTAGAATTTTTATGATTTCAGGTCTTAGATTTAAGTCTTTGATCCATCTTGAGCTGATTTTTGTATAAGGTGAGAGATGAGGATCCAGTTTCACTCTTCTACATGTAGCTAGCCAATTATCCCAGCAACATTTGTTGAAAAGGGTGTTCTTTCCCCCACTTTATGCCATGTTTACTTTGTTGAAGTTCAGTTGGCTGTAAGTATTTGGGTTTATTTCTAGGTTCTCTATTCTGTTCCACTGGTCTGTGTGCTATTCTTATACCAGCACCATGCTGTTTTGCTGACCATGGCCTTACAGTATAGTTTGAAATCAGGTAATGTGATGCCTCCAGATTTGTTCTTTTTGCTTAGTCTTGCTTTGGCTATGTGAGCTCTTTTTTGGTTCTATTAGGATTGCTTTTTTCTAGTTCTGTAAAGAATGATGGTGGTATTTTCATGGGAGTTGCACTGCATTCGTAGATTACTTTTGGCTGTATGGTCATTTTCTTTCTTTTTTTCTCCCTCTTTTTTAATTTACATTCCGGGATACATGTGCGGAATATGCAGGTTTGTTACACAGGTATACGTGTGCCACAGTGGTTTGCTGCACCTCTCAACCTGTCATCTAGGTTTTTATTTTTATTTTTTGATACAAGGTCTCCCTCTGTCACCCTGGTTGGAGTGCAGTGGTGTGATCCTGGGTCACTGCAGCCTTGACTTCTTGGGCTCAAGCAATCCTCCCACTTCAGCCTCCCAAGTAGCTAGGATACAGGGGCACCCTCCTTGCCCAGCTAATATTTTTATTTTTTTGTAGAGATAGGGTCTCACTGTGTTGCCCAGGCTGGTCCCAAACTCCTGGGCTCAAGTGAGCCTCATATCTCAGCTTCCCAAAGTTTTGAGATTACAGGGATGAGCCACTGTACCCAGCCAACGCCCTTTTTAAAACTATACTTCCTAAAAGTCACAAAGGATGCTTTCCCTCACTTGCTATTGGCTAGAATTTGACCCTAGTATGCTTCAGGGGAGACACAGGACCTAGTCTTTATTTCAGGTGCTCTTGTAGATGCCCAGCTAAATCTGAGAAGCAGATGTTAAAGACAAGCAGCATCCCCTATTATATTCTCTGAGAAAATGTAATAAAATGTAGTAAGAATCCTCGCCAGTTTCTGCCCTCGGCTACTTATCAGGGTGGTACAAACAAGTGCACAATCTACTCAACCCCAGGATGCAGGTTCAGCCCTGCTTCTTGTGACCAGTAAGGCCAAGCTGATATGGTTTGGCTGTGTTCCCAACCAAATCTCATCTTGAATTGAAGCTCCCATAATTCCTATGTGTTGTGGGAGGGACCTAGTGGGAGATAATTGAATCATGGGGGCAGTTTCCCCCACACTGTTCTCGTGGTAGGGAATAAGTCTCACGAGATCTGATGGTTTTATAAGGGGATATCCCTTTTGCTTGATTCTCATTCTCTCGTCTGCCACCCTGTAAGACGTGCCTTTTGCCATCTGCCATGATTGTGAGGCCACCCTAGCTACATGGAACTGTGAGTCCATTAAACGTCTTTTTTTAAAATAAACTATCCAATCTCAGGTATGTCTTTATCAGCAGTGTGAAAACAAACGAATGCATGCATATAGCCTGGGTCATTTTCCTCTTCTTACCTAGGAGGTTGTGTTGCCAGACAGCCACTACAGTCATTAAGGACACAGTCTCAGTAAGATTCTGTAGCGTTTGTTAAAAGAACTTTCCAAATACAATTTTTTTAAGCATTAGCCACTGGGTATCAGCTCCCTGTGGAAGCGGCTTGACAGAAAACTTTAAACAGAGAAACAAGGGCATTAAGAAACTTGCTTCCACATTTGGGTCTGATTTCTTCCTTTTGCAGCTGGCTGTATGCTAGCAATGCATCATTCTGGGCATAGACACAAGAGCTGGATTTTCTTCAAGGCTTCGGCTCTTGAGATTTCCTCCTTAGCCAAGCATACTTCAGCACCCCATGCTAATGAGAGGCTTGTTGCCGGAAAGCTGAAAACAGGCCACAGCCCAGCGCCACGTCTCCCTGTGAGGAGTCCCTCTCCGGGGCTACTGGCCCCAACCTGGCTCCTGCCACGGTTGTCTTCACAGGGTGGTCTGATCCAGGCATGGAATTCCGGAAGCACTTGATGGATGGCAGGCAGGGATGAGTGAGGATGAAACAGCAGAACTCCCTCAGTGTAATTCCTTAACGAAGACGTGTATAAAAATTAATGAGACAGAGACAGTGTGCCTAGAATTAAGTATCAAGGAACTCCTTCCAAATTAATCTGACGTAAATTCTTAACAATCCTACACTCTGTTCTCTTGCCATCAGTTCCAAAGAACCAACATAGGCCATTTACATGCTTTTTTGTCTGTGGGGAAAACACAAGGTATATCAAGCATTGCCTAAGCTCTACAAGTATTTCCCTTCATTTTTTTGAAATATAAACATTTATTTGACCTCCCTCTATCAAAATATACAATTTCATATTTTAAATATATTCTTTTTAGAAAGCAATATCCTAAAATGGCTCAAGGACTACCAAAAAAAATAGCAGAAGAAAATGTAGTTACCTTATATAAATTAGCCTAATCAATAATATCAACAAATCAGCAAGAGTAACTATCATTATGACACTATGTGTTTTCTTTTTAAATGAAATCACAACTAAGAAATGCTAAGGCTGAAAAAGATTTATAAAAGGTCATTTCAGTAACATATATCTTAGCTGTAGGTAAAAAAAACCTAAATAACTTTAAAGCAATTAACAGAACTGATTTGCTTTTAAGATACTTAAATATCGGGCCGGGCGCGGTGGCTCAAGCCTGTAATCCCAGCACTTTGGGAGGCCGAGACGGGCGGATCACGAGGTCGGGAGATCGAGACCATCCTGGCTAACATGGTGAAACCCCGTCTCTACTAAAAAATACAAAAAAAAACTAGCCAGGCGAGGTGGTGGGTGCCTGTAGTCCCAGCTACTGGGGAGGCTGAGGCAGGAGAATGGCGGGAACCCGGGGGGCAGAGCTTGCAGTGAGCTGAGATCCGGCCACTGCACTCCAGCCTGGGCAGCAGAGCGAGACTCCGTCTCAAAAAAAAAAAAAAAAAAAAAAAAAAAAGATACTTAAATATCTTTTTTCTTCAGTATTGATTTGTGTAGTCACAAATCAATACTGGAGTATAAAATAAAAAAGTCGCTCTATTTAAAAATATCCTCTGCTTAAGCTCATCTCTACTTACACATACCCTTTTATTCTCTCAAGGTCCTTCTCATCTCCCATTTCCTCCATGAAACTGTTTTGTAATGAAAGTAAATTTCTGTTTGGAAAAGTCCCCCTTTTATTTTTTTTTTTTTAAGGACAGAGTCTCACTCTGTTGCCCAGGCTGGAGTGCAGTGGTGCCATCTTGGCTCACTGTAACCTTCACCTCCCAGGTGCAAGCAATTCTCGTGCCTCAGCTTCCTGAGTGGCTGGGATTACAGACGTCTGCTACCACACTTGGCTAATTTTTGTATTTTTAGTATACATGGGGTTTCACCATGTTGGCCAGACTGGTATCAAATTCCCAACCTCAGGTGATCCGCCCACCTCGGCCTCCCAAAGTGCTGAGATTACAGGCATAAGCCACTGCACCCAGCCATGATATTTTTTATAAAAGGATGTGTGTGCGCATTACATATATATATATACACCCACAAACACAAATATTCTCATGAACCCCTATGCTTCAGATAACTGTCTTAAAATATATTTTGTTGGAACATATGCCACAATAAAAAAGTTTCTCCCTTTAATAATTCTTCCCTGAAATATATTTGTAATTGGTTACACATAGCCTATGTTTTAAGATTTAAAACGCTTTTATCACTTATTGAAATCTCAAAATGCCCCAAATTCTACAATCAGTACCAAAGAGCATTCAAAACTAATATAGCTTTAACATGTATGTTTCACTCTGAGCACCACTAATTCTTTCTCATAGAAAACTCTTCTTTTCTCAGCTCACTATTGGGGAATAAGATGTTTCAATCAATCAGATGGTCTACTGGAAGACAACAAAATTGAATCCATTCTCAGGGTTTAAAGCAGCAGCAGCAGGGTGCTCTTCGTGGATCATTCTAGAAGGTTTTATGGAGGAGAGATCATAAAGAATATTTTAGGTAATCAGAAAAGTCTGCTTGGCAAGATGAATGTTAAGATTTAGGAACCCGGCCACCTTTATTCAGAAGCCCCAAAGAAACTTTCATCCTCTTTATGTAAGTGACCCCGAAGTAAATGAAGGAGATGATGATATGGCATGGAGAAAAGTTAGAGAAAAAGTGTGAAGGGTTTGAAGCAAAGACTAGGGAGCCACAGGCAATGAGAAACAAGCACCTAAGTATATGGCAAGGTCACAGTGAGAAGAACCCAAAACTCCACAGCCTCAGGGAAGGCTGACCTGGAGGGACAGGGCTGAAGGGAACAGGATTCAGATACAGGAAGCTCACATTTAGCCTAGGAAGAGAAAATGGTGACAGAAATATGGACGAAAATAGAGATTCTCATTACTATCGCTTAAAAAGAATTCAATCATCAATTTATAATTTCAGAAGAGTTCTGGTAAGTTCCTGGAATGAGACATGCTCCTAAAATACACTACCATCGTTATGAGTTACTTCTGGTGTTACTACTGAGAGCTAGCATTTATCAAGCATGTACTAGGTTTTGGGAACTAGGCTAAGTGTATTACATATATTAACCTAACTGAATTACCTACCAACCCTATGAGGTAAGTACTTTTATTATCTTTAGTTTGTAGGTCAGAAAACCAATGCTTAAAGAGGATAAGTACTAGCTGGTTGTTACAGACTAAATGTTTGTGTTCCCCCAAAATTCCTATGAAGTTCTGACTTGTAATGTGATAGTATTTGGAGGTAGGACCTTTAGAAGGTAATTAGGGCTAGATGAGATCATGTGGGTGGGGCACCCATGATGGAATTAGCGTCCTTATAAAAAGAGGAAGAGCCTGGAGCTGGTGTTTTCTCTCCACCAAGTGAGGACACAGGGAGAAGGCTGCCATCTGCAGGCCAGGAAAGGAGCCCTCCCCAGAGCTCAACCATGCTGGCACCATAATCTCAACTCCTAGCCTCCAGAACAATGAAAAATAAATGTCTGTTGTTTAAGCCCCCAGTCTATGGTATTTTATTACGACAGCTCAAGCTGACTAAGATGCTAGTACAGACCAATGTCAGGACAATGTCAGACAAAATGAATGTCTGACTCTCCATAAATGAATATAATATGCATTAGCATTTCAGAAGCAATGTAATGAAGTTCTACAATTAAAAACAAAACTTCTTTGTTTTTTGCTAATGGTGTTGTTTTGCTTCTGATTAGTCTGCACCATCCAAAGAGACAAGCATAAAAGTTTACATTTTTCCAGAGCTCAAAGTTTCCCATGATGAACACTAGGCTGAGGAAGCAGAGCGCTCTGATGAGCAAAGTGTTAACTGGCACATCCCAGAAAGTGAAGCACAGGCAGTTCCTACCAATAAATAGTCCAGTTATGAAGTACACATTCTAAACTGAGATGAAACACTATTCCAGAATGTGCCTTAAGGAAAGAAACTTGTCACCACAGCTTGGTGAAAAGCCAATGTTAGCTGATGATGACATCATCTAGCTGAATATAGCATACCGAAGAGAAACTCAGAATCGATGGAGTTGCAGAATATTGTTTCCTTTACTTTTGGATGTTGGGGGGGAAAGAAAAGAAAAGAAAAGAAAAGAAAAGAAAAGAAAAGAAAAGAAAAGAAAAGAAAAGAAAAGAAAGAAAGGAAGGAAGAAGGGAGGGAGGGAGGGAGGGAAGGAGGGAAGGAAGGAGGGAAGGAAGGAAGGAAGGAAGGAAGAAAGGAAGAAAAGAAAGAAAGAAAAGAAAGAAAAGAAAGAAAGAAAAGAAAGAAAGAGAAAGAAAAGAAAAGAAAAGAAAAATGAATAAATATTCGAGACTATCACATGGGGAGGAAAAGTAATTCAAAGGAAAGGGGATTCCATTGTTAAGCAAGGCCATTGTACCCCAGACTTTGATATACACAAATAAAAATTAATAATAGAGACTATCATTGCTCTCCTATTATGTCTTGGGCTCTTGATACGCTTTATTTAACCCTCCCAACCACCTCGGGAGAAATATCCTATCTTTGGATGATGAAACTAAGGCTCAGAGATGTTAAGGAAATTCTCAAAATCACAGAGCTAGATTTGAACCTCAGGTCTGTGTGGCTCCAAACTCCATGCCCTCTCTTCTATGCTGCATAACCCAGAAGCAGTGAGACGCACAATGCTAGCGGCTCCCAGGCTCTTGGCAACCCTCTAATACTCAGTTGATGAAAGAAAATTTGAAGGTCATCAAGATGTTACCAAAAATATATTTGAAAGACGTCAGAATTTTAAAACTTCATCTCCAATAGATTTTAACTTTTCAAATTCATGAACTATTACTGCCTTAAAACTGAAAATGTAATAGTTATTAAATGTAAGCAATAGAGGAAAATCAATGTTTAACGACAAAGAAAGATACTAGATACGCATCAGGACTTAAGTCTGTATTAAAAATTCCAACATACATTAAAACTTATACCTCTAAGCTAGAAAAACCTCCCATAATTTAATATAAGAAGGTTACCTACAAGAAGCAGCTGAAGATTTTCACAGCCTTCACTGAAACCATATAACATTTTCTAATACACTTGTGTGCATTTTACAGTTTATCTAGTTCACTTATAACCCATCTCTCGGCTTCTCAATCTCTAATATTCTTGATTCTCTTCATATTCTTGAATTCAAAACGTATTTCAGAGCAAGCAAAGTCTTCTGGCCCTACAAATCACATCTTTTGTGTTTTCATTTTGCCTGGATTTTATTTCAAATGACCTCTGATAACATCAGGAACCTCTTCCTTCTATTGCCAAGTTTTTGTTTAGTCTCATTTTGTGCCTAGAAATAAATGAGTATAAATCAGTTAAAGTCAACATTATTTTCTGAATCCACGCAAGGAATGTGTGTTTAAAGTGATGCAAAGGGAAGTGAGCAGAGATACTGGATCCATATTTAATACATCATTTGAACTTTTCGTATAGAATTCCCACCTTAATGCCTTGATAGCACAAACCCGCTCCTGCAACTTTTCTGTCCCTTGTTTCAAAGTCCTCTTCAGTGTTGATTGTGGGGACAGGGACTAAGCCACAACATAAACCCTCAGTGTATAATGCACGAAGGCAGGGATTTGCTTGACTGTTCTACTCACTGGTATAACCCAAATATCTGGAGTGCTTGGCACGTGGCAGATACTCAAATATTTCCTGAATCAATGGATGCTTGGCATCCATCTTTTTCTTAAGTGCTGACCAGGTATGTTCAGTGAAGAATAATCTGGATGGGATGAGGGGTCCTAGGAGACCATGTCATCACTTAAAGAGCAATGAAAGAAACTGCAGATGTTCAGGTATAATAAGTGAGGGTACAGCTGTGGCCCAAAGAGGGAACAAGCTCTGAGCTAGCTAATAATCTCTAGGAGTTACCACCCATGTGTCTTTGGACAAGTCACTGGCATCTCGGTCTTCTCATCTTTAACACAGACAACACACAGGCCAGGTGTGGTGGCTCACGTCTGTCATCCCAGCTCTTTGGGTGGCCAAGGTTGGTGTATCACCTGAGGTTAGGAGTTCGAGACCAGCCTGGCCAACATGGCAAAACCCCGTCTCTACCAAAAGTACAAAAATTAGCCGGGTGCGGTGGTGCACCTGTAATCCCAGCTACTTGGGAGGCTGAGGCAAGAGAATCACTTGAGACCAGAAGACAGAGGTTGCAGTGAGCTGAGATCACACCACTGCACTCCAGCCTGGGCAACAGAGCGAGACTCCATCTCAAAAAAAAAAATTAATTAATTTAATTTAATAAAACAGATATCTCAGAACTATCACAAGGAATAAGTGAACAAGCAAAGTATCTGACAAATAGCAAAAAGTTTTAGAATCATAAATAGGTATTACTGCTATATTTAGTTTCTTTCATTCTTAGGGAAAAAGAAAAGAGATGAACACTTTCTTTAAATACGTGAATGGCAAGATGTAGGAAGGCAATGATCCTATGTATTCACTTCAGAAAACAAAACGACAAATAAAGGATATCACATAAAAAGAGTAAGATATCACATAAAAAGGGTCATTTTATTGACCCAATAAAATGCATATCTCCCTAACAAAAAGTGTTCCTACCCACATGAAGCTGCGACCTCTAAAGGTAGCAGATGTCTGTCATTACCTAAAACAGGACAGTTGATTCAGGAATTTTGTGGAACCAGTTTTAGTTAGAAGGGTATTACACAAGATTATCTGCCAACTCAGATTCTAAGATTTAATGATAGGATTTTTATTTTGTAGCTGAAAAAATAAGACTTAGCCCATGGTTCTCTGTATTGTATAAACCAACAGTCAGATATGGGTAGATAGATTTCAGCAATGCACACATTGCCAAAAACCTGCCACCCCACTCAACATCCCCATCCTTCAAAAAAGTGGCAATCAGGCCTGGCACAGTGGCTCAAGCCTGTAATCCTAGCACTATGGAGGTCAAGGCAGGCGGATGACGAGGTCAGGAGATCAAAACCATCCTGGCCAACATGGTGAAACCACGCATCCACTAAAAATACAACAAATAGCTAGGTGTGGTGGCATGCGCCCGTAATCCCAGCTACTCAGGAGGCTGAGGCAGGAGAATCGCTTGAACCTGGGAGGTGGAGGTTGCAGAGAGCCAAGATCACGACACTACACTCCAGTCTGGAGACAGAGCGAGACTCCGGCCAAAAAATGGAAAAACAAATGTGGCAATCAAAGGCAATCAAATAAATTCATAGGGACTGAAAAATGAACAACCACAGGGTACGCCCTCATTATTGACGACTTTGGAAGAGTACCACGGGTATTACACCATTACATACTGACTATTTAGATCAAATAAATATTGAGTTGGTAAACGTTTCCTAAGTTTAAAGGTTCATCTGATGCAACCAATCTTTTTTCAGGGTTAGCAACTATAAAGTCCCTCCCCTTTTCCTGGTACCCTTGCAAGGAATATTTAATTCAGCATAGCAGACACAACCTTTACCAATATAGCTCTACCAGTGTCCCTCCTCGTTACATAAACCAATTTCCTACAAGATCAGGAAAGAAATGCTGTTTTACCCACTTGGCCCAGACAATGACAATGTCAATTACTGGAAATATTCATATTCTAAACTAAGAAGATTTTATCTTTCTCATTTCAGTAAAACTTATCACAAGGTCTCCACTGCCTTTATGCTCATTACTGCTATGATTCTAAGACTTAAGGTAGTTGTAACTCATAAACTGGAACAAGTAGAATCTGCTTAGAGGTGAGACCTTTATTGAACATTTTTAAAAGACATCATTTTTGGCTGAATCAAATGATAGTGAAGCTAGCCTAAGAAATCACTGTGGAATCTAAGAAGCGAGGCAAGGACCTTCTACCAAGCAAAATTGAATTTCCATCCTACTCAGAGCAGCTATAAAAGGGAAACCCGGACAACTTAAATTTTTAAGTTATTCTAGAATTAGCTTCCAGGGTCAACTTCCACCAATGGCTGCTATGCATTTCCCCATCTCTTTCTTTCTAGATATATTTTTGAGAAGGGGAAAATATTGTATTCTGATGTACTTAAAGAAATCTAAAATGAAAACACAGATTTTCTGGGCTCATTCTACTTCTCTTCTTTCCACAATGTCAAGGACTCCACAGGGTTCTCTATAAATGTTGAATCAGTCACTGCTCCCAACTCAAATGCGCATTTTGGGACACATTGTATTTTTTTTTTTAATTGATTCCTCTTTGGTTTAACACAGTTTGCCACCATCCCTTTCTATTTTGCCCTAGCCTGTTTCATTCATTTCTGTTAATTACCTGGATCCAGGGAACTGGGACCAAATTACTGAGAGACTCTGTGAGGTCAAGGAAGCCTCACTAATGTGCACAGGTGTTTTTACTCCCAATAAGGGCTGAGCATATACCCTTGTAGAGAAGAACTAAGACTATTACATGTCATTGATATTTACATGCTATTTGCAGTTGAAATTTGCCCAGATTATTTTTAAATCCATGCCATTATACACATGAATACAGAAGATAACTGATCCTCAGAATAAACAGAACTTGACTGCCACTTTTTTAGAGGTAGAAACATTGAGTGGGATGGCAGGGTTTTGACAATATGTGCTCTGGTGTAAACTACTCACCTATAACTTAATCTGAGAATGAATGAAACTTTCCCTCTTAGAGCTGCTATAAGTGGGACAAAAAGTCAATTTTGCTTGGTCCAATGTCCTTGCCCTGCTTCTTAGATTCCACAGTCATTTCTTAGGCTAGCTTCACTATCATTTGATTCAGCCAAAAATGATGTCTGATAAAAATGATCAATTAAGGCCTCATCTCAGCAGATTCTACTAGTTCAAATTTATGAATCACAACTACCTCAAATCTTAGAATCGTAACAGTAATCAGCATAAAGGCACTGGAGATCCTGTGATAAGTTTCACCGAAATGAGAAAGACAAAATCTTCTCTTTTAAAATAAATGGAACTTTTTCTATCTTTTAAAATCATAGAAACATAACCAGGCAGGTTTTAAACCTTTTGTGTGAATGGAGGTAAAGTGGATGATTTTGTGTTTTGTTTCAGTTTAGAGCAAACTTGTAATTATAATTAGTATCCCTAAGGATGACTACTAAAAAAAAAAAAAGAAAAAAAAACAGAAAATAACATGTATTGATGAGGATATGGAGAAACTGGAATCCTTGTGTCCGCAGTACTGTAAAACAGCCACTGCTGTGGGGAACAATATGGCAGCTCCTCAAAAAATTAAAAACAGAATTAGCATATGATCTGGCAATTCTACTACTGGCTACATGATCAAAAAAATCTGAAATCAGGGTCTTGAAGAGGTATTTGCACACTCACGTTCACCGTAGCATCGTTCATGACAGCAATTACAAAAGGCATTCTACAAAAAGGTGAAAGCAACGCAAGTGTCTATCATGGATAAATGGATTAATAAAATGTGCTTTATACATACAACGGACTATTATTCAGCCTTAAAATGGATGGAAATTCTGACACATGCTGCAACACGGATGAACCTTGAGGACATCATGCTCAGTGAAATAATCCAGCCACAAAAAGGCAAAACACTGTCTGATTCCACATGTATAAGGTTACTAGAGCAGTCAAATTCATAGAGACAGAAAGTAGAATGGTGGTTGCCCAGGGCTGAAGGAAAGCGGAAACGGGAAACTGATTAAAGGGTACAGAGTTTCAGTTTCGCAAGATTAAAAAGTTCTAGAAATCTGTTGCACAACGATGTAAATGTACTTAATGCTACTGAACCCTTAAAAATGGCTAAGATGGTAAATTTTGTGTTATGTCTACTAACTGTGATTTTAAAAATACGGGGAAAAAACCCACCATGAAGGATAAGAAAGGTTATATATTTTTTACCCCACTCCACTTGGGGTTCTATGTGTTTGTTTGTTTTGGGATGGAGTCTCACTCTGTCACCTAGGCTGGAGTGCAGTAGCATGATCTCGGCTCACTGCAGTCTCCACCTCCCTGGTTCAAGCAATTCTCCTGCCTCAGCCTCCCAAGTAGCTGGCATTACAAGCACGCGCCACCATGCCCAGCTAATTTTTGTATTTTTAGTAGAGATAGGGTTTCACCATGGTTGTCAAGCTGGCCTTGAACTCCTGACCTCAGGTGATCCACCCTCCTTGACCTCCCAAAGTGCTGGGATTACAGGGGTGAGCTGTGCCTGGCGTAGGGTTCTGTTTTAATGTTGGATTTCGGCCTGTGTGTCTCCAGGGCCTTGAAAAAAAGCCGTATCTTTTGTTACTCCACGTAGACAGACAAACACTAATAAGCGTGACGTAGAATATATGTTCTAAGATCTCACAGGACACGCATGCCCTTTTTGTATATGTCTCTACCTAAGTACAAAGAGAAGTTCTGCACTGCAGAAGCATTCCATAGCACTGAACAACTACGTCTTTAAAGGAGGAAGAAGCAAAGTTTAGAATTTATCTTCATGCAAGTACGCCAAAGATTTCCAAAGGAGATTATTTTCTGAAAGAATGACAGATTACGTTGTGAAATCACCAGCATCATAGTATCAGTGTGTTAGGAGGTGGGTGTAGAAAGAACATAAACTTTGGTGGCCAGCCCTAGCTTGGGTTCCAACCCTCTAAATTTTAACTTTCAGAGTCTAAATTTTAAATGGAAATTTTTTTCAAGTGGGAAGGTTTTTGTTTAGAATTGTAAAGCCCCCAGTTTATTACCTTCTAACAGTAATTATAAAATGATCATTATCCTTGAAAAATCTCACCTTCAGTTATTTCTGCCAGTAGCTTTTTTATACTCAATATTTTAATGTATAATGTTTAATGGTTTAGCGACACATTATATCACTTGAATAAGAACTGAACTCACTGAATTCTATCTATTCTGTGAATAATTTGTACAACAAATGTAATAACAGGATGTCAAAAAGCAGTAACTGTATTAGTCTAATTCAAATCACGCACTGAGCCCTCCCTAGCTCTATTTAAAAACTTGTAAAACAATGACTACAACCAGTGACTGAGAAAGAGGCAAGGCCTTAGGGTTCTTCTGATTCCCTAACAACTCCTACCTCTTCCTAGGCACTGAAATAAAAGTGTTGGAAACATCAACACTGCAGGACTAGGGATGAAGAAGTTAAGAAGAAAATGCTTAACTGTTTTCTACAGATTTTTTTTTTTAATTTTACTTTAAGTTCCGGGATAGAAGTGGAGAATGTGCAGGTTTGTTACGTAGGTATACGTATGCAATAGTGGTTTGCCGCACCTATCAACCCGTCATCTAGGTTTTAAGCTCCGCATGCATTAGCTGTTTGTCCTAATGCTCTCCCTCCCATCACCCCCAACTCCTCAACTGGCCCCAGTGTGTGTTGTTCCCCTCTAGGTGTCCATGTGTTCTCACTGTTCAACTCCGACTTATGAGTGAGAACATGGAGTGTTTGGTTTTCTGTTCCTGTGTTAGTTTGTTGAGGATAATGGCTTCCAGCTTCATCCACATCCCTGCAAAGGACATGATCTCATTCCTTTTTATGGCTGAATAGTATTCCACGGTGTACATGTGCCACGCTTTCTTTACCCAGTCTCTCACTGATGAGCATTTGGGTTGGTTCCACGTCTTTGCTATTGTAAACAGTGCTGCAACACACATACGTGTGGATGCGTTTTCATGGTAGAATGATTTCTTTTCCTTTGGGTATATACCCCATGATGCGACTGCTGGGCCAAATGATATTTCCGGTTCTAGATCCTTGAGGAATCACCACACTGTCTTCCATCAAAAAGAGGGCAAAGGATATGAACAGACACTTATCAAAGGAAAACATTCATGCAACCAACATATGAAAAAAAGCTCAACATCACTGATCATTAGAGAAATGCAAATCAAAACCACAGTGAGATACCATCGCACACCAGTCAGAATGGTGACTATTAAAAAGTCAAGAAACAACAGATGCTGACAAAGCTGTGGAGAAATAGGAACACTTTTACACTATTGGTGGGAATGTAAATTAGTTCAGCCAATGTGGGTGACAGTGTGCTGATTCTACAGCTGTTTTTCCTAGTTATAGTCTCAACATTTTACTGTTTTTAAATACGGAAGTACTGTCATTTATGTTACCAGTTAGGCAATTTTGACTTTTCTGCAGATACTTCCGTACACATAAAAAGGCCAGTTCACTCTTTTATTATTTATTTATTTATTTATTTATTTATTTATTTATTTATTTTGAGACAGAGTCTTGCTCTGTCACCCAGGCTGGAGTGCAGCGGCGCTATCTTGGCTCGCTGCAACCTCCGCCTCCCAGGTTCAAGCGACGCTCCTGCCTCAGCCCTCCAAGTAGCTGGGATTATAGTCACCTGCTATCATGCCCGGCTAATTTTCGTATGTTTAGCAGAGACGTGGTTTCACCATGTTGTTCAGGTTGGTCTCGAACTTCTGATCTCAACTGATCCACCTGCCTTGGCCTCCAAAGTGCTGGGATTACAGGCATGAGCCACTACACCGGGCCTCAATTCACTCTTACATACATAAGGCACACACCAGTGAGAAATAGGTAGATACAGTTCTGCTTGAAATGAAACACATAGGCTTATTCCGAGCCCAGAATCTTATGATTTACTAAATCTATTCATACTGCATATCATGTTTTTAGAGACGTGGAAGATTCCATTCAGCAAATAATTTCAGTAGATGTTTTAGAGAAATGAACACTAGAAAAAAATTACTTTTCTCTACCATAAAACACTGTTCTGCATACTTCACTTTGTTGGAGGTGAAAAGAAAAAAAAAATTATTGCATTCTTGTTTCTCTCTTTATTGTACTTAAAAAGTTGCCGGGCGTGGTAGCTCACACCTGTATTCCCAGCACTTTGGGAGGCCAACGCGGGTGGACCACTTGAGGTCAGGAGTTCAGGACGACCCTGGCTATCATGGCGAAACCCTGTCTTTACTAAAAATACAAAAATTAGCCAGGTCTGGTGGTGGGCACCTGTAATTAATCCCAGCTACTTGGGAGGGTGAGGCAGAAGAATCCCTTGAACCAGGGAGGCAGGGGTTGCAATGAGCCAAGATCGTACCACTGCACTCCAATGGGCGACAGAGCGAGACTCTGTCTCAAAAGAATAATGATAATAATAAAAGGGAAATTAAACTTAGTTCACTAAAATGAGCACTTCTCTTCCAATTCTTGAAAATAGCCTGAATTCTGATTCACACATAAAACGTTAGATTTCAGATTTTATAGTTCAACTTTACTGATTTCTCTGGTCCAATATGCAATGAATTAAAATGACATGATGACGTAAAGGCCCATTCTTTAAACAGATGACTCGAACTTTCAATTACCGTTGGTACCAACAACTACAGCTGGTGTCTACAGCCCCCACTCCCAGAGCTGCCTCCACTTTAGTGATATCATTCGCCTGCCTTATAAACCAGCATCTCCATCATCACCAACACACACCACAGGAGCTCGCCACCAAAAGGTGGCACCGACCAATCAACTGAAAGTCAAAAAAATAAAAATAAAAATTTCAATTCCACTAAATACTTTCAAAACTGAGAGAAATAATGTGGGTCCCTCAGGGTTTTTAAAATCCTTATAAAAATTAATATATTAATATACTACCATTACCAGTGGTTCAATGAGATAAATTGGGCTTTCAGTTTTCAGTCACCTGACTAAATTATCATTTTTACTATTTGTTTATTTTTATTTTTATTTTTTTTGAGACAGAGTCTTGCTCTGTCTCTCAGGCTGGAGTGCAGTGGTGCAATCTCACCTCACTGCAACCTCCGCCTCCTGGGTTCAAGTGATTCTCCTACTGCAGCCTCCTGAGCAGCTGGGATTACAGGCGCCCGCCACCACACCCAGCTGATTTTTGTATTTTTATTAGAGATGTAGTTTTGCCATGTTGGCCAGGCTGGTCTTGAACTCCTGATCTCAGGTGATCTGCCTGCCTTGGCCTCCCAAAGTGCTGGGATTACAGGCATGAGCCACTGCGCCTGGCCCAATTTATCCTTTTTAAAAGTAGACAGGACATCCAACAATACCTAGAGTTAGCAATGTAGGAAGAATACAAAAATATTTTACATAATTTACAAGAGTAACAATAAGGTTGTATGTCCTTCACATTTCTCTTATACTTTGTAGCAAAAAAGACCAGAATAATGTAAATATGTTATTCATTATTCAAAAAGTACATGTGATCCATTTCAGTACAGATGAAATGCACTATCAACAGAAATGTTCTGCCAAGTCTGCTCTTTTTTTGTTTGGTTCACCGAACTAAGTGCAAACCATCTGTTACCTATGATAATTAGAAAAAGTAAAAAATTCAAAGAGCTTTTTATTAAAAAAAAAAAAAAACAATAGCACTCCAAACAGAACTTACTTGTTTAAAAGCACCATTTATGAGGTTCAAACCCTAATGACTTTAAAAGACTTAGAACTCATATTTAAAGTCTTTTTATTTTTAGATTAAGACTATATTTTCCCATTTTCTGGTAAAAGTATGCCATTTAATAAACTTGTTCATACCATAAGAATGTCACTCTACTAAAATATCTTATCCAAATATATTAATTTCCAAGAAATTTTAAAAACTAAAAACTTTCTTTTCCACTCTTCCTTAACACTTACAATTTTCTAAATGCACTTCATTAGCTTCAAATATCTCTTTGAAAAATAATTTAATAGCTTATGAAATCTTTAGGGCATATTTCTATTACATGTTATCACTAAATTAAGAGTTTCTTAAATTTATTCATTTGTATTTTTTCTTTTTTCACTGAGATGTAATAATTGTACATATTTATGGGATACAGGATATTTCAATATGTATATACTATATGTAATGATCAAATCAGGGTAATTTGCATATCCATCACTTCAAATATTTTTCATCTCTCTGCATTGTGGACATTCAAAATCCTTTCTTCAAAAAACTTAAAAAGGCCAGGTACAGTAGCTTATGCCTATAATTCCTGCACTTTGGGAGGTGAAGGTGAGAAGATCGTTTGAGGCCAGGAGTTCAAAACCAACCTATGCAACACAGTGAGATCTCCGTCTCCACACACACAAAAATAATATTAATGCACACACACACACACACACACACACACACATTTAAATCACTTCCAGCTTTTTAATATTATATAATAAATTATAGTTAACCATTAAAATCTAAAAATTTTAAGTTAAAATTGTACTGATTCCCAATTTAAAAATTCCACATAGGCCAGGCATGGTGGCTCATGCCTGTAATCCCAGCACTTTGGGAGGCCAAGGCAGGTACATCACAAGGTCAGGGGATCGAGACCATCCTGGCCAACACAGTAAAACCCAGTCTCTACTAAAATATAAAAAAAACTAGCCAGGCGCGGTGGTACGCGACTACAGGAGGCTGACGCAGGGGAATCGCTTGAACCCGGGAGGCAGAGGTTGCAGTGAGCCAAGATTGCGCCGTTGCACTCCAGCCTGGTGACACAGTGACAGTCTGCCTCAAAAAAAAAAAAAAAATTCCACAAATAAGTAGTGCATTCTAGTAATTATTATTTGTTTTCACAAAACATAATGGTCTGATTTTTCAACATGCTTGGACTCTAGTCTTCACTCTACCCCCAGCTGTCTAACCTCACATGAGCTGAGATTGCGCCACTGCACTCCAGCCAGGTGACAAAGCAAGAGTCTGTCTCAAAAAAAAAAAAAAAATTCCACATAAGTAGTGTATTCTAGTAATTATTATTTGTTTTCACAAAAACAGAATGGTCTGATTTTTCAATATGCTAGGACTCTATTCTTCGCTCTATCCCTAGCTGTCTAACCTCAGATGAGTTACACCTCTCAAGACCTCAGTCTCTTAACCTATAAAAAGAGCGCTCTAAAATGTCATTCTGAGGCACTTACTTCTCTTCCGTATTTGTCTAGCACTGCGCCAGAAACTTGATAACTGTCCACAGCGAAGGAGGCTAGAGAGGAACATGTCCGAAGCCTCTGAAATTTCATATAGGACAGTTTTAAATGTACTGTGAAGTTTAGGCTTTAAAACACAAAATCAACTACCACAACAGTGTCTCATCATTTTTATAGTGATATAAGCAAACAAATTTCCAGGACACAAAGCGTTACTCATGTTATCAATCCTCTTTAAAGAAAACAGTGATTTTAGTTATAAAAATGAAATTCTGCTAAGTTTCAAGAGAGTTTAAAGCAGGCACCAGCCCAGCACTTGTTTTCACAGCTCTACTACTACAAATTTTATCAACACCCACTATTGTCTCTGAATGGCATGTAAAAGCGCTCTGTGCCATGCTCTTGATGAATTGTACAGACACAAGTCCTACTCCACCTACACAACCACTATGCCACAAATGCAATGCCTTTAAAAGAGGGCTCTCTTTTGCAATAAAACATTACAAATCCTAGCTACAAGTAAAGCAAATGTTGCAAGAGATAATTTCAGTAGCTAAATCAGCATTAAAATTCCTCACTTCGTCTCACTACTACTCATTAAGCATGTTATTGAACAAACATAACTATAAAAGGAAAAGCTAAGGGTTATTTTACATTATAAAAACGGATAAGGCCCTGCAAGGATGCTTCCATTGATCTTTAGTATGATTCAGTTCTATTCAACTGTGAGTTTACTAAATCTCAGAGATTTCTACAAGAACATCCATATCAGACTGACATTGAGCTGGCAAGATTAGATTTCAAACATCACACTAAAGATGCTCCAATTTTAGATAAGAAAAGAGGGCATTGACTATTCTTATCCATTTTTTTTTTTTCCTGTTTATGTCATACATTTACAAATACTCAATTTAAATGATCTCAGCAAAAACTCAAGCAAATTTGTTTCTGGCCCATAGGAAGACATTGAAATCTATGAAACTAAGAATTTGGAGGAAAAAAAGATGGTGAGGCTGGAGATCACTGAAGTCAAGTATATCCTTGAGGCCAGGGAACGGCATCCACTAGTGAGAACGGTCATTGCTGTGTTACTGTCACAGCTCTGCGACTCACAGAGTGCCCCCGACTGCCGCATCTACTTCTGAGCCAGTTCTCAGCACCAACTTGGAGGTCATAAGCAGTCTTCTTCAGCAAGAGGAAAGGACGCATGACCAAGAAGGCCCCATCCTGCCCACAGGATTCTCTCTTAAGATATTTCTCCGAGAAGTTGAAATGGTTTCTGCGTTCCAGGGTTCTTATCTTGGGTTTCTGAAACCCTGGTAGCCCACTGGTTGGAATGCAGGAAGTCTTGACCTTCCAGAAATCTTACACAAAATTGCCGGAGGGAGGAGGCACAGTTTACATACAGATGTGCATTCTTTTTTACAGGGAAGTGAACTGGATGGGATCAGGGGGTACATGCTTCCATCACTTAATATCCTTAACTCCCCTAAAACATCAAGGGAGTCACTGCTGTACAAAACAGCTGCTATGATCTTAAGAGTTATTCTTTCCCCCAGAGGCATGAATGTAAACAGAATGGCCAACATATCGGAGTAAAGGAGGAGGAGCTCCTTCTCTGTGTATCAGGGAACTATGGGAATCATTCATTCAAATGCCTTTCATTAGAAAAAACCGTAAACGTCACCCAATCTTTTCTTTTTCTTTACCTGAATTTCTTTAGTTCTCCTGTTTGAGTCACTTATTCAATCTTTTAAGAGTTGCAGTTAAATTTCAGAGACTGCTCAAACAGTACGGCCCTCAAGTTGTAAATATTAATACAATACTACTTAAAAAGAGTATGACCTTTAACTTCTCCAAATTTGTTAATAAAAGGTGGTAATATAGATGAAAACCAGAGAGAAGACAACATGGTAGAAGAGTAACTGTGAACATATATGGGTTCTCTAAGGAATGCATACAGAAATACAATCGATAAACTTGATAGAATTAATTGTTACTCTGGTCATTCAACATGACCTCAATTTTATCCCATAATAAGAACCACTGGCAATTCTATCACGTTTGTGCTCTGCCAATTAGAATTACATAAACATTTAAAAATATCACTGCAATTCAAGACTTTAAAATGTGAAATAATTTAAAGAGCAACTAATTCAAAGGTAGGGGCTTCAATCCCTTAGAAACTGAACTCTGTACGAAACTGACCAGTGGTCCAGGAGAGCCACAAGATCTCATTTACCACCTGCCTCAATCTCACCGAGCACCTGGCACATTCTCACAGGGCACACAGCCGATGCTCGATACTTACTCCACACTGAGACTCACTAAACACTCAACAGTCCCCTTTCGTTTCAAGATGATCAATAAACTGAATTCTTAGTAGTTTGTTATTCTTCTATCAATGCCTTCAAGAAAGTCCAGATCAATGCAAAATGCCAGGCCTCTGAGTTGAAATCGAAACCTCACTTCGCTTGGTAAATCACAGCCAATGTGATTTCACTTTCTTGCCATAGGCTGCCGTGGAACAAAGGTAAATTCCTCATGTGGCCAAAATACACCTGAGTGTTTCTGAGGCCTAAGGATGGAGGGTCAAAGCTCACCCCAGGCTCCTTCTAGGTCTCCCCAGAACCCAAGAGCAAAGATGTCTCCCAAACAATTGCTTAAATCACAACTGAATGAAAAAAACCACTTAAAACTTGCTGGTGAATTCAAATATAAATATAAAATTGGATTGTTTCATATGATCATTAAAGCAAATAGAAAGTCCATCCAGAGTAGCCTAAAGTTTTGAGCTCAGGCTTTTCCCACAGGAATTCATACCCACATTGATACAAATTATCACAAAGAGTTTCCATTTGAATTTTTATCAGGACAAGTACCTTGGAAAGTTGCAAATATTCTGTGAACTATGAGCGTCATGTATGAATAATAAGTACCCTTTGCTAGAACAGACAAGGAACATCGTGGGAGTGAATATAAAGTAAATTTCAGGAAGGAAAAAAGGCACGATCCAAAGAAACAGCCACCCTTCTGAAGGGGAAAATTTCTTTCAATAAAGGTGTTTTTTGTCGGGCGCGGTGGCTCACGCCTGTAATCCCAGCACTTTGGGAGGCCGAGGCAGGCAGATCACGAAGTCAGGAGATCAGAATCATCCTGGCTAACACGGTGAAACCCCGTCCCTACTAAAAACACAAAAAATTAGCCGGGTTGCGGGCGCCTGTAGTCCCAACTACTCGGGAGGCTGAGGCAGGAGAATGGCGTGAACCCGGGAGGCGGAGCTTGCAGTGAGCCAAAACTGCGCAACTGCACTCCAGCCTGGGCGACAGAGGGAGACTCTGTCTCAAAAAATAAATAAATAAAAATAAAAATAAAGATGTTTTCTACTTGAAGAAAAACCACAAAGAAGAAATTTGTGAAATTTTTATTTACTAATTGATTTATGGAAAGTTCATTTAAAATTTTATTAACTTATACAACATTTTAAAATAATAATATAATGAACATGCACTCACCACCCAACCCAAGACCTAAAATGAATACTATTTACTGCCCATGTAAGAACCAATCATGATATTCTAGCAGTACGTGGTGAAGAACCATGATTAAAGAATTTGGAGCACCTGAGGTCCACTGAACAAAAACCTTGTGAAGTGATTCCCCTAGAAGAAATGGACTCATTCCAGGATTCCTTTAAATAATCTGCCTGAGTAGACTAAAAAATGTGAATCAATTACTTGTCCAAACCCCCCTCCACCCAACCTCTCAGGAATGAGTATCAAAAATTTTCTAAAGGGTACATTCACAAGAACCAGGAACCTGGAAAGTGAACTAGTGATACCCAACTCCGTACTTCGATGGAAATCTTCCTTGTACAACAGAAGAGCAATATCTTATAGGAATTGAAGTCTCCAGTAAACATTCTTTTAAAGTATTTTTTTCTTCTACTAGGCCAATGGTAGGACACGAAACTCAATGTGTTTCTTCTAACAGAAGAACTCTTCCCTCTCTAATATGGAATAGGCACAAATCTTTCCACTGTCAACATTTTTTTTTAATCAGTCCTTTTTCCATTCCAACGTGCAAGCCAAGATTGAAATCAACACTAACCTGTAAAGGCTCACTGCTTTCCTGCTGGTCTTCAGAGTCTCCTGCTGGGAGAAGCAATGATGGGAGTGGTAACTAAAAGGCTCATGTGATTTCTCCATTCTTTTTTTTTAAGCCTCCACCTCCCAGATTCAAGCGATCCTCCCACCTTAGCCACAGATATACTCCCAACATATATATATACACACACTTGTAGGAAGACTTAGGGAGACTTGATGAAGCCAAAATGGGTTAAAGAAAGAAGAGAATTTTCCCCACAACTGTGGGAAAAACTAGTAAGAATCAACAAGGGACATAAAAATTCTTTGTTGTGTATTGTTCACCAAATATTCCAAAAATGAATATAACACAGTCGGGGCTTTTTTTTTTTAAGCTCCTGTTACAAAGGTCATGGAATGTTCTCGCATCACTCGCCTTCCCAATACTGAATCCCAGATTAGGCTCAGTTCTGCAGAGGGGGGTTAGTACACAGCAGTGCCAGAATGGGTGTGCGGGTGTTACTTTCATTTTTCATCTCATTTTACAAATTTTATATTTTATTTTTTGCAGGAGGATGGGGATACGGCGAAAAATTAAATTCATGACATTTGCAGCACTAGAACGCTCTAGTTTCATGATTCAGTCTTGGATATATAAAGTCCTGTATCAAGAAATTCCAAGATTTTCCACAACACATCACATCCATACACACCCAGAATAACAGGGAGCCACAACTCTGAAGAGAGAGGTTCAAACTAAAAGTCTAAATAAGAACAGCAGAGACGTGACCCACATATTCGAATTCAGCCTTTAAAATAGCCTCATTAACTCAAATCTTTTCTTAAGTCAATACTAATTATACTCACCAGTGAGGTCAACATAATGGCAGCAGAGGCCTTTCTCAGAAATATTTAAAGTTTAAGAGTCCACAGGAGGCCGAGTGCAGTTGCTCATGCCTGTAATCCCAGAACTTTGGAAAGCCGAGGCGGCCGGATCACTTGAGGCCAGGAGATCGAAACCAACCTGGGCAACACGGCGAAACCCCATCTATACTAAAATCATAAAAATTAGCTGAGCATGGTGGCACACGCCCGTAATCCCAGCTACTAAGGAGGCTGAGGCATGAGAATCGCTTCAACCCACAAGGTGGAGGTTGCCATGAGCAAAGATTGTACCACTGCACTCCAGCCTGGGCGAGAGAACGACAGAACGAGACTGTCTCAAAAAAGAAAAAAAAAAAAAGAGTCCATAAGAATGTGAAAAGTAACAGTATACTGCTTGTTTCCATAGATTGATATGTAACAGTTTCCATTACTAAGATGGACAAGAAAAATTAATAGGTGACTCATGCTGTGATTACCTTAACTAGCTGGAGCCTGACAAAAATGAACCCCTAATTGGCTGGGGGGTGTGTGTGTGTGTTTGAGACAAACTCTGTCGCCCAGGCTGGAGTGCAGTAGCACAATCTCGGCTCACTGCAACCTCCACCTCCCGGGTTCAAGCGATTCTCCTGCCTCAGCCTCCCGAGTAGCTGGGATTATAGGTGCCTGCCACCGCACCTGACTAATTTTTGTATTTTTATTTTTTATTTTACTTTAAGTTTTTGGATACATGTGCAGAACACACAGGTTTGTTACATAGGTATGCATGTGCCATGCTGGTTTGCTGCACCTATTAACCCAATTTTTGTATTTTTAGTAGAGACGAGGTATCACCATGTTGGCGAGGTTGGTCTTGAACTCCTGGCCTCAAGTGATCTGCCCGAATTGGCTGGGTTTTGTCTATGTCATCCACAACATTTCCACAGCCACAAGCACCCCTTCTAAAACAAGAGCTAGAAAGTCAAGTAAAAGGGAAATATAAGAGGAGTGCAGACAAATTTGTTACTACTAGTGAAATAAAAATGTCCAGCACATGTGCTTTTAATGATGCAAGAGTAGCATCACCTTCATGTATTAGAGAGAGCATGTAAATTACTTGCTTTGTGGCACAGACAGTTCTGAAATTGCCTGCTTAGAAGTGGTGGTATTTTTCAATACAGTACAGCAAAATAAAAAACTACTCTTAAAATCCACCAATGGAGTTCCCCAAATGTAAACATAATTAAAGAATCCCTCTAAAACCAGAGTTACACATTGCTTTTTTGATTTTCCAGTGTACAGAGTAGAAACTCAGTTTTCAATGAAGGAATAAATACATTTGAAGACATATAAAACATCTTTTCTCAAACTGTTGAAATCAGTGGCATTCAGTCAACAATAAAGACATACTAAACATGTGTTATGTGACAGATACTGTATTAGGTACTAAAATGAAAAGTTATTAAAACAGAAGACAATGACAAGAACAATTGTTTTCTGTTGTCATTCAAGGCTGTATCTATATAGTTTTGAATATTCAGATTAAAGGTTTAGAAATGAGTTAACAGCTTCCATTTTCAAGCCCATTTAGACAAGTGCTATCACTTAAGAGAAATCTTAGTTAACTAAGTTTTTCAGGATTCAGTTGGATGACAAAGCATTCAAATGATGTACCCAATACTAAACATGTGACTATTTAGAAATATATTCCACTGAAAGTTTTTTGATTTTGTTCTAAATGTTTGGCATCTAGTAGGTAGTCTGTAAGAGTCTTTAAAATCAATGTATTCATATCTACATGTTTGGGAAAATAAAGCAAAAAGCAACATGAAGGTGCTTTCAACATTCTGTTCTGAAAGTTGTTCACCAAAGGGCATCAAAGTAAAACCAGCAGATGGCTCTGAACACACAGAGAGAGAAGCGGGGAGAGAGAATGGAGGGAAGAGGTTGAGAGAAGTGAGGGAGAGAGGGAGGGAGAGAAAGAGAGAGACAGGAAGAGAGAAGGGAGGGAGAGAGGTAGGGAGAAGGAGGGAAGGAGGGAAAGAGGGAAAGAGGGAAAGAGGGGGAATGAGGGAGAGAGAGGGAGAGAGAGAGGGAAAAATAAAACAAGAGAAGACAGAGGCTAGGCTAAATAGAGAAGCTGCCAGAGGACTTCTGGGAAAAAACATTTGAAAAGGAAGGACTGAAAAGAGAAGAAATGGGCACAACGAGGACTCCGGGTCTGGCCATAACAGCCAGGAGAAACGAGGGCTTAAGCCAGGAGGTCTGAAAAGAGAACAGAAGGTAGACCGCCTAGAATGGGGACGAGGTACTTCTACTTTGCAAAGGTGAGTGTGTTTGCAGTGCAAAGCAAGAAACGAGAACTTTAAAATTCTTCAGGCACATGTGTTCAAATGGCAAAGATATATGGGAATACAAGATGAAAAACTCCATTGTAAAATCAGGCTTTTTAAATTGCCACAGCTCCCCTGTCTCCCCGGCTAGCTTCTATTCGCCTTCACAGTCTCCTAAGCCCAGTGACAGGAGAGCTCTGGAATGATTAGAGATTCTGGAATGAAAAGAGCTATGCCCACTGCTTATGAGGCCAAGGATTCTGCAAACTGGATCCCTGCAGATACCACAGCGCTTTACTCTGGTCTCCAAGGCCATGGCACACCCTAAAAGATTAAAATGCCTTAAGGTAAATGACCATTCCCAGATGAAGGCACAGCATGGAAACAAAGTGTGGGCCAAGGGAGGAAACTTCAAAAATCACAATAAAGTGCGATTCAATCCAGAGCGGGCAACTAGCAACTTTGTAGTAAAAGGAGGGGGGAAAAGTCGTGTGTTCTGCAGAGAGATCATTTCATGTGACGCTGCAGTGCAATTAAAAAAAAAAAAGGATTTATTAATTACAAAGCAATCCTAACAAGGTACATAACTAATATATAATATTCACATCCTATACATCTACTAGAGAAAGATTACAAACACAAAATGTTTCACTTTCCGGAGGAGATAATTATTAAGTTTTAAAGACTGGTTCAGGCAAGAATGAAAAGTATCAAGTCAAGGCCACATACATTCTAATTTTATAACCCAGGCGGCCCTGGACAGGATTCAGAGAGCTCTTATTTGAATAAGATCTGACGATATCCCCTCATTAAAAGGATTAGCGCTTCCGCACAAACGTCCAGATAAATCTTATTACTGGTCCAAAATTAGTCACCTAAAGGCTTTAGACAGTTTTGCATAAATATTTACAACTCTGAAGAGGCTGAGTACTTTTTCTCTTGAAATCCAGGCACTATATCCACTTCAAAAGCCACGTATGATTGTGACTTTTGCTGAGCATATTGCTTTTCATCGAGTTGAAGACACAATCTCTCAATACCTTACTCCATAGACTAGATGTAAGCGTCAGAAGCGGATCGAAAGAAAGTTTTCCGGGTGCACAGGTACTCTGGGGTGAGGGGTACGGAGATTCTCTAAGCCTCAAGAACAGCGTTTCATGAAATGGGCTTCATGAAACAGGCTTAAAAATACTGCCCAAGTCAAACGGATTTTAAAAGGCACCTAGTTACTTTAAAATACCCAATACAAACACCAAGATGGGCCATTTTACCAGGTCCCCTGCAGAATGTGAAGGGGCTTCCAGCGCTCCAAGCCGGGTTTCTAATTTAAGCCAAGAACCCCAAGGGAGCGATGGCGACTTCGGGGACCCCGGCAGCGTGCAGGTCCGGGAGGTTCAGCCTACCCACCTGGAGAGGGGTGCGCCGAGCCCCTCTGGAAAGAGTGACTCAAGGGTCCCCGCGAAGTCGCCGTACCAGCCCCTCTCCCAGTTTCAGCAGTCACCGAAGCCCCCGAGCAAAGCCGACTGCACAGGGACCAGACGAGCCGAGGCGCACCCCGGGGCGCAGCCCGGTGGACGAGGGTCCGCGGCTTCAGCCTCAGCCCACGGCCCCGGGACTCCGCGCCGAAAAGTCGCTGGAGTGCGGCCTCCGCGCAGCTGCGCGCAGCTGGACCCGTCCCTGGGCGCCCGCGCCCCGCTTCTTCCCCGCGGCCTCTCGGCGGGGCGGGAGACCTGGCAACTTACTGGGGCTGCGCTGGGGGCCGCGCCGAGAAGGCGGCGGTGGGCTGGCGGCTGGAACGCGTCGGGGGCCCGCGGCTAGGGGAGGCTGGAGCAGCGGCCGCCGCCTCGCTGGTCCCGCGAACAGGAGCGCCCGCCGGCCGCGCTGAGCAGAAGGCGGGTTGGGCACGTGGGCGCCACTCTGTGTAGCCGCCCGGGGCGGGGGCGGGGGCGGGGCGTGGGGCCGGGCGGCGCCGCCTCCTCCAGCCTCCCCCGCGCTCCCGGAACGCGACCCGGAGCCCGCCTCCCGCAGGGCCCCGGCCGCGCTGGCCAATCCCCGGGGTGGGCGGTGTGCGGCTCCGCTGGGTTTGCCTGGAGCCGGGCACTTGTGGGCGGGCGCTGGCCCCGGGCTAGGCCGGCGGGCGCAGGCCGGAGAAGCGGGGCTGCGCGCGAGGACAAAATTCGTCCTCTCCTGGGAGGACCAAACCTCGAGGGCATTTCCGAATCTTCTAAGCAGAGTTCTAAGTGGGGTTTTGGTCCCCGCGTTTACTGTTCATTCTAGACAGATTTTGGAAATAAGAAAATAATAATAAAATACAGTAATAGCAATGATAAATAGAAGCCCAGACGATGTGCCTTGTCAAATGCAACCTAAACGTTGATAAATAATGTGCAGTTGCTATTTTGGAAGACTCCAGTAGCATGAATAGGTAGTCACGACTGTTTGGGGGTGGGTTTATAGGATATGACGTTATTTCCAGGGGAGCAAGAGCAGAAGTTACACAATCAGGGTTTCTCCTACTGTGCTATTGTTTACTTTAGGAGTCTCTGATAAGATTAAAGTCACAATGTGAAAGCCTGTTAATTTTAATCCAATACGAAGCGAAACACGCACTGAATTGAACAATGTGTGTGTGTCTGTGTGTGTGTGTGGTTTGTCTTTAGAGACAGGGTCTCTGTCGCCCAGGCTGGAGGGTAGTGACACGATCGTGGCTCACTGGAGCCTCGACCTCCTGGGCTCAAGCGATCCTCTCGCCTCAGCCTCCCGAAGTGCTGAGAATTACAGGCTTGAGCCACCACGCCCGGCCTATTACTATTTTTGTTTGACAGAAAGGCCCACCTTACTTTGCTTAGTATTGGGGTAAACGTCCCTTTAACCCACCCACTAGTAATAACTTTAGCAAAGTGCCAGGTTCGTATTGCTGCCTCACAGTACATATACAATTTTAATGTGGTATTCTAAATCATTCTTAACTTCAAGACATATTTCCCCATGGAAATGGTGAGGGACTTCATAAATGGTGTGGGACTTCATTCATAATAAATGGTGTGGGACTTCATTCCAGAAGATAGCACACACACACAAAATCCCAATTATTATCTTCAGAGCTCGTGTACCTCAGGAAGCCATCCACGGACTTCATCAAAAACTGGAAGTGTAGGCCGGGCGTGGTGTCTCACGCCTGTAATCCCAGCACTTTGGGACGCCGAGGCGGGCGGATCACCTGAGGTCAGGAGTTCGAGACCAGTCTGGCCAACACGGTGAAACTCCATCTCTACAAAAAATACAAAAATTACCCGGGCGCGGTGGCGGGCGCCTCTAACCCCAGCTACTTGGGAGGTTGAGGCAGGAGAATCGCTTGAGCCCAGGAGGCAGAGGTTGCAGTGAGTGGAGATAGCGCCACTACCGTCCAGCTTGGGCAACAGAGTGAGATTCCGTTTCAAAAACAAAAACAAATGAACAAAAAAACTGAAAGTTTAAACAGCACTGTGATTACAAAGATATTATGTGATAGACTAAATGTCTTAAGTAATAGAGACTGTCAAAGTAAACTTATTTTTACAGTCAAAAAAATTCCTTATGCAAATTATCATTAATAACATTAAGAGAAATGACGCATGTGGACTTTTAACACCAGATTCCTCCTCAATCCCACAGCTAGGAGGCGTTGTTCAAGGGAGTGATGACTGAAGACACTTTGTCTAATTTCTTTTTTTTTTTAATTTTTTTTACTGTGTCTAATTTCTAAGGGTGAGTAATCTGATCTAAAATTTTTCCACAGGTTTTAAAAAAAATAGAGATTCCTTGGAGCTGCGGTGGCTCAGGCCGGTTGCCCTGGCACTTCGGGGAGGCAAGGCTACACGTTTGAGGCCAACCTGGTCAACACTGATTGAAAAGTAATAAAAATAAAAAAATAAAAAAAGAGATTCCTATTATTAGACTTAAGCAATTATTTCCCCCACATATTTTTACTTAAAGGCTCTGTGTTTAAATCTGTTTAATTGGTGATTAAGTTACAACACAATGAGTTGGGATAAACAAATTTATTTGACATTTGGAAACTGCCAATTTTGTCAGAATACCGATCTCTGAGTTTACCTAATCTGCCTGCCGGAGCACTTCCAGAAGCAAGAACATGCTGTGTTCATGTGTGTGAATAAGAAAAACAATTTCATCTCTAGGCAAAAAAAGAGCAAGTTCTTTCAAACAACTTTCTAACAAGATTGCTGAATATCTTGACACACTAGTTCTTGACTTAATATATTCCATTTCCTGTTTGAAATTATTGATTAACCCTGAATCCTGCCTCACAAACTTTGGTTATTTCTCACCTTTAAAAATGTGTTTAGATGTGGAAAGAATAGGATATCCACAGATTTAGTATGAGTCTGTAAGACAGACCATGAGACAAGAGAAAATAGAATCGAATTTTTAGAAATGAAATATTTTTTGTTGTTGTTGTTGTTGTTGTTGTTGTTTTGAGACGGAGTCTGGCTCTGTCCCCCAGGCTGGAGTGCAGTGGCCAGATCTCAGCTCACTGCAAGCCCCGCCTCCCGGGTTCACCCCATTCTCCTGCCTCAGCCTCCCGAGTAGCTGGGACTACAGGCGCCCGCCACCTCGCCCGGCTAATTTTTTTTGTATTTTAGTAGAGACAGGGTTTTACTGTGTTAGCCAGGATGGTCTCGATCTCCTGAACTCGTGATCCGCCCGTCTCGGCCTCCCAAAGTGCTGGGATTACAGGCTTGAGCCACCGCGCCCGGCCATATTTGAAACAGGTTTAGCTATTTTGACTTCATCTTCGTTGGCATTTTCTCTTGCTGCTGCCCGGGGTTGAATTAGCATCTTTTTCCCAGTTGAGTAAAGTTTTCACCCACATTCTACTTTGCCCTTCCTGGTTTACTGCCATCACTTTTCACTTTCACCAGTCAAGTTTCCTCCTTAGGAATGAAGCAGAAAATCCAACTTAGTCATTTTCAACAGACAGAGTAACCTAGGTTGTCATCTTCCAAAGATTTCACAAACATTTGTGCGTGTCTGAACTCTTAAGGCTTTATGAGATCGTGGGGAATTTTAAGGGACTTCTGTAGCTGAATAAATTCCACACCCTGTACTCCCACACTTGCCAAATACAACCTAAAGTAAATCTCATGTCCACAAATAAGGGATTTACTTCAACTAGCAGGACTGAAGGAATGGATTCCTACCAGTTCTAATTCGTGACTCTATTATCGCCAAGCTATTTTAGTGAAGACAAGCCAAAATCCTCCAATTTTTTTCCAATGGTTGAATACTGGATACTAATGCTTGTGCTGTCACTGAATCAACTCAAAAGGGAAAAAGAGTTGGACCAGAGTCAGAGCACTAGCTGTTTGTTTTTTGAGACGGAGTTTCACTCTGTCGCCAGGCTGGTGTGTAATGGCGCGAACTTGGCTCACTGCAACCTCCGCCTCCCAGGTTCAAGCGGTTCTCCTGCCTCAGCCTCCGGAGTAGCTGAGATTACAGGCGCTAACCACGACGCCCTGCTAATTTTTTTGTATTTTCATAGAGACGTGGTTTTAACCATGTTGGCCAGGCTGGTCTCGAACTCCTGACCTCAGATGGTCTCGCCTGCCTTGACCTCCCAAAGTGTTGGGATTATAGGCCTGAGCCACCACGCTGACCCAGAGCACTAGTTTTAAGAGATTTCAGGCCACCGCTGTTCTCCACTCCCCTTTCAAAAATGTGTGAAAACCTAGAGGCGGCTTTCCACTGGACACAGTCTGTATCTGCCCATCCCTTAAAGCAAGCAACAAGATATTGAAAAAATGGTTGGAAAAAAATACAGCAAGTCCTGTAAATGACAAGTAATCTTTCAAATTCATCTTTTTCTACTTGTCTTTTAGCCAAGACCAAATCATCATGTTGCAACGATTTTCACTCCTACATTGCTCTTCCTATGAATTTCCCTGCATCCTGTCACTTGGTGTCTTTCTGGAGTTTCTTTATGTTGGCCATTAATCAGGAATGGCCCCGAGCTCCACCCGCTCCGTGCTAGTCTCTGACTCTGTCTGCCAGAAATCCTGCTGGGACTCTTATCTGCTGGAAAAAGTCAGTTTTCTTAATCCAAACATCAGTTAGCCTGTTCCTCTAAGGACTGAAAACCAGAGATTCAGGAGGCAGTTCAGATAATGTAAATCCTCTCTTTTCTTTAACCTTCACGAGGGTCCTAATTGCTCCAGAAATCTCTTCCTAATCATATTCAATGGACCTTTCCGGTTCTCCTGGGCCTCAAACTCGCTCCTGCTTTGTTTCTTTCTTTCTCGAAACTGTCTCCTCCTTGGCTTCCACGATCTCTTGCTTTTCCTCTTACTATCCTGACAACTTTTTGTCTTGCTTGCTAACTAAGGCACTCTTAAGATTAAATTATTGAATCTTTTTTATCTCCATTAATTTTCACAATCTAGGTTGTTATGCTTTCTTTTTTTTTTTTTTTTTTTTTTTTTTTTTTTTTTTTTTTGAGGCGGAGTCTCATTTTGTCGCCCAGGCTGGAGCACAGTGGTGCAATCTCGGTTCACTGCAATCTCCGCCTCCTGGGTTCAAGTGATTCTCCTGCCTCAGCCTCCCAAAGAGCTGGTATTACAGGCGCCTGCCACCACGCTTGGCTAATTTTTTTGTATTTTTAGTAGAGACAGGGTTTCACTGCATTAGCCAGGATGGTCTCAATTTCCTGACCTTGTGATCTGCTTGCCTCGGCCTCCCAAAGTGCTGGGTTTACAGGCGTCAGCCAGAGCACCCAGTCAAGAGAGTAACTTTTACCTCCTTTTCTACAAAAGAAAAAAATTAAGAACCACTAATCATGCTGAGGCAGAGACAGACAGAGATCAATCCACTGCACTCCAGCCTGGGCGAAAGAGAGAGACTCAGCCTCTTAAAAAAAAAAAAGGGTAATCCCCTTTTATCTGCGGGAAGTTGCGGGGGATATGTTCCAAGACCCTCAGTGGATGCCTGAAATCATGGATAGTACTAAACCCTATATATACAATTTTTTTTCTATGCATACGTTCTGTGATAAAGTTTAATTTATAAACTAGACAGATAACAATAAAATAGAATAATTATAACAATATACTGTAATGAAAGTTATGTGAATATGGTGACTCTCTTGAAATACCTGATATTAACAAAAATAACTATGATTTACTGTGGATAACTGAAAACACAGAAAACTAAACCGTGGATAAGGGGCTGGTGCTGTTGTACTCGTGTGAAAATATTACTGTTTAGCACCCTCCAGGGCTTCTCTGTAGCCACATCAGAACGTTAAATTCATTGAACGCAAACAATGACAAGTAAAATTACCCTCTGGCAGGAGGGAAAAGGAGGAAGGACTGTTGGTTTCTTGCTTTTAAAAGAGAAACTTCAGCCAAATTAAATTTAAAGGAGTTTAATGGAACGATGAACAATTCACAAATCAGACAGCCCCCCAGAATCACAGCAGATTTAGAGAGATTTCAGCACAGCCACGTGGTGGAAGAAGATTTATAGACAAAACAACAACAACAACAACAAAAGAAACAGGAAATGATGTACAGAAATCGGAAGGGAGGGACAGAAACAGCTGGATTGGTTACAGGTTGGCATTTGCCTAATTTGAACACCGTTGGAACAGTTGGTTACATTTGATTGGCCAAAACTCACTGACTGGCACATGTGTGGACGGTCAGTTTACACCCCTGCTTATTATAGTTCACAATGTACAGAAAAACCTTTAGGCTGAACTTAAATATGTAAGGAGGCAGCTTTAGGCTAAACTTGGTTAACATTGTCCACCATGACTTTGATGTCTTTGTCTGGCTTAGGCTCACCCAACGCATCCTTTAAAATGCTTTATGAGTTAGTATCATGTCCTAATGTATGAGTGCTTCAGAGAGTACGTTTTTAAAGGTTCCACCTGTTTTATCTTTATGTTTGGATTGGCACTAATTGATGCTCTTCAGCAAATTAAGCAGTCTTTTTTCCCTTTTGTGACCTAGACAAGAAGGCAAAGTGCATTTTAATGATAGGTAGTCTGGTCCACCAGCTTCTTTAACAAGTCGATGCTAGCCCACTCAGTCAGAAGGAGAACGTCTGGGGTTCTTCCTCAATTATACAGAAGAATTGAAACTGCTGGATCTGATGGGGCTTGTCTGCTAGTCTTAACTACCCAATTAAACTACACTGTGCAAGGTAACTGTGCATTTTCTCCAGAATTTTGGAGGAAACTTGCTCTTTTGTGCTTTTACTGGGTGCTATGGTTTGGATATAGTCTGGCCCAGCCAAAACTCATGTTGAAATCTGATCCCTAATATGTAGTGTTGGGAGGTGGTGCTTGATGGGAGATGTTTGGGTCACAGGGCAGAGCAGATTCCTTATGAATAGATGCTCATGCAGGAGTGAGTTCTCACTCTGTGGGAATGGATTAGTTCCTGCGAAAGCAAGAGCAGGATGTTAGAAAGAGTGTGGCTTCCACAGTTGCTCTTGTTTCCTCTCTCACCATGTGATCTCTTTGCATACACCACTCACCTTTCACTTTCCACCACGAAAGGAAGCAATTGAGGCCTTCCCCAGATGCAGCTGTCTAGTTTTGAACTTTCCAGCCACCAGAATCATAAGCCAAATACCCCTCTTTTCCTGATGAATCACCCAGTCTCAGGTATTCTGTTATAGCAATGCTAAATGGACTAAGATGCCTGGAAATGGGGAGATTGAGCTCTTACAGCCAGGCTAAATCTGAATAAGATCCTGGCCTAACCTGGAGGGCACTTCAGTTCTGCTTAGGTTTTTGTTTTGGTCTTTCCTAAGATTCAATTCTGGACAGGAGATTATAAAATAAAAAGATAGGATTTCATATAAGTGTGTAGTACAATAAAAAACAAATTAATCCTACTGGATGCTAACTTAATGTATGATTTTGAGCAAAAAATTCCTCACTTCCATTTTTTTTGTTTCTTTTTCCTGTGAAGTAGGGACAATAATAGTTAATTTCTACAGAAGATTGTAAGGAGATACACAAGGGAATGAAAACACTGAGCAAGTTAATCACTAAGTTTTTACTCGTACATCCGTTTATACCCTCATCAGTCTAAAATTTGGTTCCAAATACAATTTAAAGTTAAAAATCTAGCTCTTCTCAGGTTACAGGTGTAAATCATATAATGAGGGATTATCTTTATCCATTACATGAAGACAAATAAACTAATGCTTAAAAAAAACTGACATTTTTAAACCAGATTGCTCTATCCAAGGAGTTGTTCAACACTAGTTCCATCTATGAGGCCACCTCTGTGTGTCAACAGCAGTGATTGCCAGAGCGTGACCCGTGAGCGTTAACTGGCAGAAAGGTCTTCAGCATGCTGCTCTTGCTGTTTCCCTTCTGCCCTGCTGACCCTGTATCTATCTGCTTCCTGGCATACTTGGAGATCAGAGACTACTGGTACAAAAAATAACGAGAAGAAGAAAAATAGGAGAGGGGAGAAACATCATGAAATTATAATGTTTTAATTTTAAATGCTCAATCATGTCACAGCCTATGTAGGTGTCAGAGGTGTTTGAAGCAGAGCAACTTCAGTTTAAATAGGAGCTGGGTAAAATGAAGCTGAGATCTACTGGGCTGCATTCCCAGATGGTTAAGGCATTGTAAGACACAGGATGACATAGGAGGTCAGCACAAGATACAGATCACAAAGACCTTGCTGATAAACAGGTTGCAGTAACGAAGCAGGCCAAAACCTACTAAAAGTAAAATGGTAATGAGAGTGATCTCTGGTTGTCCTCACTGCTACACTCCCTCCAGCACCATGACAGTTTACAAATGCCATGGCAATGACAGGAAGTTACCCTACATGGTCTAAAAAGGGGAGGCATGAATAATCCAACCCTTGTTTAGCGTATAATCAAGAAATAACCATAAAAATGGGTAACCAGCAGCCCTGAGGGCTGCTTTGTCTGTGGAGTACCCATTCTTTTATTCCTTTACTTTCTTGGTAAACTTGCTTTTGCTTTGCACTCTGTGGACTTGCCCTGAATTCTTTCCTGTGAGAGATCCAGGAATCCTCTCTTGAGGTCTGGATCAGGACCCCTTTCCCCTAACATAGGCATGTGATCATTATAAAAATACATAAAAATATGTTCAAATATATTATTAAATGCATCTAAGTATGGGTCTCAGAACAATCCACTGGGTCCCCTGTTTTAATGCAGAGGTTAAAATCTCAGCCTCCTTGCGAGACCTGGCAGGTAATACCAAAGTTTGAATTTAGTTGAGTACCAGACAATAGTGAGGTACTGAGAGAGTGGCTATGGAACTGAGAAAGTATTTGAAATGCAAAACTTGAAAAAAAACAGGCAAACAGGTAATATGCAACGGACGCTGAAAATGTTCAACATCTTCTCTAAAGTTTACCCATATAATCATGTGGTCAATGGAAATCACTTATGAAACTGATTTTTAAAACCTCAAAAGCTGACTTCCTCATTTGTAACAGGCTTTGTAGATATTTAATTTTCTGTAATATTCCAGTAGTGTATTCCCTTTAAGGTACTGTTTTGCTGATTTTTAAAACAAATAGAAAGCTTAGTGTATATTTCAAAAAAACGACAAAAGTGTATTTCCCATGAGAAACTCTACTTGTTTGTGTGGGAAACTATACAAAGGAGTTTATTAGCAATAAGATTGTGCATGATCATCAAAATGGCAAAGTAATCTTTTTTAACTGAGTGCATATTCTAATCCTCCTGTATGATTTACGTGAATAAAATGTTTGAAGTATTGTTGAGGAGGTAATCTTGACTAAATTGAACTTGACAGGAGCCCTTTATCCAGTTCCAATGTGCTTAGACTTTAAGGCGCATATAGAATCGGAGAGAACACTGGTTTAAAATATGACTCAGTGGGTACATTCCAGCAGTACATAAAGTGCCTCGGGGCAACGAAAACTGCATTGAATAAAATTAGCTTCAACATCCATAGTCTAACATTTCTTTTGGGGCTGGGGAGCACTTGAGTTTGATGGACTGGCTCACTTCATTTTGTATCGTGGTGATGATGTCTAAGGAGATAGATAACCATTTGCAAATGCATGTTGTAAATCCAGTTGTGCCAGAATTCCAGAAGGTTCCAGAAGATGTGGGCTACAGGTTGCAAGTCACCCTTGAGCTATGGAGAATACAACTTAGACAGCCTTATAAGCAGCCTCATCCAGGATCTAAGACTTAGATGAGCTGATCTACATAGGGAAGATTCTCAAAGAAAAGAAATTTGTCCTTCTAAGTATCCAAATTTAAAATGGCTGTGTGTGTGTGTGTGTGTGTGTATATATATGCAAATGTGTTTTAAATGGATTTTAAAGTTTAGTGTACAATTTGAGCCCTCTCAAAGAACATTTTCTTGCATCATTTGCAGAACATTTGCTTGCATCTTTCATTCATGACTATGAGCATGTAAGCAAGTAGACCACTGCTTTGTAGGATGTTATCCCAGCAGTTATTGAAGCGTGTGTGGTGGCTGGGCACTACAACAGTGTTTTTAAAATGGTAACATGCTTTTTAAAGAGAAAACAAAATTTCAAGGACACTGCCTTAGTTTGGGTATTCATAGAGACACTGAAACAAGGATTTGAGTGCAAGAACTTTATTTGGAAGGTGTAAGGGAGCAGGTAACAAAGACAGAGAAGGGAGGGAAGCTCACTCACGAGTAGAAGAGTCTGTTTTCAAGAAAAGCACTGCAAGGACAACTGGAGCTTAACCCTTCTTGAGAACTTTGGAAAACAGTGTGGATCATGTGTCTCGGAGTTAAGTAAGGGTGAGAAAAATGAGATGTTTATACAACAAATTCCATCAGCTTTGGATCAGAGCTTCTTCTGGGAGGTGTTAACTTCTCCAGAACATGGACAAGCGTGCTTTACTGGCCAGAGAAAGTCCCTAGCAAAGGGTCACAGGACATAGTCTTCCCCGCCCTTATAATATCATAGCAACCGTGTATCCTCATTAATCAGGGCTTCTTTATTGCATCTTGGTCAACTGCAATAAGAAGCTGAAAATGCCAAGGGAGAAGATATAACTTTAAATTTGGTGGAAACTTTATTCTAGAAGGATCCCTCTCCCTACCAGGAACCAGAACCTCTGGCCTAGCATGGCCAAAAGTTGTGGAAATGAGAAGCACAAGTTCTCCAAGTGGTTCCTTGACCTGTGCCTTTAAAATACGGACACTATGGTGGGCTAACTTGTTAAATTAACTTAAAATGGGGTATGAAGGGGACCATAGCCCTTGTGTCTGATCATCCTGCCCAAGATGTGATATTACTTTTGTTACTGTGGATGGTGGGGGCATTTTCAGGTGGCTTCCATTTGGCCTTTCATACTATATAGACCAGGGACTAGTGTGAGGTTTGCCAGCTATAAATATAGCCATTTTGATTACACATTTGGGCAACAGAGAAATTTCTCCTTGGCAGTTCCATAGATCTGCTGGATCTACTGTAAGATGAACTTAGGTCAGGACTTCAGACTTCATTTGTCCTCTAGCTGCTGTGTATCCCTTCTTTAAAAAGGGGCCCTGATTTGCCTTAGGTCCACTGCATAACTGTCCTGCATCCAACAAATGGAGCTGCATCCTGCTGAGGAAATGTAGGCAACAGCGTAAATGTGTACCTCAGAATTATTTCACTCACCTGGAGGAAGAGCTGAGGTATTTACACTCCAATTCCCTTCAGTCATAGATTGAGGACTGCTGCCACGAGGGTTAATTCTTTTCAGCTTATCTGGCCTGCTATGTGCACGGTGGCAAAAAAAAACAACGGCCTCAGTTGGAGGCATTGGTAGTTGGAAATTAGTACTGTGTGCGCTACTAAAACAGTAAGAGCCAGGGAGATACGCGTGGAACACTGTCATTACCTGCTATTTTTAATCAATTTAAAAAAATTTTTATTTGAATTTTATTCATTATATTTAAAAAATACCTTGTAAACATAAAACTAATTATTAGCTCTTTTGTTTATATCTCTTAGAAAACTGTAAAACCTACCTACATCATAAATTAAGAGCAAATAAAATTGCAAACCAAGAAATTAACATGAATTTAACGTGAAATCATGGTTTGCTAAAAACTAAAATGCCACATAAAATTATGGATATGATACTGACTACTAAGACTTTTCTTAGTTTGTGTGCTTTCATTATATATGAAGACTCAACTTTTCCTGCCATTTTTCTTTTCTTTTTTTCCCTAACAACTAAAGAACTCTTGTTCTGTAGTGAACCATAAAATCATTTACTTTCACTTGGCTTGAATGCATTATTTATATATTAAGCCCTTCTCTGTTCTTTTCTTCTCCAACAATTAAGGTATTAGAATAACATAAATATAAATTCAAACACTGGAAGAGAAATTTAATAAAAATATGGAAGTTTTACATTTTTATAGATAACTTGCATACTCTAATATGAGAAACAGTGTTGAGTTGAATTGTTAGTGAGAATTATATCCATTCTAAGAATTCTAAGTTGGTCACTACGGAAATTATGGTTACTGAATAGAATATGAACGGTATACTTCTTGACTATATATAACATACATATTATATAATACAATATACAAATTTATTTTAAAATATGTAAATATGAAAACCCTTTTTCATATTAAGAATCTAAAGTTATCTTTAGGTATCTAAAAGTATCTAAATATTAATAAATAAATAATAAGTTATAAATAAGATATCTAAAGATTCCAAGAATATCATAATAATACCATGAAGTTGAATATTACTCAAACCTCTTAAACATTTTATTGTTGGCCGGGCGCGGTGGCTCACGCCTGTAATCCCAGCACTTTGGGAGGCCGAGGCAGGCGGATCACAAGGTCAGGAGATCGAGACCATGGTGAAACCCCGTCTCTACTAAAAATACAAAAAATTAGCTGGGCGCGGTTGTGGGCGCCTGTAGTCCCAGCTACTCGGGAGGCTGAGGCAGGAGAATGGCGTGAACCCGGGAGGCGGAGCTTGCAGTGAGCCGAGATCGCGCCACTGCACTCCAGCCTGGGCGACAGAGCGAGACTCCGTCTCAAAAAAAAAAAAAAAAAAAAAAAGATTTTATTGTTGGCCAGATGCAGTGGCTCATGCCTGTAATCCCAGCACTTTGGGAGGCCAAGGCAGGCGGATCATTGGGTCCAGAGATAGAGACTATTCTGGCCAACATGGTGAAACTCCGTCTCTACTAAAAATACAAAAATTAGCCGAGTGTGGTGACTCACACCTGTAGTCCCAACTACTCAGGAGGCTGAGGCAGGAGAATTGCTTGAACCCAGGAGGTGGAGGTTGCCGTGAGCCAAGATAGAGCTACTGCACTCCAGCCTGGCGACAGAGTGAGACTCCATCTAAAAAAAAAAAAAAAAAGAAGAAAGATTTTATTGTTTTTCTTAATTTTCGCATGATTTTTAAGGAGACATGTTTTACAATAAAGAAATATTAATCTCAAATTTGTTAATCCCTTCCGTTTTACTTCAGTATCTTTTTCATTGGTGGAATTAAAATTAAATTGAATAATATTAATTTTGAAGTAACAGGTACACTGTGATCCCTGGTTTTTGAAAATTTTTTTGTCTTCCTTCCTTCCTTCGTTCCTTCCTTTTTTTGTTTTGGCTGAAATTATATTTACTTCAGGCTATTACTGTTTTGTAATGATGAGAATTGGGGGAATTTTAAATTTTCTTCAGTTTTTATTATTAACACATATTTTTACAAAAATTGGAAAAAGTGTTAGAAAATATAGTGCAATTAAACTTAATTTTCATTATTTTAAAAAATACTTCACAGCCTCTGTACTAATCTAAAGATCTAGACATAGTTTTAAATGAATCCGCCTTATCAACCAATCTGATTTCTAGAAACCAGCTGTTCCAGACACAAGCGATATTGCAAAATACATATCTATTTTATGTATTATGTATATACTTTACATATTTAAAGTAAATATATATATATATGTATTTTGCAAGGGTCAAGAAGGAGGTGTTTAATTAATTGAGAGTTTCTCTCTTCAACCTAAATAAATGGAAGAGTTTCCTTATTATTCTCTACCCATTTATGTTTAAAATCTATAACACCTTTATGGTTAAACCCATGGTTTAGGTCCCTGAAATTTAGGGTTATTATTAGTGCATTTCGAATTAACAAACAAGAGCCAGTGTGACCATGTGACAAGGTGATTATATTAGAAGGCACAGGAAACTAAGAAGTTAATCCTCTGTGTAGTTCTTGAAGTGAAATGGAATGAAAATCAAAACCATAGAGAGAAAAAAGAAACTTTTAGGAAAAATATGACCTAAAACCTTAGATACTAATGATTTCTATTCCATGGGAAATTAACTGCCTTTGAAGTAAGGTTGATGTAAAAGTAATCACGGTTTTTGCATAATGGCAAACCCACAATTACTTTTGCACCAACCTAATATAATGTCCTAATTATTTGCTAATAAATAGGCAACAAGGATCAGGAAACCTTCAACTGACCAACACCTAAAAACTCCATATAACTAAAAGATTATTTTACTCAAAATCTAATGCCAACCTCAGCAACAACTGCAATTCCATCCCTTGGTTCAGCTGATTATGCTAGGTGATATTTAGCCACTGATGTTCACATGTTAGAGCTTACTAAGATTCAGGCCTATTAAAAACAGGCTGGACAGGTTGTCTTGAGTCCGGGAGTTCAAGACCAGCCTTGGTAACACAGAGAGACCCTATCTCAAAAAGCACTCTTTTTTTTTTCCTGAGCAGTAGGTCTCAACACTGGGCTTAAAATATATATTCGGTAAACCATGCTGTAAGTAGATGTGTTTCACTTAGGCTTTATTGTTCCACGAACAGCACAGGCAGAGTAGATTTAAGCATAATTCTTAAGGGCCCTAGAATTTTTGAAATGGTCAATGAGCACTGGCTTCAACTTTAAATCTCCAGCCGCTTTAGCCCCTAACAAGACAGCCTATCCTTTCCAGCTTTGAAGCTAGGCATTGATTTCTATCCATGAAAGTTCTGGATGGCATAGTTTTCCAATAGAAGGCTGTTTCATCTACCTTGAAAATCTGTTGTTTAGTGTAGCCACCTTCATCAGTGGTGATAGCTAGATCTTCTGGAGAACTTACTGTAGCTTCTATATCAGCACTTGCTCTTCACGTTGCACTTTAACGTTATGGCGATGACTTCTTTCCTTAAACCTCACGAACCAGCCTCTGCTAGCTTCCAACTTTTCTCGTGTAGCTTCCTCACCTCTCTCAACCTTCATACAACTAAGGAGAGTTAGGGTGCTTCTGTGGATTAGGCTGTGGCTTAAGAGAATGCTGTAGCTGGTTTGATCTATCCAGACTGCTACAACTTTCTCCATTTCAGCAATAAGGCTGTTTTGCTTTCTTATCCTTTGTGTGTTCACAGGAGTATCACTTTTAATTTCGTTCGAGAAACTTTTCTTTATATTCGAAACTTGGCTAGCTGACACAAGAGGCCTACTTTCGTCCTATCTTGCCTTTCGACATGCTGTCCTCACTAAGTTTAATCATTTCTAGCTTTTGATTTAAAATGGAAGATGTGTGACTCTTCCTTTCACCGGAACGCTTAGAGGCCATGGTAGGGTTATTAAATGGCCTAATTCCAGTATTGTTGTATCTCAGGGAATAGGGAGGCCAAGGAGAGGGAGAAAGATGGGAGAATGGCTGGTTGGTGGAGCATTCAGTACATACATGTATCGATTAAGTTCTCCGCTTTACATGGTTGCCCAAAACAACTACAATAGTGACGTCAAAGATCCCTGATTAGAGACCACCATAACAGATATATTACAATAAAAAAGTTTGAAATATTGAGAGAATTACCAAAATGTGACACAGAGACACAAAGTGAGCAAATGTTGGAAAAATGGTACTGATTGACTTTTTCAATGTAGAGTTGCCAAAACCCTTCAATTTGTAAAAATGTAGTACCTGTGAAGCACAATAAATCACAGTGTAACAATACAAGATATGCCTGTGTTGATACACACATCATCATGGATGAATCTCAGAAATACGCTTTGTGAAAAAAGCCAGATCAAAAAAATGCCTGCATGCTGTACATGGAAAGGAGGTGTGGATAGGGATAGGAGTAAGGAACTACAAGGTGAGAGGAAATTTTTTTTCTTTAATTTTTGAGACAGAGCTTCACTCTGTGGTCCAGGCTGAAGTGCAGTGGTGTGATCATGCTCACCGCAGCCTCAACCTTCTGGGCTCAAGTGATCCTCCCACCTCAGCCTCCACAGTAGCTGAAACTATAGGCACGTGCCACCATGTCTGGATTATGTTTTAAAAATTATTTTATAGAGATGAGATCATACTATGTGGCCCAGGTTGGTCTCAAACTCCTGAGCTCAAGCAATCCTGTCCCCTCGGCCTCCCAAAGTTGTTGGGATTACAGGCATGAGCCACCACACTCGACCTAAGAAGAAACTTTGGAGGGTGATGAATCTATGAAACTATCACCACAATGAAGATAATGAACACCACTCTTTTCAATGTGGTCAGAATATCATGGATGTTTGCACGTGTCAAAGTGTACCAAACCACACACTTTAAACATATGCAGTGCATCATATGCCAATAATACCTCAATACGATGAACCAGACTGAGGCTATAAGGAATGAAATAAAACTGATCTAGTAAGCAAAGTTATTGAAAAGTTATGGGATTAAATTGAGAGAGAGTTAGGAAAGTCCTTTGGGCAGGAATGTGGTGAACTAAGGAATACAGTAAGAACAATCATTATTCATTGTGCTCTAGTGAGTTGAGACTTCACAATGTATCGGTTACAAGAGTAGCCACTCACCTGCAATCAACAAATGCTGTTGCCAACCCAGGAGTTTCATTATCTTTACATGCTATCTTGATTACCAAGTGTGAGTTCCACTAGTGCATTTTAAAGTCTCCTGGCGGCCGGGCGCGGTGGCTCAAGCCTGTAATCCCAGCACTTTGGGAGGCCGAGGCGGGCGGATCACAAGGTCAGGAGATCGAGACCACAGTGAAACCCCGTCTCTACTAAAAATACAAAAAATTAGCCGGGCGCGGTGGCGGGCGCCTGTAGTCCCAGCTACTCAGGAGGCTGAGGCAGGAGAATGGCGGGAACTCGGGAGGCGGAGCTTGCAGTGAGCCGAGATCGCGCCACTGCACTCCAGCCTGGGCAACAGTGTGAGACTCCGTCTCAAAAAAAAAAATAAATAAATAAATAAATAAATAAATAAATAAATAAAGTCTCCTGGCTAAAGCATCATGTGCTTGGGCTTAAGAATTAATCTCATTTCCTTTCCCTCAGAATTCTGAGCCGACTGAGAAATAGACACAGATGTCGGTTGAGTATTAGCTTTGACTTATTGTAACTGATTGGCAGACTTAGAGTCCAACACCTTCTCTTAGGATATAAATGTATCCTACCACCACCTGGATGACTGCAGTTCTTCCCACAGCTCTCCAAAGCAGGGACGGTCGCAGCAAACTCACATTTTAAAAGTAGGTTCAGAGGGAGAGTGACGGAGTCTGTCTGTTCAAGCGGCAAAAATGTCACTGAGAGAGCTGCTTGAAAAAATGTTTGGAATTGTAGTTTATTGTCATTATAGACAGGAAGCTAATGATGAACTAGAAATACTTAGAAAGCACCACTATAGGAAGTGTACTCTAGTGAAAAGAGTTTTACCTTGATTGCTTTTCCTTCGCACAGACAGAAAAGTCACACAGTGAGTGACCACTTCCACACTGAACCAAGATTAGGAGGCATAGTTTTGAATCACCAACTGTTCTCTGTAAATAAATTGGTGAATTAGTATTCAGGTGCAAGTCCTTTCTTTCTTTCTTTCTTTCTTTTTTCTACACTGGTACCAACACTAATCTCAGTACAGTTTTTTCTTTTGATACCTGTTTATAAAATCGTCTTTAACAAACTGAATTGCATCTTCTCCTGTATTTGCAGGACAAATAAAGATGACAAAACTAATTAAACACGTATTATGTATTTACTTTTCTTTTCTTTTCTTTTCTTTTCTTTTTTTTTTTTTTTGAGACAGAGTCTCACTCTGTCACTGGAGCTGGAGTGCAACGGTGCGATCTTGGCTCACTGCAACCTCCACCTCCCAGGTTCAAGCAATTCTCGTGCCTTAGCCTCCTGAGTAGCTGAGACTACAGGCATGCGCCACCATGCCCAGCTAATTTTTGTATTTTTAAGAGAGCCGGGTTTCACCAGGTTAGCCAAGCTGGTCTTAAACTCCTGACCTCAAGTGATCCACTCACCTTGGCCTCCCAAAGTGCTGGGATTACAGGCATGAGCCACTGCACCCAGACCTCACATATTATATACTTCAATTTAAAAATGAGTGTTATGTTTCTGTTTCATAATACAGTGGGATACTTTTGCGTGTCTGCTTATTTTTCCTTAGTAATACTATTCTGATGATAATCATACTCAATGCATCTAAAAAAGCAGGAAAGATAACAGAAAAAATATCAGGCTGGGCGTCGTGGCTCATTCCTGTATTCCTAGCACTTTGAGAGGCTGAGGTGGGTGGATCACTTGAGGCCAGGAGTTCAGGACCAGCCTGGCCAACATGGCAAAACCCTGTCTCTGCTAAAAATACAAAAATTAGCCGGGCTTGATGGCATTACAGCCTGGGCAACAGAGCAAGACTCTGCTTCAAAAACAAAAACAACAAGAAAAAGAACAGATGAAAAATATTAAAAACATTAAACAAGATAGAAAGTTGTTTAAATGATCCATATAAAAGGCAGAGATTATAAATTAGATTAAAATTAAGTCCCAACTATGTGCCGTCTACAAAAAAAATCTACTTTAAATGTGAAAATTCACATATGCTAAAAGTAAAAAGATGAAAAATAATATAGTACATAAACACAAATGACCAAAATATCCAGAATGGCTAGTAATATCAGATAGGATAGAAAGAACAAAAAAATTAGCAGCCATAAAAAGACACGTTCCATAATGAAAACGATGACAGTTTACAAAGAGAGCATAAAACTCCTATGAGCATAATAAAGAGTGTCAAAATACACAAAGCATAAAACCAAGGAGCTGAAAAGTAAAGTACATAAGTCCATAGTTACAGCTGGATATTTCAGCCCTCATTATCTTAAAGAGCAAATAGACAACAAAATCAATAAAGACATAAAAAATTTGAACAAAGCTATAACCTGACCTCAACAACTTTTATGGAATACTCTACCCACAAATTGCAAAGTACACATTCTTTTCCAAGGTACCCAGATATTTTCAAAGATGTGCCGTATTGAAACCATACACATTACATTCTCTGTTAGCAATATAATTAAATTAGTAATAAAGATAAAAATATCTAGAAAATCTTCAAATGTGAAAATTAAAGAGCACAATCATAACTGTAGGTTGAAGAAAAATATCACACAGGAAATTAGAAAGTATTTTTGAATTGTATGAAAATGAAAATACCTGTTAAAAATCATGTGACACAGTTTAGAAAATGCTCAGAGATAAATTCATAGAATTAAATTCTTATATCAGAAAAGAAGAAAGATCTCATACCAAAATTCTATGCCTTTACTACAATAAACTAGAAAATGAAGAAATTAAATTCAAATAATAAAAAATAGAATAATAAAGACAATAGAAGAAACCAATAAAATGAAATTTAGAAAAGAGCAAAAAATAAGAAATAAAACCCAAACTGGCTCTTTGAAAACATAAAAAAATCATTAGTTACAATTATTAGAATAGAGAAGATGGAGAGGGAAAGCAATGGGAAGATAGAAACTGAATACACGATTGCAAATATTAGAAATGAACAAGAGATCAATTCCTACAAATTATAAAATGTTAAAATGATAAGGGACTATTATGAACAACCATATGCCAATAAATTTGTCAGTTTAGCTGTAATAGAATATTTTATATAAGGATTCAAAGTACTGCATGTAAGCAAGACGGCAGACCAGGAGGTCCCAGCCCTTGTAACCCCCAACCTAAAAACAACTTTACAACCATCCACAGATGAGAATCAGTCTGTGAGAGCTCTGGAGTCCAGTAAAGAAGCTGCAGCAACCAGTGAAGCAGAAAAAATTGAGGATAACTGCAGAGAAAGGGGTAGAAAGAACAGTCTAATTTTACTTGTATTACTCCATTCTTCAGACTAACAAAGCTCAGCACTGAGAGGAACCCACCAGCTGCAGGTTCCCCAGTGGGAGAAAAGCAGAGCAAGAAAATCACTGAGGACCTCATCTGGCTTAGCCGTTGCCACTGTGTCCAGAGTTGATTCCTTCCAGTGGGTTCATGGTCTTGTTGACTTCAAGAATGAAACTGCAGATCATCGTGGTGAGTGTTACAGCTCTTAAAAGTGGCAAGGACCCAAGGAGTGAGCAGCAGCAAGATTTGTTGTGAAGAGCAAAAGAACATAGCTCCCACAGCACAAAAGGGGACCCCAGCAGGTTGCCGCTGCTGGCTTGGGTGGCCAGCTTTTATTCCCCTATTTGTCCTCATCTGTGTCCCGCTGATAGGTCCATTTTACAAAGTGCTGATTGGTCCATTTTACAGAGAGTTGATTGGCTCATTTTACAGAGTGCTAATTGGTCTATTTTACAAACCTCTAGCTATCCACAGAGCATTGATTTGTGAGTTTTTACAGAGCACTGACTGGCGCATTTTACAAACCTCTAGCTAGCCACAGAGTGCTGATTGGTGTGTTTTTACAGAGCACTGATTGGTGCATTTTACAAACCTCTTGCTAGCTACAGAGCACTGATTGGTGCCTTTTACAATCCCCTTGTTAGACAGAAAAGTTCTCCAAGCCCCCACTGGACCCAGGAAATCCAGCTGGTTCACCTCTCACCATGGTTCCAGATCCCTGCAGCCCTCACTGCTGAGGGTGCAGTCTTTGCTGATGTGAGCTTAGCTGCTGGAGTCACTCAAAACCCATGTTGCTGCACTTCCCTGACACTGAAGCTCTTGACCTCTCCCTAATTTTGACAGCTGGCCCCACTGTACAACCCCAGAACTACTGACCTTGTGCACCCACTGAACTACCATTGCCATGCGTCTCTGAACCTGCCATCACCACAAAACTTACATAACCTGTGCCCTCAAGTCCATCACAGGTTAAGGTCTTTCTCTACTGAAACTATCTGTAAAGTCTGAAAGAAATGCTTGCTTCTTCTTCATATGTGCAGACACCAACACAAGGCTATAAGTAACACTAAAAATCAGGGAAACATGAAACCACTGAAGGAACATAATACATTTTCAGTAACCAACCTCAAAGAAATGGAGATATATGAATTGCCTGCCTGACAAATAATTCAAAATAATTGTTTTAAAGTTCACCAAGCTGCAATAGAACACAAATAGATAAATCAGCCATTTAAGGGAAACAGTATGTGAACAAAATGATAACTTCTACAAGAGATAAAGGTCATAAAATAGTTCCAAACAGAATTTCTGGAACTAAAAAATACAATGACTGAAATGAAAAATGCAATGGAGCTTCTAAAGCAATCAAGCAGAAGAAAGAAATAGTAAACTTAAAGGCAGGTCATTTGAAATTACTCAGAGAAGAAACAAAAAAATAAAAAAGAGGAAAGAAAGCCTATGGGAGTTAGGTGACATGATAAATAAAATCAGTATATGAATAATGGAGTTCCCAAAGGAGAAGAGAGAGAAAGGAGCAGAAAGCTTATTGAAAGAAATAATGAGGCCGGGCGCGGTGGCTCAAGCCTGTAATCCCAGCACTTTGGGAGGCCGAGACGGGCGGATCATGAGGTCAGGAGATCGACACCATCCTGGCTAACACGGTGAAACCCCGTCTCTACTAAAAAATACAAAAAACTAGCCGGGCGAGGTGGCGGGCGCCTGTAGTCCCAGCTACTCGGGAGGCTGAGGCAGGAGAATGGCGTGAACCCGGGAGGCGGAGCTTGCAGTGAGCCGAGATCGGCCACTGCACTCCAGCCTGGGCTACAGAGTCTCCCTCTGTCTCAAAAAAAAAAAAAAAAAAAAAAAAAAAGAAATAATGACTGAGAACTTCTCAAATTTGGAGAAAGAAATAGACATTCAGATTCAGAAGCCCAAAGGACCCCACACAGGGTTTTTGAATTTTGAAAGCAACAAGAGAAAAGCAACTCCTCATATAGGAAGGAACCGCCATAAGATTATCAGTGGATTTCTCCTGAGAAAGTGGGAGAGAGTTCAAGAGACAGTGGGATGATATATTCAAAGTACTGAATGAAAAACAACCTGCCATCCAAAAGTACTATACCTGGAAAAGCTATCCTTTTAAAATTAAAGAGAAAGAAAATCTTTCCCAGACAACAAAAACGGATGGAATTCATCACCCCTAAACCTTCCTTACAACCTAAGCTGAAGAGAGTTCTTAAAATTGAAATAAAAATATGCTAAATATCATATATGTAAGCATATGAAAGCATACATCTCACAGGTAAAGGTAAATATATAGTAACATAACACTGTAAAAATGGTGCATAAACTAATGTTAACTCTAATATAGAAGTTAAAAGACAAAAGTATTACAAATAACTATAACTATAAAATTAATTCACGGATATGCGATATAAAAGGAAGTGAACTCTAACTGCAATAACACAGACTGGGTGGGTGAAGTGGAAATGTAGAGTTTTTTAACGTGATTGAAGTTGTTATAAATTTATATAGGTGGTTATAATGTAATTACAAGATATTTATGCAAACCTCATGCTAACCACAAAAAACTGTGACATATACACAAATGATAATGAGACAAAAGGAAAATCATTACATATATCATCAAATAGGAAAGGAAGACAACGAGAGAAGAAACCTAACCACTGCAAAACAACTGAATGACACTAGTAAGTCCTTATATATTAATAATTAATTTAAATGTAAATATATTAAACTTCCCAATCAAAAAGCATAGTGTCTATAAATGGATAAAATACAAGATCAAGAGATACACTTTCTATGCGACTCACGTTAGGTGTAGGCACACACAAGCTGACAGTGAAAAAATGGAAAAAGATCTCCTATGCCATTGGTAACCAAAATAAAGCACGAGTGGCTATATTTGTATCATAGAAAATAGACTTTTCCTCAAAAACTGTTACTAGAGACAAAAAAATTATATGGTGATAAAAGGGTCAAATCAGCAGGAAGATATAATAATGTATATACACCCAGTATCAGAACACCTAAAAATATAAAGCAAAGATTGATAGATCTGAAGGGAGTAATAGACAGAAAAACAATAATGTGAGACTACTTCAATACTCCACTTATAATAATGGATAATCTATCTAGACTCAAAAAAATCAGAAATGAAAGAAAAGACATTACAATGGATACCTCAGAAATTAAAAAGATCATAAGGAACTATTATGAATTATACATCAATAATTTAGACAACCTAGAAAAAAATGGATAAATTGCAAGAAATATGAAACATACCAAGACTGAATCAAGAAGAATTGGAAAGTTGGAAGATACCAATAACAAATAAGGAGTTTGAATGAGTAATCAAAAAGCTTTCATAACAAAGAAAAGCCGAGGACCAGGTGGCTTCACTAATAAATTCCATAAAACATTTAAAATATTAACAGCAATCCTTCTCAAACTCTTCCAGAACATGAAAAAAGAAAGATCACTTCCAAACTCATTTTATGAGACTGGCATTACCCTTATACCAAAGACAAACAAAGCCACCACAAGAAAAGAATGCTACAGGCTAGTATCTCCAATGAACTTACATGTAAAAATCCTCAATAAAATACCGCCAATTCCAATTCATCACCATTTTAAAAGAATCATACACTCTGACCAAGTGTGATTCATTGCTAAGATGCAAGGATAGTTCAACTTATGCAAATCAATCAATGTGATATATCCCATTAACAGAGTGAAGGATAAAAATCACATGATCATCTTGATAGATGCAGAAAAAGCTTTTGACAAAATTCAACACCGTTTCATGATAAAACCTCTCAACACACCATATATAGAAGGAATTTACCTAAACATAATAAAGGCCATATAAGAAAAAACTGGAACTCGCGTTACACTTAATGATGAAAGATGGCAACTTGTTTTCTAAAATTAGAAACAAGAAAAGGATGTTCACACTATTCATTTCTATTCAACATAGTACTGGAAGTCCTTGCCAGTGCAATTAGACAAGAAAAAGAAATGAAAGCCTTCTGAATTGTAAAGGAGGAATTAAAATAATCTCTCTTTGCAGACAACATGATCATATATGTACAAAACTCAAAAATTAAACACATATATACACACAGGTTAGAACTAATGAATAAATTCCTCACTGACTCAAGAAGTTTAAACACAGCTTCTTATCAAATGCATGCTATACAAAAAGCCACCTTCAGTATTAATGAAGAGACAGAAATTGTATGTATCAAAGAACTAAATGGAAATTCCTAAAATTAAAAGTATAGTAACCAAAGTAAAAAGTTTCATAGAGGAGAATAGAATATTTGAACAGACAGAAGAAAGAATAAACAAACTTGAAGACAAGTTATTAGAGAGGACACAACGTGGAGAAGGGAAAGAAAAGAAAAATAAAAATTTAAAGTGCCTCTGAGAAATATGTGGCCCACTATCATGCAGTGAATGGCAATATTTTCTCCCTTTTGAAAAAATTGCCAACAAACAGCTGTTTGAATATTATTTCTATTTAGTTATCTCTTTTTGCTTTCTCTGGAACTCCAACATTAGGATTGTTAGAACTGTTCATGTATTCCATACACTTCTTGCTTTCTTATTTTTATGCTTTTTTTCTGTGTGCTTTGGAGTGGGGATTTTTCCACTGGTCTGTCTTCCATTTAAGTTCTGTAATTTGACCTGTACAATCTACGGTTCATCTACTGAGTTCTTATAATAAATTGTGATTTCTAGTTCCAAAATATCCATTTGATAATTTCCAATTCACTGAGGAAACTCTACATTCTCTTTTACATTTTGTACATTTTTCTCTTATTTTAAAATGTATTTATCATAGTCATTTTTTCATGTGTCTGGATTGTCTCGACACTATTAAAAATTTCTCCTTTTTTTCCCTTTTCTCTAATTACAAGTAATAATTATTTTACTCTTAACATGAATATAAGTGTTTTATTGTATGCAGGAAATTGTGTAGAAAAAAAACTGTAGAAGCTCTAGGTGTCTTCACTAGAGATTTTCTCGTCTTTCTTCTGTTAGAAAGATATCATGAGGCGATGATTACCTAAACCAGTCATGGACCGAACTAGGTCACCAGTAAATGAGTTTTTTATTAAGTCTTGGACTAATTCTCTTTTATTAATACTTCTCAGGCCTGGGTCTGCTAGACCCTCATCTAGGAGTCTACCCGACTCTATTTCCTCAGCTTTGAAAGATGATGGGGATGAATCACTATCGCTCAAAGGTTTCCACCCCAGCTGTCCAGCCTTTTGCTACATGAAAGTTCAAAATCAGGTAAGCATCTTAAAGAGACAGTACGTATGCTGGAGACAAACCTGTGCCTTTTGTCCAAAATATAACATGATTTTAGTGAACTATTCTTTTTGAGAAAATGTAAGCTAGCTCACCTGCATCCCACAACATCCTTAAATTCAACAAATGGGACTTGGGGGGAAATCGTTGCAAATTGAAGGTTCCAAAATGTCTAGTGTATGAATTTAATCCTGTGTAGTAATTAAGAGGATTGGTGGGTTCTTTTCTCGGCAGAGGTCCTCCGATTGAGCTAAGCCTAATCCTCACTTCACATCCAACATCAGCAAGCAAACCGGAGGAAGAAACAGCTGGCACACTCAACTCATTTCACAATTGCTTTCTATGCCTGAAATTTAGTTTATCTAGTCCTCCTTGTTGCTACAGCTCTCTGACGGCTTTAAAATATGATTTTTAAAGTTTAATTGGGATTTCCCAGTTTTTTTTTCACCCTAGAGGAAACAGGATTTGCTAAAATTTATTACATCCTACATAGAACTGTAAGCATCTTCTTTATCCTATTTTATAATCAAAGTTGCAAAGGAGTTGAGTGGCAAGTGTTAATAGGCTCTTTTTAGATTTTGAAGAAATAGAAGGGGATGGTGGGAAAAATTCCAAACTTTCTGATGTCTGACTCCTTCCTCTGTTCTCTGCTGTACCAACGTAGGTACTGTATCACGTAGAGTTCAGACACAAAATGGCAAACCACACCACTGAGATAGCCACGGATTACTAACAAGCTGTAGCTCTCATGACTAGAGTGGAGATCAAATGGAAGAGATTGGAGTTACTGGAACCTAAAGCTTTGGAAAAGGTCCCCTGGTTCTAGGACTCCAACCTTGGAGGAGAGGATCCAGCCAACTTGGGGTTGTAACCTTTGAAATTTGGTGTAGGGCTCAAAGGCCTGGGACTCAGAACTCTGAGTGTAAATTGTTTGTAGCTGTGCTGGTATCTCTGGAGCTGGCAATACTGTTGGTTCTGGGAGTTCCTAAATACATACAAAAAATAATGCACAGACTGAAAGCTACTGCTGCTGCCAAGGTGAAAGCTGTTACTGTGGCAATACTGACATAAACAGGAATCAAACCGTTCGCTTAGGTTTCCAGTCTCTCTCATTCCTCTGTTGGCAGAAATGAATACGAAGAGGACTGGCAAAGAATTGCGATTTGTGGGTTCCCATTTTCCATGGGGCGAAGCATGGTAGGGACAGGAAAAGGGCTTAGAATTGAGACCTAGCAAGTTCACACACACACACACGTGCGCGCACACACACACACACCCTCCGCATCCACAAGCCGTGTCTTTGCTCAGAAAAAACAAAGAGACAAGTTCCAAGAAAATTGTTTAAAATGATGAAAACTAGAAATACACTGGGAATTACCTTTCTTTAATGGAGATTGTTAATCCTGAAACATAATAGATCTCTGGGTTTTTCCGTCGGTGGCCTCTGGCATGGGCAATAACATTTCTACTGCTAGGACACTAAAAATTAATACACGGGATATTTCATTAGGGATTGAGTTTCTTTTCTGAAATTGTAAAAATTTCCTATTCTGTCTCAGATGGAGTCTGAATGCTTTTCTTTCTCAGGTGAAGTATGAACATTTTGCTCTCCTTTCTGATGCGGTTTTTGCCTCCTACTAAGCAATATTAACAAATGTAAACACATACAGGAATTAATAAAAGTAGTATCAACAAAATTTTCTTGTGCAACCATAAGTTTTTTCTTTTTCCTAGGGGATGGCATGGCACTGTCAACACTTCCTCCTGTGCCTTTTAACAGGCAGTAGGGTGGGGCCCACTTACAGTTGCAATGAGACTGATGTTTATTGTTGCAGATGCCTCTCATATTACGGATCTTAGGCAAGCAAGTACTTTCCTCAAATGGCAGAGGGACACACTTCCTACGTGTACACACATGTTTTGAACCACAGTCTGTGCCATCTTTCACTTCACCAATATCAGGTATGGTCATTTCAAAATGGTAGTCAGTACTCCAGCAGTTGATGCCATTGAAGTGAGCCCAGTGCATAGTAGAATGAGCTCTCAACATGGGAATCTCTGTCACATTCTCACACTGAACTCTCCCACACAAGATATCTGAAATATTACATCTTACATATTTAGTGTTATCGAAACCATAGTGGCCAAACGGTCACCGTGGGTGTTCACCCTGTAGCAACTCTGATTTGCACTCTTGGCTACCTTGCCAAAAATGTGTCTACACTGTCCATCACGGTTCTTACATCCCTTTTGATAGCAGTAGCCACTGTCTATGCAGTTGAGGCCATCCTGCACACACACATCTTCTGGACAATTATGCGAAGTTCCCTTGTACCATTCTGGAAGATCACGTTCATTGTGCTTTTCTCTACACAAGTGGCCTGATGGAAGGAACTGGCAGTCTTTGCAACAAAGCCCAAAAGCGCAAGCAGCCGCAGGTTTCAGAGTACAGTCTGCCAAACAACACAGAGCTTTTGTACACAAGGATAAGGATCCACAGTCACACTCCTCTCCTTCCTTAACCATACCATTCCCACCGTACTTGTGTGTGAAGATCTTCTCTGGATTTGGCGAACCATGCAAATAGTTCGCTTTCACAGTGGTTGTGAACAACATCTCATAACAGCAGTTGCTGAATCTATATGTGATGTTTACTGTTGGAGACATTATGCATATTTTCTCCCCACATGTACATGGACTTCTATCATGTGGCATACCCAAAGTATGGCCAAACTCACGTGCCGTAATGAATGCAAATCTAAGCATTTGGTCATCCAGGAAACTAACAACTCAACAATTACCAGCAAGAGTACATCCTGTTCCAAGATGGGATAAGCCAGCAAATCTACCATATCCTTTCTTTACAATAAGATGTACAGCATCATATTTTATGCGGGAATTTAAGCTGACCTTCTTCCATTTGCAAAATTCTGGCAGGACTGCATCTAGGTCATTTATTGCTGTGGGGTTTCCTTCAATCCAAATCTTGATTCCAAGTAAAACCATATCAACTTCTACTGAAGAATAAAAGGCATCTACTTCATTGATAATAAGGCTTACATCCCTTTGCACATTTGAAATATTCCTTTTCTGATAAAGGAATCGCGTGTAGTCTACCACCACTGCCAGTTCAAGAAGCCGTCTGTGGGTCCACTAGCCCTCGTAGATGCTTTGCATCAGAGTGGAATTATCACTCTCTTGAAACTTCAATTGTCATGCTATTTCTTCTGTTAATCCACATCTTAAGAGTGGGAATTGCGTCTCCTTGCTATCTAGCTTATATACCAGATGTTCAAATGTGGCAGAAAGCCTTTGGGCTTGATTTCATAAACAACATCATTTACTCGTGCTATTCCTTGAAAGCCCCCAAAACAGGTGCTAAGAGCAACCAGGGACTCTGGGTCCCCTTCCATATAACCACGGTAGTAGCAATCACTTTGGACAAAAGGCTGGTTCTCAAGGAGAGCACCCTCATCAGTGTAGGTGAACACAGAGAGGTATCTAGATACCAGATTGCTCTTGGCCTTCATGTGGACAATGTGTCTCTGTTCTCCAAAGCACAGGCTATATGACAGCCAACCCGGAGCCTTTATGTTTCTACCAATGCCAGTTACCCTGACAGCTATCACCACTTCTGGGGAGCTGTGGTATTGACAGGGCACAATCTGGGGCCATCCAGAAAGGAACAGAAACACTTCCAGCCAGAGCAGCAAGAGAGTGGTCCTCACCTGCACCAGGGGCTCGCCTACAGCCATTGTGGAACCACCATGATGGAGCTATATGGATGAGATCACAGGAGGGCAGGGCAGGAGGCACTGTTGGTGTCTCCCTCTCTTTGAGTCATTTGTATGCAGCACTGACCTTCACAGTCTGTCTTCTGGCAGACTCAACCCATCAGAGCAGCAGCACTAAATGAAAAAACAAGAAGGACAGTGACAATGGTGATGTTATGAACAGGCCATGGTGGAGGACAAAAGCACGGTATGGGAGAAAATGAATTAATGTTTGACTCAAGACATGACTCGATATACTGTCTTGGATTTGCTCTTACATTTTGGGAAGGCAGAGTCAGACTTGGTGGACAAAAGAATGACAACTGGCCACAGGCTGATAATTTCTGAACCTAGACGAAGGGTACATGGATTCATTACGTTGATCTCTAAATCTACATCTGTGTGTGTGTGTGTGTGTGTGTACATTTCCATAATAAATAAAGTACAAGGGTCTTAATGAAAAAAGAAACATATTTCTTGTTTCGAATCTTGATTTTCGGATTCTTCCTTTTGATAATAAATTATGTAGTTACATTATTCAGGAGAGATACATTAAAAAACACATATTTTTATTCGTATAGTCCCTAATACATACTCCCATGCAACAAATCATTACCTGTTCCATCTTCATCTAATCTTGTCAAACTGCAAAGTTTCAAAGTATCAGTTGTCCTTCAAAAATAGTAGCATCACCAGGAGCAGTGGCTCATGCCTGGAATCCCAGCACATTGGGAGGCTGAAGTGGATGGATCACTTGAAGCCAGGAGTTCGAGACCAGCCTGGGCAACATGGCAAAACCTAGTCTCTACAAAAAAAAAAAAAAAAATTACCAGTGCATGGTGGTGTGTGCCTGTGGTCCTAACTTCTCAGGAGGCTGAGGTGGGAAGCTCTCTTGAGCCTGGGAGGCGGATGTTGCAGTGAGCCGAGATCACACCACTGCACTCCAAAAAAAAAAAAAAAAAAAAAATCCATTACCACTGTAATGGATACCCTCATTCAATTCGATAAAACAATAAACAATGGTGGAATTGGAGGGTCGACTACCCTGGGTTGATTATACTTTTAAGGAAAATAATGCTTTTCAAGGCTTCTGGTCATAGAAAATGGAAATGAAGTCAAACTAGCTATGAACATAATAGCTGGAGGGGACAATACTGAAGGCAAAACTAAGTGCCTTCGGAAATGAAAAGGAGCTCACTGAACTCCCAGTGGAGGGAAGAAAGCTTTGGGAAAGTTAATATTGTTGTACCTGGGCAAAGGCATCAACATTTCTAGCACTTTTGGAATTATAAAATGACCAGCTCCTGGGATCCACCCTGAAATGTATTTGTGTCATGAAAAATATAAATATATACAACCTGGACAACATGGTGAAACTCTGTCTGTACAAAAAATACAAAAAATTAGCCAGGTGTGGTGGCGCATGCCTATGGTCTGGCCACTCGGGAGGCTGAGGTGGGAGGATCACCTGAACCTGAGAGGTTGGGGCTGCAGTGAGCCGTGATAACACTATTGCACTCCAGCCTGGGTGACAGAGCAAGACCTTGTGTCAAAAGAAAAAGAAAAAAAAAAAATATATATATATATATATATACCCTTATATCATATAAAATATTATCTCAATAATACAAACGTATTATCACATATTTGTGAAAATGAAAAGCCTGGTTCTAGCACAGTGCCTGGCTAGCAATACTGTTTTGTTGCATTGTTCTTGAATAAAATATTAGTAAAACCACATAATGTGCAGACATTATACTGCACACTTGACAGACATGAATGAATGCTACTCAGCTCAATAAGTTAATGGTCTGGAACATAGGTTTAGGCAGAGTGTTAGGGTGAAGATGCACTTAAGAATTTGTAAAGTTGGCCGGGCGCGGTGGCTCAAGCCTGTAATGCCAGCACTTTGGGAGGCCGAGACGGGCGGATCACGAGGTCAGGAGATCGAGACCATCCTGGCTAACACGGTGAAACCCCGTCTCTATTAAGAAATACAGAAAACTAGCCGGGCGAGGTGGCGGGCACCTGTAGTCCCAGCTACTCGGGAGGCTGAGGCAGGAGAATGGCGTGAACCCGGGAGGCGGAGCTTGCAGTGAGCTGAGATCTGGCCACTGCACTCCAGCCTGGGCCACAGAGCGAGACTCCGTCTCAAAAAAAAAAAAAAAAAAAAAAAGAATCTGTAAAGTTGCCTTCGATATTTTACATATAAAATGCCTATTTTCATTTATCTAGTGAGAGTGTTTACAGTCTTCATCAGATCCCTAAAGTAACGAGATTATTAAAGTAACGAGATTTAAAACTACTAGCCTATTTGAGGGGAATGAAACACAGAGGAAAGTGAAATCTGCTCTGAGAGATCTAAACCACACTGATCAAATACCGTTTCCCATCACAGGTAATACAAAAATGAAAGGTTCCAGATTTAGCACCTATCATCTCCTGGACCCGGACTCCTTTCTCCTTAAATATTCTTTTATCTCGATTCAAAGTTCTTTGACCACTTCTGTCTAGAATCATTTTCCTGGCACTTTATGGAAACTTCCTTTGGTGAAAAACAACAACAATCTCTCCTCTCTTCATGCTTCTTTACAGAGAGCTCATTATTGCTATTTAATTTTACAAAAACGTAGAGCTCAACAATGTGAAACCCAGCAAAAGGGAAGTTTTCCATTCCCAGTATCCCCCTATGCCCCATAGACCAGATGTTTTGTTGTAATTTGACTTGGTTACAGAAGCCACTTCCAAATCACCAAACTGGCAGCCATCTCATTATACCATTATTTACCTTTCTTCCTTATGATACTAATCTCCCAGATCAATCCTGCACTAACCTCAAAGAAAGGCGTGTCTCATTTACTATTTCCTTCTCCACTGGTAATCTCATTCAGTCCTTGCTGTGTTGAACAAGAATGTGGACAACCCATACAGCACCCAATATGTTTCACCTTTACAACTCACCTTCAATGATCTTTAGCCATCGACCTAGAGCCATGACCTGTATTGTATTATCATCTACAACCATCCTGACTCTTACATATTAAACAGAGAACCACAACTTTTATTATGCATCAAATTTATAGAGAACTCAAATAATTTTTTCTTTTCATTTTACCATTTTTCAAGTACCCATTCTTGTTCCTTTTGTTCTGTAACCTGGTTCTGGACTCCATCACTGTAACCACTGTTAACCAAAATCCTCAACCCAATCTAGATTAATCCTTTTGTCTGCCTTTGCCACTCCTATAACACAATGGCAATACTGTGAGGAAAAGAAATCACAGGGTTTATATTTAGAGGGACGCTTAAAAGGCAGAAGTACACAAAATTAGAATAAGATAGCCGATAGTTCAGCATAAAAGATGAAGTCATGAACAGATATTTATTTCAAAGTCTCCTGTACTTCTAATAATCTGCACTTTGTTGTCCACATTATTTCTCTATTTTCAGATTTTCCAAATTTCCTCATCAATACGCAGGACCCTCAGCTGAAGTTGACATTCTCTTGTTTTTTACAGATTGCTGTTATTATCAAATTTCAGTAATGATAGTTTGAATTGGAAAACCAAGAATCCTTCATTTAATGCTTAATACAGTGTGACTTTTTTTTTTTTAATTTGTTTGTTTGTTTGTGGTTTGAGACAGAGTCTTGCTCTGTTGCCCAGGCTGGAGTGCAGTGGTGCGATCTAGGCTCACTGCAAGCTCCACCTCCCGGGTTCATGCCATTCTCTTGCCTCAGCCTCCCAAGTAGTTGGGACTACAGGTGTCCGCCACTACGCCCGGCTAATTTTTTTGTATTTTTTTTTTAGTAGAGACGGGGTTTCACCATGTTAGCCAGGATGGTCTCGATCTCCTGACCTCGTGATCTGTCCGCCTCAGCCTCCCAAAGTGCTGAGATTACAGGTGTGAGCCACCGCGCCTGGCCCTTTCTTAGTCTTTACTTTGTCATTGCAGATTGGTGGCAGGGGACTTGTTTGAGGCTGAACATTATCCTCATCATGAAAGGGATGAGAGTTCCTTGATGGCTTAGGTAAAATAACCAAGTGAAATAAAGGAGAGGCTCACTTCAAAAAATGCTAAGAGCCCACAAGAAGAAAGCAAGATCACTAGAAGAAATCTTTGAGGACAATACTTCTAAATTGTGAGTGAAATCGTATTTGCTGATTTGCTCTTCACGTCTCTCTTGATATATATTTGGTAATTTTTATGGAGTGTGGTTTTTTTTTTTTTTTTGATGAAAAAGGATTATTTATTTATTTATTTATTTATTTATTTTGAGGCGGAGTTTCACTCTTGTTGCCCAGGCTGGAGTGCAATGGCACGATCTCGGCTCACCGCAACCTCCGCCTCCCAGGTTCAAGCAACTCTTCTGCCTCAGCCTCCCTAGTAGCTGGGATTATAGGCATGTGCCACCAGGCCCAGCTAATTTTGTATTTTTAGTAGAGACGGAGTTTCTCCATGTTGGTCAGGCTGGTCTCGAACTCCTGACCTCAGGTGATCCACCCGCCTCGGCCTCCCAAAGTGCTGGGATTACAGGCGTGAGCCACTGCGCCCGGACTAGGATTATTTATTAATAAAATAACACTGTTGAGAATGAACTTGGCCAACATAAACTGGTCAGAATTTGTTCCTAAGACTTCATCTTGTAAGTAGATAATGAGAAAACAAACTTGAAAGACTATTTGGGCCGGGTGCGGTGGCTCACACCTGTAAACCCAGCACTTTGGGAGGCTGAGACAGGTGGATCACTTGAGGTCAGGAGTTCAAGACCGGCCTGGCCAACATGGTGAAACCCTGTCTCTACTAAAAATACAAAAATTAGCCAGGCATGGTGGTGCATGCCTGCAATCCCAGCTACTCAGGAGGCTGAGGCAGGAGGATCGCTTGAACCTGGAAGGGAAAGATTGCAGTGAGCTGAGACCACACCACTGCACTCCAGCCTGGGTGACAGGGTGAGATTCCAGCAAAAGAAAGAAAAGAAGAGAGAAAGAAAGAGAGAAAGAAAGAGAGAAAGAGAGAAAGAAAGAAAGAAAGAGAGAAAGAAAGAAAGAGAGAAAGAAAGAAAGAGAGAGAGAGAGAAAGAGAGAAAGAGAGAGAGAGAAAGAAAGAAAGAAGGAAGGAAGGAAGGAAGGAAGGAAGGAAGGAAGGAAGGAAGGAAGGAAGGAAGGAAGGAAAAGAACGAATGGAAGAAAGGAAGGATATTGAACTGTCTTTGCACTCGTTCTATTATGTTATACAAGGACTCCAGAAACATCTGTTGAGAGGATGTAGCATTTTCATTCATAAAGTGGTAGAATACTATAATTGTACAGAGAATTCAAGATTGACTGTCATACATCATCTTTTATAAATTCTGTTTTCTTCTCTCCCAGCTTCATCAAATTCATCAATATCTGATTACCACCTACCTCTGATTACCACCTACCTCTTACAGCCTAATTCAGTATTTTTTAAACTATGAGTAAAACTCCATTAAAAGCAATTTGGAGGCTCTGAACTAAATAAATGGAATAGGAAATGGTAAAGGACATAGAACTCCTATCTGAACACCTGACAATGATTTGTGTGTGTGTGTGTGTGTGTGTGTGTGTGTGTGTGTGTGTGTGTATTCATGCATGCAGCAGTGCTGGTGTTCCCTTTCTTTAGAGCTAAACTCTTAAATGACTTACTTATAGGTGAATTAGTAATTCCCATGATCCTTTCTACTTATAGTCCTCTTCACAGATCATTTGTTCCACCCACCTCTGTGAACAAAGATTTTTATTTGAGACCTCACATGACACAGAGAAGTGTAAATCCTTTCCTTCATTTGCCTCTCTTTTGAATAGGTTCTAGATTGAGCTGCATGGCAACCTGAATCTCTCAGTTCAATAGAACATGGCAATTGGATAAGGTTCTTCCCCACTCAGCTCCAACATCTCAACTAGACTGTTTTCTAATTATTCTTCAATATGAAAAAACCTGATTTCCTTGGCCGGGCACGGTGGCTCACACCTGTAATCCCAGCACTTTGGGAGGCCGAGACGGGCGGATCACGAGGTCAGGAGATCGAGACCATCCTGGCTAGCACGGTGAAACCCCATCTCTACTAAAAAAATACAAAAAACTAGCCGGGCGAGGTGGCGGGCGCCTGTAGTCCCAGCTACTCGGGAGGCTGAGGCAGGAGAATGGCATAAACCTGGGAGGCGGAGCTTGCAGTGAGCTGAGATCCAGCCACTGCACTCCAGCCTGTGCGACAGAGCGAGACTCCGTCTCAAAAAAAAAAAAAAAAAAAAAAGGAAAAAACCTGATTTCCTTATCCCCATTCTATATGTTCCTTATATACAGTATAACCATTTTACCTTTTGTGCTTTTGCTCAACGGTTTCTTAGCCCCAGATGATTTTCTCAACATTGAACCATACTATGAAACACTGGAAGTATTTCAAGTTGCTGACAAAAAAATTCAAGTTCATTTAAAACATATTCTGAGGAATTCAGACATCAGTAATCATTCGTATCTTTTTCCCTAAGGTAAAGAATATCTCAGAGACATTTCAAATCTGTACTTAGACATGCTTCTGCCCACAGACATGCTTATTATATATTTTTTGAGACATAGTCTCACTGTGACACCCAGGCTGGAGTGCAATGGCAGGATCTTGGCTCACTGCAGCCTCCACCTCCCAGGTTCAAGCGATTCTCCTGTCCCAGTCTACCAAGTATCTGGGACTATAGGCACGTGCCACCGTGCCCAGCTGATTTTTGTATTTTTAGTAGAGACGGGATTTCACCATATTGGCCAGGCCGGTTTTGAACTCCTGACCTCAAGTGATCTGCCCTCTTTGGCAGACTTGGAGTACAAAACTGTCAAAACAGACAAATAATAAAAGATCAATTTGGCCGGGCGCGGTGGCTCACGCCTGTAATCCCAGCACTTTGGGAGGCCGAGGCGGGCGGATCACAAGGTCAGGAGATCGAGACCACAGTGAAACCCCGTCTCTACTAAAAATACAAAAAATTAGCCGGGCGCGGTTGTGGGCGCCTGTAGTCCCAGCTACTCGGGAGGCTGAGGCAGGAGAATGGCGTGAACCCGGGAGGCGGAGCTTGCAGTGAGCCGAGATCGCGCCACTGCACTCCAGCCTGGGCGACAGAGCGAGACTCCGTCTCAAAAAAAATAAATAAATAAAAAATAAAAGATCAATTTATCAGGAAGATATACAATAATTACATATGCACCCAACCTCAGTGCACGTAAATATATAAAACAGTGGCAGATCTGAAGGGAAAAATAGACAGCAATATAATAATAGTAGGAGACTTCAGTACTTCACTTTCAATAGTGAACAGAATAACCGGACAGAAAGTCAATAAGTAAACAGCAGATTTGAACAACACTGTAGAACAAATGAACCCAGCAGACATGTATAGAACATTCTACCCAACAGGAGTAGACTACATAGGCTTCTCTAGTTCATGCAGAACATTCTCCAGGACTGATCATGTTCCATCACAAAACAAGTCATAAATATTTTAAGAAGATTATAGAAGGAATTTACCTCATCATAACAAAGGCCATATATGTAAAGCCCAGAACTAACATTACACTTAGTGATGAAAAGATGCCAGCTTGTTTTCTAAAATCAGAAAGAAGAAAAGGATGTTCACACTCTTCATTTTTATTCAATATAGTACTAGAAGTCTCAGCCAGTGCAATTAGACAAGAAAAAGAAATAAAAGCCTTCTGAATTGGAAAGGAAGAATTTAAATGATCTCTCTTTTCAGATAACATGATCATGTGACCATATATGTAGAAAACCCTAAAGACTCCACAAAAAGAAACCTGTTAGAACTAAAAAGTTCAGTAAGTGGCAGGATACAAAATCAACATACAAAATTCAGTTATATTTCTATACACTAACAAGTAAATTCTTAAAATGAAATTAAAACAAACCCAATCATAATAGCAATAAAAAGAACTGAATTCTTAGGATTAAACTTAACCAAAAGGGTGAAAGAATTTTACATAGAAAATTATAAAGCACTCAAGAAGGACATTAAAAAAGACACAGATAAATGGAAAGATATACCATGTTAATGGATGAGAAGATTTAATACTGTTAAAATGTCCATGCTACCCAAAGTAATCTATGGATTCAATGTGAAGTCCATTAAAAATCTCAATGTCATTTATTATTGAAAAAAATTGAAAAAAATCCTAAAATTTGTAGGTAGCCACAAAAGACTCCAAATAGCCAAAGTATTCTTGAACAAGAAGAGCAAACCTGGAGGCATCACATTTCCTAATTTTAAAATATATTACAAAGTTGCAGTAATCAAAAGATATGATACAAGCATATAAACAGATATATAGAACAATGGAACATAATAGAGAGACTAGAAATAAACCCATGCATTTATGATCAATGACCTTAGATAGAGGTACCAAGAATATATTATGGGGAAAGGATAATCTCTTCAATAAACGGTTTTGGGAAATCTGGATATTCACATGCTAAATATTGAAATTGGACCCTGATCTCACACTACATACAGAAAAATCAATTCAAAGTTGACTAATGACTTAAATGTAAAACCAGAAACTTTGAAATTACTGGAAGAAAACGTACAGAAAAACTTCTTAACATCGGTCTTGGCAATGATTTTTGGATATGACGCCAAAAACACAGGCACAAAAGCAAAAATAGAGAAGTGACATTGCATCAAACTTAAAAGCTTCTGCACAGCAAAGGAAACAATCAATAGATGACAATGAAACTTAGGTTTCTTAGTCACTTTGAGCTGCTATTACAAAGTACCATAGACAGGATGATTATAAGTTGCAAAGACTCACTTTTCACAATCTGGTTAATGGAAGTCAGAGATCAGGATGTCAGCATGTTTGGGTCCTACTGAGAATCCTCTTCCAGGTTGCAGACTTCTGTTTTTTCCTTTATCCTCACAAAGTAGAAAGAGGGCTGTAGAGCTCTCTGGGGTCTCTTTCGTGTGGTTCTAATCCCATTTGTGTGGGCTCCACTGTCACAACCTAAATTGTCCTTCAAAGGCAATACCTCCTAATAACATCACATCAAGGGTTAGGATTTCAAAATATAAATTCTGAGAGAACACAAATATTAGTACATTGTACTAAGGAATGGGTGAAAATATTTGCAAACGGTTTACCTGATAAGAGGTTAATATCCAAAACATATAAAGAACTCACACAACTCAATAGCAAAAAAACCCAAATAACTCAAAAAATGGGCAAAATCCCTGAATAGACATTTCTCCAAAGAAGACATATAAACAGCCATTGGGTATATGAAAAGGTGCTCAGCATCATGAATCATCAGGGAATTGTAAATCAAAACCACAATAAGGTATCACCTCATATCTGTTAGGATGGCTATTACCAAAAAATAAGAGATAAGTGTTGGCAGAGGATGTGGAGAAAAGGGACACTTGCACACTATTATGGGAATATAAATTGGTGCGGCCATTATGGAAAACCAGGATGCAGTTTCCTCAAAAATTAAAAATAGAAATACCATACGATCCAGCAATCCCATGTCTGAGTACATAGCTCCAAAGGAAAAAAGTCACTGTTCCAAGGATCTATCTGCACTCCCTTGTTACTGCAGCATATTCACAAAAGTCAAGACATAGAAACAACCTAAATGTCTGTCAACAAATGAATAGATAAAGAAAAGAAAATGTAAACACACACATGCACACACACATAAACACACACTATTATTCAGCCTTAAGAAAGAAGGACATTTTAATACAAGCCATAAAGATGAACCCAGAGGACATTATACTAAGTGAAATTGCACTTTTTTTTTTTTTTTTGGACAGAATCTCGCTTCATCACCCATGCTGGAGTGCAGTGGTGCGATCTTGGCTTACTGCAACCTCCGCCTCCTGGGTGCAAGCAATTCTCAAGCCTCAGCCTCCAAATAGCATGCACCGCCACACCCGGCTAATTTTTGTATTTTTAGTAGAGATAGGGTTTCACCATGTTGACCAAGCTGGTTTTGAACTCCGGACCTCAAATGATCCATCTGCCTTAGCCTCCCAAAGTGTTGGGATTACAGGCGTGAGCCACCACACCCAGCCTCATCTCACTTTTATGTGAAATCTGTAATAGTCAAACTCATAGAAGAAGATAATAGAAAGCAAGTAGCCAGGAGCTGAGGTGGTGATGGTCAAAGGTTACAAAGACCCAAATGGTTTCACTTGTAAATTCTATCAAACATTTAAGATGCCAATAATTCTAATTCCACACAAATTCTTCCAGAAACTCGTGAGAAAGAAGAGAAAACACCATCCAGTTCTCTTTATCAGGTCTACACTAACTTGTACAGAAAATAAAATGAAAGCATAAAAGCAAACCAACAAATAACCTCCCAACCCATACCTTTCCTGGACATTGACCTAAAACTCCTTAACAAAATATTAGCTAATCAAATCCAGCAATGTATAAAAAGAAAAATGCGGCCAGGCGCGGTGGCTCACGCCTGTAATCCCAGCACTTTGGGAGGCCAAGGCGGGCGGATCACAAGGTCAGGAGATCAAGACCATCCTAGCTAACATGGTGAAACCCCGTCTCTACTAAAAATACAAAAAAATTAGCCGGGCATGGTGGCGGGTGGCTGCAGTCCCAGCTACTCCGGAGGCTGAGGCAAGAGAATGGCGTGAAACCAGGAGGTGGAGCTTGGAGCTTGCAGTGAGGAGATTGCATCACTGCACTCCAGCCTGGGCGACAGAGTGAGACTCCATAAAAAAAATAAAAATAAAAATAAAAATAAAGAAAGAATAAAGAAAGAAAGAAGGGAAGGAAGAGAGAGGGAAAAAAGAAAAATACATTATGACCAAGTATAAATAATCCCAGGAATAAAAGGAGCTTTAAGTTTGAAAATCAATCAATGTAATTCAGCATGTGGACAGACTAAGAAAGGAAAGCCATATGATAGAACGCATTTGAGAAAATGTAAGATCTTTTAATGATCAGCAAACAAGAAACAGAAGGGAATTTCTTCAAACAAATGTGACATCTACAAAAACACACTATATCGTGCTTAAAAGTGAAAGGTTGAATGGTTTAGTCCCACGATCCAATACAAAACAAAGATGTCCACTCTTGTCACTTGTATCAAACATTGGAAGAAGTCAAGAAAAACAAAAGGAACACAAACTGGAAAAAAGTAAAATTCTCCAAATATTATTGCAATGATAAGAAACGCATGAATAATAAACTTTTACTATCTTAACTTCATTATACTATTTCTTATGAAAATTTACCTCTAATTTTGTTCAAGTCAAATAACTAATCTGAATATGTTGATGGATACCATGAATACCTTAACTCTACATTCCCACTCAGACGTCTTTTGTAATAGTTCAAAAGTAAAGTAGGACTGGGCGCAGTAGCTTATTCCTGTAATCCCAGCACTTTGGGAAGCTGAGGCAGGTGAATCACCTGAGGTCAGGAGTTTGAGACCAGCCTGGCCAACATGGCGAAACCCCATCCCTACTAAAAATACAAAAATTAGCTGGGCATGGTGAAGGGCACCTATAATCCCAGCTACTTGGGAGGCTGAAGCAGGAGAATCACTTGAACCCTGGGGGCTGACGTTGCGGTTAGCTGAGATTGTGCCACTTCACTCTAGCCTGGGTGAAAGAGCAAAACTTCGTCTCAAAAAAATAAGTTAAAGTAGGTCCACCATCCTAAACCAAGACGACCTAAAACCAGTTGATCCTGTCTAGAAGCCCTACCTGTTGCTTAATGATTGGTACTTTCTTGTGTTTGGTTGTGTTTTGTGACAAGCCAAGCAGCAAGTCAATATTGAATTACTTTCCAAAGATACTATCGGTGGGGAAAATGTTCTTTGAGGAATATTTAGAGTACAGAACAATTATGCTAATAAACAAAATATACTGATGTTTGTGATACTGCTTTCATTTTGTAGCAACACAATGTACCAATGAACTGTAACTCATATTTTTTTTGTAGCCTAAATTTAACTTTCACTTAATCTTTTTCCTACATGTTGTATTTTAGCTATGAGTACCTCCAAAATGACTATCTGTAGAACAATGGGGTTTTATGTCCTATTTTTTTAAACAGACTAATTGTGATAATTAAGTTTCCTAGTACCTTTAACAACCTGAGAATATTAAAATAAAAAGTGTATAGTCTGACCTCATAGCATATGCTGAAGTGTGAATATAAGACACTGACTTTGAGTGACACCTCAAGAGCCAAAGAGAGCATATGGAAGAAATAGTCAACCCTGCTCTGCAATTTTAAGTGGCTTGTCAAAGTCTTGTAATGTGTAGTTCTTATTGGATTTCCGAGCACCTTCCCTGCCCATCGTTCTCAAAATCCTATTATAGGGTTGATGACTAACATTTGAAAAGTTTTACAGGAAAACTACAGTTCCAAAATGAGGTCACACACAATTAGGTGGCAAAGTATCTTTTCCTTTTTCCCAATCCAGAGTTCTGATTTGTGATCCTGTGACCCCAATTATAGGTTGGTGTGAATAGGTAGGTTTTCTCTAAAGCCCTACATTTAAAACTCTCTTGCTGTTTTCTCTGATTTCAAAGTCAGTGTTCTCTTTGGACTCTGCAACACATGAAATCATGTTCTCCTCTTAGCTGATTTGCAGAACACAGATTTGCTCATGTTCTTCAGTCTATGGCTGAATAAATGTTTTCTAGCTGCATATCAGCCTTCCTCACTTGCTCAGTCACAGACACATCCCTCAGTTAAGTCAAAGGGAATGATATCCACGAAATTTATCAATAGTTTATAATGCCTGAATGTCTTAAACATACAAAGAAAAGCGTACATAGTTTTTTCCAAAGAAAGAGGACAGATAATATTGCAATATCAATCAGCCTGTTCTCACACTTTGCATGTTCTTCCCTTTAGTAAGGTATTCCATAGGTAAAACTCTTAATATTATTTTGTGTATGCCTTTATTTGTTATAAAGTGCCTGCAAATAATACTAGCACTAACTCTGGAATTAGGAGACTAAGATTTTATATTCAAGCAAGATGGCAGAATAGGAATCCTCCAGCTTCACTCCCTCCATACAAATCCACCAGCAACTCCCTGCAGACAACAATGCCCCCATGAGTATCACAGAGTGCAGAAGTGAGGCTGAGACACCCCCTTGAACCACAGAACTGAGAAGAGCAGCGCACAAAGTGTGAGAGGAGTGGCTTCACTTTTCCTTCATTCCCTACCCTGCTCCCAAGCTGGCACAGTGCCGCACACAGTGGATTTCCCAGGATTACAGAGGGAGGACAGAGCTGGAAGTGAACATTCATCTTCCTGACCATTCTGGATGCATTCTGGATGCAACAGGGTTCTTTGTTTCACATCAACCAGCTCAAGGATCTTGGCAATTGCTCTGCATTCTGACCAGTGGAGGCACACTTCCAGAAAAGCTAGCCAACAGCAGCACTGTGTGGGAAGCATGGTGGACAGGTCACCCAGGCTCGGATCCCTGGCCAGCTTCCACCTCCAGTCCCAGTGCTCTCCTTGAAACTTTCCCAGCCTGTGAGGTAGGAGCAGGTTGGCGATTATCTGCAAAGGGAGTATCTGGCCCTGCCTGGTCCAAGCTGCTGAGTTTTGACCCGGCCAAGTCCTTGATATGCTCATTAATCCTTTCTCAAACTGAAAATCAGAGGCGGGGCAGTGATTAACTGCAGAGGGAGTGTCTGGCTCCACCCAGGCCCAGCAGCTCCAATTCTTGGTGATCTGCTTAAGGCTACCCTGGAAAGGCCGGTAAATCCATGTCTATCCATATCTGTGGAGTTTAGCCTCTGGCCCTACCTACCCTGAGTTGTTCAGTAGCCATCCTAGATACCTTGCCCAACCTCAGAGACCAGCACGTGGCCCTGCCCAACTACAGGTCCCAAACTACATTCTGGCCAGCCAGGAAGGACAACCTCCACCACTGCCCAATCAGAGGCACTCAGAGCCCAGTCGGCAGATCTGCCTTGCTACTGAGTTCAGCCAGTGGTCTCACCAAACAACAGACCTCAGAACTAACCTATGAGCAGGTCTCACTGTACCCCAGAGCAGTTCCACTGAACCCCAGAGCGTAAGTAACATCCCAGCCCAACTAGAGAACACAGTAGTAAAGTCCACCTCTCCGAGGTTGCCACCACCTGGCCCCACCAGAATCAAAGACTGGATTAAATAATGAAGGTTTTTCCACCACCAGAGAACACCAGCAAAAGCTGGAAGGGATGGCCATTTCCTCAAATGCACAGGCACCAATGCAAGACATAAAGACTATGAAAAATCAGAGTGAAATGACAACACCAAAAGAAACTAATAAAGTTCCAATATTAGACCCTGAAAAAGCGGAGATCTATGAAATGACAAAGAATTCACAACAGTCCTCTTAAATTCAGAGAACTACAAGAAAATAAAGATAGAAAATTAAAATTTGGAAAATAGCTTATTGGCAAAATGAAAAGTTTGATAAAGAAGCAGAAAGAAAAAAATCCCAGGCATAAAAAAATGCAGTAAACTGAGTTTTTTCAATAAAAAGCTTCAACAGCAGGGTTACTCAAGAAGGAGAAAGAATCAGTGAACTTGAAGATAAGACATTTGAAATTTTCTAGTCAGAGGAGTGAAAAGAAAAAAAGAATGAAAAAAAAGGAGCAGGCCTATGGGATTATGGGAAACTATCAAGAGAACTAACCTATGTACAATAGGAATTCCTGAAGGAGAAGAGAGAGAGAACGCCCCAGAAAGCATGTTTAAGACAATAACGGTGGCCAGGCGCGGTGGCTCACGCCTGTAATCCCAGCACTTTGGGAGGCCGAGGCAGGCGGATCACGAGGTCAGGAGATTGAGACCATCCTGGCTAACATAGTGAAACCCCATCTCTACTAAAAATACAAAAAATTAGCTGGGCATGATGGTGGGCGCCTGTAGTCCCAGCTACTCAGGAGGCTGAGGCAGGAGAATGGCGTGAATCCGGGAGGCAGAGCTTGCGGTGAGCCGAGATTGCACCAATGCACTCCAGCCTGGGCGACAGAGCAAGACTCCGTCTCCAAAAAAAAAAAAAAAAAAAAAAAAAAAACAAAAAACAGCAGCAACAAAAAAGAGAATAATGACTTAAAAGTTTCCAAACCTGGGGAAAGATGACAACTTTCAGGTACAGGAAACTCAGAGGTCTTCCTTTAAATTTAACCCAAAGAGGAATTCACCAAGACATATCATAATCAAATTATCAAAAATCAAAAGACAAGGAAAGAATACTGAAAACAGCAAGACATAAGAAACATAAGGCCAGGTGTGCTGGCTCACACCTGTATCCCAGCACTTTGGGAGGCTGAGGTGGATGGATCACGAGGTCAGGAGTTCATGACCAGCCTGACCAACATGGTGAAACCTTGTCTGTACTAAATACAAAAATTAGCCAGGTGTGGTGGCACGGGCCTGTAATCCCAGCTACTCAGGAGGCTGAGGCAGGAGAATCACTTGAATCAGGGAGGCAGAGGTTGTGATGAGCCAAAATCACGCCATTGCACTCCAGTCTGGGTGACAGAGCGAGACTCTGTCTCAAAAAAAAAGGAAGAAAGAAAGAAAGAAAGAAACATACTACATTCAAGGGAGTCCCTTGATGACATCACTACTCTCATAATGAAGATGGCAGATATCCTGTGGGTCAAGGCTGAAGCACTTGGCAGGAGATTAGCACCTGCCTCAAATATGCTTCCCACTAGATAAATACACTATTTCAGTATTTAGGACAACTTGTCCTTAACTTTGTGATTTCAGAGATGTTAGTGGAAATGTAGGTGGAAACACAGTAAGACAATCATTAGGCATTTGTCAAAACTATTTGTCAATGAGATGAAATGTGTTACAAGCCTGCAAAAATACAGAAGGTAAAATACTTGGGGTACTTACTTTAAAAGGCAAAATTTCTTTTAATTTGTAAAATAAAGTAAATATTTTAAAAGACAGATTTTCTAACTTTGCTTTATGTATTCCTAATATGTTGCCTAATTTTTTCTCCGAAGGGAAAAATTGATTTCCTTATGGTTAGTTTAAAAGAGAATATAATACAAAGGGGGCAAAGATTCAAACAAAATTTAAGAAAAAATAAAGTAAATTTGAACTGTTTGTCCCATCTGGCAGCCCTGTGATTAGTGATACCGAGGGGCGTGTGGAGGGGTGTGACTGGTGAATTGCAATCATTGCTTTCTATCTGGTGTTGACGCGGGTGTCAAAAACCAGTTGACAAGTGATGTGTGTTGGGCAATTCTTTTGATAACTTAGTTCAAGTTTCTGCTCTTAGCAAACACCTAAGTGAAAAACACTGTAAATATCCACTAGCTGGAATGCCTGAAGGCTAATCAGTTCCTGCTCCATGTCCTATATGCACTGCATCCCATCAGATGGTTGAGATGAAGTAGTGCAGGATGGGATATGTGCTCTTATTCAGAGACCCACCAGTGACAAATTCTCTGCTTTAGGCAGTTAAGAGTAGTTTGATGCCATCCTGCAAATAAATGTCAGGCTAATAATAAATAATGTCTCCAGGAAAATCTGTAAGACCTAAACCACTTTCCTTAAAATAAATCTTACTGGTGGTAACTTGATTTTATGAGAGTGAAAGAAACGCTATTGGATTCTGAAAGAAGCTGACATACGCCTGGCGCTTAAAAATTAAACTTTGTAAAAAAGGAATAATGAATTATTGGAGTTTTGGGGTTTTAAAAATAAATATGAGACCTTATGCTTAGAAAATAATCTTAATGTAATTGCATTGGTCATTACTCAATCCATAGAGAACAATGGGTTTTCTAAACACTGTACTGACAGATAAAACTTACACAGTCTCTGCTCTCCAAAAGCTTTCATTTGAAGATTGTTATCAATTAAATCAACATGTAGGACAAAATTTGGATATGAAACTCTATCGCAGACATAGGAAAAACACGGCAAGATCCACGCTCTTGAATCTCCTTTCAAACACAGTAATTGGTTTAATATAAATAAAATGTTTTATTCCCACCCATCCACTTACCCCTAAAGAAAGCAAGCATAAACAACCTCATTTCCATTTAAATCAATAAATCTGAGCACAGAATTTTTTAAGTCTCATGTATTCAATAGAAAATAATAAGCAATGCAGTGGTCACCTACAAAATGTCCATTTTAAAGTGAGGGGTAATCCTCAAATGAAACTTTAAAATAGGAAAGAGTAAAATTCAACGCCATGCCAAGTTATTACTGGAATTCACTAGGAAACAAATGAAAGTAATTTCATTGGGTTTGATTGAGAGAAATACTGTGCCAGGTTTTTCCCAGAAAATGTTTGACAATCACTGTTCCATTTGATTTTTAAGCTCTTATGCATTGCAAAGAAAATGAAATCCATATGTTTCTAATTCACTTACACTCAACTCATCAAATGTGTGCTGTAGGAGTTCTTGAAGTTGGGCAGCTTCTAAACCATATTTCATCCTTCCTAAATAGAGCTCAAAGACAGAACTGACTTATGTTTAACTCTATAATTAATTTTTATGCTATCAGAGGAATGCCACTGAACTCACGTGTTTTAATATGCATTATTATCCTCCTCTCGGATATAGGCAAGGGGTACAAAATGTTTAGCTAAATAAATCCTCACTGTCCTTTTTGCCTGTTGCCTTTTTGTTTCCATTGTTTTTCAAGAGAAACAAAAGGAATTAGACTTGCAAAGAAAAACCTGTTCTTTCCTCAAGGAACAAAATGTATGTGATTACTTTCCTCCCTAAGTCTTCATGTAAATAACAATGCTAGTCGGCAATGGAGCAGAGTCATTCTCATGTCTAGTTCTTGGTCAGACTTTTATTCAGAGGATTTTGGTGAGAGCTCGATTACTGTCTATAATCACTTAGCTGTAATGGTAACAGCATGAAAATAGCGACTGTGTTGTTCAGTTTTGCATTGTCACATCTGGCACGACACCTGGCTGGTCCTTTCAAGGTGGCTGGCACCCTGCCCAGTGTTCTTTGTTACTCAATGGAGTGCGAGTGGGTTTTACCATCCATTTCTTTGAAGCAGGCATGTTTGGGGATAAAATAAAGATGTAACACTAAATCTGACATTGGGTTTTGCAGATTTAAAACATTTTAACTACTCCAGTCATTATAACATAAAAGTTCTTCAGTCTTTCAAAGCTGCTGTATTATAACCCAAATGGGATTCGGGAGAGTTACCAAATGAAAAATCCACTGCACATGTTTACTGTGGCATCAGGAACATTCCAAACTGCCCCCTGAAATAAGTTTCTTTCTCAAATACAGTGTTTCTAAGATCAGGGCTTTCTCTGTCCTTTCTTCCATCACTGGTGGCTGGAATTCAGCCCCAGTCAGCCGTCTCCTAGTACGTGAATCTTTGAAGTAAGGACTTTATAAAATATATATTTACCGCATTAGGCTCTTTTTCTCCATTATACTTATTCCACAGATGACCCCACAATTATTTTCCAGTCCCTTCTAAAGGATATTTTATTATTAATTTTCTTCCAGCAGGGCTTAAGTTGGCAGTAAGATATAGAAAACAAAACAAAACAAAACACCATAAGTACTTAAGGTTAGATATACCTGATAAGATAAGCTGTGCAACCTTGGATAAATAGCTCAACCCCTCTGAACTTTGATTTAGTTATTTCAAAAGCGATCCAAATAGCTAGTTTAGCTGCCGTGCACAGTGGCTCATGCCTTGAATCTTAGCACTTTGGGAGGCTGAGGTGGGTGGATCACTTGCAGCAAGGAGTTCAAGACCAGCCTGGCCAACATGGCGAAACCCCCTCTCTACTAAAAATACAAATATTGGCCAGGCGTGGTGGCACATACCTGTAATCCCAGCTACTCGGGAGGCTGAGGCATGAGAATTGTTTGAACCCTGGAGGTGAAGATTGCAGTGAGCTAAGATGATGCCATTGCACTCCAGCCTGGGCAACAAAGCGAGGCTGTTTATCATAAAAAAACAAAAACAAAAACAAAAACAAAAAACCCTAGTTAAAAGATTGTAACACAGGCTGGGCACGTGGCTCATGCCTGTAATCGCAGCACATTGGGAGGCTGAGGCAGGAGAATTTCTTGAGCCCAGGAGTTTGAGACCAGTCTGGGCAGCATGGGGAGACCCTGTTTCCACAAAAAATTTTTTAAAAAGCCAGGCATGGTGGTGCACACCAGTGCTCGCAGCTACTTGGGAGGCTGAGGGGAAGGTAGCTTGAGTCTGGGAGGTCAAGGCTGCAGTGAGCTGTGTTCACGCAGTTGCACTCCAGCCTAGGTGACAAAGTGAGACTCTGTCTCAAAACAAAACAAACGAACAAAAAAATGAAAAATAAGTGAAGATTGGAGTACAAATTAAATGAGAAAAAACCCACAGTGCCTAACACATAATTGATTCTCATAAATATTAATGTTTTCTCTCTACTCTGACAGCCTGAAGACTATCTCATCTACCTGCACTGTCATTCTTATTCTTTCAGTGCATTTTTGTCAGGTATGAGCAAGGTAGTATATTAGGCGACTCAGACATTGCAGCGAAGAAAAGAGACACGATCACTTTCTTTTCAAATGGAGTGGAGGAGAGAGACATTAAACAATCGCACAAATAAATAAACATTTACAAATTATCACTAACTATAAAGGAAAAGTAGAGTACTATGAGCATTGTTATTACCAGACACATACCTCCTGCTCAGCCAGGTTTTTCCTGGCAAATATCAGGATTCATAACATCCAGTAAATTTTCATCGTCCTGGCTACAGTCACATGGGATGCTTTGAAATCCTATCTGATTTTTTTGAAGTGAGGAGGGATCAATATTTGTGTTTATCAACAATACATGCCACATACAAAAGAGTGTGGGATCCATATTAAAACATCAGTGTAAAGAGAGACTAACATTATCATTAGTATTTATTTATTACAAAACTGTTGAATTATTACTAAGTTCACGTCTAGAAGGCTGTGTGATGCATCTGTTTGCACTAGGGATATCCTATGCACAATATTTTTGTTATCAGTAGAAAGTAGATAGTAGCCTTCATATTTTGCTGCACTGGAATGATTGTGGTCCTGTCAATTTTGTTAACAAAGATTTGGAATTCGGAAACAATGTCATGAGTGGTGATCAGGGACCCAGACCAGCCAAGGCATAGAGTTTCCATCACATAGCTGAATCACGATTGTAAATAATGTGCTCAGCTTGGTTCTGGGCCATGTGAAATAGAACGTAGAAGACAGAGAATACCCACCCTTTCTCCAATATAGGGGTGATCACAGGCCAAATTTAAAAACAGGTAAGAATGATCTGTGTACTTTTCAGCTTGCCCTCTGTGTCTTTTCCCCAAGCTCTCAGAGCCAGGATATTATTTAAAGTTACACACCTGAGCCTGCTCAAAGTGATAAATGTTCTAAAGCAAATGAAGGAGGATTTAATTTTGTTATTTATAGTTGTAAAAATAAACTCATATTTTAAAAATGTAGAACATACAAAAAAGAAAAAAGTCCCAGATTTTCATTATACCAACATACATGTCGTTCTTATATATTTCCTTTTCCCTCTTCCCATATTACGTAAAGATAATACATACTATTTGGTCTCCTGATCTTATACCATTTTACTAACTGAGGCATTTCTCCTCTTGCAATTTTGTATTTTTCAACATCACATTTAATGGCAGCTGGTATTTCACTGGCTAGATGTGCATCTTGATGTCGTTAATCCTTCCACTTGTGCTGGAAAATTAGATTGGATCCAATGTTTTTTGTTACTACAAATAACACCATAAAAATTCCTCTTGTATGTAGCTTGTTTTTCTTATTTAGGATAATATCCTTAGAGGTCCCAAAAGGGAGACTTCCAGGGGAAAAGTTTGGGCAAAAATATGATGCCACGTTGTTTTCCAAAGATTATGTCTCTTTCAGCTGACTTGAGAAAGATTTGAGAGCATCAGCTACACTTCTTTCTTTCTCCTCTTGCTTATTACCTTGTTATTTTATTTTATTAGCTTTCTACTTTGAAATAGTAGATAGAGTCTCAAGAAGTTGCAAAGAAATGGACAGGGAGATACCATTCAACCTTCAGCTAACCTCACCAAATGTTAACATCTTCATAACTATAGCACATTTTGTTATAACCATAGTATTAAAACCAGGAAATTGACTGGCTATAATTCACAGAGCTTTAGATTTCACCAAACATGTAACTCTGTGTGTGTGTTTGTACCCACATCTCTATGCAAATTTATCACGTGTGTAGCTTCACATATCCAATACCACAATCAAGATGCTTTACCGTCACCAGAGGCTCCTTCCTATTACCCCTTACTGGCCACACCCACACCTCTGTTCGCATCCCTAATCCCTGGCAACCATTAACATGTTTTCCATGTCTATAATTATGTCATTTCAGAAATGTTGTGAGTGGCAGGGGGCAGCCAAATGCCTAGGTAGATGGCGTGGGTCCCCAGTGAAACACCGCTCCCAAACTGAAGACAGTTTAAAGCCTGAAAGCCAAGCTACAAGCTAAATCCTCGGACCAGATTGAGAATTTGTCTTCCTGTTTGGGGTGCTTTCCTGATCGATCCCTACCCTTCACCTATTTTACATATACCTACCCTTTCCTAATTGGTTTTCTATTCTGTTGTGCCCACCTTTGAGTGGTGTCTTTGCTTCAACCTTTTTTCCATACTCACAAACCAATCAGCACACACTCCCCATTTAGGGTCCATAAAAGGCCCTGGACCCAGCCCCACAGGGAAGTTTCCCACCATCAGGTAGGGGAAGCCCCCTCACTCCCTGTATGCTCTCTTTGCTGAGAGCTTTCCTTTCACTTAATACATTCTACTCCCCTCATTCTCCTCCACTGTCTGCACATCTAATTCTTCCTGGTTGCAAGACAAGAGCTAGGACCTAGCTGAGCTAAGGAGCAGAAAGATCAAAACAATATTACATAATGGGACATAGCAATATATATCCTTTGAATTGGCCTTTTTTTCACTCCAACATAATTTCCTGGAAGTTCACCCAATTGGTTGCATGAATCAGTAGTTTGTACCTTTTGTTAATGAGTAGTGTTCTATGGCGTGCATGTACCACAGTGTGTTTAGCCAATCACCTCGTAAAGGACACTGGTTAATTTCCAGTTTCAGGCTACAATGAATAAAGCCTCTGTAAACATTTATTTACAAGTTCTTTCTACAAATAAGTTTTCATTTCCGTGGGATAAATGCTGAAGGGTGCAATTGCTGGATCATAGGGTATGTTGTGTGATACGCTTTATAAAACACGGCCAAACTGGTTTCCAAAGGGGTTGTGGCATTAAACACTTCTACCAGCAACCTATGAGTGATCCAGTTTTTCTGCATTCTTGCCAGCAGTTTGTGTTATCACTGTTCTTTATTTTAGCCATTCTCATAGGTATATAGTAATATCTCATGATTTCAATTTGCATATTTCTAATGACTAATGATGTTGAATATCTTTTCATGTGCTTATTTGGCATCTGTAGATGTTCTTTATGAAATATCTATTCAAGCCTTTCCTCCATTTTCTAATGGATATTTTTAAACATTCAGTTTTGAGAATTCTTTATATATTATAGATATAGGTCCTTTGTTGGACACGTGATTTGTAAATATTTTCTCCCAGTTTTTATAATTTTTATTTTCATATTTTTAACAGGGTCTTTCCCAGAAGAAGAGTTTTTAATTTTACTAGACTTCATTTTACAGTTTTAAATTAATGAATTATGTTTTTATTGTCAAGCCTAAAAATCTTTGTGTAGTCCTAGTTCTCAAAGGTTGTCTCGCGTATTTTCTAGAAGTTTTACAGTTTGTTTTGTTTTGTTTTTTCCCCGAGATGGAGTGTTGCTCTTTCGCCCAGGTTGGAGTGCAACGGGGCATGATCTCAGCTCACTGCAACCTCTGCCTCCTGGGTTCAAGCAATTCTTCTACTTCAGCCTCCCGAGTAGCTGGGATTACAAGCACGTGCCACCATGCCCAGGTAATTTTTGTATTCTTAGTAGAGAAGTGGTTTCACCATGTTGGCCGGGCTGGTCTTGAACTCTTGACCTCATGATCCGCCTGCCTCAGCCTCCCAAAGTACTGGGATTACAGGCGTGAGCCACTGTGCCCGGCCCAGTTTTATAGTTTTATATCTTACTTTTAACTTCATGACCTATATTGAGTTACATGTTGTATAAGGTGTGAAGTTCAGGTTGTAGTTTTCTTTCTGTGAACGTCCAATTCTTCCAGTACCATTTATTTAAAATGCTCTGTCTCTTCTATTGAATTGATTTTTTTCCTTTGTTAAAAATAAATTGGATCCATATTTGTGTGGATCTGTTTCTGAATTTTTATTCTGTCCCACTGATATATGTTTATCCTTCTGCCAGAATCACAGTCTTCGTCGATTTAGCTATGTAGTAAGCCGTAGGTTCAGGAAGAGTGATTACTTTCAATTTATCCTTCTTTCTCAAAATTGTTTTGGCTATTCTAGGGCTTTCCCTTTTACATATAAATTTTAGAATCAGCTTGTCTTTGTGTACAAAAAGCCTTGCTAGATTTTGATAGGAATTGTGTTAAACCTATAGATTCATTACTATGTTGAGTTTTCCAATCCATAAACACAGCATGTCTCTCCAAGTATTGAAGTCTTCTTTGATCTCTTTAATGAGCACTGGAATTGTATTATTTAGATCTAGTATGTGTTTTGTTAACTTTATACCCAAGTATTTTGTTTTCTTTGGAGTAATTGTACGTGGTGTTGCATTTTTAATTTGGTTTGTATATAGAAATGCAATTGATTTTTGTGGGGTGATTTTGTAATCTGTTACCCTACTTAACTCATAAATTCTACAATTTTTTGTAAATTCCCTGGTATCTCCTTTATAGACAATCCCCTCATCTGCAAATAGAGACAGCTTAATTTCTTCCTTTTTAAGCTGCATGCCTTTTATTTCTCTTACCTTATTGTCACGGCTAGAACTTTTAGTAAAATGCTGAGTAAGAATGGTGAGAGCGTATATCCTTGCCTTGTTCCCAATCTTACAGAGAAAGCAATCAGTCTTTCACCAATAAGTATTACGTTAGCTATAGATTTTTCAGAGATGCTCTTTATAAGGTTGAGGACATTTCCCTGTATTACCATTGTATAGAAAAGTGTTTTTTATTTTTTTCCTTTTTTTTTGAGGCAGAGTTTCACTCTGTCGCCCAGGTTGGAGTGCCGCGGTGTGATCTCGGCTCACTGCAACCTCCACCTCCTAGGTTCAAGTGATTCTCCTGCCTCAGCTTCCCGAGTAGCTGGGACTACAGGCGCCTGCCACCACGACTGACTAATTTTTGTATTTTTAGTAGCGATGACGTTTCTCCATGTTGTCCAGGCTGGTCTCAAACTCCTGACCTCAAGTGATCCGCCCACCTGGGCCTCCCAAAGTGCTGGGATTACAGGCGTGAGCCACTGCACGTGGCCGAGAGTTTTTTTAAAATCATGAATTGTTGTTGAATTTTTCTTCAAATACTTTTGTTGCATCAATTGATATAATTACGTAAATTTTCTTCTTTAGCCTGTTGATGTGGTGGGTTACATTGATGGATTTTTGAATATTGAACCCACTTTGCATGTCTGGTATAAATTCTACTCTGTCAAGGTGTTTTATTCTTTTTATACATTGTTGAATTGCTGAAATTTTGCTGAAGATTTTTTCATCTAAGTTCGTGAGAGTTATTGGTCTACAGTTTTCTTCTCCATATTGTCTTAGTCTGGTTTTGCTATCAGGGTAAGTATGGCCTTGTAAAAGGAATTAGGAAATACTCCTTCCTCTTTCTGGAAGAGATTGTGTAAAATTGAAGTTAATTATTTAAACATCTGATAAAATTCTCAAGTGAAAGATTTTAAAATACAAATTCAATTTCTTTATGGTTATAGGACTATTTGTGTTCTCTATTTCATTCTTTTTGAGTATTGGTAGTTTTTGGAGTGTGGGAAAGCGAGGAAGGAAAAAGTCTTTGGGTGAAGGTGATATTACTACAGTGGTAGGCAAACTACACTTAGAAATCAGCCCCAGGTTAAACACTCAGGACCAGATTCCACTTGTTACGTTTTTCACCAATAGAGTTTCCAAACTCACAGATTTTCTGAATTATCTTTTTTTTTTTTTTTTTTTTTTTTTTTTTTTTTTGAGACGGAGTCTACCTCTGTCGCCCAGGCTGGAGCGCGGTGGCGCAATCTGGGCTCACTGCAAGCTCCGCCTCCCGGGTTCACACCATTCTCCTGCCTCAGCCTCCCGAGTAGCTGGGACTATAGGCGCCCGCCACCGCGCCCGGCTAATTTTTTGTATTTTTAGTAGAGACAGGGTTTCACTGTGTTAGCCAGTATGGTCTTGATCTTCTCGTGATCCAACCGCCTTGGTCTCCCAAAGTGGTGGGATTATAGGCATGAGCCACCGCGCCTGGCCCTGACGGATCTATTTTTATTCCTGTGTTTCTTTTTCAACAGTACATGTGACTGCAGACAGCTGAGAGTGGGTAACTGTGGCAGTAGCTATCAGTCTATAAGTGTAGTCTGGAAGTCAGTATCTGGTTTTATAATTTTAATGTGTGCTGATACAAGCGCTCCACCGATGGGAATCTGACGCACTGCAAAACTCCCAGTTTTATTGCACTACCCCCTCCAAGGTGCACATAAACTGACTCATGTACAAATACTGGACAGTGACAGAGTAGCCAAGCATCTGCCACACAATAGACTAAGGAGGAAAAATTAAACATCCTTTAAAACCCAATAAGCACTTTAAAAGGCAACTCTAGGAAATTTGCTCTTCATTTTAATTTAAGAATACTGATTACAGGCTGGATGTAATCTCTCACACCTCTAATCCCAGCACTTTGGGAGGCTGATGCAGGAAGATCACTTGAGCCCAGGAGTTCGAGACCAGCCTAGGAAACATGATGAGAACCCGTCTCTATAAAAAATAAACAAAATTAACTGGGTGTGATGGCACACACTTGTAGTCCTAGCTACTCAGGAGGCTGAGGTGAGAGGATCACTTGAGTCTAGGAAGTCAAGGCTGCAGTGAGCCATAGTCACACTACTGCAGTTCAGCCTGGGTGACAGAAGAAGACCTTGTTTCCAAAGGAAAAAAAATACTGATTACAAAAAGAAAAAAAAAAAAAAGGCTGAAATTTCTTTCTCAGGAACCTGATCTAAATGTTGAGAAAACTGTTGCTGGTTTTTGGAAGGGCAGATCCATGTTCCATGTTCCATATCCCTCTTTCAGCAGCATCAGAGCATTCTGGCCAAGAGTTTCTCAGTGCCACACCCTTGGAACCATGGTCAGAGGCTTTTCCAATGTTTCCAGCCTCTGTGGCACCCGTATTCCAGAAACAAGGGTTTGTTTGCTGAAACCTTTGGCTTTTTAATCAGATAGCTGGCAAGGTTGCTATTTGTTGCTCACAAAGAATCCTGTCTTTGTGAAAAGCACACCTGTAGATTTAGAAAGGTCTTTTCCTGTTGGGGTTTCATGTGTAACATGTCTTAGCAAGAATTCACAGCGTAGGTACTCCCCTCCAGAAGTGAATATGACCATCCACATTCATGAGGAATCAATTTTGTTAAGCCTGCTGGAAGAACACAGGACCTAAGGCTGTCAACCATGCTCACGCCTGGTTGTGAGTGGTCATTAGACCATCAAGTGATCAAGGACCCTAGCTGGTCATAAATACCAGCCAGGAGTATCCAAAGTTATCCTGTCTCATTTTACAACTACTTACACATTACTAAGCCAGTTCTTGACCAGAATCCCTTTAAAAATAGAATCTAGCTTTTATAGGCCACCATATTAGAGATTTTATTTTTAGTTTTAGAAGAATAAGACAGTGGTGACTATTGTAATTCCAAACATCACGCATTGTAGGGGTTTGATCCTATAATGTTAAACATTATAGAAATTAGATCACTATAATGCCAGATAATTACCAGAATCTGAAGCTTGTATTTTATTTACCTGTTTGCTATTGTGTTTAAGACATTTACAAAATAAGAATATTTAAATCAGGGATCCACTTCTAACTTTTTCTTTTTTTTTTTTTTTTGAGACAGGGTCTCACTGTGTCACCCAGGATGGAGTGCAGTGGCTTGATCTTGGCTCACTGCAACCTTCACTTCCCGGGTTCAAGTAATCCTTCCACGTTAGCCTCCCCCGTAGCTGGGACTACAGGCACGTGTCACCATCCTGGCTAATTTTTGTATTTTTTGGTAGAGATGGAGTTTCACCATGTTGGCCAAGCTGGTCTCAAACTCCTGACCTCATGCAATCCATCCACCTCGGCCTCCCAGACTGCTGGGATTACAGGTGTGAGCCACTGGGCCAGGCCCTCTAACATTTTTTTTTCAGACTTACTTTTGCTCTTTCCTGGTAGATCTTTTTGGTATTATTTTATAAAGTGAAAGGCAAAATGGTGAGACACCTACTCTTTAATTAATAAGTTTATTAACAGATAAGCTTACAGCAACTGAAAGTGTTTAATATCTGTAGGTATGATGACATGAAAAAGTTTAAATTTATTTCATCTATCACCTTGCACAGTATGACAAGTGAAAAGAGGCACTGTAGGTGCAAACCCAACAATTATAGCTGCTTAAGCCTAAAACTACAAGACAATATTCCCAGTTTCTTCTTCTAGGAACACATGTATCTTGTTTTGGATTATATTTTTCCACTGCATTTTGACCTTCATAAATATTTTTCAAGTCTGCTCTTTCTGTCCATATTATTATGTCTTTCTATTCCATTCTGGGAAGCAATAAGATCTGGAGTAGAAAGATGGCTCTGATTTCCCCAGGCGGAGAGAACACACCAAGGAGAAAGGCTGCGTTAGTGTTTTACCACCCTTTAAAATCGATGCTTCCCAAATGCCTGATCGAGACACTTGTTAAAAATACTAATTCTCAATCTGGGCCTTTGAAGAGTCTGATTTGATAGGCTTAAGGTGGTACCCAGGGACTTCTCTCTCTCTCTTTTTTTTTTTTTTTTTTGAGATGAGGTCGAGCTCTGTCACCCAGGCGAGAGTACGGTGACGCAATCATAACGCACTGCAGCCTTGGCCTCACCAGCTCAAGCAATCCTCTGGCCTCAGCTTCCTGAGTAGCTGGGATTGGAGGTATGTGCCACTAAATCTGGCTAATTATTTTTTATTTTTTATTTTTATTTTTATTTTTAGAGATGTAGTCTTGCTATATTGCCCAGGTTGGTCTTGAACTCCTGGCCTCAAGCAATCCTCCCACCTCGGCTCCCCAAAGTACTGAAATTGCATGTATAAGCCACAGCGCCCAGCTGGACCCCTCATTTATTAAGCTACTGGGACGTTGTTATCATCAGGGCAGTTTAGGGTGAATTAAAGTAGGTTCAAAGAACATCTTTAAAGGATCAGGACCACTGAGGGAGGCTGTGGAGGTTGTACTCTGCCTAGCCAAGTAGGGAGGAGCTGGACTGAAATTTTACCAGCCCTGATGGCCAAAACGTTCTCACTGGCAAGGCTGTGGGGGAACCTGAGAAACAAGGCCTTTTACATTGGTCCACCCACTGGAGGCACGTTTTTCTCAATAGCACCACTCTGCGTGTGTGTCAGCTGCTGGCCTGATCAGAATGGACTACAGCTCTGGTTATGTGCACAGATTCCTGGGTTCTGACCCCAGATCTGTCGAAACACCATCTCTGGATTGGTTGTATTTTAAACCATCTCCTGCCACTCCCCACCACTGTGACTCTCATACGTATAAAAGTTGGAGAACCAGGCCGGGCGCGGTGGCTCAAGCCTGTAATCCCAGCACTTTGGGAGGCCGAGACGGGTGGATCACGAGGTCAGGAGATCGAGAGACGATCCCGGCTAACACGGTGAAACCCCGTCTCTACTAAAAAATACAAAAAAAATAGCCGGGCGAGGTGGCGGGCGCCTGTAGTCCCAGCTACTCGGGAGGCTGAGGCAGGAGAATGGCGTAAACCCGGGAGGCGGAGCTTGCAGTGAGCTGAGATCCGGCCACTGCACTCCAGCCTGGGTGACAGAGCAAGACTCCGTCTCAAAAAAAAAAAAAAAAAAAAGTTGGAGAACCACCAAGTGCTTAGATCCAAAGTCTTTTTTAAAAAAAATTATTTATTTATTTATTTTATTTTGTGACAGAGTCTCGCTCCATCACCCAGGCTGCAGTGCAGTGGCACGATCTCAGCTCGCTGCAACATCTGCCTCCTGAATTCAAGCAATTGTCCTGCCTTAGTCCCCCGAGTAGCTGGGATTACAGGCACCCACCACCACACCCATTTAATTTTTTTTGTATTTTTGGTAGAGATGGGGTTTCACCAGGTTGACCAGGCTGATCTCAAACTCCTGACCTCAGGTGATCCGCCCACCTCTGCCTCCCAAAGTCCTGGGATTACAGGCATGAGCCACCGTGAGATCCAAAGCCTTTAAGTAGCAATCTCTTTGACAGACATGACTTCATATTCTTTTCATCCCTAAGCTTTGTGGACTTTTCAATCCTCATCAGAAGTTGCAGGCTTGAACCCGGAGGTGGAGGTTGCAGTGAGTTGAGATCACGCCATTGCACTCCAACCTGGGCGATGGATGAAACTCCATCTCAAAAAAAAAAAAAAAAAAAAAAAAAAAAAAAAGAAGAAGAAGTTGCAGGTGGCACTGAACAGAAATTAGAAAGGACCTGGGACTCTAGTGCTCTAATAGTACGACCTGAAAAACCAGAGTCCATGGACGCTCAATCCCTTGGACCAAAAGGCACGCTACCAATTCCTAATACCATTAGACCTGGAGCCTACTTATAAGAAACACATAGACCCCAACTGTGACTGTCACTACTGGAGGCCAATGACCACTCCTCCTAACTGCACTTCTATGTCAATGTAGAAGCTACGTCTCCCTCAGTTTCCTCTTAATTTCCACACTGTCCTGGATTCTGTTCCTTATGCTCCAGTCCTACTGCAGCTGATTTCAAAGTTTGTCTCTATTCTCTACAGTTTGCAAGGTCCCTCAACCTCATCTCCTTTGATATTTCATCTTATACCTGCTGCATTGTTTTCCAACCATTGATTCCCTTTGTAGCTTTTCCTCCCCACCTCCCTGACTTTTCACCACCTGATTAACCCTTATCCACCCACAGTATTCAGCTTTGTCCAATAAGTGCCAGGGACATGGCTTCAGGACACACTGGCTTCCTTCCTGTGGGACAGAACAAACAGTTTTGGATACCTACAAAACAGTGAGGCTCCATGGGGGCTACTCAGGTTCAGCTCTCCAAGAAATTGTTTACAATTTATTTATTTAGTTCTCTGACTCGGATATTGTTGTGTCTGAGTCCAACACATTTCACAAGGTGGTCTCTGACTGAAAGCTTAGAGAAATGAGACACCAGAGAAAGGGCAAAATTGAGACTCAAAGCAAAACGAAATGAACATCACTTTAGGTTTGCCTGTGGGTCTTCCACTGTGATTGAAACACCGCTGCCCCTTTCTTCGAATATTTTGTTAGAGTTTTCTTTTGAATCTACATTGCATGGTCCCCCTCAATCCCTGCCTTCTGAAACAGTGAATGCCTGGAAGTGCTTGTGGTTTTAGCCACTTTGAGACGCAGGGAGGAATTTCTTTCCTATTTTCAGACTCGTTTTTTCATATGACTTCAGATTGCTGCTGACTCTGCTAGTGGTAACCAGGTTTCTCCTACTCCAGAGTTTAGACGATTTTACTAGACATGTCTAGAAAGTAAGATACTTCACTTCTGCAATAAACTGGTCTTTAATGTGTTTTTGCTTGACTTTATGTAACAAGAGACATAGTAGGAGATCAAAAATAATTCCTTAATGTTTTTAAATAGCTTTCCAGAGGTTAAAAAAACCCTAGATTTTGTGGAAATCATTGGTGAGGGGGAAAAAAACACCACTGCAATCTACTGATTCGTCCTACAAACAACCATCTTGTCCCCAAGACTGGAAAGAGTGACTCATTATTAGCAAAGGATAATTAGAAAATGGCCATTTCTGAACATGAAAGACTACATATTTCCTATTAAATGTTATTAATGAAGTTCACTGTTTGCTTCTCTAATACAAGTTTTAGTCTTACTAAGCAATTATTTTCCCTAACACTTCCCCCCAGAAAACTGAGTAATGGATGGATAACCGTGCTGATTTTCCATGTAACTGGGCTCAACTGACTATTACCGACTCTCCTTAACAGAGTTAAACATCCTGTGACACAAATTTCCTGAAAAGCTTTGCTACGTGATGCACTTTCAGCGGCCCTGCATGCAGAGAGCAATGAGCAAAAACCAGCCCTTAGACTGAAAGCGAACCTCACCCTGGAACAGAAGCACCGGCCACCAGACAAGGTTCTACGCGTGCTTAAGGGACCAACTCCAGTCACGGGGATGACATACCAGTGCAGGGGGTAACGTTTCAAAGGAAGAGAAGGGTCAGGCCATATCCAGTCACCCTGCCTCAGAAGAAGGGGACTGGCTTATGCAAATTACCAAATTTGGTTCAACTGTTTTCCTCACCTGTAACTGTTTGTCTTTCATTATAGAACTAACGCCACATGTTCTCACTTACAAGTGGGAGCTAAACAATGAGAATTCACAGACACATACAAGGGAACGACAGACACTGGGGCCTTCTTGAGGGTGGAAGGTGGGAGGAGGGAAAGGAACAGAAAAAAATAACTATTAGGGCCTATGCTTGGTACCTGGGTGCTGAAATAATCTGTAGAGCAAACTCCCATGACGTGAGTTGTATATAAGAAACCTGCACTTGTACCCCTGAACCTAAAATAAAAGTTAAAAAAATGTACCCAGAGAATACGTCATGGAAAGGGAATTTCTCTTTTATTTGCAATACAGAAGAAAAGAAAAGCCCTTCTCTTACTTGGATAATGTGAAACATATTTCACTGCTGTCCACACTGTGATAGAGTGGATTGAGGGAGAGGAGAGGCAGGAGACTGGGAAGCCTGGAGGAGTCCATAGAGCATGGCTCCTCCGCCTGGGGTATCACCCAGCCTCGTGTTCTGTCTCGGGGAGAAAGTACATCCATGCTCAAATATTAACAACCATTCTCCAGAGAATGGGCTTCTGAGCAGAATAAGATTTGAAAACTAGAATTGATATTTCGATGACTTTGGAAAAGTGATCTCTTACCTTTCTTTGTTGGTTGAAGGAGAAAGCTAGGAAACCGGTGGGAGTGTTTTGATTAAAAGTTTTGCCAGGGTAATGGGTGGGCTTAGAGTTTTCTTTTCTTCTTTCAGTCTCTGGTATAAAGACACAGCAAGTCAAATCTAGGGGGATGTGAGGAATGAAGCAATGGGGAGTCAGTGCTTAGTGTAACCGTTCTGGTTCAGATAACAATTCAAAGTTTCTAACAAGCCCATAAACATCTGGAATCCATGCAACTGGCCTGGCGGGGTTGCAAGAAAGGCTCTCCTGAGATTTGTCAGTTACTTCCTGCCCTAATCAGGACATGCATGTGTGAATATCTTTTCCCAGTATGTCTCTACTTTCATTTCCAGGGGAAATGGTATATGTAAGTATGACTGGAATGTGGAATGAGAAAACACATTTCCTACATTATTATTAGATGATTATTTCTATAGGCCTCCCCTAGTCAATAAGATCTGTCTGGTAATTTACTTAAAGTGTAATTTTAATAGAGCTCCATTTTTCATATATTTGTACATATATATGTATGTGTATCTTACACACATATGTAATATATATATACTACATATTATATGTGTGTTTAATATATGTGTATTATATATATCATATATAATATACATGTGTAATGTATGCACATATATTTAAAAAAATAAGGAAGAGGCAGGGCACAGTGACTCACATCTGTAATCCCAGCACTTTGGGAGGCTGAAGTGGGTGGATTACCTGGGGTCAGGAGTTCGAGACCAGTTTGGCCAACATGGTGAACCTCCATCTCTACTAAAAACACAAAAATTAGCTGGGCATGGTAGCAGGCATCTGTAACCTCAGGTACTTGGGAGGCTGAGGGAGGGGAATCACTAGAACTCAGGAGGCAGAGTTTGCAGTGAGCCGAGATGGTGCTACTGCACTCCAGCCTGGGCAAACAGAGTGAGACTCTCTCAAAGAAAAAAAAAAAAAAAAAAAGAAAGAAAAAGGAAAAAGAAAGGAAGAGAGCAAAACATTCTTGTGTGCAGAAACACAGATACAAAAATGCTAAAATCTTTTTGTGTTTCAGGAAAAAGAATATGGTAGCCCCATATATGAAAAGACATGATTTTAACTCATGTCAAACTCTTTATAGGAAAGTATACGGTAAAATTTAAAGACTTTTTTTTTTTTTGTATATCTAAAAATCAATTACGGCAACTGGCTTAATGAAGAGAAAAAATAGGTAAGAATAACACTTAGAATTTCTGTACTTTTCTCTAGGGAGCAACTGCTTAGTACTCTAAAGAATTGCAAATGTTAGTATTTTCTATTTATAGGGAAAGCTTGAAAGTTATACCAGAAATTTCAAAGACTGACTTCTGAGCCCTGAGCCTTTGCCAATACACTACATTTATTTTTGGCTCCGTGTGTGCTTACAGTTTGCTTATACCCCAAGTTCTATGTAGCCTTTGATTTTTTTCCCAAAAGATCTGTCCAACACTCCTCAGGAATTCTCCGCTCTGACAGGTTAGTGACCTTTCCATAGAGGCTGAATGCACCAGGTTGGCTCATTTGAAACAAACATATAAAACCAGTGACGGCAATGGAGAGAACACCCAGGAACCCAGTGCTGGGGCCTCCTGTGACAGCAGAAATGATTCATTAGCAATATAGTCAACGTTCCCAGGGCAAATAACTTCCATTTCACCATTGGACTGGAAGACAAAGAGAGAGATGATTTATTGAAATTAAGTTTTAATATTTTAACCTCTTGTACTTGGTAGTACCTTTGACGGAGATATATATACGTGTGTGTGTGTGTGTGTGTGTGTGTGTGTGTGTATACAATCTTAGACTCTATCCTTCCTAGTCCGTAAAATATGTGATGGGAGATTTTATAAGTGAAGGAGTACTCTTCTGGGCCAAATGTGTGGATAAAATAATTACAAAAAGCAACACCCCAATTATGATGCCTAATTATATCTCGTTAATAAAGGACAAAGAAACTTCTAACAAAAAGACAAAAGTAATCAAACTCTAATTTTATTTTACTTTAAACTTGCCCAGCCCAGTGATTAAATTTTTCGAAGGTGAAGTCTGAATGGCCCTGTATGCCTTGAATTTAACAAATAGTAGGTTGCGGTGAATAATTTATTCAGCAAACATATTAAAGAGGCTTGGATATGAGAAAACAAGCTAATATTTAGTTTACTTTTCAAAAGGTGTGAGACTGAGAATGATTATTAAGGTAATGATTTTAATTTAGAGAAGATATGAGAACGTGTAGCCAATCTTTTGGAGGCCAGGAGACGAGTTCTGGCCAATCATTCAATTATCAGTTATTAATTATTTATGTGGCAAGTACTGTGCTAGGCAATGGATATATACAAATAAAGAACTCAAACACTCATAAGCTAGTGAGTAGACATGGAACACATTGTTGTAAGGCACCATGCCAAGTGCCATGGTAGAGATGGCAGCAAAGTACTCTAGGGGAACACAGAGTCACAAGATACTACTGGCCTCAGAGCTGGGAAAGATTTTTTTTTCTTTCTTTTTTTTTTTTTTTTTTTAAAGAGATGGGATCCTGCTCTGTTGCCCAGGCTGTATTGCAGTGGCACCATCACTGCAGTCTCAGACTCCTGGGTTCAAGTATTCTTCCCAGGTTCACCTCCCCAAAGCACTGGGATTACAGGCGTGAGCCACTACATTTGACCAGATGTGATCTTTGAACTGGGTCTTGAAGGAAGAGCAGGCATGTTCACGATGACAGAAGAGCCAGTCCTTCCAGGCAAGAGGAGTTCCCAATGCCAAGACATGGAGTCCTAAAATCACCAGATCTTTTAGAGAAGCTTAATGCTGCTGGAGTGTAATTTGCTTGTAGGTAAGTACAAGGTAAGAGTTGAGCTCTGTGGATAGATTTTCCCACTGTTTCCCTGCATTATCCTTGTCTCCTTACTTAGTTTATAAAGTTAGACAGAAGGGTCTCTAAGTTTCAAAATTTTATGATCCTATCAAATTTGGGGAAAAAAATCTGTTCCTAGTTGGATGAAAAGAACTCTTTGGGGTGAACAAGGGTGTGGGATTGTCTCCATGAAAATAAAGGTTTGCAGCTGCCTCACACAGCTACATTAAACAAAAAAGAACAACAAGACTTTTTTTTTTTATTTTTAGCACATCTTCTTGACATGTGCTTCTAGCACTATTCAGAAGGCAAATAATTTTTCCTCCAATAATGAATAAGTTTCTTTTCAGTTTCTTTAATTAGACTCCCTCAGCAAATGGAAAGTTTTCATCCTGGTATCATTAGATGAAAAAGTGTGTGTTTTAAAAACAGCCAACCTACTTCTAAGAGCAAGATGAATACATATTTATTGTCATTTAACTATAGATATGTACAAATGCAGGAAACTGAGGCTCCAAGTTCTGGGTGGAACTTTCTGATCACAAGTTCTTTGCAGACTTCAGAAACCACAGTGGACCTCAAGTTATTGAGATGAAAGGAATGACCTGTAAAATTGAGCTGCTAATTAATGAAAGAGAAATAAACAGAAAACATCTATTCCACACATAACATATAATCTCAATTAAAAACATAAAAGTTGAAAAAATAAGGTGAGTTTATAAAAGATAGTCTGACATTTGGGATTTTTTTTCAATACTTAATATTGAAAATTATTATGACTTGATTATTTAAGTAATTTCACTTTAACTCATAAATACAGAGATTAGCTAAACTTTAAATTTTAACTCATACACAAAACTCCAGGAAAAGATAACTGCTAGTATTACAAAGTCATTTTTTAAAAAATCAGAAAAAAGCAATTATCTGCTGTTTAAAAATTTTAATTTTAATTTTTTAATTTTTAATTTTTTTATTTTTTGAGACTGCGTCTTGCTCTGTTGCCCAAGCTGGAGTGCAGTGGCACGATCTTGGCTCACTGCAACCTCCACCTCCTGGGTTCAAGTGATTCTCGTGCCTCAGCCTCCCAAGTAGCTGATACTACAAGCATGTGCCACCATCCCTGGCTAATTTTTGGATTTTTAGTAGAGATGGGGTTTTGACATGTTGCCCAGGCTTGTCTTGACCTCATGAGTTCCAGTGATCTGCCCGCCTCGGCCTCCCAAAGGGCTAAGATTACAGGCATGAGCCACTGCACCTGGCCATAATTTGTTTTATTTTCATCTCCAAAGTTTTAAAGAGTACTTGAGAGTTTTTGCTTCTTTGAGATCTGTGATTAAAGACCACTGATTGCTCTGACATAAGCAACTTCACCCCAAACACCTTTTTTACCCTCTCTGAAATGGAAAAATGTGTGTTATATAGGAAACCTTTGCGTTTCCCTGTTCCAACGCTCTCATAGCAACTGGCCCACCTGCCCAAAGCATATCCACCCTTTAACATCAGATTCGAACTATCTCCCCTGTAAAACATCAGCTTGGTCATCTCTGCTTGAATAACCACTACCTTCTGCTCAGAAGTTCATTACCTATTCCCCATCACTTAACTGGTAATTAGACCCATGCTGGCTTTTTAATAATTATCCTCGGCTCTTTCATTGGTGACTCTAAGTAGGTTCTGGTGTTAACGCCTCAGCCTACTCAATAAGGTCATTGATGCTTGGGGACACAGACCTTTTCTTTTTGGCACCTCCACAGAGTTTACCTCAGTAAATATTTGTTGATTTTGAATAACTGGTTAATTCAACAAACATTTGCCAGGCAGCTACCATGTGAAACTAGCATAGGTCCTGTATCTTTTTCCAGGTTTGTCATTAAAGGCTGCCAGCAAACTCAAAGAAATTTAAATGTAAAAATCTGTATCCCTTATAGATGAGTTATTTATGTAAGTTAATGATTTGAAATTTTTTATTTGGCAAAAAAGAGGAAGAAGGAGAAGGAGGAAGAAGAGAAGGAGGAGGAGGAGAAAGAGAAGGAAAAGAAATGGAAACATTTATGGGGCTTTTACAAATCCAAGTGTTTATTTTCTGTATGTTTATTTCACAGCATTACTATTTATGTCATAGGTTTATGGCTAATGGTGTGATGAGAAAAGGAATATATGCTATCTTTCTGAACTCAGGGACCTTCCATGGCTCTCTTGAAAGAGTTGTGAGCCTCCTTCCAAAAACGTCCAATAACCTATGTGATGTCAATATGTCAGCATCCTCAGTGGCATGATGACTGTCTTTGTTCATTTGGTGTTGCTGTAACAGAATATCTGAGACTGGGTAGTTTATAAAGAACAGAGGTTTATTTGGCCTACAATTCTGGTGACTGGAAAATTCAAGATTAAGCTCCTGCAACTGACGAGGGTCTCGGCTGTTTCAATTCACTGCAGAAAGTGGAAGAGGAGCCAGCCATGTGCAGAGATCACATGGTGAGAGAGGAAGCAAGAGAGTAAGGAGAGCTGTGGCAGGCTCTGTTACACAACCAGCTGTAGAAGGAAGTAATAGAGTGACAATTCACTCACTGACCTATGGAGAGTGTTAATTTATTCATCAAGGATCCACGCCCTCCAGGACCCAAACACTTTTCACTGGGCCCTAAGTCCAACATGGGGGATCAAATTTCAAAATTAAGTTTGGAGGGGAAAAAACATCCAAACCATAGAAAATGACCTTATCAATAACCTAGTGGAAATGACAGGGCAGGGGAATTTGAGTTCAAGAACCCATTTTTTAATCTAGCTGTATTGCTTAGCTTAGGCACTCAGCTTCACTTCTTGGAAAATCAGGGAAAATTATTATCATGATAATTATAATAAAGTTATCTTCATAGGGTTGATATAGAAAAAAAGAACATGAGTATGCAAGAAAAAGTATTTGATAGCCTTTGAAAAAGTAGTTAGGCTAACAAATTTCACATTGGCCCATCAGTCCTCTGCAATCATTCAAAAAATATTATTGTCCCATGTTATGATCCAGCCACCACGGATTTTGAAACTTGCTTAATTATGGCACTCAATAACAATATCGCCACATAATCTTGTTTTGTTCCTTCTAGATGAACGTTTTTTCTTAGAGGAACGTGTTTTTCTTTATATGGAGGACAGCTCTGTCTCTTTCATTTCCCTGTATTTTAGGTAAGTTCCAAGGACTTAATAATAGACTTACGTTCCTCATAATTGATGTCAAATCACAGCATTAAATATATTGCAAAAAATTATAAAACAGAGGGCAGCACTTTTTTAAAAAACAAGGAGTTTTAATGCATGTAAGCTATGCTATAAGAGATAAAAGTATTGGATCATGCAGTTCAAATCTGCAAAACCACAAAAAGGAGTTTATTTATCTGGTAATAGAAGGCTATGAACAAAAAGAATTGTGACTAAACACTGTACCCAAGTTGGTAAATTTCTTTCTAACAGGGAGTGGAAATTAGCGCTTCTGAAACTACTTTGCATGTGTCCCAGGTGTGAACAAATGGGTACATATGAGGAACCAGATTTCTCACGGTCAGATATGAAGTTAAAAATAAGGAAGAGGTGAAGCTCAGAATGAACCCTGTGGCTCTAGATTAGAGTCAGAGATATCAATATAAGCTCCTGTTTATGTTTATATATATGCAAATAGATAGAAAAAGAAATAATCTTAGATGTGCATATGTATGAGTTAGTATGCATACGTATGTTGACTCAGCAGCAGTTGCACCCCAATGGCAATAAGCACACTCAGTGCCCAGATTTTGGTTTCCACATATCATTCTCCAGTAAAAGGAAGCAGGGCTCTTTGGAGAAATGGCTGATTCTAGAGCTGGGGCAAGGAAAATACAAGACAGTTGTGGAGCATTTTGTAGTGCCAGAAAGTAAGGAAGTACTAATGAGAAGCAGAAGGAGGAGTGGACGGGTGGGAGGAAGAGGAGAAAGGGGGAAAAGGAAGGATGGAAGGACCAGAAGCAGAAGGAGAAGGGGAAGAATCAGGAGGAAGAGGAGGAGAAAGAGGAGGCGGAGGAAGAAGGGTAAAGAGAGGAAGGAGGAGGAGTGAGGGGCAGGAAGATGAGGGGAAGGATTAGGGGGAGGAGGACTAGGACTAGAAGGAAGAAGAAGAGGAGGAAAAGGAAGAGGAGAAAGAGGAAGAGAAAGAGCCATATTAAAAGGACCAAAAAGCCAACCTGGAAGGGCTCCCTATTGACAAACCTGGAATAATTTGAGCAACCAAATAAATAATGATAGCATTGGATTATAACACAAACAATAAAATAAGTATTGATGAGTCCATACTGGTATAAATGAATGAATGAAGGAGTGAGAAGGGGCATGTCTTTCTTACAGAAGAATTCCAAACAGTATATGTAGATACTCCCAGCTCCAGGAGGTAGACCTTAATTTCCTTATCCTTGAGTGAGGGATCAACTTAGGGACTCAGTGCCAAACACAGAGAATGGAAAGGAAAGACGTAACTTTACAGAGTAGAAACTTGGAAGATACCATCTTAACCAAGCGGTAAGTCATGTGAATATCACCTACCCCCTAATATGATGTGAAGAGAGCTGCAAACCTCATCTCTGAGGTATTCTTATGAAAAACAAACCCTGGGAGCAATCTTTTTTTTTTCTTGAGACAGTCTCATTCTGTCTCCCAGGCTGGAGTCCAGTGATGAAATCTCGGCTCAGTGTAACCTCCACCTCCCGGGTTCAAGCGATTCTCCTGCCTCAGCCTCCTGAGTAGCTGGGACTACAGGCTCACACCACCATGCCCAGCTAATTTTTGTATTTTTAGTAGAGACAGGGTTTCGCCATGTTGGCCAGGCTGGTCTCGAACTCCTGACCTTAGGTGATCTGCCTGCCTTGGCCTCCCCAAGCTGGGATTACAGGTGTGAGCCACCGCACCTGGGCCCCTGGGGGCAATAATGAAGAAAAAACATGGAACTAACCCAAATTGGGGGAAATTCTATAAAATACCTGGCCTATACCCTTCAAAATTTCTGGATCATGAAAAACAAGGAAAAATAAGAAAATGTTATACACCAGAAGAGAAACTAAGGAGACATGACTACTAAAAGCAATGTGGTTTCCTGGATTACATTCTGAAACAGAAAAAAATACATTTTATTTTAAAAAAACACAAATAATGTCTATAGTTTAGTTAAACAGTACTATTCCTTAGTTTTGTCAAATGTACCGTGGTCACGTAAGATGTTAATATTAGGAGAAACTGGGTGAAGAGTATGAATATTATATTTGCAACCTGAAAGTATTACAAAATAAAAAGTTTATTTCAAAATTTTTTTCATTTTGGCAATAAAAAAATGAGGTACTGATACATGCTACAATTTGGATAAATCTTGAAAACATTATGTTAAGTGAAAAAAGTGAGTCAAAAACGACCCTGTATTACATATGAAGTTTCCATTCATATGAAATGGAACCATCCGTTTGTCTGAAACAGGCAAATCTCTAGAGACAGAAAATAGATTAGTGGTTGCCTAGGGCTGGAGGGAGAAGAGGAAGGGGAGTCACACTAATGGGTGCAGGTTTTTCAGAGAGTGATGAAAATGTCCAAAAATCGATGGTGGTTATGGTTCATATTTAAATATGAATATCCTAAAAATCATTGAATTGTAAAGTTTAAAGAGATGAATGATATGATATGTGAATTATACCTCACTAAAGCTGTTTTTAGAACAAATTCTCCTGGGCAGGTTTTTTCTGTGACTGGATGTTGAAGTTCAAACAACATCATTAGACCTAAACTTGATTTTTCTGCATTTCTTGGTTCTACCTTCCTTTATGTTGGTGACCCCTCAGCTCCACATGGCCCCTTCAGGCTCAAATTATATTCACTTCTCAACATTCTGGTGGCATGAGCATGTCTTTCTACCTACAGTCCCAACAAAAATCTCATTTCACTTGATTTTTTATTTTTTGAAGTGAGGGATCTTGCTATGTTGCTCGGGCTGGTCTCAAACTCCTAGAATCAAGCGATCCTCCCACCTCAGTCTCCGGAGTAGCTGGACTACAGGTGCAAGTTCTGATTGGATGATTAGAAACTTTCTAAACCAAACTCCTCCCAAGTTCGTGTAATAGGATAGGGGTGGGAGGGGTGGATAGGTTTGTGTGGCATTGATAGTTACTCAGATGACAAACAAAGAAATAAACAAAACCCATCGTTCTGCTAACAGGAAAAATGTGAGTTAATGCTGAGTAGCATAATAATATTTATCTACCCTTTCTTGGTAGGTATGTAGAACTCAAAAGAAACAAATCTTAACTTAATGAAATGAATGGGTTTCCCTTAAAAAATAAATAAATAAATATTTATGCTGTATTTCTAAATTTTTCTCTTGGTATGCAACAGAAAAAAAGAAAAACCAACAGGAATAGAAAAAAAAATTGTACCCCTTTTGAGATACTCTGAAATACAGTATACAAAAGTACTGGTGCTTTTTCTTTGTAGCAATTTAATTGATTTCTAACTTTACTCAGACGGGGAAACATGATATACCGCCAACTAAAATGCAGACTGTTTCATGACAGGATACAACTGTTCACTATTGCAGCCATTGGCCACAGGTCACTATTCAAATACAAATTGAAATTAGTTACAGTGAAATGCAATTTAAAATTCAGTAACTTAGTTGTGTTAGTCACAGTTTTCAGTGTTCAGTGGTCACATGGGACTAGTGGCTAATGTGTAACAAAGAATATTTCCATCATGAAAAAAAAATTCCACTATTGAACAGCAACAGTTTAAACTATTTTATTTTTTATTTACTCATTCATTCATTCATTTTTTTAGAGATAAGGCTGGAGGGCAGTGGCACAATAGCTCTCTGCAGCCTCAAACTCAAGCGGGTTCAAGCGATCCTCCTGCCTCCGCCTCCTAAGTAACTGGGACTATGGGTGCAAGCTGCCACACTCAGCTATTTTATTTTATTTTATTTTATTTTATTTTATTTTATTTTATTTTATTTTATTTTATTTTTTGTGGAGACAGGGCCTCACTTTGTTGCCCAGGTTGGTCTCAAACTCTTGGCTTCAAGCTATCCTCCCACCTCAGCCTGGCTCTGGGATTTACAGGTATGAACTATCATGCCCGGCCCTGTTATATTTATTTCTAGAGTTTTCTCAGACATCAGGTTCTTGAAAGCATCTCACATACGACAATTTTATTAGGCAGATAAAAACAAAGAAAGATGCACAGTTACCTTCATCTCCTGAATATTCAGATGACTCCACTCTTATGAGGTTAGCTGGATGCCCTTCAGTGGTTACTGTTAACTGTCCATCCCGATGTGGCATTAGAGTCCTTGGTGGCTAGACCCCAGAGTATCTCTGTCTAGCAAGCAGTGAGTATCGCTAGTTCCCTTTCTTACTTCATGCTCTATCCCTTGGTAAGTTCATTTGTGAGGGCGTCGCTCACTGTAGACAGAGCCCCAAAATGCTCCCTAAAGTGGAGCAAAAGACATTTGCTCCTGGTCACAGCTGCTGTCACCACAGATCCACATGGCCCTTTGCATGCCAACATTGCCAGTTCAACCAGCACATTGAATCTTTTATTGAAATTGGCAGAAACACAAAAATCAACACAACACATGCTTGGATCACCTTGATCCCTTTTGCTCTTCTCAGCTTCTCAAGCAGACAGAGGACACCAAGGGTCTCACTGTTGTGGTCTTTGCATGCCCTAGCACAGGGCTTTCTGGTTGTCTTCCCACAAATTAGAAGAGCCAAGCAAACATGCAGTTGGTCGGACAGCGCCCCTCACTCTGTGTAAGTGGATGGGATGAGGAGTGTCGTCAACTCCCGGAAGACTCGGAGAGAATACTGCCAAGGCACTATTTCCATTCCAATATTCCAAGCTACCAGCACCACGTTCTCCTATCTGAGCTTTTCCTTAAGATCCCATCCTCTCTGGAATATGTAAATCTCCTGAGCCCCTAGAGACAATGCCTTTGCACATTTCACCCACGGACCTCTACATAGCACCAGGTTACGCTGAATGATAGCAGATCGTTGTTGACAGAGATTTGCCATCTAGAGACCTTACTGTACAGTTTTACTTCTTTAGTCAGACCATTAAATGTGTAAATGTTCCTCATGCCTGTAATCTGAGCACTTTGGGAGGCCAAGGCAGGGGGATTGCCCCAGCTCAGGAGTTCAAGACCAGCCTGGGCAACATGGTGAAACCCCGTGTGTACTAAAATACAAAAGAAATTAGCTGGGCGTGGCGGTGTGCGCCTGTAGTCCCAGCTACTCTGGAGGGTGAGGCATGAGAATCGCTTGAACCCAGGAGATAGAGGTTGCAGTGAGCCGAGATTGCACCACTGCACTCCAGCCTGGGAGACATAGTGAGACTCTGTCTCCACAAAAAAATAAAAATAAAAAATAAATAAATTTAAAATGTGTAAATGTTCTTGTGAAATTGCCGCTTAAAGCACTTCCAAAAATAACTCAATTTTGGATTTTAAAATATAGGAAATACAAATAGGCCCGTGCGGTGGCTCACGCCTCTAATCCTAGCACTTTGGGAGGCAGAGGCGGGCGGATCACCTGAGGTCAGGAGTTCGAGACCAGCCTGACCAACATGGTGAAACCCCATCTCTACTAAAATAAAAAAAAAAAACCACATTAGCTGGGCGTGGTAGTGGGTGCCTGTAATCCCAGCTACTTGGGAGGCTGAGGCACGAGAATCACTTGAACCCAGGAGATGGAGCTTGAGGTGAGCTGAGATCACACCACTGCACTCCAGCCTGGGCAATAGAGCAAGACTCCATCTCAAAAAAAAAAAAAAAAAAAAAAAAGCAAAAAAGAAATAATCCAGGTCTTTCTCAATTGAATAAATTAAAATCATAAAAAGGTTTTTACATAACAGCTTTACTGAAGTGTAATTGACATACACTACTGCCATGTTCAAAGTATGAATTTGATAGGTTTGGACATATAGGAAACCTTTGCCATAATCAAGATAATGAATTGCCATGCTGCAGTGGTGCAATCACGGCTCACTGCAGCCTCAAACTTCTGGGCTCAAGCAATCCTCCCGCCTTGGCCTCCCATGTAGGTGGGATTACAGGCATATGCCACCATGTCTGGCTTTTTTTTTTTCTTCCATTTTCAGTAGAGATGGGGTCTTGCTGTGTTGCCCAGGCTGGTCTTGAACTCTTGGGCTATAGTGATCCTCCCACCTCGTCCTGTCAAAGTGCTGGGATAACAGGCATGAGCCACTGCAAGCTAGCTCATATGTATTCTTTGGTGAAGTTTCTGTTCAGATTTGACCATCTTTAAAAGTAGGTGTTTATTTTCATATTATTGAGTTTTGAGAGTACTTTATATACAAGTTCTGGACATGAGTCTTTTAACAGATGTGTGATCTGTAAATATTTTCTTCCAGTCAGTGGCTTGTCTTTTTAATCTCTTAAGATGTTTTTGAAAGAGTAGAATTTCTTGACTTTGATGAAGCCCAGTTTATGATGTTTTAGTGCATTGTACTTCTGGTGTTCTAGATAAGAAAAGTTCACTTAGTCCAAGGCTATATAGATTTTCTCCTGTGTTTACTTCTAGAAGCTTTATAGTTTTAGGTTTCACAATTACATCTACTATCTGAGTTAATTTTTGAGTGGTGTGAAGTACAGATCACAGGCTTTTTTTTTTTTTCATCCAAAAATTAACTTTTCTAACACTGTAGTTGGAATGACTCTCTTTTTACCACTGAATTGTTCCTGCGCCTTTGTTGAAAACCAACTGACCATATATGCACAGGTCTGTTTCTAGACTCTGTTTTGTTTAGTTACTCTCAAATAACTGATCTCAGGTCAAAACTACATTGTGTAGGTTACTGCAACTTTGTAAGTCTTACAGTTTGGTAGTGTGTTGTTCTACCTAACCACAAGACTTATTATAAAGTGGTTCTTATTTTTCAAAATTATTTTGCTATTCTAGGTTCTTTGCATTTCCATATTATAAATTCAGTTTGTCAATTCCACAAAAACAGCCTGCTAGAATTTTGACTAGGATTGCACTGTATCTCCTATATGTGGAATACATCATAATAATATTGAATCCTTCAATCCATGAAAATAGTACAACTCTATTTATTTTGGTTTTCTTTAATTTTTCTCAGCGATGTTTATAGTTTGTAGTGTACAAGGGCTGTACTTTTTTGTTAGATTTATCTCTATTTCATATTTTTAACGTTATTATTAAGGCATTTTTAAATTTTCAATTTCCAGTTGTTATTTGCTAGCATACAGAAACATAACTTATTTTTTTGTGTTGATATTGCATCCTACATCTATGCTAAGCTTACTTACTAGTTCTAATAGCATTTGTAGAGTCCATCAGATTTTCTGTGTATGGAATCATGTCTGTCTGAAATAAAGAGAGATTTATGCCTTCCTTTCCAATTTGGACATCTTTAAATTTTTATACTTGCTACTGCATTGGCTAGACCCTCCAGTACAGTGTCAAATAGTAGTAGTGGCATTGGACGTCCTTGACTTGTTTCTGATCTTGGGAAAGCGTTCAGTCTTTCATCATTGAGTATGTTAACTGTAGTTTCCTTGTGGATTGCTTTATCAGATAGAGGAAGTTCCCTTCTGTTCCACATTAGCTGAGAGTTGGTTTTTTTTTTTTTTTAAATCAGGAATGAATGCCAATTGTTGTAAAATAATTTTTCTGTATCTTTTGAGATGACAATGTGGAGGTTTCATTAGTCTGCTAATATGATGAATTACGTTAATTTGCTATTTTTAAATCAACCTGCATTTCTGGGATAAACAAAATGTTTTTTAAAACAGAAAAATCTGGCTGGGCGTGGTGGCTCACACTTATAATCCTAACACTTTGGGAGGCTGAGGCGGGCGGATCACGAGGTCAGGAGATGACAACATCCTGGCTAATATGATGAAATCCCGTCTCTACTAAAAAATACAAAAAAACTAGCCAGGCGTGGTGGCGGGCACCTGTAGTCCCAGCTACTCGGGAGGCTGAGGCATGAGAATGGCGTAAACCCAGGAGGTGGAGCTTGCAGTGAGCCGAGATCGCACCACTGCACTCCAGCCTGGGCGACAGAGCAATACTCCGTCTCAAAAAAAAAAAAAAAAAAAAACAGAAATTCATCGGGTTGGATTTAAGTTAAATTAATCTGACAGTTTGGTTATTGCAGCACAATGTATTAAATCATGTAAGATGAGTTATTTTTCTAGTTATGACTGTTTTCAATAAATCTCAAAAAATTTCTTAACTTTTCAGTGAAGTTATATTAAAATATGTGAAATTTGTAGTAATCATTAGTTTACCAAGGTAAAATGCAATATATTCTTCTCTTCAATCTATTTAGATATTAGAAAATAACTGAAGTGTCTGCTTTTCATGAGATCTTAGGCATTTCCAAATACGTAAGTTTTTAGTCTAGGGCAAAGTATTTTGTGTGGTTCTACCTGTTTACACAACCCTCTCTTTTCCCTATATTTTATGAAACTATTAGTTGAGAACTAGCCTAAATCAACTCCTTTTATGAGGTATCTTCTACAAAGGAGGTTGCAGGATTACTGCCTTGGGTGATCTTGGTAGCCCACGGAGGGACGTGAACATCAATGCTTAATTACTAATACCACCCGTTAGCTACTGCTCATAAGAGAGACGGACAGGAAATATACATGATCAAATTTCACTTTAAACTCAGGGCAGGAAGTGACTATCCTCATCAAAAGGGAATTAAAAGATTCCCTCGGGCCTCAGAAGACAGCGAGGCTGTTTGTACTACCGAGAAAGTTGCCAAAGTGAGAAGGCAGATAATGAGCTCTTCAGATGTGGGGACAGAGCCAAGCAGACATCAGCTCTTTCATTAACCAGTCAATCAGGTGAAGCAGATTGGAAGGAATTCAAGCCTTCAGAAGAAGGAAGACGATCAAGACTTAATCCTCAAGGTTGTTAAGCAAGTACATAAGCAAAGCCAGGAATTTTTGCCTGGTGGCTGGTGGTGCAGGATTTGGGAACAGGGAGACCAGGGTTGAGTGGGGACTGCACAATTTCTTACCCGTCTCTCCTTTCATTTTCTTTCTGGGCCATCCCAGTTTTCTTATTTGTGTTGTTGTGAGATGAAGTAAGTAAAGCAACTCGCGCGCTACTGGTACTTCACATGTAATAGAATAAAGATGCCATTCATAACCCTGACTGGCTTCTAGAAAGGATTCTGTTCAATAGAAGGCCGCTTCATGCTGCTGTAGGCTTAACAGGTTTGTGTGTGCTGAGAGCATGAGCTGGGAAGTGTTGACTTGCTTTGCACATTAAAGAAGCAGAATGTGGAGTTCCCAAGGCAGTCTTGGTGGGAAAGGAGCAGAGAAGTGAGTATGAGTAGAAAAACGCAGTGAGGCTGGGCATAGTGGCTCACGCCTGTAATCCCAGCACTTTGGGAGGCTAAGTTGGGTGGATCTCAAGGTCAGGAGTTCAGAGACCAGCCTGGGCAACATAGGAAACCCCGTCTCTACTAAAATACAAAAAAATTAGCTGGGTGTGGTGGTGTGCGCCTGTAATTCCAGCTACTCAGGAGGCTGAGGCAGGAGAATTGTGTGAACCTGGGAGGCAGAGGTTGCAGTGAGCCAAGATCACACCATTGCACTCCAGCCTGGGCGACAGTGTGAGACTCCATCTCAAAAAAAGAAAAAAAAAAGAAAAAAAAAAAGAGAGAGAGAGAAAGGAAAGCCAGTGAGAGGGAAGGCCAGTGAGTGACAAACCCTCAAGGGTTAGGGCAAGAACACCTCTAACAGCCAAATGCCACATGTTGTGGGTGAAAATGTCATAGACTTTCCCCATATGTTGCAGAGGTATGCAAAATGGAAAGTGTTCATTTCTCTGCAATTGAACTAGAATTTGAGTGCCCCTTTCCACCTGGTAGTGAAAAAAGTAATCTGAGTCAAGGTCAGTTCAGACACTTAGGATTTAAAACTCAGTGAATAATTGCTGTCTTCCCAATCAAGTCCACTTCTTCCTCAGCTCTTCTCTCCCTTCTGCCCAGGAGGTGATATAAATTCCAGAAGGAAAGGATTTTAACTGTCATCCAGGTAAGGGAAGAGAATGCTTTATCCCCAGTCATCTTTTATCCTTCTCTGGCTGCTACTGAGCTGAAACTTATCCCCCCAGGCCGCTGGGCGCATGACCCACTGCTTATGCCAAAATGACCACTGTTCTCCCAAGGACTCTGATTACCTGTTCCATGCAAACCACCTGTGTCCTCCTCACTGGGACATAGAAATCAGATTCGTTCACATCTGTATTAGTCTATTTTGCATTGCTATAAAGGAATTCCTGAGGCTGGATACTTTATAAAGAAAAGAGGTTTATTTAGATCATGGTTCTGAAAGCTGTACAGAAAGCATGGCACTGACATTTGCTCAGCTTCTGGTGAGGCCACAGGAAGCTTTTGCTCAGGGCACAAGGAGAAGGGGGAGCTGGCATGTCATATAGAAAGAGAGGAAGCAATAGAGAGAGCAGGAGGTGTCAGGCTCCTTTAAAAAACCAGCTGTTGCATGAGCTAAGAAAGCAAGAACTCATTCATGACCATGGGGAGGCCATTCTTGAGGAATGCATCCTCATGGCCCACCTCTAACACTGGAAATCATGTGTTTCACATGATTTCAACATGAGAATTAGAGAGAACACACATCCAAATCCTATCAGTGTCCACTAGTCTAGGTGTCATCCCCATCCTCCTCTCGGGGGCCACAAGCAACTTTCTGCCACTGTCCCCTTGTCACCCTGGAGGTCCATGAGGCCAACTGTCAGGGTGTCTCCCTCAGAATTTGCTGGCTGGGATGGATGCTGAGTTTCTCTCTGAAATTCACAGTCTTCCCAGGTTTATCCACTGAGAAGGAAGGCCAAGTCCTTTCTCGTGTTGGCTCCCATAAACCCATCTTAGATTTTCAGTTTTCTTCCCCAATTCAACATGGCCTGGGGGGAGGTGAAGCCAGGGGTCAGAGACACAGGCAAACCCACTCTTTTGTTCTCCTCTCCTCTTTGAAGTTCTTTCCCCAATTCAAGCAAAAGTATTTTATCTTCTTGTGTGGCTGGAAATGGGCTCTTCATCTTTCTCCTTCGCAAGGATTGTTTATGGGTAAACACCGTGTTTTCTGCCTTCAGGCATTGGCTCTTGATAATAAAAGCCATGTTTTTGGAATTCAGAAAACATTTTCGTCTTCAGGTGCCGTGGCTCTCAGCTCAAGTCTCTGCTACTCCAAGGCTTTTTGTCTGTAGCTTCTCTCTGACTCCCTCTGCAGCGTAGATGAAAGATGCTACAGGTGCTGGACCAGTGAGAAGAAAGGGGAAGATCAAAGGAAATGTAAGGAAAGAAAACTTCCACTGGCGTTTCAAACATTATTCACTACACTAATATGTGTTTTTAGGTTGGTAGTACTGTGTGGGATGAAGTGACCCTTCTATGGAAGCTAAACATCTTCGGTATAGTCTATATTTTTGCAAATATTTGGTTCGAATTGTTTTTTATTGGAAATCTAGAAAAAAGCTCGGGTGTAAGTCTGAGATGATATTGTACAGAAGAGCAGCGATGGAAACCTGGAGCCCACACTGACCTTGAGCATATAAGCTCCCCCACACCCATCTCAAAATCTGCAGACGTGTGGACTTTCCAGTGGTATGGACTGTGGACTCAAGCTCATTCTACCTCAGAGTGAAGATTTCCTCGCTGACATCTGGGCTAAATAAGAAATGGCCAAAAAATGTTAGGTAACTGTAGTAGTCATAGCAGAAGTAGGAATTGTGGTGGTAGGAATGTTCCTGAAGAATCAGACACTCCAATGTGGACTGGCTGGGGAAAGAACAACGTGAAACAAGATCAGGACAGGAGGCATCTCTTCAGCAAGGCTGGTGTAGGGACCTAGACAAGAGAAATGGGACCTGATACCCTAACTCGCCTAATGCCACCTGTAACTCATTATCTTCAACAGAAATTAGTGCTCTCAAGGGCCTCAGTTGGTAACCAATCAATGTCTGGTTTGCTGACCTTCCAGGCAAGTGATATCACTGGGCATCTGGGTAGATGTGTTGCTATGAATGAATACTTCGGGGTTGTCTGAAAAAGGATAGGATAAGTGTATTAAACAGGGTTCTCCAGAGAAACAGAACCAATAGGATATATTAGTTTCATATATATAAATGAAATTTATTTTAAGTAATTAGCACACACGATTGTAGGGGCTGGCAAGTATGAAATCTATAAGGCAGGCTTGCTGCAATTCTGGCAAAAGTTGGTGCTGCATTCTTTCCTCCTAAGGCAGTTTTGAGGCTGAATTCTTTCCTTTTTAGGGATCCTCAAGCTTTTCTCTAAAGCCTTTCAACTGATTGAAAGAGGCCCACCCATGTTATAGAGGGTAATCTGTTTTACTCACTGATTTAAATGTTAAACACATCTATAAAAATACCTTCACAGCAACATCTAGACTGGTGTTTGACCCAGCAACAGGGCACCATACCTTGCCCAAGTTGACACATAAAATTAACCACCACAATAAAGGTTTTTATTTTCTTTAGAATAGAAACGTCCGAGTAGGGCAGACTGGGAAGATGAGGACAGGGCTAACATGGCCTAGTGTTTGTCCCCCTCTGGTTACTCGGGTTTCAGCAGCAATGGAAACATGGGTGAGCCCCAAACTAGGAGAGCTTCCTGAGAAATTCTGTGGACTCTGGGCTCAGGCAGAGCTGCACTGAGGCTGAGAGATTAAGATGCGACCTAAAGTCGGGAAGAGAGGCATCCTCCTCACTTCTATAGAAAACCCAGCATGGCACTGGCCCTTCAAAGTGGTCAGTCTGAAAGTTCCAGAAAGCAACACTCTTGGCATGGATGTTAATCTTCTCACTGAAGGGCCCAGTTGCACTGGCAAAGATGAGGTATCCCCCAGTAGGAGTTTCCATATGGTAGAATCTAGAGTGGAGCGTGAGGATAACAGGTGTTCCCGGGCCTGTCTGAGCAAGCTTCTAGGAATGCCTAGATATGCCTGTGAGGAGTTTTTCTGGAGACAGGAATTTGTGTGTTTTTGTTTTGCTTTGTTTTGTTTTGTTTTGTTTTGAGACAGTGTTTCACTCTGTCACCTGGGCTGGAATGCAGTGGTGCCATCTTGGCTCACTACAATCTCTGTCTCCTGGGCTCAAGCGATCCTCCCCCTTCAGCCTTCCTGAGTAGCTGGGACTACAGGTGCATGCCACTATACCTGGCTAATTTTTTGTATTTTTGGTAGAAATGGGGTTTCAGCATTTTGCCCAGGCTGGTCTTGAACTCCTGAGCTCAAGCGATCTGCCCGCCTTGGCCTCCCAAAGTGCTGGGATTACAGGCTGAACCACCTTGCCTGGCCAGAGACAGGAATTTCTGAATGAGCAAGTGGAAACAGTGGGCCAGTGGAAGCCATATCCACAGGTTAGAAAGACCTCAAGACTTTTGGGTTATACTCTCCTTTACAGACTATGAATTCAATTGGGCTCAGTAAAAGTTTTGTGGATTTCATAAGAATTCTTACAAATCTTGTTATCTGTATCTGTCTGATATGCTTTGGTTCTGTGCCGCACCCAAATCTCATCTCCAATTGTAATCCCCACCTGTCAAGGGAGGGAGGGAATTGGATCATGGGGACGATTTCCCCCATGCTCTTCTCATGATAGTGAGTTCTCATGAGAGCTGATGGTTTTTTTTGTTTTGTTTTGTTTGTTTGTTTGTTTGTTTTTGAGACTGAGTCTCGCTCTGTCGCCCAGGCTGGAGTGCGGTGGTGCGATCTCAGCTCACTGCAAGCTCCGCCTCCCGGGTCCACGCCATTCTCCTGCCTCCGCCTCCCGAGTAGCTGGGACTACAGACGCCCGCCACCTCGCCCGGCTAATTTTTTGTATTTTTGGTGGAGATGGGGTTTCACCGTGTTAGCCAGGTCTCAATCTCCTGACGTTGTGATCTGCGTGACTCGGCCTCCCAAAGTGCTGGGATTACAGGCGTGAGCCACTGCGCCCGGACGAGATCTGATGGTTTTATAAGCATCTGGCTCCCTTGCTCGCACTTCTTTCTCCTGCTGCCATGTGAAGAAGATCCTTGCTTCCCCCTCACCCTCGGCCATGATTGTAACAGGCCTCTCCAGCTATGTGGAACTGTGAGTCAATTAGACCTCCTTCCTTATAAATTACCCGGTCTCTGGCAGTATCTTTATAGCAGTGTAAAAACAGACTAATACACCATCTACAAATTGAATTCCACCTAATAATTAAAGTCAAGAGTCCAGGGTACAGGGTGAACAAAACCAGCTCTGTTCAGGTATACCGCATAATTGTATAACTTTATACTTGCCCAACTTTACACTTGCCCATAATTGCAGGTATACTGCATAATTGTATTAACTTTATACTTGCCCAAAATCTGTTCTTCGGTCAAACTGATGGAGCTGTCCTAGTTTAACTTAAAGCAGTAAGTGATTTAGTTTTTATGAACAAGAGCATGTGATTTGGAGTAAGATAACCATGAATTTGAATTCTTGTACCACCTTGACACCTTTGTGACTTGGATTAGTTAATTACTTTTTTCATCTCAGTTTCTTTCTCTCCTTATGAGTCTATTATGAGCCCTGGACTATAGTAAGGACTCAATAAATAGCAGTTGTTAATATCATTGCCTACTTCACCCACTACAATTTCCATTACTTTCCCTTAAACTTTAGTTACCATCAATAAAAAGGAGGGTTAAATATCTGCTGTGGTTCTTAACCTGGGTGGGCATTTGGAACCAAGGGACAGGGCAGGGGGTGGGTTGCTGTTTTTGACTGTCAAAAAGATTGGGGATTTCTGCTGGCAATAATATAATAATAATAATAGTGCCCAGAAATCAAGGATGAGACACAGTCTGCAATTTGTCGGTCAGCTTTGCATAATGAATTAACTGTCTCACCCATCATACCGCTAGGGACCATTAATGAGAAATGCTGTGTTTTTGTTTCTGCCTATTTTGAGCTAGAAAAGAGAAATGAAATGGAAGAGGAGCTGAGCCCAGCAAGAAGGGTTTGTGAGAGCTTACAGTATGTGGCAGGCACTCTTCTATCTGCTTAGGATGCATTACTCTTTGATTCCTCACAACTCAGTTATTAATTCCCACTTTACAAGTGAGGAAACTGAGGCACAGAGATTAAGCACGTTCCAGGCCTGCACAACTGAAATGGGGGAGCCAGTATTCAAGCCCAGGCAGTCTGGCTCCGGAGCCTCTGTGCTATCAAGAGTTAGTGAAATAAAGCAAAACAAAAAGCAAAGATAAATGACATAAAACACTCACTGTGGGTATAAATAGTTTTAGAGTTTCCAATGATAAATGAAAATTCTTTTTTTTAAAGCCCAAAAAGATTAAAATAAAATTATTTTCCTTGGTAGTGCCTCCCATTTCTCTCTCTCTCTCTCTCTCTCTGTGTGTGTGTGTGTGTGTATAAATTTAAGGGGTACAAGTTCAATTTTATTACATGGGTATTTTATTTAGCGGTGAAGTCTGGGCTTTTATGGTGTCCATCTCCCGAATAATGTACATTGCACCCATTAATTTCTTACCATCCACTCACCTGCCACCCCTCCCACCCTCCTGAGTCTCCAATGTCTATCATTTCACATGCTATGGCATGTGCACACATTATTTAGCTCCTAGTTATAAGTGAGAACATGTGGTATTTGCCTTCCTGTTTCTGAGTTGCTTCATTTAAGATAATGGCCTCCAGTTCCATTTGTTTTGCGGCAAAAGATGTTGTTTCACTCTTTCTATGGCTGAATAGTATTCCACTGTGTATATACATCACATATTCTTTATCCGTTCATCCATGAATGGATACTTAGGTTGATTCCATATTTTTCCTATCATGAATAGTTTTGTGATAAACATTCAGGTGCTTATTTTTTAAATAGTTTTGTGACAAACATGCAGGTGTCTTTTTGTATAATAATTTCTTTTGCTCTGAACTGCTATAGAGAAAGCAATTTGAGGAAGTCATTAGTAATCTTAGTGGTAACATATGCACTTTGCTACAATTTGCAAGAGATGTCTCCTCCTCTCAGTGCAGTGAACACTGTGTGTGTGTGTGTGTGTGTGTGTGTGTGTGTGTTTGGGTATGTGTATGTGAACATGTATTTTTATATACTCTATAAAGATAAATTTATATTGAAGGAGTATTCATTCTACATAGCATTCTAACGAAAAGTTTGGTATTAATTTTTTTTAGAAAATAAAAATATACATTATTGATTGAAGCAGAAAATAAAAGTACACTTTATTGATTGAAGGATAAGACAAAAGAGTAAAGGTAATAATGGACTTAAAGCAATCTGCACTTTTATTACATTCTATGATGACCTCAATTTGCAGACTTTGGACTTTTACTTATCAACTGATAAACACACATTTAGAGTTGTCCCATGGTGATCTTGCTGGCCAATTGACATACTACTTTAAACTATATTGCTTCCTTGGTTTGTTCAGAAGTGTTCATGCAATACTTGAATATTGAATATATTTTTGCATTTTGCAATTATTCTTAATAATTAGTAATAGAAAAATGAGACTACTTTTATTAGTCCATTTTCATGCTGCTAACAAAGACATAGCTGAGACTGGGCAATTTACAAATGAAAGAGGTTTAAATGACTGATATGGTTTGTCTCTATATCCCCACTCAGATCTCATCTTGTAGCTCCCATAATTTCCACATGTTATGGGAGGGACCTGGTGGGAGATAATTGAATCATGGGGGTGCCCCTTTTCCATGCTGTTCTCATGATAGTGAATGGGTCTCACAAGATCTGATGGTTTTAAAAATCAGAGTTTCCCTGCACAAGCTCTCTCTTTGCCTGCTGCCATCCATGTAAGACATGACTTGCTCCTCCTTGCCTTCTGCCATGATCGTGAGGCCTCCCAGCCATGTGGAACTGTGAGCTTCCTTCTTTCTTTTGTAAGAACCTCCTTCTTTTGGCTGGGTGCGGTGGCTCATGCCTGTAATCCCAGCACTTTGGGAGGCCGAGGTGGTCAGATCCTGAGGTCAGGAGATTGAGACCATCCTAGCTAACAGGGTGAAACTCCGTCTCTACTAAAAATACCAAAACTTAGCCAGGCGTGGTGGGGGGCACCTGTAGTTCCAGGTAATCGGGAGGCTGAGGCAAGAGAATGGTATGAATCCAGTAGGTGGAGCTTGCAGTGAGCCAAGATTGCACCACTGCACTCCAGGCTGGGAGACAGAGCAAGACTCCATCTCAAAAGAGAAAAAAAAAGGAACCTCCTTCTTTTGTAAATTGCCTAGTCTCGGGTATGTCCTTATCAGCAATGCGAAAATGGACTAATACAATGACTTATAATTCCACATGGCTGGGGAGGTCTCACAGTCATGGTGGAAGGCAAGGAGGAGCATGTCAGGTCTTACATGGATGGCAGGAGGCAAAGGGAGAGAGATTAAGCAGGGAAACTCCCCCTTATGATACCGTCAGATCTCGTGAGACTTATCTGCTATCACGAGAACAGCATGGGAAAGATCTGCCTCCGTGATTCAATTTCCTCCCACTGGGTCCCTCCCACAACACATGGGTATTGAAGATGAGATTTGGGCGGGGACACAGCCAAACCATATCACTAGTGATATGACAATTATAGCAGATATAAATAATTAAACATGATAAGGCATTTAGCTTTAGTTTCAATCACACACTTTTTTGAATTTCCATTTTTCAACTGTGTATTAAATAGTGAGGAAAAAGAAAACAATAAAATGTGCACAATTCTAAAAATAGACTGTTGATGTTTAAGAATCATAGTTGAAGTGTGCTGATGATGGGAATGGAAAAATATTTAAAATTAAGGATTGGGAACTAGCACTGAAGACACTCCAGAAATCGGAAGCTATAGGGAAGCTCACAGAGCCACTGCCAATAAGTTGGCTAGCAGAAGCTTCCTCTTTCAAAGCCCGAAAGAGTCAGGTGTTTGATGTCATTGATAAATATCTTAATACAGTCACTGAGCATTGTCACAGTCTTCTGTTCAAACCTAGGCATTTTCTTCCCTAGCAAGCGTCTCTTCCTAACATTAAAACAAATTGCTTTTATTTTATGTCAGGGTCACTAGTAACCCAAGTGAATGAGAATCAAGGTAAGAAATTACTGTAGAAAACTATTTTTCTTTATACATTTAACTTACTTTTTGGGATTTATAAGCATTATGTGTCCTGCAAAGAGACAAATACTATTCATTATACCACTATTAAGGATATTGTAATTTGAAAACTTTTCTAGTAATGGAAGTTCTATTGCCCAGTTTATTGTCCATCCCATTGTCCTACTTTGGTTTTCAGGGCTTCTGGACATACAAAGGTGAGTCTCTAAATATAAGGTCATGGGGAAATCATTGTTGAGTGAGTCCCTTCTCATTTCTCTTCTCTTTTATTCTTTAATTCAAAACTTTTAAAGTTTAAAACAATGATTTCAAAAGTGGACAAGAATATTATCAGTTAAACTACAGTAAGATCCATTTTTCTCAATATTCTAAAAAAGTTCATATAATTATCTCTATTTAATATTTTACTCTTGTAAATTTTCTTAAAATCTTTTGTGTTCACTGTTTCCAAGACCAAAATGAATACAAAAATGCTGACAAACATGACCATGAAAATCAGGAGCGGTAAGCTAAGGAAATGGATCCTTCATTGACACATTATTGTGTTGACATGATTATATTCTATATATAACTATAAAAACAGTGAGATACATGTATTTATATTTGATATATATATGGATACAGGGTTATGTGTATGTGTGTATATATATGAATATGGATATACATATATGGAGATATATATATGGATATGGATATACATATATAGGTATGTATATGAATATAGGGTTACATATATATGCATAGGAACTGGCTTGATCTTGCATTTTAGGAACAGACCTCCTCCTTCTACCTTAGAAATAAGAGGAGCCACTTCTTATATATATACGTAACCCCATATCCTGGTAGGATAGTGTTTCACAGTCTGCACAGACCATGGAATCTAAAGAGCTTTATGACTCTGTTAGCCTACAATGTAAAGATAAAGAGTTGTTGTAGGTCTTCAAGAGAAGCCACCTCTAATGGCACCCCTCCCACTTGAGAGCTGCCCAGTCCACCACCACTCTGGAGTTTGCAGAAGTGCCTCCTCTTGTTTCAAAGATAGAGGGAGGAAGTCTGTTCCTAAAATGCAAGGTCATGCCAGTTCCTATGCATTTTGCTGTAGACATATTATAAATTGGAGTTAGACACAGTGTAAGTAGTAGCAGGATTAGTACCATTGTTTGCAGGAGGACCTAGGAACAGCCATCGTTTGTGAAGCTGGAGCAGTGAACAAGCTTTTTACAACATAACTTTTGCAATATAATTCATTTATAAGTTAATTCTTTCTCCTTCTTATTGTTATAAGTCCATTTTGTGCTGCTATAATAGAATGCCTCAGACTTGGTAATTCATAAAGAACAGAAATTTATTCTCTCACAGTTCTGGAGGCTGGGAAGTCCAAGATCAAGATGCCGGCAGATTGGGACCTAGTCTCTCCATTTCTAAAATATTGCCTTGAATGCTGTGTCCTCCATAGGGGAGGAATGATGTGTCCTTACATGGCAGAAGAGCAGGAGAGAGAGAGAACCTACTCCCACAAGCCCCTTTAATAGCAGCATTGATCCATTCATGAGAGGGGAAGCCTCATGACCTAAACATCATCATTAGGCCCCATCTCTCAACACTGTTGCATTGAGGATTATGTTTCTAACACCTGAATTTTGGGGATACATTCAAACCACAGTATCGATTATCCTTGCAAAATGGCTGAATCATGAGGAACAAAACACTGAAAATAAACTTGATCTGCCCTACCAAAAAATAATGGGATTTGTGCCATGTTAAGTGCTTTAAGAATGTCTTTGCAGTGGCAATAGTCAGTAGCTACCGCCTAATCCAAATGCAAACATTTGGTGGTTCTCAGTAAGTTAGATCCAAATAAAATAGTTATGTTATTTCACCATTTTGAACAAATCTTCTTCACTGCTTTTGTTTACAGAAATATTCTCTCTGCCAAATAAGAGAAGAAAGAATATTTTTGCAGAGCCAGCATTTGAAATTACTCATTATCTCTACAAGAAAACCCTAATATAACCCAAGAATAACTTTAAACATCTGTTTATTAAAAATCTGAGCTTGTCCTGGTGAAAAGATCCATATTCATATACATTTTCCCAATACTTAGAATCTATATCAAAATTAAAAAGATGGTAGGGTTAAGGTAAGGCTTTATTAATTACATAAATTCTATTTTCTTAAATATCAAATATATATTCGTTACCCAAATACCAAAGATGCATTTCAGATGTATTACTAAAAGTTAATTTGAGTAATTTTAATAGAATATTGTCTTTAAAGCACCATAAAACATTCCTTTAAATCCAATTGGACTCATAGAAAAATCTTTTTTTTTTTTTTTTATTGTGGTGTTATAAAAACAGCCTTGCCAAGAGCTTGACAAATCAGGAGGAAACGCCCTCCTCTTTTCTTTTTCCAGCTATTGTTATACATTTGGGATATTTGCTTTTATTGTTTCCTCATGGCAAATATGCCTGATTTTGTTCTTGAAAAATAACTGCTCAGAAAGATTATTTTTGAATTGAAATTTTCGGAGGGTCTATCAACTAATCAGTGTCTAATTTGTGATTTGCTAAAAACAGTATTCTCTACAAAAATTTTTGTTTTGACTCATGACATTATGTTGTGATTAATATGATTGGTTTTTATTTTGAGATGCCTTTTTTAATATATTTTTTTTGAGATGAAGTCTCGCCTCGCTCTGGTGCCCAGGCTGGAGTGCAGTGGCAGTATCTTGGCTCACTGCAACCTCTGCCTCCCGGGTTCAAGCGATTCTCCTGCCTCAGCCTCCCTAGTAGCTGGGATTACAGGCGCCTGCCACCACCAGCTAATTTTTGTATTTTTGGTAGAGATGGGGTTTCACCATGTTGCCCGGGCTGATCTTGAACTCCTGATCTCAAATAATTTGCCCACCTCAGCCTCCCAAAATGCTGGGATTACAGGCATGAGCCACTGTGCCCGGCTTGAAATTACTTTTTAAAAATACTTGTTCTTTATAATTATTAAAATATGCAATGTGAATATTTGTAAAATATTTTTTAAAACTTAAAATTAAAATCAACCATAAACCCACCACCCAGATGTAATTGTTGTATCTGTTTATTCCTTTTTCTATTTTCTCTCTTTACACATACACACACATGCACACACATTTTGAAACAGAACTTAGGTCATATTGTATATACACTATTGTATCCAGGTTTTTGGCTTAAAATTTTGCTATGAGCATTTTTCTAAGTCATTATGTACTTTTTTTTTTTTTTTTTTTTGACACAGAGTCTTGCTCTGTCACCCAGGCTGAAGTGCAATGGTGCCATCTCCGCTCACTGCAAGCTCCACCTCCCGGGTTCACGCCATTTTCCTGTCTCAGCCTCCTGAGTAGCTGGGACTACAGGCACCCACCACCACTCCCAGCTAATTTTTTGTATTTTTTGTAGAGACGGGATTTCATCTTGTTAGCCAGAATGGTCTCGATCTCCTGACCTCGTGATCTGCCCACCTTGGCCTCCCAAAGTCCTGGGATTACAGGCATGAGCCACCAAGCCCGGCCAGTCATTGAGTATTCTTTGAAAAAATTGTAACGGCTATATAATATTGTGTATATGGCCACACCACGCTTTATTTAATAATTCCATTTATTTTTGCTATTGTTTCTAATCTTTCACTATTCAAAATGTGACAGGAAGTCTTAACTGGACTAGAGCTGGGATTCAGATGCTTCCAGAATGTTAGGAAAAATCCTGCCTCCCCCACCACCCCACCATGGGCCTATTGGAATACAATTATTTTTACAGGAGCTGAAGAACTTTCTGAATTTATAAAACTTGACGCTGAACAGATATTTGCAATTATCTGAAGAACTAGACAGTCTGTAGTGCAGGCTGCATATCATCTGCCCCACAAAGGTCCTGACTCCACCCAAAGAATGTGATAAACTCATCACAACTGCAAATAGGATAACCATGAAAAGCAAATTCTAGCATCAAGTTTTGATGTCAGAGGGAGAGTGGAGGCTCTAGTACAATGGGCTTACTGATTTTAGAATGCATCCCACTGATGCACCTCATGGGGAATCACTATGTGCATGAATGGAAGGCCTACGGACTCTGACACTTTGGTGACCCAGAAACTCTGCTGTGGGGCAAACCCTTACTTAAGAATGTCCTAACTTTCGCTTCTCAAGAATATCTGCAGTGGGCATATCTCTGGCACTGGGGTACAGTGGTAGCTTTGCGATTTCACAGGCATTGAGGAGAGCATGTTTTCAGCACTATTAATGACTATAACCACAGTGAAAGCAACAATATTGGCAATGGCAGTGACTAACCACAATGGAAGCTAAGTCCCAGTCAAGAGTTTGCACAGAATAGAGCTGTCATGGTGGGCCCAGCTTGGATCACCATGATGGGAAAAGACAAAACTCTTATACTTTAGGAAGTGAACATCATTGGATGGGGAATTCTCCAAAATGAGTGTGAGTTTGATTCTTGAGTCATGAGCTGAGACAGCCTTTTAGCTTCCCTGACATTACGTCCTGCAAATTCCCCACAGCTACAGAGGCAGTAGAGAGGAGCAGCATATTTTAGGTCTTTCTGTGACTACTGCAATGGAATCCTGAGCCAGCTGACAAAACTGCAGGGACCCACCAGGATTGGCTTGTGTATACATGTTGGAAATATTTATTAGGGAATATTAGGAAGAACAGGACTTTGTCATGAAGATGGAGGCTTCGGGCTGGTGAGATTTTAGGTGTTAATATTCATGTGACTGTCTTTGTACTCATAAATTCATGAAATCTAAAGTATTTAGATTTCATAAAAGCTATATTGTGATATATGTCTGTGTCAGGTCAAAATCAGTACAAGGAAGAAAATCCACTCTAAGTATTTATATTAGTCACCTAGGGCTGCCATAACAAAATGCCACAGACTGAGTGGCTTAAACAACAACAATTTATTTCTCACAGTTCTGGAGGCTGGGAAGTCCAAGATCAAGGTCCGGCAGAGTTCAGTTTCTGGCAAGCTCCCTTCCTGGCTTGCAGACAGCCACCTTCTTGCTGTCTGCTCACATGACCGAGAGAGAGAGCTCTGTTGTCCCTTCCTCATCTTATAAGGGTACCAATCCTATGGGATTAAGACCTGACCCTTATGACATTATTTAACCTCTATCACCTCCTAGCAGGTCCTATCTCCCAATACAGTCATACTGGAGGTTAGAGTTTCAAAAAATGAATTTTGGGGGAATATCCATAACAGTATTTTAAACCAACAGAATTTATTGCAAGAGATTAGCTTACAAAATTAATGAGAGGGCAAGAAGAAGAAGAAGAAGAAAGCTTAATAGTAAGAGGTGCCATAAAATGGATCATCTGTCTCTATAGTTATTGAGAATGTCACTACATCACTGAAGCAATGCCGTATGGTGAGTCTTTACATGGGACACAAGTATTTTCATACTCTGGGCTCTTTTGAAAGATCCATGCCTAAATATTTTCCTTATTTCTCATTGCCAATCTCAAATTTTGTTCCTTCCAAGTCCTGGGCATTGAACAAAATGCTGGTCACCCACTTCTAATTGGCATCAATCTGTATATGTGACCATCTATCCTTCAAGGTATTGAAGTTTCTAGAAAAACTGCACAGTTCTGCCCACCTGGAGAAGTTCCGCCCCCTCCATCCTTGGTGGCTACTCCTGAGCAGAGCTGTAATGCTGCAGCATTCCACTTCTGGCTGCTTTGAGTTTATTTTGCAGAAACATATGTAAACCAGGCTGGAACTTTTTCTTCTTTTGTGAACTAGGTGCATTAAATGCCCTATAACACTAAGTATGAATCGAGGGAGAGGTGGCATTGATCAACACTGGAAGAAGACATGGGAATCTGAACCAACTTCTCATGCAACTCAGTTGGACCTTTAGCATATGCTTCAGTGGGAGCTCTCTCTCTCTTTATTGTTTTTGGGACAGGGTTGCCTCTGTCACCAAGGCTGAAGTGCAGTGGTGTGATCATGGCTCACTGCAGCCTCGACTTTCCAGGGGGATCTCTTATGTCCCACTTCTGATGTTTGAGTGCTTCTGGGCTATGCAGAAGATGCATCCTCTGCATCTTTTTAACATGAGCACAGTGAACCACCTCATACCCATTAAGATGACTGCTATATTAAAAAAAAAAAAACTAAAAAATTCCTCCAGAAAAATCATGTATTTGTGATGATGCAGAGAAATTGGAACACTTTTGCACTGTTAGTGGGAATGTAAAACGCTGCAACCACCATTAAAAACAGTATAAGGTTTCCTCAAAAAATTAAAAATGGAATTACCATATGACCCAGCAATTCCATCTCGGGGTGTGTATTCAAAAGAATTGAAAGCAGGTGTCAAGGAGATTTTTGCACACTCATGTTCAAAGCAGCATTATTCACAATAGCCAAAATGTATGAGCAACCCAACTGTCCACTGGAGAATGAATGGATAAACAAAATGTGGTCTATCCATACAATGGAATATTATTCAGCCTTCAAGAGGCAAAAAATTCTGACATATGCTACAACATGGATGCACCTGAAGAAAATTATGCCAAGTGACATAAGCCATTCACGAAAGGACAAATACTATATGATCATATGGTATTTATGTGAGGTACCTAGAGTTGTCATATTCATAGCATTAGAATGTAGAATGATGATCGCCAGGGGCCAAGGGTAGGGAAAAATCAGGAGTTATTGTTGTGTGGGTAAAGAGATTCAGTTTTGCAAGATGAAAAGCGTTCTGGAGATGGATAGTGGTGATGATTGCAGAACAATGTAAATATGCTTAACACCACTGAACTATACACTTAAAATGGTTGAAATGGTAAATTTTATGTATATTTTACCATATTTTGAAATATCTTAAAGGTTAGCACAAGGGCACTGTATGGTTGGTGGTGGGCCATGCAGTAACCAACTATGAGTCTTCAATCAGAGCTTACAAGAGGCTCCATATCAACCTCTATCTGCTGCATTCATCTTGAGTTTATCTGGATCTGCTGAGGTCAAAAGGCCACTGTGGTAGATATGTATCCACTACAACCCAAACCAGCTGGAGAGCCTTTTTGTGCTCTTGGCTGTGTGCAGAGCTGGTAGCCTTTCTGGATAGCTCAGGAATAGGTTACATCATGTATTAGTAGGGGTGCAAAGCGAAGCAACTTGCCTTTCACATTGGAGAGGCTATTTTAACATGCTCCAGACTACTGCAGATCTCTAGAAATTCACTGAGATGTCATGACCCTGAATTTTCCCAGAGTGCATCTCCCACCCTCTGATATGCATGTGCCTTAGTTAGACATCTGCCACTTTCAGTTCAACAGGTCTAATCAGCACGTTATTATCAACGTAGTGGACGGTGTAGTATTCTTAGCGTAACGTACTGATCAAGGTCCTTGTGGATGAGTTGTGACAGATGAAAATAAACTGCTTTTGATAATCTCTGCTCATTGAAATGAACAGACAAGAGTTACTTTGGAAGAACCGCATCTGGTGGCAATGTTCAAATGAATTTTAACATGAACCTCAGAGAATTTGATAGAGGTGGAACAGCATGAGTGAAGACATAGAAATAATTTGTAAGCGCAGGTTATAGAAAGGGATTGGTTGACTAATTGATACATTTAAAAATATGTATGGAGGCTGGGTGCGGTGGCTCACGCCTGTAATCCCAGCATTTTGGGAGGCCAAGGTGGGCAGATCACGAGATCAGGAGATCAAGATCATCCTGGCTAACATGGTGAAACCCTGTGTCTCCTAAAAATACAAAAAAAAAAAAAAAAAAAAAATTAGCGGGGTGTGGTACCGGGCACCTGTAGTCCCAGCTACTCAGGAGGCTGAGGCAGGAGAATGGTGTGAACCCGGGAGGTGGAGCTTGCAGTGAGCCGAGATCACACCACTGCACTCCAGCCTGGGCGACAAAGTGAGATGCCGTTCCCCACCAAAAAATTAAATAAAAAATAAAAAATGTATTGAGCACCTACTAAATGCTAGTGACTTAATTGGCTGAGTTTGTAAAAGACAGTAGTCTGAGCCTTAAGTGACAGAATAAGGAAATAATTCACAGGGCAATTATAAACCACTTGAAGGTTTTTAAGCTGAAGAGTGATATGGTTAGGGTGGTTTTTCATGAAGATTAATCTGGCAGCAGAGGCTAATATTTCAGCCAGGAAGAAGCAGTAGGTTATGACCTAGAGTCTGAACTAGAGTTGAACTAGAGGATCTGAACTAGAGTCCTGACAGTGAAAAAGGAAGAGAAGAATGGGATAGAGAAATGCTGTAGAAGAGGAGACTACATCTGTCCTGATACGGGGGCCAGTAGGAGAGAGGAGCCAAAACAACTCCCAGGCTTTGAGCTTGAGTAATCGAGATCAATAAAAGAAATAATGAAATCAAGAGGAGGAGCTAGTAATAGGCAGGAGATAATAATAAGGCTGACATTATTACACTGAAAAACCTTGAGGGCAGGGACTGTAATTGTTTTGTTCATACTTTTGTCTCCAGTGCTTGGCATAAGATGAACACTCAATAAATATTTGTCATGCAATATGTCATATGCTCAATTTCAGTAAATTGACATGTCTACCCTTAATAAGGAAGTATAATGATCCCTCATTTTGGCTAATCTATTTTCATTTTGACCTACCTAAGGCATGTATAAAAATATAGGAAATACTATGATGAATACCCATATATAAGCCAACTATTCAACCTGAGGAACAGATTATTATTATTTTTACAGATACTATCATTACAGATATTATCTTAGTCCATTCAGGCTGCTGTAACAAAATATCATACACAGAATGGCTTATAAAGAATAGAAATTTATTTCTCATGGTTCTGGAGGCTGGGAAGTCCAAAATCAAGGTGCTGGCCAATTCAGTGTCTGATGAGAGCCTGCTTCTGGATTCATAGATGGCGGTCTTTTCACTGTAGCTTCACATGGTGGAATATGTAAGAGGTTTTTCTCAGGCCACTTTTTAAAAGGGCACTAATCTCATTCACGAGGGAAGATTAGTGAATCCCAAAGACCCCACCTCCCAAAGATCTCATCTCTTAATATCATCACCTTGGCAATTAACATTTTAACATTTGCATTTTGGGGAAACACAAACATTCAGACCACAGCATTTTTCTTGTCCCCATCCCTCCTGAAGGTTCCACTTCCCAAAGGTCCCATCTCCTGATACCATCCCCTTGGTTGTTACGATTTCAACATGTGCATTTTGGGGAGACACAAACATAGCATTATCATTATTCCATCTTATAGGCAAGAAGCCTAAAACTGAGAGTGGTTAAATAACTTGGTTCAGGTCACACAGCTAATACATGCCAGAGTGGTGATTTGAATATAGGTCTTTCTGCCTTCAGAGCCTATGTTCTTCATTTTATCTGGTTTGTAACATTAGAGTTATTGATGGGACATCCAAGTAGAGGTACTCAGCAGGTAGATGGAAATATAATATGGCATGTAGGAAGAGAATCCAGGACTGGAAATACTGATACGGGAGTTATCTGCATCCAAGTGATGATTGAAGAATAGAAGTGGGAAGGGATTAAGAAAATAAGTGTCCTGGGTGGGTGCGGTGACTTATACCTGCAATCCCAGCACTTTGGGAGGCCGAGGTGGGTGGATAACTTGAGGTCAGCAGTTTGAGAGCAGCCTGGCCAACATGGTGTAAACCTGTCTCTACTAAAAAATACAAAAATTAGCTGGGCGTGGTGGCAGGTGCCTGTAACCCAGCTACTTGGGAAGCTGAGGCACGAGAATTGCTTGAACCTGGGAGGCGGAGGTTGCAGTAAGCCTACATTGTGTTACTGCACTCTAGCCTGGAAAACAGTGAGACTCATCTCAAAAAAAAAAAAAAAAAAAAAGGAAAATACGTGTCCTGAAGACACAGACTTGAACTTGAGTGGTGTGCCTTCCTGGAGGGAGAACAAAATACAGGAGACTATTTTATTGCTATTTTAATTATTTTTAAATGTTAAAATATTTTATTATTAAAGGTTTTATTCTTATATTTAATCAACATATAATTGCACATATTTATGGGATACAGTGTGATATTTTGATACACGTATATACTATGTAATGAGCATATCAGGGTAATTAGCATATCCATCACCTCAAACATTGATCATTTCTTTGTGGTGAGAACATTCAAAGACCTCTTTTCTAGTTATTTTCAGACATACAATACAATATTGTTAACTACAGTCACCATACTATGGAATGAAACACCAGAACTTATTCCTTCCATCTAACTGTAACTTTGTACTCACTGACCAATCTCTTCACATACCCACTTCTCCCCTATTTTCCCTAGCCTCTGGTAGCCAGTATTTCACTCGGGACGTCCATGAGATCAGCTTTCCAAGATTCCACAAATGAATGGGATCACATGGTATGCGTCTTTCTGTGTCCTGCTTATTTCACTTATAATGTCCTCAAGGTTTGTCCATATTGTCACAAATGACAGGGTTTCATTCTTTAAGGCTGGATAGTATTTCACTAAGTAGCTCTACAACATTTTCTGTATCTACTCATCCATTGATGGATACTTAGGTTGATTTCATATTTGGCTATTGTGAATAGTGCTGCAATAAACATGGGAGTGCAGATATCTCTTCAACATAGTGATTTCATTTCCTTTGGATAAATACCCACTAGTGAGATTGCTGGATCATACGGTAGTTCTATTTTTAATTTTTAATTTTTTTCATAGACCTGTTTGTAGATCTCATTTTGAGAATTCTCTGTTCAGGTTTTTTGCCCATTTTTTAAATCAGACTATTTGGTTTTTCTGCTGTTGAGTTGTTTGAATTCCTTTTATATTCTGGATGTTAACCCTGTGGCAAATGCGTAGTTTGCAAATATTTTCTCCCCTTCTGTAGGTTGCCTCTTTACTCTGTCGTTTCCTTTGTTGTATAGAAGCTTTTAAATTTAATGTAATCCCATTTGTCTCTTTCTGCGTTTGTTGCCTATGCTTTTGAGTTCTTATCCCAAAAATCTTCGACCAGACCAATGTTTTGAAGAGTTTCCCCTGTGTTTTATTCCAGCAGTTTCACAGTTTTGGGAGGAGGCTATTTTAAAGCCTTGACTGTTCACAGAGTAAATACTCTTTTCATGCTGCCCTAGAATTTCCCTTTTGGCTCCTAGAAAAAGGGCAGAGCTGACTGCAATCCACTGAGTGTTTTTCCTCCACATCTTTGTTATAGGGCAAGACCAACAGAGACACTGATACATTGCATCATCGAGTTCATAAAAATCCTGAAGGAAGAGATGCTGCTTTTACTTTTCGCCAGGCAGAACCCCACATGCAGCTCTGACCCTGTCACACTGAGTGACTTCAGATGAGGCTGAGTTTGTTCAGAGATGTGTTCCCTCCTCCACTTTTAATATGGTCCGTTTGGGTTTAATTACGCCGAATAGGATCGTTTTGAGTTTGTAATCATCGGCAACACCATCCCGAAGGAAACAAGTTGTGGTTTCACTGCCAAATCAGAAGTTTGAGTTGCCTCAGGAGAAATGGAAGTATTTTGGAAAAAGTCTTACGAGTGTTTTTGATAAGAATTCAAATCTCCTCAGGCCATTGAAGATCACAGGATTTTGGGAAAGTGCCCAGTTGAAATCAAGTTTTTATTTTAAAATTCTTTTAGCAATAGTATTTGCAACTGAATTATCTATGTGATAAAAGTTGCATAAGAAGAATTCTCTAGAAGACGTTTTGTAACATGCAATCAAGTCGTTTAGGTCTTGCATATGGTTAGGTGTCCTTAGAGATCTTTAAAGGCATTATCAACTCCCTCTTTAAAAAAATCAGAAACACAAAGGTAGAGACAGTGTATTATTTTGACTGTCAAATTCCCTTTCCACTTCAACAAAGTATAGGCTAAATTGAGCGTTAAAGTTCAGTGGCTTTATGTGACAACAACAACAAAAGTGTTCTTTTCACTCACAAAAGAATCAGCTGTGGCTTTCCATAGTAGTTCTTGCAATAATGTAAGCTAATGGTAATAGAGATACAGGCTGTTTCTCTCTTGTCTCATTTCATTCGAATACTGAATAGTTTGGGGCCACAGTTACTTCAAACATGAAGAGCAAATTCTTTATTTTTTCATTTTTTTTTGTTTTTTTGTTTTTGTTTTTGACAGAGTTTTGTGCTATCACCCAGGCTGGAGCACAGTGGCATGATATTGGCTCACTGCAACATCCGCCTCCTCGTTCAAGTGATTCTCCCGCCTCAGTCTCCTGAGCAGCTGGTATTACAGGTGCCCACGACCACACTCGGCTAATTTTCATATTTTTAGTAGAGACGGGGTTTCACCACATTGGCCACGCTGATCTCGAACTCGTGAGCTCAGGTGATCTGTCCGCCTCGGCCTTCCAAAGTGCTAGGGTTACAGGCAGGAGCCACCACACCCGGTCTTTTCTCTTTAATCTCAACATGTGACCTCCATGTCATCAAGACAGGAGATGAGAGAACTGAAGGGCCACACAGGGGCTTCGTAGGGGTTTGGCCCGGAAGTGACATAAACCGCTTCCGCAGTCCATTGGCCAGAACCAGTCACATGGCCCCATTTAATAGCAATGGGGTTGAGAAGTGTAGTCCCTGTGTTCCCAGGTAGCATAGGAGAGTTAAATATTGATGTGCACAGTAATATCTACCATTTCACAAGGCAAAAAATCCCAGACACTGATGATAAAATGAGGACAACTACAATGTGCCCTGGCAAGGGAAAAAGCAGTTTGGTGCATGCAGATAACTAGATCTTAACTCTATTGTCTGACATTTGGTTGATGGTAAACATAGTTTTGTTGAATACACTTATTTTCCATCCAAGAGTCACAAATAGTAGAGAAAAAAATAGCCATTTTCCAATTCTGTGGACATAGGCTGATTTAGTGTAAATTTGAGTGTGGCTCCATCTGCAAATTACATAGTGTTGGAAGAATAAGCTTTTTTTCCCCCCTTCCCTTCTTATTTCTTGGCCTGGGGCCAGATGGAGAGATTTCTGCTCTGTGAAGACTCAGACTCACAGATGCAATATTCATCCTACTGGACTACGGTTCACTCCAGACACATCAAATACCAAACTTCAAGAAGTACCTGATTGTAAGTCTATTCACTGATTTTTCTCGAAGTAACAGGGAAAATGCAGTAAGTAGATCATTCTTCTTGAGGCTTCCTTTAGCATTGCCACATACTCTGTCACCACCTTAGTTGGTCTACCTTTTATTTCCTTGGTGTTGGCCACATCACAATGACAGGATCTAGTGTCCTTCTTACCTGGACTCCCCTATATCTTCCAGCATTTGCCATGATACCTTGATTATGACCAATAGTTAAATCATAGCAATATTTTCTGAGTAAATGAATGGCTAGTTTTCCTTTTCTCTCTAGTTAGGATTAATATAGCCAGACATTTCAACAACATACTCTCGGTTCCCTCACCTTACTGCCCTCCAATTCTTGCTACTTTTTCAGTCTCTTCTGCTCTGCTAGGTGGTGCTGGAACAGCAGTGAAGCTTAGGGGGCTATATGACACGGTAAGTACCAGAAAATTCTTTGTGGTTGTTAGGGATCAACACAGTTTGTGATCTAATATCTTAACATTAGGCTACTTAAATTGTTCAGACTTACCTCCCTTCAGCTGCCAATTAGTGTTTTTTTTTAAACCTAGTAAAAGCCACAGGTCAGAAACACTTTCATGCAAAAATTACCAAGTAGACTTTTAATGAGCTCACCAGTAGAATAGAACCCTGAAAGCACATAATTTCAATATCATTTGCCTATTTAGAATGTTCCCCTCCACAAAACTATGTAAGATTCTTTGTATTAATGGAATTTGGAGATGACGGCTAACTTTGAGATCATCTAAGCAGGCGACTTTCTCGTTTTATAAATGAGGAGGCTGAGGCCAGTGTGTGAGTTGGCAACAGAGCGTTCTTGACTCTATTCCCGGTCTTCTTCGGTAAACAAGAAATTATGCCCTGGGTCAATCATGACATATGCAAATGGTGGTTTATGGTACTTATTCTAATTGCCTCCCAAAGCAGTAGGAGGATGAAATGGTAGAAGACATGTAAAAGAGGGATCTGGAATTTTTAAAATAGGTTCAACACTGTATTAATTATTTGTTGGAAGGCTGTAATGTGTTCAGGCATTGGATAAAAAGAGGTAAGCAGAGTCTCTATGGTCAAACAAACAAACAAACAAAAATCACAATCCAGCCTGAAAGATGAGCAAGAGCGAGGAAAAAATTTAACAGAACTATGGAGAGTTCTACAAAATTTTACTTATGGTGGATCATTGGACTCTTAGGGCTGCAAGAGAAAAAACAAACAAAACAAAACAAAACAAAAAACTGGAGGGTGTTCTTCTCTTTGGCTTTTACCAAGGCGCCTAACACTAACAATGGCACCAACTACTGATAATATCATAAATAGGGAAATGGTACCGCATAATGGATGTTTTGTATCTCTCTCTCTCAGTTCAGTTGGAGCTAAAGATGGCAAATGCGCACCCAACACCGTGCCAAGGGAAAAGTCGCCTCCAACAGTGAAGTCGCAGGTGGATGTGAGATGCCTGACTTAGTAGCACACTTACCAGGGTGCTAACACTGCTGCTATTATTTCCACCCGCACCCCCCGTGCTATGCCGGCCGCGCCTGGGATGAAACACACACATCGAGCTCACGAGACCGTCCTGGGTCTGGAGTGTCTGTGGCAGCCTTTTCCGCCCCACCCTGAAATCCTACCTATCCTGGGACGCCCTGGAAGGAAGCCTAAGGGCGGTGTGGAGCAGCGTGTACTCCCCATCTCTCTTCCAGGAGGCCACACCCAAAACAAGGCCCTCTTTGTGTCTAGGGGAACAGTAGCCGTATAGTGCTTCGCCGACTGCCCCTCTTAAGAGAGAGCTACCAGCCCTCGCCCCGGCAACCCCAGGCAGAGGCCAGTCGCGGCGGCGGCGCAGGTGGGCGCAGGCGCAGAGGTGCGCTCTCTAGGGCCGCGCGGGAGCCCAGGCTCCGCACGCCGCGAGCGAGGCACCTGGGGGCGGAGCCAAGCCCGCGTCCCGCCCACGCCCGGGCGCGAAGCCCCCTCCCCGCGCCCCTCTTGTAGCGCCGCAGACGCGCGCAGGTGCGTCAGGCCGCGCCCGCCCGGGACCCTGCAGACGTGGGCCCGCCATGGAGCACATCCGCACGCCCAAGGTTGGTGGCACCAGCCCGGGCGGAGGAGGCACGGGAGGAGACGGTGGAGGACGAGGGATGCTGAGCGCGGGAGGCCGACTGCTCTGCGGGGTGCCGGCGGAGCCTGGACCGCGGGCTAGGGAGGAGCAGGCAGTGCCTGAGCATCCCGGGGTCTCTGCGAGCCCGGTTGTTCTCTTGCTACCTCCCAGGCCTAGCGTTAGCTGCTGCTGGGCCTGCCCTCTTGGTTTTGGGGGTGCACAGTGGACACAGGGGTGGACGGGAGGGAACCTCAGTTGTCTGCTAATAACTGGGTGTAGATCATCGCTTCTTTCTCCTGGCACGAGGCTTTCTCTTTTAGCTGTTGGCGGCTCAGAGTAGTTGAAAGGGAAATAAGCCGTTCGGTGACAGGTGCAAGGAAAACGAGCTGAATGCAGATGGGCTCCTGCGCTTGGAGGCTTCTTAAATCTAGGGTGTCAGGCCCACCCGATTCGGCCTTCCCAGTCCCCATCCCCATCCTTAGCGTAGCAGCTGCAAGGGGCCTTATACAGAACGGATGATCAATATTCATTGTAGATTGAATGATGGTGTGCTTTTGCCTTTTCCAGTCTGTTTTGTTCGTTAGAGAAAAGGATGCAGCTTATGGATTCGTCACGCACTGGTGTGTTTTAAACAACACGAGCTTTTGCTAATCAACAAAAGCAAATGGTCCCTGATCACTCCAGTAAATTAACATTGGAAACGTTGACCGCTGTACCAAATCTTCCTACTCATTTGTACTGATAATCTAATTTAGAACGAAAATGATGATCGACGTTACTGCCTGATAACCCTAAACGAGTGAAAGAATATCTTTACAAACCCTATTGGCTGTCTGTTGTTACTACCACCACAGCTCCTTGCGTTTTTGCAGGATGAACTTCCATTCAAAATGTAGGCCCCTGACAGGTCAAAGCTAGGTCAGAGTGGCCATAGCTCAGGTGGCTCCAGGGATCCCACACATTTAAGAGGGGTGGAGTCAGTTGCTTTATGTCCAGAAAGAATTCATTCCAAGATTTTGGACTGGTTCCTGAGTACCTTTTTGTAAAAGCAGATTAAAATGATCTCTTGTCATTGGAAGAAGAAATCTTTTAGTTTGCTGGAGAATGTCAGTTCCGACAGTAAATTTAAACTGTATTGATTTTGCACTAGGGAATTAAATTGTCGCTTCACAATCAGCAAATTGGAAACTTAGAAGACAGTGCTGTAAACCACAGGATAGGTAACTCAAAGCTTTCAGAGTTTAAGTGATACTAAATAATTTATTCCAGACGGATGAATTTAACTCATGGACTCTGCCCTTGCCAAGGGCATTCTTCCTCCTTCCATAATAAAGGGGGCCCTTTGTAAAAGTGATATCTGATGTGGATGTCGATAGCAAGAATGATAGGGTGATATGGCAGTGGATGCCACTTTGTTATAGAATATGAATTTGGGGGAGTCAAGGCCATTTCTGTTCTGTATACAAAGACACCTGGTACAAAGTCACATGTAAACCTGGGTCTCAAGCAATGTTCTTACTCTTAAAATTGGCATTTATAGATACCCTCTAAGCAGTGCAGTACTCGAAGTCAGAAATCGTTATTTATCTGAAAGTGGGAAGAAATTGGGGGAAAATGGAAAATTGTCAGAAGTGTTATTGAATTGAGTGGGTCATTCACATTTGGGATAATGCCGGTGAAAAAAATAAGAAATTACAGAGGTTGGATGGATCAGATTCATTTATTCATTTATTTTATTCCTCAAGCATTTAGAACCTTTCATGTGCCAGGCTCTGTGTTAAGTGCTGGGAGCATCCAGGAACTCACAGTCTGGAAGGGGAGGCAGTTGTAAATATGTCAGTGTATGATAGAGACATGTGCCAGGTGTGGTGGGTAGAGAGGGAGACTGGATAGAGGATCAGCTTTGCTCTCAAGGTCAGGGGAAGTCTTCTTGGAAGAGCCCTCTTAACCTGGAAGGACTTAAGAAGGACTAGGAGCATTTTCAACAGTGGTCATGTAGTTGTATAAATATATATTGTAATAAATAATGACAACCTAAAGAAGCTGAAAATAATAACAGCGGTCAAAGATAAATGATTCCTTGAGGTTAAATAGCATCCTTCTTTTGTTTTATATTTTTAAGGGCAATATTAATTTTCACAGTCTAAAAGAAAAAGAGAACAAGATTACTTCCAGAGCATGCGGAGTTAAATACATAGTTGTTACCGGTCATATCCATCTTTATTATTTGCTTACATCGTACCTGGTGAAACTATACGTAAATTTCCTTCGATTTCATGGTTTCATGTCTTGGGTTTGCCAGGAGTATATACAAAGTTTGATTATCTGGCCCATTGTGGATTTAAAGCAATATTTACCATGTGGGTAGGTAGAGTTTTAAGAGGAAAAGAATTGTATGCGTGTATAATGTACAGTTGCTTTTCTGTTACAATGGAAGTCATTCACTCGCTGTAGACTGTGTACTATCCATGACAGCCTCTGTGATCTGCTTGAGTCTCTGGAGTGCAGTTTAAGGAGACAGATGCACGTGCATAATCTGGAATGCTTTGCACATATTTCTTTCTGGGGGTGCATGTGTGTTTAACTGAAGCCTTTAACAGAGCATATGCTAAGCAGAGTGCCTCTCTTCCAGAATGGTTCCTTTAGAGGGAAAAAAAAGTTCCAAGGACAAGCTGGTTTGCAGTTGGGTTAAACGGGGGACACCAACTATTACCTGTGCTCATCCCAGTGAACTTCTAGGTTTCTACTTCACTATCTGGCTTTATTTACCGCTCTGAAAACTTGCTGGAAGCTTGGGCATAATTTGGGTTCAAGTACTGCTTAATTAAATGAAAAGACTTCAGGGCTCCTGGAAGTAGCTTGAAGTGTTTGTAGGATTTAGTTTGGTACTAGATTGAGGCAAAAGTTTCCAGGACCTGGTAAATGATCTCTACTTTATATGCTTTGGTCTTTCTGGAAGGCGTTTTTCCCACTTGTGTAAATTTGAATTATGAAATAGAATATGTGATAACCTCCAAAACAGACCTTGCAAGTGTCTTCTCTTCCTTTCTACGCCTACCCGCTAGTCTGACACTGACTGATCTCCTGATTTATTTTTTTTGCCCTTCTCTAATCCCTTTCTCACAGAGGGGCCTGGATGATGCTTTTATGTCTCAAATTGATCATGCTACTTCCCTTCTAAAATTCTTGAGTGGCTTCCCTTTTTACCCAGGATGTAAGGTCAGAATCCCCAGAATGGCTTGTAATGCCCTGTGTAGACTGAGTCCTTCCTACTTCTCCAGCCTCGTTTTGTGAGTCTTCTCATCCACAACCCTCTGACCACAGCTTGTCTTCACAGAGTTCTCCAGTGGGACCGATTCTTTCCTGCCTCAGGACTTTTGCACTGCTGTTCCATCTGGGGGGACATTAGTTCTCACTCTTCACCTGGCTAAATACATCATCTTTCTAGTTTCAAATTGTGATTTCTCAGGCTATTGTCCAGCTCCCCATCTAAGTCAGATCTGCCTGTTGTGTTTTATCATAAGACCTTGTGTTTTCCCCTTAGGATCCTCATTACAATTGTTACATTTATTTGAGTTATGTTCATTTAATGTCAACCTCCCCTGCTTGATGGAAGTCCTACGATGGTAGGGATTATATCTTGTTCGCCCTTTGTAGCTATAGCACCTAACACAGTGCTTGGGACCAACTAAGCATGCAGTAAATAAATTAATTGAATTAGTGAAGAATGCATAATTAATTCATTACTTTTTGTTTGTTTGTTTTTGAGACGGAGTCTTGCTGTGTTGCCCAGGCTGGAGTGCAGTAGTGTGATTTTGGCTCACTGAAACCTCCACCTCCTGGGTTCAAGTGATTCTCCTGCCTCATCCTCCCGAGTAGCTGGGACTACAGGCACGTGCCACTACACCCAGCTAATTTTTTTTTTTTTGAGATGGAGTCTTGCTCTGTCGCCCAGGCTGGAGTGCAGTGACGAGATCTGGGCTCACTGCAAGCTCCGCCTCCCGGGTTCACGCCATTCTCCTGCCTTGGCCTCCCGAGTAGCTGGGACTACAGGTGCCCGCCACCGCGCCCGGCTCATTTTTTGTATTTTTAGTAGAGATGGAGTTTCACCGTGGTCTCAATCTCCTGACCTTGTGATCCGCCCACCTCGGCCTCCCAAAGTGCTGGGATTACAGGCGTGAGCCACCGCGCCGGGCCCACCCAGGTAATTTTTATATTGTTAGTAGAGACGGGGATTTCACTATGTTGGTCAGACTGGTCTTGAACTCCTGACCTCAGGTGATCCACTTGCCTCAGCCTCCCAAAGTGTTGGGATTACAGGTGTGAGCCACTAGTGCCCAGCCTCATTACTTTATTTTTAAGAATTTGCTTTGTTGATCCAGGCCTCTTGTGCATTGTACAGTTGTATACAATTTTACTTGACAGTATAGTGAATCTTATAGTATTAGTGTTAAATATTTGTGGATGTCAGTGTATCTGACATGTGAGATATATATGAAACATATTTTGCAATTATATATATTTTAATGAGATAAAATTGAAATGCAAAATTCACAATTTTTATTAAAGTGCACAATTCAGTGGTTTTAGTATATTTACATATTATGCAACCATCACCACCGTCTACTTCTAGAACACTGTCATCACCCCCAAAAGAAATCCATTAGTAGTTAGCCCATTAGTAGTTAAACTGATGATGTCCATCGAATTACCCCTTAGTAGTTAGACTTGATGATAATATCTTATACTTATCTGTGTTGAATATTATCTCACTGAATTTAGACTTTTGCTTATCTCTTAGTCTTTTTTGGTTGCTGATACACGTCTGCTGTTCCTGTCAGTTTGGTACCGTCCACTATTTAATCAACTTGCTTTCTATTACCTCATTCATTATCTCATCCAAGAGCAGAAGTGACTTCTTAAGCCACTTGCCCCCTTCTCTCAGAGTCTTGATCCTGATAGCAGATTCACTAGTTCTCTCAGTTTGATGTCATCTAGCAGTTGATAAGTTTGTCCTTCATCATGTCGCCAAAGAGCTCATCCAAGAAAGAAAGGAAGTCTTCTGAAATGATGACAGCGAATCCATGATATTCTTGCTGATGGATGGTTTCCAGTTTTTAGGTTCGTACAAAGTTCCAGTAAATAACTCATTTTAGAACCCTGCCAGAATTAATGTTGAACTCACTGACTTACAATTATATAATGCTGTATTCACCATGGGAAAATAGTGGTCTCATTTTCAAGTTCTGTCTGTGATGGAGGGACATCAGTAGATCCATGAGGCTTGCTTTTTCTTGATCATTCACTGTCAGTATGCCATCAGCTCCAAGGGCTAGCTCTTCTTTTCTCTTCCTTTAGCAAATAATAATTTTCTGGTTATAAAGGTAATATGGACTGCATGTGGAAATTAACCGCTGTTAATATTTGGGTACATTTTCTTCTGGTGTTTTTTTCTTTGCATACACTAAACATTGTTTGCTTAGAAATTTAGGACCACCCATTCAATTTTGCGGTTTGCTTCTTTAAACGTACCATATTGCAGTGTTCAAAACTTACTTTTAGAAGATTATGTGGGGCTCTTTTTTTAATCCTATGGAAATTTCATCATATTTACCGTTTCCCCATTTTAAGGCTACTATAAGACTGTCATGATGAACATCTGATTGTTATCAGCATGTGATTTCTTCCCTAGAATAGAACCCTAGATGGAATTACTGTGTCAAATAAGATGAATGGTTTTATAGTAGTTATATATTACCAAATGACTTTCCAAAAATGTTATGTCATTTAACACTTTCAGTAATAGAATATAGACTGTCTTTCTTACTATACCATTGCTTTATTATTTAAGGTTGTTTTTCGCTAATTTAAAGGGGAGAATAGCACTTCATTCTTTTAGTGTATTTTTTTTTTTTTTTTTACTAGTGAGGTTGAAGCTTTTCCAAAAATATGTTTACTGACCCTTTTGTTACTTTTTGAATTATCTATATTTTCCCCATTTTAATAATGGGTGATTTAGTGTATATGTATAGTGTATGTATTTCAATAGTTTTATTGAAGTATAATATAATTTATGTAGCATAAAATTTACCTTTCTAAAGTATGCAATTCTGTGATTTTTTTGTATATTCACAGAGTTGTATCACTGTCATCATTATCTAATTTCAGAACATTTTCATTACTCCAAAAAGAAACCCTATCCCTATTAGCAATCAGTCTCCATTTCTCCCTCTCCCCACCCAAGGTAACCACTAAATATACATTCTGTCTCTATATATGCTTGTTTTTCTGGACATTTTAAATTTAATCATATAATATGTGGCCTTTTGTGACCTCTTATTTTCACTTAATGTTTTTAAGGTTTGTCTAAGTTGTAGCATGTACCAGTACTTCATTTCGTTTGATCTGTTCTGTGGCCAATACTGCATTTTGTTTATACATTTATCAGTTGAGGGAGATTCGTGTAACTGTTTTTTGGCAATTATGAATAATGCTGCTGTGAACTTCGGTGATAAGTTTTGTGTGGACATATGTTTGTATTTCTCTTGGATAGAATTTCATTTCTCTAAGAACAGAATTGCTGAATCGTATAGCAACTTTGTGCTTATCATTTTAAGGCACTGCCAAATTATTTTCTGAAGTGGCTGCACCATTTTAGAACCCTGAGAATGATGTGTAAGGGTTCCAGTTTTTCCATGTCATCACCAGCTCTGGTCATTGTTTTTTATTTTAGCCATTCAGGTGGGTGTGAAGTGGTATCTCGTCCTGGTTTTGATTTGTGTTTTTCTAATGACTAATGATATTGAGCATGTTTTCATGTGCTTATCAACCATTTTCCTGTCGTTTTTGGAGAACTGCTTATTCAATTCCTTTGTTTCTTTCTTAATTGAGTTTTTTGTCTTAAATTATTGGGTTGCAAAATTATATAATCTGGATACAAATCCTTAGTTATATGACTTGTAAATGTTTCCTCCCATTCTGTGGGTTTTCTTTTCACTGTTTTTATGTTCCTTGAAGCACAAAAAGTTTTTAAGTTTGATCAAGTCCAACTTATTTTTTCTTTTGTCACTTGTGCTTTTGGTGTCATATCTATGTATATTTTCTAGAAAGCCTTTTTCTGATTATAAAAGTCATACATTACAGGAAATTTAGTTCAAAGGAGCAGAAAGAAAATAGCAATTCTGCATAATTTCAAAATCTGGAAAAAATTGCTGTGTATATATTGGCATTTTTCTTTATATATATAAAGCAGTGCAACTTAAAAGAGAATCATGTCCATTTTCTCTGTGGGGGGTGTGTGTGTGCATAGTTTTGGGGAATGAGAGCTTGGTTTTTAGTATGTCAAAATATTTTTCTCATGTTATTAAACCTTCTGAAAAGTAATTTTTTTTGTAACCACATAGTCCACATTGTAATGATGACCATACGTTATTTAGTGTCTGGAGGCAATTCTCCATGGCCTTTTGCAGTTTTGCACTTTTGTTCTGAACTATCTTTTTCAAGGATGACTTTAGAGTGAACAGCCTTGAAAGAGAGGAATAGCTTCTCCCTTAGTAGCGGAGGGCAGGTTTATTTGCTGTCCAGGGTAATAAAGATAATGTTATCCTCAGGGACAAAGGATTACTTGCATCCTGTTTATGTGATGGGCATTTCTTAACTCTGAGTCTCTAAGGTTCCTTATCTAGGATGCAGAGCCCTGCTGTGTGCAGCATCCATATGGACTGCTCCATATTGCCCCTTAGACTAGGGAGGAGGAACATGGAGACGTAATATGAAGATAAAGCTTATCCCTCCTGGTGCACAGAATACTAATGTCCTTTGTCTCTGACCCAGAAGTCTTGTGTCTTCTGCCAGCAATGAAACACTGGGAGGCTATTTGTTAGGTTGTAAGCAGGCTAAAATTTCAAACACTTCCTAGTTCTTGACAGTTAATCCCCTAGTATTTGATACTTAATTTATCTCTATATTGTCACTATAATAAATAACTGATAGGCCGGACGCCGTGACTCACGCCTGTAATCCCAACATTTTGGGAGGCCAAGGCGAGAGGATCATTTGAGGTCAGAAGTTCAAGGCCAGCCTGGCCAACATGGCGAAACCCTGTCTCTACTAATATACAAACCTGTCTCTACTAATATAAAATACAAAAATTAGCCAGTCATAGTGGCAGGTGCCTGTAATCCTAGCTACTCGAGAGGCTGAGGCAGGAGAATCACTTTAACCTGGGAGGCAGAGGTAGCACTGAGCCGAGATCACGCTGCTACACTGCAGCCTGGGCCAGAGAGCAAGACTCTGTCTCAGAAAAAAACAAAACAAAACTAAAAACCTGATAAACATCAGTGTATTTGAATTGTTGTGTAAATCTCTATTACCTCAGATTAAATTTCTCAGGTATATTTTCTGGTTCCATTTCTATATATATTTTAAGGATTTTTGATGCTGTTTGTATGTTTTCCTCTAGGATAGTGTCTGCTAGTATGGCAGAGGAATACCCTTTAAAACATTCTTGAGAATTATAGATGAAGTATGGTTTCTCATCAATTTATGTTTATTTATTTACTGTTGAGATTGAATTTATTTTTTGCAATTATTTATAACAAGAGCAATACAACAGTAGCACTGATAATACGGATAAGATCCATAATATCCATAAGATTCATAGTACCTGGATCTTATTAAGAAAATAATTTATCTAATAGGTACCTCAGTTTCACTATGTCCCAAACTGACCTGATTCCCTCTCGCCTCACACCCAATTTTCTCCTCTTGTACTCTTTCCAGTCTCGGTGATCCACCCTTCCAGTGCTGGAGCCAGTAACTTTGGAGTTATCCTTCACTCCTCTTTTTCTCTCCTCCCGTATCTATTCTAATAGTAAATCCTCAGCACTCTACTTTCAAAATATATCCAGGTTATCCTACCTCCATTCCTACCACCCTGTTCTGAAATACTGTCAACTCTTGCCTGGTCCCCTTTCCATTTTTGCCGCTCCCCCACCAGTTTATTTTTGCCAGAGATACTGTTAAATATAATTTGGAGCTTGGACTTCTTTCGTGAGTCTCCTTACACCGAGAGCATCCAAACTGGAAAGGAAAAAGTCAAATTATCCTTATTTGCAGATGATAGGATCTTATATTTGGAAAAACCTAAAGACTCCACCAGAAAACTATTGGAACTGACAAAGAATTCTGTCAAGTTGCAAGATACGAAATCAAAATACAAAAAACAGTAGCGTTCATGTGTGCCAACAGTGAACAATGTGAAGAAATCAAGACAGCAATCCTATTTATAATGCTACAAATAATATAAAATACCTAGGAAACAATTTAACCTAAGAAGTAAAAGATCTCTAAAAGGCAAACTATAAAACACTGATGAAAGAAATTGAAGAGGACACACAAAAATGGAAAGATATTCCCTGTTCATGGATTGGAAGAATAAATATTGTTAAAATGTCCATACTACCCAAAGCAGTCTACAAATTCAGTACAACCCCTATCAAAATGCCAATGCTATTCTTGACAGAAATAGAAAAAAAACCTAAAAGTTATATAGAATAACAAAAGACCCAGAATAGCCAAATGTATTATGTGAGAAAAGAACAAAACTGGAGGAATCACATTACCTAAAAGGAAATCAGTATGTCCAAGAGATACCTGCACTCCCATGCCTATGGCAGCATTATTCACAGTAGTCGAGATTTGGAAGTAACTAAGTGGCCATCAACATGTATAAAGAATGTATAAAGAAAACATAGTACATATATACAATGGAGCAAGACTCTGTCTCAAAAAAAAAAAAAAAACCAAAAAAAAAAAAAACCCTGATAAACATCAATGTATTTAAATTGTTGTGTAAGTCTCTATTACCTCCGATTAAAGTTCTCAGGTATATTTTCTGGTTCCATTTCTATATATATTTTAAAGATTTTTGATTATGTTTATATGTCTTCCTCTAGGATTGTGTCTGCTAGTATGGCAAAGGAATACCCTTTAAAAAATTATTGAGAATTATAGATGACATGTGGTTTCTCATCAATTTATGTTTATTTGTTTACCTTTGAGATTGAATTTATTTTTTGCAATTATTTATAACAAGAGCAATACAACAATAGTACTGATAGCACTGATAGAAGAAAATCCTGAAATAACACTATAGCTATTGTGATAGGCACCATTCTATAGATTTACATTAAGACGCTTAGACCTCACAATCACCCTAAGAGTTGAGTGCTGTTGTTATCCCCATTTCACAGATGAGGAAACCAAAGTTAAATAAGTTAGTGAGCTGTAAGAGGCAGAGTGAGGATTCAAAACCAGGCAGTGTGGCCCCAGAGTGTGTGTTCTTAACAACTCTACCATTTTGCATTTTGATGTTGAGAACAGGAAAGAAAATGCAGTTTAGGTTCCCAGTGGCCTTAAAATGCTATTTCCAGGCCCTCTGGAGTCCTGTTTGCATCCTTGTCTCTAGAGTAATGGGCTGCCTCTATATTATCAAGCATTACCCTTGGTTTTTCTTGTCGTTGCAATTTGATTTTATCAAAAGAACAAACCTCAGTATTGTTTTGATTTAGATCTGTTTAAAGATGGATTATTATCTAATTGTCAGACTTTTATTGCACAGTATTTAACAGCTGTTGAGGAGGTGGTCACTGTAATCAAATATGCTCTTACTCCAAAGACAAGGCTGATACGTTTGTTGGAATGAAGCCATCCACTTAAAAGTGTAGCTGTGGCAGTATTTTTTTTTTTTTTAAAGTTTTCCAGGTAAGAATAGATTGTCTAAGCCAAGTAATCACAAGTTGTGATTAAACATTCCTCCAAAATCACCCACATTTCATGAAATCCTCACTTCTAACAAGTCTAGCAAAAGTTGAAGTCTGGTTGTCTTGCGTGGAGGCTTGGGTGTACAGAACACACGGTCTGTTATAGAACTTAATAATTCTCATTCATTCATTCATTCGTTCAGTGTTATATATAAATGCAGCTAGCTGTCAGTTACCTTTCTAATTCGGGGGATATGGACTGTTTCCATGTATGTGGTATGTGTATGTATGTTACAGAGAAAATGCTATGGAGAAAAATATAAAGAGATAAAGTATGGTGGTTGGGGTGAGTTAGGATTGTTATTTTATATGTGATGATAACTTGGCTTTCTTGATAAAATAACTTTTGAGCAAAGACCTAAAAAAGTGTGGGAACAAACCATCTGCATATTTAAGGAAAGCAAGTTCCAGGCACGGGAAACATCTCATGCAAAGGTGTTGAAAAAAGAGTGTGCCTGGGTATCCAGGGAGTAGTGGTCACGCAGTGAGGTCCAGGAGCAGGGAGTGGGGTAGTTGTGGGAAATGAGATTGGAGAGGGAGAAAGGGCAGATCATGTACAGAATTTCCCTCTGGGTGTGAGGAGACCCACAAAAGAAGTCCAAGTTCCAAATTATGTTTTAACAGTATCTCTGGCAAAAATAAACTGGTGGGGGAGCAGCAAACATGGAAAGGGGACCAGGCAAGAGCTGACAGTATTTCAGAACAGGGTGGTAGGAATGGAGGTAGGATAACCTGGATATATTTTAAAAGTAGAGTACTGAGGATTTACTGTTGGAATAGATATGGGAAGAGAGAAAAAGAAGAGTGAAGGATAACTCTAAAGTTATTGGCTCCAGCACTGGAAGAGTGGATCGCCGAGATTGGAAAGAGTACAAGAGGAGAAAATTGGGTGTGAGGCCAGACAGAATCAGCTCAGTTTGGGACATAGTGAAATTGAGGTACTTACTAGATATACAAATTATTTTCTTAATAAGATCCAGGTACTACGAATCTTACGGATCTTATGGATAAGTTCCTTATCTTAAGGAACTATGGAATGACAATACAAGACATATTTTATAGGATTATTTTCAAAATCATGTATACTTTACAAAGGTCTCAAATTCTTTTGAAAGTAGTCTGATATAAATAAGTCATAATAAATTCAGTCAACCAATGAAATTCTGGAAAATTCTTTAAAAATTTTTTTAAAAACTTTTGTGAGCACATAGTAGATCTGTATATTTATGGAGTACATGAGATACTTAGATACAGGAATGCATTGTGTAATAATCACATCATGGTAAATGGGGTATCTAGCTCCTCAAACATTTATCCTTTGTGTTACAAACAATCCAGTTATACTCTTTTAGTTACTTTAAAATGCTAAATTATTATTATTTAGTAAATTATTATTCACCCTGTTGTGCTATCAAATACTAGGTCTTACTCATTCTTTCTAACTACTTTCTGTACCTGTTAACATTTGCCACTCTCTGCCCTCACCTGCCCCAGACCCCACTCCCTTCCCCAGCCTCTGGTAACCATCCTTCTACCCTCTGTCTCCATGAGTTTGCTTGTTTTAATTTTTAGCTCCCACTAATAAGTGAGAATATGTGAAGTTTGTCTTTCTTTAGCTGGCTTATTTCACTTAGCATAATGACCTTCACTCCCATCCATGTTATTGCAAATGACAGGATCTCCTCCTTTTTTAATGGCTGAATAGTACAGCATTGTTTACGTGTACTACGTTTTCTTTATACATTCGTCTGTTGATGGCCACTTAGTTTGCTTCCAAATCTTGACTACTGTGAATAATGCTGCCATAAACATGGGAGTGCAGTTATCTCTTGGACATACTGATATATAACCAGCAGTGGGCTTGCTGGATTGTAGCCTAGCTCTAATTTTAGTTTTTTGAGGAACCTCCAAACGGTTCTCCATAGTGATTATACTAATTTACATTCCCACCAACAGTGTATGAGAGTTCCCTTTTCTTCTTAACCTTGCCAGCATTTGTTATTGCCTGTCTTTTGGATAAAAGCCATTTTAACTGGGGTGAGATAGTATCTCATTGTAGTTTTGATTTGCACTTCTCTAGTGATTCCTGATGTTGAGGACCTTTTCATATACCTGCTTGCCATTTGTATGTCTTCCTCTGAGAAATGTCTATTCAGAAATTTTGTCTATTTTTAAATCAGATTATTAGATTTTTTCCTATAGAGTTGTTTGAGCTCCTTATATATTCTGGTTATTACTCCCTTGTCAGATGGGTAGTTTACAAATATTTTCTCCCATTCTGTGGGTTGTCTTTTTGCTTTGTTGGTCGTTTCCTTTGCTGTGAAGAAGCTTTTTAACTTGGTAGGGCAAGAGATATGGGTCTAGTTTCATTCTTCTGCATATGGATATCCAGTTTTCCCAGCACCATTTATTGAAGAGACTGTCTTTTTCCCAGTATATGTCATTGGCACCATTTTCAAAAACAAATCCACTGTAGATGTGTGGATTTGTTTCTGGTTTCTTACTCCGTTCCAGTGATCTACATGTCTGTTTTTATGCCAATACCATACTGTTTTGGTTACTGTAGCTCTGTAGTATAATTTGAAGTCAGTTAATGTGATTCCTCCAGTTTTGTTCTTTTCTCACAGAATACATTTGGTTATTCTGGGTCTTTTGTTATTCTATATAACTTTTAGGATTTTTTTCTATTTCTGTCAATAATGGCATTGGCATTTTGATAGGGATTGTATTGAATTTGTAGATTGCTTTGGATTGTGTGGACATTTTAACAATATTCTTCCAATCCATGAACAGGGAATATCTTTCCATTTTTTGTGTGTCCTCTTCAATTTCTTTCATCAGTGTTTTATAGTTTGCCTTTTAGAGATCTTTTACTTCTTAGGTTAAATTGTTTCCTACAAATTTTATATTATTTGTAGCTATTATAAATAGGATTGCTTTCTTGATTTCTTTTTCACATTGTTCACTGTTGGCATACGTGAACGCTACTGTTTTTTTGTATTTTGATTTCGTATCTTGCAACTTGACAGAATTCTTTGTCAGTTCCAATAGTTTTTTGGTGGAGTCTTTACGTTTTTCCAAATATAAGATAATATCATCTGCAAACAAGGATAATTTGACTTTTTCTTTTCCAGTTTGAATGCTCTTTATTTTTTTTTCTGTTGTCTGATTGCTCTAGCTAGGACTTATAGTACTATGTTGAATAATAGTAGTGACAATGGGCATGCTTGACAATGGGCACACTAGCACTGACTGCTTGAGCAAACAGATGTGCAAAAAGAAAACTAATAAAAACTCTACACTTTCACTTCATACTCCCCTCTTTTTAACTTTTTGTTGAATCTCTTGATGTCTTATTGTACTATGTCTTGAAAAGTTGTAGTTACCATTTTTGATTGGTTCATCATTTAATCTTTCTACTTAAGAGTAGTTCACATACCATAGTTCTTTAGGTTGGGACGTTCTTTGTTGTTATCCCTTTGAATACACTTTATATTCCCATTTCTTTCTCTGCCTCCTCTGAGACCAATAACTCTTAGATTTACCCTTTTGAGGCTTTCTAGATCTTGTAGGCATGCTTCATTGTTTTTTACCCTTTTTTCTTTTATCCCCTCTGTGTATTTTCAAATAGCTTGTCTTCAAGCCCACTAATTTTTTTTTTTTTGAGTTGGAGTCTCGCTCTGTCGCCTAGGCTGGAGTGCAGTGGCCGGATCTCAGCTCACTGCAAGCTCTGCCTCCCGGGTTTACGCCATTCTCCTGCCTCAGCCTCCCGAGTAGGTGGGACTACAGGCGCCCGCCACCTCGCCCGGCTAGTTTTTTGTATTTTTTTTAGTAGAGACGGGGTTTCACCGGGTTAGCCAGGATGGTCTCGATCTCCTGACCTCGTGATCCGCCCATCTCGGCCTCCCAAAGTGCTGGGATTACAGGCTTGAGCCACTGCGCCCGGCCGTTAATTTTTTTCTTCTACTTGATCCATTCTGATATTAAGAGTTCTGATGCATTCTTCAATATAGCAATTGCATTTTTCAACTCCAGAATTTCTGCTTGATGCTTTTTAATTATTTCAATCTATTTGTTAAATTCATCTGGTAGAATTTTGAATCCCTTCCCTGTTAATTTGAATTTCTTTGAGTTTCCTCAACACTGCAATTTTGAATTTTCTGTCTGAAAGGTCACATACGTCTGTTTCTCCAGGATTGTTTCCTGGTGCCTTAGTTCATTTGGTGAGGTCATGTTTTCCTGGATGGTCTTGATGCTTGTGGATGTTTGCTGGTATCTGGGCAGTGAAGAGTTAGGTATCTATTGTAGTCTTTACACTCTGGGCTTGTTTGTTGTCATATTTATTGGAACTTTCCAGGTATTCAAAGGGACTTGGTACCAAAGCCCAATAATGCTGTGGTTTTTGCAGACTCACAGAGGTACTGTTTTGGTGGTTTTAGATAAGATCCTGAAGAATTATCTGGATTATCAGAGAGAGAGAGAGAGAGAGTCTTTTTCTCTTCCTTTATTTTTTCCCAAACAGATGGAGTCTCTCTGTGCTGAACTATCTGGAGCTGGGAATGGGGTGACACAAGTACCCCTGTGGCCACCACTACTGGGACTGCACTGGGTTAGACTTGAAGCCAGCACAGTACTGGGTCTTGCCCAGGACCCACTGTAACCACTACCTGGCTACTTCCAATGTTCAGTTAAGGCCCGAGGGCTCCACCATTAGCAGGTGGGGAAGCCAGTTAGGCGTGTGTCGTTCCCTTCAGGGTGATGAGTTCCCTCAGGCCCTGGGCAGGTCCAGAGATGTTGTCTGGGAGCCAAGGATTGGAGTCAGAAACCTTAAAAACCTACCTCATGTTATATTGTACTGCAGGAAAGTTGGCCTTCAAAACCCAAGATGAAGTCTTTCCTGCTCTTCCCTCTCCTTTCTGTAGGCAGAGGAGCCTCTTCCGGTAGCCACCACCACCATTGGTCCGTGGAGTTTCTGCTGGCCACCACCAGTGTTCACTTAAAGCCCAAGGGCTCTTCGGTCAGCCTGTGGTGAATGCTGCCAGGCTTGGAACCCACCCTTCAGGGCAGTGTGCCCCCCCGGCCCAGGGCAGGTCCAGAAAGGATGTCAAGAGCCTTGGCCTGGAATCAGGGAACCCAAGGGCCCACGTAGTGCTGTATCCCGCTATGGCTGAGCTGGTACCTAAGGTGCAAGACAAAGTCCCCTTTACTTTTCCCTCTGTTTTTTTCAAGCACAAGGAGTCTCTCCCCATAGCCCCCACAGCTGCAAATATATGCTGGGCTCACCTGAAGCCAGCACACCTCAGTCTCACCCAAGGCCCACTGCGTACTACCTGGGTATCACTGCTCATTATTCAGGGCCCAAGAGCTCTTTTGTCAGCAGATGATGAATCCTGCTAGGACTGAGTTCTGCTCTTCCATTGAGCAGGTTTCCTTCTGTCCCAAGGTGTGTCTAGAAATGTCATCTGGGAGCTAAGGCCTGGAATGGGGGCCTCACAACTAACTCTGCGTCGTGCCTGATCCTTTTGTAGCTGAGTTGTTATCCAAGATGCAAAACCATCCTTTTTACTCTTTGCTCTCTTCTCCTCAAGCAGAAGGAAGGAGTCACTTCCATGAGGCACTGCCTGGGGTTGTGAGAGGGGTGGCACAAGCATTCCCTTAGCCACCCCAGCTTGTGTCTCCCTAGGCTACATGCTACCCCAATCTACTGACTCTAAAACCAGCCCAGCACTAGGACTTGCCTAGGAGTTGCAGTCCTTGTGTCCTGGATTGCCTTTCAAATTTACTGAGGACCTGGGAGCACTTTAGCCTGCAGTAGTGAGGCTTGCCAGAATTCAAGTTCTAACCACTGGGACAGGCGATTTCCCTGTAACTAAGGCTGGTCCACATGCTCACTGAGCCCAACACAGCTTTGCTCTGCTATGATAGGGTGGCACTGAATTGAATGCCGAGTCCCCAAGTAGCTGTGCTCTCCTCCCTGCAAGTGCACAGATTCTTTTTCCACATAGGAGAAACGATCTGTGGACTTCACTGCCAGGGGATGGGGGACAGGTTGCCTTGGCAATTCAAGACTGTCTTTCTTGCCCTTGTCAGTGCCTTTTTCAGCAATACGAAGTTAAAACCAGGTACTTTAATAGCTCACCTGATTTTTGGTTCATATGACAGTGCTTTTGTGTGTGTGCGTGTAGTTGTTAAAACTTGGTGTTCCTGCAAGCAGGATGATCTGTGGAGGCTTCTATTTGGCCATCTCTCCTTCCATCCCCATAGTTTCTCTGGAATTTTTTTTTTATGGTATGATCAGCCATATCTCCTGATGGATATTATTATATTATTTAACATTGAATATTTTATTCTATATCATGTACATAAATATACTTATTTCCAGTAGTTTAATCTTTGGTCTTTGTCATCTTCCCCTATCATCTATTAAGATTGAAGTCATAGAGTCTAAATACGTTTCCCAGTATGAGAAAAGTGTTGTATTTAAGAGTATACTGGATGGCTCCTTTGTAATATGAAAGATTCTGCTTTGCTTTTTCTGGTTTCTATGTTTAGGTGTTTGCATCTGTTTAAAAAAGCAAACAAATATATATTTGTATACTTACGTACAGCACCACAACCAACCCAATTTAAACAATGGGCAAAGGACTTGAATAGACATTTCTCCAAAGAAAATATACAAATGGCCAATAAGTACATCAACAGATGAATAAACAGAATGTGATATGTACATGCACTGGAATATTATTCAGCCATGAAAAGGAATGAAATTGTGATACATGCTACAATATGGGTGAACCTTGAAGACATGATGCTAAGTGAAATAAGCCAGACAAAAAAAGGACAGATAATATATGATTCTACTTATATGAGGTATATAGAATTCTTAGAAATAAAAAGTAAAATAAAAGTTATGAGGAACTGAGAGTAGGAGAAAATAAGGGTTTTTGCTTAATAGTTACAGAGTTTTTGTTTCAGGGATTGAGAAAGTTTTGGAAATTGATAGTGGTGATGGTTACACAACAGTGAATGTACTTAATGCCACCGAATTATGAAGGGGTGGCCTGCCCCTCCACACCTGTGGGCGTTTCTCATTAGGTGGAACGAGAGACTTGAGAAAAGAAATGAGACACAGAGACAAAGTATAGAGAAAGAAAAAGTGGGCCCAGGCGACCGGCGCTCAGCATACAGAGGACCCACGCCGGCACCGGTCTCTGAGTTCCCTTAGTATTTATTGATAATTATCTTTACCATCTTAAAGAAAAGGAAGTGGCAGGATAATAGGATCATTATAGGGAGAAAGTCAGCAGTAAGACATATGAATAAAGATCTCTGTGACATAAGTTTAAGGAAAAGTGCTGTGCCTTGATATGCATATGTAAACATCTCCATAAACCTTTTTAGTGCATAAAGAGCAACATTGCGCTAGCAAGTCCCCACTTTTAACAGCAAGCTGCCTTCAGGCACTTGTTTAACAAAGCACACCCTGCACAGCCCAAAATCCTTTAAACCTTGAGTCACCACAGCACATGTCTCTTGCAAGGACAAGGTTGGGGGTAGGGTCACAGATTAACAGCATCTCAAATACAGAACAAAATGGAGTCTCTTATGTCTACTTCTTTCTATGTAGACACAGTAATAGTCTGATCTTTCTTTCTTTTCCCCACAGAATTATACACTCAAAATGGTGTATAGGATATCTTTTATGTGTATTTTGTGACATTAAAAAAATACATTTCCTGGCACATAACCAGTGCTCAGTAAATACTTATTAACTGAATAAATTTGTCGAATGAACTAATACTTAATTTGGCAAATGTATATCAACTATTAGCCTGATAGTGGGTGGCATTGTGGGTCTGAAGTCAGATACTCAGTTAAAATTCTTACTCTGCCACATATGTATATTTTTGATTTTGACATAATTAAAACACTAACATATTTACATATTATAAAATTCATTTAAAAGTATATAGTTAAATTGTTTTTGATATATTCACAACATTATGTAACCGTCACTACTATCTATGTAATTTCTGAACATTTTCATCACCCCAAAAAAGAAATCTGGTGTTTACTAGCAGTCATCCCTCCTTTCTCTCTCCCTACACCGTGGACAATCTCTAGAGATTTGCTTATCCAGGACATTTTATATAAATGGAATCATACAATTTATGGTCCGTTGTGACTGGTTTCTTTCAGTTAAGCATAACTTAAGGTTTTCAGGGTTCATCCATGTTGTAGCATGTATCGGTAGTTCATTACTTTTTATTGCTGAATAATATTCCATTGCATGGATATACCCCACATTTGTTTATGCATTCATCAGTTGATGGATATTCGAATTGTTTCTACTTTTTATTAGGAATAGTGCTGCTATGAACATTTATGTATAAGTTTTTTTGTGTGTGAAAATATGTTTTCAGTTCTCTTGGGTATATACTCAGGAAATTGTTACATCATATATGAATGTATGCTTAACCTTTTGAGAGGCTAACAGTTTTTCCAAAGAGACTGCACCATTTTATATTCCCAACAGTGTTGTGTGAAGGTTCCAGTATCTCCATATCCTCAACAACACTTGTTATTATCTCTTCTGATTATAGCTATCCTAATGGGTGTGAAGCGGTATCTCATGGTAGTTTGAGTTGTATGTCCCTGGTGGCTAATTATGTTGAGCATCTTTTTGTGTGCTTATTAGCTATTCGTATGTCTTCTTTGGAGAAATGTCTATTAAGATCCTTTGTTCATTTTTATTTCATTATCTTCAACTTTTGTGTTAAGGTCCGGGTTACATGTGTAAAATGTGCAGGTTTGTTACATTAATAAACGTGTCAGAGTGGTTTGTTGTAAAGATCATCTCATCATCTAGGTATGAAGTCCAGCATCCATTAGCTTTTATTCCTGATATTCTCCCTCCCCTTACCACCCCTCTGACAGGCCCCAGTGTGTGTTGTTCCCAATGATGTGTCCACGTGTTCTCATTGTTCAGTTTCCGCTTATAAGTGAAGACATGGAATGTTTGGTTTTCTGTTCCTGCGTTAGTTTGCTGAGGATGACAGCTTCTAGCTCCTGTTCGTTTTGTAAATTGGGTTATCTATCTTTTTAATGTTGAGTTGTAAATGTTCTTTATACATTTTGGGTACTAAATAATTAGATATATGGCTTGCAAATGTTTTCTTTCATTCTGTAGGGTGTCTTTCTCATTGTTATCTTTGAAATACAGGTTTTTAATCCTAATGAACTACAATTTATCTATTTTTCTTTGGTTGCTCATACTTTAGGTGTCATGTCTAAGAAATTACCTAATCCAAGGTCACAAAGATTTACACTGTTTAGGTCTTTGATCTGTGTTGAGTTAATTTTTGTATATGGTGTGAGATAGAGGTCCAGATGCATTCTTTTGCATGTGGAATTCCAGTTGTCGCAGCAGCATTTTTTGAAAATAATTTTCCTATTCCATTTAATTGTCTTCGTACCTTTGTTGAAAATTGATTCTCTGTAGATGCATGGATTTATTTCTGGACTCTCAGTTCTATTCCTTTAATATCTATGTCTATCCTTAGGCAATACCACATAATCTTGATTATTATAGCTAGGTATATGATCTTGAAAGCTTTGGTTTTCTCATGTATAGCTTGTTAGAGACTAAACAGAATACATTTAAAGCACTAAATAAAATGGCACATAGTACATTTTAGCTGTTTTTAAGTTATTTTTATAATCATCATCATTGCAAAAGGATGTGGCCACAAGTTTGTATGCTGAAAGAACTTCCATGAAATTTGAGAATAAAAAGAATTTTCTAAATCCAAACATTTCATTTGACCTACTCATTCACTGCCCGCTGCACAATGAGTTTGAATATTTTTTCCTCTGGAGGTTCTCTGTAAAGAATGCCTCCCTGTAACCCAACTCTAGTTCACACCCAGACTTTGGAGCACATTGTTCTGTAATAAAAACATTGATCTCATCAAACACATGGATTTTAGGAAAGGTGTCAGGTTTCACTCAGGAAGCCTCTGCAGTGGCCTATGAGACAAAGCCTCAGTGACATCGCCCTAGATTCCTGAAGGAGGGTTTTTTTGGAATGGAAGTATGGAGAAGAAACTGGGAAACACACTTTGACTTTTTAGTGGAGGAAAGTAAGAGGGTAACATTTGTGCTGCCATGAAAGTTTTAAAAAGGGATGCAATTAAGGCACTATTCACCTTGAAACATTTATAGGCTTGTAAGGAATGATAAAGACATGAAACCGTAACCTCCTATGTAAGTCTACTTGAGCCATTATTTATTTATTAGTAAATTTCGACATTTCCCTGTTGAACTCACGTTATTAACTGATTAGGTTTGGTTATCACTTCTGTCTTACATCTGGAGGCAAAACAGCATTTGGAGTGCTTGTTTTCACAGATGTACATATATTTTCTCATCCTTATTTAAAGCTTATTTTTATTGCTCTTTTTTTCCATTCTGAACAGGACAAGCTGTGAAGTATGCTTGAAATTAAACCTCTTGACCAGACACCCAAGATTCCGTGACTTTGTCCGTGTGATGGTTCAGTTTTATATTCTCATACTGCACTCAGAGGGAGTCCAAGAAGCTCATTTTGTACCATATTTCTTAGGCCAGGAAAAGTCTAAACTATTTTTCGTAATGCCCTTTCCCCTGGTGGACAGCTAGTTGAAGCCTCTGGGAGTAAAAGTACTTCCCAGGACATAAACCCAACCCTTCCTCCCACAACCATTTAAAATGGTTTAAAAATAACCCCCACTTAATGTTTTGTGGCAGGCTATGACAACTTTATAAAAATTGTATGTTTACTTTTCTCCACTTTTTCATTTATTAAAACACTGCTTATCATAGATTCCCGGAGAAATAAATTTATTGCCAAGCTGTGAAAGTAAATTTTATTCCTCATGTAACAAAGCACACATTATTTAGAACATTCAAGGTACAGTTGAACTGTGCAAGTTGCAGTGAACCATTCACCCAGTTTGAGTAGTGGTAGTTTAAGGAAGGGATTCTGCCTTTTAAGCTAAACAGATACATTTAAAGACACTATTGATGTGTATATTCATTCACTTGTACATTCAGCAAGTATTCCTTGAGTGCTTTCTATATGCCAGATACTGTTTTAGGCCCTGGAGATCCAATGGTGAATAAGACAGACAGGGGCCCTAGTTTCATGGAACTTACAGTGTAGTAAAGAATTAAACAAAAATAATATTGCAGTTCTTTAAAACAATATACATGTCATAACTGTAAGCCAAGATTTTGGAAAGTCTCCCATTTTTAGAAGATTTTCCCCAGATCCTGCCATCCTCCCCCTATAAACCTTCCAGTTGCTCCCACCCTACTTGGAGTGAAAGTCAAAGTCGTAACATTGTCCCAGAAGGCCCTACAAAGTTTATCCATTTAGTAGGCACCTCATTTCCTACTCCTTTCCCCTCACAGATGCTGATCCAGAAGTCCACACCTCCTTGTAGACCCTTGACCATATCCACCTGTTCCTGCCCAGGGTCTTGTCATTTGTTGTTCCCTCTGCCTGGGATGCTCTCCCCAGATATCCCCATTGCTGGCTCTCTCGCTCACTCTGGTCCCTACTGAAGTATCTAATTATGTTATTAGAGAAGACTTCCCTGGGCACCTGATATGGCTCCATGTCCCCACCCAAATCCCATCTTGGATTGTAATCTGAATTGTAATCCTCACATGTTGGGGGAGGGACCTCATGGGAGGTGATTGGATCATAGGATGGTTTCCCCTTTTCTCCTAAGTGATAGTGAGTTCTCGTAAGAGAAGACTTCCCTGGGCACCTGATATGGTCTGGCTCCATGTCCCCACCCAAATCCCATCTTGGATTGTAATCTGAATTGTAATCCTCACATGTTGGGGGAGGGACCTCATGGGAGGTGATTGGATCATAGGGGTGGTTTCCCCTTACTTTTCTCGTAAGTGATAGTGAGTTCTTGTAAGAGCTGATGATTTTATAAGGGGCTCTTCCCTTTCCTTCTGTACTTCTCTCTGTTGCTGCCTTGTGAAGAAGGATGTGTTTGCTTCCTCACCTGCCATGATTGTAAGTTTCCTGAGGCCTCCCCAGCCATGCAGAACTGTGAGGCAATTAAACCTCTTTCCTTTATAAATTACCCAATCTTGGGTACTATCTTATAGTAGTCTGAGAAGGGACTAATACAGCATCCTGCTGACCCTCCTCACCCAACTGCTTATCCTGCTTTAATTTCCTCTCTAGGAATCTTCTGGCACACATACGTGGTGATGTGGTTCCACCGTATCTTATGCCAAGTTGTAATCCCCAATGTTAGAGGTGAGGCCTGGTGGGAGATGGTTGCATTATGGGGGTGGATTTCATATGAATGGTTTAGCACCATCGCCTTGGTGCTGCTCTTGTGATAGTGAGTTCTTTTGAGATCTGGTTGTTTAAAAGAGCGTGGCACCTCCTCCCTCCCTCTTTCTTGTTCCTGCTCCCACCATGTGAGAAGCTTTACTCCCCCTTTGCCTTCCACCATGATTGGAAGCTTCCTGAGGCCTTCCCAGAAGCAAAAGCCACTCTGCTTCCTGTACAGCCTGCAGAACCATGAGCTGATTCAACCTCTTCTCTTTATAAATTACCCAGCCTTAGGTATTTCTTTATAGCAATGTAAGAACAGACTAATACATGAGGGATTTCTTTTCTTTTCTTTTTTTCTTATTTTACATATTTATTCCCTGTTTCCCTGCTTTCCCACCTTCAAGTAGAATACAAACTCCATGTGAGCAGTGACTTTATCTTCCCAATTCATGTGTCCCTAGCACTCAGAACACTCTATGTCTGGTCCAGAGTAAAGGTGCACAATAAATATTTGTTGTATGAATGAATAAAGGAAACGGTTTAATGTGACTTGGTGTCGACGCTTCAGTATCTTTCAATATCTTTCAACAGCCATGTTTTTTCTTCTCCTCCAGTATTCTCCATTTTAGTTATATGGCCCTACTTTTCACATTTGCAGATGAAGTTTTGTTTTATTTTTTTTCTTGTCTCTGCTCTGTTTCCTGTATGTGCAACATCTTTCACAGCTGAATCTTAACTTCCTGTCTGAAAAGTCAAATTCAATAATAAAGCATTCTGGGTTAATCATACTTGATTCTACCTACAAGCCATCACATAATTTATTTTTACCATAGTACTGTTAATTTTCATTCATTGGACAAATACTTAGCATCTGTGCTTGGTGTCACGCTACAAAGATGGACAAAAACCTTAGTGCCAATCTTTAAGGATCCTGCCATCAAGGGTTACTGTGATGTTCTGAAATGTGATCATTGTTGTTTCAGGAAACCAGTAAGCCAAGGACCGTGTGTCCCTTTCCTTTCTTCCCACAGTTCTAGTATGAGTGTTTGCCTAGCATTGTTCATTGTGCTGCAGGGAATATTAGGAATAAAATAACTTGGGTTCCCATGAGAATATGATTTTGGTAATGATTAGAGTGTACAATAAAGATAGTATGTAATGAAGTAGTGTAGGATAAGTAGAAACCAAGTAGTGATCAGAGATGTCACAGCGATTCAGAGGGCAGTGAATGATCCCAGTGGACTGGGGTAGTTGAGGAAAGGTGTTGCTAAGGAGGTGGATCTTGGGTGTCAGGCTGGAGGGGAGTATGTTGCGCTAGGTAGGTGACAGTGTCCTTTTCTTACTGTTCTTGCTGACCTCAGAGTGCACTGTGACAGGCAGTCGTGCAGCTTTGCTTATTGGGCCTCAGAAGAGGCCTCCACATCATTGGGTCTGCGAGGCATTCTGCTTTATACTCATTTCCCAGAGTGGGAATGAGGGACACTTTGGGGCCGGACTGTAAGAGGAGAAAGAGAAAAATATGATGCCAATTATGCAGTCTGTCCTTGGGGGCTTCGAAGCCGAGGAGGGAGGCATGGGAATGTGTAAATGAGCTGGAACCTGTCCTTGGCCTGGGTGGACGGAGTGTACCCCTTCGTCTTCTGGCACTGGCACTTGCCAGGGGTTGGTGGGAGGGAGAGCATGAGACTTGGGTCTCTCTGTGCCTGGGCTGTCTCCTCCCTTTGGACCAGTAGTTAGTTAGTTCTATTTGGCACAGCTTGCCCTTGGAAAAATGTTTCCCCATAGTTCCCAAAGAGCTATATAAGTAGATGGTTTCGTCCTTTCTGTTAGTGCCTTTGTCAAAAATAAGTCAAATTCAGAATCATTTTAGAATTTTAGAAATATTGTTAAAGGAAAATCATAATCAAATAAGCCTTTGACTTCCTGTATTGCTTCAAAGCAAGGTCTTATTCTCCCAATACTAGTATATGTTTTTAAAATGACTTTATTGTTTTGAACCCAACTATCTTTGGTAGGTCATTCCATACATTTACTCTTTGAGATACAAAGCATCGTGTATTCACTGAGTTACAAAGAACCAGCATCTGTTCTGAATTTATTTTTCTTTTAACCTCTTTTTTCTTCTTTTTCTCTTCTTTGTGCTTGTTGAAAATGGTATTTTTGGTTGGGGTTATTTTAAGGTGGTGTTGAAATAAATCCTGGGACTTTGCTCTTGTTCAACAGTGCATGTTCTTTTAAGCCTACATATCCAGGGTCATCCTATCAAAATAAATTATATGGGCCCTTTGCAAAATTCTCAAGTGCCTGAATTTTTATTTATGAGCGTTGGCTGCTGGCATAACATTTGTAATTTCCCCTGAGCAAAAATCGGCGCTTTTTGCTTTGTTCTGCCTTTTCTAAGAATTTCTTTCACTCTTACTTCTTATGTAGCTATGGCTGTGTTACTGTTTTAGCTTAATTATTCCCCTAGTAGAATGTTTAAAATTTCCTTAAATGTCAGTCAAATCTACTGTTTTAACAATTGTATAGGTAGATGGAACTCAACAACCTGCCCATTTATAACCACTCAGGGTTATCCAAAGTCATCAAGATATTTTCTTTACTTTTACCTAAACTAGATACAATAATCCTTATGTGTATAGGAAGTTCGGATGATTTATTTTTCTCCTTTTAAATGCAAATTTCTCAAAGCCCATATTTTTCTCTGATGAGTATAATTTTACATATAGAATTAGAGATTTTAAGTGGCTCAAAAATCGATAGAAATGTGTGTATCAAGTACCCCATTTCCCATGTGGAGGAAGGACTTAAATTTTCCGTCAAATTGGGAAATACATAGATTCTTCACTTTGGACACTGATATACTAACAATCCTTCTGACATGCATAGAATTACAAGATCTTTATTCATCTTTAATGTCTTTTTGTGCAACCAGCATAACAAAACAGTCTAGATTTATTCATTTATCCTTTCCCCCTTTTCAAAGTTGTGTCAAGATTACTGGGATGAACTTTTCTACCAGTAGCTCCACCTGGGTCTGTCTAAACTTCTTGGAATGTGAGTCTATTTGAAACTGGGTCTTAGTCTTCAAATCTATACCTTCGTACTTCACTTAACCTGGCTGAAACTGGCTCTGTCCAGAGTTTGAAGTATGATGATATGGGCTCTCCAGGCTAAATAGATATTGGTAGAGGAAGAAACAGATGCTGGTACATCAGAATACCTGGGATATCTGGGATATCAGAATACCTGGGATATCTTCACATGCACAGATGCTGGTACATCAGAATACCTTGGAAGAATGATCAGTGATGTCTATCATATGAGACTGGTGACTGCTTTGGGAATGAAAGGAGGAACCTGTTTAGCAGGTAAGGTGGGGCCAGGTTGTGGAAGGCCCCGTCAGCAGCAGGGGGAGACCCTGTAGCGCTGAACACAGAGTGACTGTTTGAGTGCCAACCTGGGGACTAGACTGTGTGGCAGGATGTGCTGGGCTTTGGCTACCCATCATCTACTCTCCCGGGCTCCCTCTGAGGAGCCATGCCTGCTCTATGCTCAGTTTGTATGTTTTTTTGGTGCGTGGCGTACTGCCAATCCAGCTACCCAAATCATGTCGTTTCATGACCACACTGAATGGTTTCAGGATAAATGTATGACCAAGTGAGATGCAATGAGACTTGGCTTGGACTCCAAGGAGGGCAACTGGTGCTTTTCTTCATGGCCATGAATGTGGCAGGAGATGGGACAGGGGTAGCTGGAGCCATCATGAGCAGAGCCTGCTGAAAGCCAGCACTGAGGGCCCAGCCAAGAATTTGAGGGTGAGGAGCTAAGTGTTTTCAGCCCCCCTGCCCTTCTGAAGCCAGCCCTATCACTGACCTTTATAGACATATGATCCAATAAAAACCCTTTTGGCTCAAGCCATATGAGGTTGAGATTTCTGTCTCTTGCTCCTAGAAGAGTGCTAGGAGATAGAGGTGGAATGAGATCATCTGTGGGCAGTATTACCAGTTAGGAAGTTTTTGTTTTATTTTTGAGACAAGGTCTCACTCTGCTGCCCAGGCTGCAATACAGTGGCACTGCACCCTTGACCTCCCCGGCTCAAATGATCTGCCCACCTTAGCTCTCTGAGTAGCTGGCACTACAGGCCTGTGCCACCATGCTTGGCTAATTTTTAAAAATTTTTGGTAGAGACAGGGTCTCACTGCATGGTCTGAGCTGGTCTCTGACTCCTGGGCTCAAGCAGTCCTCCTGTCTCAGGCTTCCAAAATACAGGTGTGAGCCACTGCTCCTGGCCAGGAGAGTCTGATAAATAGTCTGGGTTCCTGGCACAGAGCAGGCATTCCACAATTTAGCAGATTTAATTATTTAATTAATTAAATTAGATTTAATTAATTAAATTAAAAGGGCCTAAACTGGTGGGCAGCAGCTCTCTAATTTTCACAAGGTTCTTTCACAAGTAGCTTGCCTTGTATTGTATTTGACTATTAGGCCATTCTTACATTGGTATAAAGAAATATCTGAGACTGGGTAATTTACAAAGAAAAGAGGTTTAATTGACTCATGGTTCCACAGTTTGTACAGGAAACATGGTGGCATCTGCTGCTGGGAGGCCACAGGAAACACAATCATGGCGAAAGGCTAAGAGGGAGCAGACACTTCTTACATGGTAGGAGCAGGAGCAAGACAGAGACAGGGTAGGTGCCGTATACTTTTAAACAACCAGATCTCATGAGAATGAACTCACTGTCGTGAGGACAGTACTCTATGAGTGTTTTCTCATGCTCCTAATTAAGACATACCCGAGACTGGGTAATTTATAAAGGGAAGAGGCTTAATGGACTCACAGTTCTACATGGCTGAGAAAGCCTCACAATCATGACAGAAGACGAAGGAAGAGCAAAAGAGACTTCTTACATGGTGGTGGGCAAGAGAGAAGGCTTCTGCAGGGAAACTCCCTTTATAAAACCGTCAGATCGCATGAGGCATATTCACTCTCACGAGAACAGCACAGAAATGACCCACCCCCATGATACAGTTACCTCCCACCAGGTCCCTCCCACGACATGTGGGAAGTGGGAGAGCTACAATTCAAGATGAGATTTGGGTGGGGACACAGCCAGACCATATCAAGTACCAAGAGGGATGGTGCTGAGCCATTCAGGAGAAACCACCCCATGATCGAGTCACCTCCCACCAGGCCCTACCTCCAACATTGGGGATTACAATTTGACATGAAATTTGGATGGGGACACAGATCCAAACTATAACGACTATATTAACTGTGTTTTTGAAAGAACTTAATTTCGCAGCAGAATGCATTTTTTAAAGAGTTAATTGTTTTAGGCAGCTGGAGAATAGAATATTCCTGTGTGTGCATCCCACCAGCATTTTTCTTCATTTTACTAGAGGTATCTAAGGATTTCATGAAAGGTAGAGTCTCTGTTTCTTCTGGTTATGTGTCATGTATTTTCTTGGATTATGCTCAATTCTTCTCTAATCTCTGACCTCTGAATAAAATAGTTCTGGGAAAAGACTTTCAATGGTTTTATAGTTGTAGACAGATTAAATACTCCTTTTGGAAAAACAGTTGATGTTCTTTATTTCTCTACCAAAAGGCTGAATTTAAAAACTCCTGAAGCTTCATGGTTACCACCTCTTGTTTCAGTAACTTTATGTAAATAGGAAAAAAGTGCTTTATTTTTAAATTGGAAAAACAGAATGCTTTTTTTCTGTAATTATAAGAGATTGTGGCAATTCTACATTGTTTGGAGAATTTGCTATAGCTTCAGTTTTTCTTCTTGTATGTCAGAGTACTTTGCCAGCTGTAATTGGGTAGTTTATGTTTTTTGCATACTCTGTTGTTTCTATGAGTTTAACACAGGAGAAATGAAGTCGTGGACATGAGGTGGGAGCAAGAAGTAAAACTCTGAAGTCTGTGTTATGGATATGTTTGCTAATAATTATTTTATTTATTTATTAATTTTTAGAGATAGAGTCTTACTCTGTCATCCAGGCTGGAAGGCATGGCATGATCATGTCTGACTATAACCTCAAACTCCTGGGCTCAAACCATCTGCCCACTTCAGCCTCCTAAGTAGCTGGGACTACAGGTGCCTGCCACTATGCCTAGATATTTTTTTATTTTTTATTTTTTGTGGAGATGGGACTCTCATCTTGTTTCCCAGGCCGGTCTCGAACTGCTGGCCTGAAGTGATCTTCCTGCCTCAGCCTCCTAAAGTTCTGGGATTATGGCTATGAGCCACTGTGCCCAGCCAATAACAATTATTTTTTATTAACTACTGAGATGTATGCTTTTTTCCCCTCTCTCACACGTGCCGTTCCTTATAGATGGGATCATTTGTCCAGGAACTCTGAACTCAGACTTGAAACATCTTTTTTTAGCAACCATTATACAGACAGTGACACCTGTCATAAATAAAAGCGGCTGGAGAATTTCTATATGGTAGATGTTTCTATAATTACTGCATGGCTGGTTAGCAGTGGGACTTGGTTCCTGAATGGTTCCTCCAAAGCTGCAGGAGGCCATTGCACCTTTTGATGTGAAACATGCTGGTGCATACCTCAAATCTCTGCCCAAAGAATCCCTGGACCACTGGGAGAACCAGGCCTTTCAGGTTGAGCATGGGGGTTTGCCCCTGCAGACAAGAGAAATGAGCAAGCAGGGAGGTCAAATGGCCAACCACGCTGCTCTGTACCAGATGATCAAATCTTTTGGCTGTAGCCAGAGCATTTAACTTGTTAAACATACTACTCTCTAACTGAAATCTCAGGGATGACGGAGGAGAGACTTTTGAACCAGGATATTTTTCCTTCATTTGCAGTATTAGACCCAGACTGAAGAGGTCAGCTATGGGAGAGATCCAGGGAAGAGGACACTTCTGGTTTGAAATCTGGCTGTGCCACTTTCTAGCTGCGAGGCTTGGGCAGTTGATTGACTTTTCATGCACTTCAATTTTAGCACCTGTGAAATGGAGTAACCATGTCTTTGTCTCAGCTAAGGTTAGAAATAGCATATGGATAATATGTAGCACAGTATCTGATGCTCAGTAGTTGTGTGGTCAGTGGTAAAAGTATTTTCGTTGTTGTTATTACCCTTCCTCTTGCTCCCTCTGCTCGAGGGAAAGGTTAAAAGGAACGCACCCCAGTTCTGCTGCCTCCTTTGCCATAAGCTTTTCTGAAAAACTCATCCTGGATTGCCTGGATTTGGCATCAGCACTTAGTTAAGTAGGAACTGAGGGGGTAGGCACTGTTTAAAGGTAAAACAGCCTCCATGCCCAGAACCATCCTCCCAACCTTGGTATCTAAGGGCGACTCCCTTCCCTGGGAGTTTCCACATCCCCCGGGTGGTGGATGTGTCTTATCTGAGCTGCCAATAGGCCCTGGATCCCGGTCCCCATATCTCGGAACAACACCAGCCGCTTGCACATCGTTCTGTCCTAACAGTTTGGTGCCCTGTGAGTGCTTCTTACAGTCAATGTGCTGCGCCCTCGTTACATTCTCCTAATCACTGTGCTAATTATTGCACAATGTAGTAGAACTACTGTGTATTTTACCTGCTGTGTATTTTAAAGTGCAATATTAATGTACATTTTTGTGCTTTACACCTGCACATTTTGTGGCTCATATAACATGTTCTGCTCACAGTGGAAGAACATTGAGAACAAAAGGACTTTGCCTGCATTTTTAGCTTCTCATTACTGTAGTGGTCTCAAATTTTGTTTCCACACAAGCTCTCCTTATCACTCAGGCACTTTCTGACCAAGGATTGGGTATTTCATGTGAGACACTAAGATTGTTCCACATGCCATGTAGCCTGAATATCAACATTAAAGACTGCAAAAAGAAAAGAAGATGGGTGGATGGATGTGCTAAATATATAGATTTTAAAATAAAGTCAAATGAAAGTCTTTATTTTTAAGAGTACAGCAAGACACTTCATCAATTCAGTTTTAAATCCAAATGATACTTAATTATGAGAGATAGAAATAACTCAGGAAATCTTCCCAAGTGCTCTGGGGTTTCTAGCCAGTGATTTCCTAACTCTCCAACAAAAGCAAAAAAGAAGAAGAGCTGGAGATGGGGAAGGAATCTGGAGAATGAAAAAGAGCCACCGTGGCCGGGCAGCTTGTTCCTCCAGGCTGGTGGACTGGGTACCCTTGGCCTTGGGATGCTTATCTCAGTCCTTTGGGACCAGAACACTGGATATCAGTGCAGCCTCTGGACCAGCTTCAGAGGCTGTTATAGCATCATTGCTGCTGTGGCTGATGCTTCCTTTCCTCAGTAAATCACAAAAGTCGTCTTGGCCACCCAGGTTACTGAGTGGCTTAATTTCCAGAAAATTTAATATTGAGTCATTATTGTATGCATTTTCACTGTTGCCATTTTGTATCCTTGTAGGTAGTCTATAAAGTACCACTGGGTCACAACTGCAGTCTGCTAGAATGGAGAGAGACATTAAAGACCTTTTAGGTCCCTTATAGAAGTCAGAATGCAAGGATAATGTCTAAACTGCCTACTCCCAGCAGTTCCATTTCAGAACCAGAACCAGAGCCCAGGCCTTTTGACTCACAAATACTTTTCTTTTCATGTTGGTAGAGTTAGAAAATGTCATGATACCAAATTTAGCACAACAAACTATTTATCTAGCTGCTTTTCTTAGATTAGAACATAAACTTGTCTTTGGTTTTGGCTGCTGCAGAGATTTTGATTTCTCTATGTTAAACAGTCCCTGGATCTCTTCCCCCAGATGATTGACATTGATCTGGAGCCTAATTTATATGGTTTTGAGGACTTGGTCTTCGGCCTGAGAGAAGCCGGTAGCCAGTGCCACTGCTTTGTGTCCTTTTCAATGACGGGCACCCCGGCCCTGCACTTTGGATTCCTCGTCCTACAGAGCAACTTTACTTACCCAAATAGTCTGAGATGATTCTGGAACCCTCAATGTTCATCACTTCAATATTTGACCTGCAGGATAGAAAGACCCACATTTTACTAAGATTGAAATTCGAAGGTGGCACAATAGAGGACCACTGAAGAAAGGCTGTGTCTCTCGGTGATTTATGAGGTGTTGCTGATGCCCAGGCAGTGAAGGGAAGGCCAAGAAGGACCTGTGTTGGGTGGCTGGGGTGGCCTCTTCAGACCTGGCCGTGTGCTGGTGGCGCCCAGGGTTTTGACTGAACATTTTCAGCCTTGGCCTAGAAAAGATGATGAAACCTTTGTTTCCTCTCAGTCTAACCCCAACAGAGGAGGGATGGGAATTCAAAAAAGCCATTAAACTGGGGCACAGTCTTTTCCATTGAATCCGTAAGATTCTTGAAGATAGACAAAGACTCTACCTTATTTACCCTTTTGCTTTTTTTTTTTTTTTTTTTTTTTTTGCAGAACCTGACACAGTGCCACACGTAGGCATCTTTTTGAATGGAATTAGATGTTTAGTGTTCTCTCTCTTTTATTAGTTCTGAGAATCCCCAAAGTCTGCTAGTGCCAATCTTTGGGCTCTTATATCCATTACCAAGCTTTTTGTCTTTGGGTTTATCTAAAAGAATAATATTGTGATAGTGATTTGTGAATATAGTTTTACAGTATAATTTTGTCTTACAACATTCTATTTTCAAATACTGATTTCATGTATAAGATTTCTTACAATAATTATTAACTGACTGTGCTAAACATATTAATTTTGAATAACAATTCTAGAATGACCTCGAAGGCATTTACAAGTGCCCACGGCAGCCATGGTGAAGGATGAACATGGCTTTGAAGTTAGACAGACTTTGGTTCTAGTCCGGGTGTCCTGCCCTTTGAATGTGAGGATGTTTTTGCCTATCTGTGGTGTCAGATATCACGAAAATTATGCATGGACCTTTTTTTCTCTTAAGCTCATCAGCTGTTGTTAGTGTATTTTATGTGTATGGTACGGCCCAAGACAATTCATCTTCTTCCATTGTAGCCCAGGGAAGCCAAAAGGTTGGAGACCCATGCCGGCTAGGCCACGCCACCTGTTCCCTGCAAGACCTGGGAGAGTTTATCAAATCTCAAGTTCAACAGAACTATGAAATGGGGATTATGCAAGAACCTGTAATTCAGGAGGTTACTATGGGGATTAACTTCAGCTCAGGTATATAAAGTAATTGTACAGCGTATGGATATCAAATATCGAAAAATATTTGTTATTGTTTTTATTGTTATTTGGTGATTTTTTCATAAACAAACTGACAACTGGGGTTGGCCCGATTCATGAGATATTGGTGGAGTTCTTTGACATAGTTCTTTGAAATGCCTCAGTTCTTTTTTCTTTAGAAGTCCAAAGCTTTCCCCAGAATTACTGCCAGTTCCCATGGAGGTTTGCATTTTCACAGTCCCCTCTGGCATAATCATTTGCTTCTGAATTAGTTCAGGTTGCAGATCAAGTCACCATCCATTTATGTGTCCTTGGCTTGTGGCACAGCTCTTCCTTAATTACCTACCTCTTCCTTAATTACTCTCCCCTCCTCCAAACCGTCAGTGCATTATGGTATATGGCCAACTGTTCTGAAGATTTTGGCAAAGGAAGGGTGGATACTGCAATGAAACGGTGCCATCAGACAATTTAGATTAGTTTTATTCACTCCATCCTTGGGGATTATTTCCTGTGGTGCTTCACTACCTAATTAAAACAAAACAAAACAAAACCAAAAAAAACACTTAAAATGAGGTATAGGCGTTTTTCCCAAAAGACGAACCGTGCTCGTGTTGGATTATGGTCCTAGGGGTCATTTTCTTTTCTTCCTGTTACATTTCCGAATCTTTAAACATTAAATGAGTAAGTACATGTTTCCTAATTTTTAAAAAGGCAAGTTCTAAAAGCTGGGGGTGAAAGTTTGTTAGGACTGGAGAGACAACATAAGCAGGATAAATCTTTGCTCAGTGATCCCCATCTCCTTCTAATCCGTTAAAATGTATTTCTCAATCCCGCCTAATGGAGTGATTTTATTTCCTGTGTGTATCACAAGTGCAGATGGCCTGGTTGGTAGCACTCATAGGCATCTTTCCTTAAAATGTCTTGACATGCCAGTTGCTTCTGAAAAGCTAACATGGCTCTTGCTGCTCCGGGGTGGGGTTCGAGTGGTCAGACTATCTGCTTCTGCCCACTCAAACCCCACTTTGGCAAAGAGTGGTATCTACTTTCTCAGTGCCTGGGAGTTGGCACCTCAAGCTGCTCTTTCATGGCTTCTGATCCTCGTGCTCCTCCTGCTAAGAGACCACCAGTGACCCCCATGTTCCTGAATCCAGTGGGCAACTTAAAGTTCTTGCGCTACTCTGTCTCTCAGCAGCATTTGACATGGACACTCCCTCTCTCTTAAAATATTCCCTCTGCTTTCCTCTTGACAACAGAATCTCCTGATTTTCCTGCTACCTGTCCATTTCTTTGTTTCTGTCCTTTGCTGATTCCTTTTCTTTATTTAGACCTTTAAACACTGGGTTTTCCTCAGATCTCTTCTCACTCTGCCTGCTCGCCCTGGGTAACCTTTTTTAGTCCATGGCTTCAATTATTCTCTTTTATGTGCTAAAGACTAAAATTTATCATATTTCAGCAAATCTAAGACATCAGTGATGCTGAGAGGCAGCAAGATTTCATGTACCACAAAAGAAGAAAGAAGCACTGCCAACGAAGTGACACAATAGCTTCTTACACATCAATCATCAGATGTGTCCCATTTTTAGAAATACCGGAATGTAAAAAAGTACATCCAAGAATTAATAATATATTGTAATATCTTTTGCATAGATTTGCATAGCCTTTTTCAGAGTACAGATACCTCCTGTGTCTTAAGCATAGTGCTCCTGGGAGCATGCAAATGAGTTGCAACAGTTTTGTTTTGAGAAGCTGGTGGTTTCCTAAGTCTTAGCTCCCCCTAAGTATAAAACTGGCCTTATTACTTTGTACTGTGTACAGCATATTATATGTATAGATGAGATAGAATTAAGTTAGCCCAATGGTAAGGCTGAATTAATGAGTCAGTGGGTCTTCAAGATGGTGCCCAAACTCTGAATTTATTTCATTTTAGATCATTTTCATCGTCTTAGTATAAACTGTGAGGTAGTCCCTGAACAGTGCTTTCTGACTTCATAACGTGTCTAAGACAACTGAATTTTAATTTTTGTAACTCATTTTTAATTGTTAGTGTCTCTGGGAACTCATACCACTGCTGTTCCCCTCCTCATTTCTTTTTTCTTCCTCTGTATCTTGAAAATTGCTTTTGACAGCTCTGGGACCTGTAGGAACTATTGCCAAATTTTGGAAAGCATTACTAAAGAATTATTTCTGTATAAAGAAGTACTATACTTGTTTCAACTAATAAATACTTTGTATCTTGAAAGCTTCCTGATTAATTGAAGTAATCATAACCATGGTTAATTCACTTGATAAAAGCAGCGTGAATAGGCTAGGGCATGCAGGTTCTCTCTTAAAAGTATAGATGCAACAGAAAAAAAAAACAGATCAAAATAACAACTATGGCAGGGAAAATAAAAGTAATATTAAAATATCAATACATAATGACTATGTATAAATTACATAGTTGTGATTCCAAGTTGGCCATATACCAGGAACACAAGACTCCTTGAAAGATTAAGAAATCTATTACTATTATTGATAATTTAGGACTAGAGTTAAAAAAGCAAATATTTATCCAAGTACATATCAAAAAGGCATAACATTCACTTCTGATTTTTAAAAATCAAAATTCTTAGTAAACTAGGATCAGGTCAGTTTCACAATGCAATAATAAATATCAGCATCAAACTCAACGGTAAAAGATGATAAGTGTTCTATTAAAAATGGGTGCACATAAAGAGATGCTCAGTATTGTTAGCTATCAGGGAAATGAAAATCAAAACCACTATGAGATCACATGCTAGGATGACTGTCATCAAAAAGAGAGATTGTAATAGTGTTAGCAAGGATGTGGAGAAATTGGAACCCTTGTATATTGGTGGGGAATATTAAATGGCACAGCTGCTTTGGGAAATAGTCCAGAAGCTCTTCAAAAGCCTTACTATATGAGTTACCAAATGACCCAGCAATTCCACTTCTAAGTATGGCCAAAATAAATGAAAACATATGTCCACATGAGAACTTACGCTCAAAAGTACATAGCAGCATTATTCATGGTAGTCAAAAGGTAGATGCAACCAAAATGTCTATCAACTGATGAATGGGTAAATGAAATATGATATATCCATATAATAGTATATCATTGGGCAACAAAAACTAAAGCACTAATACATTCTACAAATAGATGAACTTGGATTGAAACATAGATTGAGAACATGATTGCTAAGTGAAAGAAACCAGTATCAAAGTATGACAGGTTGCATGATTCCGTTTGTACGAAATGTTCAGAATAGGCAAATCTAAAGAGACAGAGGGTAAATTGATTTTTTAGGGCTGGAGTGCTAGGGGGAATAACTGGGATGTGACTGGTAATGGGTGCAGGGTTTCTTTTTGCGGTGATGGAAATGTTTTAAAATAGGTGTGTTGTTTGCACAATGATGGTGTATACAGTGCTGTGAATATGCTGAAAACCATTGACTAGTACATTTAAATGGGGGAATTATATGGTATATGAGTTGTATCTCAACAAAGCTGTTACTAAACAAGTGAAAAACAATGCAAGAGTGACTGTGGTCTCCCAGCTATTTATAGTTACTCTGAAGTTTCTAATTAATGCTATTATACAAGGAAAAAAGATAAATACTGGAAAGGAAGCAACAAATTATTACAGAAAATATTTGTCTACTCAGAACATTCAACAGATTTATACTAGAATTAATTAAAAAAAAAAGTTTGCTAAGGAGGCAGTTATAAAAACTCGTTGGGCCTTGGGCTACTATCCTTACTATATAAACAGTTCTTATAAATATGTAAGAAATGCTGATCATTCGGTAGGAAAGTAAACCAGTGATATGAACACCATTTGCAAAAAATACACTGTGATGGATAACCATACAAAAGAACGTGCAGCATATCTGTAACAAAAGAATACTTGTAAAAAAAAAAATCATAAGCTCGTAGGTGAGGGGCACTGTTGTTGAATGAATGTCTTTAACATACATAGACTTTCACAAGTCTTCAGGAATTTCACAATGCTCTGGAGTAAATTGCATGACTGCAAATATTTATAATACCTAATTCTTTATTGACCTCAGTAGATCTCTGAAAATTGGGAGGAAGTGAGATGGGACCCTCTAGAGTTACGCCTAGAGGGCTGGCTTGGCTCTAAGGGCTTAAAGGAGACGGAGGTCTTGGGTCCTGTTTGCTCTTCGTGTTCCCAGGAATGTTCACGAGGTCTGCTACTCCCCTGGGTCTCCCCTGGCTCTCCCCTGGAGTAGATGGGAAGTCTGAGACTCCTAAACTAGATCAGGACCACAGCTTCTATTATTTATTTATTTATTTATTTTTGAGACGGAGTTTCCCTCTTGTTGCCCAGGCTGGGATGTAGTGGCGCCATCTTGGCTCACTGCAGCTTCCGCCTTCCGGTTTCAAGCGATTCTCCTGCCGCAGACCCCCGAGTAGCCGGGATTACAGGTGCCCGCTACCACGCCCAGCTAAATTTTGTATTTTTAGTAGAGACAGGGTTTCGCCATGTTGGCCAGGCTGGTCTCGAACTCCTGACCTCGTGATCAAAGTGCTGGGATTACAGGCGTGAGCCACTGTGCCTGGCCTATTTATTTTTTTTGAGATGGAGTCTCGCTCTGTCACCCAGGCTGGAGTTCAGTGGCACAATCTCGGCTCACTGCAACCTCTGCCTCCAGAGTTCAAGTAATTTTCCTGCCTCAGCCTCCCGAGTAGCTGGAATTGCAGGTGCCCGCCACCACCCCAGGCTAATATATGTAGTTTTAGTAGAGACATGGGGTTTCACCATGTTGGCCAGGCTGGTCTTGAGCTCCTCACCTCTAGTGATCCACTTGCCTCGGCCTCCCAAAGTGCTAGGATTATAGGCATGAGCCACCGCACCAGCCCACAGCTTCTATTTAAACTGAAGAATGGAGCGAAAACAATGTATTAGTTCCTAAGCTGCCTCATGGAAGCAAATACCATTTTGACTTGAGGGATGAGTCAGTGTTTCTCTGCAGGTGGTTGATCCTTAGCAGTGGTAGGACTGCTGTGCCCTGTGGTCATTACAGGAATGTTCCTGCGGTGGTTATGGTGGATGTGTCTTACTAGAGTCATCATTGCTTCAGTTTTCTCTGGCCGGGTAGAGATTGTCTTGTCATTTCCATTGCATTTCATGTTAGGATGATCTCGGTGCACATATCCTTGAAATTACTCTGCATATAAGAGATGTATGCTTGATAAAAATTGTTTCTAGAAATCTCTTCTAGCAGTTTGGATTTTAGCTGAGTGGTGATAATGCCATTCATTAGAAAGATTGTAAGGATCTTGAAATGGTATGTTTTCCTTATATACACTTCTCTGATACTTTTTTCTCCCATATGTTTGTTTATACTTCCTACTAGTTTATATGGAAGCAAACAGCCTTAAGGCCATTTCTACAACTTAGAAACACATAGGAACATGTGCTGTTTTCTTTTTCATAGAATGTCATTCATACATAGTGTAAACTCAGAACTTTAACACATACGCTTTCTGCTTTAAATTAAAAATGTTATACAATTACAATGGAATGAAAGTGTTGACCATTGTAAAACTCAGACAGGGTATTTTTAATAGGGTCTACAAATCTTTTGTGGTACCTTTAAAGTCATATTTTCATAATTGGTGAATTTTCATCTTTTAATATACAGAATGATACTCTGAGATCCAGTTAACTTAAGGGAACATTTTTTGGCTTTTATTATTGGGGGAATTCTCAAAAAATTGTATTTTGGAGTAAGTATGGGTTTACCCTCTTATTTATTTCGTGATTTGCTCTTCTGCTTTATGGTAACTCTTTTCATCTTGCCGATTTCTCTAGGTTGAAAATGTCCGCTTGGTAGATCGAGTGTCTCCTAAAAAAGCAGCTCTAGGTACTTTGTATTTGACGGCTACTCACGTCATATTCGTGGAAAATTCACCTGACACAAGAAAAGAAACATGGGTATGCTTTCTTTATTTTTAGCTTTCCTTGTTTTGCGTTGTTTGAAGTAAAAAGTTTTTGCCCTCCATTCGTTTTTCCTCGGGGTGAGATGAGTGGGCTTTTGGTGATTGGGTGTTAGGGAACTGTTTCTGGAATGTGTGTTTGGCCTTTTTCTGTATAGTCATATCTACTTGATCTACTTACTCATTTTAAACCCGAATTATTTGAACATCACTAAAGAGAGACTTAGAAATAGCCAGAAGATACAAGTGCTTCCTGTCACAGCTGTCAAGGAGAGATTGAATAATGTCAGTAGGCCAGATTCAGCATTGCCATCCTCTGGTGCTCCATTTGCAATGTTCTCTATTTGTACGGTTGTATGATGCAGCCATTTGGTCATTTTATTATGTTGTCTCAACTTTTCTGGTAATTTTAAAAAGAAAAGCTAGAGGAGTTTCATCATCAGGTATTTCTGCTACTTATTAATGAAACCATTAGATATTTATTATTATTATTATTGAGATGGAGTTTCACTCTGTTACCCAGGCTGGAGTGCAGTGGTGCGATCGATCTTGGCTCACTGCAACCTCGACCTCTTGGGTTCAAGCGATTTGCCTGCCTCAGCCTCCTGAATAGCTGGGACTACAGTCACGTGCCACCATGCCTGGCTGACTTTTTGTATTTTTAGTAGAGACAGGGTTTCACCATGTTGTCCAGGCTGGTCTCAAACTCCTGACCTCAAGTGATCTGCCCACCTTGGCCTTCCAAAGTGCTGGGATTACAGGCATGAGCCACTGTGCCTGGCCTTATTATTTTTTCAGCAACCCAATGGTGATATCCCTGAATTGTAGATTTCCCTTTTCTATATTCTGTGCACAGTGGTACATTTTTAGCAGAAGGTGGCAGGCACTTATTAGTGGAGGGGAAACTTATAAAATAAAATGCTGCCATTGAAGACTGAGCAGAGAGCCTCCTGTAACACCAGAGATGCACTTCAGTATGATTTCCTTTAAAGTAAATCTCCTCTTTAGAGAGTAGAATGATGGTTTTACTAGACACTGGGAGTGCAGAGGAGAGGGCGGGAATGAGGAGATACTGATCAAAGGGCACAAAGTTTCCAATGAACAGTAGGAATAGTCTGGAAAATGTATTGCACAGCAAGGTGTCCATACTCAATGTATATTTCAAAATCATTATGAGAGTAAATTTCAAGGGTCTCATTGTTTAAAAAAAAAAAAACAACTATAGGTAAGTGATGGCTATGTTAATTGGCTTGATTTAATCATCCACATGATGTTCATATATCACAGCATCACGTTTTAGCCCATAAATGTGTACAGCTATGATTTGCAATAAAAATACTAATTTAAAAAATAAAAAGATAAATAAATTCCTTCTTTTGCAGCCTGCCTGACCACCAACAGCTTAGAAAACAACAGTCCCATGTTGATACAGAACTCGAACATTCCATGTGGAATTAAGGAGCATGGTGGCACCTCCCAGCGGAGCCATCTCTAACTTGTATTGACTGCAGAAGTTTATTTTACTGACTTCTCATGACCTTGTTTGATTTTAGCTATAAAGTGCATTCCACATCTGACCACCAAAATGTTTCCTTACCTGGACGTGTACAAATTTATATGCTGAATGGTTTGCTTCAAAGTAACTATCCTGGATATCAGGAAGCTTGGTATTGAAAAATAAAATTATAAATTTAGGAAGTTGGTTGTTACCTGGAACATCTCAGTACTTGTCATCTGAATGCAAGGGTTGAGCTAGCTAGAGGTTGGGGAGTACGTCTTGTCATTGTTTGAGCCACAACGAAATGTTAGTCCTTGTCATATTCATTAGTTATTTGTGCTTAGCTTATGCAAATTAACATTTGGTTCTAGATTCTTCACAGTCAGATTTCCACCATTGAGAAACAGGCAACGACTGCTACCGGATGCCCTCTGCTGATTCGCTGCAAGAACTTTCAGATAATACAGCTCATCATACCTCAGGAAAGAGATTGCCACGACGTGTACATCTCCCTGATACGCCTTGCAAGGCCAGGTAGGGTAGAGGAACTCGGCGTTTAATACGGAACCTCTCTTAAAAATTCGCAAATCCCATTCAAGAATTTGTTTGGTGCTTAGGAATGATAGGGGTTTAGGGATTGTGTCAGTCTGGTTCTCAGATGAGGACAAGCCTGAATAATCATCTGATACAGAGTTGCTTGTTTTTTAGAGTCTCCCTCGAGTTATTTACTATGTGGGTCTCTTTCATGAATCTTAGTATTCGCTTAATCTTGGTGGGGGTTATAGGATGTTTTCCTTTTGGGGTGAAATTGCGTTTAAGTTATACCCTTATGTTGTGGTACTCAAGCCACCTTGAATGGGGCCAGTGACAGAACTGACCAGTTGTTTTGTGTGGGAAATGTTATTAGACAGTTCTAGTGCAGTTTTCTCCCTCTTGAGGCTTTTAAGGCTTAGTCTCCATTGCTTTTTTGTTTGTTGGGGTTTGTTTGTTTTTTTTTTCCAGACACTATTGCTCCATTGCCCAGACTGGAGTGCAGTGGCACGATCTCAGCCCACTGCAACCTCTGCCTGCCGGGTTCAAGCAATTCTCATGCCTCAGCCTCCCAAGTGGCTGGACTACAGGTGCCCGCCACCACACCCTGCTAATTTTAGTATTTTTAGTAGAGATGGGATTTTGCCATGTTGGCCAGGCTGGTCTTGAACTCGTGGCCTCAAGTGATCCACCTGCCTCAGCCTCAAGTGCTGGGATTACAGGCATGAACTACCATGCCTGCCCCTCCATTGCTTTTTGATAATAATTTATTTTTTCCAAGGTTGGTACAACTAGACTAGCATCAGTGCCTATTCAGAGTGTGGATCTGCTGATTCTCCTGAAAAAAGAAAAACAAGACTTGATGTAGTAGAAGAACATTTGGATTTGAAAAATATGTTCTCGCCATTGCTATCTTGTTCTAGCCATCATCTTGGGCTCTTCAGATTTATAGCTTACTGTTCGCTTCAAAAGAAGTGTTTCTTGCCTCTCTGTGTGGCTTGTGTGAGTTGTGGTGTTGTTTTCCTTAAAAGAAATATACTCTAAGTTTCTTGGAAGAATACAGTGAAAAGAGATCATTTATATAACAGTTGTGTTACACAGAAGTAGTTAATAAAGGAAATAAGATATGTGCTGATAACTGCTTTGCCAAATATGTTTTGATTCAGGACAAGAAGTTCAATTATAAACTTTTCAAGGCATTTGGTTGGATCATGATTTGTCCATATTCTTTGTAGGTAGCTAAGAGCTAAAGTTACTGAATGGAAATGATGCCAGGGAGCTGTCAAAATCTGGTAATTTTTACTTTACACTGTTTCCCTCTAAAGGCAGTTGGTTGAGGCTTTTTCATCCAAGTGCACTACAGGAATGGCAGAGTAAGCCAGAAAAGCAGTTGAACTTCTTGGAGGGTGCACTAAAATTGGAACAGAAGTTCTGGGAAGATGTACACTAGGTTGCACGCAGCAGAGGATGTGAGGAGAATTCTGTGCAACAGTTTCTGTGTCACTGATTAATGGAAGTACTGAGCGATAAATGTGCTCTGAGCAGATTAATGGGATTTAGGGATAGCCCAGCGAACCAGGAAAGGGCTGAGCAGCTGGAAGAGTGAATCACAGGGACCAGGAGGGTCACGGCCCAGAGGCAGCGAGTGCCAGGACTCTTGCTGTGAGGATCCATGAGGGGGAAATTACTATGTTCCCCCATTTTCGAAAGGGATACTTTTTCCTTAAAAGATGAAGTTTTGGGAGTTAGGTGTTAGATGTAGCCAGAGATCTGACTGGCTACCTTTTCTAAAAGAAATCATAGTAATTCATTGAATCAAAGCCATCACCTAAGAGGAGTTAAAAAGAATCGCCAGCATTTTGAAACATGGGCATTAGAAACACCAGTTTGCCTAAAATGTAGTGCTTTAGTAAGTGAGGGAAGGCAAAATAGAACACAAGCAGTTCACAGTGCCATGTTAAAGGCAATGCTAAAATTAGGGCATATTATAGGCTGTAACTTTGGAAGCAGGACTTTGACTCTAGAGGGAGATGGGGAAATGTGGAAGGGGTTTGACATGAAACAGTGGCCTTCAGCTGGGGAATGGGGTGGCCTTTCAGAACCATCTGAAGCTATTTTATAAAATACACCCTCCACTGCCTCTAAGGATATGAGAATAAGGGTGTATGTGTGTGGTTGGTGAGGGAGGTGTACTTTGAATTCTAGTCATACAATGTAGCTCTGTCGATATTCTGGTTAGTCACCAACAAAGTTCACATATTTTCAGTTTCTTTATGGACACCCAGCTAACTGTAAGGTTCTATAGAGCAGGGGTCCCCGACCCCTGGGCCGCAGACAGGTACCAGTCTATGGCCGGTTAGGAAGCGGGCAGCACAGCACAGCAGGAGGTGAGTGGCGGGCATGCAAGCATGAGCTCCACCTCCTGTCAGATCAGCGGTGGCATTAGTTCTTTTAGGAGCATGAACTCTATTGTGAACCGTACATGCGAGGGATCTAGGTTGTGTGCTCCTAATGAGAATCTAATGCCTGATGATCTGAGGTGGAAGTTTCATCCTGAAACCATCCCCCAACCACACCCCCATCCACGGAAAAATTGTCTTCCACAAAACTGGTCCCTGGTACCAAAAAGGTTGTAGACTGCTGCTATAGAGGAGAAAACAGTTGTTTTTACATAAGAAGAAATGTTTGGGAATTCATTTAAGTCCAGGTTTCTGAAGGAGATATTTTCAAAGCTGCTGTTATTTAATATTAAAATCAAAAGTACTTTAAAAATAGAAAAAAAAAAAAAAAAGAAAAAACCCTGAACTTTAGCATCAGCAGAATGCAAAGGGTGGGGAAGGGAAGAGAAAAGTTTCCAGTTGTTAGCAGAGGGACACAGAGGTGTGAGGTGTTTTAGAACCCGTGTAACTATTGAAAGCGAAATTGCTTCAGACATTCTGCTGAATTCAGGCAACTTAAAGTGAATGTCGAGATTCTCTCTTTACTGAGTTAGGATTTCTGGTATAAGGGTAAATCAAATTATTAAAAAAATTAGAGATTTTATTGGTTTGCTCTTTATGTGAATAAAGATTGATAAGAATTTGGTCATGGACTATAGAAGATCTCAGGCAAAACATAACATGTCCAAATGCAGGAAGCTCTTTCATTCTTGGTAAAGAACTAACTTAGGTTAAAATAAGGGTTGTGGCTCAAATGAGATCAGTTAACCTTGTAGATCGCATGTATTAATAAGGATCTCAGCTTTTCTGATGAAAAGACCCCTGTTTCTCAGGGGGCTTCAGCTTTTCCCATGTCCTCTCTCCTCTCTTCCCTCCAATTTGCCTCCTGCTGTTTATTTTTTGTATCAATTATCTTTCCTTCTTTAGTGTTTGTGGGCACTTCAACACTTAAATAATTTCTTTTGTTTATTTTCCCCCTTTTCCTAAACTAGTATCTTTTTCGAATCTCACTCCTCAATTCTTTTGGATATTTTTTATTTTAAAAAAATCTCATGATTGAAGTAGTCTCATGTGCTTAATTGGTAACTTTTTATATTCCTTATCTAAGTCATTGATGTTTAAGCAATTTTTGCAGTGGTAATTTCTTTTTTATCAGAGTGTAGCACCTTTTTCCGCTGTTAGCTTTAACAGTCCTAATATTTAATTTCAACACTTGTTTGTTTACAATAGACAGATAAGGTGAGGCACCCTCATTTTTATTTTAAATATGCAAAATCCAATAATGGCTGTATTGTCTTCTCACCCCACTCTAAATGGTTTTTCAACTACAGTTATTTTAAGTTGCCTGAATTCAGCATAATGTTTGATGCAATTTAGCTTTCAGTAGTTACTTTGGTTATTAAAAAAACGCTCACATCTCTGTGTCCTCATGACTATTGGTAAGTTTTCCCTTCCCTTTCCCACCCTTCACATTCTGCTGATGCTGATTCATGTTTGTTTTTTCTCTTCATTTTTAAAATACTTTTGATTTTAATGTTACATTATTTGTTGCTTCTCCCAGTTAGTCTGTAATGAGAGGCAATTCCTCCATATATTTATCCTAAATATTCTGTTTTTATAACCTTTAACCCGGTACCTAGGGAACAAGCTAGGTTATTTTCCTTCCTTCCCTAATGTTTTGTTGTACCCACATCTCTCCCTTATTTTGGCAGAAGGAGCACCCTTTCCTTTATATGGGAGAGAAGGAGCAAAGGTTGTGTACGGACGCAGCCCCATTTATTCGCCTGGTGGTTCCAAGTTGGGAGTTTCCACCTGATGTCTTGCATTTTCTGTGGGAAGTAGGAAGTGGGGTTTTCTGAGAGTAAAGGAGCCAGGGACGGCAGTAGAGACTGAGCTGCACTGTAGTGCCACAGGCTTCCCTAGGTTAAGGGGAGCACAGTGAACACCGGTGCTAGAATAAAATCAGCAAAAACTTGGATCTCTATGCTTGGATTGAGCTCTGCTTTCAACTGAAACACTGATTTGGTCTTCCTAGAAACAGCCAAAATGTTACTCATCCTTAATTTCGTGTAGTGTTTTAGAAATTACCATTTTGCTTTCTGGGTAGAGAAACATTAAAGCTGGACTCCTGTTTCATTAGTTATAGGATTTAAGTAGATAATATACGATACTGTAAATACCAAGATTTCCACATTAACTTTTTCTGAATTTTTAAAAAAATTAAACATGCACATTCAGTTTACTCCCACAATCCAAAGGCATTTTGAGTATTTGCTTCTTATTGGAGGAGCTCTTGTGTAATGGGGCCCCTTAGGGTGAGGCCTTCGGTGCACTTCCTGCTGAAAGCTGCTGGTCACTAATAGCAAAAGATGTTTTATGTTGGGTCTGTTGGCTCAGACTGTGATGGGAAAAGCCAGTGGAACTTTTAACATGCCTGTTTTAAGAGTGGGTAGAAAATCAGCTGAGGGATATGACCTTCCTAGAGTAGGCAAATACTTTCTCTCTGTTCAGATTCTGTAAATATTAAAGATTTGTCTAAAATATAAAAAACTTCTGCATAACAAAGGAAATGGGAGAAAATATTTGGAAGCCATATACCTGATAAGGGATTAATACCCAAAATACATCAGGAACTCCGACAACTCTATAGGAAAAAAAAAAAAAACCCAAGTACTCTGATTAAGAAAAGGACAAGGGACCTCAAGAGAGTACATAAAAGAAGACGTAGATAGCTAACAGATACATGAGCAAATGCTCAACCTCAATAATCATTAGGAAGATGCAAATTAAAACCACAGTGAGATATCGCCTCGCAACTGTTAGAATGGTCTTTACCAAAAAGATGGAAGATAACACGCTTTGGCAAGGGCGCGGAGGAAAGAGAATGCTTGTGCACTGTTGGTGGGAATGTAAATTAGTACAGAAAACAGATGGAGGTTCCACAAAAAATAAAAAATAGAATTATATGATTCAATAATCCCACTTCTGAGTGCTTACTGGAAAGATTGAAATCTATAAGTCAAAGAAACATCTGCTCTCACGTGTTTTCACATGTTCATTGCAGCACTATTCGCAGTAGCCAAGTTGTGGAATCCACTTAAGTATCCGTCATTGGATGAAGAGATAAAGAAAACATGGGATATACAAATAATGGAATGCTATTCAGCCTTAAAAAGCAAGACATTTTGTTATTTGTGACAACATGGATGGAATTAGAGAGCATTATGCTGAGTGAAAAAAGCCCAACATAACAAATACCACATGTTCTCACTTACATGTGGGATCTATGACAGTTAAACTCCCAGACGCAGAGAGTAGAATGGTGGTTACCAGAGGCTGGGGGTGGGGGAAATGGGGAGATGATGGTCAAAGGGTGCAAAAGCCTCAGGAAGGAGGAATAAGTCTTATTATTTTGAGATCTGTTGCACAGTGTGTTGAGTATAGGTAATAGTTCAGAAGTGTAAATTTCAAAACGCTGAGAGTAAATTTCAGATGTTCTCGTTACAAAAAATGTGAAACACTTGAGGCAATGTATATGTTAATTAGCTTGAGTTAATCATTCTACATTGTAGTCAAAAATCATACCATTACTTTTTACCCCAGAAACATACACAACTATCATTTGTCAATGTATTATGTAAAAGTCTGTAAGCAAAAAAATAAAGATTCTCAAGTCCTAGTTTTGTTTTTTTTTTTTTTAAACTTACCTCCCAGCTAATTGCTGAACATTCTGCTATGTATTTGGCAAAAGTAGAGAGTGAAAGGAACAGAAAATTATGGCATGGGAACAATTCAGTAAAATTTTCATCTGTGCTAGTGGCCCTTTTTGATTTCTTAGAGTAGGCACAGTCTGCAGGCTGCTTCTGGGCTTGCCTGTGGGTAAGAAGCTCACATGACTCAGTGTTGACTGACAAAAATGGGCTTTTCCTGGCCCTCATGTAGAATTTTCCTTAAATTGGGCATGAGGATTGGTTGATCACCCTTTTCCTTAAAAAAGAGAAAATTTCATAATTTCAGTGTCAACCCATCCTGTTGTCTCCTAGTTCAAGAGTGATCTGCTTAATGTCTGTTATAAATTATTCTTGCTGTAATTTATGGATAATTTCATTGCCTCTTCCCAGTGGAAGCAGGTATCAGCCCACACACAGAACACTGTCATAGTCACAGGATGTTTTTCTTCTTCTGCCTTTAAAGCTATTTGTAAATATTTAACAAAGAGATCTTAACTGCCATTATTACCCCGTATTCAGTAGCGCTTCTTTGACTGAGGGAACTGAGGCTTTCTCAAGAGACTCTTCTGGCATCCTAAACAACTAGCATTTGTGGTTAACATTATGGTAGCAGAAGCCTGAGTCATGAAAATGGTACTTAGAGATGGAAAAGACATGTCAGTGTTGAGCCAGCTGTTCCCAGAACAGGATCTGAAGTTTCACATGCTGTCTGCAACATAGCTAAGATGAAAAGAAATTGATCTGACAGAAAGCATCTGCTCTGGTTTGTGTGTGAGCGTACCTGGATGCGCGTATTTTGTTAGTTGTCCAAATAGTCTGTATTCTAAGCTTTGAAGTTTAGAAACATGACATGGAGAAAGACTGAAATAGAACATAATTTATCTCACTGACATACCACAGTTGCTTCTTACAAGAAACATGAAGAAATCTGGTGCTTAAAATATGACCCTTATCTTTCCTCTTCCATGTGGATGAGTCATCTCAAAAGCAATCAAAACAAGTTTGAAACCTGAGTTTTCATGTCAGGCTGCCTGTGTGTTGCTGCAGCCTCTTGCTGGTGGTGAGATCCTATAATGGGCTGCACATACATGTGTTTAGGAAACTTACATTCTTCACACTGACTGCTATCAGTATGCTAAGGACATAGGAGGACCTAGGAAAGCTATGAGAAAGAAATGTATTGGAGAAAAAACAGGAAGATGAAGGGACAGGAACAAGGAAGGAAGAAGAAGAAGAGAGAAGGATCTGCCTTTGAGGAGGGTGTGTTACAATTAGGAGCAGGCCTTCCGCAGCCAGATGTCTCATTTAAACCCGGACTTCCCAGTTACTAGCTGTGTGACTCTGAGTGAGGGAATGTGCCTCTCGTTTGCCTCAGATTTCTCGTAGGTAAAATGAGGACCATCAGTATTGCCTGCTAACTGGATTAATGCTCTTAATTGCAGCAGAATCTGGAACAAAACAAGGTCTGAGTATCAGCTATCCTTTATTATCATTAGAAATGCTTAGATCTGCACTGTCCAAGATGGTAGCCACTGGCCACAGATAGCTGTTCAGCGCTACTCCGAACTGAGATAGGCGGTTAAGTGTGAAATACACATGAAATTTCAAAGACAGTACAAAACAAAATGTATCAAATATTAATAAGTTTTATATCATGCAGATGTTAAAGTGATAATGATTTGGGGTATATTGGGTTGAATAAAATAGATGGTTAAATTAATTTAACTCTTTTTTAATGCGGCTACAAGGACATTTAAAATGATATAGATAGTTCACATTATGTTTCTGTTGGATAGCGCTGGTCTCTACACTTCCCTTAAATGGCAAGACCGGAGCAAGAAAATCAAATCCTAGATTTTACTGGCGAAAGGGAAACAGTGGGGCTATTGGGCTTCACAAGCATCAAAGGCAATCTATAAAGACAGAGATAACATGGCATGATTGAAAGAAGCCGCATCACGATGCGGCCTTCAATTCGCATCCCATGAGCACAGCGCTGTGCACTATGAATTGGTTTTTTTTAATGACTCCTATGCAAATGAGCAGCACAATTATGATATTTATGTAGTTGTTTAAAGTTCAGATGTTTCTGATGCAAATGTTTAATATATTCCAGAGTTTTTTCAACTTGGTTATTTTTTCTTTTTTAACACTGTGAGCATGAAAATGTGCAGTTGGCCTGGGCCCGGGCCTGCCTCTGAGAGGCCACCCCAAATCCAAGCTTGATAGGCATTACAAAAATAGAATCTTGATGCCTAATAAATGCATGTGTTCTGAATTTTTATGTTCCATGTTTTGTGTGGTCTGGAAAATATATTTGCTTTTAAAGCAACAACAACAGCAAAAGCACAAAACGGTGATGTCCCTGTGTTCTAAAAGGAAAGAAGGTACTGCCGAGTTCACATACCCCAAGGTCATCTCGTCATTGCTGGGAGGAGGTGGGGGGCCCTGTCCACTGCACACAGGTTGCTCCGAGGAGTGTGCTGGAGGTGGGGGTTGGGATGGCCTCTCAGGGCACTCCAGATGGGACAGAATGTTTTCGGGGAGATTTGCTCTGGTTTTGACTAAGCTTGATTTAACTTCATCCTCCCTTTTCTTGCAGTGAAATATGAGGAATTATACTGCTTTTCATTCAACCCCATGCTGGATAAAGAAGAAAGAGAGCAAGGCTGGGTGCTGATTGATCTTAGTGAAGAATACAAGCGGATGGGCCTCCCTAATCATCACTGGCAGCTCAGCGATGTGAATAGAGACTACAGAGTGAGTGCGTGAAACCCAAACGCTGAAGGCACATGAAATTAGGATTTCAGTTAGCTTAGCATACCTTTATTTTTATCTCCTTTAGGTTTTAGAGCTCTTTGTAGATATCCATGTGCGGATTTCCAGGTGTCTCTTGGTTAGTGCCAGCTGTATGTCCAACCTGGACCTAGAATTAAAACGTTTGAGCCAGAGAAGCATAGAGATCACCCCTTCTAGACCCTTCATCTCATGGTTGCAGAACTTGAAACCCAGAGAGGCCAGGGGGCAGCCCTTGTGGACAGGCAGTTGGTGGGAGAGCTGGCCAGGATCTCATTCTCCCATCAGGTCTTTTTATAGTGTAGTGAGTGATTAGTGGGCAAGTCAGGGAGACTCTGATGGCAGTTTGGCACCAGCTCCTCTGTGTGCTCACTGAACCCTTGCTTGGTACACAAGGTCAGCAAGAGGCTTCCCTAGAGCAATATGGCTACACTCACAGGAAGGAATACGGAGAGGCAGGGAAGCTACAGTGGCAGAATTAATCCTCCTTAATGACAGGCTTACAGATCAGGGGTGGTTTCACTATTAATAACATTTTAAGATATTTAAGTAACAAAAGTATTGTGAGAACATCCTAGAGAGTTTCCAAAAGGCAAAAAACAAAACAAAAAACAACAAAAAAAACCCCACCATCCCATTTTCACAACATTCTTATGTTTTAAAATTTCCTTCAGTTGTTTTCTCTTCTGTATAGTTTGATAACTTTTTTCTTATGTAAGTAATGCATATTCATTTATTAAAAATTGGAAAACATAGAGCAAAAGGATATTAAATCACCTAAAACTGCCATCATTCAGAGATAGCCACTGTTATTATATCTGGCCAATAGGCTTCTGGGATTTTAATGTATATATACATTTTTTATGTATGCACACACAAACCTGCTTAAACATACATAACAAAAATGGAATCATTACATGTGCCTTATATTCTGCTTTTCTTCACATACATATTGCGACATTTTTCTGTCAGTAATTATATTTTATAATATATTTAAAACACTGCATAGTATTATCTAAATATGACTGTATCAACTAATATCTACCTGCACTCTAATTTTTAGACATTTAGATTGTCATTACTTATTACTATTTTAAATAATGGAGAACATCCTGGTAACTATACCTTTGCCCATATTTTAATTTTTTAAAAGATAGAATTTTAATATAATTTTTATGTCAAAACACCTACACAAAGTTTTGTACCTGTTGTCAAAAATAATTGTGGAAAGGTTGCACCAATTTCTATAAATTCTCAGTTGTGAATGCTTGATTCCTTATACCCTCACCAGCAAAGAGTTAAAGTTTTTAAGAATCTTTTGATACCTTGATGGTGGGATGAGTGATTTCTTATTTTAATTTAATCTTTGTATCTTGATTTCTTGAGTTGTAGCTTTTTATATATTGATTGACAATTTGTATTTTATGTCCCGATAAATGACCATTTCCAGTTGCATATTTTGAATTCTGATTATTTTCTTGACCTTGTTACAGGGATTTTCTTGCGGTTCTTTTTTTGTTGGTTTGTTTGTTTGTTTTTTTAAAGAAACAGGGTTTCACTCTCTTACCCAGGCTAGAGTACCGTACGGTATAGCTCACTGCAGTCTCAAACTCCGGATCCCAAGCAGTCCTCCTTAGTAGCTAAGATTACAGGCATCTGCTGCCATAATTGCTTACTTTTTCAAAATTTTTATAGGAACAAGTTCTCCCTATGTTGCCCAGGCTGGTCTCGAATTCCTGGGCTCAAGCAATCCTTCTGCCTTGGCCTCCCAAAGTGCTATAATTATAAGTGTGAGTCATTATGCCCGGTCTCATGAGGATTTGCTACATTGCTATATGGTACTTATAACAGTCAATGAAATGATTGTACAGTAGTCCATCAAATGAATGTACTGTAAGGTACTAAAGTATTTCTTTATTAATACGCATTTAGGCCAGGCATGGTGACTCATGCCTGTAATCCCAACAATTTGTGAAGCCACGGCGAGAGGATTGCTTGAGCCCAGGAGTTTGAGACCAGCCTGGACAACATAGGGAGAACCTCATTCCCACAAAAACATTTTAAAAAATTAGCTAGGCATGGAGGTGTGCACCTGTAGTCCCAGCTACCTGGGAGGCCGAGGCTGGAGGATTGCTTGAGCCTGGGAGGTTGAGGCAGCAGTGAGCCATGATTGCGCCATGCACTCTAGCTTGGGCAACAAAATACTTTGTCACAAATTTTTAAAAAAGGGCATTTAGATTATTACTTAGACTTTTTTTTTTGCCATATGAATAATTCTTGATGTAATATCTTTATGCGTATAATTTCCCCCAATTTTAAATTATTTTATAAGAAAAATCTTTCCAGAATCTATCAAAAGGCATAAAGGGCCTAAATTGTTTTAAAAATTTCAGGCAGGTGGGACATTGATGTTTTAGTTTTTGATCAGTATTTGTTAGTTTCTAGTGCCTTATATTGCATTCAGAACACATGGCGTATGGAATTCATATTTGGGGAATGTTTTGAAGACTTATATCTTCATAAAACACAGTATTCTGTTAATTTTTAATAAATATTTTGAGTCTGGAGAAAATGTGTATTCTCTATTTAGGCGTGAAATTTTCCTTTTATCTAAATTGAATTTCTTATTATTTTGGTCCCTTTGGTCAGTTGATTTCTGATAGAGGTATGTGAAAAAATTCCTGTTATGATTGTGATTGGACATTTTCTCCTTAAGTTCTAACATGTTTGCATTATATATTTTAAAGTTACATGGTTTAGTACGTAATGATTAAGGACATCTTAGTGTGTTCTTTATGTCAATTTCACATATCCCCTTTTCCTGTGAATTATTTAAACTTTTAATTCTATTTTTTTTTTTTTTGAGATGGAGTCTCGCTATGTCGTCCAGGCTGGAGTGCAGTGGCTCAATCTCAGCTCACTGCAAGCTCCTCCTCCCAGGTTCATGCCATTCTCCTGCCTCAGCCTCCCCAGTAGCTGGGACTACAGGCGCCCACCGCCATGCCTGGCTAATTTTTTGTATTTTTACTAGAAACGGGGTTTCACCATGTTAGCCAGGATGATCTTGATCTCCTGACCTCGTGATCCATCTGCCTCGGCCTCCCAAAGTGCTAGGATTACAGGCGTGAGCCACCGTGCCGGCATTTAATTCTATTTTATATGATTATATTTCCACTGTTTCTTTCTCTTTGTCAGAATTTGCTTGGTGGAGCTTTGTTTAACCCCTTCTTTTTAACCTTCCTATGTAAATGTTTTATCTTTTTAAGCTGAGTTTGGTTAGATTGTTTTTTACTCAACCTGAAAATCTTTTTTTGTGGTGAAATATTATCTGTGATATTGTTCTAGATATCATGTATTGTGTGTTCTGTCAATTATGCTTTTTCCTTTTTCATGTCTATCACTGGATGGTTTTTCCCTGTATTTGCTTATAATTATTTCAGAAGTATATATCATATTGCTTTTCCTCCACTGTGTATCTTTCATTTAGAAAAAAAGTTAGTTAAATCATCCCACAAAGTAGAGAAGGAAAAAAAGAAAAAAAGTTATTTATTATGGCACACTTATGACACACACAGGACTTTGAAGAATAATGGAATGAATGCTTGGGACCTGTGTGCTGTATAAGAATGAACATTGCCAGTGCTAGTTAATTTCCCAGATGTTCCTTCCAAATTGTCTCTCGCTCCAGCATCAATGTCTGCAATTTGGCATTGCCATTCCCTTGCCTTTATTATAGCATTTCTACATTTCTAAATATAGAAAGTTCTCACTTAATGTCAGCAGGTTCTTGGAAACCATGACTTTGAGTGAAACGATGTACAGCAGATCCTCAAATAACATCATTTTGCTCGACATCATTTTGTGATATCTATGAGGGAAAAAAGGTGTTGTTTTATGTTCCTTTGCTTAAAGTTGCAATTGCCAACAGCCTGTGAGCATTGTTGAGCAAGGACTTACTGTAGTAGTATGTGGTATTGTTTTGCATGTTTTTATACTGTCTGTACTTGGTCTGCATATGCTGTATAGAGTTCTCTGAAACTTGGCTTTTCACTCAACATGGTAACATTTGTATTTGTGATCCATTTCATTTGACAAATATGTACATAGTTACTACATGCCAGGTGCTGTTCTAAAAACTTGATAAATATTAGCAAATATTAATTCTATGAATAGTATTATTATTATTTCTACTTTACAAATGGAGAAAGTATGACAGAGAGATTAAGTAATTGCCTAAAGCACAGAGAGATTAATAACTGTTGATACCAACAGCTCAGATTCCTTCGTTCTTCACTAGTGGGTTGTATTCCATTTCACAAATATACCATAGTTTTAAAAATTACTCATCCTTCCCTCTTTCTTTTTTTCTTTTATTTGGTGTATTTTGTTGTCATGAATAAAGCTGTTAAGTGGCTGTATATGTCTTGTACTATATTGTGTTTCTACTTAGGAGTAGAGTTTATGAGGTAAAGAGTATATAGATTTGAATTTTACTAGATTCTGGAAAATTCTTTTCTAAAGTGTTTGCATGGACATATTGACCTGCTTGCAAGATATGAGTTCTCGTTACTCCACAGACTCCCCAACAGTTGGTAGTGATGTGATATGCGCTGGTACTCTTCTTTGTTGACCCCACATTGCACTTCTGAGTATTTACTCTATGGATTTAATAGCATACACACACACTGATACCCAAGGTTATTTTATTTTATTTTATTTAGTTTTTTTTAGTTTTATTGAGACAGGGCCTCACTCTGTTGCCCAAGCTAGAGTACAGTGGGGCGATCTCAGCTCACTGTAACCTCTGCCTCCTGGGTTCAAGCAGTTTTCCTCCCAAGTAGCTGGGATTACAGACACCCACCACCACAACCGGCTAATGTTTGTATTATTATTATTATTATTATTATTATTATTTGTAGAGATGGGGTTTCACCATGTTGGCCAGGTTGGTCTTGAACTCCTGACCTTAAGTGATCTGCCTGCCTCTGCCTCCCAAAATGTTGGGATTACAGGCGAGCCACCATGCCTGGCCCCCAAGGTTATTTTTTTGAAGCATTGTTTGTAATAGCAAATATTAGAAGAAACCCAAATATCTTTAATGGGAGTCAGCTAAATAATTTTTGCTCTATCCATGTGATTAAGTTAGTGTATAACCATTAAAGGAAATGTGGAAGATTCCTATGTGCTGATAAAGACTGCTAAAGTACATTGCTAGGTTAGAAAAAGCAAGGCACAATATGGTGAATATAGTATAATACCTTTTGGCTTAACAAAGGAGGGAGAATAATAACACGTTTGCCCAAAAGTGATAACCTAGACTGGTGTTGGTAATGGAGTGGATAGGACACTAGGATGAAAGTGGGATTTCTTCTTCTTCAGCACCACTGGATGCGATTTGGCATTGTTGTTCCTTTGCTTTTATTTATAGCATTTTATGCACCTTTTTGTATTGTTTCATTTATATAACCATGTGGATTTATTAACTGATCTTAACTTTGAGCCAAACTGATTTGTATGAATTGGATCTTTTCTTTTTTTTTTTTTTTTTTTTTTGAGACGGAGTCTCGCTTTGTCACCCAGGCTGGCGTGCAGTGGCCGGATCTCAGCTCACTGCAAGCTCCGCCTCCCGGGTTTACGCCATTCTCCTGCCTCAGCCTCCCAAGTAGCTGGGACTACAGGCGCCCACCACCTCGCCCGGCTAGTTTTTTGTATTTTTAGTAGAGACGGGGTTTCACCATATTAGCCAGGATGGTCTCGATCTCCTGACCTCGTGATCCGCCCGTCTCGGCCTCCCAAAGTGCTGGGATTACAGGCTTGAGCCACCGCGCCCGGCCATGAATTGGATCTTAATGTGGTTTTTGCACTGACCTGATCAGCTAGGGAGGTTGAGCTTGTGTTTCTTGGCCATTCATGTTGACTCTTCTGTGAATTATCTACTCACATTTTTGCTCTTTTTTTTCTATAAGATTATTTGTCTTTTTCTTGTTGATTTGTAGTTCTTTCTATAATATAGCCAATAATTTGTTATAATTTATAGCTCTTGCAGATATCATCTCTCAGGAGATTCTGATACACCGTTCCAGTGTCTTCAGAAGTTTTGAGTTGTCAGTCTTTCTTACTATGTTTTGTTTTTTAGCATACTGTTTTTTTTTTTTTTTTTTAATCCTGGTCTGTTTGCTAAACTTTGTCCCAATTCGACACTGTATAAATCCTACAATTACATTTTTACCAGTTGTGATTATTATGGCTTTATAATCTTGATATCTTAAAAGTCAGTTCCTTTGACATAATTCCTCAGGATATCTTGAATTTATAGATTATTTGGGCCAGAATGGACACTTTCATGATGCTGAATCTTCTTCATAATTACACTTAAATTTAACAACCATAGCGTTAATCATTATAAAGTATCGGGCTCATGTAATCAGACTAATTTGTTCGCATACTAAAGCTAACTTTTGCAGTGAATTTTTAGCCTTGAAATGAAAGAAAGGAAAATCCAAGTTGAGTAAAGAAAATTGGATACCCTTTTTGTTAATATGACACATCCTTGGGCAAGGAAGAAAATGAGGCTGAACCACATCTTGTGGAATAACGTCTCCTTGGAAATACAGGTTCTTCCTATTTTTGATGAGATTTCCTTGTAGAATTAGGGCATAAACATGACTCATATTCAGTCACTGAAGTCCTACATTGCACAAACTGCAAAACATGAGTTACTCAGCTTTTCTTTTCGGAAGCAACACACAGCAAAACAAAACTAACAAGGAACAAACTGTTTTGAAGCAGAAAAGGTAAAATCCTGCAGGATTTTCTGATTTTGCAAATGTCACTGAAATGGGGGGAAGATGATGTACCCTGATTTGTCACTAACTTAGCAAGAGAATAGAAGTTGTCTTATTTCAGAAAATTTTTGACTGATAATCCGTGGAGAGAGAGAGATCCAAATCCATTCCTTTTGCTTTTGACCTCATGGCTGAGAAAATGTTTACTTTTTCCTCCCTTATTTTACAAGTTATCTTATTTCTTCTCACAAATCATTTGAGGTTGGTGGGTCAAGAAGTGTCATTTGGTGGAAAAGAAACCATTGCCCACGGTGGAAATCGCAGCAGACGCAGAATACAAAACTTAGATTCTAGAACCAATTCTGCTGTTTTCTTTAAGTGTGGCCTTGGGCAGGCTAATTATTATTATTATCTGTATCATCTTACTACCATCGCTATTTATCAGACACTTTCTTATGGTAGTCTAAGTCTCTAAGCTCAGATTTCTTTTTATACCTAACCCTTGTGAAATGGTCTTTATTTAAATAAAGTAATTGGTATTCATTGCTAGGTTAAAGTTTTAATCTATCTTGGAATAAAATATAAAATACAACCCAAACCAGTGATTTTATTAAAGCTCATTTATTTCAGTTATCCACAGCTGTATTTTATGTATCGTGCATTATTTTGTTTTGTTCACGTATACGTCATTTTATCCTGTTCAAAACGTCCTCCTCCTCCCTGTTCATCATAAATTCCTTGAAATAAATTTTAGCACTGAAATGTTTAAGAAGATTGTCTGCGTAGATATCTTTCAGTTTCTGACAACTCTTACCCCAAAGCTCTCAGTCGAGTGATTGGTCCTTGGAGGTCTGCGTGAAACTTTTGGATTGCATCTTAGATGGCTAGTAGCCTGCAATGATACTGGAAGATTCTATCCAGGTTAACAAAGATCAGCTGTCCTGGGCGTGTGAAATCTTCAAGGCCAAAAACTCTTCTTCATTTCTGCCCTTGCAACTAAGAGTAATGCCTGGCATATAGTAAGTACTCAGTAAAAGCTTGTCGAATAAGTGAAAGAATTACCAAAAGATTCCTCTTGCCAGGACAGTACCAAGGGATGTGGGCACTCCAGGAGGGTCAATTAATTTAGTGGAGCACAAAGAAAATTGGTTTGCTTATTCATTTTAAAAAATGGTAAAATGATTAACTTACTAATCCACTTTCATTAACTAAGGCAGAGTCCATGGGAAGAAAATTCAGGAGAAAAACATTTTCCATTCCTCTGAACTTCTCATTTTCTCTCCAAATTTTGTCAGGTGGTTTTCCAAACCAGACAAAATCTTGAGAGGCATACTGAGGTGTTTGAAAATTAGTGACATATGTTTCATCATTGTGTGCATTATTTATTGTCAGAATTTTGACTACAACTCTGTGAGCTTGTTGCAAAAATGACAGCAGGCAATGTTAAGATTGTTTTACTTTTTTCATTGTGATTAAAAAATGCATAACATAAAGTTTGCCATCTTAGTCATTTTTAAGGTATAGTTTAGGAGTGGTAAGTATATTGACATTGCTGTACTATAGATATCTGGAACTTTTCATCTCCAGAACTGAAACTCTGTACCCATTAAATAACTCCCCATTCCCACTTCCCACAGCCCCTGGCAACCATCATTCTACTTCTTGTTTCTATGAATTTTACTACTTTAGATTCCTCATATAAGTGGAATCATACAGTATTTTCTTTTTGTGACAGGCTTATGTCACTTAATATCCTCAAGGTTCATCTGTGTTGTAGCACGTAATAGGATTTCCTTCCTTTTTAGGGCTGAAGAGTATTTCATTGTATTGACATACCACATTTTGCTTATCTGTTCATCACTTGATGGACATTTGGGTTGCTTCCACCTCTTAGCTCTGAATAATGCTCTGTGAACATAGTTGTGCAAATATTTCCTTGAGATTCTGCTTTCAAGTCTTTTGGACATACATCCAGAAGTGGGATTGCTGGATCATGTAGGAATTGTATTTTTCAATTTCTGAAGAGCCTCCGTACTGTTTTCCATAGTGGCTGCATAATTTTACATCCCCACCCGCAGTGCACTAGTGTTTCATTTTATCTGCATGCTCACCAATACTTGTGTTATTATGTTTTCATTCTTTCATTTTTTAATAGTGGCCATCCTAACAACTGTGAGTTAGTATTTTGTGGTTTTGATTTTGATTTTCCTAAGATAAGCAATTTACTGATAGTTTCTCCCATTCTGTAGGTTGCTTTTTCACTTTTGGTTGTGTCCTTTGATGTATAAAAGTATTTAAGTTTGATATAGTTCCATTTGTCTAGTATTTTGTTTCCTCTGCTTTTGCTGTCATACATAAGAAATCAGTGCCAACTCCAGTATCATAAAGCTTGTCCCTTATGTTCTTTTCTAGGAGTTTAATACTTTTGGGTCTTACGTTTAGGTCTTTAGTCCATTTTGAGTTAATTTTTTTATGTAATACAAGATATGACCCATCTTTATTTCATTTTTGCATGTGGATATCCAGTTTTCCCAGTACCATTTGTTGAAGAGACTAACCTTTCCCCATTGAGTAGTCTTGGCACCCATGTTGAGGAACATTTGAACATACACGTGAAGGTTTACTTCTGGATTCTCTATTCCATTGGCCTGTTAGTCTGTCTTTATTCCAGTACCACACTGTTTGATTGCTGCAAAATAGATATGGCTTTGTACTATATTTTGAAGTTATGAAGTGTAAGTCCTCTAACTTTGTTCTTTTTCAAAATTGTTTTTTGCTATTTGGGGTCCCTGGTGAATCCACATGAATTTTAGGATGAATTTTTCTACTTCTGCAAAAAATGCCATTGAGATTTTGAGAAGGATTGCCTTGTGTCTGTAGGTTGCTTTGCATAGGATGGACATCTTCACAATCTTAAGTCTTCCAGTGCATGAACACAAGGTATCTTACCATTTACTTGTGTATTTAATTCCTTTCAGTGGTGTTTTATATTTTCAAAGTAGGATTGTTATGTTAATTTCCACTTGAGAGTGCTGTCTACTTTGATGAAATCAGGACAAATATCCATGCTTCTAGTTTGGTAAGAGGTTGTATCTTCATGTGTTAACTGACATCCTGAATCTGCTCTTCCCAAAGGCATTTTAGCTTCTTAGAGTTTTCCAAGCAAGTGTGCGTCAGAATGCCTCATAACTTAAGCCCTGACCCATGGAACTTTTTCCGCTAAACCCAGTGCTCTGGGGAAGGCAGAAATCCTCATGACTGGTATTGTGTTCTTAGAGGGGAGGCCTCCACCCCTGATGCAAGCCTGGCCACTGGTGACTGGGCGCAGGTTGTTGAGCTCTTGGTCCTGGCACATGCCAAGCCATCAAAGTCTACAAATCTCTACCCTGTAGAGTGAGAGCTCTGGTGCTCTTAGAGGTCAGGAGGTGGTCTTCCTTGCTCCTTTGTGAATCAAGAGGGCCATGAATTGGGGCCAAGGAGAGCGGGCTCTGGGTGTTGATTTTCTCTATTTGGTCTCATTCCAGCTATGGTGCACACAGGGCCACGATGCCAGTGAACCTAGGTGTTTATTTAGCCTTAGAAGGCCATAAAAGGGCCTGGCAGGAGCTCCTACGTTCCCAGCTTACCTCTTGCTCTTCAAAGAGGCTGTGTGAAATAAGCATGTTGACAAATCTTGCATGTTGCTTACTCTTACTTAATCATGAAACTTTGCAATTCCTTAGTGTTGTTACAAGGAAGAATGTAGGTAATTTCCAACTTACTGAAAACCTACTTATTTCCTTTTAAAAACTGTTGTTTTAGGAAAATGTTGTTGGTCTGGTGCAATGACTACATGTCTCTGGAACCTCAGACAAACAGGTGTGGTCCATGTCATAGTGTTCTAGCTGGCTGACTTCATGGAGGTTCAGACACCAGATTGGCATGGGGGAGGGAGTGCAGTGTTTTATGGCAGTACTCCCAGCTAAAGCTCTCTGGGTCCAAGTTGGTTGAGCCTTCTGTTCTTGGCAGATTTTCCTTCAGAGTGTCAGTGCCACAGCCCATGTTAAACTCTTTGGTAATCTTGTTTCCTAAAATGTCTGGTAGAACCCTGAAATTACACTTCGGGCCTGTGAACATCTCTTCTGTGGCCCTTTTATTTCCTGCTCTATGTTGTTCCCCATTCTGGTAACAAAGACAGTGGAGGCCAGCAAGGGAGGCATCATCACAGAAGACTTTATAAGAGGCTTGGATTTCAGTTGTGGGTTTTCAATCCCTGCAACCCCATCTTCCAGAGTGATAAAGGTGAGTGGAGATGGACACAGGACCTGCAGCTAAAGTATTTCCCCTTGATATGGGTTGCTGTGTCCCTACCCAAATCTCATCTTGAATGGTAGCTCCCATAATCCCGACGTGTCATGGGAGGGACCCGGTAGGAGGTAATTGCATCATGGGGACCGGTCTTTCCCATGCTGTTCTCATGATAGTGAATAAGTCTCACGAGATCTAATGGCTTTACAAAGGGCAGTTCCCCTGCACACGCTTTCTTGCCTGCCACTATGTAAGACGTGCCTCTGCTCCTCCTTCACCTTTTGCCATGCTCGTGAGGCCTCCCAGCCATGTGGAACTGTGAGTCCATTAAACAATATAAATTACCCAGTCTCAGGTATTTCTTTATAATAGTATGAAAATGGACTGGTACATCCCTGTTGTTACACCTACTTGAGGACTCCCTTGATATGCCTAGGAAGATGTTTGACATCCAGGAAGTAAAGAGGTGCTTGACATATCCCAGGAAACTGCCATGTGGGTGATCTTCACATTGCGAAAAGATGGATGGACTGATGTGAAAGCAAAATGTTTTGAGCAACAGTAGGCTCAACTGCTATCACTGTTGCTACCACTAACATTTGTTTTGGATTTAGTGGTTTATAAAGTGCTTTGCCATTGGTGTTACGGGATTTGATCCATCTGTCAACCCCATGAGATATTGTTGCTGCAGTATCACTTCTAGAGATTAGCAGACCACAGTGCATCGTGTAGTTTGGCTTCCCCAGGGTCATGAAGTTGCTCAATCAGAGCCAGGTTCTAAACTGCTGATTTCTGGTTCTGAATTGCAAGATCCTTCCAAGGCACCATTCCGCTGTGGTAATCAATCTCAGGGTTGCGTAGAAAGAGTACATCTATTCTTACCACTTATCAAATCAACACATAAGAAACAAAAATCCAGCTGCTACATTGCGTGGTAACGTGCGGCACATTAGGAAATCTGCATGGACCGAAAGGTCAAGGAAGAAGCTTCCCGAAGGAGGTGGAACCTGGATTGGTCCTTGAAGAACAGATGGGATTTGGGAAGGTCGGGGGCAGGAGTGTCTGGGGAGGCATCAGCTTGCGTGGTGTGTCAGGGCCAGGAATGCACACTGGCCGTGTCAGAGCCACAGAGGTAACCTGCTGGCTTAACCAGTGTGCTTATGTGTTAGGAAAACTGTCTCCCGGGGTCATTCTTTCAACCAAATCCTGGCAGCTCAGGTTTTCTCAGCCAGGATGCAGCATCGCAATTTGTCTCTTGTTGATGAAAAGAAGGCTTCATTGTCACTGGTCTTGCACAAAGAGCCCTTGGCGAGAGGGGACAGTGCATGGGGACAACACTAAGGGTATCTTGCATTCCTTCAGAATGATTACATGGAATCAGCAGCACTTCATTCCTCTAAAGTGGCTTTGACGTTCCTCGAAATAACCTCCTCTGTAACATGGTTAAGAGAACTTAAGGATGTACCTATAAGCGTGGTGAAGTGGAATTTCTGGGGGCAGTTCGCAGGGCATTACTAGATGGCCTAAAAATCCCTTTGTATTTTCTGGTGACAGGTTTGTGACTCTTATCCTACTGAACTGTACGTTCCCAAATCGGCCACAGCACACATCATAGTGGGGAGTTCCAAATTCCGGAGCAGACGGCGATTTCCTGTCCTTTCTTACTATTATAAAGATAACCACGTAAGTCTCGAGGCATGTTTTTGTTTGACGCTTTGCTTTACTTGTTTGATCATAAGCAGGCATTTTCTAGCTGCCTTCTGCTGTGCGTGTGTGTGTGTTTGAATTCTTCAGAAGGTATGTGGATATTCCTGTGCGTGGTATGACATGACACAGCTATGCTAAGTCCTTATCTCGTGTAGCCCTCCCATGTTTATTTGACAGTAACGTAATGATTCAGAAAATGACTCAATAGATTCAGAAAATCCCTAAAGCTAATCATCCAAGTGAATACTGTCCTCTTCTAAGTGGGCACCTTGGGAGGCTCATTGCTTATAATTCAGTTCTGGAGATCTGTGGCAGGCCTATTTTAGAAAAGCCCCTGAAGTCCACTGCCCATTCTTTTTCTCTCTCTCTTTTTTTTTTTTTTCTGAGGCAGAGTCTCACTCTGTTGCCCAGGCTGGAGTGCAGTGGTGCAGTCTCAGTTCCCTGCAACCTCTGCCTCCCAGGTTCAAGCAATTCTCCTGCCTCAGCCTCCTGAGTAGCTGGGATTACAGGCACTTGCCAACATGCCTAGCTAATTTTTGTGTGTGTTTTTTTGTATTTTTAGTAAAGAAGGGGTTTCACCACGTTGGCCAGGCTGGTCTCGAACTCCCGACCACAGGTGACCCGGCCTGCCTCAGCCTCACAAAGTGCTGGGATTACAGGCATGAGCCACTGTGCATGGCCTTATTACCTGTTTTTACCTGTGTTCTTTTGAGTATCTTCAGTATAAAAAATCTTTGATTATAGAGAGCGTGGGTTTTACTTTTTAAATATTATTTATAAAAGCCAGAATTGGGTTTGTCTGTAAAAGGGACTCTAAGTAACAGTGGCTCTAATAGGATAGAAGTTTTTTCTCTTGCATAAAATTCCCAGGGTGGGCAGTCCTGGCCTGGTAGCCTGGCCCCACCCCACTTAGCCTTCAGGTACTCAAGCTCCTTCTCCCTTTCTACTCTGCCATCCCCTGGATTTGGACATGGCCTGCCTGGTGCAAGAGCTTGCTTCAGTACAGTCAGCACCCACACATTGCAGGTGGCAGGTGACGGAGGGCTAATGGTGTGTGCCCAGCGTTTTGAGGAAGGCTTCCAGAAACTGCCACATGACACCTCCCTTTCGTCAGAACTGCACAGGACACGTATGAAAGTACAGCGTTTTGGATGGCCGTTAAAACAGCTAAAACTCAGAGTTCCATTACTGCGGAGGATAGGAAAACAGATTTGGACGAGCAAGAATGCTCTTTGCCACCCACTTTCAAAAGGTAGCAAAAAAGTACCTTTAAAAAAGGTGGTTTTAAAAAACAAAATGTTATTCGGCTCTGGCCAGGTGAGAGAGAAGCTTCAGTTTTTAAGCGAGATAATACCGTTCTGGATTCAAAGCAAGTGAGGCTGTAAACAAAGAGAGGGGAGCACGTGAGTGTGCATCCACGCGCCTGCACCTACAGTCAGGGGGCAGAGCAGGGTCTCAGTCAGATTCTACAGGCTTCCAAAAATATCTTGAGCCATGCCAGCTTCATCAGAGCGAGCACATAGCCTTCTCTGTTGGCTACTTTGAAGGAAAATATTCATTTAGTGGCGAAAGTTCTGTGAATTGGTAGGATAAAAATTATCTTATTTTTAGTTACATTCATTGCTCTTCTTCTTTTTCTAGCCCTGAATTAGGGTTTAAAGTATTTTATTAACTCCAAATATATTTCAGCCTGCACAGAGCTGGAGCACTGGTTAGAGGCAAAGGAAGATGTGATTTTTTTTTTTTTTTTTGAGACAGGGTCTCACTGTCACCCAGGCTGGAGTGCAGTGGCACGATCATAGCAAACTCTTGAGAGCTCAAGGGCTCCTCGTGCCTCATCCCCACAAGCAGTTGGAACTGTAGGTACATACCACCACACCTGCTAAGTTTAAAAAAATGTTTTTGTGGAGAAGATAATTTTTTTTGTGGAGAAGATAATTTTTTGTAGAGACAGGGTCTTGCTGTGTTGCCTGGGCTGGCTTTTTTATATTTTATTTTATTTTATTTTTTGAGACAAGGTCTCACTCTGTCTCCCAGGCTGGAGTGCCGTGGCACAATCTTGGCTCACTGCAGCCTTGACCTCCCCAGGCTCAAGTGATCTTCCCATCTCAGGCTCCCGAGTCACTGGGACCACGTGTGTGCCCCCCTGCCCAGATAATTTTTTTTGCATTTTTTTGTAGAGACAAGGAAAGCCATGTCGCCCAGACTGGTCTCAAGCTCCTGTGCTCAAGTGATCTACCTGCCTCGGCCTCCCAAAGTCCTGGGATTACAGGCGTGAGCCACTACGCCTGGCTTCTTTTTTAAAGATAGAATAAATAGAGATATGAAATTTCATGATGTTGCACTTGAAATTAGGATACTAGTAACATGCACTTTTTTTTTTTTTGTAGCATGCATTGATTACAGAAGTAAGAGAGAAGACGAATCCAGGACAGGGAGAGAGGATCTTTTATTGTTGTTTCAGAGGTGTTTTATTGTTGTCTGTAGAATATTTAAAAAGTGAGCACAGTGTGTGTAGCACCTCCCTTTTTATATTCTTGAGACAAGGGACCTTTTGCTTTTTGTCAGTGTGAGTAGCATCAGGATTAAACGTGTATTGTCTGGGAAAGGACAGAGTTTTTAGCAATTAGACCTCAGAAGCGGCTTCTTCCCCGGTGACCTCAGACTCACATAGCTCCATGCCTTCTCCCCCAAGTTATTCTTTACTGAACCTCCAGGCCTGAAAATGAACTCACACAGCATAGTTAGAGCTTATGAGTATTCATTTCCCATATTTAAGATTTTAAAGCAGAAACGACTTGAAGCTCTAGCTTCAAGTACTTCTTCTGTACTTCTTCCAAGGTACAGAACAGAGATGTGTTTCGTAGCAGTGCTGCGTATCGATCGGGTTACCCCAGGGAAGTCCTGAGTGAGCACACACTTGCCCACCCACTCTCCTACCCCGTGAACTGAAATCTATTTTGCAGGTAGAATAATGATCAAATTTGTGTTTTGTAACAATGTTTACATTTTAATATCAAGGTTACTTATATAAATGCTTCTGACTTGACTAGGGCTTTTCCTAAAGGGAAGTTTTATTACCAAAGGTGTGGATTTCTGCGCTCATGGAAGACACTGAAACACCAGAGTAGTTATCTGTGCTGCCATTGCTCAGGGATGGCCGAATAGAAAACAGATAGTCTCCCAGAAACAGTGAACAGGTACATATTCCACACATTTGCTGATCTTTCTTTCTTCTCTTTGGTTATTTGAGACATTTTAGGCTGATGAGTATGTATTCCTACCCCAAAAGAATTTATGCTTATGAATAAGGATGCTACATTTTATAGTGAAGATACTGTTTCCCGCGTACGTTACCAAAGGTACCCTTTTGATTGTGGTGGTGAGATGACGTGCCTAATGTTGGCCACTGGGAATTGACTAGATTAGGAGAAGTTTGAAGTTTACATGATTTTATGAACCTCAAGTTCTGTTTGATATAAAGGCCCCTGCTGAGGGTCCATCTTTCCCTTAGCATCAGCTGTTACCATACATAGTGTGAGGTTGGTGCAAAAGTAATTGCAGTTTTTGCCATTATTTTTAATGGATATGATCACATTCTTTCACCCCCGTGGTGAGGGAGGGATTCCTGCTCTAGGTTATAGGGACAGCCAGACACAGCACTTGACACTGGGCAGATGAGATGAACAGCAATTTTACTGGTCACATATACTCACTGCCAAGGGGAGGAGGACACCACAGTCCATGAAGGGGCACATGAGGTTGCACTGAGGAGTAGAGTGACAGCCAGGGGCTGTGAGAGGCAGGCTGGGTAGTATCGGGAGCATGGGGTCACCCTTGGTTTCTGCAGGAGGATGCAATTAGCTTGTGTGCATCATTCCATGGCTGGCGGGGAACTGAAACCTGCTACCGAGGGACGGGCAGGAGCTGCACCTGGTCTGCTAGATAAGAATTGTTTCACTCGAGAACCTTATCTGCAGGAGCAGAGCGTGGCAGGGAACTTGCAGTGAAGCCATTTGAGACCCTCTCAGTTTTACCAGATGTCGAAGCAACCCATAATACTCATTTTAGGCCTTACCGCACGGGTTATGTAGAGCCATGTGGGCTCCCTTTGAATGTCCAGTTATTAATAGCTTTACAGATCATGGTTAGAGATGCTTAGTCATGTGTGTTCAGAATTCTGTGTATCTTTCTATGATAGTTCCTAGAATTGCTATATCCTTTGTTCTTTATTATGTTACGATTTTTTTTTTTTAAGTTTTGCTTTAACATGGTATGCAGCATGGTCTCCCAAATTTACAGTACGCATTTCTAGGAAACAAAACTCTAGAAGATTTCCAGTGAGGCAACTTTCCTTAGGAAAAATACAGACCTTCTTGGTCTCTTTTTATATGCCAGGAGTTTTACAGTGTTATGCCCCTTATCACACCCTGTAGTTTTAATATTTGACCCGTTTTATAGATGAGAAAACTGAGGATCAGAGAAGACATAAATTACCCAAGATCATACAGTGAGTGAGAGCACAACTGGGACTGAAAGCCAGGTCTTCATGCTGCATCTTTGTGTTTTGAGATGGAGTCTCACTCTTGTCATCCAGGCTGGAGTGCAGTGGCGTGATCTCAGCTCACTGCAGCCTCGACCTCCCGGGTTCAAGCGATTCTCCTGCCTCAGCCTCCCAAGCAGCTGGGATTACAGGCGTGCACCACTATGTCTGGCTAATTTTTGTATTTTCAGTAGAGATGGGTTTCACCATGTTGGCCAGGCTGGTCTCGAACTGCTGACCTCTGGTGATTCACCTGCCTCGGCCTCCAGAAGTGCTGGGATTACAGGCATGAGCCACTGCGCCCGGCTTTATGCTGTATCTTAATGTTGTATTGTGCTGCCTGACCTATTTCCCCCCATTGGGGCTTATGTTACTTTGTTAAGAATTCAGAATCAGGAAATACTCTGGATTCAAATCTTGGCTTCCCTATTTATTAACTGCGTGACCTTGAATATGTTACTTAACCTTTCCATGCCGTGGTAACTTCATGTGTAAAGTGGAGCAAATAATAGGTCTTACTGTATATGATAATTAGGCTAATTAAATAAAAATATGCAAAGTTCTTATAATAGTGCCTATCATATAAACACTCAAGAGCAGTAGTAAGCCATCAAAAATGTTGAATATTTTAATCATTAGTAGCATTGTAAATGAGTGCTATCCTTTATGGTTTACATCTGAAGAGTTTTTAATCTGGGCTCCAACATCAGTAAGAAATGCTGCTGAGCAGTAGTAATACTCGTTGGATAATCTGTGTAGGGTGTGTATAGGGGCACAAAAGCATTGAGACTGCTTACCGTTTTGCACAAAATTGAAAACCACATGTTAGCAATGACTGAGTCAATGAAAAATTCCATTTAGAGCATATCTTTATTAAGAAAATCTAACTACAAAATACCAAAAATGTAGTCTGTTTAATATGTGTGTTTTAATTAATCGACCACATTCCATAGTATAACAGTTCCAATATAGTTCCTCATTTAAAAGTAGCTGTTCTAAACCAGAAGATAATTTGAAATAGTTGTTGTCCCTAAATTGCTTCATTTCATAATTGGTGTCTCACTACTTTAGTGAGTTGTGGTGTGTGCGTTCTCAGATTCTCACCATTTAAATATGTCCCCATCCCCATCTAACCCTTCTGATGGAATCTAAGATTGTCTGGTGGCAGCTGTCCTTAACTAATATTTCTTTTTTTTTCTTTCTTTCTTTTTTATTTTTTTTATTTTAATTTTTGAGATGAAGTTTCACTGTCGCCCAGGCTGGAGTACAGTGGTGTGATCTCGGTGCACTGCAAACTCCACCTCTCGGGTTCAAGCGATTCCCCTGCCTCAGCCTCCTGAGTAACTGGGACTACAGGTGCCCGCCACCTCGCCCGGCTAGTTTTTTGTATTTTTTAGTAGAGATGGGGTTTCACCGTGTTAGCCAGGATGGTCTCCATCTCCTGACCTCGTGATCCGCCCGTCTCGGCCTCCCAAAGTGCTGGGATTACAGGCTTGAGCCACCGCGCCCAGCCTCTTCCTCTCTTTTTAATTTTTTTTATTTTAATTTTTGAGATGCAGTTTCACTGTCGCCCAGGCTGGGGTGCAGTGGTGCGATCTCGGCGCACTGCAAACTCCACCTCTCGGGTTCAAGCGATTCCCCTGCCTCAGCCTCCTGGGTAGCTGACATTGCGTGTGTGCATCATCACGCCCAGCTAATGTTTGTATTTTTAGTAGCAACATGTTGGCCAGGCTGGTCTCAAACTCCTGCCCTCAAGTTCTCCGCCTGCCTCGGCCTCCCAAAGTGCTGGGATTACAGGCGTGAGCCACCACACCGGGCCAACTAATATTTCTTTAACCTGGATAAAGTATCATCTAAAGCCAACTCAGAATTATTCTCTTTCCAGGCAGAATTCCCTCTGAGCAGGTGGCAGACCCTGACCCCTTAAAGATCAAAGCAAACAGGACCCCCGTGAAAGCCATGTGTGTCACTTGCTTTCTGGTCCTCGGACATAGCTTGCCTTCTGCTCGCCAAGTCCCTCTTGATCCCCACCTTCACTTCCCCTTGCTCCTGGCCTCGCTGTTGCTTGCTGTTCTCTCTGCCGTGCTCACACCCTCTCATCTTTTTCTCTTCCCCACCAGTCAGGAGTGAGCCACCCTGGAGTGACTCTGCTGCTCCTTTGCTTTGCTTCCCACTCCCACACCTTGTCCCCCTGAATTCTGAACCTGGCTGTAGGCCTCAGGCTTCCTTTAACCCGCTCAGTGATTGTCCGTCTCTGCAGAATGGTGCTGGCGCCCTCAGACAATGGCCCTGTAATATGTCCAGCCATTCTGTGGTTCTCCAGCTTCAGAGCTAGTGAGAAATGTCCCCACCTTTTCCAACAAGGAGCACCCAAGCCCTTTGGAGAGATCCAAACCCATGTTAAGTTGTCCTGGGTTGGGCTTTAAAGACAATTAAGCTATGGTTGGACTAAGAGTTGGGGTGCCCCTTCACGGATGGAACCCTGCAGTGCAAGCACCCTGAACAGGCTGTGACATGACAGGACTATTTGCAGTGAAACTTTCCCCTCCGTATTATCTTGCGTGGAGGGGTTCTGTCACTGCCTGCATTCTTTCACACGGTGGACTTACAGTCTCAGTGTAGATGCTTTGAGTCATTCATGCATTTTATTGGGTGTTTTGTGTTTAATTTAAATGTTAAAACCTAGATTTGGCCGGGCGCAGTGGCTCACGCCTGTAATCCCAGCACCTTGGGAGGCCGAGGTGGGCGGATCACAAAGTTAGAAGATCGAGACCATCCTGGCTAACACGGTGAAACCCCTTCTATACTAAAAATACAAAAAATTAGCCGGGCGTGGTGGCGGGCGCCTGTAGTCCCAGCTACTCGGGAGGCTGAGGCAGGAGAATGGCGTGAATCCAGAAGGCGGAGCTTGCAGTGAACCGAGATCACGCCACAGCACTCCAGCCTGGGTGACAGTGCAAGACTCCATCTCAAAAACAAACAAACAAACAAACAAACAAAAAACCTAGATCCGTAAAAGTACTTTGCCACAAAAGCCTAAGTTTTATAGCTGCAAGGTCAGATTTGTGCACCTGTTCATAACTCAGGGAAATGTTTCTGCTCTTCTAGATACCATCTGACAGTGCAGTATACTCTTCAGAATTGCAGGGTAGGGGACTTACAGCAGAGAATGCAGACTGATTCCAAAAAAAATCCCCCTTATTCTAAATAGACTTGGTCAGCATAGGTATGTATGTGCCTGCTGTCCTTCGGTATCAAACCTAGAAGCAACCTGGGCTCTCGTCACCGTGAAAGTTTCCTGTTTAGAAGTAGAATTGGTTTTTGGTGTTTGTGATGTTTCTAGATGGGCTAGTAAAACAAAAAAAAATAAAAGGTTGGAAAGCATTAAAAAATAATTTTTATTCTACTAATCTCGCCATTAATAGTATCCTGTACATTTGAGGAGAATGGTTATTTATTTTGTATTTCTTCTTTCAGCAGGAAAATGAAACAATACCAGTGAAAAGGAAAGTAGGTTATTTAAATGGTTTTGAATGTCATAACTTAGATCCTATCTAAACATCTCTACACATTCCTAATATTTTGCACAGAGAGACCCTTTGTATTGTTGGCCCATTAGTGGTTTCTTTGACTTGAATTAAAAATAAACAACGCTTGATTTCCAGAAAGCTGTATCACGTTTTCATAAGCCGAGGTGGACTATCAGTGAGCCAAGGGCTCTTTGTTCTGGAGACACACATAGAGCGTCTCTCATGGGTACAGTTACCTGATGGTGCTGTGTTGCTGTGACCTCTCCCCCTAGGCCTCCATCTGCCGGAGCAGCCAGCCCCTGTCCGGCTTCAGTGCTCGGTGCCTAGAGGACGAGCAGATGCTCCAGGCCATTAGGAAAGCCAATCCAGGAAGTGACTTCGTTTATGTCGTGGACACCCGGCCTAAAGTAAGTGTCACCATTGCGATGCATGTCTTTGCACCTGAGTTGTGAAACTGGAGACGGGCAAAGGCTAGCTGACTGCCATCTCTTGTGCGAAGGAGCGGTTCCTCTGGGCATAGTCAGTGTCTGGGCACCCTGCTGGCTGCTGCCTGGTGGTCTAGTGCTCCTGAAGCCTCTGACTATGCAAGTCCATTTTATATTTCTCCTGCCCCTAGTGTTGTGCTGGGCACACAGGGGCACCCAAATGAATGTGGCTTCATTTTGGAGATTGTGCTCCTAAGTATACCGTATTAGTACTTGGTTTCTTTCTAAAACAACCCTCTCTGCTCTGACAATACAATTCAGTTTGGAGCTCCAGCAGTTCAGTTGTTGCAAAGTACTCACCTATTATTTTTTCAAATTCAACTTGTAGTAATCTAGACGTATGACTTGGAAAGATTTATAAAAGAAAAGGTAAATTAAAAAATGTATTTTTTTCATAAAAAGTTCCAGGTGTGTAAAAAGGTGGGTGTAGAAAAAGATCTGAAAAGTTAAACTCTGAACTTGTAAAATTCCACGGAGAAGGGAGTAGGATTTGGGGAGGTAGAAGGCTTTCTACTTGTTGATTGTTAGAAAATTATTATTTTACAATTACATATGTATTAATATATTGATTTTCTAATTTAAGAAAACCACTAGGAAATAATAGATCTAGACATAAAGGGGTGACCCATGTTGATCTTACACTTACCTCCTATTCAGCCTTTTTTTTTTTTTTTTAAAGGAGAATCAGTGTTAAGTCCAGTAAAATTTCTAGTTTTTCTCCTTAGACCCAAGTCTTCTAAAACTCATCAACAAGTGAAGTCCCCAGAGGGATAGACACAAAATCACCTACAAGTGCATTGACTACAGTGGACAGAGGGAGATGACAGAATGAAACATCCCTTAGTCAGCTTGTTTGGCATTGCACTTTTCTAGCCAGTAATGAAAATGTGCCTGGACCTATGACTGAGGAGAAAGATGAACGTCCAGTTCTTTCTCCTCATATGGTAAGCGGAGGAGTCCAGGATGTCCTGTTAAGCAACAAGAGGGGATAGGGAAATTATGTTTAATGTAATCCCATTAAAAAAATTGGGGCTGGGCGTGGTGGCTTACACCTGTAATCCCAGCACTTTGGGAGGCCAAGGCAGTTGGATCACCTGAGGTCGGGAGTTTGAGACCAGCCTGACCAACATGGTGAAACCTCGTCTCTACTAAAAATACAAAAATTAGCTGGGTGTGGTGGTGCATGCCTGTAATCCTAGCTACTGGGGAGGCTGAGGCAGGAGAATTACTTGAACCCGGGAGGCAGAGGTTATGGTGAGCTGAGATCGTGCCATTGCACTCCAGCTTGGGCAACAAGAGCGAAACTCCATCTCAAAAAAAAAAAAAAAAAAAAGAAAAAAAATTTGGAGACTGTATACCACACACTGTTTACAGTGGTTTCTCCTGTGGGGTGAGAAGTTCATTTTAAGAATCTTTTCACTTCCTAAGTCAGAGTTTGAAATTTTTTTTCAATAAAAAAAGGTAAAAGAGCATAAGGACCTTAAATTTAGTTAAACATAGAGTTACTATATGAATCAGCATCTCCTTCCTAGGTATATAACCAAGAGAAATGAAAACTTATATCCACATAAAAACTTGTATGTGAATACTTCTTCATTATTAGTGATAGCCTAAAATGTAAATAACCAAATGTTCATCAATGGAGAATAGATTTATAAAATATGGTATGTCCATTCAATGGAATATTATTCAGCTATAAAAAGGAATGGACTATGGATATATACTGCAACATGGATGAACTTTGAAAGTGTTATACTAAGAGGAAGAAGTCAGTCACAAAGGAATCATGAAATGCTTTAAACAGGCAAATTCAGAGCTATTGAAAGTAAACTGATGGTTGCCTAGGGCTGTGAGAAGGGAGAGAAATGGTGGGTAGTGGATTTCTCTTTGGGGTGATGGAAATGTTCTAAAAATGAGATCATGGTGATGGTTGCACAACTCTATGGCTATAACAAACACCATTGAGTCATATGCTTTAAATGGGTGAATGGTATTACATGTCAGTGAAGGTATTTAAAAAATAACATAGGAACTAAACGTTACAACAGGAAGGGTAAAATAGAACCAGCAGCTCACATCATTTAAAAGTGTACACCATTGGGAAGAGGTAATTATAGACACGGTCTACACTCATTGGTGATACGAGAAATCATGAGAACTGAATCCTGTCCTTTGTGTGGGTACTCAGGCCTTGGTGATTTTCTTTTTTTTTTTTTTTTTTTTTTTTTGAGATGGAGTCTCGCTCTGTTGCCCAGCCCAGGCTGGAGTGCAGTGGCGCGATCTTGGCTCACTGCAAGCTCCGCCCTGGGTTCACGCCATTCTCCTGCCTCAGCCTCCCGAGTAGCTGGGACTACAGGCGCCCACAACCGCGCCCGGCTAATTTTTTGTAATTTTTAGTAGAGACGGGGTTTCACTGTGGTCTCGATCTCCTGACCTTGTGATCCGCCCGCCTCGGCCTCCCAAAGTGCTGGGATTACAGGCGTGAGCCACCGCGCCCGGCCGCCTTGGTGATTTTCACGGATTCTCTGAACCTCATGTCACCAAGTGTTATGATTTGTGTCCAGGATAATAGAATGTGATGTTTTCCTAGAATGAGATCAGTGCCCTACTCCTCCCCTCACCTCAGAACCATCCTGTCTTCTTCGGAGCAAAGCACACAGCGGGAGAGATGTGTGTGGAGTAGTGAGGATGGAGTTCCTGCTCACGGGTGCCAGATGAGCGAATCCTTCACGGAGATGAGTGATGAAACTGACATCACAGCTAGATCACACTCACATTCTACTAGATTATAAGTAAAGGATCCTTTCCTTTTAGATTCTTAGAGTGTGACACACAGATAAAAGTTTCAAACTGGGGGAAAAAAAAAGTTCCTTTGCTGGAAGATTTTCACTGAAACATACCAGAAAATCTGTGGCTTTTACTGTGCTCTTTCAATTTGTGCCTTTCTCTCTGGCTCATTGTGTTGAAACCCTTCCTTCTAATGTGACTGCCTTCCCACCTGTTCTTCGTACCCTTTGTTTAAGCAAGGTGGGGCGTTTGGAATCTCCTGATAGTTACAGATGATTTAATGATTAGCCACTTAGATATACTGAAGACAAGATAAGAAAAGGAAGAGAAAAGACAGGGGCTCTACTGAGGAGAGATTGAGAAGCCCGTTTCTTATCCTGGTTTTTTTTTTCAGATTTAAATAAAGCCAGACAGATTCACCTACTAATTTTAGGAGCAGTGATCCAGATATGTACTGTGTTGTGTAAACCTTCTAGGAAACGTGGCAGCTGTAGAGCCAGGCATATTCCAGATTTAAAATAAATTAATCCAAAGGATTTGATTCGAAGGATATATTTAGTGCTAAGTGTGTTTACTCTCCGCGATGAGTTTGACACTGATCCATTAAAGAAAAGTGGGGTTTCGTACAAGCCATGCCCTCTTCTCATGTTTATCCATGCATGCATACTTCATGTGAGTTTTAAACTGTTTGCTTAGAGCTTTTATTCTTTTAAAGATTGTGTTTGTTGATTTTTGTTCCAGAGTGTGTTAGGCCTCCTTGGTAGCCAGGAGACTGAGTTTGCTCTAGAAGGTGTGGACCATGGCAAGCAGGCACTTCCAGGTTTGCTCACAGGTTCCGTTAAAAAGAAAAAGGATTAGGAGGTGACCTGGATCGTTTTTGGCCTTTGAGCAAGGCTAGCCCCACATGGGAACTTCCAGAGCTGCCTGTTCAGATGAAAGCCTCTGAACTGCTTGTTGACATTAAGATTTGGGGAGACACCAGCCTGGGCAACATAGTGAGATCCCCATCTCTACAAAAAACAGAAAAAGAATAGCTGGATGTGGTGTCATGGGCCTGTAGTCCCAGCTGCTTGGGAGGCTGAGGTGGGAGGATTGCTTAAGCCCAGGAGTGGGAGTCTGTACTGACCTGTGATTGTACCACTGCACTCCAGCTTGGGGTACAGAGTGAGACCCTGTCTTGAAAGAAAAAGAAAAAATTGGGAGACAAAGTTAGTGAAGTCTTCAAGCATGTATTGAATGGCAATTCAAAAAAAAAGTATGCTCTGCAGGGCACATATTACTGCTAGGGTCTGGTGCTTTAAGAACATATGAAAGTGTTGATGCAGTATTCGTTGAATTTTCAAATGAGGGCTAACTCATTTTATTGCATCCTTGTTCATTACTTTATGATTAATTTGTTCTGGGACTTTGCTGAGCTTGCAAAAATGCCAGGCACTTTCTTTTTTTTCTCTTTCTTTCTTTTTTTTTTTTTTTTTTTGAGACAGTTTTACTTTTGCCCAGGCTGGAGTGTAGTGGCATGATCTTGGATCACTGCAACCTCCACCTCACAGGTTCAAGCAATTCTCCTGCCTCAGCATCCCTAGTAGCTGAGATTACAGGCACCAGCCACCATGCCCGGCTGATTTTTTTGGTAATTTTAGTAGAGACGGGGTTTCACCATGTTGGTCAGGTTGGTCTGAAACTCCTGACCTCAGGTGATCCACCGTCTGGGCCTCCCCAAGTGCTAGGATTACAGGCGTGAGCCACGGCGCCCGGCCAAGACACTTTCTCATTTAGTTCTTTCAAGAATCCTGGCAAGTTGTGAGGGTTTTGTTTTGTTTTGTTTCTTTTCATGGATAAGGGCTAGAACTTAAAGAGGTTCAGTAATTTGCCCAGGGTCTCTCAGTTCAGGGCAGAACCCAGATTCACATCCAGGCTTATCTAACCCCAGAGCCCACGCTTGCTCCGTTTGACCCAAGGTGTTTTTTCTGTTTACGAAAATTCTCCGGCAGAGCCTCATTACCACGTGGAGGCTCTGTGGGGGTTACCACCTCTGAGCACACACCTGATGAGGCCGGAGAAAGCCCCAACAGCTCCTCTGACGTAGCCAGGGCCAGCGGAGGGGGTGCTGAGGCATGAAGAGAAGGCACTTGCCTCCGTGACGCCCAGCCTTTTGTCCTTGCTGCTTCTCCAGAGACTGCGCTGTGGTTCTGCCCCCTGATTTCACCAGGTCAGTGAGTTTGTAGTTGTGTAACAGGATGTCATGTGGGATGTTTTTCTTTTTCTCTGGAATTAGTGAGTGGGTGGTTCCTACTTGCTGAGTCCTGGGAGGGGTCAGTGGTAGAGATGAGGGTGCCTGAGAGAGGGGAATCTGGGGTCTCACACTTGCTGATGGCCGTCATGGCAGCAACCAGAGTGAAGAGAACTGAGGCGAGGGCAGTGTCCAGTGGCCGTGGAGCAGTCTGTGCTCCCTTCTTTTGGCAGGGCAAGGGTGGAGAAGTTTCCTGTGGGTCAAGTGGACCCTGAGGAAGGAAGTTGAGCATGAACCATCTTGCTTCAATGTTCTTAAAAGGGCTCAGCCGCCAGGCATCTTCAGCTCTGGGTGACTTGGGGTGGGTATGCTGGTGAGGGAAGTTGAGCGGATTGGAGTAGGATCAAGCCAAGGTGGATCTCCCATGTCAGTGAGATGTGTACTCTCCACCTCCAAAAACCTGCATCTATACCTGGGGAGATTCAGCGCTTGGACACTATGCCAGAGAGGGAAGTGGTGACCAACTCACGTCAGCCAATGAAGAGAACTGCAACCCTGCCTAGCTTTCCAAAGAGAAATTTACCTCTTCTCTTATCCCTTCTCTGCACCCATCCTCCCAGTCCACAGATAGGGCCTACAAGAAAGACGAGAGGGAGGGAGGCCCGGAGCAAACCCCTCCCCAGTCCAAACAGCCTGTAAGGCGGTGGTGGGGGAGGAACTAATTTTGCATCATACACGGGACTGGAATTCTAAGTTAGGCTGGATAGAGATTTTCCATCTGAATATACGCCTGATGCTATTGAATCTGCCCAAGAGGTCCTTAGCGGGTAGAAAGGAGGATTTTGACTAGCACAGTTGTAGAGAATAGTTGCAAGGAATAAAATCAACTCACAAGTTTGTATTTGCACCACAAGTGAAGTTTTTTCCTTTAACCAGTTATATAGGAGGGAGAGAGAAAGACCATCATTTGACAGCCTGTGTTAGGGCAAGACCAAGTCCCCCTCCTGCCAAGATCAGCTTTTATGGTCATTTCCCAACCATGTCAGCTTAGGCACTGTCATTATTCAGGCATAAAATGTAGCTGTGGAAATGGCAGACTCCAGGACTAAGGCAGTGACCACGCTGATAACACGATGAACACAGAGTGAGTTTTCCTATGCTTGATTGATTCAGGGTTAGGGTGAGAATCTGATGCTGTTTCTTCAGTCTTGGCCTGCTCTCCCCTGACCTCATTCTGTTATCCGGTCATTTATGCAGTTGCTCAGCCGGTCAGTAAATCTTCCTTGAGTGCCTGTTCTGTGCCAGTTTGAAGGATAGGGATATGGCCATAAATGAGAGGCTCAGGGCCTCTCGTGGAGCCTGCATTCTCCATCCCTCCTCTCTTTCAGCGCCGAGGTTTTCAGCGCCCACCCCTCTCTGCTCGCTCCTTATTCCTGTGCATCTTCTCTGTTGTGGACACTAAATCAGCCTCCAGTTTTTCAGTTAGACTTGTTCAAACTCCTGGAGTTGCTCTCCGCTGCCACAGGCGAAGCCTCAGTTCCTTGCTGGGCCTGTTGTAGTGGACCCTCAGTGCTTTCTAGCCTTCCCTCTTGCTGTAGCTGCCACACAGGAACCTTCGTCTTCACTTGGAGTGGTTAGCTCACTGGTCATCTAGAATGCCCTCCCCCCTCTCTCCATCCTTCCGGATTATGTTCAAGTCCAGCTCTAGCTTTCTCTCTGTCACAAAACGTTACCCCTGATCCCCGGGCCAGACAGTTGCCTTAGATTCCAACTCCTGTCGCTGTCACTGTGTCTACCTTTTGCTCAGCTCTTGCCCAGTCCTGGTGGACGTCATCTGTGACCACTGGGTGCCATGTGCTTTCCCTTCCATTGCCAGTTCTAAGCGGAAGGCCACAGGAACAGCTTCGTTTGATTCCACTTAACGCCTGGCCTTAGTAGGTGTCCACAGAGTGTTGACTTTGCTTCATTTATTAACTTCTCTGCACCCAAAGACACTGATATTATCAAACAGCAAAAGAACCTTGTGTTAGGAAACGGTACTTTTCCAGTCCTACTTTTCACCTGTCCCTTGTGTTTCTTAAACATACATTGAAACCGAAGTGGCTTCCTTTATTGCTTTATCTACTTGAGAACTTTTAGGACCTGAAATCAATAGTTTTTCTTTAGTTGTGAAATGGAGTTCTCAGTCAAAGGGACAGAGGGCCGTATTTACTGTAGTAATAGCGATTTGTTTATGTAAGGGATGCTATATCTTACCGCACACACATACGCATGAAATGTGCAAGATAACTTACTGAATTTTTATTAATTGTAAAACCGTATCTCCTGCTTTAAGGGTCCAGCTTTTGCTGCACTATATGATAGGTCCTGTAAAAGAGGTGGAAATCCTAAGAAATTACACTTTAGATGGTAGATAAATATTGCCACCTTCTGTTCATTCAGAGAAGTGCACATTGATGTTCAGGAGGTTATTTGTGTTGCTACTTTGCTTTTAAGGAAGACTACCAATCAATTCTCCAAGATCAGAGATAATCAGCTATTTCATAATGTGTACGTGGAGTCTTAATTATAGATTAAAATAATAATATTTTAATATTTGTTTATTTTTAAAAAATCGATTCCACATTCTAACTTTTGTAGACTATGTATTTTTTTTTTTTGTTTTTAAATCTCTGCTTGGGATAGCCCTCGTGTCTTTGTGGGTAGAGGAGGAGAATGGTCAGTAACATGGGGTCTCGCTCTGTCACCTAGGCTGGAGTTCAGTGGCACGATCACAGCTCACTGCAGCCTTGACCTCCCAGGCTCAAGCAGTCCTCCCACCTCTGCCTCCCAAGTAGCTGGGACTAGTCACATGCCACCACATCTGGCTAATTGTTGCATTTTTTGTAGAAATGGGGTTTTGCCATGTTGCGCAGGCTGATCTTGAACTGAGCTCAAGACATCTGCCCACCTCTGCCTCCCAGAATGCTGGAATTCCAGGCATGAGACACTGTGCCTGGCTGGTTTTTGTTTGTTATGGTTTTAAAAAAGAGTATCTCTGGGCCGGGCGTGGTGGCTCAAGCCTGTAATCCCAGCACTTTGGGAGGCCAAGACGGGTGGATCACGAGGTCAGGCGATCGAGACCATCCTGGCTAACACGGTGAAACCCCGTCTCTACTAAGAAATACAAAAAACTAGCCGGGCGAGGTGGCGGGCGCCTGTAGTCCCAGCTACTGGGGAGGCTGAGGCCGGAGAATGGTGTGAACCCAGGAGGTGGAGCTTGCAGTGAGCTGAGATCCGGCCACTGCACTCCAGCCTGGGCTACAGAGCGAGACTCCATCTCAAAAAAAAAAAAAAAAAAAAGTATCTCTGTGGTATGTGGTGAAAAGGCTTAACCTGAATTAGTCAAGATACAGCATAAATGTAAAGTTCATGTCACATAAGGATACTTGCAAGTATCCTATTAATTCTATTTATGATGCTTGTTATAAAAGATAAACCAACATCTTTGAAAAATTATACAAAGCAGTGATATTTTATAATAGTTTTGGAAGAACAATGTCTACAGGTAATTTTAGAAAAGTTTTCCCTACAAACTATTTATACTTTTTAAAGTGTGAACATAAGTTGTTTTGAAATGCATTATTTTAATATTTTTTCTTGATTAAGGCCAGGCTCTTTATTCTCACAGCATGCCTGGGAGAAAGATGACGCCCTTTTGTAGATGGGAGCAGTGTCCTGAGGGGCTGATGTGCCCCAGCTGATGTCACATGAGCCAAGTCATGGAGCAGGGCTACTACTGAAATGTGAGGTGTCTGCCAGCCTGGGCCCCTATGGCAGCGGCTTGTCCTCTGCTGTTTTCACTTCTAATGCACTTCATTTCTATTCAATTACAAACTTCATATATGCTCTCGGTATCAATGAAAGATTACGGGGGCGTCCAAAGTAGTACTGATGGCATTCCCCTGTCACCTGCCACGCTGTCTTTCTGCTGTGATTGCTGCCAAATTGCTACTGTTTTCTATACATTTTAATCCTGCTTGATTAACATGCAAAAACTTAAAGACATATTTGTAAGTTGGTTTTATAAAAATGGATGACTGTATGAATATTATTCTGTAGCTTACTCTTTTCAGTTGTCATGGGCCAGTGCCAAGTCTATGCACAGAGGGTCCCTGACTTAATGGTTCAACCTACATGATTTTCTGACTTTTTACAATGGTGCAAAAGCAACAGACATTCAGAAACTGTACTTCTCTTGTGATGCTGGGCAGCAGCAGCGGGCGCAGCTCCCAGTTTGCCACGCACTTTTGACTTAACGGCATTTTCAACTTACATCATGACATAACCTCATCATAAGCCTCAGAACTTCTATGTGTCTGCTGTGTGATCTGTGCCCTCCTTCTTGGTCACTGCTCGCAGTCCAGGGCGTGATAAACCTTCGTGTATACTGCTATTGCCCTATTGAGATAGTCATGGGTTTTCAGCTTTTTTCAATAAATATTCTTGGGCATCTATTTTTATGTGCTGGTACTTTTAATTTTGTGAGATGTTTAGAAGATTTGTGTCAAGAACATAAGTGTCTTTAACTTTAAACTTAGGTCTTTTGGCTTCTTAAAAAGTACTATGGTGCATTGTGGTTTCAAAAGCAGACATTTTTTCCGGTGGTGAGTTCCTAGCTTAGGTTCTGTGCCTGGCACAGCTCTCCTGTCCTTGGTGGGTGCAGGAGAGTGGTCAGTGAGTACTGTTTGCTAGGATGTGATGACCTGCTTAATAAAATAGCAAGAATGTTCACCCATTCTAGAAACCGATGTATTTCCCAGCTAAAGTAGGACTTGTCCCCTTCTTGATTTTAGCCACACAGGGCTAGGACAGTGTTTGCATTAAATACATTTCTTCTAAGACCACTATGACTTAACCTAGTTTGCACTTGGAGACCCCACCTTCCCATATGCAAAATTATAATAAAGTGATCAAAAAGCCCAAAAGATCTCTAGATTTAAATAAGGTGGCTGGTGGAAACGTCTCTGGAGACGTGGTTGCATTCCTTCTCTTCATTTTATTCAGTAATTCCTGCTCAAGGTTTAATTGGGCATCTGAGGGATCTTGTGGGCTGATTAGAATGATGCAGCCATTCCTATTTGATAACATGTTTATTGGTCATATAATACAAGAGGATATAACAATATATAGAGCCTTATTCTGACAGCTGTTTCTGCTGATATTCTTCTGCCAACCTACGGGTTATATGTGGTATTAAAATGGACTACGTGGTTCCATCACAGAATTCCACATTCAGTGTGGCATCTCTGACGGGGACTGCAAGAGACACCTCCAGAAGGGTTTATCAGTAGACTGCTTTCCAGCTAAGAAAATGTGACCAACACTGACAAATTCCTGCTGTTGAATATAAGCTCAGCAGGAGTGCCTGAAGCTATGTAGCTCAGTGCAAGGTTGCAGTGATTCAAATAAGCATATTACGTTTCCGCACATCATTCTGAATGCTTTGATTGGGTATCCATGAAATGTTTTGGTTGTTTCTTCATTGTTTAATCAATGTAATTGATGACTGTTCTGTTTTGCTGACCACTGCAGCTTAATGCAATGGCAAATCGCGCTGCAGGGAAAGGCTATGAGAATGAAGACAATTATTCCAATATCAAGTTTCAGTTTATCGGGATAGAGAACATCCATGTCATGAGGAACAGTCTGCAGAAAATGCTGGAAGGTAAACCATTTCCTTATGCACAGCATTAAAATGCAGTTAAGTATTTTGATGCCAAAAGGGAATAAGATAGTGTTGATTTTCAAATGTTTTTTTGTTTTTTTCACATAGGTGTGATAATTTGGGAAGAATACCATGTTACAATGGCTTTGTAAACACTGAAGAACCTTTCTCTTATTTTGTAAGCATCACTGTGAGGTGGCTTTGTCATTTGGTGGTTAGCAGTCAGGACTCTACAATGATACTTAACATCTAAGGTCAAAGTGCACAGGGATGTTTTTGTTTCTTCTTCATAATGTTAGTGTGATCCACATTCAAGGCCATTTAGGAATAAGATACTCCTACATTTAAAGCAATAACCTTGTATGGAGATCAGGTTCAAAAACTGTATCCTTGCTGAATGGCCATCCGAAGGGACCCTCATTTCTAAACAGCAGCCACCACAATACACATGCATGTAACCTCCTGATGCCTCCACACACACTTCGACATGTACGGCAAACACTATAAGACATGTACCCACAGACTTACATACTCGTGTGGACAGGAAGTTAAAGAGATGGATTATGTAACAGAGAAGAGTTATTCATGTAGCCAAGCCAGCCATAGGCTGATGAGCAGAAATTCTGCATTTCAAGCAAAACCAGCTTAGTCTGCTGCTTCTGCTCCTTGTGATCGCAGTGACCCCGCTAGGAATCTGTCACTGTAGTCTACCACTTCCGGCTCTGTGAACTGGGAAAAGACAGAGGATGCAGAAACCATGGCCTTGTGCCTTGGCTGTCCATGCAGTGTCTGCGCTTCTGGGGGAAGCCCTGGAGAGCTGGAGCTGGGAGCCAGGGAAGTGGGCTGTCTTGATTGGAAATGCAGGCTCTGGAATGAAGAGGGACAAAGGAGGTGCTGAATTATTTTTTCCAGGAGTCCACGTTTGCTCTCAGTTACCTATGCTGTTCTTCGTTTAATGAGAACACCCTAACGTTGGGGTGGGAGAAATCTGAGTGTCACAAACAGGCCTAATTTCCATTCTGTTTCCTGGACTTTCTGGTTCATCTCAGTCATTATGAAACTTTGAACACATCATTTAACTTGTTTGGGGCTCCATCACCTGCTGCAGAATGACAGGATTAGGCCAGTACTTTCTATGGGTCTTGCAGCTGTGACAATTTGATGCCCCTCTTCAGCAGAAATCCCTTCCTACATCTGAAAACATCTCAGCCCCAGAGCCATTTCCATCTTCTGTACATAGTTGGCAGTCAGTCTCTCAGGTCACAGTGACAATACCTGGATATTGTCTCAGGTCACAGTGATCATATCCTGGGCATGATTATTTGAGCAACTTAAACTTTTAGAGATTATCATGCACAGTTTGGCTGTTCCTGCTATAAACTATGTTTTTTATGTGTTGAAAAACTGGACTAGCTTGGTACTATGATAGGAAAGGTAGTCTGACTTTAGTCTGAAGACTGTTCATCATTTATCAGGATCATAAAGTTACGCTTCAAAGTTTTTATTTAGTCATTTCATAGGATGACTTGGAGAACATAAATATTCTTCTATACAGAGAGTTGCTCCTACCAGTGCTGACAGCATATACATTTGGCTTTTGTTTTTAAATGGGTAATTCTATGGTTTCTTGTTAGGAGCCATTTCTCCTGCCTTTACGCCTGTGGTCTGACTCACTACTGTTTTCTAAAGGACATGCAAACTGACCAAGTTCCGGAGGGCAGCTGTCTGTTTCATAAGGGAACATGGTGCTTTCACATAGCTTTTCCAGCTACGTGCAGTGCAGTAGGCAAGGATATCTTTCTGGATGCCTGTACGTGGTCTTGACCAATGTTTGACTACCTGTTTTTACCGAGTAAATTATAAACCACTGCGGAGGCTGAGCCAATGAGGAAGTGTTGCAATCAGACCCACCTTCTAAGGCTTTCCCTCCTTCAAACAGCTATCCTTGGCATCAGAGAGATATGAAGGTTCGTACTGCTGGTCACTTGGTAGGCAGAGGAATGAATGATGCATTTCATTCATGATTATTATTTTCTGAATGATTATTATTATTTTTTTACCATTGTTATGGATATAATCAGAATAGATTCTGAATAACAGAAAAGTAAAATTGTTTGCATTCTGGTTTCAAACAGCTCTCTGTGAGCAAGACCTGGAAGATATTTCATCAGAAACTGAAATCTAGGACCAAGTTCACATCCTGTGTAGGTCTGCTGTAGAGATGATTTAATTTTAACTTTGATTTGTAGGTTTCAACCAAACTATTTTTATGGGATCTATACTTCCTAAGGAGAGAAAATGATGCCTTTCAGTCACATAGCAAGCAGTTTTGTAATTTAATGAAATGATTTTCACAATAGTTTGCCTTTTGATAATATAGATGATGGCTTTTCCCTCAAGTAATAAGAAGATACCCTGTATTTTCTTTTCTTTTTTTATTTTAAATTTTTAAGTTCTGGGGTACGTGTGCAGGATGTACAGGTTTGTTCCATAGGTAAATGTGTGCCATGGTGTTTTGCTGCACCTGTCAACCCATCACCTAAGTATTAAGTCCAGCAGGCATTAGCTATTTTTCCTAATGCTCTCCCTCTGTCCCCCACCTCCTCCCAAGCCCCATCCGTCACCCCTACCCCCCACCTCCCCTTTTACCCCCACCCCCCAACTCCCAACTTCCACTGACAGGCCCCAGTGTGTGTTATTCCCCTCCCTGTGTCCATGTGTTCTCATTGTTCAGCTCCCACTTTTAAGTGACAACACATGGTGCTTGGTTTTCTGTTCCTGAGTTAGTTTACTGAGGATAATGGCTTCCGGCTCCATCCATTAAAACAGTCCATAGAAGAGCCTGGAATAGTCGCTTTCCAAGGCCAGGGTATTGTTATCAGCAGAGGTGGAGCTTTTACCTCTTCGGCATCCTGGGTGTTGGGGAGGAAGCGGTGAAGAGGAAGGTGGAAAGGTGCATGGAGTTACCTGCATGTCTCCACTTGTTGAGGTTGTGCGCCATTGGGACACCTCTTCATATCTGCTCTGAAGGTCGGCAAGCACTGATAGGAAAGACACAGCTGGGACATCTTCCTCCTCTTCCAATCAACTTGCCATCTTTCGGAGGTCACCTAGAAAATATCACTTTCTCCCCACGAGTAGCTTTGTGCCTGCCTACCTTCCACATGACTGTTAGATTAATACTGTTGGCCGCAGTGTCACTGACCACTTATTCATCAATGTATTCATTAAACTAAAAATTGAGCAACTGCCCTTTGCCACACTTCATAAATATTTTCATTTAAATGATTGTATCTCATTTTCACAACAGTTGTGTGCAGTACGTGGTATTATCTGTAGTCTATAGATGAAGTAGCATAATTTTTAAAAGAGTAAACAGTAAGTTGAAACGAACATGTAGATAAACATGTAAACTTGCTCTGGTAATTAGAGAAATGTAAGTTAAAACCTCAAAGTACCATTTGTCACCCAAGTTTTTACAAATTAAGATATTCACTACTCAAAAGAATGTGGTAAAACTAGTACCTAAATATTTATAGTATTATTTAAATTGGCTTAGATAGACATAATGTGTTTTGTTTAGAGATAGTTTTTTACCAGGTTGCTGCTGCTTAGGGAGTAATCCAAAATATGTTTTCAAAAAATAAAAAGACAGGAAGGGCATGGAGACTCATGCCTGTAATTCCAGCACTTTGGGAGGCTGAGACATTGAGGATCACTTGAGCCGCAGGAGTTTGAGACCAGCCTGGGCAACACAGTGAGACCCTGTCTCTACAGAAAATTTAGAAAATGAAAAAAAGTCAACCAGGTGTGGTGGTGTGTGCCTGTAGTCCCACCTGCTCAGGAAGCTGATGTGGGAGGATCACTTGGGCCTGGGAGGTTGAGGCTGCAGTGATCCATGATCGTGCCACTGCCCTCCAGCCTGGGTGACAAAGACTGAGGTCCTGTCTCAAAAATAAAAATAAGATACAGACATGCCCGTGTTAATAGTGGTGTTTATTTATAATAATAGAATATTGGAAGCCGAATGAATGTCTAACAGTAGTACTGATTAATTTTACTTCACCTTCTTGATAGAAAAGTTTGCATCCATGAAAAATACTAAATGTGAAGACTATATGTACTAACACGGGAGAATGTGTACAATGTAAGTGAAAAATTCAGGTCGTAAAATTGTTTGCATATTCTTATTCACTCTACAGTAAATCACATGTCTGAAGAAAGACTAGGAGAGCATGTCCGGAATGATCATTGGATTAGCAAGGAAAGATAAGAGTGATGTTTTTCCCTTTTTCCCTCTGTATTTACAAACTGTGTGCTATGGTTGGTATATTCCTTTTTTAAAAAACGATATTTATTATCTCATGGTTTCTGTAGGGCAGGTGGATGTGTCTCAAGCATAAATGAGAACCCAGGGACCCTCTTAGCATCTTTCAAGGCTGCAGTCAAAGTGGCAGCTGGGCTGCGTTCTCTTCAGGAAGTTTGAACGGGGAAGAATCTACTTGTAAGCACTTATGGTTGCTGGCAGAATTCAGCTGAGGGCCCCACATGTGGGCTGTTCACAGCATGGCATCCTGTTTCTTCAAGGCCAGCAGGAGTGCCTCTCTCCAGTTACAGAGTCTGGTGTATTACACTTTTAAATTGTTTTTTAAAACATCCTTTCCAGTGTCACATTACAAAGCAGTATTTTAACCTAGCACTTTTTATCACATCACAGTGATCCTTGTTGAGTAGTGGTTCTGGTGTAAGACAAGCTCACAGCTTGTGACCACAAGGATCATTATATGAACCGCAAGGATCATTATAACCACTTCACATAGTAATGAAGATACATTTATGGAAGGTTTACTATGTATTGGACACTGTTCAAAATTTTTAAGCTGTATTTACTCAAGTAAACCTTATTGCACTTGTTGTTGCTACTTTTACCTTCATTTTACAGATGAGGAAATTGAGGCACAGAGCCTGAGAAACTTGTTTCAGCTCAAAATAGTAAGTGGTAGAATCACCATTTTTACCTACTTAGTGTGAGTTCAGATGCCTCACTCTTAACCCCTAGGCTTTTCTGCCTCTCGAGATAGTGGGTTAGTGTGGAAGGTGCCCTGGCCTCAGTGTGTGAAGTCCTAGGTTTGGGTTCTTGATTTAGTTTCTGGGTAAACTTGAACAAATCTCATTTTCTGTATTTGTAAAGCAATAAGCAACATATCTTGCCCACTTTAACTCATGATCATTAAAAGGATTTCTTGCAAACTATAAAGTGCTTTCCATTGTAAGGTGGGTATACTTTCTCTTGGGAAGCAGTCATGTCTTTGAAAATAAGCACTCAATGAAATGGATACGTTGATGGGTTTAGGTGAATTCGGTCAGCCAGGCAAGTATTTGGTAGGCCCCATGCCTTCCTGTGGGTGCATTTTCTCAATTTCTTTATTCAGAAGTCACGGAGTAAGAGCACAGTTTTCAGAAGCACAGAAACGTTTGTCTCGTGATAGGGCCTGTGGGCAATCACGCACGTTCACCAAAAATGATTTAATAAACAGCACATCAGGCCTTCAGGCATTTTCTCAGCAAGTTGTTCTACGGACTTGCACATCTTAGCCTGACAGCGGAGCAGGGGAAGCGAGCCCAGAGCATGTGGGACGCAGGCCCCATGTCAGCTCAGTTCTGTGGGCAATCGTGCAGTCAGGGACTGTATGAAAGGGGGCCAGGCAGATCCATTCTAAAAGACTGGAATCTTTTTAGCAGGCCTCAAAATAGAACCACTTAAAAAAATATTCCCTGACATGATGAGCATTGACAGTGGAGGATGTTTTGTGGCAAAGTCAGGGTGCTCTAGAGATGATACCCGATCTTTTCTTTCATGCAAAGGTTTTTGAGTCCTGATTGATTGGAATCTTCGTTCAGTGTGGAAAGGGTGGTCGGAGGCAGAGCACTTGGAGTTGTCGTGGGAGGCACCATGGTGGGTACGACAGTCACGTGTTGGATGCCTGCTCTGGTCTCCCTGCCAGGTTGCCTTGGAGGCAGTCTAAAAGGAACGGCCCCGGACACACCCAGCTCCAGGGTTTCTCTGATAGTTCTCTCTGCTCGGAGAGGAGAGGTGGTGGCTCTCGGTCCCATTGTCCCTTCTGCTCGACACGTTCTTCCGTACCTCATGTCTTTAGGAGTGCTGGCTAATTCAACCTTGAGGAAACGGATGATGGATTCAGCCCTTTGTAGATATTGCAAATTTAAGCTTTTCATTTTGAAGTATTTCCTTTATCACATTACCTGCAAATTTATGCTGTGACGTTCTACCAGATGTGAGCTAATGAAAAAGCTGTAAAGGTTGGTTCTTCTCCAGCTTTCTATAGTCTCAGTTTTTAACCATTATTAATTTCCTCAGATTACTTAGCTATTGGAGGAGATAACCACTAATAACCTGAAGATCTAGTCATTTTTTTCTCAGAACTTGGCATCCTGGACTAGGTTTCCACATAGAAAAATCATTTTCCCATTAAAGTGGAAACAGGTCGCTCTACAGGGAAAGAGCAGTTTTGTACGGCTTTTTAACAAGTGTTCTGCTAGACCAGAAGCCTGGCAGGCTTCACTGGCTATCGGCGTGGTCATTTAGAGGAAAGAAGTGGATCAAGCATGTGTGCTTTGCCTCTCTGGTGTTGTATGAGGATTTCAAACACAGCTGCTCAAGTGCTGGATGGGATCTGCCCATCTGGACCATCATACACTAAGCACAGAGACATAGGCTACAGCGAGAGTATGGATGCATGTGCGGCGGAATGGATTCCAGCTCAGTGGTTTACTGGCTATGTAACCATGATGGCCTGGTAAACCTCTTGAAGCCACTCTTTCCAATCTGAAAATCGAGAGTGAATCTACCCAGTAGGCAGATTATGCAGAGCCTCAGGCACAATACCTGCTTGTAGTAAGTACTTAACACACAGGAGCCGGGATGGTTATCACAGACGCTCATATATTCATCAGTGTTGGAGTGTTCTCTATGCCAGGCATGGGATAGGCAAATGCTTCATTCATTCATTCTGAAAGAAGTAACCAGTTTTGACCTAGAACAGAAATCATGGCAGGAAGAAAAGATCATGCTTGTTTATTAGTGATCTCACTGAGGGCCTTCCCTGGGTAAGTCATGGTTGAGTGTTTTAACTGGATGTCAAAGCCAAAGCATTTGACATTATCAAAGGGACAAAAGAAAAGAAGGTTTTATTTAATGAGAGAATAGTAGTTAAATTTCTCCAAGCGATGCTTTATTTTGCAGTTCACTGAGACAATTCAAAGATTAATTTTAAAATGTTCACCCTCAGAATTATTGTTCTGTTAACTGTGATGGCAGATTTTCAGAGAACTAGGAGAGTTTCAAAATGAGTGCTTGTAGAAGAAAGCGTAGCCCATCAAACTCAAGACAGATGTGGCTAATGTTAGTGATAAGAGGAGCTGTTTTTCTATAAGGCTCTAGGTGGGGTTTGGCAGTTCAGTTTGCTTGCCAGTGACAATACAGTCTCGAAGTTCCTAAGAGTGTTGGTCCTGGAAGCTTTCTCAGCTGGCATGAGGCGTGCGGAACGACCCCCACCCCTGCATCCTCTACTGCATGTGCTGCTCATTTTACCACTTGAGTTATTGGCAGCCACCATCTCAGTCTTCCGGGATTCCTGGCCTTCTCTCTAGTGCCTACTGCTTTACATGCACGCCAGACTTTCCAGCCTGTCAACCCCCATCTTTTCCCAGTCTCGACTTCTCTTGTGCCATTTGCTTGGAGTTCCCTATTTAGATTTTAGCATCCCTTAAACCCTACCTTCAGTTCAATTCCTGTTCATCCTGGCTCAGTTTGTATATTTTCTTTTAATTATTCTCAATTTTTTTAGTGAAAATAATATGGAAAGTAGAGTCGAGGGATTTAGATTTCTATCCCAGTGTATTTGCTGCATTGCTAGCATTACTCATGAGCATTAGCTCATAAATGAGCCCATTACTCCTTAATAAATCAAGATAATTCTGTCAGCTGGGCGTGGTGGCTTATACCTGTAATCCCAGCACTTTGGGAGGCTGAGGCATGCGGATCACCTGAGGTCAGGAGTTTGAGACCTGCCTGGCCAACATGGCGAAACCCCGTCTCTACTGAAAATACAAAAATTAGCCTGGCGTGGTGGTGTGTGCCTGTAGTCCCGGCTACTCAGGAAGCTGAAGCAGGAGAATTGCTTGAATCCAGGAGGTGGAGGTTACAGTGAGCCGAGATCACACCATTGCACTCCAGCCTTGGCGACTGAGCAAGACTCTGTCTCAAAATAAATAAATACATAAATAAAATAAAATAAAAAATAGATAATTCTATCCACTCTAGATGGGAAGTTGTGAAGGTTCATTGAGAGGAAAGCACCAAGCCCCATTACATATGGCAGATGTAACAGAAATGGGCACACACATATATTTTTAAAATAAGAGAGAGGGTCTCCTTATGTTGCCCAGGTTGAAGTGCAGTGGTGCAATTGTAGCTCACAGCAGCCTCCGACCCCTGGGTTCAAGTGATCCTCCTACCTCAGCCTCCTGAGTATCTGGGACTACAGGCGTGCACCTCCACACCCAGCTAATTTTTTATTTTTATTTTTGTAGAGATGGGGTCTTGCTACATTGCCCAGGTTGGTGTTGAACTCCTGGTCTCAAGCAATCCTACTGTCTTGGCCTCCCAAATTTCTGGCATTACAGGCACAACCCACTGCACCCAGCCACATGTTTTTTATTTGCTGCAAAGTTTTACACACCTCTGCAGTTAATATTCACATCTTACTGTCCTTAGCACGTGTTAAACCTAAGATAGTACCGGTTACCACCATATACTGTGAATCTGTCGTTAGACACAAAATTCACATTCATAAATACTAATAGCACATTATCCTATGAACTTGCTGCTTGATTTTCTTTAGGCCAGTGGTAGTTAGTATTTTGGAACATATGGTGATGGGCTCGTGTAGGCTAAACACTTTGATTGTACAGGCCATAATTAAGTCCTCTTTGAATGGCTTCACCTGGTGGATGTTCAGTGGAGGGACATTATCATCATTTTGCCAGTTCTCTGAAGACTCTTACAGATCTTGGCTTCATGACTCCAAAATGGGAAAAGGACACAGCCAACATTGGCGGAACTCAGACCACTGTTGGGCTGGTAATCAAGGGAGGGCCATGTACCATTTCAACTTTAGATCTCAGGATACAGGAAAGACCAACTCCACTGGGTTCAAATGGAGACTTTTTTCGCACCCTCACTGACCCCACCCAGCAATTGTATAGGAGAAAATAAGAGTGATATAGGAAATACCTAAGGCAGATTATCTGAGGCTGATTTTCTTCTAAGTAAATTCCACATGTGCAGAGGTCCTAAAATTATATCTGTTGTCTTTGCTTTTTAATTTTTTTCCTGTAGTTTATATATATTTGTGACATATAGTAGTCCTGTTATATAAAGCAAATATCACTAGACCTGGGCATGAAACTCTGATTAGTGAGTCCCGTTCTCTGCAGTTTGTGGCATATGTCTCTGATGTCAGCCGAAATGAACTTTGTTCAGCAAAATGGTTTGTAAATATTGGTTTGGGTTTGGCAACAAGAGTGAACAAATAAGTATTTCTACCTTATCCTGAGTTTATCCAAACAAACCCAACAGTTTTATATTTAAAAATCCAGGCGCTAATCGTTTTGGTCTCGAGTGTACCCCCATCTGCCCACGTCTGTTAATCACCCGCAGACCTCTTTGCTTTTCACGCTGCCACTCAGCGCACGGGGAAGAAAACACCCGCTCAGTGGTTAACTTTGCTTGAGAACCTGGTGAGGTTATTTTACTTAGCGCACGCAATGTTAATGCTCCTGAAAGCAGAAATGTTAAACAAGGAGCCTTCTTAGTGCTGACGTGGTGAGAGCCACAGCAGCCTGTCCCGTTGCTGAGAGCTAACTGGACACAGAAGCGTGGGGACGTTCCCTCTGGCAGGACATTCTAGGCCTGGTCCTGTGGCCATCCATTCCTCTCTCGCTTTTGGCGCAGGCCATCTCCAGGTTAGCTGGCAAGCCCGGTGTCTTTATTTTTAAACTCGCAGTCATTTCCATGCCTTGTGGGAAGAGAAGGTGGTGTAAAGGATCTTTTGTTCCCGGGCTACGCGTCAGAGCTTGGATGCCAAGATATTCTTCAGGCCCCCTGAACTTAATAATCAACAAAAATGCTAACTAGCCCTAAGCCCTGTAATGACTGGAAAGTTTGGCCTGTTCAGTGAAAAAAAGACTGCAAGAGAATGTTATCTGTGGAAGGCTTGGAGGAATCAGTTGCATCCTCAGACTTCACGCAGTGGAATGTGTGTATTTTAGGATTAACTCGAACACTTTGGGGCATGGCCTGGAGTTGAACAGAAAGCCCAAGCAGCACGCGCCCAGGGAGTGGTGAGAGCTCATGGACGGTGCTGGAATTTGCCATGCTTCCCACTGGGCCGTGTTTCAGGGCCGTGTGCACAGGCAGAAGTGAGCCTGATGCTTGGAGGGCCCGTCGGTATTGCTGGGCACTGTCATAAGGCGACACATCTCCAGAAGGGCCGGGCTTGCTCAGTGTTACCTCAGGGCTGGCATTTGGCCTTTGTATCAGATTGTGCTGTCTGTCTTCCAGTTGGGTCCATGCACCGAGTTCACAGAAAGACTTTTTAAGTACACCCTGGGTACATTTCTTTATGGAAACTGGCTTCTAGATCATCAACTTCTGTATGTCCTCCTTACGATTATATGACCTGCCTCTCAGAATGCTCCTGGGGCCAGCTTTAAGCCATCTCTCCCTTCCCAGCTCCCTTCCTAATTGCCTTGTTGCCACCTTACAAAAAAAAAACATTACCACCTCCTCAGTCTTGCAATGATGCATCATCTCAGGGTGTATGAGGGAATATGTAGTTTTATATTTTATTTTAGAGATACATATGCAAAAATGTTTGAAGACTTCTGATCAGATTAAGCTTCCTTGAGCAATCTAAGTTAATACTGTGCATAGAAGTAAAATGCAGGACACAAGTGCAGAAAATATTTGGAATTTTAAACTTTCTGGTGGCCACATTAAAAGTAAAAAGAAAATTTCATATGTTATATAAATATGTATATGTATATTAATTTTAATAACGTATTTTATTTAACCCAGTATATCCCAAATGTTATTTCAATGTTACCAGTATAAAAAGCTGGTAATGGGGTGTTTTTGCATTTTTTGTGTGTACCATGCCTTTAAAATTTGATTCATATTTGACACTTACAGCGTATCTATCTCAATTCCGATTGGACATATTTCAAGTGTTTCGTAGCCACGTGTGACTAGTGATTACTATAACAGGGCAGCACTGTTGTAAGTGTTAGAAAGCATAACCTTTAAGCTGATGATACTTGGGAACCAAGATTGGTTCATGTTGAATTATGAAAAAAAACAACCTGAGGTTGAGAGGCATTAAGAGCATGAACTCTGGAGCCAGACTGGAGCCTCGTCTCACCACGTATCCATCAGCTGGGAGACGCTGGACAAGCACTTAGCCTCTGTTTGCACTGGTTTCCACAATCAAGAATGAGAATAGTAAGTGCCTTCCTCAGAATGATTGAGGATTGAAAAGCTAAAGCTAATCTATATAAAGCACTTAGTGTCTGGTACCTGGTATGTAAGTGTTACTATTATTATTATTTCTGGTAAAACCTACCAAGGTAGCCATGCTGTGGTGGCAAAAACTCTAGGTTTGTCTCTCAGAAGACTTGCATTTGGGATGTCTTTCTACCATTGATCACTTCATGCCTTAACTGTTCGGAGCTTCAGCGTTGACATGTTTGAGTGAGTCTAACACCTCCTTCCTCCAAGGACACCTGTGCTGGAGAAACAGATAATAAAATGTGTATCATAGCTACCATTTTCGGGAATCTTCTTTATGCCAGTGTAATGCTTATTTGTATTATTTCAGCTTTACAACAACTGTTTGAGGAAGGTGTTTTATTCCCATTTTATATTTGAAGGCAGCGAGGCTCAGTAACTAACCCTGGTTACCATGTTGAGCGTGGGTAGAGCTGGAGTTTCAGTGCAGCTGTGTCTGCCTCTGAAGCCCTTAAACATTGCTACATGCTATTGCCCATGCATATGTCATGATTATTACTCAGATGTACAGTACATTACTAAACTGTACATCTGAGTAATAATTTTACACTGTTTAAAATCTAAGTTAAACAAAGAGGCCTTCCTGTTTCCCCAAGAGGGCAGAGTAAGCTAATGTGAAATCCCTGCTGATGAAAACATGTGGAAGTGTCAGCGAGTTTGATCAGGGAAGCAGGCCAGTGAGCAGGGCTTTGGAAAAGGAGCCTTGTTTTCAGGAGACGTTGGGGATGTAAAGGTGCAGAGCTGGGTGCCTGGAAGAGCAGAGGACAAGTCACTTGTGAAGGCCTGCAGCAGGGGCTGGAGGGGACGCCTATGGAGGCTGCTGCTTCTGTGTCAGGTGTCCCTGTGGGGCACAGAACTGGCCATCAGAGGCGGGGGAGTGAGGACAGATGGGAGTAGGCAGGGATAGCTTCGTCAGCTGCCACTTCACGTCACCTTCCACTGCATGTCACCTTCCAAACATGCAAAATACCTGTAGCAGACCCTAACCGGGAACCATCCAGACAAGAGGATCTCAGGAAGCCTGGCTGTAGGACCTTACTGCAGTGGCCAACAGTGATTCCTCCTGGAACCACGGGAAGAGTGAGTCCAGACACATCAGGACCACCATCTGTTATGCTGGTGGGAGCCTTCCTTCCTCCTGCTCCACTTCCAGTAACCTAAAGCCTGTTTCACATGACTGTTCTATCATATCGGGTTCTTGGGGCACTCATCCTGTAATCTTTTTTCCTCTGCCTGCTAGCCATTAGCATGAGCGCTGTTCCCTGGTGTGTTGTAAACTTGTCTTCAGCCCCGCTATTTCTGTGGGATTCCACAGAATTGTGGAAGTGTTGCTCCTAAGCAGCGTTTGGTGTAAGTCTGCTGGGTGTCCGTGAGATTCCCAGCCCAAACATGATAATTCCTTATCTTGGGGGCTTCCGTGCATAAGGAAGATGTGTTTGGATCCCAAATATGTGTGCGACTAGGCCCAGGGTTTCAGCATCTCAGGAGAGATTTTTGTTCTCCTCATGCAGGGTCCAGGCAGAGATTGGCTTCCCATCATCATCCTGACGCATGAGTGGATTTTTTTTAACAGCTCAGTTTGCTGTAGGGAATCTTAGTTCCAGCTTCTGCCTTGCACAGGCCCAAAGTAATTTCTTGTTTCTGTTCCAGTTAAATACAATATATAATAACTTACCCACTTCCTCCTGACTTCCCACTAAAATGAGAATGAAGTGGAAAAAAAAAAAGCAAAAATACAAAAGGATGAGAGATTGAAAGAAGAGGGGATGGAAACAAAAATATAAAAGCTGCAAAATAAATGGATGAGTGATAAGTAATGACACAGACTAGAAAAAAAAAAAAGCTGCAATTTATGGCAGAAGTATGAGAAACCCCAAAGGAAGCCAAACAGAAGTACAGATCCTTTGACAGTCTCTGGAATTCGAGCCATCAGGTGTCTCTGAAAGAAGAGTACTAGCCGAACATTTGCACAAGAAGTTGATTGGATCCCAGCCTCCTTCCTCCCCTGCACTGCTTAGTGAAGCCTCTTTCCACACTTCCACAAGAGAAGATGGTGATGCACTTTCTGGAAAGTCAACCTTTCTGGAAACGTTTACTACAGGGACTCTGGGATCAGGAGTACCAGACAAAGCTGGAAAAGGGGATGGGGAATGCCAGGCCAAAGACAGGGGTTAAGTGAAAAGTGTAAGTATGGAAGAATGAGACCCATGGTTACTGCCCCAGCTGTCCTCTTAGGACACTGGCATCCAACGTGATGCACTCAGGTGTTCAGAAGATTCCATGCTGGGGCCTGCAAACATCCAAGACAAAGGACTTGCAGATGTCACATCGGCTAAATCCCCCACAGCAAAGCCCAGCAGCTAAGAAAGCCTGCCTATGCACACAGCACACGGCACTGTCAACCAGCCTCCTGTGTCTTGCTCTTACATGTGAATGGATAGGCAAAAATTAGCAGAAAATTGAGGAAAGCTCAACATGCATGACAGAGACCACACCCCCCTAACACACACACACGAGCAAGCAAATTTTAAAAAGTCTAGAAAACAACATTCCATTCAGAGAGGAAAACAAAAACTGCCATTAATATTTTTAGAGAAATAGTATAAGATTGGCAAAACGTAAAGCATCAGCAATACCAAGTATTAGTTGGGATATGGGGACAGGAACTTTCCTACCCTGCTGGTGGGAGCATAAACCACTGCAGCCCTTTTCAAGAGCAATTTGGCAGTAAAGTCATCCCTTAGTATCCAAGGGGAATTGTTTCTAGCACCCCCACCCCGGCCCCCACAGATTCCCAAATCCACACACGCCCAAGTCCCTTACATAGTAACATGGTGTATTTGCATATAACCTATGCACATCCTCCCATATATTTAAAATCATCTCTACATTACTTGCAATACTTAATACAATGTAAATGCTCTGTAAATAGTTGTTACACTGTATTGTTTTTCTATTACCATTATTTTTTGTTGTACTGTTATTTTTATTTTTTTCAAATATTTGTACTCTGTGGTTGGTTGATTCCAAGGATGTGGAACCCAAGGATACAGAGGGCCAACTATGCATGATAGAGCTGAAGATTCAGGAACTCTGTGACCCAGCCCATTTCACTTATAGAAATCCAGGTACAGGGAGACTTTCCACAATGAGACTGTAGAAAGATTTTTTTTTTTTTTTTTTTTTTACTGTACTATTTATAACTATTGAAAAAGAGGAAACAATTGTCAACAGTAGGGGGATGGATAAATAATTTGCAATATAGAGTGGAATATTATATAGCTGTTAAAATTAATGAAGTTTATTTACATAATATGGATATCTAAAAGTTGGATAAAAATTGCAAAGACTGATATATATGTAAATTTTAATACCTATAAAATATATACTATTTGAGGATAATAATAGCAATAAGGGCTAACTGAAATAATAACACTTTGATACAGAGGCTATTATTACCATTTTACAGTTGAGGAAACTGAAGCACAGAGAGGCTAAGTAATCTGCCCAAGTCCACACACCTAGTATGTAAGTAGTGAAAGGACAAAAAGTTCTTGGGAATATTAACAGTCTTCAAAGGAAAGAAGCAGGATGACATGAAAACATGAGGCTTTATTTGTAACTTTATTTTTTTAGAGAGAGGATCTGGCTCTGTCATCACCCAGGATGGAGTGCAGTGGCCAGATCCTGGCTCACTGCAGCCTCAAACTCCTGGGTTCAAGTGATCTCTCGACTCAGCCTCCCAAGTAGCTGGGACAACAGGCATGTGCCACCAAGTCTCACTAATTTCTTCTCTTTTTTTGTAGAGACTGAATCTCACTACTTGATGCAGGCTGGTCTTGAACTCCTTGGCTCAAATGATCCTTCTGCCTTGGCGTCTCAAAGTGCTGGGACTGCAGGTGTGAGGCACTGTGCCCAGGCTTTTTTCTATTTTGTTTTCTTAAGAGACATCTGGAGCAGTTGTGGCCAATCTGGATGTCTGTTACATTATCATGTTTTTAAAGACTCTTTTTTTTTTAAGACCAGTTTTAGATTCACAGCAAAATTGAGCAGAAGGTACAGAGCGTCCCAAGTAGCCCTGCCTGCACACATGCACAGCCACCTCCATTATTAACATCCCCTACAGAGTGGTACATTGTTGCGATCAGTGCACCTACATTGGCACATCAGTATCACTCAAAGTCCACCATATGGTTCCCTCTTGCTGTTGGACATTCTGTGGGTTTTGACAAATGTTTAATAATGAATGTAACCACTGTCACAGTGGACAGAATAGTTTTCTGCCGTAAACATTCTTGTGCCCACCTATTTATTCCTCTCACAACCCTAACCTCTGGCAGCCACTGATTTTTTTGCTGTCTCCATCGTTTTCCATTTTCTAGGTCATATAGTTGACATCATATAATATGTAGCCTTTTCAAGGAAAAGTTGGCTTCTTTCCCTTAGCACTGTGCATTTAACTTCCCTCTGTGTCTTTTCATAGCTCATCTCATTTTATCACTGAATAGTATTTCATTGTCAGGTTATATTACATTTTAATCTTTATATGTTTAAATATTTTATAATTTAATGATTAAAACTGTAAGCTTGGGCACTCTCAGCCCATGGCTGACTACCCAGGGCTACAGGGCTAATAGAACCATAGATGCTGTGACTCAGTCTGTGTATTCTTCACTGGCCTTCCACTAAGTACCCTCTCCTTTACCATTCTGCATGTACTTTATCAGACACATAGCGTCTTCCTGCCTGTGACGCTTGGCCTGGGGTGCAGAAGGGGCAACACTGTGACCTTAGACAGGCAGTGCTTCGAACCAGAGCAAATTCAGAGGGCTGTCACTTTACCAACTGCATATTAGGTCTTCAGAGCTATGCTTCCAGCTCAGGGCAGGCATTTGGAAGGAAGATTTTGGAATCTTGCCTGAACATATTCATAATACGGTTTTCTTAGGTTGGGTTTTTTCTGGGAATTTCAGTGTTATTTTCTTCAACATTGTTGTCATCTATGACTCAGAATTTAACTACTTGTGCTTTTTTGTGTGTGGCTTTTATGTTGCAGGAAATCACAGTGAATCCTCTTATCTGCATTCTTGGAGGCAGGGCATCTGATAAATTAGTATTTTTGTTAATGCTGCTATGTGTCCCATATGCACAGAAATTTCAAAGAGTTCACAAAGTTGAAGTTGGAAGGATATAATTTAGTACACCTTCCCCATTTTAAAAAATGAAGAAATTGAGGTTCAGATAGTGGAATAACATGTGCAAGACTACACAGCTCATTGCTCATGGAGTTGGGGGTAGGAAAAAGGGCTCCCTGTTCCCTATGTGTGTTTACTGCATCACAGAGAACAATAAAATAAACAGAAATCTATAGATCATGATTGAATTTCATTGGTTGATTGATAAGACTCCTGAATAGGGTTTTCTACGTCTAAACCTCCACTTTGGATTGCAGTATTTGTGATATGTACTCAGCACACTAGCTCTAAAGCTTTTTAATGCTTTACATTAAATAAAAGAAGCTCCTGAGGTGAAAGTTGATGGTTTATAATATTATAGAGGTGTTTATACACCTGCCTTAGTTGTGTAAATATATATTTCATTGGGATCCTAGGTTTTCTTCATTTTCACTCAATGGGAAAGTCCCTACCCTGATGCTCTAGAATTGGATCAGAGGTATATGTTATTTCTAAGCTTACAGGCCTTACTCCCATTGGGTGGGGGTTACTGGCAAGACGCGTTTGATCATTTCCATTTAAGAAATTTAGGATTGCTCTGTCTTGTGTTTTTACAACAGTCCTAATCTGAAGTGGTTGGGTGATGGAAACTTCTAAGTGGGTAGGTGCTACAATTACATGATTTTTTTCCCCATTGCACTCCTAATTCAATTATTCCTTAGTAGCCCATTTTTAATTACTTTGCTGGAAAGGCAAATACATGTTTTCTGCCAGAACTCTTAATGATTTTCATTAATATTAGGATTTAAACTTTACATATATAATAGTTGTAAACAAGTGCTGTATTCCCTGTGACCGAAGAAAGTAGAAAAGTCTTACTTGAAATGGTTCCATAGAATCAAGTTTAGTAAACATGGGTATTTATTTTGACTTAAGTCTTCCAGAAAATACCCATTACAACAAAGAAATCATTAGCAAACTACCTATAAAACATGATCATATGTAAAACGAGAGAGTACCTTAATTTTGCTTTTATAACATGATTTATCTTGCAGTGTGTGAACTTAAATCTCCCTCCATGAGTGATTTCCTGTGGGGTCTGGAGAACTCTGGCTGGTTAAGGCACATTAAAGCCATCATGGATGCAGGAATCTTCATTGCAAAGGTATGCAATTGCAGAGAAAATAAATTAAGGGACAGATGAGAAAACCACTGACTTCAAAATGGGTATCCCTCTGCCATGGGCTTCCCTGTCCTAAGCTGCACTGCATTGACTGGGTAGCCAGCTTTGTAGAGCTCCATAAATCTGTGCACTGAAGATGCGATTTTGCTAAAGAATATAGTGCTTAGCTGATAGTATGTCAGCACTGTGATCAAATGGTAGAATATTTCCAGAGTATTCTCTTCCATTAAGCTTAATCCTGGATGGAGAAAAGACTTTTCTGTAGAATACAACCAAATGTGAGTTACTTCAGTGGTGGGGCTTAGGGCTTACATCCCATAGATCCTTCTTTTTAGTCATGGCATAAGCAAAAGTCACATTCCTGTAGCTGGAAGGTAGAGTCCATTCTGCCATAGGAAAATGTTGCTGCAACTTTCATACAAGCTGTTTTGGAATGCAGTGTCTTTTGTGCTGTTAGGTTTTTTTTAAAAAAATAAACTCCTCGGATTTATACCTAAAGAGAACCGTATCTTCCCTGATGCCATGGTATGTTCCCCATTTTGAGGTAATCATTTATTGAAGAAATCTTTATTTAGTGCCAGGTACTATTCTAGATTTTACAGATGCGACATGAATGAGGCAGATTAAGTCTCTTCCCTCACAGAGCTTACATTCTGCTGTGGGAGACAGAGTTGTTGTTGTTATTTTGAGAGGGAGTCTTGCTCTGTCACCCAGGCTGGAGTGCAATGGCGCGATCTCAGCTCACTGCAACCTCTGCCTCCCGGGTTGAAGCGATTCTTCTGTCTCAGCCTCCCAAGCAGCTGGGATTACTGGCATGCGCCGCTATGCCCAGCTAATTTTTGTATTTTTACTAGAGACGGGGTTTCACCATATTGGTCAGACTGGTCACAAACTTCTGACCTCAGGTGATCCACCTGCCTCGGCCTCCCAAAGCGCTGGGATTACATGTGTGAGCCACTGCCCCCAGCTGAGACAGAGTATTAATAAATTAATAAAACTAGAATTTTAGGTAGTGATAAATGCTATGATGAAATCTCTCCCATGTTTCGCAGCGTATGTTTCCTGCCAAGATATTTAGCAAAAAATGATGTGCATTTGCAATAGCAAATAGATACTCTTCTTAGTGGAGATTTTCTGGTGTCATTTTTACTTTTGTTTTTTCTTCCTTTCCTCAACCTTGGATCCATTACTTGACTCTTACCTTTTATCTATAACTTCTTAGATTTGTAACTTACAATTTTTTTGCCTTTTCCTTTTTGGAAATGGTTGGGGCCAGTAGCAACTCCAGAATTTCAGTAAGGCTTAATGTGGAAACTCAGAGTGGAGGGAAGAAGTTGAAGGTCCGTTTGCATAGGACGAATGCTCATATTTAGTAAGTACATATGCTTATTGGAGATGACTTGAGTGGTGGCTTCTGGATAGAATGGGAAGGGAAAGCTTTAGCTGCCAGCACCAGGCCACTCTGGCTCTGCCCTAATTAGGTAGGGCCCTAAATACATGAACGAACAAGTGTTTCGTTTTGGCTGTTTCTTTCTGTAGATATACAGTCAAACCTGGCTCTGATGAGAGGTTCTGCCTTTTTACAGCCATTCTTTGTGACTCTTTGCGGATTGTGTGTTTTCTAGGCAGTTTCAGAGGAAGGGGCAAGTGTGCTTGTTCACTGTTCGGATGGCTGGGACAGGACTGCTCAGGTGTGCTCGGTGGCAAGCCTGCTGCTGGACCCGCACTACCGGACTCTGAAGGGCTTCATGGTGAGTGTGGCCACTGGGCCATTCCCACAGGCGGTGCCTTGACCATGGACCCCTGTTTTTGCAACTACTGGCAGCTGCTCTTTTTTTTTGCCAGCATTATTTTTCTTTTAGTAGCTCAGCAAGATTAAAGGGGAAGAGATCAAATAGGCTTGGAATAAAGAGATGAATTTCTGGGACATTGAAACCATTTCAAGTCAATGCTACTGAATGACTTTTGGGGCAAATATAAAATATATTTGGTAGTTTGTAAGACAATTTTATACATCATTTGCTCATAAGTATTTCAAGTTTGAGGTAATGTGAATACATAACAGAAAACTTTTTAGAAAAAATATCTGCGGAAAAATTTTTCTATATTGTGTATGCCAGAAGTCCTTGGTAGGCAAAACTGTTTTCACTTCCAGGGTTTGTTTTTTAAGTAGTCCTTCACACCCCTGGATGAGAATACTGAAAATTTCACAGCCTTTTGTTGTTGTTGTTCTTTGCAAAATGATGAGTGTATCCTGTAGAGTTTGAACTTTTTAGGTGGACATCAAAACCTAACAAGTTGCTTTCACCTGCAGAGTATTGATAGTTGCCTGGGATGGTGATGTTTTCGCTAATCTGGTGTAAGTTCCTTAAAATGAATTAACCTCTTAACCATGATTTGGTAGAAAGTGCTTCAGTGAATCATGAATCTGTGCTACCGAAGATGCTGACAAAGGAGTCCTAATGGGACGTCTTTACTGCTGGGTCTCCATTATTGAGTAGTATCAGCAACACCCTCGGACAAGAGCGAAGAGGCGGCCTCCCTCTCTGGGACGTCTTTCTTTTTTTGGAAGTGTCTGAGAACTTCCAGTGACCTGTGATAGCATTGACACCTTGAAGTGATACTCCTGCTTCAGACCCCTGCTGGACTGAGGTCAGGAGGGCTGGATTCCTTCATCTGCATTTGGAGAGTGAAGAGGTTGCCAGTCACACACTGCCCTCAGGCTCTTCTCTTGCACACATCCTTTTCCACCATCAACTCATTCTCATTGTGCCCCATTAAACTTACAACCCAAAGAAAATGTCTCGAGTTGTCAAGAACAGACTTCAACCAGTCCATATTTCTTTGTAGGGGGAAATCTCTGGTCACTTTAGAGCACTGGGGATATTGATCAGACTATCCATATTACTTGACTAAACATTTTTTAAAATCCAGGCTGGGTGCGGTGTGTAATCCCAGCATTTTGGGTGGTTGAGGAAGGAGGATTGCTAGAGCCCCAGAGTTCGAGATCAGTCTGGGCAATATGGCGAGACCTCATCTCTACAAAAATTTTTAAAAAATTAGCCAGGTAGAGCCCACCTGTGGTCCCAGCTACTTAGGCTGAGGTGGGAGGATCGCTTGAGCTCGGGAGGTCAAGGGTGTAGTGAGCCATGATTGCGTCAGTACACTCCAGCCTATGTGACTGAGTGACATCCTGTCTCAAAAATAAATTTTAAAATATAAGACAATATAAAATGTAAAATACAAAACCAAAACAAAATTAAAAAAAAAATAATCTGGACTGCTTCAGACTTAGAAATTCATGTTAACCCTAATTTCAAAGCAGGGCTGAAGCTCCAAATATATGCCAAACCCCATCATTTTAGAATTCTTCTAATGTGTAGAGAAGATCACTGAAAAACCAACTGTTTTTTTGTAAAGAGGTTGGTAATTTACATTATACTGAGAGGCAGCATCACACATTGGCTGAGATGGGGTTTGGAGTGGAGAGAGCTGGGCTGTGAAGTGGTGTCTGCTTCCTAGTAGCATGATCTTGGGTGAATATGAAATCTCTTTCCTTCAGTTTCCCTTTCTAAAAGAGTGAGAATACCATCCCACAGTTAAATGAGATCATACGTAAAGCAATGTGAACAGTGCCTGGCACATAGGAAGCATTCAGTGGGTGGGGTTCCTGCATTTTTTTTTTTTTTTTTTTTTTTGAGACGGAGTCTCGCTCTGTCGCCCAGGCTGGAGTGCAGTGGCCTGATCTCAGCTCACTGCAAGCTCCGCCTCCCGGGTTCACGCCATTCTCCTGCCTCAGCCTCCCGAGTAGCTGGGACTACAGGCGCCCGCCACCTCGCCCGGCTAGTTTTTTGTAGTTTTAGTAGAGACGGGGTTTCACTGTGTTCACCAGGATGGTCTCGATCTCCTGACCTCGTGATCCACCCGTCTCGGCCTCCCAAAGTGCTGGGATTACAGGCTTGAGCCACCGCGCCCGGTCGGTTCCTGCATTTTTATACATCCATTTACACTTACTGTTCCTATGGATGACCTTCAACTTTGCCCTTGCCATGCGCATCTCTATATCGGTGGATAATGCCTGTTCACGCATTTGCAGGTTGCTCGAGGATGGGGACTTCTGCAAGTGCCTCTAAATTCCTCAACATTATTGGTATGTGGTCTCTTATTTTTTGTTTGCTTCTCTCCATGATATTTATATTCTTTCTTGTGTAGGTATTAATTGAAAAGGACTGGATTTCCTTTGGTCATAAGTTTAATCACCGGTAAGTAATATTTAAGACTGTTGTTTTGAATGTTTAGAATAAAAGCACTATTTCTGAAATTTTCAATTGAATATTTAGGGGAAAATATTCTTGCTTTTGAAGAGTTTGTGTCTTATTCAGAAAGCTAAAATTTTGTTGTATATGTCATATCATAGATAAATGAAGTTATAACTCTGATTCCTCTTGGTAACATTTGGGCAGAACTAACGTTAAATTATTCTAGAACAGATAGAGAATGCTTGTTCATTAGTTGTCCTAGTGAGGATCAGCCCTCCCTTCCTCCTGCCATTCGCATGTGACTTACTAAATTATTCCATTTTAGAAGTCCAGAGATTCACTTTAAGCTGCAAGTTGTGAACTGCCTGTGGAACAGTTTCTCTTTGATCTTCTATAATCCTAAGGCATTTGTATCAGAGTGCATTTTGTCCCAGATGTCTCTGGAGAGGTGATGAAGGCTTCAGAGCCAGATATGTCCAAGTCTAGATCTAGGCCGTGGTATTCACTGTCTGACCTTTGGTCTCTCATCTGTGGAATGGGGATGCCTTCTTTTCACAGGGTTGTAGCATGGATATTTAAAAAATGTAACTAGGCCAGCTGCAGGACTGACCTGTGTAGTAGGCTTTCAATAACTACAAGCTATTGCTTTTGGAGCCACCAGCCTCCTTTTGTCAGTGTTGATGATGCCTGTACTGTGTTCTGGCGTTCTCTACTCTTTGAATCTTAAATGGTATAGCTGTACTTAGTTTAGTCTTTGGTGATAAAATTTAAATTTAGGCAGCAAGTTTCATTAGATAGTTTGATATATATTTTCAGATGTTTTACTGTGTTTTGGTAAAATTCTAAATGCATGCAACTGCTCAAGTATATTTTTGTAGTTTTTTGCTTTTAGCATGAATCGATCACTAATTCTGTGATTTTCAGGAAGTCTATTTTTATAATTTTTTCCAGGAAAGCATAGGAACTCCATTTACAAATGAGAAAATTAAAGCACTCAATTATTAGATAAACTTCTTAACATGGCATTATTTTCAGTTTGGGGTTCTATTAATATTATATGCTAGGCAGTTAGGATCTTCAAGATAGGAGACAGATGACAGAGAGAATATGGAAATGACTGAAGATCAGCTGGATAATTGTTTGATGACAAAAAAATATTAATATTAGGCAACCCTTTTTAAAGCTACTAAACGTGAGAAACTGTAACATCTGAGAAGTTTCTAGACAATTTCCAATGTTCCCACTCTTGGGAAAACTCTGCAACTGATCATTGCTTATTTCTCTTCCTCAAGGTGATGATCCCTTACTAACATGAGGTTCTATATTGTTATTTTGTCTTTGATGACACCAAAACATCCTATTGGATTCTCTGTAAAATTCGCACAATAGTGTAAAGGGCTAAGGAGTCATTTTAAAATCAATACACATTTGAGGAAGAAGATTCTGATGTGCTCTTGAAAAGCAAAGCAAAGGGAGATAAATATACATGTGGAATCTGTGGTCACATGGAGATAAATCATGTGACAAGCTTTAACTGCTTTCAAAATGGGAATATTCCTGGCAACTTGGGAAACCACTATTTTTTTCAAGTTGTCTTTCTTCCTCATCCCTTCCCAACTAGACAGTGCAAAAAATGAAGAGCCCTAAAGTTGTGTGGACTCATAAAGTGCAACATTTATTTTAGAAGTTCTAATGTACTTTTAAGGAATCAATTTAAAAATGCCTTTTCTGTGGGAAGTGTTTTCGGATTTTATTTCTTACACTAACACTTTCTTTTGTAACTATAACATGAACACATCCCTTCTATCTAGACCTTCACTACAAAGTGGCTCTGGAAATTTGAATTTAAAAACTTACGTTTCTACTTTTTTTTGTTATTGCAAGTTTGTAAGGTAAGATTTATTTAGGAACTAGGGCTGCTTTTATGATTGTTCTTGCATTTATGGCTTTCTAATTTAAAAATAAATCTGTCTTAAAAAGTCTCTAATGCTTTGTTTTATAGGTATGGCAATCTAGATGGTGATCCAAAAGAAATCTCTCCAGTTATTGACCAGTTCATTGAGTGTGTCTGGCAGTTAATGGAACAATTTCCCTGTGCCTTTGAGTTCAATGAGAGGTTTCTGATTCACATTCAACATCATATTTATTCCTGCCAGTTTGGAAACTTCCTATGTAACAGCCAAAAGGAGAGACGAGAACTCAAGTAAGTGTTTTGGTGTTTAACTTTTATTTAAAGATTTTGGTGACTGAGAATTTTAGATGGTCTTTCATAATTTTGAAGACTTTTTTCATTTAGTCACATACCTATACTGACAGATTAAGGTTATTTTCTTTTTCCTGGCATCATTTCAGAAATGGTTTAAATGTCATCAACTGACAGATACATACAGTTTCATTTTTCCCCTCAGTTTCTGCCTGATATACACAGACAGCTTGATAGACTTGATGCACGAATACCGAAAAGGAATTTTCTGGAGTCAGAAAAAGTGGTTTTTGCATTTGAAAGGAAAAGGTTAGATACCTTTGGTGGCTATGCTACCATAATAAAAACTGCAAATTTAATTGGGAAAGCAAATATAAAACTAAAGCCATCACTTATTCAGATTAAAACTGTACTGCTTTATCCAAGGGTAAAAGTAGCTAAAATGTGGACTTTAAAATAAGTGATAGTAAAAAACTTAACAATAAAGCGATTTAGGCAGTATAAATGAGAGAACATTTTTTAAATTTTCATAAAATGAAATGATTTTAACTCTGGTGTATACAACATTATCAGATTTAATCTGGGGAATGGTCAGTTCAAATGAAATGGACTCCAGTGGTTTTATACGGAGTTGAACATAAAGAAAATTAGTTTTTGTAGTGGATACTAGTTTGTTTTCTCTAAGGAAGCTCAAGTGTGATTCCTGGCAAATGGAGACGATTTTAGAAGGAGCAGAGTGTATCATTTAGGGTCACCTGTTTTCCTATACAGTTTTGTGGTTTCTTGTATCTGACTAGCCAATTCTAACAGTATCTGCTTGGGTCTGAATATGGCTTTTCCACTTACTAGCTATAGGACTTTGGGAAACCACTTTCTCTATTCCTCAGTTTCCTCATCTGTAAATTAAGACATATCTCACAGCAATTCAGTGAGGATTAAATGAGAGAAAACATGTGAAACACTTAGAATTGTGTCTGACAAATTATAAATGTCCAATGACTATTTGGGGGAAAAACTTCCCCCAAAAGAACAGCTTAAAACACACACACACAAAAGGAACAAACAAACAAACAAACAAACAAACAAACAAACCACTTAAAGGAATCGAACACCTTGTCAAGGCCAGTACAGATGGTGGTGAAGTTGAGATTATTACAGTGTTCTCCCTCTGTACCATGAAGCCACCAAGATGATACATTTACCTGCTGTCGAACAGACACGTGGTTTTCAGGTTACAATTATTAGTTCCTTTCCAGCTTTAATATAACATATCTACTATGTGTAAACACCAAAATAGGTCATTTAGAGACTTATTTTCTTTATAAAACAGGATTCAAGAAAGAACATATTCATTATGGGCTCACCTGTGGAAGAATCGGGCCGACTACCTGAATCCTCTGTTTAGAGCTGATCACAGCCAGACTCAGGGAACCCTTCATCTCCCTACAGCACCATGCAACTTCATGTACAAGTATGTAAACCCTTGAGAACTTTGTAGCTATGGTATGAACTTAGATTTTGGTACCGTTTAACAATCAGAGGTCAAAATTTATGAAACACTGATCTTTGAGGCTTTTGTTGGACACAGAAGACACCAGAGGGAGATGCTTACTCAAGCATCTGATCTGGTATTTTTGCCAGTGTCTCCTCTGCCTCTTTATTCCTCCTAATTGTGGAATTTTCTTCAGGAGTTGATGTTTTATAATAATGATATCATAAAAGGTAAGTTCCACCGTATTAGCCAGGATGGTCTCGATCTCCTGACCTCGTGATCCGCCCGTCTCGGTCTCCCAAAGTGCTGGGATTACAGGCTGGAGCCACTGCGCCCACAGAGCGAGACTCCGTCTCAAAAAAAAAAAAAAAAAAAAAAAAAAAAAAGGTAAGTTCCAATTTTTTAAAAAGCAAATGAAAGAGAATAATGCACATGCCTTAAGTCAAATGTGGAATCACAAGTTTCAACAGTGATCATGACTTATTAAGGTTGGAACAAAAGTAACTGCGGTTTTTGCATTAGTTTAAACAACAAAAAGGCAAAAACTGCAGTTACTTTTGCACCAACATAATACCTTGCCTTTTTGTCTCCACTGAATTAAGTCCTAGTGGAAATACTTCCCTTGTGGAAATTACGTTAAGAGTGTATGTATCACGATGGGGAGAGCAGGGTGGCATCCTACAGGTTCTACTAGGTATGTGCTAGATACATATGTTTTTTCCCTTGGCTTCCTTGCTAGGCTTGTATAATATGAAAAAACTCAAAGGTCAACAACAACAAAAAAACTCACGCAGAATAAACAGAAACCCCATCTCTTTCTTCCTACTCACTCCCAACACAGACTTGATGGCTTTTCTTCCTGTATAGATTTCGTTTCTCAAGGTTTTTTTCCCTCAATTATTTCAATCTAATTATTTCCTCAGAATTTATAGCAGAATATTCCATCATACTAAACAAAAGCCTCCATAGTGCACATAAAACAAGTTTTAAGAGCTGTTGAGATATGACCAATTGGATTGCAACTGATTTATTATTAACAGCTAGTCAACACATATTTTATTGAGGAGCAAACACTGTTCTGGGCACTGCAGATAAAACAATGACACCAAGTTCTTGGCCTCAAAGTACTTTTCTACATAAATAGTGGGTCTAAGGATAACTCTATGATAACACCATTTTTCTCATTTGCACTCCAGTATGCTTTTCTGTGTAGGATAAAAAGGGATTTATTGGTCGGGCGTGGTGGCTACCACCCGTAATCCTAGCACTTTGGGAGGCTGAGGCAGGTGGATCACCTGAGGTCAGGAGTTCGTGACCAACCTGATCAACATGGTGAAACCCCGTCTCTACTAAAAAATATATAAACTTAGCCGGGTGTGGTGGTGCATGCCTGTAATCCCAGCTACTTGGGAGGCTGAGGCAGGAGAATCGCTTGAACCCGGGAGGTGGAGGTTGCAGTGAGCCAATATCACACCACTGTACTCTGGTTTGGGTGACAAGAATGAAACTCTGCCATAAAATAAAAAGAGGGGTTTATTACAAATGTAGATGTCAACTTTTAGTGGTAGTGATAAAAAAGATAAAAGCTGCAAGTTGAAGATTCCCTTTGTAGCTGAAAGATTCTAAATATACAATTTTTTTTTTAAATTTATTATTATTATTATACTTTAAGTTCTAGGGTACATGTGCATAACGTGCAGGTTTGTTACATGTGTATACTTGTGCCATGTTGGTGTGCTGCACCCATAAATACACAATTTCAAAGTTCAAAACTAACAGCCATTTTCTTAAAAGAAAATGGTTACATGTGCTATTTCAATTTTAGAAAAATGTATTCTGTGTTTTCTAATTCATATATACAAGTAGACTTTTCATAAACTTACTCTCCCCAAAGGCATTTGCTGACCCAAGGAAAAAAACATCAACATGAAACTATTACCTTAAGCAGTGGCTTTTTTGAGGCTGAAATTTGCATTTGGTTATTATTAAGACTGTGGTATCACAGATAACTTAGAAGATTTGAAATGTGAATTTTCAGATTGTGATAAGGTGGTAATGACGCTTTGCCGTCCTTTCCAGGTTTTGGAGTGGAATGTATAACCGCTTTGAAAAAGGGATGCAGCCCCGACAGTCAGTTACAGATTACCTGATGGCAGTGAAGGAGGAAACTCAGCAGCTAGAGGAAGAACTAGAGGCCCTGGAAGAAGTAAGACATACTTGCTTTGTTAATCTATTTTCTGTGCTTATTTCTAGAAGAGCAAGGCTTCATGAAAGCCTCTTAAGATTCAGTGCAACACAACCATTTCTCATGTTTAGCCAGTAGAACACCTGAAACACAACCCCATCCAGGTGAGGACTCAGATAACCGAAGCCCAAACCTAGGCATTTAATGCATTTCACACATCTGGCTTGTGGCTCAGTTCCACAAATTTTTGGTTGTTCCTTATTTTTAGGTCAACTTTTTTGATTACTGTTATTTGGGAGTAGTAAAATTAAATCTTTCTGGCAAAGTGAAAAAGTAAAAGAATAAAATCAAATATATGTACTTATAAAGATCTTTCTCCACTTTTAAAAATTATGTAACTATTATATTAATCTATAATTGGTAATAGGGGAGACTGACTATAAAGTCTATCCTTTGGCTTCTAATAACTTCCCTATACTTGGACAGGGAGGTTATAATAAAATGCTTTTCCTAATTGGATAACTTTGTTTCCAGCGGTACTACTGTAGTTTATGAAAATCTTAGGATTCTGTTAGTCTATTCCAGCAGTCTGGCTCTTTAAAACTGGCTCTTCATTATTACAAAGTCAAAATTCCTTAGGCTAGCATTTGAGATTTTCTCTTTTCAACTTTATTTTCCATGCTAACATTTAACGGTTTCTGCTGCTTATATACAATTTAGACCTTCCTACGTTTGTGTTTTTTCCTCTCACTGTCCCTCCACCTGCCAGGAATGCTTACTAGCCATGAGCAGAATGTCCAAGTTTAAATCTTTCACAGTCCTGTTAAAATGTTCCTTCCTCCCTGAAACTTAGTCTGTTCTCTTACTTCTAACTTTACCACTCCATCCCTCTTCAAGAACTTTTGCCTTTCTGAAATTCTTACATTGCATGAACTCTGCCTCTCTCTGCTCCACTACTCCATGTTTCTTAGGGCTGGGTCTGTATTTATCTCTGTTCCTCACACTACCCAGCACAGTGCTTTTGCACATAACCCAAATGAATGCTTTTTGAATGACTACATAATACTTGATCTTCTAACACCTCCTCTAACTTCAAAACACGAAATCTGGTGAAATGTACTCTGAACCCAGGTGTTCATGACATGAATGGAAAAACAAAATGTGGTATATCCACGTAATGGAATACTCTTCAGCCAGAAAAAGGAATGAAGTACTGATACATGCTATACCATGAATGAACTTTGAGAACATAGGCTAAGTGAAAGAAGCCAGATACAAAAAGCCACATACTGTATTATTCCATTCTCAATTTATATAAAACATCTAAACTAGGCAAATCCATAGAGATAGAATGTTGTAGCCAGGGGCTGTGGGGAGATAGGAATGGGGAATGACTGTAATGAGTATGGGGTTTTCTTCTGGCAGGGTAGGTGATGACAGTGTTTTACAATTACTAGTGCTCGTTGCACAACCTTGTGAATATAAAAACCACTGAACTGTATACTTTGAAAGGGTGAGTTTCATGGTAAGTGAATTGTAAAAGTGTAAAAGTGTAAAAGTCAGATGATAAACACTTCATTCTTGATTTCTAAAAAATGTTTTTTTGAGTTCATGGGATGAGAATCACCACGTGAAACCATGTAGGTATAGAAAGGAGGGAGACTAGGGCTCACTGGGTGCTTCAACTGTGCTCTATTGTTTAAGATTATAGAAAACCTATGTCAAGGCAGGTATTATCCTTACATTAGAGATAAAGAAAGCAGGCCCCACAGGTTTTGTCCAAGGTCGTAAAGCCCAGGTTTGAACTCACATCCCTCTGAGTCCCATGTTCTTAACATTATACCCACTTGGGAGGTAACAAATGCTAAAGGCATGCATATATAGAAAAAGATAAATTATTCATGATTTTTTCCCCTGAAATTGTTATTTCTTTCTTAGAGGCTGGAAAAAATTCAGAAGGTCCAGTTAAATTGCACTAAGGTGAAGAGTAAGCAAAGTGAGCCCAGCAAGCACTCAGGGTTTTCTACCTCAGACAACAGCATAGCCAACACTCCCCAGGATTACAGTGGGAATATGAAATCATTTCCATCCCGGAGCCCTTCACAAGGCGATGAAGATTCTGCTCTGATTCTAACCCAAGATAATTTGAAAAGTTCAGATCCAGATCTGTCAGCCAACAGTGACCAAGAGTCCGGGGTGGAGGACTTGAGCTGTCGGTCTCCAAGTGGTGGTGAGCATGCACCAAGTGAAGACAGTGGCAAGGACCGCGATTCTGATGAAGCCGTGTTTCTCACTGCCTGAAGTTTCCCTTTGGAGTCCCAAAGTAAAGGACACACAAGCAACACTTCCAAAAAGAAGGGAACAAGGTAGTTTATCATAAAAATAAGAAATGGTACATGTCATTGACAACTATTTTAATGCAGCTATGAAAAGGGAAAAAAGTGCCCAGTTCTTGATTTCTTAGATACTGAAGAGGATATAGTAATTTTATTTACCAAATATAAGGAAAATTTTTCACCATTTTGAAGCTCATCCTAGACTATGAAAATTTTATTCACTGCAGAGCAATTACTTCTGTCATTACCTGAAGTGATCAGTATATATCTTCCTTGTCATAGCATGCATCCCTCAAAAAGCCTCCACTCCTTTCCCTCACATCTGTGATCATCATCAATCTTATGATTCACTTCCAGATGCATATTTTGTGTTTTCTAAAGCATCTGACGTTATCTTCCTTTTTGACCCTCTTACACATATTTCTAAAAACAGGCACATTGTTGAGATGGACCCTTTTTGGTTAATAGATATATTCCTAAGGAGCTTTTAATTGCTTATCTTTCAGGAATAATCATCACTTTAACTTTTCCTGAGATCATATATTTTGAATTGTTAGAATAATTGTGTTGCCTTTCTCTGAGATCTAGAGTCTGTTTCTCCTCATAAAATGTTAAACCTTGTATATCACTTTTTCTCTAACACTAATTTAATAGCTAACAAGGTAGAAGCAACATTCATTCTCTTGGTCTTGTATATGAATTTAAGTATTAGCTTTCTCATAATAACCTTTTATTACTATTGTAGAGACTACACTATCGACAGTGTGGGCCAGCCGCCAGCCTGATCTCAAAGTATAACATTATAAAGTTAGTAGGGTAAAACATACGTGAGGGAAAATCCAGTTTCAAAGAACTAGAGAATTGGGTTGTCATGTCTGTTTAATGAAAGGAATAGGTTTTGTAATCTATTATTTTAGAAATTATGTAACTCGCTAACATGGTTTAATTAACATTAGTAACATCTCATGACCACTGACTGCTGAAAGTTCTGAAAATAATTTTTTTTTTTTTGTAAAACTGCACATTTGAGGGAGAGTTCCTCCCCTGTCTTATGAGTAAAAAAAAACTTCACTAGGCGACCTAAATGAAACTTAGTGGAGAAAAGTGGCCATGTTTGGACAGAAATAAATGGTATTCACAATGTATGGTTTTAATATATTAGTACATTCTAGAATGTAAAGGATTAATTTAAACTTTACATCAATATTTTGAATACGTGAATTTTTTTATGGGAGAATGTATTACATTTCACTGAAATGACGACAAAGTAAAGAGGGCAAGAAAGCAACACTGCTAATCTCTCTAGTATGAAAGATTTGGAGGGAGTGCTGCAATATATATAAATGAAAAAATGTAATTGTGTTCATCATATTTAAAAATAGAATATATTAGAGAACTGTGATATAAAAGTACTGTTAATGTAAAAAATAAAGCAAGTGGAATTCTTTTAGAATATAAAATTTGGGCATTCTCTGCTGAGCAGTTCCCAAATTAAGTACAAGGAATGTTTATTCATTTTCTGCAGTATACTGTATGTAGTAGGGAATACCTTGCTAAAAGGAAACTTAGGATATAGTGGTAATGGCTTTCACATTTTTATAACATAACTCACTTCACAACCTTTTTGGAGCTGTCCACTCTTAGAAACTCTGTTGCCTAATATTGAGGATGCGGCTTTAATTTCTTCCATGTGGCAATGTATGTCTATAAAAACAATAAAAAATTTTTTAAAAATGACAGAGTATGCAAACAGCACTATGCATTTATTTGAAAAGCAAATAGTATAAATATTTGATGTTTTAAAATGCAGTTTTTAATATGACATCTTCCACATCAGAGTCATAAACTTTTAGTCCCAACTTTTTTACAAGACATTATAATTTATGTAACATGTTTGTCTACTTATTAGAAGTTAACCTAGCACTGAGATTTATATAAAATGTTGCATTTATTGCTTATTAAAACTTTACTTTCAGATGCTTCAAAGAGCATGGCTAACCCAACGAGACTAAAATATCTAATAATCAAACATTTATCAGGAAGTGTTTTATTGAGAGCAGTGGTTTAAAGCATAGGGAATAATCCAGTATAAAATTGATTTGAGGCATATTACTTCCCATTTAGTAATATTTAGAACGCAAATATTTTTTAAATTTGATATTAAATGAGTAAGAATTTTGACTATGACCCAGAAAATCAGTAACTGAACTTTTTATAGAATGGAAGGTGACGATAGAGACAGAAACCGTAGAATAAATTTTTATTCTTTAAGAGCACATTAGTTTACTTTCTTCTAAAAATGAATCTGAGCTGTCCTTCAATTTAAGCATATATATGTGTCATGCACCCTCTATTCCAATATCTCAATTTATGCCTAGAAATTTCTTTCAACTTTGAAGTGGGTCTCTTTAATTTATATCTCACTGATTTAGAATTTTCTTCTATTTTGAGATATTAACCATTAAATTTCCTCCTATGACAAATTCCTACACTGATTAGTAACTCCTAAGTATTCCTCTCTAATTCTGATTTCCATCTCATTTTTCCTGTGGCACTGCTTCTCCAATGTGGCCAATTCATAAGAAAAAATATATAGCCATAAAATTAGAAAAAATGGTCACTTAATCTCTGTTGCAAAAACAGAACCCACATTCATACGGGCATATTCAAATGCAGATTCTTTTCATCCTGGGTGACATATATAACCTTTATGTGAACTGATTTATCTATTTGTTAAATGCAGATAATTGTAATCTAACTCCTGTTTAATGACTGGGTTGTAACAAGGTTATCTAATGAATGAATTTTGAAGGAGAACCTAAGCTGTGTTAACTGGTATAGAATGAAACTGGCATGATAGTTCAACTTAAAAAAAAACACAGAGATGAACTACTCATGTGATTATGTAGAAGATATTTACTCCGTAAGAAAATGTTTCGGGTTTTTTTTGTTTGTTTTTGGTGAAAAGGAAAGCAGATAAGCATCTAAGCAATATTTATCTTTGTATAGTATTTCCACAGTGCCTTATTCTTAGTAGGTACTTAATCAAATAGATAGATCAAATGAATTAATCAAATGAAGGGCTGTGGTATGCTCCTCCCTTGTTATGCGATACACCTGATTTCTAGGAACCTGATTGTTGGCAAAAGATTGAGACTATTATTCCATTGCTGTAATTGCTGGGAAAATTAAGCTGTGGTGGCCAGTGCAGTAAGGAAAGGTTTCTGAATACCCAAAAGACTATCATAAATTTGAAACACTCTTACCTCAGTTATCTATAAATCAGGAGTAATAATTATTCCTTCCTCATCTGGTCATTTTGAAGATTTAACAGCATGCCCTTAGCACAGTGCCAGGGAGACAAGGAGAGTTATTTTCTGTATCCAACATTATATCTTAGTCCACGTGAATACTTGTCCTCCACAAACAGACTAAATATTAAGCATGTTTTAATTCCAACAAAATAATTTTGTTTTTCCTATAACTTTATTGCCAAAAACATGTACAGGAAGAACTGAAAAATATAAAAAAGAAAATCTATATTGTATGCTGGTGTTGGGAAGACAAATCATACTGGGATGACATTTAAGCGAAATTATGCATTAGTCTGTTGTGTACTTTAGATGGTACCTTACCAAGCCAGAGCTACACAGTTCACGGCATTTTCCTGTATGAGCTTTTAGGACTACTCAAGAAATATGTTAATTTTGTGACACGGTATAGAAGCAAATTGCTGAACATAGTACACAAGAACACTCAATTAAATTCATTAAAAATCAGGATTGCCTAAAAATTAAATTTTATTTATTACTATAGCTTTTCTCTTAGGAAAAGCTAACTCACAGTAAAGGTCAGAAAAGTTCATTGACTCTTTTGTGTATAGATTTACTGTTTATTAACATTAGGAATTTAGGAAACCTATCCAGCCACAAACCTACCGGATACTTATTTTTTTAAAAATTAGCATGAGAGTTTGTGTTGGACTGGTTTAAATGAAAGGCAACTTTTTTTTTTCTATTAAATATTTACTTGTATTGCTTCTTAAATGCATCTTTAGTTTTAAAAATGAAACAATATATAAGAATAGCTGGTTTATTCTTTTGATTTATTGTAGGTATTAAAAGTTTCTTTTGTGAGATGGCACATAGGCAGGTTTGGTGTTTCCTAATACTATGAATATCTTAAATTGCTTTTGAAAGTTTTATCTAGAAAGAAAGAAAAATAAGGGTTTCCTCACAGTTGAAAATAGTTTTTCAAAAAAGGTTAAGAGGAAAAAAATCTAAATACCACTCTTGATAAAGAAATGGAGCTTCAAGTTAAAAATACAAATTTAAATGAAGTTTTATAAAATATTAAAAACTAGCTAAAATTACATGCATAGGCATTTAATCAAGGTAAGAGGAACAGCAATGGAACTTAAATATGATAGGATTTATCAACAATAAATAAACATTTCAGTGCAAATAGTGCAGAAAAATTTCTCAAAGTAAAGATCATAGCAATCATTCTAATCTGTACAAAATCAGTCTCAGTTCTGTATACAATCTATACAGGATATCTGTGAATTTAGCCACTGATGAAATGCCAGTTTGCAAACCATAAATATAAAATGGTGTTTAGTTTTGTGTCCCATTCCTCTCTTGGCAGTTCATGTTTCCAGGAAAATCTAGAAATAAAACAATAAAAAAAAGCCTTAAGATTTAAGAAGATAAATATGTATCTCTTTACGTTATCTTCCAATTAAGATTTGCCCATAGTGGCTCCCAGGCAAGATGGCCGAATAGGAACAGCTCCAGTCTGCAGCTCCCAGGGAGACCAACACAGAAGGCAGGCATTTCTGCATTTCCAACTAAGGTACCTGGTTCCTCTCATTGGGACTGGTTAGACAGCGGGTGTAGCCCACAGAGGGTGAGCAGAAGCAGGGTGGGGCGTTGCCTCGCCTGGTAAGCGCATGGGGTTAGGGAACTGCCTCCCCTAGCCAAGGGAAGCCTTGAGGGACCATGCAGTGAGGGATTGCGCTATCCAGCCCAGATACTACGCTTTTCCCATGGTCTTCGCAACCCGCAGACCAGCAGATTCCCTCAGGTGCCTACACCACCAGGGCCCTGGGTTTCAACCACAAAACTAGGTGGCCGTTTGGCCAGACACTGAGCTAGCTGCAGGAATTTTTTTTCATACCCCATTGGTGCCTGGAACGCCAGCCAGAGAGAACCTTTCACTCCCCTGTAAAGGGGGCTGACGCCAGGGAGCCAAATGGTCTTGCTCAGCGGATCCCACCCCCATGGAGTCTAACAAGCTAAGATCCACTGGCTTGAAATTTTCACTGCCAGCATAGCAGTCTGAAGTTGACCTAGAACATTCAAGCTTGGTGGGGGAAGGGGCATCTGCCATTACTGAGGTTTGAGTAGTCCGTTTTCCCCTCACAGTGCAAACAAAGCCTCCGGGAAGTTCGGACTGGGTAGAGCCCACCTCAGCTCCACAAAGTCACTGTAGCCAGACTGCCTCTCTAGATTCCTCCTCTCTGGACAGGGCATCTCTGAAAGAAAGGCAGAAGCCCCAGTCAGGGGCTTATAGATAAAACTCCCATCTCCCTGCAACAGAGCACCTGGGGGAAGGGGCTACTGTGGGCACAGCTTCTGCACACTCAAACGTTCCTGCCTGCTGGCTCTGAAGAGAGCAGCAGATCACCCAGCACCGAGTTCTAGCTCTGCTAAGGGACAGACTGCCTCCTCAAGTGGGTCCCTGTCCACCGTGCCTCCTGATGGGGAGACACCTCCCAGCAGGGGTCGACAGACACCTCATACAGAAGAGCTCTGGCTGGCACTTTGCAGGTGCCCCTCTGGGACAAAGCTTCCAGAGGAAGGAGCAGGCAGCAATCTTTGCTGTTCTGCAGCCTCCACTGGTGATACCCAGGCAAACAGGATCTGGAGTAGACCCCCAGCAAACTCCAGCAGACCTGCAGAAGAAGGGCCTGTTAGAAAGAAAACTAACAAAAAGAAAGCAATAGCATCAACATCAACAAAAAGGATGACCACGCAAAAATTCCGTCTGAAGGTCACCAACAGTAAAGACCAAAGGTAGATAAATCCATGAAGATGAGGAAAAACCAGTGCAAAAAGGCTGAAAATTAAAAAAACCAGAATGCCTCTTCTTCTCCAAAGGATCACAACTCCTCGCCAGCAAGGGAAAAAAACTGGACTGAGAATGAGTTTGATGCACTGACAGAAGTAGGCTTCAAAATAAAACTCCTCAGAGCTCAAGGAGCATGTTCTAACCCAATGCAAGGAAGCTAAGAACCTATAAAAGGTTAGAGGAGCTGCTAACTGGAATAACCAGTTTAGAGGAGGACATAAACGACCTACCTGATGGAGCTGAAAAACACAGCACAAGAACTTCATGAAGCATACATAGTATCAACAGCCAAATCGATCAAGTGGAAGAAAGGATATCAGAGACTGAAGATCAACTTTATGGAAAAAAGCGTGAAGACAAGATTAGAGAAAAAAGAATGAAAAGGAATAAACAAAGCCTCCAAGAAACATGGGACTATGTGAAAAGACAAAGCCTATGTTTGATTGGTGTACCTGGAAGTGACAGAGAGACTGGAACCAAGTTGGAAAACACACTTCAGGATATCCAGGAGAACTTCCTCAACCTAGCAAGACGGCCTAATATTCAAATTCAGGAAACATAGATAACAGCACAAAGATACTCCTTGAGAAGAGCAAACCCAAGACACATAATTGTCAGATTCACCTAGGCTGAAATGAAGGAAAACATGTTAAGGGCAGCCAGAGAGAAAGGTTGGGTTACCCACAAAGGGAAGCCCATCAGACTAACAGCAGATCTCTCTGCAGAAACCCTACAAGCCAGAAAAGAGTGGGGGCCAGTATTCAACATTCTTAAAGAAAAGAATTTTCAACCCAGAATTTCATATCCAACCAAACTAAGCTTAGTAAGTGAAGAAGAAATAAAATCCTTTACAGACAAGCAAATGCCGAGGGATTTTGTCACCACCAGGCCTGCCTTACAAGAACTCCTGAAGGAAGCATTAACTATGGAAAAGAACAACCGGGGCTAGCCACTGCAAAAACAAACCAAAATGTAAAGACCATCAACACTATGAAGAAACTGCGTCAACTAATGGGCAGAATAACCAGCTAGCATCATAATGACGGGATCAAATTCACACGTAACAATATTAACCTGAAATGGGCTAAATGCCCCAAGTAAAAGGCACAGACTGGCAAATTGGATACAGAGTCAAGACCCATCAGTATGCTGTATTCAGGAGACCCATTTCATGTGCAAAGACACACAGAGGCTCAAAGTAAAGGGATGGAGGAAGATTTACCAAGCAAATGGAAAGTGAAAAAAAGCAGGGTTGCAATCCTAGTCTCTGATAAAACAGATGTTAAACCAAGAAAAATCAAAAAAGACAAAGAAGGGCATTACATAATGGAAAAGGGATCAATGCAACAAGAAGAGCTAACTATCCTTATATGTACCCAATACAGGAGCACCCAGATTCATAAAGCAAGTTCCTAGAGACCTCAAAGAGACTTAGACTCCCACACAATAGTGGTAGACTTTAACACCCCACTGTCAATATTAGATCAATGAGACAGAAAATTATCAAGGATATTCAGGACTTGAACTCAGCTTCAGCTCTGGACCAAACGGACCTAACAGACATCTACAGAACTATCCCCCAAAAATCAATATACATTCTTCTCAGCATGACATAGCACTTATTCTAAAATTGACCACATAATTGGAAGTAAAACACCCCTCAGCAAATGCAAAAGAATGGAAATCGGAATAGTCTCCCAGACCACAGTGCAATCAAATTACAATTCAGGATTAAGAAACTCACTCAAAACCACACAACTACATGGAAACTGAATAACCTGCTCCTCAATGACTACTTGGTAAATAACGAAATTAGGACAGAAATAAGTAAGTTCTTTAAAACCAACAAGAACAAAGACACATTGTACCAGAATCTCTGGAACAGAGCTAAAGCTGTGTTTAGAGGTAAATTTATAGCACTAAATGCCCTCAGGAGAAGCAGGAAAGATCTAAAATCAACACTCTAACATCACAATTAAAAGAACTAGAGAAGGAGGAGCAAACAAATTCAAAAGCTAGCAGAAGACAAGAAATAACCAAGATCAGAGCAGAACTTAAGGAGATAGAGACATGAAAAACCCTTCAAAAAAATCAATGAATCCAGGAGCTGTTTTGAAAAGATTAGCAAAATAGATAGACTGCTAGCCAGACTAATAAAGAAGAAAAGAGAGAAGAATCAAATAGACACAATAAAAAATGATAAAGGGGAGATTGTACAGGCGTGGTAGGTCACACCTGTAATCCCAGTACTTTGGGGAGGCCGAGGTGGGTAAATTACCTGAGGTCAGGAGTTCAAGACTAGCCTGGCCAACATGGTGAAACCCCATCTCTACGAAAAATACAAAACTTAGCTGGGTGCGGTGGTGCATGCCTGTAATCCCAGCTACTTGGGAGGCTGAGGCAGAGAACTGCTTAAAACCGGGAGGCAGAGGCTACAGTGAGCCACTGAAGTCCAGCCTGGGCAACAGAGTGAGAGTCTATCTCAAAAAAAAAAAAAAAAAAAAAAAAAAAAAAAAATCACCACTGATCCCACAGAAATACAAACTACCATCAGAGAATACTATAAACACCTCTACGCAAATAAACTAGAAAATCTAGAAGAAATGGATAAATTCTTGAACACATACATCCTCCCAACCAGGAAGAAGTCAAATCCCTGAATAGACCAGTAATAAGTTCTGAAATTGAGGCAGTAATAGCCAACCAACAAAAAAAAAAGCCCAGTACTAGACCGATTCATAGCCACATTCTACCAGAGATACAAAGAGGAGCTGGTACCATTACTTCTGAAACTATTCCAAACAACAGAAAAAGAGGGACTCCTCCCTAACTCATTTTATAAGGCCAGCATCATCCTGATACCAAAACCTGGCAGAGACACAACAAAAAATGAAAATTTCAGGCCAATATCCCTGATGAACACCGATGCAAAAATCCTCATTAACATACTGGCAAACCAAATCCAGCAGCACATTAAAAAGCTTATCCATGACAATTAAGTTGGCTTCATTCCTGGGATGCAAGGCTGGTTCAACATATGCAAATCAATACATGTAATCATCACATAAACAGAACCAATGACAAAAACCACGATTATCTCAATAGATGCAGAAAAGGCCTTTGATAAAACTCAACACCCCTTCATGCTAAAAACACTGAATAAACTAGGTACTGATGGAAGGTATCTCAAAATAATAAGAGCTATTTATGACAAACCCACAGCCAGTATCATACTGAATGGGCAAAAGCTGGAAGCATTCCCTTTGAAAACTGGCACAAGACAACTCCTATTCAACGTAGTATTGGAAGTTCTGGCCAGTGCAATCAGGCAAGAAAAATAAATAAAAGTATTCAAATAGGAAGAGAGGAAGTCAAATTTTCTCTGTTTGGAGATGACCTGATTGTATATTTAGGAAACCCCACTGACTCAGCCCCGAATCTCCTTAAGCTGATAAGCAACTTCAGCAGCCTCAGGATACAAAATCAATGTGCAAAAATCACAAGCATTCCTATACACCAATAACAGACAAACAGAGAACCAAATCATGAGTCAACTCCCATTCATAATTGCTGCAAAGAGAATAAAATATCTAGGAATCCAACTAACAAGGGATGTGAAGGACCTCTTCAAGGAGAACTACAAACCAACTGCTCAAGGAAATAAGAGAGGACACAAACAAATGGAAAAACATTCCATGCTCATGGATAGGAAAAAACAATATTGTGATAACGGCCATACTGACCAAAGTAATTTATAGATTCTATGCTGTTCCCATCCAGCTACCATTGACTTTCTTCACAGAATTAGAAAAAATACTTTAAATTTCATATGGAACCAAAAACAGCCCTTATAGCCAAGACAATCCTAAGCAAAAAGAACAAAGCTGGTGGCAGGCATCACACTACCTGACTTCAAACTATACTACAAGGCTACAGTAACTAAAACAGTATGGTACTGGTACCAAAACAGACATACAGACCAATGGAACAGAACAGAGGTCTCAGAAATAACACCACACATCTACAACCATCTGATCTTTGACAAATCTGACAAAAGCAATGGGGAAACGATTCCCTATTTAATAAATGGTGTTGGGAAAACTGTCTAGCCATATGCAGAAAACTAAAAATGGACCCTTACCTAACCTTATACAAAAATTAACTCAAGATGGATTAAAGATTTAAACGTTAAGACCTAAAACCTTAAAAACCCTAGAAAAAAACCTAGGCAACACCATTCAGGACATAGGCATGGGCAAAGACTTCATGTCTAAAACACCAAAAGCAATGGCAACAAAAGCCAAAATAGACAAATGGGATCTAATTAAACTAGACGTTCTGCACAGCAAATAAACTATCATCAGAGTAAACAGGCCACCTACAGAATGGGACAATTTTTGGAATCTATCCATCTGACAAAGGGCTAATATCCAGAATCTACATGGAACTTAAATTTACAAGAAAAACACAACCCCATCAAAAAGTGGGCAAAGGATATGAACACTTTCAAAAGAAGACATTTATGCGGCCAACCAACATGAAAAAAAGCTCATCATCACTGGTCACTAGAGACATGCAATCAAAACCACAATGAGATACCATCTCATGCCAGTTAGAATGGCAATTATTAAAGTCAGGAAACAACAGATGCTAGAGAGGATGTGGAGAAATAGGAACACCTTTACACTGTTGGTGGGAGTGTAAATTAGTTCAACCATTGTGGAAGACACTGTGGCAATTCCTCAAGAATCTAGAACTAGAAATGCCATTTGACCCAGATTCCATTACTGGGTATATACTCAAATTATTATAAATCATTCTATTATAAAGGCACATGCACAAGTATCTTTATTGCAGCACTATTCACAATAGCAAAGACTTGGAACCAACCCACATGCCTGTCAATGATAGACTGGATAAAGAAAATGTGGCACATATATACCATGGAATACTATGAAGCCATAAAAAAGAATGAGTTCATGTCCTTTGCAGGGACACAGACGAGGCTGGAAACCACAATTCTCGGGAAACTAACACAGTAACAGAAAACCAAATAACGCATGTTCTCACTCATAAGTGGGAGTTGTAATGAGAACATATGGGCACAGGGAGGGGAACACCACATACTGGGGTCTGTCGGGGAGTCGGGGACAAGGAGAGGAATAGCATTAGAAGAAATACCTAATGTAGATGACAGGCTGATGGGTGCAGCAAATCACCATGGCTATGTAACAAACCTGTACGTTCTGCACATGTATCCCAGAACTTAAAGCATAATAATAATAAAAAAGATTTGCCTATAAAATAACTTGACTATGAGGGAATAGAGGTAAGGAATGGATTCTAGTATGTTCATATAAATGAGCAACTACTCTGTGTCTACTTCTTCCTAAGCTGGCAGATACGCAAAGTTGGTATCAAAAATCAGCCCCTACCCTTAAGGAATTTATATTATGATTTGGAAAGTAACATATAAAACAATTCATTGTGAGCACTAATGTTATAAGGAGCAGTAGTTTAACTGGACATAAGAAATGCCTGTCATTTCTTTTCCTATACCCCAGTCCTTGTTTTAGGGAACCTCTCATGCCCCCTTCTCATAATCCACTCCCTCAGCCCAGTCGACTGGGCAGAGGACATAGGATACCAGTTGCCAGGCCAAATTGACTACACTAGGATGGATAGCTTGCCCATACTGGTTCAGTTACTTTCCCAGAGAATGTTCTGGAACTCCAGGGACTCTTGTTTATCTCCATTTGCTGCTTGAACTGTCAGATGATATAATTAGGAATGGGTGAAGGACAAGTAAGAAAAAAAATCTTTTTTTTGAGATGCAGTCTCGCTCTCTCGCCCAGGCTGGAGTGCAGTGGTGCGATCTCGGCTCACTGCAAGCTCTGGCTCCCGGGTTTATGCCATTCTCTTGCCTCAGCCTCCCAAGTAGCTGGGACGACAGGTGCCCGCCACCATGCCTGGCTAATATTGTTTTGTATTTTTAGTAGAGACGGGGTTTCACCGTGTTAGCCAGGATGGTGTCTATCCCCTGACCTTGTGATCCGCCCGCCTTGGCCTCCCAAAGTGCTGGGATTACAGGCGTGAGCCACCGCGCCCAGCCAGAAAAAATTTTAAAAAAGAACAGAGATGCAGAAATAAGATATAAGCCAACAAGCAGTCTCAAAAAAGGTGTGAGAAGAGCTGTTTCGGTCACTGAGTGGCTGTTTTCACTCTCAGGTGACTGTACTTTCCTTCATTTTAACCCTATAATAAATCCCTGTCCTATCCAGTAACATAAGCTTTTACTTAAGTTTGTTGGGGTGGGAACTATTCTTGCAAACAAATGATTCCTAAAACAAAACAGATGCAGAGGAAAAGGAAAGGCATCTTGACATCAGGTAAGAGCACAACCAAAGATACTGTGGTAGAAGAAGAATGTGCCCTGTAAGACAATGCAATGTAAGGGGAAAATGCAGAGTTAAAATGGATGATCTGAAATATATGCAAGATTATGGAAATCTTAAAACCAGAGGAATTTGCCATGGATACTGTCATTACTAGGGATTCATTATAGGTTCTGGAGTAGAGGCAATTTTATCATAAAAGTGGTATTTTAGGAAGATCATTCTGTCAGTGCTGCATAGGAAGAGAACCCTCAAGTCATGGGGACGGGCAAATTATTAGAGTAATCATGGTGTGGGATGGAAATAGAGACTGGCTGGAAGTTCACTTTAGAGGAAGAAATGACAAAGGAGCCTTCTGAGAAATGTTAGCCACGTGATAAGGTATACTCTACACACCAGGTGAGAGAAAGGAACTGACTATAACTTACAATTCTATATTAGGAGGTAATGTTAAAAAAATTTCATTCATGCCAAGATCATAGAAAATATCCAAAAGATTTCTACTAGTTGTATGTTTATATTATGCTTATTATATAATACAAAGCATTCTATGTTACATAGCACAATAGGTATAATGAGAGAATTATGCTTAAGGCTGATGAACAGGCACCATTAACAACATGTTTATTTAAAGAATACTGATGCAATAACCTTGAAACTCAAAACTGAAATACAATTTACCTATAGTGGAGCATGAAATTGGCTGTGCATTGCTATTGCCTGCTGAAGTTTCTCTTCCTTGGCTCTTCTACAGTGGCAAATCTAGAAAATAAATTTTTAAAAATACCAGTCACTTTTACAAAGATATGCCTATTACTTTACTTCCTACAGTATGACAGGAACCTTTTAACTTGTTGGCACTATTTTATGTTTTGAATGTTGAAGATAGCTAATAATTCAATAGCTAAAATTATTAGATTATGAGCAAATTCATTTCATTAGCACTAATGTTACAAGGCGCAGATAATAGTTTGAATGGGACAGAAGTGCCTGTCATTTTGTTTCCTGCACGCCAGTCTGTTTTAGGGAACCTCTCATGCTCCCTTCTCATAATCCACTCCCTCAGCCCAGTCGACTGAGCAGAGGACCACATGACACCAATTCATTCTGAATTAGCTAGTAATCTAATAATTGAATGTTGAAGATAGCTAATGTTGAAGACAGCTAAGACTTTAAGAATCAAAAAAACCTCTTGCTTGGGAGGCAGCCTTTGCCTGCAAGCTTCTAGAATGTAAAACAAACACTGATCCTTTATATCAATTATCTGACTATGTAACTTTAAATATCTGTGTTTTAAAAATATGGATGTAAATTCTGCTGTTAACCAGGAAGATTAACAGATACAAGCTTCAAGGCACAGTTATATATCATTAAAGAGTAACGGACCAGAAATCAATGCCTTACTAACACTATAACCATGTCAGTCACTAACATCTCTGAACTTCAATTTCGCCTCATGAAAAATGGGAATGATAAAATCCACCCCATCTGCCTTAACAGGAGTGTGTGTGTGTTTGTGTGTGTGTGTGTCTCACAGATGTTTCATAAAGTTTACTAACGAAAGATTATTTTTAAAATGTGATTATTTCAGACAACTTACGTAAATATTTTGGACTGTATTAAAAGGCAACAAACTATTAAGCAGACTGTTTTGGATTTTTCTTTAAATATAACAAATATCAGAACAGAACAGGAACTGTGTCTCAATTTTTAAAAATTATTTTATAATCCCTATAGATCATTCTCTCTTTCAACAAGTGGTAAAACAAGTCATTAAGGAGTATGTTTCAACTATTCGGACTAGATTTACCAGCTGTATTACACAATGATATAGATATTACCATTTCTGAAACAACTATTTTATTTACCTGCTTGTATACTCAGATAAATCAAGTCTAAAGTGATAGGAGGATGATGCTATTATTCTTACGAGGCTTTTCAGGTTCCTCTCACAGCACTCAAAACTCCACTTCAGTAACGTGCTAATGTTTTTCACTCATGAGTATGCTAAATTAATTTGATATTATGCTGTCAAAAAAATTTTTTTTCCCCAGATCAGCACAAAGTTTATTAGCAATTTCTGCTCAGACGAGCCCCTTTCTGACCAGGACTGTTCCTCTGACATACCAGACAGGGAACAGCCACACATACAGGCCCTCACTCTCATTTACTTCTCAAGTCACATCAAAAGGACATCTTAGAGCAATGGCACTTGCCCCCCATGGGGTTCCCTGGGAATAGCTAAGGTGTGTGGCTGTCCAGAGTTCTATGACAGACCTTCAAAATTTTAAGTTCCAGGTACCTGGTTTTTGCCCAAGTCCACACCCAAGAAATAGAAACCTTCCTTTCGGGTAAATAATATATTGTACAAAAAAAGGGAGATGACAGCATAATAGAGAAATAGCTAAGACCCAGTGCTTCTCCTCCCTATAAAAATACCAAACTTTATCCAATACTTGTCCTCAATTGACGAGTATTACATACTGTTCTCTTTTCCATGAAGCTACTGAGAAAATCATCTATTTCCATCTTTCCCTCCAAGAAGTCTTCTGCAATATTATCAGATTCTTCCTCAGCTTCATGTGCAGCTACTTTCAATCTTGCCTGTAGGGCACTTGCACTACAGCTCTGAAAAAGAAAAATCAGGCACTACTTTAATTTATGATACTCACAAGAACTCCTCACAGGGAATGGAAGGAAAGTAGTGGTATGGAGAGGCAATTTATTATGTGCCCTATATAGCCTCTTTTTGAGAAAATCTGCTATCTTATAATGACCCACCCAGGTCCTTAGCTACTGGCTGCAAACTATTAAATGAGAGAAACGGAGAAAATCATTGTTCTCTCCTAAGGATTTACAAATTAAATCACTGTGGTAGATATCTGCGAAGGAGACTCTCCACTAATGACCTCACCTCCTGGCATTCCTGCCCTTGCATAATCCCACCCTTGAGTGTGGGCTGAACTTGATGACTCATTTCAATGGAATAAGGCAAAAATGATGGGATTAAATTTCACTAAAGCAATGAAAGACTGGTACACAGAAAACTGTAAGATACTGCTATAAGAAACTGAAGACATAAATTACTGGAATACATCCCATGTTTATGGGTTGAAAGATTTAATATTCTTGAGAAGACATTACTAATCAAAGCAACCTACAGACTCGATGCAATCCCTATCAAAATCTCAATGGTATTTTTTGCAAAAATAGAAAAACCCATCCTAGAATTCATATGGAATCTCAAGAGATCCCAAATAGCCAAAACAATCTTAAACAAAGATGACTAATATTTCCTGATTTCAAGTTACTACAAAGTTACAGTAATCAAAACTGTGGTACTGGCATAAAAATATAAAGAACAATGGAACAGAATAGAGAACGCAGAAATAAACCCTCACATAAATGGCCAAATGATTTTCAACAAGGGGGCCCAGTCCAGTTAATGGAGAAAGGAGTCTTTTCAACAAATGGTGCTTGAAAAAACTGGATATATCGACAGGCAAAGGAACAAAGTTGGCCCCTTACCTTACTTAAATACAAAAATTGATCCAAATGGATCACAGACCTAAATGTAGGTACTAAAACTAATGGCCATCCTGCTCAGTGTGGTGGCTCATGCCTGTAATGCCAGCACTGTGGGAGGCTGAGGCAGGCATATGGCTTGAGCCTGGCAGTTCATGACCAGGCTGGGCAACATAGCAAGACCCCATCTCTACAAAAAATACAAAAATTAGCCAGGTGTGGTGGCACACACCTGTAGCCTTGGCTACTTGGGAGGCTGAGTCAGGAGGATCACTTGAGCCTGAGAGGTCAAGGCTGCAGTGAGCTGTAACTGCGGCACTGCACTCCAGCCTGGATGACAGAATAAGAAAAAAATAAAATAAAATAATGGCCATCCTAATGCATGTGGGGTAGTATCTCTTTGTGACACATCATACACAAAAATGAACTGTAATGCACCATTTTCTTATTGCCCTCGCCAAAACTGGTTATCTATCTTTACAAGTATGGCTCACGTGGATGTTTTATTTGGCTATTATGTGCCAACCACCGAACCAGGTACATAATAGGTACTCAATAAATATTTAATGAATAAGTAACTGGAAACTTTTGAAAATATGTTCAGCTTTACCATAATTTTTTTAAAAGCCAAATAAAACATCCACATGAGCCATACTTGTAAAGACAGATAACCAGTTTTGGCGAGGGCAATAAGAAAATGGTGCATTACAGTTCATTTTTGTGTATGATGTGTCACAAAGAGATACTACCCCACATGCATTAGGATGGCTATTATTTTATTTTAGGAATGAAACAGAACAGATTCCTCCATCACGGAACCAACGGTCTACTGAAAGTGGATTCCATATGTTAGAGTGTAGAAGATTCATCATCCCCCCAAAAATTGACTGAGAACATCTAGAAAGAAACCTAGGAATCAGTGTTTGGTGTGTGTCTGTCTTTTTTAAGTGTTTCAAGAATTGCTTCCAGCAATTCTTATATGAATGTTTAAGGATCAGAGTAACTGTTAAAGCAGAATCTTTATTGGACATTTATCTTTCTCCTTTTGTCAGTTTCCTGTTTTTTTCCTTTTCCAATAGACCACTGGCATTAGTATTTGTTGTATATGCTAAAAATATCTGTACCTTTTTTAACTTCACTTTTGATTTCATGATTTTTTAATATATCCAAATTTTCAATCTGTATAGCTAAATATGTCGAGTTTTTCCTTTATACTCATATCTGTTTTATTATGCTTAGACTTTTCCCACCATAATCTTAAAGAAAAAATCCTAGAAGCTAGTTGACTTTTTATGGTTTCCACTGAAGTTGTTTATCTGTAATACCTTTCTGTGTATTGTATGATACGATGATCTAGCCTTTTTCTAAATGGATACTAAATAGCCAGTTTTATAATTTACTGAATCCTCAATTTTTTCCAACTGATTTATAGAATAAATTATTCTATTCCATAGAAATAATTTTCTCTTCCTATAAAATTACTATACTGTTTTAAATAATGAAGATTTACAGTGTATTCTGACACTGGGAAGGGGAGTTTTGTTCATTTTTTCTTTTTGTTCAAGCTCTTCCTGACTACTTTTACTTTTACCCAGCTGAAAAAATAAAGTTTCAGATGAACTTTTGAATAAATCTGTTAAGATTTAAAAACAAAACAAAACAAAACAAAACAAAAAAAAACCTCTTGGCATTTTGATTAGAACTGTATTAAGTTTCTAAGTTATTTTGGGGAGAATGAAATCTTTTTAATACTGGATCTTTCATTCAATGAATATATTCTATGCTGCTCTAAACAGTCTTAGAAAACAGAAAACTCAACTCTTCTTTTATTGAATGCCAATTCAATAAAGGTTCCTAACTTACTTCATTGGATTCACTTCTAAGTACTTTACAGTTTTGTTTAATGAGTTGTTTTCTGTACTTCATTTTGCAGTAATTGCTGCAGCAAACAGGAAAAAGTTTCTCAGTTCTCTAGAATTTTTGATTGTTTATTTTTGGTAAACAACTGTTTCATTTCTTATTTTATACTATACCACTTTTTGTGGTCTTGTTGCAGTACTCAGAACCTCCCAAGCAATGTTAAACAGCAGTGATCATGAGGCATTACTCTCTTATTCCTAACATTAATAGGATCCTAGACATGTTTAGTCATTAAGTGTGATGTTTACTGCTGGTTTCTAGTATTCTTTTTCAAGTAAGAAATTTCTAGTTTTAGTTTACTATGAGTTTATATAAAGAATGATGTTGAGTACTATGAAAGCTTCTTCAACATTTACAAGGTCCAGTATATATCTAACAGTACTTCAGTTGAGTCTCACAGATTTTCTGTGAAGGAGGACTGCTTAGGTTAGACTCCTAACTAATGTTTCTACTTGTATGACCTCAAGGAAGTTATTTCATCTCACTGTGCCTGTTTCCCTATCTGTAAAATGTAAAATGGGAAAAAGTAACAATACCTATTTCACAGGACTTGGTGTAATAACAGGCCATATATGTAAATAGCTTCATGCAGCACAAGACATATTAATTGCTCAATGTTAGCTATTATTTCCTTATTCTGACAAATGACCATATTATCTGAAATCATTATAAATTTATATTCTCCTTTACCATCTTTTTTGCTGTTGTTGGTTTATATCTATTTTATGTTTTATTTCACTGACTTTATCCAAAGTTCCTGATGTTATAGGAAACAGAGTATTAACTATGAGGTTACTGGTATAATACAAAGATTATGTCCTCTGTTTCCTTTTCATTTTTAAAGATTCCTTTTTTTCAGAAATATAGGTTGAATTTTATAAAATTCTTTCGATTTTCACATAACTGGATTTCTAACAAAACTTATTTGTAGCAGATAATACTATATATTTTTCCTATATTATTCTTTTTAATTTGCAAACTTTTCATTTAAGGTATTTGTAGATAAGTTTACAAGTGAGTCAAAAGTTTTTGTTGTTGTTGTTGCTAGGTTTCACTACAGGGGTTGCAATGGTTTCATAACTTACTCAGAAAAGTTATTTGTCTGGGCCTGTCATAATTTTGTTTTGGAAACAAAGACGCTCTTACATGAGCACAAATAATGTATGATGCCTCATCGAGAGCTGTTCATCTACGTTTAACGGTATCATGTCTTAAAAGGTCAGATACCTCATAAATGGTTTCTGATGATAATGAAAATAAGATCATGACTCATGCACATAAGATTAAAAAAATCTATGGCAAAGGAAAAAAACTAAACAGTCTTACCTCACTAAGTTCATGCTGCCTTTGCATCTTCTTTTCGAAAGTAGACTTCATTTGTGTAAGCAATTCATACTAAAAGAGAAAATGAAAAGGATGTTTTATTCTATTTTTAAATTATATACATTTCTACAAAATGATCACTAACTCACCTTATCTAAAACAGTTTGCCTTTTGGCTTCCAAGCTGGGCTCCAAAAGGAGATTTTTTCCTGTAAGATAAATCTCTAGATTACTTCTAGGTAAAGATCAGATTTTTTCCAGGAAATGTGAGCTGAGGAGAGGGAAAACATACTTGCTAGTTCCTCAATACTTTTTACTAAGTCATCTTTGTCAGTAATAATTTGTTTTAGTTGAGGCAAAGTCAGAAACTGTTCTAGTAATACCTCCTCTTGTTCATTCATATCTGTGAGTTGTGTCACACTAGAAACACAAAAGAAAAAATGTTAATAAATATCAGACATCAAGTTTTTCTCCCTGACAACTATTTACAATTTTTCAGCTTTATTTTGGTTGATAGGGTTCTAAATAATTTTTACATATACACCTAAGGCTGCCAATTTTAACCTTAAAATCATATAAAACATCAACCACAATGGAACATAAAGCAGTCTGTAATATATTCTCAACAGAATCTGTAAAAGTAAATTCTGGTCCAATGGATATGTTGATATATCTCCTCTCTTTAAAAATCACAACTGTGGGGAAGTGTTCACAGTTATCCAGTGACCTGAAATTAAAAATAAAGTCAACTTAACTCAGGTAAAGAAAAATGTATGAAACTAAGAGCTTATTCAGCTTAGGTTTCTTAAAATAGGACAGCAGTAATACAGTTCAGTATTTTTTTCTTGTTCTTAATTCTGTTTAACTTAATTGCTTGAGAATATCACTTATTTCTTAAATTTCCCTGATAGGAACCAGACTGACTGATATATAAAATTTAAGCTATTTATTTCTTCCAAGCATAATGTTGAACATGCTAGTACTATAGTAAATTCAGATGAGTAAAAGTTCACAGACAAGCTAGCATTAGAAGAATTTCTTCCTAGTCATTTCATTGTATGTATTGACGAGAGGGAAACAGAACTGAAAAGAGGCCAGAGTAGTTACTGTAACATTTTGGCTTGTGAAAAACTTTTATGGGAAACTATTCTATCTAGTCAGCTTTAGACCAGGTCAGTGCATGATTCCAAGGATGTGTTGGCCAAAATGCAGTCAGTAAAATCTCCCAAGACTCTACAAGTTACATAGTCTCTGCTAGTGCATAATGTCAATTACTGTAGGACCAGTAAGATAGGGTGCATAAGCAGTCACAACTCCGTTTTAACCTCTCTGCCTATTTAGCTTACAGATGTGTGGCTATCACAATAAGAGTTATAGATATGTTTATGTGTGTTTATGTATATGTGTGTATAGATATTCATAAAATATTTAAAGAAAAGAAATAATGGAGGGCTAAACCAAAAACAAAAATGGGTATCTGTAGGGTGAAAGAACTAGGTGGAGCGGATATGGATGGAAGCAAAAACTTTTCTGAACGTATCTTAGTTTTGACTATGGAGCCATATAAAAACGTTGGATAATTTAAAAATAAAGAAGAAAAGAAAAAGCAGTCTTTAAAATTCCGAGAAAATGGACTGCTTTGAAAATAAGTAAACCTGTATATTCTAAGTTATATCAACACCCAGAGAAAAATTATTTGAAGAGATTAAAAAAACAACAACAACAGTATATTCTGGCATGTCATAATCCTAAAGATGACAGAACTGTAAAAAACAAAAACAAAAATTTAACCTGCATTCAATAATCTTAGTAACAATACTGGTATTGTTATTTTGGAAAAGAACAAGGGCCCTTCAGAGAAATGGCTGACTCTAGGTCTGGGAGAAGAAATGTTCATGATGAGCCCATTGCATCTTCAACTTTGCCAGAAACGATACAGAAGGCAACTTGAGTTTCTCACCCATCAGAGCAACTTTTGGAGATGGATAGCGCATCAACTCATTATTGTGAAAGCTGATACTATAAGGGGAAAAATTAAGCATTTTTCTTGGTCCTGTATGAAGCCTATTTTAGTATAACTAAATATGTAATTGATTAAGTCAGGTTCTTCATAGAGTAATTCTGGTTAATAAATTCTGGTGGTAATGATAAAATTATTAAATCATATTTACGACCCTTGCTGAATTAATGATGGTCAATGATTTCAGGTGCTTTAACCTGATATAATCTTAATGTCACTAAAAAAAGGGCAACCAGACCTCACTGCTGCCTCATGGGATGTAATAGGAAGCATGCACTAATTATGACATAAGTATTGGCAAAAGAATTGAACCTTGTCTACTTCTAGCCACCAGCAGCATAGACTATGGGAAATAGAGAAACGCCCTTCAATGGTACCACAAGGAGGGAATAAGGAAAAAACAGGATATGGAAGATTTCATAGGACAAATAACCAATTTAATAAACACACACTATGTTTAATATATATGTATGCATATATATACATGGATATGTATTTATTTCCATATTTGTGTACATATATATGAGCATATGTAAATACAAATATGTATATGTCGAAGTGTGTGTGTGTGTGTGTGTGTGTGTGTGTGTGCGTATAAAAGAGAAAAGTTGGGGAGAAATGGTTCATTATTAAAAGGAACTTAAGAGATCCACTATCCAAATGCAATAGGTGGAACCTGTTTTGAATCCTGATTCAAAGAAACTACCAACAAAAAGATTAATTACTGAGACACTGGAGAAAGAAGGTAATATTAAAGAATTACCATTGTGTTAGGTATGATGATGATGGTGACTGAGGTTATGGTTTAAAAAAAGGAAAGAAAATCCTTACCTGGTAGAAAAATTTACTGAAGAATTGATGGGTAAAAAGGATGTATTATCTGGGATTTGCTTTAAATAACGGTGACTCATACCTATAGCCCTCCAAGAAAGCTGGACAGAAGGAGGCATGAAGCACGGTGAGCAAAAGGGTTCATGGCTACTGTTGCCACATGATGGATACATGGTGGCTCATTATACTAGTTTCTTCACCTTTTTTGTATTTTTGATGTTTTCATAACAATTATTTAAAAAAATTTAAAGCAAAAAAGATAACTTTAATAAATTAGAACTACCTTATGGGTTATTGTAACCATTACAATGCATATTAACCTTTAACACGCATGCAGTATATTGCAAATATTCATTAATTTATTATAACAGAAGATAATAAATCACTATTTCCTTAAAATGACTGTAAAACACTGGTGCAAGTAAATTTAAACTTTTTAAACTATAGGATTTCTCATGGGCACCTTTGATGAGATATATCCTAAAGAAAAAAAGAACTGCAAAAAAAGAAAAAAAAAGTTTAACTGCATTCAGTAGTCTTATTAATAAGAGCCTTATGAGTATCATGAACTCTCAATGGGGGTATAAAGGGTGCAATGCTTCCCAAAACTGGCCAAAAACCATTTTCTTCATGAAGCATTTTAGAGAAGCAAAGTTCCATGAAAAATGGCACCTTAATTGAAAAAAAGTTTGGCTCTGTAAAAACATCTAATACTTTATAACTTTATTTCTCTATATGTAAAGTTTATCTACTAAAGGAACAATGGGAGGTCTAAAACAGGCCAAGATATATTTTGAAACTATCAGGAATAATGTATTCAAAAATACTTTTCAAAGAATGCAGGCCACATGAGAGAAAGGATCTTGTTATCTTGGTAACTATTTACATCATTATAAAAATCCTATAAAAATCCGAGTATGTACTAGTTACTCAATAAATACAACCTATAGGACCTAAAATTGATTTTTAAAACTTTCCCACTAAGACAACTACAGTACTGTCTAGGAATAGTGAAGATTTTAAAATTTAATTTAATATGGATATGAAATAATGATCTGGTGTATGCTTACAAATAAAACAGACAATGTCACCAACTTTACTCTCCAGGTTTACCTTAGTTCTGAAAGTTCTGGAAATGCATCAGGGACATCTGGCATCTTGTAACCAAAACCATTTTGGCTTGTCTAAAGAAAAGTTTTAAATGATATTAAATTTCAGCCATTTTTTGACTGCTCTCAATTACTAATAAATGTAATCTTTAATGTACTATATCCCATAACTGTTTGCATTATCATATTTTCATCTTCACATCTCACACTGCCTTAGTCTCCCCTTCTTCCTGCAGTCTATCTTTTTTTCAGTGTGGTATACATAGGATTACTTTTTTTTGTTGCTGTTGAGGGCCATGTGAGTACCTGTGTTAGGTAGAGAACTGGTAGTTCTCTTTCTTGTCTAAGTATATGGCTGTAGATTTCACTGGTATATATGAATATTTCTCTCAAGTGAAAGGCATTAAATATAGAAAAGCAATAATTTGGCAACAGTCTGAATAGTTACATGCCTCAGTCAGATGAGACGGTAGGGTAGATGAGTAACTGAGCCATGTTTGATATATATGACTTTTTATCCTTGAGGACCCTTGAAAAGCCCTCTTGTAATTTTGTTCATACTACTAACTGTAATTTGTTCATAACATTCATTAACACAATAAATGAAAGGTTTTGGAAAAAACCAAGTCCACTTGGGTCTATGTATTCTAAATGATTATAAACTCTGAAATTAGTAATGTTGGATATAGTATGGTTTTATACTTGAGTAATGCTATGGGTGATATTTACTGAGGGTTGTAATTGAAAGGCTTTATACTCCTTTAAATGTTTTATGCCGAAAGTATTAGTTTCTTCCTCAGTAACATTCCACATAGCAACAGTTAAGAACAGCTTAAGAACATACAAGTTTTTAAGCCAATGGAACACTTGAAGCCCTCAGCATACATTAGCAGACCCATCATGTGACATCTGCTGCTCCCACATGATCATTCTTCTGCCTTTGCCCACACTCTATATGTCAGCCAGAGAGATCTACTATAGGCAGCCTCACAAAAATGCCATCTGCTTTATACCTCAATGCCTTTGACAATGTTACGGCCTCTCAAAGAATGCCTTATGTATCCCCTTGTTATTCTGGCAAATTAATAATGATCTTTCAAAATCTGGCCTCGAGCATAATAAATGCATGCATTTGTTTAGCTGCCTCATTTTTACTGAGTACCCACTATATTTATCAGTACGTTTGAGGCACTAAGAAAGTGGTGAAAAAACCCAGAATCGCATTTTTTGTAAAGGTAACCTACTAGTTCTACCTTGGTCCCTAGGAGCACTGACCATTCCCCTAACTGTGTCTCTACCAAAACTCTAGCTGTGTCTTCTACTACACTAGAATTATAAGCTCCACACTTAAAATTATTATTTGTTGGTTACCTCTCTGTTACTTGAATTGAAAAACGTGATTTAATCTTTTCATATTTTGTCTAACTTATTGTCTGGCACACGGAGGCATGTAATAAATGTGTGTTGACTGAATGAATGTTTCAGTGGCACAAAATATAGATAACTGACGATACCAACCGGTATTGAAGCATCCATTGTGGGAATGGGTAATGGCAGATTTGAAAGGACACCAAATGAAGGAGCGGCAGGCTTGGCTGTGGTATAACTTGTTGTTGAAGAAGAAACAGTGTCAGCAACAGATAAAGAAGTGATATTCCTGTTTGCTTCTTGTGGAGGATATGGAGGAAGAAATGGAAAACCCTGAGAAGCATAAGGAGGCATCCCACTTGGGTTACTGTATAGACTGAAGAGAAAAAGAGAAGATCATTAGATTAGATTTTATGGATACAACATGTCAAATTATTTCTAAATTGCTCTAAATAACAAAGGTCAAGCACTATATAGATGAAATCTTATAATGGCAGGTGATATTTATTAAATTATATAATGGAATTAAATATTATATAATATTTAATATATAAAGTGATATATATAAAAAAAGTGATAAAGTATGACCCCCTTCCAAAAAAAAGAATTGTAGAATTGTGGTTTCTACAAAAAAGATGATGAATGCTTTAGAAAGCAAGCAATTCAACTTGTGAGAGTAGAAATGGATAGACAGGCCATTTTTGAGTTTTCAGCATTCCAGTGGTATCAATCAGTATCTCCATAGAGGGAATGGAGAGCAATATGTAATCCAGGACATTTATTGAAGTAGAGGCTAACAGCTTTCTCCGTATTTGTCAAAATCTGACTGAAAGTCAAGACTGCTTTTCTAGAACATTTTAAAGTAAAATTAAGTATGCAGATGAGCTTTTAAAATGTTGAAATATTAAAAACAGATGGATATATAAACATGCATGTATATTAGAGTTACATAGCATTATGTACTTGGGATTCAATCGTAGAACAATGTAGTCAATGTTTATTTTTGCAAGATAACAAATATTTTACATTTAAAATATTTTTCCCCTTAGCAAAGTTTAGAGAACCAGATCATAAAAGCATTAGAGTAATTCAGACCTAGATGCAGACTGAAAATCATCTAAATACAATATATGAATCATACAGTGAGTTAATATGGATCAGGCACTCTAGTGTAAAGGATAAGGGCCTTACAGTTATGTTTTAAATATTAATATACTACTACTAAAATGTTTCCCTTTATATTGAAACATGTTTCAAAATGTAAAATTTTTTATGAGAGTACTATTATTTCATTTAATGATATAACCTGAGTTGGAAATTTTGTGGGAAGAAAACATTTTTTTTTTTTTTTTGAAATGTACATGAATGACACTGAAGTGTAGATGGAAAAATAAGCCAGAGTAGAAAGAAAAAAGCCTGAAAAAGGAAGGTACAGAAATATTAGCCCTGTAATAAAGCAAAACAAATCATAAAACCCTAATAACCCAACAAAATTTAAAGCATAGTACTACTGAATGGACAGGTAGATCAATAGAACCAGATATAAAATCCAGAAAAAGCTCAAACACCTATAGGAATTGGGATATAATAAAGATAGAATCTCAAATAAATGAAAAATAGAACAGTCAAAAAGTAGTATTGAGACATCTGCCAAAAAGAGGTTGGAGTCAGATCCTCATTTTTACAATAGTGTAACAATCTAATGGATCACAGTTTAAGTTTTTTTTAAAGAACCTCAGAAGAACTAGAAGACATCATCAAAAAATTATAACCTTGAGGCAGGAAAGGACTTTCTGTGAACCCAAATTCAGAAGCCATTACATAAATAATGATAAATCTGGCCGGGCGCGGTGGCTCATGCCTGTAATCCCAACACTTTGGGAGGCTGAGGTGGGTGGATCATGAGGTCAAGAGAATGAGAATCCTGGCCAACATGGTGAAACTCCATCTCTACTAAAAATACAAAAATTAGCTGCGCATGGTGGCAAGTGCCTGTAGTCCCAGCTACTCGGGAGGCTAAGGCAGGAGAATTGCTTAAACCTGGGAGGAAGGGGGTGCAGTGAGCTGAGGCTGTGTCACTGCACTCCAGCCTGGCGAGACAGCAAGACTCTGTCACACACACACACACACAAAAGAGAAAATAATAAATCTGACAACACCGAAAAAAATGTACATGACAAAGTCCTTTATGAAACAAATAGCAAATTTGGGGGAAAACTTCTATCACAGAGAGAGGTATAATTTCTCTAATACATAAAGAATTCCTATAAATTGATAAAAAGACAAAAAACTCAAGAGCAAAATAGAGACTAGGATAGTATATACAGATTACAGAAAAGTAAAAGAAAAAATCTCTGAAGTACAGGAAAAAATGTTCAGTTTAGCTATTACTAGTAAGATAAATAGAACTAAAATTATACTAATGTATTGTTTTCTGCCTATCAATTGGCAAAGATCCATTTGATAACATACTATTTTGGCAAAGGGTATTGGGAAATAGGGATTGTATAGGAACAGAAACTGGTACAACTACTCTGGAGGGCAAGTTTGCAGTATTTGTCAAAACTACAAATGTGCATTACACTTCTAGAATTTATCCAACAAGTAAGCTCACATTTAGGCAAAATATTATATTAAAGATTATTTACTGGAGCAGCACTGACAGCAATGAAGAAGGATGGGTTTTTTAGGGAAGATTAGAAAAAATGAAAATATCTGTCAAAGACTTGCTAAAGAAATTATAATACATCCATAAAACAAATACTTTGTGGCCATAAGGAATAATGAGGAAGTGCCTTAGTACTAACATGAAAAACTTTCCAAAGCCTTATCATTTAGTGACCACCCCCCCTGCAAAAAAAAAAAAAAAAAAAAAGACAAGGGCATAATATGCTACCATTCATACAAAAAAAGGGGGAAAATACAATATTACACATACTTTCTTGTAGATGAATACAACAGCTCAGGAATTATATATACACAAACCCAAACAAATAACTTGAGATGTTAATGAGGAAAAATACTGAGCTGCAAGGGAAAAAGAAGTGGCATGGAGATTTTCACTGTATACTCCTTTATACTTTTTGAGCCAGGTGAATGTATGACCCATACAAAAAATTAAGTTTTCTGATCGACTTGTTCATTTCAAAAGATGGCTCATTTTTATCTTAAAATTACTTTTATCTAAAGAAATCAGTGATATGTATGTGAATATAACAAGCTATTTAGAAACAATATAATCTACATGAGAGAGTATTTATAATATCTGTGAATTTAAATCAATAATTCTGAACCAATCTGCTTTGTTTTGAACTCAGTAGCAGGTACAACCCACAAAATAAGAAATGCATCAAACTTGATTTTTAATAATGTGTACTATATCCCGGAACTTATCTGAAATGAAAACAAGTAAACGTGTTGGTTTGTATTTTCAAATAAGGTGAATGAGTTTATATCCAACCCTATCACTACAGAAGATAGGAAGTATGGTTTTTGAATATACTTTTTATCTGAAAATAAGGACTGAGGACTCTAGAACATAGATAACAGAAAGACAAAGATGAAGGGAGAGAGCTGAGGTACCTGGAAGTGGAATGTTGCTATGACAACAACAACAACAAAAATCTAAAATGTGGGAGGAGCTTTTGGACCAAGCAGAGGTCTAGGCTGGAAGTTCCCTCAGAAGATTACGGAGGACTAATGGGCCTCAAAGAGGCTGTTAGGAGGAGCCTGGTGGGCCTTTGAGCAGATTGTCATTGCAAGGAGAACTTTATATTAGTGGAAAGTTTACCAATACTGTTGCCCGCAATAATATGGAAAACAGAAAATGTACCTAGTGAAATGGATGATCCAGCTAAGGAGATTTCCGGGCCATGCTGAAGGTGCCACCTGATTTCTAGCTGCCTGTAGTATAAAATGTGAGAAGAGAGAAAGTAAAGAACTGCGAAATATAAAAGATGAGATTTCCTGGATTTGAAAATAAATTTCTCTCTCATTCCTAGCTTCCCTAAGATTCTCAAATTAAGAAACATCTCTAAAGCAAAGTTCAAACTCAGCATGGGCTAGAAGATCCTTTGTTAACACCTCTGAAAGAGCCAAGGCAGTGCCTCAGAGAACTGTCGAGTAAGAAAAACAGCCATTTAGGGCTTCAAAGATTCTTAAAGACATTGTCTCTCAGCAGCCTCACTGGAAGCCCAATAGCATATTTGGCAGAGCTTAGTGGGTGTTGCTTTTGTTTAATGAAATGAATGAAAAATGGATTCATAAGAAAATCATAAGGATTTTAAAGGAATTGTGTCATCTTGGGTCTAAAAGGGACACAGGGAGTACCAAATGAAAAAGAGGCTATCAGACCCTTAATTTCTATAGGCAGGAAGCAGGCTGAAAAAAACTACGCACTTGGAAACAAGGGCTACATTTTACAGAAAGGAAGAATGACACAGATGGCAGAACCAAGAACCAAGAATTATTCTGTGCAGAATCATTTCCACGAACTAAGTCTTAATAAAAAAAAATGTGCCCAGTTGGATTTCAGTACTGCTACGAACCAGTGGCTCCTGTGTGCTTTCTACTTTCTCTCTTTTGGAATCTATAGTGGTTACCTGAGGCTTGTTCTACCACTGTAAAACGGGTGTGTGAGGGGCAGCTACCTTGTCTCTTTAATTCTCTTGTCTTCAGATCAAGAGGAATTGTTCTTCAGGAACACAAGTGAGAAACCTCATCTGTACTTGAATCTTAGATGAAAGAACACAAGCCTGATTTTGTAATATGATGAACTCTGCAAGTTCTTGGGGGAAAGAGGAGAGTGCCTATTCACATATAGGAAAGAGGTGAATTATTATGGCTAGGAGGAAGAATGTGACAGATTGTATTTTCCAAAATGGCCACAACCAGATTTCCAGTCCCATATGCACTTCTTGAACTTTGCTACCCCACTGAGAGCTGAAGTCTACTTTCCCTCCCCTTTCAATCTGGGCAGGTCTAGGTGACTAACTTTACAAAACGCAGCAGAAATGATGCTGAATAACATTCAGGACTAAACCAAAAAAGATAATACAGCTTCCGTTTGGCTGGAATACTCTCTCTCTCGGGATCCTGACCCTCAGAACTCACTCTTGCCACGCAATGAGGAAGCGCAGGTCACATGGAGACGCCACATATAGATGTATCAGCACTAAAGTCTAAGCATTAAGCCAACATTAACGGCCAGACGACACCAGCTAATGCAAAAAGTGGAGCAAAAATAAGCGATTGCCACTGGTCCCTAACCAAATGGTAGATTCTTAAAAAAACATAAATGTCATTATTTCAACCACAAGTTCTTAGGGTAATCTGTTATTCATGTGATACAGTTTGGATGTTGTCCCCTCTAAATCACATACTGAACTGTAATCCCCAATGCTGGAGGTGGCGCCTGCTGGGAGGTGACAGGATCATGCGGGTGTATTTCTCATGAATACTTTAATGCCATGCTCTTGGTGCTGTCCTTGCCATACTGAGTTCTCATGAGATCTGACTGTTTAAAAGGATATGGTACCTACCGCCTCCTCACTCTTGCTCTCATCATGTAATGTGCCTCTACCCGTTTTACCTTCTACCAGGAGTAAAAGCTCCTCATATGCCAAGCAGATGACAATGCCATGCTTCCTGTATAGCCTGCAGAACCCTGAGCCAATTAAACTTCTTTTCTTTATATATTACCTAGTCTCAGGTATTCCTTTATAGCAATGCAAGAACAAGACTAAAACAGCATCCTCAGTACGAGAACGTGACTTTATTAAGGAAGCTACTAGAAGGCAGTAAATCAAGAAACTAGGAAATGGCCTGAGAAAGGGAAAAACAAAATCTAAGAAACGGAGAATCCAATACAAGAAAGGGAAAATCCCAGGATGACAACAAAGGAAATTCCTTGCTGAGAGTTATGCAAACGTCAGAGAGAGTAACTCAGAATGAGGGAAGAAGTGGAGCACTGAATGTGAAGGAAAAAATGAAACCTAGATATTACCTTACTGGTTTGATTATGTGAAAAAAACGTTTAAAGCATATTTTTCAGAGTTGCTAAAAGCTCTGTGGAAATTTAGTAAGATCTTAAAATTTAAGATGATGTGGAAAATGAAGATGATCTAAAACAAAACCAAACCAAATACAAAATGTAGGTAATTATTAACTCCAGAAAAAAGGCAAAAAATTACACCATAAGGGAAATGTAAACATGGTAACATACTTGGCTCAGGAATGGACAGTATTTAGAGTCACAATAACAAATATGCCAAATATGGAATTACATTAAAAATCATGATATAATTTCACTGAGACAATGAGGAGAAAGGAAGTTCAGTGATAAACAGCTGAAATCTTCATCTATTACAATAGGAGGCCAATAGAATATCTAAAATGAAAGAATCAAGAGATAGAAGTATGCACACATTATTCAGAAAGATGTAGGTAAACATTAAAAGAAACAGCTAAAAGAGTAAAACAGTTGCCTCTGAAAGTGTGAATGTATTTGTGGGGATGTAGAAATCAGAGGACTGATTTTTAACATCATTTGAATTTTTAAACTATATTTTGATTACTTTAATGTTAAAATACATGCAGACTTTTTTATTTATTAGAAATATACTTACTAAGGAAATGCTGTTGAAGTAGGAGCTAAAACTGGAGGGTTCTTCCAAAACTCATCCAACAGACTTTGAATAATTTTTCCAAGATCTGAGTGCATGGTAAACTGAAAGTAATAATACATGATGCTTAAAATCACTTTCAGAAAAAGATTATAAAGTCTCCTTAGGATAATGTCACTCTAAATAGTAACTTACTTTTGCAGGTCAAGAATTAAATGAAAAAGGATATTAGCAATTCACAAGTTATAACATTTTCTCATAAAATCGATAACATAAATATCTGGTAATTAGTAAACAGGTTAAAAGTCCATTGAATCAAAAATGGAGCCAAAATATTTCCTTGTTTGACTATTTACCATAATTTGAGGGTTCAAAGGTAAATAATAGAGTATATGTAAGTTACAATCTCACAATCAACCATATCATATTGTAAGAACTTTAAGGTATGCCTTAAATATTCAACTTTTTAAAAAATTACTCATGACAAAGTGAAACTTTAAATGCATTTCAGATTTCTAAAATATTTAGTAGAAAAGTAATACACCTATTATATTACCCTGAAATAAATTATCCCATATACATACATTGTTTACTAATGGAGAGGTAACATACACTCCTTGTTTATCCATTAAGTGATGTCGTATCGGTGGATAAACACTGATCACTGGTTTTTCCTGAGGAAATTGTGGAGGAAGCAATCTGGTAGAGCAGATGAAAAACAAAAACAAAGATAACAAAGGTATATTATAAAGTCAAAATCTTAAAATAAAGCTATTTAAAAGTAAATTAAATTTTCACACTTCGATATGGGTTATTTGTAATAAGTGCTCTTTTATGGTGTTGTCTGAAAATATATATAAGAATAAAATTTGGTAACAAGACTAGTCATTCAACACAGTAAAATCTTCATGTGAAACATGGACATGAATTATAGAATATTCTTCATATCATGCCAGTTAGCTGCTTTCAAACACAATGTTCCAAGCTACACAAAATCTTAGGTAAAAATTAAATAAGGCATTTTTATCAGGTGAACCATACTAGTCCAGTCTGGCTATTTATTGGACCACAGGTTCTAGCCGTACAATTTTCTGTGGTTTTTCTACTTTGAGAATGCTGTCACGTCTGGGCATGGTGGTGCATGCCTGTAGTCCCAGCTCCTTGGGAGGCTGAGGCAGGAAAGTCACTCGAGCACAGTAGTTCAAGTCCAGCCTGGGCAACACAGTGAGACCCCATCTTTAAAAAAACTAAAGAAGCATTATTTCACTATTTACTGTATTTCTAAAGAGTAAGAGGTTAAAATGGAAAGTAGGAGGATTGAAACATTCTAGCTGTCATCAAGACTTGATTCTATAAGGCTCCCTTCTAAATGCCCAAAATGACATATCTCTCCCAAGTTAGAGGTCAATCACATGGTTTCAAGCAAAGAACAGTAAATTTTCAATACCAAAAAAAAAAGCAGAAAATTTAACTTTTGAACTACCCACAAAACCAAGAATATTGAGTGAAATCTTAAAAAGGAGAGTTTACTAGACATGAAACCCTGTTTCCAAATCTCTAAAACTCAAGAATATTTTACTTTGAATTGCCTCTTTGTTCCCCTGTTGGTTCGAAAACTATTTGTTGGTGGTACTTTTGAAAAGAAAACTGGGTCCTTGTTCGCCTCTCCTGCTTAGCTCTACCTGGGCATTTGATGAGAGATAAAACTACTTCATTTACAAAGCTGAAGATTTTAAAACTAGTTTGGTAAAAAGGGCATTAAATGGCCTTGGGAGTCCAGTTTGTATCTTGACTATGCTACTTACTAACCATGTTTCTGTAATTTGCCCTAATTTGCAGGGCTGCTGTGAGTATTCAAAAAGCTCACATACGCTTGTAATCCCAGTACTTTGGGAAGCCGAGGTGGGCAGATCACGAGGTCAGGAGTTCAAGACTAGCCTGAACAATATGGTGAAATCTCATCTCTACTAAAAATTCAAAAATTAGCCAGGCGTGATGGCACACGCCTGCAATCCCAGCTTCTCCAGAGGCTGAGGCAGGAGAATCGCTTGAATCTGGGAGGCAGAGGTTGCAGTGAGCCAAGATTGTGCCACTGAGCTCCAGTCTAGGTGACAGAGGGAGACTCTGTCTCAAAAAAAAAAGGCTCATAAATATCAAGTTAAAGTAGCAGTTATATACTCATGCTTTAATTCACTCATTCAATTAGTATTTAATAAGGCCTCCTACAGACAGGCACTATGTGAGGCAAGGAGAATGTGAAGGTGAGTAAGATAAGGCTCCTGTCTTCAAGTTAGGTGCCTTCTTACGTGGCTCAAACACTTGATCTAGCAGCAGCCACTTAATGCAACCTGAAGTAATCACAATCTTTTCATACTACAGCGCCTCATAGCTGCGTTTAAGGCTAAATTGCTACTTCAGCAATCACTTTGTCCAACTTCTGTAACTTAAGTAAAAATCTCATATTTTTAACTTTTTTTCTTTTTCTTAAAAATGATCAGCAAATCAAATCTAGCTTTGAACTTTCTGGTTGATGTAGTGTATCTGTTGCTGAAATTTGGAATATTTTAACTTGTTTCTGATTTAAAGATGAATCTATCTCTAATGCTTTATATATATAACCCCTTTGTTTTTTATTATCATTTTTCAGCATACCTCCAGCTAAGATTTTAGTGCTAATCAATAAAAACAATTACAGTACTAAGAACTAGTATTGCACATTTCTATTGCATTTTCTCTTTTCTAGGTTTTTTCTTATAGCACTATAACTTATAGTGATAGCTTTCGAATATTTTTATTTCACTGAATTGTGCACTATTTTATAAATTATAGTTACTTGAAATAAGTTCACCTTAAAAACTTATTTCTAATAATTAAGAAACAAAACAATAAAAAACTGTTAACTCCTTTTACATGAAAAAGTAAGATACAATTCTACTCACATATTAATGTTAATTGTCAGGTTGTTTATGGTGAATGGCAATCTGTATTCCACATCTTTCTGTATTTCGGCTATACTGCAGGAGAAAATAAAAAAAAATTTACCCAAAGTCATGAAAACATTATTGTTAAAAACGAATGTTAAGTGCTAGTATCTACTAAAACTACCTTTATTTTTAATCACAGAATCTGGATAGCCAGCATAACTTGTATCTTGAGGGGAAGGAAAATGATCATAGTTAGAAAGGCCCATCAACTAAGCACACAGTAATATTCTGAACCATCCAGGGGGAGGGGGATGATGAGGTAAAGAGGAAAGAAAAAACTCTTCATTAATGCTAGATTCATTTATTATCACTCTATCCAATTTACCATTAGCAGAAGCAATTGTGTGCTCTCTGGTTATTACAGGTCAGGAAGCCATATGGGTTTTAACTGCCACCATCCAGCAACATCGGCAGCTGGGGAAGTCTGGGTCTTAACAGCTTGAACTTAAAAGTCTAGATGAGATGCGTCCTACAATCTTATGACAGAGGATGCTGGCTGCTTTCCAAAAACAAATATCCCCTTTTTTCTAAGAAGCCTGATTTTATTCTGGGTAGCAATATTCTAGTTAGTTCTTATAGCTAGTTGTTGCTATAGACTTAAATCCCAGCCAAAAGAATGTACAGGAAACTTGCAGGGAGAAATTATAGGAAAATATCTTAAAGGGAACAAAATAATAGACAACTGATACGAGCCCATTTTGCCCTTCCTGTTTTCCTTCTACTTCCTCCTTGGATCTAGGAACTAGACTTCTAATAGCCATTCTGTACCATGAGTGACCGTGAGAATTGAAGCCACACACTAAGGAAAGTTAGACAGAAAGAAAGAAGTAGTTTGGGTCCTTGATGAAGATGAAATTGTCAAACTATGAATTTCTTTTAAGTGCGAGAAAAATAAACATTTATCTTGTCTTAGCCACCATTCTTGGGTCTTTGGTATTGGCAGCTAATATAATTCTTGGCTTGTAAGTCCCTGATACTTTAACATTCTACATTTATAATTTTGTTTTATTGTTATTTGCAGGCATACATTATTACAACTATAATACACTAGGCAAGTCTTTTGGGGACTCACTTGAAATTCTAACCAATATTCATGATATTTCCAAGGGGGAAAATGCTAAGTATTATCAATGAGGTGAGGTTGCAGAGGAAGCTTAATACTGAAATGGACATGAAACTTCTTCAAGCATGAATACCCTTCAAAGGCTTAGCGTATGAAAAACGATTTGCCTTTTGTTCTTTTGGATGATTCCTCTAACAACTTTATAAAACCTCTATTTCCCTCCGTTTTTGGTCCTTTGATAAAAACCCAGCCTCTAGGATATATAAATCTTAAGATAGCTTCAAAGATTCAAAAATGTTGGGATGGAGCTACAGAAAAACTGCAGATGTAGATAAGCTTTCCTCTTTGATATCCTAAGGAATGGAGTTATCATTTAGAAGAAACAATTAAGAAAAGACTCAAGTGGATACTCAGTATTAGGACTTGAACAATTTTTCTGGAAGTTTTTCTTTGGGAATTAGATTTGGACTGAAAAGCCTCCTCCCTTGTATGAAAACCACATAATCAATAGAATGGGCTAAGTTTTTTATTCCTCTACATTATTTTAGAACCTGAAGAGGTTATTGCTCAAGGAAATAAATAGTGGTCACAAAAGCATCCACCAGTTCAAAGCCAAGTAGAGCATCTTAGTGATTAAGTGCATTGCCTCTCAAGTCAGGCTTCCTGGGTTCCAATCGTGTCTTTGCCATTTATTTACTGTCAAGGGTAAGTTAAGCCTTTTCTCTCAAATGGGAAAGGGAGATGTTAAAAAAAAATCTGTCTACCTAAAAGATTTGTTAGATTATGCAAAATAATGCATGTAAATTCTCCAACATAGTACCGGGCAAACAAGTGTTCAATAAATGTTAGCTATTATTAAACAGGAATTTAGAACATGCAAGTTGGTCCCTCTCTAGATTTACAGTGTTAAAATTTTTTGTTTGTTTTTTGACAGAGAGTCTTGCTCTGTTGCCCAGGCTGGAGTGTGGTGGCATGATCTTGGCTCACTGTAATCTCTGCCTCCTGGGTTCAAGCAATTCTCTTGCCTCAGCATCGTGAGTAGCTGGGACTACAGGTGCATGCCACCACGGCCAGTTATATATATATATATATATATATATATATATTTTTTTTTTTTTTTTTTTTTCCAGACAAGGGGTTTTGCCATGCTGGCTAGGCATGGAGTTTGAGGTCTCGAACTCCTGACCTCAAGTGATCCGCCTGCCTTGGCCTTCCATTGAAGTTTTAACTCCTCAGTTTTTTAGATGCTGTTTAGATTTTTACAGAAATTTTTCACTGAAAACATATTAAAATAAATTTGATTTAAATAATTTTTACTTAAATAATTGGTTAAAAATGTCCAATTCATTTTCTCCAGTTATGTTGACAGTTACTAAAAATTTTTTATGAGTTTTTCTTCACAAACTAGGTATCACAAATAATAAAAGGTAATACTTATAATATTAATGAGAGTTGAACCATCAAATTCCAAAACAAGTTAATCACATAATCTAGAAATGCATTTTGATTAGCTGCATTAGATAAAACAACAGATATATAATTGTTTTACCTAATTAAAACAGGAATAATTCCCTAAATATTCATCACAAATGTGATTTTGAATATGTTGCTACTTTAATAACTTTTTAAAAACTTATTCCAAAACATTCATTCTCATTAAAGTTATCACCAAAAAAACACTGTTAACATATTGCTGTATAATCTTCTAAACTTCTTTGTACATTCATAGCCTTATTTAAAATAAAAACATAATTACACGGTCCATCAATTTTATAAGTTACTCTTTTGTCACTCAATTGTGATTATCTTTCCAAATCAGTAAATATTATTTTACAATATCTTTTCTTTTCTTTTTTTTTTTGAGACATGGTTTCACCCAGTCATCAGGCTGCAGTGCAATGGTGAGATCTCGGCTCACTGCAACCTCTGCCTCCCAGGTTCAAGAGATTCTCCTGCCTCAGTCTCCCGAGTAGCTGGGACTACAGGTGCGAGCCACCATACCCAGCTAATCTTTGTATTTTTAGTCGAGACGAGGTTTCACCATGTTGGCCAGGATGGTCTCGATCTCTTGACCTCGTGATCCGCCCGCCTCGGCCTCCCAAAGTGCTAGGATTACAGGCATGAGCCATCGCACCTGGCCTACAATATTATTTTTAATGGCCGCATAATTTTCTAGTATATGGTCATACTATTATTTAAGCTATTTTCTACTATTAGATATTTAGCTTGTTTGCAGTTTTTATTCTTATAAACCGTGCTTTGATAAACATTCTTAAAGCCATATCTTTATGCTGACAGTGGTACTATTTACAATGTAAATACACACACACATATATTTTAAAGTAATATTTTAATCACACCACAAGAGAAAATTTAAATGACCTATAAATTAATAATTTCATTTTCTAGTTTCTCTGGGAGAAGAGAATTACTATGGTTTTACCTCAGTGGCTCTGAATTTGTTGGGGCTAAATAAAGCTGTAATAATATATAACTTTGTTAATAAGAATATAGATTAATTGGCATCCTCATTTCTTTGATAGTCCCCCAAATAGAAACAAATAGATCTTAATATGCAATAGAGATTTCAATTTCCAAAATGGTGTCATAGAAGCAAGCTGGCTTCACTTGATGTCACAGAAAACAACAAATACGTAACACTAAGATTAACACCAGCATCCCAGAACTCAAATATGAGGGTCAGTCACTTCTCAGGGCCACAGAGAAGTGAAAAAACTCTGAGCAGATGGTAAGAGAACTGGACTTCCATATCTGTGATGACTCTCCCCATAATCTTCCCAGCACCAAGCATGCGAAAAATTTCCCCTCAACTCGCAGTTTCTACAGAGGAAAAAGTAAGACCGAGGTGGACAATCAGCTTCCCCACCGTTTTGGTTCCCTGGCAGGAGACTCATCCCTGCCTCAACTCACTGGAAGCATCATAGGACTGAAGGGAGAAACATTCCTGAGGACAGTCAGAGACAAAGGGGAGAGGCAAGACTACCATCCTCAACCCTGAAAACTGCTCTGTCGGCAGCCAAAGAAAACACCAAATCAGAGTGCCTATTCCGCAGCTCCATGTTGTAGGAGATATGTTCCACAGATCCCCTGGGCAGGAACCCTTTGCCAGCCTTCCCACACTGTTGGGATATCCCCTTTGGGAGCTACCCCATTAGAGATGGGCAGTGCTCCAAGTATTTACTAGAGCCAAGGCAAATCTGGGTTTAAAGTGCCACTGAGAACCAAAAAGGAGGCAGCAACCTAACAGTAAAGAGTCTTTAAGCAAATATATTAAATAAAGCCAAAACAAGTCAGAGAGAGCAGACCAGAATAAACAACTAATTCTTCAAAGTAAATACACAGATGCACATCCACAGGAAACAAGAGCTAAGAGGGAGCCTGACTTCCCTAAGTGGACAAAGCAAAGAACAAATGACTGACCTTAATGAGATAATCATATGTGAGCTCTCTGAAAAAGAATTTAAAATGAGTTTTAAGCAAACTCAGTGATCTTCAAGATAAAACAAAAAATTCAGAAATTTACCAGAGAAATTTAACAAAGAGATTTAAGTAATAATAAAAAATTAAACGAAATGTTGGAACTGAGAAATACGTTTGTTGAACTGAAATATATTAGAGGCTCTCCAGGGCAGAATGGATTAGGCAGAAGAATCAGTAAGCCTGAAGACAGGTTATTAGAAAACACACAGAGAAAGAAGAAAAAATACTGAAAAGAAATGAAGACCACCTACAAAATAGAGAAAACTGCCTCAGAAGACCGAACCTAAAAATTACTGGTATTCAAAAGGAAGTTGAGCCAGAACAATGGGTAGAAAGCTTATTCCAAGAAATAGTCACAGAAAAACTTCCAAAGCTTGAGAAAGACATAAATATCTAGGTACCAGAAGGTCAGATACACTAAACAAATCTGACACAAACAAGCCTACTCCCAGGCATGTAATCATCAACTCTCAATGGTGAAGCACAAAGAGAGAATCCTAAAAGCAGCAAGAGAAAAGAAACAAATAACATAAAAAGGAGCTCTAATTTGTCTGGCAACAGACTTCTCAATGAAAACCATATAGGCCAGAAGGGAGTGGAACAACATTTTCCAAATGCTGAAAGGAAAAAACAAACGAACAAGCAAACAAAAACTTGCCATCCAAAAATACTGTATCCAGTAAAGTTATCTTTCAACTATGAAGGAGAGTCAAAGTCTTTCCCACACAAACAAAAGCATGGAGAATTCACCCCAAGACCCATCTTATAAGAAATGCTAAAGGGAGTTCATCAGTCTGAAAGAAAAACACATTAACGTGCAAAGAGAAATGTGCATTTGGAGGCATGAAATCCACTGGTAAAATTAAGTACACAGAGAAACCCAGAATTCTCTAATACTGTAATTATGGTGTGCAATCCACTTGTAACTCCAGTATGAGGCCCAAAACACAAATCTATCAAAAACAACAATAGCTACGACAACCTGTTAGGAGACAGATAACATAAAGATCTGTACATTGAGACAATTAAAAGTCAAAATGTTGGGGAGAAGGAGTTAAAGCATAAATAGTTTTTGTTTCTATTCTTTTTTTTGTGATCTAAGCTATCGTCTCTTTGAAATAACTTGTTACATATATGTTTTTTATAAGCCTCATAAAAACCACAATGCAAAAACCTATAGTAGATCCACGAAAAATAAAAAAGCAACAAATTAAAACATACTACCAAAGAAAGTCACTTAACTACAAAGGAAGACAGTAAGAAAGGAAGAGGGGAGATTAAAAACAACCAGAAAACAAGCAACAAAATGGAAGAAGTCCTTACGTACCAATAATTAACGTAATAGACTAAATTCTCCAATTAAAAGGCATGAAGTGGCTGAATGGATAAAGCAACAAGACCCAAGAATATGTTGCCTACAAGAAAACCCACTTCATATACAAAGATACATGTAGACTGAAAGCGAAGGAGTAGAAAAAGATACTTCATGCAACTGGAAACCAAAAGGAGCAGGAGTAGCTATGCTAATATCAAATAAAAGAGACTACAAATCAAAGACTATAAAAAGAATCAAAGGTCACTATACAAAATGATAAAGGGGTTAATTCAGCAAACAGATATAACAATTACAAATATCTATGCACCCAAAACCAGAGCTCCAAAGTACATAAAGCAATCATTAATGAACCTAAAGAGAAAGATAGATTGCAATACAATAACAAAAGGGGACTTTCACCCTACTATGAGTAATGCAAAGATCATCCAGACAGAAAATCAATAAAGAAACACCAAAGTTAAACTTCACGTTGGACCTAACAGGCCTAACTGACATTCACAGAACACTGCACTCACTTGCTGCAGAATATGTTCTTTTCATCAGCACACGGAACATTCTCCAGAACAGAACATATCTTAGGCCACAAAACAAGTCTGAACAAATTCAAAGAAATCAGAAATCATATCAAGTATGTTTTCTGACCACAATGGAATAAATCTAGAAATGAATAACAAGAGGAACTTCAGAAACTACACAACCACATGGAAATTAACCATGCTGCTGAACAACCAATGGGTCTACAAAGAAATTAAGAAGGAAATTTTTAAAGTTCTTCAAACAAATGAAAATGCAAATAGAACATACCAAAATATATGGCATAAAGCAAAAGTGGTACAAAGAAGAAAGTTTACATCAATAAATGACTATATCAAAAAAGCAGAAAGACTTCAAATAAACAACCTAACTATGCACTTCAATGAACTAGAGAAGCAAGAACCAAACCTAAAAGAAGAAAAAATATAAATAGCAGAGCAGAAATCAATCAAGTTGAGACTAAAAAGTAATACAAAAGATCAAGAAAATGAAAAGTTGATTATATGAAAAGATAAACAAAATCATCAAGCCTTTAGCTAGATGAACCAAGAGAGAAGACCCAAATTAATGAAGTCAGAATGAAAAAGGAGATGCGACAACTGAGACCACAGAACTATAATCACTAGACACTACTATGAATTATATGCTAAAAAACTGGAAAACCTAAAAGAAAGGAATACACTGCTGGACATATACAACCTGCCAAGATTAAACCATGACAAAATAGAAAACTTCAATAAGCCAATAATAATGAGATTAAAGCTATAACAAAAAGTCTCCCATCAAAGAAAAGCTGAGGACCTGATAGCTTCACTGGTGAATTCTACCAAACATGTAAAGAACTAATAACAATTCTACTCATGCTTCAAAAAAACTGAAGAGGGACTACTTCCAAACTCATTCTACAAGAGCAGCATTACCCAAAGAAACAAGAAAAAAGAAAACTACCGGCCAATATTACAAATTAACATACATGCAAAACTCCTGAACAAAATACTAGCAAATCAAATTCAACAAAACATTAAAAAGATCATTCACCATTATCAGGCGAGATTACCCCAGGAATACAAGGACAGTGCAATATATACGCAAATCAATAAATGTGATATATCCATTAATAGAACCAAGAACAAAAACCATATAATTGTTTCAACAGTTGATGAAAAAGCACTCGATAAAATCCTTTGTGATTACAACCCTCATCAAACTGGGTATGGAAGGAACATACATCAAAATAATAAAGGCTATATATGACAAACCATAGTTGACATCATAGTGAATGGCGAAAAACTGAAGGCCTTTCCTCTAAGATCTAGAACAAGACAAGCACGCCCACTTTCAAATTTTTATCCAATATAATAGTGGAAGTCCTGGCCAGAGCAGTTAGGCAAGAGACAGAAATAAAGGGCATCTAAAACGGAAAACAGAAGTTAAATTTGCCTTGTTTGCAGATGACATAATGTTTGATTGGAAAAACCCAAACACTCCACCAAAAAAACAGACAAACAAAAAACCCTGTTAGAACTGATAAACCAATTCAGTAAAGTCGCAGAATACAAAATTAATATATAAAAATCAGTGGCATTTACATACGCTAACAATGAACAATCTAAAAAAAAGTAATTCTAGTTACAATAGTTACAAAGAATATAAAATACCTAGGAAACAATTTTACCTAAGAAGTGAAAGATCTAAACAAGGAAAACTATAGAACACTGATGAAAGAAATTGAAGAGAACATGTACAAAAAAAATGGAAAGATATTCCATGCTTGTGGCTGGAGGAATAAGTACTATTAAAACGACAATACTACCCAAAGCAAATTACAGATTTGGTGCAATCCCTAACAAAATACCAATGACATTAATCACAGAAATAGAAACAATCCTAATGTTTTTAAAATTATATTTTAGGTTAAGGGGTACATGTGCAGAACGTGCAGTTTTGTTACATAGGTATACACGTGCCATGGTGGTCTGCTGCACCCATCAACCCGTCACCTACATTAGGTATTTCTCCTAATGCTCTCCCTCCCCTAGACCCCAGGCCCTGGTGTGTGATGTTCCCCTCCCTGTATCCATGTGTTTTCACTGTTCAAAATCCTAATCTTTATATGGACCCATAAAACTCTGAATAGCTGAAGCAACTCTGAGCAAAAAGAACAAGGCTGGAGGCATCACACTACCTGGCTTCAAAATTTACTGCAAAGTTATAGTAACCAAATCACATGGTACTGGCCTAAAAACAAACACACAGACCAATGGAACAAAACAAGGAACCCGAATATAATTTACAGCCAACTCATCTCAACAAAAACACCAAGAACATACAATGGAGAAAGGATGATGTTTTTGATAAATGGTGCTGGGAAAACCAGGTAACTGTATGCTGAAGAATGAAACTAGACCCTATCTCCTACCATACACAAAATCAAGTAAGAATCGATTAACGACTTATATCTAAGACCTTAAACTATGAAACTACTAGAAGAAAACATTGAGGAAACGCTTCAGGACATTGTTCTAGGCAAATAATTTTTGTGTAAGACCTCAAAAGCACAGGCATCTAAAGCAGAAACAGATAAATGGGATTACATCAAGCTAAAAACCTACAGAGTGAGGCCAAGGCAGGTAGATCACCTGAGGTCCGGAGTTTGAGACCAGCCTGACCAACATGGTGAAACCCTGTCTCTACTAAAAATACAAAATTAGCTGGGCGTGGTGGTGCATGCCTGTAATCCCAGCTACTCAGAAGGCGGAGGCAGGAAAATCACTTGAACCTGGGAGGCGTAGGCTGTGGTGAGCCTGGGCAACAAAAGCGAACCTCCATTTCAAATAAATAAATAAATAAATAAATAAATAAGTAAATAAAACCTACACAGCAAAGGAACAATCAACAAAGTGAAGAGACAACCCTAAAAATGGGAGAAAACATTTGTAAACTATCCATCTGATGAGGAATTAATAAGCAGAATACATGAGAGGTTCAAACAACTCAAAAGCAGAAAAACAAATAATGTGATTTAAAAATTGGCAAAAGATCTCAACAAACATTCCTCAAACGCAGCATCCAGGGTGTGGTGGCGTGCGCCTATAAACCCAGTTACGTGCAAGACTGAAGTGGGACTGCTTGAGCCCAGGAGTTCCAGATCAGTCTGGGCAACGCAGTGAGACTGTCTCCAAAAAAGAAAAAAAAAATCATTTTACCCCAGTTAAAATGGCTTTTACCAAAAAGCCAGGCAATAGCGAATGTTGGCAAGGATATGGAGAAAGAGGAACCTTGATACACTGCTGGTGGGAATGTAAATTAGTACAACTAATTTGGAGTTTGCTATGGAGAACAGTATGGAGGTTCCTCAAAAGACTAACAATATCTCTGCAACTTTAGAATCTTAAAAAAAAAAAATGAAACTACCATATGATTCAGCAATACTGCTACTGGGTATATTGCCAAAATAAAGAAAAAAAAAATCAAAGAGATAGCTGAACTCCCACGTTTATTGCAGCACTATTCACAACAGCCAAAATATGTAATAAACTTAAGTACACATCAACAAATGAATTGATAAAGAAAACATGGCATAATACACAACAGAATATTATCCCACCATAAAAAGGGATGAAATCCTGTCACATGCAGCAACATGAGTGGAACTGGAAGTCATTATGTTAGGTGACATAAACCAAACACAAAAAGACAAACATTGCATACGTGAAAGCTAAAAAAGGAGATAGATCCACAAAGAAAGAAAGTAGCCTGATGATTACAGACGCCAGGAAGGGTAAACAGGAGGGGAAATGAAATGAGTGAGTTTAAATATACAGTTGATAAAAGAAATAAGACCTAGTGTTTGTACACCTATCATGTATCAATTTTAAAAGATGTAAAAATGCAATCGAGGCATTAGTTATGGTTAAGCTTCCTTTTACTGAATAAACAGTAATTTATCACTTTGTTCATATCTATACACATACACACATATACATATACACATATATACACACACACACACATATATTTAAGACAAAGTCTCACTCTTGTTGCCCAGGCTGGAGTGCAATGTTGCAATCTCAGCTCACTGCAACCTCCGCCTCCTGTCTCAGCCTCTTGAGTAGCTAGGATTACAGGCGCCTGCCACCACGGCTGGCTAATATTTTATTTTTGGTAGAGACAGGGTTTCACCATCTTGGCCAGGCTGGTCTCAAACTCCTGACCTCAGGCGATCCACCCGCCTCAGTCTCCCAAAGTGCTCAGATTATAGGCACTCAGTGAGCTACTGCGCCCAGCCCACTTAGTTTATATTTTGTATAAACTTTGATTTCATAAGACTCAGTTTAATTGAACACCAACCATATATCCAGCATCTTGCAAGGAAATGGAAATACAGAGTGAATATGGGGTGGTTTGTGCTCTGAATGAGCATACAGTGTGACGAGAAACTCAAGCTACTAAAAAGACCAATTCAAGATAATGATGTCATGCATTTCCCTTAGTGTTGGGTAACTCAAGTGATGTTTATAGGTGAATCTTGCAAATAAAAGATTCAAGTGCTTAGAATAGATGGAGAACAGACAAACATCCTATCTAAATCTCCATGATTTAGATTAAAAAAAAAACAGATTTTTTTGTTTTTAATTATTATGGATACATAATAGTTATACATATTTATGGGGTACTTGTGATGTTTTGACAGAAGTACAAAACAGATTTTTAAAAAGCAAATCCGAAACAGTGCTGAAAAGCAAAAGCTACCACATACAGATAAATTTTGAGGAAACTGACAAACAAAAAGGATTAAATGTAAGGAAACAAGTGAACATTAAAAAAGAAGAAAAGAAAAAGAAAGTAAACAAGGAAAACAATCACAATCCAAAACATAAGACCAATATAAAGTCTGGAGCAGTTTGAGGGTCCTCTAAGCCCTTGAACCAAGTCAATGCAAACCAAGAGTTTGCGGGGAAGAGGGCAGATCAGGAGCATTTCTCAGAATAATGAATGAACAGGGTGACATCTGTGGAGCAGCAGGTAGGCTAGGGAACCAGCCTCTTTTCCTAGCTTGTTCCCAGCTTGTTACTGGTAAACAGCAGTAATATTTGCACTCAGATTAACACAGAGATAGCCTCTAAGCTAGACCAGACTCCTCAGGAAGTTACTAGCAACTGACTCCCCAGGAAGCCTCCTTTAACATAAGATAACTATTCCAAGACTCCTCAGGAAGTTACTAACCCCATGGAAGCGACTGACTCCCCAGGAAGCCCCCTTTTCCAGAAGATAACTATCAGCTTGCCCTGCCTAAGGACTCATTCTTATTCTTCATCACCAGAAGCAGACTATGGTAAACAGAGTAACTATTCACAAACAAGTCAACAGGGAACCTCAAATACAGAAATAAGAATGTCATAAAGGTTTGAATAAAACAAAACCATGCAAACTATGCACCAAATTCAAGAAACTAAAACATAAAAACTCAAGGAAACAGTTAACAGAGCAAAGACGACTGTAAATGTATGTAATTAATATCCTCAGAACAACAAAAGAAAATAGCACTTGCACACACACACATACATACACAGTCGATATAAGAATGAAAAAATTAGAAACTGGAAATTTAAAACAAACAGCTTTAAAAATCGTTCAGTGTTATTTGGAAAATCCTTCATACTACAGCTGTCCTTTGGAGAATGCTGATCCACTTTAGCACAGTAAAGACTTTGAGAAATTCCAAAATAAATTGCGTTTGTTTTCTAAATCTGTGTGACACGGACCACTTACTTTATATTTTTTTAATAGAATACTTGATAATGACTGAGATGTACAAAGAGCTATGAAAACACAGAAGAAAGAACCTAACCTAGTGGCAGTGGGGTTTTCTGGAGAAAAATAATATCTGGGTTACATTTAAAAGTGTTAATACTCAGAAAAGTGAATCAGGGAAATAAAGTGTACATTTTAAATGGAGAAACACTATCAGAAAAGCTTCAGATACAGTTCTCTAAAAGTCTCCACAGCCTTTGCCATACATAAAACGTTACTTTGTTTGTTGATATGTTTCCACTAGTCACATCACCATCTTCTGTGACAACCAGGAATCAAGTTAAGGTGGCTGGCCTTTTTTTGACAAGAGTTAGGAAACTACTGAAAGGAGTTACACGGTCAAATTTGAATTTTAGAAAGATGACTCTAGCAGCAACGTGGAAGAAAAGATAGAGGGAACAAGGCTGGAGGCAGAGAAAACTGTTAGAACCTCCTGGTAGTAGACATGGAAGACCGAATGGAAATGGAAGAGGGCACAGGTTTTTTCGGCTTAGGTGAGCAAACAGTAGAAATGGTTTGGAAGGAGTTCAGGTTGGGGGGAGGGGCAGATGTGGCTGATTTAACTAACAATGCAGAAATGACTGCCTCATCATAACTTTTTTTTAAAGCAGTTACGGACTAATATTTCTAATGAGAAAATTAACTGAAGATAGCACTTGAGCTGTGTGATATTTCTTAAATGGTAGCATGTTTTATTGCATCATACGCTCTGCAATTATACCTCTTAATCACTGGTTACAAATAGACAATATAATTTAATGTGTCAAATTAAAGTTTTCACTTAATTACAGGATTGTTTGATACACATCATTTTAAAGTTCACTATATAGAGGTCAAAGTGCATTTACAGAGTCAAAATGTTGATATTTTGTAGATTTCTGTAGCTTCAATGGGCTAAGGCATAATAGATGCTTGTAGAATCTTTTATTGCAAAAAGTTAATGTTATTTCCTTCCATAAAGAAGTTTTAGTACCAAATAAGTACACGAACTAAGTAATACACATTAAGGAAGGCAGCTGCTTGTAGTCTAACAGGGAGTGAATTGCAAACCAGTGAAATGGGTAGTGGGCAGCCCAGCAAAGGAGACAGCTACTCTTCAGCTTGAAGCAAATGTTGCTATGTGGAAACCAATCTCTCCAGATTTTCCATTTTAAAAGAAGAGTTGGAGAGGACAGGGGGTATAGGGGAAATCTTCTGCCTTTTAATTTTGCTGTGAACATAAAACTACAGCAAAAATAACGTCTATTAAATAAAGAAAAATTGGGCTGAGTGTGGCAGCTCATGCCTGTCATCCTAGTACTTTGGGAGGCCAAGCCAGGCAGAGTGATTGAGCCCAGGAGTTTGAGAGACAAGCCTGGGTAACACGGCAAAACCCCATCTCTATCAAAAAAAAAAAAAAAAAAAAATTATTAGCTGAGCATGATGGTGTGTGCCTGTAGTTCCAGCTACTTGGGAAGCTGAGGTGGGAGGATTGCTGAAATGAGCTCTGACTGTGCCACTGCACTGTAGCCTGGTGACAGAGTGAGACCCTGTCTCAAAAAATAAATAAATAAAAAAGGAAACTTGGAAATCTTAATATAAAAATCTCAAATTTTGACTGTTGATAATCCTTTTCATAAAAATATATAACATGAGACGGGTTAAAACACACACATACATATCCTCTCATCACAATATCTCTTGTGTTACCAAGTTTGTATATGAGTTATTATGAGCTGAGAGTCAATTATATAAAAACAAGAGCATGGAATTTGAGTTTACACAGAATCTCATGAGATGGGGGGGACAAAGTCTTATAGCTGTGATCAAGAGGTTAAGCTTAGCAACTGTAGGGGAGAACTATCCAAGACCTGACTCTACAAAAAGTTTTAAGGCTAAACATTTAGGCAATTAGAAAGAACAATGGAATCCGGAGACAGGCAGCAAAAGAAAATACTAAACAAATTTTAAAGACTATGGAGAATAGCACTATTATTTTAAAGATATGGACAAGAACAAAATACAGTAACAATTGCTGTTTACATCTCCTGTGTGCAAGATAATATTTTAGGTTATTTACCCGCATCATGCCTAATTTTATGAACAAACTAACTCTCTGGAATGGACTTGCTTTCTAAATGGAAAGTAAGAAGTAGTCCTGCCAGAGACAAATGAGTTGTAGGTAGGCTTATGAGAGATCCATAAACAATATGCTGGCTAGAAGCTTATAGGCTAAGAGGCAAATATTTCAAGCACACTGATTCTATGCAGTGGAAAGAAGGAATGTAATTTGTCATATGCCTACTATGTGTTGGATACTCTTCCAAATGTCTTACATATATTAGTTATCAAAAATCCTGCATGACAGCAATCACAATTCTTGATCTTACAGATAGGAATTGGAGGATCAGGGTTGTTTCATGTAACAATATCCAAAACATGAGACATTTTCTTCCTCCCAGACATTTCTTACTATTACTGAGAAAACATTTTGAGCAGCTCCCCAGCATACTTCGCCTCCAACTCCCACTGACCAAGAGTCCCGCTTCCACAGTAACTTGGGGGGAAGGGTAATGAGACCACCATTATTGGTGAAAATGATCCTTATTCACCTCCAGTGGAGGCTGGGTTGAAAGATCCCAGCCTTCACAAAGTATGGGCCCTACAAAGGGAAAAACCAACAGTGTCCATAAAGTCAGCTTCCTTGGGAAATATAAGAAACAGAAGAATTAGTTCTACTCCTGTCCATAAAGTCAGGAATTTTGGTGATAAACCGAATACTGTGATAACTGTTACTCAGAAGAGAGAACATGTTACTTGAGCCCAGCCTACATAATTTCTAGTTTCTGTTTTCACAGCTGACTTAAACACTTTGGTTAAACACTTTTTTTGTCACCTACGACAGTTATCTCATTTGCCCTGCATATTGGTGAGACTTAGACGAAGAAATTTACATAAAATTCACCTATTTTTTTATAGAGGGCTGAGGAAGATGAGGAGATAAGAATTTAAGGCAACTAAAAAGTTCACAATCATTAGAGAAAGGGACTTAAAAAGACTGCTGAAATGAAATTTTCAGAATTATAAGGGGTTAAAAATAGTAAGAGTTGGAAGGGAGATGAGAATGGGGTAAAGAAAGGTTACTCAGTAGAGCAGAAGAAAACATACTTTCATTGCCAAAAAAAGATATTTATCTAATGTCCTTACATTTGGAGAAGAGACATAAAATGAAACATGAGGGAGGTGGGCAGCATGTAACAAGATATTGATATTCCTCATGTAACAAGTTTTTGTACTGTTGATAAAAAAAAAAAAACCCACTGGAAACTCCTTCAACTTTTACACACCACACCTTAAGATATTGATATTCCTCATGTAAGAAGTTTTTGTACTGTTGATAAAAAAAAAAAAAAAAAAACCACTGGAAACTCCTTCAACTTTTACACACCACACCTTAAGATATTGATATTCCTCATGTAACAAGTTTTTGCACTATTAAAAAAAAAAAAAAAAAACACTGGAAATTTCCAACTTTTACACACCACACCTCTAGAATAACCAATCAGTGTCTGCACAAAAATCTTTTCAGTGTAAGTTGTACCACTAATTTAGGTAAATCAGGCAACATATTGCCAGTATTGGGGCTCAGAATACAATACCCCAAAATATCGCACTTTGGCAGGCTGATTACTTTGAATTAAAAGAGTCTGGAGGACCTCAGAAGTAAAGCTCTCTGGTCTGACCACCTCCTGCTCCTCTTTCTCCCTTGAAGAAGTCATAGAAACGAGAATTCCTTTTCCCCTGGGCAGTATGTTACAAACTAGAACCTTTCTTCCCTACAAAGAGACATAAATCTAGAAAGGTCCCTTTCCCTTCCGCCCTGAAGACCCTCATTCCATAGGACTCCAGGCTGGTACACTAGAGGAGGAGGTTATACAGAGAAGCCAAGAAAAATCTGAACAAACAGGCCTTGCTGGGTTTTCCCCACTTAGCTATTACCATTACCATACTCTTTTTGTCCAATCACATTTCTACATGGCTGTCCATTCTTCATTGAACCTAATCACAAATATAGACAGTTTTCCTTGGGTCTTTGGGACTTCATTTCTGAAGGCTCCCATGGAGGGTAAAACTTTGATTAAATAAATCTGTTATGCTTTTATCTTGTTAACCTGTCTTTTGTTATAGGAGTGTCAGCTGTGCCCCTTATGACTGATGAGGAAAGTTACCACACCTTTTCCATCTTTAACATCAGATTCCATAGAGATACATTATTTTTTACCTCCTAGCTTAAAAATATATGTCATTATTTAAAAGGGTGGACTAACAAGAATAGGTGAATGGCATTTTCCAGGATTGGGCCATTCTTTGAAAACTGGAAGCATATGACCTACTTAAACGTCTCCAGAGTTAGTCAAGTATAATCTGTAAATGTAAAACATCTCAATTAAATAAAACTTCCAGTGTTTTTATAAAAGAACTTAAAACAATAAAGTTATTTGTTCGTAACACTACAAAATATATTACATTATGTAATGTAATCATATCCAATCATATGTTCATAATTTCTGGTTCAAAAAATAATACATAAAATGAATCTGTATCCAATTCAGGGTATTTACTGATTCTCTTAAGTCAATTTCAGAACTTTTTATATTAACAATTCCTGCTATAGAATCTCACTTTATCTGGGAGGCCAAAATTATAAATTTCAGATCAATTACTTCCCTTACTTACCAGCCTTAGCAGCAAGAGACTCTGGAGTATTTAAAAAATTAAACTCCAACCTCGAAGAAAAAAATTAGTCAGCAATGAAAATATTTAACATAATACTACATACTAAGGTTTAAAACCAATTAATTCCAAAAGTGTGATTCTAAAAAAGTCTTTCTGCCATAGCAGGACTGGTATAGCATATACATAGTTTATCAAGGTAACAACTTCTAAGGGAACAAACATGTCAAAAATGAGTCACCTTATTTTATAAGCATACCTTGTGAGAGTAGCTCTTAAAGGTCAGTGCAGAATATGACTTGGAGTAAGACTGACTTGTAAGAACTTTGTGAAGTTAATTTTCCAATACGAAAGCCACCAATAATAGTCTGCCATTCTTTTCTATTAAATAGCATAAAATTTCACCTTTTGAAAGTTCTGAACAAACAGAACAATTGAGACAAGGAACCAATAAACACCTAAAGTTCATTCAGTCAGCATCAGGCCTTATTTCAGTCAAACTGATTTTGCAGTGAATTTTTCTATTAACAAGACCATCTAATTTAAAAGTATTCCATTTTAGATAGGAATTATTCGATTTTATTATCTCAGGATATATATTTTTTAACTACGAAAATAATGTTTTCAAAAGCGTTAGGGGCCCGATGAGGTGGCTCATTCCTGTAATTCCATCCCTTTGGGAGGCCGAAGCGGGTGGATAACCTGAGGTCGTCAGGAGTTCGAGACCAGCCTGACTAACATGGTGAAACCCCGTCTCTACTAAAAATACAAAAAATTAGCGGGGCATGGTGGTGTGCACCTGAAACCCCAGCTACTCCGGGGGCTGAGGCAGGAGGGCTGCTTGAACCCAGGAAACGGAGGTTGCAGTGAGCCGAGATCACACCACTGCACTCCAGCCTGGGCAACAGAACGAGAGTCCGTCCCGTCCCCCCACCCTCAAAAAAAAAAAAGGGTTAGGGACTTAACAATGTTAACACTTAACAATGTTAAGTTTTAAATCTTTATTTAAATCTTTATTTAAAACAGTGTGAAACTGTTCAGTAAATATACTTGCAAAATGCATATAAAGAAGTAGTTCTCATTTTTTAAAACCATTAGAGGCCATAGACATAGGCAATGTAAAAGGCTGCAGCAAACCAATATACAGTAAGAGTTGAAATAATATGAATTGTAAAAACATTTCTAAACTGACCACGATAAAATGAAAAACTCATAGGAAGACAACAGAACAATCAAGACGAACATAAGGTAATTCTTGAGCGTGGGGACTGCACTATGAAAGAAGTGAGAAATGTACAGGCACCGGCAGCTGTGAGATGGGGAGAGGCTGCTGGAACTGGGTAAATCTTAAGAGACTCAAGACTGACTACGTGATACGTGACTCTCAGACGAGAAGTATTCACTGAAGAAAACTCTGGCTTCCCTTTCCTTTGATGTTGCAAGAGTTCTATTTCCCATTCTTTGTGAAACCTGGAGATTACTCTTCACAATCGTATTTTAACAATTCTGCCGACGCGGCAATCAGGTGGGCAACAGGAAAGATTAGTGGGGAAGCCGGGGCAGCAGGGATACTGGAAATAGACTATCAGAGAGATTACAGTCAGCACCGATGTGTCAGGAGGGATGAAGAAATCCGAGTTAGAAGCGCTGAGCAGTGGTGCGGCAGGAGGCAGGGAGGGTCCGGAGGAAAACAGTAAAAGGGGGCAGGAGTGGCAGAGCAAACGTGAGACCCAGAACCAAGGGAGGTAAACCACATGAGGAGCTGGTGGGGAGCAGACCTGAGGCGCTGCGAGGTGGTTAGGACAAGCCCGCCCTCCCACCCTACTTTTTCCTCCGGTGGAGAGGCAGCGACCAGTCACCTGGAGTGTGAGTTCCGGAGGGACTCGATCAGGCGCTGTTTCTGCTGCTGGAGGCTGGTAAGGCCACCGGGGGACCCAGCTGCGGACGAGGAGGCGCTCTTGCTCAGGGGAAAGAGCCAGCTCATTCTCCTCGGGTCCCCGGGCCGGAGGCCCTGGAAGGCTCTGGCCTGCTTCTCCCAGCGGCTCGGCCCGGCGGTTCTCCAGCGACAGAGGAGCGGGGTGGCACGTCCGTGGTCCAAGCGCTAGGGACCGCGTCTTCTCTAAGCCAGTCCTACCTGCGCTCCCCGGGTTCTGGGGGACATGCTACGAACGGCGGAAGGCTGGAGAGGGGAACTTGCCGCCCACAACCGGCGGTCCCACCTTCACGGCCCAGACGCCCAAGCCGGCCAGTCAGGCAGCCTGGCCACTCAGCGCTCCACAACCCACCCCGCCGTCAGCTGCGTGCTCCGCCCCCTCTGCGTCTCGCGTCATCATCTAGCGCCCCCGCCAGGACGTGCGAAAAGCGACGGCGCAGCACGGTACGGCGCAGCTCTTGCTCGCCTTTCCCCTTGCTGGGCGAGAGGTGTCTATGGGGCACCCGCTGCCGCCGCCGCTACCGCCACCGCCACCGCCGCCGGGTGCTGTCTCTATGGCGAGGAGGAGGAGGAGGAGCGCGAGCTCAGCGACACAAGTAGATCTTGCATCCGCCGCCGCCTTGCGGGGGGAGGGGCGGGTTAGGGAAGTAGAAAGGGGGCGGGGACGATGAACCTGAGAGGGTGCGCGATGGCGCCAGCTGGAGTGCGGCTGGCGGAGGAAGGAGTCTGGCGGCGGGTGGGGGGCTGGGTAACTGGGGCTGGGGGTTTGTCAAGGGGTTGGCGCGTGGTGATGACGCAAAGGCTTTGTACCTGGGGCTTCGAAGTGGGACGGAAATTGGGAGTGGAGGGCGGTGGCCTAGATCCTCAGCTCTTCGTATTCTTTCACGCAGCAGTGCTTGGGAGTCAGTGTAGCTCCAGTCAGTGTTATCAGCACCTTCGCACTGGCGCTCTGCCAGGGAAGAGAGTTATCTATGACTTGAATGCGTCGGTGCCGTCCTCTCGTTTCTCTGGGAACCTGCAGTACGGAGATGCTATCTCCAGTAATGAGAAGGCCTTTGGTGCCTCTTCGGGGCTTCTGGGACTGCAGTAGAGAGAGAGGTGGAGGAAAGCAATGTTAAACTACAGGGTGTTTCCAAATCTGTGTGTTTGTGTGCTTATGTGTGTGTGTATCGGGGTGGGAGAGTTATGAAGGAGGGGTGTCCTGGATTTCCTTTCGTTACTTTCATTTGGAGAATTCGAAGTTACATTTCTGATTCTTCAGAGTTTAGAAGACAGTCATAAAACCCTCTTTTTACCTTTTTTTTTTTTCAAATTTATGTGGAAAATGCAGAAGAATTTGAAATTTCCCTGCCCAAGAATCAACACGAACTCTGTTTATAGAGCAGAAATGTGAGCTGTATCTTTGGTAACCAGGGAATATGCTCTGAGTTTTAGACGTTCTATTGTGTTCTTTTTCCCTTCTGCAACTGCGAACATTCAGATAGTTTTCTGTGGCTGTTACTTTTTCTGAGAGCATTTACAAACATTTTTGACCCCTCTAGTCTAGTTTGAATAAATGCCAGTAAAGTAGATCTTGTAATCAAGTCGGATTTTGGTTGTATTGTTAATGAGGAATAAAAGTAAATACCACCTTTGGCATGGTAGCATCTGATCTTGTCACATGTGTATAAGTAATTTTTCATTTTTGTCTGGAAATGGATGGCTTTATAAAGTTTTATGCAGAGTAGCTGAACTCAGATAATTATCTTCAGCGGAAAGTTATAAAAATATGATTAGTATGTATGCATAAAAAAGTTATTTTAAAATAGCTGAAATCAGGACCAGGAAATCTGTGCTGTAGTCCTTTTTTTCCTACAGGCTAGCTGTGTGACCTTAAGTTACTTTCTAAACTTTGATTTTTTTTTATGAGTCAAGAACTTTGAATAAATAATCTCTTAGGTTCCTGCCAGATCATTCTGTGATTCAGGTTTGATATATCTGGTCTTTATATTGTTTTTTTTGTTTTGTTTTGTTTTGACAGGTACATAAATAAAGGATAAAATATTTTATGAAACAAATCTTCAATCAAGTATAACATTTTGATGCTTGGCATCTAGACTCCCTTGTGCCCTCACTATGCCAGCGGCAACTGTAGATCATAGCCAAAGAATTTGTGAAGTTTGGGCTTGCAACTTGGATGAAGAGATGAAGAAAATTCGTCAAGTTATCCGAAAATATAATTACGTTGCTATGGTATGCCCACAAGCAGGTCTTTAAAACGCTTCATATAAAGGAGGAAAAGGAAACTTTAAAGTCTTGAGTTCAGCCCTTTTGGTTGATATTTTTAGGGATTAATTTCACCCTGAAAAGAAAAATTTGTCACTGCCCTCTAGCCAAAAACCATCAGGAATACACCTGTGATTTGACAGGTTGGGTTTATCCCTCACTGCAGTGAGGGAAAACGCACTGGAATTCCTGGGAACCATGGGCCATTTGAATAAGAGGGCGTTAGAAAGGATTTGGGCTTGTGTCAGGTGGTCTTGGGGAAGGTAAGGGAAGCAGGGCTTTACTGTGGATTGGATGTGGTCAGGAAGCCAGGGTAATTCTGTGATTGGATATCTTACTAAGTCTTAAATGAGAGACTAGAATGAGGTTAAAGCTGCAGAGAAGGAACAGTCATTCATTTAGCCAGGATGGAGATACTTGGTCATTTTGTGGTTTGACATTGTTTATTTTTTTGTCCTTGTTTGGACATGATTACAGAGTAGCCTTATTTGAGGTTGAACTTCTGTGAAATTATGTTCAACAGGAGAACATTAGGGCCTAGCTGTGAGTGCCAGATCTGCTCCAAGCAACACCAAAGCCTAGCTGGTAGTACCACATGAGCTCCCAGAAGCTAGGGAGCTCTTTCTCAAACAAAAAAAAATCAAATGTGCCAGTGAAATGTTGTTGGTCTGCAATTTGTTTTCATAATTAACACTGGAGTTCCGTGAATATACTGTGTTACTAAGCAACTCTGCTTTTGCACGTGCTGTTTAGTCTGCCTAGATTGTCTAACCAGTTAATGATTTTTCTTCTTTACCTTTACACTATTTCTGTTAGCTACCTGTTTTCTGCATCCACTAGATTATTATTAGCTCCATAAAGCAAGTGCTTTAATCGTCCTTTCTCTCCCAGCACCTAGCATAACACATATAGTATCCAATAAAGTGACTGTTGAATTGCACTGAATTTAGAGAAATAGTGATTTCTTTACTATTTCATAGTGACTTGATAGGTAGTTTTTATTCTTAGCCCTAGTTTGAATTCTAACTGATGTATCTTTGTCTCAGTATTTTTAATAAAAATAAACAAATGGATTACTTTGGGGAGGAGCAGGTTGATTGGTTAAAACATGAATGTTTGTAGGTAACATACTGTTTAATAAAGGTATACTTAGCCATGATTAGAACTAAAATTGTTTTCTTAACCAGTGGAAATTCATAGTGATCATTGATTTCTCAGATAATAAAGAGTGGCAACATAGAGAAGTGATAACATCCTACAAGAGTGAGTGGGTAGCATGCTATTCTTGACAACATGCTTTCTGTGGACTATAGAGAGAATATTGTTTCAGCCGGAGAAATTAGGAAGCTAATGATGTTTTTCTTAGGATTTTGGTGTTGAGAAAAACCTTGTCTCAGAGAAGCAATTGGAAAGTACAGGGCGTTTTCCATTCTTTTGAACCAGTTATTCAAGAAACTTGGTTTTAGCATTGGAATACTGTGAGCATCATTTCACGTATCTTTTGGGAGATAGGCATTTATGATTTTCCCCCCTTTCTTGGGTATAGAGTAAGTATTTGGTTACGTTTATCACATGTATCTCATACGTAGTAATTTTTTTGATACATTTAAGAAAAGGTTATTAAGTCTATAGAGTTTTATGGTTCTAAAAAGTGAGGTTCTTTCTAGTTAAAAGATACTTTGTAATTGAATATAAATGTGTAGAATATCATCTGTAGGATTCTTTGATTTGCATCAAAAGTTAAGAATGTGTGGACTGTAGTTTTGACTGTTCAGTACATAATGAATCTTAAAACTATTTTACAGGACACCGAGTTTCCAGGTGTGGTTGCAAGACCCATTGGAGAATTCAGGAGCAATGCTGACTATCAATACCAACTATTGCGGTGTAATGTAGACTTATTAAAGATAATTCAGCTAGGACTGACATTTATGAATGAGCAAGGAGAATACCCTCCAGGAACTTCAACTTGGCAGTTTAATTTTAAATTTAATTTGACGTAAGTGGGAAATAACTGTATAACCCAGACTTTTTTTTTCTTTAATCTTAGGAATTGATTTTCCTCAAGTATGGTGACATGCTAGGTGAATTTGGTGTAGTTGTACTGAAAATATGTAAAACTTAACATTTCAAAAGCATGGTTTTCTTTTTTACTATGGGAACAAAAAATACTTTTGATGTTAAAGATTTTACATTTAAAATATGACTGCAACTTTTTTTGTATTTGGAAAACTTTGGGTATTGAAAGTACTTCTGATAGAAAAAATAATCTTACCACATTAGTTTAGTTTTACTTTGAAAAATTTTGTGTGCAGTTTGAAATATAGCCTTTTATAATATTTATCCTTCTTGTAAAGATTTTTATTGCAGTCATATTCCAGTTTATGAGTAGATTACATGTCAAATGCAGTAAGACGTTTTTTGGAACCTTGGGTACGTTTTCCTTTCAAGTCAGTACTATATAATCATTATGTTGCCACTTCAGCCCACAAAAGCTCTCTTAATTTACATATAGTAGAAATAGTAGTGTCCTTGACCTGGTGTTTATCATATGTCAGAATCTGCATTCTAACTCAAGCCCTGGGTCTCCACCCAGTTTCCTTAGTTTTAATATTTCTATATTATTATTAGAAGTAGTCTTGATAGCTGAGGGAAGTTTTAAGAGTGTTTTTGGAGAAGGGCAGATTATTTGCAAACTGTAAGTTGGGTGAATAAAATATTTAATACATTCTCAGTATAGCAGGACCTCAAATGTCATTTTTTTCAGCATTGTTTCATGGTAACATTCAGAAAAAATAAAATTGATTTCTGACCCGGGCCACTACCTGTGTGGAGTTTTCCACGTTCTCGTATGTATATGGATTTTCTCCCGGGTCCTCTGATTTCCTCCCACATCCCAAGGCTGTGCACGTTAGGTGAAGTGGTGTGGCTAAGTTGTCCCAGTGTGAGTGAGTAGGTGTATCTTTGTGAGTGCACCGTGCCACGGAATGACATGTTGACCAACGTTGGTTCCCACATTGCGCCCTGAGCTGCCAGAATAGGCTCTGGCTTTCTTCACCACTCAGCTGAATAATGGAGCAAATAATTATCTTACTTGTTTTTATTTATTGTTCTTAAATTTACATACAGCTCACATTTATTTCAGTATTTAATATTAGAAGTATTTTGGTCTTTATCTAGAAGTTTGGTGATTTTTTTTGTGACCAGCAATAGGCCATAGGAACTTAACTTTTGTTTTTATCAATTAGCCTGTGGTAAAAATTGGTTTCGTTATCCATCTTTTGGCTTAAAGTTGCAGTTTCCAAGAACTTACTGATAACGTTGAGTGAGTACTTAACTGTATGTTGCAATGTTGCATTGTTCTTCTATTTGACATCCCACATTTGTGCCATATATCGTAATATCTGATAGGAAAAATAGTAAAAGAAGCTGTAGGCAATTAATGGTAGTGCCAATATATGAATTCTTTCTTCCTGTTCTTTGTCGAATAAACAAAGATATTTAATATACACAATTTTACGAAAGTAGGGCTTAGGAAAAGCAGAGTAATGATGTCTGTGTTATAGTAATATGGCTTATAATTACACTGTGTTTAGCCTGACTCTCCATTTCATTCTTTTGGGTTTAATAATATACTCTCTGTTCGGAGACCAAGGCAGGAGGATTGCTTGAGGCCAAGAGTTCTAGACCAGCCTGGTCAACATAGACTCTGTCTCTACAAAAAAAAAATTAGCCAGGCATGGTGGCTGTGTATCTGTCGTTGTAGCAGTAGGGAGGCTGAACCAAGTGGATTGCTTGAACTGAGGAGTTCAAGGCTGTAGTGAGCTAGATTGCACCACTGCACTCCAGCCTGGGCAACAGGGTGATACTTTGTCTTTAAAAATATCTATATCTATCTTTACACACATACAGACTACAGAACCTTATAAAGTAAACTTTTCCAACCCGTGGCCCAGGATGGCTTTGAATGCAGCCCAACACAAATTCATAAACTTTCTTAAAACATTACGAGATTTTTTGTTGTTGTTACTTTATTTAATGTGTGGCCTAAGACAGTTATTTCAGTGTGGCCCAAGGGAAGCCAAAAGATTGGACACCCTGGTTATAAAGGGTGAAAAGTACTCCACTCAGACTGATAACCTTTTATAAGAACTACGGCTCTGAAACACTGAAAATTGCCTGCTCTCCTTTTTCTCAAATGATAAACCTTTATTAAAATTAGTTCTTTACCATTTCATTTGCTCCATGTTACTTTTTTTTCAAATGAATTAGTACATTGTTTTTAAATTAGATACTATTGTGATCTCAGTACATGAGAAGGAGGTAACCCATCAGCTTCTCAGTTTGAGTAAAATTGAGTTTCCTTTTCTAGAAACACCTTTGTTCTGGTAACAACTGCTTTCTTAGTACAGCATCTAAGTGACATTTTTTCTTTCTTACTCAGAAAGGACTGCTAAAGTTTACTGCCAAGTTTTGCTACCATTTACACCAGGGGTGTCTAATGTTTTGGTTTCCCTGGCCCACATTGGAGGAAGAATTGTCTTGGGCCACACGTAAAATACACTAATGCTAACAATAGCTGATGAGCTAAAAAAAAAAAAAAATTCACAAAAAAGAAAATTCTCAGAATGTTTTAAGAGACTTTACGAATTTGTATTGGGCTGTGTTCACAGCCACGCTGGGCACCCACTGGCTGCAGGTTGGACAGGCTTGATTTACACTGATGTTAGGAGATGTTTACGGAGAAGGATACAGTGAAAAACATTAGGTAGAAGAAGTCATTTGGAAGATAAACCAGTAGTGCCTAATATAGAGAGAGCACCATGAAGAGATTCTTGGAAATTTTGAAGAAAGAGAAAATTGGCTTCTTAATGGGGTGGCTAGAATGCGTGTCAGTTACAGTGCTAAGACACTAGGGATTTAGTACTGAGGAAAGTTGGTCATGGCCTTTATAACTCAGTGTTTTGTAACTCTTCTGTTTTCTCTCTATTGCCAAAGTCTAAGAATTAGAATTATTAATACTGATCAATGTATGGGAATTCTCTCCAAACTGAATTTGGAGTTGATATATCTATGAAAATTGAAGTGGAATACTGATGAGCTGTGAAGAAGAAAAGCAACCCATGGAAATAATGTCACTGATGAGTCAAAGAGGGTTAAAAATAAATTTTTAAAAAATCACTTTGAGGCTGGGCACGGTGGCTCACGCCTGTAATCTCAGCACTTTGGGAGGCCGAGGTGGGCGGATCACGAGGTCAGGAGATTGAGACCATCCTGGCTAACACGGTGAAACCCTGTCTCTACTAAAAATACAAAAAAAAATTAGCTGGGCGTGGTGGTGGGCGCCTGAAGTCCCAGCTACTTGGGAGACTGAGGCAGGAGAATGGCATGAACCCGGGAGGCGGAGCTTACAGTGAGCCGAGATCATGCCATTGACTCCAGCCTGGACGATAGAGTGAGACTCCGTCTCTAAATAAATAAAAAGTAATCACTTTTGGTGATTGCAGTATTTCTTGATATTTGAGAGAATTATTTAATAGGATAGTAGAAATTACAGGGCATCTTGGGTTCAGTGGTAACAGAAAGGATGCTGATGCGTCATTTAAGGAAAGTGGCAGTGTAAAGAAGGAGATGGAGAGTGCCATAAGAAGGGAGGCTGGATGCAGTAGCCCATTCCTGTAATCCCAGCACTTTGGGAGGCCAGTTGGAAGCCAAGGCGGACAGGTCACTTGAGCTCAGAAGTTCAAAACCAGCTTGGGCAACATGGCAAACCCTTGTCTCTACAAAAATAGAAAAATTAGCCAGGCATGGTGACGCATATCTGTAATCCCAGCTACTTGGGAGGCTGCAGAAGGAGGATTGCTTGAGTCTGGGAGGTCAAGGCTGCAGTGAGCCGTGTTCAAGCCACTGCTTCCAGGATGATGGCCAGACCCTGTCTCAAGAATGGAAAGCAGAATCAACAGAATAGTGGTTTTTATTTTGTTTTACAGATAATACACAGACACAGTTGAGTGTTCACGAGTTAAGGAGTTGTATGTTAGGATAAAGATAGGCACTTTAGAAGTCCTTTGAGGAATGGCATGGAATAGCATCTAAGGCATTGGTAGCAGTTAGCTTCGGCGATGAGGCAAGCTGTCTTTGGAGTCTAAAGGAGAACAATCTTCACATAGGTAGATGTAAAGAAAGACAGGAATATTGGTCTGATATTTCTTTGTAAAGCAAGTGTGGGGTGAAGCCATATGCTGCAAGGAAACCGGTGAAGGGTGTTACTAGAAACTTGGAGAAAAAGGGCTAAACCACTTGCATACCTATACCTTGGCAAGTGGCCAAGAATGATGTGAGCCTGTAGAAGAATCTGTTTTTTATTGGTTGCTTATAGTTGCTAAGGCATGCCTCAGTGTGAGCATTGGGACCTGATGAGTGAGATTCTAATTTTTTGAGGTACATATTTTTAGCATAGGAAAGCTATGGTGTCACTAGAAAAAAACCAAAAACCAAAAAACTACTTCATTGGGTTTATTCTGTTACTCTTCCTAAAGGATATTCCAGGGGAGACTGACTTTTAAGTGATGTGGTTTCCTTCTGTTTTAAAGTATTTCCATTGTTAGCTTTGTAATTTTTCAGACCTAGAAATAAGTTGATTTCCAAAGGACTAACCATAAGGATACTTTTTGGCCCAAGTGAAATATACCCTATGGTTTAGTTTTGTCAAAAGTGTTTAATAGGAATTCCTTTTGCCAAGAGGTAGAATCCGGTATTCTTACAATTTGAAAAGTAAGTAAAAAAATACTTTTTCCCATATTCTCAAAAATATATCTGTATTTTGGTAGCTTTTTTGTTTTAATATTTCAGATACAGATATACTGTATTTTGGGAACTTTTAATATTTCAGATACACATATATTTGTGGTTGGAAATATATTTGTGGTTGGAGATGGCTTTCTTTTTGGCTTAAGTGAAGTCTTGAAGAATTGGTTTATATTTAGATTGCCTGGCTTGATTTTATAAGGCAGTCATTTAGGAATCGGATTGTTGGCAGAAGAAATTATTGCTGTTACAGCACAGTCCTTAACTTTAAACAGTGTTACTTATTGGAGCCATTTGCAAGGCTCATCATTTGTGAAAGGAGGCATCTCCTTCTTTAAGATGAAGTGTAGTTTAACTCGTCCACATGAGACGTTTTCTACCGGGTCTCCTTCCTGGTGCTGCTGAGAGCATGGGAGATGGGCATGTGCCCCGCAGCTATGGCTGCAGCTCCATGTGGCAGCCTTACAGTGGCTGCTGAGACTGAGAGTCTCTGAGAAAACTTGTCTGTTACTTTGTGATGGTAGCCCCTGGTGAGTAGAAGACCCTTTTCCAAACCCAGTTAAATGTATTTAAGTATGAAAGGCTAATAGAGTTAATAGTAAAGATTAAAATTGCACCTTTGGACTCTTTGAATGATTTTTTATTATTTGAAACACTTTTCTGAAATAATGACCCTTGTATTTAAATTGCATTTTTCTTGCATATATGTAAAGCATTGGAACAGCTGGACTCAAGCCAGTCCTCTGTCTCTTTTCCGGCACTGTAGTTATAGATGTAAGCAGAAGAACAGCTTGTTTGAAGTAATGGCATGTTTGAATGTTGTCTTTCTCTTTCTTCTGCCAGGGAGGATATGTATGCCCAGGACTCTATAGAGCTACTAACAACATCTGGTATCCAGTTTAAAAAACATGAGGAGGAAGGAATTGAGACCCAGTACTTTGCAGAACTTCTTATGACTTCTGGAGTGGTCCTCTGTGAAGGGGTCAAATGGTTGTCATTTCATAGGTAAAACGACTACATTGAAAATGCCTTTTGTTTTTCCATCTCATACTTGCTCCACACTTACCTGGGGCACTGTGTTAGCAATTTCAGGTTTAATTCTAGAAAGAGTTGACTGCCATATAGAGTTGTCTCCTGACTCTGAGGAGGCTAGTGTTGGTCTACTTAAAGGTTAATTTAAACTATGGGATCCATTTTTGCCTGTGAGAAGCATGTTGCATAGTGGAAACAGTACGGGTTCTCTACAAAGTGAAAGACCCCGGTTTAAATCCAGCAGTGCCTTTGGAATTGGTGTTACCTAGGGTTTTCTTTTACTGTTTCTACACCTTAGTTTTTAATGTTCTACAGGGGAAACCATTTATTTACATTTACAAAAATTTATTGAGTATTTACCATATGGCAGGCACTGAGATGAGATTCTAGGAATTAAGCTGTGAATAAAACAGACAACAATTATTTTCCTCATGGAGTTTATATTCTCATGGGGGTGGGCAGACAGTTTTTAAAAATGGAGTTCACATTGATTTGTTAGATAGTGATAAGTACTATCACAAAACAGCATAGAAAATGCTAGGGATGGGTGTGGAGGTAGATTTTAATTTTTTAAAAAATAAAGTGATAAGGCATCCCTTTGAAGAAATACATTGAAGACTTGTTTTAATGGTCACTAAGATAACTTTATAAACAGTAAATTCTCAATAACTGGTGGTTTTAAGTTCTTTATTGTTATGAAACTAGATTTTTTAAGAGTGTTTCTGGTAAGGAAACTAGTTCCGATTTTGTGAAATAGACTTCCATGTATGAGAAAGAGTTTTCCCATCTAAGTAGACTAAACTGACCACCCAGGGACTAAAAGTAACCTTCAGAATGGTTACTTTCATTAGGTTTTGAAAAAGCTTTATGTTACATAGATGTTAATACTCTTACACTTGATCCACTTCACACATTTATTTTAAATCTGAGTCTCCTTGGTTTAGTTTGTATCTCTGATCTGTGGGATGTTTATAGTGAAGGATTTCATGTGGGCAACTTTGATGTGTACTAAGCAGAAACTGTTGAGTTGTAGGTAGTGAACACACTGATTCTTACTTATCATCTTTTTTTGTCTCTTTTCTACTTGAACCCATACCTTAGGAGACACAACTTAAGACTCTTGATACAAATAACTGTTTTTTAGTCATTTTTTCTTCCCTAGATATGAAGATGTAAAAGAACTGGAAAGTATTGTCCTATCCTTTTACTATATATGACATACTTTTTCATTTAAAAAATACTCCGACAAAATACAGTGCACTAGGCACTGGGGTATTAAGATGAATGAAAACAAACAGGTTTCATTCATGTCGTCTTGGAGTTTAGAATCTAAGTTAGACTGATATATTTAAATATTTATTAAGATACAAGATTTTATTCCATTAAATATCATTAGCTGTTTTCCTCATGTTCTAATCTATTTCAAGTAATAAGGAATAGTTTAGGAAGTTTATAAATCCTAAGTGCTAATATGATCTTAAACTTTTAATGTTAGTAAGCAGATGCCTTATAGGCTTCCTGTCAGAGGTCCTGTAAGGAAAAGTAGACGAGGGATGGATGTGTCTACGTGGCCTGGAAGTGTAGGGAGACAGAAAGCTGTGAAAAAAGGCCAAAGGGAGAAGAGGTCTGGATTTGAGAATGTAGGAGTTTGCATTTTATGATGAGGAGAGTAGTTATTTTTTTACTACCCTTCACTTCTTCCATGTGCAACATTTCCATTAATAATGACTCTTAGGGAGCCACACTGAGAGGAAGAGAATTGTGACGGAAGAGAGGGAGAGACTACTTAATAACATAGTCATTTAAGAGAAGTGAAAATACCTTGTTACAGTCTTATTCTTTGGATAATATATATGACCACCTTATGAAAAAGATGGGATGTCTTGCATTACTTTTGCCTATCGAATGCCAGTTGTCTTGCTACATTTGCTAACTCCTCTGGCCAAGTTTCCATACATCTTTATTTCTCCATTTCCATAGTTATTTAAAAAAGTATTTTGAGACATCTATGGGCAGCTTGATGCTCTTTTGGTGTTCTCAATTCAAATATCAACAAACTAGTATTTTCGTGACCACAGGCTTGGTTTGATAGTGTAGATCTGTGTTGATATCTCTGAATAATAAAGTGATAAAGTTCTTAATACTGTAAAATGACAGCATTTTCCCATTATAGTTCTCAATGTTTGTTTTCTCTGTTCTTGTGTGCACTTCTCTTTAATGTTTTTGGAAGGACTATAGTGTGACTTGCTTAAATTTGAATCAGATAAACTTTTTTTTTTTTAATCTTTATGGTATTTATGTGTCCCTCTTCTCTATTCTTTTAACCCTTTTATAGTGGTTACGACTTTGGCTACTTAATCAAAATCCTAACCAACTCTAACTTGCCTGAAGAAGAACTTGACTTCTTTGAGATCCTTCGATTGTTTTTTCCTGTAATTTATGATGTGAAGTACCTCATGAAGAGCTGCAAAAATCTCAAAGTAAGGCTTCAGGTGGCATTATCTATAGCAGCATGCTGTTCAGACCAAGGGACTGTCATGAGAGCCTAGGCTGGGATGTTGTTTTAAACCATATTTTACAGTATTACATTAAATGCAATTATATTATCTGGTCATGTGATTTTTTTTTCTTGCATACATGGTAATTTATAGGGAATTGTTTTTTCAGAGCTTCAGTATGTCTTGGCAGAAGGCAGAATATTCAACAGATTTCTAGCTTAGGTCAGATTCTTGTCATTGCTTGCCAGATTGAAAATCACAAACAAAAACAAACATCAGAGGACAGTGAGGCTCTCATATGCACACCAGTGTGAGTTCTTTCTTTCTCCCAGCACGCATAGAATATCTTCTTACAAGATAGAATCTAAGGTGGCCAGAGATGTGCAGATGTATTCAGTAATGTGGCAAAAGAGTTTTTCTTTCCTTTTGGCTTATCTTGGCTAGAAATTATTGTGTCAGTTCTAGTGATAGGATAATGTTCCTAGGATAAAACTACATAGCTAAAAGGTTCTTTTTCTGGCCAAAAGATGTCAGCTTCTTACAGTTAAGTATGATGGGAAATGTGTAGGTCCTGCCTAGATAGTAGTAACAGTCTGACGCTGCATAATGTGTATTTTTAAACTCTAAACATTAATTTTTTTGTTTTTGAGATGGAGTCTCGCTCTGTCACCCAGGCTGGAGTGCAGTGGGGTGATCTCAGCTCACTGCAACCTCTGCCTCCTAGGTTCAAGTGATTCTCCTGCCTCAGCCTCCTGTGTAGCTGGAATTACAACTGCCCATGACCACGCCCAGCTAATTATTGTATTTTTAGTAGAGATAGGGTTTCACCACGTTGGTTACACTGGTCTTAACAGATAAGATGAGAAGCTTTCTTTTGGCCAGTGTTTACCTTTAACAAGGGATATGGTCAGCATATGACTAGAGAAATTTTCAAGAAAGGTTAGTTTATGTTTGTAGCAGTAGACTTCTGTGTAATTTGAGGGGACTTCCAGTAAGTGAACTTGCAGTAGGGTGTCCCTTACTTGAGAAACAGTCCACCCTGTGAAAGCACACTGCATGCTGAGGCCTACATGTTTTCACTTGACTTTTTTTTTTTATTGACATGTCTGTATAATGACAGTTTTCAGGAACAGGGGACCAAATTATTGCTCGTTACGTGGTTGTTACTGGGAAGTTTCTAAGTACAGATATTCTCAATGTGTCCTGAGTAAGCTGCTATGTTAAAATTCAGGTTAACAACAAAGGTGCTTTTTGACCTATAGTCAGCCATGCTGTTCTATTCAGTTCTATTCTGTGTTCTCCTGAGCAGCTGCTAATGATACCTAATCCTCGTGCTATTTTTAGCACAGAAGCAACTGCTGTGTAAAGCATTGTTTCAAGCTGTGATGCACAGAAGGGCCATTTTGCTGGTGGAGGCCTTAACAATTTAGAGAAGAATTTTTGTTTTGTTGTTGGTGTTTCTTTACTTCACTCTCTATCCTCATTCTCCCCTCCCTTTACTCTCCTTCCCTCTCCTCCCACTTTCTTTCCTTCTGTTACTGTCTTTCCCTTCCTTTCTTTTCACTCTCATCTTTCTTTTTTAATCTTAGCAGTATTAACATAGGTGCATTATAGCAGACCACTCTAAGGAGTTGTGTGCATATACGCATCTTAACAAACAAAACCATAGTTAAGCATTTAGCATATTCTTAATGATTTGGTTATTCATAATGGCTTTGTTTTGTAAAAATTAAGTGAAAACTACAAATGGATGGTGGGAAGTTTAAGAAAATATGGAAACAATGGTGTTATACTAGCTATGCAGTTTTACAATTATTACAGGATTGATAGACCATGAGTGTACTTGATAAATATTACCCTATATATGGTCTGCTTCCCTCCCATATCTAGGAAAGTTATTTACTTGTCATACACCTTGAAACATAATGAAGATACATTTTCCCAATTAGGATCTTGTTTTCTATTAAATGATACTGTTTCCACATTCAACAAATACATTAGTAATTCACATTCTCTGTTTCTTCCCCCCAATCTTTATAAAATTCACCTTTACATACTAAAGTTTATTTTTATTTTGGTCAGTGTCTAAGTTTGTAATTTGTGAAAGTAGGCGTTGCAGTATTTTCCTCTTTGACAAGCAATTTTTATTTCTTCTAGGGTGGATTACAGGAGGTGGCAGAACAGTTAGAGCTGGAACGGATAGGACCACAACATCAGGCAGGATCTGATTCATTGCTCACAGGAATGGCCTTTTTCAAAATGAGAGAAGTATGAAGACATCACTGCCTTTTTCTCAGTTGGTTGTTAGGTTGAGAACATTAAAAATCTTATGGCCAAAGATTTTGGGCAACAAGTACCTACTAAGTAAAGATATATTTAGAGATACCATATGAGTCACATCCACTACACTTAAAAGTATTCAAAAATAAGTCATCTTGAAATGTAGTTCAGAAGGAACTGGGAGAACATGTTCATCATAGAACCAAAAATTTTAAAACATAAACTACCTGAGAAATCATGTAGGTCCAACCATATTATTTCTCAGGTGAGAAAACAGGCTAATAACTTCCATGATCAAACACATTACTAGTGGGAAAACTCCGGAGTTCTAACTCCCATTGGTGCTGCTTCTACAAGGCAAGGAATCTTTGTATTAGGTTTCTTCTAGCATGGCCCTCTTTTAGGCTTTAAATTGGTGATAAATATGTTATTTGCTCATGTCATTCTTCAGTGCTTTGAAGATTTTATAGAGAAGGACTCAGGCTTTTTACTGGATTGAGTCTTAAGAGGGGAGTTGAATTCTGAAGGGATAAAATAAATCCAACGTCCTAGTTGAATCAGAAACCCCATTAGGAAAACCCTCCTTAAATGGCAAAAGGCATGTTAGGTATGGAAGAATGGAACTTAATGAACCCATTATTCACTCTTAAGTAATTAAGTGATATGCACAGATACACCTAGCTATAGGTAAACAGGAAAATTGTGCAAAAACAAGTGAGGTTTTTCTTGGCTCTAAGTTTTCCTTTTTGCAAAAATTCTCTGTGGATTTGAGTATATTTTCTCTTAGACATGAAAGAATTGACTGAGACTGAGAATTTAAAAACTTTTTGGAGCAATGTATTGATAATAGAAAGCATTAAAGCTGTTTTGCTAAGTAGTGTTGATTCAGAAGTGATTTGGACTATCCATTCATGACACGTAAACATTTTGTTTTGGAGTCCTTCCCATTGTTTCATTAGATAATTGAAATAACCTTTTAGATTTTTTAGCTTTGCATTTTAAAAATGTCTTAATGGTTTATTTAACTAAAGGTGGATTTCTGGCACTAATTTATTTTTATTTTTCTTGGCTTCTTCAATGACAGTAAAGTAATAGAGTGTGAATGTTTGGATTTTACTGTCCATGACTTTACAGTTTATTTATAGCCAGCTCAGCCTTGCCTGTAGATTTAAGACAGCTTATGAACCTAAACTTTTTTTTCCCCACCATCATTGGCTTTCTTCATTCTTACTCGAGTATTGTTAATTAATGGAATAAATATTTATTTATCCACGATGACAAATTCTTATAAAAATGGTCTAAATGGAAAAGACATGCATTTGTACATTTTTTTCATAGTCTCTTACTTTGGTTTCTGAGCTCTGTACTTTTGAGGACATTAGTTTTACTCATTGAACTGAAATGTGTAGCCTCAAAGGAACACCATAGAAAAGAGCCATCATTATCTCAGTGAACAGTCAGTACTTACATTGCTGAAATATAAATTACAAGTGGTTCCCTTTGGTTAAAATTATCTTTTTTTTTCTTCAAAATTCCTTTTTAGATGTTCTTTGAAGATCATATTGATGATGCCAAATATTGTGGTCATTTGTATGGCCTTGGTTCTGGTTCATCCTATGTACAGAATGGCACAGGGAATGCATATGAAGAGGAAGCCAACAAGCAGTCATGACATGAAATAGTCTTTTTATTTTATTTTGAGCTACACACATGCTTGTATATAGGTTTTATCTCTGGTTGAATCCCTTGAACAATAGACAGTACCTTTCCCCCCCCCTTTCATGGCCCATTTTATTGTCTACCTTTCACTACTAAGTATGACCGTTCCTATCTCAGATCTTAATAAAAAACAAAACAAAACAAAAAACCAAAACAAAAACTCATTCAGGTTAAATTTGGCCTTAATTTAATATACTTGTTAGCAAGCGTGTGTGACAGAGAGTGGGGAAAGCTACATCACTGAATATTTTGATAAACTTTACCTACTTGAGTTTGGTTTATTTTTCCCTTTTCCTAAATTGACTAGCACTGACTGTAATTTATTTCCCTGTTTCATGTCTCTCTCTTCCATTCTGCAGGAGTTTTAGCTATTTGAGATTGTGGACCATCAGTTTTGCACTTTAGAGAGCGTTTCTGACTCAAAACCTCTGTTTTATCAAAAATTTTGTTTTTTCTTGATCTTAGCTGGAAAAATGACCATCTGCCACCTTGACACAGTATTTACTTGGTTTTGACTCACAGAATATAGCATATTCATTGTGCAAACTGTCGATTCAGCGAAACTAAAAAAAAAAGGACAAGAAACTACTGAGGAGCTTAGTAACTGCTGTTTCTGTACGTAGTGTTTAATCTTCCAAGCACATCTAGTGTCTGTCAGTTTCTAATTGGCATGTGTAGGCTGCTCTGTGACTGAAGAATTTTCAAACCAGCTTTACACCCTTCAGGAAAAATCCCTTGTGATTGGATGTTTAGTATCTGCCAGGAAACTGGTACTCAAGATGTTGAAGCTACAGTTATTTTATGATAGCACACTTCCCTTGATCTGCTTATTTTTATTCCATCACCATTTACCCTTGTCTTTTTTTAAAATTTTATTTTGTAGCCATACTTATGATGCTTTTGATTTGTTGGTTACACAAATCAATTTTATTAAAATCCAAAGATAACAAGTCTTTAGGTATATTTTGTACCAGATTAAATTAGAAGACAAAAATTGCGCTTTCATAGTTGCTACAAAGGTAAATAATGGAGAGATTTGGTACAAAACAACAAATTATATATATATATATATTCTCATATATATATATAGCTAATAAAATTACCTGAGGAGTGTAATGCTTGTTTATTTTTTTGTGTATATCTTTGCAATCTATTTTATATATATTGACAAAAGAGACTGTGAAATATTTAGCCATGCAGAATATGTGACCAGACCAGAGCATGTGTAGGAAGACTTTGGTAATCATTAACTGTACCCTGAAATGATGGACTACAAGTTATAATGTGTGTTACCTACACTTCAATCAGTAATATTAGCAAATCTTCAAATGTTAGTCACATTGGTTTGTCTCCCTTGTACATTCTTTATTCATGATATTACAGTGCTGTAACTGGGTGGTCCTTTTTAAACAAAACATTATTTGCAAAACAGAGGGTATTATTTGTTTTTAAAGCTTTTGTAAATAAAGGCTTCAAAATGTTTTCTTATAAATGTTGATGACTGGTGATTTTGTTTTGGAAATACTCATTTGGGGGATATTGTTCATTTTTATTTGGGCAACTCAACAGAATTCAGTAACTTCCTTCATTAACCCTAGATGATTATTAGTCCATTAATTGAAAAATCAGTCTGAGTTTTCTGCATTTCAAGTGTTGGCTTATTCTTGTTCTTTATGAGTACCTCAACTAGCTAAGTAAGGATTTCTATTTCTCCTTTCCAGGAATGCATTTATTCATAAGGATATACTTAAAAGGAAATACATCTGGTGTAACTGTGGCTCTTTAAAAAATCTAACACAATGTAGCAAGTTTCTGACTGGCTGCTTTTCATTTTGTCTTTGCTAAAAAGGAAGTGAAACTTCTTTTCGCTTGTGATTTCAGTGTTAGTTTTTATTGAGAAAACTAACATTTATAGTTACCTATTCTTTGAGAAATCAATGTGAAACCTTTTTAGTAGCCACATCGTTGCTCAATCTCATAACTTGTATCAGTTCTGGCTCTGTCCCTAAAAAGTATAGATAATCCCTAACTTAACTATCTTTCAACTTAATGATTTTTCAACTTTACAGTGGGTGTATTGTAACCCCATCAAAAGTTTAGGAGCTCCTTAGGACCTATGATGGGGTTACAGTTTCTACTGAATGTGTATTGCTTTTGCACCATCGCAAAGTCAAAGTTTGTAAGTTGAACCATTGTAAATTGGGGGACTGTATGCTGTTGTCTGCATTAAATGAATGTTAGTATTTTTTCAGATGTAACCTCATTGTAGGTTGAGTACCTGTATAGTATTTTATAACTTCTGTAGAGGAACATTTTGACTTTTACTGGGTCTAAGCTTTACTTTATTTTGTTCCAGACAGTCTGAATGTTTGTAGAGTCTAGGTTTTAGATGTAAGATATTTGGATAATTTTTTTAGTGTTCCTGAACCATTAATTACAGACTCATACAGTCTGTTAAGTCTACTAGAGCAAGGGTTGTCAAACTATGGCCCGCAGCCAGAATCAGCTTGCTGCCTGTTTTTGTGTGGCCCATGAACTGAAAATGGCTTTTAGTTTTAAGTGGTTGGGAAAAATATTCAAAAGATTATTTCCTGACATCAGACAATTACATGAAATTCAATTTTTAGTGTCTATAAGTTTTTATAGGAATGCAGCCACAATCATTTACATATTATCTATGGATACTTTTTTGCTATAATGGAAAAGTTGAGTAGCTGCTACAGAACCTGTTTAAGTCTGTCTTGTTTCACATTGCTGCTTGGCAAGCTACAGAATCATGGTGATGCAGATATAACCTGAAAGCATTTAGAATGCCCTGTGTATTGCTAGATTTGTTACTTTTTCTGCTACCAGTTCATGCCCTGTATCTCAGAACAAGAAAAGTACACTTTGATATGTTTTCAAGGCACACTAGAATATGGACTATTTTATTATATAGTGGTATGTTACGTTTATAATGCAATGACACTGTAACTGGTAAAAGAAGATTGACAGTATCAGACTAACAAACATCACAATATTCCCAACTCGTGGAAAACAAGAGTCAGAAGAATTAGAAAATTTAAATGAAACATCATAGAATTTCACAAAATAAAAATGAGGCTGCAACCAAAATGTTTACAAGTGGCCAATTTGTTAGCCAAGCAAAGAAAACCATTTACTAATGCTGAATTATATCATGCTTGAAGACTAACCAACCCAAAGAAATGTGTCCAGAGAAAATTAAGATATCAGCCTTTTGATAACAGTCGTTTGAAGAATGAGGATTTTGGACACAACATCAAATGATACCATTAATTCTTTGCCTCTTACTAGTCAGTACTGCCTAGCTTTATTTTATGAGAAACCATTGCTGGATTTGAAGTGACTGAAGAATTTATGGAACTACAAGTGGGAATATTTTCAAAAAAGTTGAGAAACAGTACGACCTGAAGTGGAATCTACTAAGATGTGATGCAACTGATGCTGGGAAAAAAATGCATGGAGCAGGAAAAAAGTTTATTTGGTCAAATTTATAAAGCTTGTGAAAATGTAAGTTGTTTAAAGCCTATAGCTCTTCACTTGATTATGCATCAGCAGGTAGTTTGCAGGAAATATTGGTGTTATTGAACTGGTCAACAGTGAACTTCATTTGCTCTTGTGGACCTAACCATCTTCAGTTCCATAAATTTTTTGTGAGAAACAGAAACTGAATATCCTGATTTGATTTGCCACACAGGCATTCAGTGGCTTAGCAGTGCTAAAGATTTATTTTTATTTTTTGGGTTCTTGGCTGACATTGAAATTTTTCTGAGTGAGAAGAACCATCCTCAAACACTGTTTTTTAACACTGAGTAGCTTTGGAAATTAGCTTTTGCCACAGACTTGAAAATGTTTCTTAATGGATTTGACCTGAAATTACAAGGTAAAACAATATAATATGGTAAATTCATTTCAATAAAAACTAAAATTTAAATAACAAGATTGTCAAGCTGCTTTATATACTTTCTGTGCTATCAGAAGTCAAAACAGTGCTCTATTGCCAAATCCATTTTTAGTGGATATATTTTCCTGTAGCAGTTTTTTGGACCTTGATGCAGTGCAAAGAAAATTTTTAAATTTTAAAAGCATTTAATTGCAGTTGAAGACTTTCCTCTTAATCTTCTGTTGGAAATGAATCATCTTGAATGAATGACATGCTAAAGGGCAAATACCAAAAAGATGAATTCTACAAATGCCTTACAAGTGATGAATATGCTTAAGTAAAATCACATGCTCATGGGTGGATGTGTCAGTATTTAGTATCTCGACCTATTTGTGTGAAAAGACACTTCCAAAGATGAAATACATGAAATCTCATTACACATCGGCATTAACAGATTTAACATTTTCAATTTATTCCGATGAGGGAATACCAACTTTTAGCCCAAGTTGAACAAAGTGTTACCTCCCCTCCCCTGCCAAAAAATCCCATTATTCCCATTAGTAGACCTCTATTACTAAAAAAAAAAAAAAAAACAAAAAACTGTACTCGATATTTTGAGTTTTCAATTTTTAGAATAAAAATTTTGTAAAAAGTTTCCTTGAGTACCTTAGTAATGTCCTTCATGTTATCTTAGCTTGCAAAGCCTCTAATATTTGCTACCTGGCCTTTTTAAAAAAATAAAAATTAAAAAAAAAGGCTTGTCCACCTCTCTACTAGAAGAAACTCAAGGGTCTGTATCTGTCCTGTTTGCTGTTTCATCCACATTGCCAAATGCAGTGGCTCCTCTGGGTAGACAACCTGAGGTGGAATCAAATTATGAATGCATGTTATCTCATGTCTATAAAATAAACGTGTCAGAATTTATAAATAAAGGGATAGGAAACATACTGATTATTGTGTGTCAGTGCTTTGTAGTGAAGGCCAGTTCACACATGCCATTTGCTACGTTGGTGTAATTTATATGAGAGCTTCATTTATAACAATGTTACCTGTCATTTATTTTTCTGTTAAGACATTATAGAAATGTAGGACTGTACACATCCAAGTCCTGCAGAATTTTCATTTCAGGTTTTAAAAGTTAAAAAAAAAAGTCACCATAGAGTGAAAATTCCAAAAAACAAGATTCATTTACATTATCACTAGATAACTTCCATTTGTTCTAACTTGTATTATATGATTTTCTATAGCATTAGTCAATTTAACATTTAGTATAAAAGCAATTGAGCAATTTCTCTTTAGAAGTCCATTTCATTGCTTTGTAGTCATAGTCTGTAGGTGAATGAACAAGCTACCCTTCTCCAAAATTACTCTTCATTTTCTTTTTAAAGATAAACTGGTCAATACTCTCCTTCCTGGTATGGAGGAATTTTTTGTACATGAGAAGCATTCATGAATATAATCTGCCCTCTTGCTTTATTGTCAAAGGAGGGGAAATTCACTGCTTTCACACTCTTCTTTTTTGGCTCTTTCTCCCAAAAGATAAGAATCTTTATTTGGTACTATACCAAGAAATTGGAGTTCCCTTAGCTTCAGACAATATCATCATGGCCCCCAAATTGTTAGGAAATACAAGTTTGCAAGACTCCAAGGGGACTTAATATTTTATATCTTACTAGTCATGTCATAGGTTTTAAGTGTTTTTGACGGGGAACTGTTTCACTCATGCCATATACCTGTTTTGTTTTTCTAAAAAACTAATACTGTAAGTTGTTAGCAGGTATCTTGTATCACTGCAAAACCCATGTATAATAACAACTTGTTCTTGAGCTATATGTGTGTACATAGGCTTTCCTTCCATTCATTGTAGCCATTCTGGGGCTGTCCTCTACTTCTTGCCTAAGTATATGTTTTTAAAATAACTTTAGCACATTTGCATGCTACTCCAAGATTACTTTATAATTAAGGTCGCTTTTTAAAGTACTCAGCTTTCACACAGTAAGTGTTTGATTAGTTCATTTAAGATGTTTTTAATAGTACACTTTAGGGAGCCATACATACTGACAGAAAAAAGACACGAAATCTGAACTGACAAAATAGCCTTGCTCCCATAACTGAGTAAAATACAACAGGAGAACTGACACATTCTGTATTATCTTTAAATTCAGCATCAACAGAATTTTGTGTTTGAAGTAATTACTTGAAGTATATTATGCTTTTTTTTTTTTTTTTTTTCAATTAAGCACCTTTATCCATCAAACAGAAGCTATTAAGTATTAATAATTTCAGGTAGGATTCAGCTCCTGGTACTGTTAAACCTTACCTGGAAGATGCAACATAAATCATAGGTTGTTTTCATAAACCATAAAGTAGTAGTATTTTTCCTGAGCAATAGGGAACTAGCCATAAACCAGGGCTTAAAATAACTTATAACAAGTTTCCCTTTGGTTTAATTGGTACTCAAACCACTCAGAAGATTAGTCCTAACAGACATTTTCCCCCAAATGTAAACAATACAGAAATACTGAATGCTGGCTATGAACAAGAACATCAAAACGATCTATTTTTGAACATTTTTCACCAGTTTGTTTTTTGCCGTCACTTTCCTGCAACAAGAAAGGTCTGCAAATGATTAAGTGTCTTCTATTGGCATTGCCCAGATTATTGTATTTGAACTTTTTGCTGGTATAGGAACAATTCTCACAGGGTGTTGGTGATTGAGCTATTAGATACCTGGACTGCATCATCGTAGTTGTTTGCTCACATTTCAAGGGGACTATTTGAGGAAGGAAAAAGAAATGGGTGCCCTGTTTCAGAGTCTCCTGCAACACTGAACATTATTCTGGGAGATACTTCATGTTCATAGTTCTTGATTCACAGGAGTTTCTTTGAAACAAGCCTACTTGATTTCATCCTTTTGGTGATGTCCACTGTTTACAACCCAGGGCACTACCATAATAAAAAAAATAAATCTTATGGAAAAGAGAAAAGGAAAATGCATGGTTTGCAACATTATAAAGTATAATACAATTTCCTGTGTTCTGTAACACAATAAGATCCTTTGATAATAAATTCCAGAGGAAATCTGGTGGGGAACAGATTGCTCAGTTGTGAAATCTAGGTTAATGTTGGCTTCTACTTAATGCTTTTCATGGCGTTACAAGATCAAATTGCTAAAACTCACAATAAAAAGTAGAATCTAGCAATTTTTACCAAGACAAAGTGAGAAAATCCTAGTGGTATCTTTGTAAAACAGTAACAAATACTTCAGGTGTGTAACATAGTCTCCTTCCACATATAAGAGGAAATCGGTGCTGAACTGGCTAAGTATGTGGAAAAGAAGTATAAAACATTTGGGATTAAGCCAGGTGGTCGTCTGCTTAGGAAGAACACATTTCTGCAGAAAGATATTAAACGTGTTATTTGTGAAAAATCCACTTGTTGAAATGTCACTTTGGTCAAAATATTTGCAGATCAGAATCTGTAATCTGACTGTGTGGGTGGGATGGTTGTGCTGGAGTATACCTTCATCATGATTTACAATGTAAACTGCTTTGCATTTACCATTTTCTGAGGTTTGTATCTATGTTTGATCAAAGGTATCAGAACCATCACTTTTACAAACAAGTATCTGACAATATAAGTATATACTAAAGGATACAGTTCAGAATCAGCCGAGCAAGTTTACATGTATTTCAAAATAGGGAAAATCTGCTAGTTTATAACATAATGGAGTAACACGTTTTTCATGTTTTCTTGAAGCATGAATCACGATTATGTGCCTAATTTTTTATAAATATGATTTATATCTTTGATTTCCCTAGTTTTTTTTGTCAACGTATGCCATATTTCCAATAGTTGTCTATTGATTACAGTGTACTTGAGTTTTACAGTCTAATTGTCCTCAGAATCACTGAACTACTACGAAGTAAACACCTTATCTTCTCACTACCCCTCCCCCAAAGACCTATGTTATGACCACACTGAAGACATGAATTTTGCCATTAGTAGCTCTAATAAACTCTTAGGAAAATGTATGCTTAAAATAATTTATATTGTCAGTGCAAAGGCAATTTCTTATAGACAGGTAATGAAGGTGATCAACCACTTTATTAGGGTATATTAGGAGTGAATTCATGGATATGAACTTCCTTGAATGCATCATGATTGTATTCAGATGCAACAGTTAATATATCTTTGAAATAACAATCCTCTTCCTTACATAATAGCAAATAACTAATGTATATGAAGCATTGGTACATTATTTTTAATGCAAAATTTCTTAAATCTTGATTCCTATATAGTAAAATCTATAAAAACAAGAAAAATAAAAATTACCAGTTTAATGGACAATAAGGACAGTTGAAGTATGTGTCTTCAAGTTCGAGTTAAGCCATTAAATTTTTTAAAGCAAATACTTAAAGGTAAATTTTATATAAATATGTACAAAATGTAGATCTATTTATTTAGCACTTTGTTCTCTCAGATAAATTTATATTGCATATCTAATAAGATATGCAAGTATCTCCAAAAATTATAACTCCTATAATTCAAAACAAAACAAAACAACCCTTTAACGGTTATTCACTGTATGAAAACAGAAAGGGAACAATTACAACAATGAAATTGTTTTAACTTTTTCAAATCTGATTCCAATGTGCATTGACATATATTTAATTGTAGAAAAGACTGGGGGAAAGGGGCGTAACAGTACTCTAGCAGAGTAAAGGATAAAAATCCCTCTTTTTCCCCTAGCTTCCAGTTTGACAAGAGGGAATACTTAATCGAATCCTGTCCACCAAAACAGCTAATAGTACTGTGCTTTGAAAAAAAAACCTGACTTCATATAATTCTTAATACATCCTGTGCTGCTGTTGGTTTTAAGACTTCTAGCAGTAGCTATAGGTTCCAGTCTGGCACTTCAGGTATTTTTTTAAATGACCAAAACGTGCTCTAAAATGAAAGTTAAAATGTTATCATATTTTCTGAGATTTCTTGAAGCAGATTGTCAGATGAAACTCGTTAGCTTAAAACAAATCTGTAAAAGACTGCAGATTTTTCTACTGTTCGAAGAATTGCACTCTGACTATAAAATGGACTTGGCTGACATTGTTTCCTCCATAAGCACAATTAATATAAAACTATACTTTCAGGAAGGATAAGTAATTGCAATGATCCTTTATTCCATTATCCTCTGGCCTTCTAGTTTATTTTGTGTTGAATGTTTGGTTTAACAAAGATTTTGAAAAGTTTATCACCATTTTCTCTTGGATTAAATACCAATTACTTAGTTGGTCCAGTTTTAAAAGGTAATCTGCTTTAAATTCTCAAAATCAGTACCAAAAAAACATACAGAGTATTATTCTAATTGTTAACATTTACATAAATTATACTGGACTCAAGAAAACTTTTTAAAAATAGTGCATACAAGGCACAAGAGCTTATTATATTGACTGAAGCTGAACATTCTGGCATCAACAAACACACCATTTTAGTTTATCTCAAACTAAATTTCCAAACAGCATCCATTTTAGTTCATGTTGAACTAACTTTCCAAAAGTTGTATGATTTTTATTTGATGATTTGCATAATTTAATCTTAATAGGTGTTTAAGGAAAAATATAGTTTACCTGTCATAATTTTGATGAGATGAGAAACAAATAATACAGATATAACTGGAGGGTAAATCTATTGACCTATTAGGAATTCTTAAGAGAAATTCAATATTTTTACTATATTCAACAGGAGAAATAATCTAAAGAGAGATTTTTAAAAAGCCAAACTGACAAAAGAATGTCATAAAACAATCTTCATAATTGCTATTGTAAATTTCCCAATTTAAGAAGATTAGAAGAGATGAAAATATATTTCTGATGTAATAGAAATGTACTGTATTCTGACAAAAGTATTCCAGCCAACTGCTTTAAGAGGGAGCTCAAGCTTCAATGTCCACACATTTTCCAGCAGAAAACAAGGGCTGGATTTAACTGAGGCAAAAATGGCTGAAGATCTTCAACTGCAGGCCACCTGGACTCTGTAATGAATTTTCATAATTATCACAGTTCACTCAGTCTGAGGCTGGATTCACACCAGAGGAACAAAAAGAAGTATGCTTTGCCACTTCCACCTTCTTAAAGGTAAGTTTTATGAATAACGCTTATCATTATAATGTGACTTGAAATCTCTGAAATCTTAATATCTTAATAGCCTCCATTTTCAGATTCAGAAGATCAGATCATTAATGGACTTTCTATGTCATCAACTGTGCTACCCATGTATTTGGGTAAAAACTGGTCCTTGAATTTATTCCAAGTTTTTCGGAGAAGATGTTTTCCCTGTTGATTAATAAACCAGAACTACTTTTAATATTTAATAGGAATTTGCATTAGTTGTAACAATGTGTGTATTGGGTCCAAAACATGTTATATTTTAAGCAATGGCTTGGAGATAACTGATCAATTCATATTCTGCATTTCCAGCCAAAGGGATATAGGCATAACTGACCAGTGGCACCTTCCTGTGGGAAGCCTCTTCCATCATCTGCAGCATTGATACCTTGAAATGAAACAGAAAACATGAAACTACTGTGTTAACCATAAACATGCACAATGAACCAACTCATTTCATAATCTGTTTCAATAGCATCCCTCATTCAAAACTGTTGACCATGCTAGCAGGCTCAGTAGATGTGTTCTTGAATACACACCTCTACATCAGTACTGCTCAAACTTTAATATGCATATACAAGAGAGGATCCTATTAAAATGCAAAAAAAAAAAAAAAAAATGCAGACTCTGATTCAGTAGGTCTAGGGTAAGGCCTAAGATTCTGCATTTCTATCAGTCTTCCAGGGCATGACAATGTTGCTGGTTTGGGGCTACAATGTGAGTGGCAGGGTTCTATGTTGTTAGCTCTGCATTCATCTGAGGCTGAATGGAGTTGAGGAGTGGCAACTGAGTCGGGAAGGACATCTAGCGAAATGATTTTGAAATTTCATGTGCATAGAAGCACAACTTTTTGTTTTGTTGTTTTTCGAGACGGGGCCTCACTCTGTCGCCCCGGCTGGAGTGCAGTGATGTGATTTTGATCTCAGCTTACTGCAAATTCCGCCTCCCTGGCTCAAGCCATCCTCTCATCCTCCCACCTCAGCCTCTGGAGTGGCTGGGACCACAGGCACATGCCACCACACCCAGCTAATTTTTTTTCTTTTTGTATTTTTGGTAGAGATGGGATTTCACCATGTTGCTCAGGCTGGTCTTGAACTCCTTAGCTCAAGCAATCTGCTTGCCTTGGCCTCCCAAAGTGTTGAAATTACAAGTGTGAGCCACCATGCCCGGCCAGCATTTTTTTATTTATACCATATGATAGGAAAGGTTGGTAAGCTAAATTTAATTTACTTTTCAGTACTAACTATGGGTTTAGGCACATTATAACCATCTGGAAACTGCTGAACAAACAAATATTTTATAAAAAGGTGGTATCATTTACTAATGTAATTCAAAAATAGGAGAGAAAATATGAAGTTTTTTTGTTTGTTTGTTTTTTGTTTGTTTTTTAAGAGTCTTGCTCTGTCACCCAGGCTCCCAGGCTGGAGTGCAGTGGCGTGATCTTGGCTCACTGCAGCCTCCGCCTGCCGGGTTCAGTTGATTCTCCTGCCTCAGCCTCCTGAGTAGCGGGGATTACAGGCATGCCACACCACACCCGGCTAATTTTTGTATTTTTAGTAGAGATAGGGTTTCACCATGTTGGTCAGGCTGGTCTTGAGCTCCTGACCTTGTGATCCACCCGTCTCAGCTTCCCAAAGTGCTGGGATTACTAGGCATGAGCCACCGTGCCCAGCCAATATGAAGATATTTAATATAAGTTAGGCATATCAATATCAGACTATTATTTGATATAAATACAATTTGAATGAATTGCAAATCTGAGATGCAACGCAGGAAAAAAATTATTTTTAAAACTCCAGTGTCTATTAGCTACTTTAGGGAAAATTAAGAAAACAAAACATGTTACTGCAACTGGTTATATCAATAGAATAGAAACATTACATCAGAAAATCAGGGGTGCATTTTTAGATCTATAGCACTGATTCATGCTGCCATTTTGTGATTATGACTGCTAATGTCATATTTGAATTAATAAAATCAAGTTTCTGTCAGATTTTTAATTTCAATGTTTTTATTTTGTCACTTATCTGTCAAATGTTGAGAACCTACTATGTGTCTGGCATTGTGCAAGGTGTTGGAGATAAACACAATGCTGGTATTATGTCAAAATACTGGGAACTCTCGATGGCTTTTATATATTACCATGTAACTATGTAAAACGCTTAACACACAGAAAAATTCCTAATAGCACTGACCTTAAAAACAACAGTTATTGTAACTGATGTCTTCAAAATATTGAAAAAAATCCTGTGAAATTCTGTTTTACAGAACTATGTTCTGTTTAATATGTTATTTGTGGTATTGGCTAGTGACTCATATTTGCTATAGTTCCATTCTAAAATTATTTTCAGAAATATAATAATGTGTCTTTGCCATTTAATCAAATTCAGATTAAATTTACTATTTTAGCAGTTATGGTCAGTCTGACTTATTGTAGCATCAGATATTCAGAGCTGATCCTGGTCTTCCCAAAATCAGATACTAGTCAGCTGGCAAATTGCTAGATCGGCATTTTGCATTACAATACATGACTAATTTATCAAAACCAGAGCAAATAAAAACAGATATCCATGAACTTTGATGCAAATCATTTTGTTTTACAAATGAATCTCTTGCTTTTCATAGACTTTAGGATTCTAGATTGCAGTTTTGTAAATAGAGAGTTATCTTGCTACCTTTAATATTCAGCTCTGTAAATTGTTTATTATATAGTTGTTTGTTCCAAAGGGGTTCCTTACTATAGCTTTTTATTGACTGCAGGCTTACAAACAGATCATATGTTAAAGAAACTGATTTGGAACTGCTGGGTTTTTTAAAAAAAATAAGGTTTAAAGAAAATGATTTGGAACACCTATCATTTTAAGGTTAACATATGCTATAAGGCCCTACTGTGACCCAAAAATGGGAATGACAGTGTGCTAATGAGTACTTTAATGAGATATAATTATATTGCACTTAGACTCAGTGAGAGTTTCCTAATGGATGGTCAAGGATATGACCACTGTATATATTCTGAAAAATGAAGAAAAATTAAAAATAATTACTCTAATTTCTAATTTCACTTTATAAGTGACAAGATAATTTTTACGTATAGTTCAGGATTTTAGGATTGATCCCTGCCACTTAATGCATTACTATAAAATGACTTTTGTTCATCAACTTATTTCTATAATTCATCAAGTTAATCTAAATACCAGCTAATACTGAAGCTAGGTCTGTGCTCAGAAACCTCAGCATGGCTAATGCAATCTCACAAGTCAGGTAAAAGATCTTCTATATAAGTCACTCATAAATTAATAAAAATGTTTATGGAAACTATTTACCCTAAGAAAATTAGAAGACTGTTAAAAATACAAAATAAAGGGAAAATTATCGTACTTTTGTAAAGTATGAATTTATCTTGCTTGAAGAGTTAAGTCTCATTCTCCATGGTTAACGCAGGATTGCTCATACCTTAATGAAAGAACATAAGTTAGCATTTTTGGTTGCTTTTGAACAAATAAGCAAAAACTTGTTATTCATCTAAGAATTATGAATCCCTTGGTAGACTTCCAAAGGTGCCTTGTACACAATAAGGGTATATATAAGATGGTTATACAGAAACACACACACCCCTTACACAGTGTCAGTTACAACCACTATCTCTTTCTACCACACACACAAAACACTAAAAACAAATATACATCTGAGGAAGTAGAGGAACATAATAATGAAAGATATATTGACCCACACTGCTCACATCAGGTTACATCGACATTTCCAAATTCTTCCTCTACCAACCTCATTCTAGTCAAACCAATCTTTGAGCGCTTTCTCACCTCATTTTTCTTGTTTCTTTTCCTTCCTATACACCATCTTTTAAACTTTAAGTAGTTCTTCATTTCACCCATCCAACTAACAAAAAAATTAATCAAACATGCCGAAGAATTATAACAGCATGTGAAAATTAAGAAACCACTGCTACGTTAATACAAATTATATAAGATGAAACGTGAATCCCTTCTGGATGAAGAGAAGTTGCTTTTTTTCCACTTCTCAACAATTGACCCCCAACTATTTCTCACCTCTCTGCCTCTAAGGAAACTGATGGATTCAAAGAACAAATTGGTGTCATCAAAGTTTGTTTAGGCAATGCCTAGTCCTTGCCATAGATTAGAAAGTGAAATGGCATATTTGAAGGTCGAGAGAGTGACCAAATTATGAATAGTCAAATCATGGGACTCTCTGGGAGGAAAATATATTTGTTAAAAATAAGGCTATTTAAAGAAAGCTTGTATTTTAGGAGAAGACGACTGATAATATATGAAATGACCAGAATATTTACTTGGGATCATCCATTTGTTTTTCACTACCACTAAATCCCAAAGGTTTCTTCAAACTCTCATGTTGTCTGACTTTGGTTCACTACATTTTAAAACATTGACCGGTTTATTTGAAAAGACTAGAAATGAAGGAGAAAAGGTTAGTAGTCAGTCTGAAGATTTTCTGGCTAATAACACCTTAATCATAGATGTATGGCTTTAACTCCTTTATGTGGACACCACACATACGTACACACATATGCATGTATGATCACCCTATTTTGTCTACTCCTTACCAACACTGAGAAATAGGTAGTCTTTGGAAAAGAAGGAAGCTAAGTCTAAAAGATGTTGGGTAACGTAACAAATATCACACACTACTGGGAGCCTAAATTAGGATTTTTAAATCAGGTCTGACTTTGAAGCCTTGCTTGTTCCTTGCTAATAAACTACACTGACTGAAGAAAACAAAAGATTAAAATCAACAACAGTAACAAGAGGAATGTGAGTGAGATATGAAGAAATCTCAGGCAGCTGAAGTTATGGTAATTACGCAATAACTTTACTCAGACATTTTGAAATTGGACAGGAATCTTAGAGTAAAAGAACTGAATAATTTAAGGTCCTTTTCAGTAGATATTTTTCTACTATCTGATTTGATTGTAGTTTTTTTCACTTTTATACTTTATATTTTGAATTTACTTCTATCATTTTACTTAAGGAATGTGATAAAGATTTGGTTCTTTAAACAGAAAAAAGGCAATGCAGATCCATCTTTCACAAAATGATTTTCTGCTGCTAACAGGTATTAACGAACCTCATGAATAGTTCTCTGAAAATAATTCTGAATTTAGAATGGGAATCTGACTCCAAATTAAGAAAAAGTCTGTGGGTAATATAATGGATTTTTTAAAAACCATGTTTACCTTCTAAAAATAAAATATATCAAAAGATAGCCAAACAAGCACACCCTTACCTGCTTTGCATTTTCCTGGGTTTGTGCTGCTCTCCGTCCAAGACTGAGAATCAGTAAGAAGGTGGCTCTGGGACTCTCTCAATGGCTTTGCAGGAAACTGATGGTTTTCGGAACTGAATAATAATTGAATAATCATCAAAATCATCATAAGCTAATTTTTGATAGTAAAGTTGATTGTTTCTCAATGTATGGAACCAAAACCACTTGCAGTGCAAGATGATTGCAGGAGGTACACAAAATAATGTGGGGAATACAAGAAGAAGACATTAAATAGCACTGACTAGTGGTGAGAAAAGCGTTCTCTCTTCAGTCTCTTTTCCTCCTTCTGCTTACGGTGAGATGACAATCTCTAACAGTGGCAAATCTCCAGAGAACAGTCCTCAGCCCCAGGCTTTAGCAGGTAGTTAGAACTTAATAATAGTATTTTATTATCAATTTTATGTATGTATTTATGTTTGAGGCAGATTCTCACTCTGTTCCCCAGGCTGGAGTGCAGAGGTGCAGTCATAGCCTCAACCTCCTTGGCTCAATCAATCCTCCCCTATCAGCCTCCTGAGTAGCTGGGACCACACCACCACCCTCAGCTAATTATTTTGTTTTGTTTTTTTGTAGAGTGGTCTCCCTATGTTGTCCAGTCTGATCACAAACGCCTGGTCTCAAGTGATCTTCCTGCCTTAGCCTCCCAAAGTGCAAGGATTACATGCATGGGCCACCACGCCTGCCCTATTTTTAAAGTTATAGTCTATTTATAGAAAGCTATGCCAGTTTCTCATTTATGAGAGTGGTATAAACTTTGGTTTAAAAATAAGCATAAGTGCCAATTTAAATACAGAAAACTATTAATTTTGTAAGTGATATGTGGATATGGAAGAAAATATGAATGTCATGGTAGGAAGACAAAGTTGAAGAAAAACTGGCCTACAGCTTCTAAAGTGGCCTAAATGGTCTTGAACACGATTTTCTCTATCTTCTTCTGTAAAACTGAAACAAAAAATTTGAGCAAACTATCTTGTAGGAATATAAAACACATCTGAAATTATCAGGTCTTACAAACCCAATGTTCAGTCTGGGGAGTGAGGAGTCTTGTAAGAAGTATTTTCTTTAAAATTTAGGTGGAAATGCCATACATCAACATATTGGATGGCATGAAAAAATATACATAAAAATATTTCACTTAGGAAACATTATTGGCATAGAAACTATTAGTGATGTTTTAGAATGTTCTGAAATAGTAATTGTATAGTATTCAAAAGAAAAAGCTACTTAAAATTCTTTCAAGAATAATTTCACATATTTGAGTTCAACTATATATAGTAACTATTATGTTTTTAAAGGATATATGGGTATGCTTTTTCTTCTTAATTACCTCATATCTAAAATTTTAGAATATTTCAATTTTGTGTAGCTTTAACAACTCCTTATTAAAATTTTGGAGGTAAATCTTAAAAAATAGAAAACAGCCTATCTCCATACAGGTTTAAATATATTATACAAAATATCTTACTTTAATTATTACTCTTCAAGAAAGGGACCATATAACAGGTACAGAAGACTAACTAGATCCTGGTTTAGGGACTCTGAAGATTCATTACTGCTAACAGGACTCTAGCAAAGGGCAAGAATCCATTCATTCAACAATATTTATTGAGTACCTGTCACTTTAACAAACAAAATCACTGTTCCATGGAAATTTCACTGTTATTGAGGAAGAAAAATAAATTTTGTGTGTGTGTGTGTATATATCTATATATACACATATATACACATACACAAATGAAATAAGTCAGGTGATAATAAGAGCTATAACAACTGAAAAAATCAGGCTGGCCACAGTGGCTCACGCCTGTAATCCCAGCACTTTGGGAGGCTGAGGCAGGTGGATCACTTGAGGTCAGGAAGTTTGAGACCAGCCTGGCCAACATGGTGAAACCCCATCTCTACTAAAAATACAAAAGTTAGCCGGGCATTGTGGTATACATGTAATTCCAGCTACTGGGGAGGCTGAGGCAATAGAATTGCTTGAACCTGGGAGACAGAAGTTACAGTGAGCCGAGATTGCATCACTGCACTCCAGACGGGGTGACAGAGTGAGACTCTGTCTCAAAAAAAAGAAAGAAAAAAAAAATTAATGTAACAGGAAGTGGCAGAGAAAGTTACTATTTTACAAAGGGTTATCAAAGACTGCCTCTATTCTGAAGTTACGCCTGAACAGAATATAAATGAAGAGAAGACACAGCTCACTCAGATCTGGAGGAAGAATGGCAAGGAAAGGGAATTAGCAAGGACAAGGCACTATATAAGGAACATGCTTGGTCCATGTGAGAAACAGCAAGATCTGTGTGTCTGAGGATTGTGAGTGAAAGGAAAGTAAAAAACAATGACATCCAGAAGGCGAAGGGGAGAGGATTGCTTGAGCCCAGGAGTTTGAGGCTGCAGTGAGCTATGATCACAGAACTGCACTTCGGCCTGGGCAACAGGCTGTTAATAGAGACAGGAAGACTCTGTCTCCATTAAAAAAAAAAAAAAGAATGACTGTTTGGGGTCAGATCAGACAGTCTTGTTAAGTGACGGAACGGACATTCATTAGCTTTTATTCTGAGTAACACGGGAAACTAACAGAGCTTTCAGTAGAAGAGTGACACAATCTGACTTATATTCTGAAGGGAAAATAGATTGGAGTGGGGCAAAAATGTTAGACCAGTTAGAAAACTACTGAAGTAATCCATGGGAGCAGGGATGACGGCTAGGACCAGGAAAGACACCTTGTAGGTCGTTAGAAAGTATTCAGATTATAGATATACTTTAAAGAGACATCTGATAGGATTTGCAAATGCAGTAAATACAAAGTAATTGAAAGAGAGGAATCCAGGATGACCCCACAGTTTCTAGCATGAACACATGGGAAAATGGAGGTCACTAATACTGATATATGGAAGCATAGAGGAGATTCCGGTTTAGGGTGGTGATGAGGGTACACATGGCTGGGAATCAAATTCAAAGTTCTGCTCTGAACCTGTTTATTTGGAGATGATTTTTAGGTGTCCAAGTGCATATGTCAAGTAGACAGCAAGATATTCAACTCTGGAGTACAGAAGAGAACAGAACTTGCCACAAAAATTTTATATGGGCTAAACATGGGAGATAGTACAATCCTACAGAAGAAAGAGACTTTAGCTGTCTAAATCTGACCTCAACATTCAAAGGAAACAGAGCCCTCAAAAGATTACTTCTTCAAGATCACCTAGTTGGGTAACAGTGTCAGAACTAAGATTTCTCCCAAATCTCATGGTGCCCTTAGTGGAAGGAGAAATATTATCTCTAAAACCAAAATAATTTCTTAAATTATTTAAAAAACACAAAGGGCAAAAAAGTATTATAAACTACTACTGAATTTTGTAAAAGCTTGAAACATATTCTGAATAATTTATTAAAACTAGATTTTTCTGCACTGAGGTATATGAAAAACCATAAACATTTAGCTCTGTGGGATTTTCAAGCCCAAATGCACAAGGCATGATCTAGTAAAAAACTCTGATGCCCTTGAATGTCCCTGTGAAATACATACACCGGGCACCTTCACTAACTGGTAGGGTCTGGCTGTACATAGCTCACTCTAGGGATGGGGTGACAAATACCTTTCATCTCTTTTGACAATTTAAAAGGATTTTAAATATAAATTCCTTTTAAATTTAATTCCCAATTTCAAAGGGCAGAGGCAGGAGGATCACTTGATCCTGGGCGGTCATGCTACAGTGAGCCATGATCACTCCACTGCTCTCCAGCCTCGGTGACAAGTGAGACCCTGTCTCAAAACTAAAACTAAAACAAACCAACAAACAACAACAACAAGTACTTTAGAATGGCTACCAGGAACACCGCCTTGAGGTTTATGGGGTCACTCCAGGCTCCCTAGGAAAAGGTACTGTGATCAATAAGAAATGTTCAATATGGAGTGTTGGTGTGGATTACTGTGTATGTGGCACTGAAGCAACTAAAAAAAGCTCTAACATTTAATGAAGAATTATATTATGGTTATGCTTTTGCTACTGGCTTTCATTTAAAAATTAGAGGAATGGTTATACTCAAATCTGTCACAAAGATATAAAAATTGGTGTTTCAAACCATTGGAAATTCATACATAGCATTTTAAAAGTTTAAGTAATTTTTCCTTTTGCCAGTTAGTAGCACATTCAGAATCAAATGTAAGGTCTTTCCGAGGCCAACCTCAAATTCTTGATAGTCTGGAATCAAAACAAACTTAAAGCTGGAGCAAAATCCTCCAGACAATGAATTTCCAAGACTCTGGCTCCTCTCTCCACAGAAATGGCTCAGATAATCTTTAGAGGTCTCTCAAGGGCACTAAGCCCATAATATACATTAAAATGGAATTGTCAAGAAGGTGTCTGGGGATCCATTTGATCTCCAAAAGCCTCAAAGTTTCTTTACCAGTTACCACAGAGAGGAAAGACAGGGCGGGTCAGGGGCAATTTTACCCTGTCTGCCTAACTGAGCAGTGGGTAGCTAACTTTGACTTACATTTTTTTTTCTTTTAAGCACTACATTCATAAAATAAGATTTCAGTCAACCAAAATGTATAGAGAATTAACACCTTTTTACTCACACTTAGATTAATAATACCATTTTACAAGTATAATTGAAGCTTCTAATGTATCCCTCCTCAATCATACTTTCTTTTTTCCCTCATTTCAAGTGGAAACTATTGCAGGAAATTCTCTTATGGTCTTAATTTTTTTTTCAAAGGAACATGTAACCAAAAGACACAATATGGTAAAATACATTATTTGAAAGTAAAATGAAAAAAAATATATATGAGATTACTTTTTAGCTGTGGAACTCAGCCCTGCAGGAGTAGATGGTTGTTCAGGATCCTGGTTAACAAGGCAAGTTGGAAAGGAGCAGCCATCACCTAGACTAGAATTAAAACAAAAATTTAGAACTGAACCATACGAAAGACAACAGAGTGAAACCCTGCCAAAATGCTGATGTCTGAGAGTAGAACATGCTATACTATAGGCAAAAAAAAAAAAAAAAAAAAAAAAAAAAAAAAATTGTGTATTAGACATTGAGTTCAACATAGTGTTCAGGAAGATGATGAATTAACTGACTTCTACGTGATATTACAGTGAATCACAGAACAATACTTTTAAAAAATAAGAGTTCCTACACAGAATTGCAAGTCTATGGAACTAGAGGCTTTTCCTGAAACTATCTTTTGCTATATTATTTTCATTAGTTAGAGCCTGAAAATTTTCACAAAAGAGTACCTTGAAAAAATGGGTAGCAACCAGTACTTCTTCTCATCACCAAAAACTTGTCGCATGTTTTTACTGAAACCCAAGCTGAATCCATTCTTATCTGTTCCATGTCGAAATACTGGACTTCTGAATGCCTCTAAAAAAGATGGTAAAGGAATCACATGAGTAAAGAACGTATTTACTAGTAATCCTGAATATTTAGCAATAACTGAAGTAAATGAAGAAACTGCAAATCAATGGCTAGCTGACTGTGAGTGCTTATGTGCCTATCAACACCCCTGAAATACAGGGTGTCCATTCTGTTTTAAAATATCATAAGATGTATCTATTTTAATTGTAAAATATGCCTTTTTATTATAACAGTACATATGCATTGTAGAAAATCAGGAAATACAAACTAGCAAATAAATTAAAACTGCATCTTCTGAATCTTTTGAACGATAGATAAATGGATGGATCCACAGATATAGATATACAAATCTACAGGTGTATTTTTTAAGAAAACAAAAATGAGACAATGTTTTACATACATTCCACTTGTTTTTCAGTAAATCCATTTTTTTTTTTTTTGAGTCAGGGTTTCACTCTGTTGCCCAGAGTGGAGTACAGTGGTATGATCATAGCTCACTGTAGCCTCGAATGCCCAGGCTCAAGTAATTCTTCTGCCTCACCCTTCCAAGTAGCTGGAGTAACAGGTGCCATGCCACCATGTCTGGCTAAGCATTTTACAATTTCGTTGAAACTGGTTCTCATCTAATACAATTTTTCCAGCTGACTATAAAATGTACTTTTGAACTAGTCTGTCCAAACCACGATCCAGTCCAGAACCATGTATTGCATCTGGTGATGCTCATTCTGCATATGAAAGCTGGTTCAAAGAGGCTCTGGGACTTGCCTAAGGTCACACAACAAACACACACAGAGTGAGACTTGAATACAGGTCATCAACATTCCTTCAAAAATACTACATTTTCTTCTTGAATCATGCTGAAATGCAAAATCTAACATTTTATTTTTGGAATATGAACATGGAGGTATAATGATTTTTCTCCATTATGTTAAAAAGGAAAATCTAACCAGCAGAATTAGGCACTATGAAAAAATGTGGTCATTTGCAAGATCCTTAGCATTCTTCATCCCAGGATATACAGTTTTTTCTAAAACATTTCATAGGACCATATTATCCAGGGGAAGTCCTTTCAGTGCTACAAGTTAAATCTAGAAGTTTCCAGAAGTTAAAAACCTCTAGAAACAATAAATTTACTTTTGATGAATTATAATTTAACTGCCTAACACATAATTTGAAATAAAATTCCTGGGCTTAGAAATTACTTTATTTTATCAGTAGTTTCACCCTAATAGTATTTGGTGTAATGATTTAATTTCAGAATTCTGTAATGTTTCATTTCAGAATACTGAAAAGGAACACTAATTGACTACGCACTGTAATTAATCCTCATTGCATATTATAATAACCGAAGCTCACAGCTTGGAGTGTCCTTTATGATCATAAGCATTTGTGGTCCTGGTTGCATTCTCAAACTCCTAACTTTGGCCTAGAAACTCTACATAGCTTAGTCCTTGATTGCCTCTCAAATCTCATTAATGTATTTCTCAATCTTTAGCGTTCTATGCTTCAGCCACATGGAGTGTGTCTCAAATATTCCTAGTTTTTTTTCTCTTTTCCTGTAGGGTCTTTTATTTTCAATTGAGGTGAAATTCACAGAGTGTAAAATTCGACTTTTTAAAGTGTTCAACAGAATGTAATATATTCACAATTTTGTGCACTTCCCACCTATATCAAATTTCTAAATATTTTCATCACTCCAAAAGAAACTCCATATCCATTAAGCTGTCACTCCCTACTCCCCTATTTCCTTATTCCCTAGTAATCACTAATGTGATATTCCTCTACAGATCTCCCTATTCTGGATATTTCATAAAAAAGGGAATCATAATATGTAATCTTTTGTGATGGACTTCTTTCACTTAGCATGTTTTCAAGGTTCATCCATGTGTATCAGGACTTCATTCCTTTTTATGGTTAATATTCCATTGTATAGATATGCCACATTTCCTCCATCCTTGGATGGGCATTTAGGTTGTTTCAACCTTTTGATTATTGTGGGTAGTGCTGCTATGAACAATGGTATACAAGTATCTCTTTCAGTCCCTGTTTTCAATTCTCTTGGGTATATACCTAGGAGTGGAGCTGCTGGTTCATATGGTAATTCTATGTTTAACTTTTAAAAGAATTGCCAAACTGTTTTTCACAGTGGTGGCACCATTTTATATTCCCACAAGCAAAGTAGGAAGGTTTCAATTTCTCTACATCCTCACCAAGACTTTTTTAAAAAAAAATTGTAGCCATCCTAGTGAGTGTAAAGTGGTACCCCAATGTGATTTTGATTTGCATTTTCCTAATGACTAATGATGTTGAGCATATTTTTCTGTGCTGGGATTTCTCAAACAACAAATAAATGATGGAGTGAGATGTGAACGAGGTCATCAACATTCCTTTCATAATACTACATATTCTTCTTGCATAATGCTGAAATGAAAAACCTAAAATTTTATTTTCCCCATTTGTATATTTTCTTTGGAGGAATGTTTGTTTAAATGTCTATTCAAATTTTTTGCCAATATTTTAACAGAGGTGTTTGTATCTTTTTGTTGTTGAGTTACAAGATTTCTTTGCATATTCTGGATAGTAGGGCCCTTATCAGATAATGAATTGGAAATACTATTCTCCTTCTGCAGTTTGTTTTTTTTACTTTCTTGTGTTGTTTAATGCATGTAAGTTTTTAATTTTGATAGTGTAAGTTTCCTATTTTTTCTTTGTTGCTCATGCTTTTGATGTTATATCTAAGAATTCACTGTCATATTCAAAGTCCTGAAGATTTATCCCTCTATTTTCTTCTAAGAGTTTACAGTTTTAGCTCTTTCATTTAGGTCATTGATCCATTTTGACTTAATTTTTTGTATGATGTGAGGTAGGGATACAAGTTTATTTTTTGCCATGTGGATAATGAGTTGTCCTTGTGCAACTCAAATATATTATTCTTTCTTCACTGGATGGTTTTGGCACCCCTGTCGAAAATCAATTTGCTAAAGATGTATGGGTTTATTTCTGGACTCTCAATTCTATTTTATTTGTCTATATGTCCATCCTTATGCCAACACCACACTGTTTGGATTACTGTATGTTTTATAGTAAGTTTTGAAATCAAGAATGTGAGTCTTCCAGGTTTGTTCTTTTTTTGGTGAATACTGTTTTGACTATGTGGGGCTTCTTGCCATTCCACATGAATTTGAGAATTGGCCTTTCCATTGATGCAAAAAAAAAAGCCATTAAAATTGCAATGAATCTGTAAATCACTTTGGGTGGGTAATACTGCCATCTTAACAATATAAGGTCTTCCAAGTCCATGAACATGGGATGTCTTCTTTAATTTGTTTCAGCAATGTTTTGTAGTTTTCAGTGTGCTAGTAGTGTTATATGCACCTCCTTGGTAAATTTATTCCTATTTTATTTGTTTAGATGCCTTTTCAAATGGAATTTTCTAGATTTCCTTTTTGGGTGGTTTATTGCTAGTGCACAGCAATATAACTGATTTTTTTCATACTGATCTTAAATCAAGCAAATTTCATATTTTGCTTATTAGCTAAGCATTTTAATTGTGAATTCCTTAAGGTTTTCTATACATAAGATCATGTTATCTGTAAATTAAAATAGTTTTACTTATTTCTTTTCAATGCCTTTGTTTCTTTTCCTTGACTAATTACTCTGGCTAGAACTTATGTACAATGTGGAACAGAAGTAGTGAAGAGGAGCATCCTTGTTTTGTTTCTGATCTTAGAAACAAGGCTTTCAGTTTTACACTGTTGTGTATGATGTTAGGTGTAGATTTCTCACAAATGCCCTTTATCTCCTCATCAGGTTGAAGGAGTTCCTTATTTTTCCTAGTCTAAGTACAATTTTTCTTAATCTTGAAAGGATGTTAGATTTTGTCAAGTACTTTTTCTGCATTAATTTTTTCCATACTGATCTTAAATCACGCAAATTTCATATTTTGCTTATTAGCTAATCATTTTTATTGTGAATTCCTTAAGATTTTCCATTTTTATTTCCTTCATTCTATTAATGTGGTATATTACCACTGATTGATTTTCATATATTAAACCCTACTTGCATTCCTGGGATAAATCCCTCTTGATCATGGTTGTGTAAGCCTTTTAATATGTTGTTGGATTTGGTATGCTAATATTTTGTTAACAATCGTTTCATCTATATTCATATTGGTCTATAGTTTTCTTGTGATGTTTGTGTCTCTGGTTTTGGTATCAGGGCAATGTTGGCCTCATAGAATGAGTCAGAGAGTGTCCCCTTCTCTTCTAATTTTCAGCAGAGTTTGAGAAGAAGTTAATTCTTCATTAAGTGTTTGGCAGAACTCATCAGTTAAGCCATTTTGTTCTGGGCTTTTCTCTTTGTTGTGAGTTTTTTTGATTACTGATTCAATCACTTTACTTCTTACAGGTCTGCTCTGATTTTCTACTTCTTCTTGAGTCAATTTGGTAGTCTGTGTGTTTCTGGAAATGTGTCCACTTTATCTAGGTTGCCTAATTTTTTGACAGACAATAGTTCACGGTATTTTCTTGGCCTTTTTATTTCCATAAAGTCAGTAGTAATGTCCTCACCTCCATTTCTGATTTCTGTGATGAGTCTTCTCTTTTTCTCTTGCTAGCCAAGGGATGTCATATTTGTTGACTTTTTAAAAAAGAACCAACTATTGATTTTATTGTTTTTCTATTTTTTAATACTCTATTTCTATTATCTCCTGTCTTTATTATTTCCTTCCTTCTGCTGACTTTGGTTTTACTTTGCTCTTCTTCTAGTTCCTTAAGGTATAAAGTTATTAATAGAGGTATTTCATTTTTAAATATAGTTATTTACAGCTATACATTTCCCTGTAAGCACTGCTTTTGCTGCCTCCGATATCTGTATGGCTTTTAAACATACATGTTCTGGCTTTTTCTATAGCTGACTTCTTAGGTTAAGTACTTTTTGTTGTGATAAGCTCTCCCCTGACCACTCATTCTACATAGGCTTCCTTCCACCATCCCCATCCTTTTATTCATACCTCAGCATCCTTTTATTTTCTTCAAAGCATTTGCATTTTGTAATCACTTTTATGTTTGGCTATTAATTTTTGTGCCCCTCACTAGACTGTTTTGCCCCTGCTCACCACTGTGTGTGTGTGTGTGCGTGTGTGTGTGTGTGTATATATATATGCATATATACATATAAGAGACAATCAATATATGGAATGAACAAACCTGTATGTGTCTAAGTGATATATCAAAAAAATAATGAGGAAAATAAGAATGATTTTTACCACTTCAGGGCAGGTTAGCATTTAATCACATAGCAACTGTCAATGAATGTTGGTATATGTACTTAAAGTTCTGTCAACTACAATAATTGGATACTCACCTAATGTAGATTTATTTTTGCTGACTAGCCAACAATGATAGCCAAACAGAGAAGACAAGCTGACAGAAAACATAGCTGCAGCAAAGAATAAAAACATAATATGGAACTTGGCTTGAGTATCAGGTAGGCCATTCTACAAAGAAAGGAAGAAAATAAAATGTTTTGTCAAAGGGATATGTATTCCCCTACTTTTATAAGTAAATTAGTAAGATTTTTTCTTAAAATTTTTCTTAAATTTAATATGAAAAAATATGTGGCTTTATTGTTAAAAGTTTAGGAAAAATATGTATATATTTTGTCAGACTAAATGTTTACCAGAATATGTATATGAAAATGATATTAAAATTTGGAATATTAACTTTTTTTCATAACCAAATCATAGAAAATTTATGGTAGTATATGTATAAACTGTAATAGTAAGAAGCAAGATAAATGGAACTATAAAATGTAGTTTTAAATTTATTAACAGAGTATGTTTTGTTAACATACTACAGAATCACAAATGTTTAAAAAGTTTCATTATAATGCCAGAGAATGAAGGCTAACTGGCACAATTTGGTTACTATCCTTATTAATGTTTTACGTTACTACAAACAACAGCATCACCTAAATGAATACATGTAACAACACATTCACAATAATGCTTCAAGCTATCTTAAATAATAGGACCACAGAAAAGATCAACACCAGTGCATAACACCTGTCTAAAATAAATCTTAATATCCATGGGCTGAAATAGTCCATCTCAAAGAAATCCAGTTAGACTCTCCTTGTTTATAAATCCAAAGAGACCTGGAATGGCTCTAGAATGGAGGGGATGGGGCTATGGACACATAGTGAAGCACCATGGCTGCCAGGAGGTGGCTTTTCCTCACGTTTCAATACCCTGGAGTACCTGACCGATTGACACAGGTCACAAGACCTCACTGACAGTTTTCAACAGCAGCAGTTGTTTTGTTTTTTTTTTTTTTGTTTGTTTGTTTGTTTTGACAAACAGTGAAAATTCTGATCATTCCTTTTCAAATGTATTTGTGGTTTGAAACTAAAGTCATCCGCAGGAAGGAGAAGCAGTGAGGTAATGTTCTCCCAGACATTCAGTAGGGATCATTTTTCAAGCTGGACACTGAAAGACTCCTTGAACACTAGCAGCAAGCCTCTTCACTCATGTCTTTCTATGCTTAGCAACAGAACTGGCACATAGTAGGCATTCCATAACTCTTCGATATTTAATTTGGTTCAGATCTCAAATAAGTAATCTAGCAATTTAGAAATTCTTACCATAATAGAGTTAATTTAATGAAAATAATAAATCAATCCTGGCAGCAGATAAATTGATTTTTTACTGTCATTTGGTGTTCACAAGGAGGACCTCTGGATATCCTAAATCCTCAATGTTAATTTCTTTTTGCCTACATTTAAAATATATAGTGTATAAAGCCTAATCAAGAAATACTGAATAAAAACTCAGGACATTATAGGCATAATAGTTTAAAAAATAATCTTCTTAAACATAAAGAAAATACTTCTATTTTTAAATCCTGAAAAAATCTTATATAGTCATCAATTCTCGTTATTCGCAGTACTTTTGTTTTATAAAGTTTCCACAAACATTGAATTTGTGAATACTGAAAAACTGCTCCTAGGGAAAATACAAGGTTAAGTTTCTATGAACTTCTGGTCACAACATCTCTGACAACTGATCAATGCGTAACCTTGTTTTATGTGTGTTTCTGCTTAAATGAACCTTATTTAATATATACTATTGATTTGTTAATATAGAACTCATAGCTAACAGCACTATAACTCATGCCTGAATTAAGCTTATCTAATACATGTATTTTCTCCATAAGACACATCAGTTTTCTTTTGCTTAGAAACATTAGACCACACTTCAGCACTACACTTGAAGACCTTTTTTTGACAGCAAAATCACCAACAAAAAGCACAAAAATGGAAAAAAGCATGGCACTAAATAGACTGTGGAAAGCACACTTGTTTACAGTATGAGAGCTGAAGCAAGAAGGCAAAAGCGTCGTCTTGTTCAACCTCAGCTGGGAACGGGCACGGGGGCAACTCAATGTTTTTGCCACTCTGCACATGTCTGCAGATGACGAAAGCTGTCAGTATTGATGTGGGGGTTACAATTACATTTTAGTGGATTAACAAATATAGAATCTGCGAATAATGAGGACTGACTGCATGTCAATGAGCTCTAGTCTATAAAATCTCTGTCTGAAATAATTCTGTCCTGCAAAGCCTACATCATTATTGTATACCAAAAAAAGAGTTACCGAGTTAATGACTTACTGTCCAAAATCTGATAAAATACTGTAAATCGGTTGCCGCGATAAAAAGGCAGTAGAGCAGAGAATAAGCCAAGAAAAGGAGAAAGAACTTATAATTTGAAAATCCAACACAATTGTTCACCCTGTTAACAAAACAAAAACATTTCCAGTGAGTTTTACATCTTCAACCTACGTGTGCATATGCTCAAGCAAGTGTTCAGCTTCCTCTCGGTTTTAATTTATTGGCATTTCTTTAAATATAACTCACAATATTTCTTCATGCATACAATCATTTAAAAATCCATTTCACTAAAGAGAAATTTGCTTCCATTTTTAAAACATGATATTTAATATTGCTTTAGCCAATCATAAACAGTGTAACTGCATGTCATGTCAAATTACGCAAGTGTGCACATCCCTCAAAGCACAGAGCCCGTGAGAAACCTCATCAGGCCAGGCAGTTTAGGTGAATTTACTAAACCCTTCCTCTATGCTATCTTTGGGTTTGATTTCCAACTATGATTAATTAAGTCAACATTTTTCAAGTGTTCCCAGATTAGATGGAATAGCTTCACAGATTACTCTTTGCATGCCATCACTGAAGCAAGCGGACTGTCAAAGCATATTAAATTGGAGCTTTAAGAAAAGAAGTAGGCCAGAGAGTTAGACAGCTGGGTCAGAATGCCCATGTAACACTAAGTAATGATGCGGCCCTGAGGAAATCATCAATTAGAATTTCATTTCTTTATCTGTAAGTTAAACACTCTGAGGTCATTTCCAAAAGTCGGCTCTAAATATGCTATAATTCCAAACATGGAAATTTACAAATCTCAGTTCTCACTCCAAAGTCGTTATCTGAGGGGGGATAACTCAAACTACTGTATCAATAAACATAAGTACAACTACAATTCATTTTTATAGGCTCACTTTCTTTTTGTTAAGATTTTCCTTTTTTAAAAAATTATATTTTATTTTATTTTACTTTAAGTTTTGGGATACAAGTGCAGGTTTGTTACATAGGTAAACGTGAGTCGTGCGGGTTTGGTGTATAGATTATTTCATCACCCAGGTATTAAGCCTAGTACCCATTAGTTGTTTTGCTTAGCCCTCTTCCTCCTTCCACCCTCCTCCCTCCAAAAGGCCCCAGTGTGTGTTGTTCCCTCATCTGCGTCCATGTGTTCTCATCATTTAGCTCCCACTTATAGGCTTATAGGCTCACTCTCTTTCTATCAAATTTTTGGTTTCCTTTTCTTAAAGATAAGGGCATTACTGGATGACCTTGTGTCAATGTGATACAACACCCATGTGGAATTGGCTAATAGCTTCATGGGTTGAGTAACTTCTTGGTTAACCGGTATAATGAACCTATTCAATAGAACATACACGTTTCCTTTTCCAGTGTTCAGCCTATTGCATAGAACACACACATATTGTTTCCTTTTCTCAAATGTCCTTGTTCCTGTTCTAATGTAGGTAAAAATCACCTCACTCTCCACTGACTTAGCTACTAAGATGAAACACTTTTCTCTCTAGATTTGTAAAAATGAAACCATGTTCATGTGAAAAAATGTTTTTACATCATCTCCCTCAAAAAATATGAGGTAAAGGGAATAGCATTAGATTTAGTAATTTTTAAACTTAAAGGTCTTTTGGGCGCGGTGGCTCATGCCTGTAATCCCAGCACTTCGGGAGGCCGAGGCAGGCAGATCACAAGGTCAAGAAATCAAAACCATCCTGGCCAACATGGTGAAACTCTGTCTCTACTAAAAATACAAAAATTAGGTGGGCATGGTGGCATGTGCCTGTAGTCCCAGCTACTCCGGAGGCTGAGGAAGGACAATCACTTAACCCAGGAGGCAGAGGCTGCAGTGAGCCGAGATAGCGCCATTGCACTCCAGCCTGGCAACAAAGTGAGACTCCCTCTCAAAAAAAAAAAAAAAAAAAAAAAAAAAAAGAAAAGAAAGAAAAAAAAGAAGCCACAAATTGTGGGTGCACATTGTATGGAAACAGTTACATCTGCATCTCTAGAGGTTCCAGTGGGGGGATGCAAGCCAATTGCTGAGGTTGCCTTTTATGGTGTTTGAATGGAATCTGGCAGGAAATAATATTGTAAACAATGAGTCTAGTCTAATTGTATCCTGTCTCAAAAGGATACAGGATATTCCCTTTGCATACTTATGTTGGTTTCAGGGGGAAAGAATGTGTAGGCAAAAGCTGGGGTGCTTTAACACTTTGGACAACATGGGTGGGCATGGTGGCTCACACCTGTAATCCCAGCACTTTGGGAGGTGGAGGCAGGCAGATCACCTGAGGTCAGCAGTTCAAGACCAGCCTGGCATGGTCTTGGTGAAACTCTGTCTCTACTAAAAATACAAAAAATTAGCTGGGCATGGTGGCGTGTGCTTGTAGTTCCAGCTACTCGGGAGGCAGAGGCAGGAGAAGAGCTTGAACCCAGGAGGCTGAGATAACGCCACTGCACTCCAGCCTGGATGACGAGCAAAACTCCATCTCAAAAATTAAATAATAAAATAAAATAAAAATATAAAAACTAGCTGGGCAAGGTGGTGCGCGTTTGTAATCCCAGCTACTCAGGAGGCTGAGGTAGAAGAACTGCTTGAACTCGGGAAGCAGAGGTTGCAGTGAGCCAAGTTTTCACCACTGCACTCCAGTCTGGGTGACAGAGTGAAATTCCATCTCAAAAAAAAAAAAAAAAAAAAGACTTCGGACAACATAGGTGTAAATAATGACTTGTGGACTAGGAAGAGATTGGAAGGGATAGAAAAGATTGTTTCTCTTCCTGAAGGAATAGAAGTAGCTTTTGTATTAAATAAGAAAGAGTATTTTTATAGAAAGAAAATGATTTTGATCACAGATTTTATAACAACTAATTTAACTTTGCTTAAGAGGATGGTACAATTTGCCATGTTAGAGCTAGGGACACAGGAGGTCAGTAAGTAAAGACCATGTATTTTAGAGTTTAATATGTATATACCTAGAGTATGTGCATGTGTATGTGTATATGTGTGTGTGTGTATATATAAAACTAGAAGAAATATAGTGACATTTATTTTGAATAATACCTTACCGTCTTCGTAACAGACAACTTTTGGCTAGACATTTTAACTGCCGATTGCTTTATAGACTCAATTTGGAAAGGAAGAAGACTTCTGAATCTACTTCTCCATCTAGAAAAGGAATGACTTCACATGGAGAAACAAAACGCGTTCTAGGTAAATATCCTTCTTACGTTAAGTTCAGCGTAAAACACACCTGTTGGTCCTGTTTCCAGGCAATTGCTTTCTGACTTTAAATTGGAAAAAGAACATAATACACTGGAAGGAGCGTGGCCTTCGAAGTAAAAAAAAAAATTTCCTATGAAACTTTGAGCCCACTCTTTCTCTTTTCTGAGCCTCATTTTTTTTCCCCTGTAAAATGAGACAAATATACAGGAGGCGGAGCTTGCAGTGAGCTGAGATCGCGCCACTGCACTCCAGCCTGGGAGACAGAGCGAGACTCCATCTCAAAAAAAAAAAAAAGATAAAATAAAATGAGACAAATAATTTCTACTTCTTTCTTCACTGTTTCAAGTATTACAGACTATACATATGGCCTCTAGAACATAATTGGCACTCAATAAATGGAAGCTCAAATAATTTGTTTTTGTGTTACTTAACCTTTGGCAAGCATGTGAAAGTATTATTAATATGATATAATTAATTAACCAAAATTTTACACTAAAGGAAAAAATACTTTGATAGAAAATCCAATAAAGCAAATACTATGGAATCTGTTTCAGTTAAAACACAAGTATGAGATTGATCCCCGGAATTCTGGTGGGTAATCTTCAGTGGCCAGAGCAGAGACTAAGAAATCATTGCAAAATGGAGAGGTATTATTGATTCAATGTGTCAAATGTTCAAAGCTGACAGATATTAAGGTCAAAAGACCTGTTTAAAACACCTGTATAAAAAGGCTGCCCCAGCCGGGCGTGGTGGATCACGCCTGTAATCCCAGCACTTTGTGAGGCTGAGGCGGGCAGATCACGAGGTCAGGAGATCGAGACCACCCTGGCCAACACAGTGAAAACCAAAAATACAAAAAAAAAAAAAAAAAAAATAGCCAGGCGTGGTGGTGGACGCCTGTAGTCCCAGCTAGTTGGAGGCTGAGGCAGGAGAATGGCGTGAACCCAGGAGGCAGAGCTTGCAGTGAGCCAAGATCATGCCACTGCACTTCAGCCTGGGAGAACAGCGAGACTGTCTCAAAAAAAAAGAAAGGCTGCGCCTGGGTCTGAAAACATCCTAAAAGTACTATAAGTAACTGTCATTAGACGAATACATTCACACAAAGCCTGTAGAAAAAGACTTTTTATGTATTCATATAGAAACATTTCCAGAATATATTAAGTGAAGAAAATAAAAAGAAACAGATTCAGTCAATAATGTAGTCACTTGTACTAAAAAAAAAAAAGAGAGGGGGTTGGTAGGCTACGCACACATACGCACACATACATTGAGATCTGAAAAGTGCCATGACGTTGACGACCCTGATTCTCTGTGTGTAGTGGAAGAAGGTGGGAGAGGGACTGGAAAGAACATGGCCACCTGTTTTATTTTTGAATTTGGAACCAAAAGCATGTTATCAGCTATAGACTTTTTAATTTAAAATTTTATTTTATTTTATTTTTTATTTTTTATTTTTTTTGAGACGGAGTCTCGCTCTGTCGCCCAGGCTGGAGTGCAGTGGTGCAATCTCAGCTCACTGCAAGCTCCGCCTCCCGGGTTCACGCCATTCTCCTGCCTCAGCCTCCTGAGTAGCTGGGACTACAGACGCCCGCCACCTCACCGGCTAGTTTTTTGTATTTTTAGTAGAGACGGGGTTTCACCGTGTTAGCCAGGCTGGTCTCGATTTCCTGACCTCGTGATCCGCCCGTCTCGGCCTCCCAAAGTGCTGGGATTACAGGCTTGAGCCACCGCGCCTGGCCTAATTTAAAATTTTAATTTGAAATTTTAAAATTACATACAATGGCTGCTCCATTCAGCTGGCACCAAGTGAGTATTAGACCCTTGGCATCAAATCCTTCACAAGTCAACACGGCTGCTGCTTTCTGCAAGGGAGTACCCAGAGCTACAACCATGGCGGGGACAGTGGATGCAGCAAGGGAAGTGATGGGGAAGAGAACGATGACACGGGTTAAAAGGTACCGCAGTCAGTCCATTCACCTTCCCGCACTGCCAGCTAAGGGTGGAGCAACAGCAGGTGGTGTGTAGGTATGCCACGTGAACCTATTTTTAAAAATACTAGGGTCCCATTTCTGTTATTCTCCTTCACTTATTTAACAGGACCTGTGAAAACTGGAAAGGCTATCAAATTGTAAGTTTCTCACGAGGCCAAATGAACTGTTGATTTAGAAAGATTACTATAATGGTAAATTATTATTTTCTCTTTTTGTAATTTTATGAGTACAGCGTGGGCATGGGAAGCTTTATAGGTATGTACTGACCTGATTTTTTCCCGCCTCTCCACTCCTTGTCATCACAATCCCTTATAAAGGTCAGAAAAATCAAAATCAACGCTATGCCTCTGATGACTAGCACTCTGCTGAATATATCTGGAGTATACAGTTATCCAGAGAGGAGGGTGCTTAATATGGTTTACCCCAAAGCAGACCCTGAGGCAAGAACTTGGATACAGTTCATTTGAGACAGAAGGATAAAGCATTTTTTACTGGCCAGGCTGTCACTGGATGAGGGTTGCTCCTGGAGGTATGAATGCCTTGGCACTTCTGGACTGCCTGGCTTGTAGAGCTGAACAAAACTACCCAGGTAGAAGAGACCCCTCAGGCAGAGAAGAAAAGAAACACAGGTGCCTGAATGGGGAGCTGCCAGTGAGTATGGGAGCTGTTCACCAAGATGCCATGAACTCAACAGGTGAGTCATGGGGATACAGGTGGGGCATTGACAGCAACTGCAGGGGAAGTCAACATATGAATGTAAGGAGAATGAAGAAGACGTTGGCTGGGCGTGGTGGCTCGTGCCTGTAATCCCAGCACTTTGGGAAGCTGAGGTGGGCGGATCACAAGGTCAAGAGTTCGAGACTAGCCTGGCCAATATGGTGAAACCGTCTCTACCAAAAATACAAAAATTAGCCAGGGGAGGTAGCGGGTGCCTGTAATCCGGCTACTCGGGAGGCTGAGGCAGGAGAATCGCTTAAACCCAGGAGGCAGAGGTTGCAGTGAGCCGAGATCGCGCCACTGCACTCGGGCCTGGGCGACAGAGCGAGACTCTGTCTCAAAAAAAAAAAAAAAAAAAAAAAAGAAGAAGAAGAAGAAGGCGTCTAATTAAAGACACGGGGGGAGGGGGAACACTTGTTGGAAGAAGAAAAAAAAAAACAGAAAAGAAAAGTGGGCGGGGGGCGAGTGCAAAAGAATGAATGCAAGTTTCAGTTAGTACAAAGGGGGGTTACTTATCGAGACCTGTAAGAAGAATGCCATTCTTGTATGGATTGACTAGCCTGAATACTTTAAAGGAGAAAATCGAGGTGGAGAAAAGAAAGAGGTACAATGGTGAAAGATACGAGATACCATAATCCCTACATTCCCCTGGGACTCTTTCCTGCTGCTAAGAGAACTGTTCCCTACATATATTTCCCCCTATACCTACTGTGGACTTGTGGGCATGTCTACCTTTCTGTAGAGCCATCCCTGAAAGAAGGCTTGAAGAGTAAGTAATACTCATGCCCAAATCCAACCTAGCCAGCAACTTGGGCATGACTATCAAAGACATGTGTACACTGAGATGAAAAATTATAGGAAAAGGAAGGAAAATTAACCTTACTAATCAGATCTTTCAAATAATCCTCTATTAAATTACCTAATTTCGTGACTGAGAAATATTAACAAATATTAATGAATTCTATGTGGAAAATCTTGTTTAAATGTATGTGTGCATTTGTATATCTGTGTAGTTGGTATTCTACTCCTTAATGTCAACTTTTGCGTAAAATAAATTGTTAAAAAGCTTTAGATGACGTAATTCTTTATAAAAACCTTCCAGTGAGGTACTAGGTCTAATTTACGTGTACATCTTTGTGTATATTTCTGTGGAGTATTCTGGAATCTCTATGTTTATGCACATGCATACAAAGAAAATCCTTTGTTCTGAGCTAACGTGATATTAACTTTTATATTGTTAACCACTGGTTTTAAAAGTATTTCATGGAAACTCCCTTAAATAAAGGCTCTTTTAAGTTAATCAAACAAATATCAGAAACTAAATCTGAAAGTTCCTGCTATGTCAACTCAAGTAATATTTCATTTGTGAAAAGATTTATATGGGTGATTCAATTTATTAACATTTATAAGGGACACAAACTTGTTTAAATATACAGTCAACTCACCATGGGCAATGATGATCCATCTTCAAAATACATCTAAAAAACAAAGCAAAACACAAAACCCAATACCCCATGAAATTTTAATCATATTACATTATAAATATATAAATTATGGTTAGTTCAAAGAGCTGTGGCAAGTAAAATATTGCAAAATTATTTACTTATCTAAAAATTGGATAATATCAGAAGTTCTCATCTAAAATAAACACTATAGCCAATTCTTATAATAAGGTAACTTGAATTTGAAACATACATGCTTAAGATGCAAAGCAACTCATTTTCTAAAAACAATATAATGTATTAATATACAACTATCTTATGCTAAAGAAAGAACAAAACTGCAATGGATTTACAGAAAGTCTGGATAAAACTTCTTCAATATCAATCCTGACACCAAGTCATACTGTTCTTAGAGTATATTAAATATATAACAACATCTGACTGTCATGAAGTCAACTGAGTTATCTTTTTAAAAATGGAAAACACTCATAGAAGTATTTCCTAAATTGAACTAGCCAAGTCAGAACTGCTAAAAATCACATACTTCAGGGCACCGTGAATCTGGGGGCAAACTGACACTTGACTGTGGCCTCAGGCCTCACTGGCATGAATGCCAGCGGGTTATCCCAACTGTATTTCCTAAATCAAGGGCTGAGAAGCGAGAATATGGAGAAGATAATCAGGAAAACAGTGAGAAAAGAAACATAATGAAGAAAAAGACCACCAGCATGTAGATATTTTAGAAGTTAAAGGTTCTCTTACTTATCACAGACGGAGCAGTGATGGCAGCGATCTGGTTTTATAAGTTGGCATCTGTCACAGTATCGGATGGCTAGGGACAAAAAGCTCCACTTAGTCTTAGAGTTAACACTGAATTGAATATACAATTAAATGGCTTTTATCATCTCTTCAAATTTAAATTTTAAAAAGCATATAAAATTTAAATCTGGTAAAAAATAAGATATCTGATGCTGTTTAAACACAAAAATGGAATGACTTGCCTACAGCCACAGTTCTCTGGAGGTTTCACAAGAACAGAGAATCTCCTAAGGAAATTTTTCTGATGTTTTTTCAATTGTCAGTAGTTATAATAAGTGAGTCAGAAACAAATATAAGTAATATAAAAATCTTTTTTTTTTGAGATGGAGTCTCACTGTCGCCCATGCTGGAGTGCAGCGGTGTCATCTCAGCTCACTGCAGCCTCTGCCTCCTGGGTTCAAGCAATTCTCCCACCTCAGCCTCCTGAGCTGAGTAGCTGGGACTACAGGTGTGCACCACCATGCCCAAGCTAATTTTTTTGTATTTTTAGTAGAGGTGGGGTTTCACCATGTTGGTCAGGCTGGTCTCGAACTCCTGACCTCAGGTGATCCACCTGCCTCAGCCTCCCACAGTGCTGGGAGTATAGGTGTATGAGTCACCACACAGAGTCACAAATCTTAATGAGTTTTTCTTTCTTTCTTTCTTTTTTACATTTTTATTTATTTTATTTTTTAGGGACAGGGTCTCATTCTGTCACCCAGGCAGCAGTGCAGTGGTGCAATCACAGCTCATTGCAACTTCTAACTCCTGGGCTCAAGCAATCCTCCACCTCAGGTTCCCAAGTTGCTGGGATTATAGGCACAAGCCACTGTATCTGTCCATTAAAGAGATATTTTACATATTTTTTTCATAGTAAGTCTTTGAAACCAGTGTGTATTTTATACTTAGAGCACATCTCAATTTGAACTGGCCATATTTTAAGTGCTCAACAGCCACATGGGGCTAGCAGCTACCATAATGGGCAGCACAGGTCTGAAGCCACAGAAGTTCTGGGCAAGTCTTGGTGGGTAAGCATCACTAGTCCATGGACATCAGTTGTAAGACAATTATTTAATTGGATAGTTGTCAAATTACCTTAAAGTATGTCCCAAGTAAGAGATTTGTTAATTTACTACATTTGTAAGAACATTTTAAAGAGACATAAAAAATTATACCAATACCTAAATGAAATTTTACATCACCTATATGACTGTTCTAAATTTATGAAAAAATACTTGTAAAAGTATTCATTTTATATTCATTACAGACACTGCTGCCTTAAATTAAATACGTATAGGAAAGTCTACAATTAAAACCTTAAACATGAATACTACTATAAATCAAGATTTCAGCAGTTCTCACATCTTCACTGAGTCATAACTAAGTAGGCAGAACAGGATTAAAGTCAGTTCTGATTTCCTTGAGATCTCTTTGCCCACAGTGTTATTCAGGTTTCCATTCTGTTTTATGGAATCATTCAGGAAAGATTTAACAGCAGTGCAAGAAATAACACAGTATTCTGAAATGAGTGTTTTACCATTTCAAGTATATAAACACATTTTCTTACAGTCACCTTAATGATGTTATTTGCATACCATTGCAAAGCACCCATTATTGACATTTACCTCCAGACATGGTCCTGGTATAGATGGGAAGATCCTTGGCTGCTCGCCTAAGAACTTCCTGATGGGCTTCTCCTCTTGGCTCTCTCTCCAACAATTCTTTCTCTGCATAAGAGAGATGGAACTGTGGAATACATTTAAATTTTAATCAGTATTTTCAAAGAAATAACATATTGGTTTTCTCTACCATACCCGGAAAGGGTATTTATAAAATATTAATGGTATATTGTACATTCAAAGAGACAATAGAGTTTGAAATCTGGGCAAGTCTGTTCACCTTACAGGTCATTCACTTATGCATCTAGTAAAAGGGTATAATACTAGTAATCATAATACCATTATACCTACTTCCTCTGGTGTTTGTGTAACTCAAAAGGAACAGAGTACATAAAAATGCTTATAAACCACAGAGTTCCAACAAAATATTAGTTATACTGATAGATAAAATGGCCCAATGAATAAATAAAACTCAATGAATAAATTTTTCATTTAGATCATTAAGAACAAATGTAGAAAATCCATTAAGCATATTTTCTTATTTAAGTGAGTTTTAACTTAGCGATAATCCTTACATGAAATCTCCCACAGCACTTCTAAAGGGTCTAATTATTTATTTTACTTCTTATACTGACAATTTGGTCCAGCTAATTTTAAAATATTTGAGAAAAATAAAATTTTGGCTCCTGTTTAATAATATACATATAAATATATATCTTACACACACACACACACACACACACACACACACACCTGTATAAATTTCTATAAATGTGTGTCAGGAGACATGTACAAGAAAAATCTCAGTATCATTGCTTGAAATATAAAAAACCTAAACACAACTCAAATGTCCATCCATCAAAAGGATGATCGATAAACTGGGGTATGATATATTCAAATAATGGAATAGTACCGGCATTTAACAGTTAATAAACTATAGTTGTGTATAGCAAAGCAAAGAACCTCAATATAATGAACATTAAACAATCTTCCAGAACATATATACAATGATTCCATTCATCTAATTTTAAAACCAGCAAGCTAAAGAACATATACATTGTTGTTCAGAGATACATATACATGTGAAAAAATTATAAAGAAAAAGGAATAGAAAATGCAGGATAGTTGTTACATTTTGAGGAATAAAGGGAAACAGCTGACAGATGCACAGCAGAGATGGAAAATGTGAACAGTGTTTGACATACTGGCTCAGTGACTGCTCACATGTTTTCACTTGATTATTCTTTAAGAAGTGCATTATATATATGTTTTTGTATATATGCAATAATATGCATGAAATATTTTACAATTTAAAAAACTTTTAAAAAGTGATATGTCAGTGAAATAATCTACTATAAAGACAGATGCACACGTATGTTTACTGCGGCACTATTCACAATAGCAAAGACTTGGAACCAACCCAAATGCCCATCAATAATAGACTGGATAAAGAACATGTGGCACATACATACCATGGAATACTATGCAGCCATTAAAAAGGATGAGTTAATGTACTTTGCAGGGACATGGATGAAGCTGGAAGCCATCATTTTCAGCAAACTAACACAGGAACAGAAAACCAAACACCACATGTTCTCATTCATAAGTGGGAGTTGAACAATAAGAACACATGGACACCGGGAGGGGAACATCACACACCAGGGCCTGTCAGTGGGTAGGGGCCTAGGAGAGGGATAGAACTACGATAAATACCTAATGTAGACGATGGGTTGATGGGTGCAACAAACCACCATGGCAAACCTCCATGTTCTGCACATGTACCCCAGAACTTAAAGAAAAATAAAAAATGCTAATAAGCCACTGACGGACTATTAAATTTAAAAAACGGGGAACAGGTACACTCTGAATATCAAAATAAAACTAGAAAGGTTTTTGTCTGCAGTATCTGTATCACTGATAGCAGCTCTGGACCCGCCCAGGGCCTGAGGAAACTCTCCACCCTGAAGGGAAGGACACAAGCCTAACTGACTTTGCCACCTACTTACTGCAGAGCCCTTCAGCCTTGAGTGAACATAGATGGAGGAGCCAGGTAGTGGACACAGCGGGCCTTGGGTGAGACCCAATGCTATTCTGACTTTGGGTCTGACTGAGCACAGTCCCAGTGGTGTTGGCCACAGAGATGCCATGTCACCCCTCCACCAGCTCCTGGCAGCTGAGCAGAGAGAGAGAGAGAGGCTCTGTTTATTTAAAAGAATGTAAGGCAGAAGAACAAGAGTCTCTGCCTGGTAATCCAGAGACTTCTTCTAAATCTTCTCCAAGACCACCAAGGCAGTACACATCTACCAGTCTGTAAGAACCACAGTATTACTAGGACTGGGGTACCTCCTAATGCAGATACAGCTTAGATCACAACACCTAACCTGGAAAGCCTTCCCAAGGAGGAGAAATACTAAAATTTATATGGAATCACAAAAGACCCAGAACAGCCAAAACTATCCTGAGTAAAAAGAACAAAACTGGAAGATCACATTACCTGACTTCAAATTACACTACAGAGTTTAGTGTAAGGGAATAACCTGAATAGCATGGTACTGGCATAAGACTAGCATTTGCACAGAGTAACCAAAATAGCACGGTATTGGTAGACCAATGGAAAAGAAGAGAGAACCCAGAAACAAATCCACACATCTACAGTAAACTCGTTTTCAACAAAGCTGCCAAGAACACACACTGGGGAAAAGGCAGTCTCCAATAAGCGCCGCTGGGGAAACCAGATCTCCATATGTAGAAGAATGAAATGAGAGCCATCTCTCTTGCCCTACACAAAAATCAAAATGGATTAAAGACTTACATCTAAGACCTCAAATTACGAAACCAGTAAAAGAAAATATTGGGGAAACTCTCCAACGCATTGGCGTGGGCAAGGATTTCTTGAGTCATATCCCACAAGCACAGGCAACCAAAGCAAAAGCGGACAAATGGGATCGCATCAAGTTAAAAGGCTTTTGTACAGCAAAGGAAACAATCAACCAAGTGAAAAGACAACCCACAGAATGGGAGAAAATACTTGTCAACTCCCCATCTGATAAAGGATTAATATCCAGAATGTATAAGGAGCTCAAACAACCCTATAGGAAAAAATCTAATAGTCCAATTTACAAATGAGCAAAAGATCTGAATAGACATTTCTCAAAAGAAGATACACAGAGGGCAAACAGGTAATATGAAGATATGCTCAATATCCATGGCCATCAGAGAAATGCGAATCAAAACTACAATGAGATATCGCACCCCAGTTAAAATAGCTTTTATCCAAAAGACAGGCAAAGGGGAGGTGCAGCGGCTCATGCCTATAATCGCAGCACTTTGGGAGGCCAAGGCGGGAGGATCATTTGAGCCCAGGAGTTTGAGGCCAGCCTAGGCAACATAGCAAAATCTCGTCTCTACAAAAAATAAATAATAATAAAAAAAGATAGGCATGGTGATGTATGCCTATAGTCACAGCTACTTAGGGGGCTGAGGCGGGACTACTGCTCGAACCCAGGAAGTCAAAGCTGCAGTGAGCTGTGATTGCAGCACTGCACTCCAGCCTGGACAATAGAGCAAGACCTTGTCTCAAACAATAATAATAAAATAAAATAAAGGCAATAACGAACGCTGGTGAGGTAGTGGAGAAACGGGAACCCTTGTATACTGTTGGTGGCAATGTAAATTAGAACTACTACAATGGGTTTCTCAAAAAGCCAAAAATAGAGCTACCATATGACCAGCAATCCTACTGTTAGTGTATACCTAAAAGAAAGGAAACAAGTATGTTGAGATAATCTGCACACCCATGTTTATTGTAGCACTATTTCCAATAGCCAAGATTTGAAAGGAACCTCAGTGTCCATCAATGGATGAATGGATAATGAAAATGTGGTGTTTACTTACACAATGGAATATATTCAGTCACAAAAAAAAGAATGAGATCCCATCATTTGCAACAACATGAATGGAACTCGAGGTCATTACGTTAAGTAAAATAAGCAGGGCAGAGAAATACAAACTTAGCAAGTTCTCACTTACTTGTGGGAGCTAAAAATAAAAACAACTAAACTCATAGAGATAGAGAATAAAAGGATGGCAACCAGAGGCTGGGAAGGGTAGTGAGGAACTGGGACAGAAGTGGAGATGGTTAATGGTACCAAAACCAAAAAAGTTAGAAAGAATGAATAAGGCTGGGCACAGAGGCTCACACCTGTAATCCCAGCACTTTGGGAGGCCGAGGCCAGCGGATCATTTGACGTAAGGAGTTCGAGACCCAGCCTGGTCAACATGGCGAAACCCCATCTCTATTAAAAATACAAAAATTAGGGCCAGGCGCCATGGTTCACGCCAGTAATCCCAGCACTTTGGGAGGTCGAGGTGGGCAGATCACAAGGTTAGGAGTTTTGAGACCAGCCTAGCCAACATGGTGAAACTTCGTCTCTACTAAAATACTAAAAATACAAAAGTTAGCCGGGCGTGGTGACATACACCTGTAATGCCAGCTACTCGGGAGGCTGAGGCAAGAGAATCGCTTGAAACCGGAAGGCGGAGGTTGCAGTGAGCTGAGATTGTGCCACTGCACTCCAGCCTGGGTGACAGAGTGAAATTCCATCTCAAAAAAAAAAAAAAGAAAAAAAGAAAAAAAGAAAGAATGAGACCTAGTATTTGATAGCACAATAGGGTGGCTACAGTCAATAATAATTTAATTGTACTTTTTAAAATAACTGAGTATAATGGGATTTGTTAACACAAAATATAAATGCTTGTGGTGATCGATACCCCATTTACCCTGATGTGATCATTACACATTGCATGCCTGTATCAAAATACCTCATGTACCCCATAAATATATATACCTATTAGGTACTCACAATTTTTTTTTAATTACAAAGAAATTTAGAATGTAAAGTGCTTGAATTGGTGTAATGGATTGTTCTCTTTTTTTTCTTTTTGCCTGGTCTCTATTTTCAAAATATAATTTAGTGCAGTTATATTACTTTTACATGGAGAAAACCTTACCAATGAAAAACTATTATCACTTTAACAATCTTGCTATGAAAAAGGCAAATTTTAATTCACATGTTCTAAGTTCAGGACCCTCATTTTACAAGCGAGAGGTCTCTAACAGCTGATCAATTAAAAGAATAGCCCAAGACCTTGCATTTTATAAAGGCAATATTCTAAGGTTCTTAACCACCAAACAAGGGCTCTTTCTTCCTAACAGTAGTCTCCAAACTCCTTTGATCATGTTCCCCTAACTGCAAAAAATTAAAAAATTATGCGAGATCACGCTGCTAACAGATGAGTATTTATTGGTAATATTCTTTTTTTCTTTTTGTTTTTTGAGACGGAGTCTCGATCTGTCGCCCAGGCTGGAGTGCAATGGTGCGATCTCAGCTCACTGCAACCTCCGCCTCCCAGGTTCGTGTATTGGTATATACTTTATCAGCTAATATCTTATGTACCTCATATACAAAACTTTAAAAATACAAATATTAAATCATATGTACAAAATTTTTTGCTATATTTTCCCCCATGCTGCAACTGAAGTCCTGGGCACTCACACCCCATTGTGCTTACTCTCCATACTAGAGCATGGTGTAGTGGAAAGAAAGTGTCCCTGAGGGTTGAAAGGACTTTTGTCTGAAACTTAGCTCTCCCACACAGTAGCACTAGATACCTTAATTATTTCCTGCTCAAAGCCAATGGCTCCATCTGTAAAATAGTAAAAAATAATATCTATCTCACACAGTTGTATGAATAAGGTATATCTTTTGTAGAAAAATCATGCAACAAAGCCTGATGCTGTTATAATGTCACTGACTGTCATCAGTTTTGAGTGCTCCTTCAATGCTGTGTGCTCTCTTCTGTGTTTGTTTCATTTCCTTTTGACACTCTGTCCAATCCACTATTTCAAACCTTCTCTACTCTCCCAACCCTTAATTAACCCACTTACCTCTTCATTGTTAGCCAGTGATGTCATATATAATGTTAGAGAGAAGTTAGAAGTCACTTCAACTTCCTGCCAAAGCCATAAAAATAAACCTGCCTCTGTATGCATAACTTCTTCCCCACTTTCAGTCACTTAAGAAATATCTCCTGAGTACCTTCTACAGGTCAGACACTGCTTTAGGCCCCGGTGATGAAGCAGTGAACAAAGATAAATTTCACGCCCTCATGGAACTTACATTCTAGTGATGGTGTATTTTTAAAAGTATTCAACAACTAAATATGGAGCGTGTTGCATGATGGTAAATGGTAAGGAGAAAAATCCAGGAAGGTAAGGTGCAGGGAATACCGAGGGTTGGGGGGTTGCTATTCTATGCTGAGTCATCACAGACAGCCTCAATGATAAGGTATCATTTGTAAAAAGACATCCAAAAAGTGAGAGATTTGCCTTGTCTTTTGAAAGGATTACTTTGGCTACTGTGTTGAAAATACACAAGAGGAGGCCAAAAACAAAAACAAAAACAGAAACAAAAACCTGTTAAGAGGCTACTGCAAATGTATAAACGAGAGAGGACAGTGGCTTGGACCAGGGTGGGAGCAGGGACTAGTGCGGGACATGAGTTCACACTGTGGCCATACCCTGAGGGTGACGGTATAGAATGTTCTGATTGACTAGATGTGGCATCTGAGAGAAAAAACAGCCAAGGATGACACCAATGTTTCAGGCCTGAACAGAAGAGTGAAATCGTCATTACAGAGATAAGAAAACTTTAGGACTAGGAGAACTGGGGAATGAAACGAGAAATGAGAAGTTTGTTTTCAGTTTTGTTGACCCTGAAATTTCTATTAGATGTGAAAATAGGTAGCTGGAAATGTGTCAGGTGTTTATTAGCAAGCACCAGGCTAACATATTAATCTGAGAGCTGCAGTACTGGGGTGACACAGTAAGTCAGAGAAATAAATGAAATCTACAAGGGAATAAATGCAGGTATATAAGAAAAGAGGTCCAGGGATTAAGCTCTGGAACATTCCCATGCTTTGGCAGTCTAGGAGCTGAAGAGGAACCAGCAAAGGAGACCAAGAAGGAGCTGCCAGCAGGAATGGAAAAAAAATGTATTATTTCAGTGAGAAAGGGGTAAGAATATTTTGGAAAGGAAATAATGCCATGTTGTACACAGGAAACTACGTGCAGTTAAGAACTACTAGAGTATAAAGTGGAAAGTCAGAAACTGAGATAAGAGCTGCTATTGCTAGGCAGGACAGACTGAGCTTTCCCCTGTGGGATATGTGGAATCGCAATAGACACAAGCAGTAGAGGGAAGGCGGTACATCGGTTTTTAGGTGGACCACTCCAGCTTCAGGGTATTGGATGAAGTTATGCGGGGTTCTGGGGAGGAAAGGTAGGCAAGGCTGTAAACACAAAACCTTAAGATAACTATCCAGTATAACCAGACAAACATGGCCAAAAGTAGATGACAGGCCATCAGGCACAGATCTAAAACGAGAGAAACATAATTATCATTATAATATGCAAATACAGACTAAAATTACGGTATTCACAAACGATCTGTTTTAAAATAACCAAATTACCAGGAGAAGAATACAATGTCTCAGACAAGGGAGACGATGAAGACCCAGAATTAGAGCAGTGATAAACTGACCATTAACTGACACAAGCAAGAGATGAGTCACAGTCTGGGGAGGGAGAAGGTGATGACTCCTGTTTTTGATGTTTTGTATTTGAGGTGTCAGTGGAATTATTAAGAAGCTATGCTTGGCAGGGGGCACATAAGTTTGAAATTTAAGGGGCAGTTTAGAACTCAAAATAGATTTGGGAGTTATCAATAGGGAGGTTGTATGTAAACTACCAGAGTGGATGAGATTACCTATGATAGAAGTCAGTATTTTTTTTCCAACCTACTACTAAGGACAGGATGAAGATAAGAGAGATGATGGAAAAGAAGCAAATGTGGTAGGAGGAAAGAAAAAAAACAGACTGGGAAAGAAAAAGAAGTGGAGAATAGAAGAAAAACAGGCGATAGATAGATAGATAGAGCATTCTAAGCCAGGCATACCATTAATTCTGTGCAAATATCTGGTTTTTACTATCCTCTCCCAAGCCAAATAGCATATTTATTGGCTTTTTTTGACCAAAGTTTCATTTCAAACTGATTACTTCAGGAAACTGTCTACAGTGATGCTTTTTTTTTTTCTTTTTTTTCTTTTTACCTTGGCTTACTAAAACTACACCAATACCACTGTTAGCAAAGTATATTTTTATTCAACAATGTACTGGGCTATCTGCCAAGGACACAAAAATTAGTGAGACACAATTCTTTGCCCCAAGAATGTTTAGCCAGGATGAATGATCCACAGACAGACAGAATGATCTTTTCAACACGTAAATCTGATCCATCACTCTACTTAAAACCCTCTGGAGCAGAGATTGCTAGCTGTCTCTCAGTAACCAGCTTTCTCTTCTTCTCTCATGTTTAACATGGCCATCGAGAAGAAAGTCTGCACTCCCATCTTCTGTGTGGGTAGATGTGGCCATATAACTAACTTCTAACTGTAAGCGGAAATGACATCAGGAATGTCTAGAAAGTGTTCTTGAAGAGAAGGACATTTACTTCTCCTCTTTCCTACTTTCTTTAGTCTGCTGGCTGCAATGTAGATGTGATGGCTGGAACTGCAGCATCCGTCTTAGACCAAGAGGGGGCCTTGGAAATGGAGGCTACATGTGGCAGAGAAACAAGACAGAAGGAGTGTGGGCACCTGGAAGCTGTGGACTAGCTACGGACTTTTTCAATGCAAAGAAAACTAACTAAGCCATTATTTTGTTGTTATTGTTTTTCTGGTGGCTAAGAACCAACTAATACACCTTTAATATGATAATTATCACAGAATTATGTCTACCTTCCAGCTCTATTTTATTATCTATCTTTGTCTACCTATCCATCCATCCTGATGTATGACTGTAAAGCGGAAATGGAATTCATAACAGATTTAATACAGAGAATGCAGTGCTCATCGGGAGAAAAATAGTATTTCCAAGTGAAAATTCAAGTATTTATTAAGACATACTAATTTTTTAATCTAAAAAGTCACTACACTCAATAAGTGTGCAACATTAAAAATAAAATTCATTCTTCAATAATACATCAGTATTATTGATTTCTATCTTTAGAATAATTTTGTTAATATTTTAACTTACTTCTTTTGAAGGATTCATTGGTAATGTAAAGATAGTTTTCCAGTATGACCAGACAAACATTCCAAAAAGTAGATGATAGGCCATCAGGCACACAACTAAAATGAGAGAAACATAATTATCATTATAATATGCAAATACAGACTAAAATTATGGTATTCACAAAAGATCTGCTTGTTTTAAAATAACCAAATTACCAATTATAATAAATTATGAAAGTTCCTTTACTTCACACTAGAATAAACACAACTCAACGATTTCCAAAGCCAAGAGTTTTTAAAAAAAATTCCTAAATGCATAATGAGATCTATGCCCATGAATAAAAGCCTCCCATCTGTAGACAGACCATCTATTGGCAAAATCACTGACAAGGACCTTTTCTAAATTGTAAATATAAGGCAGTTACGCCTGCAACTTTAATTAGCAAACACTGCATTAAAAACAAGCGTTAAAGCACTCAGGCTTTAAGAACTTTGCTTTAATGACATAGACAACAAAGGCAGTTCCTACTTGAGAAGCTGTTTGCTTATTTCCTTGGCTCTAGTCAAAGCTGGTGTAATGATAACATATTTAAACGGAGAACCTCTGGATAAGCGGGAGTTCAAGTGTCTTATTTATCACACGGGACAATTGTTTTAAAAAAGTGTTCTGAATACTTTTTTTCAGTAATGCATATAAACACATTCTGGGTGGTGTTAGAAAGTCTTCAAATACTATGCAAAATTTTCTTTTCTTTTCTGTCCTTTTTTTTTTGAGATAGGGTTTCACTCTGTCGCCCAGCCTGGAGAGCACCCTGGGGCTCAAGCAATCCTCCTACCTCAGCCTCCTGAGTGGCTGGAATTACAGGTATGCTCCATCACACCTGGCTACTTTTTGTATTTTTCTTTTTTTTTTTTTAAGCAGCGACAGGGTTTTACCATGTTGGCCAGGCTGGTCTTGAACTCCTGACCTCAAATGATCTGCCTTCTTTGGCCTCTCAAAGTGTTGACATTACAGGCGTGAGCCACTGTGCCCAGCCCAAATTTTAAATATTAATTTTGTATAAGGTGATAATGATTCCTTCTGGGTAATACATTAATACACAATTTAATTCTATAAGACATCATTGAACAAAATATGCTAATTTAAATATAGCATATTTGGCATTTTAAAACTTTAATAGCAATTTTTAATTTTTCTAAAGAATGATGATACTTACAGAATCATTAAAAATTTGAATTATTCAATAAGGCACTTAAATCAGTGTGAGATGACTAAAGCCCACGATACTTTTCATAAATTATGTAGGTGAGTCAGTTACAAGTTAATAGTCCAAATTACGAAAGGAAATTGTTGATATCCCTATACCTCAAAGCCTTAAGAATCTCTGGCACAATGACAGCCATTTCAGGATAGAATTTGCCAAGTGTCTGACAGAATTCAATCTGCAAACTTAAGAGAAATGAGATATCTTTAACTCTAGCTTGTCTTCACATTCTCAAAGAATAATTTATTAATCCCAACCAAATCTAAGTGAATACAATTGTTTCTTTCAAATTATTTTAAAAATCTGTAACATTAATGTCATCTAGCTTACCTTGTTCACCAGTGTTTTCCATGGACACTGGAAATAGAAAAAATGTAATAGGTTATATGAAGCTTATAGCAAACAGGGCTTGACACAGACATAAGGCATTTAACTAGCTTAATAATTTGGCTTCCCTTCAAACCAACATTCTCTAAACATTTACTCAATTTTATTTGGAGGAGAGGTGAGCACAGATTGGAGAGAGGGTGGAGGTAAAGGCTGGAGGCTGCAATCAGCCATGCCTCCATTGCACACTTCAGCCCTGGCTCCTGCGCTGCGGAACAAAACTTGTCAAGTGTGCCCCTTGGGGGTCTTTCTTCTGTATCATTTGGTTGATTGGTTTTCCTTCCAACTATAGAGTTCAGATAAAAGCAGTGCTCTCCAGGTCATTACATTTCCACAGGCATTTATTGCTCTTGATACATTGGCAACCACCTGGTGAGCTTTCCACAAAGAATAAAATGTTGTGTCCGCAGCAGATACTCTTTCTCCCCCGCTAATTTCTAAAAGTACAAATGCTTATGCATAGTGATTTTACGTGCTCCCTATTGCACAATGAGAGAGAGGCCAGGCAGTGCTGGGAAACTGCCGTTCCTCAGGGGTTGTTGTAAATATTCCAAGCTAGCAGGTATTATGGATTAGGACAGGGGCCACAAGTGCTAAAGCAAGCTGCAACAAGAAGCTGTATTTAGTAATCGAGACATTTGTATGCCTTTTGTATTGTCTGTGTGTTTTCCCATTTGGTCTCTCTCTTTGTACAAGAGTCTTTGGAAGTTTTGCCCTATCTCAGCTGTACCAAGTCTGACTCTGTATATTTTTGTCCTTATTCAGCTTTCAAAATGGCACAGGATCTCAGGACTTGGTGCTGGAATGAAATGCCACCGCCTTCTGAAGTCTGGAACCAGAGGGTAGTGTGAGAAGTTTTGAAGATTGCACAGTCCAACCAATCTCCTGCCCAAGACAGCTATTGAATATAAGTTCAGGCATTTCTAGAGCTAGCAGGAGCCTGTAGTTTTTTGGAGGGCAGCCCGTTCCATTATTGGATTGCCCTAAGAATAAGAAAATTCATCCTTCCAGTGTTTTGAAATTTGCTGCTTTGTGACTTTTTCCTGTGATATCAAGGCTTCCAAACCATAGCAATAAACAGAAAATCTAAATGACAAATCTTCACATACTTGACGTTATTGTGTCCCCCTTAAACGTTCTAGTTTAAACCAACTAATATATGGTTTCCAGATCTCTTACCAACCTAGATGTGGCATCTGTAAATGCTTCCTAGCTTCTCCACTCCCTTTAACATTTCTGATCTCCAGAATGAGACAGGCAGGCGTGGATGATCTTTGACTCACAAATGGCCTGTTCTACAAGTCCGCTTGTAAATCAGAGGCTACTCAGAGTTTGCTTTCCCATCAAATCCCTGAAGCGGCTCAGCTGAGGGCACAGGAAAGGCTTGAGGCAAGTCTGTTTTTTAGTATCTGAACCTACCGCCACAGCTATGCATTTCCCTCTAGACTTGGACTACCCTGTTTTCAAAAGCGCTCCAAAATTGACAACTCTTTTCCGGATCAAAAGTTCCAATCCTTCAGGGAGCTAATCCAAGGAAAGGAAAAGCAATTTGACTCCATTTGTGCATTTATATACAAACAACCCTTATTAACCATTCCAGAGGTGCTGGTGCTTTCATAAAAATGTGTTTGCTACTCCACTGACTCGAGTTGAGAGAACTGAAAACTGTAAAACAAAATGACATTTTAAAAAAGGTATAGTTGGGGGCTGCGCACAGTGGCTCCCACCTGTAATCCCAGCATTTTGGGAGGCCAAGGCCAGCACATGGATCACCTGAGGTCAAGAGTTTGAGACCAGCCTGGCCAACATGGCAAAAACCCCATCTCTACTAAAAATACAAAAAATTAGTTGGGTGTGGTGACATGCACCTGTAATCCCAGCTATTCAGAGGCTGAGGCAGGAGAATCGCTTGAACCTGGGAGGCGAAGGTTGCAGTAAGCCAACATTGCACCACTGCAATCCAGTCTGGGCGACACAGCGAGACTCTGTCTCGAAAAAAAACAGAAGGAAAGGTGTAGTTGGTATGAGTTGCTAATCTTTTTGACCTGGACCAATACTTTATTAGCTTGATATGCATTCAAAGACTTTGTTTTTAAGGTGTTTTTTTTTTTTTTTTTTTTTTTTTTTGCCATTCACAGCTTGCTTTTCCCTAAATGTAATTCAAAATCCACAGAAGTTCTATTTTTAAAAAAGTACACAACTTATACATAAATACATGCTTATAGTAAATAATTCTGTAACATTTGTAGAATGGAATGGAACAGTTCAAAAGGCTGTATCCAATTACACTTTCGCCAAGATTATGAGCCTGTTCAATTTCCTGTAAACATAAGCCTGCTTGATATTTGTCAACATCATAGGCCAAAATAAAAATCATTATTTTAGCGTTCATTACCATTATTATTAGTGCAGTTTGGCATTATTTTTAAAATATGATGACTGGGATTTCCTTTCTCTTCTAAGTGAATGATTATTTTTCTGTTGGCTTACTTAGTTATTGAGAGCCTTTTATGTATTCTGGACAGAAATCTCATATCTGTTATATATACTACAAATAAAGTTGCATATAGCTATTTTAAATGATTTAATAAGTACTAGCAACATTTTTATCACTTGCCACTGGTTAAGTAACATTATCAAAGTTTGCAAATTAACTTATTTCATTAACAGATATAGACTATACAAGGTTTTGCTTTGTGATACTCAGGAAATGAATGTTCTCTCAACCATGTTTACTTAGTAAATTAGTGATTTACCTTGTAATTTTCAGTTTAATGGCAGAGTTGTCAAGTTCAAAGTTTCCTTTCTCACAGTGTAAAAACACATACAAAGTTATTGTCAAATGCAAATATTTTTGTTCAAAAGTTACTGTTTAAGATTGCTCAAATTTAGCCTCAAACACTTTTCTAATACATATGTATATAAAGATAATATATGAAAAATAGAGACTCATTTTTGAAACAATATAGATAGTAATCAAATATAATACATTTATTTATAACAATACAAAAACTAAATAGCAATACTGAACATAATTGGGACAGATCTTCTAAAAATAACTATTGGTTTTTATGTGGATTTTGAGTTTTAATTCAGGATTATTTAATTTTCTTACTTCACAGACAGAATTTCAGTTTGGTTAACAGTGATGCTGATATTTATTCTCCAATTTTACCATGCAGAAATTTCAAGTGTTGCATAGCCTTCTTTATCCCATTTCCTTTAAATCACATATTGAGATAAATTAATAGTTATTTCAATTTTAGTCAACAGAAAAGTGAGGTTTACTCAGTTTTTACTAAAGCAAATGAGCTTTATTCTCAAAGTCACAATGAGTAGTACATTAATTCTACCTTAGAAATTCTTTTATTTTCAATTTAAACATTTCCTGCATGTCACAAATATGTTACAACTTCGAGCTCTGCTGGATCATATTAAAATTAATTCCTCTTTGAAACACATAGCATCTGCCCCATAAATGTGAGTAAGAGACTGACTTAGACAAACAGACCATGACAACTAATCTGAATCACATAAAAGTGGTATATCAAAGCGGACATATGTATTTTTGTGTGTGTGTGTGGGCATGGAAAACTCAAGAGAAAAGTTATCTCTATTACCATGTTAGCTTAGCACACTGTAGAACTCAACTCATAGTTGACAAAAGCGAAAGTAATCTCTTCCGTGAGATGAAGAAAATGCCTCTCTAAAGAGACAGAGAGGGAGAAGACAAAATAGTTCCTGTCCCTTTTAAAAGGAAAAGGTTGAGGGAGATACTCGCTTCAACTGGGCTTCAAGCAACTTTGAAAACAGAAAGGGTCTGTAACTTTACAGGGTTCCCTCCACCCCCACCTTGGTTTTGGCTCTTCCTCAGTACTGTACTTTTTTATAGTTGAATTTGTCAAATTGGAAAAGAGACTATTACTAAGCCTAACAGCGCCAAAGAGCAACGGCTCGGGATAAAGAAGGCAAGGTCCAACCCTGCCTCTGCCACTTGCTTGCTCACACAAGCTATCCCACTTACTCCACTACAAAGTGAGGGTGATCGCCGCAGCAATAGCATTAGGGCTGCAGTGAGGATTCAAAGGGAAAAAAAAAGAATATACTTAACATAGTGCCCGGTGTATAGTAAGCCCCCATGAATGTACCATTATAATATATAATCTTTCATTTCGATAATATTAACGGTAATGTATAACATATAGGAAAGGGGGCTAAAAAATGAAGAAAAATTACAAAGCTAAAAGTAATATTTGTACAGGCTCCTGAAATAATTAATTGCAAAATGTTGAAAAATAGACTTTGCGAGTGAACATAAGAGGTGAAAAATAATGTAAATCTGAATCATCTTATAAGTCAATTGCCTTTTTATACGGATGTATCATTTCAGAAACTTGTTTAAACCAAAAAGGTGGTATTCATTCTTAACAGAGTAATGATGAGACATTAAAACTTCGATCTTCATGTGCCAGTTAGTCCTTTTGAGAACTTAAATGTGAATCTATTTTGGATAAGCACTGTTTAACTTAATGAATAAAAACAATTACTTTTTAAAAAAATAAAAATAAAAACCTAAATCTTATATTCACCCCAAAGAAGTCAGGTGCAGTTTATTCCTGGGAATTAAGAGCATTACTATTATTACACTAAAATATTTACCAATCCTACATCTGTGGATAGTATCATTCACATCATCTAAATACACACAATCATAACACTGTGAATCACAATTTTAATTTTAATTTCAAACACTTATTTGCCTGGTTTTATCTTGGATTAGCCTAATTTCTTTTTGGTCCATGTCCTACAATGATAATATTTTGCTTTAGCAATTTCTAATCTTCTAATATACCTCCAGAACTTCAAGTTCCTCTGTGATTAATTATAGGAATTACAGCACTTTCTTGGCCCTGATGGTATATAGGAAGAGACAAAGTGAAAAAGGTAAATTACTACTGTAGTTACCAATAATGTTCCTGTTTGCCCAAAGTAAAATTATGGCCTTCAGGAATCACATTTTGGGCTGGGCAGCCCATGCATGTAATCCCAGTACTTCGGGAGGCCAAATTGGGAGGCTCACTTAAGGCCAAGAGTTGGAGATCAGCCTGGACAACATATTGAGACTGTGTCTCTAAAAAAAAAAAATTTTTTAATTTGCTGGGTGTGGCAGCACTGCCTGTGGTCCCAGCTACTTGGGAGACTGGGGCAGGAGAACTGATTGAGCCCAGTAGTTCAAGGCTGCAGTAAGCTATGATCACATCACTGCACTCCAGCCTGTGCGACAGAGCGAGACCCTGTCTCTCAAAACAAAAAAGAAGAATAAAGAAAAGCAAAGAAAGGAAAGGAAAGGACAGGAAAGGAAAGGAAAGGAAAGGAAAGGAAAAGAAAAGAAAAGAAAAAAGAAAAGAAAAAAGAATTTCATCTTAAAATGTAGAAACATCATCAATACCACACAGCTTGTAGTTTGGGTCACCAGTTGTATTCTCTGGCTGTGCTTTATGCTTACCTCCTCCACCGCCACTAATCATTCCTACAAGAAACAGAGGAGAGCCAGGCACAGTGGCTTAAACCTGTAATCTCAGCACTTTGGGAAGCCAAGGTGAGAACACAGTTTGAGGCCAGGAGTTTGAGACTGGCCTGGGCAACATAGTGAGACACCATCTCCACAAAAACTTTAAAAATTAGCCAGGCAAAGTGGTGGCCACCCACGGTCCCAGCTACTCAGGAGGCTGAGGTGGGAGGATCACTTGAGCCCAGGAGGTTGAGGCTGCAGTGAGCTGTGATCCTGCCACTGCATTCAAGCCTGGGCAACAGAGTGTGACCCTGTCTCAAAAAAAGAGAGAAAGAAACAGAGTAGGACAACTCTGTTTGATAAAAAGGCTGAACTAGTCAGTCCTCAGTTTAGAATTGGTAAGACTGATAAGAGTGATAGTTTTTTTTTGTTACAGCATTAATTGTTCTTTAAGAAATGCTTATGTAAAAATAAAACAGGTAAAACTGAAGTTAAAGAGTGAGACTGTCAAAGTAATAACCAATAATACAGAAAAGGATGACAAACTGCTTCTTAATACAACCTGGCTTAAATGAAACATCCTTTCAAATGTATACCTCCCTTATCTCTTTTGACTGAAGTATCAAGCAATCATTTAATCCAGGTGTCGGTAAACTAGAACCCTTGGTCCAAATACAGCTAGATGCCTGTTTCTATATGTAGAGTTTTATTGAAACATGTATGCATCCATTCACTCACATGGCTACCTGTGTGCTACAACAGCAGAGTTAGGTAGCTGAGACAGGGACAGTATGGACTGCAAAGCCTAAAATATTTACTGTCTAGCCTTTTATAAAGAAAGTAGTCCAGCCTCTATGTATTAGGGTTCTCCACAGAAAAACATTTAATAGGATATGTGTGCATGTGTATGTATATACTGTATTAGAACTGATTTAGTCTAGAGTGATTCAAACTCAACCTGGATTAAAAGCAGGGGACCATCTCAAAGATTATTTATTATGATATAAAGTGTTACTGTCCTAAATGGTATCTATTGAGATGCAGCAGCCCAGTAAACTGATGGTAACTTAAATGTAGTTGAACTTTTATTCACAAATACATCCAAAATTAAAGCTTTCAGATACTAAACTACATCTTCATAACAGACAAAAAAGTGTACTCCCCCCTTTGAATTAGCAAAGAACAGTTACGTAAGTGTTTTTAAACATGTGATTTTGGCATATTTTATTGCAAATTTATATTGCTGTGATTTTAAAATTTATTTTCTTAATCTGAATTTTCTTTTTCTTGTCTTCAAATTCAATCTCTCTCCTTTGAAAGAATAATTTACCTTTATTGCTCACACAGTAACTTTTCAATATAAAACTGCTATGCAGTTTCCAGATTCATTCTGACACAGGTACACCCTACCTTCAGCTAAGATATCTGATAGTGAAGAATACCATACACACACATACACACACATCCCAAAACAGAGACTTGGTTCTAACGAATGAATCTTAAGGATAATTTTATAGCCAAGCTCTACTTTTTTTCTGTTTATCTTTACCTCATTTACTGAGGAACATTAATTGACTATACCATGCTTACACTGTTGAGAACAAAATGGTAAATAAGATTCTACCTCTATGCTGAAGCTTAGCATTTGTGATATTTTAGTTAGAAATAAAAACTAACTGAAAAAACATGTTTATGAAAACATTTTCAGTTAATTCACATAAGTAGCTCATATTTAAAACATTATGACAAAAATACTTTCTGCTTTAATATCTTTATAACATGCTTTAACAAAATCTCCTTTCCCAACAAAATCTGTCCCTTGACTTCATGTCTCTAGCTGCCCATCCCACTTTCTGACCTTTTCACAGGAAAATTTAACAATCATCCAAAATCACTGTCCCTACCCCCAACCTCCTTTTACCTCCTCGTTCAACTCCAACTGGTCTAATTCCTCAGCATTCCACTGCAATCACTCGTGTCAAGGTCACCAACACCCTCCCTAAGCTAATTTTCTGTACTCAAATTACTCTAACAGAATTAATTATGCTCTTCTTTTGGAAACAGTCTGTCAAATTCATAGTGAATTCTTCGACAAAATTGGCCAGGGGAACCCCTTGAAGCCAAATCCTTTGTCCTTTTAGCTACTTTCCAAAAATCTCCGGTTCATTTTTAGTGTATTAGAGATCAAAAATGACACTGCTTCCAGACCTTATTTAATGACATGCAAGACAAATGTTATTCACGTTAACATTTTCCGTTTAATTGCGACTATACCCTTTTCTTCCTAATACGTTTTTTGAATTTATTTTCTCTATAACCTATCTACTTATAGTTTTAAAAGTCTTTATCAAACTGTTTCTTTTTTTTTTTCTTTGCCGTCCTCATATGTCATTGTGATTTTAAGCACCTGCCTTTCTCTCCAGTCTCACCTCACACCTCTTTCCTCTTGTGCATGATGCTTCTGTCACTCTGGGCTTTTTTACATCTTAACCAAGCTAACATTGTACCCTGCCTTGATCCTCTGCACTGCCAGTGAACTGGGTGGTGGGAGACGTGGACTCCAGCCCAATCCTCCCAATGTGTGTGATCTTGATCACGGCACTCAGCTGAGTGGTGCTTTAATTTTATTGTTTCAACAAAAATTTTCACTTCATCTTGAAGGTTTCTCTGGCTACAAAATTATCTTAAATCCTACCCTGATGTATTCTTGGGGAAAAAGTCTTGACTTTTAAAGGCCTAAGGCAAAAGTCATTCTAACAATAAATTGATCAGTAAATTAGCAGGAACTGCTTTGTCAAGGACAAGACAAGCAGCTTCAGAATAGAAGCAACAGTTAAGGATAAAGGCTTCAATGGTGCAAAACTTGAATCTCAAACACATGGTTTTCAGTTTGTACCTTCTCAGTTAACATATAAGCCAGTCCCGATATTCCTAACAGTCTAACCACAAACAAGGGGCGAGGCAATTGAGTTCTTCACTGGATCCCCACACAGTTCCTTGAAAACTCATTTTGCAGTAAGAAAATCATGATCTAATTTAAAACGCAATTCAATGACATCATCTCACTAAAAACCCTCCCAATGGCTTTGCACGCAATTTACAGTAAAATAAAGTCCAATCTCCTTACTGCAGCCTCAGTGGTCAAGCATGATCTGGCTCTTCCTCCCTGTCCTCCAAGACCACTTCTGGTCACTAGTCCCTTTGCTCACTAAGCTGCAGCCACACTGAGCTCCTGTTTCGAAAACACACGAAACCTTAGCGTCTTTGCCCAGTCTGAAAAGCTCCACACCTGACTCCACGCCTGGCTCATTCTTTATCATCCTTCAGGTTGCAGTTTAAATACCAGCTTTTCCTGTCTGGTTAGACCCTGCAATCGCTACGGCAATACATTGTTTCTCCCTTAGCATCTCACATAACCTGTATTTTCATCTATTTGTTTCTTTTCCATGCCCCACACTAAGGTTTGATCCTGTCTGATGTTTTACCTTGAACAAGTTATTTAGACTCTCTGAACGTTATCGCAATGTTTATCTCACCCAGCTCTTTTGAGAATTAAACTAGAAGGTAAAAGTACCTAGAATAGAATTTGGCACATTATTTAGGACTGTTCATCAAATATGGAGGATAAATTCATCACTAAACTGTGACATGTTAAGAGTAGGAGTTCCCTAAAGTTTAGTGCTAACAGTTTATTAACAATCTAAGGGAAGAAGTACATAGAGAATAATTAGCATGTAGTAATGCTAACATTTTCTGCATCGTGAAATGCCAGGTTGTTAGGAATAAACTGCTGGAAGACCTTTTAAGGGTGAATAAGCAGAAAAATGCAAATAAATTACAATGTGGGCGAATTAGTAGAATGAGAAAAAACTAAACCAGTAAATTTGTAAACTTTTGCCCTACCTCTCCCAGAGCTCCTTTACTGTCAACCCCACCCATACCCGCAACCCACTACTCCCCGTCTAGATTCTAATAGGGTCTGGCATGCATTGGTCCTATGCCAACACCCTATGGCGTTTGATAATTTCCCCAGCCTCTACCTCAGAACACATATCTAAACAGTTATACGGAGCTAAACTATGTGCTAGAAATTATCAAAGAACTATGGAAAATGGCCCAGAAATTACTGGCAACCTTTTCCTGAAGACTAGCACAATGTGGCTGGGCGCGGTGGCTCACAGCTGTAATCGCAGCACTTTGGGAGGCTAAGGCAGCTGGATCACTTGAGCCCAGGAGTTTGAGACCAGCCTTGGCAACATGGTGAAACTCTGTCTCTACCAAAACAAACAAACAAACAAAAAAACTCCCACAATTAGCTGAGTGCAGTGGCGCTCGCCTGTGAAGCCAGCTAGTCAGGAGGCTGAGGTGGGAAGATCCCTTCAGCCCAGGAGGCGGAGGCTGCAGTGAGCTGCGATAATGCCACTGCATTCCAGCCTGGGCAACAGAGCCAGACTATGTCTCAAAAAAAAAAAAAAAAAAAAAAAAAAAAAAAAAGGAATCACGCAATACCAAACACAAAAATGAACAATACTAAGTTAAATCATATAAACCAAGGTATGGGAAGTCTCTTAAGGGTAGGTTATGATCCAAAATATTCGTTTTCTGTGGTTTGGCCTCTAGATCAGCCATCAAAAGCTTCTGCATAACATCATTAACAATATAACAAAAACTAGTGACTCTGTGTTAAGGGAAGCCTACTGAGTGCAACATCCAAACACATCTCCCTTCCAGCACAGCAGACCCGAGGCTGCCCTGATTTTCCTCCCTTACCTGCTGGGCTATGAGATCAGGTGTTCCTCCCATTCCAAGTCTTTGGTGATAATACCTGTATTTGCTACAGCTGTCATAACAAAGTATCACAGACTGTGTGCCCTAAACAGAAATCTCTGTTCTCACATTTCTGGACTCTAGAAGACGGAAATTTAAAAAAATGTTTTAAATTATAAATTAGCAGGGCATGGTGGCATGCACCTGTGGTCCCAGCTACTCAGGAGGCTGAGGCAGAAAGATCGATTAAATCTAGGTGGTCGAGGCAGCATGAGCCGTGATTACGCCACTGCATTCCAGCTTGGGAGACAGAGCAAAACCCTGTTAAAAAAAAAAAAAAAAAAAAAAAGAAGAAAAAGAATGGAGTTCAAATTGAGGTGTCGGCAGGGTTGGTTTCTTCCTAGGTCTCTCTCCTTCACTTGCAATGACCACCTACTCTCTGCATGTTCACGTCATTTTCCCTCGATGCCTGTCTGTATCCAAATTTCTTTTAAAGACGGCAAGTCATGTTGGGTAAGGGCTTACTCTGATGACCTCGTTTTAATTTAATTATTTCTTTAAGGACCCTTTATCCAAATACATTCTGAAGTCCTGGAGTTCAGTACTTTCACCTAAGAATTTTGGAGGCACGGAATACAGCTTGCAGCATCCTCCAAAATCAGACTGCAGCTTTACAGGAGCATTTGCTGAACGCTCTCTATGCCAGGAATTTGCGCTGCCTCGACCACCCAGATTTAATCAATCTTTCTGCCTCAGCCTCCTGAGTAGCTGGGACCACAGGTGCATGCCACCATACCTTGCTAATTTATAATTTTATTTATTTTTTGTAGAGATACGGTCTCCCTACATTGTCTAGGCTGTTCTCCAGCTCCCGGGCTCAAGTGATTCTCCGGCGTCAGCTTCCCAAAGTGCTGGCATGACAGGCATGAGCCACCGCACCCGGCCTTGTGCTCAATTCTTTCAATGTTGATCTCATTTAAACCTTCCAACAATCTGTGAGGTTGGTATTATTATCATTTCAAATGCTGAGAAGACAGTCTCACAGCGGTATGACTTCTAAAGTCACCCAACTCATGATAGGATCTACAGATGGTCCTGTTTGGCCGCAAAACTCATGCAAGGATTCTGTGTGGCCTCCCAGGATCTGTGACATCGGATGCCTCCCAGCCACTGGGTTGCTTTGTCCTGGGCAGCCGTTCCCTTCCTTGCTTGCTCCCAGTTCTTGGTCTGTGTTTGATACTCTTGCCACTCCCTGCTACTTCTGATCTGGGTCACTCTAGAAAGTAGGGTTTAAAATGTCCTCTTCTTGTCACCCTTGCTCCACCAATCAACTTAAAACCTCTGCAAACATATAATTTTACAAACTTTGGATACAAAAAATTCAAATATTTGGCCATATTTCAGGATAGTACCTGAATACGGACTTGCCTAAGCATCCCACTTCAAGAATTTGGGGAGGAACAGGGCTCTGGGTTCCTAGAGGAACAGCAAAATGATGATACTAGAAAGAGTTAAGAGATGGAATAAGAGATGGAATAGGGGCTTCCTGACCTCCATCCTCAGCAGAAGAGAGGAGGAATGATAATTACTCCAGTTTGTACTACACAGGCACACTCCTAAAACACATACCTCACATGGAGACAATGACATTAAGGGAGACAGAACATGGATCTGTCCTGGATGGTAACTCTTAATCCTTACATTTATGAAAGTCTCCAGGTTATAAGTGTTTCTCTCCCCACCCAATCAGCAACATCATTTCTTTATTATTATAATTTATTGCGTTGAGAAGACTTGAGATCTACTCTCTTAAATAATTGTAAGTGCATAATATCGTATTGTTGAGTATAGGCACAAGGATGTACAGCAGATCTCTAGAACTTATTCACCTAACACAACTGAAACTTTATACCTACTGAACCGCAGCCCACCCCCATCTCCTTCTCCCTCCAGCCCCTGGCAACCACCAGACGGTCTGTTTCTTTTAACTGACTTTTTTAGATACCTCATACAAGTAGAATAATGCAGCATCTGTCCTTCTGTGACTGGCTTTTTCTCATTTAGCCCAATGTCTTCCAGGTTCATCCATGTTATCACACGTGGTGGCATTCAACATCATTTCTGTAGCAATTTGATGACCAAATCATTGCTCTAAATAGCTAAGCAGCTCCACCCGACAGAAACAGATGGTGCAAAATCTAACTTATCTAATTGAAGGCTGGGTAAACATTTACTGAAAGTTTGTATTTAAATCATTAGCAATGTGTGGGTCTTTCAATCTATCGGTTCTGAAAAAGGAATAAAGACATCACCTCATAATGATGGCCTTGAAAAACTCACTGCCACTTTCATCTTGGCAAAGGGAAGGACAATTTCGGAATCACTGACTAGCACTAAGCAATGTAGATAAATACGGAAATCTGATCTCAGGGCTGGTCCCCTGATCTTAGTGTCCTCATTTCAAAGCTTACTCAATGGAATCCTATAATCCCTGTCTCAGATTAAAATAGAAGAGGCTCCCAGTGCCAGCAAGCTGTGCAGATCTGAGAGCAGGTTTAAGTTTACTTCTCCTGTTTAGATACAGTTGTATGGGTCCTTCCTTTTCTACACATGGCTACAACTCAACTCCAAGTTCCTATAGTCACTGAATCTTTTCAGCTCCCACCCCCTTCCTTTCCAATTCCAGATGCCCTTCTTGAGGAAAGACCAGCAAGGCCATGACTGACTCCTTAGAACCATGTAAGTCTACAGTGGATCAACACCCTCAACAAAGATCTGCCTACTTTTCACATAATGGTTGTCTATGATCAAGGCGAATGGCAACTAGAGATTCATGTCCTGAAATACTCCCCTTATTAGTCAGAACCAAAATTTTAGACTTGGAAGTGCCTCAATGATTATTTTGTCCAATGTAACAGTCAGCTTTCTTATACGTGTGGATGTATTTATTTATTGGTAGTATGCAAAAAGTCTCACATGATTCCACTCATAGGAGTGACCTGGAACAGTCGGACTCATGGAGACCGAAAGTAGAATGGTGGCTGCCACGGTATATGTATATTTTCACATGTATATTGGTTATTTCATCATTTAAAAAATATATACAATCAAGTAGAAATAATTTTTATAGAGTATTTTTTAATGTCCTTAGATCAGTTTCTTATTATCTGGTATACTCAGAAGTATCATAGAGGACAATGTTGAGAGTTCTTTATTTTTCATGATCAAACGTTAGCTATTTGATTTATTAAGCAGAAAAACCAATGCGTCTTTTCTGCATCTCCAAGGAAACAGGCAACGTTCTAAAACCATCTCACAGGGTTAGGAGCTATATGTTGAGTGCTATACGACCAGAGTACACGCACACGTAACACATTTAAAAATTAAACCAATTATTTCTAGGTTCATAAAACTATTTGACACTTATGAGTACTTTACAACTCTCCAGAGAAAGAGACTACGTAAGGATGTAATTCCAACCTTTGTATTTATGAGTTCATTGGAATAAAATTTCCAGTAGCACACCTGAAGAGATGAATTCAAAGATTTAAACCAACACTAGCACCAGCAGTAACTGCTGCACGATAGCACTAGGTCACAATATCCATTAAAACATTCAAGAGTATCCAGCTATTCACTAGCTCACTCTTCAGTATCGGGTCATCGAGAAGCACCATTTTCTTCTGTAACTTCACTGTCATACATTCATAAAGTAAACATACACAATTTTTCTTTGATCCCAGCTGGAATTATAAAATGCCTTTCCCTTCTTATTTGCAGCCAATCATACTCTCGCCCAACACTGCCTTCACCTACAGCATGAGCCCAATCTCTCTGACAGCAATTGCTGAAACAGTATGTATATTCAGTCACAGCCAAAATAAATTTGACATTGTCATTATCTGGCTACCCACAGTTGAAAGATTTCCAAGACTACTGCTTAAAGACACAACATATTTTAATAGTGTAACGTTATACAAGTACCACCTGCTTACATACGAGATGTATTCATTAACGTAAGTGAGAAGTTCTAAAAAAATTATGCAAGGAATTGAAGAATCCAGTCATCAGTATTTGGAATGAGCCTCTTCCTCTGCTCAATGTGTAAGCAGCACCTCAGGTTTCCCGCCTGTATCTCTCCCCTAATTTTACGTATGGATTTATGCTTTCTCTCACTAAAATCATTTCACTTACTCTGGGTCTTTGGGCAAAACAAAAACCTCGCTCTTCATTTATAAACCATGTTCAGTCCCTGTGCTGTGGATCAGAATCTAGTTCATGATTAACACCATACATTCACGATGCATTCACGTCATATTTCCCCCTCCTCCTCACCCGCTCCTGTTTACCAGTTTGCATACCACTTCCACTTGCTAATATGTTCTTTCAAGATTAAATTTCCATCTGTCATTTATGTGCTCTGGACTCTCTGGCTACTCAAAAACTGTTGTTGAATTCCTGCCTATGCACAGTAAGCCACAGGCTCTCGAGTTTTCTGCCCTGGGCATGCCTGACGACCAGCAGTCTCATAAGGAACACACTACCCAGTAATGAAGGCCACCATATGGGCAACACGGGATTCTTCACAATCCCCTGCCCATCGGCTTTTCTGCTGAACCACGAAATGGCAAGATGGTAAAAACAAAAACACAAAAAATCAAAACAAACCAAAAACCTGCTGCAGTGACATTGATACATCTCATGGATACCTCTAGAGACCTTCAAATTTGGACATGTTTACAAGGGCATATATAGGTTTCTCTGGAATGACACTTCCATCAAAAATCATCTGCTCCAGAAAAACAGTATGGTGTCCTCAAAAAATTAAACACAGAATTACCAGATGACTGACCAATTCCACTCTTAGGTATCTACCAAAAGAATTTAAAGCAGGGACTCCAACAGGTATTTCTATACATTGTTCATAGCAGCATTATTCACAATAGCCAAAAAGGTAGACACAACTCAAACCACCATTAATGGATAAACAATATCTGATATACACATACCATGAAATATTATTCAGCCTTTGAAAAAATGAAATTCTCACATATGCTACTCTGAAGATATTATATAAGTGAAATAAACTAGACTCAAAAGGATAAATATTGTATGATTCCACTCGTAGGAGTGACCTGGAACAGTCGGACTCATGGAGGCAGAAAGTAGAATGGTGGCTACCAGGGGTCGGGGAGGGCAGAATGAGGGTTAGTGTTAACTGGGAGAATGAGGGTTAGTGTTAACCGCACAGCAATGCAGTTTGGGAAGATGACAAAGTTGGAAAACGGACGGTAGTGATGATCGCACAGCATTTTGAATGTACTTAATGACACTAACGTGTATACTTAAAAATGGTTAAAATGGAAATTTTTTATGTTATCGATATTTTACCACAATAAAAAATAAAATAATCATCTGCTCTAGAGCTTATTCTCAAACCACAAATTAAGTTAAAAATCAACATTATCTAAAGTTTTCTCACCTCTGGTCATTTCCATGCTGAAAAGTTTTCATTGTTGTTTAATATCTCAAAAAAATAACCGAAGTGATAAGCAGAGAAAAACAAAGCTTTGTTGAGCTGTGTATGCCTAGCTAGGCATTTCTGCGTGCTAAGTGGCTCATTCATGAGTCTCCCCAGATTATCAGTGCTTGAGATTCAAAAGAATGCCCAGCCAAAATTCCAGTCTTCCTTGACCTTTTCCAGTCAACAGGAAATAGATGAAAGAGAATGTAAAATCCTCAAACTCCAAGGGTCTTCGATAGTAGCTTGATACGTGTATCTATCTTGGATATATTGCCTTAAATCAGAGTTAAATTATATTAGGTATACTCTAAGAAAGCTGAGACAAGGAAAAAGAAAATTGAAACATATGTTAGAAGGTCTTTTTAAATCTAAAAAGGGTAACAATTTTAGCACATTAAGGGCGGGTGGGGGTTAATTATCTGAAAACTACTAAAATGGACTACAGTTATCTCTAGGAAATGCTGTTGGAGTGTTTCCTGCAAATGCATTTCACTTTTTTTTGTGGTTATTTTATAAGTACACTGGGGCAAAAATTTTACATTCTAAATTGTTCTTTTTTTTTTTTTTAACTATAGATATATGAGAATATTACTTATTCTATTACACTTATAAAGATAATTTATCTTTTAAATTTTCAAGTGAGTTCTACAATTAATTTTATCGTCTAAATTCTCATTACAGATAACATTTTAATGTCCAGAAAGAAAAAAAGGTTTTTTATTGTTATATGTGAAACCATACAAATATTACCAGCTTGTTTATAAACATCTGGATGATCAAACAGTAAAAAGCCAAAATAGATAATCCCCTCATGTAGGATTCAACATTCTTTGTTGCTTGAGATGTCCACCCTGCTCAGTTCGAACTGAACAAGTTCAGCTGGCACTCATCCTTTGATTCATCCAAGAAACATACGTCCCAAATGTTATTACGTGTTAATATTTATGTTAGGCACCCGGGCTATAAGGGTGCATAAACCCGATATGGTTACCGCTCATGAAATTTTCTGTAAATTATTTTCAGATAATAAGAAAAGTTAAGCTTGCCTAACAGAGTAAAGCCTTTTAAATTTGGATTGAATTAATTCAGATATCCCAGCAACTCGTACACTGGTATACGAGATTCTTTTTGGTAACCTTGTAAGTTACACTGAAAGTCATCAGAGTCAGTAATAAGTTCAAAACAAGGGTTCAATGTGCACACTGTTAAATTCTCAGTCCTCCCCCACTTGATGGGCCAGTACATGTGGCAATGTTGATTCCTCCCTCCTCCTTGATACCCTTTCCTCCCCAGGCTTCAGGACACCACACTCTCTCAGTTTTCCTTTCCTTCACTGGGCGCTCCTTCTCAGTCTTCTTTGATTCCTGATCCTACTCATCTCCTGAACTCTCAGTGTTGGTCATCTTTGGTCCATTTCTCTGCTCATTTGCATCCTCACATGTAGTAGAACAAATGTACCCAGTGCCAAGTCTTTAAATCCACTTATATGCCGAAGACTCCCGAATTTATTCCCGCATTCTATACCTCTCTCCCAAATGCCAACTTCATGTGTGCAACCGCTCACTCAGCATCTCTATTTCACGACAGCACTTCCATTCCAGATCTAATGCAACCCTCCACACCACCTAACTGATGCCTTCTGCATATCACCCTTTCGGTTTTTTGGGTCAAAAACAATGGAATAATTTTTTGACTCCTTTCTTTCTTACACAACTCAAATCTGTCTGTAACTTCTGCTGTTGCTACTGTAAAAATACGTCCAGAATCTGATCACCTCTCACCATTTCCAATGCCCATGCCATGGTTTGACACGATCATCGCTCACCTGGATTGATGCAGTAGCCTAGGTCCACAGCGGCCAGAAAGATCTTTTCAAATCTAAGTCGCCGCACATCACCCCTGTACTCAACACCCTGCAGTGGATTCTCATGTCACTCCAAGTAAACCCAAAGTTCTCACAGTGGCCTCTGGCCTGAGGCCCTCCAAGATCTCTGCTTTCTCCCCACATCTCTGACCTATCACCTTCTTCCCTTTCCCTTGCTTACTACACTTCAGCCAAAATGACCTCCTTGCTCTTCCTCAAACATGCTGGGCTGACCCCTGCCTCTATGCTTGTAAATCAAAGTCCCTTGGCCTGAGATACATTTCTCCACAATACCCGCATGGTTAAATCTTTCAGCTCCTTCAGTTCTCTGCTTAAATTTCATGAGTCCTTCTCCTTCTCTGGTCACCGTATTTAAAATTGAAATCTTCCTCTGGCATTCTCAGTCCTTCTTGCCCTACTTTTTGCTTTGTGTCATGCCACTGATGATCCTCTAACAAATTATCTAATGTACTTACGTTTTTTATTCGTTTTCTGTCCCCTAATAAGAAATGTAAGCTTCAACATCTGTCAATAGATATTTTTTGAACGAATAAATTAATAGGGTGTCCAGTGAATTACGGATGGTTAAAATGCATTCAGTTCTTGGATTTGTTAAAGGGCAAGTTTATGGGAGGCTACGGTGAATCACTACTCTCCTCCCTCTTTGACTGGCATACAGTTCTTTGTTCTGCATATCTTAATTTTCAGTAGGTACCAGTTCTGGAATAAGTTGCATTTTATTAAAATATGCCATAATTAAGACCTTGATTAAGTCAAACTGGTCCCTGCCCTATATCTTTTCCCATTTACTGACCTCTCTGGAGATGCCCTGGCTAATCACTAGTCATAGTTAAGTACATAAATCCCTGACTGCCTTTCTTCCTAAAACAGGTCACATGGAGTTGCCCACTTAGTAATAACTTGATCACAAATTAGCCCCTGGAATTTGGAGAAAGCTTATGACTTTCAGTTTGAGGCTCATAATTGAAATCTTTTTCATGCTCTGCAATTGGCCTCAGGTGTCCCTCATCACAGCTCCAGCTCGGCTGTTCTGGACTGGACTGTCCTTCCCACTAAAATACTGCCAACAGGCTATGTACATTACAAACACAATGCCAAATCACACCATTCCTCACACCCCTACAAATCTAGTGAAAAGCCATACTTCAATTCAGCTACTACCTCTCTGAGAGGACTCATGGGATCCAAAGGGATGAGGGATACAGTTCAGTCTGAATTTTAAGTCACCCTACTCCATACACACCCTTCAAATATGATGAAAATCCATTCACATAATGCAATAAACACAGGGACAGAATTTAATGTTATCTGTACATAAGAAAATAGGTAATCATGACAAAGCCATTCTGGTTTCCCAAATTTCTCTGAGTTATAATCACATAAAATTCTTGACACTATATGACCTTAGTTTTATAAGGATTATATCTTTTATAACATAATCATGGAGATAGACAACTACCTTGAAACTCTTTTATCATTGGAATGTTTGGTTTTAAAAGAATTAAAGTTTTTTTATTATTGTTTGGTGTACATTTTGCTGAGGAACTCCTCCGCACCGTTCTGTGCCTCTGGGGCGGCAATGCTAGGGAATAAAAGGCCTAATTAATTTAAATATGGCAGGAATGCTTAATTGTACACTTCACATGAGGAGAAACTTCAGGATACCAGAAAGAAGTACTGGCAAAGAAATAAAACCCAGCCAACTATAAAAGCACTTATTCATTTGCATTTTTAAAATGTCATCCAATCAATAACATACCTCGAATGAACTACCATTAAGGATGCACTTTAGAGTCAAGTGCTAAGGTGACAAATGCAGCATATATTTTCACTTACGAGTATCTCTCAAACAAAAATGGATTTTATAACACTTCGGGCAACTAATATTTATAACTGAATTTAAAAGTCATAGCCAGACAAAACGTCAAATTAGGAAAAATGCTACATAAATGATATAAAGTGTGATATTATCATTTTGAAAGGAAAATTCTCAAGCAATCACGTCTGGTTTCTTTACAGCTATCCTATTCTTCTTAAGAAATCAGAGCATCTACCTCCTCCTTAGCACCCTTCCTCCTACCCCCTGCCTTGATAATTTCACTCTTTTCGCTTTTGGCATTTGATTGAAACAACAATCAAGACAATTATAAAAAAATTCCCTTAAAGGAATTAGGAAAAAATTTTCAACAATTTTCTAATGGACTATTAAAAACCTCATTCAATTATTTTATGCTTTCATTATAAATTCTCTGTAGTATTTCTAAATGGCAACATGTAATAACAGAATTCCACATAATATTAAAACTGTCTTTCTAATGATCTTTGGAATATTGTTTTCCCAACAGACAGCATTAAGAATCTATGCCATATTCTAATCTGTCATTCTGCAAGTTAGACAAGACAGAATTTCTACACTCATCACGAACAGTGCTGGAGTCTCAGGGGGCCCATGAATCCATCGCTTCCTGGAGAAGAGAAGGCTGGGTGATGTGATACATCTGTCAAAACGCCGTGGTATAAATCAGCAGTATAAATTATGAAATGTAAGTATGCTTCTATTTTTCTGAGAAGGAAAATCACAAATTCTCCATCAAGATAAAAAACAAAAACAAATGAAACAAGAAAATCAATGAGGACCATCTCATGGAGAACCCCTTGCCCCCACATATACTCATCTCTTGGGGAACCCCTCGCCCCCATATATACTCATCTCATGGAGAACCCCTCGCCCCCATATATACTCATCTCTGGGATACATTTGTCTTTTTTCTCCGGCTAGCACACTTCTCACCACGGTAACGAATAAAGATCAAACACCTGAGCTCGCTGGACCATGCAGCCTGAGATGTGGGCGCAACCACCTCAGCCCTGCCAGCTGGACACTGCCCAGGCTGGAACACTGCACCCGCTGTTACTAGGTTGGGGGAGCAGTGGTGGTTCCAGTGCTCTGTGGTGACCCTGCCAGGGAAGCAGCTCTTTCCAAAGGCCGTTCCTCGGGTGTAACATCAGCTCCACTTCACCCACCTGCCCTTGGTTTCTGTCCATTTCTAAGCTAAGCTCTCCAGGCTCGCCGTGGAGTCAGAGAGTTGCATTCACGCCCAGTTTAACCTGCCAGGTCACAGGCCCTGGGCTGAGAGCAGAGTAAAAGTGGCCCGAGCATTGGGTAAGAAGCGAGGGAGCTAAAACAACCTCCTACTTCATAGCAGAGGCAAACACTGCTGCTTATAATCTTACTCTGAGGCTACGTCAACCACTAAATATATGTGGTCAGATCTGTAACTTGACTTAAAATTCACTTCTACTTAGGTGCTCCCCAAAAGCTCTTTATACCTCCCTCATTGTTTATCCTTCTCCACTGGCTCGGCAGCCCACTTACATGTCTAGAGTGAGACGTTTTGCTTTCCATTTCCGCTTTCCTACCACTCTGCTGCGGAAACGGCATCCGGAAAGGGGGCAACCCCTCTCCTCATGCCCAAGCCAGCTAGAAAGCTTTGGTTTTGGGTTTTTTCCCAGAGGTTGTGTTTTTTTTTTTCTTGGCTATTAGGAAAAGATCTCTATTAAGTTCTCTTTTAAATCATTTTTGTGGTGGGAAATGCCTGGGAAGTAAATGCTTTTGAATGAACCCTACTCAAGCCCTTAAGCAGCTGCCTTCTTTCTAAGCTCATGGAAACACACCTTCTCTAGAGACAGTTAATTATCTTGATTTAAGAAACCATCCCGTCAGCTTCTGTTTAATTACTGGAAACATTCCTGCAAGTACCAATTTAACGGCAGGGATGACATTCTTAGTAAGCAATTGCAAGCAAACTTTTCTACAATAAGCCTCAGTTTAAACTGAGGTTTGACCCCTAGATCCTGTCCTCTCACTTATTTGCATTATACAACTGAATAAGACTAGGTAGAAACCACGAGATTAATTCATTCAACATTTATTGCGCATCTGTACATGCTAAGACTGTGCTAATTGCCTTACATGTTTCTCTCTAATAGGGTTTAATAGCAAATAGTAATGCCGCATCGTCCAGTACATCAAAAGAAAAGGAAGTGTCTGACACACTAAATGGAGCCAAGAAAGCATTAAGCAGAGTCTTTTCTCTGACTCCCCTTCCGACCTGACCATTTATATTAAATTAAAACGGCAGCACAGATCAAGGGTTTGGAATACATCATATTTTATCCATTTGAATTTTTAATTTGAAGAAATGTTGAGTTTTTATCACCCTATTCACATAAATTCAAACCTTTAAAATATTCAACAATATCAAGAAAAGTCACAGAACTAATATATTTAGAATCATCATGCCCAAGGTAATAATTTCTTTTTTTTTTAATTTTTTTTTGAGACGGTCTCGCTCTGTCACCCAGGCTAAAGCGTAGTGGCGTGACCACAGCTCACTGCAGCCTCTGCCTCCCGGGTTCAAGCAATTTCTTCTGCCTCAGCTTCCCAAGCAGCTGGGACTACAGGCAGGCACCACCACACCTGGCTAATATTTGTATTTTTTGGTAGAGAAAGGGTTTCACTATGTTGGCCAGGCTGGCCTCAAACTCCTGACCTCAAGTGATCCTCCCACCTCAGCCTCCCAAAGTGCTGGGTTTACAAGTGTGAGCCACCGTGCTGGCCAACCAGTAATCACTTCTAAGGTGATTTGGGCATTAAATGTTTTACATGCATCAGTTTTCTATGGATGTGCCTTATATTCCCCTTTACACTATTTTAACATTTAAAACAGTTGGCAAAACCAAGTAATGGCAAAAACTACGATTACTTTTGCATCAACCTAATAGAACATCTGTATTCCCAGGATCTACTGCCTGTCCTTTTTTGTAAAAAATGCTTCATTGTCCTACACAGTTTTTAAAGTAATAGTTTAAGTATCAGGAATATCAAGATATTAATAATATAAAGTGACACTTTAAATCAATAACAAGAATACATACGTTCTTCTGTGCAACTCAAATTCATTTCATGGTGGAAAACAATCGAGAGCCCCAGCAGACTCTATCCTGGAGCCTGCAGTGGCCTTGAATGAATGGAAGGTCATAACTTCACAGAATCCAAGTGGGAGGCTTTATGTATTTTGTTTTTAGGGATGTTTGTTTGCTTGTTTGTTTAAAGGAATGAAAACATGGCTGCGTATCTCTCAAACGGATCCCTAGGTATTATAATTACTGTGGAATATAATAGGCTGCAATCATTGCTGAGGGATGTTTATTAATAAAGACAGCAAAACTGTGAGTAAAACCTCAACAGCCCAGTGGTCTAACTTCCAACGTACTCCAAAGCTCAGCAAACTATTGCCCAAGGGCCAAGGTTGGCCAAATATTTTTGTTGAATAAAAGCCACGCCCATTTGTTAAAGTTTGTTCTATGGCCGCTCTCTACAATAGTAGAGCTGAGTGACTGGAACAGAGAACATATGGCTTGCAAAGCCAAAAATATTTACTATATAGCCCCAAACTACAAAGCCCTTTAAAACTCTGAAATTGTGTAAAGACTGCTGGCTTATTTGCAGAGCTCTGTCAACTCTTTGTAAACAATAATAAAGTTAAAAAGAGATGCTGAATAACTTCATTGGGCTGAGAGATTTGGAGAGGGGTTTGTTGGGAAAAGGAGACATCTGGATATCCACATCACAGCAGCTAAAGTCATAGTTGACACCGCCGCTAGGTAACTTGGAGGAAGAACATTGAACTTGTGGCAACTGTGGAATTTAGTTTTAACTCTTTCATTTAAAAATAAAGGAGGGATTAGCCTGGATGACCTTTAAGCTTTTCAATCTTCATGATTGTTTAAAATGATGTAACTAAAACCATACGCAAACTCAGAACCATGTGAGTGCAACATCATAATAAATGTCCCATAGCACCTGCCTAAGGAGCAGGAAAGTAATACATTTTAGAAAAATGGGAATTGAACTGGTTACACAAGGGTATGTGGAAGTTTCTTGGGTACTACTGACACTTTTCAGTAAATTTGAAATAAAGAAAATGGTATGAAATACTTAAAACAATTTAAACGTTAGCACTTAAAAGGGGAAACTTCAGTGCCCTTCTTCAAGTAAAGTTAACACAGCGGCAGCCCTAAGGGATCTGTGAAAACATACCCAAACCATGTCATGTGCTGACTGAATGGCACTGGGAAAGATGCAGACCACCCTCACTCCCTCCCATAGCGCATCCTGAAGTTCCCCTTACAAATGTTACCTTCGAGTTTATCTTACTTGATGGAAATCAACCTCCTATCTAAAGAGAGCAAAGACAGTTAAGACACAAAAGAAGCCAGCAGTGGAAAGAGGGACTAGAGGGACAGGGGAGAGGGAAAAGGAGTGGTAAGGGAAGGAAAGGATGGAGGGGGAGGAGTACAAATAGAAGAGCCTTGTTAATCAACAAACAAGATAAACGTGGTCCAAAGGATTAGCAGTAGAACTCTCTTTTGTGATCTTTTCTTTGGCAGAATAGGAAGCTGACTTAACCAAAAATACTTGACTCTCACACAATATATGTACATCCCATATATTTTACATATACACATATTCCACAAAGAGCGGTTATTTTTATGAAATACAAACACTAAGCAAAAATTATGCTAACTGAAAAAGTGCCTAGAGAGCCACATACATCCACGTTGTTAAATATAGAAACTAACTGTAATGAGAATCATTATCTCCAGTTTCCAAGGATACCAGGATAAGCACTACTCCTAAATTGCAGTTCATTCAGCAAAGGGCACAGAATAATTTATATTCAGGGTCATCCCTAGCTGAGAGCAGATGTGGAAGGAGGACCAGGGTAAATCACCTTGTTTCTTCTATTCCATTTGCTACCTCATCCAGCTCCCAGCACCCGACCCCCACACTCTGGTCCCAACCTTGGCCAATGTTTTATGCAAGACATTTGGAAAATCTGCTTGTAAATGGCAACTTCCAAGAGGAAAAGAATCTTCAAAAGGCAGGGCAGTCCGAGATGTGATTAATGCTGGGGGTGGGGTGGGGGCTGGTATTTCCATTTGCTTTGTCTGTGAAAAGGAAAGGAGGCTGGTTTTGTGTGTCAGTCACACTAGTCGCCATCTTTCCCAGTGCCTATGAGGAAACTGTACAGTTAATTTCAACTTCCCACTCAACCAAGGCTATGCAAAGCTTACCACTCATAAACTGCCACGGTCTCTAGAATCAAATTCAGCTTCAACTTGTTCTTCCTTCTTAGACTCTAGGATCTGGATCTTTCATAACAATTACTTTTTGTTTCTACAGCAATAAACATATAAAAGCTACTTTCTGAAAACCTAGGAGCTATTGCCTCTGAATCATTTATTTGTTTATTCAAGACCACTTACTGTTGCTTTCAATGTCGCAGGCATTGCGCCAGGCCAGGCAGACAGGCACTGCGCCAGGCAGGCAGGGACAAGAAGTGATAGGTAAGGTATCAATAATAGGCCATGACAATTAGGCAGTTTTAAAAGAAGCATTCTTCCTCTTAGTCAAATCGTCACTTACTGGAATAGTGATGTGGATTTTATGGACACTCGAGATTTGTCTTATATTCATGGAAAGTACATATAAACACATGATTCATATATAATAGCAATTTTCCATTTCTTTCCTTCTCCATCACCTGTCTACCCAATATAATAGTAAGGCCTGCCATGTAGCACCTCAGCTAGGAGCAGACATCCTTCTAACGGGCAGAAAAGCTCTCTCTCCCTTCAAATGCTTCCTCTAAATGGACATGAGACACTGCCAAGATAAGCGTCTTAGCTTAATGTGATAATACAGGAGAATAAGCTATTTTGATAATGAAGCCCTTCTAGCATGTCCCTTCTTTGCAGGTTATAATGATACTGTTCACTGTCTTTAAGAGGATGAAGGAATGAAATACAACAAGGTTCCCAACAGTTATGTAACATATACAGTCTATCTCAATAAGGCAAGCTATTTCAATATTAACAGTCAATACAAAATTTACCACACGTCCTTTCCTATATATTTTAGATGACTTGACGACCACATACCTAAATGCATTCTCATGATGATGCCTGTACAGCCTCATCTTTTCCTAACAGACTCAAGGTTTTTTTGGATTATTAAGCTTGTTTCTAAATCCCTTAAAGTAATAATAGCAAATTGCAAAGCTATCAAAACCATATAAAATAAAAGTTAGTCTCGGTTCTCTTAAAACTTACATCAGTGATTATTTTGATGTATCATTATGACACTTTCTCACAAGGAGCAACATTTTGAGGTCAGATAGCTTCAGACAAGATTTTATGTCTGAATCTTGAGGCTTTGAAAATGCTGAGGTTGTGAAGATTCAATATAATAGGCCAATATTTAATCTTTTCCCTTGTCCCACCCAAAGCTAGCGCTTGGTAGGGCAAAAACATAGACACTTGGTTAGGTGGAGCACCAAACACAGAAAGCATTCACAAGTCACTGTCAGAAACGTCATTCTCTGCTTTAACATCTTTTTCTGATAACCCAGACCAGTTTTCATAAAACCTCTGTAGGTAGAAACCAGCTTACATTAAGTGACATCATTGTACTCCCTACTTGTGCATAATAATCAACTTTTTAAAAAAATTTAATCTTCAGCATTAGAAGTATCCTACCCACCAATTCAGGAACCTAGAACTCGGACTGGAGCCACCTGGCTCTCTGGATGTAAAAAACCTCAGACGATCACCTCTTTTTTTCTCTCCCTACTGTTCAAACAACTAAATTATGGTTTAGTGTGATGCACATGTCCTCAAAAATACTTTCTAGTAGCTCACCTCCTCCACATCCTTTTTAACTAGAAAAGTGTCCAACTGGCAATCCTCAAATCATAAAAGCAGCAAAAACGCCCGAGCGCTGTCACAAATTTTTAACGAGTGGATTGACGCCAACCAGCAAGGGATCCAGCTCCGCCGCCGAGGCCAGCACCCCCGCGCGGGTCTGGCGCAGCTCGGGGCCGGGCCCAGCTCGGAGCCCTTCGGCCCCCGGCTCACCTCGCCGGCCTCGGCCTCCCCTGTCCACCGCGGTCCTGGGGACCGTCCGCCCCTCTAGGGGGTGTGGCCGGGGCGGCGGCGGTGAGCGGAAGGCGGCGGGAGGCTCGGCGGCGAGTGCGGGGCGGAGGCGACACCGTAACCCGAGAGTCGGGGCGGGGGGGAGGGCGAGGGGCGTGCGCGTGGAAGAAGCTGCCCGAGGCTGCTTTCGGCAGCGGAGCCGGCGGGACGCGGCAGGTTGGCGGCGCCAGGGGCGCATCCGGGGGGCGAGAGCGGAGGCGCGGCTGAGCGTCCCGGGACCGTCGGGGTGGGCTGAGCTGAGGGCGCCGCGGCGGGGGGCACACTCACCGATGCACAGCTGGATGGCGTAGGCGTAGTAGGACCAGCCGAGCAGGAGGGTGATGAACACCACCGGGATCCAGTACAGCACCCGCCGGCACCGCCGCCTGGCGCTGCTGCCCGGGCCCGAGGGCGCCATCTTCCAGCCGCATCCACCTGCCCAGCTCCGCCGCCGCCCGCGGGCCTGGCTCCGGGGCGGGCTGGGCGCGCCCGGCACCCCTGCCTGGACGGGCTCCTGGGCGGCGGCGGGGTGCGCTGCGGCCACTGCCGCCGCCGTGGCGCTAACTCCCCATCCCGCAGCCCCGAGCCGGCGCCGCGGACTCCCGGCTCCTCAGCCCGGCGGAGGCGGCGGCTGCGAGCTGAGGACGAGGAGGCGGAGGGGGGCGGCGAGGCGGCGGCGTCGGGAGGCTGTGCTCCGCCCCCGCCGTTCCCCGCCGCCCGGCCGCCTCCCCTGGCGTGGCCGGCTGCGCCCTCGGGCGGGCTCTGCGGGGATCCGGGGCCCTCGCTCGGGCCACCTCGGGGGCTCCCACCGTGGCCCCGCCGCCTCCGGCTCGGCCTCTGGATTCCGGGGAGGCGGCGGCTGCTCGGCGCTGGCCCCCGGGGCGGAAGGGGCAGCGGCGGCCCCTCCCCAGGCGCCTGGCACTCGGGGCAGTTGGGTCGCGGGCGCTGCTGCGCTTGGCGCAGGGCTGGGGTCGGAGGCGAGGCCGGCGGAGCAGCTGCTGCGCGCGGGACCTGCCGCGACCCAGGCGCCCTGAGAAAGTCTGCAGCGCGGAGGCCCGCGTCCCCGCAGCCGGCGTGGAAACCTCGCGCTTCAACTTGCGGGTCCCTGGGAGCCCGCGGGGGCCGCGAGGAGCCTCCCTTTACTACTCGGGCTTTTGGGGGGAAGCAGAAATGCACAGCGAAGAGGGGGTGCCGAGCCGGCGTCTGGCATGGGAGGGGCTGTGGAGAGCGAGGAAGAAGCATATTTGGTTGTGAATCCAGGCACCTCTGGAGTTAGAAACACAAGTTCTTTGCTCTGAGAATGTTGATTCTTTGGATAAGTGATTGAGTGACTGTGACAGGGGCCGTTCCCACTGTCCCCTCCCTGGAGTACGGTGGTTCCTTCCACCAAGTATTTATTCTTTTCCTCAACCCGCTCGTCACTACTTTCGTGGTGGCAATTCCAAACTTAGCAGATAGCTTATTCCAAAGCGGTTCCCAAAAAACACCGTAAGGGAACCTAAAGGTAGCCCAAACCTCTGATTTTACGATTCATGAAATGGAAAATAGACAAATGCCTACTTTGCTTTTCCTTCATCTGATTATGAACGCACCTGATCCCACAGGGAAACACTTCAATCAATGAGTGTATGTAAATTATGTGCATCACTACTATACATAATAGGCACAATTTTTCTTAACATTAGTGAATATGTGTATTTACACCACACAGCAACCATAGTGAATGAAATTACTTCTTATTCATGTATAGAAGTTAAAAAAAAAAAAACTGATTTACATGAATTCAGTCAAAGAAATTTAGCTCTGGTGTCTGCGATTATCTTTCTGTGACTGGATTACACAACAAGCTAATCTCTCCTGAAATAGCTACTACGTTACACACACACTCCACATCTCTTTCCATTTCTCTTCAAAAATGCATAGAAAATGCCAGTCAAGTTTCTATGGGACTTTAAATAATTGAGAGACATTATGTCCCAGTGAATCACTTGATTTTGCTTTAGCATTTGATATTCTCTTTGGGTATTCTGTATATTAATATGAAAATATAACTTCTCTGGATGCCTTAATGTTTTTCATGGATATGAATCCTGTGTTCCCCCAAGTCAAAAGAGAGTAAAAAACAGGAATTAAAAGTTCCTCCTGGGACTGAAAGACCCTCACAAAGAGAAGCAAATCAGTGATTGAAGGTCAATAGAGACGATCAAAGAACGAAAAGGAAGGGGTCGGATTTTTCATACTGGAAACAGTGGAGAAATTGCAAATAGTGCCTCTGTAGATCCTGAATGCGACAATGCCCTGTGCTCTTCCTCCTCTCACAGTCTTACAGGCTTTTGAAATCGGAAACGGAATAGCATTCTGCCCAGTTTTCACATCTTCTACCCTTTTGGAAAAGTATGCAGATACCATATCTTTGAAGGAGCTACATTTTTATTACTCATCTAAGATGTTGTTTAATTGTTCCTATTTGTAATAAATATTTGGGAAATATTTTCAACCTTTTCTGTTATTGCCATTTTAAGGATACTACTTTTACTGGGTTTTTCAAGCTCTCTTATCTTAAAACAACAAAAAAAGGATGGAGTAGGAAGAAACATCTCCAAAGCCACAAGATAGCAGGATTGATCTCTGCGTAGTCTCTAATTAGGCGTAAGCACGCATGCACAAATGTAAGCTCTTTGGTGAGTAGCCAGTCTCTAGATACTGGGCTTTGATGAGAGTGGAAAGGTAACTTTTATCTTGAGGTATAGAGAGCCTTTGATTTATTTTCTTTTTCTTTAGGACTTTACATCAACAACAACAACAAAAAAAAATAATTTGAAGGTTGTAGACAAGAAGAAACTTCGCTAGAGACTTACTCTTTAGAAATACAGAAGATTCAACTCACAAATTTTAATTTAGATGTTTAATAAGCATAAGAAATTGTACGTTTCATGTATAACTGTGATTAAACTGATATGACCATTTATGAAAAATAAAGCCAGCCACAGCAAAAGAGGAAGAAGGCAACGCTAAGGAAAAGAAGAGGCGAGCGGACAGCCAGGCAAGAAGGAGGGTGAGGGGAGTGACTGAGAACGGGAGAAAGGCTCTTGCTGGGTTCACCCAGTCCCTAATGACCATGACTCCATCCTCACTAGGCCTCCGCCTGTATGCTCCTTGCACTCAGGGGTCTAGCAACGTCATTCAACTCTCACAATTCCAGAACTGGTCCTGCCCCATGAAGGAATCTTTTTTTGTTTTTTTTTGTTTTTGTTTTTGTTTTTTGAGACGGAGTCTTGCACTGTTGCCTGGGCTGGAGGGCAATGGCGCGATCTCAACTTATTGCAACCTCCGCCTCCCGGGTTCAAGCAATTCTCCTGCCTCAGCCTCCCAAGTAGCTGGGATTAGAGGTGCCTGCCACCATGCCCAGCGAATTTTTTGTATTTTTAGTAGAGACGGATTTTCACTATGTTGGTCAGACTGGTCTCCAACTCCTGACCTTGTGATCCGCCCGCCTCGGCATCTCAAAGCGTTGGAATTACAGGCATGAGCCACCGTGCCCAGCCCAGGAATCTTAAACGTCCCTCCTCTCCCTGCAGCCCAGTCCCCCAAATTCTTGAGTTCCCAAACCTCAAGTCTACCTTACTTTCATGATTAACACTGTTAATCTTCCTTCTGCTTCCAGATCCAGATGAACATTTTAACATAGTCCCTTGCATAGTATGAATCAAACATAGCATGCTAGCCAAGCCCAAGAAGGCATGGACGCACCCGCTTCTAGAGAGCACAGATCCCCCTGAATGTCGCCTACACCAACCTCATCTCAACCTTTTCAGCCAAACCACCTACCAGAAACTTTATTAGGACACTGCTTGATATTTACTCCTTCCTTTTGGGAGGGTTCTTAGAAGGCAACATTGCAACAAGAATTTATCTTTTAAATATGAGGTCAGTCGTATTAGTCTCATGTATATGAGACGTTGAGTGTCTTGATTTTGCTAAGAGGGTATGATACTTCACAAACACTTCAAGGAGTTCTAAATCTTACAAGGATTGGAAGCAATGAAGCTGAGGTCTGGATCTATGTCTTATTTATTCATGGCTCTCCCATCCTTACTAGAGTGGTCTGCATAAATACTGATAGATTCTCTTTCATTATTTTCTCAAACTTAATCTTATCACTCTTTTAGGGGAGAAGAGCTCTTTAGAAGCCAGCAATCCATGACATCAGTGACTCCAGTGTCAATGTGCATGTTTATAATAGTGGTCAAAACATTCTCTATGGGAGAATAATAGCATGACTAAACCACATTGTGTTTCTGGAGATAATGTAAAATAAAAGGAATCGTGCTTAGGGAATGTAGGAATGAAGTAATGCTTAGATATATTTTGGCTCTCAGAGATTTATGTTTGCAATTCAGCTGTAATTATACTGAATAAAATGGGAGATAATTTCAAAAGCCTCAGGATGTCTCTGTATACAGTTGATTGGGTCGAAACATTGGGAAAATGTAAAGTGGAGCAAACTGTTCCTGGCAAACCTGCCTTTCAGGCACACTGGGGCTTCCACGGTAGCATTAATGTGTCCTGCCACTAGATGGCAGGCACACACTAAGCAGTGCCGCACTCTTCACCTATGCTCCATAGATTTCAATAGTATCAACCGTTAGCTTAAGCAAGGCAATTATAAATGTGAATTATAACTTCATGACCAATTATAAATCATTGTAACTAATTATAATTATGTTGTAATTGGCCAGGCCCGGTGGCTCACGCCTGTAATCCCAGCACTTTGGGAGGCCAAGCGGGGCAGATCACCTAAGGTCAGGAGTTTGAGACCGGCCTGGCCAACATGGTGAAACCCCATTTCTACTAAAAATACAGAAAATTAGCCAGGTGTGGTGGCGGGCACCTGTAATCTCAGCTACTCAGAAGGCTGAGGCAGGAGAATTACTTGAACCTGGGAGGCGGAGGCTGCAGTGAGCCGAGATCACACCACTGCACTCCAGCCTGGGTAACAAGAGCGAAACTCCTTCTCAAGACAACAAAAAGTTACGTTATAATTATACAATTTTTATATTATAATTTAATGGCTAACGATTAATAAAAATGCCAACCATATTCAAAAAATTTTAAAAACTTAAAACATTTTTCTATATAGCAAATCGTTCTGATTCTGCGCCCACTTCTTTAGAATTTGCACTAAAGTCAATCTCTTTGGAAATAAAACAGGAAATTTTCATTGGAATAAATACTTTTGCTTACACCAATTCCCTTCTTTGCCCCTAAATGCGGAGGGGCACTGTTTATGAACCCAAAAGGTAAGCAGACATGTCCTTCCAATGGACTGACACAGCTATACCGTGGATCTCTAAGGGGTGATACAATGACCCAAGTTCAACTGCAGATTATTAGAAGTGGCCATTGTGGAATTGAAAGCTGAACAGCCAGCAGAGAGTGACCAAGGGCAGCAGAATTCTGCAGTGTAGTGGCAAGTGTCCAGGGATGGTAAGACCAGCAATGGCATCATGGGCTGACTGTTCTTGGTGGCAAGATCTTGGCCATGCACCAGCTTCCTTTGTTCCAGCTCAAGCTTGACTTGCCAGGCTTCCTTTTGATTTTGGAGGAGTGCCCATATAATTGCAAAACATTTTTTATGTAAGTCAACTAGAGTTGACTTATGTTTACAACCAAGAACTCTGACTGGCACGTAGTTTTAATTTCATTCTGCATCTCATTGCTTAAAGAGTCAGTTTCAGCTCAAGGAGACAAAGGCACCAAGAGAAATAGGGATACAGGAATTTGGGAGTGAAGAAGCTTACTTGTTGCCATTCAAATCACTCTCTTGACCTGCATTGTCCAATAAGTACCCACTAGCAACATTTGTTGCCACTATTCAAATTTGTTGAAATTAACATGAAATGAAATTAAAAATTTCTTAGTTGCAATAGCCACATTTCAAATGCTCAGTAGCCACATGTGTCTAGTGGCTACTGTACTGGATGCTGCAGATCTAGAACGTTCCATCACTGAAGAAAGTTCTGTTGGACAGAATTGGTTAGATGTTTTATCTTGTCTGAATATTCATAAGGCTTTATATTTGTAAATGTAAGGAACAAAAAGTCCCCTATGTAATAATCCCTTCACTGTTGTATAGAAACAAAAATGAGAGGTAACAGGAAGTTGAACACAATTTTACGTTTTTGGTACTAGATTTCTTCCTTTGAAGATGAATCTAAAGAGTAAAGAACCACCTTTTCGCTGTGTCTACCATGAGAATGAAGACCATTCTCTGCAACCAGACTGTCCATATTCCAGAAAATGTAGATATCACTTCGAAGGGATGCCCAGTAATTGCGAAGGGCCCTAGAGGAACCCTGTAGAGGGACTTCAATCACATCAGTGTAGACCTCAGTCTCCTTAGAAAGAAAAAAATGAGGCTCCGGGATTGACAAAAAATGGAGGGGGAACAGAAAGGAATGGGCTGCTGTCTGCACTATTTGTAGTCAGGCACAGGACATGGTCAAGGATGTTGCGCTGGGCTTCCGTTACAAGATGAGCTCTGTGTGTACTCACTTCTCCATCAATGTTGTTATCGAGAAGAATCGGTCTCTGGTTGAGATCCGAAATTTCCTGGTTGAAAAATAAATCTACAGGGTTTGGAGGAGGCCGGGTGTTGCTTGTTCAGTATTTCAAGCCCAGAAAGATGAATTCACCCTTGAAGGAAATGACATTGATCTTGTTGCAAATTAGGCTGCTTTGATTCAGCCAGCCACGACAATTAAATAAAAACAAGGATATCAGAAAATGCGTGGATTGTATTTATGTCTCTGAAAAAGGAACAGTTAAGCAGGCTGCTGAATAAGACCTAAGAGTTCTCCAGCTACAGAAACAAGATGCCGGATGATTCCTAAGACCTATTTGTGATATTTAAATGATGCAATAAAAGACCTATTGATTTGGGGGAAAAAAAGAAGAATAAGGTACCAGTTGGATCATAGAAAAAACACTATACATAGATTTCTTCAACCCAAGGCTTATATACACGTGATTACTTTAAAAGTACATGCACGGAGAAACTTAGAATGTTCGGTCCAAATTTCTCTACATAAAGCTAAATATTAAATTTAGATTTTAAACCAACAGTGCTTGAAGATATAGCTTTATTCCTGGATAACTCCAGCCTTGAAACACAGAATGGTCTCTTTATCCAGTGGCCATTAAGACCCTTTCTGTTCTGTTGGTTGAGCAGGTAATCACTGGGGGCACCTGAAGAATAACTGGTTATATTCAGTTCTGTCTCTGTCAAATTGTACGCTAGATAAGTCATGTCGGGTTTTCTGTACCGCAGATGTGAGTGGAGGTGGAGTCAACGTGTCTTGCCCAGCGGTCTATGGAAACCCACATTGGCTCTGGTTCAAGACACGCTCCCCAGGAGGAAAAAAAAAAAAAAAGCAAGAAAAGAAAATACATCAAATACGTTTTAATATTTAATTTTAATAAGTATGTCCAAGTATTGTCAAAGACTTTAAATGTAAGTTGGACATGAAGTTTAATTACAATTTGTAACTGTACAAGGAAAAAAGTCTAACCACAGTTTTCTCTGGCCTTCAAAAAGAGCAGGCAAAATAAAGAATAAATATTTAATGACGGCATTTAACAAAAAAAGGCATGTTGGCTTTGGATTTGTAGGAGAAAAGTTTTATCATCAGGGATTCTTCCATCACTAGAATTTATCCAGTGTAATCATGTCCTATAAGACTTTGAGTTATTATTTTCAAGTGATAGGCAGTGTGTATTCTGAATTTATTTGGATTATTTCACTGGTTGATAAAACCTTTCTCTATTTGCTCATATTTCAGTCTTTTTGATAATGGGCCATGTCATGTGAAATGCTAGGTTGCTAGTGGAATATCAATAACCTTTATATCTGGAGTATGAGACCGGATCTGTTTTTGTTTTTCAAACATTCAGTATAGATGTTGAGGGATCTGAATACCAATGATTAGAGATTTGGGATTTTATGTTTTCATAAAAATAAGAGGTTTGGGTAATACATTTTTATTCCTTTAAGCTTTCTTTTTAATTCAATAAAATGTCAAAGATGACATTTTTTAACTTTCAGGAATCATAAAAGATTTGACAACTTGGCATAATCACTTTGCGAATTGTTGAAAGAATATGTTGATTTAATTATGGTGTAGAAATTACACAGTTCTAAAATATTTTTTAATGAGGAGAAAAGGTAAATTGGACTATATATATGACGTGACATATATATATGTCTGTGTGTGTTTCCAGTGGTAACAACAGTGACCTATTCCTAATTATAGAAATTTATGATGACTGTTTAATAAGCAGCGTTTTGGAATATGAATACACAAACCTGAATGCAAATTCCAATGACTGAAACTAAAGTTAAAACATTAGTATTCCACTATTTGGTTAAAAATCAGTAAGCACTGCAATGAATTGTATGATGCTACCAACACTGGAATAAAATATCTAGCTCAGTTAAAGTTATTAATTTATTTTCTTTATAAAGAGGTCAGTTATAACTGTTTTCATTGTAAAACAGCTAAAGTATCTGATGTTTACAAAATTTCAGAATCATGACCCTATTGAGGCTGCTTAAATATGACTAGAAATTTTTCAAAATTTTGTAGTGTATTATTTGACAAATATTTATTATTGCCTGCCATGTGTCCAGATATTGGTGATATTCAAATTTAAAAATTAAAAATTACAGGTGTGGTGGCTCACACCTGTAATCCCAGCACTTTGGGAGACCGAGGCAGGCAGATCACAAGGTCAGGAGCTCAAGACCATCCTAGCCAACACAGTGAAACCCCGTCTCTATTAAAAATACAAAAAATTAGCTGGGCCTGGTGGTGGGCGCCTGTAATTCCACCTACATGAGAGGCTGACGCAGGAGACTCACTTGAACCCAGAAGGCAGAGGTTGCAGTGAGCCGAGATTGCACCATTGCACTCCAGCCTGGGCGACAAGAGTGAAACTCTATCTCTCTCTCTCTCTCTCTCTCTCTCTCTCTCTCTCTCACACACACACACACACACACACACACACACAAATTAAAAATTTAGTCTTTAGCTTCAAGGAGCTTCTGGTCTAGTAAGGAGATCAATGTGCAAACATTTTCTATAATAAGATAAATGCACACTGCAATAATAAGTACATTGGCAGCGAAGGAGAAGTGACTCAATGTGCCTGGAATAGTCAGGAAAGCCTGGAGAGAAAAGTAGAATTTGTGCTAAAGCTTAAAAAACATGTAGGAGTTTGCATCATGGAGAGAGGAAGGATGGTTTCCCTGTGCAGGGAATGCCTTCTCTTCCTGAGAGGCGCATTTTGAGAACTAGAAGAAAATATCACACTAGGGATTTCAATGGGAGGAATTTAAAATAGGAAATAAAATTCAAAGATGTTGGAGCAGTTGAATGAACAATTAGGAGGAGGGGAAACAAACACAAAGATGACCAATTGTAGAAAGTCACTGCCACCTCCAGGGCTGGAAGGACAAAGGGAAGGTGGTGTCACTGCAGCCCAAGATGAATGATGGGTCGCCTGGTGGTTGCTGGGGACCATGGAGGTGATTTAGCCACTACTACAGACGTAGCCTGAGACACAGAGAGAGAGAGGAGAAAGAGAAAGAGAGAGAGAGAGAGAGAGAGAGAGAGAGAGAGGGAGACAGAGGAGAGAAGAGAGGAGAGAGAAGAGAGAAAGACGAGAGAAAGAGGAGAGAGAGAATGCAAGTTTACCTGAAAGCCAGATAGTATGGGAGCATGGGAAGTGTTGTTTGCAGGGGTCAGTGCCCTGTGTATAAAGTGAAGCAAAAGAAAAATAAACAATCTAAGACCAAACAGACAACCGACTAGAACAAGCGAGCTTAGAAATCCCCGCCTGGAACACCAGCACTTTGGTTTTGGGAGGCTGAGGCGGGCGGATCACTTGAGGTCAGGAATTCCAGACCGGCCTGGCCAACATGGCAAAACCCTGTCTCCACTAAAAATATGAAGATTAGCCAGGTGTGGTGGTGGGTGCCGTTAGTCCCAGCGACTCAGGAGGCTGAGGGAGGAGAATTGCTTGAACCTGGGAGGCGGAGGTTGCAGTGAGCCACTCCACTCTGAGCACTCCACTCTGAGACAGAGGGAGACTCTGTCTTGATAAGAAAAAAAAAAAAAAAGAATAGAAAAAAAAATGAAATCTTGAATTGGGACAATGGCAAGAGGGATGGAGGGGAAGAAACAGATTCTAGGAAAGGCCCAGAGACCAGTTAGCTAACAGATGTGAAAGACAGGAAGGAGCAGGTGTTCTAGATTCTGGAAAGGAAAAATCTGCAGAAAGGAAATCCAGAGGAAAGGCTTTCAAGGTAAATGGGCCCATCACACTCCATGGGGCTCACCATCAACTAAGGAAGAAAAAAGTCTTTGGCCACCACATCTACCGTTAACTACAACCTTCATGAGACTGTGACCTCCAAGTGAGATGCAGAAAAGAGACACAGATTTGGGAAGTAGGAATGGTTATTTCTGCTTCAGCGGAGTGTACATAAGCCCAGCCCATTTGGGTGTTAACTGAGGTCACATCTGAAGTTTTCTTTGGGGATTTGATCCTTCTATCATTCCTTTGAGTGTTTAACAGCAACTCTTTCGTTTGGCTCTGGTTTGCTTAGCCCTGCAGCTAATCGGAGAGGGTTAGGGCTGCGGCTTTGAAAAATTATTTCATTCTGTGCATCCTTTCTTATGCTACAGATGAGAATACAGGATCACGAAGAAATTAGACGAGTTGTTCAAGGTGACACAGCTATGTGGACAAGCCAAGAACCCAGGTCTCCTGAGGTCCAGCCTGCTGTTCCTCCCACATCACCACGAGCACAAGAGGATCAGCTTGTTATCTCTTAGACTCCAAGCGTGGCAAGCTTCATCAAAGAAGCTAAGCCCAGGAATTTAAAATTCACAGTGGGAACCAAGTAAAATGTCATGGTTAGGTTTTATTAAAAGAATATTAAGTGGCTGGGCACAGTGGCTCACGCCTGTAATCCCAGCACTTTGGGAGGCCGAGGCGGGCGGATCACGAGGTCAGGAGATCGAGACCATCCTGGCTAACACGGTGAAACCCCGTGTCTACTAAAGATACAAAAAATTAGCTGGGCATGGTGGCGGGCACCTGTAGTCCCAGCTACTCGGGAGGCTGAGGCAGGAGAATGGCGTGAACCCGGGAGGCGGAGCTTGCAGTGAGCTGAGATCGCGCCACTGCACTCCAGCCTGGGCGACAGAGCCAGACTCCGTCTCAAAAATAAATAAATAAATAAATAAATAATTATATATATATATAAAGTATACCCAGGATAGTTGATATTCTTGAGTAAAAGATCTAACCTAGAAAAAGCAGAAGAATCACTCAGGGGCTACAATGCTGTGGCATTGGGGGCATGACAGTTATTCATTGTGTGGGGCTGTCCTGAGCACTGCAGGCCATTCAGCACGTCTGGTTCCTCTGCACAACTAAATACAGGGCCACCCCCTTTCCTAGGCAGTATGGCAAACAAAACCATCCTCCTACTGAGTGGGGATTGGAGGTGGGAGGGGGTTTGGAAAGAGTACCGGCTTCTAGACAACCGCTGATAGACTAAAAAAATGGTACAGAAGTTCCATCTTAAATAGGCAATGGTGGGTGGGGTTATTTTTACCATCATGTTCTCTCACACAGAAAAAGAATACTTTCATGTCAACTATATAATGAAATGGTCTCATTTGGAAGAACATTAAATTGGTTTCCAGAGACAGTGAAGAGAAGATAAAGTTTTATCATGTTTGCACTGCAAAGGAATGGTCATATTTCAGGCTAGATATTTAGAAATATAACTGAACTACCAGTGTAAGAGTCTGATTTTCCTCGGAGGGTTGCAACGGAAACATCTGTGTTTGAATTATACTTCTGTCACCTGCTAGCTGTTTGAGCTTGAGCAAGTTACTTAAATTTTCCAACATTTCCTGAGACATTTCTTGTTTCCCAAACAAGAAAACAGGGAAAGCAACATGCGAAAGTCTTTTAACAGGTCCATCCATTCATCCATTCAACACATTTGGATGACTTCCTGTGTTCTAGGTATTGTGCTAGGCGATGGTTATATGATGTGCAAAAAAATAAGCCCAACCAAACCAAAAACAAGGGGCTTGCCTTCGTGAAGTTCATAGTACAGATAAAGAAAATGTCTGCTTCTACAGCTTTTATTTGAATGGGGATAATTCTGTCAGGAGGTCCACTGGTGTGAGTATCATTGAAGATGTCCTACTGGTTTGTACACTGTCTCTGCTTAAATAACACTTGCTATGAGATGTGTATTAGGTTGGTGCAAAAGTAATTGTGGTTTTTGCCATTACTTTTAAAGTGGTGGCGTACACCTGTAACCCTAGTACTTTTTGAATTTTTATTATTATTATTATTTTGAGATGGAGTCTTGCTCTGTTGCTCAGGCTGGAGCACAATGGCAAGATCTCAGCTCACTGCAACCTCCGCCTCCCGTGTTCAAGCGATTCTCTTGCCTCAGCCTCCCAAGTAGTTGGGATTACAGGCACCCGTTACCGCGCCTGGCTTATTTTTGTATTTTTAGTAGAGATGGGGTTTCACCACCTTGGCCAGGCTGGTCTGGAACTCCTGACCTCATGATCCACTTTCCTTGGCCTCCCAAAGTGCTCGGATTACAGGTGTGAGCTACCATGCCCGGCCCATCCCAGTACTTTTGACGGCAAACACCGCAATTACTTTTGAACCAACCTAATATATTCAGATACAAGAATCAGTTTGAAATGCCATGACCTAAACCACAGGCAGTCTGTTTGTGTCTAAAAGCGCAATCATCCTTAATTAGTGGGTTACCTGGACATGTTTCTGTGAATGTTTTGATGCCAAAATATATATTCCTCAAATACTGCTGATGTAAATTTTTAGTATAAAGGTACAGATTGTAAGTAAGAGCTCTGGAATCTTCTCATCAAAGCAGCACATGGTCCAGCTCCGTAGCACAGTCCCGTTATTGGATATTTGCATTTGCGCCTCTAGATGCCTTCTCCACCCTTCTTTGTGTTATGGAAGGCTCACCCCTTAAGATCTAGGGCTCCTTTGTGTTCTGGGTTTTGGTTGGTTCAACCAGTGGAAGGTAGGCAGTGGATCAGAGGCCAGACAAGAATATGAGGATGTTCGTTCGTTCCACCTCCCCCAGCCTGACACCGAAGATCACAGCTTCTGTGGGATACAGTACCTGTCTCTCTTTGTCCCTCAGGCCTGGGGTGGGGGTGAGCACCTAACTCCCAAGGGTGCTCAACCACACTCTGTCAGTTTCCTTTAATTAAATTCTTCTCAGTTGCCACGCTTGAGTGCATCATCTCTTCTCTTACTAATATAACACCCCCACAGCCTGTCAATCGCAGTACAGTCTATTTTTGCTGAATAGAAAAAAATATATACCTCATTGGCCAGGCGTGGTGGCTCACACCTGTAATCCTAGCACTTTGGGAGGCTGAGGCAGGCAGATCACTTCAGGTCAGGAGTTCCAGACCAGCCTGGCCAACAAGGCAAAACCCAGTCTCTACTAAAAATACAAAAATTAGCTGGGTGTGGTGGGAGGCACCTGTAGTCCCAGCTACTCAGGAGGCTAAGGGAAGAGAATCACTCAAACCCAGGAGGCAGAGGCTGCAGTGAGCAGAGATCGCACCACTGTACTCCAGCTTGGACGACAGAGCAAGACTCTGTCTAAAAAAAAAAAAAAAAAAAAAAAAGCCTACTAAATTCCTTATTTAGAAAGTCAATATTATCTTTAATTATCTCTTTTAAAATAAAAAATAACAAAATTATATATAGCAGAACAATACATAACAGTTATAGAGTAGAAACTTTGAAAACAGAGAAAGACAAAATCTTCCCATGATTTTACCAATTAGCACAACCATTGTTATTTTAGCTTGTTTCCATCTGGTCTCTTTTTGTGTGTTTTCTTTTTAGAGCTGAAATGATAGCCTACACACAATTTTGTGTTCTCATAAATATTTCATTACAAACATTTTTTTCGTGCTACTATACAGGCTTCAGAATTATCTTATTAAAATTTTTTAAAAAAGTTTTTTGAGACAGGATCTTGCTCTGTTGTCCAGGCTGCAGTGCAGTGGCATGATCATAGCTCACTGCAGCCTCCAACTCCTGGGCTCAAGTGATCCTCCTGCCTCAGCCTCCCAAAGTGCTGGGATTACCACCATGCCCAGTCTAGAATACTTTTAAATGTTTGCATAGTATTCTATTCTGTAGAAGTACTATAATTCATTAAACCATTACCCTATTGCTAATTATGTAAGTGTTTTCTAATTTTTCACTGGTATAACATACCATAAATAAGTTGGCTCATCTAACATTCCCTTTCTATTTTGTTCTTTTCTTTGGACAGGGCCCCAGAAGTAAAATTAAATCAAAGAGTCAAACAGTTTGCAAAACTATGTAGCTGTGATTATTTTAAATATGTGCACAAGTTCTTTGATACTTCGCCTTTCAAGAAGGCGAATCCCCTACCCTTGAGTGATGAGTGGACTTAGTGTCTTAGTCCATTCTGGCTGCTATAATAAAGTGTCACAAACTAGGTAGCTTCTAAACAACAGAATTTTCTTTCTGATAATTCTGGAGGCTGGGAAGTCTACGATCAAGCCACTGGCAGATTTGATGTCTGGTGAAGGCCAGCTTTCTGGTTCCTCAAAGATGCCTTTCCTCTGGACTCTTACATAGTAGAAGAGGCCAACATGCTTGCTGGGGCCTCTTTTATAAGGGCACTAATTTCTTTCATGAGGACTCCATCCTCAGGACCTAATCACCTCCCAAAGGTTCTGATATGTTTCAGCTGTGTCCCCACTCAAATGTCATCATGAATTGTAGCTCCCATAATTCCCACGTATTGTGGGAGGGGCCCAGTGGGAGATAATTGAATCTGGGGACGGTTTCCCCTTACAGTTCTCATGGTAGTGAATAAGTCTCACGAGATCTGATGACTTTATAAGGGAAACTTCCTTCCACTTGGCTTTTATTCTCTCTTTGCCTGCCATCATGTAAGATATGCCTTTTGCCTTCTGCCATGATTATGAGGCCTTCCCAGCCACGTGGAACTGTGAGTTCGTTAAACCTCTTTTTCTCTATAAATTATCCAGTCTTATGTCTTTATCAGTAGCATGAAAATGGACTAACACAGGCTCCACCCCTGAACACTGCCATCACCTGGGTTAGGGTTTCAACATATGAATTTTGGCAGAACACAAACATTCAGACCATAGCACTTAGTGACTCACTTCTAATGAATAACATAAAGCAGAATTAATAGTGGGCAGTTTCAAAGACTGGTTCATAAAAAGACACCGTGGCTTCCTCCTCAGCTTCACATCACTTGCCCTGTTAGAAGTTAGCTGCCCTGTCATGAGCAGACCCACGGAGAGGGCCGTGTAGCAGAGGATGGGGGTCGCCATGTGAGTGAGTGTTCTGGAAGTCAGTCCTCCAAACCGCAGTCATTCCTTCTGATGCCTGTAGTGTGAGCCAACAGCTTGACTGCATCCTCACCAGAGACCTTGAGCTTGAATCACCCAGCAAAGCTGCTCCTGACTGACTCAGAAACTGTGTGAAATCATGAAAGCTTGTTTTCTTCGGCTGCTGTAATTTGGGGTAATTTGCAATGCATCAATAGATAAATAATAGAGCAACAATGGAACTATTGTTTTGGAGCATTTGTTTAACTCAGTTCAAATGTGAGGCACTTAAAGAGCATCCCAACTCCAGTTAATCACAGCAAATTACTGCCATTTAAGAGACATGCAAAGAGCCAGTGAGGGACATATGAAGGATGAAGAGGGAGAGAAAAGGGAGAAGAGAAAAAGAGAGGAAAAAAAGGAAAAAATAAGTTAGCAAGAGAGGGACATGGGAAAGATGACTACGTGTCCTAGTTTAGCTTGGATAGTCCCAGTTTGTAGCACTGTCTTGATGTGGTTCTGAATAGAGTCCCTTTTCACTTTCAAAAGTGTCCTGGTTTGGATGATAAATTATATGACCCTAGATATAGGTCAATAATACGCCTTCCCCCAACCCAGTTCTTCGCTTTAATACTCTGTCTTTCCCTGATGCCTCTTGCCCAGTCTGCTCCAGCTCCACCGCACTTGCTCAGAGTCCTAAATTTCCCAGCAAACCACAGTCTCACTGGCACCTCTTCCATGGCTTAGAAGCCACCTCTGTTTACTTCCCAGTATTCCTGCATCACAGTCAGGAATTCATCATGGTGGTGAAGAGCTTGGCTTAGGAATTAGGCAAACCTGGGTCTGAGTCTTGGTTTTATATTTATTGCTATATAACCCTAGGGAAATTATTTCACTTCTTTATGCCTCAGGTATAAGCTGGGGCGTATATTATCTACTCTCTCATAGGAATGTTGAGGATATTAATAAGAGTATGTACATAAAATGCTCAGCATACTGTCTGGCATATATGTATGTATACATATGCTAAGCATTTTATATGCATAATATATGTGATGACTATATGTTAGCTACTATCAGCATTTAGTACCCGAGAAAAAAATCCATCTCATGGAGATGCTTTTTGTTGTTGTTGTTTTTGAGACAGAGTCTTATTCTGTTACCCAGGCTGGAGTGCAGTGGTGTGATCTCGGCACTCTGCAACCTCCACCTCATGGGTTCAAGCAATTCTCCTGCCTCAGCCTCCTGAGTAGCTGGGACTACAGGCGCGTGCCACCATGCCCGGATAATTTTTTGTATTTTTAATAGAGATGGGGTTTCACCGTATTAGCCAGGATGGCCTCAATCTCCTGACCTTGTGATCCGCCCGCCTTGGCCTCCCAAAGTGCTGGAATTCCAGGTGTGAGCCACCGTGCCCGGCCGGAGATGATTTTTAGTTGTTGGGACATGTACCTTACTAGAAAACTCTCAAGTATGTCATTGTATTTATTTGTTTTAATGTTAGGAGGCAGAAAATGTTAGGAAATGTGTCAAGCAGTAAAGGAAAAGTCAAGCAGACAATATCAACCCTTCAGGCTCGATATGCCTTACTTTGCTTATTCATTCATTCATTCGCTTACACATTCATTCACTTATTTTTTAACAAATATATATTGGTTATCTTTCAAATACCAGGCACTATGCTAAGCACAGGATTAAACAGCACTTTTCAAAAAATAAATAAATACCCTAAAGCTTGATTCCCATTTCTTAAAGGAAAATCTTACATTAAAAAAAGGCTGTTGTGTGGCAGTACTAAGTAAGTAGGGATTTGAAGCCAAATTGAGAAATTATATATATACACACACATGTTTTTCTGATGATCAAATCTTTCAAATTGACTTTGAACAGCAGGAGCAATTTTCGGCTATAAAAAGGAATGTATTTTAGCTTTTGACCTAATGATTTAAAAAACAGAGGAACCTAAGAGTGGGAAAATGCAAATTATGTGAATATATAATTTGGCATCGGTGACATATCAGCAGAAGGAGCTGCTGACAGGAAGACATTTTTTTTTCTTTTTAGCCGTAGGCATTCCTCATTTCTGTTTTTAGGAACAAGGAAAACTAGTGGACAGAAATATCCCTGGTTACATGGACTACATATTTTACATGCACAGCATAAAATATTTAATAAAACGAAGGAGGTGCCTGAAAAATCGAGACCTCAATAGATGAAGGTGGTCACAACAATTAAAATACATCCTTTCTTCCCCCTCATGGAACAGGATAATGAGGTATAGAAATAATATATAGGATTGCTGTAAACTATTTGGCAGCATTTGCCAGATGAAATTTTGAAAAAACATCTTTTCACTGTCTTCATTCCACTTAAATAATGAGTACCACATTATATGTTTTGATAGCCCATGAATTTTTATCTTTATTTTAATCGTTAAGGTCAAGTTAGCATTGATTACTAATAAGCTGATTCTAAATGAATAGTATTATTTCAGGAATAATAGTAACTAACGTTTATTAAATGTTTACTATGTGCTCAGTTCAGTGCTTTCAAGGCAATTTCCCATTTAATTCTCACCACCACCCAAGGACACAGCTGCTATCATGATCTCATCTCACACATGAAAAAGCTAGGGGTGGAAAGTGTTACGACCTTGTTTAATTGCAAAGGAAGTTAGCAAAACAGCCAAGATTGGAGCTTGGAAAAGTGTGACTCCAGAGCCCACGCTTACCCGACATGCTATTCTTAATGGAAGGGCTCATGTAGCTCACCTGTTTATTCATATTTTCTAATTTGTTCTTTTTGAAATAGTTATTCCTGTTCGGATTCCACTTTTAATCCTTGCCCATTTTCTCAATTCTATGCAAGGCTCATTTAACTTTATAGTTATGCAAGTCCACACCTGTCTGAATGATACACTGGCTCATTCATTTAGTTGAAAGGTAGACACCAAATTGATTTTTAAAAAGACATAGGAACCTAATTGAAAAAAAAATTCATGAATCACCTTAATGAGGAATTGGTACCAGGAAATCCAGTACAGAGAACCTCAGACAATTTGCTTTTGGAAAAGCTCTAATCAAGCACATATTCATCTGGACTGAAAATGCCTCTCTAGCAAGACATTGTGTGATAATGAAGTACGGGAGGTGACAGCCATTTCAGTCACTTCTAAACAATTATTTCTCATTTTTCTGTGTCTGAAGACGATGATATGTATATTTATTACCGAAAAGTGAGGTGACCAGTATTCTTTCCAGCATTGGGTAAATTAAAGACAAAGTGGACATCCTTTGCAAATTCTTGCATTTTTTTTCTTTGCAGCTGTTGTTCATCATTTCCTTCCCTAATTTGTTCCAAGACTAGCTGGCTTGTCACGGTTGTTTCCTCGTGCTCCACCACTCTGCCATGACAGCTGAAGGTATGTTCTGTGTTCTTTAAAGCCCCAATTTTTTTCCCCCAAATAGCTTCTGCCTCATGCAAAATAAAAACATTATAACATCTTGCTATTATCTATTTTATATACATTTACATTCTGCTGGAGTTACACCCTTTTTAACGCAAACCTATTTGGAATTTGGTTGTTGAGTCCCTAATTCTTACTGATGAAAGTCAAGAAATCGATGAGACAGTTAATCATAACTCTTTAAACATCAAATTCTCTCAGAGTTTATCACTATGTGGGTGACGTCTTTGGTATCATGAGCCTTTTTACCATCTTAATATTCCTTCCTCCATTATAATTTTGAGAAAATCAAAATCCACTTCCATGTAATAGAAAACATTACTCTTGGCTGGGCGTCGTGGCTCATGCCTGTAATCCCAGCACTTTGGAAGGCCAAGGTGGGCAGATCACAAGGTCAAGAGATCAAGACTATCCTGGCCAACATGGTGAAACCCTGTCTCTACTAAAAATACAAAAAATTAGCTGGGTGTGGTTGTGTGCACCTGTAGTCCCAGCTACTTGGGAGGCTGAGGCAGGAGAATTGCTTGAATCTGAGAATTGGAGGTTGCAGTGAGCCGAGACTATACCACTGCACTCCAGTCTGGCGACAGAGTGAGACTCTGTCTCAAAAAAAAAAAAAAAAGAGAAAAGAAAAGAAAAGAAAATATTACTCTTTCCCTTATGTGTTTCTTACCATCCTGTATTTATCCAAACTTAGACATACTTGCATACTGGCCCAAATTTCCGTATCCCAGGAAAAGATAGGCTACATAGTTTTTGAAGCCTAGTGTGAAATGAAAATACAGGGCCCTTAGTTTTAAAAAAAAAAAAAAGGCAGGAAATAGTGTGGTTTAAGGTGTTAAACATAAACCTTTTTCCTTCCTTCTGTGGTTTCTCTCAACTTGTCATAGGGTTTTTTATGTGCTATTTAATGTCATTCCAAGTAAATCAAATTAAAAAAAAATTAATACAATGTTTTCACAGGCACTGGGGAGAAAAAAAATTAGTATGATGTTTATTGCTTATATTGGGCAATGCCAGTTTTAAATGCAAATATCAGAACATTTAACTCCTATGTGGAATCACTGAAATTACATAACTGATACCTCATGGCACTGATAACCCAACCTACAGTAGACGGGCAACCCCAAGGGTATTACAACCTTCGGGCTAGAAGCCCTTAAGTACTTGGATTGAAGATGAGTGAAAGAAAGGTTTGGATGGGCGCAGTGGCTCATGCCTGTAATCCCAGCACTTTGGGAGGCCGATGCGGGCAGATCACGAGGTCAAGAGATCAAGACCATCCTGGCCAACATGGTGAAACCCCGTCTCTACCAAAAATACAAAAATTACCTGGGCGTGGTGGCACATGCCTATAGTCCCAGCTACTTGGGAAGCTGAGGCAGGAGAATCGCTTGAACCCAGGAGGCGGAGGTTGCAGTGAGCTGAGATTATGCCATTGCACTCCAGCCTGGCAACAGAGTGAGACTCAGTCCCCCCACCAAAAAAAAAAGAGGTTTATCTCCACTGAGTTGTAGTACCCAGTTCGCTACAGCCTATGCACCATGGCACTGCCAGCCTAGGATAGAATGGCTTCCACCATACTCTGCCTGAAGACTTTCTGGGTCATGTGTGTCCTACCCGACTCCTATCTATACCTGTACCCAGGCCCCTGTTAGGGGATGGAGACTGAAGGCAGTAGCTGGACAGGGTGGGGAGGGTGAGGCCCTTGGCAAGGGTGAGGCCCTTGGCAAGGCAGAGGGTAGCCAAGAATCCTAGGAAGGTGGGAAGGGAATGGGAAGGAGAGCTGTGAGTGAGCAGAGGCTCTATTCCCCTGCACAAACTCCATTTTCCCACTGACTTAAAAATCGTTAAGAATTTCAAAAGGGTGACTGCGGAGGATTATAACCCATGTGTGGGGCCCTTCTGACATGGGGCTTTGTGCAACTGCACTGGTCACAGGGCCATAAACCCAACCCAACTGTATGAGGGACTTAGTATTTAACCCAAGGAGATAGGTATAAGCAAACAACATCGCTTTACAATGAAATTATGAAAAATAACTTTTTTATTGTTGCTGTCCATACATAGAAATTTAAAAATACCTATTTTATTTTCTTTAAAAATATATGAGAAATGTCCCTCTCATGAATATAAGAAAACTCTTAGGGAAATAGAATTTTCCCTACTGTAACCATATTGCAGCCTACTGGTTAATAATAATGATGATGATATTAGCTGAACATACCCTATGTGTTGTGTGGGACACTGTGCTTGGCATTTTATATGAATTTACTTTATGTGAGTTATCTCAGATGTCCTGTAACATGCAGTGAGTACAATTTTTAGCTCTACTTCATAGATGAAGAAGCTAACATAGAGAAGTCAACTTGTCCAAGACCAGAAAATGAAAAGAATGATCTATTTGAGTTTATTACAATAATGTAGAATAATTTAATATAGCAAGCCTATAAAAAGATATATTACATCTGGAGATCAAATTGGAAAAATGATATAATCAATTTATCACTGAGTGCTGAAAGGCACTTTAGATGATTAAACACTCATTCCTTTATCTTCCAAATCCAGGAAATAAAGGATACTTTCTTCCGATCAACAGCAAAATGTTAATTTGAAGGATTATAGGGGTCATCCTATTAAAACGGGAATTCAAAAGATTTCTGCTACCTCTATTAGTATTTTACACTCTTCTGGAAGCTATGATCAATGCAATAATACAGGAAATAGAAATAGAAGCAATAATGTAGATAGGGAAAAGACACATTTGCCCTAGTTTGCATGTAATATGACTGCCCACCAGAAAACCTGAGAATCCACTGAAAAACTTTCAGAACTACCACGAGTTAAGTGTTGAACAAATAAAATCAGCTGCTTCTCTGTATACCAACAAAAATAAGACAGAAAATCTAGTGAGAAAAATGTCCATTCTTTTTTTTGAGACAGTGTCTTGCTCTGTTGCCCAGGTTGGAGTGCAGTGGCACAATCTTGGCTCACTACAACTTCCACCTCCCAGGTTCAAGCAATTCTCCTGCCTCAGCCTCCCAAGTAGCGGGACTACACATGCCCTCCATCACACCTGGCTAATTTTTGTATTTTTAGTAGAGATGGGGTTTCACCATCTTGGCCAGGCTGGTCTCAAACTCCTGACCTTGTGATCCACCCGCCTTGGCCTTTCAAAGTTCTGGGATTACAGGCATGAGCGACCGCGCCCAGCCAACTGTCCATTCTTAAAAGCAACAATAGGTATGCATATTCTAGGAAAGACCATAATTGTAAGAAGCAGGCATGACTTGGATAATGAAACCCATAAATCTTGGCTTGCAAGAAGAATATATAACTAAACTCAATTAATTACCACTGAATGAAATGGTATAGTATAAAGGTGTTGTGATGGTTAACGTTATGTGTCAACCTGACTGGGCCATTTTGTGCCCAGATATTTATTTGGTCAAACATTATTCTGGGTATGTCTGTGAGGGTGTTTTTGGAGGAGTTTAACATTTAAATTGGTAGACTAAAGCAGACTGCTCTCCCTAATGTGGATGGGCCACATCCAATCATTTGAAAGTCTGAAGAGAACAAAAAGGCTGACTTTCGGCCGGGCGCAGTGGCTCATGCCTGTAATCCCAGCACTTTGGGAGGCAGAGGCGGGCGGATCATGAGGTCAGGAGATTGAGACCATCCTGGTTAAACACAGTGAAACCCCGTCTCTACTAAAAAATACAAAAAATTAGCCGGGGGTGGTGGCAGGCGCCTGTAGTCCCAGCTACTCGGGAGGCTGAGGCAGGAGAATGGCGTGAACCCAGGAGGCGGAGCTTGCAGTGAGCTGAGATTGTGCCACTGTACTGCAGCCTGGGCAAGAGAGAGAGAGGGAGGCTCCGTCTCAAACAAACAAAGAGGCTGACTTTCTTCTAAGAGAATTCCTTCTGCCCAACTGCTTTCACGCTGAAACATGAGCTCTTGCTGGATCTTAAGCCTGCCAGCCTTTGGACTAGAACTACACCATGGGCTCTCCTGGTTCTCAGGCTTTAGGATTGAAACAGGAAAGATAAAGTCTGCTCACCTGAGTCTCCAGCTTGCCACCTCCCCCTGCAGATCCTGGGATTTGTCAGCCTCCGTAATCACATGTGCCGATTTCTTATAATAAATCTCTTTATGTACATCCCATTGGTTCTGTTTCTCTGGAGAACCATAATACAATTGTCAATCAGTCCAAATTAATTTATAATTTTAAAGTGATTAAATACAAATCCCATTTGGAGAAGATAAAACAATTCTAATATTCATCTGAAAGGATAAGCCAATACGAATGGTTTTTAAAAATTATAAAGAAGAGGAATTTAAGTGTGGCTATTGAAGACGCAGGCACACTAGTCTTACAAAATAGTCTAACATATTATAAAGTAATTAAAACAATGGTTACAAGAACAGCCAGATAGTCCAAATGAAGAGAATAGTTTATTTATTTACATCCCCCCACAAGGAGTATGTTGAAATAGATTTAGGTATGTAAAAATCTTTTTAAATATTTAAAATATAATTTGCATGATATTAGGTGGCAAAAAGGAAGAATTATTCCGTAAATAGTGCTGGATAGGTTGGTTAGATATTTGTGGGTCAAACAAACTAGGTCCTCATTTTTTACCATGTAACAAAATTAGTCCTAGGTGGATTTGTTTTAGTTATATGCAAAGAAAATACAAACAATAAAATATATGACAGAATATTTATTAAATTGGAAGAGGTATTTCTAAGCTTAAAAGCAGTAAGGAAATGGGAACTAAAAAGATCACATCCAAATACATAAAAATGAAAACCTTAGAGAGAGAGAGATATATATATATATAAATAAAACTGAAATAATACATTGGAAGAATACATGCAACTTATAGGACAGCCAAATGATCTATATATTTGATATACAAAAAGAGTGAATAGATTTAAAAAATATATATGGCAAAAGACAGAAATAGATAATCCATAAATAACAAAAATCTTAATGGTAAGCAAAAAATGTCAATACCAAAGGGGTTTATTTCTAGTTTCTGTTAATAGTGGAGCAGTTTGATTGGACTAATCCTCCAATTAAAAACAAACAAACAACTAGATAGTGCACTTTCCCCATCATAACCGGAATACATGGGTTCAGGAATCAAAAGTAGGATGTAAGAATGGCTCCTCTATTATATTTGTCTTAGTCTGTTTCTGCTGCTATAACAAAATACCTTGTACTGGGTAATTCATAAACAACAGAAACTTATTTCTCACAGTTTTAGAGACTGGGAAGTCCCAGATCAAGCAGATTCACTGTCTGCCAAGGGCTTGCTTTCTGCTTCCAATATGGCATCTTCTTGTGGCTCTTTCCCTGGAGGAGGGGGTGAACAGTTCCCTTGTACTTCTTTTACCAAGGCACTAATCTCATTCATGAGGGCTCCACTCTCATGACTTAATCACTCCCTAAAGGCCCACTTCTTAATACTATCACATTTGTGATTACATTTCAACATATAAATTTTGGGAGGTCACCAACATTCAAATCATAGCAACACCTAATAACACACTTGCAGAATATTTCCTTCTTCTTCTGGCATCTTTGAGCTCTGTCATTTCAGAGATCTGAGTTCTTAAAGGGAACATGGCTCCACCATGAGACACAATGATTCCACTGAATTGGAGAAAGATTTCCATTTGGCTATTTTGGACTCTTCATGCTACTGAATCAACAGGCAGAAAGGTGGATTGCTCTGCTAGGTGGAGTGATTGATCCCTACTGCCAAGAGGAAACTGGGTTGCCTTTATACATTAGGAGCAAGGAAGACTATGTCTGTAACCCAGGACACAGTTTGGGGTGTATATTAGTACTCCACATGCAACAGAAAAGTGTAGTAGAAAAGTACAGCAACCAAAATAAAAGGCAGGATAATTGAGGACTTGGAACTTTCAGGAATGAGAATTTGAATTACTCTACCACGCTCTGGCTGAAGGTGGACGAAATCAATCAATAGTAGAAGAAGGAAGCCATAGGTAACAATTATGACCTTGTGACCAACTGCAGCAAAAAGGGCTGTAGTCATTTTGCGTATTTCCTTTTTGCTTTTCATATGTATGTACTTAAGTATATATGCTCACATTTTCCTCTTTTTGCTCCTTTTTATTAAAAAAAATTTTATATGCAAGTTGCTAGAGGTTAAGTTCACAATTAGTCTTTGGGCAACACGCTATCCAGTGGAACTGTGATGATTCTGAAGGGCAATTAATATAGCCACAGCACAGTATGCAATGATTGTTGCATCTCCTCATTTTGAAGATGATGAGTATCCTGTTAGGTGAAACGTGGAGTTATTATTGTATGACATTCAATTGTGTATAGAAGGTATATATGGACCGTGAGCACTCATAGGGGCAGACTATGCTGTCTGATTTATTTCCTTTTAGCTCCAAATTCACCATATTTTGGCCTACTTTGTAATAAATGAAGATAGAGTTTGTAAATACTTCTCCTTTGCTAGCCAGGCTAGTGTTAAACCTTTTCAGTAGAGGGTTCTGGAGGGATGCTGGAGGAGGAAGGGATTTTCCTTTCCTGGTTCTGGTATGGCTCACTCTCTGGGCTCTTGTAGGGTACACTCCGCCCTCCCCTGCATGCTAATTCCGTGTGCTTTCTCCCATGCTGCAGGCTGCAACTTTCTCACGTGTGCTGCTGGACATAGGGATAGGGTATCTGGGATTTCCCAGATAGCATGGGCCTGCACACCAAACCAAGTCGCTGCTCCTCACATCTTTTCAGCCCTAGAATCCCAGAGCCATCCTGCAAATATGCTGGGCTCTTAGAGAGGGCTGCTTCTCCAGATTTCGGTTCCAGCAGTCCCCAGCTACCACTCGCTCCCGCTGACACTCAGTGAGTTCACTCTAATGATTTAAGACTCCACTTTCTGTGGATGGCTTCCCTGGCACCCCAGAAACTTCTAGCAACTCGCAGTTATGCTCCCACTTACGAGGCACCTTAGTGACTTCTCCACTATCCAGTGAATCAAACGTGTGCCCTTTCCAAAGACATCTGGACTTCAGCCCTAGTTGGGGGAAAGCTCTATATTGGGAACTCTATCTCCATCTTAGCCATAATGGTTGCTCCCGGTATCTTATATTTGTTAAAATTATCTTAACTTTCACTAGTCAGTTTGCCATTATTCCAGTCATTTCTTACATTAAAATTTCCCTGTTTAAATGGTGGTTTTTGTCTCGTAACTGGACCCCAACTACTACATCTGGTTATACTCCTTGCCTTGACATCATTTTGTCTGATGTTAATACAGCCACTCCAGTTTATTACTGTTTACATGGCATCTTTTTTCTCTATCATTTTACATGTACTCTATCCATGTCTTTATATATAAAATACATATTTTCTAGACAGCAGATAATCTTCATTAAAAATTGGTAACATCTAAGTTTTAGTTGGAATGTTTAGTGAACTTACATTTAACATAATTATTAATTTGGTTGAATTTATGTAATCACTTTGCTATTTTATTCTATTTGTTGTACCCATTTTTTTGTTTCCCACTTTTCTGCCTTATGGATTAGCCATTTTAAAAAATTATTGCATTTTAACTCACTTATGGTTCTATGGGTCACAATCTATATTAACTGAATACTATGCTACTGCACATAAAATCTTACAATAGTATACTACTACTTACCCCTTTCTGTCCTTTGCGATATTATCAAATACTTTAATGATAAACTTAGCAATGCATTATTTTCATTTTACAGAGTCAATTGCTTTTTTTTTTTTTTTTTTTTGGAGACAGAGTCTTGCTCTCAGGCTGCAGTGCAATGGTGAGATCTCGGCTCACTGCAACCTCCACCTCAGTGAGGTGATTCTTGTGCCTTGGCCTCCTGAGTAGCTGGGATTAGAGGCACGTACCACCACGCCTGGCTAATTTTTGTACTTTTGTAGAGATGGGGTTTCACCATGTTGTCCAGGCTGGTTTTGAATTCCTGACCTCAGGTGATCCACCACCTCGGTCCCCCAAAGTGCTGGGATTACAGGTGTGAGCCACCACGCCTGGTCTCAATTGCCTTTTTATACATGTAAGGGAAAACACTGTATATTTTACTAAACATTTATCATTTATGTGGTGAACTTTATTATTTTGTATACATCAAAATCTCTGGCTAGTTTCATTCCCCAACTGCCTAAAGAAGTTCTTTTAACTTTTCTTGTGTGCAGGGCCGCTGGTTACATTCTCTCTGACAATATTTATTGGAATATCTTTATATAACCATTATTTTAAAAGGCTGTTTTACTGAATATACTATTCTAGTTTGACACTTTTTTCTTTCCACTCTTTAAAGATGTTATATAATTATCTTCTGTTCTCCATTGTTACTGAGGAATAAACATCATTACCCTTGTATATATCTTTCGTCTCTGAAAAAAAATTTTAGTTTTTTTTTTGCTTTCTAGCCATTTAACTAGGATATGAACAGGTGTGAGTGTGTTTGTGGTTAAACTTCTTGAAACTCTGACTTATACATTTCTTCAAATTTGGGAAGAATTTTGGTGAGTACTTTTTCAATTTTTCTTTTACTCTCCCATCCTCTTCCCCTCTCGTTGGTCTCCAGTTACATTTACGCAGTCTGTTTTGTATGGTTCCATAGTTCACTGAGGCGCAATTATTTTCTTTTCCTTGGTAGTTTTTCCTCTTTGTGCATCAGTTTGGATAGCTTGTATTTCCCTGCCTCTAAGTTTACTGATCATTTCTTCTGTCTCCAATCTTCTATTAGGTTCATAGAATGAATTTTTATTTCAAGTATTGTATTTTTCAATTCTAAAATTCTCATTTGGTTTTTATAGTTTTCATTTTTCTGTAATTACTGTCTCCTTTCCTATTATGCTATTATTTTTACTTAAAAACCCTTGAACATGTTTATAATCGTTGTTAAAGTTTTTATCTGCTAATTCAAATATGTGGGTCTCCTCTGGGCCTGTTTCTATGAATGACTTTCTCCCCTGGTTAAGGGTCACATTTTCCTGCTTAGCCTATATAATACTGGCTTACTCTATAGTGGATGTTGTGGATACTACACTGTTGACAACAGGAATTTGCTGTCTTCCTGTACAAGTACTGAGTTTTGTTCTGGCAGGTAGCTGTAGTACTGACAGGATAGCTTGATCCTGTCAAGGCTCAATTTTAGGATAGGTCAAGAGTTGTCTTTACTTTAGAGGTACAGTAGCCTTACCCCTAACCTGTGACCTTTACCGCATGCTTGGGTTGTTGAGTTAGACCTTCGCATGCTGGCTGATTTGAACTCTGATGGCTCCCAGCAGTATGTGACCTCCAGTGGCTGTTTTCTGCCGTGCCCCAAGAAGTCTTGCCTTGCTTATGTACAGCTCAGCATTCAGTCAGACTTAAGAGTACCCCTATGCAGATTTTTGGTGCTTCTTTTCTGCACAGCTCCCCTTCCCTAGTACTCTGTCCCATACATTTCGGCTACCTGAGCTATTCTTAACTCTGGTCCCATTTCTGCCATCGCATGCAACTCTTTTCTGTCTGGGCTCCACTTACTTCTGCTGTCGTTTGGAAAGCCCTCCCAGGAAGAAAGCCAGTGAATGTAGAGGTCCACCACATAGTTTTCCCTTCTTTCAAGGATCAAGGCCCTGAATTATTTACTGTACAATGTCGTAGTTGTTTATGGTAGGATAAGTCTGATAGTCATGGCTCTCCAATGGAGGTTTTGATTTCAGCAACTGCTTATTTCTAGAAATTCTATCTCATATCTGTTTAATACCTACAGTTTTCTCATTTTGTATAACCATTTTTGAAATTTCAAAGTTAATTTCACACATAGCTTTTCTGTATGTTGTATTCAGTTCCAACATCTGCATTCTTTGCAGTCTAAATTTATTGTTGGCTGTTAATTTTCACTCATAGTGGATGGCTTTATCTGGATTTGGTAGACTTCTTTAAAAGTTTATGCTTGATTATCATCTAAGACTCTTGGGATAGCTTCTTCTGTTTCAGTCTGGGGTGTGTGTGTGTGTGTGTGTGTGTGTGTGTGTGTGTGTACACTAATCTCAGGAACTTTTGGGATTCTCTTAAAAGTTTCAACTCGGAAGAGGGGATCCCATTCAGGTCCTCTCCCTCACTGCTGTTTCGAAGCTCAATATGCTCACATACTGTCAGTAGAGAATTCTCACTTGAGGGCAGTCTCTCCTCTCTATAAAGCCCGCAGGCTCCCAACCATTCCAGTTCCAACCACCTGTGAGCTCTGTTGCTCTAGCTGAGGAGACTCCCCTTATATGGTCTGGATCTTGGTGACTGCTAGCAAGTCCAATTCAGGCTCTAAACTGATAGTTTCCACTCCTGGCTACTTGGGACTCAGCTCTTAGATTTTTTTAAAAAATTATTTTTCCCTCCTTTTTGATTTTTGTTTTTGAAGGGAAGAAATCACTGGACACTAGAAATGGTTCAGTGTATGTTGTACTTGGGGTTTAGCTATTGTGGAGCAGAAATTAACCTAAGCTTTTAACACCTCACATATCTGGAAGCAAAAACACATGTGTTAATTTGCTAAGCAGTCAAATAACAAAAATAAAAGGCAACGCCTATCTCTATCTGAATTACTAACATACATCTTTATGTGGCAATTTACCACTGTGAGAAACTGAATTATTAGCATAACCTATTTAGTATTTCCTTTTACTTAATTTACTTTTTAGTCCAAACAGTGAAGGATACTTTCCATAGACTGAATCTTTGTAAATTTTAGAAAAACATATTTAAGTTGACAAATGAAGGCTGACATTTGGCTATGCTTTAATAGGCTGAACACCAAGCAAATCCTATTTCTTTATTTGTTCATTTTGCAATACGTCTTGACATCACCTTCCCCTCTTTCTTAAATTTGCCTACTTAGCAGGGCACAATGCAGTTTTGATGTGCAATCTGATTTCAAAAGAATCTTTGTGACAGCTAATCTTCTGTACACTCACTGTAATTAAATATTACAGCACAAATGGTACATAAGATACTCACTTTCTTGAGAACCTCTTAGCACCAAACAGCAATGTCACAAAAAAGTATAGATTTTCAGGGTGCTTTTTATAGATTTTTCAGCTTAAACATTTAACTCTTATAGCACCTAGAGCTTGCAAAAGCATGACAGGGCATACACTCAAAATATCTTTACTGTCTTTTATTCTGTCCTAAACTCTCATTTTACCTCAGTTTAAAATCTGCTAGCAGACTAATGTGCTTACCTTTAAGCTAATTGCTTCATTCCTAAAAAATATGCATATAGGAAATGCCAAACTGAATGAGATTAATAATCAAGCTCAGCTGTCTCTGATGGTAAATGTGACCAGAATATACTGTGTCAGAGAGTCTGGCTGCCATCTTGACCTTTTTTAACCCCGTAACTGATTCCCCCTGATGTTCCCTGATCAATTAATTCCTTCTCCAGTCCTACCATCCAAACTTAAACTGTGTGGTAGTTCCACAAATTTACAATCACCATAATACTTTTATTCTTTCTTCAAACCATTTCTTCCCACTTCAAGTAGTCGTCTAACTCTAGATTTGGTGAATAAATTCACCCAATACATGGCCTTCAGAATTTATTCCCACTTTTACCAGACTGAGATCCTAAGTTTTAAACATGTGCTTTTCTTGCTGGGCGCGGTGGCTTACGCCTGTAATCCCAGCACTTTGGGAGGTCGAGACGGGCGGATCATGAGGTCAGGAGATCGAGACCGTCCTGGCTAACACGGTGAAACCCCGTCTCTACTAAAAATACAAAAAATTAGGAGGCTGAGGCAGGAGAATGGCGTGAACCCGGGAGGCGGAGCTTGCAGTGAGCCGAGATTGCGCCACTGCACTCCAGCCTGGGCAACGGAGCGAGACTCCGTCTCAAAAAATAAAATTAAAAAAAAAGTGCTTTTCTTAAAAAGTAAACATACCCATACTAAAAACACTCTGATAGTTCAATAACAGCTCATTAAATATAACCATGCCCCCATCTTCAAAGATAACCATTCTTAAGTTCCTTGTGGGTACTTCCAGATATATCTATGTCTAACTATAGAGTTAAATACGTTGTTTTGGATGCCCATTTTTCCTCACTCCCTCTTGAAACCATACTATAAGGACAGAAAAGGATTTTTTTTTAAAGTATAGTTTTCTTTCTCAAGGACAAGAAAACTAGAAGAGAGTACAGAGCCAAAATTTTTAAATTGCAGAAACATACGGTAATAAACTCATAGACCATAGAGAACTTAAATGCCTGCAATAGGGAGACACCTTGAAAGTGGCAGACTCACCCTGCAGAGTTCCTCAAAGTCTTAAGTGAAGGATTCAGGTGCCTCTGAAGGTGGTACTATAAGAAGGACTGATTGAAACTGTTTAGAAAGCATTTAGATTCCAGACTCCTCCCTGCCTGAAACACATTCCCCCTGGATCCCCCCTCCTAAACACATCAGCAGAAAACCCTTCAGTGTTCAAACCAGAGAGGTGTTTTTTATTGTTGTTGTTGTTGTTGTTGTTTGAGACAGAGTCTTGCTCTGTTACCCAGGCTAAGTGCAGTGGTGTAATCTTGGCTCACTGCAACCTCTACCTCCCAGGTTCAAGTTATTCTCCCACCTCAGCCTCCCAAGTAGCTGAGACTACAGGTGTGCACCACCACACCCAGCTAATTTTTGTATTTTCAGTAGAGATGGGGTTTCACCATCTTGGCCAGGCTGGTCTCGAACTCCTGACCTCATGATCCACCCACCTCAGCCTCCCAAAGTACTGGGATTACAGGTATGAGCCACCGTGCATGGCCATCAGAGAGCCACTGTATGCACAAGAAGAAGAGAGGAGTGGAAGTTGGGGGTAACATAAGAAAGGGGATTACAGATTTCTTTTTCACTCTCAACTTTGAACAAAATAGCAGCCAACCTTTAAACTACCAGGCAGGAGAAATCTGGTCAGTCAAAAAGAAAAGACCTATATATACTGATAGTCAAAAGTCCTCATATGGAATGCCCCAGCTAAAATAGCAAAGAATAAAATCCATCAGTCAAAAAGTTCATCTCAGTCACAAAGTTTCCAATTTCTTTGTAAATATGAACACATAGCAAAGGATTGCCTGATATTTGAGAAGTATCTCTAATAAGAGAAACCCAAAATGCAAATGTGAAAAAAACAAATAAGGCAATGAAGGGAGTACAAGGAAACTTTAAATAAACCAAAATAATCAGAGAGATTAAAAGATAATAGATGAAACAAGAATGGGAGAAAATAAAAAAGGAAAACTCAGGAAAAAAGAATATGATGAAATAAAAAAACCTCAAGAAAACAGATGGAAGATTAAGAGGAAATCTTTAAAAAGTACAATAAAAAGACAAAGACATGAACAGCGGAAAAAAAAGATGACAGGCTGAGTACAGGAGATTCAATATCTGAATAATAGAAATACCAGGAAAACTGAGCAGAGAAAACAAGAGGGGAGGAAGTTCTGAAATAAATAATTACAATTTCTTTCCAGAATTGAGTGCCATGAGTTTTTAGGTTGAAAAGACTATTGAGTGCTCAGCACAGACATCAAACAAAATACCTTTATCGAGGTACCTTAATTTGAAATTTTGGAATAGTAGGGACAAAGGGAAGATTCTACTAACTCCTAGAAAGAAGAAAAAAAGGAAATGGATCAGAATAGCATCTGATTTCTTGGGAACAAACTGGAAGCTGGAAGACAGTGGGGCAATGCTTTCCCAATTCTGAGGGAAAAGGTGTACCATTCTCTATTTCTATCCCTGGACGAGCCGTCACCCAAGTAGGAGCGTACAATAAAGGCATTTTCAGCATAATAGATCTCAAAATTTACTGTGCAACCTTTCTCAGGAAATATGGAGGCTTATGTTCCACTCCGAAAAATAAAAGGTAAGAAACAGGATGACCTAGGCAATAGAGAGGGTTAAATACAATCTTGAAGAGAGAGAGAGGGGAGATCCTAAAATAACAGCTCTGGGCCAGGCCTAGAGGACAACCATTCTAGATGGGACAGTAGGATGGAAAGCTCTAGCAGGCATTTCTAACATAATAAAACCTTACCTATTACCTTATATATTCAAATATATTAACCATGCATGTATAGTTCTGGTGACCAGTCTGGGAGAAGTTAATTATAACTAAGTAAAAGGTAGACAAAATATTAGGCAAACTGAAGAGGAGAAAATTATTAACTCTAGGGAAAGTAAGAAGATGTATAAGGAAGCAAATATAGTAACTGAAGATGACATAATAATTAACTCGAGTTATACTCTATACTGAAAAGATAGTGGAGGGGAAACATGTCTGTGTGTCTTGGAGGGGGACTTGAGTAAGGGAGACAAATCCTTATCTTCCATTGTAGGAAGTCAATAGTTAATAGGCTAAAAATAAGACCAATCAAAAAAAATGTTGATATAAACATATTATCTTGAAATATGAAGGCAGACACCAAAAGAAACTGCCAAAAGATTTCAGAGTGCCTCTGAGAAGCACAAAAGACGGATGGTGTTTTTTTTTTTAAAGACTATTTAGAGTTGTCTTTTAAAAATATATACATATAACTTTAATAAAACTAAAATATAGTTCTATGCAATCAAAGTGTATTCTAAACACAAACTAGTAGTACAGTACACATTCTTTCATACCTTACTGTGCTCCCATTAAAATATTTTACAGATCATGTCATATAAACATAAATGGATCTCCTACTTTTTTCAGTTATTATTTTAATAGTTATATAGTATTTCATTGAATGAATATATTTATTGACATGCAAATTTACTAACCCATGTTTTGGGATATGATAGTCCCACAAGTAAAATTTTGAGATATTTCTCTATTGCCCTCCAAAGATGTTGCACCCAAACTTACAGCTCACCAGAAACATTCGAGAGTTCTAAATTGCCCCCGACACTCAAGAGTATACATTATAAAACTATTCTTTCCATCTGCAAGGTGAAAGGATATGTTGTCATTTTAACTTGCATTTCTTTACATTTATTTTTCCAAAAACTGTCTACTCAGTCCATTAAAAAAAAAAATCTATCCTCATTCAGATCCCTCTCCATTCTCTTATCTTTTCTATTTTTCATAAGCACACCTCTTGCTCTTCCTTCACAGTGTTGGACAAAATTTGTCTTTCCCAGAAAACTTTCTCTGTGCATACAGTCACAATTATAGGTATATTCCTCCATTTTTAAGATGTGTGCCAAAAATACTGATTATGCTATATAGAGAATTACAAATAAAGTATTTCACAGAATCTAAGACAACATTGCAAGGTGTACTATTATTTTATGAACTACTAAGAAAGTAAAAATGCTACCAATTTTTTGACAAACCACAGTGATTTCTTATCACTTAGAATTTGTATTATACTTTCTGAATATTATGGAATTAATATTTTTATATCTTTTGGAAGTAAAAGCACTATATTTTAAAAAGTGTTAATTTACTGTATGACTATAAGTAGTAGGATAATAACTACTGTATTCTGAAACATTTCTAGGTGTTATCTTAGTAAGATGATACTTACAAAATTAATATTCCATTAAGTCACATGTAAACTTTCTGAAAAGCTTTCCAGTACCAATGACCATAGTTCTATAATTTAGGAATTCCTGCAATATACTTTGAGAGGCTTTATAGCTTTGTGATTTACTTACCTATAAAGGTGTTGATGAGATAAATGTCATTGGCATATGTTGCCACAGAAGAGGGAATAAAATCTAAAGAGGTTTAGTAACCCATAAAGATTTCCAAAGTTTGAAGGTTACATTTTCAGAAAGTCATTATTAGTCCACAGATACATATAAAAGCCAAGTACAACGTTTCTTGATTCAAGGGCAGGAATATTTATTTTAAGATAATATAAGAACGTAAGACAGGTTGCTTTGCAATTTATAATAAGAACAGTAAGTTGGAACTTAAGCTAAATAACTTTATTATTATGAAATGATTCTGAGAAGTACCATAAACTTTTTATCATGTATGCTTTCTGTAAAAAGTTTAATGTGAATTTTATGTATAACTAAATTTTTCCAAAGAACAGTCTATAGAACGAAACACTGACAATAACAGCATACATGTAGTTGGTACATTATTTCCAAACCATTAGCAAATTTTAAATTGATATAAGCAACAATTCAGTGAGATATTTTTATCTCTCATCTTAAAGGTGATAAAGTTCAAGAGTGAAAACATGAAGGAAATCACTGTAATTTACCACTTTCTTTTCTATTTTATCAGGATATTTATTTATTCACATTTTAATTTATGTTGCAGCCCTACAAATGTTTTCATCCACTCACTCTGATAAGCAATAAAGAATAAAATAAAGATTGCATATGTACAGTGGTATTCTTCCTTGGGAGAATGACAGAATTATAAAGGATTTCAATGGGCTAATTTAATTTTTAATCTATATTTGCAGGATTTGCCATGTATGCAACATACTCTAACTTATAGTCAAGGATTAAAGGAAACTGCATCTTTTTCAATTACTTTAGGTACCAAATCATACTGAGAACATTCAGTGTAAGGTACAATAGACCTGAGGTATGTTATATTAGTTGGCAGGCATTTTCATTTAGTCAATTAAATCAACTGTCAAAGAAAGTGAAATTAAATTATTATACTATATGGGATCCTTGAACTTATGAATAATATATTTTAAAGCTACTGTCATAAGTAATATTGGATAAAGAATGTAAAAAGTCTAAATACAAAATCAGTGCTAAGAGTAACATTTTCTTGGAAATAACATTACTTTTACAAATAAGCTGATGCAGATCAATTTCACATTTAATAACTTATAAAAACAAAGTCGGTGTTTTCTATTTTCATATGCAAAAGCAAAGTAATAGTTGGGAGTGTATGTAACCTACATTAAATATGTCTTAGAAAGGAAGATAAATGAACTTATCTTCCATATGTGATATGTAAATATATTAATTTAGATTAGTTGTTCTATTTTTGTGTAGTATTCTTGTATAAACTAAGCATTTTTAATTGAACAGATGTCTATTAAGTATTATCAAATTGTTTCTCTATGTACAAATCTAATTTTGTTGTGATTCAACAGAAAGTTTTTATTTTCCCTTTTAAGACATATTCTTTTGAAATAATAATTATATTTAAATTACTATTACTGGCTGTTTAGCATCACTTTTGCATGTGGTCCTTTTGCAAGAAACAAAATATTAGCTTCTACTTAATATATACATCAGTCTTATAAACCATTTTATATTAGTCTTTTACAATACTCATTTGATGCTAGACATATATTAACAATATGCAATAAGTTACAGAGTGTAAGACATTATTTTCACTAGTGTTATTAATGTGTACCACCTACAATTAGGAGCAGCTTCATGTTTAAGAAGATAATGACAATGACAATGATTACTGTTACAACAACTACCACTGCTTCTACTATCAACACATGACTTTTTTGGGGAAAAAAATTCTACACTTTAAATTGCTTTACTGTATACATAAAAGAATAACAGACATTCTGTTGACTTTGGCAAATGAACAAAAATTTTTAAAAACTTTATACAAGTCAAACAACATATGTTAATTAAGTACTTTTAAAAGTTAAAAGTACATGTAAACAATCGTTTTATATAGTAGCTTAATTTCTATTTGTTTTCAAAATTATCTCAGTGTAATTAAAAACTGGGAAAATAACAGGAATTTAATAATAATTCTAAGGGTCTTATAAATCTCAAGCAATATTCATCTCCAAAAATAAGTTCACAGTCCAAAATCAGAGAAAATGCAATGTTCATTTTTAGGCGATCAACATTCCATGAGTCATAAATTATTTTGAAACGAGGCAAACTTCTAATGAATAAATTAATAAATAAATATTGAAAATACATTCATATGTAGTCACCGGAAGTATTTATGTACTTCTGAAGGGAATGAAAAAGTGCAGAGTTCAGCAAATCAAGGCAAAAACTCGGCTTGATTTTATATATATAACATTTGTAGTAACAAGATGCATTTTATCTGTTTTATATTTAAGAATTCAGTTCCAGAAAAAATATCAATTTCATAGCATTCACCTTTTCCTTCATCCTCTACTTCTTCTGACCTCAGACCTGCTTCCACTCTGAAAATTTTGCTTCTTGCTATTTGTCACACCGATAGTAATCCTTTAAACTTTGTTTTAGGAGTATCTAATTAAAAAAATAGTAACACAAAAGCAATATTTATTTAAGACATAATTCTGAGGTGATAGTGTTAATCAAATATTCTTATAATAATATGAAACAGTAAGGAACTCAACAGAAACACCCTACATAAAGTATAAGACACAAAGACTTAAAAGCTGAGTGTTTTGTTTAGTAATTTGTGCAATCCTCAGTCTTAGGCTTAGAAAAAGGCAGCCACTTCCAGGTATGGCTCTATGCACTATTACTTAGAATCGGTGAAGCCAGTGTGATACTACTACAAGTCGGTCGGGGGCACTACCCGTGTGGACATAGCAGTCAATGGTCAATGGTCCTCCTTTTTTTTAAACGTTTAGTTTAAGAATTTATAAGGCAGTTTAAAATTCCTTAAAATGCAGATTAGGAAGACCTGACTTCTTTTGTTAACTCAGCTACAAGGGTTACCACCCTAGACAAATAAGTAAGCCTGCTTGCCTCTAAACATTTTAGATGAGTATTTCCCAAAATGGGCTCCATAAAACAACAGATCCCACACCTAATTTGCAAAATGCCGAATACTGCCATTTCCTTTTGGCAAGACAAAATGAATAGTAGCATATTACAATCTAATAAACTCTGTGGGGAAAGAAACTTATTTAACCATTTTTATTATATTTCTTAAACTTGACTAAGCAACTCTTTTTTTTTTTTTTTCCTTTTTAAGTATGCATTGATGTGCTGAAGAACCTCTTCGGGAAGCACCTCTATCTATCTATCTATCTATCTATCTATCTATCTATCTATCTATCTATGCTTCAAGCTTGAGAAAAACAGCAAGAAACATATACATGAATATACTTGCAAACATTTTAAAACAAACAGCAAAATCTCCATTGCAGAAATCTAACTAATAAAAACCCACAACTGACCAAAATTTTATAGCTACAGTTGACTTTTGAAAGAAAAAAGAAAAAAAAAAACCCTCACTTGGAGATTGGAAACAAGTTTGATGCATTTCTTTGGGTCATAAATAATACATAAAATGTGGTAAAGAATAATAAGATATAATAAATAGGAAATAATAAATGAATAGGATAGAATGAAGCTTAAATTCTGGTTTTCCATTGACTAGCAAGTTATCCTATGCGAGTTACTTGTTAAACATTGATTTTTCTCTGCTGTTAAATGGGATATCTGTGAGAATTAAATGAGATACCACCTGTGGAAGAATACTTAATATAATGCCAGACAACTAAAATAACTAAAAAAAAAAGCTGTTATTTTTTGTGGATGCTCAGAATCATGATCCTATAAAACAGTCGCAAATATTCTTTGGGTGCTAATTATCCTATATTATACAAGTCCAATTTGGATTTATTACATTGTGTCTGCTCACATACAGAACTTCAGGTTTAACGTAAAATTTTTCCATCAAGATACTCTAATCACTTAAAAATTAAAAATAAATTAGATAATTGTATTTCTTTCAGCTACTTTCTAAATGTTATAACAGAAAAATAAATTATGATCCCTACTGTTACTGAACAAATTTAGACAAATAGAAGCTAACATACTTATCTGCTATGAAGTTCTTTCTTCAGGCAGGATTTGAAAGTGGGATACTTCTGGACTGTTTTATAACCCTGTAGAATAGAAGACAAAGTGTGCAAATGTACAGAAAGACAAATGCAGCATGATTTCACTTATATGTGGAATCTAAAAAGTCAAACTCATGGAAGTGGAGAGTAGAATGTTAGTTACCAGAGGCTAAAGGGTTGGGGGATTGGGGAGGAAAGGGGAGAAGTTGACCAAAGGATTCAAAGTTCCAGTTAGACAGGAGGAATATGTTTTTGAGATCTATCGTACAGTAAGGTGACAATAGTTAGTAATCATGTACTTCACATTTCAAAACTGTTTTTAAAAAGTACATTTAAAATGTCCTCAGAACAAAATAAGTATGTGAGCTGATGGATTTATTAATAAGTTTGATATAATCATTCCACTATATATAATCAAAATATCACATTTACCCCATAAATACATATTTATATGCTACTATTTGTAGATTAAAAATAAAAATTAAAAAAAGTGCAAATGTAAATAAAATGATAAAGGCCACAGATATGTAATAAATAAAAATAAAAATGTAACACTTAAGAGAGCCAGTGTCAAACATTTCTAGCGTACTTTATATTTAATTTGACTTTGCTACTCTAAAATTTTTGAGGCAAAATAAATGATTTCAATGTATGTTGTTTCAAGTACTTCTGGCACCATCGAAAATGTTAACAACTAACCACCAGGTGGCAGTTAAGTACACAGCATCTTTACTCAAGTAGCTTGGACTTAAAAGTCATTAAAAATCTGTAAAAACACTGTCTAAGATGAATCTTGAGGTTTTAGATATATAACTTTTTCTCTTTTAAAATGTATAATACTGGCCAGGTGTGGTGGCTCATGCCTGTAATCCCAGCACTTGGGAGGCCAAAGGGAAAGGATTACTTGAGGTCAGGAGTTTGAGACCAGCCTGGCCAAAATGGCAAAACCCTGTCTCTATTAAAATATTACCCGGGTGCGGTGATGCACACCTGTAGTCCCAGCCACTCAGGAGGCTGAGGCAAGGGAATCACTTGAACCTGGGAGGCAGAGCTTGCAGTGAGCCAAGATCACGCCACTGCGCTCCAGCCCGGGCAACAGAGCAAGACTTTGTCTCAAGAAAAAAAAAAAAAATAAGTATAAAACTTAGGGATATTTTAGAAAGAGGGAAGATTGAATATTCTAGTTCTTAATTTTAATAGAACATTTTTTCTCTTTTTCTATTTAGGGCACATCCATAATATGTTACATGTGTACACATTTACTGATTCATACTATATTTCTAGCTTTAAAACGTGTTTCTTGGGGAAAAAAATCACTGAATTTCTGGTAATTAGTTTTTACTGTAAGATTTCAATAGACAAAAAATGTTTAACTTATTTTTCATATTAAAAAGTACTGATTATGCAGTAACATAAGAGTGTCAAGCTACCTAGAGGTAATCTGTCTCATCTAAAATAAGAAATAGTGGCCAGGTGCGGTGGTTCATTCCTGTAATCTTAGCACTTTGGGAGGTCGAGGCAGGAGTTTTGCTTGAGCCCAGGAGTTCAACACCAGGCTGGGCAACAGAGTGACCTCGTTGCTACTAAAATAAATTATAAATTAGCCAGGCATGGTGGCATGCACCTATAGTCCCAGCTACTTGGGAGGCTGAGGCAGGAAGCTCACTTAAGCCCAGGAGCTCAAGGCTGCAGTGAGCTATGATCATGCCACTGCACTCCAGCTTGGGTGGCAGAGTGAGACCCTGTCTCTAAAAGAATAAATAAAATAAAATAAAAATAAAACAAAATGACAAATAATGATATTTAGTTGTATAGTACCAAGTCCAAAAAGCTAATATGCAGACTAAATTTTTTGAAAATATTTGGTAACATTTTTCTTCCAAAAACTAGGATGAAGACATTAGATTGAATATGAAAGTAAATTATTATAAGGTCAAACTGATTTCGTATTTTTAGAAAAGAATTCTCTTTTATCACCTCAAATTGTTTTTTAAGGGAAGTAAGACCTACGTTTTTTTCTTTTCAAATAAAGCATTCATGTTTATATCCTTAAGAAATTAAGACGAATTATTTTTCACCTAAGATGGATTTATTTCCCTCAGACTTTAAAAAGGATATCAATAGGTTTAAAACGTATAGGTTTACCCGGAATCCTCTATGGAGTCTGTCTTTCATAATTCCAATAAATTCTTTGTAACTTAATTGATCATCTTTGTCAACATCAAAAATCTTGAAGACGGTGTTCACTAAATGTGGTGAAAGTTTGAGTCCAGTAGCTACATAGACGGCACGTTTAAATTCATCTAGATAAATGTCACATAGAAAAAGAATAGACTTATTATTTTTACAGTATGTGTTAATTACTAGAAAGGCTGTAAAAGAAGTTGTTTTCTAAATGTGAATCATAATCTTAGGCAACATGGCTTTCCATTAATCATGCTGTCTTTCAGGTAATAAAAATTTTTGTGGTTTAAATGAAAAGAGCCAAGCATCAGCTGTATCTTAGGTTAATAATGCATTCATATTCAATGAATGTTTAATGAGCACCTACTCTCAGTGACAGATACTTTAGAAGTTAGTAAGACGAATAGGTTTTCAAGAAACTTATGGTTCAGAAGGGAAATGAGACCCTTGCCCAAATAATCATTACACGGGGCCACACAAAAAGTACCAATTAAATGCTATGAGAATCTGGAGATGAGTGATCGCTTCTGTGTGTAGCGTGGAGCAGGGAGAAGGGAGAGAAAGGCAGTGGTTAAGAAAAGGCTGTGATTTTGTCTTTGAGCTGAACACAAAAGGACAATTTCAGTTTATAGGGATGACAGAAATGGCAGATGAGATAACATGAATGAACCAAGGCATGCGGGGAGGTGGAAGGGCATAAAGCACTTTCAGAAAACAGGGAGGCTGGTCTGGGTGGAGCCGGGGACATCTAGGATACGGAGAAGCTCTGCACAGGCACTTTGAGGCAGGGAACCAGAACGTTCTTCAATAGGCAATCGGAAAACTTAAGAGTTTTCCATTGCAGATGTGTCATAGAAAAGTTAATTTTTTAAGGAAGATTATTCTGTCAGGTGTGTAGGAAACATCAAAGAGGAAAGTAATTAGTAGCAGGATTGTCACTTTGGTGGCTACTGCAATATTCCTTTTAAAAAGTAATAACCTGAATAAAGATACTTGTGGTGGCAAAAAGAGATGGATGTATTTCTAGCGCTTGCAAGACAGGCGACACCATCAATTATTTCATTTCCCGGTTCTAAAAAACAAACATCTTTTCTATTCTGAACCCAGTAACCAGATACTGATTTGTTTCTTCACAGGTTGATTAGGTTTATCACAGCAGTAAAGGTTAGTCTATAGAGGCAGAGTTCCCAAAGGTTTTGGCTTTAAAACACTAAAATGGGTTGAGCATATGTGTTATTTGAACATCCAAACTACAGAAAGGGTAAAATATAAAATTTTTCACGTTTCTCTTATTCAATGAATAAATGAATAAGGCCACATAATGAAATCAGTATCTATGGTTTTGGGAAAGAGATAATTATCATCAGCACTTAGGGACTACAGTTTGGCTTCTCTCTAAAACATAATAAAAAAAAGACTGTCCTCTGGGGTTTAAGCTTGTGCATTAACATACATTAGATTATGGGAGAGACAGGTAAAATCACCTTAAAGACAAACAAAGTCCCCATATGGCAGGATGTTTTAAAAAGGACATGGCCATGAGGGGAGGGAAGGTGATCATGGCCACAGGATCCTAGGAAAAGGGCTTGGCTTCTTAGTCCACCTACAGCCAAAGACAGCTGGCTCTGCGGACACCAGCATTCTGAATTCTATGACCACTGTATTTCTTTGAAAATTACACAAAACTGATACTCAGTTTTACAGGTTAGTTGGGTAATGTAAGTCCATGGCTGAGAGGTTCCTCTGCTGAGAAAATTCCAGTTTCTGAGTCGGCAGGCATTAAATTAGTAAAATAAATACCATCCTGTGAGAACAGGGCATGACCAGCTGGTTCTTCCAAAGGTAGACGCAAGTCCCTCAAGGTCACCCAGTGGCCAAGAGGTTTCTTCCTCATGGCTGTTTTCTGACAAGTACCAGAACTGACTTGTCATTGAAAGTATATACCGGACTTTCACACAAGTTGATGGGTGATATGTCATATTTAATTAATTGGTTGACAAAATCTATAGAAACAACATAGTATTACTTCTTGCTTTTAATTTTTGTAAATGATTACTTACCTTGCCCTATAGAACGACTTGCAAAGTTATACATATTCAAGGCTATTGCAAAATCTTCTAGGTTGTTTAAAAACTGGAAAAATGACCTGAATTCATCAAATGTGATGCCCTGTATTAGGAAAGGAAATGAAAATACATTTAGTATTGCCAAATTTATTAAAATAAGTATCTACACGTAAGAGAAAAAAACAGATAAAGCATTTGCAATGTGTCTTGTAAGTAAACATTTCTAGGGCACATTTTGGAGTTGTTCTCCAACTGGAATGTAAAATTCACTCAGACTTAGTTACACTGGGTAGTGCTGCCTGCTACCATTACAATAATAGGTAAAAATATTTTTTAAACACTGTCCAATCAGCACAAAATTAAAAAAAAAAAGCTCCAATAAAAAAGAATTAGAAAGTTTCAATTTTGAAAATTCTCTATTTTAGGCCTGATTTTTTTTTAACCTTGTAAGGTAAATACAAGAAAAAAAAAAAAAAACAAAAAAAAAACCAGAAAAAAAGCCATAAAAAAGTTTGCCCTGCACATGTATTCCTCAAATGTGATTCAGCATCAGCATTAGATTATGAATGTCTTTATAATGACAATGCAAAATCAAAGTGCTGACTCCATGCCAACACAGTGTATTCACACTTGTCCCTGTCACTATAGCACTGCCAGGGCAGCGGCAGGAAGTGCAGTGACCTCAGAGATACAGTTCTGGGTGCCTCCACACTGGGCTGCTGTGGGATCATGTAAAAGACCGGTGGTCAGGGTGGCCTCTTCTGGAATGTCATGTGTACAAACTGCAATTATTGCCATTGCTGTTACTTCAGTTGAATAGGGAAAGTCTTTGAAATAAGTACCATGTATCTCAGCGAATACACATTTGGACAAGAGGAGCTGCATTTAGGTAATGTGTTCTCCTCAGCAAATTAACATAATTAAGAAAGAGCACAGAGAGAAGATCAGAAGGCCGCGAGTTGAGACCTAACAAATTCCTATTTAATATGAAGGTGAAAGGGGAAGGGACAGTAACAAGGCTGTGTTGGAAGGCCGGGGAAAGAACCACAGGGGTCTAGTTCCATATAAGCCAGGTACTGATTAGATCAAATGGTTTATTACCTAAACACCCAGCTTTTGATACATGTTACTTCAATTACAACTCATCTTTTACTTGCAACGTGAGAATCCTTACTGTCTTTTCTCCTCACATTTTTTACTTTCCTTTCCTTACATTCATTTAATACCATTCCAATCTTGGATCCTGCTTTGTGACCCTATCCCACCCGTCATGTTTTCTGCAGAAGGCTGTTTGAATCAGTTAGGAGAGCTGCACCAGAAAGGGTGTCTTGATGTGGAGAGCTTGTTGCCAAAAAAACTGGTCACTGCTGTGGTTCTGCACCAGTTTATGCTGCGACCTGCTGCCATAACAGCAGTCTCTGGGTGACAGGCTACTGTTAGTAGGAGTAAAACACACGAGGATGGGATCTTTTTAAATAAAGGGAAAACAAAAATATCAATATATTGGGGGGCAGGCATGAAATTAAGAAATAAATTTAAAAATGACAGACTATAATGTTCAATGTCTGAACTTAACAGATTTTTCAACACATGGTTCTCATGTTTGGAAAGAGGTCATATTCAGAACATACATCATTCTTTTGTATAAACACTTCGTGTTTAGAAATATAAAATTATAAATTAACAAATGGGACATTTATTTTGATGGAGGTAATTTAAAGCAATGTTTCTTAATGGCCAAGAGGGACAGACAGTCTGGGAGAAGGGCAGACAAAAGGGGTGTGGCCATTTCTAACAATGATAACTGAAAACCTGAAAGCATCAAAAAACACATGGACTGAGAGTACAGAAATAAATATCTATGGTCAACTGACTTTCAGTAAAGATGTGGGTATGGTTTGCCTCTGTGCCCCACCCAAATCTCATCTCAAATTGCAATCGCCATGTGTCCAGGGAGAGAGGGCCCTATAATCCCCACATGTTGAGGGAGGGAAGCGACTGGATTATGGGGGCGGTTCACCCCGTGCTGTTCTCATGATAGTGAGTGAATTCTCATGAGATCTGATGGTTTTATAAATGTCAGTTTTTCCTGTGTGTTCTCTCTCTCCTGCTGCCTTGTGACGAAGATACTTGCTTCTTCTTTGCCTTCTGCCATGAGTATACGTTTTCTGAGGCCTCCCTAGCCATGTAGAACTGGGTCAATTAAAGCTCTTTCCTTTATAAAAAGATGCAGTCTCAGGCATCTCTTTATAGCAGTGTGAAAATGAACTAATATAGATGTCAATACCATTTATTGGGGAAGGAATTGTTTCTTCAATAAATGGTGCTATGACAAGTGGATATCCACATGCAAAAGAAAGAAGCTAGACCCTAACTTCAAACCATTTATGAAAACTAACTAAAAACAGATCAAAGTTCTAAATTTAATAGTTAAAGCTATAAGACTTACAAAATAACTAGACAAAACTTCATGGCCTTGAATTTCCAACAACTGCTTAAATATGACACCAAACACATAAGGAACAATATAAAAATAGATAAATTAGATTTCATCAAACTAAAAACATGTACATTAAAGAACACTATCAAAATTAGCTGGGTGTGGTAGCACGGGACTGTACTCCTAGCTACTTGGGAAGCTGAGGCAAGAGGATCACTTGAGCCGAGGAGTTTGAGGTTGCAGTGAGTATGATCGTGCCACTGCACTCCTGCCTGGGCAACAGAGTGAGACCCTGTCTGTAGAAAACAATTAAAAATAAATAATAAAAATAAAGTGAAAAGACAATCCACAAAATGGGAGAAAATATTTGCAAATAATATATCTGATAAGACTCTAGAATTCAGTTTATGTAAAGAACATGTACAAAGCAGTAACAAAAAGATAAACAACCTAATTTTAAAATGGACAAAGGACTTGAAAAATCATTTCTCCAAAGAAATGGCCAATAAGCATATAAAAAGATGCTGAATATAATTACTCCCCGGGAAAATACAAATCAAAACTACATGTACACATATATTCATAGCAGTACCAGTCACAATAGCCAAAGGCAGAAATAGCCCAAATGTCTATGGAAGGACGAATGGATAAACAAATTGTGGTATGTACATAAAATGGACTATTATTATTCAGCCATAGCAAAGAATGAAATAGTGATACATACTACAGTGTGGATGAACCTCAAAAACACTATGAGACCAGGTATGGTGGCTCACCCCTGTAATCCCACTACTTTGGGAGGTTGAGATGGGAGGATCACTTGAAGTCAGGAGTTTGAGACAAGCCTAGGCAAAAAAAAAAAAAAAAAAGCCAGGCACAGTGGTACATGCCTATAGTCCCAGCTACCCGCGAGGCTAAGGTGGTAGAATCACTTAAGCCAAGGAGTTTGAGGCTGCAGTGAGCTATGGTTGCACCACTGCACTCCAGCCTGGTGGCAGAGAAAGACCCTATTTCTTGAAACAAATAAAAGTGAATAATAAAAATACTATGAAAGAAGCCAAACAAAAAGCCTACATGCTGTATGATTCCATTTATATGAAATATCTAGAATAAGTAAATCCACAGAGACAGAAAGCAGAGTGATGGTTGCCAGGGACTGAGGAGAGAAGGAAATGGGAAGGGTCTGCATCATAGGTACGGGGCTTACTTTTGGTATGAGGAATATGGTTTAGAAGTAGAAGGAGGTGGCAGTTGCACAATATTGTGAATTCACTAAATCCCACTGAATTATTCAGTTTAAAACAGTTAATTTTTTGTTACATAAATTTTACCTCAATAAAATAAAAAACAAAAGACTAGGAAAAGACTAACGCGAAAAATCCAAACAAATCATTACAATATAGTATTGACTAAATACAAACACATTCAGAAAACATGGTCTTAGGAGGCTTTCAAGTGTATATAAGCCAGGTTTGTTTTCAGCACAAAATTCATGCTGATCCCATAAATTATGCCACAATACATACCGTTCAAAGTTAATTGGTAACTGATGTAAATGGCAACTATATAATAACTTTCAGAAATAGAAATGAGTTTAAAAGGTTAGGAGAAATAAATCCAAACTCCGAAATTTACTGGCTGAATGATCTAAGGTAAGCCACTTAAATCTTTCTGAATATCCATTTCCTTAAAGCTTAATAACAATAATTATACTACTTTCTTGTTAACATTTGCATTACATGGTTAGTATGAGAAGCCATCTTTCCATCCCTCTGGTCACTATCTACATTATCTCCTAGATAAGTTTACCTAGTCCCATGGCATTTAAAAAATTTTTAAATTATTTATTTAATATGACAATATATTCACTTCTTCAAAATTCAAAAGGCCCAAAGATTGTATAGCACAAAATCCCCCTTCCACCCTTAGCCATGTAGTTTCTTTCCTTAGAGGAACCATTTTCTAGTCCCATGAATCCTTCTAGAGTTAGCATGTTTTTATACTCTACAAATGGCTCTAAATCATGCCCTTTTCACACTTAGTATATCTTGGAGATAGTTCTACGCTAGTAAAGAATTTCTTTGATCTCTTTTCAGCTGCACCATATTCCATTCTATAGATATATCATGATATATTTGATTAGCGACTTACTGAAAGACATTTAGGCATTTCCAACCGGTTACTATTACAAACAACATTATAATGAATAACCTTGTACATATGCCACTTCATCATGAGTGAATATCTCTGTAGGTAAAATTCATACAAACAAAAAAGCTTCAAGTTCTACATTTTAAAATACCATCTATCCATCAATTAACAGGAGTTCAACATAATATATATATTTGCATACATATACATAAAATATATTTGTATAATGAAATAAGCAAATTATACAGTATGTTAGAATATGAAAATGCTATGGAAATAAAAACAGATTAAGGTAGGAAGGAATAAGGAATGCCAGGAGAGGGAGTATCATTTATATAATAGGTTATATATTATTCATATAATAGGCTATTATTTATATATTAGAAAGGGTAGGCATCATTGAGAAATAGCATAATGAGCCATGTGGCTATTAAGGGAAGAACATTCTTGTCAGAGGGGAAAACATATACAAAGCCCCAAGACAGAAGATTTGAGAAACGGTAAAGAGTTTCTGTGGTTGGTGCAGAGTGAGCAAGCAGGATCAGAATATAGGAAGTGAGGTCAAAGGTAATGAGGGAGCAGTGTGTGTAGGAGCCACTGTAAGGATTTTGGCTTTTACTTTGAGAAGAGTGGCGATCTTACTGTGGTATGATCGAAATCACAGTCAAAAGCATTTCCGTGAATGCTAAATGCTGAACAGATTGCAGGGAGGCAAAGTTGGAGGATGATCTGGGAGGAAATTCCAATAATCCAGGCAAGACAGAATGATTACTCGGATGATAGCAGTGGAGGTGGCTAGGAGTGGTTAAATTCTTATACAGGTAGTATCAATAGGATTTGCTGATACACTGATTATATGTAGAATGTGAAAAGAAGGAGTCCAAAATTTTGGCCACAAGAACTGAGAAGAACCGAGTTTGTATGAACTGAAAGAGGGAAGATGGTTTGTGGAACAAGTTTTATGGGAATGACCAGTAGTTCAGGTTTGTAACCATTAAGCCTGAGATATCTATTGGATCTTCAAGTGAAGATGCTGAGTAGGTAGTACAATGTAAAAGCCTGAAATTCAGGGGAGAAGTTTAAGCTGCAGACAGTGTGGAGGTTTAAACACTAATGACTACTAATCAGTCATCCTGACTGTACCCTTGACTGCTAGATTCACATATCCAACCTGCCTGCTTAATTTTTCATTTAGATAACTATTAGGAATCTAAAATATGACTGCTTCCTAAGAAAACTCTTGATTCCCTCCTAACCCTAAATTCATGGTTTTGCTTAGCTCAGCAAATGGCACTGTTTCAGCTTGTGGTTCAAGCCAAAGCCCTAGGAGTTCTTGATTCCTTTTTCTCTTATAATGAAATATAATCCACGAACAGGTACTATCGGCTCTACTTTTTAAATGATCCAATCAATATCTGACCCCTTTTCCCTACTCTTACCCTGGTCCAAGCCATGCTTTTCTATTGCCTGGGCACCTATAACAGTATCTTAACCTGTCTCTTCCTTTCAAACCCAGGCCACCTAAAATCTATTCTGTTATGTAGCAGCCAAGATATCTTTTGAAACATGAATCAGATATCTGGCGCATGAATTAGACCACATCTAAGTGTCACAGTTGATTGTCAATACTTGTTGAATATTTGCTGAATGAGTATCATGCCTATGCTCTAAAGCAAGGTTCACAAACTTCTTCTGTAAAGGGCCAGAGAGTCAATATTTTCATTTTCACTGGCTACATGGTCTCTGTTGCCTCAACTTTACCATTATGGTGCAAAATCAGCTGCAGACAGTATATTAAACGAATGAGCATGGCTGTGTTCCAATACAATTTTACTTACAAAATTAGGAAGTCGGGTAGTTTGCTGACTTCCTGCTTTAAAGTTTAAACATTATAATGGCTTCCCATCACTTTTAGAATCACTATTTGAATAAAGACTAAACTTCTTACCTTAGCCTACAGAATCTTAAAAGATTTGACCCATATCCACCTTTCCTTACTCATCTCCAATTTTCCTGTCCACTTACTTTAACTTTTGGCATTTTCTCAAATAAACTGAGCTTTTCTGTCCTCAGGTCCTTGGCATTTGCTGTTACCTCTACCTGGAAGACTTTACCAGAACTTTGCATAGCTCATTCTTCATAGTCTCTCCCCAGAAGCTACCTTTTCACTCTTCAGCAAAGCCCTTCCTGACAGTCTACTTTCTTTTCCGGTCCCCATGACTCTTGCTCCCTTTCATAACATTTATCAGAACTGAAAGTATATCTTTTTTTACTTGTTTATTTTGTCTCTCCACTAAGATATATTTCCATGAGAGAAGGACTTTGCTTATGTTGCCACTTTAGCCCCAGTGGTTGGAATAAAGCCAAGCAAATAGTAGATGCTCAATAAATATCTGCTAGGTAAACAAATGAAAATGAAAGTAATTTAGAAATGTAAAGTGCTATTCAAATATTAGTAGCTGTTACTCTTCTGGAGAGAAGGAGATGAGAGATGGAAAGAAGGGGAAGAGTTAAGTAGGTGGAAGGAAGGGAAAGACATAAGTGGAGCGTGGTAAGAATATCATTGGCTTAGAAAGCCTTGGATTTGAATCCTTGGACAAGGGTCTAAGTATCTGAAAGCCTCAGCTTCCATTGTTGTAAAAGAAAGATGCCAAAGAATGCTGTCAAGCCTAGAAGGCTGCTCTGAGCATTGATGAGATAATGTAGAAAAAAAAAATCAAAATCAATGAGAATCAATTAATTTTGGTTTACGTGCAAAATTTTCCATTTCTACAAGTAATCATTTGTGGTGCTTAAGATACATCTAGAAATTGGAATTGTTCAGAAACTGAATTTAACTTTAAAAAACTTAACCTTTTAAGTTACAGATTTTAATGTTTCCATTTAATAAAAGCAAAAAAAAAATGCAGATTCAAGGCCCTAAGTAATACCCCAGTAGCTGGAAAAATTGCACTACTAGGGTAGTACGATTTTCAATATTTATTTTTAGGGAAGTACCTATGAATTGGAAAAATTCCGTTTTACATGGAAAACAGATAAAAAGTACTCTAATTCAGAGATATCGTAAACTAATTGCCAAATGTAACAAGTCTTTTTTTTTTTTTTTTTTTTTCCATTCCTTAGAGGAAATGGAGAACTGTTAACATTGTCACAGTGTATCCATTCTAAACAAAGTAAAACTATTTGCAAGTTTTTCTTGGATGATTAACCTGATCCTTGTCTAAACACAAATAGAAGGCAATATATCTAAAACATCCCACGCTGGAAGAGGTACTTGTAACACTAGTTCTATTTGGTTGCAGTGATGCATTCAAATACCACTAGATAATGCAACTGTTCAGAAGCGCTGACAACACATTTGTTACTAAACAAATAGACAATCAGTTGTCCCAGGTTCTTAACCATTCCTGCCATCCAAACTCTTTGAAAAACTTCACTTCAGCTGATGATAAGATCACTCACTCATCAATGGTGGTCTTCAAATGACCTTTTATTAAGGGTGTTATGGAAAGGAATAGAGTGTGACAGAAATGATGTCAACATAAACTTTTTTATGAGGTGATGTTTAGGTAGTAGTCAAAGCATATAGCTAAGTGGAATTCTCCTGAAAAATGATATTGTTAATTTGAATAAAACAATTGGTAGTAGCCTAAAGGAGTTTCGAAATACCTAAGAAAAATGTGGATATGTACCCAGAATTTACAATTAATTTATTTTTGAAAGTGTAGCCACAGCACTTAGGACACAGAATGAAATATATCCAAGATATCTTTTAATCCACAGAGAAGCAAAAGAACTAACAAAAGGGCAATGTGTTTTATAGGCATCTATTACAAAACAGTAACATAACCAACTAAATATGAGGATGAGATACCTTTTCTTCAGGTATACTGTAACGCACATTTTCTAAAAATACTGACGTATTTTCCACATTTGTATATCGTAAAAGAATATGAGCAAAATCTTCTTCACTGATGGTATTCATTCCATTAGAGTAGGAAAGGAATTCTATTTCTAGAACTTCTGTTTGGAGATTATCCATGAATCTATGACAAAAAATGTAACAAAGAATAAAAAGATAAATAAAGAGTTATGATAACAGGAGATGATGAAATACTCACTGTCCCAGAAAAGGTTACATGGAAATAATTGTATGATGACACAAAGATTAACAAAGTTCCTCCCTGTAAATGAGAATGAAAAGAGCACAGGATCTATGAGGCTTTACCACTTAATGGTGGTAGCACCTGGGGCAAATAACCTAGCCTTTCATGGGTGTAGTTTCCTCATCTATAACGTGGGGATAACAAAGTACCTTGCAGAGTAGTAATGATACTTAAACTACTTGTTACTATCACTGCAGCTTATTGAGACAAGGAATTGGTAACATACTTTCTTCTGACTATATAGAAGATAACAATTCAGATATCTGGAATTTTAAAAAATCGTTCAGTAACTTCCTGTTATAATTATCAATATAACCACTGGTATGTAGGTACTGATAAATGTGGGTATTTATTATACAGAGGATCTTATTTAAGATTAAAGTAACAAAGGAGGTGAGTATTGCTGTACTAGACAATGTCTAAAGATCCTTCTGATTTCAGTAGGCTAATAATTTTTAATAAAAATATAAAAATAAGCTCACCTATAAAAATCTTCAAAGTTGAGCTCAGCTTTTCCTTTCTTTCCAAAAAAGTGTACAAGAAGTGTAGTATCTGTTACTAAACTTGTGATGTCATCAGCACGCTTAAAAATAAATCACAATTTGAAAGTTAGCTTCAATAAAAGAAACAGAATAGGGATACCCAATATCTCTCAAATAATTTTGTTATCGACATACAAACATCAAGAATGTAAATATATTAATATTGGAATGAAAAACACAGGCACATTAATACATGCAATTATAGTTAAAATAAAGCTCACATTTTAGTAATCGAACTTTGAATGAAACTGATCTTTGTACTCAAAAAATTTTGAAGGTATAAGAAATGTTCAACCTCAAATTATGCATATAGCAGTCTATCTTTTAAATTATCTAAAATAATTGAAATCCTTTAATAATCATCTAAATATTCTATTTTTATTCAAGTAATTCAGTTTGGATTTTCCTAATCAATCTGAAAAATTATTTTTTTTAAATGATGTTCCAAAGAGATATTGAATAAATGGGGCTGACACAAGAATGGTCCCAAGCTTCACAAAACAGCTTCCTTTAACCATTATATTCTGTAATTACGATACTTTAATGGATACTGTATTTGGAAACAGAAAAACTAAAGTAATAATATGATCTTAAAAATTTATATGATCTACAATTTTTTCAAAGTCTTACATAACTTGTCAAATGGATAAAAAATTAATTCCAGAGACTTTTCCTTTTCCACTCAACTTAATAAACTAAGTTCCAAGTATTTTCTTAAAACTGCTTGGTTATAGTCCTTATAAAGTATAATGGCCTATGAAAATCATCCACCTTCCTTTAATGTAGCTTTATAGATCTTCCTTTTCTCTCCTTCCCTTCCTTCCTTCCTTCTCCAGTTGGCCATTAACTCATTTCATAAACTTAGGTACAAAAAGCATAAAATTCAAAGGATTGTAACTTTCCTATACATCATCCTAGGAAATGAGAAAAAAAGAGTTTAAATAATCCTATTTTTTATTCAAGAAAAATAGCTGTAGATAGGCACATAGTTTTATTACTTTTTGTCCAGAACCCTGATAGTACTCCACAGAAAACATAAGACAGAAAACAAATACTTCTCTACAAAGGATCAGTCTTCTGTGGCTGCTGACCAAAAGTCTCATTCATCCATACACTAAACTTTCATATTCCTTGGATTCCTCACAGCCCCTCTTCCTAATCTTTCATAAAGATGGCAATTTTATCCTTCATAACATTTGTTAAATCTTTATTTCCTTTCTCCATGGACCAAATCTGCTTCTCTTTTAATGATTAACATGGAGTAACAGAGACCACATCTGATTTCCCCTGCACATGTCCCCTTTTAATGCATTAAAATCTGTTTCTAAAGTGACTAATTATTCACATTTGTCTTAAAAACTCCAGCATGTAGGGTATCTATACTTTAAATTATCTAAAACTGTTGACATTCTTTAGTAATCGTTTAAATATTCTACTTACATTTAAGTAATTTAGTTTAGATTTTCCTAATCATTCCAGCATATAACCTCCTTATCATTGGTTTGGTAGATCTCTACTACTACTACTCAGTTTACTCTGCTGAGAAATCCCAAGTATCCTCCATAGCTGGGATACCTGAGAAGTTGTCTACAATAAAACCAACTTCTTTGAGGATTTGATAGTGGTTTGATCTGTTTGCCAGGAGAAAAAAAATACAGCCAGGTAGCCAAGTGTCACATACTATGTTTTAAATGCATCTTCTTGAACAAGCTTCTTATGAAAGTTGAGGAATATTAGTGGTGCCAGTCTTTTGGGGATCCATAAGTGAGAGGAGACTAGTATAACTGGAGTAGCTCTAAAAGGCATTACTTTCCCCAGAACTTTAAGTTGAAGAGGCAGCCTGCTCTAATAGAACAACATTTAAAATCAGAAGACCTGGCTCACTGACTTTTTTTTTACCTTCAGCTTTCTTATCTATAAAATGGGAACAATCCTAACCATAACAACAATTTTGCGGATAAAGTTAAAATACAAGCAACCAAATGTTCTTATTAGTAGTCATAAGACGCAAATAACTTTTGGGAAAAAAGAAATCTGATATTAATTATAGGCACTCTTTTTGTGATTTAATAGAGTCTAGCTTAATAAGTTTATTATCTTATTTATTATCAGTTTAAATTAGTAGGAGGAGGAACTATTTCAGAGGTTATTCCACCCCTGAGTGCAGCATAAGAGTAGAGGCTCTTGCCTCTGTCCGGAAGCTAGAAGAATGGGGTGAGAGGAAAGGAGACAGAGTAGATTAGAAGGGGGAAATGGTGGTTTTGAAAAAGTTGCTTACTTCACAAATAGCCAGTATTGTGGTGAGCAAATAAGATGGTTTACGAGTCAGATTGCTGGCTTTGAATCCAGACACTTCTCATTATTTAAGTGACCTTACAGAAGTTAATCTGTTGAGGATATCACTATCTTAAGGAATAATAATAGTATCTATCCCAAAGGCTTGCGGTAAGGATGAGATAACACATTTAAATCATTTAGCCCTGTGACTAGTGTACTGTAAATGCTTACTAAGTGTTAGCTGTTATTATGTATTTTTATCAAATATATTTCAGGACACTGAAAAGGGACTAGACAAGACAGAAAAGATAAGAACGTTGAGGCCAGGCGCGGTGGCTCACGCCTGTAATCCCAGCACTTTGGGAGGCCAAGGCGGGTGGATCACGAGGTCCAGAGATCGAGACCATCCTGGCTAACACAGTGAAACCCTGTCTCTACTAAAAATACAAAAAATCAGCCGGGCGCCTGTAGTCCCAGCTACTCGGGAGGCTGAGGCAGGAGAATGGCACGAACCCTGGAGGCAGAGCTTGCAGTGAGCCTGAGCTTGCAGTGAGCCGAGATAGCGCCACTGCACCCCAGCCTGGGCAACACAGCCAGATTCTGTCTCAAAAAAAAAAAAAAAAAGGAAAGAAAAGAAAAGAAGAATGTTGAATCGTAATAAAAAAAGATTTTTACATCGTACACTCTTACTTCTTTTTTGCTGTTGAAATTACATATTATATACATCTGGAAAAAAAGCCTTAAAATGAGTGGTTATAGGAACACCAAAAGTTAGTGAATTCAGATAACATAATTAAGGAATGTTTTCTTACAGTGTGAGATGTCCTTTTCAAGACACAGTATACTGAAATAAGATGGCTTTGTCTTATACAGGTTTTAAATAATGACCTCATTCAGCCAGTTTTTGTCATGCCCACTGAGCAGAGATCTTCACTTAACAGTCTTTCAGCATCAAAATCTTATGAGATGTATGTTGCACTTATCCAGATAATCCAGATCCAGTGAGGCATAAGTAACAGTGACAACAGAGAGATGAAAATGAAAATGGGGAAAACTTTTCCCCCACTCAGAGAAACAGAGTACTGCTCAGTCACTGAAAACTATACCAGTGTCCTTGGTATCCTAACAGTGTTACATAACTTACATCACCCAAGGATTGAGACGAAAATAGAGACTTTAATCCTGTGATTCTTGTGCTTATTGTTAAAATAAACTGAATTCAGGTGTTTTCATAACAAAGGGAGAAAAAGCCACAAAAGAACCCCGTGGACCATTTATACAAAGGACATTATCTTACTTTGCTTTGATTAAAAACTATTTAAAATGATTTCATCAAAAATAAAATAAACAAAACTTGCATGAAATATATCAAACTATTAAAGGGCTTAAAAATATTCTTTTAACATGTTTTTATTGATTATAATGTGATAACAACCCTATGAAATATCCAAAGACTGGAGGAAATCTTCAAACTTTTCATTTTGTTAATAAAGTTTTTGAATAACCTATTGAAATTTGCCAAGAATATGTAATTGAACGCAAATTGAAAGCAAAATTTTACATTTCATCTGTAGAACTCAAAACAGTATTTACAATTTTGACACTGACAGACTGTATTCAACAGTTGCATAATATACTCATCATACTGCACTAAGAATTTATTATATATGATCTTGGTTAGAAAGTGGTCTTAGCTATGATACTCAAATTTTCATTACATGGTTTCACAGTAATTGGAGACACAGAGTTTTACTGTAATTTTAAAAATCTATGGTTAGAAACAGCTCCAGACTAGAATATGAGGGGCTAATATCCAATTTCCCTATACTATTTAGAGATTTTATCTCAGTAATTACATATTAAATATATAACATATAAATACAAATAACAAATAGATTTCCAAGCCTTCTTTCTGAACCAATTTGAATCCTGAAATACTAATACTGTAAACAGTTCTGTATTCCACTGGTATTCACAGTAACCTATAAGGATTTATATAATTAGTTGTAACTGAACTGTAGTTAATTCTCAATTATTATTCTAATGTGGGAGGGTAGTAACAGATACTCCCCAAGTAATTATTTTATTTGGAACACGATATTTAAGTTTTGTTTTCTTTTCCTCTTTTTCCTTTCTTTCTTCTCTCTATCAGATTTACTTTCAGGGAATTTGATTCAATTCATTCATTAATTTAGCAGCTTAGAATCAGTATATGGATTAATTACAGCCAATAGTGTGCTGTCAAACTGAACTGTCCAGAATTAAAAAAAAAAAAAAGGCCGATTTGTAATGTTGGCCAGTTTCTGTGATATTCATATTCCTATTATAGCCACTTTCAAGTACCAAAGGGGGTGTCACACAGTGTTGAGTTGGGAAGAGGTGTGCAGAATTAATTAGCTCTGTAAAAGCCCACCAGCTCCAGCCTATCTACAATAGAACCATATACATTTTCCAAAGATCTTAAACAAATCATATAATTCTCTGAGTACACAGGACCTGACTGGTTTTCTGATATTAAACTTACCAAGATTTAAGTTAAATTCAATCTCTAATTAGCAGATTTTGTCTAACTGAGAATGTCTACCAGAGTTAAATGGGATTAAGATGGTTGGAGGCTGGAAGGTGGATACTCTAGTATGGGGAGAGACAATGATATGACTGTTGATTTGAAGCATGGAAGCTAGGACACAGTTGACTTGTAGGGACTCTAAGAGGTAATGTTCCCAGTTGCTCTTATTTTTAAGCGCTGACTACTACAATGTACCTATATAAATGATTACAAAATAAAGTGCTTCTAAAATATCTGTAAATGGAACATCTGCCATGTCATACCTAAACATAGTTCACTTTTAAAAGGTAATTTTAAAAGGTAATTGTTGGTCATAATTACATCACAGTTATATATCACAGACATATTAAACATAGGACAAAATACTTTATTTGCTTTGGGACTTTAAAATTGAGCAAGGGTGACAAAATTAACATTTTGAAGTGTTTGCCCTAGTCTAGATATGTCAATAGAGTAACACTGTAATACATGGATAACAGAAGTCACAACTGATTCCAGTTTACTTCTCCAGATATTTTTAGGTATAACTTTTAAAAGTTAAAGTCTAGAAAAAGAAATGAGAAGCCCACTTTAAAGAGAAAGAGATAATGAAAAATAAATCTCAGTATTTATGAAAAGTCTTTTCTGGTAAGACTGCTAGCTGCCTCTAATAAAGTTCTTAGGAAAAATTCTTAATAAGAAACACAAAACAGTGTTTCTAAGATACGGCCCATCTTGAAAAACTAGAAATCCCTATTGACAGTGTCGTAAGAATGGGATAATGGAAGCAGTCTACTCCAATGCAGCAGTAAGATACAGATCTGTACGAAATTCAAAAACGGTAATAAAACTGAAATAAGGTCGGTCTGCTTTTTATTTTCACTATGCACTGGCAATCTTAATGTCAAGGTAAAATATTCCTCCCTTCCTTGACTGGCTGTTCCTACTACCATACCTTCTCAAACTCCCATACCCCGGGCCCTTGGTAAGCCACTCACTATCAATACTGGGAAATTTGTTTAAATCTAACATAATTCTAAAGAGTCAGGTATCTTTTATTGGGGGAAACATTTCAGCACTTCATGTAACATGGTAAATTGTAAGCTTAAAAGATTCAGTGAAACTTTAAAATACATATATTCTAATTTCTACATAGAGATCCTTACGTTAAAAAAAAATGTCATTTCCTTTTAATTAAGTTGAACTGTCAAAGCTGACGTATTCAAATACACAGTTTATATACAGTAATTTTTGCTATACTAAAAAAATGGAAAATGTAACATACATGTTGGGTTTCATCACTGTGACTCTAAAATGAAATGAGGACTAGATTAACAAGATGGCAAATAGTACAAGGACCTTGTTGAGGCTTAATTATACCTCTGCGAGGTCTGAAAACAGTGCTTGGCTTGTGTTACGTCTCAGTGTATCCCAATAGCTTCTGGAGACAAGTTCCTCAGCATCTGTTTTAAGAACCTGTAGAAGTTTTAAGAAGCACAACTGAAATCTAAAGAATAGTCACAAAGAATGATAATTTATACACTTTAAATCTAACCAACCTTGCAAAGGAAACACATTAGCTTACCTTTTTTTCTTGTTTGTTTTGTTTTCTGCTGTGCACAACAGTATTGTATTACACTGCTGGTAACTCACATACTTTCAAAGGTGTAATGGTATATAACCACTATTTCTAAGTACAATGTAGCTTTGTCGAAAAGAATCAAATTCTCCGATCTCTCCTTCTGCCCTTCTACTGAAACGTGTATAACTTCTAAGAAAGGGTGAAAAAAATTCTATTCACACTTTGTGTGAACTAAATTTGTTTGGGAAAAATTTTGGCAATTTTGTAGCAACCTATTAAAAGATAAATTATTGTTGGCTATCATACATCTTGCTGGTATATCAAAGATTCAAAATAACCTTATCTATACTTTATAGAAACAAAGTTTAAATTCATCCCAAGCTTGTCAAAAATAAAATAGGCTTGTTTTAAGTCAAAGCACTCAAAACTACTTGAGATTTGGCAGGTGTTTCTATTGTGAATGGTTAAGGTACTTCTTATTCTTTTTTACAAGGACAGGATACTAAATTCTATCTGAGAACAGGGTGGTCTGAAGGAGACACCAGGAAGTGTAGATTCAGAAGTGTAGTCAAATCACTCTAGGAAGATGTCAAACTGCAAGCCTAACTTGGATCCCCATAAACAAAAATAATTAAACCCAGTTTCTGTCAGGATTTATCAGGGAAGATTTCACAGTTTCTCAGGTGATCTTTTGGTTAATGTGAGATGAAATGCTGCATGGTGTACTCAAGAGTGACTGGATGAAAATAGAACTTTTCTTTCTTTCATTTTGCCTTAATCTTTAAAAGTCCAGTGCTACTAAAAAAATTATATGCATCTAGGAATTATTTCAAAGGTCCTCTAAGTTTTAATTCACTATTACTAACTAGAAACACTGCCCACTGCCTATATTTTAATAAAATCTTTATAAAATGTTAATAAAGTATTATTTAGCAGGAACCATTTACATAACACAGACATAAATATTACCGTAACTATAAATGTAGCAAATTGACAGAGAATCTGCATCACTCCCTTTATAATGATACAAGCTTTAACTAAGCAGTTATAAATTAAACAGGTAAAACTAGCTAAATATAGAACTAATACAGTTCATTTTCTTTTACATAGATATGGAATAACCTCAGTAAATACCAGCTAGATCAAATGCTTGATCTGAAAATATTATTTACACATTTTGAATGTGGATGCATTTTAAAACTTCAATTCAGAAGGTTAATATGTGATAAAGAAAGGGATTGTTAAACCCACCAAACTAGAAAATACGGCTTACTGTGCACTATTATTAGAAGAGTAGCAGGAACGATTCACTTTGTGAAGCCATGCCTCATCCTTACTTCCAAACACTGTCCACCATCACACACACACACACAAATATATTTATAACATATTAAAAGCTAAAATTAGTTTAACCAATCATATATTTTGTGGGCAAGAAAAAAAAGTAAATATATTAATTATCTTCAAATGTTGGGGTTAGGATATTTTTAATTTTCGTCTTGCTTTCCCATATTTGAAAATATTTTGAAAATGTGTATTTATCTATCAGGATAATATACAACTTTTCGAATTTAAAAAGTCTTATTTAGAACATAACAGTTTTACAAGTGTCCTGCCGCAGAAAGCTTTTCTGGTTCATCATTTGGCCTCAGGGATTAAATTATGCTAGAATATACTACTGAATTGCTGTAACTGGATATATTTGTTTTTGTTTTATCTTACATCATCTTTTAAATAATTACAAAGTTTCGGAGGGCAGAAACAATATCCTTACAGCAACTATTGCTGCAGGAAAAAACAGCTAATAAATGAGTGATATGCCTGGCACTCTCACTGATTCCTATGTATGTATCTGTTCTGGAGACAGTTTTAAATTTTTTAAACAACAATTTGAACGACGAAGTTCAGAGTAAATTCTTAGAATACGCAAACTAGTAGGAATTTTTAACACCAGGAAAATATAATACAATAAGGATATTTTACATAAGCTTAAAGTAGCAATGAAAGTCAGACTAGATTTTAATAGCAAGAAATGCAAAGCAAATATAAAACCAGAACATATCTATGCATACAGGCTAAGTAAGGAAACGCTGATACAGAAAAATGCCCAGGTGTAACTGGGCACTGTGATGGCTGTGAAACAGACCACTATGATGCTTTGATATGTAAATAGGCCAATATGCCAAGACTTCCTGAAGTTTTCTCTGTTATCTTTGTTTGCTATCTGAGCTACTGGCCCCTTGACCAGATGTCACGTTAAGTGTGTAGACCTTCATTAAAAGAGGTAAAAGAATATACAGATAGGAAGCCCAGAACTTCACAAATGAAAGGCATAGGCAAAATGATGTCCTGGATGTAGTGTGTCCTGTAAGTCTGACACATTTTTTGCTTAAGTTCAGAGTCTGTTATTGATAGAACTTTCTTAAACTTTGTAGTTTTGGTCAAAAGTGCCCAATGCCTTTTTGGCTGAGCCAAAGCAGGATCCCTTTCAAGGCATTCCATGCCACATATGACTGAAAGGGAGGAAGGTAGCAAGAAAGGAAGAGACAAAAAAGGAAAAGAGGAAGGAAAGAAGGAAATAAAGAGGGAAGGAGGAAAGGAGGGAAAAAGGAAGTTAGGAGGAAAGAAGATTGATTTAGAGATGGTTAATATATCACTGTGGTAAGCAGAATAATGGCTCCCTAAAGTTCCCGTGTTCAGACAGCCAAATACCCTGTCTGAATAAAGGGTCTAAGAAGGTTCTATTCAGAGATTAAACAAACTAGGGGAAAATAAAGTAACAGTCCATAGGAACAGACAGTAAAGTACACTGTCTTTGCTATTAGTGATATTTAAACACAAACACACACACACAAATTAAAACTATATCTTTATACTTCATGTCACCATGACAACCATGGCCCTAAAAACTGTAATCTGAGACTTGTTATTTAAAGTGACATGGGACTGCACCCCAGGTATATCATAGGAAAAAAAGAAAAAGAAAACGGAACACAATCCTCCCAGGGAGAACATATCCTTAATCTAGTCCTCAAAGAATCTGAACAGAGACAACAATTGTATGCTCACAACGCAAAACTGCTGAAGACAAAAGAACATAAGCCACCCTAAGTGAGAGCCAGCAGAAACAACAGAACCAGATGTGCAGACTTCCAACACCAAAATGGTTAGATATGAAATGCAAAATAACTTTGATAACTTTGAAAAATACGAAGCTAGATCTGAAAGGATTATTCAGGAAAAAACAGACAATCGAAAATTGTTGTACTCTTAGAAAAATAGCCAAGTAAAACTCTCAGAAATTTAACCACTGAAATTTAACATCAGATTACATATATCTCTAGTAGAATTCATGAACCGGAAGATAAATATGAAGAATGCAGCATGAAAAGATAAAAATATGGCAAACTGTTAAGGAGAAATTAAGAGGCATAGAAGAATGAATTTTTTAAAAAATATTTGGTGTGAGTGTGCATACAGCACTACTGCTGCATACTCAAGTACCATGGTGGTTGTCTTCAGAAAGAACACCTGTGTGATGATTTGTGTTGCAAGCTGAACTAGCCACTTTTTTCATGAGCCACCACTTTTACTTGAAAGAACAACTAATAGACAAACCATGGTTATTCAGATTTCAGTATGTGGCAGACATTTTTTTGAAAATGAACCAAGCAAGAGCCTGTCACTTCAAAGTAAACAACTGACAGTATTTATTGCCAAAATAACATACTGCAACAGATTGAATGCAAAACAGCTATGAGAAACCAGCTGTCTTCTGGTAAGCCAGACATTAAAGAGATTGGCAAAAAATGTAAAACAATACCACTCTCCTCACTACATTTTTGAAGTTATTTTTCTAAATTAAAAAGTTTATGTTAACATATAATGAGTTTTTAAATTATTGTTTTAAAATAGACTAATATTTTTAAAAATCTCAGTTATAACTTCTAATTCGGTAAATATACAATATATAACCTATGTAAACAAAATCTCTTTTGGATCCTCAACAACTTTCGACATGTAATAGGATCACAGACCACAATGCTTGAAAGCCACTGTTTACAGTAAAAAAAGTGAATTAACTAGGACTACATACAACACAGATGAAACTGGCAATCATGATTTGTTGAGCCCAAGAAACAAGAGACAGAAACATTCATATAACATGATGCCAGTTACATAAACTACAAAAAGGGGTAAAACTAAACTATACTGTTTAGGATGCATAAGTAGGTGTTAAAACCATAGAACAAAGCAAGTGAGTGATTTACATAAAAGTCATGATTGTGTTTATCTTTTGAAAGACATTGAGGGATTATGAGTGGGGATACACATGAAGGGGATTCGTGGTATATGGCAGTATTTTACTTCTTCATCTATATGGTGGTTATAATTCTATCATTATTTATTTTATTGTATATTTACATTTTAATTATAGAAAATTCCTGAACTAAAATATATTTTAAAAATCAGGGAAAGTTTCATCATCACTACAGAAAAAAAAGAAAGTGGTATAAAACACTAAAATAGAGGTAGGTAGTATATTTATTCTGATAACTAAAAGAGATTTTAGGGCAAAAAACGTTTCTAGAGATCTAGGGATAGGATATAATAGAGGACTCAATTCACTAAGACGATATAAATAATCTATAATCTTATACAGGTAACAATTCAAAATATATAAAACAAAAATTAAGAAAATTGTAAGTAGAAGTTAACAAATCTATTGTAACGTATAATTTAACATACTAATTGACAAATCAAGCAGACAAAAACATTAGTAATGACATAGAAGATTTAAAACACATAACTAACATGCTTGGTAATATATATTTGTATATATTACAATCCTGTATCCCAAATTGGAGAATACACATTGTTTTCAAATACAGATCATTTAAGAATATTGATATTGTTTTAGTCCATAAAAAAGTCTCAAAATACATCAAAGAATCAGTATAAAAACTGGTATACTTTCTGTCGGCAATGAAACTAGGAGAATTAAGAATATTATTTTTAAAAAATCCTGTAATGCATGCCAAAGTCAAATGTACTTGACTTTTGGCATTATTTATCCTTTTGAATTTTTGTACTTCTTTTCATCACTGTGCAATGATGAAATTAAGAGTTGACCACATGAGAAATATGAAAAGAATCAGGGTTATTTGGAACAGAAAAGGTTATAAGGTAACAGCTGTCTTCAAGAATACAAAAATGTATGCTTAGTTTTATACTGTAGCAGGAAATACTGTGATGGAAAATAGGCATAATCTACTGTAAGAGTGATTAAATTTTAGAACAGTCCACTACAGGGACCACAGAATCTCTATCTCCATAGTAAAAAGCCAAGCAGGTCACTGCTTTCCCTGAGGAAACTTCTTCCTAAAGGTAGAAACTGGCTCTTATAAATTTCTTAGTTTAAATCCAGCTCTGTGATCTATACTCAAATTAGATTCTTGAGTTAATTTACAACTCTGGAAACTAGCAGATAATTGCTAGTTAATTCATAACACCATACTAATCGATTTGTATAATACTTGTATCAATGATATTTCATATACATTTTCAGGCTGCTGGAATTTTTTTAACTGTAAATGAATTTCCCTTGTTTGCTTGTAGTTTATGAAAATAACTCCTTATTGAGCAAATATTTTTCTAGTATAGGAAATATAGTTTATCTAACCAAGTAAACTCATAAGGGAGTCGAAAAATCCTGTAACATTTAAGACTGTATGTAAAAATGACATTGTTACATCAGTTTATCGTGTGCATTTTACATAAAAGCTGTCTTCTATAAAATGAAATAAAGAAAAAATATATTACCACAATAAAATGTAAAAATCATAATTTTTTTATTGAACAGGTATAATATAAATAAAATTTGTGATTTAAGTCTGCTTCTCAATATTATTCTCATTAATGACTGCAATTTGCATACGTAGTTTAAACTAGAGCAATATTAGCATCCATTTTCTTTTAGCAACATTATTCTAAGATTTTTTTTTTTTTAATGTATAATCACCCTATATGAAAATTTCTTATGAGATTAAGGGAAAAATAAAAATTGTCAAAGTTAGAAAAATGGTTCATACAATGATGACATATTACATTAGAAAAATAAATCATAGGTCAGGCATGGTAGCTCACGCCTGTAATCCCAGCATTTTGGGAGGCCAAAGTGGATCACAAGGTCAGGAGATCGAGACCATCCTGGCCAAAATGGTGAAACCCAGTCTCTACTAAAAATACAAAAATTAGCTAGGCGTGGTGGTGTGTGCCTGTAAATCTCAGCTTCTTGGGAGGCTGAGGCAGGAGAATCACTTGAAACAGGGAGTCGGAGGTTGCAGTGAGCTGAGATTGTGCCACTGCACTCCAGCTGGGAGACAGAGCGAAACTCCGTCTAAAAAAAAAAAAAATCATAAAGTCTTAGGTATTGTATGGCATATGGCATTATAATCTGTGAGACTTTCATCTTACACATTCTAGAAATTTTTGAAATCATTAAGAGTAATCCTTTAAAAATTTAAAGGAAATGACAGGCTTTACTTAATGGAAAAGAGTAGTGATTTCTGTAGAAAAAAATTTAAAGTATCTTACGAGTAATCAAAATTATTTATATGGATCCTATGGACTTGGCTTGTTTCTCAACCCACTGCAGGTCCATTTTGTATAACGAGGAAAAACATCTTGGGTTTAGTTTATGGTGATCAGCCTCCAGTAGCTGTTTAAATCTATAACAAAAATTAGTTTTTATAGTTGGGAATTTTGATTACCTATCCAATATAGGAGGCAACACACCTACTTTTAGAATTGTACACTACAACTAGAATACTTTTAGCTGGATAATATTAAATCAAATCAGTGACCCTGAATTCAAGGGCTCCTATGATGGAATCTGTATAAATTGAGGGATCCTTGTAGGAGGCTTAAGGATCCTTGGAGAAATCAAGTGAACTGTACATGTTTACATTCAAAAAGGGCCATGGCCTGTTCTTCTTTAGTAGCTGGGCTAACCAAAAGTGCTGACTTTCTCAGGAGAAAAGAAAGAAGAAAGCTCAGCATAAGAAGAAGAGTACAACTAGAAGTTCATCTACAGAAATTCACAATTTTTTCAAGACAAGTCTGAAAGTCATTATCCTCTTTAGAAATAATATGATAAACTGATATAAACATATCAAGTAGCAGCTTACACCAGATTTTTGTGCAGAGCAGAGGAAACGGCAGGAAACAAAGGCTTTGAAAAAAAATTGTGAGCAAAAGTGAAAATGAAAAAAAGTCTATCCATTAAGACACTTCTTTATTAGAACTGAACAAAGACTGTACATAAGATGGATAGATCTGGTTCATAAAATACCTGTGTTCTGCAGGAACATAGCCTGAGAATCTGCTCTCTCTACATAACTCTTCAAATACTGCTAAAAAATATAAAATTTCAATTATTATGTTTTAGTTGTTGTACACTTACCTTTTCCTTATTTCAATCTAAAGTTAAAGATACATAATTATTCTGCATATTTTAGTCTTTGCATAAATCTAGGAATGAAATGTAACATTAAGGCTTCACTGCACGTATTGTATTCAATAAATTCTAAAACATTCTACGAATAAACAGCAGCTATAGCTTTATATAAAGAAATAACATTATCAAGTATAACAGGTGAGGGCTATATACATAAAGAACATTTAAAGTATTGTACATACACTATTAGTAGGAGAATGGTATCCATAAAGTTGAAGACGCTGACATACAGCACAAAGGGCCAAATGAAGTGTCATATTTCAGAATGAACCCAAGTACAGCAAAAGAAAAAAGGAAAAAGACGACAAAATAATCAATTAGGAAGGGCAAATCATTATGCTACATTTTATATACACACGAACAATACAAGTGGGATAAATGTTAAAGATGAGTAGCAAAGTTTTAAAAATCTCAGATAATTAAACATTAAATGAATTTGTGCTCATTTCAACCATTTCATTATAACCTTCGAATAGAACTACTGCTTTGAGTAAAACACGTTGCCCTGAAGTATGCAGTTTGATTTGGACATGTTTCCGCAATGCTACATGGCATAGGGGGAAATCCAGATGCAGCAGTATGGCAGTGGAAATGGTAAGAGAGACCTGTGCTGGAATCCTGCTCTGCTATGATCAGTGCTGTGACATTAGGCACATGAATCTCTCTAAGACTGTTTTCTCATCTCCAAGCAGGTATACTACTTACCTGGTAGAACTGTCATGAGGACTAAATGGGAGTAACATTTACAATGAGCACAGCATGGAGCTTAGCACATAAGGGTCCCAAGAAATGTTATGTTCATTTCCCTTTTCCCTTCTGAATCACAGTTTTATTTTGGCATATGAAAATTTTTAACTTTAGTTTTGATTTAATTTTTATTTAGGTATGTTAAGATTCAGTTTAAAGTAGCTGCATGGTTCTACTAATTAAAGAATAACTTTAAGTGTTACTACTAGCTAACCTTTGTGAGTGTTTATTACATTTCACATGGTTAAGTGGCTATGTGCTTTAACCTCCATACCAATCACATGTGGTCATCACTCCTAATGCCCCCACTGTACAAATGAAAAAAACAGAGGAACAGAGAGGTTAAGGGCATTGTCCAAGGTCACCCAGGTAATCAGTGGCAGGGCTAATATTCAAACCCCAAAAATCTGGTTCCTGAGCCTGTGCTATACTGTCTCTCTTAGGTAATTTATATATTTTCACAATAAGCTAAATTTTAACTACCTCAAAACTCAGCCAAAATATTCTAAGAATATGTGGAATCATATTGTCATTTCTATCACCTTGATAACATCACCTTACACTTTACATATTCTTTTCTAAGTAAAGTAGTATAACTAAAAAAAATTTTATACCTAAATTCTTTGATAACTAAAGTAATATAAAATAAAACCTCTCTGGTTCAGATTTGCATTATTTAAAATGTGACTAACTAACAATGTTAACACTAATTATCATTATCGCTAAACACAGTAATGACTATTTGGAGAGCTGTATTGTAAAGTGCTGTTAGTTTCAAAGATTAAAGTTCCAAAGATTAAAGATTATTTCTGAATTGCTTTAAGGAAGAGTTCTGATAGCTAAAATACGAAAGTAAAATTTTAGAAGCGCTATTTAAGTTATATAAAATGAATACTTCTGACATACCTGTGACTATCAAAGACTTTAGTAAGCATTCATTTATAAATAAACAAATTATATATTATATTACTTAAAAGTTATTTTAATCTGTTCTTTAAATCTCCTTCCCCACATATTTGCAAGGGAATGGTTCATAAACCCATATAAACATAAAATAATACAATTTAGGGTATGCTGATATAATTTAGATTTTATAATTCAGATGGATTTTCCCTAATTAAGTTAATGAGGTTTTACTCTATCACTATCATAAAATATTTGCATTAAATCAATATTAAATTTCTTATACCTTGGCTGCAGTGATGCTCAGAGCCAAATTTTGTACTAACACTGTAGGCTTTCTCAGTGTGCATTGCCTGCTATAATTTTTCTCTTTTTTATCTCCCTTTATTACTTGATGGATTTATTAATAAATGTTAATGATTAGAATAATACTGTGTTTTTATTGGAGGATGCATAAGTCCTCTCTGGAAGTCGTATAAATAAATAAAACAATTATATTTATATCCATTGAAATACTATCTACTTTATCATTAAAGTATATCAATAGATTCATTAACATTATTCAACCTCCTTAAATAGTATTTTATTAACAACTCGCCTATTCAGTCAGTTATAGTTAGAGGTAATATATCAAAACTAAAATAACTGTTTACTCATTTAGTATATTATTTACAAGAAATAAAATTTAAGAAAGCATTCAATTCTCGAGTGTTCTTTGCTAACACTCTAAACAGTTGCAATTATGGGACTATTCATGTAGTATTTATTAATTACAATTTGAAAATCATGAGACCTGAATTAAGTAGAGAACTACTATTGCCCCTTTTAATACTTAACTAACATTACAATCAACTCTTTGAATTTTTTTAAGACTGTCTTCCATAAGCTTTATCAATAGTATACTGAGGGATGTTCAATGACTACTGAGAATAATAGCATGGTCAAATATCCTACAAAGCAGTATGTGCTACACAATCCTGATAAATCTGCTTTTATTCAACTAAATATAAATGTATACTTCATAAATATATTGGGATTGAATATAGCACCCATCTGCTATAGATAATCTATGTTAAGCAAAACCTAATATTCTTTTAAAAATGAGAATAACAAAAATAAAGTTTTAGCTCTCTGAAGTTAATCATCTGAATTCCATGTAGGACAATTAAACTACTGCACAGGGACATCAATTTGCAAATGAAACAAATATCATTTACATGCCAACAAAATTCACTATATTTCTGGTTATCTAAGTATCAAAGAAGTATGTCATAGTGGATAAAAGTGAAGTTTTGGAGCTGGCCAGACACAGGTTCAAATCTTTGGCTTTGCCATTTAATAACTATGTAACTTTGGACAAGATGCTTAACCTTCCCAATTATCAGTTTCCTCATCTATAATTAGGGATAATAAGAGAATTGTTGGATAGATTACATGAGAAATGTATGGAAAGCACCTAGTATAGTGCCTGATGGTAAGGCCTTAGTACCTGTTTGTTATTTTTATTATGTGAACCTGGCCTATGGTCAGGCTGAAATACTTCAGACAAAAATAAAACTGGTTAGGAAGATGGAGGGTAATGTTGCTTGACTCTAACTTCAGAAAAAGATGAAAATATTATATATCCTAGAAGAAGAATCTCTAATATACACATCTAAGAATGCAAGAAAACATATTATTTCCTTATATTTGTTTCGACAGTCACATTGTTGTATTACCACTAAATTCTCTCACATTATAATTAAATCTTTGCAATTCACCTTTAAATTTTTACATGCATAATGATCTGTATTAATCTATTGTATGATATACCCTTCAAATCTCACAGATAACGATATGGATGACAATGATTTAATGAATGATTATGGATACAGATGTTTAATATCAATATTTGAAGTAAATATTGATATCAATGCATATAAATACTGAAGCAATTTTTCTACATAAAAACTTTACAAAGTTTTCAAGAAGGGGACAGCTTCAAAGTTACAAACTTTAATTACTGTTTCTTAACATGAATAAAATAATTGTTGCCTAGAAAACCCACCTAAAGCTACTATAAAGTATTCTTACCAGCATTGCACGCTTTTCTTCATCTCCTTTAGTTTCTCTCTTTTCATTTTTTTTCCTGAATATCTCTTGAAGCTGACGAAGAAATCAATCAAGAATCAAATATCCAACAAGAGTTTCTGGGCACCTATCTCCTATTCTGGACTAGGTATATTCCAAAAACAAAAAAAACAGCTTCATCCACCAAGAACATTTAAACTGCTATAGATTTATTTTCTGATATCAGTTTTTTTCCCCCAAGAAAATCTATCCTTTGGTATCGGTAACCCATAATTAAGTTAAATGTACTTAATATTACAGTTTTACTTTATCTCTAAAATGCAGACATCCACACAGGCAACTTCCAAAGGACTGAATTCCAAAAGCTAATCTTCTACTTTAAATCAGGGGGATGGAACTTGGCAGTGTGGACATAGAACGTTCTGTAGAAAAACAGGCCCATTCTGAAAGTTCCTAAAATACAGTTGTGCACTATCATAAGAAAGCAACACTAACCTTGGCCATTTTCGGATGGCAGAAACACATCTATAGCTATTGTAATCAAACTGAAAACCGCCATCTCCCCATCACTCTGCAAAGCACTGGAATGAAGGCTCCAGCTCCAGCGGCTTGGCTCAGGGACTACACCTGGGCAAGGGCTGCGTGGGCGAGAATTTAAGCCTTCTGATAAATCCCAGTAATTAGTCTGCTTGTTTCTCTTTGAATGGCTACTAATTAGCTTCTGATGAGGATTTTTATATTTTCTCTTTCCTACTAAGAAAAAGAATGATGTCACAGACTTCCTCTGAGTTTCAGCTTCTGAAGTAAATATGAAGCTCTTTCAGAGGTTTTCTGAGGAATTTTTAACAGCTACGTTACAAAGGAAAAGTAGAAAATAAAATGGCTGTTTAGGAGGTAGGGCCATAATTTAAAAAGAAAACAAAAAAAGAAAAGAAAATGGCTGTTGATTTCCCTTCCTTTTTACTCAGAAAGTGTAGGTAAAGACAGAGTGTAACATACATGCTAAGAGCAGACCATGTTACTCTAAGGAATAAATTAATAGTATTTTCTATTTCAGAGAAGAAAACACACGAGGCATTTTGCCACAAAAAGAGATGCAAAATACATAGGTAAAAAGAAAGAGAAAAATTCTGGAAGGAGATTGTGCGAAGTTGAGGGAGCAACTGACCTCCCTGTCAGACCAGTGCCAGAGCTGGACCAGTCAAAGAAATGTCAAAAGGTAAATACCTAAGAACTATCAGCCTATGGTCAAACGTAACATAAAGGAACAGGGAAGTGGGGACAAGACTGGAATACAAGGCAGGAGTAAGTGGAAGAGAAAAGAGAAACAAAAATCATGAATCCTATATTGAGAAGGAAGAGAAGTTCCTATGGAAGGAGTTGTGCCTAGGTGGATGACATAATGGGGACTGATTATTAACTGGGCATATATAACCTGAGGACTGTCTGTTATCCACCCAACAGAAAACACCTGATACATTTCACACTTTTATGTAAAAACAACGATAATCATTATCATACACTGAATGTAATTTATATTTGTAAAATGTAAATATTGTTCAAAGTACCTGAGTATATACTTTATTAAATAAAGGCAAAAGTATACATTTTTCACTCTTTTCTCTACAGTAGTATTCCCAAGAAGGCAAAAACATAAAAATATAAGTAAGCAATATTTAATTATTGATAAAAACGCAGCATATAATATACATACCACCAAAAACTCTTTTTTATCCACCATCTCATTGCCATCGGTGTCAAACATGTTGAAAGCTATTCTGAACCCTGCATGTGGCTCTGCCAGAAAAAACAGAGAAGATATTCACAAAATGGAAAAATGTATTTTAAAGTACAAAATCCATATTAGTTGTAAAGTTACTCATATTCTATACAGAAAATGTTTCTTTAACCAAGAAATTAAAAGTTAACATGTTATTATTGGTTAAAGATAATAAAAAGCATATAAAAGTATTTATATTTCTGCTTTATACATTAGTACACTTAATAAAAATTGCTAATACACTTTACAAGCACTTCTGTGATACTTGTTGCATAGCACTGAGAAAAAATTTGAATACTTTCCTTATTTCTAAAAATAAACACTTCTCTTTTTTATCCAAAGTCTGTTAGTTTGTTTAAAAGGGAAATATCAACTCATCACATTTTAAATATATTCAGTATGTTCAGCTACTTAGTGCGGCAGAAAAAAAAACATGACACAATGGACTAGTTCCGATTCTCGGGAAAATTATAACTAAAATGACCTATGAAAATAAATGTTAAGCATAAGAGATTAGAGTTAAAACTTCTAGAGGCTTCAACAACAGAAATATAAAACAAAAGAAGATTGAATATGTAATCACCAATTCCCCCAAAATACAAGGAATAATTGCTTTTCTGAAAAAGACTTTGACATACTATGAAGTGCTTCAATTTCATGAACCTTAAAATAATAAGGTTCAATCTCTTTCTCCTTTTCACTTCTAGAGCATAAAGGAGAAAACTTGGACAGAAGAAAACTTGAAAGTGTCCTTCAAAGAGCGGCACAGTGGACGTGCCTTTCTCAAAACGCTGAATCTTTTCTTTTGAGATGACTGGGGGGAGGGGCACAAAGTTGAAAAAGGGACCCCCCACAGATACATTTGCTACCACCTGTTGTGAAATCTTGAACCTGCAAAAGAGGCACAGATAGTGTCCTACTTTCTTAACTGGTAACAGTTGTCTCTGAAAATAACAGAAACAGAAACCAGTCCTTTATGCAAGCTCACTTCTTGCATGTATTTTAGAAATCTAATACAAATTTACACCATCTCTAATAACCGAGTTTTACACTTTAAAAAGATCTTGAAAATACAGGAAAGAAGTCTTCCTTACAAGCATTGTTTGGAGGGAAAAAAACAGTACAAAGTAAAGAGAGAGACACTTACAGACAGGTAACCAGGATTATGTAGCCCACTTCCTGCCAGCCCTCTTTTCACAGTTTTCTTAGTTCTAATGTAAACAACATCCCATAATTTTTCAATTCAAACTCCTTAGAAGCTTCTGTTGGTGAGTCCTGAATTCCAAAGAAGTTTCACAGCACCCAAGGATCCTAAGCTTTCTGTGCCAAAACCCACTATGTATGTTTTTTCTGACACTCCTAAACTATACCCTTGTCCCGTCTCAACAAGTAGCTTTCCTAGTCAACGCTTCCTATTCTTGAATTTCACTCCGCTGGTTTAGGTACTTAATTTAACTTCTAATATTGCAACCATGATTGTTCTGGCAAACAAGGTAACTTTTCAACACATCTATGAGTTGCATCCACTCTAATTCTCAGAGTAGCATCATTGACTGGACTTGCTTCATTACCATGGCTTTGCAGAGTGGATCAACCTCAGGTAGCCCTATTACAAAATGTACAATACTACCCCCAGCCCTAACATTTTAATTTCATTTTAAGTCTGAAACTGCCACTGCAAAATTATAATGGAGACAGTGAAAGAGATCTGACTAACCAACTCCATCTTGCTTTAATCTCCAAGCTATGTTTGCTCATTCAGTTGCTTCTTGTTTAGTTAGGCCAAACTAACTTTGGGAGGAACTTACAGTTTAAAAGAAAGATGATACGAGCCCTTTCCTGTAACAAACCCCCTTCTTGACTAGGGACTAGATTGCCTTTGTAGGACTAACAAATTAGCCACAAGATTAGAAATTATGGTTTAGGAGTCACGCAGCTGGAGCTACAAGATTCTGACCCTCCCTAAATTGCTCCTGGGGGTAACATTACTATTGTAAAACCTAAGACCTGTGCTTGAGATATTTTGCAGACCCCACACTTGATGGATCAGCTGGCACTACACAGAGCGATAAACTGGCTCATCTGGTCTTGTGGTCCTCAACCAGGAACTGACTCAGCATGAGAGAAAAGCTTTGACTCCCTATGATTTCATCTTTGACCTGACCAACCAGTGCTCCTGACTCACCCACCCCCTACCCATCAAATTATCTTTAAGAACTCTGATCCCTGAATGCTCAGGAAACTAATTTGAGTAATAATAAAACTCCAGTCTCCCGCATAGCCAGCTCTGTGTAAATTACTCTTTCTCTGCTGTAATTCTCCTGTCTTGAAAAATTGGTTCAGTCTAGGCAGTGAGGAAGGTGACAAGTCCAAGAGAAAAAAATAAAGATATATGAGTATATGTACACATTCCTTCTTCTCAAAACTTACTGTAACTGAACTCAATGTTAACATCATTCCTCACTAAGTTACACAGTTAAGAATAACACAGTGGTGTGAATTTTTTAATCAAAGAAGTGCAAAGTATTTTTAGACTTGTTTCTAATGACAGAGGTTTATTGGTGTTCTTGTTTCCATGCATCTTCCCAAATCTCCACAACTGGAAATTCCACTAGCAATATTCTTTGATGTATTCCTTTCTTCATTCATTCACTCACTACTTTTTGGGAGGGTACCATGTGCAAGACATTGTTCTTGATACAGAGATGAACAAAAAAGATAAAATCTTTGCCATAATGGACCTTGCATTCAAGTGTGGGGAGACAAACAAGAACATGTAAACCAATAATACTTTCAAATAGTCTGATATAAAGAAAATGAAATGCAGCAAAGAGATATAAAGAGAGAGGGAGCTATTTTAGAAAGGCTGGCCAAGTAAGGATTTGCTAAGTCTTCACATTTGAAAGGAAACTTGAATGATATTTATTATCATAGGGATCTTGAGGATAAGTACTGATGGCACAGAAAGCAGAAGGTATAAATTCCTGAGGCTGCAATTCAAGGAACGGAAAGGCCAGGTGGCTGGAACCCAGTAAACTATAACAAAATTGTCTCCATTAAATGCAAAGAAATTTAACTGAAAATGTAGTAAACCCTTCATATATTTCCTAACAAATGCTGCACATGAGAGGAAGAAAATAAAAGTTTTGGATGTGAATGTCAGGTATTCTGATAGACTCGATAGTTAAGAGACTCTCTCACATCAGTCTTGCAGAAAATATGACTCAAATGAGTACAGTAGGAAATTTACAAATTATTACATGTCATGACCTTTCGAGTCTGAGGTAGATTAAAACCACAAGAATGGATACATAATAGTAAATTTTTATTTATTAGCATTTATTACTACACCATAAGCTGTAGCATTTAACGTTTTTGACTCTTCACAGTGCTATGCTTAGCATTTTTCTGTGGCATTAAACATGAATTTTGCAGAACAGTATGGATATTGATTTTCAAGAGTAAGTGAATCTAAGATCTGCTTTCCAAGATTCTGTTTAAAAAATAAAGCTGCATCCAGAAATAAATTTAATAAGTATACTTACTTGTTAAAATACATAAAAGAAAAAGATATTCTGTGTAAGAAATCACACCTACAAGAAAAATAGTATCAGTTATATGTATAAAATGTTGTTTGAGAAGCAATAAATGCTATAATGAGCTTATAGTTTAAAAATAGATGCTATATTTTAAATGACAATTATTATTATAAAATCAAAGCGAAAGAAGCAACAAATTTAATTTTACTTTACTCGTTCCACATGCCTCCATAGATACTCATATAAAATCATTATGCTGTCAAATACATTGGCAAAAAAAGCAAAATTATAATGCATAGCAGTAACTTTTAAACTTGTTGCTAGTTTCTAATGTATGACTCTTAACATAAAAAAGTTGTCAAGTCCAACAACAGAGGTTAAAGGAAAAAATAAGTAAAAATAAAAAGGTTGGAAATAGTTAATGAACACTGCAAAGTGCTTACTTTTTATTAACACTTGGATAAAACATTTAGACATTGTTACTTAGAAATTTGATATTTGTTTTACATTTTAAGAATAAAGGTCTATAGTTACCACTTTTCTGCTTTCAAATTATCTTCAATGCTTCTATTATATGTACGTTAAGGAGTTTTTATTGTAATTAAATGTCTTATACTTTCTGTACATCACATCCTGAGTTCTCAGTAACTCCATACTTACAAATTTTAAAAGGAGTCCATTTGAAGTAAATAAAAAAGTGCATTCTGTTACTTGAATTCTTGCTTTTGCAATACAAAACCCAAAACCAGATTTAGTGCTTGAACTGACCTTCCAAGCAGATACTGAGAAGATTGACATCAGGAATCTGTATCTACAATACTTATTTAGATATCAGATAGTTCTGATGCTTGGTAAAAGGGTATAAAAATCCTTTAAATAACCAGATTGTGAACTTTAAAACTCCATTTTATATGATGTTCTTTGAGGCTGCCTTCTTTGTTACAGAACAAAGAGAAGAGGAGTCACTGTCAGGCAGTTTGTCAGAAACATGAAGGGCACTACCCAGGAAGCCCTGAAAGCATTCATTCCCTTCTTTTGTTTATACTAGAATATTGTGACCTATAGACAGATAGTTCTGGTTGATTGCCATGAATGTTATGGGAGAAAGATTCTGGAATGGTCAATGTATATAAAGATACAATACTTAAGAGTCCACAGGGATCCCTCAAAAAATGAAAGAAAAGCATAAAAGAAGGGGCAAAAAAAGGAAATGAGTTGGGAAATGGGCATGCTGTCGCCATAATCCTATCTCACTGACTGTTGTTCTAGTTGACCTGGTAGAATACACAAGAGATGCTGGTTGGTACAAAGAACTTCAGTAACTGCTATGCATCTTTTATTTGATAGTTAACTCAAGACTTCCCTCAAGTAAGCACTACTTCATAGCAAGTGTCCAGACCATGACTATCATGGTAGACACTTCTTTGCAGGACCACATGGTGATTGAGGTGGCTTAAACCACAGGGAAGAAAAATGAAGTGAAACCCATGATACACTATAATTTAATAAAAATAGTCAAGGAAAAGAGAAACTACTACTGAAGATGAACTGTATATTTTTAACGCTTTCCAATTATAAAAACAGAATACTATAAAACTTACTCTTCAATTTACTTATGGCATCCAGGATCAAAAAAAAAAAAAGCTAGGCATATAGTAATGGTGTGATCTTTAGAAACAGAGGATAAGAAAGATGCCAACTAGGTTTCTTTTGAAAATTCAATCAAAACAAATTTTAAGGGAAGTTCCTTAAAAGGATTACATTGTTTAATTCCTATACATGACACATTGCAGTTGGCTGTTATAATTAAGTCTCTATAATACATGTTTTCATGAATGCATATCAATTTTTTATTATTTAAATGTATAACATTTTCTCTAGAGGTAATACTTTACATAGATAAACTTTTAATTTTAAAATTAGTCTTTAGCCAGGCATGGTGGCTCACACCTATAATCCCAGCACTTTGGGAGGCCAAGGCAAGAGGACTGTTTGAGTCCAGGAGTTCGAAACCAGCCTGGGCAACAAAGTGAGACTTTATCTCTACAAAAAAATCAAAAAATGAGGGGGGAAGAATTGCTCGAGCCCAGGAGGTCGAGGCTGCAGTGAGCCATGACTGCACCACTGCACTTCCGCCTGGGTGACAAAGCGAGACCCTGACTCAATAAATAAATAAAATAAAACAAAGATAAAAATAAAATTATGTCTTCAATAGCTCTAAAGGTTTAGTCTTAAAATGTCTCTGCCACTTAATCACTATTTAAAAAAAGCAAGGCTCTTCTAACTTCTCTATTTATTCTAACTTCTCTAATGATTCTAAAACTTTCTGGGATCATGTATTACCCTGATGATCTGATTAATATGATACAGATACGCACTGTACTACAGGGTGTAGCTATTTAAATTTAAAATACTTAAAATCAAATACAACTAAAAATTAAGTTCCGCAGTTATGCCAGTCACATTTCAAGTGCTTAACAGTCGTATGTGGCTAGTAGCTACCATGAGAGACAGCACAGAAACAGAGTATTTCCGTCATAGTGGCGCAGAATAGATTCTATCCCCTGGGGAAAAAAATGCAAACATGTGTATAACATGAGAAGGATTAGGATATGCCTAAACCTAGGACTTCTAGATTTAACCTTCCCCTTAACTAAAAGAAGGCTTTTTCTTCCATGCGTTATTTTTCTCAGATTATATTTGATCCAATTTGTATTTTCCCATGAGGTATATATATTAAGAAAAATGTTTGAAATTCACCATATTTACTTGATCCTTCTGAGCTTTGAATTTTCCTCATCCTATTATCTCACCCTAAGATCTGAATGGCAATCTTTAAGACAATATCCAGGAAAAAAATTTCTAAGATTTTTTTAAGACACTTTGGCCTAGGTTTCTTGAAGATTTAACAATCTTACTTATGAAACACCTACAATAAAAGATACGGTGTCTCTTCCTTTCAGATTATATGTAAACCATGTGGAAGCAATACAAACTTTCTAATTCTACTTAAATAAAATATATGAATTATAACTACTCCTTCAAAGTGTTTGTCTTCAGGCTGAAGTACATTATTTTCAAACCAATATTCGTTAAAACTGATGAAAAGGGAAAATATAACTGCTTAGATAATTTCTTTAATATATTGCATATTCCTGTATTTGAGGATACAAAAAATATATTTCCAAGAAATATTACTTTTTAAGATTAAAAAGACTAATACATTTTTTCTACAAATGTGTAAAAAGGTACACTGTAAAAGAAAATTACAATAAAAGCCATATAATGTGATTGCCAGGAAACGTATAAATTAATGAATTAACCTAATATTGATACTGATAATAGAGTAAGTTGAAACAGGTACATTTGCAGTAAGTATTGGCCTTTAAAGGAAACATGTCGAAACTAGGCTGTCAAAGGACGTATCCACTAAATTTTTCCTGTTGATTAGTTTAGGAGCATCTGTAATTCTCTCAGAGCGAAATGGAAGGAAGAAAAATATACCTTTGAAGATCTAGTATTTTTGTAAAATGTTTTCTTTGGGGAAATAGAGAATAAACTTTTCAATATGGTTAAAGAACAATTTGTTAAACTATGTAAGTCCATTTTGTTGTAAAAAAATTTGGAAGATACAAATAATATATAAACAATAACATGAAAACCACCCTTAATGAAGAGTGGAATTATCCGAGAACAACATTAATACTCAGAAATGTTAATATTTTGCTGTTTTCTTCTTTAGTTTTTTCTCTATGCATACACATAGATGTAATTTAAAAATTATTTTAGGTACGGGAAAATATGCATATACAAATAGTATACATAATACAGTTTAAAAAACGGACACGTACTAAGGTTAACTCACCTCTTTCTTTAAGATTTCGAAATAGCTTCGATGAGCCTTTCCAAACTGGTGGTGTTTCTGCGAGCATTTGATTTAATTCCTATGACAGAAGTTATTATACTATTGATGAATTGGTAAACCACTTGCTTATAAAATAGATCAAAAACACGTTTAAATGTCCATGCAAAATTCTCCACTTAAAAGACCTGAAACATGGCATTATTTATCCTATGTTATGCCTGTGGTTCATTCAAGCACACAACACAGTATTTGCCCATGGTTCAAACATAAAATAAATGATGAAGAGGCTACATTAAATTTAATTACAGCTACCTAAAATTTCAGATAAGATGAATAATGGGAGGTTATACATAAGACAACCAAATCAAGATAAAACAGTGAGTTTAAGTTCTGGAGCCAATCATAAAGGAATCGTTTTAGGAAAACCATGGAAAAATGTGAATTTCCATATCAAGATCAGAAACGGTCACATCACCTGGCTTCACATAATGTCTCTTCTTTGTAACACATTTGGATTTAGAGAGCTTCGTGTAGAGGAAGTAAATGAACAAAGGATTATGTTACAAAGGAATGAAAAGTATTTAATGGTTAGTGACTTAGAGAATGATAACATTGGATGAAACAGAAAGACAAGGGTACTGCATTATTGTGGTCACTGTTTCGTCACTGTTTCAATTTGTTTCTAGTTTTAACTTAACACAGACTTCAACTGCTGCTTAGCTTTTTCTTTTTTAAAAAAGTCAAAACTATCAGTGCTGCTCGGAAACTATTGGAGAACTTAGACATTTGAATCATTACTCATATGCTAAATCAATTTTGAATTTATTGTGTATAGTCTGTTAAAAACACTAAGTGAAAACTATAATTTGATTAATCTTGAAGAAAAATGATTAAAAGATTTGGTGAGATAACTTGAAATAATTTGAAATAATAAAATTAGTCTGCTTAGAAACACATTAGACAAACACAGAACCCACTTCTATTTTCAGATCTGATCCCCACTCCTCAGAGCATGTGGTTCCCCAATAGTTTGAGCATCACACCTGGGAGTTGGTGCGAAACGCAGAATCTCAGTGCCCATGCCAGACCTACCGAGCCACAACCTGCATTTTTAACAAGATCTTCTAATTTTTACACACATTCAAGTCTGGAAGGCATTTCAGACAAACCATTCTCGATGCAGCTGTACCTAAAAATGCTTTCTGACATTTATAAATCATATTTGTTTAACTGCAAAGCTGAGCTAGCAGAAGTATAATTCTTAGTATGTCAAAGGCAGGAACAGCATTAATTAGGGGATTTATGGACACCGTGAAGCCCATATGCGGATTCTTGTGTTTGTTTTCTTCATGTTTCTATATCTGCACTGCAGGTAAAATATGCCACTAAATAATCAGTGCATCTGATTATAGAATAGCAATGGCACAGAATAATTCAGCTCCAAATTGTAATGAGAAACTGGGATATTTATTGTTTAGACAACAGTAAACTCACATATGATTAAATAAAATATTCTGGGCTGGGCTCAGTGGCTCAGGCCTATAATCTCAGCACTTTGGGAGGCCGAGGCGGGTAGATCCCTTGAGCCCAGGAGTTTGAGACCAGCCTGGGCAACATGGCAAAACCCCATCTCACAAATAAACAAACAAACAACAATTAGCTGGAAATAGTGGCGTTCATCTATAGTCTCAGCTTACTCAGAAGGCTGAGGTGGAAAAATCACTTGAGCCTAGGAAGTCGGGCTATAGTGAGCCATGATCACACCACTGCACTCCAGCCTAGGCAACAGAGCGAGACCTTGTCTCAAAAAAATATTAAAAAATTTTAAAAACAACATTCTGAATAAACTTTATGCAGCTTAGTTTATACCATATCTATTGTAACTGTATAAATATTAACTAATCTTTCTCCATTTTAACTGGTTCCATGTCTTCCAACCTCATCTGTTCTAGCTTAAACTCAGCTACAGTGTAAGACTGAAAAATCATAGCTACCTTTTATTGTGTGCCCTCTATGTGTTTGGCAATAGGCTCATACAATAACTTCATTCTAAAAACAATCCTCATTATGCATATTTTAACAAGACTTAAAGTGGATAAGTAACACCCAAGGTCACAGAACTACTAAATGACAAAGCCCAGATCCTTATTGACTCCAAGTAGCTTATTTTAGTCATAATCTAGTTTCTCCTGGTCTAAATCATCCAATCAACACATTCATTTTGTCTTCTCTTATTAACTTTAAGGACTTCTAAAATTTCTTAAAATCTTTATATTTCCACTCATGTCAGGAATCTCTCTCCCTACTCCCAATTCCCAGCTTGGTTTCATATGTAGCAGCGCTATATTACAAAGAATTTGGTCTTTGCCCCTGGGTCCTGGGAAGGAGACTCTAAATCCTTTGTTCATACCTGAGTTTGTGCTAAGGAGATCACTCAGGAGGGGAGCTGCTTACCAGAAACAATAACTGTGATTAGAGAGCTGGGGCTTTAGCGAGCCTGACCTCTGGGGAGAAAAGAGAGGCTATAGATTAAGTTCAATCACATGGCCAATAATTCAATCAATCATGCTTATGTAATGAAACCCTAACAAAAATTCTAAGCACTAAGCTCAGTGGCGCTTTCTGGTTGTTGAACACGCTGTTGTGCTAGGAGGGTGACACACCCCAACTCCATGTTCTCAAAGAAGGCATAGAAGCTCTGTGTTCAGGACCTTCCCAGACCTTGCCCTCTCTCTTCAACTGGCTGGTCTTATTCTGTATTCTATCTAATAAAACCATAACCATAGGTACTGCATTTTTTGAGTTCTATGATTCATTCTAGCAAATCATTAAACCTGAGGGGAGCTGTGGCAACCTCCTAGACTTGTAGACAGTAAGACCAGAGTGTGGGTGGCCTGGAGCCCCCAAACTTGCAACAAGCATCTGAAATGAGGGCAGTCTTGTTAGGCACTATGCTTAAACTCAGAGTGGTTAGTGTTAGAATTATATTGTAGGTAGAAAATAAATATTTGCTGAATTAAATTCAGTCTCCTAGAATTATAGTTGCCTTTTAAAGGAGTTACACAATTTTCTTAAATAAGTACTATTTAAAAAAATTATACAGTTAGTAGCTATATATTATAGAAAAATTAGTAAATACAGAAAATAAAAACTAATTGTAACCCAGGGATGACAACCTTAAGTTTTAGAGCAAACTTAATTGAGTCTCTAGGGGTGGCAAGTTACACATACACACACACACACACACACATATTTTAACATCATTTTAGTCTGATTCTCTAGCTAGGCATATTTATATAGTATATGGTATTTATGTAGTATTTTGTTAATATTTGTTGCTGCAAATATTAAATCATTCTCTGCATACTGTTTTATAACTTACCCTTTGCATTTAATATATTATCATGAGCATATATATTTTCCTGTCAAATATTCTCCATTTTCATTTTAATGGCTACACAGAAGTTGTCTACAGTAGCAGTTCTGAAAGGCAACTCTTCACATTCTTAAAAATATTAGGGACCCAAAAGAGATACTGTTTTTATGGGTTATATCTAACAATATTTAATTTATTTGAAAATAAAAACAAATTTTTAAAACACAAGAATACACAAACACACATTCCATTAGTTGGTAGAGCAATGGCATCATTACCAAACAGCCTCTAGAAAACTCCACCACAAACTCATGAGAGAATGACAGTGAATAAAACAAGTATATTCTCAGTATTATGATGAAAATAGTTTTGACTTCATGGACCTTTGAAAAGGTCTTTGCAGTTTAAATGACTGTCAGTTAATATTATTTTGCAACTTGCTCTTTTACTCAACCTCGTTTTCTAGTTCTACTCATGTCAATGCACATAGTTGTAATGTATTTTATTCATTTTAACTCTGTATTTCTACACTTATCCTGGGTTTCTCTATTTCATAAATCTTTCATTCACTTGCCTAATGATTGACATTATATCATTCCCAAATTTTTGCTATTACAATTGATGGTTCAGGAAACACATACAGCAGCAATCCCCATCCTTTTTGGCACCAGGGACTGGTTTCTTGGAAGACAATTTTTCCACAGACCAGGAGCAGGGAAGGGGAAATGTTTTGGGGATGATTCAAGTGCATTACATTTATTGTGCACTTTATTTCTATTATTATTACAATCTAACATACGATGAAATAATTATACATCTCATCATCATGTAGAATCAGAGGGAGCCCTGAGTTTGTTTTCTTGCAACTAGATGGTCCCATCTGGGGGTGATGGGAGACAGTGACAGATCATCAGGCAGTAGATTCTCATAAGGAGCACGCAACTTAGATCCCTCACATGCCAGTTCACAATCGGGTCTGGGCTCCTATGAGAATCTAATGCTGCCGCTGATCTAACAGGAGGCGGAGCTCAGGCAGTAATGTGAGCAATGAGTGATGGGGAGTGGCTGTAAATACAGATGAAGCTTCACGGGAAGTGTCGGGGGGGATCTGATATATAGGATTTCTGTGGCAAACATGAAAACATTTCTCTAGTATGCATTTCTAGAAGAGAGATTTCTCATATGCATTTTCAACATTATTAGGTATTGCCAAATATCACTCAAAAGTAAATATACCCCAGCCTGGGTGACAGAGCAAAACCCTGTCTCCACTAAAAATACAAAAATTAGCTGGGCATGGTGGTGTGTGCCTGTAGTCCCAGCTACTCAGGAGGCTGAGGTGGGGGGGTCACTTGAGCCCAGGAGGCAGAAGTTGCAGTGAGCCAAGATAGTGCCACTGCACTGCAGCCTGGGTGACAGGGACTGACTCTATCTCAAAAAATTTTTAAAAAGTAAATATACCAATTTACATTCTCACCTGGTTCCTTCTTGTTCTCCTTGCTAATAATTGGTATTGTCAGATTTCTGGAAACTAACAACCTGGTGGGTGTGAAATAGTATCATATCATTGGTTTAATTTGCATACCCTAAGCTACTAGTAAGGTTGACCTCCTTTACATATATTCAGCGGCCATTGTAGGTACTTTTGTCTATTTTTTTCTATTTAAGTTGATTATCTTTTTTATAAAGATAAAAAAAGGGGTTCTACATGACTGCAAGACACTTACCCTCTTCTGTTAATATGCTGCATGCATATCCTCCCACCATCATACATCTTTTAACATTGTTTACACTGTCTTTTGATGCTAAACTTTGAAATATTTAATTTAGTAAAAATTGCTAATAATTTCAAGTTTTGCTTTGAGTCTTATCTAAAAAAAAAACTCTCGTGCCTCTCATTTTGATTTTACTCTTATAGAATTTTTGTCACAAATAAGAACTTAATCCATCTGAAATTAGTTTTTGTATATGGTAGTAAATCTGAGGCCTAATTTGCCCCCTCCATGGAAAAATTATTATTCAAACATCTATGATTGACAGGGTCAATCTTTTTACCAATGATTTATAGATCTATCTATATATGCCTGGATCTGTTTCTGGATTCTATATTCTATTACCTTGATCTAGTTTTAAAAAATATCTTTGCAATGATGTAATACTACTTTATTATAGCTCTATTTCTAATCTTAATATGTCATAAGCCCCATTATTCTCATCTCAATGGTTTTTTTTTCCCCTCTTTCCTTTTTGGAATTGTTCTAAATATTTTGGGGCCCTTACTCATCCAGATTAATTTTAAAGGTTAATTTCGAATCAATTTGGTTGGGATTTTAATTGGAGTTACAGTGCATTTATAGATAGATTTGGAGGATCATTATCAAAAGGAAATGGCTTATTACCAGTATGAACATGATATGGTTCTCCATTTACTTGTGCTTTTAAAAATATAATTTAATAATGTTTTGTACATCTTCTGTTATGAATTGCTTTTAAGTACCTAATAGTTCTTGTTTCTATGATGAAATGCATTTTATTCAATACTAGTTTCTAATTGCTCTCGCTGGTGTGGAGCATCTTATTAACTTTGGTTTACTGCTCTTATATCCAGTAGCAATCTTGCTAAACTTTTATTAAATTTAAACAAATCTAAAATGTATATATTTTTACATTTTTCTTCCAATCATATTCTATTCTATGCCTCTATTCTAATCCTTAGAGCCTCTTCTTTTTTTCATACTACATATTATGGTCTCAATTGTGCCCCTCTCCCTCATTCATATGTTGAAGTCCTAAGCCCCAGTACCTCAGAATCTGACTGTTTTGCAGAAAGGACCTTTCTTTAAGGAGGTAGTTAGGTTTTTATATAAGGTCATCAGGATGAGCGCTAATCCAATATGACTGATGTACTTATAAGAAGAGATTAGGACACAGACATACCCAGAGGAAAGACCATGTGAAGACAGAGGAAGAAGACAGCCACCTAAAAGCCAAGGAGAGAGGCCTCAGAAGAAACTAACCTGCTGACACCTGGATCTCAGACTTTGAGCCCTCAGAACCGTGAGAAAATAAATGTCTGGTGTTTAACCCATTCAATCTGTGATATATTGTCATAGCAGCCCTAGTATACTATACTAGCCCAGACTTTCAGTAAAATGCTACGGAACAGTTGTGATAGCAGGCATATTTGCATTGTACAGTAGCTCCCCCTTATTTGTGGCTTAGTTTTCTACAGTTTCTGTGACCCTAAGTCAACTGCAGCCCAAAAACATTAAATGGAAAGTTCCAAAAACAATCCATAAGTTTTAAGTTGCACACTGTTCTGTATAGCATGATGAAATCTCACACTGTCCAGCTCTGTCCTATACAGGACGTGAATCATCCCTCCGCCCAGTATATCCACGCTGTATACGTTACCTACCTATTAGGCACTTAGTAGTTCTCTTGTCTACGACATTGAAAAAACATAGTATATATAGGGTTCAGTACTTTCCACATGTTCAGCATTCATTGCCAGGGGTCTTAGAGCATATTACCCACTGATAAACGGGGATTAATATACCTAACTTGAAAGACAATGTCTCTCAAGTTCCACAAATGACCATGAGCTGTAGGCTTTTGGAGGATTCCCTTTAACTAATTAAGGACATTCCCTGGATTTCTAATATTCTTTTTTAAAAAAATAATAAAATCATACCTATAAAAGTATAAAAGGAATATATATGCAATTTAAAGTTAAGAAATAGTGAAGTTAAAAAATAGAAAATTATCAGTACTTTAGAAGCCTCTTTGAGCCCATTACTGATGATATTCCCTGCTATCATCCTGAAGACGAATACTTTCTTGAATTTAATGTTAATTATTCCTTAGTTTTTCCGCGTATGAATGTATCCTAAATAATATGATTTCATTTTCCCAGTTTTGGACTTTATACAAATAGAATTATACCTTGTATTTTTGAACTGCTTATTTTGTTTACCATTATGTTTCTGAGACTTGCTTAGTTAAAGCACTGTTATAATTCATTTGTTTTCACTATTGTGTAGTATACTATATGAATAAATCAAAATTTATTTATGGTATAGTATTGATATATTAAAGTTTTGGGGCCATGATATATAATCTATAAACATTCTTATGAACTTCTGTGGCATATAAGCAAGAATTTCCCTAGGTATATACACTGGTGTAAACTAGATACCAGTGTATTTAGTATAGAAATTACTAGATCACAGAGTCTATTCAAACTCAACTTTACAAGGTACATGTGCATGCACTATTGCAGAATTTAAAGGCAGGTATGCATTTACTAGGTATAGGGTAGACATATCTTCAATTTTAGCAGACAATGCCAAATTGTTTTCCAAAGTGGGTATACCAACACATGAGATTTACCAGTAATCTACATTTTCACCAACCCTTAGAAACGTCCACCTTTTCATTTTCTGACAAACTGGAGGATAAAAAAAAGGGAACCCTAATGTGATTTGATTTGCAAAAAAATCATAAAATATATAAAAATACGTAATATATTTCATGAAATATATAATTATATATACATATATGCATGCACATATAAAATTTGTGTATATCCACCAAGAGCTTTAACTCACCTGTTTGGAAAGTGACTTCCAAGTTTTGGCAACTAAAATAAACAAATGTAAGATAATTAGATAATAAATACTTCATGGAATATCTATCCATATTTGCTAACCATCTACAGCCACAACTTATGACAAAACTTTTATGTCTAAAAGGCAAAGTTTTTTTTTAACCTCAAAATTTAGATCTGTGATATGATCTTATACATGTTATCTACTTGTTTTATATACTATGCACCGTTTATAGTAAGTATCAGTGACACAGGAAATATTTCTCCACAGCCCTATCATCTTAAATTTGGGCTTTCTGGACTAATAAAGTAAGTTAACTTTCTCCATGTTAAACATCATGCGGGCTTAAAAGTACAAATAATGATACTTACAAAATATTCAAACTAGAATATAAAATAATATTAACATAGATAAACTATAATTTTAAGGTATTACTTGTGATCTTTGCTGTACTAGTGCTCCATGACATAATTCACAGGTCAGGTCTCTCTAGAATGAAGAAGGATTGGGAAAAGAAAAAAAGAAAGGAAAGGGAGGCTAGGTAAAGTGATGGGGAAACTTGTCCTGTTCTTCCCTACAACTATTCAAGAAGCATCACTAAAGTAAGAGTGTTGTAGCTGAATAAAATGTCAGGGATCACTTTCTTTTTGTGATTCCTCCTCACACCCCCAAAGATCTCAAACACTGTAAAACTTATAACGTTGGGAAAAATGTGTAGTCAGTATTGCTATTTCCTTTGCTCAGATTTGAACACTGTAAATATTTAATGCCTGCCTAAGAATTAGCACCAGGTTTACATATGACTAAGTCCTGTAATACAGCTATATTAGGAAACTGGTAAATATTAATTACTTCAGCTACATTACAATAATGCCAACCAACATCTTTTTTTACCTGGCAACGGGGCTATTTCTATATAATTAACAATATATCAAATTCAAAATTACAAAAAAAGCAATTTTTGTTATGTAATTTTTCTTTATTAGGCAACAAAACAACTCAATTTAAAATCAAAAAAGAAGAAATATGTTTCTAATGATAGATTTCTTCTTTAAGCAGCAACAACATCCTTCCTCTATCCAAGATAGTTTATACAAATGTATAATCAAGTGATTCAAATAACAGGTCTACAAATTAGAATTTAGCATATAACCTTAAGTATGATACTGTCTATGTTTATTTTACAAAGACACTTCCCTTTTAACAATGAACAGAACAATGCAAATAATATTTATTATTCTGTTGCTCTTAAAATATAGCAGTAAGAAAATAAGAAAAATAAATGGTAGAAAAGTACATGCATATGCTCTTATGCAATGCTCAGAAGACACTTATCAAAAGAGGAAGTTAGACGTACTCTTGAGTTTTGCAGGGTCTATGAGATTTCCATGGTAAATTATTCACAAAAGACATATTCATTCTGTCGGAAATGTCACCATGTTCAATATGATTAGCTTTTTAAATAAAGACTAAAGAGCCATTAAGATTGTTCTTCAAAGGATTTTCTGAATTCCTTATTCCATATGAAGTTACTGCATATATAAATATAACTTAGGTGGAGAAGGACTTCAATTCTATTGGAAATATTATTTCTTAAGCTGTAGGTTGATGTTCATTATATTTTTAATATGTTTTTGCATGTCTGAAAAATTTAATTTTTTTAAAAATCTAAATTAAAATAATTCTTGATACTATGTTGGAAAATAATTACTGACTTTAGTTCTAGAAAAGAAAGTCACCATTTAGGTTCTATTTAAGTATGCAAAATAAGATTATAATGCAAAATCATAATCAGATATCTCAACATTTATTTGATCTATAATTTTTAAGCAAATATTTACACAGCGTACCATTTTTTTCCCTACTGAACGTCATCATAAAATGATATCAAAGACTTTTAAAAATCATGGCTATGATTTTAAACAGGGAAAAAATGGTATGCCATGTAAATATTTGCTTAAAAATTGTCACAGCTATGGGCTGGGCATGGTGGCTCACGCCTATAATTGCACTCCTTTGGAGGCCGAGGCAGAAGGATCACCTGAGGTCAGGAGTTTGAGACCAGCCTGGCGAACATGGTGAAACCCCAGCACTACAAAAATACAAAAATTAGCCGGGCATGACAGCAGCTGCCCGTAATCCCAGCTACTCAGGAGGCTGAGGCAGGAGAATCGCTTGAACCCAGGAAGCGGAGATTGTAGTGAGCCAAGATCACCCCCTTGCGGTCCAGCCTTGCTGACAGAGCGAGACTCCTCTCAGGGGAAAAAAAAAAAAATCATGGCTATGAATTCAAATGATGATGATGATGACGACCTATCAATATTAAATGTTTACTGTGTGCCAGGTACTATACTAAGCATAATTAATTCATTCAATCTTCAAAAAAAAAAAAAAAACTTCATGAGGCTGTTATTTTTAAAAATGAGGAAAGAGAAGATTAAATAACTTAACTAAGTTTTCAAAGCCAGTAAGTGCCAAGGTTTAAACACAAGTCAGATTTCATTATGCTACAGTTTTAACGTTTCTGACTTAATACTCAGTACATGAAACATTTTTCTGTTCTTTTTCTTTTCTAAAACCCCAACTTTCAAAACAGGCTTTATGAATATCTCGATCTTTTGTGATTGTTCTTAATTATGTTCGAAAAGTGCTGGTTAGAAATTAACTGAGGTTGTGGTTGTAAAATACCCTGTATAATTTTTTAAATAATAAAAACCAGTTTTTTACTCTTAAGTTATGGTTTTAAAATACCTATGAGAAGAATCACCACGAAAGTTATTTCCAAAAAGCAAAACCCAACAGTGTGCTTCCAGTGAATGTATTGTGAAGAAAAAAATTCTAGAAAACAATGAAGTAAAATTTTTTCAAAATATGAAACTGTGGTCAGGCACAGTGGCTCACATCTGTAATCCCAGCACTTTGGGAGGCTGAGGCAGGTGGACCACTTGAGCCCAGGAGTTCAAGACAAGCCTGGGAAAACATAGCAAAACCCCGTCTCTACAAAAAATTTTAAAAATTAGCTGGTGGCATGGTGGCATATGCCTGTAGTCCCCGCCACTTGGGAGGCTGAGGTGGGAGGATCATTTGAGCCTCGGAGGTTGAGTTGTGATTGCGTCACTGCACTCCAGCTTGGGGGACAGGGCAAGACCCTGCCTCAAAAAAAAAAAAAAATTATAGATTATTAAGTATTACTTAAAGAACAGCTTCAAGTATGTTTGAAAAAATTATAGAATTTGATATAAAATTCTATTTAGCATCTAAGAAATTCCTTCCTTCAAGAAATATTTATTGTGTACCTATCGTGCCAGGTAACCATATTCTACCTTGGAGTTGGTTGTTTCTGTATCTTATGTCATCTTACAATATTGTAAGTTTCCTGAGTGCACAGACTTTGCATCCCCCTCAGCACACAGAAAAGAACCTTAATACAGAAGTAGTCGTATAAATATTCCATACATTTTTATTTAATCGATTTGGTACAACATGGATTCTTTATATTTATTAGCAAATTAGTATTAAATCTATACTAACTCACAAATAAAGAATCTACATTGTACCAAATGGATTAAATAAAAAGGATATAATCCTTATCATAGCCTTAAAATCCTAAATAAAAAAAAAAAAAAAAAAGGAACTCTAATTAAGTTTTCGCCTTTCCTATCACTATATGGTCCTACATATTCCCAAAGTGGCTACTATTACTATACCATATACTGTCTTGATTTCATGTTTTAGCTTATGTAGCTTACATTTCTTTAAATGCTACTCTCATAGTTTCTGGTTAAAATCTTTTCTTTTTAATTTAAAATCTGGCACGATCAAAAGTGTCTACTTCAAATTCCATTCCAGCTACCTTTCAGTTCCTTTCTCTTTTGCAACCAAATATTATTGTAAGAGGGTCCTTTACACTCATCGTCTTCATTTCTTCATCTGCTACTCACTCCTGCAATTGCCCTAACGACTCCACTGAAACATCATTTTAAAAAACCATCAATAACCTTCATGTTATTAAATCTAGGGGACATTTTCCTGTCCTATCTAACTTGAATTCTCAGTAACACTGCACTCAATTGGCAATTCCGGCTATTTTACTTGGCTTCTATGACTACATACCCTTACGATTTTCTTCCTATGTCTCTGGCCACTCTTATGTCCCCTTTCCTCATCCTTTCAAAGCCTTTTGTCCATTCATCTTTTAAAGAGCAGAAATTCCTCAAGGCCAGGTCTTTGGTTATCTATATTCTCATCCTATACGGCTTCCCTAGGCAATTTCATTCATACACATCATATGAATTAGCAATAATGCAAAGATGAATCCTAAATATATACCTGAATCTCTTCTTTGATATCCAGTGGAAATAATCCAAAGAATCAAAAATTCATTAAAAGTTAGTATGTCAGGTAGCCAATTTGCCAAATTACTGAGTATTTATTTTAAGGTTCGTTTTTGCCATATTGCTGACTCAGGAGAAAAAAATGGCTATAATTGTTCTAGTCTAAAAGTATTTGTGTGACAGTTTAAAGCAGATATGGGTCAAATGACTGATTATTTGTTATACTGATTTTTCGTGAGTGATCTTTCAGTGAACTGAAATGAATTATTAAAAAAAAAAATCCAGCTGTATCCTTTTACATATCCAAGGTATCTCAAATAGATCATGACCAAAATTGAAATTGTGATTTTTCTCCTCAAACCTGGTCCCTACTCCCATCTACCCAGGTAAGCCAGTCAGAAACCCTTAGTTCTCATTATTCTTTTACCACCATCTGTAGAGACTTCTGAAGCCTCAACTATCACCAGTCAATTGTGATACAGTATCAAAGGACAGTATCTATAATTATCTAAAAAGGCGATTAAAATACTCTTTTTTTACTGTCTATATCTGTGAGGTAGCTTTTCTTCATATACTTCATGGAAAATAACATATTGTAACAGATCAAATAAAAAAGCACATATGAGAATACAGCTGTCTTCTGTTAAGTTAGATATTAAGAGATTTGCAAGAATGTACAGACTGCCAAAAAGTTTGAGAACTATTATTCTAATATATGAAAAGGTGAGAAACAATTAAACTATTAATATATTTACACTGCAGGAGCGATGACAAATGCAGAAGAGATACAGGTAGAATTCTTGCCCAGTGCTAACCTCAAAGCCAGTCCTCTGATCTCCTCTGTTCAGGTTTGATATAAGAATGAATAGGCAGAATATGAGTCTCTTATAAAAAGTATCAAAAGTAAGGTGGTGTTAAGCTGAGAAAGAGCAATTGAAAGTTTCTGAAAAGAGACGTGAGTAAGAGTCTGTAAGAAATATCAGTCTGTAACACTGAATAGCACAATATCATGTGAAATACCACATTACTCAGTTCTTCTAAAAAACTTATACTGTTCCATACATTTACAAGCTAGTGATAAAAAAATATACAATTATTAAGATAATTTCAGAGGTATACTTACCTTTGGGCTCATCTGTTGTAACTGCCAAAATAAAATCATACGGAGTCATGAATAACTGCCCTTCACATTCTATAGAAGCAAATAAACGAAATCGCCTCTCCCGAGATGTGGCACAGAGGTCTAAGTCTTCAATGTCTGTTCTGCCAATAGCAACCTAAGTTAAGAAAGCAAATAAATTTGGATCATGTGAAGTAATACCTCCCTCTAGAAGATACTTTTAATTATGTTGAAAGTGAATTAACAGAGTAAACGAGGAAGTGTGAAAATAACATCTTTTGAAAAACGTTAATCACTTTATAAATAAATTATTCACATAAATAAAATTAATTAATATTCGAAAGATTCTACAATAAATATCATTAAGAGCTTAAGGATTTTAAACTGGCACTTTGAAGAAGTGATTTGTGATGTTTTTGGTTTATTTCTTAAGCTTCAGTCTTACAGAGCATTAAATTATGGAGCCAGTGGTACCTGTAGAAGGAAAACCAACACCTGCTGAATTCCTACTCCGCACTCTTACAGGCCAATGTAGTTAATTACAAGTCTATTCACTAACATCCATTAATTTTCTAAAAGAATAAAATAAAATCCCAATAAGCTACTTGTAACTACCACTAAGGAAACCATTTAGCGGTAATATTTAGATTAGAAGTGAAATTGCTAATTCTAGGTCACTACAGTATAGTGACCATCATTGGTCTGAATTTTACCTAGAACTCCAGTTTGCTGAAAATTAATAGAATTAGAAAGTGTTTGTATATGGGGTGAGGGGTCTCTTTTCCTTCAAGACCTTTCCTTGTAGATAATTTTCCATTGTTATTTTCTCTCTGAAGTAACTAAAGCAAATTTATTTTTTTAATAAAAGGATTTATTTTCCTAATTACAAGAGAAATGCTAAGCTCTTACATGTAATTGAGAAGACAGAATTTTTAAAAAATTGTTAAGTATAATTTTGTTTTCTTTTTGGCAAAAAAGTAGGATTTTACCATACATGCTGTTCAATAACCTGATCTTTTTCATTTATCAATTATCAGCGCCATTTTTCTATGTCACTAAATATTCTAGTAGTTACTGTATAAAATTGGAAGACAGAATATAAAAATTTATAGATAGAACTGTTTTTGTTTTCTTTAGGCAAAGAAAATGGGATTATACCATATATATTGTTCAGTAATCTGACCTTTTTACTTACTAAAACTTTAGGGCAATTTTCCTATGTCACTATTCCTGTAGAAGACCATTTTTGTTAACTGCATAATATTCCATAGTAAATGTTTATAGTGAAACATAAACAATTCTACAAGGTTATTCAGTTGATTTCTAATCTTTAGATATTACAAAACAATGGTATAATGACCAACCTTGAAAATATTTAGAAATATCCATAAATGGTTCCTCAGGATAAATTTTTTTTTTTTTTTCTTCAGACAGAGTCTCACTCTGTCACCCAGGCTGGAGTGCAGTGGCATGATCTCAGCTCACTGCAACCTCCACCTCGTGGGTTCAAGTGATTCTCCTGCCTAGCCTCCCTTAATCCTTAGGAGTGAAACTGATAGGTCAAAGAAGACCTTTTAGTCAGACTGTCTTCGGGGAGTTTATAGCAATTTACACGATTGTCGGTAACACACAAATTGTATTTTCCCATATTTCATAAAATTATTTCTTACAAGAAAAAACTGTTTAAATATTTAGCACCTTGAGAAGCCATAACAGAAAAACCCATAGAAACTTTTGGCAAGAACACTACTTTATTTCTAAGTTACACCTTATTAAACAAAAAGCCAGGCAAATGATTAATCTTTTCCATCATTCTGAAGACTAAGACTTCTCAAAACATTACAGTTGTAGTCAAATAAAAACTCAAAAAAAGTTTCGCTCCCCACTTTTAATGGCATAAGAAATGAAATTTGTGGTGTCTGTCTTTAAGGAATGAGTATCAATCTATATGGAAAGACAGAATACTAGCTGGAGAGACAAAAGGCACAGAGAAATGGAATGGGTTAAATGCAAGCAAATACAAGACAGGCGCTATACGTCGGGCTTAAAAAGAAGGCTTCAGGAAAAATTATAAATTTGAATGCCAAGAAAAGATATGAACATTTGGGGTTTCTACAGCATATCTGAAAGATGGCCATAATCTTCCCGGGCAGAGGATTAACATTCATGGAAAAGTGTAGTAAAAGGATGGTGAGTTAATGATTTCTGAATGCCAGACTAAAGCCCTGGAGTTTAGTCTGATAGTAAACAAATGGTCTTAGGAGATTCTTAAGTGAAGCAATGATTCAAAGAAAATGGTGCTTTAGAAAGATAAAGCAACCTGGTACCAAAGACAAGTTGGCTCAGCAGTACATTGATAACAGTTGCTCAGGTATCCAAAGGTATTGGAAAATTGTTTTGGCTCTGTCGTGGGTGAGACATGAGATACTGAACAGCTCACAGGTAAAAACGACCAATAATCTCCCTGAATAGTCCCTGGGTATCAGACTACCATCTTAGTCCCCTCATACACGCATATCCCAGGGGATTCTTCTTCCTCTCAAGGTGGGAAACCAATCTTGTCTGTGACTAGAGCTTACTTTTCTGCCTTTTTCTTGCTAGGCCCATTTCGCTGGGCCTAGGTGACATCAACCAACCATGATTTATCACCAGTGAATTTCATGGAGACCACTCAGCCTGGAGCTCCCACTGTTTCTGCACCATGATCTGGATGAAGCATGCTTCGGTCTACCATTCTGCACCCCAAGTTTCTGCCTATAACATCTCTATTTGCTCTGACCTAATACAGACTTGATCTGTGGCTTCCGTTTCTACCTGGTGCTACTACTGCTCCTGAGATGCCTGTTTTCTCATCAAACTTTCTTTCCTTAAGCATAGTCTATCAATCCCCCAGCTTACCAAACCCGCCTGACCACTGCAGCTGGGAATGTGATCCACCTTCTATGAGCTAACGCTGACAATTTCTCCTCCTCCTTTACCTCTACTAACAGTCAACTAACAAAGTCTGTAGTCCTCTAATTTCACACATCAAAACCACTGCCACCACCTTTGTTCAGGGACTCATTACTACCTCCCTACAGTTTTTTTTTTTTTTAAATTTATTTATTATTATTATACTTTAAGTTGTAGGGTACATGTGCATAACGTGCAGGTTTGTTACATATGTATACTTGTGCCATGTTGGTGTGCTGCACCCATCAACTCGTCATTTACATCAGGTATAACTCCCAATGCAATCCCTCCCCCCGCCCCCCTCCCCATGATAGGCCCTGGTGTGTGATGTTCCCCTTCCTGAGTCCAAGTGATCTCATTGTTCAGTTCCCACCTATGAGTGAGAACATGCGGTGTTTGGTTTTCTGTTCTTGTGATAGTTTGCTAAGAATGATGGTTTCCAGCTGCATCCATGTCCCTACAAAGGACACAAACTCATCCTTTTTGATGGCTGCATAGTATTCCATGGTGTATATGTGCCACATTTTCTTAATCCAATCTGTCACTGATGGACATTTGGGTTGATTCCAAGTCTTTGCTATTGTGAATAGTGCTGCAATAAACATACGTGTGCATGTGTCTTTATAGCAGCATAATTTATAAACCTTTGGGTATATACCCAGTAATGGGATGGCTGGGTCATATGGTACATCTAGTTCTAGATCCTTGAGGAATCGCCATACTGTTTTCCATAATGGTTGAACTAGTTTACAATCCCACCAACAGTGTAAAAGTGTTCCTATTTCTCCACATCCTCTCCAGCACCTGTTGTTTCCTGACTTTTTAATGATCGCCATTCTAACTGATGTGAGATGGTATCTCATTGTGGTTTTGATTTGCATTTCTCTGATGGCCAGTGATGATGAGCATTTTTTCATGTGTCTGTTGGCTGTATGAATGTCTTCTTTTGAGAAATGTCTGTTCATATCCTTTGCCCACTTTTTGATGGGGTTGTTTGTTTTTTTCTTGTAAATTTGTTTGAGTTCTTTGTAGGTTCTGGATATTAGCCCTTTGTCAGATGAGTAGATTGCAAAAATTGTCTCCCATTCTGTAGGTTGCCTGTTCACTCTGATGGTAGTTTCTTTTGCTGTGCAGAAGCTCTTTAGTTTAATGAGATCCCATTTGTCAATTTTGGCTTTTGCTGCCGTTGCTTTTGGTGTTTTAGACATGAAGTCTTTGCCCATGCCTATGTCCTGAATGGTACTACCTAGGTTTTCCTCTAGGATTTTTATGGTATTAGGTCTAACATTTAAGTCTCTAATCCATCTTGAATTAATTTTCGTATAAGGAGTAAGGAAAGGATCCAGTTTCAGCTTTCTACTTATGGCTAGCCAATTTTCCCAGCACCATTTATTAAATAGGGAATCCTTTCCCCATTCCTACAGTTTTATAGTAATGCCCTAACTGTGATTGTTACCTCTAATCTATCCTATGCTGAAGTGAGAGAAAACATGCAGAACTGTAGAAAAGTTTGCATTCTTTAACCACCTGAGCAAGGGTATGAGAAGAAATCTCACTAAGCAAAGCTGAAGGTTTTCATTAAAACTCCACTTTACGAATCCACTCCTGTTGTCTTAGCAATAGTATTAAGTGGGGCTTTTGACAATGGTATTAGGTCCGTGCCCACATTTATATCTACCACCACTTTAAAGGAAGGTCAGGAAGGAGTTTGGAACGGGTTTGTGCCCCAGGAAAAAAAAAAAAGAATATGTATAAAAGAGATAACCAGAGGCCTGGTGCTTAAAAGGGCTTGCCAGTACCACCAACTCATTGCTTCCTCCATTGTCTCTGCTCAATTTAGTGTAATAAAGCACATAGTCTAATAAAACACATTAATACCACTCAGATGAAAAATGGACTGGTTAAAAGTAAGTAATGGCCAGGCATAGTGGCTCACGCCTGTAATCCCAGCACTTTGAGAGGCCGAGGCAGGCGGATCACTTGAGGTCAGGAGTTCGAGACCAGCCTGGCCAACATGGTGAAACCCTGTCTCTACTAAAAATACAAAAATTGGTCTGGTGTGGTGGTGCATGCCTGTAATCCCAGCTACTTGGGAGGCTGAGGCAGGAGAATCACTTGAAATCATTTGAAACCCGCAAGGCGGAGGCTGCAGTGCACCAAGATCATGCCACTGCACTCCAGCCTAGGTGAGAACGCGAGACTCCGTCTCAAAAAAAGCAACAAGTAAACAATTTCCCCATGATAATCCAGTAAATTCGTCTGATCCCAGAATAGTCTACTTATCATCAACTAGGAGAACTCAGCTCGTCTGGTGGGAGAATGAGACGCGATGGAAAGCAGAACAGGAATACAATACTTGTGTTGGTTTTTAAGTTCTCTATTCTCTTCTACAGACTTATTTGTCTCTTTCTACTCAAATACCATACTGTTTTAATGACTATATCTTTTGAATATGTTTTGACGTTAAAACAAGACTGTACCTTACTGTCAATCTTTTTAAAAATATATGTAACGACAGATATGTAATTTTCTATTCAAAGTAAACTTTGAAATCAATGTATCAAATTCCTATTGTACAAATCCTACTAGTATTTTGTTTGAGATGACATGAAATTTGGGAAAATTGATAGTCTCACAATATTGATTTTTCCAACCTAGGAACACAGATGTCTATTTAGTCAAGTCTTCAACTATGTCTTTCAGTAAAGTTGTGTAGTTTTCTTCATATAAATTTAAAATATTTTGGTAGATTTAGTCCTGAGCATTTCATAATTTCTGTGCAATCTGAATCGGGAATGGGATCTTTTATTCTATTGTACTTTCAGTTGGTTATTTTTTATGTGTGGAAAGGCTATTAACTTTAGTATATTTGCTTCATATCCAACTATCTTAATAAATTCCTTCATTAATCTTAACTTTTTTCTCAGATTTGCTAAGTAGGTAATCACAAATTCTTTCAAAATGGTGACAGTTGTAGCTTGTCCTTTTCAGCATTTATATCTCATTTTCATTGCCTTAATTGCTAGAGTTGTAGGTCTATAAAAATGATGTTGAATATTATCAGTAATATTAAGCACTCTTGACTTTTTCTCTGTTTTGAAGAGAACGCTTCTAATGAACTGCCAATAAAAGCAATGTCTGCTGTTAGTTTTGATAATTATCTTCTACCTTTTATCAGGAATTGGTATTCATCTGGCCTCCTTTGTTCTCTGAAAATGAGTTTAGAGTTAGAATGGTCCTTAGAGATCATTTGGTCCTGTTTCTTCACCTTTTTATCAGAATAGAAACGTAAATACTAGTCCCCAAACAAATATTTAAAATGTGTTGGGTGAGTAGCAGCATAAATAGGAATCCTCAAACAAAAACTCAAACCATATTGGAGAAAACTCTATTATTTGCATTCTTTTAAGCCTGTATAGTTTCTAAGATGAATATTTAATGTCAACAAATGACTTAATGTAAATTCATTCACTCATTCAACAGGTACTTGCTGTGTGCCTATTACATACAAATGAAATATTATAAAATAATTAGTCAATTGGAAGATTACCAACATTAACTAAAACTGTTTTAGGACAAAAACAAGTAAATAAGCTTGGTTTAATCATGTTCTGCCTACATACACCTAACTACTTTCAAACACTTCAAGAATCCATATGCTTATTTCTCTGTAGTTTGTCAATAGACTGTTTACTTAGAGAATGATCTAATGGCATAAGATGAATAATTTATCGTTTGTTACTATGATACAGTTCTGACCAAGCTAAACTTCAGAGTGCATAGGAGACTGACTTGGAGCAGTCCATGAAGTTCTGCTGCGTATACTCCATCTACTGGAACCTCTGAGAAAGAGGCAGCAGCTTGCCAGCAGACTATCAAAGTGTCACAAGGAACTCAGACCTTTCAGAGATTTAGCTTTGCTTCTGAACTTTCCAACGTTAAAACAAAAACAAAAACAAAAAAAAACCCACACTCTCTGAAGTTTTAACATCACAATTACAAACATTCAATTAAAAAATAATAATAAAAGTGGAACAAGACATTAAAGCAGTTTACTAAACCTCCTGTGAGTCTTTCTTGCTTACAAATGACAATGATCTTGTATCACATTCATTTTCTGGACCTTTTAAAAAACACACATAGCCATTTCACTGGAGCTCAATGAATCTGTGGTTCTGTGATTAGGGGTATATCCTTATATTACTAGGAATAGGTTTCATTGGCTGATCTACTTCATTTTTAAGTACCTGTTTTGCTTACCTAGATCCAATATATCTTTTAAACGTTTATTTCTAATTTAAAAATCCTACTAAAATCAACTGAAACATCTTTCATTACTATGCATTATTTCAGTAAATGGTACTTTTGGCATCACAAATTGCCAATGCAGTAAAAACTTGTCAGTAAGTATAATATGTCAAAGGTCAATAGGGTACTTTAGAAGCCGAGGCGGGGGGATCACCTGCAGTCAGGAGTTCGAGACCAGGCTGGCCAACATGGTGAAACCCCGTCTCTACTAAAAATACAAAAAAATTAGCCAGGTGTGGTGGCAGGTGCCTGTCATCTCAGCCGTTTAGGAAGCTGAAGCAGGAGAATCACTTGAACCTGGGAGGTGGAGGCTGCAGTGAGCTGAGATCACACCATTGCACTCCAGCCTGGGCAACAAGAGTGAAACTCCGTCTCAACAACAACAACAACAAAAAAAAACGAAAAAAAGGTCAACAGGGAAAGCTAACCTTAAAGCGAAGAAAACCTGAATTATATTCATTCATTTGTTAAACCATATACTGCTAAACTGAAAATTATCATCAATTCAGTGTTATATACTTTAAAATATGCCTTTCAAAAGTGGTAACGTAGGAGGAGATCATTTGCAAATGGGTAAGGAAGAGACTGAGAGGAGTTAGAGAAGAAAGGAATTATATGAGAAAAATTCTTAATTTCTGTAGATTATAACTTATATTAATTACAACATATTAAGTTATAGCCGATTATCAATGTTAAAAATTTGCTCTAATTAAAAATTCTTAGAGATTGAATATAATTAATACTGTTTGAACCTTGAATTATTGTTTTCATATGAGTTTTGGAACCAATCCTGTTCCAAGTTGGAGGTAACCACATACTCTCAGGCCAGAGATCAAGGTGTCGCCTGTTATGTTCTGGGAACAAGAACTGAGCTCCTGATTTGCTCCCTATCCTTAGAACTAACCCGTCCCTGATTTCCCAGTGTCTGTACCTGGGTTCCTGTCAACCTGTGCCTGAGACGTCTTCCTCCTGCTCCACAGGTTCCCTCTGGAATTGCAGTGCATGCTTACCTACCCACCCCAGGACTTGCTGTTAGGCTGCTACTTACCAGATCTCCTTAATGCTTCTTTCTAAACTCTGTCTGTTTAGAGCTCTGCTAGTTATCAACACATTCAACGGTTATTTACTGATAGAGCTTCATAAAATCAACTAAGCTAATACTAACCAAACTCTAGGCTTAACCTGTTGACAGAAACAAGAATGAGTCTAATTTGCATCAGAGCACAGGATAAACTCTGGAAACTATAATGGTCTCCGCCATGGCCAGCTCCAAGAATATTTTAGATCTACTTCAGTTCCCTGCTTAAATTTGCAATTTCTCTGGCGATGACTCCAATACTTTTCCAGTTATTGCCAAGGAAATGAATCCATGGTGTTCCATATCAAATGAAATATGTGATTCTTTTACTCAGACTCTCAGGAAGGCCACATTCCAGAAAACTGGTGCTGCCACACCCTCTCTACTGTATAAGCTACTGCTCCACATCGATTCCTAATTAATCACATCCCTTGCAATAGCACACCTTAGACCCTGACAGCTTTCCTGTAAGCCAACACAGTATCTGGATAAATCTTAGTGATTTCCTTTATATATCCCTATTATATCACTTGTACTCCTTTCCTCCATTCACACCAGGTTGCAATTATCTGTTTATCTATTTGTCTCTTCCATTCAATCATGAATTCCTTGAGCCCTAAGTTCTTGCGAGAAAAAGAAAAACATAAATATCACTTGGAAGAGGTTCAAATGAGCAAGACTGAGGAGAGCACTACATGGAGGACTGCAGGAGCAGGCAGCAGTGGAGAGAACAAGAAGCCAGACAGGAAAGGTATGGGAGATGCAGTGTATGATTCATTTGGCACAATCCTAAACCACCTTCAAGACCCAGACTACGGACCTCAGCCAGGAACAGGGGAGATTACAACGAGGTTCAAGCAGCAGGCAAATTGACTGAAGCCCACTACTCAAAGAAGAGATAAGTAGGTAAGAGGAGCCTTGATTCAGGAAGAAGAAATGTAGTCCCTGCGGAACTGGCATAAGGTGACTGGGATTTTTTAAGTGACATTCTAAGGTAGGAATCTGAAACATGGGATTGGGATAGAAGACTGGGGCTAAATCACAGGGATCAATAAGTTACATTAATAATGTCAAGTGGCCAATTAGCTATTAATCTAAAGCTCCTTATATTCTGTGGCTCTTAGTGTGTGTGGTGAGGTTGAACCTACAGGCAGGCAGTTAGGTGAACTTTCGTACTAGGAGAACTTAAAAGACACGTCTAGCTGACAGTTAATTCACCTCTATCCAGAAACAATCATCTCTCTTCTCAGTGATCAAGACCTTCACCAATTAATCCCTTCTCTACTGTATTAGACAGCGTAGGCTAATTTCTCAAATGTAATGGCTCCAACACAACACAAGTGTTTGTATCTCTTTCTCATATAAGAGTTCTGAGAGAACATACTAGGACTGGGGCTGGGAGTTGGATCAAGGAGCTCTGCTTTGTATAGTCATTCAGAGACCGAGGCAGATGATGTCTCTGTCATTATCAACCAAGGGAGAGGGAAAGAAAGTATGGGAGAAGTTCATGTGAGAAGCTCTTATAAGCCAGGCCTAGAAGTGGTATAAATCACTTCTGCTCACCTTCAACTTAAGAGAAGGTAAGTCACACAGCCACACTTAAGTGCAAGGAATGATGGAAAATGAAGAAGAGTTGGACATCTATACCCTAACTATTACGGAAAAGGAGAAGAAATTGTGGCCAACAGTTTGCAGTCTCTGTCATACCAACTTCAGGTAACAACATCAGGGACTCATGGAATATAAAGGACTAAAAATAAAAACATTAGAGTAAATTTAAGAAAGACTTGGAGAGACTCACTTCCAAAACCAACCACATCTGTAGAACTAAAAGCCTCATGGCAGGTAACACTTCTAAACCACCTTCATCAATGTTTCAGGAAACACTAAACTGCTGTGATTCACTTAGGTTGACAGTTTCATACATTTTGGCCTCTGCAGACTATATCTCTCTTCCCAAATTCTTAGACATAGCCACCATCGGCTTGAAATTTAATATTTGCACTTGTATGCTCCCTGGTCTTGTTTTCCAAATTTGGCAAAATGCTTCTGTAACTCTGACCTTTTCTCAAAACACTGCAGTGAGATTAAGAAAACGTTTGGGGCTGGTCACGGTGGCTCATGCCTGTAATCCCAGCACTTTGGGAGGCTGAGGCGGAGGGATCATGAGGTCAGGAGATCGAGACCATCCTGGCCAATATGGTGAAACTCTGTCTCTACTAAAAATACAAAAATTAGCCAGGCATGCTGGCGGGCGCCTGCAATCCCAGCTACTTGGGAAGCTGAGGCAGGAGAATCGCTTGGACCTGGGAGGCAGAGGCTGCAGTGAGCTGAGACCGTGCCACTGCACTCCAGCCTGGCGACAGAGCAAGACTCCATCTCAAAAAAAAAAAAAAAGGAAAAGAAAAAGAAAAAGAAAACATTTGGGTCTGGTCCTCAGTCCTTGAATGTTGACAGATGTTGAATGTAAACAAATGTTTTTTGCTCTTCCTCCAAAAACCTACCCACGTTATCTAAGGGAGACTGAACAGTAAGTATTATTACTAACCTACAGTTTAATTTACAAAAACCAACTCAACTACCTATAGGTCTTCACATTTTGCTCTATAATTATACAACTGAATTATTCCTAAACTTGGCAGCAGATTGTTATACTCAAAGTATCTAACAAAAATAACCAAAAAATTCTAAATCTAAAATCTAAGTAACAGCAACAAAATATAAAACTCCCTGCAAATACATATATGTACATAAACTTAAGTTTTAAATCCTAACAACTTCACTTCTTTCATTCATATAGTAAAATCCATTCTGAAAATACAATATAATCATCAAACTTCAAAGTAATGAAATCACGGCATGTATGATTTTGTCAAACATTACCTATTAAATGCAATAATATTACAATTTCTTGGCTTCATATGGGAATATTCTAACTAGATATGTGAAACTTTTTATAGTGCTATTTTTCACCAAATAGGAAAATAAAGACATTGTAAAGTTCAAGGTGAGGTATCACTGCAGTGTTTTTAGATGTGGAAAATTTTGCTGAAATGGAACTTTTTTTCTATCAAAAAGACCTTGCAAAGCTCCTGCAGAAAACTGCCCAAGCACAGACCACAGATTTGGCACATGACTTATCTTATTTATAAGTGTGAGGCCACACAGTAGTAACATGAAATCACAGAAATCGAGAGCTAAACGATAAATGAAATTTGCCATTTCATGTTACTCCTTCTAGAAAATTACACCTTAGACCTTCTAGGAAATTATTTTACGGGAATTGTCTGACACCCTTTTCACATTTGCTAAAAACGTTTAGGGAATCTTCTTTCTACCTCTAGAAAGCTCTATTTCTTCTGTTTTACTGAGAACTTGTGAGCTATTTATGAGAATTTATGTGGAAATAATAAAAAATATACATGATTGCTTCATAAAAATTAACTAGTAATTCTTTTTAGGTAACTGTGTGGATGCTGTAAGTCATGCTGACAGAACTAAGATGATAAGCTTAAAAAATGACAAAAGTTTCATTTTTAAGTTACCTCATCTTTCCAAGAGAAATAAAAATACAGTGTCAATACAATTACCCTCTCTGGAATTTCCAAACTCAGACCTTTGCAACAAGTACTTAGATGTTACTTGTTAAGGTAGTGAGGCTAGGGCCTTCAGGCAACAGAGTACATCATTAGCCTTCCTATGAAAACAGAAAGCAAAGGTTCACTGCCAAGGCACAGGCTCACATTACTTCAGGTCAGCAATTCAAAAATTTACTCGGTGGTAAGGTCTAGTTTTCCCAGGGAGGCAAGATTAAATGCCAGATAAAGGATTCACTACTTGACAATTAGAGAAACTTACGCCTACCAGCTGATAATACCCTAAAAGAGGCAATTCAAAACAATTATATCAATTATCTAAACTGCATAATACCTTACTCTGCATAATACCTTACCTTTTAGCAACCACGAAACAGAGAAATGACAATGAACAATGAAAGAAGAAAAAACTAAAACCATTTGTATTCACCAAAATTATTTAGATTACTCATCCTTATTAGTTTCTTAAGACACATTTGTTTTATACTAAATCAAATCAAAAATTTTAAAAATAAAGAATGATTTTAAAATGTATTAATTTCATGTAGGGAATGTGCACTGCTATTAGGATTTACCTCATGTTGGCAACTGTACCAACATTTTTATAAAACATCAAAGTAAACAATCTTGTAAATTTATATTTCTACACTATATTATCTGGGCAAGAATCTTATGGACTTGCATGGGATTCTATTCAAGTAGCTAAAAAAGATTTTCATGGAAGTATTACATTTGGTTTTCCCAAATGGCTTCAGGCCTATTTAAAGGCATATTGAAGATAAAAGTAGTAGCATGTTCTTTGCTTGCTGGGTGGTCGAAAGGTTAAACCTCAAATTCCCAGTGTGGGAAAATCCCAAGTACTCTAAGTGAAATGTTTTGATGCTTAGTAAATGTGTCTGTGTGGAAATACACACAGCTGAAGACAAGCCAATAGTATCTCCCTGGCTGAGATCAAAGATGTTAAAAGTTGCTAGATAAAACAACTGACCATTTATAATTTTTAAGGCCTCTAATTGTACAACAATAGTTACCAGACTATGGGAAGGGTGAGTGGGGGTTGGAGAAATGAAGACAGATTGGTTAATGAGTATAAACATAGTAAGAAGAAATAAATTCTAGAGTTCAATAGCACAGTAGGGTCACTATAATTAATAATAAAATTCATATATTAAAAAAGAGCTAGAAGATTTGAAATGTTCTTGACACAAAGAAATGATAAATGTTCAAGGGGATGGATAACCTAAATACCTTGATTTGATCATTACATGCTGTATTCATGTATCAAAATATCACACATACCCCATAAATACATACAAATATCATGTATTATGTCAAAAAACAAAAAAAAATTAACTCTCTACTTGTATTATTATAGTAGCTTACATTATAGGGTTATTTCGAAGTTTTTAAAGTACTTTCACATACATCATCTCATTATTTAATTGAAAGGTAATATAAATGAAAGTCTTTCTCTCTAGAGGCAGTATAGCATAGTGGTTCAGTGTGTAGACCTCCTCTTTTCCTGCCTATTCAAAGACTTTGGTTCAGCAATACTACCCTGGCCCTGCCAACCTATTTTTTCCTCTTCCACTGTATACTTCTCTTCAGCTTACACACGTTCCTATTCCTCCCACCTTAGAAAGTACCATGTCCCACGTCTCTATTTAGCTACCTTTTTGTTCTCCCAGCCATTTTTCTCCTTCCCTTTACAGCAAGGCTACTGGAGAGTGTTGTTTACATTTCCTCTCATTCTTTTTTTATCTTACTCCAGCAAGGCTCTCTCCTCTACCATGCCACCAAAACTGCTTGTCAAGGTCATCAATGACCTCCTTGTTGCTAAATCCAAAGGTCACTTCTCAGTTTTCATCTTATAGCATTTGACACAGTTGGTGGCTCCTTTCCCCTTGAAATAATTTATTTTCTGTTTCTAAAATTTCACTCTCTTGCTTTTCCTCCTATCCCTCCGGGTATTCCTTTTTGGTATTTTTGCTGGTACTTCCCAACTACATACTGCCCTAGGGCCCATCCTTGGACCTCCTTTCCTCTTTTAAATCTACAATTACCCACTTGATGATCTCATCTAGCCTTCAAATATTATAAATATGCTGAGAAACACAAAATTTATCTCCTGCATTCCACAATATAAATTCCATGAATGTAGCAATTTTTTGTTTACTTGGTACACTTTAGTTTCCCCAGTCCTACAAAAGTTTTTAGCTTCTAGCAGGCTCTCAAATATTTGCTGAATAAATGAATGAGTGAAAGTGGGTGTAAAGCTTACTATAATTGTTAAATTGTGATTCCTTTAAAAATTAAAATATAAAAAAATTAAAACATAATATTAAAAAACCAATAGCTATGTGGTACTAATTCTGCAGTCGACTTCAGAAAAATATGAGGTGGGGAGGGCCATGTGATAAAACATGTTCAATGAACTGTCTTTTTTGGAATAAAAAATTTTCTGATACTCATTTTTCCTCAAGTTTCAGATGTATATAAACAAGTCTTTGTTATGTGTAACCAATTGAAGACCAGAAACAGGATGTATGACTTTCAAACTACTAGAGGGAGAAAGATAAGAAGAAACAGGACCATTCTAATGCCAGGTGATAAAGAAGTAACACATGCTCATAATAATACAGCAAAAATAAATGCAAACATGTTCTCAATCACAACAAATAGGACATGTTTAAACTCCCCCAATGAAAAAGAGCAATCACCAAAAAGATATTACACACATGAACTAAACAGCTTAAAATTACATAATGCAAAAACTGTTAGAGAATGGCAATGAAAATTTATCAATTCACAATCATGGCTGAGACTTGAATAGATCTCAACTAGAAATGGACAGATCAAATAGAGAAGCCAAGTAAGAAAAACGATCTGAGTAACAGAATAAGGTGCTTGTTAATTTTGTTTTTAATAAACAGGGACTACATAAACTGATCATTGATCAATCTTCACAAAAATATCAATAAAAATGTTAATTACATCAGTGTAATGAAATATTAATAAAGTAGTATATTTTACAGTCGTGAAAAGTAAATTAACTACAAGTACGTGTCAATATGTATAAATTTCCTAAATATAATATTAAATAAAATAAATACATTATAGAAGGACATATTATTTTTAAAATTTACAAAAATATGTATATATTGTTCAGGGATACAGCACTTGTAAGAAAACTGCTTATTACGTATTAAATGTAGACGTAAATCTTAGTGTACCATTCTGAAAGATAATTTTAAGTTTCTATTAACATTTAATAGCTATAGACCCAGTAATTTAATATTTGCAGGTACTTAAGATCCTTGGATAGTCATTGCAGCATGTTTCCAACAGTGAAAAATTGAAACAATCAAACTTTCCAGCAGCAGGACAATGGTCAAATAAATTATGGCACACCCATGGAATAGCTGGTGACTATGAAAAGGGGTATGGTAGATCTAGAGGTACTACCATAGAAACAGTCACAAGATGCACACTAGGGTGAAAAAGACAGGTTGTAGAAAAATGGGTAAAAAAACAAAAGTTCACATTTTATAGGAATATATGTATGTAAAGATGTAGATAAATTTTGGAATGGAGTACTATTTTTTAAAAGGCAAACAGAACATATATTATTAGTGCAACTGTACAAAAGAGTTAACTTAATCTACAAGGGCCTTCAACAGGGTCACACAGGCAGCAAATGGGTCTGGGACCAGAACTTGAGTACTGCAACACACAACCCAGTGTTTTTTCACATTACACAGCTTGGTATACTGGAATGAAAGTATACGGGTTTTGCAATCCTTCCGGCCTATGTTCAAATGCCAGCTTCATTCCTTCCTAGTTAGGTAACCTTGGGAAAAATAATTTACTTTCTGCAAACTTTAGCATTTTCAACTATAAAATGGACAAATAAATACTAAGCCCACAGACTGTAAAGATTAAATGAAAACTACATGCAAATACTGCCTCTTCCCTTGGCCCACAGAATTGAGAGAATCTGCCTCTTGATGTACTATTAACTAGCTAGGTCCAGAAATAGTGTTTGGCTCCTCAACTTCAGGCCCAAAGTTTATAAATATCTAGAACCTCTGTAGCACTACGAGTTAGATATTCTCCAAACACGTGAGAGGAGATAAAACTATTCCAACTGCCTGGCTGCTTCTTGTGGGTCTCACTGCCTCATGCTCTACCACCCTTCCCTCAGTCTTCGTGGTTCAGTGTCCCAGGATATAACGGAACACTAGGCATAAATGGGTTAAAATTTTTACTTAAAGAGTCTTGTTTAGAAATTTAGTCTCATCATCTAAAAGTCTGAAATGTTCCCAGTCTGAAATATTCAGTTACCTATGAAAGAAGAGAAAACGACTGACGTCCAAAGAAATTGAGTTAAGTTATCTATCCCCGAAATACAGAACTGTGTACTGTTTATTTGCATTGATCCATAATAAGCTCATAAATTTCCAGCACATTACGGAGTATACGCACCTAGACCAGGTTCAAAGACATAGGTTGGGTGCACTGCTCACGTCTAAAAATCTCAGCACTTTGGGAGGCTGGGGTGGGAGGATCACTTGAGTCCAGGAGTTTGAGACCAGCCTGGGCAACACAGTGGCAACCTGTCTCTACAATTTTTTAAAACATATATTGCCTGGGTGTGGTGATGTATGCAGTAGTGCCAACTACTCACGAAGCAGAGGCAAGAGGATATCTTGAGCTCAGGAGGTTGGGGCTGCAGTGAGGGGTGATCACACCACCATACTCCAGCCTGAATGACAGAGTAAGACCCTGTCTCAATAAAACAAAATGAAATACATAAGTGGTAGTTGTGGAGAAGATTCTATTCAAAATTTCATCTTGAATTGTAGCTCCCATAATTCCCAAGTTTCATGAGAGGGACCCAATGGTAGGTAACTGAATCATGAGGGTGGGTCTTTCCGATGCTGTTCTTGTGATAGCGAATAAGTCACACAAGATCTGATGGTTTTATAAAGCGGAGTTCCCCCGCACATGCTCTCTTTCCTGCCTCTATGTATGATGTGACTTTGCTACTCCTTTGCCTTCTTTAAGGCCAGTGAATTTCTATTTCATTTTTCTGTTGTGTTTCCTTTTTCTTATTAATTTGTAGATCTACGCATTTAGGATATGTAGTCCTTGTGAGGGCTATGTACTATAAATATCTTCTTCCATTCCAGGACTTCTTTTTATTTTATTAAATATTTTAAATGAAGTAAATATAGTAATATTTTCCATTCTAGGTTTTGTTTTTTATTTTGTTTCAAACACCAAAACATACATATTCCTCTAAATATCTCAAAGTTTTACTTATGTAGGATTCTAATCCACCTGGATAATTATGACATGAAGCAGGGATTTTGGTTTCCCTCATTAAACACTTTAACTCATCATGCCTCACTGTCTTGTGTATCAGTTGTTCACTATTTGAAATCCACTTCATTGTAACTTCTTTTAAAATAATAATTATTGTTGCTATATACAATCAATGGTTAATAACTGCTCTCATCTTTACTACTTTCTTTGTTCTCCATTGCTTCTTGAATTTCACCCCTTTTTATGTTAATTCATTTCATTTCTTCCTGATACTCACTCTTCAATGGTTCTTTCAATGATGATCTGATACTGGTAAACTCTCAGTCTCTTATGAAAATAAATTTATTTTGTTCTCATTCCTAAATAACTTTCCGAGGTATAGAAGTCTAAGTGGCAATTATTTTCTCCCACTTTTGAAGATATAGCCCACTGTCCTCTGGCTTCTGTCTGTTGCAGTGCATTAGTCTATAATCAGGCCAACTGCAGTCCCTTTGTAGGAAGTCTGTCTCTTTTTATCTTTGATTTTACAGTTTCACTTCGATGTGACTAAATATTTTTATTTATCCTGCTAAGGACTTATGAATCTGAAGATTAATGTCTTTGTGCCTTTCTGGGAACTTTTCAACCATTATCTCTTGGGATACTGCCTTTCTCATTCTCTCTCCTCCTCATCTGTAACCCCTAATAGATGAATTTTAGACTGTCTCAGTCTATTTTCCACATTTTAAAAGTATTTCATAATATTTGACATATCTTCATTTCTGTGTTACATTCTGTGCAGTTTCTTCAAAATTATCTTTCAGATTATTAACTGCTGCTATAGTTCTTATATGCTGTCTAGCCTACTTGGCTTCCAATGGCTATATTTACATTTCTAGAAGTTCTATTTTAATCTTTATAGCAATCTGCTTTTTCATGCTAATTTTTAATTGTATCTTCAATCACTTTGCATATACTTAATTTACAGACCCAACCAAATTATCCTATTATCCAGATGTTAGGAATCCAATCATTGAGTTTACTGACTCTTGATCACAGAACTTCATATATTTTGTACTTTGGATTACGAGCTCATTCTCATCTAGATTTTATCCATAGGAATCACATATGGCCAGTGTTAAGGGCTTTTCCTTCCAAAGAAGTTCTGCATTTCTTTCTGCCAGCTATGCCTGCTCCTTCTCTGCTTGGGTAATGTAAGTTCTAACTCTGAACCTATATGAGGTGGTATGGAGCCATGTGTATACATTCTCAGGAGACTCTTCTTTCCTATTCTGAGCGCAGGAGGAAATTTGCAGGTTTCATGTCATCAACTTATACCAGACATAACATTTTTTCCTTCTCCATCCTTTTGATGAGAATTCTGGCTTTCAGTAGGTGGCATCTCACTTCCAACTTCCCAAGGTCTAGTTTCCTGTCTCCACATGAGCACTAAAGTCCAAGAGCCTAGAATTCCATGAATCATGACCCCTCTCCTCCCCCAAGTAAGTCACAGTTCACACACCATTGTAGTTATTAGTTCCTTCTTTATTTCTGTCCCTGGCAATTTCCCTCAATTTCTTATAGGTACAGTGTGGTATTTAGTTATATTTAAAAGATTTTTATGACTGATTCTGTATTACCAAAACCAAAAGGATAAACCATTTATTTTATCAGATAGGGGTTTGTAAACGCTTAAACCATGTTTTTCCTCTGCTCTCAGACCAACACAATCATCACAGAAGACTTCTGTGACCAAATGTGAGGTGGGAGGAGGTTCTCCCCATCACCAAGCAATCAATCAGTTCTGCAGCAGCCACCAACTGGGTGTCCTCCAATCAATTCTGACACTGTGTACCTGGAGATAGTGCTAGATCCCACAGGTTAAGGGCTCAGTTCCCAAGATTGCCCTCTTCAGTGAAATTTACAAGTCCTGGCCTCCAGAACTTCTGACTGGCTTCAAGATGGGGTTCACGTGATCCCTCTTTGGATTCAAATAATTTGCTAAAGCAGCTCACAGAACTCAGGGAAACACTTATTTACATTTATGGATTTATTATAAAGGATACTGCAAAGCATAAATATGAAGAGATGCTATGGTTTGGTTGTGTCCCCACCGAAATCTCATCTTGAATTGTAGCTACCATAATTCCCATGTGTCACAGGAAGGACCCAATGGGAGGTAACTGAATCATGGGGGCAGGTCTTTCCTGTGCTGTTCTCATGACAATGACTAAGTCTCACGAGATCTGATGGTTTTATAAAGAGGAGTCCCCCTGTACTTGCCCTCTTGCCTGCCTCCATGTAAGATGTGACTTTGCTTCTCCTTTGCCTTCTGCCATGATTGTGGAACTGTGACTCCATCAAACCTCTTTCCTTTATAAATTACCCAGTCTCGGGTATGTCTTCATTAGCAGCAGAGAACAGACTAATACATATGTGTAGGATAGAGTATGGGGAAAGGGGCAAGCAGCTTCCCTGCTATCCTGGGTATGCCACCCTCCAGGAACCTCAACATGTTCAGCTATCTGGAAACTCCCAAACTCTGCCCTCTTGGATCTTTTTATCAGGACTTCACTGGTGACTTCTTATGAGGTCTTTTTATGGGGACTTCATAGGCATGACTGAAACATGGACAACCATGTTGAAATGTGACTGGATAAAAAAGGTATGATCTAAACCCAGCAGACCTGTCTGTTCAGATTCTTCTTGACCTCTCTGTGCAGCATTCCTTCCTCCAAAGTATGGGGCAGGATGCTCCCTGTAATGAGAGTCTTATGATCCTCAATCAGATTAGAGTCCTGCTGTGGGAAAGTGAAAGGAAGGCAGGAGAAAGTCAGAGAGAGAGTTTGTTTACTGTAACAAGGACTATGGTAGTTATGAGCCAGGAACTGTGGACAAAAACTTATGTTATCTATCTATCTTATAACATCAAAGTATCCCATAATTTATTTTTGAGCATTTTCATTTCGTTTAAAAGCCACTTTCTCAATACAATAGGCTTCATCTAACAAAGACTAGCAGATATCTCCCATTATTCATTCTCCAATTTTCCGTTAAAAAAAAAAAAAGAGCCCTGCTTTTTAGCCAGACATATGAAATAAAGGTTACCTTTTTCAGGCTGTGTTGCAGTTAGACAGGGCCATTTGACCAAGTTTTGGCCAGTGAAGTACAGACAAAATTGTTTTTTGAGAATTTCTGGAGGACCGATTAAAAGGTGTTCCCTTAGCTCCAGGAGCACAGGTAAGGAATGGCAGCATCATGATTTTTATTCAGGTCTCCTGACCCACCCCAAGCACAGATAAAATTGTTTTTTGAGAATTTCTGGAAGGCCACTTAAAAGGTGTTCCCTTAGCTCCAGGAGCATAGGTAAGGAATGGCAGCATCACGATTTTCATTCAGGTCTTCTGACCCACCCCAAGCCAACTGCTCTTTATTACACCAGCTTTCACTTATTTCAGCCTATGTTATTTCCTTAATCATTGTAATCTCTGAGCCTCAAGCTGCTGTAGAGGGCAATTGTAAGTAGAAATAGGCAAGGAGGTCACTGTAAAGTGAGGACATGTGGAAAGGGAAAAGGAGGAAGATCTATATTTTCCCAAGCACAAGAGAAACAACTACATGACGATCCACACTGCTTTTGGACTAGGATGTAGTACTGTGAATCAGTCAATCAACATACCACAATGTTTTCACCAATTTTTCTAGGTTACATTCCTCTGATCCCTCTGTCTCCCAGTGCTTTGCTTTTCAAAAAAAAAAAAAAAAAAATTTAAAATTCCTAGGGAATTCTAGGGAGCTACTCTGCTCTCCTAAAATTAAGAAAACACTGCTGAAGAAGATACTTGAATTACAGAGTACCATCTAAGAATGCTACTTTCTCTGTAGATCCTAGAGGCTGCTTCCTGAGTAAAACCTATCACCAAAATATATGAGATATGTTTTCATGACTTCTGTATTAGCTTGTAATCAAACAATACCCTCCTGAGTAACTTCTGCTCTTATGTATCTGACATTCAGATAATGAACTTTCAGGTTCATATCCTTCCCATTTTGACCACTCTACTGAACATCAACGTTCAACCCAATCTACAGCTTTAACCATGTTCCAAATTCTGCTGTGTGAGAGGTATGGGTACGGGAACAAAGACACAAATTGTTGTTCTCCTATCACTTGCTAGCAAAAGGCAAGAACCTTAAGTGTGCCTTCTTGCCTAAGGTTTTAGAAATATTTACAACTACTATAATTCAGAAGAACTTCAGGATTTTAATTATTTGGTGACATATATGTGGGCTATTTTTCATAGTTCACTACTTAATGCACATTAGAACCCAATATTTGTTCTTATAACTCACAAAATTTAGAATATTGAATCAAAGTATGAAATATATATTTTACCTTTCTCTCCAAATAGGATGTCTTGACTTTGATTTGTTAAGTCTATATTATAAAAGACTTCAGTCAAAACTCTTACCTGACTTTTATGAAGATCAACAAAGCTGGCAGGTAGAGAGAACCAGACAGACATATTTGATAGCACATCTGCACAGTACTGGACCAAAAGGTTACTAAATGTATTCTTTAGTATGAGAACATAAAATCCTAATGTGACCCATTTATTTGGATAGAAAGCAGTCTGGAGGAGGTCATGTGACAACAAAGATTGAGTCCAGAAAGGAAATAATGTTTAAATCACACTGATCTTCATTCACCCCAAGCCCTGGTCCAAAACCTGCCTATCACTGTCCTTATGACTATATTTTTAAGCTTCATGGTAGTAACGTCTCAAAACCTTTCTCAATCTCCTGGGGACAATGTACGTATATGGACAATTACAAGTAACCTCTCATTGTCAGATTAGTAAGAATACTTTTAAAGCAGTTGAAAGAGGTTTAGATGATATTAGTTTAAAATAACTAATTTTAATAGGTTGGAGCTAGCTTAAACTGTACCTAAATTATAAGGACCTTGGACCTTTCTGATCCGATGTGAAGCCAGTTAGAAAAATTCACTTTGAATTGCTACAAGCAGTTTAAACCATCTATTACATCCTTTTGAAGAAAAGGGACAAACCAAATATCTCACCTAGTCAATACTTACAGTGTCAATTGGACAGATACCATCCTTATCAGACAGGAAAAAAGGATTGTTTCGAAATTCTTATATATACACTTCCTGTACTCTAAATTCTAGAGATAGAATTTGAGTATTAAAATGGTTAAAAGACAATTAATTAGTAAATAGGAAAAAAAGCAGAAAATACAGATTCTACTTTTCTAGTTTAGAAAAATAACTTTAATGAGCAAAAACACTACTACGCTATGGTAGCACTACTATGCTAACCAATTAAACAATTCAGCACTAAAGTTCCATATTTTACTTAGATTACATAATATATTAATACATCAGAGAATAAAGAGGTAAGGACTTACTTAAAGAAGAAAGGGAAGAAAATAATAAATCTAGAAAATCCTGTTTAGTCTAAACACAAATGACTAGGCATATTTTTTAATGCTAGATAATGCCATAAATTGAGATGGTTTGATTTTTTAAACACATTTTTTCTTTATCACAAGACTGTTTATATAAAATAAAGTTACATTCTCAGTGTTTGGCACAACAATTACAGGAGAGCAGTGAGATCTAATATTATCCAGTTAAACTTGTCTATCAAGTTTAAACAAAAATAACAAAATCTATATTGTATTATAAGTTTGGTGCATTTGCTGTGTAAGTTAAATATTGCATCATGAGTTAACAAAAAAAGTACTAATTAGATCAGATTACTAAGGTTTACACAAATCAAAAAAGAGATAACATCAACAACTTATAAATCAAAACAGTAAAACTTGTGACCAGGTAAAAACTGCATTTCATGAGCAAGTTAAAAACCACTTTGTTAAAAAGCTCATATTGAGACTTGCAGTTACAAAAAATGAACAAATGTAAAGATTTCATGGTTTTCTAGTTTTTTTTGCAGTGGCTAAGTCAATCCTCCACTTCCCCCAAACGTCTATCATAGTTACTCCGCATATTTCTGTATCTTGCTCTGAGAAGATGACATCACCTCCTATTTCACAGAGAATATAGAAGCTGTCAGGCAAGAACACCTTCAACTACTTACCACTAAGCATATATACAGTGTCCTTGCATCCCATCCTCCTGTCACAATGGAAACAGCATCCCTCTGATTATCTAAGATTAAACTCTTTCCTTGTGCTTTAATTTTTATCTCCTACTCCCACCTGGGTCCTTATCAAATCAATTATTCTCTCTTTCCTTTAAATTTAATCTTCTTTTTTCCATCAGCATTTAAACACAATCGAGGGTCTTCCATCTTAAAAAAAAACAAAAACAAAACAAAAAAAAAAACAATTCCATGTCCCTCAGGCTACTATCCTCTCTCTTCTTCAGAGCCAAATTATTGATATGGCTGTCAACACCTCACTTTGTCCACGTTACCTTTTCTTCACGTTTACTCAGCTTATCCAACTGTAATCTGATTTTCACCTCTAATGTCTTCACAAAATCACCCATGACTCCCTTGCTGCTAAATCCAACGCACACTTTCTATTTCTATCTCAGCCGACCTCCTTGGGTAGCTTTCAGTATAACTCACTGCTTCCTTTCTGAAAGTACAGTACTATATTTTTTCGACTTCCACGGCCCCCCTGACTTTTTTTTTTTTTTTTTTTTTTACCTGTCTGGACTCAACTTTTCAGCTTTTGCAGACTTTCTTTTCTCTGCCAGTACTTTAAGTCATGGATGCTCACCAGAGTTCTCTCCTTAGATGCTTTTCTCTTCTCATTCTACATATTCTGAACAATGTCATCCACTCTTAGATTTTAATACGTGATGATTCCCAAATCTATTTCTATAGTAAGGGTTTCTCTCCTGAGCTTTTGACCTATGCATCCAAATGGAAATTTACCTTCAGCTGTTCAAAAGATACCTTGATCTATTGTACAAGTTACAAACTTATCATCCATGCCCATCATTCCCAACCTGTTTTTTCTACTGAGGGCCTAGTCTCAGTGAATTGCAGCAAATCCACCCAGTTGCCCAAGACAAAAACTTATTGAATAACACCCTTGATTCTTCCATTTCCCTGACCCTAAAACCCTAGAATTTTCTGTTTATTATTTTCAGACAGAGGTTGGTCGCTGGTAATTGATATCACAGAAAGTTAACCTGCAGATACAGTAGGACTACCACATATAATTTTACATATGCCACTATCTAAAAATAAGAAAAACCTTAAAGCATTTGACAAGCCACTAATACTGAAGTCTAAGGATGCCTCTAAAGAAAGTGAATTTTTTTTTCTCATATGTTTATGGGGAAGAAAATAAAAACATATAATCTCTGCATTTGCTATTTCATGAAACTGTAATTAGTTACTAAATTCACCATTACCGCTAAAGCTACTATGACTCAGTATCCAATCATTAATCCTCATAGGTAACACAAGGTAACAGACATCTATTATTTTCCCCTTCTGCTAGAGTATTTAGATGATCTTCTGATCTCCATAAAGTCCAACGCAAATCTACATGAATGAAATGATTTTGTAAAAGCAAGATTTCGAAAGAACTATAGTAATTAGAAAAACTGTAATTTATTTCTGGATTTTTAATTAATTCGGTCATTAAATAAGGATTAAAATCTTTTTAGATACAAGACTTATCCATTATAGCATGGGTAACGAAAAAAATCTTCCTCAAAACACTGAAAAATGCACGTTATGCACATGTACCCTAGAACTTAAAGTATAATAATTAAAAAAAAAAAAAAAAACACTGAAAAAGTTTAAGGTTAAAAATACAATAATGGGGCCAGGCACGGTGGCTCACGCCTGTAATCCCAACACTTTGGGAGGCCGAGGCAGGCGGATCACCTGAGGTCAGGAGTTCGAGACCAGCCTGACCAACATGGAAAAAACCCGTCTCTACTAAAAATACAAAAAATAGCTGGGTGTGCTGGTGCATGCCTGTAATCCGCAGCTACTCAGGAGGCTGAGGCAAGAGATGCAGTGAGCTGAGATAGCACCATTGCACTCCAGCCTGGGCAACAACAGCGAAACTCCATCTAAAAAAAAAAAAGGAACAATGTAAGATGATGGATACCTTAATTAGCTTGATTTAATCACTCTACAATATATACACATATCAAAATATTACACTGTGCCATAAATATATAAAATTATTTTATAGGGTTAATGTCATTGTTTAATGATCTCAAATGTTTTCTTTAATCTTTGGGTAGAAAACAGCATTCATATCTCAAAAATTACTAGAGATAAATTACATATTCAGTCTGTAAGAGGGCAGCTACATATTACTTAGTAGTTATAAAATAGTCCTGCCCCAAATTATGTATGTATAACCCTATAAATAGGACTATATGTGAGAATCAATTAAGAAGTCACATTAAACCCAAATATTTAATAGAACTGAAAAGTAATCTCTACTCAAATCATTGTACATGAATCTATTAGATGGTCAGGCCATTATAAGGCATCCAGACTCTCGTGGACTTGTGACAAGGTGATTAAAGAAACTAAGAGAGGGGATCAGCTATTTAGCTTCTCATACAACAATGCTATTCCACATAGAATTAGCTTACCTTCAATTTCATGTGTATGTAACTTCCCTTACTATAAAAAACTGGGACTTTTCTCCATTTACAGGTATATACATATACTGCAGGTTCAGTTCCACACCACCACAATAAAGCAAATATTTAAGTAAAGTGAGCCACATAAATGTTCTGGTTTCCCAGGGCAAATAAAAGTTGTGTTTATGCTACAATTAGCCTATTAAGCATGTAACAGCATTATGTCTACAACAGTACATATCTTAATTTAAAAATACTTTATTGCTAGAAAAGTGCTAATGATTATCTGAGCCTTCAGCAAATCAAAATTTTTTGACACTGAAGGGTCTTGCCTTGATGTTGATGGCTACTAACTGATCAGAATGGTGGTTGCTGAAATTTGAGGTGGCTGTGTCAATTTCTTATTTATATATTTTCATTTTTATTTATTTATTTATTTTGAGACAGAGTCTCACTCTGTCACCCAGGCTGGAGTGCAGTGGCACAATCTCAGCTCACAGCAAGCTCCGCCTCCCATGTTCACGCCATTCTCCTGCCTCAGCCTCCCGAGTAGCTGGGACTACAGGCACCCACCACCACCCCTGGCTAATTTTTTGTATTTTTAGTAGAGACAGGGTTTCACCATGTTAGCCAGGATAGTCTCCATCTCTTGACCTTGTGATCTGCCTGCCTCAGCCTCCCAAAGTACTGGGATTACAAATAAGACAACAATGAAGTCTGCCACATCAACAGACTCTTCCTTTCAAAAAAAAAAAGATTTCTCTGTAGCAGGTATAGAACTTCTCCAAAACTGGAGTCCATCCTCTCAAACCTTGTGTATTAGTATGTTCTCATGCTGCTAATAAACACATACCTGAGAGTGAGTAATTTATAAAGGAAAGTGGTTTAATTGACTAACAGTTGCACATGGCTGGGGAGGTCTCACAGTCATGTCAGAAGGCAAATGAGGAGCAAAGTCACGTCTTACATGGCAGCAGTCAAGAGAGCATGTGCAGAGGAACTCTCCTTTATAAAACCAGCAGATCTTGTGAGACTTATTCACCATCATGACAACAGCATGGGAAAAACCTGGCCCCCCCCCATGATTCAATTATCTCCCACCGGGTCCCTCCCATGACACATGGGGATTATTACAATTCAAGGTGAGATGTGGGTGGGACACAGAGCCAAACCACATTATTGCACCTCTGGGACCTCTCAAATCACATTTCAAAACTGATCATGCCTTCCAACAGTCCCCCGAAGTCTTAACTCATTTTAGCATTAACTCAAAAGTCCACAGTCCAAAATCTCATCTGAGTCAAGGCAAGTCCTTTCTGCCTATGAGCCTATAAAATCAAAACCAAGTTCGTTACTTCCTAGATACAATGGGGCTACAGACATTGGGTAAATACACCCATTCCAAATGGGAGAAACTGGACAAAACAAAGGGGCTACAGGCCCATGCCAGTCCAAAATCCAACAGGGCAGTCAAATCTTAAAGCTCCAAAATGATCTCCTTTGACTTCATGTCTCACATCCAGGTCACGCTGATCCAAGAGGTAGGCTCCCACAGCCTTGGGCAGTTCTGCCCCTGTGGCTTTGCAGGGTACAGCCCCACTCCCGGCTGCTTTCATGGGCTGGTGGTGAGTGTCTGTGACTTTTCCAGGTGCATGGTGCAAGCTATCAGTGGATTTACCATTCTGGGGTCTGGAGGATGGTGGCCCTCTTGTCACAGCTCCACTAGGCAGTGCCCCAGTGGGAACTCCATGTGTGGGCTCTGACCCCACATTTCACTGCTGCACTACCCTAGCAGAGGTTCTCCATGAGGGCTCTGTCCTTGCAGCAGACTTCCACCTGGACATCCAGGCGTTTCCATACATCCTCTGAAGTCCAGGCAGAGGTTCCCAAACCTCAATTCTTACTTCTATGCACCCAAAGGTCCAACACCACATGGAAGCCTCCAAGGCTTGGGGTTTGCACCTTCTGAAGCAATGGCCTGAACTATACATTGGCCCATTTTAGCCATGGCTGGGACACAGGGTACCAAGTTTCAGGAATGTACAAAGCAGCAAGGTCCTAGTCCCAGCCCATAGAACCATTTTTTCTTCCTAGGCTTCCAGGCCTGTGATGGGTGGGGATGTTGTGAAGATCTCTGACCTTGCCTAGAGACATTCTTTCCATTGTCTTGGCCATTAACATTTGGTTCCTTACTTATGCAAATTTCTGCAGTTGGCTTGAATTTCTCCAGAGAAAATGGGTTTTTCTTTTCTATCACATCATCAGGTTGCAAATTTTCTGAACTTTTATGCTCCGCTTCCCTTTTAAACATAAGTTCCAATTCTAAACCATTTATTTGTGAATACATAAAACTGAATGCCTTTAACAGCACCCAAATCACATCCTGAACAATTTGCTGCTTAGAAATTTCTTCCAACAGATACCCTAAATTCTCTCTCTCAAGCTCAAAATTCCACAGATCTCTAGGGCAGGGACCAAATGCCACTAGTCTCTTTGCTAAAACATAGCAAGAGTCACCTTTGCTCCAGTTCCCAACAAGTTCCTCGTCTCCATTAGAGATCACCTCACCCTGGACTTTACTGTCTACATCACTATCCAGGATTTTGGTCAAAGCCATTCAACAAATCTCTAGGAAGTTTCAAACTTTCCCATATTTTCCTGTTTTCTTCTAAGCTCTCCAAACTGTTCCAACCTCTGCCTATTACCCAGTTCCAAAGTCACTTCCACATTGTCAGGTATCTTTACAGCAGCACCCCACTCTTACCAGTACTCATTTATTCTATTGGTCTATTCTTACACTGCTAACAAAAACATACCCAAGAATGGGTAATTTATAAAGGAAAGATGTTTAATTGACTCACAGTTCCACATGGCTGGGGAGGCCTCACAATCATGGCAAAAGGTGAATGAGGAGCAAAGTCATGTCTTATATGGTGGTAGGCAAGACAGTACATGCAGAGGAACTCCCCTTTATAAAACATCAGATCTTGTGAGACTTATTCACTATCACAACAACCGCATAGGAAAAACCAGCCCCCATGGTTCAATTACCTCCCACTGGGTCCCTCCCATGACATATGGGGGTTATTATACTTCAAGGTAAGATTTGGGTGAGACACAGAGCCAAACTATATCACCTTGCCACTGCTCTATAACAAAGTTCACAGAATATTCCAAATCTTTGTTGTCATTTCAACAATTTTCACAGCATCTTCACCAGGATTAGACTACATCTCAAGAAACCATTTAATTTGCTCATTCACAGAGGCAAGTCCTCGTCTGTTAAAGTTTCAACATGAAATTGCAGCAATTCAGTCTTATCTTTAGGCTCCATTTCTAATTGCAGTTTTCTTGCTATTTCACCACCTCTGCAGCTACTTCTGTCACTGAAATCTTGAATACCTTGAGGTCATCCATGAAAGCTGGAATTAACTTTTCCAAACTCCTGCTAATGTTGATATTTTTACCTCCTCCCATGAATCACAAATGTTCTTAATGGCATCTAGAATGGTATATCCTTTCCAGAAAGTTTTCAATTCACTTTGCCCAGATCCATCAGAGGAATCACTATCTATGGCAGCCATAGCCTTATAAAATGTATTTCTTAAATAATAAGATGTAAAAGTCAAAATTCGTCCTTGATCCATGGACTACAGAATGGATGCTGTGTTAGCAGGCATAAAAACATTCATCTCCTTGTAAATCTCCATCAGACCTCTTGGGTGACTCGGTACATTGTCAATGAGCAGTAATATTTTGAAATGAATGTTTTTTTCTAAGCAGTAGGTCTCAATAGTGAGTTTAAAATATTCAGTAAGCCATGCTACAAACAGATGTGTTGTCATCTAGGCTTTGCTGTTCCCCTTACATAACACAGGTAGAGTAGATTTAGCATAATTCTTAAGGGCCCTAGTGTTTTCAGAATGGTAAATGAGCACTGCCTTCAACTTCAAGTCACCAGCTGCATTAGACCTAACAAAAGGGCTAGCCTATCCTTTGAAGTTTTGAAGCCAGACATTGACTTCTCTGTAACTATCAAAGTCCTAGATGGTATCTTCTTCCAATAAAAGGCTATTTCATCTCTATTGAAAATCCGTTGTTCAGTGTAACCACCTTCATCAATTATCCTAGCTAGATCTTCGGGATCACCTGCTACACCTTGTACATCACCATTTCCCACTTCACCTTGCACTTTTATGTTATGGAGACAGCTTCTTTCCTTAAACCTCCTGAACCAATCTCTGCTAACTTCCAACTTTTCTGCTACAGCTTCCTTACTTTTCTCAACTTTAAAAGAATTGATGATAGTTAAGGCCTTACTCTGGATTAAGCTCTGTCTTAAGGGAATGTTGTGGTTTGGTCTTCTATACAGACTACTAAAACTTGCTCCATCTCAGCAGTAAGGCTGTTTTGTCTTCTCATAATCTGTGTGTTCACAAAGAGCACTTTTAATTTCCTTCAAAAACTCTTCTGCTGCATTCACAACTTGGCTAACTCTTTGCACAAGAGACCTGTCTTTTGGCTTATGTGGTATTTCAACATGCCTTCCTCATTAAGCTTAATCCTTTGTAGCTTTTGATTTAAAGTGAGAGATGTGCAACTCTTCCTTCCACCTGAACACTTAGAGGCCATTCTAGGGTTAGTAACTGACCCAAATTCAGTATTTTTGTGACTCAGGGAACAAGGAGGCCCTAGGAGAGGGAAAGAGACTAGGGAACAGCTGGTCCATGGACTAAACCACACATAACATTTACTCTTTGCTGTCTTATATGGGTGTGGTTCATGATGCATGGTACAATTACAACAGCAAGGTCAAACATAACTGATCACAGATTACCATAATATACAATAGTAATGAAAAACTTTGAAATATTAAAAGAAATATCAAAATGTGACACAGAAACATTAAGTAAGCATATAATGTTGGAAAAATGGTGCCAACAGATTTGCTTAATTCAGTGTTGCCCCAAACCTTGAACTTGTAAAAAATGCAGTATCTGTGAAGCACAAGAAAATGAAGCACAACAAAACATATGCCTATATGCATCTGGCAAATTCTTCAATATTCTGGGTAAAAGCAAGCATATCCTCACATCTCAAGATATGCTGCCTTGAGAAAAGAGGCTGGAAAAGATATAAAGAAACATAATAATGTATGACTATTTGCGATTATTATAGATATGAAAGAGATACAAAATTTGTCTAACTAGTTTTCCACTCCAGAGTAATACTCAAATATGTTGCTTGAAGCTTCTTAAGGTGAACAAATCATAAAATAAGATCATGTCTTCTGTACAATTAAGTAAAACACTGAAGTATGTTAAGCAATCTAATCATTTTTTTATTCTGGGCCTGAAAAACAAGGCAGTTCTAGAACAAAAATTTTTCCCACTAATAAAAATAGTGCTTTAAGGCTAAAACTTTGAGGTTCTAATCAGAATCATCTCTTTATAATATATATAAAGGTCAAAACCATAGTTCACTAAAAAATTTGGCAACCCAAACTTGCACAATTAAAATAAATACAGTGCCACGTGACCTGATCTCCCAAAGCCTAGAATTTTGACCTTTACTGAAGTCATCCCAATTCAAATGCTAAAAATAACTGTTTTAGCTGAACAAAATATTAAACTCAATTCTCAGTGTATGTTCCATACAAATATTTAGCATGAGCTTATTTATTCAACAAATAGATATTGTGCCTATCAGGCTACGACGCTTACCAGGCAATGAAGATATAAAGGTGACAAAGATGAACACAGTGCCTCTCCTTAAGGGGCTAAGACAAGTAAAGAAGACAAACAATGACTAAATAATCACAAAAAAGTCATTATCTGAAAGTAGAGAGAGATATTTCAACAAATCTATGGAGTCAGGGAAGGCCTTCCGAGTTCAGAGCCAATGTCTTTGACATAAAAATCTTCAAAGGCTATCATATAAGAGAACAGTATTTCTGTAAATTACTGCTGGTCACTTCCATCAGTTAAATTAGTCTGATAACACATACAGGTTAATTTACATGCCAGGCTTATGCTCAGCAGCATATTATACTTAAAAGAGATTTTATAAATCAGAAGTTCTTAGCTATAGTTTTAAACATCAAAATGAATCATTTCTATCACTTCAGGAAAATCAAAAATAATAAATGGGCTGGGTGTAGTGGCTCACGACTGTATTCCCAGCACTTTGGGAAGCTCAGGCAGGCAGAACTTGAGGTCAGGAGTTTGAGACCAGCTTGGCTAACACAGTGAAACCCTGTCTCTACTAAAAATACAAAAAACTTAGCTGGTCACGGTGGCAGGCGCCTGTAATCCTAGCTACTCGGGAGGCTAAGGTGGAAGAACTGCTTCTACCTGGGAGGCAGAAGTTCCAGTGACCGAGATCACGCCACTGCACTCCAGCTTGGGCGATGGGGCGATGCTATGTCTCAAAATAATCATAATCATAATCATAATCATAATAAATGAAGTGGCAGCACAGGTTTAAAATAAAATTTCTTCTTCTTTTTTGAGACAAGTCATGCTCTGTCCCCTAGGCTGAAATGGTACGGTACAAAAATAGCCACAGCAGCCTTGAATTCCTGGGCTCACGTGATCCTCCTATCTCAGCCCCACTGAGTAGCTGGGACTACAGGCACATGCCACTAAAATAATATTTCTGAAAAATGGCAGACTGACCTCACGATTCTCTTCCAACATCTTCTTCCCCTAACCACATTAAATTCACAGTAAACGAGTATAAAAAGGTAAAAATACAAAAGAGCTAAGATAGAGAAAAGGAGGGGAAACTAAAACACTCAAGAGAATTTATAAAATTTTTACAAAATTGAAGAGATGGAGGAGTCATACTTGACTTAAGAGAACAGAGGCACTACCTGAGTTCTGCAGAGAAGACCAAATGGAAGTAAGGTATTAATATTTGCTATACAGAATCCCAAAATGGACAAGGCCTTGGGAACTATGGAGCTATGGAGTCAGAGTAAGTAGTGGGGCTAAAAGCAGAGGATGAGATAACAATACCTAAGTGTATCATTAGATACTCACCAACATACATGCTCTTACATATATGTGCACACGTGTCTGCTTCCAGAAGACTACTGCACCTCCCATCTCTCCTATTTTTTGTAGAAGTTCAACAGCATCAGAGAAAAAGAGCTATAAAATACTGACATTTCAATGCTACATTAATAAAATGCCCAGATCACCAAACGAAAGGACATGTTATGCACAGAGACCTTCTGAGAGGTTCTCAAGTAACAGACGGGTACCAACCACAAATATGTGAGGAAAACCTCCAAAATGAAAGCAAGAGCTTATAGAATCAAACAGAAATAAAAAGGAACCTGGAAGAAACAAAGCAATGCACAGAGAAGGCCAAACAAAGTTATAATTTATATCCTTAGAAGTCAAAACGAAGTTATAATTTATATCCTTAGAAGGCAAAACGAAGATATAATTTACATCCCTACAGCAAAAAGAGAAAATATAGCAGCCATGAAGCAAAATAGAATGCTATAACTCATGAACATCAGAGAACACAAAATCGTTCTTTGAATTAAAAAAGTAGAATAGCAGAAATAAAAAAAATTCAGTAGGAAGGTTGTAAGATAAAGTCCAGGATATCTCCTATAAAAACAAACAGACGAAAAGATTTTTAAAAAATGAAATATAAGAATGATTAGAATTAGATTAGGATCTGTCAGGAAATTTAACTTCAAACAAACAGCAGTTCCAGAAAGAGAGAATAGAAAGAGGGAGAAGAGAAAAATCATTAAAGAAATAATACAAGAAAATTACACAGAATTTTTTAGACATGGATTTCCATATGGAAAGGCCTCTTAAGAACCCAGCACAATCAATGAAAAAATATCCACACCGAAGCTCATTACTGTGAAAATTTCAAGTACCAGAGATAAAGAGAAGATCATAAAAGTTTTTGGAGAGGGAAATACAAAAGACACGACAATCAGAATGCAGGACTAGAGGCTAGGGAAGGGTAAGGCACAGGACTTTAGCATTATTTGACTTCTAAAACAATGAACAGAAATTTTCATAAACACTAAGCAATAATAACATAAGTGCACAAAAGTAGACAATAAACGAATAAAAAATATATATAGAGAGAGAGAGAGAGAAAGAGAGAGAGGGAGATTGAGAGAGAGAGAGATGGAGTTTCACTCTTGTCACCCAGGCTGGAGAACAGAGGTGTGATTTCGGCTCACTGCAACCTCCGCCTCCCAGGTTCAAGGGATTCTCCTGTCTCAGCCTCGCCAGTAGCTGAGATTACAAGCGCCCACCACCACGTGCCCGGTTGATTTTTGTATTTTTAGTAGAGATGAGGTTTCGCCATGTTAGCCAGGCTTGTCTCGAACTCCTGACCTCAGGTGATCCACCTGCCTCGACCTCTCAAAGTGCTGGGATTACAGGCATGAGCCACCGCGCCCAGCCAAAAAATAAACGTATTGAACGTTCTTTAGTAGTACCATTGTTTTAAATATACTGTGTTAACTCATTTAACTCTCATAACACCCTAGGAGACTATTAGCCTCATTTCACAGGTGAGGAAACAGACATTGACAGGTCAAGTAATTTCTCCATAATGACACAAGTAGCAAGTGGTGGAGTCAAAGTTCTAGTTTTCCGAACGTGGTCTTTTTAAAAACTGTGCGATACCATCTCTCAACTGTAAAAGTAAAATTAATTTTAAGAAAGAAAAGAAAATACTACTTGAATTCCCTACCTTGCTGATCTGTTCCCAGCTCAACTATGGTTAATTAAAAGTTCTGTCATCACGAATAACGCTATGTTCCTTGCCAAGCCACAAAAGAGTATGTGTATGTGTGAAGGGGGTGGGGGTGGAGGTTTGAGGGTATTTCCTAGTATTTTGAATATTCATGTATAAAAGGACTTTACATTATGTGCTTGTGATCTGCTGATGGTCCATAAAGCAGATTCTGTAACCTAATTGTACTGACAACCTCCACCAAAGGAACGATGAACTTACATCAGATCACCACTGTGTATTACGAAAAGAACAAAGGCTATATAAATTGCATTAAAGTTAAAAACAGCATAGCTCCCTGTTTCCTAAATTATTTTCATCTACGCCTTTCACACTCTTCGAGTCTTGAAAGGAAAATCTCCCTAGACAATTTTCCTAATCATTTACATGACTATTAAATATACTGATGTGACAAAAAAAAATCACGCTCCTTTACTCACTGTTGCCTTTCACACACCTTTACCTTATATTATTAACTACATAATGACAGTTGAACATTTTTATGTGACTTTCTTCTGAAGGAGTTAGCGTCATTCACAGCCTCCTACATTTGCTATCCTATCCATTTTGTGTTTTATTGTACCTACTAATGGGATTCTGGCTTTAGTCGGGGAGGGAAAAAGAGAGAAATACATGTCTCTTTTTGAACAATTTTTTTTTTTTATTTTCCAACCTGGTAACATCATCATTCCTTGGGTATAAGGAGGTTAGCATGCAGGTTTAGCATTTCCTTTCTTGGGACTAACAAATTCCCATATGCTAATGCAGTGGCTTTTGAGATCTCAGACCACTGCTTCGAACCTCATCCTAATGCAACAGACCTCCTAGGTCATTTGCTGTCGCCCTGCGCAATCTAGGTGTTCCTTTTCCCCACACCTACATCGGTCCACTTTTCGCCTGTCATGGCCTTCATTTCTGAATCTTTTTTTGTAAGGGGGGAGGGGTGTTGGTTTTGGTTTTGTAATGATACTTGGTAGCTGCAGCCACCTTTAAGGTCCTGATGCATCAGTGACAGCATGACCTGTCTTCCCAACACGTGGGTGACCGGATCCCAGGGTGTCCGGCCTAGGTGTCAGCCTCGCTCACGGGAAGTTCCCCACCCGCGGCCACAGCGCCCGCACCGTCCCCACAGTCTCCGGGGTCCTGCGCACCCGGCACGAAGGTCACAGCCCTCGCTAAGGTGTGACGCGCGCCCGCGCACTCACCGTCTCCTTGGCAGCCGCCACCGGGATGGGCAGCATCCCCCGGCCGCGGGGCGGGTCCTCGGGCTCCGCGACCGCGCTCTCCGAGGGCCGCCCGGTCGCCGTCGAGCCGGCCCTGGGGTCCCCGTATAGCTGGTAGCACACCAGGCCGACCAGCCCCCCGCCGGCCGCCGCCGCCACGCTCAGCTCCCCCCAGCGCCGCCGCCGCCTCCACGCCGCCTCCGCCACAGCCCTCTCCTCATCCTCCCGGGAGGAGAAGGGCCGGCCAGGAAGGCCCGGGGCCGCCCCCGCAGGCCGCCCCCACGGCCCAAGGAGGGGCTGGTGAGCGCAGAGTGGAGGCGGCAGCCGGGGTGGCGGCCACAGGAGCCTTCGCAGCGCAGCCATCGCTGTGACTGCCCACTTCAGAGCTGGGAGGGGGCGGAGAACGGACGGGCGGGGGTGGAGGGGGGCGCCGAAGCCTCGCGAGAAGTCGGTTCCGCGAGCTTCGCGGCCGGCCGGGAGCTACACGTATACTCGCGCGGCCACGGGGACCCGCGACGCCACCGTCAGCTCAGGGGACTCCAGGCTCGGCCCGGGGAGAGCCTAGAAGAGGCGGCGGATCCCGGCTCTGCTCCCCGGCCCCGAACCCCCAGCCCAACCACGCAGTCATAAATTACCGCGCCGGCCCCGGCGACACCTGGCTACGTGGCAGCGCGACACCTCGGGCACAGCCGAGTCAGCGGAACTGAGGCGTGACAGATTGCGGGGCTGCCGGGCGCCCCAGGCTGTCTGGGGCCCGCGCCGCTGCTACGGGCGGGGTGGGTCTCCGAGCAGGGGTCAGCGCCCGTCTGGGACGCTCACATCTCCTAACGGTCTCCTGATCTCCAGACTCAAGGTCGTGAACTATTTGCAATTGTATCTTCACATATATGACAAAAATGAGGTATAAGCATTTGGCTCAAGTCATAACGATTGCAAATTAAGGCAAACACTTTGACGACTCAAGGGCAGCTTCCGGACTTTTGATGGGAGAAGGCTGATGCTGTTTTTTAGAAGCCGTTAGCACACCCGAGGTCACTTAATTCAACAAATCGGAACTGTCTTGTGTCTATAAAACGAAGGATTTAAAAACTTCTGTGAATAAGATAAAACCTTGAATGATACCCTGATTTTTGAGGGAAGGGCTGTTGGTATAAATATAAAATACAGAAACGATAAGCGTATTGTGTCATCTTTTTGTTTTTGCTGTACTTTTTGTTTGCTATATTGTCAGTATCAGTTTTTATGAGAAAGTGTAGGTGAAGTTCCTATCAGTTTCTCTCCCCAGACCCCGATTTCGGTAACTTGAATTATGTTAGCTTTCTTCTTCATACTATGGAATAGTGCCGGGAGCCCCTAAAATATTGTGGATCTAAGGGGATAGACAACTAAATACAGTGGTCTCAGTCGGGCTGCAGTGACAAGAGAATACAAGATCAGTTGATTCTGGCAATTCTTATAAAGACTAGAGGCTTTCAGAGGCGACTAAATGAGTTTTTTTTCTGGCTCATGTCCTGCAATTTCTGTTCCTAACACCTTGCATGTAAGTAGCCCATCAGGTACACCCCGTTACCTCTTGTTTTAATAGAGGTTAATAACATTTTGCTTTCTTAAAGCTGCTAAAAGTGGTAAAAAGAAAAATCTTCTGTAGCAGATGAACAAATTGTGTCTATTTTAAAACCCGTCTCTGGGTCTTTTTTCAGTTTCAGCCTGTTGGTTTTATGTAATCAATGCCTAAGGAAGACTCGGTGATAGCTTCTTGCTTTATCACCAAATTTTCCTCCATTTATGCTTTCTCTATATTCTGGAAAATGTTAGTTTCCCCAAATTATTTTCTGGGTAATAATTATATATATTATATGTAATATAATAATTATATTGACAGGGCGCGGTGGCTCACGCTTGTAATCCCAGCACTTTGGGAGGCCGAGGCGGGCAGATCTTGAGGTCAGGAGATCGAGACCATCCTGGCTAACACAGTGAAACCCCGTCTCTACTAAAAATATAAGAAATAAAAAGACAGGCGTGGTGGCATGCACTTGTAGTCCCCACTACTTAGGAGGCTGGGGTGGGAGAATCGCTTGAACCCGGGAGGTGGAGGTTGCAGTGAGCTGAGACTGCACCGCTGCACTCCAGCCTGAGTGACAGAGCGAAACTCTGTCTCAAAAAAAAAAAAAAATTATAATAGTTCTGACATTGTTTACCTTGAACTGAACATGATTTCCTGATTTTCTCATAAATTCTCGGTGTAGCCTAATGCCGGAATTCTTGGACAGACTGATCAATTTTTATAAGTTGCATGTTAAAAGCTGAGTAGCTCTAGGTGAAAGAGCGAGACTCCGTCTAAAAAATAAATAAATAAATAAATAAAAAATAAATAAATAAAAAAGCTAAGTAGCTCTAAACAGGATTAGGGAGGTAATACAATAACATCACATTACAGATGAGGAAAATGGCGTTCTTCATCTAAGGTGACAAATACACATACGTATAGATTTCTATGTAGTTTCTCTACAGTTTTCTAAATTTGATAGAGCTCCTGCAAACAATTTCTCTGGTTAGAAGCTAAGTACTGATGTGAGAAGGGCTAAGTTTAGGTGTGTAAAGCAGTCAGAGAACTTTGGATAAAATATCTCTCACGTGCAAAAGTAACTTTACTAATAATATTCAACAGTACCTTCCCTCTAAAGGCCAAATTTCCTTAAGAATAGTTACTGTTTTCTTCCCACGTTTGATGCTCTCTAACTATAGCTACACAAAAATAACCAAATTCCCTTGTTATGTGGGTATTTTTCTGAGTTTAATTCCCAGAGGAAAATTTTTAAGAAAATGCAATATTAGGAATTTGGAATGTTTTTTTTTTTTGAAATTTCAGATAATATTGTTGGAGCAATATAGAGTCAGCCCAATATCCCTTACCTTTTATGTCATTTCTACTGGGCATTAAGAATAACCCCCAAAATGCCCCTACTCCACAGTGAGAGCCCACACCTTGAAAGAAATATGCTTAACATTCACTATGGTCTAGATAAAAAGAAATATTCTGAAACATTAAAAATGTTAAAACAGCGGGGATTAAGCCAAAAAGCGTTTTTTAGGAAAGCATATACCTCGGTGGATAAGTAATAAATTAGAAGTCAAGAAATCTGGACTCTAGCCTTGGATTTGCTACATTTTAATTATAATGCTTTGGAAGCCACAGTCTCTAAAATAGTGGAGTTGAAATCAGTGATCACCTCTGAACGCATCTTTCTAATGAAGTAAAATGCTCCAAGTATATCAGTAAACCATAGAAAGATACTTCATAGCATTTTTCATATATCATTTCTCTTCTGAAAATCTACAATTGGCCTATGATTGCTTTCTTCTTTCAATTTAAAATTCCATCCCCTGACCACACAGGCTAACGTCTGTAATCCCAGCACTTTGGGTGGCCAAGCTGAGCTGATCACTCAGGAGTTCGAGACCGACCTGGGCAACATGGCAAAACTCCATCTCTACAAAAAATACAAAAATTAGCCAGGCATGGTGGTGCGTGCCTATGGTCCCAGCTACTTGGCAGGCTGAAATGGGAGGATTGCTTGAAGCGGGGAAAATGAGGTTGCAGTAAGCCATCATTGAGCCGCTGCATTCCAGCCTGGGTGACAGAGCAAAACTCTTTAAAAAAAAAAAGAAAAAAAAAATTTCATTCCCTTATCTAATTATTTTAAGGTTCTACTGCATTTAAAATTGCAAATACATTAGTAATTTTGAAAAGTTTGAAAATGTAAAATATAAGTGTAATAGGCAGGAATGTCTTGTTTAACAAAACTTCTATTGAAATAGACTGCTTTCCTTATTTTGGTCATTGTGACTTCCAGATTCTTGACTAGTTAAAAGAGTAGCAGTTATATCTGAGATCTATATTAGGGCACATGAACCGCCCCATCTCCAGGTCCACTCAAGTCTACCAGCAGAGAGCAAGGCTGCAACCATCTTCATCCCTCTTGGGAAAGTTGTGATCAATTTCTCAAATTGTCTCCCACCTTCGATGCTGTCTTCCTTAGGGGACAATTAACAAAGGAAACAGTGTTGGGGAAGGTATGTTCTTGTTCTGTTTTCTTCAAAGTGCTAGCCACCAGCAATCTGGAACTCAATTCCTCAGCATCCAGGGCTATGGAAACCAAGTTACCCAAGACACTGAGGGTCTGTTTTCTGTTTTGATGAGCTCTCACTCCCAACGACTGTGATCTGCCTCTCACCCTTTTTCCATTAGGCAAAGCCAAGCTGAGTCTAAGCAACATGAGGCCAGGGCATGCATCTTTTAGCCCAGTTCCTGGCACACATTAGGACCTCAATTATATTTACCAAATGAAAGGCAACATCTTGAGAAGAGGGGAAGGTAGAGGCCAACACAGGAAGGCAAGTTAGGAGACAAGAAAACACAGTGGGGCATCAGACACTAAAGAAGCTGACAAAGCAAGCAGCACATCAAACAGGAAATGCAATCAACACAGATGGGAGGCCAAAGGGAAAAAGCAAGGGATTGGCAAAGAAGGATCAGAGACAGAGTGTGGGCTGGGTAAAGTGGCTCACACCTATAATCCCAGCACTTTGGGAGGCCAAAGCAGGAGGATTATTTGAAGCCAGGAGTTCAAGGCCAGCCAGAGCACCATAGTGAGAACCTGTCTCTACAAAAATTAAAATTAAAATTAGCCAGGAGTGGTGGTGCATGCCTGTAGTCCCAGCTACTTAGGAGGCTGAGGTGGGATGATTGCTTGCACTAGGAGTTCGAGGCGCAGTGAGCTATGATCGCGCCACTGCACTCCAGCCCCTGGGTGACAAAGCAAGACCCTCTGAAAAAAGATGGGGGGAGAACAAAGTATGATCACGGAGAAGGCTTGATTCAAGACCAAATTTTGTGATTTCAAGATTCTAGCACTGAAATTATCCTGTTACATATTGTTTGGCGGTATCCTCTTGAACTAGAGCCTGAAAGCAATAGGTTTCCCCCAAGACTCTGAGTCTGTCCATTCTTTTTTTTTTCTTTACTTTTCTTTCTTTCTTTCTTTCTTTCTTTCTTTCTTTCTTTCTTTCTTTCTTTCTTTCTTTCTTTCTTTTTTTTTTAGATGTAGTCTCACTCTGTCACTGGCACGATCTCGGCTCAATGCAACCTCCGCCTCTTGGGTTCAAGCAATTCTCCTGCCTCAGCCTCCTTAGCAACTGGGACTACAGGCATGCACCACCACATCCAGCTAATTTTTGTACTTTTAGTAGAGACGGGGTTTCACTATGTTGATGAAGATGGTCTCGATCTCTTGATCTGTGATCTGCCCGCCTCAGCCTCCCAAAGTGCTGGGATTACAGGCGTGAGCCACTGTGCCCAGCTGACTCTGTCCATTCTTTTGGTTCTCCGAGGAAAGTGCAGCATCGTCCATAGCCAAACGTCACTGACTTGACTGGCCACACCTCCCCTTTTGTTCTTAGATCTTTCACTAGTGACAATAACCAAGCTGGCAGTTGTACACATTTAACTACCTAACTTCCAGACCAGTAACACCCTCACTTTGATTACTACATCTATCCAGTCTGTTTGACATAACTTCCAGGGACTTTGTTGATGGTGTCTCACTGTTCAATTCCTGTTGTTTAAGTCCCGCAATCCCCTGTGTCTTTTTTCTCCATTTGGTGGTAGTGACTTCTTATGTACTTGGGACACAGGCAATAGTGGAACGGACTTACTACCAGCAAAGCCTCCCACCCCAAAACAAGGAAGCTCTTTCTCAATTGTCATGTCCTATTTTCAAGTCTGATGGTGATTAAAGTTTCTATGCTCATCAAAAGGTGTCTTCTGGTGCAGAATAACCTCCTACTAACATAATGATCACCCATTACACAAGCATGACACTTTGGTAGCAAAATGTTATGGGATCTTTGGGGTGTCGTTTTCCTGTCCAGAAACCTCTGTGGCCAATGGTGCCTTTGCCTGAGTTTTGCTTGGGCCCACTGGGCTAAGCAGTATCTACTAGAGCTGGACATATGCATATCATATCTATGACCCATCAATTTCACTTTTTAGGTGAAATACTCATGAAAAAAAATGAGTACTTACGTCCATCAAAAGACTTATAAAGAAGGCCAGGCATGGTGGCTCACTCTTGTAATCCCAGCACTTTGGGAGGCCGAGGCGGGAGGATCACAACGTCAGGAGATCGAGACCATCCTGGCTAACACGGTGAAACCCCATCTCTACTAAAAATACAAAAAAATTAGCCAGACATGGTGGCGGGTGCCTGTAGTCCCAGCTACTTGGGAGGCTGAGGCAGGAGAACAGCGTGAACCCCGGAGGTGGAGCTTGCAGTGAGCCGAGATCACGCCACTGTACTCCAGCCTGGGCGACAGAGCAAGACTGCGTCTCAAAAAAAAAAAAAAAAAAGTCATATAGAGGAATATTCATAGTAGCATCATTTCTAATTGGCAACAAACCAGAAACTATTCATATATTCATCAACAGTGGCCTGGATTATTTAAAAATGTGGCATATTCATATAATCAAATGATATAAAGCAATTAACATTACTGAATTGCAACTACATGCAATCACTGGGATAAATTTTAAAGCAAAAGTGAGGTAAAGAAGGCAGACACAGAAGAATCAACTGTATTATTCTATTTTAAAAGCTCAACAACAACAACAAATAGATATAAATAATGTTAGCGATTAGGATGGTGGTTTCCCTAGGTGCAGGGAAGTGATCAGAAGGGAGAAAAAGGAGCTTTGGGAGTTCTGTGTCTTGATCTGGGTGCCAATGATATGTGTATTTACTCTATAACTATTCATAGAGCTGTCCACTTACAATTTTTATAACATTTTTATATATGCAACACTTCAATAAAAAGTTTATATAAAAGAAAACATAGATTTTCTTCCTAATGCTCTTATACTAATGTGTTATTTACTAGAGGACTTTGCTCAGTTATGAACTCTGCAACTTAGAAGGAATGTGTAGAGCTTGAAAAGAGTTCAACTAAGAACAATAAAATTGATTGAAGAATTGGAAACTAAAGGAAAAGTTACATAAGCTTGATATAGCCTGAGGAGATTTAACCAAGGAGTATTTTAATAAATTTCTTTCACTACTTGAAGACTACTAAGAAGGCACTATTAGTGATTTTTCTTATTTATTAAGGAAAAGGCCCAAAGGAACTTGGTATTTTAAGCAAACAGTGTAGTGTTTCATCTTCTTTAACTTGCAGCATTTTCTCCTCTGAAATGTCCACATGGACAGACCCAGTAGGTATGTGGTCGTAAGGCCTAGTGCAACCAGTACATACACTTGTTTCTGGCTCTAACCCCAGACTGTCAGGTGTTGGATGGGGAAATTGCTTCAAGAGCAGATAACCAAATAGAAGTGCAGTCTTCAGAATGGATGGAAAGCTCAGCATAAAGAGGGAGCCATTAGAGACATCAAGAATAGCCTAAGGTTAGTCAGTGTACATACCTGCAGAAGTTTAGTGGGATGGCCGATCAGTTTCATCCCCTGCCAACTTCAGTTGATTGGTATTAGTTATCCAGAACACTGTGCTAAGCAAAATTATCAGGCCAGGCCCAGAATTCACAGAAAAAAGTAGGTGGGTATCTCTGCTAAGATTGGGCTACCAGATTGGGACTGAGTTGAGTTGTTAAGTCCACCACGGTTCTTTGGAAATGCTCTACTAAGAGAAGATAATGCAAACAACAGCAGGAATGGAAAATCTCAAAAAAATATTCAAATGTTTTTGTAATATGCACGGGAACATTTAATATCTACCCTGTAATGTTATAGAAGACCGAAAAGAATTTAGAGATAGCTTAGTCTGGGAATTTTCTAATCTTTCTAAGTTTTTGTTGGGGAGTGGTGGGCGTGGGGTGAGGAGGGGAGTGCTTAGTAAAAACTGTTTGTCAAAAGAAATCTTATTTCTTAAACCCCAAAATACAAAGTAGATAACAGCACAGTGTCTTTTGTTGAAAAGGAGGGAAATCTGGACCTTGTCCATTTAAAGGCTACTTTTCAGCTCCCACAGTGGAGCCTGAAGTACCTTTGTAGACTATTGGGGCTTAAATGTCCCTAAAATATACACTCTTTCAATTTTTACTGACGAGGAAACTGAGAGGTTGCCAGGTTAAAGAATTTTCTCTGAGTTATACTGCCAGAAATTGAGCCTAGATATTCTGCCCTACATCTAGATAGTTCCTGTATTAGAATCATCAGAAGCTGAGAGAATTTAAAACAGTTTTTCTTAAGGCACACTAATTTGCAAGGAATAGAAAAGCAATTACATTAGCTCGAGTAAAAGGCATATTTTAAGGATAAAATTGTATAGAATCCAGAGAAAAGTGGTACTATGAGGTGTCAGGAGGCGTGTTAACCAGGTCAGCTCTAGGGACCTACATCACAAGAGCTCAAGGCCATTCATTCTAGCACACTGCTGTGAGCATGACTTGGCTACTAATTCCACAAGTCTCTATGAATCTTAATGCAAATTCTAAAGAGAAAGCATTAGCTTGGTCTGGCCTATAAACGTTTTCTTCCTTTGTTAGTTTTTCACTCCTAGGCCAGCCAGCTGTGTCTGGGAGGAAAGGTGTGGAGTCATACGGAGATGCAGTTTCTGGGAAAGGGAGAACAACTTCCCTTAGAAGGCCCTGTGGACAGGTACCAGTGGTGTGCTGGTAAAGTGTTAACAATGGGTTCTGGGCTAGAAGAGGTGGGGAGTCCCAACTTGTAGTGTTTTCAGATTTCCATGGCATAAATACTCCCACCACGGTGATTTCAGGCTACCAGTATGACATTACTGATTGCACAGTTGGGAAGAGATGCATGGCAGCATATTATCATGTATAATTTCCACGATCTACATCATATAAAAGACAAAATAGATAATGGTAAAGTAAAAGTGATGTTTTTAGTACTTATTACATTTTATAATATATTTATCAAATAAATATAAATTATATTAAGTTTAATATAATTATCTAATTGTAAGTTTACATAATTTAATTTTTAATAACGTCTCTAACAACTGGCTCAAAAACTCCTGAAAATTTAACAATCAGCTCTAGTGAGTTAGTGCAAGTTGGCTGCAGGCCACCAATACGGTATTTAAAGATCACCATCTCTACCTGAGTTTGGAGGCTCTTGAAGACTGCTTCTGACATAAGAAAAGGACGGGGTGAGTGGGACATATGACTAAGCCAAAAAAGATTAGGATTAAGAATTTGCGTTTATGGAAGGATCACTTGCACCCAGGAGTTCAAGGTTACAGTGAGCTACATTCACATCACTGCACTCCAGCCTGAGTGGCAGAGTGAGACTCTGTCTCCAAAAAAGAGTAAAGAAAAAAAAAATACGCCAGACACAGTGGCTCACACTTGTAATCCCAGCACTTGGGGAGGCCGAAGCAGGGAGATTGCTTGGGCCCAGGAGTTTGAGACCAGCCTGGGCAACATGGTGAAACCTGGTCTCTTAAAAAAAAAAAAAAAAAAAAAATTTGCAGGGCATGGTAGTGTGTCCCTGTAGTCCTAGCTACTCCAGAGGATAAGGCCAAAGGATCCCTTGAACCTGGGAGGCAGAGCCTGCAGTGAGCCAATATTGTGTCAATGCACTCCAGTGTTGGCAACAGAGCCAGACCCTGTCTTAAAAAATAAAAAATAAATACAAATAAAAGTAATAAAGAATTTACCACTAGCCACAAAGGGCAAAATGAATTTAGCCATCCTTTAATGAAGAGGAGGGAAACAATCCTTCTCACCCTCCCATGATTGTTAATTGGTTTCAATCAATGTATATGCAGATACTACTATGGAATTATTTCTATTCTCTCAAATTAATTATATTTGTTGTTCCAAAGACTTGGAATTAAGGAATCATCTCAGTCTGTAGATACTGGACAGGTACAACTAACTACTCAGATGAGGTAGAAATTATTCTTGAGCTGAGTTTGTAGGTATTCAGTTAAAAAGGTATGCTTTTAACAGCTGATATCCAATAGGGAGCAGCTCTCATTTGATATTGCCAGGTAATTAAGTCTTGCTTTAGGTTAAGGTCAATTTTTAGGCTTGATCAAAATATATGATTTCAAATTCACAAGTATAAAATACATCTAATCAATTCTTAAATTTATTATACTTAAATTTCATATTTTGTCCACATGAAGGTATTCATTCTAAAGCCAAAGTAATTACTGAGTGTTTAGGTCACTATGCAATATATTTTTCTGTTAAAATAAATTAGTTTGCCTCAAACACTAGATATTGATCTAAAAGCAGAGTCTGAAAATATGGGTGTTCATAAATTCCTTGGCAACTGAAGCGTATCAAAACCCTTGCTCTTCAAAAATGATTGCAATTCTTTTTTCACGATGATCTCAAATCTTATGCTCAGGAACCTGCAAACCTCGGACCACCACATCAAGGGAAATGAAGTAAAACTTTCACTTGATGACAAGACTTTGTAGAAAACCACTAAATTAACTACACTAACATCATCACACAGGTGCACGGGTCTCCTTGAACAAAGTATTTCAGAGTAAGATGGCCTGTTCCTCCATCATTCCAGTGTTATACTGGGAAACCAGGTTTCATTAGGATTTCATTGTGTGTAGCATTTGTTTCAGGGCATAGGCTTTGATCAAAATCTATGTAATGAAGACCTATACTCCGTGATATCTAGAATTAATCAGTGAACTAAGTCTATGGCTAAACACAAATGTTACACTGATTTACTTATTAAACAAACACCTATTTGCCTGTGAAGAGTTTGTCTCTGAAAGTGAATTTTAAATATAGAGGAACACCAAGCAATAATAAAAGCAGTGTATAAAACTCGAGGTTATTATCCAAATCAGGTGCTTTTTTAAACTGAGAATTAACCAAATGAAGAAGGAAGAGCTGAAAGATGTACTAACAGAACACTTCATCACTTTAAGTCCTACGAAAGTAGAAACACATGAGAAATGAATTTCAGCATATGATGTGAAGGCTCCTTTGTTCTCACTTCCAGTCTGTATATTAAAATTAACTTTTCTTCTAATCTTTCTTCAATAATTAGGAAGGACTGAGATGACAGTCAACCGGAAAGGGCAACCGGGCAGTTGGAGATGTGAAACTATAGCCTTGGGAGAGAGGTGTTAAAGGTGGTAACTGACTACTGCATGGAGCCCTGTATTGGAATTTAAATGAGTTTCAAATGTGAGATTAGTAAAAAGGAAAAAAGCTTTGAAAGTTCACATATGCAGTAAACGGATTATGTTGCAGTCAAAAATTTATAAATTACATAGCGCTTATATCACAATGAGTAGGAACTTGCAGATATATCTATAGAAATACGTGTTAGGATTAAGGGAACTTCGGAAATTGGAAAGTCAGATCTATAAAAGTATTTTATCTGGATATTTGTTTTGATAAAATCGGTCAAATATAAAATCAATATAGAAGTCCCATAATTTGAACCCTCCTTATCTTCTTTAAAGCTCTGATTTTAAGGGAAGGAGAATTTAAATAATTTGAAGGGACAGGCTTGTGAAAATTAGTCTGCAAAGCAAAGTTATTGAATTATCTCTTCCTATTAAATTTTGCCTTCAAATTCCCTTCACAGAATGTTAGACTGAATGGAACCACAGAGATAATCGAATCTAAGGACCGTGTTTTAGGGAGGAGGAAACAAGAATGAATCACATCTTAGCAGGGGAAATGTCCTGATCTGTTTCCTGTCTGTTTCCCATCCTTTTTCTGGCACTCTCTAACAGAACTTCTTCCAAAATGCCTCACCTTTCCCAAGACTGGGTTAGCACATGTTGCTGCCTATGTTTTATTTATTTATTTATTTACCTTATTTTAAGTTCAGGGGCACATGTGCAGGTTTGTTACATAGGTAAATTTGTCTCTTGAAGGTTTGTTGTGCAGATTATTTCATCACCCAGGTATTAAGCCTAGTACCCATTAGTTATTTTTCCTGATCCTCTCCCTGGATAGGCCCCAGTGTGTGTTGTTCCTCTCAATGTGCCCATGTGTTCTCATTATTTAGCTCCTACTTATAAGTGAGAACATGTAGTATTTGATTTTGTGTTCCTGCATTAGTTTGCTAATGATAATGGCCTCCACCTTCATCAGTTTCCCTCTGCCAAGGACATGATCTCATTGGTTTTATGGCTGCATAGTATTCCATGGTGTATATGTACCACATTTTCTTTATCCAGTCTATCATTGATGGGGGAAAAGTTTTGCAAACTGTGTACCCAACAAAGGTCTCATATACAGCATTTATAAGGAACTTAAGCAAATTTACAAGAAAAAAACAACCACATTAAAAAGAAGACATGGGCCGGGCACAGTGGCTCACACCTGTAATCCCAGCACTTTGGGAGACGCAGGCAGGTGGATCACCTGAGGTCGGGAGTTTGAGATCACCCTGGCCAACATGGTGAAACCCCGTCTCTACTAAAAATACAAAAATTACCTGGGCCTGGTGGTGCATGCCTGCTATCCCAGCTACTCGGGAGGCTGGGGCAGGAGAATTGCTTGAACCCGGGAGACAGAGATTGCAGTGAGCCGAGATAGTGCCATTGCACTCCAGCCTGGGTGACAAGAGCAAAACTCCGTCTCAAAAAAAAAAAAAATTAAATTAAAATAATAAATAAATAAATAAATAAAAAAGAAGACATACGGCCAGGTGCGGTGGCTCATGCCTGTAATCTCAGCATTTTGGGAGTCCAAGGCTCGTGGATGACCTGAGGTCAGGAGTTCGGGACCAGCCTGGCCAACATGGCGAAATCCCGTCTCTACTGAAAATACCAAAGTTAGCCGGGTGTGATGGCGGGCTCCTGTAATTCCAGCTATCGGGAGGCTGAGGCAGGAGAATCACTTGAACCCAGGAGGCAGAGGTAGCGGTGAGCCGAGACCGCGCCACTGCACTCCAGCCTGGGCAACAAGAGTGAAACTCCACTTAAAAATTAAAAAAAAAAAAAAAAGAAAGAAAGAAACGAAAAGAAAGAAAGAAAAGACAAAGACGTAAATGCAACCAACAACCATACGAAAAAAAAACTCAACGTCAGTGATCATTAGAGAAATACGAACCAAAACCACAGTGAGACATCATCTCACACCAGTCAGAATGGCTATTATTAAAAAGTCAAAATAGATGCTGGTGAGGTTGTGGAGAAAAAGGAACACTTATACACTGTTGGTGTGAGTGTGAGTTAGGTTGTGGAAGACAGTGTGGCAATTCCTCAAAGACATAAAAACAGAAATACTGTTAGACCCAGCAAGCTCATTACTGGGTATATACCCAAAGGAATAGAAACTGTTTCATTATAAACACATGTGTATGAATAGTTCACTGCAGCATTATTCGCAATAGCTGCTACCTACTTTTAATAAAGCACCTTGAACTCCCCCAGTCATAGCACTACAACTAGAATGTAATGTGCTCCTTTACTTGCTTGTCTCCACCAGCTGGACTATAAGCTTCAGGAGGACAGAAATCATATTTGCCTTTTAACGAACACAAACATTCCCTATTGTGTAGCACGAACTTACATATTTTTTGGATGAATGACAAATACAGCATTTGTTTTTGTAAAATTACTGAGAATCCATGCAAATTTAACCTGAATAGAAGTTCTTTCTTCAGGATAATAGAGCTGTGGATTGAATTATTGTTCAAAATTCAGAAACCCAAGTCAATCATCTATTAGATCAAAATAAGATTGTCCTGAAAAATACATCTCTATTGTAATCCCTCATTAGAAATACTTACCATGTATTATATGTGTAACTTTAAGGAAATAATAGCAGATCTGAGTTTACTGAAGTCAATCATAAAAGGCTGCTGTCTGAATCTTTCATCTCTTATTTTAAAAAATTCAGAGGTTATTTGCTGATGTGACTGTGTATTTTTGTTGCTGATTCTGATAAAATGCAGTTTTATAGGTGATGCAGTTTTCAAAGAAGAGCTTCTCTTTTTACTTGTTTTGCATGACAGCAAACTACTCCAAATCCAGTTCCTTGCCATTTCATTTACTTGACTCAGCTCCTTGTCCTTAAACTCGTTTCACAATTTCATTGCCAGCTAGAAACTTATAGCCTTGTTCGCAGGAAGAGCTTGAGTCAAATATTTTCAGCGTCAACACTTTCGCGGTATCCTGACAGCTGTACAGTATCTGCTGAGCCACTTTTTATTCCTCCTCAAGACTTTGACATGTTCACAATTTTTCTGTGATTTTTATCTTCACTAACGACCTACTCATGATAGTTGTGCTCTTTCTTTTTTTCATTTTTGGAAGTGAGACTTGAATGAAGACTTTACCAACAGTGTGATTGGAAGCTGGAGAAGTGAAACTTGGAAGCACTCATTCCTGCGTATCAAGGTTCCTCTTGGCTTTATCGAGGGTTTGGCAGCGTATGTGACCACATCGTCCTCTAGTGGCTGACCCCATGAGAGGCTGGTGGCCACTCCCGCTCTGTGGCAGAGAATGTCCTTTCAGGGCATGGCTTTATGACTAGAGGTTGTTATTTTTAAGGTAAAGGATATTTTTCTTAGTAAGCACCTGTTTTCTAACCATCAAGTTACATTTTATGTCTTGAAACAAACATCCGATAACTTAGAACTATCCTTAGTTGGAGGAAACATAAAAATTAATTCAAGAAATCGAAGCAAATATTTCAGATATCTGAAACAGTCTTAAGGAGCATATTGATCAATCAACAGATACTTATCAGGTATGTAAAATATGCCAGGCACTGTTGTAGCTGCTTGATGTACATGAAAAAACAAAATAGACAATGATCCCTGCCTGCATGGAGCTTCATTCTAGTATGAGGACTTCACGAATGAATGTGAGTTTCTCCCAGGCTATCCTCAAATCAGACTTCTTCTAAATGTGACATATTTCAATAATCATATTCTGTGTTCTGTAAACCGTATTCCGAATATTCAGTAATGTAATTGTTTTTGTCTTACCTGCTCCACACCCCCTTCAGGGCAAGTAGGAAGTGACTGGCAACACATCACATATTAAGCTGGTGACAACACATTGCATATTAATCACATATTAATAATCATGTATTAATCACATATCAATCATGCCTTGTCGTTCAGAAGTGTTACTCAGCTCCCATCCACTAGTGTTTCTTACTCCAGAGTGATCATTATAGAAATCTATTTATGTCTTCTAAAATGGTGTGCCAAAATTTAAGAAACGCCCTTTTTAGACCTTTCTCTATTTCTCTTCTCCCAGTTCACCTCCCTATAAGGGATGGAGGTTTATTTCTGCTCCTCCAGCAGTCATTTGGGTAAACTCTGGAGGGGCAGTTCTTGCCTAAGGCTAGATTTCAGTTCAGTATAAACAGGATTAATTACCTCAGGCCTCTAGTTAGGACACAGAAATGGGTAAACAAGGCTTTAGTTGCTCCCATCACTTTGCTTGAGAGAATGAAATTTCAATGTAGTTTAATAAATCATCATGCCATTTTCTGACTTTTAAAGAGAATGTAATTAATCTATATTTTTGATCTTACCATAGATTAAACATTTGTATCTCCATTCCTGTAATGGTATTTTTTTTTTTTTATTTCTAGCGAATTCTAAGGAGAGACAATGAACAAATACATTAATTACATAAATCTACTGACTTCTTAAATTTTATGATTTTATATATATATGTGTGTGTGTGTATATATATATGTGTGTATATATATATATATATATATATATATATATATTTTTTTTTTTTTTTTTTTTTTGAGACAGAATCTCACTCTGTGGCCCAGGCTGGAGTGCAGTGGTACAATGATCTCTGCTCACTGCAGCCTCAACCTCCTGGGCTCAAGCTATCCTCCCACCTCATCCACCCAAGTAGCTGGGACCACAGGCGTGCGCCACCACGCCCAGGTAAGTTTTGTATTTTGTAGAGATGGGATTTCATCTTGTTGCTCGGGCTTGTCTTGAATTCCTGGGCTAAAGAGATCCTCCCACCTCGGCCTCCCAAAGGATTGGGATTACAGGCATGAGCAACCATACCTCACCATGAATAGATTCTTTATAAGAGTACAATTTTAAAAAATCAGAATTTTGATGGCAATTTTATACCCTTGGAAAGGCAATTTACCTGATTAAAAAAGTTTTTTAACCTCCACAAAACTGCCAGAGCTGAATGTTGATTATTTAATTTTTAAATTCTTATAATAAAAATACTCCTCTCACGTTTACATTGCCATTATCTTTTACAATAATGCCGCACATTTAATTTAAAATACTGTTTATTTGAAAATGGAAAAACTAAGAACAAAGAGGCTTAATAGCATTTGTGGATACATTCATAATAAGTAAGTAATAAAGGAATGGAAAAATGCCATCTATAATTACTTTTCTTGCCCCATTGTTCAGTTGTTGATTCTGGGAACAATCAAGTATAGTAATGCATGTGAACAGTGATGTCAATTTGAACCACATTTTTTTAGGTATACTTCATTTGCTCTAGAGAATCAATGTATATTACTATTTGGAAATTTGCAGCATAATTTGGTGAGAACAGCATTGAAATTGGATGTGAAACATTTTAATTTCAATTATGATTTTCCCATTAACTAGGTGAGATTAATCTGAAAGCCATCTTCCTCATCTGTAAAATGAAGGTGTTTGGTTAAGGTGATCTGGCAAGTTTCTTTTATACAGTGAAAAAAATATAAAATACTTACACCATATAATTTTATAATATATTTAAATGATAATAACAGAAGATCGTATGTAACACTAATGAATGAATGTATAGGAATATGTAACACTAATGAATGTATTTAGCCAGGTGCTGTAAAATAGGCCACTTCCGAAACAGCTTGTTTATTTTAGAAGTATATTTAATTCCTTCATAACCATCTCAAAATGCTATTTTAACATTTAACATTTCACTGTAGGAAGCATAAAAATTATTTTTTTGTGCTCCAAATAAAGAGCATTGTTAATTTTGATGATGCTATAATTCCACAAATCATTTTTACTTTTTTGCTTCCTGGAGCAGAACAATGGAATTTTAAGTGGGTTAAAACCCAGGGAAAATTGATAATGACTATCACCATTAAAATGATAACTTAAATGTTATAGCACTAATGGATTTTCATACCCATTTATCCATATAATTTCTATATCACGTTTGCAAGTTGGATAGACCATGTGTTGTTATCCTAATTTTAGAGGAAAAAAACTGATTTCCAAGAAGGTGGTGCAATTTTCCCAAGGTCTCTTAACTAGTGAGTATCAATATTCTGTTTATACTTAGCAAGGTGAGAAGGGAAAAATAATACAAGGTAACAAAATTGAATTATGTGTTATTAGTCTTTCCTGTTCTTTGTGGGGGATAAAATGCTCTGGATTACAGTAGCTGCCTTTCCTAAAATAAGCAAATAATAACCAAGATGTTCAATTTGTGCCAAATTTTCATTCTGCTTGAATGTGATCCCTCAAATTATGTGACCTCATGGTCAATTAATATTCCTCTTTTCATGTGTACTGAATACTCCCCATGGAAAATACCCAGCCTGTTCTGGTTAAGGTGTGGGATTTTGTGTGGATTGCAGATGTTCTATGCAAGTCGTTCAAATTCAGGAACTCTGATTTATCACAATTATCTTAAATAATACCTGTTGAAGTTAGATTTTTCTCTCCTATATGAAAGAGCATCTAATATCTAAGTTATGACTTTAAAAATGTACATAAAACTTTTGACATACTTCCATATTTACAGAAAAGTTACAAGAATAGTACAAAGAACTCCACATACCCTTTACTCAAATTCTTCAATTGTTAACCTTTTCTTTTCTCTTCTCTCCTCTTCTCTCCTCTTCTCTCCTCTTCTCTCCTCTCCTCTCCTCTCCTCTCCTCTCCTCTCCTCTCCTCTCCTCTCTTCTCCTCTCCTCCCTCTTCTCTTCTCTTCTCTTCTCTTCTTTTTTAAAGTTAAGATCTTGCTATGTCTCCCAGGTGAGAGTGCAGTGGCACAATCATAGCTCACTGCAGGCTTGCACCCCTGGGCTCAAGTGATCCTTCCGCCTCAGCCTCCAAGTCCTGGCTAACATTTTTTTAAAATTAACTTTTGTAGAGACAAGGCAACCCATGTCACTCAGGTTGGTTTAAAATTCCAGGCCTCAAGTGATCCTCACACCTTGGCCTCCCAAATTGCTGGAATTATAGGCATGAATCACTACACTCAGCCGATTGTTAACATTTCACTCCATCAGCTTGATCGTTTGCTCTCTCTGTCTCTTGTTCTGTAAGCTTATATATATATTTATTTAAATTCAAATAAATATACATTTATAAATATTTATATATTTATATTTAAATAAATATGTATATATAGTTTCTGAATGATACAAGAATAATTCTGCAGATATAATGCTTCTTTATCCATAAGTCTTATTTTGTATTTCTTAAGACTTTGCCTTATGTAACCACAGTTCAATTATCAAAATTTGGAATTTTAACAATGGTATAATACTATTTTCTTTTTTTTGACTTTTAGGTTCAAGGGCACAGGTGCAAGTTTGTTATACAGGTAAATGGCATGTCATGGGGATTTGAGGTACAGATTATTTTGTCACCCAAGTAGGTAGTTTTTTGATCCTCTCCTTCCTCCTAATCTTCGCCCTCAAGTAGGTCCCTGTGTCTGTTCTTCCCTTCTTTGTGCCCCTGTGTACCCAATAAAAAGCTCCCACTTATAAGTGGGAACATTCAATATTTGGTTTACTGTTCCTGCACTAGTTTAGGATTAAGGCTTTCTGCTCCATCAATGTTGCTGCAAAAGACATGATCTCATTCTGTTTTATGGCTGCTAGTATTCCATTGTGTGTATATACCATCTTTTCTTTTTTCAGTCTATCACTGATGGCCATTTAGGTTGATTCCATTACTTTGCTATTATGAATAGTGCTACAATGGACATACACGTGCATGTGTCTTTATGTTAGAAATATTTATATTCCTTTGGCTATATAACCAATAATGGGATTGCTGGGTCTAATGGCAGTTCTGTTTTAAGGTTTTTGAGAAATTGCCACACTGCTTTCCACAATGGCTGAACTAATTTACATTCCCACCAGCAATGTATAAGTATTCCCTTTCCTCCACAACCTTGCCAGCATCTGTTATTTTTCTTACCTTTCAATAACAGCCATTGTGACTGGTGTGAGATGGTATCTCATTGTAGTTTTGAGTTGCATTTCTCTAATGATTAGTGATGCTGAGTATTTTTTCACGTGTTTATTGGCCACATATATGTCTTCTTTTGAAAAGTGTTCATATCTTTTGCTCACTTTTTTTTTTTTTTTTTTTTTGGAGATGGAGTCTTGCTCTGTCACACAGGTTGGAGTGCAGTGGTGTGATCTTGGCTCGCTACAACCTCTGCCTTCCAGGTTCAAGCAATTCTCCTGCCTCAGCCTCCTGAGTAGCTGAGATTACAGGCACATGCCACCACACCCAGCTAATTTTTGTATTTTTAGTAGAGATGGGGTTTCACCATGTTGGCCAGGATGGTCTCGATCTCTTGACCTCGTGATCTGCCCACCTGGGCCTCCCAAAGTGCTGGGATTAGATTACAGGCATGAGCCACCGTGCCCATCCTTTTTGCTCACTTTTTAATGGGGTTTTTGTTTTTTTGCTTAATTTAAGTTCCTTATAGATTCTGGATATTAGACCTTTGTAGGATGGATAGGTTGCAAGTGTTTAATCTTGTTCTCCAGGTTATCCGTCCACTCTGTTGGTAGATTCTTTTCCTGTACAGACGCTTTTTAATTAGGTCTCATTTGTCAGTTTTTCTTTCTGTTGCAATTGCTTTTGGCATCTTCATCATGAAATCTTTGTCAGGTCCTATGTCTAGAATGGTATTTCCTAGGTTATCTCTAGGGTTTTTATAGTTTCAGGTTTTACATTTAAGTCTTTGATCCATCTTGAGCTGACTTTTGTATATGGTGTAAGGAAGGAGTCCAGTTTTAATCTTCTGCATATGGCTAGTGAATTATTGCAGCACCATTTATTAGTACTATTTTCAAATTCACACTCCACATTCAAATGTTGCCAGTTGTTTCAATAATGTTCTCTGTCATTGTTACTGTTATTTTTTGGTTCAGGCTCCATACCAAGACCATCTGTCACATTGAGTTTTCATGTCTCTTTAGTTGCTTTTTTATTTTTTAATTGTTTGAGACAGACTCTCGCTCTGTCACCCAGGCTGGAGTACAGTGACTCCATCTTGTCTCACTGCAACCTCTGCTTCCCAGATTCAAGCGATTCTCCTGCCTTGGCTTCTTGAGTAGCTGAGATTACAAGCGTGCACCATCATGTCTGGCTAATTTTTGTGTTTTTAGTAAAGACGGGGTTTCACCATGTTGACCAGGCTGCTCTCGAACTCCTGGCCTCACGTGATCTGCCCACCTCGGCTTCCCAAAGTGCTGGGATTACGGGCATGAGCCACCGTGCCTGGCCTGTAGTCTCCTAAAGAGACTTTTGACATTTTGGAAGAGCACAGCCAGTTGAAGAATGTCTCTCATTTGGGGTTTATCTGATGTTTCCTCATGATTGGATTCAGATTATGCGTTTTTGATAGTAACAACATGTAAGTGACATTGTACTCTTCTTAGAGTATGAAGAGGCATATGGGGTTGGCTTGTCCCGTTACTGTTACTCACTTTTATCATGTGGTTAAGATAGTACTGTACTCACTAGATTAATTCACTATAAAGTTGTTCTTTTCTCTTTGTAATATTCTTCTTTATCAAACTTTTATCCACAAGTTTTAGCATGCATTGATGTTTTCGTCTGGACCAGCAATGACCCTAGGATGGATGCAAAGTGGTCATTTTTCTAATTCCATCATTCTTTCACTATATATTAGTTGATATTCTGCCATGAGAAAAAGTTTTCCCTTCTCCCTTATTGTTTGATTGGTAGTTTGTGTACTTAAACAGTGGCACTCAAATGTTCTTATTTATTTCATAAATAACTTGTTCCTATAATTATTTATTTTGATGCTCAAATTGTCCCAGATTTGGCTTATGTCCCCTGGACATGTCCTTATTCTTTTTTTTTTTCAGTACTTCCTTGCCTTCTGGCACATAAAATAATGCCCCAGTCCTGGAACCAGACATTTCTCCAAGGTTCCATTGATCATTTTAGTAGGAGATTGAATTGAGAAACCAAGGCTTACATGTCACATATGCTCATTGACTTGGGATATGTTTGCTTCTAGGCCCTTTTAGTGGACAGGGCTAAGGTATGTACATACACATGCACATACACACACACAGGCACCAAGTATTAATACTGATAGTAGCGATTCCAATTTCACACTACAAGGTTCATTCCAATCTTCCTTCTTTTCATATTAGAACTCTATTGTTTAATAATGAAACCCCTAGTTCTCATTATCTTCAATATATTTATTCATTTGTTCAATCCTACAATACACTACTCTAACCCCTGCTGCTGAGGAAAACAATCTTTCTCATTGAAGTTCGAGATTTGTTTATGTAGTTTTTCTTTAGACCTTGATTATATCATCAAAAGACAGAATTTGATAGTTACTTGAATTTCTTTCTTTCTTTTTTTTTAAAATATGTTATTCATCCCTTCTTTGTGGTTATATTATTCACTTTAATAGTTAGGTTCATTTGTTCCTGCTTTTATTCCATCCCCACTTCTCTCTCATTTTTTATTTTATTTTACTTTTTTAAAAATGTAAAACATTAACGTTTCTCCAAAAGTCAAAACTCTATAAAAAGTTCTCAGACCAGTGTCACCCATCCATCCCTTCCACTCCATTCATATCCATCCCCTGGTAACCAAGTAACCAGGTAACCAAGTTCATTAGTTTTTGGTTTATCCATTCTGTGTTTATTTTTTAGAATAAATAATCATATACATGTAGACTTTTCTCATTTTTTTCTTTCTTACAGAAAAGGCAGACACAATATATATTCTTTGCTATTTTCACTTAACGGTATATCCTGAGAATATTCCATGATCATTCATAGAGCTCTTTCTCAGCTGTATAGTGCTCCACTGTGTGAATGTACCATAATTTATTCAGTTTCCTATGTATGGAAATTTATGTGGTTGCTAATATTTTGTAATTATAAATAATGAATAATGTGTAAATATACTCTTATTTTATTGGGGGTGTAAATCATGACTATTAAATCAGCTCTATTTCTTTTTCTCAAATTGAACACATGTAGCAGCATCAAAAGGTATGAACTCCTCATGTGTAAAAACAAAGGTTCATGAGAATATATCATCCGAAAACCTATATAGGGATTATATAGTCTGGAAAACTCTAACTACATTTTGTGGAAGGAGAAGTTGTACCACGTATTTGTATAACAGCAAGGCAAGTGTGGTCTCTAGGAAGCATAGGTAAAGTTGATTAGATTGCAGTGTATACTTAAAAGTTGAATAATGCACTCTTGTAAAACACTCTTCAAAATTATTTAACTTCCCATGATATCATCACGGCATGTGCAAAAAAAAAAAAAAAAAAAAAAATCTTTAGTGTTATCTTTTCCTGTCACATGACTAGTGCAAACAAAAGAAATCCTTACCTTTTTGTTTCTAGTCTGGTCCTTTATAAAACGGCATTAAGCACCATTCAAAACTTACACATTAAAGGCTTGGTTTGGGAAAAAAAAGATTTATTTTGTATTTCAGACCAATTATATTTGTTAAGTTATAAAGCAAAAATTTTCACAACAACTAAAGTTTTCTAGTATGTTCTATGCATAGAAAACTATAGCTTTAAAACCATTTTCCTATATGTTTTTACATTTAAGTCTCACAGCAACTGTAGGCATAGTAGCTAGGCTGGAGTTATATTATCCTTATTTTACAAAAGAGAAAATAAAAGCATTTAGAGAATTTAAGGAAACTGGCCTGGGATGTTGGACTCTGGACTAAACTAGAACCTAGGACCACGTTTTTTTCTCTGTAAAGCAGGATGTACCTATGTTGTATGGTCATTGTGGTGATCAAATGAGGTAAGACACATATAAATACCAAGGTGTACAAAGAGAAGGCAATTCTATTATGAAAGTATTTAAAGTTTCATGACTCTGAATAAGAAATTCCCCATATTTTAGTATATATATATGCAATACAAGAGATTTGAACAGTCTAAGAGCTATAGCTCACACAGCAGGACTAAAGTGTTCATGTGGGAAAATAGTTTATAGACTGAACTAGTAGCTTTAGAAGCAGGCGATGATAATATATTTCCATTGTGGAATAATTAACAACATTACATGTTGCACAGAACTTGGACCTTGAAACAAACCTCATTAAAAGGCACTTGATCTAAGTTTAAAACCCTTAAGTATCTCCTCTTTAAAAGTGATCAGTGGATGTACTGGCTACTTCAGTTATCCTGCTATGAGATTCACACAACTTTGATCTAACTTTCTTTGATTTAACACTGCAATTAAGAAGATTTGGTTCAAAGTAAAAGCTCATTGGTTGATGTTTTACACTGACGTGATAATGTTTACACAGATGTGCTTTGAAATCTTGATTATGGTGGATTTGGGGTCCTACCACAAGACAGACTGCTGTTATTTGAAAGGTGAAATAATATAACTTTTACCTGGTACAACCTTTAAAACAGATTTAGCAATATACGTTTCTAAAGTGATTTATCTCTTTATTGTTTTTAGCCAGTGTTTTTGTTTTATTTTATATCTATCAACAGTAAATCACTTGCTTTAAGAACTCTTTTATAACTTGGTTACACAAGGGTCAGTAGTTAGGCCTGTAGTGATGAAAATGTGTAACTATACCCACTTTAAAGCACCTGCTAATTAATTAGAAAAAAATTCCTCAGAGCAAATAAAATAAACCAGTCAAATCCAACTGAGCTCCCAGGTTGATGCTTTTTCTGAACAGACCATGAAACAAGACTGAGAAAGTAATCTTCATCAATTCCCTAAAACTTTTCACTCAGAGGAAGTGTGAATCTGCCCAATGATTCTCAACTCTTCTACCACTGAAAAATTTTAACAGAAAGACCTTGAATTTAACCAGTGGTGCAAAACCAGTTTCAATGTTTAAATGGACATATATCTAATTCCTTCGCTTCCGTGGTTTTTGATTTTACAAATATGCCCAAGCACTCTTCAATTTTACCAGTAACTTTTTGAAGTGTCAAAACACGTCAAGCATCAAGACTATTTCCATTGAGTTATTTTTAGATTTTATAATTCAAATGTAAACAAAAAATCTAGCTTTTACAAAAACGCAACTAAGAAAAACAGGAAAGTGCTCTTAGACTGTATAAGGGCCCAAAAGGCCACTCATCCTTTAGGACAATGTTCCAGATACTCATTTTCTATTCATGGCAAAATATAGAAATGTAAACCATTTCTTTCCAGCCTATTTGGATTTACTCTAAATCCTTCGACTCGTGATTATATTATGTTATTATTTTACACTAATTAGAAGTTCATGGCCTCAGCACACAATTAAAAATACATATGTGTATATGCATATATACGGCAATTTTGGTTATATTATGTGCTGAGTAAAGATAAACATTAAAGAGAAATTGTAAAGGGGGGAGGGAGGGTGTTCCTTACCTAACCTTGATTATGTAAAGAAAAATCCCCCATCTAAATGATAAAAGAAAGGAGTAATGCTTGTACATTTTATTAGTGTTTTAAAATTAGTGAGTTAAACTGTCAAAGCTTTGATTTTTCTTTCATGTGTGTCTGGGCAGGTCTGTAAGCCTCAGGTAACGCCCTTTTTCCTTCTCCCTCGCTTACCTTTCTTTGCACCTGTCCACTGCAGGCTCCCAAGGAATCCAATTCTCCTCTTCTCTCTTTCCTCCTCCTACCAATGCCCTCCTTCTTTCTCTCTCTCTCTCTCTCCCCGCCTTCCCTCCCTCCTCCCTTCCTCTTCTTCTATATACCTGCCAAGTTGGGCTCCTTTTAGCGGCGATCTATCACTGCAAAGCTCACATCAAAGGCGGTTGCACGGCTGCAGCTGAACAGCATCACCGCTGTCCCAAAGACAACCCCAAAGAGGGGCCTCGACTGCACCTCCTCGAAGTTGCTGGCTGGCTTTGGCCAAGTGCAGGAATGGTTTTTGCGAGGGCATGGATGGAGAAGTGCCAAGGGCCCCTTTTGGTCACTTCCGAAGAGCAAAAACGTGTTGAGAGGAGACCGGTTTAAGATTTCAAACAGAACCTCCCCAGCGCGCATGAAAGGACATGATTAGCATATGTCAAGAGGACCAGCTTATATACTCGGTGTGTATGTACACAGGACTCTGATCTGATCAGTTTGCGGAGTTGGAGCCCCAGCCCCCAGCCCTAGTCCTAGTATTGGCAGCGGCAGCTATAGATATTTCTGCAAAGCCAGCAGCCAGCTCCCACCTACCCAAGGAGAGAAGATCGCTCCAAGACAGTGAGAGCTTCCCTGCCATTTCAGTGCAAAGTCCCTCCGGAGCGACCTCAGAGGAGTAATCGGGCCTTAACTTTTTGCGCTCGTTTTGCTATAATTTTTCTCTATCCACCTCCATCTCACCCCCGCAACACTCTTTACTGGGGGAGTCTTTTGTGTTCCGGATCTCCCCCTCCATGGCTCCCTTAGCCGAAGTCGGGGGCTTTCTGGGCGGCCTGGAGGGCTTGGGCCAGCAGGTGGGCTCGCATTTCCTGTTGCCTCCTGCCGGGGAGCGGCCGCCCCTGCTGGGCGAGCGCAGGGGCGCGGCGGAGCGGAGCGCCCGCGGAGGGCCGGGGGCTGCGGAGCTAGCGCACCTGCACGGCATCCTGCGCCGCCGGCAGCTGTATTGCCGCACCGGCTTCCACCTGCAGATCCTGCCCGACGGCAGCGTGCAGGGCACCCGGCAGGACCACAGCCTCTTCGGTACGTACTAGCATCCCGACCCCACCCCCACCTGCGCCCCAGCTCCGCTCCTCGTCCCCTGCCGGTTCACCTCCCTCTTTGCCTGCCAAGGACGTCCGCGCTGCGCGGAACTCGGAGCTCCCCTGGACCCAGCCGGTGCGAGAGGCAGACTGGGGCTGAAGGGCGGGCCAGAGTAGGCGCGGGGAGAAATTTTCCTGCCAGTTTGTCGCCGCTGCCTCTAGCAGGGCAGCAGCTCCAGACGCTGGGGGAGGGAGGAGAAAGGGTGGGCGCTCCGCAAGCTCCTTCCTGCCTTCCCCATTGCCCTTCCCACTGCCGGGGACACCAAGACCTGGTGCACTGGGCATCACAGTTCTTGCACTGCTTACCTCGCAGGCAGTTAAAAAAAAAAAAATCCCTATATGTTTTTCTCCGATTTCGTTTCTCATTTTCCCTCATGCCGTCCACTTTACAAAAATTAACAACAGGAAGCACTGGGCTTCTTTAAACATGCCCCACAGTTATGCAGCTGATTTGCACCCGGGGCTGCTCTTGACATGGATTGCGAGCATTTACGTGTCTACCTAGAGACCTGCAAATGTTCACCTGAAGAGTTAGCAGATTAACTTTCCGTGGGCACCTTCGCTACTGTAGGGCTCACCTGTCTGAGGTTCCCTGAGCTCCTAAGTTCTATCTGGGCGAGAAAAGAAAAGGAAAGGGGGGAGGGGCGGGGAGGGGGACGACCACCCGGCTACTGAGCATGCCTAGTTCTTCAGCCAAGCTCCTCTTTAGAAATTCTGCAACCTGAAAGCAAGGATCTTGGTATTGACCTTAGGAAAGAGGAAATGGGAAAGCGAAAGAAGATATGGGTGGGAACACAGAGGGACGGGTTTCAGAATACCTCCAGCAGTACCTGGGAAGAGAAGGGGTTAAAAGAAACAAGAGAATGATTGTTAAGGCAGTGTCTGTTAAGAGATACTGGATCGGGTGGGTCTCTCCTGTTAATGACTTCCTAACTAGCTGTGTAACTAGCAAGTCCCCTCATCAGTCTGAGGCTTAGTTTTCTTTTCTGTACAAAGATGGGGTGCTCTCCCGTTCTAATAGCTCAGGATCTTTCCCCATAGCTGAAGTTTCCGTTCTATTAGTTAACCTGCTAGCAATCTCCAAGGATTTTGATCATCAGACTTTTGACATTATTTGAAAAATTCGTTATATTTTTAAAAAAGATACCGTTAATTTGTCAGCCACAATCTGTAGCGCTATAGAGTTCTTTGAGAATTCACCCCATCTCTGAATGGCCCTCTCTTATTGTGTCCTCACACCCTTGTTCTTATAATTATTCCCTTTTTGACTTGTAGGACTCATTAAAACTTTGGAGAAGTGTAAATCTCAGTTTGAGGGGGCATTTGTAACCCTAGATGTAGAAATAAGCATGTGGTGGTCATTTGGTAGCACTTAAAGGCTTAGAAAATTAACTTTTTAAAACCCACATGTTTGCAGCTTCCACTGATCTCTTCCAAATTCCCATTGACTATCAGTCAAGAGTGTCATGACCTAGTGGTCAACCTGGGGTCACTTTTAGAAAGTGGTTTTTAAATTGGGGAGGCTTGAGATTTTTCTAACTCCTGGCCTCCAGCAATCTTCCCGCCTTGGCCTCCCAAAGGACTGGGAATACAGGAGTGAGCCACTGTGCCTGGCCCTGAGATTTCGGTTCTAAAGAACTTTACCGACACCAGGTGGCTCAGTTCTCTTGCCTTTAAGGATGACTTCACTGCGCTCATTGCAGAAAAATATTTCAACTACCAGAAAGATTTAGAAATAAACACAAATGTGATAATACTTATAGGTAGATAGCAGGTAGAAGTTAAGCTTAGGTAGTAGTCAGAATTTCACCCTGCCAAACACAGTGTAGCCTTAGAAATTCTACTTTTAATAAACTTGTGGCCGGGCGTAGTGGCTCACACTTGTAATCCCAGCACTTTGGGAGGCCGAGGCGGGTGGATCACGAGGTCAGGAGTTCAAGACCAGCCCGGTCAAGATGGTGAAACTCCGTCTCTACTAAAAATACCAAAAAAAAAAAAAAAATTAACCGGGCGTGGTGGTGGGCGCCTGTAATCGCAGCTACTCGGGAGGCTGAGACAGGAGAACCGCTTGAACCCAGGAGGCACAGATTGTAGTGAGCCAAGATCACGCCACTGCACTCCAGCCTTGGTGACAGACCAAGACTCCGTCTCAAAAAACAAACAAACAAACAAACAAAAAACCTTGTAATTACACTGTAATCTCCCTAGTGACAGGAAAAAAAAAAAAAAAGGCCTCTTCTGCTTTGTGTCTGTTTATAAGACTAACCCAATGGGGAGAGATTAGTAAATATTTGTAGACTCGATAACATTCATTAATGGCATTTAATGGCATTTTTTTAGGAATGGAAGTTGAATATCAGAATTGTCATCTGGCTAGCACATTTTGTTTTTGCTAAATTTGTGTTAATGATTTAGTAGCTTCAAAGAAAATGACAGATTGAATTTGCGCCAGTGTAAGTCACTCTATAGTGGGAGGCTATGTATAGGAACAAAATACTCACTGTTAAACAAAAGGAAGATAACCCAGATTAGTCTGGGAGTGAATGGCCTCCTTATGATATATTATAGTGCATACTAGTGGCCTTCGATAGCTTAGACATCATAATTTACTTTAAGGGAGTGTAGGTAAGAAGAAAGTTTATGTTCAACCTATATAAGATTATGTGTTTCTGTATGTTTGGCTGATTTTGCTAGTGCTTCAGTTACTAATTATTAAATTATATATATATTTTTAAACTCTTATCTTTGCTATCAGAGTGACAGTTTTGAAAACTCAACGATGGCTATTTGAGATGTTAAAGGGAATAACTTTTTTTTTTCCTGCCAATTTGATACTAATTTGGCCATGAGGTATCTCTGTGTTTATAATGGAGTTTTCCTGCACAGTAGTACAGCAGAAACACCTTACCTAATACGTAAACATGGAATCATTTCTGAAAAGAAAAAAAAGTTTAGCCTGAGATCAAACATATTTCTTTAAAGGCTTTTCCTTTATTCTCCCCTATTCTCCATAGATTTGTCTGATGTGGTTGCATTGTGGGTTGACTCACCTGTTTATTATGATTATTAAAAAGACTGGCTTTGAAAGTGATACCAGAAAGACAAAGTACCTCCAAGTCTTTTTTATGGGACACTGGGCATTAGAAAATCTATCTAAAATCTGTGATTACCTCTTAAGGAAAGTTTTTCATGTCTACTCTTTGTAAAGGAATTAGCTTAGTTGCCACCTCATATTATAAATAAGAAAGACTTGTCAAATCTCATTTAAGAATCAAATGATTACAAATTACTACGTGGTATACTATTTCCTCAAGGAGAAAAAGGATCAGAATTTAAAAGTGTGACTAAAATCTTTAAGAGGAACACACACACAAAACATATAACCTCTTTCCCATCAGTCCCATGAGCCATTGCAAAATTATTTATGCCTGGTTATATATAAGGTTTTGGATGTTGTTTACTAAAGTTAAAACTATTGCATATAATTATTCTAAGAATATAAGTCATCTTTTGTCTTTCTACAGCTACACATTTTTTTGGCAAGATGACAGCATTAAGATAAGAATTAAAGTATAGGTGGTTTACCTCTGAGTTTTCCGAGAAAAAAGGAACACTTTATGAGATCTGTTATATAATTAGCTTATATGGAAATTAAACCTATATTTTATTGTAGTTGAAAACTTGTTCTATTCTACATTCTAATCACTTAATCAGTTCCTGTTCTTTGAAAGACAAGAGAATCTTAATGTAAATCAGATACTTAAAGGGAATTAAGTTGCATTTCAGCCACAGTACACTTTTTAATTTGAATGTAACATTCAATACAAAGTAATTATACATTTGTAATTATATTCTGAATGAAATTACATTACTATATATATTTTCTACCAATTATGTTTTGGGCCTATGTTTTTGTTCCTGGCAGGACTCTTTTGCTAACGAACTTGGCAGTGAGTTTGATTTTCCTTCACTCCCCACCTCTGTATTTGTCATTATGATGGCTGTCCTATGGAGTCTGAGCCTTCTTGCTATATCTTATCTTCTCTCTGCCTTAGGCTTTCAATGAGGGATCCTGGCTCTTTCAAGCCACTTATAGACTATTTAGCAGTGTATTGTTGCTGTAAGATCCTTGATAGCTCTAGTGTTCTACATGATCTCCTAATAGTTTGAAAGAGCTCATTTGTCTGGCTAGGAATCTCTGTTTCTGACAAAGAGTGAATTAGGCTTTGGATAGAATAGAGCCCTGCATATCAGCGAATAGTTAGATTCTGTACTTTCCCTTGGCCTTGGGAGTATCACGTGTCTAAACAGGAACTTGTACAATAAATCAAGAAATGACTTAAGAGCAAGAGTCAGGCTAAATGGTACACATTTATACTGTTTGTAGAGCTCAGGATGGGGTGAAGGGGTGAAGGTAGAATGCTATTGAGGAACGCAGTTCCAAGCATAGAAAATACAGCTATGCTTTTTCAGCAGAGTCAAAGAGGGAAGAATGAGACAAAGGCATTAGTCCAAAGTTTAGTGTGTGTAGAAAAAAAAGGGTGATTCAGAGGGAGGCGTTAAGTTTTACTTTTTTAAACTATAGTGTATCGGTGTATTTAGGGAAGAGTTTTTGATCCTAGTTTACTGATAAATGGAAATAATTCTGGAAAGTTATTGATAGCAAATCTACTTGCATGCTAAATTTATTATATTTTGCTATCATAATGAATTATAAAGTCCTTTTTCTTCTCTGAACTATACAATTTAATTTTTAAAATTACATAGCAGGAAACATAGCATATTACATAATCTGTAAAATCTTGAAACTACTGTATTTTCCTCAAGAAACAGTGTCCTGAAGTAGAAACAGTGGATTAGGGCTAAGAATGTAAGTTTAAATATCAGTTGTACCAATTATAAATATCATGTCCCTTAGGCAAATCAAGTAACCTTTCTGATCTTCAGTTTCTTTATATGCAAAATGGGGATAATAACATCTTCCCTATTTATTTTAAGGGCTGGTTTTTTAGGGCCTGGTGAGAAAATACCAACAGATGCCCCTTTATTAACTGTAAAACACTGTTATACCCAATAAGGGATGCTGCTGCTCCTAGAAACAGATTGACTTGATTTATTGTAAATAAAAACAAAACAATGAATAGAAAATGGTTATAATTAACTGATGGGATCATGGAAAACTGAGAATACCTCTATTATGTACTAATTTATGATAATCATAGCTTCCATTTGTTGAATGCCTAAATGTGTCAGTCCTCACCCATCTCCTTAAGGGAGGTATTTCCTCCATTTTGCATATGAGAGGTTAAAGTTCAAAGAAGACAAATGACTCCCCTACTCAACCTAGTTAGTAAGTTCCTGAACTGGAATTCAAACCCAGCTCAGTATGGTGTAAGATTTGACACCCTTCACATTATACCTTTGTTGTAGGACTTTCTCCTTAGTTCAGTTAAAAGCAAAGGTCCTTGTCACATGACCAGGAAAGATTAGGCTCATGGACCATAGAAGGGTGAGAAAAATTGAATTTATTGAGCATAAAGAAAAAAAACTAAGCAAAGAGAGGTTCCTATTAACAGGCCCCCATCTCACAGATTGAATCCCAGGTTATCGCCCCATTACAGTAGAGGCCAGGCTCCTCCCCGCCGCAAAGGGCGTCAACTTCCCGAGGCGCCATCGTGTTATCCCGGCACACAGGCCGGTCAGAGTTTCTCCAGAAACCCCTTTATACTTGGTTGTCTCACCATGATGAACAATTTTTTCCTTTTTTGTCTTTTTTTCATCTGTCATAAAACAATTGCATAGCTGTTTTCAATTTACAAAGGACTTTTTCACATACATCATTATATTTGGCAATAATGGCCAACTACCGCTACTATTCGGAAGATTTTTGTTAGTCATATGTTCATTCATAAATACAAAACATGATGTTTTTATGAATTTGTTTACATATGCAGGTATCTTGGAATTCATCAGTGTGGCAGTGGGACTGGTCAGTATTAGAGGTGTGGACAGTGGTCTCTATCTTGGAATGAATGACAAAGGAGAGCTCTATGGATCAGTACGTATTATGTGTATTTTTTATTATTATTGTAGTTCTTAAAATAATGACTATCTATTATGCAATTAAAATGTCTACCAATAATGTCTGTTAGAAGTGTATAAAACATAGTTACGTAGACATTGAATTCTATATCCTGCTAAATTTCCATGTGTCTGGGCAATAGTATAGTAACTCAGTTATATTTTTGAAACCCCCAACCATTATTGCCTTCAGCTCACTAGTTCTTCCTATTCATTACCTTGAGTCTTTCTAGTTTTCTCTGTATTTTAATAATTCCCTCCAGAGACAGAGATAAATGGGAGAATATTTTTTTCTTGCCATGTTAGACTCTCTCACCTTTATGTTTATTTAAGGTAAACTTTGTTTACCTGTTATCATCTTCCACAGCTAAATATACATCACTCACTTGCTGACCTTTTTATGTAAGAAATAAGTGAATAAAGTTGTGGGATACTACAAGTAAAAAGAGAAGATGGCAAACACACTGTTCTTTTATGCCTGTAGTCTTGAAAATTACAGTAGCCATGGGCTCACTCAAAGTTGTATTGGGCAATTTTTAAGTTGCTCCTAGGGATAAGTGCACATCTGTGGGTCTACTATGTATGTTTAAATATGCCACATAAGGTATACTTCTCAGGTTAATATTTCATCAGTATACGTTTGTTGTTGTTGTTGCTTTTTTTTTTTTTTTTTTTTTTTTTTTAGAGCAAAGCTGCAGTAGCAACACAAGAATTAAAAGAGCAGGATGATATCACACTCTACCTTACAGCACAATATGGATTTCTGTCTTTCATTGTTAACATTTTTCATTTGTTCACAGTTGCTTATATGCTTTTACAAGAATTGGTAAGATAAAAATGTGTGCCAGTATCCCACTCCTCTTCTTACGTGAACTCTCTTCTTGAGGTTCAAGTCTCTATAATTATTTCCATCAAGAATTGACTTTGTATGATTAAGCAGACGGCACTATGTGGTAACTTTTTTTTATTAAAATCTCAACTGGAACCACAATATTCAGCTAGCATCTTAATATACACTGAGAAGAATTGGTGATGATACAGAAGCAGATGAATATTTGTCCTTCGTAAGGGTAAAACTTGTTATTTCTAGGCTTCCTGTCAGCTCAGAACAAAGAAAAACAATGCAATGTGTAATAATCATAAGTGTAGAATTACAATAAAATTAATAGAAGTACAACAGAAAAAAAACATGCACACAGTCTTCATGTATATGTTGGATTTTAAAAAAAGCAACTGTGGTTTATCCCTTAGGACAATATATAGTCCATTTTGAAAAGACAATAAATCATTGGGCTTTTATCTTAATCGTAAGAGATCCAGATATAAATTAATCATGGAGACTGTATCATCAAACAATTAGTAAATTCATAAAGAGAAGATATATGATTTGGAGTGATGATCATGAATTTGGAATTTGGTTCTTAGCAAGATCTTGAAATGTTCCAAGCTGAGAGTAGAGGCTCGATAGATAGGACTGTGGCATCTAACGATGGAAAAAGATAAACTACAGGTCTGCTTGGTAGTGATGGGAGTAGTAGGGTGATAATATGGGACATGAGAAAATTCAGGGTATTTATTAGGTATTTGAAAATAAAATTGGGAATTGACATTTGACTTCAAGTTCTTTAAAGGAGGGGTCCCCAACCCCTGGGCCATGGACTGGTACTGGTCTGTGGCCTGTTAGAAACTGGGCTGCACAGCAGGAGGTGAGCGGCAGGCAAGTGAGCAAAGCTTCATCTGATTTTACAGCTGCTCTCCGTTGTTCATATTACCACGTAAGCTCTGCCTCCTGCCAGATCAGTGGTGGCATTCAATTTTCAAAGGAGCATGAGCCCTTTTGTGAACTGTGCATGCGAGGAATCTAGGTTGTGTGCTTCTTATGAGAATCTAATGCCTGATGATCTGTCACTGTGTCCCATCACCCCCAGATGGGACAGTCTAGTTGCAGGAAAACAAGCTCAGAGCTCCCACTGATTCTATATTATGATGAGTTATTTCATTATATATTACATATAATTATTTCATTGTATATTACAATATAATAATAATAGGAATGAAGTGCACGATAAATGTAATGCACTTGAATCACCCTGAAACCATCTCCTCTCCCCGTCCTGGTCCGTGGAAAAATTGTCTTCCATGAAACTGGTCACTGGTGCCAAAGAGTTGGGGACTGCTGCTTTAAAGTACACTGCCAGATCAAGTCACTTGCACTAAGAATCAGAGATGACATATTAACTAAAACAAAATAAAGCAAAACCAATTTAACCTTTTTCTTTCTTGGACAAGGCAAAGAAATGAAAATAAAGAGTTGAAACTTGTGAGGCAATTATCTCAAAGGTATTTTTTAAAAAATAATAGTTATCTTCTCTCTTTCAGGAGAAACTTACTTCTGAATGCATCTTTAGGGAGCAATTTGAAGAGAACTGGTATAACACCTATTCTTCTAATACATATAAACATGGAGACACTGGCCGCAGGTATTTTGTGGCACTTAACAAAGACGGGACTCCAAGAGATGGCGCCAGGTCCAAAAGACATCAGAAGTTCACACATTTCTTACCTAGACCAGTGGATCCAGAAAGAGTTCCAGAATTGTACAAGGACCTACTGATGTACACTTGAAGTGTGATCATGACATTATGGAGGAGTCAAACCACAACCATTCTTTCTTATCATAGTTCCCATCATAAAATAATGACCCAGGAAGACATTCAGAATGTTAAAGTCTATTTTCTACTGGGAGACTGGATTTGGAAAGAATATTGAGAAAAAAACAAAAAAAAAAGTCTTGACCAGAAATAGATCATGATCACTCTTTATATGTGAATTAAGTTCCCTTAGATATGTTGGATTCGTCCTTACCAGTAGACTGACTCCAAAAATCTCTTAAATTGTGGTTAACGGGAACCCTCACATGGTTGCTGCTGGTGCCTCACCTCTCTGGATTATGTTTACTTTAAAATTTATGTTAAAACTAGAGGATTCATGTTGAAGAAATGGATTGACTTAACCAAGATCACTGCTACATAAACTCTGAGGACCTTGTAGAATTCACAGGTTATAGCATTATATGTTTTAAAAAAAAAAACCAAAAAACTAAACAACACCTGGGTGAAACATGAACTATGAAACGTGCCACACCAAGACAGAACATTTTTTAAAACAATGGACCTATTTATACATTTTCAATTTGAAAATATTTATTATATATATTTATTTATTAAAGAGTTTATTTTTTACTGGGATATGAAGATAATACCAAGAGTAAAAAAAACAAAACTTCCTTTATTGTGCCATTACTTTATTGTGGTGTCTTGCTCTGTAAAGAAGACATTATTATACCACATTAACCATAGAATCAGATTTTGAATTTCTTTTAAAAAATATAGTGTAGATTATATTTTTATGCAGTCAATTGCCTTCTAAATGTAACATTGGTTCCTTTTGGCCTAGAAAAGTGCTTTATTGATTTGTATTAAATTCAACACACATTCAAAAGGGAATTAAACATTGTAATGTAACGTTTTGGCTTCATTGCTTTTCAGGTGAAAGTTCTTTTATTTATATAACATTTAAAAAATGACAAAATATTAAATGCTCTAGAGAAAGAACTTCTAGTATTTAAAGAACTTCTAATGTAGAAAAGTATTGAACATTACGGTCAACTTATGTTTACTTATTTTCTTAATTCAGTGTGGCAAAGACCATTTCTTTCACCCAATACGATTGTAGAAAGAATAAGTCTTTGTACCACCTCCATTAACAATGGTAAGTCCCCATCTACCTGAGTCTGGTGTTCTTTTCATCATCTCTCTTATTTAGCGATTTACTCAGCAAACATTTACATCTACCTGAGTCTGGTGTTCTTTTCATCATCTCTCTTATTTAGCCATTTACTCAGCAAACATTTATTTTTTTGTTTTCTTTTTTAATTAAATTTTTTTTTTGTAGAGATGAAGTCTTGCTATGTTGCCCAGGCTTCTCTCAAACTCCTGTCCTCTAATGATGTTCCGACATCAGCCTCCCAAAGTGTTGGGATTACAGGCATAAGCCACCATGCCTGGCACAGCGCATGTTCATTAAAGTCTACTATACACCAGACACTGTGTTAGGCACTAGGGGAAATGGGGTGGTCCAGATAGAGGTGGGCCCTACACCATGGAGGTTAATGGCTGGTGGGAAAGAAAGATAGTAAACAAGTAAATTAACAAATGCCATAACTATGAATGATGATTTACTCTATGAGGAAAACAAGGTTCAGACAGAAAAAAAGAAAGAACAAATTTAGGATGGCTCAGAGAAGGCTTTTCTAGGGAGATGACATTTCTGATTGGCCCTAAACGGTATGAAGGGGCTATCCAGGTAAAGAGAAGGATGAGAACCTTCTAGGGAGAGGAAACAGTTAATGTGGGGTTCCTAAGGCAGAAAATAGCTTTGTGGCTGGAGCTTAGTGAGCTATTGGGAGAGTGGCAGAGGTGAGTTTAGAAAGCTAAGCAGATACAAATTCTGCTAGATTTGTAAAAGTTCTTCTGAGGTTGTATTTCCTGGTGCCCAGCAGCTGTCAATGCCGCTGCCCTCATGGTTGGGCATGTGGTCATGATAATGGGACCAGCTGCCACTCTTTACCAACCCGGAGACCTGGGTAAGACACGGATTGCTGGCCTCTACCCCCAGAGTTTCTGATGTGTAGTTCTGGGGTGGGGTCTAAAAATTTGCATTTCTAGTTTCACCTGGTTTCCTAGGTGATGTTGACCACACTTTGAGAGCCACCAGTCTGGAACAATGTTTCTAACACTTAACGTACGTATGAATCACCTGGGGGTTCTTACTAGAGGGTGTTCTGGGATTTTGCCTTTCTACAACTTCCCGGGTGATGCTTGATGCTGCTAGATCTTGAAGCATACTTTGAGTGACAAGACTATTGCTTTAATGCTATCTTATTTCTATATTCGTTCACTGTCTCATTACTTATGTAAATTAGTGCTGATGTGTAGGGTGAGAGGAGAGAGTTCAACATATGACTTTAATAAAGCTACATGTGAATGTTGGTGTATGTGAAGAGTTAGGTGTGCACTCGGGTGTGTATATGTGAGAGAGAAGGAAATGTTTTAGCTCAAAACCTCTTGGTTTTATGAATGTAAAAAATAGTAAAAATAGTTTAGCAGTAGTACTTTAATAATCTTCAAAATAACCTCATTTTTCCTTTTATTTATAAACTAAAAAGTAAAAAACTACTTTTGGTTCAATGCTTGACATCCATATTTAAAGTACATGCTCTAAAGCAAGCATTAAGCAAATATTTTAAGTCTCTTGCAAAGTGGTTCTGGTGTCTAAACTTGTAACTATGAGGGAAATTGTATACATTTAAAAAGACAGTCCACTTATCAAAGATGACCCCAAATAAATGTTGTTTTTCAATCAAAAATTTTTTGAGATATAACAGGAATAAATGTCTAACATTTTATTGTGGCAGACACTTGTAGTAATTTGAGGAATGAAATGTGATTAGAGCAATGGCTTTATAAACTTGTAGAAAACTAGGAAGTCACTATATCTTTTAATCTTATTATGTTTATATATTGGCATTCATTCCTATGTCAGAAAAATAATTTACCTTTGCTGAACTGACACTATTTGAAGAAACGATTATTGGGTATCCAAAGAGATTTTACTCGATACTACTTAATGGAAGTGATATGTCAACATGTTAATTAATTCATACATGGAGAGATAAGAGTAATTTGGTTTATTATCAAATTGATATTTTGAAACCAATTTATTATATTCTCAGGATGCTAGTGAGAAACTTCATCTGTTATCCTTTTCATCTCCTTATTTTCTTCATTTAAAAATGTTGTATTCGTAATTATAAATTAACTTACAGTTTTTATTCTTTTTTTCTTGGAATATTAACCAATTGCCAAACTCCTCCACATTTTCTCTAATGATAAGAGAAATCTAAGTACATGGGGATGGAGAAAACTCTTGGTCTGTCGATTCCAAAGGATTTGGTTTTTAGACAAATGCAACGTCAAAACAAGGAATTTATTTTATTTATTTATTTTTTATTTTACTTTAAGTTCTAGGATACATGTGCAAAACATGCAGGTTTGTTACATAAGTATATATATGCTATGGTTTGCTGCACCTATCAACCTGTTATCTAGGTTTTAAGCCCCGCATTCATTAGGTGTTTGTCCTAATGCTGTCCCTCCCCTTGCTCCCCATCCCCCAACAGGGCCTGGTGTGTGATGCTCCCCTCCCTGTGTCCACGTGTCCTCATTGTTCAACTCCCACTTATGAGTGAGAACATGCAGTGTTTGGTTTTCTGTTCCTGTGTTACAAAACAAGGAATTTAAGGCCACCAACACTTTGTAAGATTATAGATCTATCATAAACTTAACGTATGAAAGTAAGAAAGCCATGCAGGCTATCACTTACATTTATAATGCAGTTACGGCAATTTCCAGTTTTGTGAATTAGCTAACCATCAGAAATATCTCATATATACCAAAAGCCTGACTTCAACAGAAAAGTTGTTAGGCCTACAGATACAATGAGTCCTCACTTAATGTTGCTGATATATTCTTGGAAACCATGATATTAAGCAAAACAACATATAATGAAACCAATTTTACTGTGAGATAATTGATATAATAAGAGTTACATTCCTATGGCATATTTCTGATCACAAAAATATCACCAAACCTCTGACTGATGTAGAAATCAAAATACAAATTTAGAGATGCATCTTTAAGCTTAACATTTTGTCAGGGAAGCAAGAAGAGCAATGTGGGTCTTTCGTATGTCCGAAGAGCAAAGAGAAGGTTAGAGGTTTTACAGAAAGGAGAAATATTCTGTATCGTTTTGAAAGAAAGTTCAATTGGCACTAGTAAAATGTGGGGAGCTGGCAAGTTCTGATTGGTGAGTGAAGGCAGTGGATAAAACTAGTCTTAGAGTTCTAACAGGTTTTTTCCATAGATACTAGACGAAACTGGTTTCAAGTTATAGCAGGCAGTTTCAGCAGCCAAGCTTGCAGAGAATTACATTCTTGGGGCAATGTTATATGCCCTGAGTGCTTTCTTCCCTCTGGTTTCTTGACTCTGTTTTAGTTAGGCATGACAAGAATGACTCAGCTTATATGCTTAACTTTCACACTAATGACCCAAATCCCTTTTGATGTTGAACATTGAAATAAATGTGAGTCACATGTACATTTAAGATAGATTAATAAAAACGTAATGTGACGATAATTATTTACTCAATATTTGGTGAATCAGTAAATGACGGTGATTTTAGTGGTAGTAGGTTAAATCAAGGAATAAATGTTTGCAAAGCAAAAATTTTTAGGAGCACCTCTTACCACCATGCAGTTTACAAACAAACAATAAATGTGGCGGACTTGCTGAGCACTTCCCTATCTCATCTCTTGTCCTGCACTGATATGATTATTGTATACTTGACAGATTTTCATTTTACAATAATTTGTGTCCATTCATTTGTTTTCCAACTCTCTTACTCAAGTTCGGGGTTCTAGGTGGCTGGAATCTATTCCGGCAGCTCCAGGGACAAGGTAGAGACCAGCCTGGATAGGATGTCATGCCGCCACAGGGCACATTTATGCACATGCACACTCTCACACACACTCAGACGGGGACCATTGACACATACTAATTAACATAACATACACATTTTAAGAAAGTGGGAGAAAACCAGAGTACCTGGCTAAAATCCAGGCAAATATGGAGATAACGTGGCAACTCCACACAGGCAGTGGCTGTGCTGCAGAACCAGTTGTTTTCTCATCAACTTTATAATAAAACGACATTGGATGAAATGATTTTATGTGAGGACCTGCTGCACATGCTTTCTAATTTCCAACAATACAATTTTTAAAAGCCATTACATATTCTTGGTAAGTGAGAAATCAGTCCATTAAGTAACCTTTATGTGTTCAGTGCATATTGCTTCCACTAGCAAAAATAATCGGGGGCAGCCAGAGACATTTAGTCCAAATTAATCCTGATTTCAAGATTCTGACAGTCAACACTTAGATTAATAACAAAAGGTATGGCCTCAAAGAGGACTGAGCTCTGTTGTTCCTAAGAGATGCTCCTGCATCCTTTGGCATATATTTGCATTCTAAATCATATTTTAAAATTTTAAGTGGGAGCTTTTAGATTATCAATTACTGTAAAATAGTGTTGACCCTTTATTGTGTTTTTTTAAAGGGAGGGTTCTGGGTGAGATTTAATCTTTTCTAGCGTTAAGCACCAGTTTGAGAGACTCACAGTTATAGGAGTAGGTATATAGGATTGTATTAGTTTTTCATTGCTATGTAACACATTACAGCAAATGCAGACGCTTAAAACAACATCCATGTATTATCTCACAGCTCTATTGGTCAGTGGCCAAGAAGGCTTGTTTGGGTTCTCTGCTCAGGTTTCCTGAAATCATATTTTGTACATTTTCAATACCTCCCATTAATGTCTTCAAAGATATTAATGACCAGGCAATGTTTTTGCAGCCATGAATATTTAAAGTTCACTTTAAGATATTTAAAGTTCACACTGCCTGGGGTTGCAGGAGTTTTGTTTCCTTCAAATATATTCTTTATATTGAACGTCCCTCCTATTCTTTCTATTGAATGCCTGGGGGGTGGGGGGCAAGGGGAGGGAGAACATTAGAACAAATACCTAATGCATGTGGGGCTTAAAACCTAGATAACAGGTTGATGGGTGCAGCAAACCATGGCACATGTATACCTGTGTAACAAACCTACATGTTTTGTACATATATCCTAGAACTTAAAGTAAAATAAAAAAATAAAATAAAATAGATTCCTTGTTTTGAAGTTGCATTTGTCTAAAAACCAAATGCAATGGTTTTGATTGGTGGGGTTGCTAGTCTGTCTTTGCTCTTTCTGTTGGGCTGGAGAACCAGGTGGAATTACATCTACCCATTGCAGATGTGTAAAGATGGAATGAGAGAACTAATTATCTATGAGGCAGTGAAGGAGTCGGCATGGAGAAGCTGAAGTAGAAGTCAGAGGATCAGTTGCATGTAAATGGAATTTTGGTTGCTTGGAGCCAAATCTGAAAATCTCTCCATTGTAATGAAGGGCCATAATGTTTTCTGCATAATACCACTAAACATTTTAGCAGCCAGATGGTGGATTTTAAAATTTGTCCAGTTCTAGTGAGACAGTTATTTTAACCCTAAGTTCTAGAGATAAATACATGGCCCAGGTTGACCAGTCTTACATATGATCTTGGCCACAGTATATTTATTTTATTTTATATATTTATTTATGGGATGAAGTCTTGCTCTGTAGCCCAAGCAGGAGTGCAGTGGCACAATCTTGGCTCACTGCAACCTTCACTTCCTGGGTTCAAGCAATTCTACTGTCTCAGACTCCCGAGTTGCTGGGATTACAAGCACCCACCACCATACTTGGCTAACTTTTGTATTTTTAGTAGAGATGGGGTTTCACCATGTTGGCCAGGCTGGTCTTGAACTCCTGACCTGAAGTGATCCACCCACCTCGGCCTCCCAAAGTACTGAGATTACAGGAGTGAGCCTCTGTGTTTGGGTGGGCATAGTATTTACATTAAGGATTGGCATGTGATCCAAACATTCCAAGCAAAGTCCTGCCTGTTACTTCTGCTGAAACTCTAAAGAAAGTCAGGTTCGCCCCTGAGATGGCAGGGATTTAGAACCTTAAAAGTTTAGAACGTTAGGTCCATCTGTGCTGCCTTGAAGGGAAACCCTACCCAAAGTTAAAGCCAAAACTAAAGAAAGTAGGACAGATAGATAGGCAGGGTCATGGAACATTATTCCCAGGTCTTGAAACCTCATCAAGGAACTCCCAACATTGTTCTGACCAGATTTGAGAACTGCTATAAACAAGTAACTCCTTTCTAGCTTCCATTTCTTTCTTTTTGAATAGAAATATTGATAGCGTTAATTTTAAGCCTATTCTACCCTCGGGTGTGTTGGGTGTGTTGGGGGATTAAAACTTGTCTTTTTAGTCTCGTGTAGTCTCATGGGGCCATAGATTGAGAGAAGTGTGCTAGAATTCTTGTACTTAACTACCTATGCTCCAGGAATCTCCTTTGAATCTACATCAATTTTTTTAAATTTAAAATTTATTTATTTTTTGTTCTTATGGATTTTATTACATGGATGTATTGTGTAGTGGTTAAGTCTGGGTGTTTAGTATAGCTATTACCCTAGTAGTGTACATTGTGTCCATTTTCATCCCTCATCCCATCCCACTCTTCCACCTTCTAAGTCTCCACCGTCTATTATTCATTCTCTATGTCTACGCTACACCACATTAAAATAATGAAATTTTGGATGTTCGGATGTTGCAATGGGTTGATACTTTGGAGAAACTTGGCAGCAGTGAGTGTACTTTTCGTGCAAAAGGGACATGAATCTTTGGAGCCAGGAGTAGAGTGTAGTGGACAGATTCTAAAGTGCTCCTCCCTGCAATCTCTGCCTTCTGGTACTCGTGCTTTTGTGTAATTCCCTGTTATGCGCTTGTAACTTACTTCTACAAATAGAATATTGCAAAGGGGAGGGCTGTCATGCCTATGATCATGCTGAATAAGACTCTGCTTTGCTAGTAGATTTGCTCTAGACACTCATCACTGAGTTGAAGTAAGCCGCCATGCTGGGAAAAGCAGGAGTAGTGACAAACTGCAGGTGGCCTCTGGGAGCTGAGAGCAGCCTTCAGTCAATAGCCAGCCACAAGCTGGGGACCTCAGTCCTACAACAGCAAGAAATTAAATTCTGCCAACAAGCTGAGTGAGCTTGGGGGTGGATTCTTCACCAGTCAAGCCTCAAGATAAAAATGCAGTCTGCTGGTTACAGGTTTGTGAAACCCTGAGCTGAGGGTCCCACTAAACCCTGCTTGAACTCCTGACACACAGAAATGGTGAGATAATCAATGCATATTATTTTAAGCCACTAAGTTTATAATAATGTATTTCACAGAAATAGGCAACACGTGCATTTATTAACTCAAGGAAACATTTACTGGCTTTTTTGTTTGTTTGTTTGTTTGTTTGTTTGTTTTGAGACAGAGTCTTTCTCTGTCTCCCACGCTGGAGTGCGGTGACACTATCTCGCCGCACTGCAACCTCCGCCTCCCAGGTTCAAGCAATTCTCCTGTCTCAGCCTCCCAAGTAGCTGGGATTACAGACATGCACCACTACGCCTGGCTAATTTTTGTATTTTTAGTAGTGATGGGATTTCACCATGTTGGCCAGGCTGGTCTTGAACTCTTGACCTCTGGTGATCTGCCTGCCTTGGCCTCCCAAAGCATGGAACATTTATTGTAATCATATATGACCCCAACATTCTGAGTTATTTGCTGGTGTCTGTTTTTCTTTTTTAAATTTCTACACTCTAAGCAATGAAGACAATATGCCTTCATCTCTGACCCTAGCCTTGGAACTGTTACTCAAACGAAATGCATTCTTGGACACGCCCCATAATTGTGGTGTGCTTACTTCTCTGCCTGAATGAAGTAACTTAACTTCTTCCTTTTTTACTGAGGTGACTGCTAGTGCTGATAATGATGACATTAAATCAAATTTATGTTTTTCTCATCTGGCACACTCAGGTATCAGCTTCCTCTGCTTTTTAACATAAATATTACAAAGGAGCAGGCATGTATGATCTTTCACGACATACAGAGATCTCACATGTTTGTTTCCAACTCTTTTATATATTATTCAAATTATCTTTTGGTGATTAAATGGTCCAGGCCTTGTTGGCACCATTCTCATGGAACATTGGTCCATATTTTCCCAGATGAAGGCAGTTTTATCACGTTTCAAATGATCAAGAGTCCCTCCAGCCTGCAAATGAAGGATTTGTCCTACCACGTTCCACCCTCGAATTTCCTGTTGACTGGGAATGAATGAATGCAATATTCTTTGAGGCATCATTTTATTTTACGTTTGGTCGTTATCCAAAGTAAGATGGATGAAGGGAATTTGTGTCTCTCTAATTTAACAACGGCCTAAAAGAGGCAAAATAATGACACCTGGCCCATCAATAACAAGGGCACAAACTTCCAAGATGGACACTTCTACTGAAGCAGTTAGAAGATCATTCTTTACAAGTGCTGAACGGGTTATTTATTGGGACGTTATATTCTTGTTTTCAAGTTTATTTATTTTTATTTCTAATGGCCTTTTCATCTAGCATGCAGTTTTTATAAGGTGGTTCTATTTCAGTTCATTTCCAACAAAGATCTACAACCAGAAGTTGGGCCTAAATAACTTCAGACTTTTGGTTTCAGACATTAGCAGAGATGATATCTTGGCCCTGTAGATATATTTCACTTTCCTCTATTCAAAATACCACCCAAATTAGGATATTTTGGTGAATATTATAATGTTTATTAATGTAATTTATTTGATGCATGTAATTCTTTGTCCCGATGTTAGATTGCACAGCCTTTTCCTACTGACAGAGAAGGGATCCAGTATGACACTTCTAGTTCTTTAGAATAGGTTGAGATTACAAAATTTGTTTTTGAGACAAGGTCTTGCTCTGTCACCCAGGCTTCAGTGCAGTGGTATGATCATAGCCCACTGAAGCCTTAATCTCCTGGGCTCAAGCTATCCTTTCTGCCTCAGCCTTATGAGCAGCCAGGACCATAGGTATGTGCCACCATGCCCAGCTAATTTTTAAAACTTTTAGTAGAGATGAGGTCTAGTTATGTTGCCCAAGCTGGTCTCAAACTCCTGAGCTCAAGTGATCCTCCTGCCTTAGCCTCTCAAAGTGCTGGGATTACAGGCATGAACCACTGCACCTGGCCAATCCAGATCTTTTTAAGGAACTTATAACTAATACTATTCCAAGATTTCGAAGCTGAGCCTATTTACCAAGCCTACAGTGTATGAGTAGTGTGTCCAGGGTTAAGGCTGAAGAAGCTGAAGTAGACAAGGTAGCTACATATTAATTAAATGGGCTCAACGGTTTCACTTCTTATTGAACAGAATGCTTCTACATGCCACACGTGGATGTTGCAAGCTCCTTAACAGTTTTTTTTCTTTTAAATGGCTGAAAATATATAAATAATATCATAATATGGTACTAAATGAAGGAACCGTTTTGATCGACAATGTTTACACCTAGTGAACCAGGATATTTCCCTGACACCTTTGTGGGACTTGTGAAGGGGTTGCTCTGTTTACTCAGCCCACAGCTCTCAACTCCTCGCAGGAGGGAGCACGCGAGTGAACCAGGTGGGAACTGCAGTACACAAGCACTGGAGACAGCTGGCTATCCTGGCGCCAGCAGGAGTGAACTCTACTCTTTTCGACCTGCTGCATTCCACCCCTTGCAGGAGGGAGCATGCAGGTGAATGGGCACAGGAGCCAGGACAAATGCTTTCTGGCATCTGTAAGAGCCAACTCTGTGCCAGCCCTGTGGCAGTGTATTGGAGTGGGTGGTGCTTGCAACCCCTGAAGCCCCAGAGGGAGTGTTACAGTACTCTTTTAGCTCTGCCATCCATGGATGGCTTCAGTGTCAACAGCTCAGTGGGCCCTCTGCTGTTTTGCATGAGGAGGCTGCCTTCTGCCAGCAAGGGCAAAGGGCAAGTGTGACAGCCTTCTGCATCAGCACTTGTGGATCTCAAGTTCTTGTCTGGTGCCCAGTAGAAATGAGGTCACATGAATGAGTTGAAAGATGGTAAATGCAGGGGATTTTATTGCCGATGGTGGTGGCTCTCAGTGGGAAGGGGACCTGAAAAGGGGATGGAGTGGGAAGGTAGTCTTCCCTGAAGTCCGGCCATCTCTGGCAAGATTCTTCTCCTAAGTTACACCATCAGGTCATCCCACTGAAGTCAAGCTGCTTCTCTCCAAAGTCCGGATGCTTCTCCTCCCTCTGCCAGCTGAACCTGGCAGAATGGGGGATAGGGTGGACCATGGGTAGTTTTGGAAAAGGCAACATTCAAGTTGCAGTCATATAAGTTCTTACTTTGGGTTGCAGTTTCAGGATTAAGGGTGGGATTTTGTTGGAAACTCACCCTTTTCTGCCTAGAATTTCACTGCCTCCTCTCCCTATCACTAGTACCAATTCATCTCCTAGCATGTACTTACAAAGTGTACAATATCATTTATTTTGATACATTGCTTTTTATTTTTTTCTAAAGCAGGTTAGAGTAAGTTACATTGCTCTTATGGTTATTTTCTTCCCAACATAACTCTGGTTTAAGGGCACAAATAAATTTTGCACGATCTGACTCATAAAAGTGGTCAAATGTTGACTGGCTAGCTTTGCTTAACTGCAGTTCTATAAGAGAATTAAGCTCTATAGAAAATGATGACAGTGGCTGTTTTTTAATTCTCCCAGGGAACATATCTGATACCATTTTAGATGTATAGAAGCTGATGTATTACACATAATGGGTTTTTTTTTTAACGGTTGAATTCTCTTGGGAATCCTGTTGAGGGCTTATTGTAAGTCTGGCTTATAGTATTGTTAGAGTATCCTCATGTCTCTGGAAGAATTGACTGTTTCTCATAGAAGTTAGGTGTGCTATCATAATTCTATTGCAGCTTAACCAAAATTTCATATGCCACAAGATTTTTAACATTTGGATAGTGTCAGGGTAATCTGGGTATTAGTCCAAAGCCAATTAAATCTAATGAGACTCTAAAGGGTCTGTTCTATTTCATGGCTTTCACATTGCTCCCCTAGATGCCCCATCAGATTGCAATGTAATGTTTCAGTTATATGGAGCCCCTGCATTGCTTGAGACTTGTGGCAAGATGTTCTTACTGAATATTCTACCCACTAAATAGAAATATTCAATTTACATTATAGTATTGCTGAAAATATTCTAGTATTCTTTTTGATCATGTTGATACACTAATTTCCCAGAGACTATCTAGAATGTCTTCAACTCAATTTTCATTAGCATTAATTAGCTTCTGTAGTTGCTGTAATAAAACAGATTGATCTCTTTACTGGTTGAGTATATTTCCTATGTCCCAGTCATTGCCTATAGATGCTGTTCATTATATGATTGGATATAATTAATGTATTGAGACCATGGTTCTTCTCCATGTAGAACCTATGGCATGGGAGGCTGAAACATATCAAACAGTCCATAACGGCTGGACTGTTAAAGTTTTCCATATATGCTGAAAGTAGCCTTTGCTTATCAGAGTCAGAAACCTTACATTCAGGCCCCCAAAGTGCAGTAGATTGGGACAAGTTGGGCCTAGTGAAATTATATCTTCGTCTTATATAGTAATATCCATCAATGGAGTAGAAGTATTCGAGAACTATGCTAGAAAAAAAATAGCCAAGGGCTTCCTAGTTTTAGAAAATTTCTAGGTTTTAAATTAAAGTTCCTTTGGATTCCCAGACAAGATGGCCAAATAGGAACAGCTCTGGTCTGTAGCTCCCACAGAGACCAATGCAGAAGGTGGCTGATTTCTGCATTTCCAACTGAGGTACCTGGTTCATCTCACTGGGACTGGTTAGACAGTGGATGCAGCCCACAGAGGGTGAGCAGAAGTAGAATGAGGCATCACTTCACCCAGGAAGCACAAGGGTTCAGGGAACTTCCTCCCCTAGCCAAGGGAAGCCATGAGGGACTCTGCTGTGAGGGACAGTGCTATTTGGCCCAGATACTATGCTGTTCCCATGGTCTTTACAACCCACAGACCTGGAGATTCCCTTGGATGTCTATACCATCAGGGCCCTGGGTTTCAAGCACAAAACTGGGCATTTGAGCAGACACTGAGCTAGCTGTAGGAGTTTTTTTTTGTCATACCCCAGTGGTGCCTGGAATGCCAGTGAGACAGAACCATTCACTCCCCTGGAAAGGAGGCTGAAGTCAGGGAACCTACTGGTCTTGCTCAGCAGATCCCACCTCCACAGAGTCCAACAAGCTAAGATCCACTGGCTTGAAATGTTCACTGACAGCATAGCAGTCTGAAGTCGACCTAGGATGCTCGACCTTGGTGGAGGGAGGGGGATCTGCCATTACTGAGGCTAGAGTAGGTGGTTTTCCCCTCACAGTGTAAACAAAGCCTCTGGGAAGTTTGGGCTGTGCAGAGCCCTCTGCAGCTTGGAAAAGCCACTGTAGCCAGACTGCTTCTCTAGACTCTTCATCTCTGGGCACGGCATCTCTGAAAGAAAGGCAGCAGCCCCAGTCAGGGGTTTATAGATAAAACTCCCATCTCCCTGGGACAGAGCACTTGGGGAAAGGGGTGGCTGCGGGTGCAGCTTCAGCAGACTTAAATGTTCCTGCCTATTGGCTCTGAAGAGAGCAGCGGATGTTCCAGCACAGCACTCTTGCTCTGCTAAGGGACAGACTGCCTCCTCAAGTGGGTCCCTGACCCCTGTGCCCCCTGATGGGGAGACACCTCCCAGCAGGGGTTGACAGATACCTCATACAGGAGAGCTCTGGCTAGCATCTGGCAGGTGGCCCTCTGGGATGAAGCTTCCAGAGGAATGAACAGGCAGCAATCATTGCTGTTCTGCAGCCTCCGCTAGTGATACTCAGGCAAACAGGGTCTGGAGTGGATCTCTGGCAAACTCCAGCAGACCTGCAGCAGAGGGTCCTGACTGTTGGAAGGAAAGCTAACAAACAGAAAGCAATATCATCAACGTCAACAACAAGGATGGCTACGCAAAAACCCCATCTGAAGGTTAGCAACATTAAAGACCAAAGGTAGATAAATCCACAAAGATGAGGAAACACCAGTGCAAAAAGGATGAAAATACCAAAAAACAGAATGCCTCTTCTCCTCCAAAGGATCACAACTCCTTGCCAGCAAGAAAATGAGTTTGACAAATTGACAGAAGTAGGCTTCAGAAGGTGGGTAATAACAAACTCCTCTGAGCTAAGGGAGCATGTTCTAACCCAATGCAAGGAAGCTAGGAACCTTGATATAAGGTTACAGGAACTGCTAACTAGAATAACCAGTTTAGAGAAGAACATAAATGACCTGATGGAGCTGAAAAACACAGCACAAGAACTTTGTAAAGCATACACAAGTATCAATAGCTGAATCAATCAAGCAGAAGAAAGAATATCAGAGATTGAAGATCAACTTAATGAAATAAAGCAAGAAGACAAATTAGAGAAAAAAAAATGAAAAGGAATGAACAAAGCCCCCAAGAAATATAGGACTATGTGAAAAGAGCAAACCTACGTTTCATTGGTATACCTGAAAGTGGCAGGGAGAATGGAACCAAGTTGGAAAACACACTTCAGGATATTATCTAGGGGAACTTCCCCACCTGGCAAGACAGGCCAACATTCAAATTCAGGAAATACAGAGAACACCAAAGATATTCCTCGAGAAGAGCAATCCCAAGACACATAATCGTCAGATTCACCAAGGATGAAATGAAGGAAAAAATGTTAAGGGCAGCCAGAGAGAAAGTTCGGGTTACCAGAAAGGGAAGCTCATCAGACTAACAGCGAATCTCTCTGCAGAAACCCTACAAGCCAGAAGAAAATGGGAGCCAATATTCAACATTCTTAAAGAAAAGAATTTTCAACCCAGAATTTCATATCCAGCCGAACTAAGCTTCACAAATGAAGGAGAAATAAAATCCTTTACAGACAAGCAAATGCTGAGGGATTTTTGTCACCACCAGGCCTGCCTTACAAGAGTTCCTGAAGGGAGCCCTAAATATGGAAAGGAAAAACTGGTACCAGCCACTGCAAAAACATATCAAAATGTAAAGACCATCTACACTATGAAGAAACCGCATCAACAAATGGGCAAAATAACCAGCTAGCATCATAATGACAGAATCAAATTCACCTATAACAATATTAAACTTAAATATGAATGGACTAAATGCCCCAATTAAAAAACACAGACTGGCAAATTGGATAAAGAGTCAAGACCCATTGGTGTGTTGTGTTCAGGAGACCCATCTCACATGCAAAGACACACATAGGCTCAAAATAAAAGGATGGAAGAAGATTTACCAAGCAAATGGAAAGAAAAAAAAAAAAAAAAAACAAACCAGGGGTTGCAATCCTGGTTTGATCTTAATCCAAAGATCAAAAAAGACAAAGAAGGGCATTACATAATGGTAAAGGGATCAATGCAACAAGAAGAGCTAACTATCCTAAATATATATGCACCCAATACAGAAGTACCCAGATTCACAAAGCAAGTTCTTAGAGACCTGCAAAGAGACTTAGACTGCCACACGGTAATAGTGGAAGTCTTTAACACCCCACTGTCAGTATTAGATGAACGAGACAGAAAATTAACAAGGATATTCAGGAATTGAACCCAGCTCTGGACCAAGCAGACTTAATAGACATCTACAGAACTCTTCACTCCAAATAAACAGAATATACACTCTTCTCAGCACCACATGCCACTTATTCTAAAATTGACCACATAATTGGAAGTAAAACACTCCTCAGCAAATGCGAAAGAATGGAAATCATAACAAACAGTCTCTTAGACCACAGTGCAATCAAATTAGAAGTCAGGTTTAAGAAACTCACTCAAAACCGCACAACTACATGGAAACTGAACAACCTGCTCCTGAATGACTGCTGGGTAAATAATGAAATTAAAGCAGAAATAAATAAGTTCTTTGAAACTGATGAGAACAAAGACACAATGTACCAGAATCTCTGGGATCCAGCTAAAGCAGTGTTTAGAGGGAAATTTATCCTACTAAATGCTCACAGAAGAAACTAGGAAATCAACACCCTAACATCACAATGAAAAGAACTAGAGAAGCAAGAGCAAACAAAGTCAAAAGCTAGCAGAACAGAAGAAATAACTAAGATCAGGGCAGAACTGAAGGAGATAGAGACACAAAAAACACTTCAAAAAGTCAATGAATCCAGGAGCTGTTTTTTTTTAAAAGATTAACAAAACAGATAGACTGCTAGCCAGAATAATAAAGAAGAAAAGGGAGAAGAGTAAATAGGGACAATAAAAAATGATAATGGGGATATCACCGCTGATCTGACAGAAATACAAACTACCATCAGAGAATACTATAAACGTCTCTACACAAATAAACTAGGAAATCTAGAAGAAATGGATAAATTCCTGGGCATGTACACTCTCCCAAGACTAAACCAGGAAGAAGTTGAATCCCTGAATAGACCAATAACAAGATTTGAAACAGAGGCAGTAATTAATAGCCTACCAATCAACAAAAGACCAGGAGCAGACAAATTCACAGCCAAATTCTACCAGAGGTACAAAGAGAACCTGGTATCATTCCTTCTAGAATCATTCCAAACAATAGAAAAAGAGGGAATCTTCCCTAACTCATTTTATGAGGCCACCATCATCCTGATACCAAAACCTGGCAGAGACACAACAGAAAAGAAAATTTCAGGCCAATATCCCTGATGAACATCAATGCAAAAATCCTCAATCAAATACTGGCAAACCAAATCCAGCAGCACATTGAAAAGCTTATCCTTTTGACTTAGGATTGTCTTGGAGATGCGGGCTCTTTTTTGGTTCCATATGAACTTTAAAGCAGTTTTTTCCAATTCTGTGAAGAAACTCATTGGTAGCTTGATGGGGATGGCATTGAATCTATAAATAACCTTGGGCAGTATGGTCATTTTCACGATATTGATTCTTCCTATCCATGAGCATGGTATGTTCTTCCATTTGTTTGTGTCCTCTTTTATTTCACTGAGCAGTGGTTTGTAGTTCTCCTTGAAGAGGTCCTTTACATCCCTTGTAAGTTGGATTCCTAGGTATTTGATTCTCTTTGAAGCAATTGTGAATGGAAGTTCATTCATGATTTGGCTCTCTGTTTGTCTGTTACTGGTGTATACGAATGCTTGTGATTTTTGCACATTAATTTTGTATCCTGAGACTTTGCTGAAGTTGCTTATCAGCTTAAGGAGATTTTGGGCTGAGACAATGGGATTTTCTAAATATACAATCATGTCATCTGCAAAGAGGGACAATTTGACTCCTTCTTTTCCTAACTGAATACCCTTGATTTCTTTCTCTTGCCTGATTGCCCTAGCCAGAACTTCCAACACTATGTTGAATAGGAGTGGTGAGAGAGGGCATCCCTGTCTTGTGCCAGTTTTCAAAGGGAATTTTTCCAGTTTTTGCCCATTCAGTATGATATTGGCTGTGGGTTTGTCATAAATAGCTCTTATTATTTTGAGGTATGTTCCATCAATACCGAATTTATTGAGCGTTTTTAGCATGAAGGGCTGCTGAATTTTGTCAAAAGCTGGAGGCATCACGCTACCTGACTTCAAACTATACTACAAGGCTACAGTAACCAAAACAGCATGGTACTGGTACCAAAACAGAGATATAGACCAATGGAACAGAACAGAGTCCTCAGAAATAATACCACACATCTACAGCCATCTGATCTTTGACAAACCTGAGAGAAACAAGAAATGGGGAAAGGATTCCCTATTTAATAAATGGTGCTGGGAAAATTGGCTAGCCATAAGTAGAAAGCTGAAACTGGATCCTTTCCTTACTCCTTATACGAAAATTAATTCAAGATGGATTAGAGACTTAAATGTTAGACCTAATACCATAAAAACCCTAGAGGAAAACCTAGGTAGTACCATTCAGGACATAGGCATGGGCAAAGACTTCATGTCTAAAACACCAAAAGCAACGGCAGCAAAAGCCAAAATTGACAAATGGGATCTCATTAAACTAAAGAGCTTCTGCACAGCAAAAGAAACTACCATCAGAGTGAACAGGCAACCTACAGAATGGGAGAAAATTTTTGCAATCTACTCATCTGACAAAGGACTAATATCCAGAACCTACAAAGAACTCAAACAAATTTACAAGAAAAAAACAAACAGCCCCATCAAAAAGTGGGCAAAGGATATGAACAGATATTTCTCAAAAGAAGACATTCATACAGCCAACAGACACATGAAAAAACGCTCATCATCACTGGCCATCAGAGAAATGCAAATCAAAACCACAATGAGATACCATCTCACACCAGTTAGAATGGCGATCATTAAAAAGTCAGGAAACAACAGGTGCTGGAGAGGATGTGGAGAAATAGGAACACTTTTACACTGTTGGTGGGACTGTAAACTAGTTCAACCATTATGGAAAACAGTATGGCGATTCCTCAAGGATCTAGAACTAGAAGTACCATATGACCCAGCCATCCCATAACTGGGTATATACCCAAAGGAGTATAAATCATGCTGCTATAAAGACACATGCACACGTATGTTTATTGCGGCACTATTCACAATAGCAGAGACTTGGAATCAACCCAAATGTCCATCAGTGACAGACTGGATTAAGAAAATGTGGCACATATACACCATGGAATACTATGCAGCCATAAAAAAGGATGAGTTTGTGTCCTTTGTAGGGACATGGATGCAGCTGGAAACCATCATTCTCAGCAAACTATCACAAGAACAGAAAACCAAACACCGCATGTTCTCACTCATAGGTGGGAACTGAACAATGAGATCACTTGGACTCAGGAAGGGGAACATCACACACCGGGGCCTATCATGAGGAGGGGGGAGGGGGGAGGGGGGAAGGATTGCATTGGGAGTTATACCTGATGTAAATGACGAGTTGATGGGTGCTGACGAGTTGATGGGTGCAGCACACCAACATGGCACAAGTATACATATGTAACAAACGTGCACGTTATGCACATGTACCCTAGAACTTAAAGTATAATAATAATAAAAAAAAAAAGAAAGAAAAAAAAGAAAAAAGAAAAGCTTATCCACCACGACCAAGTTGGCTTCATCCCTGGGATGCAAGGTCATTCAACATATGCAAATCAATAAACGTAATCCATCACATAAAACAGAGCCAATGACAGAAACTACATGATTATCGCAATAGATGCAGAAAAGGCCTTTGATAAAATTCCACACCCCTTCACATTAAAACACTCAATAAACTAGGTATTGATGGAACATATATCAAAATAATAAGAGCTACTTATGACAAACCCACAGCCAATATCATACTTAATGGGCAAAAGCTGGAAGCACTCCCTTTGAAAACTGGCACAAGACAAGAATGCACTCCCTTCCCACTCCTGTTTGACAGAGTATTGGAAGTTCTGGCCAGGGCAATCAGGCCAGAGAAAGAAATAAAGGGGATTCAAATAGGAAAAGAAGAAGTAAAATTATCTCTGTTTGCAGATAACATGATTGTATATTTAGAAAACCCCATCGTCTTAGCCCAAAACCTCCTTACGCTGATAAGCAACTTCAGCAAAGTCTCAGTATACAAAACCAATGTGCAAAAATCACAAGAATTCCTATACATCAATAATAAACAGAAAACCAAATCATGAGCAAACTGCCATTCACAATTGCTACAAAGAGAATAAGATACCTAGGAATCCAACTTACAAGGGATGTGAAGGACCTCTTCAAGGGAGAACTACAAACCACTGCTCAAGGAAGTAAGAGAGGACACAAACAAATGGAAAAACATTCCATGCTATGTTGTGGATAGGAAGAATCAATATCGTGAAAATGGCCATACTGCCCAAAGTAATGTATAGATTCAATGCTATCCCCATCAAACTACCATAGACTTTCTTCACAGAATTAGACAAAACTACTTTAAATTTCAAATGGAACAAAAAAAGATCCTGTATAGCCAAGACAATCCTATGCAAAAAGAAAAAGCTGGAGGCATCACGCTACCTGACTTCAAAGTATACTACAAGGCTACAGTAACCAAAATAGCATGTTACTGGTACCAAAACAGATATATAGATCAATGGAACAGAACAGAGGCCTCAGAAATAACAACACACATCTATAACCTTCAGATTCTTGACAAATCTGATAAAAACAAGCAATGGGGAAAGGATTCCCTATTTAATAAATGGTGTTGGGAAAACTGGCTAGCCATATGCAGAAAACTGAAACTGGACCCCTTCCTCACACGTTATACAAAAATTAACTCAAGATGGATTAAAGATTTAAGTGTAAGACCTAAAACCATAAAAACTCTAGAAGAAAACCTAGGCAATACCATTCTGGACATAGGCATGGGCAAATACTTAATTACTAAAACACCAAAAGCAATTGCAACAAAAGCCAAAATTGACAAATGGGATATAATTAAATTAAAGAGCTTCTGCATAGCAAAAGAAACTATCATCTGAGTGAAGAGGCAACCTACTGAATGGGAGGAAATTTTTGCAATCTATCTATCTGACAAAGGTCTAATGTCCAGAATCTACAAAGAACTTAAACAAATTTACAAGAAAAACAAACAAACAACCCCATCAAAAATTGGGTGAAGGATATGAACACACACTTTTCTTTTTTTTTTTTAACCTTATTTATTTATTTATTTATTTTTTGTTATACTTTAAGTTCTAGGGTACACGTGCATAACGTGCAGGTTTGTTACATATGTATACTTGTGCCATGTTGGTGTGCTGCACCCATCAACTCGTCAGCACCCATCAACTCGTCATTTACATCAGGTATAACTCCCAATGCAATCCCTCCCCCCTCCCCCCTCCCCCCTCCTCATGATAGGCCCCGGTGTGTGATGTTCCCCTTCCTGAGTCCAAGTGATCTCATTGTTCAGTTCCCACCTATGAGTGAGAACTTGCAGTGTTTGGTTTTCTGTTCTTGTGATAGTTTGCTGAGAATGATGGTTTCCAGCTGCATCCATGTCCCTACAAAGGACACAAACTCATCCTTTTTTATGGCTGCATAGTATTCCATGGTGTATATGTGCCACATTTTCTTAATCCAGTCTGTCACTAATGGACATTTGGGTTGATTCAAAGTCTCTGCTATTGTGAATAGTGCCGCAATAAACATACGTGTGCATGTGTCTTTATAGCAGCATGATTTATACTCCTTTGGGTATATACCCAGTTATGGGATGGCTGGGTCATATGGTACTTCTAGTTCTAGATCCTTGAGGAATCGCCATACTGTTTTCCATAATGGTTGAACTAGTTTACAGTCCCACCAACAGTGTAAAAGTGTTCCTATTTCTCCACATCCTCTCCAGCACCTGTTGTTTTCTGACTTTTTAATGATCGCCATTCTAACTGGTGTGAGATGGTATCTCATTGTGGTTTTGATTTGCATTTCTCTGATGGCCAGTGATGATGAGCGTTTTTTCATGTGTCTGTTGGCTGTATGAATGTCTTCTTTTGAGAAATATCTGTTCATATCCTTTGCCCACTTTTTGATGGGGCTGTTTGTTTTTTTCTTGTAAATTTGTTTGAGTTCTTTGTAGGTTCTGGATATTAGCCCTTTGTCTGATGAGTAGATTGCAAAAATTTTCTCCCATTCTGTAGGTTGCCGAACACACACTTTTCAAAAGAAGACATTTGTGCGGCCAACAAACTTATGAGAAAAAGCTCATCATCACTGGCCATTAGAGAAATACAATGCAAAGCCACAATGAGATACCATCTCACGCCAGTTAGAATAGGGATTATGAAAAGTCAGGAAACAATCGATGCTGGAGAGGATGTGGAGAAACAGGAACGCTTTTACACTGTTGGTGGGAGTGTAAATTAGTTTAACCTTTGTGGAAGACATGTGGTGGTGATTCCTCAAGGATCTAGAGCTAGAAATACCATTTGACCCAGCCATCCCATTACTGGGTATATACCCAAAGGATTATAAATCATTTTACTATAAAGACAGACACACATGTGTGTTTATTGCAGCACTATTCACAATAGCAAAGACTTGGAACCAACCGAAATGACCATCAATGATAGAATGGATAAAGAAAATGTGGCACATATACACCACGAATACCATGCAGCCATAATAAAGAATGAGTTCATGTTCTTTGCAGGGATGTGGATGAAGCTGGAAACCATCATTTTCAGTAAACTAACACAGGAACAGAAAACCAAACGTCACATGTTCTCACTCATAAATGGGAGCTGAACAATGAGAACATATGGGCACAGGGAGGGGAACATCACACACTGGGGTCTGTCGGGGGCTGTGGGAAAGGATAGCATTAGGAGATATACCTAACGTAAATGATGAGTTAATGGATGCAGCACATCAACATGGCACATGTATACATATGTAACAAACGTGCATGTTGTGCACATGTACCCTAGAACTTAAAGTACATTAAAAAATTAAAGTTCCTTTGTCTCTTTTTGGCAAAATATTTAGTGTTTCCAGGTTCCTCAGCCTATAAAGCCCCTTTTACGTTTCCGCTTCTGGGTGGTTAACATGTACCTTCTCAGCCATTTTGTCAACGGGTATTTTAGTATTTATTTTAACACATCTGGCACTTAGAAACAATATCTGTCCTTTCATCAACAAAATTTTTCCCAACATGGTCAAAATATAAAAGAAAACCCTTAGAACCATTCCTTTCCTTTTACTTTTTTAACCAACTAATTTTTCTGCCAATGAACCATTACTCTCTTTCCCAATTCAGTAAATAAGTCAGCTCTAGTACTTTCTCTCTAGTGTTTTAATGAAGAAGAACTCAGGAGTATTCATTTTCTATTACATCGGATCTCTTCATGGTGGTGAACATGGTCAACTACGTCTGCGGCTAACTGTTACCTCATCTTATTTGCCATGGGGCCTGAGTTATGACATGTGGTACTGTGAAAGGAGCAATTACTGAGAAGGTGAATAGTTTTTTGAGTAAGACTCTACTTGCAATCATTTTGTTTGCCCTGAAACTGAGATTTGGGTGATTATAACTTATACTGTTTGAAATAACGGTCTTGGAGACATATTAGAATAAAAAGTGCAGAGATCAAGAACAGTGTTTCTTAGAAGCAATGTACCTTTGGAATCACTAAGGGTGCCCTTGCCAAGCGCTGGTCTCCAGCAGGGCAGTGCAATCTGTGATGGCTTCATATCTCTTTGGAGATGAAGATTACTCTCTATTGATTGTACTGTTCCCATTAAACAATGGAAATCTCATTTTCTCATTTCTCCTTGAGAGTAATGAGGTTTCAGATATAATGCAATTAATGGGGGTAGCAAAAGAATTTGATGTTCTCTTTATGAATTGATGTTTTAACTGTGGCACAATAAGTGACTGGCAGTTGACTTTTAAAATGAGAACACTATTTGGCAGACTTGACAGCTTTGTCATTTGATTTGGGACGTGCTGATGGTTCCACATCAAGGGCAGAGACGTCAGAAAGTTGCTTGTGCAAGCTTTAAGACATTTTGTTGTTCAGGATGCTGTGCAATCGAATGATGAGACCGCAGCCTAACACCCAGATGTGTCAATATCCACACATGACACTCGATTTCTTTGCCTCCTGTTTGGTGATATGGATCTCAATGATAAAATTTTTGTCTCATTCAATGCATAATTTATTTGCTCCAAATAACGCTACTCTCACAAACATTGTTGCTTGGTGAAGGGCCCTTGAATTTTTTTTTTTTCCTGTTAAATTGTTCTAGCATTTTTAGTCGTCAAACTGATGAGGAAAGACAGAGATTCAGTTATGATTATTTCTGACGGCTGATCAATATGACATCTATGAAAAGGATGAAATTTCTTCTTGAATTAGGGCAAGGCTCCTGTTTAAACTTTACCTTATTAGATTATAAGGCGGTGTTAGAGAGTTTATTCCTGTAGTAGTACAATAAAGGTAAAATTTTTCAACATCTGTTCCTATTTTATAGTTTGGTGAACTTCTAATGAAACTTGGTACTGTTTCATATTTACAATTGTGGCGATACTGGGCTGCTCTAGAGATTCCCTTTTGGAATGCCAATTGTTAGGCTCTTACTCTTTAACTTTTTGAGAAGAAGGTTCTTACCTTTCCTAAAATGGCAATGAATTCCTTGCAATTACACATTCATGGAAAGGAGATACCTCCCCAGGAAAAGTTCTTTGGCTCTCTATGTCCAGCAATTATAATGCAGCAACTTCAGTCACTTTTTTTCCACATCCTTCAATAGTCAAAAGCATTTCTCTCCTTGTAGTCAAGCTTCCTAGATTTAATGTTATCTTTGATCCTGTATCTGAAATTTCCTGATATTGTTGAATATCGTCCTTCATTCAAAATAGGTCATAAGGTTTAGGGTCTTTCCAGACAGATCTGATGTTTAATAGACCTGAATGTTAAGGACTTTTGGACAATTTGTCTTTCCCTTTGGGAAGCTGGGCTTGATCCTCCAGACTTTAAGGCCGGGCTTCTTAAATTTAGAGAGATCAGAAAAAAATCAAAGAAAATGCTTTAGATGATGTCTTTGTTTTTCTTGTTTGGGGAGGAGTTTATCCTTAAGATTTACAAAGTCCTTGTCTCAGTGTTCCCTCTCTTGGCTCCACTCCCAGTGATTTTGAAGTGGCTTGTTACTATCTGTGTGGAGGATTTGCCAAGGTTGTTGCCATAGCTGCAGTGCCTGCAAGTTTAGCTGATTCTTGTGTCCTATTGATCTCCTGTGAATCTTAGCAACTTGCCAGTGTTCCTCTTATGAATTTGGGGTCATGTTAGCCCAAATCTAATGACCCTTTTGTCTTAGGCCACAGAGAAATTATTGTGCAGACGGGACCAAATCCAAACCCAAATATTTCCATTTAGCCAATTTTGCAGCAATCTCTCGTGAAATTCATGCTTCCATTAAAAGCCTTGGGGAGATAGAAACATAACCCTCTGGGAGCGGACTTAAGATGCGAGTTTCTAAAGGTGATAATCAGGTCATTGGATTCACCTATCCTGTTCGTCAGGACAGTAGCTATTTGAAGTTCCTACTTTCAAATCTCCTTGATCCTTTGTTTACATGTTTTGTGTTTTCGTGGCCAGGATTGCTTCACTGTTCCTTGCAAATCAGCTTGTGTTGGTCTCCATGCTTTCCCTACCCATGAAACATAGCATTTATTTAATTGGGACTTCCAGTCCTCCACCCCCCACATACTGTATTCACTACCTTTCCTTTTTTATTGTGGTAAAATACATGTAGCATAAAATTTACCATTTCAACAATTTTTAAGCGTACAGTTGTATTAGTCCATTTTCACACTGCTGAAAAGGTATACCCAAGACTGGGCAATTTACAAAAGAAATAGGTTTAATAGACTCACAATTCTATGTGGCTGGGGAAGCTTCACAATCATGGTGGAAGGTGAAAGGCACGTCTCATATGGCAGCAGACAAGAGAAGAGAACTGGTGCAGGGAAACTCCCCTTTATAAAACCATCATATCCCATGAGACTTACTATCATGAGAATAGCACCGGACAGACCAACTCCCATGATTCAATAACCTTCCACCAGGTCTCTCCCACAACACAGAATTGTGGGAGCTACAATTCAAGATAAGATTTGGGTGGGGACATGGCCAAACCATATCAGCAGTTCTATGGCATTAAATACACTCACATTGTTGTGCAGCCATCATCACCATCCATCTCTAGAACGTTTTCATACTCCTTAGCTGAAACTCTGTACCCATTAGTTACTAACTCCGCATTTCCCTCTCTCCCTAGCCCCTGGTAAACATCGTTCTATGAATTTGGCTACTCTAGGAAACTCATATAAATAGAACCATAAAATATTTGTCCTTTTGTGCCTGGCTTATTTTACTTAGCATAATGTTTTCAAGGGTCATCCATGTTGTTGCAAGTGTCAGAATTTCATCCTTTGTTAAGGCTGAAAAATATTTCATTGTATTTATGCACCACATGGTTTATCAATTCATCTGTTGAGGGACATGTGGATTGTTTCCACTGTGTGACTATTGTGCAAAGTTGCCATGGACATGAATATATAAATATCTGTTCAAGTTTCTGTTTGCATTTTGTTTGCTACTCCTTCTTTTAAAAAATTAAACATTCTTTTCTTAAAAAACTTTGTGATCTACATAGAATAACTCAAAGATTTTAAGGTAGTGTTTTATGACTTTTGAAAAATATATACACCTGTGTAACCACCTCCACATTCATCATGTAGAATATTTTCTGCAAGCCAGAATGTTTCCCCTTGCCTAATTGTGGGTCATTATCCATTTTGCCCACCCCAACCTTGACCCACAGCTAGAGGAAACCACTGACCTACTTACTGTCGCTGGAGATTAGCTTTTATTTTCTAAAATTTAGTATAGATGGAATCATTCACTATGAACTCTTCACGTTTCTGAGATTCATCCTTATGGTGGCATGTATCAGATGTACCATCCTCTTTATTGCTGAGTTCTGTTCTGTTGTAAGGATGTACCACAATTTGTTTATCCATTCAACCATTGATGAATATTTGGTTGTTTCCAGTTTAGGTCTATTATGAATAAAACTGTTATGAACATATGTTTTAAATTCTCTTGGATAAATATCCAGGAGTAAAATTGCTGAGTTGTATTAATAATGAACACCCAGCTGGTTTTCCAAAGCAATTGTTTTATTTTACATTTAAAAGAACATTGTATAAGAGTTCTAGTTGCATCCTCATCAATGCTTTCTATGAACAGTCTTTTTAGTTTTAGAAATTCTAGTATCTCATGTAGTTTTAATTTGCATTTAAAATGCATTCTAATTTAATTAATTAAATTCCTTAGTGACTAATGGTGTTGAACATATTTTCATGAGCTTGTATTTGACATCTGTACATCTCATTTGGTAAAGCAACAGTTCAGATGCCTAGCCCATATTTATTGGGCTATTTATTTTATCATTGAGTTGTGAGAATTCTTTACATATTCAAATACTTTTTGAATATAGATTTTGAAAATATTTTCCCCTCATCTGCGGTTTATTTTTAAAAAATTAAGTGTCTTTTGCTGAGCAAAAGTTAAATTTAGGTGAAATCTAATTTATTGATTTTTTCAAGCTGTTTTTTTTGTATTTAAGAAGTCTTTGTCAAACCCAAAGTCACTAAGAATTTCTTCTGTGCTTTCTTCTTGAAGTTTTTCTAGTTTTAAGTCATACAGTTAGATCAATGATCCGTTTTGAGATAATTTTTACCTGGGAACTTCTTAGAATTTTAAAATATATTATGTACATTTTCTATACATATCAGCTAAAGATATTTGATAATTTATATACATGCCACCTCAATTATCATAGTGCTAAAAGTACAAACCTAAGAGTAATTTTAAAACATACACTAGAAATGTTTGTATAGAGTTGTGAAAATATCCTGAGCTATACTCTGTGATCTCCCATGACTCACTCTCTGTGATGAGTCTCATTTAGAAAAAATAATCCAAGTGGGGTTCTTTTACACTCTTTTTATTATTATTACTTTTTGAGACGGAGTCTCACTCCATCACCCAGACTGGAGTGCAGTGGCACAATCTCAGCTCCCTGCAGCCTCTGCCTCCTGGGTTCAAGCAATTCTCCTGTCGCAGCCTCCCAAGTAGTGGGGACTACAAGCACCTGGCACCACACCAAGTTAATTTTTGTATTTTTAGTACAGACGAGGTTTCACCATGTTGGCCAGGCTAGTCTCGAACTCCTGACCTAAGGTGATTCACCCATCTTGGCCTTCCAAAGTGCTGGGATTACAGGCGTGAGCCACTGCACCTGGCTGAGTTCTTTTACGCTCTGAGATAATAAAAAGTAGGCAATGTTTATCAAGCAATGCCTTTGGGATCCACTGTGGAAGCAAAGGCAAAAACATAAGACGAGACAGGAGAAGTTGATTTGTGATATGGACATGACATCAAGCTTGATAATCTTGACAATGAGCTCTTGGACTGAAATGGCTCTAACTCTCTGGGCTGAATTGGCTGAAAACTTTTACCCATGATTACATCCATTGCTGGATGTGGGTCACCCCAGAAAGGGCAGGTAGTTCCTGAAGGGGCTGACAGCACTTGGACAGTTGGGGCAATAAACTCTTTCTTCCAAAGAAGGTAGGTAGCACATCTCCATGTCCATTACAGTCTACTCCTTGTTGCTCAGATCCACATTCTCATAAATATTTGGAAAACACTCTTCCAGGATTCCATTAGGCTTCTTTTCCCGCGGGAAACTTGGAAGAGGAGGAATGGTGGGACGAATGTTAATCCTTGTTGGTAAAGCTGGTCTCAGAGCCATAACTGGCACTCATTGCCTCCCCATAGCATTACTCAATCCAGACTAGCCCTTTCTCAGCCCTTTGCTGCTCTGGGGGACTTTAGGTGGTGAGAATCAGACCCTCACATTAAGGACTTGAAGACCCTTGTCACCATGCCCTTCTCAGGCTGGGGTTGTTTCATTTGCCTATTTGCTTTCACAATTTTCAGGGAGTCTTTAAGGATATCCACACCCGGGTTCTGTGTGTATTTCTCCATATTCCAGCAATGTAACAGCAGCCCATTCCTCCATGATGATCAAGACTTATTGCCTCTGTCAAAATGACTATTTCCTCTTCTTACTTTCTGGTTCCTGGACACAAGGAAAATGAAGTGCCAAGAGCAGCCATAGTGCCAAGTCCCGCTTAATGAAACTTCTGCTGTGTCCACTGGAAGAAGTATTCCCCTTTGAGTACCAGGACCTTCAATGTTGCAGGACTGAAGGGGCAGGATGTATAAATTCCACAAGTGATATTTAGAGTGATGGCAAAGAGGGATATGTCTCTCTACTTTTCTCACTTCCTTCTTACTGAGGACACTGCACAGCGTAGAAATCTTTGAACCATGGTGTATGCTGCATTCTGGAGGATGTTGCATCATTTGTGTAAAGTATCACCTCTGAGCTGGTGTGTCCATGATCTTGTCACCAGGTTATTGCAATATTCCGTCAGGATGGCAGCTTCTAGATGGATTAGAACTTGTTATTACTGATGCATTTCTGTGTTATGGGCCTGTTCCCACGTCTACTCTGCTGTATGTGGGACCCTGTGTAGGTGGAAGAGGCACTCTGTGGGCAAGAAAGGGAAATCCATACCCAGAAGGTCTCTTTCTTCTGTGATTGATCAGAATCAATGACAGATCTTCTTAGGATAGAAGGGGCCCAGTGTAGACAATTTGCGTTCAAGTGGCTAGATAGTGTCCTTGAGGAATGATCTCACATCATGGACTTAGCATTGGTTTGTGTTGCTAGCAGACTGGACATTCAGAGGCAGCAGTAGTGAGATTCATCAGGAAAAGTGGCCACCCATGCTGCTGTGCTGGTGTCTAACCTCTGTCTCTAACACCTTGACCACTTTTTAATGTGTCCATTGTTCCAGCACTGGAATGGCCAAAGCCAGGCTGGCTAGTGTCAACCGGCTGAGGCATTTTATCTACTTTGTTGTTAAGTGCCTCTTCCGTGGTGGGAGCTCTTGGATTGGTGTTAACTTTTAATACGAAGATTTTCCCACTTCATGCCAATTCCTGTTTATCCATATATATAGTAATGCTTGATATCCATGGGAGATTTGTTCCAGGACCCCCATAGATACCAAAATCTGTGGATGCTCTAGTCTCTTTTATAAAATAGTATAATATTTACATATAACCTAGGCACATTTTCCTGTATGCTTTAAAACATATCTAGATTATTTACAATACCTAACACAATACCTATACCTTACTTCATTTGAGTGGATTCAACTGCATGACAGAATTCAAATTTTGATTTTTGGAAAGTTGTGGGATTTTTTTCCCTTCAACATTTTTCATCCATGGTTGTTTGAATCCACAGATGTAGAACCCTGGGATACAGATGGCTGACTATATTCCTTTCTGCCAGACTGTTTTGTCTTTGATCTTCCAATCTTTCTTTTTTTCTAGGATTTTGACCAGCTAGCTATTCCATTTGCCACTACGCAGGAGTCCTTATATGTTCTAATCTCAGACTACTACTTTATTACACAAAGTCGATGGCAAATGTACTGCCTCAAACTTTGCCAATTGAAATAACTCTCTCTGAGTTAGACTGTAGTGCCTTGCATCCACATATTGAACTGACCTGTCTGTCAACTAGTCTTGGGCACTTTGATCATCTGTCAGCTAGTCCTCAGGGATTCCCCTTCTGGGCCATGGGAGTGAGATGAGGAAGAGGTCTTGGTGCAACAGTAGTGCATGACATGTGGGCTGAGCCTAGCTGAGCTGGTGGATATGATAGGATTAAGGTCAAGATGGGAAATTCTAGCCACATGGTCACATGGTGTCACATAGCCTGGCTGACAATTTGTGCGATGGCTCAGTAACATGCCACGAGTTGCATTTCGAAAGGTGTACATTCTCCATTGCAAGCTATGTGACCTTGCTCTAGCATCCCAGGAGCCTGTGATGTGATTTTTCCCACTGAGACTTCCCATAAATTCCACATGGTATCTTTCCCAACCACTCATACCTCTAATATAAGAGGATCTGATGGCTCAAGTGGCAGGGCACAGTTTGATTCTGACAAACAGTCCTGGAATGTCTTTGGCTTGATTTTATTTTAACTCTGTGACTCTTTTGGCACCATTTCCAAGGACTATGAATAAGGATCTGAGCAAAGTGACTTCGCAGGACAGAAGCTTTAGCTGAGCTGTCAGGTGAGACACCTGATATGGATTCTGGGAATGGCTGTGTTTACTCTGTGGTTTCTGGAGGATACTATCTGCTGTGTTTAATAGACTAGGAATGCTTATGCCCATAAAGGACATCCTGGTGGTGGCGGTAGGGGTGGTGGTAGGGTATGTGTATATACGTTTACTGACACTGGAGAAGAAGAGTATAGAGCGATAGTAAAAGTCCTTCAAACTGGCTTCATTTTTAAGCTAAGAAGGAGTAATGAGTCACTCTCTTGTATTTCCACTCCTCAGAGAGGTACAAATGACCCCAGCTCTCCTACTACACCCAAAAAAGGGTAAAACATGGGAATAATAGATACTGTTACTTTTCCTTGTGGGAAAAGAAAAATATGCACTATTTATTCTAAAATCACAAATATTAGAATTTTTCGAGCTTGAAGATATCTTAGCTATTATCTCGTTCAATCTCTTCATTTTACAAATGAGGAAAATCTTTTATTGACTCTTCAATAAAACCATCAAACAGTTTGTTGTTTATAAGTTAGTAAGTGTATCCATATGCCTTTATAGGGTTATTTTATGATTTTGGCTAGCAATGATGAAATTAGCATGTTTTGATCTCTGTGCAAGTTGTTCAGAAAGAACTTAAAAGAAGTATTTAGGAAAATCCAAGTGCTGAAACATTTAAGATATGCTTTGTGGTCTCAATTTTGTGTGATTGTCAGCCAGGAAGTTTTCTGATTAAGATGGCTTGCCAATTCCCTGCCAAATACATTATTTATTACACTAATGGGGATTTCCTATTTGGGATGTTAAAGATAAAAATCTTACTGATACAATTTCCCATAAAATAATTGATGTAGGTCAATTGATACATTCTAATAAATTAAAATCAAAAACAAGACAGAGATCCATAAAGATCTATAAGTATTTTACTGGCATATACTTAGTCAAATATACCAGATTTAGTTATATTAAAGATTTCTGATTCACCATTGACAGTGAAACTTGAAACTGAATGTAATCAAATTTATATTTCTTTTCTTAGATCTGTATTTTTTATAAGAATGAAATAACTTTTAGCAAGGACTGAATGTTGTTGGATTAAAGTGGCATTTATGATACCATGGTGATGTATATGAAATGTTATAATTTCACGAGTTCCCTAAACTATAGGGAGCCTTCTGCATTCTCATGTGTTTCTGTGTATGTGTACGTGTGTATGTGTATGTGTACATGTGTATGTGTATGTGTACGTATATGTGTATGTGTATGTGTATGTATATGTATATGTGTATGTGTATGTGTATGTGTATGTATATGTATATGTGTATGTGTATGTGTACATGTGTATGTGTATGTATATGTATATGTGTATGTGTATGTGTATGTATATGTGTATGTGTATGTGTATGTATATGTATATGTGTATGTGTATGTGTACATGTGTATGTGTATGTATATGTGTATGTGTATGTGTATGTATATGTATATGTGTATGTGTATGTGTACATGTGTATGTGTATGTGTATGTGTATGTATAAGTGTATGTGTATGTGTATGTGTATGTGTATGTATATGTATATGTGTATGTGTATGTATATGTGTATGTGTATGTGTACATGTGTATGTGTACATGTGTATGTGTATGTGTATGTATATGTGTATGTGTATGTGTATGTATATGTATATGTATATGTGTATGTGTATGTGTACATGTGTATGTGTATGTGTATGTATATGTGTATGTGTATGTGTATGTGTATGTGTACATGTGTATGTGTACATGTGTATGTGTACATGTGTATGTGTATGTGTATGTATATGTGTATGTGTATGTATATGTATATGTATATGTGTATGTGTACATGTGTATGTGTATGTGTATGTGTATGTGTATGTATATGTGTATGTGTATGTGTATGTGTACATGTGTATGTGTACATGTGTATGTGTATGTGTATGTATATGTATATGTGTATGTGTATGTATATGTGTGTGTGTGCTTACAATGATAACTTCAAAGGGAGATGGGTTTCAAGCATCTAGTAAAGAATAAATACATGTAGGTAATTAAATTAACAAATACTCTAAATTACACCTGGTTTTAACCCGACAGCAAAAACATAATTTTTTTTTTAAGAGACAGTCTCATGCTTTCACTCAAGCTGGAGAGCAATGGGAAAATCATAGCTGACTGCGGGCTTGATCTCCAGGGCGCAAGCGATCCTTCCACCTCAGCCTCCTGAGTAGGGAATAGCTGGGACTACAGGCACACGCCACGATGCTAATTTGTAAAAGTGTTTTTGTAGAAATGGGGTCTCTGTTTCGTCGCCTAGGCTTGTCTTGAAGTCCTAGCTTTAAGCCAGGGTGTCCAATCTTTTGGCTTCCCTGGGCCACATTGGAAGAATTGTCTTGGGTCACTCATAAAACAAACTAATGATAGCTGGTGAGCTAAAAACAGAAAATCGCAAAAAAATCTCATAATGTTTTAAGGAAGTTTGCGAATTTCTGTTGGGCAATCAAAGCTGTCCAGGGCTTCATTCAAAGCCGTCCTGGGATGCATGCAGCCCGTGGGCTGTGGATTGCTTTAAGTGATCCTCTTGCCTCGGCTTCCCAAATTTCTGGGATTACATGCATGGGCCACCAGCACTGGGCTGAAAAAGTTTTTAATAATTACACATTTGTAATTTATTTGTAAAATTAAAATAAATTTTAAAATTACAGTTTGTGGTCAGTGCTACAAAAGAAAAGAACAAGACTGTAAGAAAGATCACCTGGGCGAGATGGCTCACACTTCTAATCCTAGCATTTTGGGAGGCCGAGGTGGGCAGCTCACCTGAGGTCGGGAGTTTGAGACCAGCCTGACCAACATGGAGAAACTCCATCTCTATTAAAATACAAAAAATTAGCCGGGCATGGTGGCGCATGCCTGTAATCCCAGCTACTCTGGAGGATGAGGTAGGAGAATCATCGGAATCCAGGAGGCAGAGGTTGCGGTGAGCTGAGACTGCACTGTTGCACTCCAGCCTGGGCAACAAGAGCAAAACTCTGTCCTCCCCCACCAAAAAAAAGAAAGAAAGACAGAAAGGAAGATCACAGAGGCATCTCTTTTAGTTGAGACAACCGGAAAAGGCCTTTCTGAAGGATGAATGGGAGTTCAAAACAGTTTGTGCAGTTTGGATGTGGGAGGCAGGCTGTGTATAGACAGCAATCTAGAGAATAGCATGATAAAGATCTTGCAGTTGGAAAAGAGTGTGACATGTTCCAGAAACTAAAAGAAGGCCAGGATGGCTAAGTAGGTAGGGGGTCAGCATAGCATGAGATGAAATTGAAGCGATTGACATGGATGGGCCATATCATGACAACCCCTATGGGCCACAGTGAGTTATTTGAGTGTCTCTATCGTGCAATGGAAGGTCATAGAAGGATTTTAAGCAGGAGAGTGACACCATTTCATCTATACACCTAAAAGACCACATTGGTGCAGGATCTGTGGCTCACACCTGTAAACCCAGCACTTTGGGAGGCTGAGGCAGGAGGATTGCTTGAGCCCAGGAGTTCAAAACCAGCCTGGGCAACATAGTGAAACCCCATCCCTTTAAAAAAAAATACAAAGGTTAGCTAGGCATGGTGGTGCACGCCTGTAGTCCCAGCTACTTGGGAGGCTGAGGCAGGAGAACCCATTGAAGTCAGAAGTTTTGGGTTGCAGTGAGTGGAGATCATGTCACCGTGTTTCAACCTGGGCAACAGACCCAGACCCTATCTCAATAAACAACAACAACAATAAAAATCCCAAAAACCACATTGGCTGCAAAATAAACATTGAATTGGATTGAGGTAAAAGTGGAAGAAAATAGAAATTGTTTGGAGAAAATTGCATTAGCCTAGGTGAAAGAGTTGGGACAGTTTGGAATGGTATGCTGGCTATGAGAAGGGAGAGTAATGGATGGACTTGGGGTACTTTAAAGGTAAAATTAGTGGATCTCAGTAAGATATTACATGTGTGGATAAGAGAGAGCTGTACCAAGATATCCCCAGATTTTTGGCTTGAGTAAATAGATGTGTGCGTGTGTGTGTGTGTGTGTGTGAGAGAGAGAGAGAGAGAGAGAGAGAGAGAGAGGGAGGGAGTCTCATTTATTAAAATAATATAAGACTGAAGGATAAATATTGGGGAGAAAATAATAAGTTCAGTTTTGAAGTGTTCTTTTTGTGATGCGAGTGAGATGATCAAGTGAATTGGTCAAGTAAGCAATTGAATATATATGGATCTGGAAATGTAGGCTAGAGATATAATTTTGGAGTTATTGGCATATAGATGCCAGAAAAAAATGAAAGTCCTGAGTCACATCATGTCAGATGGAAGAGAAAGATAATTTAAAGAGAGGGAAGGAGATGCTAGATAAGAATAAAATCAGGAAAGTTTTGCATCACATAGATCAAAGAGTATTTCTCGGAGTGAGTAATCAACTGTGTTGTGTGCTACTGGAAGGTCAAAGAAGATGAGAGCTAAAAAACTATTAATCACATTTGGCTATATGGGAGTCAGCGGAGGACTTCAAGAACAAGAGGGACAGATGTCATTTTGAAGTGAGTGGAAGAGTGAAAGAAGATGAGCAGGGGGAGAAAAGATGTAAGACAAGTGGGGTGAATGCTATTGTTTTTATACCCACTGCTATTTCCCCAATACTAATGGAACCCCTGTTCTTTCAGGGGTATCAGAGTGGTCAGATTCCTTAAAAGAACTTGTGCACCTTCCAAATTGTAGGGAGCGAATTGGTATTGTCCGCATCAGTCATAGTAGTCTCATTCATCTTGCTATATGATTGGTATATCCACGAGCATTTTACACAATCTGGCCAATATCTTCCTCCCAGTCTTAACGTAGGATAATACCCACATTCTAATAAAATATTGTCACATTTAACAAAACATTTTTAATTTGGGGGTATAATTTCAAAACTCTGGTACTACTTATAAGCAATTAGTCTACCCTGAAAAATCTTTCACTATCTAACATAAAAAGAATTATAATTATTATAATGTATTGCTTTCTTGCTATGCCAGACTATAATGTGCTCTGTGTATACAATATTTCAGCCAAACCCCCAACTACCTTGTGAAGCAACATTACTCTTGTTTTTCCAAACAAGTTATTTAAGACTTAGAGAAATTAAGTAAAATACCCAAGGTGATAATCAGGTAAATGGGAGAAACCATCAGTGACTTACTCAACTCATCAGAATCACTCATTCCCTACAAAATAAAATGTACTTACTATTACATCTATTAAAGGGATGTTTTACCCCTGTGCTCATCTACTCTTGCCTGTTTTCTTCCTTGCTCAGACTTGCCCTTTTGATTCCGCTGGCTTTCAGCCAACTGTTACACATGAAGATTAAATATGTTGATTTTACCAGGCAGAGCCTACTGTAATGATAAGCTTTCTCTGAAGATACTGGAGAGGGAGGTGGGCTATTTAAGGACTGATCATCATAAGAAGCATAAATTAACAATTTTGTTACCATGCAAATTTATATTAGACTAAAGGAAAGAAGTGAATATTATAAATTGAAATCAAAGAAATATTGTACAGAATTATACAACACTGACAAAGTTGGATTTTGGTGGAATATTTAAATTTTCTTTTGGAAAGTATGCAGATACATAGTGTTTTGAAAATGGAAAGTAGTTAATTAAGGCAAAGTGTACTCTGCTAGGAATCAGAGTACTTTTATTTAAGGCTCTAGTGTTCTGAGACCAAAGTAGGGCTCATAACTATTTTGAATCTGTTTTCTCATCTGTAAAATTGACATAAAGTTGTCTTATTTTCAAGACTGAAGTTCAAATGAAACAATATAAAACAAAATATCCTGGTCATAGTAAAGCATTCATACAACAGGCACTTATTTAATCTCTACTTTGTTTTAGGTACTGTAGTAACCTATAGTTTACTACAAATAGTGGAACAAATGTAACAAATACATAAATATTATGCAAATAGACGATAAATGTCGTAGTGAAAATGTGTAAATTTCTATAGAATATGGGATGTGGATGAAGTGAGAATGAGGCTGGAATAGTAAATTGAGCAGATAATATAAAAGGTATGAATGATTTGGGCTGTTATTCATAGCAATGTTCTTAATAAAAGTTCCTTAGTATAGAAATAATATATATGAATGTAATGAAGATGGTGACTTTTGGATAAATTCGAAGGGGAAGTGTGAGAGTTACAGAAATCAGTTACCTTGCTGTTTCCAAACCCAGAAGAGACTTGGTGAGTCTCAGGTAGGCTTGACAACATAGATAGGAAAGGATGGTGTATCTGCTAATTTTTGTTGCTTAGTAAACCACGCCAAACTGAGTGGATGCCGCAAAGAATGATTTATTATTTCTTATCAGTCTATGGATTGGCTAGATAATTCTACCATTGATCTTTCTTGGGCTCATTCCTGTGGTTGCAATCACATTATGGCTGGAAAGCCTGCATGGTTCAAGATGGATTTACTCACGTGCCTGGTTGTTGGTGCTAACTGTGGGCTGAGGCATCTCTCCTTTCTTCCATGTGACCTTTTCTCCTGGAAGCTAGACTAACTTCCTGTCATCATGTGGTCTCACAGCAGAGTTTCAAGAGCACAAGCCCCAAGGTCCATGTGCTTATCAGAACTCTACCTGTATCACATTTGCTGATGTCCCACTGGCCAAACCAAGTCACACAGTCAAATCCAGTCAAAGTAGGAGGAGAGTTAGATTACACCTCAGGATGGGAGGAGTGGCAAATAATTTGCATCTATTTTTAATCTATCAAAGATGTTTTGGGAAATTTTAGAGGCACAATTGATGGCATTGGGAGAAAAATGAGATGTGGGAAATAGGAAGAGGGAAGATTAAGGATGACTCGGGTGAGGAGAAGTTTTATTAGGTCCCAGCTATTTATCTTTGTTTTTATTATATTTGCTTCTGGCTTCTTGGTCATGAAATCCTTGCCTAAGCCAATGTCTAGAAGGGTTTTTCCAATGTTATTGCCTGAAGATATTTTTTGATTCAAGGAAAAAATGTCAAGAGATAAACAAAGTTTTTGATATAAATTCATAACTGATTATTTCATACTGAAATAGAAAGTTTAAAGCCCTTGGGACAACAGGAAAGGTCATTTGAAAATTAACACTGATCTGCTTGAGAAGATACAGTACATGAATCACAGTAACTTTCTGAACTGCATATAGCCATAGCATAAAACTGTTTCTGAATCTGACTGAACAGTGTTGATAGAAAATTCAAAGGAACAGTTAAAGTCACTGAATAGCTGTTGAGTGAGGGGTGGAAAGTTACTAAAATTAAAAAAATAATTTTTAAACGCCTATGATTTAAATCTTTAGTTTTAAACTTTTTCCCTGCAGAAATGTGTGAATGGTAATGATGAGAATGAGATGATGCAACCTACTGCATGATATCAAAGGACTAACCCACGTACACTATGGACTTAAACATGGGCACTACCTTGGCATGAAAGCTCAGAGTCTGATTCAGACCTGGATTCAGACAATTAATTTCCTGAGTCATTTTATGTTGGCTACATGAGGGAGGGATTGCGGAGTCTGGAAGCTTGCTTTTAGTCTCCAGTTAATATTGTAGAATTGTCTGTTTCTTGTATCTATTCTGTGATTTTTTGCTTGGATTGCGGAGTCTGGAAGCTTGCTTTTAGTCTCCAGTTAATAATGTAGAATTGTCTGTTTCTCGTATCTATTCTGTGATTTTTTGCTTCACGTATTTTGAGGCTCTGTTGTTAGGCACATGTAGGTTTATAATTATGATGTCTTTGGGATGGATTGATTCTTTTATTATTATAAAATGTCCTTTATGTCTCTAATAAAAATTGTTGTCTCAAAATCTATTTTATCTGATATTAGTGTAGCCACTGCAGCTCTCTTTTAGTTACTGTTTGCAGGATGGGTCTTTTTTATATGCTTTTATTTTCAACTCATTTGTGTTTTTAAGTCTAAGTGTATCTCTTGTAGACACATGCATGTTGTTGGATCCCTTTAAAAAATCCATTCTGCTAATATATGCCTTTTGGTTGAAGTGTTTTATCCATTTAAGTTTAATGCAATTATTGATAAGGTAATATATGTGTCTGACATTATACTATTTTCTATAAACTCTATATCTTCTCTGTTCCTCTTTAATCTCAATTATTCATTTCTTTTATTCTAAATAGACATTTCCTAGGTTTACTATGTTTTCTGGATTATTTAACGTATTTTAAACTAACATTTAGAATCACCTAGGTTGAGAATCATCTTCATGAGAATCACCTAAATTGTTGGGTGTAAATGAAAACTTCCTAGCTAGATTCCTAGTTAGATTCACTGCGTCCAAATTTTGGAGTATTTCTTCCCTGAAATTTGTCTTTTTCACAAACTTGATGTGATTCTTATGCTCCTTAATTTGAGAATAAATACATATAGAAAACCCTTTTTCTTTTCTGTTCTCAAATATTAGGAGAGAAAGAGGAAATCAAGGTTAATTAAAGTTTCAATACACCAGCCTCGGTTCGACATTTAAAATACATTACTTCTTTACTCATCACAAAACCTCTACGATATCCATATTATCCTCATCTCTTGTTAACTTTCCTAGCACATATAGATAATAAGTAGCAGAGTCAAAATTTAAATTCAAGGTTCTCTAGTGAACAAAGAGGAAAAGATAATTCCAGACAATGTAGGACTAATTACAGAAAATAAAACACCCAGTAGAATATTAAAGGAAAGGGAAGACATGTGCTTTGTTTTCTGTTCCTGGTAAGAGATTCTAATGATTGTTTTATGCAAAAAAGCTGAGACATGCAGTTTGATTTCTGGTACTAATCCACGTGAGAAATATCAGAGAAGTCTAAGATTTAAAAATTGTCTATGCCCTGTAAGTCTTAAAATACCTGCAGTTCAATTGAAACTCAAAACAACTTTTAGAACCTAGACATACTACTGTCTTCCCAAAGTCTCAGAAGCAAGTTATCAATGTGATTAAAATTCCCATGAGTTTTAGATGTTGATTTTTTTAAAGTTAGTTATGCACATGTGATAAACTTCCTATTTCAAAAAACATCAGGCCATAGATGAAGAGTCCTGTAATCTGTGTGCATCTATAGATGTAGGAGAAAGGGTATAGACTTGGAGTCAGAAAATACGAGTCTGAGTTCTGATTTTGCCACTTATTAGCTGCATGATCTTAGGCAAATAAATAATCTTAGCATTAATTTTCTCATTATGGAAAGGGGTATAGTAATAATCTTGCTTGTTTCATGCAGTCAATGAGAGGATCAAGGGTGGTAATATACGTATATGAAATTATTTTGCATTTGTAAATGGGGTGTCATTTATCACTTTGGGGTATTTGAGCTTTATGTTTTAGAATCGTCTTTAGAACAACCGTTAATTATAATATTAATAATTCTTCCTATGTAGGAGAAAGAGAGTCTAGAATTAATGAAACTCAAATCTGCATACCTTTACAAATCTCCAAATAATAATTTCCATCTTGTTTTAACAAAATTAATTTTTAATAATGGTGATAAATTATCTCAAAATTTTACAAATGCTATTCCATGCTTTAGTTTATTAATTTAAAAAATGAGAATAAATCTGACTTTTTCCTTTATTGTGAAGATTGTTAGATTTCTGTAAGATGAAAGAGTTAAACAAATGCTGTTAAATACTATCTGTGATTTTGGAAACATGCATTTTACCAGGCAATTAAATACACAGTGTTTTAACCTTTTGTATCATCTTTTAAAAATTAATAAACTTAATTTTTTAGAGAAGGTTTAGCTTCACAGAAAAATTGGGCAGAAAGTAGAGAGAGTTATCACATACCCTGTGTACCCAAGCACACACGATCTCTCCCACTATGGACACCATTCATTCTAGTGGGTATATTTGTTGACATGCAATTGAGACATTGACATACATACATTGATATATGCCTGTGAGCCCAAATACATAGTTAACGTTATAACTCACTATTGATGCTGTGCATTCTCTAGGTTTTGAAAAACATATGATATATATGCGTCTTATAGTATCACACAGAGTATTTTCACTGCCCTAAAAACCCTCTGTTCTGCTTATTCAACTTTCTTCCCCAACCCCATCTCCTGGCAACCACTGATGTTTTTACTGTCTCCATAGTTTTGTCTCTTCCAGAATGTCATATTGTTGGAATCATACAGTATATAGTATTTTCAGATTGACTTCTTTTACTTTGTAATATGCATTTAAGTTTCTTTGTGTCTTTGCACGTTTGATAGCCATTTCTTTTTATTTTTCTTAAAAAAAATTTATGTATAGAGAGGCTGAAAGTGTAGATTTCTTACATGCACATATTGCCCGCTGGTGAAGTCTGGGCTTTTTGTGTATCCATTACACAAATAGTGAACATGGTACCCAGTAAGTAATTTATTTAACCTCAACCCCCTCCCACCCTCCCACATTTTGTAGTCTTTTCCTTTTTAGTCATTGTAATACTCCACTGTCTGGATATATCTCAGTTTATTTGTACATTCACATACAGAAGGGTATCTTGGTTGCTCCAAGGTTTGTCAAGTATGAATAAAGTTGCTATAAACATCTGTGTGCAGGTTTTTGTGTGGACATAGTTTTCAACTCACTTGGGTAAATAACAAGGTGCTTACTTGCTGGATTGTATGGTAAGAGCATGTTTACTTTTTTTTTGAGACGGAATCTTACTCTGTCGCCCAGGCTGGAGTGCAGTGGCGCGAACTCGGCTCACTACAAGCTCCGCCTCCCGGGTTCACGCCATTCTCCCGCGTCAGCCTCCCGAGTAGCTGGGACTACAGGCGCCCGCCACCTCGCCCGGCTAATTTTTTTGTGTTTCTACTAGAGACGGGGTTTCGCCGTGTTAGCCAGGATGGTCTCGATCTCCTGACGTCGTGATCCGCCTGCCTCGGCCTCCCAAAGTGCCGGAGTTACAGGCGTGAGCCACCCCGCCCGGCCAGAGTATGTTTACTTTTAAAAGAAACTGACAAATCATCTTTGACGGTACCTGTCCCATTTTACATTTCCACTAGCGATGAATGACAGACAGTTCCTGTTGTTCCACATCTTTGCCAGCATTTGGTGTTACTGTTTTGAATTTTGGCCAGTCTGATAGGTGTGCAGTGGCATCTCATTGTTGTTTTATTATTATTATTTTAACAATCTTTTTACTTTTAATTTTGTGGGTAAATAATAGGTATATATGTTTATGGGTTACGTGACGTATTTCAATACAGACATGCAATTTGTAATAATAACATCCTGGAGAATGGGGTATCCATCCCCTCAAGCATTTATCCTTTGTGTTACAAACAATCCAATTATACTCTTTCAGTTATTGTAAAACTGTGCAATTAGATTATTATTGACTATAGTCCCCCTGTTGTGCTGTCAAATACTAGGTCTTATTTATTCTTTCTATTTTTTGTAACCATTAATCATCCCCACCTCTTTTCACCCCTGCACTACCTTTACCAGCCAGCCTCTAATAACCATCCTTCTGTTCTCAATCTCCATGAGTTCAATTATGTTGATCCCTATAGAGTTATTTCAGCTCCTTATACATTCTAGTTATTAATTCTTTGTCAGATGAGTAGTTTGCAAATATTTTCTCTCGTTCTGTGGGTTGTCTCTTCACTTTGTTGTTTCCTTTGCTGTGAAGAAGCTTTCTAACTTGATGTAATCCCATTTGTCCATTTTTGTCTTGGTTGCCTATGCTTGTGGGATATTACTCAAGAATTTTTTCTCCAGACTAATGTCCTGGATAGTTTCCCCAATGTTTTCTTGTAGTAGTTTCATCGTTTGAGATCTTAGATTTAAGTCATCAATCCATTTTCATTTGATTTTTGTGTAGGGCAAAATATATGAGTCTCATTTCATTCTTCTGCATATGGATATCCAGTTCTCAAAGCGCCATTCATTGAAGAGACTATTGTTTCCCCAATGTATGTTGTGGGCACCTTTGTGGAAAATGAGTTCACTTTAGGTATGTGGATTTGTTTCTGGCTTATCTATTCTGTGTCATTGGTCTATGTGTCGGTTTTTATGCCAGTACCATGCTGTTTTGGTACTATTACTTTTAGCACAATTTGAAGTCAGGTAATGTGATTCCTCCAGTTTTGTTCTTTTTACTCAGGATAGCATTGGTTATTCTGGGTCTTTTGTGATTCCATATAAATTTTAGTATTTTTTTCTATTTTGTGAAGAATGTCATTGGTATTTTGATAAGGATTACACTAAATCTGTGGTTTGCTTTGGGTAGTATGGACATTTTAACAATATTGAAACTTCCAACTCATGAACATGGAATTTTTTGTGTGTATGGGTGTATCCTCTTCAATTTCTTTCATCAGTACTTTATAGTTTTCATTGTAGAGATCTTTCACTTCTTTGGTTAAGTTAATTCCTAGGTATTTAGTTTTATTTGTGGCTATTGTAAATGGGATTACTTTCTGTATTTCTTTTTCAGATTGTTGGTTCTGGCATATAGATATGCTATTGATTTCTGTATATTGATTTTGTATCCTGCAACTTTACTGAATGTGTTTGTCTGTTCTCATCGTTTTTGGTGGAGTCTTTGGTTTTTTTCCAAATATAAAATCAAGTCATCTGCAAACAAAGATAATTTGACCTCTTCCTTTCCAATTTGGATGCACTTTGGTTAATTCCAAGTTATTTAGTTTTATTTGTGGCTATTGTAAATGGGATTACGTTCTTGATTTCTTTATCAGATTGTTGATTCTGGCATATAGATATGCTGTTGATTTTTCTATATTGATTGCTCTAGCTAGGACTTTCAATACCATGTTGAATAACAGTGAACGTAGATATCCTTGTGGTGTTCCAGATCTCACAGGAGAGGCTTTCAGTTTTTTTCCCATTCAGTATGACACTAGCTGTGTGTCTGTGATTTATGGCTTTTATTATGTTGAGGTATGTTAGGGGGTTTTGATGTTAAAGGGGTGTTGAACTTTATCAAATAGTTTTTCAGCATCGGTTGAAAGGATTATGTGGTTTTTGTCTTTCATTCTGTTGACATGATACATTACATTAATTGATTTCCATATGTTGAACCATCCTTGCATACCTGGGATAAATTGGTCATGATGAGTGATTTTTTTAAATGTCTTGTTGAAGTCACTTTGCTAGTATTTTGATGAGGATTTTTGCATCAATGTTCATCAGAGATATTGGCCCGTAGTTTAATTTTTTATGTGTCTTTGGTTTTGATAACAGGGTAACACTGGCCTTCTAGAATTTGTTTGAAAGTACTCCCTCCTCTATGTTTTGGAAAAGTTTGAGTAGGATTGATATTACTTTTTTAAATGTTTGGTAGAATTTAGCAGTGAAGCTATCAGGTCCTGGGCTTTTCTTTACTGGGAGACTTTTTATTATGGCTTTGATCTTATTACTTGTTATTGGTCTGTTCATGTTTTGAATTTCTTCATGGTTTAATCTTGGTAGGTTGTATGTGTCTAGAAATTTATTCATTTCTTCTAGATTTTCCCAATTTTTTGGCTGATAGTTGCTCATAGTAGCCACTAATGGTCCTTTGAATTTCTGTCATATCATTTGTAATGTTTATTTCTTTACCTTTGATTTTATTTGAGTCTTCTCTCTTTTTGCTTAATCTGGCTAAGAGTTTTTCAATTTTGTTTATCTTCTCAAAAAAACCCAGCTTTGTTTCATTAATCCTTATATTGTTCTCTTCATATTAAAATAATTTATTTCTACTCATCTTTATTATTTCTTTTATTCTACTAATTTTGGGTTTGGTTGCTCTTGCTTTATAGTTCTTTAATATGCATCATTAGGTCATTTATTTGAAGTTTTTTTTTCTTTTTGATGTAAGCATTTATGGCTATAAGTTTCTCTCTTAGTACTGCTTTCACTGTATCCCATAGATTTTGGTATGTTGGGTTTCCATTACCATTTATTTCAAGGTAATTTTCAATTTCCCCTTTAATTTCTTCATTGACACACTGGCCATTCAGGAGCATAGTGTTTGATTTCCATGTGTTTATATAATTTCCAAAATTCCTCCTGTTATTGATTTCTAGTTTTATTCCATTGTATTCAGAGAAAATGCTTGATATTATTTCAGTTTTTTGAATGGTTTAAGACTTGTTTTGTGATTTAACATATGATCTAACATTGAGAATGATCCCTGTGCTGAGGAGGAGTATGTGTATTCTGCAGCCATGGATATGTTCTGTAAATATCTATTGGGTCCATTTTTTCTATAGTGCAGATTAAATTCGGGGTTCTTTGTTGATTTTCTGTCTGGCAGATATGTCCATTCCTGAAGGTGGGGTGTTAAAGTCTCTAGCTATTATTGTACTGAGGTCTCTTTCTCTTTAGCTCTGATAATACTTATTTTATATATATGGGTGCTCCAGTGTTGAGTACATATATATTTATACTTGTTGTATCTTCTTGCTGAATCAGCCTCTTTATCGTTATGTAATAACTTCTTTGCCTCTTCTCATAGCTTGTGTCTTTAAATCTATTTTGTCTGATATGAATATACCTATTCTTGCTCTTTTTTGGTTTCCATTGGCATGGACCATCTTTTCCTGTCCCTTTATATTCAGTCTATGTTTATCTTTATAGGTGGAATGTGTTTCTTGTAGGCCCCAGACCACTGGGTCTTGTTTTTCCATCCATTCGGCTGTACTATTTCCTTTGATTGGATAATTCAGTTCATTTACATTCAGTGTTATTGATAAGTATGAACTTATGCACTTTGCTATTTGTTTTCTGGTGTTTTGTTGTCTTTGATTCCTTCTTTCCTTTCTTCTCATCTTCCCTTTAGTGAAGATGATCTTCCCTGATGGTGTGTTCTAATTTATCATTTTTTATTTTTTGTGTACTTATTGTATGTTTTTTGATTTGAGGGTACCATGAGGCTTGCAAATACTGTCTTACAACACATTATTTTAAACTGATAATGACACTGATTGCATAAACAGACATACATGCAAAAAGTAAACTCATAAAAACTCTACACTTTAACTTTGTCCACCTGCTTTTTAACTTTTTATTATTTCTCTTTATGTTTTATTATACTGTCAATGTCCTGAAAAGTTGTAGTTACCATTTTTGGTTGGCTCATCATTTAGTCTTTCTACTTAAGACAAGAGTAGTTTACATACCACAATTACAGTGTTACACCATTCTGCATTTTTCTGTGTGCTTACTATTACCAGTGAGTTTTGTACCTTCAGATCATTTCTTCCTGCTCATTAACATCCTTTACTTTCAGATTGAAGAACTCCCTTTAGCATTTCTTGTAGGATAGGTCTGGCATTGATGAAGTCCCTTTTCATTGGGGAAAATATTTATTTATTCTTCATAAATGAAGGACATTTTCACCGGATATACTATTTTAGGGTAAAAATTTTCTTCCTTTAGCACTTTAAATATGTCATGCCACTCTTGCCTGGCCTGTAGGGTTTCCACTGAAAGGTCTGCTGCCAGATGTATTGGAGCTCCATTGTATGTTATTTGTTATTTTCTTTTGGCACTTTTAGGGTCTTTTCTTTATGCTTGAGCTTTGGGAGTTTGGTTAATAAATGCCTGGATAAAGTATTTTTCGGGTTAAATCTACTTGGTGTTCTATAACTTTCTTGTACTTGAATGTGAATATATTTCTCTAGGTTTTGGAAGTTCTCTGATATTTATCCCTTTGAATAAACTTTCTACCCCTGTTTCTTTACCTCCTCCTTAAGGCCCATAACTCTTAGACTTGCTCTTTTGAGGCGATTTTCTAGATCTTATAGATGTCCTTCATTGTCTTTTGTTCTTTTTTCTTTTGTCTCCTCTGTGTGTTTTCAAATAGCCTGTCTTCAAGCTCACTAATACTTTCTTCTGCTTGATCAATTCTGCAATTAATAGACTCTGATGCATTCTTCAGCATGTCAATTGCATATTTCAACTCTAGAATTTCTTCTTGATTCTTTTTAATTATTTCAACCTTTTTGTTAAATTTATCTGATAGAATTCTAAATTCCTTCTCTGTGTTATCTTGGATTTCTTTGAGTGCTTAATACAGCTATTTTTGAATTCTCTTTCTGAAAAGTCGTATATCTCCATTACTCCAGGATTGGTTCCTTGTAACTTATTTAGTTCATTTAGTGAGGTTGTGTTTTCCTGGATGGTGTTGATGCTTATAGATATTTGTTGGTGTTTGAGCATTGAAGAGTTAGGTGTTTATTGTAGTCTTCAGTCTAGGCTTGTTTGTGCCTGTCCTTCTTGGGGAGGCTTTCCAGGTATTTGAAGGAAACTGGGTCCCAAGGCCAAAATTGCTGTGGTTTTTGCAGACTCAGAGAAGTACCACCTTGATAGTCTTTGATAAGATCCGGAAGAATTCTTTAGATTACCAAGTAGAGACTCTTGCTCTTTTCTCTTACTTTCTCTCAAACAAACAGAGTATCCGTTTTTGTGATGAGTAACCTAGAACTGGGGATGTGGTGATGCAATCACCCCTGTGGTCACCACTACTCGGGCTGTACCGGGTCAGACCTGAAGAGAGCACAGCACTGGGTTTTTCCCAAGGCCCTTCCCTTCAGGTCAGCGAGCTCCCCCAAGCCTGGGAATGTCCATAAATGTTGTCTGGGAGCCAGAGATTAAACTAACAAAATCTTAGCAATGTATCTGATATTCTGTTCTACAGCAGCTAAGCTGGCAATCAAACCACAATACGAAGTCCTTCTTGCTCTTTCCTCTCCTTTCCACAGGCAGAGGAGCCTCTCCCTGTGGCCACCACCATCACTGGTCCAAGGGGAGTCCTACCCAGGCCACTGCTAATATTCACTTAAAGCCCAAGAGCTCTTGTATCAGCTTTTGGTTAATGTTCCCAGGCCTAGGACTCACCCTTCAGGGCAGTGGACTCCCCTCTGGGCCAGGACATGTCCAGAAATGCTGTCCAAGTGCCTAGGCCTGGACTTGGGGACCCCAAGAGCCGGAATGTTGCTCTACCCCTCTGTGGCCAAGCTGGAACCAAGGTGCAAGACAACGTCCTTTTCACTTTTCCTTCTGCTTTTCTCAAACTGAAGGAGTCTTTCATCCTAGCTACCACAGCGGGATCATTCCTGAAGCCTGCACATCTCAGAGTCCAAGACCCACAGTGTACTCACTGGGTATCACTGCTGCTTATTTGGGCCCAAGGGCTCTTTAGTCAGCAGGAGATAAATCTTCACAGGACTGGGTCCTTCTCTTCAAGGCAGTAGGTTTCCAACAGTGTGTCTAGAAGTGTTGTCTGGGACCTGGGGTCTGAAATTGGGGTTTCATGACTCTACCCTGATATCCAAGATGTAAGACAAAGTCCTCTTTACTCTTTGCTCTCCTCTTCTTAAGCAGAAGGGACAAGTCACTTTCATTGCTGTGAGATGCAGTGTCTGGAGTTGGGGGAGGGATGGCACAAGCGTTTCCTTAGCTGCACCAGCTAGTGTCTTCCTAGGTCACATGCCACCTTGGTCCACTGGCTCTAAGCCAAGCCTAGCACTAGGAGTTGCCTAGGAATCACAGTCCTTGTGTCCTAGACTGCCTTTCAAGTTTACCCAGGACCCCAAAGCAGTTCAGCCCACAGTAACAAGGCTTGCTGAGGAACTCAAGTTCTGATCATTGAAATGGGCAATTCTCCTTTGGCTAGGGCTAGCCAATAGCTGTCTCCATGCACAGGTGCTGGCTGAGCCTAGCATGGCTTTATTCTCCTCTGTGACAGGGTGGCACTGCATTCAATGTAAAATCTCCCAGTTGCTGTGCTCTCACTCCCTAAAGTGCACATAGTCTTTCTTTGAGCCACATGGCTGCTGCTGGAAGATGGGAGAGGGTTGATCTCTCCTGCCCTTCTCAATGCCTCTTTCAGTGATATCAGGTTAAAACTATGTGCTGTGATCCTGCATCTGATTTTTGGTTCTTGTGATGCTGTGGTGCCTTTCTAGGTGCAGATAGTTGTTAAAATTTGGTAGTTTGGGTGGTGGAGTGGGGCGAATGATGTATGCTTCTATTCTACCATCTTGCTGTGTCCCCTCTCATTGTTGTTTTAATTTGCAATTCCCTAGTGTTATGTGATTTTAAGCATCTTACTATGTGCTTACTTATTATCTGTATATCTTCTTTGGTGAAATCATGTCTTTTGTCAGTTTTTAAAATCAAGCTTTCTGTTTCTTCAGTCTTGATTTTTGAGAGATCTTTGTATATTTTGAATAACAGTCTTTTATGAGATGTGTATTTTGCAAATATTTCTTCTAGTCTGTTGCATGTCTTCTCATGTCATGACATTGTCTTTCACAGAGCAGAAGTTTTAAATTTTAATAAAGTCCAGCCTGTAAATTATTTCTTTTCTTCATCATGTATTTGGTGTTGTATCTAAAAAGTCATCACCCATACCCAAGGTCTTCTAGGTTGTCTTGTATGTTATCTTTAAGAGTTTTAGAGTTCTGCATTTCACATTTAGGTCTATGATCCATTTTGAGCTAATTTTTATGAAGCATGTAAAGCCTGTTTCTAGATTCATTTTTTTCCCCATATGAGCATCCCATTGCTCCAGCACCATTTGTGGGAAAGAATGTCTTTGCTACACTGTATTTATTGTCTTTGCTCATTTGCCAAGGATCACATAGCTATACTAATGTATATCTATTTGTGGGCTTTCTATTCTGTTTCATTGATGTACTTGTCTGTTCTTTCACCAATACTACATTAATTTTGTAGCTTTATAGTAAGTCTTGAAGTTGGTTAGTGTGAGTCTTTAACTTTGTTCTCATCCTTCAATATTGAATTGGCTATTCTGGGACTTTTCATATAAACTTTGGAAACAATTTGTTGATATTCACAAAATAATCTGAAGGTATTTTTATTGAGATTGCACTGAATTTGTAGATCAACTTGGAAAGAACTAAAATCTTGATAATATTGAATCTTCCTATCCGTGAACATGGAACACCTTTCCATTTATCTAGTTCTTTGATTTCTTTCAAGAGTTTCATAGGGTTTTTTCATATAGATCTTGTACATATTTTATTGGATTTATACTTAAATATTTCATATTTTTGAGTGATAATGTAAGAGGCATTGAAAGTGATTGCCTTTTGTATATTAACTTTCTGTAATCACTTATTAGTTCCCAGAGATTTTTATTGATTTGGGGAGATTTTCTCCATGAATGATCATGTTATCTGAAAATAAAGACAGTTTTATTTCTTCCTTCTCAGTCTGTATACTCTTTTTTCTTATTTTCTATTAGCAAGAATTTTTAATATGATGTTAAAAAACCAGTAGTGAGAGGAGACATTCTTTTTTTTTTGAGATGGAGTCTTGCTCACCCAGGCTGGAGTAAAGTGGCGTGATCTCAGCTCACTGCAACCTCTGCCTTCTGGGTTCAGGTGATTCTCCTGCCTTAGCCTCCCAGGTAACTGGGACTACAGGCACACATCACCACACCCGGCTAATTTTTTGTATTTTTAATAGAGACAGGGTTTCACCATGTTGGCCAGGATGGTCTCAATCTCCTGACCTTGTGATCTGCCTGCCTAGGGCTCCCAAAGTGCTGGGAATAGAGGCATGAGCCACTGGACCTGGCTGAGAGGAGACATTCTTGCCTTATTCTTTATGTTAGGAAAGCTTTGAGTTTCTCACTATTAAGTATGATTTTAACTACGCCTTTTTGTAGATGTTCTTCATTTAGTTGAAGAACTTCCCTCTATTTTGAGTTTGTAGAGCGTTTTTATCATGAATGACTATTGGAAAGAGTTAGATGTTTTCTCTGCATCTATTGATAAAAGCATGCGATTTTTCTTCTTAAGATTGTTGATATGATGGATTGTATTAATTGATTTTTGAATGTTAAACCAGCCTTGCATAACTGGGATAAATCTGACTTGGTCATGGTATACAATTTTTTTTTTTTTTTTTTGAGAGACGAGTTCTGCTTTGTCACCCAGGCTGGAGTGCAGTGGTGCGATCTTGGCTCACTGCAACCTCTGTCTCCTGGGTTCAAGCAATTCTCCTGCCTCAGCCTCCTGAGTAGCTGGGACTACAGGCAAATGCCACCACACCTGGCTAATTTTTGTATTTTTAGTAGAGATGGGGTTTCACCATGTTGGGCAGACTGGTCTGGAACTCCTGATTTCAAGTGATCCACCCACCTTGGCCTCCCTAAGTGCTGAGATTACAGGTGTAAGCCACCATTCCCAATTTCTTTTTGTACGTTGTTGAATTTAATTTGTGAATATTTTGTTGAAGATTTCTTCATCTATGTTCGTGAGATATATTGGTCTATAGTTTTCTTTTCTTTTAATGCCTTCACCTGTTTTACTATTAGGGTAATTCTTGCTTTATGGAATGAGTTAGGAAGCATTCTCTTTGTTTCTATCTTCTGAAAGAACTTGTAGATCACTGGCCTAATTTCTTTTTTAGATGTTTGGTAGAATTCACCAATGAACCCACCTGGGCCTGGTCCTTTTTGTTTTGGGAGGTTATTAATTATTGATTAATTTTTTAAATGGATATAGTCCAATTTAAATTGTTCATTTCTTCTTATGTAAATTTAGACAGATTGTGCCTGTAAGAAATTGGCAACCTATTTCATCTATGTTGCCAAATTTGTTGGCATAGAGTTACGTATAATATTTCCTTGTTATCCTTTTAAAGTTGGTGGGATCTGGAGTGATGTCTCTTCGTTCATTTCCAATATCAATAATTTGTGTCCTCCTTTTTTTCTTAGTCTTAGTAGGTGCTTGTTAATTTTGTTGATCTTTTCAAAGAACAAGCTTTTAATTTTGTTGATGTTCTCTATTGATTTTCTCTTTTAAATTTTATTGATTTCTGGTCCAATTTGCGTTATTTTTCCTGTTTAATTTGGGTTTATTTGTTCTTGTTTTCCTTGTCTCCTCAGGTGGAAGCTTAGATGAATGGTTTTAGGTTTTTCCTTTTTTATATATGCATTCGGTGCTATAAGTTCGTTTCTAATAATTGCTTTTACTGCATCCCAAAAGTTTTCATAAGTTGTATTTTTATTTTCATTTAGTTCAAAATATTATAAAATTTCTTTTGAAGGTTCATATTTGACTTTTGTGTTATTTGGAGTATCTTGTTTAATCTCCAAGCATTTTGGGATTTTCTCGAGATATTTTTGTTATTGATTTCTAGTATAATTCCTTTTGTGGGTAGAGAGCAGACACTGTATGATTTCTATTTTTTGAATTTTAAGTTGTGACTTAAGGCCCAGAATATGGTCATTTTGAAAGTTCCATGTCATATTGAGAAGAATGTGTAATCTAATCTTATTAGATGAAGTGATCTATAGATGTTAATTATATCCAGTTGACTAATGGTGCTGTTGAGTTTGACTCTATTCTTACTGTTTTTCTGCCTGCTGGATCTGTGCATTTATGATAAAAAAACGTTTTTAGAGTCTTCAACTACAATAGTGGATGCATCTGTTTATCCTTGCAGTTCTGTCAGCTTTTGCTCACGTATTTTGATGCTGTGATGTTTTCTTCGTGAACTTTAAGGATTGCTATCTCCTCTTAGAGTACTGACCTCTTCATCATTATGTAATTCTTCTCTTTATCTTTGAGCATCTTCCTTGCTCTGAAGTCTGCTGTATCTGAAATTAAGATAGCTACTTCTACTTTGCTTTAGTTTTCCATAAACAACATATAATTGGGTCTTATATTTCTAATCTACCCTGATAATCTCTGTTTTTACTGTTTTTTTATTTCCTTTTTTTAGAGATAGCCTCACCATATTGCCTAGGCTGGACTCAAACCCCTGAGTCCAGGGGATCCTCTCTCCTTGGCCTCTTGAGTATCTTGGACTACAGGTATGCACCACCACACCTGAATTTTGTCTTTTAATTGGTGTATTTACACTGCATACTTTTAAAGTGATTACTAATATAGTTGGAATACTATCAACCACATTTGCTATTGTTTTCTTTGTTACTCTTGTTCCATTTTCCTATTTTTGTCTTCCTCTCTTTTTCTGCCTTTTGTAGTTTTAATTTAGCATTTTATATGATTCCATTTTCTCTCCTTTCTTAGCATATCTGTTGTACTTCTTTTTTTGTACTTTTCTGTAGCAGCTGTCCTAAAGTTTGCTATATATATTTACAACTAATCCAAGTTTCAAATAACTCTATCCCATTTCATGGGTCATGCAGGTATTGAATAATAACAAGATAATTCTAATCTCTTCCTCCCTTCCTTGTGCCATTGCTGTCATTTATTTCACTATACACTATTTCTATGCAAACATACATAACCATATATGTGCATATATATATAAAATATATCATTCATTTCACTATACACTATTTCTGTGAAAACATACATAAACATATATGCACATATATCATATAGTATATAGCATATATAATGTCTTACGGCATCAAATCCACTGTTGCTATTATTTTGAACAGTCTTTTATCTGTTAGAACACTAAAAATAAGAAACATAAATTTTTAAATTTTTACCTTCACTTAATCCTTCTCTCAGATGCTCTTTCTTTATTTAGTTCTGAGTTTTTGACCTATATCACTTTTCTTCTCTCTAAAGCAGGGGTCTTCAACTCCCAGGCCATGACCGGAATCAGTCTGTGGCTTGTTAGGAACTGGGCTGTATAGCAGGAGGTGAGTGGTGGGTGAGCGAGCATTACCGCCTGAGCTCAACCTCCTGTCAGATCAGTGGCAGCATCAGATTCTCACAGAAGCACGAACAGTATTGTGAAGTGTGCATGTGAGGGATCTAGGTTGTGCAATCCTTGTGAAAATAGAATGCCTGATGATCTGAGGTGGAGCAGTTTTATCCCTTCATCATTCCTGGTCAGTGAAAAAATTGTCTTCCATGAAACCAGTCCCTGGTGCCAGAAAGGATGGGGACTGCTGTCCTAAAGGACCTCTTAACGTTTCTTGTAGGCATGTGTGCTATCAACAAATTCTCTCAATGTTTGTTCATCCGAGAAAGTCTGTATCTTTTGAAGCATAATTCTTTTTAGGATACAGAATTCTAGGTTGGTGGGTTTCTTTCTCTTAATACTTTGAATATTTCACTCCACTCTCTTTTTGCTTGCATGGTTTCTGAGGAGAGGTCGAGTGGGTGTAATTTTTATTTTTGCTCCTGTATATACAAAGTGTTTTTTTTCTCTCCTGGCTTCTTTCAAAACTTTTTGTTTGTCATTGATTTTCTGAAGTTTGACTATAATATATCCAGGTGGAGTGTGCATGTGCGTGTGTATCTGTGTGTGTGTATTTGCATTTGTCTTGCCTGCTATTCTCTGAGCCTCTTGGATTTTTGATTTGGTATCTGACATTGATTTGGGGAAATTGTCTGTCATTTTTGCGTCAAATATTGCTTCTGTTTCTTTCTCTCCTTTTCATTGTTATTTTCATTATGTGGATGGCTCCACATTTGCAGTAGTCCCACAGTTCTTGGATATTCTGTTCTTTTTTTTCTTTGCAGTTTTGGAAGTTCCTATTATTATCTCCTCGAGCTCGAGATTTTTTTCTCAGCTGTGTCTAGTCTAGAATGAGCCTATCGAAGGCATTCTTCAATCTCTGTTACAGTGTTTTTGGTCATTAGTGATGCTTTTTTAATTCATTCATATAATTTTCATCTCTCTGCCTACATTACCCATGTGTTCTTGTATGTTGTCCTACTTTTTCATTAGAGCCCTGTATTAGTCCATTTTCACACTGCTGATAAAGACATACTTGAGACTGAATAATTTATGAAGTAAAAGAGGTTTGATAGACTCACAGTTCCTCCTGGCTGGGGAGGTCTCACAATTACGGTCAAGGCAAAAGGCAAATCTTACACGGTGGCAGGCAAGAGAGAAAGAGTCAAGTGAAAGTGGAAACCCCTTGTAAAACCATCAGATCTTATGAGACTTATTCACTACCACAAGGACAGTATGGGGGAAACGGCCCCCATGACTCAATTATCTCCCAATGGTCCCTCCCACAACACGTGGGAATTATGGGAGCTACAATTCAAGATGAGATGGGGGGTGGGGACACAGCCAAACATTATCAAGCCCTTAGAATATCAGAGTTATCATAGTTGTAGTAAATTTCTCGTCTATAGTTCTGACATTTCTGCCGCATTTGATCTGGCTTGTTCAGTGTCTTAAAACGTTTTTTTCTTTTTTTTTTTTGCCTTTTAGTATGACTTGCAATTTTTTTGTTGAAATGTGGATGTAATGTACTGGGTGAAAGAAATTCCAGTTTATAGTTCTTTGTTAGTGTGGTGATCTGGTGTTGGGGAGAGGGAGTGTTGGTTGTATAATTACTTCTCTGTCTTTCGGTGAGCCTGTGCCCTTGGACTGTGAACTTCACCAGTGCTTCTGATATTCCCCCACCCCACCAAGGTAGAACAAAATGGCTAGCGGCGGCTGGAGACGGGTATTTCCCTTCCTCCAGGTTGGTTAGGCTCTGATGAAACTCCAGCAGGTTAGGCTGTGGTAAAATAGTTTTACCTGAGGGCAGACCTTGTTAAGAACAGAAAGCTCTGTCCTATCTCAAAATGTTTACTTCCAGCCCCTCAAGCACTGCCTCCATTTCCAAGCCAGAAGCAGGAGGGGATTTTTCTCTAATATTCACCTCGAGGACCTGGCAGAACTCTTGGAAGTAAAACTTCCAAAAGTGTGGGAGCCCTCTTATGACCGGGTCCCCCTGGAGTTTTTAACTCTCAGACTAGAAGAGTTCATTGTATTAATATTTCAGTTAGTTCAGGTGTTTTCTTGTTGTTAGGATGGACTGGCCACTTCTAAGCACCTTACATGCTGGTGTGGAAAACAGAAAAAGCTCATTTTTGAAGACTTGTAGCAATCTGACTTGGACTTAACTATGCTCAATGCCTTATGAGAGCAAATCAGCAAAAAATGTGTGATGTAACTCAATACCATAAATTACATATGGATATCAGAGAGATAAACAGTTCTACAGATAATGTCGATTTAAATAATGAATGAAATGGCAAGTCTTGATGGTCTCACAATGGGGCAAAAAGCTGAGTTTCATTCATGAGTGGTGTAGTTGTAATGTCACGGCATTCCAGCATTCTTCTTAAACTAGGCTTTGTGTTCTTTATTGCCTAGATGACAGGGAAGATGATGGTAATGATCATGATTACAGTGGTAATAAACCAACTAACTCCCAATGCACACTTATTTTGTAATGAGTGCTTACTCTGTTTCAGGTACATGGTAATTTCCTGAAGTATTGTCCTAAGTATTGTCATATTTAGTCCTCACTATAATGCTGTAAAGTAATGATGAATTCTTATCTTACTGATAAGAAGCTAAGCCTAGAACATGCCCAAGATATTTAAATTATCCAAGCTGATACAGATACAGCTTGGATAATTGCCTTCTGCTTCAGTTTGTCAACACTTCAGAGACTAAACGGTTAACCACTTTAACCACTATGTCACAACTAGAGAATTGAAAATAAAGGTGATCATAAACTACTTTAAAAAAAGGCCACAAAGGTATTTAGATACATAAAATGCAATAGCCTTTGGCAAAGTTAGGAAAAGAAATAGTAAATTTTAGTAATTTCATATCAATTAACTAAGGATTATTTGTATTACCTGACCCATCAAAAAGAGATATCAATTCAAAAGAATAATCTAGCACAATAAATTTATTATTTATGTATTAATTTATTATTAATCTAACAATAAGTTTATTAATATTTATTATTTATTAAATGTATTATTATTTAATAATAATTTCAAGTAGCTGGGATTACAGGTGCACACCACCATGCATGGCTAACTTTTTGTACTTTAGTAGAGACAGGGTTTCACCATGTTGCCCAGACTGGGCTCGAACTTCTGAGTTCAGGCAATCCACCCGCCTCAGCCTCCCAAAGTGCTAGGATTACAGGTATGAGCCACGGCACCTGGCCAAAATGTTATTTAAATATTAAATCAGCTCCAAACATGATAAATCCCAAGAAATTCATGCCCTGGCACTTCATAATCAAACTGTTGAACCTAAAGACAAAGAGAAATAAAAATCTTGAAAGCAAACTCTTCTTCAGTAATCCAAGTGAAATAAAGACATTTCTAGATGAAGAAAAACTGAGTAGATCTATTCTGAAACAATTGCTAAAGGGAATTCTTCAGAAAGAAGGGAAATAATAACAGAAGAAAGTTGAAACATAAGAAGTGACGAAAGAGATGAAAATGATGGCTATCTGGGTAAATATAGTAGACTATTCTACTATTGAATTCTTTAGTATAGGTTTTTCAGTTGAAGGCAAAAATTATAACATTATCTAATAAGATATTCAAACTGTAAATGTAATGTAAAAGACAACTATAACAAAAAAGGAAGGAGACTAAAGGGATCTAGACGGTGTCTAGAATTTCTGCATTTCACTTTGTGTGGTAAAATATTGATTCCAAGTAGATGGTAAAAAGTTAACTGTGTGCATTGTAATCCCTGGAGCAACCACTGAAAAGCAAATCAATGCAAATTCATACTATTAAAAAACGATGAATTGCAATGGAATAATAAAAATATTTACATAACCCTAAAGGAGGCAGGAAAAGAGAATAGGAGGGAAAACAACAACAACAAAAAACCCACAGAACAAAAAAACCAAGGAATAAATGAAATACCTATTAAAAGATATCAACAATAGCATTATATGCAAATGGCCTAAACATACCAATCAAAAGACAGAGATTGTCAGAATGGATTAAAACATATGAGCCAAGTGGCTGGGTGTGGTGGCTCATGCCTGTAATCCCAGCACTTTGGGAGGCCGAGGTGGGCGGATCACGAGGTCAGGAGATCAAGACCACGGTGGAACCGTGTCTCTACTAAAAAAAAATACAAAAAAATTAGCTGGGTGTGGTGGCAGGCACCTGTAGTCCCAGCTACTCGGGAGGCTGAGGCAGGAGAATGGCGTGTACCCGGGAGATGGAGCTTGCAGTGAGCCAAGATCGTGCCACTGCGCTCCAGCCTGGGCAACAGAGCAAGACTCTGTCTCAAAAAAAAAAAAAAAAAAAAAAAAGAAAAAAATGATCCAAATATATGCTGTCTTCAAGATTAAAAGTAAAGAGATGGAGAAAGATGTACCATACAAACTAATCAAAAGAACCTGGAGTGGCTAGATCAATATCACAAAAGGTAGACTTTAGAACAAACAAAGTTACCAGGGATAAAGAGGAACATTATATAATGATAAAAGAATTAACTCATCAAGAAAAAATAAGAATTTTAAGTGTGTATGAATCTAACAACAGAACTTCAAAATACACAAAGCAAAACCTTATAGAATTGAAAAGAATAATTGACAATTCACAATTATATATGTAGAAGTCCACACTCCTATTTCAGTAATAGAGCTAGTAGACAGAAAATCAGTCAGGACATAGAAGAATTGAAATGATGCCATCAATTATATGAATCTCATTGACATTTATAGAGCCTTCCACTCAACAACAGCAGACCACTGCTTTTCCTGTTATCTTCTGTTATTGTTTTTCAGCTTAATTCTCTTATGGCCAGAAATTTTCCTTTGAGTGATTTCAATTCTATCAAATTTAATAAAGTTTGTCTTGTGATCCCGAATGTGGTTTATCTTGGTGAATCTTCAAATGCGCTTGAAAAGACTATAATCCTATAGAAAGCAGTGTGGGTGGGTTTCTGTGCAGAGATGGTGGTTTAGGAGGTTGGGTGTAACTCCATTTTAAAGCAGGAGGCAATAAAATATGCTGACTTGCTAGTGAAGAGAGGATGGGAATGAAGCTTCAGAGTAAGTATTACGGGTGTTACATAGAACACAGTCGTAAGTGATTCCAAATTTTAAAAACTGATATAGAAGATCATATATTTGCATGATTGTATAGTATATTTAGGGGCATTTGCCATCTCAGGTATATGAGCAGAAAAGCCAGATGATCTGAGGACATAGTGTAAAAAGATAAGATGTCAAAAAATGCTGATGTTGTTAGTAAGAGAAAAATTGAAATGATGCATCTGGGTGTCTAGGTTGGAGGGCAGCCAGAGAGGCCATAAAGAGAATGATGGATTGGGAGAAAACTGAGAAGTCAGAGGACTCAATATTGTCAAGGGATAGTAGAGCAGACACAAAGGGGGAAAGGTAAAGGACTAATATTTGCATTATTGTAAATTACTTGTGGGCCATTTATTGGTGTAAATAGTTTTTAATCAATATGACAAATTTTTCAAATCAGTATAGATGACAAAAATGAAATTAACTATTACATGAGAAAAACTTTATTTTTTTTAAGATTGACAGTTGTAACAGTTTTATTTATTTATTTTAGAGACAGCGTCTTGCTCTGTTGTCCAGGCTGGAGATCAGTAGGCAGTCATGGCTGACTGTGACCTCAAACACTGGGGCTCAAGTCATCCTCCTGCCTCAGCCTTGAAAAAAATTTATTAATAGTATGTTTGTCCTATCATAGGTACTTTACTACTTTAAACCTGCTTAGAAAACACCTCTTTTAGGTTATGTATTGTGCTAAATAAGACGGATTGTGATATTTAGTCATTGTGGTTGCTTATGAATACAAGTGCTATGGAGGTGAAATGAATGCAAAACGGATAAAAAGTTAACTGTGTGGAACAATGCATTTAAATACAGAAGTATAAAGAATGTGGCTTATTGTCCATATGACTAACATATTCCCAGGATTTGAACAGAGGTTAAAAAAAAATAGAATGCCTATTGGTATAGCAAAAAAAATTTCTTTGACATAAAAGTATATTCAAGCAATTATATATATATAATGGTCCAAGTTTTTCCCCTGTGAATAACCGGGATGTAAGTCAAGTGAGAAGTCAAGTGAGAAAGCCTGATTTAATGTTAAATTAGACAGAGCTCACTTATTTATAAATTCATACAGTAGCGTCAGTCTCTGTAACAAAACCCACTGAAATCAATCCGTTTGCAAGTACTAAATATGGAGTGTTCTTCAGTATCTGGCTCTGTCTACATATTTATATTTATCTCTTGATATTCATTCCTTCTGCTCCTTCTCTAGTGGCACTAAACTGCATGCAGCTTTCTTTTTTTCTTTTTAGAGACACGGTCTCACTCTGTTGCCCAGGCTGGAGTGCTGTGGCATGATCTTGGCTCACTGCAACCTTGACCTTCTAGGCTTACACAATCCTCCCTCTTCAGCCTCCTGAGTAGTTAGCGCTACAGGCATGCACCACTATGCCTGGATAATTTTTGTATTTTTTGTAGAGATGAGGTCTCGCTATGTTGCCCAGGTTGATCTTGAAGTCCTGGCTTCATGTGATCCTCCTACCTTGGTCTCTTTAACACAACACCACAAACAACAGTGGCTTCAACAAGACAGAAACATATTTCTCAGCCATAATGAGATACCATCTCATACCAGTCAGAATAGCTATTATTAAAAAGTCAAAAAATAGCAGATGATGGTGAGATTGTGGAGAAAAGGGAATGCTTACACATTGTTGGTGGGAGTGAAAATTAGTTCACCTGTTGAGGAAATATTACTTCTCTTCAAACAAAAAATACAAATTCTGGCCAGGTGTGGTGGTTTATGCTGGGAATCCCAGCACTTTGGGAGATCAGGTAGGAGGATCACATGAGGCCAGGAGTTTGAGACCAGCTTGGGCAGTGTGGCAAGATTCTGTCTCTACAAAAGTTTCTTTTTTTTTTTAAATTTACCTAGGTGTGGTAGCACACACCTGTAGTCCTAGCTACTGAGGAGGCTGAGGTGGGAGGGTTGCTTCAGCCCAGTTCAAGGTTGCAGTGAGCTATGATTGTGCCGCTGCATTCCTTCCTGAGGGACAGAGAGGGAGACTCTGACTCAAAAAAAAAAAAAAAAAAAAAAGACAAAAAAAGACCAAATTCTATAGTCTACTGTGTAGTCAGGTATGGATATGTAACTACATTTTGGCCAACATGAGTAGAGGAGTTAAGTCAATTTCCTGGGTGTTTCCTCAAAGAGATGATTCTTTTCTTTCATTATCCCTGGAGTTTGGTGTTGGTTAGAACTCTGGAGCCTTTTTGGATCAGGCAGCTGAGGACCTCACTTTAGTGGTAGTGAACAGTGAACTGCAAACACTTTGAACCCCTAACAACTTTGCAGAGCCCTGTGCTAGTACTTAGCTGCCTAACTCTGGACTTCTTTCTATTTTTAAGTGAGAAATAGATTTCTTTTGGAAAAACTTTCATTTTAGGTTCAAGGGTATATGTGCAGATTTGTTATATAGGTAAACTTGTGTCACAGGGGTTTTTTGTACAGAATATTTTGTCACCCAGGTACTAAGCCCAGTACTCAATAGTTATTTTTTATGATATTCTCCCTCTTCTGACCCTCCACCCTCAAGTAGGCCCCAGTGTCTGTTGTTCTCTTCTTTGTGTCTATGTGTTCTCATCACTTAGCTCCCATTTATAAGTGACAACATGTGGTTTTTGTTTTTTTGTGTTTCTGCATTAATTTGCTAAGGATAATGGCCTCCAGCTCATCCATGTTCCCGCACAAGACTTAATGTTGTTGTTTTATATGGATGCATAATATTTCCTGGTGTCTATGTGCCACATTTTCTTCATCTAATTGGCCATTCATGGGCATTTAGCTTGATTCCATAACTTTGATGATGCGAATAGTGCTGCAGTGAGCATATATGTGCATGTGTCTTTATGAAAGAATGATTATATTCCTTTTGGTATATACCCAGTAATAGATTCCTGGGTCAAATGGTAGTTGTATTTTTAGGTCTTTGAGGAATTGTCACGCTGTTTTCCTCAATGGTTGAACTAATTTTCACTCCTACCAACAGTGTGTAAGCATTCTCTTTTCTCCACAACCTCGCCAGGATCTGCTATTTTTTGACTTTTTAATAATAGCTGTTCTGAGTGGTGTGAGTTGTTATCTCGTTGTGGTTGAGAAATATATTTCTGTCTTGTTGAAGCCACTGTTGTTTGTGATGTTATGTTATTTGCAAACAAACCTCATCTTCTCTTCTACACTATGAATTCCTTGATGATGCAGAATTTTTTTGTATTTTTTACTACTCTTAGTGTGGTGCTTGGCATATAGGGAAGGTCAACAATAGACCAGCACTAAACAGAATTGAGGGAGTATAAATTGGGACAATGTTTAAATGAGGGATCTGGAGGATGGTCCTGTGTCGTGAAGCATCTAAGTTAACTCCTTTTTTTTTTTGAGACGGAGTCTTGCTCTGTCGCCCAGGCTGGAGTGCAGTGGCTCACTGCAAGCTCCACCTCCTGGGTTCATGCCATTCTCCTGCCTCAGCCTCCCGAGTAGCTGGAACTACAGGCACCTGCCACCAAGCCCGGCTAATTTTTTGTATTTTTTAGTAGAGACGGGGTTTCACCATGTTAACCAGGATGGTCTCTATCTCCTGACCTCGTGATCTGTCCACCTCGGCCTCCCAAAGTGCTGAGATTACAGGCGTGAGCCACCCCGCCCAGCCTAAGTTAACTCTTACAGCAAGCAGAAATGGGTACTTCAAGCTTTTATGATGGCAATATAAACTGGAACAACTCTTTTAAATATAGATACATATACACATAGATATGAAATATTTATATATTTGAAAGTTATAAATATATAACCATATATTTATATAATATTATATATTTATATATAATTGTATGTGATATATTATATATAAATATATATTTGTATATTAAATATAAAATACAAATATATTAAGTATAAAATATAAATATACTTTATATATAAATATAAAATATAAATACATATGTAATTTGTATTTATTACACATAATAAATTTATAACTAATTATATGTAATAAATGTATAGTCTCTAGAAGTTCTTAAACTCTTTTCAAAATATTTCCCTCTCTGTGCTTTGTCTTAAGGAAATAATCAGAAATGTGTGTGTATGTGAGAGGCAAATCTATGTGAGCACAAAAAGGACCATCATGAAAATGTTTCTCATAGGGAAAAAGATCTTGGCAATAACCTCAATGTTCAAATAATGGTTAAATGAGAGGTTGTACATCCACTGAATGAGCATTATTAATTATGCTCATTAATGTAATGGTGATTAACTAATTACCTTTACAATTATGTTTAAAATTATGCCGAAGTGTAGTAATATGCATTTTAAAAAATGAAAGAGACTGGATAAATATAAAATCAGTCAACTAACGTATAAATCACCGAAACATAGGAACAGAGTTTAGAAGCAAGCTAAAACATTTATAGAGATAGTATTTGTGAGTAGGAATGAATCAATAATGTCCTCTTATCCTTCATGTAATTTTTTCCTGTATTCCACATTTTCCTTAAGGACTATGATGACTGTAATTACTATAATTGTTAAATCGAGAAAGAAAATAAGAAGCTAAAGCTTGGCAATAACATAAATCTTAGAAGAGCTGGTAGATTGCTGCTTAGCTGTATTTTTAGGCATGTATTTAAATTGATATCACTGTCACATACACTACTAGTCCATGCTCAAAGGCATTGATGATTTTTTAACGCATTCTGGTTCTTGAGTCTCAAATTGACTTGGGCTGATATAAACATTTCAGTGTTCTTTGAATCACAAAGGTTATTGAAATGTCATTTTATATATAAGATATATATATACATATATATTTATTTATTTATTTTCCTTGAGACAGAGTCTCGCTCTGTCACCTAGGCTGGAGTGCAGTGGTGGGATCTCGACTCACTGCAACCTCTGCCTCCCAGGTTCAGGCGATTCTCCTGCCTCAGCCTCCTGAGTAGCTGGGACCACAGGTGCTCATCACCACGTCCAGCTAATTTTTGTATTTTTAGTACAGACGGGGTTTCACCATATTGGCCATGCTGGTCTCGAACTCCTGACCTTGTGATTGGCCCGCCTCAGCCTCCCAAAGTGCTAGGATTACACGCATGAGCCACCGTCTGGCCCCTCATATATTTTTAATTACAAAAATCATGAAATGAAGAAATTCATTTTTACAAATCTTGTAACTCAAAACAAGAATGTTTTATGTGCATACTGCCAGATCTTCCAAGCTGTTTTACTATTTTAGATTACCCATTTGAAAGAAAATTTACCTGAGTACTGCTTTCAAGGAATGTTTTTGGGTAGTGATGAAATCAGGTGATTACAGGCTGAATCACTGCTGAGTAAATTAGGAAACCATCAAAGCACAGAACTGTATCAACTAGTTTCTTCCTTCACAACATTCTAACAGAGCTCTAAGTCAGACTGACAAATAGGTTGACCCCCTTTGATTTGTTCAAACACATAGCTCTCACAGAAAACACTTCTTGCAGGGAGGTAGAGAGAGCACAGAGAGAAAACAAAACTGAAAGATGAGACATGAAAAATAAAGAAGGAGAAGGTAGTAAAAAGGGGAGGAGTGTTAACCTTCTAAAGAAATTCTATTGTTCTAACCCCAGAAGATAATAAATTCAGAGATTCAGTCAGTCATAGACCCGTAGGGTCAAGGAAATCTAAGTCTTCTTTGGGATACCAGATCCTGTAGGGCAACCTAAAATTACCAAGAAAAACATAAGTAACTGAAAAATTGGAGTTGCCATCCTTCAACATTGATAGGTTACTTATAGGTTACTTAAAGTCTCCTGTTGCAACATTGCAATTCCTGACCATGGTTCACTCCGTGGAAGTAACTAACATGAAGATAGTGAGGAGGAGGAGTCAGTTGGGGACAAACAGCTTCATTCTCATTAAAGGCAAATTCTCATTCTCATGCATGTTTCAAATAATTCATGGCATGATCAATCTTAAATGAAGATAAAAACTGTTTCACAACTAATTCATATTCATAGGATTATTTACTTTCAAAAAGTATTTGAAGTTTAAAAACATATCAATCACAACAAATTACACAGTGAGTTACCTTGTGCTGCTAACCAAAGGAAATACATAAAAATCTTCAAGGCTTCTAAAAAGGAAGTAATGTAGTGCAAAAAAAAAAAAAAAAAAAAAGGGAAAAAGGAGCAAAAATCCTCCTTTCTAAGTCTATATTTTAAAAGAAAAGCTGTAGGTCTCCAGGAAAAAGAAGACATATATAAAGTAACAGGCCAAAATATGGTTCAGATATAATTCAAGATTGGAAAAATCATATTACAAATTAAGTAGGCCTTTAATTAGCAGGGAGACACTTTTGGCCTATAGGAGATGCCACGTTTATCAGTACATAATTTTGCAAACTTTATAATATCATTAATCTATGAAGCTACTATTTAAAACTGTCACTAATGATAGTGATAAGGTATATAAATCTAAGCAAATCGCTACCTCAATTATTTCCTCTTAACATATAGACATTTTTCATACAGTATCAAGGTACTAAGCTGTCTGATTTTTAATGAAAGCTTTGCCTGACTATGAACATTAGCACATCCTACCAGTCATGACCGTGGATATTATCCCATACTCAGAAGAGAGAGAGTAATAACATTTGACACCTTGAACCAGATCTTGTAGGCAACCCTGCAAGAGGGAGGCACAAGTGCCATGTGCAAAGCGTGGGAATAGCTGCAATAGTTGAAGTTTGTGTGGTGTGATCAAGCCCCAAGACACACCCCTGCTTTCACTCTTCTTTTGACAACCTCAGCTCTTTGGTTTTTATCAGGAGATTGGAAGGACCATGGTGTAGGTAGAAGCAGAGGCAGTTCCACCATAGAAGTGACTCTTGATTCTAGCTTTTCCTCTAAATTGCTGTTGCTTTTGCCTTAGGTACAATGCCTGATACAGCACTGAGCACAATGATGGCATATCAAACACCTTACGTTGGGTATCTCATATTTCTTAATGACATCCCTGCAAGGCAAACATCCTACTACCGCCATTTTCCAGACCAAAGAGCTGAGACTCAGGGAGGATAAGCCACTGAGCTGAGATCATATAATTAGCAATGAGCCTAAGTGGGGTTTGAACACAAGTAGTTTTAATTCAACCAGTTGGTTTACTCACTAAATCATCTTGTCTATAGTAATAAGCTATTTTCATCATCATCAGTTCTCTTCACTCTAGTGCCCACTAAAAATCAGGGCTACAGTTGGAGGCAGACAAATGTATGTTGAATGCATGCTTGAACTATGCTTTTTGTTTCTTATTTTTTAAAAAAAATCCCCTTTCTTTCACACACCTGAGACTCCAAGTATATAAAAACTATTTCCGTTTCCTGAAAAAGCGTTTTTAAAAACATTCTTTTTTTTTTAAAATTTATTTATTATTATTATACTTTAAGTTGTAGGGTACATGTGCATAACGTGCAGGTTTGTTACATATGTATACTTGTGCCATGTTGGTGTGCTGCACCCATCAACTCGTCATTTACATCAGGTATAACTCCCAATGCAATCCCTCCCCCCTCCCCCCTCTCCATGATAGGCCCCGGTGTGTGATGTTCCCCTTCCTGAGTCCAAGTGATCTCATTGTTCAGTTCCCACCTATGAGTGAGAACATGCGGTGTTTGGTTTTCTGTTCTTGTGATAGTTTGCTAAGAATGATGGTTTCCAGCTGCATCCATGTCCCTACAAAGGACACAAACTCATCCTTTTTTATGGCTGCATAGTATTCCATGGTGTATATGTGCCACATTTTCTTAATCCAATCTGTCACTGATGGACATTTAATAAATAGTGCTGGGAAAATTGGCTGGCCATAAGTAGAAAGCTGAAACTGGATCCTTTCCTTACTCCTTATACGAAAATTAATTCAAGATGGATTAAAGACTTAAATGTTAGACCTAATACCATAAAAATCCTAGAGGAAAACCTAGGTAGTACCATTCAGGACATAGGCATGGGCAAAGACTTCATGTCTAAAACACCAAAAGCAACAGCAGCAAAAGCCAAAATTGACAAATGGGATCTAATTAAACTAAAGAGCTTCTGCACAGCAAAAGAAACTACCATCAGAGTGAACAGGCAACCTACAGAATGGGAGAAAATTTTTGCAATCGACTCATCTGACAAAGGGCTAATATCCAGAACCTACAAAGAACTCAAACAAATTTACAAGAAAAAAACAAACAACCCCATCAAAAAGTGGGCAAAGGATATGAACAGACATTTCTCAAAAGAAGACATTCATACAGCCAACAGACACATGAAAAAATGCTCATCATCACTGGCCATCAGAGAAATGCAAATCAAAACCACAATGAGATACCATCTCATACCAGTTAGAATGGCGATCATTAAAAAGTCAGGAAACAACAGGTGCTGGAGAGGATGTGGAGAAATAGGAACACTTTTACACTGTTGGTGGGATTGTAAACTAGTTCAACCATTATGGAAAACAGTATGGCGATTCCTCAAGGATCTAGAACTAGATGTACCATATGACCCAACCATCCCATTACTGGGTATATACCCAAAGGATTATAAATTATGCTGCTATAAAGACACATGCACACGTATGTTTATTGCAGCACTATTCACAATAGCAAAGACTTGGAATAAAAACATTCTTTAGTGCACCCCTGAGCAGCAACTGAGACCTGTTGAGAACCGGGCCACACAGCAGGAGGTGAGCAGCGGGCAGGCAAGCATTACCGCCTGAACTCCGCCTCCTGTGAGATCAGCAATGGCATTACATTATCATAGGAGCGCAAAATTTATCATGAACTGCACATGTGAGGGATCTAGGCTGTGTGCTCCTAATGAGAATCTAACTAATGCCTGATGGTGTGAGGTGGAACAGTTTTCATCCCCAAACCGTCCATCCCCAGGGTTTATGGAAAAGTTGGTTCCACGAAACCAGTCCCTGGTGCCAAAAATGTTGGGGACCACCACTTTTCTATGCCTGAAAAAAATCTGTTTTTCCTTCTTACCTAAATAAACTCAATTTTCAAGACCCAGGTTAAATGCCATTGATTTGCCAGGTTAAATGCTCCTTGATTTACCCATATTTTATTGATGCCTCAATTTCAGCACATATCTTTCTGTTTTGAACTGAGCTATGTAAGTATTGTCTACATCACTAAATAATGAGCTCCTTGGAACATGGGCAATGTTTTCTTTTACTTATGTTTTCTCTGTGCCAAATACAGTGGATACCTAGTGGGCAATTAAAACAAGGTGAGTTACTGGATAAGGCTTGTGAGATGCTGAAATCCATCTCTGAGTGTCTGTGAATATATTTTTTTAAACAGAGAGCCAAATCATGAATGAACTCCCATTCACAATTGCTACTAAGAGAATAAAATACCTAGGAATCCAACTTACAAGGGATGTAAGGGACCTCTTCAAGGAGAACTACAGACCACTGCTGAAGGAAATAAGAGAGGACACAAACAAATGGAAAAACATTCCATGCTTATGGATAAGAAGAATCAATATCATGAAAATGGCCATACTGCCCAAAGTAATTTATAGATTCAGTGCTATCCTTATCAAGCTACCACTGATTTTCTTCACAGAATTGGAAAAAACTACTTTCAAGTTCATATGGAACCAAAAAAGAGCCCGCATTGTCAAAACAATCCTAAGCAAAAAGAACAAAGCTGGAGGCATCACACTACCTGACTTCAAACTATACTATAAGGCTACAGCAACCAAAACACCATGGTATTGATACCAAAACAGATATATAGACCAATAGAACAGAACGGAGGTCTCAGAAATAATGCCATACAGCTACAACCATCTGATCTTTGACAGACCTGACACACACAAGCAATGGGGAAAAGATTCCCTGTTTAATAAGCGGTGTTGGGGAAACTGGCTAGCCAAATGCAGAAAACTGAAACTGGACCCGTTCCTTACACCTTTTACAAAAATCAACTCAAGATGGATCTAAGACTTAAACGTAAAACCTAGGACCATAAAAATCCTACAAGGAAGCCTGGGAAATACCATTGAGGACATAGGCATGGGCAAAGATTTCATGTCTAAAACACCAAAAGCATTGACAACAAAAGCCAAAATTGACAAATGGGATCTAATTAAACCAAAGAGCTTCTGCACAGCAAAGGAAACTATCATCAGAGTGAAGAGGCAAACTACAGAATGGGAGAAAAATTTTGTAATCTATCCACCTGACAAAGGGCTAATATCCAGAATCTAGAAAGAACTTAAAACAAATTTACAAGATGAAAACAAACAACCCCATCAGAAAATGGACAAAGGATATGAACACACACTTCTCAAAAGAAGACATTTATGCAGCCAGTAGACACATGAAAAAGTGCTCATCATCACTGGTCATTAGAGAAATACAAATCAAAACCACAATGAGATGCCCTCTCATGCCAGTTAGAATGGCGATCATTAAAAAGCCAGGAAACGACAGATGCTGGAGAGGTTGAGAAATAGGAACACTTTTACATGGTTGGTGGGAGTGTAAATTAGTTCAACCACTGTGGAAGACAGTGTGGCAATTCCTCAAGGATCTAGAACTGGAAATACCATTTGACCCCGCTTTCCATTGCTGGGTATATAACCAAAGGATTATAAATCATTCTATGATAAAGACACATGCACACATATGTTTATTGTGCAGCATTCACAATAACAAAGACTTGGAACCAACCCAAATATCCATCAATGACAGACTGGATTAAGAAAATGTGGCACATATACACCATGGAATACTATGCAGCCTTAAAAAAGGATGAGTTCATGTCCTTTGCAGGGACATGGATGAAGTTGGAAACCATCATTCTCAGCAAACTATCACAAGATCAGAAAACCAAACACTGCATGTTCTCACTCATAAGTGGGAGGTGAACAATAGAACACGTGGACACAGGGAGGGGAACATCACACACCGGGGCCTACCTGGGGGGAGGTGGCCTAGGGGAGGGATAACATTAGGAGAAATACCTAATGTAGGTGACGGGTTGATGAGTGCAGCAAAACACCAGGGCTTGCGTATACATATGTAACAACACTGCACGTTCTGCACATGTAACACCAAACTTAAAGTATAATAAAATAAATAAATAAATAAAAAGCACATGAAAAAAGTTAATGAGTTACTTGTTTTGCCGCTCTAAAGTTTCTTTGCAATCCTTTTCAGAAGTGGGGGAATGGCATAAATAATGTTCTATTTTTAATACTGTTACTCAATTATGCTTGGACAGTTCTATAAAATGTATAATACTTGTATATTTTTTAGACATACAAGTATGCAAGAATTTATTGAAATTAAATAATGCAGTTGCTTTGCCTATGTAAGTGCAGTCAAATAGCAACAGGTCAAATTATATTTGGTGAGAGAAATGAGGTTTTAGATTTAGAAACAGCAGTTCTATCTGTGGACAATAAACTATCTCCTCTAAATAAGTTTATTGTAATGGGTGTAAGAGGAAACTACAATGGCACATATATAGTTAGATTCTGTAAAATAACTATTCTCTTTTCTGAAATATACCATAGAACAGAAAAAGTAAAAAAATGGTTCCTTCTGCTAAATAAAATAAATTTTGTAAGAAATTAGGGAGAAGAAGAACCATCCCTCTAAGCTTCCATAAGGTCTACATGAATGAAAATCAGGTTGCATTCAGATGAAAATGTCAGCAATAATGGATTAATTAACTGCATCTTCTTTTTAAAATACATCATTAATAGATACCAATATCGGAGGCCTCTTTGTGTTTTGTGTCAATAAAATAGCATTTAAAGAATCCCTCTGTTCTGAAATCTTTAAATGAGAGGAAGCACCTACAAAAATAACCCCCAAAATGAAGTTGTATGTGGCTTCTCAGATCCATAGTGTGTTTTAGAACAAACAACAGGTAAACTTAGAAAAGCAGGAATTTCAAGAACCAGTAATAGATACTGTATCATAGCATGCTGAAATGTCATTCATTAATAATATCAGGATACAAGTTGATGAGAAGTATTGACAGCTGTAATTAAAGATAGTCACCTAACTCCATGTGGACCACACAATGTGGAACAATAATGAGATGATAGAAACCAGTGATGTAACTAGTATGCTGGAAAGAAGTAGGTAATGTAGGTAAAATAGCACAGTTGAAATTTACTCTCTCTTCCTAGTTAATTCGTTACCAAAAATCCACCTACTGAGGTGAGATTGAAAGAGATTTTATGAAGAATGAATAAAATATTAATCCTCGCTGTTATATATGAACAGTCTAGAGGCATTTCAGATAATAGGGAAAGTGTTTCCAAAATGATGAAGACCACAGACAGTGACATATAATATTAATAGTTATCAAACCCTGCCTCTGTGCCTCATATACTCAGCAACACTTTACAATAACTGTAACCTCTCTGTAATTTCAATTCCATGCATCCCATGTGGTGACCACCATTGTCTATCTTTTCATTCCACCGTCAGTGTCCTGTACACAATGATCTTCCCACCCCATTGGTGCCTGCAGTCTATTCATCCTACCATCCTTTTAATACTCTTCATGTCCTTACTCCTCTTCTTACTTGACTTGCACTTCATGGCCAATCATTATGATGACTTCATTGCCCCTGTTGCTTTGTTGAACTTGTACTCCCTTGCCAAAATCCCAGTCTTGGTTAAGTCCAACTCTGCCTATTCTCTCTCTGCACCTTGGAAGCTGAATGTGGCTGGAGAAAGACATTTGACCACATTGACTGTCGTCTTACTTTTAGAGTCATGACCACGAACCTCAGGTGGTCCCTTAATGCTAGGCGATCACACTATATTTCCCTGGTGCATTCACTGTACCGCTCTCTTAGACACTTTTTTCACCTGTTAGCATGTTTACCGAGATACTCTGTTTTTTTGCTTTTTCAACTGTTTGCATTGCTATCTAAGATTGATCCCTTTGCTCCTGTGTTAGATCCTATTCTCTCTCATCTGCTCAAGTGCATTGCTTCAGCAATTCTCCCCTCTCTCTCCTGCATATATATTTTTCTTTCTACTGGATCATGCAAACTGGCACATAGGCATGCTGTCATTTCCCCATCTTAATAACAAAAGTAGTAAACTTTCTCTTGATCCCACTTCTTGGACCAGTTACCAGGACATTTTCTTTCTTGCATCAACATTAGACATCGATGCTCCCTCGGGTTTCTCCAGCGTCACTTATGCTTCTCTCTTCATCTCTGCTGGTAGCTCCTCCTTAACTTTTTAATTTTTGAATGCTCTAGTGCTCAGATCTTGATTATCTTCTTTTCTTTCTCTACACTCCACCCTTGATGACCTCATCCAGTCTTACGGCTTTAAATATCGCAGATAAGCTGGTGACTCCCAGTCACATATCCCTAACCTGGATCTTCTCTCTGAACCCCAGGCCAAAATATCCAAATGCCCTCTGCATATGCCTTTTTGATGTTTCATCTTAAATTTGACAGTCTCAAAACTACTACTCTTCCCTCTCAAACTTATTTCTCCCATAGCTTTGCCATCTCATTTAATGACAATTCCACTCTGCCACTTGCTCAGGCTAAAAACCTTGGGTTCATTTTTCACTTCCTTCACTTTCTCACATCTTTAATGCAACCTGCCTAGAACCCCATCAGTTCTATCTTCAAATTATACCTGGAGGCTGTCCTTTTATTATCACCTCCACTGCTCTAATTCTGGTCCAAGCCACTGTCATCATTGCATGGATGGTCCAGTGGTCTCCTAATTGGTCTCTCTGCTTTTACCGCTACCCCCAATTACTGGCTGCTCAATTCTCAATACAGCTGTCAGAGCGATGCTTTTAAAACCTGTTTCAGATAGGATGACTTCTCTGTTCAAAACCCTGCAAAGTGTTCCCATTTTACTCATAGTAAAAGCCAAGGTTCTTAGGTTAGCTGTCAAGACCCCTGTATCAGTCTGCTATCACACTGCTAATAATGACTGGGTAATTTATAAAGGAAAGAGGTTTAATTGACTCACAGTTCCACATGGTTGGGGAGGCCTCACAATCATGGTAGAAGGTAAATGAACAGCAAAGTCAGTCATGTCTTGCATAGAGGCAGGCAAGGAGCATGTGCAGGGGGACTCCCCTTTATAAAGCCGTCGTATCTCGTGAGACTTATTATCGCAAGAACTGCGTGAGAAAGACCAGCGCCCCTGGATTCAATTACTTCCCATCGGGTCCCTCCCACGATACATGGGAATTACGGGAGCTACAATTCAAGATGAGATTTGGGTGGAGACACAGCCAAATCATATCAGCCTTATATTATCTGCTTTCTCTTGTCACATGTTCCCCTCTTTGGTTCCATTTCTTATTCATCCAGCTGTTTTCACTTTATTTCAGCAATATGCTAGCCTTTTCATTAGCTATTTCCTCTGCCTGGAGCAATCTTCCTCCAGTTTTCTACCTGACAAATTCCCTCAACTCCTTCCAGTCTTTGCTCAATGTCATTTTTTTTTTTTCACTGAGACCTATGCTGATTTTCCTATGTAATGCTACATTTTGACTTCCTACCTCAGCACTCCTGATTCTCTCTTTGTCCTATTCTACATTATTTTCTCTATATGCATTCATTACCTTCTAACATACTAGATCATTTACTAATATATTACTTCCATGGCATTTTAAATGTCCTCTACCTTTGGAATGTAAGCTCCAGGCAGGCAGGGATCTTTGTTTGGATCGGATGTGTAACTGAAGTATCTAGAAATGAAGCATCTCACGTGAGTCGGTGCTCAATACATTTTTTTTGAAAGAATAAATGAACATGAATGTAATTTCGTGTGATGTTAAATGTTTTCAAAAGTTACATCTGAGTTTAGATGGATACATTAAAAACACAGAGAAATTGCACACAAATCCCTATTTTTAGCATATCTGATTTTCTTTTGCAACTTCTAGGAGATATCATATCTCCCACCAAGTTGTTAACTTTAGTTTTGGATGTGTGCTGCCATCTAATGAGGTAAATACAAATTACGTAAATTTCATTTCCTTCTGCTGTTTCTACAGCCTTGAAGGGAATGTTAACTAGCAAAATCAGATCCAGATCTTTGAATGCATGCAAGTAGAAGCATGCAAACAGTTCTCTTGAAGTCTGAAAGCACCCAATGTACAAAGCTGATGCAGAGTAAAAGATTATATCAATTACAAATGTATTATCTCTACTTCAAATAACATTTGCACAAGAAAATGAAACAAATCATTTTATGGGTCACACTTTTGTTTACAAAATAAACCTCTAGTTTGACCTTGTACTGACCTGAAACACGGGGAATTTCTTAACCGTAAAGTGGAGCCTCCAGGGAAGATTTGCAGGAGATGTAAGAGAGTGAAAGTGAAGTACTGTGTTTTGTTCTCTACACCTGGGAATCTAAAGCTCACCTGGGGCTGGACTTTTAGAGATAGTAGACCACAACTGATTTTATTCAGAAGCCAACTTTGCATGAAATATCTTGCAGGTCTACGGACTTGGTTAAACTTTGAGAACCTTGTGACAAAGGAAGATACTGAGCGGGGCAGAGTCTATTTCATGACCTTGATTGAGTATGCAGCAACATTCTGGATCAACTAAATGAAGACTCGCTCATAACTTAAAATATCATATAAAAATTTAGGCCAGTCACAGTGGCTCATGTCTGTAATCCTGGTACTTTGGAAGATCAAGACAGGAGGATTGCTTAAGCCCAGGAGTTTGAGGCAGCAATAAGTTATGATTGTACCACTGCACTGCAGCCTGCATAACAGAACGAGAATCTGTCTCTTAAAAAATTTAAAAAATTAAAGCAATTATACTTATTCCTATGGATCCAATGCCTATCACTTAATGTATTATGGGAATATATGAGAGTCTCTCATAGGCTAAAAAATTAACCACAATATGTCGGCAATTTCACAGACCACCTTAATTCATTTTTCCTGGTGTTTTTTATGATTGCTAAAAAAGGACTTTTCTCTGCTTTTTGATTTTTTTTTAACTTAAACTGTGTAGGACATATGTAATCTTGAATTAGTAATTGATGTCTTAAAAAGTCACCTTTATTTATAAACCACAAAACCATGTCATTATTATTTATTATGATAATCCGAAATAATAATGTTAAGGCCTTTGGCTTGTTTATTCTTCCAAATTAATTTAATCGAAAATTCCCTGACCTTTAGTGATTGAATGGCATCAGATACAAAGTTGAAAATCAGCATCCTGGCTAAAATTCTATGCAAAACCCAAATTGCTACTTAATTGCAGTTTAATAAATCCATTCTCTTTCAATGCTTTTTCTTTTTTATTCTTTTTCTTTCTTTTTCTTTTTGGGGATTTTCTTCTTCTTCTATTTTTTTTCTTTTCTTTTGTTTTTTTAAAATCTTTTTTAATACAGAGCCTCACTCTGTTGCTAAGGGTGGAGTGCAGTGAAACAATCATAGCTCACTGCAACTTTGACTTCCTGGGCTCAAACGATCCTACCATTTCAGCCTCTTGAGTAGCTGGGACCACAGGTGTGCACCACTACACCCTGCTATTTTTTAAATATTTGTAGAGACATGGTCTCACTACCTTGTCCAGACTGGTCTCAAACTCCTGGGCTCAAGTGATCCTTCCACCTTGGCCTCCCAAAGTGTTAGGATTACGGGTGAAAGCTGCCATGCCCAGCATCTTCCAGTTATTTTTAAATCAACTATGTAAAAATACATTTACCAAGAAAACATTGGCATATAATTCCAGATCATTGATATTTTGATTGGTACCCCTTGTAGTATGACAAACCCTTAGGGAGCCTCTGGGTCAGTATTTCAACTGACCTAAATTTTTGCTCTCTGTTTCTTCTTCCTCTATAAATCATTTTGCCTACTTGAGTGGTTAAAGCTCAGTTCTATTCTTCTTGTCTTCTTCTGTCTCATGCCTGAAGACTACACTAGAGAATTATAATAATCTACAGTATTATATGAGTGGTAAAAATACTGCTCTAAGTAACCTAAAAGACTCTGCTTGTATAAACTGAGTTGTCTCTTATGATGTTGTTAGTCTTGACTTTGTTTCTGGAATGAAATACTGATTACATCATTTTATAATACGAAAACAAAAAATAAAACCATTTTATTTTTATATTCCCAGAAGTAATAGCAATCTATTGATAGCTTTTTGGAAGTTTCTCAGTTGACATTTATGTTGGAAAAATGTGAGTCATGTATTATATTGTTTCCTCAAGGTGATTAATGTGCAATTCAAAGTGAAAAGTTGTTATAGATGCTTATTATCTTTCGTGACCTTTTGCTGTTAGAAATTTTTGTCTTTTTCAGATCGTGTGAAATTTACCTTCAGATAGTCTACTTCTTCTTTCTGTTTCAATGCCAGCATATATTTTAGAGTATGCGATAACTCGAAACAAGCAGAAACTCACTATAGATGTTGTCAGGCATCCTTTTCCCTGTTCAAATTTTCTATTCATTCCTCCCCAAATTGTTCATTTGGTTGAAGTGTTTAACCCTCCCAGATAGATGAGAACCATCTCTTGTCAAGGACATGAGTGACTATGAATGCTTGCTGTAAACTCAAAAAAGGACTGAGTCAGAAGATAATTGAATCTTTCCGATTTCAGCAAATAATTAAAGAGCATTGAATATGTGTGACCCATTTCTGAACCAGAGCATGAAAAAAGAATAGTTGTAGAATTTGGTCAGCCTTGTGGACCTCAGGGTTGGTCTAATCCTTATTGACGAGATGTGGTTAAAAGGCCAAATTTCATAGAGGCAGTGTAAAGTGAACAAATAACCCATATGTTTAATGAGGAAACAGAATACTACTGAATTCATCACCAACAACTAGAATTAGCTCTAGGCAGTGCATAATCACCAACATAGAATAATGGTATTGGCCAGTTACCAAGGAATAGGGAAAATTTTGTTCCAAACAATAGACTTCCTCATTAGCACAGTTCTATAAATGCTCCTGTCTTGCAGCAAAATGCCTATTTCTCTTTAGTGTTTGACTTAAAATGTAACTTCCTTCAAAACCTAATCTTCAACTCTGGGCATTTGTCACCTTATTGAGCAAAATAAGGATTTTTTGCATGTTCTTATTTGTGTGTGGCTCTCTCACATTAGACCGTAAATTTTACAGAGCTGAAACAAAGTATTTTTTGCTTATTGCATCTTCATTGACTATCACACAGTTCTTAGCTCATAATAAATATTCAGTAAATAATTGTTGAATAAATAGAACCGATGACATAGTTTTTATTTGTGCCAGAAAATGCTTTAGTGTAACTAGGCATGTCTGATTTCCAGTGATAAGCACAGCTTATGTTCAGATATGATCTCTTCTTCTGCTTCCGTACAACCATGTCAGAAAAGAACACACGTGTGAAGTAACAAGGGCTGGAACACATTAAAGGTGAGCTAATGGGGGGTGCAGCTTCTTTAATTATAACAATTTAGAACAGAAATAATCCCCACCGTAAGAGAATTGCTAATCTGGCAGGAGGCAGCAGAATCAGCAAGGTGTCGTGGAAAGTGTGATCACTGGTTAAGACTCAACCTCCAGTTATTCCATTTAGTGAATACAAAGACCTTGAACAAGTAACTTAGCTTCCATGAGTTTCCGTTCCTTCATTTGATAGATGAGGGGGCTTGGCTAGATGATGAATAGTTTATTCCTATTTATCAGTTTTTGTTATGCCATAGACTCTTCAATAACCGTGGACACAGAGATTTGTCTTTTCTTTAGCAAGAATAGAAGACAACTAGAGATGGTGGCTGCCCTAGAGATCTGGACACCCAATAAAAAATGTAAAGTCAAGAAATATGAGCCCTTAGAAAATGACGAATCATATCTATCTGTCTGTCTGTCTATCTATCTATCTATCTATCTATCTATCTATCTATCTATCTATGACAAAAGTATAAATAGGAGGAAAAATCTAGAATCCCAATGCCAGAATCAAGCCACTAGGATAATTAGAATACTTCAGTTAGCAATACTGCAAGTGCACTGCTGGACTTTATACTCTGCTTTTTATTCTCTGAATAATCTTCAACTAGCTACTTGTTTTCTTCCATTACTCCCTAAAGATACCAGGTCTCAGGAGTAACAAATCAAGCAGGTGCAAGTTCCTTGCTCATGGCCTGTCTACCTGAAATCTCTGTCTTTCTTTCCATTTCTACAGAAAGAGTCAAGGCCTTGCTTGCTTTCTAGGGTAGCTGGTCTGTTTCTGGGGAGGCAAAAATGTCAAGCATTTATCATATCTCATTTGTGACAAAATAACAGTCTAGTGCATTATTTAATCTTGGAATTCTGAGGCTGGTTGATGTAGCTTGATGGCACGGATCCAGGCTTAGAAAACACCTCTCAGGCAGAACTGGGGGGAATGGTTTATGTGCCAGCCTTTGTTCCTGTGCATCCCCGCACTCCCACTGTTCTGAAAGCTGCTGCTCTGGGTTTTCCAGAGAGTCAGAGGAGGATGTGCTTTTCTGGCACTGCCAGTAGCAGCCCAGAGCCCCACGTTCTTGGGGAAGAACCATTTGTTGTCTACTCCTGCGCTTATTCCAGTGTCTTACTGCTCTGGGCTTTAGAAAATTTACTTTTATTTTAATGAATGAATGAATTGATTGATTGATTGATTTTTGAGACAGGGTTTTGTTCTGGTGCCCAGGCTGGAGTGCAGTGCACTATCATAGCTCACTGCAACCTTGAACTCTTGGGCTCAAGTGATCCTCCCACTTCAGCCTCCTGAGTAGCTGGGACTACAGGCATGTGCCACTGTGCCTGGCTATTTAAATTTTTTTTTTTTTTTTTTTTGTGGAGATGGGGTATTTTTTGTAGAGATGAGGTCTTGCTATGTTGCCCAGGCTGGTCTCAAACTCCTGGCTTCCAGCAATCCTTCTGCCTCAGACTCCCAAAGTGCTAGGATTACAGATGTAACTCGCTATGCCTGGCCCTGAAATTTTACTAGTGCTATGATGTCAAAAATGCATTCCATTGAAATGTGTACTTGTGACTACTCTTATATGATCTGGTAGTCTCGAGGAACTCTTGGCTAGTAAGGGGGTTGTGTAAAAGTTTCAAATTGACTTGATCTCAATGAAAGAAATAACCTGACATAATTTCAAGCATCCTTTTGTAGGTGACTAAGCCCACTCTACTCTGCTAACTTTCTTAGTCCTGATCCCCAAAGTTTCAATTATATCTTGTAGTGTTTTATTTAAACTTTGTGATTACATGCTTATCTATACAAAGTTACTGTAAATTCTTTATGGACAATAAAGATCTGATCTCCATAATAATTCACTTACTTAACAAATAATTAGGCACATGCAGTGTTCCAGGCTCTGAGTATATAACTGATGAACAAAACTCAGTTTCTATTCTTAAATAGCATATGACCTTGCGATGCCCGCATGTACGTATAAAAATAATTACAGGGCAGTCTTATGAGGCATGGTATATACACCTACATTCTGCCCTTCCTGTCCCAGCAGCAGAGTGGATGGGTACTGAGGTCATCAGTGGGTAAGGGGAGAAAGTGTTACGGTGTTTTCAGAGTGGCTGAGAGTTTTTCTGAACCAAGAGGAAGGGAAATGATTTTTTTCATAGGAAAACAATGAAAATGATATTTTAGGATGTGGGACAATATTTGAAAAGGAATAGAGACACAAGCAAGCATGGCACATTTGGCAAGTGGAAGGTAGTTTGTTAATGATTGGTTCATATTTAGTTTAGATTTTATCATTGGTGATATAGAATTTTTGGTTATGAAAATGACATAATCAGATATGAGCTTTAGGCAGATCACTTTGGTGGCAATCACTGTGGAAGATGAGGCAAAATATGTGTACAGGGAATAAATCTGTAAATGGTCAGCTATACACGATTACTAATTTCAAATTAAATAAAAGGCTTATGTGTTTAGATGAATCCACGAGAGATGTACATTTCCTCAGCAGGGCTCTGTTTGCAAGCTCAAAGCATCTAGCATTGATAATATGTGAACACATATGCCACTGGGTGGAACATTTGTTGGTTTACACACATAAAGACAGTGCAGATCTCAGAGCCATCTGTCAGATGCTTGGCTAGATGGTGTTAGAAAATCAGCAGATCTTTGAGGTGGCTGAGGAGTAAGATGCTGAAATAATATTGAGTGATAATCCCAAGATTTGAGAAGGACTTAAAACTATTTGATTCTTTAGGTTAATGGCCATTGTTTACTTATGTTTAAGTCTTACTCATTGTTGAGGAGGTGATCATAGGCACTATGTAAGAAAAATGGGCAAATACTACTTCTGGCTTCCTTTTCCCCTTCCTTCTCTCTTTATGTTGTGTGTTTGCTATCTTCCAGGCTCTGAGCTGCATGCCAGGGCGTTCAGGAAGACTAAGATACAGATCTGATCTCATGGAACTCAATTTCTCTTAGAGGAAGCTGGCTGGACAAGAACTGATTATAATTTAGTTAAATTAAATTACATGCAATTTAAAAGTATTATGATAATGGCATAAGCCAAGATTTTGGAGAGCAAAGAACAGTTCATTATTGTTGTCCAGCAGGGCTGCGAGAGTTATCACAGAGTTATCACAGAGAAGGTGACACCTGAGCTGAGTGTTGAAGGATGGACAAGATTTTCCCTTGTTAGGAGATACGTCAACAGGGAATTGCAGACTTCAGACAGACCACAATTTCCTTGCTATTCAAAGACAGCCCCTCAAATCTGTGTTCCATGATGCAAGTACATGAGGACATATGTTAATACTGATGCAGGAGACTCATTAAATTCTAATATTGAATAAAAACTGGAACTTACATATGGGTACGATGCTGATATGGAGAAGGAAAAGAGAAACAGTAATGTTGATTGTTACTATTTGCAAAGTGCTTAATATAACTGATCTCAACTAATCCAAACAGTCAGTTTAAGTGGGTATTAGCACCTATTCATTTCTAAAGATAAGAAAAATGTTCAAGGTTACTCAGTAGTAACAACCAGTATTTAGACTTGCATCTTTCTGACTACAAAAATCAGTGCCATTTTCACTGTACGTAGTTTCCTCTATGTGTCTGTCTTGGGTATACATTGTATATATCTTCATGTGTTATAATACTTGTACTATAAACATATATACATATAAATACATACATAAATATACACATGTGTATCTTATTTGTGTTATTTACCATGGTATATACCTATGTTGTTGGAATATTTTTGTTCACTAACATAAGTGATTTGAAAATCAAATTTATTATGCTTTTCAAGATAAATACGTTATTGAAGAATGACTTTGGAAACTTATGTAATGGACATTATCAGGCCTAATCCTTGGGTGAGCTGCGCTCTTTTGTTTTATTGTGGTACAAAATATTAGTAGGACAGCCTGTACCTATGGCAAGACTCAGCCCATCTCTGTGCCTTTTTATTGAGAGACTTTCAACACACAGCTCACTTACTGTTTACAAACACTTACAACTGTTAAAATCTTTCATGTCAACAGGTTGGGGATCTGGCTGTTGAGTCAATGGGGGCATTTTGTTGACTTCATAGGGTTTTTACAAAGGAGATCAAAGGGATGCATTATGTTTCAATACATAACTTTATAGGACAGATGGAATCCACCTTGAAAGACCCATGACACTTAAAGCCAGATTATCAAAAGTTTCAGGCACTAAAACCTATTAGCTTGCTCCAAACTGATCCTCACACTGTCAACCCTTTGTAGCTTCATTTATAGGTAGTGGACAGTCCGATTTGAATTTTAACTACTGCCAAAGTTCAGTCGTGGGTTAGAAGGGTGGCCACTGAAATAGGGGTTGTTAAAATAACGCTCTTGTTTGGTATGAGGACTTGCTCTCTTAAATGATGATATCACACAAATAACTAAGTCACTTTATTTGATTAAAAAAATTACCCGCTTGCAACTTTTGGGAAGAATTCCAGAGCTTAGAATAGTATTTGGCTAGGTGGTAACTTTGCAAATCTGTTCTATCTCTGATGAGAAAAGAGCATGAAAGAAAGTTGTTCATTCTTTCATCTTCCAGAAACTCCAAAGGGATTCTGTTTCTGCCCACATCTAACACTTGAAATACACACAACCTTTGAGTTTCCCCCCTCAAGCCTTGAAACGGATTGCAGTGTAACAAATGAGGGTGGTGTATTTGAGTATTCCTATTTTTTTATCAGTGAAATAAATGATTTCTCTGTATACAAACTATTAATGTTGGACAAAAATCTTGTTTTGTAAAAACCAGCTAGCTATACCATATATGTAGTAATTGAAGACAATTGTTTTATAAATTAAGATACTTAAAAGACATCTTATTGTTTGATGATGTGGGAATTTAATCCAGTGTTTGAAACTATTTTTAAGTGTAATTAAGTTCCAATTGCCTTAACATATACAAAGTCTCAGTACTATATTACCTATTACGCATAGTGTTCTTTCAAATGGTGTTGCAAAGTGGAAAATTTTGTTTTTTCTATAATGTGGTACTTCAAGTTGTACAATCATTAGATTTAAAAATTTTTCTTGTACTTTAAGTAGTTTGATTAAACATTTTCCCAAAAAGATAGTATATTTGTTCGTTTTGTCATGATTCATCTATTTATCAATTCAAGTTTTAAAAAAAGTAGATTAAAACAATTATGTATTATTTAAAAAATAGTCTGAATACATGAGGTACCAAATTAAGTATGCAAATGTTTAAGCTCTGTAAACGACATGTCTTCGTCTTTCAAAAGTATTTTTTTTCGGAGACATATATGCTGCATTTATGCTTGATAAATTTTCTAGAATTATCTAATTATCTAGAAATGATCTATCTAGAAATTATATAATAAGAATTGCATACCAAACGAATTGATTAGGCTCTGTGTCCCCACCCAAATCTCAACCTGAATTGTAATCCCCACATGTTGAGGGAGGGAGGTCATTGGATGATGACCTGGTTTCCCTCATGCTGGTTTGGCGTGTGAGCTTGCTTGTATATGGTAGTGAGTGAATTCTCACAAGATCTAATGGTTTTATAAATGGTAGTTTTTCCTGCATTCTTCACAAGCTCTCTTACCTGCTGCCATGTAAGAGGCGCCTGCTTCCCCTTCGGCCATGATTGTGAGTTTCCTGAGGTATCCTCAGCCTTGTGGAGCCGTGAGTCAATTCAACTTCTTTCCTTTGTAAATTACCTAGTCTTGGAAAGTTCTTTACAGCAGTGTGAGACTGAACTAATACACCATACGTGCTACAAAATGTCTTAAGTTTTGTTTGCTTTAAATGATAACTTGTCTTCTTTTGGTGTTTTTAAGAACCTACTTTTCTTTCTTTTTTCCAGGTTGGCTAGGAGCAATTGTGAATTCTGTTTTTTTTTTTTTTTTTTTTTGATTAATATAAAGTTTCCTTCCCAGCATGTTGCCAGATATATTCTATAATTAAATATTTAAATCTTGTAATGAAGGGCAGTTTTGTTTGCCTGTCCTTCTTAGTGCCTCTCTGACGAGTCCTCTTTTCCATTTCTGCCTTGTGGAGACCCATCAGGAGAAGAAGAGGTTAAAGGCGTCCACCCATCCAGCAGGTGTGTATGGAGAGGTTTCTGTCTTCCTTTGTTGGAGGCCCTGAAAGTACAGGTGTTTCACATCAGCATCATCATTCTGTTTGATAGTTTGGGTTTGCGTGTGTCAGGTGGGGACATTTACACTAAATCTGAAGGGAAAAAACCTACATAACTTTGTTGTCTACGCTGAGAAGCATAAAACAGATTTTTTTTTTAACTGGTTTTAAAGCTGAAAAGATTGGTGTGGCTTTACCTGTCAAGCTTACAGGTAGGAGTCTTGTTTTAACTTGACCATAAAAACAGATACAGTTTATTCCTTATTTTAAAAAAACATTAAACCGCTCTAAATAGAACACTAGGTATTTCCAGCATTTAGCCAAGAGTTCTTGGGCAGAGTGGAGGCCTTGCTCTGGTTGCAAAATATACTGCTTTTAAGACACTTGTATTTGTTCAGATCTTTTGGGTTTTAGCTATAATTGTACTTTGTTTTTTTATCACACTACCTGTCGCCTTAAATTAAGACGTATGTAGCACCAGGTCAGAGGCACTAAAAAAAAAAAAAAAAAAAAATCTCCTTTTAAAACACAGAAATTACCTTTGGTATCTTTTGGCCTCCCTGGCTTGAATCCAGCTGTCACTTCTGCTCCATGATTCATTCTGCTAATGTTAACCAGCTGTCGATTTAAAAATCTATTATTACTGGAGGTCACTGCAGGCTTTTTTGTTTTTTTCTGAAATAGCCAAACTGATATAATACTGACTTTGTATTCTTTATACCCAAATACGTTACTGTCATTGAAAAATCCAGGTGAAAAGTGTATCTATCATGCTTTGAATTACCTTCATGTCTGAGCATAACCCAAAAGGAAAAACAATTCTTGTGTTTGCATCTCATGGAAATGTATCAGGAAGCTTTCCAAGACTCCATAGTGTCAACATGTGACCACAGAGATTTTCTGAAACATTTTCAATATCCTGTGTTCCTTTTGAAAACAATCAGTTAACATTTCTATTAGGCGAGGGAAGAGGGCATGTGGCTCAACAAATACCAATAATTTGGCAAATTATACAGCATTTATCTCTCTAATTAAGTTGATCTCTTATGTCACAGCAATTGGTAATAAGATGAAGACATATTCTATTAAAGGACTTTAAAATGTCCTTCACACATTTTTAATATTCAGTCTTGGTTATGATACAAATTTAATATTGAGCACTGAAATAAGAAGGTGAAGACTGAATAACAACAATGATAATGATAAAAACTACTGTTTCTTTGGGGCCCAATCTGTGTCAAGTAGTTCCATTAATCTTCATACCAAAGATTATGCAAAGTATGAGAAAACTGAGAACAGGCAAGTTGTGACTTGAAATTGCTAGCTAATGAGTGACAGCTAGAGTTTTCACCTGAACTCATCAATGCTCAGATAGCTTCTTTTTTCATCATGGCACGTGCTTCTCAGTAAAGAAAAAAAAATTCTCTGCTAAAAGGAAAGAATTGTGTAACACGGTGTTAGAATTAATTGCATTTTTAGGTTAGAATATATTCATTCACAAAATCTGCATTGGGTTGACTTTATTACCAAAAGATTTCTAGTACACGCATAGACACACACACACACACGTACATACACACACTGTGTGAGTGCTTTAAAAGAGTTAATATAGTAAAACTAAATTGATGATATTATAATGCATACCTCCTACATGCTTGGTATAGATCCTGTCATTTAATTATCACAATGACCCTATGGAGTAGATACTGTTGTTGTTATTGTTCCCATTTTACACGAGTGAATGCACTGAAGTCTGACAATGTAGCAAGCAGAAAAGTCAGGATTTGAACACAGGCCTTTCTTATTCTAGGACGTAGGCTATATTGCCTGCTAGCCTTACTCTGAAGTTCAACTTTTTGCTGCACAGATTTGAATGTACAGGGTTCACACGGTTTGAGGCTAAATTTATCCTGAACCCAGGATATAATGTAAAAGTTGTATGCATTTGTTTAGTTAAATCTAGCATACCATTATTTTTGTGTGTGTGATTTGCCACGGTCTCCCAAAATTGTAAGAAAAAAGCAGTTAATTAAGGACTCTAGTGTCATTTCTGAGGTTTTACTGCATTTTGAATCTCACCACTGGAAAATTATATTGGTAAAAAGAATAGAGGCAGGAAGGATGGTTCTTCGTGCTTCAGATATTGCCTGTTTCACCTGAGCAGCCCCTTGCTCTGGAGTCAGTCAGCGGGGGAGAAGTATTTGTACAAGTTTGGTCAGAGATGAACAGAATGAGAAACCGATGTTGTTTATACTCTCTGTAGTAACATTACTGTGTGCCGCGCTTTCTTATAGATTTTAGGGTTATTTTGTTTTCACCCTCTTTCTAAGTACTTTGATCCTTCCTTCTTAGTGTATGAGAGCATTTTGGAGAAAATAGCTAATCACAGGTGGATTGAGGAGTTCAAATGAGTTAATAAATGTAGGGTGACAAGCTCAATGTCTTGCTTATAATAGGGACTCCATAAATGTTTGGTTCCTACTTTTAATTAAATACAGAATTTCCTCTTAATTGAAGCTTACTTTTTTTCTTTCTTTCTTTTTTTTTTTTTGAGATGGAGTCTTGCTCTGTCACCCAGGCTGGAGTGCAGCAGTGTGATCTTGGCTCACTGCAACCTCTGCTTCCCAGGTTTAAGCGATTCTCCTGCCTCAGCCTCTCAAGTAGCTGGAATTACAGGCACCTACCACCACGTCCAGCTAATTTTTGTATTTTTAGTAGAGACAGGGTTTCACCGTGTTGGCCAGGATGGTCTCGATCTCTTGACCTCATGACCCGCCCTCCTCAGCCTCCCAAAGTGTTGGGATTACAGGCCTCTGCACCCGATCTTTTTTTTTTTTTTTTTTTTGAGATAAGAGTCTTACTCTGTTGCCCAGGCTGGAGGGCAGTGGCATGAACACAGCTCACTGCAGCCTCAATCTCCCTGGCTCAAGCTATCCTCCTTCCTCAGCCTCCCAAGTAGCTGTGACTACAGGTTGTGCCACCATGCCTGGGTAGTTTTTCTGATTTTCAGTAGAGGTGAGGTTTTGTTATGTTGGCCAGAATGGTCTTACACTCCTGAGCTCGAGGGATCCTCAAGCCTTGGCATCTCAAACTGCTGAGATCACAGGCGTGAGCCACCACCTCTGGCCAGGAGCTTACTTTATTTACATCCCGGCCAATTTTTCCACTTTTGTTTTATGTCCATCACAGTATGGCTATCTTTTCTATTCTGTGAGGTTAACTGATTAACATACATGTTACAAAAACATTAACTTCTCAAGATAACATGTAACTTCTCTATCCAGGTCACTCTGTTAAGCAATTCTTTCTAACTTTAAAAGTTGTCTTTTGTTGACATGAATTATTATAGCTATTTAGCCAGGTTTTATCTTTGTTACAGAGTTCATACTCAAACTTATATTAATAAATTTTAATTTTATAATGAAAACAATACATTGCTAAGCCTCTAGTGCATTCTACTGCTGTAATTGTTAAATAGCCAATGTGAGTGTGTTTATAAACATATATATATGCGTGTTTCCCCACTTGAAGCTGTAATAGTTTTATATGATTAAAAAAACTATAATATGTTTTCACATTCAGGTAAACTTTAAAGAAAATTATATGCTCATCATTTTTTGGAAGTTAGTTGAATTTTGAGTTTTTGAGATAATTTCTTTTTCCCTCCTATTTTTAAATATTTCTCTTAGAAATATTATCATTTGTTCTTTTCTTGATTGTCCCAGGATATTTAAAGTAAAGGCAACATGTTAATACAAAGTATATACTTTTTTGATAAATAAAATCAAATACATACATTACATTAAATCAAATACATACAATAAAATCAAATACATTACATTTTTTGATAAATAAAATCAAATACATCAAGTACATATAAAACATTATATGTATGTTTCTACATATAAGGTACAATGGAAGTGCCTTCAGGTATTATATCACCAGTTTTTTTCCGTTGTTGTTTGTTTTTGTTTTAGTTTTTTGTTTGTTTATTTGAGACAAGGTATTGCTCTGTTGTCCAGGTTGAAGTGCAGTGGGGCAATTACAGCTCACTGCAGCCTTGACCTCCCGGACTAAAGCAATCCTCCCACCTCTCTATATACCAGGCATAAAAACAGGGCATATTAACTGAGCGTATTTAAATATGTAGGCATTTTCATGACTTCCACTAAGAAATAAAGTCTCTAATTTTTCTTGAAACTAATTACTCTTTTCATCAGTCTGTCATCTTCCTACTTTTGAAAGGGAGATTTGGATGTAACAGAAACTATAGTGCTTTGTTCTGAATCTACAACAGGAAGAAAAATAGCACAGGCACAAGGATAGAAGGCAGCTGACACAATTTCACAGCAGAGAATGACAGCGACTGTGTCACAGTAGAGAGCATACGGCCTGGCTAAAGGGGACACTGGATAAGCAGCTCCAGTTGATTCTTAACTATTTCTGACTCTTTTAGAAGCAAGAAATCCACATTGGTATGTGAAACCTTCCAATATTAAAAAATTCCCAATGAATTAAGAATGTGAAAACACCATCCTTGCCAGAATGAGTCAAATAAGGCAAACTTACCCACAGGCCTCCAGTTTGTGGCAATTTGGCCTATTTTTCTTTTCATGTGGTTTACCCAGAGAAGTGGATAGGTTGCCAATCAGCCCAGAATAATATTTCTTTCCTCTCCAAACGTTTCCCTCTCAGTTAGCATCATTAATGACATTCTTGTTATTTATTGCATGGAAACATATAGCGTCCAAGAATCCAGGTTAGCTACTTTAAGGGGCTTTGTTGAGTCAACAATTTTAGCACAAATTTAGTCTACTTTCTTCATTTTATAAATGAGAAGAATGAGACACAGGAGTGCTTGTTCTTTTATGCTGAATTTTATAGTCTGACCCGTCACATTTCTTTCAGAGGATTTATCTTTTTTACGTAGTCAATTTCACTTCAGTTCATGAGTCTTGCGTTACAATATTTTCAGAATATAGTTTAAAACAGCTACTAGGGAGGCTGAGGCAGGAGAATGGCGGGAACCCGGGAGGCGGAGCTTGCAGTGAGCTGAGATCCGGCCACAGCACTCCAGCCTGGGTGACAGAGCAAGACTCCGTCTCAAAAAAAAAAAAAAAAAAAAAAAAAAAAAGTATCTATTTTGTTTACTAGGGGTTGCTGTGGTAAATATTGTCCACTTCCTCCTTTAATATCTCATTTATGAGAAACCTCCCTGGAGAAACTTCTGTTAGATCTTTATGAAAGGAAAAGCATTGCTTCTCTGTGCAAGCAGGATATTTAGTCTTACAATCATTTGGCTTCTGTGTCTTACAGTGTTTTCCCTGTGCTTTGCCCTCTGTTGCCGACTAGTAAAGTCCGAGCCAAATTAGCAATTGAAATTTAGTAACTGACTTTAAGGACAATGAGGTCTGCTTTTATTTGTTTAAACTTTCTCTTGATCTTTTCTACCCCTACAGTCTATTTCTCTGATTATAAATATTTTTATTCATTTGCATTATATGTATTTCCATATGTCACATGAAATATTCTGCAGAATTTGTGAAAAATATATGATTGTGTGGATCCATAAACAAACACATACACATTTATATAAAACACTTCTTTAAAATAGGTTGCATGCTATTATATTCTTCCTAGGTATCTGTTAATTTTAGTAATTATCATTAAAAAAATTAATAACAGGCCGGGTGTGGTTGCTCACACTTGTAATCCCAGCACTTTGGGAGGCCAAGGCAGGCAGATCACCTGAGGTCAGAAGTTCGAGATCAGCCTGGCCAATGTGGTAAAACGCCATCTCTACTAAAAATACAAAAATTATCTGGGCATGGTGGCATGCGCCTGTAATCCCAGCTATTCCGGAGGCTGAGGCAGGAGAATTGCTTGAATCCGGGAAGTGGAGATTGTAGTGAGCCGAGACTGAGCATTGTATTCCAGCCTCGTTGACAAGAGCGAAACTCCGTCTGAAATAATAATAATAATAATACACAATAAACATGTAATTTATGTCCTAAGGCATTTGTTTTTCTACCATGTTCACTGAACAAAGGATGAATAGTTGACTAGGCAAGTTCTCATTATTGAAGGCCAGGATACCATTTTTTAGGGTAACACATAAAAACTTATGGAAATGGGTATCCGCTTTGTATACGTGTGATTTAGGGTTCATCTGTCTTCTCTACCTTGGATTACAGCATTCCTAAAGAAGGCATAACCCTGCTGAAATATACTTATACATTGTGTCACATTGTTTCTCACCCAGACACTTAATAAAAGCATTTAGTGATGGGAGTAGTTGGGTGATGTTCATCTTGTAAGGAAGAGTGCTGTTGCTCTTATTTTCTCTAGGAATGTAAGTAAACTGAAACACTGTTGAGAATCTGTAATGTTCTAGGTATTCTCTCCATAATCTTATTAATCTTTCAGTATTCTGACAACATCGGTTATTAACCTAGACTCTGACTTGCCTGAGGTCACCCAACTAGTGATTCCCCACAATGGAGATCAAACTTCATCCGTCGACTTGCCCCGCTTTGTATGGGATCACTTTTCAGCGAGACTAATTTGGGGAGTTTATCTGAATCAGTTTTATGCTTATCTCCCATTAACCCAGCTGTGCAACATAGTCTTTTAATGCTCAGATGAAGAAAATATTTGGTAGGTTTGTAGGAGTGGATGTACAGTTAGGTCCAGTAAAAGTATGATTAAACACACTTATACACATTTGTCTCAATTGAGCCCATAAAACAAAATCATTTCATTTAGAACAATTAGAGTAATTTAAGATGCTATCTTCCTTATAAAGGTGTTTAATTCAACTCCAAGTGCCCCTGGTTTGGTTAATAATTTTGAGTATAAAACATTTAAATTCCTCATTAGTTAAATGTAAAAGAGGAATTGCCTTTGCCTTAAACACAGTCTCTAGCTATGCCCCGACATTTCTCCTAGGACCTGTGACTTATTAATAGTATTAAACATGTATTACCTACTCTATATTTGGATCTACTGAACTGTATCTCTTTACGTACTTGTGACAAATGATTCTATTAAAATAGCAATTATTTCTTATTGACTTGTTTCTAAACAGCCACTGTCTAATTAAGTTCACAATTTAAAATGATGGTTATATCATTTTAGAATAATTCGTTTTTTTTTAAATAGATTACTCAGTGCCAAATGGCTTACCTAATGGCACAGGCAAATATAACTTTGCATTTAAATTCCTAAAAGATAGGAACTTTGCTGGCTACTCAATTTTTCCGTTGTGTTTAATGCCATGGTAAATAATTTAACTTTCCACTAAATAATTAACCCCAAAAGATTACTATAGGAAAAAATAATTTCAGTAGACATTTACCTTCTTCCTTTTGTTTGCATTGTGAAAATTTTCTATAATGAGCACGTGTTATTTATATGGTCAAGGAAAGGTGATGGCTATGTTGGCATTTTAAACGAAAAATGAACCGGTGTATCTATAAGCCGTTTATATGAGGATCAAGTTGTAAATGAGATAATTCCTGGGAAGAAAGCTTTGTGTTTTTTGGCTTTTTGTAGATTGTTTGGAATCCATTTACAAAAAAGCAGCATGAATACAGAATAAACATGTTGTACTAAGGATTGATTTCATATTTCAAGATTTTCGCATTTTATCTTTATTGGGAGAATTAAAGACCCTAATTCTGTTATCAATATTATCTATGCTGTGTGGAGTGAAAAGATCTTATGACTTTTCCAGATTGCCATTTTAAATCCTACAAATTTGGTTGAGACAAAGTGCAAGAATAACTTAGAAAGCTGCGGAACAAAATCTGAACTTAACCCTAATGGCGTGTGTTTAACCTAAGGATTCAATATGAAGTGATTGTATCAGACTGGAATGAAAAAAAATTCAGACATTTTTGTTATTTATTGCATAGAAACATGAGTGTCCAAGAATCCAGGTTAGCTACTTTAAGGGGCTTTGTTGAGTCAAAAATTTTAGAACAAATTTAGTCTATTTTCTTCATTTTATAAATGAGAAGAATGAGACACATCCCAATGAATGAAATTCATCCCCATGAATTTCAGATAAATTCATTGGGATTTATCTGAAAAAAAAAACTGAGTATTTATTATCAATAGGTTTTAAAAATATATTTTGATACTCGTTAGTTCACAAAATAGATAGAAATGAATCTGTAGAAGAGAAACCCCTTTGAAACAAGTAGGGGCACACAGGGATTTAAGGTGATATCCCTAATGAAACACAGAGCTTCAGTTCTGTGGGAAAATTAAGACTTGGGCCAAAAATCAAAGAGGAGCTGAATAGCCTTCAGAAGGCGTTTTTATAGTGTGGGATCAAGGAGTTTTCATCTGCTGAAGTGCCTAGGACTAGTAATGGTCTGGTAATCTATGAGGTGCTTTTATATTGTTTTCTTTGCAATTTCTGAGACTGTTAAAACTCAAAAGTAAGAGGTTGCAGGCTGGAAATCAGAGGGACTCGAGATGCAAGGTGTTCCACCTTATTTCAGTGTCATATGATGTTCAGGAGAACATGGAATGCTTTTAGGACTGCCTTAAAGGTTAGAGATGTTAAAACAATCTCAGCCACTTCAATCACATTCAACAGACAGGAAAAAAAAAAAGAGAAAGAGAATAGAAGAGGAGGATCTAAAGGCATAGCCAGCTATTCTGTTTTTTTAAAATAAGAGTAACAATCTCCATATAAATTTTTTTGGATGCATGGCATTTGATTCTTCCATAGCAAAGTGATTTAGTGGCCAGTATAAATTGAGTATATATTTGCATATCAATTAATTGGAATGTTTATTGGAGAAACCTATGCAGACTCTCTATTCAGAATAAATATCAATGTTTTAAAACTGGAATTTGATCTTCTTAATTAAAAAAAAAAGAATATTTGTTTCCACTTTGAATGCAGTGGTGCCACATCTTATCAGAGGCTAATTTCTTAAGTTAGAGCATACAAATATCACATAGAGTCAAAATTATGTTGAAAATTACTTAGATGTCCCATGAGGTGGAGCATATATGGTTTTATATAAACAGCCTTGTATAATAATTGTTTATATTAACATATAATATATAAAAGTGAATATGCAAAGCATAATTTTATAGTATTTAAAATTTTTTCAAGGACATTTCCATTTTATTCATTTTTGCTAGAACATATTTGTACAAATTAAATATGCTGCTGATGAAAGTATTCTGAAGAAAATACAATTAAATATGTGACAGAGTTAAAGAAAAAGCTCTTTGGTTTTCAAATGTCAGTATAGCAGGAATACTATAGATAATGTTGCCTTGGCCTATTTAATATATATTTTAAAATATTGCCTTGGCATATTTGATATATATTACCATTCTGTTGATTAGTTAAATCATCACCATTGGTCTCAACAGGGCTATCCCCAGGAAAGTGCTGAGTGCTCTAAAAAACTACCCCAAATGACTCAATGAAATCATTGAGTCAAATGATTCAATGAAATCATTGAAAAGATGATTTCAGCAGTTAGATCCATAAAGTAAATAGAATACCCCTAATCCGATCATCTCCTTTCTGTTAAAAATTTAGAAAACTGACCAAGTAAATTATGGTAGTAAATAACCTACTAAGAATGTTTAAAATTCTAGTAAAAAGCAAAACTTAAAAAATTGCTACACTTTTTATTTTCTGTTTTTTTTCATCAACTGTCTACAAAAATCTTCTGACTTGAAAATGATCACCACTACCAGAAAAGTCATAATTTTTTTTTAGTTAAATAGCAAAAAGTAGTGTTCTCTCCTATTTTACTTTTTGAATGCCTAATGGTAGGAAGAGAAGTAGGCTAAATTTAAAAATATGGAAAACTTTAAAAAATATTTTAGATATACCCAAGGATGGGTTACATCCTACTGCAATAATCTTTTTTCCTCCATGGCTATTCTGAAAAAATATGAATGATTTTAGCTATTAGTTAACATAATAGCGTTTGGACTTGGCAAGTTTTCTCTTTTAAATTAGGTTGAAGTAAAGGCAGCTATAGCTCTGGGTTTGAGTCTGGTTCCACTATATAATCAATACAAAATGTGCACATCTCTCGGAATGGTCATTGTGAGGATTAAGTAAAATAAACTTGAAAATTCTTTGTATACCTTAAAGCACTTTATGTTTTGGAGGCAATGTTGCATAATGCAGATTAAGGGCTTTACTCTTGGACAGTTAAAACTTAAAACCCCAACTCTTCAACAAACTGTGTTGGCTTTCCCAATTTACCTAACCTCTTTAACCCCAGATGAAAAATGGATATAATAATACTATCTACCAAATGAGGATGTGCAGATTAAATGAAATAATGCATGTAAAGCTTGTGGTCCAATACCCAGCACATCATCTGCTACAAAACTTTCTTAGTTCCTGAGAATCTTAGGAATATGCTTTAAAAACCAAACACTGAACACCTAACATGAGCTGGTTTAATGTTCGGTGTTTGGGTTTTAATGCATCATTCTTTAAGATTTTTAGAAATGATGAAAGTTTAATAGCAAATGTACACATGCACATAAACATTTTCTTATATAAATCTACAAATGATAATAGTTTTGAATACCTTTAAAAATTAAATTTAACACAATTAAAACAACAACCAAGTAATATATTGTTCATTAATTGTACCCTGTTTGCTTGAATTTTCTACTACCTGCTGCATTTCCCAAAAACTGAAAAAAGGTTTTTCAGTCATCTGATATCAACCCAACTCATAAAGCCAAGAGTATATTTTTCTGAGAGAACCTAGAACAGGCTTACTTTGTTAATATGTGTGTGTGTGTGTGTGTGTGTGTGTGTGTGTAAGGGAGCTGTGGATGATAACTAACCAGTCTTAAAGTGGGATGATTTGTAATAGTTCAAATCTTCTTGAAGTCATTTGCTTAAATTAAATAGGTGATTTCTAGCCATGGTCAACATAGTTTTAATTGTAGAGCACAGCCTCCTACAATTAATTAAAAAATTCACAAATTGCATCCCATTTGCTTATATCTAAAGAAAAATAAGATTTTAAAGATATGACTTGGTTTTAAGACATGAAAACTGCATGAAATCTAAGCATATGAATATAATTCAAATATCCTGTCACTTGTTGATAAGCCCAATGGTTTCATGTGGATACAAGAGTTTGGTTCAAATTAACCAATGTTTAAAAAATAAAAATGTAAACAGGAATATTTTGTAACCTCCTTATATATTTTACCACTTAATATATACACACTTTACACTTTATTTATTTATTAATTTAAATTTTCTTTTCTTTTTTTTTTTTGAGACAGAATCTTGCTTTGTCACCCAGGCTGGAGTGCAATGGTGTGATCTCAGCTCACTGCAACCTCCACCTCCCGGGTTCAAGCGATTCTCCTGCCTCAGCCTCCCAAGTAGCTGGGATTACAGGCAGCCGCCACCACACCTGGCTCAGTTTTGTATTTTTAGTAGAGACAGGGTTTCACCATATTGGCCAGGCTGGTCTTGAACTTCTGACATCAGGTGATCCGCCCACCTTGGCCTCCCAAAGTGCTGGGATTACAGGAATGAGCCACCATGCTTGGCCAACACTATACAGTTTAAAATTCAAGAAAGTGTTTTTACATACTGTAATACGTTAATTTATAAGCATGTATAACTTTCATGCTATGAGGACAAATGGCCCGGACGGCATCTATACCCTATCTGCTGGGTAGCTGCCTTAAGAATGTGGCTGAATTGGTGTCCTTGGGGCCTTAAAGCAGGCCAGTTCCTTCCCTGGGAGAAGAGCTAGCAAGGGATCAGTCTTGGACAAGTTATTGATGACCTTTCAGTAACCACATCAGCATCTTCTAACACTTCCCAATTAAACTGGTATTCAGATGGCTTTTCCATTTCCATAAGTAGAGAATTGCCCTTAACATTAGTGCTACTTGTAATCATGCCGAACTTCTTCTCATCATTTGCTGAACTTAGGGCAATTAAATTATTTTCTAGTTATTTTAATTCTTTATACAACTATTGAATATTCAATATCGTTGTTATATACTAGGTAACAAAAATTATATATTGGAAGGCTACATTTGATTAAATCAAACCCAATTCTTCAGGTTGGCAAAGAGGCAACATTTTACAGTATAGTTGAGCATAGTTTTGTTGTCAGGGTGCCTGGGTGTGGTGGTGGGTGCCTGTAATCCCATCTACTTGGAAGGCTGAGGCAGGAGAATCACTTGAACCCAGGAGGCGGAGGTTGCAGTGAGCTGAGATCATGCCATTGCACTCCAGCCTGGGCAACAAGAGAAAAACTCTATGTCAAAAAAAAAAAAAATTGGGAAAAGATATCAATAAACTGTTATCAGAAATTGGATAACGGGTAACATAGTGACAACAGAGAGAAGGGAAACATGCAAGTTGATCCCTGTGATTGCCCAAGCTCTCCCTCTAAAAACATTCTGGATTGCACTGGAAGTTGCAGCACAGAGTTCCAAAGAGCAGAAAGAGAGCTCCAAAAATCTCTAGGGAAGTCCTTATTAGGCTTTGCGGAATAATAGAGTAATAACCCATAAGACAATGTGAAGAATGGCCATATTGATGTAAAATGAACCATTCTGAGAGTTTACATAGGGCTGTGAGCTCTTTAAGTTTCTATCAGCTGACTGGGTGTGGTGGCTCACGCCTGTAATCCCAGCACTTTGGGAGGCTGAGATGGGTGGATCACTTGAAGCCAGGAGTTCAAGACCAGCCTGGCCAACATGGTGAAACCCCGTCTCTACTAAAAATACAAAAATTAGCAGGTGTGGTGGTACACGCCTGTAATCCCAGCTACTTGGGAGGCTGGGGCATGAGATTCACTTGAAGCCAGGAAACAGAGGTTGCAGTGAACCAAGATGGTGCCACTGCACTCTAGTCTGGGTGACAAAGGAAGATGCTGTCTCAAAAAAAAAAAAAAAGTTTCTATCACCCAGAATATAGTCTTCATTTAACATCTGAGGCATTCAGTAGAGACACCAGAAATTTTTATCATGCTTTAGTAATAGGAATAAACCAGCTATACAGTTAAAAACTAACCTAGATTTCTCTAATAAAGCTTAAAATAACCACAGGTCTCAAAACAATTGAGCTTACCAGCCAGAAACTGAACTGCCTCTGAGGATAAAGTTCAATACTCTTTAAAGGAAGATGACAAAATCTAGACACTAACAACAACAACAACAACGACAACAACAATAAAAACACATACAGAATGCTTAGAATTTAATAAAAAATTACTAGACATAGCAGGAAGCAGGAAAATGTGACACATAACTGGAAGAAAAATTAGTCCATATAAATTGAATAAGAAATGACAGCAATGATGGTGGTAGCAGATATAAATATTAAAAGTACTATTGTAAACATACTCAATATGTTCAAGGATTTAAAGATAAGAGAACAAGAGAATGAGGAAATAAATGGAGGTTATTAAGATAAATTTCTAGAGGCAAAAAATGCAACATATGAAATATTTACTAGATTGTATTTACAGTGGATTAGACATTGAGGAAGAAAAGTTTAGAGAACCTGAAGATATCGCAACAGAAACTATCAAAAATTAAGGACAGAGGGAGAAGAAGAAAAAAAAAGACAGTATTTCAGTGACTTGTACATGTAATTAGAGTCTCAGATGGAGGGGAGGGAAAGAAAAACTAGTTGAAAATTAATCACCAAAATTTTTTCCAATTTTGATGAAAACAATAAACCCACAGATCCAAGAAGCCCAGTGAAATCCAAGCAGACAAACAAGATAACAAAAGAAAACCAAAATACATGTCATTCTTAAATTGCTCAAAACTATCAACATCCTATGAAGAATTTTTTTAGTAATTGAGAGGCTGATTCTAAAATGTATGTAGAAATCCCAAGGACCTAGAATAAGCAACTAATTTGAAAAAGATGAATGAATTTGGAGCACATATGTTACCCAATTTCAAGACTTACCATTAAGAAACTACAGTAACCATAATAGGACAGTATTGACCTAAAATGAATGTAGTGATCAACAGAATGGAATACAAAGGCCAGAAATAAACCCACACATATGAAGTCAATTGGTTTCTGACAAAAGTGCCAAGGTAATTCAATAAGGAAAAGATACTCTTTTCAATCAATGTTGTTGGAATAACTTCATATCCATAAAGATAAACAATATGAACCTTGACCCTTACCTCATATCAGACACAACATTTAACTTGAAATATGGGAATACTAGATCCAAATACAAAAGCTAAGCCTGTAAAACATTAGAGGAAATCATGGGAAGAATATCCTTATATAGTTTTGTGGTCAGCAAAGATGTGTTGGGTCACAAGATGTATAAACTGTAAAGAAATGGATATATTTCATCTCATTAAAATTAAAAGCTGCTGCTTTTCTAAATTGACCATTAATAACATTAAAAGGCAAACCACATAAACTGGAAAATATATTTGAAAAATCCATTTGAGAAAAAATACTTCTATATAAACATAAAGAAATCTTAAAACCTAATAAAAGTGCAATACAAATGGGCAAAATTTAAACAGAAATTTCACAAAGGATAATCTGTGAATGGTTAATAACCACATGAAAAAAGGTGGTCATCCTTATAATCATTGGGGAAATGCAAATAAAAGCCATATTTTATTAGTGAAACAATAGTGAAACACATCTTTTAGAATGGCCACAAATAAATGAGTGGCAGACAATAACAGCTCTTAATAAAGACGTCAAACAACTGAATTCTTATACATTGCTGGTGGGAATGTAAAATGTAACCACTACAGAAAACTTTGCATGTAGTTAAACATACACTTACTATATAAATCAGCAATTTTACTCCCAGGTATTTCCTCTAGAGTATAAAAATATATTTCTACACAAAGATTTGTGCATAATTGCTCATAGCATCTTTCATCCTAACTTTAAACTGGAAATAACATAAATGTCTAGCAGAAGATATTTGAAATACATATAACTGATGAAGGACTTGTATGCAAACATATAATAAATTACTACAAATTAAGAAAAAGTCTATTGGGTTCAATAAAGATGAGCAAAGGACATGAACTGACACTTAATAATTTCCAGATGGCCAATAAAACAGACAAAAAGGTAGTTAATGACGTTAATTTTCAGGAAAATGCAAATTAAAACCACAATGAGAAACACATATCTATCAGAATGGGCAATGTTAAAAATATCTGACAAGGTTTGGTGAGAATAGAAAGCAGCAGGAGATTTCGTGCGTTGTTGACGAGAATGTAAACTGGCACATCTATTTTGGAAAACTGGTCCAAACACACACACACATCTTATGCTCCAGCAGTTCCACTTCTGACAGAAACGCAAACATATATACACCCAAAGACAAATACAAGAGCATTCCTATGAGCCTTATTCATAATGGCCAAAAGTGGGGAAAAAATCCAAGTGTCCATCAGCTGTAGAAAGGATAGTGGTATATACATATAAATACATTACATTCAGTGATAAAAATGAATTAATGATTATTGAATACAATAGAATGGATAATTTTACAAAACCAGGTTTAGATAAAGGACAACATAGGATAAGTATATACTATATAATGTCAGTTACATAAAATAAAAAATATGCAAAAATAATATATAGGTTTCCAATTTAGGATAGTGGTAACCTTTGGGAAGGAGGACTGGATACTAACTTGAAGTTCATTTTCTACAACAGTGTTTTTCAATCTCAAAAAAAAAAAAATACAGCCAGATCTTTTAAAATCAAGTTAACTGTCATTGTGAACCCCAAACCAAACTCAAAACATCAAGCACTTGAAAGGTGAGCCCCCTGGTACACCAGAGTGGGAGGATCTGAGCCTGGTCTACGTTGCCTCCCTGTACGCCTTTCCTGATGTTCAGTTGAGACCCATTTGACCTGGAAAAGTAGAACTCCTTGATGGGCTCCCTGAAAGAAAAAACTGAAAAGGGTTTAATTGAAGTTTCATTTTTCAAGCCCAAATTTGCTAATCTCATTCCCTTTTTAAAAAGTCTTTGATATTTCTCTTTGCCAGTAATTCACATCCGACTTCTTAAACTGCATCCAAGCCCTCTAAGTTCTGGCCTTGGTCTAACTTTATGGCTAAACCCTGTATTTCTACCTTCTTATGGCAACTTCTGAAAGGCTCAAACCACACGACATAACTTTCCCAGGTGAGAAAGTACCATTCACGTTGGTGAGCCTTTACCTGAACCTTTACCCAAGCACATGCTGAGGCTTTACCCATGCACATGCTGATGCCTTTGTCTGGAATCCTTTTTCTCCCTCTTGCATGTATCTAACTCCTGGTAATTGTTTCTTCAAGGCTCTCCACCCTTCTCTGTAAAGCTTTCTCTGACACTAGCTGGAACAATGAGCTCTTTCTTTTTCTAAACATCCCTCCTCCTCAGTGGTCTATAAAATCCTCAAGGACCAGAAGCATCCTTGCATCTTTGTATCTTACCTTCTTTTCTATTAACCAGAATCTCTATAGTGAGTGCATGTTATCCTATTCTTTTTGATGACATTGGACCCTTTTGAATAACTTTCAAATGTTATATTTTTAAATATAATGTTCATTCACCATCAGAAATTTCCTTTTTTTAAGTCGAAGCCATGCACTTTTCTACTTGTAATGTATACCTAAGGTAAGAGAGTAATCCTAGCCCAGCAACAGATCTGCTCACTAAGAGATGTTGCTGCATGTTGATTTCAAAAAGAAATAGTGCCTCTTTAAGAGAACTCCAATTCTGAACCTCTGCCCAGTCCTTAAAACTCAAAGAAAATTCTCCCTTAATCTTGGACTTTAGTCTTATTTTTTGAGCTTTAAATTCCACCATAATCTCTTGTCTGGAGTACTAATCTTTACCACTTGAAGGGACATTTTGCATTATTATTATTTGACTGTAGAGGTTAATCCTTAACTGTAGGTTTGTGGTTGGGGGCCTTCTTAGAAAAGCTGTATTTTGGCAGGAACCTTAACCACAAATATTTAGGGGGTTTTCTTTGTAGTTCAATGACCTTATAGGACCCAAGCAGAGTAGATGGTATCAAGTACCTGTTTATTCTTTAGAAGACAAACCCTTTTTGAGGAAGTCAGTTTTTTAAAATTAAATGCTCATTCACTGTTCGTGATGATGATCCTTAAGAAAGGCAATTTCTCTCCAGAATCCAGAAGTAATGAGAGTTTGTTCACATGGAATGACTCAGAATTTTGACGTTACAGGATAAATACATCTAATTGATTCCACTCAAGTGGCAATATTGTTTTAAGAAATGTACTTAGAAATCCCAGCATTTTGGGAGGCCGAGACAGGCGGATCACGAGGTCAGGAGATCGAGACCATCCTGGCTAACACGGTGAAACTCCGTCTCTACTAAAAAAAATACAAAAAAACTAGCTGGGCGAGGTGGTGGGCGCCTGTAGTCCCAGCTACTTGGGAGGCTGAGGCAGGAGAATGGCGTGATCCTGGGAGGCGGAGCTTGCAGTGAGCCGAGATCTGGCCACTGCACTCCAGTCTGGGCGACAGAGCGAGACTCTGTCCCCTCCCCCCCCCCAAAAAAAAAAGAAATGTAGTTAGAGACATAACAATTTACATGCTGTAAAAAGTTACTGACAAAATGAGTGTAACATTCTATTTTGAATGCAAAAGAATGCCTTCTATTTTAGAAGGCAAACTCTTAGAGGGGAGGGCCCTAGATTGTTTAAGGCATTCTGAAATATGCCATGATAGTGAGTGGATGGTGATAAGAATAATTTAAAATTTTATGTTTCAAAAATATTTGAATATACTAATATCTTGTAAAAACAAAACCTGATATCACCTGAAATTTTCAGCCTATAAGTTAAAACAAAACATGTCAAACATGACAACAAACTATTAATACTCATTTATTCTACAAATACGAAACTATGTGCCATAGGAGCTTAATCAATACTTAATGATTGAGTAGCTTAACTTACTCAGAAAAATGATGGCATCTACTGATGGTTCTAATAGTTGCAACAATTTTTGTCACTCTGATAGTATAAATAGTTACAGATTTCTTCTCTTTAATTATTTCTTTCTAATTCTTATATTTCCCTTAATTATATTTATTTATTTTGTTTTTCTTAATTTTGGGCACATATATTTTCGTATGTCACAGAAAAACAGAATGACAGAAAGGAAAGGCTATGGCAATGGGTCTTGAGTGATGATTCTGGAAGAGGCTCTATAGAATGAGTCCAACTCAAATTTATAGATAAATAAGGGATATGCCCTAGGTTACAACTAGCTAATCACAGGACATTTCCAGAAAATCTAATCAGGTCATGTGGCTCTCAATTAATTTCTCTTTCTATTGTGTCAGACTTTTGAAAATGCTTCCTTTGGGCTAAGTCATTGCTGATATGCATTTTTATTTGAGTTTTGGCTGCAGAAAAAGTTTTATAGCCTCCAGCTTAGTCCCTAGCTGCTTTAGGGTTACCAAGGTGACTCTTGGGATAAAGTTCGGATGACTTGACACAATTTTCCTCTCAATCGTCATCATACAATTTTAGCTCAGACCATCTCACTGACTAGGAGAGCTCTGGGCAGGGAATTTATCTGGGACTCACTTTCAATTTTTAAAGAATGGCTTAAGTGAGAAATCATTGAAATAAACTGAAAATATTTAAATTTACATTTTGGTCATTCTTGACCTATGTATACACCTGTGAAACCATCACCACAATCAAAATAAATAGCATATCCATCACAACCACAAGTTTCCTCTTGCCCCTTTGTGATATCTTTCTCCTCTTCATCTCACCTTGTTTTCCACCCCCATTCCAGGCAAACACTATTCTGCCTTCTGTCATATAGATTAGTTTGAATTTTCTAAAATTGTACATAAATAGAATCATATAGTACATACTCATTTTCATCTGGTTTCTTTCACTCAGTGTTGCTATTTTGAGATTCATGCATGTTGTATTGTATATCGATGGTTTATTCCTTTTTATTACTGAATACTATTCCTTTGTCAGATATACCACATTTTGTTTCTCCATTCCTTTGCTGATGGAATTTGGGTTGCTTCCAGTTTTTTGCTATTGTAAAGAAAGCTGCCATAAATATTCATGTGTAAGTCTTTGTATATAGTTATAAGCTTTCATTTTCCCTGGGTAAATATTAAGGAGTAGAATAAGTGGATCGCACAGTAGGTGTAAATTTATCTTCTTTTGACTCTGAAAAACTGTTTTTCATAGTGATGCTATCATTTTATGTTCTCCCCAGCAGCGTGTGGGAGTTTCAGTTGCTCCACATCCTTGTCAACACTTGATATGCTTAGTCTTGTTCATTTAAGCTATTTTAATAGGTTTGTAGTGGTATCTCACTGTGGACTTACTTTGTATTTTTCTAATGACCAATGATGTTGAACATCTTTTCATTTATTTGCCATTTGTTGAACAGATGAAGTTTCTGTTTAAGTCTTTTGTTCTTTTAAAAATTCTATTGTTTATTTTCTTAATATTGAGTTTTGAAGGTTGTTTTTATATGTTCTGGATACATTCTTTATTACACGCATGACCTAAAAATATTTTTTCTTACTGTGGCTTGTCTTTTCACTCTCTTAATATTGTCTTTCAAAAAACAAAAATTTGAATTTGGTGAATGTCAGCTTACAGTTTTTTGAAATCAGTTTGTGGTATCTAAGAAACTGCTGACTAACTAGAGTCACAAAGATTTTCTTTTATGTGCACTTTTAACGTTTTATAGTTTTTGGTTTTACATTTATGTCTATGATCCATTTTGAGTCGATTTTTGTATAAATGCATTTATTTTTATATGGATATCCATTTGTTTCAGCATTATAATAGAGACAGTTTTTCCCCACTAGCTTGCTTTTGCAGCTTCATTGAAGGTCAGTGTCGATACATGTGTGAGTCTATTTTTAGATTTTCCATTCTGTTCCATTGATCTGTTTATCTTTCTTTATGCCATTATCACAGTCTCATCATTCCTATAGCTTTATAGTAAGGCTTGAAATCAGGTAGTGTTAGCATGAATTTTGTTCTTTTTGAAAATTTGTGTGTGTGTGTGTGTGTGTGACTACACTAGGTCCCGTGCATTTCCATATGAAGTTTAGAATCAATTTGATAATTTTTACAAAAGAAAGGCCTGCTGAGATTTTATGGGGATTATGTTGAGTCTTGAGTTCAGTTTGAGAATTGACCTTTTTTTTTTTTTCAAAGTTTTACTACTTTAAAAACTGTTATTATTTTTAATTGACACACACTAATTATACATAATTATGGGGTAATACTGAATCTTTTAATCATTAATTAGGTAAATCTCTCCACTTCATTAAAAATATGTCTCAGAAATGTTTTATAATATTCAGGATGCAGGTGTTGTGCAACTTCTGTTACGTTTTCCCATTTGTCATGTTTTTGATGCTAGTGCAATTTTAAAAAATTGAGTTTCTGATTGTTGCTGGTACATAGAAGTAGCTTTGATTTTTGTATGTTGACCTTGTATGCCGTGACTTGCTAAATTCATTTATCATTTCTAACAGAGTTTTTGCAGTTTCTGTTGAATTTACATAGATTTCATTAGATTTTCTACATAAACAGTTACATCTGGGAGTAAAACCAGTTTTGCTTCTTCTTTTTTAAACTGGGTATATTTTATTTTATGTTTCTCATCTTATTGTACAGTGGTCAGAATCTGTAGTACAATGTTGAATACAAATAGTAAGTGGACTTCCTTGTCTTATTTCTGATCTTAGGGGGAAAGAACTTCATCTTTTACTATTAAGTATGATTTCTCAATTGATTTTTCTACAGCTATTGCAATGATCATATCATTTTTGTTTGTTTGTTTGTTTAACATGATGAATTACATTGAGAGATTTTCGAATGTTAAACTTTGTATTCCTTGGATAAACCCCACTTGGTCATACTGTACCATCCCTCCTCTACCCCCTTTGTTTTAAGAGACAGAGTTTCACTCTGTCACCCAGGCTGCAATTCAGTGGCCGTAGGACAGCTCACTGCTGCATAGAAGTCCTGGGCTCAAGCAATCCTCCCACCCCAATCTTCTGAGTAGCTAGGACTACAGGCACATGCTGCCACATCTGGATAATGTTTTTGTACAGACAGGGTCTCACTCTGTTTTCCAGTCTGATTTTAAACTCCTGGCCTCAAGTAATTTTTCTACTTTGGCCTCTCAAAGCACTTGGACTACAGGCATATATAATTTTTATATATTGTTGGATTTGATGTGGTCTAATTTTATTAAGAAGTTTTGCTTCTAAGCTCATGAGGAGGATTCATCTATAGTTTTCTTATAATGTCTTGTCTGATTTGTGTATCAGGATAGTGCTGTCCTCATAGGATAAGTTGAGAAGTGTTTCTCCTCTTCAATTTTCTGGAAGATCTTATGTGGTATGTATATGTGTATAGTATTAATTAGGCAGTTCTTCCTTAAATGTTTGGTGGGATTTACCAGTGAAAATTTAGAATGTAAGATTTTTTTCCTTCTGTAATACTTAATTTTGTACCCTTGGAGATGATATTACCATGGTTGAGAATGTATGATCTCTTGAATTAAAGCTTTTTCACCCATAAACGTATATTTTTATGTTGTTGATATATAACTGCATTTATTAATTTTAAAGCCCCCAATGCAGAGCTATGCAGAAATATAAAAGATATGATATAGAATATGATATGATGAAGAGCCTGATAATGGATAATAATAAGCTATTGGATAGTTTTTAAAGTAATAAATTAGTAAGTTTAACAAACACCAATGATTCACTATGAGTTTTTAAAAAATATTTGTGACAAAATGCACATAAAATTTTACCATCTTAAATGTCTCTAAGTGTGTAGTTTAGTAGTGTTAAGTAAATTCACATTGTCGTGCAATGAATTTCCAGAACTTTTTCAACATGTAAAACTGAAACTGTATTCCCATTAAATAACGATTTTCCATTCCCCACTTCTTTCAGTCCCTGGATACCACCATTGTACTTTGATTTTCATGAGTTTGATTAATCAAGATATCTCTGGTGTTTGTGTGACTGGCTTATTTCACTTAGCATATTGTCCTCAAGGTTCATTCCTATTGTAACATGTATCAGATTTTTTTCCTTTTTAAGGTTGAATACTATCCCATTAAATGTATATGCCACATTTTGTTTATTCATCTGTCAAAGAATGTTTGGGTTGTTATACCTTTTGGCTATTGTGAATCATGCTACTTTGGATATAGGCTTATAAATATTTCTTCAAGACCCTGCTTTCTGGCTTTTAGATGTATGTTTAAGAATATGAATTTTAAAGCTGTAGTAATCAAACATATTTCCCAGGACAGAAGTGACAGCAGAAAAATAATGCCAGCCGAGACAAATCCTGGAAGTCAAACTTTATCTTCCTGCTGTGGAATTCTCGTGACAAAACATAATATGCTTATATCCTCAAGTTTGAGGCTCATACTGATTAAGAACAAACTTAATAGTCTTCATGCCATTTCTTTCAATTCTGAAGTTATGTTTTGGAATATACTTAATAGGAATACGTGATCAAATAGCTTTAAAGACAGGAAGAGACCAGTGTATTTCCTGTGTTTCTATGTAATGAACATGGCTTTTTATTTCTTGTATATGTATAGACTACGTCATAGAATATAAAATTCTTGGCTAACAGTCTTTCTCCTGACGTGACTGTAGACATTGCTCCACTGTTTTCAGAATAAACGTTTGAGGCTGACATGATTTATAGTCTTTTACATATAGGTGAATACTTGTGGGTTTTAAAGTTTATTCTTGTAATTCAAATATTTTGTCAGGAAATGTCAATGTGTGGCTTACATTTCTCAAAGGCAGTAAGCCTTGACTAACTGGAAACACTAGACTTTTTGTTTTTTAAATATGGGAAATTTCTTCAGTTGTGGGTCTAGCTATTGTCTAGTTTTCCCATTTGTGTCCTTGAGCTGAGTTTCTGTTCTTCGTTGTTTTCACTGATTATTATTTTTCTCGTTATTTTCAGTTCATTGTGCTTTTTCTTTGCATTCTAGAGAGTTTTTGAAGACTGTCTTTGGCCCGATTGATTTGCCTTTTCATGCTACCAAGTTCTGCCCTTTGCTACCTTCTCTGTAAATGTGAATTCTGCTACTGTATTTTACATTTTCTAAAATTTCTCCCTTACCTCCCCTTTTTCATTTAAAATTTCATCATGACTTCTTTTTAAAAAAATTTGTAAAGAAAAGAGGTTTAATTGAATCACAGTATCACACAGCTGGGGAGACCTTAGGAAACTTAACAATCATGGTGGAAAGCACCTCTTCACAGGGTGGCAGGAGAGAGAATGAGTGCAAGCAGGGGAAATGCCAGACCCTTATAAAAGCATCAGATCTCATGAGATTCACTTATTATCATGAGAACAGCATTGGGGAACCACGCCATGATCCAGTGACCTTCATCTGGTCCCACCTTGACATGTGGGGATTATGAGGATTACAATTCAAGGTGAGATTTGGGTGGGGACACAGAGCCAAACCATATCACATATACAGTGAGATCAACTAACATGTTTATGGGTTTTAAGTTTACTAATAATGAACTGGACTCTGGGTCACTGTCACTGATGAGAATTCCTATTGCTGGTGAAGAACTGTGTTCCTTTGGAGTAGAAGAGGCGCTCTGATTTTTAGAGTTTTTAGCTTTTCTGTTCTGGTTTCTCCCTGTCTTTGTGGTTTTACCTACCTTTGGTCTTTGATGATGGTAATGTACAGATAGGGTTTTGGTGTGGATGTCCTTTCTGTTTGTTAGTTTTCCTTCTAACAGTCAGGACCCTCAGCTGCAGGTCTGTTGGGAGTTTGCTGGAGGTCCACTCCAGGCCCTGTTTGCCTGGGTATCACCAGCAGAGGCTGCAGAACACCAAATATTGCAGAACACCAAATGTTGCTGCCTGATCCTTCCTCTGGAAGCTTTGTCCCAGAGGGGCACCCGGCTGTATGAGGTGTCAGTTGGCCCCTACTGAGAAGTGTCTCCCAGATTAGGCTACTTGGGGGGTCAGAGACCCACTTGAGGAGGCAGTCTGTCTGCTGGTAGAACCACTACTCTCTTCAAAGTTGTCAGACAGGGACATTTAAGTCTGCAGAAGTTTCTGCTGCCTTTTGTTCAGATATGCCCTGCCCCCAGAGGAGGAGTCTACAGAGGCAGGCAGTCCTCCTTGAGTTGCAGTGGGCTCCACCTAGTTCAACTTCCCGGCCACTTTGTTTACCCACTCAAGCCTCAGCAATGGCAGACTGTCATCCCCAGCCTCGCTGCTGCCTTGCAGTTCAATCTCAGACTGCTGTGCTAGCAGTTAGCGAGGCTCCGTGGGTGTGGGACCCTCTGAGCCAGGCACGGGATATAATCTCCTGGTGTGCCATTTGCTAAGACCGTTGGAAAAGCTCAGTATTGGGTGGTGGGTATCCCAATTTTCCAGGTACTGTCTGTCACAGCTTCCCTTGGCTAGGAAAGGGAATTCCCTGACCCCTTGTGCTTCCCAGGTGAGTCGATGCCCCACCCTGCTTCGGCTCACACTTTGTGGGCTGCACCCACTGTCCAACAATCCTCAGTGAGATGAACCCAGCACCTCAGTTGGAAATGCAGAAATCACCGTCTTCTGCATTGCTCACGCTGAGAGCTGTAGACTGGAGCTGTTCCTATTCGGCCATCTTGGAACCCGGAGGCCATGATTTCTTTTTATCTCATTAATTTTCTCTTGTTGCTTTCTTGTTCTGCTTCTTAAAAATTATGTTTACTAGAAACCTACTGAGGAAAACCAAGGTTTTTTTTTTTTTTTTTGGTTTTTGCTGTAAACTGCTTTTACAGACTGATGATTTCTCTGAATCTCCAATACGATGCTTGCTTTTCCTTATCTGTGGGAATATTTCTCCCTATGGGCCCAACAATAACCTGCCTTCATCAATTTATTTTTTTCTGCCAAAAGATCTGGTGAGTGAATTTCTCTGCATGTCTTTGTTATTTCCAAGGGTGCTATTAAATGCCCTCTTGAGACCTACAGCACCATGATACTCTCCAATGAATTGTTCGCAGCCCAATCCCTAGTGTTAACAGGTTTTGATTTGTTCGACTTTGTTGGACTGACAAGGGATCTTCTCTTCCTGACACTTTCAATATGGTATATGAAAAACTACTCTTGTAAATATGTATCATGACCAGTCCTTTTCCTTCACCTGGAGATTGAGTCTAATCTATAAACACAGTCTAGGAAACATGGAAATAAAAAGCCTAGATGAAGGGAAAAGTCCTCTAAAATGCTTCCCATGTTGGTTTAAAGACTAATGTATCATAAACTATGTAGAAGGCCAATGGCGAATAAAATCACAAATTGACCAAAGCTGGTTGAACTTGAAGCATGAATACTTCAAATAGAAATTAAAATGTGTATAGAACAAAAAGAGTGAGTGAATTCTGCACCAGCAACTAAGGTATCCAGGTTCTCTTGTTGGGGCTGACTAGGTGGTTGGAGTGACCCATGGAGAGCAAGGAAAAGCAGGGTGGTGCAATGTCCCACCTGGGAGCCACACAGGGCAAGGGGCACTCCAACCCCCGGCCAAGGGAGGTGTTGAGTGATCGTACTACCTTGCCCAGGAAACCAGTTTTTCCATGGATCTGTGCAACCTGCAGATCTGGAGATCCCCATCATGAGCCCCTGTTACCAGGGCATTGGCTACCAAGCACAGAGATGTGCAGCTTCTCAGTGACCACTTGGCAGGAGACTGCCTAAGACTACTGAGTTCCAGGAGGAGGGGTGGCCATCATCACTGCAATTCCAATCTGCCATTTTCCCCCTGCTGGTGCCAGGCACACTGGATGGTTTGGACCCAGGAGGAATTCCCCACAGCACAGCATAGTGGCTGTGGCAGATCATGGCCAGATTGCCTCTTTAGGCCAGACCCTAACCCATCCCTCCCCACTGGGCAGGACCTCCCTGCAGTAATTTCAGGAACTCCAACCAGGGATTTAGGGACGGAACTCTGATCTCCCTGGGACTGAGACACTGGGGGAAGGGGCAGCCTTAGTCTCCACAGAACAGCATACTTTCCTTGTGCTTTCTCTGAGGACTCTGGGCAGTCCAGATGAGTAGGATTCCCCCAGCACAGCGTAACCCCTCCACCAAGGGGCAGGCAGAGTGCTTCATTAAGTAGGTCCCAAATTGGGAGCCTCCTGACTGGGTGAGACCTCACAACACTGGTCGCCAGACATCATATACAGGAGTGTTCCCACTGGCAACAGGTTGGTGCCCCACTGGGATGGAGCTCCCAGAGGAAGAAGCAGGCAGCCATCTTTGCTGTTCTGCAGCCTTCACTGGTGACACCTCCAGGGGTGGAAGGAATCCAGGTGAATGCGGTCTGGAGTAGACCCCCAGCAAACCACAGCAGCCCTATGGACAAGGGGCCTGACTTTTAAAAGAAAAACAGACAAACAAACAGAAGGCAGCAGCAATAACAGCATCAACAGAAAAGTCCCTACAACAACCCCATCCAACATCAACAGCCCCAAAGACTAAAGCTACAGAAAGTCACAAAGATGAGAAAGAGACAACACAACAATGCTAAAAACTCAAAAAGCCAGAGTGCCTCTTCTCTAAACATTCACAATACCTCTCCAGCAAGGGCACAGAACTGTGAGGAGGTTAGGATGGATGAATTGACAGCAGTAGGCTTCAGAAGATGGGTAATAATGAACTTTGCTGAGCTAAAGGAGCATGTTCTAACCCAATGCAAAGAAGGTAAGAGCCATGAAAAAACATTACAGGAGCTGTTAACCAGAATAACCAGTTAGAAAGGAACATAAAAGACCTGATGGAGCTGAAAAACACAACATGAGAACTTCGCAATGCAATCACAAGTATGAATAACGGAATAGACCAAGCAGAGGAAAGAATTTTAGAGCTTGAAGACTATCTTGCTGAAATAGGACAGACAGACAGACAAGATTAAAGAAAAAGGAATGAAAAGGAATGAACAAAACCTCTGAAAACTATGGGATTATGTAAAAAGACTTAACCTATGTCTAATTGGGGTACCCGAAAGAGACAGGTAGAACAGAACGAAGTTGTAAAACATACTTCAGTATATCATTCAGGAGAACTTCCCCAACCTAACAAGACAGGCCAACATTCAAATTCAGGAAATTCAGAGAACCCCTGTAAGATACTCCATGAGAAGATCAACCCCAAGACACATAATCATCAGATTCTCCAAGGTCAAAATGAAGGGAAAAATGTTAAGGGCAGCCAGAGAGAAAGGCCAGGTCACCTACAAAGGGAAGCCCATGAAGCTAACAGTGGGCTTCCCTATAAGCAGAAACCCTATAAGCCAGAACAGATTGGGGACCAATTTTCAACATTCTTAAATAATAGAATTTCCAACCCAGAATTTCATATCCAGCCAAACTAAGCTTCGTAAGTGAAAGTGAAATAAAATCCTTTCCAGACAAGCAAATGCTGAGGGAATTCGTCACCACCAGGTCTGCCTCGCAAGAAGATCTCCTGAAGTAAGCACTAAATATGGAAATGAAAAACCATTATCAGCCACCCCAAAAACACACTGAAGTACACAGACCAATTACACCATGAAGCAACTTCATCAAGTCTGCAAAATAACCAGCTATTATCATGATGACAGGATCAAATTGACATATATAATAATACTAACCTTAAATGTAAAAGAGCTAAATGCCCCAATTAAAAGACACAGAATGGCATGCTGGATAAAGAGTCAAGATCCTTTAGTGTGTTGTATTAAAGAGACCCATCTCATGTGCAAAGACACTCATAGGCTCAAAATAAAGGGGGATGGAGGAAATGCTACCAAGCAAATGGAAAGCAGAAAAAAGCAGGGGCTGCAATCCTTGTTTCTGACAAAACAGACTTTAAACCAACAAAGATAAAAGATGACAAAGAATGGCATTACATAATGGTAAAGGGATCAATTCAATAAGAAGAGCTAATTGTCCTAAATGTATATGCACCCAATACAGGAGCACCCGGATTCAAAACACAAATTCTTAGAGACCTACAAAGAGACTTAGACTCCTATACAATAATAGTGGGAGACTTTAACACCCCACTGTCAATATTAGATCATTGAGACAGAAAAATTAACATAGATATTCAGGACTTAAACTCAGCTCTGTATCCAGTGGACCTGATAGATATCTATAGAACTCTCGACCCCAAAATAACAGAATATACATCTTTATTGGCACCACATGGCACTACCACATGGCACTTCTCTAAATTGATCACTTAGAGGTAAAACATTCCCCAGCAAATGCATAAGAAATGAAATCATAACAGTGTCAGACCACAGCATAATCAAGTTAGAACTCAAGATAAAGAAACTCACTCAAAACCATACAACTACATGGAAATTGAACAACCTACTCCTGAATGACTCCTAGGTAAATAATGAAATAAAGCAGAAATCAAGAAGTTCTTTGAAATCAGTGAGAACAAAGCGACAATGTACCAGAATCTCTGGGATGCAGGTAAAACAGTGTTAAGAGGAAAATTTATAGCACTGAATGTCCACATCAAAAAGTTAGAAAGATCTCAAATCAACACCCTAACATAACAACTGAAAGAACTAGACAAACAGGAGCAAACAAACCCCAAAGCTTGCATAAGACAAGAAATAACCAAGATCAGAGCAGCACTGAAGGAAATAGGTAGGTATACAAAAAACTTCAAAAAATCAATCCAGTAACTGTTTTTTTGAAAAAATCAATAAAATAGACCTCTAGTTAGACTAATAAAGAAGAAAAGAGAGAAGAGAGAAGAATCAAATAGAATAAAAAATGATAAAGGTGATATTACCATTGACCACACAGAAACACGAATGACAGTCAGAGAATACCATAAACACCTCTATGGAAATAAACCAGAAAATTTAGAAGAAATGGATAAATTCCTGGACACGTAGACCCTCCCAAGACTGAACCAGGAAAAAGTTGAATCCCTGAATAGACGAATAACAAGTTCTAAAATTGAGGCAGGAATAAATGCCCTACCAACCAAAAAAAAGCCTAGGACCAGATGGATTTACAGCTGAAATCTATCAGAGGTACAAAGAGAAGCTAGTACCATTTCTTCTGAAAGTATTCCAACAAACTGAAAATGAGGGACTTCTCTCTAACTCATTTTATGAGCTCAGCATCATCCTGAAAGCAAAACCTGGCAGAGATACAATAAAATAAGAAAACTTCAGGCCAATATCCTTGATGAATATCAATGCAAAAATCCTCAATAAAATACTGGTAACCTAATCCAACAGCACATCAAAAAGCTTATTCACCAGCTTCATCCCTGGGATACAAGGCTGGTTCAACATACTCAAATCAGTAAATGGAATTCATCACATAAACAGAACTAAAGACAAAAACCACATGATTATCTCAATACACAGAAAAGGCCTTCAATAAAATTTAACACCCCTGCATGTTAAAAACTCTCAATAAGCTAAGTTTTGATGGAACATACTTGAAAATAACAAGAGCTATTTATGACAAACTCAAAGCCAATATCATACTGAATGGGCAAAAGCGGGAAGCATTCCCCTTGAAAGCTGGCACAAGACGAGGATGCCCTCTCACACTACTTCTCCTATTCAACATAGTATTGGAAGTTTTGGCCAGGGCAATCAGGCAAGAGAAAGAAATACAGGGTATTCAAATAGGAAGAGAGGAAGTCAAATTTACTCTGTTTGCAGAGGACACGATCCTATATCTAGAAAGCCCCCACTCTCTCAGCTCAAAAGCTTCTCAAGCTCATAAGCCATGTCAGCAAAGTCTCAGGATACAAAATCAGTATGCAAAAATCACAAGCATCCCTACACACCTAAAATAGACAAGCAGAGAGCCAAATCATGAGTGAACTCCCATTCATAATTGCTACAAAGAGAATAAAATACCTAAAAATACAACTAACAAGAGAAGTACAGGACCTTTTCAAGGAGAACTATAAACCACTGCTCAAGGAAATAAGAGCGGACACAAACAAATGGAAAAACATTCCATGCTCATGGATAGGAAGAATCAATATTGTGAAAATGGCCATGCTGCCCCAAATAACTTATAGATTCAATGTTATTCCCATTAAACTACCATTGACATTCTCACAGTATTAGAAAAAAAAGACTTTACAATTCATATGCAACCAAAAGAGAGCCCATATAGCCAAGACAATCCTAAGCAAAAAGAACAAAGCTGGAGGGACCATGCTACCTGACTTCAAACTATACTACAAGGCTATAGTAAACAAAACAGCATAGTATGGGTACAAAAACAGATACATAGTCCAATGGAATGGAATAGAGATCTCAGAAATAAGACCACACATTTACACCATCTGATTTTCAACAAACCTGATAAAAGCAAGCAATGGGGAAAGGATTCCCTGATTAATAAATGATGCTGGGAGAACTGGCTAGGCATATGCAGAAAACTGAAACTGAACCCCTTCTTTGCACCTTATACAAAAATTACTTCAAGATGGCTTAAAGCCTAAAATGTAAAACCCAGAACTATAAACACCCTAGAAGAAAATCTAGGCAATACCATTCAAGACATAGGCACAGGCAAAGATTTCATGACAAAAACATCAAAAGTAATTGCAGCAAAAGCAAAAAGTGACAAATGGGATCTAATTAAACTAAAGAGGTTCTTCATAGCAAAAGAAACTATCATCAGAGTGAACAGACAACCTATAGAATGGGAGAAAATTTTTGCAACCTACCCATCTGACAAAGGTCTAATATCCTGAATCTACAAGGAACTTAAACAAATTTACATGAAAAAAACAACCCCATTAAAAAGTGGGAAGGACGTGAAGAGACACTTCTCAAAAGAAGACATTTATGCAGCCAACAAATATATGAAAGAAAGCTCAACATCCCTAATCATTAGAGAAATGCAAATCAAAACCACAATGAGATGCCATCTCAATCCAGTCAGAATGGCAATTATTAAAAAGTCAAGAAACAACAGGTCCTGGCAAGGCTTTGGAGAAATAGGAATGCTTTTACACTGTTGGTGGGAATGTAAATCAACTCCACCATTGTGGAAGAAAGTGTGGCAATTCCTCAAAGACCTGGAACCAGAAAGAGCATTTGGTCCAGCAATCCCATTACTGTGTATATGCCCCAAGGAATATAAATCATTCTATTATAAAGATACATGCACACATATGTTCATTGCAGTTCTATTCACAATAGCAAAGATGAGGAATCAACCCAAATGCTCTTCAATGATAGATTGGATAAAGAAAATGTGGTACATATATACCATGGAATACTATGCAGCTGTAAAAAGGAATGAGATCATGTCCTTTGCAGGGACATGGATAGATCTGGAAGTCGTTATCCTCAGCAAACAAACACAAGAACAGAAAACCAAACACTGCATATTTTTACTTATAAGTGGGAGTTGAACAATGAGAACACATGGTCACAGGGAGGGGAATAACACACACTGGAGTCATTCGCGAGGGGCGGGGGGCAGGAGGAGGGAGAACATCAGGATAAATAGCTAATGCATGTGGGGCTTAATACCTAGGTCATGGGTTAGTAGGTGCAGCAAACCACCATGGCACACGTTTACCTATGTAACAAACCTGCATGTCCTGCACATGTATTTCAGAACTTAAGTTAAAAAAAAAGAAATTAAAATGTGTGAGTTCAAAGGCATTTGTTTAAATTTGCGAGTTGGAAACAGATTATATTATGAAATGTGAAAACTCATGTAGCACCTTGTGCCTAATGTATAAGAGTAATCTTTAAGTATTATTTTCTCTCTCCTTGTTTCTTCTTCTCACCTTCCTCTCTCCCTAGCCTCATCCTTTCTATGTGAATTCAGGCTTAGATTGAAGATGCAGATATAGAACCTGACAGCATATGTAGAGGCTATTTTTGTTGGTGTGAGATAGCCACCTGTAAACTCCATTTAAAAGTTGAGTTGCAGATGCATAGCACCTAACTTACGTGTTATATACACACACATAAATACACAAATACACACATATAAATATGTGTGTGTATATCCATGTCTCTCTCTGTGTGTGTGTGTGTGTGTGTGTGTGTGTGTGTATATATATACACTTATTTCCAAGAAATATGTTTTTGATTACTAATTTTTAAAAAATTAATAACAGGAGTGATTCATTTCCAAAGAGTCTTATACTTCTTTATCATGGCAATTCAATAGAAAGCAAATGTGGAAACAATGTCACTGATTTAAAAGGAGGAGAAGAATATAAGCAATATATCATGCTTCTTTATTAATAGTTTTGCTACTCTTTTTCCATCTTTATCATTTTTCTCTGGACTTGAACTTTAAAAATATAATTATTGGCCAGGCGCGGTGGCTCACGCCTGTAATTCCAGCACTTTGGGAGGCCAAGGCGGGTGGATCACAAGGTCAGGAGATCGAGACCATCCTGGCTAACACGGTGAAAACCTGTCTCTGCTGAAAAATGCAAAAAATTAGCCGGGTCTGGTGGCGGGTGCCTGTAGTCCCAGCTACTTGGGAGGCTGAGGCAGGAGAATGGTGTGGCAGAGCTTGCAGTGAGCTGAGATCGCGCCACTGCACTCCAGCCTAGGTGAAAGAGCAAGACTCTGTCTCAAAAAAAAAAAAGTAAAATAAAATAAAAATAAAATATAATTATTAAGCTCAATTTGTATATTTTATTTTTAAGTTTTATGTTTTGTGGGTACATAGTAGGTGTATATATTTATGGGATACTGAGGTATTTTGATACAGGCATGCAATTTTAATAATCACATCATGAAGAATGGGGTATCCAGCTCTTCAAGCATTTCTTTGTATTTTAATCCGATTATACTCTTAGTTATTTCAAAATGTACAATTAAATTTTTACTGACTATCATCACCTTGTTGTGCTATCAAATAGTAGGTCTTATTAGTTTTGGTATTAAAAAAATACTTTGAAAACAGGTTATGTAAAGCTTTACAGCTTGACTATTGCTCTTTTATACACCCTGGGTGGCTAAAGCTTTAAACACCTCAGGTGTCTTGAGGAACTATCAATGGACCATTAAACAACTATATTATGCCGTAGAGCTATATTCCTGGCAGCATTTGACCCGTGTCATCATGTCCTTCCTTGCTCATCTTCTAAAATAACAGTCCGACAGCTTTATGTACCCATGTGTAGCGTGGTAATGTGATCTCAGGCAGGTTGTAGGGATCATGTTCAGCTCAGATATGTTGACCTGTGGTCAAACAATGGGTAATATGTCAATCACAGAACTCATATCCAATATAAGAACTTTGTTTTAAGCCATGACATACTTTGGTATATGTCACTTTTGTGTAAATCTGTAGCCGAAATTATACTGTTGAGGAAAAGATATGGGTAAATGTATTTCTGAGTCCTTTCTGTTTTTCTTCTCTTATTGTGTGCACCCCAATCAACTGCCAGTCAAATTCATGGAATTCACTTCATGCGTATCTTTGGGAATGCTTTATGGCCGTGAGAGTCAGATGAAAAAGGTAACAGAGGAAAGGAAAATGACTCCTAAGGAAAGGATGAGAGATAAATTGAATGATGCACAATTTATTGCCTTGAAAGATGGATAGGATACAGATTGGTAAAATAGATTTGCTATGTTGGGCACAAGAGCTTAGGTTTTATATGGAAGACAAGATTTTGGAGAAGAGTAGAAACCTGACACGAATCAGTATTTTAGAAACATTAATAAAGCAGTGGGCCACAGGAGAGCCAGGAGTAGGAGATGATTAGAAAGGGGAGAATATAACTATATTACCCTACAAGTCTTGAGGTAAGACATAGAGTTTAGAAGGAAGGTGGCACCCAATAAGAGAGCAAGAAGCAAGTTCAAGAGGAACGTTACATGATGAAGTTTTAGAATTTGGAATAGGCACGTGATTGGCTAAATGAAGTGGTAGAAGGAGGAATCTACAAATTAGGTGAACTGAAATGCATATTTCTAAATATTTCTCCTTAAATTGTACTTTGATAAAACAGTAAATGATATTAGCTCGTATGTTTCCAAATACAGGGCACTCCATCTAGAAAGTTACAAAAGTATGTTAATAATTGAGGAAAAAGAGAGATAATTGGGATTGAAGATAGTGAAAGGAGATCACAGCTGGAGAGCAGGAATAGGTTTCCCCCACAAAATAGCCTTGGGCTGTATAAAGACAGTATGTGCTTTGAGATTCTATTTCTCTGTCCAAGGGTATGAGGAACCCACAAGAGCCAGGTCAGAAGTTGCTGATAAGTACTTACCTGGCTTAGAGTTAACGTGGTCGGACCTAAAAATCTTTAACTTGGCATTAGGGGAAAGGTGGTTGAAGAAATGCCATGGCAAAATCTTATGATAGCACACATTTATTTCCTCTGTGGCAGGCACTTTTCTAAGACCTTTACATATTTTCATTTGGCCATTGCAGTAATTTTATGAGATAGGTATTCTTACTATCTCCCCAATCTCACGTATTCTCATGTTATAGATGAGAAATCTGAGACCAAGAGAGGTTAAATAACTTGATTTGTGTAACATAGCTGATGAATGTTAGATAGGAATTAAAGCTCTGGTGGGCTGACTTCAAGATCTTTGGACTCTTGGACACTATGTTAAATTGTCTCATGCTGCATACATGGAGATACTCTTAATTATCTTGAGTTAAATAAGTCAATGTGAGTTACCCAAAGCTTTCTCTGCAACATGTATCAAACATTTAGATGGGGCCCCTTTAAAATCAGAATGTGGAAGTCAATGAAATACAATTGTTTGATTTCACGCTTATATTGGATAATATTGGCATCTGCCTTTATGCTTGTTCCTACAGAATCTGTTCTGCTTACCCTGGCATGGCTCACCTGCTTCCATCTATGGGTTGCAGGCTCTCCATTCTCTGGGGTTTTTAACCTGTGTTGGGAAGAAGCAGGCACACAAGCGGAGGCATAAGGCCTGTAGGCTGCCTCTCTGGCTTTCTGATATCCCCATTTCCATGTAGACTAAATTCCTGATACTCCAGCTGTAGTAAGTGAACTGTCATCAGGAGCATCACTTCAGCTCTTACCTTGGAACTGTTAAATCAGAAGCTGCACTTTAATCAGATTCTCAGGTAACATGTGTGCACATTCAAATTTGAGAAGCACTGATCTGAATGTGTTTATTGCTTAGCTGCTGACCTATCTGTGTGGTACCTGATTTCAAAAGTAGTTTCTGATGTACCGTGAAAGCTTTGTTTCTGGTACCTGGGTTTGTAGGTATCTAAGTGGTTTCTCAAGCACATCTCTGTCCAGACTTCTAATGTTTGCACATTTCTCTATTTTTTCCATTCCTAGTTTCTTGTTCTGTTTCCTCCATGATCCATCCCTACTTGTGGTCTTAGAACTAAAGAAATAATAATAATTATATTACTTATTTCCTTATAAAAAAATCACAAAATGAAGATATATAGCCAAAGGAGCTATTAACCTAGGTGGAAGTTTATATCAATCATTTGGACTAATATTTTGTCTGTTTTTGACTATGGCAATGCAATAAATAAACAGAGCCTTCTTTCCCTCCATTCATTCTATATCTGCAGTATGTGGCATTATATGTGAAATGAGAACTTGGTAATAGTTCTTATTTTCTCATTATGTTAAACAAAAAGACAATTACTTATCATTTTTCGGTGTGTGATGATTAATGAATGTCTTTGGTTGCCTTTCTCAGAAGTGTAGCAGAGGTCAACTGGCTGATTCCTCTGTTGCTACTTCTAGGATTCCTATGGTGTGTGAGATATTTATTCAATTTAAGTATTAGTCATCCATGGGGATTTCCTGTGTAATAACTCTTACAGGTATCATTTCAAAGAAGAGCATAAAGGTGTGTTTATAGACATCCACCCACACCCCTTTCCCTGAAGAGTATACTTTTTAAGTGTTACTGTGATGAATCTTCTTTGAAGATTCAACATCAGGTAGAATCTAAAAAAAAAAAAAAAAGAAAGAAAACGTTTTTCTCGGTAGATTTACAAAAGAAAGTTTTATCTAGTGAGTTTAGAAAATGGCACAGGGTTAGGTACAGAAGAAAAAATCAAAATGCATAGGACTTCTAAAATTGTGAATTAAGAATTTGAAAACTAAATGATAGAGTCATGAGAAACAAGGAATTATTCCTTTATGCTCTAGTTATGACATTTGTGCAATTATTACTATTCTATTCCCTTACTTATTTTTCATAGGCTTGCATTAAAGACCTTACACAAAGCCTCCGTCAAATAACATTTCTACATATCCCACTGACACTGCAAAGGTTAGACATTTGGAAAGATTCTACTCTCCCAACAGGAGTCTGCAGCTAAGGAGCAGTAGCATACAGAATTAAACTTCCAGGAAAATCCCTGGGTCACTTTGTAACCTTTTGAAAACAGCTTTATCGATTGATCTCCAAAGGCAAAGGCAAGTAATAACAACAAGAAATGCAAAGGCAAGTAATAACAAGAAATACACGCTTATTTTTCTAGGTGGCTGAATTGAAGTTTTTTAAAAAAATTTTTTATTTTTAAGTGATGCCCTAGGACTCCAAGGCTGGGCCATCACATAGTGAGCAAAGAGCTCTGGTTCTTTGATTTCATTTCTGGTTCATGGTTTTATTATAAAATCTTCACCATCTCCAGTGATTTGTAAAATCTTCACCATCTCCAGTGATTTGTAGAGTGAAGCTGATGGTGTGGGAAGCCATAGTGAATTTTGCAGAACTGATAGGATATTCACTGATGTGTAGAGACATAGCTTTTGATTGTGCTATATGGATTTGCCACTGAGGCAAAAACTGGTTTGAAGTCCTGTTTAGGGACAACACGAGGGTTGGAGTAATTTTCTAAAAATGTTATAGAAGAGGTTTCAGACTTCATAATCTCAGAGTGCAGAGGTAGTCAGGGGAAAGGGCAATCTTTAAGATGGAATAATTTTTAAGTCTCATAAAATAGGAACCTACCTGGGGTGTTCCTTTGGCAGTAGCATGTCTCAAGGAGCTACATACAATATGATACAGTGCTTTCTTTGACATAATTACTCTATCTATTGGTACTGATGTTTGATTTCTGCTCTGATCTTCTATTCACATAATTTTATTTTTATACACCAATCTATCTAAATTCAATCCATTTTTCAAGGCCAAGCACTGTGCATTATATTGTGTTATATTTTTATTCAGTGATGTTCTTCTTTCATGGGGTCAACCTTGTCTGAGTCAGCACAGGATTTTACATTTTTTTTTTCTAGAAGTCATCACATGGCTAACCTAGTTTAAATCACTCAAGTTTTAGTTGAAAGAAGAGAAGCCCCAAAAGATAACATAATCCATGGCTCAGGCAGGACAAAGATCTTTGTTTGTGTTGTTGTTAATACTCTTTATACCTTTTAATGCTATATCACTTGGCACTTAGAGAAATACTACTTTGCAATATTTGTCAATTCTAAATGTGCTTTTATATTTTTTCCAAACTAGAAGCTCCTTGAAGGTAGGAATACGGTTTTCCTCAGCATCTGTACAAAGATTAGCACAGTGGCTACCACATAGTACAATGAATCCTATATGCAATAAAGAGAAATCCCATATATTAGCTAGCAATTGCTGTCATAAAGCGGTATAATAATGTCCTCCAATATTTGGTGGTTTAAAACAGCAATCATTTATTATTATATGTGAGTTGGATACAAATTGGCTGATTTAATTGGGCATGACTGGCTCTGCTGCAAGCCGTGGGTCTGCTTGGGCTTTGTGTCTACCTGTAGGCTGGGCTCAGGCTTACTCGAGGTGTATTAATTCTACAGTCCAGGCTGAAGGAATAAGACCTATCCAAGGGAAGCTCATTGTCTGATGGTTGAGGTGTGAGAGGGCAGGTTCAACAGCTAATGCACGTTTTCCAACCTCATTTCGCATCACTTCTGCTATGATTTCATTGGCCAAAGCAAGCTAGAGGCTAAAGTTGAGGAGTCAGAATTCTTTTGGTCCACTCTTAAGCTAAAGCAAGTCCCATGGGTGAAGGGGAGAATGAAACATATACTGAATAAGAATCTACCACAACCATAATCCTATTCCCTGAAGGCATTCCTGTTCCTGCCAAGACTCTCCCTACTCTTGGTAGATTTTTGTTTACCTGAAGTAATCATTAATAGCGCCCCCTTTCAATGCCTGTAATGTACTAGTTTTAGTGAGAAACTTTATGATCCCTCTTATTAGGAGAATACAGCGGCACCTCTTTAAATTTCCAATCAGTTATTCCAATCCATTGGCAATGGCTCAGCATTTAAAGTGATGTATGAGCATCTATGGGTGTCAATAGAATGAACTTTCCAAAAATAGTAGGAGGCACAAAAAAATAAAACAAGAAAATGATTCTTGAAATGATAATGTCATCAGATAAAACAGAGGAGAGTCAGTATGAGCTCTAAAAGGAGGAATTAAATGCGGAGGTTTCAGGGGGATATTTCGGCCAGAACCTGGAAACAATCTGGTAACATGGCATTTATTCTTTGCTCTGTGTCATACTATTTCTTAATTTATGTGAATGCTTTTATGAACTAGACTGCATGTGTTTGTAAAAGTCTATAACTCCTACCAACATACTTAGTGGATACTTGATGTTTTACAAGTTTAAAAACAGGCTGGGCATGGTGGCTCATGCCTGTAATCCCAGCACTTTGGGAGGTCATGGTAGGTGGATTGCTTGAGGTCAGGAGTTTGAGACCAGCCTGGCTAACATGGTGAAACCCACTATCTACTAAAAATACAAAAAAATTAGCTGGGTGTGGTGGCAGGCACCTGTAATCCCAGCTACTCAGGAGGCTGAGGCAGGAGAATCGCTTGAACCCGGGGGGACGGAGGTTGCGGCAAGCTGAGATCGTGCCAGTGTACTCCAGCCTGGGCAACAGAGCGAGACACCATCTCAAAAAACCAAACCAAAGGAAACAAACAAACAAAAAGCATTTTAAATTTTTAAGAAAGAGTTTTTGTGTATACATTATTATTGTGTGTACATTACATACAAAATGTACATTATATATTACATATACACTTATAATACATGTAGTATATACATTATATATTACATCTAAGTACCATACATACATAAATACACATACACATACATACCACACATACATAGACACAGTTATGCCTGCTTAATGACAGGGATATGTTCTGAGAAATATGTCAAATGATTTCATTGTCTTGTAAACACCATAAAGTGTACTTGGGCAGACCTAGGTGTAGCCTACTATACAGCTAGGTTCCATGGCATAGCCCATCACCCCTAGGCTACAAACCTATATAGCATGTTACTCTACTGAATACTGTAGGCAACTGTAACGCAAGGATAAATATTTGTGTATCTAAACATATATGAATATAGAAAAGGTACAGTAAACTTATAGTATAAAAGATAAAAGATGGTATACCTGTATAGGGCACTTACCATGAGTGGAGCTTGCAGGACTGGGTGTTGCTCTGGGAGAGTGAGTGGTGAGTGAATTTGAAGGCCAAGGACATTACTGTACACTACTACAGACTTTAAAAACACTGTACACTTAGGGTACATTGAATTTATTAAAAAAGAAAAATTTGTGCCTGTAATCCCAGCACTTTGGGAGGCCAAGGCAGGTGGATCACGAGGTCAGGAGTTCAAGACCAGCCTAACCAACATGGTGAAACCGTGTCTCTACTAAAAATACAAAAGTTACCCGGGCTTGGGGGCACATGCCTGTAATCCCAGCTACTTGGGAGGCTGAGGCAGAAGAATCACTTGAACCCAGGAGACAGAGCTTGCAGTGAGCCCAGATCACACCACTGCACTCCAGCCTGGATGACAGAGCGAGACTCCATCTAAAAAAAAAAAAAAAAATTGTTTCTTCTATATTTTTGTTGCTGTTGTTGTTTTGATTCGGAGACGGAGTCTTACTTTGTCACCAGGCTGGAGTGCTGTGGTACGACCTGGGCTCACCACAACCTCCACCTCCTGGGTTCAAGCGATTCTCCTGCCTCAGTCTCTAGAGTAGCTGGGATTGCAGGTGCATGCCACCACGCCCAGCTAATTTTTGATTTTTGTATTTTTAGTAGAGATGGTCTTTCACCATGTTGGCCAGGATGGTCCTGATCTCTTGACCTCATGATCTGCCCGCCTTAGCCTCCCAAAGTTCTGGGATTTCAGGCATGAGCCATGGCACTCAGCCTGTTTCTTCAATAATTAATTAACCTTAGCTTAATGTAACTTTTTTACTTTATAGACTTTTAAATTAATTATAACTTATCTTAAAGTATACATTGTATAGCTGTATATACATATTTCCTTTCTTTTTATCCTAATTCTATAAGCCTGCTTCTATTTTTAATTTTGTTTAATTTAATTTTCACTTTTTAAATTTTATTATTAAAAATGAAAATACAAACGTGCACATTACTTTAGACCTACACAAGGTCAGGATAGTCAGTATCATTTTCTTCCACCTCTACATCTTGTCTGGCTGGAAGATCTTCAGGGACAATAAGCATGGAATAGTCATCTCCTAGGATAACAATGCCTTCTTCTCCTTTTTTTTTTTTTTTTTTTTTTGAGACAGGGTCTCATTCTGTTGCCCAGGCTGGATATGCAGTAGTGTGATCTCTGCTCACTGCAACCTCTGTCTTCTGGGCTCAATTGATTCGCCTGTCTTAGCCCCCCAGGTAGCTGGGAGTACAGGCTCAAGCCACCATGACTGGCTAATTTTTGTAATTTTTGTAGACATGGGGTTTCACCATGTGGCCCAGGCTGGTATCGAACTCCTAAGCTCAGGCAATCCACCCTCGTCGGCATCCCAAAGTGCTGGGATTACAGGCATGAATCACCTCGCCCAGCCAATAAAGCCTTCTTCTGGAATGTTCTTGAAGGACCTGCCTGAGACTGTTTTATAGTTAGCTTAAAAAAAAAAAAAAAAAAAAGTAGAAGGAGTACACTCTAAAGTAATGATAAAAGATATAATATAGTAAATACATAAACCAGTAACACAGTGGTTTATTATCATGATCGAGTATTATGCACTGTACATAATACATGTGCTATACTGTTTTACAACTGGCAGCACAGTTGGCTGGTTTGCACCGTATCACCACAAATGTGAGTAATGTGTTGCGGTGCGACATTTGATGCCTTTGTTACTAGCTGACAGGTATTTTTTGGCTCAATTATAATCTAATGGGACTGCTGTTGTATATGTGATTCATCCTTGACCCAAATGTCATTACCATATACCTGTAAATTTCTACAGAATTTTCCTTTAAGGATTTAATCTTTTGCTTCCATCAATTCCCATAACATTTCTGTAAGCAGGTATGGAAGTGAAATTCATAAGCACTATTGTAGACTTTTATAGATTAAAAACCTAAGGAAATCAATATGCAAGAGAACATAAAGATGCTCTGTATGTGATTGAAGCAGATAACAAAATACCCTCTTTGACCAAATGCTCTTAGTTAAACAGATTTCTTGGCACAGCTAAGTCAGCTCTTTGAGCAAACCAAAGTCCTCTTAGTCCTTACTGTTTTCAAAGGACATTATAGGAGTTTCAACAGAGAAATGAAAAGCAGATAAAGGGATTTTGGTTAATTTAAAAAACAAATGAAGAAGAGATAAGAGGCTTTTAGGAAAGATAATCTGCCGCTGTCAGGTGAGGGGACCAACTCAACCATAAGAGGGAGGAAGGTGGGGCTCTGTGGTCTTAATGCACAGAGTAAACGCTTCCCTGAAACAAGCTCTGAAGATGTGAAAATAAAGATAATTTCAGGAAGCAGACTCTAAGAGAGGCCTTAAAGTTAGGTTCTTTCTTGGCTTCTGTTCTTTGAGATCAGAAATACTGAGCTTGCATCAGCAGATGAGTGATGGAATTGGCGATGAAGCCAGGACTCCTGACTCCTGTTACGGTACACAGCATTATTGCAGCACTCTCAAGGCAAGCAAATAATTACCAATAGAAATAAGACACATTTTTAAGCATTTCAACAGAATTACTTCTTTTCCACCAAATATGTAAGAAAGTGCTTTTTAAAAAGTAGCATATACATTTAAATGTGTGATTTTAAAATATCAGGTTAAATCCAATTGTAATGAAGACAGTTTTAACAAAGATACTGCTATAAAAGAATTCTCCAAGACTTACTTGTACCCCATTCCTCCTTTCTCCCACTCTCTTAGTGTCTACTGACAGCCTTTTATTTATTTATTTTTTTAATAATTTGTTTTATTTTACTTTAAGTTTTGGGATACATGTGCAGAATGTGCAGGTTTGTTACGTAGGTATACATGTGCCATGGTGGTTTGCTGCACCCATCAACCCATCATCTAGGTTTTAAGCCCTGCATGCATTAGGTATTGATCCTAATGCTCTCCCTCCCCTTGTCCCCCATCCCCCAACAGGCCTGTGATGTTTCCCTCCCTGTGTCCATGTGTTCTCATTGTTCAACTCCCACTTATGAGTGAGAACATGTGGGATGAAACTGACATGTCTTTAAATGAGAAATATATACAGAGACAGATATATAGATACTTTCCAAATCTACCTAACACTGACTCCTATTTAAGCCCCATGCTTCCATTTCTACCCGCTTATGGAACAGTGTGTATATACTGTTCCCACTTCAGATGCAGTTTTGCTAAAAAATTATAGTCATCATTCTTTTCCACAAACCAGATTTCTTTTGAAAGTTTCAAATTCTCTCAATATCACTACCATTTTTCAGCGTCTTAGCATCATCCTTCCTTCCTTCTTATCTTTTAATCACTCTACCCATAGTTGCTGATCGAATCTGTTACTTTGTTTTCTGTGTGATACTGTTGAAGATTCTATCTCCCTTGTCATTCACACTATTTCTACTTCCTGTTCACACATCAGTCACTCCTCACCTTACTGTGGTGACAACCTCTTAACTGGATCCCCTGCCTACACACAATTTTCTTTTTCTAATCTGTTCTAGATCACATTGTTCTTGAAAATAAAAATCTTAAAAAATTTTTTAACATGTCTTTTGTTTAAACACCTTCAATATCTATGACTAGGAGAATAAAGTCCAAGTTCTTAAGCTAACAACCAGAAATTTCTACAATCTTAGCTTCCCCTCTACTTTATATTCTTACAATTCATTTTCCTTTCAGATAAAAACAAACAGTTATATTCCTTCAGCTCTACTTAGAAATGCGATGTTTTATGATGGTTTTATCTTGTTAAAATTGATTTTTAATTTTAAAATAATGACTAAATTTTAAAGATTAAAATTTCAATACTGTTTTTAACTTACAAAATGTCATAAAATTTACTTTCCAGGTTAATTTGGGTGAAGAACCACACTTCATTGGTTTAACCATCCTATTATTTTGAAGTAGAAGTGATGTTATACATTCTTCACTGGCTGTTCAAACACTGACCTTCGAGATAACCCAGAGCGTATCTGAGAATGTGATAACCTAAGTTCCCTCTAATGATTCTTAATTGGCATGATGTCTTTCTAGAATAGATGTGTCTTGAGCTGAAACTTGAAGGATTTATATCTTTGATGAAGTCAGGAAAAAAAAGAGAGGAATCTGGGTTACAATAGGAGCATGACAAAATAAGAAAGGTAGAAATAATTATTTAAGTGGGGCCAGCAAGGCTTTCCTGGAGAAGAGAAAATGTGGTAGAATAATACAGATAAAAATTGCACAAATTGTGGAGTGTATTGAACTATAAATGAAGGCTTTGAGCGTGATTGGGCTGTTCTTGGACAAGCAAGTCATGAAGATAATTAATGTTTTCTCAGGATCAGTCTTGTGCTATGTGCCGATTTGAATGGGAAGTGAAACCAGACAGAGCTGGAGACATGAAATAGGAGGCCGTGTAGTTGTCCGGAAGTAAGGAAATGAAGGCCTCACTGTGGTGATGGGTGTGGAAATGGACAAAGGAAGTCAGACATGAGAACTATTTTGGGAGAAAAATCGACAAAATTTATGACAGATTAAATGTAGAGGATGTAATGCAGGTGTCTTATAAAAAATCTAGTATCACTGACCTGAAAATAGGGAATTGGGTGTTAGAGACTGATTTAGGAAGAAAGATGATGAAGTTAGATTCAAACATATTAAGTTGAAATGTGTGATAATGGAGATAGAGAACTTAGTTTAAGTAGGTAGGTAGAACTGTAACTATAAATAGATTAGAGATATGGATTGAAACTGTGGAAATAGATGAGCTCATTAAAGAAGAGATTATAAGATAAGGAGAACAGAGGGCTTTGAACTTGTCAGAAAATTCCTTTGCTCCTCAATCTACATTCATGACCTATTCAAATATCTTTACTTTTATAACGTCATTTCTATCTCTTTGTTATTTTGATTACCTGTTTTGCCTTCCTTTTTCAACTCTTGCTTAACTCTCAAGTTGAGCATCACGGCTCTTAATCTGACCTCCATAATCTACAGCTCCTTGATTTCCATTAGTTTATGGACTAATGACTTGATCTATTACCTTTCGTATTTTTCTTCCATCTTAGTTTCTTAGTTGCTGACCATATGAGACATTGTGATACAGTCTTGAGCTGTCCACGAGAAAAGAAAAAGAAACTAGTCAAAGATGTGCAGGAGTGGTTATAAAAATATGAGAACCAGAATTATGCATTATAAAAGCCAAGAGTGAAGGAAGAAGAAAATTCAGAAACTCTTGAGGATTTATATTATGAAATGCAATATTGGTGTCATAAGGATGCCAGCAAATTATTGGGGCATCACAGGGACTTTTATTCCTTCACAAATAGACATCAAAAATCATACTAAAATGTTGAAAAAGTCGCTATTCAATAAAAACTGGCCATTATAGAAAGTGAAGCTCTCATGGCATTGCAGTTTGGCAAGCTTACATTCTTAATACTGCTGAACACATTTTCATTTGGCCAAGCATAAGATTGTATTTTTGGGGGATTGCAATTCTGATGGCATCTGTCAGATTGAGGTAGGAGTTGGGACTTGACTCTGGAGGCAGGGCTCAGACAGTGGACCAAATTGAGGACTAACTAAGAAAAATGAGACAGAAGCAGCTTTCTATAAGATACAGCCACCAGTGTGCCATGTCAGTTTACCATTGCCATGGCAACACTCAGGCATTACAACCCATTTCCATGGCAATGACCTGACAACTCAAATTTCTGCATAAACTTCCACTTAATCTACATGTAATTAAAAGCAGGTATAAATATGACTGCAAAACTGCCCTGAGCTGCTACTGTCAGTACACTGCCTATGGGGTAGCCTCGCTCAGCAAGAGTAGTCAGAGCTGTAACACCGCTGGACTTTACCACTTCAATAAAGCTGTTTCCTTCTACCCTACCACTGGCTCACCCTTGAATTCTTCACTGGGCGAAGTCAAGAACCCTTGCAGGCCAGGCCCCACTTTGAAGCTCACCTGCCCTGCACCAAGGTTTCTTCTGGCTTATAGGGTGAGGACTGGAAAAACTCTAATAACTAGAAGATTCTTCATCCTTTTTTTTTTGTTTTTTTTTTTTTGTAAATGTTTCTCATAAGTTGCAATGTAACATCCATGATTGGATGGTAAGCAAAAAATACCAATTACATATGACTTTTGAAAAATTGTGTAAAACCTTTTGGAACATACCTACTTTAATGTTAAGGTGGTTGAATGGCAAATGCAAAAACGTATTATGCCTCTATGGTCAATATCCCACTAATTAAGGGTTTAGTTATTCTTGGATAGCTTCAGGCGCTGTAAATGTAGATTTTGTGTCTGTTTCTAAATAGTGGTAGACTGCTGGTCAGGTGTGTTTCAATCACATTATTTTAAGCTCATCCTTAGATGCCTTATCCTTTTTCTAGTCAATTCTCTGCCCTTCAAAACCTACTAAACTGTTTTCTCTTTTCAGCTGTCCTAGTAATAACTATCATTTCAACTGCACAGAGATGATTTAATACCTGTCTAATCTAACAATCTTATAATCCATAGACTTAATGCCCCACCTGCGAATGATCTAGAACTATTACCTGCGGATAATGGTACTGACAGTTACTTTGTGTCTGATTTTGCAGATAATGTAAATTGCTAACAAAATTCTCGGTACTTCTGAGTTGTGGGGGGTTAATTCCTGATAAGAAAATGTTATTTAATGGAGGATTTTCCTTGAGCTTCATGCTCTCTTTTTTGCACTTGGTTTTGATGATGGTACTATTGTCAAAGAAATCTTCACCAAAGGCAGGAACTCCATCACAGGTTAGGGAGGAGATGAATTATATTATTACCTCATTCCCTCCATTCTGTCCTGCTCATTCCCCACTGCACTGTCATGATTGTCACCAAGTTGAGACCTATGGATCACAGGACATGGGGGAATTTTTGCCAAGGAGATCAACGTTTGCTTTGAGTTTATTTTCATTACATATGACATCAAGATAAAAGTGTCTTCCAACCCAAGGCTCATGGTCTCCTTTCAATCCCAGGTGGTTTGTTCCATTTGGAAAAAGAGCTTCTGAAATTTATTTTAAAAGTGTGCAAATAACTGTAGTGATTTATGCTTTTGTGTATGAGTGAAAACTTTTACAGATACACATTAGATGAAATAAATGCTTCTCCCTCAATAACAACCAAAAGCAGAAAAAGCACAATCTGGATCATTGCAAAAATGACTCAGAAAAATAAATCAATATTAATACCAAACCTTGTTTTGACATGCTGTAAAATGAGACAACTATAATCTTTCAAAGTACAAAGGCAGGGCAACCTAGTAACTTCTAGAGGACTTTGCCACAACCATTAGAAAGGAAAGTTCTGAATGGGAGAGCTAAGTTAAGTTGCAAAGGGTATCTCAGCAATTAGACATTGCCATTAGTGACTAAACCTACTGACTTTTCTCCATGATCTCTTACCTATCTTCTCTTCTCTCTCTTTCTTCCTTGTCTTCCCCCTTCTTCTCCCATCTCCATCCTGATCCTTCCCTTTCCATTCCTCTCTCCCTCCTTTCCTTCCTTCTTGTTCTTCTTAATTTTTTCTCTTTATACGTCTCTTGGTCTCTGAATGTTTCTGCTTCTTCTATCCCTGTTGAAATCTATACTTTATCATTGCTAGGTTTAGAATTTTATACTCTTTTTTTTTTTAGTTTGAAAAATGAACCAAACCTTTAATATTTCTCTTTCTGGAAAAAACCCAACTCACATTGAATTTAATTTTTTTTTTCTGATAGAAGAAACAAACAGAGGGAGCAACAATGAGTGAAATATGGAGACAAAGAGAGATGAGAAAAGAAACAATACAGAAGAAAATGGAAGAGGATGGGTGAGAGAACAGAAGTAAAAAAGTGTATAAAATGGGCCGGGGCGGAAGGGTAAAAAAAAGTTTAGGGTGTGATGGAATGGATTAATAATGGCTTAATAATACTGGAGGAGGTTTAGGTTCATATTTGGCATCTTCAGTTTAACCATGTAGACCCAACTTTTAATTTCTTCTTATTACCACTTTTTACATTATCTAAATTTACTTAAAATGCAGTGTTGGATAAAAAGAGGCACCTTTAAATGAGGTCTCTTAATTATTTATACCTTTGGCTACTTAAACCATTAATACTGAGAAGTATTAGAACATAAAGTAAATTCTTTTATCATTATAATTAATTCATTCTTATTTTAGTTACTATGTAGAAAACAGAATCCTTGAAGTTTGATGACCAAGTGAAGTTTCCATACAAGCATCATTTTTATTATCTTCTTTACATTTTAAAATATGTACTTTTAATAAGAAGTAGCATCCTTTTAATAGTATGCTCGCCTTTTTGCAAAATCTCTATTTATTTTTATTTATTTTTATTTTTATTTTTATTTTTTATTGAGACAGTGTCTCACTCTTGTTGCCCAGAATACAGTGCATTGGTGGAATCACAACTTACAGCAGGGTCAATGTCCCAGGCTCAAGCTATCCTCCTGCCTCAGCCTCCTGAATAGCTGGGACTACAGGCGTGCACCTCCATGCCTGGCTAATTATTGCGTTTTCTTTTGTTGTAGAAACGTGGTTTTGTCATGTTGCCCAGGCTGATCTTGAACTCCTGGGCTCGAGCAGTCTGTGCCCCCCAGGCTCTCAAAGCAGGGATGAGCCACCGTGCCTGGCCCCAAATCTCTATTTTTAAACAGTTTTACTGAAATGTAGAGTGTATAAACACACATATTTAAAGTGTACAATATGGTATGTTTTTGACATGTAAATATTAATGCAACCTCACTTATATTGAAGTTAATGCATGTATTGGCAGAAGTTTCCTAGAGCTCCTTTGTAATTAATTCCTCCCTCTCACTTCACTCCTTCTCTTCCATGCCTTCACTATCCCTGAGGCAGTCATGATCATTGAACATTAGTTTGAGTTAAGTTTTGTGTGAGGTATGAATTGAGTTCACTTTTTTTCATATGGATATCCAGTTGTTCTAGCACAACTAGTGGAAAAGACTATGCTTTCTGCACAGAATTGCCTTTGCATCATTGATGAAATCTGTTGTTCTTATATGTGTATGTCTATTTCTGAACTTTATTATGTTCTATTAATTAGTTTGTTATCTTTATACCAATACTAAACTGTCTTGAATACTATAGCTTATAGTAAATCTTTAAATCAGATCGTATGAATTTCGTTTGGAAATGTACAGATGGGATACACAATGGTAAGCATCCATTTCTCCCATCCGGAACTTTACCCTATTATTGTTATACATCTTATTTTTGTATGTTAGAAACCCCAGGCTACATTTCATTGTTTTTGTTAATGTTGGATCTCAAGGAAAATCCTGCATTAAATAACATTTTCCTATCAGGAATTAACCTTCCACAACTTAGAAGTACGAGAATTTTGTTAGCAATTTACATTATCTGCAAAATCAGACACAAAGTAACTGTCAGAAAATCCTGCATTAAATAACATTTTCTTATCAGGAATTAACCCCCCACAACTCAGAAGTACCGAGAATTTTGTTAGCAATTTACATTATCTGCAAAATCAGACACAAAGTAACTGTCAGTACCATTATCCGCAGGTAGTAGTTCTAGATCATTTGCAGGTGGGGCATTAAGTCTATGGATTATAAGATTGTAAGATAATTTCTGGGAAATGAACTCAGAACAGTCAAAACAACTTTGAAGAATAAAATTAAAATTGGAGTACTAATATAATCTGATAGACTTATGATATTTCTTCAGAAGTGGAAATTAGACTTACTTGTTTCTTTAAAAACACAGTCTAGGATCTTGATTGCAATTAACTTTAATCTTGAGATTAGTTTGAAAAAACTGGCTGGGCGTGGTGGCTCACGCCTGTAATCCTAGCACTTTGGGAGGCCGAGGTGGGTGGATCACAAGGTCAGGAGTTTGAGACCAGCCTGGCCAATATGGTGAAATGCCGTCTCTACTGAAAATAGAAAAAAATTAGCCAGGTGTGGTGGCGCATGCCTGTAATCCCAGCTACTTGGGAGGCTGAGGCAGGTGAATTGCTTGAACCCTGGAGGCAGAGATTGCAGTGAGCCAAGATTGTGCCATTGCACTCCTGCTTGGGTGACAGAGTGAGACTCCGTCTTAAAAAAAAAAAAGGAAAAAACTGGCATCTTACCAATACCGAGTCTTGTGACCCATGAACACAATATGTCTCAATTTATTTAGAATTTCTGTCACTGATGTTTTACAGTTTTTAGTGTATCGATCTTTCAAATGGTTATCAGATTTATCTCTATTTTATATTTTTGTTGCTATTGTAAATAATGTTTTTAAATGTCAATTTCTGCTTGTTTTATGTTATTAAATAGAAATAGATTTTAAAATTGATCTTGTATCCTGCAAATTTGTTAGTGTTCTCATATCTTTTTTGAATCTTCCATTAGATTTTCTACATAGTTGATGTGCCATCTGTAAATAAAATGTTTTACTTTTTTGTTTTAATGCAAATACCTTTTATAACCCTCCCAATGTAGCTAGAAATTCTCATACAATGTTTAACTGAAATGATAAGGCCGGGCCTCCTTTTTTTCTTCCTGACCTCATGGGGAAATCATTCAGTCTTTCACTGTTAAGGATGTCCGTTGTAGTTGCTTTCATATGTGTCCTTTGTCAGAATGAGGCAGTTTCTTTCTCTTTGTGTCTTCATTTTTGAAGTATGTTTTTTGCAGGCACTGTAGAGTTGGATCTTGCATTTTTATCTGATCTGACAATCTTCACCTTTTACTTAGACTATTTAGACCATTTATACTTAATATTATTATCAGTATGGTTAGGGCTAAGTCTATATTCTTGCTATTTGTTTCTATTGGTCCATCTGTTCTTTGTCCTTTCTTCCTCTTTTTCTTCCTTATTTTGAATTAAGTGAATATTTTTTATCATTCCATCTCCTTTGTTGATTTATCATGTGTAATTCACTGTTGTTATTCTGGTGCTTCCTCTGGGGTTTATGTTATACATCTTTAACTTATTACAGTCTACCTTCAAGTAATATTATACCATTTCATATGGGGTACACAATGGTAAACACCCATTTCTCCCATCCTGAACTTTACCCTATTATTATTATACATCTTGTTTTTATATGTTAGAAATTCCACACTACATTTTATCATTTTTGTTAATGCCAGTTATCTTTTAAAGAGACCTTACATAACAAGAGATATAAATAGTAATGTTTTTACTTATCCACATGATTTCCATTTCTAATGCTCTTCATTACTTTGTGTAGGTCAATAATTTTTTTCTTGTATAATTTTTTTTCTACTTTCCCTTAACATTTTTTGTGGGTCAGATTGCTTGCTGGTCCTGAATAATTTTAGTTTTTGTATGTCTAAAAACTTTTTCATTTTGCCATGATTTTTGAAAGGTATTTTTACTGAATATAGAATTATGAATTGAAATTTTAATTTTCTTTAGTACTTCAAAGATATTTCTCAATTGTCTTCTCTTGTACATTGTTTCTCACTGGAAATCTAATGTTCTTTTCTTTGTTCCTTCGTATATAACATACTGTTTGTTCTGTTTGATTTTAAGATTTTTCTCTGTGTTGCTTGATTTGAGCAATCTGGTCTTGATGCACATGTGTGCAGTTTCCGTCATGTTTCTTCTAGTTGGGATTCATTGAGATTCTTGGATTTGTGGGTTTACAAATTTGAAAAAATTTTGGGTGTAATTTCTTTAAATATTTTTTTCTGAGTCTCCAACCCCTTCGAGGATGGCAGTTAAACGTATATTTGGCTATAGTTGAACAATATCTTAATGTTTATTCCCTTTAAAAAATTCTCTCTGTGCTTCATTTTACATAGTGTCTATTACTGTGTCTCAAAGTTCACTATTAATTTCTTCTGTGTAATCTTCTGTTAATTCTATTCATGTATTTTCTTTCTCATACATTGCAGTTTTCATCTCTAGAAATTCAATTTGGGTTTATTTTTATATCTTCTGTGTCTGTACTTTGCCTTTTGGATATATAAAATACAAGTATACCATTTTAATGCCCATATGTGCTAATTCTAAATTCTGTGTCAGTTCTGGGTCACTGTAGATGAATTGTTATCCTCATTTTGGTGGTTTTTTTTTTTTTTTTTTTTTTTTTTTTTACTGCTTCTTTATGTGCCTGATAGTTTTTTTTTATTAGATGCCAAATATTGTGAATTTTACCTAACTGGATGAAGGATAAATTTGTTATGGAAATAGATCCTCTTAGGTATCACTTTTGCAGTTTCTTCAATAGAACTGGATTAGTGCATGGAGAACCACGCAGCAATTAAGCCTAAATATTCCCCCACACTGAGAAAGGCCTTTCTGTGTGTATTCTACTCAATGTCACATGATTATTGAGGCCTGACTGATGGAAATAAGCACTATTCTTAGGCCTATTCTAACACCTATTCTTAGGTGTATTTCTTTTCCTAGCCTCATGTGCTTCCTTTTGTGCATTTAGCTGCTCAGTACTCAGCTGAATACTCAAGGGAGACCTTACCAGATCGCTGGAATTCTCTCTTCATGCCGCTTTCTTTTCTTTGGCACTCTGTCCCAAGACCTCTTGCTATTTTGGTTTTCCTGGACTGTCATCTCCAAATCCTCAACTCAGAGAGTCTACTGGGCTCCAGTTGGGTTTCTGCTCTCTGCGCATAGCTTGGAAACTATTTCATGGCAGTACACTGGGACAGTCATAGGGTTCACCTCTTTCAAGGATCATTGTCCTTCATTGCCTGATATACAGTGTCTTGCTAACCTTGTTCCATATATTTTTGTATTTTTTTCAAGGAGAATTATTCCCTTGTGTTTTCCTCCATCTTCTCCAAAACTGAAAGTCCCCTGAAACAGTATCATCTTACATTTTATTGTATTTAAAATTGCCTTTCCAATTTTAGGAAGTAAATTATACACTTAGATAATTTTAAGGAAACATTTTTTTAAAAGTAAAAACGTAAAGTTATATGCTAGATTACCTAAATAATTGAATATATTGTTCTGATTATGGCATTCATATTCCCACAGAACCCAGTTAGTATATAGCATTTGAAATAAGTAGTTCACCTCACTAGACCTCATAAATGACAAATTATAAAATTTCCAAACATATGTGATCACTAGCTTTAAATAAGGCTAAGTTACTGACTTCAAAATTTATTGTAAGAAAATAAGAGAGAAACAAAGTCTATCTATGTATATCTCTTATGCATTTATTCATTTTTTTGTCAAGTTGTACAATCTGTTTCAATGGATTTGATATAGGCAAACCACTGGATCATCCCTGAGGAACTTCCCTAAGAAAAAAATGAAAGCTGAGATCAATAACCAAATCATATGACCATTTGGAGATACAGTACTTCCACATGCCTTGCTGGGTGTGTCAAAACTGCAAATCTCTGAACATCCTTTTACCTGAGCCACTTCTCAGAGTTATTTATGCACTTGGATAAATTTGAGAGATGAGGTAGTTTCTTCTTCTAGACAAAGAATGTGATTGCTTACTGCTTGCTTTAATAGTAGTGGGCATCCTAAACTCAGTGTTCCTCAACTGCAGTGCAAATTCACTGTGTGTGTAGCGTCCATGTGGGTCATACCATCCATATCACTTCTATGGGACATGTGGGTAAGGAGAACTGTCACAAATGTTATAATGCTCATTTTGCTTGTTCTCATTGGGGTTATTTGCCATGAACAAATAAGGCCTTGGTCTCTGATCCTGGGGTCTTGTGTCTTCTGTTTGCATCCATGAAACAGTTACATTCTATTTTGTAGATTTATTAGTTTTTAAGTAGGATAAAGTCAAATCCCAGACTGAGTAATAGTTTTTCGAAGTTACTACACTCCGGTATTTATCTTCTTTAGTTATATGAAAATGATAACCTTAGCAAAACTTCACTTTGTAGTGAAAGATTCAAAGACATTTTCTTTCCTTCCTTCCTTCCTTCCTTCCTTCCTTCCTTCCTTCCTTCCTTCCTTCCTTCCTTCCTTCCTTTCTCTCTCTCTTTTCCTCTTTCTTTCTTTCTTTCTTTCTTTCTTTCTTTCTTTCTTTCTTTCTTTCTTTCTTTCCTTCCTTCCTTCCTTCCTTCCTTCCTTCCTTCCTTCCTTCCTTCCTTCCTTCCTTCCTTCCTTCCTTCCTTCCTTCCTTCCTTCCTTCCTTCCTTCCTTCTCTCTCTCTTTCTTTCTTCCTTTCTTCCTTTCCTTCTTAATTTTTTTTTTTTTTTTTGACAGAGTCTAGCTCTGTCGCCCAGGCTGGAGTGCAGTGGCATGATGTTGGCTCACTACACCCTCCGCCTTACCATTTCAAGCCATTCTTGTGCCTCAGTCTCCCGAGTAGCTGGGGTTACAGGCATGTGCAACCACGCCTGGCTAATTTTTGTGTTTTTAGTAGGGACAAGGTTTTGCCATATTGGCCAGGCTGGTCTTGAACTCCCAGCCTCAAGTAATCTGCCCACGTCTGCCTCCCAAAGTGTTGAGATTATAGGCATGAGCCACTGCGCCAGGCCTCAAAGACATTTTCAAAGATTTTTTCCCATGTGATTGTGCCAGAATTAAAATAAAAGTGTGGGTTAAAAATATAAATTGATTTTTCACTTAATAATCATTCCAACAGTCTAGTTCTTTACTTCACATTATTTGGCAGTCTTTCAAAATAAATTAACTAAATACAGTGTACTGTAACTTATCTGGCCAAATGTCTTGTATCTGAATTTGCATGTTTATATGTGGATATATGATATAAGCTTCTATGTGCCCAGAAGGAGAAAGATCAACTAAAAAAAGCAAAAAATTCAGCTAATAGAGGTAGGATGCAGAATTGTAAAATTCATTTTTCTTTTCCTATCTTTATTCTCTCTCAACTTTAGAAGTATTTCATGTTTTCCGTAAGGACACTTTACCATTCCAGTACTAATGACTTCTCTAATTGCATATGTATTTACTTTCTGTTAAATGCTAGGTGTTTTTATTTTATCTTTCCCGGTACTTAAATATGAAGACTTGAAAGGTGTCATTTTCTATTCTTAAGAAGCATTTGATAACTGTTTGGTGAAGTCTTTCATTTACTTTGATATTTTGATCTCTTACTTCAAGTCATAACTAGTTCTAGGGCCTTTTGGTCCAGTAAGGTTTGAAACCACTTGGCAGTATTCAATCAGTTTTGTTGAAATAACTATCTCTCATTTTCTATAATTTAAGAACCCTAGAAAAATTTATACCAAATTAGAATGCCATTATAATTTTAGAAAGTAAGTTATACACTTTGAAAATTTTAAGGAAGCATTTTTTTTTTTAAAGACAGAAACAAGAGAGACCAGAGATATATACTTATCAATGTCTGATGAATAGGAAAAGATGATGACTGTTTAGGTTTGGCACACATATTTATCAGCTCCTTACTAGGAAGCCAACAGCTTTGCTGCTTTAGAGACGAGGACTGGAGTCCTTGTCATTTACATTTTGCATCATTTGGTCTAACTGTATTGTTTCGTTTGGTCAGATAACAATAATTAGGAAGGAGTATTTCCAAAAGAATGTTTCCTCTGCTCTGCTTCTTGTAAAATTACCCAAATTGAAAATATCATCTTTCTCTAGTTCAGCCATGAGCTGCAAATCAGTCCTGCGGGCTCTATGATAACCTGAAATATATTTGAGAGAATTTATTTATGGTTCTAAATTAGACAGAGTTAGATTCGAACTGGATGTAAAAAGAATATACCCAATATTCTTAGCATTAGGATCAACATTGTTTTACTTAATCACAAAAACCCATTCATAATTGAGGGTCAACACCTCAGAATTTAAACATTTTGGATTTCCTCTCTTTTACACTCTCCCGTTTAATGATTAATACTAAGGCAGGGATTGCATTAATTCCATCCCACATTTATATCAATATTGTTTTACTCAGGATTTGTGGATATCTCTTGAGTTTGTTTCCTCCTTAATAGTTGGGTTTTTAGGTAGAAAGCCTTTGCTAAGAAAACAATGCCTCCAGCACCTTTGGATGTGAGGGAGTTTGTAAAGTGATTGATGTGTTAAAAGAGAGTATTTGTTTTAAGATTAATAATGGGTGGTCTTATTTAGGATATTGGCCATTATGTAGATAGAACTCATCTTGAAAAAGAAATTTTCTTATTTCCATCTTGGTAGTCTCTTATAGAGTATAGATGTATCTAGACTAAATAGTGTGGTGCTTATGAAAACTTGGCATTTACTAAATTAAGAAATAAAATAGTCTCAGTTTAATTAAATAAAATAAATAAATCAGGATAAATTAAATATTCTTTTGGAATCCCGGGAACGTCAAAGGAAGTAGACTCAAAGGCAAGCTTTGGGATATTTAAATGATGCTTGTAGTTCACTTTCCCTTAGTTATTTAAGACATCGGCATCTGTATGACAGGCCTTCTTTCCATCTTGATCGCTGCCACCATCCCGACTGGCTCTGGTATTCACATGGATGGAACAGCTAATGGCATGGCCTATTCGTTTGGGACCCTCTTCATCTCCTGTCACCATCTCCTCCTCTGTACCTGAGCTAGTGGCTTCCATACACAGGCCACTCATCTTAAGTAGGGGAATAAACATTTTCACCTACCAGCTCATTAATTCAAATATCCTACTCTGTCGTCACAACCTCTTCTCTCTCCAGTGAACTTATTCAGCTTTCCTTACTCCAATAATTATTTGACCTCATCTGAACCTTCAATCCACATATTGTCTATTTTCTTCCAATCTTCTCTCTCTGCCACATTTAATACATTTAATCCCCACCCACATCTAACATTCTGGTTCACCTGTCTGGCAAAACCCAGCTGAAGATGAACCCTGTATGCATGTTTTCCTGCATTTGCATCTGAATAGGAGAACACTTTTGGAGAATGTCATACAACAAGATTTGTTGTTTTCATAATCCATTTTTGATAATGACTTCAAATGGGCTTTCAATACTGCAGACTGTCTATCTCGGGTCAACAGTCTTTTTCACTATACTCAGATGGACTGATCTTAAATAGAAGGAGAAACAGCTTTTTTATTGTAACGGGAGTCATCTTGCCAGGATGGGTGAAGCTATAAATATGTTTGTGAGTTGGCATAGGAAATACGAAATGAAAATGACCTCTTATTAGTTTAGGAGGATAACCACCCCATAAATAAGGGTAATATTAGCCAGGCCTGTCATGGTGGCATGAGTCTCCCAGCCTCCCAGCACTTTGGGAGGCCAAGGTGGAAGGATCACTTGAGGACAGGAATTCAATATCCATCTGGGCAACACAGTGAGACATCATCTCTACATAAAACAAAAACTAGGTGAGTGCGGTGGCATGTGCCTGTAGTCCCAGTTACTTAGGAGGCTGAGATGGGAGGATTCATTGAGCCTGGGAGGTTGAGGCTGTAATGAGCCATGTTCACGCCACTGCACTCCAGCCTGGGTGAAAAAAAATCAAACCGTGGATAGTTTTATATATCAGCTTAGTCCTTCCTATGAAGAAAGAGTGTTAACGTTATTTTCTACCTGTCTATTATAAATTATTATCCACAGTGGGTGAATTAGGAAACTTTGGTTCAGGTTTCTGGTATAAAGATTTGCTGATGTGTGCTTCAAGTCATGAAGCGGTATTTTGACAAGTGACAAACACAATAGATAAAATCACCTGGAAAGTTGACGTCTCTGGGCACTTCCCTTCCAATTGAACTTTGAACTGATAGCCCTAAAACAACATTTGATCACATCACTTCTCTTCTGCAAACCTACCATAGGTTCCATTGCCTGCTATATTATGTCTCAACAATAAAAATGGTTCTTCAAAGTCATCCATAATTTGATCCCATTCAATCTATTAAACATTATCTTTTACCATATATTAGACTTATTTCAAACCCTTCCGATCCTGTCCACTGTCTGTCTCCTAATTCTCTTTCCCCATATCTCTCCCTTTATGAATCTATGTTAGCTAGCTTGACTCGGGAACTGAGCAGGCACAAACTAGGAGCTGTAGGTAGAATTTCCTATTCATTTTTCCTGTTTGGAACCAGCTAATCCACAATCATGAGGCAGAATCAGCCCATGACCTGAGAAATAAAATTTGGAGAGAAGCATGTGGATCAGGAAAAGGAGAGAACATGGATATACTAAGTAGGAGTTTCGAGAGCTAACTTTCAGGGAGGCCATTCAAATTGGGCACGATAATAATCCAAGCTATTGGTCACCATCTGTTTTCTTCTATGATCATTTTCTTTGGGCTTGGAGAGGGGGCAATTCTCAGATCAAGATGGAGGAGAAAAATACCAAATTCTTAACCCGTATTCTCAAATTGTCGTGGGCCATTTCTTAGTTGTAACATGCACACACACACACACACACGCAATTGAAGGTGAGCTGCTAGCACATCCACACTTCCTTAACCCATCTCCCAACCTTTTACTCTCACCCATAGGCTAAACAGCTTTCCAGCTAAAGCGGAGGAGTGCTGGTAATAAAAAAAAGAAGGGTTAGGAGCGAACATGGGACTCAGCACCTTTTCTTCCACTCCCCAGAACACAGGGCAGGTCTTTGTAAGGAATAACATGAAGGAATTATTTTTGCAGACTCAAGTCCTGTCTGGAACCCATTAGCAGCCTTACAGAGACGATGGACAGGGTATTATTGGCAGAGTGAGAGTTTGCTGACAATCCCAACTCTCTCAAGGACACCAGGAAGATGCGGCAGAGTTGTTCAATTTAGGTGTTATCTGCAAGGGTGTAGAAGAGGGGAGGGAGGGCGGGTGAACCCCAAAGTGAGAGGAGAGGAGAGGAGAGATGGTGTCTCACTATGTTGCTCAGGCTAGTCTCAAACCTCTGAGCTCGAGCAGTCTTTCCACCTGAGCCTCCCAAGCAGCTGGGATTACTGTGCACCACTGTGTGTACCTCCCTGGCTCTGGTTTCATGACGTGGGTCATATATGCAGTGCCTTTCACCTCAAGATACCCTAAAGGCAACAGTGAGCCATCATAAGAAGCTCCCTCTTCTTTATATTCTTAAATCTTACCCTCAATATATCTTACCCCCACCAAAACTCCCCTTGTCTTTTTGTCAAAATTTCCTCAATGAATCCACTCTTTCTCTACACCTACTTCATTTTTCGTTTTATGTATGTATTCCATACGTATTACTGAATTCCAGTATGAACCAGGAGCTTGGAAACACAAAGGCTTTGCAACAGATGCCTTCAATCTTCATCTTGTTTAGAATCCCTTGGGGAAGACAGACAGCACAGTTACACAAAAGGACAGAAAGGGATCTTTACCTTGAAAGTCTGGGCAGATGTTAAAAATTCATGGGACACTGGAATGGTCCATTAGACCTCAAATGGGGAGAGGGGTCTTCTCTTGAATTCTAGCTTTCCTTTTATTGATAGGCCAAATGGGTCTGTGGGATGTAAGATGAATACAATGGGCCAGAAAGAAATCCTGGCTAGAGGTGGAAGGAAATCAGAGGGGTCGTGGGTCAACTTTAGGTTCAGGATTTAGGTACAAGTTCCAGCTCGATCAATAAGTCATAACTAGAAGGAAGCCCCTGTTTCAGTTTACTCACCTGTAAAACAATAGTTGGTCATGATCTTCCTTGGTTTTAGATGATCAGAAATGATATGTAGGAGGCAATTTGTGTGGGATTAGATATAAAAGCATAAGCTTTACTTTTCAATAAATAAAAATCATGAATGAAACTTCTCGTAGTTTCCAGTCTGCCTCTGGGGCTCTAAGTGAATATTAAAAATAGAAAAAGGCTGATATCTAACATGACTATCTCCTTGACCTCTGGTCCTATGACACCTAAAATTTGGAATAATTGGAGAAACCCTTCAAGTTGGAAATAATCCTGAATTTATTTCAAAGCCTACGCTGTGTGTTTTCTCTGAGATGGAAAAACAGTTCTAGCACAGTGATGTTTCTTGTTTTCCAGTTTGAGATAATCCGAAGGACAGGAATTTAGCCCATAGTGTTCATTAAATGTGTAATTTCCTTTCTTATGCCAAAAAAACTTTCCCCTTATTAGCAGCCCCACTATCCTCTGCACCTTCCTAACTTCCTCTCTGAAGTGATGTGCTAATAGGCTTAGTTCCCCATGGAATTTTTCTGACAATGTAGATGGTAAACTCTACAGAGAGTGAACTCAAGACCTGTTGACTTCGATAACAAAGTCCAAAACAAGGAGACTCTTCTTGGTGCTTTGCAGGCACCTGTCTGTATAAACACGCCGCACTCCAGGTGAATACTATGCCCAAACAGAGGCCACAGAGGTGAACAAACTCACCTCCTGAATGGGGAAAAGATGAGCGGATGGACTCATAGGACAATGTAAAAATGACAGCATTCAGGATGATAAGGTTATTGTAGTCTGACTGTGGGGAAAATTTTACTTCCGTTGGTATGATTTTTCTACCAACGTCTTTTGATTACCAGTGTATAAGGGGTTAGAACTTTTGAAATCCATCCTGCCATTGTCGTTTACAAAATCATTCTCTATTGTGATAAATTATAAAAAAGAAAAAGTGTACAGGGCCAAATGTTGCCAGTAAATCTACTCTAAGAATATTAAATGTGCTTTCTTTCCCTCTCAACCCTCCAGACCAGACGATCAGAAGTGTTTGTAATAAGCAAATGCCACTGCTTAAAAATCCTGCCGAAAAACTCCAATGAGTTTTAAACTGGATTATTTTAAAGGTCAGCAGATACAAATGTTCAAAACATAATAATTCCTTGAAATGTGAAATTTTATGCTATTTTCTCCTGAGAATTATTAACAGTTTGAAATCAAATGGAAATAAGCAAAAATCATAAGCTCTTGGCAAAGGTCAAAAGATGAGGATCTCAAATTCAGTTCCTATCCACCAATTAAGAGTGCGTTGGAACTTGACATCCTGAGACAGTGTCAGTTGGTTTGGACAAAATTCATATATGCAAACCTTTCAGCTTCTCTTCAGATGTGATTTGCACTTCGGTGTTTGTTTAGGGGGAATTTCACATTGGAATTCTTGTCGAGTGGTTAGAAAGCTCTTTTCTTTAATGGCATGATCTATCCTGGGAGAAGCGAAGTATCCAGTTAGCTCCTGTTTAGCGTTGCTGGGATCCAGATAGAACCTCTGTTGCTTGTCACATTGCAGCACAGTGAACATTCAGCATGAAGTGATAGCCACTGGCATCTGTTAATGACGGCTTATGGTGATCTTGTTCGTTCAGAAAAGCTGTCGGAATCGGTGTGGCTTTGCTTCGTGTGCTCTTGTTGAACAGGTCTTACTCACCTGAGGTTAAAAGCATGATGAAATGTTGTGTTCGTGTTACTGCTGTTTCTTATCTCCATTTCCTACACGCTGGTTCAATAAAAAAGAAAATCGGCTTTTGCCATCTGTTACTAGAATGGAGAGAGGTAAGAATTGTGGCGCTAATTTTCAAGGCATATTCTGCCCCCACCGTCAAAAAAAGCGAAAATTTCCCATTGCAATTTCAGTAGAGGGTGTGCTAGACTTCTTTTTATACGGAACGAACTTTATAGTGGCTCATATTTTTGCTCCAGCTGTTGCTGCAGCGACGAACAGTGTTGATGCAGACGCAGCCTCACAGCACCCGGCTTCAGCTGCCTTGCTTATCTTTTGTTTTTTTCCTGTTGGCTTCTCCCCTCCACCGCTGTGAACTTGGACCAAGGGGAGTGGGAGCCAGGGGATAAATACCCTTCGCTTTCGCATCTTTGGGTGAATAATCAGAGGCACATTATATATAGTACCTCGGAGAGTTCCCAGTTAGGTTACCAGGTAAAATACAAGATGCCTAGGAAAATTTGAATGTCATGTAAACAACAATAAAGTATCAATATGTCCCAAATATTGCTTGAGATATACTATTAAATTGTATTCCTTATTTAGTTGACATGCAAATTTAGCTGAGTGTTGGGTAATTTTGTTTATTTTTTGTTTGATTTGAGACGGGGTCTAGCTCTGTTGCCCAGGCTGGAGTGCACTGCAGCCTCGACTTCCTGGGCTCATGTGGTTCTCCCATCTCAGCCTTCCGAGTAGCTGGGACGACAGGCATGTGCCACCAGGCCAAGATAATTTTTGTATTTTTAGTAGAGATGGGGATTTCACCATGCTGGCCAGACTGATCTCGAACTCCTGAGCTCAAGTGATCCACCCACCTTGGCCTCTCAAAATGATGGGGTTACAGGCATGAGCCATCTCACCTGGGAGTTGGGTATTTTTATTTGCTAAATGTGGCAACCCTCTTGCCAAAGGTATTGAGACGTAGACATCCATAGCAGTAACCAGTGCAACACTTCATTCTTTCCGATCTTCTCCAATTCTAGTTCTCTCACCTTACATCCTCCAATACACTATCCAGGAGCAAAGGCTTGTCTCAGGTTATGCTTGTTTGGAAACCCAAACTAAAATATAAGGCTGACTCTAAAGTACTGTTGATTATAATCCACTGGAGTTATATTTGAGTCTTAGTATTTTCTAAATAATCCACATGTCTGCCAAGTTCTCTTTTATTGATATATAGTAGTTGTATGTATTTTTAGGGTACCTGTGATATTTTGATACCTGTATACAGTATGTTCCAGTCAAATAAGGACAGTTGGGATATCTGTCACCTCGAATATTTATATTTTCTTTGTGTTGGGAATATTTTAATTATTCTCTTCTAGCTATTTTGAAATATACAATAAATTATTGTTTACTGTAATTTTTCCACTGTGCTATTGAATATTAGAACTTATTCCTTCTATCTAACTGTATTTTTGTACCCCTTAGCCAACTTCTCTTCATCACTTCTATCCTTTTCACTTTCCAGCCTCTGATATGCACTGTTTTACCCGATCTCTGTGAGATCCACTTTTTTATCTCCCACCTATGAGTGAGAACATGCAATATTTGTATTTCTGTGTCTGACTTATGTCACTTAACACAGTGACCTCCAGTTCCATACATGTTGCGGCAAATGACAGAGTTTCATTCTTTTTATGGCTGAGTAATATTTCAGTGTGTGTTTGTGTGTATATATATATATATACACACACACATTATTATGTATATGTATTATGTATATATATGTATTACATATATGTACTATATGTATGTATTATATATATAATGTATATATTTATTGTTTGAAATTAAGAGAAAATTGATTAGAACTGCCAAATGAACGTTTTGTGAGGGTCCAGAGCTGCCCCCCTCACCCATGGAAATCTGTAATTTCTGAGATGCTACTGTACTTATAGTTATATATGTTGTAAACTGTTGATTCTGTGAATCAGATAAGTTTATGGATTATTTTGCCCTCCTGCATGCCCTGTGTTAGTTCTGCCCGCTGGTAATCCAGATGTGAAAATCAGCTACTTACTCAATCCCCAACCAAGACCTGAAAGCCAACTCCAACCAAGAACTAATCAGCTAAACAAACAAAATCATAAGAAGAATTGATACAAGCAGTAAACTTCTCAATTTTTAGTTTGTTTTGATTTTAATTTTTAATTTTATGGGTACATAATAGGCGTATATATTTTTTGGTTATATGAGATATTTTGATACAGGCATGCAATGTGGAATAATCACATCAGGGTAAATGGGATATCCATCCCCTCAAGCATTTATCCTTTGTGTTATCAACAGTCCAATTATACTCCTGTAGTTATTTTAATTTTTTTTAACTTTTAAGTTTAGGGGTACAGGTGCAGGTTTGTTATACAGGTAAACTTATGCCATGGAGGGTTGTTATATAGATCACCCAAGTATTAAGTCTAGTACCCATTTGTTATTTTTCGTGATCCTCTCCTTACTACCACCCTCAACCCTCCGAATAGCCCCAGTATGTGTTGTTCCCCTCTACGTGTCCACGTGTTATCACCATTTAGCTCCCACTTATAAGTGAGAACATGCAATATTTGGTTTTCTGCTTCTGCATTAGTTTGCTAAGAATAATGGTCTCCAGCTCCATCTGCGTCCCCACAAAGGACATGATCTCATTCTTTTTTATGGCTGAATGGTATTCCATGGTATGTACATACTGCAGTTTCTGTATCCATTCTATCATTGATGGGCATTTAACATGATTCCATGTCTTTGCCATTGTGAATAGTGCTGTAATGAACATATGCATGCATGTGTCTTTATAACAGAATAATTTATATTCCCTTGGGTATATACCCAGTAGTGAGATTGGTGTGTCAAGTGGTATTTCTTTCTTTAGGTCTTTAGGAATCACCACATGTTTTTTAGTTCCTTATAGATGCTGGATATTAGACCTTTGTCAGATGCATAGTTTGCAAAAATTTTCTTTCAAGAAATTGTTCCATGGCCCTACAAGTAGTAAATGAAAAATCCAGGATCCAAATTCTAGGTATATTTGAATTCAGAGTCCAAATGCCTGGGAAATATTTGGGAAATAGAGATATTGCTGAGCCTAGTGGGTAGGGACGTGAAACTGATCAGAATTAGGCCTCCTGGTGATAGAACAAGGAATTTTCAGAGTTAGTTAATGTAAAATTTACTGTAATTTCTCTTTTTTCCCTCTAACTATATGTTGATAAAGTTCTTGTTGGTAAGATTTGAACACTGTAGACCTAAATCTTAATTTGTCATCAATCATGTCCTGTCACTGATAAATCCTTATAAAGGAAAACTTGAATCTTTAAACACAATTGATGTCCTGACTCCAGTTGCAAACTTCATTTCCCATCTCAGTTCAACCATTTGGAATTTCTGTGGTTAGTATGGTGACTAAGCTGAGAAACTACAATTGCTGCTTTGATAATGATTCAATCTCATTTTGCTTACATAAAACAAAAATTCTCACCCCATAGCAAACTTAAGGGAAGAAAGGCAAGTTAGGAGAAACATTAGACATTAGAAAAAGGCTTTGCATGTTATTGCTGAGATAAAGATAAAATAACTCTTTGGCTTGGTTATAATACAGGAGTCATTTCCTTATGGTCTCTGAACTCTAACTTCTTAAATATCTTTAATGTTGATTAGCAAAAGATATTATTAGTAGGTAAGAGGCACAGAGCCACATTGTATTTTTGACTTCTGTTGTTGTATTTTTCTAAGCCCAAGAGAGAAAACTGAAACTTTATTTTAGATTTTAGAATGAATCTTTGATACCTGTTCATCCATTATGGAGACAGTCAACTTTGTATTCAACATCAAACTAAATAATTTTTATTTCGCTATCGCCTCTTGGAGTGATTGTTTTCTTTTGCAAATTGCATCTCCAATCAGCTTATTTCATTAATGTTAAAATTTTGTTTGGGTGAATTTAGTTTTTCATATATTTTGGGGAGAAACATTACTAAGAGGGGTATATACATTTGTTTTCAAACCTGTAGTTTTATATATTTAGCAAAATTGCTTCCAATTACATGTGTATTGCAGGTAGAGGTGCTTGCACTATTCTGTTATTTCTGTTGTAGGTATGTTTAACGTGTTCTTTGTTCCTCATATTTTGCAAAAGATTGAGTCTAAAGGTGGCAATCAAGAATGATTATAACACCAGGAATTGAAAAACTCTTCTCCACCTTTGTGAATGAAGTCTGGAGTGACACCAATCTTGTTTGAAGAGCTTACGGTGTGGTGCTGGAGAATTAGTTTTTGATTATAAACCTCCTTCCCTTTCTTAATCAGATAAACTGTCTGGCCTGAAACACAAGTCTTTTATTTTCACAGACAGCTCTGTTTCCTTTTCCCAAGAGGTTTTATACAGCATAAGGACATATTTCAATCAAAGAGGAGAGCATATTCAATTTGTATAATTTCATTCACCTTATAACAGTTGTGGGAGAGGAAACTATATATAACTATATAAATAGTTATATAAATTTATTTTGGGAATATCTGAGGTGAGAAAATTATTTGCATCTTACTAATTTGTTCAAGTATAACTAGACTATTTTATTTTTAAAAAGGTGTTTGTTTTGCCAGTTTTTCAGTGGAGAGTCTAAGTATAACTGGTTAACAAAGTCTCAAAATATTCCTTTGCCGTATCATTATTCATTAAGCTTATAATTATAAGCTTAATTATAATGGTACAGACAGAACTCTTATTTTGCAATAATAATTACATAGGTTATATTTAATTTTTTTACTTGACGTTTGTAATTTTTTGACTTTTTTATGTTTCTCTATGGCTGAATAGCTAAAAGATACTCTAATGCCATGACATAATTATTATTTTTTTAAACCAACTGTTCACCAAGCGTTTGGCAACAAAATTGCTGTTTTTCTCCCCTTTCTCTCCCTCTCTTCCTTTCTTCTTTAATTTGTAAAGCTTCTATAGATAGCTAGCCTATAAATAAGAGTATTTTCTTTGATATTATCGTAATACATAGTTTCATGATTGTATTAGTCTGTTTTCATGCTGCTGATAAAGACATACCTGAGACTGAGCATGTTACAAAAGAAAGAAGTTTAATGGACTCACAGTTCCACATGGCTGGGGAGGCCTCACAATCATGGTAGAAGGTGAAAGGCACGTCTCACATGGCAGCAGACAAGAGAAGAATGAGAACCAAGTGAAAGGGGTATCCCCTTATAAAACCATCAGATCTCATGAAATTATTCAGTACCATGAGAACAGTGTGGGGGAAACCACCCCCATGATGCAATTATCTCCCACCAGGTCCCTCCCACAACATGAGGGAGTTATGGGAGCCGCAATTCATTGAGATTTGGGTGGGGACACAGCCAAACCATATAAATGACTCTTCTTACATGTTTTGTAAATGCCTTATTAACAGATTAGCCAATTTATTACATTTACTTACAAACAATTATTTTCTTGTGTATGAAATATGTTTATGATATATGTAAAAATGGAGACTTGAAGAAGACAATGAAGCATCCTCTAGTGTGATGGGCACTTCTGTGGGGCTTCAGTGGTCTCCACCTGGCATTCACAGTTTTATAGACTCCCCTCCCGTTGAGTAACTTGCTTCTAACCAATAGAATATGGTAATATTGAAGGGATGCTACTTTTGCAATTAAGGAATGAAAGACTGTGACTTCTGTCTTGCTAGTGACACTCTCTCTTGTTGGCTTTGATAAAGCAAGTTGTACGTTAAAGAGGCCCATATAGGAAGGAACTGAGAGTAGCTTCTGACAACAGCCAGCAAAGAACCCTCAGTCCAGAATCCTCAAGGAAATGAGTCCTGACAACACTCATGTAAGTGAGCTTGAAAGTGGATTTATCCTCAGTTGAGCCTTTGGAGGAGACTTCAGCCCTGGTCGATAACTTGATCCTTGTGAGGAAACTCTGAAATAGAGGTACCAGCTAAGCTGTGCCTGGATTCTTGGCTCATGAAAACAGTAAGAAAATACATGTGTATTGTTTTAAGATGCTAAGTTTTAAGGGAAATTTGTCACACAGCAATAGAAACTGATAAAATTGTTGATATTTCATTGTTTCTTTTCAAGTCTTTTTCCTAAGGAATAAACATACGCATTTTAAAAGGGGGGTAGTGAAAACACAATTTTGCTTTCTGATTTTTTCCATCCATTTCTATGATGCTAAATAATCCTTCAAAATCAGATTTTTTTTTTTTTTTTTTTTTTAGAGACAGGGTCTTGCTCTGTCACCTAGGCTGCTGGAGTGCAGTGGCATGATCATAACTCACTGTAAGGCTCATATTGCTGATCTATGATTTTTATTTAGCATATTAATCTAAAACCTAATTACTTAGATTAAAAACATTTTAGAGGATGATAAATCATATTCCCAAATTCCATTCCGGGAAGATTGCACTAATTTCTTCTTCCTACTGGAGATGTGCAAGACCCATTCCCTTATCCCATAATGGTCAATGGTGCTATTATAATTATTTTTCTTATTTAATAACTTAATAGGTAAAGAATTTTATTTATTTTAACTTGCATTTTTGATTTCTAACAAATTTGATCAAATTTTTATAATCTGGTTGGCTATTTACTTGGATATTCTATTGTTAGTGAAATTCTGAGCTGATATTTTCATCTTTTTTATTGTATTTATCTTTTTAAATTGTTAAATTGTTTCTAAGAGCGATTCTCTTTTAAAATCATTTTATTAGATTTTTATTAGAGAGTATACAGTTTTTAAAAATAATGTATTGTACTTTGAAAATCATTGTGTTTTAAAATTACATTTACTTTGACCTTGATTTTTGAACAAAGGGAACCAACATATTTGATTTTTTTTTTGTTTATTTTTTTGAGACAAGAGTCCCGCTCTGTCACCAGGCTGGACTGCAGTGGCGCAAGCTCGGCTCACCGCAACTTCTGCCTCCTGTGTTCAAGCAATTCTCCTGCATCAGCCTCCCTAGTTGCTAGGACTATAGGCATGTGCCACCATGCCCGGCTAATTTTTGTATTTTTAGTAAAGATGAGGTTTTACCACGTTGGCCAGGATGGTCTCAATCTCTAGACCTTGTGATCCACCCGCCTTGGCCTCCCAAAGTGCTGGGATTACAGGTATGAGCCACCATGCCTGGCTATATTTGCTTTTTTTTGAGTGAAGTCTCACTCTGTCACCCAGGCTGGAGTGCAGTGGCGTGATCTTGGCTGGCTGCAACTTCCATCTCCTGGGTTCAAGTGATTCTCCTGCCTCAGCCTCCGGAGTAGCTGGGACTACAGGTGCATGCCACTACACCCAACTAATTTTTGTATTGTTAGTAGAGATGGGGTTTCACCATATTGACCAGGCTGGTCTCAAACTCCTGACCTTGAGATCCGCTGGCCTTGGCCTCCCAAAGTGCCAGGATTAGAGGCGTGAGCCACCACGCCGGAACAATATATTTACTTTTCAAAATCAGCTTCTTTCTCTCTCACACACACACATGTGCACAAACACACAGACATACACACATACACACATTCATTGTTGACATTCCATCTACTAAAAATATAATGTCAAACAGTGTTTATTAAATATGGATCATAGGTATGGTGCTTTTTATTTATGTTAGCATCATAATGTATATCCCACTTAATATTTACAACAACCCTGTCTAGGTAGGCATAGGAGGTTTTATTATTCCACTTTATCAAATTAAATGCAGCTCAGAAAATGTACATAGTTGACCCGAAGTTATCAAGCTTAGTAATTGGTGGAGGTGAAGACCAATTTGGGTTTTCTGACTTTATATCCAACACTTTTTTCTTCATGATTTTTCTCCATATCCTATGTCTGGTATTATTCCAGGTATTGAAGGTTGTAGACAAACAAGGGCGGGATGCCTATATTTATAATGTGCTATGTGCATTAACTCATTTAATTCTTACAATTCTGTAAGGTAATTATTTCCTAATTTTTATAAAAAATGAATACAAGTCTCAAAGATTTATTTGCTCAAGGTTATAAAAGCAATAGAGTGTTTTGTCTGGTTCTTAGGCAGATGGTATTAAGCCTGTGGTCTTCTCTTCTACCATTTAGAAATGGTTTAGCATATGGAACTGGTGGAATTTAATTATAGAGCCATTTTCTCTTAATACTTCTATTTTCCCACAGTCTCTGCACTTTCTTTTCAGGACTCTTCCACCAGTACAGGAGTTTTTAACTGGGGCTGAATTTTTCCCTTGGTCGACATCTACTCTCTGGCTGGGGTTTATGTCAGGCATTGCCTCTTCCAGGAAGCCTGGGCTATCTTGAACTTTCTTTGTCCCTGTTCAGACACTATGCATAGCTCCATCATGGCACTCATCTCATTGTATTTTCTTTATCCGTTTAAGTATTTGCTTAGGCACCTTAGACAGGATTTCTAGAGGTCTTGGAAGACTGCTTATGATTCATTTCCAATTCTTTGCCTAGGATAGTGCCTAGCTCATTGCTGGTATTCAATAAATGTTAAATGAGTGAGTCAAGGGATGGATGGATGGATTGATGGGATGCTTTAGCTGGGGGATTGCAGCTGGCTCATCAGCTGTTCTGTAAAGCATAGGAATCTGGGCTGCTTCCGATGTACCTATTTTTGATATTCACTTGTAAGAGAATTCCATAAGAAAGAGTCAGAAGAAAAGTTCATTTCAGTCTCTCCCTCCTTTACTGTAGGGTATCTATTTGAAGCATTTAAAATAAAGTCCAAAAGAGCAAGATAAAACAACTTAAATGTGACATTTTAGACTAAACATCTATTCCAATTGTTTACAATATTTGTAGAACAGAGAGCTAGAGGGTGTGTGTGTGTGTCTTCACATTTTTGTATTTCATGCAGATAGTAAAGGTCTTAGCAGTAAGAATGAGGGAAATTGTATCAGCCTAGTTACTCTCTACAAGGCATTTCTGGGGATCCCATAGGGTTCTAAAGAACAAAGTTGGAAAGTCTATGCCACAGAGGATACACATTTTACTTTTACTTTTTTATTGGACAAATCTGAAGTAGTCATAGATTCTGTCCATGAGCATGGACATGTGTATATCTACATATGGTATTTATTCTATAGATTAATTAGTTATAGGGTAGAGTTGTTTAAATACTGAACAGAAATTGCAATTCTGCCATTCTTGTTAGTTTCTGCAGGAAGAAATTGAAGGCGGTGATAATTATCTTCATCATGTTCTATAGAAGAGAATTTAAAAATTTTTTCTGAAAAATTAAAAATATTAAATATGAACTGCTAATTACACACTAAATATACCCACATGCACACCCACACAACTAAAATCCATTCATTTCTTTTGGTTAGTAGTTTACCTGTGACTCACTTTAAATTTCTTTTTTAGAGCTCTTCCTATGTTGCTCAGTGTGGTCTTGAACTCCTGGGCTCAAGGGATCCTCCCACCTTGGCCTCCCAAAGTGTTGGGATTATAGGCATGAGCCACTGGGCCCCGCTCCTGTGACTCACTTTTAAATTAAAATGCATGAGATGAGATGTGAGTAGCCTGGAGTAATTTCCCCTTTGGTGGGCTTCCCGATGAAAGTGACCGATCTTTAAACTTCAAAGCACCAGAAAAGTTGTAAACAATCAAACTAAATCAATAATTAAAACTGAGTAATGACATGTTACAAAATGTTAGCCATATCGTAGCTGAATGTGTGGTGAAATTGTGTGGTGCAGAGTAGAGCCACGTGTGCACATTGGCCCTATTTAAAATTGTGTAATTTGGAGACATTTCTTGAGAAATCAGTTGGGTGAATGCCAGTTTTGATCAAAGGTGAAGCTTCTGGCAGAAGGCTATAAATCCCTAAGATCCTTGGGATATTTACAGCGGTTATCTCAGCTGAAGAATTTGACAAATATACAGAACATGTTGATATGATTAATGAGTGAGAAAGACTTTTAAAAAAAAGAATTTCAAAAGGATGAAACTTCTGAATGTGAATATTGATGGTTCTATTTCAGGGTCAAAACATGTATATAATAAATATTCATGGGTGTCTCCTTTCTTTCAAAGATGCAAAATGTCATTCTTAGAAGAATTAGATTTTTGAGAAAATTCTAATTGCGGTAGGTATTCTCTTTAATTCCTAATGGAATCCTATACCCTAAAAAAATATGAACTATCTGCGTGCCTGTTAATTTTCATTCAGCAAGTGGACTGTACAACTAGCCACACACAGGCAGCAGCACCATCTAGCTAAATTCCGAGGTAATTCATGACAATTTTGCTTCTGGTCTGTAATTATTTCAACTTTTCATCTCTAATGATACTGTATTATATAGATGTTTTTGTTTTCTCTTCTTAAACTCAGCCTTTGGGGATTTTAAAAATCCCTATTTAAATAGTATAATGTGGCAAACGAAGTCCTACTCCTATGAAGGAGAATTTATTAGTTATTTAAAGTGCACTTAGTTATATAATAAACATGAGGCTCTGATTTGGTTTGCATTTTTGGGAGGCTGTTCTATGGAGTTGCTAAAATTCCAAGGTTAGTTGCCTCTACGTACACTTGAAATACATTTTTGATGGTCAACACTAGGTTAGGGTAAGTCAGCATCTTTAAATAGTACACAAATCCCCAACAGATTAACTCTGGCAGGCCTTGAATGCCAGGGTGAAGAGAGAAGGCAGTAATAGAATGTAAGATGGGTTGGCAGATGCTGGGGACAATGGCAGTATCTGAGAGTCAGAAGATGGCTTTACAAAGGAGAATTAGCCAGGCGTGGTGGCTTACGCCTATAATACCAGCACTGTGGGAGGCCAAGGCAGGTGGATCATCTGAGGTCAGGAGTCTGAGATCAGCCTGGCCAACATGGCGAAATCCTGTCTCTACTAAAAGTACAAAATTAGCTGGGTGTGGTGGCGCATGCCTGTAATCCCAGTTACTTGGGAGGCTGAGGCAAGAGAATCACCTGAACCCTGGAGTGCCACTGCACTCCAGCCTGGGCGACAGAGCAAGATTCCATCTCAAAAACAAAACAAAAGCCAAGAGACTTAAAAAGGAGAGTGTGGAAAGAGGAGATGGAGACACTGAACAGAGAAATCAGGCCAAGGGACAGACAAGGGCTGACCCAGGGGACAGAAAGAATAAGAGTAAGGGAGGTCCAACGAAGAATAAAACAATAAAGAGGGAATAATAGAAGAAAGCCGAGAATAGAGATTTGTTTTCACCTTCAGAATTAACATTAGTATGTGATACTACTTATTTGAAAACTGGGATCCATAAACTGGAACCAAATCAACACTGCTGATAGCTAACTAGGCCCGCTAACATTCATTTTTTTGGTCTTAACTTGAGAGGTAGAAATTTACACCAGTTGACAAGACATTTTGAAATATGAAGTTAGTGCTTTTTTTTTTTTTTTTTCCATTGTCGAGGTCAGTTTACATCCCTGCAAAGAAAAATTACTTACAGAAAAGTGAGATTTAGTATGAAAAATATGTCCTGTATTACTAATCTTTCCTTTTCCATAGTCGGAGATGCTGAGATGTTCATGGGTGGCCAAAAGATGTTGAGAGATATTCATAGCTTCCCCTGTGGGAATAGAATGTTTTGATGTATGAAATCACATTTCAAATGGCTGTTCTTACAGACCTCTAAGTGCCTTACACAAGGAGGCAATTCATAGCACACACATGCAAGGATTTTTGGCAGTTCCTTAAAGTAAAAATATTTAAACGGCAGGGGGCGGGGGTGGAGGGCACTTTTACAAGTATATTTGAAAAAGAAACGTTATTTTATTTTATTTTTATTTTTGAGACAGAGTCTTACTCTATCACTCAGACCAGAGTGCAATGAATGGCATGGCATGATCATGGCTCACTGCAGCATTAACCTCTCAGGCTCAAGTTGATCCTCCCACCTCATCCTCCAGAGTAACTGTGACTACAGGTGCATGCCACCACACCTGGCTAATTAAAAGAATCTTTTTTTTTTTTTTTGGTAGAGATGGGGTCTCTCTGTGTTGCCCAGCTAGTCTCAAACTCTCGGGCTAAAATGATCCTTCTGCCTCAGCCTCTCAAAGTGCTAGGATAACAGGCAGGAGCCACCACACCGGGCCAGAAATGTTATTTTAGAGATACTATTTAACCAAAATTTTTAATGCTTTTAGATTTATGTAATAATAGCTTTATAAAAAATGTTTACCATTTTTCATTTAGTAATGTGTGTCACCGACCGGGCACGGTGGCTCACGCCTCTAATCCCAGCACTTTGGGAGGCCAAGGTGGCGGGTCACCTGAGGTCAGGAGTTCAAAACCAGCCTGGCCAACATGGTGAAACCCTGTCTCTACTAAAAATACAAAAAAATTAGCTGGGTGCAGTGGTGGGTGACTGTAATCCCAACTACTCGGGAGGCTAAGGCAGGAGAATCACATGAACCTGGGATATGGAGTGAGCTCCGTCTCAGTAAGCTGAGATCGTGCCATTGCACTCCAGCCTGGGAGACAGAGCCAGACTCTGTGTCTAAATAAATAAATAAATAAATAAATAAATAAAGTGTGTCACCTACTTTTCTCTTTAATTCTTAGCAACATCTCTTTGGCAAGTACAGATCAACAGCTCCCTCACCATTCTAACCACTTTTGTTTTATACCATATGCAGCATGTGCAGAAGGTTGTTCTTCAATGGCTGTCTTTACTACTTACCAATATTCTTTTGATTCTCTTTGATTCTCAGTTTACTGTATAACTCATCACATTCTCCATATTTTGCTCAGGAAATATTCTATCCTGATTGCCATTTGTATTTCCAGATGGCTTTTTACTAATGTCTGTTCAGCTATGAACTGATAATTAAGATATGAGCAGACAGTGAGTTAAGACTTAACTTTTTCCAGACAATTTTTTGGAAACATACTTTGATAGAAATTATTCAAGGAAAGAAATCTCCAAGATCCCAAGGAATAAAAAAGATACAATAGGCAGTAGAATATACATTTTTAGATGAAACCCCCTCCATCACTACAGATGTCTACTAGTAAGGCAGCCCTATTCAGACCTTTTGCAGAATCTCTGTGCAATTTTTAGCATCACCACATTCAAAGCCCTGCAGGGATTTCTCAGTAGGGCCTGTGCCATGTGGCTCAGAGAACTGTAGAAACTTGTAGTTCTGGCCCCTTCTGCCATGTCCCGGTTTCTCTTCTAGGTCCTTCACATGGATCATCTCATTTAATTCTCACAGCAATCATATCCGGTAGGTTTCATTATTATTTCCATTTTGCAGATGAGACAGCGGCAGATTGAGGTCAAGTACTTTTTTCAAGGTATCTCTGTTAGTAGGCAGCAAAACTGAAATTGGAACTCAGGGCATTAGATTATAAAAAAATCATGGATTTACTACCAGATTATACATGTAATGTGGTCATTTAAATATAAAACAATAATGTTTCTTTAAAGGCATCTATGTTCTCTTTCAGTGAATTGGATTGACGAATAGGCTTTCTTGTGGTAGTAAGATTCTGTGCTCAACATTATATAACTATATATGTTAGCTTTATATAATATATAAACTTTATATAAAGTTAAAGAGGCAAATTGCCTAAATTAGATTCTAAATTGAATGCATTGTTTTCAAGGTTCTGTCTCTTTAGACAGGTTGACATGAAGCAATTTTGTAGATGCTGCTTTTTAACACGTAACTAATCTATTTTCAATTTTAATGAAGTTTTGAAATGACAATAAACTTCCTAGAGCAGACCACAAGACCAGAGTCTTTCTTCAGAATCAATGGACAAAGTCAAGGACAATACACTTTGTTACTATGTGAGATTGCAATTCTTGAATTCTTAAATTTGTTTGAATGTTTCATTCAGTGACTTTTAGACTTTAAGGACTGTGATGGTTAATACTGTGCGTCAACTTGATTGGTTCGAGGGCTACAAAGTATTCATCCTGGCTGTGTCTGTGAGGGTGTTGCCAAAAGAGATTAACATTTGAGTCCCTGGGCTGGGGCAGGCAGATCCACCCTTAATCTGGTGGGCACAATCTAATCAACTTCCAGCGAATATAAAGCAGGCAGAAATATGTGAAAAGGGGAGACAGGCCTAGCCTCCCAGTCTACATCTTTATCCTGTGCCGGATGCTTCCTGCCCTCATCATTGGACTCCATATTCTTCAGTTTGGGGACTCAGACTGGCTCTCCTTGCTCCTTCAGCTTACAGACAGCCTACTATGGAACCTTGTGGTCATGTAAGTTAATACTTAATAAACTCATATGTATATATATCCTATTAGGTCTGTCCCTTTAAGAGAAGCCTGACTAATATAAGGACATACTAATTTGGAGTGTTTCTAGAGTTTAGAAATGAGTGTTCCACATTTTTGGCATTTTCATAATTCACTATCACAGATGAAAATGTGTGAGGTTGCAGGGGATTGCTGTGTCTACCAGCATCCCAGGCATTTGCGGGATGGACCTAAATGCTCCTAATGAAGACAGGCAGCTGCTCAGGTTGTTGATTTGTTGGAAGTGATAATTCACCTTAATTCAACACCAAACCTTTGTGTTCTTGGGCAGAGATGATATTTAGATCCTGCTCTCCAGTGACTTAATCTTGTGGCAAGGTGGAAATGTGCAAAACTCACTCTGATATCTTGTGGGTAAATGATGGCCGAGCAAACCAATCGATGTGCTATGGGTATATACGGCAGGGGAAGTTCACTTATGATTGAGAACACTTCTGGAGGCTGTCTTAAGAGATAGAATTTGAACTGAATTTTAAAGGGTATGCAGGACTTGAGAAAGATGTATGGGAGGAAATATCATTGTGTAGGATCAGATGGGCCAGGCGAAGAAGAGTGTCCAAGTTCTTCACTCTCTGTGTAATATTGGGTAAGTTTCTTCACCTTTTCCCACCTCACTTTTCTCATCTGAATAGAGGGTAATAATATTTGCATCGTAGAGTTTTTATGAAGATGAGATCCTGAAAGAAGAGTCTGACATAGTACCTGGGATGTCACAGGCAATTTGGTAACCCATGTGAATATAAGCGGACACATTTTCAGTATTTTGCTGGAAAACTGATACCTGATAATCAGGATTGAAGAATTTTTGCTCAGTCATTAGTTATTTCTCATTGCTCCTTAAGTGATTCTTATGTGGTTTGCCAATCTTCCTTTTCAAAAAAAGAGATCCTAGATTATTCTGGAAATTAAGGTTTTCAAGGAAAAGCAGGAGTTGAATAGGGGCAGAAAGGTTAAGAGCAGACACAGCCCATTTATAAGTTTTTTTCACCTATTTCCTATGTAATAAAAAGCAAAATCTGCTTTGTTGAATGACTACTCTTTTATGTGGGAGGTAAATATTTTTATTCCTGAAGGAAGAGAGCAACTATTGACCTGTGAACGAGGGTAGTTACCTGAAAGTACAGAGAGCGGGCTGTGAGTCCCCTGCTGGGTAGTCCAAGGTGGCGTAAAATGATGAAATGAAGTGAGAATGCTTTCTTCCTTAGTCCTCACAAGCAGGTCGAAGAAATGTTGCTTTTAAATGAAATGAAAACATCATTGAGAATGTCTGCCAGGAGATGAAGAGGTTTTGGTCTCTGAGTGGATCTAGCCAGAGTGAGGCCCAGGGAGCACTGACTCATCTATTTGAATGACTAGAAATGGAGCACGTTGCCCAGAAATTAGGTCAGAGCCCTTGGATGTGAAGGAGAGGGTTTTCAATGTGTGTGTGTGTGTGTGTGTGTGTGTGTGTATGTGTATGTGTGTGTGCATCTGCAGATATACATTTATCTGTATATGTATATTTCTGGGATCATTGCCTAACTATGGAAAGCAAATAGATTTTGTAGGAATTTTCTCCTGGACTTAGATTTTTCAGTTGAGGAATCAATTCAGATAAAAATAATACATACTATTTTGTCTTAATAAACAATTTACTCTGAGTAATACTGGGTGACATCTAAGTTACTAGGATTCTGTCCAGTTTTCACTGCTTGAAAGCAGTATTTCTTTATTATTTGGTACACATTTAAAAAAATATATAACTAACTTGAGTACCTCTTCCAGTGAATTATTTTTGACAAGATGGGAATTGGGAATAATTATATTAAACAAAATTTATCCTGGAAGTGTTCTATTAAGAATCTTCTTTAATCATTATTATTTTAAAGATCCCTCTTATCAGAGAGTGATAGAATATTTTAAGTGGCTTATGTTTAAAATTACTTCCCTTGTAAAAGATATTCAGATACCAACTGTAATGTTTAATGGAGATATTTTCAAATATGTGACTTGTAAGTTAGGAAGTATCTGTCTTGGTTGAAAAGTAGTTCCTCTGAATGTGTGGTTCTCTCTAATCATTGACATCATAGGATCCTAGGCTTATTCTTGAGTCCTTTACCTAAAGGACTTGGAGAATAACAAGATTTTTTAAAGTTAATATCAAGAAAAGAGAAACTAGGAGAGTCTTGGTGGAAATTCTTCCCAACAGTTTGCTTTTAGATACGAATCTTGACTTTATGGCATTATTGTGTCCCATTTTATCTGAAAAAAGAATACTATGAAATCCACAAAAAGTTCTTTAAATAGATTTTATCATTTATTTAAAATAAAAATACAAGGAATCTGTTATAAAATACTTTGGTTCTGGAGTCAGTGAAGACAGCATTTTTCATTTGCTATATGGTAATTGTTTTTTAAATGATGCCACGAATATATATATATGTGTGTGTGTGTGTGTATATATATATATGTATATATAGTGATCTTGGATAAATTTGTTGTTAAAATTTTTGCCAATTTCTCCAAAAAATAAAAGCTATTTTTTAATTTCTCCTGTTCAAACGTAGAAACTTAAGTGAACTCTGAAACATAAGTAATTCCATATTCCCTATGAGACATGGAGGCTCTTTTTAAACATTGTTTCAGTTTTAAAATGATATACAGAATTGAGTGATTCCTGAAACATGACTTATTACATCAGATGTACATTTCTTTTTAGAAGCAAAAATAATTGCTGACACTGGATATAATACTTAGGAAAAAAACTGAGTTGTTCATCTTTTATTAATGCTGTAGACAAGGTGTGCTGAATGGTTCTTTTTGGCAGGCAGATATTTTTAAATTCATTATGAATATTTTTTCTTTTGGTTTTCATGAACTGTAAAGCATATATTCTCTTATTCTATTCTGGAGTATGTTCTATAGAATATAATAATAACCTTGTTTACTTGACAATGACATTAAGAAATGATCTGTTTTTATTTCAGAGGCAAGAAAAAGGGAAAGCTACATTTAAAAATCATATTTCACCCAATTTGTAGATCTCATACAATGTTTTGATGGCTATATTTAGAATGTATGTATTATATATGTATATATGTATATATTATATATGTAATATGTGTATATATATGTGTGTGTGTGAATACACACACACACACACCCCTGGAAATTTGTCTTAAAGTTTTTGTCAATGTAAAGTATACTTATAGAAGTCCTTGGGATATGCATTGTGAAGAAAAGAGATTTTTAAAAGTTCCTGCTTTTGTGGAATTAACATTTAAGTTGGAGAATACGAATCATAACAGATGTGTAAATTATGTAGTGTGGGGGAGGGTGCGAAGTGCTGTGAAAGAAAGAACAAAGGAAAAATTGGGCAGGGGAAAGGGAGTGAAATTAATATTTTTTTTTAGGAGAACATATTTTTTCTTTATTTTGTTAGACTGGTAGCTCCTTTGACAAATAAAGACAGTAGCTCAAAATCTAGTGGTAGAAATGGTGCAAGTGTATAAGGCAAAAAGCAATAATGCAAAAGAGAAACAAATAATCTAAACTTGTTTCTATGGTTCTATGATCTTAATGTGTTTATAAACATGAAATCATTCCTTTAATGGAATCTTTCTCTTCTAAACCCTGTATGTGAACACTATGAGTACTGACAGATTCTTTCAAAGTGAGGGTGTCAGATTATTCCTTACTCCTGTTGTGTACACTTAGAAGCAAATGTCTGCTAATTTCCAAACGTAGATGAAGACTTAGATGTAGAGATATTCATTGCATCAGTGTTCTCAATAGAGAAAAACTGGAAACAGACCAGATGCCCATCAATGGAGGAAAGGATGTGTAAACTATTTGGAAATTATAGCCATATTTGGAAATTATCCAGCAGGTAAAATATTTAGCTAGAATTATATGTATTGTCATGGAAAACTTTTGAGGACATAACATTAAGTTTTGAGAAAAACAAATTTCAAAATAATATACTTAGTAAATTGATATTAAAATAATCCAAACAAATCAAAACTATATATTGGTATATACATATGTATATATGATTAATCAGTTTGTTTTTACTAAGTTTTTAGTCAATCTCTGTATTCTAATTGAAGATCCATATCCTTTTTGATGTGAAAGGCTATCATATAATATATTCTTTGATATGATTTGGATCTGTATCCTCACCCAAATCTCTTGTTCAATTGTCATCCCCAATATTGGAGGTGGGACTTGGTGGGAGGTGATATGGTTTGGCTGTGTCCTCACCCCAGTCTAATCTTGAAATGTAGCTCCCATAATTCCCATGTGTTGTGGGAGGGACCCAGTGGGAGATAATTGAATCATGGGAAGTGATTTTCCCCATACTGTTCTCCTGGTAATGATTAAATCTCATGAGATCTGATGGTTTTATAAGGGAAAACCCCTTTCACTTGGTTCTCATTGTCTCTCTTGTCTGCCGCAATGTAAGATGTGCTTTTTGCCTTCCACCATGATTGTGAGGCCTCCCTAGCCACATGGAACTGTGAGTCCATTAAATCTCTTTTTCTTTCTAAATTACCCAGTCTTGAGTATGTCTTTATCAGCAGCATGAAAATGGACTAATATGGGAGGTGACTGCATCATGGGGCCAGAATTCTCATGAATGGTCTAGGCCATCCCCTTGGTACTGTCCTCATGATAGCGAGTGAGTTCCTGCGAAATCTGGTCAGTCAAAAGTGTGTAGTACCTTCCCCTTCTCTCCTCCCTCTACTATCTCTTGCTCCTGCTTTCACCATGTGAAGAGCCTGCTCTTGCTTTGCTTTCTGCTACGAGTAAAAGCTCCCTGAGGCATCTCTAGAAGCAGATGCCTCCATGCTTCCTGTAAAGCCGGCATAACAGTGAACCAATTAAAGCTCTTTTCTTTATAAATTTTGCAGTCTCAGGTATTTCTTTACAGGAATGGGAGAATGGGTTAATACATTCCTATAGCTATTTGTGTCTATAGCTCCCTGCCTTGTCTTTCCTGGCTTTATAACCTGTCTTCCTTAATGGAATGTTAGAGGGCATAGTGTAAGCAGAAGCTTTAAATGTCCTCATGTGTTTTGCCTGAGCTCTTTCACTTTACTATTTTGCATTAGAAAATTCAAGTCCTGGTAGCTGATGGTCCCAGAGGCAAAAGTTAGAATGAACCGATACTGATCTATAGCCTGAAGTGGAGCTACCTTAGCTGCCCCATAATATCTTGACCAATAAAAATAAATGTTCCAAGCCTCTGATTTTTTTTTTTTAGACGGAGTCTCTCTCTGTCACCCAGGCTGGAGTGCAATGGCACAATCTCGGCTTACTGCAACCTCCGTCTCCCAGGTTCAAGCTATTCTCCTGCTTCAGCCTCCCAAGTAGCTGGGACTACAGGCACCCACCACCGCGCCTGGCTAATTTTTGCATTTTTAGTAGAAATGGGGTTTCACCATGTTGGGGAGGCTGGTCACAAACTCCTGACCTCAGGCGATCCATCCACCTTGGCCTCCCAAAGTACTGAGAATACAGGCATGAGCCACTGAGCCCGGCCTAAGTCTTTGATTTTTGAGGTTGGTTGTTATGAAGCATTATTGCAGCAATAGCTAGGTGATACAATGTGTTCAGATGTGAGTGCTTAGAAAAAGATCACGAGCAATAGTTACCAGACTATAATCTTTATATCTGAGAATTGGGATTGGCTGTGAACAGGTGTATTAGTTCGTTTTCACACTGCTGATAAAGACATACCCAAGACTGGAAAGAAAAATAGGTTTAATGGACTCACAGTTCCATGTGGCTGGAGAAGCCTCACAATCATGTGGGAAGGTGAAAGGCACTTCTTGCATGTCGCAAGACAGAATGAGAGAGAAGTGAAAGCCAAAACCCCTTCTAAACCACCAGATCTTGTGAGACTTGTTCACTACCAGGAGAATAGTATGGGGGAAATCACCCCCATGATTTGGTTATCTCCCGCCGGGCCCCTCCCACAACACGTGGGAATTATGGGAGCTATAATTCAAGATGAGATTTGGGTGAGGACACAGAGCCAAACCATATCAGCAGGATTATAATTATTTTCCCATACTGCTGAATTCATTTTAATTAAAATATGTGGCCGGGCGCGGTGGCTCAAGCCTGTAATCCCAGCACTTTGGGAGGCCGAGACGGGCGGATCACGAGGTCGGGAGATCGAGACCATCCTGGCTAACATGGTGAAACCCCGTCTCTACTAAAAAATACAAAAAACTAGCCGGGCGAGGTGGCGGGCGCCTGTAGTCCCAGCTACTCGGGAGGCTGAGGCAGGAGAATGGCGTAAACCCGGGAGGCGGAGCTTGCAGTGAGCTGAGATCCGGCCACTGCACTCCAGCCTGGGTGGCAGAGCGAGACTCCGTCTCAAAAAATAAATAAATAAATAAATAAATAAATAAATAATATATATATATATATATATATATATTTTTTTTTTTTTTTTGAGATTGAGTCTTACTCTGTTGTCCAGGCTGTAGTGCAGTGGCTGATCCCAGCTCACTATAACCTTCACCTCCCAGGTTCACATGATTCTCCTGCCTCAGCCTCAGAGTAGCTGGGATTTCAGGCACCCACCACCATGCCCCACTAATTTTTGTATTTTTAGTACAGATGGAGTTTCACCATATTGGCCAGGCTGGTATCAAACTCCTGACCTCAAGTGATCTGCTGGCCTCGGCCTCCCAAAGGGCTGGGATTACAGGCCTGAGCCACCGTCCCCAGTCTTCATTTTTAAAATTTAATTTAATCTTTGAATAGATAATACATTTTGTATGATTCAAACATCAAAACAATATTAAACATATTCACTAAGAAGTTCATCTCCCACTCTTTGCCATCCACCCCATTGCTGCACCCTGTAAATAATAAATTAGTATCTTGTTTACCTCATCAGAGTTCTAAATTCATGCTCTTATTTTCCCTCTTTATTACCTGTGTTTTTTTCTTGACTTTGCTTTTTTCTGTCATTAGCATATCATAGAGATCTAGTTATTTTAGCCCATGTACACCTTCTGCATTCGATTTCTACAAGTGTCTAATATTCCATGGTGTAGAAGTACTTTACTCAGTCAGTGCAGTATTTTTGGGAACTTGGATTATGTCTAGACTTTTTCTACTACAAACAATGCCCACAATGAAAAATCTTGCACATATTCTACAAGTGTGCCATCATCTGCAAATAAAGTTTTATCTTTTCCAGTTTTAAAAAAGTTGTGCCGGGCGTGGTGGCTCATGCCTGTAATCCCAGCACTTTGGGAGGCCGAGATCAGGAGATCGAGACCATCCTGGCTAACACAATGAAACCCCGTCCCTACTAAAAATACAAAAATATTAGCCGGGCATGGTGGTGGGTGCCTGTGGTCCCAGCTACTCAGGAGGCTGAGGCAGGAGAATGGCGTGAACCCGGGAGGCGGAGCTTGCAGTGAGCCCAGATCAGGCCACTGCACTCCAGCCTGGGCAACAGAGCGAGACTCCGTCTCAAAAAAATAAATAATAAATAAATAAATAAAAAGTGGTATTTTGTTTTAAATTTACACATAATTGTATATGTTTAAGGGGTAGAGCGTGATGTTTCTATATATGAATACATTATGTAGTGATCAAGTCAGGGTAGTTAGCATACATGACCTCACAAATTTATCATTTCTTTGTGGTAAGAGCATTCAAAATTCTCTCTTCTAGCTATTTTGAAATATACAATACATTATTGTTAACTGTAGTTATCCTACTGTGCAGTAGAACAACAGAATTTCCTTTGCTACTTTTATGCACTAGCTTTCTTTCTCTTACCCAATTGTTTAGCTGAATACTTTTAATACAAAGTTAGATAGTAGAGTTGATAGTGGCCATCCTTAGTCTAGTTCTTCTTGTGTTTCTCTGATAGGAAAGAGCTAGTGTTTAGGCTTGCTAATCTACAATCATGTACCAGGTAAGATCTTTGCCACAAACAGTACAATGAAATTAAGTAACTAACAGGAGTTTAATGAAGAGAAAACATTTATAAATATGTAGGCAGGATTAAGGAACCAAAAAGTTTCTCCAGCACACATATTAAGGAAGTGCCTACTGAATCAGTTTTTATTACATATTTTAAAAATTAAGAACGCAGTCGAATTGATTAAACAACTTTTCATTATCCATGGAGGTGATCCTAGGTTTTTGTTTTTAGATCATGAATAGAGTAAGTTCTATTAAAATAACTTACTGAATCTCTTAATATTGAGCCATCTTTCACACCTAAATTTAATGATTATGTCCAAAGTTTTTAAACTTCATACAAATGGAATAATAAAATAGGTACACAAACACACGTGACTTCTTTTGCTCAATGTGAGATTTCATCCATTTGTGTGTAACCATCTATATGTATACCGTGTAATATACTCTTTCATATTTTACTTTGCAAATATTCTATTTTATTCTACTGTTGGTGAATATTTGGGTTATTCTAGTTTTAGCTACTTAAAAATTCTGCTGCTGTGAATATTCTTAGACATGTCCTTTGATGTACATAATGTACACATATCTATTTACCTAGAAATAGAATTGTGGGGATTTTAGATGTACTTATTTAATTTTTTTTTTGGGAATTCCTAATGTATTCTGGATATGACTCCTTTGTCAGAAATATGTTTTAATTTTACTTTTTCAAATTATCATTTATCTCTTCAAATACTTAATGATGTCTATTGACAAACAAAAATGTTTAGTTTTTATGTGGGATAGTTAATCATTGTTTTCCAATATAATCAGTGCTCCTTACCCTATTTATACATTTTTTAAATTCAAAGTTCCTGAAGAATTTTCTTGTGTTGTTTTCTAGAACTGCACTGTTCAATACTGTACCCAGTAGCCTAGGGTAGCTATTTAAGTTTAAACTTAAATTACAATAAATTGAAAATTCATTTCCTCATTTGTGCTAGTCATGTTTTAAGTACTCAGTAGTTACAAGTGGTTTGGTGGCAACCCTACTACTGGACATTGCAAATAGGGAACATTTCTATGATTACAGACATTTCCATTGGACAGCACTGTTCTAGAAGCTTTTGTCATTTACTGTTCACTTTTCGATCTACAATCCATCTGGAATTTTTATGGTAGAACTGCAGCAATTGGCTTTTACTGTGGAACAAACCACCCCAAAACATAGCTTAAAACAGCGATTTCATTTAGCTCACAATTCTGTGAGATGGCTGGGACGGCTGGGTTGGCTGGGATCTCTTCCACATGTCTCTCATGCTATGTCAATAGGCTGGTCCAGGATCATCAGATGATGGTCTCAGGGTTTCCAGCAACAAGAGGGCAAGTCCTAATGCACGAGTGCTTTTCACAACTCTGCATATGTCACACTTCTTATTGTCCCTTTGGCTAAACAAGTCATGTATCCCTGCCTAGATTTAAGAGGATAAATAATTAGACTTCACTTCTGATATGAGAAAAGACAAAATCACATCACAGAAATGCATAGAGGAATGGGCAAGATTTGTGGCCATTTTTGCAACTAATATTAGTGACCTATGGGTCAAGATTGTTTTTTCTATATGCCTATACAATTGATCTGCTACATTTATTGAAAAGACCATTTATTCCCCACTCAATTGCAAAGTTCACTTTAAAAAAAATAGCTTGTCTGGGACTGCTTCTGAACACTTGATTCTGTTCCACTGCATTATTTATCTATCTTTGTGTAAATAATAAATATTTTAATAATTAATGCTTCATAATTTATTTTGATACCTGACAGTGTAAGTCTTTTAGCCTTGTTGATTTTTAAAGAGGGTCTTAGCTGTTCTTGGCCATTTGTATTTCTATGTAAATTTTAGGGTCCACCTGTCAATTTCCACAAAAAAAAATCTGTTGAAATTTTTATTGGGATTTTATTGGATCTGTAGATCCATTTGGGATAATTTGTCTCTCTGAGTTTTCCCATCTATGAATAAGGTACATACCTCTGTTTATTTAGGATTCGTTTTATTTCTGTTAATGTTTTTTATTTTGCTCAATAGAAGTCTTATGTCTCTTCCATTATCTTTATTCTTAAGCAATTGAAGTTTTTTTTCTTTCATTCTTTTCTGTTTATGTTTGGAATGTTGTTACATTGTTTTCATTAACTTTTTGAAAATGTTTTCTCCAGTGAGTTTTTATTGTCTGCAGGAAGGTTACACCATTCTTTTTCATCACTTTCTTACTGAGTTTGACACAACTCTCTTAATAAATAAAATATCAGATAAAAAATCAGTAAGGATACAGGATATCTGAGTAATACAGAACAAAATTGAACAAATGGACACTTGCCCGAAATCTTTGTATGGAGGCAGAATATGTTCCTCTTAGTCTATCTATATTTGAAGAACATGAATTTTCCCACCTGGCAGCAGGTGGTTCCAGCAGTGTGGATATGTTGGGAGTGAAATGAAAATGTGTCATAGTAGATATACTGGTGCTCCCTTCTCTGTTTCAGCAGAGGCCTTAATAAATGGCCCCTCTCTGTTTTCACTTCTTCTCTGGCTTTCAGACCTTACATGAATACAGAAGAATCTCTATCCCCAGCTCTGAGCTCAGATCTCTTCACATTCTTTATTTCCAAAATATTGGACTCACCTTTAGAAGTTGCATTTTGCTGAAGCTTTCAAGTCCAGATACATCTGCTATCTTTTGTATTTTCTGAACTTACTTTTTGCTCACTTCTGGGTAGCTTCTGGACATACTGTCTCTACACTTCCACAATAATCATACTCTGTTCAGTCTCAAAACAGTCTTCTCACAGGTAGGGACTTCTCCTTTGGGTAGGAATATTTGATTAAGGTTTCTGGGGGCTTCCTGTCCCTAGGCACTTTTACACTTTTGTTCTTTCTCAAAGTATGTTTTGGTATTGCCTCTCCAGCACATACATACTATTTGGAATAATACTAGAACTTCCTATATTTTATTACATGAGTACTGAGAATTAATCATATATTGTTTCTACAATTGAAGGAAGCAAAGAAGAAAAAATGCTTTATTTCTTAAGCTTTTGAAGAGGAAAGAAGACATGGTTATAAGTATCTGGGGGCTGGGCATGGTGGCACATGCCTGTAATCCCAATACTTTGGGAGGCTGAGGCCGGTGGATTGCTTGAGCCCAAGAGTTTGAGACCAGCCTGAGAAACATGGTGAAACCCTGTTTCTCCAAAAAAATAAATAAATAAAATAAATTACAAAAAATTAGCCAGGGATGGTGGCATGCGCCTGTGGTCCCAGCTACTAGGGAGGCTGAGATAGGAGGATTGCCTTAGCCAGGGAGGTCAAGGCTGCGGTGAGCCATGATGGTGCCACTACACTCCAGGCTGGGCGACAGAATGAGACCCTGTCTCAAAAAATAAATGAATAAATAAAAATCTATGATGTGGTACTTAGCCAAGTCTATAAAAGAACATTTGTATTATAAATTGATGGAAACATAAATTTGGTGTTTAATCATGATACACACTATCCCAATACAGGCTCTTGCTGCCAAGTAGTGGTGTTAACCAAATTTCTCCCAACCATTCCATTTACTTTGGAGACAACTCTTAGTTGTTCTACTTTTAAAATCTCTTTAATTTAAAACCCATAGTTCTCTATTTCATTAACTGATTTTATCTTGATTTTCTCTTTAGTGCAGATCAAACTAAATTTTGTTGTTTATCAAAAATGAAACCAATACATTTTCTTTTATAGGGAAGTTTATGATTTTCTAGAGCATTATGATATGATTTTGAGGCAAAAGTTTACAAATATTTTCTTTGGTTCAATTTCAAATTAATGAAATTTATAAATTGAGTTTTAAGCCATTTATGTTATTTTTCAGTGTGGAACCTAGATAGAAATTCAATGATTAACCCCTGCTCTGACATAACTCCTTCAGAGATCAAAGAATAACTTGTTAAGCACTTAGAAAATATAATAGATTTGCTAAAACCCATACAATCCTGAACTGTTTAGAATTTCCAGTTACCTGTCAGACTTTGAACTAGAGAAAAGGGACAAGTTTAAAGGACTGAACAAAACACCTATTTAACTTCTCTACTGACAATGAGGAAACATTAATTCATAGGTATCGTGCACATGATTGTTTTACTCAAAATATTATAATACAGCTTTCGTGATAATTTTGGAGAATATTTACATTATTGTAATGTTACTTTTCTGAAAACAAACGATCTACATTGTCTCAAATAAATGTTGGTAAACATTGGGATCTGATCTTTTCTCCATATTGTGTATTCTTAGAGCACTTGTATACTATTCCAGTACTTTGCAATTTAAATGATTTAATTATTTTGAAACAGTTTGTTTAATGTCTATTTTGTCCAGCTATGTCATTAGTTGCACAGAAAAAAATTACATCTGTTTTTGTCAAAAGCTATCTCCACTTCCTAGGTCAGTGTCTAGCACTCAGTGTCTATTTATTGGCTAACAAACATTGAGCTGCATAAAAGTCTGTTGAAGTCTTTGTAGCATCTGTGAGTTAGGCATGTGATGGGGAGCTTAAAATCAAAAATCACAAATAAACATTCTAATGTTCATAGGTTTACTCAAACTGTTTTTCAAGGGCTGCTCTTTCAATAGCTTCTGCAGTTAGGATTTCCAAGTAACTGCTAACAAATAGCACTTACTATAAATGTACCTCCCTCTAAAATATGCTGCTCTGTTTCATCTTTTTCTTTTCTAGTATTTTGCTACCATTATATTATCTTTCCTGTTAGACAATGGGCATCTTTAGGGTAAGGACTTGGTATTTCCAGTAAGGACTCAGAAATATTTCTTGATTAACTGATAGATTGAATGGATAAAAAAATCACCAGCCCATTATTAATATGAATGCCCTTATTAAGTGGATTCCTACATAGAAAAGAATTAAAAAGCAAAAGTTACACTTTGATTTAAATATCTTGCTTCTGGTCTTCTCTGTGGAGAAAAAAATTATACAATACTTAATATATTAAAGAATGATTTGTTTATAAATAAAACTAGCTCAAACTCAATGTTCAAGTAAATTCTATCATTTAAGCTCTCTCTTTAAAAATAAACTATCTTAAATTTAAATTTACGTATACATATTAGAAATGTCTCAAATTTTGAGAACTAACGTTGGTGATTGATATAGTTTGGCTGTGTCATCCCCCAAACCTCATCAAAATTGTAATCCTCATATGTTTTTGGGAGGGACCTGTTGGGAGGTGGCTGGCTCATCGGGATGGTTTCTCCCATGCTCTTCTCATGCTAGTGAGTAATTTCCCACAAGATCTGGTTGTTAAAGTGTCTGGTACTTTCTGCTTTGTGCTGTGTCTCCCCCCTCCCCGAACTCTGTTTTGCCTGCCCACCATGTAAGACGTGCCTTGTTTCCCCTTCCACTTCTGCCATGATTGTAAGTTTCCTGAGGCTTCCCAAGTCATATGGAACTGTGAGTCAACTGAAGCTCCTTTCTTTATAAATTACCCAGTCACAGGTAATATCTTTATAGCAGCACGAGAACAGACAAATATAGTGATTCATCTGGGTAAAATCATCTTATTGTTACAATTTAACAAGACTACTACTCTCATGAGAATTATAATCAGACTCTGAAGGGATTTTAAAGGAATACTTTCAAAAAGCATTTTTAGTGATGATTGTTTATTGAAATAAGTGTATAATGTTTCTGGTTGAATACTTGAAGGAAGGTTGGCTGACAAATTTCACAGTTGTCTACTAATAAGTCTCTTTAGAGTATCAGTATAAAATATTTGTGCAATACCTCTGAATTTATAAAGTATATTTTCATGTTGCATATCAGAGAATTTTCAAAACCATGTGAGTTATTTAGTATGTTGTTTATTTTACAAAATAGAAAACTGAAGTAACAGAGGCATTAAGGGGTTACTCATGACCTCCTATTTTTACACTACAGATTTTACACCCTAGTTTTTTTGATGAAAGGTGGGACACTGTTCTTTGGGTTTGAATAGGTGTCTTTCCTAGATAAACAACACAGGTTAGAATGGATGGTTTCTTACATACAGGGATATAGAAGCTAAGTACTACAAAGCAGTGTCTCTACCATCCCCAGATAGACTCAAAGGTCAATAGAAAAGGGAACAGAATCTGCCTCACATTGTGGTTAAGTTCTCAAAGATGTTTAAAAATGCTTTCTTCAATTTAACTTCTTTTTTTAGTAGCATGAGCCTCTTAGCCACTGAATTGTGGAGTTTTATTGGTGTATACAATCACAGGAGAAAAATCTGTAAAATTTGAAAAATCCATTGTTTTCTTCTTTTCCTCAATCAAATTCTCTCTCTCTTTCTGTCTCTCTCTTCCATTATACACACATATCATGTAAAATATATAAGATACTATACAATTAATCATTTGTTTGCTTATCTACCCATTGCTAAGATATTAATTTTGAGGCCCTTGTTCATTGAGAAGTTGCTGGGACATTTAGAAAGGAGTGCTTTTACCACAAAAGAGAAACTTCAAATAATGTCATCTATATAGATTTTGGATTTTTACTTTAGTTATAGTAGGATTTTATCATGCAATATGCTTTCTTTTACCAGGCGTATGGCTTGAGAAAAGGATTTGAAAGGAGTGGTGCATCCAGGGTCACTTAAGAGCTTCAAAATGACCCTTGAGAGCAACTGTGGCATTTAGATTACCAAAAGAAATAAACATGTCTAAGAAAATTTCAACTTGTTATTATCTAAATTTAAGACATTGACAAGCATTTGACCTTGATGGTCCCAGTAAAAAGTGATGGTAAGCATATGAAGAAGTATTGCTTTTCTTTGTTTCTCTTCTTTCTCTATTGCCCAAACTTAAAGCAGCATTGAGTTAAGATTAGTTTTTTTTTCTAATTTATATATAATAGTTGTACATAGTTTTTAGAACTTTTTGATTGTAACATTCTCAATGCTATCAGAAATGAAAAGGGCAGTATTCATTTCATGTGTTGAACCGCTAACATATTCATCATTTAAATTTGTGTTCATAAGATATAATAAAAGTGTTAGACATTTTATAATTCTAATTTCTTTCATGCAGAGGGTCTCTAGAAGGAATATTCTAGAAAATGATACCATCACCTCTCTGTGATATCCCAGTTTATTGTAGAACTTGGAATACCATGTAAAAGAAATAAAAAATATTTAGTTTATTTTGGGTAGAATTAAGAATAAAATAATAAAATTTGTGTTAATCAGTATTTGACTAGGCAGAAATTATAGAATCTTCTACATAATTTTAAGATCTGTATTTACCATCTCATTGCCAATTAATTATCAATTACTTAAGCAAATATTGCACAACTGTTTGCTAGGCTCTGTTATAGGCTCCTGTGATTTATAGGTTAATAAAACATATAAATTCTGCTCACCAAGCATTTATATATAACGTGTATGAACATTTGATACATACTTATACTGTGTTAAAATGTATGTAAACAGGCCAGACTCAGTGGCTCACGCCTGTAATCCCAGCACTTTGGGAGGCTGAGGTGGGAGGATCACTTGAGGACAGGAGTTCAAGACCAGCTTGGCCAACATGGTGAAACCCTGTCTCTACTAAAAATACAAAAAAATTAGCTGGGCGTGGTGGCGGGTGCCTGTAATCCCAGCTACTAGAGAGGCTGAGGCAGGAGAATCGCTTGAACTCAGGAGGCGGAGGTTGCAGTAAGCCAAGATCATGCCATCATACTCCAGCCTGGGCAATGAGAGTGAAACTCTGTCTCAAAAAAAAAAAGTATGTAAACATTTAATAGATTTTATAACACAGCAAATAATGCCAGTGGTGCATCTAAAAGGCTAAAGAACCATTGGAAACACAGCATATAAAGTTACAATGTTGGAGAGCCTTTTATTCATTATCCAACAAATATTTTGTGAACTCACCAAAGATGGAAATGCTATATTGAAAACTTTCTGTACTGATTTTAGTGATTCTAAGAATCACAGAGTTGTAAATCATATAAATGTAATAACCTGGTATGGAAGATGGATGAGAAAAACTCAGTAACAGCACTAATCAATGCAATTGCTGTGACAATCATCAATAATGTAGTGCATTTTTTTTTCTTGATGAAGTGGACTTGTCAAGCTGTAGAACAGTGTGGTTTGTAGTAGCTAGAATCTGCACACACCATTTGGGTCAAGCTACAATGTGCCTGAGGGGCATCATGCTCTACTGGTCAAAGAAGAGTTCAAAAAGAAATGTTACTGTACCCCCTGCCCCCAGGAATGTTGTTTTACATTGTGGTTTCAGAATGTCTGTAGAAAAATACAAATGTTTTATTGAATGCTTTTTTACATTGGGGTTTCAGAATATCTCTAGAAAAAAGCAAATATTTTATTTAAATATAAAACATGACTTCACCAAATAAATTGTATATCCTACCTTAATTTTAAAAACATTCTTGGTGAGGCACGGTGGCTCGCGCCTGTAATCCCAGCACTATGGGAGGCCGAGGTGGGCGGATCATGAGATCAGGAGTTTGAGACCAGCCTGGCCAACATGGTGAAACCCCTTCTCTACTAAAAATACAAAAAATAGCTGGATGTGGTGGCGGGCACCTGCAGTTCCAGCTACTTGGGAGGTTGAGGCAGGAGAATCATCTGAACCCGGGAGGTGGAGGTTACAGTGAGCAGAGATCACACCATTGCACTCCAGCCTGGGCGACTCTGCCTCAAAAAAAAAAAAAAAAAAAAAAAAAGTAGGGTTTCAAAATATTATAAAATGATGTATTTATATTTGCATTTAGAAATATGTTGAAAAAAGAAAAAAATTAGGTGAATTTAAGAACATGTAAGAAAGATTTAAATATCTTCCTTCTACATTGATAACTAATAGAATTGATGGTTATTTAAATGACTGTATCTGATTGTTTAGACACATTAAGTGAGGCAACTTAGCTCAGATAAAGTCACTCCAACAATCCCCTTCAAAAAGCCAGCAATTCACCCAACTTAACCATTTTAACAAAAAAGAACCTCTGTTCCTGTTGCTTTTATCACAGAATCGGGATGTCGGGGGTGAGAGACAAACTATAGAACAAGCTTTTATAAACATACAAAATGATATTTTCCTTTAGAATGGGCAAGGAAAGTTTCATTGAAAAGAACACATCTCAGGTAAAGCTAGTTTTACTTTTATTCTTCATCTTCTTAAAGCTGGCTGTAGAGAAGCTCATTGTGTTGCCTTATACTTTTTGTTCAAGGCACCTGAGCAATACACAATGTATCACTTATCAGTAGAACAAAAGACTCCTTCATCAGTCAAACTCCGGGGAAGAGGACAGCTGCAGACTCAGAACCACACTAGGCAGGTACTTTGCTTGAGACAGAACGGGAAATAGACCATTCATGTGGACCTTCATGTCTAACCCTATTTAATTTGACTCAAGCAAGATTAGTCTCTTTCAAAACACACCTATGTTTAATGGTAATCTTAGATGTTTGTTTCTTATTAGAGACTTGGTTCAGAAAATGCAGAAAGCACTTTTTATTATGTGGGTTTTGCAATAGAAACAATGGCTATTTTTATTTAGCTGAAGAGTGCTGCTATAAAGATTTCTACATTGTAGAAAAATATCTTTATTGCAAAAATTGCAATATAAACATTTTTTTTATCTGAATGTAAGACCAAAGAAAATCAGGAAGGTTTTTTGCTATTGATAGTGTAAATGAACATTAAAAGAAAAATCTTTCATTGTCCTGCAAAGATACAATTAAAATTAATAGTTTAATCCAAATACGAATCTTATCATTGAATATATTCTTTTTCCTTTAATGTGTGTATAGATATATAAATAAATAAATATATATATATATATATCCTTTTACGATTCTAAGTTATACTCAGATTTCCATTAAATTAAAAGAATCAGTTTGGAAGGTTATTAAAATGTAGAAACCCAAATTCTTGAGAAATTATGAAAGAAATAGTTGTTTCCTGAATAATTCAAGGGTTTCTTAGCTGCTATGTAGGCTACCCCCTATGGGAATAATTTAATACAGAATGTTTCATGCAAGTCAGCATCAATCACATTTTTCTTTCATTCTGTTTTGTGTGTCTCTGACATAAATGTTTGAGTAATCACACATTAGAATAATAAAATATATTGATGCTTATGCCATCATTTACTCCATGACAATAGTATAAACAGAATGTTATCATATATTTGCAGTATGAATAATTGCAGGACCTCATTAATTTGGGGTGCCCTTGGGGAAGAAAAGAGAATCTATATTAAAAAATTTAGGAAAACAAAAAAAATTGACAAACTACTTACAAGTATAGACTGACTCTTAAGTGACTTACAGACTTGAAGACAGGGCATACAGAAGTTCTTGGTTGAAGAAATAGTTCAAAATTGTTTATAATTAGCATATTCACTTTTGCCAATAGATGCCTCTATCTGGTTGAAAATTCTTCTTTCTACAGTGATCTCTTGATCTCCTACAATAATTCGGGCACTGATTTGGATAATGCGGATGGCTGTGAATAAAACAAAATGATTGATTTTCAGTAGCTTGATCACAAGGGCTGTGAGATATTTCGTATTAGTCATTTAAATCACTAAATGGTTGAAATTAACTTTATCACAGTATAATTACAAACTTAGGTTTTGTGCAGATCTAACTTTTCATTTAGTGTTTTCTCATTTGTGTAGGTTAGAAAATTGCTTCCCAGTTAAATAAGTAGTAGCTAACATTTCAAATTGGTATTGCTATAATCTGGCAGGTCATTATGTATGCATGATTATCTTATATGTATCAATTTGATACACAGATTGCCTATATCTATATGTTTAAATATAGGTGTGTATATCTCTTTACATATAAATTATCTATTTATAGACATGCAGATGCTCCTCTTCTTACAATGGGGTTATGTCCTGATAAATCTATTGTTAAGTTGAAAATATTGTGAGTTGAAAATGTATTCAATACATGTAACCAGTGAACATTATAGTGTAAACGGGCTGATCTTACATACGCTCAGGACGTTAACATTAGCCTACAGTTGGGCAAAATCATCTAACAGAGAGTCTATTTTATAATAAAATGTGGAATAGCTCATGTGATTTATTGAATAGTGTACTGAACATGAAAAACAGAATGGTTGCATGAGTAGTCGAAGTGCAGTTTATACTGAATGTGTATTGCTTTCGCACCATCATAAAGTTGAAAAATTGTTAAGTTAAATCAGGGGTGTCAAATCTTTTGGCTTCCCTGGGCCACATTGAAAGAAGAATTGTCTTGGGCCACACATAAAATACTCTAACACCAACAATAGCTGATGAACAAAAAAAAAAAAAAAAAAAAAGAAAAAAAAAGCTTGAAAAAATCTCATAATGTTTTAAGAAACTTTACATTGGGCCACATTCAAAGCCATCCTGGGCTGCAGGTTGGACGAACCTGAGTTAAACCATCATAAACTGGGGACAGTCTGTGTAAATATAGACATATACACTCTGGTCCATATACCAAAGGCCCAATTAAACTGATATTACAGAATTCCAAAAAGCATAATATACCTTGCTTCTTTAAAAATATTCCCTTTTCGTTTACTTTACATAAGATTCTTGTTAAATGGAAATTTAAAAATCAAAGCAGTCAAAAAGAGTTTGAATTGAAAATTGGATTCTGCCGGGCGCGGTGGCTCAAGCCTGTAATCCCAGCACTTTGGGAGGCCGAGGCGGGTGGATCACAAGGTCAGGAGATCGAGACCATCCCTGGCTAACATGGTGAAACCCCGTCTCTACTAAAAATACAAAAAACTAGCCGGGCAAGGTGGCGGGCGCCTGTAGTCCCAGCTACTCGGAGGCTGAGGCAGGAGAATGGCGTGAACCCAGGAGGCAGAGCTTGCAGTGAGCCGAGATCGCGCCACTGCACCCCAGCCTGGGCGACACAGCGAGACTCCGTCTCAAAAAAAAAAAAAAAAAAAAAAAAAAAAAAATTGGATTCTGAAGGTTTTGGTTCTTGTTGAGGACTTATTTCTTTAGGCATTTCTGCTTTTGGTAACATTACTTGGATATTATATTACATTCTCCCCCATGGTCTATCTCCCTGTGGTCCTCTTCACCTTCTATTTCAAAAGCAGCCAACTCACCTGTCTCCTAGAACCATTGTCTTCCTTTATCTACAGCTAGATGTAGAATTTAAGCAGGAATGATTTTTTCAGAATACTCCCAATTTTTTTTGTTTTGACCCATTTTCAGACTGTGTAATCCCTGTCTCCTGATCATAATATATTTAGAAGCCATGAACACCTTTTTTCAGTTTATTCTTTGAAAACTGTTGATCAAAACTTGAGACATTTTTACTAATACTTCCCATTCTCTTCACAAACTTCATTCTTACTCTCATGGCTACTTTTGTGGCTATTAGTAAGGTAGTTCACTTTTTATGATGAAATAGAAATGACTCCTGATAAGGGTGAGAGTATATGTAATGGTAGCATGAATGTTCAAATCATTCCATATGTCCTTATAAACTTTCGTTGCAATATCTCTCAAAGGACAATCCTGATTATTAGACAAAATGTTAACTTTTTTTTTTTCCAGTTACCAGAGGCTTATTTTATTTTATTTTTGTTATTTTGGATATGGGGTCTTGTTATGTTTCCCAGGCTGGCCTTGAACTCTTGGACTCCAGTGATCCTCCAGCCTCAACCTCCAGAGTAGTTGGGATTTTAGGCATGGGTTACTGTGCCTGATTTCATTTGTTTTAATATTATTCTTCTTCCAGGGAAATAATTTTTGTAAATTGCATTGTATGTTGAAAAAAATGGAAATTATCAGTATGTTAATGAGAAAAGTAGAAAGATAGAAAATGTAAGAGGAGTCTTTCTTAGAGTTAACTTAGAATGACTGCTTCATTCATGAATGGGTATCACGGCTCTGTGGGAAACTTCTAGTAATTATCACTCTTAAAATAATAATGGTACCTTAAAATGAGTAATCATGATGGCATTTGAATTTCAACTTTGAAATAATATGTCATGTCATATTTCTTTATACTTATTTCTTCAATCACCTATTATGGTAAAGATACTCTGGGAAAGGGATCTACTCAGAAGGTGCAGTGGAGAGCATCACAGAGACAGACACTCACCAGGAGAGGGAGAGACAACACCAAACATATCCTTCCATGAGAAGGAAGAGCCCCAGGCGACAGGCAGGGAGGAGGGAATCTGAGATGACTTCTACAATGTGTTTATAAAACAATGTGTCATAAATCTCATGAGACAAGCACACAAAAAATTATGGGAAGTCAGAGAGGAGATGCTAATAGAAACCGTGTTCACTCAGAGCAACTGTATAATGGTATTTCTTAGAGTGTTTTTCAGAACAATCAAATTGGTATTATATAGGCTCTTATTAAAAATGCCAGCTGAGCCCCACCTAAAACTTGCTCATTTGTAATTTCAGGGAATCTCTGTCCTGGAATTTTGGAGCTCAAGGAGTGGGGTCTTTGAGTCCGCTTTCCTCCTTGTGCAGGGAGGGGAAGTGAGAATGGGAGACACTGGATGGCTCTAAGATGAATCCCTCCCCCATACTCTTGAGACCATTTCTACTCTGGGCACCTGGGGCTTGCTGTTATCCATCTGCAGTTGGTGCTTTGCAGTTCTCATCAAGACATGGGACTTCCTTAGCACTCCCTCTATTTCACGTGCTCTCCTGTCTTGGTTTTCTTACCATTGCTCCATTCTGCATCTCCTCCCTTTCTTTTGCAGCTTCTGTTAAGCCTTCTTTATTGATTCCTCTTCCCCTGCCTTTCCTGGAATGGTTGGACGTCTATAGAATTCTGCCTTAATCCTCCCTATTTTCTCACTTTTACTTCGGGAATGTATGAGTCTCCTTTCATGTGTGCCTTGTCCAATGCAGCAGCCCTCAATATCTGCCTACCTCTCCAGCTAGGATCATGTTACATTTTACTTTTTTAGTTTGCATTAGTTGTATTGACTGTGTTTTAACAACCATACAACTGATGAAAATCATGGCCTCTTCTCCTACTACTACTACTTAGGCTAGAAAAATCATGATTTACGTACTCCAAACTATCAATTTTGTCTGCTCTGATGTCTTTAGCTATGACCTCTATACTAAAAAGTCCCATATCTATTGCTCATTCTGAGATGTCTTTCATTTCCAACTTTTCCCTATTCATGTCCGAATTATTTTCTGCTATAAATTTGGCCTTTGTCTTTCATCAAATGTGCATGTACCTGCGTGTGCATTTGTGTGTGTATACATACATGTCTCCACTCATGCCTTGTATCCATTTGATCTCTTATTCCCATCAATTCTATTTGTGAAATCCTCTTTCTCTCCTCCACTCTTTTTCACTTCTTTCTGGTCTGGACTATTTTATTTTTTTTCCCTGCTGCTCTTCTCATGAGCAGTTCTATCACTTCCTAGATATCCTATTTCTTCATGTTGCTCTTAGAGTTATTTTTTTGATAATTGAAGTTTTTCTTTTACAAATTTAAGCCGTCAGTGTTTAAACAAACAAACCTCAATGTATCAAAAAAAGTTACAACAACAACAACAAAAAACAACAAAAAAACACAACAAACAAAACCTGTCACAAACTGGCCCCAACCTACCTAGGCAGCCTCACCTCTTTGCTGGTCACCTTCTTATTAGTTCAGAAGAATTAATAACCACATAGATCATGCACATAGTGGATACTTGGTAAATGATTTTTGGTGAGTGGAAAATACTGTTTAGGTACATTAACCAACTAGCAATATAAAAATAAACTTTTCCCCTAGACAAATAGAAATGTGTGAATTTTTTAGTGATGCAAGGGTCGAATTCATCGGCTCTTAAACCTTACTGAGCATTGGAATTCCCCAGTGGGCTTGTCAAAACCTGTATTGCTGGGCCCCACCCCTAGATTTTTGTTTCAATAGGTCTCAAAGAAGTCTGAGACAGCGTCCCATGATGGTGATGTTTCTGGTCTGGGGACCACATTTTATAATCTACTAATCTAGTTAATACTACTAAAATGGTTAAGTAAAAGTCATTAGCTTTTTTGTTGTTGTTCCTCTACACATCTAATTAAAGAGTCTACTCTTGTTTATGGCACCTGATAAGGTTTGGCTCTGTGTCCCCACCCAAATCTCACCTTGAATTGTAGTAATCCCCATGTGTCAAGGGTTGGGCCAGGTGGAGATAATTGAATCATGGGGGCAGTTTCCCCCTTACTGTTCTCGTGATAGTGAGTTCTCACAAGATATGATGGTTTTATAAGCATCTGGCATTTCCCCTGCTCGTACATTCTCTCTTTGCCTGCTGCCATCCATGTAAGATGTGACTTGCTCCTCTTTGCCTTCCACCATGATTGTGAGGCTTCCCCAGTCATGTGGAACTGTAAGTAGATTAAACTTCTTTCTTTTGTAAATTGCCCCATCTCAGGTATGTCCTTATCAGCAGCATGAAAATGGATTAATACAGTAAATTGGTACCAGTAGAATGGGGCATTGCCAAAAAGATACCTGAAAATGTGGAAGCAACTTTGGAACTGGGTAACAGGCAGAGATTGGAACAGTTTGGAGGGCTCAGAAGAAGACAGAAAAATGTGGGAAAGTTTGAAACTTCCTAGAGACTTGCTGAATGGCTTTGACAAAAATGCTGAAAGTGATATGAACAATAAGGTCCAGGGTGAGGTGGTCTCAGATGGAGATAAGGAGCTTGTTGGGAAGTGGAATAAAGGTGACTCTTGTTATGTTCTAGCAAAGAGACTGGTGGCATTTTGCCCCTGCCCTAGAGGTTTATAGAACTTTCAACTTGAGAGAGATGATTTAGGGTATCTGACAGAAGAAATTTCCAAGCAGCAGAGCATTCAAGATGTGACTTGGGTGCTGTTAAAGGCATTCAGTTTTATAAGGGAGGCAGGGCATAAAATTTCAGAAAATTTGCAGCCTGACAATGTGATAGAAAAGAAAATCCCATTTTCTGAGAAGCAATTCAAGCCGGCTGCAGAAATTTGCATCAGCACCAAGGAGCGAAATGTTAATCCCCAAGACAATGGGGAAAATGTCTCTGGGATGTGTCAGAAGTCTTCACAGCAGCCCCTCCCATCACAGGCCTAGAGGCCTAGGAGGAAAAATGGTTTTGTGGACCAGGCCCAAGGTTCCTGTGTTGTGTGCAGTCTAGTGACTTGGTGCCTTGCATCTCAGCTGCTCCAGCCATGACTAAAAGGGGCCAAAGTAAAGCTTGGGCCATGGCTTCAGAGGGTGCAAGTTCCAAGCCTTGGCAGCTTCTACATGGTGTTGAACCTGCGATGCAAAGAAGTCAAGAATTCAGGCTTAGAAACCTCTGCCTACTGGGAGTGCCACCCAGTGGAGCTGTGAGAAGAGGACCAGCCTCCTCCAGATCCCAGAATGGTAGACCCACCTACAGCTTGCACCGTGCATCTGAAAAAGCCACAGACACTCAATGCCAGCCTATGAAAGCAACCAGGAGGGAGGCTGTACGTTGCACAGCCACAGGGATGGAGCTGCCTAAGACCATGGGAACCCACCTCTTGCATCAGCATGACCTGGATGTGAGACCTGGAGTCAAAGGACATCATTTTGGAGCTTTACAATTTGACTGCCTGCTGGATTTCAGACTTGCATGGGCCCTGTAGCTTCTTTTTTTGGCAAATTTCTCCAATTTGGAATGGCTATATTTACCAAATACCTGTACCCCCATTGTATCCAGGAAGTAACTAGCTTTCTTTTGATTGTACAGGTCTTGTCTCAGATGAGACTTTGGACTTTGGACTTTTGGGTTAATGCTGGAATGAGTTAAGACTTTGGGGGATTGTTGGGAAGGCATGATTGGTTTTGAAATGTGAAGACATGAGATTTGGGAGGGGCCAGGAGCAGAACAATATGATATGGCTCTGTGTCCCCACCCAAATCTCACCTTGGATAGTAATAATCCCCATGTGTCAAGGGTGGGACCAGGTGGAGATAATTGAATCATGGGGGCTGTTTTCCTATACTGTTTTCATGATAGTGAGTTCTCACAAGATCTGATGGTTTTATAAGCATCTGGCATTTCCCCTGCTCACACATTCTCTTTTTGCCTGCTGCCATCCATGCAAGATGTGACTTGCTCCTCCTTGATTTTAGCCATGATTGTGAAGTTTCCCCAGCCATGTGGAACTATAAGTCGATTGAACCTTTTTCTTTTGTAAATGGCTCAATCTCAGGTATGTCTTTATCAGCAGCATGAAAATGGACTAATTCAGCACCTGTATGCCATGTACATAAGTTCTGCTGGTATTGTGAAGTCTTCTACGGCCTCCTGTGATGGTTAATTTTGTGTTATCTTGGCTATGCCATGGTATGTATATATTTGGTCAAACACCAGTCTACATGTCTCTGTGAAAATCTTTTAAAAATTTAAATCAGAAGATTTTGAGCAAAGCAGATGTCCCTCCATAATGGGAGTGGGCTTCATCCAATCAGTTGAAGTTCTTAGGAGAAAAGACTGAGGCTCCTGAGGAAGAGAAATTGTGCTTTCAGATTGCAACATCTATTCTTCCCTGGGTCTCCAGACTGCTGGCTTGCTCTGCAGACTTTGGACTCACTAGCCCCTACAATTGTGTGAACCAATTCCTTAAAATCTTTCTCTACTTTCATATCTCATTAATTTTATTTTTTTGGTTCTTTGGAGAACTCTGACTAATATACCGCCTATGTCCTTAACCAAGGATGCTGCAGAATTGGAAATTAACTGGAATCTACTCTCTGTCTTTGCCATGCCAGTGTAAAGTGTATTGACATCTTAAAGACTAGAAATCTGTTAGTATTTCAGCTGGGACATGATATAAGCAATATTCAAATGTAAATTGCATCATGTATATCGGTGCTAAAATTTTTAATCTTTGTTTAGATGAACCAGTCCTACTGAATTTTTCTTGATTTGGCGTTTTAGAAAAATATCAAGCATACAAGTGAAATATAAGTGAATACAAAAGAAGAAATGTGCTTTTTTTCTTTTCAAATGCTAAAGTTTTTTATTAGCTGGCCAAGGTCAGTTAGCAAGAGGGAGAAAATTAATGGTCACTACAGCCATTAACAAAACAGGGACAGTGAAACTAGTTTCACTCTTTCCCCCAATATCTATAAATGAACATCTTAGCAGTAGTTGTGTCTTTGTGTTGGTTTTATAAGTAGATACTATTTCAAGGAGAAATTGAATCCTGGTGAAGTGAAATGGAAAAGTAATGAAAGTGTGTTTCCATCTCAAGCTTCCTGTTCATTTCAATAAAATTATTTTCTCATTATACCTCAGTTGCAGCTACCACAGTGGCATAATTATTTCTTAGTGGAAAGAAGGGATCAGCAATGCGACAGCATTTTGTCCAATTTCACACTAAGGAACATGATCATCGATTTTTTTTTCTTTTCTCTAGCTTATACTAACAGGAATGCAAGGATTACACAAAATAATTGCATATATGATCACTTCCTGCCAATATAAAATGTCACTGAACACAATGGCAGGGCCTATTTCCAAATGACTGCTGACATTTTGGTTTGGCCTATGAAGGTAAGTCACATAAGCTACTTAAAGCTGGAATCATAATCTTTCAAGATTAAAATCATGAAAGCTTTAAAACTGGCCTGATGCCAAATTTCAATTTCCTGTTGTGTCTTCGGGGGATAACGTGGTGAATATTGGAAAACAGTTCTTTTCGATGACTTTTCAGATACTTTTGTGCAATTCATTCCAACTTAGCCACTCTCATATTTTAAAAGCTGGCCAGTTTTTGGTAAGTTATGTACTAAGAAACCTGATACTTTAGTGTTGTTTTCTCATTTATTAGTAATGATGCCGTGTAGAGCCTAAAAGCACAGATTTTGGACAGAGAGAAGAATAGATTTTCTTTTATTAGTTCAGTGATAACTTGGGGCAAGTTAATTAGCATCTAGCTAAAAATTATAAATAAAGGTGCTATAAGAATCATCTCGAGTGAGATGGTGCCTGTACTTTCTGTGGTACTGGTTTCACTCCAGCCTGGGCGACAGAGCGAGACTCTGTCTCAGAAAAAAAGGAGAACATAAACGCATTTTCACTTTAATGTGTGCTAGACATCCCCAAATTGACATGCCCGGTGCTGGACCCCTGATCTCAACTCCCAGTGTGCTTCACCTGCAACTTTCCCCATCTCAGGTGATGGCAACTTCATCTTTCTACTTTCCCAGGCCTCACCTTTTTCGTATCCCACATCAATCCTTGAGGAAAGCCTTTGAATCTATTTCCAAAATATTTCAAGAATGTAACCACTCTTCCTGCTTCCATTACAGTCACTTTGATCCAATACATCATCCTCTTTCAGCTGGGGGACTGCAACGGCTCCTAACCTTTTTCTTTGCTTCCACTCTTGACCCGCTGTAGTTTATTTTCAATTATCACACTCTTTCTTTTTGGTTTAACAGTTCAGAACCTTGATGATTTTCACAGTTCAGTAAGAGGCTTCCTTCAAACCTGTAGCCTACTTAAAAAATAATAGCATCTATAGAGTAGTTTTTTGTCAAAGTGTGCTCCACCAGTCACCTGCATCAGATATCGTTGGTTGTTTATTTGGGTGTTTGTTAAAAAATTCTTGGACCCTGATCCAGACCTGCATCACTCAGTCTCCTGGGCTAGTCTTGGTTGTCTATATTTTAAATAAAATCTTTAGGTAATTCTCATGCAAACTAAAACTGAGAACCACACTGATGAGAGGAGCTAGATATGCATTGTTTAGAGAATACTAAAAGGTTTCCTGAGTGCGTTTAATACCTGGCAGACATATTCATACATTTGATTCTCTCTCCATTCCTTGTCAGAGATGAATTCTGCATACCCATCAGCCTCAAAATCTTCCCCTGAATATACTATACTTCTTTTTTTTTTTTTGTGCTATGTGGTGTATTCAACACTTTTTTAATAGCAAGTTTGTTAACAGCATAACACTCCATCATGTACACTATGGAGGTGAGATATGAGAGAAAACAATGAACATTTATTGATCATATTCATCAACTCAAACACTGGGGTATCAGCTTCTTTTATAACACCATCAGCTAGTGAATTCATGTTACCTTGTCCAAATCATAGGTATTTGGTAGCACATCTGGTACTCCTAATTTAAAACAATTTCTATTGTTTCAAATTAACATCTTTTCCTGCCAAAAAACAGTATACCTATACTTCTTTTTTTGTTGTTTAATACATGCAGCACCTTACATACTCTGCTTTTCAATGCCCTAATGAGGCACAGGGTAAAATGTCCTATAAAACAAATGGGTACATACAAAGAGTCTTATCTAACAATAGGCCATAACCATGTCATTTTTTTCTTATTGGTAGGTTTAACCAGAATTATGCTCTTCTATGCATAAGTGAACCTGAATTAATAAGTTTATTTATTTACTTACTTTGAGACAAGAGTCTCACTTTGTCTCCCAAGCTAGGGTGCAGTGGTACAATCACGGATCACTACAGCCTTGACCTCCTGGGTGTAAGTGATCCTCCTGCCCCAGTCCCCCAAGTAGCTGGGACCACAGGTGCACACCCCATGCCCAGTGAATTAAAAATTATTTTCCTGTAGGGATGAAGTCTCCCTATGTTGCCCAGGCTGGTTTTGAACTTCTAAGCTCAACCAATCCTCTCCTCTGGGCCTCCCAAAATGCTGGGATTACAGGTGTGAGCCACCACACCCAGCCGTAAATTAATAGTTTTAGAGCCACTTGAATTTGGCCTGCTTGCTTCAAAGGGCAGCTCAACACCTGAAGTGCTTTTATCTTCTCACACCTGTTGCTTGTGACTTCTTTTGCAATCAGTTTATAAAGTAACTCTCTATGAATTTTAACTCTTTCCTTCTATCTATCAAGGATATTGAACTAAAGAGTAAGGGACAATTACTTGGAATCTGAGTGTGAAAGATTCATAGCTAATTTCTGTTTGAAAAAGAAATGTTCTTTTTTCCTTAAAGAAAAAAAAAAACTATTTTGGCAGGTAATTTTCTGGGTAGCCACTAATATATGTATGTATTTTATTTACTTATCAATTTATTATAATTATTTTCATTTATTTGTTGGTTTCATATCATTTTCTTTACTATTACACATACTTCTTCTATTTAGTATAATTATTTTCTTCTTCAGAGAAGATTAGCCCAACAAGACAATTTGCATTTCATACAAGCTGATCTAGCAAAAGAGATCTTCAGAATTAATTATCCATGGACACTATGTCAAGTATTTATCAGTTAGAATGATTCAGTTGTGTATAACACAAAACCTAAATCAAGTGAGTTAACACCATAATGCAATTAATTTGCTCACAAAATAGGAAGTTCCGGAGTTAGGAAAGTCTTTGCAGTTAGCTGATCCAGCGGAGGAATCATTCAAGAACTCAGGCTTTTCCTAGTTCCCTGAATTCCTCTTCTCCAGTTTCCATTTTATCCTAAGCTGCTTCCCCTTTAAATTGTAGGATTGCTGTCAGTAGCATTGGTCTGAATGCCTCCTTGTTCTTATTCAATGGAAGAGTGTGTGGAGCTTTTTATGACTCTGTTAAGAGGTAGAAGAGTGTTCATAATTCCCAGCAAAATTCTCCTTCTAAATCATGAGCCTTAAGAGGGTCATTTACCCATTCCTGAACCAATCTGTATTTCCAGAAAAATCCCTTGTGCTGATGATTTAAGGTCGGTGCTTCTGAACCAACCAACCAACCAACCAACAACAACAACAACAACAAAAATAAAGGAATCTCATGAACGGTTTTACTGGATACAAGCCTAAGTCTGTTAAACTGTACTGTTGCTATGTAATTGTGCTGGGGAAAGGTGAAATGAATGTTTAGGGAGATTGGATTATGATGTGCAATACAACATTTTTAACATAATATTTTAGTGTTAAATATGTATGTATTTATAATATAAATAATTTAATATATTATATAATATATAAGCATATATATGAATATGTAAGCATATACTTTATATATATGAATATATATTTTCAGACTCTGACAGGAAATAAGTATCTGGATGAGAGAAAAGACCATTTGTTACTTAAAGAACATGTCAGTTCTCACATAGCTCCAATCTCTACGGGGTAACACAGGAAAGGCCTTATATTGCCCTGCATATACAGAAGGTATTACACCCCAAGAGAGGAACCCTGAAATCATGAGACTTGGAGCTCAAGTAGAGGTGTGGCTGGTATAAGAGCCCATCTTCCCTCCTGCAGAGAGAGAGAGAGAGAGAGAGAGAGAGAGAGAGAGACCTTTACGCTGGAATATAAACAGATCTTCTCCAGTGAGGAAAGGGAAAGTCTCTAGACTCCCTAGCCTGGGATATAAGCAAATGGTTCTAAGGAGATAACACTAAATTTCTCTGGAACGATAAATCTATTATCTCTAGCTTCCAAGGCATATTTGTTCTTAGGCATCCTTCAACCAATGCCCTTTGCTCAGAAAGCCTAGATTGTCCAGAAATGTAAAAATATTCATGGAAAATGATCTCCTGATAGCTAAACAAAATTCTTCCAATAGAGATTTATAGAGTGGCATGAAAATTTCAATCTGGTAGGCAGTGAAGTACTGGAACACCTTATGCTTTGATGAGATCAAGTTGAATTGAATTGCCACATGTTTCTCAATACTTACCTCTTTTAAAACTTAAGTGACGAAAACATTTTATGTCTTCATTTCATTAACTCAAAAACAATTCACTCAGTATAAACTAAGGGCAAGTCAATACTGAGAAGTGATCAGAACGTTGCCTTTTCCTAAGGGAGCATGCAAGTTAATAAACAGTTCAGTGGACCCTTGAACGATGCCAGAGTTAGGGACACCAACTCCCTATGCAGTCAAAAATTTCAGTATAGCTTCTGACTCCCCAAAAGCTTAACTACTAATAGCCTACCCTTGGCCAGAAGTATTATTGATAACATAAAGTCAATTAATACATATTTTTTTATGTTATATGTATTATATACTGCAGTCTTACAATAAAGTTAGAGAAAAGAAAATGTTATTAAGAAAATGCAAAGAAGAGAAAATACCTTCCCAATAATTCTGTACTTGTGAATACCAGAAGTTTATTCATCTGTTTCAAGATGAATTGTCTTTCTGAAATGGGAGCAACCACTGTAGCAGACCTTAATCTATAGTACATATCAAGTGATTCAACTTTTTCTTGTAATGTCACAAGTTTGCTCCTTGGAAGCACTTCCAGCGTCACGGTTGGCACTTCGTATGGGTCCCATGGTGTTATTCAAGGCTTATGGTATTGCACTAAACACAATGAAAAATATGGGAGAACCACGAGACATCACTTTTTACTGTGCAATTTACTGGAGGAAGGAACAGCTCCTGTTAGATGATTAGTGACACATGACGTTTTAAGTGGATACTCACAACACTGGAGCTCACTGCAACAGCAACAGGAGGTGGCTGCAACATTATTACAGTAGTAAAGTCTGTACCAGTTAATTTTATGCAGTTATGATTTAATATTGCATTAATGTGTCTTTTGACTATGAATGGAGTCATGTCCATTCTGTAAGTATTTGCATATTTATTGAAAGAAATCCATATATAAGTGGACCCATGCAGTTCAAACCTGTGTTGTTGAAGGGTCAACTGTACAGTAGTCTTCCACGATCCGTGCTTTTGCTTTCTATGCTTCTGTTACTCAAGATCAGCAGAGATTTAAAAATATAGGTGGAACATTCCAGAAATAAACAATTCATAAATTTTGAATCACTCTCTGTTCTGAGTAGCCTGAAGAAATCTTTTACCAGCCTGCTCCATCCAGCCCAGGATGTGGCTCATCCCTTTGTCCTGCATTTCCATGTTGTCTGCATTATCTGCCCGTTAGTGACTTAGTAGCCTTCTTGGTAGTCAGATGAACTGTCATGGTATTGTGGTGCTTATGTTCAAATCACTCTTGTTTTACTTAATAATGGCCCCAAAATCCAAGAATAGTGATGCTGCCAATGTAGATATGCCAAATGAAAGCCTTGAAGTGCTGCCTTTCAGGAAAAAAAAGTGTGTGTGTTGGGGGAACCAAAGCAAAAATGGACAAATGGGATATCAAGTTAAAAAGGTTCTGCACAGCAAAGAATACAGTCAATAAAGTAAAGAGGCAACCCAGAGAATGGGAGAAAGTATTTGCAAACTACCCATCTAACAAGGGATTCATAAGCAGAATATATAAGAAGCTGAAACAATTCTATAGGAAAAAAATCTCATAATCTAGTAAAAAAATGGGCAAAAGATTTGAACAGACATTTCTCAAAAGAAGACGTACGAATGGCAAGCAGGCATACGAAAAGATGCTCAACATCTTGGATCATCAGAGCAATGCAAATCCAAACTACAATGAGATATCATTTCGCCCCAGTTAAAATGGCTTTTGTCCAAAAGTCAGGCAATAACAAATGTTGGCAAGGATATGGAGAAAAGGGAACCCTTGTACACTGTCAGTGGGAATGTAAATTAGCACAACCACTTGGAAGAACAGTTTGGAGGTTCCTCAAAAAACTGAAAATAGAGCTACCATATATGATCCAGCAATGCTCCTGCTGGGCATATACCCAAAAGAAAGGAACTCACTACTTTGAAGAGATATCTGCGCTCTCATGTTTTTTTTGCAGTACTGTTCCCAATAGCCAAGTTGTGAAAGTAAACTAAGTGTCCATCAACAGATGAATGGATGAAGAAAATGCGGTATATATGCACAATGGAGTACTATTCAGCCATGAAAAAGAATGACAGCCTGTCATTTGCAGCAACGTGGATGGAATTGGTGGTTGTTGAGTGAAATAAGCCAGATACAGAAAGACAAACTGCATGTTTTCACTTGTTAGTGGGATCTAAAAGCCAAAACAATTGAACTCATGTATATAGAGATTAGAAGAATGTTTCCCAGAGGTTAATGGGTACAAAAAAATAGAATAAACAAGACCTGGTGTTTGATAGCACAGGGTGACTATAGTCAGCAATAACTTAATTGTACATTTGAAAATAAAAGAGTATAATTGGATTGTTTGTAACACAGGGATAAATGCTTGAGGGAATAGATACCCCATTTCACATGAAGCGATTATTACACATTGCATGCCTATATCAAAAAATGTTATGTAGGCTGGGCACAGTGGCTCATGCCTGTAATCCCAGAACTTCACAGCCACTGCCAGTAACTTTGCCAAGCTAGTCCCGGCTGTTCTAAACCCACTCGTTAATGTAGGTCATTTACCAGAAGTAAATCTATCTTACAATGGTCATCCTTCAAATGACTTGGAGAAAGACTCAAGGCAGCAATTATTCAACTTTATTGCTTCAGTGACTAAAGCATTTTTTGCTTTAATGGGCTGCCAAGCTATATAGAGAGAAAGTGCTTGTGGCAGGACTGGAAAGAGGAGAACACATTGAGAGTTAGAAAGCAAACTCCACTCCCTGGGGCTTCAGCTAAGTGGCTGGCTTTGAGATTTGCGTGTTTCATGAAACTCTCCTATTGGCAGCTGTGATTGGCTATTTGACCCTCTTTATCACCTGTTCATGTTAACACAGAGGTTCACAGTGTTGTTTCTTGTCAAAAGAACTATGCTAAGATAGAGGAGCCTAATTGCGTATTTTGTTAGGCTGATATTAACAACCCGGGGGAGGCAAAGCACCAAAACAAATTGTGCAGGGTGAATATTTTACAAAGGTGGCAACCCATGGTACAGAGTGCCCTGAAATGATGTGATTTGGGCAAAACAACCCAGATCTCAGATTTATTTGTTTCCTCCTGTTTACTTTCTGTGGGCAACAGGTGCCTAAGGTATCATTTCAACAGGAACAGATCACTATTTTTTTTCTAATTCAGGGTTGCTGTTATCAACAGATAGAAGTGTATTAAGTGTATCTCAAAAGAACACTCCAAATGGATAAGGTAATAGTTATTTGATCCCTAATGAAGACTTTTATCTCACTCTCTGTTACTCTGACTGTGTATTATATTGCCTTAGGTCAATTTGACTTGCAATATTGTTGAATACAGTACCATTTAAACTAGCTCCAGGAAATTTGGTCTGTCTTACATGATTTTGTACTTAGCTATGGAGGATATAGTGTAAGATTTAAGGCAGTTGAAAACAAAGAACCCAGCAGGTGATTTCAGGGCTATGGGTTCTATTTAGGTTGAGAAAGAAATGAAAAAAAAAAGTTCCTATGACTATCTCTATGAGATTCAGCAACAATTATAGCCTCAACATAAAGGGCCATGAACTAGAGTTAAGTAGAGAAATAACACTTAAGCTCTGATTTTTTTTTCCACAAATAATAGTGGAGGTACAAAATAGCTTGTTAAAGGTAGTGATGTCCAAATGGAGTCTGACATACTTTAGTTAACAAGAAAAAAATGAATAAAATTGTACTGTATAAAGAAGCTTGAAGCAGTGAGATCTAATGTCAAGATTTTTAAAGGGTCTATCCTTTATTTTTCTTGGGTAATTCTAACACTAGTTCATTATGTAGACTTTTCTTTTCTTTCTTATTTTTAGAAAGAGCAATGATAGGTTCTCACTATATTCCCAGTCTGGTCTCAAACTCCTGGGCTCAAAAGATCCTTGCCTCTGCTGGGACTACAGATGTGTACCAATGTGCCCAGCTTAAATATACAATATTTTATGAGACTGTCCATGACTCGTATAATAATAAAAATTGCCCTAAGAATTATTGCAGAGAGCTAATATATGGATTTTATAATTTATTTTCTTATAAAAACTTTCTTGGGATTTTGAATCTTACATTTGACAAAGATATAAACTAAAATTTGACTAAGATACACTAATAATTTAGTACAGTATACATATATTTTAATAGAACGAAGTTTATGGCCAGGTCTGTTTTTTTCTTCTTCTTCTTCATGTCTCGTTCTGTTACCCAGGCTGGAGTGCAGTGGTGTGATCTTGGATCACTGCAGCCTTTGCCTTCTGGGTTCAAGCAATTCTCCCGATGCAGCCTCCCGAGTAGCTGGCACTACAGGCACCTATCACCGTGCCCAGCTGATTTGTGTATTTTTATTAGAGACGGGGTTTCACCATGTTGGCCAGGCTGCTCTCAAACTCCTGACCTCAAGTGATCCTCCCACCTTGGCCTCCCAAATTGTTGGGATACCAGGCGTGAGCCACCACGCCCGACCCAGGTCTGTTATATGGTAGCTTCTGTGGTTCAGTTTCAGGTTATATGCAAGACATTTTTTCCTTCCTAAAACTTTTAAAGCTCACAGATAAGATTAATATGTAGCCTGGGTAAGATCAGGAATGGTAATATTGTCATAAAAGAAGGGGATTGCAGGTGGGATGTCTAAAAAGTAGTGAAAGTATCAGGAGGTGACAAATAGAAATGTTTGCATATTATTCTCCGTTGAGAAAAGTTGTGACACTCTTTGTGTGCTGGGTGGGAGAAGAGTTCAGTGATCAATTACTGCTGCTTTTCCTGGGTCATGGAACAGGGAAACGTGGGCTATTTGTCTTTTGTTTGCTGAAGTTGTAAGTAAAAGAGTGTCTTGATACTATTCTAAAGAGTAGAGAACAGCAATTCATTAGGGTGGCATAGGTTGATAGAAACATTCTATAAGTGACTGTACCATTTAATATTCTCACCAATATGAAGGTTCTTTCCAGTTTCTCCAAGTCCTTGCCAACAATTAGCATTGTCTGCATTTGATATTCTAGGGGTGCGAAGTGGGATTTCATTGTGGTTTTAATTTGAATATCCCTAATGAGTAATGAAGATGAACTTCTTTTCATGTTTGTATTGGCCATTTCTACATCTTCTCTGGTGAAATGTCTATTAAAATCTTTTGCCCATTTTTTATAGTGTTTTTGTTTTAAAAGATGGGGTCTTACTCTGTTGCCCAGGCTGGAGTGCAGTGGCATGATCATGGCCCATTGCAGCCTTAACCTCACAGGGTCAAGTGATCTACCTCATTATCCCAGGTAGCTGGGACTACAGGTATGCACCAGCATATTTGGCTAATTTTTTTAAAAATTTTTTTTTGTAGAGACAAGGTCTTGCTGCGTTGCCCAGGCTAGCCTTGAACTCCTGGACTTAAGCAATCCTTCCACCTCCACCTTCCAAAGTGCTAGGACTACAGGTGTGAACCACTGTGCCAAACCTTTGGCCACTTTTTAATTCGTTGTTTACCATCTTACCATCTTAATTATGGAGTTGTAAGAGTTTTTCTTTTTATACTTTAGATACAAGTTTATTATTGGAGATATGATTTTCAAACATTTCTTCTAGTCCATGGCTTGTCTTTTTACTTTCTTAATTGTATATTTTGAAGTGAAAAGGTTTTGAATTTCAGTGATGCCTATTAATGTTTTTCTTTATTTCCTGTGTGTTTACTTTTGTAAAATTATTACATAATCTAAGATCACTACTCCTATGTTTTCTGCTAAGAGTTTTATAGTTTAATTTAATTCTTACTTGTAAGTATACAACATAGTTCAAGTTACTCTTTGTGTATGGTGTGAGGTAAGAGTTCAAGGTCATTACTCTGCATGTAGGTATCTCATTGTCCCAGCACCATTTGGTGAAAAAATAATTCTTTCCTCTGTTTAAAGGTATTAGTACCTTTGTCCAGAGAGGCTTTCTTGTTATGAATAATTCTCATAGCAAATCAATACACATAAATCTGGCTACTATATACTATAGTCAGTATCCTCATCGTGTTCACAAAGAAACTGAAAGGCAATGCTAAATCTATAAATTTCTGATGTATAAGATACTGTACTATTGTGCTAAGTCTTTGATAGTATACAGGGCATATCTAAATACAGGGCAGTGGCTATAGACGTTAACCAAATAATAACATATTTGTGGTTATGAACTGTAAGTGCTGAAATTATTTTTGTTTCTAAAAACAGTAATTCAATAGTAAAGCTATTATCAATTATACTTTTTTTATAGTACTGGAATATAAATTTCTAATTGATTTTATAAATTTAGACTTGGAAAATGTTGTCATAGTCATATTAATAGTTTTAGTTGTGTTGGTTGTAAAAAGAAGCTGCATAATAAAAGTCTAAAAATTCAGTGGAGATGGAATTTATTCCTTAGATTCCATTGAGCACTGAGCTGAGCATTGGGCATTTATCATATTCTTTTGCAAATGTTTGCATTTTAATTTTCCTTTGAGGGTTAAAGCTGAGACAGATTTTGTTCTTGTGTCTCTGAGTAAGTCACTTAACTCTTTGTGCCTCAGTGTTCTTTTCACTTAAATGGTGCTATGAATCTCATACGATTCTTGTGAGGATTAAATACATTAATCCATATAAAATATTGAAAACGGTGCTTGATGCATAGTAAGCGTTGACTACTATCCATCACTTGAATGTAAGCCGTTTGAGGGCAGAGATTGTTACTTTAATTCACTAGTATATTCTAGTCCCTTAAACACATACCTGACACATATCTGGTGTTTAAAAACTGTAGAATGAATTATGTAAGACATAAAATGCTGGTTTCTAATAGGGAAAATTGTGGGAATTTCATTAGACTTATGCTAATGGGCTCATCATGCCATTGAAAATCTCTTCCCAATTCTCTCTCTCTCTCTGTTTTTTTTTTTTTTTTTTTTTTTTTTTAGCAATGGAATTTCACTGTGTTGCCCAGGCTGGAATGCAGTGGTGGGATCTTGGCTCACTGAAAGCTCTGCCTCCCGGGTTGAAGGGATTCTCCTGCCTCAGCCTCCCAAGTAGCTGGGATTACAGGTGCTTGCCACCAAGCCAGGCAATTTTTGTATTTTTAGTAGAGACAGGGTTTCACCACGTTGGCCAGATTGGTCTCAAACTCCTGATCTCTGGTGATCCACCCGCCTCAGCCTCCCAAAGTGCTGGGTTTACACACGTCAGCCACCATGTCGGGCCCCCATTCTTTACCTGTTACCTGTTTAGCTTTACACAAGAGTGTATGATGTGCAAATAGGGTGCACCAGATTGGAGTTACTTTTGTAAACCCTTGATTTGGAACAATGTTATATAAGGGAATGGGCAGTTTTACAGAGACTTATGAACTAAATTAAGATACATGTAGAGTAAGTCATAAATAAAATTGGAAAACAATCCTGTTCTCACAACATACCCACTTAAAGAATTGAAACAATTTGGAGAAAAACCCTGGCAGAACTACCAGATGGTAGTGAGGACTGTGAAGTGAAAGTGTGGCAGAAAAGACGAGTTGGAATGAAAACACCTCTTGGTGTTTGCAAAGTTCCCTACACATGTATTGAATTTCCAATAACATTTAGGATGTTTTGAGAGATGAAGAATCCGTTTCTAGAAATAAATTTAAATTTGAATCCCATAGTCAGAGATGCCTTGGAAACTCTCATTGTTTACTACCTGGAGCTGCATATTGTCAAGTCTAGATTCTATCAAGTGAAGATTCTTTAAAAGCAAAGAGAAATTTGATCACTATGGGGAGTAGGTAAAGTCAGTTGCTGAAATGAATAGGAAATGGACACAGTTTCAAAGAGAAAGTGAGAGTATCCGAGTTGGCTCTTTCAATATTCTTCTTGACAGATGTACCATCTTCCAGCTTCTTTTCTCGAGTGAGTTAAGGAAGCCAGTCTTAACAAAGAAGGACTCTCATGTGTCTCCCTGTATGGAAGACAGTGCCTCTAATTGCATTTGGTTACTCTTAAAAGCCCTTGTTCTTGTGGTTTGAGCTCTTGTGGTTTTCAGGAAAAAGTTTGAGGAAAGCAAATATATTTATTTTTGGAAACCAAAGAGGCTGATGCCATTAAAATGTGTCCAGTACATCTTTTTAAATTGAAATATAATGTTAAATGTCTCTGGAGCAAGTGACTTAATAATGCAAGGTGTTTCTTTGCAATCTGGGTTAGTTCTCTTAATTTATCTTAATGTTTTCCTGTTATTTCAATGGGTTTGTTTTGATCTAAATCTGTATATACTGATTTAAGCTTTGATTTGTTTTGAGAGAAGAACAATTCTTGTTCAGATCAATTCTGTGGATTTATCCTGCATAGGAAGGAAGTGGATGACAGGTATGGCTGAGGTTTTCCTAGGAAATTCAGTACTTGCCATATTGGGCACTGACTGGGAGGAGATGAGGATCATGGATCTAGTTTTTATAAAATCAAACCAAGCCAAACCAAGTGAAACAAAGGAATAAGGGAAAGCCGAGAAGTTGCCAAGCAACCAGAATTTGGAATTCTTGTTTCAGTCGGAGAAGAGTTCATGAATTCAGTATCATGATAATAAGATAATGCTACATTGTACCCGTGTGAGTACTTTAAGCTGTGGAAGATTTCTCACCTACGTTATCACAGGTGATCCTCAGAACACTGTTAGGGTAATGGCAGGGCAAGGTGTGCCTTTATTAAAACCATTTTGTCAATAGTGAAACTGGGTGTATTAATTTCCTAGGGATGCCATAACAAATGTCCACAAACTTCGTGGCTTCAAACAACAGAACGTTATTCTCTTATAGTTCTGGAAGCTAGAAGTCAGAAATCCAGTCAGCCGGGCTGTGTTCCTTCTGGAGGCTCTAGGGTGTCAGTCCCCAACCTTTTTGGCACAAGGGACCTGTTTCATGGAAGACAGTTTTTCCATGGATAGGGGATGGGAATGGTTTTGGAAGGATTCAAGCACCTTAAATTTATTGTGCACTTTATTTCTATTATTATTACATTATAATATATAATGAAATAACTATACAACTAATCAGAATGAAGAATAGTGGGAGCCCTAAGCTTGTTCCTACAACTAGACGACCCCATCTGCAGGTGACGGGAGGCAGTGACAGATCATCAGGCATTAGATTCTCATAAAGAGTGTGGATCCTAGATCCCCTGCATGCGCAGTTCACAGTAGAAATTGTGCTCCTATGAGAATCTATGAGGAATTCTGCTGCTGATCTGACAGGAGGTGAAGTTCAGGGGGTAATTTAAGCAATGGGAGTGGCCATAAATATAGATGAAGCTTTGCTTGCTTACCCACCTCTCATTTCCTGTTGTGCAACCCAGTTCCTAACAGGTGGCGAACCACTGCAGTCCATGGCATGGGGACTGGGGACCCCTGCTCTAGGGGAGTATTCATTTCTTGTCTCTTCTGGCTTCTGGTGGCTGCTGGCATTCCTTGCCTTGTGGCCACATCCCTCCCATTTCTGCCTCTGTGACCACATTGCCTCTCCTATATGGTGTCTTCTCCACATCTGTGTCTCAAATCTCCCTCTACCTTTCTCTTATAAGGACAGTTGTCACTGGCGTTAGGACCTGCTCAGATAGTCGAGAATGATCTCTTCATCTCAAGATACCTGTGTGCTTTCAATGGTTTGCTGTCCCATGTATGTTAAAGAAAAATGAAATGGTCTCAGCTGGGCGTGGTAGCTCATGCCCGTAATCCTAGCACTTTGGGAAGCCGAGGCAGGTGGATCACAAGGTCAGGAGTTCAAGACCAACTTGGCCAATATGGTGAAACCCCATGTCTACTAAAAATACAAAAATTAGACAGGCGTGGTGGCCGGTGCCTGTAGTCCCAGCTACTGGGGAGGCTGAGGCAGGAGAATTGCTTGAACCTGGGAAGCAGAGGTGGCAGTGAGCCAGGATCATGCCATGGCACTCCAGCCTTGATGACAGAGTGAGGTTTTGTCTCAAAAGAAAAAGAAAGAAAGAAAAATGAAATGGTCTCATTTCAAGAAAATTAAGATCTTAAAATGAAGAGTATACAGCTGAATTAATAAAAATGAGTGAGTGACTGTTAAATTCAAGGGTCAAGAGGTCTTATATATTTGGCATTCATCATGTTAAACAAAATGAAACAGACTTTTAAATTACAAATGTGTCAAAGTCCTTAGTATATTTCTGTGCATTTTGAATTTCCAAGGCGAGTGTAATGTTTCCCAAAATTAGATGAAAAAGAGAATTCCTTTTTGTCAGACTTCGGGGACTAGTGGGCTTCAAGAAACACTTTAGGAAAACAGTACATTTCCTGCTTCACAAAGAGAAATTTAGCTCAATTACAGTGAATGGCCCAGGAGAAGAGTTATACAGGTAGCTATCATTTATTGAGTATTTACTATGAGTTAGGTACATATTAAGTGCTTTAGATGCATTAACGTTTAATCTTTACAACATACTTTTTGAGGTAGGTTCTATTATAATTATTTTACAACTGGGGAAACTGAGGCAAAAAGATTTACACAACTTGTCCAGATTTACATGGCTAGTAAGTGGTTGAGTTTGGATCCTAATCAAGGTAACCTTCTTAATCAAACTTGCTATCATAACCACTGTATTATTCTAATATTAAAATATTCTAACAAAGCAGCTCTAGTGTAACCAAGAAGTTAATAAATAAATATGAATACATATGCATATCATGTATATATTTTTTCAGTCTCAAGACTTTGGAAAGGGGTACTTGGGCTACTTTGGTCTGTATTCAGTGCCAGGGAAGTGAGGCTCGCTGTCCAATCCGTCTGTCATTGTTTCTTTCATTTAGGGTTCTGAGAAGCGGTGAAGCTAATGTTCTGAAGGAGACAAAGAAGTATGTTGCTGTGTTCTCAAGACAAATATCAAAGACGTTTCAGTACTCAGGTAATTTACTAGATTTGCTTCTAGAGCTATTTACTTCAAAGCTTCAGTAAAAATGAGAGAGATGCCAAATGGTGTTTAGTTCAGCAGAGAGACATCTGGACCCTTCTCCTGGATCTGGCCTTGCTGACAGGAAATTTCTCCTGACAATTGCAGGGCTTTGGTGAGGTGGAAGAAATTTCTTTTCTCTTAAGATAAAATTCCAAATTATTATTTTTTGAACATTCTCCATTAAATTTTCTGTAGTCCACTGAAAGCTTGTCCTTGCAGTTAACAACTACGGCCATCGCTCCACATTTACTTTAGGAATGAAGGTTGAATTATTTAAGAATGAAGAAGGGACTACCAGATAGAACAAGACTGCAGAGCCCTATTTCATGGGGTGGCATTAACCTCAGAGGATCAAATCAGTGATTGTTAGCAAAGTGCTTCAAACAGTGACTGCCACACAGAAGGGCTTGCTTACTAACTCAATAAATTAAAACAAAACTGAGGGAGAATGTGCCTTCTCTGGGGATAGTCCTGGGACTTGTGAGAAAATCCTAAAGGACTCAGCTATTGCCCTCAAAGCAGGAATTTGTTTGCAAGTGAGCTGAGCTCAACATGCAATATGTAGTGATTTCTAACTTTTTAAGCCTTGGTGGTTTGGAACAGTAACAAACGCTTCCAAACGATGTGTAGCTTCCATCCAGATGGAAGAAGGAAGGGCCATCAAATCTGCCAGGATCCTCAGGAAATATAGTGAGATATTATTATCATTGTTTTCCAGACATGGAAATTGAGTCTCAAAGAGGTTAGGTTTCTTGCTCAGGTTAACTCAGAGTGAGGATTTAAGCCCACACTTCTCTCAAGCCCACATCAAGACGCTTCCACGGCACTACTCAAGGCAACCAGGCATGACCAGCAGATAGTCTCATTAGAACAAGTATGTATGTATATATGCATTTCTACTTCTCTTTTTGATCTTATGGAACTCTGTTCCTCGTGAGACAATAATTCTTGTTGCATGCTTTAAATTGACAAAGTTCCCTTCACTGAACTAATGCTTTCCACGGTGGACTCAGAGAGATTATGGAGTGCTTATTAGGTGATATGAGACCTAGGAGAAGCTGTTATATGCTCTGGGAAAATGGGAATTTGTATCTTCTTTATAAAAAATAACTGGTTGAGTCAGGAAATAATTTAAAAGTTTGGTTGTATCTGATCAAGGTTCGCTCATTTGGTAAACCTTTTTTGAAAGCAGACTTTCATGTGAGAGCTCTACTGGGCTTGGGGAATATAAAAATCAGAAACACATGCATATTGTAATGAGCTCACAACGTAGTGTATACACAATCTAATTGTATAACTTTGTTATTCAAGGCATTAAATATTGCAAAAGAAACAAAAACGATTAACCACTGAGCTAATGTGTTCCACCAAAAATTAATCTGTTTCAGCAAAAAGTTTTGTGTATGCATACAAATATAGACACATAAAGGTAGGTATAGGTATTTGCAATCACTTTCTCTCTTATGTATGCCAAAGTCTAGCCATAATGAGTAGCAAAAGGCTAGGATAATTTATATTAGAAATAAAAAAAAAAAAGAAATGAGATCAAAATACTAATAAAAAGGTGACAAAATAAATTCAGTCAAACCAAATTGTACTTACACTATAATGACTACTAGCTACTATTTGTGGAATAGCTAGCTATCTGGGTCAGACGTCATGTATTTTTAATACTATGTCTCATTTATTTACTTACTATGGGGTATTTTCCACATTACAACCCAATGATATGTTTCGCTTGCTGTCTGTGACTGGCAGTACAGTAATCCAAGTACCATGGTCTGTTATGTTTTCATCCTCCTTAGACAATGTTCATGAAACACGTAGCCGGCATAAGCATCTTATCCTTCTCTCTTCACTCACTGAAAATATATATTGGATATCTGCTATTAACTGTAGTATACATCTCCTAATATTTTCTTAAGACTTAAATTTCAGGGAACCAGAGGTAAAATACGGTAAAAAGCCTACATTCTGCTTCTCATTTAAAAAACTCCAAAGCATGGTTTATATGTTCTAATTTTGTAGATGGTATGAAAACTGCTTTGTGATTAATTTTGAAATTGCACATATCACGAGAAGATGATTATTTCTAGAGACCTTAAGCCTAAATGTGCTTTAGAATAACATACTAAATAACAGGAATTACAATGATGAGGTGAAATCATTTCCTCATTTTAATCTTTCTACGCCTCTCCTTTAGTTCCTAAAACTGATTTTTTTTTCCTATTTAGTTCTTTGAATCTATTTTTGCTTTAGCATAATGAATAACTTTTATTTTCTGCAACTGCTGGAGCCTATACCTTATTCTTCAAGATAAGTGGCTAAGAAATGAGTGCTGTGGGCTCTGTTTTTTTCAGGAAAAAACGTTCAGGATGAATCTGTAGAATCAACTGTGTCTTTTGTGTCTGTTATTTTTCACTGAGGGCAAATGGATCTACCTCACCCTCAGACCCCCATCAGGCAAGTTTGCCTTTCCTTTTCCCATCCGCAAGACAAATTAAGAATGCTGAAACCTTTCACTCATAACAAAACAGTGATAAAGCAGGTAACAAGACCTCACATTAATCAGGTCTTTCAAAGAAGAGGCCGCAACCTGCACCCTTTGTCTAGCCTGCTGGTAGGTGGGTTTTTTTCAGACTCTTTTTAGGGGCCTAGCATTCTTTAGTTCGGCAGCACATTCTCCTTGGAAATGTTTCACTTTTCAGACAGCCTCTGTGTTGATCAAAAAACCCAGAGAGCCACTACAGAAACCTGAACTTCTAATGATCTTCTTTTATATTTTCTTACAATGGACAATGGCTCTCTCAATGCTAATGGCAACAGTACACAGGCAACAATGCAAAGAGATGGAGGGTGGAGAGAGTAGCCACTATCACAAGATGTGCTGTATCATCTTGGTGGAAAAAAAAATCCCGTTTTCTGTAGCCAAATTGTTGCTATCTCTTGTTGAAAATATTCAAGGTTCCTGCAAACCAATGCTAAGATGAGAAAAGATAAGAGTAGATGAGTAATTTTCTTCTCAGGAGGAAAACATTACCTTCAGTTAAATGGTAATAGACCAGTTTTCTTGTATTGTAATCTTTTTCACTAACATCACAAAAATAGCATAATTTCTCCCTTAACTTCCTTCATGGCAGCCTTCGACCTGTTGTTTCCAGGCTAAATTGTGCGTACGCTGTACATACAATTACGTTGAGTCAAGCACGCCCTCTACTGATCAATAAAAATATTACCGAACAGGATTCACCGGAATACTGAACTCACAAAGGAAAGATATTTTGGGCAGTTTTACTTGCGAGTGTGTTTTTCAAATATTGCAAACATTAGAAAATTGTAAAAATTTATATATTAGATTCATAGAAACATAATCACATTTAAATTAATTTTTAAAAATAATTTTAACTTGTACTACTAATATAAATTTACAAATTGCTAAGGGTTGATCAGAAAAGTTGAAATCACTTCTCTTAAAGTTTTTTTTTTGGGGGAGGGGAGGAACTAACATTTTAACAATACATGCAAATAAGTTATTGTTTTAAAGCAAGGGTTGGCAAACTTTTTCTGCAGTGAACCAGATAGTAAATATCCTAGGCTTCGCTGGACTGTAAGGTCTCTGTTGCAACTACTTAACTCTATTATTATTGTGCAAAAATAGCCATAGACAATATGTGAATGAGTGGGTGTGGCTGTGTTCCAATAAAACTTTATTTACACAGACAAACCAGGCTGGATTGATTTGGTCTATAAAACAGTGAACTTAAAGGTTTATTGAACCATAAAAGAATGTAAACACTCGCAAAGTGTTGCATTCTTTAAAATAAAAGTTACTCTGGAATAGGAGGCTGTAATTTTAGCTTGAAGGCTGACATGACTTCGAAACATTCTGAAACTTTTTCTTTTTGGTTAGTTCCCTAACTCAACTTACAAACATTGTTAAAAATAATGAAAGGTTAGAACCCACGGGCCCTCAAAGATCATATATTGCAATTATCTAGTTTACAGATGAGGAAACTAAAGTCTTGAATTTCCTGAATACTACTCCAGCCATCGATATTCTTTTCTGGATCAGCTGTCAATGACTTTTGGTTACTTTGATAAGTTAATGCATGGAATAATTTCACAAACTAGAAGGACTTAAACAAATATGACTGTTATTAACAAGTTAGGAAAAGACAATTACAGACATTTGTATTTTCTCACCCTTTGAAGATCATATCTACATGAATGATAAAACTACAGCAAGTCAATAACATCTCCCTCTCTTGTAACCACCACAAGTGTTAGCAATATTAACTCATAAAGATATTTTGTATATCATAATTTCATAGATTTGCAAAACTTTATTGGCAGTTGGATACAGAGACGACTGTAATTTCTCTTGGCATTTGAGCAAAATTATGAATTATTTGTGTTGATGCATGATAACCAAGGATAGAATCTTCACTGTTAAATTATGATTATTGTTATTATTATTATTTTTTTGAGATGAAGTCTCACTCTGTTGCCCAGGCTGGAGTGCAGCAGTGTGATCTTGGCCCACTGCAACCTCTGCCTTCCAGGTTTAAATGATTCTCATGCCTTAGTCTCCTGACTAGCTAGGATTACAGACTTGTGCCACCATGCCTGGTTAATTTGTGTAGTTTTGATAGAGATGAGGTTTTGCCATTTGCCCAGTCTGGTCTGGAACTCCCGGCCTCAAATGATCCTCCTGTCTCAGCCTGCCAAAGTGCTGAGATTACAGGCATGAGCCACCATGACTGGCCTTACATTATTTTTTAATGCCAGATAACCAAACAAGGGTGTGTTTTTTTCTGTTGGATTACTTTTGGCAAAGGATGTCACTATGTGAAGACATATCCCTATGGCCACTACATATAAATAACATTTCCTCAAACTTCATTCATTGCTGCATATTCCGACCAAACAGTGAATTTTAAATGTCTTTCAAATTAAAACTAACAATGAAGACTTAAATCAATTCAGTAATTACTCCTTTATTTAACATTCATTTCAAAATAGTTAGCTAAGGGCACTATGTCAAGTGGTGGTGATACAGTTCTGATCAATAAGGCCTACTTGGTTCTTGCTGTCACTGAGCTTTCAGACTATGCAGAAATTATTATTGATAGAGCCTGTCTTAGTCTGTTTTAATTGCTGTAACAAAATACCATAAACTGGATAGCTTATAAACAACAGAAATTTAATTTTCCCCTTTCTGGAAAAATACATTTTTTCCAGAATTTCTCCAACTGGGAAGTCTGAGATCAAGGTGCTGGCAGGTTGAGTGTCTGATGAAGGCCCTTTCTCACAGATGGCATCTTCTTGCTGTGTCTCACATGGTGGAAGGGGAGCGGCAGCTCTCTGTGGACCATTTTCATCGGGGTACTAATTCCATTCATGAAGGCTCTGCCGTCATGCCCTACTTCCCACCATCATCACATTGGTGAATAGGTTTCATCGTATGAATCTTGGCGGGGACACAAATATTCAAACCATAGCAGGTCATGAGCTCTGAGTTTGAAAACGAAAATGAGCATGACATTTTTATTTTATGGTCAACTCATTAGTCTCATTTGTACTCTCACTCTATAAATCCCTTCACAGCAAACTTGCTCTCAAGGAATTTATAGAAAGTATAAATGAGAGTAGTCAAATGACAATAATAAGTATAAAATGAGAATAGTAATAGTAGTAATTATATAATAATAAAATAATAAATATAGTTATTAACCATAAACTGAGAATAATAATAATAACTAAAAAGTCATCTAGAGAGGAGATTAATTATTTATAGAATCCCAAAGAAGGCTTTGTACCAGCATATTTGATCCAAGCCTTGAAGGCTAAATAGGATTTAACATGTAGAAATGAAGCAGGAGAGGAAAGAAGAGACAAGTTCTTTTTGTTTATTTGTATATAGTTAAGGGTTAACAGTGCAATTTTGTTACATGGATATTTAATTTAGGGGTGCAGCCTGGGCTTTTACTGTAACTGTCACTCCAACAGTGTGTATTGTTCCTGTTAAGTAATTTCTCATTCTTCACCTCCTTCCCACCCTGCCACCCTTTTGAATCTCCAATGTCTATTATTCCACACTCCATGTCCATGTGTAGACATTGTTCAGCTCCCACTTCTAAGTGAGAACATACAGTATTTGTCTTTATGTTTCTGAGTTATTCTACTTAAGGTAATGGCCTCCAGTTCCATCCATGTTGCGGCAAAAGACAGGATTTCATTCTTTTTATACCACTGAAGTGTGTGTGTGTGCGCGCACACACACACACCACATTTTGTTTATCTCATCCATTGACGAACACATTTTTTTTTTTTTTTGAGATGGAGTCTTGCTCTGTCGCCCAGGCTGGAGTGCAGTGGCCCCATCTCTGCTCACTGCAAGCTCCGCCTCCCGGGTTCACAACATTCTCCTGCCTCAGCCTCCCGAGTAGGTGGGACTACAGGCGCCCGCCACCACACCTGGCTAATTTTTTTTATTTTAGTAGAGACGGGGTTTCACTGTGTTAGCCAGGATGGTCTCGATCTCCTGACCTCATGATCTGCCCGCCTTGGCCTCCCAAAGTGCTGGGATTACAGGCGTGAACCTCTGTGCCTGGGCTGTTTCTGGTTTTTAAAAGAGATTCAAATTTAAAGGTTACTTAGAAGCCACTGGTTACTAAAGCAATGGAAATGATGCTTTTACCTTATTGCTTTAATGTTTTCATTTTAATAGGACTAAACTTTTCATCTGAGTCAAATTAGAGGTTTCTATGGAAGCCTTTGATATCGTAAATCCATATATGCTTTGATAAGAACTTTTTTAGTACTTAAGTTAGAAAGAAGTCCTTTAGGATGTTAGGACTTTGAACTCAGCAACTTTTTACCCCCTAAATGGGTTAGGAAGAAGGGCTAGATATGAGTTTGAAAGGAGTGCTTAAGATCATGGTATAGTGGAGATGTTTCCTGTTTGTCAATAGGATGAAATAAAAAGAAAGAAAGGAAAAAAGAATCCCTAAAGCTTCTCTGCAGTCTTTGTTAGTAAGAAATGACAATATTAATATCAATTTCAGAAAGTTGAGCTTATGAACATGTTGGAGTTTAGAAGGGTTGTACAGCGTTCTCCAACTTTCCAGCTTGTATTTTCATTCTGAGATAAAATCTAACTAGATTTACTAATTTAATCTCTCATAATATTTTTTATCTTCCCATTTACAGAGCAGGAAAAGATTAATGGCCAGCCTAAAAGACTCCCATTTGAACTTAGAAGCTTAATATTCAGTTGAAAGAGGAATAAAGCCTAATAAGAATGAGTGATATTTTGTAGAGGTAAGATTCAGCAGCTCACTCCAAATTAAGGAAATAAGTCAACGTTTCACTGGAAAAAACAAAATACACAACAGGAGTTTAAAAAATCAACAAGAAAATAGAGAAGAGAGCAACTTCATCCTTCCTAACTGCCCGTAGTTTCCTCTCTCTACCTTCTCAGTCTCAGATAAAAGAAGAGCAGAGTGAGTGTGACCTTTCAGTACCCAGTCTTCAGGCTGACCCTCTGAAGGTAAGACAACACTCTTAGATTGCAGATAAGATAAGAAGAGATTCAAAAAGAGCTCACACATGGGCAAAGAGAAGAGCTGCCATGTCTAATATGAGCAAAATGAGAAGAAATAGGATAACAACTATGAGAAGTTCCTATCATTATTTAAAAAATGAAATAAATGACCTTCTCATGTGTAGTACTCCAAATGAGAACATGCCCTAGAAAGCAAAAGAAAAACATTCACAACTAATGCTTTGCATTTTTAAAGAAATTATAAAATGTATAGAATATATAAAACCATAACTCAAAGATGAAAAGATAACAGACAAGAGAATAGTATGGGAGAACTAGGGAAATGAATTGACTATAAAAAGACATAATATTGGAACTAATAAAAAATAGTGAGGTAGGCATTGTTCAAAATTAAACCATGACAAAGAGGCTGGAAATAACTCAGATAATGCAAAGAAAAAAGATAAAGCATGAAAGAATTTACAGAAAATATGGTCAATATAATAAAAAACCTCTTCTGGATTTAAAAAAAAACACACAGAAAAATATTCCAAGATATAGTGATAAAACAACCACCCCCACAACCCAGCTTTTCCACTAGAAAGAAATCAGTAAGTTGTAACATCTGAAAATGGAAAGGTGCACCATGTTCCATGGCGATCAATATCAATCTATATAAGGCGAACTTACTGATTCTTAGGGATACTTAAATGTTCAGGATTCAAGAGAAAAAGTGAACTAAACACCAGACTGGTTTCAGAAATTTTCCATGCAAGCTTTCAGTGCCAGAGGACAGTGGAGGAATATTTAGACTGTTGAGAGAGAAAAAAAATTTGAATAAAAATATTGATACCCGGCTCATTTCAGTTAAGGTATGAAGATTACAGATGGATGGTCTTGGAAATGCAAGGACCTACGGAATACAGCATCCATGAATTCTTCCTGGAAAAAGTACTTAATGTAGAAATCCAATCAATTAAGAGATGAATAAACATGTAGAAAGAACTTGGAGCTGTCCTTGGAATTGAATTTAATCAGGGTTGATATTTTGTTAGATGAGTGTAAAGAAGAAAAAGCGGATGAAGGGGCTGAGGGTATGTGCGGTAGTCATTTTGATGGTAGGTCATGGGATCTAAGCAGGGTAAGGAGGGAAGGGAGGGCGTGAGATGCATGTTGGAGCATAAAAAGGTGGCCAGCTCAGTGGATTGACAGATACAGTGAGTTTGACATTGCATTGAGTAATAGGAGTGAAGCTTACTGGAATTATTATAATTCCATATCCCTTCCATAATTCCAATGATCATAATTCCAACTTAATTGGAAGTCATCATAGGAAGTAATTATCAGAGAAGGGGGTGATCGAAACCCAGATATTGAAGATGGTGTAGTTGTTAGTGGAAGAGGCAGGATGTAGGAGAAAATTATGGAAAGCAAAGAGGTTAAGAAACTGGAGGGGCAAGATGTTGACTCTACAGGCATAGTGAGTTACCGAAATTGATGATAGCAGTTGAAAGAAAGTCATAGCTGAGTGCTACAATTCTCAGCACATTAAGGGCATCATGTTCTGATGGCATGTGCTCTGACTTATCAAGGGAGTTTTAAGAAATAGGGGGTAAGATGTTTGGATGTAGCAAGAAGGAAAAAGTCTGACATCTAATCTACCTTTAGGTTTGGTGGCACATATAGTATGGAGAAAAATCACCTCTACTTGAGAGAGTTACATAATATCAGTGTTCCTAGAAGACAGACTGCGTTCATGAAGAAGGACGAATAATGCTCAAAGAAGAGGCTGAAGATATTATAGATTACACTGATGAATATGAGTTTCAGAGAAGGAATATAGGGGACTTGGGAGAGGTTGGGTATTGGATTTAGATTGTGGATGTACCAAGTGTTAGGAGGTTAAAAATCTGGTAGAGCAGTGTGTTTGATAAGATTGGATTGTTGAGGTGAGTGGAATGAAGGCATAATGTTGAGCTCTTGGGAGCAACGAGGGAACAGTGAATTACATGTTCCATATAATAGACTACTTTTTGTCACTGGCCTGTAAGTTACTTTACGGTGGTCAATGAGAATGCTGTAGGGGTTTGTAGGTGAGAGTGAGTAGGAAAGGTGGTTTTACCAAGAACACAGGCTGTTCTCTGGGCCTTTTTAAGTCTCATCTAAGGTGGTAAGACCAGAAGAAAACAGTATTACTTGTGCCACAACAGAACATTTCTTGTACAAAGCCAACATAAAAGCATTATCAAAACCTAAGACACACACACACACACACACACACACACACACACACACACACACCCCTATGACCAATCATACTTATAGATAATGATTCACAATTTTTAAATGAAGCATACCTAATAGATGTACTTTTTTTTTTTCTTTGAGAATGATGGATGTTCAAATAGGATTTTTTTTTTTTTTTTTTTTTTTTTTGTGGGGTGAGTTCTTGGCTGCCCTCTGCTGCAATCCTCTCATGGGAGATTCACTCTCCAGCTAACTTCTTGTAATTCATCCTCAGAGCCTCTGTGGGGCAGGATAGATAGTCATGGAAATAGCCATGTCCTTGGGATGCATCCACTATGGTGTCCTTGAGATGCATCTACCATGGTGACCATACAGTCAAAACAATAAGCCCCCTCATTTGCACTGTAGTGCAGCTCATTCAAGCAAAGCTATCTCCAGTAGGGAATTTCCCCAGTAGGGAGCATGTGCACTTTGATTTTATCTGTCCTCAGACTGACCCTGTGCTCACTATAATACTAAAAAACACACACCCTGGGTGGAGATTTAAAATGGTAATGAGATACGTGACATATGAACAAACTTGTACAGCTACTGTGCCTATGTGCCCAGAGGACCACCCAGACACCTCTTCCTGCTTGCTCATGGATAATTATGTAAGATTCCCATAAAGGGAGTCTTCCTAGTGCCAGTCTTTGCTGTCTTGTCCTCACGGGCAGGTCATCCTGACTCCCCTCTCAGTGTGTATTGCCTATTCTGCACTTAACTTTCAAAATATTTGTTTTTCCTTTGCAATGAATTACTCTATGCTGCATCTCTTTTCCTGTGTGTCGCTTGTTTAAATTATTTTAAACTAAGAAGAAAAGAATCGAGGTCTCACAACAGGCATCAACACCCAAAGGTACCACCCATAGCTTCTTATTGCTGAGGTCCCCTTACCCTAGCTGTTTGTTTTGTTTCTTATTTTTATCTTTTGGGAATGAGCTCTTCAGGGGACTTTGACCTGTTGAACTTCTTCTAGAACATCCACTTTTCTCTCAGGCAACTCATGCATCATTGCCAATCTAAATTATGAAAGAATAGCTGCCTTCTTTACTGCGCTTTTCTTGTCCTGACATTGTAAGCAGCTCACAGGATAGATTTCTGCATTTGCTCTACTCAGCCTTAAGTCAGACACCAGCTTCTTTGCTTCTCACACAATAGGTAGCGCTACAGGTGGTCTTCTCAAATCTCCTCTTTCTAGACTTCTGGCAAAGAGGAGTAGGTGGGAGAATGCCTCAACTATCCAGCTTTCACATATTTCAGCCTCTTCTACTACCACCCCTTGACTGATTGGGAACTAAGGCTCATAAAAAGCTTTTAAACATCATTTTTGCAAATTTGAACGTTTAATTTTGTTTCTGAGCCTTTGGGGACCTCACCAAAAGTTGGGGCAAGAAAAGTTTCCTATTTTAACATGCTGTTAGATACTGTTATTTCCAAAGAACTAGATATATCCTTAGCAAAGGTCCTCCACTCTTTCTGCCAAGATCTCAGTCTATGAACAATACAAGCTTAAATGGGATTATCAAATATATACTACTTATATATTAAAGGTATTGATTTCATTTTGACTGTACTTGCAATTAGTATAGTGAAGTAGTTGGTCTTTATTAGACTGACAAAGTTTTGATTCTGGCCCCATAAGTTATGACCCTTGTGCAAGGGAATTTATCACTCTGTAAAATGATGATAATGGTCCGCTTCATATTGTTTTCATGGAGATTAAGAGTTAAAATATGTTAATATGTGTTAATCATGTCAAATAAATAGTACCAATTCGATACAACCTTTTCCAGAAAATCTTTCCAAAGAAATTTCAAGGGAACTATAAACCAATGGCTAAATAAACATGGATGCACACATTTTGCAAAAAGTTTAGTAAATTGAACCCAACTTTTTTTTTTTTTTTTTTTTTTTGAGACAAGGTCTTGCTCTGTTGCCCAGGCTGGAGTGCAGTGGCGATCTTGGCTTGTTGCAACCTCTACCTCCCGGATTCAAGCAATTCTTCTGCCTCAGTCTCCCAGGCAGTTGGCATTACAGGTGGGCACTAGCTAATTTTTGTATTTTCAGTGGAGATGGGGTTTCGCCAGACTGGTCTCAGACTCCTGGCCTCAAGTGATCCACCCACCTTGGCCTCCCAAAGTGCTGGGATTACAGGCATGAGCCACAACGCCCAGCCAAACCTAACAGTATTTTAAAAAGATACCACATAATGATCCAGTAGAATTCATCCAACACTGCAAGGTTGGTTTAACACTGAAAATAAACCTATGTAATTCACCACATTAACAGATTACAGACGAACCATATGATCACCTTAGTAGATGTGGAAGAAGCTTTGGCAAAATCCAACATTCATTTCTGAAAAAAACACTATTAGCAGAGAAGGAAGCTTTGTTAACCTAATAAAGGGTATCTGTGAGAAACCTACAGTTAACATCAAACTTAATGGTGAAAGACCGAATGCTTTCCTTCCAAGGACAGAAAGAAAATAAGGATGTCGGCCGGGCGCGGTGGCTCAAGCCTGTAATTCCAGCACTTTGGGAGGCCGAGACGGGCGGATCACGAGGTCAGGAGATCGAGACCATCCTGGCTAACACGGTGAAACCCCGTCTCTACTAAAAAATACAAAAAACTAGCCGGGCGAGGTGGCGGGCGCCTGTAGTCCCAGCTACTCGAGAGGCTGAGGCAGGAGAATGGCGCAAACCTGGGAGGTGGAGCTTGCAGTGAGCTGAGATCCGGCCACTGCACTCCAGCCTGGGTGACAGAGCGAGACTCCGTCTCAAAAAAAAAAAAAAAAAAAAAAAGAAAAGAAAATAAGGATGTCTGCTTTAATCACTTTTGTTCACTTATTGTACTAGAGGTTCTTATTCAATGCAATAGGCAAGATAAACAAACAAAAGTCATACCGATAAAAAAGGGAGAAGTAAAACCAATTATATCTACAGATGACAAGATACAAATACAAAATTAAATTGTATTTGTATATATGGGTGGCAAACAATTAGGAATATAAATTTAAAAAGTACATTAAAAATAGCATTGAAATAATGAGGAAAACACTTAATGAAAGATTCTCAAGACCCATACTTGGAAAACTACTGATCATTGCTAAGATAACTTAAAGAAGGCCTAAATAATTAGGGAATATACTGTGTTTTGATCATAAGTTTCAATGTTATTAATTATCCTCAAAATGATCTACATATATAACACAATGATAACCAAAACCTTAGAAAGCCTTTTGTTCAGGCAATTAACATTATTCTAAAATTTATATGGAAATGGGAAGGACGTAGAAATTCTGACACAATGTTGAAAAAGAAGAAAGTTGGAGGTCTTCATTAACTGATTTTAAAACTTAGTATATAAATGTGCAGTGAGCAAGAGAGTGTGATTTTGGTGTAAGGATAGAAAAAGAGGTTAATAGAGTGTGTTCAATGGGGAAAAGTATAATCTTTGCAACAAATGGTTTGGGAACAATCATGTAACCACATGCAGAAACCCAATAATCAACTCTTACCTCCCAACATCAACAAAAATTACATTGAAATGGTGCATAGACTTAAAAATAAAAGCTAAAATTGCTGGGTGTGGTGGTCATGCCTGTAATTGTAGCACTTTGGGAGGCTGAGACAGGCAGATCACCTGAGGTCAGGAGTCTGAGACCAGCCTGGCCAACATAGTGAAACCCCATCTCTACTAAAAATACAAAAATTAGGCGAGCATGGTGGCGGATGCCTGTAATCCCAGCTACTAGGGAGGCTGAGGCAGGAGAATTGCTTGAACCCGGGAGGCGGAGGTTGCAGTGAGCCAAGATCTTGCCATTGCACTCCAACCTGGGTGACAGAGCAAGACTGTGTCTCAAAAAAAAAAAAAAAAAGAAAAAAAAATGCAAAAAGTATAGGACTTCTAGAGGATAACATAGGAGAAAACTTTAGTGGTCTTGGCCTTGGAAAAGATTTCTTAAATACAACACCAAAAACACAATTCATAAGAGAAAAATAATCAATATTGTGCATTACCAACTAAAACATTTTATTTTGTTAAGCAAGTAAACCAGGAAAAATAATGCAAACATGAATCTGATAAATAACTTGTAATTAGAACATAAAAATGTCTTCTAATAAAAAGAAATAGCATAGTAGAAAATGGGCAAGATATCCAAACAGATGTTTTATCAAAGGAGTTATACAGATGATAAATAAACACATCAAAAGAGGCTTAAGATCGTTAGTCACTAGGGAAATGAAAATTACACCACAATGAGTTATCACTACTCACCCACTGAAATGACTGAAATTTTAAAAGTCTGAGCATATTACATATTGGGGGGCTGTAAACTCTTTTTTTATTTTTAATTTTACTTTAAGTTCTGGGATACACGTGCAGAACCTGTAGGTTTGTTACACAGGTATACATGTGCCATGGTGGTTTGCTGCACCTGTAAACCCATCATCTAAGTTTTAAGCCCCGTATGCATTAAGTATTTGTCCTAATGCTCTCCCTCTCCTTGACCCCAAGCCCCCGACAGGCCCCGGTGTGTGATATACCGCTCCCTGTGTCCATGTGTTCTCATTGTTCACCTCCCACCTATGAGTGAGAACATGTGGTGTTTGGTTTTGTGTTCCTTGTTAGTTTGCTGGAGGGACTGTAACTCTTAATACATTACTGGTGGGAATGTAAAATAATAAAAGCACTTTGGAAAACAGTTTGGCATTTTCTTAAAAAGATGTATGTACACCTACCTATGACCCCTCCATTCCACTCCTAGGAAGAGTAGAAGGAAAGTGGAAACGTATGTCCACCAAAAAGCTTGTACCTTAATATTCGCAGAGACTCTATTTGTGATGGTTACAAACTGGAAACAACCAAAATTTCCATTACCCGTTGAATGGATTGAGGTATATTCATACAATAAAAAGGAATGAATTATTGATACAAGCAACAATGTGAATGAATCTCAAAACAATTATGTTGAGTGAATGAAGCCAAACAAAAAGAGTACATATGGTATTCAATTTATATAAAATTATATATAAAAATGCAGACTAATCTATCACGATAGAAAGAAGATCAGTTGTCTGGGGATGAGAAAGCAGGGAGTGGTGGGAGGGAGGGATTGCACCTTAAGTAGTTAATAGTAGCTTAATATTTTAGCTATTGTTATAATTATTACTATTATTAGCCTCTCACCTCCACAAATGGAAAAGGAATGAAAGAGAATATTGAGATTACATAAGAAATCACCGAGAAAACCTTGGAGTTTGCTTTGAATGATTAGACTGAATTTTTGTTATTATGTGAAATAGTGTATTGAAATTGAGGTTGAGTTATAGAAAAAGAAAAGAATTTTAGTTTTTGGTTAACACAGGGCGTCTGAAATATTCTACCCTTTACACACACAATACATATACACATTGTGGCCATCAATCCTGTGTTGTATTTTTCTGTGTCGAATCAACGATTATTTTCATGTTGAGGACCATAAATCCTAGTTCTATGTTTTGAATGCCAATCTCTAACTCTGCATGATCGCAACAGGAACCACTACCACACATTTCATGTACCTTTCTTGGCTTTGTCTTCTGTCTTCCTCGCTGGATACAGGGAACCCCACCAGCAATCGGTATATGCTGTTGACTGGTGGACTCAAAGCGCCTATGCGTTTTTTGTCTTCCATGATGTTTCTCTATTTCTGACTAAGATGTTTATTCTCTGGGCTAAGTGCGAGATAAAGATTCTAGGAATTTTGGCAAGGTTTTTGACAAAGGGTTTTACTGTTTTTTCCTAGGGATGTGTTTGAAACTGTGCAGTGCTCTAGTAGCATTTTGAAGGTGGGGCCCAAGATGTTAACTATCTTCCATTCATGGGATAATCCTCAACAACCATGAATTGCGTCAAAGGCTAAAAGCACCACTGTGGGGAAACACTGAGTCTTAGTCAACGATATTATACGGTAAAGGAAATAGAGCCACAGGGATGTTGAACCAAATGATCTTCATGCTCTCTCAAGTGCGTTTCTTTTATACATGGAGGTCTGGGCTCATGTTTTATACTCTGTTATGGTTGCCTTGCAGTGGGCAGGAGGAACATACCCACTTAGGGATGACCTATTGTATCCCCACTGACTTCAATAGGACACCATAAGGCTTCAATGCCAAGAGCACTAGACAAGGTCCGTTTTCACACTGCTGGTAAAGACATACCCCAGGCTGGGCACTTTACAAAAGAAAGAGGTTTAATGGACTTAGAGTTCCACATGGCTGGAGAGCCCTCATAATCAGGGTGGAAGGTGAGAGGCACGTCTTACATGGTGGCAGACAAGACAAGAGCGCTTGCGCAGAGAAATTCCCGTTTTTAAAGCCATCAGATCTCGTGAGACTTATTCCCTATCACGAGAACAGCATGGCAAAGACCCACCCACATGATTCAATTATCTCCCACAGGGTTCCTCCCACAACACATGGGAATTATGGGAGATGCAAGATGTGATTTGGGTGGGGATACAGGGCCAAACCGTATCACAAGGATACAGGTCATTTTATTAGAAAGGTTAAAAACTGGTCTGATGTCAAAGGGGCGGTAGAGACAGAAAAAGAGCTCAGAGCTTCTGATTCCCATTTCCGTTCTAACACTGAATTGGGAAGTTTGAAATTTCTTGAAAATTAGCAAATAAATAATATAAATTAGAACAGCATGCGCTTTCTCCTGAAAAACAGCACAATGTAAAATGTAAAAATTTCTCACTGTGCGTTCACTTTATATTGTGTTTTTTTCTGTTTTCATTCAGAGCTTAAGAACATGGCCTGTGGAGTCTGACTTCCTGGCACAAATTCCAGCTCTGCTATTTCTGTGGTGAAGGCGCAATGTCTTCTTTTTTACCAAGGGAGAAGAATAGGATTGTTTTGGGGATTATAGAAGATAATTTATATCAAGCCTTTACCAGTGCCTAGAACACAGTGAGTCCTCAAATGTTAGCATAAATTTTGTTTTGTTAACATAAATTTTGTTTTGTTAGCATACATTTTGTTTTGTTAGCATAAATTTTGACTTTTAATCAACTTATAGTAGCCGTACAATTTGGAAATTATTATCTATGGTTATAAGAGTCCTATAATTGCTTTTGAAAGTGACGCGATTTAAAAGCACACTTGGCTGGCTGCAGTGGTTCACATCTGTAATACCAGCACTCTGATAGGCTGAGGCAGGAGGATTACTTGAGCCCGGGACCTCGAGGCTGCAGTGAACTAGAGTCACACCACTGTGCTCACTCTAGACTGGGCAACAGAGCAAGAGTGTGTCAAAAAAAAAAAAAAAAAAAAAAAAAAGAAAAGAAAAGAAGGAAAAATCTGTGCTATCTACAGAGCTGATGGTGGAAAATAACTCCATTGATTGCCTGAAACTGAGGAACATCGATATGGTAATTCATGTGGTCTTGAGGATTTTTTATACACACAAATTTTTCATCATCTAGCTAAATGTTCTTCATATCTTTAAAAGTTTGCCTCCTCTCACTTTTATTGCCTACATTTATTTCTGAATGTATTATTGGTGACTGTACATTTCCCTGTCTCCCTGAAAGATTGTGGAATTACTTTCAAGTTTTAACGGGCTTCGTTAGTAAGTGAGAGCTAATTCTCGACATTGCTGTTTTGTCCTTCACTTTCTATATCCATGATGACATTTTACCATATGAATGCCAAGTGAGACTGTAAAAAAAAACAAAATTTTTGAACTATCCACTAGGGGGAGGCCTTGCTCTTCCATTCAATGTAGATTTTCTTTTAAAAAATACAAGTGAAATTTAGATTTCTCTCTTTGTGAAAAGCTGAACGTTTCAGTCCTGGTATTAAGAACTCTGTTTAACGTCATGGTTATATCTTGGCTCTGCTGAGTTTGACAATGCAGAATTCACTTGAGGAGGAAAGACATCTGTTGATCTGTGAACAGTGTTTAGTTTCCTTGTTTCTTTATCCTTCATGGACTACTCAAACAACAGTCTCACATAAAATACTGTTTTTCACAGAAATGTCACTGTTCTAAAGACTAAATGGAAGGACTCCCTTCTGCCTGTTTACAGAGATGGCTTACTGAAGGATCTCTGTGTCATATAATTGTACTTATTAGTCTCGATCTCTTCACCATGTTGATGGAACTTTTCAGAAGAAACGAAGGAGTGATATGAAGGCTTCTGGGTTTTTTAAAGAAGATTTACAAAAAAAAGAAAAGTAACTTTTAATGGCCCATTTGAATTTGAATCTCCAAATAGTTCCAAGTAACTACTGTTTAATTTTGGTGTCTCTATAGATCAATTTTGCTTATCAAATTATATCACTTTAGCAATAGATGGGATAATATGAAATAATAGAATGATGGAAGTATATTAACTGGTAAGAGCTAAGAGCTAGCAGAGGTTTATGTTCTAATTTGATTAGCAAATGTAGTCTCTTTTAAAGCACCGTGATTGTCCTTTACCTGGTACTCAGGAAATTTAAAGTTTAAGGTAGAATGGTGGTGTAGCTGCTTGGGAAAAGTTTGGCTGTTTCTTAACATGTTAAATGTAAATATACCATAGGACCCAGCAATTTCAATTCTAGTTACCTACCTAAGAAAAATAAAATTATATATTCACACAAAAACTTATATGTAAATGTTCATTCACAGTTTTATTTATATTAGCTAGAAAATGGAAAGAACTCAAATGTCCATCAGTTGGTGAGTAGATAAATAAAAAATGGTATAACCACATAACACAATACTATTGGCCAATGGAGAGGCATGGAGTACTGGCACACGCTACAACATCTATGAATCTCAAAAACGTGGTGCTAAGTAGAATCAGCCAGACACAAGAGACCGCATATTGTAGAATTCCATTTAAAGGAAAAGTCCAGAAAAGGGAAATTGATAGTGACAGAAAGTAGATTAATGGTAACCTGGGAGTTGGAGTGGTCCTAGGGAGTACCTGGGAGCTGTTTTAAAATTGGATTTTAGTGACAGTTGCACAACTCTGTACACTTCCTAGCAGCCAATGAATTGTACACCTAGAACTTATTGTATGTTTAAAGTTATTTAAAATGAATAGAATGAATCTGAAGATCAAATGTTTCATGAACATTTTGTAGGGAAGAAATCAAACTCATCAGATATTTCAGCTTCCCAGCCCAGGCCACCTTTTGTCTTCAAGAATCAGAAAAGAGTAGGAATGCATGACTTTCGTTTCTGTCACCTTGAGAAAAACAGAAAAATGCGTCTAAATCAAAGCATCAGAATCCAAGCTATAGCACCTGTGTTTGCCTGTGACCTGTAAAAATTCCTTTAACTCACGCAATCTACCACTCTCTGAACTTGACGAGACTCTATTAGTTACAGTCCTTTCTCTCAAGGCACATGAACACTGTGTTGTTTGCTTATCTTGAGCAATTAAATATTATTTTTGGGAGGTGAGATGCACACAAAAAAGAATTATTATTTCTTTTAGAGGCAGGATCTCACTCTATCACCCAGGTTGCAGTGCAGTGGCATGATGATGACTCACTGCAGCCTGGAACTCCTGGCCCCTAATGGTCCTCCTGCCTCATTCTTCCAAGTAGCTGGGACTACAGGTGCATGCTACCATGCCCAGATAATTTTAAAAGGTTTTTTTTTTTTTTTTGAAAGACAGGGTCTTGCTATGTTGCCCAGGCTGGTCTTGAACTCCTGACCTCAAACGATTCTCTCGCCTTGGCCTCCCAAAGTGCTGAGAGTACAGTCATGAGCCACTGTGGCTGGCAAGAATTTATTTTTTTCTTTTTCCAGCTAACTTCTGACGAGCTTGGCCACCATTTTCAGTATGTCTTTGAAATTGTCCTTTGCACTTATCTGGCCTGAACAATGGATTATATTTTCTGACATCACAGGTGCAGAATTTTGGCAAGCTTATTTCTAAAAACCACTTGAGATAGAAATCTTCAAGGAAAATATTTGAAGTAAAATAGTATTCACAAATATAGTGATAATTTTGCTTATGGAGATGAATCTATTGTAATCTCTCTCCCTCAAGCCTTATTAATAGTCACAACTATTTTGAGAGTCATTGAAAATGTTTGAAATTAGTTTTACAAAACCCATCAAAAAGCTGCTTACATTTAAAAGGAAATGATGGAGTGTTTGTCTACGTATGGTTATTTGTCTTTTCCATCTTGGCGAGCAAGCACTTTTTCTTATATGTTTTCGAGAAATTTTCCTTGAAGGAATTATCTTGTGAGTGTTCATGCATCCCATTGGTGGTTAGACAGCATTCCATAAGCTACTCTACTTTTTAGCCCAAACGTTCTATCTTTCAATCTCTTGATAACTACTGGGTGCTTACCATGTCTTGGGCTCTGTCCTAGACCCAGCCCTGATGTTGTTATAGCAGCTAACCAACCTAGTACAGTTCCTGTCCTCAAAACCCATTTTTAATGAATAAGACCTAGTATTTGATAGCACACCAGGGTGACTATAGTCAGTAATAATGTAATTGTACTTTAAAAATAACTAAAAGAGTACAGTTGGATTGTAACACAAAGGACAAATGCTTGAGGGGATGGGTACCCCATTTACCCTGATGCGATTATTATGCGTTGTATGTTTGTACAGGATATCTCATGTGCCCCATAAATATATACACCTACCATGTACCCACAAAAATGAAAAGCATTTGTATAGATGATCTTTAAACAAAAATCAATAGAGATCAACCAAGGTATTGAAATATTTAGAATCTCCATTTGTCTTAAAATTTTAAAAAAATTTCTGTTTCTGAGAATGTTTAGAAGGTATATGATATATAAGTACATGTGTATAATCTATAAATTATAAAATCCACACATTAAAGGTACATACTCATATTATTTACTGATAGAAGCTTAAATAAAAAATGTTTGCAAACCACTGGCTTAGTTCATTTGTGATAGTAACAGGTGGCTTGTGAGAAATTTTAGACCCTCATAGACCCAATTTACTCTCATAGTAATAATGAACCCCTCCGAATGCATACCAAATAAACAATAAATAGAAGCATAAACACTGTGCCTACTATTTAAATGCAGCTTCAATATTAGTCCCCTGTCCACCATATCTTCTAATCACTTCTGTGTCTTAAGTACTTTAAATATCGAAAATTTATGGCACTAGCATGATCTCATTCACTCGTCTCATTCATGTAGCACTAACCAATTACAGTACTACATGGAGAGGAAGAAGTATTAGGAATGTTGGCAGCACACAGCGGGGGCAGGCTAGCCAGTTCCTGGAGTTAGAAGAAACTTTTCTATGGGTGTAGCATCTAAGTTGAAACTTGAAGGCTACGTAGAATTTGTTATTCTATTTCTAAGAAGCAGAAAAAGAGCCTTCTGAGAAGACACCAAGTACAAGCCATTCTATTAATAGCATTAAAGAGCAGCATGCCAATTTGAGGTTATTAATAGTATAGTGGGGCCAGGTGAGGAGGCTTATGCCTATAATCCCAGTGCTGTGGGAGGCCGAGGTGGGAGGATTGCTTGTGGTCAGGAGTTTGAGACCAGCCTGGGCAGCATGGCAGATCCTGTCCATGGGACCAAGAAGCATGAAGACCTTCTGCAGTTGGTTGTATTGTCGAGAGGAGAGATGGCATCTGGCATTAAATGAGTGATAGTGAGGACAGAGGGTAGTGATCTGCTTAAGACATAGAATACACAGGAGTTGGTGGTTGATAAGACATGGGGGATGAGGACTATGACACCAGGTTACTGACTACAGAAAATAAACAGGTTTTTCGGTTGGAGAAAGACAACTCGATTTTGAGAATTACGGAATTTAAGGTGTCTGCAGGGTGTCTAAGAGAGCTGGTATACATTTTGATATATAGACCTGAACTTCTGTACAGAATTCTGAGCTAAAGATAGAGATTTCAGGGTTGTCTGCATAAATATGGAAACAAACTACGTGAGTGGGTAAGGTGCCCAGACTGAATATGTAGGTGTGAAGAGAAGACGCTTGGAACAGAGCCCCAAGGAACTCCAAAACTTGATGGATCAGTAAAAGAAAAGTCGCTCACAGAGGGAGCTGTGAAAGAGAACGAGGAAAGGAGGAGAGTGTAATGCGCTCATATCCAAAGAAAGGGACTATTTCAAATGGAGAAAGATGTCGAATGGAGAATACTGTAGAGAATAAGATAAGAACTAAAACTAACCACAAGGTCACCTTGGCAAGAGAGCTTTACTGAAGTGATAGCAACAGATCTAGGACTTGAATAAGTGAAGTGTAAAACGTCTCTTCCCAGAAATCTTTATATATGTGTCTCTATTAATTGAAAAGAGATGGATGGGCACGGTGACTCATGCCTGTAATCCCAGCACTTTGGGAGGCCGAGGCAGGGGGTCACTTGAGGTCAGGAGTTCCAGACCAGCCTAGCCACTGTGGTGAAACCCCGTGTCTACTAAAAATACAAATATTAGCTGGGCTTGATGCACATGCCTGTAATCCCAGCTGCTCGGGAGGCTGAGGCAGGAGAATTGCCTGAATCTCGGAGGCAGAGGTTGCTGTGAGCCGATAATGTGCCATTATACTCCAGCCTGGAAAACAGAGTGAGACTCCATGTCAAGAAAAAAAAAAAAAAAAAAAAAGAAAAGAAAAGAGATAGTAATGATCTGGAGTAGGTGAATTAATTCCTTCACTTTATTAATGTGTTCCACTTCCTAGAAAACGTAACAGACCAGTTAACGTACATGTGTCCTTAAAAAAGCCCCTAGAGTAGTTAAGGATAAGAATGCCTGACTCTAAAGAAGACTGGAGACAAAGACCTTTAATTTCTGGCTAAAGGAAGTTTCAAGGTGGTAAAGATCACTACATAGTCAGTGGCCTGCTTTTCAGAAGGCTAGAACTTGCGGTGAATTGTGCTTCTTTTTTCTTATACCCTGAATCCGATCAATTACCCACTGTCATTTGCTCTTCACTATTTTTAGTACGTGCTTTTTATAATTATCAGTGCTTGTTTTTTAAATAATTATCAGTAATTGTCCAGATTGTTAACTAATAGGAAGCTAGAATACTGAAACACAAACTACTGGGGTGCAGTCTAGGAATGGGATATAATTGCTCAGGCCCTGATATTGGGTTGATTCTGCACCAAGCCTCAGTTTCCCGATCTGTAAATTGTGGGAGTTCATAGTGAGCTCATCATGTTGTTGTAAGGATTAAATCAGACAAGATGTATGTAAAGCACTTAGTTGGCTGGCCTGCTGTAAACATCCAAATAAAAGTTCATCGCTAGATAAATTATTGTTTCACCTTAAAAAAAAAAGTCATTTCAAACGGGCTTTGTGTGTACAGAGAAGCCATTCCAAGGTCAGGATTAAAGTCAATATCGGGGTTGTAAGAATAAAGTTGATAGTGTGTTTATCTGCAATATTCATTTGCCTGCTGTATTGAAAATCCAGAGATAATCTTCTTAGTGTCAGTCAACCCTCTACTGCTTCTGCCTTGCATTCGCAAAAACTCAGCTGTCCTTTTCCGCTTTATGTTGCCAATTTACGATTGTTGGCATTCCCACTTCCTGTAGCGGAATTATGGTCTTTTTGGGTGTCACTTAAATATTATAAGGTTCAGCTGAATCTGCTTAAGAACTCCCAAGACACTGAGCACAAGCGTTCTCAGTTGTGTGATGATGTTTGGAACGTCCTTAGGCAGAGCTGTCAGAGCCTGAGGGTGTATCCTACACACTTAGCCGTGTTGGAAGTTCAGTTCATAACACTTTGAAGACCGAAAGATACTTAAATATGTCTAAGATCATTAGCATTATGAATTTATTAGCTACCAACATCAAGTGCACAAGGCTATTAGAGCAAACAAGATAAAAATCTTTAACTGCCAACAAAGAACAAATTGAAAAAAAAGAGGTGAAAATGCAAATATATATTCTCAGTGTACAGAAGAATTGCAAAATTCTGGACTGGCTAAAGTGTATTCTGCACAAGGGTTATGGAAAGATTGAATAAACATGAAATATTCATGCTTTAAGTAATCACTAGCTTGTTCTAGTATCTCTTATTAATTTAACAATTAATAGAAACTTAGGAGAGAAGGAAGAACACTGGCTCAAAAAAGTTGGAAATATTGACAAAGTGTGAACAAAGTGATGCGTGATGGATGATAGAATCTAAGTAATTAGTATAGAACATGAAGGCAGGATGGGTTTGAAAAGGATCCGAGAAAGTAGAGGAGACAGTAGACCTAGAAATTAAAAGATGTGGTAGAATGAGAATTAAATATGTCAAAGTCAGACCAATTCTAGATAACAGGTGACAAAACTGGCCCCTGGTCTTGTTCAATTGTCCTATTCTTGCTTATCTGCAGTATTGCTACCATGACTGTTACTTTTGGAGACAATATGGACTAGAGATAAGTTAGCTTTATAGCATTTGAAAAATGTAGCAGGATGCAAGCTTACCTTTAAGGGAATGAGTCACTCTCTCTATTACAGTGTGGAGATACCAGTCTGTCTTCCTACAGAAATTTTTACACTAATTTGACTGTTTTGTGATGTGGTTTGGGATCATTTGGATTCAGAGAATCCTGTACATGAGCCACTATTTTGTGATAATATTTTCTAATTTTGGTTTTAAATTTTTGGGGGGGTATAGTTTCCAGAATTACCTGAAAAGAGTGGTTCAGATACACGTTCTACAAAAAACTGGGTATTAAAAAAAGTTCATTGCCTGCTCAATTGCATAGTAGTTCTTAGAATTTTTAATGACAGGAGTTTGTGAGCTATAGACCGAAAAATGATCAAAGAGCCATTAGCGCTAACCTTACTTCTATTTATAGTTATCATAATGGCCCCCAGCCCTGACTGCGACTCTTGTTCAACTTCAGTCATCCAGAACCCGTCACCGAGGTTTCAATGCATTGACTTATTCTGTTACTTAAAGTTTCACTGATGAATGTTTTTTTCCTATTTGGCGCCTGCCTTTGGAAAGATAGCTGCAAGCAAGGAACACTCATTAACTCAGTTATACATGGGGGGAGCGTTGAAGAAAGGCAAACTTTTCTTACTGATGTAAAGTCATTTTTGGAACTATTAAACCTCTAGAGGAGAAAATGATTTTGCAGTGCATATTCCATACCTTGTAGAGCCTGTCACAAACACAGCCACTGACGTTTAAAGATACTATTTAAGAAAACACAGCTGGTAGGCGTAATATTTAAATAGTGCCCCGATGTGATGCCCGGCAGCTGCTGCTGCATCACATTTGAAGTGCATAATAGTCAAAGTGAGAGCAGTCTCCAGGGAAGTGTTCGGAGAGAGTGAACGGAAACTTGTTCTCTAGTCTTTTCTCCCGGATGGGAAGCAATGGCGTGGGGAGAGAGCGCGGAGGAAGGGAGAGATGCAGAAAGGTAGATTCTTCTGTGTAGGTGAGTGGATGAGATTATAAAGCAAGTTAATTTGGGCTCTGCTGACTTATTTATCTGTCCCTGGCACTTTTCTCTGTACAAGCCCAGGAAGCCATCTCCTTCCTGAGGTTTTTAATGAAACAATTTACTTGAAATAATAATAAAAAAGAAGAGCTTCACATGCTCTTGCATTTAAATTGGAGTCTTTCCTCTCCAGTGTAGGCCTTGTCGTTGATCAGTAACACTGGGATGAAAATATCCCAACTATCTCTGAGAAAGGTGGATTAATTCGCTTGTGGTACACTAAATGATTTGGATTGTTTTCTCCGTCTCTTAAAACATGGCCATGACAGACATTGAGAAAGTTAATTAGTGTATGGTGTTTTTTTCTTCTTAAAAAGAAGACAACTATTTAAAAAACAAAAATGAGAAAAAAAAGAAGGTGAGTTTTATGAGATAGTGACCAACATTTCTCCCCAGAAGTTGTATAGTTCTGACTTTAAAACCGTGGTGACCCATGTGTCTACCCCAAAGTTGTATAATTCTGACTTTACACCTGATTTATAATTCAAACTTTAAAGTGGATTCAGACTGACTCTTTGTAATATTCAGGTTGTACCATCCTGTGCAGAATGTGAATCCAGAGAGGGCAAGCACTTTATTTTGGGAATGTTTTACTTAGTGCCAGGTATTCTGTGAGTACAAAGTGTGAATTGATGTTGTTGACTCCAGAGATGCTTATGTTTGGGATTACATTTTTGCATACTGAATTTACTTTAAAAACCGTATCAGATTGAAGTCCGCATCTTTTTGTGTTCAAACCTTTAGAATGATATTCTTTACTTTTCCAATTATTTGTTCCACTCTTCGAAAATCACTGATGTTAGCAGACTCTTCATTATATTTAAATACATTTATGGAATCACACGTCTCCTCTTTAAGATGCTATTTCTTTGCTCCTAAGTAGCCCTCAGAGAATTCACTACAACTTTTAAAAATCTAAAATCCTATGGAAGCAACTTGTGATTTTCTTTTACATTATATTCCTGTGTCAAATAACTTTTACGGTTGAGAACTTTTTCCTGCCAAAACTAAATTCCTCCCCTTAAATTTTAAGCCTATACATCAGAACCCAGAAGAAGAGCCTGTCTACCCACCCTGTACAAAGCTATCATTCTCTTTTTCGCCTGGAATGGTGAGATAGAAAAAAGAAAGCTGTTTGGTTTCACATAAGGAGCCAATTTTTCATCTTGACAAACTCATGTGATTACTGTATTTACTGATAGGGTTCCATGACCAGTCTTTGAGTCATCTCTTTAGAGATTTTACCACTTTTGACTGTAAGGGAAGAGAAGGTTATGTGGTGCTATTTCTCCAAGAGTGTCTAGGACTTGCAGAACAAATGCTATGGGAAAATAATTTCACCCAGCAGGCTCTAGGATACTAACAGCAACTTTCTAGGTGATTAAAATTTCAAAAGACCTAGATACCCATTTAAATGTAATGGGATTGAAGATGAAAGTGCTCAGGGTGTTTGGTTAATTCCTTAGGATCTAGCTTAGACTTGTTACAGCTAATGTCCAATTAGAGGACAATGTCCGTTATTAGCCTAAAGGTTTCTCTAAATTTCCATTTTCAATGCAAATCTAATTATCACAAACATAGTAAGTTATTGGGGATGAGTAGAGCAAAGAGGAAAGGATAATCGTTGCATATTCACCATTGCTTCCATTTATAAAGACAATGCACTGTTGGAGATCGAAAGGTAGCTAAGACAGTGTTCTTGCTTTTAAAGACTGAATGTTCTTGAAAGTGCAAAAGGTAAGTACAAAAGTATGGCTTTCATAACGTGAGAAGACAAGAAACCCAGAAATGGAAGAAAAATAGTAGTTGTTGGGGAAAGACCAGTATTGCAGTCACATATACTGAATAAAGTGCTGAGCCACAGGGGTGAGGAACTATGCGGAATTGAAGAAGAAAGGGTATTACTTGAATTAGAGCTGTAGCTACTTTGAATAGCAGCAGGAGCTGTACAAATATCTCTTTAAGTGACATGAATGAGAGTACATAGTCAGGTTTTTATAAAAAAAAATTCCAAGTCTTTCCTTGAATTTATAATGGTTATTTTTATTGCTTTACGATTTAGGATTACTGCCATATTGAAGAAAATGAGGACAAAAACTTTTCAGTCTTTCCAGAAAATTGTCTGGAAGGAGAAAAAGAAGCAATACGTGAACATGACAAATCAATGAGTTGAGGTGGTCATAGGATGTTCCAATTATTTAAATGTTAAGGCTGGTGTATGTCTTTTGCAGTGCCTGGTTGTCTTAAAATCAATTTACCTTAAAAGTTTGCCTCTCAACCAAACAATAAATAATAATCAAAATGTATAATTTCATATAGCATGCTTCTTTAAACATTCATTTTATTTTTCACATTCTCAGTGAGTGAAAAGTAATTGAAACAGGATGTAGGGGGAAGAACAGTCCTGTCTCATGACTACTCTGAAGCTGTTTCCTCATCTGTAATGTCTATGCTGTTAGTTTTGATAGGGGACTGTGTAATGCAAAGATTTGAATAACTTGCCAGCTGCTTTTTGTCACCTGGGTTGCCAAGGAATAACTGTGATGCGAAGGACAATTAAGGCAAAGGTGTGTGCTATTATCGCCTGCTAAGGATTTGACCACATTACCCTGTGTTGGCTGGGCCTGGTGGCTCACATTTGTAATCTTGGTACTTTGGGAGGCCAAGGCAGGCAGATCACTTGAGACCAGGAGTTCAAGACCAGCCTGGCCAATATGGTGAAATCCTGTCTCTACTAAAAATACACAAAATAGTTGGGCATGGTGGCACGTGCCCGTAATCCCAGCTATTTAGGCGGCTGAGGCAGGAGAGTTGTTTGAACCTGGGAGGTGGAGATTGCAGTGAGCTGAGATTGTGCTACTGCACTGCAGCCTGGGCAACAGAGTGAGACTCTGACTCAAAAAACAAAAAAACAAAAAAAACAAAAAACAAAACCTTGTGTTGTATATTCTTCTGGTGAACAGAAGGAACAGAATGAATGTGAGCCTCCAAAGGTCATTTTCTTGCCTAACTGAAGGTTTAGATGAGAAGCAGAGCTGGTGGCCTCATTATTTCCTTACTTTTTTTTTTTTTTAATTACTTTACTAGGGTACATGTTCAGAATGTCCAGTTTTTTTTACATAGGTGTACATGTGCCGTGGTGGTTTGCTGCACCCATCAACCCATCCCCTACATTAGGTATTTCTCCTAATGCTCTCCCTCCCCTTGTCCCCCATCCCCTACAGGCCCTGGTTTGTGATGTTCCCCTTCCTGTGTCCGTGGGTTCTCATTGTTCAACTCCCACTTATGAGTGAGAATATGGCGGTGTTTGGTTTTCTGTTCTTGTGTTAGTTTGCTGAGAATGATAGTTTCCAGGTTCATCCATGTCCCTGCAAAGGACATGAACTCATCCTTTTTTTTTGGCTGCATAGTATTCCAAGGTGTGTGTGGAGAAATAGGAACGCTTTTACACTGTTGGTAGGAGTATAAATTAGTTCAACCATTGTGGAAGACAGTGTGGCGATTCCTCAAGGATCTAGAACTAGAAATACCATTTGACGCAGTCATCCCATTACTGGCTATATTTCCAAAGGGTTATATATCATTCTGTAAAGACATGTGCACATATGTGTTTATTGGGGCACTATTCACAATAGCAAAGACTTGGACTGGATAAAGAAAATGTGGCACATACTTCCTTATTCTTGACTCCTGTGGTGTTACCCCTCCGATGAGATTAGAGGAAACATGAAGATGAATACAAGGTAGAAAGAACATTCCTTTTTTGAGATATTAGAGAAGAGCTAGCTTAAGCCATTCAAATCATGGTTGTTTTTTCTTAGATTCTACCATGATCCTACTACGTCTTTGAGTGTGCCTCACCCGTGCACCAAGGAGGAAATCCACATCACAGGGGAGGAAAGAGAGAAAAAGAAAAGTCACAACTACACAAACAAAAACAGACAGTTGTGCCTCTCAAGTAAAGTATGAAAAGAGAGAGAATAATTGAACAAAACATAATCCAGACAAATAATTCCAAGTAGATGGCTGACCCACTGATGTGTTTATTCATGGAAATCTTGCAGAGTGTCTACTGGGTATCAGGTATTTCCTTAGGGTCTGAAACAGACAAGGACCCTTCGTTCATGGAAGTCACCCTTTAGTGGGATGGGAGGAACAATAAACAAGTAAATGTGTAGCTGAATCATATAATTTCTTCCAGTTGTTAAAATTATTGAGGAAAAAATATGAGCTGAGAGTGGTGGCTCACACCCGTAATCCCAACACTCTGGGAGGCCTGAGGCTTGAGCCTAGGAGTTTGAGGTGGCAGTGAGCTATGATGGTGCCACTGCACTCCAACCTGGGTGACAGAGTAAGATCCTGTCTCTAAAAAAATAGAAATAAAAATAAATAAGTAAAAATCAAATAAAATATGGTGTTGTGGTAGTGAATGGAGGGGGCTGAATTGAGTCTGACCAAATCTTTGGAGAAGGCATCACCATCCAATAAATACTGACAGATTTGGTGTCTATCACGTCGTAGGCATTGATCCCATTGATCACTGCCTTTTTCACCAAAAACCCTTTCCCTGATTTTCTAAGTTCTATCTTGTCTCTGTGACACTATCTGGGTACTGTACTCTTTAGTCTCTGCCTACAGGCTGACACATATGACTAGTGTCTATACATTAAGACTGCTGGATCAGGTGAAATCGTATGAGATCATATACAGGAAACTCTTTTATAAAATATATTCAACAGCTATTTATTGTACACCTTCTATATGGCAGACATACATTAGTGAATAACACACACAGACACATACACACACATACCCTGCTTGTGGTGTTTATGATTAAAGATAGAATATAACTATTCTTTTTTTTCTTAAAAAAGGCAAACTTACGGCTAGAATTTCTGTAATGAAGCCATTTTAGTTTGTGTTCTATTATATTGAGATGTCAAATATTTGCTAAACAAATACTGCATTATATTTATTTAGAGGCATTTTCACCTGATGTTCCTATACCTTGCATAATTGCTTTATTCTGAATCAGGTTTGGTCACTAAGCAAAGTGAGGTTCCTATTTTGACTTGATCATTCAGTATTTTGTATTTCTAGCCTTCTGGCTTATCCTACGATTTTATTTTGCAAAAAATTTGTCTATTTTTGAAGTTATTCATTATAGTATAAGCAGACATAAAACTATAACTTCTATATGCCTTATGGTTCAATCTGCTACCTCAAAACAGCTAGGTGAGTCTATTTATCTTTCCTGCTTTCTAATGTATTTTAGCAGACTAAGGAATATTGGTTGAAGATGCAGAAACATACATCTTATGAGAAAATGGTCAGCTTAACATCTTCAACTCTGAAATGGGAGTGAGGCCCAAAACATTCACAGCGATAAAATTATTCCTTAACTTACAATGATTAATGAGAAGAAGGTGCCTCTTTACCTGAGCTAAATTCTACAGACGACAGAGCAAATAGGAGAGAAGAAATACAACTCGATCTGGGTTTTTTTCATGACCCTAGTGAAGGTTATAACAACAGGAAACTGATGAGTCATACAATGTCTATTTTCCCTTAGGTGAAAAGACCTCACTTCACTACTGTATTGGTCCATTTTCACACTGCTGATGAAGACATACCTGAGACTGGGTAACTTATAAAGAGAAAGGGGTTTAGTGGACTCATGGTTCCACATTGCTGGGGAGGCCTCACAATCATGGTGAAAGACAAAAGGCACCTGGCTCAGACAAGAAAGAATGAGAGCCAAAAGAAAGCGGAAATCCCTTATAAAATCATCAGATCTCGTGAGACTTACTATCACAAGGACAGTATGGGGGAAACTGCCCCCATGATTCACTCGTCTCCCACTGGGTCCCTCCCACAACACATGAGAATTAAGGAAGCTACAATTCAAGATGAGATTTGGGTGGGGCACAGCCAAACCATGTCAACTACCAACCTGCAGACTCCCACAGGCAAGTGAACTGCGTTCAGGGTGTCCAGGCAAATGATATTCAGGGAGAAAATGGAATTGTTTTTAAAAATGTACCCTATAATATGTGCTCACGATTGTTTTTTGCGGTGAAAGTAAAGTAGTAAAATTAACTCTGCATTCTAGGATTTCCTTCGAAAGTGGCCAGCTCCCCTAATTCTATGAGAACAAATTTTAAATTAGAAAAAGGAAGCAGAGAAAAATAACTAAAAAATGTCAGATACAAGAGTTAACACAGGAAAATAAAAAAGAAAATATTAAAAGAAAGTATGACTCAAATCCCCCATGGTTCCCCCACCAGTTCAACTAAAGTAAGTGATGAACTATTGTGAAATTCTTCCTCATCTATTTTTTTTAAATGGCTGACACATTCATGATAATATCTTGGATAGAACCTTTGGAGATTGGGAGAAATTATTTTGTTTGGAAATCACGTTGTGACCTGGCATTTTCAGATTCTGGCTGTGATGCTGCCTGGCCTCTCGAAAAGGGCAAATGAGTGACTGTCAAAAAAAGAGAATCCATGAAAAATGACTGGGTGGTAGTGACATAAGACAGAAAAATAGGAAAAAGATGAGCAGAAAAATAAATCTGACGAGGCTTTTTATTTCAGACAATAGTACTTTTTTGTAGTTTTTTTATTTTTTATTTTATTTATTATTATTATTTTTTAAGAAATGTCATTTTCTAATCCTACATGTCAAGATAGATGGCTATGTGTTGTTTTACTAGCCAGGCATGGTGGCATGTGCTTGTAGTCCCAGCTACTCAGGAGGCTGAGGCAGGAGAATTGCTTGAACCTGGGAGGCGGAGTTTGCAGTGAGGCAGAGGCTGCAGTGAGCCGAGATCGTGCCACTGCACCCCAGCCTGGATGACGGAGTGAGACTCGCTCTCAAAAAAAAAAGAAAAAAAAAGATAGACGGCTATATGTTGTTTTCTGCTTAGCTTATCCAGAACAATCAGGCAGGTGCATGCAAGAATATTTTCCTCTTTTTTTGTGTGCCATCAAATCTATTTTCTATCATCAAGAGGCTGTTCAACCCAAGGCACCTCTGACAGGCAGATATATAATTACAAAACATTATGTTTTAGCCTCCATAACATTAGTTTGGCTGATACTTCTACTACAGCGATAACCACTATATTGAAAAAGCACGGATTATGCCTGAGGACAGAGTTGTTGCTTCAGCAACTTGAGTTGGAAATTAATCAATCTGAGATTCTGTGAAATTTAATTCAGAAACTGCTGGCTTTAAATTTGAATTTTGCTTTTTTTTTTTTTCAGGGGGCACCAAATGAATTTATTGTACTCAAGGACAATAATTAGCCCTTGCCTGTCAAAGAAGGAAAATTCTGCTTCATTAATAGACCCAAGAGAGGAGGCTCTCTGAACTTGCTTTAACATCCAGCTGGTAGAGTCAGGATTTAGCAGAGAAATATCTGAGCTGCAAAGGGATTGGGGGCTTTCCTCCTAGGGACTAAAACACTGCTTATTGTAAAGATTTCTATTATATTAGGGTCAAGGAGAATTGAAAAATAGGAGGAAGGAATCAATTTCGGGCAGCCAGATTTTATTTCTCCTGTGGGCACATATGATGCTTGGGAATTATTATGTTAAGCATAAACTTAATAAATTTTTTTTTCCAGTTCTCCCCATCATAGTTATATAGGCAAGTGAAAGGTTGCATGTTCACTCAAGGGTATTGGGTTTCAGATTAAGGTGCTCTATCATCCAACAATTCAAAAGACACTGCTGGACCAAACTCATTTCTATGAGAACATAGCAATGGGTTAAGGCAAATGGCAGTTTCAATGTTTTTCTCTTCCCTTCATTTTCTGGTTTGCTAGTGTAATGATGTCAGAGTACCTTAGTTAATGCTGTCCGATAGAACTTTCTGCGATGATAGAAATGTTCTGTACCTCCATAGTCCCCTATGGTAGCCACTCATCACATGTGGCTACTGAGTGTTTGAAATGTGTCTAGTGAGACTAAGAAATACATTTTAAATTTTATTTAATTTTAGCTGATTTAAATTTGAATAACTAAATGTGGCTAAATGCTATAGCATTGACAGAAAGATCTGAAGGGTGGAATAAAACCATTAATGACGCATTGGTCTACACTGATAAGGCTTCTTCGATGCTAGCATTAGAATTATTAAAATGTCACGTAATGTTGTCACTTCACAAAAATAAATTTGCTTTGCCTTTTACTTTTTAAACCAAGAGAGGAACATGCATTTTCAGATCAGATGAGCGGTTCAGTGAATATGCTTTCATGAACAATTTTACTTCTCCTATTTGGCATAGGAAATTGATCTCTGAGTCAAGTAAAGGGAACTCTTTGCTCCTGGAGAAGACACATCATGACACTCAGTGGTAATTGAACATGAATTGTCTGCAAGTTGCAATATCTCAGTTGTGTTCAGGATTAGACTTGCTTTCTTCAACAGGAGAGAACTGTCACTATTAGGTGAAGGTTATCAGGTAAAGTGTTCAGGCGCTCTGAACGTTTTGTGTTACAATTGTGTTTGTATAACAAGGGATGGACTTTTTGTATTGCAGTTGTAGTCAATAATAGATGTTTAATGCTTTTTTCACTAATATTACAGTGAATTCTGTTATGTGATCTTTTGCATTCATGTGTTAACTACGTTATGAGAGACAAAACATAAGCTCACATCAAGAACCAGAAATTTCTCTCTTTTAGGATGACAGGTAGAACATACCCTATCTTAATCTCGTATAGATGCCAACACTTTTTCATAATAGATAATTTATAGCATGCCAACAAGAGATGCAAATATAAACGTGAGCTACTGAAATGAATTTCTATCCCTGTGAACTTTCATTATGCACCATGGAGGCGTTATCTAGGTGTTAAAGTTTTCATTCCGTAATGCATGAAAGTTGCATTTATATAACAGTAGTGGCGAAATGATAACAGCAAGCCTTGCGGTGGCTAACAATTTGGCCTTCTTATCTTCATATTCACTGTCATCCTTATTCCTCCTGTTTCCAAAGAAGACACTGTCAGTGGTGTGCTGGAGTGTTCATGATGGTTGACCAGAGCTGACTGCATACCTTTTATCAACTCCATGTTCAGTGATACCACGATGGGAGCTTGAAATTGGCCATGTTGCGAGTATGTAGACCAAGAAATTGTCAGATGCTACAGATCAAAGCTGGTTTATTTTGGGAGAGATGATTGTTAAACACTTACCAGCATACTACTGGATACAGAGGTGACCAGCTCTGTCCTAATTATAATGGTGGGGACAGAAGTAGCAGGGACAGGAGATCAGGGAGCTTTTTCTTTTCTTATCCTGTCCTCCCAGTTCCACTGAAAATGTTCTGTTTGCCAATCAGGTAGAAATATAGTCTGAGTCAAAATGTTCCACAGTTGTCTGTACAGGCTTGATGGTAAGCTTTAAATAATTATTTAGGCCATGTATGGTGGCTCAAGCCTGTAATCCCAGCATTTTAGGAGAACACCTTGAGCCCAGGAGTTCAAGAACAGCATGGGCAGCATAGCAAGACCTTGTCTCTACAAAAATACAAAAAGTTAGCTCAACCTGGTGGTGTGTGCCTGTAGTTCAAGCTACTTGGGAGGTTAGGGCAGGAAGATCACTTGAGCCCAGGAGTTTGAGTCTGTAATGAGCCATGATCCTGCCACTGCACTCCTGGGCAGCAGAGTGAGACCCTGTCTCAAAAAAGTTAACTAAAAAACAATCATTTGTTCTCTTATATAAATAGAACCCCCACTGCAAAGAGTTTAAAGGAATTTGTAACGAAAGTTGGAGCATCCCAAAGCTGCAGCCAAGCCTTGTCAGTGACCCATCTTATTTGGGACCCTGTAGTAATTACAACCATTGCCAAATCTTTTCCTGTTAATGGAGAACATTGAGATGCAGAACTTAAACATGACTTTGTACTATAGCCATGCAAAGTAAACCCTGCGTGAGTTTATGGTGGGGTTTGACAACACATAGAAAAAATATGCACCCTTTTCAATCCTAAAAGTAAGTTCAAGTTCGTTATACCGTTTGTGGGGCTAAGGGCTTCTTTCTATTAGGTATAGCTCACTACTGTCTTTAATTTTAGTCTTAATTCTGGGTCCATGATTTTCTATTGTTATACTTTCCTTCATTTCCACAGACTTCAATCTCATCTTGACTTAGGTAATGAAAAGTGGATGAAGCTGGGAAAATTGAGGGACTCTAGGAAATTTAATGGCTAGATTATGAATATTTATGAATTATTTCACATCCTCTCTTCTATTTCTTCCTTGTCAACTTTCTTCTACAAATGTTTTGCTAAGGTAGAAAGACCAATCAATTTCAATATATGAAATATGTAAAATGCTGTCAGCCTAAAGAATTGCCCTCTGATAACATTACTTTTAGAGATGTTTCTAGACAAGGTGAGTAAAATTGCACTCAAGATGTCTACTAAGAATGAGTTGTTATAGTAATACTTTTTACTAAAGGAACTTACTCATTTTTTTTCTCCTCTTTCCTCATTTTGAACTTTGTCCCACTTACTAAGCTCTCTTGTGTTGTATTAGCATTCTTCTTCTCCTAATTAAATAAAAAAATCCCTCAAAACCCATGTTCTTCAGAATATTTGGAGAGAGGTATCAGGAAAACTTACTTTACCTTACCTAAATAAATTCCAGAAAGATCTCACTCCCAGTGCTGTCCATTAAGAACATTCCTAACATACTTCAGTAGTTCCCATTCTGAGCTCTACAACTGTGGACAGTCATACAGTTTATGAGAATTTGGGGGTGACAGTGCATTCAGGGAGATGCAGTGCCAAATTCTGAAAGCTGATTGGTTCGTTAGGGAGACTGGGAATGTTGGCAGCACAGAAATAACTTTTCTTTTGGAAGGTTTGCTCCTTGCAACAATAAGCTCACTTCAGGTGCAAATCAGCACATGGCAAAATAATAATCCTGGAATTCTGATTCTTTTGAAGCATTGGAGATAAGTAAGAGTTCACCTCCTGTTTCTCTAGTGGGAGTTCACACATTTGAGAAAGCCATCTACCTTTTGGAGAATATAGCAATAAAAACAAACAGCCCTTTTTTCAAGTAAAAATCCAAACAGTAACAAGTTTTCCTGCAGTGCTTCCTTTCAGAGCATATGAAAGAGACTAAAGGAAAGGCAGAAAGGAAAAGAATGAAAACAAAAATCTTTGACAACTTACAAGACTTAAATAAAAGAAACCTGAAGATGCTCTGTATAGCAAATACTCAACAGATGCATACTTACAAAACATTTCATGGTGTTCAGTTTGACTCTAGACAGGTCGACTTAGGAAGCATTAAAGGAAATGCTAATTTTTCACACAACCACACTTCTTATCCTAACATCTAAATGGTATTCAGAAATTCCTGGTGCTTGAACTCCAGTTGCTTTTTGGCTGGGTTTTTAAATTCCATAAGCCTTCTTCATGTATATATATTGAAGATAACCATGACACTTATTTCACAGGTTTATTTTGTCATTATTATTTACTTTTATTATTACTTCCAAGTCATACTATGATTCTATTTACTTGTTTTCATATCTCTTGCCATTATCTTAGCCCAGTTGTCAATCATCTCTTACCTGGAACGCTGCAATAATTTCCTACTAGTCTTTCTCTTTCTTGATTTTCTCTGGTTCTTACCCTATGGCACATAAATTTATTTCTGGAAAAGAGAAGTAAAATTGTACTCAAGATGTCTACTAAGAATGAGTTATTATAGTAATACTTTTTACTAAGAAAACTTACTCATTTTTTTCTCCTCTTTCCTCATTTTGAACTTTGTTCCACTTACTAAACTCTCTTGTGTTGTATCAGAATTTTCTTTCTCCTAATTAAATTAAAAAAATCTCAGAACTGATGTTCTTCAGAATATTTAGGGAGAAGGTATCAGGAACACTCACCTTACCTAAATATATTCCAGCAATATCTCACGCCCAGTGCTGTCCATTGAGAATCTTCCTAATATACTTCGGTACTTCCCATGCTAAGCTCTACATCTGTGCAAGTAAATTTCTGTGCAACTGGGTAAGAAATGGAGAAAATCAAGAAAAAAAAAAAAAACAACCCAGATCAGATTATTTACTTTCTCAATTAAAATAATTCAGCATTTCCCTTTTACTGTTAGAATAAAATCTGAACTCCTTTCACGGCCTGGAAGGATTTAAGAGATCCTGGCTCTTTTATTTTATTTTATTTTCTCTAGGTTGCCCCTTCTGCCTGCCTGGAATTTCTTTCTTTCTTTCTTCTTTTTTTTAAAAATCTGTCTCCAGTTCTTATTATGGGTGGCTCTTTGTCCTCTGCTGGGCCCATTCAAATGATGGTCTTCCTTACTTCTTCACTTCGCTTGTCCACACCTAGCTACACCATGTTTATTTTCTTTAGCGCAATATAAACTTACCTTTAAACATTGGTTGCTTTCTTGTTTGTGTTTTATTTCCCCATAGGAATATAGGCTTTTCTGAGGTAAGGAAACTTGGATATCTTGATCACCATTGTATTTCCAGGGCCCAGTAACCATGTGGAATAACATGTGCAATAACAACTAGGACATATTGAGAACTTACTCTGTGATAGGCCTTCTTCTAAGGGATTTAGGTGCTCAGACTCATTTGCCTCTCAGAACTTGTGGGGTGGGTATTATTTTTGCCCCATTTTACAGATAGGAATTTAAATATGGCCAAGATCATTTAGTTAAAAATATTTATAATCTATCCAGGCTGCGTGTAGTGGCTCACGCCTGTAATCCCAGCACTTTGGGAGGCTGAGGCGGGCGGGTCACGAGGCCAGGAGATTGAGACCGTCCTGGCTAATACGGTGAAACCCTGTTTCTATTAAAAATATAAAAAAAATTAGCCGGACGTGGTGGTGGGCGCCTGTGGTCCCAGCTACTCAGGAGGCTGAGGCAGGAGAATGGCGTGAACCCGGGAGGTGGAGCTTGCAGTGAGCCGAAATCATGCCACTCCACTCCAGCCTGGGCAACAGAGCGAGACTCCATCTAAAAAAAAAAAAAAAATGGTAGCCCAAAGGAGACTAGCTGCAGAGTTCAACTCTATACTCGTTTTTTGAATCCTAATTAATATTTGTTGAATAAGTCACTGTTTAGCGAATTGTACATGCCTCACATTCTAACAAGTGTTAAAAAATTGAAGCTATTATTCATATTATTTTATCAATATTGGAACCTTTTATTCTTATTGGCATGCTGTCTGAAAGCTGTAGTGATCAGGGGATGAGTTAAAGCTGTTAGAAAGTTGCACATGTTGCTGACCAGATCGTGAAAGTTCTCCCAAGTTAGCTATCTATTTATAATAATTTGTGGCAGACCTACCTAGAGTCAAATCAGCTGATTTTGCTTAAGGCTATCTCAAACAGCCTTGTGAAATGTGAATCTTCATTTTAAATTTGAGAATCTAATGCTACTTGATGTTTCACAAATCTTATTTATAATCAATGTTACACTTCTATGGAAGCTATAAAACATATTTCAGTGACTGGAAGCCATTCAAAAGATTATCTAGAGATTTAGTACTTTTAAATTGGAAGCAGAATAAGTTCAGGGGTTGAGCAACAGAGGGGAAACTCCAGGGCTGAGTCTTCATCTGATCCCCACCACACTATCTTCTGTTGGTCTTTGCTCACGTCGATCAAATTTGACCTTTAACAGGAGACTTAAAACAACAAAAGGAGGTGAATACTCAGTCATAGTTTTAAGTTGTTGCATCAATTTGGACTAACAACACATCCACAAAAGACTGGTTAATATGCTGGAGATATGAAGCATATTTGGACAGAATTCTGTTTGCAGAGTAGCGGGGTTTCTCACCTTTACTCTAAGGGTTAGAGAGGAAGTCCTGATCGTCTTGTCTCACGGAACCATTATGAAGATTTGAAAGTAATAGTACATGTAAGAAATTTGTGCAGTGCCAGACATATAGTAAATGATATATTTTTTCCAAATCGCCCCCCCCACCACTTTTTTTTGAGAGACGTTCTCGCTCTGTTGCCCAGCCTGGAGTGGAGTGGCACAGTCACAGCTCACTGCAGCCTCAACTTCCCGGACTCAAATGATCCTCCCATCTCAGCCTCCCAAGTAGCTGGGACTGCAGATGCCTGTCACCATGCCCAGCTAATTTTTGTATATATATATATTTTTTGTAGAGACAGGGTTTTGCCTTGTTGCCTAGGTTGGTCTCGAACTCCTAGGCTCAAACAATCCACTTGCCTCAGCCTCCCAAAATGCTGTGATTACAGGCATGAGCCACCCCACCTGGCCAAAAATATCATGAGGCCTTTTTTTCTTTTTTTTTTAATTTGAGACTTCCTGGAAAACTAAACAAATGTGTGAATATGTAGAGAATGACTCACTCTTATCAGTTTCTGCGGTAATATACAGGGTTGATTTATATATGTCAAGGCAGATAATATAAGTCTTACAAAACACGGCACAGTAATAACTCAAAAGACAGAAGCCTGAAGTAGGTACAGACTGGGCCTTCCTCTCTGAAGGGGCCTGGATCCATCAGAGACAAATTCCTACCTATTCCTTTTCCCACTGGGATGCACTGTGGTTTCTGAGAGGCACTAACAACGTGTGCAAAACGTAAGAGCTCAGAGGCAGTTGTTTAGGACTTGTTAGTTATCACGAGCTGCCATAACAAATGGCCATAAATTTAGTGGCCTAAAACAACAATGTTTATGATCTCACAGTTCTTTAGGCTGGACATTTCGTAGGCTCAGCTGGTTTATCTGCTGTGGATGGCACAAAACTGCAAACTGAAAGCTATGGGGGAGAATCTGCTTTTAGGCTTATTCAGGTTTTAGCAGAATTCAGTCCTAGGTGGTTGTAGGACTGAAGTTTCTGTTTTCTTGCTGGCTTTCAGCCAGGAGTCATTCTCAGCTTTTCACAGCTGCCCATGTTTCTTGACTTATGTACCTCTGTGTCTTCAAAGCCATTTACAACAGGTTGATCTCATGCTTCCTCTCTCCTGCCTGCTCTTCTGCTGCATCTCTCTGTCTTCCTGCAGCCAGCAGAAGTTATCCATTTTTAAGATTTCATGTGATTAGATTGGTCCACTAGGACAATTCAGGATTATCTCCCTGTCTTATCCTGATTGCATTGACAAAGTCCTTTCTGCCAGGTGTATTAGTCCGTTTTCACACTGCTATAAAGATACTACCTGAGACTGGTTAATTTAAAAAGAAAAGAGGTTTAATTGCCTCACAGTTGCATATGGCTGGGGAGGCCTCAAGAAACTTATAATCATGGTGGAAAGCGAAGGTAAGCAAGGCACGTCTTACATGGGCAGGAGAGAGAAAGAGCACAGGGGAAATCGCCAGTTTTAAAACCATCAGATCTCAGCCTAGTGTGGTGGCTCACACCTGTAATCCCAGCACTGTGGGAGGCCAGCGCAGGTGGATCGCTTGAACCAGGAGCTCAAGACCAGCCTAGCCAACATGGTGAAACCCCATCTCCCCTTAAAACTTCAAAAAGTAGCTGGGCATGGTGACCTGTGCCTGTGATCCCAACTACTCGGGAGGCTGAGACAGGAGAATTGCTTGAACCCAGGAGGTGGAGGTTTCAGTGAGCTGAGATTGTGCCACTGCACTCCAGCCTGGGTGACAGAGTGCAACTGTTTCAAAACAAACAAACAAACAAACAAACAAGTAAGCAAATGAATCAACCCATCAAATCTCCTGAGATCTCTCTCACTCTCCTGAGAACAGCATGGGAGAAACCACCTTCAAGATCCAGTCACCTCCCACCAAGTCCCTCCCTCCACATGTGGGGATTACAATTCAAGGTGAGATTTGGTTGGGGACATAGAACCAAACCATATCACCAGCTGAGGTAACATATTTACAGGTTCTGATGATTCTTGCTGTGTTCTTACACAGCCTTTCATCGGGGCTACACAGAGAACAAGCAAGCTCTCTGATGTCTCTTCTTCTTTTTTTTTTTTTTTTTTTGAGACGGTGTCTCATTCTGTCACCCAGGCTGGAGTGCAGTGGCGTGATCTCGGCTTATTGCAACCTACGCCTCCCTGGATCAAGTGATTCTCCTGCCTCAGCCTTCCGAGGAGCTGGGACTACAGGCATGTGCCACCACACCCAGCTAATTGTTGTATTTTTAGTAGAGATGGAGTTTTACCATGTTGGCCAGGATGGTGTCGATCTCTTGACCTCGTGATCTGCTCACCTTGGCCTCCCAAAGTGCTGGGATTATGATGTCTCTTCTAATAAGGACTCTATTCCTATGTATCAGGGTATCACTTATGTGACCTTATTAACCTTAATTACTGCCTTAGAGACCCCATCTCCAAATACAGACTCACTGGGGGTTAGGGCTTCACCATATGGATTTTGGAAGGGACACGAATATTCAGTTCATAACATGGATGTTGAATGGGCAATGGAAAAATAAGCCTGGAATTTGGAAGAGATGTCCAGACTGGAGATATAAATTATACATTTGGGAGTTATCTGCAGGTACTTGAGAATTATAAACATGAGACAGATGAGATTGTCAAGGAAAGAAATGCAGATAGAGATGGGAATAAACACTGAGGCCAGAGGTTTTACAGTAGGTTTAAGAGAGAAATTGGAGACCAGGGATAAAGATGTCTCCTGAGGAGCTTTGACACAAAGGAAAGCAAGGCAATGTGGTGCTATCTAGTGAAAGAAATGATATCAACATTTATTTTTAAAGATTGAGCATTAATGGAATATAAACTGATAGAAATAATCCAGTAGTGAGGAAAAATTGATGGTGTAGCAAAGAGAGGAAAGAATCATCTAAGTGCTATCCTCATATAAGTTAAAGGGGATGGGTTATAGTGTACAAGTCCGATAAGCCTCTTTGGAAAGGAAAGGGAATCTTTAATCTCAGGGAAAAGTTGGGAAGGCAGAATGGGTGAAGATGCTGGTTGGAGGATCCATAGATTGTGAGAGTTCTTTTCTGATTGAATAAAGTAGGAAGCCAGATTGTCTGCTGAGAATGAAATGAGGAGAAAGTGTTGAAGGTTTGATGATGGAGAGAAGATGGGAGATAGTCATCTTGAGAGAGTGGAGTATGAATGGGCAAGAGAAAGTATAATATGATTTCCAGAAAGCATGAAAGGCTTGGTTCATGGTCATGAATATAAAGCAACTTAAATGTGGGTTTTTCTTTATCTAGATTCATCCACCCAAGTGCAGGTGAGAAAGTAGGCAGAGAGTTGGATTTAACTGGTATGTGATTTTGCCAGGGAAAGACAAGGAAAAAGAGGAGTAAAGTCATTGAAGGTGTATGCAACAGTTTGATGATAATAATTGCTGGTGGCATTTTGCCTGAGTAAAGAGGGTGCAGTGGCTCATGCCTGTAATCCCAGCAATTTGGGAGGCCAAGGCGGAAGGATTGCTTGTGCCCAGGAGTTTGAGACCATCCTGGGAAACATCACGTGACCTTGTCTCAATAAACAATAATAATAATAACAGGGACGTAGAATGTAGGGGGTGTTCAAAATATCATGGTGGTGATGACAATGGATTGGAAGTGCTGGTGAAGTCTAAGGATTGTGTGAATTGGGGTGCTATAGGAAGTGAACTAGAAAGATGCAAGGTGATAATAAAAGAGTAGGAATCCTGACATTGAGATTATAAAGAAAATGCCGTTATTGCTAGTGACAAAGTCTGAAATGGCCATGGGAATGACTGTAAACTTATAGGTTATGTGTATGTGTGTGTGTGTGTATGCGTGTTTTAATATGCTCTGTGGAAAGAAAGAGTAGTACTGTGTCCCCGTAGCAGGGGGTATTGAACCTATGTAGAATTTCTAGAAGATAGGTAGTAAGAAATAGTACACGATCCCACCTCATCTCTATTAAAATATGGCTTTGATGACTGGTAATGATTTTTAAAAAGTTTAATATGAGAAAGTGATTCATGGTTGATGACAGCAGTTCCAAATCTGTAAAAATGCAGAACTTTGAAAAGTGTCTTCATCTCAAGTAACTTTGATATATATATATATGCATATATATGTTTTTTCTTTTTTTCAAAGTTTTGAAATGTGTGGTCACTGTGCAGCTCACTGGCCATCTGGAACCTACTCAATTCATAGACATTTTCAATCTGGTTTCTAGGCAGTTCTCTTTGCAATGAAGCAGTACCTCCATGAATACAAAATGATTTATGGATAAACTAGAACCATAGCTTTTCTGCTCTTCTTCTGACCTTTTAGAGTCAAAGGCAAAATCCAATATCACAGACGACAAATTTTTATAGGATCACAGCATGACCTGGAATTACTTTCATTGCACATAAGTAGTTGCAATCTGATCTAGAAAATCATAGCTTATTCAGATCAATGGCTTTTCATTATTCCTTGCTTGATTTTATAGGTTTAAGTTCAACTTTAAATATATCTCATTTGTTAGAAAGGTGTGGGTCTCTAATATGTGCTGATGACTTTTAATATTACTTCAATACTCATTTCATTTCACTGAAATATGTTTGTAGTAATCATATTGTTCAGACAAGAGAACAATGTCTGAGGCACAATTTGATTCAATTATCTGCAACCTCTTGCTGATGGCATTAAAAATGTATTTAGTTGTTTGTTTGCATTTTTATATATTTATATTCATTCCAGATTACATAAAAGAAGTAAGGCAGCTTATGACACTCTGTGTTTGTTATGGAAACTTTTTTGCCTTCTTTTTTCATTGAATCCCCATCCGTGCTTATTTGCCAGCTAGGTTTAGACAGAATTCTCCACTCCTTAATTGTACTTGCAAATAGAATTCCTTGCTTCTTGAGGCTTCTAACACAAGCTCTGGACTCATGATTTTAACTTTCTTTTTGGTCCTTAGCATTGGGTGCCAGCCAGGCTAAACTTGGCAAGAATATCCCACAGGTAAAAGTGGTACCACATTTATATTTATTTATGCCATCATGTAATATGTGAGACTGAATATGAATAAGTACTGGAATGAGCAAACCAGGTAAGCCAAGTGATACAGGCATTTAATAGAGAATTAGGATTTGGCAGGGATGTTTCTTTGTTTCTATTTGTTTTGAGAGGATATTTAATTTTCAGGGTCTTCTCAAATCCTAAATATCAGAAGCAGAAAGTCTTTCTTTGGACTTGGAAACTTTGTATACTCTTCTTGATGACAGTTGCAAGTGCTTTTACAACTTTTTGACCAGATTCCTGGTTTTGGTCTCAAAAAGCAGAAGGGTGGGAAAGAAAAGAATACAGTATATCCAAGAAAAATTTTAACTTTTTTTTCTTTTGAGAAGGTTAGTATTAGCTTCTATGTGAAGGTTTCAGACTCCTTAAACTTCTCAAATACTTTCTCCATTAAGCACTCATTGTCTGATATTTTCCCCAGTAACTTTCTCTTCAATGGTTTAAAGCTTTATTCACAGTTCAAATACAAATGCCTATAATTCACCTGCCCAATTATTTCAGGCAAGTGTTACATGCTTGGCAACTCCCAGTCCTCAGGGCACGTTTTATAAGAGATCTAGTAGGAAGGGTGATGATGGTGGAAAGCACTCACTCTCACTTTCTTACAATCAAATTTCTCCTCAGTTGTACTCACCATATTCATGCCTGATTCTCTCTCTTACTCCCTCCCTCTTTTCTTTCTTCCTTTTTCTTCTCACTCTTTCCTTCTCCTTTCTTTCTCCTTTCTGCTTTTCCGGACTAAAAATTCCTGTTGAACTAATTCCATTGTGAATTTCAGAAAAAATTACAGGATATGTCTCAGTTTTTTGTTTTTGGGTTTTTTTTTTTTTTTTTTTGAGACGGAGTCTTGCTTTTTATAAGTAAAAAACTAATGATATATTTCTAAGATTCTTGATTTAATTTGAAAACAATTTTTTAAAAGAAAGTTATCTACAATATCAAGCAGTGATTTGATGATGATGATGATGATGATTACTATTACTATTATCGAGATGGAGTCTCTCTATGTTGCCCAGGCTGGAGTGCATTGGTGCGATCTCAGCTCACTGCAACCTCTGCCTCCTGGGTTCAAGCAATTCTCCTGCCTCAGCCTCCTGAGTAGCTGGGACTACAGGCATGCGCCATCATGCCCAACTAATTTTTGTTTTTTTAGTAGAGACGGGGTTTCGTCATGTTGGCCAGGCTGGCCTTAAACTCCTGGCCTCCCACAGTGCTGGGATTACGGGCATGAGCCACGGTGGCTGGCCCTTGTCTCAGTTTTGATAATTCTTTTTTCATAATCATGTTCATTTTCTCAAACAGTGTAAGCTCATTTAATTGTTGGACCCACTTTTCCCCTTGCTTTTCATGGAAATTTTCATGTGATATATAAAAATGAACTATGTTCCCTATTCCATTTATAGAATAGAACACAAGATTTACCCAGAAGGAACAACAATTGATTTTCTTTTGCTGGATCATTATTATTTGTCTGATCTATCTACTAACTCTCTTCTAAGTGATTAATAATCTCTGTCTTTACTCTCTGCATTCATTTGTCCTCTAATTCGATATTTGGCCCCATATGTTGTTTTCTGCTATTTTTATTTATTTATTATTTTTGTTAGAGTGTTTTTATCCCCAGTTTCTCTTTTTTTTTTTTTTTAAAAAAAACTTCACAATCTTGTTTTTTCCCCCTTTATTCTGTTGTCTTATCCTTTCAGTGAGTATCTTATTTTATTGATTTCACATTGCCCATCAGTTCTAAAATACAAATGACTCATTGTGGAGACTTTTTCCCACTATCCTTTAAGTAGTATTTAATTCCGTTTAATTGAGTCTTCCTTTTTGTTCCTTGTCTTTAAAAAACATTTTGCTTATTTTTTCTTTTTATTTAATTTGATTAAAATTTAAAAATAAAATAATTATTATTCTCTTGTAATTGGAAAAAACTACAGAGGTGTATAAAGAATTTTTTTTGTCCCCCCAACCTCAAGGTTACTATTGCTGATAGTTTCATATACATATTTCCACATTTTTCTCTGTGCTATTAAACATACATATTACTATATATGCACACATAAATACACACATAGCATAGAGATGTATGTAAACATACACATATGTTTTTCTTTTTCTTTCAAAATTAGGATCCTACTCCATATGCTTCTTTGGATTTCAAAAAATTATTTTTAATTTTTACAGATTAAATTCTGTCATTTGTTTCTTTGCAATTTGCTTCTTTGAATTTACCTTTTAAAAATTGGCTTTCTTCAATTTAATAATCTATAATAAATAACCTTTCAAACCACTGATCTAACTCATTTTTTAAAAATAGCTGCTTAATAGTCTATTTTATAGATAGATATGCTATATTCAATTATACTTTTTTTTGAGGCAGAGTATGGATTTTTGGGTAATGGTCTTTTGTTTTTATTACTGTACACTATATACTTTTTTTTTTTTGCTTTAGTAGATACCAATGTACAGATATTCTTATATACTACTGCTTTTATATCTATTGAATTTAAAAGGGGAATTACTGGGGCAGAGGGTATGTGCATTTACTTATTGGTAGATACTATTGGATTGAAAGCTCATAATACTTTGTACTTACATCAACATTGCATGCGAGTGCCCATTTCCACATCTATTAGCCAGTTCTAGATGTTATAAAATTTTGTTTTTGCTAATATTATGGATAAAAAATGATCTCTCCTAGCTAGCTTGATTTGCATTTCTTGGGCTGGAAGTGAGAATGAGCAACTTTTCAAGTGTTTACTGGCATTTCCTCTTCATAAATTATCCCATTATGCCCTTCCTATTTTTCTATAGAGTTGTTTATCATTTACATCTAGATCTCTATTTGTTCCTTGGACATAAATTCTTTTTTCTGCATGTTGCATGTATTATTCTCCTAGTCTCTGCATTCTGCATGCCTTTGAACTTTATTTATAAAATATTTTATCTTAATTTTATTTTTATTTGCAATGTTATGAACTCATGAAAATTGTTCTCCATAGAATTAAATATTATGCCTTAATCACATGTTCTCTCATGCAGTTTGTATTTATTTTATTTTTTTATGTTTGAGACAGAGTTTTGCTCTTGTTGCCCAGGGTGAAGTGCAATGGTGTGGTCTCAGGTCACTGCAGCCTCCGCCTGCCAGGTTCAAGCAATTCTCGTGCCTCAGCCTACCAAGTAGCTGGGATTACAGGTGCCTGCCACCATGCCCTGCTAATTTTTGTATTTTTAGTAGAGACAGGTTTTCACCATGTTGGCCAGTCTGGTCTCAAACTCTTGACCTCAAGTGATTCACCTGCCTTAGTCTCCCAAAGTGCTGGGATTACAGACATGAGCCACCACTCCCAGCCAGTTTTAAACTTTGTTAATTTTTCCCTGGAGTTTCTAATTCTTGTGCCTCTGAAAGTTCACTCTATCTCTTTTCTAATTTGTAATCTCTTCTAACCTATCTCATCTATGGCACTCCCCTTTAACCCTAGGACCTCTCTTCTGAAGTCTTCTTTTCTTATGTTCTTCCCGTATGGATTGATTTCTATCCGCCTGCTGCACCATTGTTGATGTTCTCCCCTTTATTGTCTTTTGCTTTGACTTCACTACACCTGATCTTTCTGTTCCTGATACTGTTTGGTTTACTCCTCACTTGGCTGGATGGTATCCTCAACCAACTTCCTAAGGAAAGTGTGTAAAATGTAAAATTTAGGCGTTCTGAAAGTGAAATATTACCTTACCTATGTAATTTACAATTTTAACTGGGTAGACAATTTTAGATTGAAAATGAATTTTCTTGCCATTATGATACTCAGTGATGTTCATTAAACGTTAAATTTAAATATAATTCTTGTTCCTTTGTAGGTGACTTGTTTTAACTTCCTACTTGATGTCTTATGGAAGATGAGAAAATATTCTTCTTATCCTGTTCTTAAATTTTACTGTGAGATGTAGAACTTAAAAATATCTACCTGGCATTCACTAAGTTCTTTTAATTTTAAAATTTATGTCTCTTTTTAACTTTTGTTAAATTTTCTTGCATGCTTAAAATGCATTCACTTCCTGTTATGGACTGAAGTGTTGTCTCTTTCAAAGTCATATGGTGAAGCCATAACCACTTCTCTGAACTATATTTAGATATAAGGCCTTGATTGAGATAAATAAGATTAAATGAGGTCATAAGAGTGGGGCCCTAATCTAATAGGATTGGTGTCCTGATATAAGGGGAGACATCAGAGCCTGTTTTCCCTCTCTGTGGACATATAGAGAAAGGCCACGTGAAGACAGAGTATGAAGGCAGCCATCTGCAAGTCAGGATAAGAGGCCTCATGAGAAACCAAACCTACTGGCATCCAGATGTTGGGTTTCAAGCCTCCAGAGATGCAAAAAAATAAATTCCTGTTGTTTAAATAAATCCTATAACTGGGATTTTGTTAATGGCAGCCTGAACTCACTAATATGCTTCCTTTCTCTCCATTTTTTCTGTTTTTCTTTTGGGAATTTCCATTCATTGACTCTTGTACCTCCTGGGGAAATTGTCTGTGTCCTTTATCTTTTCTTTCTTATTTTCTATCTCTTATTTTTTTGATAGCACATTTACATGGTGCCTTGTAATGCAATTATATTAATAGTTTTGAAATTATATTTCTAATTTCTGTGAACTTTGCTTTCTGATGGTTCCATTTTATTCTCAAAATCCCCTGAGTAAATAATGACAATAAACTAAAAGTTCTTATTTTGCTAGCAAATAAGTTTGGTAGTTCTTTTTTTTCTTTTCTCCCTAGGGTTGTTTTTGCTTTTGTTTATGTTGGACTTTTTTTTTCACTTTATGACATATTCAAACAATTATTCAGCAAAGACTTTTTAGCTCTCATTTTGTATCACTACAGACACTCTGTTAAACGAAAGAGACAACTGTGCTCCTGGAACTTGTATCCTTGAGCAACAGAATGATAATATATGAGTATTAGTATGCAAATAAAAATAAGCATACTAAGTATACACAGCTATAACATAAAGGCAATTGCAACTATGGGAGCTTTTCCATGGGAAAAGAGAGAGTCTGGGTGGTCAGGAAAGACTCACTCTATCACCTAGGCTGGGGTAAAGTGATGCTAACATAGCTCACTGCAGCCTTGAACTCCTGGGCTCAAGTGATGCCCACATCCCAGCCTCCTGAGTAGCTGGGATTACAGGCATGGCCATCACACCTTGCTACTTTATTTTCATTGTTAACTTTTGTACAGACTGGGTCTTACTCTGTTGCCCAGGCTGGTCTCAAATTCTTGGCCTCAAATGATCCTTCTGCCTCAGCCTCCTAAAGTTCTGGGATTATAGACTTGAACTACTGTGCCTGGCCTAAAGAGTTTCAATTTACTTTTTAATGAGAAAGCTCTGGCTTCTCAACAGACACTCCAGTGTAGAAAATCAGAATGAAAGCCAGGGATAGTGGTAGGGAAGTTAGTTGTGGGAATCTAGGTTAAAAATTACATTGGTTTGAATTTCAGTGGTTTCGGTGGAACAAGGAAAGTTGGCTTGGTGTGGGATAGATTTTGGAGTGCTTTTGGAAGGAAAAACTCATTGGTTTCGGCTTGAGTAATTGAGTGGCTGGTTTTGCCTTTTTATTTACTAAAATAGAACAGAGTGAGGAAGAGATTTGGTGGGTGGTACAAGTTCTTTGCTTTTTGAGGTTTGAGAAGCTTGTAAAACAGGCATTGTGACAAGATTTTGGTGATAACAGCATAATTGTAGTACTTGCAACAGTGGAATTTATTTTGTCCATACAAATGGAGACTCAGTAGAGAGCCTGACAGAGATTTCTGGGTATGTGGGTGGGGCTAGTGGGTGACCAGGCTTCGTTCTAGTGAGAGCAGACTGGGAGCTGGTCTGAATTCCACAGCACTAATGCCAAAATGCAGAGGACCTCCCTGAGTGTCAATACTAGTTTTAGCTGTCCTAGTTGTCTGCAGATAATTCATTCTACTGTTATATTATTATTACCAAAGGCTGTTTATTTCTCCCTCGATATAAATGTTTGTCTCTTGGCACTCTGCTTGCAGTAAATTTAAGTCAGCATGGGTTAATAATCTTTTATAAAGACTTTTAACCCAGGCTCTCATGCTCAGTTTCTTACTGTCATGCTCTGTTAGATCATGTAGCTGATGCCCAGATCTTTCTGAGGTTTCCAACGAGCATGCTGGTGCTCTCCATTGCTATAGGATACTGCTTTTTTCTGACTCCTACTTGGAATGCTTTCACTCTTCTGGAACTTGGTTGGATCATGCCGTTCCTTTCTCTTTATTGTTCTTAAATTATAGCTTTGTTAGGCTCTTATTGTGATTTTGTCAAGACTGCAGAAAGAAGAGAGAGAAACACAGGTGTAAAGTCCGCCATCTTGAAATGGATTATTTTTATTTTTAGATAGAGGAAAATGTTTGTCCTATACAGAGTTGGTTCTTCAGGTTTTTAAAAACATTTATTTATCTTTATTATTTTATGAAATATTTTCATAGTTTACATTCCATTTCATTCAATTGCCTCGACATTAATGTGAGCAGCTCTTCATAAAATTTCTGTGGAATGATTCAGTTCTATTAGATTCTTTCCTCATCTTGTGGAGACATGGTAGGTCTTACTCTTGGGGCTCCAGAAAGGCTTCTGAAGAGCTGCTGCAGAGGCTCACCTAGAGCTGTGGGCAGTCTTCAATGGTGTACTTGTCTTTTCTTCCCTTTGTCCTTGTAAACTCAATATTGTTTGGTCCTGCAAATTTTCACTTTGTTTAGCGACTATGGCCACTAAATTTGACATTGTAAAGGTAGGATTCTTTTTTGATTAATCTGTGTATCCCCAAAGAGTCTGACTCTGAACTGTAAACATAGGAATTCAAAAAAGTCTTGATGAAATGAATGGCTGAAGGGAACGTTTTTCTTTCCTCCTTCTACTCACTACACTTTTTACTCATTCATTCAAAAAATATTTACTGAATAACTAAAGCATTCCAAGCTCTGAACACTGTTACATGCTTGGGATGCAGAGCTGAACAAAGCCTCGGTGCTTTCTAGAAATTAAGGGATGTTGTGCACATCATCTTTTGTTTCATACTCTGTTAAATTTTTGGAAGTATCTTCTCCTCAGTAGAAAGGTGGTTCAGGGTGAAAGTTAATTTCCTGTATTTCTTTGGTACTCATTCCCTTTACAGGTCAAAAAATACATGGACATTACTTATAGATATATGGTCCTTTCTGGACTGTGTTCTGCTGCCATGAGAGATTTTAAGAGGCTTACTCTGAGAATGTATGTTCTTTCTATAGCTCCTACTTAAAGTCATGCTCATGAGTCTCTTATTTATATGTTTATTCAACACTTTTTAAATATTAAGTGTTCAAAAATGTTGTTGAATGAAATATCATGGTAGAGATGGTGTAAGTTATATGAGGTGGTGCCTGGAACACGGTTGTAATTTGTTTTCACTTGAACAGTGTTCAGGTGGGACAAGGCGGGTTCGGGGTTTAAGGAAATGATACTCAGGTATGGAAGAAATGAAGGCTGGGTTTGGGAGTGATCTCTCAGCATGTTTGAGTAGCTCTTTCCATTTTCTTGAGTGAAGCACAGAAGACCAAGACAATAAAACACAGTGTGAGTGTCTTTGTCTGCTTAGTGTTGCTATAAAGGAATACCAGAGGCTGGGAAATTTATAAAGAAAAGAGATTTATTTGGCTCACAGTTCTGCTGGCTGGACTGTTGGGCATCTGGTGAAAGCCTTAAGGTAGGCTGCTTCCACTCAAGGCAGAGTGCAAAAGGAAGCAGGCTGTGCAGGGATTATATGGCAAGAGAGGAAGCCAGAGATGGGTAGGGGAAGTGCCAGGCTATTTTTAACAACCAGCTCTGCAGGGAACTAATAGAGCAAGAAATGACTCATCCCTGCCTAGTTTGGGGGAGGTGGGGGGAATCAATCTATTCAGAAGGGATCCTCCCCCATCACTCAAGCACCTCCCGTTAGGCTCCATCTCCAACATTAGGGATCAAATATCAACATGAGGTTTGCGGGGACAAACATCCAAACTATAGCAGTGAGTAACAGATGGTATCCAGGTTCTATTGCCAGTTTAGTTGTCCTCTCCTTCTTGATAATCTGCTCTGTCCTAGATTTTTGTCTTTCTTTTCTAGTGAAATGTACAGAGGACCTACTTATTATCTAATTGCTTTTGTTTTCGCACTGCTGAGAAATTGGGTGTGTCATTATGTCTTAAATTTTTTTATTTTTCCCGTATTTAAAAAATAGTGGTAAAAATGGGGGAAGGTCTTGAGATGATTATTGTATAGATTATGTCACTATGGCATGTGTGTTTATATAAAATACAATATATACATAATATAATATGATGTAACATAGTGTAATATAGCACAAAATAATGCACAGAATCCTTCCTGCCTATTAAATGAAGAAGAGCTCAAATTTAATTCTGCCCAAAGTCTTCCTTGAATGAATATCTGGAGGTCATCTCTCTCACCATCTGTAATATGTATTTGGCACTTAGCTAATTATACTAGACAGTCTATGATATCCGTTTAAATATTACAGTAATAATAATAATACTAGATACTATGTATTGAGTGTTCAGTATATGCTGGGCACAGTGACAGACAAACCCAGATGTAAATTTCCTGTAGAGAAGAACAATGTATTTGAGGTCGTTGTATCCCCATGTCATGGAATCTGTATACAAAAATGACCATTGAACAAGATGGCTCATGCCTGTAAATCCCAGCACTTTGAGAATCTGAGGTGAGTTGATTGCAAGGTCAGGAGTTTGAGACCAGCCTGGCCAACATGGCGAAACCGCATTTCCCCTAAAAATATGAACATTAGCCAGGCATGGTGGTGGGCGCCTGTAGTCTCAGCTACTTGGGAGGCTGAGGCAGGAGAATCATGGAGGTTGCAGTGAGCCGAGATCACGCCACTGCACTCCAGCCTGGGTGACAGAAGGAGACTCCTTCTTAAAAAAAGAAAATAATATTAATAATAATCAAAATATTGTAGATAACTTTCTTTTAACATTTTGTTTTCAAATTAAATCAAGAATTTTAGAAATATATCATTAGTTTTCTAAAATAGTTGAAAATACAAATAACATTCAGTTTTACTTATTAGAGACTCAGAACTTAAGTGTGACTAGTCTGCTGTGTATTCTTGAAATAGAATAATAGTAATTGATAACATTTATTGATTACTTATCTGGTAGACACTGTGGTAATAAATAACTTTGAAAGATTAGCTCTTTTAATATTTGTTACAATTCTATGTGATAACTCTTCTTATTATCCTCAATTTCAAATACAGAAATAAAACCTCTCTATGCTAAGCTGTCAATGAAAATATAATAGTCTGATTTTGTGTTTGTGTACTTTATTTTTTTTTGTCAGCTATGGTATTTGCTGTAATGTAATGTATAGCTGAACTATGTTTCTATAAGAAACTAAAGAAAAATACATAGGGGTATATATATTCTTAATAGTATATGACTTCTTTAGAAGGACAGTTTTGTTTTGTTTTTGTTTTTAATTTTCTTCATTTTGAGACAGAGTCTCACTCTGTTGCTCAGGCTGGAGTGCAGTGGCACAATTACTGCTCACTGCAGCCTCAATCTCCTGGGCTCAAGGGACCTCCCATCTCAGTCTTCTGAGTAGGTGGGACTGCAGGCACGCGCCAGCATACTGGCTAATTTCTGTATGCTTAGTAGAGAACATGGAATTTCACCATGTTGCCCAGGCTGGTCTTGAACTCCTGGATTCAATTGATTTGCCTGCCTTGGCCTCCCAAAGTGCTGGGATTACAGGCATGAGCCCCTGTGCTCAGCCAAGAACAATTGTTGTTTGAAGAGTTACATCAATATAACCACTGATAAGGGGGCTACTTTAGAATAAAAGGATACTGTGGTAAGGCTATCGAACTATATTAATTAATTCATTGTCGCATTCAAGATTAAGCTACTGCAACAACAAAGTTGATACCAAAAAAATCACAAACTAATGCAAACGTTAGTGTGTTACATTTTTATAAAATTAAAATCAATTTTATATCTGATCAAATGAAAGCAAGCTTACCTATGGATAAAGTGAAATAACTTTTTTACAATAAGGTTTAGTAGGAATTTGTTGATCTAGAATATTAACGTGGTTCTGCTTATTAAGGACTCTCTTCCTCTTTGATTTATTTCCTCCTCATTTTTACCGTGGGTAATTGAGTATGAGAAAGTCATGATACCTAGGATTTTAAAAAGTTTATTTGAATATACTGAGAACTTCAAGCATAGCTATGCTTCTTCTTGGCTTTACAGTAAAGTATTAGTTAACCATCACAGCATCCTAGAGATTTGGGATCAAATATTATTCTCACTTTGCAGGCTGCTTTAGGCACAGACCAGATAACTGTCTTATCAGAGATCATTGGCAAGCCAGGGGCAGAACAGGAATTAGAATGTCAAACTCTGGATGCTTCATCTTGCCTTTAGTCGAAAGATTCTCACCAACTCTTGGGCAAACCCCATGGCAAATGGGGTAGCAAAGGTGGAACCAACAATGAGTGATACCTGAGTCTGCTTGAGGCTCTCACTGTGAATTTCTGAGTGTCTTGGGATTGTTAAGGACTCAGGAGCCCATAAACTAACCTCCAGATAATAACATAAACAATGTGTTTTTTCAAGTTCCTATAATTCTTTGAGCTGACAGCCTCATCTCCCTAGTTAACTGCCAAAGGCTAGTACTGTGCTGAGCTTCACCATGAAAATTTTTATCACTGCAGAAAACATCTAAACAAAAATAAAATGATATTTTTCTCTTCAGTTAAACCTAGAGTTCTGTGTATTCTAGAAAAGTGCAATGTTTACTGAAAAACATCTAGCTTTTATACTATATATTTGTTAAAAATGAGTCTACATTAGGTATAAAAAAGATGTAAATCAGTTAAGTAAAATTCAGCAAAACTGGAAATCTAAAGGGAGATGATAAAGACTGGAGGCAAATTTACAGTTCCAAAATATTTATGGCTTTACATTAAAAGCTAAAAGCACTACTGAATAGTCTGCATATTGAAAACAGATGCTCACATTCTGAAGTTTCAGTTTTTAAGGAATGTTATGAAAATACAAATTGCTGAATATTTTCTTCTTATAGGCAAAATGGCAAATTTGATTTATGAAATTAATTGTAACATTACTAATATCATGTGGAGAGCAGCTTTGAGAGCCACAAGGAAGGAACTAGGGCTGATATACTATAAATCCATCCAAAAGGAAGAGAGGTGATTAAAAGTATTATTTTTATTTAGATAGAGAAAAGACAGAAAATTTGGGATAAAATATGTCAGCATATCTTAAGCCAGAGTAAACCATTTTGTTGTATTTTATTTAATATTTTTGTATTCAAATACATGTGTTATTATAACAAAATCTCTCTGCATATATTGCTATTGTTATTTCATTTATTAATGTATTGTGATGATTCTCTGTATTTTTCACTATTTTGTGAATGTGGTTTTAAACAGCTATATCTTAGTCCATCATTTATGGTAGTATAATCCATTTAGTTAATTTTCCATATCTGATCATTTGGATGTTTCCAATGTTTACTTGTTATAAATAACGTAACAATGAGCAAGTATGTGTTGGAATTTCTGTGTGTATGTTTGATAATTAGGAAGTTTTGTTGCATCTGCCTTTATTATTTCTTTTGATTTATCCTTTAAGTGGTTAAAATTTGATATTTAAATTTTTCATATTCAAAATAGAATTAATGTATATTTGACTGATTGCATATCGGATATTTTCCTTTAACCTTTATGTATAAGAAATATGTTATGTATGGATTTCTTGGTTTATAATTTTTATCACCTCAAACTCTGTGGATGTTGCCAATTGCTTCTTGGTATTTACTGCTATGGAGGAGTCTGACATTAGTTAGATTTTTTTCTTTATCAGCAAACTTTTCTGCCTAGTTGGAAACGAATCATTGACTTTTCTCTTTACCCTTGAATTGATGAATTTCAACAGGATCATTTCAGGCTACCGTTGTCGTTAATGTTTCCTGTTAATCACATCTATACACTCAAGCCTTTCTTTTGCGTAGGAGTACATTCTCCTGTTATAACTTAGATTGATTAAATTTCTGTTAAAACTGTTTCTTTCCATGAATACATATTATGTTACATATCAATTCTCTGTCAACCATATCTACTTTTTCTTCTGTCATCATTTTAATCTCTGTACATTTCTTATGTATGGGAGGCAGCTGCTCAAATGTACATATTACTATTCAGTTTTTAGCTGCATTGCCTTTGTTCTTCAGTGAATCTAATTTTGAGTAATTCTAATTTCGTGAGGATTCTAATTTTACCATTTTACTTTTAATTTATTTCCTTTTTACTTCAATTCACCTCCTGTATTTGTCCATTCTCACACTGCTAAAAAGACGTGCCTGAGACTGGGTAATTTTTAAAGGAAAGAGGTTTGTTTAATTAACTCACACAGTTCAGCATGTCTGGGGAGGCCTCAGGAAACTTATAGTCGTGGCAGAAGAAGCAGCAAACATGTTCTTCACATGGTAGCAGCAAGGAGGAGTGCAGAGCGAAAAAGGGGTAACGCCCCTTGTGAAACCATCAGATCTCATGAGAACTCACTCACTGTCACAACAACAGCATGGAAGTAACTGCTCCATGATTCAATTACCTCCCACCAGGTCCCTCCCATGACACATAGGGATTACGGGAACTACAAGATGAGATTTGGGAGGGGACACAGCCAAACCCTATCACCTCCTAACCACATCTCTCTTCATGTCAGTACGTTATCTCATTCCTTAGCTCTTATTTCACAGGTCTACGCTGTGAATTTTATTGTAAATGGAAGACTATTTCTAAAATTTCATTTTCTGTGGTATTCTTTAAGAAGTCCATTCCTGAAGCTAGGTTCTTTTTCTTTTTTTTTTTTTTTGAGATGGAGTCTCGCTCTGCCCGCCTAGGCTGGAGTGCAGTGGCGGGATCTCAGCTCACTGCAAGCTCCGCCTCCCGGGTTCACACCATTCTCCTGCCTCAGCCTCCAGAGTAGCTGGGACTACAGGTGCCCGCCACCTCGCCCAGCTAATTTTTTTTTTGTATTTTTAGTAGAGACAGGGTTTCACCGTGTTAGCCAGGATGGTCTCGATCTCCTGACCTCGTGATCCGCCCATCTCGGCCTCCCAAAGTGCTGGGATTACAGGCTTGAGCCACCGCACCTGGCTTAAAGCTAGGTTCTTTAATGTTAAAGAAAAAATTTCCAATCTCCAACTCTTGTTTGCATTTTTTATTCATTTTCTGAATGGGAAGTAAGTCCAGCCTGGTTGTGACTAATGAACAGAGATGTTGTGTTGGTTGGAATTGCTTTTGGCTGAGAAAGGAAAAAGCACCACAGTGGCTTAACTATACAAAGCCGTTCATTCTTACATGACCAAAGTCAAGAGCTAGGCAGTCCAAAATGAAGTGAATACGACTGATCAAGAAAGTGGCTGAAGTCCAGGGCTTCTTCTAGTTTCCTAACCTCCAGCCTGAGTGTGACTTTAATGGTTGCAAAATGGTGCACCATGTCTACATCACATGCATATTGAAGAGGGGAAGGGCAGGAAGCCAAGGTGAGAGTCCTTGTTTTGTTTTGTTTTGTTTTTGAGATGCTATCACCAAGGCAGAAGTGCAGTGGCCCGATCTTGGCTCACTGCAACCTAAAAAATTGCTCCACTCAGGACATTTCTGTTTTCATTTCATTTCTAAGAACTGTGTCATGTGGCCACTCATAGCTGCAACAGACATATGTATTTTTCGTTGGTGCTAATCCTTGTGTGCTCATAAAATTGGGATTAATTGATAATGATGATAGAGAAAATAGACATTGTGAAGGACACAGGTGCTGATACAGTCTCTTGTACTATGAGTGTTTTCTTCTCAATGTTAAATTTTAGAGCTGGTAGATCAACCCCTAGATAAGTTTTGCATTTTCATTTGCCATTTATCACTTCTTGGTGCTAGACTGAAGAGACATGTCTTGTTCTCATAGTCAGAGGTTACTTATTTCTGGATAATTTGTAGTGTTCTGTAGTTATAGTCTTCCCAGTAATAATTGAAAATCTCTGACTTTTGGAAGTATGGTCACAGTATAATTTGTTGCATTTTTTAAAATATTAGGGATAAATTTCAATATTTGTAGGTGCAAAATGCCTTCACCGTTTTGACTCATTGGCAATATATGTAAAAATATCAAATGCAGGAAGGTCTCTGGCCATGTAATGGTCTGCATGTTTGTGTTCCTCCAGAATGTGTAAGTTGAAACCTCATCACCAATGTAAAGATGTTGAGAGGCAGGGCCTTCGGGAAGTGATTAGGCTTTTAGGGTAAAGCTGTTGTGAATGGGATTAGTGCCCTTATATAAAGGCCCCAGAAAGTTCTTTCCTCTCAGACTATGTAAAGACATAGCAAGAAAGCACCATCAATGAATCAGGAAATAGGCCCTCACCACACATCAAATGTACCAACACCTTGACCTTGGATTTCACAGCCTCTTTAGAAGTATGAGAAATGAATTTCTGTCATTTACGAGCTCCCCAGTTTATGGCATTTTGTTATGGTAGCCCAAAAGGACTAAGGTGCCCGGGTGTGGTGGCTCATATCTGTAATCTCAGCACTTTGGGAGGCTGAGGTGGGTGAATCACCTGAGGTCAGGAGTTCAAGACCAGCCTGGCCAACATGGTGAGACCCTGTCTCTACTAAAAATACAAAAATTAACTGGGCGTGGTGGCGGGCACCTGTAATCCCAGCTACTTGGGAGGCTGAGGTGGGAGAATCACTTGAATTCAGTAGGCTGAGGTTGCAGTAAGCTGAGATCAAGCCACTGCACTCTAGCAGCCTGTATGATAGAGCGAGACTCAGTCAAAAAAAAAAAAGGACTAAGTCATGGCACCTGGGGAAGCAGACCCAGTTTTCTCTTCTCTGAGGTAGAGGACAAGAATTGCCTAGGATGGTGATTCTTACCTCAACTTCTTAACTCTTATTGCTAGCAGAAAACTTTTTCAGACTTTGCAAGTAGCTTGTTCTTAGTTGCGTGAGTTTTTTTCTTCACAGATGTTTCTTTGAGAAGATAGAAGAGACTCAGCAGTTGCAATATTTATTCAGACATGATCATAGGAAAGATATAAAATGTAGTATAATTTGGGAGATTTTTATTAGGTTAGTGAGCTCTGAAGTTAAAATAAGATCGGTAAATCTGAAAGTAATATTTGTTAATTACCTTCTGTGTGGTAAGCACTAGGAAACATACAAATGTGAAATGTATTGATACTGCCTCTTTGTTATCAAATAGGACAAGTGAGATAGAAATAGAAATAATTCTAAACTATAAATTCTTTGAGGGCATTGCACCTTTTTTTCCCTCAGACTCGCTTATTGCCTCATTCATAGAAGTCAGTAGAGTTTTGCTAAATTAGAAAGATGAAATAGAATGCTGTAGATAAGTTCATTTATAAAAATACATATTCTACACTTTGGGAGGCCGAGACGGGCGGATCATGAGGTCATGAGATCGAGACCATCCCGGCTAACACAGTGAAACTCCGTCTCTACTAAAAAATACAAAAAAAAACCTAGCCGGGCGCGGTGGCGGGCGCCTATAGTCCCAGCTACTCGGGAGGCTGAGGCAGGAGAATGGCGTAAACCCGGGAGGCGGAGCTTGCAGTGAGCTAAGATCTGGCCACTGCACCCCAGCCTGAGCGACAGAGCGAGACTCCGTCTTATTAAAAAAAAAAAAAAAAAAAAAAAGAAAACATATTCTATGCTCTGGGGTATAGAGTGAAAACAGATTGTAGACTAGGTAATTTGTGAATGTGGTGGCCCAAGTGCTAGTGCTTAGAAGGTAAGTAGGGCTTGGTCAGGAAGGAGGAGATGCAAACCCCAGGGAAGCAGTCCACGACCGGGTCTAGTATGGGCTGGAATGCCTGGTTCTGTTAGCAGTGGAACATATGTGGGTCCTGGGTCTTGTGGCACCAAAAGTAGATTCCCCGCAGTGAATCTACATGGGTCTGCAGCAACCTTAGTTTTTGCTTTCTCAAAAGGAAGAATTTGATTGAGCAGCACAAGGCAGAAGGAGAGACTGAGACAAGTTTTAGAGCAGGAGTGAAAGTTTATTACAAAACTTTAGAGCAGGAGTAAAACAACATAAAGTACACTTGGAAGAGGGCCAGGTGGGCGACCTGAGAGATCAAGTGTGCCGTTTGACCTTTTGACTTGGGGTTTTATAAGTTGGCATACTTCCATGGTCTTGCATTCCTTCTCCCCCGATTTTATCCTTGGGGTGGGTTGTTCACATACCCAGTGGCCTACTAGCACTTGGGAGGTGCTGCACGCACAGCGTTTACTGGAGTTGTATGCATGCTTACTTGAGGCGTTTTTCCCATACCAGTCAAATGTCCCTAGAAGGTCATATACCAGTTAAACTGCACCATTTTCCCCCTTAATGTTTGTATTAGTCCGTTCTCACACTGCTATAAGGATATACCTGAGATTGGGTAATTTATAAAGAAAAGAGGTTTAATTGATGCACAGTTCTACAGGGCTGGAAAGGCCTCACAATCGTGACAGAAGGCGAAGGACGAGCAAAGGCACCTCTTACATGGTGGTAGGCAAGAGAGTGTGTGCAGAGGAACTGCCGTTTATACAACCATCAAATCTCATAAGACTTATTCACGATCATGAACAGCATGTGAACCCCCCCCCCCAAGATTCAATTACCTCTCACTGGGTCCCTCCCACGACATGTGGGAATTATGGGAACTACAGTGCAAAATGAAATTTGAGTGGGGACAGAGCCAAGCCACATCAATGTGTATGCTTGAGTCCACTTACCCAGCTTTTAAGATCTTTTTGGGAAGCTGCTGATTATCAGTTTCAGGTATTTCTGTTTATTGGGAAACTGCCTTTCTCTGGCACTGACTGTGACCAATTATTATTTTAAAGAGACAGTTAACTTCCTGACCATTACCTGGAGGTTGCCTGACATTCCTTGTGTGTGTGAGTTGCAGGGGGAGCCCTCTCCTGCTCTGCTTATGTCTGACTAGCTGCCTACTGTAACAGTTCAATGAGAGGATAGAGAAGGAAAATCCCATTTGCATCATTGGGCCTCTTGACCAGGTCTTTTTTACATGAAGAAATTTTGAGAGGATGTATTAGAAATATGTAAGTGAAATGGAGAAGTCAACATTGGAGGCAGGAAGACTAACCCAGGTCTTTCTAGATGCCCTCCAGGATTTAAATAGAGTGGTAAGTTCATATATGATTTTAAGAACCTCAAATGCACAGAATTGAAAAAACTGTAATAATTATTACAAGAGACAATGCATGGCTCATTTTCTATGCATGGCTCACTGCTCGTATTCATTCATACATTTATTTATTTTTATTTAAAATAATGTTATAAGCACTATGAACAAAGGCCCCAAACTAAGCATGTGGTCCCCCACAACCACCTGGTATCTCTACTTCTTCTGTGATCACCACTTCTTTTTTCCCCTTTTATATAGTTTTATTGCATTTGTATGTGTTCCTTAAGAAATATGTGCTTTTTAGTTGTTTTTACGTTTTGGAAAAGGCATTTTGCTGTGTATAATATTTGGACTTTTTGTCTCTCATTTAACTTTGTAATGCTAGGATTCATCTCATATTTTTAAAAATGCAATTTTTTGTTGCATTTTTAATTATCTTATTTTAGCTGTGGTGAACTTGACAGTGACCCAATAGTGATTTAATTATATTAAGTAATTTATTTGCCTAGTTTAGTTAACTGCCACTGCAGCAAATTTGTGAGAGGGCTGGGTCCAAACTTAGTTTTGTTTGACATGATCATGAAATAGTAGATTCTGTTAAATTCAACCTTAATTTGATTGAAAGGTCTTTACTAATATTTAGTAAATATCAGTAATAGCATATAAACATAGTCTTTTTAGTTAACATGGTAGGACATTTTCTCAGATGCACCATAGTGAGACGATTTTAGCAAAATATCATAAACTTCATGAATTTGTAGTCATCATCCCCCTAACTAGAATAAAAACTAAGTATGTTTAAAGTAGTAAATAAATGTGCCAGTTACAGTTGCATGTAAAGATGAAACTTTCGGCCAAGCCTGGTGGCTCAAGCCTGTAATCTAAGCACTTTGGGTGGCTGAGGCAGGAGGATCTCTTGAGCCTAGGAGTTCAATACCAGCTTAGGCAACATAGTCAAACCTCATCGCTACAAAAAATAAAAAAAAATTAGCTGGGTGTGGTGGCACATGCTTGTGATCCCAGCTACTTGAGGGACTGAGGTGGCAGGATCTCTTGGGCCCAGGAGGTTGAGGCTGCAGTGAGCCACTATTATGCCACTGCACTCCAGCCTGGGTGACTAAATGAGACCCTGACTCAAAAAAAAAAAAAAAAAAAAAAAAAAGATGAAATCTTGTATGATACCTTAATCTGCCAGAGATTAACAGCCTTACTAGAGAAAATTTGTAATATTTGACCATTCAAATATTTAAAAAAATTTTACCCTAAAAGTCTTGGACTTTTGGGCCTAAGCTGAAACAATTATAATTGTTCAATTTCTTAAGAAAATATATAACACCACATGCATTCTTTCCCAATATGAAATCACATCATAAGAACATTTTCTTGAGTATTTCTGTCTTTCCTGAGTCAGTTTAGAAAAATGATGAGATAAGTCTCAATCATTTTAGGAAGTATATTTGCCCAAGTTAGGGATGTGCTCCCAGGAACCAGGTCTATGCTTTCCTCTGAAGACGATTTTGAGGGCTCCAAATTTAAAGGGGAAAGGGTAGGATTTTGAGATGTGCACAATTTTCATTTGAAAGGGAAGTAGGGAAAATAGTCATTCATGCCTTTATCTGGCTCAGTGAATCTGCATTTTTTTACATAAGATGACATAGACAATTGGGACCAAGGAAAAATGCAGGTAATCTGTATTTTTACATAAGACAACATAGACAAAATGGGACAGGGGCACCATCAGACATGCATTTGTGTCAGGTGGCCAGGGGGTGTGGCTGCATCTGTAAAGATAAGCTATCTATTTATATTTCCGTGGTAAAAATTTAACAGAAGTACTTTAGAGTAAAGATCTTTGAGCTCACTAGAAATTTCTTTGTGGGCAAAATATGGGGAAGGTGGGTAGCTTTTCGTCTTGTAGACATCTTATTTAGGAACCAAAAGGGGGAGGTGTAAGAGTTAAAGAAGGAGGAAAGAAAGACAAAAAGTGGCTCAACAGTCAAAGACAGGTTTATTTTGGTGAATAAACCTGAGAGGGGCTTCTGGCTGATTTTTTTGATCAGGAGTGCTCTCTCTTACAGACTAAGAGTATTTAAAGGTTCAGGGCGAGAGAACTTATCACAGGCTTGGAATGTTTCTGTGTGGGGGAGAAGTTTATTGCAGCGTTGGAATATCTCTTGTCGGAGGGGAGGTTATCTTGGGGCTGACATCTCTCTGGCAGGAGGGAATGTTATCTTGGGGTTGACATGTCTCTGATAAGGGAGGGGTTTATCTCAGGGTTGGAATGTTTCTGGTAGGAGATGTCATTTGTGGTTTATGGTCATGGTGACATTGGGGCTGATGTCCTTTGGTTTAGGCAGTTTTTGATCAAGGGGAATCTTAAAATGGTGGTGTTTGTTCATGATGGCGATGCTTCTGCTCTGTCAGGAGGCAGGTTTGTGTGACCCAGTTTCCAGCTTAACTTTTCCCTTTGGCTTAATGAGTTTGGGGTCCCAAGATTTAATTTCCTTTCACACCTGAACAGTGACTTTTTTGGTACTCAGTACTCTTCCATGCTCATAATGCTTAGTTAGCCACCTAAGATCATGCACCTAACTGTTTAGGTTACCAATAATACACACCCTTTTGGTGATAAATTTCAGATATATTAGATTCTCACTTACATTTTAATATAACATTTGTATTATTTCCAATTCATATTTTGTAGTATGGCATGAAAAGCCTAAAATATGAGTATTTAAAATCTCTCCTTTTAACTAATCTGAATTATAGAATATTTATAAAGTCATTTTATTTATTTTAAGTACATATAGTAATCTGGACTACACAGACATCCTCATTTTGCTTTAATGAAGAAATGAGAATGATTTGTGATGAGTACTTCAATTGTTTGTATGCACTGCCTGAAAAGAATTTGTTCTAGCAACTGTTAGATTGGAAGTTTCGTCTTTTAATTTTATTTTCTCTAAAAGGGTTTAGAAAAACTATTCTCTCTTAGAGAGGAAATAGTGGGTAGTAGTTTCAAGCATGTCTTCCAGTATCAAAACTTACGGGTACAAAGTCAAGTTCCTGCTCTTCCATGTATTTAGCTGTCTGATATTGAGAAAGTTGTTTAACTTCATGAAGGCACAGTTTAAATTTTTAAAAAATTTTCAGTTGGCATGTAATAATTGTACATATTTATGGGAAATAAAGTGATATTTTGATATATGTATATGATGTGTAATGATCAAATCAGGGTAATTAGCATATTCATCTCCACATGTATAATTTCTTTTTGTTGTAAACATTCAAAATCCTCTCTTCGAGGGGAACAGCACATACCAGGGCCTGTTGGGAGACAGGGAGTGAGGGTAGGGAACTGAGAGGATGGGTCAATAGGTGCAGCAAACCACCGTGGCACACGTATACCTGCGTAACTAACCACATGGCACACATATACCTATGTAACTAACCTGCATGTTTTGCATAATAAACGTATTTTTTTTAGAAGAAATAAAGAGAAAAACAAAACAAAACAAAAAAGCAAGAACAAAATCCACTCTTCTAACTTTTTGAAAATATACGGTAAATTGTTAACCATATTTATCCAACAATGTTACAGAACACTAGAACTTATTCCTCCTATCTAGCTGTACTTTTGGATCCATTAACCAGCTTCTCCCTGTTTGCCCCTCCCCTCTTCCCAACCTCTGATAATAACAATTGTCTTCTCTGAGTTCAGTTACTTTTTAGCTCCCACATATGAGTGAGAACACTGAGGCAGAATAAGTAACGTTAGGAGGCCATACTGACTTGTCCTCTTTTGTGAAGCCCTGTGGACCAGTGAGTTGCAGATGGTTACGAGTTCCTAATACCCAGCATGGCCTGGGAAAGGGAACCGAAGTCCCTTATTCTTTTTGTTGTTGTTTTGTTTGTTGTTTGGTTTGTTTGTTTGTTTTTGAGACAGGATCTCACTATGTGGCCCAGGCTGGAGTGCAGTGGTGTGATCATAGCTCACTGGAGCCTCTATCTCCCAAGGTCAAGCTATCCTCTGGCCTCAGCCTCCTGAGTAGCTGGGACTACAGGCATGCACCACCATTCCTGGCTAATTTTTGTATTTTTTGCCATGTTGCCCAGACTAGTCTCAAACTCCTGGGCTTAAACTATTCTCCTGCCTTGGTCTCCCAAGCTGCTAGGATTACAGCATAAACCACCATGCCCATCCAAGTCTTTATTCTTGATATAGCTTCCTCAGTCTCCAGCCAATCAGCACCAAAAGCCCACGAAGCTATTAGCTACAAATTCTTGCCTTGGTGAGGGAGGTTTGGAACTTCTCCAGGGTCCCTCATGTGCAGCTAGTCTCAAGGTTTAGCTTATATGACCTTTTCCTCATTTTAATAGTAAAAAGGCACACCCCTAAGTAGAGATTTTATATGCTAATGATACATGCAGTGCATGTGAGAGCATATAGATGCTGAGTACTGCACCAAATACACGTCTTCTTTTGCATACTTGACCTCACTGGTATTTTATGAATATGAATGAACAGCTCCTATAAAGGGAATTCCCTTGAAGGCACTAGCTGCTGTCTCTTCCTCTGAGCAGCTTGCTGTGCCTCTCAAGAGTGTACTTTTGCTTTGCAGTAAACTTCTTTGCCTACCCTTGCTTTAAACTCATTCTCAAATTCTTTTGTGTGCCGAAGTCAAGAACCTGAACAAACCCACAAACAACAGTATTTATTTTTCTGAAGACACAGTTTTTTGATCTGTAAAATGGTATAATAGTACCTATCTAATAAGTTGTTATGAAGAATAAATGATGTATATCAGGACCTCACATAAGGTCATGTATTTTCTTTTCTTTTTTTTTTTTTTTTTGAGATGGAGTCTCTATTTCCAGGCTAGAGTGCAGTGGTACGATCTCGGCTCATTGCAACCTCTGCCTCCTGGGTTCAAGCGATTCTCCTGCCTCAGCCTCCCAAGTAGCTGGGACTACAGGTGTGTGCCACCACGCCCAGCTAGTTTTTGTATTTTTAGTAGAGACAGGGTTTCATCATGTTGGCCAAGATGGTTTCAATCTCTTGACCTCATGATCCACCAGCTTTGGCCTCTCAAAGTGCTGGGATTACAGGCGTAAGCCACCACACCCAGCCATGTCATGTCTTTTCTTTACAAGGTTGATGAGAAAAAAAATTGCTTCCCAGTGGGGCCACCATCTGTGTGGAGTTGGTACTTTCTCCCCACGGCTGCCTGGGTTTCCTCCTGTATCCCAAAGCTGTGCCATTAGGTGAATCAGCTGTCTAAGTTGTCCTCATCTGCCAGAGTACAAGTGTGTGAGTGGCCCTGCCATGGGATGAAGTCCTGGATGGGGCTGGTTCTTGACTTGTATCCTGAACTACAGAACAGGCTGCAGCCACCTGGGACCCTGAACTGGAATAAGCAGGTTGGAAAACGAATGAATGTACGCACCGAAAAACATTGTCAAATAACTATTTTTCAAGTAGAGGATAGTCACACAAGTGCATAAGAATAAATGATGCTGTGCAAAGTGCTCAGCAAGCTGCCCCATTTGTCATTGCTTGTTTTTGAGCTGCACAATGGAAGGAGGTGCTCTTGATAATTTTCATTTCACAAACATTTTATTCCTTGATTTTGCCCACCACCACTATGACTGCTAACACTCGTCGAGTCACCAAAAATTGGATTAATAATCATCTTACTTTTTTCGATTGATCTTTCTTAAATGCATGTACAGCTCGCATTTATTTCAGTGTTTAATATTACAAGTGTTTTGGATCTTCGTTTAGAAGTTTGGTGATTTTTTGTGACCAGAAATATGCCTTAGGAACTGCACTCTTGTTTATATCAGTATATGGCAAAATTGGCTTCATTGTATGTTATTTCCTTTAAAGTTATAGTTTCCAAGAACTTACTGATGACGTTGAGTGAGGTCTGACAGTAATGTAAGGTAGTTGTGTGTTTTATTGTTTGCTAGATGGAAAGTTTTCAATATTTTGGCTATAAGATAAGTGGAACTTAGACTTGGGCCAGAGTAATATCTACAATGACTTATCATTTTATTTTTTTTTTCTGTAATGGGATAAAATTTTCTAAATTAGTGGGTTTTCTTTGTATGTGTATGTCTGTTGAGGACTTTACCATTGGAGAATTCCAGTACATGTATGAGAAAGGACTTCCAACATTTCTGGCCAACTGCACTTTTAATTGAGAGCTCACGTGGCTAGAAATAGCTACACGGAGGTACCTAATTTCTTCTATTAACCCATGTCCTATGTCAAATTATCCTCAGGGGACTGGAAAGTTAATTGCCTAGATTTGCTTGTGTTCCCTCTCTCATTGCAGATATGACTTACTAAAGCAAATGCTGAGTTTTTAATTGGCTTCTGAACGATTTAATCAGACAGTGTTTATGCTCTGGTCATAAAGAACGCCCTGCGATGGGCTTGCCATCTGTTCAAAATAAAAATGAAATCCCCTTTGAAGACGTAGGCAATTGATAGAAAGACTTTAATGAGTGTTTAATGTTTCTGGATCTATGCGAGGGGCTTACCGTGACAGTAACGTAAATGTTGTCTAAGCCTGAGGGCTCAATCTTAGTATTTCAGTTCTTATTAAGTCTCTGTTGGAGTACTGTATTTTAAATTTCTGAAGTTGTATACCAAAATGATAGAGTGGGGACTGAGTCCAGTGAAGTGTTTGCCCCAGTCAAATTCTCTTTTGAATCTCTGCTCACCGCTGCCTGGTTACTGCTGTCCAATAGGAGTGTTTCGACTGCAAAGTGGTTTTCTCTTTCAGCAACAAATCTTTCTTCAGATGTTGTTTATTTTATAAACTATGCTTTATGGATTTTAGCCAACATTTTCATCTCTTTGGAATCCAGACTATGATATCCTGATATTCTATTATGCATCATTTCCTTTCTTATATACATTCTAACTATATTTATTTCATGTTTGAATGACCTCGTATTCTCCTTCCTGACATTTTGTTTCTGAAACGTGGGCTCATTACAGCATCCGGCACGTCTTCTTTGACCATTGTTGTCTCTTCAAATTGAAGTGCACAGTCCTAGCAAACCCAGTAAGAGGTCTAGCCAGGGAACAATTTTCTAATTTAAGACTGTCACTGCATATGGTTTAGTTTTCCTGTGGATTTCTGATTGAGGTTGTTACAAGGGTATTATAAAAGAGAGAAGAAGAAAGCTTTTCCCCAAAAGTGATATCATGAAGTATATAAACTTGACCTACAATGTGAAAATTTAGTGTATTTTCTTCAATATAAAATGCTATTTGGCACAGTGGATGTTTCCCAGTGTCATTTTGCTATAGAATAGTTGCCTATTTGTCAGAAGCTATTTGTCAGTTTTCTCAGTATCTGCAGGTGGTAAGTATGCTTCAGAATTCAGAGAAGGAAAATTGTGTGCTCACAGGGATTCGTGCAAGTGCTTGACAAAAAATATGATCTTAATTCTGAATTCTTCCATGGCCTGAATGTGCATAATCAGGACATTTGCTAGATTTCTTATTATCAGGAACAGTTTAATCAATCTTAATTGATCATAGTGGTCATCATCACAATTTCAACATCAAAAATTTTCCAATGTTTATTTTATCTTCTAATTACATTTCACACAAATAAATACAGTTTGCATGTAAAAGAAAGCAAGGAGAATCAGGTATCTGTGAGGAGAAATTCTGCTAATGTAGATGTTAGGATATAGTAGCATGAACATACTTATGACAATGGCCTTGGGAATTGGAGAAGAAGCCGAAAAGATACAAATTAGGGTCCTTTTGGCTACATGTAATATAATAGCATACTAAATACAGCTTTGGTAATATAGGCTTACAATTTCATATGAGAAGTTTGGAGACAGGCAGTTTCAGAACTGATTTAATGCTCAGTGGTATCAGGTTTCTGTATTTTTCTTTTCTTCCAGGGAAGAAATTCTGTCCTAGAAGGTCCTGGCAGATTTCTTCTCACATGTCACTGCCCAGAATTAGATACCAAGCCTCCTACCAAAGCATGCTTCAACAAGGGTCCAAGGAAGGGGAGGGCAGGCTTGTGACAGGTTGAGAACAATCGCGAATAATTCTTTGGAACTGGGCCCCTCCCCTAAGCATGTTGGCATCTCAACAAAATTGGAGCTCTGTTAACAAGGAAGATTGGGATGGGGTAGAGGTGACTGCTGGGTATAACAAATGGTATTTTCTAGCCAAAGAGCATAGATCAAGAGTGTGAATGGAGGAAACAGCTCATCAAAAAAATACGTGGGTACACGGGCTATTTTTTAAAATATTATTTTAGAGCATGGTATGTAACAAAAATGTATTTTGACTTGTATTTCAGAAATGAAAAAATAAATTGTTGAAAGAAAAAAAGAGTGGATGGAAAAAGTAAATGGCTTCTGACTATTTTGCATACTGTGTGCAAATGTGAAGATATGATTAACTAACTAACATAATGAGTTTGCTAGTTTGATAGGGATGGCTTTCAATAATTATTTTCTGCTCTATTTGGGATTAAATGTATTGCTCCTCATCTGGTTTTAAAGCATTAACCTCTCTTAGAATATCTCAATTTGGTATATCAGGTGAAATGTGTCTTCTTGGGTAAAATTATTTTGCAGAAGCTCAGTGTACAAACTGGAAGTATAAGAGGAAAAAAACAAGGCTCAGAGGAATTTTTGGTAGCATTTGCCTAATCATGCAAGCTGAAATTGGTTTACCTTTATTGCATTAATTCTCTCATGTTGAGGGAAATTAAGAGAATTCTTGCACTTTAAGAGGGCCGGGCTGTTAAATAAATCCTCAAAACCACTTTTCACTTGTAGAAAACTCAGTAAAATTTTCTATGCGAGTCTCAAATCTTAAAAATAACCCATAGCATAGTCAGAAACATGCATTCATTACATTTTGTGAAGAGGCTGTATTAAACATTGGGTTACACCGCATTTTTTATTTTTGTTTATTTATTTATTTAGAGATGGGGTCTTGCTATGTCACCCAGACTGGAGGGTACAGTCATAGCTCACTGTAACCTTGAACTCCTGGCACAGTCATAGCTCACTATAATCTTGTACTCCTGGGCTCAAGCAATCCTCCCACTTCTGCCTCCCAAGTAGCTGGGACTATAGGTGAGTGCCACTACACCCTACTAATTTGTAGTTTTGTAGACAGGGGTCCCACTATGTTGCCCAGGCTGGTCTCAAACTCCAGGTCTCAAGTGATCCGCCTGCCTCAGCCTCCCATATTTTATTTTAAAAATAAAATCTCAGATAGACTGACAACATTGCATAGTCACTGAAAGCATAGCCTTTGGAGCCAGACTGTCTGAGTTTCAATCCTTGCTCAGCTACTAACTTGTTTTGAGACTTTGAGGGGATTATAACTCAGCTTTCTCAATCACAAAATGGGAATATTTACCTATGTCATGGGATTATTCTGAGGATTAAGTTGTTTTTAATTTCTTCAAGTATCACTTGGCACACAGTAATATTCAGGTGTTAAAAAATACAAATATGCCTTGGATTATCATTGCATGTTTTCTTATTAAATATATTAGGAGAATCAAAATATTTTTTTCAGAAAATATTCTCTAAATATAGCATTACTGTGGCATGTAGCATTTTCTGTTATTTTTTCATGGATACACACATATATGGAATAAATTATTCAATATATTTCTAATGAGTATATTGCATTATTCTTTCTAGATGTAAGCTTATTGAGAGTAGCAAGAACTTCTTAATAGTTAGGCATACAACATATTGTATCTCTTTATGATGCTGATGATATTAGGGGATTAATATGTTCCATAATGTGCACCGAGAAGTTCAAATTGTCAAATTCATTGCCAATGTCAACATGTCTAGACAAATGAAAATTATAGCTGGCAAAATTAGTGACCCTAGGAACAAACTTTAACATTTATACACTTCTATTGGACTATAACGTATATACCCTAATACCTTCACTAACTGTCCATTAGTACTTTAATATAATGGACAAGCTTTTAAGGATTAATGATGGTAGGCCATATATCTATTTGGGCATATTTATAAGTTATATGGTCTTTCAGGGCCATGTATCTTATAAAAGTAAAAATAAAAAAGATCATAAACTAAATATAACTAAAGTAAATAAAACTAAAAACCATTAATAGACCTATGTGAACGACTGAAGGATGTCAATCTGCAGAATGGAATAATTTTCCATGGAGATGAATTAAGTCCTGAAGGTCAGATTTGAATGGTGAGGAGAGTACCGAGGACATTCCAGAGCAGTAGGGGGACCCTAGCCAAGGTCTCATATGGGGCTTGTCATTGTTCTTATGGGATTGATGCGGATACTGGTATTAAGCAACTGCCCTGATTGAAGTACATATGACATTTTTTCCCCTCTGAATTTTTTTTTTCTAATTTTAGAGTCTGAGCATGTATTTCAGAGTGTGTTTTTTTATCTGCTATACATAATCACATTCTAATATAAGAAGAGTATTCAGAAAGTCCTTAAATGGACCTATTTCGTCTTGTTCTTGTTTGATGTAGGAGTATATTGAATATATATAAATAATTGAAGGATGAGGATATTTGCTTGGCTTAGGTGGCCATGAAGTTCTCAAGCTTGTGGTTTACAGCCCAGCCTAAAGCACTGAATAAATTCCTTTACAGACTAGATTCCCTCATCCATCTTTGCTGCCATCCACACTGAGGTGATGTTGATGGCTAAGTTAGTATGTTTCTAGCAAAGTTATAATGTTGAAAACTTGTGTCTTAAAAATATATAAGAAAAGCCTTTAGGAAAATGCCTTAATATTTTTGTTTCCATCAAAGAAAGGTAAATAATTCTACAAAAGGGGAAGCAAATAATCCAATGTATAAATCATAAACACATAATTAAAATCAGACTATACATATATGCATATATGTGTATGTGTATATCTATCTACATATCTATATATCTATATGTCTATATCAAAGTCACATAGCTCCAGAACTCCACAGGGGGACAAGTATGAGGATGTTCACTGCAGTGTTTAACTACAGATAGTTGGAGACAAAATGGGTGTCTATTACAGAGGGATGAAGAGTAAAGCATGTGTCCATCTTGGAGTATTATGCAGCAGTTAGCCGGAGCGGACTAGATGTACACATGGAAATATTGGTAGATATTTGGTCTTCGTCCTTTTGGGCTTCTATAACAAAACACCATAAACAGGATGGCTAATAAAGAACAGAAATTTATTTCTTACAGTTCTGGAGGCTAGGAGATCCAAGAAAAGGTGCCAGCAAATGCAGTGTCTGGTGAGAGCCTGCTTATCATAAACGGTGCCTTTTCACTGCATCCTCCCATGGTGGAAATGGCTAATTAGTTTCTGGGGTCTCTTTTATCATGACACTAATCTCATCTAATCACTTCTCCAAAGCCCCATCCCTCAATACTATCACATGGGGATTAGTTACAATGTATTAATTTTGGGAGGATGCAAACATTCAGATGGTAGCATATTTGAAAATAAAATTCTGAGAAAAAAGAAACAAATTGAAATACATAACACAACCTTATTTGTACAAAGTAAAATACATGAAAACCAACCAAGCCCATTAATTTTATAAGAACATAGCAAGCAAAATGATATATGTTGAATATATGAAAATGGTTGACTGGGAGTGGGGGAGGGAAATAGGAATTGAGGAGGAATGGTGTAAAAAAAAAATGGGTTAAAGATGACAATGTTCTCTGTGAACTGAAGAGTATAATTTCCTGACCTCTGCTCCTTCCATCTAATAAAATCTGTCCCAGCCTCTGTCGAATATATAAAATAGATCAAATAAACAAAAAGGCAAAGCTTGAGTGTGTAGAGTATGCGTTCTTTGTAAATTTAGCTTCCTGCAAAGTGATTTTGATCTATTCATTCTGGTTTAAATATGCTTATGTTTGTGTAAACATCCATGTTAATAGTTCTTCAGTAACAAAGTTCACTTCTCTTTTTGAGGTTGAAAAGTTTTAAAAAAGACTAGTCTGAAGCACCTCTTTTCCTGACAGAAAAAATCTTGAAGTAAGATTCAAGAATTTTTTCTTGAAAACACTACCTTCTGTGTTCTCTCTTTTTTTTTTTTTTTTTTTTTTTTTTTTTTTTTTTTTTTTTTGAGACGGAGTTTTGCTCTGTCGCCCAGGCTGGAGTGCAGTGGCTGGATCTCAGCTCACTGCAAGCTCCGCCTCCTGGGTTTATGCCATTCTCCTGCCTCAGCCTCCTGAGTAGCTGGGACTACAGGTGCCTGCCACCTCACCCGGCTAATTTTTTTGTATTTTTTAGTAGAGACTTCTGTGTTCTCTTGTGCCAAGGCTTTCCCCTATGTCTCAACCTTGCTCAAGTCTGTCTCAGCTGAATATTTCTTTATAACACCACTCTTAACTGAAATTTCTTCATCATGATGCACTAGTGCCTGTTACAATGTTGCTTTGCTTTAGTTGATACCAATGAAATACTTCAAACTACAAATGGTAAAGGACATTGCCAGTCAGAAACTTAAAGCACTCATACTTTCGTTGAAAAACAGCTGATGATTCAATGTTGAAAAGCATGGTCTCAGAGTATTAGAAGTAAACTTCTCTTCATCCATGTCCCTGCAAAGGACATGAACTCATCCTTTTTTATAGCTGCATAGTATTTTATGGTGTGTATGTGTCACATTTTCTTTATCCATTCTATCATTGGTGGGCATTTGAGTTGGTTCCAAGTCTTTGCTATTGTGAAAAGTGCTGCAATAAACATACATGTGCATGTATCTTTATAGTAGAATGATTTATAATCCTTTGGATATATACCCAGTAGTGGGATTGCTGAGTCAAATGGTATTTCTGGTTCTAGATCCTTGAGGAATTGCCACACTGTCTTGCACAATGGTTGAACTAATTTACACTCCCACCAACAGTGTGAAAGCGTTCCTATTTCTCCATCATTCTCAGCAAACTAACACAGGAACAAAAAAACAAACACTGCATGTTCCCACTCATAAGTGGGAGTTGAACAATGAGAACACATGGACACAGGAAGGGGAACATCACATAGTGGGGCCTGTCAGCGGGTAGGAGGCTAGGGGTGGGATAGTATTAGGACTAGTAGATGATGGGTTGATGGGTACAGCAAACCACCATGGCATATGTATACCTGTGCAACAAATCTGTACATTCTGCACATGTATCCCAGAGCTTAAAGGAAATATATATATATATTTATTTATGTGTGTATATATATACATAAGTGTGTATATATATACATAAATATATATGAAAGTCACTTAAAAATAACAAAAACAAAACAAAACAAGTAAACTCAGAAAATTTGTGCTTAATGTATTTTTATTAAACAAGTTCTGTAGAACTGATGTTTCTTATTTTTGTTAGTGATATCCAGGAAACTCACTTGATAAAGGGCAGGAACCAGAATTTCTCAGTTTTATTAGTATATTTTGTTAGTTTGGTTCTCTTAGGAATATCTTCCCTGAATTGCATTATGAGCCTCTATGAATTCATTCAAGAAATAATCAGCACCTACCATTCTACTATGTTCCTGGCTCTGTTCTACGTGTGCAGAGCATATCAGAGTGCCACACAAAGATTCTTGACCTTCTGGGTATCTCGTGCTAGCAAGGGGAGAAAGACAAAAAGCAATACACCTAATACATGAGTGAATTATGTTTTATGTTAGAAGGTGATAAGTGATATACAAAAAATTTTTTAAAGGGTAAGGGGGATTAGGAAAATTGTGGGGAAGGCGCTTAGAAGGATGTAACATTGAGTTGGTAGTCATTGAACAGATAAAATATATTAACAAATTTCAAAACAGGTGAGGATTTTGCCAAAGGATATTTGGGAGAAGAGCTTTCCAGTCAGAGAGAACAACTTAGAACTCAGGACTTAAGGCAAGGAGAGTGCCCTGGTGTGTTCTCACAAGAAGGAGGCCAGTGTGGCTGGGCAGCGTTGGGGAGGAGAAAGTGGAGATGAAGTCGGGGTAGGAATGGAGGGGCCAATAGTTGTAGAGTCTCGTGGGACCTTGTAAGGACTTTGGATTTTCTGCAAGTGAACGGAGAATCACTGTATGGTTTTGGGTTGAGAAGTCGCATGATTTAACTGACGATTTAAAAGGCTCACCCCGGCTTCCATGTGAAAAATAGAGTGTGGCGATACCATGGTAGAAACGAGAAGACTTAGTGCTGTAAACCTTAAGTAAGAGCGGTTGGTGACTTTGTAGCAGTGAAAAGTGGTAAGAATTTATTGGATACTGGAAATACTTTAAAGCTAGGTCCAAGAGAATATCGAATGGATTTGATACAGGGTGGGAAAGAAAAAGTCAAAGATAATTCCAGAGCTTTGGCCTGAACGACTGGAAGGATAGTGTTGCCATCAGCTAAGACAGGGAAGACTGTAAGTGGAACATGTGTGGGAGGAAACTCATGAGATCATGAGTCTGATTTTAGAAATTTGACTTTGGAATGTTTATTAGACATTCAGGGGACAATGTTGAGTTGTCAGATGTATGAGTCTTGAAATCGGTAGAGTAGTCTAGGCTGGCAATGCAAATTTGGGACTGGCCAGCATATAGATGGTACCTAAAGCTGTGAGACTGGATGTGATCCAAGGAAAAGACAGTACATAGAGAAGAGAATGGACCAAGGATTGAGCACACCAATATTACCAGTTAAGGAACAAGAGGGAAGACTGGGAATTTGTGATTAGTGTGGTAGAAGAAAATTCAATTAAGGAGAATATTCTGAAATCAAAGAATTCAACTGTCAATCAAGGATTGAAACAAGAAATAATCATGTAAAACTAGCTCCTCATTGTCTGTAAAACTGTCTTGGAAGATATTTTCTTTTGTATTGCTTGATGAATTTTGCACATAAAGCCAAAGGACATTCCACTGAAAGTAGAATTGGGAAAAGCTTGTATCTTTTAAAGGGTTATACAGATTACCTTTTAACAAAACAGTAAGAATCCCAATGTACTATTTACTTGTGTATACATACTGTTATGGTTTGGATGTTTGTTCCCTCCAAATTGCATGTTTTGTGATGGGGCAGAGTCCACATTTCTTGTGATGTGATATCTGCACATGCCGCCTCCCTTTATTCTTCTGCCATGAGTGGAAGACACCTGAGGCACTCACCAGATGCAAATGCCCACTCTTGAACTTTCTAAACATCAGAATCATGAGCCAAACAAATAACGCTTTTTTTTTTTCATAACTCACCCAGTCTCAGATATTCCTTTATAGCAACACAAAATGGAGTAAGTCATAAACTTTGATCCATACATTTAAAAAGAGAATTAGAGAACCGGAGTTGACTTTTAGACATACCTGAGATATAGGGAAAGAAATAATAAGAATCTAATGCCAAATGAAAGATTCAGGGACAGAAGCATCACAGAAAGTCATTTTCATTTGTATGAAGGGGATCAAAACTTTGGCTTGTACTTTTCAGTAGCTGGAACAAACAGAGAAACAAGCGGTTGAAATAATCACGGTGTCAATAAGTTTCAAATGAGAACTGTTTCTGGTTCTAAAATCATAGTGAAGTTTTTCTCATGGATACTCATAAAAAGGCTCCGTATGTTTTAGTGGAAGGTGTAATCAATAACATTCTTGTGATATCCAGTGGTAAGTTTCACTGACCTATTTCTCATTATTTCTTTCCTTTAGAGATTATGATATCAAAGAGAAAATTCTTCAGATCATTCAGTGAAGAATCAAATTAGTTTTATGATTGTCTGGATTGATCCAATAATTATATTAAATGTCTGGAAGTTAGTCTCAATCTCTCTTGCCTGTTGCCTTTTGACTCACTTTATATATATCTAAAAGTTGTGTATGTGTCGAGCTGTGTACTCATGGCAATAGGAATGATATGAATGTTTAAGCAAGATGGCTCTTTGTATTTTTGTTTATTTTATTTTTCCATTTGGGAGAAAAGGAAAGTTGGAGAAGTCAGGATAAAACATTTCTAAGAAGGGAAATAGTGACTTTATTTGTGTAATATCTTTAAGTGTAATACATTGAAGTCATACCGATCCTCTGTATTTGATGAAGCCTGTTATACTGATCAGACTAGACTTTCCACCATCTGCTGGACCTTTATGTTGAGAGTAGCAGCAGTTCTTCTGCCATGTTGAGGAAGGAGATTAAATTCTTCAAGCCACTCAGCCATTAAATTACATACTAATGTTCAGTGATGTTTTAAAAGGGATCCTTATTATTATGATATTAGTGTACTTGAATTTGATATTGTACCATGGTTTTGAACGAGTCCTGCTAGTGGTGCAGAGAAATTAAGAATATAGGAAAGAATTATCTGTAGCTTGCTTTTATAAGGGAAACAATGTTATTTAGTGTAAAAGAAAACCTACTTGCCCAAACACCTGCTATTTCTTTCTCCTCTTTTTACTTAGAGAGTGACTTGGCCTGAGATGACTTGGAGAAGTAGGAGAAATGTAAAGGGAAGGCATTCAGTTTAATTATTATAATGGTGTGATGTTTATTGTGTTTACAGAAAACTAAGAATTCTTTTTTTTAGTTGTTGGGTAGATGTTAGTGTAGTTATAATATAATTACTGCAAAATAAACATTCAGGCAATAATAATAATAATAGTATTTCAAATCGGTAAATAGATGTGATGCAGAAATAGTGCATTTTTTTCCTCCTATCTCTCAAGTACATATAACATACATAGAATATACCTGACATATTCTTCAGTGAATGAGAGAACCATTTTCTGAAAAGTGGTTATGATTCTTGAAGTGGAGAATTATATGATGTTTAAAAATATCATTAATAACAGATTCACTGAAATGCAGACTATATAAGTCAAACTTCCTAAAAAAAAAAAAAAAAGTGAATGTAATACCATTTCGCCAACAGCCATGATATAATGTTGAAATGTGTTAGGATCTTCTTGGGTGCTAACTACCTAACATTTCATGTATCAGGAGCAGTTACACAAACCATAACAATTCACATACTTGGAATGACAAATGGAATAGAAGGCAGAGGAAGATAAGATGAATTCAGATATCCATTTAGTTCTTTGTGAATTACGAATGTGTGCACTTACTTAAGTCATGGCATGGTATTGGTGTCATTCAGCTGCTGGCATATGGATAATGGAGAGCATTTCATCAGGATTTGAGTGAATGCTATTTTATTGCCTTTTGTTCGAGTCTTCCTTTTCACCCCAGTGATTTCACATTTTCTACTTGCTGTCTTATTCTTGACTTCTCAGTCTTTGGATTTTCTCAGTGGGGCACTTTATCTCACTCCTAAGTAGCTCCAATAGTTTCAGTACACAGTTCAGTGAGTCAAGTTGATGAAGCATTAAGGTTGCAAAACACCGCTGGTGATCTTTTCTTAAAAGTTGTATTTAGATGGAAAATATTCCTGAGAAAACCTTGAGAAGCACTAGAATGCAGTAGAATTTTACTTTCATGCAACTTCTATCAGTGCAGCTAGACTGGATTTAGTTTTCAAGCTGTCCCATCCTAAAATTGATCCCACTGAGTTCACAGTAAAATCTTTTATTTTTTTTCCAAGTGAATTTTAGCTATGTCACCTATCTTCTCATTCTGTACTTATGTAATTTTTTTTGAACATAAATAAAGGATTTTAAATTCACCTTTTGAGTTTGAGATCCAATCTCTCATAGTGATATTTAATTTTGGTTTTACTATTAGGTTCTTACAAAGGTAATTGCGGTTTTTGCCATTAAAAGCCACAATTTCCTTTGCACCAACCTAATATATTATTCTGCTTTCCAGCTCTCTGAAATCTGTACATTTGATGAGAATAAATTTTATGTTTATTATATTTTTTATATTTTTTGTATAATTTCCACATGTTCTAATTGTTATTTTATATTATGATAAAGAATAAATTTTATGTTTAATCTTAAATAATTAGTTTATATTTTAAGTATGAGTATTTTAAATATATAAAGTCGGTTACAAGTTTTCATAGTATAACTGACAGGCAAAGTCAATGAAGCTATTGCAAGAAAAAAAAGACACCTGTGAAACTTAAATGTAGGTTCATGAAAAGACAATATAAATATCTAGAAGGTATAGAAGGTCAGAATACAACTGGCTAGACTGAAGGAGAATTTAAGCAATATCTTGCAAAGTGCTCAAAAGTGAACTATAGGAGATCCTCAAATAGTCAGAAAGGAAACCAGCTATAGAATCAATGCTACCACTTAATTAGAGCAAATTTGCGATTCAGCAATGAAAAGGAGATAGATAGATAGATAGATAGATAGATAGATAGAATAATACGTTTTTTGCCTGACTCCTTATTGAAAGATGTGAGAAAAATCTTTTTACTAAAATATTCTCGAAAATATTTATGTTAGACCCATTCCTTTATTAAATACATTTTAGACCTTACATATTTTACACAGTACATATTTTTACAGCTACAACAAGTGCGACCTATTAATCTCAAACTCTGCTCAATAATCATTAACATATATATTAAAGTTACAAAATGACTTATGTCTTCCAGTTTAACCTAGTTTTCTTTACCACTGGGGAAATAATTTTCTATGATTCCATCAAGTATTCCCTCTGAGTTAATTGGGAACACGAAGTAGCATAAAATTCAAGCTTTCACAGTATAAGTGTATGTTGTTTTTGCTTATTCATTCATTCCATAGGCATTTATCTAGTATCTTCTATGCTGGGGATATGTCATACCTTCCTCAAGCATTGTACCATCTCATAAAGTTTACAGTCTCTTTTGCAGCTAGAGCTGTGTGATTCCTTCTTCAGATCTGGTTGTTAATCTCAAAGTTACCATTACTCCTGTGGTCCAATTGGAAGCACAGTCGCAATGTGGATTGTGAAACAAAGGCTGTGATGGATGCTGCAGTGTTCACAAAACACTATTTGTATGCCGATAATTGGGCAATGCAACTGTTGGGTAAACCTACCATCTACATTGAAATAATAGTTAATTTAAATGACTACTATTGAGGGATGACTTCATAGTCTGTACCTTTTAGCTACTTACAGCCATTTTAATTTTTGCTAGTGAAATTTTTATTAGTGAAATTGTTGCAGAACAATAGCTAATTGTCAAAAAATACTGATAATATTTTTATATTTTAAGTATGCATTTTATAGATAAATCTTTTATCAAGTTTTGCTATTTCAAATAATGCCACTGTTTAATTATGAAATTATTCAACTTATTTTACCGGAGAAACCAGTACTTTCTTTAGATGAATGTACTCTTCCCTTCTCTGAGTTGTAATGGAAATAAGGTCATATTAAAATATTTGGTCAATCTATATTTTACTAAAACATTTCAAGGACTACTAAGCTCCTTGGCCTAGAATGCAATTCATGGAGGAAAAAATAGTTTGTTTAAAATGTTATATTAAAGTTTAGAGACAAAGTTATTTTTGGATGTTCTTCTTTACTAGAATGTATAATTTATTTACTTTGTTTTTTTTTTTCAAGTAGGTTTTATTTTGTAGAGTTGTTTTAGGTTTACAGCTAAACGGAGCAGAAGGTACAGAGATTTCCCATATATCCTCTGCCCTCACACATGTGTAGCCTTTTCCATTATCAACATCTCCCACCAGACTGGTGCATTGTTGCAACTGATGAACCTATACTAACACATTGTCATCCAGAGTCCATAATTTGCATTAGGGCTCACTTGTGGAATTGTATATTCTGTGGGTTTGGACAAATGTATGACATGTACCTACATTGTAGGGTCATCCAGAGTAGTTTCATTGTCCTAAAAATCCTCTGTGCTTTGCCTATTTCTTCCTTCTTCCTCCGAAATTCTGGCAACCCTTGATCTTTTTTACTGTCTCCATGGTTGTAGCTTTTCCAGAATGGTAGATTGTTGGAATCACAGAGTATGCAGCCTTTTCTGATTGGTTTCTTTCACTTATAACATGCATTTAAGCTTCCTCTATTCATGGCTTGATAGCTTATTTCCTTTTAGTACTGAACTATATTCCACTGTCTGGATATAACACAGCTTGCTTTGTTTCAGGGTGTGTGTGTGTGTGTGTGTGTGTGTGTGTGTGTGTGTGTGTGTGTGTTCCACAGTTAGAATGTAAGCATCATTAAAAGAAAGAAAGGATTTTGTCTGTTTTTTCATTACTCTAATCTCCAGGCCCTGGTACAGACCAGATGCTTTCAAAAAAATTTTCCCCAATGATTGAAATGGAAATTAAAACTCTCATTAGGAGAAATTAAAGCAAATCAAAACAAATTCTCTCACTTTTTTTTTTTTTTTGAGACAAGTCTCTCTCTGTTGCCCAGGCTTGAGTGCAGTGGTGTGAAAACTGCTAACTGCAGCCTCAACATCCTTGGTTTAAGGGCTCCTCCTGCCTCAGCTTCCCATGTAGCTGGGACCACAGGCACGCTTAACCATGGCTGACTAATCTTTTGATTTTTTTGTATAGACAGAGTCTCACTAGGTTGCCTAGGCTGGTCTCAAATTCCTGGGCTCAAGCAATCCTGCCTTTATCTCCCATTGTTGGGATTACAGGCATGAGCCGCCATGCCTGTAATGTGGGTCCGAAATGCAGCCTGCGTTCGAACCAGGGACTCCAGTGTTCTCGGGGCCTGGCGCCGGGGCTGATGGGAAGGCACTTTCATCCGTGAGGGACCCAGGATTGCTTCTCGGCCTCGCGACTATTTTTTTTTTGCCACAGGTACACCACCTCACCTCCCTCACTATTTACCTTCCCCTCAAGGGACTTCTGCTCACTTTTGGGTACCCTTAGCGTTCCCGAAATGCACCCTACATTCGAACCAGGGACCACAGGGTCCCCGTGGCGCAGCGCAGAGGCTGATGGGAAGGCATTTTGTTCCGTGGCAATCCATGCCCCGCTTCTCTGCGGCGCCTTTTTTTTTTTTCTCTCGAACAGGTGCCTCACTATCCCTCCCTAAAACCTTATCTTCCAATCAGGGACCTTCTCACCGATTGGTGGTACCCCTACCTGGCCCGAGAGGCACCGTGGGTTCGAACCAGGGACGCCAGGGTCTCTAGGTACCAGCGCAGGGGCTCATGGCAAGGCACTTTCATCCGTGGAGACCCAGGAATGCTTCTTGGCGGAGCCTTTTTTTTTTTTTTTCTGCCACATGTGCCTCCCCTCCCCTCACTCCAACCTTACTTATCCTCTCAGGAGCCTCCTGCCCTCTTTGCGTTACCACTAACAGGCCCGAAAGGCACCCTGGGTTCGAACCAGGGACCCCAGGGTACCCGCGGCCCAGCGCTAGGGCTGATGGGAAGGCACTTTCGTCATGGTGGACCCAGGAACACTTCTCAGTGGTACCATTCTCTCTTTTTTTTGTCTGCCACAGATGGCCCAACTCCCCACACTCACAGTTTACCTTCCCCTCAGGGCCTTCTGCCCACTTTGGGGTACCCGTAGGGAGCCCAAGATGCCCCTGTATTTCAACCAGGGACGCCATGGTCCCCCGGTCTCTGGGCAGGGGCTAATTTGAATTCACTATCGTACGTGGGGGACACAGGCCCCGTTTCTCAGCGGTGCGTTTTTGTTTTTTCTACCCTTCCCTTAAGCCTTACTTTCCCCTCAGGGGTCTTCTGTAAGCTTTGGAGTACCAAAGTGGCGCGTTTATTTTTTCTCCCACAGTTGCCTCACCTCCATTGCCTCAAACCTTACTTCCCATTCAGGGGCCTTCTGCCCGCTTTGTGGTACCCCTGGCGGGCCCGAGACACACCCTGGTTTCGATCCAGTGACCTCAGGGTCTCCGGGTAGCAGCGCAGGGGCTGATGGGAAGGCACATTCGTCCGGGGGGTACCCAGAAACGCTCCTGGGTTGTGTGTTGTTTTTTTTCTTCCTGCCACTGGTGTCCCACGTCCCCTCCCTCAAACCTTACTTGTCCCTCTGAGGCCTTCTGCCCTCTTTGTGGTACCACTAGCTGGCCCAATACACATCCTGGGTTGGAAACAGGGACGCCTGGGTCCCCGGGGCCCAGCACAGAGGCCGACTGGAATGTACTTTCTTCGGAGGGCGTCCCAGGTCCCGCTTCTCGGCATCGTGTTTTTCTATTTTTTCTGCCACAGGTGCCTCATTTCCCTTCCCGCAAACCTTATCTTTCAATCAGGGGTCTTCTGCCCGCTTTGAGTGCACATAGCGGGCCCAGGACACACCCTGGGTTCGATCTAGGGACGCCAGCGTCCCCGGGACTTAGCGCAGTGGCTGATGGGAAGGCACTGTTGTCCATGTAGGACCCAGGAACGCTTCTCAGCGGTGTGTTGTTTTTAATTTTTTTCTGCCACAAGTGCCCCAGCTCCCCTTCCTCGAACATTACCTTCTCGTCAGGTGCCTTCTGCCTGCTTTCAGGTACCCACAGTGAGCCCAAGAATCACCCTAGTTTTCAACTGGGTAGGCCACCGTCCCCAGGGCCCAGCGAAGGGGCTGTAGGGAAGGCACTTTCTTCCCTGGGGGGACAAGGAACACTTCTCGCCAGTGCGTTTGTGTGTGTGTGTGTGTTGTTGTTGTTGTTGTTGTTTTTTGTGATACCACCGGTAACCCACCTCCCCGCCCTCAAACCTTACCTTCCCCTAAGGGGCCTTCTTCCCAGTTTTGGATACCATTTGTGGGCCCGAAACGCACTCTGGTTTCGAACCATGGACCCCAGGGTTCCCGAGACCCAGAGCAGGGGCTGATGGGGAGTCACTTTCTTCCATGGGGGACCCAGGAAAGCTTCTCGGCGGTGCAATGTTTTTTTCCTGCCACAGGTGCACCTCCTCCCCTCCCTCACTATTTGCAATCACCTCAGGTGCCTTCTGTCCTCATTGGGGTACCCTTAGCGGTCCCGAGATGCACCCTTGATTCGAACCAGGAACACCTGGGTACACGTGGCACCGTGCAGGGGCGGATGGGAAGGCACTTTTGTCCGTGGGCAACCCAGGCCCCGCTTCTCGGTGGCGTGTTTTTTTTTTCCTGCAACAGGTGCCTCACCATCCCATGCCTAAAGTGGTTTAGGAGCCGCAGAAAGGTGAGGAAGGGCAGTGTAGGGCAGCTAACACTTGAGCATCAAGGCTTTCTGCATTTCTGCTTTGTAAAGGATAAAAATATTTGGGGGGCAGATAGTATATCTTTCTTCCACTACTTTCAGAGTTGTTGGATACAAAAATGCAGTCCGAGTATGTTAGGACTGGAATCTTCTTTTTTCTTTTTTTCTTTAGAGCTAGAAGTTGAATCTTATTGTCGTTATGTTATTCCAAACATTAAGGCTATACTTAGCAATAGACTTAAGCATTGTATACCTGGGAAGTCAACATACAGTTGTTGAGCCCATGTCATGTCTTTCAGGTAGTGGGGAATAAGATACACTGGAGAGGTTCTGATTGGAAGAGGGCTAAAGAAGGCCAAGTGCACACTGATGGAATATCAGGAGATTTGTGCAGCCTAAGTCTTAAAATTTAATTTGATTTTAAAGTATGTTTATTTTCATTTTTGTTCTGTTTTAGGTGGGTTCTCTAGAAGCAGTGCCTGAAATAGGAATTCAGGTGATAGCGATTTATTTACTGAGGACGTGATCTTCAGGAAAGAACCTTTAGTGGAGAGAGTGAAGCAAGAAAGAGAAGAGAGAGAAGAAAGCAAGGAGAAAGAGCAAGGCAAGGAGGTGGTATCATATGAAGGCTGGATATGTGTGTGGGGCGTGGGGAGCTGAGAACTTTATTCACTGCACGAATGGCAAGGTTGTTGACCTTTTGTACTCCAGAATCAGTCAGTCATTAACTGGTACCCATGACTAAGGACGCAGTGGCAAGGCAGATTTTGCCAGCTGAGGGCAATTCCTGGAGAAGGGAGCAGCTGTGAGCTCTTACCTGCCAACACAATGGGATTCTACTCTTGCACCCAGGGTTAAGGGGAGATACTTTTCACATAACAGAACAAAAGAGTTTGCTGAAGCACTGTTAAGAAAATGGAAATTGTAGGAATTATAGCAGTAGATTCTGACTTTGCCTTTCTTTTGACACAGGTTGTATTTCCTGTAAGACAATAAAGGTAGAAATGATTTAACCGGATACAGATGGAATTTCTCTATTGATTTATATTGAAACTTATGGCACCTTGTACTTTATCACTACTTGCTTTACCTCTGATTATAGCTTCTGCCAGCCACAGCTCATCATGTGCCTGAGGTTGGAATGCCTGGAAGTGACAGTTCTATGATAAGAACTTGTTTTAAATCAAAAGGCAGATCCAGTTCAATTTCTCTGACAATGGGCTCTTCAAATGCTCTGAAGAACAATAGTTTCAGAAGTTAAGCTTCTCTGGCCTTGTGAATTTCTCTCCTAGCAAGGATTACTGAATTTTCATTCGAGTCTTTCTGTGGTCTTTGCTGTATCCAAAATAACTTGTATTTGTTTGATTGCTTTAGTAGCAATATATCCAGTCTTTGGAGACTTTGTAATCCATGATTAGGTGTGAAATTTGTCGCTTGTAAAGTTCCACTGATGCCAATAATTAATCAATGGTTACTACTACAGTTTCTAAAAAGAGTGGGTTCCAAAAAAAAAGTTCCTTTGGAAATCACCTCTGTTTTAAATCTCCAGGTTTGTTTTATTATTTGTGATGCTTCAAATCAAAAAAGACCTTCTAATATATATTAAGATTCATTGAGCCTCCAGTAATCTGTTTAAAGGCTGGAAGGTATAATACTATTCTGGTACGTATGTCTTAATATATCTGTATTGCAGAATGATTGGGTACCACTTATGTTTAAAATATCTAAAATGATTAAAATGTATAACCATCTTATGGAATGTTTAGACATGAGAGGAAAAACCTTAATCATTCATAATCTTACTGTTCATATCATTTCGTTTTTAAATTTTCCCTTCCAAACTTACTTTGTTCCTCAGAGTTGTAAATAAAATCTGTACAATTTTAAAACCAGCCTTCACACTTATGTCATGAATATGGCCCATTACATATTATCTGCAACCACCATTTGAAAAATATTGTTCTGTTTTTTGAATAGAAACATTATGCATGTTCATTGGAGAAAATGAAAAGAATAAAAAAGTCAATCCTAGTACCACTGATCCCTTATTCCCCTGTGTCCACTTATGATCCCAGGGCTCACACTGTGGACCTTGTCTTTGAGTGTGGCTGGCAAAGGATATGGCCCTGACAACCTCTCTTGGGCCCTCCTGAGGCTGAGATTCGGTCGCAGGTACTTCTTAGGGAGAAATCTTGGTTGGTTCTCCTAGCAAATCTGTACTTTAGCAGATCCACCTACCTATAGCCCTTTGAGGTTGTTGACTTTTCCTTAGCCACTGTCAGAAGAGGCTGATTCTTTTTAAAATTTTTTAAAACTGTTGTTATTTTGTTCCTTTTATTTTTAGTTGACATGTCATAATTGTACATATTTGTGACATACAGAGTGATATTTCCGTATGTGTATATAATACATAATGTGCAAATCAGGGAAATTAAGCATCTCTGTCACAAAGAATTCATTCTTTTCTTTGTGTTTAGAATATTCAGAATCCTCTTTTGGAGCTTTTTGAAAATATACAACAAATTGCAGTTAATTGTCTTCACCCTGCAGTGCTGCAGAACACCAGAGCTCATTCCTCCTAAGCAGCTGCAATTTTGTAGCCCTTCACCAACCTCTCCCTATCCTCTCTTCCTCCCCTTCCCAGCTTCGAATACCTACAGTTCTACTCTCTACTTCCATGAGTTCAGTTGTTTTTTAGCTGCCACATATGAGTAAAAACCATGTGGTATTTACCTTTCTATGCTTGACTTATTTCACTTAATATAGACTCATCCATGTTGCTGTGAATGACAGTATTTCAATATTTTTTTTTATGGCAGAACAGCATTCCATTGTGTATTATACCACAATTTTCCTTATCCACCATCTGTTGATGGACATTTATGTTGATTCCATATCTTGGCTATTATGAACAGTGCTGCAGTAAACATGGGGTGTAGCTATCCCTTTGATGTACTGAGTTCCTTTCCTTTGGATAATCAGTAGTAGGATTGCTGGATTATATAGTAGTTCTATCTGTAGTTTTTTTTGAAAACCCTTCATACTGTTTTTTATAATGGGTATACTAATTTACATTCCCATCAACAGTGTTTTTGACTGTTCTATTTCTACCATGTTGTTACATTAGACATTGGCTCTTCTAATTGATTTGTTTCCTCGGAATTGCCAGGTAGAAGCTGGAAATTCTAATTGGCTCAACTGTTTTCATTTTAGTCAAATATTCTTCTGGCCAAGTCTTATAGATAAGTACACAATGATGGTAATTTATTATATATTTAAAAATAGGATATACTGAATATGTAACCTAAACATAATAATTTTGTCTGTTACCTCTCTTTAAGAAGAGAAAGTAATACACATTTTCTGTGGAAAATTCCTGATACACAGGCTAATAACTGGTTCTCTTTTTGTTACACTCGAAGATGAGATGATTAAAATTATAACTTTAGAAATCTCTTAAACAAATGATTATGTGGCTTTTTTTTTCTTTTGGGATTTAGCCTGTTTATGTGTGTATGTGGTTTTCTTTGTTTTTAACAGTAGTGCTTATGCTTAAAATTCATAAGAGATATTTACAAATAAAATATTATCTTCATTATGCACTTTGCAAAATATTCCCAGTTTATTACATAATATTTTATAGTATATATTTACTATTCAATAATTATTTATACAATTTCCATTCTTTTTAAAAAATGGCATTTACAACAATTTAGACTTCGTTGTGTATGGAAGTGATGAGACGTCACTATCAGGCAACTTTTCTCCACCTTGATTTCTCTATTCCTGAGTTCCTGATTTCAATCTGTCTCATGGTTACCTAGAATATGTCTCTAAATCGTTTTTCAAAAATAAGTAACATATGTTTACTTTATGAGAGTATTTGAGAATGCTTTGTTGCATAATATGTGAAACATTCATTTTTATTTGCTCTGGAATTTCTAATTTATAACATTTCACTTCTCACAAATCTGTAGTCTTGTTTCATAGTGTTCTTACAAATAATAAGGCAGAAGAATCTGTGGCCAGTTTTTATATTTTTCTTTTGTTTTTCTGCATGGATGCTTGTATGCCTTTTTTTTTTTTTTTGGATTTGATGCTGAAGTTTTATTTACCAGGGTATGTTAGGTTTTTTCCCTGTATTTTTAAATTTTGTTTTTGGAAAGTTATAAGTTTCTTGAGATATGAAGATTGTAGCCTTCACCTCAGGGGTTATATAATATTTATGAAATATGACATATTAAAAATATAGATATCATATCTTTAAAAATATATTTCACTTTTTTGCAGTCTCTTTTTCAGTGATGTCAAATAGCCTATCATAGTTTCTCTTGCATTTTTCATCTCTGTGTTATTTCAGTGCATTCTGGTAGTTGTAGTAAATTGGTTAATTTCATATCTTAGATGAAACCTTCTGATGTATTTTGGCTTCTGTAAGGCTGCTTTTATCCATGGCATTTCTGATTTTTTACGTTTTTTTCTGTCTTATTCAGCTCTGTTTTACTGTCTATTTTATCATCCTTTCTTCTTCTCCTATTTTAAGTACCTCCTCTTTCATAGAATTTTACTGTGAACTTATTAATACATCATAATTTACCTCTGTTTCCTTAGGAAAGATCAATGCCAAGCAATATTATTTTGCTTCTTCAACTTTGCCCAATAAAATCCAGGTGTGATGTTGGATTTTGTTGGTATACTAGTCCAGCCTGGTATTCATCAGAAGCATAGTCAGAAGCTTTGTTTGTATCCTCTCACTGTCCATAGGATGTTATTAAAATTCTTTTCTAGTATGTTTTGCAGAAGAAATTGTCGATAAAAGGTGACTTTATCAGTTCTATGATCCAGTGCCTGGGATAAGGGGAAATAAACAGACTTTATTTTTAGTACAGTTTGTTCTCTGTAGACAGCTATGCTTCTTTCGCAAAGGCCCGCTTTCATATGTAATTTTTTACTGAGCCTTCATTCTCAGTAGAATGAGAGGGGACAGGCATGATGTCCACCATCAACCTGGAGGACAGTCTACCATGTCAGGGAAAGGATCCACCATTGGGCTTCTTATTTCATATAGTTGTGTCACAGGGCAAACCTCAAAGTTGGGGTTCAGCTTGAGAAGTCACATAGGTTCTTGGCTTTGCACAGGAAGGAATTCAAGAGTGAGCAGACAGAATTAAGTGAGAGCAAATTATTAGGACATAAAAGAATGAAAGGGTGGCTACTCCATAGGCTGGTTGGCTATTTTTATGATTATTTCTTGATCACATGCTAGACAAGGAGTGGATTATTCATGAGTTTTCCAGGAATGGGGTGTGGAATTCCTGGAAATGAGGGTTCCTCTTCCTTTCAGACCATGTACGGTAACTTCTGGATGTTGCCATGGCATTTGTAAACTGTCATGGTGCTGGTAGGACTGTCTTTTAACGTGCTGATGCATTATGATTAGTGTATAATGAGCAGTGGGGACCCCCAGAGGTGGCTTTTGCTGCCGTCTTGGTTTTGGCAGGTTTGGCCAGCTTCTTTACTGCATCCTGTTTTATCTGCACAGTCTGCTGAACTCCTATCTCAGGGCGTGTGCCTCTGAGTACAGCAGATGTCAACAAGGTTTTGAACTGTTTGCTATCAGTTCCACATGCTTTCTGTCCCCCCTGGATTCATTATGGAAATGTATGATTTTCAAAGAATTTGCTAGATCTTTAGGACTTTATGTGGAACTACCTCAAAGATTGTGCCATGTGAATGTCACCTTGATTTTGTGTTCAGGGTTTTACAATTACTCCTCTATTTTATTTTTCTTTCATCAGTTTGATTGTGATTTGAAGGAAACAGTAACATCCCTGTACCAATGTTATAGTCTAGAAGTACTCTATTATTTTTGATAGCAACATATTATATTACCAATTGGATGTCCTTAATATTTTAAAGTTTTTGTACCTTAGATTGGGTTTATTATTTGTACAAATATATATTTTTTTAATATGTAAAATTTTGATCCAACAAATTTATTTTTCTTGAGCCTCTTTTTTTTTTTTTTTTTTTTTTTTTTGCTGTTGTTTTGTTTGTTTGTTTTTGTTTAGGTACCTAGTAATTTTTATTTCCTATAATTTTATTTGATGGTAAACTTTTTGAGGAATGAAATTCATGGTTTCTTAGTAGAGCCTCTTATGCCCCAAAAGACAAATAATATACATTAAAAGAATGGATTGCTTGTCTTGAGTTGCTGTTAGGATGCAAATTAGCCCACTAGAGCTCTGAAAAGTGTTACTTGCTGTCTGTCACATGCTCTGATTTTCAAGTGCCCGACAGGCTCATTTGCCCCTCAATTGGCCTCCCCAACTGGGAGTCCCTTCTCATCTTCTTGTCATTAGTTTTGGAGAAGGAAAGCACATGCCATTATTTGCAAAAGCTCGAGCTTGTAGGCCACTCATCAGAACATTGACCATTGACCCTTTACTTGCAATGCTTGTTATCAAACATGTAACGGGAACTTGTTTTCCCTCTGGCATTCAAATCTATGTAACTTTAAGAGTTCTACAGAAATGAAATATAAAGAAAATACCCTGAGCTCCTGTGTTAACCAATCTTATAGAAGAAGCATATAAATGTACATTCCCTAAATCTCTTAGGATTGTAAGCTGTAGAAAGTAATAAATTGCCTTACTTGATTCTCTTAATTCTCCAAAGGTTTGCAGACTCAGAATGCCCCTATTTTTAAAGTTTTCAGGGCCTTGTGCTATCATTTCACACATCTCCAAAGGCTCATGGTGTCATGTGATATATCTTTCATTTGATGTATTACCTTCCATAATTATAGCATATGTTTTCTGTGCCTATTAAATCAAAACGAAAATATCAGAGAAAATGAAGATTTCCCCTAATGATTTGCTTATGTTCACATATTGTTTGTTGCTCATATCCAACACCAACCATGCCTGTTTTTTTCCTGGAGTTATTTTACTGTTTTCCACGTGCTTAATTGCTGAATGGTTTGTATCAAAGTATGTTAGAAACATCCAAAATGGAATTCAGAACCAGAAAATATCTGGAAGAAAACCATTTAATTGGAATGTTTAGCACATTCACAAAAGTGATTGGGAATGGAATACTCTTTGTAAGCCCCTTTTTAAACTGACATTTAGATCCTCCATCTTTGTGGGGGCAACTTGGGTTTGACAGAAAATGGGAAATAAATAACATTTTGTCTTGAAGATTTTAAGGATGTAGTTTTATCCTCACACTACAGAAAGCACTTTTTGAGTAGCGCATGTTAAACCTAGCTCACAGAACTATGTTTTTTTGTAAACGTTATTATTATAATTTTTTAGAGACAGGGTCTCACTGTGTTGTTGCCCAAGTTGGAGTGCAGTGCTACGATCATAGCTCACTGTATCCTCAAACACCTGGGCTCAAGCAATCCTTCTGCCTCAGACTCTTGAGTAGAGAACCACACTTTTATAAGAGTTTGTATGGCCCAAATACCTCTCTTCATGATGGTAGGATTTGTTCCTTCCCCTTGGTTTTGCTTCCTTGTGCCACTATAAGAACTATTTATCACAATACATAATACATGTGGAGGCTATTATCCTGGGGAATTTTTGATATTTGTTGTCGTCTTTTGCAGGGATCATTCTTGTCTTTAATCATGTTTCTCCCTGAATTACTTCTTCCTCTCAGAACTCCATGACATGGATATGGTCAAATGAGCCTGGGGCCGTGTCTCTTTTGGAAAAGTTTTCTGCAACTTTAGAAGCCAAATATGGTTAAGGTTAGGACACAAAAGAAATGACAGAATGAGATGCTCTAGTGAGAAAACTGTTTTTATTGGTTTATGTTTTTATGCCCCTTATCACCATCAGAATATTAAGAGCTATAGGGTCAGGATCAGGTAGCAAGCCTAGGGAATGATACAAATGAAAGCTCACGTTTATTGCTTGCTCATTACCAGCTAGTAATTTTCTAAGCCTTTCCCATTTGGTAAAATATTTAATTACTGTTGGGGTCCGTGTGTTTCCTAAACAAAGGAACGAACACACAAGACAACACAGGACAAGACAAACATGGCGGCCACCCCGAGCAGCACGCTCTGCTTTATTTTATACACGCTTGTGGAATTTTACCAGGTCACAAGACACGAGTTGTTTTTATGTCATGAGTTGTTTTTCTGACCTTTCCCTAACTTTCTGAGTTCTTAAGATGCTTAAACATTAACCAGTTCCCAGCGTCTGCTGTTTGCGGCTGACTCTTTTGTTCTTCCTGTTTGCAGAGAAGAAACGTCATGCTTTGCAAGAGCATAACTATCGGGAACATCTCGTTAGCGAGCATGTGGTCCTCTACAAATTACCACAAAAAACTTGGTCTCATCTTCCTTATGTGTGCTCTAGGAGCAAATGGCATTCTTGGCCCATCTGATCCAGTCCTCTCTTAAGAGTGAGAGAGAAGACAAGAATTTGGAGCCCAATTGTGATTAGTGTTGAGAAATGTCTCTCTGCCCACTCACCTCCTCTGCATTTATTCTTTGGCACCTTTTAGGGAGGTAATGTGTAGGCTAAAGGTTTGAGGACTCAAAATTTTGGCCAATGTTATCTCTGTCTCAGAGATGTTCCTCCTATGGAGGTTTAGAAAAATCTGCAACTCTGAGGCTATACCAAACTCTCTATACAAAAGCGTCTTTTTTTTTTACACCTTATTGTAAAATAAAGCTCTTACCTTGATTGCAATCTTTTGCCTCGGGTATAAACAGATGAAAGACCTTGTGATCAATTTTACTTCAACTCAGAAAAAGTTGGTACCTTGATTACTTTCTTTTCCTTTAGAGGGAATTATGGAGAATAACTTTTTTCTTTTCTAAGGGTTTTCTGAATTTATTTGTCAGCAGAGGTTATTTAATGGCCACGCCATAGCCTCAGAATCTGTAATTCATCTCTCTTGTAAAATTTCTCTTAAAATACTATTATGATTAATAGGTGTTGAAAATAAATATATAGACATTCCTTGACTTACCATGGGGTTATGTCCCAGTAAATCCATGGTAAATTGAAAATATCATTAAGTCAAAAGTGTTTTTAATACACCTAACCAAACATCATAGCTAAGCTTAGCTTACCTTAAATATGCTCAGAACACTTACCTTAGCCCACCATTTGGCAAAAGCATCTGACATGAAGCCTATTTTATCATAAAGTGTTAAATATCTCCTATAATTTATTAAATATTATACCGAAAGTGAAAACCAGAATGGTTGTATGGGTGTTTGAAATATGGTTTCTACTGAACGCATATTGCTTTTGCACCATCGTAAAGTTGAAAAATTGTAAATTGAACCGTCTTAAGTTGGAACTGTCTGTATATGCTTAAATTATTCCTTACAGACTCTTGCCTGGGCTTCAGTAAACAAATTTGGCAAGGAGAGTTTCAGATGATGTTCAGTGCCAAATTTGCATCTCAGACAATTTGGGATTCAGAAGAATATTTTGCTGCGACATTGGATTAACTCAATTATGTAGTAATTAACAAGATCTACTTCAATATGAGAATTTCAACACATGCACATATACACTTACCACCTAGAGGTTTTAGTGGCTGGAAAGCAGCAGAAATCCTGTCTTTCCTCCTGAAGGGGAACTTTGTCATCAGACCAAAGAAACAGGCCTAGTAATTAGTCCAAAGTTATTGTGTGGCAATAGCTAGGTAAAATGTCCCAAAACAGGAATTTATTTTTGTTCAGGCCTCTGTTGGTTTCTTGTATTATTCCACAACATTAAATGCCCACTTGCTACACTGCATTGACAGCAACTAATGCTAAGCTTCTCTGCTGCCTGTACTGTAGCCTCTTCTGTTGTCAATACCACCATTCTTCTTCTTTGCTTGCCTACATTTAGAGGAACAGTTTCATCACTTACTAGGTAGACTGAGAAAAATGTGGCCTTGGCCCTTTTTGAATGGTGTCATTACAGGTATGCAAAATTTTAAAAATGATTTTGCACAAACACATGGGCTTTTTATTTCAGGAAATATTTAGTTGACTTCTTCCCTGGAGATGCCAGGCCATGAAGGTGCAGCCAAGTTAACAAGAGGATAACAGACAATTACAGACACATTCATAGCAGTACTATTTGCAACAGTGCTAAATTGGAAACAACCCAATCCAGTAGAATGGGTAAATTGTTATATATTCATACAATGGCATAATTCAATCACAGAAAAAATTTGAAAATGCAGTGGCATGGATAAAGCTGACAAACGTAATAATGGGTAAAAGGACCCACAGGCAAAAAATATGCACTGTAGGATTCCATTTATATATATTTCAAAAAACAAGCAAAACAAACCAATTCTTTTAGATCTTGAGATAGTGGTTACCATTGGAGGCTTCTGTCTGGAAGGGGACACACTGTGGCTTCAGGGGTTCGGTAATGCTCTGTTTCTAGGTGCTTATCTCGTGGATATATTCACTTTGAAAATCCAGTGGGGTGAACTTTCTTATTTGTTTGTTATGCTTCAACAAAGAATTTTACATTAAAAACAAGAAAGAGCAAGCAAGCAAGCAAGCAATCAAGCAGGGTGGTAATGAGAATCTGAGAGCAATGTGCCAACTCGCAATGCCATCTTCGCTGACACGTAAAAATATTTGTGTTTTAACAAGTGTCCTTTGCTTAAATGAAATAGGTATCTACTCCCATTTAGGTGACATGTGATGGACAGTTGCTTTTGTTTTTGGCAAATTTTTAAGAGGGAAATTGAGTTGAGCCCAGTGGCATAAAGCAAGAAAGAGGACCAATTCATTGAGGAGCCCATCTGATGACATATGTAGGTTAATAGCAAGAAACTACTAATTAAAACTACTAATGATACTAGCCCCATTGGCCTCTATTTTCTGTATAATTCTTGATTTATATCTTCTTCTAACTAAATTGCCTTTCTGATTATCGTTGCACATGTATTCATTGTTTGTTTGACAGAAAGAGAAGGCCAGGCGCGGTGGCTCATGCCTGTAATCCCGGCACAGTGAGGGGCCAAGGTGGGTGGATCACGAAGTCAGGAGATGGAGATCATCCTGGCTAATATGGTGAAACACTTTCTCTACTAAAAATGAAAAAAGTTAGCCAGGCATGGTGGTCCATGCCTGTAGTCCCAGCTACTCCATAGGCTGAGGTAAGAGACTCACTTGAACCCGGGAGGTGGAGGTTGCAGTGAGCCAAGATTGTACCATTGCACTCCAGCCTGGGTGACAGAGCAGGACTCTGTCTCAAAAAAAAAAAAAAAAAGAAAAAAAGGAAGAGAAAAATCTCTGCATGAATAAAGAGTATCTGTATATTCTCTTTGCAAATGATTAAGGAGATCTTATTAATTCACAGTAGATTTTTTTATTTTTGAGCTGGAGTCTTGCTCTGTCGCCCAGGCTGGAGTGCAGTGGTGCAATCTCCACTCACTGCAAGGTCCACCCACCGGGTTCACGCCATTCTCCTACCTCAACCTCCCTAGCTGGGACTACAGGCGCCCACCACCGCGCCCAGCTAATTTTTTGTGTTTTTAGTAGAAACGGGGTTTCACAGTGTTAGCCAGGATGATCTCGATCTTCTAACCTCGTGATCCACCCATCTCGGCCTCCCAAAGTGCTGGGATTACAGGCATGAGCCACCGCACCCGGCCCACAGTAGATTTTTTGTTGAAAATGTGTGAATGCGTTTTATGCCTTCACTTGCCTTCTTTCCTTCTTTCTTTCTTTTTTTTTTTTTTTCCCCCAGGTGGACTTTTTGGGATTTTTCTAATGCACTTCCTTTTCTTAGAACATTTCTAGATTTACAGAAAAATTAAGCCAGTAAAGAGGGTTCTCACATAGCCTACATGCACTTTCCCCTATTATTAACGTCTTACATTAGTATGGGGCATTTGTTACAATTAGTAAACCAATATTTGTATATTGTCATTAACATATACATCCACAGTTTATTCAGATTTCTTTTGTTTTTTACCTAGTGTTTCTTTTTCTGCACCAGGATCCCATTCAGGATACCATGTTATGTTTTGTTGCCATGTCTCTTTAGGCTTGTCTTAGCTGTCACAGTTTCTTAGACATCTCTTGTTTTTGATGACCTTGACAATTTTGAGGAATCCTGGTTAGATGTTCTATAGGATGCCCAATATTGGAATTTGTCTGATTATTTTCTTATGATAAAACTAGTGCTATAGTCATTGGAAGGAAGAACAAGTATAGCATCATCTTCATCACCTTATATCAAGGATACATACCGTCAACATGACTTATGATTGTTGACATTGACCTTGACCAGCTGGCAGAAGTAGTGTCTGTTGGGTTTCTTTACTGTAAAGTTCCTCTTTTGTCCTCTCTCCTTGCTTTGAATTGGAAGTAAACCACATATTGTTACCCTCCCCTGTGTAAGAGTGAACTCATGCTATTTGAAGCACAAAATTTTTTTGCTTTTAAGAAGATAGAAATTATAGGGGCATAAATGGCAAGATCAACCAAGTTTCGAACATCAAATTGATGTTTCTTGTGCCATTTCCCTGTGGGGTTATTGCTTTTTGAATCACTGAGGTGGGTGATTTGAAGAATAGATACTAGCTATCATATTGCCTGGCATTTTGAGAATATTTGGGTAATTGAATCTTAATTCATTTAATCTTTTTGAATATGATTTTGAATTACCCACAAAACCTGCCTGATGCATAGATCTTTAAAAATAATTGGTGGTACTAATACCTGTATGTCAGATTATTGCATGTTATACAAAAATATCAAAATTATTATTTTTATAATAATGCTTGTAAGTTTTATAAATATCAGGTGAGTTACATTTTGAGACGATTTACCTGAAAAAGACAGGGCAATCCTGCTAACATTGAGAAAGCTTATCCTGTATGCCGTAGAAGGGGAACTTCTCTGTGTTACATATTTTTGATGAAATTAGAATACTTGGGAAGGAATTCTGAGTGTCACAAACTGCTGACATGAAAAATGAAAGTGATTATAGGTTTAAACGGAAAAACTGATTATAAGGTTTCTAAAGTTGAGCCAGAGGATTTTGAGTAAAGCTTTATGAATCATAGCATTAGACAACAAAGTTTATCACTTTTTCATAGTAAGTTCATAGTGATTTTCCATTTTATGTTTTAGTTTATTACATAGCAGAATTCTTGACAATAAATCTCTTAATTCCTTTAGAGTAAATGGTTCCCATTACATCTAGAAATGCAGAAATATAGTTACACAATAAAACAGTTCTTTTAAAAGCAATTATGTTTATTCAAAAAAAGTCTAGATGAAATTAAATCAGGCTATTTTAATTTATTCATAATGCAATTTTAAAGATTAAAATCAAATATTAAAAGACTAAAATAGCCAAGAAATGCTGAATTGATTAGTAAATAATATGATTAGCTCGAAATGGTCTTATATTAATAACATAAAATCATTTTTTCTGCTGACATTGATTATAGCTAAGTTGACATTGTGAGAGTTAAATGCAGTTTATTGAAAACTGAAATAGTCGAGTTGCCTGGTCTAGTAACGGAGTTACGGTCACTTTATTTGAAGGTAGTAGGCTTACTGCATGAGTAAAGCTGGCAAAGTTATATTTGCTGTACTTGCAGTTACCAAATTTAAATGCGTTCCAGGTGAAAGAGTGTTAGTTAAATAAGCCCTGTCAAATTTTTTATTCTGGCTGCCTCCATTGAAGTTGAGGATGCCTATGGCTGGTGATGCCCCAGGCTTCCTTGTAGCTGAAGAAAACTGAAGAAATGTGGATACTACATTGTAAGTAGAAGATAATACAGTTGCAAAGAGACAGAAACCAAGTATACACACATGCACAAACACACACACACACACACACTACACATGATGTTTTTAGGTGTCATTTCAGAGGCATTGTATCTGTGTATGTGTGAATACTTGATTTCTCTCTCTTTGCAACTTTATTGAAATAAGATCACACATAGCATATCTGCTTGCTTCTTGCATTGCAAAGCAAAATTTAAAGTTAAGTCATTCTTCTGACCAAGGCTTACTAACATAGATAACATTGACAAATAAAAGGGAAAATGATTCAGTTTTTTTTTTTTTTTTTTTTTTTTTTTGAGACGGAGTCTCGCTGTGTTGCCCGGGCTGGAGTGCGGTGGCGCCATCTCGGCTCACTACAAGCTCCGCCTCCCGGGTTCCCGCCATTCTCCTGCCTCAGCCTCCTGTGTAGCTGGAACTACAGGCGTCCGCCACCGCGCCCAGCTAATTTTTTGTATTTTTAGTAGAGACGGGGTTTCACAGTGTTAGAGAGGATGGTCTTGATCTCCTGACCTCGTGATCCGCCCGTCTCGGCCTCCCAAAGTGCTGGGATTGTATTTTTATAATTTCAAAAGCGCCAAATGATGTAGTGGGAAGTATTCTAGATTTAGGAAATCTGGTGTTTATCTGAGGTGTTTCACTCCTAGCTCTGGTGCCATTAGGAAGTCATTCAAATCTTTAGTGTGTCAATTTGTTCATTTAAAGAATACTTTTGGATTAGATAAGTCCTCAATAAGTAGTATTATTATGTGCATTATATACATTGTCATATTTAGTCCTCATCTGAGTTCTGTGAGATGGTCTTCTGCAAATGAGTAAACTGAGGCTGAGCAGGCTTAAGTAGCTTACTCAAGATCACCTCATTTAAATGGGGCTGGATTGGGGAATGTAAATGAAATATTGTTTTACTCAAACTCGAAGTTGGCAAATTATTTTTTAAAACTGTGTAATTAATGAAAGCATGTGTTGTGGATTGAATTATGTTCTCCCAAAATATTCGTTGAAGTCCTAACCTCCAGGACCTTATGTGAATGTGACATTATTTGGAAATAGGATTTTGGCAGATATGATCCATTTAATATCCAGTCACACTGAATCAGGCTGGGTCCTAAATCCAGTGACCAGTGTCCTTATAAGAAGGTAACTGGAAGAGTCAGAGATGCAAACGTGAAGACAGAGGCAGAGTTTGAAATTATGCATCCGCAGGCCAAGGAACACCAAAGTTTGTCAGCAGCAAACAAGTCAGGAGGAAACAGACTTTCCCCCTCAGAGTCTCCGGAAGGAACTAACCTTGTGGCACCTAGATTTTGGACTTCTGGCCTCCAGAACAACCAGAGATTACATTTCTGTTTTGTTTTTGTTTTAATGTTTTAAGTCATGCTGTTTGTGGTACTTTGTTTCAGGAGCCCTAGGACCCTAACACAAAAGGTTTATTTTTAAAATTTATTTATTTCTTTATTTTTTTGAGATGGAGTCTCGCTTTTTTACCCAATCTGGAGTGCAGTGGCGCTGTCTCGGCTCACTGCAACCTCTGCCTCCCAGGTTCAAGCGATTCTCCTGCCTCAGCCTCCCAAGTAGCTAGGATTACAGGTGTCCTCCACCACGACGGCTAATTTTTGTATTTTTAGTAGAGATGGGGTTTCACCATGTTGGCCAGGCTGGTCTTGAACTCCTGACCTCAAGTGATTCTTGACTTGTTATTTTGAACAGACTTTGAAAGGGTGGGGTCATCAGTGGAAAGACTGAATGTTGTCAGGTTGCTGTTTTCCCTTTCTTCAAATGCGTTGTTACTTTGCTGTCGGAATTTGGGAAGAGTTTCTTGTTATGTGTTGGTAAGCATTCTCACAGAGTGTGAAGATGAAGAGAAAGTAAATCGTTCTTAAGGTTGTAGAATATAAGAGAATAAACTGTCATTCTGTTCAAAGTGCAGTGTGTACATTTTAACAGGTAATATTTTTATTCTATTATCTCAAAAGGCTCTCATTACAAGTGTCATTGTTTCACACATTTGGTGAGTTAATTTGGTTTTTGTTTGTTTGGTTTTGATACTACAGTAAGGAGACAATGCATTTGTCTGTCCTTTCCTGAACTATCAGGAAAGATAAATGGTCTCCCTTTAGATGCCTTGTCAGCATTAAAGAAGTAAAATAGTGGCTTTTCACTCTCTTAGGGGGTGGTATAATCTCTGCAGAAAATTGATATTTCTCATGTACTCTCAGAAAATATTGTTTGCAGCTGAAGTTACAAAAAGACCTCAGTCTATTTAAAACAAGGCAGCAATGTAACCAGAAATGGCACTTGAAAACATGACCAAATTTGACACATTGCACCATTAATGACACAGTCAGCCACGTTGAAGTTCATTTTGATGATAAGACATCAGTGAAATCTGACCATTTTAACTTGTTAGGCCATTCGTTCCCACAGCAGCAGTACATCTAAATCACCAGTAATTTTAAAAATATATATATAATATAAATAAACTCCTGGGCCTTCCTCTGAGATTCTGATGCAGAGGTGTTGGGTGAGGCCTGGGTGTATGTAATTTTGAAAACTCTATGTGGGATTCTGATGTGCAGCCACGGTTATGAACCAGGGCTATAACAGAAGTGATGCTTGTTAATAAAAAGGAGGCATCTCCTTTGGCTATGAATATAGCATAAAGTTCAGCATGCCAAAAGAGTCTTCTGGTTTTGTAGCAGAATTTTCATAACTGCTTAATTCTAATTGCCCTTGTGTAACTGGTGGTAGGGTGCAGACTTAGAAGTTGATTTTTTGTTGTTGTTTGTTTGTTTTGAGATGGAATCTCGCTCTGTCCCCTAGGCTGGAGTGCAGTGGCGGAATCTCCGCTCACTACAAGCTCCGCCTACCGGGTTCATGCCATTCTCCTGCCTCAGCCTCCCATGTAGCTGGGACTACAGGCAACCGCCACCGCGCCCGGCTAATTTTTTGTATTTTTAGTAGAGACAGGGTTTCACAGTGTTAAGGATGGTCTCGATCTCCTGACCACGTGATCTGCCCACCTCGGCCTCCCAAAGTGCTAGGATTACAGGCTTGAGCCACTGTGCCCAGCCTAGAAGTTGATTTTTAACCCAAACTAGCCAACTCTTCAACAGACCATAATGATATACATCATTTATGTTAAATGACTAACTCATACATTTGAACATCTGGAGAACCACAGTAAAGAATTGTGACAAGCCTACTATTAATTAAAATAGGGCTTAGGCAACTAGGTTCTTTTAATTAATGATGACAATTGTATGTTATTTCTCATTCTTTAAAATATATCAAAATTTAAAAACAAAATTCATATGTAACTAATAATTGAGTTGTAGTTCACAGGATGACACAATGATGTGTTGGTAGAAATTACATACTTTTTAAAAATTTTATTTATTTTAATATTTTTGAGTCATTATTTTTCCCCCAGATCTCAGATATGTGTATATTTTATGGCCACTCTGAAAGGAGTGGTTTCTCAATCCTAGGTCTATAGGGTTTAATGTTAAAATGATCCTGGGAGCATTAAAACTACCTCTGGTATTTGGTCCAAGATATTTGCTGGTATCTTTCAAAATGACTTGATTGCTCCTCTCTCAGTATGATGTGAAATATAATAGATTTCAATGAAACCCTAAATAGAGTATAAAGGGAATGTAAAGAGTTCTGAGAGGTGGATGCTGTGGCACTTGAAGACACACAAAAACTTGAGAAATAGCTTTATTTTCAGCTCCTTGCAATTAAAGTCATGAGGCATATGCACAGGATGACTTGTCAGAGTTACCTGAAATGGCAGAATGCAATAATTAGATCAGAGCATCATGCAGCACAATAGCTGGGCTCCAATTATTAGACCAAACGGTAGCTGATGTGCATGTACAACATGCACACAGGCATACACTGCTCTACACTGACCTGCTACTTTGGATATGCCAGCTCTGGAAATCTGAAGGAACATTTATCTCACCTCATCAAATGTCAGTTACGTAATGCAGTTGTTTTATTGTTCCAAGGATTCTGACTTTCCTTTTGAGAATCATAAAAGCTGCCTCTGGTGCAGCTGGATGGATTTGATGAACATTTCACTGAATATTGTATCATTTTTTGTATATGCTCTTAATTCTAAAATATTGGACTATGCCCATAAAATGTGCTCTCATTACAATAACAAACAGATCAGTTGAAAGGACACCCTTTGCCTAGAGCATTTTTGCAGGTCTGAATTTGAAGCTGGATGATGAATTGAAGAAGATACTTCAAAGGACAGATATATGGCATATCAAGACACGACACACACACACAGATACACACACATTCATGAATGCATATCTTGATGTTATGTAATGCTTACTACTCAGGGTGATAAAATGTTTTATTATTGTTCTGACCAGCTATGTCTGTTCTGAATCTGATATTCCCTCTGTCATTCCCTTTATTGGATTCTGCCGAGTTATCAAATGTACCACAGCAGATCTGCTAAAAGTAAAAATGAGAAACTCTCTCTGATGGTATCAACATAGAAGCAATTTATTTTCTTTAGCTGTAATAAGGGAAGACATAACTTTCTCTTGTTACCACAGGCTGTGCTGTTGAAAACTTATGGTTGATTCTATCATTGTTCTTGATATGATGAGACAGTGTTATGATCTGGCCAAATGTGCAGACGCTGTAGCCACATTGCCTTAGATTGGGTCGCAACTCCACCCCTCACTGCTGAGTAATCCTGGACAAGTATATAACTCTTTGTGCTTCAGACTCCTCGCCTTTAAAATGAAGCTAATCATAGTACCTGCCTCAGAGAATTGATGTAAGCACACAATAGGCCAAGAACTGCTAAGCACTTAGTGTGGTGTCTGGCACAATCAGAGAAGGTTAACCATTGCCATTCTGTAATTACTTAAAGTATATTTTTCATGTCTATTTAAACAATATGTCTGCCCTTAATTTTCTTCTCCATACTTTTAGTCAATGAGAATAAAATTTGAGGCCATTAACTCATTCCATATATCATGACAAATCAGCATAAAGGTAAAAATATTAATTTCTGACTGGTTGAGCTCAAAGAGAAGATATGTATGTCACTACGCATGTGGGCAGGGCTCTGTACTGAATAGCGAAATACATTAACCAAAGAAAGCTTAGGATGAATAAGGGAATTTTCTTTCATATGAAACTCGTTTTTCAAATATTCATGAATTTAATGAGTTAACAACTTCAGCAAAAGAGAGAAAGAAAATACAAATGAACAAGTAGCTATTAGAGTCAGTTATGAACTGAGCAAATGAAGACTATTTCCCGATGATATGCTGAGGTTTAAAGTTTTGAATTTTAAGAACATAGTCGTCTTCATCTAAATAACTTTGAATACAACATCATTGACTTTCTGATCTTTTAAATTAAAACACATACACTGTAGATAACATGGAAATGCAAAAAATTATAAAAAATACAATTTGCTTTATAATTTTGAGGTATTTTGATATAAAATTTAATACCTAATCACAGTTTAGACTCCACTGTATAAAATAATGTCATATCCTATGTTTATTTTTACTCAAGTGTTGCATTAGAGAAGTTTGTCAAATATGCTATTTAAGCATGATTTTCAACAGCTGATTGCTATTCTAGTCTGTGTCTCAATCATGATTATTTTTGTCATTCTCTTTTGTTGGACATTTAGATTTTTAAATTTTTGCAATTGTAAATACAGTGTCAGTGAGCATTCTTTTATGAAAACCTCTTATCTCATCTATCATTGTTACCTTAAGGTAGATTTCTAGAAATGAAATTGCTGCACCAAAAGACTGCATAATGTAAACACTCTTGAGACAGATGACCAATTTGTTTCCTGCAGTTTGTTCAAGTTTACACACTTCTCACAGTATGGAAATGTACATCTCACTTAGATCATGATGACAACAGGTGTTATAACTTTTTAGACTATTTTAAATTTCATAGCAATATGTATATGTTCACTGTTTCCAGTTGCATTATTGGATCACTAGGTAGGTTTTTTTTTTTTTTTTTTGAGACGGAGTCTCGCTCTGTCGCCGGGGCTGGAGCGCAGTGGCCGGATCTCAGCTCACTGCAAGCTCCGCCTCCCGGGTTTACGCCATTCTCCTGCCTCAGCCTCCTGTGTAGCTGGGACTACAGGCGCCCGCCACCTCGCCCGGCTAGTTTTTTGTATTTTTTTAGTAGAGACGGGGTTTCACCGTGTTCGCCAGGATGGTCTCGATCTCCTGACCTCGTGATCCGCCCATCTTGGCCTCCCAAAGTGCTGGGATTACAGGCTTGAGCCACCGCGCCCGGCTAGGTAGGTTTACTTTTAAAAGATTTAATGACTTTTCTTTCTTCTTTTTAGAATTTTTTTGCTTCTGTCTGCCAGTTTTTCCTTTGGGGAACTCATTATTTTGATTAGTTAAATATGCATCTTATGTAAGTGATACAAACGGCTGGTTTTTTGTCAGTATTCATTCACCCCTTTTCATACATCATAGACTTTTGGACTCAGCACAGCTAAGGATTATATTTCCAGCTTCCTATGTAGCTAGGTATGGACATGTGACTAAACTATGGTCAATGAAATCTGAATGACAGTGACCTATGACATTTTGGGTTGTGCTTTAACAGCATGTGATAAAGACAGAAGTTGTCTGTGTCCCTGAGGGCTTAGTAGAGGAGAGTTGACCTACTTTCTTGAACTTGTTGTGACATCTATTTTGTTTAAGGTAAAAGGATTCCCTAAGTAGTCCAAATCAATATTTGAACTATCACTAGCCTTAGTACAATGTCTGGAAATGGGATCCCTTAACAGAACCTAAAACTTGATGCATAGTATCAGTGGTTGGGTGGCAATAGCAAGGGTATAGATATTGCAGGCTTGCCAGCAGGTGACACTTACTATGTCATACCAGTTTGTGTGGCAAATCCATTATCTGTGACACGTTGGAAGTCAATTTGTATGCCTACAGAGCACATGTTAAGAAAAATGCAGAAATTTGATGTATGTTGGATATTTTTACCTTTTATAGTAAAGTACTATTAGTGAAATGAATTTGGGTGGTAATACATCATTTTGCTCGTGAGATGAAAAGGTTGTCAACAGAATGAAATCTAATAATGGAGCATCTGGGTTTTAAAATCCAGTGTTGGAAAAGCCAACTGCTTCTTATTCCAAAATGAAGCCTTTATATGAGATGGCTCTGAACGGACAGTGTCGCTGGAGACAACATTCTAAGCCCATATACTCCTCACAAGCAGCTTCCCTGAATTTTTCTTTGACAGACCACAGACACCATCCAGAAACTAACAAATAGTTATCTAAGGGATATTCTTTTTTCATAATTGTAAAGGACATGTCAAAATGACCACCACTAAATTGAAAGGGATAAGAGTAGTAAGAATACAGAGACCAGTAAATAAATGATCAGAGTTTTCAGGTTTAAAAGTTATCCCCAGTTGAAAATTTCAGCTATGGTAATGTGAATATGTAACCAACTAGAGGCAAATAGAACAGAAGTTTCTGAGGAGTTGGTGCCAAAGAAATGAAAAGCCTGGCTTGTAGTAGCCTGCCATTATTTGGCTTCTGAAGCCATGGCTAAGTTACAAAACCAGATTAGTAGAAAGCAGTCACCAAGATGTGACTTGAAAGTCTACTGCGTGTGTGACCATTGAGGAAAATGGACAAGGAAGAATATCATGGACAGTAAAGTCTAGAACAACAGAAAAGAAGAGGTAAGGAGGCTCCTTTCATAGAATAAACCAAGAACTGAGTATATTCCAACTCTAAGCCTGGATACTTTGTCACAGTTATCTCTTTTCTACTTCATAATTGTATTTTGCGTGTATACATGAGTGTACATGTATGCGTGTGTGTGTGTGTGTGTGTGTGTGTGTGTGTGTGTGTGCGTGCGCGTAAATGACTTATCTTTTTGATTATAGCTCTTTGAACCATATGCAAGTTCCCCCTGAGGTCTGGATATGGTTCATTATGGTCCAGACTTCTATATGCAATAAGGCAAGTTTTCTAGGACGAAGCTATGACTCTCAATTTGTTAGCTTTCTGCAAATGTTCTCTATACATTTCTGCAAAATACTTTTTAATCATTTCTTTACTCTTTACCTAATACATATTAATTGCACGCAATTAAAATAAAAATTTATAAATTGGAAAGGTGGTTTCAAAATTAGCTTATTTCCTCTTTTCATTAGATAATTAGATAATTAATAATGTATATTTACATATGTATGTTCATTGTTCATTACATAATATGTAGAAAAGCAAAAAGATAAAAAAGTCTTAAATCTCATTTTTCATGGAAATTCATAGATACTGCTTAGGAAATGTCTATCATACAATTTAGATTGGGTAGGATAATATACTTTTAATTAAACTTTCCATTTAATATATTTTTAAGAAAGTTTTATTAACTATTCTTTAATAACTTCAATTTAATAGATGTCTAGAATTTGATTATCAAGTTTTCTGTGACCATAATTCACCTATTTCTACCTTAGTAGATAATTTTATTTGTTTATAACATTTTGCCATTTAAAACAATGTTTTTTTAAAAAAGTTTATTTGTATTTCAATAGCTTTCCAGGCACAAGTGGTTTTTGGTTACAGGGATACATTGGATAGTGGTGAAGACTGAGTTTTTAGTGTGCCTACATCATGGGAACACTGGGCATTATATCCAATAGAGGAGAAAACAGTGGTGCACTGTATATCTTTGCCGCCAACCCCTTGTTTACATCCTTCATCATTTCTTACATTAAAACTGTAGTCACTGGATCAAAAGTTATGTTTATTTTATGGCTGTTTTCTTGGGAATTAACTGTTTATGTTTATTGCTACACTTTTTACAGAAAACAGTTAATACTCTTGCTATACAAATAATGCTTGGTATCAATAATTAAATTAAAAATGATGCCAGAACAAATCAGTCCGTAAATTTTCCCTGTTACCTTTTGATTGAGCTTATGATTTTAATAATTTTTTCGATCAAATCTATGAAGTATTTCTGATATGTCTCTGTTTACTGAAGGACTAAGATTACATAAATATTCCTCGGTTCTCTCATCTAGGTCATTTGTGGTTTCTTAAAAAATTCTTAATGATTATGGAAGTTATTTTGTATATTGTTTGGGGTTCTAACAGTTTAATATTTAATTAAAATATTGTGAACTAATTTGTTAACCACTCATCTCAAGCAAATATTTTTGATTGATTAATCAATTTCTTTACCTTTCCTTAATTTGAGTGGGTACGTCATGTGTCAAATGTGTGGAACTCATATATCATCAAAGGTCCTCTTGCCCTTTGGGAACTCGGGTGTATTTTGTCCCTGTCTTCACTGATTTGGTGTGTGCCCCTTTGACCTCCAAAGCAAGGTATCTTCCCATTGCTAGCACTTCACTGCTTCATGGCCTCTCCTGTTGAGCTCCTGTTTCTGAACACAGCCCATTCATCGAATCAATTTAATCAAAAAGCAAAACTCATTAGTTTTCTGAATTTCCCTAAAATAGTCCTTTTACCCCAATAATGCATGTGTTTCTTGGTGGTCTCCTGAAAGGAGATCATAGCTCATTGTAACCTCGAACTCCTGGGGTCAAGCGATCCTCCCACCTCAGCCTGCAGAGCAGCTGGGACTACAGGTGCATGCCACCACTCCTGCTAATTTTCTAATTTTGTAGAGATGGTGTCTCATCGTGTGGCCCAGGCTGGTCTCAAACTCCTGGACTCCAGCAATCCTCCCACCTCTGTCTCCCAAAGTGCTAGAATTACAGGCGTGAGCCACTTAGCTTAGAGTTTTATAAAATATTCCCTTACATTTTCTAACATATCCTTTATATCTAAGTTATCAGCTTTCTTATTCATTTATCTTACTTTACATAATAAAAGACATTTTGTCTCTGACCTGCTTTCCTGTAGCCACCCAGGGAAGGAGAAAGCCCTAAAAAACAGTATGGTTGTTTTAATGTTGCTCCTAACTTTCTGAATTAGAAGGTCTTGACATCTTCTGTTAAGGTTTTCTGACCGTGGATTGAGCAGTGAGCATTTACTAGTGATCCATCTTGAACTTATTCCTTCTTTTATTTTGATCCCACATGTGCTTTGTATAGCAACAATTCTTCAAAATTGGTAAAAGTGCATGACAAGTTTGCTAGTTTTCAGTGCTGATAAAAGATTTTACTTATTTTTATATTCACTTGTTTTCCTCAAGCATCAGTGGTGGTCGGCGGGAGTTGGTGTTGTAGTAGGGGTTTGGTCAAGAGTGTTAGATGCTTTTCCTACATTGCCATTTTATCAGAATTTCCACATTTAACTTTTCACAACTATTCAAATCAATTTTTGATAACAGTGCCAAACTCAATTTTTTTTCCCTAGTACTCAATTTTCCCGGCCCGATTTCCTTAATAATCAACAATTTTTGGATTGATTGATGATGCTTTTTCCATCATGTAGTAATTTAGTATGTAGTAGGTTCCATTCAGAACTTTTCCTATTTGTGTTATGTTTGTACTGGGCATGTGATATCTTTATAATATGCATTACAGATCCAGTCTGATTTCCAAACAGACTCCTGTTTTTATAACAAATTTTATTATGTCATGTTCCAAACATGATTCTCTCTATCAGCTTCTAAGCCCCAGGAGGCCTTACTCGATCTAGACTTCTTTACGCTAGCACAGTACCTTTTTAGTCATGGATGTTATGGTCAGATTTATGCATCATCATGGCTAAGGTATAGTACCCAGTTTTTCAATTAAGCACTAACTCAAGTGTTACTATGATGATATTTTGTAAATGTGGTTAACATCTATAATCAGTTGACTTTTAGTAAAGGAGATTGTCCTTGATAATCTGGGTTGGCATCATCCAATCAGTTGAAAGGCCTTAAGAGCAAAACCAAGGCTTCTCTGAGGAAGAAGAAACTCTGAGTGTAGATTACAGTGTCACCTCCTGCAGGAGACTGTCCAATTTGTCAACCTGCCCTAAAGATTTAGCACTTGCCACCCTTATAATTGTGGAAGCCAATTTCTTGAAATCTCTCTCTTTCTCTTTCTCTCGCTCCCTTTCCCTTTCTCTCTTCCTCCTTCTTTCCATCTATCTCTCTTTATCTCTATCATCTCTATCTGTTGTTATCTCTATCTCTGTCTCATCTCTATATCTGGTAGAACTCTAATACAAGTGCCTATAAATCTATAAATGTTCCTTCACTGTCAGAGAATATTTTTTTCTCTATACCTTTTACATGTCACTGTCATAATTTACTGTATAAAAAGTCAAATACTATTCTTATATCATCTTATATCTTTTGAAAACTTGTAACTAGTCTTAGGATTCAAGCAGAGAAAAAGAGTAATTTTTTTCTACTCACAACAATGGCAAATTAACTCATACCAATACTTTCTGTACTAGCCAACAGCAACACAAAGAGTGTATTTTGTTCTCCCAAGGTGAGGTAACAATCATTCAAAAAATGAATAAAAGACAAGAGTTTATTTTATGTAAGTTCCATTGTAATGTGTTTATTGCACAATTAGCATAGACTTCCTCTTACAATAGTAGATCGGTGACTAAGATAATGAGGATATTCACTTTACCATAAATACCTCTTCACTGGTGTCTTCTTTCAGTAACCAGGAAACTCATATAAGAGTGTTTACGTCTTTTATGATGAGAAGATAAAGCATATGCGTTACTGAATCACAGGAATAGATGCACCAAAACGACTTCCATTATTTTCAAGCGAATGCAATTTGATGTGAGAAACAGTTTTCAGAATTGAGATACCATTTGCTCCTCTTTTTAGATTAAACGCCAGACTCCTGTGGATACACAGCACTTGCTCTTTTAGGGTAGATTCAGATGAACGCATATCCATTCTAAAACTCATTGGTATGGCCTTTTTATAACTGAAACACGATTCCAGCAAGGCTGAAAACTCAAATGGCTGCTCCATAAATGTAGGCACATTATCAGAAATTGGTACCACTAGTGCTACATAAATGGGCAAACAGAGCACTAAACTTGTTCTTGCTCTCTTTTCCTGGGGTTGTAATGGCATTCAGATATACAGTTTAAGGAATGATTATTAGAGAATAAAATCAATATCTCTACACTTTACCAATCTTCAAGAGAAATCAGCTAAGAAATAGGATCAGAGATATTAGCTGTACACTGCATTGTTTTTCAATAAACATAAGCAATAGTTATTTAACAATAAATGATTCTTATTTTAGGAAAAAATGCATTTGCTTCAGCAGGGTTAGTAACTACAGAATGACGCATTCATTTAACTACACTGTTGTAGTTGATTGTATGTCTTGCAATAAATCTGTTTTACCTTATGTTTGTGTTGGGGTGTGTGTGTGTGTGCGTTTGAAAATTGCTTATGCTAAATGTTCTGTTAATTGAATATAGCATATAGAATTAATACATTACTCCTTAATATGAAGATAGTTTTCTGCACTTCATCTTCAGGTTGCTTTTTTGTGCTATCTGTACAGAATAATTAGAGTTGTAAAAGTAGGAGAATTTACAGTTATGTGTGTGTGTGTTGGGGAGAATTTATAAAACACATGAAGTGTGAACTATATTGAAAACATTATTTTTGAGGAAATTTTGTTGTTTAGATGTCTCTCAGTTTTCATCTTGTTTTGGAAATGCTACAAGGCCAAGAATTTCCTTTTAATTATTCGTCATGTAGATGTGCTGAAAGATGAGGTTATTCTTTTGAAGACAAGAAGGCAACTCAAAGTACCAAATTTACATTTGGTCAGAAATGCCACACTCCAGAAGAATGAACATGCTTGCATGTACATATGAATCATGCTGTACATCATGCCATTCAGTCTATTCTGGAACATTTTAATTTTATTCATTTACTAACTTAGGTAACCCTCCACATTTTTGTCCCCTTTGAGCTTCACCTCTATACTTGTGCAAATCTCCTCTTGAATTATACTATAATTCTACAATTTTTCTCTTTAGTAAATCCAATAATCAATATGCAGGTCTCATTGTTCTGCATTTGTCAGTAGCATTTGACAACAATCAATTATTCTTCCCTTTTTAATCATTTGGCTTCCAGAACAGCACTTGTAATTTTCTATGATTACTCTCTGTGTTGTTTTCCCATTGCTGTGTCGTAAGTTGCCACAAATTTTGTGGCTTAAAATAATACTCATTTGTTATCTTTCTGCTGGCCAAAAATCTGGCTCAGGGTCTCACAAGGGTAAAATCAAAGTGTTGGCTGGCATATTTTCTCATCCAGAGGTTTGTCTGGAAAAGAATTCACTTTGAGGTTCATTCATGTTATTGTCAGAACTCGTTTCTTGCAGTTTTAAGACTGAGGCCTCTGTTGTGTTGCTGGCTATTAGATCGGGGTCACTCCCACTACTAAGGTTGTTTTCAGGTCCTTGCTACATGGCCCTCTCAAAACCCTCTGAAAACATGGTTATTGGATTCTTCAAGCCCAGGAGGAGAATATTTTACATTTTAGTGGGATGCAGTGGCTCACCTGTAATCCCAGCACTTTGGGAAGCTGAGGCAGGCAGATCACTTGAGTCCAGGAGTTTGAGAGCAGCCTAGGTAACATGACAAAACCCTGTCTCCAAGAAAAAATTATAAAAAATTAGCCAGGCATGTTAATGTGCATCCATAGTTCCAGCTACTCAAGAGGCTGAGGTGGGAGGATCACCTGAGCCCAGGAGGTCAAGGCTGCAGTGAGCAGTGACCATACTACTGTACTCCAGCCTGAGGGACAGAGTAAGACCCTTTCTCAAAAGATCAAAGTAAAATAATAAAATGCCTTGCTGGATTAGGTCATGCCCATAAAGAATAAGCTCCTTTTTCAGTAATTTAAATCTACTGATTAGGGACCTTAATTACATCTGGTGAATCCCTTTACCTTTGCCATAAGATACAACCTAATCATGGGAGTAAGATCTAGTTACATTATTAAGTCACACCTACAGTCAAGTGGAGGGGATTGTTTGGGGTTTGTACACCAGGAGACAGGAATCTAAGAATTCTGTCTACCGTACTCCTTCTAAACCATCTTCTCTCATCTCTACAACATCTTGGTGCTCCAGGGCCAACGGGCTCAGTCTTTGGTTCTCCTTTCTCCTCTATCTTTGCTTACTCCCTAGATGATCGTATCATTCCCACCTATTTAAGTACTATTTAATGCTGATGAATACCAAACTTATAAACCCCAGTCCGTATTTCTTCCTTTATGTCAGACTCAAGTATCCAACTATGTATTTGACTTGGATGTATATTAGACATCTCCATATTCACAAATCTCAGACCAACCTTTATCCCTCTTCATAATCCACTTGTTTTGTGGCATCCCCTTTAATTTGTTGTTTTTCACAAATCCCATCAAATTACCTGCTAGGCCTCTTTCCATCTTTATAAAGGCAGTATCCTTTAATCCTCCTCCCTCAAATTATTCTTCTCCATCTGCCTTACAGACTTCTAACCCAAGATCAATCCTTTTATCTCTTTGTACTGTCTTTTACCAAGTGAGTGAACAGTAATAGAGAACATAATATAGGCATGCATTTTTTTGGTGCCAGTTTGTGCCACTACAAGTAAATGATCTCCAACTCCAAGGGGGTTCTGTGCTTTTGAGGAATAAGTTTATTGTCTACTCTGTCTTTGTATCTTTCTGATATAAATGCCTTTAAACATGTATCATTCTTTTAACTTCTGTGCACCAATGAGAGTTCCCCACAAGCAGGAGGTGCTGGTGCCTCCTACCTAATATCTAATGTCTATACTCATGAATACTCATTCTGCTGTCTTTCTGTGATCTCAGATAAGTCATTCTTCAAATGTCCCTATTTTCTTTGTATTTTTAATGCTTTGCTTTCCAGTGGCTCTTTCCCGTAGGTGATAAATATGTACAAATCTATTGCATCTAAAAACTAAGAAAAAAACCCACCTTCTTTGTCTTTGGGGTACCTCTTTGCTTGCTATCTTGATTTTCTTATACACTATTCAATCAATCATCTTGACAGAGTGCTCTTATTTACCCTTTTATTTTCTGACCTGTGTACTGCATGACTCTCAGACTTCTGCTCCTAAAATACCATTAAACTGCTCTCTCTCAAAAGTTTCTAATAACTCCTGAATTGTAAAAACCCATGGCCATTTTTCAGGTCTCTTCTATTGCTATCTGACTATATCTGTCACTTCCGTCTTGAAACAATGGAATTATTTGGTTGTAGTTCCACTTCTCGGATTGCTTTTAATTTCCTTAGACATTAATTTCTCATTCTGTGTCCCTTAGTTTCTTTTTTCTTTATTGCAACATCTGATTATTTCCTCATCTATTCCCATAACTTTAACTGTGTCGAATAGATTGATGACCCTGTTATATATATTTATTTTTTAGGTCTGGCTTCTAGATCCAGATCCTTATTCCCAATCTAGATATTAGACCCCAAAAAACTTAGACTCCTGCATGATTCTCTTTTTCCTTCCACAACGGACTTGTCCTTCTGTAATGTTAGTCTTGGCTTATTTATCCAGTCGCAAAACCAAAAACTTGTTGGTAACCATTTCATTTTTTAATTTATTAACTCACCAAGTATTTTTGAGTGTTAATTATACACTGTGCATCTGCTGCGCCAAAGGCTGGCAGGATATTAATGGAACAAAGAGATGCTGTTTTTAATTTTTTTCTTTGTTTACCAAACTTTTACTTTATATTCTAGTGGGAGAGACAAAGACAGGATAACATGCAAATTAATAATTGCATCTTTGGTAATTTTTCTGAAGAAAATAAACATTAGACTGGGTCAGAGAATAATGGTGAAAAGGTTGCCCTAGAAAAAGTGGTAAGGAACAGCCTTTCTGGGATGGTGAGTATGAAGATATGGTAAGATCTTTCTTTCTTGTTTTTTTTTTTTTTTTTTTTTTTTTTTGTTGAGACAGAGTCTCACTCTGTCGCCCAGGCTGGAGTGCAATGGCGTGATCCTGGCTTACTATAACCTCTACCTTCCTCCCAGCTTCAAGCAATTCTGCCTCAGCCTCCCAAGTAGCTGGGATTACAGGTGTCCACCACCATGCCTGGCTAATTTTTGTATTTTTAGTAGAGACAGGGTTTCACCAGGACAGGCTGTGCAAAGGCCATAAGGCATAAAACTACTTAGTCAGTTTTAGGGCCTGATGAGTCCCAAGAAGGAGGTTATAATTAGAAGTAATCAATCATATGTCTACCCAAGAAATTATCCAAACTAACTCCTGCCTGCCCTTCATGCCTTTTACATTTATTTTATTTTTGTGAGAGTGGGATGTGGCTTCTGTATTCTGCACTGGGAAGACCTCACCTAGGATATTGTGTTCTCTTTTGGAAAGCTCACCTCTGGAGGTCTTTTAATCAGACTGAAGAATGGTGAAGGGCAAGGAATGAGAATATTTCTGGGTCATTGTAAATTACGTGAGAAGGTACCTGAAAGAGCTGAGAATGTTTCATCTGGAGAAGGAAAGAATTAGGAACTTGATAGCTCTTTTTGGTTATTTTAAGGACTCATGTGTAGTAAGGTTTGGATTGATTTTGAGAGGTTCTGGAGGAGAGAACTAGGATAAAAGGTGGAAATAATGGGAGGGAAAATTTAACTTCATATAAAATAATTTCCAACCATTAAAGAACATCTCAAAATGAATCAGGCTACTTCAGAAGATAAATTCCTCAATCCTGTATGTGCTTAATAATAGGCTAGAGAGACACTTTCATAAAAAATTAATCTAGATTACCTGTTAAATGATAAAGTTCCTTTTACATTCATGTTTTATTTTATTTTTATCATATTATTCTTAAAAATAAATTTTAAGTTTTATTTTAGAATCAGTGGTTGCTTAGAAGTATTTATCACACAAGTATATTGTGTGATGCTGAGGTTTGGAGCACGATGATTGACTCCGTCATCCAGGTACTGAGCATAGTACTGAAGAATTAGGTGGTTATTTATTTATTTATTTTAATTTATTTATATATTTATTTATTTATTGAGACAGAGGCACACTCTGTTGCTCAGGCTGGAGTGCAGTGGAGTGATCTCGGCTCACTGCAATCTCCGTCTCCTGGGGTCAAGCAATTATCCTGCCTTAGCCTCCCGAGTAGCGGGGATTACGGGTGCTTGCTACTACACCTGGCTAATTTTTGTAATTTTAGTAGAGATGGGGTTTCACCATGTTGGCCAGGCTGGTCTTGAACTCCTGACCTTAGGTGATCAGCCCGCTTCAGCCTCCTAAAGTACTGGGATTACAGGCATGAGCCACTGTGCCCGGCCAATAATTTTTTTTTTAACCTTTGTCCCCACACTTTGTCTCCCTCTAATAGTCCCCGGTATCTATTGTTGCCATCTTTATGCCCATGAGTACTCAATTTTTAGCTTCTACTTACAATAAGTGAGAACGTGCGATATTTGCTTTTCTGTTTCTGCCTTAATTTGCTTGGGATAATGCCTCCATGCCTTAAATTTGTTCCCAAAGAAATAATAAATATTTTAGATGATGGATTTGCTAATTACCATAATCTGAGTTTTACAAGTTTAAGATTTTTTTGCCTCTTACTTCACAGTTTAACTCCATTTTTGTTCAGGAATATTATTCTATATGATTTCAGTCCTTCTGAATTTGAGATCTTTTATGCCTCAGCATGTGGACTACCTTAGTAAATATTCCATGTATCTTTAGAATACATAGAATTCCATCTGTAGATGTTCATTCCATTAGTAGATGTCCATATGTTCATTATGTTTACTTATTTGATAGTGTTTGTGTCAGATGAAAAAGAATATCTTAGATCTTTTGTAAAGAAATGACTGCACCCATAGCAAGGAGTGTGGTTGGCTGTCAGCCTCTAGCTGCCAGCTCCGTTAGGGTCTATCTCAGGTTTTGAGTTGAGGTTACTTTCTTCTTGCCGATGCCTGAACCCAACATGAGGCTCTTATAAAAGCAAATCTTTGTTCCAGAGCTTCCCATGGGGTTGGCCAATACTTTGTGAGATCTTATATCACCATCTGATGGGTTCTTCTCTGTAAGCCTTTCTCCTTTCCTTTCTAAGATGTTGCTTGTCAATGCAACTTCTGTAAATCTAACGTTATCTCAGTGTCTGATTGCTGGAGAACCTGACTAGCATAGTTGGCATGAGGAGTGGTTTGATAATGAAAGCCGTGCTCAGTTAGCAAGGCATTGAAAACTAAGCATGAGAGCCAGAACACTTTTGCAGCTTACAAAGAAGCCCTTATCTCATGCAGTAGATTAGCAGAAAAAGCTGAAGGTCAAACCCTTGTCTAAGAGTCAGAGCAGGTGAACTTTCAACACAGTTGAATGCACAGATGCAGTTGTGAGATGTCCAAGTCGGGGCCGTAGCTAGAGGACCTGGAACCGCACGCCAAGGATAGTGTTATCTGGGTGAATTTATCCCTCTTCCAATTTGATTCCCCAGACTTCTTTGAATCTTTTGAGCTTTCAGAAGGACCTTTTTCCCATCCCGGAAGGTACTACCAGTATCCCTGTGCAGAAAGTAATATAGAGGGACAGAGAGGGAGGGAGAACATGAGTACCAATTATTTTGACTATGGGGGAATAGCTGGTCTGATCCAGTTATACCATTGTGTCTGCAAGTGAAGCTTTTTCCTTAACTTTTTAAATAGACTTTAGTTTTTTACATCAGTTTGAGGTTCACAGCAAAATTGACTGGAAGATTTTTTACATCAGTTTGAGGTTCACAGCAAAATTGAGTGAGCAAAATTGAGTGCACCACAGTGGTGCAGTTGTTACAATCAATGAATCTATATTGACATCATTATCAAAGTCCATGGTTTATATCACTCTTGGTGTTACACATTCTATGGGTTTTGTTAAGTTTATAGTGACATATATATAGGATGAGTACCATACAGAGTAGTTTCACTGCCCTGAAAATCGTCTGTCCTCCACCTATTCTTCTTACTTCCCCCTAACCACTGGCAAACACTGATCATTTCACTCTCTTTGTAAGTTTTAACTTTTCCAGACTGTCATTTAGTTGGAATCATACAGTATGCAGTCTTTTCAGATTGGCTTCTTTCCCTTAGTAATGTGCACTTATGGTTCCTCCCTAAGGAGTCTTTTCTTCACTTAATACCTTATTAATTTTTAGTGCTGAATAAGATTCCATTGTCTGGGTCCTGATTTCTTATGGTATGTTAGCATGATATATCTTTCTCAATCAATTACTTTCAATATATATGTATCTTTATATTTAAAGTGTGCTTCTTGTAAACAACATATGGTTAGGTCTTGTTTTTTTATTAATTCAGACAATCTCTGTCTTTTAATTGGTATATTTAGACCATTGATGTTTAAAGCGATTATTGACATGCTTGGAATAACATCTACTGTATTCACTAGTGTTTTCTATTTGTTACCCTTGTCCTTTATTCATAGTTTTGAATTTTCCTTTTTCTTCCCTTTATGCTTTTAATTGAGCATCTTATTTAATACCATTTTATCTCCTTTCTTGGCATATCAGTTACACTTTTTTTTCCTATTTTTAAGTGGTTGCCCTAGAGTTAGCAATATAGATTTACAGTTCTTTAAAATTCACTGTCAAATGACACTATGCTGCTTTATGGTACTATGAGTACTTTATAGTAATAAAATAACCCCCATTACCGGAATTATTGCTGTCATTTATTTTATTTATACAAATAAATTGGTTACAAGTTTCCTCAAATTTTGTTTGTCTGAAGAAGTGTTTATTTCTCTTTCATTTTTGAAGGATAATTTCTTAGGACACAGAATTCTAGGTTGCTGGGATTTTTTTCTCTTAAAACATTAAATATTTTACTTTATTCTTTTTTTGCTTGCATGGTTTCTGAGAAGTAATTGGATATGATTCTTATTTTTGCTCCTATTTAACTAAGGTGTTTTGTTTTCTCTGGTTTCTTTCAAGGTCTTTTGTCTTTGATATTCTGAGTTTAAGTATAATATGGCTAGGTTGTTTTGTTTTTCCACTTATCCTGTTTGTTGTTCTCTGAGCTTCTTCGATCTGTGGTTTCGTGTCTGACTTTAATTTTGGGGGAATTTTCATCCATTATTGCTCCAAGTATTTCCTCTTTTCTCTCCCTTGTTGTCTTCTCTTCCTTCTCAGTTTGCATATGTTATACTTTTTATAGTTCTTCCACAGTTCTTAAATACTATTTGGGTTCTTTTTTCAGCCTTTTTTCTCTTTACTCTTTAGTGTTTGAAATTTTCATTGAGTATTCTCAAGTTCAGAAATTCTTTCCTCAGCTGTGTTCAGTCTAATAATAAACCTATCAAAGGCATTCTTCATTTCTATTAGTGTGTTTTTGATCTCTAGCATTTCTTTTTTATTCCCCTTGTTAGAACTTCTGCTGACGTTGCTCATCTGTTGTGATATGTTATCTCCTTTATCCGTTAGAGCCCTTAGCATAATAATCATAGTTGTTTGAAATTTCTGGTCTGATAATTCCATCATCTCTGCCACATGAGTTTGGTTCTTATGCTTGCTCTATCTCTTCAAACTATGTTTGTGATTTTTGGTATGCCTTGTAATTTTTTCCTGATAGCTGGACATGATGTACTGGGTAACAGGAACTGTGCTAAATAGGCCTTTAGTAACAAGGTGGTAAGGTGTGAGAGGAGGGAAAGTGTCCTATAGTTGCCTAATTAGGTCTCAGTGTTTTAATGAGCTTATGCCTCTGAACTGTTAACCTCACACATGCTTCTCAGTTCTCCCATGGATTCCCCCCCATCCCTGGTCCCAGGTGGGACAGAATAACTAGATTGGACTGGAGTTGGCTATTTTTCTTCTTTTATGTGGAAAGCTAGAGAAGGCTAGAGTTGGGTATTTCCCACCCCCAGTTAGGCCCCCAAACAAAACAGTGGTCTAGGCTCTGGGAAAACAGCTTCTTCTGGGGGCAGGTCTTATCACTAGCAGAATACTTTGGTAAATTTCAAAATGATTACTTTTTTCTTCCCTTGCAGGAAGCATGAAGGGATTTTTAAATTATCTTCTTTCTTTTTCATTTCTCTTCTCCTCTTTCACTGTCAAAGCCTGGTGTAGCTCCAGGAGCTAAAGCTCACAAAAGTGTAGGGGTACTCCTTTAACTGGGTTTCCCTGGACTTTTTGACTCTCAAAATAATCTATAGTGAGCCTCTAGTAATTTACTAATTACAGCTCAGGTTTTCTTACCCAGTGCTAGTCCCCATGGAGGCTTCAGCTTTTGGGTCCTTGCTCTGGTAAGTTGTGATTCTCTGTATTCACCTATCTGTCTCTCCAATTTGGGGGCCAGTGATTCTCCCTGTGACCTTACTTCTCTGACAGATCTAAGAAGAGTTGCTGATTTTTCAGTTGGTTCAGCTTTTTACTTGTTGGTAGGAATGAGTGACAACTTCTAAGCTCTCTACCTACCAGACTGTAAATTGGAAGTTTGTCCTTAAAATCTCAATTCTAGTTTTTAAAACATTATTACTACCACATATCTTTTGAGAATAAACTATCTACCTGTTCATTAGCTAAGTTATTTTGTATTGTTCAATCTATGTTTTAAATGTTAACTTTGAAGTCTTCTTTATTTATCAAAATGCAGTGCTCTCTTCCAAATCTTACTTGTTTTCTATAGGCTTTTGTTCCCAGTTTTTTTTTCTTTCTTTTCTTTAGGTGTTTAAAATAGTCTGATAATTCTGATATTTACATTCTTTGAGGGTTATCTGTAACTATTTATGTGGTTTCTTTTATTATTTTTGACTCTAAACTGCTCATTTCCCTTGGAGCTTTATATATGGAAAGTTTTGTTTTCCTGAATTGATGTTGCACATCCCTGGAGATGATTTTACTTTCTTCTACCAGTCATCAGGGAGCACTGCAAACCTTACCATATTTTAAATTAAAATTTCTGCTCCAAGTTTTACTCCTGAACATGTGGGTAACATAAATTCAAGCAAAAATCCATGTGACACTGAGTTCATGGTTACAAATTCTCATGGGAGATTTTCTTTTCTTTCATCCAGTTCCAAGTTTAAAATGTATAAATATTTTTGCTGCCCCTTCTTTATAATGGGTTCATTTTTCATTCATTCTTTCGCTTAACGTAGGGCACTTTGGGGTACCAGATTTATCAGGCATATTTTATTAAACTACCCATGTCACATTAAAAACTTCTGTTCTTTCTAGCCCATGCAGTCCTAGGGAAACAGGAAACTTTAGTCTAACAAAATTTGGCAGAAGTTTTCAGAATAAAAGCTAAATTTCACACACTTCATTTGCTTTTCAGCTTCTGTTTACATTTTATTTTAGCCCTCTGTGGTTTCTTCACTATCTCTACAGCTTAATGATGTATTCATATGTATTTAATTTTTCCCAGCTTTTTAATATATATATATATATATAAAAGAATTATTTTTTCTTTGTTTCAGCTAACAACATTTGTGTTATATATTTATTTTTCATACTTACCTCTACTTAGAGATAGTAAATTGCATTTTATTTTTATCCTGTTAAATCTATGTGTTCAATCTTGTAAGTCAGAATGTTATATGTACTTAGTAAAATTGTTCTTCAAATAAGTTTAATCAATGGTTTAATTCATCATCCATTAATTAATTTCATTACATTGTTTATGACCTGCTTATTTGGTATAGTGAATATTAATTGAAAACATTTACATCCATATTAAAACAGAATTACAATGTTCCTGGAAAGCCACTTTCCTGAGAAGAACTGCAACAGATTTTCATGATATCAAGAAGGCTTTATGTTCTTGTGAGAAAGTTTGGCTGTAAGTTCCTATCAAGATTCTACAAAGTAATTTTTATATGTCGCTGTAAAGATGTCATCTAATGTGCTGTATTGTGATGATGTTTATTTAGTTTGCCCTGTTATTCTCTTCTTTCTTATCCCTAAATAGAGTTTATTGCTGAAGTTATTTCTTTATGGAAATTTATGGTACACTTGCCAGTGCTTTGTTCTGTCAGGACGCTGGAGTGTAATTCAGTAAGTAATGTACCTATGAGTACTCTCAAGGCCTCTTTGGAGCAATGCTATATCTGAGGGGATCTGATTTACAATCAAAGAGGCAGCCAGGCAGAATGTTGCCAGATGAAAAGTTCAAAACTCTAAATAATATGTAAAATAAAAATAAAATAGAATGTATCTCATTGCATCTATTTATTAGAACTTTTTTTTTGAGTTAAATCTACAAGAGTAAGCCTACTTTAATTTCTTAGAGAAAAGTTACTAAATAAATCTCGGTGGTTATGAAAACTTTAAAATAGATCATATTTTCTTCTTAGAAAAAATAAAACAAATATACTTTGGAAGATACATAAAATAACTTTTCATAGGAATTTGAAATAGAGATTTGGAGAAGTATTTTGAAGATCCCTGGTTTTAAGAGTGTTTTCTGCCATTAAATAGATGTTCTAATCTGAAATAATCCTACAATTAAGAGATGGCTTTAAGGTAAAGAAAATATTATTTAGGCTTTTATGGGAATAAAAGAAACTTTCAAATTTCATCATATCTATAAAATGCAAGTTCTTTATACTTTTATTTAGTGTATATTGTAGAAAATAAACTTTTCTAATAGCGCATTAAAAGGGCATTGTCTCTCAACATGGCAGTCACAATTCTCAAAAGTCTGAACATATCCTAGACTATAATGAATATTTTTTTTAGAAATAAAGGCACCTTTAGGTGTTGAACTTCGGTTAAACAGAAAATTAGAAAAAGAATGAAAAAGAATTAGGATCAAAACAATATTTCACATGTGTAGCTGGGGTTGATCAGTGTTTTACAAGCAATAAGGATTTTATACAATGATAATGTAGACTAGTAGGTGTGAATATATTTTTGTCATTTAAACCAGCTTGCCAGACTTTTGATAAATGATATGATGATGAATTAGTGTGTGTTAACAGCTCCCTTTCCATGTATTCAACTTTGTAAGTGTCCCACAGTGAGAGAGGAAGGTGACAGGCTCTCATTTTTTAAAGATAGGTCTTACCTTGTAGCCTAGGTTGAAGTTAAGTGGCACAATCATAGCTCACTGTAGCCTCAAACTCCTGGGCTTAAGCGATCCTCCTACCTTAGCCTCTAAAGTAGCTGGGACTACAGGTGCATGACACCATACCCGCTAATTATTACTTTTTATTTTTGTAGAAGCCAGGTCTCTCTACATTGCCCAGGCTGGTCTCAAACTGCTGGTCTCAAGCAATCTTCTTGCCGTAGCCTTCCACAGGGCTGGGATTATAAGTGTGAGTCACCACACCCAGCTGGCTCTCATAACCTGGGATGAAAACAGCAAAAGGCAAAAAAACCGCACAAACAAAATGCCTAGGTCTACAAAAAGTATAAGAGTCACTGAGGAAGAAATAGCAGTCAAAAAAGGAAGAGAACTACAGATCATGAATAGGTAGACTAGGGGGTTATGGTTTTTGTTTCAGTTATAAAATGATGGTTCATTGCTACTCTCTGGTCACTATGAAAAAGTCCAAACCCTAGCAAAAAAAGGGAGCTGCCCACAGAAAGAATCCCAGATATCCGTGGAGAGTTAACTTCAAGGATTCATCTGAATATTATCAGTGCATGCATTAGAGAAAAGAGCCCCAGCCTAATCAAAAAGCAAACAAACAAACAAAAAACAAACCTGAAACAACTAAAAGGGTCAGCCCCCGGTACTCACACAGGCATGGGAATAATGCCTATTCACAACAGTTAGACCAAATAGTTCATAATCCACAGGGCATTGGATAGTCTATGCAGAATATCTTGTCTCAGTGGTAAGTAATAATTAACCCTACAGTGAGGACCACTCCAGACCCACTAAAAATCATAAAACCAACACCTAAGAATATCAGACAGTTTCTCAGTAATTTAAAATGAATTTCAGAAAAAAACCCTCAAGAATATTTATAAGAATATTTGAAATCCAGTAACATCAAGGTAAAATTCATAATATCTTGTATCCATTCAATGATGACCAGGCACGAAAAATGAAACCAGAAAACAAGACCGATATGAGGAGATTAATCAGTTGACTCAGAATTTGTGTAGTTGTTAGAATTAGCAGACACCTACATTAAAACTTAATGTAAAACTTTTCATAGTTTCTAAAGTTACATTGAAACAATGAGCTATCATTTCACACTGTTTTGAATATCTAAAATTAAAAGGACTGATAATGCCACGTGTTGGGAAAAATGTGGAGGAAGAGTAATTCTCATCCTTTCTTATTAGAGATACAAAATATCACAAAACCCAAAGATTTTATGATTGTTGATAAAACTAAATATACACCTATCCTATGACCCAGGAATTCCCACTTCTAGGTACTTATCTGAAAGAAATGAAATCACATTGCTGCAAAAAGTCTTGTGTAACAATTTACATGGTAGATGTGTTAATCATATTCAAAACCTGGAAAGAGCTCAGGTGCATCAGCAAGAAAAGGAATATGCAAACTGGATAAAATAGAAATGATGATACAGTAAAGTGCAATGTTAAAGTGGAATAGAACTCACAGATTAAAATGAGGAACTACTAATACAAACACAACGCAGATGATTATCACAGATATTATAGTGACTGGAAGGAACAAGCAAAAAAAAAATGCATGATTTGATTCTATAAAGTTCTATAACAGGCAAATAATGGAAAGCAGAACAGTAGTTGACTTGGGAGTGGGAGTAGGGGTGGGATTGACGTCACATGGGCATGATTTAACTTTCTAGGGTGATAGAAATGTTCTATAACTTCATACGGGTATGAGTTCCATGTCCACAAACAACCATACATATTTTTGAAGACTACATACAAACAAAAGTATTTATTAAACACTTTACATTGGTTGTGTAAATGCCCCAATTAAAAGACACAGACTGGCAAATTGGATAAAGAGTCAAGACCCATTGGTGTGCTGTATTCAAGAGACCATCTTATGTGCAAAGACACACATAGGATCAAAATAAAGAGAGGGAAAAAATTATCAAGCAAATGGAAAGCAGAAAAAAGCAAGGGTTGCAATCCTAGTCTCTGACAAAACAGACTTTAAACGAACAAAGATCAAAAGAGACAAACAAGGGATTACATAATGGTAATGGGATCAATTCAACAAGAAGAGCTAACTATTCTAAATATATATGCACCCAATACAGGAGCACCTAGATTCATAAAACAAGTTATTAGAAACCTACAAAGAGACTTAGACTCCCACACAATAATAGTGGGAGACTTTAACACACCACTCTCAAGATTAGACAGAGCAATGAGATAGAAAATTAACAAGGATATTTAGGACTTGAATTCAGCTCTGGAACAAGTGGACCTAATAGATATCTACAGAACTCTCTACCTCCAAACAACAGAATATACATTCTTCTCAGTTCTACATGGCACTTACTCTAAAATCAACCACATAGTTGGGAGTAAAACATTCCTCAGCAAATGCAGAAGAAATGAAATCATAACAAACAGTCTCTCAGACCACAGTGCAATCAAATTAGAACTCAAGATTAAGAAACTCACTCAAAACCACACAACTACATGGAAACTGAACAACCTGCTCCTGAATGACTCCTGGCTAAATAATGAAATTAAGGCAGAAATCAAGAAGTTCTTTGAAACCAGCAAGAACAAAAAGACAGTGTACCAGAATCTCTGGAATGCAGCTAAAGCAGTGTTAAGAGGGAAATTTATAGCACTAAAAGCCCATATCAGAAAGCTAGAAAGATCTCAAATTGACACCCTAATGTCACAATGAAAAGAACTAGAGAAGCAGGAGCAAACCAATCCAAAAGCTAGCAGAAGACAAGAAATAGCTAAGATCAGACTGGAGCTGAAGGAGATAGAGACAGAAGAAAACCCTTCAAAAATCAGTCCAGCAGTTTGTTTTTTGAAAAATATTAATAAAATAGATAGACTAGGTAGACTAACAAGAAAAGAGAAGAATTAAATAGACACAACGAAAAAAATGACAGAAGGGATATCACCACTGACCACACAGAATTACAAACTACTGTCAGAGAATACTATAAACACCTCTATGCAAATAAACTAGAAAATTTAGAAGAAATGGATAAATTCCTGGACATATACACCCTCCCAAGACTAAGGAAGAAGACAAATCCCTGAATAGACCAACAACATGTTCTGCAATTGAGGCAGAAATAAATAGCCTACCAACATAAAAATCTCAGAACCAGGTGGATTCACAGCTGAATTCTACTGGATGTACAAAGAGGAGCTGGTACCATTCCTTCATAAACTATTCCAAACAACTGAAAGGGAGAGACTCCTCCCTAACTCATTTCATGAGGCCAGCATCATCCTGATACCAAAACCTGGCAGAGACACAACAAAAACCAGGAAACTTCAGGCCAATATCCCTGATGAACATTGATGTGAAAATCCTCAATACAATACTGGCAAATCAAATCCAGCAGCACATCCAAAAGTTTATCCACCATGATCAAGTCAGCCTCATTTCTGGGATGCAAGTCTGGTTCAACATATGCAAATCAATAAACAAAATCCATCACAGAAACATAACCAATGACAAAAACCTCATGATTATCTTGATAGATGCAGAAAAGACCTTTGATAAAATTCAACATTCCTTCATGTTAAAAACTTTCAATAAACTAGGTATTGATGGAAGATATCTCAAAATAATAAGCACTATTTATGACAAACCTGCAGCTAATATACTGAATGGCCAAAAGCTGGAAGCATTCCTTTTGAAAACTGGCACAAGACAAGGATGTCCTCTCTCACCACTCCTATTCAACACAGTATTGAAATTTCTAGTCAGGGCAATCAAGCAAGAGAAATAAATAAAGGGTATTAAAAAAAAAAGAGAGGAAGTCAAAATATCTCTGTTTGCAGATGACATGATACTATATTTAGAAAACCCCATCATCTCAGCCCCCAAACTCCTTAAAGTACAGTCTTACTTTACTTTAAGTAAACTCCTTAGTAAAGTCTCAGGACACAAAATCAATGTGAAAAAATCACAAGCATTTCTATACACCAACAACAGACAAGCAAAGAGCCAAATCATGAATTAACTTCCATTTACAATTGCTACCAAGAGAATAAAATACCTAGGAATACAGTTAACAAGGCACATGAATGATCACTTTAAGAAGAACTACAAACCACTTCTCCAGGAAGTCAAAGAGGACACAAATAAATAGAAAAATTTTCCATGCTCATGGATAGGAAGAATCAATACCATGAAAATGGCCAGACTGTACAAAGTAATTTACAGGTTCATGGCTATTCCCATCAAACTAACATAGACATTCTTCACAGAATTAGAGGAAAAAAAAAACTACTTTAAACTTCGTATGGGGCCGGGCGCGGTGGCTCAAGCCTGTAATCCCAGCACTTTGGGAGGCCAAGACGGGTGGATCACAAGGTCAGGAGATCGAGACCATCCTGGCTAACACAGTGAAACCCCGTCTCTACTAAAAAATACAAAAAACTAGCCGGGCGAGGTGGCGGGCACCTGTAGTCCCAGCTGCTTGGGAGGCTGAGGCAGGAGAATGGCCTGAACCTGGGAGGCGGAGCTTGCAGTGAGCTGAGATCTGGCCACTGCACTCCAGCCTGGACAACACAGCAAGACTCCGTCTCAAAAAAAAAAAAAAAAAAAAAAAAACTTCATATGGAAACAAAAAAGAGTCTGCATAACCAAGACAATCCTAAGCAAAAAGAACAAAGCTGGAGGCATCAAACTGTCTGCCTTCAAACTATACTACAGGCTACTACAGTAACCAAAACAGCATGGTACTGGTACCAAAAGAGACATAAAGATCAATGGAACAGAATAGAGATCTCAGAAATAAGACCACACATCTACAACCATCTGTTCTTTGACAAATCTGACAAAAATAAGCAATGGGGAAAGGATTTCCTATTTAATAAATGGTGCTGGGAAAACTGGCTAGCCATATGCAGAAAATGGAAACTGGACCCCTTTCTTACACATTATACAAACATTAACTCAAGATGAATTAAAGACTTAAATGTAAAACCCAAAATTATAAAAACCCTAGAAGAAAACCTAGGCAATACTATTCAGGAGTAGCCATGGGCAAAGATTTGTTGATGAATTCACCAGATGCAATTACGACAGAAGCTAAAATTGACAGATGGGATCTAATTAGAGAGCTTCTGCACAGCAAAAGAAACTGTCATCAGCATGAAGAGGTAACCTACTGAATGGGAGAAAATTTTTGCAATCTAGCCATCTGACAAAGGTCTAATATCCAGAATTTACAAGGAATTTAAATTTACAAGAAAAAACAATATACAAGAAAAAACAAACAACCCCATCAAAAAGTGGGCAAAGGATATGAACAGACACTTCTCAAAAGAAGGCATTTATGTGGCCAACAGACATGAAAAGATGCTCATCATCACGGTCATCAGAGAAATGCAAATCAAAACCACAATGAGATACCATCTCATGCCAGTGAATGGCGATTATTAAAAAGTCAAGAAACAACAGATGCTGGAGAGGCTGTGGAGAAGCAGGAATGCTTTTACACTGTGGTGGGAATGCAAATTAGTTCAACCATTGTGGAAGACAGTGTGGAGATTCCTTAAGGATCTAGAACCAGAAATAGCATTTGATCCAGCAATCCTATTATGGGTATATACCCAAGGAGTATAAATCATTCTATTATAAAGACACATGCACACATATGTTTACTGCAGCACTATTCACAATAGCAAAGACATGGAACCAACCCAAATGACCATCGTGGATAGACTGGATAAAGAAAATGTGGTACATATACACCATGGAATACTATGCAGCCATAAAAAGGAATGAGATGATGTCCTTTGCAGGGTCGTAGATGAAACTGGAAGCCATCATCCTCAGCAAACTAACACAGGAACAGAACACCAAACACTGCATGTTCTCACTCGTAAGTGGGAATACTTGAACAATGAGAACATATAGACACAGGGAGGGGAACAACACACACAAGGGTCTGTTGGAGGTGGGGGGCGCAAGAGGAGGGAGAGCATCAGGACAAATAGCTAATGCATGTGGGGTTAAAAATCTACGTGATGAGTAGATAGGTGCAGCAAGCCACCATGGCGCACATATACCTGTGTAACAAACCTGCTGTTCTGCACATGTATCCTGGAACTTAAAGTAAAAAACACTAAACAAAAAACAAAAAAACACTGTACATTGGATAATATATGGGTATGGGAATAAAAAGTAATAAATAATTATGTAAAAATTATAGTGGCCTTGCTCAGATAATGATCACTATATGCCCTGAAATTATGGCTATTGAGCAACTCAACACTTTGTCTAAATCAATAAAGAAACAATACAAGTGTTTTGGAGTTAGAGGGTTGTAAAAGTTCACCAAAGCACTTTCCTTTCATGCTGTGTAAATTGCTGCAAGTTCGTTAGGTATCTGAGAAACATGTCATGTGAACAATGCCCATCTTACCTTGGGCAGACAGAGCACTTTTTGTTTACACACACATATACAGGAGGTTCATTTGTTCATATTGGTGATAAGTTAGAGAAAAATTAGCGAATAATTTTATTTAATATAGTGAATTGACATTTCTAATTCTTAAAAATGTTAGCAACCATTTTTATAATTATATTTTTAATATATTCTCATCTGTCAGTAATGTTTTGTAGAACTTCGCATTCAGTATTTTACATGTCTAAAATAGTAGTTCAAACCATTTTTCAGTCTACCTATGTGTGGCCCTCTTTCCCATCATTTACTCCTGAGATCCTCTTACCTTTTCCCAGGAGTATATCTGCCTCCTCTCTAACCAGTATTAATAGAAACAAACAGTGAGAAAAATATTAAAGGAAATAAGAATTCTGTAGTTCAGTGAGTCACTCTGTTGGTAGCACAACTATTTAGCTTTTCCAAATATTGGCTTGCTTATCTTTGCCAGCCTATTAACTTTTCCTGGTGATTTTCATAGCTTTGAGTCTATCAGTTTGCCCACTTCCTGACACTTGTTCTGAGCATTAAGCACTCTACCTGCCTCTTAACTGATCTTCATTTAAAGCATTTATCTTACTGATAGAATTTCTAAGCCTGTACTTACTCTCATTTCTCCCCTAATTGTGTCAAGTAGATCTGAATTATCTTTTAAAAGGGATAAATGTAATATCATTACGCTTCCTGATAGCTATTCCCACTGCACTCATTCTGCATCACTACTTCTGGATGAATGAGCTCTATTTTATGACTTAAATATTAAAGAGGCCCTCTTCCTTTTGCTTCTGAAATGAACCAGGCAGCAAGATCTAGATCCACAAAATTAAAGATTTAAGAATTAATAGAACAAACAAAATTTTTATCTTCCTCTTGCAAAATCCCTGCCACACTGAATGTATATTGCAATGTAAAGGACCCACCTCCTACAGATTGTGATTTTTGTCCTGTAAAATATTGCCTCTAAGTCTGATATTATATTGGGAACACAGACTCCACTTATATGGAATAACTTTGAAATATTTTTGACAGTTATTTTTTCTCTTCATTTTTCCCCCTAAGATTGTATAACTGCAAAATTACCCTTGGAAGTAGTTGGTCCAGCAACACTGAAGGTTTGTATAAACCTTCCACCCTGTCTCTTCTATCACATAGCAATGACTGATAAACTGGAAAATTTAAAGAAGACATAAAGGCTAAAATCCATGACAAACATCTCAGTGGACTAGTCTAAATGGAAGTGCAAAACAGCACATGTGCACTGAAGTACAAAACCAACTGAGTTCTACATGACTGAGTATAAGCATAGATGGCCAGGAATTCAGCTCCTACAAAGAAAATTAGAACCAATGTGTATTGACTCTTGCCAAAAAGTAGAGACCATCTTGGCTATGAAAATAGTCCTGGTCACAGCTCCCACTAAAAAATGAAAACTTAAAAATAATGATAATTTTAAAAGCTGGAATCTACTTTTTAGGGCCGAGGAAAGTTGAAAGTTTTGCACTGAGTTACTTGAGATATAATGGGAGAAAACTCAGACAACTGTGAAGCCCCCACAGGTAACTCAGGAACTGGATAGTATGCCCGGTTAGGATTAGAGACTTGAGATGTCTTATGTAGCAATAAACTGAAGCTATCAGTGGCATACAAAGAAAACCCAAAGAAAGCAGAAAGGAAATAATAAGTACTAAAGGTAAAATCAGTAATTTAAAAAAGAATATATAACCCAATATAATCAAAGGTTAGTTCTCCAAAAAGACAAATAAAATGGATGAACTTTGGCTTAAATAAGTAAAAATAATTAATACTAAATTATTAATGTATTATAGCATATATGTTTGTATTGAAATATTAAATACAAAATTTAAAATGAGTAAAGAACAAAAGAGAAGAAACAAATTACTGATAGTAGAAATAAAAATGAGAACATAATCATAGATCCTACAGACATTAAAAAGGCAATACATGATGCCTAAAATTTACATGGAAAGGCAAGTGACATACCTAAGACAACATTAAAAAGGAAGAATAGAGTGGGAGCAAACATCCTGCTGGAATTGAGAAAATACCACAGAGCTGAAATAATCAAAACAGCATCAAGTGATACTGGCAGAGGGATCAACACATAGATCAATGGAATAGCATAAAAAACACATAAGTGTCCCACAGAAATCTTGTCAAACTGATGGGTTTTTTGGTTTGTTTTGCTCCTTTTTTTTTTTTTTTTTTTTTTTTAAATAGATGGGTCTTGGTTTATTGCCTAGGCTGGAGTGCAGTGGTGCGATCATAGCTTACTGCCATCTTAAATTCCTTGGCGTGGTGGCTCACGCCTGTAATCCCAGCACTTTGGGAGGCCAAGGCGAGTGGATCACGAGGTCAGGAGTTCAAGACCAGCCTGGCCAAGATGCTGAAACCCCGCCTCTACTAAAAATACAAAAAAATTAGCTGGGCATGGTGGCGGGCACCTGTAATCCCAGCCACTCAGGAGGCTGAGGCAGAAAATTGCTTGAGCTCGGGAGGTGGAGGTTGCAGTGAGCCAAGATCGCGCCACTGCACTCCAGCCTGGGTAAGAGAACAAGAGTCATCTAACAAACAAACAAATTCCTGGGCTCAAGTGATCCTCCTGCCTCAGCCTCCTGTGCTGCTATGGCCAGCTAATATTTTTTATGTTTTAAAATTTTTTGTAGAGACAGAGTTTCACCATCGTGCCCAGGCTGGATTCGAACTCCTGGGCTCAAGCAGCCTTCCTGTCTTGGCCTCCCAGAGTGCTAGGATTACAGGCATGAGCCACCATACCCAGACCCAAATAATTTTTAATAAAAGTGCAAAAACAGTTGAATGAAAGGATAGCCATTTAAACAATTGGTGCTGGTCCAATTGGTCAACATGGCAAAATAAAATAATAAATAAATAAATAAATAAATAATAAATAAAGTAACAATAAAAATATCTTAAGAAATATACTTTATAACATTAACTTACAATGAATCATGGACTTATATGTAAAATGTAAAACAAACACTTTTAGAAGAGAGGAAAAAAGAGACTTTGAGGCTTGGGGCTAGGCAGTTTTTAGAGTTGACACCAAAAGCATGATTTAAAAAAGAAAAAACTGATAAATTGGATATTATAAAAATTCAAGCTGTTTCTCTATAAAAGACCCTGGTAAGAGTATGAAAACCCAAGCTACATACTTGGAGAAAATATATACAAACAGTATATCTGACAAGGGACCTATATCTATAACATATAAAGAACTCTGAAAATGTAAGAGTAATAAACAAAACAATCCAACTAGAAAATATACAAAAGACATGAACAGGCAGTTCCCCAAAAAAAGATATAAAGATGCCAAATAAGCACATGAAGATATTCCACATTACTAGCCACTAGGGAAATGGAAACCAAAATAATGAGATTTTTGTAGAATAATGAGATTTTGTAGAATATTTTGTAGAATTTTGTAGAATAATGAGATTCTACAAACCTATTAGAATAGCTAAAATAACAAAAATTTAAAATAGTGATAACACCAAATGCTGGTGAGGATGTGGAGAAACTAGATTGCTCATAAATTGCTGGTAATCATATAAAATGGTACAGAATTCTAGAAAATAGTTTGGTAGTTTATTATAAGAATAAACATAAACTTATCCTAAAGACCTGCCAATTACACTCTTAGGCATATATATCAGAGAAACCGAAAGTGACATTCACATAGAAACCTGCATGTAAATGTTCATAGCAGCTTTATTGATAATAACTCAAAAACTGAAAACAATTCAGATGCCCTGTCATAGGTGAATAGTTATGCAAATTGCAATACTTCCATACAATAGAGTATTACTTAGCAATAAAAGACACAAAATATTGATAACGCTCAATAGCTTATATGTATCTTTGAATGAAAATAGCCAATCTAAAAAGGTTACACACTGTATAATTCCATTTATCTAACTTTTGACATAAAATTATAAAGATAGAGAACAGATTAGTGGTTACGATGGTTAGAATTGGAAAGAGGGATAGGCATGGCTATAAAGAGGCAGCACAAGGAAGCTTTGTATCATGAAACAGTTTGCACACCCCGTTGTGGTGATGGTGACACCAATCTATTTATGTGACAAAATTGCATAGAGCTACACACACACACACACACACACACACACACACTCACACTCTGTCTCTTTCTCTCTCTCTCTTTCTCTCTCCCTCTCTCTCACTCTTGAATAAATGAGTGCATGTAAAACTGGTAATATTCAAGTAATCTCTGTGGATTGTATCTATGTTAATTTTTGGTTTTAATATTGTGCTATAGATATGCAAGATTTTACCATTGGGAGAAACTGGGTGAGAGTCAATGAGACTTCTATGTACATTTTTTTTTTTTACAACTTCTTATGAGTCTATAATTATTTAAAGGAAAAATTTAACCGCCTCCCTTCCCCAAAAAGACCGTCAACTGATTTTGAAAAACATCAATCAATACATCTGACAATCGAGATAAAATGGACAAAGTTCTGAAAAAACTGAAGTTTAAAATCATGCAAAAAAGCCAGTATAAGCCTGTTTTTTTTTTCTAAAAATAAATTTAAGCTTTTACTTATAAACTTTCTCAAATGAAAACCATATGACATCGCAAGAGAATTCTATCAAACATATAAGCAACAACACATCTTCTAGAGAATAGAAAAGGCAAAAAAAGTTTCCAAATTAATTTTTGAGGCTACTACAACCTGATACTGAAACTTATGTCGTTACAAGAAAGGAAAGCTGCAGATCAAAATCTCTTATGATTATGGATACAAAAATCTAAAGGAATCTTGGAAAAATTAATTCAGCAATATATATATAAAGTTTAATGCATCAGGACCAAGTGGGTTTTATTTTAGGAATTCAAAGTTGATTAAAAGGTGAAACTCAATCAATGTAACTCCAAATTTCAACAGAAAATGGAAAAAGTATATAAGCATATCAACAGATGGAGAAAAATATATTTGGAAAATTTGACAGTCATTCATAATAAAACTTCTTAGAAAGATAAATGAAGTAATCCTTCTAAAGAGTGGTTAAAAACAAACCTACAGCCAACTTCATACTTAGTGGTAAAATACTAATAGATTTCTCCCTAAGGCCAAGAATAGAATTAGAACATCTGTTATCACTTCTTCTATCCAATAATACATGGGATTTTCCAGCCAGTGATGGATAAGAAAACTTGTTAACGAATCAGGTATAAATATTAGAAAGCAAGAAATACAATCAGTTTACAAAACAGATAACACAATAGTGTATGTAGAAGAATCAAACTGCTATACTATTAAAGAATTTCCAAACTTAAAAGTACTGAGTGATTTTAGAAAGTAGGCTGAATGCATACTATATTTTATATACCATCAATAAGCAAATAGAAAATAAAATATAATATGTGAGGAACATAAAATGCCGAATGTTTATAAACAAAATGTTTGAGAGGTTGATATTGGAGACTACAAATAAATTGCTGCTGAGACGCTGAAGAAGACCTCCTTAAATGGAATAATAGACACTGTTCATGTTAAAGCTTTGCTAGTATAAAGTTGTCAGTTTCCTCCACAATGATTTATACATTCAATGCAACTGTATAAAAATAGTTGTAGTCATATCTTGTGGAAACTGACGAACAGATTCAAAAATAATGAGGAAATACAAGAAATCAAGTGTATCTAAGGTGGCTTTCCGGAAGAACAAAGCTAGAAGACTGACCATGTCAGACATGAACACATTAAAAACTGTAGGTATTAACATGCATGATACTGGAAAAAAATAAATAGAATAAAGAGGCCAGAAGCCAATATAAATAAATGTAGTTTCCTGTTTTATTGGTGGCAGTGATGAAAGACTGTCTTTTTGATAAACAAAGCTGAGTCAATTAGGTATCTATCTATATGCAGACAAAAAAATAAACTTTCCCTGTATCTTTTTCAAAAATCGATTTCAGATATGAATGTGAAAGATCAAACAATAAAACTTTTATAATAAAACATAGGTCTATGCATATGCATTATGCACATATTTCTTAAATTAGAATATATTACTCATAAAAGAAAAATAAATTTTTGTATTTAAATTATGTTCACCAAAAGATAGCATTAAGAGAGGAAAGGCAAACTAAAAATTTGGAGGATGCATATGCAGTACATATATCTCACAAAGAACCTACAAACAATATAACAATGATTTCTGCAAAGAAAACTACAGTCAATCTAAAAGAAAAGAGTAACATTTGAACAGGCACTTTACAAAAGATGATCTCCAAGTAGGCAACAGACATATGAAAAAGTATGCAATATCATTAGTCAGCATGGAAATGCAAATTAAAGTCAATATGAGGTATCAATATGTAACCACAAGAATGACTAAAATGAAATACCTAGGCAAGACCAAGTATTGTCAAGAATGCAGAACAGGCCGGATGCAGTGGCTCACGCCTGTAATCCCGTTACTTTGGGAGGCCGAGGCAGGTGGATCATGAGGTCGGGAGATCGAGACCAACCTGGCTAACATGATGAAACTCCTTCTCTACTAAAAATACAAAAAATTAGCCAGATGTGGTGGCAGGCGCCTGTAGTCCCAGCTACTCGGGAGGCTGAAGCAGGAGAATGGTGTGAACACGGGAGGTGGAGCTTGCAGTGAGCCGAGATTGCGCCACTGCACTCCAGCCTGGGCAACAGAGCGAGACTCCATCTCAAAAAAAAAAAAAAATGCAGAGCAAAAGGAATTTTCATATACTGCTGGTGAGATACATAGTAATAGAAGAGTATAACCTGCTAAAAATCAAAGTCAAAATAAAATATTGAAAGGAGAGGAGAAGGGTAGAGGAGAAAGAGAATGGGGGATATAGCTAAAACACATACAGAAAAACATACTTGAATTACAAGAGTCTTCTTGTTAGAAGACAGTAGAACAATTTTGTAAACAACAAAAACCTGTTAGCCCACCATTCTATAGCCAGAAAAATTATTTTTCAAAAGTAAAGGCAATGATATTTTGAGACGAACAAAAAGCTGAAATAATTTATTGAAAGCTATATATCACCTCCGCAGTTTACTCAAACTGAAGACTTGCAGCCAAGAGAGCAGTGATTTGCATAATAACATTTCCAATGTATGGAACTGCATAGAGATAAAGAACATACTATTATTTTAAAACAATTTAGCACTGACCCTGCTGGCTTTGTGAGCCTACTCATTCCAAAACGGTGGACGCTAAGACTGTGGTAGGCTGGGTGCTGTGGCTCAGGCCTGTAATCCCAGCAGTTTGGGAGGCCGAGGCAAGAGGATCGCTTAAGCCCAGGCATTTAAGACCAGCCTGGGCAACATAGCAAGACCTCATCTCTACAAATAATTGAAAAATTAGCCAGGCATGATGGCAATCACTTGTGGTCCCAGCTACTCAGGAGGCTGAGGTGGTAGAATCACTTGAGTCCAGTGGGTCCAGGTTTTGGTGATCCACGATAGTGCCACTGCACTCCAGCCTGGGTGCAAGAGTGAGACCCTGTCAAAAAAGAAAGAAAGAAACAAAGAAGAAAGAAAGAAGACTATGGATGGTATACAAAATTTTATGGATCTAGATTTATTGTCAGCAAAAGAGGGCAAATATTGCTCGTGTTTTATCAAGTCTTATTTGAAAAGAAGTCAGTAAGATACTCCAGCCTGAGAGCTAGGATATATTTGTTATGCACTGGTAATCTTTAAGGAAATGCATACATTTGTGTAGTAATATTAGAAAAAATAGTTTGATTATATGTGGTAGTACAGCTTATATAAATTATAGAACATTGCGTAAGTAGCAACATTAAGAAAAGCATTATCAAGAAGTATCTCAAAAAGTGCAATAAATTTGATATATCCTATGTATTTAGAAATAAGATGGAAGCAGCAGCCTCAGAGACAGAAAAGAGATAATTTTATGCAGATCTAGTTTAAGATATGGTGATGATGAAAAGAGGCTAAAGTAAATCTAAGATTATAGAACTGTAGAGGTAAAAAATTATAACATCATAAACCTACATTTTCTTAATGTAGAAAGCATAATCACCACACACACACACACACACACTCACTCACACACACACACACACAGTCTCTCTTTCTCACTCTGTCTCTCTCTCCTTTTCCAAAGATGGTTAATAAAATAATGACTAGAATCAGAGTCTGTGAACTTATAATTAGCACATGTAGCAAGGTGGGTTTCTAAGATATTGTGGTTAATCAGATATTGTGATATTGTGAAAAGCAGGATTCTGAGTCATAAAGTAATTTGGGAACTGTAATGAGAAACGAGAGTCTGAAAATATTCTTTGTCTTTGAACAGAGAAAGAATGTATGTGCTGATCCATGATGTAAAATAAAAATTAAGTATCAGATTTACATCTGCACAATAAGATTTGAAGGGTTATTTGTAGATAAAAGTTACTTGTAGATATCCAGACTTCCTAAGTTTCATGTGATCAGCTTTGAAATGCAACCATCTATCACTTTACTTATTGCTATTCAGCAGAAAAGAGTATCTAGTCTAGGGTTTGTATGTGCTTGTTGGTTGTTTCTGTGTTTTACTGGTTAGACAAGGGAGTTTCAAATCAATGTATCTATTTCTTCTCCTTTTGGTTCCAGGGTAATTAACGTATTGACTTAAGCAAATTATTTTTCTTTTCAAATGCAAAATACTGCATGTCATTCCTGATGATTTGGTTAACGTAAATAACCTGAAATAAGGTGACAAAACAAATTAAAAATAGAAATATGAAAATAAGAGCACCAAACAAAAAGCAGAATGTTACCAGGAATTATAGGCCAATATTAATAAACTAGCTCAAAAACAATTTTTCATAACAAAAGTCAATTTTTAATCAAAATATTACTCATGAAAAAATCATAGTATTGAGGAAATAAACTATTGCAAACCTAATAAATTATTAAGTGTGCTTTATTTTCTCATAATAAATTATTAGAATATAAGAAAAAAGGAACAGGAATGTAACTGGATATTAAACTTCAATGCAATACCTTTGATTTTTGTAGGATCAAAAAAGAAAATAAAAAATTGGAATTATAATATTAAACTAAGTGTTTGACTTAATGGTATATGCCAATTTCAGTTTCTTACAAGAATTCACCTCTTTTAAAAGTCCATGAAATATATTTCAAAAAGTAATGACACATTGAAGAAGCCAATAAATCTAAAGAAGTGATTTTTTTAAATATGATACGTTGTCTGATTACAATAAAAGACCTGGAAATTAGCAACAGACTAAAAATTACTTCTTTAATACACTGTGGAAGTATGAGACATATTGAAAAATAATTTCATGGTCAAAAAAGAAATTAATTTGCAATTTACACAGTATTTCTATTACAACATTTTGTATTAAAACATATAAACTATGACAAAACCAACAACCAGAGGCAAATTATAAGTCATTGAATAACTTTCATTATTAAACAAAATTAAACAAAAATGAATAAAAATAAATGAGCTAACACATTTAACTCTGGAAATTAGAACATGAACAAATACCTTGAAACCGCCAAACAAAAACTTAATGGGATGAAGAAAAAGCGGGTTTGTAAAGATTCAAGAAGCAGTTAAAGCACTATAAAAGAGAGAAAATCAAGAATTGGTAAATATTATTGTCTTTCTTTCTTTTTCACACAACATTAGGCATTTAAGATTTATTAAAATTTTAGGTTTTATATTATACCCATTCCATCTAACTTGAGTAAACAGCTACTGTATCTTCATAATTCTCTCTGTGATAGACATCTATCAACTGTCTTCTTAGCAAACAAGAATTTTATGAGGATCTTTGCGCATGCCTCATTATGGTCCTGTTGAAATTTCTTGGGCATATTCTGGGAACCATGATTTCTACTTTGTTCTTTATCTTCCTAAGTTCAGTCAGCTCATCTCTGGTGTAGGTATTTCTGCCTACATGCCCAGAAGCAGTACCTGAGGTTTGTACCTCTCATACCTCTCTGTCAACACTTGTTATTATTCAGCTTTCTTATGTTTACCAATCTTATGTGTACCCATTGTATTAAAAGATACATTTAGGTACATTGAAATTTTAAGGGGTTTATTTGAGCACTCAACTATTCACAGGCCTGGTAGTACCAAACCTCAAATGGTTTAGCACTCCATTGAGGAGGCTAGAATGGAAAATTTTGTAAAACACGAAAGAAAATATACTTGATTGATAAAAGTGCAAAGTTCCTAGTAAGAGATTAGTTTGTCAGCTTCTGATTGGTTGAGTGTAAATTCCATCTTACTGTTTGCATTGAGTTGGGCTTAGGTTTGCTTATATAGGAACCCAACCCATTCCAGCTTCATAGCCTGACAGCTGTATTTTTTGTAACAGGTGGCATATATTTGCTTAAGTTGCAGTGCTTCACTCTTCAATGGAGCTTGAACATACCTTTGTTTACTTGACACAATTTTATGTTTCCTGAAGGACCCATTCATATTTTCTTGTAGTGTCTTGTTTGTCTTTGGAATTCCGATTATTTGATTACCTGTAACCTCAGGTCCTCGATGGGTTCAAGAAAATTTTTTTTTGCCGTTTTCCCAGCATAAAAGGAGGTAGTTTTGAAAGGATGGTGATGGTGAAAAATGCTGAGGCAGAGATTTGGGTTGATAAGATTTGAGAGATCCATAGAAGTAAGGAGTAGAACAGAGAATACTAGAGGATGGGAAGGGGAGAGGGAAGGGAGAGATTTGTTAAAGGATATGAAATTACAGCTAGACAGGAGAAATAAGTTTCAATATTCTATACCACTGTAGGATGAATATGGTTAACAATAATATATTACATAGTTTCAAATAGCTGGAAGGATAATATTGAATGTTCCCAACACAAGAAAATAATCATTGTTTGAAATGATGGATATGCTAATTACCCTGATTTGATCGCTACACATTATATGTACTGAAACATCACTGTGTATCCCATGACTGTGTACAATTATAATTTGTCAAGTAAAAAATTAAAACAATAACTAATTGGGAGATCATTGCTAGGAGAGTAGAAAGAATGAAAGTCAGGGGAGAAAATTATAAGCCTGAAATTGAAAAGACTGTGGTCCAAAGGACAGGACAAGAGTCACAATTAAAATACATATACCTGGCTTCTTGTTATTTCTCTTGCTAAGACACTTCTCCAATTTGTAGGTCATAGTATGTAGTGGTAAAGAGCCTGGGCTTTGAAACCGGATAGCTGGGATTTGAATCATGACTCTCTTTCCTACCAGCTCTACTACCTTGGGCAAGTTTCTTCTCTATGCATTAGTTTGTCAACCTAAAACAGGGAAGTTAATATTACCTACTTCCCAGGATTATTATAAAAATTAAATGAGCTCACACATAAAATGTCATTACATTGAAATACTTACAGGGTGTCTGCCGCTCATTTTATCTTCATAATCACTTTATCTTACCTACATTTTTCTTTCACTAGTGTAAAAAGTTAGAAAAGTAGCTTCCTCAGAGTAGCTCAATGTTAAATGACGGAGTCTAGACTGGAAACTTCATGCCCTTCATCTCTGGAAAACTAGTTCCTCTCTGTGCAATTTTGCCCTGATCATTTTGTGGTCTTTTATATTTTTAAAATTGAGGGATTAGTTGAGTATATTCTATATTCATTTCTAGCAATCTAAATACGAAATGAATTTGCAAAATTCATGGACTCTGTATTAATCAGTTTGGTCTGTAATAATAAAGTACCATAGAGTGTGTGGCTTACAAACCACAAAAATTTATTTCTTGCAGTTCTGGAGTCTGGATGTCTGAGATTAGGGTGCCAGCACGGTTGGGTTCTGGTGAGAGCTCCCTTCCCTTTGCAGACTTCTACATTCTTGTGTTCTGACGTGGTAGAAAGACAGCGACAGAGCTCTCTGGGGCTGCTTTTATCAAGGCACTAATTCTATTCATGAGGACTTTACCCTTATGACCTCATAACCTCCAACGTCTCCCTCTCTCACTGCCATCACATTGGAAGTTAAGATATCAATATATGAATTTGAAGGGAGGAGAACAAATATTTACTTCATAACAGGCTCACATTAGATTTAATTTTCTTTTTTTTTTTTTTTTTTTTTTTTTTTTTTTGAGACGGAGTCTCGCTCTGTCGCCCAGGCTAGAGTGCAGTGGCCGGATCTCAGCTCACTGCAAGCTCCGCCTCCCGGGTTCACGCCATTCTCCGGCCTCAGCCTCCCGAGTAGCTGGGACTACAGGCGCCCGCCACCTCGCCCGGCTAGTTTTTTGTATTTCTTAATAGAGACGGGGTTTCACCGTGTTAGCCAGGATGGTTTCGATCTCCTGACCTCGTGATCCGCCCGTCTCGGCCTCCCAAAGTGCTGGGATTACAGGCTTGAGCCACCGCGCCCGGCCTAATTTTCTGTACTAATTCACTTTTATACTTCATATGCTTAACCGTATCATTACACAAAGTAAATAATTTTCTTTGGTTCAAAACCAGAGGAAAAACAGATAGTTTAATGCTGTAATCATGACCCCAAAAGCTCCTATTTGAACCTAAAATCATCTTTCTATACCTTGATCATATCCTACCTTCTTTAAGAAAAGGATTCAGTTAATATAAACGGTCACATTAAGAAAATGAACCCTATAGATTTTTAGCAGCATCCAATAATGAATATCCCTATCATAAATAACATGTAAGCCTTTTCATGTTGATGTTGAAAGCAACTTTATTGGCTGCCTTTCTGTGAGACATATTTTTTTTTACTCTGTACTTAAAAGTTTCAAAATAACAGTTTACTTGCAAAATTCCACTGTCAACAGACAGATTTTATATTCTTCATCTTGCAAACATAAAATGAGTATATTTTGATTAAATAAAAAAGCTTACAACTCAGCATAAAGCTAAGTTAATTACAACTATGGCAGTGAATGTACATGGTTTATAATAGATATTCAAATGAACAGTTTAAAATTGATTAGGTTCAAAGTTTTGATTTCATCTCAATAATATTCAGCCCTAGAACTCTCCTGTGGCAATACAGGAGAGCATTAGCGAATAAATCTTAAAGTAAAAAATCGTTAGTCATGTAAATAGTATGTCATCACCAACCATTAAATCTTTTCTTGATATAACAACCTCAATTACTCCTCATTTAAAGTACTCAAATTTAGCGTTTGACCTTTTATACCTATAGACTGAAAAGCTACAGTTAAATAATCAAATGTGGTAAAATGAGTTCAACCCCATTAAATCAATTTTTAAAAAGCAGCAGTAAATGCAAGTCTGATTACAGCTGTTAACTCACTGGGTACCACTATTTGAACAGTCATTCACCAGAAAAAGAAAAAAGAAATAATGAATAAAATGAATCAAAACACAGATCACAGTTTTCTAGGGTATTTTAAAAACCTGTTACATAGTTTATACTTTTTTTTTTAATGTGATGAATGGCCAGCTAAATTACACTCAAGAATGAGGCTAAGAGTATTTATTGTCATAGGCTCTTAAGAGACAAAGCTGCATACTTATGATAGAATGGGAATGAAAACAAAAAGGCTGGGAAAAGGAAAATCTAAAATGGAGGAACAAATCTCCCTCCCTACCAAATGGACAGAGGTGAAGGAAAGAAATCAACAAATTAGATACAAATAATTTTAAAAAGTGAATAACGAATCCTAAGTGCCGGTTTATTGAAAGATTAATAAAATGAACACATTCATGGATTGACTAGTTGAGGAAAATAACAAGGGAGAAGACACAAATAAGCAAAATGGAGAATTCATTCCTTGATTTAGGCAATTATTTATAAAGCACTTACACTGTGCTGGGCCCTCTTCAATATGATGGGTATGTCACAGTATAAAAAATAATAGCCCAAACACCCTGCTCCCAGGGAACTTTAATTAGAGGAGGCAGAGATGAATAAAGTTCAAAATAAACAGGAAACCAGGAAGTATGTCAGATGATGATGACTGCTATGGTGCAAAATAAAGGGGAAAGTGACAGTTACAATTTTAAATAGGATGGTTCAAGAAGGCCCATTGAGGGAGGGATATCTGAGTCAACACTTGACTCATGTGGGGAATGAGTAATGTGGACATCTGAGGAAAGACTCAGGAAGAGGAAAAAGCAATGTAGAATGAATTAGGGGAAATTATCAGAGACGGAATTATAGATACAAATAATAAAAGCATATTATGAACACTAGAAAAACAACACAATTCAGTGATGTTTTAATGCAGAGTGATGATTAACTTAAAAAGACCTAACATGGTAGAATTTGAGGAACCAGGGTAGTCCAGTTAGAGAGAGAGTTGGGAAAGAGTAGGTTCTAGGAACTCCCAAATAGTTGTTTAGTTAGCTTTCATTTAGCGTGGGCTCTATATCCACGACTCTTAAGTGAAACCAAAATGTAAAAATAAAATATTCCTGGTGTGAGGCTATTAGGAGATTGGCATTAGGACAGTTCATATGCTTCAAAAACATAGGCTTAAATGTGCTTTATTTTCACTGCCAGTGACAGAAGCATTATAAGATGATAGATTCAAAACTGTGAATTCAAGCAACCACAGTGCAAATTATATTCGAAGAGCTGGAGACAGGTTTTCTCAAATAGATGTGCCAGCTAAAAGTAGGGATTTAGACACTTTACATAGAACTTTGCAATTTATCTGTAAAGTTTACCAGTATTTAAATCTATTTTGTTTCTTTTGCAACATATTTTATTATTTTTATTTTACATATAACTTACATGATATGTAAGTATAATTGACATTTTCAGTTATAAATGTTGATGCTTGCATCTTATAGGAAATTCTGTGTGGGCCTAAGTTCAGGGCTTAGGCTGTCAATTTTTACTGTTGGGCACACAGAAAACATGAATACCTAAAAATAGAAGCAACAGACAACAAAATTAGAAAATGAAGCCACTAAATATACCAAAATTTAAAAAAGAATAAAAAATGTTTAGTATTTCAAGATTGTGCCTTCTGAGGAGGAATAGTACTATTGAAAGAAGCCATTATTAATTGAAGGTTCTGTAAATATACGCTTTATTCTTTTATTTATTTTGTTTTAAATCTATCTTAGAATTTGTAACATCAACAGGTATGAAGGCTGCTATCCCAAATACTTCATGAAAGATTTAGCTAATGTTCTGTCAAAGTTGGTATAGCCACAGTAAAGTCAGGTCATTTAAGAGCCTAATAAATATGTTTTTAATAACGACTTGTCTCTTACAATAATGTATGCACCTGGCTGTTAAGTTTAATTTTAAATTCAAAGAAAAGCTTTAAAAAATTGCCCCCTACTGCAGGCAGGGCCCGGTGGCTCACGCCTGTAATCCCAGCACTTTGGGAGGCCCAGTCGCCATCCTGGCTAACATGGTGAAACCCTGTCTCTACTGAAAACACAAAAAAATCAGCGGGGCCTGGTGGCGGGTGCCTGTAGTCCCAGCTACTCGGGGAGGCTGAGGCAGGAGAATGGCGTGAACCCGGGGGGCGGAGCTTGCAGTGAGCTGAGATCACCCCACTGCACTCTAGCCTGGGGGACAGAGCCAGACTCCGTCATCAAAAATGAAAATAGGCCAGGCGCGGTGGCTCAAGCTTGTAATCTCAGCACTTGGGGAGGCCGAGGCAGGCGGATCACGAGGTCAGGAGATCGAGACCGTCCTGGCTAACACGGTGAAACCCCAAGCCCCATCTCTACTAAAAATACAAAAAAATTAGCCCGGCGTCGCGGTGTGTGCCTGTAGTTCCAGCTACTCGGGAGGCTGAGGCAGGAGAATGGCTTGAACCCAGGAGGTGGAGCTTGCAGTGAGCCAAGATCATGCCACTGCACTCCAGCCTGGGCGACAGAACAAGACAACATCTAAAAAAAAAAAAGAAAAAAATTAATAATAAATAAATAAATAAATAAAAATAAAATAAATAAAAAATAAAAATTTGCCCCCTACTAAAGTTAATGAGATTTAAAGGTAAAGTCCAGTCTCACATTTTAACCATTCTTTACGGCTAAATATCGGGCACGAGGTGAAATGATGTGCACACTTAAAATGTGATTTCCTTTACAAAGAAAAAGGTCCAGTTAGAAGTCAGGAGGCCAGAGCTGTTTCCCTATCAGTGAATAACTTTCAGTTTTGCTCTTGGCAAGTGCTTGAATCTCTAGGACACAATCTGAGCGCTATGAGTAAAAATGTATGCCACTTCCCCCTAATTAATGTTGGGATTTTGCAGTGCTGCCAGGAAAGAGCTTTAGGATTTTTTTTTTTTTTTTTTTTCTCAGCTGCATAACAGAGCATAGTAGCCAACTTTATTTCTCAAAATATTTGAGAAATAGTTTTAATTTTAATTTTAATTTTTACTGTGCAGATTTTAAAATGGATACTGTATTGATGCTGTATTATTAATTCAACTAAGAAGTTGGTTGAATAGTGTTTGAGTTATTGAAAAGTGGAATTTGTGTACATGCAGAGATTCCTTTGTTTTTCTATAGTTGTGAAAGTGATGTCTTATTTTGTTGAAAAATTTGAAAGCATACAGAAAACACAAAACCTATGTAGTTTGTGGTAATAATAATACCTTGTAATTCCTAATTATGTGATCTGAGAAGCTTGTTGCTTCCTTCCATTTTTTTCTTTAAATTAATTGAAATAATTAAAATAGGAATATTTATGTTATATATTCATACTTTTAAACTATTTTCCATTTAACATTATATCATAAGTATTTATTATTTTCTCAAAACTTCTTTGAAAAATCACAAGTTTTAATTATTTCAACGTATTTACTTCGTTGGAAATAACAGTGTAATCGATGTTAATTTTTCTCTTTATTGTTAACTTTTATAAATAATATTTTAGTAAACAACATTACTTAAATCTTTGCTTAAATCTTCTGTTTTTCTTGAGGTGAATTTATGAGTAGTCTTAAAGAATAGTGCTATGATTATTTTGCTCCAATAAAGAGAGAAATGAGCAGAATGTAAACATTTAAAATGTTTCAGTTTCTATCACTCCTTGAGATGTGGCATATATTTTTATAAAATCACTAAATACTTTTTGCTTTCTTGTTTCAAAGTTTCTAACTTTTATTAATGAAGACAAACTAATACAAAATAAAATAAGTTTAGGAGTGGAAAAAGTAAAGCCGGTTAGGGGAGAGGTGCTTTTCTGGTGGTGTGATCTTTAGAGGGAGGAGGAGGCTCTTACTTCCGTGAATGGAAGCAGGAAGCAGTTTAAGGAACAGAAATGCAAATGTAGGGGAAGGGAATGGGGTGGACCGACTCAAGGATGAGCTTTCTGGCCCAAACGCCTATGGGGCATACCCTGCTAGTTGAGAGGGTGCTCTGAAGATGATTCTCCCTCAAAATAAGCTAATGAAGTTTTCGATCCAGCAAATAACTAATTTCACAGAAGTACTTACTAGCGTTACACCTATCACCAGCCACCAGCCATCTTGATGCAGACTGTGAGAATATCTCTTGGTGCCATGAAGAATTGGGCAGTAAGGGCTTCAGGGTTTCTACACACTTCTTTGTTTGTCCACTGTATTGCCAGTAGACAAGTCTATTCGTCCAGAGTTAGAAGGTAAAAAGTATGTAATTCTATCTGCCCATTTAGGGAGATTAGGATGCATTATTTATCACAGTAAATTTTTAACTGCCTGCAATGGATAGAATTAGAACAGCATATGAATATATTCAAAGCATTTGATTTTATAGTATTTATAAAGGATTTTTTTAATTTTGAATTTTAGTGGGTACATTGTTTTATATATTCATGGGGTACATGAGACACTTTGATACAAGCATGCGATGCATAATAATCACATTAGGGTAAATGAAGTATCCCTCCCCTCACGCATTTTTCTTTTGTGACAAACAATCCAATTATATTCTTTTATTTAAAAATGTACAATTAAATTATTATTGACTATAGTCACCCTGTTGTGCTATCAGATACTAGTTCTTAATCATTCTTTCTAATGATTTTCGTACCTATTAACCATCCCCACTTTCTCCCCCAACCCCACTACACTTCCCAGTCTCTGGTAACCATCCTTCTACTTACTCTCTATTTTCTTGGGTTCCATTGTTTTAATTTTTAGGTCCTACAAATAATTGAGAACATATAAAGCATTATTTTGATTCCAGTATTTAAATACATATTTTTCCTTAAGTGCAGAAAAATAAAAAGTGAAAATATTACCTTGATCCCACATTCTCCAGCATATCAGTTACTGTTTACATTTTGATATAAATATGTTTGATAAAATTGATAAAATATATTTCTTCCAGTCTTCTAAATACACATTTTATTAGTGATCTAAGGCTTAATTATGCTGCAGTAACAGAAAACTTAAAAAAGATCAACAATAGTTTCTTGCTCAGACTATATGTCTGAGACTTGCTGGTGCTCATCTGGATAAGATCTTCAGTCCAGAACCCAGGCAATGAGCAACTTCACGTGTGGCAGTGCGGGAGAGGAAAGAGGTAGAAGAAAATGAGACAAGATTTGCACCTGGTGCGTGGAAGCGGCTCCTGTAACTTCTGTTTACATTTCACTGGTTAATTCAAGTCAAAGGGTGGAACCTGGCATCAAAGAGGCAACCTAGTATGTGGTCAAGCTAGAGTGAAGGGGTATGGATTCACAAATTAACAAATGTTTCCGTGACTGTGGGGCAGCTCTTTCACGATTGAGAATTCAGCGCCAGTAGCAGCACCGATCTTCCTGTGTAATGACGGGTCATCAAAGCCAGGTAGACCTTTGCAAGATTTTTTTACACTAACATTCATACTGCATCTTCATATTCTTTAGGAAAATAGCAGAATAACAGAATTTTAAGGTCAACGAGAATGAGTACAATCAATTTGTTTGTACAGTATATTAATATCTAAAAATAACTTTGCCATATAAAACAATGCCAGTGTATTTTTTTCTTTTCATTACTGCATTTTAAATCAAAACATAAGCTAACATGGTAAAACCCTAGCTCTACTAAAAATACAAAAAGTTAGCTGGGCGTGGTGGCAGGTACCTGTAGTCCCAGCTACTTGGGAGGCTGAGGCAGGAGAATGGCATGAACCCGGGAGGCGGAGGATACAGTGAGCTGAGACAGGCCACTGAACTCCAGCCTGGGCGACAGAGCGAGACTCTGTCTCAAAAAAGAAAAACAAAAAACATGAATTTGGCAGGTTAAGCAGTATAGGAAACAACTTGAATTTAGCAAAGATACTTGTAGCCAATTCAAGTAAGCAAAACACTGTATCACAGCAATCTAGCCTAATTTATTCTTAGTGGTTCCTCTTATTGTCAAATATTATTCCATTCATTTCATGATAAATTGTACCTCACTGGGTCAGAAAAAAAGCATTCAAATAGAAGTAATTTCAGCAGTTTTCTGATGTCACACTCTGTTTTTTCTTCCACATTTTGAATTATTTTACTGGGATGCATACGCTTATGAGCTCAAGTCTTATCACCAAAGCAGGTTGCTAACTAATTGGAGTTTCATATTATGCTGTTGTCATCATCTTCTTGGATGTTATATCTTTAAGACAGTTTCTATTTGGCTAATGGCATTCTTTATCTCCTGTAGTTTAGGCTTACCTTAAGTGAACCAATATTGAATGTATTATCTTATTTTCACTATTTCCAATAAAGACATGGCCTCAATCATAAATATATTAGGCTTCTTTTAGTGGAGATAGTACAAGGAAAAATGTAGAAAGAGAAAAACTATTTGACGAACAGCTTAGTGAATTTTTGCATTTACAGGAAAATGAATCTTGTTTTTGGTAGCCATTTCTCAGACAACTGTAGTATAACGTATTTTTATATCCTAATTATTCAATTCACATTTCCTTAGTTATAAAATCAGCAAAGAGATCTGTTTGTATTTATTTTTACATAGTAGGCCTTATAAAATTATGAATTTAGAAATTGCTAGATTGGAATTAATTTCACCTTATAAACCCCAACATATTCATTTAATAATATAATCAAGATAGTTCTAGGATAGATGAAAAAATAGAAATTGAACTAGAACATTGAAACAGACTGCTAACTACAAGTTCTAATATTTTTGTTTTTGTTTTACATGTTCAAATTTTCATGCACGCATGAAATATTTTGTGGAATTTAAATAATTTCTTTAAAATGGAAATATATTATGTTTAATGGCCACTAACTTGTTTTAAAACTATGAATGAGTCCAGGAAAAAAGGGCATAATTTAGTAGTTGCCTAAATTGTACCTTCTACAGATGTTCTGAGTTTATTAAAATTATTATTATTAATTACTTGCATAAAATATTAGCATATCAAACTAAAACCAAAGGATCAAAACTCAAAATGTTAGGTAGATAAAAACTATCATGGTTTTTTGTTCCTTCAGGGATTTATAAGAACTTTCAGTTGTTTGCAGAACTATTGTGAAACCAACAACTGGTTGTTGTTTTGAATCTCAAAAAGGAATTCGAATTTGGGGTTCTAATGCGAAATGACATTGACCCAAAGGAATTCAAATAAGGAAATATTTGAAAAAGTAAAAAGACATTGACCCAAAGATGTATTCATTCAATGGAATATCTTTTTCTCTTTTGAAATATGTAATGCAGCTAACAATAGGTATAGTTGCATTTCCTGACATTAGTTTTGTGTTACAGATGACAAGGCAGTTAAGAATGGTCTAGTCTGGATGTTAATTATGCCCAGAAATCCACTGGCTTTGTTTTGAAGATAGCTGAGAATTTGGGATAGGATTAGAGGGGTTATAATTGCAAAGGAAAGCCCTTGCTTGGGAATTCCTTTGGCTTTTCTGACTTAGGTATCTAAATATTGCAAAACAATTAAAATAAGTGTAACTTGAACATTGGCTTTAGGCATAGTAGGATTTTAGAGATAAGGAAAAGTTGTCCATATATGAATATCTGCCAACATTTCTTCCATCATCTCAGTATTAACTTTCTTTTCTGAGAAATGAATTCATTCATTCATTCCACAACCAGAAAGAAGGATGATTCATCCGTTTTAGGTGGAGTAGAGAGGAAGGTTCAGGTGAATTTCCTTTGGACAGGTGAGAAATTTCTAAACAGGGCCTCAAATTGGAACCTGTGTATATTGCTGTGCAGGGAGGTGTAAGCAAGCTGGGTGGTCGTTCTGGGAAAGTCAGATCTTTTGTTGCATCACAATTTATAGCCCTGACTTTGAGATATGTGTAATAATTTCGCAAGTATTTTCAGTCTCTTGGGCACAGTGGCTCTAAATGAAAGTGTGAAGAAGGTGGTTACATCAGCATACTCCCACCTGCTTTAAAATATTTTCTCCTTTCCTCACTTTGGCAAATGGCCTAAAGGTGCTGCTAGCTTCCATGTCCCACCTGGTGTCCTAAAACTTTTCACCAGCTCTCTTTGATCTATGTTCCTCAGTGTCTTCTGAAGCCTGCTTTAAATCCGGGTATTCAGTACTAATTCATTGACTATAGTACAGTCAATACCATACCAAGAATCTGATAAAATAATACACAATTATATACCAGTAGGTAAAAATATCTTTCTTTCTAGGGTTTCTTGCATTTTAATGAAGAGCAATCGTGATTAACTTTAAAAGACTTACTGTGGTGGAATTTGAGGAACAAAGGTAGTCCAGTTAGAGAGATGGTTGGAAAAGAGTAGGTTGTAGGAACTCCCAAATAGCTGTTTAGTTAGCTTTCATTTAATGTGGGCTCTATATCTGGGAATATAAGAGAAACCAAAATGTAAAAATAAAATATTCCTGTCATGAGGACATTAAGAGATTGGTATTAGGACAGTTAACATGCTTCAGAAATATAGGCTTAAATATGCTTTGATTTATTTTCACGACCAATGCCAGCAGCATTATGTGATGATTGCCTCAAAATTGTGAATTCTGCAACCACAATGCAAATTATATTTGAAGAGCTGGATACAGGTTTCCTCAAATAGATGTCCCAGCTAAAAGTAGGGATTTAGACACTTTACCTAGAACTTTGCAATTTATCTGTAGTTTAAGGTTTAACAGTATTTAAATCTATTTTTTCTTTTGTAACATATTTTATTGCTATATTTATGAAATTCAACTTTTATTTTAGATATGGGGGTACATGTTTAGCTTTCTTACATAGGTATATTGTACCCAGGTAGTGAGCATAATATCCAAATAGTTTTATCAACCCGTGTCCCCCTCTCTCCCTCCCCTCTCTAGTAATCTGCTGTGTCTATTGTTCCTATATTTCTGTTCGTGTATGCTCAATGTTTAGCTCCCACTTATAAGTGAAAACATGCCATATTTGGGTTTCTGTTCCTGTGATAATTCACTTATGATTATGACCTCCAGCTCCATTCATGTTGCTGCAGAGGACAGGATTTCCTTCTTTTCTATGGCTATGTTGTAGTCCATAGTGTATATGTACTACATTTTAAAAATTCAGTCCACCATTGATGGGCATCTAGGTTGATTCCATGTCTTTGCTATTGTGATTAGCACAGAGATGAACATATGAGTGCCTGTGTCTTTTGGTATAATAATTTCTTTTCATTTGGGGTTATACAAAACAATGGGATTACTGGGTCAAATGGTAGCTCACTTTGTACAGATATTAACTCAAGATGGATTTAAGATTTAAATGTAAGATCTCAAACTCTTAAACTTCTAGAAGAAAGCCTCGGAAATACCCTTCTCAACATTGTCCTTGGCAAAGAATTTTTGGCAAAGTCCCCAGAAGCAATTGCAACAAAACCAAAAATTGACAAGTAAGACTCAAAGAGCTTCTACACGGCAAAAGAAACAAAGTATTGATAAACAGACAACCTACACCATAGGGAAAAATATTTACAAACTCTGCATATAGCAAAGGCCTAATATCCAGAATCTATAAGGAACTCAATTCAACTAGCAAGAAACAAATAATTCCATTAAAAAAATAGGCAAAGAACATGGACACACACTTCTCAAAAGAAGACACACAAGTGGCCAACAGACATGAAAACATACTCATCATCACTAATCATCAGAGAAATACAAATCAAAACCACAGTGAGATACTGTCTCACACCAGTCAGAATGTCTGTTATTAAAAAGTTAAAAAAAAAAAAAAAAAAGATGCTGGTAAGGGTGTTGAGAAAAGGGAATGCTTTTCCACTGCAGGTGGCTATGTAAATTAGTTCAGCCACTGTGGAAAGCAGTTTGAAGATTTCTCAAATTTGTTTTTCATTCTTTACTAAAACAAAGATAATTTTAAGTCAAGTTTTAAGTCAAAATTTAAAGTAATTTAAACTTTAAACTATAAAACTTTAATTTATTCTGCACTTTAAAATTGTCTATCTAGTCCATTCACTTGAGACCATATTGTTAAAGGAATTAACAGTTAAGTATTCCAGCAGGGTAGTCACATGTAGAATTAGATGTTTGAGGTTTCTTCCAGAATTTGGATCTTATATATCTCAGAAGACTATTCAATAGTCTACTTTGATTCTGTTACAGCAATGTTGTCTTCTGTTTCCTCTTCATAAACCCGCTTGGAGGAGAGTTTCCAATTTATGCCAAGACTGCAAATTAGCACAAGCTGCTGCTGCTCTCCAGCAAATCAACCCGAGGGAAACTGTGGGGGAGAAGGAAAACTCGATGCAGACTCATAAAAAGGTGAGAAATCCTTAGAAAAGAAAGACGGCTACATTGAACTGGTATGTGACAAGGCAGGTAGGTGCCTGTAGCTGACAGCAAAGGGCTTTTGGCTCAGCTGTTAAAGCATAAATTAGAAAAGAGCAGTTGAAATAGTGTCTTGGCTTCCCCCTTGCCTTCTTGTTTGTTGTGGGATTTGGCAATGGTTGCCCAAACCTTTGAATGCCAATACTTCCAATGGCCCATCCTTCTGCTGGAGGTGCCAATAGGGATAAAATCAAGGCAATGCAAAATCCCTGACAGGGTGGAGAATTGAGGAAAACTAATGGATGAGGACTTACCAGCCTTGGCTTTCTCTCTTTCATTCAGTTTCCTCCAAACTTCCAGGGCTGATGGATGACAATTTAAGCAGTCTTCCTTTTCCTTGCTGTTTGAAGGTAGCAAGTTTGACTTCAAAAGTTACTTGGTGCGGTGAAACCAAACAGGAGTGGTTAATTCTGCTTTGTGGTAACTTGAGTTCTTCACCTGAAAGCCCATCCCTTCATAAACATTGGACCTCTAAGGATTGACCTAGGTTCCTTCTTCTGCCCTTCCCCAGTTCATATTAACAGGCAACATATCTATCTCGTCAGGGATAAGCCAAATTAATACTATTATTAAATGTCAAAATACTAAGATATAATTTATTTAAATTAAAAATTTCAGGAATATATCTTCTTTAAATTAAAAACTGTAAATTAGACAACATATCAGCAGATGTATTAAAATTGAAGAGTCAGAATTTGAAATAGACAAAATATGCAACAAGATACAGGGGAAGGTATTATCAATAGGAAACAAAAATAAGATATAATGAAAAATAATCAAATAGAAACACTAGAGGCAAAGAAGTTAACAGTTGAATAAAAAACATAATAGATAGATTGCATATGAGAATAAATATAGCTGAAAAAAGAATTCATCAATTGTAAGGTGGGATACCAGTACATTCTTAGAAGGAAACAAATATGATTGAACAGCTGAGAAATAGCCACAGAAGTGCAAATATCCAGATATAGAAGTTCTAGACAGAAAATAATAATAAAGGTAATGTCTAAGAATTAAAATTCAAAAGTCCATAAAATTAAAATATCCCTTACAGTGTAAAACAAAAACAAAGCCTTGGGCTTTTTGCAATGGCTTGGTGAAGTGATCTACAGGTGGTATGCAAACTTCTTAGGGTCACCAGATACGGAACTAGATGTCCAGTAATCCCTGTGTGGCATACAGAAGATGCTCTGAAAGCAGGGTGGGGGTACGTTTGCTAATGGGAAAATGTTACTGGAGACAACTTTGGTGGTATACAATAAATACAAACTCTCTTGAGGTAATGAGAGATTGTTGTTCTGATTAAGGAAATGGTTGAAGTAGACGTTTTGGTTCGCCTAACTCTCTTTTCCAAAGTCTCGTCTAGTCAGTACATAAGACAGATGGATCCTCGAGGTGAACAGTATCAAGGATTAAACAAATTGGTATTTCTGATTACCTTCATTGTAACTGGTGTTGTACTAACTATAAAGGAAGTGCCTCAGATCATGGGGGATGGTATGCTATCGTTAAGAAAAACTTTATAGACAAATTAAATTTCATAGACTTTAATTGAGCAGAGAGTGATTCACAAATTGGACAGCACTCAGAACCAGGGGAGGTTCAGGGAACTTCGTCCAGCCATGTGGCAAGTAGTTTTTATAGAGAGGGAAAGGAAGTAACATACAGAAACAGATTTATTGGTTACAGTTGAGTGTTTGCCTAATTTGCATGCTGTGATGAGGCATTGGCCCTATATGGACATGGTCTGATATGTTGGCAGCCTGTGCTTGTCTGGAGCTCAGTGGCTGTGATTGGCTGAGACTCAGCTATCTGTTATAAAAATAAACTCTTACTCAGGTTGCAGTTCATTCCTTAGGGACTCAATGTATGAAGGTTCTTCAGGCCAAATTTAATTTAATTTAGCACTATTATAGCCATTCCAGTTTGGGAATCCAGCTAGTCACAATTTGCATTCTTATAGAAAGTGAATCAGTATTTATTTCATGCATTGGTATGGGGATTTTACAATTTAGTAGCCTTTTGTCATATTCTCATGAAGGATTTGGAGTTAAAAATCACTAATAGAAAGTCAGTTTGCTACACTGACAGCATGAGAATTGCCTCTTCAGAGAAAGATCAGGTTGAGCTAAAGATGAGAGGCACCTAAATGAAAATCAGAGGCTGGCTGATAAATCCTGCTAAAATTTAAGGTCCAGTCCAACCATGAAATTCTGAGGAATTTATATAGACTGGAGAAACCAGAGATAGTTCTTCTACTTTGAGAAATAAATTACTGGTTCTCCCATATACTGAAAATAGGCAAGAAACTTAGAGACTAGCAGGTATTTTGGGGTTTTGGTTGAATGAACCATAATGTCACTAAAACTAAATCTGAATTCGAGTGGGGCTTTTGCAGAAACAAGTGTTAAAGATATACCAACAGTGTTGGCACAGACATTTTCACTGGACACTTACGATCCATCTACTCAGATAATATTTGAAGTTGTTGTAACCAGTACATATGCAGATTGCAGGAATTTGTAGAAATTGAATAGTTCAGCGAGTTCTCTTGAAGTTTGGCTAAAACAGCTGAGTTGTTTAGCATATACCACTTAAGAGAGGAAAGTGAGATTGTTACTGAGGGTTGGTTCAAACCACTCCCATTACTGAAGGGTATCAGAAAAATCTGAGGACAGAAATACTGATTGTGCCATGGGTGATATCGGAGAGACATTCAAATAGGAAGAGTGCAGCATAACAAAGCTTGTTCACAAAGTAGAGACAGTGTATTAGAAAGATGCTAAGAGGATAACTTCAGGGGAGCCTACTGTTTATATTAGCAGTTGCTTCACTGACTATAGAACCAAAAATAGAGCCCACTAAGGATACTGTGTAGTCTGGGTCTTACGATTCTCTCCCAGTCATGGGAAAAGTGGCATTTTACTCCACTGAAAGGATCCTATAGAGTGAGAATACAGAATAAGGGCCACAGGGCTATTATGTAAAGCCTTGAAGAAGAAAGCAAGTTCGGGTTTGCACAAGGGCAATAGCAGTGGAATTAGCAGGGGAAGAATTATTAGACATTCACAGGGGAGTGTTTGGATACTTACAGACCATCGTACTTTAACCGAAGGTCCTGCTGTATGATCTGGCAAATGGGTCCTAAATGAATGAACAGTGAAGCACACATCTGCATGGTTTCTTGTGTGGACATATCTGGAAGCTTACAGGAAAAATTAAAGTGATTGTCTTTAATGCCTGCCCACAATAACAACACAAATCCCGGGTCTTTTGACTTCTGCCTAAGAATGTAGACATCTAGAAGGAGTACCCTTCTGCCTTATAGCAAGAAAAAGATAGATGGTGCTCAAAATCCTAATTTGTCTGGAACCTATTGGAGAGTTAATGTTGTAGGACAACAAGTAGCCTGGAATCTGAGGAAAGACAGGTGCCTCTGTGGACAGATAGAGAACAAGCATGGATTCATCTGTTTGTTGAATCCAAGAGCACAAGAGGAAGAGAAGAGCACAAGAGGAAGAGAAGACCACCATACAAGTGAATGAAAAGAATTCACAGTGACTTTTAATTAATTTTCAAAGACTGCTTGTCTGATACTATAAGAATATGGAACCTGTGAAGTCAGCCAGTTGCAGGCTTTTCTCCACTGACCTCAGTGTGTGCTGATGAAAAAAGTTTGTTGGCAGGGCAGGTACTGATATAGACTACTTTGGAGATGCAGCCTGAAGAAGAGGTACATCCATCACTGTGGGAAACACAGGAACCCCTCTTTGGTTTTTTTCTCATGTAAGGAAAAAAAGACTTATAAGATGCTAGGGAATAGCAGAAAGCTCTTGGCCCAGTGCAAGGAGAAGACGTCTTTATTGTAGGTAGGGGAAGGAGAAAAAAAAAAAAATGCTTTATCCATAGGTAGGAGCAAGAAATGTGCTCAGAAGAACCCAGACCATTAAAGTTCTCCTTCCATTGAGCTTGGAACGAGATCACTGAGAAAAATCCATATTCTGAGTCTCAGGGAGACAATGACTGCTTAAACTGAGGCTGAATCAGGATGGCAGAGAACCTCGTCCACAACCATAACACTTTAACCTCCAAGACAGAAGCAACAGATTAACACTGGAGAGGACTAGAGAGTTTCCCTTTGAGGGGCTGTTGCACAGGGAAGCCCTAATGAGTGGAGCAGAAACATTGTGAAAACCCACCAGCAAACTATCTCCAACCTAAGAACAAACAGGAATTTAAAGACAGTGGTGAACAAAACTAAATATTGCAACAACAAAATCCAAACCGGGCTCAACTCTTGAGTTAAATTTGCTCAATTTCCCACAATAATAACCTAGTAGAAAAAAAATGACATTTACCTATAGCATAAATACTCCTTTTATCAGCCTCTACCACTCTGAATGCTATGTCCGGATATCAGTTAAAAAAATTAACAGACACAAAAATCCAGTGAAAAACAAAAGAAAACCACCCTTACTGACAAGAAACAAAGCAATCAACTGAACAAAACTTAGGGATGATCCAGATGTTGTAACAATCAGACAGGTAATTGAAAATAACTATGGTTAATAGGTTAAAGAGGCCGGGCGCTGGTGGTTCAAGCTTGTAATCCCAGCACTTTGGGAGGCCGAGGCGGACGGATCATGAGGTCAGGAGATCAAGACCATCCTGGCTAACACGGTGGAACCCCGTCTCTACTAAACAAAATACAAAACATTAGCCAGGCGTAGCGGCGGGCACCTTTAATCCCAGCTACTCTGGAGGCTGAGGCAGGAGAATGGCGTGAACCCGGGAGGCGGAGCTTGCAGTGAGCTGAGATCCGGCCACTGCACTCCAACCTGGGCGACAGAGCTAGGCTCCGTCTCAAAAAACAAAAACAAACAACAACAACAACAAAAAGAAAGTGCCAGAAATGAGAACTTTGATAAGAAATATGGAGAATGCCTTTGGTGGGCTCACCAGCAGACTTGACACAGCTAAGGAAAGTGATAGAGGAAGTGAAAGTGAGTTAATAGTAATTACCTAAACTGTCAAAGGGGAAACGAAACACACATGTGCCATAAGAAAATATCATAGTGTGATATATGTGTCCTTGAAATCCTAGAGAAAACAGAGAAAGAACGTGAGGCAGGACAAATATTTGAAGAGGTAGTGGTTACGAAAATTTTTAAAAATAATTTATCAAACTACAGATCCAATAACTTCAGAGAACCCAAAGTAATTGATTGGATAGCAATTGATTGACTAGAAATCAATAAGGAATTGGCAGATGTAAATAATATTATCAAAGCCTTCACCAACCAAATCGACTTTTATTGAACACTAAATATAAGCAGAATATACATAATTTTCAAGTGCATGTGGAACATATTGTATAGTCTATATATCATGGTTCTGGCCATAATTCAGATCTCAATACACTTAAAAAAATGTACATAGTATATTCTTTGATCATAATGGAATTAAAATAGAAATCACAAACAGATATCTGAAATAATTACCAGATATTTTTCACTGATGAAAAAACATCTAAATATCACTTTAAATGGCAAAAAAACACAATTATTTTTGCACCAACCTAATAACTTACAGGTCAAAGAGAAAATCAGAGGGGACATCTGAAAATACTTCGAATTTAATAAAAGAAAATAATTTCTCTATCTTGCAAAATTTGTGGGATGCAAATAAAGCAAAATTTAAAGAGAAAGTAGCTTTTCATGTTTATATGAAAAAATTTTTAAATCAGTGATTTAAAATTTCTCCTTAAGAAACTTGAAAAAAAGTAAATTAAAACCAAAGTAAGCAGGTGCAAAGTAATAATAAAGAACATAAATAAAATTGGAAACGGAAGAGCAGAGAAAAGTCAATGAAACCCAAAGCCTGTGATCAGACTCACCAACAAGGAAGAAGACATAAATTATTACATCATGAACTAAAAAGAGGACATTGTTGCAGACCCTACATACATTAAAAAGAGAAAAAATGATATTCTCTGTAGATATAGAAAAATAATTTTATAAAATTCAATATCCATTCATGATAAACTCTGTAAATTTTAGATAGAATGGAATTTACCCAACATAAGAAATGGCTACAGAAAACTTACAGCTAACATCATACTTACTGATAAAAGACTGAACACTCACTCTAAGGTAAAAAATAAATGTTCTTGCCACTCATATTCAACATCGTACTGGAGGTTCTAGGCAGTGTAATAAGAAAAGAAAAAGAACTACCTATACAAATAGAAAAAAAAATGTGAAATGGTTATTATTCACTTTCAACATGATTGTATTTGAAGAAGATTTCAAAGAATCTACGAAACAAAGTTACTGAAGATACAAGATCACAATTTTAAAAATTAATGGTATTTTTAGGTACTGGCAATGAACAATAAGAAATGGGATACCACCACTGATGGTAGCAGTGGAAAAACATGAGCTACTTAGGCATAAATCTAACAAAATATTTTAAAAATATGTATGGTAAAGGCTACAAAACAGTGAAGAAAGAAATCAAAAAGGCTGAAGTAAATGGAGAGGCATATTATATTCTTTCATGTATTGAAAGACTCAGTAGTGTTAAGATGCCAAATATGTCCAAATTCCAAATTGATCTAAAGAAATACAATCCAAATCAATGTCATAGCAATATTTGTCATAGAGATGCACAAGAGATTATACAATTTATATGGAATGGCAAATGAACAAGAATGACCAAAATTATTTTGCCTAGGAAAACAAACTTGACATTCACGTGCTTCCTTATTTCAAGACTTTTTACAAAGCTAGAGATAATAACTCAGTATGGAATTGGCCCGTGATTAGGCATATAGAGTGTAACTGAAATAAGAGTCCAGAAACAGACTCACACATATACAGTTAATTGACATTTGCCAAAGTGCAGAGGCAAATGAATGGAAAAAGTGATAGTCTTTTAAAAAATTGTGCTGGAATAATTTAATATCCATATGCAATAAATTTTTTAACTTAATAAACAAACCCTAAATCTCTTTCTCATCTGTTTTAAGTAACAAGTATTTTAATTCTTTCATTTTATATTCACGGGAGTTAGAAAATATATGTGATATTTTCCAGGGAGCCATTTCTTATAAATCCACAGACTCGAGGTTTCTTTACCATAAACAATACTAACTAGGAACATTTTACTCAAAAGATTCCTGAGATTAGGACTTTTCTGCTAGTAAGTACCATTAGTTTATTTACCATAAAATCTCTTATTTACACGTTTACAATACAGTGTGACCAGATCATCTGCCTTCTTTTATTCTCAAAATTGTCCTCCAGATGTGGTAATGAAATGATTGAAGAGTAGCCTCATAGCCTCTTCCTTTATATATCCCTTCCAAAGCCTGTTAGAATATGTTCTCAGGTAATTGTTTCAAAAGGAGTTCGTAGCAGGTCAACTCTGAATTCTTGCTTGTTTGGAAAATCCTTTATTATGCCCATGATTCATTTATAAGATATCTTGGTATATAGAATTCAGAATGCTTTTTGTTTTGTTATGTTGCTTTCTTGCTTGTTTGTTTTCTCTCATTTGTTTGAATCCATTGCTGCTTGGTGTTCTGGGAGAAAGTGTTACAGTTGAGAAATATGACAATGGTCTTATTTTCATTCAATTGTAGTCAATCTGATTTTTTTCTTGGAATTTTAGCCATTCTTGTGTATCTTTAGTGTTCTGATAATTTTTAAAAAGCATACGAAAGTATGAGCCCCACCTTTTTTGTTGTTAAGAACTTTTATTAAAGGGCTATCACTACTTAGTAATCAGTGTCTCTCTTTTCTGGTTCATTTTATGCTTTATTTTCTCATACATTTTTTCACTTTCACTTTATGTAACTCTCATTAGATGAATACCGAAAGTATTCAATACATGCTTTCTGTTTCTTGTTTCTTTCATGTATTTTATATTTTCATGTCACTCTATGTTCTAGATCTCAGATTTATTTTCTATTCCTTTACTGTCCAAAACAATAGCCCTTAGTCATAGGTAACTATTTAAATTTACATTAACTTAATTAAAATTAGTTATAAAATCAGTTTTAAAATGCTTTATAGCCACTGTGGCTAAGGGTTACCATATTGGACAGCACAGATCTAGGGCTGTTCTATCATTACAGAAAGGTCTATTGGATAGTGCTATTCCAGTCTATATCTATGGAATATTTCATGCTTGATATTTAAATATCCTAGACTCTGAATGTTCAGGTATTTCATTGAAAACTATTTTTGCATTATTAAAAGAATATTTTTCAATGCTTTTTAAAATACCAATTGAATTGTTATTAGTGTTTTCTTATATTCCTGACTTGTCTTTGTTATTCTCACTTTATGTCTTCAGTTTTTTCTGAAGTATTTTTCTCATTTGCTGACATATTTTTCTTATTTATCTGGGAATCTTTAGTAGAACAAGTATGACTCTCTGGTCACAAATTTAGGCACATGAGAAATATAACTTCTTTATTTTGTTCTAATCAGATTCAATGTCTATTTCTATTTCTTCGTCATTGCAGGATATCCTCTCTTTCCCAGTGGTTGTAAATGATAACTTATGGAGTTGCATAGCACTGTGGCATTTGGACGGGGTTGGCATACATGTTGTTGTTTTCATTTATCTATTCTGGCATGTAGTTAAATATCGTAATTCCCAACTGATATTCAGTCGTTAGTTCATGCATGTGTCTGCTATTTCCACCTTGTCTTAACTTGGAGTAGTCTTTAGGTCCATTGGCTCTCTCTCCGGTGACTTTTGTTACCCTGATGGGAACAGAGGACACTAACTCTACCTTCAGTCCATCCCCCTACTTTTTTGCTGTGTACTTTGCCACACTGGTACTTTGTTGTCCCTTACACTTATGCTGGCTCTGAGACTTACATCGGTTCTCCTAGGTGAAACAATTTTTCCATATACTTTGGGACTTTCTCTGTGGAGTAGGGGGGCGTGGCATGCTTTCTCAGGAATCCCAATGACATTTCAGTTCTCTTTGCTTTCCTTTCTACTCTCTCCTTCTCTTTCGTATATTCTGGGCAAGCGACCATTACTTGTGATAAATCAAGTATTCTTCGAGACCTTTTGTTATTTCTGAATCGTCACTTTTGAAAATCAAAATATAAAAAATTGGATCTTTTATTGTCTATATTCCTCCATGTTTTTTTTTCTGAGAACAGAGCCCCACCTCTGTCAGGGAGGAAAATACAGGAAGAAGGACTGAAGTGTGACTGATATTTCCATTAGAAAAACGGCACTTACAACTAACTTACAGTTAGAACTCTGTCTTGAATAGCTTCCATTTCAGATATAGCATACGTTTATTTTGTGCATATTCTGGATGGCAACTTCCTCTGCTCTAATTTGTTCATCAACTCAATAGTATCCTCTTTATGTCTTGCAGAAACCTCTTCAAATATAAAGTAGTTTGATTTAGGCTAACACACTCTTCCATCACAGCTTTATTGTATTGTATAAAACTTTACTTTTCTTAACCCCTTAATTGAAGCTTAACACATATACATATAGTAAAGGGCAGAAAGTATACTGGTTGTAAATACACAAGCCATTAATTTAAACCTCAGGGCATTTTTACACATACATAAGCTTATATAACTCCATCACTCTGTAATGTTCTCTTCTGCTACTTCCATGTCATTAACTACTTTTCTTCACTCCCACCAATAAGGTAACCTATATTCTGACTTTTATTACTATAGATTAGTTTTGTCTGTTCATGAATTTTGTATATGTAAAATCATAGTTTGTGTCATTTTTTGGTGACTAGCTTCTTCCACTCAAATAATGCTTGTGAGCTTTATCCTTTCTCGTGCATTTATCAGCAGTTTTTATCTTTCTTTTTAAAACTGCAATGTAGTAGTCCATTGTATGAATATATCAGTGAATTATTTAGATTGAAAATGGAGGACAGGACCTTGTATGTGCGCAGTCAGCTATCTTGCGTGAAAGTTGTATGGTTCTCATAATATAGTACATCAAAGCTGTCTTATGTTGCATGTGGTGATACTGTCACCCTCAAAAGACTGAGTGACTTGAGTAGAGAAATATGGATTGTTATGTTTTCTGTTTTAAAAGTGCCTTACATATATCATGTAGTTAGAATTCAATTAATATATGCTCAAAAGCAGAAACTTTAAGTACATTTTTGCTTCAAAAAACAGGTTAAATGAAAAATAATACTTTTTTTCCCCCACGGGCTAAGTAGGATGTCTTTAATATCAAATGGTATAGCAAATTAAGCATATTATTTATGTGTGCTGATTTATATCTGCACCCAAATTACACCCCATTTTGAGGATTTACTTAAAGTCTAATAGCACTGAAAAGGAAATTTTAAAACATAACATTTTTTCAATCTGTATTATAGAAACTTCCAGAGAATGTATAATTTACATGAGCATTGATGTAGCGAACTGGTTTGGTAGAGAAAAAGTCTAAAAACATTTACAGCATAAATTGTTGTTGCTGACCATCCGTGATTACTGTTACTGAAATTTTAGAATACAAGATGATTTAAATTAACTTTTCCTTGAATGGCCTATTTTCATAAATAGATGTAATAAGGGCTATTACAGCATTTTGCCAATGCATTAGCATTTAAGAGGAGATAAATTGAGTAATACTGTATATCATTTTGAACAGACTATGTGTGGTGATAGAATCTGATCTGCAAAGACAAACTAACGGGGGAAGATAGATGTTGGGAAATATCCATGAGATATTATTTGCCCTCAAGGAGCAAGAGCCACTGCTTTGCAGATTATACTGTGATTGTATCCTTTGTTCATTGTTTTAGTATTTTCTCCTCATATATAAATATATTCAGTAACTAGTATTTTTGTGGTAGATTTTCTAGTTACAAGAAGAGATTTTAGCTAAGACAACATAGGCCTGTTTCCAGTGCATTAAATTCAGACACGTTAAAATCTGGGGATGTGCTGAGGAAAACAAAATACTATTAAAGTTTCTGTGTCTCTGTGATATCCCCAGGGAGATTTCTCTCAGCTGAAAAGTTATCTTTCACAAAGCTACTTCTAAAGCCATTCAACAGCTTGCCTCCTGTTAGTAGAACCTTAGTGGAAATAAAACCTAATGCATAAGGCAAAACAACAACAAAATTTCTATTGAAGACTTTACAAAAGCTAAAGTATAAACTAAGTGGCAAAATAAATGTGAAGAATGCAGCATTAATTAATATTTGAGGTAGGATTTGACATGAAAAAGAGAATACTTCCTTCAGGTGTGGCTATAATGTCATTTCTGTGGCCAATGAAGGAGGTATTTCATGTTTATATGTGAACACAGCACTCTTCAGTGGCAAACAATAGAATGTGGATTAGAAAAAATTCCTCATATTAATCAGTTATTGAGATAGCAGTTGTGAGGATTACTCCAAAACCATCCTGTCCTGAAAAGGAAAATGAAATTGTTTATAATTAATTTCATTAAGGCCAAAACTACATAAGGTTTTTATGATCAGAAATCTGCTTTGGTTAGATTCATTCTAATCTTCTGCATTCCAGAGAGACAGCTAAACAGGGCCCAATGTGGACATTTTAATCAAGTATTAAAGGAAGTAACAAATACATAAATAGGTACAAAGAACAGTGTGTTTTGTCATTTATCTGTATGAATTTTAAGCAAGTTAACTTGCTTTAGTGTTGTCTGTAACAATAGATATACTCCTAGTTTTCAAAAGAGTTTTACTAAATAAAAAGGATAAATATTAGGAAACTATTCAGACAAATGCCTGAAACAGAGTAAGCCACATATTTTCAATTTGGGCTTTGTTTTGAAATAGACAATTTTTATTGACAGGCAGACATATAATAAATGCACATTTCTTAACTGTATTTTGACAAAAATGTAGATCCTTTACTGAAAAAATAAACAATGTAGGATTCGACATAAATGTTGTAGGATAGTATCTTTCAATAAGGAAGCTAAAGCTTCTGGTTTTCAAACATGGCTTTTCTTGGGAACATCAGAATATGTTCTTGGGTTCCTCTAGAATTGGTTATCTCATGATAAATATTTGCAATTTTTCATAGCTTTCCATTTAAGGGAATGAATTACCTACTTTTCTACAAATTGGGTATTTGTTGGAATTTTCCAATAATCACAGTCTCAAAATAAAAGTAAGTTTTTAAGAGAATAATAAATAAATCCCCCCATTTCCCTCTCCAAATAAACAAACAAACAAACTTGAGCAAATTCTTGGGAGGGATTTGGATGGAAAATACCTTTAGAAATATACTCACTGTAGCCTTGGTCTCCTGATAAATGGACCCTAAATCACAGGAAATTTGGCCACCAATTATTCATACAGTTATTTATTATGCTGAAGAGTCGGCAACTCTTCTTAGAAAAGTCACAAAAGAGTATTTCTTGTACCAAAAACAATGAGCGATTGTCTCAACATTGTTTAGATTGAATTCAATAACTTATTCAATTTTTACAGGATGGGAAATTGATGTTGCAACCATGAACCTCCCCTCCACTTTTGAAGAAATGTCAGAATAGTTTGATTTTAAAGAATATTCCATTTATAAATATATTCTTCTATACATATGTTTTTCTTGAGACTGTGATTTAGAGTAGGGCAAAATGATGTGAAAATAAGCTAAAAAGCTAGAAATATAATTGAAATATAAAACAATATTTTAAGAAAATTAAGCAAATCCAATTCATGATCATGAAATAAGAGAAAGTCTTATCTGTCACATTCCAGAAATTCAATAATATTTACATCGTATTTATGTATAACATGGTGATCCTCTATATAAAATAAGGATAATAGTAATACTTTACTATTGCTATTGGGAGGATCATACAAATAAATAAATCAATCAAAGCATATAGAACAATGCTTGACACTTAGTAAACCCTGAAAAAAAGGTTACTGGTTCCTTAATTGTATGGAGTTTCAGTTTTAAACTAACTCTATTGTGAATTTTAATTTTGCTTTGGACATTTTAGTTTCTTGGAAATCTTTCATGAACCTCAACTCCATAATTATCTCTATTTGTGTTTGCATTTCCCTGATGGAAAAAGTGCTGTAGTGTTAAGTATGAGGCTTTCGGAGCCAGAATCTCTTGATTCAAATCCCAGTTCTATGAATTCACTTTTGTACAATTATGGCCAAGTTACCTAAATCTTTTGTTTCTCAGTTTCCATGTCTGCAAAACTGGGAGAGGAGTAATAACAATTTCATAGAGCTGTATAGAGAGAATTGAATTTATAAATCGCCATAAAAATACCTTAATCTAGCATGCAACTTTAACTGTTATTTTCACTTAAAAAAAAATAAACAAGCTTTATCCCTAGACATGCTTTTCTGTTCTTGTCTATTAGCATTTCTTTTGCATCTTATCACAGGAGAGCAAGCTCACATGTTAAGTTTCTTTTTATTTTATGTTAAAGCATTTTTATGTCTGCTTTTAAATATGACTCCTTTGTATGCTTTAAAAAATAGATACAAGTGCTCACTTCTTTTAGGGTCAGGAGAGATTTTATTGGGCCCCAAATTTGCTGTTGAGGTATTAGAAAATTTGTAGATTACACTTGGCTTGGTCACTTTGTTCATGAACTGGCTGAATCCTTTTTCCTATTTATAGCTGAAGGGAGTTTGAATGTGAGCGCCTTTTTTTCTTTTTCTCTCTCTTTTTTTTTTTTTTTTTTTTTTTTTGAGACAGAGTTTTGCTCTTGTTGCCCAGGCTGAAGTGTAATGGCACGATCTCAGCTCACCACTACCTCTGCCTCCTGGGTTCAAGCGATTTTCCTGCCTCAGCCTCCCGAGTGGCTGGGATTACAGGCATGCACCACCATACCCGGCTAATTTTGTATTTTTAGTAGAGACGGGATTTCTCCATATTGTCAGGCTGGTCTCAAACTCCCAGCCTCAGGTGATCCACCCACCTAGGCCTCCCAAAGTGCTGGGATTACAGGCATGAGCCACCGCATCCTGCCACAATATGAGCGCTTCTTAACCCAAATACTGCAGCGTTGCAAGCCTTTAGTGGATTCTGTCTTAATTCCAGTGATTACTTCTTTGATGGAATCTGCAGAGGAATTGTCAAACTCTAATGCTTGAAATCATATACTCTTTCTTTCATGTGATCAGTAGTAACCACTCTTTTGTTTTTCATGAGTTTCATGAGTTTCTGGTTCAATGCAGTCTCAACCTCCTCGGTTCAGGTCCAGCCTTAGCCTTCCGAGTGGCTGGGACTATAGGCACACACCACCATGCCCAGCTAATATTTTTTAAATTTTTTGTAGCGATGGGGTCTCACTATGATGCCCAGGCTGGTCTCAAACTCCTGGGCTCAAGTGGTTCGCCCACCTCGGCCTCCCAAAGTGCTGGGAATATAGGTGTGAGCCAGTGCACCAGGCCCTGCAACTCTTAAATAGAAATGTCTACTGTTGGTATCTTTGGAGAGAAGGGTCCATACTTCTTTTTACCCGGTGATCTGAAACTAGGAAAAGCGATTGGTTTATACACACGTGATGCAAATTCTTTCTTCCTTATTGTGGAGCACCCTGTTTGGAGCACACGGTGTTCCTGCCTCCTTCCTACAACACTTACTGAGACAAGTCTTTCTCTCCAAGGTGACAGTATACCATTGCCCATGTATTCTGATGGTGACCACAGGGGTCAATTTACTTGTGGGGATACATTATTTATGTTCTGTAGCCTCATTTTATCAGTGATAAAGTTAATGTTTTTAATATTCCTCTGACTTAATTCTCTGCTTGCTTTCCCCCTTTTCTCTTTCTTCTATCCCTTCTTCTTTTTTTCTTCTTATCTTTCTTCCTATTTTTTCCCCTCCTCTTCCTTCTGTTCCTCTTCTTTTGTAAATGTTTTATGTCCCATTGAAGAATATGGGGTAGTGCTCTATAATTATGAATGAGAAAGGGTTAGCAAAAAATGTTTAAATATTTCATAGCTTCACTGATGTTTTATTTTGTTGTTCTGTTAGTTACTGACAGAGGTGTGTTCAAACTCTAAACTCAGATTAAGAATTTTTAAATTACTCCTCTTAGGTCTATCAATTTTTATTTTGAAGCCCATGTTATTAAATACTTACAGATTCAGGATTATTATTTCTTCATGATGAATTGGACCTTAATCATTATGAAATTCACTTTCTCTAGTAGCACTTTTTCTCTTTAAACCTATTTTGTCTGATATTAATGTAGTTACACCATGTTTAGTTAATGTTTTCACAGTATTCCTTTTCCCATATCTTTTCTTCCAATATAAGGACTTTCAACATATTCTTTAAATATAAGGTTCTTATATTTAAAGTGTAAACAGCATAGATTGGGCCTTTTTTCAGAACTCTTCTGAAAATATTTCTCTTTTAATTGAGGTGCATAATTCATTTACATTTATTACATTTACAGACGTGTTTGAGCTTAGTTCTGCCACCTTTCTATTTGTTTCCAATTTTACAATCTTTCTTTGGTCCTTTTCTTATGTTTCCATTCCTTCTTTTGGGTTCATTAGGATAAAAAAAAAAAAGACTTACCTCCTTTATCAGCATTTTATCACTATGTTTTTAAAATTTATTTATTGATCACCTAGAGATTACAATATGCATTTTGTCTTTTTATAATTTGCCTTAATGATTTTACAACTTTCCATACAAGAAACTTCAAACAGTAATTTCTTTTACCCATACCCCTACCTTTGAGCTATTGTCATATACGGTACTTCAGTATATCTTATCAACCCCAAGACATTTTATATTACTGGTCTAAGCAGTTAAGATTATTTTATATTTGCTCTCATATTTGACCTTTCTGGTTCTCTTTAGTCCTTTCTAAAGTTTTGTCCTTTTTCTCTGGTGTGAGACTACTTATGACAAATGTTCTTGTCTTGACCTCACCTTAATTTTTGGAACTCTTTGTTTTTTGACTTACAGAAAAGTTCCACCGATAGTACTGATTATTCCTATATGCCCTTCACTCAGTTTTCTCTAATGTTAGCATCGTATATAATCATGGTATAATTTTGAAAACTGAGAGTTAACAATAATATGATATTATTAGCTAAACTATAGACTTTGTGTGGATTTCATAAATTTTTACATCAATGTCTCTTTTTTGTTTAAGGATCCAATCTGGGACACGACTCTGCGTTTAGTTGTCACGTCTATTTTGTCTCTCCCAATCTATGACACTTTCTCAGTCTTTATGTGTTTTTTTTGTAATCTTGATCCTTTTGAAGAGTACTGGTTAGAAATTTTGTAGAATGTCCTTCATTTGGGGCTTGTCTGATGTTTTCTCATAATTAATTAAGCTTATGTATTTTGGGAGAATACTACAAAGGTGATGTGCCCTTATAATTTCAAGAGTAGCATGATATCAACATGACTTATTATTGGTGATGCCAACCTTAAACTCACTTTATTACCGTGATATCTGCCAGTTTCTCTGCTGTGAAGTTACTGTTGTTCCCTTTCTATTCTCTCTTTGTTGAAAGTGAGTCATTAAGAGAAGTAATTCTGCACTCAAGGAGAGACAAATTAAGTTCCACCCCTTAAAGAGAGAATTACCAAAAATTTCATGAGTGTATGTTAAAATCACAACAAGAATTAAAAAAAAATAGGGTGATACTTGAAGCTAGGCCACTATCCTATTTTTATTTTTTCCAGTGAAATTATACATAAAAATAATTCATTATAATCTGGGTGTAACTAGCTCATTAAATCTGAATTTCATATGCAGATTTGTTATATTTATATTCTGTTCCATTTTTCAGTTTTGTATTCACCAAAAATTCATTCATGTGTACTTTTTACATGTAACATAATGTTTTCTATCACTGCTACTTTAGAATATGTACTACTCGCAACTCTACTTTTTAGTAGGATGACAACATGATGTGATAGCCTAATTATTTGATTGAATTGAATTGGTCTTCAAAGAGTCTTGTTTGAAACGGGCAGATACATTTTCTCGGAGATGGGCTCTTTGGCATTTGGCCAAAAGAATGGGTGAATCAGTGAACCATGAAGATGTCTCTTTGCTTGAAGTCATATAAATAACAATTAAATATTAATGAAGTTGTGGATATTGTTTTGACACAGATCAATATTCAACTTAGCAAGAATGAGATGAAAGGAACTGATTTGTGTTCAAGCTCAGAAGCAGTTTCATTCAGCGACTTTTTCTGGTGAGACAGCAGTTCCTCTAGTACGGAACATGAAGGACTGACAAGTTACACTCAAGCATGGCAAAGAGAGGAAAAAAAGACGTTGCAGAGGGAAAAATAACTCTCTAGTCTTAGAGACCATGGAAGAAATAGAGATAATAACTGTTCCAACAGATTTCTGACAAAAAGAAGAGCATAGAAAAATTTGAAAAGAAATAGGAAAGAACAAAAGTCTAGGATTATAAGAATAGTTGTCTGCTTACCAGCATGTGCCTTCATTAAAAACTGACCATTTAGAATATTTAACTTCAACACTAATTCTTTCAGCACAAGATGTATGTCAACTAAGGAGCCAAGCCAAAGGAGATACAATGAGCATTACTGGTAGTACCTGCCAGTAAGCCCACCTTCCAGTCTCAAACATAGGTGGGAATATGGTCTCAGTGGAACCTATCAGACTTTCTCCTGAAATTATGAGTGATAGACAGAGGTTACGAAGCGTATGAATCTATTGGGTGCTATGCTATCTTGACAATAGTCAAGGTTCATGAGTTCCTGCTATAGAGAGAAGAGTTGGCCTTGGTTCTAGATTTTATTTTTTATTTTTAAATTTTATTTTTGTAGAGACAGGGTCTTGCTATGTTGTCCAGGCTGGTCTCGAACTCCTGGGCTCAAGCAATCCTCCTGCATTGGCCTCCCAAAGAGCTTGGATTAAAGGTGTGAGCTACCATGCCTTGCTGATACCAGATTTTTTTAAGGGCCTGATGATTCCAATTTTTATTTGATGTTGTAAGATTCTCAGTATCTTTCAAAATAAATTTCCTTAATGAATCATTGAGGTATTCAGAATAACCCAGTCCACTGAGAACCTGAACAGAAGAAAAAGGCAAAGGAAGGGAGAATTTGCTTTTTCTGCTTGAGTTGTAGTGTCCATATTCTCCTGCCCTTGGACATGGGATAGGAGCTCCTGGTTCTCCACCCTCTGGACCCAGGCTGTATTCCACCACTGGATTTCCTGATTTTCCAGTTTGCAGATGGTAGATCATGGAACTTCTTGGCTCCATAACCACTTGAGCCAATTCCTATAATTAATGTCCTATTATATATGCACATATCCTAGTGGTTCTCTTTCTCTGGTGAACCCTAATACAGCCACACTGTTCATAATGTAGTGGCTCCTTGAGCTTTTGCAGTTCTGCTTTTGTATCATTTTTGGGGTCCTGCATTCCTGGTAAACTAAGAAATACCTGTCTGAGGTCTGAATACCTCATCAGACACTACCTTGGACTAGTTAGTGCCCCAGTCTCTGGTCCAAAAATTGAAGACTCTCTCTTTTCCCTGTTTAGGGGGAACTTGCATCTGCTGCAAAGATATTCTCTCTGCTCCCTTCTGCCCAGTCTCCTATCAGTCTCTTCATTTTGCTTAGGCTTTTGTGAAAGACAGGCTTCTTTGGCCTTTTCTTAATCTTTTTGCTTCCAAAATCTCTGATTCCTAAAATTTAAAAAGTCTGGCTAATTGAAACGAAAAGAGTAGACAGGTTTGAGATAAATTCAGGTTTGAGATAAATGTACAAAGCAAGATAAAATGTAATATCTCAAAAGATCAATGTATCAGAATTAAGTACTAGGCAATGAGTGTGCAAGAATTTGAAAATATATTATGTGGTCACTCAGTAGAGGTGGTTAATAGTTGAAAGATGAGGATGTTTATTGACTCTGGCTGCTGACTTCCATATTTTTCTAACTGCCAAATTGACCTTCACCTGTAAATATAGGCCAACCCCTTCATCTAGATCAATTTTGATCCCAGATAAATTGCTCTCTGAAACAGCCTGGAATCAGAATTGTATTGAAGCCCTTCTAACTCTGATGCTCTGGTTTCTTGATTCCTGGTATGCCCTCTGGTTATCCACCTCCCTGTGTTGAAATCCCAGATTCCTGATGCTAATAACTTGTCTCTTTGCAGCTCTATTACTGTCAATTGTTGGACACTTTTGCTTTATAACCATCTGGATTGACATCCCAGATAATCATTCTATGTGCACATTTTAACCTCTGGTTAATCTTTCATTTTCTGATCAGTTCTCGGACTCATGTTCATGAAATCCATCCTTAGATTGGCATCACCTTAGCCATATCCTTACAAAGCCTTTCATAATTAGACATATTTGGATTGGACTTAGAAGATGATTTCAGTCAATTCTGGTGACTTTAAGTCCTGGAAATGGCAGAATGGTGAAAAATAATTAGTAGATGTTCCAGATCTTCTGGTGCTTACGCAACCATTCATGGACGTCTTTACTTCTGTCTTTGTTCTGGTTATTTAGGTAAGGTATTAATCAAAATGTAAAAAGGACCTTGATGGAGACAAACAGTTTCTTTCACAGTGGAAATTTACCCATTTCAAGGACACTGCTGCTAAATGAATCTGATTTGTGATTTTACCCTTGTGAGCTAGTTGCAGTACTTAGTTTTGTTATTAGAAGATGGTTTTAAAAGGGCAGCACAAATTTGTCTGGTAATAAGATAAGCAGACAAAAGGTCAAAGAGCCACTGCCAAAGAGACTGTTTGCTGAGAATTGAAGACAGGCTTCCCGTTTCAAATGGTATCTAGGGAAATTTCCACTAACTCCAATGCCAGTAGAATGAAACCAAAAGTGAAATTGGTAGGTCAGCAGTACTGTGCCAACATCAAAGTAGGTCGAAATTTACTTAGTTTCTCTTTTGCTGAATGCACCTCACCAAAACTGCAGGACCTCTAGCAAACAAAAAAAGCAGAGTAGCCATCCTTCTACAGAAAAAAAAATGCATATGAATATAGCTAATTTATTGGGCACCCAACCCCACATATCACATTAAAACTATGCAGCATACTTTCTCCACATAATTAGTCTCATAAAACTGAGTGGATACAGGAAGAATCCTGGTGGCAGACAAGAGTGGATTTTAATTTTTCTCAAAGTTCAGAATGTTTAGTAAGTGCTAGGAAGAAATCTTATTTACAACATATGGGTGGCTGTTGAAGGGCTGAAAGTTGTTACAGAAATCCTACTGTCCAACCGTATCTGCAAGGAAGGGATTTGAAACACGTCCAAGTGGTTCTTGAGTGGGAGAATAGTAATCGTATGCTCCCCATTTTGACAAAACTTGTGTTTGGAAAGATTTTATAGTTGTTTAAGGATAAATATAAAGGAAATAGCGTATTGGAACAGGAAGATTAGGTTTAAAGGGTGTATTAGTTTTCTATTGCTGCTGTAAAGAATTACCACAATTTAAAACAACACACATTTATAATCTTAAAGTTCATTAAGTCCTAAATCTGAAATGGATCTTTCTGGGCTATAATTAAGGAGTCAGCAGTGCTGCATTCCTTCTGGAGACCCTAGGGAGGATCCATTCCTTTTCCTTCTTGTATAGATCACCCACATTCCTTGGCTCATGTCCCCCTTTCTCCATCATAAAACCCAGCATATGACAGAGTGTGTCCTACTGCCATCTCTCTAGTGTTTTTACATTTATAAGTCCCCTTTCACTTATAAGGACCCTTGTGGTTACACTGGCCCTGCCCTGTTAATCCCACATAATGTCCCCACCTCAAAAGTCAATTAACTTTAACTATGTCTGCCACCTAAATTCCTCTTTGACCTGCAATTCTAACTTATTTGTGAGTTCTGGAGATTTAGACTTGGACACCTCTGCATCTCTGTTATTCTGCCAAACATAGAGGGCAATATAATTAAGGCTGTACATTCAAAGCTCTATAAATTACTTATTATATGAATGGGAGGGAAATTTTAGAAATTAAAATCTCAAGAAATGTTTTTAATAGGTAAATAACAATATACTCTCTGTGATAATTGCTAATTTCTTCCTTCTTAACTTTTATAATTATTATTATATCATCTACATTTCTGGAACAATAGAAAATAATAGTGATGATGAAAGAAAAGACGAAAAAGAAAAAAACCCAACAGTATCAACAGTATAAAAATTAAATAAGTGGCTGGGTAAAAAAGAAATATATGGAAATTATTGAAACAGGAAAAGTTTTCCCTTATCCCCTTCACAGGGCATGTGACGGGGGGAGTGACTCACTTCTTCAGTGCCCCACAGCAAAGAACCCCTAGGGGAAGTGTGCACAAGGGCTGGTCGTGGAGAGCGTGGGCTTCAACCCTACCGCAGCCTCTAGCGTTGAGTATTTACAGCTCCCAAAGCCGCAGTGGGCATGTGTTACAGTGCTCTCTTTCAGCTTAGCAGTCCACAGGTGGCTTGTATTAATGAGCTCAATGAGACCCTCTGCCTTCTTCCAAGGACAGAGGGCTTTCTGTATCCTGGGGTTCTTGCCCTAGCGTGCCAGAAAAATCGGATCAAACGTGGGCTTAGAGAATGAGTGCGAGGTGTTATTGAGTGGTGGAAGTGGCTCTCAGCAGATGAATCTCAGCAGGTGGAAGTGACTCTCAGCTAGGAGGGGGATGGAGTGGGAAGGTGGCCTTCTCCTGGGTCTGCCGCTCATTCAGCGGCCGGTTCTCCTCCCACTGCCCTTGGCTGAATCTTCCTCGGCATCCATGTGGTTCCAGCCGGCCGTGTCTGTTGGTGTGTTCTCGGCTGGTGTGTTCCTCTCAATGTCCAACTGTTTGTGTGTGTGCCCGCTAGATTCTCAGGGTGGTTTTTATAGGCATAGGAATGGGCATGGGGGGTGGTTGGCCAGGGTGGTCTTGAAAAATGCAACAGTTGGGTGTGAAAACAGGAGTGCCTCTCCTCACATAAGTCCTCAGGCACAGGCCCGAGGGTGGAGCCTTCGCCAGGGACCCTGCTTTTCTTTACCCAGCACTTCCCTACCTACCTCCTGTGTCATTACAATACATAGATACAAATATAATGCAATTTATTTATATGTGTATAATATCATATACACAATAATGTGCATATATAAGTGTAGATATTATAATATAATCATATACATGTATATATATGCACCTATATATAATATCATTTTTATACATGTACAAATAATATTTTAGAGCAAAAGACCTCATATCAATAGGAAGAGAAATTTCATTCCCATGTTTACAAAATGACATATGTGAAACAGTACTCCTTGAAGCAATATTATAATAGAAAAAGATTGGAAACAATGTAAAATTTTTAAGTATCTCACAATCAAATAATCTCATGACAAATAATGTTTATTGTCCCACACTAAAATGGAAACATTTCCAGTTTTCAGCAGTAAGTATCCTACTGGCTTTTTATTCTAGGACTAAATTTAGTTTAGGAATAGGAAAATGAAGAAAGCCATTCTTCTACAAACCCAAGGCTATAAATATAAATTTTAAATTCATCTCTATATGCACACTAAGAGACATTCATGTCATATAGGCATAGTAAACATTACATTAAGGAAAATGTTAACAGGGTGTACTTCTGGTGAATGCAAATTAGATTTCCGAGAAAAGATTTCACTTTGTCATACTCTACACTTCTAGATTTTACCATTAATATTATTAAAGTTTAAAAATCTTACGATACTCTTAAAAATAACAAGATTGAAGTGGGCATTTTCTGTCATAAGAAGAATTGATACTTCTTTAAGCTAAACAGTGGCAAAAATGAGGAGCTCTTTAAGAAGGTGTAGAAAAACCATAAATAGTGTAAAAACTGTGAAGGAGAAAAAGGATGTGGAAGACAAAACAAAGAACTGACAAAACCAAGTAATGATATTTCTACAGTAGGCCAAAAGTTACAAATAGAAGCAATTTTCAGATACTAAACAGAACATTTCATTTCTTCTGATTTAAAGCAAGATCTGGATATGTAAATTGATGAAGTCTTAGCATTCCAGGAAAAATCAATGAATGAGCCATATCTACACACTTGTCCTTTGCATTAATAGAAAGGATTCTAGTCATATGGGAACTTTACTTTTGAGGGAATGCATAAATTGGATTTCTTTGGGTTACCTATGACAAATTCCAAATAAATTGATTTGTAAAACTAAGGGGCACAAATCATTAACTTTTATAGTTTTGAGAAAAACAAATGATGGCCTTAATTTTGGTTTTATTATTATTATTGTTTTACCTACATATTTTACCTAATATGGTAGGCAATGTAAAAACATGGACATATCTAAGGCTACTGTTAATATTCCACTGTGGTACCTATAACAAAGGAAATGCAAAAATCATAGTTATCATGCTACTTGATTATTTAGCATCACAGTCTAAGTACTTGGCATGAGTACTAACTTTTTTTACTTCCAGCAGGATAAAATTGAGCAGAGTCAAGAGCTCCGTATTATATTTAATATGTGCAGAACTTTTTCCTTACAATGTCTCACCTGCAGTGTGTTCTAGTTTTTTCCCACTCTGCAAAGCCTAATCCCTGCAGCAACAATAGAATCATGATCTATGACACTGTTTCTGCCGTGTAGAGGTGAAAAATCAATGTGATATAAAATTTATCATTATTAATATTGGCTAGGAGTAACATATATGTCATATGTATATATAATGCTGTTATTCATCCTGAAATTAGTGTTGTGTTGCCCTGCAGACCTATTTGATTGATTACTTTTAAATTAAAAGTAAATAAAAAAAATTGACCTTTGGGTACTCAAAAGGTACTTTAAAGGAAAAATGAATAAGAAGAACTAAAGTTTTAGAAATAAAATCTTATATTTAATAATTTGGGTTTTAGAATTTGTGAGAGAAGATTTTTCTTGAAGATTTTTTTCCTCTAGGGGAAATATATTACTAAATTTCATCCAAGTCTATCTGGATGTGTACATCTTCATAGGAACACATTGGACGCCATGGGTGCTACAGAAATGAAATGTGCTTTGCTTTATCTGTGATGAGAGTTCAAGATGGAGTTTTTGATATTATTATCAGTCTAGAGAATGGTGAGCCCTGAGGTAAACTTTGGGCTAGTCTTCACTTCCCCACATGATCTCCAGGAATTATACCACTGACTTCAAATTCTTTGATGTAAAACAAATAGATTTTCAGTCTTCTGTAAAGGGTCACCAAGATGTAGATTAAGAAAAGTCCCCATACGCCGCCCAACACAAAAACCAGGCAATCACTGGAAGCCCCTCTTACTTACTAAATCTGTATCTGCCACTGACTACTGAAATACTTCAGACATACTTTGCAATTAGATAATTACTACACTCCAAGAGACACCTTCAGCTCTTAATAGTACATTTTGTCTTTTCTGGGAGCAGCAAAGGAGTTGTGAATGGGTGTGAAAATAGTGTTTGTTCAGTAAATATGGTTTTGCTAGAGCACAGTTTTGGTGGCTGCAATCAGTGGAGTGACCCCTTCTAAATCTTGATGTGATATTACTGGAACTTCATGAAATAGAAGAGATCACTCCTTTGTTCTGATTTTTACAGGAATATGCGTGGCTGGAAGCTTTGTAACCTCTGTTTTCTCTCTGGAGGTTTGATAGTTCAGCCCTTTCAGATGTGGATCAGACATACACTCTATGGGGTGTGAAGTGGGCAGAAGAAAAGACAATAGGAAAAATCATCTTAAATGACGTTAGCAATCCGCACAATTTACAAGAGTTAAAGTTCCCATAGGAACACAGAGAATGGGAAAGTTTACTGCCAGAATTAAGTAGGTACACCACACACACACACACACACACACACACACACACACACACACAGAGAGAGAGAGAGAGAGAGAGAGAGAGAGAGAGAAGCACACAAGCTTCCAGAGGTCACAGATTTTTTATTTTTGTTTTTCTGCTTTTTAACTGTATCCCCAGTGCCCACAACTTTGCTATGAAGACAAAGGCACTGTGGAATTGAGTGTCTGCTTTTGAAAAGTCAGCTTGTGCCTAAATGGAGTTTGAAGATATCAGACATTCTATGATTGAGACTGGGAATTCCTTTTGTTACAACAGGCAAGAGTAAGAGCCCATAAATAAAAGAATGCTACATTTTAATTTTCAAAGATACTATTTTATTTTTACATATAATATCTCATATCAGGATGTATCTTGGAATCAATAGTATGTTCCATGTGAATTGCCAGTGTTTAAAAAAAAATGTTTATGGTAAATCAGATAACAGTGCATCTTATAACTGATGGTATCTTTAGAGAAGATGAAATACAGTATTTTCATAGTATGTAATATGTTTTTGATTTGCAATTTATTAGTTTATTTTACTTTTCTGTGGCTGCTGATGTAGTTGCCTGGTGATTTATTGCAATTTGAGCATTCAGAGTTTGAAGGTGAACTCATTAGCCAAGTAAGTGCATATCCATCTCAGTCAGTGTACGGTACTCACAGCGTCAAACAGCTACAGCTTTCTTCCTAGGCTATCCAGTGTATTTGTAATAGTCATTTTTTGGAAAATTGTATTTAACATGTTTAGGCTGTACTGCCGCATTTAAAAATCATCAGCTACTTTGTCAATATGGTAAAATTAAAGGTCACCTTTATATCTTTATGTGTCCTTTATATTTTATTCTGTTATTTTTACAGTAATTTAAATTCCAAATATACCCTGATTCTAAATGGAGTAAAGAAGGATGACTAAGTTGAAGAATCAGATGACAAAGGGGTCCTGAAAATCTGAAAAGTAAAGAGAGTTAATGTGATGCTAATCATGTAGACACTTTAGGAAGTTGTGCATTTGATATAAAATTTCTGAGAGATGACATTACTGTAGACACAGATTTTAATAGTTCCTTTTTTGGTTGTAAATATTGTGTTTTATAGAAAATGTATACATTTATAATATAATTTAATTTAATAACATACAATTGACAGCCAGCTGGTCATTTCTATGGTTCTGTTTTTAGAAGGAGAGTTGCTCTTTCTGCTATTTTGCAAATCACATTTTATTTTTCTGCAGGGTGACAGAAAATTATCAGAACTAAGAGGGCAATTTTATTCCTTCTAAAGTAGTTAAAATTCATCCAGACAGTCAATTTGTGTCTCCCTTGTATATCATTTGCAGCCTACTTTTAGTTTTTCCTCTTCTGTTAAAATGCAGTCCATACGTTTCTCCCCTGATAGAGGCCTCAGACATTTTTTTCTTGATCTGAACTTGAATTCTTGCTCTGTGTTATTGTAACCACTACTTTTTTGTTGGAGAATAGCTTATATTTACTTACTCCCATGTAACCATGTGGAATATGGATTCCCATGAAGAAAAATCAAGCACATTTCAGGTATTATCATATTTTCTGTGGTTCGATTATTCATCTGTAATCTAGAGAAGTGGTCATGGGCAGAGGCTCTCTGAATAGCTTCTTTGAGGTAGGAAAGAGAGTGTTTGACCCTCTAACTACTATGGAATATGGGAGAAACCATACTTATTTCTATTTTTCCTCTGGATTCTCTCCAAGTTAAAGGATAAAATAATACGTGGAAAGGAATGGAAGGAAGAAAAATTATGGAATGTTTGCACTGTCAGAGGTAGTTCAGAGAAAAGATAACTTCTAATGTCTATTGAACTCTTACAGTGCTATAAAAAGAAGATAATTATCTTCTTAATACTCTCCATAGTTAGTACTTTACTTCTTATTTAATCTTCAAAACACTTTTTTATGTTAGGTGTTAATTCCATGCTTGCTTTAGAGATTAGACAATTGAAGCTTAGAACTTAAGAAGCTTGCCCAAACTCGTGCAGCTATTGTTAGAGTGAGGGGATTCGAAATGAGGCTTATTTTGCTATAAAGTTCATATTTACTTTATTTTTTCTACATAATGTTATCTGTATACAGTGAAGTTATTAAATAATTTAAAACATCTAAGTAACATTATTGCATTTTTGTATTAGAATATCACCCTGGTAGCAGTGTAGAGAAAGGTTTGATGCAAGGGGGTAATAATAGAGCCAAGAAGCCTTGAAAGCCAGAAAGAGACTTAGTTCAGTCGATGATGAATGCATGAATGACAGTGGTAGTAATAATAACATAAATAATATTTATAAGTAACAAACATTCTTTGTAATATTAGTATTATTGTAATTGTAATATTTGTCTTATTTATCATATTTGTAAGTAACAAAACACTGGATAAAAGACAATCCTCTGCTGAGGACAACTTGAAAAACTGGATTAAACAATACAAACAAAAGCCTTCTATTTAGAAAGGCATCAGAGTGTTAATGAAGAAATACCAGCCCAGGATTCAAGAACAGAAGAAAACCAAGATTGGCAAATTCTAGCACTTGGGCTATTTTCCTTCTGGATGATTGATAATCCTGGGGCAGTTGACAGGCAGTTGAATTTTGCTATTGACAGCCTCACAGAGCTAGGGTAATAGGGTTTAGAGTCCAGATCCCATCAAAAGCAGTGGTTCTGCTAAGCACCCTTTACCTTTAATGAGGGGCTGAAAATTACACCTTTGGGAAAAAAAAAAAAAAAGAACTAGGAATAGATAGACCTTTGCAGGGACTACAGCTCAGCTATGAATCATTTTAATCTTCAGAATGAAATTGAGTGATCCCAGATTGTTAGCGCAGCCAAGAACCTGACAAAAGCAGTGTAATTCTTTTCTAGAGGAAGTGATGTGGTAGCTCTCAAATAATTTTCTACAACAATTTTACAAATTTAATGTCAGGTACAAAGAAAGGAATCAGGTACAAAGAATACAAGACACCGTGGATGACAGTGAAAAGCAGACAAAACAAACAGATTCAGAAGTGCCTTAGGTAATAAAGACAGATTTAAAATAACAGCTTATCTCCTAAAAGAGAAAATAAGCGATTGAGAATTTTTTGAGAAAAACTTAAAAAAAATGTAACTGAAAACTACAATGTTGTTATTGAAAATATCAAAGGATTTTTTTCTTTTCTTTTCTTTTTCTCTTGAGATGGGGCCTCGCTCTGTCACCCAGGCTGGAGTGCAGTGGTAGATCATAGCTCACTGCAGCCCTGACCTTCTGGACTCAAGCAATCCTCCCACCTCAGCCTTCCCAGTAGCTGGGACCACAGGTGCATACCACCATGCCTGGCTACTTTTTAAAATTTTTTGTAGGACAGGATCTTTCCATGTTGCCCACCCAGCCTGATCTCAAACTCCCAGGCTCAAGTGATCCTCCCACCTTGGCCTCTCAAAGTGTTAGGATTAGAGGCATGAGCCACTGCACCGAGCTCAAGGATAGTTTTTAGGAGAAGAAGAAATGCAAATGAAGAAAAAAATATATAAAAGATATCAAATGTGAATGAAAAGGTAAGAAACCCTAAGCTTTGTAGTTAGAGTTGGGAAAAACCAGATGGATGCAAGATTTGAAGAAATGTTTTGCTTTGCTGATACTTATTAAAATTAATAGAAGATATCATACAACAGAGGCAAGAGGTCTTATGTATGAGAAAAACTCAAATCCGAGTATACATCTTTCAGCTATACATTTTATGAATAGCTTAGAGGGTGAATTAGAAAGTAATCTCAAAGATCACATTCTATAGTTGTCTTACTGACATTTCACTTTGACCATGTTGGGTGTTTACTTCATAAACATCTCGTTCTTTCAACCTACAGCCAAATGTAGAAGAAACTTTGGGACCTTGATGTTCATTCATTTGTATATTCTAGTAGATCTAAGACCATTTTCTGAGAAAAATCCCATCACTGTCATCAGGTTTTACCTTGGTTTGACTTGGAAGGGCTTTTCATGGCCCCTTGCAGTCTCCCTCTCTTAGAGATTCACAGTGCAAACTGCTTGGGTGACTTGAAGACATTCTAAAGTGAAAAACAAAATTGTTTTAATTGTTTAATTTAGCTAAACCTTAAACTGTCCAAGCTAGACATCAGAACCCTTTTTGTGTATTAACAGTTGTGACCCAGGGACATCCCTTGGGGAACATTATTCAACTCAATTTTGTTCTTACTAAGTTAAGAACAGCTGACTCAGAGTTAAAAGTGAATCTCTTAAGGACTCACAGTGAAGAACAGAGCAAGGATGAAAGTTTGCTTATTATTTGGTTTGATTTTTGTTTTTCTTTTAATTTGGCCTAGTTTTTTCTTTTTCTTAAAAAATACAGCTCTGTTAAAGTAAAAATCCTAAAGTGCTCAGTCCCACTTGACAACTGAAATCACTTTGTAACCTTACTAGCTATATCTTCTGGTGGCAATCGCTATATTTCTAAATTATATGCATGTGTATATAATGTATATATATGTTATATATGTATATATAGTTTCATATGCATATAGTGTTATATGTATTATAATACAAATTATAATTATCTATAATGTATTATGATTTATTGATTTTAGACTATATCTAATAATTTGTATTTGTGTTATATTAAGACTTAACTTACTTGGAGGACCTCACTTCATCCCCTATCTTCTCAAGTAAATTATAACACATTAGTTATATTATGAACTGTTTAGATAGTTCATATTGAACTGTCATATTGTTCAACTTATAAATATGTAAGAATTATCCCGATATCTTTCTATAATAAAGACTGATTCCTATTTTGATGTTTGATCATTGATAGCTTTAAAGCTCCACACCTCTCTCTTTACCTTTTGCCCCACATCTGGGAAAACGTCTTTACAAAAAAGCTGCCTCCCTTGGCATTGGCAGAGAAGTTCAAACCATGTAGATCCCTGTCTGGTTTCACCTCTTAATCCAAAATAAGCTAGGGTCATCTATTCCCCTTATGGTTGTTTTACTACAGAAGGAACCTGAGCCCTTTTCTCAGAGAATACTTTTGCCATTTACTATGTGAGTAATAAACTTTATTTCGTATTTATTAGTGTCTGTGTGTCCTTCTTCCTGGTATACCCAAATTTCTAGGCAGAACATAATGGAATATACTAGTTTCCCAAATAAAACACATTCAGCTATTGATCAGATTCCATTGTGGTAAGAGAGGATATGATTTCAATCCTTTTATTATGGAATGAGATTTGTTTTATGGCCTAGCATATTTTTCATTTGGGTTGAATGTTTCGTGAATACTTGAAAGTAAAGTATTTCCTGTTGTTCTTGGGTAGAGGATTTTGTATATCTCAACTAGGTCAAAATGGCTGATAGTGTTATTGAAAGTTTCTGTGCTCTTATTGATCTTATATCCACGTATTCTGTCAATTACTGAGAGACGGTAGTCTAAGTCTCCAAGTAGAATTGTAGATTTGTCTATTTCTCCTTTCATTTCAGTTCCATCAGTTTTTGTTTTACATACATTGGAGTTTGTAATGTACACGTATTTACCATTAATTTTTTTGATAAATTGTTTCTTTATCATTAGGTAATGTTCTTCTTTATCCCTGATAACATTTTCTTTTCAAAAGATATCCCCAGTATATCTTTTCTCTTCAAAAGATTGCTTAGTATGATGTTCATGGCACCACTCCAGTCTTCATTTGATTAGTGCTTGGTATGTGTGTATATGTATATTTGTGTGTATATATACATATATATGTGGGTATGTGTGTATATATATATTTGTGTGTTTGCATATATTCTGTGTACATATTTGTGTGTATATATACATATATATGAATATGCATCTATATTTATGGATATATGTGTGTGTGTGTGTGTAGATATATGTGTGTACACACAAATATACATATACACACATGTATATATGCACATATATATGCATATACACATTTTTTTCCTCTCCAATACTTTTATTTATGTCTTCATAAAATTTTTACCCCTACAACATGTAGTTGGATCTGCTGTTTTATGCAATCTGGCGATCTCTGCTTTTCATTCAGGCTGTTTAGACCATTTATTATTAATGTAATAATTGGCATAGCTGGATTTCAGTCTGCCATTTTAATAATTGTGTCTTTTCACCTTATCTAGGGCTTTGGTCTTTTTTTCCCTTTCAGACCTTTTAAAAAATAGTGAGTGGTGTGTATAATCCCTTTTTATTTCTACCATTGGCTTAGTAATTACATAGCTTTATTACTATTCTATATATATGAATTTTGATAATATAAATGTTGCTAAAGGTTGCTAATATACAGGCATACCTTGGAGCTATTGCAGTATTGGTTCTAGTTCATCACAAACATAAAAATTTTACATGAAGAGTGTCACACAAATGTTTTTGTTTCCCAGTGCATATAAAAGTTATGTTTATACTATAATGTGCAATGGCATTATGTCCAAAAGATGTATACACCTAAATTCAAAAATAATTAAAAATGCTTTCATTAAAAAATACTAAGAAAGAGACAATACATGCTGTTGGAAAAATGGCTTCACTGATGGACTTTCTTGATGCAGTTTTGCCACAAACCTTCAATTTGTAAAGAACACAGTGTCTGCAAAGCATGATAAAACAAAGCTATAAAACAAGGTATGCCTGTACGTCTTTAATTTGCCACAGTTTACTTTCAAATAATATTGTGCCACTTCACATATAGTATATGAACGTTGTAACTGTATACCTCAATTTCCTTATTTTATCCTCTGGGCTATTGTTGCCATATAGTTAATTAATACATATACTAAAAACCTCACAATATATAGTTACTCTTCAGAAAGTCAAATTGTTTTAAACAACTAATTTTTTTTTTTTGGGAAAAAAGGACATTTACATCTACCCTTATTTTAACAATTACTGGCAGACTTGATTCTACCCTTATTTTAATGATTACTGGCAGACTTAATTCCTTTGTGTAGATCCACATTCCTTCTGCCTGAAAAAGGTAATATTTAATCTAACATTTCTGGTAGTGCAGTTCAAATGGCAATGAGGTCTTTGAACGATTGTCTGAAAAGTCCTTTATCTCACTACCATTTTTGAATGATATTTTTGCCAGGTATAGAATTATGAGTTGACAGGTTTTATTTTAGTGCTTTAAAGACTTCTTTTATGTTTGGGCTTGCATAGTTTTGAAAAAGGAGTCTCATATCATTTCTGTCTTTTTTATTTCCATATAACATTTTTTTTTCCTAGCTGCCTTCAAAAGCTTCCTTTTTTCTTTCTTTCTTGATTTTTTTTTAGCAAAGTAATCATGATTCATCTAGGTTTTTAAAAAGTTCATCTGATTTTTCAAAGTCAGTAATCTTCTTGGATCTATGATTTAACATTGTTCACTAATTTTCTGAAGAAAATTTTTGGCTATTATCCCTTCAAGTATTTATTTGCCCCATTCTCTCTCTTTTTCCCTTTTGAGACTCCTGTTGGACATGTGATAGACTGGTATTGTTTCATATATCTTGGATTCTCCATTTGTTTTCTTTCTTTGTTTTCCCTCTTTGTGTTTCAGCTCAGACAATTTCTATTGCCTGTTCTCTAGGTCTATGATTGTTTCTTTAGGTGTGTGTAATGCCCTGATAATTCCATCTAAGGAATTACTAATTTTTGACATTGTGATTTTAGGTGTATTTCAATTTGGCTGTTCTTAAAATAATTTCTTACTTTTGGTTGAAATACCCCATCTATTCATCCTTTTTTTTTTTTTTTTAACATTTTCCCCTAGATCTTTAACATATTAAATACAATTACTTTAACGTCCCTCTCTGATAGTTTCAACTGTGTAATGTAGTTTACTCCAGGAATTCTTGGTTAAAGGATTGTGAAGGTTCCTACTTAGAGAATCAGTGTATGGTTCCTGGTTTAGGTTGTTCCTTCTTTCCCCACTCAAAAAATTGGGTTTCTCCTCCCAATTCTTATGTTTTGAGTAACTGGTTTAGTTAAATAAGCTCCTAAAAAAAGAGAAGGCAATAATAGGAGAAAAGGCAAGAAAATATTTCCCGGGATACCTTGACTCTGGAATTAATCAAATCAGATATTAAATTTTCACCAAGATGAATACTGCAAAGCACTCAAGGATGAAGATTTTGATTTTGATTTTTAACTTTTAAGTTCAGGGGTACATGTGTAGGCTTGTTATATATGTAAACATGTGTCATGGGCGTTTGCTGTACAGAATATTTCATCATCCAAGTATTAAGCCTAGTACCCCTTGGTTATTATTATTGATCCTCTCCCTCCTCCCACCCTCCATCCTCCAATAGGGCCCAGTGTCTGTGGTTTCCCTCTCTGTATCCAAGAGTTCTCATCATTAAGCTCCTACTTATAAGTGAGGACATGTGGTATTTAGTTTTTGTTCCTGTGTTAGTTTGTTAAGGATAATGGCCTCCAGCTCCATCCATGTTCCTGCAAAGGACATGAATTCATTCTTTTTCATGGCTGCGTATTATTCCATGGTGTATATGTACCACATTTACTTTATCCAGTTTATCATCAATGGGCATTTAGATTGATTCCATGTCTTTGCTATTGTGAATAGTGCTACAATGAATATTCACATGCCTGGGTCTTTATGGTAGAAAAATTTACATTCCTTTGGGTATATACCCACTAATGGAATTGCTAGGTGAAATGGTAGTTCTGTTTTTAGGTCTTTGAGGAATTGCTACACTGTTCTGTAGCATGATTGAACTAATTTACACTCCCACCAGTAGTACAAGTGTTCCCTTTTCTCTGTAACCTCACCAGCACCTGTTATTTTTTGACATTTTGATATATAGCCATTCTGACTGCGGTGGTGAGATAGTATCTCATTGTCGTTTTGCTTTGCATTTAGCTAATGATCAGTAATGTTGAGCTTTTTTTCATATGCTTGTTGGCTTCATGTATGTTTTCTTTTACAAGTGTCTGTTCATAAACTTTGCCTACTTTTTAATGAGATTGTATTTTTTTCTTGTAAATTTGTTTAAGTTCCTTATAGATGCTGGATATTAGACCTTTGTCAGATTCATAGTTTGTAGAAATTTTCTACCATTCAGTAGGTTATCTGTTTGCTGATAGTTTCTTCTGCTGTGCAGAAGCTCTTTAATTTAAAAGAAAGAAAGATGGATATTTTTATTATGATAGGGATAAGAAGCAAATGTTTTATGGTACCACAGGACTTTGCATATGGTACTCAGTGGTAGAGGGATAAGAATAAGTCTTCAGAGGGCCGGGCGCGGTGGCTCAAGCCTGTAATCCCAGCACTTTGGGAGGCCGAGACGGGCGGATCACGAGGTCAGGAGATCGAGACCATCCTGGCTAACACGGTGAAACCCCGTCTCTACTAAAAAATACAAAAAACTAGCCAGGCGAGGTGGCGGGCGCCTGTAGTCCCAGCTACTCGGGAGGCTGAGGCAGGAGAATGGCATAAACCCGGGAGGCGGAGCTTGCAGTGAGCCGAGATCGCACCACTGCACTCCAGCCTGGGTGACAGAGCCAGACTCCGTCTCAAAAAAAAAAAAAAAAAAAAAAAAGAATAAGTCTTCAGAGGATAAAAAAATGCACTAAACATTCATGTTGCTTATTTATCAGTAAATATATTGGAATTAGTGTTAAATGCTAAAATATTTACCTTTTCCAACTCCAGCCTAATTTTTTCATTGAAAAGAATTCCCCCATCCATCTCACCATTATTTTATATAATCCTTTTATTGAAAGAAAATTAAAGGTAAAAAGTAGTTTGAGGGAGAGAAAGAGTACAATATAAGTAAAATATCTCCTCCATTTCTGTAATGGTGTACTTTACTATACATAAAATCTATTTTTACCACATTCAGAACATAACCACAGTTAGCATTTGTATAGTATGGTAGAGATTGCAAAGTGTTTTTAGATGCCCTGCGTCATTGAACCTCAGGCAAAAACTTGAGATAAGCCGCAGATGAAATAGATCATAAAAGATAAAATGACTAATCCAGAGTAATATCACTAGAAAATGGCAGAGTTAGGCCTCAAAAATAGCTTTTCTCTCAACATCCCTTCATGATAAAAACGCTCAACAAACTGGATACAGAAGAAACATACCTCAACATGATAAACACCTTATACAGCAGATGCACAACTAGTGTCATACTGAATGAGGGAAAGCTGAAAGCCTTTCCTCTAAGATTTGGAACAAGTCAAGGATGCCCACTTTCACCACTGTTATTCAATATAGTACTATAAGTTCTAGCCAGAGCAATTAAACAAAATAAAGAATTAAAGTATATCCAAGTTGGAAAGGAAGAAGTCAAATTATCCTTGTTTACAGACAATATGATCTTATATTTAGCAAAACCAAAGACTCCACCAAAAAACTCGGAGAGCTGATAGTCAATTTCAGTAAAGTTCTAGGATACAAGATCAACAAACAAAAATCAGTAGCATTTCTATATGCTAACAATGAACAGTCTTGAAAAACACAATAAAAAAGCAATCACATTTAAAATATCTATGAAAATAATTAAAATAAAATAGAATACCTAGGGATAAGCTTAGCCAAAGTAGTGAAAGATCTCTACAATGAAAAGTATAAAACAATAATGGAAAAAATTAAAGAAGACACAAAGAATGGAAAAATGTCCCATGTTCATGGGTTGGAAGAATCAATACTATAAAAATGTCCATATTACCGAAAGTGATCTATAGATTCAGTGCAATCTCTATCAAAATACCAATGACATTCTTCAAAGAAGTAGAAAAAAGAATTCTAAAATTAATATAGAATCACAAAAGACCCTAAGTAGCCAAAGCAATCCTGAGCAAAAAGAATGAATCTGGAGGCCATATTACCTGACTTAAAATTATACTATGAAACTATAATAACCAAAACAGCATGGAACTGGCGTGAAAACAGACACATAGACCAATGGAATAGAATAGAGAATCCAGAAATAAACCCATGCATTTACAGTAAGCTGATTTTTGCCAACGACATCAAGAACATTGGTGAAAAGGACAGTCTCTTCAATAAATGGTGCTGGAAACACTAGATGTATGTATACCAAAGAATAAAACTAGACCTCTGTTTCTTACCATTTATAAAAATGAAATCAAAAAGGATTAAAGACTTGTATATAAGATCTTAAAGTATAAAACTACTAGAAGAAAACATTGGGGAAATGCTTTAGGATATTGGTCTGAGCAACAATTTCTTCAGTAAGATCTCAAAAGCATGGACGACTAAAGCAAAAATGGGCAAATGGGATTATGTAAAGCTAAAAAGCTTCTGAACAGCAAAGAAAACAATAAAACAATAAAGTGAGGAGACAACCTCCATAATGAGAGAAAATTGCAAACTATTCAACTTAAAAGGGATCAATAATTAGAATGTACAAGGAACTCAAACAACACAATAGCAAAAAAAAAAAAAAAAAATCCAATTGAAAAATACGCAAAAGATCTGAATAGACATTTTGCAAAAGAAGACATCCAAATGAACAACAGGTATACAAAAAATGCTCAACATTATTAATCATCAGACAAATGCAGATCAAAGCCACAATGAGGTATCATCTCATCCCAGTTAAAATGACTTTCATCAAAAAGACAGAAAATAAGAGAGGCTGGTGAATATGTTAATAAAGGGGAATGCTCATACACTTTTGGTGGGTATGTGAATTAGTTCAGTCACTGTGGAAAACAGTATGGAGTTTCCTCAAGAAACTGAAAATAGAACTACCATATGATTTGGCAATTTCACTGCTGAGTATATATCCAAAAGAAAGGAATCAGTATATCAAAGAGATATCTGCACTCCCATGTTTATTGCAACTCCATTCACAATAGGTAAGATGTGGAATCAACCTAAATGTCCATCAATGAATGGATAAAGTAAATGTGGTACATATATATAATGGAATATTTTGCAGCCACAAAAAATGAAATCCTGTTACTTGCAGCCACATGGATGCTGTTGAACATTATGATAAATGAAATAAGCCAAGCACACGAGAGAAAAATGTTGTACTTTTTCACTCATATGTGGGAGTTAAATTTTAATTTTATGGAGGTAGAGAATAGAATGATGGTTACCAGAGAAGGCTGAGAAGGGTAGTGTGGTGGGGATAAAGAGGGTTGGTTAATATGTACAAAAATAGAGTTAGATGAAAGAAATAAGATCTAATGTTTGGTAGCACATTAGAGCAATAACAGATAATAATTTATTATATATTTCAAAATAACTAGAGGAGTAGATTTGCAATGTTCCTAAGGCAAAGAAATACATGTTTGAGGTGATGGATATTCCAATAGTCCAGACTTTATAATGACACATTGTATGCTTGCATTGAAATATCACATGTATTTCATAAATATGTAAAACCTTTATGTATGCATAAAAATAAAAAGAAGATGTCTTCCAATTTAACATCTCATGGACATCACCATCCCAATTTCTTCCCAGGTCTTTGGAATATGCTGAATTTATTTAAGAATATATGTGATATTATAAACTACATGAATACCCTGAGGACTCCATAGTAATTATGTTTTATCTTACATGTTAATAGTGTTAAGGTAGAAGGAACCTTAGTGGTTTGGGGTTTTAATTCTGGATCACATAAACATGCTATTAAAACTTCTAATATCAAAATAGTTTCTATTAGTCCATCTAAATTTTTGAGCAATAGAATCATAACTCCTCAGTGCACTTCTGGAAATAGTCTAAAAACACCTAATTTTGAATTTCTAAAACAATAAGCATTTGTTTCTGGTCTTAGGTTAGTTCATAGTAAAATTAGAAATTTACTAAAGCATCAGAAAAGTTTTCGTGCCAGCAAGACTACACTTGGTATTTGTACTGTCACTGACAAAGGGGAATGTATTTGTAAAACTCCTGAGAAGAAGTAGTTTATAGATAGGCATGTCACTATTCATTGATACAATGAATACGGGAGTTTTTGAAAAAACTCTACTGGAAATATTACAGATTACAGGAAAAAGCCACATCATTCTGTAGCAGATTTTAGTGCCACAACAACCATGCCAAAATGTATTTCGAAGCACCAAGAATTCGAGATGAAACAGTTTATGCCTGGCCTATGAGCACATGAAGATGTTAAAAAGCTGTCTGACAGTGGAATGCTAGCACCATTGTATCTGTCAGGGACACTGATTGTGGGAAATCAATATAAATCAAACTTTCAGATTTTACATGGAAATGAAATGTATTTAAAGTATATTTGGTACTCATATAATATACAGAAAGATTAGCTCATCATGCTTAAGAACAAAGGGAAGCTTTAGGATGCCGCCAGTAGAACTCCTACCACTGGCTGTTCCTCTGAGAGGGCTCAATATTGATGGAGGGTTTTAGATTCTATCATGACTAGTGTAAATAGTTCCAATTGGCTTTGTGACTGCATCATTCCTGAAAAATTCAAACTGTTGGACATGCAGTTGGCTGAGCCCAGATCATTTGTCTATGATTCTATGATATGAGAGGGGTATCTGCTGCTAGGGTTGGATAGCTTTTAAATGAACAACTTCCCTACATATGTCAGCCAAGGTTTGCAAGTTTTGTCTACCCCAAGATCCCTGACTGACAACAGTGATGTTTGTTTTATAGCTGTTAAAATATTTTCACTTATTTACTTGGGAAAGAAGCTTACACTTTGCATATAATTTTGGCAATATTCAAGAATGATATGGTTTTTCCATGGAATCTATAGTAATTACAGTTGACAACTTTGAAAAAAAAAACACTTGCTGGATAACAATAGCAGTAAGTTCTACAATTACATTTTAATTTTCCATTTCCTAGCCTTTTGATTAAGATTGTCCAATATTTCCTTAACTTTTTTTTTTTTTTTTTTTTTTGGTGGGGACAATAGAGTTAGCTAGAATTTTTAGAATTTTATTTTATTTTTTTTCTATTTTTAACTCTATTTTAGGTTTATAGGTATATATGCAGGTTTGTTATACAGGTAATCTCATGATTTAGGGGGTTGGTGTACAGATTATTATGTCACCTGGGTACTAAACTTAGTATCCAACAGTTATTTTTACTGATCCTCTTCCTTATCCTGCCATTCACCCTCTAATAGACCTCAGTGTCTGTTGTTCCCGTTTTTGTGTCCATGTGTTCCAATCTCTTATCTCCCATTTATAAGGGAGAAAATGTGGTATTTGGTTTTCTGTTCCTATATTACCTCGCCAAGAATAATGGCTTCCAGCTCCATCCTTACTGCTGTAAATACATGATCTCATTCTTTTTCATGGCTGCATAGTATTCCAGTGTATATATGTACTACATTTTCTTTATCCAGTCTAATATTCTTGAGCATTTAGGTTGATTCCATATGTTTGCTGTTGTGAGTAGTGCTGCAATGAACATATGCATGCATTTGTCTTTAAGTGGAACGATTTATATTGCTTTGGGTATATACCCAGGAATGAGATTGCTGGGTTGAATAGTAGTTCTGTTTTTAGCCACATTGCTTTCCACCATGATTGAACTAATTAACGCTCCCACCAACAGTGTATAAGTGATCCTTTTTCTCTGCAACCTTGCCAGCATCTGTTATGTTTTGACTTTGCCCTCTTTTTAATGGGTTTGCCACAAAACAAATAAAATACTTAGGAATACAGCTAACCAGGGACGTAAAAGATCTCTACAATGAGAATTACAAAATACTGCTCATAGAAATCAGAGATGACACAAACAAATGGAAAAACATTTCATGTTCATCGATGGGAAGAATCAGTATCATTAAATTGGCCATACTGCCCAAAGCAATTTTTACATTCAATGCTATTCCTATGAAATCACAAGTGACGTTCTTCTCAGAACTAGCAAAAACTTCTCACAGTTCTGGATACTGAGGAAAAAGAACTAGAAAAAATTATTTTAAAATTCATATGGAACCAAAAAAGAGACCGAACAGCCAAGGCGATCCTAAGCCAAAAGAACAAAGCTGGATGCATGACATTACCCAACTTCAAACCATACTGCAGGGCTACCAAAACAGAATGGTACTGGTACAAAAACACACGTAGACTGGTGGAACAGAATAGAAAGCCGAGAAATAATGCTGCACACCTGCATCTGATCTTTGACAATGCTGACAAAAACCATGGGGAAAGGACTCCCTATTCAATAAGAGGTGCTGGGATAATTGGCTAGTCATATGCAGAAGATGGAAAATGGACCTTTTCCTTGCACCCTATACAAAATTCAACTCAAGATGGATTAAAGACATAAACATAAACCCCAAAACTATGAAAACTCTGGAAGATAACCTAGTAAATACCATTCTGGACATAGGAACTGGCAAAGACTTCATGCCAAAGATGTCAAAAGCAATTGCAACAAAAACAAAAATTGACAAATGGGATCTAATTAAACTAAAGGTCTTCTGCACAGCAAAAGAAACTATTAATAGGGTAAACAGCCTATAAAATGGGAGTAAATGTTTGCATACCATGCATCTGACAAAGGTCTAATATCCAGCATGTATAAGGAACTTAAACACATTGGTAGAATTTTGTAAGACTTGGTTGCATGTTGGGAAAGAGAAACTAGTAACTGAAAAACTAACAAGTAGAGCAAAATTCTCAAAGAACAATGCCCTACGTTGTCATGGGACCTTCCACCAAGCAGGAGATGACTGGGATGGGGATGAAAATGACATATGAAGCAATGAAGCCTTATGGCTTTAAGACTCAAGATTCTCTAATAAACTGATTATGCTTTTAATATGGAGAACTTGGGATAAATTTAAGGGATTTCTACAAATACACATTATTAATATTTAGTATTTCTCCTTATTTTCTTTTTTTTTAAGATGGAGTTTCACTCCTGTTGCCCAGGCTGGAGTACAATGGCACAATCTCGGCTCACAGCAACCTCTGCTTTCCAGGTTCAAGCGATTCTCCTGCCTCAGCCTCCCAAGTAGCTGGGATTACAGGTGCCCACCACCACACTTGGCTAATTTTTGTATTTTTAGTAGAGACAGGGTTTCACCACATTGGCCAGGCTGGTCTTGAACTCCTGACCTCAGGTGATCCGCCCACCTCGACCTTCCAAAGTGCGGGGATTACAGTCGTGAGCCAGCACACCTGGCCATTTCTCCTTATTTTCTTAAGCATAAAGCATCCACAAACATACATACATATTGAATTTCCTGAAAATGATACTTGATTTCTCCATCTCACATTTACTGTGACTGGAAGAACAGCATTTTTCAAAACGGAAAAATTCAAGAGGCATACTTAATGAAAGGAACAATAGCTCAATTAAGTGCAATACAGAGAAATGACTACTTAACATAAATAAGTGAAACCAGATTTCATTTGCACTTCAGACATCAGCATGAAGCATTACTTTCTGAATTGGTTTTGTTGAAAACTGCCAGGAGCAATTTTTCAATGAAGTATATTATTCTGACAGCCTCTGTTTCCTGTGGCACCTTCCCCACATCTTAATAGTATAAGGCAGATATCCCCTGACCTATGATTATGCTTCATTTCAGATATTTGAATATCAATATCTCTTTAAGTAAACTGTATTTAACAATCTGTAGTTACCTAAAAGTAAAATGAGATTAAAGTATGGTTAAACTTTATAAATAATGTATACTCACTTGTCTGGGAAAAAATGAAAAGCTATTGCTTTCATAGGTTTTAAGAACATTGAGTGAAATTACAAAAGTTAATAAATAATGTACTCAGTAGACTAAGTCTTATCCTTGAAAACAAATTGAGTATCCTTTGAATATTGAAAAGGCAGTTTTTATGAATAATATTCTAAAATAGATGCACCCTTTTTTATTACTGAAGGTGGCCACCTTAGAATTTCTCCTGGTAGACATGGTGTTTGTAGCATTTTGCACAAAAGACACCAGAACATCTTGGAAAATAAAGTAAAAAGTACGATTAAATTGAGAGACAAAGACTCATTAAAGAACTCATTTGAAGAAATGGCATCTCCACTCTATTACACAAAAATTGCTTCCAGGCACTAAATAAGCTCTCTCTTTGTGAAAAAAAGCAAATCAGTCATGTTGATTTTGTGAACATTTATCTTTAGTTCTTAGTGCAATTAAAGAAACTAGAAAGACTGTCCTATTTAAGATGAAAGACATGAAAAATCTTTACTTTCTTCATTTTTCATAAATTAGAATGCATTTAAGTAAAATAGGACTAACAGAATCTCTCACCATTTTCAGTATTAGTTATCTTCAGCTTTCTTTCTCAAAGAAAAAGTTTGATATAAAATTTTAATGCTACTTGTGCATTTTGGGTAAGTTAAACCTGTCAGTCTGTCAATACCACTTTAAAACTTATCTTTAGGATCTTATATACTTATCAAATCAATTCTATCTTAGAGACTTGAAATAAAAATAATTACTTAGAAACTTACTTTGAGCTGAGCTTGTAAATGAAAGAACTTTTATATTGGCAAGTGACTGTTTTAATTATGGAGCTAAGTTTTTAAAGATGAGCTTTTAGCAGTAATCATAGTCCTTATAAATTTGTTCATGTAGTATAATCCTTTATTATATGTTGTGAGAAATGTTTTGCTAGTATGTGTCAAGGATTTTTGCTTTTGTATTAATGAGATATATTGGTCTGTAGTTGTCTAGGTTTTTTTTTTTTTTTTTTTTTTTTTTTGCTATCAGGGTAATGCAGGCCTTAGGATGTGGGAGGACTAATACTATTTTTTGAAAGAGTTAGTGAAGTGTTTAATTCCTCTTTAAACATTTAGAAGTATTCACCATTTGGTCCTGGGATGCTCTTTCCGGGATTTTTTTTTTTTTTAGTAAAGAATTTTTTTTTTTCTTGTTATGTCTATTCACAGCTTTCATTTATTCTTGAGTCATTTTCAGTAGTTTGTTTCTTTTTAGGAATATATTAATTTCATTTACTAATTATGTGGCAAATAATTGTTTAATAGTATTCACTTATAATCCCTTTTATTTATATAAGGTCAGAAGTAATACCCCTTTTTCATTCCTGATTTCAATATTTTGACTCCTCTCTTTTTCATTCATATGTTTAGCTAAATTTTCTGATTTTGTTGATCAATACAAATAAATTAATTTTGGTTTTATTGATTTTTGTCTATTTTTAAAATATTCTGTTTAATTTATGTACACTTTAATCTTTATTATCTCCTTTTGTATGCCTACTTTGGGCTTAAGCTATTCTTCATGCTTCTAGTTTCTGAAGGTGAAAGTTTCAATTATTGACTTGAGATCTTTCACCTTTTTTTTAGTACAGGTGTTTACATCTACAAATTTTCTTCTATGCACAACATTGGATTCATTCTATAAGTTTGGTATCTTTTGCATTTGTTTATTTCAAAATATTTTCTAAATTCTATTTTAGTTTATTCTTTGGCTTATTGATTATTTAGCAGTGTTGCTTAATTTCCATATATTTGTGAATGTCCCAAATTTCCATGTTTTATTAATTTAAAATTTCATTCAGTTACAGTTAGGGTATGTACATTGTATAATTTTATTCCTTTTTAATTTATTGACAATAACATGTTTTATGGCCTAACATATAGTCTATTCTATGTGCAATTACAAATAATGTATATTCTGATATTGGAGGAAGTATTATGTAGATCCTATAGGTCTAATGGATCTAGTTATGTGTTGTTCAAGTTTTCTATTTCCTTGTTGTTTTCCTGTCTAGTTCTATCCATTATTCAAGGTAGGTTATTGAAGTTTCCAACTATTATTTTTGAGTTGTCTATTTCTTCCTTCAATTTTTTAGTATTTGATTCATGTATTTTGAGGCTCTGTTTTTAGTGGATGTACGTGTTAAAAATTGTTGTATTTTCTTGAATAATTGACTCTTTTATCAATGTATACTGTGCTTTGTTTTTGTAACACTTTTTGATTTAAAGTGCATTGTTTTGATATTAGTACATCAACTTCAGACCTTTTATGCTTACTTTTTGCATATTTTATTTTTTTTCCTCATTCTTTTACTTTCAAGTTATTTGTGACTTTGAATCCAGTGTGTTTCTATATACAGTATATGGGACCATTGTGTTTATTTTATCCATTTTGCTAATCTCAGTCTTTTGATTTGAGTGTTTAACCCATTTACATTTAATGTAATTACTGATAGGACTTATGTCACTCATTTTGCTACTTCTTCTTCGTATTTCTTATGTTGTTTTGGTTTCTGTATTCTTTCCTAATTCTTTCTTTTGTGTTAAATTCATATTTTCTAGTTTGCCATTTTAATTCTCTTGTTATATTTTATAATATTTTTGAGTTATTTTCTTAGTGGTGCCCTGGGAATTAAAATACACATTTTTACTTATAATAATCTAGTTTGGATTAATAACAACTTAATTTTAGTAACATATACAAATTTTGTTACTGTATACTTGTATATCCTCCTCTTCCTTTGTGCTTTATTGTTATATAAATTGTGTGTTTATACATTGTATTAAATCAATACAAATTTATGACAATTGTTTTGTTCAACTATCTTTTAAATCAGATAGGAGAAAAAATTGTTGCAAACAAAATATACACCTATAATAGCTCTTATATTTACCTATATTCTTTATTTACCTTTACCAATGCTCTTTATTTCTTTATGTAAATTTGAGTTATTGTCTAGTGTACTTCCATTACATTTTGAAGGACTCTGTTTAAGATTTCTTGTAGGGAAATCTGCTCTTAACACATTTTCTCAGTATATGTAAATCTTGAAATGTACATACTTTTGCTAAATATAGAATAATTTTTTGACCTTTGAGTATAGCATATCACTTCCTTCTGTCCCAATGGTTTCTGATATGAAATTAACTGTTAATGTTCCTGAGGATCTTGGAATATAATGAGTCACTTTTATTTTGCTGTTTTCAGAATTCTCTCATTGTCTTTGGCTTTCAGCAGTTTGATTATAATGTATCTCAGTGTGGATTTCTTGAATTTATTCTCCCACTTTAATGTTGTTTAACCTTCTGGTTGTAGAGATTAATGTATTTCAGAAATTTGAGAATTTTTCTACAATTATTTATTCAAATATTCTTCCTGCCTATTTCTATCTCTCTCTTCTGCTTCTGGGACTCTCATTATGCTTATTGGGTGAGCTTGATGGTGTCTCACAGGTCTGTAAGGCTCTGTTCACTTTTTTCCAATCTTTTTCCTTTTTTCCTTAGACTGACTCCTTTGTAAGTTTTTGAGTCTTTTGCCTCTTAAAATATGTTGTTAAGCCCATCTGGTAACTTTTTCACTCCAAAATTATTCATTTTAATAATTTATATCTTCTTGTTGATGTTCTTTATTTGTTGAGACCTTATTTCTATGAGTTGTCTTAGAGTTTTATACATGGTTTATTTTAGTTCTTTGAATATGTTTTACATAGCAGATTTAAAGTATTTGTTTAGTATGTTTAATGATGGGATTTCTTCAAGGACAGTTTCTATCAATTGATTTTTTACTACCTGCATATGGGCCATACTCTATTATTTCTTTGAATGTCTAATAATTTATTTTTTGAAAACTGCACATCTTTGTAATACAATTTGAAAACTCTAGAAATCAGATTTTCCTCCCTTCCCTAGGGTTTGTCTTAGGCGATTGTTGTTACTGTTCCCACTTTTTTGTTAATTACTATCTTGAACTAATTCTGTAATGTCTATATTCCTTGTCATGTATCACCTCTGAAGTCTCTGCTCTATTAGCTTATTTGTGAGCTAGTGACAAGGCAGATTTCCTTAAATTTCTAGAAACGTTGTCTCCTAATCTTGGTGAAGGGCTTTCTGTGAGTGTTACAGAATGCTGTTAAAATTCATCCGGGCAGTTTATAATTTTGTCTTACCCATCACTTCCTCCTTGTGCAGAACTTCAAGGTCAGAGACAAGAACTGAGGGTCTTCTCAGGTCTTTTCTAAGTGTTTACACAGCCCTACATATGTGTGTGGCCTTCTGGATTCTCAAGAATATTTAAGAACTTTTTATATCCTCCAATGAACATCTTATGTTCCAGATCTTCCTTTTTATAATTTTTTTTGTTGTTAATTTGTTTTTTGCCCAACTGTTTTCACTGTGTAAGGCAATGTTAAACAATTGCCACTGACCATTTTCAGCAAATGCTCTTGGAGAACAGACTGTTTCCAGTTGGTGAGCTCTGAGTGAGGTTACATAAATACAAGACTTGTGAGTAGGTTTTTATGTACCGGCCAGACAGATAAAATAATTAAAATTGTTTGAGATTAGGGATTTGAAAGAGCATCAGCCCTTTTCTGACCCCTAGTGGCTACTAGGCTACTGGTTTTCACAAAAATTGATGACTGGATTTTCCAGGCTACCACAGACTGGGAAGAGGGAAAGGGAATAGCATAATTTAAAATATCACAAAATTGATCTCATTGTTCAGTTCCCACCTATGAGTGAGAACATGCGGTGTTTGGTTTTCTGTTCTTGTGATAGTTTGCTGAGAATGATGGTTTCCAGCTGCATCCATGTCCCTACAAAGGACACAAACTCATCCATTTTTATGGCTGCATAGTATTCCATGGTGTATATGTGCCACATTTTCTTAATCCAGTCTGTCACTGATGAACATTTGGGTTGATTCCAAGTCTCTGCTATTGTGAATAGTGCTGCAATAAACATACGTGTGCATGTGTCTTTATAGCAGCATGATTTATAATCCTTTGGGTATATACCCAGTAATGGGATGGCTGAGTCATATGGTACATCTAGTTCAAGGGGAACATCACACACCGGGGCCTATCATGGGGAGCAGGGAGGGGGGAGGGATTGCATTGGGAGTTATACCTGATGTAAATGACGTGTTGATGGGTGCTGACGAGTTGATGGGTGCAGCACAGCAACATGGCACAAGTATACATATGTAACAAACCTGCACGTTATGCACATGTACCCTAGAACTTAAAGTATAATAATAATAAAAATAAATAAATAAAATAAAATAAAATATTACAAAATTACCTGTTGTTTCCAAGGTTTAGTCTCTTTTCTTGAAGAAATGCTCCAAGTATGGGTACAAGCTTTTGGTTAATTTCTAGAGTTTCAAAAAAGTTGATTTGGAGAATTTTTACAAGTCTTCTCATTGTATTCTTGGAGGAATGAATATTTGAGGGTCATTACTTCATTATTTCTGATTATATCTTGACAATTTTAAGTAAACTAATATTTCAGTTCTAACATACTGTTATTAGTGTATACTGCAGAATATTTTATAGTTTCCATGTTCTTATGGCTTTTATTGGTTACTTATCCTTGAAAGAGGGTGATTTTATTCTTGCCTGCTAACACTAATATGGATATATTTAAAAGTAGGTCATATTATTTTTTTTCTTGGTGCCATTAGCATTTTAAAGTAAGATCTTAGCTGGCTGAATGGAAGAATTAGTTTTAAATAATTATTTCAATCACTTTCCGTACTCAGTGGTTGTGTCTCATAAATTGTGGGACTGAGCAGTATTGAGCAATAGATAGGAGGTAGGGAATTTTACAAACTCAGGAAGTGCTGTTTTGATGTTTTTCTTTATGCCTATGGAAACTGCTGTGGAAGAAAGAAGGTGCATATGTGTCTGGCATTATTCACAGATTTTCCATCCACCAACTTGAAGTTGTGTCTTTCCGTCTTAAGGAGAAACAATTCTCTAGTGATAGAAAGTACTCCTACACATGAAGAACAAACATGCCAGTTAGTGAGAAATTAATCAGAGGGAAGCTCTATCCCTTATATTTTTTGAGTTACATAGTCCTATGTATTTCCATTCTGAACTCATTTAAAACTGTTTAAATTTTAACACAAAGACAGAGATACCCATCGCCCTAGAAATATAAACTGGGAAGGTAAAATCAACTTTAAACAGAAAAAAAAAATGCTTTGAAATTCCAATAGCACTTAATTTATGCCAGGCTGTGGTTAAAATGAATGAGAGAAAACAAAAACCTACAATCCAGTATTATATACTTATCTACCACTGACATAAAGTGTTCAAAGACATATTAGAGAATAAAACTCATTCATATATTAAGAAAATAATGAAAATAGTCAATAGGAAGTTTTTCAGAAATGCAAAATTGGACCAATAAAAGAAAGTGATTTTATTCATTTGTATCACTGTGACTAAAGTAAAAGTATATATCTGAGCTAAGTAGGAGTACTTTACTTTCATAACTATAAACCTCCAATGGATATTTGAAACTGCATATCAATTGAAGCATATTTCCCTGTAAGGTTAAGCACTCCTCTCAAGGTTACAAAGAAGTGAGTCTGAGCTAGAATGCATAACTTCTTCTACCTAACTTGAAGTTTTAAGGTTTTTTTTTTTTTTTTTTGTACTATATACCATGCTGTAGTAGAGAAATGTATTATTTTCAAGCTGTTATTATTGGCACCAGTAAGCATGAGTACCTACTGTTTTTGCAGTGGGCAAGTCAAGACTTGACTTGAAAACTTTTCTGCAACCTAGGAAGGTTCATTGTGCCCCAAGTTTTGCTGTTTCTTGTGACAGACACAAGCCCCTTTGGGGTTGGGGAGGGAGCATTCTATAGTTGCCATTCTCATATTTAAATATAGACTTCCAGACTTTCTCGGTTAAAAGAAACCTATTGAGCACCATCGTCCTTCAAATTAAATAAATACAGACACCATATTTATGCATTGTTTAAATTAGTATTGCTAGACCACAAATTATGTTCCAGATAGGAAGCAGTGAAAAAGTAAAACACTCTGCTCTGATGGTGCTTACATTCTAGTGGGAAAGACAGACAACAGATAAATAACAATATAATAAAATTTCTGGAAGGGATTAGTACATGACCTCAAATACTACTAGGTAAGGAGTAGAGAGTCATGGGGTGGGAGGGTCTATTTTAAAAGTGGTGGTTAGTAAAAGCCTTTTGGATGAGGAGGTATTTAAGCAGAGCTTTGCATGAGAGGAGACATGAGCCCAGCAGATAAAGGACTATCTGCAAGTAGGAGACTCTACAAAGACAGAACAGTAAAAGCAAAGGTCCTACAGTGGAAATGTACTTGGAATACTTGGATCACCAAGTCTGGACAAGTAGGGAAGAGAGGCATTAGGAGGTGAGGCTGTAAGAGATAGGAATAGTGAGGACTGAGGTTCCAAAACATTATTATTTTTTTTAAATGTCAGGACTCTTTACATTCTTAAAAAAAAATGAATGAGGATCCCAAAGAACTCTCAGTCAAGTGTGTTATATCTATCAGTAAACACTCAGAAACATAACCTAAGCACTTTAAAAAATAAATAATCAGAAATTTAAACTGAGCACTTTATTTAATTCAATTAAAATTAATGAAAAATCTATTGTTACTGTAAATAACATACTTTCAATGAAAATAACTGTATTTCCAAAACAAAAAATAGTGAGAACAATGACATAGCTTTGCATGTGTGAAAAATCTCTTCAATATAAGGCTCGACAGAAGTTAGCAAAATTCTCATATCTGTTTCTGTATTCAATCTGTTGAAATATGTTGCTTTGGTTGAAATATATGAAGAAAATTTGCCTTCACAGAGATATGAAACTAAAGGAAAATATTTCTATAGACTTTTAAATTGACTCTGGATATTCTTATTTGATACTACTTCACAATTCTGCACATGGTAGTTTCTTGAAGATTTGTTGCAATGTGAAATAGGAAAGCACATCAATGATATTGTTGTATTTTGTTGCATTAAAATCCATCGGTTCATCTTGCACTTTGAATGGCTCTTTTTACCCCTGGATGATTTTGTAACATCATGCATTAAACATTTGGAAAGTATTGGTCCACTGAGCTATGCATCTTCTAAATGTTGACACATCTTATTATATAATATATCGTTTTTAAGCCACATCTTTTAAATCACTATCCATCTCATCAGAAGAGTCTTTTAAGTATTGGAAAGCTGTCAAACTCAGGTGACTGATATGAGTGACAGGTTTACTCTGTTTTCAAGAAAATGTCTGCCAGATATGCAATTTGAATAACCATAGTTTGTATTGGTCAGTGTTTTTTTTGCAAGTGAAAATATTTTTCTGTGAAAAAGTGGCAGTTTCAGTTTGCAACTTAGTGTCATCCAAGTGTCTTTCTGGAGACAAATCATTGTACTTGAACATCAAATGTAGCAGAAATGCTTTATACCTGCTTCCCATTTTATCACACTGAATATTAAAAAGATGTGTGCTTAAGTGTTGAGACTTAATAAAATACTAATATTTTACTAATGAATATCACCATCGATATTCTTGAGCAAAATTGACTTTTTTTCTTTTTTTCTGTGTGTGGACATGAAGAATAAATGATTACTACAACAGCTTAACGCACTGCCTCAACCTTGATGTTGCTGAAGCTTCAACAGTTTTTTACCTGCTGTTATTTTGCATCGTCAGTGCAAATGAAAACATATTTAACAATTCTTTTTTGATATCATTATAAAAACAGTCTTGATATCAGAGATCCTGTGAAAGGGTCCAAGAGAAGGGAAGATATGTGGGGATTACCTAAATGAAAAAAACAGTAGGGGAGTTTACTTTCTTCAAAATTTTTGACAGAGAATTTATGGAGATAAGTCTGTTCAGATTATACTAGTCTTTTTTGTTCAACTCATTTTATTCCAACTGTTATAATTACAATGCAATCAGATTAAACAAGCATGATGGAAAGACAGTCATTGAAATGGCTGTAAACGAAAATATAAATAGTTCTATTAGAATAAAATCAAATAAATCCACCGAAACAAGCAGTAGTATTTCTAAACCTGGAACACCAGAGAGAAGATATTGAAATTAGGTTATTGATCCAGTAGCAACAAAGCTGTGCCTGTATGTAAAGCTAAATGATTCCTTCAGGCCAAATAATGGTGTGGGAGTCGGGATCGCTTCTGGTCAGAGTCGTCTCACAAGGGATCGAAAGGGGTAAAGTTCAAATCCAAAGGTAAAGGGAAAAGTCAGAACAAGAAACTCTCAGTGAAAACCACAAAGCACAAACTAGAAACAAAGCAGCATTGAACAGATGGTGTTACATTCATGAGGTTGCTTTTCTTGGTAAATTAATAACTTGGAATTTTGAGTGGACTCAGGTCTTATTGAACTCTGGTAAGGCCACAGCTCTGTCTTTATTCTGCCAATAATTCCCTAATGGCTTCAGTGTCTTGACCAGAAACACCTATTTTTAAAGATTTGTCATTTTGCAAAGCTGTGATAAACTCATGTTTGGTTATAAGCGCATTAAAGATCATCTTGTTCAACTCCACTATTTTATAAATGAAGAAAATGAGTTCCTTATAGGTATAGGTTACATAGTTTAAAATATTACAAATCAATACCAGAACTCAGATATTCTTGTTGTTTCACATAGTGTTAGTCGAATATCATCTGAGATTCATCAGAGTATTTCTAATCTATTTAAACATGTTTTTTAAAGGTTAAAAAATCTACAATGTATAATTTTTTCCTACATCTGAGTGACTTTAATAATGGACTGAACTATGTTCAAAGCTGCTGGACTGTGAGAATGTAGGTTACTCAGGCAAGGCAACAAGTTCCTTTTTACATATTATATGGTAGGAACATAAATAAGCTTTTGTTCTATATTGTCATTTATTGAGCTGAAATAATAGGTATTTATTTTTGCTTTTTTATACTGTTACTTTTTAAAATTTAACACATCAAAAACAAATATGCTTCCATTTCTAGAGCTTGAATTCTAGAGCCATTCTAACAGACTTTGAAGACTGATTTTACCACAGGTCATACATGTGGCCTTGGGTAAGACAGTTAATCAGTTTGTACCTCAGTTACAGTACCTGTAAAATGGAAGTAATAATGGAATGTAAAGGTCAAATGAATTAATACATGTAAAGAGCTTAGTACAGTGTCTGGTAAAGCGTCATCACTACAAAAGTGATAGTCATTATTGCCATTACAACCATTACTTTTATTATTACAATTTATAATTTTTTTTGAGAGAAAAATAGTATTCTTTTGAGATGCTGCTTAAGTTCCATAATATTTAATGCATCCTAGGACGACACAAATTCTTACAAGTTAGTATCCCGTGTTTCTTTATGCTAGAGTGTGCTGTAATAATTTTGTTGTGAATCTCTTTCAAAAATGAAAACATGATATGTAACTCCCCCGTCCAGGAAAAATATAAGAATACAGGCCACACATAACTTGGAGTGAAGATTTATTTTATTCCCATTGCTGTAGAATGTTGATATCCATGGAGTAAGTTTGCTCAATATTCTGCTTAAGGGTTAATCTTTCTGAAACTAAGTAGGTATGAGCTCTGTAAGCTGATATTCCTGTTAATGTACAAGTGTTGACAAAACTAGAAGCTTTTCAGTTATTTATATTTAAGCTATATTTTGAACCATATCTATACAGATACCAACCATTAATCTACAGCAAAAATTCAGAATTACTAACTTGTTACTTTCTTTTATGTATACTTATGCACTATATAAATTTTGGTTTTTAGTAACATAGTTATTTAAGTACAGACATTTAATTCTCCCCAGTCAAAATGCCTCCGTGAATTATCCAGGAAATTATAAAACTGGAAAAAATATCTCTTAGTTAAATAAACCAAGAAAGTATGAAGGGTATATTAGAAACTTTGAGAGTCTGTGCTTTCTCTTTGATGCAGTTTAGATATATGATCCTGAAGAAAGACATCAGGGATTTTACTTGGGTACAACTAATATCCCAATATCCACTAATCTGAACAAAACAATTATACATTATATTTCAAAAATTTATTTAATAACATAAATAGCCCTGTAATGCAAATAAGAATTGGAAATACTTCTAGATATTGTTACAAACAATGAAGATATTTGAATTCAATGGAAGAAAAAACAAGATTTACAAATGTTTCAGATTTTACTCATGTTTCTGATGGTACCTTAACTTCAACAATAACCCAATCAACTTATCTTCAAGTATTCCTACTTTGAAGATTGAGTGTAAATTACTAACTAGTTTGGAACATTTTATGTTTGCCAACATTAGAATCAGGATTGAAAATTTGGAGTCATTTATCTAATGTTTAGCTTTGATAAAAGGTGGCATAATGCAGAACAAATTCAAGTTGAACACAAACAGGCTACTGCATAGCTAATGAAACTATTACCATGGTGACTGTACAATCAAGGTGACATGAGTGTCATAGCACACTCTTGAAGTTGGATGCAGCCTTCCTATTGAATTCTCTAGAAACCAATCAGCTGTTCCATCTGATGAACCCCAGATCTTTCCAGTTCTAATACACAGCAGTGACAATAAAACATTTTTATTCTACTCTTCTTATTAGATGAATAAGAATAAAGATACTTTTCTAATTGTAAGTATTCATTTTGTTGTATTTTTATATATCAGAGGAAATTCATATTAGGCAAAAAGCTGTACAAAGAACAATTTTAAATTATTTCTCCTTAAAAATAAAAGATTATGAAGAAAATCATCAGAAGGGATCTTCTTTAAAATCTCGCCCATTCGGGAACATCCTAAAATAATAAATGAATTAAAAACTTCACTGTAGTTGTTTTTCTGTTGGTAGCCCAAGAGTCAAAGTTTAGCATAAAATTAAGCTGATGACTATAGAAAAAGAGGGCTGATTAGCTAGACTGCTAGACACTTTATTTTTTTGAAACTTTCCATTAATAAAGGGACCTCACCTGCATTTTCCTCTTTTTACTCAAGAAATTTCCCTAATGCCTCAAGTAGAAGTTGCTGCTCTAAAATGATTTTCTTCTTCACAATGTTATGTAAAGACATTAATGGTCACATCTTGGTCATTGAATAGGGTCTGAGTAGTAGTCAACAAGGTGACAGAAGACTTGGATTATGTATCATTTATTTAACCTTTTTGGTGACACTGGAGATATTGTTTCAAATCCCTGGGCCTTAATTTTTGTCATTTATAAAATGAGCAAGAAACAAGTAAGAAAATTCCCTTCCAGCTCTAAAATTCAAAACCTTCATTTTTAATTAATTTATTTATTTAAATTAACATTGTCCTCATCTGAATGTGTAGAAAGAACTTTCACTGAAGGAGCTACCCACTAGATCTTTACATTTTGTCTCAGGTTTTCTGTTGTTGTTTTACCAGTTTAAAAATTTCCAACATGCAAAGTTGAGGTCTCAGGCAAAGTTCTGATTTCTATGTAATGATATCTGAGATTTGAGCTCATGGAGATTAGAAGGGTTAATGGAAAGAGGTTTATAACAAACTCATATCACGTTCACAGTTTCAGAAACTGACAGAAAAGGGTTAAAAGAGGCCATGTGTGGTGGCTCATGCCTGTAATCCCAGCATTTTGGGAGGCTGAGGTGGGTGGATCCCCTGAGATCAGGAGTTCGAAACCAGCCTGGCCAATATGGTGAAACCCCGTCTCTAGTAAAAATACAAAAATTAGCTGGGCTTGGTGGCAGGCACCTGTAATCCCAGCTACTTGGGAGGCTGAGGCAGGAGAATCATTTGAACCCAGGAAGTGGAGGTTGCAGTGAGCTGAGATCGCACCATGGCACTCCAGCCTGAGAGGGAAAAAGAAAAAGAGAAAGAAAGAAAGAGAGAAAGAAAAAGGGTTAAAGGGCGAGGCTGTTTGTTCTTGTCTCGGTTTAACAGGCTTTTCTTAAGCAGCGTCCTGAGTACAAACCAGCTTATTTTGGTGGTTGTAGAATGTCAATAAAAAGATTGCGGATGGAAGGCATATTTTGAGTCCCAATTCATTGGTCCAGTTAGAAATACATGACATTGTGGAGATAGACTGTAAAACTAATACTCCACACTGTTTTCTGTAAGACCATTCTTTGAAGAGGAAAACTTGAAAGCTATATCGAAGAGCTGTGGAAAACAAAGGAAGAATATTTGAAATCCACTCTCTCTATATGTCAAGCCACAATACTTCAGAGCCAAATATCTATGGAAATGGGAGATGGGCCTGTAGTTTCTAAATATGTCATTTCCGCCTGCACAATTGACATAGTGTGTTTTTTGAGGACATATTCAGTTAGAATGGTCCTTTCAGTTAGAATGTAAGTTTATCTGAATATAAAATTTGGATAATAAGAATGCAACTTTTTGAAACTAATTTGAATTACATCTTCCCTTGTTGAGTGACTAGCTGAAGTTTCATAATCCAAGGATTTGGGGAAAATAAACCAAGTTGAATTCTTTAAGAATATGAGTCTATGCAGTTGTTCCTGAAAGAATTTTGATGTTTCTTTTGGTATTTTTCTGTCACCCTACAAAGATTGTACAGAACTATTGCAGCATATTCAGTCACTGAATACCTTACCTCATTACTCATGAGTTAAACTGGAGCTAGGAAGGATTTCAGATGATTTATATGCTAATTAGAATTCTCTTGAAAACCAAGTAGAAAACATGGGTTATGGTGGTGTAATGAAATCTTCAAAACCAAGATCCAGAGCTTTCTTGTGGTATGCACTAAATAAGACAGCCAGTAAACTGGGGGATGGAATGTTTTTGTCAATAAAATTGATGTCATTTTGTACTACTTGTATAAGGCCCATCTCTTTTTACAAATAAGAATCTGCAGTTAACTTGAGCTTGTCAATGCAACTGTATCTGTTGTAGTTCATTGATTCCTCTGATGATAGTAAAGGATGTTTATGGTTTTCATGGGCATACATTTTATATTTTGAAGTTACAGAAAAACTTCCAAAAAACCTGCACTTGTTTAGTTTTCGTTTAGGAAGGAGAAAGTATGTACAGCTTTTAAAATAGTCTTACTTCTATAAACTCAAAAATTCAAATGTGAAACCATTATTTGAAGTTATTTGCAAGAGTACAATTGGTTGAAAACATTTCTCCAGCTCTTAACAAAGTTTCTATAACCTTGAAATCATGACAAAATACAATACAACTTTGGGAATCTAATGGTTTTCTGAGTGTATTGCTGTGAGGGTTAGAAAATGCATTCATTCTAAATACTGTCTTGTCTGCCTCACTGAGAAGTTGCAATATTGTTTGTTTGTCAAACAGCTTGAAAAGCTAGACAATGCTGTTAGGAATGATATAGAAATGATAGGTAGAGAGCTTATTTTTACCTGCTGCTTTGTTTTTTGGTAAAGTAATGATGGTAATTGTTTTCTTATCCTTTCATTCATAATGAATTGGCATAATAAGAACTGCAGCCTACTTAAAAAAATCACCGTGTAATCACAGCAGTGATAGCAAATTCATTTCAGAAACAACATCCAGTCACTTCTGTGAAAGACATTTGTAAACTTATTTGAGAAACAATGAACTCTTCTTATATTAGACAAATGAGTTTTATATACTCTTCATTTAAAAATTCTTTCACTGCCCTCTGCTACCTGTACAGATGTGGTGTTCTATGAATGATTTTGACATACTATTCAATTGAGTATTTTATTTCTCACTATTTATACTTCTTTGTACATTTTTTCTCATATAAAGTAAGAATATTAAGATTAGAATTTTAATGGTTTCATATAGAACAATTAATATGACAACCTCTTAGTTGTTTGGTTTATGGTTTAGCAGGACAAAGTATAAAATATCGTGAATGTGATTACGAGAGGACATAATTCTGCTTTCCTTTCCAATTATTTATTGACACCATCTCAATGCCTTATAACTATATTTGTTAGCCAATTAAGAAGTAATCATAGGGTTGGATTCGTGCAGAACAGAAATATTTAGGAATTCTTTTGGCCAAGGTCAAGGAGAGGGAGGGAGAAAGTAAAGGTGACTTTTTACTTTCAGTATTGCAGTTGTATTATATCAGAAAAATCCCACCAGAGCATAAGAAAGAGGTTTGGGTGCTAGATGGAATAACAGGTTGGCTGCTCTGTGGTTGAGAGCAGTAACACAGATATGAGGCTCAATAATGCAGGACAAAGAGAATTTGAAGACATATTTGTTATGCTAATATTCAATTTCTTATCTTACATTAATCTTTCTCTAGGCCTGAGGTGTATCTTTTTCCACGGTGAAATCATCCCAAAATGATGTTAACATGATTAATAGCTTCTCCAGACCTGGCTAACTCCCTAGGCCTGCAGCAAGGTAGGCGTGGAGGTGGGACTGGGGTATGAAAATATCCCCCCCTCTGCCTCTACATCACAGAGCAATACTTTCTTATTTCTAAGAGGAAAAAAATCAGTAATATATTAGCAACAGAAAAAATATGAAACATGAGAGTTTAGGGAAATACATTAAAAAACAAGTAAAATCAAGTGAAACTTCATTTTGTTTGAGGACAGTGTGAATAATGCCTTTAGTTTCTCTAATGAGAGAATTTGTTTTCCAAAACCATAGAAATATAAATACCTTCTGATTCATCTCCTGGCAAGAACTAACTGTATTACTGTAGATTATTATGATCTTTTCTCACTGCTTCTGTTGACACTGATTACTATAGATTATACCTCTCCAATTGTTTTACTTCTTTTAGTGGCTCTGGTTGTAATTTGTAGGACAGGAGAAAGGATATTTAGCAACTAAAAATTAAGGTCCATGTACTCTTACAGCAGTATTCTAAAGAATACCCACTCACGTCACCCGGGCAGGAATATCCTGCTCACACTTCCTAAGCAGAAAGCTTGCATTTTATTTTAAATTATAGTAGTTCCCCTTTATCCACAGTTTTGCTTTCCCTCAGTTTCAGTTATCCATGGTCCATCATGGACCAAAAATATTAAGTGAAAAATTTTAGAAATAAACGATTCATAAGTTTTAAATTGTGTGCTGATCAGAGTAGCTCGATGAAATCTCATCTGGGTGCTTCAACATGCTTTGTCCACTGCATCCACACTGTCCAAGCTACCCATCCATTAGCCACTAACAGTCATCTCATTTATCACATGGACTGTTATAGTGTTCAAGCAGCCCTTATTTTACTTAATGATAGCCCCAAAGTGCAAGAGTACTATGTCTAATTTATAAATTAAACTTTATTATAGGTGTATATGTATAGAAAAAATGTTGTACACAGGATTCAGTACTATCTGCAGTTTCAGGCATCCACTGGGGATCTTAGAACATATCTCTTGCAGATAAGCTGGGCTCCTGTACTCCTTCACTTTCTTCCTGTTAATTTATAGTAAATAGATAGCAATACTGAACTTTATCAAAGGCCAGTGAGCCCTATCTGACATGTCCAGAAGGTACTGCCAGATCAGGGTGAAGACTGACCAAAGGAAGTCACCCAAAGAGAAAGGCAGTATCAGAGAGCCTTCCCCATCTTCCCAAATCACCTTTTCCTTAAAGTGGGGGAACAGTTTATTTGACTCAAGAAATTCCTAAGAGTCTGGTGTCACTGGGCTTGTGGGGAATGTGCTCCTTCCTTTTTCTGTGTTTCTCAAGGATTGACTATGCTCAGCTGCGCTGGGCTCACCTTTCAGATGAAGTCCCCATGAGGTAAGCAAATGAGGTCAGGCCAAGTCACTTCACTGTGCTCTTTGTTTAGCTTCCTTTCCTCTCATGACATATGTTAATTCAGGTTCCACAGTCACGGTGGTCTCAGGATTGGTGCAGGAAGCATTTTTATTAGGGTCCATGCTGTATTTTCCATCTGCTTCATCAAGGATCCCTGTCATGATGCTGATGGTTCTCTCTGAAATTCTCTCTCTGCTTTTTCTACTTCACTGCACAAAACCCTTGAGGTAAGTAGGAATGCACCTTGCAAGTGACCATAACTACGTATATTAGCATGGAAGTGGTATTGTAATTGGAGATAATTCCTTTACCAGAGATCAGTTTGCATTGTTTTACATACTTGGCTACGGGTGACTTTTCTGCTGATATAAGTGAATTTATACTAAGATGAATGAAATATAGGTTTTTGAAAATCAGTTTCTTAATCACACAGAAACACTCAGCCTTAGAGCTATTTAGTGAATAATGAAATTAAGTAGGTAATAGTGTAATTAATTCTAATATAGTTATTTGTTTACTTCCAAGTGCCAATATACAACTGACTATGATAAATTGTGGTACCTCTGGGATGTCAATAAATAGTAAAGCAGACAATTCCAAGAATGTGAAATATGTGTTTGAATATACATATCTACTTATAAGTTGTATTAAATTGATATAAAGGTAAATGTTATAATTATATAATTCTTGATTTTTGAGTGGTTTTAATATTGTAGATGTGTAGTGAAACAGGCTCGGAATCTCAAGCTGTAAATATATCCCAAGTGCATTCAATTTGTGCAAGCATATAATGATTTTAAGAAATAATATGAAAAATAAATCATCATTCCTAATAGTTAAATGTTCAAAAGATTGACTATATTTTGACCAAACATTCTCTATCTGTTAGCAATCTAACAAGCTTGAGTTGTTTTATAATTATTTGCTTGTATGTCTGGTAGTGTTTATTTTTTTCTTTTCCATAGTTATTAAATACTTGGTTTAAATTAAATTTATTAAGTTCGGACTGAATAAATATTACAAACTAATTAATGGTCTTATGTGAAAGAACTTTGTCTTAATTCCCTACCTTGTTTGAGTGATTTTCTAATTTCTAATTCTTCTTTAATTTTATACACACTTTGCATTAATTTTATTAGTACAGTATTCTAAGTACGTTAATCTTCTCTGTCCTAATTAGATTGTTAAAAAAGCATTAGTATTAGTTCATTTATAACATCCATTTAACATTTACATATCACAAAAACAAAATAAAAAAATTATGGGTACATGACAAAGGCTAAGGAATAGGAGAAGTTAGTTATACAACACAACTAAGCAAAAAAAAAAAAAAAAAAAAAGTTAATAGAATTGAAAACAAAACGTGTCCTGGAGCCTTTTGACTTCCAGTGCAAAAAGGGATACATGACTTGCATTTGACTTGCTCTTATTAGGTAATAAAATGGAATATACTAGTTCAAAAGGTAAGAAAGTATTACTTTGATACAGATTTCTGAAAGGGTTTTATTGCCTGAGTTTGTTTTTTCATCTGTAAGTGTATCCCTCATATATATTGACTGTTTGCAGCAGCAGAGTGAAATGTTGAAGCACATTTATAAAAAGGGAGTTCTGGCCGGGCGCGGTGGCTCAAGCCTGTAATCCCAGCACTCTGGGAGGCCGAGACGGGCGGATCACGAGGTCAGGAGATCGAGACCATCCTGGCTAACACGGTGAAACCCCGTCTCTACTAAAAATACAAGAAAATTAGCCGGGCGAGGTGGCGGGCGCCTGTAGTCCCAGCTACTCGGGAGGCTGAGGCAGGAGAATGGCGTGAACCCGGGGAGGCGGAGCTTGCAGTGAGCCGAGATCGCGCCACTGCACTCCAGCCTGGGGCACAGAGCAAGACTCCGTCTCAAAAAAAAAAAAAAAAAAAAAAAAAAGGGAGTTCTGAGATTAGTTAAGGAAACTTGGGAATTATCCCTGATTCCTTCCTGTGCTTCCATGCTCCACGTCACTTAACCAGATAGTCTTCCAAAAATGTGCCAAATCACCATTTTACATCATCATCTTTCACATTTCACAGAGTTGCATCATCTTTCAAATTGTCATTATCTATGTCACATGCAACAGGCTCCTAAGTGTTGTGTCTCTTCCTACGTTTGTGCCTCACCAACTTATTCCTCACATTGCAATCAGGGTGAGTTATCTTAAAATCCAAATCTGAAAATTGCTTCTCGTATACCTCATTCATTACTCATTGCACTTAGCACAAATTTAAACTTATTAAGCTAACATACAAAAGACTTTCTGCATTTCAAAAAATAAATTGTCAAATAACGATCGTATACATTTACAGGGTACAATGTGAAGTTCTGATACATGTATGACATGTGGAATTATCATATCAAGGTAATTAATATATCCATCACCTCACACTTTTTTTTTGTAGTGAGAACACTTAAAATCACTGTTTTAGCAATTGTGAAATATATGATACATTATTACCAACTATGGTCACTATATGGTGTAATAGATTTCAAAAAATTATTCCTCTTGTCCACCTGAAATTTTATACCTTTTAACCAGCATCTCCTCATTTCCCATCCTCACCACCCTCCCACCCCTAGACTCTAGTAACCACGATTATACTCTTTACTTCTGTAACTCAGACTTTCTCACATTTCACATGTAAATGAGATCACGTAGTTTGTCTTTCTGTGCTGGGCTAATTTCGCTTAGCATAATGCCCTCCAGGTTCATCCATGTTGCCGCAAATGACAAAAGTTTCCTTTTTAAGGCTGAGTAGTATTCCGTTGTATGTATGTACCACATTTTCTTTATCCATTCTATGGAAAAGTATTCTATGGACACTTGGGTTGATTCTATATTTTGCAACTGTGAATAATGTTGCAATGAACATAAGAGTACAGATATCTCTTTCACAGTGATTTAAATTTCTTTACACGTATTCTAAGAATTGAGATTGCTGGATCATATAGTAATTCAATTTCTGGCTTTTTGAAGAACTTCTGTTTCTTAAAAGTGTTTTCCATAATGTCTGTGCTAACTTATATTCCCACCAACCACTTCTCTGCATATCCTTGCTAATGCTTATCTTTCATCTTTTGGATAACAGTCATTCTAACAGGTATGAGGTGACATTTCATTGTGGATTTAATTTGAACTTCCCTGATGATTAGTGATGTTGAGCATTTTTTCATAAACCTGTTGGCAAAGTACCCTCAGTTTTTTGTCTCTGAATCTGATGGCTTCCTTTCTCCAAATTTTGAGTATAGAATGCAATCTAATTTACTAAACTTCTTAGAAGCTCTTCGTGACTCCTCATGGCTCTAATCTTCTCCCTTGCATCCAGATACTTGCCATTGTATTTCCTCTGCCTGTAATACCTCCACAGCCTCTTAAAGTATCCTTTATCAAGATAAAGGATACAGAAACACTTTCAGCCTTAGAGCTATTTAGTGAATAATGAAATTAAGTAGGTAAATAGTGTAATTAATTCTAATATAGTTATTTACTCACAAGTGCCAAGGATACTTTATCATTTAATATTAATATTAACTGAATATTCATGAAGTATAATAGTCTAGATATCAATTTGTGGAGAAACCTACCTTCATGTTTGAAGGCAAGTTAGGAGGTCCCACCCATGTGCTCTTCTAGTGCAAAGTACTTATCTCCACAACTGTATTAGCTGGACTTAATTGCAAGTAACACACTGACGCCAGTCTTCTCCTAGTGTCTAGTGGAATAAGGAAGGTCTTGGACTCTGAGCCAGGCTGCCCAGATTAATATCCTGACTCAACTCTTAAGAGCTGTATGATTGTGAGCAAGTTATATACTCTCTATGACTCATTATTACCATCTGTGGATTGGAGATAATAGTAGTATTTACTTCTTAGGGAGCTTGGAAAGTTTAAATATGTTAATATGTATATTGTTTATTACAGTGTTTAGCACATAGAAAGTGCTTTATAGATACTGGATGTTTTATTACAATCCCAGTACCTAGTACAAAGTACATAGTATATATGCAATAAATGATTGTGGAATGAGCAATTATTCCCACTGTGAAGTAACCCAATTCAGAATTGATATAGTTTTTAAGTCTTGGGGAGGCTAAATAAATGAATTAATATGTCACTTAGACTATCCCTCTAAAATAGGCAATGCCATTCCATGTTTTTAAAGGGCTGTAAGGCAGAAAATTAAAAATTTATATGTGTGAAAAACTATCAAATAAAAATATATTTAAAGTAAGTTTTTTTCAATAAAATTAATAACATACACATTAAAATACTTGATAGATTTTTGTTAATAAATTGACAATTTTACATTAAGATATATTCAACTGAAAAATATGAATTAAGATTAAGTAGGATTGATTTAACAATGAACGAAAATGTTTTCCTGCTATATATTCCTTTTTTTTCCATTGCACTAAAAATGGCAAGTAGGCATATTAAAGTTGAGGAATGTGTACTTTGTGTTTTAGAAGATTTTAGAAATGTAGTAGGACAAATATCCATGAAGTGAATACTTGCAATTATCATTTTAACTTAAAAGCATTTTAATCAAATTTGGGAAGTTTTCAGTCATTATTTCTTAAAATATTATTTCTGCCTCTTTCTCTTTCCCTTCTTTTCTGGGGCTCCTATTATGCATATGTTGATATACCTGATGTTATTTCACAAATCTCTGAAATTGTGTTCATTTTCCTTAATTCTTTTCTCTTTCTCTTCTTGAGACTGGGCAATTTCAGTGAAGTACCTTCAACTTCACAAATTATTTCTTCTGCCAATGCGAATCTGATGTGACTCCTTCCAATGAATTTTTCATTTCAGTTATTTTAATTTTCAACTCCAGAATTTCTATGTAGCTATTTTTAAAATGTAATTTCTGTCTCTTTAATTATACTCTATTCGCTAAGACACACTTTCCTTTAGTTATTTAAACAAGGATTCTTTTAGATCTTTCAATGTATTTACAATAACTTAAAGTGTTTGTTTAGTAAATACAGTATCTAGGCTTCCTTAGAGACGGTTTTTATTGACTACATTTTTTCTCTTTGTGTCTTATAAACTTACTGAAAATTGGACATTCTAAAATATAATAATTGTGGAAATCAGATTATCTACCTTCCCCAGGGATGTTGTTGTTGTCATCTGATGTTTTTATTCCTTTGTGTAGCAGCTTTGCTGTATGAATTCTGCAGTCTCTATTTCCTGTCATGAACAGCACTGAAGTCATGGCTTGGTTAGTTTACTGGTCACCTAATGATAGAACAGAGATTTTCTTCAACTGACTTTTTCTTGAAACAATGTGTCCTACTCTTTGCAGAGGAGCTCTGTATGTATTAGGGCATGCCTTTAGCATTCAAGCAGTTTAAAACTGTGCCTTAGCCTTTACTTTCTGCTTAGAGATTAGGACCTTTTTGTGGTTCCTGGGCACATGCACAGTTTTGCACATGCATGGGGCCTCCTAGATCCCCAGTAATACATTGGAGCTTTTCCAAGCCCACTAGGAACAACTCATTCTCCTCTTCCTTTTTGCCCAACCTCTTGTTTGCCTCAATTGTTATCTCAGCCTCAGGCAGTTGCCATGTTAACCAGTTAGCTTAGACAAATGTTTTGGAGACAAGGCTTTCCCTGTTGAACACTGGATTCGATGAAATAAAGAAAAGCCTTGTTAATGGAGGTTTCCCAAGGAGCTGCCAGACAGATTACATATCTGGGGACAAGCATTCTGAGGAGATCCAAAAATCCAGTTAACTCTTTCTAACAGCTGCTGGTCTGCTTGGTTTCACTACCATGGCTGTGAAGCTGCAGGTATTCAAGGTTATTGTGGAACTGGCAAAAATGAGATGCAAATAGGGCAGATTAAAATGGTACAAGCCTTTCTGTTTTTTACTGAGATTCAGCTATTTTCCTTGAAGAAATTCTCTGCAGAGTGGTGAGAGTTTTGGGTTAACTTCTGAAATTTCAAAAAAGTTAATTTAGACAGTTTTTGCAAGTGCTCTCATTGCATTTACAGAGAAGCAGATTTTTGAGGTCCTAACTGCCATGCTGAAAGTCACTGCACTTTAAGAGCGTTTCACAACTTTATATTTTTCACGTTTCCATGGGGACATGGCACAAGTGCTGAACCTGTAAACTCTTGGAGGTGGGAATTTGCTCACTTACTGGAGGTCATCTTCCCCATGACTGGATGGTTCTTTCCTAGATGTCTATCCTCAAATACCTCAACCACTATCGGTATTCTGAAGGCTTAGGGCTTGTGCAGAGGTTGAGTTCCTGCTTTTTTCTTACTAAGACGTAAAAATGAAGCCTTTGGATCATATTTGCTCTTAGATAGCCTTCTTTCACTTCATCTGAAGTTATTTGGTGCTGAGATAGTAAAGCTTTTGAAAATTTGAGTCAATGTGCTGTGGTCTCTAACAAAATCTTTTTTTTCCCCCTAAATCTTTGTATGGGTTTAAGGACTTAAAGGATATTATATATTGCATAGCAATAATTACATTATTTGTGTAAGTCTGGGCTGATGGGTTCCCTAGAATTTCCTTTCCACTGTTTTCCATTGTAACCTTGCAAGTGTAAGCTCCGGTAACTAGGATGTTATCACAGGAGCTCAATGATAATGAATGTACAGCAAATCTTTTAATTGGAACTGCTCCTTCAGAGCAAAAATTATCATTGGGATGCAGACATGTGAGAGTAACTTGTATTTAAAAATGAAAAGTCCAACTTAATAGTTCAGTGACTGTTCACAACAGAGAAAGAGAGCATCATGATGAAACAGATGAATAAGACCAAGTGAATAAAGCATCAGTTCTCAGTTGACTTCATAATCTGACTTGGCTTAATGTTTTTTGTGTGTAGTGAACTAATGGGGAGACATATGCATATGTTTTACTATGCCATTATTTTTCACATTCAATTAAGACAAAAAGAAATTAGATCAAACTATAGAGCAGTGGCTAATCCTCAGATTTTTCTTAAGAAAAGAAGCTTTTCTGACAAAGGTTTCTGCATTAAGGTTGAGTCACTCGACTCTATTTCTCAGTTACTTTCTTGGCAAGACAAATATGTTTTTGCAAGAGAAAACTACTGTTGTATTTAATTATCTCTGTAGATACAGTACATCAATACAATTTTAATTAAGAAATTCTTTGAGTATCTTGGAAGCATGCTATTTGGAAGACTCTTGAAAATTTTAAGTAACAAAGACACCTACAGGCGATGTTTCAAATGCGTTTTTCCTTCTTTTTCTCTTTACTCAAAGGGAACACTATAGTTGCTTTGATGATGTACCTTGGTTCTATTTAGTTGTAAAATTGCTATGTGTATATCCCGATGTGTTCATAACAATACTCTCTATATGTAAGAAAGCCTCCTTTGTTTTTATAATAACAAATTTTATTACTGAAAACTAACCAGCATTAGAATTATTCCAATTCGTCCCATCCTTTATCATATTTGTTTCTGTAATGTATGTGCAAATCTAGTATTTTAGGCATTATTTGCAGTTGTGAAAATATTAAAAATAGACAATAAAAACTCGGTCATGATTCTGCCACTGTAGAAAGATATTATAACAATCTGAGCTAACCCTTGATATATTTATAATATCAAGAGAGATAATATGTTGAAATACTTTAGAAATTAAGCATAATTCAAATGTAATGTGAAATGATTAGCTTTACTACTAAGTTCAGTATGCTTACTGGAAACTGTGGTTTTTATGCAGAAAAATGATATAATCTTGAGCAGATAACTGTCACAAGAAGAATACAGATTTTAGAAAATAAGATAAAAAATTTTTATTTTATTTCTGAGGTAGACTGAAAGAACTGTGCTAAGAATAGATAATCTCAAATATATGACATCTTGGAAAGTGAATTGCTCAATACAGTCATTAAGGTAATGAGATTTTTGTTTTTTAAAAAATACATTTGTCAATATCTTTGTTAAAATCCATATTAATTGCCTATCTTTTTGACTGTTCATTTTAGAAGAGACTAATTGTTGCCAATATCACTGCATTTAGCTAGACAATGAGAATCTGTTTTGGTCTCTTAAAGTAAAAGCTTTTATAAGTATAAATGGAGCATGAAAGTTAAACTAATGTCAAAGAAATTATCTCTCCAGCGGTAAACTAGATGGAAATTTAAGCTCATTTGTTTCACAAGATGATCAATATCTTTTTTATAAAGTATCATATCTTTACTACTAACAATATATCATTCTGATGAGGTCTCAGCTGAATACATATTTATAACTTTTTAGACTTCTTTCTTCCTTCCGTAAAACTACCACTGACCTAATCTCTTTGCCTAGTCTAACCTCATATTTCAAAATACAAACACAGCTCACCTCATCACCCTGGGGAAAAACAAAAACTTTCCATAAAGTGTAGAGAATGGGAAGCTCTAACACAGGGGAACTGTTTAGAAAAGATAAGTATGTATTGTCTGACTGCTATTTCCTACTTGACCTACCAGTGTAATTTTGATAAAATTTACCAAACATGTTTGAAAAGTGAGATCAAATAGAAAAAAGATGTTTGTCCTATGTGTCAGAAATCTATATTCTGCTCCAAGCCTGATTCACTAAACCAAACAAAATATATAACCAATACAGTTGTACCTTAACCCAATCATCAAACATGCCTGTAGCCTCGATATTATAGTGTAATTGTATTGTATTTTTGTCGAGTGGTGGTAGAGATAGAGATTGGCATAGAAAGTGACATTCATCTTCATTGAATTTAATATATCTTAGTTTTAGAAAGTGTCCACAAATATATGATCATCACTTCACTGTAAATCTTCCTTTGTAAATGAAATAATTAAAAACTTGTAGTTGCTTCATATTGAAAGCCACTAATTTCCCCATAACAACATGGTAAAGGTCAGAATTTATCATATTACCTCTGTAGCAAGAGTTCAAGATCATTTGAGATTGTTTGTACTTAACTGCTCGTTATATTATTAGCATTAGTGCATCAGTTCTTATATTATTAATGTAAAACTTATGTAAAATGATATATTAGCATTATTAATAGTATCATTAATACCCGTATACTGATATTAGTATTACTTGTGTCATTCAAGCATTCCTTGTGAAGAATAGTTCTGAAAGTAAACCATGTCAACATGCTGCAAGAGTTTTCACCTGTAAAACAGTCTTACTAGGTGTTTTTTTAATGAATATTAAATATTCTGGTTATTGGAATTCAGAAAGGCATTCTTTAAATCTTCATTCTCAATATTATATGGGCTACATGTCTTTTTTTCAGATCCGAACAATTATGTGACAATGTGTTTAAATGGATAAGTTAACATGCATACTTCAGGCTGAATTTTCTTATAATGAAAGTGAAATAGTTGCATAGAAAAGAATATAGCATACTAAAAAAGTGACAGCCTTTGGAATCATGGGAACATTATTTCAAATTCCACTTTGAATTTAAATTTTTCATATACTAAGTACTTAGCCTTGTGATTTTTGGTGAAATGAAGAAACTAATGCTACCTTGTAGCTTTATTGAGAGGGTTAACAACCACAGACAGAATAGACTCTCCTTAAATGTAACTTTACTTTTCTTCCTTTGTATTGGCATAAAAAACTTTACACATTATTTTTCTTATCCAGGAGCAATTTAAGTATATGGCACATGAAGATTTTAATTGATTCAAACTTTAATGATTTCTTATTCTTTCATTAAATTAAAATAATAATAATACAAAACATGACATTACTTTAAAGTGAAGCAAAAGCAATTGGAGATATAAAAAAGGAGACATTCTCTTGGTGTACTGTGAATTAAGTTGTTACCCAGGTAGTATCAGGTTTAGATTCAGAAAACATCATTTTGAAAAACTCAAAGATAATCCTTTGGGAGACAAAATGTCAATGATCTATTGTAGACATAGCTACTTCAGTTATCATTCATATTAGATAGGAAACCATGTGGAAGAAGTAGGGTAAACACTGCTTCAATAGCTCAATCTTAGAGACACAATGTAGTGATAGAAATGACACCTATGAGAGTTAATGAGAACATATTTATTGTGGAAGCACTCTAGAAAAGAAATGGGATTGCCTGCAGAGTTGTACCATCAAAATGCAATTTTCCAAGTAGTCAGGAAATCACATACCTGAGTTGTGCTCTCGAATATTGGGTAGAAGAGCACTAATCAAACACGTGTTTCTCAGAAACAATTCCACACAGTCCTTACAGCATGTAAAGATCATTGTTCTGAAAACAGGGATATCTAAATAAGCTCAATTGAATATGTAGGCATATTCGTTAACCTCAATGATTAATACTGCTTGGAAATTGGTGGTGCAGTAGACCTCTGACAGTTTCTTAACACACATCTTTAAGAATTCATGTGATGGGCAGATCACTTTAGGTTAGAAGTTCGAGACCAGTCTGGCCAACATGGTGAAATCCTGTCTCTACTAAAAATACAAAAAAAAAAAATATTCGCTGGGTGTGGTGGCGGGCACCTGTAATCCCAGCTACTCAGGAGGCTGAGGCAGGAGAATCGCTGGAATCTGGGAGGCAGAGGTTGCAGTGAGCCGAGATCGCGCTACTGTACTCTAGCTTGGGCAACAGAGCGAGACTCCATCTCCAAACAAACAAACAAACAAACAGGAATTCATGTAGCATACAGTTTTCCCCAAAAGTACTGATGTTTTACAGACTTTCTTGTTTGTCTCTGTAAAGGTCAGAAAGAATGAGTTCATTTAGATTATTAATTGAAGCCACTGTAGAATATATTTCAATGTTTCATTTTAACCATAAGATGTTTTCTACCTAAACATCATCACTTTCGCAGATTTAACTATTTCCTTACTTCAGTCATCAGCACTAGGAGTTGAATTTTTAAAACAGAAATAAATGCCTTACACAAGGACAAATGTTTTTAATTAAAAATTATTTTTTATAAGTGTTAGTGTATCTAGAATGGAAAGTAAGAGTAGTATGGCCATATTAAGATACAAACGGTAGGTGATTTGGGGGTTAACTTCATAGCCAAAGGCCTGAATAATGCATGAGATTTAAATATGACTCTTATCCCTATTTATATCTGTGGACTGTGTGGAGTTGTTTCTGAGACTCTTGTGTTTGATAGTGCTGCTCAGTCCAAAATTTGAGAACAAAATTCAGGTATGTGATTTGCTGCCTACTTTGAAAATTGCGTTTTGATGACACCACTGTGTGGCCAATTCCATTTCTTTTCCATGACTTATCCTAAGTCCACATGACTAAGCCCTCTTCCAAAAAGGTGGAGTCATAAATAATATACTTAGGTTTGCTTTTGGTTTAATTATAGCACATTAGTAAAATTGAATAAAATAATAATCAGTACATATTTCAAATTAAGAATCAAAGCATTTATCTATACTTGTCTATAGTTCCCTGAGAAACCAACAAAGTATATGCAATTGCTATAACATTTCATTTTTTTATATGCATAACAGCATTACTTTATTATTTTAGTCCTGAGTTGTTTAAAAAACATGCCCAGATTCAAGTATACATCATGACTAAATATAAGGGAATATGAATTATCCTATTGTATCCTTCCAGCATGCTTGTTCCTCCACTTCAGTAATCCAGACATATGATTCTAAGATGGCCACATCTTCAAAGGTAAGCTTTTTTGTGTGTGTTTGTGTAAGGCAACTTTTGCTTCGTTTTCAATGTGTTCCTGATTATTAGATATATTGGAAGTATTCCGTCTGTCACTCTACTTGTCTTAAATTTATTCACGACTTCAGTTGTTCTGATTTTGCCATAACTTTCTTCTAAACTCATTTGTTTTCCATCCTTTGGTTCTTTTTTTCATCTTTTACATGTTTGTTTTTTCTCATTAGTCTCTATCTATTCTCACTTGTGTTTCCTTGGGTTTCCTGGTCTTTTTCTCATCTTTCTGATTAATAATTTCATCAAAATACTTTACCAAGTTATAATTGATTAGAAAATAATTTCTCTATTTTTATACTCTTATTTAAGATGGTATGACACCAATTAAATGATGTTGATATAGTTTGCGGCTGGCCTTGTCAAAATACTAAAATCATAATACACTCAGAATTCAACATACAACTATAAACATTTCTGTAAATATTTCTATGGCATACATTTTTATAAAATAGGAATTATGGGATATCTCCAAAGGCTATACTTATTTATGGGGCACCTACTCTCTTCCAAGCTTTATTGTATAGTTTAAAGTTACAAAACAAACAAATGCCAAAGGTCATCTCTGCCTTCAAGGATTCAAAACATTTGCTTAGGGTGTAGTTAAGTAATTTGTCAAATATAGCTCCTCTCCTCTCCTCTCCTCTCCTCTCTTCTCCTCTCCTGTCCTCTCTTCTCCTCTCATCTCCTCCCTTCCCCTCCCCTCCCCTCCCTTCTCCAGACCTCAGTGATGATCTTGAGCAGTAGGATATAAATAACTCCCACATCCTCAGCATTCCAATAATAGAACACTAGATAGGCATAAATGGGTTTTAATACACTCCATTTTGGCTTTTGCACCCATCGCTCCATCAAAAATCCTCTTAGCATTGACAGAAGTAACATTCATATTGTGAAGTCTAATGCCATTCCCAGTTTTCCTCTTACTTGTCAGAAGGATTTGGTGGAGTTATTTATTCTCTACTCCCTAATACTCTTTCATCGTTTGCCTCCCTGGATGCAACACTCATTTTGTTTTCCTGCTTCTCTCTGGCACACCTTTTTAATTTTTAATTTTTTGTTTCCATAGGTTTTTGAAGAACAGGTGGTATTTGGTTACATGAGTATGTTCTTTAGTGGTGATTTGTGAGATTTCGGTGTAACCCTCACCTGAGCAGTATACGCTGAACCCAATTTATAGCCTTTATCCCTCACCCCCTTCCCACCCTTTCACCCTAAGTCCCCAAAGTCCATTGTATCATTCTTATGCCTTTGTATCCTCATAACTTAGTTTCCACTTATGAGTGAGAACATACGATGTTTGGTTTTCCATTCCTGTGTTATTTCACTTAGAATCATGGTTTCCAATTCCATTCAGGCTTCTGCGAATGCTATTCATTCATTCCTTTTTATGGCTGAGTAGTGTCATATATACACCATAGTTTCTTTATCCACTTGTTGATTGACAGGCATTTGGGCTGGTTCCATAGTTTTGCAATTTCAAGTTGTGCTGCTCTAAACATGCATGTGCAATTATCTTTTTTGTATAATGACTTATTTTCCTCTGGGTAGATAACCAGTGGTGAGATTGTTGGATCAAATGGTATTTCTACTTTTAGTTCTTTAAGGAATTTCTGCTCTGTTTTCCATAGTGACTGTACTAGTTTACATTCCCACCAGCAGAGTGGAAGTGTTCCCTTTTCACCACATCCATGTCAACATCTTTTTAGTCTTAATTACTATTTTTTCCCTTTATTCTTTCTCTCAGAGCCCATTTCAATTTTAGCCTTCTGTATCTCAGTTCATAGCAAGTCTAATGTTCCCAAAACACTGGAATTATCCTTGATTCCTATCTTTTTCTCACACCCATTACAATGTGCTGGGAAATCTGGTGACTTTCCAGAATATGACCACTTCTCATCACCTCCACTTCTGTCATATTGATCTGAACAACTTTTATCTCCCACTTGAATTACTGCGCTCTTTCTGTCTTGTTATCCTGCAGCCTATTCTCAACATAAATGCACGAATGATTTTCATAACTGAAGTTATGCTAATTCTGCTCAGTGTCTTACATTGGCGTGCGTTTTACTCAAGGTAAAGGCAAAGATTTGAATATGGCGCAAAACGCTTCGCACAATCTTATTTTTGCTACCTCTAGAACAGCAGTTTTCAATCGCTGGCTGATTTTGCTCCTCCAGGGAAAATTTGATAATTGTTGGTGATCATTACTGGGTGAAAATGGGGGTAGGGAATTGCGGGGAGGGGGTTGTGGATGCCGCTGACATCCAGTGAATGGAGCCCAGGGATGATGCTAAATATCCTAAAATGTCCAGGTTACCCCCTTACATCATAGAAATATTGGATTTAAAATAGCATTTGAGAATCCCAGATGGAAAGCCTCATTTTCAAATGTTCTCCCTTTTCTCTCAACTCCGACATTGGCATTCTTGTGGACCTTTGAAAACAAAGGGATATGGAAACCTCACAGTCTTTTCACTTAGTTTTCTCTCAGCCTGGAATATATTCCTTCTAGAAATTCACATGATTTGTTTCTTTGCTTTTTCCAACCATTGTTCCAATGTCCTGTCTCACTGGGTTTCTCTTTGATCACCTGATATAAACGAGAATTCCCTGAAATCCTTTTCCTCTAACCAATCTTTATTGGACTTTTTAACATCTGATATCTATAAATTGTATTATTTATTGTCTGCTTCTCATGAGAAGGTAAAGTGCTACTGAGTGGCTGTTTTATGTGCTTTGCTTACTTCTTTTCCCTCTCGAGCAATGACTGGCATGTAGAAGGTCCTCAGAAATTATCAAAATATAAAGCAGTGAAGTGGAGAAAACCAACAGAGTCTTTCAAAGGAGTGTAAGACAAACATCAAACTCATATTGGCTGAAGCAATGTCTCATTTGGTCATGGAAGGATGTCTGATTTGTTTGGTGAAAAGGGTGGTGCTTGCCTCTGTGTACTTTTTGTACAGGGCACAGCATGCTTGTGAGTTTTGCAATTAAAGAAAGTGTGTTTCTTTGGAGAAATGGCTGGAATAAAGCCTCAGAGGGTCCAGAATGAGTCAAAACAAATGAAGTGGGAGAGTTGAGCAGGGGTAGGAACATGCAAGCCCTTCTAAACTACTGCAAATCTGGATTCCTTGAACACAGCAGGAATAAGAAGTGGAGTCATGTAAATATTTTAAGTCAAGGAACACCCTCATCATATCTGCATTTTAGAATGGTCGGCATCGCTGTGCAGTGGATCCTAAGCTAGAGGAGAAGGCAACAGTGAAAAGTAAGAAAGTCAGTTAGGAGACAGCCCTAGTAATTAGATGAGATAGGGATGCTTTTTAAATATTTTATTTCCTATACCTCTTCATATTTTAAAAAAATTTCTAAAGTAGACCTGTTACTTTTAATAAAAATGTTTAGATTTGAATGATTTGTACATTTAAGTAAAAAAATGAAAATATGCCTTAGAAATTAGGAAACAGGAAAAATGGTACGATATCTTAGATGTCTTGCCTAGAATCTGGTGAAGGAATAAGACCAATTATTAGAAAATTAGATATTCTCATTAGTCACTGATATAATGAAGCTCAGTTTCTTGTAGCATTTCTTGAGGGATGAGGTTCTTCACTTTACATTTGCTACTATGATCCAATTGTGCTTCTGCCACCCTCCAAATACATGTGTTGAAATCCTAACGCTCAAGGTGATGGTATTATGAGGTGAATCTTTGAGAGGGATTTAGGAATTGAGCCTTTCTAAGAAAGACCCCAGAGTGCTAACTACCCCCACAACCTTAGCCATGTGAGGACACAGAAAGAAGGAGCCCTCACTGAATCAGAAAGTGAACCTCGCCAGAAACTGACTTTGTGGCTCTTTGATCTTGGACTTCCCAGCCTCAGAACAGTAAGAAATAATTTTCTGTGGTTTACAAGCCACCCCGTTTGTGGTATTTTATTATAGCAGCCACAGTGATCTAAAATATTTGGTTTTCTCTGCTTGTTTGTGAGTTGTATGTATGTTTGTGTGTATGTGTATGTGAGAGAGAGAGAAAGAGAGAGAGACAGAGAATGTTTTGCTTCAAATTAAAGTGTTTTATTCACTCTTATTTCATTGATTCCCACGCTGTTGAAAACACTTTGGTACTTTAAGAAATAAACCAAAGCAATATAGCTCCTCTAGCAATTTTTGGTAGTCTGTATGAATTGGCACGAAATCTCTGTTCCTAAAACTCCCTGTTTACAAGCCACTTGTTAGGAGTAAACTTTTTTTTTTTTTTTTTTTAGTTATTGAATCATTCTGATTAAGACATTGTGTCACTCAATATTGAGTTTTGAATTTTGGTCATTGCATTTATTAAGACTTGAAATAATCATATATTTATTTATCTGCTTGCCTGCTTGGTAGCTAGATCTCAGCTTGTCTGTCTGATTTTCTGGAATGAAACTGCTTCAGTTCTTTGTCTTGTCCTGTACATAGAAGAGCACCTGGTAGAGTTCCTGATTTGGTGAGTGTTTTGGCTGATTGAATTATTATTTTGAGATTAGAAGATTGCTTTTGAAAATGCACTTTGTTTTGAAACAAAGCTATTTGGGCCACAAAGTACAGAAAAGTCATAACTACTGCCAGAAAAAAAGAGTCTCAAAGAATATAGATTAAGGCAGTGCTTTCTGCTTACATATCAAAACAGAAGGAAGCATTTTTTGGGTTTTCAGCACTTGATTTCACAAACTCTATGAATAATTTCACTCCATTAAGCAAATCTGTAATCATTGTAGCCCCGTTTGCTTGTCTATAAAATAAAGGGATTGAATTACTCTATCTTTCTGCTCTAAATTCCTATGCTCATATGTCCAACTGGATGATAATATTAGCTACAAATCACATATCTATGTTCTAGTTTAAATCTTCTCTTTAGGTCTGTGACTTTGGGCTCAGTATTTATGTTTTGAAGATCTTTAATTTCCTCATATAAAAAGTGATAGGGTTTAAACAGATGATTCATTTCTAATATCTATGAAATTCCATAACATTTATAGTTCTTAAATTATAGTAATATTTAAAGCTATGAAGATGGGTTTATTGCACTGTCTCATGGTGTTTCAGAGTGATAAAGTTAGGATTGTTAAAGAAACACTTTTGCCATGCACAGTTAGGCTCATAATCCACGAAAGATTGCAGTTCAGAAGGTAAGAGGGTAATATGAGATCAGTTACTCTTTGGAAGTCTAAGATGTTGGAATCCAAAGATGAGTACACTTGACCCTGGAGTTCTTTTGTCTCCTGTTCCAGATATTATGGCTTTTTCTTATAAGAGCATTAACAAGAACACTTGTATTGATTTTTATTTGTCATATAAATTGTAGGAGTTAAGGCTTGAGCTGTTTTCTTCTATAGGGAAGGAATTTAATCTAGTGTAAAAGCCAGTTGATGAACTGTTTGGAAAAATAGGCGTAGACACTGGAACTACTTTATTATAACCCATAAATCCTTAATTTGATCTTGATTAATGTTATAGTAGAGCCAGAACCCAGAATTTTTTATTTAGAGAAGCTTTGGGATTATGTGAATCTATTGGACATAAATGCCTTTGAGAATGCAAACATCTAGGTTACCACTGTTTAGACAGAAAAATAAGATTAGTAGACATTTACTTCCCAGTTACCTGAAATACTTTCCCCATGATATTTTTAAAAATTTACATTTATTTTATATTTCATTATCTGCAAATGGAGTTTCTGGCTAAGTGCATTCACCAAAATGAGCAATGTCGTTTCTTTCTAATATTCAAAAGTTTTTTTAGTAGTGACTATGAAACTATAAATCAGAGAATATAAAATTTTATCATTAGAAATGATGTGTTTTAGAATGCTTATTATTGAAACTGTTTACATACTTTTGTATATAATACTTATTGAGGTTGCTTGTAATGACAAAAATTTGGTAAAATTAGAAACATAAAGAAGGATATCCCATTTCATAAAAAGTTGTCACAGAATTAAAACAAGTAGCTCTACATTAAATTTAAAACACAATGCAAAATTTTGATGATTATTACATCCAATTTTAAGAAAATATTTTTGTACCACAACAGAAAGCACAATGAATATGGAGACACAAATTTGAATAGCTGAAAAATTAAAAAGAAAAATAAATTTATATTTGTATTCAGAGTCAAGACATTTTTGTATTGGTTATATGTCTCATGACATTTTTGCTAAAGAGTTGGAGTCATTATATTTATTTTTGTTTCTTTAGAAATATTTTAAAATCCATTGAAATCATACATTCAAATTACTACTACTCATTTTATCAGAGCTAAACAGTATATTCATGCATTACAAGTTAATCATTTATTGCTAAATGTCAATCTATAGCAAGAGTATTAGGACATTCAAGATATTGATCAAAATACTGAAGTCCATATATATGAGGTTTACATGTCATTATGACTAGTTTAATTGATCTATATTTTAGCACTGGTAGTATATTTGACAGTTAGTATATTTATAGTTCTTTCCTCGGGTCAACATGTTCTTGAAGTTTTCCCCAAATTTCTGGAGTGTCTTCAGAGATGCTTTATGAAAAAATGTAATGGTAACAGTAAAATGACGGCTGTGATTTGCTTTTTAGTCACCAGGGACCATTATAAAAACAAGCAGCTAGAGCTGGCTTCCTTTCTTCCTTTGCCTCAATGAATTTGTTTAGGCTGTACCTCTCACCTTCAAACGTACACTCACTTTTTTGTTCCTTATTCCTCCAATTTAAATCCCTTTATCTCACCGGTATTCTTTTCCTCTCTTTAACTCCTTTAGATTATATTTGGGTATGGGATTCTCTCCCTGGCTTTGATTTCATCCCAGGAAGTGGTTTCTCAGATCAGTCTTTTAGTCTCTGCACAAATGCTCTATGGCTGTCAGGTGACATCTAAATCTGCCCCAGGGATATTTCACCATTTTTGGTGGCCTCTATTTTTTTCTGGGAGGAAGCACCTGGTATTACTAAGAATTATGCTTCCTGTCAATGATACTGACCTGACTTCAGTAGAAAGAAAGCACACAGACATTATATAACCATAAGTTTTAAAAGAGAGGGGAATTTTATGTATTGTTTTGTCTTTAAATAAATGAAAAGTTGGTATTTTTTCATGGCTAATAAAATGTCAAGCCATTACTTGCTGCAGTTTGTCTTATTATGTCTATGTCATAATCAGTTGAAACAGTTGAAATTAAATCAAAGAAACAGAATCCTACTGATACATGCGATAAGAAACTTATAGTCAGAATTTGACCTTACACAGTTGTAGGAGCTGGCTAAAGTCTATATAAAGCTGTTTTGTGCTTGGTGTTGGAGTCTAACATCAGTAGGGCAGGTAGTCAGGAAGGCAAGATGATACTAAATAGAATGGAGGATGGATAAGCTGGAATCCATGATGGCAAATTGAAACCTTCGTATTTCTCCCTCTGCCTCCGAGACTTCAACTTTGATGATAAGAACACGTAGCAGAACGTGATATCCTTCATCACAGAGTTAAATTCCCCTCTCTTTTAAAACTTATGGTTATATAATATCCGTGTGATTTCTTTCTACTGAAGTCAGGTCAGTATCATTGACAGGAAGCATAATTCCTAGTAGTACCAGGTGCTTCCTCCCAGAAAAAAATAGATGCCACCAGAAAGAGTGAAATATCCCTGGGGCAGATACCCTGTCCCAACTAGGATCCTGTAGGAGTCACAGGATGCATAAGCGCTGTGGGCCAAATGGTGCCCCACACAGTCCCAGTGAGCCAGCAGCAACTGACAATATGTGTAAGCTGAATTCGTACCTGGTGTTCTCAATTCATGTTTCAAGCAAAAGTACATAGCTGCTGTTTCACTTTCACTTGCCAGCTCTTGCACAAAGTGTCTCTTGTAGCTTTGCATTAACTCAGAACTATGCAAGAGAGCGGTGCTGGGACACATAACTTGGTCTAGCTAAATTGAGAATACAAATTCACCCAACTGCATACAGCAAATGCCATATAAATTTACTTGACCACAAACTGTATATAAGAATTCCTATTGGACTCCCCATTCTCACCAATATTTGGTTTTGTCCAACTTTGTTTTTAGTTTTTACTATGATGGTCATTGTAAAATTATATCTCATTTTGGTTAGTTTTCACTTGTACTTTTCTAATTGGTGATGGATTGAATGTATTACCATGTGCTTACTGACCCCTTGGGTTTCTTCTGTGAAATTGCCTGTTCATATCTCCTGCCCCATCTTTCTATTGGGTGGTCTTCTATTTGTCGATGTGAAGGAGAACTTTATAAATTCATATTATTAATTTTCTGTTGATATATCATTTTCAAGTATCTTTTCCCAATTTGTGGTTTGTTATGTTTTTAAAAGGTTTCCCTTAATGAAGAAATTTCTTATTAAATTTAGTGATAATGAAATTTTAAGAGTTTTTAAGAAATCTTTTATAGTTTATATTTAAGGTATACAAGATAATGTTTAAATATACATAATGAAATAGTTCCTATAGTCAGGCAAATTAACATATCTATCATCTTACAGTTATCCCTTGGAGTGTGTGTGTGTGTATGTTTGTGTGTGTGTGTGGTCACCTAAAATCTACTCTCTCAGCACATTTCCAGTATACAAAACAATATTATTAGCTATTATCCTCGTGTTGTACATTAAATTTCTAAACTTATTCATTCTACTAATTGCAACTTAGCAGCTTTGGAACTACATATCCCCATTTCCTCCCTACCTCCAAGAGTTCTTAATATAATTACTTTTTGATATTTTGTTGAGGACATCATTCTGTGTATTAGGCCATAAACAATTGTTAAGTTTTACACATTTCTTTTTTTCTGTCCTGTTCTAAAGCATACTGTGAGATAAGAGTTCTACTACTGTTGTTTGCCCCATATGGATAACACATTGTCTCAGCACTAATTATTAAGTCCTTCCTTTCTCTCTGTAACAAGTTTCTGTATAGGGTGGTTCTGTTTTGTGGTTCTATACAAATTACTCTGGATTTGTAATAAACCTTGATAATACTTCTTAGTGAGTGCTTTGGCTATCACTGGCCATGAGATTTTCAAATAATTTTTTCAAATCATAATATCAGTTAATTAAAGAAATGTATTGTAGTTTCCATTGGAATTGTATTAAATGCATAAGCCAGTTTGGGTTGAACTAATTGTCTTGTCTTTACACATAGAGTATCTCTCTTTTTATTATAGTCTGCTTTAATATACAAAATTTTATCATTTGTTGGTATAAAGTTCTTGTCCAACTTTATGTGGGATTATTTCTAGGTGGCGAATACATGTTATTTGCTAAAAATGACTATATCTGATAATAAAAGTATCAATTGATTAAATATTCTTACCATAGTTTCTCTACATTTGCTGTATTTATATTATACAATCATGCATCTTCAAATAATGATAGTCTTTTTGTCTTTCCAATTATTAAATCTTTTCTTTTTCTGGCCTTATTACACTCTCTAGAGGCTTTAGTACAATCTTTTTTCTTAATTTTTTTATTGTGATAAAAAACACATAGAATTTACCACCTTAACTATTTCTAAGAGTATAGCAGTGTTGATACAGGAGCTATAAAGAAATTATTTAGGCAGTTAGTGAGGGTAAGAAAGTCCTCAGTAAGGCTTCCCTTTTAACAAAAAGGCAGCCCCAAATCATTCCTTCTCTAACAAAGAGCAGCCTGTAAAATCGAACTGCAGACATAGACAAGGCAAGCTAGATGCTTGCATGGGTGAATGCTGACAGCTTTGCCAATAAGATAAGGCCACCTGGGGGCCAGGCATGTTCAACATGGAGGCTCCATTTTCCCTTTTCTTTGTCAACCATGTGTATAGTAAAGGAACAGGCAACATGGAGCTGGCCAGACACAGAACCTGTCTGTATAATGAAAGATTAGGATGGGGCCACCAGCCTCTTCACATGCTATGTAAATGGCACACTTGGTCCAACTGTGTCCAGAATTGGTGGGTTCTTGGTCTTGCTGACTTCAAGAATTAAGCTGTAGACCCTCGCGGTGAGTGTTACAGTTCTTAAAGATGGTGTGTCTGGAGTTTGTTCCTTCAGATGTTCAGATCTGTCTGGAGCTTCTTCCTTCTGGTGGGTTCGTGATCTCGCTGACAGGAGTGAAGCTGCAGACCTTCACGGTGAGTGTTGCAGCTCATAAAGGCGGCAGGGACCCAAAGAGTGAGTGGCAGCAAGATTTATTGCAAAGACCGAAAGAACAAAGTTTCCACAGTGTGTAAGGGGACCTGAGCGGGTTGCCACTGCTGGCTTGGGCAGCCTGCTTTTATTCCCTTATCTGACCCCACCCACATCCTGCTGATTGGTCCATTTTACAGAGAGCTGATCAGTCCGTTTTACAATTCCTGAGCTAGATGCGGAGTGCTGATTGGTGAATTTATAATCCTCTAGCTAGACATAAAAGTTCTCCAAGTCCCCACTAGGTTAGCTAGATACAGAATACTAACTGGTGTATTTACAAACCCTGAGCTAGACATAGAGTGCTGATTGGTGCGTTTACAATACTTTTAGCTAGACACAGAGTGCTAGACAGAAAGTTCTCCAAGTCCCCACTAGGTTAGCTAGATACAGAGTACTGACTGGTGTATTTACAAACTTTGAGTTAGACACAGAGTGCTGATTGGTGTATATACAATCCCTTAGCTAGACATAAAAGTTCTCCAAGTCCCCACTAGACTCAGGAGCCCAGCTGGCTTCACCTAGTGGATCCTGCAGCTGGGCCGCGTGCGGAGCTGACTGCCAGTCCTGTGCCATGCACCTGTACTCCTCAGCCCCTGGGCATTTGATGGGACTGAGGGCTGTGGAGCATGGGGCAGCGCTCCTCAGGGAGGTTCGGGCTTCGTGGGACCCAATCGCCAGGTGGGGGGAGGGTTCCGGCATGGCGGGATGCAGGTCCCATGCCCTGACCCACAGGGAGGCAACTGAGGCCCAGCGAGAACTCCTTGAGCACTTCGCCAGCGGGCTGGCCCTGCTGGGGGACCCAGCACACCCACCACAGCTGCTAGCCCAGGTGCTAAGCCCCTCACTGCCCTTGGCCAGTGGTGCCTGCTGGCTGCTCTCAGTGCCGGCCTGCAAAGACCCTGCCCACCTGAACTCGCACTGGACTGTGAAAGCCATGGGCAGCCCCAGTTCCTGCCCGGCCTTTCCCTCCACACCTCCTCGCAAGCAGAGGGAGTCGGCTCCGGCCTTGGCCAGCCCAGAGACGGGCTCCCACAGTGCGGTGGTGGGCTGAAGGGCTCCTCAAGCACTGCCAGAGCGGACCTGAGGCTGAGGAGGCACTGCGAGTGAGGGCTGCTAGCACATTGTCACCTCTCACAACCAATCTTTGGGCCCTATGTAAATCGGACACCACCTCCTCAGGCTCATCAACAAAACTCCCTGCATTTCACCAAGAAACCAGAAGACCCACTTGGGAGCACCTCTCTCAAGACCTTTTTTCCTTCTCTCACCTGTTAAACCTTGGCAATTGAACTCACTCCTTGTGTGTCCATGTTCTTGATTTCCTTGGCATGAGGCAGCAAACCTCAGGTATTACCCCAGATGAACAATGCTGCTTCAGTGTTAATCATATGCACACTGTTGTGCAACAGATCTCTAGAAAGTTTTCATTTTTTTGTAGTTGAAGTTTTATACTTACTGACAATTTCTCTTGTGCCCTCTCCTAGTCACTGGCAATCACTATTCTATTTTCTGTTTCTATGAATTTGACTATGTTAGAGACCTCCTATAAGTAGAATCCTGTAGTACTTGTCTTTCTGAAACTGGTTTATTTCACTTAGCATAATGTCCTTAAGGTTGAAGTATGTCGTTGCATACAGCAAGATTTCCTTCTTCTTTAAGATTGAATATTATTCCATTGTATTTACATATGTCACATTTTCTTTATCCATTCACCTGTTGATGGACAGTTAGGTTCCTTCTACCTCTTGCATATTGTGAATAAAGCTGCTGTGAACATGGGTGTGCAAATAGCTCTTTGTGATTCTGTTTTCATTTCCTTTGGATATGTATTCAGATGTGGAAGTGCTCAATCATATAGTAGTTCTATTTTTATTCTTTGAGCAACATCCATACTATTTTCTATAGTGGCCAAACCATTTTACATGCCCACTAACAGGGCCCAAGGGTTAGTATTTTTCCACATCTTCAATAACACTTGTTATTATATTTAATTATCACCATCTTAATGGGTGTGATATTACATTGTGGTTTTGATTTGCATTTCCCTAGTTACTAGTGATGTTGAACATCTTTTCATAGGCTTGCTGGTCATTTGTATGTCTTTTTAGAGAAATGTCTATTCAAATTATTTGCCCATTTTTTAATTGTTTTTTGATATTGTTCAGTTGTATGTGATTTTTCTTTTATATTGCGATATGAACCCCTTATCAAATATGTTGTTTGCAAATATTTTCTCCCACTCTGTGTGTTGCCTTTTCACTCTGTCGGTGGTTTCCTTTGCTGCACAGACATTTTTTAAAATTGATGTAGTCCCATTTATCTCTTTTTGCTTTTGTTGCCTGTGCTTTTAGTGTCATCCAAAAAATAATTGCAAAATACAATGTCGTGAAGAGTTTCTACTTTTTTTTTTTTCCTTGGAGTTTTGTAGTTTCAGGTGTTATATATAGGTCTTTAAACCATTTTGAATTAGTTTTTGTGTATGGTATAAGGTCAAAGTCCAACTTCATTTTCTCAATTTAGTACAATCTTACATAGAAAATATAAAATAGGCATCTTTGTCTTCTCTCCATATTAGAGAGAAAACATTCATATTTCATCATGTGCTTGATATTTACTGTAGATTTACTATACATATCTTGTATCACACCACGTTGCCTTCTATTCCTAGTTTGCTAAAAGAATTCAATCATGAATCTGTGTTGAGTAATACTGTTTCTGTATCAGTTGAAATTATATAATTTTTCTCCTTTATTTTCTTCATGTGTGGAAAGACACTGGATTTGGGGTGTTTTCTACAATAAAAATCTGGAATAAATACAAAATGGCCCATATATATATTCACTTATAAGTGTTTTATTTCAGAGTTTGCATCAGTGTTAATGAGAGGGATTAGCCTATAATTTTACTTTCTCACAATTCCTTTGTTGATGTAATAAGTTAGGTCAATCTTATAAGATGAATTAGGAATTATTCCCACTCTTTCTGTATGCTGAAGAGTTCGTTAAGGTTAACATTATTTCTTCCTTAAATATTTGGAAGAATACACTAGTGAACCATTTGGGCCTAGATTCTTTCTGTGGAGAATTTTGCTTATGGGTTTAGATGTTTTAACAAATGCAAATTTTATTAAAATAATTATTGCTTCTTGCATTTGTGTTTTTTAATAAGTATGGCATATTATTTAATTTTTTCAAATGATATTTCTCCTATTAGAATCTTTTAAATATCAGAATAATTTTTTCCTAACACTGGTAAATTTTACTTTCTCTGTCCTTTTTTTTAATCCATTTTGTCAGAGTGTTTTTAAAATCACTTTTATTGGTCTCAATCATTTTTTGACTGTGTACCTTTTATTTAAATTTTTCCTTTTCTTCCATAATTTTCCTCTTATATCTATCATATCCTTCTTTCTTTTTAAAGTACGTTGCTTTTTTCTTAACTTCTTGTGATTTATTTTTCAATAATCAATGTTAGTTATATCACACAGATTTGGATATGGTATGTTGTCATCATTCAGTACAAAATATTTTCTGTTTTTCTTTGACTCATGGATTCCTAAGAAGTGCATAATTTAATTCCTACACATTGGAGAATATTCTAAGGTATCTATTTGTTACTAATTTTCAGGGTACTTCCATTGAGGTCATAGAACATACTCTATCTGAATTCAATCTATTAAAATGTATTGAGGCTTGCTTTATGACCCATACAGTAGTTAATTTTAGTAAATGTCTCATGTGCCGTTAAGAATAATACATATTCTTGAGTTTTGTGGTTTAGTGTTCTGTACATAGCACGTCAAGTTTGTTATCAAAGCATCTATATCTATGCTACTTTGTTTTGTTGGTTCTTCTAAATGTTGCTGAGTAACACACATTAAAATCTCCCAGTATGTTTTTAGATTTACTTATTTCTCCTTTTAATCTTATCAATACATGCTTTATGTATTTGAAACTATGGTATTGGTTGCATATACATTTTGGATTGATATATTGCCTAGTAGATTAATCCATTTACCCTCTTACAGTTCACATCTTCTTTTCGTTATATCTAAGTTACTATTGAACCGCATTTCAATTTTATTTTTAATGATAGTAGTTTTAATTTTATAATTCTAGAATTATCTTTCAAAAATGTTTGGTGATGGTTTACAGGATTTTCCTCTTGTTAATATTTCTGATACCATCTTTTATTTCCTTAAACATTTCATTAGTTTTTACCTTTTAATATATAATCATTTCTATATCTAATGTGCTTACTCTGCTCATTATTCTTTCTGACTTCTTAATGCTTATGTTGGCTTGTGAAAATTTCATTGTTAATGTCTGGTAATATTTTCACATTGACTTCGTTTTTTACTAAGTTTTCAAGATGGAAACTCTGAAATATCGATCTCATTTTGGAACGTTTCTCCCAGAGAGGATTGTGTTTACTGTTTTTGCTGTTGGCAGAGCATCCTGTGCTTACACGTTAGCGTTTGGCTTTCTCTCCTCCCTCCCTCCTTTCCTGCCTCTCCTCTTCCCTTCCTCCCTTTCTGCCTTCTTCCCTTCCTCCCTTCCTCCCTCCCTCCCTTCCTGCCTCTCCTCCTCCCTTCCTGCCTTCCTCCCTTCCTCCCTTCCTCCATTCCTAGCTTTATGAGTCTAGCAGTGTAATTAAAATTGCTTGGAGTGATGTACACAACTTTTCACAAAAACTTGTTTGCAGTACTATCAGAAGTGGCTGCTTTTGTTTATAAATTTTCACTGTCAGAAATTTTAAATTCTTCTGGAATTAAATCTACAAATACTTTCGTTTGATAGCAATCTCTTTGTTTAATGCTTAAAACATTCTTATCCACACTTTTTTTTTTAACTTTTTCAATTTATTTGCGTATTTGAATTAAGATATTTATTTAATTCTAGCTCTCCTTTTAGTTCTGTGACTTTGGGTAAATTATTTAAGCAAGTTTTGCAAAATTTTCAGTTTCTTACTCTGACAAATGACTTAATAATTGTCTCATAGTAAGTAAAAATATTATTAATACTAACATTATTAATAAAAATAATTTAGCTGACATAGTCTATAAGGTAAGAATCTTATTTGAAGCTGTTATAAATTGTTAGCTAATTTTCCTGACAGAATTACTTCCTTATTGCTTTAGGATGTGTTTTACATATGTTACTGTGTCTTTCATTTAAATGCCTCTTTTTTCTTTAGAAAATAGCAACTTTGAGAAATATTATTTTTAATAAAACATTTAATGTGTCTTAGGTTAAGACTTCCCCAACTCTCTTCATTTTTAACATTATCTCCATTCTTGCTAGTTAATTCTAGAAAAAAATTATAAGTTTTTTCGAAGTATTTTTATTATGTTATAAATATATTTGCCTTCTACATTTTTTATCTCATTAGATAGAAGTAGTAATACATTTCTTAAACGAAAATTCATACAGAGTTCTTCAAAATGATATATATTATTTATTGTGAATTTAGTGTTAAGAGAATTATACACATGCTTTCACCTAGGCCTCATAATAACACTTCAAAGCGAATTTTTAAAAATGTTACAAATTGGAAAACTAATAATCAAAGAGTTAAATTATCTACCTAAAATAAGAAGTTATTAAGGGGTGAATGCTACCTGTTATCATCTTATATGGATGTTTTTGTTCCTTCTCCTTCTTTTATGATTTCCACTTTTTAATCTTTTTGGCATGTCAAAAAACCCAAGTCATTGTTGTGAGATTCTCTACTGAAAAAAGAAAAAAAAAAATACAAAAATTAGCCATGTGTGGTGGCGCATGCCTGTAATCCCACCTATTTGAGAGGCTGAGGCAGGAGAATCGCTTGAACCTGTGAGGTGGAGTTTGCAGTGACTTGAGATTGTGCCACTGCACTCCAGCCTGGGCAACAAAAGCTAGACTCCGTCTCAAAAAAAAAAAAAAAAAAAAAGGTTGGTGCATAATGGAGTAGAAAAAACATGGACATTGGACAGCTTTGTAGAGTATCTGGCAAAATAATTGACCCTCAGCAAGTGACTATTATTTTTCTTATAACAAATTTTGAATGGTAACGGCTACATACAATCAAAGGATGATTTCTGCTGTACTTATACAGGTTTTTGTTTTTTGTTTAATATCTATGTACACTATTATTATAATCAAAACCATTTTTGTTCAACTTCTGGAGTATCTATTTTGAAATTAAATTTTATCACCCTTTGAATGACTTAATTAATTTTTTCATTGCAGTAAAAAACAATTTCTCTTTATAATTTAGTATTTCATAAAATATTATTTACTATTACGGATTCATTGTGAAAATAAACAGATATAATAACTGATATCTCTTTATTTTCTCATGATAGTGATTCAAATTATGATACCTATTAAAATTCATATGTAATGCTATAATTAGAAATAGGGTAAAGCAGACGGCATATTACTTAATATTCTGTTTTACAAAGGAAAGTACATGTACTAAAGGAACCTAATTGCAGCATTTTAACATGTTTAGATATTGAAAATCTATTGCACTTTATAATCTTGTTAACAGTTTCTGCCTAGAAGAATATGATTAAATGGAGAAGGTGTAAAAATAATTTGGATGACTCCCCATGTATTATTCGCCAAAACAACCTATGAAAAAAGACAACAAGGAGTTGGCAAGTTATTTAAAATTTTTTAATTTTCCTCCATCCTTTAAGAAACAACAGATGCTGGCAAGGATGAGGAGAAAAAGGAACGATTTTACACTGTTGGTGGGAGTGTAAATTAGTTAACCATTGTGGAAGACGGTGTGGCAATTCCTCAAAGATCTAGAAGCAGAAATACCATTTGACCAGCAATCTCATTACTGGGTACATACCCAAAGGGATATAAATCATTCTATTACAAAGGTACATGCACGTGTATGTTGCTTGCTGCACTAATTACAATAGCAAAGACATGGAGTCAACCCAAATGCCCATCAGTGATTGACTGGATAAAAAAAAAATGTGGCACATATACACCATGGAATACTATGCAGCCATAAAAATGAATGAGATTATGTCCTTTGCAGGGACATGGATGAAGCTGGAAGCCATTATCCTCAGCAAAGTAACGCGGGAACAGAAAACCAAATACCACATGTTCTCACTTATAAGCAGAAAGCAAACGAGAGAACACATGGACACATGGGGGCGGACAACACATACTGGTGTATATTGGGGGTGGGGAGGGACAGCATCTGGAAGAATAGCTAATGGACCCAGGGCTTGATACCTAGGGAATGGGTTGATAAGTGCAGCAAACCACCAAGGCACACATTTACCTATGTAACAAACTTGCACATCCTGCACAGGCAACCCAAAACTTAAAAGTTGAAAAAAATTTTTCAGATAAAAATGTGAATAAAGCAGACGGTTCCTTTAAAATTTAAAAGATACAGTCATAGAAAAAAAATCAATGGGTTATGAAAGTGTACAATGTGGTTGAACCCAATTTGGTTTATCATATGTTTAGGTGAACTGTGGGTTAGTTATATTAACATTTACCTAATTAATATAGTAACCTTAAAAATTAGATACTACATCCTCATTTTACAAATGAAAGAAATAACCACATAATGTTAAGTAGTTTTCCCAAGGCTATACAATAGCACGTGAGAGGCTTAAAAAATAGGTACTTGAAGTTAATGAAAAACCCTCATTTTATTTACAATCTGTACTCTGCCTGAGGGGAAGAAGCTCTAATATCATGTGAACATCATACTGCTGGTTATTGATAAGGAAAGAACATTGTGTTGACATAGATTGAATATGTGGAATTATTTAACAAATAATCTTGAAGAGCTCCTTTGAAACAGATAGTGTGCTAAATGTTGAAAATATAGCAGTAAACAAGACAGGAAAACAAAAAACAAGAAACATGCTCTCATACTTGGAGATCTAAGCCAATCAGTACCAGATTTGGGTGTTGTCAAACAAGGATTTGCTCTCAAGTCAGAAATAAATCAACACGTTTTCACATTACATTTCTTTTTCAAAAACATCTTGGCAAGTTTTTGTCATTATGTAGAACACAATGTTCTATAAGTTTATTCTGCTTATAAAAACAATATGTGCTTACTGAAGACATGCTAGAGAATGAAAAATAAAAACATGACCAATTATATAATTATCTAGTGTTAACATTTCTAGGCTCACATTTTGTCCCTCAAATTAAGATAATACTGCGAATGCATTTTGCTCTTTCTTTCATTTTACATTACATTTTGAATAAGTATTAAGTTATTTAATACTAACTATGAAATGATTAAAAATACGTAGAAGCACAAAGAAGAGCCACTAGTTACAATGTGACCATCCCAAGTTTATTCCTGTAATATTTTGATGTATTTTAATACATTTATATTATAGTAATTTAATTATTATAGTGATTTGACATATAGAAAAGTTAGTCTTTATTTTTTAAATCATAAGTATTTGGTAGTTCGTTTCCCTGAGGTTAGTAAGATTTATAAAGCTGTGAGATAGAACTGTTTGTTTATATATCTTGGTCCATAGTTCTGAATTTCCAAATGATAGATTTGTTGAACTGCAGTATGTTCATGCTAATGAATCTAAGCATTTTCAGTGGGTTGAGTATACACTGTCTAATGGCATCTTTTTTTTTTTTTTTTTTTTTTTTTTTTGACCGAGTCTCGCTCTGTCATTCAGGCTGGAGTGCCTGAGTGCAGTGGCACGATCTTAGCTCACTGCAACCTCCGCCTCTTGGGTTCAAGCGATTCTCCTGCCTCAGCCTGCTGAGTAGCTGGAACTATAGAAGTGTGCCACCACACCCAGCTAATTTTTATATTTTTAGCAGAGACAGGGTTTCACCATGTTGGCCAGGCTGGTCTGGAACTCCTGACCTCAAGTGATCCATTCACCTTGGCTTCCCAAAGTACGGGGATTACAGGCATGCGCCACTGTGCCTGGCCATCTAACGACTTTTTAGAATGTTGTTAATTTAAATTCCTAAAAGTAATGTCTGATAGATTAGAAGCCCTGACTTACTATTACTAACATTGAGCTGTGAAACATCAGGTTATTTTACACAAAATGATATCATTTTTGTCTACTAACTTTCACTTATTTACTTGTAGTCTGCTTAAACCTTTTCCCATATCTTAAGTAGGTATCAGAATTATTTGCTAGGACAATTATTTTTTTTTCTTTTTCAGCTTTTATTTTAAAATCAGGGGGTACATGTGAGAAGGCTTGTTACATGGGTGTATTGCGTGATGCTGAAGTTTGGGATATGATTGAACCCATCACCCGGGCAGTGAACACGGTACCCAATAGGTGGTTTTTCAGCCCTTGCCTCCTTCCCTCTCTCCCTCCTCTAGTGCTCCCCAGTGCCATATTTATATCCATGTATAACCTATGTTGAGCTCCCACTTATACGTGAGAACATATGATATTTGGTTTTCTGTTTCTGTATTGCTTCACTTAAGATAATGGCCACCAGCTGCATCCATGCCCAGAGGTTTACCAGGTTAATTATTTGACAATGTGAACTTCTAGCCTTGGGGCTGGCCAGTAGAGGTCATGGGAGTAGAGGCCATGGTAGCAGAGGGAACCTGACAGCCAGCAGGCAGTCAGCTTGAGAGGATGCGTAGACCACAGTCCCAGTGTGGGTTCGAATCCTGACTCTATCTCCTACCAGATGTGTGACTTTGGCTCTTTGTGCATCAGTTTTCTTGTAGGATATTCCAATTATTGTATTCTTTAGCTCCAACATTTATACTTGGTTCTGTTTTGTAATTTCTATCTTTTTATCCATATTGTCTGTGTGATCACTATCATGTAATTATCTTGCTTTCCTTTAGTTCCTTGCCCATCATGTCCTTTCATTTTTTGAGCATCCTTGCGGGTCAGTAGGGGATACTTTAAAGATTGATAATGCATATGGAACACTTAGAATAATACTAGGGCTACCCATAGTAACCCCTCAATAAATATCAGTTCATTGTTAGTAAAGAAAAATCCTGACGCAGCCATAGATTTGATCCTGTCAATCTCTTACCATAATCTCTGATGAAGGCTCTTTCTTATCACATAAAAATTCTAACTGACAAATGGACCACTATTGCTATGAATGTAGGTAAATCTCAAAAAGGATCATTGGTTTTTTGTAAGCCTTTGCTGATACCTATAAGATGAATAAACAGCATATAAAGCCTCTTACAGAAACAACTAACACTGTTCTCATGTTGGTAAGGCCAGATTAGCCTTTTTAAAATAAAAGAAGTTGCTACTGGCAAAAAATGAAAGACATGGATCAACAGAAAGCCCAGAGCATTAAAAAAAAGTCATACGTTACTGGAGAAGAGAATTCCTGTTTAGTAAATTCTGTGAGACACATGTTTACCAAGTTTGATGAAAACAGAGCAATTTAAACTCTCATCTTGACATTATAAATTTATTTACATTTGATAATATCAAAGAGCTATAGTTTTAAAGTATCTTTGGATAGATTAGAAAAAAATTAAATTTCAAATGAAGGGTATTTCCTACTGTTTAAAATTATGAAAAATCAAATATATTTTAAATAGTCTATATTTAGAATAATAAAAGTTTAACATTGAAAAACAATTGCCACAGATGTGATATATGATGAATGTTATCATATACAAAAATCTCATGGAAATAAACAAAACATTTTCCTTATGTTAGTCTATTTTCACGAGGAACCAATTCTTTATGGGGAAGAACAAAGGAAACAAAGATGAATCAGCTTCTAGATTCTTGTTGGGTTCTGGATATGAGTTGACTAAATGTCACAAAAAAGGCTTGAAGTACAAATATATTTCTATCTATTTGGTAAAGAGGCTGAAACTAACGGAGATTCAGTAACTTGCCCGTATTTATAGTTTGATAATAATAGAGAAGGCACAGTCCTTCCCTACACATATATAGGGGCAAATTCAGTCTCACTTAGGATGTTATTAAGGCAAAATAAAAAATCATGTAATATTTTATTTATTTTAATTAATTATTAAAGAGTATAAATTTATTTTTTAATACCAAATCTTGTGTATTATAACACCATTTATAAATAAAAGAAAGAAAAATTAAATAAAGTATGGGATATGCTTTTGATGAGTTGTTTTGCATGATTAAATTAATGGTTATAAAGATGGCTACATGAAATATTCTTTGACATAAATATTAGGATAAAATGAAATATATAATTCATTCTGTGACCTCATCTAGGTTTCAAAAAGTAATACGTGTAAAAAAGATGATAAAATACGTTTTGTGGTGATAGTGGTTTTTTATTCTTCTGTTTTCTCTGTTATGTGTTTGTTTCTTCTATATGAAACACTAAATATCAATTTAAAGAAGAAAATTAAAGAATGGCATGAATATGTCAGTTTAAAAAGTCTATTATCATTTTCTTTCATCCCTTCCTTACTAAGGCAACATGTTCTCTTTTCTAACTTGAAATGCTTCAAAGACCACCTGGGTTATTCATATTCGTATTCTCCACACAATGGGAATATAGATTCACACTTACACAGATGAATGGGGGGAAACGGGTGACAGGCACTGCTTTATACCAGTCGAGTTTGCTGTTACAAATTCTCATAATTTTTAAAATTACTTCACCTGTGTAAAGTTTGATGATTCAGAACTCTTTGATATATAAGTGATTTAAATATTTTAGGACTTGCCAGCTATGGAGTATAAATGATATAATATTAATAAGAGCCTTAATTTTACTGACTTTTACTGACATCTACACTAAGTGATAACTTGATCGTTTAACCCTTAGTCTCCACATAATTCTGAGCATCTCCAAAGTGTGTCCTTATGACATGTGTCTGACTCAAAGTACTGTTGGAAAAATATTAATAGATGAGAATAAAATGGCCATCTAGAGATTACTATAGAATAATATATTAGTCTTTGTTGGGTCCTATATATGCTTGCCTCATCCTTTCCATCCCTAGCTGGCTAGACCAGTGAGCAAAAACAGGAAAATGTAGATAATTCTATAATGTATAATTGTCTTTTCTACTTTTGCCAGTTAATTCTTCTAGAAGAATTTTGCAATTGATTTTTCAACAATGTTTTCATATATAGTGTTGTTATATTGCCAGCTATCACCTTTTGTGGATGCTGTTCTATATAATAACATATTTGTCTTCAACAATGAACATGATTTTTGAGAATCTCACTTGGCCATTGAATATTGATTGTCTAATATTTATTGCACAAAGGTGAAATTAGTGACCAAGAAGACCAAAATGTGATATAAAACAAAACTTGAAATTCATCTTTATAACAAAAGAATAAGCTTATAATTAAACAATTGCATATCTGAAAATAAGTACTATGTCAAAGAAAAATGCTATTATTTTAAGGAACAGACAAAAATAATGCCTTAATACATTAAAAAATTGACACTGAAATGATAGTTTATCCCCCCAAAAGTTACTGCTTATAGGTAGTTTGTTATAGTGCTATCATTTTTCTTGAAGTACAGATAGATATTCAACCACATAAGGAGACTAACACTTGTAATGTTTTTTTTGTTTTGTTTTGTTTTGTTTTGTTTTGAGATGGAGTCTTTCTCTGTCACCCAGACTGGAGTGCAATGGTACAATCTCGGCTCACTGCAACCTCCACCTCCTGGGTGTATGCAGTTCTCCTGCCTCAGCCTCCTGAGTAGCTGGGATTACAGGTGCCTGCCACCACATATGCCTAATTTTTGTATTTTTAATGGAGACGGTGTTTAACTATGTTGCCAGGCTGGTCTTGAACTCCTGACCTCAAGTGATCAGCTCACCTTGACCTTCCAAAGTACGGGCATTACAGACATGAGCACCACGCTCAGCTTGTAATTTATTTTAAAAAGGCTCTAAAATTTAAATGATTGGATATAAACTGCAATTTTAAAGAAATTATTTTAAATGTCTTCTATAACATGTGATATGTCAGTGAGTACTTCTTCAGTACTGGAAAGCACTTGTTTTGGCATAGACGAAGAACTTGAGGCATCTGCGTACCCAACAGCAGTTCTACTTTAACTTCAAATACTATAATGCATTTCTTTTGATTATCTATTGCTGTGTAACAAATGACAAACTTAGTGGCTTAAAACAACAAACACTTATTATATCACAGTTTCTTGGGTCAGGAATCAGAGCATAGATTAGCAGGGTCCTGGATTGAAACCTGTCAACATTTCATAAGCTGCAATCAAGGTGACAGCAAAGTTGTGGTCTCATCTGAGGCTCAACTGGGGAAGGATCTGCCTGCAGGTTCAAGTGGTTGACAGCATTCAGTTCTTTGTGAACTGTTGAATGGAGGACCTCAGATCTTTTCTGGCCATGAGCCAGAGGCTATAGTCAGTCCCTTGCCACCACATGAGACTCTCCACATTTCAGCTTATTTCATCAAAACCAGCAAGGGAATGACACAAGACACGGAGTCTGCTGGCCATACAGAAGTTACAGTCTTATGTAATGCAATCATGGAATTAACATCCCGTAACATTTGGTTTCTTTTACTGGTTTTAAGAAGGTCACAGGTCCTGCCCACACTCAAGGGAAGATTACATAAGACATGCATATCAGGAGGCGGGATAACTGGTGATCATTTTAGAGTTTGTCCACTATGGTTTTAAATATAAAGAAAGATCCTAAGAATAATAAGCAATATACATATGTGATTGTATAAGTGAAAAAAGTACATGAATAGTTATTGATTTTTTTCATTGTTTTGGTATCACCTATTTACTCAATGAGAAATGTGAGCATTTTAATAAATAATACTTATAATGATGCATTGAAGGTATATTATAGAACAGGCTTTTTTAGGATATAGAACTTCTAATTTTTACATAAATATTAATACTTTAAATAGTAGTACTTTAAATACTTTAGTAATACTTTCAATGGCAAAGAACACAATTACTTTTGCACCAACCTAATACTATGAATAAAAAAACAAAAGCTTAAACAACATTAGAAAAGATTTGAGCAAAGTAAAAACAATGCTGCATTTTATCCAAGCTAAAGTGCATTAATTGTAAGACACACTATTATGTACCACTAAAAACAATACTGTTAATTTTGTACCATGATGCAATACTTTTTTCTATCTTAGAATTGTATACTTACTGAAGGATCTCTTTTAGGCTTAATTTATTACACAAATGTTCATTTATTTATGTTTCATGTATAGAAAAGAAAAAGTGAAACAAATTAGGTAAAATATTCCTAAAACTTCGTCATATTTGGAGCCTGACTGTTCTGAATCGACCTTTTGATGCATAGTAATCCAGGTGCGTGTGTTTTCACACACATTATGGTCCTCCCTGGCTCTGCAATACTCTGTAACACCCAGAGATTCAGGGGAACAGCATTTCTTAAGGAATCCATCAAATAATTTGAAACATTTTATGCTGAACTCTAAAACTGGCTTTGTGAGTATGTAGCTGGTCTAGTTTTTCTTCTTCTCTAGGACTGTTGCTAAACATATCAAGCCACCATAGATCCCACCTCTTTCTCACAATCAGTTTTTCCTAGGGATACAACGTATTTATTCCGCTATTGAATCCAAGTTTTCTATTCAAGCAATGCCTTCCATCCTACTGATTTTGACCCTGAAACTTTTGTTGCTTGCTCATGTATAGGCAATGACAATTCCATCATGCGAGGCCAACAGCCATTGTTGGGTGTTTATTGAGTTCAAGGATTATAAAATGTGAAAGAAATGTAAATCATAATACTCTGTGAAGTACAATAAGTGTTAGACCCACAATTTAAACTTAGATTTATATTATACCAAAGCTTATTATCTTTCTATCCATCATATTAACTTCAAAAATAGAAGTCTACGAAATTAAAGCCTTCTTTAGTGTGAAGCTCTTTTGGATATTTTTAGTTATTTTCTCCCAGTGACAGTAAGAAGTACAATAAATTTGATGTTTCTCAAATCTTGCAAATAATCTAAGGAAAATGTTATTTTCCAAGGCAAATTTGAAGTTATTCCTATAGCTTATATTTTGGAGACTGTAAAGGTGTTCTGAACTCAGTAGCACATTATCTCCAAAAGTGCTGTGATTGCAGATTTCTGTCAAGGTATGGGATATAATAACAAAAATAGAAAAAAATATACAAAACTGATCTTTGTAAGAAAATCAGGTCAGAATATTAAAGCTATATGTTGAACCTTTTCTAAAATTTAGTTTTAAATTAATAAAAAGCCTCACTATTTTTACTTTGTACTTTATTCATATATTATAAATGATGTATTTCTGTTATAAAAATGTTCTGCTCTGCAGAGTTCAAAGAAAAAAGTTCTGGGCAATATAATGAAACTAATACAGTGCAATGATTTAATTAATGCTTATAGTAACTTAATATTTACATGGGCATTTGCTATAAAAATAAGCTGGAGTACCTGTGTTGTCTTAGAACAGAGTTTAGATAATAGAACAAAATGTGGAATTAAAAAATAAATAAAAACACCATACATGATTGAAAATTTTGCAGAAGAGTCATAAAGGGAGAAATATCAATGTAACTATACCAATGATGCAAGTCTCAAAAGCTTTATAATGAAATAAATGGGTATATTCATCCACCATTTTTAATAATATTTAAGAGTGAAATTAGCAACACTGGAAAAGAATGTATATATTCCAGAAGAATGCATTAAAAAATAAGAAAAAGGGGCCCAGGTAGCTGTAATTGTTATTGACTTTGGTCTATAGTGCTATTTTCATTAAAAGAATAAAATGGTGACTATTTTCATCAGTGAAGGATTTTTGGTTATGGCAATTGAAATTGACTCCGATTCACTTAAACAGAAATTTAAGTTTTCTGAAAGTTTATAGTTCAGTTCAGATAATTGATGGGAATTCTCAGGAAAGAACTGATCGTAGAAAAGGGTGGGAGGTGTATTTACTATGAAGTAATGAAACTGAAGTTTCAAGTTCTTCCAAGGCTTTATAAGTAATTTTTGTCATTTTGCATTCTTTTGTTTTCAAGTGGATCCTCCAAACTGTATAAGCTATGGTCCCACATAACTTGGAACCTCTCGACTCCGGGAAGCACAGTGATTTCCATTCATGAGAACACCATCAAAATACAAAAATGCAATGAATTGGCTCTGTCTTTCAGTCTTTACATTATTTTGCTTAAGATTAAAGTTCCTAGAAGAGGGAGAACCCAGTAGGCCTAGCTTTCTTAGGTCATGAGAACACACTGTAACCAGAAGTTAAACAGTCCTAGGAAGGGCATACATAGTGGAGAAGAAATTTGTGAAGGTTTGTTTACCCGTACATCTATCTTCATCTTTAGTCCTAAATGTATGCTTTCAATAAACTTCACACCTGACATAATGCAAACATTGTTTATAAAAATAAAATTGTCATCGTACCCCTAAGAAGAATATTTTCCAGCTTCAATTCCAAGATTGCTAAGTGGTATTCATTGTTCTTAATTTCTACCATGATCTTGTTCTGGTATATTGGTTAAATATATCACTGGCAAATGTCAAAGTTAACCATCAACAGCATATTCCATATGCAATAGTGAGGAAAAGAAAGTCAAAGAGAAATTTGAAATATATATACACCACTAGAACTTATTCCGTCTATTTAGCTGTAATTTTGTATCCTTTAAAAAATCTCTCCTATAGCACTGGAGGATGTCTATAGTTAACAACGATGATATAGAAGTTAAAAAGGAATTATTTAGGCAAGATAGGACAAGGAAGCCCTCAGTAAGGCTTTCCTTTTAATGAAAAGCAGCCCCAAATCATTTTCTTTTCCAACGAAGAGCAGCCTGTAAAATCGAGCTGCAGACCTAGAAAGGAATGCTAGAAGCTTGCACGGGGGAATAACAGCAGTTGTGCCAATAGGAAAGAGGCTACCTGGGAACTAGGCACGTTCAAAATGGCGGCTTCATCTTCCCTTCTCTTTACCAGCCCCGTGTAAAGTAAGGAGCAGGCAAGATGGCCATGGCCAAGCAAAGACTCCATTTGCATAGTAAGAAGACTAGGGTGGAGTGGCCAGCTTCCTCTCCTGCTATGTAACCATCACGCCTGGTCTAACCAATCTGTGGGCCTTATGTGAATCACACACCGCTTCCTCAAGCCTGTCTATAAAATGTGGTGCACTCCTCTGTGGGCTGGAATTCCCATTCAGTTGCTCCTCTCTCTCATGGTAGAGAGAGCTATTCTTTTTTCTTTTTCTTTTGCCTATTAAACCTCTGCTCTTAACCTCACTCCACATGTGTCTGAGTCCTTGATTTCCTTGGCAGGAGGCAATGAACCTCCTGTATTTACCCCAAGCAGTGATGCTGCTTCAATAATATGTTGTATAGTTTCAAATAGCTAGAAGGAGGATACTGAATGTTCCCAACACAAAGATATGACACATGTTTGGAATTCTGAATATGCTAATTACCCTAATCTGATCACCATATGATTGAAACATCACTATGTACCCTATGAATATGTACAATTATTACGTGTCAATTAAAAAATTAAATTCAGAATAGAATAAAATTAAGTTCTTTTCATAATTAAAATATATTTATATATATATGAGGGAGGAAGAGTAGTAGTCACAAGTAGCTCAAATTACAAGTTAAATACCCAGAACAAATAGATTGCAAAACACCTACAGTCTTTCTCCTGTGCTCTGACATTCTGATTAGCAGGAAAGTGATTAGCTGAATGTCAAACAGGATTAAGTTTAGTCTGAACTGGTAATCAAGAGTTTTTTTAGATTGTGCTTCATCTTTCATGTGGATGAAAATGCTCGGTTTCTCAGATCCCTCTCCTTCCCCTGCTTCTCTCCTTCTGTTCAAGTGGATAAGGATTGAAGGAGAATGCAGGCTTCTGGCGTGGGGAATGAGGTAAGGAGCAGCACCCTGGCCTCATGCTGGTGTGGAAGGTACACAATGGCTTTTATGTTTCTCCCGAGTAAATTTCTGTCCTTCTGGGTGTTCCTGGTCCTGAAGTGTGTAACTAGCGATCATGTTTCTCTTGATCCATTGCTAACCTTTCAGTATATATTAGCTAAATGGGCCTCAGCTCGGCTCCCACTGATGGCAGACCCTGAGGCTCTGTGTGTGTCTTCCATTCTGTGAGAGCCTGATTCCAGCATCAGCTAAGAAGCCACGTCACGTTACTCTGACAGAGTCGGTGGCAGGCTCATTGGCTCTTCAAATAGCTCCCTGATTCACAGTGTACTGAACACAGCCCAGGAGAGCTAAATTCCAGTGCTTGCCTCACCGCACGTGAGCACACTGGATGTAGGCTTGCTAAATCGTTGCACAGTAAATTCTTTGCTTCTTGTTGCCCTCCATTTGTCTAATGAACTCCCCTGCTCTGTGAACCTGCCAAAGAAGATAAATCAAGAGATGTATGTATAATATATATATTCCTTTTGCTTGATTTTGTGACCCTACAATTGCCTTTATCTGAAAAGAGCAGGCTGTCCCTTCATCATCATATTAATAACATCTCCTCCTTCCTAGCTCCAATAGATGGATATCTAAGCCTTAATGGAAAATAGAGATATTCTAATTAATTACTCTAATTAAATTATGGAATAACCTATGAACTGAGTCCTCCAAACTCCATTATGATAGAATTTGGAACATCTTTTTTCTATACAATTGCTTGGCTTATCGAACTATGTAAGCCCATTTTTGTGAATGATTGAATCTGAATATTGTAGTTTTCTTCATCTTGGCATGCCAAATTCTACTTTTCTGGGCTTATGGTTGTCTGGAACATTATAATAATGCCACTGGCCACAAATAAACTACATTACACAAATCTGAATCTCCCATTATGAAGAGATGATCAAATGCTATAATATATACATTACCAATTAACTCTGGCAGAACAGTGTAGTGTAATTATTTTCCCAATAAGGTGCTCTAAGCACTTGACAATTGTGCTTTTAGAGAGTTCTTTTCATAATTTAAAAAAGAGTTCTATATATATATGAAGGAGGAAGAGTAGTAGTTACAAAGCAGGCAGAATATCTACAATTACAATTGTACATATTCTAAGAGTAGTAATAAATCTTCACTTCTGGGCATAGTGGAGTTAACAGGTACTAGGGTTCAATAGTATAAATCTTTGATCGAATTATAGAATAGCAATCCACTTTTTCCTATTAGCATGGGTGCATCACTTATTTGGGTGACTCCAAATCACCCTTTTCTGTATATTTATCTAAGTGGTATCATAGTTTCCAATCCAGTGGAAACAATATTTTGTCTGTTGGTGGAAGTAGTGCTCTTAAGTACGAAAATATCAAAACCATGCTGAAAACCAGAATAAAATGTTTTGCTACTGAGCCATTAACCTCTGCTTCACTGGGTTCTAGGCTATGGGAAAAACAGCAACACATATGGGATGCTTGTACTGCAGCCAGGTCCTGCTAGGAGCGTTTATTGCTTTACATCCCGCTAAAACCCTTTTCTGGCCACTTTGATATATGGGTCCCAATTGGTATAAGTTCCTTTCAAAATTTAAAAACGTCAGTAAATATGATGAAGCAAATCATCTTAGGACTACAACATGCAGCAAATTTTTCTCCACACTGAAGCAAACATCCTATGATTATTGATTATCAGTTTAAACTTAATTGATAAGGCAGATTCTTCTATTTTCAGAGAATCTATTTTCCTTCTTCAGTATGCATACAACTTATCAAGGCCATTTAGGATGGTTTCTATTCCCTTCTCCAGATTCTATTAGCATGATGTTAACAGTAGGTTGCATCAACATCATGCCTTGTGTGGTGATGTATTTCTAAAGTCCCACAGATTATGATATAGCACAGAACGTTAGTGTTGCTACCCTCAGGATTAGATGTTAATGGTATATGGCTGTTCCTACCAGTTAAAGGAAACTGATTTTTATGATTTCTGTTTATTAAAATGCACAAAAATGCATGGGTCAGGTTAATAGCTGCATATCACTTATGAGGGATTGTATTAGTATCCTCCAAGAAAAATGCAACATCTAAAGCAATAGCTGTAAGTAGCATCCCCAGCTGACTCAAATTATAAGAATACACTAACAACTTCTCAAACCTATACTCTGCAGCATGGGCTAAAATGTTGGAAGTAAATTGAGATATACTGGAATCATAGCCCCTGAATATTCCAAGCTTTTCGTGGTGCCACTAATCAGCATTGTTCTCTAGAAATGCTGATTTCTGAGATTGTTTCCTGTCTGTATCCTTCACTAAACTATTTGTTCCATGAGGGCTAAAACTGCTGTGTGTGGTTTATTCATAGTTATATCTAAGTAGCCTCTTTCACTTTCAAAATTTATCCTGTGTCAGAAGCACTTAAAAATGTCCTTTGTCAAAGATCTGAATTCAAAATTTAGTAAACAGCTTCCTTTGAGATGGTATGATGAATCCTCTTTTAATTGGCGTATACACATGAACAATTGGACGACATCCTAAGAGTGTTCTACTGAGCATCAATACAACCAAATGTACCTTAGGCTAAGTGGTCCTTTGGCGGAAATAGTCCTCTGTAATACCAAAATATCAAAAACATAACATGGTGCATGCTCCTCTTCAATAATTTCATAGTACTCATTCCTCTAGACTTTCTGAATATCTCAATGGGAAAGAATATTTAACTTTATACAAGTGGTTACAAATTTAATTGCAAAACACTATCTGCAAAACTCTCATTTGAATATTACAGAATTCAAATTTTCTGACGCATACTTTAGAAAATGTGTTATGAAGAATTAAATTAGAATCTCTATGGAGAAAGGTGAATACCAACTGACCAGTGAGATATGACTCAGGTCAGAGGATCTGGATTTATGTCTTAGCAAGATTACCTACTTTCCATGTGAAATCAGGCAAATTGTCACCTCTATGAACAATTTCAGTCCCACCATTACATGACTCTCAAAGATATCTTTTTAGATTCAGTAGCCATGAAAACTGAAACAGATTGAGATTTTCCTTTCAATATAGAAAAATATCTCGCACATTACATTTAGATAAATGGGGCAGAAATTTGTTGAAAAGGCATTGTCTTGTTGTGGAAAAATGATAGAGAGAATAGGCATATGGAAATTTAATTTTTTTCCCTTAGCTCAGATTCAATTTTAAAAACTATGTTTTTGGCCTTCTTATATAAATCTATGTCCCTTAACCATAGCATACCTACATAAATTAGTTACGAAATCAAAACAATTACTATATATGTATGGCTGTTTTTTTATCCTTTCCATCAATTTATATAAATTAACAGTCAATAATACATCATGATCTTTGTAAAACAATGATTTCACCCTTCTATATTTTCTCCTCTCCTTTCCTTTCACTGTAGTGTTTTAAAAAAAATCTTATTCTGAGAATAAATGAGCTCATTTTTATATCCTTGTAGAACTTTTCCCTTGATCTAAAATACTCTTCCAATTTCTAATCTCTCTTAGCATTTCAGTATGAGACTTTAAAGTTTCCATTTTCACATTTGCATATAATAAGAGAAAAAGGAGGCAGGGCAAATACGTTTTACATGACATGTATCAATAGAAATATATCATTTCAAAAGAAATATAGCTATAGAAATAACTGTAGGAATTTAAGCGTCAGATATTTCTGTGTCATATATATATCAGATTAAATGGTATCCAGAGGAGGGCTTTGAAAAAGAATTCCTGTTAGATACGATGTACTTCGAGGTTGAATTTAGTGCCAATGGCTGAAGTGCTAGATTCAGGGAGAACAATATTAAAGGGTATGTCAGGAAGTCTTTAATTGTTTAAAATCTGGAGCTAGAGATGTGAACTAGAGATTAGGGCAGATTGTGGCAAAATTGAGGACCCACAGTTGGCATCTTTTTTGTCATCTTAGAGTGGAATTTAAGAGTAACAGCACCGAGTCCCCAGGACAAGAGCTGCAGTTGTACCTGTGGATCTGGCAATGACTCTTTGACACACCAGACAGCAGACTTCAGAGAGGAGCAGAGTCACACTTGGAATGGAGGTTGAGCTCCTGAGGGAATCCAAACTTAAACAAGACATATCCCTCTCTTAGCCTGCATATGTAATTACTACAAGCAAGCATATTGATAATTATTGTAAATCAGATACCAAAATCCAAAATTATAACTAAAATGATTTGTGTGTTGCTACACAAAGCTAGATATTTAACTATCACAAAAATAGTTACAGAAAATAAACAAATGGCAAGTCTGTAAATATTTTCAACACATATGAAGCTATAATAATATCCTTCAAATATAAAGTCATTAAATATTTAAAAAGTAATAAATAACAAAAGGAAATGAGTAATGTGTATGGCAAAACTATTCACAAAATAAGTACAAATAACAAAAAGATGCTCAGCTGCTTCAGTAACTGAAGAACTAGCTAAATCTGATAACATTTCCCCTGCTATGGTATTTCCATACAGCTAAATCCCGCAATGCCACGAATATTACAAACTACACTGATATTAGAAAAGAAAAATTAAAACAGGAGTTTTTACTCCTGTTTGTTTCCTCCTTTAAAGGAGTAAATATTATTTTAAAAACTATATTTTTTCTATTACTTAGATTTTCAACAAAAAAACACGTATGCATAGAGAAAGGCAGGGAAGGATATGAAGCCACATATTTCTTAATGAATTTGGAGGATGAAACTCCAGATGGGATGATTATAGTTGTTTTCTTTCTTGTGCTTGACAATATTTTTTAATTTCCTTTTTTAATTTTTTTTTATTTTGAGATGGAGTCTTGCTCTGTTGCCCAGGCTGGAGTGCAGTGGTGCCATCTTGGCTCAAGCGATTCTCCTGCCTCAGCCTCCCAAGTAGCTGGGACAACAGGTGTGTGTCATCATGCTGAGACGGGGTTTCACCATGTTGGCCAGGTTGGTCTCGAACTCCTGACCTCAAGCAATCCACCCATCTCAGCCTCCCAAAGTGCTGGGATTACAGGCGTGAGCCACTGTACCCAGCCTATTTTTAAATTTTCAAAAAGTAATGTATGTGAACCAATGTTCTGTAAGACTATTGTGCAAATTTGGATGAAACTAATGTATATTTTGATTGACTTAATAATAAATATGAGTCAGAGTAGGTGCATGAGCATAAATCACCTTAAAAATTACCTGAGACATATTATCAAAACTAATGTGGAGGCAGATGGCTTTCCAAGTTTGTTTTCTTTAAATATAAAAAGTAAATCACTCCAATGCAATTGGTAAGCAACTGAGTAAATACAATCTAGTATGCTCACACAATTGAATGCTATTTGGCAGTCAAAATGAATGAATACAACTACATTAAAGAATACAAGGGACTGTTTTCATTTTACTGATTGAAGAAAGTAAATAACAGAGTTATTTAAAATGCGAAACTTTTTTTTTTTGTAGGCAGAAAAAAAAAACTAAAACTGAGCAGTAAATTTTTTAGAAGCAAAGTGACATGCCTTTAAAAATTGCAATATAAAACCGAATCACAAACACAGACTGCAGAAGAATGACTAGTTTGGGAAGATGGCTAGTTTAAGTGATGGGCAAAGAAGTGGATATAAATTCTTGTTAAGTTTTTCATGCTGAGTGATGGGTGATAAACGAGGTTTATTTATTGTTGATCAATGAATGAAAATGAGAGACCTACTTATATAAATGGTGAGACTGTCATGAACCAGTTGTATGACACATTTAAATTTGTGCACAAAAGGACTACTAAAATCTGAATTAAAAAATTCTCAGAATGAATATTCATGTTATAAAATATTGTATAAATATTTACTGAATATTAGAAACATGTGAAAGCATTTTTGCTTCATTTTGCAAACATACTGTCACTTTCTTAACACAACATGTTGAAAATAGAGCAAAATTAATGTGTTAAAGGGAAAATCATAAAAAATCATAAATTATGTATATTTTTGAACTGAATGAAAACACAAGATATCAAAATGTGTAGCATGCATCTGAAAAACAGAGCTTAGAGGGAAACTTACAGTTTTCAGTGCATAATATATTAATTTTTGCTTAATCACTAAATGCCCATTAAAGCCATATTGATAATTTAAACTCTATTGGATTATTAAAAGCTAAAATTTCTCACAGCATTAATATTAAGAAAGCAGAACAACAGAGACTCTTATAGAAGTCATATAAATTATAACAACTACCAGGGCTGATTTTCCCTTTAACAAATTAATTATTTAGTACTGTGTGGCTACTATCAAAATACAAATCCTTTGTTAAAGATCTAGTTATCTTTCCACTAGAAAATCTGAGAATTTCCTTTCAATATGGAAAACGATTTCTTGTTTAATTCTGCTGTGGTCACATAACATGCTCTACATGATTTCAGTCCTTTGAAATTTGTTGAAACTTAGTTTATGGTAGAGTATAATCTTTGTATATTTTGGGGCATCACAGAGTATTGGCGAATAGTCAATTTGATGAATGATCTACATTGGCAAATGTCACATGTGTACTTATAAAGAATGTGTATTGGGTAAATGTTGAATATAAGGTTCTACATATGGAAATTTGTCCAACTTTGTGTTTAAGTATTTTGTACCCTTACTGATCTTTTACTTACTTGTTAATATCACGTTCTGAGTGTAACGTATGAAAATATCCAACTGTGACATTGAACTTATCTATTTCTATTTTTAGTTCTGTCAACTTTTGCTTTATGTAATTTGAGGCTGTGGCATCACATGTATACAATGTTAGTATTATTATGTCTTGCTGTGGCATTGAAACTTTTGTTATTAAAAATGACTCTCTTAACCTCCAGTGATACGTGTTGCCTTAAATTCTAGTTTGCGTGATATCAAAATAGGTATACACACTTGTTTGTGTTTTTCAAGATATAGCATAACATCATTTTCCATCCTTTTTCTTTCAACTTTTTCAATGGCTGTATTTAAAAAGAATTCTCTCTTGGTATACAGCATACATTGGAATTATTTTTTAAAATCTTGTCTGATAATCTTTTACTTGGGACATTTGTTTTATTTACATTTAATAAAGTTACTGATAGAAATACGGTTAAGCCTGAACATCAGCTAGTTGTCTTCTATTTGTAGTGTCCATTCCTTGTTACTTTATTTCTCCTTTCTTGCCTTCTTTTGGATTAATCAAATATGTTTCTATTATTCAATTTTTTCCATAATCTTGTAAGTTAGGCACATTTATATCATTTTGAGTGGTCATCCTAGAGATTTCAGTGTGGATCCTTGTCTTAGTACGGTCTAATTAAATTGGTACATTTACTGCTCACTGAAACATGTAAATATTTTACAACAGTTTAAGTCAATTGTTTATTCCTTTTCACCCTTTGCACTATCATTGTCCTTGTCATTTCTTTTTCATTTGCATGTTGTAAAGCCCATGAGACGTTATTATTGTGTTTGTTTTATCTTGTTAAAAATTATTTATATTTATTCATTAAAAAAAATCTTTTTAGTGCTCTTTCTTCCTTCCTGCATGTTCACACTTTTATCTGGGATCATTTATCTTCAGTCTGAAGCAAATCCTTTATTATTATTGTTATTTTTATTATTGTAGTGGATCTGTTAGCAATACATGAACACAACTTTTCTTGTTTTGAAATACATTTTCTCAGGGTAGTTGATTCAAATATAGAAGATTATTTTTCTCTTATCACTTTAAAATATCATTTTCTGTTTTTTTGACTCTTTCAGATGAAAAATGAGCTGTAAGTTTTACTGTTGTTCCTTTGAAGAAAACATTTCTATTTTTCCTGGCTACTTTTAAGATTGTTTTTGTGTCTTTAATTCAACTGATTGATGATTATATGTATAGGTGTAGTTTATATTTTCTTTTTTTTTTAATTTTCTTTCTAGACATATGCTAACCTTCTAGAGTCTATAAATTGATGTATTTTTAAAATCAGATATGGAAAATTCTGAGCCATTATTTTTAAAAATATTGCTCTTGCCTATTTTTTTCTTTCTGAGATCCAATTACATTTTTGATAGAACTTTTGACAGCATTCCATGCTTTCCTCTCATTCTGTTATTTTTTGCTTGTTTTATTATTCTTTATCTCTGTACCTCAACTGGATTTTTGCTACTGAACTTTCTTAGTTCACTACTCTTATCTTCTACAGTTTCCAGACTGTTTTTAACCCATCCATTGAGTATTTATTGCAGATATTTTATTTTCTGCTTATATAATACTTATTTGATTGCCTTTATGTAGATTCCAATTTTACATTGACATTCTTGATGTCTTCATTATGTTGTCCCCTAAGTCTGTTCAGGCTACTCTAAAAAAATTACCATAAACTGGGTAACTTCTAAAGAACAAAATTTATTTCTCACACTTCTAGGAGCTGGGAAGCCAAGATTAATGCAGATTTCTGTGTCCTCACATGATGGAAGAGGCCCATACACTCTCTGGAGTCTCTTGTATTAGGGTACTAATCCCATTCATGTGGGGTTCACCCTCATGACCTTAATTACCTCCCAAAGGCTCCGTCTCCTACTATCATCACCTTGGTGGTTTGGATTTCAACCTATACATTTTGAGAGTGACAGAAACATTCAGTCCATTACATACCCTTTCTTCTCTATCTTGAATATATTAAACATATTTATTTTAAACTTTTCTATCTATTAAGTCCAATATATGAAAACCTGTGGGTCTTTCAAAAATATGTGATTTTTTCCTCTTGGTTTTTACTTATTTTGGATTCTAGCATGCCTCATACATTTTTATTGGATTTCAGACATTGAGAATAAGAAGCTGTAGCATCTCTGCATGGCATTAGATTTTTACTTGAGAATGTGAAAATTTTTTTATAACAAGCAGATGAAGTAGCAGTGTTGTCACCTTGCCTCTGTCAAAGTTTGATTTTAGACTTTGTTAGAGTTATTCCTATAAATTTCCTCTTACTTTTAAGTCATGGGTCATAATCATAGGTGACGACCTTATCTTCAGGGTCATGGTCCTTCTTGAGACTCACATAAAAGCTCATTGTATTCATAAAGATATCTTCATCTTTACAAGGCTTGGACTAATCTCTTTCTTTTCAGATCATGTGGTTGCTGCAATCCATGCACAGTCTCCCAGATGCTATTTTCCACTGGGTTTCTTGGAGTTTCACCCTGTGTATATGGAGCTTACAAGTTAATGCATTTCAGTTAGGCATGTACCTAGGAGGAAAAATGATGGTTCACTGGCTATGTGTATTTTTGGGGCAAGATAAGTAAGATTACAGAGCCATGCTGACTTGCCCCCTTGTGTAATGCCCCACGGACCCCTTTTGCAGGAAGCTTTGCATCTCTTGCACCTTCCTGCATCAGCACATAACTCTTTTGCAAGATAAGCAGTTCTACAGTATACGAGCAGATTACCAAATGGTTACAAGTTCCTGATACCTGGTATGTCCTGGGAAAGAGAACAAAAGTCCCTTATTCCTGATGTAGCTCCCACAATCTCCAGCCAATCAGCACTAAAAGCCCAGGAAACTATTAGCTACAAATTCCTGCCTTGGGGGTAGGGGTTTCTCCGGGGTCCCAAATGTGCAGTTAGGCTCAAGGTTTAGCTTATAGTGACCTTTCTCTCATTTTAATGGTAAAAAACACACTCTTATGTGGAGATTTTTGTCTGCTGATGATACGTGCAATGCATGCAAGAGCATGTAGGTGTTGAGTGCATGCACCAACCGCAGGTCTGCCTTTGCATACTTGAGTTCACCAGTATTTTATGAATGCTTGTGTACAACTCCCATGAAAGGAATTCCTCTTAGGATACTAGCTGTTATCTCTCCCTTTGAGTAGCCCTCTCTGCCTCTCAGAGTGTACTTTTGCTTTACAATAAACTTCTTTGCCTACTCTTGCTTTGGACTTGCTTTCAAATTCTTTGTGTGGTGAATGAAATCAAGAACCTGAACTGGCCCACCAGCAACATTTTCAGATTAGTAAATAATGGCAAGTAGTTTTCCAAAGTGGATCAACTAATCCATATTTCTACTAGCAAGGAGAAAATTTTCCTTTGTTTCACATCTTTGTTAATTCTGTACATTACAGTACAATTTTATTACTGGATTTTCCCACCATGTGACAGAATAATTGTATCCTAATCATTAAGACAACCAAAAGCTGGTCCTCACATTTCTAAATGCACCTTGGGAACAGTAATATCTCCGTTGATAACCCCTAAACTGTGCTTATGTTGGATAGTCAAATAAAGCTATTTGAGTGGCAAGGGAATGCTCCAAAGTTGAGGGCGGCAGTATAGAGCTCTTAACATGTGATGCACTTTACTGCTATTTTATTGCACAAATCACTTTTTTAGTGATTTTTGTTTAAACCTGTCTCCACATTTGACTGTAAGCTTCATGAGTTGGCTTTCTTTGCCACTGTTGCTGGCAAGTGACAGTCAATTAATACTTGTGGATTGAAATAATTTCTGAATGCTTAATGCTTTAATTGATCAAAAAACTGCCATGGCAGAGAAAGAGAGAGATTAACAGTAAGATCCCTGATGGGAAAATGAGAAAGTTACAGTGTTTGCCATCAGGCAGGCATGTAAAACTTTTCAAGAAAACAGAGGTCATCCTCAGAGTTAGAATTTGAGTTTAGAGCCCCTATATAACCAAATACTCTGCTGTGAATAGAATATTCTGTCTTGAATGGAAAGGTCTCAGGTTAACTTTGCATAAAGCCAACCTTGTGAACTTGATACCGAGATTAACATGCTTTCAAAAAGGTCCATATTATTATTATTATTATCATATTTATTTATTTATTTATTTTTGAGACGGAGTCTCTGTCGTCTCGGCTCACTGCAAACTCCGCCTCCCAGGTTCACGCCATTCTCCTGCCTCAGCCTCCCAAGTAGCTGGGACTACAGGCGCCTGCCACCACGCCCGGCTAATTTATTGTATTTTTAGCAGAGACGGGGTTTCACCGTGTTGGCCAGGATGGTCTCGATCTCCTGACCTCGTGATCTGCCCGCCTCAGCCTCCCAAAATGCTGGGATTACAGGTGTGAGCCACCATGCCCGGCCACAAAGGTCCATATTATTTCCCAATTACCTATATACAACAACAACAAACATGAAGTATTCTTACAGATTCTGATGGCTCATTATTCCTCTCCGCACATCTATATGATAAGCTTTCCAATTCCCATTTGGTAGGTGAGGAAAGTCACTGAAACATTTTCTTGGAGGTGGATAGATGGTTTGAAACCGTCTCTGCACTATATTTAAAAAGAGTATCACCCACTCAGCTATGTGACAACTTTATTGACACTGTAGCCACATGAGATTTATGTTTTATGGTTCCCCTTTTACGTGTAAATTAACCAATCATGGAGGTTACTTGACCCAGACAGAGCCCTAAATCAATTTCACTAAATTATTTGACCTTTACCCTAGTGGTGAAATAAATAGCAGTATATCTACCACTGCTGTGAAAACATCTTGGTACATCAGTGTTTTGTGATAACAACTATGGAAAAATAAAACACCACGCCAATTGGAGATAACTGTATGCTGAAACACAGCAGCTTTAATTTTTTACTATATAAGCAGCCAAAGGTTTTTATTATTATTATTACTAAGTGATTTTGATCCACTATGCTGTACTTCTTTTCTAAATAAAGAAATCTATACTATTGATTAATGCTTACAGCTTCCAACTTTAGTTAATTTTGATATCTGTATATGATGTTAATCTCATTTGTTGTACTTGGTTGACCTTTTATAAAATTTTTACTCATTTTACTTGTGTTCAACAGCCCAAATGTAGTTTTTCTAGTCTCTTCTTTGTTTTTCTTTCAAATATTTCTAATATATAACTATATGCCTGTATGCCCACAAGAGACATACAAGATTTTTGAGATTTGTATTTTGTTTTTATCTTGGTGTATTAGTTGATAGAAGGGGCTTGTTTTACTGCAAGAGATCTGATTTTGAATTTGAGATTATTATATTTGAAACACAATTGTGTAATAACAAGATGTTCATACAAAGCCTTAGTCACATATCACAAAAGCAAGATAATTTGTATTTAGAGAATCTACTCTAACAGGAAAAGTCAGTTAGGATCTCATTGATAGGGGATATGTCACAATTGTTTTCCATTTATCATATGGTGACTGGGTTTTGCAAGGATTTGGCTGGGTTAGAGAGGTTTTTGCAATCAGGAAAAAAAAAAAAAATGTCCTGGCACTGTAACCTGTGAGATCCCAGAAATGTCTGGGAAAAATATTGTAGTTTTTATAATTTTTGCAAGTGAATCTTGGATTTCCAAATTGTTAAGTCCAGAGATAATGCTCTATGGAGACTGGCTTCCCTGGACCCTTTGAACCTGCTGCACACTGATTTAATGAACTGTAAATACACTGTAAAATATACGTGCATTTTAACAGTGAAGAAAAAGTCAACAGCTAATATTGTGCCTCATGTCTTCAATTTTATATTACAAACATTTAAAATGCATATGTGTATTTTATAGATTTAATCATAGCATATATAGAGTTTGGTATGCTGGTCAATTCAATTAACCTGTAATTAACATCATAATACTGTTTTTATTTTAAATGAACATTGCACTGATATTGTCTGCTCCTTATTGTATCTTTGTCACCAAGAAAAAGGTAAACTTCATGTTACTTAAAATCATTTGCACAATTTGTGTTTTCCACATCAATGCTGATGGAAAAGTAAAATAGCAATAAGAATGCAGCAGATCTGTATTGCATGAACTCTGTGGAACACAGTGTAGTAAATGTGGAAGGACAGGGAAATGAGTTCAGCCTGACATTCTGGACTTTGCAATCCAAGAATAAAAGGATATAGAAATCGTATTACAAAGAAGAAAGGAAAATGCTAAATGAAAGTCCAATTACATGATATATGCATGTAGAAGAAGGGCTCCCTAAAATCAAGAAAAATGATGAAAGAAAACAGGGAATTCAGGGAAGATGAGCTGAATGTGAGCTGAATTTTTGGGAAAAATAGAGAAGAATAAAATTTCCAGAGGGGGATAAGAAAGAATGAGCTGTCCAGATTGGAGGAGGAAAACATTCCTCTTCATTTTTTTCCATGTTACTTTTGTTGTTATTTCTGGAACAAAATAAAAAACTATTAATCAGTAAGAATCTGTGAGTTCATAGTACTGTCGTATGTACACAATGGTATCTCTAGGTAAGAGTATAGTTAAATTCTACAAGAAAAAAGGAATTACGATTTTGAAATACACTGTGCATAAAAAGACCGTAAAAATATGTTATTACTCTGCAATTAATACTATTTATTTCCCATAATTTAAAAATCCAGTGAATTAGAATGCCTGAAAAGTAATTAAGTATGAAAAATTTGTTTTTTGTTGACACAGTAAAACTAAATGGAAAATTTTTCTTAATATTCTGTCTTGCTATACTTTTTATTACTTTCAAAATACATTAACTCTGCATTTAATTTGCATTTTACTTTGTCCTTTAGAGAGTTTCATAAATTTTAAGTTTTTCTTCTAATATGCTCTCCATGTTTATTGTTTAGGAATAATTTATACATGAGTTGCATAATGTATAATTCTGGTGCATATATATACATATTTTTATAAATATTGTTAGACTCATATGTGTATATGAAAAATTAAAAGTTTTATGTCTGCTTTATGGCATTATAATGAAACACATTAATAATAAATATTCTAGGAACAAATTGTTGGAATAAGAAAGTATTTATTGAACAAAGAAATTTAGTAGGAAAGGAAGTAGAAAATACTATTTATTTGTTCACACTAATAAGGAAATGCCATAAGGTAAAATATATAACAAATTATAAAAGTACATATTTGAATAATTTATGCACAAAATATCTCAAAATTTGAATAAAGGACTCAGCGGAAAATTCTTAGATCATTTACAATATTGTTCCTGAAACTTTAAAAATATTTATGTATGTCTATAAATTTGAGACTCTTTGTGCCTATAATTTATCTTTATTTAGTCATCTATTGGTACTTTTTTTGACCTGAACAATTTCTTCAAATTGATCAGGTTCATACTATATCTAACTTTAGCAGTCGATGAATTGTAAATCTTTCTAATTCTGCATTTTGTGGGATTTGATGGTATAGAATGTGCTGTCATTTTCCATTAAACAAATGTACAAAAAATTTGTGTAAATACTTTCATATTTACAAGATCTCAAAATGGAAATGTTTATTAGCCGTATGATCTCTTTCCCTCATTTATTTATATTGACATTAATTATACTGGCTCTAAACTACTCATCTAAAAACAACTTTTTGAGAGAAGAAGACACACTACAAATATAAAAATCTTATCAATTGTAGAAACATCAGTATGGGCAAGGTCTGCAAACATATGAGTATATATTTATCTATAGGGAGAGGTATGCCTGCATTCCATAGCTAGCCTTTATTCATTCATTTAACAGAAACACTGAGTCTCTACTATATGTATGGAAGAGACTAGGTTTCAACAATAGGAAAATAAATTAGAAATAGTCTATAAGAGACTGAGAATTTGCAGTCCTTATCAGAGATATACAAATATTTTCAATAAAGTGTTGTGTTATAATAGAGACGTGGCTAAAATACTAAAAAGGAGCACTCATAATGTTCACTATTAATACTACTACAAGATTGGTTTGTGGGGTAGAATTCCCATTGTCCTACTGGCATGGCTTGAGCCATTCAAATATTGAAGGGGATTCTGGGGTTTCTTTGATTTCAGCAAAGGGATACAATGAATTGTTTTCATCATTGCATGGCCATTGCCAAATAGTTTTACAGAGCGTTACTGTTGAGAATCCCCAGGCCAGACCTCACTCTTATTCAGAAACTAAGCTTATGTCATCTTATAATAGAAATGTAATGGACGAGAAGGTCCCAAACAAGGCAAACAGAGCCTTCAGTAGATGCTTCTGGCTGTCAGGAACTGGAGCTTGGAGTCTGAGTTTTCTCTCACCACACCCCATCTGCCCTCTCTCCCCTCCATCCATGCCATTTCATGCAGTTGCTGCCTGCCCTAGAGGGGTGAATATGTTAAATGGAGAAGTTTCATCTGCAGGAACATTGTTCAAGAACAAATCATCAGGCACATTTCCTTGACTTCAGATTTATTAAACTTAATCCATTCATTTTCATTCCTCTCCGGAGGTCAGGGACAGATGTGTCTCTCTCCTACTTCAATATCTATTTATTATTTTTTATCTCTCTGCCTATCTATTTATTATCTATGTATCTATACACATATACATATATGTACATACACGTACATGCATATACATGATTTCATAATCTTTGTTCCCAATGACTTTAGAGTATAAAATCCCTCACTTCATATTTCTTTTTGTAAATGACATTTCAATTTTGTGTTAGAGAATAGCAAAATGTAATGTGCTTGTTAACCAATTGTTCCTTTGTGCTTCCCATGTCCCGTGTTACTCTTTCCTATTTTGCCTTAATGTCAATTGCAATATTCCCTACTGAGAATGAAACTGATATAAAATATAACATTCATGATTTAATTTTCATAACCCAATTGCTGAATTGGAAGGCACTTGACATTTATAATGTGCCAATTTTAAAAATAGCTAAGAAATGTTTTTGTGTCACATCGATTATTATTAATAAAAATGTGTATATTTACTTAACCCCTTATTTTTGCAGAACATATTGATGCTCTGAAAGACAACCCCAGAAGAGTATGAGGAGACATACACAGTCTATGCAGGCCTGTAAGGTAACTTTTAGAAATTGTACTGGTTCAGTGCCTATGGGAAGCCAGAAATCGTAATCAGTGCATAGCAGAAAGAACAATCAGCTGGTAATAGGGAGTCACTAAGCAGATAAAGACAGCATTGCTAAGGACAGCCTTGTGACAATAATAACGGGATCAGGCCCAGTAATTAGGCAGTTTGTGGCAGTTGATCGGAAAAGACAAAGAATTATCAGTGGTTAACCTACATATGCGGGCACTTAGGTTGCTGAAGAATCACAGATGGCACAAAAAAAGTGTGGATGAGATGGGTCCCAAATTATGTGCACTGAAAATACAAGCTGATATATTTTTCTAAAAGAATGCTATTTTATATACAATTCTTACACAAAATCACAAAGTTGTTTAGAAAAAAATCAGAAAGAGCAAAAGTAAATGGAAGGATATGCAATGTCATAGTAAAGGGAGAAACAGAACAGAAAAGAGTGATCAGAAGGAACTCTCCACAATCGACCTACACAAATACAAGCAAAATGATTCAGAAATTGTTCCTGCCCTCAAAGGGTTTATGGGTTAATGCAGGACATGTGTGCACGCACACGTACACACACACACTCTTACATACACATACAGATGTGTAAATATCTATAAAATAAGACAAGATGTTATAAATGCTACAATAAAGTATAAAAACATGTCTGGGTACTGAGAATTTAGTAATTCTTTTTATGTATGAGGGTGGGACATTTTTAAAAGACCAAATAAAATGTGATGTTTAAGCTACATCTTGATAATTGAGAAGAGTTTAGAGAAGTAAAGTGGACACAAAGTAGGAAATGAAGAATTAGCAATTAGTGCCCAAGGTCAGAGGGGACAAGCTAGGAGAATGATTCAATGTAGAGATTGTAGGCAATGCACAAGATCATATGTTCGTGTGTGTGTGTGTGTGTGTGTGTGTGTGTGTGTGTGTGTGTATGTGTGTGTGTCCTGCCACCAGCTTTCCTAGGGTTGGGTATGATGATAGAGCCTCAAATGGGAATGGGTGTGAACACTGATTGTTAGAAAGCCTAGCTGCTAAAAATAAAAAAAGTGTGGGGGTAAGAACTGGGCAGGTCATTTAAGTTTTGCTAATTATCAAATCAACACAAACACTTTGCAAGAGATACACACTAGTTAGGTGAGCAGAGAGTACCTGTGGATGGTCAGAAGCTCCCAATGTACTTCCAGTACTTGTCTAAATCATTCTATATGAACTAGAATGTCTGATCACCAAAATATTACAATGAATATTATTACTTATCCTTATCTATTCGGAAAAGAAAGCTAGAAGGCAGAAATTCTCAAGTTATTTTCCAGGTGACTATCTAATTATGAGACACTGCACAAATCTCCAAAAATAGCTTCTTTCTTCAGATTTACAATAAATGAACCAAAGCATTATTGACAGAATACTGTAATAATTAAGGTTGCTCTAAAATGGTTGAGATTAGCCAAACTCTCAGTTAAAGCAAATGAGCTAAGACTTACAGAAAAAGTAATCTGCCTTAAATGCCATTTTCTCTTTATTTGGCCCCAAACAGCTGAATAAAACTGCTGAAGCTTCAGTCTCTTTCCTACAGAAATAGGCTTTGGTATCTGATGCTGTCATCAGGAACTATGGATCTTGTGTGAGTGATTTTTTTTTTTTTTTTTTTTGCTGTAAGAACCAAGGAGTATTCGTTGCCTATTGCTGTGTAACAAATTGTCCCTGAACTTAGCAACTTAAAATAATAAACAGCTATTGTTTCATGATTTCTTTGGATCAGGGATCTGTGTGTGGCTTAGTTATGTGTTTGTGGTTCAGTGTCTCTCACAAGGCCGAAATCAAGGTGATGGCCAGGGCCACAGTCCTTTCAAGGCTCACCTGAAAGAAGAAGGATCTGCTTTGAAGGTGATTCACCTGGTCATTGCCAGGCCACAGAAGACCCATTTCCGAGCTCACTCAAATGCTTACTGTCAAACACCCGGATTTTGCTGGTTATTAGCTGGAGATCTCTCTGAGTTCATTTCCTGCCATGTGACCTCTGCGTAGGGCAGGTGAAAATATGGTAACTGGCTTCCCTCCAAGCAAACAATTAAGAGTAGAAGAGATCATCTGAGATAGAAGCAAAAGTCTAACCTCAGAAGTGCCATCCAGTCATTTACGCTGCATCCTGCTCATTAGATGCAAGTGACTAGGTCTAACCCACACTCAAGGGGAGGAGATGTCACCAAGGATGGAATACCTGAAAGTGGGAGGGATCACTGAGGGCTGTAATGGAAGTTACCTACTACAGTCTAGCTTCATGTTTTAGTTTCTCTGAAAAATCATTCACACACTCCAAAATCCCAGTTAGTGGCTTTGTAGCTTACTGAATAATCCTCTGTTTGATTTCCTGTCTAGTTTTTAGTTGTTGGTATTTATTATGATAAGCTGCAGCATTTTTTTATTTATGAAAATAAGGACATTGAAAACACAAAAGTGTTGCAGAATATGGGAAATCTATAGTTATCAAATCCATGGAAGATGACACAAAATCCCATCCACATTCCATTTCTCTTGTGCGATTTGTCACAGTGGAGGGAAAATAATGCTATGCTTAAAAGCCTACAGGTAACAGCAAATGGTCAAAGTCAAAACAGTTCTGATCTGTTCTTCAGAGGGTGTCTCAACTGGAAATACAGTTAACATTTTGTATTAAATGCAATTGAGTTGGTTCGTGGTTTTCCTTTTTACATGAATTTACTAATACTATTGTATTACAAATGCTATATTTTTTTTTTGTTTTTTTGAGACGGAGTCTCGCTCTGTGGCCCAGGCTGGAGTGCAGTGGCCGGATCTCAGCTCACTGCAAGCTCCGCCTCCCGGGTTTACGCCATTCTCCCGCCTCAGCCTCCCAAGTAGCTGGGACTACAGGCACCGCCACCTCGCTCGGCTAGTTTTTTGTATTTTTTAGTAGAGACGGGGTTTCACCGTGTTAGCCAGGATGGTCTCGATCTCCTGACCTCATGATCCGCCCGTCTTGGCCTCCCAAAGTGCTGGGATTACAGGCTTGAGCCACCGCGCCCGGCCAACAAATGCTATATTTTATAAGATCCATAGTTCACTGTTTTTATCTATCTTTGGAGAGCAATCAAGAGACATAACATCAGATAATCAAAAATTTGGGGAAGGGCCTTTAGGGATTACATATACATTTGTTTCCATAAGTGGACAGATCTTACTGGTAGGCAATAATTACTAATGGAGAGAGCTCAGTAACTGGTTTTTGATATTTCAAAATCGCTAATGGAAAATGAACATTTAGCCATGATAAAACTGTGTAGACTAAATGATTAGTTTATTTGCTTTTGTATGTAGTTATATCACTGAGAGATGAAAATTGTCATGTATCTGAAGTTCTCATTAGCATATATTTGCAGATGTGTGTATATATGTGAATATATGTATGTACGTGTATATATATGTGTGTATATGTATACATTTACCTACATATATATACATATATACACACAAACATACACACACCCCCAGTAGTGGTGGTCAAATAAATTATGGTTGAGTAAATTCGGTTGGATGAGCAACACACCAGTATTATTAGTTTTTTTTAAAAATGTTGAAAACAACTACTCAACTTCTGTATTTACAAATGAGAAAAAATTGACACAGAAATGAAACTGACTTCTTGCAATACATATAGGTAGTTAGTGGCAAATTTGATATTACAACCAAAACTTCTGATTCTTTTTTTCTTTATTTCTTCTTAAACAAACAAAAAAAAACGGGATACATGTGCGGAACATTCAGGTTAGTTACACAGGTATACGTGTGCCGTGGTGGTTTGCTGCACCTATTGACTCATCCTCTGCGTTCCCTCCCCTCGCCCCTCAACAGACCCTGGTGTATGTTGTTCCCCTCTCTGTGTCCATGTGTTCTCATTGTTCAGCTCCCACTTATGAGTGAGAACATGAGGTGTTCGGGTTTCTGTTCTTGTGTTGGTTTGTGAGGATGATGGCTTCCAGTTTCATCCACGTCCCTGTAAAGGACATAATCTCATTCGCTTTTTTGGTTGCATAGTATGGATGGTGTATATGTGCCACATTTTCTTTAACCAGTCTATCATTGATGGGCATTTGGGTTGGTTCCATGGCTTTGCTATTGTAAATAGTGCTGAAATAAACATACGTGTGCATGTGTCTTTATAGTAGAATGATTTATATTACTTTGGGTATATGCCCAGTAATGGGATTGCTGGATAAAATGGTATTTCTGGTTCTAAACCCTTGAGGAATCATCATACGGTCATCCACAATGGTTGAGCTAATTTACATTCAACCAACAAGGTAAAAGCATTTCTATTTCTTCACAGCCTCATCAGCATCTATTGTTTCCTGACTTTAATAATAGCCATTGTGACTGACGTGAGATGGTATCTCATTGTGGCAAAACTCCTGATTTTTAACCCTCTTTTATTTTGGCTGTAAACCAAGATTTTGACTTCATCTAGATAAGGGCCAACTTTTTAAATAGGAAGAAAGAAAGCAATATTTTTTAATCAGGACAAGAATCCAGTCTCTGTGGATAGCAGATGTCTTTCTTCTTTCTGCTCCAGGGCCGTGTCTCAAGAACCTACATAGCTATGATGGACAAGGTTAAGTAACAAACACGCTGGGGCTGAAAGCTGCTGAACAAGTGCTCTGGTCACCTGTCCTTAGGCAGGAATTCTGGAAGGTATTGTGTATGTTTTCATTAGTTCTAGCTAAACTGAACCCCTCTAGAGGTTCATTAGGACAATGTTGATAATGTGCTTTTGTTTTAAATCACCATTCATGTGGTCTGACATACATAGAAATATTCACCAATTTTATGTATATGTTTAGATGATTTGTGACACATATATCATTAGTTAAATATCATCAGAATCAAAGATGTGGGAAATTGCCGTCACCCCTCAGTTTCTGCATGTCCCATTAGTCAATTTTCTGCTCCCATCTCTTACAATAATTGATGATCTTTTATTGAAATATGAAATATGATATTTTGCATATCAATATTTCCTTCCTTTTCATTGCTAAGCAGTATTACATTGTATGGATGTGTCATTTTTTTGCTTATTCATGTGTAATAGACCAGGTGTGGTATGGCCACGTCACTTTCTAGTTCTGTGAACATTCACATGCATTAGGGAGCATATGTGTTCGTTTTTCTTGGGTAAATGTCTAAAAGTGATATTGGTAAATCATTTGACAAGTATATGTTTAACTATCCAAGGAATTAGCAAAATAGTTTCCAAAGTGACTGTGCCATTTTGCATTCCCACCAGAAGTCATCCTTATCAACATTTGCTTTGACGAGTCTTTTTAATTTTAATCATTCTATAGCATGTGTAGTGTTATCTCACTGAGGTTTCAATTTGCATTTCAACTAATGAAGTTGATCAGGGCTTTGTGTGCTTTTTTTTTTTTTTTTTTGGCCATTTATAAATCTATAATGGTTATCTCTTCTTCTTTCTCTTTCTAGTTCTTTCTTAAATTATTTGTCATGTTAATGAGTTAGAAAGAAGTCTTTATTCTGGATAAAAGCTTTTTAACAGATAAGTACATATATTTTCTCTGGTATGTCTTTTGCTTTTTCATGTTTAGAGTATTTCAGAAGCAGGAGTTTTAAATTTTGATGGAGTGTAATTTATGAATTTTTTCTTTTATGATTAATGCCCTTCAATTTTTTAACCTAATGCTTTTTTTGCCTAATAAATCTTTGCCTAAGCAGAGGACAATTCTTTTCTCCTGTGTTTTGTTATGGAAGATTTATAGTTTTAGGTTTTCTATACAGGCCTATAATCCATTTCAAGTTAATTTTTTACATATCACTGCTTCCATCCTGTTCTGTTGTTCTATATGTCTAGCCTATGTCAGTACTGCACTGGCTGACTTATGGTACTTTATAGTAAATTTTAAAATTGGATGTAAGAGTCCTTCACATTTGTTCTTAATTTTCAAAATTCTTTAGGCTATTTTAGTTGCTTATAATTCTTTGTAAATTTTGGACTTAGTTTGTCAATTTATTAAAAAAAAGTAAATGTAAAATAAGGTCCTTCCTAGATTTGAACATGGATTGAGTTGAATCTATAGATTAATTTAGAGAAACCTAATTTCTTAATATTGTCTTTCAATCCATGAATAGCTTAAACATCTACATCGTTTTGTTTTATTTAGTGTCTCTAAGCAATGTTTTATCATTTCAATCTTATCATTTCAAGATAATTGCACAACAAATATGTGCAAATATCCATTGCACATATTTTGTTGGATATTTTAAGTATTTCATGTTTTTTCATGCAATTATGTTGTGATTTTAATTTAAATTTACATTTGTTTTTTATCAGTATATAGAATTACAATTGATTTTTGTATATTGCTGTTATGCCCTGTTGCTCTGCTAAACCAACTTAATAGTTTCAATTGGTTTCTTTAAGCAGATTATTTAATGTGTTCTACTAAGAAGATAGCATATTCATTCTATGCAGACACTTTTACATCTTTCTTTTTAATTTTTACACCTATTACTGCTTTCTCTTCTTTACTGCACGGCCTAAGACCTCAAGTCATCCATGATCATGAAATGCAATGGTTGTAATACATAATGTATTATCCTGAAGCAGCTGGCCCCATAGGGCCCTGACCCAGCCTTCTAAAAGCAGAGTTAAAATGCCAGTTTAGAGGCAACGCTCTGAAAGTATGGATGTTATCCTTGTGGTTGCATTACATGCATTAAATTAAATATTTATATGGTTCATTGCTCTCAATAAAAAAGAATGCCAAGGAATGAAAAGTGATATACAATCAGTCCATAAGACTGAGATAGTTTGTGTTATGCATTCCCACAACTCCGACTTCCATTGAACTCAAGGTCATGGTTCCCAGTGGGGCACACTCTTGCCAGAGTCAAATAAAGAATTCCACTGGGCCACAAGTTATGGCAACTGCCAGGGTTCTTTGGACTTTTTGTGACCAGGAACCAGCAGGTGAGAAGAGAAGCCACCATAAATCAGAGGCAATTGACTCTGGTAGACAAGAAGAGGTAACACTGCTTCCAATCAATGAGCACAGGTGGCTGTAAATGTGCTGAACCCAGGTGATGTACTAGGTGCCTCTGGGTACTAAATACATATAGCAATACTGGCCTGATAAGAGTGTGATTTCCAGGGCTCAGATACTGCAGAGATAATAGTTTGGGCCACACCAGATAAGCCAGTAAGACCTGCCAAGGTGAGAGCAAGGATGAGAAGACTTTAAAATGGATAATGGAGGAGAAATAGAAGGAGTAGCAGTGTGGCCCTGAGCATAAATTTTCAAACAGGTCGGCAGTTAGTTCCACCAACTTTCCTCTTCTCCAATTCCCCTCAGAAAGAGAGGGAGAGGCACTTGCACCACAGAGGAGTATTGCTAGAACCTGCAGAAAGAAGGTTTGTGGGGTGGAGTGGGAAGTGGGGGCTGTAATCTCTTGCTGAGAAGGTGTAACTGACTGCAGGCCCCTGCTGCTGTCTCACATTTGCCCTGAGGCAACGTTGGCCACTGCTGGGTCTACCCATGGTGGAGCACACCAGCCGTGCTAATGCAGGCCCATTCCCGTAAGATGGAGGACTCCTTAGTGGATTACTTTGGTTTCAGGACTCCCCATCAACTCTTCTAAGTCTTTTCCATATAGTGCTGCAGTGGTCTGAGACTCTTCCTATCCAATTCTCTTTCCTTCCCATTTCCTTTCCTTCACAGGTGTCAGACCAGCATTGGGATCTAAAGATCGCCCTGCTTTCTGTGGCTCTATTTTTTTTTCCCACAGCTGTTTCCCCAAAAAATCTTTTGCATGTATAATCTCATTTTAGCATTTGCTTTTTGGAAGGCCCACACTATCACATAAGTCAATATAAAATGAGCAATTATTTTAGACTTTGAGTTAGCATTCTCACAAAGCAAGATACACAAGTGGCCAAAAATAAAAAGCATGTGAGTTATCAGAAAATGTAAATTAAAATCATAGTTACATGTCATCTAACACCCAGTAGGACTAAAATTAGAAATATTGACAACAGTAAATGTGTGAAAAGTTACAAATAGAATTCTCAATGATTGCTGGTGATTGTATAAAAGATTACTAAAACTTTGGAAGTGCTTTAGAAATTTCTTACACAGTCAGTTATACACATAGTTTTTGAGGCCAAAACTGCACTTCTATTAATACAAATGCATAAATGAAAGTTTATGTCTAAAGATGGATTTCTACAAGAATATTTATGGAAGCTTTATTCATAATAGCCAAAATTTGGTAGCAGCCCAAATGTCTGTCAAAAGAATGGATAAAAATATTTTGTAGATTTAAACAATGATAATACTAATCAATAAAATGAAATGTAATACTGAATCAGAAAACAACATGTGTTTGTCTCAAAATCACTGAACCAGATACAAAACTTACGATATGATTTTCTTTATACACAATTCTAAAAAAAATGCAGCCGGGCGCGGTGGCTCAAGCCTGTAATCCCAGCACTTTGGGAGGCCGAGACGGGCGGATCACGAGGTCAGGAGATCGAGACCATCGTGGCTAACACGGTGAAACCCCATCTCTACTAAAAAATACAAAAAACTAGCCGGGCGAAGTGGCAGGCGCCTGTGGTCCCAGCTACTCGGGAGGCTGAGGCAGGAGAATGGCGTAAACCCGGGAGGCGGAGCTTGCAGTGAGCTGAGATATGGCCACTGCACTCCAGCCTGGGCGACAGAGCCAGACTCAGTCTCAAAAAAAAAAAAAAAAAAAAAAAAAAAATGCAATTAGTCTGTAGCAACAGAGAACAGACCAGTAGTCATCTAGGATGGATCAGGGTAGTGGAGGCACGGGGGCCCTGCAAAGAGGTGGGAGGAGGCTTTGTAGGCAAAGAAAATGTTCTGTAATTTGATTATAGCAGTGGCTTCCCCAGTGCATCAACTGTTAAAATTAATTAAACTGCCAATTAAAAGAACTCAATTTACTGGACATAAATTATACCTCAATCAAATTGATCAAAATATTTCCACATATGTAGATTCATTAAACATATTGAAAATAAACTAAATGTTCTAATTTGATGGAATGCAACGCCCATCGTTTGGAAGCTATGTGTCCACAAATAAAAATTCAGAGATAAAGATATGTAAAAAAATATTTAAAAGTATGCAATACAGGGGAAAATACTTTCTAATATTACCGACATTTTTATGGTCCCATAGCTCATAAAACTATGATCTGTGTTTTTGCAAAGTGCAGAGGGTTTGTGATGTTTTGTATTAGATTAGAATCACAATTTGAAGCATTTGTCATGTTCTTCTTTTCTTGTATCATGTGATTTTTTTATATAAATGCATTTCTTGCATATATGCTTGAATTTATTATGAGTAAACAAACTTGAAAAATTACATCACTAGTAAATTATCAAAAGTGCTGAGGACAAAGTTATTCTATATTCAGTAAATTTTTAAAAATGCATCATTAGAACTTGTCTAAAAGACATTTCTGGAGATAATTCTGATTATTATGCTCATAAGTAATGATTCCATCATTTAAAATGAAATAGTATTAACATTTAAATGGTATATTAAAACAGTATTTCATCTACTGAGTTTCCATAATTCTTAGTAAGTGCTACAGTATTAAAATGCAGTTACATTTTGGTTTGTATCTAGAAGAGCATTCTATCTAACATTTCAATAGTACAATATTTGCTCTGTAATATTATGGCTATATTTATAATACTTTCTGTAATAATATGATTACAGTTATGGAATATAATTATTGTAATTTATTTATACAGCTGCTTTTTACAGTAAGATATTATTACTGTTATTCTGAGCAGTTTTAAAAAAAATGGGAGTGAAGAGGTCATTGAAGCAATAATGTGCAAGAACCATGGATTCACAGCCTGTCTTTCTACTTACCCACAAAGTCCGTTTTCTGTTTCTATCATTTCTTTAAATACATATATGTACATTTCTGTATTCCTGAAGGGTGCTGATTTGTGATAAGGGGTATTATCCCATGGCATAAAGGCAGGAGAGATGAGTTGAAAATTCTGAGGCCTGTTCAGATAGCCTCGTTTTGCATTCTGTGATTGAAGATGTAAGAAACAACAAGGCAGTCTTCCAGCATTCTGTGTGTGTCCACATCCTGAGATCTTCATGCTTGGACCTGTACTGCCATTGTGCCTGGGTTCGTTCATCACTTTGTAGTTTGACATCCAGAAATGAGTGGGGTAAAACAAAGGAGTGAGTCAGGACAATGTTTTCGGTAAGTTTGAGTGTCATGGGGAGGCAGGTTGGAAAAAAGTATATTTTTAAATATGTTTTAACGTGAATGAATATGTATGAATAGTAGTGAGAAACAGCCATTCATGGACAAATACATTAATGATGAAGGATAAGAGGAGAAGTCAGGGGCAGGTGGGATTCAGAGGAGAATGGGGCAGAGGATGTGTACAATTCAGATAAATCATGGGAAATTAAGGGAATTACCTTCTGGTGACACTTCTCATTTTAATATATCATTCAAGTAAAAGCAAAGTCATCAATTGACTTGGTAGGTTTGTAGGAGAATCAGAGGTTTGAGTTTGGATCAGACTTTTCACCTTCCAGAGAGTAGCAGAGTGAGTTTATTAAAGACATTTAGAAGAGATGCCTGCTGAGTTTAGAGGTATTCTACAAGGCTTCAATGACAAAATGCATGATGTATTGCTTGGTAAACTAAAACATATTGAAATGGTACTCCATTTAACATGTTTCTATAATTCCTAAAATAAAGCAAAATAAATGAAACTGTTAAAATGCAGTTATAAAATGACATGTAATCTTTATGAAGTTTTCAGTGAATTACAGCTCTATGTTTTAGCTGGTAGATTTGGTCAGTTACTGAAACATTAATCACTACAGAAAGCTAGACATTTTAAAATTTACTTTTTGTATGTATAAAAAGAGTTAGACAAAGTTTCTTGTTCAAATTCCTTGCTGGCACATAGTAAAAATGGAACTCAGAAATTTTATTTTCCAGCCCACTGATTCAGTCACACTGATGAGGCAAAAACAATTCTCTCTGGTAAAACTAGTTTAAACGTGGCAATAAATCAATCTAAAAGCAACTTATAGATTCCTTCATTTCTTTTTCTGACAGATTCAGCTAGTGACATGAAATTTTTGTGTAACAAGAAACTATTTTGTGTCTTCTATCAGGTCAAGCTTACTCACATCTTAAATGGTGTCAACATCCATATTCCTAAGCAAGGCTTTAAATGAAGAAAGAAAATACCAACGTATGCTAGATTGTGCAAAGTGACCTTGTTTTAATTAACCGTTTAATTTTTTTAAACCATATATCACAAATACAACTCCTTCCTCCCCAAATTCCACCACTGGTCATTTAACAAACCCATTTCATGTGGCAAACATAAATCTTCTCCACAGTGCACCTTTTCCAAAAAAACTGCCTCTAAAAGTTCTAACCACTTTAGGTCCAATTCTAGTACTGCCTTTGCCAAGAAAATGTCTGTAGTCATGTCTACAAACTATTAAAAAATAGGCAAAACCTGAAAAGACATTTTATCTTTATTCTTTATTCTTTTTTTTTAGATGGGATCTCACTCTGTTGCCCAAGCTGAAGTGCAGTGGTGTGATCTTGGCTCCCTGCAACCTCTACCTCCTGGGCTCAAGTGATCCATCCTCTCACCTCAACCTCCTGAGTAGCTGGGGCCACAGGCCATGTCACCATTCTTGCCTGGCTAAATTTTTGTGGGTTTTTTTTTTGGTAGAGATGGAGTTTTGCCATGTTGCCCAGGTTATTCTTGAATCTCTGAGCTCAAGTAATCTGCCTGCCTTGGCCTCCCAAGGTGCTGGGATTACAGGTGTGAGCCACTGTGCTTGGCCCATACATATTGAAGAGAAGAGATACAAATGGCCAACAGGAATATGAAAAATGCTCAACATCTGTAATCGTCAGAGAAATGCAAACTAAAACCATGGAAGTATCATCTCACTCCTGTTAGAGTGGCTGTAATAAAAAAAAAAAAAAGAATAACATGTTGACGAGGGAGAAAAGGAATCCCTCATACATTGTCAGTGGGAATGTAAATGAGTACAGCCATTTTGGAAAACAGTTTGGAGTTTCCTCAAAAAACTAAAAATAGAATTACTGTATGATTCAGCAATCCCACTACAGGGTATATATCCAAAAGAATTGAAATTGGCATGTGGAAGAGATACCTGTACTCGCGTGTTTATTTCAGAATTATTAACAATAGTCAAGGTATGGAAGCAACTTAAGTGTCCATCAACAGATAAATAGATTTTTTAAATGTGGTATTCCATTTTGAACAATGAAATATTATACAGCCTTAAAAAAGGAAATTCTCTCCTTTGTGATAACAGAGATGAAACTGGAGAACAGTATGCTAAGTGGAGTAAGACAAAAGGACAGATACTATATAATCTCACTTATATGTGAAATCTAAATATGTCAGTCTCATTGAAACAGAGAGTAGGAAGGTGATTACCAGAGGTTGGAAAGTGCGGGGGAGGAGAAGGGATAGGGACAAGAGAGATATTGATCAGAGGGTGTGAATGTTCATTTAGATTGGAGGAATAATTTTTAGTGCAATAATCTATTGCACTGCATGGTGACCACAGTTAATACTGAATTGCATATTTCAAAATTGCTGGAAAAATAAATTTTTAACATTCTCACCACAAAAAAATGGAAAGAGGATGAGGTAATAGATATGTTAATTTGCTTGATTGAATGTTGGAGTGATCAGACCCAACCCCAGGTCATGGGGGCAACGAAGTCCGGCGGAATCCAAGGACTGAGAAAAGACAGTTTGAGAGAGAAAGGTGGGACCGGGGGCATTGCAGTCATGGAGGCTGTGAAGGCTGCGAGCGCTGGGAGCCCATGCTATTTATTGGTAATCCACCAGGTGGTGAGAATGTAGAGGTCAAAAGGGCACGTTGCATTAAGCACATGACTTACAGCTGTGATGGTTTAGCATTTGCTCTGCTACTAGAGATAATGGAGAGCAGGTTCTTTTAACTCAATTTACAATCGATCCTGGGAGAGCAAAGAGCCAGCAAGTCTAGACACATTCCAGAGCCACGAGCCCTGGATTCTATCCAGCCATAAGGGATTTTATGCCCTGGGCTTAGACTATGGTGCATCAGGGTAGTCTTCCAACCCTTTAGCACAGAGCTTGATGTTCCAAAGGCCACAAGGGGTTTTAGACCCTGGACCCCGGACATGTTCCAAGACTCTTTTACATTATGTCAGACATGCAAACCCTCCCTGCCTCAGCTTCTTCCAACACAGCTTTTCCCAACAGTTGAAACTTTCTAAAATGTATACATAAATCAAAATATCATGTTTTACCTTATAAATACACACAGTTATTATCTGCCAATTACAGATAAATTAATAAAATAAAAAGCTTTTTTGGAAGTTCTTAATACATGAAGAGTTAGCAAATGGTCAAACATTAATGGATTAGAGGTAGATAGGGAGATGGGAGGATGCACAAAGGATAAGTCATTAAGTTAAGATAGCACTCTCTGGGGAAGAGCCTGGGTGGACATGGCACGTGGTCCATCATCATAATTACTGTTTGCCATGACGACAAGACAGTGAGAGGATCAGGAATTACTGAAAATGAGGTATAATAGATGCAAGGTGCATTTCATTTATTTTTAAACTTTTAAGACTATTCTCTCCTTGAATTTTATGTGGTTATTTAGGGCCATCCTCTGCTCTATTTATGTTAATACTATTAGTATTGCTGTACGCAAATTATTATTTACAACTTTGTTAGTTTCCTTTGATCATGCCCCAGATGCACTGTTTTTTTAAAAAGGTTTCTGGTACTTGCTGTCAAACTGGAAACATTGGACCAAATTACATTAGTTTACAACATGTTAGTTTCAGTTTTATCAATCCTATTCAATGAATTTTCTGTCAATTCTGACATCAATATCACTCAATTATTAGAACAATATAATATTTTTAGATTTGAACGTCACGTTTTTACTCTTGGTTAAAAAATTTGTGTTGTCATTTTTCTGACCTTCATATTCTAATCAAGATTCCTCAACCTTGGCAACTTAACATTTTGGACCAGGTAATTCTTTCTTGTAGGCACTATTTAGTAGAGAATGTTAAGTAGGATCTCTGGCCTCTACCAGCTAGATACAAGTAGGAATAAGCATGGCTGTGACAACTAAAAATGTCTCCAGAAGTTGTCCAGTGTCTTCTGGGGGTAAATAATTCCTGTTCAAGAACCACTCTTGTAAATAAACTGCGACATCATTTTTTTTAATTGAAAAGTAAATCGCACTAGAAATTTCAATTGGCATTCAATTAATCTTATAAATATAAGGGTAAAAAAGTAAAAAATAAACTTCTTGACAACATCTGTTATTCTTAATCAATGTATTGTGGTGCCAAACCTTAGTTTCTAACACTGCCCTTTTTTTTTTTTTTTTTTTTTTTTGAGACGGAGTCTCGCTCTGTGGCCCAGGCTGGAGAGCAGCAGTGATCTCGGCTCACTGCAAGCTCCGCTTCCCGGGTTCACGCCATTCTCCTGCCTCAGCCTCCGGAGTAGCTGGGACTACAGGCGCCTGCCACCACGTCTGACTAATTTTGTTTTTGTATTTTTAGTAGAGACGGGTTTCACCATGTTAGCCAAGATGGTCTCGATCTCCTGACCTCGTGATACGTCCGCCTCGGCCTCCCAGAGTGCTGGGATTACAGGTGTGAGCCACCGCGCCCAGCCCTAACATTGCTTTCTTAATGATTCACAGATTTTCTATCCTCTCCTGAAAAATATGCGTTATCCATTAATATTGTTGCTGTTGTATGCAATATGAGAGATTTTTTCTGGACATTGCCCATAGGAAGGCTATGAGTGCGGGTAATCTTAATTTGTGAAGTATTTCATGAAAGTGTATGAGTGTGAACATACATGTCTCTGTGTGTAGGTTTGGGTAAACATAAGGCTATCATATTTTTTGTGGAAAGTTAGGAAGGGTAAATTAACTTAAACTCCATTTGAAACACAAACAGAGGCTCTGCAGTTTGAAAAGCTCTCTGTCAATAATGAGACAGAATCAGGGCAATGTAAAATGGATTGCCAAGGTTGGAAAGGGTGAACCCATAAGTGATGCCAATTGTTTCGTGGCATCTAGATACAATCAATATTGAAAAACATTATCTTTGTGGGTAGCTATTTGGCTCATTTCTCCCATTATGCTGGATCCTACATGAAGAAATTATTTTATCAATGATAAAGGCAGACACTAGTTAAAATGGTAAGGACTCATTTCAATCAGTAATAATTATTGCAATAGAAAAAAGAGTCCATTGTGGACTGAACTCAACTTTGATTTGTACAGAGGTGACAGGAAATTCTAAAGAGAGAACAAGGGAGTAAATAGGAAAGGAGGTGAGCATGAGTTTGGTAGAGTCAAGGATGTGAAAAAATACAAACGGTTAGTTAGTGTGACTGTGGTTAGGCCAGCTGTGCTTGCTAGCTGGAGATTATAGATATTTATCATTCCAGAGAGACTGGGAGACAGAGGCTCTGTCCTCAGGTGTTGGCTGAAACAAATAGTGAAATATTTGCAGCCTTGAATTTTCTCAAGCAGGCACTATAAAGGGGGCCTAGGGTCATCTTAAGGATGTGGCCTGGAGGTGTTAGAAGTAATGTTAGTGTTTGTTGAAATCTTTATGGACCTAGTTGAAGTCAAAGCCTAGTGGAACAGGAGGCCCAGAGGAGCCCGGCTGGAGTTTGGTCAAGGAGAGAATCTTTGTTAGTTCCACGGAGATCAATGTAGTCAATTTTCCCAGCTATTTTCATGTTTTCTGTCAGTGCTCGTTTGTTAAAAAGTTAAATTAGCCATCAGAGAGAAAGTAAATTTGAGAAATGTAAAACTGAGCTAAAATGGAACTTCCATCTGTATTCTTATTCAAAAATACATCATGCTTTGCATATCAGAAATCCATAATGAATCTTCAAGCTTATACAAATTTTTGTCTAATATTGTTGGGAATATCTCCTTAACTGCCACTAGTACATGTATAAGTTTGGTATGAATTTAGAATGCCATTTATGCTTAATTTAGGGAAGATTATGTCTTACTTTACTCCAGAACCAAACAAGATGCATTCAACTACAAAATATAGAATGTAAATATATAGTCTATTTCAAAATCTTCAGAATTTATTCTGATGTGTTATCTAATATAAATACCAGGATGTTTTAAAAGTTTGACTTAATATACTTGACTTATAGGGACAATAACTTTTAGATACTGAATATAATGTCTACATCATCGAAAGTCTTAACCTTATAAATCTCTAAAAGTGCCTTTAACTATAAGTGATTTAACTGAGATCTGGATAAATCCCAACCAGCAGAATGAAAAATGTCTTTAAAGGGAAAGTCTAGAATATTAGATAAGGAGCAAAAGCACAAGACCTGTATTGATATGAAAACATTTTCTCTTAGAAACTGATAGAAGAATATTCTTCCTGAAGCAGGACTCAGTGCTGGGGTATAGAAAATTGTTCGTGATGCTATACATTTTTACCACCAAGAGTTTTAAGTTATATAGTCAGATTCTGTACACTAACGTCATCTTCCAAAGTGTGAGGTTTCTAGTTGCATCTTTACTGTATTTACTCAGGTTGCCGCCATATATAAAAGAGTGCAGGAGTTCATAAAACTTACTCCCTCTGCTCTTGAAGGTGAAGAGCACACTTTAGTAGCAAAAGAAAATGGGTTTTGAAAGCAAAACAAGGAAAGAAATCTCTCTGGGCCCTGCTTCTATTTCTTAAAAAATAAGTCAATTTAGTTCTAATGGTAATAAATAGATACATGATTTAAATAAAGACCAGTTCAATTCTGAAAAAGAATAAAGTGACTTCAAAAAAATGATTAATGTTTAACATACTCTCTTTGGAAAAACATATAGACTTAAAGAATCTAGATTGGTTTTTCTTGGAAATGATCATAATTTCTAGAACTATTTTAACAGGTGTGGAAATGTGCTTTTTTTTTTTTTTTTTTTTTTTTTTTGAGACAGAGTCTCGCTCTGTTGCCCAGGCTGGAGTGCAGTGGCCGGATCTCAGCTCACTGCAAGCTCTGCCTCCCGGGTTCACGCCGTTCTCCTTCCTCAGCCTCCTGAGTAGCTGGGACTACAGGCGCCCGCCACGTCGCCTGGCTAGTTTTTTGTATTTTTTAGTAGAGACGGGGTTTCACTGTGTTAGCCGGGATGGTCTCAATCTCCTGACCTCGTGATCCACCCATCTTGGCCTCCCAAAGTGCTGGGATTACAGGCTTGGAGCCACTGTGTCCAACCGGAAATGTGCTTTAGGTTTTTTGTGTGATCAACAATGGGAAAGACTAGTTCAGCATCTGTCTTGGTCAGTTTGGCTGCTGTAACAGAAATACCATAAGTTGGCTGGCTTAAACAATAAGCGTTTATTTCACATAGTTCTGGAGGCTGGGAAGTCCAAGAGCAAGGTGCCGGCAGATTCAGTGTCTGGTGGGTGTCCACTTTCTGTTTCATAGAGGCTGTCTTCTTGCTATGTCCTCACCAGGTTAAGCAAAGAGGCAAGAGACCTCTTTGGGGTTTCTTAATTCATAAATGGAATTAAGGGCGTTAATTCCATTTATGAGTCTCCACCTTCATGACCTAATCATCTTCCAAAGGCCCCATCTCCTAATATCATTACAGTGGGAGTTAAGATTTCAACATATGAATTTAGGGGGACACAGACATTCAGTCCTTAACAGCATCCACACAGTCAAGTTGCAGCAAAGTTCTAAATAGGACATACATTTGAATGATCTGTCATGAAGAATATTTGTGAAGTGTATCATCTTTACTCCACAAATGTATCATTCCCTGAAAAGCACATTCTAAGTCCTTAACAGCATCCACACAGTCAAGTTGCAGCAAAGTTCTAAGTAGGACATACATTTGAATGATCTGTCCCGAAGAATATTTGCGAAGTGTATCATCTTTACTCCACAAATGTACCATTCCCTGCAAAGCACATTCTACGTGCCTTAAATGTGAGCCAATGGGAAAACAAGCTCATATATTGAATATTAAGCCAGCTTGTCAGGTTTCTTTCATTAGATGCAATTGATTTCTAAACTTAGGACCATGGATATTGCTAAAATTCTTTTCAAGGCTTTTCTTCATTAACTATTTTAAGAAACATACAAAAGGCCTTCAGGATGACTAGAAAGTGAGTACAGACAGCCTTTTAAGGTCATCTATCACTGGTGATGTTTTCAAGTGTAAGAAAGGAGCATTGTCTGAGAAGTTGTCCTTTTCCTACCATGAAAAGTATTTTTATTTTTTCTATGTATTAGGTGACAGATTGTTATATTTAATGTGTATCTCTACTTCCCTTTTTATAATCATATGCCAGTTTTAAATCTAGGTTTGATTCCAGTTGCTGCTATTACACATTTACTTGATATCAGTTAAAGTTAGTGGAGGACATTTTTGCAGTAGTATTTTGTTAACACATACAGACTAAAAATGAAAACAAAACAAAATTACCGTTCTCCCTCTATGTTCTAGAACTTTAGGCAGTCAACATTTTAAGGAGATAGATAACTACTATTTTTAGTAATAGATAAAGCTAATGTGTAAAGACAGAATTTCTCTTTAAATTATTTATGTCCTCCAAACAAATATTACTTTAACTACCTGTATATTTATTGTTCTTGATATTTCTATACAATGACTCTTCTTTCATTTTCATTGATTTATTCATTGATTTATCTCCATCCCCAATTCCGTGTCTTTGTACTAATAATCCCTGATTAGATGTCAAAAATAGAAAGCAGATTTTATTCATTTTTCATTGATTCAATGAACAATTATAATTGAGTTCCCGCAGTGTCCCAGGCATTGTCCTAAGCATAAAGGTAATCGATAGATTAACAAAACTAACCTGCTCCCTCAACCACTCAGCCTACTGTTTACCAGATATTGGGCCTAACATTTCACAAATTATTCCACTTAATTTTAACAAAAATCCTGTGAAACATATAGTATTATAATCTAGTTCTATACATTAACAAATTCAAGAATATTTACTTGACTTGGCTTTGTCATCTGATTGGAAAAGCACCAGTGCTGCTTAACTCATAGCATATACATGTCCTTCTCAGGATATTTTTTTCTTTTTTAAATTGGTTGAAGAATAAACAAACAAACAAACTGTCAGGTCAATCAATTGAATACAGAAGATAAAGTCATGATGAAAGGATTGTTTTTCACTCTCCTTTAAAAAGTACATTTTATTTATGTGCTCAGGTTGTTTAGTATTCTTTAATAAATGAATAAATTAAATCCAGATTAATAATAATACAAATAGTTGTTTTGCATTGTAGTTGTAAAATAATAACAATTTGAGGAAATCTCTGGGTCTGAGATAAACTGTACCATATGATATTGAATAGTCAATTGGTAAGGAAGGCAGAAAGTTAAAAAAAAAGTTATTACAGGGGATTATTATTCAAAATGAAAGGAATCTTCTAACCAGAGATATTTTCTGACTCTGTTCATTTCATCCTCACATCATGTAAAAAACAGAAACAGGCATAACAATGACTACAAAACACTGTGCTGTCTGACAAAGAAATATTTTGGGTTATTTTCATTTGCCAGTTTGGATCATGGATGAAGTTGACCATTCTACTTTAGGTGTCTTCACCTATAGATTTAAATACAACTTTGGATGAAGGTAAGCGGTTTCTAAGGATGTTTTTTTAAAACCCCTATGGTGACTTTATTATTACTTAGATTGCAAAACAAAACAGAAAGCATTTGGTCTATGGCTTATAAGGTGATTTTTGAAATTAAAGCCAACGTCACAGAACTAACACAGGCCAAACTCATAAACTTTCAAATGAAATTGGCCTCTGCCAAACAATATTGACCAATTATCATCACAGCTGTATTTGCAAAACCATGGTAAAGGAAGTAGTGTGCTATTTTGTTGGGACTCTATTTGAGAACTAATTAAAATGGTCTAAAAAATTAGAGCAAACTTTATCTTAAAATCTTAGATATCTGTTTTTATATAAATCACTTATTTTCCAATTCTTTGGATAGTCATTCAAATTATGGGAAATAAAAATTTCAATTTGCTTTAATTAACATATTTTTCATTTCTACATGAAATGGCACTATTACTTGTATGAGACAAATATAGCTGGAAGATTGACAGATGTTATTATGAACATAAATGGCCATAATAGTCGGCATGAGTTTTGAATGCTGTAATTACCCAATGGGATGGACTAATGCTGAGTTTGACTACACAAAATTTTCCCTGAAGGGTTGCATGGAAAATTTCATACATGAAGTCAACTCGTTGATTTTACAATAATGTAATTCTGGAGTAAATACTAATTGTGTGTGTGTGTGTGTTTTGTATAGTGTGCTCTTGATTGTTCAATATATCATGACACTCTACAAGGCAGGATTCAGGAGGGGGTGCTAACTTGCTCCAAAGCTCTCACTTTTTAATTTACTTTAGTGACTCATTTTGAGATTCAATGTCACATGAGTCAGACCACAGCTTGTGTCATTCTTATTCTGATAAGAAACCATTTGGCATTTTGAAAAATGACCTCCATGTAATCACAATCAGAATACATAAGGATGTTTTAATGGGGAAAAATCCTTTTCTATTCAATCAGTGTGTGTGTTTCTTCTCATAAGCCACTACATAAACTGCAAATTTCAGCAGATAAAGTTTAACTCAGTTTGTTCAGTGCATTTGTCTTTAGATATTGCTTGGAATAGTATGAACAGGGCAATCAGCCACTTCAAACTATTGCCTACTATCTAACGTAATATGAATAAAGTAGATACCACATTATACATATGAAAAATGATTTCAAGGGTAAATTCAATTTTATTTTCCTGAGAAGCTAGCACTTTAAAAAGTATAATATTGAAGATAAAATACAGTATTGAAATATAAATTAAGGTAAGAAAAATGATTGAAAGCAAAATAAAATCTAGGTAGGAAAGTGGGTGAACCTTTTTAAGTTTTTTAGGGTAAAAGCATATAATGGCATCTGTATATGTATGACCTTGTCTCTCCAACATATATAGTCATTACTTTACAAAATTAATATTATAAACTTATGTTTTTCATTTATTGCTAATTATAAGATTAATATGTTTTGTTGTTATTCATCAAAAACAAATTAAGATTAAATATATCATAAAAGATTTTGCAATGTAATCCATTATGTGCATAGTGCTGACCACCCAGCAATGTTTAACAAGTGCATATCAACAATCACTAAATGCCTTAGTTCCTGATATACTTTCTAAGTGAGCAGGTGTTTTCGAAAGTGATCTAAAAAGGGCAATTTTTGCTTCAAATGATGTATGGAATTATAGGGAGAAGGATCAAGTAAACTAGGGTTGAGAAAGTGAGAACTCAGGCTGCAAGATGATTTACTGGAAGGCAGAAGGAGTAATTATTGAATAACTCAGTAAGTAAATAAGAAAGATCCTTAATAAGCACGAGATAAACAATGGAGAGAATCTAAATTAAATATAACCAATCAGCACACACACACACACACACACACACACACACACACACACACAATGTATTCATTCAACAATTTTAATAAAATATTTATCATGCTCTAGGCACACTTGTGGGCGATGGGGATACAGCAATCAGTGAAAAAGGCAAAAAATATCTGTTCTTAACGGCCATCACGGAACTTGTATTCCAGTGAGACACAGGATTAACAGGAAAAATGAACAAATTATAATGTACATTAGTAAGAAATTAATGCTATGGCAGAAATAAAACAGGAGTGAGGGTAAAGGAATGTTGAGAAGTGGGTTAAACTTTAGATAGCTGTTAGTTTGTTATTGCTGCTGTAACAAATTGCCACACATTTAAGAGCTTAAAACAACACAAAGTTACCACCTTTTGGTTGTGTAAAGTCATATAGACCCAGGGTGTAATGGGTCTCAGTGGGCTAAAATCAGGATGTTGGCAGGGCTGCATTCCCATCAGGTTGCTCTAGGGGAAAGTTCATTTTCTGGCCTTTTCTTGCTTCTGTGGAGCATCCACATTCATAGTTGGCGCATGACTTTCTTCCTGCATCTTCAACACTGGCAAAGCTGCCTGTCTCTGTGTGTTTCTTCCTCAGTCACGTTTCCCTCCTGGCTGTCCTCTTCTGCCTTGCTCTTCTACTTTGAAGTACTCTTGGAATTCTGTGGAGCCCACGTGGATAATCCAGGATGATGTCCTCATTGTAAAGTTGACTAGCAAATTTCATGCTATTTACAGCTTTAATTCCCCTTTGCCATGTTAACTAACATATTCACAGGTTTGGGGGATTAGGACGTGGCCATCTTTTATTCTGCCTATAATGAATATACAAGAAAAGGAGACAAGGATAGCCAATAAAAGCCTCACTCATATTTGAGTAAAGATGGAATGAACGTGTAACTCCTGCTGCAAGGGCTCTGAAGCAGCGGTTTGCGTAGGCCTTCTAGAAATAGTGTGGCTGAAATAAAGAGCTCAGGATAAGAACATGAGCAATAGGAGAGGAGTTCAAAGAATTAATGGCAAAATTTGGAGGTAAAATAGTGTTTCGTAGCAAAAAAAACCAAACCAAAACAAAACAAAAAACTGACTTCTATACTGAGTGAGATAAAAATCCCTATAGGATTTTAACCAAAAAGGTAACATTATGCCAAAGATTTAGAAAAGATAATCCTGGCAGCTTGTTGATGGTCAAAGGCAGCATCTAGAGAAGACCAACCAAAACAACAAGAATCTGTATAGAAGGTGAGGGGGACAGGGCCCAGTAGTAGTAGCAGTAAGAAGTGAGAAGCAGTTGGATTCTGGGTATATGTCAAAAGTAGAGCTGGCAAGATTTGCTGGAGGTTTACAGGTGTATTGTAAATAAAAGTGGTTAAGGGAATCTCCAAGGTAGTTGAGTTTCACATTTGGAAAAACTCATCTGCCTTTTATTGAGATGGGTAAGATTATGAGAAGAACATTATGATTTTATTTGATTTGTTTTTTAGAAACAGAGTCACTCTGTTTGTAAAAGTCTCACTGCAGCCTCAAACTCCTGGGCTCAAGCAATCCTCCTGCCTCTTCTTCCCGAGTAGCTGAGACTACAGGCATGTGTCACCATGCCCGGCAACAGTGGGTTTTTGATGGAAGATAATATTAAGAGTTAATCTTGAACACATAATGCTTAAGATGGCTGTTAGACATCCAAATTAAGATAGCAAATAGAGGGTTGAATAGATGAGCCTAGAGTTCAGAGAATATATAAATTGTAATAAGTGAAAGATTATGTATATTTTTCAAAGCCATGAAATTGATTGAGGTAGTCAACCAAGAGTTTACATAAGAAATAAAAGAGACTAAAGACTAAACACTGGGACACACCAAATGGAAGTGAGGGGAAGGAAGAGGAACCATGAAGGAAAACTGAGAGACAAGAAAGAGAAGTTGGGACAAGACCACGATGTATAGAGTCCTGAGAGCCTAGAGGAGAAAATGGTTCCAAGAATCATAACTACTCTGTCATGCTGTTGTGTCAAGTGAGCAGATGGCGAAGAATTGCCACTGGATTTGGTGATGTTAAGGGGTTTTGTTGATGGGCACAGCTGCAGTGGGAGGCAAAACTGAGATTGCGGTGAATAGAAGACTTGGGAAAGAGAATCAGAGACAACAAATAAAACTTTGTATACATTTTTCTTTGTGCACATGAAATGCTTTGTACACATTTTGCTGTAAAACTTTACATAGTAACTGAAGGAGGAATGGGGTAAATGTAGCATTCTAAGATAAGAGAAGTAATATTTATTGTGGAGAGTGGGTTACTAGAGATGAAAACTTCAGACATGAAAAAAGGGAGAATTGCTAGAAGAATATTCCTGAGTGTAGGCGGGAGAGAAATGAATTCTAGTGCAGACATCTTGACCTTGGCTAGTAGAACATGAAATTTATTCATAGGTACAAAAAAGAAGGCAAAATATGTGTGTACAGATGCTGAAACTATAAGTGATGGTGATCTTATGGAGGATTTTTGGGATGGCCTCAGTATTTTCAGTGAAACAAAACACAACACCAGCTCATATAGAGAATGAGTTTTTGGTGGTGTACATTTGAAGATAAAAGGCAGTGAGAGAATAGATGACTTAAGAAATATAGAAAAACTTTGTGTCACCTTTATGGGTTTAACTGAAGTTAGTGTCAGGGAATTTAGGAGAAACTAGTTATCAAGGTTCTGTGGTTTTTTTCCAATCCCCATTCAGCTCTCTCAGTACAGAGATACAATATTGGGGGGGACCAAATTTAACTAGGGTTGTGGTTTAAGCAACTAACTTTGACAAAGTGACAGGGACAAGGGATTAGGAGTACAGGCAGATCTGGTTTCATTGTGCTTCACTTTATAGTGCTTCACAGATCTTGCAGTTTTTTGTTTACTTGTTTGTTTCTGTTTGTTTTTTGAGACAAACCCTTGCTCTGTCACCCAGGCTGTTGTGCAGTGACACAATCTTGGCTCACTGCATCCTCCGCCTCCTGGGTTCAAGTGATTCTCATGCCTCAGCCTCCCAAGTAGCTGGAATTACAGGCATGCAACACCATGCCCAGCTAATTTTTGTATTTTTAGTAGACGTGTGGTTTTGCCATGCTGGCCAGGCTGATCTCAAATTCCTGACCTCAAGTGATCTGCCTGCCTCAGCCTGCCAAAGAGCTGGGATTACAGGTGTGAGCCACCGCGCCCGGCCTGCGTTTTTTACACATCAAAGGTTTATGGCAACCCTGTGTTGAGCAATTCTATCAGTACCATTTGCTTTTTAACCAGCATGTAGTCACTTTGTGTCTCTGTGTCACATTTTGGTAATTCTCATAATATTTCAAACTTTTTCATTATTATTATATCTGTATGTTGGCCTGTGATCAGCAGTTTTAATGCTACTGTTGTAATTGTTTTGGAGAACCATGAACTTTACCAATATAAGACAGCAGACTTAATAAATGTGTGAGTTCTGACTGCTCCACCAACTGGCCATTTCCTCAGCTGTCTCCCTCACCTTAGGCCTCCCTATTCCCTGACACACACCTATCATAAAATTAGGCCAATTAATAACCATACAATATAGCCTCTCAGGGTTCAAGTGAAAGAAAACGTCACACATACTTCACTTTAAATCAAAAGCTAGAAATGATTAAGCTTAGTGAGAAAGGCATGTTGGAGGCTAAGCTAGGCCAAAAGCTACACCTCTTGTATGAGTTGGTTAGCCAAGCTGTGAATGCAAAGAAAAAGTTCTTGAAGAAAATTAGAAGTGCTACTCCAGTGAACAAAGGAGTGATAAGAAAGCAAAATAGCCTTACTGCTGATACTGAGAAAGTTTGAGTGGTCTGGATGGATCAAAACAGTCACTATATTTTCTTAAGCCCAAGCCTAATCCAGAGCAAGGCCCTAACTCTTAAATTCTATGAAGGTTTAGAGAGGTGAGGAAGCTGCAGAGGTTAGTTCGTAAAGTTTAAGGAAAGACATCTCTATAACATAAAGGTGCACAGTGAAGAGCAAGTGCTGATGAAGAAGCTGCAGCAAGTTATCCAGAAGATCTAGCTAAGATCATTGATGAGAATGGCTACAGTCACCAACAGAATTTCCATGTAGACAAAAGAGCCTTCCATTGGAAGAAGATACAATATACCACTTTCATTGCTACAGAGGAGAAGGCTATGCTTCTCCAAACTTCTCAAACTTTGGAAGCCTCTGTCTTCCCAACTTCAAAGGACAGTCTGACTCTCTTGTTAGGGGCTAATGCAGCTGGTGATTTTAAGATGAAGCCAATGCTCACTGACCATTCTGAAAATCCTATCACCCTTAGGAATTAAACTAAATCTATTCTGCCTGTGCTCTATAAATGGAGCAACAAAGCCTAGATGTCAGCACATCTGTTTACAGCACGGTTTACGGACTATTTTAAGATCACTATGGAAAAAAAAGTTCCTTTCAAAATATGACTTCCCATGAACAATGCCCCTGAGCTCAGATGGAGCTGTACAAGGAAACAGGCACTGTTTCACAAGTTATAACACAGTGGCCATTACGTAGCTCATGGATGAAAGAGGAATTTCGACTTCCAAGTCTTTTTATTTTTGAAATATACTTTGCAAGGATATAGCTGCCGTATATATAGTGATTCTGATGGATTTCGGAAGAGTAAACTGAAAGCCTCATGAAAAGAATTTACCATTCTAGAAACCATTAAGAACATTTGTGATTCAAGGGAGGAGATTAAAATATCAACATTAACAGGAGTTTGGAAGAAGTTGGTTCCAACCCTCAGTGGATGACTTTGTGAGGTTCAAGACTTCAGTGGAGGAAGTAACTGCAGATATGATGGAAATAGCAAGAGAACTAGAATTAGAAGTGCAGCCTGAAGATGTGACTGAATGGCTGTAACCTCATGACAAAGCTTGAACGGATGAGGAGTTGCTTTCTATAGATGAGTGGTTTCTTGAGAGGGAATCTACTCAAGTTGAAGATGCTATGGACATTGTTGAGATGACAACAAACAAATATTCCATAAATGTAGTTGATAAAGCAGTGGCAGGGGTTGAGAGGATTGACTTCAATTTTGACAGAAGTACTGTGGTTAAATGCGGTCGAACAGTATTAATTGCTACAGAGAATTTTTTTTTTTTTTTTTTTTTTTTTTTTTTTTTTTTTAGACAGAGTCTTGCTCTGTTGCCCAGGCTGTAATGCAGTGGCCCGATCTTGCTGATCTTGGCTTATGGAAACCTCCACCTCCTGGGCTCAAGAGATTCTTCAGCCTCAGCCTCCTGAGTAGCTGGAACTACAGGTGCATACCATCACACCTGGCTGATTTTTACATTTTTAGTAGAGATGGGGTTTCAGCATATTGGCCAGGGTGGTCTCAAACTCCTGACCTCGTGATCCACCTGCTTCGGCCTCCACTGCACCTGGTCTGAGAAATTTTTCTTCAAAGAAAGAGTCAATCGATATGGCAAACTTCATTGTTGTCTTATTTTTAAAGATTTACACAACCAGCCCAATCTTCAGCAAACACCATCCTGATCAGTCAGTAACCATGAACACTGAGGCAAGACCATCCACCAGCAAAAAATTATTACTCAATGAAGTCTTATGTGATTCTTAGTATTTTTTAGTAACAAAGTATTTTAAAATTAAGGTACCTTATTTTTTTGGAAATAATGCTATTGCACACTTAGATTACAGTATATTGTACACATAGTGGTTTTAAGCACTGGAAAACCAAAAAATGTGTGTGACTCACTTTATCATGATCTTTGCTGAATGGTGGTGGTCTGGAACTATACACACAATATTTCCAAGATATACCTGTATATCCTTTTCTATTATATTCAACCTGTGTAAGAAGAGAAATCAGGGTATTATGAAGATGAGGGACCGTAAAATAATGTGAGCATCAATGGAATAGTGTTCTGAAAAGTTGGTAAGTAACCACTAATGGGAAGGAGCTAAAACGATGCCACTGACATCAAAGAGGAATATTTGAAATATTGCTCACAGAAAGTGTGCAGCTACTGGCAATGTCAGGTCCTGGGTGTGATCATGGAAGTGGTGGATGAGGCGGGGTCCCAGGCAATTTGTTGGATGAGAGATGACTTCTTACTTAGACATGCTAGGCTGTGGCTGTAAAGACAACCAAAAAAATACATCATGTCTCTGTTTTCAAACTGCATTTCTAGATGGTGGCCAATTTTCTTCCAATAAATGATTCAGGAACCCAGACTCCACCTACCTTTTAGATTTTTTTCAAAGCCTTATTTTTCTTACATCCTATAGACAGGAGAGTGAAGAGGGCATAGAGGAGGCCAACTGACTTTTAAAAGCCTTGATCCTGAAGTGGCACAGATCAGCTTTAATCATATTTTATTAGTGAGAACTAGTAACATGACTATACCTTAATAAAAAATTGGAGAAACATTCTGTGACATGGAATCTTCACTTTCAGCTTCAAATTTTATTCATGGAAGGACAGAATGGGTTTTAGTTGTCATTTCTTTGTCTTTGCCATGGGAGGACCTGGGAAGAAGGGATTAGGGGATTAAAAGGATCGTGTACAGGAGTATAGAAATCAGTAAAACATGTGACAGAGGTAGTGTTGAGGAAAGAGACTTTTGTCAGGAGCCAAAGGGAATGAAATGAGTGTTCTAAGCATTGATGGATGAGTGTTGTAAGGAGGAATAGTGTGTAGTAGGGTCTGATGACACGACAAACAAAAGTGGGTGTTGGTGGGATTTGAGAGCAAGAATCATCTGGAAGTGAATATGAGAAACAATGAGGATGTGAACCGTATCTTTTAACCTTGGTGTTGTGAGGGACTTGGGAGAGAAAACAGCTATTATCTGTGCCTGCAGCAGGAGCAATGTTTTAGGGAAGATTTGGACTTTTTTGGACAAGAAAGCAAAGGAAGCTTTCATAAAAGAACTTGAGGCCACAACAGGTTTTGCTATTGATGGAATTGAAATTCCAGAGTGCAGAGTGGAAGAGTTTAGGAGATGACGAGTGCCAGAAGGTGGAAGGAAAGTCAGCCTGCCCAGTTATATGAGGATTAGAGCCCCAGGAGATGAGGGACAAATGTTGACTCCCAAGGTTCTTGTGGTGACTGACATGAACAGAAACGAATCTTAATGATACCAAGACACAGTGGGAAAGGGACTGTGGGCATCAGGAGAGGAGGGGCTTCCCCTGGATTCCTGCTGTCAGGGCACGGAGTCCTTCAGAGGGGCGGCCATATTGCACTGTGTAGGCACTCTCTTGACCACTACCACAGGGTCCTGTAGGGTGTGGCCTTTCTCATAGTGTATGGGATTTTACTTGAATTCTGCAGAAAAAATCCTCTTGGCTTCCATGGGGTGTACTCACTCTGACCTCATAAACTCCCTTTTTCACTTCAAAGCTTCTCCTTTCATTCTCACTTAACTTTATTCTAATTAAGGTTTCATGCTCATTGCATTACAAAACAGCTCAAGGAAAGCATCTAGTGACCTCCATGTTGTTAAACCCAACAACCAGGCTCAGTCCTCATCTTAATTGACCAGTCTGCAACATTTCACAAGTTAATTCTTCCTTTTCTTCTTGAAGCACTTTCTTCTCTTGGCTTAAAAAACCTCAGATATAAATCCAGCCCCTCATCCCCACCTTTGTCTCTGACTTTTCTAGGTCTCCTTTCCTGCATGCTATTCATGTCTCTGAGCTTCAAATCTTGGAGGGTCCCAGAACTGAGCCCTTGGACCTCTTTACCTCTCTATTGAAATTCATCATCTAAGTCATTTCATGCAGGATTTGTGATTTACATGTTAGTTAAAATAACTAGTCAAAACATTTTCCCCAAAATCGAGAAGCCCTTTAGCTAATGACCTGGTGAATATCTCAAAAATTTGACTGTATCGTAGGCAACTCAAAAAGGACCTGCTTGCTTTTCAGCGATTCTTACCTGTTACCTTGACCAAAAGCTTTGGAGTCACCTTCAGATTATTTCACTCAAACCTCACACTAACAAAGCATATTCAGGATTTAACCTATTTTATGACCTCACTTTTACCAGTCCCAGCCAGGCCACTATAATCTGGTGCTTGAATTATTGCTTTGGTTTTCTATCTGGTCATCACTACTGTTTTAAAAACATATCAGATTATTTTGCTCCTCTGGAAAAAAACGTAAGAAAATCCTTACAATGGACACAAAGTCCTCTAAATTCAAAACTTTGCACTCTTCTTCTTCTGCCTACCCTTTTTTCTTCTCCTTCTTCTTTTTCTCCTTTTCCTCTTCCTCCTCCTCTTCCTCATTTTCTTCTTCTTCTTCTTCTTCTTCTTCTTCTTCTTCTTCTTCTTCTTCTTCTTCTTCTTCTTCTTCTTCTTCTTCTTCCTCCTCCTCCTCCTCCTCCTCTTCTTCCTCTACTTCCCCTTCTCCTCCTCCTCCTCCTTCTCTCCTCCTCCTCCTTCTTCTTCCTCCTTCCTCCTCTTCCTCATCTTCTCCTTCTTCTTATTCCTCTCTCTCTTCCTCATCTTCTTCCCCACCCTCCTCCTCCTCTTCCTCTTTCTCTTCCTCTCCTTCTCCTTATTCTCCTTCTTCTTTGTTGAGACATGGTCTCACTCTGTTGCCCAGGCTGGAGTGCAGTAGTGTGATCACAGTTCACTGCAACCTCAAACTCCCTGGGCTCAGGTGATCCTCCCACCTCAGCCTCTGGAGTAGCTGAAACTTTAGAGATGTGCCACCATGCCTGGCTATTTTTTTTTTTTTAATTTTTTTGTTGAGAGATGGGCTGGTTTAGAACTCCTGGGCTCAAGCCATGTGGCTGCCTTGGCCTCTCAAAGTGCTAGGATTACAGGCATGAACCACTGCACCCAGCCTCAACACTCTTCTTTTTGATCACTCTGTACCTAGTCATACCAGCTTTTTGTTTCTCTTATGCACCAATTCAGGGCCATTGTGCCTGCTGTCCCCTCCTCATGTGTTTTTCTCACATGCATATGATATATACCCCAGCTTTTGAGACTCTGCTCAAATATTATTTTATTTAAAAAGTCTTCCCTACCAATCTTATAAAATGAAATCTTAATTGAATGGACCTTGTTATTTCCCATATTGCTTTATTCCTCTTCATAACACTCATCATTCTATTACCCATTTGTATGTGTGCTTGTTTTTTCTAACTCTTCCCACCAGAATATTGTCTTCATGAGTATGGGAACTTTGTATTTTTCACTACTATTACACCAGCTTCTATGATGGTGCCTTGCACATAGATGACACTCCATAAACTTTCTTTTAATACATAGATGAAATAATCCAGTTGAAGTACTTGAAGCATAATATGGGTAGAAGATAGAACATAGAGTTGGTAGACTATACCAGCTGGAAGATTAGGGCCATGATTCCAAGACTTGCAATGAAAACATAAGCTAACTTAAATTCCTGTACCCTACTGATATATGTAGTCAGATTTACCCAAAAGGTCTGCAGATATTAGCAGGCCTGCAATTTTTAAGTAAATGTAGTTGGATAAGCTAACATTTTTTTAAGTTGAGTTATTATTTTTACACCATGTCCTTCTGAAGACCATTTGTAAGGTTTTCATGTGCTGTCTCCTTACAAACTGATGATGTGAAGACAATGTATTTAGCATCTGATGATTTTTCTGGGTTTGAAGAGAGAGATGTTGCAAAATAATATTAGTGAATGGCATCTCAAGTTTGCTAGATAAAAATAGTAAAGTTGCTGCAAATCTTGAGCGTATCTTTGAGGTTTTCTGATTGTTAATTCAGAGTTGAAACCAGGGAGACTGGTTGGTTGATTTCCCTCTAGCATGTTTCATGGATTAAGGCATGGAGGAGGGAGCTATTTGGCTTTATCTAGAGCTAGAGTCTTACCAGGTAAGTACCAAGGACAGAGGGATAGGCAAGGAAGCTAAGGTCCTTTGCAAGCAAGTGGTTGTAGAAATGGACCAGGGCAATTAAGATGAAATGGATAAAAGCGAAAAATGAGGAAGCTAATATATGGTGAGAACTCAAATTTGTATTTACCTCCCAGACCCATCTTTTTTCTGCCATTAACCATGGCCTCAAAGAAAGTGTCTCCTGACAATCATTGTGTTTTAACCCTTCACAAATTATTAAAAATGTATTTTTATAAATGTGAAACATTCAAAGCGTAACTTATTAATTTCATAATATATTTTATGTTCATTTCTAACCTCTCAGTACCCAAAATAAGTAAGATATGCCCCAACCATCGACGATTCCATAGCCTAATGGGGAAGACAGACATGTAAAGGAATTACCAAAACATATTAAGCACCTTTGATAGAATGCAGAGAAAGAAGAATGATCATAATACCCGCTCTGGTCAATAGCCAGCATTATAAATGCATAGTACTGTTAAATGAATGCATGATTTCAATAAGGGTATGCATGGAAAAAGTTTGCAAATATTTATTATTCATTTATTTGATTCCAGAAAGATTAGGACTGGCTTAAAAGCACTGACATTTAAAACCAAAAAGCGCTGTTATCAACCTAAATGTCACTTGGCCTGGCCCCCGTGATTTTTTATAGATGTAAAAATTTCTGACTTGCAGAACACATAAAAACTTTTAAGGAGAGTGCAAATATTTACCAGTTTTTCTTCCTTTGTGCCTCTACTCAAATCTAAAGAAAATAATGCAGAGAATAATACAGAGGTGATCGTTCAAAGTTTCCTGCCGATTTCAGACATCATATCTCATTAAATACTAGAATATGTTCTGTGTCCACATGGCATTATTACAGACATCCCTGCTACAGGGGTTAAATGAAATAACATATTAAATAGTCTTAGCCCAGTTCTGGAAAAAGAAAAGCAGTCAATACTTGTTAGCTCTACAGTGACATATTGCTGACATCTTATAATTACTGTTTTCCAGGTTTTGTTTTAGTTTCTTTTTTTCTCTACCTATTTACTCCAGACTCTCCTTAGGTAATTTTATCCACTGATATAAATTTTATTATCATCGATATGCTAACAATTCCCGAGCCTGTATCGAGACTAAGAACAAAGTGAAATCTCAAGAAAAGTCTAGGCTTGATATATTTATTTGGGAATTATTGGCATATTGATAATGTATAGAAAGTGATTAAAGAATGGTGAAGTTGAAATGTCATTGAAACATGTAAATGGAAATAACTGGTAAGCATATCGTTAATCAAACTAAAAAAAATTCTCTGCGACCTTCTGAAGTTCCAGTTCTTTCTGTCTGAGCAAATGACTTCACTATCTACTTAGCCACTGATTCTGGAAACTAGAGGTTGTATTCTAGTTTTTATATTTCTGTTACCTAGTATAGGACCTGAGCCGATTCATCATGAAGATATATATATAAAATAGAATTCATCTAATTCTTTTTTTCCTCACTATTACTACTTTGATCTAATTCATATTGCCTCTTCGTTCTCTTATAGTAATAGCCCTCGAATCAGCCTCACAGTAGCCACTCTCAAATAAACTGTATCCTTGGAAAGATTAGGCACCATATGTATGCTATGTTTGCCAAATTATCAACATGTCTTTTGGGGATAAACCTGAGAACTGAAGATGTCAAGAAAATGTCAGTAGAAATGTAGGAAGAGAAGATGGCCGAATAGGAGCAGCTCCAGTCTCCAACTCCCAGCGCGAGCGACACAGAAGACCGGTGATTTCTGCATTTTCAACTGAGGTACTGGGTTCATCTCACTGGGGAGTGCCGGACGATCTGTGCTGGTCAGCTGCTGCAGCCCGACCAGCGAGAGCTGAAGCAGAGCGAGGCATTGCCTCACCTGGGAAGCGCAAGGGGGAAGGGAATCCCTTTTCCTAGCCAGGGGAACTGAGACACACAACACCTGGAAAATCGGGTAACTCCCACCCCAATACTGCGCTTTAAAAAACAGGCACACCAGGAGATCATATCCCACACCTGGCCGGGAGGGTCCCACACCCACGGAGCCTCCCTCATTGCTAGCACAGCAGTCTGTGATCTACCGGCAAGGCAGCAGCGAGGCTGGGGGAGGGGCGCCCGCCATTGCTGAGGCTTAAGTAGGTAAACAAAGCTGCTGGGAAGCTCGAACTGGGTGGAGCTCACAGCAGCTCAAGGAAACCTGCCTGTCTCTGTAGACTCCACCTCTGGGGACAGGGCACAGTAAACTAAACAAACGCAGCAGACACCTCTGCAGACGCAAACGACTCTGTCTGACAGCTTTGAGGAGAGCAGTGGATCTCCCAACACGGAGGTTGAGATCTGAGAAGGGACAGACTCCCTGCTCAAGTGGGTCCCTGACCCCTGAGTAGCCTAACTGGGAGACATCCCCCACTAGGGGCAGTCTGACACCCCACACCTCACAGGGTGGAGTACACCCCTGAGACGAAGCTTCCAAAGCAAGAATCAGACAGGTACACTCGCTGTTCAGAAATATTCTATCTTCTGCAGCCTCTGCTGCTGATACCCAGGCAAACAGGGTCTGGAGTGGACCTCAAGCAATCTCCAACAGACCTACAGCTGAGGGTCCTGACTGTTAGAAGGAAAACTATCAAACAGGAAGGACACCTACACCAAAACCCCATCAGTACATCACCATCATCAAAGACCAGAGGCAGATAAAACCACAAAGATGGGGAAAAAGCAGGGCAGAAAAGCTGGAAATTCAAAAAATAAGAGCGCATCTCCCCCGGCAAAGGAGCGCAGCTCATCGCCAGCAACGGATCAAAGCTGGACGGAGAATGACTTTGACGAGATGAGAGAAGAAGGCTTCAGTCCATCAAATTTCTCAGAGCTAAAGGAGGAATTACGTACCCAGCGCAAAGAAACTAAAAATCTTGGAAAAAAAGTGGAAGAATTGATGGCTAGAGTAATTAATGCAGAGAAGGTCCTAAACGAAATGAAAGAGATGAAAACCATGACACGAGAAATACGTGACAAATGCACAAGCTTCAGTAACCGACTCGATCAACTGGAAGAAAGAGTATCAGCGATTGAGGATCAAATGAATGAAATGAAGCGAGAAGAGAAACCAAAAGAAAAAAGAAGAAAAAGAAATGAACAAAGCCTGCAAGAAGTATGGGATTATGTAAAAAGACCAAATCTACGTCTGATTGGGGTGCCTGAAAGTGAGGGGGAAAATGGAACCAAGTTGGAAAACACTCTTCAGGATATCATCCAGGAGAACTTCCCCAACCTAGTAGGGCAGGCCAACATTCAAATCCAGGAAATACAGAGAACGCCACAAAGATACTCCTCGAGAAGAGCAACTCCAAGACACATAATTGCCAGATTCACCAAAGTTGAAATGAAGGAAAAAATCTTAAGGGCAGCCAGAGAGAAAGGTCGGGTTACCCACAAAGGGAAGCCCATCAGACTAACAGCAGATCTCTCAGCAGAAACTCTCCAAGCCGGAAGAGAGTGGGGGCCAATATTCAACATTCTTAAAGAAAAGAATTTTCAACCCAGAATTTCATATCCAGCCAAACTAAGTTTCATAAGTGAAGGAGAAATAAAATCCTTTACAGATAAGCAAATGCTTAGAGATTTTGTCACCACTAGGCCTGCCTTACAAGAGACCCTGAAGGAAGCACTAAACATGGAAAGGAACAACCAGTACCAGCCATTGCAAAAACATGCCAAAATGTAAAGACCATCGAGGCTAGGAAGAAACTGCATCAACTAACGAGCAAAATAACCAGTTAATATCATAATGGCAGGATCAAGTTCACACATAACAATCTTAACCTTAAATGTAAATAGACTAAATGCTCCAATTAAAAGACACAGACTGGCAAACTGGATAAAGAGTCAAGACCCATCAGTCTGCTGTATTCAGGAGACCCATCTCACACGCAGAGACATACATAGGCTCAAAATAAAGGGATGGAGGAAGATTTACCAAGCAAATGGAGAACAAAAAAAAGCGGGGGTTGCAATACTAGTCTCTGATAAAACAGACTTTAAACCATCAAAGATCAAAAGAGACAAGGAAGGCCATTACATAATGGTAAAGGGATCAATTCAACAGGAAGAGCTAACTATCCTAAATATATATGCACCCAATACAGGAGCACCCAGATTCATAAAGCAAGTCCTTAGAGACTTACAAAGAGACTTAGACTCCCATACAATAATAATGGGAGACTTCAACACTCCACTGTCAACATTAGACAGATCAACGAGACAGAAAGTTAACAAGGATATCCAGGAATTGAACTCATCTCTGCAGCAAGCAGACCTAATAGACATCTATAGAACTCTCCACCCCAAATCAACAGAATATACATTCTTCTCAGCACCACATCATACTTACTCCAAAATGGACCACGTAATTGGAAGTAAAGCACTCCTCAGCAAATGTACAAGAACAGAAATTATAACAAACTGTCTCTCAGACCACAGTGCAATCAAACTAGAACTCAGGACTAAGAAACTCAATCAAAACCGCTCAACTACATGGAAACTGAACAACCTGCTCCTGAATGACTACTGGGTACAGAACGAAATGAAGGCAGAAATAAAGATGTTCTTTGAAACCAATGAGAACAAAGATACAACATACCAGAATCTCTGGGACACATTTAAAGCAGTGTGTAGAGGGAAATTTATAGCACTAAATGCCCACAAGAGAAAGCAGGAAAGATCTAAAATTGACACTCTAACATCGCAATTAAAAGAACTAGAGAAGCAAGAGCAAACACATTCGAAAGCTAGCAGAAGGCAAGAAATAACTAAGATCAGAGCAGAACTGAAGGAGATAGAGACACAAAAAACCCTCCAAAAAATCAATGAATCCAGGAGTTGGTTTTTTGAAAAGATCAACAAAATTGACAGACCACTAGCCAGACTAATAAAGAAGAAAAGAGAGAAGAATCAAATCGACACAATTAAAAATGATAAAGGGGATATCACCACCGACCCCACAGAAATACAAACTACCATCAGAGAATACTATAAACACCTCTACGCAAATAAACTGGAAAATCTAGAAGAAATGGATAATTTCCTGGACACTTACACTCTTCCAAGACTAAACCAGGAAGAAGTTGAATCCCTGAATAGACCAATAGCAGGCTCTGAAATTGAGGCAACAATTAATAGCCTACCAACCAAAAAAAGTCCAGGACCAGATGGATTCACAGCTGAATTCTACCAGAGGTACAAGGAGGAGTTGGTACCATTCCTTCTGAAACTATTCCAATCAATAGAAAAAGAGGGAATCCTCCCTAACTCATTTGATGAGGCCAACATCATCCTGATACCAAAGCCTGGCAGAGACACAACAAAAAAAGAGAATTTTAGACCAATATCCCTGATGAACATCGATGCAAAAATCCTCAATAAAATACTGGCAAACCGGATTCAGCAACACATCAAAAAGCTTATCCACCATGATCAAGTGGGCTTCATCCCTGGGATGCAAGGCTGGTTCAACATTCGCAAATCAATAAACATAATCCAGCATATAAACAGAACCAAAGAAAAGAACCACATGATTATCTCAATAGATGCAGAAAAGGCTTTTGACAAAATTCAACAGCCCTTCATGCTAAAAACGCTCAATAAATTCGGTATTGATGGAACGTACCTCAAAATAATAAGAGCTATTTATGACAAACCCACAGCCGATATCATACTGAATGGGCAAAAACTGGAAAAATTCCCTTTGAAAACTGGCACAAGACAGGGATGCCCTCTCTCACCACTCCTATTCAACATAGTGTTGGAAGTTCTGGCTAGGGCAATCAGGCAAGAGAAAGAAATCAAGGGTATTCAGTTAGGAAAAGAAGAAGTCAAATTGTCCCTGTTTGCAGATGACATGATTGTATATTTAGAAAACCCCATTGTCTCAGCCCAAAATCTCCTTAAGCTGATAAGCAACTTCAGCAAAGTCTCAGGATACAAAATTAATGTGCAAAAATCACAAGCATTCTTATACACCAGTAACAGACAAACAGAGAGCCAAATCAGGAATGAACTTCCATTCACAATTGCTTCAAAGAGAATCAAATACCTAGGAATCCAGCTTACAAGGGATGTAAAGGACCTCTTCAAGGAGAACTACAAGCCACTGCTCAGTGAAATAAAAGAGGACACAAACAAATGGAAGAACATACCATGCTCATGGATAGGAAGAATCAATATCGTGAAAATGGCCATACTGCCCAAGGTAATTTATAGATTCAATGCCATCCCCATCAAGCTACCAATGAGTTTCTTCACAGAATTGGAAAAAACTGCTTTAAAGTTCATATGGAACCAAAAAAGACCCCACATCTCCAAGACAATCCTAAGTCAAAAGAACAAAGCTGGAGGCATCACGCTACCTGATTTCAAACTATACTACAAGGCTACAGTAACCAAAACAGCATGGTACTGGTACCAAAACAGAGATATAGACCAATGGAACAGAACAGAGTCCTCAGAAATAATACCACACATCTACAGCCATTTGATCTTTGACAAACCTGAGAGAAACAAGAACTGGGGAAAGGATTCCCTATTTAATAAATGGTGCTGGGAAAATTGGCTAGCCATAAGTAGAAAGCTGAAACTGGATCCTTTCCTTACTCCTTATACGAAAATTAATTCAAGATGGATTAGATACTTCAATGTTAGACCTAATACCATAAAAATCCTAGAGGAAAACCTAGGTAGTACCATTCAGGACATAGGCATGGGCAAAGACTTCATGTCTAAAACACCAAAAGCAACGGCAGCAAAAGCCAAAATTGACAAATGGGATCTCATTAAACTAAAGAGCTTCTGCACAGCAAAAGACACTACCATCAGAGTGAACAGGCAACCTACAGAATGGGAGAAAATTTTTGCAATCTACTCATCTGACAAAGGGCTAATGTCCAGAACCTACAAAGAACTCAAACAAATTTACAAGAAAAAAACAAACAACCCCATCAAAAAGTGGGCAAAGGATATGAACAGACATTTCTCAAAAGAAGACATTCATACAGCCAACAGACACATGAAAAAATGCTCATCATCACTGGCCATCAGAGAAATGCAAATCAAAACCACAATGAGATACCATCTCACACCAGTTAGAATGGCGATCATTAAAAAGTCAGGAAACAACAGGTGCTGGAGAGGATGTGGAGAAATAGGAACACTTTTACACTGTTGGTGGGATTGTAAACTAGTTCAACCATTATGGAAAACAGTATGGCGATTCCTCAAGGATCTAGAACTAGATGTACCATATGACCCAGCCATCCCATTACTGGGTATATACCCAAAGGATTATAAATTATGCTGCTATAAAGACACATGCACACGTATGTTTATTGCGGCACTATTCACAATAGCAAAGACTTGGAATCAACCCAAATGTCCATCAGTGACAGATTGGATTAAGAAAATGTGGCACATATACACCATGGAATACTATGCAGTCATCAAAAAGGATGAGTTTGAGTCCTTTGTAGGGACTTGGATGCAGCTGGAATCCATCATTCTTAGCAAACTATCACAAGAACAGAAAACCAAACACCGCATGTTCTCACTCATAGGTGGGAACTAAACAATGAGATCACTCGGACTCAGGAAGGGGAACATCACACACCGGGGCCTATCATGGGGAGGGGGGAGGGGGGAGGGATTGCATTGGGAGTTATACCTGATGTAAATGACGAGTTGATGGGTGCAGCACAGCAACATGGCACAAGTATACATATGTAACAAACCTGCACGTTATGCACATGTACCCTACAACTTAAAGTATAATAATAACAAATAAATTTAAAAAAATAAATAAATTAAATTAAATTAAAAAAAAAAAAGAAAGAAATGTAGGAAGATTGCTTATTGGATATATGTGTCAGAAACCATGCTCATTGTTAAGGTTTAAATTTGATTTGTAGTTTTTAGAATTCAAACCTTCATTGAATTTTCAAAGTATCAGGGGCTTAGCTTTGCTGCATTGAGCTCTCTGTCTGGCTAGTCCTTGGACTCCATTCAATATCTTCCATCTGTTACATATAATTTGTTCAAATAATTGTTGCAGGAATATCAGAAATCTAAATCATGGGAGTAATTTTATAGGGTCCTATATGATAATAAAAATAGTAACTATCATTACAGAAAAACTCTAGAATATGCAAGAAATTTTACATGCAGAAATTCTAAGTATCACTACAACCCTGCAAGTTAGGTGTTTTGGGTGGTATATTTTGAGGCATTAACATGTTTTAAAATCTGTGTATTCTCCCTCACCACTCCCACTTCCCTATCCTCCCATTTCATATGAGCAAATGGTCAGACCTGTGCTTGTTTTGAGTGAGTTTTGAAACAAGGTAGAATGCAGAAGGCTCTTGCAAGTCTTTCTAAACTCTAGAGACATGAGAATATTGAGATATAGATAAAATATCTTAACCATAAACACAAAGGCAGAAGAATTTCACCAAAACTAGAAAGTTTTCCCATCTTGGCATGAATGGAGATGGTGACAATGGAGATGGGGGTTTCAAAGCACAAGTGATATGTCCTCAGCTTGCAGCAGAGAAGCCAAAGGCCAGCAATATTCCAGAGGGGAAATGGTTACAAGTCATTTAAGGCTGGGTGTGGTGGCTTATGCCTGTAATCCCAGCACTTTGGGAGGCACAGGCAGGCAGATCACCTGAGGTAAGGAGTTCGAGACCACCCTGGCTAACATGGTAAAACCCCATCTCTACTAAAAACACAAAAATTAGCCAGGACTGGTGGTGAGTGCCTGTAATTCCAGCTACTTGGGAGGCTGAGGCAGGAGAATCACTTGAACCCAGGAGGCAGAGTTTGCAGTGAGCCAAGGTCACGCCACTGTACTCCAGTCTGGGTGACAAGAGTGAACCTCCATCTAAAAAAATAAATAAAATTAGCTGGGTGTGGTGGTGCGTACCTGTGATTCCAACCACTTGGACCACTTGAGAGGCTGAGGCAGGAGAATCCCTTGAACCTGGAAGGCAGAGGTTGCATTGAGCCGAGATCACACCAATGCACTCCAGCCTGGGCAACAGCGAGACTCCATCTCAAGAAAAAAAAAAAAAAAGTGATTTAAGCAAGCTGAACAACTGGTGACCTCAAGGAAGATCTCAGAACCCCATGCAGAACTTGGACTCATTCAAGCTCAACCCGGTTCTTAGGGTCATGCTGATGAGGAGAAGGACAGTGCCTGTCAGGAAAAATGACTCTTGTACCATAGCGTATCTGCCTCTGAACTGTACAGGATTCTAAAATAGAAGACCTCTCCCCCAACCCCACCTAAAGTCTCTAAAAAAATAAGACTGGGCCTGCCCAGAATGATAACTCTTTTATGACTTTCTGTTTCTTGTAATGACTAAGGAAATTTGCTGAAAATACCAGAGATATTTAGAGGATATATTTAATTGAATTGAATTAAACAATGAGGTAATTTAGAGATCTAATTACTTCATTCTCATATAACAATGCCCTGTGGCTGTAAATGTATCTGTTTTTCAGGCATTATATATTTTCCGGATCCTCACCTGAATCAAACTCTTATCTAATTGAAAGTACACTGGAATTGGATATAGTAAAGAAATGTAATTTTTCATAATTGCTTTCTGTCATGAATTTAGCAAGTAAAGTTTGTTTTGCATTTTAAGGAATAAAATTGCAGCAGCTGACACTCATTACAGTACATTCTAAAGCCTAATTTATGGTGTGCCTATAAATTTCCATGCTAATGTATTTCTATTGTTATATTTTTGCTTACGAAGATTTTAGTGTCACTTTATTTAATTGAAGTCAGATGATGTTATTTACCTTTTAGTGATGCAGAAATTGCATTTGTAAGCTACTATTATTCAAACTGAATTTTCTTGTAGAATGCTGGATGTCTTGAGTACAGAAAATTTCAGATATAAATTTAAAACAAGTGCTAAACTGTGACATCTACTCTATCAAACCAATAATAGATATGATATGGTAGCTGAGATTGTAATTGATTATGTGCAAGGCATTTGTTGAATCATCAAATCGCACAAGATTTCAACAAATTATTCTACATGTAAAAAGTGCATTATCTGATTTCTATAGACATTATCATCACTTTGTATAACGTATTTAGTTAAACAACTGAGTGAATACGAAGACGATAACATTCCGTAATGTTCTGTAGCTTCAGCAGTATCATATGATTACTTTGGGGTTTTAAAATTACTAGAGTGTATATTTTAGAAAATAATTCAGAAACTCACCTATACATTTAGCATTCTGGAGGAGGTGTTTGTTTATGACTGACTCTTTCAGTTACTTATATATGAAAAACTGATGTAGAGTTATTTCCAATCGAACTGATGTCTGATGGCATTCTGAAACTTATGAGTGACTGAAGAATTTGGTAAACATTCATGTACACTTCTTTCTTTCTCAACTGGATGAACATCATTTTCTTTGTCTTTAGGCTCAAGTGGCTACCTTGGTTCTCTATTAGAAGGTTCATGCCAAACCCAATAAAAGTGAGGACATAAATGGAATACATTTTTTATGTCAAGTTCCATATTTCTTTATCTTGCTATAAAAAAATTAGACTTAAGTGAATACTGATTTAGGACCACACGTGGACCAAAAGAGCTTTATGAGAACTTGAGAATCCAGAGAAGAGGTTACAACACTCCGGGATGGCACAAAACCAAGAATAACCACATTAAAGTGATAAGAAGAGCAATTTCTTATCACCCACTTCCTTGAGCCAGCACACCTTAATATGGAGGGAGATTCCCTCAACCTGTGATTTCTCCCATCAGGGAAAGGGAATCGGTGGATATCTAACATCTCCAGACTTTCAGGGGCACTGCTCAAAATACCTGCTTTTATCTTATCACACTCAGAATGCTAAGGGAATCCAGCATAGTTTGAATGCTTGGTGGAAGCTAAGAACAAAGAAAAGGGGTAAGTGGTTCTCAGCAGCTGGTGCAGATGTTAACAGCCAGTGTGGCTCTCAGCAGCTGACATGCATCTAAATTGACAGAGTGGATCTTATCTTATGGGGCAAATACACATAGCATATGCAGCTCTCAAGCTGATGGCACAGATCTTAGCAGATGGTATGGATCTCAGCAGCTGATGCAAGTCTCAACAGATGGGGTAGATCAGGCAGCCAGTGCAGTTCTCAGCAATGATGTGGCTTTCAGCAGATGGCTTGGATCTTAGCAGCCAGCACATTCAGCTCTCAGCTGAATATGTAGACCTCAGAAGCTGGCTTAGTTCAGTGGGATTGGGAGAAGGTACATAATTCTGAAACTTCTCGTTTAGGCAGGAGGGAAAGAAGTGTAACTTATACTCAATGTCCCAACATTTTATTGAGCTGCCCAAGGGAAAAGGAGCCTGTGGCTTTCGGCACCTGGCATGGATCTGAGGGATTAGGAGAAGATGCACAACCTTGAGATTTCTCCCCAGCAGGTAGGGAGAAGGGCAAAGTGTGCAAATACGTACAAAAGATTTTGGAAACTTCCAGAATCACTAGCAGGGTTAATTGAGGAGGTCTTTCCCTACCAAAGCAAGGCCTGTAAAGGCTGGACAAAGTGGTTATACTTCAAATGCACAAATAGTACTCAAATCTGAAGTAAAACGAAGAATCAGGGAAACATGACCCTCCCCCCCCAAAACAAACAAACAAACAAACAAAAAAAAAAACCAGTAAATCTCTGGTAACTGACCTTAAGGAAATGGAGACCTATGAACTGACTGACAAAAAATTCTAAATAGTTTTCTTAAAAGAAACAGAAACTCTGGAGCTGAAGAGTACATATAATAACTGAGCTAAAAAATATATATAGATATTCAGCAGGAGACCTGATCAAGGAGAATAAATAATCTCCAAACTTGAAGACAAGTAATTTGGAATTATCAAGTTAAAGGAACAAAAAGAAAAAAATGTGAAAGAGTGGAGAAAGGCCATGGGCCCTCTGGGACATCATTAGGAGAATAAATAAGCACATTATGAAAGTTGCAGAATAAGAAGAGGGAAAAGAGCAGAAAGCTCATTTAAAGAAATAATGGCTGAAAACATCTCAAATCTGGGGAGAGAAATGGACACCTAGATTAATTACGCTCAAAAGATCCCAAATCAGATAAATCTAAAGAAACTGACACCCAAAGAACACATATATCATAATCAAATAGCCAAAAGTCAAGGACACAGAGAATTTTGAAAGCAGCTAGAGAAAAGCCACTTGTCATTTATCAACAGGGTACCAAGAATATGCAATGGGGAAATGACAGTCTCTTGAACAAATGGTTTCGAGAAAACTAGGTATCTGCATAGAAAAGAATGAAATTGGGCTACTACCTTACACCATTTAGAAAAATCAAAGTGGGTTAAAGACTTAAACAGAAGATCTAAAATCATAAAACTGTTAGGAGGAAACATAAGGGAAAAGCTCCGGATACTGGTTTTGACAATGATTCCCTGGATATGATACAAAGAGCACAGGCAACAAAACAAAAACAGAGAAATGGGACTACCTCAAGTTGAAAAGCTTCTGCATAGCAAAGCAAACAAATAGCAGAGTAAAAAGGAGCCTATGGAATGGGAGAAATATTTGCAAACCATTTATCTGATGATGGGTTAACAGTCAAACTACGTAAGAAACTCCTACAATTTAATAGCAAAAAAAAAAGAAAGAATAACATGACTACAAATGGGCAAAAGAGTTAAATAGACATTTCTCCAAAGAGGGCATGCACGTGGGCATTAGGTATATGAAAAGGTGCTCAGTATCACTGATCATCAGGGAAATACAAGTCAAAACCACAATGTGATATCACCTCACATCTGTATGGGATAGCTGGTTTCAAACAAAAGATGACACGTGTTGATGAGGATGTGGCGAAATTTTAACACTTGTACGCTGTTGGTGGGGATTTAAAATTATGCAGCTACTATGGGAAACACTATGAAAGTCCTCCAAAAATTAAAGATAAAAATACTATATAGTCCAGTGGGAACAACTGGAGAGGGGAGGTGGGGGCAAAGGGTTGAAAAACCGTCTATTGGGTGCTATGCTCACTATCTGGGTGGTGGGAACATTCCTACCCCAAACCTCAGCATCACACAATATAACCACGCAACAAACCTGCACATTTTACCCCTTGAATCTAAAACAAATGTTGAAATTATCAAATAAAAAGAAATACCATATAATCTGGAAATCCCACTTCTGAGTATATATATTAAGAAAATTGAAATCAATGTTTTGAAGAGCTATCTGCACTCCTATATTCATTCATTGCTGCATTGCTCATAGTATCCAATGTATGAAAGCAGCCCATGTGTCTATCAAAAGATGACTAGATTAAAAGGCAGCGTATAATACATGCAATAGAATATAGTTTAGCCTTAAAAAGGAGATCTCTGCCATTTGTGACAATGTGGATGAACCCAAAGGACAGTCCATTATGTAAAATAAGCCAGTCTCAGTAAGACAAATATTGTATGATTCTATTCATATGAGTTATCTAAACTGGTCATTCTCATGAAAGCAGATTATAGAATGCTGATAGTCAAGGGCCTGGATGAGGAGCAAATGGGGAGTTGTTGATGTGTGTAAAGTTTCAGTTATGTAAGATAAATAACAGAATCTAGAGATCTGTTGTACAATGTGGCATCTATAGTGAACAACATGATATTGTGCAGTTAGAAATTCATTAAAAGAGTAAATGTCGTGATAGGCATTCTTACTACACCAAAAAACAAACAAAAAAGGGGGGACACAAGAAAACTTTAGACGTGATGATATATTTATTACCTCGAATATCGTGAGTATTTGCATATGTCCAAAGTCATCAAATTATATCCATTAAACATGTTCAATGTTTTGGTATATCGGTAAAACCCCAGTAAAGTTGTTAAAAACAAAAGTAAAAATAACATTCCTAGCAGAAATTTTTGTAATAGAAAATAAAACAAACTACATAATTGTAAGGTATAGAGGAGTAAACTGTGGCATTATCCAGCTGTAGAATATTGAGCAACAGTGGAAATGAATGAGCTAGAGTTACCATAATCAGCATGTTTGGGGGGAAAAAGTTGTAGACAAATACATACTATATAGTGTACATGTATATTGCATAAAATTTAAAGCATGGAAAACAAATCTCATTATTTGAGAACCAAACAGAGGTCTGTAGTTGCATTGGAAGAGGAAGCAACAGATTCAAAATAGTGGATCCCTTTGCAGGAAGAAGGTGATGATTTTTTTTTTTTAAGGTGATAGATAAAAGCAGTGATATATGCCATGTTATATTTAAGCTTCTTGTCTGTCTTAAATATTTCATAATAAAAAATTAACACCTTGAAAATAATTAAAAATCACTGTGATGGAGTGATTATTATAAGCACAGATCTGGAGTCTCAGAGACCAGGGTTCAAATATAAGTTTCAGTATTTACTAATTATCTGTGTGACTTTGGCAGTTAAGATGCTTTGAGCTTTATTTATTTATTTATTTTTTAGTTTGTCAATTGAAGCTTAAAAAAAGTTGTTTTGAGGCTCACTGAGATGTGCTAAGACACCTGGCATAGCTCTTCAGAGCTAGCAGAGCCTCAACAGTGAATACTGGTCTCCGTGTTTCACATTAATGTATGGGCTGTGAGGAAAAGGCTTTGGAGACTTTTTGAATAGGAGGGGAAAAAGTAAATCAAAGATGTGGTTGAAAAAGATTCAAGATAAGTTTTACTTCCTTGTGATTTTATCTGTAACGAACCCTTGTCTTAATGTGAAGAAGATAAATGCTTTTGGAAAATAAATAAAGACCAATGCCAAAATTAAAGTGTGTAAACTTTCAGCTTGTAAAAAGAAAAAAAACCCAAAAAACAAAGTTTTTTTACAAAGAATTAAGTCTCTGAATTATTTACTGAGGGAGGTTGTAAGGATTGTATAATGTATGTATACATACGTGTATGTATGCATAATGTACGCACATGTCTATGAGTATTTAATGAACAAACACTGTTCATTTGATTACTGATATGTTTAGAAATACGTTGATATTCCAAGTTATCACTTGGCATTTTTCTGTTTTGTAGAAATATACCCAGGTACATAAGGGATGTCAAAATATATAAATACGCCCAGGTAGATTAGGGAAGTCAAAATTATCTACCATGAGGCAATGCGTATAAAAGATCAATTCTTCCCCCTTGGACGTTTAGCAAAAGGCTGATTGAATATATTCAGACAAGCATTAGAGCAAACCATACTGACTCAATAGAGAAAACACTATACAGACAGATTTAAATATTGTATTTCCCATGCAAATATTTACCTTTACATGTGTTATATCTATACGTTTGCATTTGTTACTTTAAGTATCTCAGTTTTCATGCAGTAATTTTTACTGCATTATTCTCTTTGTCCTTTGGAATACAGAAATGGAGATGTTGCTATTAAAAACTTAGAATTATTTTTTAGTCAAAGTTTTGAATATCAAATAGCAATCAAATTTTAATTTGCTTCTTAAGGTTTTATTTTTCCAAATAAATATTTATTGCTTTAATAATTAAGAGATTAAATATGAACAAAGCTGCACATTCTGCACATGTATCACAGAACTTAATGTATAATAAATAAGAAAAAAATGAAATTGAAAATGATATTTAAAAATTTTAAGAACTAAAGTTATAAATGACAATCTAAAATCAAACAATAAATCAAAGTGAGAATTTTGGGGATTTCAATTACACTTTAAAAATGCGTGCTCATCAACAGACACATGAAAAAATGCTCATCATCACTCGCCATCAGAGAAATGCTAATTAAAACCACAATGAGATACCATCTCACACCACCAGTTAGAATGGCAATCATTAAAAAGTCAGGAAACAACAGGTGCTGGAGAGGATGTGGAGAAATAGGAACACTTTTACACTGTTGGTGGGACTGTAAACTTCTTCAACCATTGTGGAAAACAGTGTGGCGATTCCTCAAGGATCTAGAACTAGAAATACCATTTGACCCAGCAATCCCATTACTGGGTATATACCCAAAGGATTATAAATCATGCTGCTATAAAGACTCATGCACATGTATGTTTATTGCGGCACTATTCACAATAGCAAAGACTTGGAATCAACCCAAATGTCCATCAGTGACAGATTGGATTAAGAAAATGTGGCACATATATATATCGTGGAATACTATGCAGCCATAAAAAAGGACGAGTTCGTGTCTTTTGTAGGGACATGGATGCAGCTGGAAACCATCATTCTCAGCAAACTATCGCAAGAACAGAAAACCAAACACTGCATGTTCTCACTCATAGGTGGGAATGAACAATGAGATCACCTGGATACAGGAAGGGGAACATGACACACCGGAGCCTATAATGAGGAGGTGGAAGGAGGGAGGGATAGCATTGGAAGAGATACTTAATGTAAATGATGAGTTAATGGGTGCAGCACACCAACATGGCACATGTATACATATGTAACAAACCTGCACATTGTGCACATGTACCTTAGAACTTAAAGTATAATAATAAAAAAAATGCATGCTCATTTTGAAATCAATGTTCCTGACATTATTGTGAAAAATTCTTGATTTAATTATATTTTAAATTTAACAATTCAGTAAAAAAAAGTTACTGGTATTTATCGCTCTGTGCTAAGACTACAAGGGGTAGTGCTTTTCATTCATTATATTTTCTGACTTTTAAATAACAAACATAATTATTTGTTAAAATTTATATTAAAAATAAACCATGCAAAAATATGCATGGTTTATGTCAGAAGACTATAATAAACTATAAAAGGTTTACTAAAAAGTGCTTTATATGATATAATTTAATTTAAAGAAAGAGCATTTGGATTCCTATGTCACACTAATGAAGATTTTATAAAACTGTATCTCATAAGGAAAAGGCAGTATTGATCAACAAAAATGTGGAAAGTTTACATATGTAAGAATATTTGTAATCTTCAATTGCATATGAAATTATTCTATTCATAGTTTACTACTACTAGTTTCTTAATTGTACAATTACTAATTAATTAGAAAACATTTTAAATAGCAGTACTTTTTATTTGTCAATCAGGCTATTATTCGTTTTATATAGATATATGAATAAGGTGGATATAAAATATTATTTGTTGCGGCAGGAAAAATATGACAGTTTATTTATTGACTGTATGTTAATTGCATTCTTTTTTTCTCATTGTAAACTGTTTGAAAATTTAAGATCCCACTGATCTCATGACTATGGGATAATAATTTCAACAAAGTAAAATTTATATTATAAGATAATAGAATTCTTGTTCTTAGTAGCTTATCATTTATGTGGCAAACTTAAACACAGCCAATTTGGTTTATTACCCATGATTATAGTGTGCATCAAAGTTGGAGTGCTTTCTGAATGGGATATTATCTGAAGTTGAGGTGAATAATGAGCAATTCTTTAACTGTTCTTTGTTTACATTTATATACAAGTTAATTTCTTGAATAAGACCTTTTACCTTAATATATAATAATTTCAATGAAAACTATTTTGGGTAATATGTTCTCTAAATTATAGACATTATAATTGTGAACACCATATATACTGGTTATATACATCTACATATTCTAAGCATTCTGGTCAATACAGCAAAGCTTGTAGTGTTAAATGGAAATGGTCTTCCCTAGTAAGACTTCATTGAAGACAGAAAGCTTCTGTTCCCCTTCCAGAGCCCTACAATACCTCCGCCTGTGCCAAGGGACTTTAATTTTTATACCTTCAGGAGAGCCACTGTCTGCAGTTAATGGTGTGTGAAATGAAAATCAAGACTTTTTTGGTTTTGGAATTAGGTGCTTGATTCTTCTTCTTTACTCCTGCTGATATTTATAGCCTTTACTAGGACTAGGACCCTGTCCACTGAGACCCTGATAGCTCAGTGATCTGAATGTTCTGATACTCTGTTCCATTTTACTTCTCTACATTCTAACACATTTTCAACAGCCTCAGCACCAAAAAGAATCTCCCCAAGGATAGAAATAATGACATTTCTATGCTATCTACCACAAATAATTAGAGATATAAATTGAGTTCAATCTGAATGTCCTTTAATTAAATGCATTAAATACTTACAAAATATATTCATTTTATAACGCAGGCGTATTCAAGACCTTTCTTGGGTGTGTAGTTGCAGTGTTCGTTATACAATATATTCAACTATTTATTCATTTCATAAGTCTCACCCATAAACTATTATGATAAATTATCATGGCAGGGACTTAGAATGCAGAGGAGTACACAGGACTAAATGTATCATTAGACAGCAGGCAGGACAGCCACTAGTTATAAAACATCGTGCCAAATACTCACAGACCTAGGTAGCAAGTGATGTGGAAGCATGAAAAATGAATGATCAAGTATGTTTGAGAAGTCAGAGAGAATTTCACAGTGTGTCTCATTGAGTGTTCAGTGGAGGTGGAGAGGGGGGCGATGTTTGAACTTAGTCCATGTGCATGACATATTTTTAAGGTGAACAAATGAAATTGTAGAGGGGAAGAAATATATCTTTTTAAGAAGAGTTGGATCTCACTGTGGTGCTCAGGCTGGCCTTGAGCTACTGGGCTCGAGCGATCCTCAAATCTCAACCTCTGGAGGAGCTGGGATTACAGGCAGGTCCACCATGCCTGGCAAGATGTATGACTTATAGCATTAGGATATAGTGGTTAAGAACTTGTAGTGAGGAGTCTGATGAATTAAATTGGAACCTCAGTTTCCTTGTTTAACATTTTGACAAGTTACTTTCTCTGATGATAAATAGAAACAAAAGTGATATATATTTAATAAATTTCTAGGGAAAATCAAGTGACCTACTCACAAAATAGTTAGCAGCATGTCTGGTCCATGATAAACAATCAACAAGTAATAGCTAATAACTATTTTACATAAGGTTGAGGGCCAATAAGAATCATTCAGATATTAAAATGAATGATTGGAGAAATAAAGAGATAGGTTTTCTTTATCAATGATAGACTGGGTGAAGAAAAATGTGGCACATATACATCATGGAATACCATGCAGCCATAAAAAAGGATGAGTTCACATCCTTTGCAAGGACATGGATGAAGCTAGAAACCATCATTCTCAGCAAACTAACACAGGAACAGAAAACTGAACACCGCATGTTCTCATTCATAAGTGGAAGTTGAAAAATGAGAACACCTGGACGCAGAGAAGAAAACATCATACACCAGGGCCTGTTGCGGGGTGGAGGACTAGAGGAGGGATAGCATTAGGAGAAATACCTAATGTAGATGACGTGTTGATGGGTGCAGCAAACCACCATGGCACGTGTATACCGATGTAACAAAACTGCACGTTCTGCACATGTATCCCAGAACTTAAGTATAATAATAAAAAAGTTGAATATAACTTATAGTAGAATAAAAACAGAGAATGAAATGTCTATAACCCATTACAGAAATTCAACAATAACAGAATAATATAATTCATATAGAAAAGTTAAAAAAATGTGTTGAAAATCAAATTCTAAAACATTATACAAGTATATAAGAGAATGAAGCTCAAATATAACAATCAGCTGGGAGTGTAATCCCAGCACTTTGGGAGGCTGAGCAGGCTGATCTTTCGAGGCCAGGAGCTTGAGACCAGCCTGGCCAACATGGCGAAACTCTGTCTCTACCAAAAATACAAAAATTCGTTGAGCATGGAGGCACACTCCTGTAATCTCAGTTACTCAGAAGGCTGAAGCAGGAGAATCACTAGAACCTAGGAGGCGGAGGTTGCAGTGAGGTGAGATCATGCCACTGCACTCCAGCCTGGGTGACAGAGAGACTCTGTCTAAAATATATATATCTATCATATATATATACACGCATACATAGAATATTTATTCTAGAATATACACATCGTATATATTCTAGAATAATTCATAGAAAATACTTTGGGAGAGGAAAAGACTTGAGTGATATATCATAATGTTTTGTCGTTTATGTCTAGTGGTGATATGGGTGACTTAAATTTCTTCTTTGTGATCGTCTATACTTTTGCATCTTTCTACAGTTGTCATAAATTCTATTTATTATCTGTAAAACCATATACAATCATATATTTAAATGACCTTTCATTTCCCTCTTGGTCTACTTATTCTTGTCAAATCCATCCACCTGAATTTGTTTTCCTGTTAAGTTGAATTATTTTTCAGTACTATGCATATCCCCAGTTAGGAACAGATGTGTGTATGTGTGTGTGTGTGTCTATGTGTGTACATATGAACATGAATTTCTAGTGTTAAAGAAAAGTCATCTAACCAAAAAGGAGTATGTGCTAGGTGCTGTTTTATTTTGCTGTCAGAAAGATGAGTTGTGGTGATGTATTTAATGTACAGCATAATCAAACTGCTGTCTTTTGATGAGTTGTTACTATCATGTGTCATCAAAGCCCCATGGCTTTGATATAGTACACTAACATGTTTTTTGAACAAAATAATTTTGACGATTTATTACTATAATGCCATTCTACTGTCTAAGAGCCGCTTAAAAAGGTAAATAAAATACTCTTAAAGACTAAGACAAAACTCTCTAAACTTTAAACTCACGAAAAATATAAGAAGAGATACTTTTTTTTTATTATTAAACAATGTCAAAGCCAAGTTCTTGAAACCTTTAGTGAATCAGGATAACCGCTTACCTTCTTGTAAGGAGTTTGTGTTTTGTTCTGGTTTTCTTAAAAAAACAGGAAAGCACATTGTAATCATATAATATTTGACAGTGTATAAAATGTATATGCTGATTTTGCCTTCATTCAGAAATGTAGACATTTTATTCTCCTAAAAATATGTAGAAATTTTACATTGTGATCTTGGTTGTTGGGTGAGCATGGAAAGAAATGTAATCATGACATAGTCAATGAATGATTTTGTGGCTATGTTTCATTTATCATCTCCACTGAAACATCATATGAATATGCATAATCTTGCTTTCTTTACTGAGCCTTTACAGTGTAGTTTCACAAGTAAATGATAAATGCTGTATTTAGATGATTGGCTGGATTCCCAGCTTTATTTTGCTTTATTCTTTTGTTTTCTGAAATGCAAGGGCAATACAGATTCATTTTTTCTTTTTACATATGCTTTGCCTTTTATATAATTAATTTAGAATGTGTCATTTCTAATGTCTTTAGTGAATGAAATAATAATCTCAATTATTTTGCTTTTGATTTTACTGACAATCTAGAACATATTTCATATATTAACTTATCGATAGAATTTGTGTGTGTGTGTGGTTGATAGTAAAACATTTGTTGAGGTGTTTTGTGCCATGCGCAATGACATCTATTTTACTTGAGTTCACGGTAATCCTATACCATGGTGACATTTCTTTTCCTCCTATTTGGATTTTAGAAAACTGAAGGGTACCCAGAGGGTAGATATTGAGTCAGGATCTAAACACAGTTGGACTTTATGGCTCTCAGGATTGTAACACCTAACTTCTTCTGAATAATGAAATGACTTTACTTCTCATTTCCATACCATTTGAAAATAGTGTCTGAATGTATACTATTTTTCAAGCACTGTTCCTAGGAATCCAGGTACACAGTAAACATTATAGACAAGGTTCCTGGTCTTAGTCCACTGTTCCAGTAGGAAAAGACATTAACATGGGGTCAAATAAATGATAAAGAAAAAAAATTTAAGAAAGTCTTAAGTGCATCAAGAAACATAAAGCAATGTCCTGGGGTGGAGATTGACTGGTGTGTGTTATGTGTGATATAATAATCAGGGAAACCAAAGTTAGTATTTGTTAATGGTTCTCAAGTTTGAGAAGCCAGACATAATACAGTGATCTAGTGAATGAATATTCTAGGCAGGGCACAGATAATTAAATTTAGTTTAAATCTTTTCAGTGAGGAGAGATGAAAAACCTCTACTGAGTACCCATTTAAAATCCTACACGATTTGTAGGATTGGATCTTAGGAAACACCAAGACTTAGCAGTTTTATGGGGAGGGATGGGGGAGTAAGAGAGAGATTTGGTAGGTCTTGTGAGTTCCCATTGGGTTAACATTCATCTTCTCTTGTACTTGAGAGATGAGAAGAAATGTTAATACTGTAAATGGGAAAACACTTAGGTAAGTTTTATAAGCATTTCTCTTACTTATAGCTAAGAAAGGTAATTTGCGTACTTTGTGACTTGGATGGTTTCTTTAAGACTCTCACCAATAAACAGATTGGTGTAACTGAAGCCCCTTTAAGGTAACCGCACATCCGAGCACAGAAACACAAGGAAGGAGACCCAGGCCTGGCTTCACCAACCATTTCTGTCCTGTCCTAGTGTTATCAAAAAGTGATATTTTATCCATTCCTTCATCTTTCCCAACACTCTGGTAACATTTTCCCCTTTTCTTTTATTTCTGAATTATCTCTTTCTATCATTAACAAATAAAATAGCCCTACATTTCTCTTTTTTATCTTTAATTTTTACTACATTAATAAAAATATTTCAAAAAATAAGATAGGAAGAGAATCATAGACACCACATAATATTTTTAAAAGTAATTTAGAAAAAGTTTTCTCTATGATTTCTATAGGAAGATGTTAATTTGCCAAATTCCTGATTCTCTTTTCATCTGAGTCTTTGAAGACTTCAAACTTACATGATTAATTTATATAAATAAATGTATCCTTTACTATAGATGAATAGAAAGATCATAGTGAAATTTTAATGTTTTTAATTTGTTCAGTGTCACTGTCACATTCTTTGTTCTTGGGAAGTAAATTAGCCTTGTCATCTCTTTATTCTCTTATATATGTATTTTTATTTTCTTCAGCTTAGCCTTGTCATCTCTTTATTCTCTTATATATGTATTTTTATTTTCTTCAGCTACCGAGTATTGCAGTTTTTTTTTTTTCAAGGAGTAGCTTAGCCCCTAGATGTGTTGTAAGCATAAAAACAGAAAATAATAGAGATGTTGATTATCTGAGTTTTATGAAACAGAGAAAGGACTCTTCTAATGAGGTCTTAAATATAACATAAATCTTGTATGAAATCACTTTTAAAATGGCAAACTTTTAAAGTTAAAAATTATAAATAATTAAAGATGACTGATGTATAATTACAATTCCATTACATACTCTGAAACATTTTCATGGAGAAGACAGATGGTATAAATGACCAACTAATTATTTTCCTTTAGAGAAGTAACTCCTAATTGAAAGGCTACTAGAAAATGAAAATGAAGAAATGTACTGTTTTTGATTAGGTAGTGTTTGGTGGATGCATGGATACACTGCATCTTACAGAAGTTGTGAAAGGGCAATTTAAAAAAAAACATGCTTATAAACTTTAAAAAAATTAAAATTGAGCTGGCTGAAAAATATAATTTTTCTGAAACAGTTGAATGTTCAAGTTTTGCCACACAAATTTTCAATTTCAGATATATCAAACAAACCATTATTTTCTATATTCATGACATGTCAATCATGTGCCAAGAAGTGTATTGAATGTAAAATCAGATACTTTTCTTGATATTAACTATATGACAGGGTTGTTATAATGGTATGTCATCCCATTTTTACTGTTTTGCCTTGCTACTCTATCTCTGCACATATAAATTCTATTAAGTCATCAGAGAGTCTAATAGACATCAAGAGAAGGGAAGTCAACCAAAAATTTAGAGTTCTAAACTATCATTCAGTTTTTACAAATGCATCCAACAAGTTAATTTTATTTGTGTTATATAAAGCCCATCTACCTCTCTTTGTTTCTGGTATTCAGTTCTTTGTACTTCTAATCACTTTTTAATCTGAAAATATTTGAGTGTCTTAATGACAGCCATGTTGTGACTCTTTTAAGTGAGATAAATACAGCTGGAGAGAAATACCTAGTTTTCATTCAGTCCAGTTGGAAAGACTTAACAGTTACATGATCATTACAAACAAATAATACAGGAACCATTGAAAATCTTAGAATGTGTTACACATTATATGTATAATTACATATAATAAATATTCTATCTACTTTGGACCAAGGATGTGATTTTAGTTGGAAAATTGCATCTAGTTTTGTTCTCTATACGTCCTTGAAGGACTTTGATAAGTTAGCATACAGTAGGATCAGGAAAACTAGAAAAGAGAGGAGACATTGTGATTGCAGGCTTTTATTTTGTTTCAGACTTTATTCTAGAAGTTCTCACATATGTTACCTCATTCAAATGCTAAGCCTTATTAAAATATTGTGATCGTAATATTTAAATGCATTTTTGCTTCAGGAAACTTGGAATGACATAAGTTAATTAATTTGACTAAAATCGCACTCTCTATCTTAGCAATTTCTCCTAAATACCTCAGCTCCTAATTCAAATATACTTTGGCAGCTTCTACAGCTGACATTGGAAATATTTAGCCACCAGAATGAGTCAGCAAACACTTGACCAAACTGACTGCCCCTTCTTTCACTTCACCAAACCTAGCTGACACATTTGAAGTGAGGACCATTTGGAGTTTTGACCCTCATGCTGTTTGGACCACTCTTCATGAAGCAGCATTGTTCGTCTGGGGTAATACCTGACATTTGTTGCATGACACCAAAAAATCAAGGATGTGTACACACACAAGGAGTGAGGTTAAGAATGGAGGTTTAATAGGTGAGAGAAAGAGAAAAGCTCCCGAGTGGGTCTTCTGGTCCCTGGTGAAATACACAGGGTTTTATAGACAAGCTTGAGTAGGCGGTGTCTGATTAACATATGATCAAAAGATTGGTTGGACCAGTTGTGTCATTTACATAATGCAGGAAGAAGCTGGCCACCCTAACCTTACCTTTTATTATGCTGATGGGTTCTTTCCCTGGCCGGTGGCCATGTTACACCTGCTTCTTTTTTTGTTTATTTGTTTGTTTTTGAGATGGAGTTGTGCTCTTGTTGCCCAGGCTGGAGTGCAATGGCCCAATTTCTGATCACTGCAACCTCGGCCTCCTGGGTTCAAGCGAATCTCCTGCCTCAGCCTCCTAAGGAGCTGGGACTACAGGCATGCGCCGCTATGCCCAACTAATTTTGTATTTTCAGTAGAAACGGGTTTTCTCCATGTTGTTCAGGCTGGTCTTGAACTCCTGACCTCAGGTGATCCGCCTGCCTTGGCCTCCCAGAGTGTTAGGATTACAGGCATGAGCTACCACACTGGCCTGTTGCCTGCTTCTTTACTGCACATGTGGCGGCAAAGAAAAAGGAAGAAGGAGCCTCCATGTTGAACATACCTGGCTTCCAGGTATCCCTTTTCTATTGGCACAGCTGTTGGCATTCACCCCTGGCAGCTTCTAGCTTGCTTTTCTATGCAGCTTGATTTTTCAGGCTGCCCTTTGTTAGAAAAGAAATGATTTGGGGGCTGCATTTTATTAAAAGGGAGACCTTACTGATGGCTCTCTTACCCTAACTGCTTAATTTTTAGCTCCTGTGTCAATCATTCAGTTTCCAAACTTGTGAGGGTGTAGTTATCTCTAAGTTGTCATCCAAAGCTAATAATTTTGAATTCTGGGAACTGAGGAAATCATAGCTGACACACTAGAATATTAAAACTGGTACAGAAATAAACTCTAGAGTATCTACAGCCTGAAGAAGAGGGAAAGTAGGTGTGAACCACCACAGGGTTCCTTACCCACCCTTTGTCTAATTTTCACTTGATTTTCGGATCCAGAATTTGTCTCCCTTCTGTTAACTAAATATGGTTATATGAATTCAACTTCATGAGAATTTTTGTTTTATTGCCCCCAACTTACATTATTTGTGTGCTTATTGGTATTTTATTTTAAATATCTGAATGCTGCTTTTGGTCCTCTAATTATTCTTTGTTACAAACTACAAACTATGGCTTTCTATACCTTGCTTGACTTCATGGCTGCATAAGCTTAGAGAGGAAATGTTTTTCAATGAATATATTAAATTCGATAATATTTACATGTTCTCTTTCTTCTTCTGTTGATTTCATTTCTTCCAGTTTGTTTTCACTATCTGTTCATTTCATGCCTTTGTTTTGTAATAAAGTATTCTTGAGATATCAGGTGATCATAGACTATCCCTTCATATATAAGAAAGAAGCATGAAAAATATTTGTGAGCATAAACAGAACTTATAAAATCGTAGTGTAAGTGGTAGGGAGCCAGTGGTTTTCAATGCAAATAGTTTTTAGACATATTTACATTAGTTATGTATGTATTTGGGAAAGGTAGTGATTTATCATATAGGTAACATCTCAAGTTTAGCTGGGAGTCTTTCTCATAATTTGGGATCTTTCATTTTCTTAGGATCTCATTGTGACTTCATCATTCTAATTTTTTAAGTTCTACACAAAATTAAAGAAACAATTATTGGACTTATGTTTTACTTTCGCCAAGTCATTACTTTTAGTCTCCTCTTGTACATATTAGAGCATATGTCAAATTCTTAAAATCTGTTTGTATCCCTTTGGGGACCCACAGTAGTAATTCTCGTGCTCAGAAGTGGTCCATTCAAATCCTATAAAGTTCTATAAATTACAGAATTAATAAATCAAATAACTAGAAAATATATTGAAATGATTCAAACCACTGAAGAATGAATCAGCGACATGATTACTATTGAGAAATAGAAGTCACATATATGCGCACACACACACTCTCTCTCATACATATGTGTATGCATATAATTATATATTATACATATATAATATATTTTTATATAATTTTACATTATAATCTATAATATTTTGCACTTATGGGCATTTATGTACAATCAGTAAGTTTAATTGCTCGATAGTCAAGTGGGTCTATTTTAAACTTCTAATTCATTTACCAAGTAACTGCAGAAAACCATTAAGATAATGATCTTTTATTTATTTAATCTGAAAACTTTTAATTGAGTGGCTTTTATGTGTCAGATGCTGTTCTAGGAAAATTATAAACTCCAGTCCTGCACTTTGGACCTTGTATTTCATTGAGGAAGTGTATACACACAAATAGTTGTATAATGACATTTCAGGTGCTGGTATTTTTATGATGAAAATCTGTCTTTGTTCTGGCTTTATCTACATTTATCTTTTCATATTTGTCAGTTTTTCCTGATATTCATTGATTGCACAATGTAATTCTCAACTCTCATTTTCTTCACCAGGATTGATTACTTTTTGTATTACTGTTTGTTGATTTTTCATTTTTGCCGGCAATTCACTGTGGTGTCAACTCTTGGTCATGTTAAGGATGTTTTGTATTTCTTATATAATCGGTAAAGTAATAAATAGCTCTGAGCTCAATACTTATGGACTTACTCTTTGCTATATCTTCTCTGTCATTTTTGCTTTAATATTACAAGCCTATATTTACTTTTCATGTATGGTTTCCAAGAGCCAATATTTTGGATTCTTTGGCTATGAGAAAGGCTTGACAATAATATTGATCAATAAAATTCAGTAATGGCTGCAGTGTCACATGAAAGTTCCTGTCCTTGGATACAAACCTGGAAACCGTGATGCATCCTGTGAAACCTCAAACTTCTCCCCAGTTTGATATCAATAGCGTAGTCCTTATAGTAACTTCACATTCAGCACTTCGGTGAACCACACGCAGACACAGATACATTGCTCTTTTAGAATTCATACTAATTTTTTTATCCAGTAAACAATTAACAGATTGTCTTCTGCTTTTTCTGTTTGGGGAAGAAACTGTGTGTGTGTGTGTGTGTGTGTAGTACATATATATACACACACACACACACCAGAAACATATATAATACACATATATATGACATGGTTAAAAATAGTTGAAGCAGAGAGAATTCATATACAGACCCTTGTGTCCTCTGTTTCCTAGCTTTCTGTTTCCCTTTCTATTCACACTGTTCTCAGGTCATAAATATATAAAAGACTTATTCCTCAGTTATGCAAATGATTGCACTGCATATACTGTTCTGTACTATAGTAAGATACTCTAGACTAAGTTGCACTAAGAAATTAATCCTGGAATGTCAATGTCAAACAGTTGTTTCTTGATTGCAGTTTATAACCAGCCTGGGTTGACAGCCAGGAGGAAGAGTACCTCAGTGCTCTGCTCTATTCTGTCACTCAGGGAGCTGGGTTGCCAGTCTCCAACTTTCTTTTTGGCTCCCTCCTCCCCTGCAGAGCAAAAGAGTGGGAGAGGGTGTCATTCAGGAGCAATTAAGTGCTTCAATTAAGTCAATCAGAAGCAATTAAGGGGCATAAGTCTCTTATGCTCACAACCCTTTGGCCATAACTGGTTACATGCTGCTGCTGCAGCAAAAAGGCTGGGTAATATGGTCTTCCTGAAAATCATAGCCTTCTATGTGCCCAGAAAATAAAATATATTGAGCAGGAGTTTATCATCCACATCTTGCATTTTTATTAAAAAGCTAGCTAGCCAACTGGCTATTATCTATCATCTATATCATCTAGCTATTATATATCATCTATTATTTATCATCTATGTCCACAATCTATCTCCTAACATCTATCTATCTATCTATCTATCTATCTATCTATCTATCTATCTATCTATCTATCTATCATGTATCTTTTCTCTGTCATCTATCTTTATGTATCATCTATCTTTATCTCTCTATCATCTATCTTTTTTCTATCTATCTATCTGTCTGTCTGTCTGTCTGTCTGTCCTTCCGTCTGTCTGCCTGCCTCCCTCCCTCTCTCCCTCCCTTCTGGAGCTTGTTATTTGTTAGTATATGCAACTCTGATTTTAAAGCTTAATAATGTCACGTTATATGAAAATTCCAGATTTTACGTATCTAGTCCTGCACTAGAGTGTCTCTAATTGTTTGCCACTGTAACAATGCTGCAATGAATATCCTTTGTGAACAAATACAAGCATGTTACTATGATGCATTTCTGGAAATGAAATTTCCATTTCACGAGTCTGTTGAGAAGCAATATTCTTCGTTTTAACAGTCAAATTTATCAAACGTATCAGTTTTAAAAATACTGTCTGACCACAGAAAGCTAATCAAATAAACTATGGTACATCTATACAATGGAATATTTAATAATAACTATTAAAATTTATTTTGTTGAAAAATAAAAAAAATAAAAAAAATAAAAGAAATTGTATGGGGATTTAAAATTTTGAAAGATTTATATTTAAAAGCTACTTACATTTCCTTTTTGTGTGTTGTGTGCATCTTCAGAAGATTTGTCTCTCTTTTTTTATTTGTAGGAACTGATTTACATGTTGTTTTGATTTATGGCAATTTATGCTGAGTTATTGGAGCATAGATAATAATAACTATTGTATCATCATAACAAAGTGCCAATTCTGTCACACTTCACAAGCGGGTGCTCAATTTGTTTTGTCTTCAGAATGTGACCCCTGCTTTAATTTTGTCTGTATTATTATTTTATTTGCTTGTATTATTGTTTTGTGGTATTATTGTTTATATTATACCCTCCTTTCTATTCCTGCCTTTGCAACTACTTTATTTTGTTGACACCAAAGTATTGGGTTTTGCTTTGACATTCAATTTAATTATATTTATCCTTTAGTGGGCAAATTTAACCAATTCACAATAATTATCCAATTTAGTCTTTCTTTTGCCATCTGTTTGTGTTGTTTTCACTCTTTAATAGTTATATGATTTATATTATTACCTTTGTGTCTTTTTATTTCTTTTGATAATTAGGAAGAATTGTAATGTTTTTAGAACTTCTCTTTTAAGCTAAACTTTACCTAATTTTATTAATTATATTTCTTAATATTTTCTTAGTTATACTACTTGAGTTATTCATTGTAAATGATGCATTTTTGATACTTTAGATATAAAATAGAGGAAATTCAGAATTCCTACACTATTCGACACTTTTTTCTGTCTCACTTTCAATTTTTATTAGTTTTATCAACTTACTCCTTGCCACGGCATAGAAAAAACACTTTCAAAGCTATTGTTTTGGCATTTCTTTTTGTCATAATAATTTGTGGAACTCTTTATACTGTTTTCTATGTATAATTTCTCTGTAACTAAAACAATAGATTATAGTTTGATAAAAGAACAACTTTTTCCATCAGTTTTCAGTTCACTTTAAAGTAAAAAACTTTTATTCCTCGTTACAAAGGAACTCCATGGCATTTGAGGTTAATCGGAATGACCTAATAAAAAATATATTAGTTAGAACTATAAGATTTGTAGTTGAAAATGTCATGCTGAGTTCTCAGAATATGGCAAGAATATTGATTCAAATATATTCCCAAAATGAATTATCAATTCCAATTGTTTTATTGGTAAGATGTTTACAAAAGGAATTGATATACCTGGTTAATTTGCTTAGTAACATATAATGCTAATATAATTTAATACTCTTGCTTAAGAAATGAATCCTGTATTTGTATAGCTCCAGTGAAGTCAGAAGTTTTGAATTGCAAATAATAAGTCTATACAAAGTTTATTTTAAATAGAATGTAAGAGATCAAATAGTCGATCCTTTGAATTTAACTACAGGGAAACTGAGGACTACTGTTTATAATGGAATAATACAATTAATAGCTTAAATAAAGGCTGAAGAATGAACTCTTTCTCATTTATTTGCTTCATTAACAGGGCATTTCAGTGCTATTTACATTTTAAAAGTTCTTGATTAAGAGTGTTACATCTTTAAAAATGAAAAGTCACACTTCTAACATTGGTAGTGGGTACTTCTTTCTGTCAAAGACACTGCATCTGTATATCGTTTTATATTTAAAATTCATGTAGTATATCAAGCATGTAAAAGAGAATAGAGAATTTTATATTCAACACCCATGTGCTGAAGTTAAAATTCATCTCCTTTTATTTCAAATTATGCATATTTTTGTAATAAAACATCACAGTTTTGCTCCCTGGGGCCTTTGTGTGTGATTTTTCAGACTATGTGTGCAGTGCTCACATACTCTGAACTCTAAGGGAAATCATGCTCACGGGCCATGCAGAACATATCCTTCAGAGCCTGAGGCAGTCCTTATTCCCTCCCTTAAAATAATTAGTCATTATTCTGTATTTGGATTTATAATATCCAGCTATGCTTGACTGTATGCACCTGCAGACCCTAATTTATTAAACAGGAATTTATTAAGGGTGTGAAACAGAAGTACCTTATTTTTCTCCAAATACAGTCTTTAACCATCCTGCAGGAAGATTATGTTCTTCCACTCTCAGCCTCTCAAAACTAAATGTATTTGATATATATGGATTTATTCAGGTTTTTTTTTTTAATTTTTTGAGTCTGTTTTACTAACTTGTATCTTTCTAGAAAAGAGTGAAATAAATATTTTTCTAAATTAATGGTTTAACACAAATACATACTGTCTTTAATGATTAACTACTAAATGAAGTAATACATGTGCCATGCTTAGAAAAATGCTTGGCACATCATAAGGGCCATATAAAACTTAGTTATTAATGTTATTGCAATGTAATTTTTAAAAACGAATGTATCAACAATTAGTAATTATGCCCATTTTATTCCAAATTATTTGATGATGTTTTCTCTATTTTTATTAAATAACACTTTCAAAATATTTTGCTGTTTTGTCTTATATTCCCCTTTATTTTTAAATTCTTAAATTCATAATATCCCCATTTAATTACTCAGTATCTCTAACCCCCTTCCTAAGATCTTAGGTGGCTTTAAATCTGTTCATTTTTCCTCTTATTCTTATTTTTCTGGTTCCATTATTAAAGTTCTAACTTTTGTAAAACGACTAAATACAGTCGCTTTTTAAATTGTTTCATACAATCAGTGTTTGTTTAGTTTTAACCATGGTTTATATTTTTCATCCTCCTTTCCTTCATGGTTCAATGTCCTTATTCTTGAAGAAAGTATTTTCAAGGAAATATTAGTGCTAATAACTTTCGGTCTTCTCATCAAAACACCTGTATTTCTTCCTAACTCTTGAATAGTGTCTTAGCTGGTGTTAGAATGCCAGAGGAAACCAGGTGTTTCCTCTCAACACCAGAAGGCATTTCTCAAATGTCTTTTGGCTTCTTTTTTAAGCCATTGACCAGTCTACTTGTTAGCATCACTGTCATTTCTACGTTGCTAATGTCTTTTCTCTTAGCTTGTTTCAAATAGATTCTCTCGTTTTTGAAGTTCTGTAGTTTAATGCATGCATCCAGGTGAGATTTTTTTTTTTTTTTTTTTTTTTTTATCCTGTTAAGGAAATACTGTGCTTCTTGAATATGAAGATTTATGTCTTGGAAAATTTATGTCATGGAAAATTAACCTCTTCAAATATTATCTGATATGGTTTGACTCTGCATCCCCACCCAAATTTCACGTTGAATTGTAATAATTCCCACATGGCAAGAGTAAGATCAGGTGGAGATAATTGAATCATGGGGGCGGTTTCCCCTATGCTGTTCTTGTAATCGTGAGTGAGTTCTCACGAGATCTGATGGTTTTATACGGGGCTTCCCCGTTCCATGCACACTCTTTCACCTGCCATCCTCTTAGGAGGTGCTTTCCAGCGTGATTTTAAGTTCCTGAGGCTTCCCCAGCAGCCATGCAGAACTGTGAGTCAGTTAAACCTCTTTTTTTTTTTTTTTTTTTTTTAAATAAATGACCGAGTCTTGGGTATTTCTTTATAGTAGTGTGAGAATGGACTAATAATACATTGCCTCTCTGCTATTCTCTTCCTTTCCTTTCAGAATTCCAATTAGATATGGGTATGATGTTATTCCACTTTCTCTCATGCTGTTCTGACAGACGTTCGCATTTCCCTTCTTTCCTTCCTCCCTTCCTTCCCTCCCTTCCTCCTTTCCCTTCCTCCCTCCTTCCGTCTCGCTGTCGCCCAGGCTGGAGTACAATGGCACGATCTCGGCTCCCTGCAACTTCCGCCTCCCGGGCTGAAGTGATTCTCCTGCCTCAGCCTCTCGAGTAGCTGGGACTACAGGCGCACGCCGCCATGCGCCGGCTGATTTTATATGTTTTTAGTAGAGACGGGGTTTCACCATATTGGCCGGGCTGGCCTCAAACTCCTGACCTTGTGATCTGCCCGTCTCGGCCTCCCAAAGTGCTGGGATTACAGGCGTGAGTCTCCGTACCCAGGCCCCATTTCCCATATCTCTATTTCCCTTTTCTGCTTTCTTTGTGGTGTCTTCAGATTCACCTTTGAGTACATGAATTCCTCCTTCAACTGTTTTTAGTATCCTTTCATAATAACTTACTGGATATTATATTTCCAAAATTGAATTTTTTTCTTTCAAACTTACCTGATTTTTTTCATATTACTCTTTTTATATTTTTATTTAAAAATGTCTATTAGGATTCCATTAACTGAAGTCCTCCGATAGCGAATTTTGTTGTTACTTCTGCAGACTACTTTACCTGCCTTGTTTCTTCGTGTATTTATTACCTTGGAGTTTAAGGGTTTGTTGTTGTTTCCGTAGCTTTATACCTGGGGAAGTTATGTATGGGAATGCACCAAAATCTGTTCGAGAATGTTCTCACTGTAGCAGATAAATTTTTACTTCAGTTAAAAGGAGTCAGTTTTGGTATTCCTCTCTCACCTGGGGCTCTCAGAAAGCACAAGTGGACTTCATTTTCAGGAGATTCTTCTCTTTATTTACCTCCTCCGACCCGCCCCCCGGCCCCCAAGCTAGGGTTAAACGACCTGACTTTATGCCAAAAATCTCAACTACGACTCTAAGTTCGCAGAGAATCCAGCTACATGCTTCTCACTCTATTTTGTTACTCTCCTCTTGATTTGAGGGTCAGGTGGCTTCCCTTATTTTCCAGAGAGTTCAGTTGTGCATTGAGAAAAGGTTGTTTGTTATATTATAACTTTGATTTTAAGGTATTGACTATGGGAACATTTTCAGGTTATTTATTTTGCTATGTTGACTTTAGAACATGATGTTTTGTTCATTTGCGAGAATAATCCCTGTTGTTTGGCTGGGTTGGGGAATATTAAAGGATGTAGGGGTAATATTGTTTTCTCCTAGTCAGTTAAAACTTACATATAAATTATTATTGCACATATTAATACATATAACTCCTAACAAAAAGGATGAACAAGGAAGTAGGATTATAAAGTAAAGAAGTATATATCTAAGTGATGTAATTGTGCATATATATATATATATATATATATAGCATTATCCATGAAATTTCTACTGGATATGTGGTGTTATAAAGTCATTTTTAGGATTTACCTCCCAAATAAAAATTAAAAATCATATGTATTTGAATAATTATACACATGTAATGTCATGTAATGATTATAATAAGTTTTTGTCATTTGGAGGATTAATATCAAGATAATGACTTTAATTCATAAAACATAAATTAATAAAATATATAGACACAGAACAGAGTAATGGAAATGACCTGAGGTTTATTTAATGTATATTTTTACATTACAAACACTGAGAAATTTAAATTTACAACTTAAGAAGATAAAATATTAAGGTAAATCGACTAATTGAGGAAATGCTCATGAGAAAATGTTGTGTATAAACAAGTTTAAAATATACATGGTCTATTTTGCAATGTTTTATTTCACCAAAATACTAAAAAGTGTATCTGTAGGTCAGAGGATTATAGATGTTTAATAATTTTATTTTAACATTTTGCTGCATTTTCTAGATTTTCTGCAATATGCTTTATTGTTTTCAATAGTAAAGAAATCCAGTAACTGGTATAAAAAGTGCTTCTATTTAGGTATTTTCCAACTTTGTGACAGTTTAAAAATACAAGTTTAGTTTGTTTATTGCTAAAAATAATTTTGTGTCTGTCACAGACTTAACTATCCCAAATATAATAAAATTGTGAATTGATAGTCTTTCTGAGGGTCACTTACTGAGGTAACTTACAATGTTATATTTACAATAACATAAGGTTTGTATACTATGTCTCAGCAAAGAAATCACAGCAATTCTTTTCAAGAATGGAAAAGTTCTTGAAACAGAAGTTCATTACTTTCTGTGAGTCTACTTTAGTTTTCTGTCTTTTATTGTGTACTTTTATTTTTTCAATTTTTTATATAATGTGAATGTCATATAAATATTTATGTACCAAGACATTTAAATGAAAATGCGTGTTATTTAGTTGAAGAAAATTATAAACAATTCTAAAGGACAATAATCATTTTATTTAAAAATACCTAATGAGATTCAGGTTATAATACTGTGATGGCATTAAGGTTTTAGATATTCAAATTTAAATAGTTACAACTTAAAATATCATATATTAGCTTAAATCCTGTAATTTAGCTTGAAATTTTATACTCTTGAAACCACATCTTATCCAAATAATCCTCACATAGTCAGTCTCTTTAAGATTATTACTTTTGTAATTATATTACTTTGATCTTGAAAAAAACTAAAGACAATTTTATAATGAGAAAATACATGATTGTCTTCATCTCTGTCTCTGTCCCCCAACACAATGCCTGGTTCTCAAAAATAATGTCATTTTTAATCCTCTTGTGCATCTAAACCAAAACATAATAAACTCCATCCCACCCCACCCCTGGTACTATACTGATATTTAAATAAAATTAACTAAGTAAGCAAATTATCAACTTTGTTTCCAGGCTGCAAATGTGTAACTTCTTGGGAATACAACTGCTAGCTAAAATACGTATTTCACTGTCAGAAAAAGCTCTCAGCTTTGCCACTTCTTAGCTCTGTGGAAAATCACAGAACCTTTTCCTAGAGTTGTTACATGTTTAAATTATGTGAATCTTGTATTACAAAGATGGGCACCTAGTAATATATCGATTACTATTATTATTGTTTATTCTATGTTTATAGAATTATACAGAAATACTTTAGAACAATGTTGTTTTGGGGTTATTTCTTTTCCTTGAAAAATTGCTGCACAATTTGAGGTAGTATGTAAAAACTTTCACCCTATTCATTTAAGTATTTAAAGGCTTCGAAGTATATTTAGACATGTATATTTTTCTTTGGCTCACCATAAATGTCAGTGGAGACTGTGGCAGGGTATCACTTGAGGAAATGGGGACAGATACTGTTCAGTGCACTTTTCCATCTTTTAATGCCTGCAGAACTCAGAGTAAATTTGGCAGATCAAGTATCTGATGATCAAATCTGTTAATATTTAGGGAAATCATGTGTTAATCTAATAGTTGTGCCAGTTACAATTTTAAAGGACGTATGACCTTGGAATGAGTAAGCTCTTTAAGACTTTCACAAAAGCACAGGCATTTGGTAATTCATCAAGTTGTGAATAAACTCATTTCCTGTTACTTAAGAAGAACGTATAACTGATCTTGGGTATATAACAATGACTTATAAAAATGAAACAAAGTACCTCATATCCGGGAATAAATAAAATTATGTATAATTGATATAAAACTGCGTAAATGCATTCTCACTGGGAAATGTTTCTCACTATGTATTTGAAATTGAAAATACTTAGCATACAGTAAGTGTGGTAGTGTAAAAGTAGCAGTCATTTAAATATAATGAATGTGAAGCAACATTGACATCAATGTTTCTTTTTTGTTATAAATCTCAAAAACTATACATTCAATAAGGTTTCTATTTGGAAATATTTATATTCAAGAAATTAAATAAGTAGCATATACACTGTTAAGAGTTTGACTACTTCTTGGTGAGATTATTTATGGCCCACATAACAGTCAGATGCCATTAATAATTCATGTACATGTATGAGTTATATGTGTGTGTGTGTATGTATGTTTCTTAGCATGGTAGGAATTTAAACATTTTCCAAAATTATAAAGACAGTCTTGTTACAGTTAAACAGTTCATGCTGAAAATGCGTAGGCTTGTTGGGACTGTGTGCTCAGAGGAAATTTCTGCCAATGGGAAGAGTGTAGTTAGAGGCATTAACCCTCCTTAGAAATGAATGTTAGACATCAGTGAGAATGCAGTGGAGGCCTGTTTTTTCTGGAGTCTGTTCAAGGTTTTGTGTATGAATGTCCCTTATACTGCGGAGGTAGAGAAATCAGGCCTCCTCCTTTTCCCATTTTAAGTATCTATTAGTATATCGTAAGATTCTGTATGAGTGTTTTTAGAAAATGAAGAACAGAAAACGATATTTACCTCTACTCCCTCTTTCTGGCAATCAAAATAATAAATGTTTTTGAGGACTGGCTACTTTGCTACCATTTTTCCATGTTACCTTCAACTGTTAGCATTCCCAGAAGATAAATTATATTATTTACTTTTATAAATGTGGAAACTGAAACACAGAGAAGCTAAATAAGTTATTCAGGATCAGAGAGCCAAGAGTTACACATGGTTCCAAATGGTTTCTTTAGGACAAAAAAAAAAGAAAAAAAAGAAAAAAAAATGCGTCCAGTTTCCAGCAAGCAAGACAGAAAGGTAGAAGTTATATGCACTCTCTTAAAAAACCCATTCCAAAAGTTGCAGAGCTCATTTTAGACTCCATCCCATTAGCCATAAGTTAGTGACAGGGCCCCCACTGAATCACAGGGAAGTCTGGAAAACAGATACAGTCTTTATTCTGGAAGGCTGTGCTCATCTAAATTTTCTAACTATAAAAGGATATAAAGGCATATTTTGGTACATAACTCAAAAACTAAGTTTCCATCAAGTTGTCCTAATCAGTTATCTTCATTCTTTTGCGTGTCTTTCATGACTTTATCGATCCAATCTGTCACCAAAAACCCTTGCAAATTAAAGATTGAGTAGTCTATATTTCCAATTGCTGAGTTTTTCCACAGATTTATCTTAGGAATAATCTTCTGACTTGGATTAATGAGGATTTACCTAGACACAAGAAGAAGCATGTGCGTTCATCTGTTGAATTATTGCTAAGTAAACTTTTTATTTACAAAAAACCCCAACATGTTGGATTTATTCTGTTGCATGCGGGGGAATTGAAAAATTTCATGATCAATTTCAAATTCCGGTGTTTGATGCAATAGAGTACAGGGAGTTTTGGAATGATAGACATAGGATTTTAATTCTTAATTTTCTACATACCCCCTGTACAAACTTGGGACTTAGATTTCTTAAATGGAAAGTATACTTAATACATGCTTTGAGTGATTTTGAGAGTATCAGACACAGAGTGGTATATATGGGTGTATGTGCACATTTGTGAGTGTCTGTATATATTTACCTATGAATTTCAAAATAAAAACTGTCATCCTTTGTTAATACATGGTAATTTGATTTTCCTCTATATTGCATGTTGTAAGATCTTTTATGTACAAAAACATGTATCTGCACTAGTATTCTTTGTTGTTTCATTTCCTTTTTTAAATTTTTTATTATACTTTAAGTTCTGGGGTACATGTACAGAACTTGCAGGTTTGTTAAATTGGTATACACGTGCCATGGTGGTTTGCTGCACCCATCAACCCGTCACCTACATTAGGTATTTCTCCTGATGTTATCCCTCCCCTAGCCCTCCACCCGCCCCCCGCCGACATTCACTGGTGTGTGATGTTCCCCTCCCTGTGTCCATGTGTTCTCATTGTTCACCTCCCACTTATGAGTGAGAACATGCAGTCTTTGGTTTTCTGTTCCTATGATAGTTTGCTGAGTATGGTGGTTTCCAGCTTCATCCATGTACCTGCAAAGGAATGAACTCATCCTTTTTTATGGCTGCATAGTATTCTGTGGTGTATGTGTGCCACATTTTCTTTATCCAGTCTATTATTGATGGACATTTGGGTTGGTTCCAAGTCTTTGCTATTGTGAATAGTGGTGCAATAAATATACGTGTGCATGTGTCTTTATAGTAGAATGATTTATAATCCTTTGGGTATATACCCAGTAATGGGATTGCTCGGTCAAATGGTATTTCTAGTTCTAGATCCTTCAGGAATCGCCACACTGTCTTCCACAATGGTATTCTTAATCAATTTGTGGTATCGCATTCTGTTGATTTCCTAGTGTATGAAAATAGAGACTATTGGTAAAGTATGTAAGTATTAGAAAAACAAATCTGGTATTTGCAGATGGCATGCCTTGTACATTAAACATTGAAGAAAATTTGGAATAAACTATTTGAATTAATAAGGCTTGTTGGTAGGTGGACTGGTTGTTTTCATTAGCTAGTAAATGTTTATTGAGCATACATGTGTGCCTGGGTTGCTTCTGTGAGTATAAATAGTCTTGACTTGGTTCAGCCTACATTAATTCTAGCAAAAACTGTAGGTAGAAAGGAAATAGTAAATATGAAAATAAATAAATCATATAATTGTTAGAGTAGAAAAGAATAAGGCAAAGTTAGAGTCAGACATACCAGGATGGAGTAGAGATTCCTATTTTATTATTATTATTATTCTTTAAGTTCTGGGATACATGTGTAGAACGTGCAGGTTTGTTACAGAGGTATACACGTGCCATGGTGGTTTGCTGCACCCATCAACACATCATGTACATTAGGTAGTTCTCCTAATGCTATCCCTCCCCTAGCCCTCAACCCCCTGACAGGCCCCTGTGTGTGATGTTCCCCTCCCTGTGTCCATGTGTTCTCACTGTTTACCTCCCACTTATGAATGAGAATATGTGGCATTTGGTTTTCTGTTCCTGTGTTAGTTTGCTGAGAATGATGGTTTCCATCTTCATCCATGTCCCTGCAAAGGACATGAACTCATCCATTTTTTGGCCGCATCATATTCCATGGTGAACATGTGCCATGTTTTCTTTATCCAGTCTATCATTGATGGGCATTTGGGTTTGTTCCAAGTCTTTGCTATTGTGAATAGTGCCGCAGTAAACATATGTGTGCATGTGTCTTTATAGTAGAATGATTTCTAATCCTTTTGGTACATATCCAGTAATGGGATTGCTGGGTCAAATTGTATTTCTGGTTCTAGATCCTTGAGGAATCGCCACACTGTCTTCTCCAATGGTAGAACTAATTTACAATCCCACCAAAAGTGTAAAAGCGTTCCTATTTCTATTTTAAATGCAGTGCTCTGAGTAATCTTTTATGCGAAAGTGACATTCGGGCAAAGTTGTGTGAAAGAGATAGCCAAGTAGATTTCTTGGATAAGGGAATTATAGGGTGAAGGAGCAGTCAGTGCAAAGGTCCTGAAGTGACTGAGTGCCTGTCTTGCTGGTGGAGCAGCGAGAATGCCCTGTGCTGGAGGAGAAGGCAGGGAAGAAGAGTCAAGGGATGTACTTAAACACTAACGGGAAGCTGAGTGCCCTAGTGTACATGTTTAGGACTTTGGCTTTTCCTATGAAGCAAATGAGGAATCACTGCAGGATTTTGAGTAGAGGAGAGCCATGGTCTGATTTACGTTTTCAAAGGACATCTTAGCAGCTGTGCTTCAAATAGACCATAGAGGATGCTGTGCTCTTAATCTGTCCCCCAGAATTCATGTGTTGGAAACTTAATCCCCAGTGCAACAGTGTTGGGAGGTGAGGACTTTTGGGAGGTGTTTAGATAATGAGGATTCTGCCCTCATGAATAGATTAATGCTGTTACAGAAGCGCTTGATGGAGGGAGTCTGGCCCCTTTTGCCCTTTTACTTTCTTCCATGTGAGGCCACATCAAGCAGGCATTCACCAGAAACCAGATGCCAGCACCTTGATCTTAGACTTGTCAGCCTCCTGAATTACTTGAAACAAATTTCTGTTCTATATAAATAACCCATTCTGTGGTATTTTGTGATAGCAGCACAGATGAACTAAGACAAAGGGCAGTCATGTATGCCGAGAGCATGCAGGAAACTACAGCAGTAATTCACAGGAAGTGTCATGTGGCATTATGATTCCGATGAGGGTGGTAGTGGAGGAGGTTGAGAAAGTTGACCGTTCTGGATATATTTTGTAACTAGATGCAGTTGGATCATCTGAAGGATTACATAGGGTTTGTGAAAGAAAGAGAAGGGTTGAAGATTTCACCAAGGTTTCTGGACTAAACAACAGGCAGGACAGAGTGTCATCAGCTGAGGGGAAAGACTGGGAGGAAAATCATGAGAGAAGATCACAGGTTACATTTTGAATATGTTAGGGTTGAGATGTCTGTTAATATCCAAATGTAGAATTTTAAGGAGAGCTTAGGTCTAAAAGTCTAAATTTCAGGGAAGAGTTTTAGGATGGGAGTGTAAATTTGAAAGGCATCAGCAGATAGATGGTATTTACAATGACATCATAGGTGAGTACATTTAAGTAATGAAGAGGGCCAGAAATTCAGCCCTGAAAGCCCTCCTTAGTTAAGAGGTGGAGAAATAGAACCAAGTAAAGGAGACTGAGAGGGATCTCTCAGAGTGGCAGAAGCAAAATTTGGCAAGTGTTGTACCTGAGAAGTCAAATGAAGGCAGTCAAATGATGACCAATCAAGCACAAATCTGGACTGATAATTTACCTAGGCTTTAGCAATGTGAAGATCATAGGAACATAGGTAAGACCAGTTGCACTTAAGTGGTAGAGTAAATGCTTGATTGGGGTATTGGTTTGATAAGACTGCTTTAGCCAAGAAACACAAACTAAGTGGTATGAACAACAGAAGTTGATGGCCTCACAACTCTGGAGGTGAGAAATGGGAAGTCAAGGTGTTGGCAGGGTTGGTTCCTTTCAAGGGCTCTGAGGAAGAATCTGTTCCTGCAATTCAGGTAACAGAGAAGCTAAGGATGTTGTTGGTAATGACTAGGTCTAGAGGGTGGTTATGCACATGAGTTGCTGCAGAAGTTAAAGGCAAAAGTTAAATGAAGGCAAAGTTAAAATATCTTTGGAATAGTGAAGTTCAAGAAACTGAGAACCCAAGTTGATTGATGGATCATGAGGATGTATATTAAAGTGAAAGGATTTCATTTTAGAAATGAAGAAATATAAAGCAGGGAATACTGTGTATACAGGGATGTATACACAGATACTTGGAGTGAGAGCACATGTGTTGGTGGCATTCTTTGAAATTTTACTTGTGGTCACTTCATTTTTGAAAAAAATCAAGGTTATCAGCTTACAAAGAAGGTGGGGAAAGAGATAATCAAGGTTTGAAGAAATAAGAGAAGTGTCAAACTGTAATACAGAATACAGGAAGAGTGATTGGACTAATAAGTGTATCATGCTTGCAGAAAAGCATTATGGGACCCCTTGAAATTAATTGTCATGAATTCAAAGTAAAACCACAGACATTGTTTCTAGTTTTTCTCCAGCCACATTTAACTGCAAAGGTGCAGGCTCTGTAGGCAAAGAATAGGAATTTATCAGGATCATGTTTTTTTTTCTCCAAGTGAATACGGCAGTGAGAAAGAAGCAGGAGAATTGAGGTTGCATGCTAGGTAGTGATTATAAGTTTGCCCTCATGGAAATTTGTCTTGAATATAAGGAGAGGGGCAACATGTGAGTGAGAAACAGTGTAAAGATGGAGGATTCATCGGTTGATGAGCCTGGTGTAGGAGTTGGTGTACTGCAGAAAACAAACTGAAAAAAACAAACCGATAAAATACCTTTGTAATAGAGAAGTTTGAGAAACTAAGAGCCCATGTTGATTGAAGGATCATGAGAATGTGTATTCTTCATTTTAGAAATGAAGAAATAGAAATCAGGGAGTCAGGAGCCAAATCATAGAAAAGTGATGGATTGACTGAAGAATGAGTGGGTAACAGCAGAAATGAGTAATCATGACAGTACGTGTCACATAACAATCTATTGACATAGAGTCCTCATGGAAGTTTTAGGTAGGCAAGAGGGAAAACGATCTGGGACTGACAATGAGGAGTTTGGTGGTTTTACCATTCAACTACACACTCAAAGGTACATACAAGGGGTGTGGGAGGGAAATTGGATGGATTGGAAGGAAAGCAGTGTCCTCAGAAGAGTTTGGTTTCTGTTAGATCACGAAAATCAACTCAATGTAAGGAAAAGAGATTCAGGGTAAAGAGATTTTGCTGACAGTGGACCAGTAAGTCCACAGTGCACAGTGGAATCTTCCAGCACTTGGGAGGGATAAATAGAGGGGCAGAATAATGGATGTGAAGAGTCTCATGAGGATTAGAGGGTAGTGGCTTAGGTGAGACTGAGATGTCTGGAACATCTCATGGATATGGATGTCTTAGTTTGTTAGGGCTGCCTTAAAGTACCAACAGTGAGGTGGGTTAAAACAACAGAAATTTACTGAACCACGGTTCTGGAGGCTAGAAGCCCTAAATCAAGACATCAGCAGGGTCATGCTCCCTCTGACAACTCTAGGGGGAAATCATTACTTGACTTTTCTAGCTCCTGTCTTGCTGGCAACACTTGGTGATCCTTGGCTTGTAGATGCATCGCTGCAGTCTTCTCCCTGTGTGTCTTCAGGTTGTTTTTCCTCTGTGTGTATCTGTCCCTGTGTCCACATTTCTCCCTTTTATAAGGACAGCAGTCATATTACAGTCCAACCTAATAATCTCACCTTAATGAACATCTATGTCAAGAGTGTTTCCGAATGAGATCACATTATGAGGTACGGGAAGTTAGGACTTTAACTTACTTGGGGGAAGGGATCAATTCAATCTATGGCAGTGGTATAAAGAGGAGGGAGGGCATACAATTACATGTAGTGGACTTGGGGTGACTAGAGTTGGCCAGGATGTAAGATGAGGGACAGAAAGGGGTGGGCGACTGGAGTTTCTTTTTCACCCATTTTGTAGAACAAAAGTGGCTTGGAAAACAAGTGCTTATTCTCAGCTGAAGTGTTTACCATTGCCTACAAATGAGGGAGCCCTGAGTTACTCTTAGACTATATCTAAATTTCCAACAAATTTTAAAGAACGTTCTTAAATAGCATGTTCTCCTTTCAGTTATGCTAAACAACTTCAGACTGACTTTGATCAGCTCTTCAAATTCACTTTCACTAAGCTTTAAAATTGAGTTTGGCATATCAAGTAATTCACTAGCAGATTTAAAAGAATCTTTTTTCATTAATTTTATTAGTTTTGTTTATCTACTCTAAGTAATGACTTCTTTAATTTCATGTGCATAGCTGTTCCTCATTATTGAGCAGCCAATTTCTGCAATAAGGAAAATGAAGGATATTAGGGAGGTATAACTGATTGAACTGAAATCCAGGTAAGCCAAATATATTTCAGAAACTGAAAAGCCACTAGTTATCTAGGATGCCAATTTCTTGGTGAAAAGAATGTCCTAAATCTTGTAACTTCTAATGCTTTTCACATAGTTTATTTTCTATTACTTTGTACCTATACTTAGGCATGTTCAGGGCTGAAAGTTCACATTAAATAAAGAAATGGACTGTGGAGCTCTCAAGCACAGCCCTGTGCATGCTCAATGCACAGAGAATAATTTTCATGGGCAAAAAATGAGGGAGAATCATGCTAATAATGAAACAATTTCTTCTAAGTTATTTTTATATTAATTCTTTTAACAAGTTAAAAATCTCTAAAGCTGATAAAGAGGTTAAGTATGTGAATTGAAATATTAAGAATACGTCATGGTAGAAATAAAACTTTAAAACACTAGTCTGCTTTATCGCTTTCTCTTAAAGTTATTTCATGTCATTAATAAAACAATTTTTAAAAATAAATAAGGATACAGAGAAAAAGGTGAAAATTACTTTTCAACTCCTTCCTCTCCACCCATTTACCCTCCAACATGGAAAAATTTTATGAGCAATCTATTATTATTTGAATCCTTTGTTAGTGCACTTAAGTGTAAGAAGGATAGACACAAAAACATCCTCATGTAAAATAGAGTTCTAATGAAATACATTTTATTGTGCTGCTTGCTTGCTTCTCCTACGTCTTAGACACTTTTCATATTAGTGCTTGTATTAGTTCGTGTTGTGCTGTTATAACAGAATACCTGAGACTGCATAATTTATAAACAATAGAAGTTTATTTGGCTTACAGTTCTACAGGCTGGGCAGTCAAAGAGTATGGTGCTGGCATCTGGTGGAGGGCCTTTGTGTTGCATCATCCCATGGCAGAAGGGCAAGAGAGAACAGGAGTAAGAGGGGGCTATACTCTTCTAAGTCCACTATCATGATAATAAATCTACTCTGTGATAACAACACTAATGTGTTCATGAGGGTAGAGGTTTCATGATCTAATCACCTCTTGCTAGGCTCCACATCCCAATGCTGTTGCACTGGGGATTAAGTTTCTGACATGAATTTATGACATATTCAAACAATAGCAATGTTTTTCATTCTATGCCATTCCTTTTAACTGTTAAAAGATCATTTGTTTATGTGTAAGTTTATTTAACCAGTTCCTATTGATGGATAGTTCAATCATTTTCAGTTTTTCACTATAATATTGCAATGTACCATTTCTCTTTTATTTCCTTAGGCTTGGCAAAATAAAATGAACTGTTAATTCCTGTGGGATACACATTATAACACTTTAATGAATATTGTTATATTTCTTCCAAAAAGACTTTGTAAATTTAGACCCTCAATAGCCATGATTTAATGTAGCAGATTTTTTCATGTGCTTGAACGTTTCATGTGCTTGAAAGTGCTTGTAACTTGTTAGGGTACAAAGCAGAACATAAACTTAATTCTCCATGCTTTCTCTCTTTCCAATAATTTAAGTTAGTTGTCAAATTTCATAGATAATTCTTGAATTTTTGCTGAATTTATAAATTTATGAGGAAAATACGACACTTCAAAAATGTACAGTTGACCTTTAAACAATGTGAGAATTAGGGACACCAACGCCCTATTAGGTCAAAAATCTGCATAGAACTTTTGACTCCTGAAAAACTTAACTGCTAATAGTGTACTGTTGACCAGAAGCTCATAACAGAAACAATTGATTAACACCTATTTTGGTCTTTGGGGAATGATATTATGGATGGTAAACACCTATCTTTTATATGTATTATATACTGTATTCTTACATCAAAGAAAGCTAGAGAAAATAAACTTCAAGAAAGTCATAAGAGAAAATGTTTTCTATTGATGAACTAAAAGTGAATTATCATAAAGGTCTTCATCCTTGTTGTCTTCATGAGGAGTAGGCTGAGGAGAAGGAGGAAGAGGACTAGTTGGTCTTGTTGCCTCAGGGATGGCAGAGGTTGAAGAAAACTTACATATAAGTGGGCCTGCACAGATCAAACTTGTGCTGTTCAAGGGTTGATATTATTTTTCCAGCCAGTATCTTGGTAGATGTTTCCATTAATGGAGATTAAATATTAAGATTTTTCAATTATATTTAGATTGCTAGCTAAGTCATATAATTATAATTTTGATTATTTGTGTTTTATAAATGTTACTTTCTGAATGAGATATTTTGGATTCATTACATTTTAATTGGTTATGGATAGTGTTTAGCAATGTATTAATTTTGTCATTGTCATGATATATTGAGTAATCTTGCTAAAGTTTCTTTTTAATACTTAGTTTACAATGATGTGTGTTCATTTTTATGTAGGATATCATAATCTCTGCAAGTAAAAACAGCTTTGTCATTTCCTTATTTTATTCTTTTCTCATTGTTTTGGATTGGTTGAATTCTTGACTTAATGGAAACATTCCTGTTAATAGTTGTTGAACACAAAGTGTTAATTTTTGTATGTTTCTTGTAGGTACACTTTATAGTGTTTTGGAAATTATACAAATTAGAATTTTTAAAAACCTGAAATGGACCCCAATTGTTATATGTAGACCTCATTATACTAATTGCCAAGCTACATGTTATTTTCCTTCTTTATTAAAAAAATCTTTACTTAGCAATTGATATTCATTATTTCATTTTCTATTATTCTTCATTCTTTTCTCTGTTTTTAAATTAGATTTCTAATAGTGTTCTCATCTGTATTAGCCTTTTGACAACCGATTTTTGATGTTTATTATCAATATGCTCTTTGTTGATTTGCATTTGTATTCATCTTAAAGTTAATGACCTTCATTTTTTCCTCATCATTTATTTCTATATCCTTTGGATTTTTTTTTTCTAATTTCTCTAGTTGAGGGCTGTATTTGTTTCCTAGGGCAACCATAAGGAAGTACACAAACTGTGTGCCTTGAAACATCAGAAATGTATTATCTCATAGTTTGGAGGAGAATACTTGTGTCTTCTTAGCTCCTGTTGCTTTACGGCCAATCTTTGGCATTCCTTGGCCTAGAAGTGCATAACTCCAATCCCTGACTTCATTGTCATATGGTGTTCACCATGTGTGTCTTTGTCTTCACATGGGCATCTTCTTATAAGACACCAATCATATTTGGTTAGAGACCTACCACATTTCAATGTGATCTCATCTTATCTAATTACATCTCCAGTGACTTATTTCCAAATAAGGTCATATTGTAAGGTACTGGGGTTTAGAACTTTAACATATCTTTTTTGAGGAGATGCAATTCAACTTACAACAAATGCTTCTTTATCAGTGTTTTTCTCCATTTCTGTTAATTAATACTATCAGTTCCTATCTATGTTTTGCTGTGACCACATCTCATAAGATCTGATATGTGATATCAGATAAGAAAATTATGCACAAAGTTAGAGCTGTATTTTTATTAACTAGTACTAAAGAAATAAACACATTTCTTGTTAGAACTAGTGGAATAAATTTTCTTGATAAAGATTATCGAGAAAGGATAGAGAGATAAAAGGATCACCTGCAGAGAGTGTTGCCAGAAGGTAGGGTGAGAGATAGAATGTGAAGACTAATGTCAATAAAAATTAGAATATTTGATATTGAAATGCCGTAATGGAGATGAAACATGAGATAATTAAAAGTCAATAGGAGATGATCAGAGGTAATATTGTAGAGACAATCACACAGATAAGTGAAATTTAGAAATTCTGGCAAACAGCAATGCCTCTACCATGACACAGACCATTGGGCATGATGGGAACTTCCAGGATGGGACTAATGGGAGTAAAGCAGTGCTTAGTGTTATGAAGAAACTGAATTGTAGGAAAGTTTCCAAAGTGAAATCTCAGGGAAAACTAAATTACTTAGTATTTAAACTGTACAGAAGGTATAGACTAGATCTCAAAAATAACTTAATTTTAGAAGTAGAATGGGGAGATAGCAAGATCAAAGTGAGTCCCATCATAAAGTTTCTGATGCTTATCTATACTGACTTGAGCAAGAACAGTTTAAATCTTTGTAAATTTTCTCTAGAAAGATACCTATGTGAGTCAAGTTGCAATTAAGTGTTCTCAGCTAGCACTGTATCTGCTATTCATGATAGGCAGTTAGAAAAGATTTCTTAAAAGAAAAAAATAGAGCTAATTGTTCCAGTTTTTAGAGATAAGAACTGCAGTGAATTGAAAGGAAGTAGTAGTATATAAATTTCTAATATAGCAACATGCCATAATGGTTTATTTGCATATGTACTTTTGCGTTAGGTGAAACGAGAAAAAGTTGTTCAAAAAAGAGCAGAGACTTTGGAAACGTTGAACATTTTACTCACCTCAGTTAAAATTTTTAATGGCTATTTTATTGTAACCAAACAGAGCTATAAAGATGATCAGTTAAGATCATCATGAATAAATTCTACAGTTTTATGTGTGTAATCCTGCATCTAGCTATACAAACAGCTTTTCAGTCTCAACAAGTTTGATGGTTACATAGCATCCAGAGACTTAAAGCAAATGAAAAATCAAAGTTGAAATAACATTGGTATTTATTATGTAAAGTTTAAACATGGCATTGCTAGGTTTACACTTAAATTTATACGTATTATACCTTCCCAACTGCAGGCAAACTCAAGAAAGCATTTATGATAATATACTTTATGCTTCAAAATTAAAAACTTGAAACTTCTCACCACAATTCTTTATTACACAATTTGAGTAAAAATATATAGTAGAAAGAAAGGTATATGAACTCTCTATTTTCAGAGGGTTTAGAAAGACTATGCTCGTAGATTTAATGTTTGTGAGGTAGAAAGATGGAATTAAAGTACTTATTTTGCATTTTATTATGAATTTTTTAAGCAATTCTGTTTATAGAATTATTAGAATAGCCAGTGTTGTTGCCATGCTTTTATTTTTGCAGGATACACTACTACAAACTACTAGGAATCTGATCCATCGAAAGATAGCAAAGGGGTCACAAGTAAGAAGTGGATGCATTACCTTTGTTTATAATGCAATGTACTGAGTGAATACTGAAATAGAAAGGATGCTGCTGCTGAGATCTGAACCAAAATTAAGCCCTTTTTTCTGTTATGGGAACTGTTTTTTCATTTCATATGATATGTTGTTTATTCAGGCAAAATTATTCTGTACTTTCTTCCATAGCGCACACACAGTTTTCAAATGAAAGAAACAGTTGTTTTGAGAATGATGTTTTCATTATTATGGTCATTTAAATGACACCTCAGTTTCATCTACTTTCTCCTTAACAACCTAATTCCAGTTTTGTTTGTTCTTTTCTCTCACTATAGACAATAGGCCTCTGATAAAACATTGTGTGTGTGCTTGCAAAACTAGAAATTTTTTTAAAAAAAGAATCAAATACTCTCTTCACAACTCTTACTCGTGGCTTGGCTAAACCTTATTCATCCTAATTTTTAATTCTCAAATGAAATGACATTTCCTCAGAGAAAGCTTTCTTGACTATCTCTTCAGTTGGATTTCCTTTTATTAGTCTGTATTCTAATCAATTTTTACTTTTATATTTGTAATTTTATATTATTTGTGCATTGACTATGTTGTCAAATGTATCTACAAGGACTACATAGATCATTATGAGTTTACATATTGTTTGGTGCGTAGTAGGCTTGTAATAAACATTTGTTAAATAAAAATAAAAATGAATAAATGAGTGGACTTTTTGTATCCCATTCAGGTCTACAATTTCAATGCTTTTCTATAAAAATATTTTTGAATAAATAAAATTTATTAAATTTTCAGACTTAACTGGTGCATGCTAACAGACAAATATATGGAGGAATAATGTATTTCACAATTGTTTTGGTTATTGGGATTTTCCTCCCAGATTCTCATTTCAAAGGTGATATTTGGAAGTGCTTGGAAAAATAAGCAGACATAATCTGTATCATATTTTTCTTTATGCCTCAAACCATATTTCTTAGGATTAGGGATATTTTCATTATTTGTACAAAGAAATACAATTGACTCTTTGGACCTTCCATCTGGGTTAAGACATAAGTTAAATTATTTAATGCTCTGTATTTTATAGAACAACGATGGAATAAATTGCTACCCTCTTTAGGGTCTAGTCTCAGTGCTGTACGCTGACCACTTCTTTATGAGATTCTGGATCCCATGGGATTTAAATTCCTAGCTCAGGGAGCTAGAAGATATTTCATATTGTTTGCTCTGTTGGTTAACTGAAACTTAGTCTCAGGGGTACACTGTGATAAAGGATTTGGAGGATCCAGAAATTCCTTAGTATTGTGAAAGGAGGCATGTAAAGACTTAGAGAAGTCTCTAAGTTAAATGTTGGAAGAGATTTATTATGTGTGACAGTCATTTATTGCCATCCCTCCCTTCTGCTACAGACCTTATCCCTAGAGGTTGTTCTCATCTACCAGATACTGAGAGATACACTGGTGTCAGGAACATTAGCATCCTTCAGTGCACTTCAGTGACTGTCCAGTGACTGTCCTTTGTAAACCAGCGATGCAGGAAGGAGATGATCCATTGGGACAAGCTGTCTGACTTTAGGAAGGTAGTAGCAGCGCAACAGGCAAAGTGGGAGTATTTGTAAGAGTTAACAGCTATGGTGCCGAACAAAATGATTAGACCTTTGTAAATCATTGTTTTAGGCCAATTGATTGTAATGACTGTAGAACTCAAAAGATGGGAAGCTCATTGAATTCTGATTCTTGTTAACTGTACAAACTCTAGGTATAATGGGAAAAAAAGAAAAAATTAACACTGACTGAGTTGTCACCTTAGGAAGTCATGAACCCTCACCCAATTCTCACATCAGAGTCATTGCATAGCCTCCACCCATCCCATTGAGTGAATGGGAATGTGGATACCTCTGAAAAAGACTCTTGTGAAAACATCATTAGTTTTTACTATAGATTTTCCTGCTGTCTTTTCCTAAAGACAGCAAGAACCTTTTATGAGAGTCAGCGTGGCTGCTGATATTTGGAGGGTGGTGACCACTGGCTCTGAGATGACGCTGGTGTGCTCGGGGCACGTAACACCATTCTTGTCTTCCAGGCAGTGTTGTGTCTTGTAGGCATCAGTTGACAAGTGGAACTTTGTCCCAGTTCTATCTCACAGCCAGCCCAGGGGCTTGCGACACAGTTCTGGGTTTTTGTTTCTCAAGTACTTCAGAATGTCACTGGCACTGTAGCCAATGGCAAGATGATGGCCAGGGTGCTAGATTCTGATGATCAAGGTGAAATATAATGCTTTCCACACAGTGAGGAAAGGACATTGAAGCTCTGGAATCCTGAGCATCTTCTGACAAGGAACACAAGTTAGGAGAAAACAAAGAAACCTCTGCAGACACATCCACAGAGAGATCAGACATCAGGAATATAGACTGGATCACCTCATAAGGGAGGAAGCCTGGCCCAGAGGTGAAGGCAGAATGAAAAAGGAATATTGATTGGATCAGGGAGAACAACATTATAAATACTGATGAAGCCCTGGTGAACAGTTGCAGAAATGAGAACAGTAATAGCTCCTCATATTCTTCTTGCATGATCATATTTAGTAGTAACTAATTATTAATCATATTCTTTTTCATTTCTGTAGTATTTCATAATGAATTTTTTTGTTGTTACCTTTTATAATTGGTCTATAATTTACAAAAAATAAAGATAGCATTGAAACTGGAAGAGAAGAGAATTAACATTACCTAGAGTTAAGTGTAATAATTGATATGACTTTGGGTCTTCCCTTTCATGGAAACGATGAGCATACTTTCATTTGTCTGAGCTCTCACTGTGCTGTTTATGTGGGAACATGCTGTTGTTGCAGTTCCTTGGGAATTTAAATATGAGGAGAAACCTGTGTGTAAGTGTGGAGTATCCAAGGGTCAGTAGTGGAGATTGTCTTGGTCAGTATTTATTTTAGCACCCAAAGCTAGGATCCAAAGGTGATTTAGTTTCCATTGGAACAAAGCTTTGGTTCAGAGCTGAGTTACACTGAGAGAAAGGCAAGTATCCACTATGCTGACCTTGGTCTTGAGAGGTAGTGTGGCTCTGGCCCCAACAGCCATGTTGACAATTGCAGATTTTGTTGCTTTTTAACTGAGCTGGAATCAGCAGTTAACTTGGTGCCCCAATGCGGCCTAGATTCTCTTTCTGTACCTTTCAAACAATTCTGTGAATAAGTCATGTTCCCTATTAAGCCTATTTTTTATTCAAAAATAAATGTGAAATGCCTTCTCTTGTCTGAAACTAAGAACACTGGCTCATACAGAGAATAATGTTATAGTGACGTATCATGTTGGAGTTCAACTAAAAGCACAAATTTGAAGAATTTATCTCACATCTCTAACCTTCTCACTCACTTCTTAAATATGGATACTCAGTTCTGCTCATCTTAAATAACTGATATGAAAATCAACTGAGAATGGATGTGAAAATTATTAAGAACTTTAAAGTCACATAAACACAATGTGAAGGTTAATGTCAATGTACAAACAGTTGTGAGAGAATAGGGTTGTGGTTGAAAATGGGTCCACCATAAGTTGAGAAGGGGAACTTGTCCATATTTAAATGCTTCTAGAAAAGTCTCAAAAGCATGTAGATATGAAAAATATCTGGAATGTCAGTAATCACTGATTTCTTAAAGGGAAAAACACAAACAATCCACATACAACATGGGGAGAAAATAAGATGAAACAATAGAAAGTCATCTTTAAAACTTATTTCATTCTATAATTAATAAATATAATCGCAGTTAAGACATAAAGTGTTCTTAAAACATAAAAGCTAGAAGAGAGGCAAAACATAAAAAGATAATTACCAAAGATTTTGTATATATTCTATGTTTGTAAAAAGTATTTTCGTTTCAGAAAGTGAATTTGACAGTTTAATGCAACAATTTCAAAATTTGAAGTATATTTTAATATGAAAAGAACAAAGAAGTCAGAATGCATAGCGCACAAGCTCTGAAACAGCTTCTCCGATGTGCATTCTTCACAGTAACTTCAGTGCTCAGCATTATGTGTTGATGGTTATTTGTCAATGGTATAATTGTGGACAGCATCATACAGAAACTTATCATAAAGACCATTTCACTTTGCAGTGAGAAAAATATGAATTAAGATTATATTCTTAACAGATGACAAAGGAAAACTAATTCATAGTTTAAACCAGTAATACATAAGAAAAGCAAAGTTGTAGCTCTATAAAATGGAAAGATAATTTAAAATGGTGAAATTATACAGCGAGTCTTATAAAGCATGAATTTGCTGCATTTTTTATATGTAATACATATGCTTTTAATGTGTTGTAAAGTATATATATAACACTAATATACACAATATATAAATTGATTTAAATTTCATCCCAGTGTATGTAGGTAAAGGGGCACAGTTAGATTAGACTTGTATTCTTATTTTTTTGAATTTTTTTATTTTTTAAATTTTATTTTATTTGAGGTTTCAGGATACATATGTAGAACATGCAAGATTGTTATGCAGGTAACTTGTGTCATGGTGGCTTGCTGCACCTATCAACCCATCACCTAGGTATTAAGCCCCACATGCATTAGCTATTTATCCTGGTGCCCTCCAACCCCCCAACCCCTCATAGGCCCTGGTATGTTTTGTTCCCCCACGCTGTGTCCATGTGTTCCCATTGTGCAGCTCCCAGTTACGAGTGAGAACATGTGGTATTTGTTTTTCTGTTCCTGTGTTAGTTTGCTGAGGATGATGGCTTCCAGCTTCATCCATGTCCCTGCAAAGAACATGATCTCGTTTATTTTTATGGCTGCATAGTATTCCATGATGTATATATCCCACAATTTCTTAATCTAGTCTATCATTGATGGGCATTTGGGTTGATTCCATTAGACTTGCATTTAAATCTGCTTCACCAACTAGAGTTTTTAGCTATATGACCTTAGAAAACATCCTTAATATCTTAGACCTATGTATGTCTTATTATTCAAATCATTTTTTATATTTGTTACTTTTATAACTTATTTTAAAATTTTGAATTATTCCATCCTGGTTTTGGAGTACTGTTTGTTCATTGTATCTTATTTCTATTTAATGTATGCCATATTAACTTGACTGAAATTTCAGATTTTCTATTTTTTCTTCAAGTTCTCTTTCATTTTCTAAATTACCAGTTTTCTATTAAGTCAGTCCTCATCTCTTTTTATCTTGATTTCTTTCCTCATTGTATTGTATTTTCCCCAAATATCTGATAACTATGTTTAGAAATGGAGTTTCAGGTTGATTATTACATTCTCTGGAATAGGTTTCCACTTTGAGTGTGTAGATGTGATCTCACAGTCATTCATTCTCCTCAAAGAGAGGTCTGAGTGTGAGATCCAGGTTAATGAGCTGAATATTTTGACTTGAATGCTCCTTTTGCTTCTGGACAGAACAAGCTTCCTTTCATTTTTTTGGCAGATTTTGCTGTGTGGCTGGAGTAGAGGGAGACTTAAACGGACAGCTAATCGTTACATAGTTCTTTAATAAATTACCTGTAGCAGACTTTATTTTATAAATACAGCCATAACAATATCTCCCATTCTTCATATAATGTGATGTTAAATAGTCTCACTAAAAATGGATTCTGTGATTCCTCCTCTTGAATCTGGTTGGCAGATATGACTTCTTAGGGTCGGTCATAAGAAGTTGTACAACTTCTGTCTGTTTCTTCTTGGGACTTTAATTCTTGGAACTTCACCACCATGCTGTGAGGAAGCCCAAGTAACCACAAGGAGAGGCTATGTATAGATGTTCCAGCCTGCATTAACAATTGAGCTCCCAGTCGATAGCTGGCATCAGCCATCAGTCATGTAAGTGAGGCTTTGCATCATGCCAGCCCCTGACTGTGGAATCCGTTTTATTTTTTGAGTGATCCCAGTCATTGAGTTAGCTTCAAATTTAGAATCCTTTCAGCTAAGGCCCCAGATAATGTGGATCAGAGACAAGGTAACACTCTCCAAATATTTAACTCACTGTCAGAATCTGTAAAAATAGTAAAATGATTACTGTGTTGGGGTCTGTTTTGCCACTATGTCTGTGGTGGTTTTCACTAATTAATGAAGATTTCAGTACTACTCTCCTTTACTGTCATGAGCTATTCTGTTGTGTGTGTTTACTGACTCGGCTCTGATGTAGAAACTTGGCTGTGCTTTACAGAGAAAAAAGACTTCTGGCTCTGAGGCACCTTCTTTTGTGCATGTGCTCAGCCTGGTGACTTGCGCTGGGCCTTAGTCACCCACTGCCTGTCTTTGAAAAGCTCATCAATACCGATGTTTACTCAGTGTAACTTGTGCTTTCTTAGGTATTTAAATATTTGTGCCAATTCAATGGAGATTGAATAAGAAGGAGAGTATATGTGATCTCTCTGCCATCTTGTAATGTTAACCAAAAAAGTCTAGTTAACAGATGCTTCAAAAGCTTTCTTCCAAAAAAAAAAAAAAAGAACTTCATAAAAACATCTAATTGTATACTTTCATGTATCGTTTACTTTTTTATACTTCATAGGGGCCATTATCTATAAAATAAAACAAAATTTGCTAATCAGTAATGTCTGAATCACAATTAAGCAATGTGAAATGATGAACAATAAGACTGAACTTTTGGATTGCTTGGAAAAATATTGTCAGCCAGATCCTGCCAGCAAACCAGTTACAATTAAGGGCTCAATTCTTCGGGAGGCATTGATTCTGGAAGTCCGCTAACATTTCATGAAAGAATTTACTGATTGATTTCATCTAATGATTTGCAAGACTATTTAATGAAGTAAAATATGGTAAAAGCCTAGTTTAGTGTCTGGAAATGGACAAAGTCAAAAAGAAGTTGTTATGTTATGTTCTCCTTCATCAATATTTGGAAATCAAATGGGTTGTTTGGACTTGGCCAAAATTAACTCTTTAGTAGTATATTCACGTATTTGCATAGATTTTAAAAAATCAATGTAGAGCGAATCATCAGATGTTTTGATGCTATATTAGTTTGTACTTTCAAATAATTACAATTATTAAAAAACAACATATACATTTTCATAACATTTGACCTTTGCTGGAGGTATTCAGTCAGAGGTTAGAGACCATCTATTGCAGGCATTGTATAAGGAAAATATTAGACCTGGTGACTTCTAAGATACACTTAACCTCCAGATTTTTTTTTCTTTTTCTTTTGGTGGTTGAGGGGACAGGGTCTCTATTGTCAAGACTGGAGTGCAGTGGTGCAATCACATTTCACTGCAACCTACTTCCCAGGCTCAAGCAATCCTCCCAACTCAGCCTCTTCAGTAGCTGGGACAACAGGTGCTCACCACCATGTCTGGATAATTTATTTATTTATTTTTTGTAGAGAAAAATCTCATTGTCTTGCCCAGTCTGGTCTTGAACTCCTGGGCTCAAGTTGTCCTCCCACCTTGGCCTCCCAAAATACTGGTGTTACAGGTGTAAGCCACAGTGCCCAGCCAAAATATTTTGATGACAAGAAAATACTATGGAAATATTTATACTTTTTTTGTTATGCTTAATTTTTAAGTTAAATTTTAAACATTTTCTTAAAAAACAAACACAATTTGTTATTAGAATTAGTTTATTCTTTGAGTCTTTGAAATTTTACTTATGAAGCACTAAATTCTTCAATGATAATGACTCTTGCTTTAAATGTCTAAAATGAAGCCAAATGTTTCACATGAATTTCATATTACTTTGTATATTCATATATATATATATATACACACACACACATATGCACTTAAATTTGGAAATTAACTGGATCAGGAGAAAATTCAGTCATTTATTAAACTCAATGTGGTTTTAAGAAATGATATATTTCAAAACTTTATATTCTCTATAATATTTAGTGCCTTCCATAACTGTTAAACTGTAAACCTTTAAAGACATATGTACATTAAATCTAAAAAAAGTTTGACCATTTTAAAAGAATGACAATCATAAGTTCATAGAATAAATTATGAAGATGCTATCACTTTTTGCATTATTGCTGGTAAACATGTTAGCATTTTTGTATACCAAATGTTGAAATGTGTCCAGTACAATTTTTATTTTGGTTATGAGCATATTAACACTACCAAGGTTTGTCCTGCAGTAAATACAACCTGAAGTTATGGATCAGTACTTTTAATATGGTATTGAAGTATGGCAGTGTTTAGGTATCTGTGTAATTTTTTCCAGTCATAGATGTATTAATTTTCTATTTCTTCCATAACAAATTACCACAAACTTAGCAGTTTAAGCAACACAGTTCACTGTCATGTGCTTCTGTTAATCAGAGGTCAGACACAGGTCTCAGTGAACAAAAATGAAGGGGCTGGCAAGATTGCATTTCCTTCAGGAGGCTCCAGAAGAGAATCTGTTAATGTAATCTTTTTGTTGTTGGCAGAATTCAGTTTCTTGCACAGATGAAGTCTTGTTTTGTGGCTGGCTGTTGGCCAAGGACTTTTCCTGGTTTCTAGAGGTCGCTCCTGCTTTGACCTGCTTCCTCCATCTTCCAAGCCTCCATTTTCCAAGTGTTGGATTGAGTCCGCATGTACATCTCTCTGGTTGATACTTTGGCTCCCATATTTTGCTTTTAAGGACTTGTGTTATTAAATTGGGCCCACTGAAATAATCCAGGATACTTTTTCCATCTCAAGTCCACAGTCTTAATTACATCTGCAAAGTCCTTTTTTCTTGTAAGGATTAGGACATAGATATCTATAGGGGGCCACTATTCTGCCTTGATACAATAGATATATAGATCAAAGTAACTGATGATTATAGAACTACTAGTCATATCTGTGTCAGCTTTGAAAGAGCATATGCATTAGACATTATGTTTATATTCTCAAAATAACATATATTATAATTCAAACTGTTGGCTCTCAAATTAGAGAGTTAAAGTTTTACTGCTTCATGTGCAGTTCTTTTACAACACTCTTCTCCAGGAAAGGATTTTCGACTGTTTAATCTCTTCTCCTCATTACCCCTCCTTTTCCTAATTTCTGGGACCCTAACTAATCTACTAATAATCATCATCATAACAATAACTAAATTCCCTTTTCCTGACAGTCTAATATGGGCCTTTATTGTGCTATAAGCACTGGTGCATCATCTTGAAGATCTGTAGTAGCCCCCAAAAGCTTCACAAGTTACCAAAATCTTCCAGGTAGAAAGTCATAAATTAAAGTCACAAATAACTGCACAGTCTACAGATTTTTACTACCTTAACTTGTTTATCATTTTAAAGTGTAATTTTAGAAAATGTAAATTTGAGTTAGAAGTAAGGAAAATCAAAAATGTTATATAAATTATGAATGTTGGTATAATTCCCTTTTTATAAAATTTGTGCCTTGATTATTTAAAGACTAGTACTTCATTAAGATTTTATCTGGAAAAAGACAGATTATTCTTATTATTTTGAAGATTATATACTAAAATATTATTTTACTAAAATGTTACATTGTTATCTTTTGAATTTTCAATTGTAATTCTAATTATATGCACATTTAACCATCAAGTCTTTATTAGCCTGTTTTCGTGGTTTTCATAAAGACATACCTGAGACTGGACAATTTACAAAAGAAAGAGGTTTAATGGACTTATAATTCCACATGGCTGGGGAGGCCTCACAATCATGGCAGAAGGTGAAAGGCACTTCTCAGATGGTGGCAAACAAGAGAAGAGAGCTTGTGCAGGGAAACCCCCGTTTATAAAACCATCAGATTTTGTGATGCTTGTTTACTGTCATGAGAACAGCTTGGGAAAGACCTTCCCCGTGGTCCAGTTACCTCCTACCATGTCCCTCTTACAACACATGGGAATTCAAGATAAGATTTTGATAGGGACACAGACAAACCATGTCATTCTGCCTTGGCCCCTCCCAAATCTCATGTCCTCACATTGCAAAACCAATCATGACTTCCCAACAGTACCCCCATTGAGTCAGCATTAACTCAAAAGTCCACAGTCCAAAGTCTCATCTGAGATGAGGCAATCCCCTTCTGCCTATGAGCCTGTAAAATCCAAAGCAAGTTAGTTACTTCCTAGATATAACAGGGGTACAGCATATAGCTGTTCTAAATGGGAGAAATTTGCCAAAACAAAGGGGCTATATGCCCCATGCAAGTCTGAAATCCAGTAGAAAAGTAAAATCTTAAGGCTCCAAAATGATCTGCTTTGACTCCAAACCTCAAATCTAAGTCACACTGATGCAAGAGGTGGGTTCCCATGATCTTGGGCAGCTCTGCCCCTATGACTTTGCAGGGTACAGCCTCTTTCCTGGCTGCTTTCATGGGCTGGCACTGAGTGTCTGCAGCTTTTCCAGGTGCATGGTGCAAGCTGTCAGTGGATCCACCATTCTGGGGTCTGGAGGACAGTGGCCCTCTTCTCACAGCTCCACTAAGTGGTGCCCCTGTAGGGACTCTGTGTGGGGGCTTGTACCCCACAGTTCACTTCCATATTGCCCTAGCAGAGGTTTTTCATGAGGGCCTTGTCCCTGCAGCAAACTTCTGCCTGGATATCCAGATATTTTCATACTTCTCTGAAATCTACTTGTAGGTTCCCAAACCCCAATTCTTGACTTCTGTGTGCACTCAGGCTCAACACCACATGAAAGCTGCCAAGGCTTGAGCATTGTACCCTCTGAAGCCACGGCCCAAGGTCTATGTTGGCCCCTTTCAGCCACATCTGGAACAGCCACGATGCAGGGCACAAAGTCTGTAGGCTGGCCTGCACACAGCATAGGGACCCTGAGACCAGTCTAAGAAACCATGTTTTCCTCCTAAACCTCCAGGCCTGTGATGGGAGGGGTTACTATGAAAACCTCTTACATGCCCTGGAGACATTTTCCCCATTGTCTTAGGGATTAACATTTGGCTTCTCATTACTTACGCTAATTTCTGCAACCAACTTGAATTTCTCCTCATAAAATGGGAGTTTCTTTTCTATCATATCAACGGGCTGCAAAGTTTCCAAACTTTTATGTTCTGTTTGCCTTTTAAAACTGAATGCCTTAAACAGCACCCAAGTCACCTCTTGAATGCTTTGCTGCTTAGAAATTTCTTCTACCAGTTACCCTAAATCATCTCTTTCAAGTTCAAAGTTCCACAAATCTATAGGGCAGGGTTAAAATGCTGCCAGTCTGTTAGCTAAAACATAACAAGAGTCACCTTTGCTCCATTTTCCGACAAACTCCTCATTTCTATCTGAGACCACATCAGCCTGGACTTTATTGTCCATATAACTATCAGCATTTTGGGCAAAGCCATTGAACAAGTCTCTAGGAAGTTCCAAACTTTCCCACATTTCTTGTCTTCTTCTGAGCCCTCCAAACTGTTCCAACTTCTTTCTGTTACCCAGTTCCAAAGCCGCTTCCATGTTTTCAGGTGTCCTTACTGCAGTGCCCCACTCTTCTGGTATCAATTTACTGTATTAGTTTGTTGTCACACTGCTGATAAAGACATACCTTACACTGGGCAATTTACAAAAGAAAGAGGTTTAATGGACTTATAGTTCCACGTGGCTGGCGAGGCCTCACAATCACGGTGGAAGGTGAAAGGCATGTCTCATATGGTGGCAGAGAAGAGAACTTGTGCAGGGAAACTCTCCTTTATAAAACCATCAGATTTCGTGAGACTTACTCACTACAGGAGGACAGCATAGGAAAAACCTGCCCCATGATTCGGTTACCTTCCACGAGGACTCTCCCATGACTTGCAGGAATTTAAGATGAGATTTAGGTGGGGACATAGCCATACCATATCGAAGTCTAACTTCATAACAATGTTTGGCATTAAAAATGAGGAGAGAGGATGGGGCAAGATTGTTGAACAGAAGCCTCTTCCAATCATCCCTGCAACCATAACACCAACTTTGTCAACTACACAAAAAACACCTTCATAAGAACCAAAAAGCAGGTGAGCAATCACAGCATCTGGTTTTTAATTTGTATCAGTGAAAGAGGCACTGAAGAGGGTAGGAAAGACAGTCTTGAATCACTGATGCCACCCCTTTATCATACCCCACTCTTCTGGTACCAATTTACTTTGTTAGTCTGTTTTCACACTGCTGATAAAGATATACCTTAGACTGGGCAGTTTACAAAAGAAAGAGTTTTAATGGACTTACAGTTCCACGTGGCTGGGAAGGCAGCAGCCTTGTGGCTCGGAAGAATCTGTACGGTTGGCAGAGGGAGATCACTGTGATTGTGGGACCGTGCATTGAACCTGGTGCTGCCCTGTCATAGCGGGAAGCAATTACCTTGTGGAGCTAAGCTGATGTCCACACATGGAGGGCACAGCTGAACCAGCACTAGCAAGAGGGGAGTCAACCATCCCAGTGGTTGGAACTTGAGTTCCAACAAGACTTGCCACATAAGCTAAAGTGCTCTTGGGTCTTAGGTAAAGTTGAAAGGCAGTTTAGGCTATAAGGACTGCCACTCCTAGGCAACTCCTAGGCCTATGCTGGGCTCATTGCTAATGGATATAGTGGGCACATGACCTAATAAGAAACCAGCTGAAGTGGATAAGGGAGTGCTTGCAGTATTTTGTTAAAATATACAATTGTGTGCTTGTATCAGTTTTCGTAGAAGTGTAAGTTGTACATAACAAATCAGAGCCCTCTATGGGTATATATGAAGACCTTTTACAGAAAGTACAGTGTCAGATTCTCATGCTGTCCTTCCATGCCAAACTATTAAGCTATGACTTTCTTAAAAAATGGTTAATGTATTTATTGAAGAAAGAGAAGAAGAAGAGGAGGAGGAGGAAGAGGGGAAGAGGAGGAAGATGAGGGAAAGGTTGAAAGGGAGGAGGAAGTAAAGAAGGAAGGAAAGAAATATAAAATCTGCTAAAATCGTTTTAACAAACACTGAGATATCTGTGGCTGGGATGGGAAAAGATAGCATGATTCCTATGTCTGCCAGTAGACTTAGAACACAAAATTAGGAGAGACTCTTACTTTTTATTTCCAGTCAAGGACCTTTTCCACTTTAATGCTACTTAGCAAAAAATCCTTCTAATTCTAGGATTAAGTCCAAAAATATGTAAGAGAATAGTGCCAGTGAGACCACAGGGAGAGGCAGTCATAATATATAAACAGAAAGTCCTGCAAAACTGACAAACTCTAAACAGAATCTGTTTCTAGGGATAAAGATGTATTGAAAAGCGAGACTTTTACATTGCACTCTAAATTTTGTACTGTTTTGTTTGCTAAAATTTTACTATGTGTATACGTTGTATTTTTTTTAAGATGGTGTTTTGCTCTTGTCACCCATCCTGGAGTGCAATGGCAGGATCTCGGCTCACTGCAACCTCTGCCTCCTGGGTTCAAGCGATTTTCCTGCTTCAGCCTCCAGAGTAGCTGGGATTACAGGTGTGTGCCACCATTCCCGGCTAATTTTTATATTTTTAGTAGAGACAGGGTTTCACTATATTGGCCAGGCTGGTCTACAACTCCTGACCTCGGGTAATCCACCTGCCTTGGCCTCCCAAAGTGCTGGGATTACAGGCATGAGCCACAGCATCCGACCTACATTGTATGTTTGATGAAGAAATGAAAACAAGTAATATAATTTTCAAGGCACAATAAATAAATAATAATACTTTAATTACATTTGATTAGTGTAGGCAGACAAAATAGTGTCCTGATTTGTTTTATGTTTTGTTCCCAAAAGTTTCTGTAACCACTCTCATTTAGTTGATTCTTCTCAATATTAAATCAATAAAACAGTATTACCACTTTATTCGGGCTGGGATGGAGACAATCCTGCAGTCACCAAATCTTAGCTGGGATTCTCCTACCACCAAGTTTACAGCTTATTACAGGAAGAGACAAAACTAAAGGCTAAACAGAATAGAATAAAATATTAATAGCTGTGGTTAAATGTAAGGAATGGAAGGAGCAGATTTTTGTGAGACAAAAAAAATAGTATGTGGGAGTCTTGGTCAGATTGGGAGGCCAGGGCATGCCTACTGGAAAACAGAAATGTCTTAAAGTGTGACCTAAGTTATGAATATAAGTTAGCTGCAGAATCGTGAAAGAATTGTTAAGGACTATGTAGAAAATGGTTTTACTTCCACTTTCTCCTGAAACCTCTCTCTGTGTATCTGTCTCTGTCACACACACACACTCAAAACATTGAATGGGATTGCAACAGACTTTTGAGAGTTGGAAAGTAGATGAACAAGAGGTTTTAATAAAGCAAGTAAGACAGCCAAGAAACAACCTGATTTGCACCAGCAGATAAAGGGGCACTAGAATTAGAGTTCACCAGGTACCTCTGTAAGTAGGGACAAATGTGAAGCTGAAAACAGGAAGCTGGGTTGAGAATTGATTCAATATACAGGTATATTAAATGCATTTTCTACTTAATGATATTTCGAATTTATGATGAGTTTATCTGAACATAAGCCCATCATAAATCAAGATACATCTGGAAAAGAAAACCTTTGAGGTAATGATTCCAGAAAGTTATTTTTAAAGGGACTAACTCAGCTGATAGGCAGGCAACATTTTGTCCTTCCCATCTTCCTCCTTAAGAATGGAGGAATGGAGGCCATATTCTAAGGATAATAAAGAAGAAAGACACAGCGAGACCTGATCCGTGATGACTGAGGAATCTCCCTTCCAGCCCTGGATGACTGACCTTTTCAGATTTCTTGAAAGAGAGAGAGATTGGTAGGGGGGATGGGGGAAAGCTGTTTTTTGTTTAAGTTAAAGTTATTTAGATTTTCAGGTTTTTATAATTACACTTAATACTGATAGAACTCTCAATGTTATATCATTTGTTTTGATACGAAGTCCTCAGTCAACATGTATCTCCCTCATATTTTTGCATACTTGGGATGTCTTTAGATTTGCATTTTAAGACCCACTCTATCTTTTAAGGTAGAGTTCCTCTGCAGTAAAGAGTAAATTTATTTGTATTTTCCATTTTATTGCACTCATTTTTGTTAAAATATACAATTGTGTGCTTGAATGTCATGGCAATGATATTAAAGTTCTGAATGCATATTCTCAATTTATACTTGGTTTCTCTATTTGTCTTGTCCCAGACCAGCAGTGGTGTGTGCATTGCATTTCCAGTAGCACCGTCTTAAGGGAGGTACCTATATCTCTGTCATCTCTCTCTCTCTCTCTCTCTCTCTCTCTCTCTCTCTCTCTCTATGTGAGTGTGTGTGTGTGTGTATGTATGAATGAATATTTTACCAGAACTCACTTGAACAACTTTTAGGCAGGTGTAAAACTGCAGTCTTATCTGCACTTGGAAAAGAGAAACCAAACCAGACGCAAGTGCTTTTACTTCTGAACAATGTTTTTTTCGACTCTTTTTTTTTAATAAAAAAAGAATTTTGAAGTCATTCTGATTTTTAAATTAGTATGCAGTATTTTTATTTCAAACTATTTTGATTTTTCAAATTGGATATTCCTAGGATTTCTTTTGTTCCTGAAACCACAACTGTCACCAAGATATATCTAGATATTAGTCCATTTCAAATATAATTTTGTTGATAATGGGTAGTCACATAGATTTATTCAGCTCAGAATAGTTCTCTTCTATAAGAGATTCTTTTATTTCCTTTTGTTATCTTGCTTTCCCAGTTATATAGTCTGGATCGCCAGTCTGTCTTATGTCTCACTCGTATTTTCTTTTTTTTTTTTTTTTTTCTGATTAGGAGTGACCTTCAGTAGCAGTGATTTGATTTCTCCAATAGAAGTAAAGCTCTGCTTTAAAAATTCCATGACCATGACATATGTTTAATCTACTGAAAAAGGCTCCTGGGAACTTTGTCCCGGTTGCTTTTATATACCTGCTTCGAAGTTAGTCTTAATAATTTCATTTGTTTTGTGTAAAAGACTTCTGCTGAATTGAGCCATTTTACAGCAGTTTTCTATAATAAGTGAGTTTAAACTTACTAGAGATTCCTTTCTCTTAAAATTTTCTAACAAATTTACTGTGTAGTTTTAGGATACACATAAAATTTTATCAAAAACAGTTTCCTACTTTGCACATTCAGGGGCTGTATTTGCTTTCCTTTGTGTAATCTTCCACCTTTTGTATCATTTTCTTATCTTTCTGGCATAATCTTGGTTTAAATTTATAAAGCTTTCTTCAACAAGGAAGTACTATGGAGACTGAATCAATAAATAGGGGTGCATTCAGCAACATTTTCTTTCAGGCTTTATGTGCATTTATTATTATTCATAATTTAACATTTATTGAGCACTAAGAATCATTTTCTGCTTGTAACAGAGAAGTAGATGTTATCTCTTCCCAGCAGGCTTATATTTTCATGGATAATTCCATTTTTAAATAGCCTCAAAAGTTAACCCTCACTGTTAGATAAGCCAAGGGAAAAAAAAAAAGATAAAGTTTTAATAAACTTTGTATTAAAATTTATTTTTGCCCATAAAATCCTGACCTAATGTTTGCATAGAGATTAGAATCTTGCTAAAAGTGTGATTGACATGCCAGAGTATTAACTAAAAGATATGATTTTGATTTATGCAGTAAAACATTATAGGATTGAACTCTAAGTGAATTCCATTAAAACTGGGTTGAACAGAATAAGCTATCTGACCCAGATACAAAGTCATTTGTATTTCAAAGCATTCCAGATAATCTCGGTCTGTTTCATTGTTGCTGTAAACACTCAGTTAGAGTCTCAAGTGGGCTATAGCATCCATTTTAGTTTAGAAATTCAGTAACTTATCTAGTTTATTCTGAGAAAGTCAGATTCTGGAGGTAATTCTATGATCTATACACCTTGCTTGACACTTATGAATTAGGTATAATATTAATGTGGATTAAAGCTGATCAAAATAATAAAGAATGTTTATTGACTAAAAGCAAGCTCTACCTCTGTATGCGCCATTTTTATCCTACTGCAACCTGAAACTACATTCTTGATTCTGACCAAATACAAAAATTGAATTACGAGAATGAAATATCAAGCAGACAGCTATTGATGCTTAACAATTTTATATGATAGTCTGTCGTCCAATGAAGCTAATCAATTGATCTGGTATTTGCAGTATTGAAAGTAGAAAATACTTAAAGACAAAACAATACATCATAAATTCTGGAACTTCAAAAAAAGTAATTGAATTAATTTCGTTGATCTTCTCTAAGTTACATATTTACAGGTAAAGAAAGATATGCGCTCAGGTCTCTTGAAATTGAAACAATCTCATTATAGTCTAAGATTGGTATGTCCATTTCAATTCTGAAAGCATGCCTTTTGCCGAGGAATACCTGATTACTAGTAAACTAGCAAGTAAACAAATCACAATACTTCATGTCCTTGAAGGGAACATGGCAAATCATCAGTCAGAAGCAAAGATATCGTATTGGGTACCTTCGTCTTCAAGGGATAGGGATGCCTGATTCAAATACGCTTAATGATAAGAAAATTAATAACGTCTTTTCACAAGAAGTCTAAAGATAGGGGAGACTCCAGGTACAGGACATCAGCTCTCTAGCTCTTTGGGTTGTCATAATTCTCTTAGTTTTACTTTCATTGGTCAGCTTCAATGCCAGGTTGGTGGAAATTAAGATGTAGCAGTTCCAGACATTGTATACAGCAATGCCAATGTCCTGGAAACAATAAAGGTCAGTTATTCTGTGTCTCATAGGCAAGGAATGTTTCTGAGGAATTCTTTTATAGCAAACCCTCCTCACTTCCTGTTAAGTAGAACTAAGTCATTTGACCTTCCCTAAACCATTCACTGTAAGGAGATTTCAGCTGCCATGGGTGGATATTGAAAATGAAATCACAGCAACCATTGCAGAACGACATTTGTATAGCATAAGAGTACATGTAGAAAAAGGTATCTTAATTTAAACTTTTCAGAAGTGATACACTGATAATCTCTTCACCCTTTTTTGAGACAGGGTCTCACTCCGTCACCCAGGCTGTAGCACAGTGGTACAGTCATTGGCTCACTGCAACCTCAATCTCCCAAGCTCAAATGATCCTCCCACCTCAACCTCTCCAGTTGCTGGTGGATGCCATGATGCATGCCATGATGGCCAGATGATTTTTTATTTTGTGTAGAGATGGGGTCTCATTATGTTGTCTAGGATCATGTTGAACTCCTGGGCTCAAGTCATCTTCCCACCTTGGCCTTTCAAAGTGCTTGGATTGTAGATGTAAGCCACCATGCCCAGCTGTATCGTTGCCTTTTTAGAAATAACATGCTGTTATTCTCTAGTGGTTATCTTTTACTTTGTGGTTTGGGGCCTTATAAATACATTTATTTCAATTACTGATTTCCTTATATTTTTGTCTGATATAGTCTCTATGAATCTCATACTTCTCTGCTTTTATGTTTTTACTTACAATTTCATGCATAAATAGATATGTTGTTAGTTTCTTTTTTTTTTTTTTCTTTTTTTGAAACGGAGTTTCACTCTTGTTGCCCAGGTTGGAGTGCAATGGTGTGATCTTGGCTCACTACAACCTCTGCCTCCTGGATTCAAGTGATTCTTGTGGCTCAGCCTCCTAAGTAGTTGGGATTACAGGTACCCACCACCATGCCAAGCTAATTTTTCATATTTTTTGTGGAAATGGGGTTTCACCATGTTGGCCAGGCTGGTCTTGAACTCCTGACCTCAGGTGATCCACCCACCTAAGCCTCCCAAATTGCTGGGATTATAGGTGTGAGCCACTGCGCCCGGCCATTGATAGTTTATCTTTCTCTTTAACCTTGAAATGTAAAAGTTTAAACTTTTTGAACTTCCAATACTTAAAAATTTCTTTTTGAACTTCCAGTTCTTAAAAAAATTGCATCTTATAGTATTTAAAAAATAAAACTGGGCTGTTTTTAATCAAATTCCTTGGGTTATTTTGTGCATTTTTAGTTATTTAGGATAATTTATTGCTTTGATTTAACATAGTGTTTTAGGATATATTACCAAAAATTCACATAATTTGATAAATTTTTCCTGTATTTTCCTCAGTACTCTTCCTTTTGGAGAGGAGTTATTGGCACTGCAGAGGTGAATTTGCCAAATTTAGTAAGTGTAAAATTTAAGTAACTTGGAGTACTGGTTTCAGACTTAGATCTAAAAAATCAAGGCCTGATCATAAAATTTGGCCCTGCTAAAAGCTATCAAGACAAACAAACAAACAAAAAACCAAGAGCTATTCAGTAGCGCTATATAAAATGAATATACAGACAGTGATGTGTATTATGTAAAGTTTGTCACTGGTCCCTGATGACGTAAGTGCAGAAACTGAGGAAAACTATTTACTTCATTGGATTTGCTGGACCAATTTGTATATTGTAGACCCCACAAGGCCAGTTGATGTTGGAGTGAGTAGCAGACTGTCATGGCACATAATGTCTTAAAGCTGGTTTGTCAGCTGTTACCCAAAAGTATTAAAATTCCAGAACCAATTTATTTCAGAGAAGACAATTGAATTGTAGCTAGAGCTTTATAGGATAAACTATGGTAACTAGCTACCGATGAGATAGTAAAAATTACACCTTGTACAGATTTTGTCATTTTCTTTTTCCTGTATTGTTTTAAAAATTTTGCAACTATTACTTTGTATATCTGTTTTTATTTTATTCTTTCAATTTATTTTTTGATTTAATAAAATATTGATGTAAAATAGGTTAAGGGAAAAACTGATTCTCTGTTACAAATACTTTGAGAAACTCTACCCTAAGGAAACACAGTTAGATCCATTCTAATCTTATATGAGATAAGTGAGCAATGAAAATACAAATACCTGTAAAATGTGTATTAATCCATTGTCACACTGCTACGAAGAAATACCCCACACTGCTATGAAGAAACACCCAAGACTGGGTGATTTATAAAGAAAAGAGTGACTGTGACTCACGGTTAATTGACTCACAGTTTCACAGGGCTGGGGAGGTCTCAGGAAACTTACAATCATGGCAGAAGGCACCTCTTCACAGGGTGGCAGGAGAGAGAATGAGTGCCAAGCGAAGGTGGAAGTCTTCTATAAAGCCACTAGATCTTGTGAGAACTCACTATCATGAAAACAGTATGGGGGAAATTGTCCCCATGATCCAATCACTTTGCACCAGGTTCCTCCCATGACACATGGAGATTGTGGGAGCTACAATTCAAGATGAGATTTGGGTGGGAACAAATCTAAACCAAAATGAAATTCAGCTTTAATATGAAAAGCTACAAGAAATAGTTGCATAGACTGTGTCTGCAAAGATCTCTAGAAGAAATTACTACTCCCCTCCCAGCAGACACGAATCATAACTCTGGCTACCCCATATACTTTACTTCATAAACCCAGTGGTTGTGGGGAAAGAGAGGAGAATCAAATGACCACACTATAACATAGAGTTGTAATAGATGTAGATGAATGTAGGAGCATGACATTAGAGAAGAGACATATAAGTACGGGAAACAAGACTATAGTCAAGGGAGGGGGACAAAAGCCAAAAATGGTGGTTACCAGCAAAAAATAATTAACTTATCCTTCACTCTACTGAGAAGGTCTTGACATCTTGTGTGCCTTGGGTAGGAAGTAGGCTAGACAAGAAGTGTTTCTTAGACTATGATTTCCCCATGGCAGTCAAGTTTTTGAAAATATGTCAAATTTGTTGGAAAGACACTTTCAGAAAGAGCAGACTGGAGAGAGGCCAGGCAGGAGGAGAATGCTGGAAGATTTTATGGGGCAGGAGATGTGATGAGTCCTGAGGAACTTGTAGCCTGAACTTGGAAGGCCAGTCATACCACGTTCTAGCAGGAGTCATCTAGAAAAAAAAAAAAAAAAAAAAGAATGCTAGTGAGACAGTGGTATATATGGGTTAGGTGACTTGATTTGTATTCTCAGATGGTGCCAATATGCTCAACTAATTTACTTTTTGTTTTAAAAATATAATATTTAAGAATTCACTTTGTACTAGGTATGTGCAAATTACTTAGTAAAGATTATTTTACTTAACATATGTAACAATCCTATCACCTGTGATATTATCTCCATTTCATGGATAAAGAAACTGAAGCTTGGAACTTTGTGGCTATTAAATGCTCTTAAATAATGATAACCACTATATTATTCTGCTTCATAATCATTAAAATGTATCTTTATATGTCTTTAGGTTAAGAGTTCTTGTTGTACATTTCAGATACCATAAAAGTTTGGTAAGTAGGAAGGAATATTGCATTGTGGCCACATTTTGAAATTAATTGCCCTAGGAGAATACATGAACAATTTAATAAATATGAGTCTTACACATGTTGAAGGCAAATAATGGAGTAAATATATGGGACAAATGTAGGAATTCAGAAAATTAGAGACATGTTAGAGTGACTATTTCAAAACAGTACTTTGAATGTGTTTACTCTGTCAATGCCGCCTAGGAGAGGAGTTGTCTTTTAAATTAATTCTTTTCCCAGTGGAAGAAATTGGAAGAAAAACATAAACTTTCTTGAGCATTGGCTATTTATACAGGGGACAGTACGCTTAAGTGCATGGCTGCCTTGGAGTTCCAACATTAGAACTAGAAGTTTGCTTCTATATTCTGCCCTTGGCAGGCATGATCAGTAGATTAGGACCCTCTTTCCTCCTGAGTTCAGATTTAACTTCAAAACTCTCAGGAATTGGCACACCAAAATGCCATTACCTATCAATAGAGTAGAGCCAGTCCGAGAGATGACGCCTGTTACTGTCTTTGTGTTAGGTGCATCCCAAACAAGGCTTCATTCTCACTTGTGTAATTTAAGTTTTAATGTAGAATTGACAAAGAACTATGTAAATTTTGAGCAGAATATTGCTGTAATAAGTATAATGTCAGTTGCCTTCAACATTTTTCAAAGCCATTCCAACCACAGGAAGTCTGCAACCAAATTTTTTTAATGACTTCCTCAGTACTTGAGCACATTTCATTCAGTTTTGACAGTCAACTTCGTTTTGCTTTTGAACTCTGAAAAGATCAAAGCCTCAAGGGGAACAAAGAGGAAGAGATAGCTTTTGTTTAACACAGTTTGTTGCTGTTGTTAAACACATCTTTGTTAAACACATTTTTGACAAACAGTGATGAGCCCTAAGAAAGAAAAAACCTGATACTGTGACAAATAGATATGTTTTTATGTGGCTGCTTCATTTGCATGTTGTAACCCCCTCAAATAATTGATAAAGAAATGTCTGCATTTTGATTATTGGCCTGGCTGCTTTTTCTGCTTCAGTCCCTTAACCGCAAATAAATGTTCATTTCTTATATAAAATAGAGAATATGGATTTTATAACAGAGTGTCACCTCCTCATGCATAACACATTACGTGGCCAATTCCATAAGGCACTACTAAATTGCTGAGAAAATTACATTTGGATGAGTGTAAACTAATGTTGAATGAAAAATTATATCTCCAACTTTTAATACATTGACTAGAGAACATGTACAACACATGTTTTAAACAGCTAAACCCTTTAGCTTTAGTTTCATTGAAACCTCAAATCTATTGTATTTGTCATGGTGCTCTGAAGGCTAATAACTAGCTTTATTGGAAATACAATGGCACATTGATAGTCCTGTCACTGAAATGTGGTCACTGAAAGGCAGCTGAGGGAATCCCAGACAAGCACTGTCAACAGAGCACACCTCCCGCCTTTTCTTTCGATTACTTAATCTGTAGATGGTCTGAGTTCTTTGTTTCTCTTTTCCTAAGCTTTTATAGGAGTACCACGGCCCTCAGAGGGAAGGTATAACATCAGATTTTTTAAAATACAGGCTAGTCCAATATAGGATTTGATGACGTAGTAGTTTACAAATATGATAGAAATGAGATTTGATTATTTGTGGACCTCAGTCAGTCAGTCTACCTGTCCTGCAGTATTATGAGATGCCTGTGCACTGCTTATGGCATTACGAATAGTAGTAGTCTTTGCATATTTTAAATAAAATTTTGTAATAGTCAAAGACATAGCCATATTTCATGCTTATATAATTAGGATTTCTATGACTGGTCGTTTATAAAATGTGTGCAATAATTTAGAAAGCTGAAAATGTGGATTGTTCCTTATCTGGGATAAAACGAGATTCAAAACCCTTTCTTCCAACTCAAAAGGTTCGGAACACATACTGTTTATCTTGAGACCATTTAAACTCTTAATTAAAATCAGTTTTCCTATATAAACTTCCACCATAGTCTGCTTTGGAGTTGCTTTAAATCAACCCTGAATTTAGAAAATATTACAACAGTGGTTTTTTGATCTAATGCTTATCTTAATGCACATACTTTGAGTCCATACAATTTATATTTTAGCACGGTCCTGTGAACACTTTTTGATCAAGTTTGACCATGTTATTGTTCTTAGCTTGTTCATATTTGCATTATAATTAAGTTCAATAAAAGCAATTTAATCAGAAATTGGAAATGAGCTTCAACAAAATCTACAGCAATCAGTTCTTTTCTGCTGACACTGCTATGAAAACAGGATTGTGAGGCACAGAATGAATTAGCTGTATATATAAGAGACTTTAGAATATCTTTTAATATGATTTACAGCAGAATTTACAAAACCAGCATTTAAAACTTAAAAGTAAAAGTAATTTTTTGTTAAATTTAATAATCAGTAAGTCTGATCTCCTTAATTTTGCTCAGTATTGCAATATATTTTAAAGGCCTCATATATTTATCAATTTTTGAATAACACCTGCACGTCTATCAATGTGGTAGGTACTGTTTACATCAGAGATAAAAAGAGGTAAAAATCTGTGGTTTTTAAAAATGCATGGAGCATTATTTTAGAGAAAGGGGTAAAAGCAATAAGATAAATACATAAAAATTTGTAACACATTATTGATAAATGTTGAGAGATAAAGTCAAATAGGGAAATGGTTGTGTGGGCAGGAGAACAGGGGCTGTGATTATTCCTGGAGTAGCCTTACTGAAAAGATTATTTCAGAAGGAAGCTATGGATTAAAAATGAATATATCTGAGCAGAGCAAGAATTCTAGGTAGTGGAAACAGCAACTGCAAAGACCCTGAGATGATTTCTTGTCTCATTTCACGGAGTCGAAAGGTGGTCAACCTTTCTGGCTGGAGGAGAGGAAATAAAACAAGATATCAGAGGTCAGGGGCAAAGTTAAGAGGTGAGATCAGTGAAGCAACGGAGTGGCTGATCTTCCTGGGTCTTGATAGTCACATAAAGATGTTGATATTCATTCGTTCAAGAGAGTATCTTGAACCAGGGTCCTGGGTTTGTAGCCATCTTTGCAAAGATTACAATGGTAAGAGAAATCTAGCATGGCTGACTCCACGTTGCATCTAGCCTCATAGGCTGGCTGTTCTTGCATATTCCTGGATGTAGACCAAGATAACCATGGAAAGAATTTAGAGTTTAAATTTGAAGCAAGAATAATATTCCCTTCCTTAAACTAATGCCCTTTTTGCTTGGACAAAAACCACCTTTGTATGACAAATGAAAGGCCATGAGAGTAGGATTATGGAAGGGGCTTGAGTTCTGCTAAGATGTAGATGTGCTGTTTCAGACTTTTATATTCTGGCAGTTGATCACCCCACCTGGACATATGACTCATGACTCAACCAGTCCTGTTGCCTCCACCCATAGGCAGACAATGCACAGTAACTGTTTTCCATGTTCCTATGATTTCATCCCAACCGATCACCAGCACCCATTTCCTAGCTCTCTGCCCACAAAATTATAATAAAACCCTAGCTTCTGAGTTCACAAGGAGACTGATTTTAGTAATAACTCTAATCCTTCTACTTGGCTAGCTCTGCAGTCATTAAACTCTTTCTCTACTGCAATATCACAGTCTTAGCAAATTGGTTTTATTTGTGTGGCGAGAAAGAAGAACCCATTGGGTGATTACAGTTGGAGGTAGTAAGAAGTGATTTATTTCTGGACACACATTTTTTGCTTTTGTTTATTGAGGTAAAATCCACATAACAAAAAATCATTCTAAAATGTGACATTTAGTGACATTTAGTACATTCATCTCTGTCTAATTCCAAGACACTTTACATGTTCCAAAAGAAAACCCCATACCCTTTAAGCAGTAATTTCCCATACCCTCCTCCTCCTCTTCCCCTGGCACCAGTAATCTGCTGTCTGCCTCTCTGAATTTCCCTATTCTGGACATTTCATATAAATGGAATTATACAGCTAAAAGAAAAACTTTAGACAAATTATATTCAAAAGTGTTTATTTGAACAGTGAACAATTCATGAAGCAGACAGCACTCAGAACTAGGAGAGGTTCAGAGAGCTCCACCCAGCAGCATGAGCAGCAAGCTTTTATAGGCCAAACACAAAGGCAAACTAATGAAATCATCCGACTGGCTACAGCTAGGCGTTTGCCTTATTTGGGCATGGTCTATGACCAGTTATTTGTCTTCGGCTGACTTTTGGCTGTTTTTTACAAAAATGTATATATTCCTAAGATAGATTTTGGAGTGTTCCTTGGAAATTCAAAGTATGGACAGTCTCAGGTCAATGGCTTTCTACTAATTTAATCCAACTATAAAATATGTGGCCTTTGTGACTGGCTTCCTTTACTTAGAATAATGTTTCTAGGTTCATCCATGTTGTAGCATATATCAGTAATTAATTCCTTTTAATGACAGAATGATATTCTGTTATATGGATACAAGACATGTTATTTATCTTTTCATCAGTCGATGGACAATATATCGTTTCTACCTTTTGACTGTTTTGAACAGTGCTGTGGATACATTTTAAAGTTGGAGTAAATAGGATTTTCTAATACACTGGAAACAGTATGAAAGAAAGAGAGAAATCAAACAGCATGGATTTTAGCCTGAGCAGTGTAGACCAGCAGTAACCACCACTAGAAAGGATAAATCTGTGGCAGGATAAATCATAAGCTGGGACGGGGAGATTTAATAGCAGTGATTCAGTTGGGACCTAAAAATTTCAAGATGTCAATTCCAAGTGGATGTATCATAGAAGCAGATGGACATATGATTCTGGAGTCCAGAAAATTGTCATTAGGTGGTACGTGAAGATATGAAAATGTATTAGATCCTGCAGGGACTTAGTGTGGGGAAAACAAAAAGATTTTTGAAGGTTAATTTCTGAGGCCTCCCAATATTTAAAAATTAGGGAAATGAGACAGAAACAATAAAGGAAACTGACTATAAAGTGGTGAGAATAGGTAGAAAAGAACATTATGGAGTAAGAATTCAATATAGATGATGAAAATAACATGAAATGCAAATTGTTAAATTCGTTGAACAAATAATTTATTTTATATTTATGCTTATTTTGGCTTTAGTATTTCTGATACATTTAAAAATTGCTGATGATTTACTGATATAATATAGGATGTATTTAAGTGAGTACACTATTTTAAAATAGATTTTATTGTAAAAATAATAATATTGAAGTATAAAGCAAGAAATAGATTTTATTAGTTTTAATATTTAATTAAAGTTAATTCTGACAATCACATTTCTGTTGTTGAACCATCAGTGAGGGCAAAAACCAATATGTCATATGAAGGAATGAGTCTTCAGATCTAGGCAAACTGGATCATTCTGTAAAAACAGAGAAATGATCCTTGGGTGAATCAGTTGGATCCTGTGTTAATCCAGTGTGATAAAATTAGAATCAATACACGTTTCTTCCAGAATTTTAGAAACAAGGCACTGTAGAGAAACTCCTGAGTTATTGGTAAGGAGAATTATCATGGACCAGCTTTGCTCTGTACAGTTCCAGTTTAGATTTTTAAATCCACATTGACAACTAATAGCTCTTCTTTTACTCTCAGAAGCATCCCATTTTGGAAGATAAATGATTACACTTTTTCTAAGGAAATAAAATGGGTGGATAAGGAACACAAAGGATAGTCTTGATGCTGTCTCATTTGTCCAGGGAAATAGAACCCATTCCGAACTATCAAATTATGGACTGTAACCCACATTTTAGTGAGCAAATAATTACTTTTGAGATTTATTCTTTTCAAAGGTTTTCATATAATTGAAATTTCTTTTTCCAAGAAAGACTATCACCAGAACTATGACATATTAGTTTACACCAGAAATTTGCCAATATTCAATCATGATTGTTAGAAATCAGAAATTTTATATAACGCAAACTAATAAGTCAAAGATAGATACATATATTTTAGTAATATCTTACTGTATCTTAAATTTATCTCTTGATAAACATAATATCAGCTATCCCCTCAAACAGATTTAATCCCCTTTCTTTTTATAGACGGAATTGATTTTACCAAATACTTTATATATTCCTAACATTTACTCTAATATATAGGCAGATACGTTTTTTTTAATTGAATAACTTTGCCTCTGATGACATTTTCTAATTCCTAAAGATATAATGCCATCAATCCACACTATACATTAATAAACTCCATCCTGCTAGAGCATGTGCAGTGTAAAGTGAAGGTGCTCCCTCGGGCACATGGAAGAGTTCCATCTCCATCCAGAGTGTCCACACAACCACCCATCTAGAAATGTGTCCATCTGCATGAGAAATCAAAAAACCACAAATGACAACTACAGAGTCAGTAGGAGACAGAAATGAATGGACAAGAACTAAAAATGTACGTTACCTCTAGTGTCTATTAAGAGTTTTTTGTTTTTTTTTTTTCTTTCTTTTTTTTGAGACAGCCTCTTGCTCTGTCACCCAGGCTGGAGTGCAATGGCATGATCTCAGCTCACTGTAACCTCCGCCTCCTGGGTTCAAGCGATTCTCCTGCCTCAGCCTCCCGAGTAGCTAGGACTACAGGCGTGTGCTACCAAGCCCAGCTAAGTTTTATATTTTTAATAGAGATGGGGTTTCACCATGTTGGCCAGGAATGGTCTCGATCTCTTGACCTCGTGATCCCTCTGCCTCTGCCTCCCAAAGTGCTGGGATTACAGGTGTGAGCCACCACTCCTGGCTAAAGAGTTTTTAAAAGAAAAAAAAAAAAAAGGAAAGGTTTATTTAGTGACTGTCTACTGTCTACTGAGAGTCAGACACTGAGAAATATTTTCCAGATGAAGGAGCAAGCTGGAAGACATAAAATACCTGCTCACAGGTGGAGGTGGTGAAGCCTTAATTCCAAACTCTGCCCAACATGACTTCCAATCTTACATTTTTGTCCTGAACCATATAGTAATTTGTGGTAAATTGTATTTACAGCTAATGAATATTTGTTAAATAATAAATGGCAATTTCTAAAACATTTCCTAGTCATGTACAACTGTACTTGAAAAGTTTGCAAGTCAGAGTGTTCAGGATATGGAAGAATGCTACACAGCAATAATATTTTTTGGTTGTCATCCCTTCCCCCAGTATTGAAGGAAATAAAAATTGGTGCTATATTCCAAGATTACTTGTTATTCAGCAGAACACAAACTTGGGTATTAAGAGGATAATGCACCTAAACAAGTGTCGATCAGGAAATCTGGTCTCACAAAGAGATGCCTTTTTACAACTCATTAGAAAAGCAGGCCTATAATATAGATTTGGAAAGTCTATGCCTATTAGGCTCTATAGAAGCAATTTATATATTTTTATTTAAACTTTTTAATTGATACATAATATTTGTACATAAATATGGGGTATATGTGTTATTTTGCTACAAACATACAATGTGTAATGATCAAACCAGGGTATTCAGTATATCTTTCTCTTTGAGTGTTTATCATTTCTATCTGTTGGAAACATTCCAAATCTTCTTTTCTAGCTACTTTGAAATATATAATACATTTTTGTTAACCAGTCACCCTACTTTGATATTGAACATTAAAACTTATTCCTTTTATTTAATTCTATGTTTTTACCTATTAACCAACCTCTCTTCCCTCCCCTCCCACTCACCCACACAGGCTTCCTAGCCTCTGATGTCTGTCATTCTACTCTGCCTCCATGAGATGATCTCTTCTAGCTCCCACGTAAAGAGTGAGAACATCCAATATTTGTCTTTCTTTATGGGCCTGGCTTATTTCACTTTAACATAATGATCTCCAGTTCATCCATGTTGCTGCAAATGACATAATTTCATTTCTTATGGCTGAATAGTATTCCATTGTGTATATATTTATTATCTTTACTCATTTGTTTATTCATTTAATTTTAAAATGTTTACCTAGACAAGCCAAATGATTGTTGCAGGAATCATACAATCCAACTCTACTTTGCCCGTCAAGATTATCCCTACCATCTGGGGATTGTCACAATACATGACAATCATAGAGAAATATTCATGGAGAAATGTTTTTGTTTGAATTTTTAATTCCAAATACAACCAATGCTGGATTGCAACTCTGAGTTACACCTGCATGCACCCAGTCAGGCTAACATGTTACCTAGTTCCATTACTGGGACTAATCCAGTGGTTGTTTCTTTGTCCTACCACTGTTACTGAGCAGTTGGAAGACAACTAACTCACAGAAAATGAATAAAAGATTCACAAGGATTGCTCAAAACAATAAACAGATTAAAGATAATGCTAATCTTTTAAAAGCAAGCAAAGGATCAAGGTAAAATAGTGGAGTTCTCATTTCACCTCCATAGAGTGTGAGCTCTGAATAAATCAAACTAAGAGGTAAAAAAAAAAATGACCCGTTAAGTACTCAAAATAAAAAACTTGAAAATAACGACTACTTGAAATATTTATTTACATCTACCTGATTAATATAAACTCAGCTTTACATGATGCTTTGAGGTATTAGCAAGTGAAATATGAAGTAAGTATTCAGATGACTTTTAAGTAATATTTAAAGTCATTTAATGCTCAATTAGTACTTTACAAAATTTAACTAAACGTAATGATAAATACTAAAATACCCTTTTGAGATTTCTTGCTAGATAACCAAGAAACAGAACGCCATTTTGGGAAACATATTCTTTCTGTTAAAATAATAATGTAAGAACCTATATGCTGACATACTAGCATTTTATCAACAAATACATTGTTGAAGATGTGAAGAAGCTAGTACTGAAATAAATTACAGTCCACATCATTTGCTATACAGCTGAAACTGCAGCTTAAATAATTGGATCTGGTAGGTTCAGTTTCAATAATGAAATACTCTAAGAACTCCTTTTTGTCTCTGCCCCTAAAGCCAAGGTGTTTTGAAGAAAATTTGATCTCAAAAGTAGAAACTTGTTAAGAAAATAAAAACAATGTTTTAGGCAGAAAACTTGTGTAGGCAAAACAGACATTGGAATAGTGGCGTTGAGTAGAATTCACGGTGGAGAAGTAGAATCATAAGTGAATTTCATTCGTTACATCAATTATAAGCCAAAAATTGAAGCAAAGAAGTAGAAATCAGAATGTCTACTGAACGTCACAACTATAGTATGGTGTTTTATAATTTAATCAGCTGGGAATGATCCATACAAAGGTTTTCTTGTGATTTCCCTGTTAAGTACTTGCATAGATTTTATTGCTACTGAATAAATTGCAAATTATTTTTATATACTAATTTCATGTATAGAGACCTGATGTTATAAAAATGTATTGGGAGATTTCATTTTGTATTTTTTCCATAATCATAATATAAAAATAATAAAAACCAGTTGTTCCTTCCTTTCCAGTTATTGCAAACCTGTACTTATTTTTCTCACCTTACTGCACTAGATAGAATGTTTAGTACAGTGTAAAATAAAATTGGTTATAGGAGACAACCTTGTATTGTCCCTGATAGTGACATGCTAGCTTGTTTTTTCCTAAGTATTCTGTTTGCTGGAGACTTATGAGTTTACAGAAGTTTAATTCTATTTATAGTTAAAATTTTCTTTTTTCATAAAGGAGTGCTTTCCTTATTCTTCAAGATGATCAAAGGCTCTTTCCAAACTTTTAAATGAGATTAACTTTATTTTTTCTAACGTTAAAATCAGTTCTTCATTTTGAAGATAGATTTACTCATGTTTTATGCATACCTGAATCTGTTTGCTAATACTTGGTTTAGGATGTTTGCATCTGTTTGTGAGGGTGACTGACCTGACATTTCCATTTTTTGTACAGTCTTCGTTAAATATGGATATCAAACTAAATTTACTAGTCTTGTAAAATGACTCAGGAGAATGTTCTTTCATTGTATACCCGGTACTGTTTGTTTAAAATTAAATTTCCTTTAATGTTTGATAAAGCTCACCTGTAAAATTGTGTTGGTTTTCTTCCATATTCAGAATGAAATTTCAAATGTCTGCTGATTTTAGGAAGTGACCACGTTCTAGAGTTTTATTTTAAATTACTCTTTTTCTATCTTTTATCTGGCATTTTTAGATTTTTTTTTTCTATAGAAGAGTCTGTCAGAGTATTTTTCTGCTCTACTTCTAGGAATAGAAGTTCTCTCTCATCCATTGTGATATCTATTCTTATTCATATTTTATATGGAGAACTTTGCTATGGGGAGAGGGTAAGGAAAGTTTGCTATATGGGAAAAATTTTTCTTCTTTCTTGTCTTCCTCTTGCATGAAGACAGAAAAAGAATATATTCAAAGTAAAACCACAACACATTCAAGGGCCCAGAAGTGAGAGAAACATAGCTTACATAGCAAACGGAAAGCAACTCACGATGAATGGGACTGGCAGAAGATATTATCAGATTCATATTTGAGATATAGGAATGTACAAATCTTGGGAGTCCTTCAAAGAAAGCTAAGTCATTTGGATTTTATCCTGATGTAATGGGGACAATTAAATTATGACAACAGTAATGATGGTTATATAAAATATAGCATATTTTGAAATATTACCATTTATTATGCTAAGTGCTAACCCTCAAAATACAGCTTTGAATTATGTTTTGAGAATTTTAACTCATTTCCCATTTAGAAAAAAAAATGCAGCTTGCTGCCAGTGCTGATTTAATTTTACATAAACATGTTCCTTGAGACTGAAGCAAATCTGACTGATTTTCAATGTGAAAACAAAGTATAAAAAGTTCTTGGAGTTATTTCTAAACAGAACTTTTCTCTAACCTTAATATAACAGAAATGTATATGATGTTACATTAGGATTAGAGACAAGAGTATTCTTGGAGCAAATGGGAAATGGGTTAAATAAAAAACATTAATTCACGATGTAGATGGTATGTTCTAGGAACTTGAATTGTGGCAGACTTCAATAACAATGATTAGATGTGGTTAAAGTATATAAATGGGAAATATTGATAGTAATATTACGAAGCAAAAGAAGAAAATACATCTTTTTATATTGTAACATTTTCACTGAATACTAGCAATATTTAGCCCACATCACATATTTAGTTGCTTGGATATTATCTTCCTTTTGTCAGCAAAACTGAATGTTAAAAAATGATATTATTATCTCACACAAAATGAAGCTAGAATTTTATTTTGCCCAAGGGAATTTACATTTTATTTTAAACAAGGAAGACTTAAGATTGAATTACTCCATGTAACCATTATGATAATAATTAAACATATATATGAGGGATATAGTTTCTTCTCACCACTCTGTAAAACTGCAAGAGAATATTCATTTAATCCAACTATATAGAGAGAGATTTCAAGTTTCTGATTGATTTACTGTCACTCATGCATGAAGGTTGTTAGCTGAACTTCAGTTTCAGCTTTTCTACTTTTCTAGAGGCTACATACTATGTTTATGTATTCATTCATTTTATACATCAACCATGTATTGATAGTCTATTATATACCATTTAAATACCAGGGGTTATGGCCTACAATTGTGAATTACAAATTGTTCAAGTCTTGATAAATTTGTAGCAAAATGGAAAAATATCCACATTAAAAATTATAGAAGTGAGAATTCCAGGCAGTGAGGGCATTATAAAGCTATCATACAGAAATTCCCATTCCAATACCTAAACCCTGACAAACAATAAAAATAGCATGCCAACAATTAAAACAGTAACATAAAATAGTGATATTAATAAACATATACACACATACACATACACACACTAGCTAGCTGAGAACCATGAAAGTATTCTGTAGTAGAGTGACAACAGTCCTAACCCTGTCCCTATATCTCAAAAGTAGGAAGTCTGAAAAGTCCCAATAATTGTCAGTAATACCCCAAAATAGAAAACATAAAACATAATGATAGTAAAGAGAAAGAACATGGAATAGAAAAGACAATGAAAAACTGAGCAGGGAAGAATGCAGGGAACTAAAGCAAATGCCTGATAAATATTCTGACCTATATAACAAGTTTAAGAAACTTGAATAGAATGAAAAAAGAGCTCAAATACAAATTATAAAATTTTAAAATGAGATGTGAGGCTATCACCAACATCAGGGAATATTTAAAATAGCTTTTCAAAACTAATAGATTAGAAACAGCAAGAAATGAGTTAGAATGAAAAACTGAGCTTTAGGTACAGAAAAATGCTTGAAATACTAAAATGGTAAAAATTAAAGTATTAGATAATTCCAACCAATATAAGGGTATCAGGGAACCAGCCCCCAATATTTCAATGTAGGTTCTTTTCTATATTCCGTAAGGGTTGGCTGGTCTGAGAAAGAGAAAGGGTACAAGAGAAATTTTACAGGTGGGCCTCTGGGGGTGACATCACATGTCGGCAGGTTCTGTGATGCCCCTGAACCACAAAACCAGCAAGTTTTTATTAGGGATTTCAAAAGGGGAGGAGGTTTCGAATAGGGAGTGGGTCACAGAGATCATATGCTTCAGAGAGCAATAAAAGATCACAAGGGCAGGGAGGCAGAGCAAGATCACAAGGCCAGGGCAAAACTAGAATTACTGATGAAGGTCCACGTCCCACTGGGCACACATTGTCATTGATAAACATCTTAACAGGAAACAGGGTTCGAGAGCAGACAACCGGTCTGACTAGAATTCGCCAGGCTGGAATTTCCTAATCCTAGCAAGCCTGAGGGCACTGCAGGAGACCAGGGCGTATTTCAACCCGTATCTTCAACTGCATAAGACAGACACTCCCAGAGTGGCCATTTTAGAGACCTCCGCCTGTGATTGCATTCTATTCCCAGGGCTGTTCCTTGCTGAGAAAAAGAAGTCAGCGATATTTCTCCTATTCACTTTCTGTAAGAAGAGGAATATGACTCTGTTCTGCCCGGCTCTGCAGATAGTCAGACCTTATGGTTATCTCCCTTATTCCCTGAAAATCGCTGTTATCCTGTTCTTTTCAAGGTGCCCAGATTTCATATTGTTCAAACTCACATGCTTACCAACAATTAGTGTAGATAGTGCAATGATCACAGGGTCCTGAGACAACATACATCCTCAGCTTACAAAGATGATGGGATTAAGAGATTAAAGACAGGCATAGGAAATTATGAGTATTGACTGGGGAAGTGATAAATGTCCATGAAATCTTCACAATTTATGTTCAGAGATTGCAGTAAAGACAGGTGTGATAAATTATGAAAGTAGTAATTTGGGGAACTAATACATCTCCATGAAATCTTCACAATTTATGTTCTTCTGTTGTGGCTTCAGCTGATCCCTCTGTTCAGAGTCCCTGACTTCCTGCAACATAAGAGTTTTTCAAGAAAATTCGGCATAGAATAAATAATGTCTGTGATTTAAATAATTCAGTCAATGAAATACAGATAAAACAAAAGACAATTTGTCTGGACTAAGGAGAGCAGAATCTGCAGAACAAAAGAGCACAACAGGTGTGTGTGTGTGTGTGTCTGTGTGGGTGCATGTGTGTGCCATATATATGCAAATACATGTGTAGAGTTCCATTCAGAGAGAACTTAAACTGCAAAAGAAAAGCATTAGCCTGATATTAGTTTTTTCATAGCAACATCCAATGTCAGAAGACAATAGATGAAATTCTGTAACATTTTGTAGAAATGTTACTAGAGAGTATCATAAGACGAGTGTGCTGGACAGTTCTTACATTGCTATAAAGAAACACCTGAAGTTAGGTAATTATAAAGAAAATGAATTCAATTGACTCATGGTTCTATGGGCTGTACAAGCATTGTTCTGGCATCTGCTCAGCTTCTAGTGAGGCCTCAGGTAGCTTTTACTCATGGTAGAAGGTGAAGGAGGAGCAGATGATGTCTCATCTGGTGAGAGGAGGAGCAATACCAGGGAGGTGCCACACACTTTTAAACAATCATATTTTACAAGAACTCACTCACTATCACAAGGACAGCACCAAGTCTTGAGAGATCTGTCCTCAAACACTTGCCACCAGGTCCTACCTCCAATGTTGTTGTGGGTTACCTTTGAACATGAGATTTGTCGGGAAAAAATACCCGAACTATAGGACCAAGTATTTCATGGACAGAACAATAGTCATGCCTTCTCAAATATGAAAGAACTTATGCAATATGTCACCTGTTAACCACTGGTAAGAAAAACAGAAGCAAACTGCATATTACAATTTAACTGATAGCAATCCTCATCATAACAATTCAACATATAATGCAATGCAACCTTATAAAGAGCTCAGGAATGGTGCCTTGGTATGGGAGTAGTATTATCTGTGACTCCAGTTAACTATAGAATTGCTATAAGAAACCCTGTTAAACTGATGGCAATTATCAGTGACTCCACTTAAATCTAGAATTACTATAAGAAAGGATGTTAAACTGGTGGCAGGAGAGAATAAAAAAGTTACGATTTTTGCCGTGTTAAATTACTGACAAATTTACAAAAGAAAAAGGAGGTGATTGAAATGGAAGGTGACTGGAATAGAAGTGAGCCTATAAGAGAGCCAAGGTTTTTGTCTATGGATCAGGTAATATCTACAATTAAAACACATAGTAAGGCTGGGCACGGTGGCTCATTCCTATAATCTTAGCACTTTGACAGGCCAATGTGGGAGCATGGCTTGAGCCTAGGGGTTTGTGATTAGCCTGAGTAATACAGATCACATCTCTATAAAAAGTTTAAAGAATTAGCCAGGTATTGTGGTGCATGCCTGTATTCCCAGTTACTCAGGAGGCTGAGATGGGAAGATTGCCTGACCCAGGAGTTTGAGGTTATAGTGAGCTATGATCATGCCGCTGTACTCCAGCCTTGATGACAGAGTGAGACCCAAAAATAAATCAAGAAATAAAACATATGGTTAAAAAACCCCTGAAGTTTCTTGTCTTAATTGCAATTCATTCCTATCTTCACAAGGGTATTCTAAGAGAATAATATCTCTTATGATAAAGATACAAATATTTGATTTTCAGCAGAGTTTTACTGAGATTTTCATTTCTACTTGATTTTGTTTTATTAAATTTAAACAAATTCAATTTAATATTATTTAAATAGCATAAAGTATATGATCACAGTTTAAAAATTGCCTTTTTATGTACCAATTGATAATGTGTCTGAGTCAGGGTCTGGTCCAAAAAAACAGAGCTCATTCCACATAGTCCAAAAGAAGGACTTGAATTCTGGGGAGTAGTTGCATAGGTACTTGCTGAAGGCAAGCAGGGACTATTAAGGTAATTCCTAGATTAACAACATCATTTAGCTGATGCTAGCTCTATGGCTGGAGGGTGAGAAGATAGAAGTGGTGGTACCCCAACCCAGAGCTGGGGTTGTCAGATGGGGGTGAGGTTACTGAATCTCCAAGATAGGTGCATGGCAGTGACCAGAACCGCAGATAAACGGGCTGCCCAGGGTGAGTTGGGGTCATGGGGAGATAAAGCTGCTTCCAGAAAAGCAGCTCTAAGTATAAATGGAAGAGGTGGATTAACTCTGTGTCTGCGTCCCAGTCTTTAGGGTCCTGCCCGTTTCTCAGTAGCTAACTTTAGCCAGAACTCAGTGATCAAGGTTCCCTAAAATATGCAGGGAAAAACAGAGAACAGATCTGAGAACTAATGTGCAAAGGGCTGGTACATCTTCAAAGAATGACATTTGGGTGGATGGTTATCTTTTGCTTAAAAAGGGTTATTGCTAAATGGACTTTTCAACAGTTTTAAGTTTTTCTTATTTTTATTGCAAGTGAGTTAGAGGAAATTTGCAGATGTTAAAACTTAATATTTGAGCACAGGTTGGTAGATGAGAAAAATATTTAAAAAGGAATTCTCCGGTGAAAAAAATAATTAGAATACTTGGAGAAGAGTAAAATTTTGATATTGCTATTATGGGTACAATAGACTAGTCAGAGAACATGACAAAGATAGACAAGATGAAAAGAATCTTTTCTGCCAAGAAATTTGAGTTCTTCAGTTTGCATTGGACTATTCTAAAAGTTAGTAAATGAGAAAGAAACATAATCAGAAATGTGATTTACATCTACATTCTTGACAGCAGCAAAAGAATATAGTGGAGGAAACAATTATTTCAGAAAACATCACCCTAGTCCACATTAAAGAAGAAAATATTATGGTGTATTTATATCACACATATAAATTGGTAATAATACTGTAAACTTGCTATGATGTTTGATAGTGAGTCAACTTAATTCTAGAAAAGACATTTATATTGCTTCTAGGTAAACACTTTGTCTACTTGATTTAATAGGTATGTTATTGGAATATAGATGAGTGAAATATTTTGGAAATTTGGTAGCTTATCATAGATGACAAAAATCTCAGGTATAAATTGTTAAACGAATTAACCCTAGGTCTCCTGAAACTTATTAGCCAATGATTCTCTGTTAACTCTGTTAAACTCACAAGGTTTAACAATTCAATTTTCAAGTTTTGTTTAATGCCTAGTGTGCATTTCATAATAGGCACTGAGGAGATAATATAAATGAAGTGTAATGTGTTTACCTAAATGAGTTTTGAAGTTGAATGGAAAGCATAATATGCATTCAATATTAGACTCAATGATAATATCAGATTGCATATAATGAAGGGTGAATTGAACAATTGGACGGAAGGTGTTGTGAAAGCTCAGCAGACCAGTATGGAATGGAATCATTGCAGAAAACATGAAGTAAAGAAATCTTAGGATCTTCCCAGATTTCTATTTTTTTGTGTGTGATTATTACTGTTTCATTATTCCTAAGTGATTACATTAAATATTCCTGCAGTCTACTGATATGGAAATAAAATGCTTATTATTAACAAGCACTTTTAACAAATTAACAAATAACTTATTAACAAATAAAATGCTTATTAACAAATAAAATGCTTGGGTTAGGTTTCCTTTAGCTCACAGAGAGCAGAAATAATTACGATCAAAATGTAATTCGAATGCCTACATTTGTTTTTTGAATTACTTCCCTTCATCTTTTTACAATGGAAATATATTCATCAATACCATTGAAGCACCAATATCCAAATTTAGTTGTATTAAATTCATTAGCTAGGCATAGGCTTGAAATATTTCAAAGCCAGTAAAAGTATTAATTGATGAAATACCGTATTAGTGTGCATCAGAGAATGATTTGTTTTTCAGAGAAACCTTTAACATTACAGATGGCATATTCATCTATCAGTGGATGTGGAGAAATATTTTTAAAAAGAGTAAAGTATGAGTCAATTATGCAATAAAATACCTGACCATTCTGATTTGAAGTATTAAAAAAATAGGATTCGGTAGGTTGGTTTTCCATAAGATGTAATGATATGTTGAGTTATAATGTAAGAACTTTAAATCTCGATACGTAAAAAACAAACAACAACAAAAAAAGTTTCTCTGTTCCTAGTTTTACCAGAGTGGTTGATGAATACTATGCATGTTTTTCTTTTCTATGGTCCATCATGTTTCGGAGGACATCCGAGTTTTCATCTACTAGCTAAAATTTCCTTGGTGGAGTGGCGGTGGTCGTTCCACCTCCACATCTATCCGTGAGGTTAAGTTGGAGTTTGCCATTGACAAACTCTGCCACTCTACCCAAAGTTGGGCGTATACTGGAAGCCTGGTCCTATTCCATGACCAAACTTAGAAAGAAAGACTTCTGTTGTTTCTGATCTAAGTATCAGAACTTGGAGCTGCTGAACGCCTTGTTTTCTTCGTGCGGTGGAATCTGAGAGAAGGTAGCCAACAATTTTCCCTGACTGCCAAACCTTCCTGATGGATATTAAGCAAGAATCACCAGAATTGTGCATTTATATTTCTACATGCAATTGTAGTATCCTTCCATGAATCCCCTCTTTTACTTAAGCTAGGGTGGGCTGTTTCTTTAGAAGTTGAAACCTACAAGTATTACCTATTATATATCTGCCATGACAGTCAGGATGTGAAAAAAATGACACATCCACAATATGTTATTCTAAATCCTTGGGGCCGGATATGGTTCAGAATTTGAGTATTTCATGTAAAAGTCCGGAAAAGTCAGGGTAGCACTCCGGATTGAAACCTATTAAGATATAGCAGAATGAGCCACAGACAAAACCCCTCAGATACTGAGATAGTGAAGGGAGTGGCTTTAATCAGCTGGGAGCATCGGCAGGCTAGAGTCTTAAAATCCGAGCTGGTCAGGTGCTCAACTTCTGTCCCTTTTAAGGGCTCACAACTCTAAGGGGGTCCACGTGAGAGGGTCGTGATCCATTGAGCAAGCCAGAGGGTAAATGACAGGGGCTGCCAGCATCGGTGGTCAGAGTGAAACAGAAAGATGGGAGGTTTCACAGTGTCCTTCCATAAAATGTCTGGAATCTAGGTCGGGGTCAAATTTTAACTACCAGGCTTAGATCAGGCAGGCCCAGGCCTGGTTTCGCATCTGGTTCCTAGGTGCCGGGCTACCTGTCTTTAGTTTTGCTTCTCTTTCCTTTTCTGAGTATAAAACAATATAAAACAATATGAGAGGGTCTCTGTCTTCCCTCAAAGATTTTTGTAGTAACATGAATCAATAGTCACAGACTAAATGGGATTAAAAGGAGTTATAAATGTCCTATTGTCAGTTCAGGTCAGTTTTGTATTCAATTGAGCTTTGACACCAAACCTAGGAGAATACTTGTTGTTTTTCAGGGTTCCTTGGGTTTTGCAATTATAGAAAATGAGTGGGAGCTGTGCTTTAAACTATTATTGAGAAATACATCGTCTCCTAATCTTAAAGATACAATTTACAGAACCCTGTTGTGTGAAAATTTGTAGTAAATATCTCATACATTGCTTCCAGCCACTCCTTCCCCCTACCCAGAAGCTGCTCCCTACAGAAGCAATACGGCATACAGGGGAGAAAGATTGCCTGGCAGAATCAGGCACATCTGTGTCTAGATTCTGGAGCAGCTAAACGTGTCCTATTAATTTCAGGATGAAATGTAAGCAGCAATAAGATCTATCCAAGATAAAATATCCTTCTGAAAGCTAACAAGAAACCGTGTACTATTTTAGACAGTAGAGGTTATCTGTTCGTTTTCTATCACAAAAAAGAAAAAAAAATCATGAGCCCATAATAATTTTCTTTGGGAAGATGTTTGGTTTGATGGTAATGAGATTTAAGAATTGACATACCTATTTTGTGCTTTTCCTTTTTTTTGAAGACAGTTTCAAGTAGATCAGAAATTTGCTTTCAGTTATGCACAAGGAACTTGAGTGTTTTTGTGAATAGTGGATAAGAATGCATAAAATAATATTTCTTAGTAATCGTCATAATAAACATAAAGATCATCATCAGAGCTAATATTTACTGAGATTTAATTAATTTATTTACTCTGAGCTATGGCACTCTGCTAACACTTCATTTTCTCCTTTAATTTTTACGACAACCCTGTAGAGTAGGTGATACAATCCTATTCATTTTACAAATGGAAAAATTGTGGTTTGGAGAAAATAACTATCTGAAGCAGCATGTGATATGAGTTCCTAACCCCTATTTAGAGGTTAGGAGAAGCTTTTCATATGAGGTAAATGTCTAAGCTGAGATCTAAAACAAGGTTTAGTTGAATGAGAAAACAAAAAGAAAACAAAACTATGTGACAAAAGCCCTCAAATACAAGAGTAACTGCATATGTGAAGAATGGAAACACTATCAACATTCTGTGGTTACAAAGGAGATGAGAGGAGATACTGAAGCAGTAAAAACAAGTCACATCAAGCTGGATGTTCTAAGACACATAAAGGAGCTTACACATTATCCTGAAGGCCACAGGAGCCACTAAAGAGCATAAGAATTTATGCCACTGAATTTACTCCACTGAAATTCTTATGCTAAAGATTGTAACTTACATTTAAGTTTTGTTTCAAGTTGCATCATAAAGGATTAGAAAGGAGAAAAAAGAAGACAAGAAGCTCAAACTCATTTAAAAGGCAGTAGCCGAGCTACCAGGTGAAACTGGTAGGATTCTAGAGATTTTGGGATTGTAGAATCTATAGGAACTGATGGTGTATTTGTTTTATGGTATAGGGTAGGAGAGGTTAAGTCCTGTGCTGAGGATCCAGTCATGAGCCTCAGTGAAGACATCAGTGCCATTTGCTGAGCTAGAGAACATGGGAGCCAGAGTAGAGATTAAGATTAGCATAGAAAGCCATTTCTCTAGAAGATGAGTTTGAACTTCCATTGAAATATCCTGAAGGAGAAATATAATAGTTGGGTGTATAAATCTGCTGTTTAAGAGAGACATACAGGCTGCAGTTTAAGAGACAGAGAGATGCTGAAGTGTTCATTTTGGGAGCCATCAGTAAATAAAAGGACTTGAAGTTGGAGTAGCGGGAATCAGATCACATGGGCTGAGATTATTCCATGAGAGGAGAAACGCCTAAGAACAAAATGGAAAACACCAGCAGCTCCAAAGATGGAACACTGAAGCATCAGAGAAGCCAATGAAAGAAAATGTTTCAAGGAAGATAATAATAAGAAATTAAGTATGATACTGACATAAGTATCTATTAAAGATATTAGTAAGAGCCATTTCAGCAGAACTGGGGGGACACAACCCAGAGTACAGTGGGTTCTAGAAAGAATGAGGCATAGAAAGTCTGGTTGAGGAATTTTGGTGGCCCTAGGACCCTAAAGAATAATAGTGCCACCACCAAAATACTTTGCAACTCTGGCTTGCTGGAGACTGTTACTGTCTTCTTGTGTATTAGGTTGCTTATTTGTTTGAAATTTCAATAGGTTTTGGGGGAACATGTGGTATCTGGTTACATGAATAAGTTCTTCAGTGATGAAATCTGAGATTCTGTTGCACCCATCACGGGACTACACATTACCCAATGTGTAGTCTTTTACCCTCTCCTCCCTCCCACCCTTTGAGTCCCCAAAGTTCATTGTATCATTTTATCCCTTCGTGTCCTCATAGCTTAGCTTCCATTTGTGAGTGAGAACATATGATGTTTGGTTTTCCATTCTTGAGTTACTTCAGTTGGAATAATGCTCTCCACCTCCATCCAGGTAGCTATGAATGCCATTAATTCATTCCTTTTTATGGCTGAGTAGTATTCTATGGTACATATATACTACATTTTCTTTATCTGCTTGTTGATTAATGGGCATTTACTTTTCAAGGCCAGCTAGGTGCCTGTAATTTCCCTCGAAGGGACTCAAGATTTTCAAAAAATTGCCATGTTTCAGCAGCCAAGAAGAAGCTAAGAGGGAGCCCTACTCCGTCTCAAGTTTTTATCTTTTATTTTTGTAATTTTTTAAAATTCCTGCCTTGGTACCTTAAACATTTAGTTTGGCATTCAGATAAAGAGGGCCAGAGTACAATTGCAAATAATGACCTAAAAAACATGGCTATCAGCAGGGGAGAAATAGTGAGCAGAGCAGAAGGTGCTGCTAAAGAAGAGGGCTTTTTGTGTTTTTTGTTTATTTTAGTGATAGGAGAGAAGTGAACATACTTAGATTTCGTAAAAGGTTGTGATATATAAAAAGAAATTACAAAAAAAGAGGAGAAAGAAAAAAATGATAAACCCAGCAAGTATCTAAACATGGAAGAAGGAACTGGACACAGAGCACAACTGGTTGGATTATCCTTGGGCAAGAGACAAGTTACTTTCTTTATTTGAACAGAAAGAAATGAGGAAATCATAGGGGAGTGTGGAGGTTTGGGGATTTTAAAGTTTAGTGGTTTCTTATCACATAGCATTTGTGTTACCTACATGATAGGAGGCTGCTGAAAGTAAAGAGATGGAGTAGAACGCTTAAGAATTGTTAAGGAGAAATACAATAGTTGTGAAGAATGGCTGAAGTTACTGACTAGGAGGACATAGAGTATTACAGGTAGCTGTGAGGGCTCAACTGCATGGAAGAATATGGTTACATGGTGTGTATTTGTCAGGGCTCTCCAGAAAAATAGAATCAATAGGAGAGAGACGGATTTTACGGAGTTGACTGAAGCAATTACTGAGACTCGCAAGTCCAAAATCTGCAGAGCCAATACCAAGTTTGAATCCTAGGACTGGAAGCTGCTGTAGAACCAAGAAGAGCTGATGCCCCAGTTTAGACGATTTTAGGGCAAGAGGATCTCCCTCTTGTTTGGAGGAGAGTCAGCCTTTTGCACTACTGTGGTCTTCAGCTCCTTGAATGAGGCCCACTCACATTATGAAGGGTACTCTGCTTTACTCAGTCTGTTGATTTAAATGTTAAACTCGGCAGGGCACGGTGGCTCATACTTGTAATCCCAGCACTTAGGCTGAGGCAGGAGGATCGCTTGAGCCTAGGAGTTTCAGATCAGCGTGGGCAACATATTGAGACCCCATCTGTAGTGAAAATAAAAATTAAAAACAATTAGCCAGGCGTGGGTGGCTTATCCCTGTAGTCCCAGCTACTTGGGAGGCTGAGGTGGGAGGATCACTTAAGTCCTAGAGGTTGATACTTCAGTGAGCTGAGATCAGACCACTACACTCTAGACTGGGTGACAGAACAAGACCCTGTCTCAAATTAATAAATAAATAAATGTTAATCTCATCTAAAAACTCCCTCATGGAAACACCTAGAATAATGTCTTATCAAATATACAACCCATGACCCAGTCAAGTTGACACATAAAATTAACCATCATAAGGTGGTACAAATTTTTCCTATCTGGAAATGCTTTGGAATGTGATATGTAAATGTATGTAAAAATCATAATTTTCTATCTCGTTATGTGTTCACTTATTGTTATTCTGCTAAATGAAAACAGATGATTGAGTTTCATTTAGGGTATCTCATTTATTTGAAAATCTTGCTCTTCTGCTTTTAATAATTCCAGAATTTAATATGGTTAATCATCCTTTCATTATCACAGACACTCTTCTGTGGTTCCTCTTGTAGATCTAAGCATTATTCTCAAGAGAGAAGCTGAAGGAAAGAGTAACTGAGTTTATGTATATTAACTTATTTTTGTGACAACCAAAAGCTGGCAGATTGTCATACAAAACATTGCCTATATTTTGATTATTAAAGAATTCTGCTGAAGAAATCAGGACATGAGGTTTTGTCTTTTATCTTACAAATTTAAACATAAGTTTGATTTTACAGTTGACTTCTGTTTTCCAGAATTGATTTGATCGTATTTATGTCATGTCCGTATTACTTTTATGAGGGTACCTTATAAGGGTCCTACTTCGCTTTTCTATATGGTTCAATGTAGATTTGACTTTGCAATTTTTTTTAGCAATTGAAGATATTGCATCAACAAATGATGTGTGTCCCCCAGTTTCAGTTATTTGGGCTTAAAAAATTTATTTTATTACAAGTCATAAATTTATTTTATTTCCTCCCCCCCAAAAAAAAAGCAATGAGAGGTATGGAAATGATCTGTGTTGGATAATTGTAGATTATTCAATAATGACATTGTAATCTGCAACAGAAAATTTCTAGTTCTAGAAAATGATATTCTGTCATGTATAGTAAATTGCATCAACCAACCATACAGAAGCATTTCAAATAGTCATTCAGCAACATCCCCAAAATCAGTAACTACTATTGCCAATGGTATTATTTCTTATTCATGAAGACCATGAATGTACTAAATAAGTAAATGAAGTTACTGTAGAGTTGCCTACTAGTTAATTCCACATAAATATAAATATAAGCACTTACTCTGTGCCAGGCACTCAGGATGCAAAGGTAAATGTGCCTGAAATGGTCCCTGCCCACACATAAAATATAAATTACAGGGCATGTTTTGGCTTATTTGCTGAGAGCCATCTGTTTGGTTTTCTAGCATGGTCTGGGCACTGGTTCTTCCTTCATTCATTGCTGCTGTTGCTCTGATTGCTGTTTCCTCAATTCCAAGGGAAATGTTTCTTGAGAGCTATGTTCAAACATTAAAAATTCAGTATATTTTTAATAGGAAAAATCAGCTTACATTTATTGAAGTGGATCTATGCTATCCCATATAGAGAAACTGATAGTATACCCACTATGAGAAAATGTCAGAGAAGCATTTTTGTTGTTTTTTAATAGTACTTTTTGACCTTGACATATGAGATAGTTTGATTTTTTTAAGATCACCATTGCTGTATGTTAAATAATGCCTTTAAGGTTAAATGATAGAAGAGTTACAAGAAACTTAAGGCAAAACAATTTAAGTTGCAAACAGCAAGACAGAAACAGAAGTAAATCCTCCCCTACAGGGAAGTAAGCTGATTAAAGATGATTACTAGATGCAAACGGGGAGCAAAAATGCATAGATTATATAAGCTCCTAGCAGAAACTGTAAGCAGCAAGTCAGCAGTCCAGCCAACATGTAGTCCTTAGAGGTGCAGACCCATGTTTAAAGATCCAGAGTTGAATTCTTGGGTCCACCCCTCTAGTTATTTAAGTTATAATATCCTCGTGCCATGCATACATATTACTTGGCAAATTCAAACAGTAAAAACACATTCAAAATACACTGTGTGGATTTTGTCACAGACTATTAGACATTTCAACACTGAGACACAGTTTAGATTTTTACATCTGGCAATCTAGTCACTTCTCAAACTCTTCCATAAGGTCCATAATATCTATACTATAAAAATCTTAAAAGTTAAGCAGATCTTCAATTTTTAAAAATACAGTCTAAGCATAAATTTGTCACACTGAATAGAACAAAGTAAAAACTACAGGGAAGGAAACAGAGGAAATTAATATGAAATGAAGTCTAAATTGAAAGTCTCTTCTGTGAGTTTAAAAAAAGGCATTTCCCTGCCAGTGAAAGAGAACACATGTGAATATTCATTTAGGACTATACAATCTAGTTTGCTTCCTCAAGTAAGTGAGCTAACAGTTATAATTTGCACAATTATCAACTTAAAATTTTCACTTTCATCTTCCATTTGAAAAGTTAAAGAATTTCAGTTACCCATACTGATTAAGCTGTGGAGTAATGTATACAAAACTCATAGTCTAAAAAGGAAGTTTCAGTGGTATGTTTAGTTTGAAAAATCTGAGGTATTTTTCCCAAGAAACTTTACTTCTATTTTCCAATGAATAATTATTATGAAGCATTTATGGTGAGCTCACAACAGGGCTAGGATGTAGCGGAGACATGTATATATCATGATTCTCCCCAAAGCATGCTTATTATCTGATTGGAGAAATGATTTGCACAAATATGTAACTAATTCCCACTGATCTTCCTGCATACTCAGCATGCCACCTCCTCCAGTAAGCCTCCCTGGACCTCCCAAACGGAGTCAACATCTCCCTCTTTCAGTGGCCCATCACAGGATTTACACTCACGTGCTATAATTACAGACTCATTTGCTATCCCTTTCCTGATTGGACCCAGAGCTATGTCCAACCATTTAACATGAGGAAGTGTAATGTATGAAGTTAGTAAAATGGGTGAAGTAAAAAGTACATCTATTCTCCTTCCAACCTCAAATAGAGGACTAAGAATTACAATGCTCTCTGAAGCTAAGATCTGGTGGTCAGATACTCAGTAGTCCGCATAGTGTCTACTTCATTAGAAGCAATCAAACCTGAGATATCTGCTCTAACTATTACTGTCAGCAGCACCCATCATATGACCTCCTTCTTTCACTCCTTCATCCATAATCTATTCCTGAGTACAATTTATTTCATTCTAACTCTCTCTCCAGTATTCAACTTATCCTTTCAGCTATACCATTCTAGTTCAAACTATTATCTTTCATTTGGACAAAATAAATCTTTCCCCAATTTTTCTTTTACCCCTTTAGTGCTTCTCTCTTCGTTGAAGCCGACGTGATATTTTGAAGATTCAGATCAGATCAGAGTAATTCCCCTTCAGTGGCTTCTCACTGCTCGAAGAAGACCATGATCTTTAATATCACTTGTAACGCGATACATGAATCTGCCCTAGTAGTATCCCCAGTTGCAAATCCTACCAATTTCCTCTTTGCTCCATGCACTGAGTTATACCTGTACTCTCTCAGTTGTTGATCATGCTAAGCTTTATATCTAACTTAGAGCCTTTATATCTGCATTTCTCTCTTCTTTCAGTCCTCTGCTTCTCTGCATCACTACAATTGCCTAGCTCACTCCATTAATCCTTCAGACAGTAGCCCAATATTGTTCTTCCAGGAGAGCTTTCCCTGTCCTCCTGGTTAAGTCTGAGGTCTCCCTCATTCAACACTTGTATGTTTCCATTGACACACTCACTGCAACCTGTAACCATATACTCAAACATATGATTATCTCATTACTCTTTCTCACCCCTACTATATTAAAAGTACCATAGAGATTAGGACTGTTTTACTAGATATATTCCTAATGATGATTGTAGGGCCTGCCATGTAGTAGGTCCTCCAGCAATCCTTGTTGAAAAAGTTAATAAATTTAACATGCCAACAAAAACCAAATTGCAGAATCATGAGTAAAGCAAACGAGAGGAATATGAGCTGTTAGTAAGAACAAAGACAAGGGGAAAGAAGTTACTAGATCATCATGCTGAAAACTGAAAGTGGGGAGTAAGAGCTGGATTTAGAGTTTAATATAGATTAGACTATCTAGAATTTAATTCAGAAATAAAGAGACCTTAGTGGATTCATTAAGAATACCCCATGTGATTTCCTTTCCCCAAAGCATCCTTGATTTATGAAAGATAAACAAAATTGACAAATGTTTAGCTGCACAAATATAGGAAAAAAGACGAATTCAAATAAATAAAATGAAATTCACCCCTGTAATCCTCACACTTTGAAAGGCTGAGGCAGGAGGATTGCTTGAAGCCAGAAGTTCAAGACCAGCCTGGTCAACATAGCAAGGACCCATTTCTCAAATAAATAAAATTGTAAATGAAAGAGGAGACATGACAGCTATGCCACAGAAATAAGAAAAATCATAAGGAACTACAATGAACAATTATACACAAACAAACTGAACCTGGAAGAAATTGATAAATTCCTAGAAACATAAAATGTACCAAGACTGAATTATGAAGAACTACAGAGTCTGAACAGAGCTATGTAGAGATGATATCAGTAATCAGAATATCCCCAAAAGAAAAAGCGCAGGACTTGGTGGCTTCATGGGTGACTTCTGATCTAACATCAGTCATTCTTAAACTCTTCCAAAACTATTGAAGAGGAAGAAACACTTTTAAATTAATTTTATGAAGGGAGCATAACCCAGATAAGACAGCCAAAGATGCCACAAGAGAACTACAGGCCAATATTATTGATGAATGTAGATGCAAAAAATCCTCAACAAAATACAAGCAAAGCAACACATTACAAGGACCATACACTATGACCAAGTCAGATTTATTCCTGGAATAAAAGGCTGGTTAATCTAAAAATCAATTCATGTGATATATTAATTGATGAAAAAAATTACTTCAGTAGGCACAGTAAAAGCATGTGATAAAAGTAAACACCTTTTTATAAATAAAAACTCTGAAAAATACAAATAGAAGCAAAGTAGCTCAACATAATAAAAAACATATATGAAAAGCCTAGTTGTTAAATCGATGGTAAAAACTGAAAACTTTTCTCTAAGATTAGGAACAAGGCATGGATGCCCTCTCTCCTCAATTCTATTTAACATAGTACTGGAAGTGTTCACAACATTAGTTAGGCAAGAAAAAAAAAAGGCATCCAAACTGGGAAAGAAGTAAAATTGTTTCTGTTTACAGAGTACATGATCTTATATATAGAAAACCCTAACGACTCTATTAAAAAACTGTTCGAACTAATAATGAATTCAGTGAAGTTACAAAAATCGATTGCATTTCCAAACATTAAAAACAAACTATCTGAAAAAAATTAGGAAGACCTCACATACAATAGAATGAAATAATAAAATAGGAATAAAAGAAGGGAAAAGTTTATACACTGAAAACTGGGAAACCTTTGTGAAATAAATTGAGATGCAAACAAATGAAAATACATTTATATTTATGGATTGGAAGATGTACTCTTTTTAAGATATCCATATTCCCCAAAAGATTTGCGGACGTAATGCAATCCCTATCAAAATTCCAATGTCATTTTTCATAGAATTAGAAAAGAATACTATCTAAAGTACATATGGAGTCATAAAAGACCTTGAATAGATAAATCAATCTTGAGAAAGAACAAAGCTGAAAGCATTATACTTCCTGATTTCAAAAAGTATAACCAAGTTACAGTAATTTAAACAGTATGGTACTGGCATAAAAACATATATAGACAAATGGAACAAAATTGAGAGCCCAGAAATAAATTCACACACATAAACAGTCAACTAATCTTAGGCTTGCAAAGTATACACAATGGTTACAGGATAGTCTTTCAAAAAAGATATTGAGAAACTAGATATCCACATGCAGATAAAGTTATAGTAATTTGAACAGTATGGAACTGGCATAAAAACATATATAGACCAATGGAACAAAATTGAGAGCCCAGAAATAAATTCACACACATAAATGGTCAACTAATCTTAGACAAGGTTGCAAAGAATACACAAGGGGGAAAGGATAGTTTCTCAGAAAAAGATGTTGAGAAACTAGATATCCACATGCAGATGAGCACAGTTGGACCCTTATCTTATACCATACAAGAAAATAAACTCAAAATGAATTAAAGTCTTAAGTGTAAGACAGAAACTATAAAATCTCTGGAAGAAAGCATCAGGGAAAAGCTTTAGGACTTTGGTTTTGTCAGTGACTTCATGGCTATGACACCAAAAGCATAGGCAATGGAAGGAAAAAAAAATGAGTGGGACTACATCAAATTAAAAAGCTTCTGTACAATAAAGAAAACAATCCACAGAGTGAAACAATCCACAAAATGGGAAAACATCTTTACAAACCATATATGTGATAAAGAGTTAATTTCCAAAATATATAAGGAAATCAAACAACTCAATAGCAAAAAACCTAATAACCTGATTTTAAAATGAGATCTCTCCAAAGAAGACATACAAATGGCCACCAGGCATATGAAAAAGTACTCAATATCACTAATCATCACAGAAATGTAAATCAAAACTATAATGAGATATTATCTTATACTTGTCTGAATGACGTATCAAAAAAAAAAAAAGTCAAGCTTATTAGTGAGGATGTGGAGAAATTGGAAAACCTTGCACACTGTGGGTAGGATGCAAAATGGTGCAGCCACTTTGGAAAACAGTATGGAGGTTCCTCCAAAAAATAAAATAGAACCACCATATGATCCAGCAATCCCACTCTCAATATTTATCCAAAAGAATTAAAATCAGGGTCTCAAAGAGATATTAGCACTCCTATGTTCATTGCAGCACTATTCACAGTAGCTAAGATGTAAAAACAACTGTAATCTTCATCAACAAATGAACAAAATTTAACATGTACATACAATGAAATATTACTCAGCCTTAAAATAGGAAACTCTCATTTGCAACAACATTGATGAACCAAGAGGAGGACATTATGCTAAGCGAAATAAGCTAGTGACAGAATTATAAATGCTTCATGATGCTGCATACATGAGGTATCTAAAATAGTTAAACCTATAGAACCAAATTGCAGAATTGAGGTTGCCAGGGATTTGGAAGAGGAAGCAATGAGAGTTGTGAATCAACAAGTGTGAAGTTTTGGTTATGCAAGATGAGTAAGTTCTAGAGAGCTGCTATAATCCTAGTGTCTATATTTATTTATTTTGAGACGGAATTCTCTCGTTACCAAGGCTGACATGCAATGGCGCAATCTTGGCTCACTGCATCCTCTGCCTACTGGGTTCAAGTGATTCTCCTGCCTCAGCCTCCTGAGTAGCTGGAATTCCAGGCACCTCCCACCATGCCCAGCTAATTTTTTGTATTTTTTTTTTTTTTCAGTAGAGACAGGGTTTCACCATGTTGGCCAGGCTGGTCTTGAACTTCTAACCACAGATAATCCACCTGCCTCAGCCTCCCAAAGTGCTGGGGTTACAGGCGTGAGCTACCATGCCCGTCTGTGCCTATGTTTCATAATATGGTATTGTACACTTAAAAATTTGTTAAGAGGGTAGTTCTTAAGTGTTCTTTCTATTAAAAAAAATTTTTTTTACAAGTGAAGATGTCTTCTGTTACCCCCAAATAACCGATTGGGCACACCTAGGACTAAGTCTTCGTGATAAACTTTGTGTAAAGAATGAAGAGTACAGAAGATGAACACTATATGTGTGATAACGATGAACACTATATGTGTGATAACGTTGTATGCTCCTGTGAAGAAGGTACTAAAATGGAACAGCTAAGTGTGAGATTCAACCTGATAACTAATATCTGTTCCCCTTTTGCTAATAGATATTTGTGTAAACAAGATAAAGTGAAAACGAATGGCAGGAATGTATTAAATTACCTAAACACGTGTTTTGGCACAAGGAGTGTTGTCAGGAGGAGAAAAGGCTGAGTAAATAAGAGAAGTTTTCATAACAGACATGAGTCCTAATTAGAGAGTTGGGATCTTCCATGTGTCAGAAATAGCTGGGAGATAGACTTTCATTAAAAACATGAGATAAATAGCTTTCTTATTCTTAGAAGATTAGAGAGTTAGAAAATTAGAAGCATCTTGGTTACCTCCGTTGACAGTTGCCACATAGACCCGGCCAGACACAGATTTTCAGGGTTAACAACTGGATATTCCCAAAACAAGTGGACCTTTTGAACTTTAATAATTTCCCTACAATGTAAATGGAAGAAATGCTGGCAGTGAAGCAGTAAATAAAGGAGGAAGGGAACGTTTGGAAAGAGTATTTTCTATGTGGTTTTCAAAATTCATTGACTAGGGTTTATCTTGCATTTCAGGGCTTAAATTTTAATTTTTATATTTTTGTATTTTTTTATGAATGATAAATTATAATAGTGATTTGTTTCTCCATTACATTTCTCCACTTACAATCAATATTTGTTTTAACTTGGTTTTCTTTGTTGTTTTCACAGATTGCCTATTTTACTTCTCACCATTGATTTATGTTGCCAAAATAAAGAGGTCAGTAATTTGTGGCCAAATTCCTCTTTTACTATTCCAAATGTGAAAATTCCAAAAACGAAGCAAAAGCAGCATTTTGTCAGCTTTCTGGCAGAGATTCCTATGCTAGGCAATCATTTGTGTTTTTCTGAAAAAGGAGAGCTAAGAATCTTACTAATTTGGACTATGTGACAGTCTTTAATGCCAACTCCAATGTGTTAGAATTTCAGCAGTTGATTTTTTTTTTTTTACTGAAACGTCAGTATTCTGTGTGCATGTGACTTTACAAAAAAGCATCAATCTCCTCATTCAACACTGTAAGCATTCATCAGGTTATCTGCTTTCTTCTTAAGCCAAATATATTGGTTCTGAAATTCAGGTAGGATCAATGTGGCTTGAATAGCCAAATTATGGATGTTGGTAACTGTGTGCTGAATAAATCTCTTCCTCTTTTTTCTTGTCCCCTCACTTCCAAAATGCCTTCCATTTCATCTTTTTCTCACCTAAGCATAATTCCCTACGGGTGTTGGTTAGAATTTGGAAAATAGGAGCTCAAAGTATCCTTTGCCAGCCCTGCTACAATTTTGGGAAGTAACTTGGCATGCTTGACTTGGTATCTTAACATCCTTTACAACTTAACCTATGAAGTGAAAACATTAGGCTACCTACTAGATTAATCCTCTCTAATAATCCTGCAGCAGTAATTTCTGGCACTTTATAATAATACACTTCTCCATTCTCTGTATAACTTATTTCACTCCTTTGGTGCTGGTAGGATCAGACCTCAATATGGTGAATAGGATGGGTTCATAGGCAAACCCAGGTCAGAGACAAGGATGTTAAATCTGTTTCCTTTTGTGCTGCCCTGACCAAGCTTCTTTCTGCAGTGGTTTCTTCTGCTGTCCTCTCTATTTGCATATTTCCAACATTCCAAATAATGAAATGATATCATTGCATTGCATTGTCTATATGGAAGAAACGCAAGAGTGTACTTAGAAGGCGCAGTATAAATTCATGTTCGTGGAGTACAGCCAAATTTCAAAACTATTTTTAAAGAGTCATCACGTTTTATTTTATGTAACTTCAGAGTGTTGTTTCTGTATGCTGACTGAATATTGACTTCTAAAACTTCAGCTATAGTCTTCAATAGGATAGAAAAGATTAATTACTTCTTGGGATTTGTTGTTCTTTTTGCCAAGCTTACTGTAAATTTGGGGATGATGGTATTACATTAAGCTTTCTAAGATACAAAGGCACACCTGGAGATTTCCAGACATGACAGTGTCCTTTTATTTGCTCTGAGAAAGACGGATTTATATTTCCAACTGGGAGTTTATATCAAACATCATAAGTAGAAAATTTCTAACAAAACAACAGATATTTTATTAAATAAGGTAATCATGTATGCCTAATATCCACCACCTAATAGAAACCTTTTAGGAAATTCAATCAAACATTTTTGTTTTCTAATCTAAGGTAGGAATTATAGAATAAAATTTCAGAAAAAAATTGAGAACATGCCTTTTCCATTTTAGAAAGATGGAAAAAGTACCGCATTTCCAGTTGCCTGCTATGAGACTTTGTATTTGTAATGGGCTTTTGGAAATATTTTGTTTCCTGTTTGAATATTAATTAGTTATGAAATATTAATTACATAATGAAATTTAATAAAAGCTTAATAAATTGATAATCATTAGTTATAATCTAGAATATTATGAAACTTACTGTATACTCAGAAAATTTAAGTGGCAGAAGTTGTCACAATCTACTTTTCTGCTCAAACAGCTGTACTTCGAATAATTTTATTTTAGAGTTGAAAGAAGGCATTACACGATCGTTTCCCTTGGCTGTTTCACTTCTGTCAAGTTAATATTTTGGTTGCTAAATGTATTTCAAGCACGTTTTTCAAATTTATAGAATTTGCTTCCATGTCGAAGCAATTTCACGTCCCAGAAAGTTGGCTGAAGTAGAAAATGTTATCTTTGTTAGCAATAAATCAACAAATTCAATTAGGGAAATGTGTAACTCCAAAAATGTGACAGGACACTAGAGTTGGCTTACAGTTTTTTATAGGATCAGCAACTTAGGGTAGTACAAATAAAATGTGCTCAAATACATTGTTTTTTAAATGGGCCACTAAATACCATTATTTAATCAGCAGAAAACAGTTGTCAAGGGAATAAATTGTTATGTGGACTCTGCAGGTTTAATCTAAACCTGAACCTTGGTTCGCAGTGCACCTGACAGCTTATCTTGAAGCCTAGAAGGATGAGCTCTCCAAGGTCCACAGGTGGAGAAGAACAACTCTCACCCAAAGTTAATTGCACTGACCTGCCCTTTGCGTTAGAATAATACAGAGCAAATGATGAGTTCTTCAAAATGGACATTGGTTTTACTGTTAGTAAAATATTTCTATCTGAATTTTCTCCAGTTAATATATAATTTTATAAAATATGGTGACATATGCTACAACTATTAGAAAAGCTTCGTCTTTCGGAATTTTCATAATTCTATTTTTTATAATATTTACTTGAAGTCACATACAGTTTTAGCAATGGACAATGTTGGTATACAGCATATATATATACACACATACACACATACACACACATAATGGTTCTTCACTGCCTTGTATTATATGTGTGTATGTATATAAAACATATACATGAAACACGTTGCTATATATGTGCTGTATATATGAGAAACACATACATACACATATGAAACATACATGAAAAATACATGGCTAATATAAAATACAACGGCTGAGGAAAAAACTCAATTCATTTTCATTTTTAACACAGTTTCATTAATAGGTTAGCATTCTTAGAGGAACCATTTATCTGTAAAAATCATTAAAAATATTTGACCCTGTTAAGATGTTATGCTGAATTAACACATATTATATAATTTTTAATCCATGGTTACTATGCCACACTTCTGTGAATATTGATCATTTGAAAGCAGCATAAGTTTTTCAGTTTTGCAGCTTAAATTTGCTAAACACAAATGTGAAGGAGGAGCCCTGATAGTGTATCATTGTCCCTCTCTTCTGGGATTATCTCCATTCAGTTTATTAGTCCAAGTAAGGGAGATTATTTTGAGCACTGTGTCTAAAGAAGTAACAGTTTGCAGGTAACAGGGACAGTTTCATACACAGGTGATCAATGGGGGAGTAGAAGGCCTCCGGTCTACTTATGTCTGTCCCACTGGCCATTTGAGAGTTCCCCAGTGGGCATATCTTTGGACATGAGATTGCAGATGTTACTAGGATGTTTGAGAATATTGGCAAATGGAAACAGATCCAAAGGCAAATAATCAAGTTCATGTAGGCCTAAGAAATATACAATATGAAGTATATTTAATTATAAGAACTGTGCTTTTAATATGAGCAAAATAGGAAAATTTGGAAGAGGGCAGTTATTTCTCTCTCAATCTAGGAGAGCCTGCCCTATGCAAGAGAGAATGTGGTGCATGAATTCTAGGTAGCCTCAAAGGTAGAAATAGAAACAATGGCTGGAAATTATAACAAATTCAATATGAATAAACGTATAGAGAAGACTTCATGATTTCAGTGGTCCAAAATGAAAAGAGTTGCCACAGGGGATAATAATGCCTTTGTCAAAATGGAGAACTTATGCACAAGTTAGAAACCACATGCTGGGGATAACAGAGAAAATAAAGCTAACACTTACATGGTGTTGTATGTGTCAGGCCCTAAGGCCAGCGCTTAACGTTATCGATGCATTAATCCTGACAACAATGGTAGATGGTAAATTCTTCCATCACCCTGTTTTAAAGATGAAGCAAAGAAAATTTTAAGTAAATCCAAGGTCATACAAGTAGTACTTGTGGAGGTGGGTTTTGAATTTATGTAGTTTGACTCCAGAATTCATTCTTTTAACTGTTAGACTACATTCATTCTCAGAGTGGTTTGTTCCTATTGCTGATATTAATGTCATATAAATATTTATATAGTATGATAGAATTTGGGGGACAAATCATTATGGAAAGGAAAAGGAAGTCAGAAAAAGTGGAATGCTGCTGCAAATACCAGTCAAAATAACACCTCAAGTCAGATTTAGAAGACTCCCCGAACAAACTTCCATATATTTTAGGCTAATCACTGTTTATAGATTATAATTGAGAATGAAATATCAGTCTTTCTCAGATAGAAGACTGTGAAATAAAATCTAACAAAGTGAATGAACCCCAAAGGAATCTATTTTCATCATTTCCTCAATACTCTGTAGTTTTCCACACCTTAAGTATAACTTTATATCCCCCATATTGGACCCTATTTTAATGTTCAAATCCTTGAGTGAGACTGATTTTTCTTACCTTATTGCTCCTCCTACCATATTCTCCACATATGTGTTACTTCCATTTAGCCTCATTTCCCTTGCTTATGTTTTCTATCAATGTAAAATAACCTCCTTTCATTCAAATCCTACCTCCCCTACCAGGGCACGTTACCTTTGATCTGCTCTTGAAGGCTTTCTAAAGTTGCCCACACCAATTTTTCCTCACTCTGAATAATGAGTATAAATATAGTACGTATGTTTGGCATTTCTCAGTTCTATAATTGGTTCTCTCCATGTACAGTATAAGCTATTATATATTCTTTGACAGTTGTAATTCAGTACTAATATTTTTGCAACTGTGGGTAGCTGTTATTTATTTATTCTAAATGTCTTTAAATGTCTGATGCTGTAATTTCTGGAGGGGTTAATAGTGAATGGTGTTCCTCCTCTAACAGATTTCTGTTGGATCTTGAAAAATGTGAAAGGATACATTATCTGGTATTTTGGTTGCTTGCCTGCTGGCTCTCAGCTTCATTCAAACCCTTCTTTGCTTTTCTATGGCAGGGAGCTGGAAGAATTCCAAGCAGTTTTTCCAGGCTCCCTTGCTAGCAAGTTTCCAGTAAGATTTGGCCAATGTGAAGTCCTTGCAGGAGATTTTTTTTTAAGGAGAAAGACAGAAGAATTCTTTATTTTCTGTTTCTGTTGCGTCTCTGGTTTCAGTGATAACATGGGCAGGTGACTGTGGGCTCTGAGAGCAACTTCAGGTGACAAGGTCACCAGCATATCAGTAGGAGTTTCAGTAGCATCCATGGAATCCATGTTCCTGTGTTTCTGCAACATCTTTAGCAGATCACCTGGAAGGATGGCTGGTGTGTTTCAGTCTTGAATTGAAAAGACAGCCCTGATAGCTAGGTAACATTCCCTTCTCCCTTTCACTCTTCCAACATTTCCTCCTTTTGTTGTTGTTGTTGTTGTTTGTTTTTTTGCTCTCCAAAAATTTTGTAGTTTATTCCTTGCTTTCGGCTCCTCTTCTCTTGCAATATCTGGAGTGGTACACGTTTTTATTACTTGACACTGACCGGTTCTCTCTCTGGTGCTGGGATCATCTCTTTGACATCTTCTCTAGCAAGTATCTATTCTCTGCTAATATTCACCTATTGAGGTGAATGTTACACTCATATACATCCTGTTTTTCAAAAGCTTCCATTTAAAAAAGTTTTCTCTTATATTAACTTGAAATCTTCCTCACCTTATTTTCCTTTCAATTCTATTAAGTGGTTTCAGAACAAACAACAAATAATATACCCCTTATCCATGACTGAATTCTGAGACTATTAGAGTTGGATCAAAGACACATAGATGCACTTAAAATTATTTACTCAAATACTGACAAACCATGTGAAGAATGCAGATTCAGATCTTTGACCAAATGGACATGCTGATATTTGACACAGTATATGAAATGTATCCATTCAGTCACTGACTCAACAGATTCATTATTATTCATTTGTTAAATGTTTGTAAGTGTTTGTTAACATTTCTGAAGCCCATCCTATAATCCAGGCAAATTTCCAAATATGTGGGATGGTATCAGTGAGCTAAATAGACTAGCCCCATAAAAAGCAGAAGAGAAGAGGCTGAGGTGAGCACATCTGAATTTTTTTATGCCAAATCCACCAATTAGAGGAACCAATCCTCCTTCTCCAACGAGAGTGACCAGGAATCATGGAGAGAAACCAGAGGCTAGCTGAAGTCGAGGTGCGGGGGGTCTCTTTTTGGAAACATGAAGCAGGGAGAATGAGGCTCCCTTTGGCTTAAACTAGGCATGGCCAATATTAAAATGCAAACGTTGTAGGAGATGTCACAGAGCAAACCTTATCTTTCATTTAGATATCAGGCTGATATTTCTATGAACAGCTTTTGTAAGTGGGCATCAGTTAAAGACTCTAGAAACACTGGAGTTAGTGATTTTCAAAATATTTAACAGTTTGTCATGAACACTGGCCAGTGTGAGTGGACCCTGGCGGTAATTTTCCGTATGGCCACACCAGTCGAACAGGTGAACTTGTCATTGGACACGACATAACTGAGGAGAGAAGCTCAAGGCAGTCAGTTATAAGGAGGAATTTGGAATTACTAGAGATAAAGTCACTCGTTTTTGTTTACTGACGCCTGGCCCAAACACAACTCTGATTCTAACAAGGTCTTGGTGAGGTGCCGCCGTTTCATCCGTCCTCGGTCTCTGCGCCTTTCGCAGAGCTTCCAGCAGCGCTATGTTGGGCCACAACATCCGGAGCTTCCAGCAGCGCTATGTTGGGCCACAGCATCCGGAGGTTCACAACCTCTGTGGTCGGTAGGAGCCACTATGAGGAGGGCCCTGGGAAGAATTTGCCATTTTCAGTGGAAAACAAGTGGGCGTTACTAGTTAAGATGTGTTTGTACTTTAGATTTGCGTTTGCTGCACCCTTCCTTATAGTAAGACACCAACTGCTTAAATCATAAGGATGTTTCAGTTCATCCATTTAACAGATATGAAGAGCATTTTAAGAGATATAGCCTCTGGAAATGGATCAAACTCTAACTCATGGCATACTGGATATGTTTGTCAATAAACTTATGACATGAATGCTTAAGGCCTCTTTTTTGAAATAGGGAATGTAATACTTGGCCATTTGCCTACTTTATTTATTTGGGTAACATTCCAGTATTACTCTGAGATTTAGCTTATTTAATGGTGTTAAACTGAGGTTATATTATTAAATTTTTGATTCCCAGGTCAGGATTTTGTTGGTAATTTATGCAATAAAAGGGAAATACAAATCAAAAAAAAAAAAAAAAAAGAAATTATACAATCAAGAGTCACTTTCACTCTGAAATGTAAAAGATTGCATTCAACTTTTAAATTATTTGGGAACATAGTCACTTTTCCATACATTCCAGAAATAACTTTTTATTTGAAACTCTGTTAAATGTGTATTTTGCTCCTTAACTGACTAGAGTTTTGAGCAAGCTTCTAGCTGTGCAAGTAATCATTGATGCATATACTTATTCTTATTTTAAAACATTTTATCATTTCATATTTTCATTCTTATTTCTATAGTATGTCTTATTTTGTATTTGTAAGTGTTATGGAAATATTTGATGCAATATGAATAATCTTTACTTGTCACTATTGTGGTTACTAGTTCCTTGTAAGGCTTTTTTTTTTTTTATCAGAAGGCTAATTTGTAAATATTGTAAAAATTTTAATAGCTTAAATCGTATATACAGCTAACTAAAACATTGCATTAATGATCAGTGGGGCTTGTGTCATTAGATCAATGTATTGAGCTCCTTTTCTTTGCAGAGGCTTTAGACTTGAGAGGGGCCTGGACTCGCCAGGAGTGAGGGTTTAACATGTAAGCCAGCAGTGTCCTTACAAAGATGTGCCCATTTTACATATAAAGAAACTGAGTCCCAAAGAAATTCAGTACCCTACGTTAGGTCAGAGACCACGGAGGAGAGCCAGTATCTGAAGCAGGTCTTAGCCAGTTTGATGCTGGGATGGGATGGGGGTGAGAACTCTGGCCCTTGGCCCCTGTAATTCCAAGTATGGGGTGGGTATGATGGCTAGCTGACTGGGGGTGGGATGGGACGGGATGGCCCGGTTTAAAGGCCAGCGTCTTCCTGCCTGCAAACACCCCCTCCAACCTTGATTCCAGGTCAGCAGGCTGAGGAGGATAGCCCTGTAGTGGACTGCTTGGAGCTCTCAGGCAACCCTTGTGGCCAGCTCTGCCAAAGCAAATCACTTAATTTCCTGGAGCCGGAAACTCAGTTAGGCCCAAGGCTGGTATGGAATGGAACAGGCACCCAGTCTGGGCCTCTTACCCCTCCATCAGGTAGAAAGAATTCAGTGGCTAACAGAGGAACTCTGTGTCTCATGCTCAGCACTGCACTTGGAACAGAAGACTCCCAAGACCCATGCCTGAAGCATCTGGGTTCTCAGTAGTCTCTGCCAAGCCAGGTCTGAACTAGGGCAAGGGCTCAGGTAAATTTGCCTCAGTGAGCTCTGGAAGGCCAGAGGACCAAGGACAGAATGTACCCAATGGATCTGCCCTCTGCTACCCTCTCCTAATCAGAGTTAGGCTTTTGCTTTCACCAGGTGACAACCCCTAGAATTTTAATAGCTGCACCCAAGGAGCACCAATGAAGGGAAAGCAGGGATGGGCCAAGGTGATGGGGAGGGACAAGAACTAATAGCCCCCACTAGTCTGGCTCTTCCTGGCAGGTTGCCCATATCCGGTAGCCCTCACCTAGTGCTGACACCTGTACATAGGGTCTCGGTTCCCACTTTATGAAAACAAGGCCTAACACAGAATCCTTTTAGCCTTCACTCTGTCCTGCCAAATCTCTTAGCCCTAGTCTCTGGATTGACTGTCTCAAGGCTCCAAAACCCACCTTATTCCTCCTGAGGTTTCTTGGAGTACAGCTTGCGGGGGATGCTGTCATGCAAACTGCTCTGCTGGGTCTCAGTAGCCTTTCTTCGGGAGCCAGGCTTTGAGCTGCTGGTCAAAGTAGCACTTGACCTGCAGGGTACCTGTCAACTCTTTGACCTGGGTAATGCATGTCTTTGCCAGCAGTGGACTCAGAAAATCTTCCACATTTTCCACATTCTTCTGCAGGGCCCAAATATGCTCCTCCGCCTTCCCGACCAGTTGTAGACAGGGATGCTGTATATCTGAGAGCACTGCGCTAATTAGGGCAAGTTGGATGGCTGTCTTTGCGAGGCTGCCAGCTAGTAAAACTGAGATAATGTTCGTGCTTTGGGGGCATGAAGATGCTGGTAGGGGGTAATAGGCACTCCACAAATTGGTATTCGTCCATACACTCTACAGACTGGGGTAATCTGGAGACCCCTGAACCTGGCTCAGCTACATGGTGAACAGCCAGACTGGACGCTGGCTCTCCAGTCCAGCAGCGCAGCCCAGAACATAGATGTTGCCCTGTTCTGTCCTTGGGCTCTAAGGCATTTTTCACTGAGGCCAAAGCTATTAAATTTTTGCAAAGTTGTTTCCATTTTATAATGCAAAATATTGTGACTAGATAAAACTTTTTCTAGACGACTATCTTATTTATAATTGTAATATTTTCCAACCCTGTCGAAACATGATATGCTTTTATAATTAGAAAAATATTTGCATTATTTAAATACTTCATACATATAATCTTGACACATTGGATTAGTTTTTTATAAGTTTGGCACATATTTATTAAAATAGAATTGGAAAATTTTATAGTAAGCATACTTCTATTTGGTTGCATTGTTTTAAGAAACAACACAACTATATTCTCAGCTCTTGTTAAATATGTGTTTGCTTCAGTTAAGAACTTAGGAGATTTATTCTGAAGTCAATAGAAAAAACACAATTCCTTTCTAGGCGTGTTGCTTACAGGGTCTTGCTGAGGTGTATTGATCTAGGTTAGTATTAACGTAGCTTCATAGCCAGGAATCTCAATACAGATAAATAAAGGGCAACTGCTAGATTTTTAATTAGAAAAAAATACAACAAAGGCACTATTGTCTTGACATATATATATGTCACATATATATTGACACATATATGTCACATATATATTGACATATATACATATATATGTACACACACATACATATATACATACATATTTTAGTTATATAAACAAAGACCTTTGGATTTCACAACTTATTTTGTATTTAATTTGAATTTCAGTATTTGATGATTTAGTCCTTTAAAATGTTATACCATCATAATATATAAGGAGATTAATTATTTAACTTACATTTTAACACTACAAATTGTGATCTTTAGTATAAAAAACCTAACCTGCCAAGTTATAGGAACTACAGCTGTAATACAACATAGAACAAACCTTGTTTTTCACAGGTTTTCTCCAAATTCTCCAAATTATTACCTGATACTGATTCGATTTAATTAAGAAGAGTGAAGTGATAGTTCAGCTCTACTCAAACAGAAGACATGTACTTCCAAGAAGACGGAGTTTGCAAAGATCACATTGGCACATATTCTGTCCATAGATTTTCTACTGTGATTTAGCTGGATAAGCTTATGCTACACATTAGTGTAATAAGGCTAAAATTATTGATTTGTATGAAATGTAAATTAAGTTTTCAATATTTACCATTGGAAATGGGTGGTTTATATTTTTGTTTTTTCTTAGTTCAGGACCACTTGAATCCCCCCAGGAATCCACTGCAATTATTATATTCCAGTGTCAGTGAGTGAGAAAGAAAAGAAGGAGGATGTGTAAGAAAGGGCTTGGAGAGTCTGGGGGCCTATGTGAGTCTTTGTGCAAAGCATATTAACTCTGACTCTGCCCAAAACTTACAGAGAAGATATTCAGATGTATAATAATTCTCTGTGTAGCTATGGGATAAATGGGAGCCAGTATGTTATAGTGGTTAAGAATACAAACTCTAACATCACATATAGGTTCATATCTTCCCTTCAGCTCTTAAAATCTATGTGGATTGGACAGGTTAACTAATTTTCCTCTATGTCAGTTTCCTTAGTTTAAAATAAGCATTTTAATGGTCTCTAATGTAGAGGCAATAATGCCTATAAAAGCCCGTTATAGTAAGCACATGATAGTAATTTCTCTTCCGTCTCAAATGTCAGATACCAGAATATGGGTATTCAGAAATGATCATCGTTGAGTTGATTCATTATTGTAAATGAGTTCAGCTTCTCTCTGACCACCTGATTTTGTTACCAATCCAAATTGATTATAATCACCTTTGCAGTTGTGGTTTACTCATTATCTCTGAAAATATAATTTGAGTCTGTGCATTTAAAAGAAAGAATGACACATTTTTTATTGAATGAAGTTAAATGAAATTCATCTCATTTTTTTCTTTTCCTAATTTCAAAAACTAAATTGAGATACAAAAATGTGAGATTAAAAGTGTTTCTATATTTAATGTTTCTATATTCTATATTTAAATGTTTACATCATGTCCTGGAATCGAATGAGAGTTAGAAATAAATATATATGCCTTTACGGTGCATGAATAAATGCATATGCCTTATCGTATACATTAAATGTTTCTTTATTTAGATGTCCAGTTACACTGATATACGATAGCTCTTTGAAAATGAGTAATTGGTCCTTATAAAAGAGGAAATTGGGATGCAGAGACAGACAGAGGGAAAAAACTATGAAGACACAAATTCTTCACAAAAAACTGTGAAGAACAGCCTTGTGACTGGAGTGATTCATTTACAAACCAAAGAATACCTGGGGCTACCAAAAACTGGGAGATGGGCCTGAAAAAGACCCTTACTGGGAGCTTTCACAGGGAATATGACCTGCAGATGCCTTGATTGTGGACATCTAACCTTCAGAACTGTGAGACAATAAATTTTTGTGTTCAAAATCACCCAGTTTAGGGGACTTTTTTTTACAGCTGTCCTATCAAACTAATACCGGACTTAGGATCACATTTAAACAAGGATTGAGGATTTTAGATTCCTTCCATACCACAAACAGAAATAACAAGAATCTTTAGGGTTTTACCCTGTTTCTCATCGACAACCAGCCAGCACTAAATATGAAGTTGCCATAAAGCAAATTTGCTATATGTAGATTTCATGAGGGTTGTTTCCTCACACAGTTTGTTTTCAGCTCCCCGAGTATCCAGGACTTTAAGAAGAAAAATACATCTGTCCAGAAATTCTTGGGAATGTTGTATGCAATCAACAGAATTTGTCAATTGTATCAGTTTTCCTATAATTGTTCCAACAAATTACCATAAACTTAGTGGATGACAATAGCACACATTTATTATTTTACATTTCTGAAAGTCAGAGATCTAAAATCAGTCACTGGGCTAAAGTCAAGGTGTAAGCAGAACTGATTCTTCTGGAGGCTCTAGGGGAGACTCAACTTCCTTGCCTTTGCCACCTTCCCATCCACATTTTTCAGTAGATGGCCTCTTATTCCACATTTAAACATAGCAGCATATCAACTTCTAATCTCTCTCTCTTCTCTCCTCTCTCTTTGCTTCTATTGTCAGATTACATTTACTGTCTTTGAACTGTAAGCCAAAAATAGGATTCTAAGTCCCCCAGTCAACTGAATGAACCTCTCCTCTTGGCCAAGGGCATTCCACAGAAAACCTGAAAAGCTAGTTCTGGCGGTGATGGGAAGGAGAGGTCAGACATGTCTATACTCTCCTCTCTTTGGAGTTCAGGGACAACTGATCATTATTAACAGTAAAACAGAGATCTTAAGACTGACTAAACAGACTCTAGTGATAAGATACCAAATTCCAACCTGACTCTAGTATAGCATCACATGACAGATAGCAGGCCCTGAAAGAAATCAAAGTATTTTACCCCCAAATATATTTCTTTTATATATTTTGAAATGGTCCTGCTAAGCTGTCTTTTCTGGGAAAAATCGACATTCAGTAGAGAATGTAGATTCTCTACATGTAGATCCTTTATAGGACTTTTCCTGATCCAGGAGAGATCAGGTGTATGGCACCTGTTTAGGTCTGATTAGAAATATTTCCCGTGTCTTCTCTCTGAAGTCTAATACTTGGAGATTTCATTTGCATAATAAGCACCTTGGTCTCCACAACTCTTTATCTTAACACAGACATTCCTTTCTATTGTTTCCAGGTCTTTAGATGATAACTTAACTCTCTCAACCAATTGCCAGTCAGAAAATCTTTGAATCCACCTCTGACTGGAACCCACCCTCCCCCACGATCCCCTCTCACCACCTTCGAGTTGCCCCACCTTTCTGGACCAAACCAGTGTCTACCTTGCATGTATCGATTGATATGTTATGTGTCCCTAAAATGTATACAACCAAACTGTAATGCAACTATGTTGGACACATGTTCTCAGGACCTCCTGAGGCTGTGTCATGGGACTTAGTCAATCATATTTGGCTCAGAATAAGCCTCTTTAAATATTTTACGGAGTTTAACTTGCTTTGTTGGCAGAACCTCCTACCTTTCTCTCGTAAGGACCCTTGAAACTACCTGGGGCCTGCCCAGATAATACAGAATAATTTCCACATCTCAAGATCCTTAACATAATCATACTGCAAAGCCTCTTTTGCCATGTAAAATAACATATTCATAGATTCTGAGGATTACAATGTAGACATTTTTGGAGGACCCTTATGCAGTCTACCACACCAGTAAATATTATCTGCAAAGTACATTGCTCTAAATATCAATTAAATCTGAAAAGAGCCTTATAAAAAGTTGGTCTTTCAAAACTATGCCTCCAGAAAAGCTGACAGAAGAAACCCAGTGCAACTACTTAGTTGACTTAATGCAACTACTATGTTCTTTTGATGATAATCCATTTATTTCTTCTGGAAACGTTTATGAAACATCTGCTAATTTATAAACACCTTTTACATTTCTCCTTCATGCACACTAGTTGAGGAAGGAGACTATAACCAGTAAACAAATAAATAAATGCTATACTTTCAGGTCTTGAGAAGTGCTATAAGACAGAAGATAAAGTTAAGTAAGGAAACTGATAATGAATGATGGATTACTATTTTAGATGGGGACATATCTCTGCAGATAGTGACATTTGTAGAGGTTTGAATTAAATGAGGAAGGAAGAAAAGTAAATACTTGGCTATGGATTTTTCCAGGGAAGAAAATTGATATTATGAAGTTGTTTGTATCAAAGACACATTGTTCTTAAGTGAGTGATAATTCATTATACCTTAATCAAAACAAGAAATTGTTGTTTAATCAGTTGTCATGTCAAATATAGCCTAAGGATTCTGACACAGAGTAACAAATGATGCTTCCTCAGATATGCTTATGTAGAAATAGACTCACTTAAGGTATGTGTCCTTAGATGAAATCATATCCACAATCTTCTAAAGGAGTAGAGCTGAAGGTCATTACATAGCTCTTGCTCTTAAAAGTCCTGGGCACATTTTGCACAAAATATTCTTTATTCATTGGGGTGACCTGTTATAGCACCTGTAATATAACATTCATCATCAAAATGGCTTTGTTTGTATAAGCATTGGTGTATGCAATCCTTAGAGAGAGCTCTTTTGCTAAATAAGGGCCAAGGTACTTCCTCATGCAGCAAAGAAGCAGGTCAAGAGCTGTACTGGACAGCCAAGACTTCATGCTTCCTCTCTGCTTCATAGTTACGTATATGAAATTGAACTGATAATGAAGCACAATACTCTGTAAAATATCTGCTTCTTGTGAGTCTGAGTTGGCAAAACATTTCTTTATATTTCTCATTGTCTAATAATTTTTCCTAATAAGAGCCACCGAGAGTATGTTATTATTCAATTTAATTCAGTAAGTCCTCATTTAAGCGCACCAATTTGTAGCACAAAATTAGATAGTATGCAAATGCATAATAAATGAGTGAAATAATTACTTTTTCAAGCAACTTATAATCTACTTGAATCATTTCAATTACAACTGCATAAATATCAGAACATCACTTGAAGAAGCTTCTGTGAGCTCCTGAGAATTTTACACACAGTAGGTTTTCAAGGATTGTTGGCTGAGAGTAATTGAGTCATCGCTGAGGCTAAGTTAGAAAATTATTAAGTCTGGTTCATTGTCCTCTGCTTCTATGCCCTCTATTAATGCCATAAGAATAAAGTCAATTCGATAAGAGAAAGTCCGACCTGACAGATCAAGAATAAATAAATATGAGAATGTATCATTATTGTGCTGGGAGAAAATTGGAAAAACTGATTTAGACTTTCTATTTTCCTTTAATATGTAACACTTCAATTTTGAAAACTAGATTTTATTGTGTAAGGCTACAAACACTATCACTCTAAAAGTCTAGGTTGATATAGCAAGGAGAACAAACTAAGAATAAAAATGGGGATAATTAAATTTTCTACAAGTACTGGCAATAATCAGGGCTTAATATCTCATTGAATTCCTATAGATTAGAACTGAAAGTGACTTAAATAACTAACTGAAGTTATTGATTGGTATATATAGTGTAGTGATTCCTTAATGTATGTAATAATTACTTTAAAAAGTATTTTAGAAATATTCCAAATTTTATATCAATTCAGAGCTCTATTATTTTAATGTCTATATTCTTTTTGTTCTAATTTCTCTTGGAAAAAAAAAACACGGTGAATTGAATGCCCACAGTTTGACGTGGGGGTACTAATGATGGCTAATACCTATCGAACGCTTCCTACATTTCAGGTACACAGGTTTTATGATCACATGCATTATGTCATTATGTCTTTCAGCTACCTGAGGAGGTCCATATTTCATAGTCTTTGTTTAATACATGAGAAAATGGGAGTTAAGGAAAATTAGGGTCCTTGCCTTGTTAATACATCCAGGACATAGGAAACTTGGAATTTGAACACCTGCCTGTGACGCCAGTGCATGCTTTTAACAACAACCTGATAACTTCTCACTTTTACTCCCATCCTTGTATACCCAGTCTGTCCACCTGGAAATGCTAGTTCACTTAAGACTCAGATCAAAGTTCATTTCCCATCAGAATGTTTCTCTGACTATTCCAGACACAGTCTAATGCATCATCCTTTTCTGATCTGTAGAGAACATTAAAAGGTTGTTTAGTTTTAAGCTTTTCTATAGCTGAGAGAGTTATTTGATGGAAGAAAGTTCTACATGAACTGATGAGTACAGGATTACCTATGATATATAATTTACAACTAGAATGAGAATAGCTAAACACTCCTAAACAAAGAACTTTGAACACCTTTAATAATTTCAAGGGATTTGCAGGCATCAAAATAGATGTAGTAACACAATGAATGTCCAGATAGGTAGATTTGATTTCTGAAATTGCTCCTTGTTCTGACTCTGTTGAGAATTCCCCAATTTACACATCACTTTACTCAATTTGCTTCTCGTTCAATGTGCTGACTCTAATAGTGCCACTTCTCCCTCTCTTCCCCATCCAAACCTCTCTCTCTCTCAGAAATAGCTGCTTTCCCAAGAAAATTGTTTTCAGCATATTCTTTTCTGCATATTCTACCCCAATAACCCACAAAAAGCAACATATTGCAGTTGTAGTAACTCTATCTACCAGTAAAATTTCAAGATTGGAAGTATAAACCAATTAATATAATGAACTTATTCGGCAACCTAACGATGTTAGGAAATCACTTTGCTCACCACTGAAATGGTGTCATTGGGATGGTTTCCTGTGATGGGCAGCACTGAGCACCTTGGTGAGTACCTGGCTGTAAGATCAATTTAACACAGAAAGTTTGGAACATGTTAAGTTGTACTAATACATAAAATAAAACAATGCTAATTAAAATAAAATGAAAGTATGTGGTTTGTCCCTCTTATCCTGGGGGTAATAGTCTTGTGATTGAGTCAGAAGGCAATACATTGTCTTTGAAGTGTTGTATTTTCCTGACTCATGGTTACCTGGGTGTATACTCTGATATCTTTGGGACATCAGCTATGTGTGGGTGCTGTTGTTGAATCCAAACCGTGAATGACTAGACCACAGCAATCTGCAAAAGCCAAAATCTGATAAAATAGGTCTGTTTCTCAGATTTTTCTGGGACCATTTTCTGCAAAGGGCAGTATTTTTGATTGTTTAAAATGATTGTGGTTACTCTTACTAACAGGCGATAGCTTTTTTCCAATAATTAAAAAGTATTCAATAGCTGTAGGTGTAAAAGTGATTTTGGTTACATGGATGAATTGCAGGGTGGTAAGGTCTGAGATTTTAGTGCACCATCACCCGAGGAGTGTACCTTGTACCTAATATGTAGTTTTTATCCCTCACCCTCTTCCCACTCTCCCTTCTTCCAAGTCTCAAATGTCCATTATACTACTCTGTATGCTTTTGTGTATACATAAATAGCTTACCTGCCACTTACGTGTAAGGACATATGGTATTTCGTTTTCCATTTCTGAGTTATTTCACTTAGAACAGTGGCCTCCAGCTTCATCCAAGTTGCTGCAAAAGACGTTATTTCATTCCTTTTTATAGCGGAGTAGTATTCCATGAGTAGTATTTCAATGTGGTGTGTGCTTACCACATTTTATTCACTCATTGGTTGATGGGCACTTAGGTTGGTTCTATATCTTTGCAATTGTGAACTGAGCTGCAGTAAACATACATGTGTTTTTGATACAGGTGTCTTTTTGATACAGTGACTTCTTTTCCTTTGAGTAGAAACCGAAAGTGGAATTGCTGGATCAAATGGTAGATCTACTTTTAGTTTTTCTGAGAAATCTCAATAGAGATTTTTCTAATTTAAGTTCCCACTAGCAATGTATAAACATTCCCTTTCCACCACATCTAAGCCAACATCTCTTGCTTTTTGACTTTTTAATAATGACTGTTCTGGCATGAATAAGGTGATATGTCATTGTGGTTTTAATTTGCAGTTCCCTAATGATTAGTGATGTTGAGCATTTTTTCATATTTGTTGGCAATTTGTATGTCTTCTTTTGAGAAATGTCTGTTCATGTCATTTGCTCCCTTTTTGGTGGGATTACTTGTTTTTTTTCTCGCTGATTTGTTTGAGTGCCTTATAAGTTGTGGATGTTAGTCCTTTGTTGGATGCATAGTTAGCAAATGTTTTCTTCCATTCTGTGGGCTGTCTATTTACTCTCATTATTATTTCTTTTGCTGTGCAGAAGACTTTAATTAGGTCCCATTTATTTATTTTTGGTTGTGTTTTTCTTTTGAGGTCTCAGTCATAAATTCTTTGTGTAGGCCAATGTCCACAAGAGTTTTTTCTAGGTTTTCTTCTAGGATTTTTATGGTTTCAGGTCTTATATTTAAAATAAGTTTAATTAATCTTGGGTTGATTTTTATATGGTGACAGGTAGGGATCCAGCTTCATTCTTCTACATGTGGCTACCCAATTTTCTACATATGGCTACACCATTTATTGAACAGTGTGTCCTTTCTGCAATTTATCTTTTTGTATGTTTTGTTGAAGATCAGTTAGTGGTATTTGGTTTTATTTCTGGGTTCTCTATTCGGTTTCATTGGTCTGTGTATCTACTTTTATACTAGTGCCATGCTTTTTTTGTTGCTATAGCCTTATAGTATATTATGAAGTTGGATAATGTGATGCCTCCAGATTTTTCCTGTTTGCTTAGGATTATTTTGGCTATTGAGGCTCTTTATTTGGTTCTATGTGAAATTTAGGATTGTTTTTTCTAATTCTGTGAAAAATGTTGTTGGTATTTTGATAGGAATTTTGTTGAATCTGTAGATTGCTTTTAGGTAGTATGGTCATTTTCATAATACTGATTCTTCCAATCCATAAGCTTGGGATATATTTCCATGTGATTTTGTCATCTGTGATTTCTTTCAGCAGTGCTTTGTAGTTCTTCTCATAGAGATTGTTCACCTGTTGGTTAAGTATATTCCTTGGTATTTTATTTTATTTTTTGCAGCTATTGTAAAAGGGACTGAGTTCTTAATTTGATTCTCAGCATGGTCATTGTTGCTGTATAGCAGTGCTACTGATTTGTGTACATTGATTTTGTAATCTGAGACTTCACTGAATTAATGTATTAAATCTAGAAGTCTTTTGGAGAAGTCTGTAGGGGTTTCTAGTTATATAATCATATATATATCTCAAAGAGAGATAGTTTTATTTCTTCACTTCCAATTTGGATGCTCTTTATTTATTTTCTCTTGTCTTACTGCTTTGACTAGGACTTCCAATGATAGCATTTTGTACGAGGTATAACTGTTCCTAAAGGACTTTCAGCCTTCCCAGCCAGAGACGATTATTACTAGAGATATGTTTACATATATCTCAGTATCGCTTCACTGATAACTTCCTATTCTTCTTATTTCCTAGGTTGATATTATGACCATTGAGGGAATCATCATTTTCCTTTAGATTATGATGTGATAACAAAGGCAAAATGTGATGTCCGCAGGAGGATATGAGATCATCTTGAAATAACGAACACTGTGTGACATCCAGTGTCTTACTGAGGACCTAAACTATGCTTGAGGAATGTGTTTTAAACGTAGTCATTACTATTAGAAACTGAGAATGCCTTTAAAAATTTCTTCATTATTTTTAAAAATAAAAGCATCACTCTGATTTCTTCTGCCAAAATTGTTTAACCTAATAATTGGGGCCATTAACTTGCCCAGTTAGAAACTTGTTATATCAGTGTAGCTAAAAAGAAGACAGAGTTTGGGTGAAATAAATGCATTTTATTAATATTATGCTTCCTGAGTTACCCAATTGTATTAACTGACAAGACATTGTTTAGAACTGGTACAAATGATAGTTTCTTTATTCAAATTTAACTTCCTAAACCCAGGCTGAAATTTGCAGTTACTCAAAGTGATGTCATACCAAACTTGCTTCAAGGGCATGTTCTTATATAAAGTCCAATGCTTCTGCTTAACATAATGTGTGCTTTTTTTGGTAAGAATAAAAGTGTAGAATATTATAAAATGGTAATTGTCAGACCTCTGAGCCCAAACCAAGCTATCGCATCCCCTGTGACTTGCATGTCTGCATCCCCTGTGACTTGCATGTATATGTATATGCCCAGATGGCCTGAAGTAACTGAAGAATCACAAAAGAAGTGAAAATACCTTGCCCCGCCTTCCTGATGACATTCCGCCACAAAAGAAGTCAAAATGGCCGGTCGTTGCCTTAAGCGATGACATTACCTTGTGAAATTCCTTTTCCTGGCTCATCCTGGTTCAAAAAGCTGCCCCACTGAGCACCTTGTGACCCCAACTCCTGTCCGCCAGAAAACAACCCCCCTTTGACTGTAATTTTCCTTTACCTACCCAAATCCTATAAAACGGCCCCACCCTTATCTCCCTTCACTGACTCTTTTCGGACTCAGCCCGCCTGCACCCAGGTGATTAAAAAGCTTTATTGCTCACACAAAGCCTGTTTGGTGGTCTCTTCACACGGACGTGCATGACAGTAATAATGTGGCAAGTATGGCTTTTTGAAACCAATTCCATACAAATGGATTCTCACAAATAGACATAAGCGTGTGTGTGTGTGTTTGTGTGTGTGTGTAATATGGTGTCAAATCACATAACTGACGATATGGTCAAGAGAATCTTAAGAAAATATCAAAATCAATTTTTAAAAGTTTTGGGTTATGTATTAGTTTCCCGGGGGTGCCATAACAAACACAGCGTGGCTTAGAACAACTGTTCTGGATGCTAGAAATCTGAAATGAAGGTGCTGGCAGGCTCTCCTCTCTCTGGAACCTGTAGGGCGTGGATCTTTTCTTGCATTTTTCAGGAGCTGCCAACCCGAGGCTTGGCTTGTGGCAGCATCACTCCAGCTAGCAATGATCTTCCTCCTATGTCATTCACACTGTGTTCCCCCCATGCATGTCTGTCCCTGTGCCCCTCTTTGTAAGGACACCAGTCATATTGGATTATAACCCACCATAATGACTTCATTTTAACTTGTCTCTGTGAAGACCCTATCTCCCTATAAGTTCACATTCTGAGGGACTGTGGGCTAGAATATAGGCAATATAGGGGAGAACACAATTTATCTCATAATGGGATAGAAGCATTATTACTGTAATTTGGAAAAAATTCAGGATTTCCCCTTAAAAGCCTGTGCATTTTATCTTTTTATGACACGAAGTATCAAATTTCATTGAAATGGGGTTTCTGCTTTTTGTGAAATACTGGAATTTTGTCTGATAATAGCAAAAAGATTTATTAGACCCGACTTTCCTTCATAGGCATGGTTTGAGGCAAAGTGTGACAGAATCATATAATAATGATTTATTAGAATCAAATTCTAATAGTTGCTTTATGTAAGTCCCTGTTTAAAGGAAGGTAAATAAATTACTTTCGCCTAAGAATTTTGCTGAACATAAATTGCTGTTGTTCACATTATGTGGTTTTAAAATACTTTTATAAACCAATGTTTTTCTTACATTTTGGATGTCTACTGTCTTATCCCACCTATGTTCCTGGATGATTGGAGATTCCAAGAAAGCAAAAAAGCACATTTGATCTATCAAATGCTGTTTGTGGAAAAATTACCTGTGTCCTTTCCTTGTCACAGAAGCATAGCCCTGGATTAGCAGCTGTTCCATTTGTCAGTACTAGCAAATAATTGCATTTTCTAAGTTTTAGCACTTCCTTATTGGGTATTTCAAAATAGAAACTTAACTTATATTGCAGTGAACCTTGCACGCAACTTTTATTAAGAAATAAATGAGGAAGATCTGTTTTAATTAACATCTTCTGATCCTTTTTTTTTTTTTTTTTTTTGGAAACTCTCCTGCCCAGGCTGGAGTATAGTGGTGCCATCTCAGTTCACTGTAACCTCTGCCACCTGGGTTCAAGCAATTCTCCTACCCCCACCTCCTGAGTCCTCTACTGAAAGATAATGCCACAATTTGGGATCCTGGGAAGCTCACTCTTTGATGGCATTTACTATGCATTATGTTTATTGGGGAGTTCCCTTTGGATCAGCATTCCAGTAAAGATGGGAGAGACAGCAGGACTGGGCAGAGAAAGCTACTTAACAGTGATGTGGACCCAAGACAGTCTTGGTTAAACCCATGGAAAGTTCTGGAGGTAGAATGACCCATCAGAGTTGTCTTTAGCTGGGACAAAATCTCTAGGCCATTACAATCTCTCAAAGCTCAGTCACTGGACTTGAGGGACCTTGAGAAGAGGCACAGTCTTGGGGAGATAACCTTCCTTAGCTAAGGCAATCCTTGAAGGAGCTAATGGCTGACAGACATCTGCTCACAGTCTTCTCAATAACTGCAGCAGTGAGTTCTTATTTGCCGGGGCATCTGAGTAACACATCACGCTGTGCACATAAGGAAAGATTTATAGGATAATTTTGAGAAGTGCTTTCAACCATACTTTTGCTGGCTATGCACTATTAATATGAATTCATACAAGCAATGAAAAAAATTTACAGTTGTATTTATTGCATAACAGCAAAAGAATCTGGTTTCTATTTTTGTTTTTACTTCCCTTATTAATCATCTTGGAACTCCATATAACTGAACATTGCTTCACCTCCGTGGTGACTTGTGTTCACTGAATGAGAGAATGTGAATATGGGGTTACTTCTACTAAAAAGTAGGCTAAATTTTAGGCTAAATCCTAAAAATGATGCCATAGTCGTCATCTAATATGATTTTTAGAATGTGAAGAAATGTCTGTGTGTCTGTGTGTGTGTGTGTGTGTGTACGCGTGCGAGAGAGAATGGGAACATGCATGTAGTCCTGTGGAAATGCTAATTAGGACAGAATGTGGAAGCCTGAGGATATCATCATGACGTTAAAAAGCATTTTACAGCCAGGCGCGGTGGCTCATGCCTGTAATCCCAGCACTTTGGGAGGCCAAGGCAGGTGGATCACTAGGTCAGGAGATCGAGACCATCCTGGCTAGCCTGATGAAATCCCGTCTCTACTAAAAATACAAAAAATTAGCCGGGCGTGGTGGCGGGCGCCTGTAGTCCCAGCTATTTGGGAGGCTGAGGCAGGAAAATGGTGTGAACCTGGGAGGCAGAGCTTGCAGTGAGCAGAGATCACGCCACTGCATTCCAGCCTGGGCGACAGAACGAGACTCCGTCTCAAAACAAAACAAAAGAAAACAAAAAACAAAGAAAAGCATTTTGCATTTGTCTTTGCTACAAGTCTTCTTCCCACATTCTTAGCAGTGTTTTCGAACCCTCCTTAAAGCAAACCATATCTTGAGTCAGAAAGTCTAAATCTATTTTATAAGGTTTCCACCTTGAGTGTGCATAATGCCCTTGAAAAATTAAATAAATAGCAAACATTCAGTTTTGTTGGCCGATCATTCTGAGTTGTGCTAAAATAAGAGGCTGGGAGAATACACTTGCTTTCCAATAATAAGGGAAATGATTTTTAGGAAAAATAAATATCTTTGAACTTAAGAATAAACAGCCTAGATATAAAAGTTTCAGAAAGAGTGTATAAATTTAACCCCGCTACCACCTACTATTTTCCCTGCCACATTTATCTTAAAGCACACAAGAGAAAATCTGGTCATTCTTAACTATGTACTGCTAACTAATACATAGTGTCTGCTTGGTATTGATCCTCTTCTATTCTGAGGTTCAGCTAAATTAACTTTACAACATCTCCTGAAATATTACAAGGTTTTCCATTCCAATCTAGTTAACGAAAATGCCTGTTTGGATTATTGAAATGGATTTCTATCTGGTTTCCCTACCTCTCCTTCTCAAAATCAGAAACGGTCATTTTAATTTTGTAAATATGCAGCTGTATTTGAATCACATCCCTCCTCCAAAAACTCTGTGCACCTCAGTGCATACGAAATTGAGTACAACCTTTTTCATCTTGAATTCAAAGTCATTCATAAGATTGTTTCAGTCCATATATATGCTCTTACTTTGCTCTTAATGATGGTTCCTATTGTATCACAGTTATTTAATTTTCAGCCTTCATGAGCCCAGTCAATGTAAACATAACTGAACTCCAGGAGCTTAAATTAGAAGCTCGTGTGATGATGTAGACCCTCCTTCCCTCTCTCATGAGTAAGTGAATTGACTCAACTTTTAATACTTTTCATAAATTTAATGTTCTGAAATTTTTACAAAAATAATTAATTTTATTTAGTCATCTGAAGTATGTATTTCCTTTCTTCCTTTCCTTTTATTTTTGTTATACACCCTGTATTTCTCCCATGAACTTCTTTTTTAAACATTTTTAGGGTTAGGTTCAAGGGTACATGTGAAGGTTTGTTACATTAGTAAGCTTGTGTCATGATGTTTATTGTACAAGTTATTTCATCACCCAGGTATTAAGCCAAGTACCCAATAGTTACCTTTTCTGCTCCTCTCCCTCCTCCCACTCTTCACCCTCAAGTAGACCTCACTGTTGTTTCCCTCTTTGTGTTCCTAAGTTCTCATCATTTAGCTCCCACTTATAAGTGAGAACATGTGGTATTTGGTTTTCTGTTCTTGCCCTCGTTTTCTAAGAGTAGTGCCTCCAGCTCCATCCATGTTCCCACAAAAGACATGATCTTGGATTCTTTTTATGGCCACATAGTATTCCATAATGTATATGTATCATATTTTATTTATCCGATGTATCCTTGATGGACATTTAGGTTGATTCCATGTCATTGATTTTGTATCCTGAGACTGCTGAAGTTGTTTATCAGCTAAAGGAGCCTTTGGGCTGAGATGATGGAGTCTTCTAGATACAGAATCATGTTGTCTGAAGAGATAGTGTGACTTTCTTTCTCCCTATTTGGATGACTTTCATTTCTTTCTCTTGCCCGATTGCTCTGGCTAGGACTTCTAGTACTATGTTGAATAGGACACAGATGAGGAAGCTGAAGTTCCAAGAGACCAGGGGGTTTCCTCCCTGAGGAGTGGTGAGAGAGGGCATCCTTGTCTTGTGCAGGTTTTCAAAAGGAATGCCTCCAGCTTTTGCCCATTCAGTATAATGCTGGAACTTGTTTCAAGTTTGCAATTTCAACCACGGAATGAGCAGGACAATATTGAACAATGTATGCTAAGATGGAATGGACTTGTAAATACCATACTTACAGCATTACTGTATGGGTTCAATATACTCTTCACTCTTCTATAAATGATTTTATCTTGCTTACTTTTAAAAATGACACAGCATCTTTCTAAATTGATATTCAAATAAACAGACACATTTATTCCACAATTTACTTTTCAGTGTTTTTTATAAATCTTACTCAGTATGGAAGTCTGTCAATAATCATTATATTTCACCATTCTTTTATTTGAGCAGATCATTTGAACTTTGTGTATAAGTATAATCTTCTAGTCTATTTGTGTTAAAAATTCTAATTCTTTTTTTATTCTGCTTTATATCCAAAAATCAGCTTAATTAGTGTCCTAGACAACTAAGTTGATAATTTGAGCAATGTTTTTTGACAAATTTTCCAAGAATGCAATATTGTAAACAAATAAATGAAAATAATATGATGAAATTATTTTAAGTAATAGTGACAGAAATATGAGAGTCAATGGAATTGTGAAGAATACATAGAAAATGTGACAGAAATAATAGCCAAACATTAAAAACTGTAAAACTTTCCTCAGGCCAAAAAAAACCCAGGAAGAAGGGTTGGGACACAATCTGTAAGTTTCCAGGTAGGAAAGAAAAAATAATTAATCTACAAAGAGACAAAAATTAAGCTGGCTGCAAACAGTTAAAACTGTCAGAAGACAATGGAGAACTATATGAAATGTTTTAAAAGAAAAAAATGCCCTTTCTTGGATAAAGACAGTAGGAAAACATTTTTGTTTACATAGGAACTTAAAATTATGCATTTTCTTTTTTTAAAGTACTTAAATTTGATGACCAGCAAACTGAAATGTTGACCAAAATTAAGAATCTAAGAAAACAAAACTTATACCATAGAATATCTGGCTGTAAGCAACTGAACCAAATAAGCAACAATATAGATAGCTATGTTGTTATTGTTAGTCTAGTTATAATCATTGAACACAAACGTTAAAAACTGATATTTAAACCAAATATTCTCTTTTAAAAAATAGTCACCCAGTCTCTAGAATCTATGAACATGTACAGGGAAATTGTTAGACAAGAAATATAAGAAAATGAATAAATAGATATCCTCCCATCCTTTGTGTATGTCTGTGTGCACATGCCAAAAGCACTTAATATGATAAATGCAAATTATTCAAGACACTGAAGTCTACCTCAAAAATATGACCCCAAATGGAAGCAAAAAAAGAGAAAGAAAGCAAAATGTCAACGTTAAAGATGAGTAAAAATATAACCTGTGACACTAAACTGAATTTAAAGTATGGTTTGTCTTTGAAAGGAAAGCAGGTGATAAGGAAATGCTCTAACCAGAGATTGCTGCAACAGGGCTCACCTCAAGCACGGAGGGCCTGTGATAGGGAACCAGCCAAGTGGCCATCATAACCCATAAGACATGTCGGAGAACTTCCCCCTGGATGTACAAGCAGGATTCACAAAACGTCTGACAAAGGCCATTATCATGAGAGCCAGCAGACTCTGCAGATGGGAGAAGCCCTCATGGAAGAAATAGAGATAATAGGGGGCAGTAAAGCAAATATATTTAATATCCCGGTACAGATAGGGGGCGAATCATATCTATTATCTAACAAGAACACATTTTAGTGCAGCAAAATGCAGAAATTAGTGATAAAATATAGAAAATTTAGAAATACAAAACCTAAGCTTTTGAAATTAAATTACATATTAATATGGGCTAAATAAATGAACTGGTACTAAATCAAGACAAAACAAACTAGGTGGGAGATGTTCCTGAAGACAGAACAATGGGAGATAAAGAGGGAGCGAGGGTGAAAAAAAAAAGTTCAAAGATACAGTATACACACACACACCACGGTATGTTTTAAAGAAGTTCCAGAAAGAAATAGTAGACAAAATAAACAACCTGTTAGAGCTGCTACCATGAATGTGATGATAATGAATAGTAGCAAAACATAGTACTAAAAAATGGTGGAGAGGACAGTGCACAAAACATGTCATACCTCTGTCCAGAAGAACAAAACTCTTGTAACAAAGGCATCTCATTCCCTGCAAGGATATATCCTTAGAGAAGGCATTAATAAAAAATACAACCTTTCCCCAGTTAAAATGGCTTTTATCCAAAAGATAAGCAATAACAAATGCTGGCAAGCATGTTGAAAAAAGGGAACCCTTGTACACTATTGGTTGGAATGCAAATTAGTGCAACCACTATGGAGAACAGTTTGGAGGTGCCTCAGTAAATTAAAAGTAGAGCTATCATATGATCCAGCAATCCCACTGCTAGGCATATACTGAAAAGAAAGGAAATCAGTTTATCACAAGGATATCAAAAACTCCCATGTTCATTGCAGCACTATTAATGATAGCTAAGATTTGGAAGCAGCTTACATGTTCATCAGCAGATGAATGAATAAAGAAAATGTGATACACATACACAATGGAGTACTATTCAACCATAAAAAAGGATGAGATCCTGTCATTTGCAACAATGTGGATGGAACTAGAGATCATTATGTTAAGTGAGTTAAGCCAGCTATAGAAAGGCAAACATTGCGTGTTCTCATTTATCTGTGGGATCTAAAAATCAAAACAATTGAACTTATGGAGAGAGTAGAAGGATGGTTACTAGAGGCTGGGAAGAGTAGTGGGGTAGTGGAATGAAGTTAGAAATGGCTAGTGGGTGCAACAAAAATAGAAAAATAGAAAAATGAGTAAGACCTACTGTTTGACAGCACAACAGGATGGCTATAGTCAATAGATATTTAATAGTACATTTAAAAATAACTAAAAGAGTATAATAGGATTGCTTGTAACACAAGAATAAATGTTTGAGGGGATGGATACCTCACTCCTCATGATGTGATTATTACATATTGCATGCCTGTGTCAAAACATTTCATGTACCCCATAAATATGTATATCTAGTAGGTACCCACAAAAATTAAAAATTAAAAAAATACAAATTCACATCTAAGAGGTGAGGAAGTAAACTGATAAAGCCAGAGTTTAATATGGAAAAAGAAATTTCTGAGATAAGAAACCCTGAGACCACAATTCACATCACTGAATATCAAGTAAGTAACTTAGAACCAGTCAGAATGGAAGGGTTTTGAGCACAGCTGAAAAGTGAATATAAGCATGATAAAAATGCTTGGGATAGAGAGAGGCAACAGACCCATAATTAACATAATTACAGAGAAGCTGTTAGATAAGAACAGCAAAAAGAATATATCTGCCATAAAAGGCAAATACTTATTCCTAAACTAGGGAGTCTAACAAATGGAACAAAAATTATTGTCATATATATTAGAGACAAAAACACTATTTAAATAACTTTCTCTGCAGAATGAAAAATAAATTGGAGGAACAATATATATATAGGACACTATAATAAATTTGTTTATTAAGATACATCTGGATCATTAGTGATATGCAGGGATAAAGAATCTTTGAAGTAACCAGGCAGAAATAAAAAAAGTAATACACAAAAGGAAAAAACTGAAGTTGACATGATTTTTTCATAGTGTTTTTCAGAGTTATAAATAATCAAGTAGTATCTAGACATTCTGAGGGAAATAAATTATTACCTTAATCAATTAAACAGAACAGTTGACCCTTGAACAGCATGGGGACTGGGGGTGTCAATCCCCTACTCAGTTAAAAATCCACATGTAACTTTTGACTCTCCAGACACTAAACTACTAAAAGTTGACCAGAAGACTTACTGATAACATCAACACACATATTTTGCATGTTCTGTGTATTGTATGCTGTATTCTTAAGCTAGAGAAAAAAGAATGACATTAATAAAATCATAAGGAAAATGAAATATGTATAAGTGAAAATAGATCTTCCTGAAGGTCTTCCTCCTCATCATCTTCACACTGAGCATACTGAGGAAGAGGGGGAAGAAGTTGAAGAAAATCCATATATAAGTGGACCTGTGCAGTATAAATAAAGTACAATTCTGTGTTCTAGTTCAAAGGCAATAAGCATACATTCTCAAAATTCCTTCATCTCCTGCTGCTTTCTTACTTCGTTCTTTTCTTCCCCTTTCCTTTCACAATGTTTCTGCTTACCTTCTAGGTTCTGTGAACTATTGTAGTAACTAAAGATTAAGTGGTGAACAAGATAAAGGTCTGCTCTCCTGAAAAAATTCATTTGTGTATGAGACACACAATAAACAAGTGATGAATAATACAATTTTATACAATTTTAAGAGTTGAATTTCACAGAGCATTAGTGTTACAAACAGCATGGACCCAAGTGTAGAACCAAGAATGATGACTGGTGACTATTTTCATTGAGTGTTTTGGAGGGGACATCCTTGGAAAGATGGCGCGTGAATAACCCAAGAGTCTAGTAGTCTTATGCAGATCTGGTGAGCGTGAATTCCAGGCAGAACGAACAACAAATATAATATCTCATTGAAGGATAGAAGCTTGGCCATTCGGAACAGTTTGGAAGTGTGGAAGGAGATGATTGGTATAAGATAAAAGTTGCAGAGGAAGACAGCAGCTAGATCTTGTGTGTGTAACTATGGGGCAGGTGACGCACCGGTTTCCACCTCTGTTGGAGGTAGTTGCGGAGTCCATTTCATGGAGAATAGCAAATAGCATAATGCTGCCATCAGGACCAGCAGTCCCAGGACATCCAACTCACTCCATGGTTCAGAGTACCCAAGGAAGACACAACCTGCAGGCATGGTGTGGAGCAATGCTTTGCTCACATACAGAGGCAGAGCCAGGTCAACTTCCACTGTGGCTGTGGGTTCCCCATGGCCAGAAGAAGCTCCTTCTACAGCCAACCTATCCTCTTGTGTTGCAGGAGAAGGGTTTCGTAGTACATAGGTACTAGTGGGGTTGGCGAGGTGCTATATGACACCTACACTTAAGTAGAACAAAGGAACACATATTGAGATCAGTAGAAAGTAAGACGTTTCCACACATGGCCATAAGGCCAACACAGATGGTGAGTGCTCTGTCTTGGTAAGAAAATGTCTCCATCTCCAGGACCATTCTCGTGCAGCCCAGCATTATCAAAAGCCTGCATGCACGTGACTGCCTCTCCCAACATGAGAGATTTTCTAGGACATGGTAAAACACTTTTTTCTTATTTTGCATGTAACAAGCAGATATTGGATGAGTTTGAGCTGAAGAATGTGGTGTTTTGCTTAACATTTAAAAAATTCCTCCAGATTATTTAAATATGAGAACAATATTTTAGTAAGGTGGTGACAAAGTTAACTGGCTAGATTTCTCATGTCCAGAGCAGGGCTTAGGCTCCTAGTAAATAGTTACTGAATGAATTAATGAATGTGAAAGATCTTTATGGAGGAAATCATGACATTTCAATGAGAGACATTAAAAAATATTTGCCTAACATCACCATGTCCTAAGTTAATGTCGTCACATTGTACAATCCACTAACCGTCTTGTCAGAATCATCTCCCATTTCTATCAGTCCTTACGATTTCAGCACCAGGGCTACTCTCTCTCGTGACATTTTTGTTTGTTGATGACTCTTCTAATAATTTGGCTTCTCAATAATTTGGTCTCCTCTTCTTATATCCACTCATTGACTTCAATTACCCAGCCCTGTCATACTTTAAAACTTGTCATTACAAAGAAATTCACTGTCTCTATAATCAAAATTTCAAGGATTTCAATCTCCAACTATTACATCTTACTTCTCATTTCAATTCCCCTCATTCACTGACTCCAGGAATTCTTTTACACTGCTAGATGTAATTTCCATTTATACTATCTTCTTATCACTGTCTCTCATTGCTTCATATCCCTAATTTGATCTCTGTTACTTTAAATTGCACAAATGATTATTTAATAACTCCCATTCCATATTCACTCTTTTGCTCATTTCTGCTTCCATCGTATTCTCCTGGTGAAATACTAATTCTAATTAAATGTATTTCTCCATTTACTCTGTTCCTGCTCAAAGTCACTGAACTTGGTTAGAAATAACACATACGCATGGCGATTGAATTTACTTTAAATGCATGATTAGTTACACCAAGTGAGCTAAGAGTCTTACAAATGCGCTCCTCTGTCACTCATTTAGAGGGTTATTCCACATCTTCGTCCCTCCACTCCTTTCAATTCATCATTCTCAATGTACAACCTCACTTCCTATTTACTGATAGAAACAGAAATAATCAGAAGAAAAATTCCGTAAGTTCCCATTACCACATATATCACCACCATCTGACCTGCATTGGTCAAAGAATTGCTCCAATTCTTCTGTTATTATAAATAAGCTCTCACTACTGCTATTTAGGGCTAATTGCTCCCCTTGGACATTAGATGAATTCCCTATCTCACTTATTCAAGAAGAATACAGATATAGCTATTTTCTGCTCTACCAACCATGACATCCATTCTCCTCTACAGGATTGTTCTTCTTAATAAGCAAATATGCTTGACTCTCACTTAAAAAATAATACCCTGTCTTATTTGGGTAGGTGAACCAGATTATAACAAGCAAAAGACTACCATTGAGAATAGGTAGAAAATCTAGGAAAACCTACAAAAATATCACATGCTATCTTCAGAGAATCACAGAAGACAATGGGAGAGCAAGATTGTAAACATGGGTGAATTTTTAAGAAACGAGACAAGAATCTGCTGCTGCTTTTCTTCTGGGGCTTCTGTCAATTCTGGGCATTTGTTATAGGCTCAGCATTTGGATTTAGCCAAGACAAAACATTGCTACCTGGAGCTTCTAGTGAGCACAAAGACATGAAGGGGCAAAATTCCAAAACTGTGGGCCTCAAGCAAAGGGACAGTGTGCCCCTGAAGATTTCTGCTAAGTTCTAAAGCTGTGTAGGGTAAGCAGTTAATGAGTTAAGATAAAATCGTTCTGAAAAGCAGAGCAAAATTTCTCAGGCTAGCAGTGATTAGGAGACAAAGAACCTCCGAGGGAGAAACCCTGGGAATACAGCAAATAAAAGACAAAAGTGTTGGAGGTGGTCATGACGTGATGCTGCCTAAATACCCTATCATTATTTTACCCAAGTAAAAATGTAGGCTGGGGGAAGAAAAAGATGTTTATACTATTTGTGAGACAAATTTTGCATATAAGGGTTCAAAACACTAGAAAATAAATGTAGAAGGAGAAGATATATAACAAAACACTAATGATTAGAAAAGTTGTCACTATACTAACCAACAGACAAAACAAACTCTAAGGCAGGCAGTGTTTATAGAGAAAAAGGGATATTTCTTAATAATAATAGTCACTTCACAAGGAAGATAGCATAATTTAAAATCTTCATGTCCCCAAAAATATAATTTCAAATGATATAAATAAAAATTATAGAGGACTATAAAGGGTAGTCATGGGAGAAGTTTTGATCAATGATAAAGATAGAAAAGCTATAGAAAGTCTACCCATGCATATAAGAACGATGACCTAATTGACAAATCTGGAATACTGTAACCACCAAGGCAGTAACTACAAATCCCTTCCAATACTCATGGAACATAGGTGGTGAAAGTGATGATCCACCCTAAAGAAATCTCATAAGTCTCCAAAGAATTGAAATAATAAAGAGTGTATTCTCTGAAAATAGTGGAATGAATTCAGAAATCAATCCAAAGACTATAAAAAAGAAAATTAGAAAATGCTCACTGCCTAAAATTAACTAATGTACTTCTAAATAATTCCTGAGTCAAAAAAGTCACCGGAAAATTAGGAAATAGTTTGAACTTAATAATTACAAAAAATGTTACATAACAAAATTTGTGAGATGCAGCAAAAGCAGTATTTAGATAGAATTTTATAACCAGAAATGAACATGTCAGAATGGAAGGTTGAAATCAAATGAACTAACTTCAATCTCAAAAACTTACAAGAATAAATGGTATACCCAATCAATTTAAAAAAAGGGGTTAATAAAGATAAGAGCAGGAATTAATTTAAAAAAACTAACACAATTTATAACATCAAGAAAGCAAAAATGATGATATAAAAATTAACATCACTTTATAAAATCTCATTCAGACATATCGAGGAAAACAATACTCAAATTATTAACATAATAAATGAAAGAGAAATATCAAAGTGGATCCTACAGAGAGTGAAAAGTAATGACAGATTCTGCTTTCACTTGGTGGCTACAGTTCACTATTGGAACATCCATCCTGATTCAACGTAGAGAATATTCGATATACAATTCCTGCAATTTCACACAAAGTGTTAACGATAATACATAATTTAAACGTGTTAATTATTGCATATATCTGAAGTAGGAAGAATAAAAAATTTTACATAAATATGTATGTGATGACTGATTTAGAACACTGATACTAATTTCTTGTAATTGATTTGATGGCACAAATAATTAGTTATATTTATATAAACTGAAATATGCATATAATGTTACCAAGCCAAAGCCAAGGATTTATGCGCCTTGATAATAGTCGGATCATGTAATTTTAAAACAAAAGAGCAGAGTAATAGCTTCTTTTCTCTCAAAAATATTCTGTACTTTAAGTATAAAACAGGAATAAAGATGATACGGTTCCGATCATACTGGAAACATGCTGTTGATACATAGTTGATAGTCTAACAAAATGTGTTTGTCAAATATACAGTAAAATGACAGGCATATAAGATCCTCAAAACTCCTTGTGAATGATCAACTGCGTTTTGGTAAAGTCGTGTTCAGTCTCACTACTGAACGTTTATTAAGTTGTTCATTTCTATTGAAATTTAATCTGTTGCCATCTTAATTTTATAAATTAAGGTGCTAATGTGTCATAGTAATAATGCAGTCCCTCTCTTTGCTTTGATATATGTCTTTCTCTCACTTTGAAAGTTGTTCGGAAATGCTTGTAATATCAGTTTATACTGTTAACTGTGCTTTACAACGTACTAGGTCCTGGAGACAAAGTAGTGCGGAAGGGAACCATCCCTGTCCTCACAGGACTTTCAGAAAGCTCTCAGTCTAGAACATGATGTATTTAGGGTTTGTCAGAAGGTGTTTCCTAATACAATAAGGGAGCCGTTATTTTAAAAACCAGAACATGGAAGTAAGAAGACCTGAGTTCTAATCCTACTCCTTCTCCTTAAAGATTATATGGTTATGAAAGATTCCTGGTTCTCACTGTTCTTTTCTATTAAAAGGACAAAATCAGGAGTTCTCACACTGACTTCTGTAGAGCTCTGTATGTTCTGTGGCTGCACCTCCATGGCCAGAGTAAGGCCCTATTGAGCTTTGCTCCAGCCCAGTCTTGTCTCCAAAGAGCTTACAGCCTAACAGCAGGCACAGGCCTCCGCAAGTACATACAAGAGTTAAGATCCAGCCGGGCACGGTGGCTCACGCCTGTAATCCCAGCACTTTGGGAGGCCGAGGCGGGCGGATCACAAGGTCAGGAGATCGAGACCACGGTGAAACCCCGTCTCTACTAAAAATACAAAAAATTAGCCGGGCGCGGTTGTGGGCGCCTGTAGTCCCAGCTACTCGGGAGGCTGAGGCAGGAGAATGGCGTGAACCCGGGAGGCGGAGCTTGCATTGAGCCGAGATCGCGCCACTCCAGCCTGGGTGACAGAGCGAGACTCCGTCTCAAAAAAAAAAAAAAAAAAAAAAAAAAAAAAGTTAAGATCCAGAAACAGAGATGGAAGAGAAAATGACATATAGGTGGCAGTTGAAACTTTGATTAAAAATAATTATAAGTTAAAAGATTTGCTGAATTCTTGCCAAGATATTAAAAGAATCTCAGATTACATGTTTGAAAATTATACTCAATTTTTTCCAAAATTTATTTTAGATTTTAAATACTGATTTATTACTGTAATGATTAATGTTATGTATCAACTTGAGTGGTCTAAGGGATGCCCAGATAGCTGGTAAAACATTACTCCTAGGTGTATCTGTGAGGGCATTTCTGGGAAAGATTACCATCTGAATCAGTAGGCTGAGTAAAGAAGATTCACTCTCACCTAGTTGGGTGGGCATGATCCAATCTTTGGGTAGTACGAAACTTGGATAGGACAAAAAGACAGAGAAAGGGTAAATTCTGTTTTTGAGCTGGTATATACATCTTCTGCCCTTGGAGTTCCTGGGTCTTGGGCCTTTAAACTCTGAAACTGACACCAGCATCCCCCACCCCACTCAGTTCTCAGGATTTTTGATTTAGATGAAATTACACCACTGCTGTCCTCGTTCTCCAGCTTATAGACTTGTAGATAGTGGGTCTTCTCAGCCTCCATAATTGTGTGAGCCAGTTCCCATAATAAATTATGTTTATATAATGTATTACAGACATATCCAACTTACTGTGGTTTGACTTGTAATTTTTCAGCCTTATGATGGTGTGAAGGTGATATGCATTCAGTCAAAACCGTACTTATAATTTTGAATTTTGATCTTTTCAATGGTAATGATAGGTGTATTAAATGTATTTTTGACTTACAATATTTTCAACTTACAATGCTCCTCATAAATTGGGGAGCCTCTCTCTCTCTCTCTGTATGTGTGTGTGTGTGTGTATGTGTGTGTATATATATATAATTTTATATGCATACATGTGTATATATATATGTGTGTGTATACATACACACACACACGTACGTACACACAATGTTGGTTCTGTTTCTTTGTTGAAGTCACACTAATAAAATAATCAGTTTCTATTGCTTCCTAAAATGTGAGGCTAGTTAACAAGAAGGTGTGAATCGTTCACTCCAGACAAATGCCACAACATCACACATGATGTGGGATAATGAACAGACTTTGCAGGATAATGGGAAAACTTACAAGCCAAAGTTGGCAAAAGAAGGTTGTTTTTCCTTCTTATCACTCAATAAAGCACACTGCTTGCTTGGGAAATCTGATGGATTTACAATTTTTTTCTGTGTTCCAGAAAAGAAATCCACTCCTGTGTCATTATTCCTTCTTAGCAGGCAAGCATGAGAGTGACTTTGTAATGAAGGGATAATTTAGCACCAGGCAGTCCTGATTTGGGTGTGGGCTATTTACAGGACTTTTTTGAGCACTCTAAATTGTCCACATCTGAGGACCATGGTGCTTGTGGGAAGTTACTGACTCTCCTGTTAGACAACAGCAGCTACCTGGCACAATGACCACCTTAAATGAAATGAATTAAGAGAAAAATAGTCTCATGACAAAGATTGTTGTATATTTGTTAATGAAATTTTAGAGCCATGGAAATGTAAAATTAGATAGGAGTTTGGAGATTGAATTTCCTTCTAAATAAAATATTAATTTTACATATGAGGTGTGAGATTCAGAAGTAGTAACTCCTCAAGATCACACAGCTAGTTAGGATAAAAGACCAGCTAAGACCCTGTGGTAAACTCTTCTGACATGATACATGCCATAATGCCTCTTGAACATTTTGGGCTTTCTTTTCAATACCTTCTTCCTATATAATTTTTTTTTCTGAATTATAATGAAGGAATAGTAAATATTCAATGGGGAGCATATGTACAAGCATTTACATAACTGTAGAAAAATGAATAGAATCATTAAAACTCTTTTCCTCAATCTGTCTTAGAACTTTACCAGAAACACTATAGATGTATTTAGACCAAGATAATACTGAAAGTGTGTGTTCTGGGAATTGTTTTAGGGAGTATAGTGAGATGTTGAAAGATCAGTCGTGTAACTAAAGTGTAATTCCTTTGATAATTCAGACATGATCACGTCCTTGTCTTGCTTAATTCCTGCAGTGGCTCTCTCCCTGGTTCTCCCCAAACCAAAGAGCAGGTGCTCCTTAAGGTCCAAGGATGTGGAAAACCCATGCCCACAGCAAACACTAAATTTCTTCCCATATTGTTTTAATTACAAAAGAAAAATCTGAGTCTCGCTTTTCATCACATATATAATATATGCTTGTTTTTAGATAAAAAAAAATTTTATCTAAATTTTCAAGAAAGCTGGCTTTTACAAATTTAGTTTGATACATTTTGCCTATCTTCAAGTCCTGATTTCAGAAGGTTTATCACAAGATTACAGTACCCTTCGTAATTTTTTTCCTGCATGTTTCTACCATGGCTCAATCCTCCTCTATTATTCCTATTCCAAATTCACAGCACGGTTTATGCATTTCTATGTGAAATTCCTTGAATGTGACATTGTATTTCCAACCCTATGTGCATGATTTTTTTTCTGAGAATGCTTTGGAAACAACCTCTGTCTCTTGAATGTCAGGAGTATTATTTACTATACAAATTCTTATTTATCCTTCAATACTCACTTTCAGGATATACAGCCTCTTCCATCTAGGCAGAGTTAATTATGTCTTCCTCTCTGCTCCATAGCAGTCTGTGCATACTTCTGTTAAAACTCCATTATAACTTCTTCCACACTACTTGCTTAAGCACACAAGAAAAATAAATATATTTCAAGAATCTCTGACTTACCAACAGGTGGCATAGTGACCAGGAGTTACTTAGCACTCCATATATAATTTCTATTAATATAATTTGATTTTAAAAACAGGTTTACAAACAACCAGGAAGCAACTTAGAAGTATAATTAGTATTGGAGAGTCTAAGGTAAGAAGGAATGAACTCAGAAACATTTTCAGCAGATTACAGGCCATATATTTTTAAAAAATTACAGAGCTAACATCATAATCAATGGTGAAAGACTAAAAGTTTTCCCCTTAGATCAAGAATAAGACAATGATGTTCCTTTCACTTCTATTCAACAAAGCATTGGAAACTCTTGCCAGAGTAATTAGGCAAGAAAAAAATGAAAGGCACTAAATCGTAAAGTAAGAAGTAAAACTACCTGTCTTCGCAGATAACATTATCTTATGTATAGAAAATCCTAAAGTTCCACAAAAAAGCTGGCTGGAACTAATAAATTAATTCATCACAGTTGCAGGACACAAAATCAACGTGGAAAAATTCGTTGCTTTTGTGCAAAGTGACAATGAACACTTTATAAAGGAAATTAGGAAAACAATTGCATTTACAATAGCATCAAAAATATTTACTAATAAACTTAACCCAGGAGGCAGAAGACTCCTACACTAAAATCTATACAATGTTTCTAAAAGAAATTAAAGAAGACACCAATAAATAGCAGTGTATCTTTTGTTAATGAATCAAAAGATTTAATACTGAAGTGTCAATACTTTGCACAGAGATCTGCAGATTTAATGCAATCCCTATTAAAACATCAACAATATTTTTTGAAGGAATAGAAAAATCCAAAAGCTTACGTGGAATCTCAAGGGATTTTGAATAGCAAAAATAGTCTTAAAATAGAACAAAACTGGAGGACTCACACTTCCCAATTTCAAAAGTTACTGCAAAGCTACAGTAATAAAAACAGTGTGCTACTGGCATAAAAAAAGACATTGAGACGAATGCAGAGTCCAGACATAAACCCTCACATTATGGTCAAATGATTTTCAATAAGAATGCCAAGATCATTCGATGGTAAAAGGTATTCTTTTCAATGAATGGTGCTCAGAGAATTGGATATCCAAATAGAAAAAAAAAATGTAATTGGACTCTTCCTTTACATCATATATAAAAATTAATTCACAATGAATCAGATGCCTAAATGTAAGAACTAAAAAGCTCTTACAAGGAAATATGGTCGGGGGAGATTCATGACATTGGTGTTGGCAATGATTTCTTGGATATGACATTAAAAACACAGCAAGAAAAGAAAAAACAGATAAATGGAACTTCATCAAAATTGAAAACTTTTGTGCCTCAAAAGACACCAAAAAGAGAGTTAGAAGATAATTGCCAAATTGAAGAAAAAAATCGCAAATTATACATCTGATAGATTAATACCCAGAATATAAAGAATTCCCACAGCTCGACAACAAGCAACCAACAAACCCAATTAGAAAATAGGCAAAGGATGAGCAGACATTTTTTCAAAGAAGATATAAAAATAATCATTTAGCTCATGAAATGCTGTTCATCACTAATCATTAGGGAATTGCAAATCAAAACCACAAGATACCACCTGGCACACATGAGAATAGCTAGTATTTTAAAGATAGAAAAGAAAAGGACAAGTGTTGACAAGGATTTGCAGAAACTGCGTTCACGCTGTTGGTGGAATGTGAAATGGTGCAGCTGCTGTGGAAGATAGTACAGAGGTACCTTGAAACTTACACATAGAATTACCAGATGGTGCAGCAATTCCACTTCTAGGTATACGCTCAAAAGGATTGAAAGCAAAGAACTGAACAGGTATTTGCACACAAATGCTCTTAGCTGCTTTATCACAATAGCCATAAGTTGGAAACAACACAAATGCCATTTAATGGATGAATGGATAAATAAAATCTAATACATACATTATAATATTTTCAGTCTTAAAAAAGGAATCAAATTGTGATATATGTTACAGTGTGACTGAACCTTGAAAACATTATACTAAGTGAAATTAACTAGACACAAACGGATGAACGTTGTATAATTTCATTTATATGAGGTACTCAGAACCATCAAATACTAAGAGATGAAAAGCAGAATAGTGGTTACTAGGGGCAGTAGCCACTAGAGGTGAGAAGAATGGAGAATTGTTGTTTAATGGGTACAGAGTTTGGGTTTAAGATGATGAAAAATTCCTAGAGATGGATAGTGTTGATGGTCACACAGCAATGTGAGTATGTTTATTACCACTAAATTGTAAACTTTCAACATGTTTAAGATGAATTTTATTTTATGTGTATTTTACCAAAATAAAAAAGAATGAATTGATTCAGATCTAAAATCACAGAATTTTACAAGTGTGAACTCCACAGCTGTAAAATAGAAATATTTCGATGAGTTATTCCATACAATGCAGTGACAAACTAGTTGGACTAATACATGTAAAGAATATGGCACAATATCTGGGATAGGTTAAGAAATGAGAAACTGCCCAAGTGTGAATTGAGTGTTATTTGGCGTTAGTTCAAATATGTGTCATTCCATCTTTTGTCTTAGATTTCTAAAATACTATTATTCTAATAAAATATAAAAATCTCCCATTTTTATCATAATTATAAATGTTTGTTTGCCATTTGTTGCTTAACCTCCAAGTGAAATAGAAAATCCTCATGCTTAAAAACTACCAGCATTTTAAAGCTCCTAGAAAAATAATTGAATTCATTTATTTCTTTGCAAGTAATTTGCTTTCATGACTTTGGGTTAAAAGTTTCGTTAAATGATATTTAATAAAACTTCAAATGTCAAAGATAGGTTTGTAGAAATGTATTCTTTAATCTATTTTAATGACTTAAAATGAATTATGTGATTTTGTTTTTATAGTACCTGTTTGGAAAGGAGACAAAGTAAGGAATTAGGTTAAAATGCAGAGACAGTAAAGCTATGGTGTAATTAGGTTTAAACAGCTAGACCATTAACGAACATACATTAGTTTAACGAAGAAAGCAATTATATTAACAAAAAATAGTTCTTTGATACTGTACATTTATATTCCATTGATGATCTGCAAATATGGATCAAGAAGAATTTGTAATGGTGCCCTCTAAGTTCAGAATTCCCACCTCACATCAGGTCAATGTGCGTTAGCCAATGAAAGATTTACTAAATTCTACTCCTTCATTTCTACTATGTGCCAGGCATTATAGTAAGAATTTTACACATAAAGCCTCTAATCTTTATTGAACTCTAATAGCCCAAGAGAAGTGATGAGGCTCAATCTGAGTAATATGTGTTACAAGTAGTAAGGGGAATGTAAAGATTTTAAATCCTAGTCTATTTCCTTCTCATGTTAATACTTGCTCTAGGGCTTCACGACGATGTTCTCATCAGTTCCACCATGTATATTTATTTTCACATCATTTTAACCCAGAAACTTGTCAGAGCAGGTAAAGCTATCTAAATTTCTTGCCCTACACTGCTATGCAAAATAAAATCTTAGATGACTCCATAATATACTTTTGAATAAATCATCAGAATATTCTGAACCAGAAAATCTCTATACATTTGCTAAGACTTTAATCATCCACTTTGAGACTAAGCCTGAAAAAGCTAAGTGACCACTTTTTCCACGACTCTCGCCAGAAGCACCAGACCTTGGCTTCTCAAATTTTTTCATGGAGTCTATGTACCAGATCCTTTAGAGCAGCCGTCCCTAAACGTTTTGGTACCAGGGACCGGTTTCATAGAAGATAAATTTTCTATGCACCAGGAGTGGGGGAGATGATTTCAGAATGATTAGAGTGCATTACATTTATTATGCACTTTATTTCTATTATTATTCCATTGCAATATATGATGAAATAATTATACAACTCATCATAATTAGAATTGGGAGCCCTGAGCTTGTTTTCCTGCAACTAGACAGTCCCATCTGGGGGTGATATGAGACAGTGACAGATCATCAGGCATTAGATTCTTATAAGGAGGTTACAACCTAGATCCCTTGTATGTGCAGTTCATAATAGGGTTTGTGCTCCTCTAAGAAGCTAATGCTACTGCTGATCTGACAGGAGGTGGAGCTCAGGTGGTAATGTGAGCCATGGGGAATGGCTGTGAATACAGATGAAGCTTCTCTTGCTAGCCTGCCACTCACTTCTGTGTACCCCAGTTACTAACAGGCCATGGACCGGTATGGGGTTTTTAGCCTGGGAGTTGGGGATCCCTGCTTTAGAAGGTCCCCCTACCCATAGTCCCTGTCTTCTTGTCTATCATTGGCATGCTATTACAGATAGAAGACCTTTTATAAAAATCTCAGCAATTGTTATTCAAAGACATGCTATTTGTCCTGTTAACACCAATATATGTGGTTAAGATGTCTATACAAATTTTACCAGACATTTAGATGAGGTACACATAAGTAAATATAAAACAAGGTTTTATTGCCTACAGATTAATAGGTGCTCCTGATCACATGCAGAGTATTTTTAAGCAAACATTTTGTCTGCAATCTCATTTTTGAGTTGCAAACTGAAAAAATTGATTCAAATAAGCCAAAAATTACCTGTGGAATTGAATAGACTTGAATTAAACTTATTTTTATTTTGCATGGTAATCAGATTTGTTTTCTGAATTGCGGGAAGAGTTAAAACTGTTTTGTAGCCTTTGCAATGCCCGAGAAAGGACAATTGCAGCAAAATTCTTCTAATTAAATAAGATTCTTAGAAACACAAATCTGCCATCGGAAGACTGCTTCTCTCAGCTCTGCTTATTCTTTGGAAAAATTACACATTTAAAGCATAAAATAAAATAATAGAATTATTTCACCATGAAAAAAAAGCTATGTAGTTACATATAAATTTACAGTGATATGTATAAAAATAAGGAATTCAGTATTTGTTAAATATCTAGCTCCTAATAGAACTAAGTTTAAGTATTGCTAAAAACTATGGCACATTGTCAGATTGAGGCAATACAATTCTTTAAATGTATTTGCTATTTTTTTCTGAATGTTTCCTCAGTGTAAAATAAGCAACAAAACCCATTTGTGCATCTAACTTCAGTAGGCAATGACTTGCTATTTAATGACTGAAGGAAGCAGTCTCATGAGGTCAGAGATGCGTTGTACCTTTTGATAACATTGTCCCAGATAGGGATGGCATGAAGCCTGTTGTATATTTTAGTTCTTTGTGCCCCGTGTTAAATTACCTTACCAAGAATACTGAATTCTTCATATATAATGCTTAAAATGATTTGTAGAAGAATATATTTTTAAGATTATCAGAAAGAAAGATGAAATATACCAAAATAATGTGTCTGGGATTTTTTTATTAAGTGGACGCTAGGTCATCAGCAAAATGCATATAACACAGATATAAATAACATATCACATGACTGTTTATTCCTAATGATTTCCCAATCCATTGTACTGAGTTTTTTTTTTTTAAATCTGTAAATAAGAATTAATATCTAATTGCATATTTTGTTTCTGGCAATAATGTAAATATCTCAAAAGAACATCACTCATACCTGACATCCAAAAATAAGCCCAATGATGTACAACATCATTGTTGCTTTTGTTTGTTTTTTACCATAAAAACCTGAGGTTTTGGTGAAAGTTAATGAACTGAATTGTAAATAGTGGTAAGCAGTTTATGAGAGAGAAAAGAATCATAACGGATATCATCAACTCATCCATGGTGGAGTGGTGCGAGGACTAGAAATTCACCACAGAAGGAGTAAAAAGAACTGCCCTTAATTTAAATGAGATGTTAATGATTGTATTTGAGCTGGAACACTGAACAGTGGCTACCAGTGTAAGTCAGCACCTAGCTACCAGTTCTTCTCCACAGGTGTGTGCCTGGGCAGGGTCGTCACAAAAGACCAGGGTCAGGGCAAGGTAAACCCCACCAAGGCACTTCAGACTTCTCGAAACTGATGGTGGGAACTGGTACAAGTGAATTGAGGGAAATTCACCAAGGCATGGTTGGAGGGCTAAAAGCAGAAAACCTGAGATAAGTTTCTCTTAGATATCCTCCTCACCCATCACAAAGTGTAAGGCCTCTGTGCTTGGAAGACTGGAGACAGGGCAAGAGGCTAGAGAAACACCCAGAGGCCAGGACAGGAAGTCAGTGTGAGAGCAAGCCAAGAGCGGGACTGGAGAACAGAATCTCCCTTTATTCAAAACCTGAAAGCCTCTCTGTGAAGCAAAGATTTCATCATTACTAAAGCTGGGTCCAGGCTGTAAAGAATAAATGGTTTATCAGAATAACATCAGTGTTCATGTCCTACTGAAGGAATACTTCTAATCTTGCACTCAAAATAATAAAAGTCAATGGGAAATTGAATCAAAATTTGCAATAAATCTCAGACCTACTTCTATATATCTTATTGATTCAAGTTATTAACTCTAGCAACCTAGCAGAATAAGGAAGTATCTCTGGGCAGGTTTTTTTTTTTTTTAACATCAGTATTAATTTTATACAAAATAACTGGTACCCCCCAAATTATAAGAAAAATGAAAATGGGTCCCTCACAAGAGCCCATAGAGTGGAAGAGAACCATAACCAAGAAGATAAGCAGTCAATAATATATATGGAAATGACTCAAAAATTACAACTGACAGAAAGGGTCTTTAAAACAATGATACGAAGAATTCTAACATATCTAGTTGGAAAACAGACAATATGTAGAAAGAGGTAGAAAACTTCAAAAAAGAAACTATTAAAAATAGAAGCAATGGATATGCTAGATATGAAATATAATACATAAAATAAAAATGTGTTTGATGGCCTTAACAGCAAGGTAGATGCAACAAAGGTAAGAGTTAATCAGCTTGAAGACAGATCAAAAGAAAGATCTAAACTGAAACACAAAGGGAAAAAAGAAAGGAGAGAACCAAACAAACACAAGGAAAATAGAGCAGCCAATGTCTGTGGAAAAATATCAAACGGTGTAATACACGTGAGAATGGGGCAGAAGAAATATTTAAAGAGATAGTGTCTAAGGACAACCAAAATTATCACATAGAACCAAATTACCATCTAAGAAACTGAACAAATCTAAGGAGGATTAACAAAAAGACATGGAATGGGACATTATTGCATTACAGAAAAACCACACAATATTTCAAGGTTTTATATTGGGAAAAGTAAAGCCATCTTAGTTTAAAATAGTATTACATTATTCAAAATGCATAATGGTCTCTGGGGCCACAACATTTCTACAAACAGGAAGTAGTCTTAGAATATTGCTCCAAGGGTATAACTTACAATAAAGTCTCAAAAGTGGCTAAGGAAATTGAAAAGGGAAGGGCATCCCAGAATGTGGAACCAAGAATCATAGAGAACCTTGGGCTGGAAAGACACTTCCAACAAGCATAAATAAGGCTTGAACAGGAAACATTCCCTGCACCCAGATCAGAAGAATCTTGCAACACTGGCTCAGCAGCAGAATTTGAGAATTATTATGAACCAATGACTATTCTGTTTCTTTTTTAAATCCCTCTTTTCGAATAATGGCATTTATTGTAGTCTTCCTACCCTTGTCTCATAGTTTGGTATGTGAGAATTGGATAGGTTAGCTTTTTAATTTATCTTCACATCTAGAGGAACCACATCTGAAGAGCTCCGTGTGGACCTGATGCATATGATAATATCATGGACTCCAAGCCTAATGCACGATTGGAGGAAGTTTTAGAGATCCTGGGTGAAGTGGGGCATATTTTGCATATAAGAGGGGTGTGGCCAGAGGATGAAGTGTGATAGAGTAATTACATTGATGGCCCAATATTCATTTTTCCCATTGTAATAATCTGAACCATCTCTTGATTCTAGGCTCAGTCATATGAACGGTTTGGCCAACTGAGGTCAGCAAATATGATGCAAACAGAGCTTGCAAACTGCTTGCAAACTTTGCCTTGCTCTCTTGAACCCAGGCTTTCACCATAAGAAAATTCCCAGGGTAGTCTACTAGAGGGATATGAGGAACATGTTTAGAATAGTTGCAACATGCCATTTATGTCTACTTATGCCAGCTGGCCTAACTGTTCCTGTTGATACTAGCTGAAAATAGTGGTATTCAGCTGACCCCTGGACATGTGTAGGAGTTCACAGGTGCCAACAAAACCCATCTAGGCAAGCTCACTCTAAGTTATTGATCCAAAATGAGCTAAATGTATGATTATTTTTTAAAGCAATGGGATATTGAATGAATTGTTATGCAGAAATAGCTAATTAACTCACAAAAATACAGCATTCATCTATTTCTCTAGTTGAATGATACATTCCCAAAAAGAAAATAAAATAGTGCTGGCAGATTCCTAGTATTCACAGATTCCCTTGCCAACTATTCACTACTCATTTTTTCAGACTTTTATAGTTCTGAAATCCACTGTCTTCCCTTTCTGTGAAAAGAACTGCATTTTCCAACTTCCAGGGATCAACTAATCTTCCCAGTTGCAATTACTTTAAGGAAGATTTTAAAAAGGAAAATAAAGTCTCACAGTTCTCTAAATTTGTATCTCCCGTTATAACTTCAGCTTTCTTAGAATTAATTATTTGTGGAATTTTGAGATTCTTCCACTGAACCCTGCACATAGTGTGAAATATAAATTATTAAAAAGTTCAGTGTTTCGAGGACTTTAAGATGCTGACTATTCAGGGGCGTTGAAAGTAGATACTGTTCATCTGTATGTTTCATTGGTCCATCATAACATTTGTTTTTGGTGTTTCGTAATAGCATGTTTTACATTGAAATTTAATGTTAACATTGTGATTATTAAAAGTTATCTCATTTTAACTAACATTTAACTCATTTACTTCTTTTTGAGAGTTTCCTAAAATTGTCATTTGTGGTAAACCGTTTATCCTTTCTATTCTAGTTTATAACTTGTGAGCTTCTGATTCTCTGAAGCTTTAAATATTGTAATTAAAATCGATTTGTTTTAGGTTTTTAAAAGATAATGTCCTAAATCTTAGCATATTCTGTTGTTTTATTAAATTTAGATGTAGTGTTTTCTACTAATTATACAACTTTCCTAGAGGGTTTATTTAATTTTTAATATTCTATCACAAAGTGAAGAAAGTATATTTTCTTTGAAAGCAGAGGAACTCGAGAATATACTGGCATTGAATATAGTCTTCTGTTTGCTGAGACATTGAAATTATTCCATGCAACAAATTATCTCTGGAAATATATATATTTCAGAATATTTACTCCAAATGTATAAATGTGTATGTGTGTGTGCGCGCATGTGTGTATGTATCATGTAGTACTTCATACTGGGTGTAAGTAGGGATGAGTAGTATATACATATACATATACATATATGCATATATGTTTATGTGTGTGTGTGATTTTGTATGAGTGTATTCTGTTTTCTGAAGATTGAATATTTCTCTTGGATATGAAATCTGAAGGAACTAATGTGCTCAATTATCACCACCTAATTCTTAAATTTTTAAAACCATAAAGGTTTTTCCCTTTTTCCCTATTTTAACATTTTGGGTCCACTCTTTCATTAAAGAAAATGGTTCCCAGCTGGACACAGTGGCTGATGCCTGTAATCCCAGCTCTTTGGGGAGGCTAAGGTGGAAGGATTGCTTGAGGCTAGGAGTTCAAGACTAGCCTGGGCAATGTAGCAGGACGCTGTCTCTACAAAAAGTTTTAAAAATTAGCCAAGCATGGTGGCACATGCCTGCAGTGCTACCTAGTTGGTAGGCTGAGGCAGGAGGATCGCTTGAGTTCAAGGCTGTAGTGAGCTATCATGGCGCCATTGCATTCCAGCCTTGGGCAACAGAGTGAGACTCTGTCTCTTAAAAAAAATAAAGTTTTTTTGTTTTTTTTTTTTTAATGTTTCTTCTTGGATAGTCAAGGGACTTTGCAGAGACGTGTTCTTTTGATCAAATTGTTATTTACATGCAGCTCTTTGCCTGAGCTAATGCTAATGGAGAGAAGATCGTGTCTTTTTGTTTAAGAGTTTGAAAATGTCATTGGAATTTTCTCGAAGGTAAGATAAAGCAGTTAAATAAGAATTAAGGCAGAAGTCTCAGGATTTTCTATGATCACATTGCTCCTGTAAAATCCCAATTTGTGCCTCTGTCATCATCTTGTCTCTGTATTGATACCTTGACAATTTAAGAACCGTGCTAAGAAACAGATCTGCTTGTTTGGTTGGGTATTTTCCCCCACTATTTTCTGGTGATCTGACTGGAAATGTCTGCCCAGAAAAGGACCTCGTTGAAATGTGACAATTTTTCTCTGCCCTTTTATGAGAAATAGGGCTATATGCTCAAGTTAATCGTGTATAACATTTATTCTCTTAAAGCAGTCTATTTTTTGGCAAAAATAGAAAATTTGACCGTGAATTTTTATATTTGTTTTCTCATTTCTAAAGCATACTAGCGTTCAATCTGAAGTCTGACGCCTTGTTTTATAAATTTTTAAAAAAATATCTCAGCATTTTCCAATCTGTTTACATCATCTCATTTTTTATTCTATGATGTTTACAATTTATTAAAGATAAAAAGAATATTGTTCTTCAACATTTATAAACCTTCTAGTGGCTCTCAGCTCTATCTGGTAAAGAAGTATTTTAAAATTAACAATGTATATTCTTAACCACATATTACAAATGTGTGTTTTTAAGAGAAGACGTAATTTATCTTTGTAATGGATCACTTGAAATTGACAAAATGATGTAAAAACTGATATTAATTTTATTGTTTTCTGTTACATTCAGAATTATTAAAAGGCAGCTTAAGACAGTATATTGTTTGGAAAAGCTTCTTCCTTGAGAAAGTATACTTTTCTACAGAAATATTTTTTTAATTTCAAGAAACTATAGGTAAATGTTATATTATGATTTTGAATAACACTTTGCTTAGAAGATGGTATATTGATATATAATTTAAACATCAAATATATATTTTTGTTTTTATGATTTGTACAAATATAAATTTGAAATTAATTTCATGGCACTTTCCAAGAAAGAACAACTAATAGTAACTGAACCCTTAAATTCCTCTGGAAATGGTATAAATTTGGCATTCTTTTTGATCTTGACATATTTATAATTTGAGAATGAGAAATGCAGGAGAGAGTTAAAAGACACCAATTGGCAAGTGATAATAGTGAGATCGAAGGAGAAAATCAATTTTACAAAGAAGGATGTTTACAAAGGCTTTTTAGTATTCAGAGAACTCTTGTTCACATCGCTGACCTTCGAAAATTCTTACTGTGATAAAATAAAATAAATAAATGATAAACAAGAAGTATCTACCATGTTGTTTTTATCTCTATCTTCTATTGTGGTTATAAAGTCTTTCAACAAAACCATTATCTACCAGCTTAATAATGGTTAACCTAATCTTACTTAACTTTCTGAACTTCAGTTTCTCCTCACATACAATGAGAATGATACAAACTACTTTAGATAGATCATTCTGAATATCAAATAATATATAATAACATCTATCCCAAAGTAGTCAGGTAATGCATTTTTATCTTTCTTTTGTCTCTTCTCTTTTTGGAAATGTAATTGCCTATCACGTCGTTGGTAATAAATATTTCATTACCATTTTCTGTTTTATCAGTTGGTTAAAGTAATTTTTTCGGTAATTATAAAGGCAAAGCTTGTATACTTATAATATTTAGGGCAGCATGAATTTTTTAGATTTTATCTTAGTATTCGTTCTTTTGATCATGGCATGTAGGTGACTTTGGGGCATATTTACCTGTAGATTAAGAGATACTGCCAGGAGGTATAATGTTATTCTCAAAACCTTACTTTAAGTAGTACTTTTTTCTTTCTAATTTATTCTGAGTAGTATTACTGGAAAAGGAAAGAAAAGTAGATACAGGTAAATACATATTTTGAAATTTTAAGGTAGTCATCTTAATGTTTTGAAGGTGTCCTAATTGATCATATAATTTCAGGTTGCAAATATAAAAATATGTGTCATGCTCTTCTCATATTTAATTCAATTTCAAAAGAATAAGATATATCCCCCTTCAGAATGGATGATGACATACACAGACTGAAAAATCACTCAACACCTCTGAAAAATTATCAAAGAACTTTTGAATCAGGTTTATCCTCAGTTGTGAAGGATTAGAAACAAGGGAAGAGTTGCAACTATTCAGTTTCTGAGGGCAGAGTAAAGGGGACTGCACTGAGTTAATTTGGTGAAAATTAGTAAACTAAGCTTAGCTGTAAAATTGAAAGAATTATTTAAACCCAGATAAAATATAATCTCCCTTAGATGTTAATTAATACTAAACATTGGAAAAGATAAGATTATGCAGAACAGAAGGAGCAAAAAATACCTTGTCAGCCTAAGACAGCCTGAAAGAAAATAAAATAATATTACAGATGGAGGTAAGCTAATTGAGAAATGTGGCACCACAGCTGGGAATTTGTCAACTCTGTATAATTTATGTACAAAATTCCTTCACTAACTGTAAAAATCGATTCCCCCTCCCCCACCTAAAGTAGTCCCTTTTACATTGCACAATAAGGTAACTAACCCTGGAGATCCATACTCATGCATGTTCTCCCAGTCTTCACTTGTATATATTAACTAAGATTTGGTGATCTTTTGGTGCCATTTTTTCTGGAATAGAAGTGCTTCCCAATCAGGCCATACCAAGTCTTAATCTTACTCCTCAGAAACAATGAAGAGAGGTGGGAGCACATCTTGAGGAAGACAAGCATTGATCACCTGCCTTAGATAATGAATTTGCACAGTCTCCAGGCATTCTTTTGGAGGGGAATGGGACTGCTTTTACTAGCCAAGGCAAACTGGTTTCCTGACTTTATCGGAGGAGTCTTGTTAGAGCTGCCAATTTGGCTTTCTTTGGAACTCTGTTCTTGTCACAATCAGATCCTGGACTCAATTTTCAGCACAGTTCGTTTCCAACTGCTGGAAATGAAAGACCCTTTGGATACTGACATGGAAGCTTCCTGGCTTTCACACATGCCCTGAGTTGATAGTTGACTACCATGATTCTGCCATTTTCTTCAGTAAACGTTTCATTAGCAGTTAACAGCTGATTTCATAATTCTTACATACTTAACAATTAACCCATGTCTTTCATGCAATAGCTTGCATTGGCCAGGCCATTCCTTTTTATGGGACCTTCATTCCAATTCCCTTCAGGTTATTGGGCAGTCAAGCATTATTACCATTCTTAATCATTCTTAGTAACAGGGTCTGTGTTGCTATCTGGCAGGTGAGTAAACAGATTCCAAAATTCCATCCTGAGGGCTCTGTTTTTCAGGACCACTTCTTGTACCAGCTCTTTTGATTGTAGTGAGATAAAAGAGGAAAGGCATGGAAGCCTATAAAATGATCATGTTATCAAGTAAGTGATCGCTGTGGTCAACTTTAGGTCAAACCTATTAGGAAAATTTGGGAAGCTGTAGAACATGCCTCAGAATTGTGCTATCAGAGGGGAGAAAGAGCTGAGAAATTCTCCGTTTCCCATTAGTCAATGTTTGACTCATGCTCCTGGAGTGTATTATTAGTTCCTGTTCGCTTCCAGATTGCCTGTAAGAACCCAGAGAAAATCCTGAGGGAGAGTTAAAGGCTCTGGCAATTAAAACTTAAGGTGGCAATGTAAAGTGTTAGGTTGACATGGACAGAACAATGACAGAATGTAGTAGAAGAAAAAAAGTTAAAATATCCAATGCCTCTTCCAGTGACAGAAAGGGTAAAAATTTTGATTAACGTATGTCTGATATATTAAGTATGCATGTCTTCATTTCTAGAGTAATCAATTTAAAAGACAATTATTTGTAATATATACCATGTTCTACTCATAATTTCCTTTTGCCTTCAAGCTTGATAGGTCAAATGTAAAACTTGGTCTGTTTGGCATTGGGATGAATTTTCCAAAAGTCATTAGTCTCTATGGTTTCTTTGTGTCAATTTACCAGATATGCTTAGAAATACCAAAATCTCACTTAGAATTAACCTGAAATTATTGTGTCATATTAATACATTAGAATAATATTCTCAAATATATAGAAATCCAGAAAATATTCAACTGAATACACTTTTGAAAAAGAAAATTAGAAATTTTACTTTGATTAAATATTTTCATACCCAGGCTCATGCCACATATAAACAAAATAAAATGAGATTGTCATCAGATTATTAGACATTAAATATTCAAAATTAGTAAACAGTTGAACAACATCTAACGAAACTCAAGAAGTTTTGAGCTAACAATTATGTAATTCACTGGCCTTTCCTTCAAATCAAACAAAATATTTTTGAACACACAGTATCATAGGAAATACTGGCTTTGTGATGACTCCAGGTGCTAACTGAGGATATATTTCACTTAAAACACTGGGAAAACTACATTAAGAAAATTGGTGGTGAGCAGTGAGTACTACTGTAAATTAAGAACAAAAAAGGCTGGTATAGGCAAGACAAAATGATAAATGCTCAGAGAAAAATTTCAAATATGTAAAAAGAATACATAGATGATAGATATTTTAGAAGTGTATATATATATGCACGTATATAGTATATATACACATATATGTTATACATTTATATATAGGCATATGCTCACCTATGGTCAATATATATGATAGAGTAGATATGTGTATATGTAAACACACACACACAGTAATCACTATGGTCAACTCCAGGTCAAACCTGTTAGAAAAATCTGGGATGCAGTAGAACATGTCTCAGAATTAAAGTATCAGAGAGGTGAAAGAGCTGAGAAATTTTCCAGTTCCCAATAATCAAATGTTTGGTGACATTTCAGAAAATTCAGTGCTTGACTAGTCATGTATATATACATACACACACACACATATACATACACACATACATATACTACATAACATATAAATGTCATGTGTTAAGACCCTTCAACTAACAAAAAATAGAAACAATAGAGTATAAAATAAGCCTACTTATTGGCTCATACATGGTCACTTAAAGGCATTTTATTAAAGTTGATAAAAAGTGAAAGCAGAAGTATATTTTTCAACACAAAGGTACACATCAAAAAAGATAACGTTATTAACTAAATTAGGATGAAAGAGAATAGGAAGGCATAAAAGGATGATAAATTTTATGTTTTCACAAAAGAAATGGAGACTGAATATATGCATATAGAAATCACAGCAAAGTATGCAAATACTCAAAGTAATAGCATGATAATGGCAAAAATAACACAGAGAAACACACCAGATACTGAAAAAGTGTGTGTGCATATGTGTGTGTGTATATATATAAAGTATATTTATACATGAATATCACATACAACAAATATATGAAATGGTAGATGTATATGTGTACATATATACATACATGTGCATATATACATATGTGTATAAGATTCTTAGCTAGTTTTGTCTTTGCATTTTTAAAGTACTTTATCTCAAATTATTTGGCTTGGCAAGTGTAAAGCTACAGATGGAGACACTGTGTATACAATATGAAGTATCAAGGTAGTTCTGTTACCTAAAAAAAAAAAAAGTCTACACATTTTTCTTCACCCTGTTAAAATGGCAATTTTTTTTTTCCGGGAAAGTATCCAGGTTTACTTGAATTTTATTTCTTTGAACAAGAATTTTCTCTTTTTATATGCAGAATCCAAATATAGATTTTAGTGGCATTTCAGAAAATTCTATGCAGTTTAGTTTTTGAAAATTTGTAATAGTGTCTTACTAACCACCTCTACCCAGAAAAAGATGTTAGGTAGAAACTTACTATTTTATCCTCAGAACTTCGTAATGCTAAACTGAGGTTTTAAGGTCTGTTAGCAAACCTAAAATTGAAGTCATCCCTCCCTTAATGATTCCCATCTAATTGTGCTTTGATAGCTTTTCTCTGTGATGGCATCATGCGTTTCCAAGTCCATCGAACTCAAAACTGTCGAACTTTCATGTTTCTCTTGCTTCTCTTCCGTTGTTCATCAGTTGTCAAGTCTTAGTCATTTTTTCACAGTGCCGCCTCTCATTTCGTACACCGGCTTTCCATTTCCTCATCACTGCCCACTCATTTTCACAATCATGAGAACTTCCTAACTTGAAAGATCTCTCTAACACACAGTGCACACTACTGCCAGATGGATCTTTTGAAACTCTGCTCTTACCGTATCGTGCCTCAGCTTGGAAAATTTCAATAATTCTCGTGTTTTATCAAATTAAATCCAAACCCCTTGTCCTAGCACCTAGTGACAAACTCTAATTCTGATTCTCATCTCATATTTTCTATAATTATGCCAAGCTGATCTATTTATTGCTTCCCAAACCAAATTACATTTACTGAAAGGCTACAGGGTGGTATAGAACATAGACTCTGGTACTCAAATTCCTGGCTATGAATCCTGACTTTGCCACTTGGAAGGTGGGTGCGCTTAAGCATTTCTTAACTTCTTCATGCCTTTGTGATATCTGTGTAATTGACATAATGACAGTGGCTACATCTTTGAGTTATGAGGATTTAAGAAAGCAATAAATATAAAGTGCCTATAATGGGGTCTAACACAGAGTAAGTGGTTATCTAATGTTAGTTGAAATAAAGCATGTCTGGATGTTTCTGATATTTCTATTTCTGTTTGTTTTTATTTTGTCATTGCTTGGTTCATTTTGCTTTACAAAGTTACCCTCTGAATAAACAGAGTTTTAATTGATTAATTTTGAGTTAGTGTAAATAATGACAAAAAGAGATTACTAATTTAAATATGCTAAAAGAGCATCTTAAAGGATCTTATTAAACTAAATGTTTCTGAGCAGAAGGAAAAAACGAGGGGGAAGACTACTATTTGTTTAGTTGTCAAATTTAAGAATTTGCTTCATATATGGATTTATTATTACTAATATTTAAATAATCATGTGATTTTATAAAAACTGGCTAGCACTTTGTCAGCTTAGTAATTGCATAATTTGAACATTTTTAAATGTTTTAAAACATTAACAGAGTATGACATTAGTTTTTACCTTTCTCTTTATAATCTATCAAGTAAGCATTGTGTTTTAATTTGTGACTTAAGAAAAAAATGAAGTTTATATCTAATTCAGAGATTTTTAGTTGGAACTGGAAGACAGTTTTGTCGTTTTTTAAGTGACAATACTTGACATGCCCAGGATCACAGAGTTCACTTGTCAAATTCAAGATGAAAACTCAGATTTGCCAACTCCATGTCTTTTGCAGATTTCCACATGCATAAGCATTGTTCGTTTGTAAGATACAAATTCAAAGATTCAGGATTCGTATCTGTTATTCAGTTTCATAAGTATCGTATTGTGTATATTTTGAATATTAGTTCAGTACATTTTGTGTTTCACTTAAGCATTAGTATAGTAGTATATGTCAAAATGTTAGGCCTCTTCTAAACATTCTGTTATGTTAAAGACTGAGTCAGAATTTCATGGAGGTGCAGGGGGCATGACTCACTACATTACAAAGTTACCTGTGGGGCCTGGCTTATAGAATTGTCCGGATATGTCTAGACTTATTCATAAAGTGAGGCTATATGTGATGCCTATGATTTGAATGTATCCTCCTGAAAAAGCATGCCTTGAAAACTTAATGCGCAATTGCAACGGTGTTGGGAGATGGAGCCAAATGAGAGGTGATTAGTTCATGAAGGAGGAGCGGATGGATTCATGCTGTTACCTCAGGAATGGGTTCATTAGTGTGGGAATGAGTTCGTTATAAAAGGGGAAGTGTGGCTTCTTTTACTTCTGTCTTGAATTTTCTTGCTCTTCTACCCTCTACCATGGAATGACATAGCAAGAAAATCTTTACCGGATGCCAACCCATCAGTCCTGGACCTCCCAGCCTCCGGAAGCATGAGCCAGTAAATTTCTATTCATTATAATTCCATAGTCTCAGGTATTCTGTTATAGCAGCACAAAAGAGAATAACAATGATTTATTGTATATTCCAGACCTTCCAACTGTACTTAAGCTATATAACACTTGTTTACCCTAATATAATTTTTCATTGTATTTTTTTCAACATGTTTAAAAATTATAATGGCAGTTACATTACACTAAATTATAATTACAATTTATGTGTTTATTGTGTTTTCAAAAAGTATGCATCTTTAAAGCAGGATGTTTAATCACTGAATTTCAACATAAGGCCTAATTTCATGTGATATGCAACAGAGTTTTGCACCATCTATTAGGATTTCCAGCAAAGCAAGGTGTTTTTTATCCTTTGAGTGCAATTATCGTCTACTCAGGTATGCTTGGTTAATTTGGTTATCTTCATTTCTCTATGGAAGAGCAGATGCTTACCTTTTATCCTGAATCATTTTTCCTTTTATCCTGAGTCATTGTGGTAACAGCAGGCTGGTGAGTAGTAGTGTGTCCATGGAGAGCAGAACACCGTACAGTGCTATAGTTCCATAATCAGTGCCTTCCTTCACTCAAAGGGGAGAGTCTTTGAATTTTCGTAGCTCCTTTTGGAATCCATTAAATCAAAAATATCACTTCTGAGAATCTTTATAAAGCAGTTTAACTACTAAGTAACTTTCATTTACTTATTTTAAAATATATTTTCTAGAGCAGCCATAAGCAGATTAAAGACTCCCTTAATTAATTCTCGTATCATCCCTGTTAAGCAGATACCAGTGGTGTAACAGATAACTTATTGCACATATGAGCAATTTGAGGCGGTGGGAAGTTTGGTGTTAATGCCAAACAGCGTGTCAGCAATAAGGCCAGGAGTATAAGCAGTTTTCTAATTCCCAATAGTGTTCTTGCCCCTAAAACACATTATTTCCTCTATAAGAATGCAAAACCATTTTGCAAGTTTAACTGTGATATCATCTTTCCTCTGATGGAGTAAGGCATTTATTTGCTGATCAAAACCGCATTTGCAATAACAACCATTTTTGTACAATGCAAGGGAATTTGATATTATGTGATGCAGTTGGAACCCAGATCAAGGTCTGTGAGCAGCCATAGTTTCAAACTTCTAGACAGTTTATTCATTTTCTGACAAGGGCAGCTTTAGAGCCACATTGAGAAAGAATTTGATAGATAACGTGTGGGCTAATGACTTGCATGTAATTGTGATCATGTCCCTGTGTATTAAGATTGCAAAAATATAGATTTTTCACCTGGATAATCCTACCTGGTTTTGAACTAATCATTTATGAATGCTGTGTTTAAAACTTTTTTTTCTTGTTTAATCACTGGCACAGAAATTCACGTGATACTGTGGAGAATTAAAGAAAACAATGTATTCCAACTTATTTAAGGAACATGCTTTAAATCTCAAGTGACTTTTTCAGGTTTATTTTATAAGTCACAGGTCAACAACTAGCTGTGTATTATCACAAAGGAGTCAATTTTTTTTTGTATGTGTTTTTTATGCTTGTATAAAATTGACCAATTTTGGGGATAGGAGAAAGGAAGGCAATATCTTGCCATAAATAAGTAATCCCAGGCTTTGTGTCACAGTAGCATTGAGAATCAATTTCACGTGATTTCTCCAAAGTGATACAAGTGGCTTGTGAGAAAATTGTAAATAGAAAGCAGATACATGTATTCCCATGCCAGCATTTGACTTGAAATTCTACACCTAGAATCATTGCAAACGGTACGAAACACTTTAAGTAAATCAACTGCCTAAATTAGATGATTACAAGATATAAGATATATGGCTTCTAACAGTGTTTGGCGTAGTTATCATTCAATACAGATTTGTTTATGAAGAATATCTTTTCATTTAGGACATTTTGAATGGGAAACATAGAGTTTAAAGCAGGCATATAAAAGCAAACAAAAACAATCTTTGAAATTCCCTCATTACTTCTGGTCAAATACATAATATACTGCAAATACACATGTTACAAAACAATGCCTTTGAACGTCTCCACTTGTTTTTCCTTGTAGTTAGCCTACTTCCATGCAATTAATCAAATGCCACTCATAAAAATCACTGCTGGTTGCTCTACGACTGTGTTCTCTAATATCATAGGCACGGACACCAAGCAGCTATTGAGTCCATGAAATATATAGCAAATATGATCAAAACACTGAATTTTACGTTTTAATTAATTTTAACTTAAACCTCAAAGCAGTATAAAACATTTTTATTAGAAACGTCTTACTGTGTCATAGGAATTTTTTTACTTTAACCATTGCATCAAGTTAGCTGTTGTTACATTGCAGTTGTTAGGCGTGTGTATCGTTTCTGTTATTACACATAAACTCATTAGCAACATACTCAATGTCAACAGACTGATTCATATAATATATATTTTTTCTACACATCGAGGAAAACATTTCAATATGCTTATTTGGATATTGCATACATACCATGGAGTTAGTCATAATTAGGTAAGTTATAATGGCAGTTAAATTGAAATATGTGTTATGTTAATTTCAATATGAAGTATTTTCTATTTTAAATGCTAAGTATAGACATACTTAAAGGCATAATACTGATGTTCAACCAAGTGGAGATGCAGAAACCAGTGCTCTGTTGCAAATTTCATAATAAATGGCAATTGAAAATAACATTTTTTAAAAAATAAAAATACAGTTATGAGCAAAGTCAGATATATCACAGCCAATAATTTTAAGAAATGTTTTCAGCAAATACATACTAGTTTGATTTTTTTAAAAATTCTATAGTTATAAAAGAATTAATAAGATTGATCATGTGAAATTAGAACTAAGTGTATAATGAACATTTTCTTTACTGACTTAATAGGTTCTTAGTTGGTGGCGTTTATCCACTATAATTGGATAAATGGGATTTTTAAAAAAATATATATGTATATTTTTTATTATACTTTAAGTTCTAGGGCACATGTGCACAACATGCAGGTTTGTTACATAGGTGTACGTGTGCCATGTTGGTTTGCTGCAACCATCACCTCATCATTTACATTAGGTATTTCTCCTAATGCTATCCCTCTCAGCCCCCCACCCCTTGACAGGCCTGGGTGTGTGATGTTCCCCACCCTGTATCCAAGTGATCTCATGGTTCAGTTCCTACCTATGAGTGGGAACATGCGGTGTTTGGTTTTCTGTCCTTGTGATAGTTTGCTGAGGATGATGGTTCCCAGCTTCATCTATGTCCCTACAAAGGACATGAACTCATCCTTTTTTATGGCTACGTAGTATCTATGGTGTGTATGTGCCACATTTTCTTAATCCAGTCTATCACATTTTCTTAATCCTATCACTGATGAACATTTGGGTTGGTTCCAAGTCTTTGCTATTGTGAATACTTCCACAATAAACATACGTGTGTATGTGTCTTTATAGCAGCATGATTTATAATCCTTTGGGTATATACCCAGTAATGAGATGTTTGGGTCAAATGGTATTTCTAGTTCTAGATCCTTGAGGAATCGCCACACTGTCTCCCACAATGGTTGAACTAGTTTACAACCCCACCAACAGTGTAAAAGTGTTCCTATTTCTCCACATCCTCTCCAGCGCCTGTTGCTTCCTGAATTTTTAACGATCTCCATTCTAACTGGAGTGAGATGGTATCTCATCGTGGTTTTGATTTGCATTTCTCTGATGACCAGTGATGATGTGCCCATCTGACAAAAGGCTAATATCCAGAATCTACAAAGAACTTAAACAAATTTACAAGAAAAAAATCAAACAACCCCATCAAAAAGTGGGTGAAGGATATGAACAAACACTTCTCAAAAGAAGACATTTATGCAGCCAACAGACACATGAAAAAATGCTCACCATCACTGGTTTTCCTGAATCCTATGTTGGTATGGACAAGGACTATGATCTATAATGGATTTAAACACTGTGGAGGAAGAGGATGGAGGAAGGCAGGCATAGTGCTCAAATCCTCTCTTTTCTCAGGTAGAAGGAAAACTAACAAACAGAAAGAACACGCACACCAAAACCCCATCAGGACGTCACCATCATCAAAGACCAAAGGTAGATAAAACCACAAAGATGGGGAAAAAGCAGGGCAGAAAAGCTGAAAATTCAAAAAATCAGAGTCCATCTCCCCCTCCAAAGGAATGCAGCTTATTGCCAGCAACGGAACAAAGCTGGATGGAGAATGACTTTGACGAGTTGAGAGAAGAAGTCTTCAGTCAATCAAACTTCTCAGAGCTAAAAGAGGAACTACATACCCAGTGCAAAGAAACTAAAAACATTGAAAAAAGAATGGAAGAATGGGTAACTAGAATAACCAATGAAGAGAAGTCCATAAACGAAATGATAGAGATGAAAACCATGACATGAGAACTATGTGACAAATGCAGAAGCTTCAGTAACTGACTCAATCAACTGGAAGAAAGATTATCAGTGATTAAAGATCAAATGAGTGAAATGAAGTGAGAAGAGAAGTTTAGAGGAAAAAAGTGTAGAAAGAAATGAACAAACCCTCCAAGAAATATGGGATTATGTGAAAAGACCAAATCTACATCTGATTGGTATGCCTGAAAGTGATGTGGAGAATGGAACCAAGTTGGAAAACACTCTGCAGGATATTATCCAAGAGAACTTCCCCAACCTAGCAAGGCAGGCCAACATTCAAATTCAGGAAATACAGAGAACACCATGAAGATACTCCTCAAGAAGAGCAACTTCAAGACACATAATTGTCAGATTAACCAAAGTTGAAATGAAGGAAAAAATGTTAAGGGCAGCCAGAGAGAAAGGTCGGGTTACCCACAAAGGGAAGCCCATCAGACTAACAGCAGATCTCTCGGCAGAAACTCTACAAGCCAGAAGAGACTGGGGGCAAATATTCAACATTCTTAAAGAAAAGAATTTTCAACCCAGAATTTCATAGCCAGCCAAACTAAGTTTCATAAGTGAAGGAGAAATAAAATCCTTTACAGACAAGCAAATGCTGAGAGATTTCGTCACCACCAGGCCTGCCCTACAAGAGCACTCCTGAAGGAAGTACTAAACATGGAAAGGAACAAACGGTACCAGCCATTGCAAAAACATGCCAAAATGTAAAGACCATCGATGCTAGGAAGAAACTGCATCAACTAACGATCAAAATAACCAGCTAATATCATAATGACAGGATCAAGTTCAAACATAATAATATTACCCTTAAATGTAAATGGACTAAATGGTCCAATTAAAAGACACAGACTGGCAAATTGGATAAAGAGTCAAGACCCATCAGTTTGCTGTAATCCAAAGACCCCTCTCACTTGCAGAGACACACATAGGCTCAAAATAAAGGGATGGAGGAAGATCTACCAAGAAAATGGAAAACAAAAAAAGGCAAGCGTTGCAATCCTAGTCTCTGATAAAACAGACTTTAAACCAACAAAGATCAAAAGAGACAAAGAAGACCATTACATAATGGTAAAGGGATCAATTCATCAGGAAAAGTTAACTATCCTAAAGATATATCTGCACCCAATACAGGAGCACCCAGATTCATAAAGCAAGTCCTTAGAGACTTACAAAGAGACTTAGACTCCCATACAATAATAGTGGGAGACCTTAACACCCCACTGTCAACATTAGGCAGATCAATGAGACAGAAAGTTAACAAGGATATGCAGGAATTGAACTCAACTCTGCACCAAGCAGACCTAATAGACATCTACACCCCAAATCAACAGAATATGCTTTCTTCTTAGCACCACATCACACTTATTCCAAAATTGACCACATAGTTGGAAGTAAAGCACTCCTCAGCACATGTAAAAGAACAGAAATTATAACAGAGTGTCTCTCAGACCAACCACAGTGCAATCAAACTAGAACTCAAGACTATGAAAGTCAATCAAAACCGCTCAACTACATGGAAACTGAACAACCTGCTCCTGAATGACTACTGGGTACATAACAAAATGAAGGCGAAAATAAAGATGTTCTTTGAAACCAATGAGAACAAAGATACAACATACCAGAATCTCTGGGACACATTTAAAGCAGTGTGTAGAGGGAAATTTATAGCACTAAATGCCCACAAGAGAAAGCAGGAAAGATCTAAACTTGACACCCTAAAATCATAATTAAAAGAACTAGTGAAGCAAGAGCAAACACATTCAAAAGCTAGCAGAAGGCAAGAAATAACTAAGATCAGAGCAGAACGGAAGGAGATAGAGACACAAAAAACCCTCCAAAAAATCAATGAATCCTGGAGCTGGTTTTTTGAAAAGATCAACAAAATTGACAGACCACTAGCCAGACTAATAAAGAAGAAAAGAGAGAAGAATCAAATAGACGCAATAAAAAATGATAAAGGGGATATCACCACTGACCCCACAGAAATACAAACTACCATCAGAGAATACTATAAACACCTCTGCTCAAATAAACTAGAAAACCTAGAAGAAATGGATAATTTCCTGGACACTTACACTCTCCCAAGACTAAACCAGGAAGAAGTTGAATCCCTGAATAGACCAATAGCAGACTCTGAAATTGAGACAATAATTAATAGCCTACCAACCAAAAATGTCCAGGACCAGACATATTCACAGCCAAATACTACCAGAGGTATAAGGAGGAGCTGGTACCATTCCTTCTGAAACTATTCCAATCAATAGGAAAAGAGGGAATCCTCTCTAACTCATTTTATGAGGCCAACATCATCTTGATACCAAAGCCTGGCAGAGACACAACAAAAAAAAAGAGAATTTTAGACCAATATCCCTGATGAACATCGATGCAAAAATCCTCAATAAAATACTGGCAAACCGAATCCAGCAGCACATCAAAAAGCTTATCCACCATGATCAAGTGGGCTTCATCCCTGGGATGCAAGGCTGGTTCAACATACATAAATCAATAAACATTATCCAGCATATAAAAAGAACCAAAGACAAAAACCACATGATTATCTCAATAGATGCAGAAAAGGCCTTTGACAAAATTCAACAGTCCTTCATGCTAAAAGCTCTCAATAAATTCAGTATGGATGGAATGTATCTCAAAATAATAAGAGCTATTTATGACACACCCACAGCCAATATCATACTCAGTGGGCAAAACCTGGAAGCATTCCCTTTGAAAACTGGCACAAGTCTGGGATGCCCTCTCTCACCACTCCTATTCAACATAGTGTTGGAAGTTCTGGCCACGGCAATCAGGCAAGACTAAGAAATAAAGGGTATTCAATTAGGAAAAGAAGAAGTCACATTGTCCCTGTTTGCAGATGACATGATTGTCTATTTAGAAAACCCCATCATCTCAGTCCAAAATCTCCTCAAGCTGATAAGCAACTTCAGCAAAATCTCAGGATACAAAATCAATGTGCAAAAATCACAAGCACTCTTATACACCAATAACAGACAAACAGAGAGCCAAATCACGAATGAACTCCCGTTCACAATAGCTTCAAAGAGAATAAAATACCTAGGAATCCAACTTACAGGGGATGTGAAGGACCTCTTCAAGGAGAACTACAAACCACTGCTCAGTGAAATAAAACAGGACACAAACAAATGTAAGAACATACCATGCTCATGGATAGGAAGGATCAAAATATCATTAAAATGGCCATACTGCCCAAGGTAATTTATAAATTCAATGCCATCCCCATTAAGCTACCAATGACTTTCTTCACAGAATTGGAAAAAACTGCTTTAAAGTTCATATGGAACCAAAAAAGAGCCCGCATCTCCAAGACAATCCTAAGTCAAAAGAACAAAGCTAGAGGCATCACGCTACCTGACTTCAAACTGTATTACAAGGCTACAGTAACCAAAACAGCATGGTACTGGTACCAAAACAGAGATATAGACCAATGGAACAGAACAGAACCCTCAGAAATAATACCACACATCTGCAGCCATCTGATCTTCGACAAACCTGAGAGAAACAAGAAATGGGGAAAGGATTCCCTGTTTAATAAATGGTGCTGAGAAAATCAGCCAGCCATAAGTAAAAAGCTGAAACTGGATCCTTTCCTTACTCCTTATACGAAAATTAATTCAAGATGGATTAGAGACTGAAATGTTAGACCTAAAACCATAAAAACCCTAGAAGAAAACCTAGGTAATACCATTCAGGACATAGGCATGGGCAAGGACTTCATGTCTAAAACACTAAAAGCAATGGCAACAAAAGCCAAAACAGACAAATGGGATCTAATTAAGCTAAAGAGCTTCTGCACAGCAAAACAAACTACCATCAGAGTGAATAGGCAACCTACAGAATGGGAGAAAATTTTTGCAATCTACTCATCTGACAAAGGGCTAATATCCAGAACCTACAAAGAACTCAATCAAATTTACAAGAAAAAAACAACCCCATCAAAAAGTGGGCAAAGGATATGAACAGACACTTCTCAAAGGAAAACATTTATACAGCCAACAGACACATGAAAAAATGCTCATCATCACTGGCCATCAGAGAAATGCAAATCAAAACCACAGTGAGATACCATCTCACACCAGTTAGAATGGCAATCATTAAAAAGTCAGGAAACAGCAGGTGCTGGAGAGGATGTGAAGAAATAGGAACACTTTTACACTGTTGGTGGGACTGTAAACTAGTTCAACCATTGTGGAAGACAGTGTGTCAATTCCTCAAGGATCTAGAACTAGAACTACCATTTGACCCAGCCATCCCACTACTGGGTATATACCCAAAGAATTATAAATCATGCTGCTATAAAGACACATACACACTTATGTTTATTGCAACACTATTCACAATAGCAATGACTTGGAATCAACCCAAATGTCCATCAGTGACAGATTGGATTAAGAAAATGTGGCACATATACACCATGGAATACTATGCAGTCACAAAAAAGGATGAGTTTGTGTCCTTTGTAGGGACATGGATGCAGCTGGAAACCATCATCCTCAGCAAACTATCACAAGAACAGGAAACCAAACACCACATGTTCTCACTCATAGGTAGGAATTGAACAATGAGATCCCTTGGACACAGTAAGGGGAACATTACACACTTGGGCCTGATGTGGGGTGGGGTCAGGGGGGAGGGATAGCATTAGGAGATATACCTAATGTAAATGACGAGTTAATGGGTGCAGCACACCAACGTGGCACATGTATACATATGTGACAAACTTGTATGTTGTGCACATGTACCCTAGAATTTAAAGTATAATTTAAAAAAAAATACAACTACTTTCAATTGTCTGTCAATACACCCTTTTGTCATATTAAAAGGTGTCCTCATACAGTAAGTCTTCAAACTCTCTGTCCCAAGGCAGTTTTGTCCCATGAGGAGCTAAAATATGTGATGCAATTTACCCATGTACCCATGTTTATTTTTCCTGAATGTATGTTATCTATTTGTGAATTCATGTTTCTTTCTACTTGTATCTTGAGAATTATTGAAGTCTTATGTGAGCAAAGAACCTTATTATCTATGAATCTGATTGATAAATTCTGCCTTCCAGAATAAAAAATGAAAGTAAGAGTTGCCATAATGAAAACCAAGTAACATTTATAAAAGAGTTAAGAATGTAGAATGAAACTACTATGTAGATTATGACAGATGTCTTACCCACAGAAATTCTGAACATTCTGCATATGTAGCATATTAGTTTATTCTCTGGTTGCTATAAGGACATACCTGAGACTGTGCAATTTATAAAGGAAAGAAGTTTAATTGACTCACAATTCCACAGGACTGGGTAGACTTCAGGAAACTTACCTTCATGGTGGAACAGGAAGCAAACATGTCCTTCTTCACATGGTGGTAGGAAGGAGAAGGAGTGCCAACCAAAGGGGTAAGCCCCTTATAAAACCATCAGATCAGATCTTGAAAGAACTAACTGACTATCATGAGAACAGAATGGGGTAAACTGCCCCCGTGATTCAACTGTGTTCACGTGGTCCTTCCCACAACATGGAGGGATTATGGGAACTAAAATTCAAGATGAGATTTGGGTGGGTATACAGCCAAAGCATAATATACCACACCTGGCCCCTCCAAATCTCATCTCCTCACTTTTCAAAACACAATCATGCCCTCCAACAGTCTCCCAAAGTCTTAACTCATTCCAGCTTTAACTCAAATGTCCAAGTCCAAAGTCTCATGTGAGACGAGGCAAGTCCCTTCCATCTATGAGCCTGTAAAATGAAAAGCAAGGTAGTTACTTCCCAGATACAATGGGGGTACAGGAATCAGGTAAATACACCTATTCTGAATGGGAGAAATTGGCCAAAACAAAAGAACTATAGACCTCATGGAAGTCCAAAATCCAGTGGGGCAGTCATTAAACCTTAAAGTTCCAAAATGATCTCCTTTGACTTCATGTGTCACATCCAGGCCATGCTGAGGCAAGAGATGGGTCCTCAAGCCCTTGGGCAGCTCTGCCTCTGTAGGTTTGCAGGGCACAGCCCCCTCCTGGTTGCTCTCTCAAGCTGGTGTTCAGTGTCTTGACTTTTCCAGGCCCATGGTGCAAGCTGTTGATGGATGTAAAATTCTGGGGTCTAGAGGATGGTGACCCTCTTCTCACAGCTCCAGTTGGCAGTGCCCCAGTGGAGATTCTGTACTGGGGCTCCAACTCCATATTTCCCTTCAGCACTGCCATAGTAGAGTTTCTCCATGGGGCCCCCACCCCTGCAGCAAACTTCTCCCTGGACATCCAGGAATTTCCATCCATCTGAAATCTAGATGAATGTTCCCAAACCTCAATTCTTCTGTGCACCACAGGCTCCACACCATGTGTAAGCCGCCAAGGCTTGCGGCTTTCACCTTCTGAAGCAATGGCCCAAGCTATACCTTGGCCCCTTGTAGCCATGGCTGGAGCAGAAGCAGCTGGGACATGGGGCACCGTGTCCATAGGTTGCATAGAGGAGGGCATCCCAAGACCAGTCCCAAGAAACCATTTTCTCCTCCTAGGCCTCCAGGCCTGTGATGGGAGGTGATGCCATGAACGTCTCTGGCATGCCCTGGAGACATTTTTTTCCATTGTCTTGGTGATTAACATTTGGTTCCTCATACAATGTCTGCAACTGACTTCAATGTGTCTCCAGAAAACAGGGTTTTCTTTGGTTGTTGTTATTGTTGTGTTTGAAACAGTCTCACTTTGTTGCCCAGGCTGGAGTGCAGTAGTGAGATCTCAGCTCACAGCAACCTCCACCTCCCGGGTTCAAACAATTCACCTGCCTTAGCCTTCCAAGCAGCTAAAATTGTAGATACGTGGCACTATGCTCAGCTAACTTTTGTCTCTCTCTCTCTCTCTCTCTTTTTTTTTTTAAGTGGAGACAGGTTTTAATCATGTTTACCAGGTTGGTCTAAAACTCCTGACCTCAGGTAATCCACCTGTCTTGACCTCCTAAAGTGCTGGGGTTTTCTTTTCTATCACATCATCAGGCTCCAAAATTTCCAAACTTTTGTCTCTGCTTCCTCTTGAATGCTTTGCTGCTTAGAAATTTCTTCCACCAGATACCCTAAATCATCTCTCTCAAGCACAAAGTACACTGATCTCTAGGGCAGAGACTAAATGCCGCCAGTCTCTTTGCACAGCAAGAGTGACCTTTACTTCAGTTCCCAATAATTTCCTCATCTTCATCTGAGACCATCTCAGTCTGAACTTCATTTTCCATATCACCATGAAGCATTTGGGTCACAGCCGTTCAACCAGTCTCTAGGAAGTTCCAAACTTTCTCACATTCTTCTATCTTCTTCTGAACCCCCCAAACCATTCCCACCTCTGCCTGCTACCCAGTTCCACAGTTGTTTCCACATTTTCAGATATCTTTACAGTAGCATCCCCACTATTCCCAGTACCAATCTGCCGTGTTAGTATGTTCTCCCACTGCTATAAGGATATACCGGAGACTGAGTAATTTATAAAGGCAAAAGGTTTAATTGACTCATAGTTCTGCAGGGTTAGGTAGTCCACAGGAAACTTAGGGCAAGCAAACACATTCTTCTTCATATGGCGGCAGGAAGGAGAAGAATGTGTGCCCAGCAAAGTGGGAAACCCCTTATAAAACCATCAGATCTTGAGAGAACTAACTAGCACAAGAACAGGATGAGAGAAACCACACCCATGGTTCGTGTATCTCCACCTGGTCCCTGCTGTGACACATGGGGATTATGGGAACTACAAGATGAGATTTAGATGGGTGTCCAGTCAAACCATATCATCTACTTTGTTATATGTGGAAAACTCTTTCTTTGTTGTCCAGAGGAAGTAATAGTTAATGATTGAAGTACAACTGACACTGTCAGCTTGAATTCACTAGAGAGCGTATCCTCAAGGAAATGGGTGATAATGATAGCTTTTAGAAAGTGAAATAAAACCAGACAGCTGCAGAACAGATTGAAAAATAGTTGCTCTTAGGAATTTAGTCTAGTTTCAACGTTGGATTTTGAAGCTTAAATATCAGGCAAATGATCTTTTCTTATGTTTCCATATTTTTAATTTATTTTTTCTTAAAATGTTTTTAGATATGACCTTGTGAGGCCAGAAAGGAATAAGATAGACAGGGAGAGAAATGTTACAGCAAATAGAGGAAGAATGTGGTCAGCTGGCAATGAGAAGAATACACTTGTGCAATGCTCCTCTCCCATCACTTCTTCCCTGCTATATCACCCTGATATGCAGTAGAGCAAAACCATAATAAAAACTAACCTGAAATCCTTTATAGTTTCAATGGAAATTAAAATGAGACTCTAAAAAAGAACATACTGAAATATGTGTAGTTTATGATGTTTGGAAAGATTAATCTAAAAAGTCTAGCAAAATCCTGAGGTCCCTGTATAATTCTGGACAAAAGAATATGAGGGTACTATCTATCCGGTTTAGGATTGTTCAAAATTCCTGTCATTATGCATTTTGAAACATTTGTAAAACCTCAGTGATACAATGTTTCTATTAATCAATAATTTATTGGGATTCTGTTATGTACCAACCTTCTAATCTCAAGTGTTTTTCATTATCTGCTGTGGTCAAAGAACTTGTTAGTATCCATTCAACATAGAGCAATTACACTTTAAAAAGATAACTGGTTATGTATGTACAACTCATTAGGACTCATTTTTCTTTTCCTAGACAATCCCCTAGTAAGAAAAAGCAATGAGGAGAGATTACTAAGATTCATATACACACTAGTGTTTTATCACTTAAGAAAAATATATGTTAGTTATGAAAGAACGAGCTTTGCTGAAGTGAAACGCATCTCCAAATACCTCTGCGGCTTAAGGCAATAAAAAGGTCTGTTTCACAGTATCTCACAGGCAGGTTAGAAAGGGGCTCTGCTCTATGCAGACATTTATGGACTCAGGCTGTCAAAGGTTACGTCATCTTTTAACGATACCCACAAGAATGTGTTACTTCTGTTGCTCTATCATGAGAAGAAATGACAGAGAGAAGTTGTTCTGGAAACTAAAGGCTTAGGTCAGGAAATGCCCCTTGCCACATATGCTTGCCACCTTTTGGGCAGGACCAGTCACATAGCCCCAGCTAAGTGAAATTTCAGAAGAGTTTTCTGCTTACCTAGAAGACAAAACAGAGACAAAAAGATTGATACTGGTGAGAAATGTTAATATCTTATATGTTTAACTTGTTTAAAATAAAAAGATTAGTGAAGATCTTCTATGAAGAAAACATTGTGTCAGATACTGTGTCGTATACAGAAATGAGCAAGATGCAGTCACTGACTAGAACACATTCAGTCTAACTGGGCTAGCATATTTACACCACTATAATAATGAAAGGTAGAATGTAAAATCATATTAAATTTGACATTGATTCCAAAATTTTATAGGGGTCAAAAAGTACAATTATAAGGTAAAGTTTAGGATGGGCTAAAGAACTACGCACTTGTCTTAATTCTTTTATGGCTCCACATTTATGAAGACCTCTATGTTTCACAATAAGAGGCTGATTGAATAATTTGATGAAGATTTTATTTTAGTGAATAATTGTGCTTATAAAATAACAAGACAAATACAGAAAGAATAGCATATAAAAATCACCTACATATAGTTTCATTATACTAAATAATTTTATGAATTGCTTTATTCATGATCTTTCTGTTTTGTGTTATTTAATGTGTCTATCTCAGGGATATGAATCCTGTGTTGTAAATGTTTGTAAGTTATAAGATGTTTCCTTATTCAATTTTTCATTCCCAGATCTTCTGAAGAAGATTTGAAAGAATGGCTTTAGAGACGGCCAAATGAGTATTTATGTCCGGTAGTTCCATGGATAGAAATCAAATCATCCAGAAGACACAATTTGATAAAACTAATAAAATAATTCCATAAAAATAATTCAATTTTCTCAGAATAATTTTTACTGTCATGGTGTGGGTTACTTTTAGTAAAGTGATTATTTGGAAATTAGATTGTTTAAAGTGGTATGCACCTAACAATTCTACTTTTATGTTTTTATGTTGTCAAAACTGATGTCATATTCTTACTTTATGTTTTATGTAACACATTTAAAATATCATCTAAGTTACCTAATGTACTATCTGCCAATTCTTCAAACAGATAAGACCTAAATTCAGTCAGCAAATATTATTATAAACGTGCTTAGACAATGCCCCACTTAACTTTCCAACTTTATTTTTAAAATCCTTCTCACATTCTTCTCCTTCATGCTCCTTACATACACCATTCTTTGTGCATACTATCCTTCCACCTAAAATATTCATTCACATGGGCATTTTCAGGTCTGCTTTGACTTATGCTTCAAATTCTCAGTACAGATTTATTCTCTCCAATAAATCTTTTGTTGGCCTGATAATCTAATTTATTTTGTTGATGCCAAGGTTTTATGAAGAAATCAACCTGATCTGCTTGATATCTCATAACATGCTCAACATAGTACTTGGCATATCATAATCACTTTTTTTTTTTTTTTTTCCTGAAATGGAGTCTCGCTGTTGTTGCCCAGGTTGGAGTGCAATGGCATGATCTCGGCTCACTGCAACCTCTGCCTCCCAGGTTCAAGCAATTCTCCTGCCTCAGCCTCCTGAGTATCTGAAATTACTGGTATTTTTAGTAGAGATGGGGTTTCACCATGTTGGCCAGGCTAGTCTAGAACTCCTGACCTCAGGTGATCTGCCTACCTAAGCCTCCCAAAGTGCTGGGATTACAGACGTGAGCCACCATGCCCAGCCACTAAATATTTTTAAATAAATAACTAAATGAGGAAATCAGTCACTAAAGATTACGTGACATGCTTAGTGGGAATCCTGGGCATGAGAGGGGCCTTTGGATCTTTAAAAAGGAGATAAAATTTGAGTATAGTTTTGAAGGATGCATAAGAATATGAAATATGGATAAGGAAGGGAGATGAAAGTTTACTGAAGAGAATGACATAATTCTATGAAGTCACATGGTAGAAAGACATCATTCTGTCTGTGGGCAATCACACTAAATGTCACCATAAGACTTAGGGTTTGAGGTCAGTGAGAATACAAGATTAAGTGTTTAGTAGTGTTCTATCATTTGACAAATTCAATAACATGGATAAATTCCTTAAAATATATCAATTACTAAAACTGACAAAAGATGAAATAAAAGACCTGAATCATTCTCTATCTATTAAAGAATTTGAATTTGTAATTAAAAACTGTTCCACAAAGAAACTTCAGGCTTAGGTGGCTTTTCTCCTAATGAGAACCAGCCTTCATGGCAGGAATAATACTGATCCTATGCAAACTCTTTCAGAAAATAAAAATGCATTGTGTCTATTTTTTTCTGATACCCAAATGAGAAAATAACATTATAAGAAAAATAAACTACATACTAATAGTCTTCATAAAAATGGAAACAAAAATCATTAATAAAACATTAGCAAAAGAAATCTAACAGTACATAAAAAGATGCCACACATGGTTTATCCCAAAAATGCAAGGTTTAACATTCACACACAAAAATCAGTCCATGCAATTTAGCATTTCAACAAAATAAAAAAAGAAAAGTTATATGCTCATCTCAATAGATGAAAAGCATTTGAAAATATTCAACTACCAATCATGATTTTTCAAAAATGTCCTATATAACTTAGGAATCAAGAGCGGGGCAGAGAAGGAACTCCCACAACCTGACAGAGGGCATCTATTTAAAAGAAAAAAACCTGCAGCTAACATCATACCTGACACTAAAACATGGAAATGTTTTCCCTAAGATTGGGAACAGATGTCTACTCTTACCATTTATATTTAGCATTTTATTGAAGGCGTTGTTCTATGAAATAAGGCAAGGAGGGAAAAAAGGATAAAGATTATAAAGAAAGAAGCAGAATTCCCATCAGAATCAAGACAATGATGCCCAGTTTTACTATATTATTTGACAATGTGGCTCTTCCTCTGCAAAACAGTCTTTCTATGTTTGGTAAAACCCGGTATAGAAGGTTACTATTTAGTCTGGCTTCCACCAGACTAAATAGACCTTTTCAGACATCGTCCCAAGTACATAATGCTGGGTATTTTCTTCCCTGGAAAAAGAAAGGTCACGTGATTAGAACTTAGATAGTAAGCAGTGTTTAGCTTAAATTGCAATATAAACTAGATAGTAGTGACACATTTGAGGGGAATGATGTTGGTTATTAAGGCATGCACCCTGATTGCAGCTGTTTGAATGCTACCTTGAGACCTCAGACTTTCTCTTTTCATTGTTCAAATAAGATATTTGTAGGAGTCAGGAGCACATCTTTGCCATTAGTTCAGAAGGATCCACTCATACTAAGTCTGCAATCATTAGATACATTATTGTATATTTGCCTATGATATTAGCAATAGTTAATGCTAATTTTGCACTTATTATGCATAGCATGTCTTCTATGAGATGCACACATGATGATTAAATGAATTCCCTCAAAAAGTAATGAGGTCAGTTTTATTTTCCCACTGTTTTACAAAGAGAAAAGTGGAACAGAGAGTTTAAGTAATTGGCAAAATTTGATTTATGCACATAAACCACTTGGAAACCAAAAATGCAATGGTTCAAAAATAACGGAAACATGTTCTATTTTGTTCACAATATTGAAATTAGTAAGTCCCTTTTCATTATTTACTTGTTTATATCCAGAATGTTCAATTAAGGTGAAACATATCAGTGAGCCATAGTTAATTAAAATAGGCTTCCATAATATGATCAAGTTAATCTGGAAGTCATTCTGAAACTCAGTGAACTCTAGATATAATTCTACAAACCGTTTTTTCATTTATCTTTAATATGATTTACTTCAAAAGTTCTTCATTATTATTTTTTGGAGGCATCCCTACTATCTTGGAAAAATGCCACATGATAAATTTATTACATACTGGATAGTCTATACAATTTTATTATTTAATAATTTTGAATTTGATAATTAAGATTGCTTACACTACAGTTTCAAGATTGTTTAATCAATCAACACATACTTATTTGTCACCAGCCCTCTTCACTTCAATGGATATTCAAGGTAAAATTGATTTCATGAAAGACTCGTCAAGAAAATAAGGAGAAATAAAAATATCAACAAGAATTATAAAAAAAAACCTATAGAGGAGAAAGTGTAAATAAAAGAGAGAAAACTTTGAGCAGTGCTTTGTCAATGTATTTCAAATTTAGAAATAATGATCACTTCCAAGAAAAACATAGCAACACAATTAATTCAAGAAGTTGGGTGAATAGATTCATAACCAATTAAAGAATTTGAATACATTTAAAAATATTTAACAAATAATTTTAAATAACTTTAAAGTTTAGTTTTACTGAACTGTCAATAAACAAATACTTCTTATAAATACATAATTCTTATTATGTACATACATTTCCAGAGAAAATAAGAGGCCGCTATACCATTCTTTTTATGAGGCTTATGTAAGTGTGTTATCAATATGAGACAAAGTAATTAGTCTTACTCATTAACAATGATGCCAAAAATCCCCATTCAAGATCATTCAATAGCGGCTTTAATGTGGTAAAATTTATTTACCTACTTTTAAAATTCCTAAATTAATTTACCTAATTTTTGAGAAATTCATTTACTTAATTTCCTAAGTTAGTAAACTGAAAAAAGAACAGGAAGAACACCATAATATCACCTCAATAGATTTTTTTAAAACATTTGAAAAATTCAGTGCAATTTTATATTAAAAATAATTTGCAAACTAGAAACAGAATGAATCCTACACATCTTAATTATTGATCATAGATATATAACTAATATCAAATGAATGATAAAACATTTAAAGCATTTTTAAAATAATGAGAAAAATGGCCACTATCATGGCTTCTATTCAACGTTTGTTGAGCAGAAAAAATAAAAATACAAAGAAATATGTAAATGTTTAAAAAGACACCAAATCTGTATTAGTCACAGATAATATAACTGACTATACAAAACATCGGAAAAACTTAGAGAAAAAAATTTATACTCCATTTTACCAAGTGGCTGATTAAAATTTAACAAGTGGCTGATTAAAAATCAATTGCCCTTCTCTTTGAAAACAATCTAAAAATCTTCTTGATAGACATTTACCACTAAGCTATGCTTATAGAATGTAAATCAAACCAAAACAAATGGAGAAAATCTTATACATCAATGGAAAGAATCACTATCAAAGATATCTTTTCTGAAATTGATTAAAATATTCAATAGATTTCAATTAAAATTCCAACAAGAATATTTCTGGAGGTTGCGAAGATTCTCATTTTCGTGAAGACGTGGACTAAGAGGAATGCTTATATACTGCAAGTGGTTATGTGACATTGTGTATGAACTTTGAAAATTCAATCTGACATTTTCTTGTAGAGTTAAAAATATATATACCCTGTACCTCCACAAAAGTCTAGAGAAACTGTTGCCATGTATGCCAAGAGACTTCATCAAGAGTGTTCATTGCAGCTTTGTATTAAACTAGAAATCCAAACAATGATCACTATGAAAATGATTAATTTTCCTGTATTGTAGTCATCTAAAAGAATAATATACAAAGATAAAATTGAGATATCAGCCCTTCACTCGTCAGCATGGCTAAATTACAAAAACACTGATATGACAAAAGAATATAACATGGTATCATTTATACAAAGCCTGTAAACATACAACACTTAACTCTGATATTTTGGAGACAGGTGTATATGTGGTTAATCCATAGTAAAACGTAGGAATAATCGTATTAATACTTTGATGGAAAAAAAAATAAGATTAAGGAGGGTACAAAGATTCTTCAAGGTTAATTTTAGTACTTAATTGCTGAATCTGGCAGTGGATGTATATATGTTTTAAATTATTCTTTATGCCTTAAGTATACATTACATATTATTTTTTGTGCTCAAAATATTAAATAATAAAAACAAAAGAAAGCAGAATGATTATGTGAGCATCCAGGTTGGCATAGGGGTAGGCTGAAGGTGGGGAAGTATTCTAAGCAGAGGCACCATGCTGTTCAGGGAGCAGAGGCAGCAGATTACAAGAATTGGCAGATAAAAATGGATATTGTATTTTAGGGCATTTCTTCCTCTATGACTAAAATTATCCTTCAGAAATGAGTACGTTTTATTTGAATCTTCACTAAGTCTCTCATATAGTAGGGTACTTTCTTCCTTCTTTATTTTCAACAAACAGATACTTTTTGAGGGCAAGACAGAATAGTCTAAAATTACCACAGCCCATAATTGTTTTAAATAGTTATAGAGTCTGCCTGAGCAAATCGGAAAGACGAGGACTGTGGAACAATCATAATCCTACTGGAGGTACCTACTGACAGTTGTATTTCTTCACCTTCCTTTTTCACTTAACCCCTCCACAATTTATCTGAATAGATCCTTAGAAAACATTAAAATTCCACAAGTCATGAACTCTTTTATTTGAGAGGTAAAGGATTTCAAAACCGTATTTTAAATTTAGCTTTATGAATCGGTTTTGATGAAAGAATGTAAAAATGCAAATTTCAGTAAACATTGCAAATTGTTGCTTTATGTATTGCCACACATACACTGGAAGATTTAACTAACATGATACATTTAAATGTAAACACATTTAAATTCACTGATGATTCTTTGTTGAGTATCTCTGCTGCTTGTAGCTTTATTTCATTTTTCAATAAAGAATGAAGAGAAATGTCTCAGAGTTTGGTAAAGCTATTTGGGTTTTATGCTTGCATTGCTGTGAAAGACTGCATAAAACATTACTTGAAAAAAATTTCATTTTTCTCTGCTGTAACTGGATACCACTACATGGAGCTTATAAGTAGGCCATAAACACTTTCAAATATACATCTTTTAAAAGAATATAACAACTTTAAGTTATGTTTCCTAATTTTCTCCTACATTGTAGCATTTAATCATGCTTGTGTAAGTGTTGGATAACATATGACTTTATTATTGCTGGAGCTCTGGTCCAGGCCAGACCTCATGAATTACAGAGAATAAATGTTTATCACTCCAAACCCTCAAATGGGGCAAAGGTTTTTGAACAGTCAGAAAAGATTTGGTTTTGCATCTTTTTTTTACTTGAATGTTTCTTTTAAACTTTCCCCAGATATTCATGCTTGCCAAATCTATTAAGTAAAGTACTTAGTGTTGGTGGACTCATGGTGAACAAGTAGAGCCTCGTTCCCTGTAATCTTATAAAATAGGAGACGCTTTCATTTGCTGAACAGCATGATGTAGGATTCTATCAACCATTGTGCTTCTCAAAGACAAGGTAAATGTGGTTGCTGCTAAATTAACCTTTCCTGAAAACAAAGCTAAATTGTGTTTTCTGGTGGCTAATCACAAAATGGGTAAATTCTATGGCTCAGGATAAATACCACCTGCTGATAATAGTTATTTCCTTATTCTCAATTTTAATTAAATATGTTGTCAAAATGTTTCAGCGAACTCTTGGAAAACTATACCATAAATAATACCTGTAAGTTAAATAAATGAAAGAGCTTACATTTCAGCATTAAAACCCCAAAGCCATAATCACCCCACTATATTTATTGTCTGATACAATGTCCAAGGGCAACAAATGGGTAGAATTTGCCAAGATGTAACTTTTTGTTGAAATATACTTTTCTCAGATATCAAAATGCTAAGTTGATGAAAAAGTAACAAAAATGAGATTTTAATTAAACTGTACAATATACTATTTTTCTAAGTGGGAAGAAGTAACATCTCCAGCTAAAAATAATAATAGCATTCTGCTTAATAGCCCACTGCTTATGCATGCAAAGGAGATAAGTAAAACACATTCATATGGAAAAAATCATGTTTGGCAAAGGTCTATGACCATTTTGTTGAGAATTACAGAGGAAAACATAAATATTTTGTAATATATATTATTAAGATAATATTTACTTCATTTCTTCAAACTTCTGTCTTCTCATAAAGTTCAGTAATTTTGGAGGTTAAATATTTTATGGTCTCTCATTAATATTTATGAGAAATTTGTCATCTTTATCATGATATACCCTTGCTAAAATTGTTAAGAATTATTTGGTCAATATAATATGACTATGAAGGGATTTTTTGGAAAGGATAAAAATTAAAATGGTTGTAATGAAATCTCATTTTGAAGACATGAATGTTTAAGAGTACTCTTGTATACATCAAAAAAATTAAGAATGAAAGCTTCAAGAAGCCTATTTTGAAAGTCAGTGTTTGAAATAAAACCTACAAAAGCCAATGCTTTAGAAAAATGGCGAAAAACCAAGAATGATGTCCTCTTATGTCAAGACATAAGAGCATCTCCAATGCTAGACTCCAAGATCCCCTACAGTGCATTGGTTGGGTGCCATATTCTCATCTTTCTACAGAGGAATAAATATTTTATATTTTAAGTGGCTATGACAAAAAATTCTGCAAAATAGATCAAAATACACATAAGCTTTTAAATCAAGCTAGTTTCAGTACTTCATCTTCATTATTGTTGCCCGGTAGTAGAGTACCTACCAACCCAGAACTTCCATTGGCATACTTTATGACAGAACAAGAAACTGAACTGCTGTAACATAGCCACTTGATAAATATGTATTGAATTAAATAACTTTATTGTCAGTGTCCTACCATATCTGAACTGTCATCTGATATGCACACTGTTTCAATGAAATTTTAAAATGTCGCCTTTTCTTGTGATTTTTTTTAGAGATTGCTTTTTTGAAGTTGTCATAGTTGTTTTTCTTGATATCTGTTCTGTCTATGAATTGCAAGAAACACACAGTCACTTTGAGGAAGATAGGACATAGGAACATTACAAACAAAAAAAGCAAAAAAAAAAATAGATAAAAGAGATTATTATTATTTTTATTCCTGGATTTTTCCCTGGGTGTTTTTGATAATTCTCTGTGCCTTAGAGAACAATATTAGAGCACGAAAGGAAGCCTTTTGTTAGTATTTTAATTTTTTCTTACCTCTTATTCTTTATTATCACAGTTTGCATTATTGATGAGACAATTTTAGTTAATAGGTAGTTCCCTTAGAATGAGAAATTCCATTCAAGAAACAATTATGGGCACCTCACAATTTTGTAAGTAACATTTTTACTAAGTAAGTGGTATTTAACTTACAATGAGGTGATAAAGAACATGGATTTGAAGATACAGAGTGTTAGTTTTGGGTCTCAGAATTAAAAATTTGGCAATCAGCTCAGTTCTTCTAGGTGTCTGATCCTTACAAGTGGAAACGGAGGGCTCTTACAGTTGCAAAGTTATGATAAGTTATAAGAATGTAGCACAGTACCTGATGTATAATAAATACACAGTAAATATTAGCTATTATTAGTATTATACCTATCAAATTTAACAATGACAAAATGTTCATGATTAAAAGGTATGAAGTAAGATTCGGTAACAAATTATATATAAAGGAGCATGTGTCATCCTATTGATTACCAGGATGACTTCAATAATTTTGGTTCTTACATACCTTTTCATGTGGATCACTACTCAAAACATATCTCATTAAAAAGCAGAACTCTTTCCCAAAAACAGAAAGGGTCATTCTTGTTTCAGTAATTGACTAGTAGCTGCACTGCCTTGCTGAAACTATTAGCCAAGATCTAAAGATCAATTTATGGAAAAAAAAAAATCTCTCCTTTGCTTCATTAGAAGGTAAAGGAAGCTGTTCACAAATGTAGGTGATTCTGAGGCTATGATGAAGAAAAGTACATTCCTGGTGGGCTCTTACTAGCATGTAGGCCAAATGGGGCTTCAGGAATAGAGCCAAGATCAGGCCTAGGAAAGCAGTCTTGGCAGGAGAAGCTTCAGATATAAAGAGTCAAATAACAAGGAATGACCGGAGAGTACACAAAGTCCAGGTATTTTTTCTTGTCTTTTTATTCATAGTTTAAACGACTTCAGAAAGATCTAGTGAAGTCTTTTCTTTTTCCTTCAGCTTTTAAATTCTGGGGTACACATGCGGGTTGTGCGGGTTTCTTATGTAGGTAAACGTGTGCCATGGTGGTTTGCAGCACAGATCAACCCATCACCTTGGTATTAAGCCCAGCATCCATTAGCTATTCTTCCTGGTGCCTACCCTACCCCCACCGCCTTCGACAGGCATCAGTGTGCCTTGTTCCCCACCATGTGCCTATGAGTTCTCATCAGTTCAGCTCCCACTTACAAGTGCGAGCATGCAGTGTTTGGTTTTCTGTTCTTGTGTTAGTTTGCTAAGGATAATGGCTTCAGCTCCGTCAAGATCTAGGCACAAATGCCATTTGACCCAGCTATCCCATTACTGGGTATATACCTAAAGGAATATAAATCATTCTCTTATAAAGATACATGCACGTGTATGTTCATTGCAGCACTATTCACAATAGCAGACATGGGATCTAGTGAAGCCTTAAAGGGCAGAATAAAAAAAGTCATTGAAATATATTGTAATTTTGAATGAAAAATGAAAAACAAATTTTCAGAGCTCCAGGTTCAAATGAGGTCACATCATACGACTGTAGTTTGCTGGCTTGAATCAGCAGGGGACAATGGGATAATGGTTCCTATCATGTGGATTAAACTCTTTCAAAGTAGTCTTGCTTTTCCCCGAATAATTTAGAAATAACTTTTTAAAGATTTTTCTAATAGTCCCTTACATGCATACAGGGGCAAGACCAAAGCCAAGTTAAAGCAACAGGAACTGTAAACTACAAAGATTCTTCCCCTTTTGATTAGTAAGAATCTATTCCTGAATTAATGTTATTTTGCTGGGCAACTTCTTCCAAAATGTTTTAGACAAAAATTTCTCATAGGAAACATGCAGTCACATACATAAATAGACTTCATTAAGCTCATTCATTCTATCAGTTTTCTGACACATGGTTTCAGATGTCTAGAACCCAGTATATATCCAAGAGAATCTTTGCCATGATACGAATAGAATTATATCAGTCTGGTACCATCAGGCTTCCAAATTATGTCCAGATATACTGAACATCCTATTAATGTACAGATAAAGCTAAGTTCAAAGCAAGATTCCTGTTACATTCAGAACTGTGAGTATGATGCTGTTTAAATTAACCCATTTATCAGAGTCATCCTATTAATTTTTCATTTTATTCTATTTTGGGCCATGATGAAACAGTAATGCTTAAGTTCACTTTATCTCCAAAAGAATCATCAGAGTCTGAATGATTTGTATACATTGTCAACTAGCTACATTTGAAATACAGTTGTGAAGTACTAAAATAGTGACTTTCAGAGTAGTAAAAAGGTCATATATACCATCAGTCAGTTAACAAATAATATGTTCAAAATATGAGACTGTTTCATCTGTGTTGATTTTTTCCTACGAGTCAAATAGTAGCTTTAGTTAAATCTATTTTATACTAAACTATTTTTGCAGGGTTTATGTGAACTAACTGAGGTAAGAAAAGAAAGCAAAGGTGCTTTTGATAATGGGGAGAATGAGGAATAATGAACTCTTCGAGGAATGGAGTCTAGACATGAGCGGTAAACAGCACAAGGGTCTTAACTACTTCAGATGTTATGAATGCAGAAGCTCGTGAGGATTGCAGTGCCGCACAGAGGTATTCTTAGTTACTGTTTGTAATAACCATATGCTGGGTATCAATTAGTAACAATGTGTTACAGCAGGAATCATTTATTACGTGTGTTAAGCTATAGCTAATACTTCTACAAATAGCATTCTAGAAAGCAACCTCTAGAAGAGGGTCATGATAAAAGCACAGTTCAAAAATCTTCAATCCCTTTTTTGGCCTACTGTAGATAGTAATAAAATACAAAAAATTTTGTTAGGGTTAATTCAAGCTTCTGTGTGTTGACATTATGAACTCAACTTATCTTTAAAACCTCATTCTTCTTACTTTTAGTCATATCGACTGTTCTCTTTATTTTTCTTAGAAAAATGCTCTGCTTGCTTCTGTGAACATGTCCACAGCATGGTTTTTTTTATTTTTATTTTTTATTTTTTTGGAAACAGAGTTTCATGCTTGTTGCCCAGGCTGGAGTGCAGTGGTGTGATCTTGGCTCACAGCATCGTCCACCTCCCAGGTTCAGGTTCCAGCAATTCTCCTGCCTCAGTCTCCCGCATAGCTGAAATTACAAGAATGCGCCACTATGCCCAGCTAATTTTGTATTTTTAGTAGAGATAGGGTTTCTCCATGTTGGTCAGGCTGGTCTCAAACTACTGACCTCCAGTAATTGGCCCACCTTGGCCTACCAAAGTGCTGGGATTACAGGCGTGAGCCACCGCACCTGGCCACCACAGCATTTTTTAATTTCTGAAATGCTTCCTCATGTCTATCCAGCTCCAGTAAAATTCCAACACAATTCTTAACAGTTCCTTGAAAACTGTTCATAAAGATATCTATAATGACTTTTTTTCTTTAAAAATGTACCACTCATCCACTCAGTATACCACTGCTCTAGCAATGAATTATATTTTTCCTGGTAAAATATGTGTATTGCTATTTAATATTTCATGACTTTAAAAAACTTTCTCTTTATATCACTGCCATCAGTAAATTATAAAACCCAGATAGACAGAGACGTCAGTATGTTTTCTAATGTTATATAACACCTTTTGTTACAAAAATCTTAAGTAGTCATTTATTTTTAAGTGAATATGATCACGCTTGACCGAAATGTATACCATCTCCAAAGCCAACCAGATAATCATAAAATGTTGGACTAAATAAAAGATTTTTATCCAAACTAATTATGAGATTAGTGCATCTTATTTAAATACTGGAGTAATCTAATAAATATTTTGCATTAATAAGTGTTTATTGTTTTTAAGCGATAACATCCAACTCCAGATGATGCCAAGTTCTAAAAAAGGAGTTTAATAATAGTGTATTTGCCCAGTGACTTCATGGCTAGGTACTGTCTCAAAAGATATGAAAGCATATGTCCACAAAAAGATGTGTATGAATCTTCAAGGTAGATTAATTCTTAATAGCCCCAAATTGGAAAGAAATAAAATGTGTATCACAGGATAATGAATGAACAAATTGTAACATATTCATATGAAGGAGCACTTCTTAGCAATAACATGAATGAAATATCCCAGAAATATTAGGTTGAGCAAAAAAGGCCAGACACTAAAGATATATAACATATTGTTCCATTCATACAAAGCTTAAGTTGCCAAAATTAATCTGTAGGGATAAAAATATCAGAACAGTGCGTCCCCCAGGGGAAGCGGTACAGTGGAGAAAAGGGCATGAGAAGCATTCTGCAGTTGTGCAAATATTGTATATATTAATGAGGGATAGTTATATTGGTGGGTAAATTTTTTCAAATCTCAAACAGTACATGTAAATTTTGTACATTTTAATTTATGCAAGATGAATATCCATAATCAAAACAATATGGTATAGCTTTAAAAATATCACTGGGAGGCCTCCATAACAAGGGACAAAACCATTCCTTAAATATTTTATAATGAGAATACTGAAAATTTTTAACGTCACCACTGAGCTTCAGATACCAAAGTTTGCACTTCTGGCATACACGGATGTGTATGTATATATGTGTGTGGTGTGCACACATGCATGCATTTTTGTGAGTGTGCCTTACTGCATTTGTGACCTTGCTTTAACTTGATTACCTCTGTAATGGCCCAATCTTCAAATAAGACCACATTCTGAGGTACTGGGGTTAGGATTCAGCATGTGAATTTGGGGGAGTGGGGACACAATTCAATCCATGACTTGTAGGCAGCAGCAAACATAAAGTATAGTACATCTTACAGAATCTCTCAGCAGCAAATTAAAATATTTGGCTCTGAAATCATTGGCAGAACTTGTCACGTGGCTCTATATTACTTCAGTGTATATGGGAAATTGAAATCCTACTGTATATCAGGAAGACAGGGAGCCGAAAGTATTTGGTGAATAGCATTAATGATCACTTGTCCTAGTATTTGAGTCTTTTAATAAATATATCAGTATTTTTAGAGTAAGCAAAGGAGGGATTAACAACCCATATGGCTTGACTGTGTCCCTACCCAAATCTCCTCTTGAATTGTAGTTCCCATAATCCCCACATGTGGGAGGGACCCAGTGGGAAGTAACTGAATCATGGAGGTGATTACTTCATGCCATTCTCATGATTGTGAAGGAATTCTCACAAGATCTGATGGCTTTATAAGGGAGTTTTCCTCTTTTGCTTGGCACATCTCCTTCCTGATGTCATGTGAAGAAGGACGTGTTTGCTTCCCATTCTACCATGATTCCTGAGACCTCCCCAGCCATGTGGAAGTGTAAGTCAATTAAACCTCTTTCTTTTATAAATTACCTAGTCTCAGGCAGATCTTTCTAGCAGCCTAAGAATGGACTAATACAACAACCAAGACAAGATACCAGTGATCGTGCTCTTTTTCTACACAATAGTTATTTTCATATACATTAAATATTCTATTATTTCGTTTCAGTTTCCTATGTTTGTAGAAAAAGTAAGGGCATAATAACAATGGTGTTCTGATTATTCTATTCATGGAGTTAACATTGCTGGAAAACTAAAAAAAAATCTAGATAGAGGCAAATATCTTAAATATTATACCAAATTACCTTCCACTTAAGAAAAGTTTTCAGGAAATCATAGTGAAACTAAATATGATTAAGATTTAGAAGGACATTAAATAAAAGATTGGCTTCCTGGACATTGGGACATTCTGCATTATATCATTTGCTATTTAAGTTCTAAATAAATTAAAAATTCTTTTCTCCATGATACCATGAGTAATGTAATATGCATGCTAAAAAACACCTTTTAAAACCAGCACATACTATATGATTAACGCTTTGTGGAAACTTCTTTTTCTTACTATTAAATTTTATTATCTTGCACATTTAATATTTAATTCCAGGACAAAGTCTTATTTATTTGGTTTTTCTTATTTTTTCTACTACCATATCAGCACATAATTCAATGACCCAAAGCTATCTTCTTATTTGCATTTTCTTTAATATTGTAATCTACAAATGTGTCCCTGTTTAGGTATTGATATCATCTATCACAAAGGCTATTTTCTTCAGATGTACATTTTCCTTTGTTTGATGACCTTAGTTTATTGTTACCAAAATTTATTAAATGTGATTCCTTGTCTACTTAAACATTTTTTTTTCATTTAATAGTGAGTATTACAATGCAAGGAGACTTTCACATATTCCTGGGGGTGTTCATGAACAAATACAAAGGAATGCTATGTGAAATGAATAAATATTGGGAGTGGAGTAAAGGAAATAGAACAGATTTCTGAAAGTACAACACATTTAAAAGAAATTTAATTTCTATAAATTTATACCTTATTGCAGGCCTGGAAAATCTGTTATTAAAAGCCTACTTCATTTTATAAAATATTGTCCTTACTATACTTTAAAACTGAAACCATATAGTAATTTACAGAAGGGAGTAATGGGGGGCACTGTATTTAATACTCAGTTTAGGAAGAGAATATATCTTTTTTCTTTTTCTTTTTTTTTCTTTCTTTTCTTGAGACAGGGTCTCACAATGACATGATTTCGGCTCACTGCAACTTCCCACAGGATCCCAGACTCAAGCGATTCTCCCATCTCAGCCTCCCAAGTAGCTGGGAATACAATCAAGTACCATCATGCCCCGCGTTTTTTCTTTCTTTCTTTCTTTTTTTTTTTTTTTTGTATTTTTTGGTAGAGACAGGTTTTCGCCATGTTGGTCAAGATGGTCTTGAACTCCTGACTTCAAGTGATCTGCCCTCCTCAGCCTCCCAAAGTGCTGGGATTACAGGCGTGAGCTACTGTACTTGGCCTAGGAAGAGGAGATAGCTATGTTGTTTCCTAAAAAGCCAAAAAAAAAATAGAAAAAATTGTATGTATACTTATTCCTATATAGAAAAAATTTTATAGGAATATGTATTAAAATACAAATATTCAAAAATATATAGAAATATGTAGAGGATTGCTGTCATCATAACATATACAATATCTGAGACACATTTAGGTTGATACCCAATAATTGTATTAAAGGTCAGGTGATAAAACTGTAAAGGAAATGATTTTTACTCAGTTAAAATACGTCTGAATATTTGTGCTATCATTTGATTAGTTACCTGGTTCTTGGAACATGGTTCTTTGCCTCATGTCTTCATTTAGTTGACTTTCTGAATTCTTAATTGCTTTATTTCTTCTTAGTATATAGAACTAAATGAAAGAAGAAGAAATTAAAACAAAAATCAAGAATAAAATTAATGATATTAAAAGGCAATTTGAAAGGGTTTGGAGTAATAATTAGGATAATGAGGAAAATCACTTTTCAGTTTTACAATGTATTTTATTGGTATGTAATTTGTCTTAAATCATCTTCATCTGCATTGAACCACATATATATATATATATGTTTTTTTTTTTTGAGACAGAGTCTTGTTCTGTCACCCAGGTTAGAGTGCAGTGGCGTGATCTCGGCTCACTGCAACCTCTGCCTTCCTGATTCAAGTGATTCTTCTGCCTTAGCCTCCCGAGTAGCTGGGATTACAGGCACTTGCCACCGCACATGGCTAATTTTTGTATTTTTAGTAGAGACAGGGTTTAACTATCTTGGCCAGGCTGGGCTCGAACTCCTGACCTTGTGATCCACCTTCCTCGGCCTCCCAAAGTGCTGGAATTACAGGCATGACCCACTGCGCCCAACCTGGACCACAAAAATTTAAACAAACAAATAAACAAAAGACTACTATGACGAGGAAAATATCTGAGAGAAGTGCTAAAGAAAATCTGGCATATAAAAATGCAAAGAATAAAGGAATTTATTTGTAGTAAGTTTGGATACTGTAATCAAAACATGCTCTTATTCCCTGATCAAGTTATTGTAAAATAACTTAAATCAGTAAACCCTGCTGAAAATGTTCAGTGAGCTTTAATCTGTTTTTTCAAATTGACTAGCAAAATATGTATTAGCATGGTTAATGAACCATAAAACACATTATTCATTGTTTTATTCAAAGATGCTTGTGCTAAAAATCTTGTTATCTATACTTGCAGCTATAACTAAAAGAACAAACATAAAACTAACTTTGCTTTCCAAGTCATACAAATCATATAAAAACAATTCCACAAATTAAAGAAAATCAAACCTCTTTGACACCACGCTTTTGTTTTATATAAGTATTACATCATCTCAGGTATTACATCCAGATTTAGCATTGAGATGTTCTTAAAATAAAGTTATTCAAATTTAGTGTACTTCAAGGCAATTTGTCCGTACTCACTATTTCACTGTACAGTGAGTTGCCAGTTAATAGCTTATCATTTACCCCTGAATTTCAGTCTTGATCAGGATTTCTGGGTCTACTTTAGTTAGCATTCCTCGACATGACATTCTCACATATTCACTACTATCCAATGTATTTTCTCTTCTAGAAATAGATTTGCATTCCTCATGAAGCTTTCATCTTTGTCTCTGGGCCTTTGTTTATGTTTTAGTAACAGATATTATTCTATGGTAACTGTATAATGGGCCTAACAGAGTAAATAGAGTATTAGGATGACCAACACACATAGGGTGACACATACATAGGATGACCAACACACATAGGGTGACACACACATAGGGTGACCAATAGTCCTGTTTTGCCTGGAACTGGACTGTTTTGTAGGACACAGGACTTTCAGCACTGGAACCACAAAAGAAAAGTAAGAAAAAACAGTCAAATTATGAAGATCTGGTCTCTTCGCATATACTATGTTTTCAGTAAAGCAGAATTCCTTTACTCGTATCTCTTTCAATATTTCTTAATTCAAATGAAAAAAGATATCCCCCTATCCTTGAAGCATTTGGAAGATTTGTGTTCATGAAATTCTCTTCATCTAAATGCCACAGTGTCCTCTCCTATAAATCACTGTATTGGCCCTGAGCCTTTGTACATAGCTGTAAGTGGTTGTTTGTCTGAGTGCTGTTGCTGAAGGCCTTGTCAACCATGGCGGTGAGCAGACACAAAAATACCTCCATGTTTATATTTGAGAATTTTAATGTAGTAGGACCTGTAAAATCATACCTACTCATTTTTTGGCTGTGGGGATCAAGTGAGGTAAACGCCTAAAAATCAAAAAGCATTCTACTCAATTTTTATAGTTGTATATTCAGTTTAAGCCTTTTGTTTTGTTTTGATTTTTGCTGTTTTCTCCATCCCATGACTCAAGGATGTTGCCTAGATGTGTTTGTTCTCCCTTGGCTCATGGAAAGATTACAAAGTTCAAAGACAACTTCAGTTGCTACAGATACGTTTCTGAAGCCATGCTAGAAAGATGGGGCGAGAAAAAGTAGCAAGAGAAAGAAGCCAAGCCATAGTTGGGGGCAAGGTCAGCCTCATAACTTGTGGACTCCAGTGCACAATAAAAGTGTAGGGCCCCTTGTTCAAAAAGGAGGAAAAATGCTTCATTCTTCCTTTTGTGATTTCTCTATAAACAGTCATGATGTTTTAAAAATTTATCTTAATTTTGCACTCTCTCAGCACAGGAAGCACAGGAGTACTTGCGGGGAAAACACAGACCCTGACAAGTGCCAGGGGCCCCACTCTGTAACTAGGCTCATGGGGCATGTGCCCAACGCTGAACCTCTTCACATCCACACCCAGAACCCCTTGAGGATAGAGGGTGTGAGCGGTCACTGGCTGGAGACTGAGAAGCAGTCCGGGGAAGGCCAGAAAGCCCCAAGGCAAGACCATGTGTGTGTGTCAGTGCTCCAAGGTCCTAGGGCATGCTTTATTCCCCCGTCATACATCACTTTACAATTCAGATTCAAAGCAAAAGTTATTAAAATTATTAGGAGAGCAACCAGAGAGCATCAAACCCCAAGTCTCTGAGTGTGAAGCTCTGTCCGATTGCACTGCTCACATAGCCATGGAGCTGCCCCTGGATGGTGGAGATTTCCTATGACTAGAATCCTGGACAAGAATCTATGAGTCTTGCAGCTGGCAGGACAGAAAAGGGTATCCAAGTCCCACTCCTGGCAATAATCCTCTAAAGGGAAAGAAACTCCAAGGAGATGGACATGGGATACGTCTAGAGAGACAGCTAAAAGCCTTTCTGAATCCCAAAACTGTTGAAAAGTTATCTTGCTTAAATTTTACTTTAAAGGGCCATGTGATTTTGGACAGAAGAGGTATCAGTGACAATGACAACCTCAATATGAAAACCTCCTTCTCAAGTTTTGGGCAAATACATGATAATCTCAGATCTTTGTTCAATGGTGTGAGGAGGCACCATTGCAAATGTTAGCAATTTTTATTTCCAGGCATTCCAACAGGATGGTGGATGCAGATTTAATGTGATTTAGTGGAACTAATACAGAGTGATTTTTCTTACACATGAAGTTTGGAAATAATAAGAAGAAATGACTGCTTTATTACAAACTTTGATATTTATTGTTTATATAAATAATTAGTAATATTGATAGTTAACATTTAGTATTTCATCACTATGCTTCAGATGCTGTTCGATTCATTTTATATGCATTATTTTGCATAATCCTTATAGTACCATGTAAATGATATAATACTATTAACCTCTTTTTACACATGACGAAATGAATGCAGACAGCATTTAATGAATTGTGTAAAGTGATACGTCTCGCAATTGTAGGTTCAGAATTTGACCACAAATAAATAGGCTCCAGAACCTGTCATATGAAGTATTAATTGGCTTATATTTAAAATAAAATGAAAGTCATTACTTCATTTTACCTTCATTTCAAGGTTGTTTATGTTTGTACCCAACCAAGAATTGATGGTAGAAATAGAATACAAATGTGTACTTTTAAAACTTTGAATCTAGTTTTTGAAATTGCTTTTGGTGTTTGGACAATCTAGGAGACACCATAGGAAAACATATTAAATTTATTCATATAAGGGTATAATTGCTACTTCAAATGTGAAGTCTGGCTTTCAAGTCCAAACTGACTTGTTTGAAGTAGAAAATAACTATATTTTACAATGGATAGAACAATAATACACAATTTGGTTGATCAGAATATGTGTATGCCTGAGTATTCTTTATATGGCGTAAGATCTATTTAGCCCTATGAGATTGGAAAAGAAGAAAATGAAAAAATATTTACACTTAAGAAATAACTTCAATTTCAGTGAGATTATTTGTACATTAATATGCTAAGTGAGATAGAAATAAATAACAATTGTCTATAGGTTGCCTTAATAACACAAACACAAACAAAATAATTTGACATTTTTTTCTGTGTTCTTTTGAACATTAGATCACAGATTTTAAGAATATAGTAAAACGAGACTTAAGGATATTCTCTGTAATCTACTCCAATATTTAAAAGTTAAAAAATCTGAGGCCTAATTTAGTGAATATTCACTGTTTGGCTGCCCGGTATCTCTGCTAACAGCACACCAAATGTATTTTTTTAAACCAGTTTTCTTCAATCTGAGTTCATCTGGCTTAAGGCGTTAACATAAAAATCTTAGACAAATTAAATGTAACAGAGTTTAATTGAGCAAAGAACAATTTGAGCATTGGGCAGTGCCTCAAAACCAGTATAGTTTTGGAAACACTCGGGCTGTCATGTGACTGGAGAGGACTTATGGACAGAAAAAGGAACGTGACATACTGAAAATGGAAGTGAGGTACAGAAACAGCTGACGGATTACAGCTCAGCATTTGCCTTATTTGAACACAGTTTAAAGAGTTGGCTGCCTGTGAGTGGTTGAAGACTGGCTTCCGTGATTGGTTGAATCTTGCCTAGTTGTTACATACAAAGGTTTCAGTGTGTTTATAAATCCAGTTAGGTCACTATGTATGGAGACCCTTCAGGCCAAACTTACGAGGAGGCAGTTTTATGCTAAACTTAATTTAACAGAGTGTATCTCCATCTTTGACTCTAGAAGTAGATCAAATGATCTGGCAGCCTAAGCAGCACTGAAAGGCCTGAGTCGTGTGGGCAGTTCAGGGATATGTATGTGGTACAAGTTAGTCCAATCAAGGTAAATCTGAAGTACTGCAACACTGTGTGGAAATTCTCTCTTCCTTTCAGGAACTGAAATGTGGAGGATAATTGTATTAATTTTTATTACTTCATAAAAAGTTACCACAGGTCAGGCGTGATGGCTCATGCCTGTAATCCTAGCGTTTTGAGAGGCCAAAGTGGGTGGATAACCTGAGGTCAGGAGTTCAAGACCAGCCTGGCAAACATGGTGAAACCCCATCTCTACTAAAAATACAGAAAATAAATAGCCAGGCATGGTGATGCATGCCTGTAAACTCAGCTACTCAGGAGGCTGATGCAGGAGAATCGCTTGAACCTGGGAAGCTGAGGTTGCAGTGAACTAAGATCGCACCACTGCACTCCAGCCTGGGTGACAGCAAGACCCTGTACCTTGTCTCAGAGGAGACTTTGGACTGTGGACTTTTGAGTTAAAGCTGAAATGAGTTAAGACTTTGGGGGACTGTTGGGAAAGCATGATTGATTCTGAAATATGAAGACATGAGATTTGGGAGGGGCCAGGGGCAGAATGGCATGATTTGGCTCTGTGTCCTCACCAAAATCTCATCTTGTAGCTCCCGTCATTTCTGTGTTGTGAGAGGGACCCATTGAGGGATAATTAAAGTTTGGGGGTGGCTCTTTCCCATGATATTCTGTGATAGTGAATAAGTCTCGTGAGATCAGATCATTTTAAAAACTGGAGTTTCCCTGCACAAGCTCTCTCTTTTGGCCTGCTGCCATCCATGTAAGATGTGACTTGCTCCTCCTTGCCTTCTGCCACGATTGTGAGTCTTCTCCAGCCATATACAACTGTATATCGATTAAACCTCTTTGTTTTGTAAATTGCCCAGTGTCAGGTATGTCTTTATCAGCAGCAGAGATTGGAAGTGAGGGCCATAGCACACTTTTGTGCATGTAATTCTGTAATTTTTTTTATTTCCTGAAGACAAATATATTTTCCATTGTCAATGGAAAGATGGTGTGACTTCATTCCTGAGGCTGAGATTCCTTTCTTTTTTGTGGGGGAGGACATAAGATGACTAGAATCGTGTTCTTCAGTGAACTACTATATGCTCATTTCAATGCCAATGTTTGGAGATTCCCCATGGATTCTTGCAAAAAACTTAGAGGTAATCTTGACTGCATTTAGATCTGAGGTATTTTGCCACCAGATGGCTTCCCAAAGGCCAATCAGTAAAATAGGAGGTGGCAATGGCATAATAATGTGTTCTAAATTATCTGGCAAATTTCACTTGGTGTAGAAGACTGTCCAGTCAATTCAGACAAAGACAGATTTAATTATTGCACCAGGAGGCCTCTTGACAAAATTACATTTTCTGAATTTCATTTTAAGCTACTCCAAATCCATAGGTTTATATGTGCCAAGCCTTCGCTTTTGTTTTTGGTGGTTTTTGCAACAATATGTTTGCTGTGGTCAAAGGATAATTCTCAGTCGAGTGTACAAACATGTTTCATGAATTTCAATGAAATGCAAATGAAGCATGAAGCAGAGTTTAGCAAACTGCACAGTTAATTCAGTGTAATACCATATATTTAATTCATCAATATTGACAGTTCTGAATAAAGCAATAAGTGAATTTAATTATCCCTTTGATGCAACTATTTGGTCAGTTAGATTATCCTTAAACTGAACAAAGTATTTTTTGTCATCCACCTTCAGTTGTCTGTGATTGTGATTAAAATGAATTATATTTGAAAAGATTTTAGGAGATTCATCATATATGCCTTTGTCTTTTTAGGTGAGTTTGAATCATACAATGATGCATAATAGCTTAATAAGGAAATTACTTAAATAAATTATAAAATCTATTTATTGTTTAGCAACAAACAAATGCAGCATGCCTTTGAATTGAGAGCAATGGGATTTTTTTCCTATGTTTTTTGTATTAAATCACCTTTCTCCAAAACTATTTTTAGAAAAACAAAAATGCAACTCATATTGGCCTGTAAGTATAAAAAGTGCTTTTTATCCCATAGAATCATGTGAACTTATTCAATTTATAATACTTGTCCTTGAATCTTTATTAGTAGTGGAGAGTTAAAATATAAAGTCATATGCACATAACATGTAAATGTATAAACAAACAAATATTGATACATACAGATGTGTATAAATTTTTATGTTAGAGATTCTGCACCTACAAATAAGTTTATGAATAACATTAAAAAATTCCAGAGATGATTGGCAAATCCATTGTTAATTATTTAAAATATATTTTCACATAGAAAAAAATGCTCTGAAGCCAGATCTTAAAAAGAGAGTTCAAATGCTTACTTAATCATTACTTAATTCGTAGTTCAAATGTTACCATATGAATGCACTATATAATCCATCAGGTCTTATTATTACCGTTGGGCTACCACTTAGTTTTCAACCTGCACAGTGAGGAACAGATTGCCATTCAACACTGGAGGAGATGGTAACAAATATGTTGACTTCAGAACTTTGTCAGCAGCAACAAACACACTGTTGCAGTAAGCACTCATGCAATAAGAAATTGAAGAAAAGCAACTCTGGGAGCAACATGACCACCTTGCTGAGAAGAACAATACATTAAATATGCAAGTATTTTGAACTGGAAAACTTATGGGTAGATCATTCTACAGTCAGATGGTAGAAATTGTAAATGCCTACCTCTGCAGGTATCCATGTATGCAGGCAACTATATTATAGAGAGTAAGGCACCAAAAAACACCAACTTAAGTTTCATTTAAGCATAGAGAAGTAATGGCTATGATTTTATCACTTGTTGTCAGAATGATGGTTAAAATTATGGCTACACAGCTTGCTAGTTCTATAAACTTAGGCAAGTTAAGTAAACTCTGTACTTCATGAACATCATCTGTAAACTGAGAGTAGGTATAATTCCTACCTAGAGACTGGAGTGAGACATCCTATGTTACATGTCCAAACTAATACCTCATGTCATAGATGCTCAATGTGTGTTAATTACTATATTTTTTATTGCTGCAAATGAAGTGCCCCAAAACTTAGTGGCTTAAAACAAGCAATGTTTATTTAGCTTATAATTCTATGAGTTGACAGTTTGGGCTGGCTTTATTTGAATGGTTTGTCTGCATGTCAACCAGACCCAGGTATCCAGCTGAAGATTGCGTTCAGGGTTGGATAGCTATCTCGTAAAATCCAATAGACTAACCTGGGCTTCTTGCCAGAGCAGTTCTGAGTTTCAAGAGAGCAAGAGAGAAAGCTCCAAGACTTCTGGAGGCCCTAGTCTCACAACTGGCACAATATGACTGCTGTAACAACAGCTCAAAACATGTCAGAAAGCCAGTCCAGATTATAGCAGTGGGGAAAGAGGCTCTATCAGTTGATGTAGAGTTGGTTGCCAAGCATTGTGGCCCCTTTTGCAATGTTTTACACCTAGAATTATTTTCATTCTCTGTATTTTCATGTAATCTGTAATGCAGACATTAGTGTTGAAAGGATACATTTGTTTTGAATTTATGTATGTTTATGTATAAAATTGAGATGTGAAAACAATAAAAAAAATTGTCCTTTAAAAGTAATAAACTTGAAGCATTTTGGAACACTTGAACTGAAAGTGGCTTTTGAAATGGATACTTTAATTACGTTGTTTTTGGTAAACCAATAATGAGAGGTCCATTGAAACTGAGTGTCATCTTCATGTTTAGTAATAGAGTAACTTAGTTGTCCCAGGACTGGAACACCAGGTTTCATACTCATTTGTTCAGTGTTCTTTACACTTGAAGGAAGTCATTACAACTCGGATGTTCAGAACTTCATATTATGTAAAAACAACATACTAATGGAAGATACTACCCATCACTTAGCAATGGAGTGTTTGCATATTGTATGAAAACATTGATTTAAGTATAATAGTTATTCTCTGATGCTTCATCCTACTCATGCCTGTGTCACCTAATTTACATGGAAACTAAACAAGCATTCATAATTTTTCAAAGGCATGTTATGGATCTTTTAGTGAAATTTGTAATAAAAATGTAGAGAGTGATTTAATAGGGAAATAACTGTCTCTTTAGAAAAACTGAAAATGAAATCAAAATTACTATACAAGCAACATCAAAATACCTCAGGATGATGGATAAAGATGACATTTACAAGGTTTGGTAATGCAGAATAGTAAAGTTTACAGGAAATTAATCTAATATTGGAGACATATCATTTTTCACAGGAGCTGAATCATAATTCAGCTGTCACCCACTGACAAGGTCAAAATTTACCACTAGGCACACTCATATGCTGAAGCCGGAGAACTTTCATCACATCCTAAATCAGTTTCTGTATAATTTCATATATAAAATCAAATTCTGTAGAAAGTATCTGTCCTTAACACATTGAAAAAGCAAACAAGAAAAACCTTGGAAACTTTATATTCAACTATTACGGAAAAAAAGAAAACTGTAGTTTGATACATAATTAATCAGAATTATCAGCAGCTGGGGTTCGTCCATATTGCTGCTAATTCTAAGGCAAAACAAAGCCAGCTGTTTCTTTCAGCATATCGACTCCATTACTGTCTCAAGAGCTATTCTGGTTAAGGCTAACATGATGTGATCACTTTCATCACTTCACAGCTGCTCTTCCAGTGTTTAGATTTCAAAATCAGCATATGCTGTATATTCAGAAACCTAAGTAAACGAAATTCACATCTGTGTTATTTAAATAGTTCCAAAACTAATTGGCATGGCTTCACCTACATGGTAGGTATTTTTCTTTCCCCCAAGTTGGTATATACTCTTTAATGAAGTACATGTATTTTTAGTAGGGATTAGCCTCATTTCTTAGAGGTTTGTGAAATAATGTAGAGCACCTTATAAAGTGCATGGCACTTACAAAGTATGAAAACGAGCTCAAGACCTGTTATGTACTAGGCAAGAGAAGATAAATATAATGAAAAAACAATATTAGTGTTCACATTGTTTTAAATTTGGAAATGGCATTAAATGATGCTGACGCATTCCGAATTTGTTCAGTGGGTTTCTTACAACATTCCGTTTCTTAAAGCAATCTTATGATTAATTCAAATGAGTAATTACTGTGCCATTTACTTTGAATATATATTTTTTGTTTTCATCAAGAAAACGACTTCTGGTTAATACCAGTAGGTACAGCTATCTTCCCACCATCATCCCAAATATACTTGAAGCAGCTCCTCGCTTAGCTACTTGTGCTTCTTTTAATAATCCATTGTAATCGTATCTTCTGTCTCACAAGTTTACTATAGCAAATTGAAGAAAAGAAAAGTTAAGCAGGCATCTTACTCCTAAAGAATAATTCCACCACTTATATTTAAGGTGCCTTCCATTTGTGCCTTTCTGGGAAAGTCTTTCAATCACTGTTTCTCCACTGGGTGCTCACTCTATTGGCAAGCTCACTTCTATAAAACCTACTTTTAAATTCATGATAGAAACTCACATCTTCTTCCTTTGACTAGCCGTTATCAAATATGAACATACACAAAATGCACATTAGCAAACTCTCAGAAATTCATTTTCTGTATGGAGTATGGAAGGAAAATGCATTTAAATAAGTACTGCAGAGGACACATCCATACTTGAAAAATGTTGTTCTAAATTTTTCATTCTTTATTTGTACTTCTGAAATGTCTATCATAGTCTCCTCTGCTACTCCTCCATACACATGATTGTACATTCTTACCACGAAGTTGCTGGTGGGAATGTAAAATGATACAACCACTGTGGAAAACAGTTCCTCATGAAATTAAAAACAGAAGGACTATATGATCCAGCAATTCCAATGCCAGGTATAGACCCCAAAGAGTTAAAAGCAGAGACTCAAAAAGATAACTATATATCCACATACATAAAATTATTTACAATAGCCAAAAGGTGGAAGCAAATCAAGTTTCATCCAAAGATGAATGATAAACAGAGTGTTGTATATGAATACAATGGAGTATTATTCAGCATTAAAAATAAATTATGATACATTCTAAAAGCAATGTTAAACATTGTAGACATTACACTAACTGAGATAAGATAGTCACAAAAGGACAGATGCTGTAAGATTCCACTTTACATGAGATACTTAGAGTAGTCAAATCATAGAGACAGAAAGTAGAATGGTGGTTGCCAGGTGCTAGGTTCGAGTTATTGCATATAGGGTTTCAGTTTGGGAAGATGAAAAAGTTCTGAAATGGACCGTGGTTATTGTTAGGTGAATGTACACTAAAAATAGTTAAAAATAGTAAACTTTTATATATATGTATATATATTTACCACATACATTTAATTTATACATATATTTACCACAAAAATAATATAAAAAATATTGGCAATATTGTCTTTGCATGTCAGGATGGTATAATTAAACCAAGGTGAGGTAAGATATGCGTGGCAAAATTAGATGAAATATGCCGGGTAATGTTTTAAGGAAAGTGATTACAGGACAGGTATAAAAGCTTCAACTTTCAAATCAATACAAAAAATAAATATAGAAAAAGCAAGACAAAGGAAATACAAAAAGTAAGATAGTAAAAGCAGCTCAAATATATCATAGTTACAGAAATGTAAATGATTTAAAATTATTGGTTAAAAGCATAGGAACTATCATGTTCAAGCAAAAGTGTTTACAAAATCTAGTCTTACGGTGTTCTAAAAAGACATCTAAAGCGTAAAATAAATACATGAAACTTTAAAATATTAAAAGACGTACAAGGAAAAAGCCCAACCCAAGAAAACCTGGAAATGATTAATTAATATCATCAGACAAAACAGAGTTAAAGCAAAAAACATTGTTGTGAATAAAGAGGCTAATTTTATATATATATTTATATATATATAAAAAATATGGGTGTGGGTATATATATATAAAAATACATATTATATATACCCACACATTGTGAATAAAGACACACATATATACACAAATAGTAATATATATTAGCCTCTTTATTCACAACAGTGTGTATATATAATATATATTAGCGTATTTATTCACAATGTGTGTGTGTATATATACACACACGTATATTAAATCTTTAATTCAACTGAAAGGTAAGATTTGAAGTGTCTATCCATGTTATAAATTAATCTCACTCTATATAGTGCAAATCTGGAAGAATTTATTATCCTATTATTAGATTTACTTGGCCAACCAAAGGGCAAAGAAGAGCCAAGATACTCCTGAAACACGATAAAGTGAGAGTAACTTCCCTTTAAAATATAAATATTTAGTGCATATAAATTAATTAAAATACTATGGTAGTGAGACAGGGATAGACAATGACCACTAAAGTGCATTGGAAAATGTAGGAAGACTCATTTTCATATGCAATCTAGATATGTAAAACAGATGGCATTACTGATCAATAAAGAGAGGGCTATTCAATATGTGATAAGACCCTTGTATATCCATATTTTTAGAAAAAAATAAATATAGACCTTATACAATAATTCCCTACTTTGTGAAATTCCAAAAATTAAATGCTAGATGGAATAAGGAATTAAAGGTGAATGCAGGACAGGTAGTTCTTGCTTGCATGGTAGTGCAGAACCCTAAAAGACTGAGAAAGTTGAAACTGTGCAAAATGATCATAATCAATGATAAAAGTTATAATTGTTTCGTGACCTTTCCCAAAACATTCAAACACTCTTACTCTTGTTTATAAATGTATAGGAAAAATGTATAATAAAACTAAAATTTATTTAGTACAATGTTAATGTAAAACATGGGAACACTGAGAGTTACACTGTTTTGTTTCTTTGGAAAAAAATACTTATCAAAAGTGGCTTGAACAATGTCTGCCTTGTTATTGTGTAATTGGTGGTATGCAGCTCATGTTTTCTATGCCTTGGTGAATTGCCAGAAGTTTGGATTAGCTTTCATCATTTTATCCTTTATGCTTTGACAGTTGTAAAAGATCTATAATGGTTACATTAATGTAAAGTTTTGTTTTTTTAACCAATGCCATTTCCTCTTGGATATCTTTTTGTCATCACAATCACTTTCTTCATTTACATTGGTAAGTTTGCTGTCACAAGTTCCTCAGGCTGCACACCTAGAGTCTTTCAAATGGAAGCAGTGTCAACATTCTAATGAGAGCTATTGAATAACTCCATTTCTGTCCATGTGAACTTCACTTGAAGAGCAATGACTTTTCTTTCTTTTACTACATTTTTACAATGTTGTTCAGTATCCCCCTGTGATTATCGGCTTCTTAAATGTCATATAAGTTTATCACTGGAAAACAAGGCAACACACCCACATACCTTCTGTAAGAACCTAATAAGATATGCACAATGACAAATTATCAATAGACCTTGAAGGAAGTGATATAATTTGTCACTAATCATGGTGTACATCTGTTATTTATAGCAATTTTTGTACTAAAAAATTACCAGTGAAGTTTGTATTTTGTACAGTTGTTCATAGTTAGTAAACCATGGTGACTGCAATTTAAACTATGTTGTTGGGGCACTAGTGTTACTTAACTGTGGTAGCTAAAATGTGTTCATATTAGAATCCTGAAAAGCAAGCAATGCCCATATTTTCAAATGTCTAGAAAGAAATAAAGAACATTTTTATGCTCTTTGTAGAGAAAATTATTTTACAAGCAAGATGCCAACATTTCATTAAAAATCAGCTCATTTTCTATATAAAATTAAAAACTATTATGGACTAAGAGACCTCTTAAAACAGAACTTGTCACATACATAACCTTCAAAACTAGTTTTATAAGATAGAAATAATTAAAGTCAAACAAAGCAATAGAAAAATGTGCAAAGAACACAAATGGACAATAGAAGAAGGAACATATAGTCAATAAAAAGATGTTTGTACAGAGTTAAATGTGTATAAAGATCATAATCAGACCTACTAAATAGGTAAAAATACAATATCTAATACCAAGTTTTATATAGGATGATTCTTCTAAACTATTTATGTGGTTTGGAGGTTTGTCTTCTCTAAGTCTCATGTTGAAATGTGATTCCCAGTGTTGGAAGTGGGGCCTGGTTGGAGGTGACTGGATTGTGGGGGTGGATGCCTCATGAAGGGCTTAGAACCATTCCCTTGGTGATAAGTAAGTTTTTGCTTAGTTAGTTCACATGAGATCTGGTTGTTTAAAAGTCTGGGACCTCCCCTTCTCTCTCTTACCCCTTGCTCACCATGTGATATGCTGTTTTCCCCTTTGCCTTAGCCATGATTGGAAGCTTTCTGAGGCCCTCACCAGGAGTCAAGCAGATACAAATACAATACTTGTACAGCCAGCAGTACCAAGAATCCATTAAACCTCTGCTCTTTATAAATTACCCAACCTCAAGTATTTCTTTATAGTGATGCAAAAATGACCTAACACAACTATTGAGCATTATCTCATGAAAACTGAAGTTTTGCATATTCAACTTTTCTGCCTGGAAAAACCTTTATGTCATTGTTCTTTTAAAGACATTTTTGCTGGGTAAAAAATTCTAAGTTGACATTGATTTTTTTTTTTTCAGTACTATAAGATGTTGTTCTATTGTCTTCTAGCATTCATTGTTTCTGATGAGAAAACTGCAGTCAACCTGATCCTTTTTTCTCTATAAAAAACATACCTTTTTTTACATTGTTGCTTTTAAGATTGTCTCTATATCAATAGCTTGAAGCATTTGATTATACCGTGCTTTGGTGTAGTTTCCTTCATGTTTCTTCTGTTTGGGGTTTGTTGAGTTTTTGAAACTATGGGTTCATATGTTTCATCAACTTTGGACATTCTTCAGCTCTTATTTTTCAATGTATTTTTTTCATCCTTCCTCTCCTTTCCTTTGAGGATTCCAATTGCACCTATATTTAGCCACCTTAAATTGTTTCACATCTCACTGATGCCCTGGGCTGCTGTTGTTGTTGCTACTGTTTGTATGTTCAGTTTTACGTACTTTTCTCACAGCATTTTATTTTAGATACTTTCTATTGTTATGGATTCAAGTTCACTAATCTTCCTTATGCATTGTCTAATCTATCATCAAACATATCCAATGTATTTTTAGAAATCTAGGACATTGTACTTTTTAACTCTAGTTAGATTTGGGTAATTTTTACATCTGTCATGCCTTGACATTACATGCCCAATTTTTCCTTTAGCTTCTTAAACTAACAGGTTGCAGCCAAAATAACTATTTTAATGTCATTAACTATAAATTATATTACATGTGTCACTGCTGAGTCATTTTTAATGATTTTTTTCCATATCGTAGGTTGTAATTTCTGTTTCTTTTCATCCTGATATATGTTTATTAGATGCCAGATGGTGCTGATTGTTTTTGTTCTCCTAAAAATATTTTTGAGCTTTTCTGTGAGATGTAATTAAATTACTTGAATATAGTTTGCTACTTTCTTGTCTTGCTTGTAAGCTTTGTTAGGGAAGACCTGCACGGTATTTGCTATAGGGCTAAATTTTAGTTTTTATTAAACGTCAGACCTTTCCTAATATTCTGTCTGATTCTCCATTAATTAAAAGGCTTTCTACTCTACCTTGAAATGAGCATTATCCCTGACCCTGTGTGATCTTTGAGCACCATTCTCTTCAATCTTTTTGAAACCACCTTTGCAAAAGTCGTAATTGAGAAAATTATTACAGTGAAAGAGTTCTGACCCAACTGACTCCATACAGCTTGCTTGTAACCTCCAAGCTGTTCTTGTTCATTCCTGGGCGTAGACCAAACTAACTTTGGGAGGAACTTTGTTTATAGTTTAACTTTGAAACAAAGATGATAATATCCCTTTTCCAAAACAAACCCTCTTCCTAGCTGGGGACTATACTGTCTTTGCAGGACTAATAAATTAGCTACAAAATTAGAATTTATGGTTTAGGAGTCAGCATACAGCTAGAGGCTTTAAGATTCTGAGCCTCCTCAAATTGCTTCCGGGGATAACTTCTCTATTATAAAACTGACTACGAGTGCTTGAGATATTTTGCAGAACCTGTACTTGATGTATCAGTTTGCACCACCCAGATAGATAACTGGCTCATCTGGTTTTCTGGCCCCCACCAAGGAAACAACTCAGTGCAAAAGAACAGTTTTGACTCTATGATTTCATCTCTGACCCAACCAATCAGCACTCCTGACTCACTGACCCCTATCCACCAAATTATCTCAAGAAAAAATTCCCTGAATTCTAGGGGATACTGATTGGAGTAATAATAAAACTCTATGTCCCATACAGTTGGCTCTGCATGAATTACTCTTTCTCTACTGCAATTTCTCTGTCTTGATAAATTGGCTCTGTCTAGGCAGTGGGCAAGGAGAACCCACTGGTTACATTTTGAGTAGGTTTGTTCCTCAGCCTCAAATTGCTTCCTTGAATGTGTCTTTTGATACAACACAATGTACATCAAGGAAAATGACTGAGGTAAGTCTCAGGAATTTTAGAGTTTAATTTTCCCAAAGTCGAGGACCTGCCTGGTGTTCAAGAGAACCAAATATGGCCAGAGAAGGACTCTGTAATTTTATATTTGAGTCCTTTTGGACAAACCGTAACCTTAACATAATAGGTAGACAAGAGTGAAAACCTAACAAGAGTACGTGCACATAACAATAGCTGAGTCCTAGCCAATCCCAGCAGCCTTGCTTCAATCACCTATACACTGCTGAGTGTTCATACTGTGTTCAAATAAGGCAAATGCCAAGCTGTAACCAATCCAGCTGTTTCTGTACCTCACTTCCAATTTCTGTACACCACTTTCCTTTAATTGTTTATATATTTTTTTCTGACCATGAGGCATCCCTGAAGTCCCTCTGAATCTGCTGTGATTCTGGGGACTGCCTGATTCATGATTTTTTTTTCCTTGTGTAATTAAACTCCGTTAAATTTAATTTGTCTGAAGTTTTCCTTTAAAACTGGGAAAAAGGAACACAAAACCACAGGAACATATGTGATCTGAGCTTTTTCCAAAGACAAGCCTGGGGACTTCTCTATTTAAAGGGGAAAGGGTGGGCAGTGGTGGAAAGAGGAAAGGAAAAGAAGAAAAGGAGAGGAAGGATAGATAAAAGAGGCAAGAGGTTGCATAGCTGCATTCTTTTGAGTCTTTGATCAGCTTTCACTGAATATACATTTTACATTTGAAAGGAGGGGGTCAGTCAATCATGCATGCCTCTCATGCTCAGTGAATCTGCATTTTTCCATAAGCTAAACATAGATGAGAGGAAGCAGACAAAAATGCAGTTGTCTCAGGTGAGCAGACGGGTGATTTTGAGTTCTGTCCTTTGTCCATTACCTGTGAGGATAAGCTGTTAATTTACATTGTCAGGGTGAAATTCAACACAACTGTTTTAGGGTAAAGATCTTGGGGACCACAGGGAATTTCCTAGTGAGCAAATTGTGAGGGAGGTATGTAAACTTGTATCTTTTTAGCTATCTAGGAAAAAAATGGGAAGTGGTTTCGTGTGACTCAGTTTCCAAGCTTGACTTTTCTCTTCCGCATAGTGATTTGGGGTCCTGAGATTTTTATTTTTCTTTCACAAGTGCTTAATTGAATCCTTGAGAGGGAGTCTGCGCATCTAAGGAGTTCTCTTTCTGTGTGGCCTTTTTCCCTCTAGTGTTCTACCCAATGTATGATAGAGAATTTGGCTTCTTCAGATTCCTGATTTTACCTCCTCCAAGCTCTGCCTCGGTTTCCTCTCCATAAGCCACGATCTGGACACTCTCTCCAGCAAGTAAGATGGACGTGCATAGGTGTTATGTCATTGTTTTCTGTACCTCAGGAATCCCTGTTTTTTTGTTGTTGAATGGCCAATGTCTTCAATGCCAGTGTTTCATGTATTTTGTCTTTTTGTTATTGTGTCACATGGGAGTATAAATGGAGTCCCTGCTATTCCAACTTGAATCAACCTGTGTGTTATTTATAAGTTTAATCTGTTATAACCAATATAACAATTGCTGTAGAAAATGGCTTGCTATATAACTCAAAATATCCTGAAATGTCTTAACAGTTAGGCAGCTTACAGCAAGTACATAGATATTGCGGTATTGCAGGTTGTACTGTTATATGCCTTTCTTGTGTCAGAGAAAATACTTGCCAGACTGTCACCTTTGAAAACATGAAAATCAAGCCATGTGCCTACTAAGCTTGCAGTTCTAGGGGAAGCGTTTGTATAGATCCAGAATGTCAATATGTATCAGTGGTGTTTCTTAAGGCTTACAGCAAAGTACTACAAACATAGAAATGAGCTTTGAAAAAACCGGAGGTTTTACAGGTAATAGAAAGAATTTATAAATTCAAGACATTAAAAGTTGGGAAGCAGACTGCAAGTGCATCTCCTACCAGGGCAAGTGTTTCAGATAGCCTCAAGAGATACACTATCGTGTCTGGGTGTATGTGTGTGTGTGAGAGAGAGAGAGAGCAGTGAAAAAAGTAAAGAAACACAGCAGGAATAAGTGCAATATCCAGAAAATATTTTGATGTGATTATTAACCCACAGATATGACTATAATGAAATTTTCCAGAAATCTGTGTTTTTGAGAGAATTACTGATCAAACCTCAAGTTTGGCCTGAAAAGTCTGTGACTAATCAACAATTATTATGACTCTTCAGATCCCAAATATGTGAAGCCACCTTTGCAAAAATTATAACAGTGAGAAAATTATAGCAATGGGGGGGATCTGATCTGACCAACCGCCATTCTGCCTTTGGTCTTCAAGCTGCCCTTAGTTGTTCTTGGGCTTAGGCCAAGGTGACTTTCAGAGACATTTATTTTATAGTTTAAATGATAACAGCCCTTCCCCCAGACTCAGCTGCCTTTGTAAAGCTAATGAAAGCTCACCAGGCTATGGGGATAGAGGAGCCTGAATTCTGCTAAGGTGTTGACTTAATTCCAGAGATTAGTCATAATTCCAGCCATTATTCCAGAGGTCACAAGATATGCAGCTTCCCCTGTTGCTCCTGCAGACAACATAGCTATTGTAGAACCTAAGATTGGCATTTTGAGATAACTTTTCAGCGATTTTCCATTTCTGATGACTGATGGCTCCACCTGGACCCATCTTGGGGCCCACAGGGAATTTCCTGGTGTGCAAATTGTGAGGGGGGTATGTAAACTCTTATCTTTGTAGCTATCTTTTCAGGAACAAAATGGGAAGCGGATTTGTGTGACTCAATTCTCAAGCTTGACTTTTCCTTTCGGCAAACTGAGTGACATCACACAGGAAGGGAATATATTTTAAAAGTGAAAAAATTCAGATAGTCATTTGATGGCCAGGGGCAGAGGGTGGCAAAGGTTGGTGGCACAGGACCCATCTACGGCTCCTGTGGCCTCACCCAGAAGTGGCTGAGTATGAAGGAGGACCATTTCCCACACCCCTATGATTTCACCCCCAACAAGTCAACACTGAGCACCTATTGCCCAGCAACCCCTATCCCTTCACCCAAACTAGTTGTGAAAAATCCTAGCCCCCAAATGCTCAGAGAGATTGGTTTCAGTAATAATTCCAACTCTTTTATGGTGTAACCAGACTTGCATGAATTAAACTCTTTTTTTATTGCAATGCCATGGTCTCTATGATTTGATGTTGTTTATATTGTGGGTATGAAGAACCTGTCAGGTGGTCACACACACATTAGGCTGCAAAAGATTCTTACTCCCCAAGAAGGGCATACTTTCCTATGTTTACAGTGGTGATAGAGGATTATGACCAAGGAAGAACATTTCAGAAGGCAAAGTCAAAGCCAAAAAAGCAAGGGATTATATATTTCCACTGTTCAAGGTATTTTCTCCATCAAAAGGCAAGAATGTCTTCCCATTTCTGTCCAACAGTATTCCGTTATTGGTATGCTTCAATTTCTACTGAGTAATTCCTGTTTTCCTTTTACTAATTGAAAGACTTTGCTGCTGTCATTGCTATCTTGTTCTTTGTCATCATTTATATTGGTAGAATCTGATCTTTAATTCATTCAGTTTCTGAACCATAGAGATCCACTTGCAGACCTGATGTGAAAGACTGAACCCCACTCAGAGATTGTAAATTTGAGCTGAATACAAAGTCTGTATTGGACGTCAGCTTCTTCACAGAGTAAGGGAGTATACCCTAAAGGTGGGAAAAATGCAGACAGTCATTTGATGACCAGGGGCAGAGGGTGGCACACATTGATGACTGACCACAAAATCCATCCTCTTTTTCATGAGCACACAGATTGACTGCCTTTCCAAGCCTCCCTTGAGCTTAATGGTTAATTTTGACAACGTATTTACACCTAGGCAAGGTAATGTGACTACAAGTGATGTGTCCTAATCTGGTTGTGGCTTTTGAAGCAAAAGCATATCTCTACACAGACTTTCTCCTTGTGAAAATGTACATAGATCATAGTAAGACATTAGTAGTTGGAAGAGCCATGCAACAGAAGGAGGCTGGATTCTTGAATCACCATGTGAATGAGATCCATTTGCCTACTAAATTTGTGCTCTCAATAATCCTTAAGAAAAAAAACACTTCTTTAATCTTTGAACTTTTGTTTTCTCTTATCTCTTATACTGATTTAGCCTGTTACAGTTGATGTACTCTAACATCTAATAATTCCTCCCTTATAATACATCCTTGAGAATCTGTTGCTTATATGCACCAGGGAATGTATATAAGAATGTTCAAATTAGTACAGGGCATGAAGATAGATACCCAGTAATAACTGAGTACCTTTATATTGGAGAATTAACAGTTGTGTATTTATGAAATAGAATATGGAACATAAGCAAATTTGAGCTATATGCAGTATCATGAATAAATCTTAGATACATGGCATTATGTGATAAAAGCCAGACGCAGAAGACAAATTACAGTATAATACATTTTAAAGCTCAAAAATAAGCATAGCTTAAAAATTTGATGTTTAGAGTTACATATATAAATGAATCAGTTTAAAAATAGATACAAGGAATTTATAAACAGTATTGGAAGTGGAAAAAAGCATACCAATCTAGAGTATTGTTAAACTTTTACTCCTTGGGCTACATATTGGTTTTATGGGTAGATATTATATTATTATGTTTACTAATTAACATATATGTTATATGTAGTGTTTTATGCTTATCCAATCTTATAAATAAAATGTAGTAAAGAAAAAAATCCAAAACAATTGTTATTGATGCAACAAACTACAAGATTTTGCTACTTTCTGAAATCCCCTTTGCTCTCTCATTATTTCAAATGTAAACTTTATTTTCATCCCAAACAAACACACCAAGGCTCATAGGGTGTGGAGCCTGGGGATGAGCATTGATGAGGAATGAGGCAGCCATTTGGGGACAATGTGGAAAGATGTAGAAGAAACTATACTGCAGTGGATCAAAATTGAGTGAGAAAGTTAATCCACATCCCAGTTCTGTCCCAGAGGACAGAAATTGGAACTGCCTCCTTTCCACTCATAAAGTCTTTAAAATAACAGCAAATATATTTTCATGGAATATTTCTAAATTTACAATGCTAAAGAGCAAAAGAATCCTATGAATGGATCATAAATTTTGAATTCCAGGTAAAAGGAAAGAAGACTATAATTGGTGGGGTGAAACATCATGCAAAATATATAACCTATCTAGGGTGGAAGTGGAACAATTCTGGAGGTGTGCCAAGTATGGAGTCAGTAGGGACAAAGCAGGAGAGGGTCTTTCAGTGATCTCTTAAGGGGTCCAAGAGTACCTGGGCATGTCCTTATTTCCTGGCTTTGGCTTGGATGAGGCAGTTGGCACTGATGATGTCTGTCCTTAGGGTTTTCACTGTCTTTAGACCCTAAAGCCAGAGAGGTTCACAGCGTTTTATATCTGGTACTCTAGGTGGAGACTGCCTGAAGGAAAAGGATAAAGAAATTCTACATGGAGAAAAGCTAAAGGACTATTATACTTGGTTCAGTAGCACATTCTACATCCCTTCTGAGAATAAAATTTCATTCTCGATCAAGAACATGAAGTTTCTCATGTATGACTAGCAGCTCACTAAATATTTAATCAAAAGAAATGCTAAATAGGAGTGGTGAGAGAGGGCACCCTTTTCTTATACCGGTTTTCAAAGGGAATGCTTCCAACTTTTGCCCATTCAATGTGATATTGGCTGTGGGTTTGTCATAAACAGCCCTTATTATTTTGAGATATGATCCAACAATATGTAGTTTATTGAGAGTTTTAACATGTAGAAATCTTGAATTTTATCAAAGACCTTTTCTGCATCTATTGAGAAAATCATGTGGTTTTTGTCTTTGGTTCTGTTTATGTGATGGATTAAGTTTATTGATTTGCGTATGTTGAACCAGCCTTGCATTCCAGGGATGACACTGACTTGATCATGGTGGATACATTTTTGGATGTGCTGCTGGATTTGTTTTGCCAGTATTTTATTGAAGATTTTCACATCGATGTTCATCAGGGATATTGACCTGAAGTTGTCCTTTTTTGTTGTGTCTCTGCCAGGTTTTGGTATCAGGATGATGCTGCTTCATAAAATGAGTGAGGGAGGATACCCTCCTTTTCAATTGTTTGGGATAGTTTCGGAAGGAATGGTACCAGCTCCTGTTTGTACCTGTGGTAGAATTCAGCTGTGAATCCTTCTTTTCCTGGGCTTTTCTTCTTTTTTGTTTGGTAGGCTGTTAATTACTGCACCAATTTCCGAACATGTTGTTTGTTATTGATCTATTCAGGGATTCAACTTCTTCCTGGTTTAGTCTTGGGAATGTGCATGTGTCCAGGAATTTATCCATATCTTCTATATTTTCTAGCTTATTTGTGTAGAAATGTTCTTAGTATTTTCTGATGGTAGTTTGTATTTCTGTGGGATCTGTGGTGATATCCCCTTTATCATTTTTTATTGTGTCTATTTGATTCTTCTCTCTTTTCCTCTTTGTTAGTCTAGCTAGCAGTCTATTTTGTTAATCTTTAAAAAAAAAAAAAAAAAACAGCTCCTGGATTCATTGATGTTTTGGAGGTTTTTTTTGTGTCTCTATCTCCTTCAATTCTGCTCTGATCTTAGTTATTTTCCGTCTTCGGCCAGCTTTTGGATGGGGTTGCTCTTGCTTCTTGAGCTCTTTTAATTGTGATGTTAGGGTGTCAGTTTGAGATCCTTCTAGCTTTCTGACAAGAGCACCAAACTCAACAATAATTAGCACCAGAAGAAAATGAGTTAGTAGTACATGTAGATAAGTTCAAACCATCAGATCTACTCACCTTCATTAATTTAAAAAATTAAAGAGAATACTTTGGTCAAATTACTAAAGGGGGACTTCTGAACTGAAATATTTAGCTAAGAGACTTATATAAAATACAGAACCAAAGTTTTTGTTGTTGTTGTTGTTGTTGTTGATGATGTTTTTTAAATAAGAACATAAGAAAGAAAGTGTGGATAGAAACCTGAGAGGAAGAAATGGTTTCCAGGTTGAGAGGGCATACTGAGAGCTGAGACAGATGGATAGAAAAGGGCTAACACAGACAAATTACAGTGAAATTCAAGAATTTCTAGAAATTTCAAGAAAAGAAGAGCCTAAAAACTTTCAGATAGTAAAATAACAGAAACAAACAGGCTCTCTACTGAAAAGAGAAGAATAAGAATAAGAATAAAAAAAGTTACACTCCTCAATGGTAAAAATGAAAATCACCAAGTTGAATCAGTGCCTTCATGTCTTCACACCTGAGGAGGAAAATATTCAAAAAGTATATAATCTCATCTTCTGTGAAACCAGCATTATAGCATGAGGGAAAATAGAGATATTATCAAAACAGAGGGCAAAAAATCAGAAAAAAAAATCAATCAAAGAAAAATGATCAGGACAGGACTACAAAAAGGAAAAATTAAGTCAAATTGTAGCATCAATATCATGTATTATTATATCCAATCATATCAAATATCACAAAATCATCTAAAACTATATACTAAGATTAAATTATTACATTTTAAACTTTCAGATTTGGTTTAAAACATTTAATTTTATGATATATAGAAACCACATGAAATAAGAATAACACATGCATCAGAAATACCTAGTAAAATAAAAAGATTTTCTCTTCTGCAAAATTTAAATCCAAAGAAATAGAGCTGGTTGATGATATGGTCAAATATACTTCTATTACACTGTTGTACTTTCTACCATTTATTCTTCTTATTGCTGTCTGCTACTTCAGCAGAAGCCTGAATCTGTTCCCCTAAAATTCATGTTGAAACTTAATCAGCAATATGATAATATTCAGAGGTTAAGCCTTTAAGAGATAATTAAGTCATAAGATCAGAGCCCATGTGAATGACATTAGTGACCTTATAAAAGACATCAAAGCAGCTTTTCATCACTCTTCTGCCCTTCTGCCATCTGAAACACAGAGTTCAAGACACTTTCTTGGAAGCAGAGACTGCACCCTCACCAGACGCCAAAGCCACTGCCATCTTGATCTTGAACTTTCCAGCCTCCAGAAATATGAGCAATACATTTTTGCTGTTTTTAAATTACCCAGTCTCAGATACTTTGTTATAGCAGCATGAATGGGCTAGAACACTATCCTTACAGGCAGTAAGGTTGTTTGATGTCTCTATTGTTTGTTAGAAGTGCAGAAGGTGTTCCTTAAAGACCTCCTCTGACCTCTTCATTTTAAAAAGGAGAAAAATGGGTGTTTAGAGAGATTTCATGGCTGGCAGAGGACCACACTGTCTGATTCTTTCCGAGGTCTCCTGCAATGACAGCATATGTTCTATTTATTGCCCTTAAAAATTATATACTCTAACTATTCCAAGAAGTTTGTTTCTAATAGAGATGTAATCCCAGTTCAATCTATAGTCAATAAAGAAGAGAGGCCTCTGGTATTTTTAAACTCATTCTAGAAAAAACAAATTCACCTTTTAAAAAATTCCCGGTGATTCAGATAGTCCCATCTGGGGAGCACAGGGAAATGAGGTAATAATGAATAGACCTTACTGTCGCATAGATCAGGGCATGTTAAATGTGATTATTCCATATTACATAATTTTGTAGTAAGCGTGGCAATCAAGCACCTATAGTTCCTTTTTTTCCCCCCAAATGAGTTAGATTTAATCATCAAAAGTAAATTAAATGGAAATTTTATAATAGAGAAGTATTACATGTCAGTGTTGAAAACTGAGCTGCGACAGGAAGGGACTGAGTGCTGCCTCTCAGTCTAATCCCTTGCAAAGACGTGTACAGTGTCCCTGGTACTCTGGCTCAGGAAACGGGGAGGCTCTGCTGGTTCTGTGTGTAGAAGTCAACTTGCCCACCACTCACTCTTTGCTACCACCAGGAGCCTCACCTTCCTGGCCCTGGTCATTGCCCTTCTTTTTATGGCCTGCAGTGATGTCATCAATCCATAAGAGCAGAACTACAGTCTCCATTGCTGCCCTAGATGTCAGCAGCTTCACAGCCAATGGCTCCTATATGCCCAGTTCCTTCATCTCCACCAAAATACTTGTCTCGCCACTTACACCCCGGGTCTTACGGTTCTCCTAGGTATGCTTGGCCTGAAGGGAGGTATTATAATAATAAGCAGATGGATGTTAATAGCCCCACAGTTCTGGATTACGGTATGAGGGATGACCTCTACCACCCGGGTAACAGCCCTGTATGGCCATTGTTCATACCAGTCATGACCTTAGATTTTTCTGTCAAGACGTGGACCATAGCCATCTCAGAGGCTCCATCCCCTGGCACCAAATGTGGGTTGAAAAGAAAATTGCAATAAACTTGCACAGCAAATAGAAGTTGTGTTCTATTTCAGAGAGAGTCTGTTTGCCATTCCCCTGGAGGAGAATGGTGCAGACCTTGGGGTTTGCATTTACTGATGAATGTAAAGTCCTTATCTCCAATTTTCTTGATTTTCAGCATGCCTACTCCTGTTCCTGTATTAAATAAGATATCAACATGGATTTCAGGAACTCTCCTATGATATACACAATCACTGTCATTTGGTGTGATTGTTACTGTATTTGAAGTCCTCCAATGGGCTAAGTTGAGGGAAATGAGTGAATACAACAGTAATTTCAACTTAATATACTCAGTTTCCCAAGAGACTTCTTTATTTTGTCCTAGAATGTCATGACAAAACAGTCGAAACAGTCAGTGATGGCAATTGTTAGGATCATGCCCCTTACCTTTACATTGCATCGTATCTTATTCATAAGATTATCCAACGTGAAAGATCAGCAGGACAACCATAAAATTATATCAGTGTTTTCAAATATATTAGTTTTTTTTTTAAAAAAACGCAGTAATAAAAAATAAGAATTTAGTTGCAATGAACAAGGGAAATAATAGCTATTTAAACTTTTACCTTATGGCTTTTAAAAAATGGGTTATACAAAGTAACAGAGCGGAAATCTTTTCTGTTATATTTAGTCTTTTAAAATTCTATCTGTCAGTTTTTGAAATAATTTTTTAAAAAATCAATGCAAAAATCCTTTTGGTGAATGGTGTTTTGATAACCTCTCTACAAAAGCTGTTCTGGGCATCCTTCACCGCTTGCCTGTGTGCATTATCTGTAATCGTCTTTTAATAGACTGAGACTAAATTATTAGAAAAAAATTGCATCACCAAGGAGTAAGGGTTGTCAGATACTACTGAGATGTAATACATCAAATGCTCAGGTGTTCAGCTTTATCTTATACGCTGTTCATTTTCAGGACACACATTTCAAGAAAAAGTTTTCAACCTTTCTAACCTGTTCTGATTTCAAATGAGCAGAGAAATGAGCATGAACAACAAAGGGAACAATAGAATTAATGAGTCCTGGACAACAGCAACGTATTAGATAAAGGGTTTGTGACTAAAAGGAAGATAATTCAAACCTTCTTTTCCAAGGAGCACGTATTTGGACTCAAAACTAATTAAAAGTTCCCAAAAGAAGAGTTTTCTTTTATAGGCAGGACTTACAATGGCTTCAAATTTTCAAGAAAAATACAAAATTTTGCGAATGGAAAACTTCGTGGTAATCAATGATTCATTTTTATCTTAGTCCATAACTGCAGTAAGATTATGAAAACGCCACCTGTATCTAAAGCAGTCCTACACGGCCAAAACCTAGCAATAATTAAAAGTTTGATATAATAATAAATAATTATAGATCTAGAATTTTAAAAATTAATTTTTAATTGCAGGTTAATTTTTCCGTTGAACTGTATTCACTTTGATCATTTTTCATCTTTCTGAACATTTTCTGTCATTCATTCAGTCACAAATAACTTTGCATAACTGTGTTCTCCTTCATCACGTATAATAGTTTCTTTCTTGTTTTTCCATTAAATTTGTTCTGTTGTGATCTGGCTCTACAATTTACTTCCATGACTAGAATTGCTTCTTTGCTTGTATTCATCAAATGATCACCTTGTTCTTTACAACACAGATCATTATTCAGCTTCTCAGTCTTGTAATTTTCTGAGTAGACACAAGGTGAGAGGATCTTGTTTTTGATCTAAATATAAACAATCTATTCCAGTCCACAATGATATGTTCTCATTTCTGCTTTTTTTAAAATGCTAAAAGTTGCTAGTATGAAAACCCTCAGTATTATGTTCTCCTTTAGCCAATAATTCCACTTTTTGGAATTTTTTCTGTGAAACTGTGTGCAAAGATTTTTATTATAATGGTGATGTTAAATAGGAATCAGTGGGAGGCAAAAGTCCAACAGATGAGAGTGGATTAAATAAATTATGATGGGCTGTTTCATTCATAAAATGAAAATAACATAAAAGAATTTATTGAATTGAAAGCATTTTAAGTGAACAAAACTAAATGAAAATCTATTCGGCATCTATTCTTGTTTAAAACATACATTTTCAAATATGTGTATGTTCTCAAAGACAACTGGAAAATATTTCATCATATTCTATACATGATCCTTAGCAGGATGAAATAACAATTTTCTCTTTTGGTTTTGAAAAGAAAAATTTGATTAAAAAATACTTCTAGGTTGGTTGACTTTTTCTCCTTACGAAAAGAGCTTTTATTTTTAACCAAGTCTCACTCTTCATAAAAAAAAAACTATTGATGGCTTTTTTTTTCTTGCAGAGAGCATGAGCAATGTCATATGAACGTTTCTGTGCATATTAATAACCTTACACCTACATTCGGACTCAAAACCTGAGAGAAACTGTAATGCTCCTTAATTTTTATAGTCATGCATTGTATAATGACTTTTTGGTCACTGATGAACTGCATATATGATGGTGGTCCCATAAAATTGTCATATCATATTTTTCTGTACCTTTTCTATGTTTAAATGTGTTTAAATACACAAACACCATTGCCTACAATTTCCCACAGTATCAGGACAGTAACATGCTATCAGACTTGTAGCCTAGCAGCACTAGGCTATGCCATATGGCCTACATGTGTAGTAGGCTATCTCATCTAGGTTTGTGTGAATACACTCTAGGATCGTCACACAATGACAGAATTTCCGAACAACGCATTTCTCAGAATGTGTCCCCATTGTCAAATAATGCATAATTATGTTTTAATCACATGTTCGTTAATATGAATAAAACTTTAGCAAAAAGGACTTTCAGATTGTTTTCTAGACCTGTACACTTAGGGAAATGCTTAAAGATCAGCCCTGTTTGCTCCTCTGTTTATCAAATTCTTGAAGGCAAGAAATATGTAACAAATTGCTTCTCTGTTCACCTTCATATCCAGGTTTATGAGTACCATTTATGTATTTAATTAAATACATTAATAATTAGATTTATGTCAATGTAACTTTATTTTAAAATTTTTTTTTAAAATAGAGAAAGCTTATTTATAATGCCTCCACTCTGAGTAATCACTTTTAATAATTTGGGTCATAAATTTCCAGACACTTTTCTACATTCATTTGTAGAATGTTGTGTACAATATATCAAGTGCCTTTGTAGTGTTTAAAAAGTTTGAAACTGTATAGTGTTTTAAATTTTTATATTGTGGAATTTATTTTTCCATCATTATTTCTACATTGGGAGGTCATTATATGTGGGTGTGTGTGTATACAATGCATATATTTTATCCATATATATACACATACACCCTTAGATGTAGTATTACATTTCTACGATTTTACTTTTTATAGTATAATATTTAAAACTTTATAAATATGTTAATATATCAGAATTAGATATAAGTTTACTATTTGAAATTTTAAGCGGATTATGTTAATAATATTCATTGAAATATCAATGTTATGCACAGTCTCATCAAGTTCCATTGCCTTCTTCATTTTCAAAAAATGTGCTTGTCTACTCCTTAATCCACACACTAATATTATGAAGTAATATCTTACTCACACTCCCTCCACCACTATATATGGTATGAGTACATATAGGATATGTATTCATATCCGTTTATAACTTCCTTCCTCAAGTTTCAGAAGATAAGTTATTTAATCACTTGAAAGCCATTTATCATGACTTCTTTGGCAGCAAGATAATATTTTCTTCCCCCTTAAAACATCTTTCTAATTTCCTTGGTTTTAATAAACAGGAAAAAATGGAAACATAGTTTTGAAAACCTACACTCATTTTTATTTTCAAAGAAAAGATTTGCCAAGAGATTTCTTGCATGAAGTCACATCCTTCTGAGAAGTATAAGAATAACATAGTGCCTGATCAGATATTATGTCAGGAAAATGTGAAGTTCAGGTGGCTCAAAAGCTTCAGTCTAATTTAACAGTGAAAACAAACAAACAAAAAACAGTGTAATCTAGGGAAATTAAGGTGATTTCTTATCTCATTCATCAAAAGCAATTTCAGTTTAATATTGTTTGGAAAACTGATAGGGCAAATTATTTGTGACAACAACTGTGAAAGAAAAGGTGAAACTTGGAGCTTCTTTCATAGACTAAAGAATCTGTATATTTACTCCTCCAACAATTCCTTTGATTCCTTCTAAACAATGATGGTTCAAAAAATATGTAATTATTGAAGTTTTATATCTTGTAAATATTGGGGAGACGATGTCAATGATAATTTTATGTAAATTATGTTTTAATAGACTATTCAAGCAGATCAAGTAGTTACATCACACACACACACACACACACACACACACACACACACACACACACCACACATACATGGAAAGTGAGAGAGAGACGAAAGATCTATTTCTCCACTAATAATGTTTTGTTCTTAGCTTTTTATTTTACTTCTTATCACATTCAATTCTGTCTTAATAAATGTTTAATAACATATTGTTATACTAATGAATTCATTTAAATTGCTGGGTGTTTTTGTTTTTGGTTAATACCCTGACCCTTCTTCCAATCAAAGTAGACCTTTAAGTTGAGACACTTTGAGGATGAATCATATACTTGTCTTTGAGTGTCAAAATAGATTGGTAAAACTTATAGCACAGAAAATCATCTTGAAATCAGACGATTTTGACTTCTAAGAGTACATTAAATGATAGCAGGCTAACCAAGCCTTAAAGAAGGAAGGGAATAATGTTTGTCCGTAATCAGCAGATTGTGAAGAGGATATGAATATGTAAAAACAGTAGTCATTAAATTCTAATCACCAGTGTGGTTGTATATTTACTTGTATAAGGCCTCTACAGTAAATAATGGGATGGTGAAGATGTCTGAAACGTGGGAAACGTAGAGAAGGAGACCAAAAGAGAAAAGATGCATTGGATTCCATGTTTTCTGGGTGAATCCAACACACACAAAAAATATTTTTATTTTATTTACAAAAGCCAGTTTCATCTGTTTGCAATGTGAATATCAAATATTAATAGTTGCATTTATAATATCTCATTTACAAGTATAATTGAACTATGTTAAAACCCAGCCTGACACATTATAGCTTTGGGTTAAACCAACAAATGCCATTATATTTTGCAATTGGAGTCTTTTCCAATCACTTGTCAAAAGCACAAGTGTTTCATTTTATTTTTAAAAACTTCACTTGGAACTATGAAATGATTTAACTATACATGATTTAATTATATAATAAATAAGAGGTGGGAGAACAACTAAGCATATCAAGTTATACAAAATAATTTTGAGTGATTTCTGCTTTGTAAATCTCTAGAAGCTAGAAATTCTTTGTGAAAGTAGGACCTGGACACATATTCATAAGATTGCATATTCTGTCAAATTCCTTGTTTTCTCTGTGAATAATTGTGAAGTGGAGGCAACATATTATTGCCTAGATGCTTAAATTATTCCACAGGATAGGATCTCTGGTCACCATGAACAATTTGAAGTGTTCTTGATGTTATAAAATTATAAATACCCTTCATCATTTGAACATTCAATTAATCAAGTGTTATTCTCATTTTCCTTAGAACCATTAGGTTACAAAATAGATTTAACTCTGCCAAGAGTCTTCCATGTGTATAAAAATAATCAAACTCAATATAAAGTACACTTCAGGTATTCTATTCTACCTCCAAAATAACTGCATCCAAATGAAGTGCTAGAATCAATTTCATGTTACATGTTGTTTAATAACTTAGTTTAGCTATAGATATGTTAGCCTATAATAGAAAATATATGAGAATTTGAAAGATGCTGAAATACTTTTCACTAAATTGTAGATATATACTTCAAAACGTTTTCCAAATTAATAATTGAGCTTGATTTTTCAAGCATGTAATTGTCATTTAATAAATTCTGCAACTGTGCACTCATAATCTCTAGCCTTCTAAAAGAGTTAAAAGACCATCCAAAACTGACAAATTCACTCCCAAGTTATAGCTTATGCCCTGGGAAAAGCATGGATCATTCTGCAACCCAGTGACTAAGTTACATGTTTCCAGAGCTAATAACAGGCAGTTAAGTTCACTGCCTTTCCCTAGCAAGGCTATGTTGAAAGGGAATTGAGAATAACTAGCAATAAATTGGTAATTTTTTTATAAGTAAGCAAAAAATGTTTATTGACCTATTTTATGTTTCCAGTATAATAAAATCAAATTTTATTGCTCTTCCAATGTTTTACTGGTCCTTGGAATTTAAGCGTATTCAAATATGTATTTTGTTGAGATTTCATATGATGTTGATAGAACAGTGAAAACAATGTGTCAAAAAATTTAATACTGGTTATACATTTCATTGTGAAGAGCATCATAGTAAGTGATAGCTAAGGTAATTCCAGGCTTATAGTTGGCAACTGCTATTGCATTTGATGGTGTTAATTATAATCATGGGAGAAACATTTGATTATTGTCTTCACTTAAAAGATGTAAGTTAATAAAGTGTTCTTTAATTTAAATGCATGTAATCATCATAATATTTAATATAATACTCAGAAGTAAATATCCCTTGAATAAACTTTTGGCACCTAATTAGGAGAGTTCAAATTCAAAACATGTTTTACAGGAGAAATTCTTAGAAGATGGCAAAGGGTATTAGAGAGTGATATTTTAAATTTCTCATTAAAAACATCATGGATATGCCAGAAACCAAGAGCTGTTATAATATATGTCTATACATATTTATTTTTACAGTAAATACATTTGTCTTATATATTTATATATTTTTTCAGAAAGCACTACTTACAAGAGTAATCAGAAAATCTAAATATCTAGAAATAAATCTAACCAAATATATGTAATTATACAATAACAGTATGAAGACAGTGAGGAAGAGAATTGTCTATTTTACTTTTCATGGGATACAATAAAACTTTTATACATTAAATGTTTTCTGAAGTACCTGGAGCAACATTGTATTATTCTGAGATGTTTTTACCCTTACTTAATCACTGTTTGTTATTCCAGGCAAAACAAAAACAAAAAACACACACACACACACACACACACACACACACTCCTATCCAGTAACTAGTATTTCAAGCAGCAGCTTGTTGAGACTATGATGCAGAGAGATTTGGATCTCATCCAGGTTCCACAAAAGCATAGCTGCATGACATTGAACAAATTACCTACCTTCTCTGATCATTAAGTTTCATGTCTGCAATGGAGATACCCCTATGCCCCTAGTGGCAAGACAGAACTGAGCTGGCAGAACTGAGCTGCCTATTAACAGTGTTTGGAACTTGATAAATATTAAGTTATAGTTTACATCAATCCTATTCCTTTTTGCCTTCATATCACTAATATGAGTTTTCTATGTTATTTGAGAAAATGCAATTCTACTACAGAAAACAGGAAAACAAACCAGGATGGAATAAAATATTACATATAGATGGTAAGTAAATAAACTACCATGTGTCTATGGAAGGGATTCATGGGACGTATTATATAGAGAGTAATTTAGTAGCTTGTAAGATATGCTGAAGACAAAATAAGTGGAATATATAGTAGTACCTGCCAAACTTCTTATTCCTAGATAAAAGGAATAAAAAGACCAAAAGGCCAAATCACACAGCTGCCACCTCTGGGTCTCTAAATCAACCACCTTTGGTAACAAACAGTAGGTTCCTTCCTGGCTCCCTAAGCCTGTCTCCAGGTGAGTTGGAAACTCCAGCTGGGATTCAGTATAATTGCCACTCCAGCTCTCCAACAGAGCAAGGGTGTGTTGGCCACAAGCGTGTTCCTTCTGTCCAGCCCTCATTCTCAGTTCTGGTTCCCTGGATCATGTCCCTCGTGTATTAGAGGAGGAGGAGTGTGAGAACGTGGCCAGCTTCCTGCTCTAAGCCCCTAGAGCCACAAATCCAGCCTGCACTGGGGAAATGGTAAGGTTTATGATATGAGATTTCTAGAATTCAAGCTAAGGAACATAAAACTATGGAATAATTACAAAATTGAAACTACATGCTGTTAAGAGACTTACTACCCAACAACAAAGCGAATTTCAACATTGTACATTTAAATCCAGTGCCTGAGAAATAATAGAACCTTTTCTCTTATATCTATAAGGAGCTGAGACCCCTCTAATCACCAGTTATACTGGTAATAAAAGTATAATTAACCAAATCATTAACAATGACTACAAATGTTCTTAGATGTTTTCAAATTAAAGCAAAAAATAAAATCTGTACATTCTAAATAAATTTAGATCAAATTATCTCTTGTTGAAAATATAGTAACAATTTAACGTCACGGACTGCTGTCAGTTAGGAGGAAAGAGTAAGGGTTAAAACATTATCAATTGGTGGATTTTTCATTTTGATTTCTCTTACTGTACATATAACACCAGGTTTTATCTCCTTTTTAAAAAGTCACTTACAATGTGTTTATAAAAGTAGTAACTAATACTACTACCTGCAAGCAAGCGATCATTCTTCTTAGATGCCTATGTACAGGTCTGACCCTCAGAGCTGATTATTTTGGGGAAACTTACTCTCTGAGTATGCCAATAGCCCGGCAGTTCAGTTCTTTCTGTATACCAATACCATCATCTCTATAGAAGATATGGGTCCTTATTGGTAGGGAAGATCTTCAGAAGATATAATGGGCACAACTGTTTTTGATCCCTTGTTTTTAATAAACACAAAATATCGCGACATTTTATTGAAAAGTCTAAGATTTTCAGAAAAGTAGTGATGTGTGAAACATTGCATGATGTCCTAAAGGAAATATCTTGAAAGTGTATCCTGTGCTCACTTGTTATTTGGCAAAAGTAATTATAAGGCAACCATGGTATGGATAAGACTTTTTGGTGAATTGAGAAGTTTAATTCCATGCCTTATAGAGGAAGGCTGTAAAAAAAAAAATGTTCTTTACCTTCTATTAGTGGATAATGTAGGTTTATTTAGGTAAAAAGGCAGTTTCCTAAATCTGTCCCAAATCTGTAAAGAACAAAAGTGTACATATAATCTGTCCCAAATCTGTAAAGAACAAAAATGTGTCCATGGTTCAATTGGGAATAAATGATAGCTTTATTAACACAGTAGATAGTATCAACAAAAAATCATCAGCAGATATCACATTTGAAATGAAATATGGAAAACCACCTGCTAAGAGTGGGAATAATACAGGAATGCATATTCTCATTTCTTCTATTCATTGTCTCTGAGAGCTTCACAAATGCAGTAAAACAAGAAAAAAATGTAATATTGGAAAAGAAGTAAACTAACATTATTGGAGAGAGTTATGACTGTGTTATATGGAATAAAACATATACATTCAGTCTTGTTTCTCTTGTTATGGTAATTGCAAAGCTTTGAAATATTTTTATTCAATATTGATAGACATGATGGATCAGACCTGAATATTGCAGACAAGAATCCAACGCTTAGAGTGATTGAGCAATACACATTTATAGAAGTCGTCACTAACAAAGCTTATTTCTGTCTTGGAGTATAAAATTTTGAAAACCTTGTGACAGCAAATGGTTTCATTTAACCTTTACCACATTTGTAGGAAGAAGATACCATTAATAGTTACCTTTTTAAAGGAGTAGAAAATAAGGCATAGAGTAGTGCGATGATTTACAATAGTTAATTTGTTGAACAACCTAAAGTCATTTCACTAATTCATAATGACAAATGCAATTGTCACAAAGATCGAAATCATTCAGTCAGCATGAGCAGTACATTTTCTCTGTACCAGAAGGTTATAGAAATCCCTTGGTGAAACAGATTTAGAACGAGGGACGTTAAATGGATCAAGTGATAAATGGCATCTCATTAAACAGATTCCCTAGTTAACAATGGGAATGACATGACCAACAGGACAGGCCATAGTCAAAGTGGATTATACCCTATGTGTGTCTCTATACAAGAGATAGTCTTGCTATTGGGACTGTAAGTACCCCAAATCTTACTGCCAGGGTTTCTTTGCCCTTAGAAAAGGCTTAGCTCTTTCCATTGTTTGTCTCTGTTGCTCACATAGATGTACTTCTGAAGATTCAGATACACTATCTTTATCCAGTATTAATCTTTAATCATGATCATTGCATCTTACCAGCAGAATTTGAAGTAAAATGGCTTTGGATTTTAAAAGTGCTAATTATAATTGAAGTAATAGATATTTACTTGCATTTGCACTTTTGTTGTCATGTTTAAGACTTTCCAGTGATGGTCACTGTAAATATAAGAGCAGGCCATTCTGGGAATCACCACACCCTAAATCTGGATTATCCACTAGAGACTGGCAGAGCCTGAGCAGAATTGGAGGTATTGTTATTCGCGAAGGAAAAACTATTACAACACTTAGAACTTGATACTTGGGACCTGGCTACAGCACATATTCGATGGATTAATGACTCAACCCATTGGAGTTGGTTACAACTGATGAAATAAATTCCTGATTAAGACTTACTCTGAAATCCTCATTCTCCTTTTCTGACCAAAATGATGAAAGTCACCTGTTCTCCAAAGGTACATGCCACCAAATCAAGGAAAAGCAATAGAAGGCAGCCCCAAAATGAAGAACCAGGTATCCTTATAGGAATGTAGTGAACCACCAAGAGCTATGTGAAAATGCATTTGCTGCAAGCAGGAACATCAGGGTGATACTTTTTCTTTTATTTTAAGTGTAACATATAGCAAAACTCCAGCTTCTGGGTTAAGATAAAAGGAAAGGATTAGAGTCCATGGAATGTCAGATTTGCAGACATGCCAAAATCTCAGTTGCAAATATTTGAGGGAAATCTTCCAAGACTGAAAGTGAAAAACCTTTCAGGTCATTGGTTATCAAAACTAGGACTCCAAATCCAGCTGGAACCTGGTAAGTGAATTGATGATGTATCCTGGAAAACTTATCCAGATAGAACTGCAAACTGAGCAGGACTTAGTTTGCATGCTTGGGGGATTGGATTTTACCCATTTTTAAGAAGCTTTTCTAGAAATGTCATCATTTATTTCTATAACCAAGGAGGTCGCTTTTATGACAAAACTCAAATATCAGCCATGGCTACTTGAATCCAGTAAACAAGTAATATTGCAAAAAGAAAATAAAAACTCAGGATCCTAATTCACTTTACTGAAAGAAAAAAATGAAGCTGAAAGCTGAGTCATGAAAGAATCTGCCTTTGCTTTTGTTCCTGAAGCAGATAGTTACAGATAAAAGATTAAATATCTCCATTCTGTGTTCACTGTTATCTTATGTAAAGTGTAGATTTACTGAGCAGGAGAGGAATGCATAAATGACTATTCCTTTACCTGTTCATTTTCTCTTGCAACTTGTGTGTTACCATACTCGCCCCCAACTTTCCTCTCTAGCCTGCTTTTTTGCATTAAATATTGAACCTTTCAAAATCATCTGTGGAGAAAGGCACAAATGACAGACTGTTTCTGTGAATCTGTGTTTTTTAATTCCAGGAACGTCCTTAACCTTGGCAAATTAAACTTCTAAATTGACTGAGGCCTGCCTCAGATAGTTTTTAGTTTACAGACTTAATTCAAACCAAACATCTTGTGCAAAAAAAAGAAAAATAATCTAAAATATATCCTTGAAAAAAACAACATGGTAATTAAAGTATCTGAAAAATATTTATGTCATCTCAGTGAATACATTTTTTGTGAAAATATGAAAATATTGAGGAATTAACTCATGATTTTTTAAAGACATATTCTTAACTATAGAATAATAAAATGTTCTAAGAAAAATCAAAACAGTATTAAATAAACAAATTAAAAAGATAGAACTCTATATGGCTAGTGTGTTTAAACAGAGAATAAATCATACATTTAAATTTAAATTATAAACATATTTTTCTTTTTTATATGTAGCAGTCATTGGTATAGGTTTTTCTGAAATTGAAGCTTTAGCTATAAAAAAAATAAATACCTAGAGAAAGATCTATGGTTAAAGGCTAGAGCATTCAAGATTCAATGAACTATTAAAAGTGATTGCTTAGATTTATAAAAATATTGCAAAGTAAAATTGACAGAATTATCTAATAGTTAAGAAAATATATTTTATTTGGAGTTACTTAATTAAGGTATTGGTTAGCCAACTATTACAATGCCATTTATAAAGCATTCGTTCTTTTCCCCAGTGATTTTATATGTTTCAAATCATATACCAAATTCTTCCTCAGTTTCTAGATTTCTGTTCTAAACCATTGTATTTCTTGTCTATTTCTGAGCAAATAATATCAAGTAAGTAAAGTCTTTTCTCATTTTTTATTTTAAGAGTATTTTTGAATAGTTTAGAGTTATTCTAGATAAGTTTATGATAATGTCATAAAGGTTTAATGAAAACAAAACACACAAAACGTCTCATTTCTAATCTGATTAGAAAAACATTACATGTATTGGCATCTTGGTAATATTTAATCTCATTTAAGCACATGGGATATATCTCTATTAATGCAATCTCTGCTTGAACAGTTTTATCTTTCCATATTTTTTCCAAAATATTTCTTGCAAGTTTAGCATTAATTTTTAAATTGTTCAAGTATCTTACTATGATGAATAGAATCATTAGGCTTATCGTTTTTAACTCATCACTTTGGGTTAAGTATTTGGCTTTTATTTAAAAAAGGAAAAGAACAATAGTACAGAGCTGGTTTTTGTAGAACTAGAGAGAGACATTGTGGTGATTTAAATATATTCATCTTACAAATGAATAATTAAAATATGGAAATGTATTTGCCCATGGTTACACACATACCTAAAATCAGAAGATCATCATTTGCCCCTACAATTTTTATAAAATAAACAAAATACAACTTCAGAATTATGTCTGAATGCATGAATGAATTGTTAATACATAACTACTTCCTAATTTAAGAAATGCTTTAATGCGTATTTCCATTCAAGTGTATTCAATATATTTTAAGCAATCCTTAGTAATCAAGACAATCTTAGGATATTTATTTCTAGCTTTGTTAGTCTGAGGCTTTTATAAAATATGAAGATTTGTTACTATATCAATTTTGGTAAAAGAGAGATGCATGACCAGAGGGTAGAGAACTGAAAAGCCAGAAAGGCAACAAATTCCTTTGGCTTGCTGGGAGGCCACCACTTCCTCAGCAGAAACGATGAACTGCCGGCAAGTGTCATCATGAAACATGCCGGTGCCTCCCAGGGCCTGAAACCACAGACATCTTCTTTATCTGGCTTTCAGTGGAATTTTGAATAGACCATTGCAAGACAAATTGTTACAGTCCTTGTGTTTCCTTTTTATTGTTAATACGGCTGTTACATTTACAGAGAAAAAGAGCTTTTATATAACATAAAGCATTTTTTTGTGTGTTGCTTTCAACTAATGTTCTATTTGTTTTGAAGACAGTTCATCTTAAATTGATATAGAGAGCCTAGAGTACAATTGAAAGTATAATTTTGTCCAATTGCCAATTAATCAGAAGTTAAAAGCACTTGAGCAGAGAATTGGCCAGACCCTCTAGTCAGAGGAAAACAGGGATCTTCTCTGTCATATAAATGAAGACATTTCCCACTGAAGGAAAAATCTCATAAAAAATGAATAGGCATTATTGTCACATTATCCACATTATTTAATTTTGTCTTCTCTCTTATAAAATTTGTCACAGAACAAATAGATAACATCGGATGTATGTGTATTACCACTGGCGACTTAACTATCAGCATGATTTAGGGATTCTTCTATAGCTGGGCATATCTTTTCCTTTGATGCTCTGAGAATTAAAGCAGATTCGATCACCTCTCCTCAGTCATAATCATTTGCATTTTAGTCTCTTTTCCTTGTGGGGCCTTAAATTTAGCAAGGATGTTATTTCCCAGTTCAAGGAGAAGCAGTCCCTGTCAGAATGCAATTGTACATTTGCATAGAAATAAGTTGATTTCAACAACTGTTCACAAGCACAACAAAACCTTTGGGCAAAGTGAGATGTCATCTTTTATTATGGTATGAATGTGACCACCATCTTATTAGAGTTGCAAATATAATTTATATTCTTCCTTAAACAGTTAAGTCTCTTGTCTCTCATTACACTCTGTTATATAATCAAGAATAGTCTTACCTTTCCAGTGTTGTATAGGCTACAGTGAGTTCCCTTCTCTTTTGGGCACTTGAAGAATATTGGTGAGTTTAATAATTTTTTTTAAAAAGTCCTAAATGATGGCATAAACATAGAAGGACTGATATACATACCATTGTCCTTCATTTTCAGATAGCATCCGATAGATAATGTTGCTATCAGTATGTGCAGGGAGAATTTAAAAGGCCCACAAAGATGACAGACAGTTGTGTCCAGTTGCATACAAAGGACGACTGATTTTACTTTGTCTCTAAACTCATACTGACAGTCACCCTTCTCTTCCTCTCCAAGATTCACCTACAGTGAACCATGGAGTTCTGTAGTGGTTATGGGCCGTGTTGTTCTTCGTGCTACTGTTTGGCCCCAGCTTCTTCGCATCCATTAAATTTGGGTTCTTATGAAAGCTGACAATGTGTGTTGCCTTGTAGCCTTCTGGGGCTTCTTTTGGCTACCGTGTCTAAAGTAATTTTATTTTACCTGCAGTACAGCAGCTGTTTATGTATCCTTTACTCATCCATCCTGCACACATTAGCACATATTCTGTACTCAAGGGAATAAAAAGGTGACTTACTGCTAATAGAATTCCGGGAATTCATTTGTAGAGAGTCTACCTGAAGCTTAAAAGTTCATTAGAACTATGGCCAGGCATGGTGGCTCACGCCTGTAATCGCAGTGCTTTGGGAAGCCAAGGTGTGAGGATTGCTTGAAACCAGGAGTTTGAAACCAACCTGGGCAACAGCAAGATCCTATTTCTCCAAAAACTAAAAAATTAGCTGGCCATAGTGATGCATGCTTGTAGTCCCAGCTACTTGGGAGGCTGAGTCAGGAGAATTGCTTTAGCCCAGGAGGTCAAAGTTGCAAGGATCACACCACTGCACTCTGGCCTGAGTGACAGAGTGAGACCAGGCTTCGAAAAAAAAAAGTGTGTGTGTGTGTGTGTGTGTGTGTGTGTGTGTGTGTGTGTGTGTGTATAACCTTACTTAGGGCTTAAAAAATGCTATGTTATCCAAATTTTTGCCATCACCATCCTCATTATCATCAACATCACAGACACTAATGGAGCAGTTACTTTTTAGGAGGAAGGCACTGAATGAAGTCTGTATCAGAATCAGCTCATGCAATAATCTCCTTTATGAAAAAATATAAAAAGTGAGAGAGGTATGATGAGGAAATTCATAATCAGAACACATAAGTATCTTTCTTGGAGTTATAAAAATGGGTAAGCATGTGAGTCAAAACTATGGAACAGTGGTAAGTGGCCTTTTAGATTTGTTAGAAACACAAATAAAATTACTGATGGAACCAAATGTTTCACTTCACTACATCACAATTTTCTTTTTTTAAAGTGCATATAATGGTAATATTTTCTTCATGGGTTTGTAAAAGACAAAAGAATTCATATATTTAATATGTTTATAAAATTTCCTGGTACATAGTAAATAATACGCATTTAGTTATTGTTGTTTTGTTCATTTAGTTGGCAGGTCAGAGCTACCATTATTCAGTTATCTTTGAGATATCTAAAAAAACGCTAATCATAATTTGCTCTAAGTAATATATTTTAAGTGGTATTAATTACTAATTTTCAATGATTTAATAGTTTGGTAGATACTTTTGAGTGCCTATAATAAAGAATTAAAGCTTAAGTACATATTTTTTTCTTAAAAAAATATATTTGCTCTATGTTTCTTCTTATAATCTGGCTTATTTTCACTGTAATTAACCCAGTTGTATCTACAGAATTGTGTGTAATTTTGATAATGCCTCATTTTAGTAAATGTTACATTGGTCATATCAGCAACAATTGTCACCTTACAAAAAAGGTTAAAAGACTGTTGAAAACTTTGCATAATTATCAAAGTCATCAGCAGGACTTAAATTATTTAGGATCTAAAATATCTTTATTTTAGAAAAGTGCATGACTGAAATAATCTGAGTTTATACCATTCTGATTTACTTTGTTGGAAACAAAGAATGAACCAAATGTGAGTTACTTTGAATGGAGAGTATCTTTAAGGTGTCTTACAATGTAGGGGAGTTTCATGTTTGCTTATAAATCCCATTTCTGCTGACAAGCATCAAACACTTTGGTAAATAATATTGAACCAAATGTCTGTTTATGTGGAATAAAAAAGTATAATACCACAAAGAGAGATCATAAAAATAGAGAACATTTTTAATGAGTAAGAATAGTGCTCTCTAATGAACAAAAAAAAATCATTTCAACAATTTTACTGTGATAGATGCCTTTTCTTTAGAGTACCAGAAATGAAAGGCTAGATAGTAATTCCTCCAGAATTATTGCTATTAAAAATAATATAGAAATATTACTTAAAACATTCACAGTGATCTTCCTTGCTAACCGCCATTTATTTTTAAAAACTACATATTAATCTTTATACTGTGGGCAAGTGATTTTTTGAGAAAAATACAGCCATCCTTAAATTGATGAATAATTTTTCCACTGTCTTTTTGTGTTTAACTCGGTGGGTTCATATTTTCGATTCCAAAATGAAATTAATTTAAACAATATAAAGAGAAATTTCAGTGGTTTTGAACCATCATTTTCTGTTTAAATATTGCCTCTTTCTTCTGAAACTCCAGTAAGATGGATATTAGACATTTTAAGTAATTATGACATGATTTCCACTTTTTTCTCACTCTGCCCCCATACTGCATTCTGCTTAATTTCTTCAGATATAACTTTACGTTCAATAATTCCCTCTTCAGTTTCATCTTCTGTTTAATCTTCCCACTGAGGCTTTTTAAAAATTCTTAAACAATTATACTTTTCATTTTTGGAAGTTCTATTTTTTTTGTTGTTGTTGTTCATTTTTAAGATGGAGACCTGCTCTGTCACCCAGGCTAGAGTGCAGTGGCACGATCTCAGTTCACTGCAACCTCCGCCTCCCAGGTTCAAGCAATTCTCCTCCCTCAGCCTTCCAAGTAGCTGGGATTGCAGGCACATGCTACCACACTCAGCTAATTTTTTGTATTTTCAATAGAGACAGAGTTTCACCTTGTTGCCCAGGCTGATCTCCAACTCCTGAGCTCAGGCATCCACCTGCCTTGGCCTCCCAAAGTGCTATCACACCCGGCCTGGAAGTTCTATTTCATATATATGTGTGTGTGTGTGTCTATATATATACACATATATTTATGTGTATATGTGTGTGTGTGTCTATCTATGGATATATATATACACACACACATATCAAAATATACAAAATATATTTGTACATATATATACATATATCTATGTGTATATATATCTATGTATAGATAGATAGATAGATAGATAGATAGATAGATAGATAGATAGATAGATATCTGCCTGGTCTGTTCTTTCTTGGTAATCTCTAAATGCTACCTCATATTTATTATTTTTATTTCATCGTGTTATGCATAGTTATTCTATATTGCAATTCTCCAGTGTCTAACACTTTGATCCCCAAAATTTCTTTGTGGGCCTACTCAGCTGTTCACTGTTTGTGCTGAAGTTCAGTCTTGTGACTTGCCATGTTTTTGGTGATACTTGTGAACTCATATCTGCTTATTCTCCATCTGTGTGCTCTTGAGTTGCTATATGGGGCATGTTGTTTCCAGAAAAGTTTCATGTCCACTCTTGCTCGAGGTTGGGGGATTTCAAGTCAGCATGTAAGAAGAAAGAAAATGGCAGCTCTTTATCCTTCTTCAAGCTGTAGCATGATGTAAACTCTCAGGTTTAGTTCCCAAACCTTGCTCCACTGGCCCAAGGTTCAGTTTTGAATTGGAACATTGTAAGGAGCATTTGCTGTCAGGCAAACTTTATTCTCCAGCTTTCTGGTTTCTCACCACCACCAAATCCAGGTTTGGCTTATGGTTTGTTTCCTATTTTATGTATCTTTTGGAGGAGGCAGGCCAAGATCACTGGAGATATTTCTAATACCTGTCTGTCTTGAGGACAGATGAAGCATGAGGACAAATGAAGAGTATTCTGTTTCCATTTGTTAGGCAGCAAAATCTGTTTATAGTACCACACCTATTGGCTTAAATGCAGAAGACCAAGACCCCTGTGGACCATTGAGCCCTAGATGAATGACTGCACTGAAAAAGGCTAATTTCTTTATGTGTTTCCTTGCCTGGTCCTCTTTTCCTATGCCCCATCCATCCATGTTCCTGTGGCTGATATTGTGGAAAACCTAACAATACACTGTGGACTAACAGAGCCTAGGCTCTGCCATGATCGTGATAAAGCAACATTTCTATATTGGCCACTTTCCACTGGCCCACCTTCCATTAGAGTTAGGTTTCCAAAAGTGACTAAGCTAACTATTCTGACAACTGACATAATACCACAGTATCAGTTTATAGTTCACATAAACCCCATTATCTACTCAGGAAATTACAAGTTTCCTGTTTCTTCTTGAAGCAGATAAATACTTGAACTTTTGTTTAGATTATGCTCTGCTTCAATCAAGATAGATGAAATAGCATATATAAGGCGAGAATGAAGGAAAGTGTCTAGATTTCTAATGTACCTATTTGGGAAAACTAAACTTTAGTAAGAATGTCATATTGATTTCATGCACAATAATAAACATACTAATTTTATTTTTTTCTATTTTTCTGGGTTTTTCTGTGGTTCCATGTCAGGAAAAAAAAAAAAAAAATGAAAAGGAAGCCCCATTGATAATTGTCTAAGAGAAAGGCAATTATTTACAAGCTTCTTTAAAGATTTCTGGAATCCTCTTTCCTCTTTTTAATTTTCCAAACTTCTGAAGACATTAGTTTTGCAACATACATTATGTCTTGGTAAAATAAACAGCTTAATAAAAATACATGATATATTTCTCTAAGGGATGGAAGTAAATAGAATATAAGTTGAATCTATCTGGTGGTAAAATAAATAATGTAATACCTCTTAGAATATTAAGGAAATGGAAAAATATATTGTTTGTAGTCATCCATCACTTAGTATTGAGTTAGTGAAAAAATGGAAGAACACCTCTGAATAAGTGTATGCTCTTGTAAAACAACATCCATGATACAGAATGGGCACATACAATATCCTGTCTCAAACAGTCTATCAGTGTCAAAACTCAGAGACTGCTTTTCAGATGTACATTCCTATTCCCGTTGGCATTTGTCATAATAACTTTGAGTCAACATACAGAATTTCTTGTTCCTCTCTATAAGACTAAAAGGTACAACCGAGAAAATAATATAGCTTAATGTTTTTCCCTGGGAAATTTGGTGCCTCCAACCAAGTTAACACATCTTTCAATCACCTGTGATATTGCAGAATAATGGCAACTACCATGGAAAGATGAAATAAATGTGGTACGGTAAAAACCAGGAGAGCCTAAGGGCATTTTACCCTTGCCATTCCTGAGGAGTTGATTGCCTACAGATGTAAGTGTACCTTTTATCATATAGATGGAATTTCACACAATCGAAATGTGTGATATATAACATGTAGAGGGTTTATACAAAGAAAATCATGAAAGAGGCTTGAGAAACCTGAAAATTGATACATCAGCTAAATAAAATGGCAAAAGAAACTAAGAAAAGTAGGCTAGAATTGTTGATTGGAAGCATGGAGAATGTAGTGTCACGGAAGCCAAGGAAAGTGTTAGAAGTGTAAACTGTGTGAAATATTCTAAAACCATCAATACAATAAGATCTGAAACTCTAGAATGGGGATTGTCTGTATGTAGCTCGTTGGTGACCTTAACCAGAAACCTTTACGTGAGTGGTGTGAACAGAAGCCAAACTGACTGTAGAGTGAAATGGACGTGGGCGAATAGACAGCGTGCCTATGGATGTAACAGTTTCCACTGGCATTTTCAATCCTTCCTCTTTAATTCTGTTTTATTTTTCCTGATAGCATTTATCACCAGAATCAAAGAGGAGCAATGAAAAATGCCAATGGAGATTGGGGCAATGATTCACTGAGAAAGTGCTTTTTGTTTTTTGTTTTTGTTTTTGTTTTTGTTTTGAGACGGAGTCTCGCTCTGTCGCCCAGGCTGGAGCGCGGTGGCGCGATCTCCGCTCACTACAAGCTCCGCCTCCCGGGTTCCCGCCATTCTCCTGCCTCAGCCTCCCGAGTAGCTGGGACTACAGGCGCCCGCCACCGCGCCCGGCTAATTTGTTTTGTATTTTTAGTAGAGACGGGGTTTCACCGTGTTAACCAGGATGGTCTCAATTTCCTGACCTCGTGATCCCCCCTCCTCGGCCTCCCAAAGTGCTGGGATTACAGGCGTGAGCCACGAGAAAGTGATTTTTGAGTAAAGACCCGAGGGAAACAAGAGAGCTGTCTTGTGGGTATTGATGAAGAGCATCTTAGATGGAGGAAAGTTCATGTACAAAGACCCTGAAGAGAGGATGTGTCGGTTTTTTCTATCAACAAAAAGGAAGCTACTATGGCTGAATAGAAGGAAAAGTAAAATCAGATCGGATAGACAGTGAGGTGCAGAACGCGCATATTCTAGTGGGCTGTGGTGGATAATTTACCTTTTACTCTGAGACAGGAAGACACTAGAAGATTTTTAGCAGAGGAGTGACATGCAAAGACTTAACTTTTAACACAATTACTGTGACTTAGGTGTTGTGAACACTCTTGAGAGGCAAGAGCAGAAGTCAGGAGCTTATTTTAAAAAATGAAGAGAGGAACATGGAGCTGGGATCAGAGTGGTGCCTGTTGGGTTGGTGAGGGGTGTTAGAATTCTGAATCTATTTTTAAGATAGAGCTGACAGGAGTTGCTGATTTAGTAAGTAAGGCTTTTGAAGGGAAAGAGGGCATCAAAGGTGGCTACAAAGTTCTTAGCATCAGAAATAGAAAGAATTGAATTGCCATTATTAAGACATGGACAGTAGATAGTAGAACAGTTTCTGGAAAGGAATGAGAATATCAGGAGCTCAAATCTGTTAAGTTGAAGATGCTGTTAGATATCCATGTAGACATATCAACTATTGTAGATGATTATTGGATATATGGTCCTGAAGTTCAGGAGGACATGTGGACTTGAGATATAAATGTAGGAATGCTCAGGTTGTAGATGATATTTAAAGAACTGAGATTAAATGGAATACCTAGGGAGTAAGTGTGGAAAGAAAAGGAAAGAGGTCAGTAGTTGAGATCAGAGTTACACGGAATTTAAAGGCTGACACATGAGAAGTAAAATAGCAAAGACGTGTCAACATGAATAACCAGAAAGGTAGGAGGGAAAGCCAGGTGATATGGTGTCTTGCAAAGGAAGTGTCTCCAAAAGGGTAAAAATCAGCTATGTCAAATGCTGCTACATTAAATAAGATAGCAACTGCAAAATGACAGAGGCTGTAGTGACACGGACTTGAGAAGAGCAGTTCTCAAGAAAATACAGATTAAAGCCAAATGGTGTTTCTAACAAAGAACTTCTTTTGATTCTTGATTTTTAAAATCTGTCACCAGGAAGCATTCCAAACACGTAAAAAAAACAACGTATAAAACTGTGCACTATTGATAGGAATAAAAATAACAAACTTCTAAGAAAACTATTTTGGATTTTTGGAATTTTTCCAAATATGAAGATGGGCATATACTGTCACTCTGTAAGCCCTATCTTGTTATATACTGTAAGGAAATGTTTGCACGTCACCTACAGGAACGTTTGTAGTTGCTACTATGAATAATGGTTCCAAACTGGAAATAACCCAAATGCTCATTAAGAGTAGAATGGATAAATTAATGGGTGGCAAATTTCTACAATGAAATAACAATCAGCACATAATGAATGAAGTACAGTTATAAGAAGCAATATAGATGATTCTTAGGAACATAATATTAAGGAAGAAAAGCAAATCTCATAGAAGTCTTAGAATAGTTTCTATTTAGATGTGATTAATAAACTTAATGAACTAAACAACGGAAACATTCAGGTTACAAATATATGTTGCAAAATTATAAATTAAGGCAATAAAATTGTAAACATCAAATTCATGATAGGGGTCCCTTCAAGGGAAAAGAAAATTTATTGGTTTTAGGGAAGCACAATAGAACACTTCCTAAATAGTGAGCATATACATATTTATCACTATCATACCTCACATACTCTATATGTTACAAATATCAGTGTGTATCTATTCAATAGTTAATAAAAACAAAAATAAGTCTTTAGTAATCTACTAATATAATTTAATAGATTAATATATTAATTTATATTATGGTACAGATCAATTCCCCATGTTATATAATCTCATAGTTTCATGTAGCTCTTTTTGTCACATAAAGTCTTGATTTTACATTTATCTATGCAAATATTTTATTATCTGCTACCGTTTTAGGGAATACACTTCACAGAATATGAAATACACTCCACAGAGTATGAAAGAATTCAAAGCTATGCTTCTTGTCCCACCATCATATAACATTTTAGTATACTTTTAATGAATATCGTTGTAAGTAGGTGTAAGTAAACGAGTGAATGAAAGAAAATACTAGCTCGTAGAATACACTCATCTTAAAATTCCTCGTTTTTGACTCTAGTATTTTAGAGCTTACAAATTAAATTGCAACATTTGAATATGATCTTCATTTTCCCATAACCTCATTGTAGTTCAAGTTTGTATAGAGGTTTTTATAGACCCTGCGGAGCAGACCAGTATAATATCCACCCATCCACTCATTTATGCAGCCATTCTTTGGCAAGTAAACATGACGTGGTGGGTCAGTTTAGGGGTGCCTGTGATTCAGCAGCAGACCGTGTAGACAACGGTGCTAATTTAGTGGATATTTTAATCCAAACAGGTAAATGAATGTGAAAAGTTCATTTAGTGTTAAGTGTGGCCGAGGAAAGTAAACAAAGCAATGGGATAAAAGTAGCCTGAGAACTGAGGGGCAGGAAGGCTTCTGGGTGGTCAGAGAGGCGTCATATTTGAGAGGGGCGTGAATAAGAAAAAGAAAGGGGCCATGTAAAGTCATGGAAGAACTGCAATTCACACAGAAACAATGAAAGAACTGTGGCGAATATCAGCTTGGCTAATTCAAGGAAGAGAAAAAGGCCACGATAGCTAGAACAGTGTTAGTGACAACAGTCAAGGTAAGGAAAGTACAAACAAAATGGATCACATAGGTTTTATAGACATGGTTGAACATTAGATATAAATTCCAATTACAATAAGATGCCACTGAAAAATTTTGAGTAGGAAAATGATATGTGCAGAAGGAACTATAAGGACACAAGAGGGGAAAGGAGTCCTATAGTAACATTTTTGGAAATGCATATCAGTTAGAATGCCAAGTATCGTTTTGTTAGGATTTGCCGTGACTTACCATGTTGTCCCAGAAAAATTATTGCCTATGTTGGATAGTACATTTTCTGGTCTTTCTAATATCTGTTCACATATTGGCAAAACTTTCTAAAATATTTTCCTTTCATTTTAGTTTGCAAAAGATAGACAATGATTTTCTTTAGAATGATTCAGGCATCACTCCACCTGGATCTAACAGGGTACTTTTGGGCTAGACTTCTATTTCAATTCGACTCCAGGGTTAAGATTTTGTGAATTATATTATTTCACATTAGCTTGAGAATTATGAGGCAATTCTAAACCTGCTTCAAGAAATTATCCAAATGCATGATAAATCATCTTTTTTATTATCCTCACAGTTGCTGCTGAACTGTTCAGATAGGAAAGAAGTATCATACCCTTTTATTAGCTCGGACAAAAGTGGAAAAGCAATAAAATGCCCAGAAAAGTGCCACACAGGGGCAATAAAGTTGTGATAAAAATGACTTGGAGTTTGTTATTCATATCTGCTGTTTGGCAACCAGTGCTTAGCAAACAGGCAAGGGCCTTATATTATAGACAATAAATTATTCAAAACCAGTGAGTTGTAAAACTTTAGCACCGAAGTCTTAAGTATTCTTTCTTCCCTCTCCTTCTCTTTCCTTCTTTCTTTCTCTACTCGGAACCTAGGGCTTAAACTATGTAAAATGGAATCTGAAAAGAAAAAGCAAATAAATTATGAAGCTTTTTCCACCAGAGGCACAAAAGCAACAAAATTGCTGCCATTAAAATTTAGAGTATTCACAAATCTCAGAAATCCAATCCAACTGAAATTCTCTAGGAACCAAACCACACACATGCTCTTGGCAATTTTAGATATTTTGCTGTTTACATATCTACTGCAGTCACAGTAAAATTACTTTCTCTTGAGTTTCTAATATTTAATTCTACTGTTGTAAAGAATCTAAAATATAAAACTTACTGATAACAGGTCTAAAACACAAATTATATGGAAATTAACTATGACCAAAATTGTAAACCAAAGGAACAAAATGTAAATATCGCATTCAGCTGCACATCCTACAAATAACTCTTGGGTTTTACCTGGACATAATTGTTCCCCCCTGACTTCGACCCCTTGGCATTTTTCTCTTGGGAGGCACCTGTTTTTTTTTTTTTGGAGATGGAGTCTCACTCTGTCGCCCAGGCTGGAGTGCAGTGGCCGGATCTCGGCTCACTGCAAGCTCCGCCTCCCGGGTTCACACCATACTCCTGCCTCAGTCTCCCAAGTAGCTGGGACTACAGGCGCCTGCCACCATGCCCGGCTAATTTTTTGTATTTTTAGTAGAGACGGGGTTTCACTGTGTTAGCCAGGATGGTCTTGATCTCCTGACCTCGTGATCCGCCCATCTCGGCCTCCCAGAGTGCTGGGATTACAGGTGTGAGCCACTGTGCCCAGCCTGGAAGGCTCCTTTTAGGGACTCTGATGTAGGTGCACTGATGGTTTTACCATTCGGGAAATGATTGATTCTAGACAATTATTTTTGGAGAAGTCCACCTGCGGTGGAAATTATCTTTCTGAAATAATTTCTCAAATTATTACTATTATTTTACAAGTTTTAATATCTAGTTGCTCATGGGGTATTATCTTAATATGTTACGTGTTATAAACATGTCATTTCACACACCAATGATTCTTTTAACTTTCACCACTAGCCCCGCAATCAACCCTAAGTTTAATCACATGAGTTTTGCATGCTCCACAGTTTTGCTCATTTTATTTCTCCTCTAAAGCTTTTTAAGATAACATTAAGTGACCTCTTTTCTTTGAAGACTTCCATGACTTCAGACCCCAGGGAAAAATGAATCTCTTCCCCCATAGTTTCCCATAGCACCAACATTAGGGAAGGTGGCACTAGTGGCCATAGCCATATTATATGCACCAAGCACAGTATCTGGGCTAGTGGTACCATATGGTTTGGTTCTGTGTCCCCACCCAAATCTCATCTTGTAGCTCCCATAATTCCCACATGTTGTAGGAGGGACTCAGTGGGAGATGACCGAATCATGGGGGCGGATCTTTCCCCTGTTGTTCTTGTGACAGTGAAGGGGTCTCCTGAGATCTGATGGTTTTAAAAACGGGAATTTCTCTGCACAAGCCCTCTCTTTGCCTGCTGCCATCCACGTAAGATGTGAATTTCTCCTCTTTGCCTTCTGCCGTGATTGTGAGGCCTCCCCAGCCATGTGGAACAGTAAGTCCAGTAAACCTCTTTCTTTTGTAAATTGCCCAGTCTCGGGTTTGTCTTTATCAGCAGCATGAAAACAGACTAATACATGGTATCAGCCTTGTGATAGCATTAATCCTCAGGCCCACACTGTGTGAAGCAGATATTGTTTCTGCCACCATACAGTGAAAGAAATGGACACCCAGAAAGGCAATCTGCATTCTAAAAGTTAAAAGCTATTTTAAGAGGGGCAGCTATGATTCACCATCACTTTTGACATATTTTGCACCCTGTGCAGTTTTTTAATGCAGTGTCATCTGATTATATGTTTTTAAGATCATTTTTTCCAGTTGCCTTAGTAGGCCCATTGAATGTTTGTGAGTGCAAAGAGATTCATATATTTATATTTGAAATATTTAAAGTTCTAAATTATCTCTCATGCACAGAGGAGGTTCAGCCCGAGGCCCTGCAGCCAGCTCCACCAGCATCACCCTCATCCTGCTCAGGCTAAAGCTAAAAGTGCAACTTCTACTACCTCTCATCTCCCTCCAGCCCTGCGACCTGTGAGCCTCAGGGGTAGCCTTTATTGGCTGGGACAGAGTAGAATAAAGGTGGCCTGGGCCTAGGGTGAGAACTGCCTGAACTAGGACATGGAGCTGGGAGCCAGGTCTTTTTCCATCTTTCCAACTTCCCTTTTTAAACAGGTTTTCCAGGCAATTCTAAATGCCTCCCAAACAACTGCCACCTGGGCTGAGAGGAGGGCAGAAACATGATGATCTTGGGAGATGGCCAGCTTAGATACCTGCATTGGGGAATTTGGGGTGGTTGGATGTAAACGACATGGTCATCCTCTCTCTGGCCACTCTTAACACCTCCCCACTCGTCTTCATTTTCCTCACCCAGTCCTCCCCATCCTACTGCCTGGGAGGTACACTTCTGCGCTCTGGTATTTTCTTTTGGTTCAACAGGTTGCTAAATGGTTCCATAACTGTATCACAAAAACATCTTTTTAAATCCTTAGGTTTCCAAGCTTGTGAACTTTCTAAGACTTGGGACACAGGAAAGGAACCCCTGGTGACCAGGTCTGGAAGTGTCACCAAACTTAGCTAGATGCCAATTATAGGTGCTGGGTTTTAGTCATCTTTTTACAGTCCTTGAAAAGTATTAGGGGCTGAATGATTGTTAAATAAATTTTAATGAGATAAATTATGCTTTCCATTTTAATCATCATTAATAGAGAAGTTGTTTTATCGCCAGGGACACATACATAGCAGATTCATAATTTCAGAGATGTTTAATAGTCACTTAAAAATTCACATGCTGGGGGGGCGGAGCAAGATGGCCGAATAGGAACAGCTCCAGTCTCCAACTCCCAGCGCGAGCGACACAGAAGACCGGTGATTTCTGCATTTTCCACTGAGGTACTGGGTTCATCTCACTGGGGAGTGCCGGAGGATCGGTGCTGGTCAGCTGCTGCAGCCCGACCAGCGAGAGCTGAAGCAGGGCGAGGCATTGCCTCACCTGGGAAGCGCAAGGGGGAAGGGAATCCCTTTTCCTAGCCAGGGGAACTGAGACACACAACACCTGGAAAATCGGGTAACTCCCACCCCAATACTGCGCTTTAAGCAAACAGGCACACCAGGAGATCATATCCCACACCTGGCCGGGAGGGTCCCACACCCACGGAGCCTCCCTCATTGCTAGCACAGCAGTCTGTGATCTACCCGCAAGGCAGCAGCGAGGCTGGGGGAGGGGCGCCCGCCATTGCTGAGGCTTAAGTAGGTAAACAAAGCTGCTGGGAAGCTCGAACTGGGTGGAGCTCACAGCAGCTCAAGGAAACCTGCCTGTCTCTGTAGACTCCACCTCTGGGGACAGGGCACAGTAAACAATAACAAATGCAGCCGAAACCTCTGCAGACGCAAACGACTCTGTCTGACAGCTTTGAAGAGAGCAGTGGATCTCCCAACACGGAGGTTGAGATCTGAGAAGGGACAGACTCCCTGCTCAAGTGGGTCCCTGACCCCTGAGTAGCCTAACTGGGAGACATCCCCCACTAGGGGCAGTCTGACACCCCACAACTCACAGGGTGGAGTACACCCCTGAGAGGAAGCTTCCAAAGCAAGAATCAGACAGGTACACTCGCTGTTCAGAAATATTCTATCTTCTGCAGCCTCTGCTGCTGATACCCAGGCAAACAGGGTCTGGAGTGGACCTCAAGCAATCTCCAACAGACCAACAGCTGAGGGTCCTGACTGTTAGAAGGAAAACTATCAAACAGGAAGGACACCTACACCAAAACCCCATCAGTACATCACCATCATCAAAGACCAGAGGCAGATAAAACCACAAAGATGGGGAAAAAGCAGGGCAGAAAAGCTGGAAATTCAAAAAATAAGAGCGCATCTCCCCCGGCAAAGGAGCGCAGCTCATCGCCAGCAACGGATCAAAGCTGGACGGAGAATGACTTTGACGAGATGAGAGAAGAAGGCTTCAGTCCATCAAATTTCTCAGAGCTAAAGGAGGAATTACGTACCCAGCGCAAAGAAACTAAAAATCTTGAAAAAAAAGTGGAAGAATTGATGGCTAGAGTAATTAATGCAGAGAAGGTCATAAACGAAATGAAAGAGATGAAAACCATGACACGAGAAATACGTGACAAATGCATAAGCTTCAGTAACCGACTCGATCAACTGGAAGAAAGAGTATCTGCGATTGAGGATCAAATGAATGAAATGAGGCGAGAAGAGAAACCAAAAGAAAAAAGAAGAAAAAGAAATGAACAAAGCCTGCAAGAAGTATGGGATTATGTAAAAAGACCAAATCTACGTCTGATTGGGGTGCCTGAAAGTGAGGGGGAAAATGGAACCAAGTTGGAAAACACTCTTCAGGATATCATCCAGGAGAACTTCCCCAACCTAGTAGGGCAGGCCAACATTCAAATCCAGGAAATACAGAGAACGCCACAAAGATACTCCTCGAGAAGAGCAACTCCAAGACACATAATTGCCAGATTCACCAAAGTTGAAATGAAGGAAAAAATCTTAAGGGCAGCCAGAGAGAAAGGTCGGGTTACCCACAAAGGGAAGCCCATCAGACTAACAGCAGATCTCTCGGCAGAAACTCTCCAAGCCAGAAGAGAGTGGGGGCCAATATTCAACATTCTTAAAGAAAAGAATTTTAAACCCAGAATCTCATATCCAGCCAAACTAAGTTTCATAAGTGAAGGAGAAATAAAATCCTTTACAGATAAGCAAATGCTTAGAGATTTTGTCACCACCAGGCCTGCCTTACAATAGACCCTGAAGGAAGCACTCAACATGGAAAGGAACAACCGGTACCAGCCATTGCAAAAACATGCCAAAATGTAAAGACGATCGAGGCTAGGAAGAAACTGCATCAACTAACGAGCAAAATAACCAGTTAATATCATCATCAAATGCTCATCATCACTGGCCATCAGAGAAATGCAAATCAAAACCACAATGAGATACCATCTCACACCAGTTAGAATGGCGATCATTAAAAAGTCAGGAAACAACAGGTGCTGGAGAGGATGTGGAGAAATAGGAACGCTTTTACACTGTTGGTGGGATTGTAAACTAGTTCAACCATTATGGAAAACAGTATGGCGATTCCTCAAGGATCTAGAACTAGATGTACCATATGACCCAGCCATCCCATTACTGGGTATATACCCAAAGGATTATAAATCATGCTGCTATAAAGACACATGCACACGTATGTTTATTGCAGCACTATTCACAATAGCAAAGACTTGGAATCAACCCAAATGTCCATCAGTGACAGATTGGATTAAGAAAATGTGGCACATATACACCATGGAATACTATGCAGCCATCAAAAAGGATGAGTTTGTGTCCTTTGTAGGGACATGGATGCAGCTGGAAACCATCATTCTCAGCAAACTATCACAAGAACAGAAAACCAAACACCACATGTTCTCACTCATAGGTGGGAACTGAACAATGAGATCACTTGGACTCAGGAAGGGGAACATCACACACCGGGGCCTATCATGGGGAGGGGGAAGGGGGGAGGGATTGCATTGGGAGTTATACCTGATGTAAATGACGAGTTGATGGGTGCAGCACACCAACATGGCACAAGTATACATATGTAACAAACCTGCACATTATGCACATGTACCCTACAACTTAAAGTATAATAATAATAAATAAATAAATTAATTAATTAATTAATTAATTTAAAAAAAAAAGGAAACCTAAGACATCATGCCAAACTGAGATCATACTGAAAACTACTGTGTAAAGATCGCCTACTATTGACATTTTGAAATATTTATTAAATTCATCTAGAACTAAAAAAAAAAAAAAATTCACATGCTGCTCCTTCTGACTCATAGGTCTTGTACATTGCTGTTATATTTTGGTCATGTTCTTCCTGTTTTTCCTTTTTATTTTCTTTTGTATATTTTTGCCAACAGGAGAGTTAATTGGCATTGCTCACATGACTTCTCCACATTACCAAAGATGTCCTGGTACTTATGCAATATATATACAGATATATAGGTTTGTTCCACTTAAAAATACTACTCATTCTTAAACATACAATTCCACAGATTCTTCACAAAACCATTTGCTATTGAGGAATTCATTCATTCATTTAGTCATTTTACAAATACTGAGCACCTGTTCTATGCTAACCACTGAATGTACAGCAGTAAACAAAACACTGTTCTTATTGATCTTTATTCCCCAGACCCCCTTACAATCCATTCTCCTCAGAACATCAAAGATGATATCTTAAAAACATATATTGGAGAATGGAGAATGTTATTCCCATGTTTCAACTCTCCAATGCCTTTCTAATACATTAATCTAGGCTCTTGGCCCCTATCTTCTAGGCTCTTGCTGATCTCTGTTTTTTTTTTTTTTTTTTTTTTTTAAGACAGGGTCTCACTCTGTCACCAAGGCTGGAGTGCAGTGGAACCATCATGGCTCACTGTAGCCTCCACTTCCTGAGCTCAAGTGATCCTCCCACCTCAACCTCCCAAGTAGCTGGGACTAAAGGGAGTAACCACTATGCGTGGCTAATGTTTGTATTTTTTATAGAGATGGGGTCTGGCCATGTTTCCCAGGCTGGTCTCGAACTCAAATGATCCTCCCACCTCAGGCTCCTAAAGTTCTGGGTTTACAGGCATGAGCCATCGCACCTGGCCATTGGGTCATTTTTAATCTCTGCTGCCATTTTCTCACCACTTTCCAGACACTCTGGTCTTTTTGCCCTTTAATACACCAAGCTTGTTCCTGTCTCAGTCCCTTTGTATGTGAAGTTCCTCGGTCTGGAGATGTTTCTCCCAACCTGTCACAGTGCCCCAAGTCTCAACTATAAAGTTACCTCCTCAGAGATGCAATACCTAATCTACCTTTCACAAATTGTCCTTCACCCATACCTTAGTCCCCTCAGTCACTTGGTAACATATATTTTTGTTGAAATGGCATCTCATTCTGTTGCCCAGGCTGGAGTGCAGTAGCACAATCTTGGCTCACTGCATCCATTACCACCTGGGCTCATGTGATCTTCCCACCTAAACCTCCTGAGTAGCTTGGACAACAGGTACAGGCCACCATGCCTGGCTAATTGTTTTAATTATCTGTAGAGATACAGTCTTGCTATGTTGCCCAGGCTGGTCTCAAACTCCTGGGCTCAACTGAGCCTCCTGCCTTGGTGGTAACACATCTTATGTTCTGCATAGCAATCACATGTACATGAAAGTCTCTTAAAAATGATGAATACCTTATAGTCTCTTCTAAAGAGAACTTATTTCTAAGTTCAAACAAGGAAATCTGTGGCAGTGGTGTGGAGTTAAGCAAAAAATTGCATTTTCTGAATCAATAAATGCTGAGTTGATATCATCACATTGAGATGAGAATAAGGATACCTTTTACCAAAAATATGCTATAACTCCACAGCTGTAATTTCAGGAAATGCCTGTATTAGTTCATTTTCACACTGCTATAAAGAACTGCCCAAGATTGGGAAATTTATAAAGGAAAGAAGTTTAATTGATTCACAATTGAGCATGGCTGGGGAGGCCTCGGGAAATTTACAATCATGGCGGAAAGCAAAGGGGAAACCAAGCACCTTTTTCACAGGCGACAGGAAGGAGAATGAACCCAGGAGGAACTACCACACACTTATAAAACCACCAGATCTTGTCAGAACTCACTCAATATCACAGTAACAGCATGGGGGAAACCACCCGCATGATTCAGTTAACCTCTACCTGGTCTCTCCCTTGACATGTGGGAATTAAGGAAATTACAATTCAAGGTGAGATTTTGGGTGAGGACACAGCCAAGCCCTATCAATGACACTTTATATAGTTCAATGATTTCAGCTTTGTTTTTCCCATTTCGGTTACTCTGAATATGGGGTTCCTTTTATCCTTTTAGTTGAGGTGTTTTGCTGTCTTTGACTTGAGCTAGTAAATGCTTGTTTCATAATTACTTGCGGATATATATGTGTGTGTGTGTCAGTGGACATTTAAAAAATTTCTAATGTGCAACTCAACGTGTATTTGAAAAGACATTATTTAACTTCAAAAATGCAGAGAATCCTGCTGAAGATCTCTGGTAACCACTTAATGCTATCTGTTATGGTTTATTAAGGAGATATATCCTGAGGGGAGGCAGTGGAAATACTCAAAGGCACGTAATGTGCTAAGACTAAAAGCGACAACAGTTTTACTGGTTTCCTCAGGAGGATATTACATTTTGGAGTTAGTTGCCCTTGGTTATGTACTTTTTTTCTTTATGTTTGTAATCTTCAACTTATGGAATACTATGTTTTTTTCTCAAAATGCTTTGCCTACTTGTAAGGAATTAGTTACAGATAATTCATATCTTTCAATCTAATTGTGTTTCTAACCTTTTTTTCTTGGATAGTGGCCTTTATATTTTAGAGAATTGCCTAAAAAGTAAAATAATATATCTAAAAAATATCAAAATGTTTGGTAGGTTATTTCTGAAAACTGATTATGCTTGAGAACTGGTGGAAAGTTTGGGGGGGTTCATTTGCCTTTTAAAAAATCTCTATATCCTTTAAAATTTCCAGGTAAATTTTTATATTGGCTATACTAATATGCTAGGGCTGTCAAAATGAGGCACCACAATCTGAGTTACTTATATAACGAAAATTTATCGTCTCACAATGCTACAGGCTATAAGTCAAAAATCAAGATCTTGGGGCCGGGTTGTTTCCTTCTGAGGGCTGTGAGGGAAGGAAGGATTTTTTCCAGACCCTTCTCCTTAGTCTGTAGATAGGTGTCTTCTCATCTCCCCGCTATGTGTGTCTGTCTTCAAATTGTCCCTTTTGATAAAGATGCCAGTTATATCAGATTAGAGGTCACCCTACTTACCTCATTTGAACTTGCGAACCTCTGTAAAGACCCTATGTCCAAATGAGGTCACATTCTGAGTTACTAGGAGTTAGGACAATTCAACCCATCACATTGGCTTATTACAAAATTCTAATTTTTCACATCAACTGACTTTTTAAAAATGATGAATGTGTTCATGCTATTTTGAATATGTTTCAAATTAATTCATGTTTTGTCTCCTATATAGTCTCAGTATGGAAGTAGAAACAAAATTCCTGCTGACACACTGATGTTTCTCAATGGTCTTGTATAGGAAGAAGGTTCTCTGAAATCGAAGCTATGTGACGTGAGAAGTTGAGTTGGGGAGACATTAAGTTGTCCTTTCCTTTGCTCAAGTAGTTTCACCTCATCACCCTTTATCTCTTTCTGTAGTTATCATGTTTGTTTTCATATAATGTCTTTCCTAGCTACGAGTTATAAAAATTTATTAACTAAATCTCATAAAAATTTTCTTATCAGTGACAAAGTCAATGTGTGAAGATTTGACATCACATTCCTTTAAAAATCAATTGACAGGGTTACGCTTTGTCTTCTTAATCACAAACCAAGAAAAGTTCTTCAATTTGTTAGAAGGCAGAGCCAGCAGTTTTAGATCTGGCAATTGGGATTTACCTCAAGTCATCTTACACTCCTTTTCAGGTTTTAACTGTTTCCCAGAAGAACCTAATGGAAACAACTCATTTTATTGTTAATATTTTATGTATTATTTATATATCATATTTATGTATTTGATATGTTATCTAAAATAACATGTTGCATATAATATATGTTATATTAATATGTTATTTTATACATAAACTATTTTAACATATATATGTTATCCTAATAGGTAACTTTTTTTCTGGAAGGTTCATCCTCCATCAACATTTAACATTCAATTTGTGATTTAAAGGCATTATTTTGGTCTCTATATTTTGTCCATTTAGGAATCTTTTCTGCTTTCTTTTCTTAGTTTATTCTCTTATGTTTCAATATTTTTAACAAAAATAATAAATTTTATTTATAAATGTAAAGGATAATTACTGGTGAAAATTAATCCTACGAATAAAATAAGAAAGAAGAAAGTTAAGATTTATTTTAAACCTACAATGCAAGGCAAATATTGTAAACATTTGGGTCAACATAATTTCAGATATTAGCTACATATCCATCTACCTGTATCTCTACCTATGTATCTACAAAAATTCTAATGGTTATGAACCCTCTTTTATAATAATAAGTAGGCTTTTTTCACTATATGCCAAGACAATGTTACATGCCAATAAGTGTACACACATACACAACACATGTACATATAGTTATATATTTTTAAGAATCCATAATATGTATACACACATATATGTAAAGATATATATGAACACAGAGACATATATTGCCTTTTTAATGACTGGATATTTTATTTTTATTATGTTAACTTTGAAATATGTAATAATTATGTTATAATGAATATAATAGAGTTTAATAATAAATCATCTTTATGCCCAAAACACTCCTAAAAAATAAATTATTATTCATAATGCCCCAAATTGGGAAGCATCCAAAATTTTCTTCAACAGGTGAATGGATAAACAAACTGTGGTCACTCATATAATGGAATATTATTTCGTGATAAAAGCCAATGAGCTATCAAGTCGCAAAAAGACGTGGGGGAACTGTAAATGCATATTGCTTAGTAAGAAAAGCCGATCTGTTTACACACTGTATTATTTTAATTTTATGACATTCTAGAAAAGACAAAACTATGGAGAATATTTTAAAAATCAGGAGTTAATAAGGGGTTGGAAGGAAAGGGGAGGGATAAATAAATGGACTACAAATAATTTTTAGGGCAGTGAAATGCTTCTGCATAATATAATGATGGTGCATGTCATGGGACAGTGTGAAAACTCACACAAGGTAGAGAGTGAAACCTACTCTAAATTGTAAACTTTAGTTTATAATAATATATCAATATTGGCTAATCAGTTGTACCACACGTACCATGTAAAGCAAGATACTAACAATAGGGAAAAACGGGAATGGGAGGGTGCCGATAAGAGGCTTTAGTACTTTCTGCTCAATATTCTGTAAATCTAAAACTGTTCTGAAAAATAATCTGTTTTGAGACAAGTTCTCATTCTGTTGCCCTGAATACCTTTAGTTATCCCATCCTGTGCAATCAATACACGCCAGTACAGTTTTATGTCTAGAAAATCTGATTTTGTGCTATACACAATTATATCCATTTTTAACAATTTCTAGTTTTAATATTAGTAGTATCTAACATTTATTAAATACTTATGTATGAGATATTGTTCTAGATAACTTTTAGTTATTAATACATTTGATCCTCAAAACAACATTTCATGCAGGTAAAAAAAAGTTGTTTTATTATTACCAATTTTCACATAAGGAAACACAAGTCCAGATGTCATAAGAAGTTTATTCGTCCAGTTTACAGCTGTTAGTTGAGATATGAACCACAGCACTTGGACTCTAAGGTCTATGTACTACCCCTCCATTCTCTGGTGCCTAATATGATGTGGTAGCAGAATTTTAAAAATTTGTCTCCACCTAAAATTACAAAAGGATCTGTACATAATTTTTCTCCTGTCCTCACATCTTCCATATTAAATTATTGTTTGTAGTTTCTTAAATTTGTATATATTCTATTACCAACTTATTTTATCTTTATCTTTTGCTCTACAGAGAAAACTTTCCTCTATCCCGTAATCGTTTTTTTATTGAGTTAATTCTGCTTTTTACTCAAGACTCTCCCTTTTCCGTAGCAGACATTCCATAATGTCCCATTATATGTTTCAGTGGCGAAAACTGCACGCCTGTGTCATAGCACACATAATGGTGGGGTTTAATTTTCTTTTTTCCTAACGAGCATATATTCTCCTAATGCATATTTTACCTCTAAAATGTAAACTCCTGAGGTCAGGATTATGCCTTACTTTTTGCGTCTAAAGGGTCCAGCAAAATTTCTGGGACATAGTACTTGTTCAATAAATATGTGTTAACCATGAGTATGCCAGGGTTTACATTTCTATTTAAATAATTCTGCCTCTTTTTGACAAGTATTATGGGTTTTCTTGTTATTTGGTCATTTACTATCCCTGCCTCAATCAGATAATACCACCTGTTTATGTTAATTTGTCTTTGTACAATAGCAACCACCAAACCATCAATAGTCATTTGTTTTTTATTTTAAATAAATGTGGCATGAAATACTATATAAAAATAATTAACCTAAGAGGATTAAACAAACAAACAAAAATCAGACATAAACTTGTATTTAGTGGATGGTAAAAACTTACTGTTTTTAAAGAGGAAAAAAATAAATTCCAAAGGCCTTACTTTAATGAGAATGCTGGGTTTCCTGTTCTTCTCTGGACTTTAAGATATGTCTCTTTTATCTCATTCCAAAAGTATGCACTCTGAATTTCCTAAAGAATATTGCAAATGATCTCTTCTTTAAGAAGGAAGATGAGAATCTTAATGAACACAACTAGGCTGGTCTATTAATTATGCTTGCCTTAGAATGCTAGGCCTTGAATTAATGAGTTGAGGGATCAGGTTGAACTGGTTTTAGTCAAACATGAAATCCTTAGGAAGCCAAATAAATTCTGAGCTGGTTTAAGAGTCAATAACCCAGAGATTTTAGACCCTGTTGTCTTATGTAACATCCTTGCAATAGATGGATTGTTTACCCCGTAGTAGCCCCAGTTATGGGTAGAACTGGTCTTACTACATTCATTTAGCCTGGATAGAACCCAATCCTAGTACTTGCTGACTTTGACTGTAATGGAAGCCACATATTGGCAGAGAGAGCACAGCCAAGTCATGTACAAGAGGGACCATGAGCATCATTTGGGCCAATAAGAAAAAATTACTTAATTGTAAGTGTTTCTCATGCCCTAGCTCCAAGTGAGAGAACAGTGCCACCTCCTATGCTTTATTAGTAGACCACATTGCCTCATTGTAATACTATGTAACCATATAGTAGGATCCATTCTTATCAATTCAGTAAATTTATATTAAATATTTATTACTTTAAAAAGTTTTTCTTACTCTCTTTTCCCAAGTCCCAGCACTGACCCCTAAATCAATGCAGAATATATTCCAGCAGTGCTTGTTCTCTGGACACTCAATCCAGATTTCACTAGGTCATGTCAGTATGCTGGTCTTATGGGAGGGAGAAAACCAAGGCATTAAATATCCCTGCCCATTAGATCTAGCAGTATTGAAGCTGCTTCCCTCAGGAAGTACAAGATGAAGGATTCCATGACACAGCTCAACTCTCACCTGCAAAAATTCTATGATCCAAAGGACTTTTTTTTCTCCTGAAGTAGTCCTAAAGTCTGGGACTCCACTGGCTTTCTCCACAAGCTTCAGTTCTACGTCTCTGTTGGATCTCTTTCTTTTGTCTTTTTTTTTTTTTTTTTTTTTTTTTTTGAGATGAAGTCTCGCTCTGTTGCCCAGGCTGGACTGCAGTGGCCTGATCTCAGCTCGCTGCAACCTCCGCCTCCCAGGTTCAAGCGATTATCCTGTCTCACCCTCCCGAGAAGCTGGGATTGCAGGCATGTACCACCATCCCTGGCTAATTTTTTGTATTTTTAGTAGAGACAGGGTTTCATTATGTTGGCCAGGCTGTTCTCAAACTCCTGACCTCAAGTGACCCACCTGCCTCGGCCTCCCAAAATGTTGGGATTACAGGCGTGAGCCATAGCGCCCGCCCCAGATCTCTTCCAAGAGCACTTCCTTCCCTTAAACTAGTGGGTCCAGATCTTTGACTCTTGGTTTCCCTCTGCAACTCATCCATCCAGACAGTTCCTTGGCACCACTGTCAAAATACTGTGGTCGTGCACATTTCTGGATCTTCAGGGCAGAATAATCCTGAAGTTTTTGTAACCCTTCCAAGGAAGGAGTTCTGGAAAACATGACTATAATTTTGAGACTGGGATGAAATTAAGTGAGCTTTCCTGATAGGAATCCATACAAGTCTTTAATGGCAGCTTTCTTTCCTGAGCCTTTTTCCCCTCAACATCAGACTTTTGTAAGGACTTATTATACCCAAGAGCTGTACTAAGCACTCTATAGGAAAGGATCTGATGAACTCCTTCGGAAACACTATGTGACCAATTTGTTAATATCTCTGTTTTAAAGATGAGGAAACTGATGCTTATAAATAGAGTGTCTCTATTTTGTTTCAAATTCTTATTCAGCCTTTAAACTTAACCCTCAAGAGGTTAAGACTTTAAAATAGAAACTTTTTTTCCAACAGGATGCTTCAAAATACCGAATTAGATGTGAAAAATTTGAAAAATATCATCATCATAAGAGAATGATGGATCATAGGGTATATTTTATGATGCATTTGTTTTATTTCAGCTTCTGCCTCAGCAAATATATCTCGATTACACTGAATAAACTTGAAGGTGAATTAATAAAAGTTTACTTGATTACTATGTAGGAGAAGGGATGGGTATAATTATTTGCCTCGATGATACAAATTTAGACAAGAAGAGAGGTAAGAGGTCTGAACTTATTGACTACTCTTCATGTTTACATTCAACCAGTATTAATTCCAGTAACTACCATCTGTTCTTCTTCCAGTCAATGCCTGTCGATTAGGAGAAGCCGCAGATTCAGCCCAGGAGTATTTTGATCTTAGATATAGGTTGCATGATGACTGGCAGAAAATGCTATAGAGTGAGGTAAAAAGATTATGATTCTCCTCTACTTACCAAGGTGTCCCATAGTGACAAACCTAGTGATCAGGAAACCCAGACTCCCTTACCATCACCTCACTCCTTTGTTCAATTTTGTTTGACCATTTCATAGGCTGACAAGCATCAAAACATGGACTCCCATACATTGGAAAAGTAGCTGGATCTTCCTCCAGTGTTGTAAAGGCCACTGTGGTCAAAGTTTTCAATCAGAATTACTAAGATTGACCGAGACAGGAGGCTCACTTAAGACCAGGAGTTCGAGGCCAGCCTGGACAACGCAGCAAGACCCTGTCTCTAGAGAAAAAATAAAAATTAATTACTAAGATCATACTTACTGGAAAACTGGTTCTCAATTGTCATTGAAAAGAAGTCCTTGTTATTTTAAATGCTTCTGTATCTTCCATTGAATTTAGCGAGACTTACCTTCTCATTTCTTCTACATTAATATAACCTAAAATAGTCCCTGATCTTGATTTCAAGTCAGTTGAAATTCAGCATTCTATAGGCAGGAAATGTGGATTGATTGCCTGGCCTCATTTAATGTGGGAAACATATCGATTTCCTTAGATTTACTCATTTATTCTTAACATACGCTATATTTTCTTAAAGCTAAAAAAATTACTGAATACCAATTTTGACTCAATTGAGAAAATAACAGAGTAAATCATGCTGCAAATTTCCATTTTAATAAAAGTCTGAAGGAGAAAATCAGCATTCTTTTCCCCCCTCAGATGACTTCATTCTTTCAGATCAGTTCTTTCAATCACCAACTATTTGTTATTAATGATAATGGGAAGGGAATGCATATAAAGTATACAATTCTATACAAGATTGTTGTTTTCTGTGAACATAAATTAATATTACATCATTTATTTTTATTTGATTCTTCATATTTAGACCATCACACTAATAGTTTTCATGCAGAATCAATCAAACAGGCAATAGGCACTCTAGTCTAATAACTACATTTAGGTGTACTTTGGTCTGAATAACATGTTTATGAAATTCTTAAGAGATTTCTCTAGATTTTTTTTTTAAAGAAATCTTTACAAAACTATAGAAGCACACACAAAATAGGGAAAGATACTATTGTAAAAAGGTTGAGGGCAGGATTGTGCAATTCTAGGATAAGGATTTTTTGTTGTTGTTGTTGTTGTTGTTGTTGTTGAGACAGAGTCTTGTTCTGTTGCCCAGGCTGAAGTGCAGTGGTGTTATCCAAGCTCACTGCAACATCCACCTCCTGGGTTCAAGTGATTCTCCTGCCTCAGCCTCCCAAGTAGTTGGGATTACAGGCACATGCCACCATGCTCTGCTAATTTTTATATTTTTAGTAGAGATGGGATTTCACCATGTTGGCCAGACTGGTCTCGAACTCCTGACCTCGAGTGATCTGCCCACCTCGGCCTCCCAAATTGTTAGGATTATAGGTGTCAGCCACCACAACCAGCCAGGACATTTTAAAAGAGGGGATTATTAGTGGGTAAAAGACCTGGTGTTAAAGAGCAGTTCTCAGCCACAACATTTGAAAACAGAACAAAGAATATACAGAATTAACAACTGCCTTTCCTCCCCACCATATCCCAGTTTCTCCCGCTGTCTGCTGAGTTACTTGCGGGTTCCACGATAGTCTCTGCTTTAACCACTCATGCTTCTCCCTGCACTTCAGGCTGAAAATTCTCTTAAGACAATAAGTAGAGGCAAACCTGGGGCTCATCTTCTAGGTTCCCCTCTCTGAGGAATCACTGTCTTGTGCTGCCTTGTGTCAGATGTTTGAAAATCATTGTCATATATTTTACCAAGTTACATGGTTGTTTCAGGCAAGAGGGTAAATTCAGTCTCTATTACCCCATCATGACTATAAATCAAAGTTGTATTTGTTTTATTAAAACTCTAATTTTAAAAACAGACAAAATTTAAATTTCTATTGATAGTTTATATGCAGATCAAAATTGGCCATCTCCATTGCTCCTTACATCCTACGCTGTGTCAGGAGTTATCTTGAGATAAAAGCCTAAGTTTCTTAATGCAAGAGATTTGGCAATGACATCATTTCCCTTTCAGTATATAAAGTTAACATAACTGGCCAGGCACAGTGGATCATGCTTGTAATCCCAGCACTGTGGGAGTCCGAGGTGGGGGAATCACCTGAGGTCAGGAGTTCGAGACCAGCCCATCCAACATGGTGAAACTCTGTCTCTATTAAAAATACAAAATTAGCTGTGTGTGGTGGCAGTTGCCTGTAATCCCAGCTACTCAGGAGGCTGAGGCAGGAGAATCGCTTGAACCCAGGAGGCAGAGGTTGCAGTGAGTTGAGATCATGCCATTGTACTCCAGTCTGGGCAACAAGAGTGAAACTCTATCTCAAAAAAAAAAAAAAAAAAGAAAAAAAAAGAAAGAAAGAAAAAAAAGTAACAGGTAATGTAACATTTCTAAATAAGGAGATCTACAGTTTCTATGATCTAGAGTTAAGCACATTGAATGGTCAAATATTCAAAAAACATTTACCAAGACAAGTCACATGTTAAAGATAACTAAGAACAAGAGAATAATGAGTAAATTATTTATCTGTCATGTGATAAAGACTGTGAATTCTTCATCAGCCACATTATCAGGCAATAATGATGATCTAATTGAATATGAGATGTTGCAAAAAAGTTTAATGATTGAGTATCCTGAAATATGCATTTACATTTATTATTTTGAAAAATGAATTGCATTATAAATGGGTTCCTTGAGATATTAGAAATAGTACTTTGAAAAATCATGATTAGCATGACATTTGAACAAATACAACAGAAAGGCTGGTAAAACAGAACAAGAGCCCAGAGAAAGACCCATGTGTAGAGGGTCATTTGATTTTTTGACACAGATTACACTGCAATGCTGTTGAGATGGGAATGTCTTTTTAGTAAGTGGTGCAAGGTTAATTAGATATCTACATAGGAAAGACCAAATCAAACCTCTGTGGTACAATGCACAAAAGTCAGTTCTAGCAATGTTGTAGATCTAACATTAAAGTGAAAAATAAAGCTTTTGGAGGAAAGCATAAAAGAATACCCTCAAGACCTTGGTAGAAGCAAAGATTTCAAAAGGGATAAACTTAAAGAGAGTTGAGAGATAAGAGCCAACTACCATCTTAAAAGAAGATATTTACTATCTATTTTTGAGAAAGGATTCATACAGAATATAGAACAATCTCCTAAATGCAAAAGATAAAGTATTAACCCAGTAGAAAAATGGACAAGAAACCCAAGCAGCATTTTATAAATTATGATATCCAAAAGCCAAAAAACATATAAAATGATTCTAAAATGTATTAGTCATCAGGGAAATGTGAATTAAAGCCTCATACGTAACATATTGACTACAATGAAACAGACAGGAAACACCAAGTTAATAAGAACGAGGAGTACCTAAAAAAAAAAAAAATTTCCCTGCTAGTGTGAGTATAACTTGGTATCAACATTTTGGAAGGGAGATTATTATCTAAAACCTGAAAATGTGCGTGCCTTATTATCTATGAATTCACTCTTTCATAATCACCTTAAAAATGTGAATATTAATATGCATTTGTACATAGTGGGAACACACTAAAACACATATGCAAGAATGTTCATAGAAATATCTTTTAAATTAACCCAATGTGAAAAGCAACCTAGAAGTTAATTTACAGTAAAATGGACAAATTAACTTGTATTCATACAATGAAATACTACATAGCAATTGCTATTGTTGAATGAACTACAACAGAATGTCTCAGTAATTCAACTAATTCACCATAGGTTCTTCAAGAAAATTCAAAAAGTAAATGAATGAATGAATGAAAAACTCATTCATAACTCATTCATAATTACTCAAATAGAATGAGTAGTCAGAATTGTGTTTTGTGGTACTTATTTTTATAGAGTATTTTTTTATTCTTGAACTTTGATATTAATGTGCTGCAAACAATGTTTTCTCATGCTTGCTCACTTTTCAAAAAATTACACCCTTTATAAAACATAGAATCTGTTGTGCACGTATGTGAACCTTGAAAACGTCATTTTATTAAGGAATTTTTCAAGCAGTTTGAATGCATTCTTTTATGCAACAAGTTGATTGTTCCCTAAGGCCACATGATGTGCCACATAAGTAGCATATAAGAATAATTCTTGGCTGGGCATGGTGGCTCACATCTATAATCCTAGCACTTTGGGAGGCCGAGGTAGGTGGATCACTTGAGGCCAGGAATTCAATATCAGCCTGGCCAACATGGTGAAACCCCGTCTTTACTACAAATGCAAAAATTAGCCAGGCATGGTAGTGCATGCCTGTAATCCCAGTTACTTGGGAGGCTGAGGCAGGAGAATCGCTTGAATCCAGGAGGCAGAGGTTTCAGTGAGCCATGATCACACCACTGCACTCTAGCCTGAGTGAGACTCCATCTCAAAAAATCATAATTCTTAGAAACTTTTATTTTTGTGATATGCATTCAGAAAGAAAACACAATAACCCACTAGGGCTTTAGTCAAACATGTTCTAGAATGAAGAATTTTTTTTTTTTTCCTATAGCCTTAACCAAAAATTCAACTAGAATTTCTCAAAACTTACTTGTACTTGTGTATGTAGACACAATTCAGGATGGTCCTAAAATCATCTAATTAAGCACCTGCAAAGTGTATTTTCTATTAATATTTCCTGGTACTAAGAGATGATGTTGTATGACACATAGAGCCAAAGGTAAATATCTGGAGCTTTACATTCACTTCAGAAACACATGTAAATATATAGAATCTACACTGTATTCACCACCATTGGGGGTATGAAAAGGGGAAGAAATGGAGACACTGTAGAGCTCATAGGTTTAAGGGGTTGTTTTAAGATCCTATTTTAAAGTGCTACATAAAAGGGAGATTAAAGTTCAGGATAGATTCATTTCCTATTAATATGGACAGGCCCACATAAAACTTCACAAATAGGTTAGGGCCTAGGAAAAATTTTATAATAAAATTTGCCTTCGCTATCTATGTATGACCTTGTAAAATTACTTCTCTCTTCTTCCATCAGATACCTGACATCCTCTTGCTATCTAACTCATCTATCCCGTCTTCACAGAAGCCATGTAGGGGAGAGTTAAGGTCTCTCTTGGCCAAGGTCCTGAATTTCCTGCTGCTGCCTCACATGGATGGCTGCTGCCTTATCCAATCATCCTATAGCTTGCCCCAAACACCCTCCTGTGCCCCATACTGTTGGTGACGGAGAATCATTTACGATGCATCTACCGTTTAGCAATACTCTGCAGAATGTCTTCTGGGCTCTGATGTCAGTCTGGAATGGAGCTCCATCTGTTTCCCAGTATTCAAGGTATCCTCTCGGTTTTTCATGTTCCAAGTTCTTAGCTTTCTTACAGTGGTCATTGATTTTTCCCCCACTTCTGTTTGCACTTATTTGTATCTGGTGTCAGAGGGGGAGACTTCAGCAGTGATCCGTCTGCTATCTTGAATTCAAAGTGTTGTCTGTGCTCCTTGAAAAAGACACAGCTAAAAAAGTGGCAAGGCGTAGCGGTTGTGAAAACACCCCTCTCAGATCTGTGACTACAAGAAGTGGAATGACTGAGGCCCAAATTCTCTGTTAGTCACATTCACCTGCGTTCACGCAGCATATGGACTCCCAGCCAATGACAGTGACATGGAGGCTTGCTGCTCCAGAAAGATGCAGGGCACCTCTGACCTGCAACTATTGCCTGATGTTTTCCACAATGACTTTGCTGAACTTTATTTACAATATCACTAATATCTAAGATGCTCCCATACAGCCTTCCCTTTCTGTCTCCTCTGGGATCCCTCCTCCAGCCTCTTCTGGCTCCCTTCCCATTTTTTCTCACTGGCGTTTTCCTACTACATTTCTTGTGTAATTTATCCTGTTTCTGTATCTGCTTATCAAGAACTTGGAGAAACACACAAAGACATGAATACATATATACACATGTGTTATGTATGAAAGCTGAGAGGAACTAGCATGGAAGTTTGCTGTATTTTGAGCACAGGAACAGGCTGAGGAGTTGGGTAGGGAGTAGTGGGGACCAGGGGTTCACCTACCTAGTGGACAGATAAGCCAGGCTTCTCTACGGCATAAAACTGAAGGCTGAGGAAGAACTCCACTTATGTGAAACCTAAAACACATGGGAACTACTGCCCAGACTGTAGCTCCATAGAAATGCTTAGCTACAGTGGATGGGAGAGCAACGGCAACACCTCAAACAGAAGCAAAGTCAAATCCCACCCTGGATCGGTGGCGAATGAATCCACTGTCATTGCAATTGGGATTCTGTGACTACCAGGATAGGATGTGAGTTTAGACTGTACTTCTTGATGACTTGGAGGGAACCACAAGATTTCTAGACAAAAGAGATCAGTAGAGAAAGACAGAGGACTAACATTTCTATTAAAATATGCTTTTAAGCTAAAGTTACAAATCATTTTAGGAAAACTGACAGCAAGGAAGACACGATATCAAAAATAAGAAGGTAAGTTTATTCAAAGTGAATTTTTTTCTGAAAGCACAATGCCAAATAAGTTTAAAATAAATATGCTTTGCATTTTTAGAAAGATAAAAGTAAAACATCTGTAAAAATTTTAAAAATGAAACAATTATACTAAATACAGGTATTATATATTTATTTACTCTATACATTTTAAGGAGATAGGTAAATATAAAAAAGAAAGCATTAAGATTGTACAGAAGATAGACATAGCAGTTCTAATATACATCTAAGAATAGTTTCAGGAATGGAGAACAGTATTTGAAGAGCTAATGTTAAAGATTTCCAGAATGATAGGAGTCTTGTAGGAACTCACCGAGGAATGAGAAGGATTAAAAAAAAATCACACTGAGACATACCATAGTCTATGAAACATCAAGAATAAAGAGAGACTGTTAAAAGCTCTCAAGGACAAGTGAGATTACCAAAAAAACAAAAACCAAAAAGCTCAATTATTAAAAGATATCTTATTACTATGACACAATCTTCTAGAATACAAGAGATTAGCTTATTCTATGAAGTAACAGAATATAAGTTAGAATGTTTCCATAAAAATTATCATTCAAGAGTCATTGTGAGTAAAGCATTTATGAATATTTAAGTAAAACTAAAGTATTTGAACACTTAGAGAATGTGCTTTCAGCGATAAGAAAAGTAAGTCCGGAGGGAAGGAGTAAAATGCAAGAAGCAAGTGTGAGGGATAATACCATATAAAATATAAATCAGATGGTACAAAATATAGAGTATGTAAAATTTCATATAAACTATATTTATATTCTGCTTGTTTATTTTTTATATTAAAAATGATATGACTTCAAATTTTATACAGACATTACAAGAAGGGAATGATAAATAGATAACTAAAGAAAATCCATGTATTTTCTTGTGTAGCAATATAGTAGTGATACCAAAAATAGAAACTCTTCTTTAAAAATACAGTATTAAGCATTATGAGTTACTGCTAGATGAAGAAAAATGCAAAACTTCCAAATCAAGAAAGGGCAAAAAGGGACAATTTAGAAAAAACTGCTTACCTTCTTTCTTTTATGATTTTTTCCTTTCCTTGAGTCAAACTCTTCACTTCCCATCACTTTAAAGGCTCCCAGAACTGGGGATGAGTGGAGAAGTGTTACGGTCTCAATGTTGGCATATCCCCTCGAAATTCATATGTTAAAACCCACTCTAAGGTTGTGGTATGAAGAGGTGGGGCTTTGGGAGGTGGTCAGGTTATGAGGCTAGAGCCCTCATGAGTGGGATTAGCACCTTTAGATCTGAAAGAGATTGGCTGTCCCTTCTACCATGTTGAGGACGCAGCTAGAAGGCTCTGTCTCTGAAGCAGAGAGCTCTCACCAAACACTGAATCTTCAGGCACTTTAATCTTCCTAGCCTCCAGACCCATGAACAATAAATTTCCACTGTTTACAAATTACCCAATCAAAGGTATTTTGTTATAACAACCTGAATGAACTAAGACCTAAGATGGGGAGGGAGGCAGAATCCATTCCTATCATTGCAATTTTACTAATATTTGGGTTTTAAAACCAGAAATAAAAATAAAATAAATTTAAAAGATTTGATGTGAAATTCTAGAGTCCACTTTAAATGTTTACCTAGCAAGGGAATTGATTTTACAAAGGAGTAGACACAATGTAAGACATCCTTAGAAAGGAAGGAAAAGTCTGTAATAAACAGGTATCTGAGCAGAAATCGGAGCTTGACAATTGTATGACATCAAGGTAGACTGGGGACAATGCAACTTCAGAAGCTAGGGAATTGAAACCTGACTTTTGTCTTTTAACCTATGTGCACACATCTGCAAAATGTTGAGCAAATGCTATAGTGGTACCATGGGAAACTGTCAATATTGATATAGCCTATGGATAAAGGGAACTCACAATTTAAAAACAGACTAAGCAAACCAACTTCACTATGTCAAAGAATTCCAATTACAATCATTTTTAAGAACTGCCGCATGTGAATATCTATTTGTCATGCCTCTCACTAAGATTATCATCAAATCTACATCTTTTAATTTAATTATAATTTGTTTGATTTTTTAAAACCATGTGGTCTTTTTTAGTTTCTTGGTCATGCTATCTCAGATCATAACTTATAAAATGATACCATCTTACTGGAGAGTTCAATCAATCAGAGCAATGTGTTTAATTAAAGTTTTCTTTCTATTTTTCTGTCTTGCTTTAGAAGAAAATTGTCTATAGATTTCTTCATGTAGATTTTCATTATTATACCTTAATTACTGCTATATTTTCAGAGCATGTACAGCCTGTTACCTGGATAAAAAAGCAATTCACTGTCTTCTAGACTCACCTACTTTAAATATAGACAGTCCTTGCTTTGCATGGTAGTATGGGACAATAAAATAATTGAAGTTGAACATGTGATAAGTAAACTTGGTCATTAAAAAAATGGAGATTGTCCCATTAACTTTAAAATGTTTTTTACAAACATTAAAAATCCTTTTACTCTCTACTATAAATGTATACAAAAGTTAAAAAATAGTAGTTTAATACACTGTAATTTAAAACATTAGAAACTGAGGACTTAAATGTTTTACTTGCTTGTAAAAAAAGTTAGGAGTAATTTGAAAGTGTTTTCATTGTATAATATATAGTATAGAGAAAGACTTTTATCATGTTTTAGCAATTTGTCATACTCTTTTCTAAGTCTACTTTAAACAGTGTATCCTTTTGCCTTCCAGTTGTGAAATATCCCTCAGTTTCTTTAATGTGAAGTTTTTGTCAGCATCAGTTCCTCTCGAATGTCTTAATTCTTTTTGTTACAACCACTTTACTAATTTTTGTTATATTTGACTTCACTATGGTCCTCTAGCCACATATCTATAGTCTCTTGAAATATGACAGTTTTTATATTCCCATCGTCAATTACTTCTCCTAGAACTTCGTTTGCATTTTGTTTGAACTTTGCTTCTAGCATTATCACTTTTTGTTTCCTGGCTACATTTTTATCTTTCTTGGGCAGGTTCCTCTCTCGGTATTCATTTTAGTAAAATGTCATGTGGGTTTATCACTGGACAGCAAGGAGGAAATATAACTACATGCTTTGCTGTCTGTACATGAAATTAACAACATATGTTCTGTGACCAGTCAACAAAATACTTTGAAAGAAGTGAACATATATTATTTAATATAGTGACTGTGGACTAAAGAGTTTCTATCAAAGTTGTGCCTTATGAAATTACTCACAGTTGAATACACTATGGTAACTGAAATTTGAACCATGCTGTTGAGGAAGTAATATTTAACTAAATGGTGATACATGAGAGCCGTTCATATGAGAATCGTTCAAAGTGAAGATTACTGGTACAAGAACACTATTAGGTTACAAGTTTAAGGAGAGAAAACAATTTTCCATATCAGGACACACACAAATGCACACTGGCTAATATCAATATTAACAAGAATAAGAGAGCTCTTTCACAATAATATGATAAATTCAGGACGTAACGTAATAAATACATAAAAAACTAAAATGAGAGATACAAAGTACATGAAGCAAACCTGTTATAGCTGGAAGAAGAAATACTGAAATCCAATATTGATGGAGATTTCAATATCCTCTCTCAATGATTACAGAATGAAATAGATAGAAAATTGTTAGGAACACTCAAACTATGAAAAAGCTAGACCTAGTTGATTTCTATAGAGCACTTTCACCCAATGACAGCAGAATATACATTTTTTAAAAATTTGCCCAGAACGTATATCAAATGTGGGGCCATAAAAGAAGTCTCAATACCTTTAAATTTGAAAGTACTGAAATCATAAAAATATGTTTTCTAATAACAGTAAGATTGAATTTAAAAACAAAAATGAAAGATATCACTAAAATTCCCAAATATTTACAAATTAAACAGCATAACTTTGCATAATCCATAGATTAAAGAGAATATTATGTCTAAAATTTGAAAATATATTGAATTTAATAAAAATAATAAAAAAAAACATCAAAAAAATGGAAGAATGCAGCTAAATTGCCCTTAGAAACAAATGTGTAGCATTAAACATTAGAAAGGAAGAAGAAACTTATTCCAAAAAATGTAGAAAAAAGTAATACAGATAAGACTAGAAATCAATGAAACTGAAACAGAAAAAATAGAGGTGCCTTTGTTTTGTGCAGCTATAATGGGATTCCTGACACTGGGTAATTTGTAATGAACACAAATTTACTGGGTCACAGTTTTGAAGTCTAGGAAGTTCAAGATCAAGGGGCCAGAAGCTGGCACAGTCTTCTTGCTGTATTATCCCATGATATCCCATCATATGTCTGTTTTGTGCTGCTACAACAGAGTACCTGAGACTGAGTAATTTAAAAAGAACAGAATTTCTTTCTTACAGTTCTGGAGGCTGGCAAGTCCAAGATCAAAAAGCCGCACCTGGTGGGGGCCTTCTTGCTGTGTCATCTTATGGTGGAAAGCAAAAGGGAAAAATACCATGTGCAAGAGGGAACAAGAGAGGGCTGAACTCGCTTTTATAACAAGCCCACTCTTGCAATGAACCCACTTGCACAGTAACAACATTAATCCATCCATGAGGGTGGAATCCTCATGACATGATAACCTCTTAAAGGTCCTACCTCTCAACACTATAGCATTAAGGATTAAGTTTTCAATACTGAAACCTTCCAGAACACGTTCAAGCCATAGCAAGAGGAAATCAATAAAACCAAAAGCTTGTTTGACTACTCTAGCCAAACTAATCTGTATAAAAAGTGGAAACATAAAATATCAATGAGAGAGAAGACATCACTCAATATTCTAAAGGCTTTAAAAAATAATTAGAGAATATCATGCCAATATATTTGAATGCTTAGAAAACAGTAAATTTCATGGAAGACACAAACTAACAAGATTCATACCACTAAAACCATATAACCTGAAAGGCTCTATTTCTATCATAAATATTTAGTTTCCAGTTAAAGCTTTTCCACAAAGTAAATTCATTACAAGTATCTACACCGTTGAATTCTATCAAACATTTTAGGAGGAAATATACCAATAGAGGTCAAACTATATCCGAAAATACAAATGGAGAAGACAATTGCCATCTGATTCAATGAAGTCAACATTATTCTGATACCAGAACCAGACAAATACATTACAAAAAAGGTAAACTACAGGTTAATAGTTGTCATAAAACTTATTACAAAAATTCTCAACAAAACATTAGCAAATTTAATCTAGACATAAAAATAACATCATGACTCAATGGAACTTACCTATGAGTGCATGCTTGATTTACATTTCAAAATTAGACAATATGATTAACAGATTAAAGGTGAAAACCATATTTTCATTTCAATAAATGCGAAAAAAGGCTAAACAGATTTATGATAAGAATTCTAGGCAAAATTGGAATGCACAGGAAAAATTTCCTTGTTTATAAAAGGTAATTACAAAAAAGAAAGAAACCTATAGCTAAGGCCAGATTTAATAGTGGAACACTTAATTCTTTACCCCTAAGTTTGTTAGCAAAGCTAGGTTTTTCATTCTCACAACTTCTATTAAATACCACACTATAGATCATGTGTAGCAAGTAGAAAAAGTGATAAAATGGATATTACAAAGAAGAAGTATGATTATATATAGAATACATAATTTCTTATAGAAAAACTTAGGAAATCTGTGCAAAAATCACTGAACTTTTATGTTAGCAAGGTTATAAGAGTCAAGGTCAATATGCAAATATCAAATGTATTTCTATGTGAAACTAATGTGAAAAAACACTTTTTACAGTACATCAAAAACAAAAAATTGAAGGAAAATGTTAAAAAATTTAAAAAGGAAAAATTAAACAAAGTCTGCACCAAACCTTTCAACTGAAAATTGTAAAACATTGCTGAGAGAAACTTCAAAAGACCTATATAATTTGTGAGCTATACTATGCTCATCGAGCAGGACACTTAATATTGTTAAGATGCTATTTCCCCCAAATAAGTCTATAGATCTTACAAAATCTAAATCAAAGTTCCAGTAAGCATTTTATAAAACTGGCAAGTTTATTCTAAAATGTATATGAAAAAGCAAAGCATTAATAACTAAAATATGCAACTCATGCTTAAAAACCAACAACAAATTTTGCAGAAAACATAACTGTTATAATAAGATTAAAAAAATGAGTGCTGTAGTCTGCTCAGGCCAACATAACAAATTACCATAGGTTCAATATCTTAACCAAGAGAAAGTTATACCTCACGTTTTTGGAGGCTAGAAATCCAAGACCAGGATACCAGCATGGTTAGGTTCTAATGACAACTTTCTTCCTGGCTTGCAGACAACTATATTCTCGCTGTATTCTCACATGGCAGAGAAAGAGAGATGAAGAGAGATCTCTGATCTCTCTTCTTATAAGGGTATCAGTCCCAACATGAGGGCCCCATCCCCTGACCCCATCTAAACCTATTACCTCGCAAAGTCTCCATCTCCAGATACTGTCATATTGGGGATTAGAGTTAGGGCTATAACACATAAACTTTGGGGGAGACATAATTCAGTCCATAGCAGTAAGCTAAAGTTAATCATAATGTGTATATTAGACATGTGTACATTAGAAACTTCATTAGCAAAAGTGAATGGTGTCTATTGCATCATTGTTTTAAACAATATTTTCATGATCTATGAAAAGGATATTTTGCAGCCTAGTTATTTTGAGAAGCATATGTCTTAATATTCATTTGTTCATTTATTTATCTATTTAAACCTGTATTCAACATCACTAAGAGATACTATGGTGCTGATTTAAGGGCCCAGTCTCTGGAGGTGAGCACACAAGGCCTGAATCCCGTATCTGCCACCTAATAGCTGAGTGACCTCGAATAAGCTTTATTAATCTCTCTCTGCCTCAGTTTACTAATTTATACAATGAAAGTGATAATAGCACCTATCTCAAAACTGTTGTGAGTATTAAATCAATTGCCACAGAGTGTCAGATATGTATTAGATTAACTAAAAAAATTAATTCATATTATTAAGTAGTTATGAGCATATACTATAGGCCAGTAATACTATGTGACTGCACATAAACAAAAACACAACTTGAAGCAAAAAAAATTTTGATGACAATTCCTTATCCAAGTTTTTCTCATCATTTTTCACCACTTGAGTTGCTCATTTATATCTAGATGTTTTTAATATCTTGTGACTGTCAAATATGGACCAGATTTTTAAAAGTTTTATAACACATGGCAGGATGTATTGCAAGTAGTTTCCAGAATTGATAAGAGAAAACAAACATATCAAATTTCCTTATATTTTAAACATGCATTTGAAAAACATGTAGCAGATATTTACTGACTTCATATATTTTGGTCTTAAAATTTTTATCGTAATGTCATTGAGTATTTTTCTTTTTCTTTTGAAGTTTCTTGATTGTATTTTTTTGTTGTGGAAAAAAAGGCACTGTGGTTCATGTCTGTAATCCCAGCACTTTGGGAGTCCGAGGCAGGCGGATCACTTGAGGCTAGGAGTTTGAGACCAGCCTGGTCAACATGGGAAAACTTCGTGTCTATTAAAAATACAAAAATTAGCTGGGCATGGTAGCAGGCACCTGTAATCCAACCTACTTGGGAGGCTGAGGCAGGAGAATTAGGAGAATTGCTTGAACCTGGGAGGCGGAGGTTGCAGTGAGCCAGATTGTGCCATTACACTGTAGCATGGGTGACAAGAGCAAAACTCCGTCTCACACACACACACACAAAAGCGTTCCGTGATGCATACATGTTGACATTTCCTTCCACCACATTTTGTTGACGTTTTTTACTTTACATTTTAATTCATCTAAAATTTGTTTTGATTTAAGTGGTGAGGTATGGTTTTGACTTTGCTATTTTCAATATATGGCTAGCTATTCGTTATCACGTTACTAAAACATCAATATTTCTTCTTTCTTTCTAAAATGGAAAGATGTTTCTAATGTTTAACTATAACAAATGGAGAAGAATGACAACACTTACTGAGATGGGAAAATGCAAAAGAATAAGAATATTTTGAAAGAAGGAGTAGAAATGATATATTTTGAAAATGTTTTATTAAAGATACTATTAATCATACAAGTAAAGTTGTCCAGTTAAATGTTCTGGAGGTTACATTAAAATTTTAAAACTTTGTCAATGGGAAAAGATGAATTGGATTAAAAGGTGATTAATTAGACTGGGCGTGGTGGCTCACGCCTGTAATCCCAGCACTGTGGGAGGCTGAGGCAGGCAGATCATGAGGTAAGGAGATCGAGACTATTCTGGCTAACACGATGAAACTTTGTGAAACCCCGTCTCCACTAAAAATACAAAAAAAAAAAAAAAAAAAAAAATTAGCTGGGCATAGTGGCAGGCACCTGTAGTCCCAGCTACTTGGGAGGCTGAGGCAGGAGAATGGCGTGAACCCAGAACCCAGGAGGCAGAGCTTGCAGTGAGCCAAGATCGCGCCACCGTACTCCAGCCTGGGCAACAGAGCGCGGCTGTGTCTCAAAAAAAAAAAAAAAAAAAAAAAAAAAAAAAAAAAAAAAAAGTGATAATTAGTCACTGGACTTTGTTATAAGGGTAAGAGTAATTTCAGTGAAGTTTTAAGAACAAAAGTCTGTTTAGGAAACAACCCAATGCCCATAACTGGTAAATGAATAAGCAAGATTTAGTGCATTTGATGCAGGAGAGGCAAACCTGCACATTGGGCCTTAGCTTGAGAGGGTTCCTGGCTTCACCCAGGAAAGAATTAAAGGGCAGGTCAGTGTTAAACGGCAACTGTTATTGAAGTAGCAGTATACAGCATCAGCAGAGGCATTGCTCCTTGCAGAGTAGGGCTCCCCCATAGGCAATGTGCCCAGAGCAGAATCTCAGAGGCAATTCTGCAGTCATATTTATACCCACTTTCAATTATAAGCAAATTAAGGTGTAGATTATGCAGAGACTTCTAGAAAAAGTATGGTAACTTCCTAGTCATTGGGTTGTTGATATGGAAAGGGACAGTAACTTTCAGGTGTTGCCATGGCAATTGCAAACTGACATGACACACTGGTAGGCATGTCTTATGGAAAGCTGTTCCTTCTCTGGCCCTGTTTCAGCTAGTACTCAATCTGGTCCAGTGTCCAAACCTCATCTCTGGAGTCAGGTCCCACCTCCTGAGTAGAGTTCTGCTTTCTATCTCATTTTCATACACTGGAACACTATATACAATAAAAAGGAGTGTATTACGGATATTTGTTTCAACATGAATAATTTCTTTTTAGTTTTGCTAAGTGAAAAAGAAAGATGAAAAAATACTACATAGTTTATAATTTGTTTATATAAAACACCCGTAGAGGGACTTCCTGATCGGAGCTTCCAGCCACTCCAGTCGATGCTCTGTGGCCAATAGAGATTTTAAAACTTCCTGGGACAGAGCTCCTAGAGGGAGGAGTGGGCCACCATCTTTGCTGTTTTGGCAATTTAGCCATACCAGCTTCTTGGCTTTGGAGAGCCCAATCTGACCAAGGGCAGAGCAGTACACAGTACAACAGAGTTGCTCTATGAAATTATGGCTAGATTGCTTCTTTCAGCTGAACCCTGATCCCATTTCTTCTAACTAGGTGAGACCTCCCAACTGGGCTCTCCATCCACCTCCTACAGGTGTGTTTGGGCTGGCAACAGGTCCATTCCTTGGTGGGATGGAGTTCCCAAAGAAGGAGGCAGGCTGCCACCTTTACTATTTCACAGGCTTCATTGGTGATACGTGTAGGTACTGGAAAATCCAAGGCAAATTGTGTCTGGAGCTCACCACTAGCAAACCACAGTAGCCCTATGGTAAAGTGGCCTGACTGTTAAAAGAAATAAAAATGCTATCCAAAGGAAAGCAGCCTCAAAGATTGAAGGTAGATAAGTTCACAAAGATGAGAAAGAATGAGCACAAAAATGCCAAAAACTCAAAAAGGCTGAGTGCCCTCTTTCCTCCAAATGACTGCAACACTTCCCCAGCAAGGGTTTGAAACTGGACTGAGGCTAAGATGGCTGTAATGATAGAAATAGACTTCAGAATGTGGATAAAAATGAACTTTGCTGAGCTAAAGGAGCACAATGATTTAAACCCAATGAAAGGAAGCTAAAAATTATGATAAAACAATGCAGGAGCTGACAGCCAAAATAGCCAATATAGAGAAGAACATAACTGACCTGATGGAACTTAAAAACGCACTATAAGAACTTCATAATGCAATCACAAGTATCAACAACAGAATAGACCAAGCAGAGGAAAGAATCTCAGAACTTGAAGACTTTCTAAAATAAGACAGGCAGACAAGAATAGAGACAAGAATAGAGAAAAAAGAATGAAAATAAATGAACAAAACCTCCAAGAAATATGAAATTGTGTAAAGAGACTGACTCTACAACAGACTGGGATACCTGGAAGAAATGAGGAGAATGGAATCAATTTGGAAAACATATTTCAAGATATCATCAAGAACTTCCCTAACCTAGCTGTACAGGTCAACATTCAAATTCAGGAAATGTGGAGAACCCCAGTAAAATACTCCATGAGAAGATCATCCCCAAGACACATAATCATCAAATTCTTCAGGATCAAAATGAGAGAAAAAATGTTAAGGGCAGTCAGAGAGAAAGGCCAGGTCACCTATGAAAGGAAGCCCATAAGCAAAGGAAAAATAAGATCTTTTTCAGACAAGCAAATGCTGAGGGAATTTGTCATCACCAGACCTGCCTTACAAAAGCTCCTGAAGGAAGCACTAAATATGGAAGGGAAAAAGTATTACCAGCCACTACAAAAACACTCTGAAGTACACAGACCAGTGATACTATAGAGAAACCACATGAACAAGTCTACCAAATAGCCAACTAGCATCATGATGACAGGATCAAATCCACACATATCAATACTAACCTTAAATGTAAATGAGCTAAAAGCCCCAATTAAAATATAGTGTTGCAAGCTGGATAAAGAATCAAGACCCAGGCCAGGCATGGTGGCTCACGCCTGTAATCCCAGCACTTTGGCAGGCTGAGGTGGGCAGATCACGAGGTCAGGAGATTGAGACCATCCTGGCTAACACAGTGAAAACCCATCTCTATTAAAAACACAAAAAACTTAGCCGGGCCTGGTGGCAGGTGCCAGTAGTCCCAGCTACTCGGGAGGCTGAAGCAGGAGAATAGCGTGAACCCATAACCTGGGAGGCAGAGCTTACAGTGAGTTGAGATGGCACCACTGCACTCCAGCCTGGGCAACAGAGCGAGACTCTATCTCAAAAAAAAAAAAAAGCATCAAAATCCATTGGTATTCTGTCTTCAAGAGACCCATCTCACATGCAAAGATACATATAGAATCAAAATAAAGGGATGGAGGAAAATTTACCAAGCAAATGGCAAACAGAAAAAAAAGGATTGCAATCCTAATTTCTGACAAAACAGACATTAGCCAACAAAGATTAAGAAAGACAAAGAAGGGCATTACAAAATGGTAAAGGGGTCAATTCAACAAGAAGACCTAACTATACTAAATATATATGCACTCAACACAGGAGCACCCAGACTTATAAAGCAAATCCTTAGAGATCTTCAAAGAGACGTAGACTGCCACATAATAACGGTGGAGGACTTTAATATCCCACTGACAATATTAGACCGATCATCAAGATAGAAGATTTCCAATGATATTCAGGACCTGAATTCAGCTCTGGAGCATATGGACCTAATAAATATTTACATAATTCTCCACCCAAAACAACAAAATATACATTCTTCTCATTGCCACATGGACATACTCTAAAATTGATCACATAATTGGAGGTAGAATAATCCTCAGTAAATGCAAAAGAACTGAAATTATAACAGTCTCTCAGACCACAGCACAATCAAAATAGAACTCAAGAATAAGAAATTCACTCAAAACCATAAAACTACGTGGAAATTGAACAACCCACTCCTAAATGACTTTTGGGTAAATAATGGAATTAAGGCAGAAATCAAGAAGTTATTTGAAACTAATGAGAGCAAAGAAACCTAGTTGCCGTGGATTTTTCAGTACCTAGAAGTATTACCAATGAAGCCTGTGAAACAGCAAACATGGCAGCCTGCCCTTTCCTCTGGGAACTCCATCTTAGCAGGGTATGGACCTGTTGCCAGCCTGAACATACCTGTAGGAGGTGGCTGGAGACCCAAGTTGGAAGGTCTCACACAGTCAGGAGGAATGGAATTGGGGGCCTGCTGAAACAAGCAATCTAGCCACAATTTCATAGAGCAACCGTGCTGTGCTGGGTACCATTCTGCTCCTGGTCAGCTTGGGTGCTCTGATGCCTGGATACTGGCATGTACCAGAATCTCTGGGACACAGCTAGGGCAGGATGAAGATAAAAATTTACAGTACTAAATGCCGACATCAAAAAGCTAGAAAGATGTCAAGTTAACTTCACAACTAAAAGAACTAGAGAACCAAGAGCAAAAAAAACCTAAAGCTTTAGGAAGACAACAAATAACCAAAATCAGAGCTGAAGTGAAGGAGATGGAGATATAAAACATGATTCCAAAGATCAACGAATTTAGGAGCTGATTTTTTTAAGAAAATAATAACAAAATATATTGCTAGCTAGCCTAAGAAAAAGAGAGAAGATTCAAATAAACACAATCAGAAATGATAAAGAGGATATTACCACTCACCCCACAGAAATACAACAACAATCAGAAAATAGTTGAAACACTTCCTATGCACATAAACTAGAAAACCTAGAAGAAATGGATAAATTCCTGGACACATATATCCTTCCAAGGCAGAACCAGGAAGAAATGGAAACCCTGAACAGACCAATAATGAGTTCTGAAATTGAGGCAGTAATAAATAGGCTATCAGCCAATAAAAGTCCATGGCCAGATGGATTCCCAGCTGAATTCTACCATATATACAAAGAAGAACTGGTACTATTCCTACTGAAACTCTTCCCAAAAGTTGAAAAGGAGGGATTCCTCCCTAACTCATTCTATGAGGCCGGCATCATCTTAAATGCCAAAATCTGGTAGAGATACAACAAGAAAGACAATTTCAGAGATACAGCAAGAAGAGTCAACTTCAGAGATCCAGCAAAAAAAGACAACCTCAGGCTAATATCCTTACTGAATACGAATGCAAAAATCCTCAACAAAGTACTGGCAACCCAATCCAAAAGCACACTAAAAAGCTTATCCATCATGAACAAGTAGGCTTCATCTCTGGGATGCAAGTTTGGTTCGACATACAGAAATCAATAAAAGTGATCCATCACATAACAGAAGTAATGACAAAGAGCACTTGTCATCTCAATGGATGCAAAAAAAGGGCTTTTGATAAAATTCAACATCCCTTCATGTTAAAAACTTTCAATAAACTAGGTATCAAAGGAACATACCTCAAAATAATAAGAGCCATATATGAAAAACCAACAGCCAATATCATACTGAATAGGCAGAAGTTGGAAGCATTCCCCTTGAAAACAGGCATGAGACAAAGATGCCGTTTCTCACCACTCCTTTCAATACAGTATCAGAAGTTCTGACCAGGGCAATCAAGCAAGAGAAAGAAATAAAGGTATTCAAATAGGAAGAGAGGAAGTCAAACTATCCTTGTTTGCAGATGACATGATCCTATATCTAGAAAACCCCATCATCTCATCTCAGCCCCAAAGCTGCTTAAGCTGATAAGCAACTTCAGCAAAGTCTCAGAATACAGAATCAATGTAAGAAATTCGCTAGCATTCCTATACACCAACAACAGTCAAACTCAGAACCAAATCATGAATTAACTCACATTCACAATTGCCACAAAAAGAATAAAATACCTAGGAACACAGCTAACAAGGGAAGTGAAGGACTTCTACAAAGAGAACTACAAACCACTACTCAAATAAATCATAGATGATACAAACAAATAGAAAAACATTCCATGCTCATGTATAGGAAAAATCAATATTGTGAAAATGGCCATATTGCCCAAAGCAATTTATAGATTCAAGTTATTCCCTTTAAACTACCATTGACATTCTTCACAGAAGTAGAAAAAAATCATTTTAAAATTTATTTAAAATTTATTCTAGGTAATTCTAAGCAAAAAGAACAAAGCTAGAGACATCACAATACCTGACCTAAAGTATTCAACAGGGCTACAGTAACCAAAACAGCATGGTACTGGTATAAGAACAAACACGTAAACCAATGGAACAGAATAGAGAACACAGAAATACAACTACACACCTACAACTATCTGGTCTTCAAGAAAACTGACAAAAATAAGCAATGGGAAAATAAATGGTGCTATGATAACTGGCAAGTCATGTGCAGAAAATTGAAACTGGACCCCTTTCTTACATTATGTACAAAAATTACATGAAGACGGATTAAAGACTTAAATGTAAAACTCAAAACTATAAAAAAACCTAGAAACAAACCTAGGCAATACCATTTAGGACATAGATATGGTCAAAGATTTCATGAGGAAGATTCCAAAACCAATTGCGAAAAAAGCAAAAATTGACAAATGGGATCTAATTAAACTAAGGAGCTTCTGCACAGCAAAATAAACTATCATCAGAGTGAACAGACAACCTACAGAATGGGAAAAAAATTTTTGCAAACTATGCATCTGACAAAGGTCTAATATCCAACATCTATGAGGAACTTAAACAAGAAAAAAAAAAAAAAAAAGCAAGAAAAAAAACAAACAACCCCATTAAGGAGTGCATAAAGGACATGAACAGACACTTCTCAAAAGAAGACATATGTGTAGCCAACATCATACAAAAAAACAGATCAACATCACTGATTATTTGAAATACAAATAAAAACCACAATGAGATACCATCTCACACCAGTCAGAATGACTACTACTAAAAAGTAAAAAAATAACAGATGCTGGCAAGGTTTTGGAGAAAAAGGAACACTTTTACACTGTTGGTGGGAGTATAAATTAGTTAAACTATTGTAGAAGACACTGTGGCAATTCCTCAAAGACCTAGAGACAGAAATAGCATTCAACCCAAAGATTCCATTACTGAGTATATACTGAAAGGAATATAAATTGTTCAGTTATAAAGACATATGCACACGTATGTTCATTGCAACACTATTCCCAGAGGACATTATCCTTAGCAAACTAATGCAGGAACAGAAAACCAAATACTGCATGTTCTCGCTTGTAAGTGGGAGCTAAATGATGAGAACACATGGACACATAGAGGGAAACAACACACACTGGGGCCCACTGGAGAGTGGAGGGTAAGAGGAGAGAGAGGATCAGGAAAGATAAATAGGAGGTATTAGGCTTAATACATGAATGATGAAATGATCTGTACAACAGACCCCCAGGACACAAGTTTACCTATGTAACAAACTTGCACATGTATCCCTGAACTTAAAATAAAACTTAAAAAAAAATCCCAGAAAGGACAAATCTATAGAGACAGAAAATTGATTATTGGTTGCTGGGAATGAGTGGGAATGAGAATTAACTGTAAACCAGCAGTTAGAGTTACAGAGAGGTAACAGAAGTGTTCTAAAATTAGATTGTGGTGATGGTTACACAATACAGTAAATTTATTAAAAATCAGATAAATATTTAAAATGGGAATTTTCTAGTATGTAATTTATATCTAATAAGTATGGGTTTTTAAAAAGTATATGATTACAGAAACTGGAGTATGACTATAAAGACTGCTTTTAAAGAATTATTATGGTTGTAGGTTGGGTGTGGTGGCTCACACCTGTATTCCCAGCACTTTGGGAGGTGGAGGTGGGCGGATCACGAGGTCAGGAGACCGAGACCTTCTGGCTAACACAGTGAAACCCTGTCTCTACTGGAAATACAGAAAATTAGCCGGGCGTGGTGGCAGGTGCCTGTAGTCCCAGCTACTCGGGAAGCTGAGGCAGGAGAATGGCGTGCACCTGGGAGGCGGAGCTGGCAGTGAGCTGAGATCGCGCTGCTGCACTCCAGCCTGGGCGACAGAGCGAGACTCCATTTCAAAATAAATAAATAAATAAAAGAATTATTATGGTTGTAAAGGCAAATAGAGAAATAAGGGATTTGTAGAATTTATGTTCTCAGTGGTATAGATTTTTGTTTTGTTTTAGTTAGTTATGAGAAGTTTTACAACTTTTACCTTATGTCCCCTTCAGTTAGGGCATTTTGTAGGGGCACAGGTATTTTTCTAATTATACATATCTCAGGGTCCTTGAATTTCTGCCTTTGTGAAAATATCTGTCTCCTTTACAACTAGTAACAACTAGGAAGAGTAAAAAAATCATTGAGTCGGCCCGGCGCGGTGGCTCAAGCCTGTAATCCCAGCACTTTGGGAGGCCGAGACGGGCGGATCACGAGGTCAGGAGATGGAGACCATCCTGGCTAACATGGTGAAACCCCGTCTCTACTAAAAAATATACAAAAAATTAGCCGGGCGAGGTGGCGGGTGCCTGTAGTCCCAGCTACTCGGGAGGCTGAGGCAGGAGAATGGCGTGAACCCGGGAGGCGGAGCTTGCAGTGAGCTGAGATCTGGCCACTGCACCCCAGCCTGGGCGACAAAGCGAGACTCTGTCTCAACAACAACAACAAAAAAAAAAAAAAAAAAAAAAAAAAAATCATTGAGTCACAGTAATTTCACTGGGGACTCTGAAGACATTACTGTTATTTTAGCGTTAAAGGGGAAGTGGAAAATTTGCTTTTTACCTCTTTAATACGTGACTTGATTTTTCAACTAGGTATCCTATAGGATTGCTACTTTTATAGTTAATTACCATTACCAGTAATTGACTATGTTGATCTTCATTGACATTCATTTTTTATTCAATACTTCCTCTGGAAATGAACATTACAAACTATAGATTTCTATTTTTAATTCCAAAAGACTGAATGTTTTGGCCATTTGATTTGTTCTATTGTTTTACTTGTTAGGATACTAATTATGTCTATGTTGTGTATAGTTTTAACTCCTTGCTCTTCACTCACTTATTTTGACCAAATTCTTCTTCCTGTGATTAACTGTGCTATCTGTGGAATGTGTTCATATTTCTCCTCTTTTCTAGAATAGCCTTGGTTTTTAAATCATTTTCTCACTGATTTGTGGCAGATTACTATTTGTTGTTTAAAATAACTCTCCTCTTTGAGGTTTTGTGTCTCTTGTTTGAGCTTTTGTTTCAGCTAATAGGTTTTCTTTAATTTATTTGATTTGTTGGAGTAATGCTTATTCATCATATTCACCCATTTTCTCATGAATTTTTTACATATTCATTTGCCATTTGTTTCCATGGTTCTATCAGTGCTTTTTCTTGTAGTCCTCACATGCATCCATGTTGAACGCCTTCCAGATATAACTTATCATTGAATGGGAGATTTTTATATTAAATATTTATTAAAAGATGGAATGAAGCAGGGGTCAGGAGAGTGATGTGCCCTTTATATCTCATATGCTTCATTCTGTGTTCTCTAAATTTAACAACAATCAGTTTAGGTATCACTTTGCAATAGTTTAGTTTTACTAAACTTCCCTGGCTTTAACTAAAGCTCTGTCTTTCCATGTTTCTTAGTACAATTTTTTTTTTTTTTTTTGGCTGTAAGAGAATATCACAAATTAGGTAATTTATAAACAATAGAAGTTCATTTGGCTCACAGTTCTGGAGCTGGGAAGTCCAAGACTATGGTACTGACATCTGGCAAGGGTCATTCCACAGCAGAAGTATCACATGGCAAGAAAACATGTGAGAGACAAAGAGAAAAGTGGGGCTAAACTTCCATGGTAACAGCATTAATTCATTCATGGGGATAGAGCCTTCATGACTTAATCACTTCTGAAAGGCTCCACCTGTTAACAATGGTACACTGGCAATTAAATTCTAACGTGAGATCTGGAGGAGACATTCAAATCACAGCACTATATTTATTCTTTTTATTTTGCAGGGTATCTTCCACAGACCCTGGTCGACGAATGACATGAGTACTCAGACATAGGTATGCAGTGTAAGAGCAACTAGGTGACTACCGAACTCCAGTGGCCAGAGAGCAGCAGCCCCAATAGCAGCAGCCACGAGAGCTTGCTTTTTATTTAGTGCAGGCACAATGCGGAAAACCTGGAGCCCACACAACCTGTAGTTCATTAACATTCATTGTTCCCCTTTCAGGGAATGTCATGCCCTCGGGATGATCAAAGGTCAGTTCATGGTCAACATAAGTTAACAAACCTATTTAAGATAAATCCCCACAATACTCCCTTGTACCTGCTCCTTGCCCTCTGCCTCAGGGTTATAGAACAACTGCATTCAATTACTCTTCCCCGGGGCTTTGCAGAACCTTCCCACCTTTAGCAGGTTTGCATCCTCTCTCTGTAGTTTTTCCCACCACTCTAACTGATCCCTCACATTATTTTTTATTTATTTTATTCTTTTAATTGAGAAAGTCTCTCTCTGTCACCTAGGCTGGAGTGCAGTGGCATGATCATGACTCACTGCAGCCTTCCACTCCTGGGCTCAAGCAATCCTCTTGCCTCGGGCTCCCAAGTAGGTGGAACTGTAGGTGTACATCACCACACCTGGCAATTTTTTTTTTCCAGTAGAAATCAGGACTTGCTATGTTACTCAGGTTATTGTTTATTATTTTTATTCCTTGCAAGATCGAGGAGACTGTGTTGTTTATATTATAGTTTTGGTCCCATAGTCTCCATTATCCTATTCCAGCAGCCTGCTTTACATAAAAATTATTCCTCTGTTTCTCACGTTTCAAGTTAGTAATACAAAATAAAGATCTAACATGTGGCAAGCAGCACAACTACTCAGTCAGATTCTTTTTTCCAAGTGAGGGAATTCTGATGGAGCTCATGATATGATGTCTATTTTGGGGTAACTTTCTGAGTTAGTAATTGTGTGTGCCTTCTCTCCATCAAGGAAAAATTTTACTAAAATTCACAATTCTATCTTTAGAGATTGTAATTAGGAGCTATGATTGTTTTCTTATTTTGTCAAAGGTGCAGTCATCATTTTATGAAGTTGTTTTCCCTTGATTTTCGGAAGGAGAGAGATTACTTTTTCCACCATTTTGTATTTGAACGACTTAAAGTTTTGTAAATGTTAAATTTAAAATACTTTCAGGAAATTGAAAGGTGAAAATATCCAGAAAAAAATGTATATGTGAATTTCAACTTATACGGTCAAAGTAATGTGTGAACTCTGGACCCAGAGACATGAATGAAGGCCTCTTTTATGGAAGTGCTTTTAAGAATCACAAAATCCCTGAACTTGCATAGGTAGAGAGCATTTTGTGAAAAGTAAAGCAAAAAATAAACCAAAAAATAGTTAATGAAATTGGCTGAGAAAGAAGATTCAATGGTATGGGAGAGAAACAAGTTAAAGGAGGAGAAATTTTTAATAAGTGATTTTAGGCTCAGTGGTGACTTTAGAACGTTTTCTCTGATGATGAGGATGAAGGCACATTGCAATTGATTGAGAAATCATGTGGTGGTAAGAATGAAAAGGAAAAGGAATGAAATAGATTGAGGAGAATGTCAACTAAAGAAATTTTAATTTTAAAATATTTATTTGCTTTTATGAAGACATTTTCATAAACCAAGGAGAAGGTGCTGGAAGAAGTAGAAAACGGAAAAAAAAAATCAAAAAAGAAAGCACAGTTGATTGGAAAGACTTATGAGGCTACAGAAAGGTAGAATTCAGGTCAGAAGGGAATATGTTTTTATCTCTGAACAGCAGGAGTTGTAGGGATAAAGTCACCCTCTGGCATTAGTGGCAAGCCTGACGAAAGCATATCTAGGGAAGTGTGCATGTTTGAGTCCATATCTGGAGGAAAGTCAAGTTTCTTCATCTCGTTTTTCTCAGGAAGGCATGAAATTTGATATTTTGCTGAGTGTAAAGGAAAAGGGAAGTTCAATTGGAGCTTGAAGAGATTACTAAATAGCTTAGATTAGATACTGAAGGGATAAATAACAAGTAAAGATATTGGCCTGTTAAGGGGCCTTAATCACATTGGAAATAATAAATTTGTAGTGCAGACCCTGTAGCATCTCACATGTCCTTCACTGGCAGCTCTGGAGTAGAAACCAAAAGGTTACATCACAGGTTTGATGAAAATTGGAGATTTGAAGGGCAGCACACTCAAAAGATAATGGAAAGTTTGGTGAACCTGTGATCAAGTAGTTCTAATTGTTAAACTTTGTCTCCTGGATTGTCAGGAAGAAGAGGAACCAACACTTGGAGAAAATTTAAAGACCAAGTGGTGGATTGCCTACAAGGTATAATAATTTATAATTGGTCTTAGGTAAACTTCTGACAAATTCTTTCATTCTCAATTCCAACTACTGAATCTTAATCTGTGTCCCATGTTGTCTGTCAAACATTTTTAAATGAAGATACACCCTCTGAAATATTATAGGACCACATTTTAAAACTTTATGCATTTATGTCTAGAATGTGTACACCTGAGTGGTTGTTTTTTAAAATGACAGCATGACAATTATTTATGAATAGCATTCCCAAATCAGAGGAATTCGTATGCAAATATAGTTAAGTTGCACATAGGTGTCCCAGATTTTTGAAAGGCATCAGTGAAATGTGAAAAAAGCAATTTAGAAGTTTCCAACCCTTTAAGACTTACATGACTACTTGAAATGTGATATTGAAACAAGAGGACAGCTGGATTACTTATGTTTAAGAGTATTTGAGCCAGGTGCAGTGGCTCAAACTTCTAATCCCAGGACTTTGGGAGGCCAAGGTGGGTAGAAAGCTTGAGCCCCGGGGTTTGAGACCATGCTGGGCAACATACGGAGACCATATCTCTACAAATTACAAAAATTAGCTGGACTGAGTGGAACACGCCTGTGGTCCCAGCTGTTTAGGAGGCTGAGGCAGGAGAATCACTTGAGTCCAGGGGGATGAGGCTGCAGCAAGCAGAAATAGCACTACTGCACTCCAGACTGAAACACAGTAAGATCATGTTTAAAAAATACATATATAAAAGACTAGTTGAGGGTAAAGATAACTAATCATGAGAAGGACCATTTATTTTATGTCAAATAATGAAAAGTTTTCACTCTTTTCATTCTAAAGTTGAAAATTCTATATCATAATGCTGATAATCATGCTACTGTATTTAAAATCATTGTTAAACAGTTCTTATTCCATCTGAAAGACCATAAAATGTGTATGTTATAATGTCAGTATTATATATATTTTTTGTTTATGGATGCTACAGTTGTGTTGTTCCCCTGTCTATGACTCTGCTTAGATTGGTGTGCATGTCAAATCTGGTTACTTCTTATGCTCTGATTTAAGAAACTTTATATTTATTTCTGAGAGTGATGCACATCATTATGTCAAATTTAGAATACACGGCTATTAACTTTATTGCTCCCCAGCTCAAAGTCAGCAGTTTTTCAGTTTGTTGGATTTACAACCCACCCTTGTAAGACTTGAGATGACTACATTCATCAGACAACAGAAGGAATCAATATTATTAAAAAATGGATGGCAGGAAAAGAAAATTCACCTCTAGAACAGAGGTTGGGTTAACCATTAAAATCCTTTCCTTAAACATCTTATTTCTCTCTTTTAAAATCTAACAAGAATACAAAGTATATTATCATGCTTCTAAGCTGCATTCATGGCTTATGATAGGAGTTAAAATTGGATACAGTTTGATTCTATTTGTGCTCAACTCAGAAAAGTTTTCAAAAATTATGTGTCTGATAGCTCAACAGAAACTTAAAATGCTAAGAATATTCTATTTTTGGAAAGACTAAGAGTTTACTAGCTTCAACCCTGATACAGATGTTACCTCATAGTAATTATAACCATTTTTGCTTACCTCCTGATTTATTAACATTGACATTTTCTCAATTTGAAGACTCTGTAGTTCTAGCTGAGCTTATTCTCAGCATCATCTAAAATTTTAGTGTCAAAAGATTACCGAATGATTATTTAGTCAGAATCTATTTCAAAATTGTGTAATTTTAAACAAGATAATTCACTTTTTTTGTTTAGAATGTGTTTTTTCACATGTACTATAGATCCTATGGTGACAAACTATTAAATAATTTAGTGACTTTTTTATATATCCAGAAAGTATTGGGGTTTTTTTTTGTTTTTTGTTTTTTTGAAGAAAGTGTTTTGAGTGAATATCAGAGACCCACATTTACCTGGCTTACTCCAGAACCACAATATGTGACTTTTTCACAGCAAACTCCACATGTCTGAAAACTTTTATTTTCCTCCTAATATTTTAATGATACCTTTCCTGAATCCTCATAGTAGCCTTCTCAGAATTAATTATTGCATTCTTTTCACAGCCTTATTTCTAAATCAAATGTTCTCCAACTCGCTGTCTTTATATGCTTACTTCCTGGCTTTCATTCTGTCCTTCTCAGCTACAGCAATTCTGCCTGTGATGTAAGCGTCCATAACTAGCCATGTTTGCTCTGACCAAATTATCAATCACCTCTTCATAGCATTTCCTGTGTCAACTAACCTGGCATTAACCATATAGGTATTAATTATGTAGAAATAGATATAATAATAGCATACATATTTGTGTACTATTTTAGTTTGCTAAGGGCCTTTATATGTTTTCTGATTTGATTGTCACAAATGAATGAACACAGTCAGGGCTGCATGCATGAACAAATTAACTAATGGATGTCATTAATATCTGGAAAGCAATAAATATATGCTAATCATTTAGGAAACTTTTTTTCACATAAGCTCCAATCATGTATAGTTCAACCTAATACATTCTGAATCTATTACTGTTCAAAAGGGAAACGGTGTTAGGAAAATTACAAGGTCCAGTCTCTACCCTCAGTTTCTAAATGAGAGGAAATGTCATGGTGTTAGACTTGGATTTAAACCTACCAAGTCACCTAGGAACTCTCATAATTAGGGAAATAGATTGTTTTTCTTCTCTGAAATGAAATTTCCCTTTCTAGCAGTAATGCCCACATGGATTTTTACCAAAAATCATAAGGTTTAAAAATCTATACCAAAAACAGTGTGTACTATCTTTTTCCTTTTTTTAAGATGGAGTTTCAATCTTGTCGCCCAGGCTAGAGTGCAGTGGCTCAATCTCGGCTCACTGCAACCTCCACAATTCTCCTGCCTCACCCTCCCATGTAACTGGGATTACAGGTACTCATCACCACACCTGGCTAATTTTTGTATTTTAAGTACAGATGGGGTTTCACCATGTTGGCCAGGCTGGTCTCGAACTCCTGACCTCAGGTGATCTACCCACCTTGGCCTCCCAAAGTGTGTACTACCTTTTATCTTTAATTAACATTTGTAATTTAACATTTGTTAAAATAATTTTTGTGCTATTATCTAAGGTTTTAATTGTATGTGTCCTGAGTCCCTTTTCCTTATCAGCTCCTGAGGATTACATTCTTTTCAGAGTTCCTGTTCAATAAAATGGAGAAAATATTTAGAAGTTTCTCTGTGTATGGCTGAATAATAGAGTCTCATTGATGATGGTGCAATGATGATGGTGTGTGATCCGTTAGGTTCTCTCTAGCTAAGTGATGTTCCTATACACCAACTTCACAGCATGTGTCATCTAAATTTCTTTCTCAGCTAAATTGCAAATTAGTACATATTCTGAACCTTCAGGTCATTTTTTTCAAGTAGTCAAGCCTCAAATACCAACAGTGTATAGTACCTTTTCTTGAACTGATGTGCCTTCTCATGATCTTTGGATTCTGTCACTAGAGAAGGGTTTAAAAGTAAGCTTCTTTCTCAGGCATGCAAATTACAGGGCAGATGGTTAAGGGCACCTCATTATGCTATCTTTGGAAAAGACAAGGAGAATGGTGACCCATAGAATTCATAATAGGTGAAACAAATTAAGCAATAACTTGCCAGGCCAAAAAAAAAAAAAAATCAAATAAAGTGAATGTCATAAGTAGAAGCAATTTAATCCACACACAGTGAGGGTTGCACATGGATATAGAAAAGAGAAGAGTTATAAAAAACATAAACATTGTCTTCTCATGTGGCTTTTCAAATCTCTAGGGAAAAAATAGAACATTTAATAAGGGATAGGGGAGAATTTGACTATCATTTGTGGAAGAAAAACTAGACCCTTCCTCTGCATTAACCAAGATAAGAAAAGAAATACAAATGCACTAGAATACATGCTAATTCAATTTTGTTACCTAATTTTGACATGTGATATCAATACAGAAAGGTAAATGAAGTGGTGTGTACAGTTTAAGAAATTATTGTGAAATAAACAACTGTGGAACCACTCAGATCCAGAAATAGATCAGCAGAAATAGTTGTTCTCCCAGAAATTCATCATCTGCTCTTCCCCAGTTATAGAACCATCCCTTCGCAGGCGGTAACTACTGGCATGACTTTTGTGATAAGCATGTACTTCAGTGTTTCTTTGGCTTTATCACATCTATGCATCCCTAAACAGTTCTACTTTCAACAGTATGTGTTTTGTAAGCATTGCTTCTTTTTTTTCAAAATTATAGCTGGGAGATTGAGTTACACTGTTTTCTACATCTTTATTTTGCACATTTTCATTGCTGAGTAATATCCCATTAAAACAATACACTGAAACAGTAATCCTCAAAGTGTGGTCTGCTGATCTCTTGTGTTCTCAAATCTTTTTCAGGGGGTCCACAAGGTCAGAACTGTTTTTATTATAATACTATAATGCTGTTTGACTTTTTTGTTTCATTTGCATGGATGTTGCAAAGTAAAAAGCAGGTAACACTGCTTGTGACTTAACATGAATCAATGCAGTGGCAATAAACTGTCACAGTAGCCACTGTGCAATAGTTTAAATTGTGAACTAAACTCATGACTTTTTCATGAAATGCTGTTTTTACTAAAATAATTGCTCACGGTTGCCTGTAATCCCAGCACTTTAGGAGGTCAAGGCAGTTGGATAACTTAAGCCCAGGAGTTCAAGACCAGTTTAGGTAACATGGCAAAACCCTGTCTCTACAAACAAAGAAAACAAAAATTAACCAGGCACAGTGGTGCATACCCGTAGTTTCAGCTACTTGAGAGGCCGTGGCAGAAGGATCCCCTGAGTCCGGGGAGGTTGAGGCTACAGTGAGCCATGGTCATGCCACTGCACTCCAGTCTGGGCGATAGAGTAAGACCGCAAACAAAAATGATAGATAGATAGATAGATAAATAGATAGCTAGATACACACACGCACACACACACATATATGTTCTCAAGTCTAAACAAGCATATATAGCATATAGATATAATATACATATAATTCCTAATGAGATCAATCATTGTATGAATCAGTGTACTACAATATATTTTAATTTTATTCTTAAGTGGTACTTGGGTTGTTTCCAATAGGGTTGTAATGAACATTTCTTTGAAGATTGTGGTACATATTTCTTGGTACATATGTGCAAAAATTTCTTTGAGGTACTTACCTAGACGCAAAATTACTGAATTACTATATCTTCTATTACTAGGTAATTATTTTCAGAAATATTTTATATAGTCTGGTTACTAGGCCTTTTCACATTAGGCATATTACAAGTATTTTCTGTCACTCTGTTTTTTTCTTTTAATTTTTCTTACTAAAACATTGTTTATATGATACTGAGTTAGAAAAGATCCTTTCCAAAAAAAAAAAAAAAAACACGAAATAAAACCATAGAAGATTGATAGATCTGAGTTCAAGGATTTTTAAAAAAATTGTATTATTAAAATACCACAATAGACATAACCAAATGCAAAAAAAAAAAAAAAAAAAAAAGGAAATAAGAGTCAAAATCTTTGGCGTACAAATTCTCATAAAAGTAACGAGGAAAAAGAAAAACTAGCCTGATTGATGAGATTATACATGGGAAAGCTATTCACAAAATAAACATAGATGACAAATGCACTAAGAAAATAAGATTAACTGTACTTATAATCAGATGAATGTGTAAAACGTATCAAAAAGAAAAGAAAATTAACCGCCCTGGTGACTCACACCTGTAATCCCAGCACTTTGGGAGGCCAAGGCAGGAGGGTTTCTTGAGGCTAGGAGTTTGAGACTAGCCTAGGCAAAATAGCAAGACCCTATCTCTACAAAAAATTTTTTAAAAAAATTAGTTAGGTGTGGTGGCGCTTGCCTGTAGTACCAGCCACCCAAGTGGCTGAAGCAGGAGGATTACTTGAGGCCAGGAGCTTGAGGCTGCAGTGAGCCAAGATGTTGCCACTGCACTCCATCCAGGACGACAAAATGTGACCCTGTCTCAAAAAAACATAATTTAAAACTTTTAAAGAAAGAAAAGAAAAATGGTGAAAGCAATCTCATTAATTTGACAATGTTAAAAATAACAGACCAAACTTGAGAACAACAAAGCTTTAAGGAACCAGCTATTTACTTCTATGAATTGCTAATGAAAGGGTAAATGGGCATAATTCTTCTAGAATGGTTCTTATCACCATTTGATTCAGGTGTTTTGAGAAGCTTAAATGTATTTTTAGAATAAAATTATTTTATTCAGTCCTATGATAGATGCACCAATAACATTTCCACAACTTTGTTTTACTAAGTAACCAAAAAAAATGACTTGAGTTCCTGTGATTTATGAACAAAAGGGTATTCTTTTTCACAGAATCTATGAATCTCATAAAGTTGATTTCATTTTAAAGACATTTCAAAACATTTCTGAGAGTTCCTTAAAACTCATTTGTTTTTTAACACTACTGAAGAGAAGTAAATGTTGGTGTTATAATTTCAAACTTCAATACCTTAATTTACTGTTTACAATTTTACAATACATTTATAGAGGGAATACTAAAGGTCAAGCATGATTTTTATATATATATATATATAAATGAATTCAATTCTAAGAGGTTCTTTTCTAATCCTGATTTTACTTTTCAGATGTCACACAGTTAGTAAGTTCCAGGGGCAAAATTCTTCATTGTTATTCGTATAAAAACTTTGTGTATAAAAATGAATGAATTATAAAATATAAAAATGTTTGGTTCCTGGAAAATACTGAAATGCTGCAATGCGTTTCTTATGTAAATAACACTGTTTCTTTATTGAAATACTTTTTTACTAGCTGATTGTAGAGGCCCTACCTTGCTCATGTTTCATGTTATATGAATATAACCAGGGATTTGGATGCAAGGAGTTTATTTACAGATGTAAATATAATCATGTCAGTAACCAGTTTTCTAACAATTCTCCTTAATCTGCCTTAGCTAGTAGTTATTTTACAAATTTAAGAAATGCAGTGTTTTTGTTATAGATTTTAAAGTCAGCCTTTGATATTTGATACACTAGTCTCCACTACTGTAAAACAAAATAAAATGAACAAATAAACAAAAGTCTCTTCCATATGCTGTAAAAACAGCCAGAGAAGACTCTTAGATCGTTTCATGTGAAGTGCTGTGTAAATTCGCTGTAAGCATTATGACAGACGGGAGAGAACTAATTTACATTTTGAGAAAGCTTCTGCCTTGCAGAGGAATTTTCTTAAGATAATTTGTATTCATATCTAAATCATAAAAGGCTCAAGATTAAGCACTTTAATTGCCATTTATAGCGCAAAGAAAAATGCAATCGAGCCATTTATGTTCCATTTTCTTTTATTTTTTCTGAATCATCATCTTCTTTGAACAATTATTCCAAAGGTAGTGTTTTCTTTCTGTCCTTTGTGGGGTATCCTGCACTTTGGCTGATGATTAAAAACTTGCCATTTCCCTTCATCCTCATTACCATACTCATTGTTCTCTTTAGTTGGGTGCTTTTTGGATGTCATCCTTGTCCTGCAGAGAGCTGCAGGATTCCATCAGATCTGTTCGGGCACCTGAGCCTAATTAAGGAAGTTCTAACTTCTCTTTTTATCATAGCTTTGGTAAATGAGGATGTTTACAGCTAAGTGTCTTAGGATTGAGTGAATACTTTAAAATGGATCAGTGCTAAAGATCATAAAGCATATCACATATCCACATTACATATCTGATAAAGAGAAATAGAGCATGACACATTTTCATGTAAGAATCTGTTTATTTGTAGCGCCCATGATGTGGTAGAGATTGCATGCCATGTATAGAGTTACCGTTGGAATAGTGTAAACTGCTATATTGTGAACTATAACAACTGAATTGAAAAAGGAAACAAACAAAGACAGACAGAAACAGTCCTGGACAATGGAAATTAATGAAGAGTGATTGGTATTCTTTTGATCCTCTGGTTTCTCTGTGTCGGATTCTCTTTGGTGACATTAAGTATGATTAGTATTATAGTTGTAAGAACTCTGGCTAATGTAAGCAACAGAGAAATGTGCTGGAAGAATATCTGATCCCTTAGAGAATCACTGGGGAGGCTGAAGAGCCCAGCTAGAGAAAAGGGCATGCAGGAAGCAAAGGATGCTAAGCATACAAGCCCAGAGCCTCCTCCAGTTAAGGAGGCTGCTAATAGCACGAGTAACACAGGATGTGTGATAATCAGTCTTCTGCTGGACTCTCATTGTGGTCTTTGCTATGAGTTGTTATTATTATTATTTTAACATCTTCGTATTATTTTTTTCAAGACTCAAAATCCAAGCAGGATTAAGTAATTGACTTGACCTAGGTCACAGCCTACACTGCAGTTATGGAGGAACAGAGAGAGAGTCGCTGGTGCTGTCAGCCTTGTGATGGAGAAATGGACCCTGTTCTCCAAAAGGCATTTGCAAGGAGGGATTTAAAACTGGAAGGATCTCAAATGGATTTTGTTTGTTGATTTGTCTGGTTTTTTTTGTTTTTTTTGTTTTGTTTTGTTTTGTTTTTTGAGACGGAGTCTCACTCTGTTGCCCAGGCTGGAGTGCAGTGGTGCGATCTCAGCTCACTGCAAGCTCCACTTCCCGGGTTCCCGCCATTCTCCTGCCTCAGCCTCCTGAGTAGCTGGGACTACAGGTGCCCGCCACTGTGCCTGGCTAATTTTTTTTGTTGTTGTTGTTTTAGTAGAGACAGGGGATCTCACCATGTTAGCCAGGATGGTCTCGATCTCCTGACCTCGTGATCTGCCTGCCTCAGCTTCCCAAAGTGCTGGGATTACAGGCGTGAGCCACCGCGCCCAGCCAAATGTTGTTTAGTCGAAAGACTATGGCCCACATCAGTCATCACTGTCATATCCACAGATAATAGAATGCTGAAAAGAAGCTAACTGAAAAACAACCTGGGTTCTATTCAAATTCAGTTCTTAGCGTTGTGTGACTTTCTCTAAGCCTGGGTGTCCTCAGTTTTAAACTGGGGTGATATTGTTTTGCCCAGAATATCTCATTGCATTGTAAAGAGTGAAATGAGATAATTTATGCAAAGTTTCTTTCCATTTCTTTTCATTCAAAAAATGTGGTAATAGTCTACCTGTGTGAGCAAAATACAAAAAAAAAAAAAAAAAAAGGAAGAAAGAAGTTAATAGTAACTATTTATTTGCTAAGAAATATATAAATGTGAGGTATGAGGTATTAGCAACATTTTTGTTTACAAATATATTGAAAATATACGTATTTATTTTTCATTGTTTGAAAATTAAGACAAATGGATGAAAAAGAAAAAACAGTGCTATGATAAATATGAAACAATTAGGAGAGCAGAAAATTAATGTTGAGGTACTCCCCTGCATTGGGGATCTTTCTCCCAATCCAGCCATCCATTTTTGTGTGTGAGGGAGTTGACATTCTTATAAAACCCCAACTGTAGAAAGAAGTGACTGGTCTAATGATGGATCTTTCATCGAACGTGACCCATCAGAACTAATTCCTAAAACTTTTAAACTTGGAACCATCTATGAAGTGTGCTCCTGGTCAGAAGCAATACTGCGTCGTATGCATCGTTGTTGAATATATATTCAGTGTGTCCGCTCGTTGTGGTGCTGGGGGCATCACTGAAGCAGGAAGGGAAAGTCCACCTCTTTAGCCGGTGCTTTTTCCATAGAGAATTAAACATGCCTCCCTGGAAAAGATCAGGTGTAATCAATGTGCTGCCAGATGACTGGCTGGGCCATCTCAGGAGTTTTCAGTATTTGTCTCTGCTATTTGCATATTAGACACTCAGGAGTACCAGTATCCAGACCAGCTTACTGAGTTTTCAGCCTCTGCTATTTGCATATTGGAAACTCAGGAGCACCAGTATCCAGATCGGCTTGTTGAGAAAAGCCTACGTCGTTCAGCCCATGAACCACTTCAGTCTTCTCTGCGTGGCCATTTCCCATATGTGATGGCTACGGCAAAAGCTGACTGACTTTACCAGATAGGTCACCTTGTCAACCACATTATTGACTCTACATAGTGAATGCTCTCTTGTGGACATTGGCACAGAAAATGGATGTTTTCACATTGTTGCCCATTTTAAGAGTTTCAGCCGCATATCATTCCCCCAGAAACACAATTTTGCAACATTAACATTTGATGGTGACCCTGATGTCAACAGTTCTCCCGGAGATGCAATATTGTTTTTGGATTACCATCCTGGTGGGAAGGGGTCATTTCAGTGGCTTCCATTTGGCCCTTCTACCATAAGAGTTTTCACTCCATAGATCAGGAAACGAATATGGATGCTGCCAATAATTCAATATATATCTTCTTAGTTCGCAGTTTATATCTGTAGAAATAACCGCCAGTTGGGTCTACAGTTCTGTTGGACTTACTAGGCAGTTGGGTCAAGACTTTCCACAGTGCTCAGGATGGTCAGAGTTCTGAGCCTCTATTAATAAGCCCCAGTATGTAGCTTTGTTTTATCCCCGAGGGGCCCTCTAGACATGGCTTCAAGGAAGGTTTTATAATATAGCCCTTGTTATGAACTGAAACATGGCCCCCAAATCCTAGCCCTGAACACCTCAGGATGTGACTGAGTGTATTTGAAGATGATACCTTTAATTAAGTAATTAAGCTAAAATGAAGCTATTGTGTGGGTGGTGGTGGGGGGTGTTCATCATCCAATCTGACTAGTGTCCTTATAAGAAGAGGAAATTTGAACACATTAAAAAAACACACCAGGGGCACTCATGCAGCACAGAGTGACAACCACATGAAGAAACAGAAAGAATGCAGGAATTTGCAAACCGAGGAGAAGGGGTCTCAGGGGAAGCCAGAGCTGCTGACACCTTGCTCTCGGTCTTTGAGACTCCAGAATTGTGAGATATAAATTTCTGATTTTTAAGCCATTCAGCCTGAGGTATTTTGTTGTGGCACTCAAGCAAATTAATACAATTCTGCTGCTATAATAAAGCAGCACTAACTTAGTGGCTTAAAATAAAACAAATGAGTTATCTTACATTTCTGCAGGTTACGTGTCCAAATGTGTCACCCTGGGCTAAAATCAAGTTGTCAACATGACTGCATTCCTTTCTGGATACTCTAGGAGAAAATCTATTTCTCTGCCTTTTCCAGCTTCTAGAGGCCACCCACATTCTTTGGTCTGTGGTCTTCTTTCTTCCATCATCAAAGTCCACAACCTTGCATCTTTCTGGTCATTCTTCCGTCATCACATTATTTTCTCTGAATCTCCTCTGCCTCCCTCTGCTGCTCTTAAAGATCCTTGTGGCTGAATTGGACTCACTTGTATAATCCAGAATAACATCCTTATTTTGATGTCATCTGAACGAGCCCATTGTAACCATAATTCCACGTGTAATCTTAATTTTCCTTTGCCCTATAATATAATATTATTGTGGGAGTTCAGATATGGACACCTTTGTGAGGAGGGCATTAGTCTCTGTACCCCAGTCCTAATAGCCAAATTGCTGGGCTGCTTCTCTAGGGGCCGATCATTGAAGAAGTAGTGGATTTTTGAACTGATATAGTTTTCAAAATAGGATGTTATGAGTCTCCACAATAATGACAATTGGGTTTCTACTCAGCAGACTTGAAAATTTTTGGATTATATAAGCCAAGTAACTCATTAAGAGGTCACCCAACATTCCTAGACCATAAATATTTATTTCATGTTTAGATAATTAATATGGAGGATTCACTCTTCTCCGCCTCACAAATATCCCGCTAGCCTGCCAGTCTGCCAACCCTAATCAGGAACCAGAGGTCAGGAGAGTCATGTGATTGTGTCCAAAAAGATCATCCTTTTGGAGGAAACAGCAGGGTGAAGAGTGGATCTGGAGTGATAAATGAGAAAGGTTCTATCCCTCAACAGAGACCAGGAGACAGAAATCTTATCCTTCCTAATGACTACTTTTCAAAGGAATGGCTCTCAGGTCCTTACAAAAAAATACTCCCAAGTCATTGAAGAAGACACTCCTAGGTGATAGGAAACATATATACATATGAAAAGACAGAGAAAGAATTCGACATTGTAAGCCCTTTTTTAGAAAATGTTCTATTAAAGGAGACCAGGGACTTATTGTCAGGTATTGGGTAGAACAAACAGTAAATTCAGTGACAGTCCTGAGCTATCCTAGGCAGGAACTCAAAAGGGGGTTGGGTGGTCCCAGACATATGGCCTTGAGCTGCTGGAAGCCATGTTCAAGTTTGATGATTGCTTTTTGAAGAGTAGATAATAGAAAACAAAACAAGTTTGGTGACACCTCTCAGTGCAGGCATTTGAGTGGAGTGTCCCTATCAATCATTTTTACGGTTCTCATCACCAGGTTAGAATTTGCCAATGAGTGGTTCTCCCAAGTGATTTGGGGAGCAAAAGAGAAAAACACATGTATTCTCGGATCGCAGGAAGACAAACAGCAAATGACAGGTTTGAGCTTTGGAGGTGCAAACCAAAAAGTATCAGAGACTGGTCTCAATTAATTTAGATGTTTATTTTGCCAAGGTTAAGGACATTCCTGGAAAAAAAGAACACAGAGTCACAGAAACCATCTAGTCTGTGACTTTCTCCATAGTTGATTTTGAGAACTTCCATATTTAAAGGGGAAAAGCTGGCTGGAGGAGAAAGAGGGAGGGTATGGCAATCCACATCTTGCAAGAGAAATGGAGCAGGTAGGGGAATAATCAATCATATATATTTCTGTCTTGCTCAGTAAATCTATAGTTTGCATAAGATAAGGTGAACATAAAATAGCTACCTGTGGAGGTATTTAACCTTTTATCTCTAGCTATCTGCTTAGGAACAAAATGAACGGCAGTTTCTTACATGATTCAGCTTTCAACTTAATTGCTTTTTTCTTTTGCCAAAATTAATTGGGTTCCTGAGTTCCTATTTCCCTTTCACAAAGGCCATCCTGGAGCTTTAAGCAGTAGTTTATGGAGATATTTTGAGGGGAACTGAAGATGTGTAGAATAAGCAATTATGTATGTTTATGAAGGCAACGTGAGCCATGTGGCTTAGAACATCACAGAACATACATTCTAGTTCATTCTCTGTCGCTAGCCCCGTAACCCTAGATAATTTATTGAAGAGTCTTTAAATTTTCTCATTGCAAAATGAAGTGGATTTGCTATGAGAATAAAAGACAATGGAGCATGTGAAATTGCTATAAAGTCAATGGTATCCACCTTGCAATAATCCTTTTGGCTACAGCATAAATTCTGTTCTCTCATTTGGGCCCCTAGGCTGACATTCCATCATGATTTCACAGACTTCTGGGTAAGAATTTGCTAATGCATTTTGCTCTGGCTTAAATTAATTGACACTTTTACAACTTTGAAACTCATTTAAACGACATGGATCTTTCCCAAAATTCTGAAGCCATACTTCCCTAAACACAGCGCAGTGTGCATTACTGTTCTTAAAATAGCACATAAAAGTGATCTCATATTCACTTTTGTTTCCTTGCATTTTTGTGTCTTCTTAGTTAAGACATCATCACGAGGAAAGGGTGAATTGTCAAATGTTGCTTGCAGGAGACAGCTGATCTTGCAAGGAAATTAGTCATTCGTATTTTGGGCATATGTTACCCATTCTACTTCCCTAACTCTCTAAGGACAGTGTGACTTTTAGGGTCTTAGATATGCTTACTTGCCTTTTAGTGTGAGGTTGTATATTAATCTAGCTAGGAACTAGGTTGCGTCTAACATTGCCTGTAGATGCAGCTGTCAGAAGCTGAAATTACCTGTAGGGTCTCTTTGTTGCCTCTACTGTATTTAGGTTCCCCTACAAACTTCCCTTTCAAAAAAATCCTCGCATCTCTTTCAGCTGTCATCCACTGTTATCACACTGGAGCTCTGTTGACGGAGGGGTGAGATGTGGGGGCAGGGGGAAGCGTTCTACAGTCTTATGATTAAATCTCAGTCTTTTAGTGGGCCCTTGTCCCTGGACTATGACCTACGTGAGCATTTCTAAACCTTTTTTTTTTTCCCTTTTTCTCCGTCAAGTCGAACTGGAACTGGAAGACTAGAGGGAGTGAGAGCTGAATGGTTGCCCTTCAGCTGCCTAGCTAAGATAACGCTCTGATAAACTCTTTTCCCTGGGGAGTAGGCCTTTGTTACAGGAAATGCTCTATGTATATTTTAAAATCATTAGATTTCCCCTCTCTCTGCCAGGGACATCAGGTGATGTTTTTTGGTATATACTGTGAGAAGCAGGTGGTATTCCGGGAAGTAAAGCCTGTAAGGGTTTAGGGGCTCCTGTAAGACTGCAGCCTGCAGGAGGCTCCAGTGCTCACACTGGTCCATACTCGGCCTCTTGCCAAATGTCTGCTTAGGTGTTCCTGCCAGTTTGTGGTTCCACCGGCATCTGCTGCACGTGATCTGATCTCTGCTGTGATGCTCTGTAATCTCCTCTCTCTCCCGGTTTCAGGCCAGTGGTTTCCTTGAGACCTCAGTCTCTGATGGGTCCAAGACGTCATTGATGTTTAGTTTCTCCACCCGTTTTCGTGGTGTCGAGATATGAGTGATGACTTCCAAGCTCTTTAGATGTTGAAGCTGGAACTAGAGGTCTTCCACGCACTTTCTTTAAAAAATAGACAGTACGGCATTGTGCAATGTTTCTCAAAAGGAAATAAATATATTGATCTCTGCACCTTATTAAGTGTTGATATATTATTTTATTATAATTTTATGTTAAAATAGAGAAATACAAATTTAGACCTAAACACCATGAGCCTACAGTTCTTAACCAAGTTTTTGAAATATAATGCATATGTTAAATTTTAAAATCTCACCAAAATATTAAAATTTTAACTAACACCACCAATTTAAGACTGTGTGGGTGAGCCAAAATATTATTATATGTTTAATAGAAGGAAGATACTATTTAATTCTGATATTATCCTTGGTCTGTTTCTGTTTTTTGACTTCAATAATTCTCATATAGGAAAGTTCTGTTTAATAAGGCTATAAAAAATGTTACTGGTAACTTCACAGTTTTCTACTTATGATTATCAAACAAAAAGCTCTGCCAATATGCAATTTTTCAATGTCAATTTTAATAAAGTATGTTTTGATAATTCTGTAAATGCTTTATAATCCCAAAGCAATATGTGTCCATTGCAGCATTATTAAAATCTTTATTATTGCTTTGAATTAAGAACATGAAAAATTTTATCTCTGAAACTTTATCACATGTATATCATACAATAAATAAGTAACAATATATTAACTATATATTATGATTAACAACCTGTTGTAACTTTAGACATACAAAAATACCTCTTAGCCAGGTGCGTTGGCTCATGCCTATAATCCCAGCACTTTGGGAGGCCAAGGCAGGTGGATCACAAGGTCAAGAGATCGAGATCATCCTAGCAAACATGGTGAAACTCCATCTCTAGTAAAAATGCAAGAATTAGCTGGGTTTGGTGGCATGCACCTGTAGTCCCAGCTACTTGGGAGGCTGAGGCAGGAGAATCATTTGAACCCTGGAGGCGGAGGTTGCAGTGAGCCGAGATCCGCCACTGCACTACAGTTTGGTGACAAAGCAAGACTCCATCTCAAAAAAAAAAACCAAAAAACAAAAAAAAACTCTTAATGAGTATAAAATGTTAAATCTTCTTTTGAGTTCAGTATACCTCTACCACAATGAGCCCTAGGACATGTGAATCAATTCTTTCGAGCCATTTGTCTATTTGATTATGAATCTCTATTTGGTCACTGGACATAATCTTACATATACCTCATTCTAGACACATATATCCATAAGCAACAAAAATGCAGTAATTGGGATCCATCACAATAATTATTAATAAAGTAACTATCCGCATGATCTGGAATTTGCCCATATTTGGGTTTGTTTTCTGTATACCAGTTTTTATGGAGATTTTATAGTCCCCTAATAATACATATACTACTTCAGATTAAGAAAAAACTATATTTTGCCAAATTTTATAATCAGACTGGGTTTAAATACCAGCTCTGATGACTCATAACTCTATGATCTCGAGAAACTTAACATCTCTAAACGTTAACTTCTCAATTAGGGAAGTGATATGACAAAGTTGCTGTGAAGTCAAGTGAAAGAACGAATGCAAAGTCCCAACCCCTTACACATTACCTCTGTTCTCAATCAATCATTGGCTTGAACTGAATATTTCTTACATGGTTCCCTGCTAAAGGTGTTTTTACACAGAGTAAGACCTAATAGATAATATTGTGTTATATAATCTATAATTGTTATATATAAAACTATATAAAAATATATAGTACCTATTTAGACATATGGAAAGGGAAAATTTTTAATGAAAAATTAGATTGTCTGAAGAGTGTGGAAATCATCACGTAGGGAAGTGATTAGCATTGTGGATATATACCAAACAATATTACAGAGACATATTAGAAATAAAGCACACTGACAGAAAGAAACCTCATTAGGATAGAATTCTGGAAAGTTGGTGTCTTCGCTTGCTATTCCCAGAGTCTGACTTTTCTAATCATGTAGTATTGTCAGGGATGTCTACATTTTAAACTTCAGATTTTGTCAAAAAAATAAAAACCCAAAAGGACTATATTTTAAGATAAGAAGCATATACAAATAATGATAAAGGAAAGAGTGTGAGTTTTGTAGTCTCCAGTTTCGTGTCAGTAACAATTTGATGAGGAATAGCCAATAGCATTTACGCTGCTCCAGGCTGGATCAAATTGTGATCCCACTTCTTGTCTTAAAGCTGCCTGGTTAGAAATTATGCAGCTTGCTTTGATGCCTGTCTTACTACTACTATTAGCCTTTTAGTGGTTACCTTAAGAATGACTGAAGAATACTGTTACTTTGCATCTCTCAAAGGCCATGCCCTGTTCCTGCATGCTTGCTTTCAGACATATTGTCTTCTGAAGGATGGTGCCCATGGGCACGGCAATTTGGGACATCTTTTGGTAGGAAGCATGATTTCTCCTGTTTGGAAACAAAGAAGTGGCTATGGAATATAAACTAAACACCTTCTCCCAGAAGTTATCAGTTGTAAAAGTTAACTCATTAATATAGTGTTGGACGTTTTTACCTGAGTCATACTTGAACTTCTTGAATGTGAGTCAATAACTGAGTGGAATTGTATAAAACCCTGATGGGTGGCAGAAGGGAAAGAACATCCCTTTCATCTGATCCCATGCCTGAGATTCCTTCCCTCTGCTATACTACTGGAAATTAACAACTTGTCTGGTGCTTTAAAAATTAATCCTGTTATCATTATAGAGAGAACAGAAGTGAGTGTTTTTAGGTTATTACTTGTACTTAGAAAGACATCATATTCTTTCTTCATGTGTTTTGTGTTTGAGACTAGGGATAAAGGTACAGGAAAAAGGATTTAAGAATAAAACCCAAATCACTAAACATGGACTCTTCTTTTTGTTTTTGTTTTTGTTTTTTTGTTTTTTTGTTTTTTTTGAGATGGAGTCTCACTCACTCTGTTGCCCAGGCTGGCGTGCAGTGGTGTGATCTCTGTTCACTGCAACCTCCACCTCCTGGGTTCAAGCAATTCTTCGCCCTCAGCCTCCTGAGTAGCTGGGATTACAGGAGCATGCCACCATGCCTGGCTAATTTTTGTATTTTTAGTAGAGATGGGTTTCAGTATGTTGGCCAGGCTGGTCTAGAACTCCTAACCTCCAGTGATCCAGCCATGTCGGCCACCCAAAGTGCTGGGATTACAGGCGTGAGCCACCACACCCGGCCAAACATGGAGTCTTTACTCAACATTATAGTAACATGAAAGGGGAGATCATGAGAATTAATGAATGTTTTAGAAGGCATGGATTACTTATAAAAAAGGAAAGATCAGGCCGGGCGCAGTGACTCACGCCTGTAATCCTAGCACTTTGGGAGGCTGAGGCGGGTAGATCACGAGGTAAGAGGATCAAGACCATCCTGACCAACATGGCTAAACCCCATCTCTACTAAAATACAAAAAATTAGCTGTGCGTGGTGGCACACGCCTGTAGAACCCGGGAGGCGGAGGTTGCATTGAGCCGAGATCGAGCCACTGCACTCCAGCCTGGCGACAGAGCAAGATTCCGTCTCCAAAAAAAAAAAAAAAAAAAAAAAAAAGCTCAATCTGCCATACATTATGTGCTTGTTTCAACAACCCTTGTTTCCTTTTCTTTTCACTTCTCTTTTTTTTTTTTTTTTAAGCGGCCTAAATGGGGTGAAGAGTGAGTTATCTGACAAATTTAGATTTTGCAAACCTGTGCATTGATGAGAGTGCTATTGAAACACATTAACAAAGATTTTCAACACACGAATGTGTCATTTCCTTTCTTCATGTACCAGATGCTGAAATACTACGAGATAAAGATTTTAGGTTTCAGTTGTAAAGAGAGAAAAGTGGATAAATCAGTGCTGCTTTCTTTAGGACCAAAGGTAAAAAAAGGCTTATTTTAATGTTTTATTCCAGAATTGTTTCTATTGATTGTTATGTGTCTGCTCTATGTGTGTATGTGTGTGTGTGATATATGATATGTTTCTGTGTGCGTGTGTGTATATATATATGATGAATGATTTCTAGTAGAATGCTCTATTCTATCAGCAGTAATTTATTTTTTTTTTTTGAGATAATCAAAAAATAGAGATTTCTGCTAAATTTTCCGTGAGTGAAAAACATATGTGTTCACAAATACACATGAAATATACTAAATGCTTTGTAGTTTGAACTGGCAAGGTGTTTTTTTTTTCATATAATTAAGCATATTTTGTTTAAAATATTGACTTTATTCAAAGTATAATTTGATATATTTCAGGTATTCTCCTTTCATAACTTTTCATGGAACATGTTTGGCTTTAATTTAATGCCTTTTATTATCTTTCCTTGATTATATAGCAAATATTGGCTGGGTATCTACTATATGCACTTCATTGAACTAGATGTGGGGAAAGGATACAAAAAATAAAATATAGTTCTTTTTGTGTTTGGGAATCTTAATGATTTAAAACATCCCCAACTAGGCATAATGTAATTTGAGCACCTTAAGTAATATGAAAGAGCTATAGATAATTACTATGAAAATATAGGCGAGGCCAAAATTACTTCTATGGGAAAAAAGTCTATCAGAAATAAATCTTCATGGAGATGCTAGAAATCCTGTTAATCTTGAAGAATAAGTAAGATTCACACAGCATACAATGGGAGGTTGGCGTTTGCATTGACCAGGTAAATATAGTTATAGAAAAACCATAGAACTGAGATTATGAATGTTTCATGCAGTGATTAGCAGTTTTTTGCAGTGGGTAAGAGCTGATCTTCTGGGAGTAGACTGCCTGTGTTTAAATGCCAGCTCCCCCGCTCCCTAGCCGCATAACATTGACTAGTTACTTACACATTTCAGGTCTTAGTTCCCTACCCTGTAAAATGGAGAAAATACTGCTGTGTACCTCATGAACACACTGTGAGAACAAAATAAGAAAAGCTCATATTTTTTTAAAAACAGCATTTTAAAATAACAGTGATGCATATATTGATGGTTTTTTGTGTATCAGGCAATTTACAAAAATTATTTTTAATGCTCACAATAATTCTTTAAACTTATATTGTGATCATATTTTACATATCTAAAGAAACTTCAGTTCAAATAAGTTAAAATATTTGCCTAAGGTCACACAGCTAAATGATGTCACAGTCAATACTCAAATCTAGATTTCAGATTCAAAAGTTGGTACTCTTTCTTCTTTGCTACCAAGGATGAATATCAGTGACCTCAGGCGCAATATAAATATTTCCATTTCTTACTAAAATCCTTCTTACAGACAGGTTCCTTAAGCTGTTCCTTAAGCATAAAACTGTTAGTTTCACAAATAATCTTAACTTAATTTCCATGTTATATACACATTCAACTGCTGTTACAAAACTCAAAGTTTTTATTTTATATTATAAAGAGGATCACAAGGTTATTATTTATTCCAAATCTTGAAGATAAAGTTGACCTTAAGAATATGATGAAAAAACTAAATAGGGAAAAATCTTGGAAAAATGAATACATGTCAAGTATGAAAAGACAGATGGTAAATATGTATTAAATATAAAGAACTTATTCACATGCACAGCTAAAAGCAACCTGTGGGGATGTGTAAGCAGTGAATATGAATAGATAATAACCCAAGAAGAAAAATATATGACAAACAATTACAGTGAAGTCTCTCTCTTAACATTAATAATAAAAAATAAAAATGAAAACCACTTTTAGTATTATTTAACTCTTATCAAAATCTAAATGATTCTAAAATAAGCTTTATTATTCAATGGTAGTGAATTTTGCTTGAAACTGCCATATTCATATATAAGTCTGGAATATTTATAAATTTATGCAATCTTTTTAAAGATCACTGAGACAGTAGAGCCCAAGAAGTTCAAAATAGTTTTCCTTTCACCTTTGAATTTCACATATGGTGAATTATCCTAAAGAAATGTTTTAAAAGAAGAAAGCTAAATTATGAAAATAATGACCAGGTCTGGTGGCTCATGCCTGTAATCCCAGCACTTTTGGAGGCCAAGGCGGGTGGATCACCTGATGAACATGGTGAAAAATACAAAAATCAGCTGGGCATGGTGGCAAATGCCTATAATCCCAGCTACTTGGGAGGCTGAGGCAGGACAACCGCTTGAACCCAGGAGACAGGGGTTTCATTGGGCTGAGATCGCACCATTAAACTCTAGTCTGGGTGACAAAGCGAGAATCCATCTGAAAAAAAAAAAAAGGAAATATTTATAACATCATTATTTGTATCAGTGAAGCATTGCCACCTGACAAAAGGAAAAAAAAGTTTAAAAGAAAAAAATTATATTTTAGAAAAATGACTATATAAATAAGATTATATATATACACACACATACATATATATACACACACACACACATATATATATATGTTGAATTACTATGTAGCAAAGACTTGGAACCAGCCCAAATGTCCCTCAGTGATAGACTGAATAAAGAAAATGTGGCACATATACATCATGGAATACTATGCAGCCATAAAAAAGGATGAGCTCATGTTCTTTGCAGGGACATGGATGAAGCCGGAAACCATCATTCTCAGCAAACTAACACAGGAACAGAAAAACAAACACTGCATGTTCTCACTCATAAGTGAGAGTTGAACAATGAGAACACATGGACACAGGGAGGGGAACATCACACACCGGGGCCTGTTAGTGGGTGGGAGGCAAGGGGAGAGATAGCATTAAGACAAATACCGAATGCATGCGGGGCTTAAAACCTGGATGATGGGCGGATGGGTGCAGCAAACCACCATGGCACATGTATACCAGTGTAGCAAACCTGCACAATCTGCATGTGTGTCCCAGAACTTAAAGAATAATAAAAAAAATTTCAGGTTTGAAAAATTCATTTGAAATATTAAAATAATGTGATGATTTTAAGGAAAATGCATAATACCAAATGATATTTGCATGACAACATGAACTATGTTACATGTGTACATATATCCAAAGACTTCAGTTTCATTTAAAAAATTAAGGGTTTTTTTTTCCTTTATTAGGGTGATGAGGTGACAGAAATTTTATCCTAACATATCTATAATATTATGATCATGTTTTATAAGAAAAACAAGAAAAAGTAAGTGTATGGTTCCAAACAAATTAACCTTGAAATTCTTTCATTATGAATTTCCTGTAAACTTTTCATCCACTTGATAAAAAGCTGATATTACAGAAACGTGTTTCACTTCTCGTGAGCACGTGCTTTTAATAGATTACACAAACGCAAAGGATTTCACAATCCTTTATCAGTACATTGACATTTAATAGGAAAAGTCACTTTATGTGAAGCTACTGTTTTTCCTAACTTTGGAACTGATATTAAAAGGCACACTTGGACAGTGTGAGTCGTTCACTGCCTGCTAATGAAGGCTCATGCATGTATGTATGTTCACGTTACTAAAAAATTACAATGATTATAGCCAGAGTAAGGAGCTGAAATAATCTGGTAATTTTAATAATAAATGCTTTTGAAGCAAAGTGGCTTCACTGAGGGTAATAGTTTTTGTTTCAGTTTGCTAGTTACATGCAGTGCAGAGAGAAATATTTTATTTTCCAATGTGTAACAGAAGAATTTTTAAAATTCCCACTTTAGTGAACCACAAAGTTTTCTTGAGGCATAACCCAAGATAGAAAATCCAGTCATCTTGAAAAAGATCCTGCCTTTCATTTCATTTATTAATGTAATTTTAAATACTGCATTATGTATGTAATGAGCACCTTCAGGAACTCTCTGATTCCTGAACCAAAGAGATCAAAACTCCATATCATGGATCTGGCTTGGATGAGAGAAGACACATGATAGATAAGACAAATAAGGAAAATATGTTTTAGGGGAAAGAAAATGAAGCCAGGATGGGGAAGACAAGGCCCCAAGGGGTTGTAGGTTGAAACTGGATGTTCAGGAACAGTCTGCTTCCTTACTTGCTTTTTCTTTCTTCTTTCTTCTTTCTTTCTTCCTTTTTTTTTTTTTTTTGAGACAGAGTTTTATTCTTGTTGCCCAGGCTGGAATGCAGTGGCCTGATGTTGGCTCACTGCTACCTCTGCCTCCAAGGTTCAAGAGATTCTTCTGTCTCAGCCTCTTGAGTGGCTGGTATTACAGGTGCCCACCACCACACTCAGCTAATTTTTTGTATTTTTAGTAGAGACGAGGTTTCATCATGTTGGCCAGGATGGTCTCAAACTCCTGACTTCAGGTGATCCACCCACCTCGGCCTCCCAAAGTGCAGGGATTACAGGTGGTCTGTTTTATTGAGTCAGACTTTAGTGAAGGCCTGAGTGAGACAAGAAGGCATTCAGGGGCTTTTAGCATGGGAGTGACTCAACCTGCCTTACTTTTTAAGAGGATTCTTTTGGAAACTGTGTGGAGAATTAATTCAAGAGTATAAGAATGAAAGTCAGGGTGCTATTAACATCAACGCTCAATAGCTCATGCCTATAATCCCAGAAATTTGGGAGGCTGAGGTGGGAAGATTGCTTGAGGCTAAAGAGTTTGAGATCAGCCTAGGCAACATAGCAAGACTGCATCTCTAGAAAAAAAATAAACAGGTAACTGAGCATGGTGTCATGCACCTGTAGACCCAGCTACTCAGGAGGCTGAGGCGGAAGAATCGCTTGAACCCAGAAGGTCAAGGTTGCAGTGATGTGATCACGCGGCTGCACTGCAGCCTGGGCACGAGAGCAAGACCTTGTCTCAAAAAAAAAAAAAAAAACAAATTGTCAAGGCGAAAAGGATGATGGGGCTTGGACAGGATGCTAGCAAGGAAGTGACAAGAAGCCCTCAGTTTCTGCATAGTATTTGAAAACAAAGCAACAGGATCGGATGAGAGATGGGAAGTAGTGGATGAGAAAAGGCGAGGAACAAGGAAGACCTCTAGGTTTGGACCATATTAGAATTCTAAGCAGAGATGTTCTGAGGCAGCGGCATATATGGGTCTGGAATTGAGAGGCGAGGTATGGGCAAGAGATAAAGATCTAAGAGTCATCAGTCTTCCAGATTATATTTAAAGCAGTGAGGCCAGTGAGATCACCAAGGGAGTGAAAATAGAAGGAGAGAAAACAGAACAGAAACTGGGCCCTCGCTCACTCTGCTATTGAGATACTAGGGAGAAGAGGAGGAATATCCAGAAATAAATAAAACTCCCCTGGATGTGCTATCTCAGTGCAATCATCAGTATCTCTCTTCTCAACAGAAAACCATGAGCATGAACAACTTTAATTTATGCATTCAGGGACTTTCATTTTTATACATTTACCGCTGCCAATCTTGCAAGGTTTTATTTCTGCTTCTACCACACAAGAAAAAAACAACTTAAATTCTATGTGGCAGGTTATGGATTTCTTGCAGGACACCAACTTCTTTGTTCTTTTCCATGACCCTGACTGCTTCTTGTTTTTCTCCTGCAGTGTCAAAAAGTTCTTCCTTGTCTTTTGTACTGAGTCTTCTTCCTCTACTCACCCACTGAATATCATGTTTTTCAAATTTATGTCTCTGGTGTTTTTTTTCTGAAAAAAAGGTATCTTCTACTTTTTGATTTTTTCCTCCTATTCTTTGTTAAAGTGCTATGGTTTAGATGCTATTAATTTGTCCTCTCTTTTAATGCCCTGGGATTTTCCTCCTAATTGTCTGCACCATTGCTGCTACCCAAGATGCCTGGCTGGGGTAGATAAAAATAAGCTGAAGTCCAAAAATTGGAATAGAATGGAAGGAATGGATCTAAGGAAATCAGGAGTTTTTGTGCAATCAGATATGGGTCTTATACATGAGAGTGGTCTAGAAAAGAAGCTCTGGCTTCAGATTTGAGTGACTGTGCTTTGCTGGCATATGCCTAACTGTATCATGTATTCTCCACTACATAGTAAGTAAATAATAATAATACGTGGGTATGATAATAAATAGATGATGTAAATGGATGATATACCCACAATGAAAATCCTGGAAAAATAAAAGGTAGGCTGCTATAGAAAATCCACCTTGTAGCTGGTTGTATTATGTAAAACAAAAGCTGATTCTGAGACTGAGATCTATGTTGGCTCTATTCGCTCGATCAGCACACAGGCAGTAGTTCAAGCCATGGAAGCAGATGAGATTCTTGGAGAGACTGTGCAGACTAAGAAAAAAGGCAGTAACATCAGAAAATGCCACAAATCCTATGACTGCATTATCTCTGACGAACATGATCTTTTTTTTTTCTGGAAAACATATATACCAACATTTCATGCAGTTCATGATAAACCAATCGCTTTTGAACGCTGGCCCCAGAAAGCAAACAGACTTTCCATGGTGCCCAAATGTAGCGATAGGGAATATTGTTCATTCCTCATTCCGCCGAGTATGCTTTAGTGCGCACCTCCCTTCTGGTCCACCACACTTGTCAGGGACATTTTATAGACCAAATATTGTCAGTTAGTCTAAACCACTCATAGACATGTACTAGAGAGTTTTCCTTTTTCAGAGTTTAAATAAATCTTCCCAGGTTAACCACAGTTTAAAATACAGTAGTCCACAAAATGTTTATTATCACCTCTATATGCTAAAAAAAGATAAACCAAAGGTTAGAGACTTAAAGAAAAACAAAATCAAGCTTCATGTCTAGTTCAAAGTGAAAGGGAGAAAGGCAAAATGTTTAATAAACAATATATATTGTGTCACTAATAATATTAATCCAGGTCACTACTGCCAAAGCAAAGAATACTTTTTTTTTTAAACTTTATTTGTATAGATAGTGATTCAGTGTTATATTTTGGGTAGGTCGTGAAAGCCAGATCAATTTATGTGATCAGAAAAATAAAGGAAGAAATTGATGAGTCAGATGCTACCAGGTACTTGCCTCTCCAGCCTCTTCTTTTTGAACCTCTTTTGTACCTGTCTGGAGAAAAAGAATAAAGAGTGTACTACCAACCTAACCAAGGTTATTATAGTCTGGTTGTTTAAAATACCATTGTTTTCTCCTTTTGTCTTTTTCCCACTTTCCAAGGTACTCAAGAAAATTGAACAGATGTAATAGATCAAATTAAAACACTTTATTTCCTGAAAGCCTTTTTTGTCTATTGTGATGTGCACTACCCCTCTCCTTTCATGGGAGAGACAGGAAGTTACCTGAATCTAGGCTGAAAAGGTTATGTGAAAAGAAAGTATAATAAAAGGGACACTTGGCTTTTTAAATCTTTGTTTTCTCTTAACCTAGGTAAGGCATATTAGAAATAAATATGTAAAGGAGAAAACTAAATGATGTCTTTATGAAAAATTAAAACTGCTTGCAGTTCCATGTTGTTCATACCTTAATGCTTTTTAACATGATATTTTCCATCCTGGAATGACCGTACCCCAGATTCTGCTCATTTTCAAAACCCTGATTCATTGTCATCTTTTCTGTATTCCTACCTTGATTACCCACTTCCCCAAAAGAGGTAATCACTCCCTTTTGTACTATGCCTGTGCCTTATATATATATAAAAAATATATAATAATTATATTATATTAAATATATATTATATAATAATATAAATATATTATATGATATGTTGCCAATTATATGATATATAAAATATATATAATATATTTGCCAATTATATAATATATACTATATTAACATAATATAAATTACATATAATTATACATATTATATATTTATATTATATAACATATTATATAATATATAATATATATTATGTTATATAATATATACTATATATTATATAATATATAATATATACTATATTAACATAATATAAATTACATATAATTATACATATTATATATTTATATTATATAATATATAATTGGCAAATATATAGTATTATATATAATATAATGGCAAATATATAATATATGTTATATTAATATAATAATATATTTACTATAGCATTTATTTTATGACATTTATGTATTATATATTTGTCAATTATATAATATATTGTATATTAACATATAATATAAATTATATATTGTATAATTTATATATAAATATGTATTATATGTTATAAATGTATATATAATGAATATTTATACAGTTATTCATATATTTATATATTCTATTTACTCAGTATGTTGTATTTTTCAGTATATTCAATATTCAGTATATTCTATGTTCCGGGTTGCTTTAGGCTCTAGTGGCGTAATGTGTACAAAATCAGACATGGTCCCTACTCATTCAGAGTTCACAGTGTAAAGATATTTATCAGATCCTAAGGCTTCAGCTTTTTTCACAAACGTTATTACCTGGTAGATAGAATAATCTGAGATGTTTCTTTTGCATTTCAGTAAAAATGGAGCCAGAATATCTCAAATGCGAGGATCAAAGCCATAATCAAACACGTGGAGAAGGGGCCAGTAGGTAGCCTAAAAGGAAACCATTTCTGGTTATAGACACGCACTAAGTAATAATGTTTCAGTCAACACAGGATCATATATATGATGGTGGCCTCATAAGATTATAATGGAATTGAAAAATTCTATCACCTATTGACCTCACAGCTGTTCTAAGGGAGTAGCACATTGCATTACTCACGTATTTGTGGTGATGCTGGTGTAAACAAGCCTACTGCTCTGCCAGTCATTTAAAAGTATAGCACCTACAGTTACGTAAGTATGTAATACTTGATAACAAATGTTAATGGTTTATGTATTTACCACATTACACTTTTTAATCATTATTTTAGTGTGTGTACTCTTCCTACTTATAAAAAAAGATTTAACCGTAAAACAGCCTCAGGCAGGTCATTTAGGAGGTCTTCTGGAAGAACACATTGATATCATAGGAAATGACAGCTCCATGCCTGTTATTGTTTCTGAAGATCTTTCAGTGGGAGAAGATATGGAGGGAAAGACAGTGCCATTGATGAGCCGGACCCTGTGTAGGCCTAGGCTAATGTGTGTGTTTGCGTCTTAGTTATCAACAAAAAAAGTTAAAGAAGTAGAAACATTAAAAAAATAAAGGTTAAAATAGCTTATAGGATAAAGCAGTTTAGAAAGAAACTATTTGTGTACAGCTATACAATTTATGGTTTAAGCTAAGTGTTATTACAAAAGAGTCAAAAAGTTGTTTTAAAAAAGTGTATAAAGTATAAACAGTACTGTAAACTAGGGCTAATTTATTATTGAGGAAATAAAATTGTTTATACATTTAGTGTAGCTGAAGTGTGCAATGTTTATGAAGTCTACAGTGTTTCACATTCACTCACTACTCACTCACCCAAAGCACCTTCCAGTCCTGCAAGTTTCATGTATCCTAATTGCCCTGTACAGATGCACAACTTTGTATCTTTTATACCATATTTTGACTGCATTTCTCTACGTGTAGATATGTTAGAAACACACATACTTCCCATCGTGTTCCAACCTGCCTACAGGATTCAGCACAGTATAACATGCTGTATAGGTGTGTAACCTAGGAGCAATAGGCCAGACCATCTAGGTTTGTGTAAGTGCACTCTATGATGTTCATACAGCAATGAAATTGACTAGCAATGCATTTCTCAGAATGTATCTTTGTCCTTAAGTGACACATGTCTGTACATACCAGGTATACATGAACACAATTTTTGCGAATCCATCTCTTACAAACTGAGTTCAAAGTTAAAAAGCATTAGTACATAGTTCCAATTGCCTTAAACTATAGGGTTTTCTTTCTTCAACTTTTTTAAAATTATATTTTAAGTTCTGGGATACATGTGCAGAATGTGCAGGTTTGTTACATAGGTATACACATGCCATGGTGGTTTGCTGCACCCATCAACCCATCATTTACATTAGGTGTTTCTCTTAATGCTATCCATCCCTTTGCCTCCCACCCGCTGACAGGCCCTAGTGTGTGATGTTCCCCTCCCTGGGTCCATGTGTTCTCATTGTTCAGCTCCCACTTATGAGTGAGAACATGTGATGTTTTGTTTTCTGTTCCTGTGTTAGTTTGCTGAGAATCATGGTTTCCAGCTTCATGCATGTCCCTGCAAAGGACATGAACTCAGTCATTTTTATGGTTGCATAGTATTCCATGGTGTATATGTGCCACATTTTCTTTATCCAGTCTATCATTGATGGGCATTTGGATTGGTTCCAAGAATGGCGATCATTAAAAAGTCAAGAAACAACAGATGCTGGAGAGGATATGGAGAAATAGGAACGCTTTTACACTGTCGGTGGGAGTGTAAATTAGTTCAATCATTGTGGAAGACAGTGTGGCGGTTCCTCAAGGATTTAGAACCAGAAATATCATTTGACCCAGCAATCGCATTACTGGGCATATACCCAAAGGATTATAAATCATTCAACTATAGTTTTAAAGTGAATTTTGCTAAGTTTTATTGTCATCTCAGTTTTTTAAAATTATTTGGATTTTTTGTTCATTTGTTTTGCTTGGTGAGTAAAACTGCTATTTAAATCTAATAGGGTAAATTTAAAGGGAGGAAATAGGAGTGTGAATCTAAATAATCCAGTTTGGCTTCTTACAGTAGTTCATTTTCCCAGATAATTGTTTATTTATTTTGCTTTGCCTCTCCCTGAGAAAGGAGATTTGGGTTCTGTGCCTACCTCCCTTCATTCCCTTCCGCCACAGTGGTCATATCCATTAAAGAACACAGTCCTTGGTCAGATCAACATAGGATTCATGAAAACCAACTCTCAGAAAGGAGGAATATGCAAAGATTGTCATTGCAAACTGCCAAATAAAGAATATCCTTAGTGATGTTTTCAAAATATATTGACAGGAGTTGAGTCATATCCTTACATGTCACTGCCTCTCCCCACAGTGGGATGAACACTTGCATCTGAATGATCGCCTTTCATTTCCTGGGCTGGATTTGAGTTTGCTGTCCTGACGCTGCCGGTGCACTCAGTTAGAACTGTGCTGTGCTAAGTCCATTACTCAGTATTCAAGAAAATAAGAAATGATCAGAAGATATTGGCTTTAGGCTAAATCTATCAATCACATGAACTAAACTGTGTCCAACAAAAGAAGTCATATAATGTCTTTTTATGGAAAAGATTCTTAAAATGTGGTCCTCGGACCAATTGCATCACCTCTTGAGAATTTGTTGGAATTGTAAATTCTTGAGCCGTCACCCCAAATATCAGAAACTCTGGGGATGAGGCCCATCAGTCTCCTGTTATCAAACCTTTCCAATGTTTCTGATACATGTTAAAGAGACACAGGAACATTTTTGTTGTTGTTGTTAAGCTACTTAGTATGCACATAAAATTTAGATTATGCTGAAAAAGGTACAAGGACATATTTGTATGGCTGCCAATGTAAAATGAGAAAAGGCCTGGAAAGTGAAAGAGAGAGAGAGAAGAGAGAGAGAGAAAGGAAAGAGAGGGGAGAGGGAGAGGGAGAAAGGGAGAGAGACAGAGAGGAAGAGAGAGACCGGGTGCTATGGCTCACACCTGTAATCTCAGCACTTTGGGAGGTTGACTTGAGGTCAGGAGTTCAAGATCAGCCTGGCCAACATGGTAGCAGAGAGCTGAAATTGTACCACTGCACTCCAGCCTGGGCAACAGAGTGAGACTCCATCTCAAAACAAACAAGCCAACAAACAAACAAATAAATAAATACTTTTTTTTGAGACAGAGTTTCTCTCTTCTTGCCCAGGCTGGAGTACAATGGCACAATCTCGGCTCACTGGAAGCTCTGCCTCCCGAGTACAAGCGATTTTCCTGCCTCAGCCTCCCGAATAGCTGGGATTACAGGTGCCTGCCACCACACCTGGCTAGTTTTTTTGTATTTTTAGTGGAGATGGGGTTTCACCACATTGGCCAGGCTGGTCTCGAACTCCTGACCTCAGGAGATTCACCCGCTTCAGCCTCCCAAAGTGCTGGGATTACAGGTATGAGCTGCTGTGCCTGGCCAATAAATAATTTTTTTAAACAGCCAGGAAATATGTATTTTTTCCAAATATGCAAAAACTATTTGTTCTAAGGGAAATTGTTTTTTCAGTGAATAGAGTAATTAAAATAATACTAAGGAAATTCCTTATTTGGCAGTTTGCAATGACAATTTGTGTGTACATCATTTCTGAGAATTAGTTTTCCTGAATCCTTTTTTTTTTTTAGGTTATATGTGCATAACGTACAAATCTGTTACATATGTATACATGTGCCATGTTGGTGTGCTGTACCCATTAACTCGTCATTTACATTAGGTATATCTCCTAATGCTATTCTTCTCCACTCCTCCCACCCTATGACAGGCCACAGTGTGTGATGTTCCCTATCCTGTGTCTAAGTGTTCTCATTGTTCAGTTCCCACCTGTGAGTGAGAACATGCAGTGTTTGGTTTTCTGTCCTTGCGATAGTTTGCTCAGAATGATGGTTTCCAGCTTCATCCATGTCCCTACAAAGGACATGAACTCATCCTTTTTTATGGCTGCATAGTATCCATGGGGTATATGTGCCACATTTTCTTAATCCAGTCTATCACTGATGGACATTTGGATTGGTTCCAAGTCTTTGCTATTGTGAGTAGTTCCACAATAAACATACGTGTGCAAGTGTCTTTATAGCAGCATGATTTATAATCCTTTGGGTATATACCCAGTAATGAGATGTTTGGGTCAAATGGTATTTCTAGTTCTAGATCCCTGAGGAGTCGCCACACTGTCTTCCACAATGGTTGAACTAGTTTATAATCCCACCAACAGTGTAAAAGCATTCCTATTTCTCCACATCCTCTCCAGCACCTGTTGCTTCCTGAATTTTTAACGATCTCCATTCTAACTGGAGTGAGATGGTATCTCATTGTGGTTTTGATTTGCATTTCTCTGATGACCAGTGATGATGTGCCCATCTGACAAAGGGCTAATATCCAGAATCTACAAAGAACTTAAACAAATTTACAAGAAAAAAAAATTAAACAACCCCATCAAAAAGTGGGTGAAGGATATGAACAGACACTTCTCAAAAGAAGACATTTATGCAGCCAACAGACACATGAAAAAATGCTCACCATCACTGGTTTTCCTGAATCCTGTGTTGATATGGACAAGGACTATGATCTCTAATGGATTTAAACACTGTGGAGGAAGAGGATGGAGGAAGGCAGGCATAGTGCTCAAATCCTCTCTTTTCTCAGGTAGAGGCAAATTAAAATAATTATCTGGGAAAATTGACTTTTGTGAGAAGTGAAATCAGGTTATTCAGATCCAGACGTTTCTTTTGTTTCCTTCCTTTTACCCTATTAAATTACTGATTAAATCATTTTACAAGTTATTTTCTGTCACTTGTAAAAAATTTTTCAGCTAAGAAAGAAGAGCTACCTCTTTTCCCACACTCAATAAACACACCTCTAAAAATAGAGATACACATTTGCACACAGAAAGATACATGAGAGGGTTCCACATACATCTGTCTTTTTACATGCAAGTTAAAACTGATGGGTAACTTTAATATATTGCTGTATATGACAGATATACAAATTTAACAAAATATGGTTTTTTGCTAAAATTAAATGTTATTTATTATAGATTGTGTCACAGAATGTAGATTCCATTTCAAACTGAAATTTCAGTTTAAAACACTATGCAAAAGAGCCCTAGCCATTTCATGTGGAATTAATATATTTTTCCATTTGTTTCACAGAAGTATGGAGCAGTGGGATTGCTTTCGTGATCAACAGGAGGACGTTGATAGCTGCTCCGAATCTGTGAAATTTGATGCTCGCTCAATGACAGCTCTGCTTCCTCCGAGTAAGTGGAGGGGGATGGGCTGCCCATGGAGGTCATTCTTAGAGTTTTTGACAATATATAAAATTATAGTCTTGAAACTTACCTTAAATGTATATGGATGTTAAAATAACACTTATTTGACAAATAGGGGTGTTCTTGAGACAGAATAAAAATAAGCTTAAATAAAAGTAAGGCAGTATTACATGAAATTAAATTAATCTACAACACTGATTGAGCCCTCTGACTTCCCAGCTATAATTAGGTCCTGGGGATAAATATGATCCTAGCACCGTGAACTAATATTTGAAAATCATGGGTTGTAGGTGCCTGTATTCGTTTTTCTAGAGTTGTTGTAACAAATGGCTGCAAATTGGGAGGCTTAAAACAACAGAAATTTATTCACTCACAGTTCTGAGACCCAGAAGTCTAAAATGCAGGTGTCAGACCATGTGCCTTTTTGAAGACTCTAGTGAAGAATCTTCCTGTGTCTCCTCCCAGCTTCTAGGGGCTCCTGGCAGTCCTTAGTGTTCCTTGCCTTTGTAGCTGCACCACTCTCATCTCTCCCTCCTTCTTCATGTGGTCTTCTCTGTGTAGCCATTTGTTCTTTTCTTACAAAGACATCAGTCTTTAGATTAGGGTTCACCCTAATCCAGTATCACTTCATTTTAACTTGATTACATCTCCAAAGACCCTATTTCCAAATAAACTCACTTTCACAGGTACCTGTGGTTAAAACTTCAACATATCTTTTGCGGGCACACAATTCAACCCCGTATAGCAGTGGTGAAACACGTTTGCACAGGTTATGACAACAGCTCAAAAGTAGCAATCCTCAGCTGTATCTCAACGGGATCATTTAAGGTGTCAGGAGGAGTTACTTATAATTCTGCTCAACCTAAAAGTCTAAATACATGTCGCTAAGGGGATGGGTGGAGGCGGAGAAGACAGAGAAGACATTTCAGTGTGAAGAAGCAGCATATACAAAGCTAAAGGCTCATTTATGAGTTCTTGCAGAGCAAACCTGAAATACAGGCCTCAACTCCAGGGTGACAGTGGATCTTGTGTTCTGTGTAAAGGGTGGATGGGAGGATGTGGCACAAGCGAGACGCATACAAGTAAAGATAATAGTGAGGGCTGTTACGCACAGAAATAATGAGCGTTTGAAGAAGGAGGAGAGAGTCATTGGGAGCAGAGAAAAAGCAATCGAAATGTTTGAGAGCTATTTAAAAGGTAGAATTTACATTTGTGATGATAATTTAGAGATGAAGAAAATGACTCCTACTTTTCAGGCTTAATCAACCCGGCGGGTGGACCACACCTCAACTTGCTTCTATTATGGGTTCTTTTTCTTTTTTCCTTCAATCTTTTCTTTCCTTTCCTTTTCTGTCTTGTCTTTTTTTTTTTTTTTTTTTTTTGAGACAGGATCTCACTTTTTCGCCTAGGCTGGAGTGCAGTGGTGTGATAACAGCCTGTTGCAGCCTCAACCTCTCGGGCTCAAGCAATTCTCCCACCTCAGCCTCCTAAGTAGCTTGGATTACAGGGACATGCTACCACGACTGGCTACTTTTTATATTTCTTGTAGAGACAGGGTTTCTCCACATGGCCCAGGCTGGTCTCAAACTCCTAGGCTCAAGCCATCCTCCCGCCTCGGCCTCCCAAAGTGTTGGGATTACAGGCTTGAGCCACTGCATCCAGCTCTTTTCTTTTCTTTACTTTTTAAAAACTTTCTTGGCCGGGCACAGTGGCTCAGGCCTGTAATCCCAACACTTTGGGAGGCCTAGGTGGGCAGATCACCAGATCTGGAGATCCAGACCATCCTGGTTAACACGGTGAAACCCCGACTCCACTAAAACTACAAAAACTTAGCCGGGCGAGGTGGCGGGTGCCTGTAGTCCCAGCTACTCCGGAGGCTGAGGCAGGAGAATGGCGTGAACCCCGGAGGCAGAGCTTGCAGTGAGCCGAGATCATGCCACTGCACTCCAGCCTGGGCGACAGAGCGAGACTACGTCTCAAAAAAAAAAAAAAAAAAGTTCTCTTCTTTTCTTTTCAATACCTTAACCTTGTTTGTTGCAACCTGAAAGTAAAATTTACTTTTTTTCTTAATTGATCAATGAAAGCAATGACCATAGAAAATAAATTTTTAATGACCATTGTATTCACCTAATCAGAGAAAGGACTTCCTCATCTACTATTTCCCCTCTATATTGATTTGTCTCTACTACAATTAATATCTCATTATATAAATCACAGTGCCATATAAGTGCATATGAATAAAAGGTTGCTGTTATTAATATGTTCTGAAATATAGAGAAGGTGGGCTTCATTGATCCATTCTAAAGATTAGTCAAAATGTGAATCACTTGGTTTATTTCATTTTTCTTAAATATTGTTTACATTGTATTCAAATCATAAGAGGTATCCAAATACAAAACTACTGAGGAGGAATTGGACAATAAAATTATTTTAACATTGTAGTCATTGAAAATAAATATTTCCCTTATCTGATTTTAAAATATTAAAAATTACATAGTTACTTTAGAAAATTTTATTGTCATCCAGAATATCTTCCCATGTGAACACTGAATAAAATTTATGTTTGTATATGTAAGTGTCAATATTCAAATTTACCAACTGATTCCAAAAAATCAGACAAGCACAACTTGTAGAGCATGGTAACTTTCTTGTGGATATTTAGTGAGTGGATAAGTCAATCAAGGGTCTATAATAATACCTGGATTGGCTTTTCCTGTGACTGTCCCTTTGCTTTCTACTGCATAAATGTGGACCATTTTTTCTTGTTTTTTATTCCAATAGGCTTGGTAGTAACAATGTAATTGGAGATTAAAACAATTTTAATTATGGAAGAAGATAACACTTTCTAACAGAAGGCTGGGCTTTTTTGTTTTATTAGATCCTAAAAACAGCCCTCCCCTTCAAGAGAAACTGAAGTCCTTCAAAGCTGCACTGATTGCCCTTTACCTCCTTGTGTTTGCAGTTCTCATCCCTCTCATTGGAATAGTGGCAGGTAACGTAATCCAGAGTTCTGAAATTTAGTAATTCATCCCGTGAATTATTCATTGCCACAGCGATAAAGAAGCATTCAGTCTTTTATATATGGTACATTCATAAAGAAAACACTATATTACAAAGAGTCCTTCAAATTTATTAAATTAAAAAACAGATTCTGCAAAGTTAAGTAGAAAGAATAGTTTTTAAATTGGAAAAAACAAAATAGAATGAAAATAAGAAGTGCAAGATAAAAATACAGATTTGTAAAAGTAAAATGAAAAGGACTAAACGCTTTCAAAAATATATTATCCTTTAGAGTCCTCTCTTTCTAATGTGGGTGACAAATTTCCAAAGTATTTGTTTTACCAATGTGAAGAAATAACATGATCATTTACATTAACAATGGCTGTAATATAACAAACAAACCTGTTGTCCAGGAGAAGCTCTTCTATTCTTAGTACTGAGAGAGGAAAAAATATTTCTGTCAGTTTTTAAAGAGAGGAGACCTTGTAGAATAATGGCATACAACTTAGTGAAATCCAGTTTATGTGACCATACTTTTCACAGGGATATTATTTAAAATATCTCTAAAAATAACCTGATAGCATCCTCTCAAAGAAAAAATATAGAACTTGTTACTTGGGCTCAAAATGATGTTCTTGAGGTACATATTTCTTTGGAGAGGCTGACTTGAACTGGAGTTAGATTTGACTGTTTCTACAAGGGTAGATAGCTTGTATACACCTTAAGCACATATGTAAATATTATTCCCCTTGTAGCATTTTGGATGGATTTGGTGTATTTTGATCGGCATTTGAATTTATATGCCTTATAGCTCTCCTCTTCTCTATATGACTGATAAAATGTCTGCCCATATGCTCTAATAAGAGATATGCGGGGAATAAGATACATTTTTATGTGCATACTAAGCAGCTTAACAACAACAACAAAAAAGTTTCTAAAGACCAGGCCAAACTTCCTCTGCTACAGGGCAGTCTAAGGAAGTATTCCAAGACACAGCAAAAATTTCACTAAGAAAGAAATGATAAAAACAATAATATACCCTTACAATTAACCTCTGTATAGATACTGTAATTATTCTCATTATCTACATAAGAAAATTCAGACAGCTCAGTATTGGAGCTGGAGTTCCCATCCAAGACTTCTGAACCCTAACCTCTGGTCTATTGTCTCCCAGTTTAATTAAGTTTTTATAAAACAATATGGTTGGCCAACAAAAAACAAAAAAGTCACCTCAAGAAAATATTTCCCACAGGTAACAATTAACTTCTTTTTGACTGTTAAAAATGAACTAAAACAAAAATCCAACCATAACAACCAAACCAACCAACCAAACTATTGTTGTCTGAGTAAAAGGGCATGTTAATGTTTGGCATTAAACAGTCAATTTCCTCATAATCAAGGTTATCTGTATGTTTGTTTATGTCTATGCTTATCTGTAATTTGAAATGCTTAACTAAAGGATGCTTCATTGTTGGGATTATTGCCTATAAGCCAATTAGAATTTGAGTACATTTCATCACTTTTATGCAAATCACTGCCTGCAGAGCCAAGACCAGGGACTGCAGCTTCTGATAGGCTCATGCAGAATGCAGACAGGAGTCGGAAAATAATTCAAGGTTCTAACCAAGTTCAAAGTCCCTGAGCTATTAGAAAATACTACCAAGTCAACAGATTTGTTCTGGAGTTTACAACGATTGAACTAGTCTGTTTACTAAAACTACAATAGGTACCTACTAAAATTGACTAGATGCTAAGAATGTTCAAATTTTATAAGTTCACATCAGTACCGGATTCACCAGAATTTGGAAAAGGCTTCACTATGTTTATTATGTATTAATAAGAAATAATTGACAATCCACTTACAACTTTAATTAAGTTGTAGATCAGTACATTTTTCTAAAAGAAACGGAAAAGCAATATATATCTCTACTGGCATAAAAAATTACAAATGTAGACAAAATAGATCCCTAAAATGATAGAAGTTTGGCAACTATGAATTGATGGGTGAAATAGAATATTATATATAAAACTCTAAATATGAAGTGAATTATATATTGAGGGTTATTTTCTTAATTATAAGGTTTATTCCATTTACAACCTTTCCTTAAAGAAGCTGCTGAAACACTATCAGTGTGACAACATAATACTGTGTCAGAACAATAAGGAAAAATCAAGAATTTAGGTTTATATATGTATAAATTGTTACTGAAATACTAAAAATTCTTTAGCTGAAAACAATATCCATTGGGGGTAGGAAAAGATAATTCCAATATGAAAGAGTAGTTATGATCTATAGAATCAAATATAACCCTGTCCTTAGGTTTTTGCACAGACCATAAAATTCTGTCTCCTTTCATATGTGAAACAGAAAAGTCACAAAATGCCATCTCTCCAATAAAAATAAGTGAACTTTTGAAATATAAACCCTGGCATTCTTTACCTAGATATACGACAAAAAGTTAACATTTTAATGAAAAATTAGTTTTCACTCAGGGTTTGATGAAACAGGCAATTTGTGTTTTTAGATCTGTTAATAAAATGTAGCATTTACTGTCAACTCATGTTTAACTTGTTGTCAAATTAAAAATAGTTGGTCATGTGACCTTAGTCAAATTGGGGCTTCTCTTTCCATATTGTGAAAAATATTAGCTTTACTGATAAATCTTATTTCCAATGAAAGTAAAACTATATGGCTGAGTAATAAGGGCAATGTGCATAGTAAAATAAAGCATAGAGATAACTGTGTTCATGGTAACATCCAACTCCAGAAAAATATTTTTATCACAACAATGCTAATTCCCCATAGTCAATCAATATTGGGCATATAGGTACTTGAATCACACATCTTGAATCGAAATATTAATAACAGCAAAAATCTGAAACTTATCAAATGCTTATTACATGCCAGGAAGTTGTCTAAGTATTTTACATATAGTTCATTTAATTATTTGGACACTGACTGTTAGTACCCCATTTACACAGATGGTGAAATAGAGGCAATGACAGATTAAGTAACTTGTCCAGTGCCATAGTTTATAAAGTGCAGAGCCAGAATTGCTAATCTAGGCAGTTCTGTTGTAGAATCTAAATTCTTAACTGCTACTTCAAAAGAAATAATAATCAAAAAAGGACAATGCTAGAGGAAAATTTTGAAGTAATTTTGAAAAAAATGTTTATTTGGGCTTCTGATTGTTACAGTCAAATTCCATTCCTGATTGTTCTTTTATTCCCAGAGTTACTCAAGCAGTGCTTTCCGCATAGTATATAATAATTAAATCATAGAATTAACGAATGCACGGACGACGCTGTCAACCCAAAACTTGCTCCCCACACTGAATTTAGTAAATGTGATGAAATACAGTTAAGAAATACACTTTTATTTCCAAGCTATTGATACATTAAGAAATACAGAATAACATACTCAATACAAATTCTATTGTAGATCACATCAAAATATTGTCACACACATTTTGTTATTTCAGATAAGCTAATATTAAATTAATAAAACCAGGAAAAATATGGTATCATATATTTTTTGAAATTAGAATTTAACTACATATTTAGGATGACACTCTTAATCTAATAATAGCTACAGTAGTAATGCTCATCAAACAGCTTCTTCTTTTTTTTTTTTTTTTTGAGACAGAGTCTAGCTCTGTCAGCCAGGCTGGAGTGCAGTGGCAGGATCTCGGCTCACTGCAACCTCCACCTCCCAGGCTCAAGCAATTCTCCTGCCTCAGCATCTAGAGTAGATGGGATTATAGGTGTGTGCCACCACGCCCAGCTAATTTTTACAATCTTAGTAGAGACGGGATTTCACCATGTTCGCCAGGCTAGTCTCGAACTCCTGACCTCAGGTGATCCAACCACAGCCTCTTTAAGCAAAGGTAGTAAATACGGTGGATATAACTGATAGATAGTATCTCTCATTTATAAGGCACTGTAGAAGAATAGATATGCCTGTTTCATTTGTGCTCAGCACCATTGTTGAGGTAATTGTTACTTTTACAAATTGAGAAAACCAAAGCAAGGAGAGGAATAAGTAACTTGTTCGGAGTAGCCTAGTTGGTAACGGAGTAGTGTAGGAAGATTCTAGAATCAGGGAACTAGATTCTGTGTAAACACCAAGCTCTCATTTATGGAACAAAACCCTTGAGTTAGGGGTAGAACTAAATGTTTTTCTTGTGTTGTTTAATTCTCAAAAATCTATAAAAATTGTATTGTCATATCACTTTTATTAAGAAAATTGATAGACTCAGGTGGAGCTGCATATATTTTTTAGCAACATGAAATTATTCTTTTTATTGTTCCATAATTGTCAAATGTGGAAAATCTTATACATCCAATCTAATATGAATATGAGTAACATACATGTCAGTAAAAGATATAAACAGATACATATATAGAAATACAGGAAAACAGAAAACCTCAACCATCACTGAATAGTGATAAGATTGTGCTTAACATTTTCCTCATTGTCTATAATTAAGAATTTGTTTTGTTTTGAGATGGAATCTCGCTCTGTTGCCCAGGCTGGAGTACAGTGGCATGATCTCAGCTCACTGCAACCTCTGCCTTCCAGGTTCAAACGATTCTCCTGCCTCAGCCTCCTGAGTACATGGGACTGTAGGTGCCCGCCACCATGCCAGCTAATTTTTGTATTTTTAATAGAGACAGGGTTTCATCATGTTGGCCAGGATGGTCTTGATCTCCTGACCTCGTGATCCACCTGCTTCAGTCTCCCAAAGTGCTGGGATTATAGGCATAAGCCAATGCACCCCGCCTATTTTTGTATAAAAAGTTAATGTTTATGCCTTTTATTTTTTGAAACTATAAAACATATTGCTTTAGATTATTTCAGAATGATAATTAGCTTGTTTAGAGAACACATGCCCATTTGGGGATATCTATCAGCAACTTGCTATGTTCCTAAAATACTGTTTTGGAATGCAATTTTTTTAATTTGGTAAATAATTAATCACAAGATTGTTCATCAAAACATTGACTATATTACTGAAAACAGAGGCAAACTAAATGCAGCTGTTTTCTAAAATAAATCTGGCAGATCCATGCATATAATACAATGGAGTTTCTTAAATTATTTTTGTAAAAAAATATTAAATATTAATAATATGAAAAAGTACTTATGATAGAGCATTACATTAAAAAGTGGTGTCCAGATTATTTAAAAATGTCACATTAAGATTAATAATATGATAAGGTTTGAGACATATACACCAAAATCCTAGAGTTTAAGCTAGGATGAGAGATTCATGGTAAATTGTTTTTTCATATTATCTATATTTTCTAAATTTTCTGCTGTGAATATATATTTTATAATAGTTAAAAAGGAGTGTTATGGGAATAGTACCTTTATAAAGAGAAAAAAAAGTATTTGCCCAACTTCCTGCTCTACCAACTGTGAATTAGGTCTGTGTTAACTGAAAATGACACTTTTCTGGCAGCTCAAGTGAAAGAATGAAGAAGATAAACCAGCAATTTATCCATACTGTTCATGATACCAGTATTTAACCACATATTGCTTTTGTCATCCTCATGATCATCATTATCATTGTTAACTTATTCAACAGGCTTACTTCAGAAACTGGATTAAGCATTAGTTCACTTTATTCTAACAACAGTTCTGTAGATACATTGCCTTTCATAATCTATAGAATTGTTTTGAATTGGCAAAACCAAAATCAGTGGCCAAGAAGATTCCTATAAGCAGCAATTCAGAAAGCATGATATAATCCTGGAATCATCTTAACATAAAATGGGAAAGGGAGAATGTGTGCTTCTCAGCAATATACTTAGCGTAGTTCACACATTGTAGATGAAAAGTGAATACTTGATTTAGCCTAGCATTAAAAATGTTGGAATGGAATGGAATAAAACGAACGGAAGGGAATGATATGGGATGGGATAGTGTGTGCATTTAAGGATCAGACCATGACTGGTTTATTTTTACTTAAATACACAGCTCAGCTTCTGAAGTGGGAAACGAAGAATTGCTCCATTGGTTCTACTAATGCAGACGATATAACTCAAAGTCTCACAGGAAAAGGAAATGACAGTGAAGCGGAAACGAGATTTCAAGAAGTCTTTATGGAACACATGAGCAACATGGAGAAGAGAATCCAGCACATTTCAGACATGGAAGCCAATCTCATAGATGCAGAGCATTTCCAAAACTTCAGCATGACAACTGATCAAAGATTTAATGACATTCTTCTCCAGCTAAGTACCTTGTTTTCCTCAGTCCAGGGACATGGGAATACAATAGATGAAATCTCCAAGTCCTTAATAAGTTTGAATACCACACTGCTTGATTTGCAGCTCAACATAGAAAAGCTGAATGGCAAAATCCAAGAGAAAACCTTCAAACAACAAGAGGTAAGAGTTTGTGACGGCAAGGTCACGTGCTGGAACTGAATCTATCCAAGTCTCTTCTCCTTAGGCGGTACAGGAAAGCAAAAATTGCAAACCCTGTTTCATTATCCTGTTTACCCTGATTTCTGTGGTGAACTTATCAAAAGACTTTAAATGAATGTTAAGGGATTTAAAATGGATTAGCTGTCTCCAAACTCTTAGAAAAAGGGGGAAATTTTCCCATTGAATATAGACTCCCTTTACATATTTTATAAATACTGTTAAAATGTCTTTTTAGACTGCCTAAACCGATCATAATTTTTAGAGTATCTTAGCAGATCTTGGGACGTGAACACTCTGTATGTGTGAATTTTGCAACAGACCCATTTGATGTGCTTAGATTTTTTTGACTTGTAAGTTTCACTCAGAACTTTTGAACTTGTACATGGTCCTCAACTTAAGGTGTCAGAAGACAATGGTATTACAGTTTGTGTATCGGGAGTCTGTTGGTGAACCTCATCCCAATGCCTTGATATTCCGTTTCTATTCCATGTCACTTCTAAAATCTATCAGTGTTTCCTACATTGTTAATAAGTAAGTATATCAAAGGGTATTGGGATATTAAAGTCTTGGGCTATCAAAAGATTAGAGAAAGTGTACAAAGAAGAAACTGTCCATAGTTTTGATGATACAAAAAAGAGAGGAAGCTAAAATGTTAGTTATCGGGATAGACATTGATTAAGTTGGGGGGAAAGAAGAGTGGAGAAGAAATACTATTGATGTAAAAATAGGGTCAGAAGAGCACTGAGATGAGGTAAGGAGAGAGGGAAGCTGGATGAGATGGAAGAAGAAGGATACATTTGATTCTGGCAGTGCATTAAATCCTGGAGGACCATGGAGTGCTTTTGTTTGTTTCTTTGTTTTTGAGATGGAATCTCACTCTGTTGCCCAGGCTGGAGTGCAACGGCATGATCTTGGCTCACTGCAACCTCTGCCTCCCAGGTTCAAGTGATTCTCGTGCCTCAGCATCCCATGTAGCTAGGATCAAAGGCACGTGCCACCACATCTGGCTAATTTTTGTATTTTTAGTAGAGATGGGGTTTGTACCATGTTGGTCAGGCTGGTCTCAAACTCCTAGCCTCAGATGATCTACCCATCTTGGCTTCCCAAAGTGCTGGGATTACAGGCATGAGCCACAGTGTCTGGCTGACTGTGGTATGCTTTTGCACCCAAATATGTGAGAAATTGAAAGCAAATTGGAAACCATTTGGAAGTTGGTAGAAATTTTGAACCTGTTTGAGGTGATAGTTAATGGAAACAATCAAAATCTGGTATCAGTGAGCTGTTCAAGTTTGCGTAGACACGTTTTGGAGGGAATTCCAGCATTAGAAAAGGAAATACAAGGGAATGGTGAAACTTTGAAACCTATATACATCTTTAGAAACAGTAGTCACTCACAGAGACTTAGGAACTAGGTCAGTGCCAGTGTGTGTGTGTGTACTCCTGTGTACACTGAAAAACAATGTTGGGACTCTCATCCCCATTGCTTGAATAATTTTATTGATCTTTGAATGTTTAGCTCAATGTAGGAATAAATTAAATGAATGCCTGAATTTGTAAATGTCGTTTGAGGAAATGGCTTATAAGTGACACCAGCATAACACTTATTAAGGACACACCAAACATTAATTTGAAAGAAAAAGGAAGAACATTGGCAGCAAATGAAAAACAGGGGTGGCATCTATCATCTCCATCGATAGAGGTCAAAAGGACTGTATGACTACAAAATTAAATGCCTGTTTCTAGGAGGGTGACTGGTGGTAGCGTGTGGAGGGAGTGCATGGATGCTGTATAGGATATTTTGAAATTAAACATACTTTTCCTCCTCCCAGGGAAAATAATTTCCAGTGAAATTTGACAAATGTAAGCACCATATGCAGTTTTCAAAGAAGGGAATAAGAAGGTAGCCTCATCGGCTGGCCGCAGTGCTTCACGCCTGTAATCTCAGCAGTTTGGGAGGCTAAGGTGGGCAGACCACGAAGTCAGGAGTTTGAGGCCAGTCTGGCCAACATAGTGAAACCCCATCTCTACAAAAAAAAAAAAAAAAAAAAATTAACCCAGTGTGGTGGTGTGCACCTGTAATCCCGGCTACTTGGGAGAACCACTTGAACCCAGGAGTCGGAGGTTGCAGTGAGCCGAGATCATGCCATTGCACTACAGCCTCGGTGACAGTGCGAGACTCCATCTCAAAAAGATAAAAATAAAAAGTAGCCTCAGCTTTTCGGTATGATGAAAAAGCTGAGTGATTCCTGGTTTCTAGGAAGCAAAATCACTTTCTAGTCCCTTAACACTTTATGCTGAACGTCTAGAACTACCTGACATACTTGCAGCAATTTTTAGCCACCTAAATTAAGTCAAGCGTATTTATCATGGTGGTGTGCTCTACAAACATCCATGCTCACCATTTCACCTTTATTGTGATGATGGTATGTACAGAAAATGTCAAATGGTCAGGGAAGGAGGAGGTGCAGGACAGAGAAATTCTAATCTAGAATAAGGTTTCGTTTGGAAGAAGGCACAGTTAGAGCAGTGAAAGCTGATAAGCCTCTCTGCTTACGTATAGTGTCATTGAAGAGGCAAATCTAGATGCACATTCATTTATTTTCAAAGGTCTTACTTCCTGACCATCTTGATCCTCTCACCTCAGCTTGTCTAGTCCAGTCCAGCACAGGAGAGTGTAATTTTCTCTTTACATCTGGATTAAAGAAAAATATACCACGGGCTTATTTCCATGTGCAAATGGGAAATGAGTATTTATCAACTTTAGAACATAGGAGTAATTAATACAATGATAAAGCATACAGTGAAGACAGAAAATGGGATACAAGTAGAACAGAGAGACAAAAATTATTACCAGAATAGATGAGAAGATTTGGTTCGTCAAAAAGAGAAAGCCCAACACCAAAAGAGAAAACCAAGCAAAGGGTCTAAAAGAAAAATTAATTAATATTAATTGTCAGAAATTGAATGACTGGATGCTTTAACCTCATTATAATTTGAAAAACAAGTTAAATAATAATGATTTGCTATGTACCTACTCTTATTATGCAAATTTAAATATATTAATGGTACCCAGTATTTAGCTGCAAAAAGTGGGCACTGACACGCAGTAACAGGAAGAAAAATGGTCGCATATATTTAGAGAGAAGTACAGCAATGGTTGGACAAAAATACTGTTTAATGTTTAGTCCCTTTGGTCAAATCCGCTTCCAGGAAGATGTTCTATAGAAGTACTTACATCAATATATAAATACATTTAAAATGACGTTCATGGCAGCATTGTTTAAAGTTGTAGAAAAGTGCACAGCTCAAAACACTATGAATAGGAATCCTAAATAAATTTTGAGAAATAGATTCAATTCCACTAAATTACTGAAAATGTCAGTCTCTAAAGTATTTTAATAGATAAATATCCTTAATATATTATTGAGTAAAATATAAAAGCATATTCCAGGATATGGGAAGATCCTCTCTCTTTTTCACACTCTAAGTCTATGAATGCGTATGTATAAATAAACACAAAATATATATATATCTGAAGACACAAAATACTAATGCCTCAAATACAGAGGCAATGCAAATTGAAGGGAAAGCACTGTTAATATGCGAGTTTGGGGTTTTATTGGGTATGAAAATCTGTTGTCATGTTCATCACCACTGAGGCTTATGACATTAAACTTTGCTTATTACTATAAAACAATTTCCCATATAAATCTATCAAATTTATGGAATTTGAATATGTTGCCACTCTAAGTACAGTATGAAGATGTTTTACTTCAGATAAATTAAAACCTTATGATGTTTATTTAATTTTGTTAGCATTTTGACATCTCTATATAGGGGAATAGAAACATATCATAGATATATTAAATTGATTTTTTGAAAGAGGTTGTGATTATAAACATTCAGCCATTCAGTCAAAAGAGGAAATGTTTCACAATTAAAGAATTACTACTTTCAAAACAGTTTTCTAATCTCCATATTTTTATTCCATAAAATTCCTGTCATATGTTTTTAAAAACCTGAACTCCGAGGGTTTCTTGAACTTTCATATTTGATAATTATGTATGTAAAAGGTTGTGAATGCCTACTTGTGTCTTACAGGAAATCAGTAAATTAGAGGAGCGTGTTTACAATGTATCAGCAGAAATTATGGCTATGAAAGAAGAACAAGTGCATTTGGAACAGGAAATAAAAGGAGAAGTGAAAGTACTGAATAACATCACCAATGATCTCAGACTGAAAGACTGGGAACATTCTCAGACCTTGAGAAATATCACTTTAATTCAAGGTAAAACATCTTGTCATTCCTCCAGAAAATGACATATATTAAAATATACTGATACATGCAGAGATTTGATATTTGAAATCCTGCAGTTTGAAATAAATAGTTTTTGAGCATATATTTACTGCAGATACCCAGAGGAAAGAATATTAAAATCAGATCAAGACAGGGTACAATAACCAGTAGCCGAGTGTCATTTAAATAGAAAGGGATAAGCCAAATATATCTTAAGGTCTAATGATTTGCTCGTTGTTAAAAACTACCTCATAAGTACTGAATACAAGTTTTCTGTAATTACAAGTTTCTTCACATGTTTACAAACCAAGCTTGTTAATAATGTTTTTTCAAAACTTTCAGTCTTTTTTACTTCTTACCTGACTGTATTATTAATTAAAAGGATCCTTTGAACTCTCCAAAATAATGATGGATTTGTCCATTTCTTCTGCAACACCTTTTAGTGAAAAACAGTGAACTAAATCTTGCCTATATATGCATATAGAATATATAAGAATTTTTCTCTCTACCAATATTACCAAAGATATATATATATATGCACTTTCAGTTTTGGCTTTACATTTTAGATATTTTAGTTTTAGCTTTACATTGTAGATTTTTTTCTATATTTTGATTTCAACAATTTGCAGGTATTTTTCTATATTTTCACTGCAACCTTTTGCCTTTTGTTATCCTTTATTTTAGGTTTGTCTCTTGTAATGAACACTTACCTTTTCTTTTTAAAAAATATATAATCTGACCATCTCTTTTGACTGTATTTATTTCCACTCTCTTATTTTGTGCTCTGGTTTTCTCCAGTTTATTTTATGTTTCTTTTGCTTTCCTTTATTGCCACTTTTGGCCATGAAGATTTTTCTCTTGGTGAATTTTTCTCTCTACCAAAGTTACCAAAAAGGTTTTAGAAACTTTGTAGTATATTTGTAATTTTTATTGATTGTTGACCTTAACATTTATCTTGAAGCCTATAGTTGATCAGTATCTTAACGTTCATCCTAAAATACACAAGGAACTGAAAATGCTTTGATTATCCTCTTCCCTAGTTGCCTGCTAATATTTTTGTATAGCTCATTCTACATTAGTTTTTTAATCGAGAACTTAGTCAATATTATTTTTCTTTTTTTATACAGACAATATTGTGGAGCCCTAATTAGGGAAAAGTAGTCAGGCTGGTAGGACCAGGGAAAGCAAAAAGAGAAAGAAGAGAAGCTATAAATCTGCCTTTCTTCATGGTCCAGAACATGTAGGTCCTTCCTGCATGAAACTTATCACCAGATACCTGCAAGTTAACCCACTGTAACCTCGGCTTATCAGTACTGCACAAGCTCTCTTCAGCATATGGTATAAACACTATTCTATAAAATCTTCAGCAAACCTTTGTTTCCTGGCAATCAGTTTCTCTTCTGCTGGCCTGCTCATTGCCTCGTTGCAACGTATTTTCCTGCTTTTGCTAATAAATCTGTCTTTCTTTATCTACAGCCATCTTGGTTAATTATTTAACTCTGCACCACTGGCTCAGATAGTCATCACTCACCCACAACAAATATTTATTTAAATTTGCCCATGAATTTACCAATTGTTCTCCCTTATACATGCACCTCAGTCATTTCTTCTGGGATTATTTTCCTTCTGCCTGAAGTATATCTTTTGGAAGTTCATTTAGTGAAAGTAAATTGGTAATGAAACCTTCTGATTTCATTTTCTCTATTTTGTTTTGATCTTTGAAATTGTTGTACTACATACACACTTCTTAGGTTGACAGTTATTTTGATTACTTCCATCAGTGTGCTGAAAATATTGGTCCCCTGGCTTCAAGCTTTTCTTATGGTTCTTAAAATGACTGCCACCAATCGGTTTGTCATTCTTTATGTCTTTCATATCTGCAGTTTTACTTATCTGTGTTTTTGTATTGATAATTTATCCATTTAACATTTGTTGTACTTCTTATATTAGTAGATTTATGTCTATCAGTTTGTGAATATAACCAGCTTCATTCACTCTGACTGTTGCTTCTTCACAATTCTTTCTCTCTTTTCCTCTGTAACTGACGTAAAATTCATATTGGATGTTCTCATTCCAGCTTCCATGTCTGTTAAGCTCTATTTCATGATTTTAATATTTTGTCTCATTTTATATCATTAGCAACTAGAAAAACAGAACTAAGAACTTCATGTGATTTCATTTCAAATACATTAGTTTGAGAAAATTAAGAAGCCTTATAATCAAGTGATGACAATGAAAAAAAAAATAAAAACAAGTCCCAGAAAACGATACATAGATAATTTTTACTTCTAATGCTTATAGTTAGTAAAATTAAATAATGTAAATTTACAGACACATAAATATGTAATAGAATGGTTGTTTTAAAATTTAAGAAAATGATAAACACAAAATTCAGGGTAATGTTTATCTGTGAAAAGGAAATAGATGAATGAGAAGGGGGAACATCTAGGTAGATACCGATTTCTTGGATTGTGATGTTGCAAGGATATTCTCATTATTGTTGTATTTTATAGCTTGCTTATACAGAATACATATCACATATAGTATTTATCATAGTGAAACAGATGATAAAGAAAAATTTGAATTAATCAGATTTTTCTCTAACAATTAGATACCTCCACTTTGGATTTCAAATAAATGTCCAAAGCTTTACAAATTCAAAACGAAATCCTCGCTTCTTAACTAGCCACCCCCATCCGCCTCCCCAAATCTGTTGCATTTTCAGTCTTTTTGATGGTTTTGTCATTTTCCAACTACCTGCTCACTCCATGATCTTGGAAGCTGTCTTTGACTTCCCTGCTCTCATTCTCTATGTAATCCATTTGTAAATCCTACTAATTCTTGTTTCATACAATATCTCAAATCAAACTTCTTCTTATTCTCTATTACTACTCTCATTCAAGCAACCATATCCCAGTCTGGAATCCATTTCTCAGTTGCTTTCCCCTGCCTCTGCTCTTAGTCCATTCTAAATAGAGCAAACAAACAAACAACAATGCTATTTAAGAAAACCCACACAAATTACTAGTTGTGTGTGGTTGTGTGGTTTCTCTCTTTACACTAGATGTGTCTTTTCTCTCTCGTGCTTAAATCCTCCAATATCTTCTCATTAGTCTTGGGATGAAATTTAAACTTCTACTTGGTCTTTCACCTGTCTACTTCTCTGCTCTAATTTTCTAAATCTTCCCTCTGTCATCCTTCAGCCTTGCTTGGAAATGTGGAAGAATTAAGTGCCATGAACAAGTAAAAGTTAATAAAGAGAAAGTGCTTGTTTCATTTCATGCTGTCCATAATGAACATTAGACATTTTCTCTTTCTCTTGAAATGTTCTTCTCTACATCCCTACTCCTTCTTGGCTCCACTTGAAGTTACCTCCTCTAACTTCCACCATTCTCACTCTAACCTCCCCCATCTCTCTCTACCATGATTTCCTTTAATCTCCCCATAGTGTTTACCACTATATGAAATTATGTCATCTGTACATTTGCTTACTTGTTTAGCTTGTATCTTCTCCAGTAGAATGTGAGCTCTGTGAGGTTAAGTCTTCTCCTTCTTGTCTACCTCTGCATTCCCAATGCCTGTCAGAGTGCCTGGAAAATAGTGGGAGAGCAATTATATATGTGTTGAGTGAATAAGTGAAACTCACACTTTCTTCTTAGCAAGTTACACTCTGTTATAGCAGTGTCATTCTTCCTGGTTTGCAAGCTATCAATTTTAATTATTTTATATCTCCCAAGACCACTATTAGTTCTCACCGTTCTGTATTCTCTATTCCCTTGTCATTTCTTTATATCCTCATATAAATTATTCTTATCACTTCTTTGCCAGAGTTGCAGTTGTTTCCTGCCCAGACTGTAATACTTTTTGCACCCTTGTAGAATACAGCCTTCCTAATGCAAGTCTTAGATTGCATAAAGACTCTCTGTTGCCCCCTCATTAGACATACTATTTTGCCTGTAGTACTCAAGATCTTCTTCAGTGTGTCTCTTAACTAATCTTGAATGTTTCATTCCCTCCCTTGTCTATTTTGTATATCAAATATTTCAACTAATTTGACTGTGATTCTAATGCACCCAGTACTTTGTGCATGCTGCCTCATGTATTTTCCTTTATTTGAAATATTTTCTCTTCGATTTGTATTCGAAAATATCTTATTTATCATTCAAAGTCCATTTAAGATGCTACCTCTCACATGAAACCTTTGCTGGTTCTACCAATAGTAAGGCCCAGCTGACATTTATTTCTGTCTTAATACAGAACATTAAGTATTCTCTCACAAGAGAATTCTTAATGTGATAGTTAAGTTTAAAAGTATCTCATATTCTCTTCCAGAACAGTGTTAACTCTTCCTGGACACAAGTTATTTCAATTAGAAACTATTCTTTATATCTCTTATAGCACCTAGCCGTAAAATATATATTAATTAAATTATAACTTAAGAAGCATACTTTAGAAATTAATGAGTGCTTTATCCTTTATCATGTGTTGATTGTAGGATGAGTGTAATTACTTTGTGTTCTTTCTTCCCTTGTATTAATAATCACTAAATAATTATACAGTTAAAAGAGACAAAGATTTTTAATACATTTCTCAAGTAGTTATAATAATTAGACTCTTAAAGTACTACATACAATTTCATTGTGGAAATGGTGAAGTAGAGTTTGGTGGAGAGTTGGGATAACATGATTTAAAGAAGCAAAGATGAACTCTAGAGAAAGTTATTTAAGAGAAATGAAATATAATATGGCTCTGTGGTGAGAATAGCTAACATTTTGTTTACTTGGAAAGATTTTAGATATATTGGCTTCCTAGGATATAAGAGCACCAAAAAAGAAATATTGATTTTTATAGTAGAGAAAATGAAAAAGCAACTGAGGACATTTGAATTTGGAGTTTTGTACAATTAATTACTGAGATTTTAGCAGCTGGACTGTAGGCTCATGCCTGTAATCCCAGCACTTAGGGAGGCTGAGACAATGTAATCCTAGCACGTTGGGAGGCTGAGACAGTGTAATCCCAGCACTTTGGGAGGCTGAGACAATGTAATCCTAGCACGTTGGGAGGCTGAGACAGTGTAATCCCAGCACTTTGGGAGGCTGAGACAAGAGGGCCATTTGAGCCCAGGAGTTCAAGACCAGCCTAGGCAAAGTAGCAAGACCCCATCTCTGAAAACAACAACAACAACAACAACAACAACAAAAACCGAACACTTAACAAAAGGAAAAAACCTGAATTGTGAGTTTATCTAACCACTGTGTAAAGAAAAAACTCAGCTCAGGAATAATGGAAGAAAAGATACGGAAAACGAAGTCAATTAAATTTAGAACATGGTAGCATAGGATGTCAGGAAAGAAATGAAATGTTCTAGTTCTGATTTTACCCGACTAGCTTTAAGACCCTGAGCAAGTCACTCTCTGACCCTCTATAAATATGTTTAGTTAAACAATAATTAAAGTGTCTTCCAGATTAAACATATCTAAATCAATGAGAATGAAAACTAGAAAAAAAAGATGCCGGTTTAGGCAGCAATAGACTAGAAGATGTGGCGGATTTTTATGATGATCTGAATATGAGACAAGATTGAAAACAAAGTAGAAAATTAATGCTTGTAATGAATAAAAACTAGAGAAGCATAGCTCTGGAAACTTAGTCAGATATTATTAGTGCTATGTTATCTGAGAATTTTAAATGATATGATATGCCTGGGTTTGCTTTTCTAGTAAATTGGGTAATTTTGATCTATGATATTGATGATTATCACATATTATATATCAGTACTTTTTTGTGGTTATATAGAAATCTTAATTTTCCTTTTTAAGAAATGATCATGGAGGAAGCTAAATAGTAGATTTTGTGCATGTGTTTTGTAAAGGTAATTCTTTATGGCAGATTATTGTGATAGTATTTATGAATTATTCCTATAACTATAATTGAAAATATTAAAGATGAAAAATAATGTAAATTCTGTGGCTTATTGAACTAGAGTAAATCATATATTTTGGCCAATATTAACCCAGTTTTTTTTGACATATATCAGCAAGGGAGCTGACAGGTAGCATTTTGTCCATTTATTGATGCCACGAGGCAGTTATTATGTCGATATGGAACAAAATTTTGAAAAGACTGAATGGAAACTACGAACAAAGAAGGTGACTACAAGAGACTCTGAGTCTTTATTCTTTTTTCCATAATATGGCAGAATAGATTACTGCATTTCCTTAATTTGATGGAGACATTGCAAAACAGATTCTTATCAAAAAGAAGAAGAAAGCCAACACTGAGGGAAATAGAGATGAAATAGACAAAACGCATTCAGACCAGATAAAAAAGCTCTAGCAATAGTCCAGCCATGTGACGGTGAAGACGTGAGCTACAATGGGAATGGAGAGGAGGTTAGTTTTGGAAGGTGGCAAGGTAGTGGATATTGTTCTGAAAAGTTCTGCATCAGAAACTAAGAGTAAAGTGGTATATAATTTGTTATTTTATTCCCCCAATGTATCTAAAAGACACCTAAAACATTTATTGAGATTCTTCCAACATTTTGTTAGAAACAGTAAAAGAGCTATAACAATGTACAAAAATGAAACATAATAAGTAAGATTAATGTTACGTGAAGAATAGAATAACAATAAAAATGTACATTCAACATGCCTAGTTAGAACTCTAACAAAAAGCTTTACCTGTTTTTCTTATTCTAGAATTCGAATACTGGGTATCAGTATTTTTATATAAAATTACAGAGAGGGATCTTTAACTCCAAATTTTGTAAAATAACAGATGTATTTGCTGTGATTGAACTAATACTCCAAAATTAAAGCTGTATGCAGTTCTCATAATTACATGTAGCATAATTGAAAGGATAATTAGTAATTACGAGAGTTCCTTCTATCTCTTACCTACCAAAGAAATGGTGAGAAGTCCATCTCAGAGGCTAAGAGGCTAGATCTATTCTCTGTGTCCGTTGTTTCTTTTTGTTTCATGTTCTAGTTTTTCCTGGAATGTCTGAGTCTTGCTTTGGATTCTTAGTTACTAAACTGAAATCTTTGCTTGTGCACTTTTTTCCAAACACCATCGTTGAATACTATCACTGTGCTTCCCTTCACTTAGTTCAACAAAATTCAGGTTGCAAATTGAATGTCTGTCCTGCTTGCCCCCCTCCCCTCTGATTCATCACTATGTAGTGATGAATGGATACAGCTGTGTTCATGGTTATGCAGGTTAAACCCCTTTTCTTGGGAAGTACTACATTCTTCTGCAGAGGATAGGGAGCACATACAAATTCCCTTAGATATAGAAACCTGGCATTTCTTGTGCAGCACTAAATATATGTCTCACAACAATTAAGCTATACCTTAGATTATAATACCCTGGTTAATTTCTAAAAGCCTGGTAATATGTTGTTTGCATGACGATTATGTGGAGAAAAATACACATACACACTTAGGAAAGAAGTGTTAAAGATCTTTAGTTAAAATAATACAACTACGAATTATATTTTTCCTCATGGCTTTTCTAGGCTTTTATGTTTCCTATAAGTAGAGTTGCTTTTATTATAAAAATACAATTAAATGTGTGTCCAATGCTGCATATGAAGAGAAAGGGGCATTCTATTGAGAAGAGTAATGATGTCTTGAGCCTCTAAAACCCAAATTGTACCTTGAAAATGGGACATACCAGAGGAATAGACAGAAGTAGAGTCAATGATGTCAAAATAAGCAACAAAAAAATGGACAAAATATACTTATTCATGAGATAATCTTTATTTATTTATGTGGCCCCCTCTTAGTTTTCTTCAGGTATTATACCTCCCAGCTGATTAAAATTTGTAAACAAGTGCATTCTAACCAGGGATGCTGTATACAATTGTATGTTTTCCTTGGACCATGTATGTGACCAGACAGTAACAAATGAAAATGTTTCCTTTAAAATATCACTATTTCCCTATTCTGTGGTGAATCTGTGGAATAATGTTTCTGTTTCTTTCTTTTGGTGTTGGAAAAGAAACTAAGTGTTCTTCTTTAAATAAAGAAGAGAATATTTGTCCTCTGTACTCCATATGGAACATGGTATGTAGGTAGGATTACCTCTGAGTTCTAAAGACAAGCTAGGTAAAATCATTTTAAAGACGTGATGACCAGGTATCTATTTTGCTGGACACAGAAAATACAAATGACTAAATCGGTGTTGTTTAATCACAGCTCTCAGGAGAGCCACCTGACAAAAATGATGAGAGCGAAGTTTTCCTAGCAGTGTCTCCATATTGTTTATAGCATCTATACCAATCTAGGAGTTTGACTTAGGATTTTACTTGAAAAAAGAATTCCTCTACTCATTTTAGTCTTCCTGCCTTTCTTCATACCTTTCCTACTCCCTAAGAATTATCTTCCTTCCCCTTCTCTTCGTTCTTGAAAGTACCCCTCATTATCCTACTTTCTCAATGAAGACTTCAACCATCACCATGCACGCCGATCTCCAGCTCACTGACAAATATCTGAGTTTATGGTCAGTTCCAACAAAGTGCTTCTGGTTGTCTCCTGTGTGTGAATTTTCCTTTCCCTTGAGGGTATCAGAAATGTCTTTTAAGTTCTTACTTACAGATTTTCCATATAGTAGTTAACTGCATATTGTATCTAACTCAAAGTTTAACTGCCTAGGAAGTGTACAACGCTAATGCGACTTTGTGACAGCCTGCTGTCTTTTCTCTGCCCCCAGGTTCTCAGAACATAGAAAAGTGTGAGGCACACTCACATTTAATATATTGTTAGGTTGTTTGTTTTGAGGCAATGTCATCCTTATTAGCATAAGGCATTATATTACTGAATAGCAGAATACTCCTCCGTTCATGAAGTTTGGTCTTATACATTTTCTGTATTATTGCACAACAAATAAAAGACCTTGGATTTCCTTATATAAGTATATTGACAGACGACTAACCTATTTTTCCTATGCTTTATAACTATGATCAATAACTGTAATTTTTTTAAAGGTCCTCCTGGACCTCCAGGTGAAAAAGGAGATCGAGGTCCAACTGGAGAAAGTGGTCCACGAGGATTTCCAGGTCCAGTAGGTATGGCAATTATAGCTAATCGTATACTGTGAAGATAGATGATATACATCCAGGTACATGTGTAGGGGAGGATCACTATTTTATTTATATCCTGCAGAGGGTGTGTGTGTGTATGTGTGTGTGTGTGTGTGTGAGAGAGAGAGACAGAGAGAATGTTGGTGGGGGGTAGTAACTGTTGTAGTAGCCTAATCATATCATATATTGAATGATAAGCATTACTCATGATTTTTGAAGAAAATAAATGCTTTAACCAGAGTAACCAAATGGAATTGTTCATAAGTCTCGAGAGTGACATGTATATAATAGACAGCAAACAGTATAAAGCAGACCCAACCTTAGATCATATGTGAAGGGGAGTACAAAAATTATCTTTGCATTGAATATATCATCTTCACATTTGCAAGCTATCTCATTTTTAAGACATAAAAACTCATACTAGTAGTGAGTTATGAATCACAAGCAAATTGGACTGTATTTCTTATGTAGTATTTGGAATATATCTGTTTAAACTAATGAAATCTGAATGTAAATATTGGCTAAAATATGGATGACATTTACCTTTGCTGACAGTCATTCTCTGTGCTTTACTAAGAGCAAAACTGCTTCAAATTGTTTTCCTCTAAGTTATAATATTGAAAGAAATATTTTGGAAAAAGACAATAGAAGACACAGAAGAGAGAACATGAACTTTCTTTGCTTGAAAAAATAAAAAAGATAATAACATGATTGTTATGTTAGCCTTGGCTAGAAATCAAATATCCTGCATGCTGTTTGATGATAGGAAGTATATTGTAAGGTCTAATTATAACTAGAATGGTTTGTGTTACCAAAAAATGTCTAAATACCACGTACTTCATCTTATTTTTCTGTCTTTTGATTATATAAAAGGTTCTTCTTTCTGATCAATGTATTGACTAGCCCTGGTCACATCAGAAAAATAATTTTTGACAATGAAAAGCATGAACTTGATACCTACCTAAGCAGATATATGTTTACGTATGTACATATATAGTGTGTGTTGTGTATGTGGCATATTATATGGAAAGACAGATGATACATCCAGGTACATGTGTTTTATATTATGTATATAAAATAGCAATCCTCCCCATATATATAATATGCCAGGTCAGATGGTGTTGGCATTGGTGTGCTTTTGAATGCCTTGCCAGGAAAGAACTTTTATTCAGGAAAGCGTTTCTACTTGACTAATGCTAAGCAGATACTAACAATGTTGCATTAATGTCATAAGCAGGGGAAACAATCAGTATTAAATCTGCTGCCAGACTACTGTTGTCAAGGGTCTGTTAGCTCCTCCATACAAACTGCAATTGTCAGAGCTCTATAACTCAACCATAAAAGTTCAGTCTGGGCTACAGCTTGCCATACAATGCTTCATCTTGGGAAAATCTGCTGCAGCTGTTTCTGAACTATGAATATATGAAATAGAAGGATTTGTAAATTTCAGCTTGTGTCTTTGATTTTGTTTTTTTTTTTATTGTAAATTTACAATTTGTCATGGTTTAAATTTACAGGGTAAAAAGTGATGTCATAATTTCTTGCTTTTGGTACTGCTCATTTACACAAATAGGCATTACCCAGTTCCTCATAAAAGACAGGTCGAGTTCCTGGGGTAATCAAATGACTCTTTTAGGGTATCAGGTTACCATTTAGTTTGGTGCACTGCAAGAAAAGTATTCAAAATATCAGGCATCTTTCCTAATGAATTATTCCCTGATTACTTGCTACATTCTGTTCATTTCTCCACCAGATTGTCTAACTGCCTCATATTTGATACTGAAATCAGGAAGCAAAGAGTATATGATGGACAACCATAGTAATTCTACTTTCTAAATTGAACAGGCTTATCACGTCCCCATCTGTACATCCATTTGAGCCTACTAAACTCAGCTTGACCAAATCAAACTCATCTAGACTCACAATCATGATGCAAATATCTGCAAAACCTAAATGGCTGTCCTAGTAGCCTCAAATAACTAATACATTAAATATCGTAGAATTGTGACTGATATACTGCGGTGGATATTATGTTTACATATGCTTTATTCCCCAAATAAGAACAAATGTATTTTAGAGGACTATTTCCCTGAAAGCATGTTAGGGAGAACGCCCTATCACTTTTCACTCAAAAAATATATGCTGACCACTTTCTGCAGGCCTGGTTTTCTACAATACCCTGTAGAGTATGTGTAAACAGATACAGAATCTCTGAATCCACAGAGCTTCCAGGACGATAAGTAATAATATAAGTGAGGCAAATGTCATGATCAAGGATTTTTGATCTCACGTGCATTCCTTTTAAGGGGCTCATTTTAGAGTTGTTTTCCCATGACAACAGTGTTTTGAAGGAGAAACAACTTTCTTTTCTAAAGGAATCTCTGGGTGGGCCATCTAAGGAGCTGTTTATGTCCATGTGATCAATAACAAGGTAGTTTGACCTGTAGGCATGGAAGGGGCTACCTACGTGAGATGCCCTGGGAGAGAACTGAAGGCTCCTCTGGCTGCAAACTTTTCGTCATCAACCAATACTATTTACTTTCCTTACATAGTCTGAATTTTCTACCATAGGAATCGTGCCTCCAGAAGAGAATATAAAGCTCATCTTAACCATGGATATTGGAAGAGAGGAACCATATTTTATTAATGTTTATATCCACATATATCTTTACCCTGGCCCACCCCTTCCCATAGGCTGTGGCCCAAGAAGGCCTCTCCCTCAGGCTTCAACAAGGACAGGATTCCTACATATACACCTGAGTAAGGAACGTTGCCTGGTTCCAGGCTGTCGCTCTACGCCTGAGTGTTGAAAGTGGGTTTCTTCTGGAGGTAACAAATGGTGCCAATGAATCAAACAGTGTCACTGCTAACTGTGTACATATTGTTAAATAAAACTAAATTTAGAAGCCTTTACAACAGTGTCACTGCTAACTGTGTACATATCGTTAAATAAAACTAAATTTAGAAGCCTTTACAACAGGCTGGTGAAAATAATGAGGATGAGGAGGAGGGAGAGGAGAACAAGAAAAGCTAACATTTACAAAGTATTCATGACATGCCAGGCACTTTTCTAAGTGGTTTACATGTATGAGCTCTTTTAATTATCACATCAGCCTAATGATGCGGAGACAAATAATACACCCATTTTACAGGTGCAATGCACAGGGAGGTTAAATGACTTGCTCGAGGTCAGTCAGCAACTAGTAAGTGGCAAAGATGGTATTTGAACCCCAATGGGCATGAGTGCAGAGTCCATGCCCTTAACCAGTCTGCTACATTGCAGAAAGGAGCCAGAACAGAGCAGGACACCTAGGATGTGTGAATAATTATCAGACCAGCTTTATGTAACTGATTTGATCACTGGGATCTTACGGAACTGTCTGTAAAATGATGGATTCTGATTGGATGATGTCTAATGTCTCTTGGAACATCCCATGGCTGAGATTCCGTGTAATTGTACTTACATTCTCCATGAGTTAGAATTAGGTGCCAGACCCTTTCCCATTGCCACAGATTATTGTAGAAAATTAGTTAATTGCCTCCTGAAAGCCTCAGGGAATCTGATCGTATGCAGTAAAGCTCAACAGCGGTGCTTATATTTTGGGGACAACATTTTCAAACATCATTAAGCAAACAAGTCACATAACTCCATAGGCCATATAAAGTCTGATTAACCATCTCCCAGAACAGAACTCTATGACTGCCTGATTTCTATGAAAGTATCTGATATGCTTCATTTACAGATTTATTTGCTCACCCATTGAAAATGTACTTGATTTGTAGTTGAACAACCTTGATTTTTAGTTGAACAGCTGTGTTCTGAGCATCACTGTAAGGCACTTGAGAAGTCAGCATTGGAGAGGCTTCTCTGTTGCTCCTGTCTAAAGCAGGCACCATGGCATTCTCTATTCCATTACCCAGTTTTTCTAAAATTATAACCCCCAAATTACCGTCTTTCTTTGCTACCTTTCTCGCTATCTGTCTCTCATTGTTTCTCCACTCTGGAAGATCTGTTTGGATAAGGTTATTTTTAACTCCAGGAATGTACTGAGACTGGTACAACATATATTTATTGAATTAATGAAGGAAATAGTAAAAGTGGAGGTTACTTGTGAATGGCACTCTACAAAGAGTAGGGGAATGTTTTCAAATTGTTTAAATTGGCAGAATTTACTGTCAGTGTTTCTATTTGTAAATTTGAATGACAAGTTTCAGTAACCACAAGTACAGAAGTCTCACTACCTTGCTTACATAGTGAAGGAAGGTATAAATATTAATCAGCCTGTACTGAGAACAGATGTTAGGTCTTTGTTAGGCTGTATACTATGAAATCCAGCCAATATATACTACTTCGTAATTAAATTGAGTTGAAATGTCCTGACTTTACTAATATTTCTATACATAGTTTATCACTTTATTGCTTTGGGAGGAATCATTCTAAACATAGTTTATCACTTTATTGCTTTGGAAGTTTGCTTAATATCTGTTGGAATCAAAGTTTTATACTGGATTAATTAATATTTCTTACTATTAAGAGTAATATACTTTTTAAACTGAGAGCTTCTTAGAGGGAAGTTAGCCCAGTTTTAGGTGTCTCTATTAATAAACCTCAAGAAAAGGTTTTTAAAATATATTTAATATATATAAGCCCTGTCTTCTGGAACTTATGAACTAAAAGTAATATTCCAAAATGCTGATATTGGGAAAAGATGTGTAATCAGTTTCTTACAATGTGCCTCCCCAAGGGATCAAGTGAAACTGGGTGAATGAGATCTCTGTGAATTGATAATGACACAACATAAGATGCCGAAACTATCACAATAGTTTATCAAGAACCACTGAACTCTAGGATAAAATATTTTATTTCATAGGAATATAACATTTTCTTTTGTATGCAGTTGTTATGATCACCATAGTAATATTGGGTTAAAAAATAGCCATTTTCAGTTTTAATTTAAGCATATAAAACCCTAGATTTGTTTCAGTATATAGTACATACTCGTAAGTAAATCTGTGTATCGTGTGTGTGTGTATGTGTGTGTGTGTTTATGTTTATTTACACTGGGATGACAATGAAATATGTAAGAAGAGGTCCATGATAGATAAAGTAATATATTTCAGAGCCAAGACACCAATTTATTTTATAAACACTCATTGATACTTTACATTGCTTGAGTTGTATTTTTTCTAAGGCGAATCTTAAGAATTCAATTTTCAGCTTATACATTTTAAAGTTGTCATTTCAGCTACAGCAAAATCCTGCCATTTGATGATTACTGGTTGACTACATAAGTCTTCTGGTTAAAACTCTAAGATCTATTTTTTCTAATGTGCTTTTATTTCTACTAACAATATGTTATTTTTTGAATAGCTACAATGTGCTGAATGTACTAAGGTTTATATTTATGGCTTGTATTATCTTTCAATGTCAAACAATACATTTTAGGAAAGATACTATTCCTTCATTTGGAGATTCTCTAATTTCATATTCACTTATAAAACTAGATGTTTTCATTATACTCTCAAGTCTGTATGAAAATGAATTATTACCTCCTTTTTTTCTTCATTAATAATGTAGGTCCTCCAGGTCTTAAAGGTGATCGGGGAGCAATTGGCTTTCCTGGAAGTCGAGGACTCCCAGGATATGCTGGAAGGCCAGGTATTATGATAATGTGTATTTTCTTTATAGAATATGTAGAAGAAACACCAAATAATTTATATATATACATAATGTTATATATGTAGTATATATTTTTTTAAATTCTTGGATGATAAAAAGTGGTCATTGTGTCAATACTAGTATTCACATTTTGTGGTCTAAAAATGATTTCTGAAATCACATTTTTGAAACTGACTTCTGTTCACCTGAGGAAAGTTTCTATATCCCAAAGGAAAATCATTTTAAAAAACACACAGGATTTATAAACTTTTCACAATAATAAATCATCACGAACAATGATATCCATCTTTGAACAAAGATAGTTGAAAGACTGGCAAAGAAAAAAAAAAGAAGCAAAGTATAAACACCCATTTAACCACAACCGGCCAGACCTTGTGAAGTTACAGTTAGCAAAATACAGAGAAGTCTGAAATCCTATCCTCTGCAAAATAAATTGTCTGCTATTATCTACTAGTGCTTAATCATCGGGGTTGTTCAGCATTTTGAAATGTACACGCATGATGATATTATTTCCATCAGCTCTGCCAATAGCCTAAGCTTGAATTGCAAACTTTGAACAGCAATTTTAGAAAGAGCTAGGCTTACTGTCTCCTAATTTCAAAGTGAATAATCATCAAGAGAATAGAGTTGGACCAAGTGCAGAGGTGAGCACCTGTAGTCCCAGCTATTTGAGACGCTGAGGTGGGAGGATTGCTTAGCTCAGGAGTTTGAGACAAGCCTGAGCCACACAGTGAGGCCCTGTCTCTAAAAAATAAGAAAAAGAAATAAAAGGAATAGGGTCCCTATCATTGAGGTATTTTAAAAATACATTTTATTTTTAGAACAGTTTTACATTTATAGAAAAACTGCACAGAAAGCATAGCGAGTTCCCATAAACCACCCATGCACACACGGTTTCCTCTACTATGAACATCTTGCATTAGTGTGGTACATATGTCACCATTAATAAACCAACATTGATGTATCACTATTAACCAAAATCTATAATGTACATTAGTGGCCACTCTTTGTGTTGTACATTTAATGTGTTTCAGCAGAGGTATAATGTCATGTATCCATCATTACAGTATTAGACAGAAGAGTTTTGCTGCCTGGAAGGTCCCCTGTGCTCCACCAACTCTATTCCTCCCCGCCACAATCTCTTGGCAGCCACTCATCTTTTGACTGACTCCGTAGTTTTGCCTTTTCCAGAATGTCATATAGTTGGAATCATACAGTATGTAGCTTTGTCAGACGGGCTTCTTTCACTTAGCAATATGAATGTAAGGTTTCTCTATATCTTTTCCTGGTCTGATTGCCCATTTCTTTTTTTTTTTTTTTTTTTTTTTTTTTTTTTTGAGATGGAGTCTCGCTCTATCTCCCAGGCTGGAGTTCACTGGTTCGATCTTGGCTCACTGCAAGCTCCGCCTTCCGGGTTCACGCCATTCTCCTGCCTCAGCCTCCCGAGTAGCTGGGACTACAGGCTCCCGCCCCCACGCCCGGCTAATTTTTTGTATTTTTAGTAGAGACAGGGTTTCACCCTATTAGCCAGGATGGTCTCGATCTCCTGACCTCGTGATCCGCCCGCCTCGGCCTCCCAAAGTGCTGGGATTACAGGCGTGAGCCACCGAGCCCGGCCACTCATTTCTTTTTATTACTCAATAGTATTCCATTTTATGGATTTACCACAATTTGTTTATCCATTCATCTATTAAAGGACATTTTGGTTGCTTCGAAGTTTTAGGCTGGGCATGGTGGCTCACACCTGTAATCCTAGAACTTTTGGAGGCCAAGGCAGGCAGATTACTGAGGTGGGCAGATCACTTGAGATCAGCAGTTTGAGACCAGCCTGGCCAACATGGTGAAACCCTGTCTCTACCAAAAAATACAAAAATTAGCCAGGCATGGTGGTACATGCCTGTAATCCTAGCTATTCAGGAGGCTGAGGTGTGAGGATCAGTTGAACCCAGGAGGCAGAGGTTGCAGTGAGCCGAGATCATGCCACTGCACTCCAGTCTGGGTGACAGAGTGAGACCCTGACTCAAAAAAAAAAAAAAAAAAAAAAAGAGTTTTAGAAATTATGCATAAAGCAGCTATAAACATTAATGTGCTGGCTTTTGTGTGGACACGAGTTTACCTAGGAGTGTGATTGCTGGATCAAATGGTAAACATATGTTTAGCTTTGGAGAGGATTATTTCATTCATTCACCCAGCCCACACAACTTGATGAGGGGTCACTGTGTGCTGGAGATAAATACAGCACAGCTGCTGTTCTTAAGGAGCTGGAGACAAAAAAAAAAATGCATAAGCAATTAGCTATAATGCCATGTGGTAAGTAAACAACCTTGGTGCCGTTGGACGAAATGCTGTATGGAAGTAGAGAGTATGGAGTGAATAATTCCATACCGTAAGAAAATGTGTTACATACAAAGTAGTAGTGTTTGTTAGTGCCAGACTAAAAGAGGCCTAGAATTTCTTTAGGTTTGTATTTCTCAAACTAAAGGAGGCATTGGAATCACCACGAGGATGTGTTAAAACAGCTTACAGGACTCCACCCCAGAGTTTCTGATGTGGTAGGTCTGGGATTGGGCTTGCATCCTCACCAATTTCCAGGTGAAGGTGATGCTATTGGTCCAGGGACTATATTTTGAAAACCATTATGTTTAGGTGGGAAAAAACAGCAGAGAAAAAGTAATCAAGCACAAAGAAAAACAAGGGCAGAGGTAATAAGTCCCTTGACAAAACATATCCTTAGGACATCACTTCTTGTTAAAAGACACCAATCTGGTAGAGATGTGAGCAGCAGTGCCGGGTGCTGCTCTGGTTGTACTGCAGACTAGAAGAAGGAACAATACAGTCTCTCCTCTATAAGAGTCTGAAGAAGGTGGTAAAATTAGAAATAAGTCCAATAATTGTCAAAAATGAAATATGTAAACACAGGTCCATGATATATAAAGTAATGTGTTTCAGAGCTAAGACACTGATTTATGTTATAAACACACTTTGATACTTCACATTGCTTGAGTTGTAGTTTTTTAACAGCCTGGACTATGTGAATAACATCAAAAACGTTATCAGATTCTGAAGCAAAAAGTTCAAAAAGAACTTCCTCCATCTATTTTCTTCTATTCTCCCTCCCACACTCCTTTTCTTCCCACCTTGCTCTTTCTTTCTATATGGATTAAGTACACACTGCTCATAAGGATACAGTGCTAGAAACAGGGAAATGGAAAGTAAATAAGACAGTCTACAACTGAAAAGATACACAAACACAAGGAGAGAAAGAGAAGACTTCATACTTTCTCCATGCATAGCAGATCTATAGAGTAGTGCATTTATAAGACCTGACATATTTACTTCAGAAAGTTTGGAGGATTTAATTGAAGTGAAACCTTGCATATCTTCAAAATCCATAGAAGGCTCTGTTCTACCTTGTTCAACAAAGTAGAACTTTCAGCATGCAAATGATGTGCTTCTGTCCATTTTGCCTCTTGAAGTTCATTCAAAGCCTGATTGTCTCCCTCAGGGTAAGTTATGGTCATTTTCAGGATTATCTAAAATATTAGACATACATATCATTTATTAATTCAACACATTTACTGAACATTTTCTCTGTGTGATTCATAGAGCTATCTACAGATGGTTGAACACATGAGTCTGAAGTTTTGAAGAGAGGCCAGAGATTAAAAGACAAAGTTTAGCTATGATCATATAAATATTCTTCAGAACCCTGATTTTAATAATATTTTATGGGTAGAGAGTGGGAAAGTACAAAGAGAAGAGGCTTAGCATAAAGCTTTAAGTAGTTCCAGAAATACAGGCTGAGATGAACAAAGTAGCAAATGGAAGAGAAGTAGCCCAACTGAAGAAGAAAACCCAGAGAATAGAGCATGAAAAAAGACAAAGACAGAGTTTCAAAGGTGGTCAAGTAAGGTGAAGTCTACAAAAAGCTCTTTGCAACTGCTGCTTCAGGGATGTCGCCATTGTTCAGAGCAGATTCTGTGGGGTGGGGTGATAACCAGATCAGGGTATATGGAGGAGGGAATGGTTGATAAGGGTTGGAGATGGGGTACAGCCAACTCTTGAGCTGCCTTGCTATGCAGAGGAGGAGGAAGAGATGCACTTTTAGTTAGTTTTGTTGGTTTCGTTGTTTTTTCTTTGTAGGAGGGATCTGAGTACCATTTACATGCTTATGGAAAGATAAAATAGAGGAGGAGTGGCTGAAGACAGAGGAAAGCAAAGCAAAAACATAGTGTAGGGTTAATGAGAGGGTATAAGGTGAGGAATTCAGGGACCAGGAAGAAGCACTAGACTTAGGAGAGAGGATGATCACATTTCAAAATAGCTTAAAAAACACGGGGGGTGGAGAGGCGGGCTACAGCTGCGAAAATTTGGTTACTGTAATTAAGGCATGTATGCAAAAACGTCTAACCTAGTATCTGGCTCATAGAAGAGGCACTTAAAAATGCTTGACATCATGATGATGTTATTGAAGACACCTCCTCTTACATTCTTTCAAGTTAGACTATCCTCTTACATATGACCTGGTTCTTATTTTTAAATGGCTTTTAGAAATGTAAGTTACCTTTTTTAAAAGAGTCATACATAGAACAGGAGATAGTTAACTCTAGGTTTGGACCAAGCTCTTGCATTCATTTTTTACCAAAGGTATCATTCTGAGGAGCCAATACATTCTTCTCCTTTAGAAAGGATATTTTTAATGTTTTCAAGTGTGAAAAAAAATTTCCAAGTATCATCGGTAAGCAAATCTCTGAATCATGTTAAAATGATACAAAACATTTGTTTATTTATAAGGAGATAAGGCATTTCATTTTACCATCTTTAAGAGGAAAAGTCACAGTGGTGTAAGAACAAAAGCAAAATAAAAACATGAAAGTAATTTTTTATTTATCATGGAATCTGAGAGCTACAAGGGCCTTTCGTGGGTCAGTGCTCTGGCTTAAGTATGTCTGTTCTGAAATATCTAAGACAAGTTGCTGTGTGAAAAGACTTCTAAGAACAATACATAGTTTCTTTCTCTTTTCTCATTGTGAAGATAATGTTGAAATAATGAAATTAAGCTTGCTTATTATGTTCTCTTTTATGAAAAGAATTAGAACTGATCAGTTACACTTTGTTTTAACTCCTCCCTTCCCAAGTTTTTAACAGTTTCTTAGACCTTTTTCCTCTTGGACAATCTGAAAATTTGGTACTATATTTTATTAAAGCATGCTCTCAAAAAATAGGAAAGGTTTTGGGTGCTTTGTGGTAACAATGATTTTTGCCAATTTTACAGTACCTGAAACAACTCAGTTACAATTAAGAAATGAATGTAATGATATGAAGTATAATCACATTATGCAAAGCAATTAGAGAATTAGAAATTTGGTATTATGACCCTGATATAAAATGGTTGGCATTTCATTAAATCTTCAAAATACAGTTTCAATTGGGAATAATTTTTACTCTTTAAGTGCCTCAAGTCTCATGCTACTAATTATATACATTATATTATATATATGTATTTTTTTAAGTTGGTAAATTAGGATCCAAAAATCTTCTCTAAGAAATACATAATGACACGTGTTCAAAATAAAGCACAGATGAAGATAATGTAAACTAGAGAAATCAAAAATACATATAAACACTAAAATTATATATAATTGTACCATAAAAAATGAATTGAGATGAAAAAGGTTTTCTCTCATTCCCTGAGAATAAAATCACAGAGAGAAGATTCCAGCTAAGCTTTAGGAGGTGAAGAATAGAAATAAGAAGAACTAGATCTTTTATGTGTATCTTTTATGGGCAAAGTGCGTAATGAACAGGCAACTCTACAATGGAAAGCATTATTTTTTTATTTCCTAGAAGAATAAACTTTAGCTCAGAAAGATTTAAAGACTTGTCCCAAGTCACATACCCAGTAAGTGGCAGAGCAAAATAACTCAACACAAGGGTTTCTAAATTATTACTATTATTCTCTCAAAGTCTATGATTGTTAAACTACATCCCCTGAGCTCTAGGATGAAAAGGTTGAAGGTTCTCAATTTTGCTGGAGGGAATCAAAAACATTAACAAAGATTTTGACTTAGAGACAGAGAGCACTCGGATCAGTTCTACATTTGTGTCAAGACAATAATTAACAAGATCTGATTGTATCTGATGGCTGTTGGAAGAAAAATCACTAAGCAGGAACAGCACCAAACTTATGAGATGAAATATCTTTTTGATACTAAAGAAAGATCTGCAGACCCCTTTAAAAATCAACAGTGGGTGAAGTAGCAACCCCTTGGCAAAGACCAAGATCTAGCAATGTTTCCGCATCCATTTGAAGCCCTGACCCTCGTATAAAATATTTGTACCACACCCCTGTATAAATGGATGAGATTTCTCCAAACTAAAGGTGATCATCCTAGAGATGAGAATGCTCCAAGGATCTTCCCACCTTCTCCATGACTAAGAATCTCAACACTCCCAGAAATTCCTTGGCAGCCCAGTTTTGGGGGATGGTACACTCTAAAGAAATGAAAACCATAAATTGTAATGTGAATAGAAGAATGGGATGTGGGAGCTGATGGAAGGCACTGGACTTCCTGGGGGTGTGAGTAAGACCAGTCAAAGGAAGAGGAGAAAAGGACGATGAATAAGTACAAAACAAGCTCCTTATTCTTCAGATTTGCTTGATTTACGAAAATGGGGCATTTAGGGCCTTGTAAAAATTTGAAATATCACAATACTGGGTTCAGAATGGAGCTTCCTAAGTAATAACTATTATTATTATTAATGTCAATGCTATTATACATTTCAATATCTGTCAGTTCTTATAAATTTATGTTTTAATTAGCTTGTGACGATCTGTCTGCAGTTAAAGCAAACATTGTGAATTGCCCTGATTAAAAACAAATATTTTTTTTTTTCTTTTCTCAAGGAAATTCTGGACCAAAAGGCCAGAAAGGGGAAAAGGGGAGTGGAAACACACTAAGTAAGTATATAGTATTTTGTTTTCTGTGTGAATTCTTGTAATAAGTAAGTCTATGATACTAGAGATCCGGGTTTGAGGCAAATGTTGGGAACTTCAGCACAGATCCAGAGAGACTGTATGGAAGCCAAACATAATTTTCTACAAATAAGCATGCTAATTGGGGTAAAACAAATACATTCTATTATACAACTCTTTCAATCTCATTATCCGTTTGTCTTTTGTTTTTCTGATGAACACTATTTTCTAAATATTCCACATAGAAAATTGTTCAATTTTCAAGTCAATTTCTATCCACTGAGGGAAAATCAAGCTTCTGAGTAGAAACAATTACAACCTCCTTCCTTACTAAATGAACCCTTAAATATAAGAATTTGAACAGTTTAAGAACCCTGAAAATTTAACACTCTGATGGCTGGGGCTTTTTGTTTTGTTTATTTTACTAAAAACTTGAAATGTGGTATTCCATGTTCTAAACCTTTAAACCTGCAACAGAATAGATTTCACAAGAATATTTGTCAATCTAATGCTGACCTCATGTTACAATATAAACAATCTGCTAATTGGACCTTAAAAACTGAGTATTAGATGAGATGTCTTCTATTTGCCATGCTGTAAGTCAATTGTTGTGTCTAGGCTCAATGTATACTGATATGATGAAAGGATTATGAAGAGGAATGTGGAACACCCACTTAACTTCTCAGAATCAAAAAGCTCCCTGTTATGTATTCCCAGTAGGAACTACCTGTGATGGGTGTGTGTCTATGTGTCCATGGGATAGCTGATACAAACAGGGTGATCATAGTTAATCATCAGGGGTCTGTTTTAGACAGATAATGGCAAATCCTTTTATGTACCAAAATCTAGCAGTTTTTAGTCGTAATCATTATCTAGAAATATACACTACCAATCTCTCTGTCTTACAAAACCTAATTATTTTAACCTAGTACTGTGTAGGTATGCCATATTTAGGCAAAGTAGGGTGTGGTGGTGAATACCAGCCATTAGAATAGTCATTAGTGTAATCATGATGCTTTCAAAGTACAACAGAGTATTGTGTTTTTTCTGAGTACTTTAGTGTTACTTAATGAGTATTATTGTTATTATTATATTAAAACAAAGAAACATTAGTCTGTCTTTTCTCCATTGTATCCATTTGTTCTTTAAAGTGGTCACTTTTGCCTGCTGTATACTTTTTTCGTTTGGTGTTTTTTGTTTGTTTGTTTGTTTTGAGATGGAGTCTCACTCTGTCACCAGGCTGGAGTGCAGTGGCACCATCTTGGCTCACTGCAACCTCCACCTCCTGGGTTCAAATGATTCTTCTCCTGCCTCAGCCTCCTGAGTAGCTGGGACTATAGGTGCACACCATCAGGCCCAGCTAATTTTTGTTGTTTAGTAGAGACAGAGTTTCACCATGTTGGCCAGGCTAGTCTCAATCTCCTGACCTTGTGATCTGCCCACCTCGGCCTCCCACAGTGCTGGGATTACAGGCATGAGCCACTGTGCCCGGCCCACCTGCTGTATATGTTTTACTCGACTTACTTCTTTCTTTCTCCTTTTCACTCCATTTACTTTCAGCTAAGCTCCTCCTGAAAAGTTCTCCTTCTTATCCTTATGTTTATCTTTATCTCTGCCTTTATTTTATCTTTTCTTTTTCTTTATCTCCTTTTCCTGAGGCTTTCTCTGAGCTTCTTAACATTGACTCTAGTCAAGCTTTGCAAATAAGAAGCAATTTTTTAATTTTTAGTCTGCAAATAGCACCCCACTGTCTTCCATCACCTAAGGTTATCAAATGCTTTGAACATTTTCTTCAGATATGTTCAGAAATGTTTTCAGTTACAGATATTTTAATGGCTATTTTGGAGTTTATGTACATACTTTCTTTGAGGAAGCAGTAAGAGTGATGCTTGTATACAGCCTCTGAATTCTCCACCAGGTCCTCCCTCCTCATATAGAGTATATAACAACTGCATAATGCTTAAAAAAGAATGATACACATAAACATCTAATGTGGTATATTCTGCTTTTTGCTGATGTTAATATGTCAGTCATCTGTCTATATTAAATATGGCTCTATCTCTTTTCTCTCAATGGCTACACGTTATTCTATTACTCAGCTATACCGTAATTACCATAATATAGCCATTCACCCCTCTCGTCCTGAACACTAAATGATTTTTGTTTGCTTTGGTCAGACTTTAATAAGCAATGCTATATTCAACACTCCAACATATAATCTTGTGGGAATACTTTTTAATAGGGAATTTACTAGAAGTAGAATCAATGGTTCAAAGGTTATATTCATTTTACCATTTGATGAATTCTTGTAAATGGCTGCTAAACGCTTGTACCAACTTATTCTGTATGAAAGTGCCTGATTCCCCACATCTTTAGTTACTTCTGGTAGGTGAAAATATATACTGAGTTTTTTAATATGCATTTTTAAAATTTTTTCAGGCTTTCTTTAAATATGATTAAAAATACTAATTAATTTCCTCTTTCATACATGTGTCAGGACCAGTACAACTCACTGATCACATGAGGGCGGGGCCCTTTTAAGATCAGGTGGGTTGGGCGGGACATCCTCTGCTACCATCTCATTAAAAGGCCCTTCGCCTCTGGACAAGTCATCTGCACAACTGACTTCCAAGATCCTTTTGTGACTCCTCCAAATGACCTTGGTTCCTGTGTTGTACCTGACTTCCACGTGGCCTCCTCTCCTGCTCCCTGGTGCTGTTTGGGTCTCTGCTCCCACGCTCATACCTCTACTTACTCCAGTTACGCCACCATCACTCCTCTCCCCTATCACCCCCAACCTAGACACCTCTAATGCATGGACTGGAGGGCTGCTCTAACCAGTCCTCAGTTCTCTGTCACCCGTTCACCTTGAGTCTTGAACCCAATTTAGTTTATTGAGTTCTAGGAGAACTGCTGTGTTCTCACCCTAACGTGGAAGAGTGATGTTTCAGTCAAGCAAAATGATTCCTACCATATCATGTAACACTTATGTGAGGCTCTGTCCTAAATATCTCAATTACCAATATGTGGTTTGGTAGTATTTCTCATCATTCTTTGCTCATGTGCAATGAGACTACAACTAGGATGTGAATTTTAAGTATCCTATCTAAAACTCATACAATGATAGGAAAAATCCATTGGTTTTTCATTTGATTTTTACTGCGGACTCAGCTCAATCTTAAATGAATGCTGGTCTTTTTCCAACGCATTTTTGATCCAAGTAAAGCCTGTGAGTCAAGGGCTTTTTTTTTTTTTTCTTTTTCTTTTTTTAAGAGACAGAGTCTCGCTCTGTTTCACAGTCTGGACTACACCCATTCACCTAGAGTCTAGAACCCAATTTAATTTATTGGGTTCTAGGAGAACTATCACAGGTACTGATAATATGCAAGTTCTTTCTATTCAAACATTATTCTCAACCAGAGATAGCGATGTCAGAAGAAAATCCATTCATTCACTCATTAATTCATTAATTCACATGTCCATTGTGTACCTCCATGAGCTGGACATAACCTAATAAGGGAGATGCTGTCTCTGGTTTTACAGAGCTAATTGTCCCTGAGAGATGTAGACAAATGAACAAGCAATTACAATACATGTAAGCTATACTGGGGGAAGAATAGGGCTGGATAGGTATGCAGAGGAGATAAAGAGTTTTTAATTCCTTAGAATATTTTTTTAAAAATTGATTCTGGGCCAGGCGTGGTGGCTCAAGCCTGTAATCCCAGCACTTTGGGAGGCCGAGACGGGCGGATCACGAGGTCAGGAGATGGAGACCATCCTGGCTAACACGGCGAAACCCCGTCTTTACTGAAAAATACAAAAAATTAGCCGGGTGCGGTGGCGGGCGCCTGTAGTCCCAGCTACTCGGGAGGCTGAGGCAGGAGAATGGCGTGAACCCGGGAGGCGAAGCTTGCAGTGAGCTGAGATCCGGCCACTGCACTCCAGCCTGGGCGACAGAGCGAGACTCCGTCTCAAAAAAAAAAAAAATTGATTCTGAGTTTACCTTCTCATCTTCCTATTTTCCAAATTACAGTGTGTGTATGTGTATATATACATATATATGTATATTTTATATATATGTATATTTTATATATATAAAAGTTTTGAAGTGAAGTCGAACTTGGGCGATTTATCCAACCCATTTAAACCAAAAATAAAACTTATATTACCTGGTCATTTCAAACAAAAACATTTTGATCATGAAAAAGAATACCAATATTCTCTTGTTGTAAAAAGCTCTTATGGGATTCCATGTTATATTTTTGGTTTCTCTCTAGTGATCAACAGACCACATTTTCACAACTCTTCTTTCCTTTAAGACCCAAGATTCATACAATTCAGATTCTAGTAGAACTCTAGATAGTATGCCTATGGGTATCTCAGCATTTTGATTTCCACATTTGTGTAATGAACATGTTAACACCTACCTCACAGGGTTGTTGTGAGGATCAAGTAAGATACTGTGTGTGTGAAGATGCTCTATGAAATCATAAAGTGCTTTAAAGATGTAAGGTATGCTTCGCAGTAATCTCTCTGAACTGGAATAGCTTTTCCTCGCTGGTATAATGCAGACATTTTTAATTTGTAATCAGAGTAGGAGAGAAAGCAAAATGAAAATGCAAGAAGCTGAATAAATGTCATGGCAAAAAGAGAGATGCTAGAGAAAAAGAGAAGATTTTATATTAGACAGAGCAACGCAAGTGTGACCAGATCGCAAATCAATGAGTTTGTCTGAGTCGAGCAGAAGAACATTAGTTATAAATAAGCGACTAAACAGGGTACACGCCAGAGGCCAGAAGCTGTCACCAGAGGTCAGAACAAAATGTCAGGCTAATAAAACAAGAGTCCAGGCTCTGAAGGACAAAGCATGGGCTCAAGACACTGCTGGTGAGAAAATTCCGAGAAAGGTTGAAACAAGTTAGAGCTGTCAATGGGTACTCTGGTTTCATGCCTACATGACATTAAAATCTCCAGAAGTAAAAGGGAGAGAAGAATTAGCCGCTTGTTCAGATACTCCCAAATATTAGCAGGCTAGCAACATTGAATAGCCAGTTTACACAAACATCTAGAGATAAGTTGTATCTCTTTTTCCTTGGTTTAATTTGATGAGACCTCCTGTCCCATTCTGCACTGGAAGTCAGGTAGAGTATGAGCAGGTTTCTTCAGCAGGCCTTGGTCCACATCAGGCACAGGATGGCCTCAGTCCCAGAGATGCTGGGAGACCATTCCAAGGATTCAGTTAAAAAGTCATCTGATATCCTAGACTAAATACAGATTTTTCAGTGTGAAAATTTTTCCCAAACTTTTCAAATTAGGGAAGAAAGGCTTCTCTTCTCTCTGTAGACAAAAAATGGATGCTGGATGCCCTGTTCAAATTATTGGCACAAATGGCACAAATTTTATCAACTTTAAAAATGTATAATGAAGAGAAAAGAAGCCTGCAATAAGCTCTAATGCTAGTCATAGTGAATTGTCTGCTGTGTTCTCACCTTAACTTGGAAGAGTGATGTTTTAGTCAAGCAAAATGATTCCTACCATAAAACATAACACTTGTGTGAGGCTCTGTCCTAAGTATCTCAATTACCAGTATGTGGTTTGGTAGTATTTCTCATCATTCTTTGCTCATGTGCAATGAGACTACAACTAGGATGTGAATTTTGAGTATCCTATCTAAAACTCAAACAATGATAGGACAAAATCCATTGGTTTTTCATTTGATTTTTACTGAGGACTCAGCTCAATCTTAAATGAACACTAGTCTTTTTACAAAGCATTTTTGATCAAAGTAAAGCCTGTGAGGCAAGGGCTTTTTTTTTTTTTTTTTTTTTTTTTTTTTTTTTTTTTTTTTTTTTTTCCTTTTCTTTATCTTTTTTTTAAGAGACAGAGTCTTGCTCTGTTGCACAGGCTGGACTACAGTGGCACCTCCATAGCTCACTGCAGCTTTGAGCTCCTGGGCTTAAATGATCCTCCCACCTCTGCCTCCTGAGTAGCTAGGACTTCAGGCACACACCACTATGCTTGGCTATTTAAAAAAGAGAAAAAAAAGATGGGATCTCACTATATTGCCAAGACTGATCTCAAACTATTGGCCTCAAGTAATCCCAAAATCTTGAAATTACAGGTGTGAGCCACCATACCTAACTCAAGAGGGTTTTTGGTGCATTATACATTAATCCTCAGAAGAGCATTTGGGTGAAGAACTATTATCCCAATTTCTAGAATTACAAGCTGAGGCTTACTGCTAATTAGTGGAAGAACAGAAACTCAAAGCCAGGTCTTTAAATCTCCAAAGTCCTTATGACTCCATTCACTATTCCCATGCTAGTGTTATGTATTTTTATATATAAATATCACAGATATGTCATGTGGAGAGTGTGCAAAGAGAAAGATACAAAGAGATAGGTAGAGAGAGAGAAAGGCAGAAAAGGAAGAAATTTGTAATGAGCGGTTTGGTTTTCTAGAATGGGCCTAGTAATTTGAAGTGCTAAAGAGATAAAAATTCTTACAGCAGATCAAATTCCAAATAAGCATTCTCAATTATTCTTTGTTTATGTTTCCACCTTCATAACTACTCCAGCTATTGCCTGTAGTCTTCCTCCTAAGGATATTACTCAGAAACATAGTCTTCCCGGAACGCTCACAAAGCTTCCATTATCACTAATGAGAGCTACTTATGTGCGCCTGGGGAAGCGCTACCTGTTAATATTCTATCTTTATTTTGGTAACGGGCTCAGCCTTAACATTTTTCACTATTATTTGGCCGCTGCAATGTCTCTCTTTTCTATTGTGTCTCTTTTTTAACTCCATAATGTACTTTGTTAGTAGCATTAGTTATGAGTTAGCAGAACTGAGTGTACCTGAGTAGGGATGGTTCCAGGTTTCTTAGGTAAATGCTGCTCATCCTTGACAGTTACATGGTGTTTCCGTGGATTCACAAATTAGCGTTGGCTCACACCTGTAATCCCAGTACTTTGGGAGGCCAAGGTGGGCAGATCACAAGGTCAAGAGATTGAGACCATCCTGGCCAACATGGTGAAGCCCTGTCTCTGCTAAAAATACAAAAATTAGCTGGGTGTGGTGGTGCAAGCTTGTAGTCCCAAATACTTGGGAGGCTGAGGCAGGAGAATCACTTGAACCTGGGAGGCAGAGGTTGTGGGGACCCGAGATCATACCACTGTACTCCAGCCTGGAGACAGAGCAAGACTCCTTCTCAAAAGAAAAAAAAATGCAGCATTCCATTAACAATAGATGTGTTCCTTAATAGAGTGTATAGCTAATACAGGCATACTGTGGACATATTGTGGGTTTAGTTCCAGACCATGGAAAAAAAAAAAAAAAAAAAGCAATTATCACAATGAAACATGCCAGACAATTTTTTTGGTTTCCCAGTGCATACAATAGTTATATTTACACTACACTAGAGTCTATTAAGTGTGGCATAGCATTATGTCTTTAAAATAATGTACATTCTTTAATTTTAAAATACTTTGTTGCTAAAAAATGCTGACAATCATTTGAACCTTCCGGAAGTCATAATCTTTTTCTGGTAGAGGCTCTTGCCTCAGTGTTGATGGATGCTGACTGATCAGCGTGATGGTTGCTGAAGATTGGGGTGACTGTGGCAATTTCTTAAGATAACAGTGAAATATGCCACATTGATTGAGTCTTCTGTTCATGAGAAATTTCTCTGCTGCATGCAATGGATGCTATTTGATAGCACTTACCCACTTTAGAACTTCTTTCAAAATTAAAATCAGTCCTCTCATACTCTACTGCTGCTTTAGCAACTAAATTTATATAATATTCTAAATCCTTTGTTGTCATCTCAACAATGTTCACCGCATCTTCCCCTCAGGAGTAGGTTTTATCTCAAGAAACCACTTTCTGTGCTCATCCATAAGAAGCAACCCCTAATCGGTTCAAGTTTTATCGATTGCAGCAATTCAGCCATATCCTCAGTCTCCACTTCTAATTCTAGTTCTCTGCTTCTCTTATTATTTATACCACATTTCTAGTGACTTTCTCCATTAAAGTCTTGAACCCCTCACAGTCATTCATGAGGGTTGGAATCAACTTCTTCCAAATTCCAGTTAACCTCAATACTTTGACCTTCTCCCATGAATTATAAATTCTTTTAATGCCATATAGGATTGTGAAACCTTTCCGAAAAGTTTTCAATTTACTTTGCTCAGATACATCAGAGGAATCACTCTGTATGGCAGTTATAGCCTTACAAGATGTATTTCTTAAATAATAAGACTTGAAAGTAAAAATTAATCCTTGATCTATGGGCTACACAGTGGATACTGTGTTAGCAGGCATGAAAACACCACCAGTCTTTTAGTCCATCTCCATCAGAGCTCTTGGGTGAGCAGGTGCACTGTCAATGAGCAGTAATATTTTAAAAGGATTTTTTTTTTTCTGAGCAATAAGTCTCAACAGTGAGATTAAAATATTCACGCTGTCAACAGACGTGCTGTCACCCAGGCCTCATTGTCCTATTTCTAGAGCAAAGGGAGAGGACATTTAGCTTACCTCTTAAGGGCCCTAAACTTTTCAAAGTAGTAAATGAGCATTTCCTTCAACTTAAAGTCACCAGCTGCATTAGCTCCTAACAAGGGAATTAGCCTATACTTTAAAGCTTTGAAGTCAAGCATGAACTTCTCCTCTGTAAGTATGAAAGTTATAGATGGCATCTTTTTCAACACAAGCTGTTTCATCTACATTGAAAATCTGTTGTTTAGTGTAGTCACCTTCACCAGTTTTCCTAACTAGATCTTCTGGACAATTTTCTGAAGCTTCTATATCCACATTTGCTAATTCCCTTTGTACTTTTATGTTACAGAGATGACTTCTTTACTTAAACCTTATGAACCAACCTTTGCTAGCTTCCAACATTTCTCCTGAAGTTTCCTTACCTTTCTCAGCCTCCACAGAGTTGAAGAGAGGTAGAGCCTTGCTCTGGACTTGGATTTGTCTTAAGTGAATGTCATGGTTGTTTTGATCATATATGAAGGCCACTAACTAACTAAAACTTTATATCGGCAATAAGGTGGTTTGTTTTCTTATTATTTTTGTGTTCACTGGCGTAGCACTTTTAATTGCTTTCAAGAACTTTTTCTCACATTTACAACTTAGATATCTTTCATCCTTTCAGCCTATCTTGACTTTCAACATGCCTTTCTCGCTAAGCTTAATCGTATATAGCTTTTGGTTTAAATGAGAGATATGCAACTCTTCCTTTCCCTGGAATATTTAGAGGCCATTGTTAGGTTACTATTTGTCTACTTTCAATATTGTTGTGTCTCAGGGAATAGGGATGCCTGAGGAGAGGAAGAGAGACAGAAGGGGGAACAGCCAGTTGGTGCAGCCGTCAGAATACCCACAACATATATCGACTAAGTTTGCCATCTTTTATGGGCATGGTTTGTGGTTCCCCAAACTAATCACAATAGTAATCTCCAAAATCACTGATTGCCATAACAAATTCAAGGGGTCTTCAAAAGAATCATGGAAAATATGTACAATGAAAACACTACACTTGGGTTTCAAAAATTTTGCACTAAAACAAGCTAGCTTATTATAACGTGTCTGAATAGAATCTAATTTGATGCACAAAGAACAATAAGGTATCTGTTTTAAAAAAGCCCCTATCAGAGCCACATAAATATTGCTAAAATGGAACCAAGAACACACATAAAATTTGTGATGAAACTTGTTTGGAAGAATGATGAAATCACTGATACTTTAAGAAAAGTTTATAGGCACAGTGTCCCAAAGGAATTATCAGTTTAGAAAAAAACAGAACTCAATTTTACAAAGGGATAAGAAAATGTTGAAGATGAAGCCTGCAGTAGCTGACTAGCCACATCAATTTGTAAGGAAAAAAAAAATTCATCTTGTTTGTGCCTTAATTGAAAAGAACTGAGACAGCAGAACAAGAGCCAACACCTCAGACATCCTAACTGGTTTGACTTGCACAACTGTGACTTAGAAATGAAGGTTGAGTAAAGTTTTTTCTAGATGGGTGCCAAAACTGTTGTGTCCAGATCAGCTGTAGACAAGAGCAGAGCTTTCAATAGAAATTTTAAATAAGTGGGGTCACGATCCTGAGGCATTTATTTGAAGAATTACAGGAGAAGGTAAAACATGGATTTACCAGTATAATCCTGAAGACAATGCATAATCAAAGCAATGGCTACCAAGAGGTGGAAGTGTTACAGTCAAAGCAAAAGTGGACCAGTCATGAACAAAGGTTCTCACAACAGGTTTTGAGGATGCTCAAGTGATTTTTCTTGTTGACTTCCTGAAGGGCCAAATAATGATAACCTAGGCTTACTATGAGAGTATTTTGAGAAAGTCGTCCGAAGTTTTAACAGCAAACTCACAGGAAAGCTTCTCCAGAGAGTCTCCATCATGACAGTGTTCTTGCTCATTGCTCTCATCAAACTAGGACAATTTTGGGGAGAGTTTCAATGGAAAATCATCTTACAATCTTCATTTGGCTGCTTCTGACATCTTTTTGCTTCCCACTCTCAAAATATTTTTAAAGGACACCAATTTTTCTTCTTTTAATAATGAGAAGATGACAGCATTGATATAGTTAAATTCCTAAGATCCTCAAGTCTTTAGGGATGGACTAAATGGCTAGTATCATTACCTATAAAAGTGTCTTGAACTTGATGGAGCTTATGTTGAGAAATAAAGTTTATATTTTGTGTTTTTTACTTTTTAATTGCATTTTTCAACAAACTTTGTTTTAATCTCCCCATATTTTACTAATAATGAAAAAGTTTGCAAATCAATAAATGTGATTCACCACATAGAACTAAAAACAAAAACTACATGATGATCTCAATAGATATAGCAAACACTTCTGATAAAATTCAACACCTCTTCATGTTAGAAACTCTCAATACACTAGGTATTGAAGGAACATATCTCAAAATAATAAGAGCCATCTGTGAAAAACCCACGGGCGACATCATATTAAATGGGCAAAAGCTGGAAACATTCCCCTTGAAAACCAACACAAGATAATGATGCCATCTCCACTACTCCTGTTCAGCATGGTATTGGAAGTCCTGGCCAGAGCAATCAGGCAAGATAAAGAAATATAGTGCATCTACTTGGGGAGGCTGCAGTGGGAAGATCACCTAGGGTGAGGAGTTCCAGACCAGCCTGGCCAAATGGCAAAACCCTGTCTTTACTAAAAATACGAAAATTAGCCGGTGTAGTGGTGGGTGCCTATAGTCCCAGCTACCTGAGGGGCTGAGGCAGGAGAATCACTTGAACCTGGGAGGCAGGGGTTGCAGTGAGTCAAGATCATGCCACTGCACTCCATCCTGGGTGACGGAGTGAGACTCCGTAACAAAAAAACAAACAAAAGGCTGGGCACGGTGGCTCACGCCTGTAATCCCAGCACTTTGGGAGGCCGAGACGGGCGGATCACGAGGTCAGGAGATTCAGACCATCCTGGCTAACACAGTGAAACCCTGTCTCTACTAAAAATTACAAAAAACTAGCCGGGCGAGGTGGTGGGCGCCTGTAGTCCCAGCTACTCGGGAGGCTGAGGCAGGAGAATGGTGTGAACCCAGGAGGGCAGAGCTTGCAGTGAGCTGAGATCTGGCCACTGCACTCCAGCCTGGGCGACAGAGCGAGACTCCGTCTCAAAAAAGAAAAAGAAAAACAAACAAACAAAAAAACACAACAAAACAACAACAACAAAAAACAATGAAAATAAAAGAAATATACGGCATCCAAATAGGAAGAGAAAAAGTCAGACTCTGTTTACAGACAACGTGATTCTATATTCCCATAGTCTTGACCCAAAAGCTCTTTCAGCTGATGAACAACTTCAACAAAGTTTCAGGATACAAAATCAGCGTACGAAAATCACTAGCATTTCTGTATACCAATAACAGTCAAGCTGAGAGCCAAATCAGGAATGTAATCCCATTCACAATTGCCACAAAAAGAATAAAATTACTAGGAATACAGCTAAAAAGGGAAGTGAAGGACTTCTACAAGGAGAACTACAAACCACTGCTCAAAGAAATCCTAGATGACACAAACAAATAGAAAAACATTCCATACTCATGTATAGGAAGAATCAGTATCATTAAAATGGCCACACTGCCCAAAGCAATGTATACATTCAATGCTATTCCTCTTAAACTACCAATGACATTCTTCACATAATTAGAAAAAAAAAAAAACTATTTTAAACTGTATATGGAACCAAACAAGAGCCAAATAGCCAAGCCAATTTTAGGAAAAAGAACAAAGCTGGAGATACCATGGTACCTGACTTTGAACTATACTACAAGGGTACAGAACAAAAACAGCATGATACTAGTACAAAAACAGACACATACACCAACAGAACAGAATAGAGAACCCAGAAACATTGCCAACCACCTACAAACATCTGATCTTTCACAAAGCCAATAAAAACAAGCAATAGGAATAGGACTCCCTTTTTAATAAATGGTGCTGGGATCCCTGATTAGCCATATGCAGAAGATTGAAACTGAACTCGTTCCTTACACAATATACAAAAATCAACTCAAGATAGATTAAAGACTTTAAAGCCTAAAACTATAAAAACTCTGGAAGATAACCTACAAAATACCGTTCTGAGCATAGGACCTGGTAAAGATTTCATGATGAAGATGCCAAAAGCAATTGCATCAAAAATAAAATTTGACAAATGGGTCCTAATTAGACAGCTTCTGCGCCCCCCCCCAAAAAAAAACTATCAACAGAGTAAACAGATACATAGAATGGGAGGAAATATTTGCAAACTATGTATGAAAAAATGTCAAATATCCAAAATCTATACGGAACTTAAATTAACAAGCAAAAAAAAAAAAAAAACAAACAAACATGATAAAAAATGGACAAAGGACAAGAACAGACAATTTTCAAAGGAAGACATACACATGGCCAACAAGCATATGCAAAAATGTTCAACATTACTAATCATTAGAGAAATGCAAACCAAAAGCACAATGAGATACCATCTTATACCGGTCAGAATGGCTGTTTATTAAAAAGTCAAAAAATTACAGATGCTGTGCTGACAAGTCTGTGGAGAAAAGAGAATGCTTATCGTCTGCTCATGGAAATATAAATTAGTTCAGCCATTATGGAAAAGCACTTTGGTGATGTTTCAAAGAACTTAAAACAGAATTACCATTTGACCCAGCAATCCCATTACTGAGTATATACCTGAAGAATATAAATCGTTCTACCATAAAAACACATACTCGCATATGTTCATCACAGCACTATTCACAAGAGCGAAGACATGGAATCAACCTAAATGCCCATCATTCGTAGACTGGATAAAGAAAATGTGGTACATATACACCGTGGAATACCATGTAGCCATACAAAAAATGAGTTACGTTCTTTGAAGGAATATGGATGGAGCTGGAGGCCATTATCCTTTGCAAACACACAGAGAAGCAGAAAACCAAATACCTCATGTTCTCACCTACAAGTGGGGACTAAACTTTGAGTAGATACTGACACAAAGAAGGGAACAACAGACAGTGGGGTCTACTTGAGGGTGGAGGGTGGGAGGAGGGTGAGGACTGAGAAGCTATCAGCTGCTGTGCTTATTACCTCGATGACAAAATAATCTGTGTACACCAAATTGCCATGACATGCAATTGACCTGTATAACCAACCTGCACAGGTATGCCTGAACCTAATAGAAAAGTTTAAAAAAAAGAAATAAATCAATTTGTCACCATGTTAATATACTTAAGGATAAAAAACTGATCATCTAGGTGCAGAAAAAAAAGCATTTGAAACAAAGGGAAAAGTTGGAAATACTGTGAGAATTTGCAAAATGTGACATAGAGACACAAAGTGAGCACAGGCTGTTGGAAAAATGAGACTGACAGATTTGCAGGACACAGAATTGCCACAAACTTTCAATGTGTAAAACATGCAGTATCTGCGAAGTGCAATAAAGTGAAGACCGATAAAACCGGATATGCCTGTATGTTTTGTCGTTTGAAATAGGATTTAAATCAATGATGGATCCAGCAGTTAGCACTTGTCCTGCTTAGTCCCTATCCCGACTAACTCTCACAGCCTCACTCTCACCAGAACCAATTCGAAGGAAAAACATCAGCCCTGTTTTTCACAGCAACAGAAGTGGAAATTCATGCAATTATGTGCAGGAATGCAGATGAAGCAGAGACCCTACACACCACTTCCCTTTCCTCTATAACCTGGGTACCAAGTGGCTTTCCTGCCCTTTGAAGACATGACTCCGGGTTTCCTATTGTGTAGTAGAAATTTAGCCTGATACTCACACAAGATTATTTATGTTGCTCAAATTAAAGCACTTTCCTTGTACAGGCTCACAGCCTATTATTTGCCCCCCTCAGCCTAGTGTCTCTGGAAATGTGCTGCCCTTAAAATGTAAATCTATTTTAGGGGGTGTTGGGGGATAGTCTCTTTCTGTTTCCCAGACTGGAGTGCAGTGGCATGATCTTGGCTCACTGCAATCTCCGCCTCCTGGGCTCAAGTGATCCTCCCGCCTCAGTCTTCCAAGTAGCTGGAACTACACGCACACATCACCACACTCAGCTATTTTCTTTAAATTTTTGTAGGCAACAGGGTTTTGCTGTCTTGCCCAGTCTGGTCTCTAACTGCTAAACTCAAATGATCTACCTGTCTTGACCTCCTAAAGTGCTGGGGTTACAGACGTGAACCACGGCACCCAACCTGAGGTGAATCTTAAGACCAAATTTCTCAGAACGACTCGGTTGGCTTGCTTCACATGGAGTCTCCAAGAAATCCCGCCATTACGGCTTAGCCTACAGACTCGTAATCCTTTCCTGGATGCTGTAGTTATTTTCGTGTTCTACTTCTTACTCACATCCTGCTTAATCCATGCCAAAGTAAAATATTTGACCCTCAGGTATTGTAAGGACCTATATAAAGGAATTCTAATGTGAATTATTTAGCAAAATGACCCATTTCCTAATGATGTTTTGTATATTTCTGCATTTTTATTTCCTAGAAAGCCCAAAAGACAAGTAAACCTCTTTGCATACAAATATTCAGTTTCTGTGTACAATATTTTCCCAAAAACTTCAGGATTTACAACAAAATTTATTTGTCCCCTATAAAATGATTATCTGTTCTATTATAAAACATCTTCCACCTCAAACTCTTTCCTGTTACATTCTCACTTAATCCTGTTATCCAGTACATTACCTGCACCTAGAAATACTATTTCTGCGTCAAAAGGATATGTACTTTATCAATCACAGAGCGTAAGCTAATGAACTATTATTATTATTATTAATGTATTAAAACATCTAATAGGCCCTTTGTAAATACTTGTGTCATTTTTAAATAAAAATCTAAGCCTTTAAAGTAGGTGTTTTAGGGACAAAGTCATTTTCAGAAAAGGGATTTTCAATGTGTTCAAATCACAACATAGCAAGTATAGCAGCTTAACTCCACCTATAAATTAAAGAAGAAGCTTGTATTTTTAAGTTTATATGCCCTGAAGTATGCTATTTCTCCTTTGCAAATAAAAACACACAACGTAAGTGAAAAAAGAAAACGTATTAGTCTGCTTGGGCTGTCAGAACAGAATACCGCAGATAACATAGCTTAAATTATAGACATTTATTTCCTCACAGTTCTGGACATTAAAAGCCCATGATCAAGCCTGTGGCAGGATTGGTTTCCCTGAGGCTTCTCGTTGGCTTGCAGATGGCCACCTCCTCATTGTGACTTCGTGAGGCAGTTTCTGTGTGAGCACTGAGCTCCTAATGTCTTTATCTCTTCCTATAGGGCACCAGTCCTACCAAGTTAGGATTCTGCCCTTGTGACCTAATTTAACCTGAATTACCTCCATACAGCCTCTCTCTTTAAATACAGTCACGTTGGGGTTTAGGACTTCAACATGCAAATATTGGAGTGACACAATTCAGTACATAATAGGAAGGCATCAAGAACTGATCCTGTGTCTGTGGGCAGGATCTCTGCAGCACACGGCTGGAACTGTTTCAGAATGAATTCAGTTTTCTTTGTCTATCTTTCTGTAACTTTGTTCTCAAAGAGGGCCTAGATCGCACCATAAATAAATTTGATGCATTCTGATGCTTTTATAGTTATGAGAACAATTTTATTTTTCTTTATAGCTAGTATTGTGTATTTACATTCTAGTGATGTTCTTTTACATTGTGTCTCATGAAATAATAAAAATTACTAGAATAATGCAGTTTAAATAGACAATAACCAATGGTGATGGGATCAATGACAAACAGGGTGACCTGGGCAATCACTTCTAATATTCTTTGACAAATAATCACCATCGAAGTATTTGTATGAACTGTTAAGTAGAAAGTAAGAGAAACATCCTGAATCACAAAATAGAGTCTGTTGGTTTACATAATTAAGAATTACAATTCCAACAGATGGCTTCAGGCATAGCAGGATCCAGGTGTTCAAAGTAAATCATTTGGACTCAGTCTTGCTCTTGCTCTTTCTCTCTTTCTTGTTAGATATGTTATATTTGTTGTAAAGTCAGCTCTTGCTGTGTGGCATTATCTTAACATCTAGCCATGACTGAGAAAGAATGCTGCATTTTTTCCTTCAAAATAACTTTTTCCATCTCTACTTTTGATCCTGAGCTTTCCCCTTGACAAGCTATTGTGTGTAGAGATAAGATGTACTCATTGCCTAACCCGAAGAGATAAATACCAAATGGTGGATAAGGCAAGATTTCCTTTAAGAATCTCAGAATGCAGGGTCCACTAAAAAGTGGATCAAACTCACTAACTTGTTCAATCATATTTAGAAATAGTCTTGCTGATTGCTTATTCGGCAGTGATGTGTTAGTTTAATTATTCCATAATGCGAATGATTTGTAGCTCTCTAAGTGATCCTATGTATTCTAGTATTGTTCTACAAGTTGGGCTTAGGATATGGTGAACATCAGAATGACCGTGAGGCTTTTATTATATAAAGTTGCCTGGATATGACATACAGATACTCTGATTTCAGGGAGTTTGTGCTGTGGCCTCGATACATGTGATTCCCAAAAGTTCTCCTTGGGATTCTGAAGCACAAACTAGTTGAGAAACTGTTATTTAATATATGATATGTTTGTCCTCGCATCACCTATTTCCCATCTTTAGGCCAGAAATCTGAATTTCTAAGAAATAATAGTATCACTAATACCTATAATACGTAGAATGAACCAGACACTCTGAAAAGCACTTTCTATACCTCCTTTACTTAATCCCCACAAGGAATCTGTCACTCTGATGTCTTCCCCTTGAGGATTTAGAACCATTAAGTAAACTGCAAAATTACACCTATGGCCAGGTGCAGTGGTTTATGTCTGTAATCGCAGTACTTTGGGAGGCCAAAGTAAGCAAATCACTTGAGCTCAGGAGTTGGAGACCAGCCTAGGCTACATGGTGAAATCCCGTGTCTTCAAAAAATACAAAAATATCTCCTCTTAACTCTGTCCCAGGACCTCCAAAATACTTCTCTCTCTGACTTTAGGAGTAACACAATCTGTTATGTTATTTTTCTAGAGAAATTTTCTAAAGAAATTTAACTCAGTTTCTGCAGGTATCTGATACTTGGATTGTACATTTCATTGCTAAGTATCTCAGTAAGGTAATTATCTTAAATAAAGGATCAGTTATTTTCTTAAAGGAATTTTGCCATGTTGTGAGAACTTCCAGGTCCAACTGCAACCAGATATTTTTAAATTTCTGTGTTACATTTGCATCTCAAATATCATAACTTCCATTGTTATGGAATTTAACCTAATCCATAATAGACTCTATTTTGTGATTCATAACCTAATCCATAGGTTAGGATTTAACCTAAATCCTAATTCCAATAAACGATACAAAAAAGAAATCATGACTATGAGTAAAAAATAGGATAATAACTGTTATGCTCCTCAAAAGTCATTTCTAACTTCAGTTATTTCTTTCCAATGAGTAGTGGTAATTGACACATGCAAAGAAGACCTTACATATTCCCTGACTTTTCAAGTTTAAATGTTGTCTTTCCAACAGTGATTAATAGATTCGTGGTATCTTTTCTCTAACTTTTAAGGGTTGACTTGTATATGGAACACTTTAAATAATTTGTTCAGGGTTCTGCTATGGCTCTGTCAACATTGCTGTGAAAGTGTTGTTTTCTTCTTTAAATAAAATATATTTCAAAAATAAAGAAAAGAAATAGCACTTATCATAAATAGCTAATACATAGTCATGTGTACACCACTTGGACCTTTGAAATGTTCACATTTACCGTCTTGACTACAAGTATTTGTTTTTTAAGAAATATAATTTCGGCTGGGTGCAGGGGCTCCTACCTGTAATGGCATCACCTTGGGGGGCCAAGGCAGGAGGATCACTTGAGCTTAGGAGTTTGAGACTAGTCTGTGCAACATAGTAAGACCCCTTCTCTACAAAAAATGTTTAAATTAGTTGGATGTGGTGGCATACGCCTGTAATCCCAGCTACTTGGGAGGCTGAGGCAGGAGGATCACTTGAGCCCAGGAGTTTGAGGCCGCAGTGAGCTATCATTGCACCATAACACTTCAATCTGGGAGGCACAGGGACACCTTGTCTCTAAAGAAAAATTTTTAAAAATGTTTAAGAGAAATATAATGTTATGAACAGAGTTGAAGTCCTAGTATGTCTACCTGTCTTCCTTTCCAGGGTAAACCTTCATCCTGGAGTTTGTTTCCTTCCATTCATGCTTTTGTGCATTTGCTATATATGTATGTACTATTCTTATGTCCCGGTTCTTTCCTAAAGAAAGGATTGGAACTTCTCTGAAACTAGATAACTCACTGTCATAGAAATGTAAATAACTGGGACATAAGAATGGTGAGATTGCCTTTAAAAAGTTAAACTATAGAATGAACATTCAATGAATCAGCAGAGATATGTCACATCATTTAACCTGACTGAATATATTAACATATATAAAGAAAAATGTGTTAACCAAAGATCACTGGCCAGTCCCAGAAGCAAAATCTCACTGCTAGGTCTCATTGTAAATTAATAAATTAATTAAACTAAGAGTTCACTGCCTGTGATTTGGCTTCCCATGCAGATTGCCCAAGGGGAGAAAATGGCCTTGTCAAGCAGATTCAAATATTCCAGTTTTTGAGGCAATTACATTTCTCATTGTAAATTGAATTGACATTTAGTCCCAAGATTCTGTTTAACATTAGTCTGCCTCTAAGAGAGAGATCTGCTCACTGAGCTGACAAAATCAGATTTTCCAATGTCTCAGGCTTCTCTGATCAGAGCCTTCCACCAAACCCTCGTATTTGCAGAGGCTCTCGGTAGCCAGCCATATGCATTTTTTCCATAAAAACACTTATGTTTATGCCAGTTAAATCAGTCTTTCCTTCATGATTTTTCTGTTTCTACACATAGAAACTATATTCTATTCCCTCTAAAGACTTATGAAATATTAAATTCTGTTTCTTCTATGATTTGATATTTTAAGCATTTGCCAATTTAATCTCACTGGGTAATGCAGTTCATGTATCAAGAGAAGCTCACCATTCATTCGTTTACTCATTCATGCCATAACTCTTCATCAAGTGACTACTAAGTGACAACTTGCATTTTGTCAGATGCTGAAAACATGACCATAAGGGGTTTCTTTCAGTCTAACAGGGAAAACAAACAAGTTTCCTGTGGTTTGGTACAGCATCTGTAATAGTGCTATAAAGTAACCAATCCAAATTTGGAGATTGAGAGTGTAGAAATGAGAGGGGAAGTGGGAAGGGAAGAAGGAACATTCCAGACAGGAACCAAAGCCCCAGGAATAAAGGAGAATGAGACTTACTTGAAAAATGTGAGTAGTTATATAACTAAAGTAAAAAGACAAAGCAATGCAGGTAAGGAGAATTTCTCAAGGGTTAGATTGGAAAGGTGAACAGAGATTAATCATGACCTTATTTATTCCACAAGTCACTTGGCAAGAGTATTCTTATGAAGTCCTCTATCATTCTAGTCTACTATGTTTGTAATTCTATCAGGGATTCCCAAACTTGTTCTATAAAGAAACAGCAAATATTTGCATAAAAGCAGCAAGATTATTAAAATATCTTTTATGGAATGGACTTAATATATTTTGTCTGCTCAAAACTGTTTCAACATGGAAATGCCTCCCCATTCTCACTCTGGGAATGCCATGTTCATGCAAGTGACACTGCCTGTTTGTCCAGTCCACAGATGGGCATTTGGCCCAAACTAGGCCATTGAAGAACTTCCCTGGATATTTTAGAATCTATCACTAAGAAATAGGCTGTAAAATATCAAGTTAGGTGAGTGTTAGAACTGTCAGTCTGCCACTGAGAAAGAGACAGTAACTGTCATCGAGAAAGAAACTGTAAAACATAAACTTAGGAGCTGTTAACAGACATGTTCTATCAAGTGAACAGGAGAGCAAAGATATCTACCTTGCCACAACAAAAAGAAGAAGTAAGCAACCTACAGAAAGAAGCCTGGGTACAAGTTGGAGCCTCCTAAGCGGATTCGGGTCTTGGGTCGGCTATTCCAGATTCCTAACTATAATCTTATCCTTGGGTTCTATGAAACATCCAATGATCCTTAAAATACAGTATTATTTTGGTTTTGATGTAAGTTACTTTAGTTTCTGTTTCTGTTTTTTCACCAATTAAGAAGTAATAATACAGGGATTTGTTGTTTAGGCACATAGTCAATGCTTATCTGTGTTTATTTGATTTGGATCTAGAAAATGTCTACACAAATAAAGTTAAGAGGAAACAGCTATCCAGAAACACACACACACACACAAACACACACACACACACACACACACGTGTGTCTTCTGAAATCTTTATATACAAAAAAAAATACCCAAATGGAAAAAAAAAGCCATGTCTGACTAAATATATTAGCTTGATGTCAAAGAAACCATAGACATGTTTTACATATCTATGACAATGAGTTAGCTAGTTTCAGAGAAGTTTCGATCCTTCAGTCTTACAGAGAAAATGCTATGATCAAGGTTCATGACAAAACAAACTTTTCTACATCACCAAAACAGAGCAGTTGAATGGCAGGTGAAGCCAACTCTCAAATGAGTCTACTGACATATTCAGACACTCTTCCTCTGTATTACTTCAGAGATGGTCAAGGATCAGCAATGTGTGGTCACCTATTAATAGTTGATTTATAATTGAACAATATTTCAGGTGACAGATATGGATCAGCATACCCAAACATATTTGGCCCTGAAGAATTTGAATGCACGTACCTACCCCGCCTCAGGATCCTTTGAGCATAGGGAATTTGGTAGAAATTTACAGTCAGCCATTCTCTTTGCAATAAATGAGATCAAAGGATTGTATCAGCAGCACCATCTGTTTCTGATATAATATGTCTCCTCTTCTAAATATATACTGCAATCATCTAGGTTAGTGGTTCTCAAAGTGTGGTCCCTGGACCAACAGCGTTAGCTATTGGGAGCTTGTTCTGCTACATATTATTGTTTGAGAACCACTGCTCCGGGACAAGCATGGCTCATTCATGACATTTTGGAAGGAATAAGAGGTAAACAATGGACAGTGAGAATGCTTACATACACTTGTTTGGGCAACAGGACAATGATGCTTATATAATCAAATGTTCGAATATGCCTGAAATTTCATAGCATGCATGCATGATAAATATATTATGTTTAGATGTATTTGACTTGTATAAAAATAAACATTTGGATATCACACTAGTTAATAAAACATGACTCTAATATGTAAAGACTTCTCACAATCCTTTCTTGGATTTTTCTTTCTCATTTTCTTTAGGCAATTACAGGAAATGATCGGGCCACTCAGGAATTTTACTAGTAAATGAAAGCTGAGATACCATAAAAACAAATTATTTTCATTTTTAAAAACGTTTTTAACTTATGCTTATTAAGTGAAGAAGGGCTTATCCACTCAGGCATGCTTACACTAATTCAGTATTTAGCACTGAATTATATTTTGGAAGAATCAAGAGAATAAATATAAGTATATATATAGAGTAACATGCCACGTTTTATGTTTCTGCATGGCTCAGGTCACTCAGTTTCATTACAGGAAATTGTCAGTAATCTAATAATTTTAAATGTTATTAAATTACTGTTAACACAGTAATAAGCATAAGTTAAAAACATTTGTTGGAATGATAATCCAATAACTTTTAATGTTATTAGATTACCATTCTAACAAAATGAATTCAAATTGGAGAAAAAAAAGTTACTGAATATTTCTTCAATTTATTAAGCTCCAAAAAGCCATACCCTAAAACTCTGTTTTCATATTAGAGAGATATTTTTGTTGTAAACATTACATCTTGCTTTTTTATAATATAACATTCCTCAAACTTATATTTGAAAAGATATGTTTTGTTTAAATAGACTTACATTAATGTGTTTTATGATTATTAGAAAATATTGTTATTTTTATCTGGTATTAACTAAATTTTAAAAAACATTTTTTGTCTCTGCCTTTCATTCTGTTCTTTAACCAAATAATTTTCTAAACAAATACTTAGCAGAATAATACAGGCTGTTTAAAAGAATTTTCATACACCAAGTGAATTGCTCTTGTAATATTTGTTGTACTATTTTATTTAATCTGTCCCTAGGTCAAAGTGCATATATATTGGTTTTTAAAAATAGAAAAGAGCCATTTCATATTTATATAAATCTTTCTGTAGGAGGATCAAGAGTTTACAAAAGTTTATTGTACACATGGTCATTTTGATTAAACGCTATAGAACAAAATTACTTTCATAATTGTAAACAAAGTTTATTTCTTTGTTTTTACTATTTGAATCATTTCTCAAAATACACAAAATTGTCTGATTTTTCATCTCGTTAATATTTTTTTCTGTAAAAGAAAAACACAAAGACTTTGGTACAGAATCCAGGAACCTCACTACAAGGAAAGTCTTTGCTATTTCTAAATGAATGTTGTCACTATAGTTCCCTCGTTTCCCTTGGTAAAAGATATGAAGTTTGGTCACCTATTTTTGTGTTTGTGATATTCTAAAATATCTGCTCCCCGACCTCCTATACCATTGAAAATCTCTGCATTATATGTTCATAAGTTTGTATGTTTTCATGTCAAGAAAATAATGAACCATTTAGTTATAATTTTTCAATGGTATGAAAGATCTATATGACAGTAAACTTGTATCTGTTAAAATTGAAAGTCGTTGGAATATAATGTTTGAAGTGTCCTCATATGTATATAACTTACATGTAAGACAGATTGGATTTTGCTCTTCAACTGTTAAAACTGCAATATTTGCAGTTAAACTCTTTACCAATAGGTGGTGCTAGAAAGTTTAATATTTATTGCAATAGTTTAACTTACTGGAAAAATGTGCTAAAATGTTTTTCTGTGTGTTGTAAAAAGGTGCTATAAAGCAGTGTGTACATAATTAGTCCTTGCTTGTCTGAATTTTTTTTTTAACAGCCTCATTTAAGAAAGTTCGACTGGTCGGTGGGAGCGGCCCTCACGAGGGGAGAGTGGAGATACTCCACAGCGGCCAGTGGGGTACAATTTGTGACGATCGCTGGGAAGTGCGTGTTGGACAGGTCATCTGTAGGAGTTTGGGATACCCAGGTGTTCAAGCCGTGCACAAGGCAGCTCATTTTGGACAAGGTAATTGAAAGAAAATCTTGTGGGGTTTGTTGTCGTTGTTGTTGCTGCTGTTTGAGATGCAGTCTCATTCTGTCGCCCAGGCTGCAGTGCAGTGGCGCGATCTCGGCTCACTGCAACCTCTGCCTCCCGGGTTCAAGCGATTCTCCTCCCTCAACGTCCCTAGTAGCTGGGACTACAGGTGCCCGCCACCACGCCCGGCTCATTTTTTGTATTTTTAGTAGAGACGGGGTTTCACCACGTTCGCCAGGATGGTCTCGATCTCCTGACCTCGTAATCTGCTTGCCTCGGCCACCTACAGTGCGGGATTACAGGCGTGAGCCACCGATGCTTGGTCAGAAAGTTTTGTTTTTAAAAAAATGAAATGCAGGCATTTTCTAATGACACAGAACAAAGTAGTGACAGGAACATAGTCTAGGCTGGGTACAGTGGCTCACACTTATAGTCCCAGCACTTTGGGAGGCTGAAGCGGGAAGATCACTAGAATAAATGAGTTCAAGACCAGCGTGGACAGCATAGTAAGATGCTATCGCTACCAATTAAAAAAAAAAGAAAGAAAGAAAGAAAAGAAAAAAGCGAGGCATGATAGCATGCACCTGCAGTCCTAACTACTACAGAGGCTGAGGTGGGAGGGTCGCTTGGGCTCAAGAGTTCCAGGTTACACGAGCTATGGTCATGCTGCTGCACTGCAGCCTGGGTGACAGAGCAAGGCCTGTCTCTGAAAAACAAATTTTTACAGAAAACTAGAAAAAGGTAAGATGAACTTCTCAAATGCCTAGAAGATATTGCCAAGTGCTAATATACTATGATTTATTGAGTAATGAGTATGTGCCAGGCATTGTGTTAAATACCTGCATAGTAATAATAATAGGTCACAATTACATCCTAAAATGATTTTCGTATTAGGCCGGGCATGGTGGCTCATACCTGTTATCCCAGCACTTTGGGGTGCTGAAGTGGGTGGATCACTTGAGGTCAGGAATTTGAGACCAGCCTGGCCAACATGGTGAAACCCCATCTCTACTAAAAATACAAAAATTAGCCAGGCATGGTGGTGCATGCCTGTAATCCCAGCTACTCGGGAGGCTGAGGCAGGAGAATCGCTTGAACCCAGGAGGTAGAGGTTGCAGTGAGCCAAGCTGTACTCCACCATGGGTGACAGAGTGATATTCTGTCTCAAAAATATATATATTATTATTATCATATTAGGTTTAAGAGATGGATTTAAGCAGAAGGCTCAGGTTCTAGAGTCTTCAGATCCCAGAAGGATAATTTAATTTTATGAAGAGAGGAGATGTCAGAAAACAGAGTGGTAATGTGCAGAACTTCTGTAGCCAGGTTCAGCCCCTGGCCCCAGTTTGTAACTTGCACCCTAAAGGTTTACATAGAAGAAACAAAGGAAATAAACAGCTTCAAATAGATCTCTGGAGTTTCCAAATTTTCCATCCCTGTCCCATATTTAGAACATTTTTCCCAGGTTGAAAAGTGTGGGTTTGAAATCATTCTTGCACCTATAAAATTTATCTCCAAAAGTAAAACAGTAAGATATTTTCAAGGTCAACAGCTAGATATTTGCTTTTGTTTTGTTTTTCTTTTTTGTTGTTTTAGAGAAGAGGAAAAAGAAAAAACAATCCTCAACTCTTCATCCCTAGAGAATTGAATGATGCCCTCAGTTATTTAACAAGACTGAGCTCCTAATTTGAGTTTCCACATTGGTCTTTTGTTTTGTTTTTGTTTTTGTTTTTTTGGTTTTGGAGACAGGTCTCCCTCTATCACCTAGGCTGGAGTGCAGGGCGCAGTCTCGGCTCACTGCAACCTCTGCCTCCTGGGTTCAAGTGATTCTCCCTCCTCAGGCCCCTGAGAAGCTGTGACTGCCGGCATGCACCACCATGCCTGGCTAGTTTTTATATTTTTGGTGGCTATGGGGTTTCATCATGTTGCCCAGGCTGGTCTCAAACTCCTTGGCTCAAACTATCTACCCACCTTGGCTTCCCAAAGTGCTGGGATTACAGTTGTGAGCCACCACACCCAGCCCACGTTTCCAAATTGTTTTGTGGGAACAGAATCCATTTCTATGATAACTAACATTCACAGAATGAAAGACCATTTATTTTAAATACATAATCACATAAAACATTTCAAGTGACTATTACCATCTATGAAGGGGACACCCAGAGTTCTAACAGAGGACATAACGATTATTATCCATGTTCTTAGTCACCTGGTAAATGACTGAAGATTCTTCAGCTTTAGAAATAAAAGCATGTGGATGTTTTGGATTCTCAAGATGTGCTTTTGTTGACAAATGAAGTATAAAAATTGCCAGTTATTTAGATAATATAATAAATGCAGACAAGCTCAGTATAAAAAAAGAAAAGTACCCTAAAATACCCCTAGTCTGGATGAATTATTTTGATGCTTACATTATGCAGGATTTGACAACTCTGCCTTTAGCATTGTTTCTTTAAGACAGTGGTTCCCAACCTTTTTGGCACCATGAACCAGATTTATGGAAGACAATTTTTCTCTGGACCAGGGATGGGAGAAAGTTTGGGGATGATTCAAGCACATGACATTTATTGTGCACATTATTTCTGTGATTATTATACTGTAATATATAATGAAATGATTATACAAGTCATTCTGATGTAGATTATACCACTCACTATGTGGAATCAGTGGGAGCTCTGAGCTTGCTTTCCTGCAACTAGACGGTCCCATCTGGGGCTTATGGGAGACAGTGACACCAAAAGTGTGTTGCTTATGTCCGGTCTACTCCATAATCTCATTTTGGTTGCTGTCACTGCAGAAAACCCTGCTTCACTAAGATAAGATGTTGGAAATGGAAGCAACCTTTTCAGTGCTTTTGTGGCAGTTTCAGGATATTCTGCTTTAAAACTTTAATCCAGAAGGTATGGAGATTTGAAGTTGTCTCAGACATACTTTTAAAGGCACCAAATGCAGCTGTACAACTGAAGTACATCAACTCACTTTCCACTCTAAAGCCTGCCCTCAGATGCAGCTTGTCACTTGCCACTCACTGACAGGGTTTTGATATGAGTCTGCAAGCAATTGATTTATTATTGCCTCTGTGCCGTCACACTTCTCTGCTAATGTTAATCTTCATTTGCAGCCACTCCCCAGCTCTAGCATCACGGCTGCAGCCCCACCTCAGATCAGCAGACATTAGATTCTCATAAGGAGCATGCAACCTATGTCCCTCACATGTGTAATTGACAATACGGTTTGTGTTCCTATGAGAAGCTAATGCTGCCACTCATCTAACAGGAGGCGGCACTCAGGCAGTAATGTGAGTGATAGGGGGCGGCTGTAAATACAGATGAAGCTTTGTTCGCTCGCCTGCTGCTCACTTCCTGCTGTGCAGCCCTGTTTCTAACAGGCCATGGACCACTACTGGTCCATGGTCTGTGGGCTGGGGACCCTTGCTTTAAGAAACTAGCCCAGTAGTACAGCGGTTGAGGTGAGGCTTTTTCGTGGAGAGCACGAAATCAAATGGAGAGCAACAGTAGTAGTATACGTACTTTAATTCAAGGAAAACTAGTAAGTGCTGGCAAAATACAACCTGTGGTATGAAAGTGAACAAGACATCATCTGTAGCTTTATTTTTTCTCTCAGCATGAAGCTTTGCCGTGGACTTCAAAGATATTTTTCCACCGTAGTTACAAACATAGGTGAGAAACACATAGTTGGAAGACTATTGCCCTAAAATTGCATTAACTTTAAGGCTTAGTCTCACGAGTAAAATAGTATTTTCCTCAGAGCTTTTATTCATTCCTACTTATATCTCCATAAGATAGGGATTTCTGATCTAAAGAACTGGTAAGAAAGGAAGACAATAGGTATATTGAGATACTAAGAAGAGAATTTTTTTTTAAGTTTAAATAAGAATACAATGACAGAGTTTAGTCTCATGTGAAATTATTTACTTGGCTATGTGAAGATAAGTCTCTCAAGTTTTCTTGACATAATTTTGTCTAAATTTTCAGGAGGCTGTTTGTTTATGGTAGTTGGTGATTCTGTACATTGTCCCAGAGTTTTATTATCATCAAACAATCCTTTTACATTTTTCAGCATCTAGTGAAGCAAACTGGAAAGATTAGGAGTTTTCTAACTTAAAACATTGCAAGTTTAAACTTTAGCTGTGGTTATTGTGTTTCAGAATTTCAATTTCCTTTCCAATAAAGTGAGAATAACACCGATCTGGTGGATTTGTCTTGAAGTCTAAGTTAACTAGCATATGGAAAGCACCACTACAAAATCTGACTCACAATGTTGTGTTGCGCAATACTGAAGGAGATCACTCCTAGCAGCAATACAAACTGTATAATCACACATTTATTTGCTATTATCTTTGAAAGAGTCAGATCACTATTACATTGTATATTGACATTAGTGATATTCCAAGGATAACTCAAAGTAGATATCCCACTAATATGACTTAGATTTTGCTTGTTTGTTTGTTTTATAGACAGGGTCTTACTCTGTCACCTAGGCTGGAGTACAATGGTACAATCACAGCTTAATGCAGCCTCAAACTCCTGCACATTCACATGATCTTCCCACCTTCACCTCCAGAGTTTCTTGGGACCACAGGTATGCACCACATACCTGGCTAATTTTTTTTTTTAATCTTAATTTCTTATCAAGACAGGGCCTTGCTATGTTGCTCAGGTTCATTTAAAACTCCTAGCCTCAAGCAATCCTTCTGCCTCAGCTTCCCAAAGTACTGGAATGACAGGTGTGAGCCACTGCACCTGGTTTGACTTAGCTCTTGTTTCCACTCCCTGCCTAAAGTTCAGTACCAAACAACTAAAGAATAATTATGCAAATTTTAAAATAATAAAGCAAAATGAGCTGAGAGAAAAAAATAGAACCAATATTATTTGCTCTGAAGAAAATGATTTGAAAAGTAAGTTTTATGATCTACTTCACTGGACATTGTATTTCAAGAGACAGGCTTACATTATTAACTGATTGGGGATTTGACATGGCTAACGAGGTTTTTATGGAAAGCTGTTTAAAACATTCCTCATTTTTTCACTCCTCCACCTTAAATTTACAGTTTCACTGTAAGAGAAAAAGAAAAAAGCAATTTTGAATGCAGAGCAGAGACAAGAGACTTAGAAAAATGAGTGGATGAGTAAAGAAGTGAAAGAGAAACATGCATTAATGTTTTAATTATTTATCATTCTCTTAGGAAAGTGAGAAGAATCAGGTTCATATCATATTGTACGTAATTACCAAAATTGAAACAAAAAGGAAAACAAGTTTTATTTATTTATTTATTTATTGAGATGGAGTTTTGCTCTTTTTGCCCAGGCCAGAGTGCAGTGGCACAATCTCTGCTCACTGCAACCTCTGCCTCCCAGGTTCAAGCGATTCTCCTACCTCAGCCTCCCAAGGAGCTGGGATTACAGGCATGCTCCACCACACCCAGCTAATTTTTTGTGTATTTAGTAGAGACGGGGTTTCTCCATGGTGATCAGGCTGGTCTCGAACTCCTGACCTCACGAGATCTGCCCACCTCGGCCTCCCAGAGTGCTGGGATTACAGGCATGAGCCACCGTGCCCAGCCAGAAAACAACTTAAATGAATCCTCTTTATATAATCCCTCATTGCAGAAACAATGTAATTTTTGGACAGTCTCCACATATTTTTTTTCTAGTTTTAAATAGCAAACCTGGCTTCGCAGATAGAATCCTTGTTAGTGTTAAGAACAATTAGTTTTGCAGTTGCCAGTAAAATGACTTACAGTAATAAAGTTTCAAGCATGCTCCTTTAAATAGGTTCTTTCATTTGGATGCACCTTTTTTCTGACCAGCCAAAACAAGTTTAATTAAGTAAGCACTGAGGGGCATCTACTGTTCATCAATGCACAGGGCAGCGAAAGGAGAGTGAGTACTTTTGGCCCTGTATCCAGGCTTTCCAAGCTCTTGTGCCTGTGGCCTCCCTGCAGCAAACTTGGATGAGCTTTATCAGACAACAGTGGTACCTTCAAGAATTTGCTCCAGGTATATCTGAGCCTGTGTGGATGCTGGTGAAGGAAGTAAGATCTGGAGTAACTATTGCATCCTCTCCTGAGTTTAGAGTGCTGAAATTCCAAACCTGAAAACAGAAACAAAAGTAACATCTAAACATAAATGCCATTTAGAAGTTATTCTTAGCTAACTTTTCTTTGCTTTTTTATTACCACTTTCATATACTATAATCAATTTTCTATGTGAAATTTTCAAAAAAAAAAAAATAAGTGCAAACAGAAGGCAATCAAAAAATACAACTCTATACCTCTGAACTATCCTTTAATGAATGGGAGTAAAACTAATCTCAAAGATAAATAAATATATCAAAGGGTCACAAGTCAAATTTTTACATAGTGCTTTTTGTGCGTTGAATGTTTTAAAATGTAAATGTTTGAATGTCAAATATTATGGAAAGTAATATAGGGCCAGTCCATAGAGCTGGGTAATCATAGAAAAATAGCTTTTTTTTTTTTCCATAGAGAAAATAAGTAGGGCTAGCAGAGGTCACCAAACTTGTACACATTTACATAGTCATTATGTTGATTGTGGGTGCATGGGGGTGGGAAGAAGGGTCAAGATTCATGCCTTAACCTGGCTCTCATACCATGCTTTCTCCGCCAGATGAAACATCCTTCCAAGTCCTTTATACTTGAGAACTTCATTTCTAAAGAGCTTGCTTCTTCAGAATCTTAGAATCATGAAATATTAAAGGTAGACAAAGTCTTAAAGCTATGTTACCCTTACCCCTGTATTCTGCATATCATAAAATTGAGGAAAAATAAGTGATTTCTCTATAAGCACAAAACTAGAATCCAAACTATATGCACTATTTACCCATTCATCTCTACTTTGATTCCCACAGTGTTTTCAACTTTCATTCACAATGTTTTTCTCAAAGCAGACACTGTTCACAAAACACTTCCCAACTAGGCTTAAAAGTGATAGAAATTTATGTCACTCAGCCATGACTAGATATAATGAAAATACACATTCAGACACTTTTTACTATTAACGATATTTGCTCCCCCATTTATCTATTCAGCAGCTGATCTCAAATCTCATCATTTTATAATATATCTGGGTGATGTATGAAACTGATTATCTTTTATTTTTCATAGAAATGCTGGTAAGATTAAAGATACCCAAATACCCCAAAGAAATATCAGTATCTTTCATTTTTTATAAAGAGTTAAGAGGATGCCAGGCGCAGTGGCTCACCCCTGTAATCCCAGCACATTGGGAGGCTGAGGTGGGTGGATCACAAGGTCAAGAGATCAAGACCATCCTGGCCAACATGGTGAAACCCCGTCTCTACTAAAAATACAAGAATTAGCTGGGCGTGGTGGTGCACACCTGTAATCCCAGCTACTCAGGAGGTTGAGGCAGGAGAATCATTTGAACCCAGGAGGCGGAGGTTGCAGTGAGCCGAGATCACACCATTGCTCTACAGCCTGAGTGACAGAGGGAGGCTCTGTCTCAAAAAAAAAAAAAAAAAGATATATATATATAAAATATATATATCTTTTATATATATATAATCAATATCATATATCGTATATATAAAATCAATATCAATCCCTACAACCCTCAAATTATAAAAGAAATCATAGATGTATATATGGCTAGGTATACAGGTGGAAAGATAAGAGAGAGAGAAAGAGAGAGAGGAAGAGGATTAGAGACTAAAAACATATCTAAGAAACACACATACTTTTTGTACAGCTTTCTACTGACTAGAAATAATAGTTCAGAGGCACAAAGAAAATAATAACAATGACAGCCCCAACAACGAAAATCCTTGAGTAACAGTTATTATCTAAAGAAATAAAAACAAATTTGTTTTTTATCTCATTGGCTTACACAAGGATAAAATTTTATGAATTTTATACTATCTCTGCATTAATTTTTTAATGCAGAAAACAATTTGGAATGAGATGGAAAATATGTATTAAATAAATTTTTCCCCTGGGCTCAATAGTCTTGAGTATATTAATGTAAAAATAAAACAACAAATCTTTGGAAATTACTTCTATAATTCTCTCTAGACATCTGTGTAACCAATACATATCACTAAGCTTTAAGTGTCATGATGTTCTGTTGCCTGGATCTATTCTTTGTAATTTTGAGAAAGTCATACACCCTTTCTGAGTCTCAGTTTATGTATCTATGAAATGGAGATAATTACCATTATTTAACAAGGTAATTATAAAAAGTAAATTTAGAAATGTATGTGAAAAGACCTAGCATATTACCTTATACACAAGCGCTTAAAAAAATTTCACTGTGTCTGAAACTTTTCCACATAGCAAAAGACAGAGATACCAAATTCCACAATACATTTGTCACATCCATGTGTCCTCAGAGGAAAAATAACCGGAATAAGAATCAGAGGCTCTAGATACGATATTTGCTCTGGCATGATTGCATATGTGATCTCAGTTGCTTCATCTACCTAGAAGATAAGCCCTCCCAGGAAGTCAGTCCACAAGAGTGTGGACTTTGGTCTTGTTCACTCATGTAGGCACTCAAAGCAGATTTGCTAAATAAGTAAGTCTAACAATGAAGGAGGTTGCAGTAAGTCATTGATTAAAGGCAGTGGCTCAGGGTAGACACGGGGTGGGAATGCTATGTGACTTTGAGCACACATAGTTCCTTATCCTCGCTGATTTTCAGTTTCCTAAACAGTAAAATGACACAATAATGGCATTCAGTTTTTGAAATTTATTTGAGGATTCCATGGAATAATACATCAAATGTGTAAGTGTTTCCTGCCACATAAAATTCTTAAAAGAGTGGACTTAAATTTTCATTATTACAACCACAACCTTGGTATTCTAACATTCATGAATTCCCTTACCGCAGTTTCTAAAAACATGTGTTTACATGTCAGCATATTAATCAACTAAATAATGTTTTTCCTTTGCTGTTCATGTTGGGACGACCTTGCTGGTGCTGTGGACATTTGGAGAATTCCCACTCTCAATTTCCTTTTCCTGGATTGTACAAATTCTGCACTGCTGAAATCTAAATTCACTGACTAGACCTACAAAATATAATGCCAAAGCATCACAGTAGCCCAGGTTCAGAATTCATGGAGCCACTCTCACACTCTCCAAATTATGAAAGAGCCATGGCTTTCATCAAAAGTTTAATTTCTGTTTGTTTATACAATTTATAAATGACAATAAATATAATAGATACAATTTACAAATGTCTCAGTACTTTGGCTTCCTCCTGTATTAACATGGGAATAGTCTTACTATTTGCGCAATTGTTTGTATTTGCATGTATTTTTAAGTAGCCCTTTGAGGCTTTCAAAAAGTTTTTATAGACTTTATATACTTAAAAGGAAACACAGATATACAAACACATATACACATAAAAATATGCTCACACATACAATCACAAACACAAAAGGGAACATGCCATGCCTAGTAAGATTAATTTGGGAACTAAAAAGTGTCCCTGGCAAGGTTTCTGATTTTGAGATCATATTCCTTTACTCTTTTCCTTCTTCTGCCTTAAAAGTTCAAGTCAAAAAGGCTCAATACTGTTATAAACACCTCACAAAATACTTGGGCTCTCCAACTTACTATTACCACTCTCTTAATTGATCAGCTCATGAAAACCTTTGCTCTGTCATTTTCTTGCTGTTTGTTTGTGCTTGCAATTAGTAACATTCTTAATCCATGGTTTCCTTACAGGATGGTTTGTAGGCCCTTGGCTGATTAATTAGTTCTACTTTAATTAAAAATAGATAATGTATTTGATAAACCAGGCACACATAAGTTGAAATACATGGGAAGATAAGAAAAGGAGGAAGATGCTTCGATTAAGTTTTCCTTTTTCCAGTTTATCTTACATACAAATATACCCCCAAGATCTTTTGACATACATATACACTTGGATCATCAGGTTATTACATACACTCATGATTATTAAGGCTGAAACTTTCTTATTTTTAGATTAATAATAAAACTAATTTGTCAAATCCTTTAAAAAATTCTTAATCTCTACTTTCATAGAACTGTGTAGGTACTTTGCATTTTAGTAGTTTACAGGTTAACAGTATAAAGTGTTCTGAAGCAGGAGATTAATGTTTGATTCCTACTAGAGAGCACAGAACTTGAATACAGAAAATAATAAACACTTTTGTTGTTTAATTAGTGAAGGAATTAATGGCTTTGCCCCACACGAACAGAAACACTAAACTCTAAATTTACTAATGCAGTTGCGCCTCATTATTGCAGGTACTGGTCCAATATGGCTGAATGAAGTGTATTGTTTTGGGAGAGAATCATCTATTGAAGAATGTAAAATTCGACAATGGGGGACAAGAACCTGTTCACATTCTGAAGATGCTGGAGTCACTTGCACTTTATAATGCACCATATTTTCATTCACAACTATGAAATCGCTGCTCAAAAATGATTTTATTACCTTCTTCCTGTAAAATCCATTTAATGAATATTTAAGAGATTAAGAATATTGCCCAAATAATATTTTTAAATCACAGGATTAACATATTGAAAACCTTCATACTTACCATTTATATCTATATTTAAACCATTTTAACTTCTATAGGTTTTTAAATGGAATTTTCTAATATAATGACTTATATGTTGAATTGAACGTATTGAAGTTTATAGCTTCCAGATTACAAAGGCCAAGTGTAATAGAAATGCATAACAATAATTGACTCCAATTCATAATATGTTCATCAGGAGATTACAATTTCTTGCTCTTTTTGTCTCTGTAATCTATTTAGTTGATTTTAATTACTTTCTGAATAATAGAAGGATTCAGAAGATATCTTTTGTGCCTAGACTGCAAAACCTCCAATCCACACATATTATTTTAAAAGAAGGATGTTATCCAACTATTAAGATATCTCAGTGTGCAATAACTTGTGTAGTAGATATCAATGTTAATGATATGTCTTGGCCACGATGGACTAGGGAGCTTATTTTTCTTGTCATGTATTGACAACTGTTTAATTGAATCATGAAGTAAATTGAAAGCAGAACATATGAGAAAACTTACCATCATAATATTTGTCCAGATAATTGGTGGATCAAAAATGCCACTTGTTAACAGGAAGCTTAGTTTGTTATGTGTTTTAAATTGAATAATTAGCTTGTTACAATTCTAGGACATGGTGGTTAAAATGTAAAGCTCATTACTCCATTTTAACAAACAGAATGCAAACATCTTGAGTGCAGAAGAAAGAGAAATTTCAGTTTTTTGGAGTCTTTTATGAAGTCAGTCAACATTTACAACCGGGGGTGGGGGAGGCCTCTTTAGTCCTAAAGGGACAATAACTCGGAGCATGCCCCAAAAAGTAGCTTAGCAACTTTTTGTTGGTAGTCAACCCATCCCCAGGGCCACAGTGTAGAGTGTGAAAAGCTACCCTGAAAACAGTGATTCTACTCTGAAAGTGACTGTCTGCAGAAAGACCAATAGTTGATATTAAAGCCCAAATGAATTCAACCTCAGCCCTGAAAATAACAGAATTCTTCAAGTTTCCTATGACCAATTCACAAAAAAATGTAATTGTAAACTAGTACTATTATGGAATTACTCTACTGTTCTTTCTTTAATAGTGGCAAATGAAAGCATAAGCTTAAACACTCTTTCATATTCTGAAGTCTCACCACACACAGTAACCAAGTGGTAGATTCACAACCCTCCAACTTAAAAAGGCAAAAACTTACCTTGGAATTGGAATTATTGTAAACAGCCTACTGAAAATGCACTTTTATCATGTAACATTCTTCTACTTGTTTAACATTGCTGATTTTCTCTGGCAGCATAATTTTGTGGTTAAGAGAATGAATTCTGAATGTACACTTTCTGTCTCAAACCCTGGCTGTACTTTCAGCTAGTTATTAATTCTTTGTGTTCAATTCCACTATCTAGGTATTTTCTTCAAAAGGTAAATACAATGGTTTTTGAAAGAATGATGTGCATTATTAGCCTGCTTGGGATGTCTGAGATCAGTGCCTATGGGTTGTTAATACTTTATTGCTGTCTGGTATATGTGTGCTGATTTATCACTTATGCATAGTTACATCTTTAATAAGTAATCTAAAAATCCTTTTTGTATTTGAGAGAATCTATGAAGTTCAGTCCAGTGTAGAAAAGAACCTAATAGCACTAATACAAATTGAGGACTTAATTTACTTTGGAATGTTGAATTGAATTCACTCCATTAAAAAAACAGAAATTTGTGATTTGGTTTTTTTGAAAAAATAGCTCAGCTGACCAGAATGAATGTATTCTACTTGTTGAGCCATCTAGCATCACATTAAATGCAAAATGTATATTTAAATAAAAGAAGAAGAAAAAAGAAAGAGCAAAGGGATGTAGAAAATGAAGAATAACCATTGATATCTAAGGGCCAAACATATTCCACCTAAATTATCTAAATAGCTTCAAATCAAAACTTTCCATTTTTTCAAAATGTATAGACCATCGTAGTTTGTACTCAAGTAAAGTATTACATTAAAGCATGTGCCTATTACAAATCATATACAGTTGACCCTTGAACCACACAGAGGTTGGGAGCACTGACCCCCTGCACAGTGAAAAATCCACATATAACTTTTGACTCCCCAAAAAGTTAGCCACTAAGAGCCCGCGGGTGACCAGAATCTTTACCAATAACATAAATAGTCAATTAACACATTTTGTATTACTAATAATGTAGTCAATTAACACATTTTGTATTACTAATAATGTAGTCAATTAACACATTTTATATGCATGATGTACTGTATTATGACAATAAAATAGAGAAAAGAAAATATTAAGAAAATCATGAGGAAGAGAAATGTATTTACTATTAATCAAGTGGAAGTGAACCATCATAAATGTCTTCATCCTTTATTGTTGTTTTCATATTGAATAGGCTGAGAAGGAGAAAGATGGGATTTGGATTTGCTTTCTCAGGGGTCGTAGAGGTGGAGGACCCATATATAAATGGAACAGTGCACAGTTCAAACTCAAATTGTTTAAGGGTCAACTGTAATAATATTTGCTATTAAGGGTAAAATGAAATATTTCTACCCTCAGTAATTTGTTTGATCAGGATGCCCAAAGCAATCACAGTCAAGACATAACCATCCTTGGGTTACAGTGATAAGCATTATTTACCCTCCAGAGTTGAAGAAGCTCAAGGCTGGTGAAGCTCAAGATCCCATGTTAACTAAATAAAATCAAGATTCTGGCAGAGAGGAGGAAAAAGTCCAATGTTTATCAGGTAGACAATTAATAATGTTCCCTCAGAAAAGCAAAATTAGGAGACAATTATGTTGAATTTTTTTTTAATTCATTGAGACAGTATATAGGAATTTTAGGAACATCTGTTTGGCACTAGATGTGGCTTTGGCTTTCAATCACCCGTATAACCATAATATAGCCTGATTTTTTTTCAACTATGCATTTTCTTTGCACTTTTTCTTTATTGAATGTTAGGTAATAGATTTTTAAATGTTTTTTCTTTAACCACACCAATCTTCTGATCACATAACATAGTGAAATATGTATTCCTTTCTGATATTTATCAGCTATTTTTCTTTGCAGAGTAATTTATATTTAAAACTCTTAGAATTTATATTTTTAAAATGTTAGTATCTTAACAAGAACTGATTTTATGTAGATGTTAGTATTGAGTACATTTACTTAAACAGAAACAAAGAGCAATATTAACAAAATGGTGGAGTTGGCAGGTTCATGAACTCATTCCTTTAGAGAAATATCAAAAAATAAATAGAAACTGTTAGAATCAACTTTGTCAGGACTCTGAAAAAAAGTCAAAATTTTAGAGCAACTAAGCAAATGTTAAGTCAAGAAAAAGGCAACTTTGAAACAACAATGAAGTTTGTGATGGTTTTACCTGCCTTCCCCCTACCTCCTCCTGAATGCAGCAATGCTTTTTGTCTTGAGGCAGTGGTAGGCAGTCTACATTCGTAGCTTGGGCCCTTGGTCCCTAGTTCCAGAGGAAGCAGAGACGACCTTCTTCACAAATGGTTATGTATGTCTGTTTTAATCTGTCTAAGACATTCCTTGAAGGACTGATGCAAAGCATTCATCTCTGTTTCACTTAATTTTGAATTCAGTTTGCTAAAGTAGTGACCATTGTTAAAAAACACTGTAAGCTGAAGTAACAACCCTCAAATGTGTGGGTCACAACATTATAGTTGAAACATGAAATAGAGAGCATAAGGCTTGGTAGCAAAAGCTGAAGAGAGTTTCTTTGGGAAATTAGGTTGTTTAAAAAGAAAATGAATGCAGGGAAATTTAGAAAGTCCCCTGCATGCCCAGGGCAAAACACATGCCTTGAAAAGAACCTAAGGTTTCACTTTGGGCTGATCTCCAGGCTTAGTGCAAATCTGGCTAAATGTTGAAGGCGTGCCCAGGTTCAGAAACAATCTGCAATACTGAGGGAGATGGATTGTTGTTGGTTGTGTTTGTTTGTTGCAGATTTTGTATTTTATTTTTGTTTTTAGTGCTTGGCATTCAAAAACACTAGTTTAACACAAAGTAAGGAACACAGAGTTCAGTGATCCTCAACAATAAAGAACACAGTCTTGGTAAAAATAATTCAGGATAATCACAAAACAAAAATAAGCAAAAGGAATTAAAAGAATAGTCACTGAGGAAGTACAGATGTTGTACCTACTTGACAAAGGCATTAAAACAATTGTCTTAAATATTCTTTAAAAAGTAATGGACAATTAAAGGAAATAAGAAAAACAATGTAGTAGCCATATTAGAATATCAATAAAGAGACACAAATTACAAAAAATAGAGCCAAACAGAAACAGCATCTGAAAGTACAATTACCAAAATGAAAATGTTATTAGAGGGCTTTAACAGCAGATTTCAACAAGCAAGAGAATCAGTTCATCTGAAAATAGGACAATTAAATTGAGTCTGAGAAACAGATAGAAAAAAATAATGAAGAAAAGTAAAATGAGCTTAAGGGACATGTGGAACACCATCAAGTGGGCCAAAATATGCATTATGAGAGACCCAGAGATAGAGAGAAAGTAGAAGAAAGAATATGTAAATAAATACCACACAAAACTTCCCAAATTTGATGGTGGGCATAAATCTACAAGTCCAAGAATCTCAAAAACTCCAACACCAAGAGACCCACATAAAGACAAACTGGTCAAACCGCTGAAAGAAAAAGACAAAGAGAATCTTGAAAGTAGCAAGGGAGAAGCAACTTGTCATATACAATGGACCTTCAAAAAGATTAATAGCTGATTTCTCATCAACAGAAACCATAAGGCCAGAAGACATTTGGATGACATATTTAAAGTACCGAAAGAAAAAGAAGAAGAAAAAATCCCCCCAAATCTGTTAGCCAAGAATACCATGTCTGGTAAAACTGTCCTTCAAAAATGAGAGAGAAATTAAGACTTTCCCAGATAAACAAAAGCTGAGGAAGTTTATTGCCACTATGCCCTGCCCTCTGAGATATGCTAAAGGGACTCCTTCATGTTGAAATGGAAGAACACTCGACATTAAATTAAAGTCATATGAAGAAATAAAGATCCTCAGTAATGGTAAGTACCTGAGAAAATATAAAAGCTAGTCTTGTTGTATTTTATGTTTATAATGTCATTTTATAATTTCCTGCATGATTTAAAAGATGGAAGTGTTAAAAATAACTATATGTTTATGGTATTATACACATATAAACATGTAATTTGGGACAACAACATGAAGTGTGAGAAATATGGAATACTTAGAAGCAGAGATTTTAAATGCTATTGAAGTCAAGTTGGTATCAATTTAAGATAGATGTTATAAATTTAGGATGTTAATCACCATGGTAGTCACTAACAAAACATCTAAAAATATATTCACAAAAGGGAATAAGAAGAAAATCAAAATGGTTCACTACAAAAAAGTTAACTAAATACAAAAGAAGGTATTAATGGAAGAAATGAGAACCATAAAGGTATGAAGCATATAGAAAAATGTCAAAATGTCAAAATTAGTTCTTCTCAGAATTACATTAAAGTCAAATGGATTAGGTTCTCTAAGGCAGCAATTGGCAGAATGAATTTTTTTAAAAAATGATAACTATATGTTGTCTGCATGAGACTCACTTTAGATTCAAAGACACAAACACATTCAAAGTGAAGTGATGATAAAAGGTATTTCATGCCAATAGTAACCAGAAGAGAAATGAAGTTGTTCTTTTAATATCAGACAAAATATAATTTAAGTCAAAAACTCTTAAAAAATGAAAAGACCATTATATATCAATAAAAGGACATTATATATTGATAAAAGAGATAAGACACAAATTCATCAAAAAGATGTAACAATTATAAACAGATATGCACCAAAACTCTGAGCCCCAAAATATATGAAGCAAACATTGACAGAACAAAGGGAGAAATAAACAGTTCAATAGTAGTTGAAGACTTCAATACAATACTTTCAATGATGCTTAACATTTCTAAAAAGGAGATCAATAAGGAGATAGAGGACTTGAACTACCCTATACAACAACTAGACCTAACAAGCATACACACACACACACACACACACACACAACATTTTACCCAACAGCAGTAAAATGCACATTCTTCTCAAATGCACATGAAATGTTATCTGGCTTGCAACCTATTTGTTATTGAATGGCCACCATAAAAGCTCAATAAATCTTAAAAGACTGAAATTGTACAAGTGTCTTTTCTAGGCACAGTAGAATAAAGCTAGAAATTATCGTAAGTATTGCATTATTATACAAGGAAAACTGGAAAATGTATAAATTTGTGGAAATTAACACACTCTTAACCAATGGGTCAAAAATTAACTCACATGGGAAATTAAAAATACTTGGAGGAGGTGAATGAAAATTAAAACATAATACACCAACACTTAGGGAATGCAGTATAAGCTGTACTCAAAGGAAAATTTATAGCTGTAAATACGTACATTAAAAAGAAGAATGATCTTTTGGTGTTATGATATACATGTTGATTTTCACCCAAGTCTCCTGATTTATAACTTCCCTAGGCCTTGTTACAGACTTTTGTTATAATGTTGGGTGTGTTAGGCCACAGGGGGAGGCTACTGACCTTTTCCTACCTTCTTTTCACCTGCCCCAAGGCAGGACTCTAGTCTTCCCTCACCTATCTGATTGTGGGTCTTCAGGCCTTCCAACAGAAAGAGTCCTGACCTATACTTTGGGGGAAGGAATGCTGACATGATGAAGCTTTAATAAAAACCCAAAAGGCTGAATTTGAAGAGCTTCCAAATAGCTGAACATGCAGAGGTTCCTGAAGGGTGGCATGCCCAGGGAGAGCATGGATGCTCCGCACCCCTTCCCCCATACTTAATTCTATGCATCTTTTTATCTGTATCCTTTGCAGTATTATTTATACGAAACTGGTAAATGTAAGTGTTTCCCTGAGTTCTGTGAGCTACTCTAGAAAATTAAATGAACCCAATTTTAAGAAGATGTGGGAACCCCAACATGAAGCCATTTGTTCAGAAACTTGCAACTAGTGTTTGAGGGTATGGGGGACAGTCTTAGTGACTAAGCCTCCAACCTGGTAGATAGTGTCAAAACTGAATTAGAAGGCCCTCAGCTGGTGTCTGCTGCTTAATGCATAGGGAAACCCCCCCCCACACACACATATTTAGTCACATAATTCTTCTTCCATATCAGTGATTGTTGTTTTGGAGTGACAGTAGAGGTGAAATGCAGTTAAAGAGAGTCTTCCCTACATAGATCTCAAGTTAAAAACCTAACTTTACACACGAAGAACTAGTAAAAGAAGAGCAAGGTAAACCTAAAGCCAGTGGAAGGAAGGAAATAATAGCAATTAGAGCAGATATGATAAAAATAGAGAATAAAAATACAATAAAGAGAATCAACAAAACCAAAAGCTGGTTATTTGAAAAGATGAATAAAATTAACAGAATTTTAGTAGATTGACAAATGAAACAGGAGAGAAGACAAAATAATCAGAAATGACAGTGGGGGCATTACTACTGCCCTGCAAAAATAACACGGACTTTAAAAAATTTTGACAAACAAATTAGGTAACATTAATTAAATAGACAAATTCCTAGAAAGATACAATTACCTAAATTAACTCAACATGAAATAGAAAATCTCAATAGACCTATAACAACTAAAGAGGTTGAATTAGTAATAGCTTTCCAGCAAGGCCCAGAGCCAGATGGCTTCACTGGTGAATTCTATGAAACTTTTAAAGAATTTGCACCAGTCTCAAAGTCTTTCAAAACACACAAAAAACAATTGAAGAGGAGAAGCATTTCCTAAGTGAAAATATGGGGCCAAAATTATCCTGATGTCAAAACCAGATAAAGACATTGCAAGAAAAGAAAATTACAGAACAGTAACAATATCCCTTATGAATATAAATGTAAACAAATTATTAACAAAATACTAGAAAACTGAATCCAACAGAATATTAAAAAGATTATACACCATTGCCAATAATGCAAAGGTGGTGCAACATAAGAAAATCAATATAATATACCACATTAATAAAACCGAGGCAAAAAAAGACACATGATCATTTCAATTAATACAGGAAAAGCATTTGAGAGAATCCAACAAAAGAGAAAACTAGAAATCAAAGGGAGCTTTCTTAACGTGATAATAGGCATTTATGGAAACAATATAACCAATATCATATTCCATTATGAAAGACTAAATGACTCCCACAAAGATCAGGAACAGGACAAGGCTTTCACCATGATAATTCAGCATTGTGTGGAAAGTTCTAGCTAGAACCATTATACAAGAAAAGGAAATAATAGGCATCCAAATAAGGAAGGAAGAAATAAAACTGTTTCTATTTACAGATGACATTACACCATATGTAGAAAATCCCAAAGAATTCACAAGAATGCGTATTAGAGATAATAAGTTCAGCAAAACTGCAGAGTACAAAATTATGCAAAAGTTAGTTCTGTTTCTATACACCTATATTAAATCATCAGAAAAAGAAATCAGTAAATTAATGTATGTAACTATCACTATCAGATGATTAGTATACAGCATACATAAAGAATTTCTACAAATTTCTAAAAATAGTTTTCTCAGAAGGAGAAACCTAAATATCCAAAGACAAATAATAAATTGCTTAGTCTCACGAATAATTAGGAAAATACTAATTAAAATGAGATACTATCCTATATTTTTATACTCATTAGATGAACAAAAATTAATAAATCTATTGATACTGCACGTTTATGCAAGGAAATGAAACAAACAAAAACTATGTGTTTGTATGGAGCTCTTGCACATTGCTTGTGGAAATATAGACTGGCATCATGTCTTTTGAGTACAATTTTGGTATCTAGTGACATTACACAATATGCTTAACCTGTAACCCAGCAAATCTATTTTCTGAAATCTACTATGTTTTTGAGACAGGGTCTCACTCTGTGGTCCAGACTGGAGTGCAGTGGTGCAATCATGGCTCACTGCAAACTCTTGCCTCTCAAGCTCAAGCAATCCTCCCACTTCAGCCTCCTGAATAGCTGGGACCACAGACGCACACCACCACACCGGCTAATTTTTGTATATTTTGTAGAGACAGGGTTTCACAATGTTGCCCAAGTAGGTCTCAAACTCTTGGGCTCAAGCAATCCATCCGACATGGCCACTCAAAGTGCTCATATTATAGGCATGAGCGACCGTGCCTGGCTGAAATCTACTTTTTAAAAAAAATCCCCCTGATGTACATAAGGCATCCTGTCAAGCATGTTTGCATTGGCACTGTCATTTTTTTAATGTAATGATATCCTAATTATCCTACAGTGGCAAATGGATAAATACAACTTGTTTCATTTTTACTATAGAATACTATATATAAAAATACAATGAATAAATCAGATCTTCATATAAAAATTTCACAAAATATGCACTGACTACAGCAAATTCCAAAATGATACATACAATATAATTCCTTATATCTATGTTAATATTCAAATATTTAAAACAATATTGTTTATGGACTCAAATATGTGTTAATATCCATAACCATGTATTAAAACTTAACCCCAGCATAGTGGGAACCTTTCAAAAGACTACAAAAAATTCCCTATTTCCTGAATGCTGCTTTTTGAGGCAGTTTGAATGGTGCACTTCACCCAATAAAGAAGACTGGTGCTTCCAGAAAACAAGTAGGCAAGATGGTGGGTAAAGGAGAGAGCTGGCAGTGGTGCAATGCATCCTGGGAGGCATAGAGCCCACGAGTCTAATCCTGCCAAAAGAAAAGGTGATGTCTGATACCCAAAGAAAGTGCTCTGAAAACTTTAGTTTTTCATGTGCTCCATCTGTTAAGAACATCAGCAAGCCTGGTAGCAGGGCCTGAAAAGTGGCTTTTATTTTTTTTACCAGAAGAAGGTCTACTAAGCAGTGGGAAATGTTGGAAATAAGAACTTGGAGTCGCAAAGAAAGCGAACACTCAAATAAAGGATTTCTCAGCAGAGCAAATTTACTTGTATAGGAGGTTGGGCCTCGTGGAGGGAGCAATGGCAAGAACACACAGAACAAAGGGAAAGATTTTTGTCTCTAACATAGTCAGTCCCTGCTAACTGTGTCCAGTCTCCATAGGCTGGGGTTGGATGACGCAACCTAAGCTGTTCCTGCTTGACTACTTCAAATGGAGCTAGGGGTGGGGGCTACAGAGCAGGTTCGGAACTAAGGGTGCCAAATAAGGAACAGATGTGAGTTGTTACAGATGATCGGGAATGGATGTGGGTTACAGATTGGGAACAGATGTGGTTTAATGGATGTGGGTTACAGATTGGGAATGGCTGGAAGGTTGTTTATTCTAACTAGGGGCAAGGAGGCAAGGAAGTTAGGCTTTGAAAACAGGACAAGTGTAACCTTTGAGGAGGAACTCATTGTTTCCAACAAGTTCTCCCTCTTGATATTCATAATTTTTCCTCTTCAAACTTTTTAGAATCTACCTACAAGAATAAGTACATCTATAACAACTGCAAGAGGTAAGGCCTTGTAAATACCTTTGTAATTGTTCCACTGGGGGCTGTGTTATTAGGGATAGAATAAGGACAGGCTGGTTGGTATGCTCTTGGAAGGGCTTAAGCTCACTGCATCCCATTAGGTCTCCAAGGAATGCTAAATGTTCCCCGTCGTGAGAGGCACGAGGTAAAACTGGCATCAGGAGACAGAGGCTGGATGGCCCTCAGGGGCTGACCCACAGGGTGTCAGACTTCAGGGAACAGCAGAGAGAGAGAGAGGGAGAGCTTGGCAGAATTCATTACCCCAGGCTGTGGGGTCTTAGAAGAGAGTTACCATACAGCTCATGTCCTCTCAGCTGGAAGAGATAAAGGAGGTATCTTAGTTTTAGTCTGGTAGGACTTTCCCCAGGAACAATGGCCCATGACTCTGGAGGTGGCGATGCCTTCTTGATTCGAGTATGATGACTTCATCCTCTTTCTGCTGTTCGGACTGCAGTTTCGGTGGTTAGAAACACTAGGTAAGGTCCTTCCCAAGCCGGTTCAAGTTTTCTTTCTTTCCAACTTTTGATGAGGATGTAATCCCCAGGCTGATGCTGGTGTGCTAGGAACTCTAGGGGTGGCGCCTGTGCTAAAAGACCTTTAGTTCTGAGGGAAGAGAAAGTGGAAGATCTGATCTTTTGTTTCAAACATAGGAATGTGAGCAGTGGAGTGTCAACAGGGCAACCCATTTGCATCTCACAAGGAGATAAACCAACATCTTTCTGAGGGCCAGTTTGGATTCTTAACAAGGCAATGGGAAGGCATTTAGTCCATGGCAACCGAGTCTCTAAGACTAATTTGGTTAAGTGACTCTTCAAAATTTGGTTCATTTTCTCCAGTCTTCCTGATGAAGGTGGGTGCCAGGGAGTATGGTATTCCCATGTCATGTGTAGTGCTTGGATTAATTTCTTAACGACATGTGCAGTGAAATGAGTCTCATTATCTGCCATACCTGGGTATAATATTTTCAATCAATGCTTTAACTACATCATTAGCAGTTGCACTTGAAAAGGGAATCGCTTCCACCTAGTGAGTGAGGCGATCTACTATCACTAATAAGTAATCAGTATAAACAGTCCCTTCCTGGTTTTGCAAGTGATTCAAAGCCTCATTTAATATAAACAATTCACAAGTTTGGGTGGACCAATTATTAGGCAATCTTCCTGACTATTCCTGCCAGGGCTTCCCCATCAACTACTGAATACCCGTTGTGTCTTTTTCTTTCAATTACCCAGGAAGAGCCATCTATGAATAAGTGCCACCCTATTTTGAAAGGGATCTCTCTTAAATCGGGCCTGACTTTTGTGTGATAATCAATGAAATATAAACACTAATGCTGAAGTCCTTTTAGATTTGGATTGCCTGTTAGGAAAACTGCTGGGTTAAGTGAATTATCAGTGGTTAGTGTTAAATCATCTCTTCCTAATATGATAGCTTCATACTTTAAAATCCTTGAGTCAGTGAGCCATCTTCCTGCTTTCTGGTTTAAAATAGTTCTAACTTGATGGAGTGTGCTGCCTTACATATTTTAGGTTTGGGCTATAGGTTTCTCTGTACATAGTGAACTGTAACTTAATCAGATGTGTACACAGACTGTAACTTACTCTTGTACCAGTCATGAGTTGTGGCCAGCTGTTCAAACAATGTTCCAATAAGGCAAATACTGTAACCAATTTGACTGTTTCAGTACCTCAGTTCCATTTTCTGTATGTCACTTTCCTTTTTCTGTCCATAAATCCTCTGCAGCCATGAAGTAGCATAGAGTCTCTCTGAACCTATTCCAGTTCATTGGGCTGCCTATTCGTGAATTATTCTTTGCTCAATTGAACACTGTTAAATCTAATTTTTCTAAAGTTTTTCTTTTAACAAGATGTACAGGAAGTTTTAACTGCATTTATAATATTTTAACTCTCAAGACAGATGGTGGCCTCATAGGTGTTCATTCTATTATTATTCAAACTTTTGTGTAATTTTAATTATTTCATTACAATGTTTAAAGGAAAAGGTAGTATAGTGGTGTTACTGGAAAGGGGTCCCGATCCGGACTCCAAGAGGGGATTCTTGGATCTCGTGCAAGAAAGAATTTGGGGCAAGTCCATAGAGCCGAGTGAAAGCAAGTTTATTAAGAAAGTAAAGAAATAAAAGAAAGGCTACTCGATAGGCAGAGCAGCTGCATGGGCTGCTCAGCTACTTACACTTATTGTTACTTTTTAATTATATGTTAAATAAGGGGTGGATTATTCATGAGTTTTCCGCAATAGTGGACCATTCCTGGAACTCAGAGTTCCTCCCCTTTTAGATCATATAGGGTAACTTCCTGACGTTGTTATGGAATTTGTAAACTGTCATGGCACTGGTGGGAGTGTCTTCTAGCATGCTAATGCCTTATAATTAGCATATAATGAGCAGTGAGGATGGTCAGAGGTCACTCTTTTCGCCATCTTGGTTGTCATAGGATTTTGTCTGGCTTCTTTACTGCAACGTGTTTTATCAGTAAGGTCTTTGTGACCTGTATCTTGTGCCAACCTTCCATCTCATCCTGTGACTAAGAATGTCTTAACCTCCTGGGAATGTAGCCTAGTAGGTCCCAGCCTTATTTTGCCCAGCCCCTATTCAAGATGGAGCCACTCTGGTTCAAACGCTTCTGACAGGGGTGTATTTGAAGGTGACTGCAGAGAGAGGGAATGGTGGCAGTATATCAAATGCTGCAGAGAGTTCAAATGTGAGAAGTAACAAGTGTCCTTTGGATTGAAGGACCTAGTATATTCTTGTTGACTTGGAAGTTGTTTGAGTGGTGTAGTATGAATGGAGGTTGAGAAGCGATAGGAAATTGTGAGATAAAGACAAGGAATAGCAACAACGTATGGGAAAGGTGTATTTATTCCAATACAATTCTGTTGTAAGATGGCCTGGACACAGTTCAAAAACAGACCTAGCTTGAAGAGGTTTATCACATGTTTTTCTCTGTGTGTATTCTCATTGCACTTTAAACCGATACACATTGTAAGCAGTTTCTCTGCTGAGAAGCAGTAAAGATGCAGCAAGTGCTTGTAGTCATGCAATATGCATTTTTAGAGACCTTGACTGCTTTGACTTCAGGCCACTATACATAAATGACAAGCAGCCAATAAAAGTTCAACAGGATGGGTACATTAGGGGCAGATTTACCTTAAGTAGGAATGAACTAGAGGTGGAAGGGGAGTTCCCAATCGTTGACTCCGTTTAAGGGGTTAGGAGGAAAGTGAAAGATGGAGAGGAATAGATCCAAGAATCAGGAAGAGACAAATGAGACTAGGAGAAATAAAATAGTATGAGAAATGAAGATTACGAAAAGCCTTCCTCAGTTTGCGATTCCTGACCCATGAGAGTACATTTAATACTTCCTTTGCCTTCAGTAAATTAATTCACAGTTAAAAATGAATTATCTGTGTATAACACATTGTAAAACTACGTGCCCTCTTCTTGAAGCAGCCAAGCTGAGGTAGTTAACTAAATGCTTACAAAAATGTTAATCCTGTGGCAACAACTACCAGAGGATTTTGTGTACCAAGTAAAGTCAGAAATAAATGATCACAAATGAAGGTTAAGTCAGAACACCATCCTAAAATGTAAAAGTGGAAGATAAGAATTTAATAGTGATAATCAAAATAAAAGATAGTCAATGATCTGTTCTCAATAGGGTTGCCAGATTTAGCGACAATGACAGGATGATCAGTTAAATTTGAATTTAAAATAAAAGACAAATAATTTTTACGGTATAATTATGTTCCATGCAATATGTAAAACAGACTTTATTGAAAACCTTAATTTGCTGTTTATATGAACTTGAGTTTTAACTGAGGGCTCTATATTTTACCTGACAGTTCCATTTCGCAAGTGCTCTCACTCATCTTCAGAGTTAAACAGTTACCTTCTTTCTGTTTCTTGCTCAATTTCATTTTCAATTTTTCTGTCATATTCTCTTTTTTTAGTATTGTATATCTTTCAGAGTAGTAACAAATATAATGAAGTTTCAGTTATCTGAGATCTTATGTTTTAGACTAATTTCTTTATTTAGAACCTTTTCTCAATTATCTAGTCACACTTTGACATATTTCTGGTAAGAGGTCATTAGTATTCTACTTGGCCTTAAAATTAATTTTGTTCGGAAGACCTAGTTCTAAATTTTATGTCTCTGAATTTTGGCTTTTCAGTAAACTTAGTTGAAAAACGCTTTGGTTATACTACCATACATTTTGTTACAGATGCAAGAAATGTTAGCTTCATGTTGACAAATGACAAAGATTCTCTCCTTGACTAAACTCTAGTCAGGCTCCTCCTAAATCTCTTCTCAATTAGGTCCTGACGTTTGAACTTTCGTGTTTGTCTGTACATTGTCCAATTTTAGAAGGAAATCTAAGTCAATTTAGCAATAATCCCCCATCTTCAGTATCTGATCACTGTTGATATCTAATCAGGTTTCTCCTCCTCCACCATCCCAGAGGTTAGGTCTAATCATCCTGGCTAGCCTTCAGCAAGAATTCTGGTAGGTCAGCTTAGCCAGAAGCTACCCATACTCCTGCATTTTCCCCCACTGGCTCCCCACCTTTACCCTGATCCTGCTACTTGGCTATAAATTTTCACATTTCCTTGTAATGGAGCCCCATCTCTCTCCTCTATTACAAAACCTTCTTACAGTAGCCTCCCTCAAATGAAGTCTTCCCTACTGTTTTTAATGAGTGTCATGAATAGTTTTCATTCCAACACAGAAACAAGCAATTTTTTAAAACATTGAAAGAATTACTCTGAAAGCGACTCTGGGAAATAGACATGGCTATGTTAATACGGATTACTTTTGCAAATGTGGCTCATGTGGAACTCTATACCAATCTCCATCAACTCCCTTTGTGCAGTAAAAGACAGTCAAGATATTCATTTAGGAAAATCAATCCTCCAAACCTAAGGTAGATTTCATTGCTTGATACTCTCTCCAAATACAAATATAAAAATGGATTAAAATGATTTATTCCAAGAGCAACGCATTTCTCTCAGTAAATTTTAAATGCATTAAGTTTTACTTTGTTATATGAAAAGGCTGTTAAAGTACAAGGGATTTTACAAAAACTTTACATGCTTTGCAGTTGTATTCAAATCTGTGTCTTCATTTCCCTTGAAATTATCCATGTGAAATAAACATTTATAATTTGATTCTCACTAAATGTAACCTATTAACATTTTAAAGTATTCTTCTTAAGGTAAATAGCTTTCTCAAGATAAATAACATTTTATTCTTTTCCAAATAAAGTCTACATCCATATTATTGATTATATTGCTGTATATTCCCAATATCACCAAAGAAGTACAATGCTTTGTAGTAAAACTAACGTGGGACTTAGCCCTAGCTCCACTCATTTTATAAGCCACTTAAACTCTGTAGCTCAATTTTTATTTTTGTAAAACTGATCTAATTAGAGAACTGCTTTCTAAGGCTACTGTGAAAGTTAAAAATACTAATGCAAGCAAAACATTTTTAATGCCCGAATGATTCTGAGTGTTCCTGGTACCATTTATCAGTGGGGAATCTTACATCTGAGTCTTTTTTCCATTTAGAAGCATTAACATTTATTATATGGACATTCACAATCGTTTAGGATTCCTCACACCTTCCCTATAGAAAGGTGAAAACATAGCAAAGTAGAAAGAATGTTGTCAGGAAACCTTCCAATGACTTTTTCCAGTCATATTTTTCATCTTTTCATCCTCTTCCCCTGTCCCAGCTACTTGATATCTGTATGTTGGCTCTCATAAGATGTATAAGAGGAGGATGGAGAAAGAAATTTTCTTAGTGACATGTCACCTCCCTGGATCTATAAAACTTAGATCTTCAGAACTACTCTCTTGCAAACTCCTACCTCTGTTACCATTTGATGCATTATTTCGAACTCAACTGTGAAACTCAGATCGGATCTCTCATCTTTCCTTTTGTGGCAAGGAAAAAAAAAAAAAAAGCTACCACCAAATCTGCTTGCCTTCCTCTTAGTAATGCAGGTACAGATAGGTATGACCACACTGCTGAGTTCTAACTAAAGAAATGTGGGAAGAAATAATATAAACTACTCACAGGCATCATCCATAACATTTCCCTCTGAATCTTTCTCTCTCTCTCTTTCTTCCTCCATTTTCAGCCTGAAAGGTATCAACGAAGAAGCCAAATCATAGCTGAAATCCTAATTCCCAGTGTAATGGCATTAGGAGGTGGGAGGGGAGCCTTTGAGAGACAATTAGAGTGTGGAGCCCTCATGAATGGGGTTAGTGCCCTTCTAAGAAGAAACACAAGATAGACGATTTGTCTCTTTACCATGTGAGGATACAACAAAAACATGACATAAGTAAACCAAGAAGAGGGACTTCACCAAGAATTGGCCATTGTGGCAACCTAATCTGGAACCGAGTTCCAGCCTTCAGAATTGTGAGAAGTAAATATCGTTCCAGCCACCCAGTCTATGGTACTCAGTTATAGCAGCCCCCACTGACTAAAACAGAAATTGGTACTGAGAAGTGGAGTGCTCATGCAACAAATACCTAACAATGTGGAAGCAGCTTTGTTACTAGGTAATAAGTAGAGAGGCTGGAAGGGTTTTGAGCTGCATGCTAGAAAAGGCTGCTATTATCATTAAGTGACTTATAAAGGTGATTCTGGTGAGGGCTCAGAAAGAAAAGGGGAGACCTGAAAATTCTTAGAGAATACACAAAGAATCAGCTATAGAATGTGGGCAGAAATATGAATACGAATAGTGACTGTGATGCAGTCTTAGACAGCAATAAGGAACACGTTATTGGGCAGTGGAGAAAAGGAGATCCTGATCTCAAAGTGGCAAAGAGCCTGGGTGAATTGTGCTTGTGTTCTCATGTTTTATGACAAATCAACCTTGAGAGGATGGAAGTTGGATGGTCAGCTGAAGAAAATACTAAACAAAGTGTTGGAGGAGCAGTTTGGTTCTTCCTGACTGCTTATGGTAAAATATGAGAAGAGAAGAAAAAAAATGAGTTGAAAATGGAATTGTTAAGCAAAATGAATGAGAACTAAAGATCTGGCAAATTCTCAGCCTGTCCACATTAGAAGAAATGTGAAAAGTGCGTTGGAAAGAGAACACAAAGGGTGTGACACACCTGCCATTTGATAAAGAGATTAGGGTGGATGAGAACCACAGATTCAACCACCCATCTCAACAGAAACCAGGACTAGAGATGGGCTCATACCAGCAGATACCCTGACAACTGGGACAAATGGAAACACAAAGTGAGACAGAATGAAGAAAGACTGTGAAGGTGTGCTGTCCTTCAAGAAAGGGGAAGGAGAACCCCAAAGGCGATTTGGAGACTATCTGGGCCACTGTCTAGGTTTCAACATGGCAGATGGCCTCCAACAGAAGTCGTGGGAATAGGCCATCTGGAGTTGCGGACTGGGGGATGCACAGCAGAGCCTTTGGGGCAGTATCTCAACCCCAAGGAGCAGTGATTTGGGCAGGGCCTTGCTGAGTCATGGGGTCCATGTCACCCTAGTGGGACAGAAGTCAGCTCATCAAGCCAAAGAAGATTATTAACAAGACTTAAGATCTCATAGAATTTGCCCTGCCAGGTTTGGGGCTTGCCTGGGGCCCAGCATCCCTTCTTTTCTTCTTCTTTCTCCCTTTTTGGATGGGAATATTTATCCCACATCAATCTCACTGTTGTATTTTGGAAGAACGTGACTGTGGTCACCCTGTATTTAGTGCTAACAAGTAGTGAGTACGTATGATAAACTACTAAGGAGTAACAACTGAGAATTTCACTATTCCCGAAGAAGCTTAAAAATTAACAGGCAAGTCAGGGTCCAGAGAAATAGGTGTACCTGAACTCAGACATCAAGAATACTAAACTAATATATCTGTATTTATAGTTACACAATAGCTAAATGTCATGGAAAACTAGAAAGAGAGAAATACTTATTTGAGGTAGTGAAGTTATTGAAGTGAACATAGGCAAATGGTGGAAGCATACTAGAACAGCTTTCAAGGAGTTTAACAGTTAAGAATTTTGGAAGTATTTTACAGGTAAAAGAAAAGTACAGAGGGGTGGCTTAAATTCAGTACAATATGTGCAAGGGTTAAGGGCACTGAAGATTGTCATAGGAGGACGCAAGATGAATACCTACCCATCAAAACAAGGGAGTAGGAGAGACTTCCTGAAGGAAGTGTTCACACCTGCTTCGGTGATTAAGAACCTAAAGATAATTTAGAGGAATTCTGGAATGTTTATACAGGAGTAAAGATGGTCAAAGATACTCACTTCCTTCTTCCCTGAATTCATACATATGTTACGTTATATGACAAAGAAAATTAAGTTTACAGGTAGAATTATAGAAGTAAAGATGGTCAAAGATGCCCACGTCCTTATTCCCCGAAGCCATGAGTATTATATTTTGCTGTATGGCAAAGGAAGATTAAAGTTACAGATAAAATTAAGATGCTTATCAGCTGACTTTAAAATAGGAAAACCATCCTTGTGAGCTCAGTGTAATACTTTAAAACTAGACGAGGGAGGATGACCTTCTCCACCATTGCTGGCTCCAAAGATGGATGAAGAAAACCTTGGACCAAGGAATGCAGGAGCATCTAGAAGCTGGAAAAGGTAAGAAAACGGATTTTCCTCTAGAGCCTCCCCCCCAAAAAAAAGAAAAAGAAAAGAAAGGCAAACTGCTGAGATCTTGATTTTTGCCTGTTAATATCCACCTCAGACTTCTGACTGTATTTGTGTTGTGTTAAACCACTAAATTTGTGCAAATTTCTTCCTCTTCCAGCTTCAGGCAGCCTCTTGACTAGTAGCTACATCACTGCAATCTCTTCCTCCAAGGTCGCATTGCCTCCTCCCTCTTCATTCTGTGTCAAACCTCTCTGCCACACAAATGTCATTAGATTTAGGGACCAAACAGGAAAGTCCAGGATAATCTTCTCACGTGTAAAACTACCAGAAAGAAAGAAAAAAAGCAATCCTGTTCTGTCTGATTTCTAAATTCTGAAAATATGTTGCATGCTACTGAGAAGCCAAAGTCAAAATTCTAGGTAATAGCAAGCCAATAAATTTGAAACATAAGTGCCAAAAATAACAAATGAAAAATTTTTTTAAAGAATCACCTCTTTAGACAGCACATATATTATAAATTTGAGAAACATACTAGTTTATACTTTGTAAAAAGATATATTGGTAGACAGAGGGGAAGACAGATAACTATACAGTATAAACTTTGGGGGAAATCTTTCCCCTTTCTAATCTAACGGGTTCTTCTGTTTGTTTCAGGAATGTTGTTTTTTTCTCATATTTGGGAGAAATCATAATTATTTATATTTTATTAATTTAAATGACAAATATAAATTAATAGACACTTTGAAACATTACAACTGAGACATTCGAACCCACAATTGGGTAAGAGCCCATGCTATAATCCCTATTTTATAAATAGAAAGATTAAAGCTAAGGGTATAAGACATATAGAATATAGAAGAACTAAAACAAACACAGTTCAAGAACTGCTGTGTAATACCACACTGCTTTGTATAAATGTTATACCATTTAACACTGCTATTATGAAAAATGAAGTTTTCTTACATCCCACTGCTATTTTTGTTATTGTTGTTCTTGCTTTGTTTTGAATGGAGTTTCACTCTTGTTGCTGAGGCTAGAGTGCAGTGGCATGATCTCGACTCACTGCAACCTCCACCTCCCGGGTTCAAGTGATTCTCCTGCCTCAGCCTCCTGAGTAGCTGAGATTACAGGTGCCCGCCACCATGCCTGGCTAATTTTTGTATTGTTAGTAGAGACAGGGTGCCGTGTTGGCCAGGCTGGGTTCTCGAACTTCTGACCTCAGGTGATCCACCCTCCTGGGCCTCCCAAAGTGCTGGGGTTACAAGCATGAGCCACTGTGCCCAGCCCCCACTGCTATTAAAGAAGGTAGTTTTCTTATATCCACAAACTTAAAGATAATTACAATATTATGTAGAGCTTATGTTGAACTTACCTCTAATAGATCTCATAATTCCTTTCTCTCTGAATCCAGGTACTACAAGCTGCCTTACTTGTAGAGAATTTTCCTTGATGCTACAGTTTCAGGGAAAGCGTTGGCATCAGAAAAGCATAATTGCTTCACTGACCCAGTTCATGGCATGAGTTATAACCATGTCTACGAATTGAGAGGATTGATTGTTACAGAGTCACCTCACTGAGTTCAGGATTTCATTACCCACACCCTGTTGAGGACTGGTCATGGTAGGAAGCTGACCTAGTCTCATTTGTTGTGGTTGCCTAGTGTATTTTATATTAACTTCTTGTCTAGGTCTTAGATCCACCTTTATCTTCCTATTGATTAGCTTACTACTTGACTGGTTTTGACACATTGTCTCATTCCCATTTATGGTGAAACAAATTTCTAATGACTGGTGCCCCCTCAGAACTAGATTAGGATGAAGATATTACAAAGTTTTAGAAATTAGCTTATTAATGTTTCTATTGATTTTTATGATGGTGTTCCCACATTAGTAATCAGTTAAAATCAACTTTCAGTTATCTAGATCCAAAATAAAGAAGAAGAAATCCCATTAACTATGTTTCTCAATTGTTCCTCTTCTATTCCTGTTGACATGATTCTGATGCCTAGAGAGGCCCCCACTCCCAGGCTGTCTTCTTCCCTGAGTAGAATCACAGTCCTTCTCTGTCACTATTCTGCTGTCTTAAACTATGATTGAAATGCCATTTTCTTACCTTGGCTTGCATATATTCTGTTTTTTCCATCTATCTCTTTCCAAGGACCTTTCTGTTATTACATTTGTCCAAATGAGATGAGACGCTCATGCTCTCTAAGAATTTTACTCCCAAATCTTCCTCCACCTCCTTTTTCTATGCATTCCATTCATAATGCATTCCCCTCTAGTTAAGAAGTTCTATAAAACTCTTGAGTACAGGCAATAATGACTTAGGATGGTTTGACTTAATTTGTTGACTTTACAATGGTACTAAATTGTCACAATTTTGACATAATATACAGCATTCAATAAATTACATGAGATATTTGATACTTTATTATGAAATACCCTTTGTGTGAGATGATTCTGCCCAAGTGTAGGCTAATGTAAGTGTTCTTAGCACATTTAAGGTAGGCTAGGCTAAGCTATGATGTTTGATAGTTTAGGTGTATTAAATGCATTTTCAATTTGTGATATTTTCAGTGTGTGATGGGTTTATTGGGACATAACCTCATTCTAAGTCTTGAAGTATCTGTGTAGAGTTTTGCAAATGAAAATTATAAAGTAAAAAGTTAAACATATAAATCCATATACATATATAGAATAATTTCCTCTCTGTAAAATGTCTATGGTGATGATAAAGAAAGGAATAAAATAAAACAGTAACAGATAAGATCAGGGCAAAAGCAGTGACAGGAGACAAATTAATATTTAACACTATGTTAGAAACATTTGTCATGGTGCGGGGCTCATAGTACTGAGATAAGTAGGAATATTCCTCTAAGAGATTTGGAAGCAAGGATGTTTTGATAACTGGGACTGATAGGCCAGGTGTCTACCAGTCATTTCCTTTGCTATAGCTACTTTTAATAAATGGACAGAACTTTAATCAGGCCACCTAAGATAAAGCAGCCTCTCAGATCACTTCCATCTCAATATTTCCTGAGTAGACCTCATGATAACATTCATCTACCCCCAAATCAGAAAACGGTTGGCTCCAGCCTGCATTCCAAAAAGGGGCTCATCTTTTGTTAACCAAGAGCAATTGAAAAGCCTTCTTTTCCCTCTTCTTCCACCCTCTTCTGTTACTTGTTTCTTCTCTAGGTCAAAATTTGTGGGAGGATAAAGGAGAAAATATCTTTGTAGATGGTCTCTACCTTTGCTTTAGAGTCACCTTTAGGAAAATGTTAGCACAGAATTATCTATTTGACAGAAAATTTAATAGATGATTCAAGAAGGATTTTTTTTTTTAGTTCCAGAATTAGATTTTTTTAAAAAAAAATACAGTACAAAGTCTAGACTATGCTTTGTAAAAATGTGGAAGTATAAAGCATGGCAAAGAAGGGGTCTTCTCTACAGACTCTGTCTCATGGGTGGACACGTGATAAATCCTTTAAATTGCTTCCTAGGTGCTCACAAACCTCAGTAAGAAAGCTGAGTGGAGTGGTTTCTGCCGGAATGACTACTGGAGAACTGCCCAAGTGTAGGCTAATGTAAATATTGCTGACTCTGGTTGGTAGAATGGGAAAGGAAGTACTTGCCAAATGGCTGAGAGAGCTGTGCTCCAGGGTGGAGAGAAGGAACCACTCCTGCTTAATAGACACTATAGAAAGAATAGCTATTTGAAGCTGCCATGCTTGCAATTTTCTTCCAAGATGCAATTTATGGTTAAAAACTTTAAAATTATTAGTGCTTTCAATTGACTCTATTCTATAGATTATATTTTAATTGAGAAATTATTCTCTCTGCAGGTACAAAATCTGCTAGATAGAATATATTTTCAATTCTATTTTCTGTATTAAAATGCATAAATACTTCAGCTAAGATGTTTACAAAAATACTGTTTTTGCCTCCTTTTAGAGTACCTTTATTCTATAAACATTTTTGCAAGACCAGGATAATTTGTTCCTATTTATGGCACTTTTAAATGTTTTGTAAAATTTAGATGCTGCAAAATCATAGTCCTTTTCATTTCATTGCAGTGCAGAACTGAATACAAATTTATCCAATTATAAAAAGGAGTGCCATCAAAAGATTCTTCCCATACGTTGAAATATTCGAAAGCATAAGTATAATTTCAAAATTATATCTTTTGGCCTGAGCTCTCATTAATTAATTTGCTCATTTCCACCCTTGCTCTTGCTGAGATAACGTTAATCATCTTTTTGTTTGCAACCATTGTTTTTAAAGATATTTCAGCTCTTGTTGATATTTTTATCTGATTTTTGTAATAGCATTCACAATGATGTCAGCTAGTTCATCTTTGATAAGAAAAGCCCTGGGTTACTGACAACAATGGATATGAAGGTACATCTTGTGAGTGTATAAACATTCAAAATTATGAGAAAACAGCCTAAAAGAATCTTGATTATCTTTCCAGAGTTCGTAGTAAGGAAGGCCTTTTCCTTTCCATTTGTTTTCCATATTGATTTAAAAGGAGTACTGGACAGAATTCTTGACTGATTCATTTATACTCAAATCATTTTCCACATAGCACCAAAGTATTTGACTCCAGATCCCTACCTTAGATGAAGATGCTCCTAACAGTTCTGGTTATCAGGAGACTTAGCCTCACATCTCAAGCTTCGGCCAAAAGCAAAAAGTGGGGTCAGGCATGGCTTTTTAATGAGAAAAATGTGTAGGCATATCCCTCACTAATACTGCATGGGGAACTTTGGGTTCCTATGAACCTATGCAAATTGACTATTAAAAGAAATATTAGTTTGGACTCATAATGGTACAAAAAAACTGTATTAATAAAAGAGGATATAAGTAGATATAAACTAGGAAAGGGGGGAGGAAATTGGGTGTCCTATACTACATTGATTGGACCCATTAGTACTCTCTGTAAATTTGATGAAAGAAAAAAAAGTCAAGTATAACATAGGCATCCCCCACACACGTACCATCCTATAATGATAATCAGAGATTTGTTTTGGCCAAATAATTCCTTGAGATCAATAATGTATCAAAGATTCTATCTTGTCCTCACTCCTGATAGGTCAGGGCTAACAAGGTTCTATGTGAATATATCTAAGTACAAGGAAACAATACTTCTCCATTACTTGGGAAGAACATTAAATGTCAGTCACAGCTTCAATGAAATCTTTTTAAAGCATCACATTGCCCCAGTCTCTTGATATCTAAGTCAATTAGTGACAATAGTGGCTGGTTCTCCAGTTGCCAAAAAAAAAAAAAAAAAATGGTGGCATCCAATATTTGATTTCTAGGCAGCCTCACCAACTTATAAAGCTCTTTGTCTACTTAGCACATTGGTTTTTGCATAGGATGGACTCGATATATGTTTCACAATTAAATTGGAAAACATGCTTGTGAATTATTTCTGGAAATCAATTTTTCACACGTCAATTTATGTGAGTATATACTGGTGCCTAGGAATTCGGTGTCTATTTTGCTGACAGTTTCTTAAACTTGCAAAACCTATTACTTCTCTAAAGTCTATTTTAATCTTGAAATACTTCATTTTTCTTTCATGTACATGTGCTATTATTTTAGCTGGGAATAAATTCCAGAGCATTGAACCACATTCTGCAAATTCTATGAAGTTTGAGAATATGACCTTCTTCTCCAAAGTGGCTGTTGAAAGAGTTGTTCATCTGATGGGTTTCAATGGTATTGAATCACTTTTCTCCTTCTCATATTGGAAAATGTGTTTTCTTTCAACATACAATTGAAAAATCTTGCCATTATTTTGAATTATCTTGTCTTTTAAACAAATTTTATCTCAGGAGTTACTTCAGCTCCTTTTCAATATATATACTTTTTAACCTGTCTATTTTCTAGAGTGTAAGTATGCTTTTCTTATTTCTCTAGTATCTTCGACTGATTTATAAGGTTTTATTTTTAACTTACAAGTTGTAGTTTTTCAGTTCTAGGGCTAAGAAGGTGATTTTTCTTACTACGATGAGTTCCTTTACAAAGAACATTTTTAGTGTTCTCTACCTTTTCTATGATCACACTTCTATATATTTTTTTTATATTTCCTGTAATTTTTTTTTCTAACCTTACTCATTTCCTATAAAAGTTAATTTTTGAACTCTTTCACATTTCTTGCCGGAATTGTTTTCTTTTCTGACTCCTTCTGTTTCATTCTAGGTTCTTCTGCTCCATTTTCAATGCTAGCATTCCTATCTTTTCTCATTTATCGATGTCTCTGCCTGCCTTCTCACATTGCATTACAGTGACTATTTAAAATACATGTTGTAGACATCTCTCTGGGCCAGGTCGTCACATTTTATATATTTAAAAATATAGTTTATCTCCAAACCTACTTCTCCATTGTTGGAGAAAGTACTTTGGCTCCTTCTGTACCACACAAAGTTTACAAGGTGACAACAGTCTGAATTTAAGAATTCTGGGGATCCACACATGTGAGTAAAGATAAGTGACAATTTGTAATAATGAGGGAAGAAAAGCTAGCAGCATGTGATAAAGAGAACTTTAAGATAAAGAAAAAAAATAAAATGAACAAATAAGATTATAACAAATGTTAGGCAAATCAACTTTCCTGATTTGTATCTTAAACATATTAAAGAAGTGGAAGCAAGTTTCTCATCAAAATATTTAATTCCAAGGGAATATTTTTTAATCCAGAATATCCCAGGCAGCAGGTATGGTTCTGGAGGTGGGGTTTTAGATACTAGAAAAGAATGGTGTACACTTCATGCCTTCTGGGAGTTCAGTTTACTTACAGTGAGAAAACCTGCAACACAAATAATTGCACAAGAAAATAAGGGGTAATACAAGGTCACTTTTGATTAAGTGGTGAATAAATGGAACAAACCATCACAACTCCAAAATCAGAGGAGAAAGGCGTTTTATGACTTAGATCAGTGCCTTGATACTATTGTATTATTATTTTAAAATGTATTTCTATTAATAATGCACATTTTTCTGTACTTTTTGTATATGATTTTGAAACCAATAACTTGTTGATTATTAAAAGCCCAAACATCCTTGTTTAATTAAAAAGGCAGTTTCAGTGTGGCTAGAGGTTATCCATTTTACTATCATTTAAAAGCATTAGGTTTGAGCTTGAAAAGGAAGACGTGATCTCACTTTTATGTAGAATTTTTTAAAAGTTGAACTCACAGAAGTATAGAGTAGAATGGTGTTTACCAGGAGTGGGTGTGGGAGGGTGGGGTGCACTGATGTTGGTCAAAGGATATGAAAGCAGAAGGAAAAAGTTCAAGAGATTTATTGTATATCATAGTTAATAACAATACGCTGTATTCTTGTGAATTGCTAGGAGAATAGATTTTAAGTGTTTTCACCACAAAAATATGATGAGTATATGAGGTAACGTATCATTACTTCATATACTCTTGATTTAGCCATTTCATAATGTATACATATTTAGTTTGATGCAGCCATTTCATAATGTATACATATTCATAAACATGTTTAATGTAATGAATATATAAATTTTTATCAATTAAAAATAAATAACTTTTTAAAAAGAAAAGGAGTTTCAAATGTCTGCAACAGAAAGTTTGAAATGTTTGCGATTTAATTAAAGACAGGAATGATCACAAAATATGTGCATAAAATGGTAGTCTTTAATAAGCATTAATCACCACTTAGAGCTGTAGACCTAAATATGCAACTGCCCAGGTGTTTGGTAATCAGGAATGAATAAATGCTTGCTCCTGGGATGCCAGATGGAGAAGGCCAGACAGTCTTAATGTAAGAAAGAAAACTGACAGTGAAATTTAAGACTGTAGCTAAATCATAGATTGCATTAAATAAATGATAAAATAGCAGGGTTTGAGAGAGACAGGTTGTCAGTAATTGGAAACCATTTTAACTGCTTTCTTTTTAAAAAAGTGTTCTTCAATTTTCCACTTTTTCTGCTGAAGCTATCAAGGAAGATCACTGCAATTTTGTATGAGATGTTCCACAATTTTTCCATGGCACTGATTAAAACTCAATAGCAAATATTTCGTGCTGCCCCCACATCTACCTGAAAATGGATCCTAATCACAACAAATGAGTGAAATCTTTCTCAAGAAATAATATGCTGCCATTAGGCATTTGGGGTGAAAGGAACAATGCACTGAATAAATGCCTTTATTCTGATATTATTTGGGGTCCTTTTTCCCCCAGCATTTCAGATTGCTATAGTACAGCTTGGATGCACTCAAAATATACACTGAAGGGAATGAACTTGAGCTTCCTGAAACTCACTGACAGAGGCTCACGAACAGCTGTGAGTGACTCTGCATACACCTTGCATCTCCTCTTTAAGCAGTGCTGGCCACACAAAGCCTCACTGGTAGGGTTTGAAGCAAATAATGGGTTCAGCACTTCCCCAGCAGGAGATGCTCCTGAGAAGACAGCGTCAGGCAATTTGGTTATAAAAATTATTTGGGAAGGGATCATAAATAAAGTTTTTGCTTATTTGTTTATATATTTCCTTAGAAAATCTCTAATCAACTTACATTAGAAAAACTTTTAAAGCAAAACAGTTCACTCTATTTACTATTTTGAAAACACTTGAAGGGGAGCATTGCCTACAAGATAAAATACATGATGATTACCACGGAATGGAAGGCCCTTTAAAATCTTTCCTGATACCTAATGCTTCCGCTGCCTCAAACTGTGCTGCTTTTGCTCCTGCATGAGTGTATTAGTCATTCTCATGCTGCTAATAAAGACATATCCGAGACTAGGTAATTTTTCAAAGAAAGAGTTTAATGGACTCACAGCTCCACATGACTGGAGAAGCCTCACAATCACAGCAGAAGACAAAGGAAGAGCAAACGCGGGCTCTTAAACGGCTGCTGGCAAGAGCTTGTTTAGGGGACCGCCGATTTATAAAACCATCAGATCTCGTGAGACTTACTACTGCGAGAACAGCATGGGGGAAATCGCCCCCAGGATTCAATTCTCTCCGCCTGGGCCGGCTCTGGTCACGTGGGGATTATTACAATTCAAGGTGACATTTGAGTATGGACACAGCCAAATCATATCAATGAGCTAGAGCTGGCTACTCACCTCCACCAACGCCCTTTGCATTTTCCTATCTCTGTTCAAACTTGCTTTATTTTTCCCTTTCCTTAAAATGTCCTCCTTATTTCTCTGGTAGATTCCTAAAAGGTTAACAATCAGAATGTTTCCAATGCTTCCATTCTACCCTTGACCCTCCAAGTAACTGCCCCTTTCTTCCTCTAGCTTTACCCACAGTACCTTGTAAATATCTTATTGTTGCCTTCTATTAATGCTATCTTAGTTTGATCTCCTCAATAGCAGAAATCGTTCCCATATCACTGGAACTAAGCGTAGCGATGGGCATATGGTAGAAACTCATCAAATATTTGTATAAAGAAACAACCAAAAAGATAGAAGGATGCAGAGGTTGGCAAGGAGAGAAAGAAGAGAAGGGATAGAAAATGAGGGTATGAAGGAGAAGGAGGAAGGGAATGGAGGGTTGGAGTGAAGGGAAGGGAGAATTGCATAAACAGAAAATAAGTCTCCAACCATGTGAGTAAAATTAAAATGTCACTATTCATCAAAAATAAGAAATCTAAATTTAAAATATGCTAACTTGGGAATTACAGAGATCGAAAAGTAGTTAGTAAATACCTATAATAAATGTCTTGGTAGGTAGCACAAAGCCAATAAACATGAGAGTGACTATGAAACAATATTCCAGAGTCCTAAAGTCAAAAGGACTAATAGTTAATATTTTGTCCATTTGAATCTACTTTTATTACAATCAAAAGAAAAATAAGGCAGTGGTCATCACTTAGGGGTGAAGACACCAACATCAGTTTCTGAGCCTGAAATGAACATTTTTGAGAAACATTCTAATAACATGTATCCCTAACTACATGTTAAAGACTAATGACATTTATTCTAAGATTGTATTTTAGAATTTACTGCCAAAAGTAGAGTGATGATGATGGAAATAATGGAATAGGAAAAAGAGAGGGGAAAAAGAAAAAGCACAGATATTTTATCCTAACATATTCACATGTTTAAGTCTATATAAAATATTTTACATATCAAACCTGTATTGGCCCAGATCAGAAATGAAAAATATGTAAGTCAAGTAGAACTCATTTGGTGACATGCAAACCATTTGGGTTACTATCATAAATTTTTAATTTCTCTCATATTCCAGTACATTTCATTTCAATTTTCTTGAATCAGGACTTTATTATATCAGATTAATGGAATAAATCTATTTCTATCATATATATGGTTACTTTTGAATTAATTTGTTAAATAGGCTTTAGTTTTATAGTTTCTTCAAATCTCTCTCTAACCTGAAGCTTCCCTTCTAGGTATTTGCCTAATATATCAGGGTGACATACTTCATGGAACTTGATTATTCACTATGTGCACATCTGTGTTTAACTTTCTATGGTTAATGGATTATCTTAGTTCATCCCACTGTAATGGGTTTGGTCATGTTTGCCCACTACATGAAAATGTGATGACGTTTTGCTCAACCAAGATTGTACTTGAGAGGGGAAAAAAGTGAAAGATGAGAGATGCTTCGGTTTTCTTTCTATTGTTCCTTTATTCCTTTAGTCTTTGAGTACATTGAGTTGAGAACAGGACAAACTGAGCAGACTGGAAAAAAGATAGAAGCTTGACAAATAATCAAAATTATAGGAGCAAATTACTTCTAAAACACCTTGCTGCAGTTTTCTCCCTGGCTAGCACAAACTTCTGTTTAGAAGAATGTTAGAGAACCACATTTTCTTTTCAATGTTATCAAAGATTTGCCTTTTTTTAAAGAAACCAATAAGTAACCAATGGTTCTGAAAACGGTAATCACTTATGACTGTCATTGAAATCACTCTTAGTGGAATATTGATGGCAGCTTCCAGAAAATTGCCAGAGACAAAAATATTTTTTCACATAGCTTCTGTGGATGTCTCTAAATTCGATTTTCTTTTTTTTTTTTTTTTTTTTTTTGAGACGGAGTCTCGCTCTGTCACCCAGGCTGGAGTGCAGTGGTGCGATCTCGGCTCACTGCAAGCTCCGCCTCCCGGGTTCACGCCATTCTCCTGCCTCAGCCTCCTGAGTAGCTGGGACTACAGGTGCCTGCCACCACGCCAGGCTAATTTTTTTGTATTTTTAGTAGAGATGGGGTTTGACCATATTAGCCAAGATGGTCTTGCTCTCCTGACCTCATGATCCGCCCACCTCGGCCTCCCAAAGTGCTGGGATTACAGTTTCCACATTTTTAAAGCAAAAATATGTCAGTAGACCTCAGTCCTCAAATTGGCTTCAGCTCTATCATTTTTAGGATCTCTACTTTGTATTATTCACTGCCTACATCAACTTAAAGCGAAGCAAGCAAATGAGTAAGCAAACAATGATTCCTGAAGTGAAAATAATTCAATATATTTGGGAAGGCCTTTAATAGTTTTTAACATAAAAGAATAAAAATATAACATACAAGGCAAATTGCAGTATGCCTGTGGGAAAGCTTTAATTTTCCTATCCATGGTGCAGTTGGGGTAGAGTTTAGGATGAATAATTTTTATCTTGAAATAATCCAAGCACCTCACTTTGTGAGTGTCCCAGCTGCCTCTTCATCATCTCATTCAAAGGCTAGTAACAGGGTGTTCACTGTTTGGGTAATGAGTTCACTAAAAACCCAGACTTTGTCACCATGTAATATATCCATGTAACAAAACTGCACTTGTACCCCCAAATCTATAAAAATAATAAAATGCATTAAAAAATGATGCATTTGTATTCCACCTTTTAAAATTTCCCTATGCTGGCCGGGCGCGGTGGCTCAAGCCTGTAATCCCAGCACTTTGGGAGGCCGAGACGGGCGGATCACGAGGCCAGGAGATCGAGAGACGATCCGGGCTAACACGGTGAAACCCCGTCTCTACTAAAAAATACAAAAAAGAACTAGCCGGGCGAGGTGGCGGGCGCTTGTAGTCCCAGCTACTCGGGAGGCTGAGGCGGGAGAACGGCGTAAACCCGGGAGGCGGAGCTTGCAGTGAGCTGAGATCCGGCCACTGCACTCCAGCCTGGGTGACAGAGCAAGACTCCGTCTCAAAAAAAAAAAAAAAAAAAAAAAAAAAAAAAAATTTCCCTATGCTCTCCTTGATATGCTGCTAATATCCTAAGAAATGCATTGGTGTGGTGGGTGGGGAATCCTATCAAACCATAAAACTAAATAATTAGAGCCTGAATAAATAGGCCTTCTGACCTCCCATGGAGACCTTGAAAACCCTTGGAGATGAATTTCTTACCTTTCTTGCATGTTTCTTCTTGACAGTGTCATAGAAGGCATGGAGAAGAGAATTCCTTTTGGATACAGCGTTAGCAGAGAGAGGCTTCATAGTATGGTGAGCTGTTCCAGCCAGGGGAGAAATTGCTTCTTAAAATACTTAGATGCCTAGTGCCTGACTTACTAGGCACTCAATAATGAGTGATAAATGAATAAATGAATGACCCAGTCAGTGAGCAGGAAGGAGAATTCTATTTGATCCTTGCACAACCTACTTCTAGTTAAGTGAACATGCACGTGCCGTTTTACCCACTTAAGTATCCGTTTTCTCATCTAAGAAAGTATAACAAATAAGAGTTCCAGCCATTTAACAGGGCTAGTCTGAGCTTCACATGAGATAATGGATGTGAACGCACTTGAAAACCTACCCATACCATATGTTTTGATAAGACATGGAGAAGAGAATTCCCAGCACTTTGGGAAGCTGAGGTAGGAGGATCTCTTGAGCCCAGGAATGTTACCAGCCTGGGCAACATAGCGAGATCCCACCTATAAAAAATAAAATAAAATAAGCATACAAGCATTAGCTGGTGAGGTGGTACACATGTTTATAGTCTGGAGGTTGAGCAGGAGGACCACTTGAGCCCAGAGGTTTCAGGCTGCAGTGGGCTATGATTATCCCACTATATTCCAGCTTGGGTGATAGAGCAGAACCCCATCTCAAAAATAAATAAAGAGCATGCTATTGCTCTCTTGCTACCTCTAGTGCTTTGTGATATATCTGCTTCCCCTTCACCATCAGCCATGAGTAGAAGTTTCCTGGGGCCCTTACCAGAAGCAGATGCCAGCCCTATGCTTCTTGTACACCCTGTAGAACTGTAAGCCAAATAAATATCTTTCTTCATAAATTACCCAGTTTCAGGTATTCTTTTATAGTAATGAAAGTTGGACTAATACACCATATTAGAATGAAAACGATGTATGTACCCTTTCCCACAGGACCTGCTGGCATGATTTACATATACGCTCTTATCTTCATGGTACTGCTTAACTTAAGGAAACAGTCCAGCCAGGCTGGATTGGCTTCGTCCTCAATGAAACCATATTAATACACTGAAAATGCTGGCTTTAGTACTTCCTCAACTGCTCCTAATTTGCACATAGGTCTGTTAGAAATTGCCTGACACAATTTCTATTCAATTTCTCAGAATTTTGATATGAATGTCTTATTTCCCTCTCCTCTAATCTTTGAACACACTACATTAGATAGGCTTCAAACCCTTATCATTGTCTCAATAAGTAGCTGTTGGCCCTACCCTGGAGCTGACCTAGCTCCGTACATCTTTCCTCTATCTTTGTCCTCGACCCCAATTCAAGTCTCAGCATATTTTTATATCTACAATATCAGAATGGCCACATTGATGCTTAAAAATAGACACTGCAGACATTGGGACTCAGAGCCTTCCTGTGTTAATCCTGCTGCTGTGGAGAGCATCGCATCACAGAATCCATTCACACTGGATCCAAGGTGGCTCTCTTGGAACCCCCTGGACTTTCCGTTCTTTTTAAGAAATATTTATTAGCATCTACAAAGTACAAACTGTATTTTAAATTATGCACGAAACATCTGATTTCTATAACTTAATGTTGTCTTCCTCTGTTCCTTCACAGATATTTTTGTTTGTTTACTCTTCCAGTGTCTATTCAAATACAAGCCAATAAGAAGATACACACATTATTATTTCCCCCACATTCTTCCATGAAAACTTAAATTGTAAACTTTTCTTCCCTATAAATCTTCACTCAACAACGCATACCTATAAGTATGTAGATAATCTCCAAAACATTTTCAACTGCATAATATTCCACGGAGAGATATGTACTATTATTTTTCCACCAGTCTCTTACGAGTGGAGTCTTGGCTGCTTCCAGTCTTCTATTACAAATGATGCTACAAAAATTAAGCTGGACATGCTGTTTTCATACATATGGTCATAGGAACGTGGAATTGCCTTGTCAAAGCATTAATGCATCTGTCATGTTTCTAGTTTATAGATATTACTAGTCTTCACTCATAGAATTTGTTTCATTTTGTACTCCCAAAGGGTGAATATTTTCACACTTTGCTGTTTCTCTTTTGTCTTTGCTTATGTTTGTGTTTTTGGTGTGCAGAAATTTCTAAAATTTAGCAAATATTTTCTTTTATGGTTTCTGGATTTTGAGTCATCAGGCCTTTTAGATATCTTTTTTGTTTTGATTCTTTGACATTTATTAAGGGTGACTTTGTGGACCAGAACATGACCAATTTTTATGTATGTTCCACATGTGTTTGAAAGTTATGTGTAATACATTTCCATACAAAATTCTAGATGTGTATGTCCTTTTGAGGCTATTAATCAACTTTTTCAAGTGTTCTATAACTTTACTTTTTCTTTCTATGTGATCTAACAATTTCTGAAAACTGTAAGTGAAAATCTCCAAATGTATTTTGATTTATTTATTTCCCTATGGAATTCTGTCAGGTGTTGCTTTTTATAAGACTGTATTGTTCTGGCACAGGTGTCTATGATCAATTTTTTTTTTGGATGAAATGTCACTTTTATCTGTATGTAACTTCCCTTTTTTGTTCCTTATAACTTTTTCCCTTAATTCTCCCTTGGAGGAATCTGATAATACGCTTTTGGGTCATTAGGGATGAGCTAACCCAAGTGTTAGCTTCTCCCTTGTGTGCCTCTTTAGAGGCTTTGATAAAATTGGCTTTAGAGTGGAGCATTTTTTATATTTAATACAGTTCTAAAACCTTCCAGTCACACCTTCTCTTCTGCTATAGTTTGGATGTTTGTCCCTTTCAAATCTCATGTTGAAATTTGATCCCCAGTGTTGGAGGTGGGGCCCAGTGGAAGGTGTTTAGGTCATGGAATGGATCTCATGAATATATTGATTAGATTAATGCCCCCCCCCCCCCTCAGGAGTGAGTACGCTCTGTCTCTCTAGTGGTTCCCGAAGGAGCTAGTTGTTAAAAAGAGCCTGGCATCTCCTTTCTTGCTCCGTCTTGCTCCCTCTTTCTTGCTCTGTCTGGCTCCCTCTCTTGCCATGTGTCTCTGCACAGCTGGCACCTACTCACCTTCTTCGTTGAGTGGAAATAGCTTGAGGCTCTCACCAGAAGCAGATACTGGCACCGTGCTTCCTGTGCAGCCATTAGCCAAATAAACTTCACCTCTTTGTAAATTACCCAGTCTCAGGTATTCTTTTATAGCAACACAAAACAGACTAAGATGCTTCCTGTATAGCAAATTTTGTATTTCAGGGAATCTGTTAATATCTCAACTCTAGGTGCTCTTTTCAAAGAACTACCCTGGGTATATTCATCCCGATGTGGTAAATGATAATGGAATTCATAGTGGCCAACCTATCAACATTAAGTAGAACTGTTACAGTTTGCTCATTAGTAGCACCTCCTTGATGTTACCCCAGTGAGTCCGTTCAGCACTGAACTGCTTTTACTGCTTTTTGGCCCCTAAATGGATCTGGCACAATCAATGATGCAACCAGGGCACAATCTGAAGAGCTGGCAACGGCTGTCGTTGGTACTCATTCTTTCTACCAGGATTTTCATTTCCTGAACTTGTGTCCCAGTCATCATCTAGCAAATCAGCAGCTTCTTGTAATTGAAGTATTAGCTTCTGGGATAAATAAACATTCTGTTGTTTCTGGGATATCTGCAGGGTCATATTTAGGGGTAGGAATCAGCAGCTATTAGTTCACCATGTTGTCTAAAGTAGTCATTTTGTCTCTCCCACCACTCCTAATAAATGTATATTTCACAGTTTACAGTGAACCTCACAACATCTATCCTGGAATGGTGGCAGAACATATTTTGAAAAAAAAAAAAAACAACAACAACAACAAAAAATAAGGCTTAATGGACATTTTCAACAGAACTGAACTTCGTAAGAATGCCTTTTACACATGGACAGAGGATATGGAAATTTATGCCATCTCAAATATGCCATGTAGATTATTTTGTATATGAGAAGGATATTTTCTCTCTGTCATGTAGTTTCGGAATGAAATGTTTTCATGAATATTATAGCTTAAATTATCTCCATTTCATTAGTTTAAAAGCCCAAAGAAGAAATCTAGTGTAAAAATCTTTCACTGAAGTACTCAAGAGCTATATACTGTTTTTTTTTTGTTTGTTTGTTTTAAAAAAAATAATCCAAAACATAACCATGACACAGGTTGAGCTCAGAAAATACAAGTCATAAACTCAGTTTTTGAAGAAGAGGTAGTACTGTCTAGTGGTAAAATACTGGGCTTTAAAATATAATTAGTTATTGAGCAATCATAGTTTTTTCTCGAAGATGAACAAATAGGGAGAAATTCAAGATGATAAAGTAAAAGTGGAAAATGAGAAAAACAGCAGAGTCTAGGATACATTTAAGGTTTGGGCCATTTGAAATATCGGGAAAAAAATAATCACCAATCACCATGCATCTGGTGAAAACCCTACCTGGAGAAAGTGAACAGTAAAACACAGCTACTCATGAAGCTATAACACTACTAGGAAATCAAATCTTTATTTACAAACATGAGTACTTTCTTGCTAAAACATTAAAGCTGCTTGACAACCCTTTGTTTCCACCATCAATTGTACCCTTTTTTGTTACTAGTACCTGGATAGCTAAATACAACTGGAGAAAATGACACAAAATGAATGGATATAACCGTAAATGCACACTTACTAGATCTTAAAACTGCTTACTGGCTGGGCATGGTGGCTTACACCTGTAATCCCAGCACTTTGGGAGGCTGAGGTGGGTGGATCGCTTGAGCTCAGGAGTTTGAGACCAGCCTGGGCAACACAGTGAAACCCTGTCTCTACAAAAAGTTAAAAAATTCGCTGGGCATGGTGGCGCACGCTTGTAATCCCAGCTAATGGGGAGGCTGATGTGGGAAGATCACTTCCGCCTGGGAGGTCAAGGCTGCAGCGAGTCATGATTGCACCACTGCGCTCCAGCCTTGGCGACAGAGACTCTGTTTCAGAAAACAAACGAACGAACAAAAATCAGAACGCTTTTACTATATTTTTTCAGTTAACTAATTTTCATGCTCCCTGCTATGACAATTAGAAAATTTTGTATAATTTCTTCCAACTTCCTAGCCTATGCTACAGCCTCCTAAATCTCCCCAATTGTCTTGCTCCTCTCAAATAAACTCTTCATAAACAGCTAATGAACTTTATGTTTTCTTTCACTTTTTATTACAATGTAAAATATATGCACAAAAGTAAAATATAAGTGTACCACTTCATAAGTTTCCCCAAACTGAAAATAGCCATATAACCATTAGCAGTCAAGAAACAAAACATTGCTGGCTTGTAGCATGTTTAGTTTTGTTTATTTCTGTCCTTTATTTAATGGATTTATGGAGAATGTATTCTTTATTGACTGGCTTTTTTGGTGGGAATTATGATTATAAAATGTAATCCATGTTGTAGTGTCTATTGTATAATAGTATTTTATTATGGGAATATATGTTTGGTATGTACTATTATATACTTTTATTGTGTAGATATACTAATAGATACTTAGCCACCTTTAAATGCCCATTTATGTAGTAGGTACTTGGTTAGTTTACAATTTAAGCATATCGTATAGTAGTATTTCCATCAACATTTCTGTTGATATCTTTTGGTGAGCATGTATATGCTGTGCTGTTGCATATATATCAAAAAGTGCACTACATTCAGTTTTACCAAAAAGTGTATTTATTCAGTTTTCCTCTGTATTTTCAGTTTACTAAAATTTAACACCAATTTACAGTAAGAACAGCATGAAATTACAGTTTCATCTACAATTGTAAATGAAAGTGGCAGGTGTTTCAAATATATGTCAGCACTTGGTATTGTCAGTATTGTCAGTCTTTTTTTTTTTTTTTTAAGATAATGTCTCACTCTGTCACCCAGGCTGGAGTGCAATGGCGTGATCTCGGTGCACAGCAACCTCCGCCTCCCGGGTTCAATCAATTTTCCTGCCTCAGCCTCCTGAGTAGCTGGAATTACAGGCAGGTGCCACCAAGCCCTGCTAGTTTTTGTATTTTTAGTAGAGACAGGGTTTCACCATGTTGGTCAGGCTGTTCTCGAACTCCTGACCTTTTGATCCACCCACCTCAGCCTCCCAAAGTGCTAGGATTACATGTGTGAGCCACCCTGCCCGATCCTTTTTTTCCTTTTAACCATTCTTGAGCATGTGTATTTGCATCTCATTGTGGTTTCAATTTCATTTCCCTGGTAACTAATGAAGTTGAAAACATTTTTATGTTTACTGAATATTTTGATATGTTCTTTTGGGAAATTCCCATTTTTCTGTTGGGTCCACTGTCTTTCCTTGCTGATTTGGAGTTCTTTATCAATCATATGTTTGCAAATATCTGCTCCCATGCCACCTGTTATACTCTCTTTATGGTGACTTTTTAGGAAGAGAATTTCTTAATTTTACTGTATTCCAGTGTACCATTCTTTTCCCTTTCGTGGTAAATATTTTGTGTGTCCTTTAAAAGAATGCTGGCCTACTGCAGAATCACTATAATATTTCCTCTGAGCATTTTGTCATTTTGTCTCCTACGTTTAGATGTATAAATTATCTACAACTGGTTTTTATGTGTGAGGTAGGGGCCGAGATAAATTTGTTTTCTATATGGATATGAAATTGTTCAACAACATTTACTGAAAAGACAGCTTTTCCCTCTCTTCATTGAAATGTTAGCTTAATGATAAATTAGATGACCATGAATGTGTAGGTTTGTTTATTTTCTATTAGCTTAACTGTCTCTAACTCAATATTATATTGTCTTAATTATTATGCTTCGTAATGGGTCTTACTCTTGATAACCGGTACTGTAAGTTTTTGACTATTAATCCTTCTTCATTATTGCTGGGACCATTTTTGGCTCTTGCATTTCTATATAACTTTTAAAATCAGTTCATCAGTTTCCTTAGGAGAAAAGGGCTGGAATTTTGATTGGGATTGCATTGAATCTATCAAGTATTATTTAGAGAAGTAATACTGAATGTTATACTACATGAACATGATATATTCCCTCATTTATTTAAGTCTACTTTAATTTTTCTCAATAATGTTTCCAGTGTTAAGCAAAAATATCTTGTATAGTATTTGTTAGATTTATTTGTAAGTTCTTAATTTTTTAATGTTATCATGAATGGTTTCATTTTATAGTTTCTTTTCTCTTTGCTTATTACTAACATATAGAAATTCCATTGATTTTTGGTATATTGACTTATACGCTATTATCTTGTTAAATTTATCTTTTCTTTTTTTTTTTAATTTATTTATTATTATTATACTTTAAGTTGTAGGGTACATGTGCATAACGTACAGGTTTGTTACATATGTATACTTGTGCCATGTTGGTGTGCTGCACCCATCAACTTGTCATTTACATCAGGTATAACTCCCAATGCAATCCCTCCCCACAAGATCATGGTGGATAAGCTTTTTGATGTGTTGCTGAATCCGGTTTGCCAGTATTTTATTGAGGATTTTTGCATCGATGTTCATCAGGGATATTGGTCTAAAATTCTCTTTTTTTGTTGTGTCTCTGCCAGGCTTTGGTATCAGGATGATGTTGGCCTCATCAAATGAGTTAGGGAGGATTCCCTCTTTTTCTATTGATTGGAATAGTTTCAGAAGGAATGGTACCAGCTCCTCCTTGTACCTCTGGTAGAATTCAGCTGTGAATCCATCTGGTCCTGGACTTTTTTTGGTTGGTAGGCTATTAATTATTGCCTCAATTTCAGAGCCTGCTATTGGTCTATTCAGGGATTCAACTTCTTCCTGGTTTAGTCTTGGAAGAGTGTAAGTGTCCAGGAAATTATCCATTTCTTCTAGATTTTCCAGTTTATTTGCGTAGAGGTGTTTATAGTATTCTCTGATGGTAGTTTGTATTTCTGTGGGGTCGGTGGTGATATCCCCTTTATCATTTTTAATTGTGTCGATTTGATTCTTCTCTCTTTTCTTCTTTATTAGTCTTGCTAGTGGTCTGTCAATTTTGTTGATCTTTTCAAAAAACCAACTCCTGGATTCATTGATTTTTTGGAGGGTTTTTTGTGTCTCTATCTCCTTCAGTTCTGCTCTGATCTTAGTTATTTCTTGCCTTCTGCTAGCTTTCAAATGTGTTTGCTCTTGCTTCTCTAGTTCTTTTAATTGCGATGTTAGAGTGTCAATTTTAGATCTTTCCTGCTTTCTCTTGTGGGCATTTAGTGCTATAAATTTCCCTCTACACACTGCTTTAAATGTGTCCCAGAGATTCTGGTATGTTGTATCTTCGTTCTCATTGGTTTCAAAGAACATCTTTATTTCTGCCTTCATTTCGTTCTGTACCCAGTAGTCATTCAGGAGCAGGTTGTTCAGTTTCCATGTAGTTGAGCAGTTTTGATTGAGTTTCTTAGTCCTGAGTTCTAGTTTGATTGCACTGTGGTCTGAGAGACAGTTTGTTATAATTTCTGTTCTTGTACATTTGCTGAGGAGTGCTTTACTTCCAATTACGTGGTCGATTTTGGAGTAAGTACGATGTGGTGCTGAGAAGAATGTATATTCTGTTGATTTGGGGTGGAGAGTTCTATAGATGTCTATTAGGTCTGCTTGCTGCAGAGATGAGTTCAATTCCTGGATATCCTTGTTAACTTTCTGTCTCGTTGATCTGTCTAATGTTGACAGTGGAGTGTTGAAGTCTCCCATTATTATTGTATGGGAGTCTAAGTCTCTTTGTAAGTCTCTAAGGACTTGCTTTATGAATCTGGGTGCTCCTGTATTGGGTGCATATATATTTAGGATAGTTAGCTCTTCCTGTTGAATTGATCCCTTTACCATTATGTAATGGCCTTCTTTGTCTCTTTTGATCTTTGATGGTTTAAAGTCTGTTTTATCAGAGACTAGTATTGCAACCCCCGCTTTTTTTTTGTTCTCCATTTGCTTGGTAAATCTTCCTCCATCCCTTTATTTTGAGCCTATGTATGTCTCTGCGTGTGAGATGGGTCTCCTGAATACAGCAGACTGATGGGTCTTGACTCTTTATCCAGTTTGCCAGTCTGTGTCTTTTAATTGGAGCATTTAGTCCATTTACATTTAAGGTTAAGATTGTTATGTGTCAACTTGATCCTGCCATTATGATATTAACTGGTTATTTTGCTCGTTAGTTGATGCAGTTTCTTCCTAGCCTCGATGGTCTTTACATTTTGGCATGTTTTTGCAATGGCTGGTACCGGTTGTTCCTTTCCATGTTTAGTGCTTCCTTCAGGGTCTCTTGTAAGGCAGGCCTAGTGGTGACAAAATCTCTAAGCATTTGCTTATCTGTAAAGGATTTTATTTCTCCTTCACTTATGAAACTTAGTTTGGCTGGATATGAAATTCTGGGTTGAAAATTCTTTTCTTTAAGAATGTTGAATATTGGCCCCCACTCTCTTCTGGCTTGGAGAGTTTCTGCCGAGAGATTTGCTGTTAGTCTGATGGGCTTCCCTTTGTGGGTAACCCGACCTTTCTCTCTGGCTGCCCTTAAGATTTTTTCCTTCATTTCAACTTTGGTGAATCTGGCAGTTATGTGTCTTGGAGTTGCTCTTCTCGAGGAGTATCTTTGTGGCGTTCTCTGTATTTCCTGGATTTGAATGTTGGCCTGGCCTACTAGGTTGGGGAAGTTCTCCTGGATGATATCCCGAAGAGTGTTTTCCAACTTGGTTCCATTTTCCCCCTCACTTTCAGGCACCCCAATCAGACGTAGATTTGGTCTTTTTACATAATCCCATACTTCTTGCAGGCTTTGTTCATTTCTTTTTCTTCTTTTTTCTTTTGGTTTCTCTTCTCGCTTCATTTCATTCATTTGATCCTCAATCGCAGATACTCTTTCTTCCAGTTGATCGAGTCGGTTACTGAAGCTTGTGCATTTGTCACGTATTTCTCGTGTCATGGTTTTCATCTCTTTCATTTCGTTTATGATCTTCTCTGCATTAATTACTCTAGCCATCAATTCTTCCACTTTTTTTCAAGATTTTTAGTTTCTTTGCGCTGGGTACGTAATTCCTCCTTTAGCTCTGAGAAATTTGATGGACTGAAGCCTTCTTCTCTCATCTCGTGAAAGTCATTCTCCGTCCAGCTTTGATCCGTTGCTGGCGATGAGCTGCGCTCCTTTGCCGGGGGAGATGCGCTCTTATTTTTTGAATTTCCAGCTTTTCTGCCCTGCTTTTTCCCCATCTTTGTGGTTTTATCTGCCTCTGGTCTTTGATGATGGTGATGTACTGATGGGATTTTGGTGTAGGTGTCCTTCCTGTTTGATAGTTTTCCTTCTAACAGTCAGGACCCTCAGCTGTAGGTCTGTTGGAGATTGCTTGAGGTCCACTCCAGACCCTGTTTGCCTGGGTATCAGCAGCAGAGGCTGCAGAAGATAGAATATTTCTGAACAGCGAGTGTACCTGTCTGATTCTTGCTTTGGAAGCTTCCTCTCAGGGGTGTACTGCACCCTGTGAGGTGTGGGGTGTCAGACTGCCCCTAGTGGGGGATGTCTCCCAGTTAGGCTACTCAGGGGTCAGGGACCCACTTGAGCAGGGAGTCTGTCCCTTCTCAGATCTCAACCTCCGTGTTGGGAGATCCACTGCTCTCTTCAAAGCTGTCAGACAGAGTCGTTTGCGTCTGCAGAGGTTTCGGCTGTGTTTGTTATTGCCCTGTCCCCAGAGGTGGAGTCTACAGAGACAGGCAGGTTTCCTTGAGCTGCTGTGAGCTCCACCCAGTTCGAGCTTCCCAGCAGCTTTGTTTACCTACTTAAGCCTCAGCAATGGCAGGCGCCCCTCCCTCAGCCTCGCTGCTGCCTTGCCGGTAGATCACAGACTGCTGTGCTAGCAATGAGGGAGGCTCCGTGAGTGTGGGACCCTCCCGGCCAGGTGTGGGATATGATCTCCTGGTGTGCCTGTTTGCTTAAAGCGCAGTATTGGGGTGGGAGTTACCTGATTTTCCAGGTGTTGTGTGTCTCAGTTCCCCTGGCTAGGAAAAGGGATTCCCTTCCCCCTTGCGCTTCCCAGGTGAGGCAATGCCTCGCCCTGCTTCAGCTCTCGCTGGTCGGTCGGGCTGCAGCAGCTGACCAGCACCGATCGTCCGGCACTCCCCAGTGAGATGAACCCAGTACCTCAGTTGAAAATGCAGAAATCACCGGTCTTCTGTGTCGCTCGCGCTGGGAGTTGGAGACTGGAGCTGTTCCTATTCGGCCATCTTGCTCCGCCCCCAAATTTATCTTTTCTAATATTGGGTCTGCAATTCTATTGGATGTTTCATGTACTCTCATTTCATCCATGCATATATACTATCTTATGTCTTCTTTTTCAATTCTAATGCCCATGATTTAATTTTTTTGCCTTATTGTCCTGACTGATATTTCTAGTATAACACAAAATACAAGTGGTGATAGTGAGCATTTTTGTCATATTTCTTATTTCAATTGAAATTTTTCAGTGCTTTATAATTGATTATCTTGTTCACTGAAGATTTTTCATAGATAGTTTTGTTAAATTAAGAAAGCTCATTTATATTTCAAGTTTGTTGAAATTTTATCATACATGGGTGGTGAATGTTGTCAAGTAAGTTGTCTATATTAGTCTAGCTATTGAGGTTTTCCCCTCATTGTATAAACTTGAATAATTACATTATTTGATTTTCTAATCTGTAATGGCCCTTGCATACTTAGAATCAACTCCACTTGTTCCTGATGTATTATCCTTTTGATATTACTAGATTTAGTTGGCTAATTTGTTAAGGATTTAATAAGATAAACTGGTCTGTAATTTGCCTTTTTTTTTTTTTAAACCTTTATTGTTTGTTTGTTTTGAGATGAAGTCTTGCTCTTGTCCCCCAGGCTCGTGTGCGATGGTGCGATCTCGGCTCACTGCAACCTCCGCCTCTTTGATTCAAGTGATTCTCTTGCTTTGGCCTCCCAAGTAGCTGGGATTACAGGTGCCTGCCATCACGCCTGGCTAATTTTTGTAGTTTTAGTAGTGATGGGGTTTCACCATGTTGGTCAGCCTGTTCTCAAACTCCTGACCTCAGGTGATCTGACCACCTCTGAATCAGAAAATGTGAAGATATTGCCTAGAAATTGCGTTTTTAATCATTTTTCTCAGGTATTTCTTTTACATATTTGAAGTCTGAAGATTTCTGTCTTAGTACTTGGTTAGAGTAAAACATATCCTAATTAAAATGTGATGGTCACTAATATTGGGGAGTAGAGAAAAGTAAGATACCTTCTTTGGAGGGCAAAGAATCATGTTTTAAGTGCTTTCTTGTTTCTCTTTTTGTAACCCTTCGAGTGGCTCAATTTGTTTTTTTACTAATGAACACTGGGCCATAAGGAACCTGACATGGGAGAGAGCAGTATATCTAATCCATTTAGGATGTTTGAAAAATAGATACTATCCTGGAAAGAGCAGTATCTTTGCATTAATGAAGACAACTAATAAGCCCTACTCTGCCAGTCTTGCAAGATCATTGTTGGAAGCTAATAAAAACGTGCAAAAAAGCTCCATAAACTACAAGTTGAAAGATTAGCTACAGATTGATCACCTGTAAAAACATATCTTTTGCTGGAATCATAAGAGCTGAGATTGCAGAACAAATCTAAGGAAAGATAGATACCTGAAGAGACCAAGGGAGGACCAGCCTCAGCAACAAGGAAAAAATTACATTCATTTGCAGGCTCTTCTCCATGTACCTAAAAAGATGCTTACAAGAAAGATTGAGGGCAAAGTGAGAGTTGAGAAGCCTTCCTCATGATGTACGCCTTGTGGGGGCCGGGGGCTGAAGTAGCCTCTACAGCAAAGGCATGAAGGCCTGATTGGATTCTTCTTGCCCATCTATCTCCCCAGAAGCAGAGCTGTCCAACTGAGCCCATCTCAGATCAGCTCACCTCCAACTGGCTTGGACTGGGCTATGACCTGGGTGGAGTTTAATTGTATCTCCATCTGCAATATGAGAAAAAGTACATATTTGGTCTTTGTTCCTGGTCCCTGACACAGAGCTTCAAATAAATTTGAAATTTCTTGAGTGATAGAAGTGTCTTTTGTAAACCATAATTAGCCCTTTTTAACCATACTTGAGTTTATGCTAATGAGGTGATACATGGTAGATCCCTACATATCTTCCAAATGAAGGTAGTCACACACACACACACACACACACACACACACACACACACACACACGAAAAAGTAATTAGAGTTGGAAGTTTCAGCCCCACCTTCTAACCTTCAGGGAATGGAAAGGGGCTGGAGACTGACTTCAATCACTAATGACAAATGATTTTACCAGTCATGCCTACATAATAAAACCCCATATAAAAACTATGAACATCAAGGCTCAGTGGAGTTTCCAGCTTGGTGAAACATTGATGTGCAGGGAGAGTGACACATGTGGATTTCATGAAGAGAGGGCATAGAAACACTGCATATACACTCCACCCCAGAGCTTGTCCAGTGCATTTCTTTTGTTTAGCTATTCCTGAGTTAAATCTTTGTGATAAAATTGTAATTCTAACTATAGCTCTTTCACTGAGTTTTATGAGTCTATCTAGCCAATTATGAAACCAAAAGCTGGTTCATGGAAGCTCCTGAAATTTTACCAAAGTCAAGCAGGTTGGCAGGTAACTTGGTGCTTTGGACTAAATTGTGTTCCCCTAAAATTCATGTGTAAGCTCTGACCCCAAGTTGATAGTGTTTGGAGACAGGACCTTTGAGGTAATTAGGTCCAGATGAAGTAATGATTATGGGCCATTATGATGGGATTAGTGTCCTTGTAAGAAGAAACACCAGAGAGCTTCTCTCTCTTACACGTGAGCATGTGAGCATTTGCAAGCTAGGAAGAGAGCCCTCGCCAGAAACTGAATAGTCCAGCTCTTTGATCTCAGACTTCCCAGCCTCTAGAACTGTGGAGAAAAAATACATTTCTGTTTCCACCATTCAGTCTAAGTCATGTTTTATTGCAGTCCCAACAGATTAAGACTCCTAGGAACCCTACTGTGACTGGCATCTACAGTAAAGACAGTCTTGTGAAAGATTGATCTTAACTTGGTCTAGAGTGTCTGCTCTAACACTAGGTAGTTGGTGTCAGAATGGAATTGAATTGGAGGACACTTAGCTTATGTTAAAAAAAAATATGGTGTTGGGATTCAGTATCAAATGTGCAGCAATCTTAAATTTTCTCTCTCCCATATTCCTGAGGTACAGAACAGGGCAACCAATAACATGTGGTATCTGAACTTCCCCTCTGGCAAAATATAAGCATGTATAACTTTCAAACTGCTTTCAATTTTATTGTCTGCATCCTTAGATCAATCCCCAGCACCTAAAGCCATGCTGGCACTTAATAGATGCTCAATAAATATATGTTGAATAAATAAATGAACCAAAAATTTTTTTCTAGAAAATGAGCTTCTTATTGTAAGTACGATAAGATTTTAAAAAATATTTTTCCATAAGTTTTTCTAAAATATATATTTGCTGCTTAGGTTTAGTCTAAATGTAATATGGAATTTTCTTAGTGTATTAAATTTGGAATTGCCTCAAATCTCCAATTTCACAATATGGTAATGCCTTAAGCCCTGTACTCACACACAAAAAATAACTGCTAGTTTATAAAAGTTTATATTTCTGTGGTTTCCCTCAATTTCTGTCTTGCTTTTGATAGAGTGTATATGCTTTCTGCTTTATCTTATGCTGTGTCGTGCAAAGCTTTTCCTATTGATCAGTACACACATGTATGCCCACACATACCACACACCTCTAAACCAAACATTTTGTAAACTTAATGTATTAGGGTTATCTAAAGGAACAGAACTATTATGATACGTGTATATATAAAAGGGCATTTTAAAAGGAGAATTGACTCCCATGATCAGAAGTTAAAGTCCTGCAATAGGCAGTCTGAAAGCTGAGGAGCAAGGAAGGCAGTGGTGGATCAGTCCAAGTCCCAAAACCTCAAAAGTAGGGAAGCCAACAGTGCAGCCTTCAGTCTGTGGCCAAAGGCCCGAGCGGCCTGGCAAACCACTGGTGTAAGTCAGTCCAAGAGTCCAAAAGCTGAAGAACTTGGAGTCCGATGCTCAAGGGCAGGAAGCCTCCAGCACGGGAGAAAGATGGAGGCTGGAAGACTCAGCAAGCCTGGTCTTTCCACATTCCTTTGCCTGCTTTTATCCTAGCCACGCTAGCAGCTGATTAGATGGTGGCCACCCAGATCGAGGGTGGGTCTGCCTCTCCCAGTCCACTGACTCAAATGTTAATCTCCTTTGGCAACACTCTTGCAGACACACCCAGGAACAATGCTTTGCATCCTTCCATCTAATCAAGTTGATCCTCAATATTAGCCATCACACTTAATAACTTTACATCATATTTGGGGTAGAGGCTGGGAAGTCACATGACAGTAGGGTATTCTTTTCTTTGTGCTGCTCCCCTGGGTTCTCTGATCTCTGACATCCTAATATCCAGGTCATGTCCGTGCCCCCCAGACACTCATTTTCCCAAGTGGTCTAATCAAGTCATTTTCCAAACAAAGGCAGCTTGATCCCTAAGAAGCTTTTCCTGTTAGCTTTGAGAACTCAATTTTCTCCCTCATTACATTCTCCCATGAGCAAAACAGTTATAGCTCCTTGCAAATTTATTTTATTAATTCTCTCCTTGAACCTACATGAGTAAAAGAAAGGAAGCAGAGTGACAAACAGGCCCACACAGTCAGTCCGGACTCTCTCTTCTCTTTCTAGTGTGGAGTTGGGTAAACTCTTCTCTGGTCTCCCAGAAGGTGACTGTTTCCAGAAGTTTCCCTGTTGTCTACTCCCTTCCTTTGCGGGGATATTAATTACCCGATGCAGTCCTCTTCTGCATTCAAGACCAGCAAGCAGCTTCCCCAGAACCTAATGCAACAGCACAAGAGTCTTCTGGGCCAAAAAGCGCGGCTGAGAAATGTACAGACATATTTATGTATTTGATTCAAACAAAAGAGCTCTGAGATTTATGATTTAAGAACATAAATGGTAAAATTATTTCCCATTCAGTCTTTCGACACACCATCACTGTTCACAAAACAAGGCCCAAAGCTTTTGTGTCCAATCCACCTCTGTGAGGAAAATAGCCTCCTGATCAAGGGGCCAACCAAGTTACCTCTCTCTGATCCCACCTCCCAGTTTCCAACCTTGTTATCCAGAGAGCACTTACCACAGGAATCCCATTCTCTCTATCACCAGAGCCCCTGAAAATATTGTGCTTTCCCCTGCAACTGTCCCATACAGACTGTAGCCAGTTAGATACCAGGATGTGTATGCCCATTGTTCCTTAAGATCCTCTTTTTCACAATACTCTCCATGGAACAGGCAAGTTGATAGGCATAATCTCAGCCCAGGTCATGGGGCTAACTCTAGGGGTTTGTTCTGCTGGAAGTAGAGGCCTCCTGACCTCCTCCACCACCTGGGGCCTTGCTTGTTGTGTATTTAATTTCAAGATGTTGGATATACCCATCACATCCAGCCTCCAAGTTTGAAGTCTACAGTCTCAATTCTACTCTGACTCTTTCCCTGGATAGAAGTTAATGTTGCTTCCCTTCTAAGGTAGCTTCACTAATATTGAGTCCATATGTAGCTCACTATAGAAGTTTAATTTAGCAATCAATATGCAGGGATCTTTTCTCCTACCTGTAAAAAGACTGTAGTTAGAATGTGAATATCCAAATCCCTAAGGTTATCTGTATTATTTTTAACAGTGGGAGCATGGCCAGACATTCTGCTTAGAAATAGCTAGATTTGTGACCACACGTAACTCTTAAGGATAGTCTTTAAAAAAGATTCTACCAGCCATGTTTTCCTTGTCCACCTTGGAGGCCTGACAATCCTGTAACACTTTAGTGCTATATTCTTCCCAACTCACAATCTTTCTCTGCAACCTTCAGACCAGTACCTCTTGGGAATGTCTCTGGTTTCTTACAGATACGTGCTGTAAAGGATGCTGATTAAACAGAACCATGATAGCTATCCACTTTCCAGGGGATTGCATCTTATTTTTAAAGTGGGGCAGGAAACATTTGGAAATCTTATACATCAACCATAGACCTCTTTTAGTTCACCCGTAAAAAATGCATTTTCAAAAGACATAATTATGTATTTCTTGATGCATGGTACTTCTGTTTTGCCTGTTTGTTCATTGAGAAACTTCATGAATTTTGTCACTCTTGGAAACTTGTATAATATTGGTCTTTATGTATAATAAGCTGTCCCAAAAGCTGTGTCCATTACCAGATAGCTTTTATTTTTAAGTCGTATTCCCAGAACCATAATGACCCATGGAGGGCTATTTTCTATTTCCTTAAGTGCATATAGCCAACAGTTTTCAAGTCAGATTGACATTGCACTTCTACTGGGCTAGTGTGCAGATTTCATGTAATACAAGGCAGGGAAGTGTACTTTCAGTTCGTGCCTCCTGAGAGAGGACACTGGCTTCATCCAATAACTCTTTAATGTCAAAGAGTCTAATATCCCCTAGGATTCTGCCTAATCCTTGCATTCTTGTGGTTTTCTTTGGCTCTCGTCTCCTGAACCCTCACAGGTTCCTTCAGTTTCACCCCCCAGCAGTCCAGATACAAGACATTAACCTCTTCACCAGTTTCGACGTAAGTATAAACTCACTGATATGGTTTGGATGTTTGTCCCTTCCAAACCTCATGTTGAAATGTGAGAGGTGGGGCCTGGTAGAGGTGGGGCCTAGTGGTGTTAGGGTCATGGAGATGGATCCTCCATGAATATCTTGGTGTCATCCTTTTGGTAATGATGATCTATTGTTCTATTGGTTACCATGAAATCTAGTTTGTTAAAAGGAGTCAGATGCCTCCCTTCCCTCTCTTTCTCTTTCTTACTTGCTCCCTCTCTTGCCATGTGCTACACTTGTTCCCTCTTTCCCTTCCACTGTGAATACTCACCAGAAGCCAACAGATGCTGGGGCCATGCTTTTACAGCCTGCAGAACTATGAGCCAAGCTAGCCTCTTTATATACCCAACCTCGGGTATGCTTTACAGCAGTGCCAAATGGACTCATTTACTCACCAAGGATTTTACCGACTTGATAACTTGCTTAAAGTTGGGAGGGGTCACAGGCAGTTTCATGCTGCAGTGCATACTGTCTTGTCAGATTTCCGGGACTCACTCCCTCTCTTCCTCTCACCCCAACTCCATTCCTTTCACACCCTTCCTCCTCACTCCTGCAAGCAAACAAATGTCTCTCATTTTCTTAAACCAAGTAGTTTTTCTCTTTTACATAGCACCCATGCGTAGCTATTCTAACATTTTCCAAAGTCAATGTGCTTCTTAAATTTAAAAAACACCTCTTATTATAGGTAGAAAATATATTTATTAATTATCTGCAGAGATGCATAATGCATAAAGTAACTATTAATCAAAATGTAACCAACCACACACATAAACATTTTGATAAATCTAATTTTGGTCTTTTAAAAAAATACATTCTTTGACATACACACACATGCACAAATGGCATCACATCAGGTATTACAAAATGTTTTCCCCTTTTTATGATTAAACATCATGCTGTTAGATATTCTTATGTAAATGACTGTTAATAAACCCATAGCACTCCATTATATGTATGTTCCTTAATTTATTTTACCAATACTCCATAATTGTTGAGCATTTGGGTTTTTTCTAAATTGTATAGCTATAAGAAATGCTATGAAAAATAACTATTTCATAATTACAAATGTTCACATAGAAAATTATAATGATGATGCTCTTTCACATTTAAGGAAAAAAATCAATGCATTTGGTCTACTAAAAAAAGAACAATTAAAGAGCTAAGAAAAAGTAAGAAAAAGGTAAAACATATTTACAAAGTGACATTGACTGTTTTCAATATAAACTGAGAGAATGCTTATATATTTTTTGAAAACTGTTTGTTTTTTCTAAAGCAGAGCCCACTATCAGATAACATGATGAATTCACTGGCAGACATTATTTGAAGCATGGCAGCTAAACCATCATAGATGTTCTCTGCAAACCAGTGGCAGAACTTCATGATGCTTGTTTTAATAAAATAGGAGATCAGATTCCTAGAAGCAATCTTTTCTGGTCCGAAAAAAGATTCAAGGGAAAGTGAGCTTTCCAAAGCTACAGTCACCAGGAAATTCTTTTTAGTAAGCATTGGAATCTTGGAGAACTTGAGCATAGGCCACCCATGACCTGTGTTTCTGAATCCACTCAAGAAAAAAAAAAAAAAAAGGAAAAAGAAAGAAAGCCCTAAACACCTATACAAAATCACTGAAGAATAGCTCACAAGTTACTTCAGGAAACTCCTACTACCTTTTATAGAGGCTAACACACCTAAATGTTAGTGTGGGAAAAATTATACATATATATGTATAAACTCATTGATTATATATATATATATATGACTATTTTACTATCATTGGTAGATATAAAACTATTTCATGTGGAAAGACTTGATATAATGTAATGTGTGTGTGTGTGTGTGTGTGTATGTGCTGAAATATTTTACTTTCCTGTGTTAAAGGAAGATAATGAAGACCAATCATAAAGTTTTAAAATACTTTCTTTTCACCAGGTAGAAGATAACTTTTAAAAATAATTTTATTCTGGTGAATAAAATCTGGTGAAGTTTTGTATTTCCTTAAGGATTTGGTTTGCTTTTCCTCTTGCAAAATTAAGACTTCTATAACATATCAGGTTTCCCTTTTTGTCATAATTTTGAGGAAACTCAGAGACAAATTTAAAATAATATTGAATATTATTATGATATCTATGTCTCCCTCTTTTTTGCTTCTGACTTTCTGTGTCTACTGCATTATTACAGCAGTTTGCTGGACATACTGGGAGCAAAAAGATGACAGTAACAATAGTAATACAATAGTAACATAATTAAGCCCTTTCTTATAAACCATCTAAGAAAACTTTGTAAAAAGGATCTGGAAAAAGGAGCGATTCATATTTAACAACACTAATGGTAGAATATTTGTTTGTTTCTTTTGTGTCACAGTTTTCTCCTGAGTAGAAAATAATATTAAATATTCCAGAAAAAATTAGAAGCAAAGTTTATATGCTTACACTTGACCAACTCTGAATGGTAATATAATCTAAAGAAATATTATTTCAGTTATTTGCAATGCAGTTTCAGTGGTTTGTCACTAGGTTTTTATCTAAAATGAAAAGAAAATCAAATTGTACATCATTAAATATTGCTAAATTTCAAAGTTTTATGTTTGCTTTCAGTTATCTCCTCAAACTATAAACAATATATTTTAAAGAACAAGTTTAGTAAGCTTAAATTAACGGTACTCCTCCTAACAAATTCTCTTTTTTCTCCCGATGCACTTATCTAAGACAAAAATCCATAGTTGCAAAGGTATAGAAAAATAAATAGGAGAATTGAAACTGTGAACTCAACAATTCAATCCAAAACACTATCTGGCCATTTTATGAGAATGTCTTTTTTGACCTGATTCTTTAATATAATTAATTAGTCACTTAATAATGATTATCTTCTTTCTACTGTATTCAGAGAAAGTTATAATAATAGCCAATAACAAATAAAAACCATATGTATTGATGAATGAGAACAGGGCCATCAAGTCAAGAAATTACTATAGTTGAATGTGTTTAAATAGGAAAAGCTTCCATCAAGTCAAGAAATTACTATAGTTGAATGTGTTTAAATAGGAAAAGCTTCCTAAAGTACTTCTGTATTGAGCTGTGTTTTGGAAGGAAAACCTTCTTAAAGTACTTCTGTATTGAGCTGTGTTTTGGAAGGAAGGGAAAAAATGGATTGCCTAAAAGTCTAGGAAAGGTCTTTCAGACAAGGTATAGTGGATAATGGATGCATGGTAGGACAAACCTTAATTCTCCGTTCAACTTTGCTATCATAGGCCTAGCCTAAATAAAGAAGTATTAGATGAATACCTCAGAGTCATTTAGCTCTTGAAAGTGAGACTAATTTGTTCTCAGACACAGATTTCCAATAGTTCACCTAAAAGTAGTTTCTGCTGCTTCTCACACAGACTATAACGCACTATTGATTTTTGTAAGCTTTGCAATTTCTATTTTTTCTGTCTACCATCTCTTTCATGGTCTGGTTTAGAACTTATCTCACCTGCTGGGCATACTGCTGGTAGAAACATTTAATCTGAACTTCAGCCATTTTCCATCTGGGACTCAAAGAACAGGGTTTTTTGATCTCTGTTCATTTATTTACTGGGGAAAAAAATGTTAACACATTCCAGAAAGAATGAACTGAACCGAAATTATATTGAGATAGCAAAACAGATTTTGATGTGGTACCTACCATGTTGCTGGCCTAGTATGCTTTATGGTGTGTGTGAACAAATTGGTTCCTTTGCAAATTGGCCTGCAGTACTTACAAACTGCGGGAAAGAGAATTGAGACATACTTTTCTTGAGATCAAAACAACATTTAATTTGAAAGAGAAACTTGCAAAACAGTCAAAGAAAATCAGAAAATGAACTTCAGTATTGATCTAATCTTTGAATGTTGGCCTGAAAAACAGCTCTGAAAAAAAAATCCCTTAAAACTTTTGCATATAAAAGAGAACAGCATGGAAAATACCTCTGTAGACAATACAAGGGTGAATACATTTACCATATTCTACAGAAAGGTCTCCGTGGAGAGCTGGAAACATAGTAAGTAAAAAATATATAAAAGAAAGTAAGTTAAAAAATAGATAAAAGAAAAAAATGATCAGAAAATGGACAGAAGATGAATAGAATGTAACAGTAAATATAAGGGCATATTTTAACACTTATAAACCAAGAACAAAAATTGCCAAGTGGGTTCATTTTGGACAAATTCATTCATTCATTCATTTTTGGGGTATTCCCTAATGTTGGCAAAGGTGCAGAGAAAAAAAATGTTAACACATGTCATCCCTCTTCAGGCCACTCATGCTGAAAAAATAATATAATTTGAATATGTGACCCCACCCAATACTCATGTTGATTTGTAATCCCCAGTATTGGAGGTGGAGCCTGGTGGGAGGTGATTTGATCATGGGGGCAGATTTCTCATCAGTGACTTAGCACTGCCTCTTGGTGCTGTCCTCGTGATAGTAAGTGAATTCTCACAAGATCTGGTTGTTTGAAAGTGTGCAGCACCTTTGCTCTCTCTCTTGCTCTGTTCTTGCCATGTGATGTGCCTACTCCTGCTTTGCCTTCTGCCTCTCCAGAAGCAGATGCCGCTATGCTTCTGGTACAGCCTGCAGAATCATGAGTCAATTAAACCTGTTTTCTTACCCACTCTCAGGTATTTCTTTACAGCAATGCAAGAATAGACTAATGCAGGAAATAATTGAAATGAGATAATTATTTCTCATTTCAATTATTATATATCCAAAGATTTCTTTTTTCTTTTCTTTTTTTGTTTTTTAAGCAACAGAGTCTTGCTCCAGGCTAGAGTACAGTAGCATGGTATAGCTTACTGTAGCCTCAAACTCCTGGGCTCAAACTATCCCCCCTCATCCTTCTGAGTAGCTAGGGCCACAGGTGTGTACTACTGTGCCTGGCCAATTTATTATTTTTTGTATAGAAAGGGTCTTGCTATGTTTCCCAGCCTGGGCTTAAACTCCTGGCTTCAAGGAATCCTCCTACCTTGGCCTCCCAAAGTGCTCGGATTTCAGGCATGAGCCACTGCAGCCAGCCCACCCAAAGATTTCTATAGCATTTTTACAATAATAAAAAGCTAAAAACAACCTAAATGTAAGTAGTGATGATGGCACATGAAGACATTTAAAAGAGCAGTTGTGAATACCGTATAACACAAGAAAAATGTTGCTGATAATATGAAATAAAAATCTGGATACAAAAATAAATGTGCATGATTATATGTGTGTAGAGGCAATGGGAACAAGGGTGATTTAAAAATTTTTTATTCTATTCAGTGATTGAAAAGCATAATTAAAATTTTAAACCTGAATTAAGATTAATGTCATAAGTAAACCAATTTTCAATATAATTAATAAAAAGCATTTATAAAATAGTAAGATTAATCAATAAGTTTTTCTTGAACTCATACTTTTAAAAGTTAGAAAAAGGAGGATTTTTCTTTTCTTTTCTTTTTTTGAGATGGAGTTTCACTCTTGTTGCCCAGGCTGGGGTGCAATGGTGTAGTCTCGGCTCATGGCAACCTCCACCTCCTGGGTTCAGGCAATTCTCCTGCCTCAGCCTCCTAAGTAGCTGGAATTACAGGCATGTGCCACCACACCTGGCTAATTCTTTGTATTTTTAGTAGAGATGGGGTTCCTCCATGTTGGTCAGGCTGGTCTTGAACTCGTGACCTCAGGTCATCCACCCACCTCAGCCTCCCAAAGTGGTGGGACTGCAGGCATGAGGCACTGCATCCAGCCAGGAGAATTTTTGTTAATGGCATAATTGCTTTCAGTTCTCAAAGTCGTCTTTGCAATTGGCGTATCTGCCAAATTGCAAGTAAACCCAGGTTCTGCTTTGGGTGATGACAACAACGTGAGAATATTATTTTAGTGAACTGTTAAAATTCCACATATTTCTTAGTCCTATAATGACGTTGATTCCTTTCTGAAGAAGGCTAGGTGGTACAGATATGGAGTACTTAAGAACATTTAACATTGGCCTATTTGTTTAAACTGGAGCCAGGGTTTCTAATTTATAAAATGGGAATCAGACTAGGCATGGTGGCTCATGCCTGTAATCCCAGCACTTTGAGAGGTCGAGGCGGGTGGATCACCTGAGGTCAGTAGTTTGAGAACAGCCTGGCCAACATGGTGAAACCCAGTCTTTATTAAAAATACACAAATCAGCAGGGTGTGGTGGCGGGGGCCTGTGATCCCAGCTACTCGGGAGGCTAAGGCAGGAGAATCACTTGAACCTGTGAGGCAGAGTGCTAAGACACTTCCTAAAACTTCAGTACCTGACCCTTGTGCCTCTGGATATTCTTCAGTAGCCATCGCTGAAGTGTAACCAAAAACAACTCTCATTCCCCCTAAATGGATCAAAAAGACGGGGGGCGGGGGCGGGGGTTGATTATTTTAAGAATTAAATGAGATACAACTAGCTCCATTAATATAAATGTATTTGTTTTCCTATTTTAAGTAGTTACGGAAAAAATCAGAAAAGTGTATGATAAAATTTCCTGCTCAGAGAGGCAAGAGATGCGGTTCTTATTTCATGCCTGTGAATTTTCTAAATGTGTGCCTCCTGGATATTTATCCTCTTTCAATGTCAATTGTCTAATCTACAAAATGGAGTTGGTCTGGATGACTTATTGATGTCTAACTTTATTACTCCCCACGAGTGAGAATTTGTACAATCACATGCATAATTACAAATTTTTTCCACATTTCACCTTAATAGATCCTTTACACAAAACTTTTACTATTTACTAGACATATTTGTCTCCAATCAAGATTTTCCCAATGCTCACGTTTACAACTGGAGCAAAGTCTTTAAAACACTGGACGTCTAGTTAAAAATTGAGAAACCACCGCTGCCTAGATATACTTTAGCTTTTATTTGATTATTGGACATGAGATTGCATCAACTATAAGAAGTCTCCATGGACGATGTTGAGCTTGTGTGAACTCAGTGATCCATGTGAGGGATCCCCGGTCCCCATTCCCAATCTCCCAACTCAATCAAAATTGCCTTCTGTATTTAAAACTATTAATTTACTATATGTTACAAGTAATATATTTCATAATATTCTAATTGCATAAGATAAACCCTCTACGTGATCATGTTAGTGCCTTAGAAGTCTTAGAAATCATGGGATTTGAAGACAGGCTGTTTTATCTAGCTGTAGACACAGGATTGGTTTGAACTAAGCAAAACCCATTTTTGCAAGAGAGTCATCAAACTGGAGTAGTAAATGCCAAGCTCCACTTGCAAGTCAGGTTTTCTTTTCTTACTGGGAAAAACAACAATTTGCAGAAGGGATGAAATGTAAAGGGAATACAGAAAGGAGATGAAGTCTCTCTAAAGAGAAAAGCAGAGTTTATTCATAACCAAAGAGGGTGGACTCAATCAGATGCCAGCAATGTGGAAGTGAAGAAGGGCAGGGAGCACCGTCAAGGCTGTGCTGGTGACATGAGAGGCTGGTAAATGCATCTTCAAGTCAGAGTTCCACAAAGGAAGTTGTGTGTTATAAATCAGTGCATAGATTTAAAACCCACAGATGCTTTAAGAACACGCTCCATGGTGTGAATGTTGGTGAGAATGTGATTATAAAATAGCACGGAAGAAAATGTGCAGACTGGAATGAAAGAAAGGAAGATTCTGTGCATTTTTTTTTTAACACGTCCAAGCCTGTTTCATTATCCAGATCACTGATATCAGCAGTCTTGCAGTAGACACGTCACTGGCAAGGTCTTCCAGAGTGCACCATATTACGCTTTTATGGTTGTCTTTTTTATAGCAGATATCACCTAATTAGGAAAATGTATTTTATTGCTTATTTTATTTTACTGTAAAAGTCCAAGTTTTTTGGGGGGAAATGAGCATAGCGTCTTTCCAAGGCGCTTAGCTAAATGACAATTTCAAAGAGTGGCAACTGACAAAATCCTCCCTTTTCCTGTGAATATTTGGAGAAAAGAAAAATAATGAAATAATCTGCTTGAAAAAAATCCTGTTTATGTAGATTAAATCTTTCCTATTCGAAGTTGTAAAACTCTTCAATGCATTTTATGCAAGTATCAACCTACGTAGGAGTGGCTTGTATGTTTGAACTTGTATGTTCATTTCATTTCATTATCTGCTCTGTACCAGCATTGTGCTGGGTATTAACAGATTCAAGATGGCTCTACTAATACAGTACTATTCATCTCTACATTTCAGCTTTGAACCCATTAAGAAATAAGACAAAAACAGAAAGGCAGGTGGAGACCAAAGTATCTGCTTACCTGCTAATAAAGCTGATTTTGGAGAAGGTAGTCTAATATTTGCAGGCAAGAGGTTTTCCCAATAACAAACCCTAGAATTAAGCAGATACCCACCCTACTGCAGGCAATGCCAAAATGCTATCAGCTTCCATGCCAGGGTTTTGAATAGAAAGTCCGTTTTGTAGATCTGGTGTGAACAACTGGATCCCGAGGGGAAGAAAAGAAAAGGGGCTGCATAACACATGTCCTCTGTCTCTACTTAAAACCACCTGTCAGCTGGTGTCATTCTTCCTGATCAAAGGAAGAGTGGTTGAAAGAGTTCAGAGAGGCCTTGAGGACTACACCAGTGGGGCTCCCTTCTATGGAAGTAAACAGGAAAAAGCCTTTCCTATGAAATGGAGCACATTTTCTTCACCTACAGATACTCCAGCCTCTGAAGGAAATAGACAGCTCCTCCCCTGCTTCTCCAGCAATTGTTGGGGTTTGCTTTCTTTCAATTATTTTACCTGTATAGTGGCCACCAGTCCCTAATAGACCTATCCCAGGAGACTTCTTAAGGGATTTCCCTTAAGAAATCCCACCAAGGCACCCTGCTCACGTCATAGACCACCCATCCCCGTAAAGTCAATGAGTAGTTCTCCTAAGACACACCAAATGTAGACCACAAGTTTTTCACAAAGATACTAATAAGGCAACATTAATAACATAGGGAGGCTGAGGAGGGAGGAGTGCTTGAGGCCAGGGGTTTGAGACCAGCCTGGGCAATATAGCAAGACCCTGTCTCCACAAAAAAAAAAAACTTTTTAATTAGCTGAGCATGGTGGCACATGTCTGGAGTCCCAGCTACTCAGGAGGCTGAGGGGGGAAGATCACTTGAGCCCAGAAGTTCAGGCTTGCCATCAGCTATAATCATGCCGCTGCACCCCAGCCTGGGTGACAGAGCAAGACTCTGTCTCTAACAAAATAATAAAAATGAAACAAAATAAGGATTGCAGAGAGGGGGAAGGAAGAAGGATTTGGTAGGTAGAGTCTGAGGCTTCTCTGCAGCTGTGCAAAAGTTTCCTCCAGACTGATGGGCTGTGCCGGTACACCTGCCATACTTGGTCGTATTCTAAGATCAACCCCAGGGTAGCAAGACCTTAAAACAAACGTAATGTCACCTAGAGGGCAGCAGTGGGGGCTGATAATCAACTATGACCTCTCCCCTAACCCCTACATCGACAGACCAAGGTGTTGCATTTCTGTGGCTGCCATAATAATATAGTAATTATGAATTTTTTCCCTTCTTAAAAAAGTTTATTCAGTATGGATTTTGTTGTTATTTTTTCAGGTTATATATTGGTAGAAAACTAACTCAGCCTTTTTATCTACAAATGTCTTTGTTTCGTCTTCATGCTTTAAATATATTCACTGTGTAACAATACTGTGTTGACAGATATTGCTTCTCAGTACTTTGAAAATATTATGGCATGGCTATCTAGCTTTCATTTTAGAGCATAAGGTCAGTTTTCAGTCTAATTCTCTGTTTTAATGTAAATTATTTTCTCATTGCTGTTAGGATTGTTGTTTTTGATGTTCAGCAGTTTCACTGCAATGTGCCTAGGTATAAGTTTGATTTATTTATACTCACTGAGATTTGCTGGTATTACTGAATCTGGACATTCATTTCTCCTACCAATTGAGGATACTGTTTTGTTTTGTTTTTCTTTTACCCACCTTTGTTAGCTCTTTCTGGAACTCAAACTTCACTTATATTCAACTTTATTCCTCCAGTTGTTGGGAGGTACCCAGGGACAGTTTTTGCTCATCCACAGGAAGAGCTGATTAAAAATTTGGTATTTCTGAAGATATCCTACATTGCCTAAGGAATTATTGAAGATTTCATTTTTCATGCCAGAAATGTTTGAGAAGAGTGGGGGCATACTTAAAGAATATTTTCTTCCTAATATTCAAACATGATAAAGGAGGATTTATAAGATAATGTTTAAGCTCCTTTGGATCTCAAAATTCTGTTATTCTGTTAATAAAATAATGTTCAGATAATTTTATGTCTAAAGCCTCAAGTGTTGTTAAATATAGGAGTTTAACCTAAATCCCATAGCAATATGTATAAAAAGGGCCTATCTTGCCATTCTTTCAAGAATGCTAAAATTCATTTAAAATATTCTGGACAGGTGACCTTGATGTTCGCTTAGCATGGATTAATGTTGACATGAATAGTACAGTTACCTGTCAAAATTATTTTAGATTATTTCGGAGTTCTTGTGAAGCTTTAATCAATTTAGAAGACTGCGTTAAAGAAGTAAAACTTCCTTTTTTGGCTATAGATCCTATTTATTGTTCTGCAATTGTTTTTTTAATTATTGCCTATAAGGACTTGTGTTGTTTTTGAAAAAAAGGCACCAAAGACCAAGGGGAAAAAAGAGACAATGGGAGGATTGAGAGGACCTATGTAATAGCAGTTAGGAAGAACAATGCTTTTCTTGTTCATTCTAATGCTTGTCTTCTGCAAGTGTTTCTGTGGCCACTGCCCCATGCTTCCTGTACTTTTTAGGTTCATAATATAATTTACGTCAACCTATATTTCCCCATACTATTAAGCTGTCTTTATTGTCACTTTCTTCTAAATCCCAGCAAAAAGTGAGTAAACTGTTGTCAGAGTCTGTGTGCGTGGCATCTCCAGGGTTATGTAGTCTACAGAGCCATGAGGCCACACATCGTGTTCCTGCTCTTTAGTGTATCTGGCAGAAAGTTATCACATTTTCTTAACAAGATGAGAAAAATGTTCTCCTTGTATGGGTGGCAAAGAAACCCAAAAACTATTACGACCACTCTGAACCAATTCCCAGTAACATTAATTATTAATATGCATTCATTCTAATCAAATATGATATTTGCTAACAGGTGTGTATATGTGGTAATTTATGCTTTTTGAAAAGTTAAAGCAATGAATCTCATGCAAATATAAAATAAACATATCAGCCATTTTATTCAACTCAGGAATTAAAGAGTGAACCAATATAAGATTGTAAAGAGTGATTTGGAACAGAATCTGAAGAACACATATGCACATAGGTATCTACATACACACATATATATGCTAAAACAAGCATATTATTAATACTAAACTGGTTCATATTTCTTAGGGCAATAAAGTGTGGTGTTTATGATTATCTTTTATACTTGGCAGAAACTACTTGTATGTACAGTGATCAAAATTCATGTACATCACTATGGACAAATATTCACATACTAACAGTTCTCTACAATTAATTTCTAACCAACAATATTATAAAATAGCCTACAAATAGAAAACCAATTAAATATGCACCCCCATATAGAGGGAGATCATTTCTGCAGGGATTCCTAGACAACCCTCAGTAAAAGCTTCTGCTCATTTCCAAGTGTCAACTCAGGGAGAACTACAGTGTATATCAGGAATATGAAAAATGTGAATATGGTGAAAGACCCATGAATCCTATTGTCCTGGAGCTGTTTTCTCTGAATTTACAAATGAACGCTGGGTCTGTTTTGTTGCTTATTTATATAATGATATTTATCTTAGAGTTAAGTATAGTATTTAGTCTTGAGAGACAAAATTTTTCTTATATAGTCTTTCAGCTTAATAGTTCCTGGGTCTGTGTGTGCGTGTGTCTGTGTGAGAATATGTGTATCTTTAACATATTGCATAGAAAAAAATTGAGATATAAGCTCAAAAACAGTAAGTAAAATGTCTTTGTCACCAAGTCCAATGTAACTCCAAATAAACATATTATCTGCTATTCCCATCTGCTGCGATAGTTCATTTGATGATTTCAGTGAATATGGTCTCATAATTGAGGAATTTTTCTTTCTGGAAGCTAAGGAGTAAATACATTTGCAAAATTTCCCCATAATTTTAAACATGATCCATGCTAGGATATTTGCCAGTTGAGCTTGAATTTGTTTTAAACTGTCTTAAAATGCTGATTTTTTTTTTTTTAAGGATGAGATATGCTCTGTGTTTTCTTCCGATCATGTTCTCCATCTTTGATCATTTTCCAAATCATTGATTGACTCGTGTATTAATAGGCAGAGAGTCACCGTAGCCTGAAATGTATGTGTTTACTTCTCTCATACTTCCTGTTACTTGCAGGAGACATCAGTAAGCCAACTCTCTTAGTCTATTTGGGCCACTATAACAAAAGACCTTAGACTGGGTAATTTAAAAACAATAGAAATGTATTGCTCACTATTCTGGAAGCTGGGAAGTCCAAAATCAAGTTGCTGGCAGATTCAGTGTCTCATGAGGGCGTTCGTCCTTACAGATGGTGCCTGTGTATCCTCACGTGGTGGAGGGGAAGGAATTGACAAGCTCCCTTAAGCCTCTTCTATAAAGGCACTAATCCTTCATGGCCTAATCACCTCCCAAAGGGCCCCACTTCTAACACCATCACCTTAGTGATTAAATTTCAATATATGGATTTGGTGGGGGACTCGCACATTCAGACCATAGCACCAACTAACTTTCCTGCCATGTACTCTCTTCCTTGTATACACACCTAAAGTAGACTAGTCACCACTCTGGGTTGTGCTGCCAGATAGAAGGAAGTAAATTCACAAGACTAGGGTTTAGGCTGATGGAAATATTCTCTGTTAGGTTCCAGCAAGCTGTATGTTCCAACAGTGTTTTACCAGGGCTCTGATCTTGAGGAATTAGATATTGACCTAGCTGTTAAAACAGTGATTGCTTTCTGTCCTATCAGTGTTATTATACTTGTTTTGGTACTGAGTTCTTTTGGGATGTCTGTGTAGAGAAGAAATGATTGGTAACTTAATGGATACACCCAATAGTTGTCACTATTGATTCTTTCTGCACAATATATCTATTGGCTAATATGTGCTGGAAATGACTGGACTTTCACATCAAAGCTGTTTGTGTGACATAAAAAGAAGATGAGTTTGCTTTTAATTAAAAAGAATAAGAATGGAATAGAGGTTTAGAGGTTTTCACAGAACCTCTTTCTCAACTTTCTCCCCATATATGCCAAAATACCATCAAAATGAATACTTGGAAGACAAAAGTAAAGAAAAGAAAGCAAAAGAAAAGATTTATATTGTCCATCAGGGGCTCTGGCCCTCTGTGAGAGGCAGAATGTTGCTGTGATGCAAGTTTAGATTAAAAAGTCATATTACCTGGATTCATAACCTTCCACCACTTGCTGGCTAGGCAACCTTGGACAAATTATATATAACCTCTCTGCTCCTAAGTTTTCTCACCTGAGAAATGGAAATAATAATGACTTCTGACAAACTAGGTAATCTACTATATCTAAAATATATGGAGATACGATTTTATATTCTCATCTTTAATTTTTACGGTGATCCTGTGAGAATCACTCAGCATTTCAATGACAAAAAGGGATCAGTAAGAAAGATCACATTTAAATTACTAACACTTTGCTTCTGACTGTCCTACAGGATGTAAATCTGTGTCTGTATTTCAGATTTACTATAAACAAAATAAAATACGTGGCCTAATTTGGAAGTGATCAACGGTTAGCAAATATTGGTCTCTAAACTTTGAATTTATTGTTTTTTTTTTTTCTCCTCAAGATAGAGCTAGCAGTATGGCAAAGAGAAGTAACATATTAAATAACGTTCTCTATGTTTAAGGAAGACAGGCAAGAAGAGACATTCCATTTGGAGCAAAGTTAAATTCCATTTATAAAATCTTCCTTAGTATAGTGGCCACTACTTACCTTTTCCAAATGACTGTCATTATTTCTGACCTATCTCCATTTTCTTTTCTTTTCTTCTTTTTTTTTTTTTTTTTTTGAGATGAAGTCTCTCTGCAGCCAGGCTGGAGTGCAGTGGTGCGATCTCCGCTCACTGCAAGCTCCGCCTCCCGGGTTCACGCCATTCTCCTGCCTCAGCCTCCCAAGTAGCTGGGACTACACGCACCTGCCACCAGACCTGGCTAATTTTTTGTGTTTTTAGTAAAGACAGGGTTTCACTGTGTTGAAACCAGGATGGTCTCGATCTCCTGACCTTGTGATCCACCTGCCTCGGCCTCCCAAAGTGCTGGGATTACAGGCGTGAGCCTCCACGCCCGGCCGACATATCTCTATTTTCTTGGCAAATAGCACTGTTTGCTTTTTTCCACATGTGCCCTATTATTTCTTGACTCTGTGATGGGTATTGTGATGCTGCCTCAACTCTAGCAGATGTTTCTATTATCCCTGATTTATTATAATTCTTCTTTCAGGTCAGCCAGAATGCAAACAACATTTCCAAGAATCCTTGACTGAATCTTCCAAACAGGTACTGTCTCTCCTTCCTCTAAACAGACCTCAGCCTTGATCTGCTTGCCTGTTTTGGTACTTTTCATTTTCACGGTCAAGAGAAGAAATTGTCAGTTAGAGATTAAGATGTGTCTGAGTACGTTATTTAGTGGATACATCTGGGAAATTGCTGAGTCCATTAAGTCCACAACTACTTAAATCTCACAGTACATAGCTTCCAAGGAGAAGATCTCTTCTAAGACAAAAGGGTGCTGAACATGATAAAGCTTTATCTTACAGGAGCACGGTGCATATTGCTTGATGTCTTTCATTTGAATTTGGTGTTGGATATGTCTGTGCCTAGGATGTTGAAGACAAAAGGGTGGAGGAAATGTAGTAGGTTAAAATGGGAAGATGTTTTGCTAAAACACTATAAGAACTTGGAATATAAACAATATGCTTTGGTATCATAATCACAGTGCATTGCAGAAGGAGAAAAGTGGCATTTTCCATCATTGCACTTGATAAATTTGATATGTTGCGAGCTATAGTGCATCCGTGGTGGTACCTGGCAGGAATCTAAGAATCAGCAGCAGTGCCCCTTCGACATTGACAGTGGTGACTGGAGAATGTGGGTATGCCCACTGGAAAAAGCCGTGGAGCCTCATGATGACTTTGAGCCTAGAGAATGCGTTGAAATTCAGTGAAATGGGCAGGGATCCTCCAAAACCCTATTACCTGGAGGAAGTAATAGTGACAACAGAGGGAATGGTAGAGCAGATGGCAGTGCCCAGCATCTGTTGCATGTGGGAAAATTCCTGGTCAATCTTGAAAATATTTGATGGTGAATAATTCTACAGTAGGCCAAGATACTAACCTAGAAAATAAAGGTTAATGCTAGTAAAACATGGCTTATACCATGTAACATTAGTACGTTCTTTACAATTCCTGTCTTTGCTACTCTAATAGGACTGTTAACAAAGCTACACAGAGAATTGGTCCCCATAGTTACTAACCTAGTATCATGTATGCAGGAAGCTAAATAAAAACTTAAGATGTGAAATAATGAAAATGAAACAGTATGTAAGTACCAGGATTTGTGATTTTTGGATCCCTACTGTATGTCTGGCAATAAAGGTGTATTGGTTATTTCTTTATTTATTGTGGACAAGTTACATATGGGAAACTGTGTTTCCCATATGAGACACTATAAATGAAGATAGTTGATGATAAGGTTTGGCTGTGTCCTCACCCAAATCTCATTTTCAGTTGTAGCTCCCACAATTCCCATGTGTTGTGGGAGGGGCCTGGTGGGAGGTAATTGAATCATGAGGGCGGGTCTTTCCCATGCCATTCTCATGATAGTGAATAAGTCTCATGAGATCTGATGGTTTTATAAAAGGGAGTTTTTCTGCACAAGCTCTCTCTTTGCCTGCTGCCATCCATGTAAGACGTGACTTGCTCCTCCTTGCCATCTGCCATGATTGTGAGGCCTCCCCAGCCATGTTGAACTGTGAGTCTTTTAAACCTCTTTCCTGCATAAATTACCCGGTCTTTAGTATGTCTTTATTAGTAGCATGAAAATGAATGAATACAGTTGACCGTGTGAAAACAATGCAATCTACCTAACAAGAGGATAGGCCTAATAGGTCATCAAGAATCAGGCAAAGTAGATATCTAACCCTGTTTTACATCAACAGCATTGTTGTTGGCCCTAAGTTTTACCCAATTTTTCAGTATATCAGAAATGTAGGGAATAATAATTCGTATTTTGGCAAGAGATAAGGCACAAATAGTTTAAAAACTGGTTCACATTTTCCTTTCCCTTCCTTCCTTCCTCCCTTCCTTCCTTCCTTTCTTCCTCCCTCCCTCCCTCCCTCCCTCCCTCCTTCCCTCCTTCCCTCCTTCCCTCCTTCCCTCCCTCCCTCCCTCCCTCCTTTCCTCCTTTCCTCCTTTCCTCCTTTCCTCCTTTCCTCCTTTCCTCCTTTCCTCCTTTCCTCCTTTCCTCCTTTCCTCCTTTCCTCCTTTCCTCCTTCCTTCCTTCCTTCCTTCCTTCCTTCCTTCCTTCCTTCCTTCCTTCCAACACAATCTCCCTCTGTCATCCAGGCTGGTGTGTGCCACAATCTCAGCTCAATGCAACCTCCACCTCACATATTCAGGTGATTCTCCTGCCTCAGCCTCCCAAGTAGCTGGGACTACAGGCATGTGCCACCATGCCTGGCTAATTTTTGTATTTTTAGTAAAGACAAGGTTTTGCCATGTTGGCTAGGCTAATCTTGAACTCCTGGCCTCAAGTGATTCACCCACCTCGGCCTCCCAAAGGGCTGAGATTACAACCATGAGCCACCGCTCCCAGCCTGTTTTATGTTATTATTAACAGTGTATGAAACATTCATGATATATGTCTTCTTTTGAGAAAGAATCCTGTAGCCAAATGCAAAAAGTATTGCTTTATATTCCATTTTCTTGGAGGTTCACAAAACATAAGCATTTTAAAGACCCCAATATCAGTTACAGTGAATAATCCTAATGAAATTAATCAACAATGTCAAAGTTACTTGAGTAAAGACTTACTTTTTAAAAAAAATATATCATTTCACTGATATTCTGCTGAAATGAATTTGGGAAATGCTGGTTTAAAAAATATTAATTTGATGAAAATGAATTAAAATAAAATTCAGGGATTACTTTTATTAATTTTTTCTATTTCTTTTTTGACTATTAACCAAAATTTATAACAATACCCAATAATGTTTTACTTCTTAGAAAGTTTAAGTGTGTACGGTTAATTATCCCAAGTAATATCAAACTTGGCCTTCATGACCCTGAAAAAAACTCAGCTAGTGTTTATACCTTGATAAAGACATGTTAAGTCAAGACTTACAAATTCATGTGAACAGACTGAATTGTTCAGTAAATCAATCAAAAAATTAAATAATTTGAAAAACAAATTATTCACGTTCTTACGTTAATACACAGAAAAATTTAGGATTATGTATTTTAGTTAAAATATCAGTATAAAATGAAGCCATCAAACTTTGAAGAAAATAGTGGAAAATATTTAATGTATAATTATAAACCATATATGAAAAATGAATATACATATGTGTGTATGTATAAATATATGTATAAATTTTTTTAGATAGGGTCTCACTCTGTCACCTAGGCTAGAGAGTAGAGTGCAGTACAGTGATCATAGCTCACGGCAGCCTCAACCACCAAGTTTCAAATGATCCTCCTGCCTCAGCTCCCTGAGAAGCTGGGACCACAGGTGCATGCCACCATGCCTGGCTATTTTTTTTTTAAATTTTTTTGTAAAGATGGCATTTTACTATGTTGCCCCTGCTGGCCTCAAACTCCTGGCCTCAAGCAATTCTCCCACCTTGACCTCCCAAAGTGCTGGGATTACCGGTGTGAGCCACCATACCCAGCCATGAATATTATTTTTTAAAGTCAGTGTATCTGACCATACTGGTATAAAAATATCTGTACCTTGGAAAGATCATAAAAAAAGATTAAAAAGCAAATACCACGTTGAGAAAGATGCCACATGTGTGAACGACTCAACCTGTCATTGCTGACTTTGAAGGTCTAGGAAGGGGGCGAGCCAAGGAATGAGGAAGGTCTCTGAAAGCTGGAAAAGAGAAGGAAAACAGTTTTATTTTGGATTCTCCAAAAACAGTACAGCTCTTCAACATCTTTAGCCCAATGAGATCTGTTGGGAACTTCTGTTGTATAAACTTGTAAGATAATCACCTGTGTTGCTTTTAATCACTAAATTTCTGATAGTTTATCATAGTACCAGAAAAATAAACTGAAATATCAAGCATAATTCAATGTATTCTGAGACTTAGATCTTATCCTAATACTTCCAAAGGTGGAAATTTATTCTGAAAAAAAAGGATTAAAGAAAAGTAAGAGTCCTCTCATGTCTCTGATATAAAGTTTGAGGTTCTCTGAGTTCTGGTTGCAGCTAAGAGACCATGTCATTCTATCTGAAGGGTGTCTCTCAATCATGATAATTTAGTTCAAAAAAGGGATCATTCACTGGGCAGATGACTATGAGGGCGAACTGAGAAACAGATCTACTCTCTGGATACTCAGAATCATTGTAATTCTATTTAAATACTAAATTAAGGCATTATTTTCTGTATAGTTATCTTTTAATTGCACCTTTTGGGATACCTCAGCAGGAGAGACATAATTATAAGGTGTAATCTGAGCTATTTTGTTTTCCTTTCTATTTATTCAGTGACTAAAAATGGTTGAAAATTGTCCTCTTCTTTTTCTGGTATGGTATTCAGATAGTCTGGTTTGAATAAGACTGCAAAAGGGTTCCTAAGCAATTACTTTGCTCACACATTGAAACCACAGCCCTCCTTAAAATATAATCATCAAATTCTATTTTATACAATAATGGAAACACGATGCATTTAATGCTGTAAGAAAGAGAGAGATATTTATGGAAGAAAACCTGCATCTTTAGGAGCAAATTAAGAATTCCTTCTAATTCTAAGAATGGCAATGCTCTAACAACTTTCCAAGTCTTTAAAAAGTTTAAATTGACAAGATTGAGAATGACTCATACTTAATTTCAAAACAATATACCTATTTTCTATAAAATACATAGGAATATGAACTCATAGGAAAAAAAGCATGTTTTTTGAACATCATTGATGAAGGTAATATATAATAAATGTGACCCATTTTATTTGCTGATGTTCACTAATGTAGCTCATTGCTTGCCTACTTCACTTGAAAAGCTCCATGATCTTACAGAACTTGTAGCACTATGATGAAAGATGCCAAACAGATATCTAAGCATTCCCACATTCTTGTTGCCAAAATAATAGAATCCTTTAGTTGCTTAAGACAATAGATGACTTCATAAACATGTAACTAACTGTATTTAGTCAAATTTAATGTTTTGAACTGAAGACTTCACTTTAGTAAACACCAACAAATATGCACATTTGTTTGTGTATAAATATGTGTTTGTATATATGTATATGTATGTAGAAGCTGACCAACACATCACGTCACTCACACACGTAAATTCTACAGTTAAGGTTATTTGTAATCAGGATGTTTTTAAGTCGAAATTCATTCTAGTCATTAAAACTATATAATTAGATCATAAGATTATATAGTTCAACATCCTCATCTTCTAAATCACCCAAAAATATTAAGAAACCAAACTGTAGACAAACCAGAGCTAAAACTCAGGTCTCCATGGGCTTTCACCTATTTTTTTCCTTTGATTTAATATGCATTAATTTTACAAGATTGTACAAAGTTTTGATTTTTAAATATGAGTAAATCTGGCTCAAAATCTTTCATTTATGAAAGGATGCCTGTATAGCTGTTTATTATATATATATTATATATATAATGATATATACAAGTATTTATCTCATATATAAGCTATTTACCAAATATATGTCATATATATGATGTGTATCTTATATATATTAAGATATATAAATATTTATAATATATATAAAGATATATACATATTTCAGATACATAAAGACTGAAGATCTACAAATTCATGTTTAACATACCTGGTGTAGATGATCAATACGTTCCTTCACATATTTCCTAGTTATATATAACACACTATGTTCACATACTAAATTAGTTTGCTCTCCTATGTTAACTTTCTTCTACGTTTTTTCTCCAGCCCCATGAAATAAATGAATTGACAGTGAAATAAATGAGAGATTTTGTGCAAATGATTTAGAAAACTAAATGTTTTCTACTACTTGATCTGTGTTGAGACTTTATCTGTGTCAAGAATTTCAAACTAATTTCATCTAAGGCAGATAAAAATTGAATATATTATAGTACGCTTTAATAATATTTAATGATTTTATTAAATGTTTTTGGTTTTGTTTCCTGTTATGCTGCATGACGGTAGGGTAAGTTAAGCACTGTGGGTAGACAGACACAATGTGCTTTTCTTTGCCTCTCCCAAAATTTTTCTTCTGAAGCTTCTGTTCCCTTCTTTCTTTTGTTTCTGCACCTAGTCTCTTGATGCATGTTCCTCTCCATCAAACACCACTGTAGGTGTATGTAAGTACATATAGATATCTTGTTAAATTGATCGTTCACTGAGGTTATCACTGTCTACCCTAAATGGCTGTAAGTTAAAAGTCAAATCTTTGATTTAATAATTTCATTGTTTAGTTCCCCCTTAGCATTAATTGATTATACATATACATAAATGAATTCTTTTGAATTTTATACTTTAAAAATATATAGAAAATCATACAAAGATCATCTGTTGATTCATATTCTTCGCCCTATTGAAACCATGATCCACAGAAGAATGTTGTAGAAAGAAAAAGACAAATGGCATCAGGAGATCTCAACATTGTTCATAGATTTTTTGGCAATTTTTCAACACAAATACTCTACAACAGTATTTCTCGATCATTCTACTTCTATCCATTCCCCTCACTCTCCCACCACTGTTCTTGTCTTGGCAAACTCTGCCCATTTCTTACATCATTAAACTTCCAGAAAATATATGAAACCTACACTATATATGTGTCAAGCACTGAAGAAAGAATTCTGAACCAGAGACTTGGGCCCCATGGAGCTTTTATTCTGGTGAGAGAGTACGGTGATACACATGTAAGTAAATAACCTAATAAAAATAAAAGAAGATAAAGGATTAGAGAGCAACTAGTGAGTCAAGTGACTTCTGGGACCCGAAGGGACGGGGGACACCAAGAAAAATCTGGCACTTTTGGAGTCCAAACAAAGAGAAATAGTGAGAAACCCTCCCTCCTTTGCAGGGAAGTGACTTCCCTGGCTTTAAAAATGCCAAGAAGAAGCTGGAGAGATGAAGTGCCAAGCAACTTCTCCCTAAAGCTGGAAGTGTAAGGAAATCCACACTCCTCGTGACTTACCCTGGGGACCTTTGTAGGGCATGGCAAAACATTTCTTCCTATACTGTCAGTCTATGGGATACAGACAGCCTTGACTTCTACCACTTTTGAGACTTTTCCATTTGGCCTGAACCTCAACATTCCCAGAAGGAAAATAACAACCTATCTAAAAGCTACCTACGTTCAAAGAGTGACCAGAAAAATCAGAATGCATTTCCAGAGAAATAAAGCTGCCGAGGGATATAGACAATTCATTCTCAGCAAACTATCACAAGAACAGAAAACCAAACACCACATGTTCTCACTCATAGGTAGGAACTGAACAATGAGATCACTTGGACTCGGGAAGGGGAACATCACACACCGGGTCCTATCATGGGGAGCGGGGAGGGGGGAGGGATTGCATTGGGAGTTATACCTGATGTAAACGACGAGTTGATGGGTGCTGACGAGTTGATGGGTGCAGCACAGCAACATGGCACAAGTATACATATGTAACAAACCTGCACGTTATGCACATGTACCCTAGAACTTAAAGTATAATAATAATTAAAAAATAAGAAAAATAAAATAAAAAAAATAAACACTTTAGAGGAGAATCAAGTATGGCACATACCCAGATAAAGAATATTTGGTGATTAATGACATGATTTCTCAGCCAAATAATTCTGTAAATGATTTGAAGGGGAGGATGTTTACTACTCATGTGTGTATCCTAGAAGATCAAATACAAAACAAAACAAAACAAAACAAAAAACCACAAAGCACAGGAAAACAATTACAGAAAAATAAAAACCATGAGAGGGAAATGAATCTTGAAGGATATAACAGGAGATAGTAAAAGATGTACCAGTAAGAGAAAAAGACAGATGGAAGATTGTCGATAAAAATAAAATAATAGAATTTATTTTTTTCTCAACAAAAATCCTAATATCCCAGATTAAATGGTTTCTGTAAGGTCCAGGTCAGACTAATCAGAAATAACATAGACACCTAGGACATTCTGTAAAACTCCTGAATTCTAAGGAAGGGGAAAAATATGACAAGATTCAAGGTAGAAAAAGCAAAGGAAAAAAAAAGTCAGAATCCTTATCAGAAGCAGTGGAAACGTGAAGACGGTGAGAGCAGCTACCAACCACTGTGAGGAAAATGGTGCAGTTTATGAATTGTAGACCCAGCTAATACTTTATTACATCTCAAGGTTACAGAAAAATACAAGAGAACTCCATCCAAGTATTCTCTCTAAAAGAAAAATTAGTAAAGTGTCTTAACCAAGCAAACTAGAATAGAAACGTAAAGGTGACAGAAAAGAAAGAAAAGATCAAGTGGAGATTAATTAACAAATTTTTACATGTAGATAGAGATATAGATACATCTGGGGAAGTGGTGTGTGTATGTGTGTGTGTGTTAGGGTCTGTGTGAATACTAAGCCAAGTGTAATATAGTTATTTTTTTAAATTATTCTCTTTAATGATGTCTTGACCCAGTTTTGAGGCCCTAACTAGTGACTGTCAGTTCCCCTTCTTGGGCAGCTGATTAAATCCACACTCCAACCACCCCCCTTATCCAGTTCTCACATTCTGGGCCACCAAGCACCTGCCCTGATTTCTCTGGTCCCAGTTACTAGAAAACTAGAGAGAGTGCCTATGCCCTGGAGCTCAGAGCCCTGGACATTATTCAAAATAGCCAGTCCCCAGAGATGCAGAGAAACCTAGGGAACCCCATCCTAGCTGCCATACATCAGCAGCCCTCACAGTAGCTCCAGTTTGCTGTTCCCTGTCTCCTGGTGCAGTTCCCTGTGTGGCTCTCTCATTTGAGGATGAAAGTAACAGAGTTGCTTTCTTCTGAGTATCACTGTGTTGTATCTACCATTAAAACAATTCTTAAAGCTCATCAAAAGTGTGAAAGTACAATATATTTCTAAAGAAATCGTAAAAGGAAAAAAGATGCACTCTTAAGGAAAACTTGATAATATCCTTTAGTTAAAAATCCTAAGTTACTTCCAAAAAGTCTTAGATTCAAGCATGGTGGAGTAGAGTTGGAGACTTTTGAAAGCAATTGTTTGCAAGGGTGAGGGGAAATCATGAGTTATATTTTAGGTATATAAATTGCAACTACTTGTTGGATATTATATTAGATCTATTTATTAAGCAGGTGGATTTTTTTAGTCTGGAGCTAAGACATCATCAAGTCATCAGTGTTATCAGTGTGAATTACATGTTAAGGAGCTATAAAACCCGAGGAGATTACCTAAAGATGCCATGTGGAAGAATAAACCCTGGGCAGGCCAACATTTAAAGGTCAGGAAAGGAGGCAGCTCCAATGAAACTGACAAAGAGAATCTTTCATTCTATTAGAAGATTCCAGAGAGGTAGGAGCAAAACATGGAGAGTGTGGTATCCCTTGAGCCACATTAAGAAAGCATTTCAAGAATGAGAGAAAGAAATTAACTGTGCCAAATGCTGCAGAAAGTTAAGTATGATCAATACTAGGAACTGGGCATTGCCTTTGGAAAGTTGGAGGGCTTGAGTGACATCGGCTGAAGTAGTTTCAGCATGCTTGGAAAAGTTTCTAGAAAGAATGGAAGGGGGAAGTGTAGAGACAGCAAATATAAAACCTTATCAAAGGTTTTTCTGTAAGAGGGAGACATGAAATCAGGCAGCAGAGTTGAAAATGTAGGGTCTAGCAGATGTTCTGTTTTAAAATGAAAGATAATTCATGTTATTCCAATTTAAGTGATCGTAAAGGGAAATGTTGAGGTGGGGAGGGGTAAAGAAGAGGAAGAAGAGAGAGGGAGAGAACTTTTGTAGGAATAAAATCCTTAGGTAGGAAATAACAAATGTTATTCCATACATAAATGAAGGGATTAATGTAGACAGGATCAGAAGAGTTCATTCTTATAACCCAAAGAAGGGTAAATTATTTGGGTCCATACACAAATAGGAAGGTTTGGTAGAGGAAGGATGAGTATGATTTTTTCTGTTTGTTTCAAGTATTAAATAAAATAAGCATATTCATCAGCTGAGAGTGAGGATGTGAAGGGAATGTTGATGACTAGAAAACAGGGAGAGGGTCTGAAAGTGGAAGAGTTTACTAAGTAGGGAAATCAGTGATTGAAGGGCAATGTTAAGGCGCAAGTGGAGATTAGTCATAAACACTTAAAATAAGGTAGATAAACGTGACTATATTTTTCTTTGTTCACAGTTGCCTTTTAGGGAGTACATGCACAGATTGAATTAGTTACAGTTGAGTTTGGTCAGACCAATACCATGGAGATTTTAAGGAACGAAAGTTGATGGATCATGGAATCTAAACCAGGAAAGGTGGAATTTGAGGGCATTTCTCAGTCCTGCCCTCAGGACTTTTTGTCCTTGTATTGCTCCTCCATTCCCCCCAGCTTCTTCAAATTCTAGCTCACAAGAGTTTAAAAAACTGACAACTTTTTCTGTGAAAGGTAGGAAACAATAGGAAATAGGACCAGACAAAGCTGGAATTCTTTGAGCAGGCAGAATGAGAAGGGAGCCTGGAACTGTGTGATTATCTTAAAAATTTCTGTACCTGATTTGTTTTATTCTTCTTATTTAACCTGTTTTGGGGCTCAGAAAATAATATGCCAAAATATGACGCTTTGGCATGCTTCTTGCTTTGAATTAAAGGAAGTTGAAAGGCCTCAGAACTAAGCCTCAGAACTAAGGTCTCTCTCTAACCTTCTCCTATGCTCCTGCCCCTCTGATCCTCTTTCTTTCCTGAACACTAGGAGGAAATTTCCTTATCTGGTGAAGGAAAATTCCAACATTAGAAATGCAATTGTCTTAATAGTCCCTCCTTAGGAACTTCATCTAATAACCAGAAAAGACTAATCACTAAAAATCATCACTATACCCAGACAGACTTTCATTTATTATCCTAAGTGTAGCTCCTAGAGATTACTTGGGAGATTATCGGCATTATAAGACAACCTTTGCTCACAGCGAAGTTCCGCCCCTCACCTTCTTGCAATTTGCCACCACCTCCCCCAGAGCTCAGAGGAAATTTGTCCCAAGCCAACTGTCTGTTCTTTGGGCTATTTAAGTTCCCCTAAAATTATTTACAGTCCTTCAAATTGGCTATATTTACCCAATTTTCCTCTCCCTCATGAAGAGGGCATATAAGCCTCAACCATCTAGCTTTTCTCTGAGTCTCATATTTTATATAGTTTCTAGGCTTATGAATGTTAATAAATTTTTATGCCCCTTCTCCTCTTAATCTGTCAGTTGTCATTCATTTCAATGAAACTTCAGAGAGGGTAGATGGGAGGCTTTCCCTCCATCTCTATAGTTCTATGATTTCTTGTACATTTTACCAATGTGCAGATGAAAGTAAAATTCTATAGTATTTTACATAGCAAGCTAAGTGTTATTGGTAAATGTTACTAATCACAGGATATAAAATTTAAATCGATCCTAGATTTATTGCCTAGGCACTGTACACAATCCCCTGCTCCATCCCTTGTTAATATAATCTATCAAGTTGAATGAAATAAATCATGCTAATCAAGCAGAAGGAGATTTACATAAAACCAATGATTTCATCATAAAAACACATATGCATAAGAAGAAATTTCTTGTTATTTGCGAGTGGGAGTTTATTATCAAATATAGTCTGGAGGGCCTATGTAAGCTCAGTATGCTCAGTGTATTTAACTCTCTAAAATATACATTGACCTCCTATTTGTTTTAAAATGCTATTTATCATTTAGGGGTCTACCAGAGAGTCTTAATTATCACTTTCTTAACCTCTACAATGGAGAGGATTTTAATAATTTTTACTATAGGTTACTGAGAGCTTTTTTAACATAATAACTCAAAAGATGATATGTGAAGAGAATTTTAGTGGCAATGTGCTTCATTATGGCTTTTTGAAACCCTGCAGCATAAAGTACTACAAAGAAATCATACGCAGATTGTTTTTATTTAGATACAAGATAAAGTAAGAAATGAAAGAACCAAAGAACTCCCCAAAACCATTCGCAACAGCCAGGTCAGGAATTTAAGAAACAATAGCTTTGTATACAAATAACTACTTCAACTCACTTCAATTAGCCCACTTTCTCTAGGATAGACAACCTCGTCTAAAAATCTTTATCAATATGGGAAACTGGATTATTGGGCTGGATCATGTTTCCATTCACTGATTGCTTTGTTTGATTTCACCAACTTCACTGCCTGGCAAAGAACTTTGTACCTTTATCCCTCTGTTGGATGCTTTGCCTAAGAAAATGAGTTTTCCAGAAAGATGAGGACAGCTTTTCTTTTCAGCCACATAACGTAGATAATTGTGTTTTTCAGTCATAATCTTCACACTCCAAAGTGATCAACAAACAGTGCCTTGCTGTGCAGTAAGATTTAAACATTGAAAGAGCAATTGCCAGAGCATGCAACTCAGAATTAAATAATATGAAAATAGGATGCTTTGTGTAACAAGAGGGAAAGATATATTGAAATAGCCTGATTTAGGTTGATTTAAATTGTTCTTCAGAAGAGAAAGTAAAAGAAGAACCTGTTCAAATCCACAGCCAGGTGCCACATTTGTGAACATGAACACAGTATGACAGAGGTTCTGCCGTCAAGAAGATGCTTTGTGCTGAGCTTTACACAGAAACTGAAATGAGCCTGCCTATCTGTGTTCATACTCATCCGCAGCATCGTGTATCCACAGACAATATCACACTGTGTTTTGATGGATGCTTCCATTAAGATGGCTTGGCGATCATTTTGTGTTACCATTCTTACCTAGATAAACATTTTTTTTTGGATACAGAAAAAGAGAATCTAGTATGTAAATGAAACAAAAATCACATATCTTCTATACTTTTGCAGATGTGCTGGATACTTTTGCAAAGATCTCCCTGTTCCAGTATGCATAGGGTTGATAGAGAAGGGTACCAGACAAAACCTAACAGCATTTGAGAATTGTATAGTGGACACTGTGCCTTACAGACACATGAAAGAGTCTGTTGTTTGTTTCTCTGGAGAATTTGCCTCACTTATGCTCTGCCTTGAAAACACTTTTCCTAGGAATATGCATGATCTTTTCCTTCTCCTTCTTGAAGGCTTAGCTAAAACTTCAGTCCTCCACACAGGCAGTCTGTGATCATCCTATTTGAATACTATGCCACTTCATACTATTCCCCATTCCTTCCATTGTTATTCTTCATAGCCCTTCTCATCACTGGGCTATTGTACATTTATTTGTTTTGTTTTTTATCTGTCCTTTCGAACTACCTCCTCGAACACACACACACACACACACACACACACACACACACACACACACACACACACACTACAACACAGGTTTGATGAGCTTAGAGATTTTCTTATGGCCTGCTATATCTCCAGTACCTAGAACAGAGCCTGGCACACATGCATTGAACAAATGAATAAATTCTTCATCCTCCCTTAAGTCCTACTAAATCAAATTTCCTTACTTGGAGTATTTGCTAAACTTTCAGATTTACTGATTAAATGCTTCGTTATCCAAAACTTAAATCCCACAGTTTACTGAGCATTTACTTGGATGTCACCACCACATCTATTTAGAAGTCAGAGGAGAAGGGAGGAAACAAATTTGTGATAAGCTGTGCAACACAAACTGTAATATCCCATGTGGACTGTGACTTGGGATGCTTCATACAGTACAGGTGTTTGTTCATTTCTTCTTCAATAAATCCATCATTATTTAAGACGCTTAATGGGCATCCAAGTGAAGATATTGAGAAGCCAGTAGGACTTAAAACCTTGAGTGCAAGAGAGAGGCCCAGAGCGGAGACAGAATTTGGAATCATCAGCATTTTCGTGGTATTTAAAACCATAATACTGTGTGAGATCACCAAGGAAGCATGTGTGGGTAGAAACAAGGAAAGGACCCAGAACTGAGACCTGGGATCTCCAACATTTAGAGCCTAGGTGTTGAGAAAGTAGCAGCAGAGACTGAACAGGAGTTTCAGAGAAGCAAGAGAAAAACCAGGTAAGGGTGGGGTCTGAAATTCATCTGAAGATAGTGTGTCAAGTAGAGGAGAGGAGGAGGAGTGGGGACTGTCTGAGTTAAATGCTACTGATGGTTAAGAAAGATAGGGATAGTGAACTGGTTATTTGCTTTAGCAAAAAGGAAATCTATGACGTTGATAGAAGGAATTTAGTTATAGTGATGTGGGCATGAGTGTTAGAAAAGACAAGAATGACAGACAGCTTTCTTGAGTTGCTTTTGTTTAAAGCAAAGGAGAAAAACAGCAGAAGCCAGAGCAGGAAGAGAAAATTGTTGTTGTGGTTGTTTTTAAAATAAGAGAAATAATAGCATGTTATTATCTGCTGTAGTCTGCTTCCCACAAGCCAGCTGCAGAACAGATTTGCCTTCTTTGGCTTCAAGCAATTATCCTATACGTTTTAGTTACTTCAAATGCCAGAATTCACATGATAAGAATTTCTTAGCAGCAAATCATACTAACACTTCATAAGTCAACGCATTGCATTCCTACGAGGCAATATTGGTTTTCCAACGTATGAATGGGGAAGGAGCTTAACATCGACGAGAGAGCCATTTATTTGGCTGGCTTTATTTTATTAAAATAGAATGAAAATGAATATATGGAGCCAAATACCTCTACAGCACTAAGAATTTTTTGGTTACATTAATCCCCTTTAAAGCTATTATGTAACAGAAATATATTGCTCCATGGCACTTGGATTACAGATAATAACTTTTTTAAAAATATTGGCCAAAGTCTCCAAACATCTAAGTTGGTGGAATTTTCAATACTAGACAGTTCCTAAAGCTCCGTTCCCACTTCTTTCATTATGTAAGAATGCTAGGATTTGCCTCATATTTTAAAACATCCTGAGAAATAGGACAGGTTCTGGTTGCCAGTGTTAGGATCCCTGTTTGAATCCTTGTAGTCCAGCCAGTGCCAGCAACAATACTGGAAGCTTTCTCCAGTGGGCCAAGTTTGAATACAGGATGTGCCAGGCCAAGGCTACAGAGCTCAATGTTCAGTATTCACAAGCCACCAAGCACACATCCCCATCCAGAGCCCAGCCCTTCAGAGGAACTGTGTGGGCAGGTTCAACTCACTGTGATATTGGAAAATCTGTTATCCTCCTTCCCAGTTAGGGAGGTTCCAATGCCATCCTTTCAGAATCCCTTCTCACCACTAAACGTCTGCATTTAGATAAGCTTAGTTTAATCACTTACGTAAGTCTAAGGCCTTCAAAAACAAAAGCCTCTTTAGAGATTTCTTTCTGGGCACTCTATCTACCCTGAAATTTTCCTTTTCTGTCAACAAATACACAAAAAGACTTTACTCTTGGAACATGGAGATTTTAAGGATGAAGGGCCACCCAGGGAAGAGCAAGGCATCAGGACAGAGCTCTCTCAAATGAATCACCCTGCTGAACTAGCATTCTAAATTGTAATCACAGACTAAACCATTAGTCAGAAGTTGGAAACTATTATATCCCTTTCAATTATTCTTTATCGTTTTTCTGTAGCTCTAAGATGCGGAGGTTCTGTAGATTATAAGATTTTTGTTCTTGTTACTCACTACCAGTTGAGTGTGAGTCCAACTACACAGGGCCATGGTCAGGTACTGACTGCCACCTGTGCTTTCTGACAGACTGAAGCATCTGGGTGTTAAGGTAATGCTGTGTCCCACACAGTGCTGCAAAATACATCTTCCAATCCAACTAGAAGAAAATTTTCTGCCAATCTTGCTTACTACTGTATTTCAAACACCCGATAAGGTCTTAATAAATATTTGATGAATGATTAAACCAAAAGAGGAGTTAAGCCTATAAAATTGGTGAAGAAGTAGTCTTGAAAGAAAAACAGTAGATGAAGTGAAGAAATTGTATATTGGTAAAGAGTGACATGATTAAATGTAGGCTTTTGAAAGATTAATCCAATAGCTCGTTGGAAAGTTGAAATGGAGATAGAATTAAAATTGTATGGCATTGGGGGAAGCCTGGGGAGAAGTACATAGAACAACACTGTTTTGCAACTTCCTTTGCATCTACAATTATTTCAAAATAAAAGGTTAAAAATGAAATGTTATTGCAGTGTTCCTAAGTTGAAATAATCATGATTAAAATTACAAAAGTAATGAAATAAAAATGCTATGGTCTGAATGTCCCCCAGAATTCATGTGTTCAATCTCAGTCTCTATCATGGTGGTAATAAGAGGTGGCACTTTGGGGAAAGGATTATGTCACGAAGGTTGTGCCCTCATGAATGGATTAGTGCCTTATAAAAGTGCTGCAGGGAACTGGTTTAGTTTTCCTCTCTTGCCTTTCTCTTCCTGCAAGTGCCTTGGTCTTGGAGCTTGCAGTCTTCAAAACCATGTACAATAAATGTCTATTGCTTATAAATTACCTAGTCTGTCTTATTTCGTTATAGCAACACAAATTGACTAAGATAGGAAATTTATATGGGAAAAATATTTTGAGAAAAAAGTGAATGATGTTCCTTAGTTTAGTATGTTTTGATTTACACATTTGCATTAATGAGAGCTTTACCTTTAGATATTTTATTAGCAAACTCAAAGTAAATACTTTGAGCTTCATTAGCCAACAATCCACAAAAACACATAACGAGCCATTGCTGTATTATATGTCTAGTAATCTGTAGCAGTCACCTATAGATATAAGCTATAGCTGATCCCCAGGTACCTGGTATGGTTTGACTGTGTCCTCACCCAAATCTCATCTTGAATTATAGCTCCCATAATTCCCACATGTCGTGGTAGGGACCCAGTGGAAGGTAGTTGAATCGTGGGGGTGGGTCTTTCCCATGCTGCTCTGGTGATAGTGAATAAGTCTCATGAGATCTGATGGTTTTATCAAGGGGGGTTCCCCTGCACATGCTCTCTCTCTCTTGCTGCCATATAAGACGTGACTTTGCTCCTCATTCACCTTCCACTCTGATTGTGAGACCTCCCCAGCCATGTGGAACTGAGTCAATTAAACCTCTTTCCTTTATAAATTACCTAGTCTTGGATATGTCTTTATTAGCAGCATGATAAAAGACTAATAAAGTACCATGTCATACTCCCTCTGGTCTTTTCAAATTTTATCTACAGTTGTCACTTTGCATTGACAATATTTGGTCTCAAGGGTGCTATGCATCTCTGTACCTTCTCTGAAGTTTCAGGAACCCTCTTGGCCCACATACAAGTATAGGATTACAGGGGCCTCACATCCGCAGGAAAAGACCTTAAGAATGTTAGACAAGTGCTGGTTTACCGTTGCCCCAACCTGCTGTACTTTGGGTGAAAAATTCAGGGAGACATTCTATAATCTGTTTAGGAGGTCTCAACATAATCCAGTCGCTATTCCCCTCAGCAGCAACCTACATAATGCCCCTTATATTGGCTCTTTTGTCCCCTCATTCCTGCTTCCTAGAATTATGTCCAAAATAAATAACCCTTACCCAATTAACTGTCTCAGACTCTGCTGTGGGGAAATTCATACAAATTTGGTGCCAGAAGTTACCATAGAAAGTAGAACTCTGTGATTGAATTCTGAATTTGGATCACTGAGGTCAGATGGCAAAGATGGCAGTGCTGAAGAGTGGGGTAGCAAGGCTTCTGGCGTGATATATGTAGCCTCACAGTTACTAATTACCTGACATCAAATGGATTGGGATAAAGTACAGAGAGAAGGAAAAGCAATGGGTTATTCAGTAACCCTAAGTACATGGACAGGACGAAGGCAATAGAAATTGTACAGATTGTGTATTGGAATTTTCCTACCTGTCTTGGAATCCTCTAAGAAAAAAAAGTGGTAGGCTGGGATAAGTCAACCATCAACTCAGAACATGTTGTGAATGCCAAAGGCCTCCTTTATAGCTTTTAAAGAATCTCATCTGTCACAGCATTAGTTGTTTCATGCAAAATATCTGCCCTAGGGTTTAATTGAAAGGGTGGCAGAGCTGCAAAGGATACTACATACAAAACTCACAGGCCTCCTATTGTAAAGTTGGAGTATTGATAGAGAAAGAATAGGATCCTGAGAATTGGTAGGCTTAGGTGATTGTGCCTGAATACTGTGAAATTACATATCTCCTTGATGACCTGACTAGCAGATGCACTCCCTTCTCTCTTGCTACAGAAAACCAGCTTAGCCATGTCAGGACACCTTGCAAGGACCTCATTCAAGGTCCTTACAAGACAATGTATGTCCTTCTGCAGATCTGGCTCCACCTTCCCTTGTTGTATATGGACCAATAAATAGGGTCAGGTCTCAGCTTATGCCCAAAGCAAAAACAGTCTCTGATAGGAGATGAAGTCACCTTTTTGCTGAAAGAATTGAGGACCCAGCAAATATGTACTGGCAGGAACCAGGGCAACATGTGTGGGAGTGGATCTCCAGGGTGTTGGATCAGAGAAGAAATGGAATATAAAGTTAGCTAGGAGTTTATTGATGCAGGACACTTTCCCAAGTCTTGAGATTTTCAGCAACATTAAGAAAAATGGTCTTAAAGGTGGGCCAGTATATTTGCTTAGTCCATACACTCTCTACCTCTGGCCTGACTAGAAATTTATAACCCCAAATTTTCTCTATTCTTTTTTTTCCTTTCAGTTGTGTTCAAGTTTATGATGTGCTTCTGGAAAGCTTTAGAAGAAACCTAGGCACTTCAAATAATGTCTCATCAAGAATCTTATGGGATCATCAACCACTTCAACCACTTGCATTTCCTTTTCTTTCTTTTTTTTTTTTTTTTCTTTTTCTTTTGAGACAGAGTCTCACTCTTCACCCAGGCTGGAGTGACATGGTGCAGTCTGGACTCACTACAGCCTCTGCCTCTCGGGCTCAAGCAATCCTCCTACCTCGGCCTCTTAAGTGGTTGAGATCAAAGGCATACACCACCATACCCTGCTAATTTTTTGTATGCTTGTAGAGACAGGGTTTTGCCATGTTGCCCAGGCTGGTCTCCAACTCCTGGGCTCAAGGGATCTGCCCAACTTGACTTCCCAAAGTGCTCGGATTACATGCGTGAGCCACCTTGCCTGGCCTGCATTTCTTTATGGTAATATTGCTAATAAAGTAGTTCTATGCCATGGGAAAATAAAATCATCAACCTGTACCCATTTTATGTTAATATTTTATTCTTCCTTAGTCAGATTGACAGATCCGTTTCAACCTTATTGTGGTTAATTTTATATCTTGACTTGACTAGCTGTGGAGTGTCCAGATTAAGCATTATTTCCAGGTGTCTCTGTGAGGGTGTTTCTGGACGAGATTGGCGTTTGAATTGGTGGACTCAGTAAAGTAGATTGCCCTCCCACTGTGGCTGGGCATCATCAAATCTATTGAGAGCCTGAATAGAACAAAAGACAGAGGAAGAAGAAATTCTCCCTTTTTGCTTCTAGTCTGCCTGCTTGAGCTAGGACATTTTCTCTCGTCTTTTTAGGTCCTCTCACTAGAATTTACACTATCAGCTCCACTGGTTCTCAGGCCTTTGGACTCTGATTGATTTACATTACTGGCTTTCCTGTGTCTCCAGCTTGCAGATGGCAGATCATGGGATTTCTCAGCCTCCGTAATCATACGAGCCAACTCTTTATCATAAATCTTATCTCTCCCCATGCTGCCCACTGACTCTGTTTCTCTGGAGAATCCTGACTAATACAAACCCTAAAATTCTGCTATCTAATTATAACATTATAAATATAACATTATACATTACATTTCATGTATCACAATTTATTATAATTTACAAGTTGGATTTATATATGCCTTTGGCCATCTCACATTGGCTCCAAAAATAAGGAAATGCATGTCTGTCATAACAAATGTCTATAGCTGAGGTGGCTGCAGGTGAATTACAATCATCAAGAACAAAGTCGTAAAAGAACCAGGTTATTTCCTTTCTTTGCTTTATCCTCCTCAGTGTTTTCTCTTTGCCCTCAGATTGTTTGTCTTCCTTCATTGTTGCAAGAGGTCTGAAGAAGTTCCCGAATTTAGATCTAGACTCAGTATATCTGGGGTAAGTGAGTTAGATCTAGACTCAGTATACCTGGGGAAAGTGAGAGAGAGAGGGGGAAAAGCACAACTCCTTAATGTCTCCTTATCAAGAGCTAGAAAAATCATTGTTGGAATCCCCTCCAAAAGACTGCTGCTCTCATATGGGTTACTCACCCAAACCAAAACAATAAACAGCCTAGAAACTAGGACAATCACTACCAACACTCATTATAATTTATCCCAAGCTGTGGGTAAGATTATCTTTCCTGTGGTCTTGTGGTAACTGAACAAAGGCAGGATTTTGTTAGTGAGGAAGACCGGGAAATTAATGATATATATCAGTTGTATCAGCCATCTGATCTTCAACAAAGCTAACACAAATAAGCAATGGGCAAAGGTCTCCCCATTCAATAAATGGTGTTGGGATAGATGGCAAGCCATATGCAGAAGAATGAAACTGGACCCCTACCTTCCACCATGTACAAAAATTAACTCAAGATGGAGTAAAGATTTAAATGTGAGACCTCAAACTATACGAATCCTAGAAGAAAACCTAGGAAACACTATTCTGGACATTGGCCTTTGGAAAGAATTTATGACTAAGTCCTCAAAAACAATTTCAACAAAAACAAAAATTGACAAATGAGACTTCATTAAATGAAAGAGTTTCTGTATGGTAAAAGAAACTATCAACAGAGTAAAGAGACAACCTACAGATTGGGTAAAAATATTCACAAACTATGTATCCAACAAAGCCCTAATAGCCAGAAACTATATTGCTTAAGAGAATTTAAGCAACTGAACAATCAAAAAAACAAAAACAACAACAACAACAAAAAACCAAATAACTCCATTAAAAAGTTGGCAAAATACATGAACAGACACTTCTCAAAAGAAGGCATATAAACAGCCACCAAACATATGAAAAATAGTCCACATTACTAATCATCAGAGAAATGAAAATCAAAACCACAAGGAGATACCATCTCACACCATTCAGAATGGCTATTTTTTTAAAGTCAAAAAAACAGATGCTGGAGAGGCTGCAAAGAAAAGGGAACTCTTATACACTGTCGATGGGAATGTAAATGAGTTCAAGCCACTGTGGAAAGCAGTTTGGAGATTTCTCAAAGCACTTAAAACAGAACTACCCAGTAATCCCATTGCTGGGTATATACCCAAAGAAAAATAGATCATGCTTCCAAAAAGATGCCTGCACTCACACATTCATTGTAGGGCTGTTCACAATAGTGAAGACGTGGAACCAACCTAGGTGCCCATCAACAGGATGTTGGATAAAGAAAATGTGACACTTATACACCATGAAGTACTATGCAAACAGAAAATGAAATGATTTCCTTTGCAGCAATGAGAATGCAGCTGATGGCGATTATCCTAAGTGAATTAACACAGGAACAGAAAAACAAATACTGCATGTTCTCACTTACAAGTGGCAGTTACATATGGAGAACTCATGGACATAAAAATGGGAACAACAGACACTGGGGACTCCTGTAGGGGGTGGAAGAGAGGGAGGCAAGGGTTGAAAAACTAACTCTTGGGTAGTATGCTCAGTATCTGAGTGACGGGGTAATCATATCCCAAACCTCAGCATCACGCACTATACTCAGGTAACAAATCTACGCATGTACCTCCTGAATCCAAAATAAAAGTTGAAATAATTTTTTAAAAATAAGCTGTATCTGCTCTTCACAACTTTTAGTGAAGAGGCTGAGAGCAGGTAATGAAGGTATTATCCAGGCAACATTCAGCGCAACCAGCCATGTTCATGCTAGGTGCTCCATAGCAATGTGATCTAGAAGCTGCTGTCCATCATTCTGACTATGGCTGCAGAAACAGACAGCAGTTGGTACTTCACTTCTGCTATTGCAACAAAAGAGACCAGAGTCTTGTGATCTAAACTCAACATTTGAAGGCAACCTGAGAATACTCCTAAAAAGAGGATAATAAACAACAGCAGATCAAGCAGCTTTGTTTTGTGCTCTTGGCCACAGCAAATGTGTTTGGTATATCACTGGCAGCTGCAACGCTCACCATCAGTCCTACATAGTATTAAAGAAAGATGTTTCTAAATATCTCTGCACAGCCAGTTTCCATAGCCTTGCATCCATGCCAAATACTTAATATGAGCCAAGGTCTTTTAGAGTTGACAATTCATATGTAGACTTTGGTATACTTTGCTTTATGTTTGCCAGATATGTCTGAAACATATGTTGTATCAATCGAAATATATTTTAAATTGATAATTGGGCTACTTCTTGAAGCAAAATTATAGGGAAAACTGGTAAATGAAGAAAATCCTAGCTGAAGTAAATAATCCCTTCTTCCTTTGTGTAAATTTAGATTTATGCATGCTGAGTTTTATATTCAGTTAGACTGAATTTAACTGTTCTCTGTAGTTTCAAATATCTATCTTAATGATTGTCACATCATATATGGGAATGATAAAATAATTTTACATGTAGAAACACTTTTTATCTGAAAAAGGATTAAATCCTATAAGATGAAAATACACAAAAGTGTTTGAAAGTTAAATTTTAAAATGTAAAGTACAAAAATCATCAAACCCATTTAGTGGATCTACATTTCCACAATCGACCTTCATAAAAAATTATACTTTCATCACTTATCCTATTCATGAAACAAAACTATCAAAAATTGAATATATAAAAACCTTTGCACATGCGTTTTGTATTCCTTCTGCTTACTGTTTTTAAGTTACTTAGTTCAGCCAGATTCAAAGACGTGTTTGTTCAGTGTAAAGAATCACACTCCCATAGATTGCAACAACCTTAAACCAACCTTTGCTATAAGGAGAATTAGCTTTGTCATTGCTCTAGTTTTACTGTGCTCCTATAGACTGTGGGTGTTCACATTAGCTATGTGTGCATTAGATTGGATGGATTAACAAACTTAATTGACCTCCACAATTCTGATTTTGTTTTGTTGTTTATATGTATGCTTGGTGGTAGGTTTTTGGGTTGGTGGGTTGGTGGGTTGGTGGGTTGGTTGGTTGGTTGGTTGGTTGCTTTGAAGATGGAAACACCCAACAAAACCATAGTACAATATTCCATGAAATAACACAAAAGCCATTTGTATCTTTTGGAATTTGGTGCACTCCATATTATAGAAAAAGAAAAATAAATAGATAAACAAGGCTTAAACAAAATAGAGTTTTATTTTTCTCATAGGCAAAGTGAATCTGGAGGATGCAGTCAAGACCATGGAAGTTCCAGGATCCTCAGGCTCATGCTCTTTCTTTATCTCTGTTCCACCTCTGAGCCTGTGGCTGCTGTCATCAAGTAAACTCGTAGTCCAAGTCAGCTGCCAAAAGTTCTGTCGCTTTGTTCACCATCCAGGAAGCAGTTGAGTCAGCTTTCCCTAGCATTATTCCCAGAAAGTCAACACAATGCATTTATTAACACGTTATTAACCAGAACTACTAGAAAATGAAATATTTTAGATGGGTACATTACATCCCCAAATAAAATTTAGATTCTCCCACTAAGGATGAAATCAAAGATGTATAGGCATTTGCTGACTGGCCTTTTTCACATACTTCCGGAGCAAAGAGGACAAATGAAGAGGAAGAGGAGGAAGAAGAAGAGAAAGGAGAAAACAAGTTTTAAATGCATTTTTTAAAAGTATCTGGAGGTAAAGAAGTGGCTTATTTGCTGCAGAGACAGTAAATGGGTTATCATTCCTGTCAAAATTCAGCTGTCTGCTTAAACAGATCTCAGATTTTGACTGACATCTCCCAAATGCTCAAATCCGAGGCATATCACAACTGCCTTCCTAACAAGCCAAAACCTTACTTTCCACATTTTTGCTTAGGTTTACCAACTGCATCCATTATCATAATAAATAAAACACAGAGGTGATAGTTCAATTATCAGATGTAATAAGGCCAAAGAGGGTAGCTTGTAATCACATTAGGAAGTTCATTTTTGACAGTTTATAACATCCCAAACTGAAGTACTTCCCGATCGCAACTAGTTTTCTAACTTAAACCAGATTTTTCTCAATAAATAGTAGAGAAAATAAAAATATTAATATCATGAGAGAATTAAACTTTGGTTATAGCAAAGGTTTCCTGTCAGTTCTCATAAACATCCAAAAAGAAAAGCAAAACTAAGCCAATCTCTAGTTTTCTAAACACTGTTCAGAAGTGCTTTAAATGGATCTCTTGGGAATAAGTGCTCATGTATAATTGTTTTAATGTATGTACATTTTATTTTTAAAAATCAGAGCAATTAACCTAGTTGGGGCAGATGTCATAGCAATAATTACCAGAATATATTTAGAAAAAGGTGACACAAGTGTAGTTCCATAGTCTTTTATCAGACATGAAGGCTTACTTCTGTCAGCAGTGTTAAAATTACTTGTACATTTTCTATTTTGAGCTCAATTCAGGTGGCTTGAGGGAGGTGGAGAGGAGAGACAAGAAAATAAAAAAATTAAACATTGACCAAGTACCACTATGTACCAGATACCATATTAATTGTTCTGTGTGTATTTTCATATTTATCTACCATAATTAATTTATGAACATGTTTTTATTCCCATTTTATTGGCAGGAAAAGAAGTACAGACAGAATAAGGTCTTTCTTAACAGGTTTACTGGGTGGACAAGCAGCCTGTGTTGCCCCAGTCTAAAGGGACAGCACACCTAACATGTTTGTTCAGGTTGTTACATCCTCAGAAGTTATGCATATATTTATTTATTTATTTATTTATTTATTTATTTATTTATTTTTTAGAATTTATTTTTATTTTTTATTATATTTTAAAAATTTATTTATTATTATTATACTTTAAGTTGTAGGGTACATGTGCATAACGTGCAGGTTTGTTACATATGTATACTTGTGCCATGTTGGTGTGCTGCACCCATCAACTCATCATTTACATCAGGTATAACTCCCAATGCAATCCCTCCCCCCTCCCTCCTCCCCATGATAGGCCCCTGTGTGTGATGTTCCCCTTCCTGAGTCCAAGTGATCTCATTGTTCAGTTCCCACCTATGAGTGAGAACATGTGGTGTTTGGTTTTCTGTTCTTGTGATAGTTTGCTAAGAATGATGGTTTCCAGCTGCATCCATGTCCCTACAAAGGACGCAAACTCATCCTTTTTGATGGCTGCATAGTATTCCATGGTGTATATGTGCCACATTTTCTTAATCCAATCTGTCACTGATGGACATTTGGGTTGATTCCAAGTCTTTGCTATTGTGAATAGTGCTGCAATAAACATACGTGTGCATGTGTCTTTGTAGCAGCATAATTTATAATCCTTTGGGTATATACCCAGTAATGGGATGGCTGGGTCATATGGTACATCTAGTTCTAGATCCTTGAGGAATCGCCATACTGTTTTCCATAATGGTTGAACTAGTTTACAATCCCACCAACAGTGTAAAAGTGTTCCTATTTCTCCACATCCTCTCCAGCACCTGTTGTTTCCTGACTTTTTAATGATCACCATTCTAACTGGTGTGAGATGGTATCTCATTGTGGTTTTGATTTGCATTTCTCTGATGGCCAGTGATGATGAGCATTTTTTCATGTGTCTGTTGGCTGTATGAATGTCTTCTTTTGAGAAATGTCTGTTCATATCCTTTGCCCACTTTTTGATGGGGTTGTTTGTTTTTTTCTTGTAAATTTGTTTGAGTTCTTTGTAGGTTCTGGATATTAGCCCTTTGTCAGATGAGTAGATTGCAAACATTTTCTCCCATTCTGTAGGTTGCCTGTTCACTCTGATGGTAGTTTCTTTTGCTGTGCAGAAGCTCTTTAATTTAATGAGATCCCATTTGTCAATTTTGGCTTTTGCTGCCGTTGCTTTTGGTGTTTTAGACATGAAGTCTTTGCCCATACCTATGTCCTGAATGGTACTACCTAGGTTTTCCTCTAGGATTTTTATGGTATTAGGTCTAACATTTAAGTCTCTAATCCATCTTGAATTAATTTTCGTATAAGGAGTAAGGAAAGGATCCAGTTTCAGCTTTCTACTTGTGGCTAGCCAATTTTCCCAGCACCATTTATTAAATAGGGAATTCTTTCCCCATTTCTTGTTTCTCTCAGGTTTGTCAAAGATCAGATGGCTGTAGATGTGTGGTATTATTTCTGAGGACTCTGTTCTGTTCCATTGGTCTATATCTCTGTTTTGGTACCAGTACCATGCTGTTTTGGTTACTGTAGCCTTGTAGTATAGTTTGAAGTCAGGTAACGTGATGCCTCCAGCTTTGTTCTTTTGACTTAGGATTGTCTTGGAGATGCGGGCTCTTTTTTGGTTCCATATGAACTTTAAAGCAGTTTTTTCCAATTCTGTGAAGAAACTCATTGGTAGCTTGATGGGGATGGCATTGAATCTATAAATTACCTTGGGCAGTAAAAGCTTCTTAAAGACAAACAGGGTAGGGACTGCATGAGGGAAGAGGAAATACACTTCCAAGCAAGGATTTAGGGACCAAATTTACTCCCTTCTGGAAAGTGAGGTATAAAACCGAACTTGGTAGCTTTGGAGCCAAGATAGTAAAAATGGACTCCCTTGCAGCTAAAAGGCAGGCTATATGAATTTTGGAGGCTTCCTGGAGTATGTTCTAAAAAATCACATTTCTTCATTCTGAAAAATAAATAAGCAGTTGACTGGAGCGGAACAAGAGATAACTCCTGCTAGATAAACTTTTTTAGGATAGTGGTGGTAGTACAGGGACTTTGGAAATTTGGACAGTGGTAGAAAGCGTGAAGTATAGTAAGAGTAGCACAAATGGCAACAGACAATTGGGTCCTGTGGAGAAAAGCAAGGAAAAAGCATTTTGTCACAGGGGTGAACTTGTGAGAAGCCATGGTGAATAGGCAGGACAACAGGGCATATCTTTTCTGGGTGTCACTGAAGCCTTTGATTCATTGTGTTTAAGAAAATAGAATCTCGGGATCCCAAACTCACCATGCCAAAGGGAAAGTTAAGCTTGGGAACTGAGTCATGCAAAAATTTGCCTGCCTTTTGTTCCCAAGCAGATAGCTGCAATTTCACCACGCTATGTCATAGCCTCATACTTAAGTTAGTTTACAGCAATGATAAAAGGTCATATATCTGCCCAGATAGCCTTGCTCACAAACTGCTCTCAAGTAAATTCCATGTGGGCCCCCAATTCTTTCAGAATATACATCTTCTCTGTAAGTAGCCCTAAAACAGAGTTCTGTTGAATCTCACCCTGACAATGTAAGTTACCAGTTTATCTTCATCAGTATGGAACAAGGACAAGATGAGGAATCAGCCTCTGCTCACCCCGAGACAAATGCATAATGTACTTCTTCCTCTACTCAGTCTTTATTTACATTTATCTTATGTAAAATGTAGAAATGCACTTCCTCCTCTACTCACTGTTTTCATGTTTACTTTATCTTATGTAAAATGTAGATTTATGAGCTCAAGACAAATGCCTAATTGACTTTTCTTCTACCCCTCTTTTCACACATAAAATGTAGATTCACTCAGCACTAATCAAAGAATATAAACACTTGCCTCATTGCCTACTCTCCCCACCCCATTTTTCTTCCTTTTTCTAAATCAGTGGAGACCTGCCTCAGACACTTCTTGGTTTACAAGTGTTAAGTAGACACACTTTAGAAGGAGTCTGAGGACTATGTCAATATTTATGACCCAGGAGGCACACAGGATGTGGAAGAGAAAGAAACTCATGAACCACTGCCAGAATGTCCCCACCCAGTGAAAGTATTTATGTGTGTTTTGTAACAAATTCCAGCCAAGCTGAAGTAAGGGGGCCTAGTTTAAGAAACACTACTTCATTAATGAGCACACATGCACACACACACACACACACACACATATGCACATCACTTTCTATCATCTAAAACAATTTTACTCTCTAACTCTCATTATCCTACAAGTGAAAAGGAAGAATGAGGAAGTGAACAAATCACTGCTAAAGATAAAGCATCCCTCATCTCTAGTTTGTTCTTGATGCCTGATGGGGCTGTTTATGAGGAGGTAGAAATAAGGAGAATGTGGACTAAAAATGATAAGGTCACTTTATTTGGAATACACAGCTTATTCTCATCACACCTTTTCAATTCTAAATCGTCAAGAAGACACTGTATTACTGAATGCACTTAGTTGGTTATTTTGCTATTTCCTTTTCCAAGCAATTTGAAATGATCACATCATTCTTCATTATCTCTCTGAAGAGTTCACATGTTTCCTGTCTATCCAGTTTTTATTTGATACAGGAAGCTCATAAATAATAGCTGAAATTTTACAGAAATATTTAATGGTAATTGTTTCTGTGACTATATATTCAACTAGTTTCTCTGTCTAAAATAGAAGATTAGGGCAGCAACACTGGTTTCTGCAGTTGGCTTACAACTTCACATAGGTGAATAACTAAATAAAAGGAAGCAGAGAAAAGTAAAATTGGTAGTAACATTTACTGAATGCTTTTTCTTCCCATTGTATTGGACCCAGCACATGCCATTCATAGAAGTGTAATACATGTTGCAGCCAAGTGCAGCAGAACTTTAAAGTTGAATGTTTTTTAATCCATAAGAATAAGTCCTTTCAATTTCCAGGGTAAGAAAACTAAACTTGATGTCTAATCAGTTTTCTTCATGGTACAGTAATCACTCTTATTGTCAATAGGAAGAATATTTACTCTCAGTAAATCATAAAACCTCAAACACGAACTGGGCGCGGTGATACATGCTTATAGTATAAGCCACTTGAGAGGCTGAGGCAGGATGATTACTTAAGCCCTGGAGTTAAAGGATGCAGTGAGCTATGATCACACTAGTGTACTTCAGCCTGGCCAATGGAGTGAGATCCCATCTCTAAGCAAATCAATTTTTTAAATTTTTAAAATAATAGATTAATAACAAAAAGACTCTCAAACATGATCTGGGAAAATGAACAGCATAACCATACTGTATGACAGCCAGCTCTGTCTTGGTACTGAGGTTCTTCAATCACAGCCACTTGTAGATCTATTGTTTGAAGCCACACAAACCCTGTTTTCATTTCCTTGTGACAAAGATGAATTGAGTGGCTGGTTTGGAAAATAGAAACCTTACGGTAGACTGAGAGGTTTTCTAGCCACATATGAATGACTAGAAAGTACCATGTATAATATTTCCACCAGCTAAATAGCTTCTTTCAAAGTGTTGTGGATAAAGTGGTCACAGAGTTCAGTTACCACAGAATTAGTGACATTGAACTTCAAATAAATCATGGTAAACAGACAAACAAAAAAGCTTGCTGAAGAACACAGGAAGAGGCAGGAGGTCCTGTATGACTCAAAGTCTGGAGTTATACACACACAGGTCCTAAGGCTAGCGTCTGTAGCCGAAAAAAAGGGAATGTGCCAGATATCCACTAGTTTGTCCTTTCTTACTGCCCTTAACACCAAACCCTATCCTTTGAGGTTAAGATTAGTTGTGGACTCCTGGAGAAACCCTGGAGATCTTGTTTATTTGTACACAATAACTGATGGCTCTCAGATTTTTCTGCCCCCAAGGAGGATTTATGCTTCACACTCCTGACCCTTGTAAGTGGGACATAACCAACTGATAGACTTTAAGTACTTTGAGAAGAAAACATGCTTCAAGGATTTGAAGCAATTCAAGAAGGAGACATCATTTGGTTACTAACAAATCAGCAGTTACTGCAGTATGTCTGGATCTGTGCTGACCATCAGCGTTGCCTTGGCAGGCTTTACATGCTCCTACTTCACAAGATTTTGGGCAGATGATGATCCATTGAATGTAGCATAATGCACCAGGTGCAACAAGACATAATTGGACTTCTAGGAAATCACAGAAGAGGAAACAACTATCTCTATACATAAGAGGGAGCAGGTACCTCTGCCTGAGTTTCAAGAAGCACTACATAGAAAAGGTCGCTTTTGAAATCTGAGTAGGAATTTGCCAAGTAGGGATTGGAGTGCACAGATAGAAAGGCATTCCAGAAGGACAAGTCAACATTTGCAAATAATTTGAAGTATGTTTGGGAAATGGCGAGTAATTCAATATGGCTACAACATAGCATTTATAAACAGGAATGGCAGGAAGTGAGGCTGGAGACACATGTAAGAGCCACAATATGAAGGACTCAGCAACTACTGCATACAGCATGATGGCTGCCTTCAATAGAGACAAAGTCATGTTCTTACTCTTACTTCCCCTACTTTGTTTCTTCCACCATTTCCTCTATGTCCACTCAGACACTTCATTTTCCTTATTCAATAGAGCCAGGTTTAGAATGGACTGAGCAGGATGCCCAGCAACTCTAGAGATAGGAATCTCCATCCTTGACTTGCTAAGAGCACGAGCAGAAATAGAAGTATTCCTGGAAACCATCTGTATTATGGATCATTGTTTATAAGCAGAAGAGATTTTGTTGAAATGCTGGAAACAGAGTCTAACAGATGAAAATAGACAAATGCTCAGCTTTACACACAAAGAACTGGAGTTTTTACTTCCAATCACTATATAAAAACCTGCAGAGAAAATTACTCCAATCAATGAGAAAATACAGGATAAAATACAAAATTGTAAGTGTTTATGAGCTCATCAGAGAGCTGAGATCGCAGGACAACCTAACAGTCTGAATCTCAGAGGGGACAAGACTTGAAAGAAAAATGAAGCATATGAAGTGCCTCCACTGTGGCATATCATGAGGAAAAGAACTAATCCCTGCAAACATGGGCAAGAAAAGAAATCAGTAAAATTTTAACAAATCACTAAAGGTTCAGTGTGTACTAGTATGTCCATCTGGAATAGCGGAAAGACCCAAACACAAGGCAATTTTATATTCCTAAGCTCATTTTCACAGGTTTCCATGGGATGTTCATGAGAAAGATTGCAGGATGGACAGGAAACTACAAACAAAGCCCCTCTCACTGGGCAGGTAAGGTGATCATTGTTATGGAATAAATTGTGCCCCACCAAAACTTTATATGTCCTGATGCAAAACTTGCATTTCCCTGGTGATTAGTGATATTGAGCAAAGCTTGAGGCATCACACTACTTGATTTTAAAATATACTATAAAACTATAGTAATCAAAACAGCACAGTCCTGGCATAAACACAGACATGTAGACCAGTGGAATACAGAATAGAGAACCAAGAAATAAATTCATGCATTTATGGTCAATTCCTCTCTGACAAGGAAACCAAGAACGCACAATGAGAAAAGGACTGTCTCTTCAATAAATGGTGTTGGCAAAACTAGATATTCACATTCAGAGGAATAAAATTGGGCCATTATCTCATACCACATACAAAAATTTATTTGAATTGATTATAGACCTAAACATAAGACCCCAAACTGTAATACTACTAAAAGAAAACATGGAGAAAAACTTTTCGACTTCAGTCTGGGCAATGCATATGACCCTAAAGGCAACAAAAGCAAAAATAGACAAATGGGATTGCATCAAACTAAGAGCTTCTGCACAGCAAAGGAAACAATCAGCCGAGTGAAGAGAAAATCTATAAAATGGGAGAAAATGTGTGTAAACCATATAACTGATAAGAGATTAATACCCAAAATATATAAGGAATGCAAACATTCAATAGCACGAAAACAAGTAACTCAATTTGAGAAATGGGCAAAAGACCCAAATAGAAATTTCTTGGAATAAGGCATGTAATTGTCACTTAATTGTCCTTCTGCCTAATTTTTCCCAGCTTCTCTTTGTTGACCACAATTTCATTCAAATCAGATTAGAACAACCCCTCTTTTAGAATTCATATATATATATACATACACATATATAAATTATTGTTTTGAGATGGAGTCTCACTCTGTTGCAGGACTGGAGTGCAGTGGCATGATCTCGGCTCACTGCAATCTCCACCTCCCGGTTTCAAGCGATTCTGCTGCCTCAGCCTCCCGAATATCCGGGAGTACAGGCACGCACCACCACGCCCAGTTAATTTTTGTATTTTTAGTAGAGACGATGTTTCACCATGTTGGCCAGGATGGTATTGATCTGTTGAGCTTGTGATCTTCCCACCTCAGCCTCCCAAGTGCTGGGATTACAGATGTGAGCAACCGTGCCCAGCCCTGGAATTCTTAAATGGATTCCTACCACTCTAAGAGTAAAAGCCAAACCTTGTTCGTGGTCTACAAAGCCCTATATCATTTGGCTCTGCTTAACTTTCCAGCTGTCCCTCTTTTGAGTCAAGCTATCTCTCAAATAGGGTCCTATATATTTGGTATTCCCTCTGTTTGGAATTTTCTTCCACCAGATCATCATGTAACAAGTTTGATGAAAAGTCATTATTCACATATGTGAGAAAATAAGACATTTTAGCTTCAAAAGTCAATGGAAAACTCTTGCCTCTGATCACCTGCCACCGTTTCAATTTGTTCAAAACATATATATATCCCATTCTAATTTTTAAAAAGCTCATTTTTGTCATTAATTTTTTATAGTTCAATCAGGTTGTTAAAACCTCCGTCATCATGTCTCAGGTCTTCGCTGACCCTCCTACCTAGCATGGTTGCCCACTGCCACCACCGTCCCCACAAGCAGCATTTTATCACACAATTCTGCGCTGTCTTCACAGCATATAAGATTTCCAAAATGATCTAGTTTATTTAGGGTTTTTTAATTGCCTAAATTTATCACATCCTCATTCCCTAGAATAAGAACAGACAGGGTTTCTATTATGAAAAAGCCAATCTCCTGTGTCTGTTTCCATGTCCCTACAGTAAAAATGTTTATTTTGGCTTTAAATATAGGTTCTAAATATCAAAATATGAGTGTGGTCTAGAAGTGGTTTTCTGCCGAATGCATTAATTTGCAATTGAAGGAACCTCAACTCTGTAAGGATCCCAAAAATATGTGGATAGTGCCAAGCATTAAGTCTTTCAATATGGAAAGATAGAGCCATTGCCAGCTTGATTTACTGTTGTAAATTCTGAAATGGCAGCCAACTTTGAGTTTTACCAGAAAAGGTTAAAAGATCTAAGAAAATATCATGATTAAATATCTCGCTAATGATTCAGAAATCCATGAAATTGTTCTCAAATGAAAAAACGAATTTGCATCATTATTCCAGCAATGATCACCAGAGCACACTTAAAACAAAGTGATGTGACATGTTTTAAAGATTTTTAAATGCTACCTAAAACAGTAGGGAAGTTATATATATATATATATATATATATATATATATATATATATATATATATTATATGTATATATTCTTACGTAACAAATTTTTCAACTAAGACTTAGGTAAAGAAAAAAATACTATATTCTTTGTTATACGTTGTTTTATCCTTTAGGTATTTCCATTATAAAAGTAAATTTTACAGAGTGATTTAATAAACTACTTCAATTTAAATAGCTATGCTTTCTTTTCCCTGAAGACATCCCTCTTTTGTGATTAATGCTTAAAGAAAAGTAAAACAATTTCTGTACTAATCTATGGAGTGCTAGGAACCAGCAGCCAAGAAAACATGATGCAAATTTTTAAAGTAGTCCAAAGTTCAGTCCTCTCAGGAACTTTTAGGCAATCAACAGGAGATTGTTATGAAAAAAGGAAACAAAACAAAACTCATAAAAACCTTATTTTTAAAGATCTATGAACGCACTGTGGTGTTAACACAACTTTACAACACTGCATGTCACGTCACTGGGCGAACAAGAGCAATTCCATAGAGCCATGAAATACTGAATTTTCGTTAAATTATTATTAGCTCATTAAAACCATCACACCTGATTCTTGAGTAATTAACATGACCGAGTTATGGCTCTGAAATAAAATGATGGGTAGATGCCCAGCAGCAATAATAAAGCCACCAGGTAAGGTAGGAAAGAGGAGCAGAATGCTAAGCAGCACTGGCATCAATAAGAAGGGATATTTTTGTTTGCAAAAGGTACTAACACTTTCATCTGAAGCCATGACCTAAGTAACCTGGCATATTTAGCTTGCCTACTGGGTTTTTTTCTGAACTAGCATGATTACAATAAAGAAATGGCATATTGAGCATATGTCCTCAGTATCTTTGAATGAACTAGCAAGTTGAACTACCTTTTCAAACTGTTTTCTTTTCTTTCTCTTTTTTTCTTTTTAACTGAATAAATGTGAGTGTTTGTGAAAGTTCATGGACTCACAGCTCCAGAGACAGTTGCTCCTTATATTCATAAGCACTGATTCGTAGTTGGTGGTATGGATGCTGCCCAGGAGATGGGTTCAGTCTACATGCTTGATGAACTCTGGGTTTGCCAATGAAGTTGTTGACAAAGGTGGCAATTAGCACCAGGAAGAGAACAGTCAATACAACAAAATCTAAGAGAACAGCTGAATTTCCGTTGTGTGTGTGTGTGTGTGTGTGTGTGTGTGTGTGTGTGTGTATCTCTACCGGACTATAAATCAAAATTGAGGTACCCAGGGGAGATAATGGTATTGTTCAGATCATAGTGTAATGGCATATACTATGTGCCACCTTGCCTTTTGAATCTTTAAAATTCATTTCTGTACTGGTAGAGAAAAGGTAACTTTAGAAAAAGTAGTACAACAAGAAGTGTTTTGTCCTCCTAATTAAATCGACAGTTGGACTTCTAACATCTCCTTTTCTCAGATTCCTAAATACCACAGGCATATATCTCTTTTTAAATTAACAGGCACCAGGCAATTAGAACTGAAGGACACCATATTGAACTGAAAAGATTCTGACTGTAAACAGTAAATATAATATCATACAAAGGCTTCACATTCGCCTCTGATTTTTTCGTAGATTTTTGGTTCCCTCTTTCATTTTTGCCAACTCCTCCTCTACGCATAACTATTCAGTATCCAGTATTTCTCAAAATGTCAACTTACTCACATTTTTAGTGGAGAGCTAGGAGTCAGTTGCCTGTTTAGTGAACTGAAAAGACCACAAACTGAAATCAGTAAGAATTGAGTTTACCAAACCAGACCTACTAATTCTAAATGAATGACCTCGAACAAAGTATACCACCACCCTGAACACCTCTTTTTCTAAATGTAAAATGAGTAAAATAAGATACGCATTGGAAAAAAAGGATAATAGCTGTAGAAAGTATTGCCATTCAATAGAGTAGTTTATCAATGTTAAGAGCATGATCTATAATCTAATCAAACTCTTCTGTAGATAATATATACGAATAGTAATGAGTTAAAATTTTATGCCTCATCAAATAGTGATTTTAAATTTGAGCACATCAAAACAAGTAAAAGTGGAGTAATAAGACTAGTTTAAAAAAAAATAGAAAACAATTGTGGCCCTTCTAACTACTATATATTATACTCATTCAAAAAACCTGTGTTGATTATGACACTTTGGAGAATGCTCTTTAGGAAATTTTGGGCTATCATCAGATAATGTATGACATTAGTCCGTAGGCTAACTGTAGGGGAGGATATAATGAGTAATGTGAAATAGAAAATGATTTCAATAGCTTTAGCTTTAGTATTATGATCCATGTAATCAAATGATAAATAATCCCTTGCTAGCCTCACCTCATACCAGGGGCTCTAATTTTTCTCTGCCTAAAGAAGGACAGATTATATTATTCTTCCCCCTTACTCTACCTTGTTGTTAAAGATGGCTGATTGGCTTGAACTGGGACCGGTACATGCCACAGGAACTAATGCTATAAAAACACTATTTGAGAATGCTGCAATAGTGAAAAATTATATTACTTTGATGTATAATTTGTATTGGGTGCTTTAACTCTACTACAAATACTTTTCTGCACTTTCATTAGAGTTTCATAAATTGAATGAAATTGAATAATGTGAAACAAGAAAGAACTCCTTTATGGTGACTCCAAAATAATATTATAGAACCCAGAGTCTGTCAAATTATCTTGGTGAATTACATCCACTTAATAACATTGAGCCTTCATTGCACTGAAATTAACCACGTTTTCTTTTGACTCTTAGAGCAGTATGAAAGCTATTTGGCAGCATTATGAGTAAAAATGCTGATAATTATTGATTCTATTTTTATACTTCTAATCATATATACAGAAGAAATAATTTAAAAGAAACAAAGAATCCTTATGCCAATATATTTATTGCAGAGCTATTTATGTTTCTAAAAATATTGGAAACAACATATAGGCCAGAATAGATAAGCATTAATATAAATTCAGGTTGGTTCATAACACGGGAAATTATGCAACCATTATAATGTTTACAGAACTATACCAGAACATATGCTCCTGTTGCCATATTTAGTGAAAAAGTAATAATATATACTGTTAAATTATTATATATAATTATATAAAATTATATATACTGTGATTTCAACTGTGTAAAAAATATTCAAATACAAAAGATTAAAAGAAATAGATCAAAATATTAATGCTTATTCTTGTATAACGAGAATTTTTTTCTATTTATTTGAACTCATGTACTTATTACGATAGTATATGTTCCTTCATAATTAGAAGCAATTTATAAACAATAAAATAATACAGGCATTATTGAGCTCCAGAAGAAAAGGAAGTTCAGGGAAATTTAATAATTGCCTATGTGTTCACAGAGTAAATCTCAGAGGAAAGTAAACTTTTAAAATAATACTGAAACTAGAATGTTGGCAAAAAATGTTTTTGATTTATTGCTGAGTTATTCCTCCAGTATACCAGAAGATCTGATAAGACTCTAAAAGTCTTTGAAACTTCTATATCAAAAGCATCTTTTCACCTCCTAAATCAACCTGAAATTTGAAAAAAAAAATGTTCATGATTTTTTAAAATGTGCCAGTCTATGTACCATCTTTAGAATGCTTGCCATGGTATCTGATATTCCAGTAATATATCACTGTGCTGTGTCACCTCATGAAGACAGACTGATCAGAGATGACTTGCAAGACATTGAGTGGTTTCCCTAATACTGTGTGGCTTAAATATATCCTTGACGCTACCAATCACTGGAGAATAAATTTTCTGAAAAAAAAAAAAAAGACTTTCATAAGAAAAAAAGGCATGGTTTAATTTAAATGCTATATTATCTTAAGAGAAAGAAACATTAGCATGAGTATGTATAACACATAGAGGATACCTGATGATAGAAAGCATGAAGCATGATTCTAAAAAGGAACTTAAGTTTAGACTATCAACTGAGTAGAAACCATTCCAAGCAGGTGAGAAACAATCATGAATAGGAAGGAATTCCATAGTCTTTCTAGCTAACCCATTTAATTCTGAATATGCACCAGAGAAAGCAGGCTATTCTTTAAATAAAGTCAGTGAGTTTTACTTACTGATTCACATCATCTCTCTCTCTCTCTCTCTCATGTGGGACAACAAAGGGACCTTAGTGATGAGGAAATATTGTCTTCCCATAAATGGATAGGATTTGGGAATCTATATTAACTTCCAAAGTTAATATAGATAATATTTATAAGGACACATATAATAAATGAGAAACCAATTTTACTATATAAATTACATTGAGACAGCAAACTAGTGCCATTTGTAATATGAGACCTGAAATACTGGTAGATGGTAGATTAGATAGATAGATAGATAGATAGATAGATAGATAGATAGATAGATAGATAATCCTCACCCCCCAAATAAAAAGAGTCTCATGTCCTGAGAAGTGACAACCTAGAACAATTCATGGAACCACTAATAGCTCCACTAATAGCTTTACATCCACAAGGATAGCATGGGGAGTAGAGATAAGATTTTCCCCCAGAAGTAGCTGGGAAAGGATCTCCATCATTGCCAAGATCCTTGCTCTGACTTTTTTCTCTACTTCTTTCTGCTTTTCAGTTTCTTTTTCTCTTAAAAACTGGCTTCCTCCCAGAGAGAGCAGCAGGGACTCCAGCAGTTTCCAGGCACCCTTCTGACTGTCCCACTGCCATGCCAACTCCTTCTTGGTTCTTTTTTTTTTTTATTTTTTTATTTTTTTATTTTAAGTTTCGTGATCGCTGCAGGTTTGTTACATAGGTAAACATGTGTCATGATGGTTTACTGCACCTATTAATCCATCACCTAGGTATTAAGCCCCAAATAGCTATTTGTCCTGATGCTCTTCCTCCCCTCGCAACCACCCACTGGCCCCGGTGTGTGTTTTTCCCCTTCCTGTGACTATGTGTTCTCATTGTTCACCTCTCACTTATGACTGAGAAAATGCAGTGTTTGGTTTTCTGTTCCTGTGTTAGTTTGCTGAGGATGATGGCTTCCAACTTCATTCATGTCCCTGCAAAAGACATGATCTCATTTCTTTTTATGGCTGCATAGTATTCCATGGTACATATGTACCACATTTCCTTTATCAGGTCTATCATGGCTGGGCATTTGGGTTGGTTCTATGTCTTTGCTATTGTGAATAGTGCTGCAATAAACATACGTGTACATGCATCTTTATAACAGAATGATTTACATTCTTTTGGATATACACCCACGAATGGGATTGCTGGGTCAAATGGTACCTCAATAGATGCAGAAAAGGCCTTGATATAATTCAAAATCCATTCCTGTTAAAAACTCTCAATAAACTAGGTTTAATAGAATATATCTCAAAATAGTAAGGGCTAATTTATGGCAAACCACAGCCAATATCATACTGAATGGGCAAAAGCTGGAAGCATTCCCTTTGAAAACTGGCACAAGACAATGATGCCCACTCTCACCACTCCTATTCAACGTAGTATTGGAAGTTCTGGCCAGGGCAATCAGGCAAGAGAAAGAAATAAAGAGTATTCAAATAGGAAGAGAGGAAGTCAAATTGTCTCTGTTTGCAGATTACATGATCCTGTATTTAGAAAACCCCATTCTCTCTGCCCAAAAGCTCCTTAAGCTGATAAGTAACTTCAGCAAAGTCTCAGGATACAATATCAGTGTGCAAAAATCACAAGCGTCATTATATTATCAAGAATAGACAAGCAGAGAGCCAAATTGTGAATGAACTCCCATTCACAATGGCTACAAAGAGAATGAAATACCTAGGAATCCAGCTAACAAGGGACATGAAGGACTTCTTTAAGAACTAAAAACCAATGCTCAAGGAAATAAGAGAGGACACAAACAAATGGAAAAACATTCCATCCTCATGGATAGGAAGAATCAATATCATGAAAATGGCCATACTGCCCAAAGTAATTCATAGATTCAATGATATTCCCATCAAACTACCCCTTAGTTCCAATGTGCAAATTTCTGGGTAGGATGCTAATGAGCCCAATTTTGCCCATTATTTCTCTCTGATTTCATCATCTATGGCCAGGCTGGCAGGGTCACTTCCAGAGCCAGGTTCTCTGTGGATTGAAACACTGCAAGGAAAGGTTTTCTATTTGATTGTTTTTGGTCTCATCTCGACTCACTGCAATTTCCACCTCCCGGGTTCAAGCAATTCTCCTGCCTCAGCCTCCCGAGTAGCTGGGACTACAGGCGCCCGCCACCACGCCTGACTAATTTTTGTATTTTAGTAGAGACAGTTTTCACAGTGTTGGTGAGGCTAGTCTCGAACTCATGACCTCAAGTGATCCACCCACCTCGGCATCCCGAAGTGGGATTACAGGCGTGAGCCACCGCACCCGGCCTCTTCTTTAGTCTTCTTGTTATCAGGACTAAATTTTTGGAACAAGATGCATTTGCCTTATACACAAAATTCCTCCACTCTGTGTTATATGGCAAACGTATTAACCCTATGATAAAAGCATGAAGATGCCTGTCCAAAGTTTTACCTTTATTTTTCAATAATACAAGTCCTGTTTTTTTCCCTAACACTTATCCAGAAATCCATGGAATCAGCACTCATCAACCTTTCCACATGATGGCACAAATAAAAGGTGACAATATTTGTAAGGCACACGGGGGTGATCAGCCTAGCATGTGAGCAACCTGACATATGAGGCCCAAGTGTTGCAGCAGCCAAAGATGAGGAGATCACTGTCTAGCAACTCTGTAGCATCGCCATTGGCTGCAACCCATCATGCATTACTTGGGATGTTGTCAGAAATGCAAATTCTTGGGCCCTACTCTAGACCTAAGGAATCAGAAACTGGAAGCATGGCCCAGCAATCTGCATTTAAACAAGTTCTCCAGGTGATTCTGACACACACTAATGTTAGAGAACCAATAAACCAATATACTATGGAATACTAACTGGGAAGCTCTGACCTAAATTGCCCTCAAGAGTCTTTCTATAACACAGGATGATTGAAAGATGGCAAAAGAGTCAGGAGGAAAATATTTGGAATGACAGAGTTTTAGAATCGGGGTGGTGTTAAAAATTCCTCACACCCAATAAGACGTGCTCATCAATCAATAGTAACCATGCCAACAGTCAGAGTGGACACATGTAGGTGTGTACTGCTTGAAAAGACTCCCTTAAGACTGCAGGGCAATTGTGCTCTATTTTCCATGATTTTTGTATGTATGTACTAGAATTGGCCCTGGCTTGTCCAGGTCCCATTGTTTAACTACTCTAACCAATCATGAGAATTTGACAGCTAAGATATCACAGATACCCTTACAAAATCAAATCTTCCTTCGTGGGGTCCAGGGAGGTAACTAATGGTCCAAAACACTAGGTTCTCCATAAAGTATTTATATATATGTAACTCAAAACATTAATAATCCACAAAAAGAGATATATTAATATTGGGAAGTCACAAAACCTCATCCTAACTTCTCTGTAACAGTGTGATTTTGTTAAGGATGAAAGCTCACACCACATAAGCCCAAAGCAATTCATGGCCAATGGCTTTTGCAAATGAGTAAACAGTTGAGAGATAATACATTAGTGACACTGCATGTACATACTGATTAATGTCTTGCCTAATTCCAAGTTTATTCACAGAACATAAGTATATACAATACGCTTTTTCTTTTTTTTTTTTTTTTTTTGAGACGGAGTCTGGCTCTGTCGCCCGAGCTGGAGTGCAGTGGCCAGATCTCAGCTCACTGCAAGCTCCGCCTCCCGGGTTTACGCCATTCTCTGCCTCAGCCTCCCGAGTAGCTGGGACTACAGGCGCCCGCCACCTCGCCTGGCTAGTTTTTTGTATTTTTAGTAGAGACAGGGTTTCACCGTGTTAGCCAGGATGGTCTCGATCTCCTGACCTCGTGATCCGCCCGTCTCGGCCTCCCAAAGTGCTGGGATTACAGGCTTGAGCCACCGCGCCCGGCCACAATACGCTTTTTCTAAAATTACTCTGCTTTGCACCCTGCTTTCCTTCTTTCTACAACTACATGCAAACTTTTGTCGTGTGAGCTATATGGGCCACTTTGCAAGGAATATCTGATTGATAAATAAAACCATATAAAATATTTAAAACACCGAAAGAAATATAGCAAGCATTTTCATCAAGAGTTCTTGCCCTTCCATCTTAGTCCATTTCTGTTCCTATAACAGAATACTTGCGACTCAGTAATTTACACTTAAAAAAATATTTCTTATAGTTCTGAAGGTTGGAAAGTCCCACGGTAAGGGACCTATGTCTGGTGAGGGCCTTCTTGCTACTGAGACTCTCTGCAGAGTCTCAAGGTGGTATGAAGAGTGATGAGAAGGGGTATACTGGCACCCAGTTGGCTTTTGCTAGAGACCCACTCTCATGATAAATAACGTACTTCCATGATAACCAATTAGTCCCTTAACCCAATGAGGCATTAATTCATAAATCCGTTAATGAATTAATCATTCATGACAGCAGAGCCCTCATAACCCAATCATTTCTTAAGGGCCCCACCTATTAATACATTGGGGATTAACTTTCAACATGAGTTTCCGACAGAAAAAACATTTAAACTTTAGTGCCATCCCATTCAAGTTATAATATTTATAAGCCTGGGTACCCTTCATACTAGCCTCCTCACCTCTAAGAGCCAAATCCCAAAAGTAAGTAAGCCAGCTGTGTTTGGAATGTAGTTTGTTCCCTTCAAAACCCATGTTGAAGTTTAGTTCCCAGTGCAGCATTGTTGGGAGGAGGGCCCAAGTGGGAGGCATTTGTGTCCTGAGGGCAGATCTCTCATGAATAGATTAATGCTGTCTTGGTGAGTAAATGAGTTCTCACTTTCACAGGAACAAATTTGTTCCCATGAGAGTGGGTTATTATAAAGTGATGTTCCTCTCCCTGTTTGGTCACCTCACGTGTCCGCTTCCTGTTTTATCCTCTGCCGTGTTATGATGCACCACAAAAGCCCTCACAAGAATTTGAACAGGTGCCAGCACCATGCTTTTGGACTTAACAGCCACCAGAATCATAAGCCAAATGAACTTTTCCTTATAAATTACTCAGCCTTAGGTATTCTATTATAGCAACACCAAAAAGACAAAGATAGAGCCCAAACTGATGCATATTTCTCTAAAAATTAAAGACTTTCAGCTGTGTTGTCATTGGGCTTTCCCCTGTATTCATCTTACATTTTTTTTTATAATTGAGCTTTAATTTTGAGATTATTATAGATTTATATGCATTTGTAAGAAATAACACAGAAAGATCACATGTATCCTTTTCCCTGTTTCTCTGATGAAAATATTTTGCAACACTATAGTACAGTATCACAGCCAGGATATAGACATGGATACAGTCCAAATACAGAACACTTCCATCACCGCAGGGATCCCCCTTGCTACTCTTTTGTAGCCACATTCTCTTCCCCAACAATGCCAGGCAGCAACTTACCTATTTTTCATTCCCACAGCTTTACCATTTTGAGGAATTATATATTATGTAACTTTGGGGGACTGACTTTTTACACTCAGCGTAAATTACTTGAGATTCATTCAAATTATTGCATATATCAATAATTTGTTCCTTTTTACTACTGAGTAATGTTCCATGGTATGGATGTACCAAAGTTTGGCAATATACTCAATGGAGGATATCTGAGTTGTTTCCACTCTGTGTATACTGCCCAAAGCTGCTACAGACATTTGTGCAGGATTTCTATGTTTGTTTTAGACAGAGTTTCCCTCTTGTTGCCCAGGCTGGAGTGCAATGGCGCAATCTCTGCTCACTGCAACCTTGACCTCCCGGGTCCAAGTGGTTTTCCTGCCTCAGCCTCCCGAGTAGCTGAGATTACAGGCACGTAATTACCTAGCTAATTTTGTATTTTGAGTACAGACGGGGTCTCACCATGCTGGCCAGGCTGGTTTCTAACTCCTGACCTCAGGTGATACATCTGCCTCAGTTTCCCAGAGTGCTGGGATTATAGGCGTGAGCCACTGCACCCTGCCCAGAGGTTTTTTGTTTGTTTGTTTGTTTTGTTTTGTTTTGTTTGTGTGTATAGAGAGTTTTTATTTCTCTGGGATAAATTCCTATGTGTGCAATAACTAGGTCATATGGTACTTACATGTTTACTTGTATAAGAAACTATCAAACTGTTTTCCAAAGCATCTGTACTATCTTACATGCCTACCAGCAATGTAAAATTAATCCAGTTTCTCTGCATGCCTATCAGCATTTGGTGTTAACGGTATTTTTTTAATATTAGTCATTCTACTAGGTACTCAGTTAAAACAATGAGGGGTACCTCATTGTCATCTCAATTTGCATTTCCCTAATGGCTAATGATGTTGATTTTTTTTTTAATTTGCTTATTTGCCATCTGTATATTCCTTTCAGTGAAATGTCTCTTGTGTCTTTTACCTAATTAGGTCTTTGTTTTTCTTTCTGTTTTTAACTGTTGAGTTTTGAGAGTTCTTTATATAATTTAAATACTAGTCCTTTGTCAGATATGTGGTTTGCAATATTTTCTTCCAGTCTATAACTTGCTTTTTCAACCTCTTAACAGTGTCTTTAGTGGAGTAAAGATTTTTAATTTTGATGGGGTCCAGTTATAAATTTTCCCCCCAAAATAGTTATGCTTTTGGTGTCTGTTTAAGAACTCTTTGACTAGATCTGAAATCTTTCTCCTCTTCTTTTTCTAAGTTGTATAGCCTTACACTTAACGTTCAAAACCATAATCTATCTTGAGTTATTTTCTTATATGGTGTGAAGCTTAATTTTTTCCCTTGCATGTCCAATTGTTCTAGCAGCGTTTGTTATAAAGGTTATCCTTTTTTTATTTAATTGCTTTTGCACATTTGTAAAAATAATCAACTGAGCATATTTGTGTGGATTTATCTGTTCTTTTCCATTGATCTATATCTAACTCTCTGCCACTACCACACTGTCTTGATTACTGTAGTTATATTGTAGGCCCCAGTATCAGATAGAGTGTTCCCTCTCATTTTTTTCTTCATTTTCAATATATAGTTTTCCTTTTCCAGTAATAGTTTTAGTTACCTTGTGCCTCTGTCTATATAAATTTTAGAATAAGTTGTCTATGTCTACAAAAAGCATTGCTGAGATTTTGAACATGTAAAAATTTTCAACAACACTTCGAAAATAAAACACAGAATCCTTCCAAACGAAACAAAAATAGAACATAATTTCTGAAAAAAAAGAGCAAACTTTTTAACATTCTCTTCAATCTGGGTGTCTAGTATTTTAATTGATTGTGTGGATATAGCATTTCTTGCCTTAAGTCTCCAAATTCATGTTCTATAGCACAGTTTTAATATTTTTTACAGGTTGTAAAAACAGAAAGAATGTGTGACACAGGCCATATGTAAGGCCACAAAGCCTGAAACATATGTGTCTCTTTACAGAAAAATCTCACTACCCTCTGTCCTACAGTGTCACACATTTGCATTATCAAGAATAAAAGGAAATAAATTGTTACACACTTAAAAATATAAGTCCTTACATATGTATACATGTGCCATGTTGGTGTGCTGTACCCATTAACTCATCATTTACATTAGGTATATCTCCTAATGCTATCCCTCCCCCCGCCCCACAATAGGACCCAGTGTGTGATGTTCCCCTTCCTGTGTCCAAGTGATCTCATTGTTCAATTCCCACCTATGAGTGAGAACATGCGGTATTTGGTTTTCTGTTCCTGCACGTTGTGCACATGTACCCTAGAACTTAAAGTATAATTTTTTAAAAATCCATTTATATCAGACATACAGTATTTAGTTTCACTAGAGACAATAGAAAGTTATCTTAATGGAGAAAAAAATATGTAAGTCCTTTAATAATAACTAAATTTATCAATGTATACACTTCTCTTTTGTCAAGTGAAAATCACCAAGTAAATAAATCTCTAAGCTGCTGAATGTAATACATTAAAATTATGTTAACCGACAATTTAAATGTCCAATTTAATGTAGTTTGTAAACTGAAAAGCACTACCCTATCTACATACAAGGTGTTATTATCATTCACATTATTAAAGCAAGAGAGTGTTATGAAAGCAGAATAGAGCACTTCTAACCACATGGATTCCTGAGCCAAGTGCTTTGAGTTTGAATCCCAGCTTTGCCCCTAACTGTGTTCTAAAGCAAGTATCTTAACTTCTCTGAGCTTCAATTTCCTCAGCTGTAAAATGAAGATAAAGACAGTATCTATATTATAGTGTCATAGCAAAGATTAAACATATAAAGGGTATTACAGTGGTTAAAACAGTTTCCTATGAAATAGGTCTTTCCTAGCAATACCATTGTTATTTATATGCCACACTACTTATTCATTGTTAACACGGTCCAGAAATCAACAACTTATTCATGTCACCAATATCTTAGGAGCTCATTTTTTTCATGTTACTTTTTATTTATAATATTTAAATTAAAGGCTGTGACATCATTATTCTTTCAACAGATATTGGTTAATAAACTAGCACAGCAAGCTGAGTATGGTGGCTCATGTCTGTAATCCCAGCACTTTGGGAGGCCAAGACTGATGGATCGCCTAAGGCCAGTAATTCTAGAGCAGCCAGACCAATGTGGTGAAACCCCGTCTCTACTGAAAATACAAAAGAATTAGCCAGACGTATGGCACCTGTAATCCCAGGTATGTGGGAGGCTGAGGCAGGAGAATCGCTTGAGTCCAGGAGGCGGAGGTTGCAGTGAGCCGAGATCGTACCACTGCACTCTAGCCTGGGTGACCAAAGCAAGACTCCGCCTCAAAAATTAATAAATAATAATAATAAATAAAAATAAACTAGCACAGCAGTAGGCGCTGTGAGGGGAAGCAATGGTAAAACATATAGGTCTTGCCTTCATTAGAACTTCACAAAGGGCATCCTTGAAATTAGTACAAGGATAAACCTGAATATGTTACTCAATATAAAGGGATGTAAATTCTGTAACCTCTAATTGCCAACATATATGTTACAATACAGTTAAGTATATTCATATCAACAAAATGGATTTGTATTACCCACAAACCAGAAATCATAAAAATATAAGCAGAAAACTAAAAGGAAATTGCTCTGTGAATATGGAAATACCAAAAGGTTAGACTTTTTCTTTGCAATGTGAAACATTACCACAAGCTCCATGCTACAGACATGAATCATAAACCTTCTAATTGTGGCACAAAGTTATTGTGTAGAATTTTTATATGAAAATCATGAAGTAGACATGAAAAAGAATGGCTGGTTTGTCATCAAGTTTATAAATTGCACCCATAAAGGAAAACAAATTTATGACTATCAAAATGTATACTGAGCTGATAAATCAGAGTAGGGAGGCAAACTAAATATTTTCAGTGCAGGTTGAATCCCCCAGGGCTACCCACCTGCAGGCTAAAATGCAGTTAAACACAAGAATAAGGATTTTTTTCTATAGTCATTTTTAGTATATTTCGTTACCTCTCAAACTCAGATCTAATAACTCTTTTAAGTGCTGGTTCATTATTTTTAAAGCTCAAATGTTGTGTGTGTTTCATGGAAGAGAAAAGGAAACATTTCTCTGTCTTCCTCCTTAACCCGTGCCCATTATCCAGTCATCCATTCTGATGAATGTCTTTATACCAAAGAGCTAAAAAAAACTTTTCCAGGAAAACATCTTTGAATGATGAAAATGTAGGACATATAAACATACATTTGTCAAAAGGCTATTTCAAGTGGATATCTCTAACATTTCCTACAAGATATTAACTTTTTTGTAAACCAGTGAATGAAAAGATGCACAACATTATGTTTCTATAAAATTCCTTTCGTTCCGGATAAGCTATTCTACATAAGAAGTACTAGAAGGATTTAAATAAAGTTTCTAAAGTGTTATTTCCTATTAATTACATATCCTTTGTCACTAAAATCGTTAACTTTTCTGGCCAGAAGGCATGAGACTGCTGACACTAGCATACAGTCAGAACTAAACCAGATGGAGAGGGCTTTTAGATTTCTGCATATATTAAGCAATAATATTCCACTTGAGATATCCTTTGCCTTTGTGCTTCATAAATACTTCATTAGGGTATAACAGGAATCCTAACTTCTCTATAATAGAAAATACCTCCCAACCCACTACATCTCTAGACAAAAGTCCCTCAATCTGGCTTTTGCTTAAATATAATATATTTAATCCTATACCAGAGACACACCATGTTCACTTTGAAGACCTCAAGGAGAATTAATACATGGAGGAGTAGTAATAAAAAGTTTAATGATTTAATAAGTACCAAATTTCACTTTGCTTTAAAAATACAATTTTAAGTTTTTAAATATGTGAAATGGTTTTTTATAATAAAGTAATTAAATGTCTTCATTAGGCATAGAATTGTTATTGAATTGAATTTCCATAGTTTGTCAGACGTTTAATGGTCAAAGTTCATTTGACCTAAATTACTTAATGATAGGCATACACTAGCTAAGCACATTAGAAGATTTCTTTTTATTTGTAGAAGCATCCTCTTAAGCCTCGAATCTTTAAAAGATATTTTTCTGTCACCAAATTGGAGGTAGAGTAACTATGCAGTAATTTGTTGAAATATCTGTGTACACTTAACACCATAAATGCAGAGAAGCATAACAGAAAGTAATTACAAGCCTTTATTTACATCTGATCGTATTAAGACAAAGCATATTGTAGAAGCAAGGGGTAACTACATAGTTTGCATTTAACAAGTCATCAGTCAGGCAGCTGTCATTCTGGTTAAGATAAGGGAGAGACACATCAAATGTAAATTACTTTTCACCTCATTGATCAGAGTCAAAAAATATGCTTAAAAGTAAACAAAACCACCATGATGCTTCACTGTCCATGTGATGAAACTCAAAAGTTGGCATGACCGCAGAAGAGAATAAAGAATTAAAAACATAGGCAACTCACTCTTCATTCCTAGACAGATAATTTTCAGAAAGTCAATTCAATTAACCAAGTATTTACTAAGTGCCTACTATGGGGAAGGCAGAGCAAGCCCCTCTTCATTTAAAAGTTTATACTGTAATAAATAGGAAAGTAAATGAGCTAAAGAGTAGAGAAAAAGGAAGCAGGGAGAGAGCTGATATGAGATTACAGATAACTGCATAACACATGCACAGGGCCATGAAAATTCAAGGGAGTAACTGATCTTTAATACTGAAAAACAGTGGGCAAGTATAAATAGCTAAATCAGATCCTCAGTCTAAGTTTTAAGAAAATAAAGGCAGTGTAATATAGAAGACTTGCCCTTTTATGAGAAGGTCTGATTAAGCTATAGGTAAATGTGGAATCAAATGTCAACCAGGAGTCCATAGTAGGTCTGTTGACTACTGAGTAAACAACCCTAAATTAACAAATCTGATTTTTTCATCTCATGAAGTCCCTGCCAAATAACACACTAACATCACTTTAAGCTTCATGGTTCTATGAAAATTATGGACTAAAATAAAAACTATCTACCCAACAATTCCTGTATCTATGGGTCTGATCATCCACATTTTCAAACAAAGATATAACTAGAGCAAGTTTTTATGAAGATGGAAGTAAATCCCTCAACCATGTATCTTTAATGATTATTAACTTCAGAATCACCTGGCACAATCTCCCTTTTATGATACTGGTTCTGGGTTTTTTAACTCAGTTTAGTGTGTAGGTTGAAGTGGTTCTTTTCAACATGCCGTCCATCTGACCAAAAATGATTGTCTAAAGATTTCAATAAAATAAAAGTTGTCTACATCGGAGAGTTAGGTTTAACTACATGTGACAGAGAGTCGAAATATCAAATGACAGAGGTAGAGATAACAGAGATGTGGCTTTTGCTCTCATGTAAAAGCCTAGAGGTAGCCAATCCAGACCTGGAAATACAGTACTGAGACACAGAGTTCATAAGTACCCAGAATCCTTCCAGTTCGTCACTCTAGGACACCATCCATGACTAGGATGAAAGTGCCTTTATATAAGAAAAAAGGGAAGCTTTTCTTACCATCACATTCAAATTCCAGAAAGCTACAAGGGGAAAGAAATAAAGAGGATGAGGCAGGGAGCATCCATAAGTTATCATCCAGAAAGTTTCTCGGAGACTGTCACACAGCATATGTGCATCCCATTTCATCTTATTAAGCCAATCTGAGTCACTTGGGCACCCAGAGCTAAAAGGGAAGCTAAGGTGTGTCATCTTTCTTCCAGCTGGCCCTGTGTCAGCAAAATGTCAAGGCTTGCACTAGAATGAAGGGGAGAATGGATATTGGCCTCTTCCATGTTGGCTGAAAAAGTTATCATAAAGTGACAAGTATCTTTGTCCATTGGCCTTTTCATAATCAGTAAAGTGCACTTTGCTAAGCTAACAAATTATTTAGAAACTTCATCCAGCAATTTCACTCCTGGGAATATATTCAGAGCAAAACCAAAGTATGAAAAATGCTACATGCATAAAGATGCCTAGACACAGTGTTATAATAGGGAAAAATGAGAAGTTAAATGACCAAATTAGACACATAGTTATGCAATGTTTATGCAAGGAAAATCAAGCAGCTTTTCTGTATACCCAGGGTCAATACAGAACACTTCTCTGATCAAGTGTGTGTGTGTGTGTGTGTGTGTGTGTGTGTGTGTGTGTGTGTAGGGGGTTCTCTTACCAACCAACTCCCCAGCTCTCCAGACACCAGCCTTAAATTCAGATCAATCTGACATCATCTGCTTGGGGTTAGTGCAGATTCCATGGGTTAGTAGTGCAGTCCCATAAGTCTGCCCCTCTTGAGATGCCAATCTAAAGCTTAGGTTGTGACCTGTGCCTCTGGCCAACCAGCTAAAAATTGGAGGCTCCCACAATCCTCTTTGGTGTTTGATTATTTGCTAGAACAGTTCACGGAACTCAGGAAACCAGTTACATATTAGATCACTGCTTTATTATAAAAGGTGACAACTCAGGAATTGCCAGGTGGAATAGGTGCCTAGAACAAGGCGTGGGGGAGGGACACAGAGCTTTTATGCCCTCACCAGGTATGCCATCCTCTGGGTGCTGTACTGTGTTCTATAACCCATAAGTTCTCCAAAGCCGGTCCTTCTGAATTTTTATAGAGATTCCATTACATTGGCATAATTAACTAAATCACTGGCTATTAGTGATTAACTCAACCTTCAATCTCTCTCCTTCCTGGAGGTCATGAGGTAGGGCAAAAAAATCTCAATCCTCTACGCACATAGTTGGTTTCCAAGGCAACGAGTTCCTTATCCTTAGAGACTTACCAAAAGCCACCTTATTAACATAAACTCAGGTGTGGTTGAAAGGGACTTCTTAGGAATAACAGCAGGTGCTCTTTTCACTTTTATCAATGTTTTAAGAGCTTTGGCCAGGAGCTGGGAATGAAGACCAAAATTCAGTCATGTGCTGCACAATGTTTAGTCAATGATGGATCAATTTTATGTATGCCTGTGGAGTCATAAAATTACAATGGAGCTGAAAAGTTCCTGCCGCTTAGTGATGTCAAAGCTGTCATAACATGATAGCACAATTACTTTACTTTTAATAAATTTATTGTAGTATAGCATAAGTCTACACTAGTGTGCTAGGCCTTCATATTCACTCACTAACTCACTCATTGAGTCAACCAGAGCAACTTCCAGTCCTGCAAGCTCCGTTCATGACAAGTACCCTATACAGGTGGACCATTTTTTCTTTTTTATGATGTATTTTTCCTGTGCCTTTTCTACAGTGAGATATATTTAGATACACAAGTATTTACCATTGTATCCCAGTTGCCTTCAATATTCAGTACGGTAATATGCTGTACAGATTTGCAGCCTAGGAGCGGTAGGCCATACCATATAACCAATGTGTATAGTAGGCTCTACCGTCTAGGTTTGTGTAAGCACACTCTGTAATGTTCGCACAATTATAAATTATACCTAATGACAGATTCCTCAGAATGTAACCCTGTCATTAAGCAATGTAAAACTCTATATATTCCTTATTATATCACAATATCACAATGGAAAATTCTGCTTAATAAAATAGCATGCTGTGGTAAAATAAAATTATGAATTTTATGTAGATTCAAGGACTATATTAAGTGAAGGATTGTATAAAAAGCCTGTCTTAACTAGGGCTGCCATGATAAAATGCCATACACAAGGAGGCTTGAACAACAAATATTTATTTCTCACGGTTCTAGTAGGTGGAAGTCTGAGATGAGGGTGCCAGCATGGTTGGGTTCCTGGTGAAGGCCCTCTTCCTGGTTTTCAGATGGCCATCTTCGCATTGTATCCTCACATAGTGGGGAACAAAGAGAGTGAGAAGCAGCAAACTGGCCCATTTCTAGGGCTCCATCCCTATGACCTAACTACTTCCAAAAGACCTCATCTCCAAATATCATCACCTTGGGGATTAGGGTTTCAACACATAAATTTTGGGGGGTCACAACCATTTCATCCATCACAATACTTGTACACTACTGTAGTAATTCGATAAGAATACATATGCATGGGAAAAATTTGGAAGGATATTCACCAAAATAATACCAATGTCTATTTTGGAGAGGCAGGAATGAGAGTAAGCTTTTTTCTTTTCTCTTGTGTTTCATTTATAATGCAATTTAATATTAAAATATAGTACTAATCAAATGATTATTTGGATTTTTCCATTTTTCAGTCAATGATATGCTAATTTTATTCAATTTTCACAATTCTGTGTAGTCATAGCTTTTAAGTGTAATACCCCATTATATGTGAAGCTTTCAGTTATATCAAATATGAATAACATCATTAGTTAGATAAATTGAATTTATAAAGAAGTAAAACTTTGACTTCTGCATATTGTATTTACCATACTATTTAATTATTTTTTAAAGAATGCTGTTATTTGGAAACTAATTGCTCCTTTTAAAACTTTTGAATCACTATGATAAAAGCTTTTCAGTTTTTAGTGAGACTTACATTTTTTTCTGTTTTATTAATATAAGAGCTTGACTAAATATGAACTGCTCCTTCCAGTGCCATGCACATCGTTAGGAGCCTGGGGATTAACCAGCCCTGCTCAACACAGCCTGCACACATGTGCACCACTGGGGATCTGAAAACAGGCCTGCCCCACCCACTGCCACCATCACAGTAACTCAAGTGCACCATCCAGGGACCTGGGGATTGATCTCTGTTTGTTGTGAACGCACCATCAAGAGGCTTCACAAAAGGCCTAGGTCATCCACCACAGTGCCCAAGTATGTCACCCAGGGACCGACCTGCTCCACCCATCACAGCCTACATTCATGTGCACATGGATGTAGGGGTCCAAGGACGGGTCCTTCCCACCATGCACTGTCCCATGCAGTGACCACCATGCAGTGACCATGCATATCATCTGGGGGCTTAGGAATCAACCAGTCTCTTCTGTCACAGCCTGTACCCATGCATGCAATCAGAGGCCTGAGGATAGGCCGGCTCTGCTTCACACCACCCTGAGCTAGTGCCCATGTGTCATCAAGGACTGGAGGATTGGCATGCCATGCATACCACCCAAAGGGCACATCCACTCACCTGGCCCACTGCCTGCCTCTGACACGTGAGTAAGTCCCTGAAGTCCCCAAAATTGGCCATCTTGGACCCACTACCACTGGCGTGCATCTATGTGTGCTGCCAGGAGGCTAAAGTACTGGCACCCTCTACCCGCCACCACCACCACCACTGGAGCCCAAGGACTAGACCGCCTGACATCCTTGTTCCCAGAAAAGCCTCATTATAGCCTCCACTAACAACCACTACCCAAGCCACTAAAGAACTCACAGACACCACTGATGCTGATTATAGCAAAAGAAATCAAATGGAGACTACACTACTGCATGCACTGAGAATCAAAGCCAAGGCACCTTGCCCAACAAACACCATAGATAGAAAAAGTCTATCCCTACAAAAGCAAATTCAAAAAATTGGAAGAAGCTACAGTGATACCACGTATGCAGATATCAATGTAACAATACAAGAAATGTAAAAAAGCAAGGAAACGTGATACCTCCAGGAAAGAAAGCAATAATTCTCCAGCAACAGATTCCAACAAAAAAGAAATCCGTGAAATGTTTGAAAAGGGACACATAAACAATACATAAATCAGGAAAACAATCTGAATAAGAATCAGGAAAATAATCTGAATAAGAAATTTGCAAGCGATAAATATCATTGAAAATAAACCAGAAATCCTGGAACTGAAGTATTCAATAAATGACATAAGATATATAATTGAGACTTTCAACAATAGATAAAAACAAACATAAGAAAAAATTTCTGAACATGAAGATAAGCCTTTTGAAATAATCCAGTCAGACAAAAATGAAAGAGAAAAGTATTTTTAAAGGAAGAAGAAAGCCTACGTCAAATATAGGACATCCTAATGTGACCAGTGTTTCAATCTTAAGTTTTCCAGAAAGTGAAGACATGAGCAAAGGCATAGAACACCTGCTTAACAAAATTATAGCAGAAAACTTCCCTCAAGTCATGCAAGAGATGCAGACATCCAGATTCAGGAAACTCAAAAATCCACAAATAGAATTAACCCAACAGGGTAAACAAGAAATGTTTAAGGAAGCCCTACATCTGGAAGCAAAAGGTCACTATCTACCATCAATACATAAAAGGAAAAAACTCACTGGTAGAGCAGACACACAAATGAGAAAGAGAAAGCACTCAAATGTTACCACTACAGAAAATCACCAAGCCACAACGATAAACAATGAGAGAAAAAAAAAAGGAACAATGGATATACAAAACATACAAAAAAAATTTTTAATGGCAAGAGTAAGTCCTCATCTAACAATAAAAACATTGAATATAAACAGATTAAGTTACCCACTTATTAGATACAAACTGGATGAATGAATTTTTTAAAAGACCAACAATGGGCTTCCTATCAGAAACTCACTTCATCTGCAAAGACACATATAGACTGAAAGTGAAGGAAAAAGGTATTCCACACAGACAGAAATGGAAAATGAGCAGGAAGAACATAGTTATATAAGATAAAATAGACCTTAAGTCAAAAACAGTAGAAATGGAAAAAGCAATTCATTATATAATGATAAGATGAACAATTCCACAAGAGGATATTAAATATTCATGTTCCCAGCACTGGAGCACCCAGATAGATAAATCAAATATTATTAAATCTAAAGGAAGAGATAGACTCCAATACAGTAATAGTTGGTGACTTCAACACCCCACTCAGCATTGAACAAATCATCTAGACAGAAAATCAGAGAAGAAACATTGGATTCAAATTGCGCTTTAGACCAGATAGACCTAACAGACGTTACAAAGCATTACATCTAACTGCTGCAGAACACACAATCTTCTGATCAGCACATGAAACATTCTGCAGAATAGACTAAATGTTAGAATACAAAACAAGTCTCAACAAATTTTAAATGATCAAAATCACATCAGGCATCACAATGGAATAAAACTAGAAATGAATAACAAGAAGAACTTTAAAAACTGTTCAAATACATAGAAATTAAACAACATGTTCTTGAGTGAGTATTGGGTCAATAAAGAAATTAAGAAAGAAATCAAAAATTTCTTAAAACAAATAAAAATGGAAACACACTGATATTGATTGGCTCTGTGTACCTGCCCAAATCCCATCTTGAATTATAATACCCATAATCCCCACATGTCAGGGGAGGGACCCGGGTGGAAGTGATTAGATCGTAGGGGCATCTTTCCCCATGCTGTTCTCATTAGCCCTGATGATTTTGTAAGTGTTTGGCAGTTCCTCTTCCTCTCTCTCTTGCCACCTTGGAAGAAGGTGCTTGCTTCACCTTCACCTTCTACCATGATTGTAAGGTTCCTGAGGCCCCCCCAGCCATATGGAACTGTGAGTCAATTAAATCTCTTTCCTTTGTAAATTACCCAATCTTATGGAAGTTCTTTATAGCAGTTTGAAAATAGACTAATAAAACAACATAACAAAACCTATGGGATACAGCAAAAACAATGTTAAGATGAAATTTTACAGCAATAAATACATATACTAAAGAATAGAAAGATTTCAAATAAACAACCTAATAATGCACCCCAAGGAACAAGAAAAACAAGAACAAACCAACACCAAAATTAGTTGAAGAAAAGAAACAATAAAGATCAAAGCAGATCTAAATAAAATAGAGACTTTAAAAAAAAGAAAAAAAAACGGACAAATCAAACCAAAATTTTATTTTTTGAAAAGATAAAATTGATAAACTGCTAGCTAGAGTAACCAAGAAAAAAAAACAACAAAAAAAAAACTGAAAAGACCCAAATAAACAGAATCAGAAACAAAATAGAAGACATTACAACTGATACCACAGAAATACAAAGGATCGTCAGAGACTCGGAGACTGTTAGAAACAAACAGTTTGGAAAATTTAGGAGAAATGAATAGATTCCTGAACATACGCAAGCTACCAAGATCAAACCAAGAAGAAAAAAGAAACATAAACAAATAACAGATAATAAGTTAGAATCCGAAAAAAAAAAAAAAAAAGAAGAAAACATTCTCCCAACAAAGAAATGCTCATGACCAGATTACTTTACTGCTTAATTCCACCAAACTTGTAAGGAAAACCTAATACAATTCTTCTCAAACTATTCCAAAAATTTTAAAATACAGAATTCTATAGGACTAGCATTACCACGATATCAAAACCAGACAAGGAAACACACACACACACACACACACACACACTCACACACAAACTATAGACCAGTATCTCTGATGAACATAGACAGAAAAATACTTAACAAAACACTGGTAAACTGAATCTAATAGCACATCAAAACATAATTCACCTCCATCAAGTGGGACTTATCCCAGGGAGGCAACAATGTTCAACATACAAAATTCAATAAAAGTAATACATCATATAGAATAAATGATGAAAAATGTATGACCATCTCTACAGATGCAGAAGAAGCATTTGGTAAAATTCAACATCCTTTCTCAGCAAATTAGGCAACATCATTTCTCAACATAATAGAGGCCGTATATGACAAACCCACAGCTAACATCATACTGAATGGAAAAAGGATGAAAGCCTTTCCTCTAAGAACTGGAACAAGACAAGGATTCCCACCTTCACCAGTTTTATTCAATGTAGTATTGTATGTTTTAACCAGAGCAATCAGGAAAGAGAGAGAAATAAAAGGCATTGAAATTTGAAAAGAGAAAATTAAATTGTCCCTCTTTGCAAACATGACCTTACGTATAGAAAAAGCTATAAAGGCTCTACCAAGGCCGGGCGCGGTGGCTCAAGCCTGTAATCCCAGCACTTTGGGAGGCCGAGACGGGCGGATCACGAGGTCAGGAGATCGAGACCATCCTGGCTAACACGGTGAAAACCCGTCTCTACTAAAAATACAAAAAAACTAGCCGGGCGAGGTGGCGGGCATCTGTAGTCCCAGCTACTTGGGAGGCTGAGGCAGGAGAATGGCGTGAACCCGGGAGGTGGAGCTTGCAGTGAGCTGAGATCCGGCCACTGCACTCCAGCCTGGGTGACAGAGCAAGACTCCGTCTCAAAAAAAAAAAAAAAAAAAAAAAGGCTCTACCAAAAAACTGTTTGAACTGATAAAATAATTTGGTAAGGTTGCAGGATACAAAATCAACATAGAAAAATCAGTAGTGTTTCCATACACCAATAACAAACTACCTGAAAAAGAAATCAAGGAAGCAACTCTGTTTACTATAGCTACAAAAATGTAAAATACCTAGGAATGAATTTAACCAAGGAGGCTAAAGACCTCTACAAGAAAAACCACAAAACACTGATGAAATAAATGAAAAAGAATGCAAACAAATGGAAAAATATCCCATGCTCATGGAACAGAAAAATTAAAATTGTTAAAATGACCGTACTGCCCCCCAAAATCTACAGATTCGATGCAATCTTTATCAAAGTCCCAGTGACATTCTTCACATAAATAGAAAAAGCAATCTGCAAATTTGTATGGAACCACTAAAGATCACAAATAGCCAAGGTAATACCAAGCAAAAAGAACAAAGCTGAAACTATCACACTACCAGACTGCAAAATATAAAACAAAGCTATAGTAACCAAAACAGCATGGGTAGTGGTATAAAAACAGACACACAGACCATGGAGCAGGATAGAAAACTCAGAAATAAATCCATATATTTACAGTCAACTGATTTTCGACAAAGGTATCAAGAACAAACATTGGCAACAGGATACCTTCTTCAATAAATGTTGCTGCTAAAACTTCATGTCCATATGCAGAAGAATAAAACTAGATACCTATATATCACCAAATAGAAAAATCAACTCAATGTGGATTAAAAACTTAAATATAAGACCCAAAACTATGCAACTAGTAGAAGAAAACAGGGTAAATGTTTCAGGACATTGATCTAGGCAAAGATTTTACGGTACACTGGAATACTATTCAGTCACAGAAAAGAATAAAATCTTGTCATCTGCAGCAACATGGATGGAACTGGAGGTCATTGTGTTACGTGAAGTAAGCCAAAGACAGAAAGACAAATATCGCCTTTTCTCACTCATATGTTGGAGGTAAAATTTTGATCTTATGGAGGTAGAGAGTAGAATGATAGTTACCAGAGGTTGGGAAGGTTATGAGGGTAGGATGAAGAGAGGTTAGTTTATGAGTACAAACATTTGGTTACATAGAAAGAACAGGTTCTATTGTTCAATAACACTCCACTGTGACTATGGTTGAAAACAATATATTGTATATTTTCATATAAGTAGAGAAGATTTAGATTGGTCCCAACACAAAGAACTGATACATATTCGAGGTGATAGATATCCTAAATACCATGATTTGATCATTACACATTGTACTGCATGTTTCAAAAATCACATGCACCCCATAAATATTTACAAATATTATATATCATTAGAATTTTTTAATAAAAAATAAAAAAGATAGAATGTGATAAATGTGCTTTGTAAACATGCTAAATAATCAATTATTCTAAGTGATGTCTATCAGCTATTTAACATTCATGAAAACCACTCATGGATATATTATTGCTTTTTAGTCACTTACCATGTATTATTCAGTATCAGTGGCCATAATTTATTGGGTTTATGTGGAGAAGATGTCTGTAGCCAAAGTAATTCCAGGAAATGATGGGAACTATTTAAATAATTTAGGCCAAATGATTACTTTCACAGTTTCCTAGACTCTGGACAGCCCTCCTGTGAGCTGTATGGATATCTAAATGTGTCCTCCAAAAACAAGGGAAACAAAACGAATTGTCTTTTCCAAATGACCACTCAACAAAAGATACTGAAAGTTATATGATACAAGCTGTCAACTGATATTTAACTTTACTAATAATGTTTTTGTACTTTTGCACATGGGAATAATAGCACACAAAGTGCAAACATTGTATAAATTAGAAGAATGGTAAAAGAAAAACAAAAATGACTCAGCTCCAGGTTGAATTTCCTCTTTGTAAAATAGGCTGGGCAAATTTTCATAATTCAGAAGAATTCACATATGGGAGCTTTGCTTCTGAAAGAATTCAGACACCTTGTAGACACCGTATAATGTTCATAACTACCTATAGAATTTGAGCACAAATCCTTACATTGAGAGAGACAGGTTTGACACAGAATCAGAGGGTAAAGAGGAAAAGAGAGCCTGTATTGAAAGGACATAGGCCGGGCGTGGTGCCTCATGCCTGTAATCTCAGCACTTTGGGGGGCTGAGACAGGCAGATCACGAGGTCACGAGTTCTGGACCAGCCTGTCCAAAATTGTGAAACCCCGTCTCTACTAAAAATACAAAAATTACCCGGGTGTGGTGGCAGGTGCCTATAGGCCCAGCTACTAGGGAGGCTGAGGCAGGAGAATTGCTTGAACCCAGAAGGTGGAGACTGTGGTGAGCCGAGATGGCTCCACTACACTCTAGCCTGGGCAACAGAGTGAGACTCTGTCTCAAAATAAATAAATAAATAAATAAATAAATAAATAAATAAATAAATAAAATAAAACAAAGAAAAAGAAAGAAGGACATGGGCTCATACACAATACTATATGCTCCAGTCACAGACTCAAATATCATGTATTTCTATTTAATGTAACTTTGAAAACACCACAAATTTAAGAAAAACATTCTAAATAGGAAGAGTCGCTTAACTGATGTGCAGTCCACTCTCAACTGTGCATATAAGTGATCTCTGCAAGAGAATTTTTATATCCTATTGTTAAGACCCGAGAGAGAACATTTTCAAGCACTGGCACAGGCATCATTATAGTCACTCGTGTAAACAGAATGCCCCCTGCCAACTCACAGGGGGTTTCCTGTCCAACTAGTTAGTCAGCCTCCTCACACCACGAAGAGTATCCTATGTGGACACATTCCGACATTATTAATACACCTCGTCACTGTGCCAATTTACAATGTTGTGTCTTTTATATTCACTCACATTTTCAACCACATGCATTATTACCGGGCTGCTTAAAAGATTCAACCAGGTCCATAAATGAAAAGTTAGATTATTCTGGATTGACAGTTTTGCCAAAGGAAGAAAATGTGTAACTGCCAGGGAAATATGTTCAAAAGTGATACAGTAGGTAAATTAAAAAGACAAGTTGCTATAAGCGGAGGGGTGATTATTAGGATTATAGTTAATGGACAGGGCGGAAATGTAGGGAACATAATGATATCGGGGAAGTAAGAGAACTGGCTTGTTAGTACTTAATGAGGAAAATGGTTATATTCCCCCGAAGTCCTATCAGGCTCCTTTCAGTGACTCTAATTGATTGGCTGGGTTAGTTAATGAGGTACTGTGCTCTAGTAATTCTAAGCAAAGACCTGTATTCTTATTTTATGATAGCACAGACTGATTGCAGAGTATTCACTGGAGACTGGCAGACGTTTCTGAATGTTTCATGTATTTTATTTTATAGCCGTGGTGCTGGGATTCTGTTCCGTGCTGGGAAAATTGACATGAATACTAACTTTAACAGAAAATGTAGCAATTTCTTAAAAATTTTAACTTCATGATAGTAACACAACTTTACATTCAGTCTGAAGAGGAAAAACTTTTAGTAAACACACATTTAATAGAAATCAAAAACATGCATTCAGTATGAATTAAAAATATTGCATATAGTAACTAAGAAAACTTAGCATAAGTGATTTCCCCCTCAAAAATTATGTATTACATCAAAGTATGTTTACACATAGACACACTGTGTTTGTGGTTACATGTTGTAAATATATGTATATTTCCATTAAAAATAGAAACATCTCTAAAAACCCCAGAAATGATATATTTCTTAGGCAAACAAAAATAAAACAGAAATATAATTCTAAGCCTTGTCAAGAATTAACAACTTGTTCAAAAGTAAAAGCTAGTTATTACTTATTATTAACTAGAATAACCCCACAAAAAATTTCCTAATGGCAAGGAACCTACTCAACTCTTGCTGAATATTTTTTACTTTTTATTTATTTGAGGTTCCAATAAAATCTATATATTTTCATATAGGTGATGTTGCAAGAATTTAAGAGTCAGAATATATACTTGACTGAATTCTAGCCCCAAGTTTTGTGGTTGGTACAGTGCCTGGCATATATAAGGTATTCAAAATATGTTTGCTATTTTAAAACTATTATTAATATGAACTATAAATTTCATGAAAGAGGAGACTGTAAAATCATATGTGCTGGACATAGGATGATAAAGACCATACCTACTGAGGAGATTTGGTATAAACTTTATTCAGCCTCAATAAAAAAGCTTCAGTACAGACAAGAAATATGAAGGATGACCACTTATATATTCAGATATATTTTAAATACTCAAATTGAATGGCTAACTTTCTAACCATTCATCATGCCTAAGTATAATACGTTTGTATATAGCATCAAACATTGCAAATAGAAGTAATAATAAATTTTTTGCCCTTCAGAATCACTTCAAAATTATGTGAATGGAAACATACATTTAGTAGAAATTCACTTTTAATACAATTCATAATTAATGCATTTAAGAATTCACTTCTTTCTTGATTTTTTGAAGTCACATGCTGGATCTGTTCTTAGTTTTGTAAATCTGTTTAGAGTGAGACATGACATTGCAGTGCTGAAATATATTACCGATCATTGCAGAACTACGTGGGTAGATACTTCTAGAAGTATCTTCAAAATGAATCTTAAAATGTTGCATTATCTAAGCACATCATGAAGCAGAGCCCTCACAGATAGGTAAGCAAGTGTGGAAGTCATAGGACAGCGTCATTGCTCCCAAGCTTAGGCCCTACTGTTATTAGGTGAACCTTATTTCAGGACTTGCATAAAAGTGCTGCTTGCCTTGATGGGAGCAAGGCAAGTGTGTGAGTTTACTCAGATCAGTGCTTTTGGGTGGTAATGCTACTCAGTGGTTTGTCATCCATCAAACAAGACTCTAATATTCTCCTCTTCCCTAAAACACTGTTATAGGTTGAATTTTCTGCCAAATGATAAAATTCTATTCCCTCCAAGTCCAGCATATTAGTGACTGTCTCAAATTTTTTTCTCTTGGAAAGAGACTCTGAGAGATTTCAACTTTCCATTTATTGGCTAGTGATCTTAGAACGATTTGTGAAGTGTTGGGGCATCATGATTCAGCAGATAGAGAAGTTGACTGTGGTGCAGTTGCAATAAAGGCCACAGCCAGTCCTCTGGGGATGCTCTCATAATGTTCTAAATTGAAGCAAGGGGATTCCTGAAGAGCAGTTGGTGGATATAACCTTTTCCTGTGGAAAAGCATAGCCTCAAAAGCAAGTGCTCCCTTCAGCTTAAGGCAATGCCTGGGGAGGAACAGAGGAACACCTTTGGAAGGTGTCAGCGGGTTATATTCCCAAGTGCTGGGAGAACGTGGGTGTGTTGAGTAGATGGAGAAATACAATTCTTGTGTTTCAATATTAAGCAAGTGGGTTGGATGCCACTAACCAGGATAGGAATTACAGGAAGTGAACTAGGGTTAGAGGTGAGGGGTAGGGATGATTTCAAGGTAGTTGTAAGACATCAAAGTGGAAATTGCCAGAAGGCACTTATAAATATGGGTCTAGAGTTCCAGGGAAAATTAAGACTTGAAAATCCTAATTTGAGAGAAGGTGAAGGGATTATTTAGGAAGAAATTAAGGAAGAAGAGTCAAGTGATGGCTTGGGAGGGTTAATGGCCAACTGAAAAGAATGAATACGAGCCATCAGAAATGTACAAACAGACTCAGGAGGGAATGAAGCTAGAAGCATCTAGGGAGGTTCCATAACAGGAGTGGTAAATGGAGCAAAGCATTGCAGTCTGGAAAACAGAATTGGGATTGAAACATATTCATTTGAACTGGAAATTAAAAAGAAATTGTGATCTCATTGCAGACATTTTGATATAGTCTCGGTGAGTAGAAGCAAATTGTTTGAGATAGAAAATGAAACCATGGATTGGAAAATGCTTAATTTTGTGTGACACAGAAAAATATCTACACCTAGCAGACAGACAATGAATATTTGCTGAAAAACAATAGTATATAGACATAAAAACAAAATATAAAGTAAAATAAGAAAGAGCTTTCTGAAGCTGGAAAAAAAAAGAATATTCTCTCTAATTTTATGGGATCAATATTTTCTTTTTTTCTCATACTCAGGAGACTTCCAAACTAGATGGTATTTGGCCATTCCATTTTTGGCTACCTGGGTTACTCAGTTACCATTCGAGAGACAAAGGTAGAAAACACCCTGGCTGAAACCAACTGGCATCATTTTTTTATAACATGATGTACCGAGAAGGACACATAACCTTCTGCAGTATTCTTGCACAAAATGTATCATCTGAATCTCATCATGAGGAAACATCAGACAAACCAAATTGAGGGACATTCTACAAAATAACTGGCCTGTACTCTCCAAAAATGTCAAAGTAAAGAAAAATAAAGGCTGAGGATGAAAGAAAATTAAAGCAATTTTGGCAGATATACACATACATGATGACAAATTGGTTCTTCATGGGAAAAACAGCTACAAAAGACATTTATGAAGCAACTGGTGATTATCTGTATATGGACTGTGAATTAGACAATATTGTTGTACCAATGCTCAAATTTCTGATTTTGGGAACTGTTGTGTGGTTATGTTAAAGAAAGTTCTTGTTCTTAAGAAAAGTAATTATTTCATGGTAAATAGGCACATCTCCAATTTACTCTCAGTTAAGAAAAAGATTACAGATGAGTGAAAGAATGATGAAGTAAATTGGACAATATATAAATCAGTGAATCTGGGTAAAGGATATATGGAGCTTCTTATACTATTGCTGCCACTCTTCTATAAGTTAAAAATTATATCAAAATAAAAAGTTACAGAAAATAATCCTGTAAAATATAACACAGCATTTTATTTTGAAAGGTAAATCCCTATGCTGGGAATTTTCATTAAATCCAAAAGATGCCAATGTACTACAATAAGGGTACTGCATAACAAATGCAAAAATTATTCTGAGGAGAATAGAAAAGAGCTATTTAAAGTTGTAATAAGCAAAGGGAGTAGAGGAATGAGCACATTTCAGGTGAACAATGTTTGTGCAGCCTATTGAAACTGTCAGAAAGTAAGTTCATGAAACATGTCAGAAAATTCATCACATAAAAACTACTCAAACTAAAAAGAGATGAAATGGAATAAGCTTACTGAGCTTTATGAGCTCTAAAATTTATATTGATGCCATTTTCAAAGAAGGGACAGTCAAGCATGGTTTTGTTTTCCTTGACTTTGTGAGGTTTGGAAATTGATGTATTCAACAGTACATTGATGTGTCCTAATGGTTTGAAAAGAGCTAACATAAGAAAAGACATTCAGGGAGTTACTTAAAAATGGTTGTTGAATAGGACAAGAATCACTGTCTGAAAATGAGAAATTGACAACTTTTCCAAAGAACACTCTGAAAGGTGACATTGAGGGGTGCTTTTAATAGGCATTGCTACACTTCACTAGTGTTCAGGGAAGTCCCTTTCATATCTATAATGTATTTTTATCCTCAAAGAATATATTACAAAAAGGCTGAGTTCACTTGTGAACTAGCAGCCACAAATAGTAAGTTTATTATATTTTAAATATCCAGGTTCCTTTTTAAGCATCCAAGGACTGCATGGCTATTTCACAAAAACACGAAGCTTTTGGGAATACATGACTAAGTCAAATTCAACATAGACCTTAGCACATTGCTGCTCAATTTACCACCTTACCTTTTGTGAAACATGCACATAAACACACACACACACACACACACAACTTTGTAGTTACAATCTAATATCCTGTAGTGTAGACATCACTCCCATGAAATCAAGTGCTATTTAAATATCTCTGTCAAGATCCTAAAAGGAACCAAGGAAAAACAGGAATTTTGTTGAACAGAATGCATGCAAAGGTATACCCAAAGATGTCCTCATATTTTTCTTATGATTCTTCAGATTTACAACCAATAGACATATTTATTAAAATAGCCTAACAGATCAAATATTATCTGGCTTACAGTATAATATTAACCATATTAAGTCAAAACGAGTGTGAGTGACAATATTTTTTCTGGAAATTAGTGTGAGTGTCATGAAAAGCAGACTCAGTGACAAGTAAAATGTAAAAATATGTCAGCTTTGATTTCATTTTTTGAGAAGATAGAATCAACACTATTAACAACAGTAGGTGGAATATCAAAAGACCACTCAATTAGAAAAGAAACCTTCATAGACTGTTGGTGGGAATGTGAATTAGTTCAGCCACTATGGAAAACAGTATGGACATTCTTCAAACAACTAAAAACAGAACTATCATATGATCCAGCAATTCCACTAATGAGTACATATTCAAAGGAGAGTAAGTCAGTATATCAAAGAGATATATCTATGCTCTCCTGTATGTTGCAGCACCATTCACAATAGCTAAAATATGGAATCAACCCAAATACCCATCAATGGATGCTGGAGAAAAAACTGTGGTATATGTGTACACACACACACACAATGGAACATTATTCAGTCATTAAAAAATGAAATCCTGTCATTTGCAGCCACGTGGTTGGAACTGGAGGTCATTATATTAAGTAAAATAAGCCAATTACAGAAGGACAAAAGTCACATGTTCTCCCACATATGTGGGACGTAAAAAGGTGAATCTCATGAAGATTGAGAGCAGATTGGCAGTTGCCAGAGGCCAGCAAGTATAGAGGGGAGGAGAGGATAAAGAGATTAATGGGTACACATATATAGTTAAATAAGAAAAAATAAGACCTAGTGTTCAATAGATTCGTAGGATGGCTATAGTTAACAATAATGTATTATATATTTCAAAATAGCTAGAAGAAAATGATTCAAATGTGCATAGCATAAAAGAAAGATAAATATTTAAGATGATAGATAGCCCAATTACCCTGATTTGATCTTTATACATTATATGAATATATCAAGTGATCACATGTTCCCTGAAAATATGTACATCTATTACTCATCAATAAAAAAATAAAGGACTCAATTCAGTAAATGAAAAAAATGTTGAAGATATTGGTCCTCTTTGCTTGATTTCATGCTTTAATAAGGTAGAAAGTCAATGTTAAAATGATTTGATAGGTTAATATTAGGATCTTCGATTTTTTATTTAAAACATATGTATAGTCATTTAGCTGAAGCAAATTGAATGATTGCATTTAAACACTTCTAAATCTTCTCCCTCCTCAAAATCCTATGATTATCTGATTCATTTAATATTCTTGCTGTTTAAACAAATGGGAATTTTTTTACATTCCCAATTGTGGGAAAGTTTGCTTTATGTATCATAAGATTATGTTCATTCTCTCACTCTAAATTCTCCAGCCATGTCCTCAAAAAAGATGTTATGGATATAAGTAATAATTATCATCAGGTTGAGAATATTTCAAGTCTTCTTGTACTTATATAAAATACAAAGATTGTAATGAGAATATTAATTTTACATGTTATTTACTTGAACTCAACTTGGCAATTTTTTTTTTAACCTGGAAATGTTGGCTCCTAGGTCATTCAGGCTGCAGTGTGATTTTGTGACAAAGGAAAAGAAATGGATTTAAAGGTGCCTTAGGCTTGTTCCTTACTTGTACTTTCTATTACTTTCTCCAGGGAAGGCTGGCAGAATAAAATAAATTTTTTTTCTGCTAAATTTATGCTGGTGAATCACCCTTGCTTTTCAAAAGTTCTCTCTACTTTCAATTTTTGGAGAAAGAAGTATCTGTGAACTATCATGTTATAAAAAAAGAATTTCAGTTTTCTTAACATTTAAAAATGAGACCACTCAATCATTTTTCATGTCCCAATTTACATTTCGCATTTTACATTGTCTATATATTTTGCATCCAAATTTCAATATATTATTATTGATTTTACTAGTGATTTATAGGGAAAAAAAGCCAAAAGAAAGTGTCAGCTCTTAGTGAAGAAATAAATATAATTTGGGGGGAGCACGACCAAAAGCTTTTTATTTTTAAATAGCTGGCCTAGCAGAATAATATTGGAGTAAAAAACGATGTTACTTGTTAATACTATCGCAACATAGATCTACTATTTCCAGGTATTTACTAGCCCTGGAAATTAGTAGCAAGCAATGCATACCTATTATTATATTAAGTTTTTTAATGCAATTGCAGGATTTTTGACTGTGTGCTCGTGCTCTTTTACTCATAGAGCATGTAGACAATAAAATATGTTCTATGGTGGAAAAAATATCAATCATTTTGGAAGATGTCTTGAAGAAATAAGAACATGAATAACTTGCTGTGAACTGTGGGAACTTGGATTTGCTTTGTTTGTTTATTTCTGAGGCTGCCACCAGCTAAGTTGCCATGAACTCGAGTCCAAGGTATTGGATGGTATTCTGAAGTGTGTTTTTCAGAGGCGATTGAAAAGGAATTATTAACACTACCTTTACCATCTTGGGTTCTTTGATTTTATGCCAGTTTGCTTGCAATGACATTTCATTCCTGACCAGCATTGATAGGCTACATCATAGCCTTCTATGGGGAAAACAGGGTATTTTATGAATATATTGGATGAGGATTGAAAATTCAGAAATAATGATAAGGGCCCAGGGCAAAATTCTAATATAGCTGGAGTTCAGTTTTAGAATCCACCCCCTTCTCTTTTTAGACCACTTTTCATACTTTTTTATTTTTCCTGCCCCAGGTTTGATTATGTCATACTTTTCTTCTGTAGCTGAGTCACATCTAATCCGCACACATCTCTGAAGTACCCTATTCTCAGATACTCCCTTTTACTCACATCTTAACTTTTCTGCGGTATATACCCCTACTTCTTAGCTAGCTGCCATTTAGAAAGCAATCTGATAAAAATTGTCTTACCAAAAATATTATTGGCTAATAATACCTTAGTTTTCCAGTGGCGTTTGCATTTAACAGATTTCTCTTGGGAAAAGCAAATTGAAATCTACAGAAATGAATCACTAATGATAAAATCTCATGCGGAACTAACAGCAACTGCGTCTGGATGATTCTTCTCATGTCTCAAGTTATATAACTCTTAGATTTGACTAAATGTGCCTGAGCAGTGTTTAAATGACTTTTTCCGATAACTTTCTTATTTGTTTAAGTTACAGTTAGTCTGAGCTTTGTCTGACTTTGGAAGAGCTGAAATATTATGTATACATGTATACATAACCCTGCAGTATATTAAATTAATCATAAATACTTTACTGAGCACATTTCTATGCCAAAACACAATGCTATAATCTTTTTTTATATAAAGATTTTCTTTAAAGAAAGCAAATACCAAACTAAAAATCGTTTTTGTCTTAGGAGATTTGCAGTCTGGAAAGGAGTCAGGTACAAAATTCAGCAAGTGTAGCATATTGTGATAAGGGGTGTAAAAGAGGGCAATGAACATAGATGCTGCTTGGAGAGAACTGGTATTTGAAGTCTAGGAAGAGAACTCTAGACAGCGTAGTATTCCATTATTTGGATTATGTAGACACTAGTAGAAAATGTAAATGTGAGCAATTTGAAGGAGTTAGTGTCTGCCTATAATGGATGCTGTCATGTGATGCCCAAATCCCTTTCAGAAACAAAAGGCTTACTTCCTGGGTACTTGGAGTGTTACCAACAGACAACCTTTAGCCACATGGTACCACCCTTCTTGGGGCAGCCTCCAATTCATAACCAGTTGATGCAGAGTTCACCCCAGTTTCAGAGTTTCACACGGGGTATTCTGCATTGAAACCAACTTCCTAATATGACTTCCTCTCCTTCCCTTCCATGAGTGTGGACAGAGGGGAGGACTCCCTAGTAAACATCAGGAAACGTAATCTTCAAGTCATAATTTGCTTTCCAATCACTCCAACCTGTGAGACCTGGTATCAGCATTGGTCTGAAGAAGAAGATAGTAGATAGAATTTGAGAGCTAGATCAGCCCACCCAGACAGCATTGCCAGACTAAACCCCCTCACTGATGTTAGATGGAACACAGATATCCCCTGCCATGAGTACAGTGTAATTATCAAACCTGTCACAGGGAATGAGCTGGGATTGAATTCCAGTGGAAGAAAATGCACCAGCAGACAAGATGTATCAAGCATTTGAGATAATGAGGAATATTAGTAACTGTAAGTACAATGAAATAGGGTGGCTGCTGCAAACTGGTCAAGGAATTTTGTCTACTTGCCTAGTTGTTGTTTAGTGACTCTTCCATAATGAATGCTTTGAGGTGGATGTCAACATGAGATATGAAGATTTTGCACCTCCATAGGTCCATTCTCATGTCTTTATTCTAAACTTTTTTTGTACTCAGTTTTCTTTCTTTGCAGCAACCATTGATTACCACCATTTGCTAGAATGCAATACGTGCTTTAAATCAACAGCCTTAGATGGTACTGTCCCCATTAGGTAGAATACATGGGTCCATGAACCAAGAGGAGGAAGCAGGTTGGCTTTGCTTACTATCACTCTTGGCAGTGCACTTGAGAAATCTGTGCTTCTCCTCCCCACAAATCTGAATTTGTAGTATTAGGGCTCTTATTCCCAAAGGAAGAATATGTCCACAGGAGACACAGCAAGGGACCCAATGAACAATAAGCTGTGATTGCTTATAGTTCATGACACTTTATTATTATTATTGTTATTAATTATTATTATTATTATTATTATTGCTTGAGACAGTATCTTACTCAGTCCCCCAGGCTGGAGTACAGTGGTGTGATCATAGCTCACTGCAGCCTCGAACTCCTAGGCTCAAGTGATTCTCTGGACTCAGCCACCTAAGTACTTAGAAGTACCTGCAGTCATGCCACATGCCATCATGCCTGGCTAATTATTTTATTTTATTTTTTTAATTTTGTGTAGAGACAGGGTCTTTCTATGTTGCCTAAGCTGGTCTTAAATGCCTGGCCTCAAGTGATCCTCCCACCTTGGCCTCCCAAAGTGTTTGGATTACAGGCATGAGTCACCACTTCAGCCTTCTCATTCCAGGAGACTAGCTGGCAAGACAAGGAGTCACCATTCTGGTAGGACTATTTAAACAGATCATCGAAAGGCTTAGGGATGCTGTATCAGTTCGTTCGCATGCTGCTAACAAAGACATACCCAAGACTGTGTAATTTATAAAGGAAGGAGATTTAATTGACAATTCAGCATGGCTGGGGAGGCCTCAGAAAACTTACAATCATGACAAAAGGGGAAGCAAACATGCCCTTCTCCACATGGTGGCAGCAAGGAGAAGTGCCAAGCAAAGTTGGGGAAGCCCCTTATAAAACCAACAGCTCTTGTGAGAACTTACTCATTACCATGAGAACAGCGTAAGGGTAACCACACCCATGATTCAATTACCTTGCACTGGGTCCCTCCCATGACACAAGGGGATTATGGGAACTGCAATTCAAAATGAAACTTTAGTGGGAACACAACCAAACCATATCAGATGCTGTTAGAAATAGGGATGGGGAGGAACATATTTCACATCCAGATGTTTCCCTTGGCTGCCTATTCATATGCTTTTGCATGGTTTTAACAAAAAATGGACAAGTGCAGAAACTATTGCCTAAGAAGGGCTTAGTACCAGGGGCTCAGACTTCTCAGGGATGAGGACATAGATCATGCTACCAGGTAAGCCACTGAAATACGGAGAGATGGTGGGCAAGGGTGAAGGGAATTGAGAATGGTGGGTAGAGGAATGTGATGGTATCAGCTGCTTCTCTAAGACCATCTGAAGCATCGTAGCAGTATTTTGTCCTACTAGCCTTCTCTTCTAACTTTCTCATGAGAAGAGGATCTCCAAATTCTTAGAGGAGCTGCTCTGAGAACTTATATGAAGAAGTGGATCTGAGTGATAAAAGCAGCAGCCAGCTCCGGTAGACACTGATGTAACACAGATTCCACTTCATGACTGAAGGACTTATTCCCTCAGTCACTGACAATATTGTTGGTAGAAGGCCTGACCTACTATCCCCTTCAGAAAATGTCTCAGCTAAAGACAGTCACACCCCTTCCTGGGAAGTCTATATTAAATAACTTGTTGATGTAGGGGCCACCCAACTTGAGCGCTCCCCATGGGTTTGGCTGAAACCTGTACTGAAACTGCATTTTTTATCATTTATTAATGAAGTTGCTTCCTCAGTGTCCACTTTTAGGCATCATGTAAGTTGTTTAAAACCCAGTTGTATCCCATCACCTTTGGCCTAGTTAAAGCTTTTCCTCCTTGTGTGGTTGTTTGCATTATATGATGCTTGTTCCTCATGTTATTGATCCACAGCCCAACACACTGCACAGCTCCTGACCACAGTAAAATCTAATGGTCAAGTCAGAGCCATATAAATGAGTTCTCGCTCCCTGCGTGAGTCTTCTTGACACTAACCAATATACAACCTTCAGGAAAACCCTAAGGAACAATGTTCATGAACCTTAATAAAGGCATAGTCTCACAGGCTTGTTCTCTCTCTTTCTCTGTCCCCCTCCCTCTCTCCCTCCCTCCCTCCCTCCCTGCTACCCTTCCCTTCCTCCTCCCTCTCCTCCCCTCACTCATTGGTTGTACTCTCCACCAACTCTGGGCTTTCCATTGGCCTCCCTTTGGCATCCCTTAGTTCCTGACCTCTCTGAGACCATTGAGTAACAAATTTCTTCTGCTTCATGCATTTTGGTTCCCCTTCTTCCTTGTGTCTCACCTGACACACACACACACACACACACACACCTGCTCCTCACATTATTTCTATTCAGAGCTCTCTTAGAGAGTGGTTATGTTGACAGGAATAAAGTGGACATAGATCAGATAAGAGCCGCAAGGGCATCTGCTGGTATAAACAAGATTCCTCTGAGAGGAACACAAGCTCACGGGTCAACATTTAGGCATCAGGCTATCTGCTAGGATAAAGGAGCATTCTGTGAATGCACATTGTAAACATTCATGGCCAAACTCCTTGAATTTCCAGTCAGGCAAGGGGAAAGCTTATGGATAGTCTCAAGAGAAAGACGTCAAGATCAAATTAGAAAGAAAGCATAACAATGAAAATCAAAACAGCATCACAGCCCAACTATTCCCTCTATCCAATCCTGCTTCTTTCCCTTCCAAGGGCAGCTCCTAAGACAATTTCCACACATAATCCCTTATAGTCTGTTTCTCAGGGAATATAACATGTGACTCTACATTTTATCACCAGTATCTTATTCTCCCAGCTCTATAAACTCTTCCTCCTTGAGTCTTCTCCAGACAACCTGATCAAGAATACTCAGAAATCCAGACTTCAGATTGACAGAAATTTATACACAGGTCACATTCTCATTCCTTCCCATCACCATTACTACCCACTTTCTTCCAAAACTTTGGCCGTCTGCTTGGGTTTGTATGCTAAATATTCTAAGTTGCTTTTATCTTTATTCCTGTATTTAGGCTTTGATTACTGTTAGTATTAAGAGACCAAAAGGAAGTCATAGAGACACCATTATTAAATCTTTTCTTGCATATTAGCAAGAGAGTCAAATGTTTCCCCAACTTCTCCAGAGATGGTCTTTGACAAATCTTCAGGACAGAACCTCAAGGTAAACATATGGTCTCGCCATGTCTTCTCCATACAACTCTGCCATTTTTCAGTGGGTGAATATTGATCAGATCTATTAATTTTTCCAGGTCTGCTTATGGAGAGCTCTGCAAATGGTTGGAAACGCTTTACCAAGTCTATTAAAGATGATGCTGGCAGAGTGTTTGATAGCATGCTTGCCTTTTGTTCTCTTTTTATTACTATTCTCTTTGTGCTTATAAAATAAATGTAAATTACCTACTAAAATTATAGAAATCTAAGGCTTTGTAAAAAAGCAATATCGAGGGCAAAAAGAAATATTTGGAGACAGTATTAGAAAAAAGAGAACAATAAGGTACAATTAAAAGGTTAGTAAAAAATATTGCTGCATAAAATTTTCACTTATTGAAAGATAGTGTTTTTAGGTGACAGTGTTGCAAGGAAACAAACTTAGGATGAATGTGGATGCCTCAGGTATAAATAAAACAGGAAAATAAAAGAGGGTGTTTAATAAATATAACAGCATAGTGTTTGCTTGTAAATAATGTAAATAATGTAACATAGGTAAAAATAAATAGTAGAGCGTTGACACCCTGGCTTTTATGAATGTCTCTTTTAAACCATTTCTACTAGTGCTGGCAAGGACGAGGGGAAATGTATGCTTAAAAGCAAAAGAGTCGTGGAGTATCTGACCCATCTCATTACCTCCGTTACATCAAAATAACCCAATAGAGGCCGGGCGCAGTGGTCCACGCCTGTAATCCCAGCACCATGGGAGGCCGAGGAGGGCGGATCACGAGGTCAGGAGATCGAGACCATCTTGGCTAACACAGTAAAACCCCGTCTCTACTAAAAGTATAAAACATTAGCCGGGCGCGGTGACTGGCGCCTGTAGTCCCACCTACTTGGGAGGCTGAGGCAGGAGAATGGCGTGAACCCGGGAGGCGGAGCTTGCAGTAAGCCGAGATCGCGCCACTGCTCTCCAGCCTGGGCGACAGAGGGAGACTCCATCTCAAAAAAAGAAAAAAAAAAGAAAAAAAAATGTGTTTATTGAAACTTTTAAAACCTAAAAAAAAAACACGTGAATATTGATTTGTGCGCATAACAGAAAATGGTAACATAACTCAACACTTATTTTCTAACCCCTGTAAAGTAAAACTTGTTTTGACATAGTGTTCCTCTTTTCATTATAGACCTATTTATTCTTAAAACATATTATTCCTGGATGTCGATCACACCATTTTCAGTGTTGATCTATACAGTTATTTTTAATACCTTTATTTTTACATTCTTAAAGGAACAACTTTTCTTTGTTATCCACTATATTTTTCTTCTAATAAAATTGGTGTATTTCATACTTCTGTTTGGAGTTTAATATTATTCACTTTCATGTAAATCATATCAGTCACAATTAAGGAAATGAAAATCTAAATCTCTAACAGAAATAATGTGGTATTTAAAATAGTTATCCAAAATGAAGTCAGCATTGTTTTAATTTATTAAATTATAAATATCTTACACTTAAAGCACTTTATATAATGTTCAGTTTTCTGCTCAATGATGAGTATGAAAGTACATTACACTTATTCAACTATTTTACATATACCACAACAATGAAAATTTCTAAATACATTTAGCTAGAAACATCAAAATTTAGTATAAATATTGTAAGAGCTTATAAAAAATATTATTTCAAATTATGTATAAAATACCATATGATGACAAGAATATTAAGTAGCAATATGTAACTCAGAATCACAGCAATTCTTGTATAAATTAGACTACAATAAATTAGTAACATTAAGCTTACCAAGCCAAAAAGTCTCATCTTACAGTATAATGATTCAAATATAAATAAACATAAAACATTAACTCTTATAAAATATGCAAGCATTTCTAACTAGGACCAATGAACGTCTCAAAGTAATTGCTTCATTTTAAATCATTATACAATCATGTATGAATACATACATAATTCGAGACTTATTATTTGCTTTTATTGGGAATAGTAACTATAACATCTCCATATCTTATTTCTTTTTAAATCTGTATGTGCCTAAGGATAGCAGAATGCATTTGAAGAAATTTCACCTGCGGGAATAGAGCGTCAACTTTATAACACAGGAAAAGGTTAATGTGGTACTCTGTGGTTAATTAAAGAGTCCCCAGTAGACTTCTTTTTAATTAAGGGGATGTTCTAAATAGGATGCACATTTTATCTTGTTTTCAGTAATGCCCAGTGGTCCTGGCTTGCCAGCCTAATGGTTAGATAAGAGATTCTCGTCATCCTGGACTCCAAGTGACTTCACGGTCAAGGAAAATCTATTCTTCCTCTGCAATCAATGCCCATCCCCTAAAATCAAACACTTATCTATCTCCATTGCCTCATATGAAAGCTGAGCACATTTAGAAGTCAAGGTGGACATTCATTAACACATTGTTGAGAATTAGCTAGAAGCTTCTTGAAGGCACATTTGTGTTCTTACTCATCTCTTTAGCACCTCGTTCCCCACTGCCTGACGCATTGAATTACTATTAAACTATTTAACAGCACTTATTAGATAAAACCCTAGTAACATAGCACAACTCATTTATTTCAGCGTACAATCCCTTCCTCCTATACCTCCTCACAGCCTTTATGTTAGATGTTTCTCCTCCTCATTTTCTCCCACAGTTGTCAGTTTCCTGAGGGCTCCCCAGCCATGTGGAATTATGAGTTCATGTGGAACTGTTTATGACAAAAAAAAAAGAGTGTCACTAAGAATTATGACACTCTTGGTGTCATAATCAGGTGACTGTGTGTTCTGGTTCATTTCTGTTGTCATGACATGCTTATTAGTGGTGCTTCCTTTTCTCAAAAGTGACCTTGCTTGCAGATTGTGATAAGCAAAGTCCCCCAAGGATGCCTGTGCTCTAATGCCCGGAACCTGTGAATATATTACTGTCCCTGGCAAAAGGACTTTGCAGATGTGATTAAGAGTAAGGACCTCGGCATGTGAAATTTTCCTGGATTAACTGGGTAGACCCAATCTAGTCACATGAGTTCTTAAAACCAGAGACTCTTTCCTGGGTAGGTCAGAAAGATGGTACAGAAAGGGAAGGAGGAAAGATTTCATACATGACAGGGATTCGACCTATCATAGCCAGCCCTGAAGATGGAGAGCAAGAACAAAAGTCATAGAATGTGGGTGGCCCCAAGAGGCTGGGAACAGTCCTCTAATCAACAAGAAAATGGGGCCCTCAGTCTTACAGCCTCATGGAACTGAAGTCTGCCAATGACTCAAATGAAGAACATGGATCTTCCCTCACAGCCTCCAATATGGGTTGGATGTTGGCCCCTGCCAAATATCCTGTTGAAATGTGATTCCCAATTGTATTAGACAGGGTTCTCTAGAGGGACAGAACTGATAGAATAGATGTATCTATAAATGGGAATTTATTAAGGAGTATTGATTCACATGATCACAAGGTAAGGTCTCACAGTAGGTCATCCACAAGCTGAAGAACAAGGAAGCCAATCTAAGTCCCAAAATCTCAAAAGTAGAGTAGCTGACAGTGCAGCCTTCCAGTCTGTGGTCAAAAGTCCAAGGGTCCCAAAGCTGAAGAACTTAGAGTCCAATGTTCCAGGGCAGGAAGCATCCAGTATGGGAGAAAGATGGAGGACAGAAGACTCAGCCAGTCTATTCTTTCCACTTTCTTCTGTCTGCTTTTGTTCTAGCCACACTGGCAGCTGATTAGGTGGTGCCCACCCAGATTGAGGGTGGGTCTGCCTTTCCCAGTCCAGTAATTCAAATGTTAATCTCCCTTGGCAACACCCTCACAGACACACCCAGGAACAATACTTAGTATCCTCTAATCGAGTTGACCCTCAATATTCACCATCACACCAATGTTGGAAGTTGAAGGTGATTGGTCATGGGGGTGGATCCCTCATGAATGGTTTAGTGCCATCTCCTTGGTGATAGGTGACTTCTTGCTCAGTTAGTTCACGTGAGAGCTGGTTGTTTAAGAGAATATGGGAATCTCCCCCTTCTCTCTTTCTTGCTTCCTCTCTCACTGTGTGACATGTTAGATCTCCGTTGCCTTCCATGATGACTGCAAACTTCCTGAGGTCTTCACAACAAACAGATGCTAGCAATACACTTCCTGTACAGTCTGCAGAACCATATGCCAAATAAATCTCTTTTCTTCATAACTTACCCAGCCTCAGATATTTCTTTATAGCATTGCAAGAATGGACTAACAAAGCCTCCAAGTAGGAACTCACCCTAACAATCTGTTTATTTTAGCCGAAGGAGATTTGTACTGTATTTGGTACTCCTACACAACTTTAAGGTAATAATTTGTTTCAGCCACTAAATGGGTGTTAATTTGTTATGGCAGCAGCAGAAATTAATAGAGACATTAATTATATAAACACCTGAGTCAGCAAGCTGTGTCAGGGCCCATAAACCCAGAACCTGCACAGTAAGAGCATACATCATAAACCCACTTCAAGAGTCAGAGTGAGTGGGAAGAGTAGAGATAGGTGATGATATGGTTTGGCTGTGTCCCCACCCAGAATCTCATCTTGAATTGTAATCCCCATAATCTCCATAATCCCCACCTGTCAAGGGAGGGACCAGGTGGAGGTAATTGAATCATGGGGGCCGCCATGCTGTTCTCGTGATAATGAGTTCTCACGAGATCTAATGGTTTTATAAGTGTGTGGTAGTTCTTCCTGCGTTCATTCTCCTTCCTGCCTCCCTATGTGGGATGTGTGTTGGTTCCTCTTCACCTTCTGCCACAGTAGTAAGTTTCCTGAGGGCTCCCCAGACATTTGGAACTGTGAGTCAATTAAACCTCTTTCCTATATAAGTTACCCAGTCTTGGGCAGTTCTTTATAGCAGTGGGAAAACAGATAAATACAGGCAACCTCTCCATCCTCTTTAGAATCTGTCTCCATGCCCCTCAGGTCGGGAAGAAGAGAACGAGAGTGTGTTTCTATACAGCAAGATATCAGGTGGTGCTGGTTTATGCCATTAGTGTTTGAAAATTTAATTTTGTCTCTTCAGAAGAACTAGTTTACAGAGGGATACGGAAATGACAATGTTGGCATTTTTGAGAGGATCATAATGCAGTTGAGTGAATATGAGTTACACGAAAGAAGAAAGCACTTAAATGTTAGAAAAAAGCTGTGTCAGCTGCTTTGACTTTCCATTGATTGAGTGCTGACTTCTGCAACTGCCTGTGCAGCTGTTTCAGGCTCAAGTGCTACTTTGTCTTTTAATTTCACATTCTAGAAAGTAGTTACTTTAGTTTTAACCAGCTCACTTATTATTAAGCAATAAAGTCCATCTTTTTCAGAACATCATTTTTCTCCTTAGGAAAAGGAAGTGCATAAGTAACATACATTATACAACTTCGCAAATCCAGTGGCAAGTTCTCTTCTATTGCAAAGGCTACAGGGTCCCGAAGAAAGGTATGTTCTTGTCCTGAAAGATGGATCACACAGGAGTAAGATAGGTACCTAGTGGCCTGGTTGGAGATGAGGACAATTATGAGGATGGGGTAAAATTTATCAGAAGAATGTGGAAGCTTGAGAACTTCCCATCCTGCAGTGCCATGATTTTCACAGTGCAGTCACTAAACCACTGCACCACTGAAGACCTATACAGTCTTGGGTCCTATCCCAGATGCAGTGAATCAGAAACTCTGGGGTGAAGCTCAACAATCTACACAAAAATCTGCTACAAAAACCTTGCAGGTTGTACCGATGTGGGCTAATGTTTAAGAATGCCCTAACAAAACTCTAACTCCAACCACTCACTTTCTACATTGTTCTGTTAGCTTTCTCCAAAGTTGTCTCATGAGGTACCTTTAGGAGCACAAACGGAGGCTCCTCATATGAGCTCGCTGCCCTTGAAAGGTTTTTCTTTTGGGGAAATATGCACCAATGGTAGAGTTCTTACTATATGTCCAATGAGATTTGTGCCTAATAAATAGAAAACAATAATTCCAATTGATAATAAGGGAAGCATATTTTTAATGGTTAGGAATCTAGAAGAAAAGAAAAATAATTGTGTGTATTTGGTCTCAAGCTTGTTCAACTGCCTTTCTACATTTTGTATTGTAGATTATAATTTATTTGCTTATATAGTAAGGAAACGTTGTCGTGAAATATAGTTTGTAAATGTGCAGGCTGAAGATTCAAAAGCCTGTTTCCATTCCCACATATTCACATAATTTTGCTTTTGAGCCTTTAATGATTTTGATACTTCAGCTTTTTTATGTGTATATTATAAATATTTCTTTATTTTCCTGATAAGGATTTGGCTTTCATCACTTTTACTTAGAACTGTAATAGTCTCCTGAGGTGCTAGAAGAGTATCTAGAAAATAACTGTCTAAATAATAGAAGGTTAATAATGCTAGAGCTAAAAAATCTAGCAGTTGAAAATACTTTTTCTAAACATAAACATAACATTATGATGGCATGCTATGTTTTAGAGAGCAAAGTTTATCAGACAAATGTTAATGGGTAGAAAATTAATAATTCAGATAGCATGGGACTTCTAAAGCTGGTATGTAAGTAAAAGAGAATTTGTGGAAAGAATGGCAGCAAGCAAATAGGACCAAAACAATTGTAGATTGTAAATATACCTTACGCCTATAGCAATGTGTTGGTTTGGATAGACTTTAGACTGAGCTATGGTGTATGTAATGCCCTGTTAAAGCATTAATTCTTGTTGCACTGCATACCTTAAATGATTACCATCAATTCTCTTCACTGTGGGGTTAATTTGCCAATTTCTTTTTTTTTTTTTTTTAGAGGAGTCTCACTCTGTTGCCCAGGCTGCAGTGCAATGGCGCCATCTCGACTCACTGCAAGCTCTGCCTCTCGGGTTCAGCCTCCTGAGTAGCTGAGACTACAGGCACCCGCCACCATGCCCAGCCAATTTTGTTTTCATAATTTTAGTAGAGACGGTTTCACCGTGTTAGCCAGGATGGTCTCAATCTCCTGACCTTGTGATCTGCCCTCCTTGGCCTCCCAAAGTGCTGGGATTACAGGTGTGAGCCACCACACCCGGCCAATTTGACTATTTTAATTCTTATGGCTAACCAATTTCCTATTGTGTAAATCCTAGAAATATCATATGTAACTAAAAACAATGTCAATTGTAAGAAAAACAAATATGGAAAGATCTGAGTTCTGAAATCCACTGCACAGTGCCTACAACTTGGAAAAGACAAGGAAAAGGGGTTCTTAGTGTATAAATGAGAAACTGACTCATTTGGACTTCCCACATACATCATAGTATTATAATACTTGGATTCATATGGGTCAATAATCATCATCTTCAAAATCATTAAAGGTCAAGTGTCAATTTTCAGGGAGCTCTTCTCGAAATCAAGTCCTATTTCGATGGTACTTGCATATTCTCAGAGTGCTTTCTGTTATAGGTTAAAACAGTATATAATATTCATGCTTTATTACCAATTCCATGTGAATGCTCTGCTTTTAAGACTAGAGCAGGTTGTTCCATGACTAATCTTCTATTTCCAATGTCTAAAAATGTAATATATTCTGTGTTCTCAATAAAGTAGATAAATGAACAAATGCTTGTACCTAACATAAGCAAATGCAATTAATACCTAAAAATCAAATATAGATGATAAACCAATGGTTGTCTCAACTTTATACTAGTTATTTTTGCAATTTCTATTGAGGCTTTGTCAAAACTTAAAACTAGGCTAGACATGGTGGATCATACCCATAATCCCAGTACTTTGAGAGGCCAAAATGGGAGAATTGCTGGAGACCAGCCTGGGCAATATAGCAAAATTCCCATCTCTACAAAAAAATAAAACAGAAAAAAAAAATAGCTTGGCACGGTGACAGGTACCTGTAGTCCTCAAATAGAGAGGCTAAGGTAGGAGGATCACTTGATCCCAAGAGTTCAAGGTTACAGGAAGCTACAATAGTGCCACTGCATTCCAGCCTGGGTGACAGAGTGAGGCTGTGTCTCAAGTAAAAGTTTAAAAAGTAAGTAAAAATCAATCTAATAATCTATGAATAATTATTCATAGAATAGTGGATTGATTTTTAATTAGATTGAATTATACTTTCTTTTTAGTAAAAGAAGGAAGAACTGTGGTCCTATTTCACTTCTTCAGGTCCTCTGCTCCAGGAGGCACCAGGTGGTTCTGCTGCAGCCTCTGCTAACCCATGACCTGTAGGTACTGGGAGAGCCATAGCTAAGGAAGTCCTAGGAGCTGGATTCTGTGGCATTTGAGGATGTGGCTATGAACTTTAACCAGCAGTGGTGGGCTCTGCTGGATCCTTCCCAGAAGAATCTCTATACAGGTGTGAAGCAGGAAAAGTTTAGGAATCTGGCTTCTGTAGTGGAAAAAGCCAAAATGCCTGACTAGATGTAGCTAGGAAGAACTTTCTCCAATGAGAGACCAGACCATCAAGAAGGCTGGCACACTCTGAGCAGATTTTCAGAAGGAAGGCATTGAGAGTGGATAGAGGGAGGATGGAGACTATTGGCTGAAGGGGAAGGAAGCTGGGAACCCAGCAGGGGTTGCTGAGCACCAGGACACCTGTCTGGCCCTGAGGAAAGGAGTGACTAAATAGGCATGGAGGGGATCACTCTCATCACGGACCTCCGGAATCCTACCTGCAGGAAATCCATAACTCCGATGGACATCTGAGCTAGCAGGGAGTGCTGCTTGGAGAGTTGGCAGAAACAGGACTCCAGCCTGTGTGGAGCCCGGAGGCTTTGGCATGGGAATGGTTGCAGGGGTTCATGGCCAGTGATACCCATCCCCTAAGACTTGCCACGCTTCTCTTGGTGGCTTTGGCCTTTGATGACTGGTGGATCTGGACAGAACAGGGCTGTCTTGACCGTGAGACAGGGCCAGACTAATCTGAGTGCCGTGCTGTCTGAGTGCTGGCCTCTCCCAGGTGCCTGCGTGGCAGCATACACTTGCAGTGCAGCCTCAGATGCCCAATCAGGGTACTTCTGAGCAGCCACTGCCATGGCTTTTTCACTGGCGGATCCTGCCTGACCATCGGAGAGCTTTGGCAGACAGGGCCCTACCAGTGCACACCTGCCCACAGCTTTTCCCGCGATTTTGCTGGCAATCTCCTACCAAAAGCCTCCCCCAACCACTTTGCCAGCACATCTGCACAATGGCCCCCACCACCCTGCCATTGCCCCAACAAAGCACTTTAGCCAGCACCCCCCATAGGAGTTTTTTGCCAGTAGACCAGTAACACATGGGCCACTCCAGCACAGCAGTTGTTTAACCTGAGGGGCCAGAGGACAAAGCTGTGGGCCTGGTCCTAGCTCCCAGGGTTACAGCATGAGACCTATTTAAACTAAAGAGCATCTATACAGCCATAGAAACTATCCACAGAATAAACAATCACCCTACAGAATGGGAGACAGTATTTGCAAACTACACATCTGACAAAGGTCTAATATCTAAAATCCATAAGCAACTTAAGCGAGAAACAATCGCCTAGAAAAAATGGGCAAAGGACCTGAGTAGACACTTCTCAAAAGAAGACATACACATGGCCAACAGCATATGAAAAAGTGCTTAAAGTTACTAATCATTAGAGAAATGCAAATCAAAACCATAATGAGATACCATCTCACACCAGTCAGAATAGCTGTTTAGAAGTCAAAAAACAAAAATAGATGCTGGTGAGTCTGGGGAGAAAAGGGAACACTTCTACACTATTGGTGAGACTGTAAATTAGTTCAGCCAACTATAGAAAGCAGCTTGGAGATTTCTCAAAGAAACTTAGAGCTACTGTTTGAACCAGCAATCCCGTTACTATGTATGTACCCAGAGGAATATAAATTGTTCTACCATAAAGACACATGTATGTGTATGTTCATTTAAACACTATTAATAGCAAAAGCATGAGCTCAACGGTGGACTGGATAAAGAAAATGTACACATACACCGTGGAATACTACACAGTTATAAAAAGGAACAAGATCATGTCCTTTGCAGCAACATGGATGTAGCTGGAGGCCATTATCCTAAGCAAATTAACCCAGGAAAAGAAAACCAAATACTCCCATGTTCTCACTTATAAGTGAAAGCTAAACATTGAATATACATGAATACAAAGAGGGAAACAAGAGACCCCAGGGCCTACTTGAGGGTGGAGGATGAGGGAAGATGAGGATTGAAAAACTACCTCTGAGTGCTATAATCACTACCCAGATAACAAAATAATTTGTATGCCAAACGCTGGAGAAGTCAAATTTACCTACCTAACCCTGTACATGTAGTCCCTGAACCTAAAATAAACTTTGGAAGAAAAAGTAAGCTGTTGGCTGGGCGCGGTGGCTCAAGCCTGTAATCCCAGCACTTTGGGAGGCCGAGACGGGCGGATCACGAGGTCAGGAGATCGAGACCATCCTGGCTAATGCGGTGAAACCCCGTCTCTACTAAAAAATACAAAATACTAGCCAGGCGAGGTGGCGGGCGCCTGTAGTCCCAGCTACTCGGGAGGCTGAGGTAGGAGAACGGTGTAAACCTGGGAGGTGGAGCTTGCAGTGAGCTGAGATCCGGCCACTGCACTCCAGCCTGGGCGACAGAGCGAGACTCCGTCTCAAAAAAAAAAAAAAAAAAAGTAAGCTGTTGACAAATTAACACCAATTGTATAAATAAATAAGTGAAAAGAAAACTAACAGAAACTCTACACTTAGAAAGAAAGAAGGGTTCCAAATGGGTATTTTCAACAATGGGTAAAAATGAAAACATGTCTCCCCATCTTTGTTTTCTCTTCTCTGCCTTTTTCCTCAATCTTGTTTTACCAGAAGATGATGTAGAAGATGATGTATGTAAAGTGCTCTTTAAACTCACTGACTTCGTTTTAAATATAATTTGTAAAGGACCAACTCTGAAGAATTGAGATGTTCTATTTCTAATACTGAAATCCTATTTAAATCAATGATGGAAAACACAACTATGACTTTTGTTTTGCTCATGTATAAAACTTTCCTATATAATTTCAGTCATTTTATAGTAGCATTAGTCATTGAAACACGTTATTAGTCATTCTTTCCTTCTTAGTTCATACTTTTGTCTAAAAGAAAATTTAAATATGGATATGAACATGATTTAATTCAACGATGGAAATTATTCTTCTACCATGACATGTTGCTGTTTCTCAGCTAGTGACGGGAAACTACCCTTGCTCTTTGATTCTGTAAGATGCTGGATAGAAAAGGAGTGAAGTGACCTGGGACCACTAACTGTGTGGCTCAAGGGCAAATAAACTTAATCTCTGAGTTTCTATGTCCACTTCTAAAAATATAACAGATTTCCTCTCGGAATATGTTGAAGAGCCTTTCTGACTTCATGTTTCTATGCATCTGTATTTCTGACCACATTATACATGTGCCTACTCATTGTTCCCTTATAACTTAGTTTCCAGAGCTGATTTTACCCCAGGACACAGTCTCTCTCAGTGGGTGTAGTGGTGTCTACCAGTTTGTCTCTGTGCTACTGAGGGGGTTCTTGAATGGCCTAAAGTCATAAATTGCTAGACTGCTGACTCCCAGCTGTAACATCAAAACAATCATTTTTGTTTTCATCTTTGAAAGCTTCCTAGGAAAGCATTTTCAGAAAAATTTCAACACTGTTTCCTTGAGAGTGAGGTTTGCAAATGTATATATGAAATATGAGGAAATTTTCAAAATATGAAAATTGCAGAAGACACTTTGCACAGAAGCTGAATGATGGGGAAATTGTTGTGGGAATAGTTTTGAGGCATCTCAACCTGATGTCTTTATGCACTTTATATGAAACTTTTTACTTTTGTTTCTTACAGAACCAAGTAAGTTTCTCCGAAAGTGAAAGATATATTGATATATTTCCTTTTAAAATATGTATGTTAGCAAAACCTGGAAATATTTGCTTCTCTTTTTATATGTCCTCAAAGCTATATACAAAGAAACTTGAATTTAAGTGAATTGTGCCATACTTTCTAAGATAAAATCACTCTTAAAATCTCTTTTAAATATTTTAGGTTACATATATATGAACAGCTCTGCTAATTCCCTTAGAGATCTGGTCTTTGCCAAAGACCTTAGAAAGGCTACATTTCTGCTCTGCTCTACTCATCTCTGCTTTTCATCAGAGAATCCCTAACATTTATTCTTTTTTGGAAGAAACAGTCTCAGACCTTCTTTAAGTCTCCGTCAATGTGCTTGTTTTGGTTGCTAAACTCAGAAAGAGAAAGAAAAAGAGATTAGGAATACGTGTGTTCCAGCCTCCATTTTCCATAGGAGTTCCTTTCTTCCAGTAAAAACCAAACAAAATAAAACAGATCATTTTAATACAGGGAAACAATATAAAGAACACGGATTTGTAGTCAGAGGTGGATTCAAATAACAATGCTACCACCAACAAACTGTATGATCTTAGGTAAAATATAATTTCTCTAAACCTTCCAAAGTGATATTATAATGCTTCTCTCTCTGGGTTGATATGAAGTTTGAATGAAATAATGAAATTATATATGATCTCCCTATAGGGAAATATTTCTATAATTGGAGATAGTTACTATCCCTCCCAACACTATTGAGTACATGGCTTTAAGGGGACTCCCAAATGGATAAAGCCATACAGAAACATCTCGAGGATGACAGGATATCTAACAAACAGATGGACATGCATTACGCTTCACACCCAATTCTTCCACCTGTGGAGAAGGCAATGAATATAGTCCTGGGAGGTCGCAGCACATGAACAAGGAACCAAATGGAAGTTACTGGCTGTATAAGAACTGACTATAAAGTATATGTGATGATAATATTCTAGAGTGCAAAATAAGACAATGGATGTATAGAACAATGTTTGTTACTGTATTGACACTAGCCATTCATATCCCCTCAATTTCCCTCTTCCTTCTTCTGAACCCAGGCCCCTCTGCTGATGCTCTCTCCTTGTACTGTGTGCCTTCCTTGCACTGGTAGTGATGTTTCCCCAGTGGAGTTGGTTAACTCTTATTGAAAATAATATATAGCATTTCTATGAACTAATTCACCTGTTTATCTCCCTATACTGATTTTTTTTGCCAAAAATAGCCTTGTCGTACCACAAAGAAGCTTCTTATTAGCAGGAGTCATAATGATTTCTACTCAAATCTTTGACTGTCACCTTGGTTTTTAAATGCTTACACTTTGAGCATATTTTTCACATCCTTAAAAACAGTATTTTAGTTAATATATGTCTCAATGTTAAGACTTCACTTGTGGCAAGATAAGCACTTCTATCTACTCTTCCTTTGCTTCAAAGCAGATTTCTAGTTTATATTTCCTATGTACATGAAAGGATCAGGAGAAAAGAACTTAGGTTGTTTCTCATGCCCTTGGGAGACTCTTCTTAACTCTGTATTATCAGACATTAACAGTTCCAGTTATGGAAATCATTAGAATTTATTTTTTTCTGACAGGTAATTAACCCGTAGCTCTCAAGGGTGGAGTGAGTGGAAGAGAAAAATGAGATCCCAAACCAAAATAAACGTTCAATAATTAGCCCCAGCAGAACAAGTTCTGCTGCTGGCATTTCATTGTCTCCTACTGATTGTGAGAACCCAGTGTTCTGATGTGTCCTCAAGCTCAGACACTGCATATGATTACACCCTTCCACCCACTAAAGGAGTCAGATGAGGGTAGACCTAACCATTATCTTGGCATTTCACTGGTTACAAACAATGTGTTCCTTAGAGCTTCAATTTAATAAGATGCTAACAGGTATTAAGCAAAAAGTTTCTGTAGTCAAATTCTTTTGAGAAAAACCTAGTTAAACAAAATTAAATAGAAATCTTTCTTATAAGGCTTATCAGAGTATTTAATACACAAATGTGTACCGTGACTCCCCCAAAGAAAGATGTAGTAACCTAGTTAACAGCTTGTATATTTCCAAGGAACTCTTTATTGTTTTTACAGAATATACTATAGAGTATATTGGCAGGACATCTAAATCAATATCACAAATATATCAATTTTAAAGTGCTTCTAAACAAAAATCTGCACTGAAAATAATTTCACCGGTAAGTCCACCGTTACTTGTTCAATGAGTACCAATTTATTCTTTGCCAAAATATTCATTTAGCATGGATCTAGAGTCAACAAATAATGACTGTATAGCTAGCTCTGTGAAGAATAAGATTTAATGGTTTTTTTGTTTAATTGTGTTGTTCATGTTCAACAGTTAATTCAGATAAATTAGTTTCCAAATCAGATTTGTAATAACTGTCTTACTGATACAATTTAAGTTATATAGTGCAATTGACTTGTTCAAAGAATATAATAATTTTATTAACCAGCTCCTGGTTATACTGAAAACCACAGGATTACTCCATAAAAGCAGAATTAGCATGTCTATAGGAACCATCTCTATGAAAATGTTCATAAACATGCAAAAAATATTATTCAATAAACATCAAATAGGCATAAGATCTTCACTCAGAAAAATGTTTATTATAAGTTATTTGAGTTGTAATATTTTTATAAATAGAGAAAATTTTTAATACTGAAGCTTTAGATACTGTATTTAAAGATTTTATAGAGAACTATACAAATAATAATCAAATATTTGGATAGCTAATCCCAAATATGATAAACTCAGACATGACAATGCATTATGTTTTCTTAGAAAAAAACCCAAACTGTCATTCTTATAGATTTTATAGATATTTTAGTTTATAATGAAGTTGATTTTTATCAGTTGTTTCCACTGTTTTCTCACCAGTACTTTTTTTCCTCTCGAAATGCTAAATATTTCATAATATTTTTGTAAAGGAAAAAATATAATGTTGTATAAGTTATACCATATTTGAGATTTAGATTCTTCTTTTATTAAAAATAATAACAAGACTATTGCAAGAATTAAAGAAGGTCTGTAAGGTATATATTTTTAAACATTCATACACTGGACAAACAAAAGGTATAAATATAGACATTACCATAAATTTAATAATATTATGTTTAAAAGGTGATTTAGCAGACATCAACAGGGAAGTTGAATCAATAATTTATGTCTAGTCTGATTTTAGAATCTAAAAGCCATGTAATATAAAACTATCTCCCTTATCCTTGAAACAACAAAATTTATTTCATAAACTACTTTTAAGGCTACAGAAACTCTTATTAGTTCTCCTTGTATTTGAGGTCCTAGCCAGTACAATGATACATAAAAAAGAAATAAAGGGCATACAGATTGAAAAGAAAAGACATACAGAGTGGAAATAGATTATCATCTATTCACAGACAAGATGAATGTGTAGGAAATCCTAACGAAACTACAAAAGTAAAATTGCTAGAAGTAATAGAATTTAGCAAATTCACAGGATGCAAACTCAGGATATATAATTCACTATATTTTTATATACCAGCAACAAACAATTGAAAAATAAATTTAAAATAAAAATAATACCATCTACAGTCACATTTAAAAGCACGAAATGTTTGAAAATAAATTTAGCAAGGTATGGGCAAGACCTTACCCAGAAAACTGTCAAACATTACTGAGAAAAATAAAAGAAGATAAATAAATGGAGAGATACAAATTTCATGGACTGGAAGACTAAACGTTATTGGGATCTCAGTTCTCCACAGATACATCAAGAGATTCAATGCAGTCCCAGTTAAAATCCCAGCAAGCAGTAATGTAGAACTTAATACTTTAACAAATTCTAAAACTTGTCTGAAAATGCAAATGCTTAGGAAAAAGAAAAAATGTTTTAAGGCTTAATATAAATATTTTAAAAATTAAGAGGGTGTGCTATTTGAATCATAATAAAATATAAATCAACAAAATAGAGTCCAGAAATAATCCGCACATAGATGATTACTTGATTTTCAAAACAGATTCAAGGCTAGGCGTGGTGGCTCATGTCTGCAATCCCACTGGTTTGGAAGCCAAGGGGTGAGGATCACTTGAGCCCAGGTATTTGAAAACAGCCTGACCAACATAGCAAGACCTGTCTCTACAGAAAAAAAAAAAAAAAAAAATGAGTCAGGCATGGTGGCATGCACCTGTAGTGTTAGCACTTGGGAGGCTGAGGTGGGAGGATTGCTGGAGCCTGGGAGGCTGAGGCTGCAGTGAGCCAAGATTGTGCCACTGCACTCCAGGGCGGTGACAGAGTGAGACCCTGCCTCAAAACCAGACAGTGAAAGATTCAAGATAATTCAGTGGGGATATAATAATCTTTTCAATAAGTGATGCTGAAGTAATTAGATATCCATATGAAAAAACATGAACCTTGCCGTTAACATTCACATTGTACCTCAAAATTAATTTAAAATAAGATATATTGTAAAAACTAAAATTGCAGAAATATTAGAATAAAACAGAAGATCTTTCCAACTTTGGGGTAGGCAATCATTTCTTAGGACATAAATCGTAAAGAAAAATAATAAATTTGACCTCGTTAAAATTAAAACCTTTTTCTCTTTGGACAATACTATTTTTTTTTCTTTTTTTTTAAATTTATTTATTAATAAAATGAAAATGCAAGCTATGGATGGGGATAAAATGTTTAAAATACACAGATCTGACAAAGAATTTGTATCTATAACAAATAGATAACTTTTACAAGACAATAATACATTGATAAAATTGGCAAAATATTTGCACAGACACTTCACAAAGGAAAATATATAAATGACTACTAAGCATACGGGGAGATGTTTACTATCATTTATTATCAGGGAAATGCAAATTAATGCTAAAATGAGAAACCGTTACAGAACTATTAGAATGGCTAAAATGAAAAAGCCTGGCAAGGATGTGGAGGAACTGGCTTTACAATACATTATTGAAGGAAATGTAAAATGATACAACTACCTTGAAAAACAGTTTGACATTTCCCTATAATGTTAATCAAGCTCTTATTCAATAAAACAACACAAATGTCCATCCGGTGAACAGATAAACAAATTTTAGTATGTTCATACAATGGAATACTATTAGCAATACAAAGGAATTAATACTGCTCCCACAAACAACATGTAGGAATTTGAAAATCATGAGAATGAAAGAAGTCAAAAATGAAAGAGTACATATCACAGGATTTCATTTATATACAATTGTAGGATAGGCTAAATTCATCTATAGTAACAAAAAGCAGAACTGTGGTTGCCTGGTTCTGGAATCAAAGATGTAATTGATTGCAAAGGGCATCAGGAAAAGCGATGGGTATTGCCTCCTGATTGTGGTGAAGACTATATGGGTACGAACATTGGACAAAACGTATTGAATACTTGGAACAGTGCATTTTATTGTGCACAAATTTTATCACAATAAAGTTGATTTAAAGGAGAAGAAGAAGGCTGGGATGTGTGGCTCATGCCTGTAATCCCACCACTTTGGGAGGCCGAGGCGGTGGATCACGTGAGGTCAGGAGTTCAAGACCAGCTTGCAACATGGTGGAATCCCATCTCTACTAAAAATACAAAAAATTAGCCAGTGTGATGGCTACTCAGGAGGCTGAGGCAGGAGAATCTCTTGAACCCGGGAGGCGGAGGTTGCAGTGAGCCGAGATTGCGTCTCTGCACACCAGCCTGGGCAACAGAGTGAGATTCTGCCTGAAAAAAAAAACGAAGAGAAACAGAAGAAAAGTAAGAGGAGAGCCAGCCCAGGCCAGACCAAGCGCCGCAGTAGAGGGAAGCTATTTTTCTGGCATCCTGGGCTTGGCTTTGGTAGAGCACCATAGAGGCAAGATCCCCAAGGCAAAGTCTATTGGGTATTTTGACTCAGAAGGCCTTGACAGAGTCACAGAAGTCCACATGCCCAGCATGGCTTGGCTTGTAAGCAGCAGAATTGTCCCCTGCCTTGAGAATGATGAGAGGTTAGGAGACACTTGAAAACTACTGCACAGACAATTATGTCACTCGGCATGGTGCAGAAGTGGTAGATAAATCTCTTGCTGAGAAGAAGACAACAGGATCTTTCTGATAGGAATGAGAAATGACACAGCCACAACCTGTGTGTGCTGACAGCTGGACCCCAGGTGTGATGCCAACATGTTCAAAGGTTAACTGGGATCAAGTCCTCTCGGTGTCACAGGCCTGGACAACACAAGTCTGAGACTTTAGACACAACTCTAGAGAAAGGGAGTAGGAACCCCAAATTGGCACCTCACCCAACAATTGGAGTGCATATTAGTTATTGAGATGTGTTATAGAAAAATAAGTTGGAGCTAGCTCTCTCACATCTGAGGTTTAAACTGAGATCTGTACTTTGTATATCTATGATCTTTAAGTAAATTTTTGCTTGTAGATGTTGTTCCCTTTTCCTTTTGATAAGGAATACAACAGAGATCACCAATGTCTTCTAAGTAATATCCTTACCTTAATACTCTCATTTTTAAAAAAAATGAAAAACAGAAATTGTGCTAGGACCCTTAAAATTTATTTTTGGTGAAAATGAGAAATCAACCCATTATGGATACATATACACCTCTCACAAAAAGATTATACAGCCCAGGCACCTTGCGCTGCCAAATTCGGAGTCCCCAAACTGACCTGGAAGACTTCCTGACACTCTTGCACAGCCGGGATGGAACCAGGTCAGTCTGTGGCTTTGGAAGCTGCTTGACTAAAGAAAGGAGAGCATGAGGAAAAAGGATAGAAACAGCAGAAGTTTTGCAGGAAGTTTTAGAAGAATCAAACCTTTCTTTTCTTGACTATCAGCCTCCAAAGGGAAAGCAAAAAATCGATGTTAATGTATTTTCTGCTTTACAAATCATCCGTCTGATAGGGAAAATGCAGAGTGGATTACATAGCCTCCTCAAGATGTTTCAAAAGAAAAATACCAAAGGTAGAAGAACCATAAGTGGAAGGTGCTACCCACAGACCATGGAAGCATTCGACAGGTGGCAGAATTAACCCTGATAGATTTGATTTATTATCCATTAGGGATCATTCACTTCCACACCACCCCACTGTTAAGCTATTTCCATATATAAACTATACTAGCGCTATAGTATCTGCATATAAAGCCTCTATTTATTTGCCCTTACCAATTTTTGCTTTCTGTTCCTTATTCAAATAATTCTCTAGTTAGTAATGGATAAGCAGTCTTTTCTTCCCTTCTCCTATATTTCTATGTGAGTTATTTTACACCTGAACTGTAACTATGCTGTTTCATAGGAAAGTATTCTTTGAACTGACTGCAAGTATTTTATTTTATTGTTCTAATAATCATAGCAATGTTAAACATAAAGATCATTCTAACATGTGTGTCATAAAATGGAAGTCTTGTTTAACAGAGACCATTAGAATAGAATTGTTGTGATGTTAAGATTTACTTTTAAATTTGATATGCATAAGTAATTGACAGAATGACAGATCTCCTAAGGTAGATGATGGATTATACCAGAAGCAACATGTCAAGTTCTCTCATTTAAGATTCTGAGATTCATTTTGTTAGAGCTGTGGTTTTCAAACAGGGATTTTGTTGGCGTGAAGGGCAGGAGTATGGGTATCACTGGAAAGATGATATTAGAACTATCTGGAGAGGTTTTTCAGGTTTCAGTTTTCAAATTCTGATTTACCTACAGGGAAAAGTTGTAGACACTAAAACAATTCCCCTAGGCAAGCTTAATATGCATCCTCTACTCCCATCCTTTATCCCCCCATCACCAGACTGAGAGGCACTGTGTTAGATCATTTTGCTTATCCATTAGACAGACTTCGTTGAGTAATGGACAGGGTGAGGGACGGGAGTCAGTCTGTACTGAGCACTATGTAAATGTAGTTGCCGTACTGGCCACTTTTCATGCAGTGGGGCTCAAGAAGGTCTCTAGCAATGATATCTCTGAAATCTTTAATTCCCTCAAGTAGGATTTAGGGAATTAGCAGTCAGTGATTCTAACAGTGAATGATCTAAGTTGTCCCCAGGGACACTGGATAAAGGAATTATTGGTCTCCAAATGGCCTCCTTTTGCAAGGTGTTGTATAATCGCAATAAGTACTCTGAATATATCATGCTCTTTGATTGTCAGGCCCTGGGGATGGTTTGCTCAGAAATACGGTTTGGAGCAGAAGTGACCCGTTAGCCATTTACTAATTTAAATCTGTTGTTACTCAGAAACATTGTACTGCAAGATTGAAAATCTGAGGAAATAGTCAAACAGTCTAACCATGAGAAATATGTTTATAGAGTTTAAATATTGAAACACTGAGCAAGAAGGTGGTGACATCACCTTGTTCTTTAAGGTTTGATTTCTACTTCTCTTACTCTCCAAGTGAAAATTGTGGCCTGTATATCTTTATTTCGCTAAAGTATAATTAACATATTCTAATTTTTTATGAGAATGAGAAGCAAGAATTGAAAATTAGTTGCATATATAGGAGACCATTAAACAATATGGGGATTGGGGTCCTGATCACTACGCAGTTGCAAATCTGTGCAATTGCAGTTGGTTAATGTATCTCTTAAACCTCTTTTGACCTATAAGTTTCTCTTCTACCTCTCTTTTCTTTCCTTTCGATTATTTGTTGAAGAAGCTGTTGTTGGTCCTGCTGTCCGCTACAGTCTGGTCTGTGCTGATTGCATCCCTGTGGTGTAGTTTAACGAGTTCCTGTGTTCTCTGGATTGCTGTAAATTGGGAGTTGGATTCAGAAGTTACATTGTGTTCATATTCCGATTTTATTACAAGACCGCTTTATGGACAGTGATACGTTAATCATCCCACTTTTTGTTGTGTTAGCAATCACTGATGCTCAATGTCTGGATGTGGCAGCATGTTTTTCAAATGAAGGTTTAACAGGAATATCTGGATGCGTGACCTTTTTAGAAAAAAATTAATCCACTAAAAATGAGCAAGAGTAGCAGCTACCCACTTTAGATAGGATATGTGTTCTCTGGACCCAAAAGTCCCCACAAACCCACTCCCCAGTTGTCTGCGCTTGATCTAGGACTTCATGTGTATTTTCGCTCATCTCCAATAGGGCTTTACTGTCTCAAGCAGAATCTGTCTAAATGGAAACAACATAAAGAGTTGAAGTTTTTCATTTGTTTTTGTTTGTTTTAATTAAAGCTAGTAAACAGAAGGATTAGAGTAGAGCAAGAAAGAAATACAATATTGAGGAACATATTTATACAGAAGAATGAAAATACTTTTGCTAGTAGAAAATAAAAAGTAATAAATATGAGTAACTAGTAAACCAAACATATCATACATAGTTCAAAGATTTGTAGTTTGAATATATACTATGTCAGAATGACAACTCAAGGAGAATTTAACAATCTCTCAAACATTTCTCTTGCAAGAACTAAAATATTTTATCCATGTCCAATCTAAAGTCATGATAGGTTTAATTTACTCTAGTCTAGCAGTATCAAGGTATCATTTTCTAAATACAGTTCTACTTTGCCAAGTTTGAAATTATTTTAGTTTGACTAAATTGTGTCTTCATCCATCCTACCTCCATCCTTCAGTTATGAATCTGTTATAGTAAGATGCCTCTGGCTTTACAGTAAGTTCTCTGATCGTCTGAATCTGGCTAAATTGTTTATAAATACAAGGAGTTTTTTAAGCCATAAACAATGTCCCAGAGGAGAAGGTAACCAACAAACATTGAAGTAAATCCTAGTCAGAAAGCTCATTGAAACCCATAAAAAAAGAGAAGACAAATATTCTCCAGTCTAGTTAACCACAATAATAAAACAGTAAGATCATTTTGAAATGGTAAAATTACTTTGCTCCTAGACAATCTTATTGAACATTATCTTGGTTTTATTCCTTAAGTCTCCTATGAATGATGAAAATTATTCTTCTAGCCTAACAGATGTTAAAATAGTATTTCTTCAGTTGAAGCAAAGCTTATATTTCCACTGTCAACACTTTAGGGAAACAATAGCATTTTGGGGAAAGGAAAGAAAGAATACTAAAATGTTACTTAACAATAACATTCTACATACTATTCTAGAAACAGAAAGCTCATTAAGAACATACTAAAGAGCTCCACATGTGATTTCTGAGGAGGTTTTTGGAGGAATTATTTGTACCCAAAGGAGCTCTGCATTCATTTGTCAGAAAGAGTGACTAGTCAAAGACAACATACACAGAAAAAGAGAGCCACAAGAAAAAAATTAATAGTTTTTGTATTTGGACATGGCAGCCAAACCATTAGCCATAGATTCAATCATGAAATAAATATTTACTAAACACCAATTTTGTGATAAAACCTATAGAAAGAATGACACTTGTTTTTGAAGAACAATCTCATGAGAGTGACAGACTCAAAATATGCGTTACAATAACATGTGGTCAGTGTCAATACAAACACGAACAAATTGTTCCTAAAACACAGATGAATGGGTCAATTGTTTTGCCTAAGGGAGTCAAGGAGATATTCACAGAAGGAGTAAATTGTGATGTGAGACTTCAAGAGTAAAAGACAAGAAGAATGGGAGGTAGGGAGTAGCAGAGAGACAAGAGCCAGCACAAAGGTGCAAAGACAGAAATGTACATGGTGCATCCTATATAAAACTGTGCAGAATATAAGATTTGTAAATGTAAAATCAGCTGGGTGTGGCGGCTCATGCCTGTAATCCCAGCACTTTTGGAGGCCGAGGCGGGTGATCACTTGAGGTCAGGAGTTCAAGACCAGCCCGACCAATATGGTGAAACCACATCTCTACGAGAAGTACAAAAATAGCCAGGCGTGGTGGTGTACACCTGTAGTCCCAGCTACTGGTGAGGTTGAGGCAAGAGAATCACTTGAACCCAGGAGGCAGAGGTTGTAGTGAGCTGAGATCATACCACTGCACCACTGCAACCTGGGCGATAGAGGGAGACTCTGTCTCAAAAAAATAATAATAATAATAAATAAAATAAAATAGATGAGTGGTTTCTGGCATTAAGTGGCTCAATAATATCAGAGTTTCATCTCTAAAATTATATTGGTTCCTCATGCTTGTAATTTCAAAGTCACAAGATGACTGCTATAACCACAGAAGTCTCATAACCTCCACAGTGGAAAGAATTAGTGAAGGAGTTTCCCAACAGTATCTGTCTTCTTTTGTCATGAAAGTAAAACCTCTCCCAGCAATGACCAGTGGAGTTTCGCTTACATTTTACCAGCAAGAATTACATTAATGACCACTCCTAGCAGCAATGAAGTCTAAAAACAGAGATGTTTTGCAGGCTCTTGGCTTTAGGATTCTCTCAGCAAGAGAAAATGGAAAAGTGGATACTAGATTAGGTACAAATTCCAATGCCTACTATCTCTTCAACAGATGGAGAGAAATTAATGGCAATCTAAAATTCTGTAGCCAATGACAGTATCCATTAACAGGGTGGGAGAACCAGGCCAAAGTAACCTCTCAAATGAGAATATAGGAGAGTAATTATATATAGGAAAGAGGGAAGGGCTAATGATGGAGAAGGACACAAGAAAAACCTCTGAAGTGCAATAACATGCAAATGGTAAAACTAAATGAAGCCACTGGGAAACATGAATACACCTCAACAGGTAAACCTTGACTGTACATAAATGATAATGATAACAATAACAACAATGAATTTGCTTAAAAGAGTAAGAATAAGTGAAAATCCTAAACAACAGTAACATGTGTGATTAGATAGGATAATGAGAGCTAAAGCATTCTAAGATTCTTATATCCTTCAGGTGGAAGATATCTGTACTGCTTAATATTGCATTAACAATGTAGGCTTGTCAACATTTTAAAGATGGCATTTAAACAGAGCTTTTCTGCTCCTTTTCGGTCTTTCTCCCTCCTGGTTTTGAAATGGGAGAGTTCTGTTATCCCCTTCACTGGGCATGCAACAGGGGTGTGGCTCACTTCTTCGGTGCCCAGCTGCTCCATCCCTAGGGGAAGCATGTAGATGAGCAGGTGCAGAGGTCATGGGGAGCACTTCAAGGTGCTGACCCCCTGGTAGTGTCTAAGGGTGAGTGTTTATGACTCACAGAGTCCAAGTGGGCATGTGTTACCGAGGGTTCTTTCAGTTTTGCCATCTATAGGCAACTTGTGTTAATAGCTAAATTAGACCCTCTGCCTTATTGCAAGGGCAAAGGACTTTCTGTATCTTGAGCTCTTGTCCAGTGTACCAGAAAAATTAGATCACATGTGGGCTTGGAGGATAAATGCAAGGTTTTTATTGAGTGGTGGAAGTAGCTCTCAGTGAGATGGATGGGGAGCTGGAAGGGGGATGGAGTGAGAAGGGGTCTTCCCCAGGAATCGGGCTGCCCAGTGGCCAGACTCTCCTCCAACTCCCCACTGCCAAACTCCCCTTTTGACTTCCACATTGTTCCACCATTGCTGGTCAGCTGGTGTCTGCTTGTGTGTTCCTCTGCTCCTCTCAATGTCTAACCCCACTTGCGTGTGTGCCCACTAAAGTCTTGGGCTTATATGGGCACAGGAGAGAAAGTGTAGCAGACCATAGTGGTCTTGGAAAATGCAACATTTGGGCACATAAAGAGGAGTGCCTGTTCTCTGTTAGGTCCATGGCACAGGCCCAAGGGTGGAGGTCTCACCAGGGACTCCACCCTTCTCTACCCGGCACTTCCCTGCCCTCCTCCTCCCATTTTACTTCGATCTTGGTTGGGTCAGAGACTTGTTAACAAGGAGTAGGAGGGATGCTCCCGAAGGGAGGGCAAGTACCACACTCCTTTTCCAGCAGAGGGCAGCTCATCTCAGAAAATACTGGAGGAACTTTCCCTTTAAATGATGATGAAAATGGAAATTAACATATTGAATTGAACATTCTAACTTCTAAATCAAGACTATGGTTTATGTAGTTCCCAAACTCTGGGTGAGTTAGAGTCATCTGGGGAACTTGGTAAAGGTACACATGCCAGGCCCTGTCCTATTTTTGTTCTGTTTTACCTTAAAGTAGTTATAAGACATCATATTACCTAACAGTTATCAGACATGTTATGAATTGCTTGCACTCTTATCTAGCACTAAGGGTGAACTTTGCTTATTTCATTTTTTGTTGGGGGTGGGCAGTTGTAGTAGGCTGTTCTCACATTGATACAAAGAAAATACCTGGGACTGGGTAATTTATAAGAAAAGAGGTAATTGGCTCACAATACCGCAGGTTGTACAGGAAGTATAGTGGCATCTGCTTCTGGAGAGGCCTGAGGAAGCTTCCAATCATAGCCAAAGGCAAAAGGGGAGCAAGCACATCACATGGCAAAAGCAGGAGCAAGACAGCAAGGTGAGAGATGCCACACACTTTTACATGACCAGCTCTCACAAGAACTCACTCACTACTGATGTAGCCTCATTGTCTGGGGTGACACCCAAGGTTAGTGATCTCATGGCCACACAGATCAAGGACACAGACACAAGAAGAGCGAGGCTAAGTGGAAGTTTAATAGGTGAAGGAAAGAGAACAGCTCTCTGCCTACAGAGAGGGGTCCCAGAAAAATGGGTTGCCAATGTACAGTGAAATGCAGCAGGGGTATATAGATGAGCTAGTTGTAGGGGTGTTGTCTGATCTACATAGTGCATGAGAAACTGGTTAGGACCTTGTGTGCCATCTGTATAGGGTACAAATCTCGGTCAGTCCCTGCCCCAATCTTTTATTATGCAGGTAGGTTCTCTGAGCTTCTCCATGTTGCCGAGTTGTTTCTTACTCTGCACATGCTAACAAAGAAAGATAGAACTTCCATGGTGGACATGCCTGGCCCCCAGGTAGCCCCTTTCTATTGGCACAGCTGCCATCATTCCCCTGTGCAAGCTTCCAGCTTCCTTATCTACGTTTGCAGCTTGATCTTTCAGGCTGCTCTTTGTTAGAAACAAAAAATGATTTCTAGGGCTGCTTTTTGTTAAAAGGGAAGTTTTGCCACGGACTGTTTTGCCCTCACTATCTGCCTAAATAATTTCTTTCTATGTTCTATATCACTATCACTAGGATGGTACCAAGGAGTATGGTGCTAAACCATTCATGAGAAAACTGCCCCCCATGATCCTATCACCTGCCTCCAGACCATGCCTCCAAAATTGAGGATTACAAAATTGAGGATTACAATATGAGATTTGGGCAGGAACACACACCCAAACTCTATCAGCAGTTTTTATGGTTTGATTTAAAAGCATAAAAAGACATGCACATGAGCTGTCTATTCATTTTCTTTGCTGCACAGTCTGGCGTTGGGATTGTTTACCCTGATGGCTAGATGGGCTGCTCCTTCCAAGATAGCTTTGCAGTTCTTGGAAGAGACATCGTGAACAATCTCAGTGCAGCAAGATTCACTGCACATCAGCAGCCCTTGCGGCTCCTTGACAGTGTGGACCAGGAACTTCCAGAAGCCGCTGGGCAGCATGTGTTTTGTTTTCTTGTTGTCCCCATAACCACAGTTGGGCATCAACATCTGACCCTTAAATCTTCTCTGCACCTTGTCATCAATACCTCTGGGTTTCCACCAGTTACACTTGACTTGGACCTGTCCGTCTGACTAGTGCCAGATGAACTTCTTGGTCCTCTTTTTAACCATCTTGGGCTTTAGGAGGGATCTGCCTTTGGTCTGATGCCAAGTAGGAGATGGCTTGCACCTCGGTTGGCAGCACCATAGAAGAGAGCTCATCAATGTTGAACAGGCAGAAAAGACAAATATAAACTTGATTTCTGATGACAGTTTATAAATCCTGCTTATTCAATGACCCATCACATTTGTATGTTAAAAAGTTAAACACAAGCACTAAGAAAAAGAGAAGTGGAATGTCAGACTTTCAAAACAGTAAAGAATAAAAAAATTGAAAACATTAAAATGTATCCCTTTGGAGGAAAAGAGGAAATAATAACTAAGGGAAAGTAGATTGTATTATTAAGGCAAGTGATTCTAGCTGTTCAATTTATCCACCCCAAAATGTCAGTGGCTTAAACAATTAAAAGTTAATTATCGGTCAGGCACAGTGACTCACACCTGTAATCCCAGCATTTTGGGAGTCCGAGGCAGGCGGATCACCTGAGGTTGGAAGTTCAAGACCAGCCTGACCAACATGGAGAAAACCCACCTCTACTAAAAATACAAAATTAGTCAGGCGTGGTGGTGCATGCCTGTAATCCCAGCTACTTGGGAGGCTGAGGTGGGAGAATTGCTTGAACCTGGGAGGCGGAGGTTGCAGTGAGCCGAGATTGGGCCATTCCACTCCAGCCTGGGCAACAAGAGTGAAACTATGTCTCAAAAAAAAAAGTTAATTCTCAGTCACCTATAAGTCCAAAATAGGTGTTCCTGGCCTGATGTCTTTTCTCTAAATAGTGACGCAGACATCTAGGTCTTCTCTATCTTTTGGTGACCATCCATCTTGCAGGGCCAGAAGCTGAGATAGGAAGTATTTTAGTTAACTTTTACTGTGTAATAAATTACCCCTAGATTTAGAAGCTTAAAAAGACATGCACATGAGCTGTCTATTCATTTTCTTTGCTGCACAGTCTGACATTGGGATTGTTTACCTTGATGGCCAGATGGGCTGCTTTTTCCAAAGTAGCTTTGCAGTTCTTGGAAGAGACATGATGAACAATCTTAATGCAGCAAGATTTGCTGCACATCACATCTGGGGCTGCATTCATCTCAAAGCTCAACTGGAAGAGGATTTACTTGCAAGCTCACTTCCACCACAGGTACCAGGTGTAGAATGATTGCACCTATTGCCTTAATCAAATCACAGCCAAAGCAGGCAATGACCAGCCACATCATCAGGCTTCTACAATGATTCTTGGCCCAAAAGCATTTCCCTCTAGCTTAACAGATAGTTCACATCTTTTCTCTTACTCCATATAACTCGATTCATGAGATTGACATGACTAAATTACCTCCAGGACCTTACAAATAAGGATATCTCAGAATTAGATTTTTTTTCTTCGGCTTTCTAATTCCTGAAATACAAGAAAGTATGTCAGAAGCCATTTGAAATGGGTGTCTGGTACCTGATGAGACAAGCCTTATACCTATCACTCTTCCTAACCACTCAGTCACTTCTTTCAAAGTGCTCCTACTCCACTGTTTCCTACTTTCTTTTGGAAACTCCCCATCCTTTACCTAGGGAAGAATTTTTCTCACCTCAATCCCTTTTTGTATCTTCCAATGTCAAGTACTTCAAAAGTGGGTGAAATCTAGGCTCAAGATGAAGGATGAAAGTGTTGATGCAACATTTTCTAAACTCCCGAGTGAGCCAGTTCCAAATATTTCCTCCCTAGTGTGCTAGAGGGAGAGTATAAATAATGGATCCTGTTGTTTTTTAAATTAGCATATGGTTTTTAAGATAACAGAGATAGCAATAGTATTTATGAGCATTTTTTAAACAATACATTTTGTTTTCTAGTGTTCAATTTTTTTTCTGTAATTAAGAAAATATAAAAGCAACTGATCCACTAAAAGTTCAGGCCCTATTTCTGATATAGCACTCTCGGGACAAATTATCAGGGAAAAGAAAATGATAGTTCCCAATGATAGAAAGAATGGAGAAGTTATAGAAGATTAGACTTCAGTCATAGGCAATGCATATCCTGCTTTTATGCATGAACTTCTGAAACCTAGCTGGACTTCTTGTCTCCCCCTCTTTAAAAAGCACCCAAAGAGCACATCAGTATGGATTCAAAAGGGGTTACCACCAATGTTATCATCAACAGTCATAACCAACCTATGGGAAGAAACCTTGAATCCCAACACAGGGACAAGACTCAGAGACCGAGGAGACAGGATGTTGGTGCTACTAATTCTTTCTTTGTGCACCTCACTGCCGGTGAAAGCCCTGTCACATAAGAATGTGGTATTGTCATTGATTTAGTTAGCTTACATAATTGTGTTAGGATGGTTTGAATGAAGCCATATTTTTGCTGTTGGGCTTGAAGAAGTAGCAAGCAAAATCTTTCCCAGGGTTTTTCTCAAGAAGACTTCTACTGCTTCATCGGATTTTAAATTTCAGGTCTTCCTAACCAAAGACAGACAGCCGCCTCAGACCTCTCATATCCATGTCTCGCCTGTTCTGCCTGTCCCTCTGTGAGAATTTAGATGGACTATCTATATCTCCTTTTCAATTGCAGCCAGCCTCTTCCATTCTGTACTTAGTTGTGCCTCTGATTTGTGAAACTGTGTTTGTCCAACTCTTATTTTCTTTTATTCAAGAGTTTGCTCTGAATTATACCTTTATTCCACACACAAATTTCAGTGGATTTAAATTTTTTTTTTTTAATTATTATACTTTAAGTTCTGGGATACATGTGCAGAACATGCAGATTTGTTACATAGTTATACTCGTGCCATGGTGGTTTGCTGCACCCATCAATCCATCATCTATGTTAGATATTTCTCCAAATGCTATCCATCCCCTAGCCCCTCATCCCGCAACCAGCCCTATTGTGTGAGATTCCCCTCCCTGTGCCCGTGTGTTCTCATTGTTCAGTTCCCACTTATGAACGAGAACATGTGGTGTTTGGTTTTCTGTTCTTGTGATAGTTTGCTAAGAATGATGATTTCCAGCTTCATCCATGTCCCTGCAAAGGACATGAACTCATCCTTTTTTATGACTGCATAGTATTCCATGGTGTATATGTGCCACATTTTCTGTATCCAGTCTATCATTGATGGATATTTGGGTTGTTTCCAAGTCATTGCTATTGTGAATAGTGCTGCAATAAACATATATGTACATGTGTCTTTATAATAGAATGATTTAGAATCCTTTGGGTATATATCCAGTAATGAGATTGCTGGGTCAATTGGTATTTCTACTTCTGGTTCCTTGAGGAGTCGCCACACTGTCTTCCACAATGGTTGAACTAATTTACACTCTCACCAACAGTGTTAAAACCTTCAGTTTTCTCCAGAACCTTGCCAGCCTCTGTTATTTTTTGACTTTTTAATAATACCCATTCTTATTGGTGTGAGATGGTATCTCATTGTGGTTTTTATTTGCTTTTCTCTAATGACCAGCAATGATGAGATTTTTTTTATGTTTGTTGTATGCATAAATGTCTTCTTTTGAGAAGTGTCTGTTTATATCTTTTGTCCACATTTTGATGGAGTTTTCTTTTTTTCTCTTGTAAATTTCTTCCTTGTAGATTTTGGATATTAGCCCTTTGTCAGATGGATAGATTGCAAAAATTTTCTCCCATTCTGTAGGTTGCCTGTTCACTCTGATAATAGTTTGTTTTGCTGTGCAGAAGCTCTTTAGTTTAATTAGATCCCATGTGTCGATTTTGGCTTTTGTTGCCATTGCTTTTGGTGTTTCATTCAGCTCATGTGGATTTTTATTCATGGTTTGAATTTTGTTTGTTATGGATTGAAGTCCTTTCTGGGTTTCTCCACAGTGTCACAATACATGGGTGAGAAGTGAGTTTCATTAGAGGAAGAGATCATTCAGAAGGCCAGTCAAGGCAGAAATACATTTGATCTTTTGATCTATAATCAGTTGGAGAGGCTTGCCAGAGCCATAATTTCTGAAAGACAAAGAAAGGATTCTAATGCATTACGAGAATCCTTCTACCATGGATCTCCCTTCTAAGGAAAGGAGTCATGTCAATGAAGAAATCAACAGGTACGTTGTGCTAGGCAAGCTATTTACAAGAGTTTTCTGGAGTCACCAAGTGTCCTGTTCTTGGAGAGCTTGCATTCCTTGGTCCTCTCTGCTCGGAGCAAAATATAGAGGGAGGAAGGTCCTGCTCCTGGAGTTGAAGGTTTGTGGGGACTGAGTTGATTGGATTTGGTCCTGTTGTTCTAGGCAGAGAGACAGCTTGGTTCCTAACCACCTCATTGTCCAGAAAAACCCTTCATGAACTTACAAGTTCACTTTTGGATAACTCTACTTAATGTGCCATACCTTCCTTCCTCTATTTTCCATCACATGGCCAAATATCAAAGATCCACATTAAGAAAGACCTTTTATGATAGTCTAAGGACATCTAACTTATCCTAACACCAAGCAGGAGAGAGACTGATGGTGTTTTGTTGTTGTTTGTTTTGAATTAGGATAGGAAAGCCGTGATATATGATTAAGCAAAATATCATTTATGCATTCAATAAAGATGTATTGAGCACCATTCCCACAGAGAGACACTCCTTTTAAGCTGTGATTTTCCACAGTGGCAGTGTATCAAATGCCCTTAGGAGGACCCCAAACTTCCAGCAGGCAAATGAGAATCGGCAGTCAGGCTTTCTCCACCTCCATAGGCTTCCCCTCAGTATTTGGATAAGCTTCAATAAAGAGTATTCAGCTTTGTGTCTGAAATCCCTACACTAATCAATGACTTTTAATGCTGGGAGTCTGCCGTATGCCTCCACAGAGATGAGGCAGAAAAAGAGTGAAAAAACACACTGTTAAAAGACTATTCCTGAATATGATGAAACCATGAGTATCACTCCTTTTAAGAAAACTGAAAAAAATGAGATATTTGAAGTTTATATTTTGGTATAGTGGAAGGTGAAATAAAAAGTTCCATTGTATGATTTTTTTCACATAAATATACTTTCCTCCCATGTTTATATCTTTGCCGTACCCTTAGATACAGAAGAAAACATAAGCCATCCATCTGTCCAACTACAGGTAAACAAATAGGTTTCTAATGTCCTTCCTACATGTGAATTGGAAGAAGTCAATTGAATCCTAAGGTTTAAATAGCATTAAGATGGGTCAAATGTACAGAATAAAAATAACGGGATTTTCAAAAAGTAATTCAGAAATCTTATATGATCATATTTTTATGTGTGTTTTAAAAAGCTGTAATACTATTTACCCTCAAAGATTATTTTTAAAAGAATTCTGTACTAAATTGATTGCTAGCCTGTACAGCTTGATAATTTGTCCTTTGTGAATCATTTAAAGTTTTATAGATTTAAGTAAAGCCAGAAAAAACTGTATATTCACCAACATTACCCCAGTGTGTAACTTACATTCAGGGAGTGAATTAACTATGTTGAGCGAAGCATTGACTCCTTCTAGCCACAGGGGTAACATTGAGGAAATTACTGCTCCAGCATAGTTTGTAGCACCATGCGGGTCAAGAAAAGTTAGAATATCTCCAAATTTATGAAATTAACTCCACAATAGTGATTTATACAGACAATTTGCTTTTTTCTTTTTTTTTTTTTTTTTTTTTGGAGATGGAGTCTTGCTCTGTTGCCCAGGCTGGAGTGTAGTGGTGTGATCTCGGCTCACTGCAACCTCTGCCTACCGGGTTCAAGCGATTCTCCTGCCTCAGTCTCCCAAGTAGTTGGGATTAAAGGCACGCACTACCATGCCTGGTTAACTTTTTGTAGTTTTGGTAAAGATGGGGTTTCACTGTGTTAGTCAGGATGGTCTCGATCTCCTGACCTCATGATCTGCCTGCCTGGGCCTCCCAAAGTGCTGGGATTACAGGCATAAGCCACCGCACCTGGCTGACGATTTGCATTTTTAAACTTTTTTTTTTAAGACAGAGTCTCTCTCTGTCACCCAGGCTGGAGTGCAGTAGCAAGATCTCAGCTCACAGAAACCTCCATCTCTCAAGCGTAAGCAATTCTCCTGCCTCAGCCTTTTGAGTAGCTGAGATTACAGGCGTGGGACACCACGCTGGGTTAATTTTTGTATTTTTTTAGTAGAGATAAGGTTTCACCGTTTTGGCCAGGCTGGCCTTGAACTCCTGACCTCTGGTGATCTGTCCGCCTCAGCCTCCCACAGTGCTGGGATTACAGGTGTGAATCACTGCGCTCCGTCATTTTTAAACATTCTGTTAGACAGTAGGGGATTGCTAGTTTTTTATTTTGATTTACATGAAAGTTTAAGTTTTTAGTGTCCAGTTCCAAATTGCTCACAGTAAGTTATATATTAATTCCTCCAAGGATTAATGGATTGTATATTTCAAAAAAAAAAAAAAAGATGAGAGACATCTCTTTGTTAAATAAAGTTGGTAAACACAATATTACAGAAAGTTAGGTCTTTTTATTGAACAAATTTACACTTTTTTTTTTTTTTTTTTTTTTTTGAAATGATGTCTCACTCTATTGTGCAGGCTGGAGTGCAGTGGTGTGATCTCAGCTCACTGCAAGCTCTGCCTCCCGGGTTCACGCCATTCTCCTGCCTCAGCCTCTCAAGTAGCTGGGACTACAGGCGCCCGCCACCACGTCCGGCTAATTTTTTTTTTTATATTTTTCAGTAGAGATAGTATTTCAGCGTGTTAGCCAGGATGGTCTCGATCTCCTGACCTTGTGATCCGCCTGCCTCGGCCTCCCAAAGTGCTGGGATTACAGGCATGAGTATACTCTTTAATAAAGTATAATGAATTGTGATTTTCCAGAAATGAAACTTGGCATTTATCAAATATAGATGACCAAGTTATTCGTCTTTTATTTAAATAAAGTACAATTAACATATTGCAGAATACTAAGTCTTAGAGAACAGCTAGTCTTATCTATCATAAAGTGTTTGTATTTTCAAATCACTCTCCATTTACAAAGCAGAGTCGCGAAGTGTTACAGTAGCTCTATAGCAAAGACAGTGCTCAAATTTTTATGCCGTTCGCAGATGGAGAAAACAACTCACACCTGTTTAATGTCTGGACAAAATCCAAACAAGCAAGTATGTGATATAGAATGATAGGCGCCTGTTTCCTAATACCCTTAGGAATATTGGTAATATGTGTTTTAAATAATTCCTTTATGTAACTTTTATTATTTTATAATTATACAAGATAAAATATTAAAAAATATATTTCTAAAAACGTATATACCTTCAGATTTTATTTAAATTCCTATTTAAAAGTTCTAATATGTCCAAATCACGTCTATTAAGATTAAAAAACTATAAGACTAAAAGACATGACATTGAACATAGGACTTTTTTATACAGGAAATAGAATACCAAGAAAAATAAATGAGCTTTGTAATATTTTGTTGTACAGAATTATAACATAAATAAAAATGATATAAGGCAACCATAAATAGAAGTAGGTGGAGAAATACACATGTACTTGAGGGAATATAAACTGGAAAGAATTCAAATTAAAAAGTATAGCTGTAGACTGACACAGTGGTGCATGCCTATAATCTCAGCTACTCTGGAGGTCCAGGCAGGAGAATCACTTAAACCCAGGAGTTCAAGTCCAGTCTGGGTAACAAAGCGAGACTCTGTGTATAAAAAATTACAGTATATCTGTAAAAAATGTGAGAAGTAAGCTGTTACCTTTCATCAGTAAATGTCCATTAAATTATATTATTTAGTAAATAAATGTTTATGTAATGCTTTCCTTACCTACTCTAGCAGCTATGGAAGGGATATAAAGATAAATTGGATATAGCCTCCACTGGCTTCCAGCACCTTTTGTTTTGTAGGGGAGATGATTCATGTAGGTAAATGATTTTACAAAACATAAAAGAAAAAGTGCTACAACAAATCATTTAAAAAAAAAAAAAAGTGCTGTGTAATTTGGGAAGTGGTAGAGCCTGAGTTTAGACACTGAAATTAAATGGAAGTTCAAATTAGGCAAGGCATTTTCCTTGGTCAGACATACCAAGTGAAGAAATATGGTTGACTGGGCATGGTAGCTCACGTCTGTAGCCCAGCACTTTGAGAGACTGAGGCAGGAGTGTCACTTAAGCCTAGTAGTTCAGGATCAGCCTAGGCAACATAGGGAGACTGTATCTCTACAAAAAAAAAAAAAAAAAAATAGCCAGGTGTGGTGTCACACACCTGTATTCCCAGTTACTTGGGAGGCTGAGGCAGGAGGATCACTTCAGCCCAGGAGGTCAAGACTGTAGTGAGCCGTGATCACACCCCTGTATGCCAGCTGGGTCACAGAGTAAGAACCTGTCTCAAAAGAAACAAAAAAAAGCAATATGGATAGTGGTTGGATTCTCCAGGTGCTTGTCCACTACCCAGAAGACAAATCTAATTCATATGACACTAACATATCAACTGAAAGTTGGATTAAAAATCTCAAAATTAAAGTGACATGTATAATACAATTACAGTCGAAAGAAATGAGATTATTTCCACACGGAGTGATCAGAGAAGGTTTTACAGATCAGTGTAGCATTAGAATTGAGCTTCAAGGACCTCAGATTGCAGTGATTGAAGAGCAGATGGGAAGAGATTATAGACTGGTGAATAGCATTTATTCATGGAAGATATACTTTCGAGTACCTGCTATGGCCCTGCACTGGTTAGTCATAAAACTACTGAAATGTAGGCCCGGCCCAGTGGCTCATGCCTGTAATCCCAGCACTTTGGGTGGCTGAGGTGGGCGGATCACCTGAGGTCAGGAGTTCTAGAGCAGCCTGGCCAATCAATGTGGCAAAACCCCATCTCTACTGAAAATACAAAAATTAGTCGGACGTGGTGGTGCACGCTGGTAATCCCAGCTACTTGGGTGGCTGAGGCAGGAGAATCACTTGAACCCTGGAGGCGGAGGTTGCAGTGAGTGGAGGTCGCGCCACTGCGCTCCAGACTGGGTGACAAAGCGAGACTCCCTCTCAGGGAAAAAAAAAAAAAAAGAAAAAATGCTGAAATATGTAAGACACAATCCTAGGCCTCAAAGAATTTCTAGAATACCAAAAGAGACCAAATCACAGATAGAGGAAAGTTGAGAAATATACATGCCTTTGAAGGAATATAAGTAATTAAACTGGAAAGAATTCAAATAAGAGGGTACAGCTGTAAAAGTCTTAAATAGTAAGTTGTGTCAACTTCAAATTCCATGCTAGAAAGTTTATATAGGCTCTGAGAAGTGTAAAAATTTCTGTGCAGAAAGTTCTGGTAAACCTAGCAGAAACCTCCCTTTTCCTCCATTAATGTATTGGTTTCAGTAGATATTTCTCAAGCAACTATCATTTGCTAAACACTTCAGAGATGAGTAAAATGTATTTTCTGTTATCAAAGGGCAGTAGGGAATTTGCTATGTGTACACAGAAAAGCATCAAAATAGTCCTAAAGGGGTTGAATATAGGGGAGGTTACATCTGATCTGAGATCAGGATAGATTACAAGGAGAAAGTCGAGCTGGAGAAAACCATCTGATTTCAAGTTAGAAAAGAAAACCCCAAGCAGAATTTACCATGGAAGTAAGGACATGAAGACAGGAAACCTCCTAGTCGGTTCATGGAAGAGAATAGTTGGAGACGAGACCACGAAGGGAAAATGGGTCATTGTAAAGTGCTTTGAATTTCAGCTTAACTTTACATTTCATTGTGGAGGAATGGAGAGCCACATCAGTCATTGAGGTTTTGTGATTAGAGAAGAAACACTGTAAATGTCTTTAAAAGGATTAGTGCAATGAACTGAATGTTTTTGCCCCCATGTTCCCCCCAAAAATCTTATTTCTCACAAAAATCTTATGTTGAAATGCTAATCCCAATATGATGGTATGATGGTGTTAGGAGGTGGGGCCTTTGGGAGATTAGGTCATGAGGGTGGAGCCCTCATGAATGGGATTACTGCCTTTGTGTTTTATTTTGCTTTTTTTTAAGATGGAGTGTCACTCTTGTTGCCCTGGCTGGAGTGCAATGGCGTGTGATCTCAGCTCATCCCAACCTCCGCCTCCTGGGTTCAAGCGATTCTCCTGCCTCAGCCTCCCGAGTAGCTGGGATTACAGGTGCCTGGCACCACGCCCAGCTAATTTTTTGTATTTTTAGTAGAGATGGGATTTTTTCCGTGTTGGTCAGGCTGGTCTTAAACTCCCAACCTCAGGTGATCTGCTTGCCTCGGCCTCCCAAAGTGCTGGGATTAAAGGCGTGAGCCATCACGCCTGTCCTAGTGCCTTTTTCTGTAAGAAGAAGCAAGAGAGCTAGCCAGCCCTTTTTCCTTCAAGTGAGGACACAGGGAGAAATTGACAGTGTGCAACCCAGAAGACAGCCCTACCGTCAAGCTGGTACCCCAATCTCAGACTTCTAGCCCCCCAGAACAGTGAGAAATAAATTTCTGTTATTTGTAAGCCACCCAACCTATAATATTCTGTTATAACAGCCCAAACTGAGAGAACTAATAATTTCCTAAAAGTGTTGTTGTAAGAATAAATGATGTGATACAGGTCGAGGGCTTAGAAAACTGCTTGGCATGTCAGGTGTGCTATGTAGTATTTTTAATTTTAAATATTTTAATTTTTAATTTTACATGTTAAGAATTTTTAAACAAATATTGGTCTAAATTTGTTTTTCTGTTTTTATTTTATTCTTCGTACAAACTTAATTTTTATTCATACAAACTTTCATTTCATTGTATGTAGGAAAATTTCATTTGTTTATAGAAACACGGCACCTTTTTCAATACAGAAGTTATATTTCAGTTGTTGATAGTTATTCATCTTTTAGAACTTCCGGATTTCCAACTTAATTAAGAAGGACCCTCTCCCCTAGATTGTAGAAACAGATGTTATGCCCAGACCGTTTATTCCCCGAAGAAGACCACCAGAGTCCAGAGTCAAAGCTAAGCAGCAAGGATCTTTATTACAAGTTCGAACCTGGAGCTCTCACTTGCTGGTGAAACGAGACGGGCAGGAGAGCTCCCCCACTGAGCTCCGAACAATGTTATATAGTCTAAGGAAAGTAGGCATAGAATCATTATACAAATTAGAGGTATGATTGGCTGGAGTTTGAACAAAGCGATTTGGCAAACTATGATTGGTTCCCGCCATTTCTGATATTTCAGTACAACCCTTGAGGCGGAAGAGCAGTTTTACACAAAGGCAGTTAATTATATTGCGTCAGGTTGCACAACCAGTTTATGGCTATCTTGCTTAAACACACCTTGTGACCTGGCTATCTTACTTAAACATTCCTTGTGACCTGGCCTCAGAAAGAAAAACATGTACTTACAGAACTTACGAAACCTCTGGTACGTCCAGAGATTAGAAAGCAGAACAAAGAGTTTAGCAACATCAGGGAGAGGAAGGGAGGGTACGCATTTTTGTATCTTTGTGTCCTTTCACAGAGTTCTAAGATTTTTGACTAAAGGTATTTTTGTTATTGTTGTTTTATATTTTATATTTGTATCTTTTTTAACTTTTATTTTAATTTCAGGGCCACAAGTGTAGGTTTGTTACATAGGTAAACTCCTGTCATGGGGATTTACTGCACGGATTATTTAACCATCCATATATTAAGCCCAGTAACCATTAGTTATTTTTTCTCATCCTCTTCCTACATTCATAGATTTAAATGTGATAGGAAACTACCTTTATTTTCTTCTAAATGGAGATCTAGTAGTGCCAGTATCATCATTGTATATCAAATGTTTTCTCTTTGAATAATTGTAATGCTATTGTTATATATTACGTACATATATAGGGAGAGAGATTGCATTGTCTCTTCTGTTGATCTAGTATCTATTTTCATGCTAACAATGTATTGATTTTATTAAAGTGGATTGTAGTTTTTTTCATATCTCTAGTAATGAAACTCTTTTCTACTTTCTTTTCGTTTACTATGGTTGAGCATTTACCCTTTTAGTATATGAACTATAAAATAATTTGTCTCTTGCCCAAAAGAATCATTTTGAGGAATTCTAATTGGAGTTGCATTATAAATTAATTTTGGGAGAAATAACACACTGTAACACTTCTGCTATGAGAACATATATATCTTTCTAGGTCTTTCAAACCTTGCTTATGTACTTCAGTGTTATTTTATAGTTTTTAAATGTAAATCCCTATAACTGTTGTGAATGAAATGGGTTTTTTTTTCCATCTCCATTTCCAAGCACTAGTACTTAGTTTGAACAAAATGTATTGATATTTGCATATTGTACATTTTAATATTGTATATTAATTAGACTGGGCTTAACTGAGTGGTTCTTCTGCTGGGCTCAGCTGTGCTCATACATTACTTCAGTCACCCAGGAGGCTCTGCTTCAGGGAGGTGGCTTATCAAAATCTCTTTTATTTTAGGTTTTGTCCTTTTGTCTGTTTTTAAATTGGATGTGGTCTCTAGATATGCAAACATATCATCAAAACAAAACATCTCTCTCTCTTCTTTTACAATACTTATTCCAAGTCTTAATTTTTTTCTCATGCTAAATCCACTGGTACCTTCAAGATCATTTTAAATAAATGTTAACAGTGTTGGAGGTCACTGCTTTCTGCACTGTGGTTTTAGTGACATACTTTTAGTGTTACATTATTTAGAATATCATCTGTGGTTAATATAATGAAAATATTTTTAGCATCCTTCAGCATGCTCCCATTGTTTTTCTGAGAGATTTTATAAGAAATATTCTTATTTTTAATAATTACTTGTGAACTAAAAGTAAATTTCTAAGCCCCCTCGCACTCATCCCCCCCAGCCATATGAATAGACCTCGCCTCCAGGCCAAGAGCATTTGAAAGTTAACCTAAAAAACTAGTTCAGGCCATGATGGGAATGAGTGGTTGGACATGCCTCATTTTACCCTCCTCCCTTTGGAATTCAGGCACAACTGACCAGCATTCACATTAAAACAGAGATCTTAAGACTTTATGTAGCAATAACATCAAATTCCAGTGTGACTCTAGTATAGCATCACTTGACAGCAGGCCCTTAAATAAATTGAAATATTTTGCCCAAAAAGATATTTCTTTGACATGCTTTGAAATGGCCCTGCAAAGCTGTCTCTTGTGGGAAAAAAAATTATATTCCATAGAGAATCCCTTTCCCTTTCCAGGTCTTTACCCTGACCCAGGAGAGAATTGGCTAAGAATCTGGCACCTTTTTAAGTATGATTAAAAAACATTTACAGTCTATTCTCCCTGAAGCCTGCTGCCTGGAGGCTTCATCTGCATAATAAGAACCTTGGTCTCCACAACCCTTTATCCTAACCCAGACTCTCCCTTTTATGGATTCCAGGTCTTTAAGTAAACTCTTTCACCCAGTTGCCAATTGGAATATCTTTGAATCCACCTATGATGTGGAAGCCTTACCCCTGCTTTGAGTTGTCCCATCTTTCCAGACCAAACCAGTGTTCATCTCATATGTATTGATTCATGTCTGACGTCTCCTTGTACAGGCACAGTGGCTCATGCCTATAATCCCAACACTTTGGGAGGCTGAGGCGGGCAGATCACTTGAGGTCAAAAGTTTGAGACCAGTCGGGCCAACATGGTGAAACCCCATCTCTACTAAAAACACAAAAATTAGGTGGGTATGGGGATGCGCGCCTGTAATCCCAGCTGCTTTGGTTGCTGAGGCACGAGAATCGCTTGAACCTGGGAGGCGGAGGTTGCCATGAGCCGAGATCATGCCACTACACTCCAGCTAGCGCAACAAAGTGAGACTCTGTCTGGAGAGAAAAAAAAAAAAAAAGTATAAAACCAAGCTGTAGCCCAAGCACCTTGGGTATATATCATCAGAACTTCCTGAGGCTCACAGACATGTCCTTAACATTGGCAAAATAAACTTCTAAATTGATTGAGACTTGTCTCAGATACATTTTGGTTTACATACTCTTTCAGCATTTATGTATATAACCACATAATCTTAATTTTATTATAAGAAGTTTCTAATATATTTTCTAATATTGAACTACCTTTCCATCACTGAATTAAACTTTTTAGCTCTAATACCATTTTCATGGGTTGAACTCTGTCCCTCTAAAAGACATATTAAAGTTCAAACCCAATTACCTGTTAACTTGCCATTATTTAGAAATAGGGTTGCAGATATAACCAAGTTAAGATGAGATCATCCTTGTGGGCCCTCATCCCATCTGACTGATGTCTTTATGAAATAGATAGGAGAGATAGACACAGACACACAAAACACCATGTGAAACAGGCAGAGATTGGAGTGATGCATCTATAAGCCAAGGAATGACAAGGACTGCCAGCAATACCAGATGCTGAGAGAAAGACATGCAACAGATTCTCCCCTACAGGCTTCACAAAGCTGACACTTCGATTTCAGACTTCTGGCTTCCAATTCAGAAAGAATACATTTCTGTTACTTAAAGTTATGTAGTTTGTGGTACTTTGTTATGGTACTCCTTGGAAACTGATGCAACTATCATTTTATATATTGTAGGATTCTACTTGCTAATATTTGATCAATAATTGCAATGTAAAGTATAATTAAAGTGTTTATATTTTATTGATTATGATTTCGCTGTTAAAGTTACTCTAATGTTTTACAGTTAACTGGAGAGATACTCATCTTTTTTTATGATAAGACAATTCAACCAACATTAGAATCGTCTCTTTTTTTAAAGTTAAATGGACCAGTGGTCTGGAATCATTTTGCTCCTTTAAGTTTTCCTATTTGTTTGCAGTTTCCATATGACTACTCCCATTTCCGTGGTTATGGTTCCTTTTGCAGTCCTAACTTGTCTATTCATAGTCTTTATTTTGTAGTTTCTCTTCTTAGTGAGGAGGAGGGGTAAGTAGAGGGTTGGACAGTACCTCCACAGGAGAAAAATAAGCTTGTGGTTCCCCACCTGGTCACAGCCACTGAAGAGACTTAAAGCGGCCAAAGGGAGGCATCACAAATTGCTGGGTCCCCTGAGTCACGTGACTCTAGTGCTCCATCTGCCAACATCCAGTGACAGCATTTTCTATCAGTTACATAAATGCAAAAACCACATCAGAACTTAGAAACTTAAGATGACCACCATTTATTTTATGATTCTGGGTATTGGCAATTTAGGCTGCTCAGCTGGGCTCACACATGTGACTGTAGTCACCTCAGCCTCTCTGCTTCTGGGATGGGCCTGGGCTGTGAGTTGGGGTGACTGGCATGACTGGACCGTGTACCTCTCATCATCCAGAAGAGCAGCATGGGGCTTGGGGTCTTCCCGGTGGCACAGGACACTGAGAGAAAGCCCCACTGTACAAAGCTTTTGGGCTTCCCTTCATGTCACGTTTTCTAATGTACCATTTGCTAAAGCAAGTCATTGAAGATAGCTCAAACAGCATGAGTGTCACTACCAATGGGCACAAATAAAAAGGAAGGGGGGAAAATTGTGATTATTTTTTGTGGTCAGCCACCCAGTATGCCTATGGAAGGGCAGAGGGTGGGCTGAAATCCCTGCAAGCTTTCCTCCTGGGTCAGGAATGCTTAGGACGTATAGCAGGATCTTTCAGGGTGTGGGTATATTGCGATTTGTGTCGTAGGAAAGGGAAAAATTACTGTCTCCTAGTACAACTGGGAAGAAGTAATGGGTGATAAAACAACTTCCCTTGTTACTCTCCCATAGAATAAAAAGGAGTTCTCTAACCTCTATGAAAATTAGAAGAGTAGAAGCCACCTTCTCCTTTTAATTAACATAGTTTTTGCGTGAGTTGTCTAAAAGGGAAGGAAAATTGGATGAGGGGAAAATCATCTTATTTTTAATTAACTCACCTTTAGTCTGAGGTAGTTTAAAAAGAACAAGTGCTTTTTGGGGCAGTCTCAGCTTATTTGGGAAGGGCTGCGAATAGTGGCTATGTTGAAAATTTGACAAGCAAGGCCAGAGGTAAGGCCACTGCAAGGTTGGCATGGCCTATGAGATGGTATATGAACAGAGGATCAGTTATTTTAGGAACACAGAAAATGACCTTGAGATCTGACCAGACTTCGGACTCATATCTTACAATTTTCCTCAACTCTATTTCTCCAAATGTGTTTCTCACTTCTTTTACATGAAGAATAACCTTAAGAACCAGCACAATGTGTACAGCCTGAAAATTAGTCCACGTGGTTTGCTTGAAAAGCAGACCATGAAGTTTTTTGAATACTTCATTTCTTTAAGGAAACATTGCTTTTGGCTGGGCTCAGTGGCTCACGTCTGTAATCCCAACACTTTGGGAGGCCGAGGTGGGCGGATTGCCTGAGCTCAGGAGTTCGAGACCAGCCTAGGAAACATGATGAAATCCCGTGTCTACTAAAATACAAAAAATTAGCCTAGCTTGGCTATGTGCATCTGTAATCCCAGCTACTCGGAGGCTGAGGCAGGAGAATCGCTTGAACCCAGGAGGTGGAGGTTGCAATGAGCCAAGATTACACCACTGCACTCCGGCCTGGGTGACAGAGAGAGACTCCATCTCCACAAAAAAAAAAACAACAAAACAAACAAACAAAAAAAACACAAGAAAACATTGCTTTGAACAAATATGGCTCCATTGCTAAAAGCACAAATTGTATAAACTTTAAGGAATGTTAATAAATGTGCATAAATAGTTTCATACATATTGAATGTCAGTTTCTTTTAGGTAATGCCTGCATTTTGTTTTTGTTTTTGTTTTTTTCTTCTTGAGACAGAGTCTCATTCTATCACCCAGGCTGGGGTGCATGATCTTGGCTCACTGCAACCTCCACCTCCTGGATTCAAGCAATTCTCCTGCCTCAGCCTCCCGAGTAGCTAGGACTACAGGCACGTGCCACCATGTGTGGCTAAATTTTTGTATTTTTAAGAGAAGGGGTTTCACCATGTTAGCCAGGAAGGTCTTGATCTCCTGACCTCATGATCCACCCATCTCAGCCTCCCAAAGTGCTGGGATTACAGGTGTAAGCCACTGCGCCCGGCCAACTCCTGCATTCTTACTCTGACCATGCTCTGACGGAGGTTGCCAATGGTGGTATTTTACTGTAGTGGTCACAAGAATCAGATCCAAGTGGCTCCCATCCTATTACTCCATCTGTTTGACTATGGGAAATAGTTCAAAGAGAGATGTATCCTGGGGAGAGAGAGTCCCCATCCTTGCCATTTATTTATTTATTTATTTATTTATTTATTTATTTATTTATTTTTTGAGACAGAGTTTCACTCTTGTTGCCCAGGCTGCAGTACGATGGTATGATATCGGCTCACTGCAACCTCCATCTCTGGGATTCAAGCCTACCTTAGCCTCCCAAGTAGCTGGGACTACAGGCGCACACCACCACACCCAGCTAATTTTTGTACTTTTAGTAGAGACGAGGTTTCACCATGTTGGCCAGGCTGGTCTCAAACTTCTGACCTCAGGTGATCCGCCTGCCTCTGCCTCCCAAAGTGATGAGATTATAGGTGTGAGCCACTGCGCCCAGCCTGTCCTTGCCTTCTTACGTGCTAAGAATGAGCTCACTGATTTCAAGACGGTGTACTTCCGAAGACATAAAGAAGCCAAACTATTATAATGAACCTACAGAACCAGCAGGTGTAGGAAACATGGAGAAAGCCCTTCAGTTTTTTGAGTCCTTGGATACAGGGCTTCGTATCTCCAGATATCTCCCCACTTTTTCTGTGGCTTGGTTTCTCATTACCAGTTATAACCCACTAAATTCTCAGTTTACTTAACTAGCTCAAGTTGCATTGCCTCTCACAGACAACCAAATTACCATGAATAACACAAGGTACTTGTCAGCTTGCTTTACACATTAAAAAAATACATATACATTTGTTTCTTTCTGAGGGATTAATTTACTGTGTTTAAATCTATTTTTGTTTAGTTGATGCTTTTTTTTCTCTCTCTCTCTCTAAATTGGGAAAAACGCTCCTGCACTTTATATATCAGGGTCTGCAGAAGAGCTGCATTGATGCAGGTCCCTGCTGCCTGCTCAAAATCAACAGCAGATAAGGCCTTTCTATAGAATACTTCGTTTCAAAGATGCTTATTTATTGTTAATTTATCTGTCCTTGCATAAGACTAAAAAAACAAGGTTTACCCATTTATGGGAATTGGTTTGATTTTGTGGCAATTTGTCTCTGGGAGATTTTTTTCCCCCTCCAGATATATTTAAAAATTAAGGCAGGTTATAAGTCCACCAAAAGTCCAGATTACAACAACTAAAGTTTTAAAGAGGCAAGTAGGGACGTTCCTCAAATATTGTGAACTAGTTCATTTCATTTGGCTTATTGTTTGTCAAAAAATATATAATTTTTTTTTAAACAAATGGCATGTTTGTATTGGGGAATTTAATTTTTCCCAAATTTGAAATTTTCTTACCTGGTATTGTTAATTGTATCATTGGCACATTACATTATTTTGTGGCCTTAAAGCTAGATGGTTGCGCGTTTAATTCCTTGAATGGTTATGCAAATAATACAATTGTCTTCCTATAGCACATATATATATAGCATATTTTATGCCATTCAAAAATGAGTGCATTTTCATTAAAACTGAAATGGCTGCAATGTTTTGTGTTGTGTGTTAGTGTTTTGTTTGAACAACTCTGGGACCATGACAAAAATAGCTAGGAAATAATATTAGGTGCATAATATGGTGGTTCCATTAGGTACTATAATCAGAAATAACAATCAACAATCCACCTGCCCTTGGGCTGCTATGATTGATTAAAAACCCAGGTTTTATGTGAAGATTTCATGAACCTCTTGTCATGGTCTCATCGAATTTTATAGATATGATCTATGTAATTGTAAATTTGATAGCTTTTTTCTATAAAATTTATTGTTTCATTACATTCTTGACTGGCTTTGGGGAAGTAGAGAAAATATTAAATTGAGGTAATAGCTATCTCTACCTGCCCAAAGTTCTCTGAGAAATTGGAAATAGGTTAAAATATTAATCAGGAAATACTCAGGTGCTAAAATAGTCCATGTACCACAGGTTTGTTGTATTTCCGAAAGTAAGACTTTTCCTTAAATGTTGTTTTACCTCCGTAAGGAACACACACTTTCTTTTGAACCTCTTTTCCTAGGGGAAAGAAAGACCTTTCAACTATTTCTTATGAAATGGGATGAAAATTACCAAAAGATAGATTGGCACAGATTTGGAGTTAGTGTAAAAGAATGTTGCCTGCATCGTTCTCACGCTACAATGTTCAATTTGTCAACAATAGCATATTGGTTGGTGTTAATAAAACATTGCTACATATTAATTAAGCAAAGAAGAAAGAATTAGCACTGGCACAAGGAGAAAAAGAAATAGATTCAAAACGTAACACTTAAAATGAATAAAAAAATAAAAGAATCAAGGAGTAGGGCTTAGACAAAGGTACCTAAAGCCTCAGAAGGCTTAAGGAGAAAGAAGGCATGAGAAAAGATTGTAGACAATACCTCTAAGGCTAGTCTATGTCTAGCTTTCCACGTTCATTATTAGTCTGTATGGTAATAAATGTACTTGCATGATGCCAGGAGATTGATGCCTTTGAATTAATACTTAGTTGTTTCAGGAAGAGAGTGGATGAACCTTATTGTTTTCAGTAAGTTTGTGCAGTCTCAGATAATATAGAACCTAATACTTATTGGAGTTAATCCTAGTACTCTTTTTCTGAGGGTATTTCTTGCACAGCAATTCAAAGACATGATGGTTGATGTCTCTGTTATTTGCTTCACTTTGGCTCATGGCCATGGCATGGCGGCTACAGCTTCAGCTATCACTTCTGCATTCAAAGTTGGAGGAACCAGGGATAGACCTTCTAAGTGAGTACACTTAGAAAAGTGGAGTAATTGGGAAACTTTAGAAAACTGAAGTAACTGGGAAACTTTTAAATCTATTTATCAGGAAAACAACAGCTTTCCAGAACTTACAACTTATATTCCCCAACATAGTTCCACCGATGTTTCATTGGCCAAAATTAGGTCATATTGCCAGCCTTACCTAGCTACAAGGAAGCCTGGAAAAGTGGAAAACCTGAATGTCATGATTTGCATAGCCTGATCAGGAAAAAAAAAAGTTATATATATATATCAGTGTCTACTGTGGAAATCCATTAAGGAGTATGGAATTTGTCTATCATATAATATCATGTACTTACTGTTCTGCATGCATCTAATTAAAGAGACCACCTAAACAGGCTAAGTGTGAGCAACAAGGCTGTTTATTCACTTGGGTGCGAGTGGGCTGAGTCTGAAAAGAGAGTCAGTGGAGGGTGGTGGGATTAGAGTTAGTTTTGTAAGTAAGGGTAAGAAGTGGAAAGTTATACTTCCAGGCCGTTTATTGTGGGCAGGGGAAGAATGTCACAAGGTGCATAGTCATGAGGTTGCAAGAGGTCACAAGGCACAATATCAACGATATCACAAGGTCGATTGATTAGTTACGGTAGGGTAGGAACATATCACAATGGTGGAATGTTGCAAGGCTGGTAATCAGTTAAGGCAGGAACTAGCTGTTTCTTCTTCTTTAGTGGTTCTCCTGTTGCTCCAGGCTTTGTGAGTCTAGCAGGCCTCCATGTGTGGATCACAGGAGTCACAATGGCTCAACCATGGTGTAGCCCATTCAGAGGACCTTACACACATGATATACATATATTCAAAGAAAGCTAGAGCACTTTCATCTTAAGGTAGGATGACTTTAAATAAAGTGACATCTGTACAGTGACTAGCTTCTGTCCATTTTCTTTCCAGTATTCAAGTCTGACTATCCCTGTGAAACAAATGTGTCCCTAGACTAAGCCTAGGCAAACTTTCTCCTTAAGAGCAATATACTAAATATTTTAGGCTTTGCAGACTGTGTATGTGACACTGTCTCTGTCACAACTACTCAATTCTGTTGTTGTGTGAAAACATCCATAGATCATATGTAAATGAATGAATCAGGCTGCAATAAAGAAAAAATTTATGAACTGAAATTCAAATTTCATGTAATTTTCACATGTCACTAAATATTATTCTTTGCATTTTTTCTTTCAACCATTAAAAAATATAAAAACTATTATTTAGCTCTAAAGCCTTACAAAGAAACACTGTATGTCATAATGCTGGCACTTGCCCTAAGTTATCTACTTTCTGTGAAGCAAGAATTTAAATGGAAAAGGGGGAAAATATCTATTTTCAATTACCTGTAAACTAAAAATAAAATCCTTAACCCCCATCAACTAACTGAACAAACCCTCTCTGTGTCAAGGGGACCCAAACAAACCTGAAAAACTGAATTCCCAGCCATGATGGGTAAAGAAAGGAAAGGAGGTCAAACAGGATAACTCCTTATACCCCATTCCTTTTGGAGCTGAGGCTCAACTGCCCAGCATCAGCGTTAAAATAGAAATCATAAGACTGACAAAATAGACTCTTTGTGGCAATAAAATCTCAAATTCCGAACTGTGGTATAGCATCACATGACAGATAGCAGATGCTGAAGGAAATTATAATATTTTTACCCAAGCATATAGTTCTTTGACGTAATTTGAAATGGCTCTGTAAAACCATATATTTCTTGTGGGCATTTTGTATCTGTAGAGAATCTCCGTTAAAGCAGCCACATCTTTCCCAGACCTAGAAGAGATAAACTAAGAGTCTGACATATTTTAAGGTCCAAAAAGAGACATTTGCCATCTATTTTCTCTAAGACTGCTACCTGGAGGTTTCATCTACATAACAAGAACCTTGGTCTCCACAGCCCCCTTATCTTAACTCAAGTATTGCTTTGTACTGACATCAACCTTTAGACAAAGCTTAACTCTTTGAACCAATTGCCAACCAGAAAATCTTAGACTCCACTTATGCCTTGTAAGCCCCCTACCCCAGCCCCACTTCAAGATATCCTGCCTCTTTAGGCTGAACTAATGTATGCCTTCTATGAATTGATTTATGATTCGACATACAATTTCTGTCCCTAAAAAGTTTAAAACAAACCTGTAATCCTACTGCCTTGGGAACACCTTTTCAGGACCTCTTGAGACTATTCCCAGGACCATCATCACTTATGGTTCAGAATAAACAACTTTAAATGCTTTACACAGTTTGTTTTAGTTTGCTTTTTTTCCCCAACATATCTATTATATTAATACAATATGTAATATTTAATGTTTGGCATAAGTCAGCAAGGAGTGTGGCTATGGCCCTAAAGAGATCCAGAAGGCACTATTGTCAGAGGTGTGTGAACCAGACCAACTCCATCTTGAATAGGAGCTGGGTAAAATAAGGCTGAGATCTGGGCTGCAGTCACAGATGGTTAAGGCATTCTAAGTCACAGGATGAGATAGGAGGACCACACAAAATACAGGTCATAGAGACCTTACTGATAAAACAGTTTGCAGTAAAGAGGCCAGCCAAAACCCACCACGCCAAGATGTCCATGAGAGTTATCTCTGGCCATCCTCACTGCTATACTCCCACCAGCGCCATGATTTTTTACAAATGCAATTTACAAATGCAATGGCTACTTCAGGAGGTTATCCTATATGGTCTAAAAAAGGGAAGCATGAATAATCCGCCTCTTGTTTAGCGTATCATCAAGAAATAAACATAAAAATGGGCAACCAGCAGCCCCTAGGGCTGCTCTGTCTGTAGAGTAGCCATTCTTTTATTCCTTTACTTTCCTAATAAACTTGTTTTCACTTCCTGGACTCGCCCTGAATTGTTTCTTGTGTGAGGTCCAAGAACCCTCTCTTGGGGTCTGGATCAGGACCCCTTTCCTGTAACACTATTGTGGCATAAAGATTATTTTGAGCTGAAGATATTTGAGAATCAGCAGATGCAAGAGGTATTGTAGGTTTGTTTGTTTTTTTGTTTTTTTGTTTTTAACTCTTCTTATCTTTCTCAAAGCAGAGCCCCCCCCCAAATAACTCAGCTGTCATAAATCCCCTCCATAGGAGTTAAACAAACAGAAAAGATTGACTCCTCTCACCACAGATAAGAAGTCAGCACCTGGATAAGAAATCACTGAAATAGACATTGTCACAAAACTATCTTGTCCCCATCTATTTTCCTAAAGGCCCATTTATCTTTCCTGAACATTCTTTGTTTTCTCCTAAGTACCCTTCTCCCTGCCCACTTCCCTATTACGATGGTATATAAGTCTCAAATGCTAAATGCCTTTTCGAGGTACATTTTCTGTGAGCTCTTCTGTACGTGCTGAGTACATACTGGGTAAACTGTCTTTTCTCTTCCTAATCTGTCTTTTGTTAGATTAGCAAGGTAATTTCCAAAATATGGAAACTCAGTATTGCCCCAGAGGGTAGAGGAAAAGCTTTTTCTCCTCAACAGCCCACAGCAACAGCAACTGGCTCCTCTGATCAGAGAGGACCACCTTGGGCAGGTTATACTGAGAAGACATCTAAAGAGCTGTAGGTGTCCAGGAACTCAAACAAATTTTGTGCAAATCCCTCTCTGTGTCAGTTCTGGCATTTGACATTCCTTACCTCCTATGTGTATTTTATTACATGACAAATAAAATTCCCAAGGCCACAGCACCCAAAGACCCTCTGCTTTCTGGCAATGTGGCATTCCATATTAAGAATTATCCTAATAGCCTTTTAACAGGTCTCTGCAGTCTTGCTCCTTCAACTCTATTCTCTACACTGCAGCGGTGATTACTTTTAAAAAGCAAATCGCTCTCATGTTAATGACTTAAATGGCTTCCCAGGCTGGGTATGGTAACTGGCTCATGCCTATAATCCCAGCACTTTGGGAGGCGAAGGTGAAAGGATTGCTTGAAGCTGGGAGTTTGAGATCAGCCTGACAATGTTGTTTTTGTCTTCATTAAGGCATGCCTTGAGGGTAGAATTCTAGAAATGGGATTGCTGGGTCAAAGTGTTACTTGAGAGGGTTCCATTGGGGGCAAGTCCATAAAGTGAAAGCAAGTTTATCAGTGAAGTAAGGAAGCAAAAGAATGCCTATTTTTTTTTTTTTTTTTTTTTTTTTTTTTTTGAGACGGAGTCTTGCCCTGTCGCCTAGGCTGAGGTGCAGTGGCATGATCTCGGCTCACTGCAACCTCCACCTCCCAGGTTCAAGCGATTCTCCTGTCCCAGCCTCCTCATTAGCTGGGATTACAGGCACGCACCTCCATGCCCAGCTAATTTTTGCATTTTTAGTACAGATCGGGTTTCACCATGTTGGTCGGGCTGGTCTCGAACTTCCGACCTTGTGATCCGCCTGGGCCTCCCAAAGTGCTGGGATAACAGGCATGAGCCACCGTGCCCGGTGAGAATGCCTATCTCTTAGGCAGAGCAGCCTCGAGGGCTGCTGGTTGGCTATGTTTACAGTTATTTCTTTATTGTATGCTAAACAAAGGGTGGATTTTTCATGAGTTTTCCAGAAAAGGGGTGAGGATTTCCAGGGCTTCAGGATTCCGCCCCCTTTCAGACTATATAGGATCATATCCAGAAGTTGTCATGGCATTTGTCAACTGTTGTGGTACTGGTAGGAGTGTCTTTTAGCATGTGTATGCATTGTAATTAGCCATAATGAGCTGTGAGACCACCAGAGGTCATTTCCATGGCCATCTTGGATTTAGCAGGTTTTGGTGGCTTCTTTATTGCATTCTGTTCTGTCAGGAGGTTCTTTATGACCTGCGTCTTGTGGTACCAGTCCTACCAGTCCTGCCGACCTCCTATCCTACCCTGTGACTAAGAATGCCTAACCTCCTGGGAATGCAGCCTAGCAGGTCTGATCCTCATTTTATCCAGCCCCTATTCAAGATGGAGTTGCTGTGGTTCAAATGCCTCTGACAAAAACATAGATGTGTCTGTAATTGTTGGTATTCCACCAAATCCCCTTCTACCTATTTCTCATGTCAGATTTGAATCAGCCTAGTTGTGCCAACTCTGACCTGGGGGCCAGGAAGTTTCATGACTCAGTGGCCAATTAAATGCTTACAAATTCCCAGTTCATTGCATAGCTTTCACACGCCAACAGCCATGCAAATTTATCCAACACACACAGGCAGTGGTAAGAGAGAGGGGGAAGGGGCCACGGCGAGTGGTTCTGGAAGTGAGCTTACTGACTGACACACTAGCAGGTCTGGTTATCCTCAGAACACAGACCATGGTGAGGTGTCACTGCTCTTCTCCCCCAGCCTCTGGAAAAGAGGCCTCTGAGTTCTCACGGGCAGAGCTTCTGCAGTCTTCTTGGCCATGGTCAGTGTCTTTGCAGTTTTTATGGCCCTCTGCAGGAACGTCCGTCCATAGCCATTATCTCAGTCTCCTCTTGTCTGATCTTTGGGGTGCCTGGCCATAGCAGGTGTCCTCTTATCACCTCAGTCCACCATATATATGCTCATTACTCTGTGACATCCGCAATTTTCCTATAAGTTGACTCGCTTGTCTTAAGCAATTCCATTCTGAGAAATTTAGGATCCCGAAACATTAGGTCAGTGTTTAGATCAAACATTAGATCAAACATTAGAAGGTGAGAGCAATGTTGCTCTCCCACCTGCAATGTGTGAGTGCCTATTTTTCCACAACTTTACCATCAGAACACTTAGCAATTTGTAAAATTATATTTGGCAATTGGACAGATAAGAAACCTTTTTTTGGAGTTTCAATTTACATTTCTATTATTAGGAATGAAGTTGAGAATTTTTTGCCTTTTTTGATGAACAATATGTTTTGCCAATTTTCTGCAAGCCTTTCAGTCCTTTTTTTTTTTTTTTTTAGTTTTTAAGAACTCTATGTACTTCAGGTTTTTCAGGTATTAGACCTTTGTCTTATGAATTTCAAATAATTTGCTTTACTTCATCATTCATCTTCTGACTTTATGTCGTTGTTGCCATGCAGGAGTTTTTATTCACTGTGTTAAATGTAAATCAGTCTTTTTTTTTTTGTATTTTTTCTACATTTTATTCATAAATATAAATAACTAACGTCCCCACTCTCAGATTATAAACAAATTCACTTTTATTTTCTTCTAGTATTTGTATGGTTTTTTTAAAGACAGACATCTAATTCATTGGATCATATTCTGTTTACTTGCTGTCAACTGAAGAATGATGAGGCTCATAAATCTGGAAAGTAGAGTTTTATTTCTTATAAAGGGTTGCAGCCTGCAGGTGGCCATTCTGACAGGCTGGCAAGCACAGCCTTTGGCCAGAAGTAGGAAACAGGTCGGAAGAAAAAGGCAGGGATTTATACTGAAGGAGGTGGTCAAATAAATGTATTCAATAAGCTATGGGAGGAGTCATGAATCGTTACGAGAGGAGAAACCTGTGCATGCGCAGTTGGGCTTCCTGCCTCTTCATGGGACCCATGTTCAAAAAATGAAGGCTTTGGTATGATCTGAGGGTAGAGTTTTCAGCCCTGTGATGTCAAAAGATGAAGCAGAGGACAAGGTAACCCTTTCTACACGTCCTCTATAAACTGGCCAAAATCACTCTGTGGTCAGCTGTCTCTTATCAGGAAGAAATGCTGGTTGGTTTTTTGGTGGAAACTGCAATGCCAGTGAGGCAGCATCAGGCACTTGGTTGATGTCAATGGTGGAGTGTGTGTTTCAAAAAGGCTGGTCTCTGTTTAACCCTTAGGAAAAAAACTTAATGGCAGTCAGCGAGGGAGGGAGTTCAATGAGTCGTGTCTGACCTCCTGTCCCATCATGGTCATGAATTCAGTTTTCTAGGTTCCTCCGGGGTCCCCTTGACCAAGAAGAGAGGTTCATTTAGTTGGTTGAGGGACTTAGGATTTCACTTTTATTTCTTATTGATGAAGTAAATAACCTATTTTATCTTTCTCCAAATGTTTATTGAGTTTTCACAAAAGTTTCTGGAAAGCACAGCTCTTCTCAAGTGATTTAGATGCCGCCTTTATGATAAAATAATTTTTTATACGCACTCGGATTATTTCAGCACTTTCTTTGCCGTTTCCTTGGTACGTTTATTCTTACACCAACGCCAGAGTGTTTTCATTATCAAGATTCTGTATTATGCTTTAATATCTGGTCAGGCTGACATTCATCACTCTTGTTTTTCAGAATTTCCCTAGATATTTTTGCTTGTTTATTTATTTTTTTCATGTGAACTCTAAAATCAGCTTGTCTAACTCCAAAAATAAATTACCAATATTTTCCTTTGGACCATGCTGAAAAATCAACTGGGAAATGCATTCTATAAAAAAAACTGAGAATGTATTTCAGTTTCTTCAAGTGTATTTTTGTGTTTCTCTCTGTTTTTACATTTTCCTCATATAGATTTCCACATATTTCTTATTTATTCCTAGATTTTTGTATCATTTTTCTATTATCGATTGACTCTTCGCTTTCATTGTATCATTTAGTTGATTTTTATATATTGAGAGACTTTTTATTTGTGTCTAACTTTGTATCCTGCTTCCTTCTCAATTATCTTAATGTTTGTATTAATAGCAGTTGATTCTTAATAGTTCTCTTGGGATTTCTAGATATATGTTACATTATCTGCATATAGAGGTAATTTTACTTTTTAATTTAAATTCTTACCTTTCATTATTATTCTTTATTTTTATGTATTATGCATATATTGTTTAATGCCTCCAATTTGATAGTAAGTAGTGATGGCGATACTTTTAATAGCTTTGGGTTTTCCCATTAAAGAAAACACTGGCTTCAGACTGACATAGATGATTGACTGATTGACTGATTGATTGATTGAATATACATAAATTTATATTGAGGTATTATTACTATTTTATTAAGTTTTCTTTTTTCATGAATGGTGATTGGATTATGTGAAATTTTCTTTCAGTATCTATGGAGAATATTGTATTATTTGTTCTCAGAGCTATCAACATGATGAATTTATAATAAATTGCCTGCATTTGGAACATCTTTAGATTTGTATAATATAGGCTGCATATTCATATGATATATAAATGTGTATGTATATATTTGTGTGTGTGTGTGTGTGTATCTCTCTTTTTTGTTTGTTTTCTTTAAAGACAAAGTCTCTCTCTGTTGCCAAGGTTGGAGTTCAGTGGCACCATCATAGCTCATGGCAGCCTCCAATTCCTGGGCTGAAGTAATCCTCCCATGTCAGCCTCCCAAGTAGCTAGGACTACAGGTGTGTGTTATCGTACATAGCTAATGTTTTATTTGTTTGGTAGAGAGAGGGTCTCACTGTTTGGACCAGGCTGGTCTCAAACTCCTGGTCTCAAAAAATCCTCCTGCCTCAGCTTCCCATGCATGACCCACTGTTTGTGCATGGTGGTTTATATTTTTATATGCTGTTGAATTCCATTTGCTAAAAATTTATTTAGGATTTTTGGATCAATATTCACAAGTAAAATGTGTCTATATCCATTTTATGTGTAGTCTTTATCAGTTTTAGAAATCAGATTTACATGACAGAAGGAGCCAAATTCTGAGAGGTGATTATAAAATGTTACACTGCATAAAGTTTTCTTTCTCCTTTTCCTTTATAATATGATATATTTCTGAACTAAAGAGGAGAGATCATGCCCTTTTCCCAGGGCTGCCAATTAGGCATTATGTCAAGAAGAAAATCACCTGCAGTTTTGCAAGCCAGGACAGCCCATCACCCTTAATTTCCTTCAGGTCCCAGTTGGGCCAGTAAGAGTAGTTCTAGTAAAAGAGGTGTGTCTCCCAAAAGCAATGGCAACAAAAGCCAAAATAGAGAAAAGGGATCTAACTAAACTAAAGAGCTTCTGCATGGCAAAAGAAACTACCATTAGAGTGAACAGGCAACCTACATAATGGGAGAAAATTTTTGCAATCTACCCATCTGACAAAGGGCTAATATCCAGAATCTGCAAAGAACTCAAACAAATTTACAAGAACAAACAACCCCATTAAAAAGCAGACAAAGGATGTGAACAGACTTCTCAAAAGAAGACATTTATGCAGCCAACAGACACATGAAAAAATGCTCGTCATCGCTGGTCATCAGAGAAATGCAAATCAAAACCAGAATGAGATACCATCTCATACCAGCTAGAATGGCGATCATTAAAAAGTCAGGAAACAACAGATGCCAGAGAGGATATAGAGAAATAGGAACTCTTTTACACCGCTGGTGGGAGTGTAAATTAGTTCAACCACTGTGGAAGACAATGTGGCAATTCCTTAAGGATCTAGAACTAGAAATACTATTTGACCCAGCGATCCCATTACTGGGTATGTACCCAAAGGATTGTAAATCATGCTACTATAAAGACACATGCACACGTATGTTTCATGTGGCACTATTCACAATAACAAAGACTTGGAACCAATCCAAATGTCCATCAATGTTAGACTGGATTAAGAAAATGTGACACATATACTCCGTGGAATACTATGCAGCCATAAAAAGAATGAGTTCATGTCCTTTGCAGGGACATGTATGAAGCTGGAAACCATCATGCTGAGCAAACTATCACAAGGACAGAAAACCACACTCTGCATGTTCTCACTCATAGGTGGGAATTGAACAGTGAGAACACTTGGACACAGGGCACGGAACATTATACACCGGGGCTTGTCAGGGGGTGGGGGGCTGAGGGAGGGATAGCATTAGGAGAAATAACTAATGTAAATGACGAGTTGCTGGGTGCGGCAAACCATCATGGTACATGTATACCTATGTACCAAACCTGGAGGTTGTGTACATGTACCCTAGAACTTCAAGTATAATAAAAAATAATAAAAACTTTAAAAAGAGGTGTGTCTCTCACAGAAAGAATATTATATAAAATCAAGGCTAGTTAAATAGATTTATACGTATTTCTATTCTAATATGAAAATAGATTTGACATCTCATGCTCAACTTGCAGTAATGAGGGTGTGGTGTTGATCTTGCTCTTCAGATATGCTGCAGTCATTGGATTACATTCTGTGATGGCTAATTTTAAGAGTCACCATGACTGACTAAGGGAGACCCAAATAGCTAATAATGCATTATTTTGGGGTATGTCTGTGAAGGTGCTTCTGGAAGAGATTGGTATTGAATCAGTATTGAGTAAGGAAGCCGCACCCTCACTTTATGTAAACAGCACCATCGAATCAGCTGGAGGCCTAAATAGAATAAAAAGGCAGAGAGAGGGAAGGAAGGAAGGAAGGAAGGAAGACAGATTCATTTATTCTTATTTTCTCCCTCTCCTTCTTCCTCTCCCTCTTCTTCTCCTGGAGCTTGCACACACTTTTCCTCCTACCCTTGGACATCAGAACTTCAGATTCTACAGCTTTGTACTCTGTGACTTTGACCAGCAAACACCTAGATTTTCAAGTCTTAGGCATTGGACTGAGTCACACCATCAGCTTCCCTGGTTCTCCAGCTTGCAGATGCCATACTGTGAGACTTCTCAGCCTCCATAATCAAGTGAGCCAATTCCCCTGATAAATCCTCTTTGATGCAGCTCTACTTATTTTGATAGCTCTCTCTCTTTCTTTGTATATATCCATTTGGTTCTCCTTCTCTGGAGAACCCTAACTAATACACATTTCATTCATTGTAAATGGAAATACTTCTAGGTGTTAATATGACAGAGAATAAAATGAAGATACTGGAGTTTGAGGAATTAGAACTATTTAGCAAATCCATGCAATGTATCTCCTCTTTCTTGAATTATCATGTCAACTGAGTTGCCACTGTATACTCACAGACACATTATTTTTGATGTTTTGCATCTGTGGATTCATTTAGGATAATCACTTATGATATATGTAGAATTTTAAAACTTCAGTATATTCTCATTCCTCATGTTTTCATCTTATTTAAATAGCTTAAAAATGTAAGTTCCATATAGTTTACAAATGGTTTGTCTTCCTCTTTCCTGTTGAGCTGCTTTCCGTGAGAATTCTTAGTTTAAAAGCCAAGTTTACAGTAATTGACTCATTATATTTTTGTACCACAGAGACAAAATGCAACATTATTGTTTATAGATAGCTCTTTCTCAGCTGTGCCTGAAGACAACACTGTAATTACTGTCTGTAGGCTCATCTTATAGTAATCAACAATATTTAATAAGTGTTCCATTTCAAATTATGATGTAATAAAAACAATGAGGTGATTTTTAAGCAACGTGTTGCTATGACTACTGTTTTCAAAGTTAGATGATATTAACCACAAATTGGTTTTTTTTTCTTATTTTTCTCATCTTGGCCATATGGTCAGTGAAAACAGAATGATTGAACAAATACAACAGCATATATAGATGGAGATCAATTTAGACCGATGCTTGCCACCTTTCAGGCCTGAGTTGGGTTGCTGGCTAAAGTGTGTGTAGCGGAGATATCCCAGGGGCTATGCATTTTCATCAAAAGAAACCTCTCATAGGAGAAGCGAGATTGCTCAGACAAAATAATACATTAAACGGTCCAAAACCTCTGGGTCTCCTCAGAAGTTTAATGCAGGGAGAGAAGACAGAACTAGGGCATTTGTTATTATTCCAGACTATCAATTTGATATGGTTTAGCCTCTCCTCACCCAAATCTCATCTTGAATTGTAATCCCCACCTGTCAAGGGAGGGACCTGGTGGGAGGTGATTGGATCGTGGGGGCAGTTTCCCCCATGCTGTTCTCATGACAGCGAGGAAGTTCTCACAAGAGATGATGGTTTTAAAAGTGTTTGGAAGTTTCCCCTTAGCGGCTCTTCTCTCTCACCTGCTGCCATGTAAGACGTGCGTTGCTTCTCCTTTGTCTTCTGCCATGTTTGTAAGTTTCCTGAGGCCTCCCCAACCATGCAGAACTGTGAGTCAGAAACCTTTTTTCTTTATAAATTACCCAGTCTCAGGTGGTATTCTTTATAGCAGTGTGAAAATGGACTAATACACAATATTAATTCTTATACTAGAAGACAAAGGAAGAAAAATCTGATTAAGCTCATGAAAAATACATTCCAGTTACTTAAAAAGGGTAAGTTTTAGGTAGCCTTTCTAGGGAGTGTTTACTTCTAATATTAATAAAAGTTTTAAACAAGCAGTGTTTATATAAAAGCACATTTAAAATAATATAGTAATATTTTGTTCTCTAATTAAGACAAGATATTTTTGGCATAATGAAAATCACGCTGCTTCATGTTTCTATTGGTTACTAGTTCCTTGCCTCCCTTAATAATAAGAGCTTGACTCCATTCCAGAAACTCAAATTAACAGCCACATCTTAAGTCTTGTCATCCCCAAAAAAAGACTCTCCAAACTCCAATATCACACTCTCCATTTTTTTCCAGCTGATTGCAGCTATTTCTCCACTTTAATTACACTTGTAATTTCTTGACACTCCCATTTTCATTTCCCTTTTATGTATTATTTTCCTTGTATCTTCATTTCCTTTCTAAACCCTTTCATTCATAACCTTAACTACACCCTTCCCAGTGTCTTGATTTCCTTTGTGTTCTGCTGCCTTCATGCAAACCTGCTTAGAAAAACACTCTCACCACAAATCAGTCTCAGTCACCTTCCATGCATTTGTACCTGGTCTCTTCAGCACCGTTGAAAAAAATTGTACAGTCACATATTTGGTGCCATTAAAGCCAACATCTCAAATTTTCAACAAGCCTTACACACTGGCAATCCTTCTATATTTCACTGCCCAACTCTCTCTCCAAAAGCAGCTATTTCAAAACATCTCTTTTTCTTAGGCACCCCACTCCTGCCAGTACTACTTTATTCTTGCCATGGAGTCTCGCCTTTTACTTCCTTCCTTTCTCATCCAGTTACTCACACCCATTGGTTTCTTGTCTCTTTCCCTGTGGTCAGAATGGAAGAATTGGGAGAAACACGTTAGTTCCTGTTCCTGTGTTCTGTATTGCATCCTCTCACTACCTCCTCAGATAAGTCATTCATTCAATTTTACTTCCTCCTACATCCTTTTTTTTTTTTTTTTTTTTTTGAAACGGAGTCTCGCTCTGTTGCTTGGGCTGGAGTGCGGTGGCGCCATCTCGGCTCATAGTAAGCTCCGCCTCCCGGGTTCACGCCATTCTCCTGCCTCAGCCTCCGGAGTGGCTGGGACTACAGGCGCCCGCCACCATGCCCTGCTAATTTTTTTTTTTTTGTAGTTTTAGTAGAGATGGGGTTTCTCCGTGTTAGCCAAGATGGTCTCGATCTCCTGACCTCGTGATCCGCCCGCCTTGGCCTCCCAAAGTGCTGGAATTACAGGCATGAGCCACCGTGCCCGGCCACTTCCTCCTACATCTTTAAAATACCGCTGATTATTGCCTCTTTCCCAGATGTCCTCACACCTTTCTTGTCTTAAAACACACATCTGTGACCTGATGCGCACCTCAGGTGTGTTGACTTCTTTCCCTTCCCTCTTCAGTGAAACTGTTTCATTCTGTATATGTCCTTCCCTCCCCTGCACTCACTCTTTTGCATCTACCTTTATGACAAAATTTCCCTTGACAGAGAAACTCCGTTGATAACCCTGTTACAAAACCCACGAAATCCAATGAAAACCTTTCAGCACTTTCCTTTCTGATTTCTTGTTATCATTTCACTTCGTTGTTGAACTTATTAAAATTCTTTCTTTTGCTTCTATAAATCCACACTTTTCTCATTTTCCTTTTGTATCCTCGGTCAGTCTTCAGTCTGTCTGATTTTCCAAAGTTTCTTCTTCCACATACGCTTTGAATGTGTGTGTGTAGGCGTGTGCATCAGAGATATTCCTCCTGTCCTCTATTGTTCCCACTTTGGCATTCTAGGTGAGTTTTGCATTCCACTATTATGCATTTAGTTAACATTGATGTGACATTAACATCCCCTTTTCTGTGCCTTCGAGTCAGACATTTCTCTGACTTTCAGACCAATCTAGTCAAAGGTTTACTGAATATTTTTATTATACAGAGAGCTTAGTCGCCAAAATTAAAGTCTCGATTTTCTACCAACCCCTAAAATAGCTGTAACTTCTACGGTTTTCTTTTATGGAAAGATGCCAGCATCCACCCAGAAAACTTAGAGTTTGCCCAAGCCAGGAAACCTGAAGTTATCTCTGATGTCTTCCTTCCCCTACTGTCATATTCAAGTTATCACCTTAGCCTACTGATATCTTTTAGAAATGACCTGGTTTGGTCTGTTTCTCATTATACCCAGCACCCTTGCTTGGCATAGACCATGTTCCTTTTTCATCTGTAGTACAAAGAAGTTCTAACTGATCCTACTGCTTCTTTTCCATCTTACTAGTTCTAAAATCTAACTGGAAACAGATATAAAAGTCTTCAGTGATTCCCCACTGTTACTGGGATAAAAATCCAAGTTGCCAAAAATGTAAGAAATTCTCCAAGCTACCTGCAGTTCCCAGATGTGCCATCTCTTCTTTTCCTTTCTTTCTTTTTTAAAATTTGCCTCCAAGCCATTGAGCATGCCACTTCCTCTGCCTGTAAGAAATGGAAACAAATTGGCCTAATCAAATGCCCATTATTTAGGATTTCATTCAAATCCCACCTCTTTGAGGAAGCCTTTTCTGACCTCCCAAAAGCTGAATTGGATGTCTGCTTTATTGCACCATGTGCTACCATTTTTTTTTCTAAGTGCGTATTTCTTTTAATATGCAATATGCAATTCTCCAAGTTTTCCTGTGCCAAACTATCCATCTTTATTTAATATTTGCCTCCCCAAGTAACTTTCAGGAATCCACGCGGGCAGCTCACCTGTTCTATTTGCAGTCTTGGTGACTGCCTCTCACTTCTGCCAGGATTTCTGTTTCCAAACTAAAGCAACTCGTGTGTTCTTCTACCCAGCTTCTCCGAGATGCCGTTAGTATAGACCAAACCCACTTACTCGACTCCTTGAAAATGCAGTAGAAAACAACTTTTTATGTTTTACAAACTTTACGAATTTTTTGGAAATGAAATAAATGTCCAGTCAGAATGTTACACTGCTTCTAGTTACCCTGAGGGCACATAAGCCCAGATTCAAATCCAGAGATTCTCTTGAGCTTGCTGCAGCTCCTACACAGAAGGTTACTGCTCAAATATCACTGCCTGGGATCGCTCTGATTTTCCCACCTCTGTGTCCAGGTCTTGAATTCCCCGGCTCCAAAGAGAAAAGAATATTCATCTCTTTCTAAGCCAGAGTCAACCCATTTCCACCCTAATATGATTAACATTTCTGTATATTCTCCATCATCCAGATAAGGCAATAAGGGTGGTTGATAGTACACTTATAAAACTTCCAAGAGTGTTTTGGTTATCCATTCAGAAATAAGTTAATGTCTGAGTAATCGGTTGCTTTGAATCAAGCTCAGCCCAACTCATTTTTATAATTCTTCCTCCAGCAAGGGTCGTATCTACATCTTTTAAGACGTGGTTGCCATCTTGTCCTCTATTGTGAGTAGATATTTGAACGGAAGACACACTCACCCTGCTAACAACAAACAACTTTCAGTAACAGTCACATCTAAATCCATACCAAAGGAGAGAAACATTTCCGACTCTACAAGGCTCTAACCTTTTACAAGAGGCTCCTAGTTACAATCCCATTCAATCTGTATTCAACTTCTCACTCAGAAGTATTTGCTTTGTTTCATTGGTGGTTTCATAGTTTTGTAAGAATAATGAGTAGAATCTTGTGTTACACTTATATATCTAAAGGACACTTTCTTGTGATTTTATCAAAATGAATTTGCTCCAATGATTTTTCCACTTTTAGAGATAAAAGAATTGCTAAGCAACTTTAAAATAGTAATTCTCCAACTTCAGAAACTTTGAAGTCCCATTAAACACTTCATTGATTATATATAGTACAGTATTATAACTCATTTGCTACTTTTCTATCTCCTCCACTGGCCTGAGAAGATGGACTGCTATTTCATTTCTTGTTGCATACCTTGCTGTAAGCAAGGAGCTTGACACATACTAAGTATTATTAAATAAATGAATGAAAGGGCAAATGAATGAATCATTCAATTGCCTGATCTGATGACTTATCTCCCACCTACACATAGCTCTGCCTCAGTTATCACCTCCTCTAACCAGAGCATAAGACAGCTCTCCTCCTTGTGGTTTTCTTTTATTCTTTTTAATGTGATATTAAAGACATTACATACCTAATAGCACACATACCACTTATTTCATCCTAAAATCCTAGCTTCACAACTCTAACAAGATTATTTTCTTTTTGCAAGGAAAAAAAGAAAACTTGTTGCTAGGGCAATTCGACAACTTTTCAGAAGAAACCACTTTCACGGGGGCAAGTGAAACTGTTCTGAAGTGTTTTGCTCACTTTACCAATTTTGTCTCTAACGAAAATAGAAAGTGAGTGATTAAAATCAGTAGAATTTCAGCAAGCATATGTATTTCAGACACATCATTTCTTCTGAAGGAATAACTTCAGTTAAAATATCAATTAGAAATACGTGGGAGATTACAAAAAACAAAGAAAACACTTAGTAAAGATACTTTTCACTGTGAGATCAAAGTATCAAGTCATTCAACAACCTGTGATTGAATCTTCTAGCCTGCTTTGATAGCACAACATTTGATACAAACCAGACTGAAAACAGTAGAGAGCATCTCAACAGATGAGAGCTATAATTTTAATATATTTACAGTAATAATGCCTTTATGGATTGAATCATTTTATTTGTAAGACAAAAGTATGGGAAATCAATTTTAATTTTTAAAAAGATCACTTTGTATGTTGGAATACATCCCAACACCACAGTTATCTGTTTAGAGAATGAGCTAGGAATGAGATGTGGATTTGCTGCCTTAGACACAAAGATCTTGGTTCCCGTTAATGTTTCTAAGGTGAAAATAAGATTGTCTGGACTTGCCCTTGTATATTTTCCCTAGGGAAATTACCCTTTAAGTTCTTGAAGACTGAAGTTTCTTTGTATACTTTTAAACTTTAAAAAATAATTTCATTATCTTACTGAAAAGCTTGGCCTGTTAACTTACAAAATCTTTAGAGAGCTCTGATATCTAGGTTATCTCATACCTAGTAACTGAAGTGTACCTCAGAGGTCATTCAAACATTTATATAACAAAGTATTATTTATGTTACCTTGAAATATTTCTTAAAAGCTGACTTTTTTATGTACTTCCAGAGAAAACAAAATAAGTAATTACATCAATATTGCCATTCTTTTTGCAAGCTATTTTAACCACATATCATATAACCTTTTAATTAATGTGGGAGAAAAGGTAAACATTTAACTATTTTATTATTTTTCCCAGTGTATATATAGTGCCCTCACCAAAGTCCTATCAAGAATCATTTTTCCTATCTCAAGTCTTCAGTGATGTTGTATTACATCAACAATGCTTTAGTGACATGAATGGTATCATGAAATACTGCTAGCTAGTTCATTCCAAGATTCACTCTGGCTTCACTACTCTTTGAGTCCCTTTAAAGTTTCTCTTCTTAAGCCACCACATCATAATCTCATCTGACAGTCCTTGTTAGTCTCCTTCACTAATTTCTGTTCTCTATTTCTAAATGTTTTCTTTTGCTTAGATCTACTTCTAAACAAAATTTTGACAACCTTCCCTCCACCGCAACCCAGAAGATAGACAGTCCCCAAGGATCTGGGTTCTAACCTCTTTGCTTTCCATTCCCTTTAGTAAAATCCATACACTCATTCCCTTAGCTGTTATCAACCTTCCTTTTGGGTTCTTCAGCTGCAGACCTAATATCCATTTCTCTGCAGATTTGCCCATTTATACTTCTCAAGAATGCATCAGCGTGAATGTGTCAAAATAAGCAAATTCAAAAACTTCCTCCTTAATTCTGCTCCTTGTTTTATATTCTGTTCTGCAAATGGTACCAGCATCCTCAACAAACTCAGCTTGAGGTCGTATCCTACTCCTCTCCATGTACAAGTCCTGTTTAACTTTACAATGTCTTTGAAATCTATTTCCCCCTTTTCGTTTCTTCTACAACCCTTTCAGTTCAAGACTTTGTTATGTCTTCAAGTCATTGTTGTTTAAATGAACTCTTTCTTTTCATGTCTTCTCTCATTTAGTTCCTTCTAAACTGCTGCCCAGTCTCCCTAAAATGTAGCTCTTTCAGTGATTCCTTTTTGTCTACAGAATAGAGTCTAAATCCCTATTATGATTTATACCTAACACCTTCTTAATGCAGTTCTCATCTTATTTGCCACTATTACCCATTTCTAATTTAGGCTTGAGCTTTTGAGATATTCCTGGGATACAGCTTGCGCTCACATATACCTCCCCCGCCAAAAAAAAAAAAAAGAAAAAAAAAAGAAAATTCTTTTACTCATAGTAAACCTGGTAGCCTTTCCACATCTTTGATGCCACGTGGTCCTTGATGCATTTTTAAAAAATTATCCTTTCTAAGTGGCCCCACCACAGCCACTCTGTCATTCTATAGAGCAGGATCTTTCTTCTTCCACAGCAGTTTACATTTTGAAATTTTTATGAGTGATTGTTCCCTAAGCCTGTAACATCCAGACACAGGAACCAGTGGTGTTTTTTGTTGATGCTGTTTTACTCACCTTTACACCCCAAGTATTCTCCCTGAAGCTGGTGTCCCTTAGAGTCTTTCCATTTCAATGTCTCTGGAGAATTCACCCCACAACTCCTATTGGTGAGGGGGAGTATCATTATTTGGCTATTTGGGGCAGGGGACTTGGATGTCCCCTTGGCTGTACCTTGAAAACGTACGTAGAGACCAATGATGTTCCAGCATTTCCACTGCTCCCACTCCAGTCCCAGCCACCTGGGTTGGTTAGTGTTATGTGTCAGTGTGGCAAGGTTACAGTGCCAGCTGTTCAAGCACCAGTCTGGTCATCACTGTGAAGGTGTATCTTCAATGTGATTAACATTTCAATCAGCTGACTCTGAGTGAAGCCAGTTACCTTCTGTGATGTGGGCAGGCCTCATCCAGTCATATGAAGCTTGAGAGCAAAGACTGAGGTTTCCCAGAGAAGAAGCAATTCTGTGTCAAAACTGTAACATAGATATTCTGCCTGAGTTTCCGGTCAGCCTGGCCTGCCATGTGAAATTTGGATCCAAAACTACATCATCAATTCCTACCTGAATTTTTGGCCTCCTGGCTTGTCCTTAGAATTTAGGATGTGCTAGCCACCACATTCATGCATGGCCAAATTTCTTCAAATCTACCCCCTCCCTTCTCAGCCCTGGGTCTCTCTCCTCATATACATACACACACACACACACACACACACTCTCTCTCTCTCTCTCTTTCCCTCGATCTCTCTCTCTCTCTCTCTCTCTCCCTCGATCTCTCTCTCTCTCTCTCTCTCTCTGAGTCATGCATCACTTAACAAAGGAGATCGATTCAGAGAAATGTACCCATCTGAAGAAATGCATTGTTAGGCAATTTCTTTGTTGTATGAATATCAGAGTGCACCTACACAAACCTACATGGCATAGCCTGCTACACACGCAGGCTGTGTGTTCAATCCTATTGATCCCAGGCTACAGACCTGCACAACATGTTATTGTGCTGAATACTGTAGGTAATTGTAACACAATGGTAAGTATTTGTGTATCAAACATGTAGACATAGGAAAGGTATAGTAAAAATACGGTATAAAAGATTTTGTTTAAATGGCCCACCTGTATAAGGCAGATCCCATGAACTGCTGGACTGGAGGGTGTGCTGAGTGAGAGTGAGCGAGCGGTGAGTGGATGTGAAGGCCTGGACATTCCTGTACCCTACTGCAGATTTTATAAATATTAGGTAGGTGCAAATCTAATTACTCTTTTTACCATTAAAAGTAATGGCAATCCTGGCTAACAGGGTGAAACCTCATCTGTACTAAAAACACAAAAAATTAGCCGGGCGCGGTGGCGGGCGCCTGTAGTCCCAGCTACTGGGGAGGCTGACGCAGGAGAATGGCGTGAACCCGGGAGGCGGAGCTTGCAGTGAGCCGAGATCGCGCCACTGCACTCCAGCCTGGGTGACAGAGCGAGACTCTGAAAAAAATTTAAAAAAAAAGTAATGGCAAAAGCCACAGATACTTTTTCACTAGCTTAATACTATACACTTAGGCTGCACAAAATTTATAAACAAATATTTTTCTTCAATAATAAATTAACCGTAGCTTACTGTAACTTTTTAATTTATAAACTTTTAATTTTAACTTTTTGAGCTTTTATAATAGTATAAATGTTATAGAGCTAAACAAAAATATTTTCTTTCTTTATACTTTTATTCTATTAATATTTTTCTATTTAAAAATTTTGTTTAACATTTTCAACTCTTTTTGTTAAAATCGAAGAAACAATACATACACCAGCCTAGGACTACACAGGGCTGAAATAATCTGGGCATCACTAGGTGATAGAATTTTTCAGTTCCATTATAATCTTATGACACCATCATTGTATTAATATATACAGTCCACTAACTGAAACATTGTAATGTAGCACATGATTGCGTGTGTGTCTGCATGTGTGTATGTGTGCATGTGCATGTGTATGTGTGTGTGCATGTGTGCGTATGTGTGTGCGTGTGTGTGTGTGTGGTCACGACTGCCCTCCTTTCACTCTGGCTCCATCTCTTACAGCCTATTCATCACATAGCAGCTAGGATCATCCTTTTCAAACACCAGTCTGCATCTGTCTAGATCAGATAAAATCTATAAACTTGACTAAGGACAGCAGGACTCTTAATTGTCCCCGCCAGGTGTCCAAATACCCCTCTTGTCAATCTAGCTTCTCCTTAACCCACTCCAGCTATCCTGGCATCCAACCTTATCTCCGCTATGGAGATTTGCACTCGTCTCCATTGCTTTTTACTCCCCATGCTCTTTACTCTCCAGCTCTTTACTCCCCATGTCCAGGTCTCTGCTCCAGTCTTTTCCCCTCAAAGAGGTTGCTCCTCATTTACCCATTTACGAATCACTGTTCTCCTACATTAGCCATTACTCTTGATTCCTTTATTTGACTTTGTTTTTCTTCATAATGCTTAATACAACCTGAACTTCTAACACTTAATTATTTCTCTACTTTTAATTTTCTGTCTCCCTAAGTAAAGTAGAAGCTTAATGAAGGAAGAAAAAGTGTCTGTCTTATTCCCCAAGTATCCTCAAAATACTTGGTATGTAGTGACAGCTCACTAAATCTTCATTTAGATGAGTGAATGAGTAGTCTTCATCTGAAATTTTATAGCGTACTGCTCTGATAACATAATTAAAGAATTACTTCATCATTTGGCTGAATATATAACAAACAAAAGACTCAGTTCCCAGTTAAAGTGAATGTACTGTATACAGAATGATAAAAGATTAACATAAAGCTGCATGAGAAGATTACCAAAGGAAACATATTGACTATTCATTCTTATCTCCCATTCTAGAAATCTGTGGGTTTCCATGGTGTGACAAGTTCTTCGACATAACAGTCACAAGCACTTTTGCAAGCCCACCAGATCATTTTCTCTCATTACATTTTCATCTCTTATAAAGGAATATATTCTCCTGTTTAAGTAATATTGAACCCAATTCTCTTTAAGACATAAATTAAACCTCTTATTTAAGTGAAGAATTAGGTCAGTCTTATCTAGATTGGCTGTCTGTATTATCTAAATTGTCAATCAGTTAGGAGATTCCGAAGGCAGAATGTTACAGTGGAAAGAGCACTGGAGTAGGAATCACAGTACTGACTCTGGCTCACATATTCCCCATGCATGGTAAGCCATGCACAACTAGGCCTCACAGAGCAGAGAATGATAGTCATACCTTATATGACCCATTGACAAATGCGTGGCTGACCATGTGTGAGCAGGTGTCAGCATATGTGTGTGTGCAAAAGACGCAGAAAGAGAAAAGATACAACACATGGATATACTTTGACCCTTGGTATTTACAATATCAAATAAAATGATTACTGAATAATAACCACTAATATTTTTTGAGCACATATGAAATTCTAGACACTGTTCTAGGTGTTTATACTCATTATCCCAGGTAATGCCATGGAAGCCTCATGTGATCAATCTGCTTATCATCCTCATATACCTGAGCCACCTGAGGCATCCAGAGATTGTATAACTTGCCCAGGGTCACTCAGTTAGAAAGCAGGTGTCAAACTTCAGGGTGAGGGGATCTGCCTCAGGAGTCTTGAATTCATCCACCATATTATATAGCTGCCTAGATGCAGCCATAGGAGATATTTTGGGTCAGGCGTGGTGGCTCATGCCTATAATCCCAGCACTTTGGGAAGCCAAGGCGGGCGGATTGCTTGAGCTCAGGAGTTCAAGACCAGCCTGGGCAACATGGTGAAACCTCGTCTCTACTAAAAATACATTTTAAAAAAATTAGCTGGGCATGGTGGCACGTGCCTGTAATCCCAGCTACTTGGGAGACTAAGGCATGAGAATCACATGAGCCCGGGAGGCAGAGGTTGCAGTGAGCTGAGATTGCACCACTGCACGCCGGCTTGGGTAACAGAGTGAGACCTTGTGTCACGACAAAACAGAACAAAAGACATTTTGGAGAATTTTTGCTTTTCAGTTCCCCATTACATGATAGAAGTATGTGAGATCCAGCATAGACTAGACTGACTTATGGTAGAGGCCTTTAAATATTAATGCCTTTTCGTCTTTCCAGTATACGACTGCCTCTTTCGAACTTCTCAATAGATATACTCTTTCTTCCCACGGGCACTTTTGGTCCTGGTGGCTCATCATACTGAGTTTAAGTTTGTAACAAGTGAAACTGGTGTATATACGGTTCTTCTGGAATAGGAGGTATTACTAAGAATAAATGCTATTTATTTCTACACTATTTTTGTAACCATTTCTACTAGCCAGGAACTGTGCTAAGTAATTGCTATAGATAACACTCATTAGAAAAGCTCAAAATTACTTTGTTAAACATGTTTTTCTTATGCCTTTGAGAACTATTTTTTATAAATATTTTAAGACTTTTGTCACTGCACGGGCTTGCTACTTGTCATGAGACAAGGACCTGGTGAGGACAAAAGGAAATTCCTGTGATCACCTCACCAGCACTTTCTTTTTTTCACCAAATGACCTTTATAGTAGCAAAAGGTAGATGAAGCCTCAATTCTTATTAGAAAACACAAAAGTTTTAACTAGTTTGTGAACAAAAATAAGCATTTATTTCTCACTACCTACATCCGAGGAAATGACTCACCTGACGTTACATCATATTTAGCCAAAAATCCCTTTGATCTTTTTCGACATAGCTACTCCCAGGGACAGAAAAAAAAAAAAGAAAAAAAAAAAAAAAAAAGAACAGTCTTTCCTTGCCTGGGGGATTAAGAGAGCCAGGTTTGATCTTTTTGAACATAGGTGACCTTCTACAAATTAGTTCTTCTCTTTAAAAAAATTAAAGGCAATATCCATTCGCGGTTTCCTTTTTTTTTATGCTCAAGAAAGTAAAAAAACTGAGGGAGAATAAAGCGTTATCTCCCAGAAAGCATATTTTTTCCTAAACATGCCTGAAGTATGTCTGCCTCTGGTTGTACAATTTGATATTAATCTCTTTGAGCCACGAATCAGATTCCTACCTAAATTGCAATTGCCGGCCACAGCCAGCATAGTGGATCTTTTCCCAGGTGTGTTCCATCAGCAGTTACTGAATGACAGCTTGCCAGATGGGCACAGGTAGCACTTTCTTTAACTTCTGTGTTCAAAAAGGACATCGAGAACCCTAGAAGTATGTTCATTGCTTATCTGAAGTGTAAAGAAATTGAACAAGTTGGCCAGGTGCGGTGGCTCAAGCCTGTAATCCCAGAACTTTGGGAGGCTGAGACAGGCGGATCACAAGGTCAGGAGATCAAGACCATCCTGGCTAACACGGTAAAACCCCGTCTCTACTAAAAAAAATACAAAAAACTAGCCGGGCGTGGTGGCGGGCACCTGTAGTCCCAGCTACTCAGGAGGCTGAGGCAGGAGAATGGCGTGAACCCGGGAGGCGGAGCTTGCAGTGAGCTGAGATCCAGCCACTGAACTCCAGCCTGGGCGACAGAGCGAGACTCCATCTCAAAAAAAAAAAAAAAAGAAAGAAAGAAATTGAACAAGTTTTGAACGAAATTCATACCTACGGAAGCCCTTTAGGGGTAGCTCTTAGAAACCCACCCAAAGTTTCCAGTTTATCAAAAACACAAAACAGTCTTCATCTTTGACATAGTGACCAAATGAAAGTCACATAAAGTAACAGCTTGACCCGAAACGACGCTCTGGGAGCTGGTGATGCCGCTGTAATATACACAGTTACATAAAAGATAGGAAATAGGAGGTTCTTACTGTTTTTCTCCAAGTTGAATACTTTTCTTCTTTAATCAAAATAATAAGCTGTATTTCTCCTTTGAAATTCTGTTATTTAAATTAGAGAACTGAGAAAAATTCTCTCTTGCTAAATCTTCTCATCCCTGTTGAAATGTAATGATGAGTTTCAAGTCGTCGCAGAGAAATAATATTTGCAGCTGTCCCATCATGTCGATGGTCTTCTCTTCCACGTGAGAGCCAGATCCTGTTTTCCTTTTGCTCATAAGTGAGCAAATTAGGAGGAAGGTAAGATGAATAAATCTTCATTACATTCTAGGAAAGAATATTGTAAACTGCTTACTTAAGCTGTACCCAGTAAATTAAATGGTGAGGAGCTCCTTATTACGACAGAAGGTAGGATGACTTTTTAACAATTGGGAAGAGTCCCTGAGAGTGTAAATACTCTAATTTCACGCCTGGCCCAAATATATCAGGAGTGATCTAATTTTTACATTTCAAGCATCGCTCTGTCTCCCTGGAGAATGGAGTGGGTTGTAGTTGAAGTCAGGATCTTAAATAAAACTTTTTACACTGCTCAGAGTTCTACCCTCTCATAATGCATGAGAGCTTGTTCCTTTTTCTGTAAACTTCACACCCATGCTTTCTGCTCAGTATTTATTAAGGAAAATAGGCTCATTTTCCTAAGGGCATTTTTTCCCCCAAGTTTTAAACGTACAAATATTAGGTCTGGCCTTTTTCTGTCACATCTGGTGGTCTGAAATCATTTGCAGAAACAGTATACAATGTTCATGAGGTAGCAAAGAAGGGACGTTGTATCATTTTGCCGTGAATTAGTTCGACACCCCTCTAATCATTCATGGCTACAGAATATTGGAATAAAAGTTGTGCATGTACAGGGGCTGTCACTGCACAAAATATTTTTCAAGCCCTGCCTACACTGGTGCAAATGTCTTCAGCTAAACTTAGGGTTGCCAACCCTTTTCCCCCCAACACCTGAATCTGTACAATCAATAAGTGAAAAAACATTCACCTATAAATTCTCCGTATGTAATTCATATACACCTAGATAAGAAGAGAATTCTGTGGAATTCAGAATGTAATATAGTGTATTGCATTCCATGGAAATTTTTCGTGTACCATTTTATAGAAATTAAAAAGAAACATATTAATTATATGATCTTTAAAATACAAGTTTACTTGTGTTTTGTATGAGTTTTGTCTCCTTCCCCCCCGCCCCAAGTTTTCTCTTGTGGGCATCATTATAGGCCAATTTAACTCATGTATTATACTTGTGACCACATATATTCATAGGATAATGCTAGTTAAACTTTCAGTAGCATATTACAGTTTATTGCAAAGAAAGTTTAGTGATAACCCTCATTATCAAAAAAAACTTCATAATTGCTATTACTCTGAGTATAAATTACTAAAGATAGAATCTGACTCTTCAAGTTATTAAATGCTGGTATGGTATGATGGGATAAATAAAACCATTTCATGCCACTTCATTTAAAATTACTGTTTCTTAAGATTCAGAAATATTTATATGTCCCAATACTCTGCCCTAAGATATACAATATGTATTGTCTCTCAAAGACTAGATAAACAAGTGAGTAATGTTTATCACTATCTGTGAATTTCTGTTATTGTAATATCTAGAAAAACCTTCAAACTTAAGAATATTTTAAATATTCAGTTCTCACAGAACCAATACAAACATCTTATGTTTCCTGTTTCCAGTGAACAGGGCACCTCTTTCTCTCTGTCTTTATTCTGAGCTCCAAGATGGCAATGAAAGGAGCCAATGATTTTTGAATAGAGCAGAGAGATAAGACACCCCCGCTGTCTGCCGGAGTGTTCAGGCCTGACTGCTTTCTCCGACCCTACTTTGATTCCCACTTCACAACCCTTCACCTTCCTGCAGATACCTATCCTGGAAGTCTAGGTTTTGAGGCCCTGGGTCCAGGGAGCACTTGTCAGTTAGGTGTTAGTTAAAACTAGGACTGAATTTTTGGTTGGTTGGTTTGTTTTTCGTTTTGCTTTGTGTTGGTGGTAGAATGAAACATCCTTTAGTCATTTTCTGCCTTGTTCAACTCACAAACACATCTGTGACAAGCATACATTTTAGCTGGAAAGATAAATAATACATAATTTGGATATTTGTCCCTGCCCAAAACGCGTGTTGAATTGTAATCCCCAGGGCTGGGGGTGGGCCTGGTGGGAGGTGTTTGGATCATGGGGAAGGACCTCTCATGGCTTGGTGCTGTCTTTGTGATAGTAAGCTCTAGTGAGATCTGGTCGTTTAAAAAGTATGTGACACCTTCCCGCTCCTCACTGTCTCTCTCTTGCTCCTATTTTCACCATGTGAAGTGCTTGTTCTCCCTTTACCTTCCACCATGATTGTAATCTTCCCGAGGCCTCCTAGAAGCCAGGCAGTTGCCAGCGTCATGCCTCCTGTAAAACCTGCGGAACTGTGAGCCAATTAAACCTGTTTCCTTTATAAACTACAGAGTCTCAGATATTTTTTATAGCCTTGCAAGAGTGGCTTAATACAGTAAACAATAAATATAAATCAATCATTTAACATTTTAGAAGGTCACTAGTGCTACAGAAAAAAAGCAAAAGGGGGGCCATTAAGTGGCATCAACTGCAGGGTGGAGAAAATACATGAGTATGTGTGAATATATATCAGTATATATAGAGAGAGAAGGTTCCACTGTGTCACCCAAGCTGGAGTGCAGTGGCACAGTCGTGGTTCACTATAGCCTCAAACTCCTGGCCTCAAATGATCCTCCTGCCTTGGCCTCCCAAAGCTCTGAGGTTACAGGCATGAGCCACAGTACCCGGCCCAAGATTACAATTTTTAATAGAGTGATGAAGAAAGCCCTCAATGAAAAGATGACATTTGAGCAAAGACTTCAATAATAATTCATCAAATTAAGGCTTATTCAAAGGTATAACTCATACCTGTAAGAAAACTGAATTTCCCAGCCAATAATGATCAAATTTTTAGTATTCTGGGAGACATAACTGATTTTTAAAATATATAATCACAAGACAACCATAAGACTATGGCCACTATATGCACGTTAATATATTTTAGAAGGCAATCCTAGTTGACCAGAGCTAGTGACACTTATTTTTAGGAAAGATTTTTCATTGAGAGAAAAGTTAACATGTTGATTCTAACTCAGAACTTTGGGAATTAACTCCTTATTTTTGTAAGTGCACTATTTTGAGGGGAAGGATAAACCGAAGCAGATTCGTATGGGGTGGGTGTCCATCTATACTTATCACTGAAACCTCCTTAACCTGTATATTTGAAGATACGGAATTTGCACCTTCACCTTCCTCTCAAACCTGCCAGATAGAATGATGGAAACTATTACCTTTGCCAAGGTAATATTTTCCAAGGTAATAGTTTCCTGTGACATTTTTCAGTTCCTCAAATTTTCTCTCAGTTAAAGATTCACGTATCTGCTTACAGATGTCATTGTTAAGCAATATATTCAGTTCACCGGAAAATAAAATAAACATTATCATTACTAGAAATGGGTCAAGTGAACCTATTAGCAAATGTATTTCTAGATATGCATGCTGTTTTAGATGAGTTATTGATTTCAGCTGTAAATAGTCTATGGGGTTTCACTTGTTTCATTTTTAATTTTAGCAGACTCATTTGATAAAACCAGCACACAACTTTTTTTTTAAATACATTTGGAATACTTTTGAACGCATACCTCCCATGTCTGTAAAAAACGGTTTGGAACGTTAACTGCAGAGTTCATCAGTAACTCTTGATGGATCTTCCCTCTTATAAAAGGAAAGTTCTATGGTTAACAACAAAATAATTATAGTTATTGTTATTCTGAGATATGCATAAACATAGGTATGAAAGAAAAAAAAAGGCTATGTACTCATCAAACAAGCCTAAGCTGTGCTACTCTTTCTTTGGTTGCTTCAGTCCTTTACATTTCTTTAGACTCACCGATGTGCTCTGCCATGAAATCTACTGAAAGGAATTTGTACTCAATGTATTACCATGATTTAGAAAAGACCGCAAATCAGTAATGTGATCCAATATTAGAGCAATTTTTTTTCTACCTTTTGAAGTTTTCACTAGCTGAAGTTGTGGGGAAGCGCGTCCCTGCTATATAATTCTGATGATTTACCCCATCTACTGTATGAATAAAAGGAGGTGCTTCTGGCTATGGAATAGCCTGCTGTGACTTTACAGCTTGTGTGAGAGGGAAAATATATTTCATGAGGACTTTATTTCCAATACACTAGGATGTGAAAGTATCAGCCTTCCATCGTGTGTGTGTATTTAAGTATGTGCATATATATGCTTAAAGGTGTACTGTTTTTTGAGGATGGGATCAGTTAATCTTTCCATTTAAAATAGTCTATTTGTTTTGTCTTTAAAAGGACTGGTGTTCTCGCTATCCATGTTTGCCTTTTTTGTAGTATCCAGGAAATCCACAGAAGTTTCCTGGTAACAGTCCAGAAATAGGAATTGATGCCATTTCAGCAAGTTGGTAAATTTAAGTAGGGCTTAGAATATGTGTTAAAGTAAACTAAGTACACTATACATTAAGCGTACTTTATGCCTACGATACATACACCAAGAAAAATACTTCTGGGCAGTATTTTTCTCTTTCTATAAATGTTTTTGCTTCTTTTGCTCTTTTTTTAGAATACGGTCCACAATTGGCTATAGAAAAGTAATTTAAATTCTCAATCTCAGTGAGCAGTATTGTTCTAAAATTGAAAGGAATAGTCTCCGAGGAAGCAAACTAAATATTGTGTGAAGAATTTATCTCTTGGGCAAATATTTCCCATTTTCAGTTTCTTACAACTCAGCCCTCTCCAAGGAAGCTTCCTAATACTTTCATTTATAATCCAAATGATATTTCTGACAGCATATCTGCCTCCTCTGACCTGCCATTCATTCCTGCCTCCCCATACAATGGGCCATAGATGGCAACATGACCAGATAAAAAGCTTTTCCTGAATTTTGGACGTAGTGTTATCTTTGCAGCGTTGAGCAACTAGAAAATAATTATTTTCCACTTAGGTATTTACTGGTCTCATATCTCATTAACTTTTTAAAGCCTCACTCTGCATGCTTGGTATTGCTGCATCATGAGTTTTAATGCTGTAGTTTTGTGTGTAATTGCATTCTCAGAACAATGTATATTTACAGAAGTTAACTTCTAATAAAAGCCTACAGTTTCTTTAGTGTTTACGAAAGCACTATCACATGTGTTTTGACATGTATGGCAGCCCTGGGAAGCAGGAAAGAAAGCTCTTATTACCTCCATTTCACAGTTGATGGTGGTCAGTAGAAAAGAAATTTCCATTCTAGGGATGGAGTCAGAATTCAAAGTTAATCCTTTTCACTCCATGTCTAGAATGCATTCTACTGCTCAATACTGTCGTTCTGATAACAGATGGCTTACTTAATACATCCTAAAAACATTAAATTATAGAACACAGTATAATTAATTTTCATGATGAAATGTATCGATCTGTAAATTTCATTCTTTTTGAGATTACTCTTCTGAAATTCTCTGGGAAAAAGCCGTGACTATGTCTATGACAATGTCTGATTGTTTATTTCCAGTACCTGTTGAAAAGTGTCTTGCCCATCACTGTATCCAGTTACAGTCTTTAAAAGCCAAATCCAACAAAATCTGCCCAAGGTTAAATGATAAAGAATAACTTTATGCTTAAATATTAAATATCTGCATTTAGATACCAACCAATATTAAATATATATGCAGAAATCTGAATATTTGCTCATTCATTCAACCTGTCATTAATGTACTCAACAAACCGTATGTGGTACCCTCCATATTTCTGTGTGGGCGATCCTGGGATACCATGGAAATAAAAATATTCTGCCAGGGAATACAGAGGAAAACACTTGTAGTTCCTGATGTCATCGTAGAGATACAGCATTATGTCTGATTGCAAGTATCCAGGAACTCCAGCATGGCCAGAATAGAAATAATGCATTTGTTGTCAATGGTGATTATTTTAAAAGGTTTTATGTAGTAATATAGATCACAGTTTGTTATTTTAAATTATACCTGGATGTTTATTTCAAAGCTCATGCACTTTCCTGAACAGAGGAACTATCCTTTGCCTTTCCTGTGGAATTGAAACCAAATGTAGTCAAACCTACTTCCAAGGCTTCTGAAGAGTCGCCATAGTATAATGTGTCTTGTACCATCTCAGTGATTGATTTGGCAAATGAAAGAAGAAATCATGTGAAAACATTTCTTCTGCTTTAGGTTGCCAGAACCAAAGCAAAACATAGAGCTAACAGTATTATTGGTGGTCCATACAAAAAATAAAAATAAAATAATAAATTCACTTTTCATCATGTGCTACCTCACAAACCCAAGAAAGTAACAATTATTTTTAAAACCAGGAGGAATATGTTGACTAAGAATCATCAGGCAAGAACCAATATATGAGAGATGAGGCCACTAGGCCATTCTGAAGGAAATAAAGCTGATGAAAATTACAAAGGAATTACAGGACCTGGGACTTGTCATTAACCACTAGAAGATGCTAGCAAGAATCCTCTTGCTAGCAGACTCTCCCTGATCCCTGTCTCTTTTTTTTTTTTTTTTTTTTTTTTTTGACTTTGAAGAAGCAAGCAACCACAAATCCTACAGCTGTATAGAACTAGATGCTGCCAACCTGGAAACAGGGAAGTGGATGCCTCCTCAGACAAGACTTCAGATGAGAACCAGCCCCAGATGATACCTTGATTGCAGCTCTGAATAGATCCTACTCATAGAACCCAAGGAAGCTCTGCCTGGACTCCTGAGCTACACAGATAGATAAATGTGTGTTGTTTTAATCCACTACATTCAGTGGTGGTAAATTGTGTTATACAGCAATGAATAATATGTAATATAATGTAATGTAAATTTGGTAGCTGTAGACATTAGAAATCTGTGAGAAAGCAAGTGTCTACTTAAAATGTGACATTCCAAATAATATCCAAATGCCTCCAGGCTCCACAGTCTGAGAGAGAGAGATGGAGAGAGAGAGAGGGAGAAGCAATGTGAGTAGTAGCTGAATGGGTTGTTTTCATTTGGAATTTAGTGAGATTTGGGCCATAAGAAATTTTATCCCAGTGCCCAGGAGACAGAAGATGACAGACTTGGGCTGGGAAATAGAAACATCTTATGTTTGATGTCGTCTCCCTCCCTCACCATCTTAGCTTATTTTCTCTGGGTGATGGAGCACAAAGCAGCGAATGTCCCCTTCCCCAGCCACCTGGGTTGTAAATCCTGTGTTAGGTCCAGCTCTCCCCCTAAACTTTCTTGCTCATTAGTAGACTTTGGACAGAACACATATGTGTGTGGGAAGAGTGTTTTAGCAGAGCAACCAAAGTATCCCAAAGTACTGCTAACTTGCTGACTTTACAGAATTTAATTTTATTTTTTTCAGTCTACAACCTCCACATCCTGAATCATATTATACAACCACAGCAGTAGCTGGAATATCTATTGAACTGGGTGAAGGTTGTAGGAAAGGTTGACAATGGCATCATTTCCCTTTTATTGCTTTACTTGTTTTCAATCAAATTGAGTGTTTATTGTGATTGGGATGTGGCAGTATGAGTTTTAGAAGAAGCAGAATGAATGGAGGACCAAAAACACAATAGTCCAGAGAACGAGGAGGAACTGAGGTGAGATGATGAAGAAGTAGGGTTGATCAGTGTATCCATGAACTAAGCTTACTTCACACCCAGTTGCTCAACCAATCACACCCACTGTTGCCCGTCTGACTCTCTCAGAGCCCCTATAATCTACAGTGGGCCCCATGGCCCAAAGTTTGAAAACTTGCCTAACAATAATAGCCACCATTCACTGAAAGATTACCAGATGCCAATTACTACAGCACACGTTAAAAATACATTATCTGGCTGGGTGTGGTGGCTCACCCCTGCAATCCCAGCACTTTGGGAGGGTGATGCAGGTGGATCATTTGAGGCCAGGAGTACAATACCAGCTTGGCCAACATGGCGAAACCTATCTCTACTAAAAATACAAAAATTAGCCAGGTGTGGTGACACACACCTGTAATCCCAGCTACTCAGGAGGCTTAGGTGGGAGAATCACTTGAATCCAGGAGGTGGAGTTGGCAGTGAGCTGAGATTGTGCCACTGCACTCCAGCCTGGCGACACAGCGAGAGTCAGTCTCAAAAAAATAAATAAATAAATAAAATAAAATATATTATTCACATTTCATCCTTTCCAGAGAAGTGAGCTCAATTTTAACATAAAGATATTTGAGACAGAAAGTGGATTTAAAACACACTGAGTTCTGACAGCTCCTAAAATGAGAAGCAAAGAAACAAATCCAGGCATCTTGACTGTAAGGCTTGAGCTCCTAGTCCCTACGTTCCTATACTTAGTCCATGTTACGTGAAAATCTTCAGGTTTCTCTGAAGTTGGAGTTCCATTACCCTCAAGTCTGTATTTTTATTGGATGTTCTATTTTATGAGACGTCCCTGAGATTATTTGGGTTTTAATTTTCTTCAGGTACAAGCCTTGAAAATATTTCTACCCGCAAAATTATTTCATCCATTTTGTACTGAAAAGAATGTATATTTCCATGTGTTTTCATGAATGGAAATAACTTAAGATAAACTAAATGCTAATATCTTTATACCAAAATGAAGTTACATCAAAATAATCCAACTACAGGAGTTGTTTTCATTTCATATTCAAAATATCAAAATTTGTCATTAATTTAAATGACATGTCATTTGGATTTGACATAAAGGTCAAGGAAATGTAAAGCATGTTATAGTGCTGGTCAGTGCCCTTTGCTCATACTTCCAGCACCATTACTCACCAGATAGTCTGTGATCAAGTAAAAGATCTTGAACACTAGTGACGTGCTTTGCTAGTTTACTTCTGAACTGTCTTCTAGTGCCAGAAAGAAGATTGGACTCACAGTGGAGAGAAAAGGAGGCTAAGAAGATGCTGAAATGAGCTGAGTATATTTTTAATAGCTTCTAACTGTAATTTCTCTCTTGACTTCTGGACACAGATTTGTCAAAGAAGCCACAGTTAGAATAGGACAAACTGTGAGTTTCAGTAACTTCATTCAGATTAGGGGTAGAGAAATGGTCTCAGGGATTTAACTCTGGGAAGGCATTCCTGATCTTCAGACATAACTAAGCCATGCCATGGATTTAATTCAGTCAAAACGTTTTACGTTGAACCGTTTAACTGGAAGTGGATACATTATTTTGTGGATTCAATTGTTCCCAAAAGCCTGGTACTGTGAGACATTCCGTCATAAGTCGCTATCACGGTTATCACTGACAAACTTCTGATAAATCCTTCTATTAAAATTTGTATATAGCATCACAACATACAAGCATTTCCAATGATAGTGCTGTGTACTATCTTATGATATGTAACATATATGACTGTGATATGTATCACATAAAATCCTTACCAAAGTTGAAATATAACTATGCAAAGTAATTTTCAATACTCAGCAATTATAATATAATTATAGAGCTCTTTATTAAGAAAAGTTCCTAATTTTGTAAATGTCCCTTTAATTTGCAACATTATATAGAAATTGTAATTTTACTAAGTATTTTCCTTAGTTTTTGTCACAGTGCATAGTATACACTTATCCCTAAAAATCCATATTCTATATTCTTCATTTCAAAGACAAATATATTTAATACAAAACTAGATTTTAAACAATCGTTTGATGCTAGACCGCTGGCATATCAATATACCAGAAAGAATATTGATTGGAAGTAATGAACACAATTCCCATGGCAATAAAAATGAAAAGCAACTTGTACTGTTGATAAATGCTAATGAAAAAGAGATCTCAGTTTTTTCTGAAACCAGTGAAAAGGTACAGTTTCTTCAGCGAGAAATGCAGTTTTCACCAAGGACCCAGACATTGTATTATTTTGTTTCTTATTTATCAAGCAGTAACTGAGAATTTTAGAGCAGGCTAAAAACAAATGAAAATTTGAAATGGAGGAAAAAAAAAAATCACAGGAAAAGGAGTTGTGATGGCAGAAATTCATCAAGAAACCAGGGAACCTAGCAGCAACTCTGGGCCTAATTGTGCCCCACAAGAAGAAACTGGTTTTTGAACTTCCAGAGGAACCATGAAGAAAAGCAATCATGCCACTTTGCAGTTTGTAAAAACAAAGAATGGGATCTGGCTGTCTGTGAGACTATCATTTGGGAAGGTTGATCTCAAAAATTTGACTTTTTTTAATTTAAATATTTTCTTCCACCTCAGGCATGCGAAGATCTTGAGAATTTGAAAGGAAAAAGGCTATAAATCCTCTGAAATGAAAACCAAGGAAGATTTGGAAACTTTCAAAAATTTAATTTGAACTAAAAATGCAAATCATCTGATTGATGAAGGAAGTAAAACAAAATTAGATATCTAAAATGTGATTAAATAAAAACTCCGTGGTCATCTCAGATTTTTTAAATATTAAAAAATGATTTGCCAGGCGCGGTGGCTCTCGCCTGTAATCCCAGCAGTTTGAGAGGCCGAGGTAGGTAGATCACGAGGTCTGGAGATCGAGACCATCCTGGCTAACACGGTGAAACCCCGTCTCTACTAAAAAGATAAAAAGTTAGCCGGGTGTGGTGGCGTGTGCCTGTAGTCCCAGCTACTGGGGAGGCTGAGGCAGGAGAATCACTTGAATCCAGGAGGTGGAGGTTGCAGTGAGCTGAGATCGTGCCACTGCACTCCAGGCTTGCGACAGAGCGAGACTCCATCTAAACAAACAAACAAAAAAGTTTAAAGGCAAAAGCAACAATGACGATGACTAGGAAAACATAAAACATATTGGTGCTTACTTCTGCATGGTGGAATTATGATATATGTGGGAGTGGGCAATTCTTTCTCTGTCTAAAAAATTTTCTATAGGGATCTACATTATTCTTAAACTTGGAACCATAAATATTTTTTAAAAATGAAAATATGAGATTATAACCAAAGTTAAATACAAGAGGGTGACACAAAACATAAGAATTGCCTGAGAGCCAACCAAGGTGGCTCTGCCTGTAGTCCGAGCATTTTGGGAGACTAGGAGGATTCTCTGAGCCCAGGAATTCTACCGCAAGCCTGAGCGACATAGTGAGACCTCATCGTTACTGAAAAAAAATGAAATTGGTTGGGCATGGTAGCACATGTCTATGGTCCCAGCTACTCAGGAGACTGAGGTGGGAGGATCACTTGAACCTGACAGGTTGAGGCTGCAGTCCAACCTGGGCAACAGAGCAGCAAGACACTGTCTAAAAAAATAGAAAAAGAAAAAAAAAGAATTGCCTAAGAAAGGCTAATGTCAGACACAAGCTATTTTTGTGAACTAAAAAAAAAGAGAGAGAAAGATGTTAGCCATAGGCAAGAAAGGAAGGGAAGGGATAAAGGAGGGAAGGGGAAAGAGTGGGGACGGAAAAGTCCAAGTATCCATGAATCTGAGAGATGGATATTTGTGGGGAATCAGGAAAAATAATAAATGGCTCAAATCTTGTCTCTGTTTTTTGGTGAAGGAGACTGATCTTTGCACCAGAACAGGTAGACTAAACAATGAAAAGGTGCAAACATACCCTGGACTGAGAGAGAGAGGACTCTTCAGATGAGGTCAAGTATTCCATCCCAGGACTCGGAATAATATTGATCGGAAGGCCTTCTATTGTCTTTGAGTAGGAAAATGAATCCTATTTAGTTAATAGAAATGGAATATTTTAAGTCCATAAATTAGGGATGATCCTGAGGAAAACAGACAAGTTGAATAGACTGGATTATGCTTATAAGAATGAGACTCAGTTGGCTGGAGTTCATCTGATTATGCCTGTGCCTGTTAGAAACTTCCTCAAAGTTGCCTTGGCAATGGGACTCTGTCTCATGGAGAGAGGAGAAAGGCAGTGAATACTAAATAATGTGGGCTTGAGTAATGCATGTTGCAGTTAATTGCACTATGTCAGAAATTTAAGGGAAAGGTTTGGGAGAGATTTATGTAGTGGACAAAATATGACCTGAGGAATAAATTACAATGGATTTTAAATAAAAAGGAGTTTACTGAGCCTATGCCTTCAGACACATCTCAAGTGTTATAAATCTGCAGGCATGGTCAGAGTTAGTACCAGTAAGCAAGGTCTTTATTGGTCCCTGTTGCCTCTCCCTGACCTTCTTGATGTGTACTGTATGAAAAGTGGTAGAGCTAATTTTCCTAAAGGCTTTAGATAGCAAACTTGAGTTACTCACCAATATGACAGCTTGCTACTTTCATTTTTTCCTTTCTTGTTGCCACTAAGGAAGGTAAAAACCACCTGGAGGGATTTGGAAAAGTAGCTGTTGTCACAGAGAACTTGGAGCCACTATGAGATCATGGAACAACTGTCAGTAATTTTTGAGAAATCTTGGCATATAAGAGAATCACTAGGAGGCTGTACATTAGCAAATTTTGGTCCAATTTTATAAACTCGGAAGAAAAAGTGGTTTTTACCAACCTGAGACCTCATCAATGACAACTGTTCAAAATCTGGAATGCAAGATGAAAAGTGGATTGGAACAATCTGGAAAAGAAAGCACAGTAATGAAAGAACAGTTGATGTCATACCCAATCCATTTCTTTTACTAGTCTGGCAGATTAAGGAAGTATCTGGACTTCACCAAGGTTTTGATAAGGTTTCTCTTTATTTTCCTGGAAACAAGGTAGATTAATATAGGTTTGTCCAGAAGCATTTAGAAGCATGTTACATAACTACATTCATGGGGTTCTGATCCTTGGAGTAATGTCAAAGAGCATAGACATTTTTAGGTGAAAATCTCTGGTGAGAATCTTTGTTCTCAGCCTCATATCTTTACAGCTGAGTAAAGACATTAGAGTAGGTTCATCAATTCGAGAATTGCAAGATGCCAGGGAGAATAGCAAATACATTTGAAAATCTAGTTCTGAGACTACCATTTGTCTTGGTTCATTTTGTGTTGCTGTAACAGAATACCTGAAACTGGGTAATTAATAAAGAAAATAGGTTTATTTAGCTGTGGTTCTGCACACTGGGAAGTCCAAGTTTCTCCCGGCCCGCGGGATAGTCGAAGCAGGCCCTGGAGGAGGGGGTGGGAATTTGGGGAACAAGAGATACGAGAAATGGAGACAAGACAGTGCTCTGATCAAGTCTCTTTTAATGGCGGTAATGCAGTGCCTTATATACACTTGGAGGGAAAGGGATTGGGCCAGAGGCGGAGATGATCTCATAGTGGAGGCGTGACCAAGTAGGTATTGGTTTCTCTGGTCGAACGTCATGTTGCACCTGCGCTGTCAGGTAGTAATTTTCGCGGCAGCGGGAAAAATGGGTGAAGAAGAAGCAGGAAGAGCGCCATCTTTTATGAGGTATTAATATAGGGAAAAAAGGCAGATCTAGGGAGGAGGTAGAAGGTGGAAATGAATAGAGCTCAGGCGTTTTTAATCGTCAGTTACCATTCGCTATGGCCGGGGCGTGCAGCTCCGGACACAAGTTCACGCAGTCAATCTGGTGAGGACCTCGTCTGTTTCAACTCATGACAGAAAGCAGAAGGAAGGAGAAGCAGGCGTGTGCAGAGAGACAAAAGATGAGAGGCAACCTCATTTTGTAACACCCTACTCATATGGGAATGAATTCATTCCCAGAGAACTAACACAGACTTGTGAGAAATCCATCTTTAGGACCTAAGCATCTCTTAAAGGTACCACCTCCTAACACTGCTACATTGACAATTAAATGCAAATAAATTCCAACATAAGTTTTGGCAGGGACAAACCACACCCAAACTATAATACTATTTACATTTGCCCTGATAGATTAAATCCAACAAGATGTACTTTATACAAGAGTACAAAAACTTAGCACTTTTGAATTTTTTAAATAAATCATCACATTAATTAAATGTAGAAGACATGAGTTAGCAATAGCACATTCAGGAAAACATAATACTTTTAGTTGAAAATAAGAACCATATGAATTAAAAAGACTATTTTAAACCTATGTAACTTTGGAAGCTTCAAAGAACTGTGGTATTTAAAACACACCTCTCTTTATACTACCTGGAGAAATAAGCTTGAAAACAGAGAGCCAGATGGGAAGGTGTCCTGAAGAGAACTACCAATGAGATCAAAATTTTAAAATCACGAGAGACAAAACATGCTTGGATTTGGATTGTTTATCCCAGAAGAGACTCCGGAAAACATCCAAGTCATCTTCAAACATTCAGAGAAGTCATGTGGAACAAGAATAGACTTGTTTTTGTCACAAATGATAACCGAGATCAGTAGGTAGAAGTAACAGAGAAGTAGATTTCATTGAATACAATAAAAACTATTGCAACAGAGATGTTCAAAAAGGAAAGTCATTGCTTGGAGAAAGTTCTTTAGGACCCAAGGTAATCAGTCACAGCCAAATAGCAATTTGGCAAAGATGTTACAGAGAAGATTCAATTCTACAACAGAGAGTTGTCAAATCTGGCTCATCTACTGGAATCACCTCAGGGCATTTTTTTTAAATGACAGATTCTTGGTTTTTATCCTCACCTACAGTACCAGGATCTCCAGGAATGGGAAAGTAAGTGGTTTTTTGTTTGTTTGTTTATTTTTAAGCATCGTAGGTGATTCAGATGATCATTTTGGTTTGACAAACACTAGATGATGTCTAAGTCCTTTCCTAGTCTAAAATGTTATAATTAAGGCAGCCTAGTAAATTGGCTGCAGTTAAAGTTGGTGGTAAAAACATAAAAAGGAACAATGGAACCTTTAATGAGAATGAGGATGGAGGACATACACATCTGGCATCCCAGCTTTCCTACACAAGGATTATGTAGTGCACCAGAATATTCTGAGAAACTCTTTTCAAATCCATTTCATGATAAAGTTTATCATATTTTATTTGTTCCCCAGATAGACTTGTATATGTATGTATGCATCAGTGTTTGTGACAATTTTTTTTAACTATAGATACTTGAATAAAAAAGACTTTTTTTTCTTTTTTCTTTTTTTTTTTTTTAGAGACAGGATCTTGCTCTGTCATTCAGGCTGGAGTGCAGTGGAATGACTCTAGCTTCCTGTAGCCTCAAACTCCTGGGCTCAAGCGATCCTCTTGCGTCATCCTCCTTAAGTAGCTGGGACTACAGGCATATTACACCATGCCCAGCTAATAAAAAAAATCTTTTTTCATATAGACACAAGGTCTCCCTGTGTTGCCCAGGCTGATCTTGAACTCCTGGGCTCAAGCAATCTTCTACTTTGGCCACCCAAAATGCTGGGATTACAGGCACGAGCCACTGGGCCTGGCCATAAGCCTATTTGACATCTTGAAATAGACTAGTTTTCAAACAGAGGTTATGGTCCATGTATATTACTGCATTGAAGTCAATGGTCATAAAATACAATGCTCTTTCAATGGAGTACAACAAGTCTGTAGTTGACATTTGTACTAAAGGTTCTAAGCAAATTACTCTTTGGCATTTTGAAATGATAATTTCATATGAAACTTTATTAATTTGTTTCAGAGAATCACATCCTTAAAGAAAGAATAAATACATAAACTACAGGTTTTAGAGACATTTTAAACTTATTTTAGGGTGTAATAGTTATTTTGAACTATTTAAAAACAAATAATACACATTTAGTTTCCTTTAAAAATGTAAATATTCAAAAATGGTTGAAGTGCTTCTCTTAAATTTGGATCTCCACAGCAAGACGAATGGCTGAGGAGAAAGGACATCTTTATGGAAAGGACTGTTATGATCATAGGAAAAATTCACTTGAAAGGAGAAAAAAATTCAAGATTCCAGTAGCAGAAAAGACATGGTTTTAGTCAGGCAGCATTGTGGATGAGGAAAGACACAATGTGCTTCATAGAAGGAGAAGACACTTCTTACTATCGAAGCAATATAATCTCCAGTTTCCGTTGTAAAAATTAAAGACACATAGAAAACTGAAGGCAAGATTAGAATTTCAGGGTGCATAGTCAAAGTTGCCAGCTTCAGTTTTTAAAGTTTTGTGATAGCTGCTATGTTACAGTGAACATTTTTTGACAAAAATGTTTTTCCATATGTTCTCAGTCATGTGGGATCTAAGCTATGAGGAGGCAAAGGCGTAAGAATAACATTGGACTTTGGGGACTTGGGGGAAAGGCTGGTGGGTGGCAAAGGATAAAAGACTACACGTTGGGTACAGTGTACACTGCTCAGGTGATGGATGCACCAAAATCTCAGAATCACCACTGTAAGAACTTATTCACATAAACAAACACCACCTGTTCCCCCAAAAAACTATTGAAATAAAAAAATAAAACATTTTGAAATGTTTTTGTATTGCCAATTCATTAACAGTTAGAAAAGGAGATGAGGAAGAAGTACTAATTAAGTACCTCCTGTATCACAGGAACTTTATAAACTATTACAGTTAATATTCACAACTTTCTATAAAAGGAAACGTTATCCCCATTTTACAAATGGGGGAACCAAGACCCTGTCAGACTACAGGATGTAGGGTTTTTTGTTTGTTTGTTGTTGTTGCTTTTGTCATTGTTGTTGTTTTGAGACAGAGTCTCACTCTGTTGCTCAGGCTGGAGTGCAGTGTTGTGATCTTGGCTCACTGCAACCATTGCCTCCCAGGTTCAAGTAATTCTCCTGCCTCAGCCCCCTGAGTAGCTGGGATTACAGGCGCACGCCACCAAAACCGGCTAATTTTTGTATTTTTAGTAGAGATGGGGTTTCACCATGTTGGTCAGGCTGGTCTCGAACTCCTGACCTCGTGATCTGCCATCCTCAGCCTTCCAAAGTGTGGGGACTACAGGCATGAGCCACCACGCCTGGCCATAGTTTTTATAATAATTCAAACATGCGCCCTTTTGGAATTCCAATGAATTATATTGTATCCATCACAATAGGATTCTACACAGCTGGTTGCATGTTCTAGTTCATTCTAGATAATTCATAATTTTGCAGCTAATTTTGAATTATATAAATTACAAATTTGGGCTGCTATTAAACCCTTGTGGGTGCTCCCTTATCCTAAAATTAGGACAACAGTCAATATATTCATTTATAGCAATTTGATTTTCTCAACCTTAGAAAGTAGGTGTATTTCATATCATCTTTATTTTTGGAGGAGGACATCTGCACATGATTTAATGGCTGCCCAAATTCATACCGCTAATGTGGTAGAGCCAGATGCTGATTCTGAATGCCTAACTTTAGAACCTGCACTGAGAGCCACTCTCACGCACTGCCTTCCTGAGTCTGAATGTATACACAGGTGGTATAAACAAAATAAGCTGTTGGTGAAATAGAGCACTTTTTTAAAAAGGCATATCTAAAGAAATCATTAAGTTTAGTTCAATATATTATATTCCATTATATATTACAAATACATCTGCATGTTATACCTACAGCATACATAGAATTTTTAGTGAGACATAGATAATGCAATCATCAAAAACTCAACTTGCTTAATGTTCATGCTACTTTATTTTCCCCAGTTTCTACCTTTGTGTACATCCTTTTCACTGATGTTCCCCTGCTCTGACACTTTTATTACAAGCAAGTAGAAATGACAGCCAAAAAACCTTGATGTATATGAGGCTTCAGAAGGAATTTTAAAAGGTTATTGGCCCGTAGAACAGGAGGATTTGCACCTAAATCCTATCAGGACTGAGGATCTGGAAGGGCTGCAGAGCCCAAATGCACTGGATGGCCAGGAAGTGCAACTTAGTGAAGATTTAGTATGAATACCATTGGTTCAGATAAATTGTTCTGGGGCTTTATCAATAGCAGGAATCACGGTAAATAGGTTGCTGTTTTATCTCCCTTCTCTTTACTAATCCTACTAGATTAGAAATTTGCAGTCTCATCTAAATCCAAGTCTGCTCGAAAAGAGTTGCCATCTATGCTATATATTACTATCTATATAGTTTCTAGTGCTCAGATGCACATAAAGATTAATCAAAGTATCTTTCATTGCCAAAATTCAGGATCACAAATTTAACTGAAGTATGTATTCAATGCAGCAGGGATACTTATGAACTGATTTTTTTTTTTTCCACAGCTGAAATAATTTTTCCGGGTTTTTTTTTTTCCTCTGAGACTAAAGAAAAGGAATGTCATTTGCTAGTTCCGCTGCCATCTTAGAGTCTGTTCTTGTCTTTGAGAGGTCTCCAAGGCACACCCTGTTTCCAGCTTGAGCAAGGGAAAGAGGGCTCTGGCCTCCAGGCTCATAGTGAAACCAGAGCTGCCTAGATGGAAGCAGGACTGCAGAGGGGCACGTCCTGAAGCTCCCATCCACCCTCGACAGAGTCACTGAACTTCAAGACAGCAGAGTCCAAAGTGACTTCACTCCAAAGGAAGTCTAGCTTGTGAAAGTGATTGATTGATCATTTCTCTGTCAAATGCAATGGTAAATTTAAAGGAGAATGGAGCTAAAATCCCAAAAGAAAAGTTAAACAAAAATTAACACAGTGAAAAAGCCACAAATTAGTGAGTCAAACTCACTAATTCAGAGAAAAAAGAAAAAAAAAATCAAAACATTATCTAGCATGAAAACTTTAAAAGCAAATTTAAACACCCACAAATTGAAATTGATTGACTAAAATAGGTAACTTTTCAATTCATTTTGCTAGGGACATATACACATGAGGTAATAAAGAAATACAAAATATTCTCCCAGAAAAAATAAATTCAAAGAATCATAAAGGAAGTACACATCACTGCCTATAAAGCACTATCTTCAAAAAATTGAAATTGAATCTGACCAAGTATCTAGATCTGACTGCCAGGTTATAGGAAATACGAAGCACAGAGACACGTGTTAAATGACAGCACAGACATGAATGCACAAAACCCGAACTGCAGGGGACACTGGCCCCCATTCTTCAGCTTGGAAATTTCAAAAGGGGGAAAAAAAATTGAAGGAAAACTATAAAAGAGCCTTAAAAAACAAACCAAGCAATTTCACTATACTTTGTAAAACTTATTTTAACAACCTGTAAACAAAATGTGATAGGATATTTGAATGTTTGACTGGATATTTGATGCTATGAAGGAATGATTGTCAATGTTTTCAGCATGATAGCGGTTTCCGCGGCTATGTTCTCTCTCTCTCCTCTCTGTCCGCCTCCCTCCCTCCATTTTCTCTGACATTACATTTTTTACTTGTAGCATTTCCTTTTGGCTTTTAAAAAAATAATTTTGAGCTTTGCCAGAATTGCCCATCTGTTCATGCACACCCTCCACCTCTTTATTTATTTTTCATTTTTAAAGTCCCTGTCTGATAGTTCCATTTGAGTCATCACAGGTCTGATTTTATAGACCCTCTCGATGATGGGCCTAATTTTATTGCTTTTCCATGAAGTTTCAAAATGTTTTCTTGTATGTCAGACATTGTGTATAAAATAGTAAAAACTGAAGTCGAAACACTCAGAAAAAGACATTCATCTCCTGCGAAGCTGCTGAGGGAGGGGAGGAAGAACGGTGCGGTCTTAGCTGAGCCAGCGTCTCCTGTCATTGAACTGGGAGTGGTCCTTGTCTTTGCTTTAGTAAGGTTCCGTGTCAGGTTGGCTGCTGATGGTAGATGGGCAGGATCAGAAACTTCCCTTCAGCAGGGCTTGAAATCTGATTGGCCGGGGATCTCTACTCTGTTCTTTTGCCCCTCCCTCAGCCTTCTGCAAGTCCAGGATATAGGGGGCTGTCTCTCATCTCTCACTTCCGGAGTCTCTAGACTCAGGGAGGCCCGAAGGGATTCTCGCAGGCTCTTCTCCACTCTCAGCCTTCTGAGGGCCCAAAGTGGTTCGGAGGGGACGCTCTCAGCGTTCCTGCTCTTCCTCCAGCTGTGACAACCTGTGACTCATGCCTGGGACCATTTCTCTCAGTTCTCCTGGTGTACCTCCAATCCTCTGTGTGAGCACTTATGAAGAACCCTGGGAAAGAGTGGACAGGTGAGCATCATTCTTTTTGGTGAGGGCTTCTCGGGATTCTAAACTCTCAAGCCAGATCACACTCAGCCTTTAACAAATGTTGTCATCAGCTGATTGCTTTTTGCCCATCTACAGTGGTACTTTTTTCCTCCTCCTCCTGCTCTGCCAAGCATGAAAGCAATTTAGATCACTTCTCAAAGGAGCGCCCCATTGTCAATTACAGAATCCAAAATGACAATTTAAAAAAGGGAGAAAAAATTGGCAAAGGTTGCTTCTTGTTTTAAAATAAGACAGCAGTCTTTCTTAGGGGTTCTCATAATGGGAACATTGGAGAATGTAATAACAAAATAAGGATGTCCGCAACCACCTCAGAAACAATAATGAATTTCTGACCGGGTGTAGTGGCTTACATCTGTAATCCCAGCACTCTGGGAGGCTGAGGGGCGCGGGTCACCTGAGGTCAGGAGTTTGAGACCAGCCTGGCCAACATGGTGGAAACCCTTCTCTACTAAAAATACAAAAACTAGCAGGGCATGGTGGTGCACACCTGTAATCCCAGCTACTCATGAGGCTGAGGCCGGAGAATTGTTTGAACCTGGGATGCAGAAGTTGCAGTTAGCTGAGACCGTGGCACTGCACTCAAGCCTGGGCAACAGAGCAACATTCCATCTCAGGAAAAAAAAAAGAAAGATTTATTCTTAGAACTTTTATTAGAGGGCCGGGCATGGTGGCTCACGCCTGTAATCCCAGCACTTTGGGAATCCAAGCCAGGTGGATCAGGAGTTCGAGACCACCCTGGCTAACACGGTGAAACCCGTTTCTACTAAAAATACAAAAAAATTAGACGGGCGTGGTGGCAGGCGCCTGTAGTCCCAGCTACTCAGGAGGCTGAGGCAGGAGAATGGCGTGAACCCGGGAGGTAGAGCTTGCAGTGAGCCAGGATCGTGCCACTGCACTGCTGCCTGGGCGACAGAGCCAGACTCTGTCTCAAAAAAAAAAAAAAAAAAAAAGCAACAAAAAAACTTTTTTTGGAGCATCTTTCAACAGGGTGGATGACATCATACAAAAGTATAGGTCAGCAAAGATAATTTAACACAGGCTTTGTCAGCTCCATTTGTTCAGACTATTTGAGAAAACACTTTAGTTTTTTGTCCTAAGTCGCTCTGCCTAATATTTTTTTCGAAGCTAAGTTCCCAACCAGAAGTGCTTATGTATTCTTCCAGCCCAGTGTTCCACCTCTCTCCAGGGCAGCATTTGGGTACACAGTGGAAGCTGATGTAACACACGAGAGGGAAACAGGACAAGTGGTCCTCCTGCTTTCCTCTGGCAATCATGGTGATGCCTCCTTCCTTCTTGTTTTCCACTCCTAATGTGGGTCATCATTGTCTCTTGGGAATTACAGTGATTGCTTTCAAGCAGCTCAGCCCCTTTGATCTCTTAGTGCTTGTATGACCCTATCACTCAGCGACACCGTACATCTAGCTCTGGCTTTCAGTGGTCTCCTTTGACTCATTTTAGGGCCTGCATCTCCATGCTGCTGTCATTATCTGGGAGAAACACTGACTCTTAATTCTTTTTTTTTTTTTTTTTTTTTTTTTTTTTTGGGGAAACAGAGTCTGGCTCTGTTGCCCAGGCTGGAGTGCAGTGGATCGATCTCAGCTTCACTGCAAGCTCCGCTTCCCGGGTTCACGCCATTCTCGTGCCTCAGCCTCCCGAGTTGCTGGGACTACAGGCGCCCGCTACCACGCCCAGCTAATTTTTTTGTGTATTTTTAATAGAGACGGGGTTTTACCGTTAGCCAAGATGGTCTCGATTTCCTGACTTCGTGATGTGCCCGCCTTGGCCTCCCAAAGTACTGGGATTACAGGCGTGAGCCACCGCGTCCGGCCGACTCTTAATTCTTAGCCAGTGTCTCCACCCCATTCAAGGAGTCCAGCACCTTTATTGCCGCTTTTCCTGCACTGAATCTGGATAGCCCAGTTGGGAAAAAGAGGTTATCCCATGGCTTCTTTCTATGGGAGCTCCACTGGAAACGTTTTTGCTCACTTGAAGTGATGCCATGGATTGAGGGCGCCATGGAAATTGCCAGGAAAGTAAGGCAAAAGTGCCTTTTTTTTTTTTTTTTTTTTTTTTTTGAGATGGAGTTTTGCTCTGTCGCCCAGGCTGGAGTGCAGTGGCAGGATCTCAGCTTACTGCAAGCTCCGCCTCCCGGGTTCACGCCATTCTCCTGCCTCAGCCTCCCGAGTAGCTGGGACTACAGGCGCCCGCCACCTCGCCCGGCTAAGTTTTTGTATTTTGAGTAGAGACGGGGTTTCATGGTGTTAGCCAGGATGGTCTCGATCTCCTGACCTCGTGATCCACCTGCCTCAGCCTCCCAAAGTGCTGGGATTACAGGCTTGAGCCACCACGCCCGTCCAATAGTGTCTTTTATTCTCTGATCTGCAAGCACACGACTTCTATTGTTTTTCCCTCCTCCACCCCTCAATTCAACTATGCTAGAAGACAAGAAGAAAAACCCTTTTAGAGTCACTCTTACATGCAATGTCTTTCCTGTAAAGCCTCTGCCACTACCTTATAAGGGTTTTTCTTTGCGATCTTGGCCTTAATTCATGTTCTGAATCTTCTGCATTCTATGATTAACTTTTAAAAATCCTGTACTCTAATTCTGCAGGCTAGAGCCTAGTCGTTAAGTACCGAGTTTAAATTTTCTTATTGTGATGCAGTTGACAGGCCCTGCATTTTAATGGTGAAATTCTAAAATACTTCCTTTTATGTTGGAAGGGAAACAAAGGTGGTCATTACAATCAATTTTGTTCAACATGGTGCTGGCAGTTCTAGTCAGTAAAGTAAGAAAATCAGAGGCAATAAAAAGCATAAAGATGAGAAGGGAATGAAGCTGTCTTTATTTGTATATTATATTGTGTATATAGAAAATCTACAAATGAACTAAGAGTTTCATGAAGATGTTGGATATAAGGTTGATATGCAAAAATTAACTGGATTTTTAAGTAACTAGAAACTAACTTCAAAGACCATTTAAAATAGTATCTGATATATCAAATAACTATCAATAAACATAAAGAAAGATGTGCCAAACTTTTTTGCAAAAATTATAAAACATTGAGAGAATTTGAAGAAAACTCAGAGTCATACTTAGAAGTACAGTATTTAATGGTATCCGTTCGCCTCAAAATACATTTGTTGTACTTCTAAACAAATTTCTAATAGAATCTTTATGAAAAGTAAAATAATTCTAAAAAATATATGGAAAGGCAAATGGCAATAAAACTAAGACACACTTTAAGAAGAATAGAAAATGTAAAGATTTGTTCTACTAATGTAAAAACACAAGTTACAAGAATAAATGTCAGATTGTAGGAAGGATAGACAATTAGACCAATTTAACAGTGATCAGAAACAGACCCATGCATGTATTAGCAATTTATTTATCATAAAGGTTGCAATGCTCAGTAGTCTTAGGGTATGTGTGAACTTTTAAATAAATTATCCTAGGGATAAATGGATATTCATAAGCAGAAAATTTTGAGAATCAATGTGTATGTATCACCATATGTGAAAATCAATTTCAGGTGGATTGTTGATCTAAATGAAAAATAAATCATAAAAAGAGTATCTTTGTGAAGTCAGCATGTTCCTTCTCAAAAGGAACATAAAAATTGCTAAACAGAATTGAGAGGATTGTTAGATTTGACACATTAAAATTAAGACTTTCTGTTCATCAGAAGACTACAGGACAAGCTTTGTATAACTGAAAAATGATGTATGTCCACAATAAACAACAACAAAAAAAATTGCAAATCAAGGAAAAGACAGGCAAACCAGTAGAATACTGGGCAAAAGATCCAGACAGTAAATAAAAGTGTGTATGCCAACAGCACATATGTGAATAAATATTCAATTTTGTGTGTCACCAAATAAATGTATATTAAAAGTTGAATGAGGTACCATCACAGACAGATATCTACACCCAGACTTGCTAAATATGAAAAGAATGACAACTCCAAAGGTTTACAAGGATCTGGGACAAATGGAATTCCCTGCAGGGTTGGTGAAATTATATAAACTGGTACTAATATTTTGCAAAATTGTTTGACAGTATGTGCAAATGCTGAGCCAATGTGTAATAATTTATAATCTAGCAATTCTATTCCTGGGTAAATAACCGACAGATTTTATGTGTCTGAAGAAGCATGGTAAAAAAATTTGTAACAATAGTATTTGTAAACTAAAACTAGGAAAAAACCAAGACGTTCCTTAGCAGTGGAATGGATTAATACATAGCATTATGTTTATCAACAGAAAACTATAGAAGAAGATTGCATGTGAATGAATTACTGCTGCACTCAGCAATGTGAATAGATCCCACAATCCTACTGTTGAGGAAAAGAAGGCTGCTACAAAATACCACATAGCATATGATTTCATTTAAACTATAGCATTTAGGGATACCTGCCTGGGAGATAAAACTACAAAGGAAAGCAAGAAAATTAGCATTATGGTTACCTTTGTAGGGGAAAGTGAATAGTGATTGAGAGGGCACAGGCAGGAAGTTTCTTTGATGCTGACACTATCGTTTTCTAACCTCCGGTTGTAGTAAACTACTGAGCTGTGCATTTTTGTTTTTAAACTTTTCTGTATGGGAGTTAACTTTCTGTAACTTTCTGTAACCACTTTCTGTAGTAAACATACACAACCACCCACATGAATGATTAACAAAAAAGCTACATAGTTGAATGGGTCTGTACATTTTGATGGAGAGTTTAGGAGTGGGAGATTGAGTGGGAATAATGAAGTGAAAATAATGCAACCATTTGTAGGAAAGTATATAGTCGATTAGCTAAAATTCCAGTGAAAACAAACAAATCTTCTTTACCGTAGATGAGTAATAGGGAGACTTGTTCAAGTATGGGTAAAGCAAATGCTAGGTTTTATGCTGATGAAGTGCTATATATTAAAGGAATTAATGTTCTAATGAAAACATGCATGAAAAGAAATAAATGGTTAGCGTTTTCACTTGTAAAGTAGGCTCATTGCAGGCTTCTCACATTGAAGGCAGATCTTTTAAGTGCCAACTGAGTCAGAAAAAATGACTACTGAATGCAAATGAAAATAATCATAAAAAATGTGAAGTGTAAGCTGGTTTCATTTTGGGGAAAAGAAAGGGAATAAAAGAGTCATTGAAGAACAGAAATACAAATGTTGAAGTGAATGGAGCTTGCCTGAAGACAGTCTCAGTCACAGCCAGGTTGGGATCATAAACTGTGGGTAACAATGAAAGAAAGATGAAAGGACACGGCAATGCAATATTTATTTTAAAAATACATTTATCAGACAAATCCAGAAAAACTTGTTGACAAAAACATATGCCAATCGAGAAATTAAATATTTATTAAGTACTTGTACCTGTTCCCTATAAAGCACTACCCTAAATGCCAATGAATAGGAAACACTACACATGTGTGAGGGTGTATTTGTGTATGTGTGTGCACACATAACCAGCAAACAGAAGCCAAATTTAATCATTCTATTTTACTATGAGAGAAATATGCTTTACTAGCGCTTCTCAGAGGTAAATGGAGAGAATTAGTGCAGGAAGTAAGATTTTTACTGGGCCTTTGAGAGAGACAGTTTAAGAGGGACAAAAGCACAAAGGCAGAAAAGAACAAAATGTACTTGGGGTTCAATAAAAGATTGGTTTTACTAAGGTATATAATTAGGAAACTAGGACAAGAGATTGGGATGGTAAGTTAGGAACATACATGAAAGAAATTTAATGTCAGCTAAATAGTTGTAATTTCTTCCTATGGGAGGCCATTGAAGTGTTTTAGTAGTACCTTATAAATTCTTTATGTTTTCTTAATACTATGATACACTTTTTTCTTTTATGATTATTAAAAGTCATAACTTTAAATATAGTTATTTATGTATAAATAGCAGTCATCTTTATCTCTATTGTAAGCGCTCTATAAACAGAAATGGTCTTCTTAATCTTACATGCTATAGAACGTAGCACAATGTCTGTTTCGTTTATAGTAGAATAACAAGGCTGATAATTTTAAAATAGTAGGCAAAGAATCTGAAAATAGTTGACAAATGACCTGAAAACAAGTAAACAAGTAAAAGGTAGTTACTACTTAATTTTTTCTGAATTTGAACTAGAGTTGTAGTCACAGCAAAAGAAATTGTGCTGGATGAAAGAGTTGTGAACACATAGTCAGTCAAACATCGTACATACGCATTAAGAGATGACCCCAAAATAGCTTAGAGTGAATTGTGGTACCATTACACTATGATTTTCTTTTTCTTCTCTGAAAGATCATTTGAATTAGTGGCGGCATATCTTAGAAATATCATTAATTGAAAGAATGATATTTCCAGTGTTTTAAGCAGTTCTAGGCACCTAGAGGTTATAATAAACAGGTAATGATTAAATGCATGATCAAATGGTAATTTTATTTATTCAATATTATCTTCCTTTTATTAGCTGATAAAAAATTTAAACTAGGCCGGGTGCGGTGGCTCAAGCCTGTAATCCCAGCACTTTGGGAGGCCAAGACAGGTGGATCACAAGGTCAGGAGATCAAGACCATCCTGGCTAACACGGTGAAACCCCGTCTCTACTAAAAATACAAAAAACTAGCCGGGCGAGGTGGCGGGCGCCTGTAGTCCCAGCTACTCAGGAGGCTGAGGCAGGAGAATGGCGTAAACCCGGGAGATGGAGCTTGCAGTGAGCTGAGATCTGGCCACTGCACTCCAGCCTGGATGACAGAGTGAGACTCTGTCTCAAAAGAAAAAAAAATTTTAGACATTTCATGAGCTATATTATTATAAACCAATGTTTAATTAATAGATATAAATACTTCTTTCCTCTCACATAAATAAAGCATAAATATTTCCTTCTTCTTAAGGAATTAAATTTACTAATGCCAGCATGTATGAAATGGCATTGTATGTTAAATACATTTATGTTAAATACATTCATAAACATAAAGCTTAAGGGTTTATGTTTAATTATTTTACATACATACCATATGTGTTATAATACAGCATATGGTATGTATGTGAAATCATTAAACATAAAGCCCTTAAGCTGTTGGATCCAAGAAAAACAAAACTGGTATATAACATGTGTTTCCTATGTTAGTATATCTGCCCAGTGATGAATCAATTTTCAGTTTGAATTCATATTGCCAGAAACAGTCAAAATATTGGGGGGAAAATAATGACATTATTAGACTTGCAAGGATTTAAAAACGTTCTATACATTTATTCTTCTTGAAAAGAAAATATAAAATGTAATATATGTCAGTCTCAATGATATGGAAAATAGGAAATACATGATTTAAACAAAAGAACTAAGTCACACTAAAAACTACAATTTCAGTCATAACATTGTCGATAATAGCTTATAGAACTTAATGCAAGTATCAAGAATAATCTTAAAAGAAAAAATAAATAATGGGAGCATTAATAATAAACTGGATCTTAAAGCAGATTATTTAAATAATAACTGAGAAATTGAGGAGGAATGAAAATGCCAAAGATGCTAAATTTCCCATTTATCACAGGGAGAATCGATTTTGTTTTTTAGCTTTAATTTGAAATCAAGATGAAGGCATTTTTTAAACACAAAAAGCAAAGTCAACTGAGCACAGTGGCTCACACTTGTAATCTCAGCACTTTGGGGGACCAAGGTGAGAGGATCACTTGAGGTCAGGGGTTCAAGACCAGACTGGGCAATATAATGAGACCCACATGTCTACAAAAATAAATAATTTAATTAGACAGGGGTGGTGGTGCATGCCTGTAGTTCCAGCTACTCAGGGAGACTGAGGTGGAAGGTTCGTTTGAGCCTGGGAAGTTGAGGCTATAATGAGCCATGGTCGCACCACTGCCCTCCAGGCTGGGTGACAGAGCAAGACTCTGTCTCAGGAAAAAAAAAAATGCAAAACAGCAAAGTCTAGAAAAATAATAACATATTTCTCTAATTATATCTAGCTTCTCTTTTTACTTCCAGCACCTTGCTGTCTTTAGAAATATTTTTTGTTCTTTTTCAAGATTGTTGAGTCAAAGGCTTAATTTAATGTCATTTATTCTTTTTTTTGTTATTATGCTTTAAGTTCTACGGTACATGTGCACAACGTGCAGGTTTGTTACATAGGTATACATGTGTGATGTTGGTTTGCTGCACCCATCAACTTGTCATTCACATTAGGTATTTCTCTTAATGCTGTTCCTCCCCCAGCCCCCAACCCGTGACAGGCCCCGCAGCATGGTGTTCCCCACCCTATGTCCTTGTGTTCTCGTTGTTCAACTCCCACCTGTGAGTGAGAACATGCAGTGTTTGGTTTTCTGTCCTTGTGATAGTTTGCTTAGAATGATGGCTTTCCAGCTTCATCCATATCCATGCAAAGGACGTTAACTCATCCGTTTTTTGGCTGCATAGTATTCCATGGTGTGTATGTGCCACATTTTCTTAATCCAGTCTATGGACACTTGAGTTGGTTCCAAGTCTGCTATTGTGAATAAACATACGTGTGTATGTGTCTTTATAGTAGCATACTGAGTATAGTCTATACTGAGTAGTGGGATCGCTGGGTCAAATGGTATTTCTAGTTCTAGATCCTTGATCACTGTCTTCAACCACTGTCTTCCACAATGGTTGAACTAATTTACACTCCCACCAACAGTGTAAAAGCATTCCTATTTTTCCACACATTTATTCTTATATAATAATTCAAAACGTTTAGAGCCAGGAAATAATCTTTGGCTGTATATAGTTTGATGGACATTCTCACACTCCTCAGTCCTTCTCTTTGAAATTATTTTTCATTCAACAATTAGAAACACAAAAACGATACGTAATAAAACAATCCAACCAATATAGAAGTTCCCATAGCAAAATTTATGAGTTTTCCTCCCTCCTCAATATATCTATTGCTAGTGATTTGGTGGGTATTGATCCATGATACCCTTTGTTTAAAAGAATATGTACACATACAGATTTTTCCAAAAATTAGGTCAAACATACGTTTATTCATCTGTATTAATTTTTTGATTAGTATATAATGTCAGTTGCTTTCCAATCCATCATAGATATTGCCTTATTTTAACAAATAACTGCAAAGTAATTAATAACATGAAACATACACAATTTACATTTATTCTTTGTACCATAACTTCCTGATATATTCTATAGCTGATGACCATTGAAGTTATTTCTAGGTTTCTACTGTTACATTGACCTCAATTTCTAAATAATCTTTAATTACAGTTTTACATTCTTATTTGTATCATTATCAGGAGAGTATTTGAAAATGTTTAAATGGTTGAGTATTTATTTTTGCTAGGAAATATTCCTCCAACATTTGGAAAAAATGCACATTCCCCAAGCTGTATTTTTTTTTTTTTTTCCTAATTTGCTCTTGAGGTCTCTCTCTCTGCGGAGAGTGGCTATAAGCTCGAGCCCTGTCTTTACAGAGTTCCAGGGATTTGGTACTGGATGTTTATAACCTGCCTTCCACAGGATGCTACTTTATCCTGGTGGACAGCCTAATGCCTAACTGTCCGACCTGTGACCTGGTATGCTTCTCACAGGAAACTAATTGATTCTGGTGGACGTCCTTGTGGCTCTTGTCTGACCTGTACTCCGTTTATTCCCACTAATATAGCCACTCTCTAGGAGAGCCCCAGTTGGGAAAGAATTTAGGTCCAGGTGTGTCAGTTGGGTGAGACACATAGGCAGTGACTCAAAACATTTGAAATAGCAGAGATGGTTTATTACTTACAGATCTCAGAGAGGAGGGAAGCATGCCTTGCAGGGCCAGCTGGAAATTGGGAGCCATTCAGGATATGTGTGCTCAAACTGCTGATGGGAAGGTAGAAGAGAGACACTGGTGGTGTGGGAAGTCAGGGACTCCGAACAGAGGGACCAGCTGCAGCCGTGGCAGAGGAACATAAATTGTGAAGATTTCATGGACATTTATCCCTTCCCTAATAATACTCTTATAGTTTCTTATGCCTGTCTTTAATGTCTTAATCCTGTTATCTTCGTAAGCTGAGGATGTACGTCACCTCAGGACCCTGTGATGATTCAGATAACTGTACAAATTGATTGTAAAACGTGTGTTTGAACAGTATGAAATCAGTGCACCTTGAAAATGAACAGAATAACAGCAATTTTAGGGAACAAGGGAAGACAGCCATAAGGTCTGACTGCCCGTGGGGTCAGGCAAAAAGAGCCATATTTTTCTTCTTGCAGAGCGTCTATAAACAGACATGCAAGTAGGAGAGATAACGCTAAATTCTTTTCCTAGCAAGGAATATAATATTGAGACCCTAGGAAAAGAATTGCATTCCTGGGGGGAGGTCTATAAACGGCTGCTCTGGGAGTGTCTGTCCTAAGTGGTTGAGATAAGGACTGAGAGACGCCCTGGTCTCCTGCAGTACCCTCAGACTTTCTAGGATTGGGAAACCCCAGGCCTTGGTAAATTTGAGGTCACATCAGTTCTCTGCTCTCAAACCCTCTTTTCTCTTAAGATGTTTATCAAGACAATATGTGCACCACTGAACATAGAACCTTATCAGGAGTTTCTGATTTCACCCTGGTCCTGTTTCCTCAGAAGCATGTGATGTTTGCTGTGCGTTTTGCCTCTTTGAAGCATGTAACCTACTCCCTGTTTGTACGTCTCCTCCCCTTTTGAAATCCCTAATAAAAACTTGCTGGTTTTGCGACTTGGGGGTATCACTGTCCTACCAATAGGCGATCTGACCCCCGGAGGCCCAGCTGTTAAATTCTTCTCTTTGTACTCTTTCTCTTTATTTCTCAGACCGGCTGACACTTACGGAAAATAGAAAGAACCTACATTGAAATATTGGGGGTGGGTTCCCCTGATACACTTGTGAGCCAGATCCTTCATTGGGATCCAGGGTGTTACCCAAGCAGGTTCTAATGGTCCAGTTTGGAGCAAACAGACACGAGTTCCCCAGAGTCATGCTGTGACTGACAGGTGGTCACTACATCATATCTGCTGCACAGTCCATGTGGGGTCGTGGTGGGTGGAGATTAGTTGGATGAGTCAAGTAGGTTGTATTTAGCTGTTCCATAGAGAAGTGGTCACTAGGAGGTAACTGTAGAAGGCAGATAACTGACTTGACCACACTGAAGAACTGCAAACTGCTTAGTCAAGAGTGACTAAGCCCTGCTTCTAGCATAAGCCAGTTAAAACTATATTCAACATGGATGCTGAAGCAACATAAAATTATAAGAATTCTCTATACCCTGTTTATAGTATAGAACATTCAATATATTTTTATAATATCAGTTTATGAATAATTTTATCTGTTTTTAATATAGCTATATTTATTTTCAAAGACTAAGAAGTTATTGAGCAAATACTTGCTTTATATGTTTTGATGCTTTCTCTTTTAATACATACATATTTGTGACTGCTTTATCTTTATTGTCTATATCATAATTTATCAATACTAACATATCTCTTTTATAATGCTTTTGGTCCCCAAATCTATTTTATCTCTTATTATTATTCAAATGATGCTTAGTTTACTATATGATTTTCTGTTCTATATTTGCAGATACCTTTATTTTTAGTCTTATTTCATGGGTATTTCTTCAAATAATACATAGGCAAACTTTTTCAAACACATCTAAGAGTCTTTGTTGTTTAATATTTAATAAGCATGCCTTTTCATGTGGATTGTTATTACTGAAATGTTAAGTCCAATTTCTGTAACTATATTTTAAACGTTTGTGTTTTTTAATGACTCTTTGCTGCTTTCTCTTTTTTTCTTCCTTTGTAGTATAATGGTTGGGTTTTTTTCCCTATAGAGATATGCAGTTTTAACATTTACTAAATGGAGAGATGTCCTCCATTTGAATGGATGGATAAAAATATGTAATATCAATATTTTAACATTCTTCATATGAATTTGAAAATAAAATGTAATGTGAGCACAAATCTCAATGAGATGATTTTTGGTGGGATGAATCTTGATATGCTTTTAAAAATTTTCCCCTGGAAAAAAGTAAGTGTACAAGTACAAAAAAGAAAATGTTAAAACAGAAAAAAGATTCTTTATTGACTATACACTAACATGTATTATACCTAGACATTTGCAACAAAAGAGCCAAATCCCCTATCTTCAAATACATTCCTCAGGCAATAGGTATTTATTTTCTGTCTTTATATATTTTATTTAATTGACATTTTGTATAAATGGGATCATACAACATACAGTCTTTTGTGTCTGGCTTCATCACTTAACATGTTTTCAAAGTTCCCCCTTATTACAGCAAGTATCAGCACTTTATGCCATTTTGTTGCTCAATAACATTGTATTAGTATATCACTTTTTTTTATCCAATATAGGTTGATGGATGTTTGAATCATTCCAGATATTGGCTTTTAAGAGTAATGTTATGAGCATTAATGTACAAGCTTTTGTTTGAAGAGATGTTCTCAATTCCCAAGGAAATTGGGTATAAATATACCTTGAAGTGGAATTCCTGGGTTATATAGCAACCTTATATTTAACATTTTGAGAAATGGCAAAACTGTTTCCAAAGGAGTGACACATTTTAGAATCCCAACAGCAATGTCTGAGTGTTCCAGTTTCTCCAAATCCTTACTAGCTTGTTATTGCCTATTTTTCTTATTCTAGTTACCAAGTGAGTGTGAAGTGGTATCTCACTGTGGCTTTGGTGTGCAATTTCCCTAATGACTAATGTGGCCATCTTTTCTTGTACTTATTCTCTATTTCCATATCTTTCTTGGAGGAATGTCTATTCAGATCCTTTGCCCATTTCTAAACTGGGTTATTTATGTTGTTATTGTTGAGTTGTAAGATATATTCTGGATACAAATCTCTTATCAAATATGTGATTTGCAATTCTTTTCTCCCATTTTATGGATTTTCTTTTCAATTAATGTCCACTGAAGCACACATTAAAAAAAAAACCTTTTGTTGAAGTGATAAAATTCATTTGTCTATATTTTATTTTGTTGTTTTTGTCTTTGGTGTAATATCTAAGAAGCCATTGTCTAATCCAAGGTTACAGAGAATTTTTCTTTTCTTTTCTTTCTTTCTTTCTTTTTTTTTTTTTTTTTTTTTAAGACAGACTGTCACTCTGTCGCCCAGACTGGAGTACAGTGGTGCATTCTCAGCTCACTACAACCTCAACTTCCACCTCTCGGGTTTAAGCAATTTTCATGCCTCAGCCTCCCTAGTAGCTCGGATTACAGGTGCACACCCCCACGCCTGGCTAATTTTTGTATTTTTTGTGGAGACAGGGTTTTACTATGTTGGCCAGGCTGGTCTCAAACCCTTGCCTCAGGTGATCTGCCTGCCTCAGCCTCCAAAAGTGCTGAGATTATAGACATGAGTCACCATACCTGACCCACAGAGAAACTGACTCTTAAGTTTTCTTCTAAGAGTTTTGTACTTCAAGGTCTTACATTTAGCTTCATAATTCATTTGAGTTAATTTTTATATATGGTATGAGATAGAAGTCCAATTTTTCATTTTTCAGCATGTGGATATTCAGTTTTCCCAAGACCACTTGTTGAAAAGACTATTATTTTGCCTATTGAATTGTTTTGGCGCCTTTGTCAAAATAAAAATTGAAAATGTAAGAGTTGGTGGAGCATGGTGACTCACATCTATAATCCCAACACTTTGGGAGGCTGAGGCAAGAGGATCACTTGAACCCAGAAGTCTGAGGCTGAAATCATGAGACGGCACTCCAGCCTAGGTGACAGAGCAAGATCCTGTCTCAGAAAGGGAAGGAAGGAAGGAAGGAAGGAAGGAAGGAAGGAAGGAAGGAAGGAAGGAAAGGGGAGGGGAGGGGAGGGGAGGGGAGGGGAGGGGAGGGGAGGGGAGGGAAGGGGAAGGGAGGGGAAGGGAAGGGAGGGGAAGGGAGGGGAAGGGAGGGGAAGGGAAGGGAGGGGAAGGGAGGGGAAGGGAAGGGAAAGGGAAAGGGAAGTGGAAGAGAGGGGGAAGAGAAGGAAGGAAGGGAGGGAGGGAGTGAGGGAGAAAGGAAAGGAAGGGAAAGGAAGGGAAAGGAAGGGAGGAAGGAAGGAAGGAAGGGAGGAAGGAAGGAAGGAGGGGAGAGAGGGAGGGGGAAGGAAGGAAGGAGAAGGAGGGAGGAAGAGAAGGAAGGAAGGAAGGAAAGGAAGGAAGGAAGGAATGGAGGGAGGGAGGGAGGGAGAGGGGAAGGAAGGAGTTTGTTTCTGAACTCTTAATTCTATTCCATTAATCCATATATTTACCTTTGTGTGAGTACAACCACACTTTAGTTGATTTTTTTTTTTTTTATTACTGTAGCTTTATAGAAAATTTTGAAACTGGGAAGTATAGCCCATCAGCTTTGTTCTTTTTAAAGATTGTAGGGGCTCCTTTGAATTTGTATATGAAATTTAGGATAAGCTTATCAGTCTCTGCAAAAACTGAAATATTGGCAGACATTGCATTGAATCTGCACATGAGTTTAGAAAATATTCACTTCTTAACAATATTAACTCTTCCATTCCATAAATATAAAATGTCTTTCATTTATTTAGATATTCCTTAATTTCTTTCAATGAAGCTTTGGAGTTTTAGTCTATGAATTTTTCAATCCTTTTATTAACTTATTTCTAATAACTTTTTGATGATTTTATATAAGGATTTTTTCTTTATTTTTGGAATGATCATTTCATGTGTATAGAAATATAATTAACTTTTACATATTGATCTTTCATCCAGGGACCTGGCTGACTTCATTTATTCTGGTTTGGATTTTTTTTTTCCTGTTTCTTTAAAATTTTCTATGTACAAAGTTATTTCATCTTTGAATAGAGATAGTTTTCTTTCTTTCTTTTCCATTAGAATGGCTTTTATTATTTGTTTTTTTTTTTGCCTAATTGTCCTGGCTACAGCTTTCAATACAATGTTGAATATACGTGGTGACAGAGGACATCTTTATTTATTCCTCACCCAAAGTAGAAAACATTTAGTCTCCTACCATTAAGAATAAGTATGATGTTAGCTGTGAATTTTTCACAGATGCCCTTATCAAATTTCAGAATCTGATATGGTTATCAGATTTCCGAATTTCAGAATTCTCAGTCAAATTCAAGAATCTGGTTTAGGTAACTCTTATCAGATTTAATACTTTCCTGAATTGAGTGTTTTTGAAGGGTTCGTTGAGTGTTTTGGGTATATTTCATCAAACAATTTTTCCTTGTCTATTGAGGTGATAGTGTGAAGTTTTTTTCCTTTATTCTGCTATAAACTGTATTCCAATTATTGATTTTCATATATTCAACTAATCTTTCATTCTTGGAATGAATCTCCCTTGGTCATAGCATATAATACTTTTTATTGATTGCTGGGTTTGTTTGCTAGTATTTTATTGAGGATTTTTGCCTCTGTATTCACATGATATCTTTGCCTGCTTTTGGTATGAGAAAAATACTAGCCTCATGAAATAAGTAGGATAGAGCTGGAAAAGTTGGTGACAAACTGTTAGTACTTCTTCAAACATTTGTTGCAATTCTACACTGAAGTCATCGGGGTGTGAACTTTTCTTTGGCAGAAGTTTTTTGGACTACTAATTCACTTTGTTTTAGGTTTATTCCATATTTTTGTTTCTTTTTCATTCAGTTTCAGCAGTTTGAGTCTTTCCAGATATTAGTCCATATTATTTAGATTATCTAATATTTGTCATGTAATTATTAATAGTATTTTCCTATAACCTTTCTATTTCTTAAGGTCAGTAGGGATCCCCTCTCATTTCTGATATTAGTGTTTAAGGTATTTAAATTCTCTGTGCGTGTGTGTGTGTGTGCGCGCGCGCGCATGTGTGTGTGTGCTTACGTGTGTGTGTGTGGTCAATCTAGATAAAGTTTTTTATTTTTGTTAAACTTTTTAAAGAACCGACTTTTGATTTTGTTGATTTTTTTCCATTGTCTTTTATTCTCCATTTCTTTTTTTCTATTTGTTTTCCTTCTTTCTTTTTGCTTTGGTTTAGTTTGCTTTTATTGTTGTGGTGTCTGAAGGGAAAAGTTAGGTAACTGAATTGAGCTTTCTAAAAAATATATAGGCATTTACACCTATAGATTTATCTGTAAGCATTGTTTTGCTCGATCCCATTACTTTTGGTATGTTCTATTTTTGTTTTTGTTAGTTCAAATGATTTTTTTTAATTTATCTGTGTTTTTTTCTTTGATACACTAGTTATGTAGACTTGTGGTTTTAAATTTTCATATATTTGTGAATTTCCTGAATTTCCTTTTGTTACTAATTTCTAATTCCCTTGTATTCAGACAACATTCTTTTTATAATTTCAATTACTTGAAATTCACTGAGACTTGCTTTATGGTCTAACATATTCTGTCCTGCAAAATATTTCATGTACTTTTGAAAAGAATATGTATTCTGTTGTTGTTGGTTGGGGTTTTATAGATGTCATTATCTCTAGTTGATTTATAGTGTTAAATCTTCTTTTTCATTGTTGGTCTTCTGCCTGGTTGTTCTTTCCATTATCAAAAGGGGGTTATTAAAAGGTTACCAATAATTATTGTTTAATTGTCTGTTTTGACCACCAGTGCTGTTAGTTTTTACTTGTATTTTAGAGTTCTGTTTTGGGGGGACATATGTATTTATCATTTTTAATACCATTCTGGTGAATTTACAATTTTATCATAATAAAATATCCTTCATTGCCTCAAGGAACACATTTTGTCCAACAGTCTATTTTCTTCTTCTATTAATGTAGCTGCTCAAGCTCTTTTTTTTAAATAAAATGTTGCATCATTTTATTTTCAACCTATTTGAATCTAAAGTGTATCTCTTACAGACAGTAGACGGTGAGTTCATGTTTTTTAATCCACTCTGCTAATCTCTGTCTTTTGATTGGAGTAATTGGTCTATTTATACTTAATGTAATTTCTAATAAAGTAGAATTTCCATCTGCTATGTTGCTCTTTTCTATGACATATTTCTTATTTTACCATCTTTCTTCAAGTACTTAATGTTTTGTGTTAAATAAATACTTTTAGTAAACCATTATAATTCTCTTATTTCTTTTACAAGAGGTTTTGAGTGTTTTTTAAATCCTTGTTCTGGGAATTACAATTAATGTCTTAATTTAAAACAATCTAGTTCAGATTACAACTTAATTTTAATAACATATGAAAATTGCTTCTGTATAGCTCAATTTTCTCCCCCTTTTGGTTATTATTGTCAAATTACTTCTTTATACACTATAAGTTCATCAACACAATTTTATAATTACTGTTTCATGCAATTGTCAGTTACATTATATAGGAGGAAAAAAAAATTGAAAACCAAAATATATTTGTACTGACTTTTATGTTTACATATGTAATCATCTTTAACAGTGCTCTTTCTTTATGTGAATTTTATTTACTGTCCAATGTCCTTTCCTTTTAGCCTAAATGACTCCCTTTATATTTCTTGTGGCACAGTTCTAATGGGAACAAACTCTCTAAGCTTTCATTTATTTGGGAATCTTAATTTTTCCATTTCTTAAGGATAGTTTTGCTGCATATAGAACTGTCAGTTGACATTTGTTTTCTTTCAGTGTATTTCCCAATTATTTCCCAATGTTCCTTTGAGTATATTTTCCTAGTTCCTTTTAGCCTCTGTAGTTTCTGATGAATGGTCAGTTATAAATCTTACTGAGGATCTCTTTTATATGACAAGTCACTTTTCTCTTGCTGATTTTATGATTATGTCTTTGTCTTTGGACAGCATGACTTTCTTTTTGTAAATATCTTCGAGTTTATCTTCCTTAAATTTCACTGAGCTTCATGAATGTATAAAGATTGCTTATTAAATTTAGGGAGATTGAGGCCATTAATTCTTGAAATACTGTTTTTTATCTCTTTCTTTCTGTTCTTCCCTTTTTAAACTCCATTATGTATATTTTGGTATGCTTGATGGTGACCCACAGGTCTGTAAAGTCTTATTTATTTTTTCTTTATTCTTTATTTCTTATGGTTTCTTAGACTAGGTAATTTCAACTGAAGTTCAAGTTAGCTGAATATTTCTTCTGCCTGCTCAAATCTGCTGTTGAGCCCTGTACAAGCTTGCTGGGACTGCCATTACAAAGTACCATAAAAGGGGTGGCTTAGACAACAAATATTTATTGTCTCTTAATTCTGGAGACCAAGAGTCTGAAATCAAGGTGTTGGCAGAGTGGTTAGTTCTTTCTGAGGGCTGTTGGAAAGAGTCTGTTCTATGCCTCTCTTTTCTGGTTGTTCATCATCAATCTTCAGTGTTTCTTAGCTTATGTACACATCGCCCTGATGTCTGCTTTTATGTTCCCGTGTGGTTGTCTATGTGTGTGTCTGTCTCTACATTTCTACTTTTATAAAAACATTAGTCCTATTGGATTAAGGCTTACCCTAATAACATTGTTTAACTTGATTACCTTTGTAAAGACCCTGTCTCCAAAGAAAGTCCTATTCTGAGATACCAGGGTTAAAGACTGTAGCATATGAATTTGGTGGAGGGTATAGTTTAATCCAAAATAAGACCTTCTAGTGATTTTAAAAAATTTCTATTATTATCCTTTTCAATTCCAGAATTTCTATTTGGTTTTTATTAATATATATAATTTCTATCTCTTTATTGCTATGCTGTACTTGGTGGGACATGATTCTCATATTTTTAGGCATGGTTAACATATTAGGGTTCTCTACAGGGACAGAACTAATGGAATAGGTATATATAAAGGGAAGTTTATTAAATATTAACTCACACGATCACAATAGGCCCACAATAGGCCATCTGCAGGCTGAGGAGCAAGGCGAGCCAGTCCGAGTTCTAAAACTGAAGAACTTGGAGTCTGATGTTGGAGGGCAGGAAGCATCCAGCATCGGAGAAAGATGTAGGCTGGGAGGCTAGACCAGTCTCTACTTTCACACTTTTCTGCCTGCTTACATTCTAGCCACACTAGCAGCTGATTAGATTGTACCCACCCAGATTAAGGGTGGGTCTGTCTTTCCCGACCACAGACTCAAATGGTAATCTCCTTTGGCAACACTCTCACAGACACAACTGGGATCAATAGTTTGTATCCTTCAATCCAATCAAGTTGACGCTCAGTATTAACCATCACAGTGAAGTTTAGTTCTCTGAACTTAACACAGTTAAGTTTAGCTCTGAAAAATAGCTGTTAAAGTCTTTATCTAGTAAATGCAATGTCTTTGGTTGCTCAGAAAAAAAGTGTTTATTGACTGCTATTTTCTTTCTATGTATGAGCCATAGTTTTCTGTTTCCTTGTGTGCCTCATAATTTTTTGTAGAGAGCTGGACATTTAAAATAAGATAACCAGAAATCAGAATCCTACCTCTCCCCACCATGTTTTGTTGTTGTCATTGGAATAAATCTGTAAAGTCTACATTTTTTGTATACAGTGACTGAAATCTCTGGTCAGTTAGCTTGGGATTTAGCTGATGATCAGAGAGAGATTTACTTAAGTGCTCTGAACTGGTAAACTTTCCTCCAGGCTTTGCTATGGCCCTCAGCATTTGTGTGTGTGTGTGTGTGTGTGTGTGTGTGTGTGTGTGTGTGTGTGTGTGTGTGTGTGCGCGCGCGTGCGCGCGCGCATATGTGTGGGGGCATGCCTTCATTGCTTCTCTGGGCAGCTTACAACTCTCCTTAGCCTTCACTTTCTGTATAGAGCTTCATGGGCAAGCAGAGCCTCAAAATCAACCTTACTAGGTTTTTCCTAAACACAAAGGTAGCCCCGGATATGTGTGTGGCTTCCTATATTCTTAAAAATATGTCAGAGCTTCTCAAAGTCCTTATGAAAATGTATCATTCCTGAGTTTTCTCTTTTTGGTCAGTCTCTTGTTAACTGCAATTGATATCATTGCCTCAGGCAGCTATAATATTAAATAAACGATTGCTACTATTTCTAACCAATGCTCTCAATATAGAACTGTTCACACAGAGTGAGCTCTGAGATTGATCAAATAAGGGTTTCAGCCTTTTCAGAGAGCTGCCACAGGGAAAATTATAACAAATTTTTGCACAAGGGCATTTTGGGGAGCTCCAAACCTATTCTATCCGATCAGTCAGTGGCTAGTAGGCTCCTGGTTTCACAACTACCATCGTTTCAAGGCTGTTGGTTTCCCCGGCGTCCAAGCTGAGAAGAGAGGAGTGGGAGCAGGCCAGGTTAAAATACTATGTTCTTGGCAATTCATCTTCATTTCTTGTATAAATGCTCTATGATTAGCTACAAAGTTTTTATTAATTTTTCATTAAGTTCTGAGAAGGTTGATTTTCATAATGTCGGTGGCTGTTCTTACTGCTTTTATTTATTTTTTATTTTAATTGATACGTAATAATTGTACATATTTAGGTGATACGATGCCATGTTTTCATACATGTATATATTGAGTAATATTCAAATCTGGGTAGTTAGCATATCCGTCACCTAAAACACTCGTCATTTCTTTGTGGTGGGAAAATTCAAAATCCTCTCTTCTAGCTATTTTGAAATATATAACTACCTTATCATTCACTTTTAGTCATCCTACCATGCAATAGGATGCCAGAACTTATACTTCTTTTATAATTGTGTCTTTGTGCCCATTGACCAACCTCCCTCAATCCCTCCTCCTCCTTATCTTCCCCAGTCTTTGGTAGCCAATTTTCTATTCACTGCTTATATGAGATGGATTTTTTTAAAGATTCTACATATGAGTGAGAACATGCACTATTTGGTTTTCTGTATCTGGCTTATTTCACTTAACAAAATGTCCTTCAGGTACATCCATGGACAGATAACATAATTTTATTTTTTATGGCTGAATAGTATTCCACTGTACATGTATATCACATTCTCTTTACCTGTTTATTCATTGATGGACATTTAGCTTGAGTCCCTATCTTGGTAATTGTGAATACTGCTGCCATAAATATGCAAGTGCAGATATCTCTATAACATGCAGATTTCCTTTCCTTTGGATATATACCTGGTAATGGAATTGCTGGATAATATGATAGTTCTATGTTTAGTTTTTTGAGGAAGCTCCATACTATTTTCCATAGTGGCTGTCCTAATTTACATTCCTGCCAACACTAGTTATCTTTTGTCTTTTGGAAATAATCATTCTAGTTAAAGTGAAGTGATATCTCATTGTGTTTTTGATTTTCACTTCCTTGATAATTAGTGATGTTGAATATTTTTTCATATACCTGTTTGCCATTTTTATGTATTCTCTTAAGATATATTAAGATCTTCTGCCTATTTTTTAATCAGATATTTTTATGGAGTTGAGTTCCTTATATATTCTGACTGTGAACCCCTAATCAGTTAAATAGTTGGCAATATTTTTCCCATTCTTTAAATTGTCTCTTCACTGTTAATGATTTCCTTTGGTGTGCAGGAGCTTTTTCATTTGATGTAATCCCACTTGTCAATCTTTGCTTTTGTTGTCTTTGCCTTTGAGATCTTGTCCAAAAATACGTTGCTCAGTCCAGTGTCATGAAGCATTTCCCCTATTTTTCCTTCTAGAAGTTTCACAGTCTTGGTTCTTAAACATTAGGCTGTTTGAGATCATTCCACCTTTGTGATATAGTAATTTATTTCTATATACTCCTCTCTTAGAAATTATTTTGCTATATTCCATAGGTTTTAGTATGTTGAGCTTCTGTTTTCATTTCTTTTTTGTTCTTACTTTATTTTACATTTTTTATTTCCATAAGTTATTGGGGAACAGGGGGAGTTTGGTTACATGAGTGAGTTCTCTAGTGGTGATTTGTGAGATTTTGCTGCACTCATCACCCAAGCAGTTTACACTGCACCCTATTTGTAGTCTTTTATCCCTCAGCCCTTTCCCACCCTTTCCACTGAGTCCCCTAAGTCCATTGTGTCATTCTTATGCCTTTGTATCATCATAGCTTAGCTCCCACTTATGAGTGAGAACATGCAATGTTTGGTTTTCCATTCCTGAGTTACTGTCACTTAGAATAATAGTCTCCAATCTCATCCAGGTTGCTGTGAATGCCATTAATTCATTCCTTTTTATGGCTGAGTAGTATTCCATTGTGTGTGTGTGTGTGTATAGATATATCTATCTATCTATCTATCTATCTATCTATCTATCTATCTATGTATATACACCACAGTGTCTTTATTCACTTGTTGATTGATGGGCATTTGAGTTGGTTCCACATTTTTGCAGTTGCAAATTGTACTGCTATAAACATGCATGTGCGAGTATCTTTTTCATATAACTTTTCTCCCTCTGGGTAGATACCCAGTAGTGAGATTGCTGGATCAAATCTGAAATTTTAAAATTTTCCTTTTAATTTCTGCATTAACCCATTGGTTATTTAGGAGTATTGTTGTACTGGACTCTATCTCTCCCTTTAGATCTACTACTATTTGCTTTATATATTTGAGTGCTTCAGTGTTGAGTGCACATATATTTACAATTGTTGCATTCTCATGCTGAATAAATACTTTCATCATTAATGACCCTTTTTATCTCTTTTTTCAGTTTTTGTCTTAAAATCAATTTTTGTGGATATAAGCATAGCTACTCCTGCTCATTTTTTGTTTCCATTAGCATGGACTATCTTTTGCCATTTCTTCATTTTCAGTTTATATGTGTTCTTATAGGTGAAATGAATCTCTTGTAGATAGCATTTAGTTAGGTCTTGTTTTTTTTTTTAATCCATTCAGCCATTCTATAGTTTTTAATTTGATAATTTAATCCATTTACATTCAAGGTTATTATTCCTGCCATTTTATTAGTCATTTTCTGACTGTTTGGTGGACTCTTTGTTCCTTTGTTCCTCTCTTGTTGTTTACCTTTGTGGGTTGATGATTTTTGCGGTACTAAGTTTTGACTCCTTTCCCTTTCTTTTTGTGTGTCTGCTGCAGTTTATTTCTTGTGGTTACCGTGGGGCTAACTAAAGAATCGTGTAGTTATAATAGCCAGGTGTAATGGATCATGCCTGTAATCCCAGCACTTTGGAAAGCCAAGGTGGGCAGATCACCTGAGGTCACGAGCTCAAGACCAGCCTGGCCAATATGGTGTAACCCCATCTCTACTTAAAATACAGAATGTAGGTGGGCATAGTGGCATGCACCAGTAGTCCCAGCTACTTGGGAGGCTGAGGCAGGGGAATCATTTCAATCCAGAAGGTGGAGCTTGCAGTAACCTGAGATTGCACCACTGCACTTCAGCCTGGATGACAGAGCAAGACTCCATCTCAAAATAATAATAAAAAAACTTGTAGTTATAATAGACTATTTTAATATTTTAGGCCAATGACAACTTAGCTGTGCTCATGTAAAGATACTCTGGACTCTTTTTCCTTCTTTTGCCCCACAATTTATGTTTTTCTGCCTTAATTTACATCTTTGTATATTATGTATTCCTTATCTAATTATAGCCGTTGTTATTCTTGACATTTTGACTTTTAACTTTCATATTAAAGATTTGAAAGATATAAGTTGCACCATTATAGTACTGGAGCATTCTGAGTTTCATTATGAAGTTTTTTCTACTAGCGAGTTTTATACTTTCATGTTAGCATGATAGTGATTGTCTTTTCACTTCCAATTGTAGTGCCCTCTTAAACATTTCTTGGAAGACCAGTCTAGTGGTGATGAATTCCCTCAGATTTCGCTTGTGTGAGAAGGACTTTATTATTCCTTCCTTTCTGATGAATAGCTTTGCTAGGCATAGTATTCTTTGCTAGAATATTTTTTCTTTCAGCACCTTGAAAATATCATCCTATTCTCTCTGGGCCTGCAGGGTTTCTACTGGGAAATCTGCTGGTAGTCTAATGGGTGTTTCCTTATATATGACCCGATGTTTTTTCTTGCTGCTTTTACAATTCTTTGCCTCTAAGTTTTGACAGTCTGATTATAATGTGCCTCAGAGAGGACCTTTTTGGCTTGAATGTATTTGAGGACCTTTGAGCTTCATGGATATAATACATAATGAGTGTCTAACCAGTGTTAATTTCTTTTCCAGGTAGCATTAAATCATTTAATGTCTCTATTACTTTTAGGCCCTATCATAAAGCAAATGTGCTTTATTTTTTCTTTCACCATATAAAGATACAAAGTTGAAAATGTATTATGGATACTATAACAAGCTTCATGTCAGATATCTGCCCTTCAGATAGTTTTGTAACTTTGTGCAATTGCATAAAACTCTTCAAGTCTCAGTTCACTAGTCTAAAAAATGGAAGAGATCACCAAGAGGATTTCAAACTAATTTTAAGCTGGGGATCTTTGGCTTGGTTCTCTTGGTTGTATAACACAGAAAACCACATCAATCTGGCTTAAACAAACAAGAATATATTTTATTGAAAATATACTGAGTGGAATCTCAGGGGCAGAAACCTACGTTCACTTTATTGTTCTGCTGTTAACATGATTCATTGTTCAGAATTTCTATGCCTCTCAATTCAAACTTCCTTTTGAAAGAATCTGATTAACTCATCTTGTGTCTACTTCAGTCACAAAAAGTATTATCTGAGAAATTATCAGTAAGATAGCACAAGCATAGCTATTGGTACCTGCTCCTCAGGTGGGGGGAGGGGATATAATTTTCGGACAATTGTGAGCTGAATGGGCAATCCTAAATATTACCTTGTATGGTTTACTTCTTAGACGTTCAAAACAGGTTCTTCTTTTCACACCCGTGATTCCAAACTCATTTATCATGATTCAACTCTCCTATTTACAAATACAAACACACAACTCATCCCCAGTGAAAGGCAATGAAAGGTCATTCATTTTCTATATCCAGAAAAGATGTCATTGAAGAATTTTTCTCGGAGTCTGTAATTTCTAGGTGATGTTCATTTTCCTTAATCCACTTCCAGCTGCTTTATTATTTTATAGTCTGTGGACTGGTTAATTTGATAACACACATATGCATTTCTGGTGTATTTGTGAAGTGAGTTTTTTCTGTCACTATAATCAATTTAATGTCTTCTACTAAGTAACAAAAAGCAAATATAGTGTTATCCACAAGAACTTTTATAAAGTTTGACTTTGAGGCTTTTAAAAACTCTGAAAAATGTATCTATTCATTTATATTTTAATTTACTTATCAAGTCTTCAAAAATCATTTGTATAGCCTAATCTTGGGAAATATTTATATTAGCACATTAAAAAATAAAACACTGTTTTAAATAGATTCCCTGCCTTTCCTCACCTCCACTCTATCCCATGGAATATTTAAAGGATAAAATAAATTAAAACAAATGAAACAGGTAGAAAAAAATAGAAACTGGTTGCTGAGAAGCTAAGATTGTATTAATTGAGATTCTATTACCTGAAGAAATGCAATATTAATTTTTCAAAAAATCAAACCATTCCACTATCAATTTGAAAGAGTTCTAAAGGAAACAATTCTACAATATCCCATTTTAGCCGACTTAATAATGCAGTGGAAATAGTTTTGCCTACATGGGTCTTGAAAAGGAACACAAAATGTTTTTCTTGGCTGTATATTAAACTGCCTGAAGCCTGTCTATCTCTTGAGATAATGTGAAAAATTTGAGGGTTTTACATGATTGAAGGACAGGCCTCATGCACACATTTAGGCCCCTTCATCTCTGAAAAATTCAGAAGGGCTCTACCTGCTCGAACTTTCTGAAAAAGTACAGACTCAGTTTTAAGAAAGAATATTTGCTATTCCAGATATTTTTGAAAATTCTTAGGCAGGGTTGAAAAATAGACCTTTAACAGACTTATCTTGAAAACAATTTAGAGTAAGGTTATAGAGACTTAATGTCTATAACACCTTATTAAGTGTGTTCCATTTCTGGTAAGAATGTAGAAAGCAATGAAACATGGTTGTTCTTTCCATAACAAGAAAACACTGGGTAAACTTAATCATTATTTTTTTCTGCTGAAGCTATCTAAAAGCTGTAGATAAAAAGAAGTTCAAAATGAACTTAATTTCAGAGAGGAATGAGGTCTTGTTAAATAAGAGAACCAGCAGTTGCTCACATTTTGGGGGCGGGCCACAGCCTTGTTTGTTTATGGGAGGGCAGAAAAGCAATCTTGTCAAGGGCAGGAAGCCTTTGTTAGCACAAAGATAACACAATTGAATTTTTAATGAACATGTGGTTTATCATGAGGAATTAAAATATGAAATATGCCTAAATGCAAAATTAATCATCCCAACTTTCCAAATCTCTCACAGAGCATATTTTGTTAAATAAACCATGACTGACTAGGGAGGGAGCCAAGAAGCAGAGGGAGATACAGTGGTGCTTACGTCCCAAAGTCCCAAACCAGGGCTTTAAAAATAATATCAAAATACATTAATAAGTTTAGAAGAAAAGATACATAAAATGATCAACAGTTGTGGAATTGTTCAGGAAAAATGACATTTATAAAGAACTAAATGATAATAGAACTGAACATTTCAATTTTTGAAATATAAAGTTTATTGAAATTATATAAAGTTAATCAACCTTCTGTAGGAGGAGATTAAACATAGTAAAAGAAAGGATCAGTGAATTGAAACTATCTAAACTGAGTCAAGAGAGGAAAAATAATAATAGAACACAGCATTAGAGACCCGTGGGATAATATATGTAGATTAACATTGGAATCCTAGGAGAAGAGATAAAGAATGGAACAAAAAGGAACAGGCAAAAGGCAATTATTGAGGTTTTCTTTTCTTTTTTTTTTTTTTTTTTTTTTTTTTACAAAGTTAATACTGGTATCAATCTGCAGATTCCAAAAGTCCAATGAACTTGAAACAGGACAAATACAATGAAAATCGTATCTAGGTATATCAGAGTCAACCTGTTGGAACACAAAATTTTAAAAGTTAAGAGAAAATGTTAAAAGCAGCCAGAGAGTAAAGTCACATTGCTAAATTCAAGCAAAAATATTAAAAATGAAAGCTGACTTCTTAATTCTCTTAAAAAAAATAGAAACCAAAAAACACAAAGGGGTGCCATTTTTAATGTGCTAAAATAACTATTAACTTAGATTTCTATGTCCAGCAAAATTATTCTTTGAAACTACAAATAAAAGTTGAGAGAATTTCTGACAGAAGAATTTCTCACATAATACTAAAGAAAACTCTCCAGGCTAACGATAAATGATGATGGAAGTCCATATCTTCAGAAAGAAATGAAGAGCACCAGAAGTAGCAAATATGTTGATGAATGTAAAATGTGTGTGTGTTTGTGTCTGTATGTGTGTCTGTGTGTGTGTGCTTCTTTAAAAGACTATTATTAACTGTTTGAAGCAAAAATAATAAATAACAAGGTTTATACTATATATTGAAATTAAATATTAAATAGGACAAACAAAAAAGGAGTAAATAAAATTATACTGTGGTAAAGTGATCTTTTGTTTTGTTTTTTGAGACAGAGTCTCGCTCTGTTGCCCAGGCTGGAGTGCAATGGCACCATCTAGGTTCACTACAACCTCTGCCTCCCGGGTTCAAGAAATTCTCCTTCAGCCTCCCAAGTAGCTGGGACTACAGGTGCCCACCACCATGCCTGGCTAATTTTTGTATTTTTAATAGAGACAGGGTTTCACCATGTTGGCCAGGCTGGTCTCGAACTGCTGACTTTAAGTGATCTGCCCACTTCGGTCTCCCAAAGTGCTGGGATTACAGGCGAGAGCCACTGTACCCGGCCTGTGGTAAAGTTTTTACAGTGGATTATAATAAATTGAGGAGGCATAATTTAAGTACTAAAGAAACCATCAAAAATATAAAAAAGAAACAGGAATAGCTAAAAAAAATCTTAAGAATACTATAAAATACTTGTTTAATCTACAAGTCAGGAGAGGAAGAATAAATGAGAAAAATAGCAGATGAGGCAAACAGAAAACAAATAGCATGGTAAACTTAAACCCAATCATGGAATGCTTAAAACTAGAAAATTGAAGCCCAATCCAAATTTATATGTCAATACAGTGGTTTCTGCTTTGAGTATAAAGATCAGTAATAGGCAGTCACTGTTTATCCATCCACATTTTTACAACTGTATTTTACTCTCTGAGCACATTTGTAACAGTATATTTCTTCTGCCAAGGTCCCATCCCCTTACTGTTACCATTTGAGTGGAAAAATTATCAACCGAGACATTGCCAAGAAAAAGTCATTGACTATACTAAATAACCTTCCAGATAAGACACATTCTCATCCTTAAATTTGGGAGAATAGAAATGTGAGATTTTGATCTACTCTAACCCAAAATACAAAAAAACTATGTATTCACTTAATTAGAGACAAGGTGTTGCTCTGTCACCCTCTCTGGAGAACAGCAGTGTGATCATGGCTCAGTGCAGAATCGACCTCCTGGGCTCAAGCAATCCTCCCATCTCAGCCTCCTTAGTAGCTGGGAATGCAGGCACATGCCACCAACCCAGGTTATTTTTTACATTTTTTTTTTTGTAGAGATGGGATCTCACTATGTTGCCCAGGCTGGTCTCAAACTCCTGGGCTTAAGTGATCTTCCTGCCTCAGCTTCTTAAAGTGGAAAATTTCATTTTGACTATTGAAATATTTCTACAAATAAGGTTTACACAGACCAAATGTTCAATTTCAAATTATAAGTTATGTCCCCAAGAAAGAAGCCTGAAAAACAGACTTTATATTTGTCTGTAAGAGGAACACCAGCTACCAATTAATTCTCTTCTGATAATAAAGTAGAAGGTGAATTAAATTTCAGTAAGGATATGTGTAATTTTCATCTTGATCTAATATTTCTAAAACATTAGTAAGTTTTTATTATTCAGGTTGAGCCTGATTATTTACTATAGCAAAAAAAAAAAGGTATGTAAATAACTATTAAACAAATTTCAAATAATTGACAAGTTTTCTTTCCTGGTCAAATATACTGTAGGCTAAAAGATCTTTACGTTTCCTCCCTTTTAGATTTTGCTTGCTCATATTCAGTTGTATGTGAACTAGAAATCAACCTTGTGCCTAACACACCGAAGTTTTGGGAGCTGTTTGAACAGCTAGTTCACTCTAATCTGAGAGTAGACAATTACGTATTTTTAAAATACCAATATAACATACCAACTTGATAAAATATGAATTAATCATTTTCATAAAAATCAAACAGCTCTTGAAGTAGAGTGTCATCTGTGCCCTTATAAAAGTAATGAGTAAGAGTAACAAAGAAGTTATGTCCAGCTTTTGATGAGTGGTTTCTATTTCTGTACAAAATAGTGATTGAAGTAATTGAAATATGAGTGCTGAAGAGCAGGGCAGGAGCAAAGGCGATCTAAATTCATAAGAGAACAATTTTCCATGATTATCAAAAGTAAAAGCAGCACACTTTAGGCATATTATTTGGATTTACTATGATAGTTGTTAAATAAATGGGCAATGGTAATTTGTAAAAGGCTCAAATCCCACTGCTTGAAAAAGCCTATTATTATTGTGGGAAGGGGAATTCTTGAAATGTCCGCCACCTCTACGCCTTCTAATGTGCTCAGCCCCCTACGCCTACTCCATCTTCCCTTTCTAACAAGGTGAATCAAAATAATTAAACCAGAAGTTAACTCCTATGAATACCTAGTGTGATCAACGGCAAGACTTTTGATGAAACAGGATGAAAATCAAACGCTTTGCCATGTGATAATGAAAAGGGGAGGCATGGGGTCACGGCAGATGCAGGACAGTTGTTTTTGGTTTTGTTTTGTTTTGTTTTTCTTCTTAAGAACTGGGTACAAACTAAACTAACAAAGAAAATATTCTTTACTAAATCTCACTTTAGACTGTCACAAACAAGCAAAAAAAATAAAAAATAAAAACACTTGTTTTGTGAGATATGTTCACTTTGCCAGTAACTAATAACCCTGAGTTCTTACACAAAAGAACCCTTGGGGACAAAAATCCATTCTTGCGAAAAGGTCTGAGTTTTACCCACAGAAAGGAGTAAAATGATTGACAAAGAGTCTCAGTGAGGATGTCAGTTACGGGCAAGTGCTCATGTTGGCTGTGAGCATGGAGAGGAACGCAGGAGACAGCAGGTAAGGGCCAGTGACAGAGAAAGTAAAACTAATTCCTGATCACTCTTCAGTTAATAAAAACCACCGGCTGGGTGCGGTGTCTCACGTCTGTAATCCTAGCACTTTGGGAGGCCGAGGCAGGCGGATCACGAGGTCAGGAGATCGAGACCATCCTGGCTAACACGGTGAAACCCCGTCTCTACTAAAAATACAAAAAACTAGCCGGGCGCGGTGGCGGGCGCCTGTAGTCCCAGCTACTTGGAAGGCTGAGGCAGGAGAATGGCGTAAACCCGGGAGGCGGAGCTTGCAGTGAGCTGAGATCCGGCCACTGCACTCCAGCCTGGGCGACAGAGCAAGACTCCGTCTCAAAATAAAATAAAATAAAATAAAATAAAAAATAAAAACCACCCAGGGAGAAATGAGGTGAAACCCAGCAATACTAAGGTCATATAATTTTAGTTTCTTAAATAGTCTGAAAGAGAAGACTTTGTTGTCCTGAGAAGTACTATTTGAAATAGTATACTTTCTCTCTTCTTTTAATACACTGCTATCGGTGTCCGAAATGGTAACAAAAATGGTCTAAATAATGCCTTTCAAATTTGTAGCCTTTATGGTTATCCATCCAGTCATGTTGTTGTAAAAACGTATTTATTTAGTTTAAAAATGTTTTTTGTAGAGATGGGGATCTCATTAGATTGCCAGGGCTGGTCTTGAACTCCTGGACTCAGCGATCCTCCCTCCTCAATCTCCCAAAATGTTGGAAGGACAGGTGTGAGCCACCACACCTGGTCTGTAAAATTTTTTTATATACTAGGCTGTGGGAATACAGAAGTGAATATGGCACTGACCTCAAGCACCTTGCAAGTAGCAGGCATGCAAACAAAACCAGTGCACAATACGAGTAGCACACACTGAGCAGGGCACCGTCGATATGAAGAATACACAGGATAGAGGGGCTCCTTCCTCCCGTGTTAGGGGAGAGGACATTGGAGAAAATTCTACTTTTGTAAAATCCTGTTTTGTTATTTTGTCTTTGGCATCTAACTCTAGCTGCCTTCTAATGTGAGAGCGCTTCCTTAAAGTCAAATTACTACAAAGATATGCTAGATATAATTAATTGAAAGTTACCATATTCTATGAACAGTGTTTAGATCTCTGGGGTTTTTTGAGATAATTGCTGCAGTTTTCCCCAAAATTCTTATACCAACAAATACTATGACTGGCTAGTTCCTCAAGCTTTCTGGATTTTATTAGGTGTTCTAATCATCAGTGAGCAGGGCAGCTCTACACAAAGCTGCTCAGTTGGGAGGGCTCAGAAGATCTGCTAAAAGCACTGCCCAGAGCTTGCTGAAATGTGCCAGTTGTAGCCAGAAGGGAGATTTTTCAATGCGGTGACTTTCGTCACAGATCCAGCTTTCTCCTGACCATCAGAAAACTGGAAAGAAGAAATGTGACAGAAACAGACACTGCATACACGTCGTCAGTTTTAAACCCCATGGCGTCCATGTCAATGCGCTATTACCTTTCACCGTGCTACAGAGAGGAAAGCATCATCTAAACACAAAAATAGTTTGAAAGTGACGGAGATTAAATAAATGGCAAGGGCATAACTAGAATTGAAAGCACGGTAGTCTGATTGAAATCCTCTTCCCAGGACCTTGGTACCGTATTGTCTCCAAAGCAGCAGTGAAATCCATGTGTGAAGAGACCAAGAGTGCAGTGAATCTGTGAAATCTGACGATAAATAAATTGTCCTTTCTCAGTCTCATCACCAGCCTTCTAAGTTTCTATGTACCCTTCTTAAAAAAAAAAAAAAAAAAAAAAAAAAATCTCTGCTGAATAGACTTTATTCCAGTGGCACACATTTGTCACAATAAAACCAAAGGACCATGCATGAATATATAAAAATCAATACCACCTTGAGTGTCTGAAGCCAATATACTTTTGTCATCTAATGAGGAGCAATGTGTTGCTATATGCTTTCAGGTGATTTAGATAAGGATTGGAAAGATTAAGCACCTTGTTCAAGATTATACAGCTACTGGTAGCTACTAAACAACAGAACCCAGAAAATGTTAGATTTCAAAGTATTTTCTTTCCACTATATTACACTCCTCACTACAGCAAAAACTCTACAAATCCACACTTAAGGCAGCTATCAAAAATAATAGAACTGCTAATAGCAAATACATTTGCAAGTTGTTTTGAACAATCCTTTAATTTCTTTCTTTCTTAATAATGATTTTTAGTTTATCACGAAGGGAATGTTGGTTTTGTTTTGTTTTAATCACCAACTTAGGCAGAAACCACAGATTCAAAGCTCACAAAGCACCTTCAAAGGTTAAAAGTCTGGGATTCAGAGAGAGAGATGAAACGGACATTTTGATCCATGAAGTAGCTTATTCAAATTCAAGGACATTTGGTAGGAGCAATTGTTTCCTATGTTTACTGATGAAGTAGTCTGTCAAGTGAAAGAATGTGAGCTTCCCTTGCACCTGGTTGTTCTCTGGCTTGCAGCCTGCTTGGAAGTCCTCTTCAAGTCGAAGCAGGAAAATAAATCTTGCACATAAATCAATTTGTGGACCCTGCTGAACAATTTTTGCCTTTGGGTTCTCATATAACATTAGGGAAACTGAAGCAGTTAAATAGCATCAATCCTTTTCAAATAATATATAGTTAAGCGAATTCAGAAGGATTTCCTTGAGCCAGTTCTATTCAGGGGGATCTAAGAAGCAAGGATGAGAGTGTTGGGTACATCTTTTCTCATGGACCAAGGCTGGGGGGCAGGCAGGACTTTTACATCACAAATTCACCCCGCCACCCCATGAATGCTGACTATGTAGAGAGTCAGTGTAAGGTCAGTGTAAATACCAGATTACTTTTTCTTCTGATCTATTGAAAAATGCCACAAAACTTTGTGTTAGACCATGTAAAACCAAGAAGAAGAATGCACAAGCTGTTCCATGTTGACATTTAAAACTATCTCATTTATTCTAAGGTGATATTTGTGCAATCCTTACATAATTATAATGGTGTGATTACTTTAAATGAAGATCATGTGTGGCAATAAATGGAAAAATATGACTGTGTATACTATTATTTGCCTTTTTTATTCATTGGGAAAATTTGTGCTAAATTTGTCCATGTCCATTTCTCTTTATAAAGATAGCATTAATGTGATCTATTACTCTATTAGTGGGGGACATTTTGTTCAGGAGTAGAACTGCATTATACATCTTTTCTTTTGCTTATGCAAATTCCAAGAAAAGTAATTTGATGTTTTCTCATTCTCACGTTACATTTATGAAAAAGTAATCATTCTAGCAGCTATGAATGTGTATGAATAAAAGTGTTTTTCCTTTCTAAAAAATAGGAATGGCTACATTATCGTTTGTTTCAAGGTCCTTCATTGCATCTTTTTATTTTCTTACTAAAACATTTGTTTTTAGATTACTATTTAATCGTTTGTTAACTACTTGAACAAAAGGTCATGAAAATAGTTTAAATAAATTTATACTTTTATATCCTAAAATAAAGCGGTGCTCAATTAGAGCTGTGCAAAGAGAAGGCTGGTTTTCACTTGTTCTCTTGTTCTTCTTCCACTTCTCCTGCCCAACAGGGCAGTCTCATTTAGTCTCGAACACTAAATGAAAGTCTTAGGCACTAAATGAAAGGAGACTAGAATAGATCAGCTTGAGTGAAACCTCACCAATAAGGAGTGTTTTCTGTGCAGCAGCTTGAGGAAGAATTCACAATCTCAAATACACGTATTTATTGTTCATCTTTCTTGGGATGATGACAGCAGCCTCCCTCTTGACTCCTTAGTAAGTGGTGGCATCTGTTTGTGAAATGGCTGTCAAGGTAAGGGGGCAGAGGAAAGTGAACTTAAATCACGAGGTAAGTCTCAGTTGAATCCAGCAGGCAGCCAGCAAGGTTCTCCCAACATCTGCTATGTTTAGAGTTATGTAATGGGATGGAAGAAGCATAGGCATTGCTGACTTTATCTTTTAAACGTTTGTTAAAGTGTGTAGACAAAGAGTCCTGGAAATACAATCTATCATGGGTAACACATGGGGGCATTTCAAGAAATTTTTTTGATTTTTTAATTTTTTTAGAGTCAGGGTCTTGCTCCATCTCCCTGGCTGAATTGCAGTGCCATGATCATAGCTCACTGCGTCCTCAAGCTCCTGGGCTTAAGCAATTCTCCCACTTCAGCCTCCTGAGTACCTGGGAGTACAGGTATTTGCCACCATGCCCAGCTAATTTTTTAAACATTTTTTTTTTTTTCTGTAGTGACGTGGTCTCTCTTTGTTACTCAGGCTGGTCTTGAACTCCTGGCCTCAGATGATCCTCCTGCCTCATTCTCCCAAAGTGTAGGAATTATAAGCATGAGCCACCATGCCTGGCTAGAGAGCACTTTTTTCAAGAAAGAAGGGCTAACTATCTCCTGCCTAGCTCTGATGATAACTCTTCTGGCCTGAGGCAAGGACTCCAGCAGTGTGAGCAGCAAAGATGAACTCCTCAGAGAGTCAAAGGGCAAAATGTTATATAAACACCTGAGGTCATTGCTTGTCGTAGACAGACTCCTAGATACATCATTTCTTTACTCATAAAGTTCTAGGGAAATTTTGCTTCCTTCCTTTCTGTTGGAAGTTGTAGCACGTAAAGCCATAACACAGAGCATAGGAGAACTGACTTTAGAGCCAGATCATCTGATATTTTATCCTGTTGCTTAATATTTATATACTTTGGGACAAGTTTCTTAATTTTATGCCTCAGGTTCTACATCTATAAAATAGAAATAATTACAACACTCATTTCATCAGATTATAGTGAGTATTTAGCCAATACCTATACAATGCCTAAAATATTGCTTGGCATGTCGTTAGCATTTAGTGCACGTTATCACTTTTCCATCTCACCATTTCAATTAATACCAAAACAAATGTTGATCTCTCCATTGACACAGTAGATAAAAACAAGGTTACACATGGATTCTTAAAGACAAATTTTCACTGTTATCTTAAATGACAAAAAAAAAAAAAAAGAGTAAAATTTGGGCTTGAGTACTGTCAAGTTTGGTATGGTAAACCACAGTGCATTATTGAGCCTTGGGTCAGGAGAAAGAGGGAAAGCAGATAGGGCAAGGCTGGGGTCATTCCTGGAAATAGAGAATCAATGACAGAGGTGTAGCATAAGGAAGAGCTAGATAAAGGCTTGGATTTTCCCCTCCCTTATCCCTTATCACCACCTGCACTGCCAGAGCACAGCTTCCTTGGACCAGTGCTGGAGCGAGATGAGAAATGAGAACATTAGGTAGTCAGATCCAAGGGAAAGTAAGGCAGAGAGGAAGTGGAAGCATAAATTATCACATATGTAAAGGAAAATGGAGGTGGAGAGGTAAGAAGAGAGCACTGTCAAGAAATCTGAAGAGTGGTTGTGTTGATGAGCAAAGAGGGCAACCCTATGGCTATCTGCTATTCAGCTGGCCTCGCATACATGTACGTTGTGCCTAAAATTTTACAAAGTTTTGGAAATTATTATTCCTGACATAAAATTTTGGAAATTAGTATTCTTAAAATGATATCTTGCAAAACATGTCACAATATAAAATGAGTTACATGATAAACTTCAGGACAATAGAGACTGCAAAGTCAACGTGAACCAGAATGGTCAAAAATATTCTTATGGAGTGATGGTAAACTAGGTCTTAAATAAAGGAATTCTATCTATGCGAAACAGACCCAAGAGGTAGGATTTTCATGCTCTATTTGAGAGGATTGAAAATGGTAAATTTTGAACTAAAATTCTGAATTCGTGATTTTTAAAGATGAGATTGGAAAAGTAGATTGAGGTGACATTGAAGAGACCTTTGAATGCCAAGATGAAGGTTTCAAAAGACAACGTGTGTACAGTGGAAAGTTAACGAAATCTTCATAAATTATAAATTTCTCTCATTGTATTCTGAAAGGGAGTATCACTTCTCATTGTAATAAAGTGACTACATCAGATGCAGGAAATGCTAGAAACGCATGTGTATTCGTCCATTTTCATGTTGTTGATAAAGACATACCCGAGACTGGGTGATTTATAATGAAAAAGAGGTTGAACGGACTCACAGTTCCACGTGACTGGGGAGGCCTCATAATCATGGTGGAAGGCAAAAGGCACACCTCACATGGCAGCAGAGAAGAGAGAAAATGAGATCCAAGCAAAAGGGGTTTCCCCTTGTAAAACCATGAGGTCTCGGGAGACTTACTTGCTACCACGTGAACAGTATAGGGGAAACTACCCCAATGATTCAGTTATCTCCCACTGGGTCCATCCTACAACATGTGGGAATTATGGGAGTTACAATTCAAAATGAGATTTGGGTGAGGACACAGTCAAACCACATCAGCATGCAGTGAGGAAGCAACCAGAAAGCTTATACTGGAATGCTAACAGCAAAATGAAGAAGAGTCAATACAGCATGTCAGAGAAATGTAGAAACGAAGAAGTCATTAACCTTGATCTGAGGAGTGGTGGAGTACCATCGTTACAATCTCAGGATTTGAAGTCAGAGCAATCAAGGTTCAGTCCCTTGCCATGCTGCTCACATGTCCCATGTCTTGGTCAAGTTATTTAAACCTCTCTAATCAGAGTTTCTTCGTCTGTAAAAAGAGAATAACAATTCACACCTTGCAGTTTTCTCTACAGGTGTGAGGATTAAACAATGTGATGCATATAAATAATTCACCATAGTTTTAGCATAGTAAATTGCACAATAAATATTTGTTATCATTGCATCATTATAATTTGCATAAAATAATTACCTATCATACATTGTCCCTTCTCTGGAATGTAAGATCCCTAAGACCAGGGACTTTTGTGTGCTTTTTTTATTGATGTATCCCTGGCACCTATAAAAGATGCTCAATAAATGATGCGTTGAATAAATTATTCTTATTATTTTAACAGTGGGAACTGGAAAAATAACAAGGCTGTGGTGAAAATAGAGAAGGCAAAAGTGAAATTATTTTGAAGGCCAGATGATGAAACACATTTTTAGATGATTAATGTTGCGCTCCCATTAAGGTGTTACCTTCCGGCAAGCATCATCCATTGACTTAGACACGTTACACCTGTTCACTAGAACCAGTCAGCAAACCTACCATCCCCACTAAAATGAAGACCTAGAGTGTAGTGAAGAATATGCTTCCCAGCTCTCAGTGCTCGGAAAGGAAAGAGCTTCCTTGGTGTAGGGGAGCAGTATTTGATAACAATAGAAACACAGAGAACAGGAATTCCAAGGAGGTTTCAATTCGTAGAAGCTAGAAATGAAACTGATATGCTTCCAAAGATTATGTGGCCTTATATATATAATGTATATATAGATGACATATATAATATAATATATATGTTTATGTAATATATATTATATATAATATGTAATTATAATTTATATATAATTATATATAAATTATATAATTATATATAAATTATATAATTATATATATATAATTATATATAAATTATATAATTATATATAAATTATATAATTATAGGTATATAATTATATATTATATATGTCATATATAAATATATAACAAACTCATTTTTTTTGTTTCAATACCATATTAAGAGTTTTGTTTAAAATTCTTTTTATGGTATCTTGGTGTTAAAATTAGTTGGTCATCATCACCTCACCCATTCCTTTCTAAATTGTTTCATTTTATTCTTTGAATTAATGTTGGTTGGCAATTGAGGGTGGACAAATAGAACATTTAAAAAGCCAACAGTAACTTCTAGTTACTGAATAGAAACAGGGGACAGAGTTGAGATGAGAAAACATTTCCCAAAGTGATAGGGCTGAATATATGAGAAGCAAATCAGAACAATATTTCAGCAATAAATATGTTAGTAGGAAAATAGTACTTGTGAGTTAAATAACCAGAAAATAATTATATAAATGTCAGCAAGTAAAATTTATTGTATGGTGAATAATACAACTAAATTGGAATAGCCATTTATGCAATCAACTGTGGGAGAACAACCCTAAAATGGAAAGATTGACGGAGAGCAAATACTCATTTTGAGGTTAAAGATGCTGCCACCACATTTCTGAATGAAATAACACCTTTTACATGGATAGTAATGTTACATAATACTAAGTGATTTAGTATCTATGTTCATAGTCTTAGAGCACCATAAACCTTATCAGGAAAGGCAGGTTAAATTGGACATTTCAGAGATTTAATGTTTGAAAAACAAGCTATGGAAAAAAAAAAAAGGATAAACAAGATCTAAGAGTTTGATAAATCACTGTCAGAGCTACAATTGGACTAAGATAGCAGGTGTAGAAATAGAGGCCCCGAGGAGACAGAGGAAGCTGAAGATGAATGGTATCAAATGTTACCTTTAATGGAAAACAACTTGGACAGAATGCTCTAAGCACTCAAGTTTCTTTATTGCAACTTCGCTTGTCTTATTTTCCTTCACCACTTTGAGAGTGATGCTCCGGATCTCGGGAGCTCAGCACTGGAGTGAGGCACACAAAGTTTCATTTCACGATGCTTTGCTATTTTTTTGTAGGCTTCAACCTAAGAGAAGGCCATAAAATCGGAACAGTTTATTGCGCTGGGGCAGAAAGCATTGTCACTGAGCTGATAGGCACTACCCTGGTCTCTGAAAAGCCCAGCTTCATCACAGACAGCTTTATTTTTACCCTGCAGGCACTCTTGAAGGATTTGCTAGTATGAAAGGGAGGCTGAAACATGTCGACTTTGCCCAAGGATGTCCAGTTGAAATCACACTTGGTTGCAGGGGAGATTGTAACTCCTGGTGGCTTTCTTTGAGTTGGGCTTTATATTTCTTTTATTTTGTTTCAGTTTATCTTCTACAGATTTTACACAATACTTTTCCCCAGAGCTCAACTTTCAGTTTCACCGTGTGGAAACTTTGTTGCTTGAAAACTGATAGATCTTTGTAAGAAAGGCATATGTCTTTCAGAAAATGAATTCCGGGGTGATCAACTTTGTGCCTATGCAGATCCCCACTGGGAAGTAAATGGGATTCTTAATGTTTGATTTTAGGTATAAAATGACATATATATACTATAATTACCTCTAAATATTTTGACAGAAGTGGAATACATTACATTATCATGTTTTAAATGCCCCAAATGGAATGTTTGAATCTTGATCAAATGCAGTATCTTTGATTTTGTAAGCCCTACAGGGTATTACATAACTCTGAAAAATTCTTATTCATTTTGCTAATGAATGAATAAGGATTGGAGCTCTTACTTTATTAAAAGTATTCTAGGCATGTGAGGGATATAGAAATATCTGTCCGAATTTCTGCCTATAAAAAGTTTTCCATTGAGGTAAAGAAATAATATTTGCAATAAAAGCAAATGCTACAAAGGTAGCCTGTGAGGTGAAGCGCTAGATTCGTTCCACAATTTAAAAGAAGAAGCACCTGAGAAATCAACTAATCCAACCTCCTTGTTTTAAGGAATGTAAAAGTTTGTCCTGAAGAAGTTATCGTCATAGAATCACAGAAACCAACTCAAACCAATGTGCCCTGACTCCACGTTGAAGTCTGGACTCCAGTCTCACTGTTGCATTGCTGTAACAGCAGCAGGTGTGAAGCTGGTTGACTGTCACTGGACAGTGGTTACCGCTTTGTCTGAGTCCATGAGACAGACTGGCCCCACACGAGTTATATGAAGTGGGTTTATTCCTGACAGGCAGCCAGGAACAGTTTCCCAGCTCAAGAAAGCTGCCTGGGATAGATGGGGTCTCTTCTGCACATGCTCCACTTGCACCACAGCTGAGGCATCTCACAAAGCAGCCTGCCCTGGGTTTTGTACCCCAGAGCCACAGGACACCCTGGGCTAAAGCATGGGAAGACATCCTGTTCCCTGGCCGTTCCAACCACCTCCTTTCTTGTCACAGGATGCTGCATTCTCAGCACATTCTACCGTTATTCTTGAGAGCTACAAGTGAGAAGAGGGGAGAATTGGATCAGTCCAAGGCCACCTGGGGAACTGTCCTGCACAGGGGAGGATGAAAGCAGGTCCTTGATCCATGACAGCTGAGGTGCCAGGTAAGTTCAGTTCTTGCAGTTGACCACAGACAAACGTTATGTGCTTACTTCACGTCGGGGGAAGGAGGGGGGCAGTCTGATAGGCCAGTATTGGCATGAGGAAGGAAGAGGATGCATCCAATACCCTCCTATAGTGTGTCTTGGAAAGGAGAAAGAAAGGAAAAAGAGAATAAATATGTATTGCATGTCCACTGTATCCTAGACCTACTGATTTATATGCAGCAATTAATATTTGCTGAAGGAAAGAATGAATTCATTTATTTCTCATAACAACCTCACAGGTATGATTATTCCTAGCTTCAAAAAAAAAAAAAAAATAAGGCTTATTCGCTCAGTCAGCAAATGTTCACTCATAGCCTATTGGGTTCTAGGTCTTGTGTTAGATACAGGGGTATAAAGATGCCCCTCATTCCTATCCTATTAGAAAAGTAGACATATTGAAAATTGAGCTCCAGAACTGATATATATACTCTGCCTTGGAGTTTTATTACCATGAACTCAGAGTAGTTATAAAATAGTTTGAAGATCACACAGCTTAAAAATGGAAGAATTAGCTTTCCAAACCAGAGCTTTTAAAATGTATTTTAGAATCCCTAGCCTTTCCATTATAACTCACAGCCTGCCATTTGAGAGGGCGGCAGAGAAAATGATGTCATCTAGGTAGAACGTATTTGAGTGAGGAAATGAGAGTAAGACGAACAGGAGCCCACTCGCAAGCACAGGGGAAGAAGCTACAGGAGACAGCTGTTTAAATGGATTCAAACCCAAACATCTTGAGTCAATGAGAGATTCTGCACCCAGAGAGAAGTTTGCAAAATCAGAAGATGCTGGGAGAGAAATGTACTGTGTCTGGCAGACCAAAAGGAGTTAAAGAGAAATTAACCAAGTGCAGCAAAGATAATTTTTCTTGAATGCAGAATTCATACACAAATACATTCTCTTCTCTGTTCTTTCCTGTGTCTCATATACACCCTCACATATGTGCTACAACCCAGTGGTTCCAAATCCTCCCCCCGCCTCTCCCTGCCTCCAATCCCTGCAATACATGCAAACCTGCCCAGAAGTCTCTTTGAAATCCATGGGACAGAGTGGAGGACTGAGGACGTATCTAATTTCAAAAGTTATGGCCCTATTCTGTGCTGGTATAGACTAGGGGCTTATACTGAAGTAGCCCAGAGACTGCTTTTGAAATCAGGATACTTGTGAGTCTGAGAGTCGGGCATGCATGTGGAGTGTGGAAAACAAGAAACACCTATTATGGAATCATTTTTCCCCCTTTGGCTTAAGTTGTGTTTTTTTTTCAAATTAGCATTATACTTTAAGTTCTGGGATACAAGTGCAGGACGTGCAGGTTTGTTATATAGGTATACACGTGCTATGGTGGTTTGCTGCACTCATCAACCCGTCATCTACATTAGGTAGTTCTCCTAATGCTGTCCCTCCCCTAGCCCTTCACCCCACAACAGGCCCCAGTGTGTGATGTTCCCCTCCCTGTGTCTATGAGTTCTCATTGTTCAACACCCGCTTATGGGTAAGAACATGTTGTGTTTGGTTTTCTGTTCCTGTGTTAATTTGCTGAGAATGATGGTTTCCAGCTTCATCCATGTCCCTGCAAAGGACATGAACTCATCCTTTTTATGGTTGCTTAGTATTCCATGGTATATATGTGCCACATTTTCTTTATGCAGTCTATCATGATGGGTATTTGGGTTGGTTCCGAGTCTTTGCTACTGTGAATAGTGCTTCAGTAAACATATGTGTGCGTGTGTCTTTATAGTAGAATGATTTATAATCCTTTGGTATATAGCCAGTAATGGGTTCTATTATAATCCCATTACTGGTATTTACCATTCTTAAAAGCGAGGCAGCCTTTTGAAAAACTGAGGCATGTGAACTTGTGTTCGATATGTAGATGTAAGAATCTCAGTGTTTATATCTAAAACAACTGTAATGAAAAAGTAGAATTGTCCTCAGAGCGGTTGAAATGGTTTGGCCCTGTCCCCGTTCAAATCTCAACTTGAATTATATCTCCCAGAATTTCCACATGTTATGCGAGGGACCCAGAGGGAGGTAACTGAATCGTGGGGGCCAGTCTTTCCCATGCTATTCTTGTGATAGTGAATAAGTCTCTTGAGATCTGATGGGTTTTTCTGGGATTTCTGCTTTTGCTTCTTCCTCATTCTCTCTTGCTGCCACGATGTAAGAAGTGCCTTTCACCTCCTGCCATGATTCCGAGGCCTCCCCAGCCTTGTGGAACTGTAAGTCCAATTAAACCTCTTTTTCTTTCCAGGCTCAGGTATGTCTTTATGAGCAGCATAAAATGGACTGGTGCAGCAGTTTTGTAATTCTCTTACAGATGAGTACTAACAACACTGGCCTATAATGTTTGAACATACACGTAACTATTGTGAAATAAGCACAGTGGAAATGAGTAAAGGGCTTGTGGCTATTGTATTCATTTTTCCAAACCCCTAGAGTAGAACAAAATACTGAATACTGCTCCCACCCCCGCAAATAAATGACAACTCAGGGCTGCAAAAGGGTCAGTGGTTTCAGTGGACCCAACTCACTCCATATATTTTCTATACCCTGAGAAAATGTGACCAAAATATTAAACTGTAAAAATCACAGAACCTTAAAATGTTTTAGACTCAAGGCAATGTTAGAGATCGTCTGGTTCAGTGATTGTTAATCTTTTGGCGAATGGAAATAATCTAATGTAATTTGGTGACTCCCTGAAAAACATGCACATGTGTATGTTAATACAAATTTTCATACAATTTTTGGGAGTTCAGGATTTTCTTAAACTCCCTATTGCCAGATTAAAAATTCCAGAGCTAGTGAAACCCTCAATTAAATCAAAGCTCCTCACTTTGCAGAGTTCAAGTGCCCTGCCCAGGGTCACATGGCTACCTGGTTGGAGCAGAATAGGGATCGCATAAGCCAATCTGATTGACTACCCACATCTGGTTAGACTTACCACCCAAACTACAGCAGCCCTTTGTCCAAGGGACTTAAAATCACCTCCTAAAGTTAACCATCAGGTTTCTTCTTGTTCTAACTTACGATTATGCCTTATCTAGCTCCATTAGTAACTTTTTAGATAGGCTTGAACTAAAAGATACTTTTTAATTGGGTGGTATTATTTCCATTTGATTAACTGCGTTTTCTGTTCTGCTCTTCCTATTGTGTGTGTGTGTGTGTGTGTGTGTGTTTAAAGTTTTCTTGTTATTTTGAAATGCCAAGGTAATATATCTCTTTAAGAGGTGGTAGAAAACATTTTAAGACCACTCATGATCATCCCAGGGATAGTCCTCAGTGTATCAGATATTCATGCTGCCACATTAAATTGCTTGAATGTAAATTGAGATTCTAGAGTAAATAGGCTTTAAAATATCGGAGGCGTTATCACTTCTATTGAAAGTCATAGGATGATAATCTAAAGTAGATGTTGTCAGGTTTTCTGATGAGGTAGGCATGCTGATCTTAATACACAGATTTAAAGAATGACATTCCTAGGACCAGCAGGTGACTGGAGGTTACAATGCTATATACCATTGCAATAATGGAGATGATTTATATACTAATATGGACCCATTGTCTTTTCATTTTAGCAACACCAACGGGCAGGAAACGTCTGAGTTATGGACATGTGATTTTTTTCTAACCTCATTTTTCTCTTCTCAGCCAGAAGAAGGGTTCATCATGACTCCTTTGTTCTCTGTTTGTGTCTTGAAAATAGTCCTATCATTGATTTATTAGGCCACATATTATTTGTTTATTTTTCTGTCTCCTCAAATAGACTCTTAGCTTATTAAGCCCTGAGACTCTGTCCTTTTATACTATGAAAGCACAGTAATTAGCACAGTGCCCAACACATACTAAATGCTCAATAAATAACTGTTGAATTAATAACCAAGGGAAGCAAATTATATTAATTTTATGCATACTCCATTAACTGAGGACATAATCAATCACAGAAAAACTTTAATAAAAACTACAACAAAGAGAAATTTTTTGCCATCCCTTCATTAAAATTGTTTGTCATGATGCATTCTGCTACACCAGGAAAAAAAAAAAAATGGAACAAGGGGACAGGACCATTGCTCCTTCAGACGTAGAAGAGATTGAGAAGGTCATAAACTTACAGATTTGCTGAAATTTATTAGGATATTTGAGAAGGGATTTCTAAAGTATTTGGTAGAAATTAGATTTTCCTTCTATCCCCCAATAAACCAAAGAGACTGAGTTTCCAAACACAAACGCTATAAATACAGCTTAAGGTAGAATTGTCCTGAGACTTCATCGTTATCTATAGAGGTTGGATTAACATTTCAGGACAGGTCTTATTGACACATCAGATATTCAAGGGCAAAGCTATGTTTCATAAGACATCTTTGTATCCCCAGTACTAACTATATATTCTGGAGCACAGGTGTTTTATATACATCATACACACACACACACACACACATCTTAGATATAGATACACACCATATAGATATAGTTATATACCTCATGTAGATATAGATGTATATATAAGTATATATATTGTTGTGTGAAGTCAGGGACCCCGAATGGAGCGACTGGATGGGGCGACAGCAGAGGAACATAAATTGTGAAGATTTCGTGTACATTTATCATTTCCCAAATAATACTTTTATAATTTCTTATGCCTGTCTTACTTTAATCTATTAATCCTGTTATCTTTGTAAGCTGAGGATATACATCACCTCAGGACCACTGTGATAATTGCGTTAACTGTACCAATTCATGGTAAAACATGTGTTTGAGCAGTATGATATCAGTGCACCTTGAAAAAGAACAGAATAACAGCGATTTTTAGGGAACAAGGGAAGACAACCATAAGGTCTGACTGACTGTGGGGTTAGGCAAAAAGAGCCATATTTTTCTTCTTGCAGACAGCCTGTAAATGGATGTGTAAGTAGGGAAGATATCGCTAAATTCTTTTCCTAGCAAGGAATATTAATATTAATATCCTGGGAAAGGAATGCATTCCTGGGGGGAGGTCTATAAACAGCCACTCTGGGAGTGTCTATCTTATGTGGTTGAGATAAGGACTGAGATACATCCTGGTCTCCTGCAGAACCCTCAGGCTTATTAGGGTGGGGAAAAACTCCGCCCTGGCAAATTTGTGGTCAGACTGGTTCTCTGCTCTCGAACCCTGTTTTCTGTTGTTTAAGATATTTATCAAGACAATATGTGCACCGCTGAACCTAGACTCTTAATCAGTCATTCTGCTTTTGCCCTTTGCCTTGTGATCTTTCTTGGACCCTTGTCAGTAGTTCTCCTTTTTGCTCTTTTAAGCACGTGACCTACTTTCTGTTCTTATACCCTCTCCCCTTTTGAAACCCTTAATAAAATACTAGCTAGTTTGAGGCTCAGGTGGGCATCACGGTGCTATCAATATGTGATGTCACCCCCGGCGCCCAGCTGTAAAATTCCTCTTTTTGTACTCTTTATTTCTTAGCCAGCCAACACTTATGGAACATAGAAATAACCTACATTGAAATATTGGGGAGTAGTCCCCCAATAATATATAATATATATATACATCAAGTTTTGTTATATTGGTGTTCATCTATGTCAAGTCATTTTTGACAGATGCTTAGAAAACCCTACCATCAACTTTATTTCTTCTATCCAACTGCCTAAGAATCTATAAATTAATCTCTTTAAGTTGTTCTTCTAGTACTTGGAGTTTTTAAAAAGAGTTAAATAACATTCTGCAGAATTTCTTAAAGCATGTAGCATGGTATTGTGTCTTGTGACTATCCAAGAGGGGAGATACATTCCACCAGCTTTTCCAAACATATCTGACCCAAAAACTTTTTTCAAAAAACATATTTTTTGACTACTGTTACACAGAACACCCATTAGCAATGAATACAGTGAACTAATTCAAACAAATGTATTATAGTTTCCTTGCCATAAATAAAGTTTAGGGGGCCTTACTGTGTAGAAAAACTCTTGAGAAAGTACTTAAAGTAAAAGGAAAGAAAAGGAAGAGATCCTAAGAGTAAATGCCATTATTTTGCAATGAATGTGTTATTTCCCCAAAGTGCTCACTGCTCTTCCTTTCCTTGGGAGAGTGGGGCATGAAATATACTCATGTTCTCAGGCTGTGGTTGCTACAAATAACGATAACAACAGTAATCATTCATGGTTATTGAGTAGTGTCAGAAAACAATGTGAACGTTTTTATGTTTCTGCATGGTCATGACTTTCTGAGCAAAAATTATTGGCAAACTGGCTGAAAGGATAAGTGAATGGTGAAAGCCCTGAAAGCTAAAACCAGTGAAATATCCGGGGTCAATGTACAGGTTTTTCTCTTTTGGAGCCATGTGTTCATGTTTCAAAGAATTGTAAACACCTAAGGACCTTCTCGCATTTGTCTCAGAGAAGACTTGTTTACATCACAGACCAAAAATTTTTCTGTTTTTCTTAGGAAGCAGGAGGGGTAGTTGTTTAGCTCCTATGTAAGCTCTGAGGTTTATAATTGCAAGGCTTCTTTATCTCCTGTGTACAAATCCTGCTTTTCATGCACAGGAAATATCTGCCCTCATCATTTTGCTCTATGGAGGACTGGGGATGGGAAACTGATGATAAGATCACCAGTAAGTAATCAGTCTGCTTCCAATCCAGAAACCTTTGTTGACTGTCAGGATAAAATAAATCAATACAGACATGAAGAACGTGTCAAGCCCTTATTATGTTCCAGGTACTGTGCTAAGAGCTCTGTGTACAATATCATGTTTAATCTTCACATACCTTTACAGTGTGAGCATATGAGGTAAGTATTAGGATTGATTTATAGATGATGAGGCTGAGGGTCAGAACTGCTAAGTGACCAGTCAGCCCAGGTTCACACTGCCCATAATCAGTCGGGGTGCACTTCTAACCCAAGTCAGAAGGATTCATACTCATTCCCTTAGATGTAGCTTCTTACGAGGAGGGATTCTATCTGTTTTGTTCATTGATGTATCCCTAATGCCAAGAAGAATGTTTTGTATTCAATAAGTGCTCAAAAAACATATGTTGACTGATTATTGTACTATTCTATTAGAATAGTACAATAATTTCTAATTCTAATAGGAATTAGAAATGTGGGTAACATTCTTGGGAACTAAATTCCAGTTAGCAAGTCACTAAAAGTGCCATTATATAGGTTACATTTAATTCAACTATGGATTCTTCTAAAATTTTTAAAGAACACATCACAGAAATATTTAGAACCTTAAAATAAGTCATAGATAGAAAGCACTTAGATTTGGTATATATGGCTTGTATTTAAACTGAATTCATTCTAAATAGAGTGAAAGAAACACATTTGTAGTTACACACTAAACAAATAACATTTTTAGGCCCAGCATGGTGGCTCACACCTGTAATCCCAGCACTTTGGGAGTCCAAGGCAGGCAGATCACCTGAGGTCAGGAGTTCAAGACCAGCCTTGCCAACATGGCAAAATGCCATCTCTGCTAAAAATACAAACATTAGCTGGGTGTGGGTGCACATGCCTGTAATCCTAGCTACTCAGGATGCTGGGGTAGGAGAATCGCTTGAACCCGGGAGGCAGGGGTTGCAGTGAGCCGAGATCATGCCACTGCATGCTAGCCTGGGAGACAAAGTGAGACTCCATCTAAAAAAAAAAGGGAAAAATTTGTCTCATAACAGAGTAAAGATTAATTATTTGCATTATGATTAGTATAACAGATTTCTAAGAAAGTAATAAAATGTAGTTCAGTTTGGCTAATTATATTAGAATAAAATGTACACGAATAAAATCTGCATATAAATAGAAAGGAGGGAGAACTTGACCTTAGGTAGTAAATTTATTCATATTTCCATGAAATGTATTAATTACCACAATGAATTGTGTTAAAATATATAATCCAATTCGTAGTCTACTCAACCTATAGAATATAGTTAGAACTATATATCTGGATATACAGAAACTGAAGCAAATTGATGTGTGTGTGTATATATATAAAAAACATATTTCTGTATGCAATTTTAAGATTTATAGCAACTAAAGAATATATGAACAATAAATTTAGATACTGGCTACATGGCTGTGATAATTAATGCCAAACTAGGGAACAACTTCAGCTAATGGAAAATATAAACACAGGTTTTAATTGGACTAAAGGGACTCCTAGTGCCATTAATAACAGATTTTGAAACACACAAAATAAATGTCCTCTAGCAACCACTTTCAATACAACAGTGGACCAAAAAGAGTTTTTTACTTCAACCTTAATTCCTATATGAGAACTGCATTTGCCATTAAATCACTGACTTTACTTCTTGTTTATATCATTAACTTGCGCTTAGGGACTACGTACATATTAAATTCTCACTTTGGCGTTGGCATCCAAGTGGATATATGATAAATTTAGAAAGAGCCATTATTGTTTCTTTCAAACCATAAAAATTATGAGCACAGTGGAACTTTCTCTAGAAAAACAGGTTAAAATTATTTTTGTATTTATTCCGAGTCTTTCTGAGCAAGACCTATTTTTTCATACCAGATTATAAAACTATTGATTTTTAACTAGGAATTAAGAAACTTCAGAAATTGGAAACCTATCAATCTTTTTTCTCCTCCATGCCCTAATAGCATCTTATTCTTTTGCTAAATTGACATTTTAAAGTAATTTCATCTATGGACTTTCTAGGCTCTTTATTCCTAGACTTGGAGTTTCTATCTTGCTACATCTGTCTAAGACTTTTCCTTCTTTGCTTCTGCTCGTGAGTTTTTTAAAGTAAAGGTTTCCATTGAAAGACAGGTCAACTTCCTGGAGCTGAAACTGGGCCAACGTTTGGATTTGAAGGTAGAGACTTTATCACTCAAAACTCTGAAAAGAGGGGTGATGGTCAAATGTGGTTCACAGTTACTATATATCGCTGAGTCTGGAACCTGAGCTATCCTTGCATTATAGTTATGACTTTATTAAAATAGAAACCATCTAAAACTCTGAATGTCAAAGGATTTGGAATGGTTTCCAAGCATTGGTATTCTAAATGGGGTGCAAATTGAATCAGAGAAAGTTCACATTGGGTGATTATCCCTATAAATACAAAGTATAAGTCTCAAAGGCAAATGATACATCTAGAGCTGCTAAACCAAAATTTCTTGTTTATAGTAATAAAATCTGTGCACAAGCTAGGAAGATAGTTTCAGGGCACAGACAAAGGCTCTTTTAAACAAGTGATATTCGCAGGAGGTGGTCTATTGATGAAACAAGAGGCAGAGAGAGACTTTATATTATGAACAAGTATAGAATTGGCTATCTTCATCCACTAGCGAAGAAGTAAAGCATAAGAGAATAAATAGTAGGTAATGATTACAGTTCCTGCCAGTCCGGAATACAACCTTAGACTCTTCTTTCATGCAAACTCCTGGTGAAGATTTGTTTAAAGAAAAGCTGATTTTAAAACTGATGAATAATTTTAAAAGAAGCCAAAATGAGATCTAAACCAAGATACTACAGGAAGAGAAGGCTTTTGGAAAAGCAAAAATAAAAGGCAGTCAAAGAATACTCACCAGAAAATGGTTGTTACAGACCAGACAAAAGTTATTATAAAATGCCATCCATGATTTAAAAAAATTTAGTCAATTTGACTCTGAATTTAGAACACTAAACAAAGACAGAGAAAGTCAGGTGAGTGGTAACAAGACAATGGAAAAAGATTAAATGTGAGCTGGGCCGGCAGATATCAGAAAATGGAAGGGGAAAAATCACAGAACTTAGGGAGAAATTAGAAGCAACACAAATGATAATTGATACTGCTAAACAGGAAGGAACATGGGGGAAAGATGAAAATCAGGAAAGTGAAATGGAATTTGATAAAGAATTTAAACGAATAAAAGAAAATGATAGATACAGAAAAAAGGCAGATGAGATCCAATGTACATATAATCAGTCTGACAAAAAGAAACAACGACAATAAAAAAATAACATATAATATAATACATTTAAATGTAGAATACAATAAAGCTCTTCAGAAATAAACCCTTCAATTTACAGTTTGGAAAAGTGCACATGACATGAGAAAAAAATGAATGATTTCAGTTATCTGAATAAGTTACTTGATTTTTTTTAAAAAAAAGACATAATCCCTTTTCAAATCTGAGAAAAAAATCAAATTATCATTTGATTTAAAATAATTACTTTCAGCCTCAGATTTATCCAGTACAGCATACACTGCCTGTGGACAATAGAATAATAGCTTTTAAACATATCTCAAGAAAATAAGCAATGACTTAAAAATCTTACACTCAAACAGTGATAAAAGAATGAAAAATCAGATCTACATTATTGAACATAGAAAAAAAAACTAGTTGTTATTATTAAATTCAGTGTTAAGATTTAAATAAATGTGGGAATTGCAGTTATGTGACAGTATTCATATCTTATAAACCTTTATAATCAAGAAATCATGTAGCACCAAAAAGTGAGACAGGGAAGGGAGAGGAAAAGTAGAAGTATAAAACTACAAGTTTATCCATTTTTAACAGCTAAAATTAAAAACATATCATTTAAAGTTAGAAATCAAGTGACAGAGGTGAAAGTATATGTGACAATAAAAATGTATATAATTGGCAATATAAATGAACTAAAATTTGATTATTTAAATGGTATAAGTGGAAGGACAATAGATAGATTAATATACAATAGGAAGTCAAGTAAAAGAATTGTAAAGGTTTACAGTCCTAAGAAGTCAACCAAAAAAGTATTTAAATTTTTAAAGAACGTATTTGGACTAGAGGGAGTGGAAAAGAGCAAGACAGAGAAACATGCATTTTATTTATGTCTAGTACTGATCTTATATTACTTTTTTCTTTTTTCTTTCTGAGATGGAGTCTCGCTCTGTTGCCCAGGCTGGAGTGCAGTGGCATGATCTCAGCTCACTGGAACCTCTGCCACCCAGGTTCAAAGGATTCTGCTGCCTCAGCCTCCGAGTAGCTGGGATTACAGGTGCCCGCCAGCATGCCCGACTAATTTTTTTTTTTTTTTTTTCGGATTTTTAGTAGAGACAGGGTTTCACCATATTGGTCAAGCTTGTCTTGAACTCCTGACCTCAAGCAATCCACCTGCTTTAGCCTCCCAAAGTGCTGGGATTACAGGCGTGAGCCACCGTGCCCAGCTGTATTACTTTTAAACTTTGTGACTATACCATTTTGAAAACAAAACAAAACAAAAATTTTATAATGAAATTAAGCAACAGTATGAGAATAAATCAAGCAAATGCAAACAAAAAGAAAACAAGGCTTTTGATTGTAATATAGGACTAAGTTAAGTTCAAGTCAGAAAAAAACTGAAAGTTACTTTATATACCTAAAGAGTGGAATTTGCAATGACTATATAACAGTTTGGAACTTATATGCACTAAATAAATACACTATCAACCATCAAAAAGCAAAATCTTTGAATGTAAGAAGAAATATGCAAAAATACATCAATATCAGAAAATTATGATTTATTTCTTTCAGTCCATGAGAGATTAAGTAAACAAAAAATAAGTGATTTATAAAACCTAAACATATAATTAATAAAGTAGAACACATTGACACTCTTCTCCAAACCCCACAATGCACACATATATATCCCACACACACTCAAAGTAGAGACTATATCTTCTCTCCTAGGTGCACAGAGCATTCCGAAAATATTTTACCATATTAGGTACAAAAATACTTCCATAAATTATAACTATTTAAAACAACATTGTCTGGTTACAATAAAATAAAACTTGAAATTATCAACAAGGTACAAGGGGAAGGTATAAAACAATGCTCAGAAAAACTTATAATCTTCGAAGAAATTAAAATAACTAGAAAACCCACTCAATAAATTAGTAACAGGATTAAAAAACCAAACTAGCAAATAAACATAAAGGCAGGAATCAACGAAATAGGAAAGAGAAAAAGTGTGAACTGATGATATATTCCAGTTCTTCCACTTAAAAAAAGTCAGTATAACAGTTGAATCCTCATATAAATTAATCAAAGGAGAAAAAGCATACACTCTAAAATAATAAATGCTACAGGAAAAATAATGGAGACATAGAAGATATTCTAAGAATCATAGAAAATGACGTTTTCAATTCTCTGCAAATAAGTTTGAAAACCTGAAAGTAAAGGATAATTTTCTTTAAAAATATCATTTATAAAAGTGATTTCAAAAAGGATAAGTCTAAAAAGATGGGTTACCACAAAAGAAAAAAGTTACAAAAGAGTAGCATGAAAAATGAAAATTATCCCCCAAAAAATTGTTTATGAAAGGAAAGTAACAATGTTGTAAATGACACATAAAGTCCTGATTACAGTCATGCTTCCCTGTACTTGGGTGATTAGTTACACGACCCTTGCCTATACCTAAACCTGCACATACTTAAGTCCCACAACCAGTCCTGGGGAACCTGTGTGGATGAAAACTCAGTTCTCTGTATATGCAAGTTTAGCATCCCATGAATACTGTATAAAAATCTGCTTATAAATAAACCTTACTGTAAAAACCCTTGTTGTTCAGGGGTAAACTGTACTATGTAATGGTAGCACACAAAGAAAAGGAAACTACCTTAATCATTAAAGCAGGCTGTATAAATAAATTACCAGAAAAACAGGCCAACAGAATATTGAATGAATTAACTCAGTAAGACTGGGAATGAAAAGTTGTTTCAATGATAGGAAATATATGAAATATGTCATATCCATAGAAAAAAGAAAATTCAATGATTACTCAGCTGCTAAAAAGGCATATAATAAAATGTGTTGTTATTCTTGATTTAAACTCCTTTAAAAAGAATAAATGGGCACTTACCTTGCAATAGATAATGTTGAAACATACCTGTTTCAATCTAAAAAACAACATTATTCTTAACTGAGAAATGAAAGACACCTTCCCATCGAGGCAAAAACAAAACAAAGGTATTTACTATGGTCACTATAGATTTATTCTGGCAGTACTATTCAGCACAACAAGACAAGAGAAAGAAATTGATGACATACTAACTCAAAAGAAACTGATCATTATTTTTGTTTGTAAAACCTAGGAATAAATTTAATATGAAAGTGCAGGGTCAGTAAGAAGAAAGCAAAAATTCTATTAATAAATAAAAGTGAACAACTGACAAAATGAAAAGCTATATAATGTGCTCTGATAAGAAGTTTTAATATAAAGATTTCAGCTTTTACTTGGAATTAGACAACCTGAAAAAGAAAGTAATGAGGAGAGTTGGGAAGAGTACTATAAGAAAAATATAAAACCATAAACATTAATTCAGTGTGATACTCATAAATAGTATGATAGACAAATTAACTGAAAAGCACTGAAATTGCTAGGTCAAATGGTATCTCTGCCTTTAGGTCTTTGAGGAATTGCCACACTGTTTTCCACAATGGTCGAACTAATTTACACTCCCATCAACAGTGTATAAGCATTCCTTTTTCTCCACAACCTTGCTAGCACCTGTTATTATTTTTTTTTTTTTTACTTTTTCTAAGAGCCATTCTGACTGGTGTGAGATGGTATCTCATTGTAGTTTTGATTTGCATTTCTCTAATGATCAGTGATGTGTAAAAATAAATTCAAATGCACATAGATATACTTTGATAAATATGACTTTTTAGACTAATGTGGAAAAAATGAACTGATCAATAAACATTCTTTATATTAATGGTAGTCATCTAGGAAAAAAATGGGTTTATACCTCACACTTTAAAACAACTTCTGTTTTAAAAATTTTTTAACTTTTAAGTTCAGGGGTATATAGGTAAAATTGTATCAAGGGGGTTTGTTGTACGGATTCTTTTGTCACCCAGGTATTAAGCCTAGTACACATTAGTTATTTTTTCTGATCCCTTCTCCGCTCCCACCCTCTACCCTTTGTTAGGCCCCAGTGTCTGTTGTTTTCCCTCTATGTGTCCATATGTTCTCATAATTTAGCTCCCACTTGTAAGTGAGAACGTGTGGTATTTGGTTTTCTGTTCCTGCATTAATTGGCTAAGGATAAAGGCCTCCAGCTCTATCCATCTTCCTGCAAAGGACATGATCTGATTATTTTTTATGGCTGCATAGCATTCCACATTTTCTTCATCAAGTCTACCATTGATGGGCATTTAGGTTAATTCCATGTGTTTGCTAATGTGAATAGTGATGGAATAAATGTATGTGTGTATGTGTCTTCATGACAGAATGATTTATATTCCTTTGGGTACATACTCAGTACCGAAATTGCTAGGTCAAATGGTATTTCTGCCTTTAGGTCTTTGAGGAATTGCCACACTGTTTTCCACAATGGTCGAACTAATTTACACCCCCATCAACAGTGTATAAGCATTCCTTTTTCTCCACAACCTTGCTAGCACCTGTTATTTTTTTTTTTTTTTTTACTTGTTACTAAGAGCCATTCTGACTGGTGTGAGATGGTATCTCATTGTAGTTTTGATTTGCATTTCTCTAATGATCAGTGATGTTGAGTTGTTATATGCTTGTTGGTCACATGTATATCTTCTTTGGACAAGTGTCTGTTCATGTCCATTGCCCACTTTTTTACTTCCAATTATGTGATCAATTTTAGAGTAAGTGCCTTGTGGTGATGAGAAGAATGTATAGTCAACTGTTTTTGAATGGAGAGTTTTGTAAATATCTGTCAGGTCCATTTAATCCAGTGATGAGTTCAGATCTGGGATATCTTTGTGAATTTTCAGTTTGATGATCTATCTAATACTGTCGTGAGGGTCTTGAAGTCTCCCAGTATTATTGTGTGGGGGTAAATGCCTCTTTAAATGTCCCTAAGAGCTTGCTTTAGGAATCCGGGTGCTCCTGTGTTAGGTGCATATATATTTAGAATAGCTAGGTCTTCTTGTTGAATTAAACCCTTTACCCTTATGTAAGGCCCTTCTTTGTCTTCTTTGATCTTTGTTGCTGTAAAGTCTTTTTTGTCTGAAATTAGGATTGCAACCTTTTCTTTTTTCTGTTTTCCATTTGCTTGGTAGATTTTCCTCCAGCTCTTTATTTTGAGCCTATGGGTGTCACTGCATGTGAGATAGATCTCTTGAAGACAGCATGCCAACGGGTCATAGTTTTTTATCCAGTTTGCCACTCTATGTCTTTTGATTGGGGCATTTACCCCATTTACATTCAAGGTTAGTATTGATATGTGTGGATTTGATCTTGTCATCATGATGTTAGATGTTTATATGCAGACTTGTTTGTGTGGGTGATGTGTAGTGTCACAGGTCTGTGTACTTCAGTGTGTTTCTGTTGTTTTTGGTAACACTCTTTCCATATTCAGTGTTTCCTTCAGGTGGGTAAGGCAGGTCTTGTGGGAATGAATTCCCTCAGTATTTGCTTGCCTAGAAAGGATCTTGTTCCTCCTTTGCTTCTAAAACTTAATTTGGCCAGATAAGAATTCTTGGTTGGAACTTCTTTTATTTAAGAATGTTCAGTGTTGGCCCTCAACCTCTTCTGCTTGTGGGTTTTCTGCTGAGCAGTCTGCTGTTAGTCTGATGGGCTTCCGTTTGTGGTCAAGGTGACTTGACCTTTCTCTCTAGCTGCCTTCAACGTACTATTTTCTCATTTTGACCTTAGAGAATCTGATGACTATATGTCTTGGGCATACTCTTCTTTGAAGTATCTTACTGGGGTTCTCTCCATTTCCTGAATGTGAATGTTGGCTTATCTATCTAGGTTGGGGAAGTTCTCATGGATGACATCCTGAAATATGTTTTCCAAGTTGCTCACACTTTCTCCATCTTGTTCAGAGACACCAATGAATCATAGATTTGATCTCTTTACATAATTCCACATTTCTTGTAGATTTTGTTTGTCCCTTTTCTTTCTTTTTTCTCTATTCTCTTGTCTGACTATTTCAGAAAGCTGAAATTCTTTCCTGAGCTTGGTCTATTCTGATATTAACAGTTGGGATTATATTATGAAATTCGTGTAGTGTGTTTTTCAGCTCTATCAGGTTGTTAAGTTCTTTTCTATACTGGCTATTTTGTCTGTCTGTTCCCATATCATTTTGTTCTAATTCTTTGCTTTCTAGATTGGGTGTCATGTACTCCTGCATCTCAATTATATTTTTTTCAATCCATATTCTGAATTCTATTTCTGTCATTTCAGCCATCTCAGCCCAGTTCAGAACCTTTTTGGAAATGTAGTATGGTTGTTTGGAGGAAAGAAGGTACTCTGACTTTTTGAGTTGTTAGAGTTCTTGCAGTGATTCTTTCTCATCTTTGTGGGCTTATGTTACTTCAATCCTTGAAGTTCCCAACCTTTGGATGTTTTTTGTTTTCTTTTATTCTATTTGTTGACTTTGAGGGTTTGATTATAGTATAAGGGTGGGTTTAGTTGACTGGTTTCACTTCTGGAAGATTTTAGGGGATCAACCCTCAGCTCCCAGCTTCTGGACTGCATGCCCTAATTTTCGGGGACTTGTTTTGGACTCCAACTTTGTTCTCTAGCTCCTCGTGGTTAGGAATACAATGTGCTGGGTTGGGGCTGAGGTAATCCTGGACTGCTGGTTTCTACACTCTGGTACGTGATGACAGCAAAGCGTTTCATAGTGAGACAGCAGCGGAATCCACCCTTGCTTGCACATGCCAGCAGTGGTGGCAGTGACAGCGGGGCAACGTGCACACTTGACTTCTTTTTAAATTTTTAATTGTTTTAATTTTTATAAATTGAGGTGGTACATGTACACGTTTGTTATATGGCTATATTGCCTAATGATGAGGTTTAAGCTTCTAGTGTACCCATCACCTGAATAGTGAATATTATACTCAATAATTTTTCAACACTGATACCCCTTCCACCTTCTTCCCTTTGGAGTCCCCCTTGTGTATTATTTCCCTCTGTGTGTCTTGTGTACCCATTGTTTAGCTCTCATTTATAAAGAGTATGTGGTATTTAATTTTGTTTTTAAGTTATTTCACTTAGGATAAGGGCCTCCAGCTCCATCTGTGTTACTACATAAGACATAATTTCATTCTTTACTGTGGCTGCATAGTATTCCATGGTATATACACATCATATTTTTTAATGCAGTCATCCGTCGATAGACACCTAGATTGATTACATGACTTTGCTACTGTGAATAGTGCTGCGATAAATATACAAGTGCAGGTGTGTTTTTGGATTAAAGACGTAAATGTAAGATCTGAAACTATAAAAATTCCCAGAAGAAAACCTAGGAAATCCTCTTCTGGACATTGGCTGATGCAAAAGATTTATGACTAAGGCCTCAAAAGTTAATGCAGCAAAAACAAACATAGAAAAATTGGACTTAAAGAGATGATGTGGAGCAAAGAAATGATCAAGAGAGTAAGCAGACAACCTACAGAATGGGGAAAAATATTTACAAACTATGCATTTAACAAAAGACTAATATCCAGAATCTACAAAGAACTCAAATGGGGTGGGGGGGGGGGAGCAAAACCTAACAACCTCATTACAAAGTGGGCAGAGGACATGAACAGACATTTTTTAAAAGAAGATATACAAGCATCCAACAAACATTAAAAAATGCTCCATATCACCAATCATCAGAGAAATGCAAATTAAAACCACAATGAGACACTGGCTCACAACAGCCAGAATGGCAATTATGAAAAAGTCAGAAAAAAACAGATATTGGTTGAGGGTGCAGAGAACAAGGAATAGTTACACGCTGCTGGTGGGAATATAAATTAATATAATATCTGGAAAACAATATTGAGATTTCTCAAAGAACTGAAAAGAAAACTACCATTAGACCCAGCAACCCCACTACTGGGTATCTACCCAAAGGGAAAGAAATAATTATATCTAAAACAACTTCTAAATTAATTAAATATTAAATAGTTTTGAGAAAACAGAACTAGAGAAACTCATTGGAAAATGTTTCATAATCACAGGATTAAAGATATTTTAAATATGACACAAAACTCAGGAGTATAAAAGAAAAGATTGATAAACTAATAAAAAATTAAAATTTTGCATAGCAAACTCTATTATAGTCAAAAATAGAGGACACGGAAAACTGAGAAAGATCTTTGCAACTCATATTACAAAGGACTAACTTATATTGAACTGTACCTAATAAGAGTAATGCAATGAAACTACTCTGAGATAAATTAAGCCTTATCAGATTGGCAAAGATTGAAAAGTTTGATAATACATGTTTAGGTAAGGAAGGGTAAAAAAGCAGCCCCTCTCACTTAGCCCCTTTGCAAGGCAATTTGACAGTACGTTTCAAAACTGAAAGTATACATAATTGCAGTCTGGCACTTTCACTTCAAAAGTTTATCAAACATATATGCTCAAAAAGGTATATTGACATGAGTGAAGTTGATTCTTTGCAACATTTTTTTCTAATAGCAAATGATTAGAAACAACTCAAATGCAATTTACTGAGGATCTGGTGGAATAAGTTGCAGTACATACACAATGGAATTGTAGTGCACATTACCATAGAACAACAAAGAATAATAAAATATGAAAAAAGAAAAGGAGAAATGGTAAGTATGAGAAGAATACATAAGTGAAAATTTGGTGAAAATAGATAAAACAGCAGCACGAGTGGGGAGATTGGCAGGAACTCTGCTAGAATTGGATACTTTTTCCAATTCACGTTTTTTGTCAACAGAGGAAAGTGCCATTTAAATATTTAATGGATTCATGTATTTTCTTTCACTCCAACATTTGTTTGCCTGGCTTGCCTTCCTCCTCCAGTGACAAAACAAATGGCACAATAAGATTTAATACACAAAGAAAGAAAAACAGACTGTTTTCAGCCTTAGAGAGTTTGGTAGCTAGCCAGCTTACAGCATGGATTCCACCAAGATATAAATATGTGGCAAAGGATTGTTTCAGCTGTCTGTGGTATCACAGAAAAGTCCAATATTAGATATTATTTACAATGTGTTTTACTGTATTTTTCTAAGGAAAATATCATTTCTTGTTTGCTAACACCTTATTCTTTCTTGATCCAAAAGCAATAGATGCATGCCTTTGTAATTCAGTTTATCTGGTAAAGATATGAACAAAACAAAATTCCCATTTGTTTACTACTTTCTAAAATAAACAATTGGTAGCACACTTTCAGCTACTAGATAAGTTGCAAGCGTGGCTTGTAGAAAATAAAGAAGACCAAGTTGGCATCTCTTAAATAGTATTCTGTTCAATAGTAACAGAAACTAAGACAGTAGATAAAATGTCTAAGAGTTTATGGTCACCTACGGATGTTGATATAAAACTAGGTTAAATGCATAGGTTTATAAACCTAGTTTTACATCAACATTCCAATCTACAATCTACAAACTGTAGATTTAAAAAATAATTGGCTGGGTGTGGTGGCTCACACCTATAATCCTAGCACTTTGGGAGGCCAAGGTGTGCGGATCACATGAGGTCGGGAGTTCGAGACCAGCCTGACCAACATGGAGAAACCCCGTCTCTACTAAAAATACAAAAATTATCCTGGTGTGGTGGTGCATGCCTGTAATCCCAGCTACTTTGGTGGCTGAGGCAAGAGAATCGCTTGAACCCAGGAAGTGGAGGTTGCAGTGAACCAAGATCGTGCCACTGCACTCCAGCCTAGGCAACAAGTGTGAAACTATGTGTCAAAAAAAAAAAAAAAAAAAAAAGACACCAAGTTCTGTATTAGTTTTCTGAGGTGTTAGGACTTCAGTATATATTTTGAGACATACACAATTGAATCCATAACAGTTCACCCTCTGGTCCCCCAAAATTTGTGTACTGCATATATTCACCCCATCCTCAACTCTCATCTAAATATCATCAACTTGAAGTTCTAAATCTCATCATCTAAATTATCCAAATCAGTGATCAGTGAGACTCAGGGTATGGATTTTCTGGGGCAAATGATTAAGTTTACCAATAAAATTTACAAAGATAATCTGGTTTTTAAAAGATCTATTGTCCAAAGATCAAATGTACACATTAGCAAAATCTGAGGGTAAATATTATTCTTAAAATCGTGAGTCCATAGCAACAATTTCAAGCCTAAAATCTAGAAATGAAAGCCTATCATCTTAGAGTTTTCTGAAGCCATTTTTACTTCTATTAAGCTAACTGTAAGGTTTTATTTGTATAATAATCCATGAGAAATTTTAAATCTGTCCATCACACAGCAAAACCCAATTTAAACTGAACACTACCCATTGAATCCCATTAAAGATTACTTACACAGAAAACACTCCACTTTTTAAAAGAATATCCACAAATATCACGTATGATACTAGTGTTTGGTAGAACATAATTTGAGAAATATTTTTTAATGTCTTAAGCCATTATTGCCCCATAACTGGTTTGTTTTCAGTCTTACATGAGTTAGAATCAAAGAATGTTAGTGCTACATAATAGATCACATGCTCCTTGTTACAAATACTTATGCTGAAATCCAGGGTACCCCATCAGTTGTGTCGGATCGTGGAGAGGGATGTACTTATAGTCTCTAAATTGCCTCCATATCGGTAAGAAAAGCTTCAGAGTCAAGAGACTAGAAATAGGATGCTAATGTCAGAAATGTGGCAGGGAATTCAAGGGGAGAGATTGAATATACAGCTAGACAATGAGCAGACCATATATTATAACAGAACTCTGACCTGCAACCTCTGCAGCAGTCAACCCAAAATGGTCAGAATTTAGTGGAGGATTGAGAGCTTCCCTATTTTTATCCCTGTTCCCAACCCAGGCCTAATCAGATAAGACTGGATATGCTCCTCACACCAAACACATAAGATGCTCCCTCCTAGTTGTCATCTCCAGCTTCTCCATATCAACACATTTCAATCAAAGGATATCTAAAGATTTCTTTTTTCCCCTTACAATAAAGCCTCCCCGTTCCTCTTCCTGCCTTTCAATCTCTGTGCTATGCAGGTGATGGTGGCTGACTCCTATGTGACAGCAGGCTTGAAATAAATAGCATTCGCTTCTTCTCATTTGGGTTATCTTCATTTATTTCCAGAAAAGGTAGCTGCATTTTACCTTAACAGCAGGAGAAAATAGCTCAGATAAAAATCCAAGCCTGGAACCATTTACTCTTGAGTGCAGGAAAACACAGCTCCCCTATGTAGGTGAGTAGTATTTTCTCTAAACAGTTGCAATATATTAATATAATGTGCGATATCACTCAACCAGAGGAATCTTATTTTTCTATGTGTTCCACAAAGAACACACTGAAAAAGCAATTAAAACTATTGAAAGCATAGAGGGTGCTAATTAATCTTTACTTGTTATTATTCGCTGTCTGGAAGATGAAGGATGATTATAGTGGAGGTGTGGCCGGCCAAATCCCATTCATACTTAAATAAACCAAATGACCCAGAGTAGTATCATAAATATCAGATTTCCCACTGCAGCCAAATATGCCATCTCCTAGAATTACATTCTTAAGTAAACCCTAAAATTTTAGAAAGAATGCATGAACTGTATATTTAAACTATTCAGAGTCATGCATCATGTTTATGCACTGGAAACTCTGAGCTCAGTTCAGACACAACATACCTCAACCTAGAAATACAAAGTAACGTGGAAAATGACACACTGATAGCACCTTAGTAGTAGCTAAAAACTGGCTCACATCAGCACATTTTTATTTTAATGTGTTCAACTTTGTGCATGAATTTCCCTAGGCAAATTTCTTTAGGTGTATTGCTTCTTGTTTGAGGAGTTAAAAAAAAAAAAAAAAAATGTTGATTCCATAACTGGTCACTGTCAATCATTTCACCAGAATTACTATACAGTTAAGAGAATGAACTTAAGGTAAAACAGTCAAGGCCTTAACAACAAAATAACTGGGCAAAAAATGGAGAGGAGTTTATCTCTGCTTTGTAATCTCAATGTTCGTATCTTTCACATTATATATAATACTTCAAGGCACTTATTTGTATGTATGTTCTGTTTTCCTCTTATAGACCTTAATTTCCTTAAGAATAAGAGCAGTGTCTTTAATAGAGTCTTAGCCTGAGTGTCTCAGCACCTTGTTGCAGCCTGATATAGTTTGGTTTTTCCCTACCCAAATCTCATCTTGAATTGTAGCTCCCATAATTCCCTCATGTGGGAGGGACCTGGTGGGAGGTAATTGAATCATTGGGACGGGTCTTTCCACAATGCTGTTCTTGTGATTGTGAATAATTCTTACACAAATATGATGGCTTTGTAAAGGGGAGTTCACCTGCACACATCCTCTTGCCTGCCACCATGTAAGACGTGCCTTCCTCCTCCTTTGCCTTCCACCATGATTGTGAGGTCTCCCAAGCCATGTAGAACTGTGAGTCCATTAAACCTCTTTTTCTTTATAAATTACCCAGCCTCAGGTATGTCTTTATTAGGAGCATGAGGACTAACACACAGCCTAAAACATAGTAGGTACTTAATGAATGCAGAAGGGGTGAATAAAATTGTCATTGGCCATTATTTCCCTCCCTTGGCACTGACCATAATTTCTGGCAGTACGTATCAGGAGCTCCTGAAAGGACATAATAGCATGGTCATAGGAGATGGTTAAAAGCTGAGTTACTACTCTAATATATATTACCTTTGAAAATTTAAATGAATCAACAATAAAGAGGTTGACTTTTGTCTCAAGAGTCTAGTTTATATAGTCAGTCTTATGGTCAAGCAAGGGAGGAATAGCATTGTAACTGAATTTCATCAGCACATACTAAAACTTTTCAGTCCAATTAAAAAAGGGTAGGAAATGCTATCCCTTGGGAGAACTGACAGGTTGGCTTAAATTTGTGATGGGAATTCTGTGATAGTTACATAAAACAGACATAGGACAGTGAACATCCTTATAGACTTTTAAGAGTCCCAGCACCAAGTTTGTATATATGAAGCCCATCTGTTGATATTCATACCTTGCCAGTGGAGTTGCCTGTTTTAGGAAAACATTGCTGAGTGTTTGGTTTATTTGCATTATGTGTATAAATAGACATTTGTAAGTACCTTACTGGGAAGACTGTGGAGTGATTGATGCATCAGGTAGTAATTGGATATTAATAATAAATAACAAGATATCTTCCACTTCTGTGACTATTTTGTTCTATGAGACAATGCAGTGATTCTCAGTTTAGCTCTGCCATGAGTGAGGGCCACTCTGCATTTCTTAGGCCTCATCTTCTTCCTCCTTCTAAAATGCTGCTTAGCTGTAGTTGATTCCTAAAACATTTTCTTGCTTAAAAATTTAGAATTCTTTTTTTTTCAAGAACCAAAACCTTTTTAAATGATAGAAAACACTGCTTCTTGCATATGTTTTCTCAGTGCTCTAGTCAATATAGGAAAGGCATCATATTCCATTTCAGATCATACTATCCCTTAGTGGAAACTACAATAATAAATAACGCTTTACAGAAGAGATTTGTAGTGGAAAAATTCTTGTTATTTACTGCTCATACACCAATAACAGAGGTGGTAATCTTTAACTTACTGAACTTCCCAGTCTCAGTTTGATTTAGTTGCAGGATTAAGAACACGATTTCAACACTGACATTTTAGATCCAATTGGTAACTCCTTTCTAAATAACAGAGGTGTTTATATCACATTTGCAATTATGTACGAACATTTTATATGGAAAAACTTTGTCAAAGACTTATTTTATACTCTAGATATTTTCCTAAAAATTACTTAAACTCAGATTTTTATAAATCAAATACTTAAAATACATTATGGTGACTTTTGTTTGGAAGAATCTACAACAATGAATAAATAAGACATTCCTAAATACTGACTTCAATCTCTTGGAGGAAATTTAGGGAACCTTAGAGAAAGAAATGTTGCTTGACTACTTTACCATTTTTATCTTAATGTAAAGTTATAGAATCATGGAAGTTTAAAGATGAGTGTGAGTTTTGAAATGAGGAGGTCCACAGTCTTTAATTCACATAAGACAAAACTGAGGTTATGGCTGCTTAATAAAAAGAAATAATGGAAAAGACAAATTTGGACTTCACCAGGAAAGTAGGACTATGATAGAGCCTCCACTATTCAGGCTTTTGGGTGGGGCTCCAGAAAACTCATTCTGTTGACATAGCTAGAATTAAACAGGATCAGAGGAACTGGCACAGGTTAAACTAACTTTTAAAAGACTGATACCATAAGCAAAAAGTCAGTAGTATGTTAATTTGAATTAAATATTTTTAACTTTGAGGCAAACAGGAAAATCACACTGGTTGGTCTGCTTGTCCTCTTCCTTTAGAAAAACAAATCTATGATGGACAGTATTGTTAAGAGGATTTTAGTGGCTGGTATTATTGAGTTATGAGGGCCAATGAACCTGTCTGTGAACTTGACTGTGTTATACAGATATGACTTCAATCCACTACAAACAAGCTTTTGCCCCCAAATCTCCAACAAAATTGATACTGTGAAGGTCACTAAGAATCTTCTTACTGGTGTAAGCAATGGTCAGTTCTCAGTTCTTATTTTATTACTTGACATATCAGCAGCAGATGACAGCTGATAATCCTTCCTCCTTGAAAATCTTTTCCAGGACACCATTTTCCTGCTTTTCATACCTCACAGGATGCTCCTTCTCTGCCCTCTTTGCTGGTTCCTTATCTTTTCTAGGACATCTTAACACGAATTTCCCAAAGCTCAATCCTTGGCAGCCTTCTCTTCTGTATCTTCATTCACACCTGAGGGCAGTAATTCTCAAAGTGTGGTCCCCAGACCAGCAGCATCAGCAAGACCTGGAAACTTGCAAGAAAAGCAAATGTTCACATCCCTCCAAAGACCTAATTAATCAGAAACTCTGGGATTAGGGCCTAACAATCAGTGGTAACAAGCACTGCAGGTAATTCTCTCGAATATTGAAGTTTGAAAACCATCTCCCTAGGGGACTTTATGGAGTCTAAACTATTAATAATACCATCTGTAAAGTGGAAACTCTATTTTTAAAAATCTGTAGCCTAGTCTCTTCCTTATAAGTCTACATTTATATATCTTCTGCTAATTTGATCTCTCCACTTGAATAGTTAATAAGCATTTCACCCATTACATGTCAGAGCTAAAGTTTTGACAGTTCACCCATTTTTTTCTATTTGTAGTATTTTCAATTTCAGTTAATGACTAAACCTTCCTTCCTATTGCTCAAGCCAAAATCTTAGCATTATCAAGGATATCTCACTTTCTTTCCTACTCAGTATCTGATTCACCAGAAAACTCTGCTGGATTTTAAGAGGCATCTAGAAAATGGATACATCTTATTACTTGCAGTGCTACCAGCCTTGTCAAATCACCATCATCTTTCACCCAGAGATGTGCAATGGCATCCCAAGAGGTCACCCTCTCACCTGTTTATAGTCTAATTTCACCAGAGCAACTAGAACGATGCCTTTAAAACAGAATTTGGGAATTTAGTTGCACTCTGATGGTGTTAGTCCACAAAATCCAATCCTTTTGCTAATTACAATAAAAATTTGTGAATGAAATACAAAGATACAAGTAAATAAAAGGAAAATACCAATATCTGTGGTCTCTCAAAGGCAAACAAAAGGGGGTAGATTGTGAAGGAAAGTCAACACTTAGAGAAGGAACCTGGCTTACGGTGTTTGCTTTTGACTCAATGAGAAGTTTTAGTCCCAGAGGAGAACATCAGCATTGGTAGATAAAACTCCTAAAGAAAACACCTCATCTTTTTGGGAGAGTACAGGGGAAATCTTATAGTGAGGGAAAAAAGTAGAAGAAAGGCTAGCTTAATTCTGTGTAGGAATCAGTGTAAGGCTGAGATTGGAAAGAAAAAATCTTGAAGAAATCATAGCAGTAAACTTCCAAATTGTCTCAAACACATAAATTTACAGATCAGCAAACCACAAACAGACTACCCGCCCCCCAAAAAAAGAAAGAAAAAGGAAACACTTGCCTAGATACATTAAAATCAATCTGCTAAAATCCAGAGATAAAATAATCTCAAATGCTACTAGCAAAAAGAGACATATTACAAACAGGGGAACAATGATTAAATGACTAAAATTTCTCATCTGCAATCATGAAGGCCAGAAAACAGTGAACACCTTTAAAGTACTGTAAGAAAGTAACTGTCAACCCAGAATTATATAGACATTATAAACAATTTTCAGATATGAAGGCAAAATAAAGTTATTTTAAGATGAGGGAAAACTAACAGAGTTCTTCACTAACAGATTTACTTCACAAAAAAATGCTAAAGAACATTTTCAAGTTGAAGAGAAATAATGTTAGAGAGAAATCTGGAAACAGAAATATGCTTTGTTAAGAGTAACAAAAGTGGCAAATAGCTGAACACATCTGAAACTCAATTTTTACCTCTTTATATTATACTTACATTATCTATTACATCTACATACATTGCAACCTCACAAGGTAATGTTATGATTTTGATTTTAAATAACATATTTTAAAGAACATAAGAGGGAAACGTTGAATTTGTTATCTAAAGCCTTTCCAAAATAAAATTCCAAGGTAGGTAGTTTCAATAATCAAGGAAGAAATAACACTAATCCCACAGAAAGGTTTTCAGAAAATAGAAAGGGTGCAATTACTGCTTGACTCCTTTTGAAAGGTCAGCATAACACTAATACCAAAACCAGAAAGTGATGTTAAGGTAAAATCATTACAGAGGCTGGGTGCGGTGGCTCACGCCTGTAATCCCAGCACATTGGGAGGCTGAGGTGGGTGGATCATGAGGTCAAGAGATCGAGACCATCCTGGCCAACATGGTGAAACCCCATCTCTATGAAGAATACAAAAATTAGCTGGACGTGGTGGTGTGTACCTGTAGTCCCAGCTTTTCGGGAGGCTGAAGCAGGAAAATCCCTTGATCACTTGAACCTGGGAAATGGAGGTTGCAGTGAGCAAATATTGTGCCACCACACTCCAGCCTGGTGACAGAACAATAATCCATTTCAAAAAAAGAAAAATTACAGATCAATATCTTTCATTTCACATAATCTTTCATTTAATTATGATTTTCCTTCATTTGCAAAAATTTAAAAAGTGAAATAGTGTCATTTATACCATTATGCTTAAAAATCTTCTTCTGATCCTCCATGTCAGTCACAGAGGATTTGAGAAATAAAAAATTTCTTTACTCTTTAGAACTGCATTTTTGATCACCTGTCTAATGCATTGGCTGAGTGGAATGAGTGAAATGACAAAATTCAAGCTGTACAATCAACAGATCTAAGAACATTCAATTTTGCCAATTCTGTGAAAATTAAAAATAGAGTACATTTGAAGGCGTCTTAAAAGAGGCAAATGAAAGTACAATAATAATTTATACAGAAAAGTCAGCTCTAAGGAAAAAGCTGAAAAGCTGTTTGAAAAGGATTTCTATTAAAGTCCCACAATGATATATGAAATCTTTACATGGTATTTGCTTCTGAATACATGCTCTCTCCATCACTAAAAAAGAATGATGACTATCATGTGTCAATTTTTTCTTAATGTTTCAACTGAGAATGGAAAACTTTTAAAAGTTTGTCTTGACATCATCCCCTGAAAGAATATCTTAATAATCTCAGTATTTCCACTTCAGATTCAACTCGTCTAATCTTACCTCTGCTCTTCTCCAAGGTCCTAGAATTTAAACCTGAAATTTTATTTTCACCTTGACTGCTAGTTGTTCTTCCTTTCTCTCCTTCATCACAGTCTCCCCACCTTCCACCTTTTATCCATTCCTATAGTCACCAGTATAAGTCAGGGGCTTTTGACCTGACTCTGGGACCACTGAAGTCTGTGGGGTTTCTCTTCCTGTTATCTTTCCCCAATTCACTTTAGCACTATAGGTGGAGTTCCTTAGAAGAATATCGTGACACATAGTTTGGGGACAAGATCTTTAGTAGGATCAACACTTGTGTATTAGTCTGTTCTCAAGCTGCTAATAAAGACATACCCAAGACAGGGTAATTTATAAAAGAAAGAGGTTTAATTGACTCACAGTTCTGCAGGGCTTGGGAGGCCTCAGGAAACCTACAATCATGGTGGAAGGGGAAGCAAACATATCCTTCTTCACATCATGGTAGCATGAAGTGCAGAGCAGAGGTGGAGGGGAAACCCCCTTATAAAACCATCGGATCTCATGAGAATTCAGTATCACGAGAACAACATGGAGGTAACCACCCCCACGATTCAATTACCTCCCACCAGGTCCCTCCTACAACACATGGGGATTACAGGAAGTACAATTCAAGATGAGATTTAGGTGGAGATGGAGCCAAACCACATTTGTTTTATATGTTTGCTTAAGGGTACCACATAGTTACCCTATGGGCACGTGCATTTCAAGTCTTGATTTCTTTCTTCTCTGGTTGTTCAGAAATCAAAGTTCTAAGGTGGTGGAGAGAGTTAAGTGGGACAGTCACCACATACCATGAAGAACCTAAATATGGATTGACAGTTTCACAGCTGTGCTTACTTCACTACCTCATGCTTTCAAATCACAGAGAAAAGCCTACCTGAGTTTTCAAAAAAGAGCAACGTCATTGGTGACTTCATTAATAGGAGTAGTCTGCAGCGACTGAGAGTCCCTTTTAGATAATGACAAGATTGTATGGAAATTATTGCTGGAGTTAACATGATTGTTTTAAAAGCAAGTTCCAAATTACTAATCAGTAATTTCAGTTTCTGGCCTTCACATCTTATATTTTATTCTGCAACAAAATAAAGGAAGGACATTTTGGAGTGGCAAAAATAGAAATAATGAAGTTACTTTTTCTCCTTCATGTGAAACATTGGAGAGCTGGTTCTGCTAGGCGCTATAAACCCCAATGCTGTTATCAACACATACTTGGTCTAAACTGTGATTGTAAGTTACTTACATCATATCATTTGAATGACACTGAATTACGTGGTGGGTGTCAAAACATGCTGCTTCTCTGTGAGGGCTTTTTGATTGTTGGGAAAGCTCTAATTTGAGGGCATGTGAATGTCTTAAGTTCCCAGTACTAAAAACAAAAATGTAGTTAAAAACCTTTCCCTAAAAGCTTGTACTGAATGAACTGGTGGTTTGGGCAAAATCATCATGCGAATTAAGTCTTCGAACAGGTTGACCCAATAAAGTCCAGAAAATCCCAGGGATAGAAGAGTCAGCAATCCTCATTGCTGGTAGTCACCTATGCCACGATGCTTCAGGTATCTTTCTTGTCCCATAATATATTTGTTCTTAATATATTGTCAAGCATTTTACTATCAGAATTATTAACGAATGGCCTACATTTGGAATTTGTTCTCAGAAGAATAGTGAAAATGCATACATTGCCACCCCTTCCATTGTTTCCTCAGTATTCTAATATTCACAGCTTACACTTGTGCAATGCATGGCCCAAATCAAAGAAGGAGCCTTTCCACTATCCCCTCTGAAAACTCATCTCCAATTCTCTTCACTGTCTAAATCTCTTGAGATAATTTAGGAATCAGACTCATTAACAAAGGCACAGCCGAAGACAGAGCCTTAGAGAAGCTCCTAAACCTCCCTCCAGGTTCCATTTATTCAAAGACTGTTGCTAACTGGGGAAAGAGGGTCATCCATCTTAACTGCCATCCATGTTGAATGCTCATACACTACACTGGGTAAACTGCCTCACTGAAATTTGGATTCAGTATATCTAGTACCTCTTCCTCCTTCTGACAACCCTGCCAGAGAAAGCAATTAGGTGTATCCCATGAATTGCTATTTATGGGCCCATGTTGACAATTAAAGAGAACTTCTACTGTATTAATTGCTCTATGTGATAATTTATTCTGGAATTTTTCCCTGGAAACAATGCCAACTTTGAAATTCTGTAATTTGTAGTACTCACCTTTAGAAAACATTTAGTGATACTGTCTGCAAGTTCTTTAATAAGGGACTAAAATGTAATTTATCTGAATCAAGAGATTTGAACTCATTGTTCAAAGGACAAGAAAATGAGAGACAGAATGCCATAAGAGATGGTATTTGCAGAACATTAGAAAGTCAGAGCTCTGTCTAACGTTTGCCCTGGGAATAGGTAAAGATTGCCCTGCAGAGATCGCTGAGAGATGCTTCTGTTTCCAGGTCTAGTTACTCTTCCTGTGTCTCTCCTTTCTCTGCATGAATTTCTCCGACATATTGTTTTGGCTTGAGCTTTATCCTATTCCTGACCCATTGAAGAATTTTTAATAACTCCTAATAGTCTACTGTATGCAATGAAAGCACATCTACTTCTTAAAAGTCTGCAAATCTGACTCAGTTTTTAAGACTAAATAGCACTTATTATGTTCCCTAGGGACTCCATCTGACTCAGGATGCTGATTTCCTACTATCTTTCTGTATGCACCCCCCAAGAACCTTCCATGATTATGTCTATAGATTTGCTCCTGCTCTTACCATTAGAATTCCCTTCCTCTATCTCTATTAATAGTCTGTCTATCTTGCAGATCCACCTCGTGCAATACCTTCCTTGAAATCTTGCAGTCACTTGCCTTCTAACATTTTTATGTACTATTTACTAGCAGTTTATTCTTCAATTAATACACTTTATTACAGTACGTTGTCTCATTATTGGTATTTCATTACTTGTTTACTACATTGTCTTATTACTTATATCTCATTACTTATAACTTTAAAAGCATTTAATTTGTGTCTCTGTGTATCTTGTTTCATGTATTTTCCTATCAAATATTTAATGTTGATAAATCTCTAAGTCCACAGGTCAGCTGAAATTTTTCATTTGCGCAAAAGAAAAACTCTGAGTGAGGCAACTCGTTGGATAATAGAAACAAACATAAAAGACTAATATTATGTGGATACTTGTGTGTGAACATGAATGTATATATTTCATTCAACTCCTGAGCAAAGAGATATTTGTGAACTTAAGCAAATTCAATCACCTAAAGTGCAGTAGCACAAAATTCCTAGAAAATCAACTAATTGTTGAAGCAAATGTATACATATTGACAATGCATTGCATTGGAGTAGCTTAAAATGAGGCATCTACATTTACATCTTAGTAGGTTGAAAACTGCATCTCCCTCACTTCTCTATTAGCTACTCATATTCAAATATGATTTTCTTCCTGCAAGGACTCAGGTAATACAAAAATATACATTTGTTTTGGTGGGCTTATGTCTTCCTCCTTCTAGAAAAAAAAGATATTGTTACTGTTTTTATCATGGAACTTAGTAGGAAGACCACACACACACATACACTCAGTCACAGAAAGACTGAATATAACTACAGGTAAGTTAAACATTAAATTGAGTTCTTACTCTCTTTATTCTGGTAGGTGACACCTGCTGATGCTATGTGAGACTGCATCACAACAATGTCTAAACTCTTTAAACGAAGTTCTCAAGATATAGATAAATAATATAGAAGAACTCTACATCCAGGCACTGTTCTAAGTATTTAACGGGTATTAGCTTGTTGAGTCCTCACAATTACCCAGTGAGGTAGATACTGTCATTTTGAAGAAACACACACACAGAGGTGAAGTGACTTGCTCAATGTCACAAACTTAGTAATGGTGGAGCTCGATTTTAGACTCAGGCAGACTGGCTGTGAAGACTGTGATCTTCACTTCATCCTACTGCCTCAACATAATACTTTGATGGTTAGCACTAAGACTGAATGAATGAAGAATAACACTGACTGGCTAAAAAAAAACCCTCTTTCACATGAGGGTTAATAAGCTATCTTGATCTATCCCAAGAGTGTAAAGACAGAAGGAGCTCAATGCAAACTTGTTGAGTTAAAATGATTCCATTTTCCCACATTATATTTTATAGATTAAAATATAAAAATGATACATTTCTTAGAATCATATACAGTCTTAACATTTCATATCATTTTTATTCTAAAATAAAATGTGCCTTAAAATTTACAGTATCTTCCCATTGCTGCCAGCAAGTTGTAAGGCGGTTATGATTACCTCATACTTTCTAGTAAACTCAGGAAAGATCCAGTATCAGAACTTACAGGATGGTGTTAGAAGCTTTGAAGAAAACCCCAAAGACAGCAGAGACAGGTGTGCCTTTTTTTTTTTTTTTTTTTTAGGAAATGCTGCATCACCAATACTCTTAATGGTACAGAGGACTCAGCTGCCTTGAGTTGAAAGTTATTTCAAGGGAGTCAGATTTTCAATTGGAAGAAATTTCAGAAAGATTTTAATCCATCTAGTTCCACTGTATTTTATTTCGCTGATTACACAGTGTCTACATCTAAGTGAAATCCTCCAGCAAATATAAAATGTAAATCCCCAGTGATAAAAGAGCATTGTGTTCTGGATCAATGGCAGCATTTTTTTCTTTTTTATTTTTTTTATCTTTTTTGAGACATGGTCTTGCTCTGTTGTCCAGGCTGGAGTGCAGTGGTGCAATCTCAGCTCACTGCAACCTCTGCTTCCCAGGTTCAAGCAATTCTTGTGCCTCAGCCTCCCGAGTAGCTGGGACTACAGTCACGTGCCACCACACCTGGCTGATTTTTATATTTTTAGTAGAGATGAGGTTTCGCCACATTGGCCAGGCTGGTCTTGAACTCTTGACTTGCGATCTGCCCTCCTTGGCCTCCCAAAGTCCCAGAATTACAGGTGTGAACCACCACACCCAGCCCATTTTTTCCTTAGTGTTGTATAAAATCATGCTATATGTTACATTCTGTGAGCTATTGGAATCAATGGAATAAGGCATATCATGTTGAAAAGGTCTACACTCATGTACTATTCACAGTAGGTTTCTGTCCATTTTCCACTATCGGGAGTTATCCAAACACCCACTGTCCTCCACCCTTAATAGGCTGCCTTTTTTGGGACCAGTGGCAGCCATTGAGTGCAGATGGCCAGGAGTACATGTATTTGCTCAGTGAGAAATTAATTAAGGTGGATGAAACCTGTGACCTAATTGGTTGCAACCACGGCCATATTTTTACAGCAGTAGCAAGTGTATATCTACCTATTGCTATCTTTGTGACTATTTCTTTCATAGGAAAATAGATATATTCAAATCAAAACTATTTTTTCAAAATTATGCTCCTAGTAGTTGTATCGACGTGTACACTTTCATATTTTGACTCCCATAGAAACAGAACGTACACAGACAACCTCCTGAATGTCACCTATAACACCTTCTAAATATTTTCTATTTGTGATTCTTTTGAACTTTTCAGTCTACAATCCTCTAGCTGTAGAAACAGATAATTTTACATTGAGTACTTGTTTGTTTCTAGGATTTATATTCATGGCAGCAAATACGTTTCAACTTAAGATGCACTTTAATGCCTGCTGACAATACAATTAAAACTTCTCATCTAAGTTGGATGTCCCCAAAACCTTGACAAGAAAACCAATAAAAGTAGTCTTGCATCGTGTGTCCTATTTCTTTGGAGAATAAAAGGAATGCAAATTAAGTCAATGAGAAACCATGGGCAAAATATTTTAATTGATCATCATCAAAGAGAACATAAAATCCTCTGTTCTTCAAATACCTATTACTGTTTTTTTTTTTCTTTTCTATTTTTAATCTTGCAAGAATCAGTGACTGGAGAACTGGCTCGGCTATTTTATACAGGCTTTTGCTACTCAGACAAATGTGACAGCCCTCAAGGAAACTTAAAAACATAATTTAGCCCCAGAGGGTTCTTTTCACCTTTACTATATTATCAAGGCACTATAAGCTTTAAAATTTAAAAAGTCAATTTATCCTGCCACCTATTCACTTCCTTCACCCCTCTCCTTATTTGCCTTTTCCAAATTGAATTCATAGGTCAATTTTGATATTCACCTGGTCGCTCATATCCACTAATTCCTTGCCTTTCACTTGCTTCTTTGTGCCTGTTCTGCAGACCCCCAGTTCTGGTTGGATCCAACTCTCTGCAAATAAAGCTTGACTCCTTTTTCCAGTCTCCTTGACAGCTGGCTGAAGCCCTGGGACTGATTTCTGGTCAGTGAAATGTCAGCAGAAATGATGGCAACTACCCCCGGGCTTGACTCCTAAACATCTGTGGAATTGTCTGGTTCTTTCTTTTATGATCGTGAAGGAATTTTGGTGGACTTCGAAGTTAAGAGTAGGGTGTGGAGGGGATGTAGTTAGTTATAGACACTTGATGTAGACACTTGACTATGTGAAGAGCAACTGTTACCCCTAAACCTCTTTGGAATGTGACAACAGAGAGGAAAACAAAAAGCCTCCACTTTATTATGTCTCTGAGATTTGGGAGCTGTTTGTTAGCTTCATTTGCTTACCATAATCAATAGCATTAACACCAACAATGGGTCCTTAAATGCTACAAGACAACCATGTGACATTTTGCAAGCATGTTCACACTTCTTGTCTCCTAAATGATTTTCTCATACCCATTTTTTTTTCCTTTCCTCACTCTTTGCTGATGATCTTGCTTCTTATTTAGCTGAGAAACTGGAAGTAATCAAAGGAGAATGTCTATAAGCTCCAGGTGATCACATCTGCCTACTCACCCAGCATTGCCTGGATGTGCCCTGCTTCCCTGGTGTCAGTGGTCCTGTCTAAGATGACTCTGTAGGTGTATATCCTGGTACATGTTTTGGATCTTTATGTCAGATTCTCAGCTCATCTTTCCTATATTTGGACAGTGGAAGACCTGGTGGTCTTAATGGAGATTCTCAACAGATGCAAATTTCCCCCACAAAAGACAGCTTTGCAGGGCAACTTCAGTCTGCTGGCCATGTGGCAGCCATCTCAAAATACGTCAAAGATATATATTTGGGGATAAAATATTTTGATTTCTGCCTCCTCCCAGGCCCCCCACCAAGATAGGATCTTGCTCTGTTACCCAGCCTGGAGTGTAGTAGTGCCATCATAGCTCATTGCAGTCTTGACCTCCTGGGCTCAAGTGATCCTCCCACCTCAGCCTCCCAAGTAGCTGGGACCACAGGCATGTGCCACTACACCCAGCTAAGTTTTTTATTATTTGTAGAGACAACATCTACCTATGTTGCCCAGGCTGCTCTCAAACTCCTGGGCTCAAGTGATCCTCCCACCTTAGCTTCCTAAAGTGCAGAGATTATAGACAGAAGCCACCATTCCTAGCCTTGATTTTCTTCACCAGAGTATTCAACATCTTGTGTATAATGAATTGGCATGGAGGAAATACTTTAACATGCAATACTCTAAGCCAGGGGTTCTTTAGCTACAAAGGGCAGCATAATCACCTTAATGACCTATTACAACGTGGATTTCTGAGCCCCACCTCCAAAATTTCTGATTCAATAGGTCTGGGGTAGGACCTGAGAATGTACATGTCCCCCAAGTCTGCAGATGATGCTTCTGGTGCTGGTCCAAGGCACACTATGAGAACCACTGTTTAAGGCTTGTTACCAAAAGTGTGATCCCTGGACCAGCAGCATAGAATGATATAGCATGTAAGAAACTCAGAATCTCTGTCTATTCCGGAACTATTAAATTGGAATTTGCATTTTAACTAGGAGGTTTAACAAGGTGTTTTCTCCAGGTAATTTGTATGCATATTAGAGTTTGAAAAGTATTAGGATTTTAAAAAATAGGAGGGATATAGGATTGAATGTTTTCCTTAAGGCAAGGAGAAGTCTGGCATTGCCAAGTGAGAAGAAAGCCAAATGTTGAGAACTGTTAAGTAATACAGTTACAGTAGTTCTTCTTACCCATGGTTGCATTTGCTATGGTTTGGGTTACCCTTGGTCACTGAAAATAGGTGAATACAGTACAATCAGGTATTTTGAGAGACAGAAAATACATTCATAAAACTTTTATTACAGCATATTGTTACAATTATTCCGTTTTATTATTGTTCCTGCTAATCTCTTACTGTGCCTAATTTATAAATTAGACTTTCTTGTAAGTATGTATGTATAGGAAAAACAACACATATAGGACTAGATACAATCTACAGTTTCAGGTGTCTACGGGGACTTGGAATGTATCCACCTCAAATAGGTATAACACCAAAGCAGCAAAAACCAACATAACTAACTTCATTTTTGTTTAAGAGACCTTTACCTATTCCCACACATAGGCAAGGATAATTATAGAGCACTGAGATCATATACAAAAACCGCAATCATGTAGTTTTTCAGAAAGAACACTGAGTTTAAAGGAAAAGTACACACAAGCAACTATGTTTTGTTAAAGATTTATGGAAACACTGTGACCTAACCAGGAAAAGAAATTCCCAACATCCTCTCACCCTTGCTGCTGCCCAGATACCTACAGTCATCAGTTACCTCTTGCCCCAAGTCCTCCATCTTCCTCCTGCCCTTGATGTAAAAAGAGCCAAAAATTTGGAATGACTTAAGATGGTACTTTAGCATGATAATCTGCCATCATCTGGGTTGGCTGGCTTTCTAAATAAACCTGCTTTTCCTCCCACCAACCCTTGTCTCTTGAGTTTTGCCTTTCAAGCAGTAAGCAGCCAAACTTGGGTTTAGCTACAGGGGCACTATTGTGTATATTATACAAAATAGCTATAATTATATATATCTTAATTATATGTGTGTATGTGTATAATTTGTTTGTAGTCTCTAAATACATGTTATCTTTTTTTAAAAAAACAGACAACCGGTATAGGTTGAGGAGCTTTAGAATCCCTGAAAGCACAATTAGTAACCCGGGTGACAAAGAGCTCAGAATGAGGCAGAATTTCTTGGGTGGCAGCAGGCCAAAGCTAACACTGACTGACACCTGAGCCTAGCAATTGTCAAAAATGGAGAAGCCATTGGGCAAGTTCCCAGCTACATCTCTGGCACTCTTACTCCTGGGAACTATAAAAGTTACTCTTGGGCTACTTCTGTCTTCCATGTTCTTAGCTTCATGTAAGATGTAATGATGGCAGGTCTGAGAGTAGGGAAAGACGTTCAGTAAGAGAATAATTCTCCACAGTCTCATTAAAAGGCTAGAAGCAGAATTGGCCAACGAGAGGTATATATTGACAGAACTTTTCTAACCCCTGAAGCTTTTTTTGTCCAATTCAAAAACTCTCACTGATAGTAATAAAATACAAAGGAATATTAAGAAAGGGTTACAGAAGTAAATGTATCATTTTATCCCCTAGTGTTCTGGAAATAGCATTTTTTAAAACAGTCATATTCTTTTTATGTTTAATATATTAGAATAAAATTTAGTATTAAAATAATAACCAATATTTGAAACAAAAAGTCTTTGAAATGTTCTTAAGTTTCTTAAGGAACATATTATACCAGGTGAAAGAAGTTTGCATAAAGATTGTAGGTAATTGTTACTCAAATCTTTTCTAATACTGGTCAGAAAATAAAGCTTCCCTAATCTCTACAATAAAATGATATGGGTATTTTAATCATATGTTCAAAAGCTAGTATATGTAGGATGCTTTAAAATCATACTAGTATAAAGTTTTTAAAAATAATTTCAACTTTCATTTTAGATTCAATAGATCCATATGCGGGTATGTTACATGGTTATATCACATGATGCTAAGGTTGGGGATGCAAATGCTCTGTCTCCCAGATATAGAACGTAGTATCCAAAAGTTAGGTTTGCAACTCTTGCTTTCCCTCCTCTATCTACATTCTGTTAGTCCCCAACGTCTATTGTTGCCATATTTATGTTCATGAGTTCTCAATGTTTAGCTCCCACTTATACGTGAGAACATGCAGTATTTGTTTTTCTCTTTCTGTGTTAATTTGCTTGGGATAATGGCCTCCAGCTGCATCCAAATTGCTGCAAAGGACATACTTTTGTTCTTTTATATGGTGTTTAGTAGACCAACATGTATATGTACCACATTTTCTTTATCCAATGCACCACGGATGGGCATCTAGGTTGATTATGGTGCTATAGTAAACAGCACTGTTATGAATATAAAAGTATATGTCTTCTTGGTAGAACGATTTGTTTTCTTTTGGATACATACTCAGTAGTGGGATTTCTGGGTCGAATGGTAGTTCTGTTTTATGTTCTTTGAGACATTAAAAGTTTTAATTTCTTTGCCTTCCACAGTGGCTGAATCAATTTACATTCCCACCAACAATGTATAAGCATTCCCTGCCTCCACAGCCTTGTTTTTTTGTTGTCGTTGTTGTTGTTTTACTTTTTAGGGTTTTGTTGTTGTTTTTGACTTTTTAATACAGTCCTAGAGGATTATGACATAATGGGAGCATTTTTAGACAAACAAAGATGGAAGAGCATAATGCCTAGGGGCGGGGTAATGAGTTGCGATATGAGCTAAGCAGCATGCAAGGTTGGCGTATTGAAATGGAGGATGCACATAGGGCTGTGATTGCTTTGCCAACTAGACTTGAAACATGGTCATTCTTTGCTGTGTAGGACGGGCATCATGGTTCTTAGGTTGCCAAATACTGCTGTGAGCATTTGTTAGATCACATCGCCAATAACCAGGGTTTTAAAGGGTCTGCAGGAGCCCCTTCTGTGAAAAATGTAAAGAATGGAATCAGAACAGGTTTCCTGGAGATTGATGAGCACATGAGAGTTATGTTAGAGAAGAAAGATGGTGCAGATAGAAGTGGGTCAACAGCTGTAAGTGTCTTACTTTCTCCCCAACATGCTTATTTCACCAACTGTAGAGACTCTAGAAGTTTACTTTGTAGGAACAGAAAGTTCATTTCTTCACAAATTGCAAATCTGCTGGAAAAAGAATGAATTCAGAATGCAGGTGGCTCTGTAATGACTCAGCATGTGAAAGGCTCTCTGGCTGTATCGATAGCCCTTGGGGATTTTGATTACAAATGTATCCATGGGAAAGGTCCTACTGAGCAGCTTGTCTCACCAGAGCCTGAAGTCCATGATATTGAAAGACCTGAAGAAGATGATCAGTTCACTATCCTTGCATGTGATGATATCTGGGATGTTATAAGAAATGAAGAGCTCTGTGGTTTTTTAAGATCCAGACTTGAAGTCACTGATGATCCTGAGAAAGTTTGCAATGAAGTAGTCGACACCTGTTTATACAAGGGAAGTCGAGACAACATGAGTGCGATTTTGATCTGTTTTCCAAGTGCACCCAAAGTATCAGCAGAAACAGCGAAGAAGGAGGCAGAGTTGGACAGGTACCTGGAATGCAGAGTAGCAGAAATCATAAAGAAGCAGGGGGAAGGTGTCCCTGACTTAGTCCATGTGATGTACACATTAGCCAATGAGAAAATCCCCAGCCTGCCACCTGGGAGTGAAATGGCAAATAAGCAGAATGTTATTGAAGCCATTTATAAAAGACTGAATCCTCATAAAAATGATGACACTGACTCCACATCAAATGATGCTATGTGCTAAAACTGCTCATCTAGCCATGGAATTTACCTTCACCTCCAAAGTTGAGGACAGCTCAGCTTTGTTGAAATTCTAACATCTGTCCTCAACTTTAAGGAAGGGGATATGACATGGGTGAGAATGATTACACCAGAGAACTTCAGTAGTACAACTTCTGGCTCAGAACTGATTTTTTTTTTTTTGTAAATTTGACATGTAAACGTGATTTCAAACCATAATTCAAACATACCTTGATCCTCTAGGTAGTACCAGCTGGTACTAATTCTACTGAAACGATTCCAAAAAAATCTAGGAGGACGGAGTCCTCCCTAACTCATTCTATCAAGCCAGCTTCACCCTGAAACAAAAATCTCACAGGACACAACAAAAAAGGAAAACCACAGGCCAATATCCATTATGAAAATAGATGTAAAAATCCTAGCAAACTGAATCCAGTGGCACATCAGAAAGTTAATTCACCGTGATCAAGTAGGCTTCATTCCTGGGGTGCAAAGTTGGTTCAACACATGCAAATCAATAAATTTGTCACATAAACAGAATTGAAAACAAAAATCACATGATCATTTCAATAGGCACAGAAAGGGCTTTTGATAAAATCCAACATCCTTTCATAATAAACCATCAACAAACTAGGAATCAAAGGAACATACGTCAAAATAATAAGATCCGTTTATGACAAACTCAGAGCCAACATCATACCAAACAGGCAAAAGCTGAATGCATTTTCCTAAGAACTACAGCAAGACAAAGATACCCACTCTCAACCACTTTTATACAACATAGTACTGGAAGCCTTTGCCAAGGTAATCAGGCAAGATAAAGAAATAAAAGGCACCCTAATAGGAAAGAAGAAGTCAAATTATCTCCCTTTGCAGACTTAATGATTATATACCCTAGAAAACCCTGAAGTCTCCACCAAAAGGCTCCTGGAACCTGATAAACAACTTCAGTAAAGTTTCAGATACAAAACAGTGTACGAAAATCAGAGCATTTCCATACACCAATAACATTCAAGCTCAGAGCCAAATCAAGAACACACTCTCATTTGCAATTGCCACACACACAAAAACAAATTACCTAGGAATACATCTAACCAAGGAGGTGAAAGATTTCTACAAGGAGAACTAGAAAACACTGTCAAAAGAAACTACAGATGACACAAACAAATAAAAAACATTCCATGCTCATGACTGGAAGAATCAATATTGTTAAAATGGCCATACTGCCCAAAGCAATCTACAAATTCAGTGTCATTCCTATCCAACTACCAATGTCATTCTTCACAGAATTAGAAGAAAAAAAACTATTCTAAAATTCACGTAGAACCAAAGAAGAATCAACATAGCCAAAGCAATCCTAAGCAAAAAGAGCAAAGTTGGAGGCATCACACTACCCAACCTCAAAGCATACTATTAGGCTATAGTAATCAAAACCGCATGGTACTGGTACAAAGGCAGACACATAGACAAATGGAACAGAATAGAGAACTCAGTAACAAAGCTGTGTACCTATAGCCATCTGATCTTTGACAGAATCAGCAAAAACAAACAGTGAGGAAAGTACTCTCTATTCAATAAATGGTGTTGGAATAGATGGCTAGCCATATGCAGAAGAAGAAGAAGAAGAACCCCAACCTCTCACCACATACAAAACTTATCTCAAGATGAATGAAAAATTTAAATGTAAGACCTCAAACTATAACAATCATAGAAGAAAACCTAAAAAAACACCAGTCAGGACATCAGCCTTAAGATATAATTTATGACTCAGTTCTCAAAAGCAATTGTAAATAAAACAAAAATTGACAAGTAGGATATAATGAAACTAAAGAGCTTCTGCACAGCAAAAGAAACTATAAGCAGAGTAAACAGTGCAAACATTTTAAAAAATCTATTTAACCATCTCATACCAGTTAGAATGGCGATCATTAAAAAGTCAGGAAACAACAGATGCTGGAGAGGATGTGGAGAAACAGGAACACTTTTACACTGTTGGTGGGAGTATACATTAGTTCAACCACTGTGGAAGATAGTGTGGTAATTCCTCAAGGATCTAGAATGAGAAATATCATTTGACCCAGCAATCCCATTACTGAATATATATCCAAAGGATTATAAATCATGCTACTATAAAGACACATGCACACTTATGTTTACTGCAGCACTATTTACAATAGCAAAGACTTGGAACCAACTCAAATGCCCATCAATGATAGACTGGATAAAGAAAATGTGGCACATATACACCATGGAATACTATGCAGCCATAAAAAAGAATGAGTTCATGTCCTTTGCAGGGTTATGGATGAAACTGGAAGCCATTATTCTCAGCAAACTAACACAGGAACAGAAAACCAAACAATGCATGTTCTCACTCATAAGTAGGAGCTGAACAACATGGACACAGGGAGGGGAACATCACCAGGGCCTGTCAGTGGGTGGGGGAAAAGGGGGAGGGAGAGCATTAGGACAAATATCTAATGCATGCAGGGCTTAAAACCTAGATGACAGGTTAATAGGTACAGCAAACCACCATGGCACATGTATACCCATTAACAAACCTGCATATTCAGCAATGTATCCCAGAACTTAAGGTAAAATATAACATAAAAATTAAAAATCTATTTAACCTTTTATGCTACTGAAATTTCCTGCTTGTTTGTATTTCACCCTTACATAAGAAAAATGTATTTTATTGTTATATTAAATTCTTTAGGTCTCCTTGCTTACTGTGACCTTTCTCATCTTCAATTTGAAATGTTTTGATTTCAGAAGTTCTAGTGCATGTTGAAAGAAGTGATTGATTTTTGTCACATGTATGCTTGTCTGTCTAATTAGGATGATAGTACTACATTTACTCAGATATATTTGTGCATTTCAATGCAATATTAGGCTTTACTTTTTTTTTTCCTTGGAAAGTATGATGAAAAATTGTCACAAAATTGCATTGCCCGAAACATAAATTCTATTTGGTTTAATAAAGCACATTTTAGGAAATTTGGAAATGACTCACCCCTTGCTGTTCACTTAGTGCATTGGTTATGATGACCAACCTTAAGAAGGTAACCAACCTTAGGAAGGTAACTAACCTTAAGAAGGTAAACTTTTAGAAGAGAGGAGTGAACATCAACACTGACCTTGGTCTTATATTTAATTCTCTGTCTTCTTTCAGCTGGTATTACCATAAGTTGTTTACTGAATCACACATTTACCTAAAATAAGTCCTTTTTATGCAGCAATTATTGCAGGTGACATAGTATACACCTACTAATTGCATATGCTTCTTGATTTTTTTAAGAAAATTTTTCTGCTGGAATGACCACTGAGTATGAATGCAATTAGTGATTTTCTGCTACATTTAGCCACATTCTGGGTACTTGATGACACAAATGGCTTTTCTTTTGAGAAGATAAGCTTCATTTGAGTTACATACGAATTTTGTTGTTTATCTGATTAATGATCCTTAGACTGGCCACAGATGGATTATATGACCAGTAGGGACATATTTCTGGACAAAAAAAAAGTAATTAACCCTGTGTTTGTTTATTCAATAGATGAATTATAGCCATGTCCAGCATGAGGAAAAATGAGGATACAAAAAATTAGCTGGGCCTGGTGATGTGCACCTGTAATACTAGCTAGTCGGGAAGCCGAGGCAGGAGAATCGCTTGAACCCAGGAGGCAGAGGTTGCAGTGAGCCAGGATCACACTGCTGCACTGCAGCCCGGCGACAGTGCAAGACTCTGTCTCAAAAAAGAAAAGAAATTTTGCAATTATTTATATTTCTTCCTATATACAATTTTCATAATTAATCTTTCAGGAGTAGCTTAATCTCAGTGTAATTTACTTAAGCACCATGGACAAGCAAAACTTGTATTAAGATCTCATGTTTAGACAAGAAAGAAGGCGTGTTAATTACCTGATAATTATTTAGGGCTCTTCATATCCATAATGGGGTGGGATTTCACCCAGTGACTCTTACAGCACCACTCTCTATTGCGGATTAAAATATGTTTAATGAATCATCTTCCAAAACCAAAGTCTCAGTCATCCCTCCTTCTACTCTTATGTGGTGTGTCTTCAAAAGCGCACGAACAGAACAAGAGTCACGTTTAACAGCACTGCAGCTTCCCAGCTCCACACGCTCTCCCATGCAAGTATTGTCCGAGATTCTTCTCGAAGAACAGCTGATCGGAAGTGAAGCCTTTGGAACCTGAGAGGAAGAGCTAAGAGACTAAAAGCAAATCTAATTGCAGCTGTTCATGTCTTTTCCCCATGGTTTCTGAGTCCTCTTTCCCATTTCAAAATCCCCACTCTAGCCTTCAGGATCCTTGTTTACTCAATTTCTTGAGGTTCTCTTGTGGCTCTAGAACCCCTCTGAGCACAGTGAGGGTACGTTCTGCATGGACTGCCACACCCAGCCCTGCACAGCTCTCTCATAACCCTCACAGTGCTTTTATCCTTATGCTTCTCTGGGTGTTTGATCACGTTGCCTGCCATATACTGCCCCCAATTTACCCAGCCATCTATAGACACTGAGCCATCATATTTACGAATAAACACAAGATACCAAAATGGACATGTCATTCTGTATTTCTCTCTTTTTTTTTTTTCTCAAGGCGACTAATGAAAAGGTTTTAACAAAAATAGCAATGGAGCCCAGTGACTTCTCCGAGATAATTTGTGAAACTCCTTCATCACACAAATATGACAGTTTCAACAAACATGCTCTCAGCCACCCCACACATCGATGCAGTCTTTAAACTGTTCCTGTTACAGCCCCTCAACTCTATACCACCAATCTCCCAAAAACGCTTTCAGGATTTAAGCTCCAAGCAAAATAGTAAAAATGTATCCATGAAATGTTTAGAAATCCAGCAGGTTTCAGAAATACTGAAGGGCTTGGGATAATGAGATTGATTGAATATCTTCACCAAATGCCTGTCTTTGTGGTTAGCTGGGAGTTGAACACCGTCTTGTGAACTGTCAGGAATAACTGTAGTTATGATTTTTATTAGTCTCTGGGGGATAGAGTTACATTTTCTCCCATCTTCATTTTCAGGCAACTTTGCGGTGGACTTTTCTGCATCTTAATTTAGGAGATTGTGTATTAATGAGTATATACAAGTCTGCCAGACGGTATTTACAGGTAATAAATGATCCCTATTCCATATTTTTGAGATCTTATCAGCTAGACTTAATATGACTTTTTAAATCACGCACTTCAATGTGAATATTTATATTTATTTGAGTCTCTTATTCCCCTCACATCAGGAACAAAACTTGAACAGGCAAAAGTACTTAAAATGAACCCTTGCAAAATTGTGCGTTTCAAACTTGTGAATGTGGTGAGCACTTTTGATGTTGCTTACTTCCTTTGTCTGACCTCCTTTCTCACCAGTGAGTTTTCCTGCTCCATTCCCGGGCCCTTCAGGTTAGATTCTGAACATGTGAATAACGTGTTTTAAATATTGCTCAAGCACTGGGTCTTTAAAAGACACCAACACCTCCTGTGGCATTGGAGGTAATTTTCATCAAAGGAAAGGGATTTCCTAGCAGAACAGAAGCAGACTATGTCCTTTTTTGTACCAGGTTAGAATAATTCTAACTTTACTATCAGGAAAACCTGACTGTGACCCATGAAAATGAGAACAGTTGTTCATTTTCAGTCTATTAGGAGAGTGAGAAACCCTAGAGTTAGATGCCCCACCGGAGCTCTGGATCCCACCCCTCTCACCTTTCCAGGACACTGCCCCAGAAATTCTGCCTCCCTCCTTGCATTATTACATGACACCTGTCTTGTATCATTTTTAACAGCAAAAATATGTACTTATATATATATATATTTTTTTTTTTTTTTAAATCCCTTGACCCCTTGTAATCATCCAGTTACTGTCTCATTCCTTTGCTTTTTTTTTTTTTTTTTTTTTTGAGACAGGGTCTTGCTCTTACCTAGGCTGGAGTGCAGTGGCACTATCTTGACTCACTGCAGCCTCCACTTTCTGGTCCCCAGAAATCCTCGTACCTCAGCCTCCTGAGTAGCTGGGACTACAGTAGCACAGCACCACACCTGGCTAATTTTTATATTTTTTGTAGAGATGGGGTTTTGCCACGTTGCCCTGATCCGCCCACCTCGGCCTCCCAAAGTGCTGGCATTGTACAGGCGTGAGCCACCGTGCCCAGCCCCTTTGCATCTTAACTGAACATTTTTTTTCAATTTTTTCAGGAGTTGTGTAAGTTCCCTACTTCCAAATACTCATGTGTTGTTTGTTGAACTAACTCCAGCCAAGCCACTTTACTGCGCTCGCTCTTGATAAGGTGGCCAAGAATCTTCACAGTCCCAGATCCAATGAGCAAGCACTCAGCCCTCACGTCACCAGACTTAGCAGCAGCATCTGATTTAGCCGATGATCTTCTCCTTTTCAAAACATTTATTTCGCTTGGCTTCCAGAACGCCATTGCCTTTTAGTTCTCCGGCTTCATTGCCGAGCCTCTTAGTCTCTGCAGCTGACGGCTCCTCATCTGCCAAGTGCTCAGAGTTAAATGTCCTCTGAGGTCTGTCTGTCCATATCTGTATCTACACAATTTTCCGAGGTGGTCTCGTCTACTTTCCATGGCTTTTAATACATATATAGACTGACAATTCCCAAATTTCTGTCTCCTGCCTGGACCTCTCCTCTGATCTCCAGATTCCCATACACACTGTGGACTGGATAGTCCCACTCGAGTATCAACTAGACATTTCAAAATTAGCATGTCTAAAACGAAATTCCTGGCCGGGTGTGGTGGCTCACTCCTGTAGTCCCAGCACTTTGGGAGGCTGAGGTGGGTGGATCCCCTGAGGTCAGGAGTTCGAGACCATCCTGGTCAACATGGTGAAATTTAATCTCTAGTAAAAGAACAAAAGTTAGCCAGGCATGGTGTTGTGCCTGTAGCCCCAACTACTCAGGAGGCTGAGGCACGAAAATCGCTTGAGCTCTGGAGGCGGAAGTTGCCGTGAACCGAGATCACACCACTGCAGTCCAACCTGGGCGACAAAGGCAAAAATCTGTCTCAAAAAAATAAATAAAACCAAATTCCTGTTTCCTCGTCCCACTCTACTTCATTTCTGGCAATCATCCCGAGGTCAGTTTAAGTTATGTGAAAACTCTTTTCAAGCAGTTGCTCAGAAAGAAAAACAAACAAACCTTGCCATCATCCGTGATTCCTCCTGTTATTCCTCATATCCAAACCCTCTACTTTTCCACCTATTTTGAGTGCCGCTCTGCCTCCTTCCGCATTCAAGCCACCCTCACCTGTCCCCTGGTTTAATAAAATCCCTCCTGATTCCCTGCTTCCATGTTTTATCTCCTGTTCCACTGCCATCCCTATACCATGTTTATCACCTTACAACCGTCACAATAATCCTTTTAAAAGATTAGTCCGAGCAGTCTTTCGTCTGCTCAAAACCCTCAACTAACTTTACTTTTTACTCAGAATAAGATTCAAGAATCTTGACAATGGCTTAGAATCTTATTAATGACACCACCTGCCACCTCCCTGATTGCATTTATTTTTTTATTTTTTATTTTTTTGAGACCGAGTCTCGCTCTGTCACCCAAACTGGAGGGCAGTGGTGCGATCTCAGCTCACTGCAAGCTCCGCCTCCCGGGTTCATGCCATTCTCCTCCCTCAGCCTCCCAAGTAGCTGGGACTACAGGCATCAGCCACCATGCCCGGCTAATTTTTTTAAATTTTTGTACAGGTGGGGTTTCACCATGTTGGCCAAGATAGTCTCAATCTCCTGACCTCATGATCTGCCAGCCTTGGCCTCCCATAGTGCTGGGATTACATGTGTGAGCCACAGGCCTGACCCCTGATTGCATTTCTTAGCACATGACACAGTCCTTATTCTGCTCCAGCCACACAATCTCTATGTGTGACTCAAAAATGCCCAGGAAGTTCAGGCCCTAAGGTCTTTCACTCGCTGTTCTCTCTGCGCGGGCTAACGAGTGACATGAGTCACTCTCAGCTATCTTAGGTCTTGCTCAAACATCACCCTATCTTAGGTGGCATCCCTGACCATCTTGCAAAATAGCAACAGGACCCCAGTTAAGTTCCTCTATTTTCCTTACCTTATTTTTCTCCATTACATTTAGCTCTTTATTTATTTAGTTAGTTACTTGTTTATCTCAGTCTTCCCCCGGCCCCATAAAATGCATGCTCCATGAAAATAAGACTTTTGCCAGTTTTCACAGGTTTTTTGTTTTGTTTTGTTTTGTTTTTCCTCAGTGGCTATGTTACAGGCGTTTGAATCAGAGTAACTCCATCTTGAATAGCAACTGAGTAAAATAAGGCTGAGACCTACTGGGCTGCATTCCCAGACAGGTAGGGCATTCAAAGTCATAGGATAAGATAAGAGGTTGGCACAAAATACAGGTCACAAAGACCTTCCTGATAAAACAGGTTGCAGTAAAGAAGCCGGTCAAAACCCACCAAAACCAAGATGGCGATGAGAGTGACTTCTAGTTGTCCCTACTGCTACACTCCCATCAGTGCCACAACAGTTTACAAATGCCATGGCAACATCAGGAAGTTAAAGTATATGGTCTAAAAAGGAGAGGCATGCATAATCCACCCCTTGTTTAGCATATAATCAAGAAATAACCCTAAAAATGGGTGACCAGCAGCCCTTGGGAGTGCTCTATTGAGTAGCCATTCTTTTATTCTTTTACTTTCTTAATAAACTTGCTTTCACTTTACAAACTCACCCTGAATTGTTTCTTGTGTGAGTTCCAGAACCCTCTCTGGGGGTCTGGATCGGGACCCCTTTCCTATAACAGCTAAAACAGTGCAGGCATGTAATAAGAGCTCAATAAATGTTTGTTGTATAGATGATTAAGTGACCAGAAAAGTCTCTAGCCGTATTGCTTGGAGTTTTCAGAAGAAGCATGCTGTAGAATCTTAGGGTGTGGAGGGAGACCAATAGAAGACAATGAAAACGGTAGCAGGTTAAGAACAAGTTGTATGTTTCTTGTGTTTGAAAAAGGGTGTTACTATAGCTGTGCCATGAATGTCTCAGTGTGCATAAAATACTAAGAAGGCATCTTTTATATTTCTACATTCTGCAGAGCAGGCTGACAGGTGAGCAGATAGTACAGGCCGGGGATAAGTAGTCATAAAATCAGTATTGCTCTGAAATCTGTTCATCCCTAGGAGAAAATGTCTTTCCCTCCCCTCCCCTCCCCCTCCCCCCTCCCCTCCTCCTCCTCTCTCCCCTCCTCCCCCCCTCCCCCCTCCCCCCTCCCCTCCTCTCTCCACTCCTCTCCTCTCCTCTCCTCTCCTCTCCTCTCCTCTCCTTCCAGACATAGTCTCACTCCTGTCATCCAGGCTGAAGTGTAGTGGCATGATCTCAGCTCACTGCAGCCTCAGCATCCCAGGCTCAAGTGATCCTCCCACCTCAGCCCCCGACGTAGCTGAGACTACAAGCATGAGCCACCACACCTGGCTAATTTTTGTATGTTTTGTGGATACGGTTTTCGCCATGTTGCCCAGGCTGGTCTCAAACTCCTGGGCTCAAGCGATCTGCCCATCCCAAAGTGCTGGGATTGCAGGCAAGAGCTACTGTGCTCACCCTAAGAGAAAACGTCATCTACGATGTTGTCAAGTGGTGGTGTCAGAAGAAAGCTACAAAGAGCTAATTTGCCATGAATCTTTTATGTTTCTCTAAGTTTTGGGAGCATGGCACTGATTTCCCTGTGTTCTGGACTATCCATTCAAGGAGCAGCTATGGACATAGAGGTAGTGTCTCCTCTGTAGCAAAGGATGTTTGCTTATAACCTTGGAAGATAGAGGAGTATGTCCCCTTGGACATGCTTGCTGCCCGTTATAAACAATTGGGGTTCCCAAAGCTCTCAGGGTCCTCTCCTGTAGTGCAACCTACTGAATGTGCAGGGGCCATCTGACCCTCTTTGTGTTGACCTGTGGTACAAGGAGCTCAGGAAACCGGCACAAACATGCACATGTTCTGGCCGCTGCTGCTGTTCGATGAACTGTTTTTCATCTATGACCTGGGATCTTATGAGGTCTGTCAACATCCATGAAACTGGGGCAGCCACACTTGTTAGCTTGCAATGAGAGTGAGATTTCAGACCCTTCATAGTTCTCAGCAGTTCTGGCATTAAATGTGGGATGCTGAAAAAGGTTTGCCTTTCTAGAAGGAAAAGAATGAGGACCTTATGGGCTGATGAACAAGGCTTGAGAAAAGTCCATGGGAATTGATAGTAAATATGATGACCAAATTGTATGGTTAGCTGGACAATCAATAGAACTTCACCACTGCCCACTGATGAGGAACTGGGAAGGTGGTCACAGCTGACAATATGAGGAAGCAGGTTCAAAAAATCTAACAAATACTGTCATTGTTGTCAACTCTCCTCCAGGCAGAGGAACTTCCTTGAGAAACTCATGGTTAATCGGGTGCACTGAATTATAGCAACCTGTACTAAGATTTATCTTAGGTCAGCAAAAATTTCCACCTCTTTCTGACAACAGTTGCATAGCTGAATGTGTACACTGAGTGTGAAAGGAGGAATCTTTGGGACCATGATTAGGGGCTGAACTAGGCTAATTGTTAGAGCGCTGGCTGGTTCCCTTGAGACGTATGCTAAGGAGGAATGGTAGCAGCTGGGCCCTCTTCCAGTTCAGTCCTTCCTGCAGTTCACCGGGCCAATTGTGGATCCACTTAAGACAACTGTACATGGACTTATAGGTGGTTATTTTTGTTTGGGTTTTGTTGTTTGTTTGTTTGTTTTGCAGTGCATCCTCGCTGCTATAAGGGAGCATTAGCCTTGTCAAGGAGATTTCTTGATATAGTTAAACTCTTGGAGAAACCATAGAAGAGACATTGACTAGTATTCTGACTCTTACTGCTCCTGATTGGATTTACAATGTTGATAAAGGAGACCCACTGGAGAATGAGATATTGACCCAATGAAATCTATATAAATTCTTGTGGGCAGCCTCACCACCATGGAAAATTTCTATAGTCTTTATATTGAAATAAGGCAAGAGCTTAAGTGATATTAGCATGAAAATAGAGTTGCAGGTGTCCCATATTAAAGGGAACTCCTTTAAAATGTTGCCCCTGTAAGAGCCAGTCAAGTATTAGTTGGCCTGAGGATGCAAACCTAGTGGTCCCAGCTGGAAAACAGTGTGACTGCTGACGAGTTTTGGGGTTCTCATGGTGTAAACAAGAGGACCCCTCCACCCAGGAGAGTATTGGCTGGGATGAACATATTTGCAGTTCCTTCGGTTGAACCAAAGCTGCTGCTGTACTGCTCAAAACTAAAGGTAAATGTGAAGCCGCTTGCACAGAGCTTCCCTCTGTCTGTGCTATCCTTCACTCTTTCTCTACCCTGATCTCAGCCACTTTAAGGAGACAGAAGATTAGAGGTGGAGTTGAGGTCTGTTTCCAAGGTGGAATCAAAGGTTATATCCACCTACTGGAATATGTTTGGGAATTTTGAACAGGGGAAGGATTCAAACTTTTATGGCTTTTTGGGTATGGGCACCTAGGGAACTATCCTATGCAGACCCATGAAAGAAAATGGGTCTAGATTCAGCTAATGAGGTTGGGGAAGGGTTCACGGTGCGAAAAGAAGGTTAACGTGACCTTATGGCCCTATTCAGTGTTCTGTTGTTGATGCTTGTACATATGAATGTATAGTAGACGTGGGTGTGTCATATGATTGTACTTCTTTGTCCCATACTGCCAGAGACAATTTTTTTGACTGAGAAGAGCCACACGTAGAGAACTCCTAGTGGGACACAGAAATAGCTCCATACCTTATGTTTTTTTCCTCTCCTGGGTGTTCTATCAGAAATCATACAGCATCTTGGGGGAAAGGAAGATCATAGCCTTGTTGAAGGGCTTAGAGGTAGAAAGAATAGCAAGAGATGCATTAGCCCAATACAACAGCTTTATACAGTCAGTGGAAAAAACTTAACAGGACTAGAGTTTCACAGGAGTAATCAACTTGAATTCAGTTATTGTTCCAAATGCGTCAGCAGTTGCAGACATTGTAAAGGTGATTGAATTCATTACACAGATTGATAGCACTTGGTGTGTTGTCTTAGATACTGCTGAAACCTATTTTGCCATAGGCCCAGCACCAAGGCATCCGGATCAGTTCTCATTCACGTGGGAAGGTCTCCAATGTATGGCTGCCGTACTCCCTGGGTGTTGCTTAAACTTCCCTGCAATTTGTCACCAAGGAGCAGGTGAGGATTTAGCACAAGTGTTTCTGTTCTTTAATTTCCAAAGTTTTTCTTATGTGTATGTTACCAAGTCAGAATATTCATCCTCAATGGCCCTGACTGTGGTATTATCACACTTTCTCTAGCGGGAGTAACTGATAAATTCTGAAAAACTGCAAAAGAACTGCTTGCCAAGTAAAGTTTTTCATGGAACAATGTGGGTGGATTCACAATGCTGAGTCCCTCTGGCAGTCAAGGAAGACTGCTGTCTCGTCAGACCTTAAAGTCAAAAAAAAAAAAAAAAAACCAAAAAGATGCCACATTTTTGGGCTCTTTAAGAACTGGAGATAGAATGTACCTCTCTTGGGCGATCTGCTTATCTTTTACATTGGCTTATCCAAAAAGCATAATTTGAATAGGGCCTAAACCAACAGTCTCCACTGAAAGGTGTTCAGTAAACTGAAATATGCTTTCCATTCTGGGAACCCACAGCCTTAACATCCATCTTGAGTGACCAATGATTTGCTACTTTGTGCCTCTGATAAAGAGAAGCTGCCTCCATTTAGAGGTGCCCACTAGGGTCTGGACTTGTCCACTCCTTGAGACAGACAGTGCAGCCAGGGAGAGGATAAGTCCTGACCCCAATGGGTATGCTGAATGGAGACTGCTTCTCTACCAGAGGCTCAAAGTAGCAAATTATAACGCCCTTTATAAAGCAGCTTCTGGCTCTTGTTGACCTAAAAAACATGACCTACAGAGGTCTTGTGACTTGCTGAACTGATATTGTCATTTGGCGGTGGGTGGGTCAATTCAGAATCAATGACAAGTTGGGAAAGGCCCAACAAGCCTTGGCTGGTGAAAGGAAACAGCATATTTATGAATGCCACCAGCCTGGCCTCAGCACTTTCTTAGCATCCTGGCAGCAACTTTACATAAAACATGGTAACTATCTTTTTGGTAGATTCTTTATCTCCCTTTCTGTCACCTGAGGCTAAGCTGCTATCTCAATGGAGCCTTCAGTCCACAGTGGTCCCCTAAATGCCTATGGCTGGTTCACTGATGGTTTGGCTGAGTTGAATTACAACAATATCAGCAAGGCTGCTGGGGCTGTTGAATCTCAGTGGCAGCTATGCAGAAAATGAACGTGGTTCTCTCTAGTAAGTGGGCACAGCTCAAGGCCATTCTCTTTGATCTGGCAAGTATAGTCCTTAGTGAACTTTGTTAGACTTTTACTGACTCTTAGGCTGTTCCCAGTGGCCCAGCTGTTTGGCATGCCACTTGGAAAACCACAGACCTACAGATTCAATATGTCCTCTTTGGGATCAAGAACTGTGAAAATAATTCACAGCTGTTAATCAAAACATGTGGACCACTCATGTAGATATACCACATGAGTCTGTTTTCTGATAAGACCACCTGGAAGTGAGCAGCTGATTGAGCTTGCACCACCCAGGATGTCACCTTGGCTGCCTGAATCCATCATGGTATCAGGCCTGCTAACATATCCACCGACATAGACTGGATACAGAGGAAAGGACCCTGTATTTCTGATGCAGAGGCCACCATGCAAGCCAGACCTGGGACTCCTGCCGGAAGCTGAACAAACAGCTTACCTGAAGGTGAGGCCACATTGTTTGGGGTACTGCACAAACCCATTCTTGGAAGCCTACACTAAGCAGTCAGGTGGTGGTGCTTCACCACTCTTGATTTAATTGAGGTTCCACTGTGGCTGTTTGAGTTTGATCATCTGACCCTGTGGCATTCTAGGGGGGTAGAAAAATGCCCCCCATGAACATAAAGGGCAGATTGGACTGGCTGGCGTCATGCAGTCCCTCCAGAATAAGGATTGACTGCATTATGCAAACTGATCTGGAAATGCCAGGGCTCACCAGCCGTTTGGGCAGCCACACTGGAGGCCCTGGGACCTTTGCCCAAAAACTGATGTGGGTGCTACTTGGGCCACTCCAACAAATGTAAACAGTGCCTTCTTTCCAGGGACTCCATGTCCTCACAAGAACTGTGCTTCTTGTGTGAAGCCACGCATTTGTTACTTTCTCCTTGAAAACACGGTGACTCATACCTTAGGGTGGTCATAAGAAACCTCTCAGATGACCTCAAGGATCCCTCCAAAATGAGGCTGTCTTTGGTTTATCCAAAGAGCTTCCTGGAGGGGTAACTGACACATTTTTTTATGTGCAACCTGTGGGCAGTTATCTGTGCATTGGAAGTCCTTCAATTAGAAATGGTGATACAAAATTTGTCCCTGATTTTAGCTCAAGTGATCAGTGGTGCCAACTTTGCCCTGGAAGACAATCAAATCAGTTTCAGCTCACTGGCCAGGGTTGTTATGGATGATACCATTGCCCTATATTTTCTGCTTGCAAGCCAAGGCAGGGTCTGTGCAAATGCTAATACATCCTGCTATACGTGGATTAATGCCTTGGGTCAAGTGAAAAGGTCGATACAGAAACTGATGGTTTATGGGATTTGTTTAGCTGGTTAGGCCTGGGATCCCAGGAGCCATAATTGAGGTCACTACTGCTGCTTGGAGTCTTGTTGGTAATAGCCTCAATTAAGTACTACATAAGACAAATTGAAAGTATGTGTTCCAACCTCTTTCTGTCAGATTAATTAGAGTGGTTATTAGAGTGGCATACTCAAGGAAAATTCATCAGAATCCAGGATGGTAGAGAAACAAGGGGTAGATGTTGGGAGATAACCCATCACAGGATTCTTACATTTATCCATATCTTGTGACTTTCTTTGTTTTGGATTGTCTTTTAGAGGATGTTTGTCCAGAAAACAGCCATGGAAGATAGTTTCTCTCTAGAGCAAAGGACAGACATATTTGCTGTCTGGTATAATAAAGGTATTTTCCCCCCTGTGGATCAAAGGGCAAACATGCTTACTGTCAATTATAAAAAATGTGGGTTCCCAAAGCTTAGGTTTCCTCTCCTATAATGCAGCACACTCACATGCAGGTGTCATGGGGCCCTCTTTGTGTTGCTGCCTAAGAATTGGCATTTATGAAACCAGAAAAAAATTACTGTTATTCTGGCTAGGCTATTGCTTTGAGTAATAAACCATCCTTTATCTCTAACAAGGAACCTAATGCCTTCTACCTACCTCATGAAATGGTGGCCAGCTAAGTTGTCGGATTGCAAGAAGGAGAGAATCTCAAACCATTTATAGTTCTTGACAATAAGTTCCAGTGAATTCAAATTATGTTCGATTTATCCCTCTATTTGGGAGGAATCATCAATTTTGTATATAAACATGCAGTCTGATTTTGCAGTTAGAAAGATGGAAGGCCCAACAGTCACCTCTGTAGGGTAAAGTTTACTAAAGAAAATAAGAGTGGCTGTGTTATTGTGGAAGGACTTATCCTCAACAAAAGGTGGATCCTCAAAAAAATGGGATGAGGCAGAGAGTCAAAAACGACCAAGGAGAGAGTGTTTCTCAAGGGCCCAAATGATGCTGAGGTCCTAAGCAGATTCTGTAAGTTTAATTCTATCCTGCATTATGTAGTAGAATGTATTGTGTTTCAGAAGTGCTGTAATTGAAATGTGTAGTTCATTCAGTAATGAATAATGGGAGGTCCTGTCCAGCAGAGGGAGAAAGCATCAGGATATAGCAGGCAACACTCGGGGCAAGGAAAGGTAGTTGTCAACTGACTTTGTTCTTTAGGAGGAAGAATCTTGGACCACTCTTCTCTTTTCCCACTTTGCTCTAGCCACACTGACCTTTGGTTTCTTCAAACACACAAAGCTTTTCCCCTTTATTGGGATATTTTATGAGCTATGACATCTGCCTGAAATGTTCCTTCCCATGATTCTAAAAAGACAAGCTATGTCTTGCATGCATTCAGTTCATTCAGCAGTTAGTGAGACCTTGTATGTGCCAGATTTTGCTCCACATTTTGGGGATAAAACCCCAAAAGAAGCTATGCATTAATACAAAATCCTGCCCTCATGGAACTTATATTCTAGTAGGGCGTAGGAGCACAGACTATACATTATGTAAATAAATAAACCAAGTGCTGTTTCAAATCATGGCAAATGCTGTAGAGAAAAAACAGCTGGCAAGAGAGATAGTGAATGGCAGAATAACAGTGGGGATTTTACACAGGTGTAGGGAACATCGCACTAGCAACATGGGAACAAAGAAGAGAGGTCAGGGGTGAGTTGTGTAGATACCTTGGGGAAGATAGGTCAGAGCAGAAGAAATAAGTACAAAGGCCCTGAGGTAGAAGTGTGCTATGCTGTGTGCATGGCTGGAGTACAGGGGAAAAGGAATGAAGATGGAGGAGGAGCTAAGGTCATGCAAGTACTGAGGCTGAATCATGTCGAGTCTTGTAGTCACTGTAGGGACTTGGATGCTGCTGTGTGAGAAGAAACAGAGTTTCCATACTGTGGTGGGCTGAAATGATGGATGATTAGATTGACTGAGGAGAGAAGGAACTATCAGAGAGACAGGACAGCATATCTCAGGGTAAGTCAGAGAGCAAACGATCTAGTGCAAAAGTGGAAAGAGGCACCTTACATAGAAGCACAGGAAGTTCTTCCTCCAGATCAGCAGGAGAAGGCAGCAAAATGGGTAGGATCGGTTGTTGGGAGCTTAGGAAACATCTCTTCTCATTGCTTTTATTTTTGTGTTCCCCCAGAGAAACAGGAGGCAGGCTCCTTAGAGAGGGTGAGAAAAGGAGATACTGGGGCTATGCAGAAATAGTAGGTGGCCAGGCATGGTGACTCATGCCTGTAATCCCTTCACTTTGGGAGGCTGAGGCAAGTGGATCACTTGAGACAAGGAAATTGAGACCAGCTTGGGCAACATGGCAAAACCCCATTTCTACTAAAACTACCAAAATTTCCTGGATGTGGTGGTGTGCACCTGTAATCCCAGCTACTGGGGAGGCTGAGGCGCAAGAATCACTTCAACCTGGGAGGGAGAGGTTGCAGTGAGTTGAGATCACACCACTGCACTCCAGCCTGGGTGACAGAGCTAGGCTCTGTCTCAAAAAAAAAAAAAAGGAAAAGAAAAGAAGTAGGTATACAATGGACTAGAAAAATGCAATATGATTTTCAGCAGTGTCAAGTGTCCTCTAGAGGTCCCGGATCATGAATTTCATATGAGACTTCTCATTATGGCTGTGTGTTTCTACTCTAGGCTAAAATTCAACTGTCAGTACAGGTGAGAAGTAAGCTAGTCACTGTTTGTATCTCAAAAATGATCTGTTGAGATAAATCTCTTTCCCATTTGAAAGTGGCCACTCAGTAACATCAGCCCGATTTAATTCTTTGCCTTGAATACACCACTATGCATGTTTCTTATTAACTTAGTTGTCTTGATGTTACTTGTTTCTTACACAGAAATATGAGAACCAACCTATTTGTACCTCATTCACTGTTAAGTTTGAAACATTGCTTGGTACATATTAGGTGTTCATAATATTAAATAAATGATGACTTCCATTAAAGGTGGGTAGAGGGTGTGTGTGTGTGTGTGTGTGTGTGTGTGTGTGTTACAGGTTGGCTAATCAGAGATTCATTTGTTTTCCAAGTACAAATCCAGCTGGCAAACAGACATCCAACCCATGAACCACGACACTCTCCTACACATCTATGGCTTTTTTTATGTTAGAAAGAAAAAGGAATGTCTTGGATGCTCCTTTAAATGCTAAGAAACAGTTCAGTAATTTCTTTGTCACGGGTTGAGTTTTCACACTGGAAGACAGATGATGCAGGTTGGCCTCATGGATGACCTGAGAGATCATGGCTTGTTTGAAGCCCGGTTGATGAGCTGAAATGGTGAAAGAGCATGTACTTATTTTATGAAGATACAAAAACAATCAATAGAAGACCTATGACCTTACCAATAGTTCAAAGCAGTCAATTATTTACAACGTAAAAGGCAGAGCTTAAATGAACTTTCTCAATTTCTCACTTTCAATTATTTTTTCCTACATGTAAGACAAGAAGAAAGGGAATGGTTTTGTATTTGAGCATTGGCAATGATGTGAAACTTACCGGGAGAAAATCAGGCCTAATATAAAAGAGAAATTCTAACAGAGCTGGCCAATGATGGAGCAGTATCTCTCGAAACAGTGGTCTCCCCAGTCTTGTCATCCAAGCAGAAACTGGATCAGATGATTTCTAATCCAGTTTACAATGCAATGTAAACCACACATTCAGAGGAGCAGGGCTATGCAAATAAATTAACATATTGTAAAACAACTCATAGGACCTCTAATAATTTTGTGCATAATGATAGGATTATTGCTTTTTACCACTATGGATAATCATATTTCAAGATGCCTACGTGTGTGTGTGTCTGTGTGTGTGTGTGTGTGTGTGCGCGCAGGAGTGTGGGTGGGCACTAAAGGGCTGGTTACCCAGTTAGCGTGTTATCTTTGCCTTTGGTTATTTTTCATCATTACATCAGCAACTCTAATAGCAAATAGGTAAACAGTAGGGCAGACAGATTGGCGACGGTAATTCAGCTGGCAACTCCCATCAACTATTTGCGTGGGGGAATGTTGTGAATTTTTTTCTAAGATAAAATCTCTATTCTCTCCATCCCCATTTCCATTACCCTGGGTTTAGTTCGTTCACTTTTTGACCTTGACTATTGCAGTCTCTTCTATACTTGCCCCCATCCAATCCGTTCCCCGTGTGGTAGTGTAAGTGCCACTTTTGAAATGCAAATTGAACCACGCCTCTCCCGTGCTTAAAAACCTCAGTGGCTTGTTGATGGGCTCAGTATCTATTCCTCAAGTTTTCAGGCTCCTTCAGGATATGAACCTCACAGTTGCTTCCGGTCACCTGTGTGGCCCCCTCCTCTCCTCACTTGTGACATCTCAGCCATGTTGAACTAAATTCATATCTTCAAATATACCTTGATTCTCAAGTTTGAGTTTTTACCAGTTCTCCTATAATTTGTGTGCTTTTCCTGGCAAACTCCTACCATCCTTCCAGTATCACTAAACGTTGCACCGGTACCTCTACCCTTCGAGGTAGAGGTTGTGAGGTAGGAGACTGGCAGGCCTTACTTCCTGGGTCAGACAGGATGAAGTGAAGAAACTGGCCAGAAACAATAGGTGCCACTGAAGGCAACCTCTAGTTACCCTCACTGCTCATTAGTATAAGACACTCCCATCAGCACTATGACAGTTTACAAATGCCATGGCAAGGCCAGGCATGGTGGCTCATGCCTGTAATCCCAGCACTTTGGGAGGCCGAGGCAGGAGGATCACAAAGTCAAGACATGGAGACCATCCTTTCCAACATGGTGAAACCCCATCTCTACTGAAAATACAAAAATTAGCTGGGAGTGGTGGTATGTGCCTGTAGTCCCAGCTACCTGGAAGCTGAGGCAGGAGAATCGCTTGAACCCAGGAGGCGGAAGTTGCAGTGAGCCAAAATCGCACCACTGCACTCCAGCCTGGCGACAGGGCCAGACTCTCTCTTGGGGGGGAAAAAAAGGCCATAACAACGACCCGTTAGTTACCACTCCTTATTCATAGCAATAACCCCAAGGTTACTACCCCTTTTCTAGAGATTTCTGAATAACCTGCCCCTTAACTTGCATATAATTAAAAGTGGGTATAAATACGGCTGCCCACAACCCATATGCTTCTGGCTCTGGGTGCACTGCCTAGGAGTTAGCACTGGTCTGCAAGGAACAGCTCTGGTTCAATCAACATTGCTGTCTACCACCACCAGCTCACTTTTATTCTTTCCTGGGTAGAGTCAAGAACCCTGACAGGGTAAGCCCCAATTTGGGGGCGTGTCTGCCCTGTATCAGTTGGGTGTCTTCTTTCCATACCGTTTTTCATTGTCATCTGCTTTTCGTTTTCCTTGTTATTTTTAAGGTCATTGAGAGCAGGGATTCTATATGTCCTGTTTCTTATCGCAGCCCCAGTGCATTTCATAGTTCTCGGCTCCTGGCAAATGTTTGATAGATCTTTTAAATTTTGTTCAGTGCAATAGATTTAGGATTGTAGTTTAATTATATATAATCTCTCTCTGCATATACATCTATGTAATTGGCACAGTCACAGGTTATATGATTTTGTTTATTTTTGTTAGAATGATTTGAACGTTCAGAATGCTATTCATAAAATTTCATGGCTTCATTATGTTAATGGCCTTAATTAGGCATCTGTATGAGATCCTCTGTCAAACTTGTGAGCTGTCTCTGAAGACTGGCTGATAAATGAACGTACAATTAAAAAAACAAAAATAATGTTACCAAAGTCGACTGGTTGAGACGATATGAAACACCATTCTTGAAAATGCTATTTTCTATGATTTCATTGTGTAGAGACTGGAGGCTTGGCTGCTCTTGACCGTGTGATGACGCAGGATATCAGATCCATATTACGGTACACTGAACATTGCAAACAACTGCTGAGATACACTCACTTTGCTCCTCGGAGTCAGTGACATAAGCCGCCTCGGTGGAATGCACTGTGGCAGGTTCTGGGTGACACACAGAAAACAGAAAGGTGTTTGCTTCACACTCTGAGAAAATGTGGATAATGCTATTGGTTCATAGTCATGGGCATGCTTGAATGATGACACGGATTCTGTTTCCTTGAAATGGCAAGAGCTTTTAAACAAGCATATGTGAAGCTAAGCTTGAGGGTAAGAATTCCTGGCAGCTGAGGAAAGGGGAGGTGTAGCTTGCCAGTGCCATCTGCTTAATTTTCTTAATAATCTAACACCTGCCAATGAGACTCATCTTGTATCCCAAAATGGCTGAGAATCGTAGAAACACCAATAATAACTTCTTCCAAGCCCCTCGCCCTCATTACTAAGAGAGTGGCTTTCCAACTTACCTACTTAGTCTAAAACGATGAGGATGTTAGCATCTCTCAGTGCCATCATCAGTGCCATTAAGCCCTGTTTCCTGAGAACCTACAGCATTCTTGGCACACTCTGTTTGAACTAAGAGACTGATTAAATAAAAGGCTGCAGAGAGAAATGAACCTTTCACCTGATAGTATGCTTCCTTGATGCTTCCATCAGCCCTCAGGTAGGCAGTCTGGACTAGGATCCGATTTTCTTTAGTTTTCTTGTAACCAGTTTTGAAATTTAACTTTTTTTGTTGTTTATTTTTGTTTGCTTGTTTGTTTGTTTTTCAGATGGGGTTTCACTCTGTCACCCAGACTGGAGTGCAGTGGCGCGATCTCGGCTCACTGCAACCTCCGCCTCCTGGGTTCAGGAGATTCTCCTGCCTCAGCCTCCCAAGTTGCTGGGACCACAGGTGCCTGCCACCATGCCCGGCTAATTTGTTTATTTTTAGTAGAGACGGGGTTTCCCAATGTTGGCCAGGCTGGTCTCAAACTCCTGACCTTAAGCGATCCTCCTGCCTTGTCCTCTTAAAGTGCTGGGATTACAGGTAAAATTTAACTCTTAAATAAGCACTTACCTCCACCACAAGAATGGAAGAATGCTTGCATTCTAATGTAAAACAACCAGAATTTAGTTTAATTAGTGTTCAAGGTCTAAACATACCTTTCAAGTCAGAATTTTCTCCCAAATATTCTTGTCTGGTTTTCAAAAGTCCTCACAGGCGTAGTCTGTTAAAGCCCTCATCAACCCCATGAAAGAAAGGACTATAGAGGGACAGGGGGCAGGTCAGACCATTCAGGGAGTTTGAAAATGTTCCCCTGAAAGTTATGTACTTCTTCAGAATTATCCTTTGTAAATGAGAGAGAATAGGAATATTTGAGGAATAATAATTTACCTGGTATGACTACATAATCTCATTCGTCTCTCCAAGTAGTAAATAATTATGTTTCTTAATAAATATTGGGCTTGTGACTAAAGTTCAACCTGGCACATGTTAATTCTTTGAAGAATGGGAAGAAATTATGTGAACGGTCTTAATATCACCTCTGGGAAGCAGGTTATATTTTCATGGACACTTTCAATCTAGAAGAAAGAGGAATAAGTTGTGTAACAGTAGATACCCTGTGGTCGATTGATTTCTGTTGCATATTAAGATTCGATCTAGGAAACAGCTCCTATGAGGTGAAAGGATCAAATTCTCATCTTTGGGAACCACATATCATAGAAATAAGAACTGATCGGTTTTTGTGACAAAATATACAGAAGTCACTGGTAGTGGTCTTATTATTCTAAAGTTTTCATTGACATCATAAAATCCCTCAAATAATGTATTTTCCTGACAAATTTTTTAATAGACTGATGCACAGATACTCTAGGAAATACAACAATCAACAATAAATATATAATCCGTTGACAGGATTTCACGCAGACCAAGTCATCATGTACTTTGTATTTTCATTGCATTTTATATTCCATGCCTAGTTTTATTGTCAAGGATTGATTCTAATCCAACATTAATCAGCACATGAATATTTTCATTATTCTTTAATTAGTGCGTATGATGCTGATTGTAAAAATAGCTTGCTTACATGTAAGAATTATTTTTGAAACTAAGTTAAAAGAACTCTAAGAATTTAACACTCTATATAAAACAACACAATGAAATAATATTTTTCTGAAAATGATGTAATTGGTAGCCTGATTTTACCCAGAGGAAATTTATAAATTAACTCACAGGAGGATGAAGTGAAAATACAGCTCCCTGCATATGTGATATCCTGGAGAATGCCGAAGTTCTCAGTCTTGAGATGCAGTGTGGTAGGGTGGGTAAAATTTAAAAGGACATAAAAAGCATTGAGTATAGCAAACCACAGACCCAAAGTTATTAAGTTCATGACTTCCCTACTACCTTCGAATGCCATCTTATTCCACTCTAGTCTTTTTTTTTTTTTTTTTGACAGAGTCTCGCTCTGTTGCCCAGGCTGGAGTGCAGTGGCGCGATCTCAGCTCACTGCAACCTCCACCTCCTGGGTTCACGCCATTCTCCTATCTCAGTCTCCCAAGGAGCTAGGATTACAGGTACCCACCACCACGCCTGGCTAATTTTTTTTTTATGTTTAGTAGAGATAGGGTTTCACCCTCTTGGCCAGGCTGATCTTGAACTCCTGATCTCATGATCCACCGCCTCAGCCCACCAAAGTGCTGGGATTACAGGTGTGAGACACCACACCTGGCACACCCTAGTCTGTCTTTAATGAGTTTTCTGTATGTTTCAAGTGTGTCTACCTGCGTGCATGTTTGAGTGAAAAATAAGGGAACTAGAAATGCACCAGGCAATCTTTTTTTCTCTATTCTACATCCTTGTTTGGTTCTAGATTAAAAGAGAAGAAATGGTTGCTATTGCAAATCTTTGTGAAAAACAAGAATTTTCAATTTTCCTACTGTCCTTTGAGTACTTTCTCTTTCGTAGCTTTCACATTATTTTGTCTTTCATTTTAAAGACAGTAAAATATTTTCCACTTAAAAGTAGTCTATATAGAGACAGACTGTACCTTTCAGAAGAATGTTTTCAATTCATATAAATTTTCAGGATAATATTTAATAACTTACTACTTCATTGAGATAGTGTCATATGGCCTCAATTTAAAATTTGTTTTCGGCTTTTATCTGGGACAAGCTTGCGTATAATGAAGTTGCAGTGGACTCTTTAGAGGTGTGAAACATTTGTGCTTAGTCTGCCATCTTAAACTGGAGTATAGTATAGATTTAAAAATCTTTTAAATTTAAAAGGTTTAAATTTAGTCATTTCATTGTATACAAAATTTATTAGCTTTGGTCAGAGTAACTATACAAATACATAATTTTGAAAACATCTCAAGAACTTATAAAGAATTAATTCCTATTTAAGTTAAATTGCTTGTCATATAATACATTTAAATATTTTAGCTAATAAAATTCTTTTTTTAATTTTTATTTAAAAATTCTTTTTTTTTTTTTTTTTTTTTTTTTTTTTTTTTAACAAACAAGCAATTGGATCATGCAGCATAGAACTTCTGAAATGTCTCTATCCAGGAGGATGAATTAGATGATCAGGACTGAATTTAGCTCTTTTCACTTCCTGGCATGTGAGCTCATTATGGCAGCCAGAATGCTTGGTGGTATGTTAGGCACCTGCTCTGTACCACCAGGCGCTCTAGATTGCAGAGCTCCACCTGAGGCCCATTAATAACCTTATTGTCCATCTCTTTAAATAATCAGTGTGTGTGTAGGAGGCAGGGGCAGGGTTGGAGGTAAGGGAGTGGAGAGTTGTTGCAATGCTCAGATTGACCAGTTTTCAGTTTATATGTCTCTAAAAGAAGGAATAACGCCTCCCCCCCAACCCCATCCTGAGAGTCTCAGAGGGGTGTTTTCCAAAGAAAGTCAGGAGGGTAGTTCAAGAAAGGTTAAATGGCAGCTGAATAGAAAAACAAAAGAATGAAAAAATAGTATCCACAATAATTAATGTACTTTTAATACGCTAATGCTTATATTTTAAAGACATCTAGGCTAAGCCCTAAAAGCAAAGGAAACTTACCATTTCTGTCTTGACTTAGCAACGTATTGGTTGTACCAATATGTAGGTGAGTTACAAAAGTGAAGATTTTTATTAGTCTCTTAATCTGTAGTTTCTTTCTATATGGGTAATAGATCTTCTTTTTAAAATTTCAGTAGTTGTGGAGGTATAGGTTACATGGATAAGTCCTTTAGTGGCGATTTCTGAGATTTTAGTGTACCCATCACCCAAGCAGTGTATACTGCAGCTAATATGTTAGAAATTCATTCCTTAGTGGATTAACACATTATCCTTTTTTCCTTTTTAAAAAATGCATTTTTAATTGAAAAATAATTGTATATATATATTAGGTACAATGTCATGTTTCTATACATGTATGTATTGTGGCATGATCCAGTTGGGCTAATACATCCATCACCTCACATATTTCTTTGTATTTCAGAAAATTTAAAATCGAATCTTTTAGCAAATTTTAAAAATATACATTGTTATTAACTGTAGTCACTGTGCAATAGGTAACCAGAACTTATTTTTCCTGACTAAGACTTTCTACCCTTTGACTATCATCTCTCCTTTCCCTCTCCTCAGCCTCTGGTAGCCACCATTCCATTCTCTGCTTCGATGGGTTTGACTCTTCTGTATTTCACAATGAGTGAGATCCTGCAGTATTTGTCATTCTCTGCCTAGCTAATTTCACTTAGCATAATGTCTTCTAGATTCATCTGTGTTGTTGCAAAGGATAGAATTTCCTACTTTTTTAAGGCTAAATGATATTCCGTGGTGTGTGTCTGTGTGTGTGCATATACACACACACATACATATGTATATATATACACACACACACATACACATAAAACACTTTTCAAATCCATTCATGATGGGCACTTCAATTTTTTCGTATCTTGGCTATTGTGAATAATGCTGCAATGAACATGGGAGTGCAGTCATTTTATATACAGTTTCAAATTTGTTGGACATCCTGTTTTTCCACATTTTATTTTCAATCCCAAAAGAAAGAGTGCTGGAAAATCTATTTTTAGTGTTTTGAGGAACCTCCATATTGTTTTCTAAAATGGCTGTACTGATCTACATTCTCAGCAAAGACTGTACAAGAGTTCCCTTTTCTCCACATCATCACTTATCTTTTCATTGTTTAAAACTCATAGGCATTCTCATGGTTGTGAGGTGGTATCTCATAGTTTTAATTTGTACGTTCATGATTATTAGTGTTGTTGAGCATTTTTTCATATATCTGGCCTTTTACATGTATTCTTTTGAGAAATGTCTATTCAGGTCCGTTGCCCATTTTAAAAATAGGGTTATTTATTTTCTTATTACTGAGTAGTTAGAGTTACTTATATATTTTATCTGTTAGTCCTCTATCTGATGCATAATTTGCTAACATTTTCTCCCCATCTGTGCGTTCTCTTCACTCTACTGCTGTTTTTGCTATACAGATTTTGTTTCACATAATCCCATTTGTAGATTTTTGCTTTTGCTGCCTGTCCTGTTGGAGTTATATCCAAGAAATGACTGCTCAGACCACTACCGTGAAGCTTTTTCTCCTTTGTTTTCTTCTTGTAGTTCTACAGCTTCTGGTCTTATGTTTAATCCATTTTGAGTTGATTTTTGCATAAGGAATGAGATATAACTTCAAATTCATTTCTCTATAGTTTCCCCAACACCATTTATTAAAAACATTGTCCTTTCTCTATTGTGTGTTCTTGGCACTTTTGTCAAAAATCAATTGACCATAGATAAGTTGCGTTTTTTTCCAGAGTCTGCATCCTATTCCACTGGTCGATGTGTCTGTTTTTATGGCAGTACCATGCTATTTTGAATACCATAGCTTTGTAATATATTTTGAAATGATGTAGTGTGATGCCTCCAGCTTTGTTCTTTTTGCTCAAGATTGCTTCAGCTATTTAGGATTTTCTGTGCTTCCATATACATTTTAGGATTTCTTTTTCTATGTTTGTGAAAAATGACATTGGAATTTTGATAGGGATTGCATCGAATCTGCTAGTGGATAACACATTAAAAAATGTCATACTTTGGACAGTATGAACATTTTAACAATATTCTTCCAGTCCATGAATATGCAATACATTTCTATTTATTTGTGCCTTCATTTTTTTCACTAATATTTTATAGTTCTCAGTAAACAGATCTTTCACCACAGGTTAAATTTACTCCTAAGTGTTATACTTTTTAATGCTATTTTTTTTTCCACTGGCAGCAATGTTCAGACAAGAAATTGATTTTTCTTTTCCTACCTAAGAAAGTTCCAAGTTCACTGAGGGTATATAAGTCTCTGGAGAATATAGTTTAAGTGCCACTAACCAATAGGTTTAATGGAAACAGGCTGTGCTGGGGTAACTTCCTCAAGATGATACATATAAATTTCAGTCATTCTTACCTAGTAACCACCGTGGCTTTCTTGTTAACGAGTAAACAGCAAAAGACATTTAGCCTCAGAAAAGTATCTTATCTCATTAATGCTACTGCATATCAAAGAAGTTAAAATTCACAAGCTGAAATAACATATCAGAGTTTTCATATCCACCACTAAGTATTGATTAATCCACAACAGTAAGTCAATTATGTAGTTATTATATATAAACATCAATACCAGACACTAAAGAGGATCTAGAAATGTAACAATCAGCAAAAACCAGGCTCTTGCCCTTAAGAAATTTAGAGGGCTCAAAGCCCTAGATAACAGGAAAAGGTATGTGGATAATCTTTTTAAGTTACAAGAGCAAAATATGTGCTATCTTTTCACTAACTAATGAAGTTAGTGGTGACAATAGGCAAAGTAAGCAAGATAATAAAAAAAGATGTTGTACTGTGTATTGGGCTACAGTTTTCTAGAAAAGCAATTTAGGATGTTGAACCCTAAATTAAGACCAATCCTTCTTTGTAGAAATGATGTGAGCATTGAAATAAAACCATGGCCCATGTATGTGAGAAAAAAATAAATAAATACTATTGTAAGTGGAATTGTTTTCTTAATCTTTTTCAGATACTTCATTGTTAGTGTATAGAAATGGTGATTTTTGTATATTGATATATATCCTACAACCTCACAAAATTTGTTTATTAGTTCTAATGGCTTTTTGCTGGAGTCTTTAGGGTTTTAAATCACATCATGTTATCAGAGACACGATTCATTCTTTCTTTTCAATTGGAATGTCTTTTGATTATTTTGACAAATTGCTCTGGCTAGGACTTCCGGGACTATATTGAATAGAAGTGGTGAGAGTAGACACCTTGGTCTTGTTTCTTCTCTTAGAGAAAAAGCTTTCAACTTTTTACTATTCAGATGTTAGCTTTTGGCTTGTCATACATGGCTTTTATTTTGTTGAGGAACATTCTTTCTATACCTAATTTGATGACAGTTTTTATCATGACAGGATGTTGAATTCTGTCAAACGGTTTTACTACATCTATTGAGATTAATCAAATTATTGTTGTCCTTTGTTCTGTTAATATGGTGAATTATATTTATTGACTGGTGCACATTGTTGAGCCATCATTGCACCCCAGAAATAAATCCCAGTTGATGGTGAATAATGTTTAATGTATTAGTATATTCACTTTGCTACTAGTTTCTTTTATTCTTGAGACAGGGTCTCACTGTGTCACCAAGGCTGGAGTGCAGTGGTACATTTATAGCTCACTGCAGCTTCATATTCCTGAGCCCAAGTGATTCTCCTGCCTTACCCTTACAAGTAGCTATGACTACAGGCACATGACACTATGCCTGGCTAATTAAAAAAAAATTTTTTTTTTTTTGTAGAGATGGAGTCTTGCTATGTTATCCAGGCTGGTCTTGAACTCCCAGCTTCAAGCAATTCTCCTGCCTTGGCATCCCAAAGTGCTGGAACTACAGGGCCACTTTGCTTATATTTTGCTGAGGACTTTGCATCTGTGTTTATCAAGGATGTTGTAGTTTTCTTTTTCTTTTCTTTTTTTTTTTTTTTTTTTTTTTTTTTTTTTAATTTATTTATTATTATTATACTTTAAGTTGTAGGGTACATGTGCATAACGTGCAGGTTTGTTACATATGTATACTTGTGCCATGTTGCTGTGCTGCACCCATCAACTCGTCATTTACATCAGGTATAACTCCCAATGCAATCCCTCCCCCCTCCCCCCTCCCCATGATAGGCCCCGGTGTGTGATGTTCCCCTTCCTGAGTCCGAGTGATCTCATTGTTCAGTTCCCACCTATGAGTGAGAACATGCGGTGTTTGGTTTTCTGTTCTTGTGATAGTTTGCTAAGAATGATGGATTCCAGCTGCATCCAAGTCCCTACAAAGGACTCAAACTCATCCTTTTTTATGGCTGCATAGTATTCCATGCTGTATATGTGCCACATTTTCTTAATCCAATCTGTCACTGATGGACATTTGGGTTGATTCCAAGTCTTTGCTATTGTGAATAGTGCTGCAATAAACATACGTGTGCATGTGTCTTTATAGCAGCATAATTTATAATCCTTTGGGTATATACCCAGTAATGGGATGGCTGGGTCATATGGTACATCTAGTTCTAGATCCTTGAGGAATCGCCATACTGTTTTCCATAATGGTTGAACTAGTTTACAATCCCACCAACAGTGTAAAAGTGTTCCTATTTCTCCACATCCTCTCCAGCACCTGTTGTTTCCTGACTTTTTAATGATCGCCATTCTACCTGGTGTGAGATGGTATCTCATTGTGGTTTTGATTTGCATTTCTCTGATGGCCAGTGATGATGAGCATTTTTTCATGTGTCTGTTGGCTGTATGAATGTCTTCTTTTGAGAAATGTCTGTTCATGTCCTTTGCCCACTTTTTGATGGGGTTGTTTGTTTTTTTCTTGTAAATTTGTTTGAGTTCTTTGTAGGTTCTGGATATTAGCCCTTTGTCAGATGAGTAGATTGCAAAAATTTTCTCCCATTCTGTAGGTTGCCTGTTCACTCTGATGGTAGTTTCTTTTGCTGTGCAGAAGCTCTTTAGTTTAATGAGATCCCATTTGTCAATTTTGGCTTTTGCTGCCGTTGCTTTTGGTGTTTTAGACATGAAATCTTTGCCCATGCCTATGTCCTGAATGGTACTACCTAGGTTTTCCTCTAGGATTTTTATGGTATTAGGTCTAACATTTAAGTCTCTAATCCATCTTGAATTAATTTTCGTATAAGGAGTAAGGAAAGGATCCAGTTTCAGCTTTCTACTTATGGCTAGCCAATTTTCCCAGCACCATTTATTAAATAGGGAATCCTTTCCCCATTTCTTGTTTCTCTCAGGTTTGTCAAAGATCAAATGGCTGTAGATGTGTGGTATTATTTCTGAGGACTCTGTTCTGTTCCATTGGTCTATATCTCTGTTTTGGTACCAGTACCATGCTGTTTTGGTTACTGTAGCCTTGTAGTATAGTTTGAAGTCAGGTAGCGTGATGCCTCCAGCTTTGTTCTTTTGACTTAGGATTGTCTTGGAGATGCGGGCTCTTTTTTGGTTCCATATGAACTTTAAAGCAGTTTTTTCCAATTCTGTGAAGAAACTCATTGGTAGCTTGATGGGGATGGCATTGAATCTATAAATTACCTTGGGCAGTATGGCCATTTTCACAATATTGATTCTTCCTATCCATGAGCATGGTATGTTCTTCCATTTGTTTGTGTCCTCTTTTATTTCACTGAGCAGTGGTTTGTAGTTCTCCTTGAAGAGGTCCTTTACATCCCTTGTAAGTTGGATTCCTAGGTATTTGATTCTCTTTGAAGCAATTGTGAATGGAAGTTCATTCCTGATTTGGCTCTCTGTTTGTCTGTTACTGGTGTATAAGAATGCTTGTGATTTTTGCACATTAATTTTGTATCCTGAGACTTTGCTGAAGTTGCTTATCAGCTTAAGGAGATTTTGGGCTGAGACAATGGGGTTTTCTAAATATACAATCATGTCATCTGCAAACAGGGACAATTTGACTTCTTCTTTTCCTAACTGAATACCCTTGATTTCTTTCTCTTGCCTGATTGCCCTAGCCAGAACTTCCAACACTATGTTGAATAGGAGCGGTGAGAGAGGGCATCCCTGTCTTGTGCCAGTTTTCAAAGGGAATTTTTCCAGTTTTTGCCCATTCAGTATGATATTGGCTGTGGGTTTGTCATAAATACCTCTTATTATTTTGAGGTACATTCCATCAATACCGAATTTATTGAGCGTTTTTAGCATGAAGGGCTGTTGAATTTTGTCAAAAGCCTTTTCTGCATCAATTGAGATAATCATGTGGTTCTTGTCTTTGGTTCTGTTTATATGCTGGATTATGTTTATTGATTTGCGAATGTTGAACCAGCCTTGCATCCCAGGGATGAAGCCCACTTGATCATGGTGGATAAGCTTTTTGATGTGTTGCTGAATCCGGTTTGCCAGTATTTTATTGAGGATTTTTGCATCGATGTTCATCAGGGATATTGGTCTAAAATTCTCTTTTTTTGTTGTGTCTCTGCCAGGCTTTGGTATCAGGATGATGTTGGCCTCATAAAATGAGTTAGGGAGGATTCCCTCTTTTTCTATTGATTGGAATAGTTTCAGAAGGAATGGTACCAACTCCTCCTTGTACCTCTGGTAGAATTCAGCTGTGAATCCATCTGGTCCTGGACTTTTTTTGGTTGGTAGGCTATTAATTGTTGCCTCAATTTCAGAGCCTGCTATTGGTCTATTCAGGGATTCAACTTCTTCCTGGTTTAGTCTTGGAAGAGTGTAAGTGTCCAGGAAATTATCCATTTCTTCTAGATTTTCCAGTTTATTTGCGTAGAGGTGTTTATAGTATTCTCTGATGGTAGTTTGTATTTCTGTGGGGTCGGTGGTGATATCCCCTTGATCATTTTTAATTGCGTCGATTTGATTCTTCTCTCTTTTCTTCTTTATTAGTCTGGCTAGTGGTCTGTCAATTTTGTTGATCTTTTCAAAAAACCAACTCCTGGATTCATTGATTTTTTGGAGGGTTTTTTGTGTCTCTATCTCCTTCAGTTCTGCTCTGATCTTAGTTATTTCTTGCCTTCTGCTAGCTTTCGAATGTGTTTGCTCTTGCTTCTCTAGTTCTTTTAATTGCGATGTTAGAGTGTCAATTTTACATCTTTCCTGCTTTCTCTTGTGGGCATTTAGTGCTATAAATTTCCCTCTACACACTGCTTTAAATGTGTCCCAGAGATTCTGGTATGTTGTATCTTTGTTTTCATTGGTTTCAAAGAACATCTTTATTTCTGCCTTCATTTCGTTATGTACCCAGTAGTCATTCAGGAGCAGGTTGTTCAGTTTCCATGTAGTTGAGCGGTTTTGAGTGAGTTTCTTAGTCCTGAGTTCTAGTTTGATTGCACTGTGGTCTGAGAGACAGTTTGTTATAATTTCTGTTCTTGTATATTTGCTGAGGAGTGCTTTACTTCCAATTACGTGGTCAATTTTGGAGTAAGTATGATGTGGTGCTGAGAAGAATGTATATTCTGTTGATTTGGGGTGGAGAGTTCTATAGATGTCTATTAGGTCTGCTTGCTGCAGAGATGAGTTCAATTCCTGGATATCCTTGTTAACTTTCTGTCTCGTTGATCTGTCTAATGTTGACAGTGGAGTGTTGAAGTCTCCCATTATTATTGTATGGGAGTCTAAGTCTCTTTGTAAGTCTCTAAGGACTTGCTTTATGAATCTGGGTGCTCCTGTATTGGGTGCATATATATTTAGGATAGTTAGCTCTTCCTGTTGAATTGATCCCTTTACCATTATGTAATGGCCTTCTTTGTCTCTTTTGATCTTTGATGGTTTAAAGTCTGTTTTATCAGAGACTAGTATTGCAACCCCTGCTTTTTTTTGTTCTCCATTTGCTTGGTAAATCTTCCTCCATCCCTTTATTTTGAGCCTATGTATGTCTCTGCGTGTGAGATGGGTCTCCTGAATACAGCAGACTGATGGGTCTTGACTCTTTATCCAGTTTGCCAGTCTGTGTCTTTTAATTGGAGCATTTAGTCCATTTACATTTAAGGTTAATATTGTTATGTATGAACTTGATCCTGCCATTATGATATTAACTGGTTATTTTGCTCGTTAGTTGATGCAGTTTCTTCCTAGCCTCAATGGTCTTTACATTTTGGCATGTTTTTGCAATGGCTGGTACCGGTTGTTCCTTTCCATGTTTAGTGCTTCCTTCAGGATCTCTTGTAAGGCAGGCCTAGTGGTGACAAAATCTCTAAGCATTTGCTTATCTGTAAAGGATTTTATTTCTCCTTCACTTATGAAACTTAGTTTGGCTGGATATGAAATTCTGGGTTTAAAATTCTTTTCTTTAAGAATGTTGAATATTGGCCCCCACTCTCTTCTGGCTTGGAGAGTTTCTGCTGAGAGATCTGCTGTTAGTCTGATGGGCTTCCCTTTGTGGGTAACCCGACCTTTCTCTCTGGCTGCCCTTAAGATTTTTTCCTTCATTTCAACTTTGGTGAATCTGGCAATTATGTGTCTTGGAGTTGCTCTTCTCGAGGAGTATCTTTGTGGCGTTCTCTGTATTTCCTGGATTTGAATGTTGGCCTGCCCTACTAGGTTGGGGAAGTTCTCCTGGATGATATCCTGAAGAGTGTTTTCCAACTTGGTTCCATTTTCCCCCTCACTTTCAGGCACCCCAATCAGACGTAGATTTGGTCTTTTTACATAATCCCATACTTCTTGCAGGCTTTGTTCATTTCTTTTTCTTCTTTTTTCTTTTGGTTTCTCTTCTCGCTTCATTTCATTCATTTGATCCTCAATCGCTGATACTCTTTCTTCCAGTTGATCGAGTCGGTTACTGAAGCTTGTGCATTTGTCACGTATTTCTCGTGTCATGGTTTTCATCTCTTTCATTTCGTTTAGTACCTTCTCTGCATTAATTACTCTAGCCATCAATTCTTCCACTTTTTTTTCAAGATTTTTAGTTTCTTTGCGCTGTGTACGTAATTCCTCCTTTAGCTCTGAGAAATTTGATGGACTGAAGCCTTCTTCTCTCATCTCGTCAAAGTCATTCTCCGTCCAGCTTTGATCCGTTGCTGGCGATGAGCTGCGCTCCTTTGCCGGGGGAGATGCGCTCTTATTTTTTGAATTTCCAGCTTTTCTGCCCTGCTTTTTCCCCATCTTTGTGGTTTTATCTGCCTCTGGTCTTTGATGATGGTGATGTACTGATGGGGTTTTGGTGTAGGTGTCCTTCCTGTTTGATAGTTTTCCTTCTAACAGTCAGGACCCTCAGCTGTAGGTCTGTTGGAGATTGCTTGAGGTCCACTCCAGACCCTGTTTGCCTGGGTATCAGCAGCAGAGGCTGCAGAAGATAGAATATTTCTGAACAGCGAGTGTACCTGTCTGATTCTTGCTTTGGAAGCTTCCTCTCAGGGGTGTACTCCTCCCTGTGAGGTGTGGGGTGTCAGACTGCCCCTAGTGGGGGATGTCTCCCAGTTAGGCTACTCAGGGGTCAGGGACCCGCTTGAGCTGGGAGTCTGTCCCTTCTCAGATCTCAACCTCCGTGTTGGGAGATCCACTGCTCTCTTCAAAGCTGTCAGACAGAGTCGTTTGCGTCTGTGCAGAGGTGTCTGTGTGTCTTAGTTTACTGTGCCCTGTCCCCAGAGGTGGAGTCTACAGAGACAGGCAGGTTTCCTTGAGCTGCTGTGAGCTCCACCCAGTTCGAGCTTCCCAGCAGCTTTGTTTACCTACTTAAGCCTCAGCAATGGCGGGCGCCCCTCCCCCAGCCTCGCTGCTGCCTTGCCGGTAGATCACAGACTGCTGCGCTAGCAACGAGGGAGGCTCCGTGGGTGTGGGACCCTCCCGGCCAGGTGTGGGATATGATCTCCTGGTGTGCCTGTTTCCTAAAGCGCAGTATTGGGGTGGGAGTTACCCGATTTTCCAGGTGTTGTGTGTCTCAGTTCCCCTGGCTAGGAAAAGGGACTCCCTTCCCCCTTGGGCTTCCCAGGTGAGGCAATGCCTCGCCCTGCTTCAGCTCTCGCTGGTCGGGCTGCAGCAGCTGACCAGCTCCGATCGTCCGGCACTCCCCAGTGAGATGAACCCAGTACCTCAGTTGAAAATGCAGAAATCACCGGTCTTCTGTGTCGCTCGCGCTGGGAGTTGGAGACTGGAGCTGCTCCTATTCGGCCATCTTGCTCCGCCCCCCTGATCTTCTCTTTTTCTTTTCTTGAGACAGAGTCTCGCTCTGTTGCCCAAGCACAATCTCGACTCACTGTCACCTCTGCCTTCGGAGTTCAAGCAGTTGTCCTGCCTCAGCCTCCCAAGTAGCTGGGATTTACAGGTGCCTGCCGCCACACCCAGCTAATTTTTGTATTTTTTAGTAAAGACTGGGTTGTGCCATGTTGGCCAGGGTGGTCTGGAACTCCTGACCTCAGGTAATCCGCCTGCCTCGGCTTCTTAAAGTGCTGGGATTACAGGTGTGAGCCCCATACCCGTCCAGTTTGTTTTTTTTTTTTTCTTATAGTAGCTTTCTTTGGCTTTGGTATAACAGTGATTCCAGACTCATAAGATGAGTTTGGAAGCATTCCTTCTTCTTCAGTTTTTTGGAAGAGTTTAGAAGGGTTGGTATTAACTCTTTGAATGTTTCATGGAATTTACTAGTGACGCTATCTGGTGTTGGGCTTTTCTCTGATGGAAGACTCTTTATTACCGTTTCAATCTCTTTACTCATTATTGGTCTGTTCTGATTCCATTTTCTTTTTTTCTTTCTGAATTTTTTTTCATCCCCCTCCTTTGTGGCCTGCAAGGTTTCTGTTGAAAAAGCCACCGATGGTCTTACTGTCTTTTGTATGTAACAAGTTGCTTTTCCCTTGCTGCTTTCAGAATTCCCTATCTTTTGACAGTTTGATTATGATGTATCTCAGTGTGGGTCTCTTCATTGTGGGTCCAAACTGCTGTGTTTGTTTTAGGAGATTAGGATGTGCCCATACTCTCAGTACAATGAGACAGATAAGGTAGGAGCCAGACCTATTGGATGCAACTGGAAAGGCTGGGGTTCCACTTCCTTGTATCCCCATGATGAAGCTGAGAGTGTTTTATTTCCGTTCTGTCTGCACTGAGCTTGGGAGAGGAACTGTGGCAAATGCCTGCACCTGTGCTCAGACTGCACCCTTCCTTCTGGGAAGAATGGGCAGACCTGGATCTACATCGCTGGGGCAACCTGGGAAAGGACACTCAGGAAGTGCGAAGCTTCTGCTCGGGCTGCTGGAGGGCTTCTGTTTGTCTATCCCTTTGACTACCTGATACAAGTCAGTTAGAAGCTAGGCCATTAAGTAGCCACAGGAAAACTGTGCTTTAACTCTCTACTGGGGCAAAACAGGGAGCTTTGCTCTTCAGCCTCTTCTCTATTCTGTTCCCAAGGATATAGCCTTTGGAAATAGTTGCATATTCTCTACGTATCTCTTCACTTTGTCACTTAGGGAGACTTACATATTCTGTTTCCCTGCTCCCAGAGCTAGATTTAGAATGCGGCGAGTCCCTGAGGTGGTAGCTGTAAAACGCTGGAGTACTCATTGCCCACCCAAACTTCCTCTAGGAGGAAACAGTAGACCTGAAGTTATTGCTGGGGTGAGCCAGGGAAGGGGGCTGAGAAAGCGCCCAGGTCCTACTCAGGCTGCTGGAAGTCTAACGTTAGTTGGCCCCATTAGCTCTCTCATGCAGACTAGTTACAAGCTAACGGGTCAGCAGCAACAGGCGGCAGAGTATGCTGGCAAGTGCCTTCCAGAGAAACTGGGAAGTTTTGAGTTTTATCCCTTTCTCTGCCCTCTTCCTAGGAATGAAGCCCCTGCAAGTGTTTGTGTGTCCGTACAAAACTGCCCTTCTTTTTCTGTGGTCTAGAGACACTTGTGTATTTCTAGTCCCCTTTGTTCCAAGTTGGTCAATCAAGAGCCAAACCATGGGGAAACTTAGAATTAGGACACTGCATGTGTGGTTCGAACTCTCCTCCCCTCGGGGAACAGCTGTGTGTTAGGAATTCCTTTCCAATTGTATTGTGCAGTACCTGGGGGTGGGGTCCATGCCCAAGTGTGCCTCAGCTTTGCCTACCCATTTGATGTTATTTTCTTAGTTGCCCAGTTCATCAGAATCTTTGAATTCCTTTCTGATTTTCTCTGAAAGGGAACTGACCCATGAACATATGTTTGTTTGGTGCATGTGTGTGTGAGTCAAGAGTCGGGAGCCTCCTGTTTTGCCATGTTGCTGACATCACCGTATTACTCATTTTCTGAATGGCGTAATACATTGCTAGTTTGGTGTAAGGCCAGAGGATGAAGAAAAGAGAATTCAAATTCTGTTTCTCTTTCCAGAATCTCCAGTACATTGTTGAATATACATGGTGAGAAAGGCCACTCGTTTTGTCTCTGATCTTAGCAGGAAAGCACGCATTAAGGCTTTCACCATTAAGTATGACACTGACTATAGCCTTTCTGTAGTTGCCCTTTATTAGTTCCCTTCTGTCTAGTTTGGTGAGAGTTACAATTAGAGGTAGATGTTGAGTTTCCTCTAGGAATTTGGATGTACAGATCATGGTAAAACATAAAATGATGACTTTTATACTTATCCAAAATAGTTGATCTTGTTAAAAACATGCAATTAAAAAGACTAATTTTTGATACTATTTTTATCAAATCCTAGGAATATGTCACATTTTTACTCTTCCTCTTTTCAGCAATTATCCATGTAAGTTGTAAGAACGTATTAATATTGTAATTACTAAAGTTCTTAAAGTACTTACTGAAATGTTAAATTACGTTGTCTTAATTACCAGTGTCACAATAATGTTTAGACAGCTTCCGTATTACAGTGGTGTCAATGCTCATTGAGCTTTTGCATCATTTTGTTTCCTGAGTTCTCATGTTTGCTTAGTCACACGGTTGGTAAAAGGATATTTTTGGATATTTTTTATTTTTTATAAAAATGGATATGTGGGCTGGGCACAGTGGCTCATGCTTTGGACTTTGGGAAGCACTTTGGGAAGCCCGGGTGGGAAGACTGCTTAAAGGAAGGAGTTCAAGACCAGCCTGGGCAACAAAGCGAGACCCCAATCATATAGTTTCTTTTCTAATTAATTTATTTTTTATTATATTGTTAAGTTCTAGGGTACATGTGCATAACGTGCAGGTTTGTTACCTATGTATACATGTGCCATGTTGGTGTGCTGCACCCATTAACTCGTCATTTACATTAGGTATATTTCCTAATGCTGTCCCTCCCCTCTCCCCCACCCCACAACAGGCCCTGGTGTGTGATGTTCCCCTTCCTGTGTCCAAGTGTTCTCATTGTTCAGTTCCCACCTATGAGTGAGAACATGCGATGTTTGGTCTTTTGTTCTTGAGATAGTTTGCTGAGAATGATGGTTTCCAGCTGCATCCATGTCCCTACAAAGGACATGAACTCATTCTTTTTCATGGCTGCATAGTATTCCATGGTGTTTATGTGCCACATTTTCTTTTTATTTATTTATTTATTTTTATTATTATTATACTTTAAGTTCGAGGGTACATGTGCACAACGTGTAGCTTTGTAACATATGTATACCTGTGCCATGTTGGTGTGCTGTACCCATTAACTCGCCATTTACATTAGGTATATCTCCTAATGTTATCCCTCCCTTCTCGCCCCTCCCCACAATAGGACCTGATGTGTGATGTTCCCCTTCCTGTGTCCAAGTGATCTCATTGTTCAATTCCCACCTATGAGTGAGAATATGTGGTATTTGGTTTTCTGTTCTTGAGACAGTTTGCTGAGAATGATGGTTTCCAGCTGCATCTATGTCTCTACAAAGGACATGAACTAATCCTTTTTTATGGCTGCATAGTATTCCATGGTGTATATGTGCCACATTTTCTTAATCCAGTCTGTCACTGATGGCCATTTGGGTTGATCCCAAGTCTTTGCTATTGTGAATACTGCCGCAATAAACATAAGTGTGCATGTGTATTTATAGCAGCATGAGTTATAAACCTTTGGGTATATCCCCAGTAATGGGATGGTCGTGTCAAACGGTATTTCTAGTTCTAGATCCTTGAGGAATCGCCACACTGTTTTCCACAATGGTTGAAGTAGTTTACAGTCCCACCAACAGTGTAAAAGTGTTCCTATTTCTCCACATCCTGTCCAGCACATGTTGTTACCTGACTTTTTAATGATTGCCATTCTAACTGGTGTGAGATGGTAACTCATTGTGGTTTTGATTTGCGTTTCTCTGATGCTGAGAGATGATGAGCATTTCTTCATGTGTCTGTTGGCTGTATGAATGTCTTCCTTTGAGAAGTGCCTGTTCATATCCTTTGCCCACTTTTTGATGGGGTTGTTTTTTTCTTGTAAATTTGTTTTGAGTTTTTTGTAGGTTCTGGATATTAGCTCTTTGTCAGATGAGTAGATTGTAAAAATTTTCTCCCATTCTGTAGGTTGCCTGTTCACTCTGATGGTAGTTTGTTTTGCTGTGCAGAAGCTCTTTAGTTTAATTAGATCCCATTGGTCAGTTTTGGCTTTCGTTGCCATTGCTTTTGGTGTTTTAGATAGGAAGTCCTTGCCCATGCCTATGTCCTGAATGGTATTACCTAGGTTTTCTTCTAGGGTTTTTATGGTTTTAGGTCTAACATTTAAGTCTCTAATCCATCTTGAATTAATTTTCGTATAAGGAGTAAGGAAAGGATCCAGTTTCAGCTTTCTACTTATGGCTAGCCAATTTTCCCAGCACCATTTATTAAATAGGGAATCCTTTCCCCAGTTCTTGTTTTTGTCATGTTTGTCAAAGACCAGATGGCTGTAGATGTGTGGTATTATTTCTGAGGGCTCTGTTCTGTTCCATTGGTCTATCTCTCTGTTTTGGTACCAGTACCATAGCCTAACAACCAAAAAAAGTCCAGGACCAGACGGATTCACAGCCGAATTCCACCAGAAGTACAAGAAGGAGATGGTACCATTCCTTCTGAAACTGTTCGAATCAATAGAAAAAGAGGGAATCCTCCCTAACTCATTTTATGAGGCCAACATTATCCTGATACCAAAGCCTGTATCAAAGCCTGGCAGAGACACAAAAGAAAAAGAGAATTTTAGACCAATATCACTGATGAACATCAATGCTAAAATTCTCAGTAAAATACTGGCAAACCGAATCCAGCTGCACATCAAAAAGCTTATCCACCATGATCAAGTGGGCTTCATCCCTGGGAAGCAAGTTTGGTTTTGGTACCAGTACCATGCTGTTTTGGTTACTGTAGCCTTGTAGTATAGTTTGAAGTCAGGTAGCGTGATGCCTCCAGCTTTGTTCTTTTGGCTTAGGATTGTCTTGGCAATGCGTGGTCTTTTTTGGGTCCACATGAACTTTAAAGCACTTTTTTTCCAATTCTGTGAAGAAAGTCATTGGTAGCTTAATGGAGATGGCATTGAATCTATAAATTACCTAGGGCAGTATGGCCATTTTCACAATATTGATTCTTCCTATCCATGAGCATGGAATGTTCTTCCATTTGTTTGCGTCCTCTTTTATTTCACTGAGCAGTGGGTTGTAGTTCTCCTTGAAGAGGTCCTTTACATCCCTTGTAAGTTGGATTCCTAGGTATTTTATTCTCTTTGAAGCTATTGTGAATGGGAGTTCATTCATGATTTGGCTCTCTGTTTTGTTACTGGATGCTTGTGAGTTTTGCACATTGATTTTGTATCCTGAGACTTGGCTGAAGTTGCTTATCAGCTTAAGGAGATTTTGGGCTGAGACAATGGGGTTTTCTAAATATACAGTCATGTCATCTGCAAACAGGGACATTTTGACTTCCTCGTTTCCTAATTGAATACCCTTTATTTCTTTCTCTGCCTGATTGCCCTGGCCAGCACTTCCAACACTATGTTGAATAGGAGTGGTGAGGGAGGGCATCCCTGTCTTGTGCCAGTTTTCAAAGGGAATGCTTCCAGGTTTTGCCCATTCAGTATGATATTGGCTGTGGCTTTGTCATAAATAGCGCTTATTATTTTAAGATACGCCCATCAATACCGAATTTATTGAGAGTTTTCAGCATGAAGGGCTGTTGAATTTTGTCAAAGGCCTTTTCTGCATCTATTGAGATAATCATGTGGTTTCTGTCTTTAGTTCTGTTTATATGCTGGATTAGGTTCATTTATTTGCATATGTTGAACCAACCTTGCTTCCCAGGGATGAAGCCCACTTGATCATGGTGGATAAGCTTTTTGATGTGCAGCTGGATTCGGTTTGCCAGTATTTTACTGAGAATTTTTGCATTGATGTTCATCAGGGATATTGGTCTAAAATTCTCTTTTTCTTGTTGTCTCTCTGCCAGGCTTTGGTATCAGGATAATGTTGGCCTCATAAAATGAGTTAGGGAGGATTCCCTCTTTTTGTATTGATTAGAGCAGTTTCAGAAGGAATGGTACCATCTCCTTCTTGTACCTCTGGTAGAATTCGGCTGTGAATCCGTCTGGTCCTGGACTTTTTTTGGTTGGTAGGCTATTAATTATTGCCTCAATTTCAGAGCCTGCTATTGGTCTATTCAGAGACTCAACTTCTTCCTGGTTTAGTCTTGGGAGAGTGTATGTGTCCAGGAATTTATCCATTTCTTCTAGGTTTTCTAGTTTATTTGCATGTAGGTGTTTATAGTATTCTCTGATGGTAGTTTGTATTTCTGTGGGGTCGGTGTTGACATTCCCCTTATTATTTTTTATTGCATCTATTCTTCTCTCTTTTCTTCTTTATTAGTCTTGCTAGCGGTCTATGAATTTTGTTGATCTTTTCAAAAAACCAGCTCCTGGATTGATTTTTTGGAGGGTTTTTGTGTCTCTAGCTCCTTCAGTTATTTCTTGCTCTGATCTTGGTTATTTCTTGCCTTCTGCTAGCTTTTGAATGTATTTGTTCTCGCTTCTCTAGTCCTTTTAATTGTGATGTTAGGGTGTCAATTTGAGATCTTTCCAGCTTTCTCTTGTGGGCATTTAGTGCTATAAATTTCCCTCTACACACTGCTTTAAATATGTCCGAGAGATTCTGGTATGTTGTATCTTTGTTCTCATTGGTTTCAAAGAACATCTTTATTTCTGCCTTCATTTTGTTATGTATCCAGTAGTCATTCAGGAGCAGGTTGTTCGGTTTCCATGTAGTTGACTGGTTTTAAGTGAGTTTCTTAATCCTGAGTTCTAGTTTGATTGCACTGTGGTCTGAGAGACAGTTTGTTATAATTTCTTTTCTTTTACATTTGCTGAGGAGTGCTTTACTTCCAACTATGTGGTCAATTTTGGAATACGTGGGATGTGGTGCTGAGAAGAATATATATTCTGTTGATTTGGGGTGGAAAGTTCTGTAGATGTCTATTAGGTCTACTTGGTGCAGAGTTGAGTTCAATTCCTGGATATCCTTGTTAACTTTTGTCTCGTTGATGTGTCTAATGTTGACAGTGGGGTGTTAAAGTCTCCCATTATTACTGTGTGGGAGTCTAAGTCTCTTTGTATGTCTCTAATGACTTGCTTTATGAATCTGGGTGTTCCTCTGCTGGGTGTATACATATTTAGGATTGTTAGTTCTTCTTGTTCAATTGATCCCTTTACCGTTATGTAGTGGCCTTCTTTGTCTCTCTTGATCTTTGTTGGTTTAAAGTCTGTTTTATCAGAGACTAGGATTGCAACCCCTGCCTTTTTTTGTTTTCCATTTGCTTGGTAGATCTTCCTCCATCTCTTTATCTTGAGCCTATGTGTGCCTCTGCACATGATATGGGTCTCCTGAAAACAGTACACTGATGAGTCTTGACTCTTTATCCAATTTGCCAGTTTGTGTCTTGTAATTGGAGCATTTAGCCCATTTATACTTAAGGTTAATATTGTTATGTTTATTTGATCCTATGAATTTGTTCCTGTCATGATGTTAGCTGGTTATTTTGCTCATTAGTTTATGCAATTTCTTCCTAGCATCAATGGTCTTTACCATTTAGCATGTTTTTGCAGTGGCTGGTACTGGTTGTTCGTTTCTCTCTTTAGCGCTTCCATCAGGAGCTCTTGTAGGGCAGACCTGGTGGTGACAAAATATCTAAGAATTTGCTTGTGTGTAAAGGATTTTATTTCTCCTTCACTTATGAAACTTAGTTTGGCTGGATATGAAATTTTGGTTTGAAAATTCTTTTAAGAATGTTGAATATTGGCCCCCACTCTCTTCTGGCTTGTGGAGATTCTGCCAAGAGATCCACCGTTAGTCTAATGGGCTTCCCTTTGTGGGTAACCCGACCTTTCTCTCTGGCCACCCTTAATATTTTTTCCTTCATTTCAACTTTGGTAAATCTGACAATTATGTGTCTTGAAGTTGCTCTTCTCGAGGAGTATCTTTGTGGTGCTCTCTGTATTTCCTGAATTTGAATGTTGGCCTGCCTTGCTAGGTTGGGGAAGTTTTCCTGGATAATATCCTGCAGAGTGTTTTCCGACTTGATTGCATTCTCCCCGTCACTTTCAGGCACAGCAGTCAGACGTAGATGTGGTCTTTTCACATAATCCCATATTTCTTGGAAGCTTTGTTCATTTCTTTTTCGTCTTTTTTCTCTAGACTTCTCTTCTCGCTTCATTTCATTCATTTGATCTTCAGTCACTGATACCCTTTCTTCCAATTGATCAAATTGGTTACTGAGGCTTGTGCGTTTGTCACGTATTTCTGGTGCCATGGTTTTCAGCTCCATCAGGTCATTTAAGGACTTCTCTACATTGATTATTTTAGTTAACCATTGGTCTAATCTTTTTTCAAGGTTTTTAGGTTCTTTGTGATGGGTTTGAACTTCCTCCTCTAGCTCAGAGAAGTTTGATTGTCTGAAGCCTTCTTCTCTGAACTCGTCAAAGTCATTCTGTGTCCAACTTTGTTCTGTTGCTGGCGAGGAGCTGCCCTCTTTGGAGGGGGAGAGGCGCTCTGATTTTTAGAATTTTCAACTTTTCTGTTTTTTTTTTTTTTTTGCCATCTTTGTGGTTTTATCTACCTTTGTTCTTTGATGATGGTGACATACAGATGGGGTTTTGGTGCGGAGGTCCTTTCTGCTAGTTTTGTTTCTAACAGTCAGGACCCTCAGCTGCAGGTCTGTTGGAGTTTGCTGGAGGTCCACTCCAGACCTTGTTTGCCTGGGTATCAGCAGCAGAGGCTGTAGAAGAGTGAATATTGCTGAACAGCAAATGTTGCTGCCTGATCGTTCCTCTGGAAGCTTCATCTCAGAGGGGTACCTGACCGTGTGAGGTGTCAGTCTGCCCCTAGTTGGGCGTGCCTCTCAGGCTGCTCGGGGGTCAGGGACCCACTTGAGGAGGCAGTCTCCTGTTCTCAGATCTCAAACTCCATGCTGGGAGAACCACTACTCTCTTCAAAGCTGTCAGACAGGTACATTTACATATGCAGATGTTTCTGCTGCCTTTTGTTTGGCTATGCCCTGTCCCCAGAGGTGGAGTCTACAGAGGCAGGCCGGCCTCCTTGAGCTGCGGTGGGTTCCACCCAGTTCAAGCTTCTAGGCCACTTTACCTACTCAAGTCTCAGCAAGGGCAGGTGCCCCTCCCCCAGCCTTGCTGCCACCTTGCAGTTAGATCTCAGACTGCTGTGCTAGCAATGAGGGAGGCTCTGTGAGCGTGGGACCCTCTGAGCCAGGTGTGGGATATAATCTCCTGATGCTCTGTTTTCTAAGACCCTTGGAAATGCGCAATATTAGGGTGGGAGTGACCCATTGTTCCAGGTGCTGTGTGTCACGGTTTCCCTTGTCTAGGAAAGGGAATTCCCTTCCCCCTTGTGCTTCCCAGGTGACGCGATGCCTTGCCCTGCTTCAGCTCTTGATCGGTGGGCTGCACTCACTGTCCTGCAACCATTGTTCAGCACGCCCCAATGATATGAACCCGGTACCTCAGTTGGTAATGCAGAAATCACCCTCCTCTGCATTGCTTATGCTGGGAGCTGTAGCCTGAAGCTGTTCCTATTCGGCCGTATTGGAACCGCCCCCCAATCATATAGTTTCTATCCAAGGTCCTGGTTTCCCTTGTTGTAGATACATGGGGTTTCCCCCTGATACTACTGGCCACAGTATTTCTCTCTGGATAACCTAAACTTGTATACAGTTACTCTGTTACTAGAAGTAATGTGAAAAAAAAAATCAGTGGGTGGCCTGCTTCTGGTACTTAGCCAGGATGAATGTGAACGTAACTGAAATAGAGTATTCCAACTGTAGTCCTAGCACTGAGGAATTTCTAAAGCTTATGTAGAGGTGATATCATTGTGAACTAAATAGCCTTTTGGGTTTCATATTCAAATATAATTAATGTAAACTCAGAAGGACAGAAAAGTATAAGTGTCTCATCTGTATTCATTGTTTTGTATCTAACTCAAGTCTGAATGTTTTGCATGAAGAGTTTCTTGATGTTTCATTCCCAGATAGTCACAGTAGCCTAACCATGTTAATTTTGGAGGAAATTCCTTTTGTGGCCAGTTATATGGCCCTTTCTCTAAGGAAAAGGTATGTTTTGGGAAAAGCAGATTTGGAAATTTACACTTTCCCTATTTAGCGTAAAATCTAGGTAAATAAGGATTCTAAATGATATATAAAGAATCATGAATTATGGCCCTGTCAACTACTTGGAACAGAAAGGGGTGAGACAAGTTATTCTTTTAGCTAATAATAGTGGCTCCTTTTATATTATGTTCACACGATGGTGATGAAAGTGGGAAGCAGGTAAAAGAGGAAGGATGCTTGTATTTAAAAAAAAAAAATCACTAACTTTTCTTCCGTGGGTCAGGCTTGATTTTAGTCCGTCCCCCCACCCCCCCCCCCCCAATTAGCAGATGCTGATTAGTCAATAACATCTAATACGAGAGCCCAGACATTTCTGCTTTGTCTCCTCATCTGTTTTTCCAGGACCCTAAAAGTAAACTGTAATTGGGAAAATGTTTTCCAGTACTGGTAACACTCTCACCTCATCAGGTCAGATTACCTTTAGTAATGAATTACAGTTTTCAGAATAAGTGTAGTAAATCAGGTCTTGATGGAAATCAGGTGGGAGAGGCAGCTTTGGTACTTAGGAAGTAATTCCTAATTAGTTGGAAACAGGGGTGGTATTAGCCAGTGGTTTTTTTTTTTTTTTTCCGCCTTAAAGTGTGGGCTCTGAGTCTGATGTCACGCAGAATGAAAGCACAGTCTCGGATTGAAAGCACAGTCCTAATAGGATTGGTAGGGGGCAAGAAGAGGGAAATCAAGATGTTTTTCAATGCTCTTTTTATTTAAAAAATTTAGGAATAGATTTTTTGTTGATCATTTCTAATCTGGTCCAGTTACAATGAAATTATACCAATTCCTCCAAGGGACTGACAAACTTCTCATTGATAGCCTTAATTTTTAAGAATGTTTATGAATATATACTTTATGTGTGTGTCTGTGTATATCTGTATATAATATTTTAAAAGAGAATTCCTGAAAAGGAGATAATTCAAGAAGTTAGCTAATTGCCATTGTAGTCTTCAGTTAACCTTTAAGCATTTACCTTTGTCTGTCTGTGTCTTAGACATTTATAAAGCTTATACTTGTCTTACCAAGTATGTAAAGTTGTCAGGATCAAATAAAATTACTTATGTGCAAAAATTTCAAAAAGTACAGGCACTATATAAAAAGGAAGTACTATCATTTATATACTTCCTATCTGCTTCAATTCAGGGATTCTGACTTTCCAGTTTTACCTACTTAAATATAGCACAGTGAAAACCTGAATTATATTTTCATGTGTATATTTAAGCAGCATACATGGGGATGTATATATCTTACCCAGTAATTTTTGAGCTTTGGCACCAAGATATGATAAATCCCCTTTTATGGGTAATAGAAACTGCATTCAAGGAAATATGGAGCTCAGGAAATTTGCTGAGGCACACTATGCCTTCCTTTCCTTCAACTTTGGGTACAGCTTGGAAACCCCTCCCAGCCCCCGAAAGGGGGGTGAAAGTTACACAATACCTTGAATTGTCATTAGTATGCTTTCTTTGAAATATTATTCTTGATATGATTGGAAGCAGGAAATTTTAAGAAGTAGTTGACTTATCTTTTAGTTACCCAATTCCAGACTCTAAGACGAGGCCAGGAAAAGTCTTCTCTGTTTCCTGTTCTTCAAAGAAGATTCTAGCTGGAAAAGAACTTTGTAAGACTTAAAAAACCAAGAACATGTAAAATATATTTTTTGGATTTCACAACCTGTCTACATTAGATATGGTACCACTACTATATTTTAAAGGCAGAGATAGCAACACACAGAAGTTAAATGATTTCTTTTTCAATAAACATGTGACAGTGTTACACTTAAAATTTCAGTCTCAATTTTTTTTTGTCCATCACGTTACCCTGTTTTTTTCACATAACAGTAAAAGGCTCATCTTACAGAGTTTCATAGAATCATTCTGGAAGACACCAATTAAAATGATAGTATCTGAAGAGTGCCTTAAAAGAATATTTTGTGATGGTAGAATACAGCACAATTGGTAATAAAGTTACTTAAGTCATGATATAGCTCACTGCCAATTGAGTATAGGGATGAGGCAAAAATATTACTATAAGTTACAAAAGAATGTAAAAATTGATTTGAGGATCTAGCACAGAAATGCTGGATTTTAAAACGTAAATATCAGTAACACAATGAAGCCTTTAAAAGATGGCTGTGTTGAAACTTGCCAATATGAATAGATACACATGGGCAGATGAGAAACTTGTGCAGGCTGACAACTGAAAACATAACTGACATGTCAAGTACCGCAAAGGTGTTTAAAAAATAGTATTCCCTAGTTATCAAGCAACAGCCTTCTCTCCCAAGACGAGTGGTAAGACGTGTGTTCCTTTTTTAAGGATATTTGCCCATTCATAAAATAAATAAAAACGTGTTAAAGATAGAATTATTTCTTCCCTGAGAGGCCACAGGAAAAAAAAAAAAAGCACCTTTACATTATATGTTTGTAGGTAAAACTGAGGCCTCAGGTAACTTTAATTTTAGTTTTAAAATTAGGCTGAATGTTGTTCATAATCAACTGAAAAGTGTTTGATACAGAAGCAATCACCAGTTAAAACGTCATTCAAGGCTACTACCCTCTCTGCAGTGATAAAGTACCAGTGCTTTACCACAGAGAAACTATTCTGTATTTGGGGAATAGTGAATTAGATGAACACATCTTTTCTATAGTCAAACTATACAGTAAAATTTAAGAATTGAGAAATCATTAACCTCATCCCATTATTTAAATATTATATATTTCATTTTTCTGCATCTGTTTGACTATCTTGTTCTCTGTCCATTTTCTCTTGCTTTCCACAAATAAACATCTTACTCCTACATAAAGGCACAAATACAACAGGAAAAGGAATCCATTCAGGTACAATGACTCCTTCCCTTAAAAGAATTAAATGGTGCTTTTTCATTATTATGGAAGATATATATAGATATAGATATAGATATGTATATATAGTGTAATATATAGTTATATGTGTGTATATATATGTACGTATATGTAAATCTTTTTGGTTATGACAAGGCTAACTGGGACACTGAAGTTCGGATAAGAGAACCATGTCTTCTTGAACAGCATCAGCAGGATGTTAAAAACCTTTATATAGCTATATGCATAATTTGTGTTGCGGTGGTGGTAAAATGCATGTAACACAAAAGTAATCATTTTAAACTTTTTAATACGTATAAATGACTAGCATGAAATACATTTACAATATTATGCAATCATCACCTCTCTCCAGAATATTTTCATCACCCCCTAAAAAAACCCTCAAACTACTAAATAGTCACTCCCCATCCTACCCCTCATCCAACCCCTGGCAACCATGCATCTGCTTTTTGTGTATGAATTTCTCTGTTCTGGACATTTCATATAAAAGGAATGATATACTGTGTGGCTTTTTGTGTCTGGCATCTTTCACTTGTTTTCAAAGTTCACTCATGCTGCAGGATGTATCAGTATTTTGTAACTTTTTAATGGCTAAATAACATTCTAATGCATGGATTTATCAATTTTGTTTATCCATTCCTCAGCTGATGAACATTTGGGTTGTTCTCCCTGTTGGCAATTGTGAATAGTGCTATGAACAGTTGTGCAAGTTTTGTTTAAACACCTACTTTCAATTCTTTTGGATATATACCTAAGTGGAATTGCTGTGTCATATGGTAAGTCTGTTTCATTCATAAAAGAACTAATAATTTGTTTCCAAAGTGGCCAATTCATTTTAAATTCCCACAATGTATGAGAGCTTCATTTTCTTCACATCTGCACCAATATTTTCCTTTTTTTTTTTTTTTTTTTAACAGACATTCTGGTGGGTGTGAAGTGATATCTCATTTTGATTTTGATTTGCATTTCTGGAGTAACTAATGACACTGAGTGCCTCATGTGATTGTTAACATTTGTATATGTTACTCTAATGTTTACTCAAGACCTTTGCTCACTGTATTAGTTTCCTAGAGCTGCTGTTAACAAAGTACCACAAAATGGATGGGTTAAAAGAAAAGAAATTTACGGTCTTAATGTTCTGGAGACTAAAAGTGAAAAATCAAGGTGTTGGCAAAGCCAGGCTAACTCTGAGACCTTCATGGGAATCCTTCCTTGCCTCTTCCTAGCTACTGGTTTGCTGGCAATCTGTGGCATTTACTGGCTTGTAGATGCATCAGGCCAATCATCCATCTTTGTATGGTTTTCTCCCTGTGTCTATCCATGCATGGTTTCCTTCTTACAAGGGCACCAGTAATACTGGATTAGGAGCCTTATTCCAGTATGAGCTCATCTTAAGTAATTGCATTTGTAGTGACTCGATTTCCAAGTAAAGATGTACTCTGAAGTACTCGGATCAGGACTTCAACTTATCTTTTTTGAGGAGACAAAATTTGACCCTTAAACTCCATTTTTAATTGAGATTTTGTCTTTTGGCTATTGATTTGTAAGAATTATTTATATATTTTGGATACTAAATCCTTATCAGATACATGATTTGCAAATATTCTATTACCATGGGTTGAATTTTCACTCTCCATAGTGTTTTTAATGTGCAAAAGTTTTTAATTTTGAGGTCTAATTTATATTTTTATTTATTGCTTGTGCTTTTGATGTCATATCCGAGAAACTATTGCCAAACCCTAGGTCAAAAAAGTTCACACCTATGTTTCTAAAAGTGTTACCGTTTTAGCTCTTAAATTTACATTGTTGATCCATTTTGAGTTACTTTTATGTATACAGTGTGAGGTAAGGGTCCAACTTGATCCTACTTTTGCACGTGGAAATTCAGCTGATGGTTTTGGCACTCTTGTTGAAAATCAGTAGAGAGGTTATGGGTATATTTTTGGATTCCCACTTCCATTCTATTAATCTATTATGTTTATCCTTATATTAGTGCCTATGTTTGGTACCTGGTAGTTGTGTTTCTACTATTGTAGAATTGTATTAAGTTTTGAAAGTGTGAGTCTTTCAACTTGGTTCTTTTTCAATATTTGGCTATTCATGACCCCATGCATCTCCATACGAATCAGTTTTCTTATTTTTGCAAAAAGGCCAGGCCATTAGATTATAATAGGAAATTGAATTTGTAGATCATTTTGAGGAGTATTTCCATCTTAATAGTATTAGGTTTTTCAATGTATGAACTTGATGTATTTATTTAGGTCTTCTTTTAACTTCTTTCAGCAATGTTTTGTATTTTTAGTTCCTTGGTTAAATCTGCCCCAAAGTATTTTATTATTTGGTTCTGCTATAAATGAGATTCTTAATTTCCTTTTTCAGACTGTTCTTTGCTAGTATATAGAAATTCAATTGTATTTTGCATGTTAACCATGTATCCTGCAAGTCTGGTGAATTTATTTTTAATCATTTAAAAAATTCTTCGTTTTACTTTATATATATCATGCCATCTGTGAAAGGAAATAAGTATTATGTCTTCCTTTCCAATTTGGTTGTCTTTTTGTGTCCTTACCTAATTGTCCTGCCTAGAACATACAATATCATGCTGAATAGAGGTGGTGAATGTGGGCATTCTTGCCATGTCCCTGATTTCAGGTGTAAAGTTTTGTTTTTAGCCATTCAATGTTATGTTAGCTGCTGGTTTTTCACAAATCTCAACCTGATAATGTTGAGAAAGTCCTCTTTTTATTCCTATTTTGTTCAGTGTTTGTGTTCACTTTTAAATGATAGATGGGTATTAGATCTGGTTAAATGCTTTTTCTGCATCAACTATATGATTAGGTAGCTTTCCCCCTTCATTCTGTTAATGTGGTGTGTTACACTGATTTTCTTTTTCATATGTTGAACCACCTTTGCATTTCTGGAATAATTCCCACTTGGTCATGCTGTATAAAACTTTTAATATCCTGCTGGATTGTTTGCTAGTATTTTGTTGGATTTTTACATGTACTGTCGTAAGAGATACTTAATTACATAGGAGATGGTTTTCTTAGTTTATTTGGTTTGGTGTCAAGGTAATAGTTGCCTCAGAATTAGGAAGTGTTACTTTCTCTTCTATTTTTTGAAATAGTTGAGAATGATTGTGTTTATTCTTTAAATATTTGGTGTAACTCACCAGTGAAGTCATCTGGTCTTGGGTTTTCCTTTATTGGGAGGTTTTTTATAACCAGTTCAATCTCTTGTTAAGAAGTCCAGATTTTCTGTTTTTGTTGAGTACATTTTTGTAGTTTGGTTGTTTCTAGGAATATATCCTTATCATTTAGGTTGTTTAACTTTTGGTATACAATTGTTCTCTTATAATCATTTTTACTTCTGCAAGGTGGGTATTAATCTTCCCACTTCCATTTCTGATATTAGTAATTTGAATCTTCTTAGCATAGCTTAAGGTTGGCCAATTTTGTTTGCATTTCAAAGAACCAACTTTTGGTTTCATTGACTTTATGGTTTTTCTATTTTCTATTTTGTTTAGCTCTGCTCTGATCTTTATTTCTATACATCTGCTTGTTTTGGGTTTTTCTTTTTCCAGTTCTTTAAGGTGTAGTTCAAATATTAATTCAAGATCTTTCTTCTTTTTATTTTTTGAGACGGAGTCTTGCTCTGTGGCCCAGGCTAGAGTGCAGTGGTGCAATTTCGGCTCATTGTAAGCTCTGCCTCCTGGATTCATGCCATTCTCCTGTCTCAGCCTCCCAAGTAGCTGGGACTACAGGGACCTGCCACCACGCCTGGCTGATTTTTAAAAAAATTTTTTTAGTAGAGACAAGGTTTCCCTGTGTTAGCCAGTCTCCATCTCCTGACCTCATGATCTGCCTGCACTGACCTCCCAAAGTGCCAGGATTACAGGTGTGAGCCACTGCACCTGGCCTTTCTTCTTCTTTTTTTAATACAGACATTTCCAGCTACAAATCCCCCTCTGATCATTGCTTTTTCTGCATCTCATACATTTTGGTATGTAGAATTTTTGTTTTCATTTGTCTTAAAGTGTTTTCTAATTTCTTTTGTGACTTCTGTGATCCACTGGTTGTTTTACATTATTTATTTTCCACATATTTGTTAGTTTTTCAGTTCATTTATATATTGTAGAGTTTTTAATTTATGGGTTCACAAGATTTACAGTTACTGTATTATGCAATCATCTTTTAAATTACATGAAACAAAGTTACAAACCAAAAATAATGCTGTCTTTTATATTCCATGCACTTATTTCTTTTAATAATATTTTTCATTTCTTTGTATGGCTCTTGAGTTGTCCTTTCAGCTTGAAGGACTCTCTTTAGCATGTTTTATAGGGTGCGTCTATGTAGAAGAGACCCCTTTGCCTGGGAAGGTACTATTATATTCTTCATTTTAAAAGGATAACTTTGCCAGGTACAGAATTCTTGGCCGGTGGTTTCTTTTAGCACTGTAAAATGCCTTTCTGCCTCAATGGCCTCTAAAAAGCAACTGGCTATTAATCTTGCTGAGGATTTCTTCTACATGTTGAGTCACGTCTCTCTTGCTGCTTTCAAGATTCTTTCTTGATCTCTTGACAGTTTGATTTTAATGTGTCTTGGTATAGATCTCTTTCAGTTTGTATACTACATGGAATTTGTTGAAGTTCTTGGATATTGGCTTCATGTCTTTTTTCAGATTTGGTAAGTTTGAACATTATTTCTTCAAATACTCTTTTCTGTCCTTTCTGCTCTCTTCTGGGACTCCTGTTCATACTTAATATGCTTGATGGTGTTTAACAGGTCTTTTAGTCTGTGTTCATTTTTCTTCATTTGTCTCCTCAGACTGGATCATTTCAACAACTAACCTAGCTTCAAGTTCACTGATTCTTTTTTCTGCCTGTTCTCCTGTCAAGCCTCTGTAGTGACTTTTCCAATTATTATTATATTATTATAATTTCAATGGATTCATTTTAAGATCATTATATTTTTCAACATCAAAATTTATATTTGACTCCATTTCATAATTTTTTAAAGTTATACTTTAAGTTGTGGCATACATGTGCAAAACGTGCAGGTTTGTTACAGAGGTATACACGTGCCATGGTGGTTTGCTGCATCCATCAACCCGTCATCTACACTGGGTATTTTTCCTAACGCTATCCCTCCCTTAGTCTCTCATCCCGACAGGCCCCGGTGTGTGATGTTCCCCTCCCTGTGTCCATGGGTTCTCATTGTCCAGCTCCCAGTTATGAGTGAGAAAATACGGTGTTTGGTTTTCTGTTCCTGTGTTAGTTAGCTGAGAATGATGGTTTCCAGCTTCATCCATGTCCCTGCAAAGGACATGAACTCATCCTTTTTTATGGCTGCATAGCATTCCATGGTGTATGTGTCACATTTCCTTTATCCAGTCTATCATTGATGGGCATTTGGGTTGGTTCCAAGTCTTTGCTATTATGAACAGTGCTGCAATAAACATACCTGTGCATGTGTCTTTATAGTAGATTGATTTATAATCCTTTGGGTATATACCCAGTAATGGGATTGGTGGGTCAAATGGTATTTCTGATTCTAGATCCTTGAGGAATCACCACACTGTCTTCCACAGTGGTTGAACTAATTTACACTCCCACCAACAGTGTAAAAGCATTCCTATTTCTCCACATCCTCTCTAGCATCTGTTTCCTTTTCAATGATTGCCATTCTAACTGGCGAGAGATGGTATCTCATTGTGGTTTTAATTTGCATCTCTCTAATGCCCAGTGATGATGAGCTTTCTTGAATGTTTACTGGCCGCATAAATGTCTTCTTTTGAAATGTCTGTTCATGTCTTTTGCCCACTTTTTGATGGAGTTTTCTCTTGTAAATTTAAGTTCTTTGTAGATTCTGGATTATTAGCCCTTTGTCAGATGGATAGATTGCACATATTTTTTTTCCCATTCTGTAGGTTGCCTTTTCACTCTGAGGATAGTTTCTTTTGCTGTGCAGAAGCTCTTTAGTTTAGATCCCCTTTGTCAATTTTGGCATTGGTTGCCATTGATTTTGGTGTTTTAGTCATGAAGGTTTTGCCCATGCCTGTGTCCTGAATGGTACTGCCTAGGTTTTCTTCTAGGGTTTTTATGGTTTCAGGTCTTACATTTAAGTCTTTAATCCACCTTCAGGTAATTTTTGTGTAAGGTGTAAGGAAGGGGCCCAGTTTCAGTCTTCTGCATATAGCTAGCCAGTTTTCCCAACACCATTTATTAAATAGGGAATCCTTTCCCCATTGTTTTTGTCAAGTTTGTCAAAGATCAGATGGTTGCTGACATGTGGCATTATTTTTGAGGTCTCTGTTCTGTTCCATTGGTCTGTATATCTGTTTTAGTACCAGTACCATGCTGTTTTTGGTTACTGTAGCTTTGTAGTATAGTTTGAAGTCAGGTAGAGTGATGCCTCCAGCTTTGTTCTTTTTTGCTTACGATTGTCTTGGCTATGCAGGCTCCTTTTTGGTTCCACATAAAATTTAAAGTAGTTTCTTTCTAATTCTGTAAAGAAAGTCAGTGGTAGTATGATGGGGATAGCACTGAATCTATAAGTTACTTTAGGCAGTATGGCCATTTTCACAATACTAATTCATCCTATCCATGAGCATGGAATGTTTTTCCATTTGTGTCCTCTTATTTCCTTGAGCAGTGGTTTGTAGTTCTCCTTGAAGAGGTCCTTTACATCCCTTGTTAAGTTGTACTCCTAGGTATTTTATTCTCTTTGTGGCAATTGTGAATGGGAGTTCACTCATGATTTGGCTGTTTGTCACTGGTGTATACAAATGCTTGTGATTTTTGCACATTGAATTTGTATCCTGAGACTTTGAAGTTGCTTATCAGCTTAAGGGGATTTGAGGCTGAGACGGTGGGGTATTCTAAATATACAACCATGTCATCTGCAAACAGACAATGTGACTTCCTCTGTTCCTATCCTTTTTATAATTTTTATCTCTTTATTGATATTCTTTAATGATATATCATTGTTTCCTTTAGTTGTTTGTCCATGGTTTCTGTTAGCTCTTTGAATATGCTGAAGACATTAATGTCCTTGTCTAGCAAGTCCAGTGCCAGTGCTGCCTCAGGGTCAGTTTCTATTAATTTCTTTATTGTGAATAAGATGACTTTCTTGTATCTTTATATGCCTCAGTTTTTAAATTTTTATAAACTGGATAGCCTGAACATTATAATGTGGCAACTCTGGAAACTAGATTCTGCCCTCTCCCCAAGTTTTGCCATCATGGCTTGTTGTGAATTGCAGTTTGTGCAGTAGTGATTTGTTTAGTGACTTTTCTAAACTGTCACGTGTTGTCTGTGTAGTATCTATTCCATTAGCTTAGTGGTCAGTCAGTAGTTTGACAGAACTTTCCTTAAATACCTGGAGACAAAAGAAAAAAAAAGGATAAAAAGAAAACATACTCTCCCCACCTTTACAGACAGGTTCTCTATTGAGGAACTCCTTCAACACTTATCCAGGCTGTTTACAACTCTGTTTTAGTCTTCACTTCCTGTTTGGTCTGGGTGTAAATACTCGTATCAGCAAGAGGTGAAAGCTTAGAATCTTCTCAGGACTTTTCTGAACATGGATCCTGCCCTGGGTATGGGTACATCCTTCCAGAGTCCCTGTTATATGTAGGATTGTTTCCAAGTCCTTATTTTCCAAATTATTTCACTACCCAGCTTCTCTTTTCCAGGCTTTCAGTGTGTGGCTATTTGTCCCAACTGCAATCTCTTCTCCAGGCAGCAGTGGCTTGTTCATTTACTTTCAAGAAATCATTCTCAGCACAGTCAGTTTTTCACCTGGAGAGACTTCTGAGTTACATGAACCAAAGGCAAGCCCCTAGATAGGTCAAAGCGAACACCATTTCTTAAGAATGGGGTCTATTCTGGTCCCTCCAAAACCAGGAGCCCACATAAGGAATGCAGGCTGCACTCTTCAAGACCATTCCTGACTGGGGAGGAAAGAGGGCAAATCAAGATAAAATGCCATTAAGCTATCCAGCTGAGTTTCAGCTGCCTTTTTAATTTAAGCAGTTGTTTGGTAAATTTTTTTTTTTTTAACCAAATTTCCAATAAGTTGGAGTCTGACAGGTTTTTTTCCCAGTTTTTCTAAGGATGGGTATGCACCTGGAGTTCCTTGTTGTCATTTTTCCTCACATCTATGCATAATATTTAATGGAAATAGATAGACGTTATCAACATTTGGGTAAATGTGACATGATTTTCCTATTAGGGCCAGAAGGTGAGATGCTTTGTTAAAACTTTATATAGTACTTGGGCCCTTGGTATGTGATATAAATATATGCATGTATTTCAGACATAGAGGAATATGGAAAATTCATCAATGGCAGATGCTCATGAATTATATCAGGGAATTTAGGAGCTAATGAATGCATACTTGTACCCTTTGAGTGTGAGTAGCTACAATGTTCATCCTCTACAATGTTCATAATGAGAGAAAACATTATTACATATATTGGTCTGATCCAATATAGTATATTGCTGGAGTATGAAGAAGACCTTGTTTTACTATTTTAAACTTAATGAGCTTTGTGGACTCTGAGAACATTGAGTCTTCAAGCGTCAATTCAAATATTTTGTCCCTAGATACTCCAGCTAATGTGTTTGCCCCAGTGACCAGTCCTTTTTAAAACACAATTTTTAATGTCATTGGTTGAAAAATATGTCATGCCTTATTTAGAATAACCACTCCCTTCATGTACCCTTAGGGAGGTTCTTGTGATAGCAAGAAAGGGAATACTTGTCAAACTCTATGGTTACAGCAACATCTAATCTCCCCAAATCACCATGCTTGCTGAATTGTAATTGACAAGGGATGTTACTTCATGTGTAAAAGAAAACCGCAGTAAGCACAAAATGCTACTGGGCTTACTCATGTGAATATCTAATGCCAGGAACAGTATATTGAGCAAAACGCAACAAGTTATTAATCAGATGTTATTATAAAATGAAACTCCTTTAGGTGGAATTTTATAATTAGGATTTTTCTCTCCACTGTAGTAGAAAAATAATTGTTAAACATATAATCAATTTTTATGACAGCCTGGAACACACAGTGAGTCTGGTTAAAAAATGACACTGGAGGATATAACATACCAGGTACAAATCAATTATTCAATTCTCATTGTTTAGCAAAGGTAAACACATCATAGGTATGTAATTTTGTGCATGTTACATTCTGTAAGCAAACTATGTGTTTGAGCCACTCTTCGCAATTCTGCCTAGAGCATTTTCCATTCAGTAATGACTTATACTGAGGCAGTATATTTTGCTCTAGAATCACTTCCCTAATGTAACAGTTGTCTATAGAGAAGCCACAGCTTTTTAAACCATGAAATTTTAATTTTAATTGCTCAATTAATTTTAAATGCTCAGAGGAAATTTTAAATGCTCATAGGAAATTACAAAACAGGAGCTAGAAAACGTTTACTAATATGGTATAGGAAAGTACTACTTATCTTAGTTATAGTGTCTGAGAATGACCTGACTTTGATATGATTAAAAGATTTACAGTGAGATTAGAGATAATTTGTAGTATCATTTAATCAGCTGCATATTAACTGCAAGATAATTCTGAGATTTAAGGATACAAACAAAAGTGATTATAATTAACACATGTTTAATACTTGTAAAATTTGACCTGAGATTCTCTGTGTAATCTCCAAAGTTTTGAGTAAAATGTAAAAAATCTGCAATGAATTAAGAATTACAGGTCAAGTTTTGGCTAGGGATAGGCAGTGAACAAATGACTAAGGTCATCTATTGCTTTTGCATAAATGTTATTCCAAAACTAAATTTATTCATCTTAGTACAAGAACTGGGAAAATTAATGTTATTTTTAGTAACAGATTTGGGATTATGACTATAAACTTAAAATTATGTGATTTTCACTGAATATTATGTTTTGAAAAGATGATACCATTCATCCTGCTAACATACTCACTGCCCTGGGATATAACTTGATAAACATGCCCCAGTAGGCCTCTGTATTTTCCATTCTTCATTGAAATTCATAGATTTAAATAAGTAAACTCAGTGGTTGTATACCTGTTTCTTGTTTGAGGCTATACAGCTGGAACTTGCAATGAAAACAATCCTCCATGGTCTATTATTCAAATGTTAATGAAAATTAGATAACAAACCTTAAAAAGAGAAAGCAAACACTGAACTGACTGAAGAACTGCTTTCTTAAAACCATAATTTGGGTAACTCCACAGAATATAAAAATCCCTATTTGAGAGTTCTAAGGCCTGGCTATAAACTTTATTTTCGGCTTTCAGCTTCCATCACTTCTATAAGTCAGACAAAATTTACATTTCCTGACTAATTTACAAGGTTATTGTGAGGAAGAAATACCATAATTATGTGTAAGTGCTTTATAAACTAAAACAGGATGCAAACATAATAGTACGTTACACTCCTACATTTGTTTTCAAGAAAACTTCACTGAATCATTCACTAATCCTAGGATAATTCACCTTTTGTCTGGATTCGAGGATTGAGGCTTTGATGGAAAGCTGGTTCCATAAAACACATGAGGAAAATGGACATAGTGGGTTGTGACCTCGAAAATGGACATAGCGTGTTAAGTTTGCTCTTACTTGTAAGTCTGTATTCCCAGATGACATCTAAAGTTTGAGAATTAACTCCTAGTTGTGGTATGTTGCTTTTGTTGTCTGATGCCTTTGAAGCACACTGATCTAATGCATACTTACTTTAGATTCAGATCTCAAGAAGAAGCTCTAGGCCTTGGTTAGGCATCCAAATTATAGGTACCACTCATCCAGTTCCCTGTCCTATATACCTTTATCTAGTTAATAATAACAAAAGACTATTTATAACAGTGCACGTCCTTTATAACTGAAACTGCAGTAAGTTTAATTTTCAGTACATATTTTCATGCATTTGCTTTATCCCTGTACAATACTAAGAATCTTTAACATACATGCCATAGGTTTTCTTTACTAACATTGCAGTCCTTTACTAATGAGTAAACAGTTCTAAAACATGAATTCATAATTACATTGTCATTTATTTCAATCCTGTGGCACACACTGAATATAATAGGCTTGAAAAACACTTTGATATTTCCTTTGTAGAACACTAAATGCTACCATTGATTTCTATAAATTAAATTTACTAGGAAAACCCACAGTTTAAAAAAAGTACACAAGAATAAGCTAGCTGATCACAATCAAATGAATGAATTCAAAATAGTATAAAGTCAGGAACAGTTTATCTTCATGGTAAACATTCACTTTATGCAAATCCCACTTGGCTTCATTTAATTAAAAAGCTGAAAAAGAAAGAAAATTATTATGTGCTGAACATAAGGAAAATACGGTATGCTTTTTATTCCATTCTAAATTAGCACATGTAAATATAACATTAAAATGTCATAATTGTATTAATTCAGCTAATTGTAATTTTTACATCAGGGCAATTTTTCTGAACTCTAGTGCCTTTAACCAGATCGGGCTTAGGGTGGGAACAGGGTCAGGTGAGAGACGATGCTGAAAACTTTAATTTGTGGTTTAAATTTACATAAACATTCTTCCACTGCTGGCTGGAGCAATAGTTAAATCAGCATTTTAAATGGTAATGTAGAAGAAATACAAGGGAATGGAGTGAAACAAACATGTGAAGGGGGTCATTTGAATGTCCTAAAAATATTTTTTCTCTAAATGTATAATTTAATCACTTGGTCTTTTGTTAATATAATTTACAATTTCATCATATTGAACAACCAAAAAGAGTATACATAAATCATAAAAATTCTGATGAAACATCAGCAGAGATACTTGTACATATAAAAGATAACTATTTTTTTTTAAACTTCCCTAAGCAAAGCTTTATGAAACAAAATTTAATTTTGTAAGATGGTAAATCAATTTAAGTAACATTTATGAAGTTTTTGTTTATATCTGTATCTTTCTGCTACCATGTGGCATGTTCTTTTTGAGTCTTGACAACACAGGACAACTTTGCAAGGCAACCAGAGACAAACCAATTTTTAATTAAATATGAAAGCAAAAATGAAATCAATAGTTCCTGTAGTTAAAAACAAAAAACAAAAAACAACAACAATAACAAAAAACATGTAGCTGGAAAAATGTCCAAAGTTGGTAAGTTTTATTATCTGGATGTTTAAATCATAATATCCTAGGCATAAATTGTTTTGTCTTTCTGAACCTCGGTTTCCTCATTAGTGAAAAGAACGTTTGTTTTGGATGATTCCCAAAGTTCTTTTCGGTGCTAGTATTTTAGGATTCTGGTGATACTATGTGCAAAAATAAATACATATTTTAAAATACAACACTTTAGTATAAAACATAAAATATATATAATATATATTTAAATTATATAATATACAGTGTATATTATATAGCATCAATTAAAATGTAAATAACGTCATAGCACAGTACAAACCAGAAAAATTACTCTTCTTAGCTGTTTCTGAGAAATTGTTAAATTAGAAGATAAAAATGATATGATGCTATCAGGACGCAATGAGACATCACCTCTACTTTCAAGATAAGAAGTAATGAATAAAGCGTACTATAAGGGTGACCATCTCCATGAAGAAGAATGTCAGCAGTAAACCTCGTCAGGGTCTTAAGCTGTAGTTGCTGTTCAATCCACATGATCCTTAAAAACACTGCTGGTAAAGCAGATAGATGTGCCAGCTGTAGATTAATTGTGGCATTATGTTTTGAAAAGATAGCATTCATCCTGCTAGCGCACGCAAGCTATCATCAGCTTGCTCTGAAGATGAAGCTAACTGAAGAATGAGGGTTAATGAAAAAAGAAACCTTAATCATAAAATAAACTGATACTTAAAAGTAAGGATTTGTAGCTTTTTGTTGTTTAGTTTTTAAAGGATCTGCAATTTTCGAGTTATGGAGCACTAAAGATAATATTTATTATTGCTAACAATATTACCCCTGTGAAAGCAAAAATACTAATTTGATCCGTAATGGTAATTTTATACCTTTTAACTTTTTAGGAGTTTTATGATACTTAAGTATAATCAGAGTAAAAGGATCTCTGTGAGTACTTTATTAATATAATCTTTAGTTATGCTGTTTTTTTCATTTTATGGTTTTCAAAACTGAAATAGTAATTTTAAGCTGTTATAACAATCAGTTGTTTATATCATGAAATGACAAGTATATATTTAATCTGAAACTGATTAATTGTCCTACAATAGAGGATACATCTAACAAGTAGAGTACTTTCTATGGTTTTATTTTCAAAGCTATCATTTTCATTTTAAAATGTTATAAAAATGTCTTTATTTGTTCAAGACACTGGAAACACTTGAAGCACAAAAATGTCAAAAATGTTTGGCTGGTTCAAACGTTTCTGAGAAAAGTATGGACTGCTGTTCTCTAATCAGTATTTTAGGTTTCATTTTATTTTCATTATATAAACAATGTCCAAGGTATGTTCCACTATGAATGTTTTATATTGATTATTATCACTCGAGAAATTAGTCTCTCATTTCTAATCAAGATCGGACGTGTATTTTTTCCCTTTTCACATTTATCTGTCTAATAATTTTGCTGCATAATCTAACAGTGTAATAGTTCTTACAGATTTATGGTTCAATAGTGCTTGGATATTTTTTCTAATAATGCTTATCACAAAAATGTATAAATGCCTTTGTATCATACTTTTTAAAAAAAACTGTCAAGAATACTGAAAACAATGTATTCCCCTTATGTGTGCTTTTCAGTTTTGCGGTCTGCTTCCAGAGTGAGTGAGAAGCAGCCTTGGGTACCACCATCAACTTCTGTATGGAGTCCGCTCCACTCTCAGTCATGAATGAATCGCACTGTAGTTATTCACAGTAGTAGTCAGCATGTGCATAGCACTGATTGCTGTGACTGGCTTATTTGCTTATTCTGAAGTGAATATATGCATGGTCAACTGTAACTCAGGTGGTAACAGATAATGGAAGCTAGTTGGCAAGAGTAGCAAGTTGCACACAAGGGATAAGATAGAAGGCTAGGACTAGCACAAATGTGACCTCAGAAGCTCCCACTTCCCCTAGCCTAAGGGAAGCAACCATTCCTTTCTAGTCTGTGTCACTTTATTGTTGCTTAAAGTCCATCAGGGATGCAGAGAGAGACTGTCTAAACAAAGAAGGAATGGGATGACAACTTCAAACCATTTCTCTCTTTGAGGCTGGCTCTCTCCTCAACACTCCCTCATGGTAGAAAACCACGATTTAGATGAAAATATTGTCTTTGATGTGCTGAGGAGTCATATTCCATAGGTTTATTAGCAAGTTTATTACTTGAAATTCAAAATATTTTTCTAGAGAAACATGCAAGTGTTAAACTCGGGGCCCCCAGAAGTCTGTTTCAGTCAGCATTTAACAAGTATTGTGTACTAGAATTCTGTGCATAGAAGCGTGTTGCAGAAAATGAAATGATTGTAAGTCGTGGCCCTTATGTTTCTTTTAGCTAAAGGAGAGAAAGACCTGGGTATGATTAAGTATGATACAGTGACATGTTTGATATGATGATGGTGTTACAAGAATTGAAAAAGCAAAACTCTGAGAACAAGTGAGATAAAGGGACAGCAGCGTAGACCAAAGAAGCTGGATGGAGACAGGTATCAAAGTATGAGAACATACTCAGTGTTGTGTTCAGCATGGCTAGGCTAGGAGTTAGCACATTTTCTGTAAAGAGCCAGAAGGTCAAATATTTTAAACTTTGGTGGGCCACGGGTCTTTGCTGAAACCACTGAACTGAGCTGTTGTACAAAAGCAGCCAAAGACAACACATAAAACAAACCTGGCTGCGTTTCCATGGAACTTTATTCATAGGCACTGAAATTTGTATTTCATAATTTTCATGTCACAAAATATTCTTTGTTGACTTCCCACCCCCCGATGATTTAAAACTGTAGAAGCCATTCTTAGTTTGTAGGATAAACGAACACAGACAGCAGTTACTGAGTCTTGTATTAAACCAGAGGGTGTACTGAAGGATATACCATAAAAAGCTGAATGGCATGAAAGTTAAAATAGTTGTGGCAATTCATACAATGGTATTACTATATAGCTAGTAAAATCATATATACTGTAGAATGTAGTTAACTGCATTGGAATATGCTCATGATGTATAAAAGAAAAATAAGCAGCTTACAAAATATGTACAGGCTAAACTGATGATAGTTGATGACCTGAGTGTTGGGATTTATGAATATATTTTCTTCATTTTGCTTATCTATCTGTATCTTCTAGAAGGAACATGTATTAGCTTTCCCCTCCTCCTTTTTATTAGCTATTAAGGAATTTTAATGAAGCAACATAATCAGTGCGTATCTTAAAACAATTCTGACACTACCGTACAATAACTGATGGATTATGGGGGATAATGACTAGACATTGGGAGACAATTTAGGAGGTTCGGTGATAGTCAGAAAAAGATACAACGTACTTAAGACAGCAACTGTGGGAAGAGAAAAGTAATGTAGACCAAATAACACAAAGCAGGATGAGGATGTGGGATGAGGACAAAATGACTCCAAGATTTCCGTCTTGCATGACTGTGAGAATGACAGTGTCAGGGAAAATGGGGAAAAGGAACAGAGAAACAGATTTGGAGGCAGATAATGATTTTTGAACATATTGAGGTGAACTGTTAATGTGATATTCAGGTCTGGTTCTGGATCTCAGGACAAAGGTCAGAAATTGATAATGTATATTTAGGACTGAGAAATAATCTCAAAGAAAAAAGGAAGGTGTAAGAAAGTCATGTTACAAAATCTAGGGTATAAACTTTCCAAGAGGGGCTTGTCAACTAAAATGCTAGAAAGGTCACATGAAGAGAACTTTGGATTTGGTCACTGGTGGTTACTGGAGACTGAGGATATATCAAAAGCTTGTTTGTTGCTTTTCCCTTTCTGTGAAATATCTGAACAGGTAGCAAATAATGGCTTGCTGTTGGGTTTTTTTTTTTTTTATGTTGAATTAATGACTCCATCTGTTTCTCATATTTGGAAAAACCAGAATGTACACAGTGTTCCAGAACAAATGTACTGTGTCCAAGTGGGAGTTGGTTAGATTCTAATATCTTCAGCTCAACAGAATTTTTCGGGGCACTGCTCTTCCTGTTCTCAAACTGGGGAGGAAGTCAGGGAGACCCAGTGGTTACACAATCTCATCTGTCTCACAGAAATCACTTATGTGGGTAAGGGGCAGTTGCTCAGATTTCATTTGGGATCCAAAAAAGTGCAAAGGGGAAAAAAGGTTTGGGTTGTTCACCAAACAGACAAGCCAGTGGCTGAATTTTCATTCCTATCCATTGACCTTGTGGATATTGCAACTCACTGACTTATTCCTTTTAATCTTTACATTCACATGTGTTCTATGAGAATGCTAGAGAGAAGGACATTGTAGCCCTTAGCTAGAATTCTTTAGCTGAAAGTCCTGGGGCTCTCTTCTCTGTAACACAAGATTACTAAACCCAGAAAAGTCTTCGAGTCTGAAACAAGTTGTCTTCCAAAAAGGCCTGAAGAAATCTAGGCCTGGCCGGGCGTGGTGGCTCACGCCTGTAATCCTCCTGCCCTGCTTTCAGTGGGTTGCTGAATGGTATGGAGTTTCTGCCAGAGTAAGAAAGTTGTATTACCACAATGGAACTAAGTCTCTAGAGCTGCTTTTGATGTGTGTGTTAGCCTAGACCCTTGGTTTTCTGGGCTTGAGGGGGTGGGATGTGTAGTGTGGGATCCAAAAACTGGACTGTGAATTTTCTGCAAAAAATTACCGTAAATTTATATTTTACATATATATATGTGTGTGTGTGTGTGTGTGTGTGTGTATATATATATATATGAACCTACTACCTGTTTCTGAATTTAGCAAATGTTGATTTTAAAGTATTCAGTAAGTTAACTGTTTGGAACACTTGTTTTTTTTTTTTTTTTTTTTTTTTTGAGATGGAGTCTCGCTCTGCCACCCAGGCTGGAGTGCAGTGGCTGGATCTCAGCTCACTGCAAGCTCCGCCTCCCGGGTTCACGCCATTCTCCTGCCTCAGCCTCCCAAGTAGCTGGGACTACAGGCGCCCGCCACCTCGCCCGGCTAGTTTTTTGTATTTTTTAGTAGAGACGGGGTTTCACCGTGTCAGCAAGGATGGTCTCGATCTCCTGACCTCGTGATCCGCCCGTCTCGGCCTCCCAAAGTGCTGGGATTACAGGCTTGAGCCACCGCGCCCGGCCTGGAACACTTGTATTTTTTATTAACCTTGGATATTAAGACTTACATTATTTGTTAATGGGAAAAAAGATTTGGCTACATTTTTCTTAGGCAGAATTAAACATATTTGTTGACTGCCTTTTTCCCCTAAGTGATAACAAACATAAGTTAAGAAAGTATATTTGTTGGGAGTGGAAGGATTGCATCTGTCAAATGATTAACTTCACGTGTCAGTCTTTTGGTAGAAATTTTTATCTGAGGACTTTTTCCTAGAGCAGATAAACATAATAATGTAAGACTGGAATATGGAATCTCACAGTTAAAAGTTAAGTTACCTTACATTTGTAAAACAGTAATTTACTAAACTTGTCTTATGAGATAAATGTTATAGTCTCCATATTTGAAAATGAGGAAAACTGAGGCTCAGAGAAGATTAAAAGACTTGCCTGAGGTTATAGAGTTTTTAAGTGCCATGGTCCAAATCACATCTTCTCACTCAAAGTCCAGATCACTTTCCAATACACCACAATGAAATACAACAATATGGAAAAAATAATCCTTAAGATTGAATTTCCATTTGTACAATATTATTACAAGATTTAGCACTACATTCTTTATCTAGATAAGACAGGGGATAGACAATGGTGCCTTTACAGAATGCCAGCTTATCTCTTAATCATCTCTAAATCCTTGGACCTTTATAAGTCATTCTACAAAGCTAGGACTCAGTATGAGAAAGGTTAATACCAGTGAAATTCTCATCAATGATGTGTACTATGGGCTGATCACACCATTTAGATATTATTGTTCTATTTGTACAGCTTAAGGTTGTTAAGATGTACAAATGAATGCAATATTGCTATACACTCTACATTCTGGAATTTTTGTCTTGCTGTGCTTGTTCATTATCATACTTTCTTCAAAATTGTTATGAATGCCTTTCATTTTTAGCTGTTATTCTGTACATTTCCTTACTGAGTACCATTCCATTTTTGTTCATCTCAAGGTAACCAAGGACATTAGGAACTATCAGTTTTGTTTTAATACAATGGAAGGCACTTTGTGTCCACTATAAGCTTAATTTATATATTCTGTTTTTCACTTGATATCACCCAGCTCAGAACTGGAACGGCAATACCTCTTTTTTAAAAACATTTTTTAGAGACAGGGTCTCACTCTGTGGCACAGGCTGGAGTGTAGTGGCACACTCATAGCTCACTTGCAGCCTCAAACTCCTGGGCTCGAGCGATCTTTCCACCTCAGTTTACCCAGCAGCTGGGACTACAAGCATGTGCCACCATGCCAGGCTAATTTTTAAAATTATTTTGTAGAGACTCATCTTGCTGTGTTGCTCAGACTGGTCTCAAATTCTTGGCCTCAGGCCATCCTCCTGCCTCAGCCTCCCAAAGTGCTAGGCATGAGGCCTGAGGTTACCACTCCCAGCCACGATTAGTTATCTTTAGAGCTCAAGTTTGGGGAAAAACTAATTTTTCCACACACCTTCAGCTATGAAGAACAACCTGACAACTCCAGGGGGTGGCATCTGATATGAACTGCATCTTCTGGAGCTGGGGCAAGCCAGTAATCTTCACTATATTTCTATTTTAATGGTTCCGATTGCATTTAATGGAAGTAGACAAGGAATAAAGTTTTCAAGTAAACAGATTCAACTAACAAGTATATGATGAGCACCTACTATGTGTATAGCACTTTGGAGATATATAAAAGGTATTTATCAAAGACACAAATACCTTATAATCTAGAAGAAAAAAAGACAAACACATGAAACAACTGTAAATGAATACTTAATGAAAAACATAATGCAATAAAGTACGACTGAATAGTCAATTGCTGACGTGGCTAGTACAGTTGAAGAGGAGGTAGGTGAAAGTGAGTACTTTTTATTGAGAACCCATTACATTTCAGGGACTACAAATTGATTATATAATTTATCCCCATAAAATTGAGGTAGGTTTTATCATACCAAGTTTCCAGATCCAGAAACAGGCTTAACCAAGTTCAATATAGATAGATAGAGAAGTAACTTAGAGCTGCAGAAAAATGAGACTTGGAAGTTAAGTAACTAACTTTAAGCCCCAAAGTTAAGAGGAACCAAAATTCAAACCTAGATTTGTCTAAATGCAGAGCTAGAGCTCTAGCTAATACACAGAATGAAACCCCAACCTTGAACTCGGGACCTCTCCTAATTACTGTTATTTTTCTGTTAGATTATACTACCTGTCTAAGACAGAGTCTAATGAACAGTTAGGAAGCAAAGTGACAGAATTACTAGAAATGTCTCATGTTATTTTCCTAACAGAGAAAACAGACTTGATGTACCTTAGATGTTACTACAGACATCTTCTAAAGGAAACTTTTGTGAACACAGAGTGCCAGTGAAAAATATTGATAAGGTAGTTAACCATATGTGAAGAATATGATGTCCTTGCTAGCACTTTGCTCTTCTTAGAAAATGGGGCAAGCACCAAAGTTCATGTAATATATAAAATGAATTCCGTGCTACTACTGAAGTAGTATTTCCTCCTTTCTGAACTATGGCTCAGATGGTAATTAGATCAAATTCATAGTAACCCTCCTATTTCACTGACAGCTTCAAGAGACTCAGGAGCCCGATTACATTCATCAAAAATAAGACAAAACTACTTAATCTTTAGCATAAAGGAAAACTTTATAGCAAAAGATTAAATAAAAATGAATTTAAATAATTAGTACTGTGTACCAGGCAATGTGCTAAGTGATTTGCAAGCATTCTCTCATGGAATCTTTGTAATAGTTGAACGACATATGACAAATCATCTCCATTTATAAATGAGAACTTAGGTTGACAAAAGTTAACCTGCCCAAGGTCACACAGTCAGTAACCAGCACACTGGGGATTCCAATCGGGAAAGTTTGCGTATTAAATTTAGAAGACAATCTGAGAGAATTTAGTAATGGCATGAAACAGATTCATGCTGTAAAGTGTTAATGGTAAACTTTAGGGAAGATTTAAGAATATAGGATAAATATTTAAAAAAGTAGATATTTATCCCTTTAGCAGGTACATGTATCAGCAAAGAAAACAGCAATTTTGAAAGTACTATGAAGTACTGAAAAAATATGAAAGGCATAGATGTTTAAGGTTTTATAAGGCTTAAGATTAAAATAAAAATGAATAAACAGAACAGGATCACTTCATACAGAAGAAATTAAGGACTGTATTTTAAATAAAACAGAATGTAAAAAAATTAGTTCAAAGACAATTATGATCATGGTTCTGTACATAAAGATAATTATGGATATAGTCCTGTGTATCAGTGCCACAACAGTTTATAATTTAGAAAAATTCAAAATGAAGACATTGAGGGCTAAAAGGCGGATGCATAACACCCAAGCAACTACTTTGGCATTGGAGGCTAAAGGCCATTAAGAAAGGTGAGTTTCTTAAAAAAAAAAAAAAAAAAAAGTAGAAGGTGTTATGTTCAAATGTGCATTTTCACTGAAGGGTAACTCAAGTGTCTTATCCCAAGTACAGGTATGATCTAAAGTAGAAGTAGGAAGCTTCCCAAGAGTTACTGTGAAGAACAACGTGCATCTGTATTAGTAATTGATCTCTGCAACATGTATTCTTGTTAAAACTGGGAAAGCCAAGGATACAGTCTTGGTTGAGAAACTATTTTTCTCCTCTTGTCAGCCTACTTCAATGTATTTCTGTCTTGGATGGCTGGAGTGGTTCAGGTCTGGGTTCCTAGGGTTTACGATTTACTATTTTACAGTCTAATGCTCTTAGAAAATGGACATCTACAAATGTCTTTGCAGAAGTACCAAAGGCCAGGAAATACCTTCTGGAATATGTGTTGTGGATTTTCCTCTTCCTAGAATACTTCTTTTCTGCATCTCATTCTCTCATTTTCTACAAACTGCCTTTATCTGATGTGAGCAGTTTTTAAAACATACAATGCTGGTGCCACAGGTAAATGCTTCCAGGAATACAAAAATATTTTTGAACAATGTGGTACTATGTTCATCACAGGATAATTCTATGGGAAAAGGTCTTTCTGTTCTTTATCAGCATGTCACCTTTCAACTAGTATCAGAATTATTTCTTCTTCTTCTTCATTTGTTCCCTCTTTGACACTTGCTTTTGCCATCACCTTTGCTCTTTCTTTAGTTAACTAATTGAATAGATATATATTTGCTTTCCCTGTACTGTCACCTTTTTGTAATTTGGCTCAGGGTGTACCCAAATGTCTGGTATATACTCTCTGCAGTCTTTTAGTAACATTTGTTTTTGCTGTTTGTCAGGGAATTATCATAATCATTCACAAGAGAATGGATAAAACAACTGAGAAGGAAACGAAAGCTTATTTAAAAGGAAAATAATGCCATGGAATAAAAAGATGACTCAAAGTAAAATATATTATTACTAAGTTGACTTTAGCATATATACATGTGCTAGACTAACAAAAGGGATTAAAACTTTTTAAATGGAAAACTTGTTTTTGTTCATAATTCTCCCCTGTCCACTGTATTTTGTTGGTTTGGAAGGATACTGTAAATGTCATGAAGGGAAAAATTATACTATGTAAACCTGAGAGCAAAATAATTCAAATATGAATGATCATAAGAAGGGTTATCTATGAGCACCATAAGGATTTATGGAAGTTAGCTAAACAATTTCCCAGTATATCAATAGAATGTAGGAAAACAGATAAATGACAGTTTTCAAAAGAGCTGAAGGGACATATTAGAAGGCTTTAATGTGCTCTGGGAAGCTATAATTACAGGGATTATTTAAATTGGACAGTACAATAGCTTGATAACAAAGTCATGAAATTCATAAGAACAATCTCAGATATGATCTGAGGATACATGAAGAGAGAGTATTATAAAGATTAAAAAATATAAAAAGGGCATCACATCTATGTAAACTATAGCAGCTTTCACTAGTAAATAATGAGATATAAAAATTACTTAAATTTGTTTAATAAGTAGATTTTGTCAGTGTCCCTTAGTTTTTCTGTAGATTTCCTTTTGAGTAAAATCGTCATCTCTCGAACTAATTCCAGAGGCCAAAGTAAGTTATTATCTTGGTGCTGAACATTTATCTAATTGTCAACATTTTTCTTAGAGGCTTTGGCTATCACATTATTTTCAACTTTGATTCTGGGATAATTTTCCACTTATATGAATATACAAATCATATTTTTCTACACAAAATATGGCATAGGAGAGACAAGTGAGCTAAGAGTCAGATTTTCTGCTTCTGTCTTTAAATAGAGACACTCTCTTTGTCGCATCTGTAAAATGAATAACGATATGATCTCTATGATCCTGTGCAGTACTAAAATCCCAGAACACTATGATGTTCCAGAAAAAAAAAATCCCAAAAACTCACCTGGAAAAATAATTATTAGTTTTGCAAATTTCTAGAATCTGAATTAGAGAACTGTCGTAAAATTCACCCAAATTGCTTAGGAATATTTCCTTTTGTGTATATATCTTCCTTTTCATATACTTCTTTATCTAATTAATGCATTTTAAGCCAGAAACATGTTCACTATTTAGTATACTCATAATCCTCAGAAGATACCATGAACATATTTCTCTTCCCATTCCTCTGTATACAAATTATGACTTTCTGTCCATGAAATATCTTGAGCCCCTCTTCTTTGTCTAAATGCTTTGTTGAATTTTAGCCTAATTCAAGCCTTTTTCTGGAGCCTTCCTTTCTCAAACCCACAGTGATCTTTCTCAATTATTTCCATACAACAGATCTGCCACTTAGCTTTTGACACTTTACACTGTTATTCCCTGGTTCACGGTTGTATGTACTTTCTCCAAACAAATGACTTCACAGTAAACATCATGGCATGTCTATAAAGCATTTAACAACTCAAATTTAAAACTGAGAGGCAATTGGGAAATCCTTTATCACTTAGTTCCCTAAGACAGGCTCATAAAATGGTTATATGATTCACCTGGGTAACTATTCACCTGATTCTTAAAACCCACACTTGCAGATTCTGACTCAGTTGCACATGGTGTAGGAATAAGAAGCCACAGAGTTTTGAGAACCATCTCTTAGGATCAAAGATCTATCTTGACCACCTTCTTCCCAAATACATGAGCTGAATTAAATACTACTCTGTTCACATATTTGGTGTTTTTCTTTCATAGGTGTTTGTCATTGTATTTGGCTTCTGTTGGATGTGCTTAGAAAACAGAAAATTAATGTAATTCATTGGGCTCTTTGAATAGCTCCAACAAAAGGTGGTAAAGGAGACACCTTCAAGGACTCCAGAGGATAGACTATGGCATAGGAGGTAGACTGGGGTGAAAGTTCTACTTACATCAGATGCCCAATACTGGGGAGTGAAAAACTTAGCCAATCATTCCCTTCCTCTTAGAAAAGAAAATGCACAAAATCATGTTGAGAGAATGAGAACCGGTAGCATAGGTGGGAGTCTAAGGGACAGAGAAGGCTCTAATCAGCTGAAGAGAATGGTATACAGACATTACTCAGTAATAATAGTGGAAGAATTGGAGCAAGAGATTAGTCACTGAGTTACTTCTGAAGCAATGGATTTCTGTTGTCGAATGACCTATTTTCTGAACCTTTTCCAACATCTGTGAGATCTAGCTATGTGGCAACTACGTTTTTAATTGTCTTCCTTGCTTCTCCGTATCTCTCTCCGATAAACCTCCCATTATCTAACATACTCCGATTGCCTTTTGGCTTCTTGAATCTAAAATTGCCTAACAGAGTAACCAAACTCTATTTAGCTTGTCTAGGTCAATCTGGTAAATCCACACAATAGCACAGCAAATGATGGAGCACTCTGAAGAGCTGTTACAGCAGTCAGAGGCCTGCCTGCCATTTCTCCACACAGCATGGCACACTGTTTAGCACACCTGGTGTCCCAAGCTTCTTTGATAGGCTCTCTTCTGATTCTGTTTCTTGGCAGCTCCTTGTAGGGTTTTCATCTAAACTATGTCAAATTTCACATTCACAAACCACTGTAAGGCATAATTTCCATCTCTGACTTCTTACAAGAGTTTCATCTATATTTCTAGCATTATGAGGCCTGCTGAAGGCAAATCCATCTCCTGTTAGGTTGGTGGGGAGCTGACAGGAGTGTGGGATTGGTTACATAAGAAGAATGTTCAAATGACACATTTACACAGAAATAATGTAAGTGGCATATATGCTGGTTCAGATGTGCTTACTATTCCTATCTATGGAGAGGCCAAGGATATGTATTTTGAAAAGCTCCCCAGGTAATTTCTATGTCCAACCTCAGTTAAAAAACAGCCACAAAACCCCAGAGCACTGGAGAGTTATTACACTAAATGACAACTACTACTTGAAAAAAAAGTACAAACTTAAACTCTTCATATCGTAACAAAAATAGTACTGTCAAATGCAACATTATTAAAAAATGAGTAAAATATTTTTTTTCTGCACTTTTCCTAATTATATTGCTGTGTCAGATAATAATCTAGATAGGGAATGATATTTTGGTATCATTACATGCTCTGATATATGAGGAAAGTTAGAATTTGCCCTTTACCCTTCCCTACTTCCTGTCAACTAATTAGGGCTTAAGAATCTCACAGTATCACTTACTGTATAGTTTATCTTTTCATAAAAAGGTATGTATTTCCTTTGAAACTAAGTACTAGAGATGAAAATGGATTAATTTTCAAGTGTTTTTGGCATCATAGATAAAATAGAGTATTTCTATTTTTGTTACTTTACATCTTCCATTATAGAACACATGTCAAACTAAGTACCAATCATACAGAAACATGATTCCCAATCCTAGAGCAGCGTGAAAGAAAAAAGAAAACTTCACCTTTCTTGGGTATTACTTAATCTTAGATTTGATTATTTCACATTATCAACACCAAAATTGGCTGGCTATCTAAAGTCAAGAATAAAATGAAAAACCTGAAGACTCTGCTTGCCTCTCTCATAATTCTTGCTGTCCTCAGAACTGGTATTTTTAAAAATTTACATGGCAAGCAGGGTGTCAGGAAATCTGATACCCATATTTCCTTCCATTCCCTTAGTATATTTATTTTTAATGGCTATGGGAAGAAGAGAACTGGAAATGTACCTCTGGCCATCTATGAAAATAGAGGGGGTGGGGCTGAAGACTCATATTCTTGTGTTATAATCCCATGGTTAGATCTCCCTTTTATGGGATTAGTTTTCTCCCTGATAAGGCTATATATTGTTACTATGATCTGTGTAGAAATGTTCTAAAAATGTCCACTGTTCACAGGCAGGAGAAATGTAGGCTTTGAGAGGCTTTTATTTTCTATCAACATATCACTGGTTCTATTACCTAAACAGAATCTTCAAAATCTCTGAAAAAGGAAATACTGAGCTTTTACTCATTTAGAGAGATGAGCTAAACTAAAAGAAGGACTGCCTAGAGAAAATGAAAGTTATTTAAGAAAACTTGGAGGAAAAAGCTCAAGAATGAATACAGGCCTAATTCATAAAGTGAACAACTGTAATCTGGCACATCTACTACAGTGTGCTTTAGTGAAAGTATAGTTTGCTAATAATAATGTGGTCTTTGAATTTTCAATATCTTTCCATCTCCAATTATGACAATTTGTAGAAAATTTTACGAGATACTCATTATGATTTATAATGACCAGAGATTATTTTATCACTTAATTTTTCCCTTTCATGTTGGCTCTTATTTTGAAAAGTGAAAATTTTGTAGAATTCCAAAGATAATACAAAGTTTATTAGACAATGAACAGTGAATTATATGAGAAAACCATCTTGCGAATGAAGTCAAAATCATGACAAACTAAGGGAAGATAAAATTTTGAAGTCATCAAAATGAGCTTCAACCTCATTTGTTATATAAAAATATGTATGTCTAAAAATAAACTATATGCTGTCAGGGAACAAGAAGTATGTCGTATATCTCCTTTGTGTACTTTACCATGCTGAACACATGGCAGGTGCTCAAACACTTGCTTAACTGAATTTAAAAATTACACAGCAACTTTATATTCATCCTTAATTATATATTAACCACTGAAATTCTGTTCTATTAGTTAAAAACATTCATGTTAGTATAAAGATATTACCTATAAGGATAGCCGTGGTACTTGGAACGAAATATTGAAAGTAGAAAACTGAAGAAGAAGACCACCAGGCCCAATCCCACTAGGCAAATTACTAGAAATAGACAGAAAATACCATTAGTGTCTAAAAATATGCAAATGAAACCCCAATTGTTTATATTTTTAAATGCATTCAATTACAGTATACTTACATTTAATAGTTCATGGCACATACAGGTACAACAAACCAGATTATCCACAATACAATGTGTTCAATATTTTCCACATTCTTCTCAATGAAAATGTACTATTTGGGGTATGAAAACAACAAGATTGACTGATCTAAGTCTTCTGGAGGTTTTCTTCTCGTATAGAGTTCTTACAAGTACTAACATGCCCCAGAGTGATCAAAACAAACCATGTTATAAACCACAAACAAGATTATTGGCTCTTGCATTATTAAGCATTGGCTATATTAGCAGGAACATTTGCATTGTTAAAATGCTTAATATAATTTTAATCTTTTCAGATGCTAAGCAGTAACTTTAGGTATTCGTTAGTATCGCCTCAGTGAGAGCATGTTATAGAAAGCAAGGAATAAAAGCTCGGAGAGAGAAAATACGGTCTAAGTGAGAACCAGAGGGGAGGAAACTCCCTCCATGGCAGGTAATAGTGTCAAAATGTTGTCTGTCTTACAAACTGAGGGCACATGTTAAAGTCAAATGTGCTGTGGTCTAGGTTTGCAATATTCCTCTGTCCCAGGAAAGCTAACAATAGGAAAAGTACTTTATTTTCTCATTTCCTTTTTATTATGATTGAGAAGATTTTACTCTAAAGCAGATGAATAATAAAATGTTTCTTTTGCACATATATTTTGGATATTTAATTAAACAAGATTCATTGCAGTTATTAGTACAATCTAAACATGCTTATAAAATTTAAATACTTAAATATGTTCTGTAAGTAGAAATTAGTGTTAATCTCAAGAAATATCTGAACATCTTTTAAGAACAAATATTTGCACAATACACCTTTTATTTCAGAGAATTCTAAACAAATATTTGAAATTATTTGTAAAATAAAAAAGATTTAAAAAGATTAAAAACACTAAAGCAGAATAAGGAAAATCAAACAGATCTATATGATTCTATAAGGAACTATGATTTTTAAAATTTTTTCCAATATATAAATGAAACCAAGTTTAACTGCAATTCTGGCAATCATGGAGTACACAAGGTACAGCTTTGTCAAAATATGGTCTGCAAATGTGTCCGTTTTTATGCAACTCTGCAGGAATATCTTCTAAGTTTTCAATATGAATTGTGAAACATCACAAGCATTTAATAGCATCCAAGTGTAGCCTCTGACATTTCATTTCAGACAACACTCATGCAGCTGAACTTCAAATGAATATTAGGAGAAAATAAACCAAAAAATGAGTTTGTGAATATCATAAAATAAGTTTTTGAAAATTATAGAATATCCCCATATGACAGACACCAGGACGCAGATACAGCATAACAACTTTGCGAAGAACAATCTTACTAAACCCATCATGAATTACAAAATGATTTACTCTATACTTTCCCAAATCTGGCATTTTATCTAACACTTCTTTCTTTTCCTTCCATCTCCTTTTTTTTTTTTCAAAAGAAGAATAAAGCACTCTTTTCATTCCCTTTGCTCCTTTTTAGTAGCTCCCCTGGGTTGTGCTCTATGGGAAATGAGGCTCGAAATATGTGATCAAGTAAGACAGAAGAAAATTACTTGATCCTCTGCAGTGGAACAAAATAATGCTACTCAAGTACTTGTATATGGGAAGGGAGAGGAACTGAGGGTAGGGAGGGGTTAGTAACTATTAAAGGAACCATGGTAGTCACATGAGATACTCCACCTTTTGAAAGAAAATGCTGTGGTGAGGCAGATGCATTCTGACCTGGGAAACACTAATCATAGTAGTTGTGCCACATCAAAAACAAAAATCACATCAAAAAGGAGTAATTTAAAAGTTTTAAAATGTTTTCCAGCTCATGCTCATACACACACATAACATGAATAAACAATTTAGGTGTGGGTGGGAGCTGGAGTTAAAGAAACATCTACAAAGAGGGAAGTTGGAAATGGTGATTTAATAAATTCAGTATCATATTATAATAAATGTTCTAAGATTTAAAAATTTACTACACATTTCTTACTATTATTTACCTTAAGACAGGATATACAACAAACACATAATTAAGAGGATGTCCTCCACATAGACCCATGGAACAGAATAGAAAACCCAGAAATAAAGCTGCACATTCACAACCATCCAATCTTCAACAAAGCTGACAAAAACAAGCAATGGGGAAAGGACTCCCTATTCAAAAAATGTTGCTGCGATAACTGGCTAGCCATATGCACAAGAATGAAACTTGGCCCCTACCATTCACCATATATGTGAAAATTAACTCAAATGTAAGACCTAAAACTTTAAAAATCCTAGAATAAAACCTAGGAAATGCCCTTCTCAACATTGGCTCGAGCAAAGAATTTTTTTTTACTAAGTCTCCAAAAGCAGTTGCAAATAAAAGTTGGCAAGTGGGACTGATTAATGAGCCTCAGCAAAACAACAAGACAGAGTAAACAGACAACCTACAGAATGGGAGAAAATTTTTGGTAGCAATGCATCTGACAAACATCTAGTATCCAGAATCTACAGGGAACTTAAATCCCTGAGCAAAAACCCACCCCATCCTTTTTTTTCTATTAAAAAGCAGAAAAAGGACATGAACAGGTATTTCTTAAAAGACATACAAGTGGCCAGTAACCATATGAAAAAATGTTCATTATCACTACTCAGCAGAGAAATGCAAATCAAAACCACAATGAGATACCATCTCACACCAGTCAGAACGACTATGATTAAAAAGTCAAAAAGCAGATACTGGTGAGGTTGTAGGGAAAAGGGAATGCTTACGTACTGTTGGCGGGAATATAAATTAGAGCAGCTACTGTGGAAAGCAGTTTCGAGATTTTTCAAAAAACTTAATGTAGTGCTACCATTGGCCCAGCAATCCCCTTACGGGGTATACACCGAAAGGAAAATAAATCATTCCACCACAAAGGCACATGAACTCTTATGTTTACTGCAGCCCTATGCACAATAGCAAAAAAAAAAAAAAAAAAAAAGGAATCAACCCACGTCGATTCCATGGTGCCTATATACCACATCCATGATGGACTAGATAAAGAAGATGTGGTATATATGCACCACGGAATACTATGCAGCTATAAAGAACAAAATCATGTCCTTTACATCAACATGAATGCAACTGGAGGCTATTATCCTAAGTAAATTTACACAGAAACAGAAAACCAAATACCACATGTTCTCACTTGAAAGTGGGAGCTAAACATTGCATACATATGAACATAAAGATGAGAACAGACACGACTAGAGTGGGGATGGAGGGAGGCGCGTGTAGGTTGAAAAATCACCTGTTGCATTCTACGCTCATTATTGGGTGATGGGATCCGTACTTAAACTTCAGTATCAACCAAAATACCCATGGAACAAACCTGTACATATACTCCCAAATCTAAAATAAAAGTTGAAATTATTAAAAAAAATAGTATGTCCTCATAGGGATAATATCGATGTTTATTCAAAAGATACATAAATAAAATTATATTCAACCTGATAATGTGCTCATTTCTTTTGTAGTTTCTTTAATAGATGATACCATAGGAAAAGAGGGCAGTCTAAACTGTGTATTACATCAAAAACATTTCAACCCCTAAGACTTTTAAGTATTTAGAAAGCACTATGATTTGTTTATACACATGTCACCCTAGCTAAAAACCCACGAAGTCCGGATTTCTATTTTAAATTTCCTAATAAATACTCTTTCAGATACCTATGCTGCTCATACACAAATTTTGGTTTTTAAAGAGTTCAGAAATGCAAAGAATAATAGAAAAACTGATAGGTTTGTGGACATATCAAATCATATAGGGACTTGATATTATAAAAAGGTCTGTGGCAGGAAACAAGCGACTGTCCTTTGCTCCTCAGAGCACATTTTCCCTGTGTGTTCTTCTCTTTTTGCTAGAAAATTCTTTACTTCTCAATAACCTCATATTTTTTCTACAACTCAGAGAGAAATGGTCCCATCAAAGAAAAACCACAGAATTAACTTGCTTAAAAACATAATGCTGGAAAACTTGATGGAGCTGTAAATCTTGGTGTATCAATGGAAAAGGCAAAGACCCTGGAAGAGACAGTATCAACAGATGCCCTTTAAAAAATGTTAAAGGAAGCTTTGGAACGAATGGAAAGGTAATATATGTCAGTGTACAATACCTATGCAGAAGTTTCATCTAAGTCAGGCTTTGAGTGCACCCCTGATTCTTGTAGCAGAGAGAGTATGTTATATGACAATACAATATCTGAAGACTCTGTCCCCAGAATTTTCCATCTCTCTCTGCCGCGTGGAATTACAACAAACTCTATGGCTTCGCAGGGATGGATTAGAGCACCCTGACAAGGGTGAAGGACAGCTCCACTTTATATGCAATTCCACAGAAAACTACCCCGTCCGCTTTTGGAAGAAATATATTTGCAAGTATACAAACACATCCCAGAAACAGAAAAAAGTTAAAATCTTCTTCAAACCAGAACATTTCTTTAGAAGTTTGTTTACAAAGGGCTTTTATGTATTTCCCATTTGACTTAAATGAATCTTAAGACTAAAACGAAATTACAAAAATGGCAACACAGAGACTTACTCCGTCTTTTTCCAACATCTCCTTTCGAAGTTGCTGCTTCATTTAGAAGAACCATCCCCATGGTGATAGCGGCATCTGCAGTAGTTGTCAAGGAAGCCATAGACAATAGATGTGAATAAAATCTGTTAATTTTTCTGGCTCTGAACACAATGTTCCAGAATGGTTAAATTATAAGTGCACAAAGAGGTAAATAAAATCAATTATCTTTATAATAAAGATAAAATTACCATTCTTTGCGTGAGCAAATATGCCATAATTTTAAAAAAATTTATAACATGAAAGTTCAATTTGTGATATATTGAGAAGCTAATGCTAAAGGTTCTTAAATTCCAGGGTTTTCATAGCACATATAAACTATATGGACTCTCAAAACCAGTTACAACATTTCACATTATACATAAAGATATGTACTGCTTATAGACATGATGACTCATGTCATTGACACATTTCATTTTCATTGTGTGCACACAGCTTTTTCTTCTCAATGTGTTTTTTCATAGATTTTGTTTAGCTGAAATCTTTATGAAGCTCAGGTGTCATGTTACTTGAAAATCTGGGGCTATAAAATTAAAAATCTTACAAAAGCAAATGAGCACATTATAATAAAACAATTTAATGAATCTAGCAGGACCCTGAGGCTAGTCAGCTAACTGATACCTTAAGAATGAGATCACAAAATTACTTTTGTATTTAATACCTGCTTCCAACAGGATGGATATATTCATGCTATGTTGAATAATGCCAGAATTAAGAAAATGATGGGAAATTTTCACCTTCATAAAAACATTCTTTGCCATGTTATTACAACATTTTTGACATCATCGACTCTTAAGTTTTTAGAACTCATCAATTCTGAAAATATATTTATTACGTATTTTGCCCAAGCGATTAATGGATTAAAAATTGAAGAGAAAAATAAAACAATTCAGGCCAGAACTTCCTCAATTTGCTTAATTTCATTATGATTCCATTGTATTTGTTTCTACTGCTATTTGTGTATAAACAGCATCAATAAATCTCCTGTGCTGGATCTATCAACAAAAGCTCAAAGGATAATATTGGGCAATATACGATCAAGTGGAGGAAGTGTGAGAAAATTCTGCAGAGAACATTTCCTCTGAGTCTTTGAAATTCTGATTATTTATAATGCTCATATTTGAGTCCGTCTTCATGACCGTATTATCCAACTTCTGGATAATGATAAATGCCTGACTTCTCTATTAAGGCATTTATGCTTCCATGACCTCTCTATACAAATGGTTTTCAAACTATTGTATTTGTTTTATCATTGGAACTCTTTCTAGGAAAAAGGAAAATGAAAACCTGTTTGGAAGCCTAACATATACAAGCGAAAAAGCCCCTGCCACCCCTGCACAGTGTCACCCTCCCCACCACACACATACATACCATAGACTAGCACTAAACTTCTAGAGATCCCTGCTACACAGCTTGAAAAACACGGAAACTTTTATGAAATTCCTGCCTTTCAATCATGTAGCAGTAGCCTGAAAAGAATATTTTAAGAGAATGACTGTTTTGTATTCTTGAAGTATTTTGGACCATCTACTTGTATACATTACCCTGAATCCATAGACATTGGACATTGTTAACAACATGATAAAAATTAAAAACTTGTTTCACTAAAACTGTTCATATCAGTTTTCTGGAACAGATAGATGTGACTGATATGGATCCTTAACAAGGAGTTATTGAGTTTCCCCTTTAATCATTTTTTCTGTAATACCTTTTATATTCATGCATAAATTTTTATCTACACATTTAAATACACATATTTAATAATTCAAATAGAACTGCAGATTATTTTACTATGACTTTTTAAATTTTTAAAAAAATTTTTAGAGACAGAGTTTCACTTTGTAGCCCAGGCTGCAGTGCAGTGGCAGGATCTTGACTCACTGCAATCTCTGCCTCCCAGGTTCAAGCAGTTCTCATGCCTCAGCGTCCCAAGTGGCTGGGATCACAGGAGTGCACCACCATGCCTGGATAGATTTACTACTTTAGTAGAGATGGGGTTTCACCATGTTGGCCAGGCTGGTCTTGAACTCCTGGCCTCAAGTGATCTGCCTGCCTCGGTCTCACAAAGTGCTAGGATTATAGTTGTGGGCCACCGTGCCCAGCTGCTATGACATTTTTAACTATTCAAAACATAAATGGCATTTAAGGTGAATTTATGTAGACATTAAAAGGAAAACATACATTCATCTTATGATTCCATTTGCTAAGCAGCTTCCTCTATTCCATTAATGAATCATGGGGGAAATGGCAGTATTTCTATTACTGGGGAAAATAAAGCCTACAAAATAAAATGCATGACAATTTTAATGGGAGTAAAGCCATATGTTAACATGTTCTTACGGTCCAATTTTATACACACAAATGCACATGTACACAAATATATGTATCGGTTCATACACAAAGACATGAACTCAGGGAAAAGTATATTTTACTGGGCATTAACTATGGTCACCCAAGTATAACATGTCCCTATAAATGTATCTTCCTAACATTTTTACTACTCTCTCTCCGTATTATTACAATGTTGAAAACTATCAGTAACATGTTTCTCATTTCAATCGCTTACATTAAATCAATGTGGTAACAGAAAATTATGTATATTTTCGTAAGAGTATAGCATATTTTATTGCTTTATCTTACTGATGGCATTTGTTTCCAAATGCTTGCTACTACAAATATTCCTGCAAAGAATATATTTTCACAGGTCTCCTAGTGTATATGCGCGATATATTCTCTATGGTCCACAACCAGAAGTGGAATTTTTCAGAGGTTCAGTAAGTGTATTTTCAAATTTGTTAGGTATAATCATACTGTTCTCTAAAAAGAGCAATGTTCAGGTTTTCTTACATTTCACTAACACAATACTACCCAATTATTGGTTTTATCAAACTGGTAAGGAAAGAGTTGTATCAATAGCTTCTGACTTGGTTCTGAGCATTTTTTGATATGTTCATTCCTCTTTTTTTGGTTTAGTCTTTGGTACACTGCTTTTTTTTTTTTTTTTGCCCATTTTTCCAAAAGCATAGTTGCTTTTTCTTATTAACTTGGAGGACAATATTTTTTTTTTCTAGATAGCAATTGACTGAAGTATTGCATTCCGATTCTCCTTTATAGTTTGTATTTTAAATTAATTTGTCATGTAGGAAGCTTTAATTTTAATGTGGCCAAATTTATTCATCTTTTCCTTTATGAGTTTTGGTGCTTGTTTCCTGCTTTAGAAATTAAATCTTCCTCCTAGGTTTCTAGCCTTTTTTCCTCATACCTTCAAAGCAAGTCAGGTAATAAGGAGATCTTTGAACCTGTTATTCCCACTGCCTGAGGTACTTTTCCCTGGGATGGCCATGTAATTTACTCCCTCACTTCCACCGGGTCTCTGTTCAAATGCAGTCTTGTTAGAGAAGCCTCTTCTCACCTTTATTCTGATTTTTTTTCTTTAACACTGTTTTTTAAAGAAATTTCAGATTGTATACATTTTACAGTTCACTGTCTTTGTTCTAGCACTACAATTTTAGCTCCAAAAGGGCAAGAACTTTGTTTCATCCACTGTCCTACCCAGTACCAACAATTCTTTGATGTAGATATTATCATCTGTTTACAAATAAGGAAACTGAAGCCCAGAGGAGTTTAAACAACTTGCTCAAAGTCACAAAACTAAAGAGTGAAAGATGCAAAGCAAAAAAGCACAAAAGTAATGAAGTAAGATGTCAGGATTAAATGAAAATGATAACAAGCATTAGGCAAAGAACAGAATTGCTAGCCCAGTTTCAGCATGAAACATCTTTATGCTGAGCATAAAAATCTTTTTCATAAAGCACAGAGCATTCAAATACATTTTACTACTCCATAAATATATTCTAGATTTTACAAAGAAGTTTGCAATAACTTACAAAATTGCCATTTCAAACATGTCTATGATTTTACCTTTATATCACTTATGTTTCACACTGCTTTAAATCACATTTTTATAATTTACTATTTTTGTTGGGAGCAAATGCAGTAACAATATAGTATTTTTCAAATTATACAACTTAAAAAAATACGCAAACTCCCTATCAACAGGGCAGAAAGGGACCAGAAACACCAAGTCTAACATCAAAATTTTAAGATTTCAGCATGTCAAAAACCTCAGCAAATCATTTATCATTAATTATATGTGCCAGAAGTATGCCCATGAACTCCACTCCTATAAAGCTATTCCCAAATAAGACAAAATACAAAATACTAAAAAACTTAATATACATACAAAAATCTATTTTAGAACAATTTACATAGTAAAAAATTAAAATGTAAATGTCTATAACATATGGGACATTTTTGTAATAGGTTAACTAGCCATATAAAAAATTCACAAAAATTCTTAATAACAAAGCAAGATATATTAATAGTAATTTTGTCACCATACCAAATGAAAAGATGTATATGTATGTATAATACGTAGAAAACTATGTATAAAACCTTGACTCCTTTGAAACAAATACAAAGAAATGATTGCAGGGAATGAAAGATAAAAACAGTAACTGTTCATGGGTGAGTTAATAAAATTGTGGATTTTTGTTTTCTTTATTGACCACAGCCTACAGAGCAGAAACTGGCAAACTTTTTCAGTAAAGGGTCACAAAGTAAATATTTTCCAGCTATGCAAGTCATATGGAGTTTGTTGCTATTACTCAACTCTGTTGTTGTAGTACAAAAGTAGTCACAGGCAATATATAAATGAATGGCTGTTTCTGTGTCCCAATAAAACTTTATTTACAAAAATAGCAGGCAGGATGGATTGGGCCTGAACTGGTCCTAGTTTGCCAACCCCTGCTGTAAAGGTTTTAAGGTGGTATCAAAAACACTGTATACCATTATGTCTCACTGGAATTTAGCTTTCTTCTTACTTCACAATTTTTAAAAATGCAAGAATTTAGTAAACATTTGTGCACACAACCTTAAAGTGGGAATTTTAAAGCAAAGGGATTACCAGACATAGGTTATATACAACCTCAAGGTAAAATGTTTTGTTAGAAATCAGCAGGGTCAGTAAATAACTATGATCTCTTCCTCATAATGTTTCTTGCAAAAGTGAGTTTTCTAAGCTTTAACAAGAAAAGAGCAGTGAGCCGTTTAAAAACCTGATGGCTGAAATTAAGACATATGAATTATACTAAAATGGCTTTAAGCTTGCTAACCCTCCCTCTCTATTACTTAAAGATGTATGTTTTAACTCAAGGCCTTTAAGAGTTGAGAATCATTTGGCTTAAATTTCATTGTATTAACTCAAACATTTTCGGCTGAAAAAGAGACTGCATAATACTTACCATTTGGGGAAAATTGCATTTGTAATGTAAAAATCTTCCTTTTTATACAGAGGAAGAAGCTAGATGATCATCTCTCAGTGTTCTTACGTGGCATTGAGTGGAAGGCCGAATGATTAATGAAAGACCCTCCAAATCTGACAAGATTCTACTTCTGACGAAAAAGAATGTTATTCTTCTTGGTCATTAAATTGATGGGTGTAGCCATCTAGCTGTGCCTCAGTGAAATATCCCAACATTAAAAGAATATAACAGACGGACCTCTACCCTTTATCCTATACACACATACTTTGGCCTAGTTTTTGTATTACTTTGCACATTTTTATTAATATCATAGCAATATATATTTAAACTACTGTGCACACTAGTTTCTTTGCTGATCCTGTTGATCATTTTCCTACGCTTAGTCAAAATATTGACATGATTCCACATAAAAAAGCTGCTATTTGTGGAAATTACATACAATACCCAGAGGCACTAAGCATTCTACGGAGATAGTAACAAATACATTTACAAAACATTATAATCCCTTCTCAAATGCATATGGTAAGTTTTCTGTTGCTCCTAGGAATGGACTCAAGATGTTTTCAATTTAAAGATAAATGTAAACAGACGTTGAAAAAACTGTTAGCACATTATAGAAGACTTAAAGGAATCTAAATCTAAAATTTTCAACTTGCATCTATCATTAATTTTTTTCTATAGTATGTTTCTCCTTGGATATAACATATTAAAAGCAATGTTTTCACTATATGATAGACTAGAAATATGCCAAATGAAATCATATTATTTCATAATAAATGGAAAAAAATGTTTTGCTCATAGAAAATGCAATGTGATCTTTATAAGAATAAACATTTTAAATTGCTGGTATAACCTTTTATATAAATAATTTTACTTCCAACTAATATTTATTTCATGTCATTTTCTTGAGATCCTCTAACTTAAAAAACATGTGGAGAATTAAGGGGCAGTGGCAGGTCAGAGATTAGGTAGTTGACACTAAAGCTGATCCTAGAACTCAGGTGCTCTGGATCCACTCACACAGAGAGACCATATCTTGGTGAATTCAGTGGGAACATTACTGTCTATGGAAACTAATTTGATCTGATTGAAATTTTAAATAAATTTTTAAATGACATTAGTTCTGCCCCTCCAGGACTGCCTACTGATAGAAAAAAAAGGCAGATTAGTTAGGACAATAAAATCATACATTTCTGCAAACGTTTCTCTAAATATGAAACGAAGGTGCCTTTTTATTTTGGAAAACTACTACTTGTAATTACAGGTCTGCTTTATTGTGCCATATTTATAGGTGTAGTAAGAAAAGCAGATTTCAGGTTATCTCATTAAAATCATACCTGAGGTTTTGAATTTTAAGAACATTCTATAATCAAAACCATATCCGACCTTAATTTTATCACTGGATCACCACAGCAGAAACTCTCTACTCTGGGAAATTATATAAAGAGTTTTAGGCCGGGCACGGTGGCTCACGCTTGTAATCCCAGCACTTTGGGAGGCCAAGGCAGGTGGATCACAAGATCAGGAGATCGAGACCATCCTGGCTAACATGGTGAAACCCTGTCTCTATTTAAAAAATAAATTAGCTGGGCATGGTGGCGGGCGCTTATAGTCCCAGCTATCCAGGAGGCTGAGGCAGGAGAATGGCGTGAACCCGGGAGGTGGAGCTTGCAGTAAGCCAAGATCACGCCACTGCACTCCAGCCTGGGCGACAGAGACTCCGTCTAAAAAAAAAAAAAAAAAAAAAAAAAAAGTTTTAAACATAATTTCATATACATACTAATTCTTCCAACTATGGTTTCAAAAACTGCATATTTGCACTTCATGATATTCCACTTAAGATCCATGTGCCTCAAGCCTGAGTCTTACTGAATTGTGGACATTTGAAAACTTTTAAGAACATAATTGTAACTTAAGAATTACTGGCACTTTCATTTGTTGTGTGTCTTCCTCTACCTTTAGACTGTAAATGCCACACCATCAGACATCTTGTGGGGTTTTGTGACTTTTGTACCTCAGCACCTGGCACATATGCCTCCGTGTATGTGTGTATTTATATTTACATATGCCCCACACATATTTGTTTTTACACTGCTAGACGATGTTTTATTCTATACAAAAATATGATAGAGTAACTCAAGGAATATGGGCGGGCGCGGTGGCTCACGCCTGTAATCCTAGCGGATCACGAGGTCAGGAGATCGAGACCATCCTGGCTAACATGGTGAAACCCCGTCTCTACTAAAAACCCAACAACAACAACAAAAAATTAGCCGGGCGTGGTGGCGGGTGCCTGTAGTCCCAGCAACTTGGGGGGCTGAGGCAGGAGAATGGAGTGAACCCGGGAGGTGGAGCTTACAGTGAGCCCAGATCGCTGCCACCGCACTCCAACCTGGGAGACAGCGAGACTTCATCTCAAAAAATAAAAATAAAAATAAAAAATAAAATCAACATAGCCACTGTATCTTTATTAAAATGATCTTTTCAGATGTATACAACAAATACACACAATATACAGTTTGGTTAGAATATTATTGGTCTATTCACAGAGGTTTTGATTTATTGGCAAAGTATTACTAAGTAGAAAAACAATGCGTTTACAGTTTTAAGCTCTTGACTCTTCAACTGATTGGCTTTATCATCTTAAGCAATTTAAACAAACTAATCTCTTTCTCATCAACCAATAATGAGGCCTAATCAATCTTAGGAACTTTTCTGGGCTAAACATTCCCCTCCAAACCTTGTCTTCCTCCATATTTCTATCCTACAACACATAGCTGAACTTCAGAATCATCTCTGATTTCTGTTCTTGAATCTTACTTGTGACATTTATTATCAATTTTGATTCTTCTTCCTCTCAAACAGCAGCTGAGTCACTCATCCATTCCTTTACTTAGGTTCATCCTTGAGGATAAACCATTGCCAGCAGCCAGAACGACTGCCAGCGATTCCTGCTTCCTTTGCTCTGCCTTCTCTACCCTATCCTTAATATTGTTACTGGAGCAAACCTCCATTGGCTTTCTGTTCCCTAAACAGGCATGACGCCACTATTTCCCTTTCCACAGCCAAATTTATCAAGAAGACATGTGGGGCTCAACCTCGTAATACTTCAGAAAGAATTCATAGGTTACCCAATGCCAAATATGTAAAATTGGCATATTAATTGCACTGCATCTACCACCTGTAGCTAAGATTCAAATTTCTCAGCAAGGTTTTCATTGTTCAGCCTAATCAAATTTTCACCAATCTCTTCAAAATGTGTATTCCAGCTTTGATGTATTTATCTTCCTGAAATAAAGAGTATTCACTCTCATTTTATGATTGTGTACCTGCTGTATCTTCTACCAAAATAGCTTCCTCACTCATTTCTCTGTCTCTGAAACTCCTTTTTTTACTTCCACATCCAGCTGAAAAGTCAGTGCCAATTCTCTAGATAAGGAGTTAGCTACTCTCTTGCTACTTCCTTTGCATATTTGTCTCACTGTATTTTAAGTATTTTTCTGTCATCCTACCTTTCTGTAAACAGCAAATATCTCATTCACATTTGCATTAGGTGGTGAAAATATTAAAAAAGGAAAAATAAGTGAAATAAAAATGAATTTACTTGCAAAAACATCAAGTCCTATGTAAGTTACTTTTAGATGATTTACATATATTCCATATGAAAATATAATGTTTCTTATTTTTTCATATAGTTTTCTCTCAAAGACGACTTAAGATTGTTCTTTATTTAAATAAGGTACTGAAAAAATAAAACACTACTGATATGGAGACAATTTTATTCTTAGTAAATATCAATCTGTAACCTATGATACAAAATAACTCCATCTGTTTTCTCCTAGGTTTTTTCAGCAAATCTTTCTATATAGCAACTGCATCTAATAATCTGACTTACTAAATTAGGACGAGAAATCCAAAAGATAGAAATGTTCTCTCTACAGATAAATGAAAAGTAATCATCTGGTATTTGTAACTTTTTGCCTGAAGAAAAAAAAAATACACAAATGACAAAAAAAAAAATAGATTGTTCAAAAAGCAGCAGTAGACTGTCAAATGAAACTAGAATCAGAAATTATTGATTTTTTTTTTTTTTTTTTTTTGAGACCGGGTCTCACTCTGTCACCCAGATTGGAGTGTAGTGTGTGATCACAGCTCACTAAAGCCTTGATCTGCCGGGTTCAAGTGATCCTCCTGCCTCCGCCTCCCAAGTATCTAGAACCATAGGTGTATGCCATCACATCTGGCTAATTTTGTAATTTTTTGTAGAGACAGCATTCCCCCTAATGTTGCCCAGGCTGGTCTCAAACTCCTCAGCTACAGTGACTGGCCAGCGAAAGTGCTGGGATTGCAGGCATGAACCACTGTGCCTGGACTTCTTTTAAAGTTTTACTGATAATGAGTCCAGCATTTTAAAAGAATTTTTCTCTTTCTTAGTACCAGATATGTCTAAAATAAAAAAACACAGGAAAAATGAAGCAACAAATAATGACTATTACCAAAAAGAGAATGGGGCTTTTCTTTTATGTATCACTGTTAAGATCTATATGAAAAAATTCATACTGCTTGTGAAATTTCTTTGAATCCTAAATCTCGGCTTGATGCCAATGATCCATGAAATGAAACCTTGGAGAATTCCTGCCATACAATAAAATTATGATCTCAACACAGCTTTTCATCCTTCTGCTCAGTATTCCTGATGTGTTTCAATAAACTCATCACTTTATCTAGATAAAGTATACTGCTGAAATGCTACATCATGGATTGAAACAAGTTAGGAAAAAAAAAAAAAAGAAACTACAATAATTCAATAAATGAGAGTTAAAAACTTACCTGCAACAAATGCTTTATGTTTCTATCAATTTGCTTTAATGTTAACATATTTTGCTCCCTGAATATCTTTAAATAATAAGTTGAGAGTAAATACAGCTTTGCCCTTATTTTTTAATAGGGAGGAGTGGGTATGTCTACAAACATATACAGATACTTCCTTTTCTCACCGAAGGCCCCTCTGATGTGCAGAAAGCATTACTCTCTTACCGTATTAAAGCTGGTGTGCAGAAATTCGGTATTTGTTGAAAAATATAGCAAAATTTGTATTTCCGATTCCAGTCTGTGAGACAAACTAGAGCCAAACAAGTACTCCTCATAGTAGTTTCTTAATTTTGAAACCATAAAGCATACAGGCAAGTAAACAAATGTAAGCAAGAAATGGGCTGCAGATATGCCCAATTTCATGTATGTATCCAAACATGCATAATCAAGGGTGGAAGAAATAAAAATGTTGAGAATTGAGACATAGGAAGAAGACGGTCAGTGTTGTTCAATGAGTTTTAGAAAGGTGTCTTTTAGTTCTCCTGCAATATAAAGGAGATTTATAATCATTTTCTTCTCAACTTCATGTCCTTCATTTTCATTAAACCTTGAAAAACTGCATTTTTATTACAAGTTATATGATTTAATGGGTTCAAAAATTTTGCTCTAGAAAAATTAAGTCATTTCACTGTTTACAGTTCAAGTTTTAGAATTTTGATAAGTTTTATTAGAAGATGATTTTTTTTTTCGGTCATCTACACCTTTGTCAAAAGCTAGGTGTATTCGTTCTCATGCTGCTAATAAAGACATACATGAGCTTGGGTAATTTATAAGGAAACAAAGGGTTAATGGACTCACAGTTCCACATGGCTGCGGAGGCCTCACAATCATGGTGAAAGGCCCATCGTACATGGCAGCAGGCAAGAGAGAGCACGTGCAGGGGAACGACCCTTTATGATACCATCAGATCTCATGAGACTTACTATCATGAGAACAGCATGGGAAAACCCACCCCCATAATTCAGTTACCTCCCAATGGGTCCCTTCCATGACATGTGGGTATTATTACAATTCAAGGTCAGATTTAGGTGGGGACACACAGCCAAACAATATCACTAGGAATCAACCCACATATATGTGTTTATGCATATTATCTGTGGCCACCAAAGTTCCGAGTAAGAAAGAAGGAAAAACAGAGAGAGGAATAAACCAACTAGCCTTTTGTGATTATTGGATGCTTAATGTGTGCTAGCTCATTTTCTTCACACAAAAATGCCGTGTGGTTAGTATTGCTAATCCTGATTTTACAAACAAGGAAGACTTTCAGTTTCTCGAGAATTCCAAGCGCTTTAAACATTTTCCATCCCTCTTTCTCCACCATACAGTAATCACTGTATACCACCACTTCATGCAGTGCCTAAAACACAGTAAGCGAATAAAACAGGTTGCTTGAATAAACTGAAGTGGTCAGTCTTTGCTGGTAGATTTTTAAAAATGCATTGTTATGACACAACAAAGTAATAAAATCCAAAAACTTCAGTGTTGTTAAAAAGATTTTTCATCCAGATTAAAAAGCGTAGGCATGACTAACATTCATTCATGAAATTATACATCACACACCATAATAAAGTATTGTATATAAAACTTAAGTACTTGCACAACCAATAGACCATGAAAAAGAAAACTGAATTCTAATTCTAGCTCACGTAGGCTTCCCTAACACAAGCCCTTTGTGGGCTCTAGTTCTCCTACATATAAAATGAGGTTTGGCCTGGACAAATTCTAAGATACTTAAAAGTTTACAGCTTTAGTTATATATAGTACTGGAGAATTTGGTCTAGACTACTTCATTTGAATATGAATCTTAGTAACCAGGATATTAGTAATCAAATTTTATAAAGGACACTAGAGGCACACGTTAAATTCTCATAATGGCTCAATATGTTCAAGCAACACTATGAATTTAAATTTCAAACATTTTTATAAGACTCACACAAACATCAATGTTCCCCCAAAACAGTGTCCAAACTAATTTTATTTCATTCTAAGAATATTCAGATTAGATGCTTAACCTTACCTTTTTCTTATCCTGCTACTATTTCTTATCGTGCTACATTCTTTACCCTTCTAAATCTAAATCATAAATTACATTGTATGATCTGATTCACAACACTTAGTCTGACTCAGTCTGGTATGTTCCAAAAAGGCATGTTGAACCACTCAAAATCTCCTTCTTCTGACATACCATATATTTAAGGGAAGCAGTATGATGATAATCCCTTTTTTAAGCTGCTATTTATACCATAAGGCACTTTTTTCTCACCATTAAGATGCCATAGGGAAAAGCCATATAAATTTCACAAAAAAATCTAGCCAGAGATCATCAATGCAGAGTAAGAGTAATACTTTGAAATTCAACAGTCAGTAAAAAATAAATTATGATCTGTTAATGATACTGAATAGTAACAAATTACTCTGTAGTAGGAAATAATTAACAAAAAAATAAAATTACTCATACAGAACAGCTTAAAATTTAATGTATTTTTAAAATCTTGATATTTACTGCCAGGAAAAATGTCAATTTAATAACATGTAGCTCTGGTTTGCCCTTTTCAATTCATCAATATTTTAAAAGGATACTCAGTACCAGAATAATGTGTGATTCTGCCACAAACTGAGCCTGGCTGCTCCCATGAATGTAGCTCTATAAAAGAAGACAAAGAAACAGAAATTACAGTTTGAGAAAGCCTCATAATTATTTTGTAGTTTTAAGTCATGAAAATAAACAATGGAAAAATCCAATTAGATTTTTACTAATTAAATTTTTATTACTTCCTACTAGGTTCCACTTATTTTAAATAATTATTAGTTAAATGCAATTAGATGACAATGTTGGTTGATGATACTACTGTAAACTGTAGGTGGCATCTTAGTATCAAAAGCAAACAATATAACGTGTTAAGGGATTTATCACAAACATACACACATTAAATATAATTCCTGTAGAATTACTGCAAAAGTACAAAGTAGAACAAAACATTTTTATGATTTTTCATCCTTTAAAATAAGTTAGAAGTGACCAAATGTCTAATCACTACTTCCCACATTATCAAAGTTTTTAAAATAAGGAGTCAGCTTTATAAATGCACATAATTCATTATAGCATTTATATTTTTTCAAAACAAAATTATTAAAATTGTTTTACCCTATTGAGTAGCATACAGTTGATTATAGAAAATCCAACACAAATCTCCATCTAGATTATCTGGTTTCTAAATTGATTCCCATGATTATTTCTGTTGTTAATCTCTCTTATATCAGTTGCTATGCAGTTGTTTTAAATAAACGTCCTTGTCTAAGTTTTCTATTTATATTAAAAAATACTGGAGAAAAAATATAGCAGCTTACAGTACAAATCAATGACTCAACTTTTACATCATTTATGATGTATAATTGTATCATATGCTTCAGATAGTATGCTCACAGTATCTTGTTTTTTCTTCTTCTTCAAACTTTTTCGGGGCTACATGTGCAGATTTGTTACATGGGTAAATGGCATGTCGCCAGGATTTGATGTACAAATGATTTTGTCTCCCAAGTAGTGAGCAAAGTACCTGATAGGTAGTGTTTCAATCCTCACTTTCCTCCCACCCTCCAACCTTAAGTAAACCCCAGGGTCTACTGTTCCGCTCTCTGTCCATGTGTACTCAATGTTTAGCTACTACTTGCAAGTGAGAAGATGTGGTAGTTGGTTTTCTGTTACTGCATTAATTTGCTTAAGATAATGCCTTCCAAGTGCATTCATGTTGCTACAAAGGACATAATTTCATTTGCATGGCTGTGTAGTATTCCATGGTGTATATGTACCACTTTTTTTTAATCCAGTCCACTGTTAATTGACAGTCATATAAAGTAGTTATTACCTGTCAACTTCCAAATGAGGAACTGAGACTTAGAAAAATTTACCTAACTTGTTCAAGACTGCACAACTACTAATCGGTGAAGTTTGGACTGAAACCCAGGACTGTTTGTATAGGTATGTATGCCCTTCCCACCATATAGTAACTTACCAAAACACAGGAGGAACCTCAAGTAAAACTTTGTAAAAACTTTAATTAAATGTTGACAGTTAAAGTAATTAAAATCAGTATTTAAATAACTGACGAACATATCTGAGTTTAACAGTACAGGATAATATGACCAAATTTACATAACAACTGCAAAGTAGTTTGCCTCTATGAGGATCGCAAACTTAAGGAATAACTTCAGACGTCTTCTAGGTGAGTGGTTTATAATCCTTTCTGTTTATTTTCAGTAACAGAATCTTCTTTGATCAATCTTTTGTCAAGGTCATCAATGGACTCCCCCATTACTAAATCCTATGGTCATATCTAAGTCTTACTGGACTTAATCTACCTGAAAACTCTGCTGCATCTAACCACTTGTTCTCTTTAATATTTTCTTCATTTGACTTCCAGAACCCCAGTCTTGCAGATGATTCTGCCTCACTGGCTCTTCCTCCTCCGGAAGGAGGAGGCTCTTCCCTTCCTACATTCTAGACTCTGGAGTATCTCAGAGCTCAAAAGGCTTAGGCCTCTTCTCTCTACTCAGCCTTCCCAGGTGTTCTCATCCAATTTCATGGCTTTAATTATGTCTATATTGATGATTCTCACATTGGTGTCTAGTCTGATATACTGGAAGTCTGAAAACAGCTAAAACGCAACTCCTGATCTGCCTCTCTTTCTGTCCCAGCATCTTGCTTCTCTCCCATTCTCCCCTAACTCAGGAGAATAACTTAATTTTTCCAGTTGTTTAGGTAAAAATCCTGGAATCACCTTTGTGTCTCTGTCCTTACTTTTCTTTCACTCTTTTCCTTGACTTTATTCCCTCCTTCCTCCTCCCTCCCTCCCTCTCCACATATCCAGTCATTCAAAAAATACTGTTGGCTCTACTTTCAAAATTCATTCCAAATTCAACCACTTTTCACCCCTCCCAGGAAGAACTAGCAAAGGAGGCTAAAAAATAAGACCCCAAGATCTGTCTGATCCAACCAGTCATCATCTCTTGCCTAGACGATTGCAACAGCCTCCTTTATTCTCTCTGCCTCTACCCTGGAGTTGATTTGTCATTCAGATGAATACTGCTGAAACTATCCTATCATTACTTTGCTCAAAACACTTCAATGCTTTCTCAAATGTGTGAGAAAAGCATCATATCATGCAATGCATTTTGTGCTTCCAGTCACAATAACCAGAAACCTATGTATTTCTTTTCAATTTAAAAATGCAGCTAGGTTAAAATAAATCACACTTTGTCCTTAGAGACTTGGTTCATGAAACTGATCTATAACCGTTGTAGCTTATTTCTTGTATACATAAGGCAGGAGAGAGGAACGGCTTTGGAGACAGTCCGGAATTTGCCACCTACTAACTGTTATTGTGAACAAACTACTTAGCCTCAATTATCTTTAAAATAGGATTAAGAGGATATTCCTCAAGATACTTTCCTAAAAATCATATAAGATAGTATGATACACAATAGTGTAATTGATCAAATAGAAATCATTTCATAGTCTCCACTTCAACAAACTTTGTATCTTGTTCACTTGATCTTAGCCAAAAGGCCGAAAAGCTGTTTTTATCTTCTCAACAAACAGCATTCAGAAATTCATTTCCTTTTCGTAAGTGAATTTAGTGTGTTGAACTGATAGTTTTAAAAGATAATATTCAGGAATGTATACTAACATTCTATAAAATACATTCAGGAATGTATACTAACATACTATAAAAACATTGATTTTTGTACATCTTTTTATTTTTGTCTTCAAAATCATATCAAAAGTAGATACCCTAAGAGCCTTCAGGATTTACTTAGCTTGAATTTGTTTGCAAATTTTTAATTCATCAATTAGTATGTATCAGGCACCACCTCAGGCAACAGAAATCCAGCAGTTATAGGAAAAAATACCTATGTTCTCAAGCAGCTTACACACACAAATTACAAGATTACATTTTATCTACTAATGTGCAACAAAGAGATTACTGGCATACACCAAAAGCTATAAGAGTAAGCACAAGAATAAGAATGAGTAAGTATTGCAAAAGTCTTAAACACTGAACTTAGATAGCTAGCTTTCATTTATGGGGCCCTTAAAGCAATGATTTAATTCACTTAAAATTAACCTTAGGTCTGCGATTTTAACCTGGTCTTAAAAATTTGTCTCTAACAGATGTATATACTTTCAAAATCCTTTGAAAGAGGGAATATTGAATAATGAATTCCCTGAAAGCTAAAGCATGGTGTTCATTTATTTATTTTCCTCTCTGATTTTTTACTAATTCTCATGAGTGAGGGAAATAGCAGTAACTCAGGATAATTTATTCCAAAATATATATTTAACTTGTATTAATAAGGGCAATGCATTTTCAGATCAGGTGAATAGTCAAGAAAAAAATGTGTGCAGGCTTTGATAATGAATACGTATCAATTCTTCCACAGGAACAAATGTTTCAACAAACCATTAATATCAATGTTTTTTATTTGTGTAGGCCATTGAATATTTCTCTTCTTTTTCTTTTGTTTTTGAGACAGTTTCACACTTTTTGCCCAGGCTGGATTGCAGTGGCGTGATCTCGGCTCACTGCAACCTCCGCCTCCTGGGTTCAAGCGATTCTCCTGCTTCGGCCTCCTGAGTAGCTGGGATTACAGGTATACACCACCATGCCTGGCTAATTTTTTTATTTTTAGTAGAGATAGGGTTTCACCCTGTTGGCCAGGCTGGCCTCAAACTCCTGACCTCAAGTGATCCGCCCACTTTGGCCTCCCAAAGTGTTGGGATTATAGGCGTGAGTCACCGCACCTGGCGTCATTGAATATTTCATAGAGCATATGAACCAACATAAAATAAAAAGTGGTTCAATAAAAAAAATGGTTCATAAAAATAAGGTTGTAAGAAAATTCATTGCCATGACTCATGACTTACTTAAAGCCCAATTTTATGTAGAAGAAAAATAGTATAGCATAATATGAGAAAACAATATATATGAATGATATGTTCTTAATTTCAGCTAACATACTTGAAAATAAAAAATTGTATATTTTGTTTAATATAGTTTCTATACCTCTTATATGGCAATATCAAGAATGGGTAAACATAAAATGGAAATGAAGCTAAATATACTCTATATCAGTATGTGAAATAAACCTGATTCCACTTAAGTTATTACTAAATTCTTGGGAACATGACACCAGTCAGCATGTTCTGCTTTTTCAACATTTTTAAATTCTGCTGGTAGTAAATACTCCTTAAGGAATCTTTTTAAACACATGTTCTGAAAATAAGAATGGCTACGGTGGACCAATAGGTTGTTACTTGAGAAGGTAGCTATGGCAACAAAAAGCAAACTGAACTTAGAAGTCAGTTTCCAGTGCTAATAATGGCCATTCAATTTAAAGAAATAGTGGTTACTTAATGAGTTCAGTAGTTTGGGCCTCAGTTTCCTAATCTGCAAATTGGAAACTGACAGCACGAAGGAAACAGTGCAGTGCAGTAGTTTATAAAATAGATTTTAGTCAAATTCCCTGAAGTCAAGTTTCACAAGAAAGACCTTGAGCAAATTACTCTAAACTTCAAATTGTTAAGCTCTTTGATCGAAATAATAAAGTGTGACAAGTGAATTGATAATACATGTAAAATAGCCTAATGCCTGAAACACAGTAAGAAGTCAATAAATATAATCACCACCACCACCACCACCACCATCATCATCACCAATCATCTAAGATTCAAATGAGATTCCAAATTTTAATGTCTTAGGACATATGATTCATAGATAAAATTAGTCTCCACTGGTTTATGCCCATTGTTAATTCAGTAATAGCAAACTATATCTGAGTTAATTCTCTTGCCAGTGAGTAATTTGTTTTTGTAAATTTATGCAAATCCCTTATATACCAACCTGATATTATTAGCCTTGAGAGCAAAACATATTAACCACCAGCCTGTTTAACCCTAACAATGACTGCTTTAGTTAAATGGGCTTTGGATCAAAACCAAATTCTAATATAAGCAGAGTGCAAAAAGTTGTTCAGTAATACATATTTGCCAGAAAATAGCTATTTTGAAGACAATAATACACAGTGTTAAAATTAATTATTTCTCTTATTCACTGATAAAGCAGTGCTGGTATTGCTTTGCTTTGGCATATAATCCCTACTAAAAAAAAAAAATTAAAATGCTTAAATCAATCCCATGAAATTTCCGAATTTTGATCATTTTTTAAATTATAACTTATTTTAAAAAGGCCCATTTATAACATTAAGTAAATGACAAATGAAACTAAGATTTGACAGTGTTGGATGATACCCAAATGGTGATTTGTCTCAGTTTGGGTCAAATCCACAAAAACACTTTTTGGTCCTTTCTTCTTGCATTTTAAAATAATACATGATTGCAAAATAAACCAAGAGCTTGTCCGCAGCTAGAGGAAACAAGGCTGATTATCTCTGACTAACTATATGAGTTCTTTCAGTCCAATCTTGTCATGCAGTTTTACGCAAATCAGTATGAAATGATATGCAAATTTTTTTCCATCTATTTTCTTTCATCCTCCTTGAAAACATCATGAAAAAGTACTAGTGTAAATCCTTTCAGTCTGTTTCAGTCCTTTATTCACTACCTGCCAGAACAAGGGCAATGGACACGCAAAATCTGAGAAAATCTTTTAAGTGATAATCTCTCAATTGTTTAGCATCTGATTCAGTAATCTTTATGAATACAGAAATTATTGCAATAGCAAAAAAAAGGAAGAAAATATGATAATTTACTGTCAACCTAAAAACAAGAGGGAAAAAACCTTGTATTATCCTTGACAACACTTCTCAGAAGTCAGAGGGTTGCCTTACTGTTTTTAAATGAACCTAACTATCTCTGAAATTCATCTTAACTACTTAAGATTTTCCAGTAGAAAAGTCCTAGTTTTCCTGATCAATGTCTACATAAAATGAGAGATCTGCTTTTCTGTGCATGACAGAATCAGTTTATTTTTGCTGAGTGTCTTAGTCTGCTTGGTTGCCCTAACAAAATACCATAGACTGGATGGCTTAAACAACAGAAATAATTTTCTCACAGTTCAAGAGATTCAGAGTCCAAGATGAAGGTGCCAATGGGATTGGTGTCTGGTGAGGACTCCCCCTGGGCAGAAGACAGCCAGCTCCTCACTGTGTGCTCACATGACCTCTTCTTTGTGAGGGATAGAGACAGGTAGGCGTCTCGATACTTTCCTCTACTTCTAAGGCCAACAATCCAATCAGATTAGGGACCTTCTCTCATGACCGTATTTAAACTTAATTGCCTCCTAAACGCCCATGTCCAAACAGTCACATCTGGGGAGTTAAGACTTCGACATCTGAATTTTAGAGGAACAAAATTCAGTTCATACCTCTCAGTAATTCTAAGTGAATAAGATAGCATTTCAAAACCTATCAACTAGTGGGAATGTAGTCATGATACTAGTCCCAAGTCTCCTTTGTGTGCTAAAATACTATGAATTATTTTCTTTTCAGTTTCGTTTTTAGGATACTAATGTCCAGGAAAGGATACTTTTGAACTCTTAAGACAGGAAGTATCTTGGTTCATCACTGTAACTGCACAAAGTAAGCTTAAATCCCACTCTAACATTCTAATAAAAGATTCCTGTTTCTTACTAGTTACATGTTTGTAGTCCTATCCTTGGGGTCTTCTTTGAGGCAGCATTAGTTCTTACTAGGCTCTACACCAAATGGCAGATGTGATATAGATGATAAAATACTCAGGCCAAGTCCTTCTGGATTTGCCGGAAAGAAGAGATATAAATGGGTATCATCTCCATCCAGGTGACAAAGAATGCCACTTGTTTGATTTCCCAGACGCTGCACATAACTTCTGCTGGAAATTCCTAAGCACTTCATTAAATATTTGGCTTCCACTAAAAAATGATTACAACAGAGAAATAAAACAGTTCTTCATGAAAACAGTGACAAATCTTGATTACTTGCCACTCAAAGAATTTTTTTTCTGTGAGGTGTCAGCAATAAGCCACCATTCTCTTTTCATCTGAAGCTGCAGGACATTGTTTAGCAATGTCTCAGCTGAATTTACTGCAACTCTGTTATGGAATATGAAATCCTTACCTGGCCCAACCATACTCCAAAAAGTCATCTTGGAATTTTATTTTCCTATTTGAGGATCAAAAGGGTTGATACTTAACCTAAGTTAGTGGTTCTCAAAAGAATTTCAAAATAATGTGTGCATGAAATTGACCAGAGATATTTAAGAAACAGATTTTCAGGCTCTATATATGGAAATTCCAATGTATCAGGTCTGTGGTAGGACGAGAAATATGTACTACTTAAGAGCTATAAGCCATGACTAAATAACACTAAATAACTACATTTTGTGGGAGGCTGTATGGGAAGGTGCAATGTATAATACTGTAAAAGCTTTCAGAAAGGCTATATATTCAGGGAAGACTTCTCACTAGTAAGAAGAAGAAGAAGAAACTTCTCACTAGTATTTTAAAAGTTTTTTAAAATAATAAATGAACTGCTACACATCCAGATAAAATATCTTAATAGTGTAAGATGATTTGTTTTTTAATAAAAAAAATTTCCACTGGAACAGTGGGAGTTGAGAGCTCTACAGACAGAAACCATATAGAGAGCTTGTGGCAAATTGCGCCTAAGCAATAGAAGATTCTACATACATGAAGTTAATCAGGCAGGTAAGCAACACCACATAACAACTAACATATTTCTGAAAATTCAGATTGCAGTCATCCTGTCTAGTATTTTCAGAGCATCTCTAGAATACTATAAGAGGCATGGTAAATATTACAGGAAGAGAGAAACTGAGCCTTTTGGAGATGGAAGAACCAAATGGTGGGTTAGTAGCTTCTAACCAGAGACTGGATTAAGTCCACGGATTTTTGGTTAACTGTGGCCCCATGCTTGGTCTTATTCAGTCCCTTCTTCATAAAAAGTTATCTGTCCTGATAGTAAAATGGAGAAATAGCTCTCTTGGTGAGCTTTACCTTTATTACACTGTCAATAAGACTGGTAGTCTAGGTGTTAAAGATAAAAGAAAAAAAAAAAGAGAGACAAAACAAAACCCATCAATAGTAAGGAAACCCTAAGCAGAATATACTGCAATAATTCACGATAACTGGCCCTCCGTAGAAAGTCAGTCAACAAAAACACAGACTGCAAGTATGGAAAACTCCTAGGATCCTAGGATAACACAAAACAACCCTAAGCCCCAGACACTAGTGAGACAGCTAATGGGAATCAACTGTGTTTCAGGAAACACTTTATACTGTTTGATCAAAACTGTTAATAGGACCAATTAGAGAGCTTCTCATTCTACTGTATTTTCCAAATAAATGTTGAGAGAACAAAAATACAACAACACAATAAGATGAAGTTTCTTCTAAATACAAACTTTAAAAGTCTGTCCCATGAACTGCTTAAGTAATTTTAGTAATTTGTGTTTTGTTGATAATACATTTCTAGACTTATAGATTTCATTTTGTTCACTAACAAAGAAAAATGGAAATATATAATTGCATAGAATTTTCTTGTGCAAGTAAATGAAATTAAAAGTTCAAAATGAAAAAGTATTACATCCTTCAGCATTTTAAAATTCAACTGAATAGCTTTTAATGTAAGATACAGAAAATATGTATATCTATGCTGGAATTGCTTTTGTAGCTGTCACATTGGGTATACATGAAACGTATAATATAATCTCTGTGTATGTGTGTGTGTGTATTTTACTTTTTATCCTGGGGGGAAAAAAGCAACTATGTCAAGGAACATTAATATTCTCATATCATTATTATAAATGTAAATCCAAAATACAAAACCGAAAAAAACTTAAATAACTTAAAATTTTCATAATTCTGCATTAAGGATGAAGTTACTCGTTTCATATCACCAAATATTTTGTACTGTGATTGTCTAAGAAATGAATTAGGAACAGGTTCTCTGTGCCCTAATCTAGATTTGCCAATAAATTGAATGATTTCCCCAGGAAAGCTATGTAACCACTGTGTAATTCATTTTCTAAGTACAAAACATTTTTTCTTACTTAGGGGTGATTAGGAGATAAAAAAAGATGTTATTAGCAAGCAAAGTCTATAAAATGTGTTTAAACAAAAAATAAGAATCATTGTCTTCTTTAAAGCAGTCTGTCTCTTACATTTTCTTTTGATGTACCTATGAATATGAATGTCCATAATACTCTCAGTATTCACATGAAAATGCTTTGACAATTCTATAAGCACATGAACATGGATGACAAGAACCCTGGGTGGCCAGGGAATTACTCTTTAATAAGGAACCTTTTCACATGTCTGTTATATTGCCCTTTGATCATTATCTGGATTTGTATTTATTTGTGGTCACTGCCTCAATTGCAATATAATCAAAATCTCTCTCTCAGTGCCATTATATCATCCTAAACTACTATGTCCAGTACTTCAGATAGCTTTACTTTACATTCTTGAAACTTCTCTTATATGGTCTCAAGAATGACATTTCCCCTAAAGCTCACCTAATGCCAGCAGCTTTGGAACTCTAATGTCATCCATTTGCTCTGTATGTCCAGGACCACTGCATTGTGATGAGCAAATCTGGAAAGTCACTGCTTCTAAATCTTTGACATCAGAGACTTTATCTTGACATCTGATATGAAATACAGTACAACAGTATGATAAATGAAACGTGTCTAAGAAATAAAAATGGCCCTAAGGATTCAGATATTAGGCCTATATAACATGGTTGACAGTACCATGGCTTTGCAGGCCTTCAGACTGAGTTTAATAATGAGTGTTACTTGTTGAGGCTGCCTAATGAGACTTAAATTTAGAGGTAATTTTATATTTCTTTAAGCTTGCTACTTGAAGGCTACAGATGAACAAAATTCATTTTTATATTTAATCAGTAAACTATCAGTGTGAATCAAGGTATATAAGAAATGTTCTGTGTATATATATACCATATTTAACAATGATATATCACTTCTGCTTCTGCTACAAATACTTTATAGCACTCAGCCTGGGCAACACTGTGAGACACTGTCTCTACAAAAAATAATTAGCTGAGTGTGGTGGCAAGTGCCTCTAGTCCCAGCTACTCAGGATGCTGAAGCAGGAGGATCACTTGAGACCAGGAGTTTGATGTTACAGTGAGCGATGATCATGCCATTGCATTCCAGCTTGGGCAACAGAGTAAGAGCTTGTCTGTACAGAAACAAACAAACACAAAACTTTATAGCACTAAACACAATAATCACGTTTAACAGAAATCCCATACTCTAATGGTTTGGATCTCTGGTTCCATGTGAGACTTCTAGGCTTGAATTCTGTGTGCAATTGAGCATTTTATTTAGCCAACATATGGTGCAGTTTCCTGGCATGTGAAATGGGGATAAAAGGATCTGTACTTCATTAAGGTCGTTATAGTAAGTTAAAGTTTTTAGAAAAGTGTGATGTAAGCTTTCAGTGTTAGCTATCGTGGTTGTATGTTATCATGTTTATTTATTCTACAAATATGTATTGAGTGTCTAATACATGGCAGGTTACATTCCTAGGCATGTGAGATAAAATAGTGAACAAAGCAATTATCTCCGGCCTCATGGGGCTGTGTGTGTATGTGTTTGGGAGATGACAGACAAAAAACAGTGATTCTAAAAATATGTGTATGTGTACAATATAAAATGAACTGTACACTGTAAGTGCAAAGTGCTGTAAGAAAAGGAAAACCAGAAAAAAGTAAGGGAGTCAGAAGTATTGACAATGGGGAGCAGGTTGCAATTTAAATGGGAAGAGGGTCAGGATAAACACCACAGAGACTGTCTTTGGCATCTGAACACAGTTGTGAACAAGGGAAGGCAGTTAGTCATATGGATTCTGGGGGAAGCACATACAAGAAAGATGGAATAATGGTCAGCACGAAGGCCTTAAGATAGACATATGTTCAAGGAACAGTAAGAGGGTTAATGTGCTGGTGAAGACTTAGATGTTATGCTGAATTATATGGTGAGTCATAAAAGGAAGACTGTGAGAAGAGTGACATGAACTATGTCAAGAACAGACTATAATGAAGCAAGAATAGAAGCATGGAGACTAGGGAACGTTTACTACAGTAATCCAGACCAAAGATGCTGATGACGTAAGGCAGTTCGACAGCAGGTAGTAAGAAGTGATCTGATCCTGCAGCAGGTGGTAAGAAGTGATCTGATCCTGGATATATTTTAAAAGAAAAAATACATACATATATATATATATTTGAAGGAAGAATGACAAGATTTCTTGTTTACTGTTTTTATACAAAAAGCAACAACATTAAAACTGATAGGATGTAAAGATTTAGTTATTTTAACGTCCAAATTCACAGTAAACACATATTTGAGTATTTGTAATACAAATATAGACCATTTAATATTTAAGTTCAATTGAGGATATATGAATTTCAAATAAAATCAACATAAGTTATATATTTAAGTTTATGAAAATTAAAGAGGTCACCAAAATGGTAAATTGTACTTTAATTACAAGAGAGATACATTATTTGTCCATGAAGTTCTATTCTCTTTTTATATTTCTCTCCTTTGGAAGATGTGTATCCTTAAATTCAACAGCTCTTTTACATGAAAGACTCCATCCCAGACAGGTCTATATTTTCACAATTTATGAAGTACCGGTTTCTGACTTGATATCCCACTTGAATGTCCTAACACTCTAAAATCAAAACCGTACAAATAAATGTCAATATTCTCCACACAAACAAATTTATCTTCCCAGCACGCCAAGAACCTATCAGTATTACAACCATTCTTCTAATGACCTAAGCTTCAACTCTGACATCTCTGCCCTACAATCAATCACAAAGCTAATGGGCATTTCCTGTTTTCTACTGCCACTTTTCTATTACTTTGACCCAAATGATTCTGTCTGAATGTTTAACGTATCATGCTTGGATTATCACTCATCTTTACTTTCCAATTCCTCACTTCTAGTTAAATTTTCCAAAATCACGACTTTCATCAATCTATTACTCACAAACATTTGAAAACTTAAAATTGATTAGAGGTAATTCAAATCCCTTGGCAATCTATGCCAAACATCTTTGAATCAATCAATAAATAAATATTCAGTATTTAGATATTGTTTCATAAAATACAAAATGCAAGTAAATATAAAACATAGTGTCTTGGCTCAAAAGGAAATATAGTATATATACTTAAAAATGTCTAATCATGCAAGGCAAAATAGAATCTTCATTCTCTTTTAAGTATTTTGTTTAACACTCAAGATTTAGTAGAGTAAGATGTAAATCTGTGCTTGAGTTAACCTCCTTCGTAACTGGGGATAAAAGTGTTTCTCTTCTTGAGAGCTGCTATAGGACTCAGCAGATCACAAATTAATAAAATTGGCAATTAAGTTGTATGGTACAAAATGAAGAATAGAATTTTGGTGGTCAATTTAACTATATGTCCAAATGAGTGCTAGAGAAACACAAAAGTTGAAATTACAGTAGGCTGACATGGAAAGACTCCAGAGATGGTTAACTATAAACAGAATATTTTAATGTAGATTATACTGAGGTAAGTAAGGAATACTGAGACAGGATTTCAAACAGGTACAATGTGACAAGGAAATTAATAGAGGATGGAAAGCAAAATTGTTTCTCTGGTCTTACTGGGAAGGAGTTTGGAGGCAGACATGATTGGGATACCAGATTATGTACAATTTTCTTCACATCTCTATAAACAAAATCACATATTTCAGTAAAAGCAGTCTCTTCATTATTCTCAAACAATCCTATCCCCATTTTGACCTCTATACAGGTTCTTAAGGCTGTTCCATCTCTTTTCCTGATTCATCTCAAAAAATGATGTTTCCTCTTATTGACAGACCAAAATTCACATTGATTTTAAGGCTAATTCAAATTCCACCTCCTTTAATGAGATTTTTTCCTAAAATTTTGCCTCAGGATAATATTTATTGCTATTAAACTATTCCAATACTTACTATCTATAACATTTGACCTGTATTTTAAACATATATGGATTTATAATGTCATAGTGTTGTTTTCAAGCCGTAAATCCAGAATTCTGTCTATTGCAGGGAAAATGATATTATTTACAGAAGACAATAAAGGAGAACAGGCTTCAAATACATCCTTCAATATATTTTAAAACAATTAAATAATACAATACATTTAAACCCTACAGTAAAATATTCAGGGATTTTTAAAATTCAGAGCATCTAATTACAATTCTCTATTTTTTTGATTTCTCAAATGAAGCTATTATTAAAGTCCTCAAAAGGGTATGAAGAACAGTTAAACTCAAAAAATCGCATAAACAGTAGAGAAAAAGAGTGATGATTTAAATAATTATGTAGTAAATGTTCTTCAAAATTAATAAAACCAGAGTTACTCATTTCATATTTACACTGAGCTCATGAAATAATTATTTTCATTTTTGGTAAGGAGTTTTTTGCCAGTGAAGTTTCTTAACAAATAAATATTGATATTTGATACTTAGTATTTACTATTAGTATATAATTAAAATATTTCTCCAGAGATTTCAAAGTCTATTTCATCATTAGTAATTAATGTATCACAAGTCTATCAGTGTATTACAACACAGCACTTATACACACTTATTCAATTTTTTACCCATAAATTGGTTGTATCAAATATACTTCTATTTTTGACAACTTTTTCTTTATAGATTTCAAAAAGGTTACATTGACTTGCAAATATCAAAATCATACTTACTTATAAGAGTGTGTGACACTGTAAATATGCTTAATTTAAAAATGAAGAACAACTTTTCCTTAAACTGGTCTTTTTTTAAGCTGGTTAATTTATATGAAATCCCTCAGATTCGTCCTTAATGAGAAATACGTATTAATGAAAACAAGAACATTCACAAAACTTCAATTAGAATTTTTGTTTTTTTCTTCTGGAGACAGAGTCTCGCTCTGTCACCCAGGTTGGAGTGCAGTAGCACAATCTTGGCTTGCTGCAACCTCTACCTCCTGGGCTCAAGTGATTCTCCCGCCTTAGCCTCCCGAGTAACTGGGACTACAGATGTGTACCATCACATCAAGCTAATTTTTGTATTTTTAGTAGAGACGGGGTTTCACCATATTGGCCAGGCTGGTCTTGAACTCCTGACCTCAAGTGAACTGCCTGCCTTGGCCTCCAAAAGTGCTGGGATACAGGCGTGTGCCACCACGCCCACCCCTTCCATTAGAATATTTAAGCACAGTCAACACTCATTTTACATTGCATATTTAAGATCTTTGCTTTTTTTTTGTATATAAATCATATCTCAATACTAAAAAGAGATACGTTTTCATGGAAATATTATTTGGAAAACGTTAGGAGAACCAAATGAGAATTGTTTCATCATATCCACAGAAAAGTATGCCCATGGGTTTTACATTTATAATCTGGAAGCATTTTTTTTTTCTAAAACAGAGACTACTGCTAGAAAAATGTGAAATAATTTTTTATTTTTTACATCAGGAAATGTACAGTAGTCCCTCCTTATCTTTGGTTTTACTTTCTGTGGTATCAGCTACCTGCTGTCAACTACAGTCCGAAAATATTCTGTGGAAAATTCCAGAAGCAAACAATTCATATGCTTTAAGTTGCAGGCTGTTCTCAGTAGTGTGATGAAATCTCACACCATCCTGTTGTGTCCTCCTGGGGTGTGAACCGTGCCTTTGTACAGCATATCCACACTGACATGCTGCCCTCCCATTAGTCACCTAGTGGGCCACTCAGTTATCAGGTTGACAGATCACAGGAAGAAGAAGAATGGGTATAGTACAATTAGGTATTTTAAAGGAGAGACAGACCACAGATCACATCCACATAACATAATTTATTACAGAATAGTGTTATAATTGTTCTATTTTACTATTAATTATTGCTGTTCATCTCTTACTGTCCCTAATTTATAAATTAAACTTCATCCTGGTATGCATGTTTAGGGAAAAACACAATATATATAGAGTTTGCTACTATCTGAGATTTCAAGCACTCAGTGATTGTCCTGGATTAGGGTGGACTGTATAAAGATTATTTAATTTAATAATCAAAACAGAAAAAAAAGAAACCTTGAGGTGTACAGATTCTTCCATTTTACAGAAAAGGTTAAGTAACTTGCTTAATCAAGAAGTGTCAAGGGGCACCTGCATTCAAATGCAGAGTTGTATAATGTGCAATTCCATGCTCTTATTGTTGTATCATAGTTTCCAAAATAATCCAGTTTAAAATTATAAAGAGGTACAAAGAGGAAGAAATCCTACCAAGAGAGCTATTAACAATAAAATGCAAAATTCAGTTCTGAGTATCTGAAAATAGAAAACCAGTATCTACTAGAATTGGTTATATAGCTCTCACTTTAGACATTCTCTGGGTTTAATATACATCTTTCTTTTGAACATTCATCTTCTCAATTAAGTTTACTGATTCTTTATCAAACTGAACAAACTGAAAGAAACCTTAAACTAGCAGAGAGAGGACAAGAAATTATATATTTAGCATTCCTACTAAGAAAAAAGTATAACCTTTTTCTTAGTATAATTATGTAGTACTGAAACATCTGGATTAATACCAGATGTTTTAAGATAGCTCACAATTCTTCATTAGTACAATTATTTCAGAACCATGTTAGTATTACCTCTAAAGTTTCTCTTTAATAACCACTTCCAGCAGTTACAAACTACCAAATATAACTACTATATAAAATGTAGTGCCTGTATTGTAATGTAGAAATTTCTGATAATTAAAACACTTTCTGGCTGGAAATAGCGATGAGATGTCATTTTTTACAACCCTCTATCTTTAGATGATGGCATAATAACTTCAATAAAATTGGGGTTCAAAAATCAAAATTTAAAAACAACAAATATACTGGTACACTTGTTATTTACACAAATTTACTTTATGGATTAATCATTCAAATCCTTTATAAGTGTGTTTGAGGTAAAGAACTATACAATTCTATCCTCATGTTCCAATAATAGAGCATTTTAAGTTGTACAATGCAATTTATACAGGCTGTCTTCAAAATGCTCTGTACCACCAATAACGTATCTCATGCTGAGTACATGAAGTAGACGTTACTGAAAGTTGTTCTTAATTGTGTAAGACGTCTGTAGCTTCAATGAAGAGGTAATATCCTTCAAGGTGCACTTTCACTAAAATAAAACTTAAATCAGTAAGCCATTAACATGCAACTGGTATTTGCTTAAGTACTTTTCAAACGAGACCAAGGGTGTGAATAAGTGACCAATTATTTTCATGAGAAATATGTTGAACAAGTGTCAACTGAATATTAATGCTCTGTTAGAGGCTGATTGAGTCCCTCCCAAAAATTCTTAAGTCCTAAACCCCCAGTACCTCAGGATATGACTATTTGGTGAGAGAGTCTTTAAAAAGGTAGAGTCTTTAAAGAGGTCATTAAATGAGGTCACTAGGATGGGCCCTAATCCGATATGACTGGTAAAAAGATATCAAGACACAGACGTGCAGTGAGTAAAGACCATGGGAAGAAGCAGGGAGGAGAAGGCAGCCATCTACAATCCAAGAAGAAAGACCACAGAACAAACTCGCCCTGTTGACTCGTGGGTCCTGTAGGCTTCATAATCTTGAGCAAATACATTTTCTGTTGTTGGAACCATCCAGTCAGTGGTACTTGTTACGGCAGCTCTAGCAAACTAATACATCTATTACAACTGACAAAATTATGCTAGTTTTCTTAAAATCTTTTAATCGATGCCACTAATGCCTTATGTTTATTGTCAGCATTCTTTTGAACAATAATAGCAACAGTATGCTTAGATTTTACTTTTAAAAATGTTAATTTTAACTGGAAATGCTTACACGCATGTAAATTAAACACATGTATTATATATACTTGCAAGTGTAAATATGTGTGGAAAAGCATAGAAAAGAAATGAGAAGAGACCACATTAAACTGTAAACCAGTGTTACCTTTGGAATGAGTATGATAAATTGGGAAGAGAATAACGAAAGGGAGGCTTTTATGTTTTCTTTTATATAGTTGCGTATTCTTTGAATCTTTTACGACTTTTACAAAAAAGCATTTGTGGATTATTTGGGATCAACATGTTCTTTAAAGAAAAGCAAAAATATTTACTGTTGCCATCAAGTTTGCAATATACTAGAAAAATAAGAATTACTTATAAATGCTGTGGACATCCATCTGATTTAATGACATGGAAATACCTGGTGACCTTAGAGAGTGTAATTATCAATGGAGCTACAAATAAAGGAGCCAGACTGAACTGTGCTGTGGAGTGAACCAGAAATGAAGAAACTTAATGGACACAGATAACTCTTCTAGCAGTTCACACAGGAAACAAGGTCATCTAAAGTGATCTTTACTGTGACCTGTGAAGATGAGAATAAAGGTGTGCAGTTGAGAAACTTTAGGAACAAATACTGTGGAATGTATTAAATCAAAACGTTATTTCTGACTTTCTACAGTATTTTACAAGTAGCAACAAAGCAGACAGTAAAGCTTAAAAGGATTGGGGATTGGCAAGGAAGATACGGTTGAAAAGAAAGAGGATTGAGATTCTGGAGCAGGAAATCTTAGTGTCCTTTGGAGACCACGTAAATCCTTTTAAAAGGGGTGATGGAAATGGGAACATAAAAGAGATCTAAGAAAACGGCTAAGGAATAAAGATCAAAATAAGCAGGAATAAGAGAAGGTGAGAAACTGAAGTTAAACTCAATGATGTGAATTTCAAGTTGAAGATCTTGGTTTTGGAACTGTTACATGTTTTTATGAGGTTTCAAATGGTTCTGAAAAGAGCAGGTTAAGTGGAATGAACAGGTAGTGACAGAAGTTAAAGAGAAAAACGATAATACAAAGATAGTTTGCTAAAAGAATCAACAGCATGAGTACTCTGAACAAAAGCATTAAAACAAGGATTATGTCTGAAGATGAGGAATGAATTACATAACCTTTAAAAGTCCCTTAAGAGCCTCTAATCTTATTTTTCAAATAAGCTATTATTTGAAATATTTTTCAATATTTGTAAAATAAGACTGTATTTTCTAAAAATACTATTAGTAAGATATATTCAATCCTAGAAAATAAAAATTATGTGAAGAAACTGTGCACAGCAACTTAATATTTTTTCTTCTTGGAAGGAAAACATTAAAAATCAAGGTCTGAACAAATCACAAAAATAATACTTATCAAGTTCATAAAGTTAGTGTCTTGTTTATTATTTCCTTTCAGTTCCTAAAACTATAGTAAAAACCTGACAATCAAACTGGGGATGGCAGGGAGGAGGAAGCTATATATTTTAAAATATACTCTGAAATTGTAGAATAACTCTAATTGTCAACTAAAATTCTCAAATGGAAAGCTTAAATATACAGGTAAAATATATTTGCAATTAGCATTATCTTTATGGATATAAATAAGATACTATTGTTCACGAAAAGTTATTTTCTTGAGCAGATCAGACAAAACAGGTTTTATCTTTAATTTGCTTAGTAAACCATGTCTACACAGTGCAATGGTAAATTCTCTAAGTATGATGCTGAACTATCACAAATTCCAAAGTTCAGAATCTTAATGCTTAATGCATTAATGCGATTTATACAAATATATATACATACAATAAATACACACACACACACACACATACCTTCTTGTTTCTCTAAAACCTAGTAACCTCTTTTCCGAGATAAGCTTTTGGTTTAGAAAAAGTAAACTAAATTATCAATGGCATAGATCCTTTGAAATTATGTTCATCCTTTCAGTCTTCTAAATAATATTTGAAAAAAAGAGCAGAATCTTCTATGCCTAATGAAGAAATTCTAGGAATCCTACAAAAGAAGGGAGAGAACCCTTAAGATATTGCCTCAGCTTAAGTAGGTCAACATCGAGGAAAATCTTATAGGAATTTTTCAGGAGAAATGTTTCATTACTTTTTATTGCCAAGGAAAATGCTGGTAGTGAGAGGAGAGGACAAGAACAAGGGAAAGTGAAGAAAATGGAGGTAGTAGTTTGGGGACTGCTGTTTTAATTTCTACATTATCAGAGAGAAGCCTGAATTTAGATCAGAAGTTCTTACTTTACTATACATCAAAGTCAGGAAACCCTTGAGGGGCGACTTGGGTGGAAGATATGTTAACTGCAAAGGAAAGTGAAATTCTGGAATGCAGACAAAATTCCATTTCTTGCTTTGGTGCTAGTTTTATATATATATATATATATAGATTCACTTCATGCAAATTACCAAGCTGCACATTTATGATTTGTGCATTTTTATGCCTATATATAAGGATTCTGTAGAAATTTCACTCAAATAACCTGGGAATCTTGCTACAAAGGTGTATTTCTGGATCCCGTTTTCTGGAATCTGCATTTTAATAAGTAGCCTGGGGGTTTGCTCAGCCAACCTCTGGAACATAACTGGAAAAATGACAGTGGAGAGGTAAACAACTATTTCCTTTTTCATGTCAGCTATATATTTTCCTGCCATAGGAATTTCTGGACCATTCAATGAATCTGCTGATTTTAAGCCGCAGATTGATTACTCATTGTAGAATGAAGGCCCTTGTTGGGTCCGAACTCATTTCCACCCCCACTCTTCATTTTATCTATTGGGTCCGAACTCATTTCCACCCCCACTCTTCATTTTATCTAGGCTGAAACAGCACGAGGCCCTATACTAAGAAAACACAAAAATGAGGAAATAATTATTTCTGACTTCACGAAGTTTAAGTTTACACTCCAGCTTAAATAACTATATATTATCTAAACTACAAGCCAAGCAAAAAATTAGGTAGCATAAGTGGTAGCAAATAAAGCATTATTCAATGAAGAGGAAGGGTGGAGAAACAGACAAAGTTTTTTGGGAGAGATCATCACAGGATGATTCTAGCCTCCAGATAAAACCTAAAGTAAGATTTCAGTAAACAGAAGAAAAAGGAGGCAGGACTTTGAAAAGGGCAGGAAGGAAAGCACTAAGGTAAAAAACAGTATAGACTGTAGGAAGTCCACCAGGAGGGAAGAGGCTGTCAGTACATTTGGAGGGACCCTGGAATAGGAGAGAAATAACGAATTTTGTTAAGTATAAGGAAGGCACGGAAGACTTTTGAACAGAAAGGAGATGTGATAACTGGAAAAATGTCGTTTTAGGAAGCTGAATCTGAATGCCATAATTTAATGGATTGCAACAAGGAAAAGATGTAGGTGAGCCAGTCTGCTATATTAAAGTGATTAGGAATCTGGACTATGCAGTTAGATAGGTCTAGTTCCAGTGGAACCCTATTTAAATTAAGCTACCTAACCTCTCTAAGCCATATTTTCCTTACCTAATTGGGAGATAATAGTGGCAATTTCATATAAGGACTGAAGGAGACAACACACAAAGCTCCTAACACTTTAGAGGTATTTATCATCATCATCATCATCATGGTCCACATTTTCACATCATTCAGGCTTTCCCCATGCTCTTAGATATGGAGTATATAAATGTCTCAATGGGAGTTTCGTCTGGAGCTCAATTCTGGCTGGGAATAATGAGGAAGTCAGAGGGGAAAAAATGAAGAAGGCATAAAATACATGTAAGAATATGGATTAACCAGAGCTAGTTCAATCAGCCAAAGAAGAGCGAGGAAATATGTGAAATAGTCAAAATATACAAAATCTAATTTCTCTAGCAGGACTCATCTCATACTTGGATTGGGATAAAAGCTTTCAAATTGGCACTCCTCCAGTCTTTTATTTTCTAAAAAGTACAAGAACTACATATTACTGTTGAGCTAATATTACTAACAAAAAACTTTTTTCCAATAGTAACTAATTAGCTGTGCAGTGAATACAAATTTACCTACCTGATCTTCCAAGATAGGTTATGTTGGATGCAGGATACCTTCCCAAACATAACACAATCTAACATTTGGCTATCCTCTCTCTTCTAGTCAGGCTCTCTCCTGTATAAAAACACCATTTTTACATCTGCCTTCCAGTCGTAATGATAACTGTTAGTTGGAGTTCTATCTTCTTTTGAACCAATTCAAATATAATTTATCAAATCTAAATTAAGTACTACTTTGTCAATTTAGATCAGAAGTTGTTAATTTACTATACATAAGACTCAGGAAACCCTTTTTACAGCACCTAACTCCACACAGATCTTTTTCTAATCTGAAATTCTGATGTATTTATCAGTCAGAATCATCAAGTTTACACACTGATTTGGATTGTTTTCTGTTTCACTTTTATCAGTATCATGACTCCAGGAATCTCATAAAGATCTTGAAATAGAAGCCATGATTATAATCTCCAAAGTATCTAGACTAATGCTAGACAGAAAGCATTATTAAATAAACACTGATTGACTGTTTAACCCAATTCTTTATTTAAAAATCTTTCTTCCCCACCAAAGTTGTTAGTTATGGCATATGTTACCAACTTGCTTCCAAAAGCTTTCTCAAAATCATTTCAACCCTCTCAACACTGCTCACTGAACCACAGATGAGGCTTAATAATCATCACTCTTAAATCACTACCACACTTTCATTTAGGAAGCCATTATATGTTACTTCTGTCTTCAAACTAGTCCTTTAAGTCTTTCAGTCTTGTGTCACTTTTCTAAAATACATATCTGCTCATGCACCTCAAAGGTTTACAGGCTTCTGGTACCCAAATGCCTACAGCAGAGTCTAAACATCTTCTGTGGCACACAGGGTTTTTCTCAATCTATTCCCAATCAACTTTCTCAGTATTTCCTCCAATTGCACTCCATTTATTCCATTTCCTCTAAATTTACTACCCTGAATCTACCAATAACTTTACATGCCTCTAGGCCTTTGGGTATTTTCTTTACTTTCTTATGCTACTCTGCCCCGTGTAATGAGATTGAATCATGTCCGCCTCCAAAAATTAACTTGGAGTGTGACCTTATTTGGAAACAGATTTAATTAGTTAAGGATTTAGGTGGGCCCAAAATCCAATGAAAGTATCTTTACAAGAGACAGAAAAGGACACACAGAGAAGCACAGAAGAAGGGAATGTGAAGATGGAGGCAAAGACTGGAGTGGGGCATCTATTAATACAAGCCAAGGAACGCTTGGCTTCCTTCCTCAGAACCTCCAAAAAAACCAACCCTGATAATCTCTTGATTTTGTACTTCAGCCTCCTGAACTGTGAGAGAACAAATTTGTGTTGTTTTAAAGTTACCCAGTTTGTGGAATTTTGTTGTGGCAGCTGTAGAAAATTCATACACCCAGTGATGCACATGTCAAATTCTCACTTAAATGTAAACATCTAAGCTTTTCCATTTCCCTTTCCACATCTCCTATAGAGTCATCTAGGCAATAAGCTGCTGCTCCATCTTTGTTCCCACAGAAGTACATTCAACATTATATTTGATTGTCACCAAGCTGCATGGCTGTTGTCTACTTACATATCATTTCCCCTACAGGCCTGGGAAAATATCAAGAGAGAAAAATGACTTGTGCTTTGATTTCTGGTATTTAGTGGTGGTGTTTGTCCTAACAGATGGTCAAAAATGACTTGCTAAAATATAAAAAATATAGGTTTAAAAAACATAAGGCCCAAAACTTACACATTCTTCTCCTGTACTCAATCGATGAAAAGACATGATGGGACTCTTTACTACAATGCTTATTGCAGAAGTACAGGACAGGAAACAAAAGTCCAACATAACCAGATTTCAGATTTCTTAAATGTAAATTTTAACGCTTATTGAGAATAGCTTCGCATAAGCATTTTCAGCTGTATATGCATTGACATTACCAGTTCAATTACTTTATGTAGGCATTATGAAAGTGGCTGCATCTCAAAAAATACTATCTGACATAAAATTAGGTTAGTTTCACAGACTTTTAGTATACTACTAACCAATGGTGATAAAGCTTTGAGACATAGTAACTCAAAAAAAGTTAGCACTCAGAAAAAAATATAGAGCCCAAAACCCATAAAGTATACTCCTTTTATAGCAACAAATGATAACTTATGACTCAGTGATCAGAAGTAGCATTTCTCTAATTATCAGTTCTTTATGTTGCTCTGGATGGCTGAATCAACTTCATGTGCCCTACAACTTAACTTCCCAAATTTAAAAGGATAAAATAGTAAAAGAATAAAGTTGATAGCTGAAATACATGCTTCTCTAGAAGTACTTTAATTTTCTAAAATGTCATTGTACAATGGAAGAGTGCTTAGAAAATGCTCATGATCATATTTGTACAATCAAGAGTTCAATGTAGTTTGTTTCATCCATACAGAAGGCATAATTATTTTCAAGTTATGAAATATTTATTAGTATATTAACATCTTGTATTAAAATCCACATTTCAGTATGAGCAACACGAAATTGATAATACTGTTATCTTTTCTCCACTCCTGCAAATAGAATTTCAGAGGGGAAGCTTCTTCTATTGACATTTCAAACCCTTTTTAAGTATTCATATTATGACTCCGACATCTGTTTGATAACAGCAAAGTCATGAAAAAAGTTTGAAGGGTACTTTCTTAATTGGCTTACTTAAAACCAGTATTTTAATATCTAATTGGATGTTCTTGTTAGATTATGAAAAATCTTTCTTTCATTTCCTGAGGAAAGCACTGCAAAAGAGAATGCTGCTCATGAAAAATAACACTTTATTTTCCTTTGCTTCCTTAATTGACTTATTGACAACATAAATGCAGAGAACACTATTAGGCTCTCAAATGAAAATACACAGTAAACACACAAATATATACCAAAATATACCATATATATGCAATAATAGTAATTTATTATTTACTGAAAATTTAGGGAAACATTATGCAATATTCTACTACATCAGAAGTACTGAGACAATAGGAATTAACACTCCTGTCTCTAGATTACAATCTGGTTTAATTAGGTACAAAGGGTAACTATTTTTGTTAGACTCACAGCTAAAATTTGAGAGATCCAATCATGTATAATATGAGTACCTTTAAAGAGTACTTAACTGGAATCTAAAATCCAAACTTCCAAAATATAAGAAAACAAGTAGTGAAAAATGGATGCCTCTGTTACGTCACAGCACAGAGATTCAAAATACGCTAGCAGGAAAGGCAGCAGAGTTTTACCTGATAATACGTAAGTCGTAAAGCATGAAGGAGGGGATAAGAACCAAAAGAAAAGCTATTTCTGTCATACCTAGAAACTCTGACGGACTGAAGATGGCTCACCTGCCATCATCATTGGGCTGAAGCAGTATTACACAGGATAGATGCACAAAAACCCACTAAATATCGAAGAGATGCACAAAGACCTTGTTTCTTCCACTCTATCACACAGAGTCATGCTCAAGGATGTTCGAATTCAGCCTTCTGAGAAACTTGTATGAGAGCAAGCTATCAGCACTTTGTGAAGAATCATTTTAAAGGTAAGTCTGGTAGCTCTGACATATTACCCACCAAAATTGGTTACATACAAGAAAATATTTTACTCAGTTTATAAAAAAATTTATTTATATACACTACACATTACTGTTAGGTCATCAATCTAATTTAATGGAATACTATAGTCATTCTGATTTCTACAAATGGTTTCATAAAAATGAATAGATTTTGGATTGGTTTTCCATAACAAAAATTTGAGCAGTCTTCTTGTTTAATTAGTTTTTGTTCCAAGTAAATCTGTTTTATTTTAAACAAATATACCACTGTGAAACTCCACTCATCCTAAGAAGCTAAGAAAACATTCCAGCAGTGCTTCCTTTCATCATCAAATCAATGTCTCTGTACTCTTTCTTTAATGTAACTGTTTTGGTAACTATGGCTCTAATTCCTGTTGTTAAGAAGGTCCAAGAAAAAAAAAAATCATGCCCCCAGGGCATTTTAAATTATCTTTCAAGAAATGGGTCATGAAAATACAAAGATGTAAATAATAATAATACACTAATAAAATAAAGGTATAAAATATAAGATGCCACAGAGAAACCTAATAAGTTATATAATAAGTGATCCAAATAATAAGGGCTATTTTTTTTTTAAAGAATATAGGATTAACAAAGGATTCTAACTGCTTTGTGATTAACTTGTTATGTGCTTTTGGGCAAATTACTCAACCCTTTTGATTCCCAATTTATCTACAAATTCAAACGTAAGAAGTAATGATCCTTCCTATTGTAAAACTCTCTGATAGCAAAGTTAGGTCAATACAGGAGGAAACAAAGCTCATTCTATTTACATCCCAAGCATCATGTATCTGCTGCTAAAAGGAAAAAGAGGGGAAGGATTGGACGTACAGACAGACACAGGGGCGGTGGGTTAGGAAAGAGAAAAGAAAAGAAGAAGAAAGTTTCTTTTAGTTGGTATTTATGTGTTCTGTGGAGAACCAGCGTTACAGTCTAGTTTAGCAGTTGCCATAAACTGAATGAGAACAAATAACCAATAAAGCTATGTAGCTATCTTTCTCAAAAGCAAGTGATTTTTAAAATGTCGGATTCTCTCTCTCTTTGGCTTGATATCCTTCAAATGGCTTCCACATCACTAAGATTAAAATTCAAGGTCCCTAACAGAGTTTACAAGACCTTACATAGAACACATGTCAACCTATGCTCTTGCCCCTCCCCACAGCACAGCACCCTGTCACTGTCACCATATCTACCACTGTCTTCCTCACTCTCATTACTACAATCATACTGGCTTCCTTGCTATTCCAAAAAATAATCCAAAAAACCATTAAGAATGTTTCCACTTTGGGGCCTCTGCACTTGCTGTTCCATCTTCCAGATACTATATAAATCACTCTCTCATTTCCTTCAGGTCTCTGCCTACATGACTTCTTTTCAGATAGGCCTTCTCAGAACACTATAAAAAAGCATTCTCCTCAACCTTCTATCAGTCTGCTTTACTTTTCTCAAAGTATTTACTACCACCTCACATATTTGCTTTTTCACTGTGTGTCCCCTGGCTAAAATAAAAGCTTTTTGAGGTTATAACTTTATCTATTTTGTTCATCACTTGTTTTGCAGTGCCAAGCCAGACTGCTTAAGGCAGCATACAGCAGACACTCTGTAAACTTCTGCTGAGCGACTGAGCTAATGAATACAGTGCTATGGCTTGTATGTTTGTTTGTCCCCTCCAAATCTCATGTTGAAGTTGGAGGTGGGGCTTGACAGCAGGTGTTTGGGTCATGGAGGACTTGGTGCCACCCTCCCAGTAATGAATGAGTTCCGCTATTAGTTCCCATGATTTAAGAGACTCCGGCACTTCCTCCTCTCACTTGCCATGTGATTGCTACACATGCCGGCTTCCCGTAACTTCCGCTATGAGTGGAAGCAGCTCGAGGCCCTCACCAGAAGCAGATGCTGGTGCCATGCTTCTTGTACCGCCTGCAGAATGGTGACCCAAATAAAACTCTTTTCTTTAAAAATCACCTAGTCTCGGTATTCCTTTATAGCAACCCAAATAGCCAAAGACAGCAAGGCTGCCCAAAGCTGTTATTTTCAATATCACTAATGAATATTTTTAAAATGTTAAAAACAAGACCAGCTTCAAATTCTCCAACTCAACTGCAACCCAAAGTACATTAAATTTGAAGAAAAAATTCCCACTTAGGTTCAGAAAAGGAAATTAAAAGTATAGAGTAGCTGGAATGTTATTTGTTTTACCTCTATTTCTGTAATATTGAAATCTATAATTAATTAGGCTCAAGTCACAAATCTCTTTAAAGTTTATAGCTATACTAATGTCCCCTGATACTTCCTCTACAACATTCTTGAATTCATAAAGAGTTTAGAAAGACACTTTCTTCCCTAATAATAGCAAGCTATGCAACTAAAATGAGATTCTATAATCATTTGGGGAATCAACATGAAAGAACCTCAGCAGTTCTTCCCTATACTACGGTTCAAGTTAAACAAACAGTAAGACAGCCTCACTGCTACCTCCATTGCATGGCTGTTGTTTGTTTGTTTAATTAGTAAACAGGGACAGTATATGTCTTGGCATCATGCACATAAACAATTTCACCTCATCTTCTGAAACTCTCAATCACTGTAAACTATGCCTAGCAATGCTGAAACCAAGTGAACCATGATGAAGCTATTAGAAAAGCTAAAAAGAAGTTATGTTTTTTGTTGTTGTTGTTGCTTGTTTGTTTCAATTTGTTACTTTAAGTAATATAAGTCTGGTACACAGAAAGAAAGGTAATACTTTCACTCCTCCCTGTTCAGAATGCATCTGGAGAATAATATTCAACTTGAACACTGCAGGTATTAATGGTGACACCGACAAACTGGAGAGCAAAGCAGAGAACAGAAATCAGGATAGTGAGACTCTACCAATCTGTGGCATGATGACTGCTGAAAGAGCTGGAAATAGATTGCCTAGAAAGAGAGTCCAGTGTGAACGCCCACCTCAAATATTTGTTCAGCTGATATGCGAAACCTGGAAGGTATTTATACCATGAGATTCCAGAGGGAGGAAAGCAAGCACTATTAAGCATTTCAAAGGAACGGTTTTCAGCTCCATATATGAAACATTTTCTCAACAAATAAAGCATTCTAAAGCTACAATTGGCTGTCTCCCGAGAAAGCAAGTTCCCTATCTAAATTGTTTAAGAAGAGGCTCAAAACTATTATTTAATACTGACGTTTATAAAAAGGGTTCTTACTCAAACAGAAGATTCTGGCTGTGGTAACATTAGAGTCTTTTCCATCTGAAATATCTATGAAAAGTCTTTTAAGAGTACATGCCAGAGTAAACAAAAAGAGTCTACAGAAGGAAGCCCCATCAGGCCGAGAAAACAGGCTCTCTTGATTTTGTTCTCCACACACCCCTGATTGGTCCCTTATATAATAGCTCTTCCATTCTCATCCCATTTCCATTACCTTGGAGTGGCCTTAAAAACCTCAAATTCATCAACAACCTCTTATCTCTGAGAACTGAGACCATCTGTGTCAACATGACTTACTAGTTTGTTAACGGAAATCTTTGCCTGGCAAAGATAAGACTATAAACCAAAAAAATAACCTACTGTTTGCTTCAAGAAATTCTCACAGATCAATTTATCAGAGACAACAGTCCATACACCTGGATAAACAGCTTACTTTAAGACTCTTGCCTTAGTGTCCAACAAACCTAAACTGTTCCGTCACAGAATTTGCCTAATCCACATAAGCTGCCTGTCTTAAAAAGCCCACCTTAAACCATTTAAGCGCAGATCCCAAAGCCCTATAAATATCCTTCTTCTACTTCTTCCTTCTGAAACACTGCAAAGTTTTTCTTACTGCAGTTACATTCTAATACATATGGCTTTGCTTTATTAACAGATCGATGACAACTGTGGGGAATTCAGCATCTCCATGCACCTACTTCTGTACTGAACCATCAAACAACCCCCAAACCCAAAACGGCTACTATATCGACTACAAAATTAACTTCCTTCCTGCAGCACTATTCTTATATTATTCTATGGCAACATTTTAAAAATAAAACACACACACACACGGTATTTTACAAATCATCTTCAATTTCAAAAGTACGTTAAGTAGAACTGTCCAGACACATACTATGTGATTCACTTTATGGTAACTTCAAGCAAAGGCAAGGCAATCTATGGTGATAAAAATCCTAACAGTGGCTTCCTATGAGGAATGGCAGGTGTACATGCAAGAGGCCCTGATGAAATTATGTGGGGGAATAAAAAGGCTTTATATTGATTATTACAGAGAAATATACACTTATTAAAATAGGCATTTAAGATCCATGTATTACACTAGTTGTACATTTTACTTCTATAACATTTTTTAAAGTCCATTTAAGATTTCTAATTCCAGACAAGATGAATGGAGGTACTTGTGTCTGTCTCTCTGGTTAAATACTGCCAAGCACCCTGGATATCACATACAAAACAAACATAAGATTCTGAAAGGCAGAGAGAAGAAAGCATACAGAATAGGGATCTCCGGACTAACACTATGATTCTTACTTAATATATCCTGGACTGGATGTTACTGGAGAACCGGGCAACCCAGAAACACCAACAGGCAAAGTCAAAAAAAAAAAAAAAAAAAAAAAGCTCCAGCCATTCTCTCTAGCCAAAGGACCAGAAAAGGGACAACAAACATTCTCTTTCAGACAAACACTGAAAGAGACATCTGTCTCTGTCAGACAAACAGTTTCTTAGGTAACTGCCCAACACCACTCTTTCTTCACATCATTCCACGATTTCCTACTGCTCAGATGATTAGGAGCAAATTACCACAAAGCTTTCAAGGTCCTTCATAATCTAGTAACAAATTATCTTTCTAGTCTCATTTCTTAACACTCACAGGCACTAACCACATCAAATTACTCTCTGTTCCCTCAACAAGGCATATGGCTTTGTTCATTCTGTCCTCTCTATCTTTCCACTTGTCCATTAACTGAAGAAATTTAATTTTTTTCCTATATCCAGTCTAAGGAAAAAGCTCTTTCACTCCTACTTACTCTATTCACACAGCACTTTGCTTATATTATGATTATAGCTAGTCTCATATTCTATCAGAAATTATCTGTAGAATCACCTACAGCCCTGAATAAATTGTGAACTTCACAAATACAGGAATTGAAACCAGAATATTATTACATCCCCAGAGCTACAAAGAGGGAAAAGCACACAGCAGTTATTCATTGAATTGAATTAAATAAATGACTCGAAGTGTGAGTATGTCTGGTGGAAAAGCATGACAAACTTTTTCCTGAGTCAGTGCAACTGCCTTTCTGGACCCAGAGATTATTTGGAGTTGAAATGTATTTGGATTTAGAATTTCATACCCTAAGCTGCTGCTTTCACTGTAATCTTGTCCTGTTTTCAATCTAAGGAATACGCAAAGGACAGGGTATTTAATCTCTACAACTAATAATAGATTCTATTCAAAAGTAGATAATAAAAAGATTATAAAAAGATTCTCATATTGCAGTATTGGAATGCCCTTTCTGCTGACTCAAGTCCTGTTTATTAAAAAATGGGCTAGGGAGACATAATATAGAGGCTTTTGCAGATGCTTATATAATTCTTGCTTCTATAGCACTTGTTGAAAGCCTAACCACTTGGCCAAAAAAATCTATTTCAAAAGTTCTATTTAACCTCTAAGTGCTTTATAAAACATTGAATTAGACTTTTCCTGTACACTGCCCTAAACAAAGTCCATACTCTTTGTAAACTGCACTAAATCTAACAAGCAACGAAGTATTCCAGTGGCTTCTCGCTCTTGTCAACTTCCTCATCTTTCAAACTCATATTGAAGGGAAAATGTCATGTGCTATCAGGATCTAAAGTTGATTTGAAAATACAACTATTAATAAGGAAATTACTTGCTGCATATAATCTTATTACTGGAGCAAACAGCATTTTTTAAAAGTCACATCAATTATATCAGATCATATGACCATTGTTAATGCTAGGTTTTATGGTAGATTCTGAATACTGACAGATGGAGACTAAAATCCAAGTCGTCTGTTTTACTACCATCAATGAAATAGTACAGAGAGAGCAAGAGGAGTTGTGAGAGAGTGAAGTCTAAAAGTTTCAAGAACTACAGTGAATGAAAGCGCTAGGAGAAAATGAAAAACAATGAGAATGCCTTCAGCAATGACTTAATAACCAGTAATGAAATACACATTACAATTCACTGAATAGTTGTTACAGTTAAATGACTGCTAGTTATATTTACAATGTATTTTAATAAAATTGCTAACTTAAAATAGGCTGAAGATGGCTGCCCATGGTTGGCTCACCCCTGTAATCCGGGCACTTTGGCAGGCCAGTATTGGAGTATCACTTGAGGCTAGGAATTCAAGACCAGCCTAGATGATACAGCAAGACCCTGTCTCTACAAAAAAAAAAAAAAAAAAAAATTTTTAATTAGTTAGGCATAGTGGCATGCACCTGCAGTCTCAGCTACTAAGGAGGCTGAGGTGGAAGGATGGTTTGAGCCTAGGATTTTGGAGTTATAGTGAGCTGTGATCACGCCACTGAACTCCAGCCTGGGCCACAGAAGGAGACCCTGTCTCAAAAAAAAGAAAAGAAAAGAAAAGAAGAGAATGGTCCATGCTTTTAGAACTTAATATGTTAACTGATAAGCAAACTGGAGAACAATAAAGGTTTCTATTTGTAAGCAACAGAAGAGCATAATGAAGATGTATCACAGTCAAACATATAAAAAAATTTCATTTTCACCTAGTAATGAGAGAATGGCATAGAAAAAATATCTTAAATATCTAATATTGTCAGATACTCTAATTAACTAATAGCAAATATTCTGAGATGCAATAGTGTAAACAATTTAGGTGCCGTAGAGATTACCTTGATAACATAATAAAGACATTTCTAAACCATAAATGAGGTTTGAGGCAGTCTCATATAATGGGAAAAGCATTCCTGAAGTTGAAGTTGAGTTTACATTTTGAACCTAAAACTACAACTTAAGGATTTAGTAAGTATATAAACAGAAAATCAAGTCTCAGACGCAATATACAGTTACTACTTATTTCATAATTGATTGTTTTCATACATTTAGTGAAAGAAATTGTAAAGTCACCTAACTTACAGAGTTTTTAACAGATTTTTGCAGAATTTGATGTAGAACACAATAATTTTATTCCTTGGCAGAAATAAAATGTTGCTTTTCACAGTAATTGCTAATTTGGGAGAAAATTACAGCATTTTTGCATTATTAACATAGCAGCTTTGCTAGACATCTATTATAAAATTCATTTTAGGAACAAGGCTTACTTTGAATATTATAATCTTCAATAGTATTTTTTAAGTTTCATTTTAAGGGATAAAATAAAAGAGTACAAGTTATAGTAAAGAAATATTTTAAATTGTTTTTAAATTTGTATGGTATATATTAACTTTGTATTTCAATACACAGTTTGGGGTAAACCAAATTAAATATATTTTGGATAAGTCCAAAACTTTTCAAAGATATTAAGCTCTGGTATACCCTGTATAAGGTAATTTATTAACTAGACTAAACATTGATATTGTTAGATAGCTAGAAATAATTTCACAAATAATAATCTTTGCATTGTATATAGTAAAGTCTCCTAGTTACTACATAAATAAAAATAAATGTAAAACAATTTCTCAAGTTACTCCAAAAACAGGCAAACAAAAACAAAGTCCTTTACATTTTATAAATACATAGGAAAACACAGGCAGCATTATGACCTAAACAGATAATAAACATAACCCACTAGGTCTGGTCGTTTTACATGCACTTTCTTTGGCTCATTCATTCATTCATTCAACAGATATGTGCAGCCTTACAGAGAGAATTATAAAGATGAGTAAAATTCTGATTCTGTGGTCAAGATATTTGCATTTGAGAAAGTTGTAGCAATACAGCCAACTAGACCCCCAGCACTTGGCTCCCTCACAAAGACAGCCAAAACCTATGAAAACCTCTGGTATATAGCAAAGGCTGTGCAAGGAGGAAAGTTCATAGCCCTAAATGCCTACATCAAAAAGTCTGAACGAGCACAAACAGACCATCTAAGGTCACAGCTCAAGGAACTAGAGAAACAAGAATAAACCAAACCCAAACTCAGCAGAAGAAAGGAAATAACCACGATCAGAGCAGAACTAAATGAAATTGAAAGAAAAAAATACAAAAGATAAATGAAACAAAAAGCTGGTTCTTTGAAAATATAAATAAAACTGATAGATCATTAGCAAGATTAACCAAGAAAAATAGAGACAAAATCCAAACAAGCTCAATAAGAAATAAAACGGGAGATATTACAGCTGACACAATTGAAATACAAAAGATCATTCAAGGTTACTATGAACACCTTTACACACCTAAACTAGAAAATCTACAGAGATGGCTAAATTCCTGGCAAGCTGCAACCCTCCTAGCTTATTTGATACCCTGAACAGCAGCAAGATTGAAATGATAATTTAAAAATTACCAACAAAAAAAAGTCCAGGACCAGACAGATTCACAGCAGAATTCTACCAGACATTCAAAGAAGAATTGGTGCCAATTCTACTGACACTATTCCACAAGACAGAGAAAGAAGGAACCCTCCCTAAATCATTCTATGAAGCCAGTATCACCCTAATACCAAAACCAGGAAAAGATATAACCAAAAAAGAAAACTACAGACCGATATCCCTGATGAGCACAGGTGCTAAAATTCCTAACAAGATGCTAGCTAACTGAACCCAACAACCTATCAAACAGATAATCCACCTGAACAGATGATCAAGTGGGTTTCATACTAGGGATGCAGGGATCCAGGCACACAGTGTAAACTGTCAGTGAATTTACCATTCTGGGGTCTGGAGAATGGTGGCCCTCTTCTTACAACTCCACGAGGCAATGTCCCAGTAGAGACTCTGTGTGAGGGCTCTGACCCCACATTTCTCTTCCACACTGCACTAACAGAAGTTCTTCATGAGTGCCCCACCCCTGCAGCGAACTTCTGCCTTGACATCCAGGTGTTTCCATACATCCTCTGAAATCTATGCAGAGGTTCCAAAACCTCCATTCTTGACTGCTGTGTACTCACATGCTCAACACCACATGGAAGCTGCTAAGGCTTGGAGCTTGTGCCCTCGGAATCCACATCCCGAGCTGTACCTTGGCCCCTTTTAGTCACAGCTGGAGCAAAAAGGACACAAGGCACCAAGTCCCTAGGCTGCACATGACACAAGAACCCTGAGCCCAGCCCATGAAACCATTTTTGCCTCCTAGGCCTCTGGGCCTGTGATGGGAGGGGCTGCCGTGAAGACCTTTAACATGCCCTGGACAAATTTTCCCCATTGTCTGGGGGATTAACATTCAGCTCCTCATTATTTATGCAAATTTCTACAGCTGGCTTGAATGTCTCCTCAGAAAATGGGTTTTTCTTTTCTATCTCATTGTCAGGCTGTAAATTTTGTGAACTTTTATGCTGTGCCTCCCTCATAAAACTGAATGTGTTTAACAGCACCCACCTCACTTCATGAATGCTTTGCTGCTTAGAAATTTCTTCCACCAGATACCGTAAATCATCTCTCTTGAGTTCAAAGTTGTGCAAATCTCTAGGGCAGGGGCAACATGCCACCAGTCTCTTTGCTAAAACATAACAAGAGTCACCTTTGCTCCAGTTCCCAACATGTTCCTCATCTCCATCTGAGACCACGTTAGTCTGGATTTCATTGTTCATATCACTATCAGCATTTTGGTCAAAGCCATTCAACAAGTCTCTAGGGAGTTCCAAACTTTCCCACATTTTCCTGTCTTCTTCTAAAGCCCCCAAACTTTTCCAACCTCTCCCTCTTACCAAGTTTCAAAGTCACTTCCACATTTTTGGGTAGCTTTTCAGCAACGCCCCAATCTACTGGTACCAATTTACTGTATTTGTCCATTTTCACACTGCTGATAAAGACACAAGAAGAAGAAGAGGTTTAATGAACTTAAGTCCCACTTGGCTTGGGAGGCCTCACAATCATGGCAGAAGACAAGGAGGAACAAGTCACGTTTTAATGGATGGTGGCAAGAGAGAGTTAATGCAGGGGAACTCCTCTTTATAAAACCACCAGATCTCGTAAGACTTACTCTATCATGAGAACAGCATGATAAAGACCTGCCCCCATGATTCAATTATGTCTCACTGGGTCCCCCCCATGACATGTGGGAACCATGGGAGTTAACATTCAAGATGAGATTTAGGTGGGGACACAACCAAACCACATCAGAGGGTGCTAACTGCGTGCCCTCCTGTGCCCAATCTTTCTTTCCACTGACACCACCGCTGCGCTGACACTAGTGGCCTTGCCCCCAACGCTGCACTGCCACCGCTGCCTGTGTGAATGGAGGGCACCAGTCCCATGCCCAAAAGATCTCTGCCCCTGCTCTGGCACTGGCAATGGTGCAAACACATGCTTGGATGCCAGCACACCCAACACCTCAGCTTGGCCAACGAGCACGCACCCCGCCAGGCTGCTGCTGCTGCTGCCATGAGTAAACCAGCACAAATCTCACTGCCATCTTCCCATCAAGCACTTTGGCTGACACCACTCATGGGAGTGTTGTGACCAGCTATCTGGGAACAACTCACCCCCTCTAGTAATCAGGAGGAACCAGAGAACAAAGCTAGAGCCTGAAACCAGCACCCCAGAGTTAGGGCATGCAGCTCGGGAGTCTTCAGCTAAGCCATGGTCCCCCAAAATCTTCCAGCAACAAAGCCAGTCAACCAAACCCACCTTATACCATAATCAAGGCCCCAAGGATATCACAGAGGATAAAAGAACAAAAAACTCATCCAAAGGATGGTAACTTGCAAGACTGAAAGGACATCAGCCCGCAAAGATAAAAAGAAACCAGCGCAAGAACTCTGGCAATTCAAAAAGCCAGAGTGTCTTCTTACCTCCAAATGACCACACTAGTTCCCCGACAATCATTTTTTTTTTTTTTTTTTTTTTTTGTATAGAGCTTCTCTCTTGTTGCCCATGCTGGAGAGAAATGGCATGATCTCGGCTTACTGCAGCCTCCCAGGTTCAAGTGATTTTCCTGCCTCAGCCTCCTGAGTGGCTGGGATTACAGGCGCACGCCACCACGCTTGGCTAATTTTGTATTTCCAGTAGAGACAGGATTTCACCATGTTGGCCAGTCTGGTCTCAAACTCCTGACATCAGGTGATCCGCCCGCCTCGTCCTCCCAAAGTGCTAGAATTACAGGCATGAGCCACTGCGCCTGGCCAACATGGTTCTTAACCAGGGTAAAATAACAGAAATACAATTCAGAATATGGATAGAAACGAAGATCACCAGGATTAAAGAGAAAGTTGAAACCCAGTCCAAGGATTCTAAGGAATACAATAAAATTATACAGGAGATGAAAGACAAAATGGCTATTTCAACAAAGAACTAAACTGAGGTAATAGAGCTAAAAAACTCAAAGAATTTCAGAATACAATCACAAGTATCAACAGCAGAATGGAGCAACCTGAGGAAGGAATCTCAGAGGTCAAAGACTGGCTCTTTGAAACTCATTCAGAAATGAAGAACAAACAATAAAGAAGAATGAACAAAACCTATGTAAAAAATGGGACTATGTAAAGCGACCCAAATCTACGACTCATTGGTGTCCCTGAAAGGGAGAGAAAGCAAGCAACTTGGAAAGTGTATTTCAGGATATCTATCATCCATGAAAATTTCCCCTAGCCTGCTAGAGGGGCTAACAGCCAACATTTAGAGTCAGGAAATGAAGAGAACCCCTGTGAAATGCTATACACGATGACCATCCCAAGACACACAATCATGAGATTCTCTAAGGTCAAAATGAAAGGAAAAAAGTTAAGGCAGCTAGAGAGAAGGGCCAGATCACCTATAAAGGGAACCCCCAATAAGGCTTAAAATAGCAGAAACCCTACAAGCCAGGAGAGACTGGGGACCTGTATTCAGCATTCTTTAAAAAAAAAAAAAAAAAAAAAAAAGAACAAACTAACTTCCAACCAAGAGTTTTATATCCAGCCAAATTCAGCTTCATAAGCAAAGAAGTAAAATCCTTTTTGGAAAGAAAATGCTAAGGGAATTTGTGACCACCAGCACCACCTTAAAAGAGGTTCTGAAGGGAGTACTAAATGTGGAAAGAAAATATCATTACTGGCCACTACAAAAATATACTTAAATACATACACCAGCGACACTGTAAAGCAACCACACAAACAAGTTTACATAATAACCAGCTAACAGTATGATGACAGGACCAAATCCACACATATCAATATCAACCTTGAATATAAACAGGCTAAATGCCCCAATTAAAAGGCACAAAGTGGCCAGTTGAATAAAGAATCAAGAGCCAATGGTAAGTTGTCTTCAACAGATCCATCTCACACGCAATCACATCTGCAGGCTCAATGTGAAGAGATGGAGGAAAATCTACCAAGCAAATGGAAAACAGAAGAAAGCAGAGGTTGGTATTCTAATTTCAGACAAAACAGTCTTTAAAGCAACAAAGACCAAGAAAGACAAGCCCTTTACATAGTGGCAAACGGCCCAATTTAACAGGAGGACCTAACTATCTTAAACATATATGCACCCAACAGAGGAACACACAGATTCATAAAACATGTTCTTAGAGACCTATGAAGAGACTGACATAACCACACAGTCCAATAGTGGAAAACTAATAAGTTAAATTGACCACTAGCTAAAGTACTAAAGTAAGAGACAACATCCAAATAAACTCAATCAGAAATGACAAAGGGGGTGCTACCACTGACTACACGGAAATATAAAAAAAAGCCCTCAGAAACTACTACAAATACCTCTATGCACACAAGCTAGAAAACCTAGAAGAAACAGATAAATTCCTGGAAACATACAACCTCCCATGATTGAACCAGGAAGAAGCTGAATCCCTGAACTGACTAACAGTAAGTTCTGAAACTGAGTAAGTAATAAAAAGCCTAACAACAAGAAAAAGCCCAGGACCAGATGGATTCAAAGTGAAATTCTACCAGATGTATAAAGAAGAGCTGCTACCATTCCCACTGAAACTACAGCAAAAAATAAATACATAAATAAATAAATAAATAAATAAATAAAAAAGAGGGGTCTCCTCCAGAACCCATTCTATGAGGCTAGCTAGCATCATCCTGATACCAAAAACTGACAGAGTTACAACTAAACCAGAAAACATTAGGCCAACATTTTTTATGAACATGGACCAAAAAATCCTCAACAAAATACTAGCAAACTAAATCCAGCAGTATATCAAAAAGTTAATCCACCATGATCAAGAAGTCTTTATCTCTGGGATGCAATGTTGGTTCAACATACACAAATCAATAAATGTGATGTACAACATAACAGAACTAATAAAACAAACCACATGTGCCAGGTGCGGTGGCTCACGCCTGTAATCCCAGCACTTTGGGAAGCCATGGCGGATGGATTACTTCAGGCCAAGAGTTCTAGACCAGCCTGGCCAACATGGTGAAACCCTGTCTCTACTAAAAATACAAAAATTAGCCAGGCATGGTGGCAAGCACCTGTAATCCCAGTTACTTGGGAGGCTGAGGCATGAGAATCGTTTGAACCCAAGAGGCAGAGGTTGCAGTGAATTAACATCATACCACTGCACTCCAGCCTAGGCAAGAGAGCGAGACTCTGTCTCAAAACAAAAACCAGAACCACCTGATCATCTGCATACATGAACGGCTTTCAAAAAAATTCAATATTCCTTCATGTTAAAAACCCTCAACAAACTAGACATTGAAGGAACATATTTCAAGAGCCCTCTATGAAAAACCCACTGCCAACATCATAGTGAATGGGCAAAGCTGGAAACATTCCCCTTGAAAGGTGGAACAAGATGAAGATGCCTTCTCTTACCACTCCAATGTAACATGGTACTGTTAAGTCCTAGCAAGAGAAATCCAGCAAGAAAACGAAATAAAAGGCATCAAAATAAAAAGAAAGGAAGCCAAATTATCTATGTTTGCTGACAATATAGCTCTATACCTAGAAAACCCCATAGTCTCTGTCCAAAAGCTCCTTGATCTGCTAAACAATTTCAGCAAAGTTTCAGGATAGTAAATCATGTAGAAAAATCAATAGCATTCCTATACACCAACAACATCCAAGGTGAAAGCCAAATTTAAGAATGCAATCCCATTCATAATTGCCACAAAAAGAATAAAATACTTAAGAATACAGATAACCAAGGAAGTAAAAGATCTCTGAAATATTTCATAATTGTAAAACACTGTTCAAAGAAATGAGAGATGATAGAAACAAATGGAAAAACATTCCATGTTCATGATTATGAAGAATCACTATAGTTAAAATGACCACATTGCCCAAAGCAATCCACAAATTCATTGATATTCCTATAAAACTACCAAGGACATTCTTCACAAAATTAGGAAAAAAAACTATTTTAAAATTCATATGGAACCAAAAATGGGCAAAGCTGGAAGCATTTGGCATTACCAGACTTCAAACTATACTGCAATGCTACAGTAACCATAACACCATTGTACTGGTACAAATATAGACACACAGACCAATGGAACAGAATGAGGAGCCTGGAAGTAATGCTGCAAACCCACAACTATCTGATCTTTGACAAACCTGACAAAAACAAACAATGGCGAAACGATTCCCTATTCAGTAAATGGTGCTGGGATAACTTGCTAGCCATATGCTGAGGATTGAAATTGGATCCCTTCCTTACACCCTACACAAAAATCAACTCAAGATGGATGAAATACTTAAACGTAAAACCAAAACTATAAAACCCCAGAAGATAACCCAGGAAATACCGTTCTGGAGATAGGATCTGGCAAAGATTTCACGATGAAGACGCTCAAAGCAACTGCAAGAAAGAGAAAAATTGACGAATGGGACATAATTAAACTAAAGAGTTTCTGCACACCAGAAGAAGTTATCAACAGCATAAACAGACAACCTACAGGATAGGAGAAAGTGGTGGCAAATTATGCATCTGACAAAGGTCTAATATCCAGAATTTGTAAGAAAAATAAGCAAAAAAAACCTTCCCTTTAAAAGTGGGCAAAGGACATGAACTGACACTTTTCAAAAGCAGACAAACACCTGGCCCACAAGCATAAGAAGAAATGCTCAACATCGTTAATCATTACAGAAATGCAAATCAAAACCACAATGAGATGCTACCTCACACCAATCAGAATGGCTACTAAAAAGACAGACAATAATAGATTTTGGCGAGATGGTGGAAAAGAAGAAAGCTTATACACTGCTGGTGGGAGTGTAAATTAGTTCTGCCAATGTGGAAGGCAGTCTGGCGATTTCTCAAAGAACTTAAAACAGAATTAATTACCATTTGACCCAGCAATCCCATTATTGTGTATACACCCCAAAAATGTAAGTTGTTCTACCATAAAGACACATAGACGTGTATGTGCATCACAACACTATTCATAGGAGCAAAGAAATGGAATTAACCTAAATGTTCATCAATGGTAGAACAGATAAAGACAATGTGGTGCATATATACATGTATATATATACACGACTATTAAGCGGCCATAAAAAAGAATGAGATCATGTGCTTTGCAGAACATGAATGGAGTTGGATGCCATTATCCTAAGTGAACTAACACAGGAACAGAAAACCAAATAGAGCATGTTCTCACTTATAAGTGGATGGTAAACACTGAGTACATATAGACACAAAGAAAGGAACAACCTCTCCCAATTGGTACCACAACCCCGATTGCCAGGCATGGTGTTGGTGGATTGGTTACTTTGTCTCTTACCATTGGTGTCTGTGCCATTAAACTGCAAGACATGGCTGAGCAAGATCCATTCGGTGTCCCTGTTGGCACCCCTGGGGATCCTGTCCTGGGGAATGGAGTGGCCGGCACCAGTGAAGAAGACCCAGCAGCGGCCTTCTTGGCACAGCAAGAGAGCAAGACTACGGGTAGCAAGAACAACAAGGCCACCTTCGACATCCTGGATGGTGTCGCCCCCTGGCCCCAGCCACAAGGCAAACAGCTAGGGGTCCAGATGCTGTTGACGGAGTGATGATGGTGACTACCACCAGGAAATTAATGGTCCAAGAGACAATTATGCAGCTATTTCACAAGTGGATCGATTCTAATCACAGCCTGAAAATATTTGCAAATGGAAAGAAGAGAAAATGGAACGCTTAGAAGCACTTGCTGGCTATTCTCAGAAGCAAGAAGCAGAGTGGAAAGAAAACATGAAAAAGGAGCTGGAAGAGTGGTGTGCAAGACAAGACGAGCAGCTACAGAAAACAAAGGCAAACAACAAAGGGCAAAGGGCAGAAGATTTTGTAAATGACTTTGATGAGTCATCCCCCAGCACTGAGTGGCATCAAGTGGCCTGGCTGTGTGACTGTAACCCCAGGTCCAGCAAGCAGGCCGAAGAGGTCCCCCGCACACACTCAGTCCTCAGCTCCCTCGGGCAGGCACCCCTGGTGCACTGATGAACCGCCCTTGGAAACACTACATCTGCAGTATCTTCATCCTACCCAGTGAAGTTCTACAAAGTAACTGGATTAATTATGCTGAGTTCTTTTGGACCAAACTTTTTTGTGTTTAGAGCTGACTGTTGTTTGTGATTGCATGTTTCCTTCAACTGTGTCCTCCCTGGCATACAGAGAGGAGGGGGAAGGAGGAAATGGAAGGGAGGGAAGCCTCCTAACAGTAGCTTCAACCTGTGCTTTTGTGTATTATTCTGAGAATAAATTTCTATTTCAAACAAAAACAAAAAACAAAAGACAGAAACAACAGACACTAGGACCTACTTGAGGGTGAGGATCATAAAACTACCCATCAGGTACTATACTGATTACCTGGGCAGTGAAATAATCTGTACATCAAACCCCTGTGACATACAGTTTAGCTATATAACAGCACGTGTACCCTTGAACCTAAAAGTTAAAAACAAAGAATACTAAGTGTTAGTTTTTGAATGTTCATCTCATGTAAGGCTACGAAAAACTTACTAAAATCATAGACTAGCATGGTATGGAATCAAAACCTAATGACGCTTGATAAACATGCATTGAAAAGAATTTTTCTGAGTTATTGAAATGTACATCTTGTTTTGAAATTGTAGAGTTATAAATGAAAAATGTTTTTTTCAATCCTGAATGTACATAATTATGAATTATCTTTAATATAATTATACTTAACTTCATTGATGTGAAAATAATTTCTTTTTTTTTTAAGACCATAGGACTCTTTCCAATGTACTACACAATTTACCTAACAGGAAAAAATTTAAAGAATATGAAAAAGTTAACAAGTAGTTTATCCCTTTCTCTGTGGGAGCACTGATTCTGTCTTTTTGTTCTTACACTTTCTCCTCTGATGTAGTATTTCTTCTTGATACTCAGAGAATAATGAACTATATTAGATGAAGTTTGACATATTAAGACACATTCGCATTATGCAGTTCTATAATCCTACTGTGCATGTGGTTTTAATTACAAACAAATGTTAGCAGAGAAAACAATTTTTTTCTGATCCACTTAACATTTTGAAAGGCTAAAGATATAATTTGAGTTCCTATTTGCAAAGAAAGATTTATTTATCTATGCAATATCGTTAATTTAGTATCTACCATGTGTGAATGCTTTGTTATGAAGTAAGGGTACAATTCAAATGGTTCTTCATTGTAATTAATTGCCAGGATCATAGGTAGGTAGCAACAATTGAAGGGAGGTATAAGAGCAGTCTGGACTGGCAATCAAGATGCAGTCAGATGTTAGGATAAAGAATGCATATAGTTTAGTTTAAATGGTGACACTAAAAATTAAAACCAGGTGGAAAGAAGGAATGAAGAGGCGACACAAATATGAAAAAATAAAAAGGAATATAAAGATAAGGCAGAGTTTGTAAGAGATCAGATGCAGTGTCACAGCCATAAAATGACCATGGTGCTGAGGCAAAATTCTAAAACAATTCCAGTCTCAAATATCATGCAACTCAATAAGAAGTGAAGCTCTGAAGACTGAGACTTTAGGCTAACCGATATCATATTATGTATCCCCACTAGACAATGAGCTGCATGATACATCTGTACTACTAGTGCAAACAGAGTACATAACAGATACGTGAGGTGGATAGAAAAATAAAGGCATAAATAAATAAAAGGGAAGAATCTCAATTCCAAATACTACCACCAAGATTTCTGTATATCCTTAACGTGTGTCAATTACTCTTGTCTTGCTGGGTTTTTTGGTTTAGGATAATGTTAACATTCTCTTTCCTGGTGATATGAAGACTGTAATAAAGCTACTGAATGCCCTTTGTAAATATTTCTGTTGAAAGCATTACATTTAATCTAAATCAGTCTATATGATTTTTAACTTTTTTAAAAAATGGGATGATAGCATCCTTAATGGCTCTCAAAGACCTAGCATATACAAAATCCCTGAGGCATGAAAGTGAAAAAAGTTGGATAAAGTATAATATGGTTGCCTAAGAAATAGGAAAAAAATGCCTCAATGATAAATTTTAGACTACATCAGCAGGTCATTTTGCAATAAAATGTTCTGCATGTGCATGTAGAATATAACACTCAGTTTTACTCACAACTGAATTATAATGCAGTGAAAATTTTTGGACTATATCTGGCAAACCCAGAGAAATTCTTGTCAAGCAGTAGCTAAAATCCCAATCTTGAAAGTAACGCATTTGTTCATGGTGGGAGTTACAGCCTACGCATAAGCTTTATTTCGTCAAGTGCATATTGTTAAAAGATTATTGCTTTTTTAACAACAGAAATTGTTTCTATGTCCGATGTAACCATACGTTTGTATAGTTTCCCTTTGAGTTACACAATAATGACTGCTTTTGTGTTGACTTTCATGCTGTTCAGTGGACCATTAGTACTTGACTTGTGCCATTACATAGTATCTTAATAGTGACAAACAAATAAACTTGCAAATCAGCACAGCACCACACTGCCTGCACTATTAATTTTCTTTATATTCTCTGTGTTCATTTACATTTAAGTTCAATGAAGAAACACTTTGTCAATATCTTCAGGTTTTCCTAGACATGTTTGATTTCACAATTAACATGAAAATGTGAGCGGAGTCACTAGCCTTACAAATACCACTAATTTTTCAAAAAAAAAAACAAAGAACTAAAAGAACACCCAGCAAAATACTCCTGTCTTTTATTAAGCTTGTCAGGCCCAATTTGCTCACTGCAGTTGGAAAATTCAGCTATTAAAGATAGAATCAGAATATCAGAGCTGATACAGGTCTGTTATACACTGATTCTGTTGATTGCCACAAACTATGTGCCATTCTAAACAGTGTTTTCCCCAAATGTACACTGTTGATGTTGAGGTCAATGTGCAGTAGAAATAAATGGCTCAGAGGACTGCAGTGAACACCACTTCTGAAAAATACAATTCAAAACAAAGGCCCTGTTGACATAGCATCAATAATAAACTTTCTGATAAGGGAACAAATTATCTATCCATCTGTTTAAGAATTTTTTAAATCTTCAAGATGTCTAACTAGAAACAGCCGGGAACTGTCTATTCCACCAAGCGGAACCAAAATATCAAATAAACCATCACACTCTGAATAAAGATTTTGTGAGAAAGCATCAGGTCAACAGAGAGGAGATGGACATTGTGATTAAAGAGGGAGGAAGCTAGGAGGCCACTCAGAGTCGCTGGGCACTAGGACCGGCCCCCTGTACTGAACCAGACCTGAAGAAGCAGTGAGTGAAGGAACTTCGGCACCACACTCCCACCACATACCTCTGGGATCCCAGCTACAGGTTTCCCAAGACCCCCAAAGACCTCTGAACTGGCAGGGAAGACACCCAGAGAACAGGCAGAAGCACAGCTCAAACTTGCATACATCCCCAAATGTTTCACTGTGCAGTGCAGCTGCAGCAAAATGTGGGACCATAGGTGTCCATGCCCCAAGGCTTGCCATGCTGTACTGAGTGGCTGCAGCTCCTGCTGTCTGCTAGGCTGGAAGAGAGCAGAGCCACCATTGCTACAGGGCTGGGGGGCATCTGATCCATGTAACCCCGTGGCCTCTCCTAAGCCTGCCTGCCTGAGTGATCTTGCAGAAGTGTGCCCACAGCACAGCCTCCATTGCCCCATCTGAGTGTTTTGCTGCAGGCCTAGGAGCAGTCTGCTCTCCTGCAGCACATCTGGTGCCTGACATCCAGGGGCTAGAGAACAAACCCCTGAATCTGGTCCCAACTCCCCAGGACTTGACGACACCACCCAGGGATACCAAGCGAGATCTGTGGCCTTAGCTTGAGTGGGGAAGCAGCCCTCAGTCTCAGAACACAGAGAAGACTGTGGCATGGGCTCATGTGCTGACATCAGAGCTGGGCATCCTCCCTTCCATAAGACCAGTCCGGGATGAATGCAGCCTGACAGCCAGCTGCAGCTTCTTCCCCAAGGAGTCCCAAGGCATCAAATGTCTAGAACAGTTATCTGGGTGCAGAAGGCTTAGGACAAGCTTAGCCGGTTGGGCCTGCTCCTGGTGCAGACACTGGAGGGAGACCCACCAGGTCAGGAGAACTCAAGCTTGCTGGGCTGCCAGGTTGAAAATATACCAGTTGTACATATGGTTCCACTGCTGCCCTGGCCAGGATCCTCTGCCCTTCATCTGCTGCATCACCAGACCACCGGTGAACACACTCCACAACTCGCTCTGACTCTCGCAAATACAGAGAAGAGCGGGTTTCCAACGAGTTGTGACTCTCCTGGACTGCTCTACAGGAGGCAGAAGCATAGCCCATTAGAGCCCACCCCCTACCCACCCCCAGGGCAAGGAAAACATTGGAAAGGCACCAGTAGTTGAATGGGTTACCGCCAAAGCTCAGAAAGCAGAGAGGCAGTCATATCTCGCCCCCGCCTTCCCTCCCCAGAGCACTACTGTGGATGCAATGAAATACAATAGTGGAGAGCACAACTAAGATCCTATTTGCATGCCCTTACCTCTTAAGTGTCATCCAGTGGACTGCACTCTGAATTACACCACCAAACAAAACCACATTGCTTCAACACTCAGAGCCTGTGAAACCCACCACAGGAACCTATTTACAACCAAGGAAACCGTACAAAGTCTTGGCCCTATGAAAGCACTCAGAGACAAAGCCAACTGACTATACACACCATACACCATAGTCAAACCTTCAAGGAAAAAAGAATATAAAAATAAAAAGCCCCAACCAAACAACAGCAAATTCAAAAAGAAAAAGCAGCACCAGTTCTTTCTGAGAAGGAATCAGTGCAGGAAGTACAAGAATTGAAAAAGTTCGTCTTTTGTAATGTCCAAAGGATTGCACTAGCTCCCTAACAATCGATCCTAACCAGGATGAAATGTGTGAAATTAAAGATATAAATTCAGAAGCTGGATGGCAAAGAAGCTCAATGAGATCCAACAGGAAGTTGAAATCCACTCCAAGCACGTCAGAAAAGCAATTCAAGATTTGAAAGACAACAAAGATATAGTAAGAAAGAAACAAACTAAACCTCTGGAATTGAGAAATCCACTACAGGAATTTCAAATTACAGTTGGAAGTCTTAACAATAGACTAGATCAAGCAGAAGAAACAATTTCAGAGCCTGAAGATCACTCCTTCAAATCAACCCAGTCAGATAAAGAAAAAATAATTTTAAAAAATGAACAAAGCCTCTGAGAAATAAGAGATTATGTAAAACAACCAAATCTATGACTCATTTTGCATTCTTAAGAGAAAGCAGAAAACTTGGAAAACATATTTGAGGATATAACCCACAAATATTTCCCCAATCTTGTTAGAGAAATGAATGTGCAAATAAAAAGAAATGCAGAGATTCCCTGCAAGAAACTACACAAGATGACTGTCCCCAAGGCAAATAGTCATCAGCCTTTCCAAGGACAATGCAAAAGAAAAATCTTAAGGCAGCTAGAGAAAAGGGTCATATCACCTATGAAGGGAACCCCATCAGGCTAACATAGGAATTCCTGTCAGAAAACATATAAGCCAGAAGAGAGCGGGGCCAACTTTTAGAATTCTTAAAGAAACAAAATTCCAACCAAGAATTTCATCTCATGCCAAATAAGCTGATAAGTGAAAAAATAAAATCTTTCCCAGAGAATCAATCACTACGAGAATTCATTACCACAAGACTGGCTTTACAAGAGCTACTTAAGAAAGTTCTAAACATGGAAACAAAGAATAATAGCTGCCACCACAGAAACACACATAAGCACATGGCCCAGAGACCCTATAACGCAACTACACAATCAAGACTAAAGGTTAACCAGCTAACACCACCACAACAGGAAGAAAACTTCGCATATCAGTATTAACGTTGAATGTAAACAGTCTAAATGCTCCACTTAATAGACAGTGGAAAACTGCATTAAAATATGTTCCATCTCCAATAGATCCATTTCACATGTAACAATACTCATAGGCTCAAAGTAATGGATAAAGATCTAACACTCAAAAGAAAAACAAAACACAGCAGAGACTGTACTTATATGAGATAAAACTGACTTTAAATCAACAACAGTTAAAAAAGGACAAAGAAGGTAATTACATAATGATAAAGAGTTCATTCAGAAGACTTAAGTATCTTAAATATATATGCATCCAAAATTGGAGCACCTAGATTCATAAAACATTCATAAAAAATTTCTAGACTTACAAAAAGACTTGGATAGGCACACAACAATAGTGGGGGAATGTCGAGACCTCAATCACAGCATTAGACAGATAACTGAGGCAGAAAATTAACAAAGAAATTCTGAACTTAAATTAAATGCAATGGACTTAACTGACATCTACAGAATACTCTGCAAAACAACCACAGAATAAACATTCTTCTTATCTTATCTGAACATGAAACATACTCAAAGATCAATCACATCCTTGGTCACAAAGTATTCAAAACAATCAAAATCATACCGAGCATATTCTCAGATCACAGTGGAATAAAAATAGAAATTAATTTCAAGAGGAAATCTCAAAAACACAAAATTACACATTAACTAAACAACTTGCTCCTGAATGATTTTTGGGTAAATAACAAATTAAGGCAGAAAATAAAAAATTCTTTGAATCAAATGACAGCAAAGATACAACATACCAAAATCTTTAGGATACAGTAAAAGCAATGTTAAGAGAAATGTTTATAGTGTTTAAATACCTATATCAAGAAGACAGAAAAATCTCAACGATGTAACATCACATCTAGAGAAATTAGAAAAACAAGAAAAAACTAGCCCAAAAGGTAGCAGACAAAAATAAATAACTAAAATCAGAGCATAACTGAATGAAATTGAAGCCCAGAAATCTACATAAAGAATCAATGAAACCAAAAGTTGGTTCTTTGAAAGGATAAACAAGATCAAAAGACTATTGGCTAGATTAACAAAGAAGAAAAAGAAAAGATCCAAATAAGCACAATCAGAAATGACAAAGGTGACGTTACAACTGATGCCACAGAAATAAAAAAGATACTCAGGCACTATATTGATACCTCATTGTACAAAAACTAGAAAATCTAGAGTAAATAGATAAATTCCTGGAAACATACACTCTTCCAAGACTGAACCAGGAAGAAACCGAAACCCTGAACAGACAAATACTGACTTCCGAAATTGAATCAGTAATAAAAAACCTACTAAGCAAAAAAAGCCCTGGACCAGATGTATTCAGATGAATTCTGTAAAATATATAAAGAAGAACTGGTACCAACCCTACTGAAACTACTCAGAAAAAAAAAAAAAAAACAAAGGAGGAATCCTCCCTAACACATTCTATGTAGCCAGCAGCACTGATACCAAAACCTGGCAAAGACACAACAACAACAAAAAATTATACACCAATATCACTAATGAACATAGATGTAAAAATCCTCAACAAAATATTATTATAGCAAACTGAATCCAACAGCACATTCAAAAGTTAACTCACTATAATCAAGGAGGTTTCATTTCTGGAATGCCAAGTTGGTTCAACATACACAAATCAATAAATGTAATATGCCACATAAACATATTTAAAAACAAAACCATACCATCATCACAATAGGCACAGAAAAAGCTTTCAATAATGTCCAGCATCTATTCGTGATAAAAATCCTCAAATGCATCAAAGGAATATACTTCAAAATCATAAGAGCCATCTAAGACAAACCCACAGGCAACATCATACCGAACAAGAGACAACAGCTGTAACCATTCTCCCTGAGAACTGGAACAAGACAAGTATGTCCACTCTCTGCTCCTATTCAGCATAGTACTGGAAGTCTTCATGAGAGCAATAAGGCAAGAAAAAGAAACAGAAGACATCCATTTAGGAAAAGAATAAGTCAAAGTATCTCTTTTTGCAGACCATATGATTCTATATCTAGAAAACCCTAAAGACTCTAGCAAAAGGCTTGATAAACGATTTCAGTAAACTTTCGGGATACAAAATCAATCTACAAAAATTAGTAGCATTTCTAAATAATGCTTGAGTTATTGAGATAACGTTCAAGCTGAGAATCAAATCAAGAACACATTCTTATTCACAACTGCCACACACACACACACAATTACCTAGGCATACATGTAACCAAAGAGGTGAAAGATCTCTATAAGGAGAGCTACAAAACATTGCTGAAAGAAATCACGGATGACACAAATAAAGGGAAAAACATCCCATGCTCATGGATTGGAAGGCTCACTATCATTAAAATGGCCATTCTGCCCAAAGCAATGTACAGGTTAAGTACCATTCCTCTCCATTTACCATGATTTTTCACAGAATTGGAAAAAAAAAAAAAGCTATTCTAAAATTCATATGGAACCCAAACATAGCATAAATAGTCAAAGTAATCCTAAGCAAAAATGACAAAGCTAGAGGGATATTACCTAACATCAAACTATACTACAAAGCAACAGTAACCAAAACAGCATAGTACTGGTACAAAAATAGACATGCAGACCAATGCAACAAAACAGACAACCCAGAAGTAAAGTTACACATCTACAACCACCTGATCTTTGACAAAGTCTACACAAACAATGGGGAATAAACACCTATTCAATAAATGGTGCTGGGGTAAGTGGCTAGCCATATGCAAAAGAATGAAACTTGACTCCTAGCTTTCCATATATACAAAATTAACTCAAAATGGATTAAAGACTTAAAAATACCTAAAACTATAAAAATCCCAGATGAAAACCTAAGAAATATCCTTTTGGACACTGGTCTAGTCAAACATTTCATGACTAAGTCTTCAAGAGCAATCCAAATAAAACAAAAATTGACAAGTAGAACCTAATTATACTGAAGAGCTTCTACACAGCAAAAGAAACTATCAACAGAGTAAATTGACAACCTGCACAGGAGAAAATACAAACTCTGCATCTGATGAAGGACTAATATCCAGAATCTATAAGGAACTTAAAAAACTTAAGTAAAAAATAAAGAACCCCATTAAAAAGTGGGCAAAGGATATGAACTGATACTTCTCAAAAGAAAACATACAAGTGGTCAATAAACATGAAAAAAAGGCTCATCAACACTAATCATCAGAGAAATGCAAATCAAAACTACAATGAGACACCACACAAGTCAGAATGGCTATTATAGAAAAGTCAAAAAAACACAGATGTTTGCAAGGCTGTGGAGAAAAGGGAATGCTTATACGCCACTGCTGGGAATGTAAATTAGTTCAGCCACTGTGGAAAGCAGTTTGGAGATCTTTCAAGGAACTAAAATGAGAACTGCCATTCTACCTAGCAATCTCATTACTGGGTATATACATAAAAGAAAATAAACAGTTCTACCAAAAAGACACAAGTACTTGTATGTTCACTGTAGCAGTATTCACAATAGCGAAGACATTAAATCAACCTAGGTGCTCATCCACAGTGAATTAAATAAAGAAAATATGGTACATATACACCAGGGAATACTATGCAGCCATTACAAACAACAAAATCACGTCCTCTGAATCAACATGAATGCAGCTGGAGTTGCAAATTCATGCAGAAACAGGAAAACAAATATTGCATGTTTTCACAAGTGGGAGCTAAACCTTGGGTGCATATGGACATATACATTAGAACAGATGCTAGGGACTCCAAAAAGAGGGAGTGAGGGAAGGAGGCCAAAATCTGAAAAACTTCCTATCTGTGTGATGGCCTCAGCAATGCCCAATCCTCAGCACCACACAATATACTCTTGTAACAACCTGCACATGTACTCCATCAATCTAAAATTTTTAAAAAGACCTGTTAAAATGTGAAATAAAGATAAAATTTCTTATAGAGATAGATGTTCTTAAATATGCATATATTTTTATACTTTTTTCTGAAGGACTGTTTACAAGACATATGATACTGGCTTATAAATAAAACTATATTTAATTGATGAGACTTTTGTTGCTTTGCTTTCCAGAGCACAGCTTGAAATAAAACCAATACCAAATGTGTTTTTTTTCATGATTTTTGTCCTCTCCGTTGGAATCTACTAAAACAGAATAAACTAACCTAAGTTGTAGTAAATACAGTCTATGAGTAGTACACTGCCCATGTTTCTTTGCCCTTAATGCCTTAGTGTGTTCCAGCCTGACTTCCACCACCAGCACCTGCATTTCTTTGACTGGCTGGCTTTCTTTGACAGATGAAGTCCACCAGTGCTGGAGAAGTAATAACTCTGCCAAGAGAATAGCACTCAGCAAATGACTGATGAGATCTGGTGTATAAATACCTCAGCTCCCTCACCACTGTAGTAGGAAAATACGTACCTTTTCCAAAAGAAAAAGTAGAAAAAGTCAGAGAGAAAATGAAAAACTGTTCATCTTCACCACCCTAATACTGTCTCAAAGACAGTATGTTTCTATGTTGATTTATCACAGTATTTCCTACTCATGGAATGTAAGGAGAAGGCAACAAACTCAGTTATGTGAATTCAGTGGCAGTCACTAATGTGAACTCTGCTACTAATGTAACAGCACATCAATTTCACTTTTACTTATGTGGCAAAGAGCTCCTAACATTCTAATACAATGACCACTAGGGTTTTTGACAATGTCGTAATTAATCTCTTCTGAAGAAAATTAAATTTACCATGGATGGGAGGGACACTGACTACAAACTGTTCCAATTTCCTCTAGTGCGGTTATATATTATTGCCATAGCAGTAGATAAACTTGAAAAAATAGTGTATGCACGTATATTTGATACGGTAGATACTAATTTTTAAAATCAACATTAAAGCGAACTTCATCCTTAAAAAAAGTAATATTGTGTGTGTGTGTGCGTATGTGTATATCTGACACAGGTAGTAAATTAGAAAGAATATATATTTTGAATTACAAACAGCATATTTTCCTACTAAATACTAAACATAATTTCTTATTCCTGAATTAAGCTGGATTAAACTTCAGAATATTCATGCTTACAAATTATACTTACCACTTGTCCATTGTGTGGGTTCTTATGAGCATATGGAGGTCCACGGATATGGTTCCACATCTGGCCAGAAGTCATAGCAAAGACTATACACTGAAAAACAGGGTGCAATATATCAATATGTAAACCAAAGAATACCAGAATAATGCATTTCTAAAAGACAATGGTCATCAAGAAACTACCTTTTAAAAATCATATATCAGCTCACCCATTTAAAAAATTTTCACTTATTAACTATGTGACTTTGAGTAAGTTACTTATTCTCCCTACATCTCAGATTCCATATCTATAAAATTGAGTTGCCAGCTCTGTTAAAGAAATATGTTAATGATTGCATCGGGTAACATATGTAAAGCATCTGACCTGGTGACAGGCAATCTGATATTATGTGCTCACCTGAGCCAGTCAGAAGCACAGATGACACGCTTGATGTTTTAGTGATATTTTAAAGGATATGATAATCATCTTCTATATCCTCTAAACATCATTCTTCTATTAGTTTGGATAACCAAAAGCCTACATTCTTGGATTATGGTACTTAAATCTCTGTTAAGTACCTAAATACTTTCAGCAAAGTGTACGACATAGTAAATTCAGAAGATGTTAAGAGATAGAAGAAATCACAAAAAGACACAGCCAGGAATAACTCACAGAGATTATATACCTGCTGGATGTATCAGAAAAAACTGTATTTGGAAAACTAATATTGAAGATCAAGGCATTGCAGGGAGGGTGGGCAGAGAATGTATAAACCAGAAGTCACAGTTCAATCAGTGTAACTGAGATGTCAGAATGTTTTGTTTAAATCATAAAATATTTTTAAGTTAATGAAATGGGACTCCTTTAGACCAAATATGTTCTCTAGGTCAAAATGGTACCTGGACTTCCTGATGTCCTGTATCTTGCCCAATCACTCCTTACTTCAGCTTCCTGGCTCTGATAGGCATTTGTACCAAAAACAGTACCACCACCACCACCACCACAAACACCAAAGACAAGAATGAGCAACATATAACTGGGAGTCTAAATGTTCTAGGTTAGCACAATTTTTAAAGAAGAAAAGGATACAAAAGGGAAGAAGTAAAGTGGGGCAAATAAGAAACAATATCTAAACCCAGAAAATACATTTGGATTGTGTTTTCTGCTTGGCAGCCAAAGTGTTGCAACAGATAATGACACAGCTTTAGAGGGGTTAATCTGAAGCCCTTTCTGACTTTCTTGAGAATAACTCTGAAATTAACTCAGACTTTTTAAAAGCCAGATTTGTCTTACAGACTAAGCCTAGGTTGGAATATTTTCTGAGTCAGGATTTTATAAAATATTTTCACTTAAACTTGGTAAACAGACTAGATAGACTATTAAGCCCAGGGTGAGCACAGAGAGTGATTCCCCATCTAAAAACATCAATTAAAAATTTGAAATTGTTATATGAGAGAAATAAATTCTATATTTAATGTATAAGAGTATCGTATCAGTAAATTTGGAGTATACATTAAAGTTGATTATTTATGCTATAAATATAACATAGTGTTTTAGGCAGACTATATTTTAAAATCCAGAAAAAGGAGCCAGACATGGTGGCATGTGCTTATAATCTCAACTACTCAGAAGACTGAGATGGGAGGATCCCTTGAGCTCAGGATTTCAAACCCAGCCTGGGCAACAGAATGAGCCCTTAAAAAAAACTGCAGGCCAGGGACAGTGGCTCACACCTGTAATCCCAGCACTTTGGGAGGCTGAGGCAGGTGGATCATTTGAGCTCAAGAGTTTGAGACCAGTCTGGGCAACATGGCAAAACCATCTCTACAAAAAAAATAAATAAATAAAAATAAAAATAAAAAATTAGCCAGGCATGGTGGCGTGCACCTGTAGTCCCAGCTACTCAGGAGGCTGAGGTGAGAGGATCATTTGAGCTGGGAGGTCGAGACTGCAGTGAGCCATGATCATGTGACTGCATTCCAGCCTGGGCAACAGAGCAAGACCCTATCTTAAAAAAAAAAAATCCAGGAAAAGATACATCTTGTGAGCAAAAACATTTATAGTATAAACAAATTACCTTTTGTTTTTAATAAACACTTGGTAATACTACAGTTTTATCTTTTTATGCCCTAACCCTTGTCACTAAAGCAACAGTAACTATGGTATATACCTTTGGTTTTGCTTTTATGTATATGTTCACTCCTTCTCTCCCTCCATTTACTGATTCCATAATATTCCAATACTGAATTACAAAAGCACATGGTGAAATATGTATTTTAGAAAGGAGGCACTAATTACAGTTTGGAGAATAGACTGGAGACATCAGTTTGGAGGCTGATGCATAAATACGAGAGACTACTGTGGTCTACTTCATGATACAGGTAACAATTGAGAGAAGCAGACATACAGGGCAAATATTTAATAGGTGGAGTCAGTAAGTTTTGGTGATTGAGTGATGTGATAGAAAATAAAAGAATCAAAACTAACCCCACTGTTTCTGATATGACTGGAGCAGCAGAGTAGTATGGCCCAGTGAGATACAGAGTGACAGAAGCATGTAAGTGAAAGGGAAGCAGGTTACAAAGATCTGGAGTTCAGTTTTAAAATGACTGATTCTAATGTGCTTTCAAAACATTCACTTCAAAAAACCACTGAGATGTCTACGAGACACTTGCATATACTGTTTAATAACAGTCATCTAGGAAAAAGCTATAGATTTGGGGATTGTGAGCACATAGTTGGTTACTATAGTCATAGGAATGGATGAAGTTGTTCTAGGACAGTAGGTAGGGTGGGAGAAGAAAAGCAGGCATAGAAAATAATCCCATAAGCTGGTTCATGAACAGCTGCCCAGGAAACTGGGACGCACAAGTCAAGAGAGTTAGAAAGAAAATGAAGAAAGCAGGTAAACTGGCTGAGCGTGGTGGCTCATACCTGTAATTCCAGCACTTTGGGAGAGTGAGGCAAGAGGATCGCTTGAGCCCAGGGGTGAGACCAGCTGGGCTAACATGGCAAAACCCTGTCTCTATAAAAAAAAAACACAAAAATTTGTTGGGCATGGTGGCGTGCACCTGTAGTCTCAGCTACTCAGGAGGTTGAGGCAGGAGAATGACTTGAGCCCAGGAAGTGAAGGTTGCAGTGAGCCAAGATCATGTCACTGCACTCCAGCCTGGACATCTCCTAAGGGCAGGGGGAGGGGAAGGAAGGGGGGAGAGGCAGAGACAGAGAAAGAGAGAGAAAGAGGAGGGAGAGAGAGGAGGGAGATGGAGGGGGGAGAGAGAGAGAGAGAGGTGGGGGGAGAGGGGAAGAAGGAGAGAGAGAGAATGAGAATATAAAAAGTCTTTCTTTGGCTATAAAAACATTTAACCAACTAAGATATTCACAAACAGGAGTATCTACCCAAGAACCTTCTATGCTCTTAAGACCTACCACTGGTATGTTTAAAGTACCTTGCCTAGAACTTTATTATAATAGTTGGGAATGGAGGCTTGTAAATTGTAATACTCAAGTTGCAGACGTATCTTCAGCACCTGTGCAACCTTGAGCAAGTCCATTGCTTTGGGCCTCAGTTTCCTATCTAAAACATTAGGATAATACTGGTATCAATCTTCCTAAACTGCAGGGGTTTTAAGTAGGTTAATCCATGTAGAGTACTTAAAAATTGCACACAATACACAACACATGCTCAATAAATATTATTATTATTCGAAAGCCCTCCACAATTTGCTCCCATACTCCTAAATGGCTCTATGTGCTAGCACGCCTTAACTGGCACTGCACTCTCCATTCAGGCCACTCTTCCTGCTTCCCCCTGCATCCATGATGGTAATGCCTGCATCCACATCTTGTTAATGCTATGTCAACCCAGTCAATCTTCTACTAAAACAGGGTTAACTCATGGCCCATAGATGGTTCTCCACAGAACCCTTCCAGTTTGTTTTATTTATTTAACAATTACTTACTGGAGTACTACTGTATACCAGACACTAGAGATGTAAGAATTAAGTAAAATCAAGAGGCTTCCCATCCTCAGCTAGAAATCTTGAATAAGTAGCATGTGCCCTGATATTTAAAAAAGATTCATTTATTCACTCAAGATACTATATATTTAAGAACTGATTTAGAAGCAGAGAATAAAGCGATGAACAAAAATATAAGAGAAAACTGTCATCAAGAAGCTTACATTCTACACGGAGGAAAAGAGACAACAGCAGTAGCAATACTAGTTATGGTATGTCACAAGTTTAAAAAATCATCTTAATACATGATTTATTCAAGATGCCAGGAAATGGTTTAATAAAACAAAACCAGGTTCAAACCTGGAATAACATGCAGAATCATTTGAAGTAGTGACAAATGTATTTATTCATACAGCTCTGGCACTTTTCATAAGAAACAAGAAAACAGTAAGTAACATGCACTTCTAAAATGCAAAACAGCCTAGGTTTCAGTTTATCAAAATTCTTATAACTGATGCATCCTTTTTTGGTTGTGACAACTGACATGTCACCATTTCACTACTTTCAGCAATCTGGAAGTTTTAGTTTTGCAATTAATCTGACTAAAATATTTTTATTTAACTATATTCATACAAAAAAGGCATGATTCATAGTTATAGCTAGATTAATTTTCACAAAACAAACACATCCTTGCGACTAGCTTTGAAGTCAAGCAAAGGAACGCTATCAGAAAGACAGGAGCTCTCCCGTGTCTCTTCCTAATCATCATCTACATAACCTGCCCAAGGTAAGGAACATTTTCTGGAAAATTCTGTATCACAGAGTATGTAAGTACTCAGCTTTAATAGATATAACCAAATACATTTCTCAGGAGGTTGAATGAAATTTATATTCCACATAGCGGTACATGAGAGATCCAGTTGATATCCATCTTCACCAATTATTGGTACTAGCTGTGTGCCTCTGTGTGTTTATTCTAGTTTTTCTGGTAGAGGCATGATAGTGTCACATTGTCATTTTATTTGCATTTCCCTGATTAATAAGGTTGAATACCTTTTCACATGTTTAGTGAAATTTGGACATTTTTGTAAAGTACCCAGCACGCCATTTACCTCTTTTAAAACTTGGTTGTCTTTTTCTTCTCGTTTTGTCAAGCTTTTTATATTTCTTGATACAAGTTCTTTGTTAAATGTATACATGGCAAATAGTCCTCACCAAAACATGAGGCCTGTCTTTCTTTTCATCTTATTAATCGTGTTTTTGACAAACAGAAGTTCTTAATTTTAATGTAGTTCAGTTTATCAATTACTGCTTCTATTATGGTTACCACTTCTTATGTTCTAAGAAATCTTTGCCCCCCCACCAATTATGGAGATACATATCCATACTTTCTTCTAAAACTGCTAAATGTTCACATTTTACTTTTAGATTCATGATTCCTCTTGTGTATGGTGGGAAGTAAAAGCTGAAATTCATCTTTTTCCCATATGGATATCCAGTTGGCCCAGCAATATTTATCAAAAGTGCTATACTTACTCATTGCACTGTAAGGCCACTTTCGTTACAAATCAAGTGATTTTATAGTGTGAGTATGTTTCTGGACTATAGATTCTGTTCCAGACGGCTTTTTGTGAAATAAATACCATAAGGCTTAAATATTAAAGATCTATAATAATTGTTGATACCCGTAAGTGTAAGTTCTCCAGCATTATTCTTCTTTAATATTGTCTAAACTACTCTATTCATTACCCGCTGCTAAAATCTCACTGTCAATTTCCACACCAAAAAATCTGCAGAAATTCTGCTCAAGATCAAGATGGGTATCTTTACAATGTTTAGTCTACCAATCCATTAACAGATTAACCTGCCATTTAAGTTTTTAAAAAATAATTTATTTGAATAAATTTTTCAGTTTTCAGTGTGCATATCTTTTATTAGATTGATTCAAGATTTTTTTTGATGCTATGACAAAAGATTTTTTAAAAACTTCTTTTATGATTCATTATATGAATTATGATTCACTATGTATTCATTAACCTTACTGAATTTATGAATTAGATCTAATTTTTTTTCTATATACAAAATCAAATCATCTGCGAACAAGGGCAATTTTATTTTTACTGGGATGTGTGTAGGTTTTTTGTTTTGGTCTCAATGCACTGCTCAGGGTCCCAGTAAAATACTCAAGAACAGGCATCTTGTATTATTCCTTATCTCAGGAATTTCAATAAGTTGCCAAATACGACGTTTACTGTACTTTTTTTTAAGTCAAAATAAGGAAATTTCCTTCTATTTTGCTTTTTCTCTTATTCCCACATAAGCACTGAACCTATTAAGTGCTGATATGCATATATCAAAGATGATATTTTTTTCTGTTTAACTATTAGCATAGAGAACTACACTGATAATTTTCATATAGTAAACCATCCTTGTATTAGTGAAATAACTTGACAACGTACTACCATTCTTATTTATTACTGTCTGTAATTTCTTTGTTTAGAATAAATGCATCTATATCCATGAGAAAGACTTGCCTATCAGTTTTCTATTTGTATATGTCCCTGTCAGATTTTAGAATCAAAGTTAGTCTTGCTTCAGAGAATAGAGGCATTTCCTCTTTATTTTATTCACAGAAAAGTTTACCTAAGATTAGTATTATTTCTTCTCAATTGTTTAGAAGAGTCATCATGGAATGAAAGTTTTCGCGATGGATTCAACTGCTTTAGCAATGGATTCAACTGTTTCAACAATGGATCTGATCCACACTGGAGTACGCAGACTTTCTCACTCTTCTCATGTTGGATTTGTTTACTGGTTTAAAGTTCAACTTCCTTGACATTGTCAACCTTAATAGTGATGTGTAATCACCCTAATCTAATTGGGGAATGTACTGAGCCATGGCTGGATTATGGCCCCAACAAAGTTCTGTCTACATTTGATCTCAGCCACTAAAGGTTTTCCAGCAAGAGACCAGTGGGTCCCAAATTGTAATTTCTAATTCACAAGATTGCAAAATACTCTAAGCTTTCCACTTGGGCATTTTATCCATTTACCACCAGCACATATCCCGAGACTTGAGACTTGTGAAGTTTCTACCAAAAACTCTGCTTATTTTTTTGCTTCTCCACAGAATCAGACACTCAGGTATCTAGTTTCATACAGCCTCGGAAATGGTTCTTTTTGAACTCTGGCTTCAGGACAAATGTGACACTAGACAATAATCCTGAAAGGAGCAAGAATAAAACAGCTACTCAGATATTTGTTGCAGTTAATTCAAAGAACACCTTCAAAGGTAGTGCTTTTGGAAGTATTTTGTTTTGTACAGTTGGGTTTTCTTTGAGAGTCACAAATACCACCACCTTGGGACACCAAGATTTTGGACATATGTTCATCAAAGCATTTGTATGTTACTGATGTACATATCTGATTGACCTTCCCCACTACACATGTAAGGTCCCTGTGGGCAGGGCTCATGTGCTAGTCTTTTTAACTTGTCTTATCTTTGTATCTCCACATGGTTCTTCACAGATTTTGATACATCGTAGCTTTCAAACTCTTGTTGAATGGTCAATAAATGAATAAACATGAAAAACATAGAAAAGGTAAATGCACTGAAACAAAGAATCACTATTCTAAGACTGATCAATATGTGAATATATAAGATTTCTAGAAGAAAAATGTACTAGTCCCAGCCATGACCTACAATGCTCTAAGTAACAGTGAAAAAAACAACCATGTTTTACAACGTCCTTAAACCTATTTATTCATGTAACTTTCACTCACTCAACAAATAATTAACACTTTCTACATGCGAGGTACAATTCAAAATGCTGTGGCTCCATGTGCAAAACAGATACCAATCCTTACACCTCACTGTAGTCGGAGAACACTTACTTTCATATAAGTCGGAGAACACTACATTTATATAATAGGCAAGCATCCAATAAACACAACTGAACACAACCATGTGTTATCTTTCTCACATCTAGAGGTTTCCACAGCCCTGTGGTGAGCTGAGAACACCACCGGCTCAAGGCACCCACCTTTAAGCGTCTATTGTCCTTGTTTTTCAAAACAAACTGCTCAGATCCCACAGTTCTCCAAAGGCTCAAGATGTTCACACTCACTTCAACTACAGCAACTTTGCTTTTAACTATTCTATACAGTGAACTTTCATAAGGGATTTGGTTTGGGGAAAACATTTCACATTGTATTTTAAAAAGAAAAATAACCATTATATGCTTTCAACACGTTGGGTTCATAATTATTTCACAGATTTCCACTATGCAGTTGATATAGCTTTACAAATCAAAAGTTTTCATTTTCTTCTGCAAAATACAAAATTTAAATATGACCCCGAGCTAATCTGAAGGTATCTTCATCAGCTGAATATTAAAATAAACTGCTAGTGAAAGTGAAATTTTTAATGCTAACTATGCAGAAAATATGTAATATCCTATACACATTTTATACAATCCTTTGTTTTTAAAAATATAAAAATGTTTTTAAGTAATTTAATGACATTATTTAATAAACAGGTGGTATAAATCAGCAGAGTAACAGCAGACATGCAAATCAGTGAATTTATACACTATGCATTTCTACTGTTCACAAGTGAATTATTTACTGTTGATTTTTTATAACTTGGTTTCAGTGTTAAACAGAAATACTATCATTATTTCTTTCATTTAAACTCAATCGATATACTGCATTCGTTACAGAAAAAAAAAAAAGGTGGGAAGTATCTTTACAGTCATTTCAGCAACAGCAACAGAAAAAAAAGCTTAAGTCTTTAATTCCATGGAAAGGAAATTATGCATTGAGGATAACAATTTCAACAAGTATTTATAACCCCTATTGAGTTGGATTAAGGAGATGAGCCGTGCACGAAGTGTAGTAGATCCATGCATCGAACTTTGCAGTGAGGCTTATTCAATTGTGACTTTATATTAAGATAAGCAAAGACTCAGCCAACAACATTCAAATGCTAAAATCTATCCATATATGAGTAATTTTAAAATGTACTTTGAGTTACTGAGGCCAATGCTTCCTCTTACTACAGAAAATTAAGAATTAGATATATTAAGTATATCCTAAAAATACACGAATTCATTTAATTTTCTGTTTTCCTAACTCTACACAAATGGCTACACATAGAAATACCTGTTTGCAAAAACCATAACCAACTCCAAATGGCCAAATGACATAGTCGCCTGATGAGCAAAACTGTCTGGGGCCATCCAAAAACAACATTACTTTATTGAAAAAAAAATATCAGAAATTATTTGCTTCTCATTTTTAAAGAGAACAAAATAAAGATCATATGTATATAATAAAAGTTATGTAATTTTATTCAAATAAATTTGGATGAAAAAAGACCCTTTTCTATCCCCATCTGAACTCAAAGTCATCTGTAGCTTTGAATGGTCACAAGAAATAAATTTCTACTGATAAATCACAATGAGTACATGCCAAAGTACCTTTCATGAATGTAAATATTGTATAATGCTGTATAGTAATCTCCAATGCTCAAGATTTCAAAAAAATTAATTAAAATGACATAATTTATTTGGGGCAACAGAAACATGAGGGTATATGAATCATCCTACAATACACAGTATTAAAAGGTAGAAAACAGCTTCTATCCTACGATGATTTACTGTGATAATAAGGTTGTGTTATTAGATTATTTTAATGATGCTTTATCTTTCATGCTTTTAGAAGCACATCCTTAGGATATTTTCCTGGGTTCAAAATGAATGTTACTACTTATCCTACTAATATTTTCTGGCTTAAAATGACAGTAACCTATGAAGACCTTTAGGTTGCCATGAAGACCTTCATTATGGGCTACAAAACATACTATTTTAACTCATTTTGGTTCCAAGTCAATATTGTTTTCCCAAGACCATAAACTACGTATCTATGCTACAATCTTTGAAATTATGTACTAGTATATTTCAATATTTTACTCAATAATTCTACCTTAAATTTATCATAAAGCCAGTAATGTATATGCTTATTGTCCATCATCCTCCATGTTTAGGGGGTGAGGGAAGGCAGAAGGGAGTGAAAGCAGAACCAATCAATGATACATATTCTGTTCCACAAACAATCATCAGGATCTATAAATAGTAGTTAATAAAAATTTTTCCCCCTTAGAAAGCATGAGACCAGGAAGATTTAGTTATGAATACCTGTAGCTCTTTTTTAAAACTCAGAACCAGGAAATTCTAACATATATGTATGTTTTAATATTTGTAGATATTGCTTTGCAATATATTGCAATATACTGCAAATTTAATCTCATTGTTAAAATATATTGCAAAATAATATATTTGTACATATTACTTCCATATATTAATATTTACATATATTAATTTCCTATTTCAGAAAATTGCAACCTTTCTGTCTCCATCCTACACCCTAAAGCATATAACTTCCTCTGCCTCAGCATACACTTCATTCTTATCCTACCTTTAAGTCACATACAATAAAATAACACAGTAAAAAAAGAAAAAAAAAATACCAGCCTTAGAATACAGTCTACCCAGGACTAAGTGTTCGTAATAGTAAATAATTTTCCTTGGAAGTACTTTTGTATAGGTTAAATGATTAAAAGACACCACTGCTAACTGTACCTAGACTTGTTCTTTACTAAAAAGTTAGCATGGGGCTAGAGATTCTGTAGCAGACATTTCTCTCATTCATTTCCCTTCCTTTGAACACATTTTTTTTGTTGTTCTATGGAAGTTATCTACTCTTATATGGTTCATTACTGTTTCCTTTTAAGAGCTGTCCTTTTACTGTCCAGTCAAAGGCTTTCATCAGAGTTTGTGTAAGTCAGATGACAATATTTTGGCAAATTTAAAAATATATATATTTTTTCCTTACTTTCAAGGAAAAATGAGATATTAGTTATTTTAAATAGGCAAATGTTTGAGAATCTGAATGAATAGGGCAGCATTTTGGACAGTCTCTTAACTTTCTAAGGAAACCTCAAAAGTAGGATAAGAAAAATTGCATATGAACAAATTCAGTTTTTCAATTTATAAGCAACAATCAAGTTTGGTGGTGATGGTAATGGTGGTGGTATCAGGCAGAAATGGTAAAGAAGACCCAAAGTACATATTTATATATACATATATGTAATATAAATTATATAATATAAATTATATACATAAAATATAAAATGTAATTTATATATTATATATTTAATCTCATTGTTTAAATAATTTAAAGAGTTTCCAAAGACTATCAAACAGAAGTATTTCTGTATTAATGAGAAAAACTGGAAGAGATGCAGAAAAGTATTACAAAAGTTGTTTAACACTGTATTATCAGGGTAGTGTTTTAAGACACATTGTTTGAAAACATGTCTGTTCTCTGCAGCCTGTTATTGACTTCTAAAAGGCTGTGACTGGGGAGCAGGCATACCTGCCAAGATATCTTGGAATTTATCTTCTTCCATGCCAAGTTAATTCACTGTCCAAGATTCACAGTAAAACAGCAAAATAATAATAATAAAAAATATGTATAACATAGCAGAGGTTTTCAAGAAAATTGATCAACTGAAGTATTTAACATCTATATATCATTATAAATGTTCCTCTATGAATTTATTTGCAGTCATAATGGCTCGTTGTATCTACTGAGTAGAATGACCAACATATAAGATACATGTCCAGATTTAAAGAAGCCCAGCTTCGTGTAAACAATACTTGCAATCAGATGAGTAAGATCAAATCCCAGTTCAATCGCTTTCTAGCTATGTAAGCTTTTGCAAGTTGAGATTACTGAATCTTTGTTTCCTTTCTTATAAATGAGGCCAATATAAATTCCTCTGCGCAGTTACGAAGCATACCCCAAAGAAGAAAGAGATCCGTAAAGAGTAATGCCAATTATTACTAGCTTACAATGCAATAGCTCTGGGCCTCTTCTTGAGGAATAAGAATAATGTAAGTATGTTAATGTTATTTGAATGTAATTCAGAGATGAGACTGTATCAATTTTTGGTAGACTAAAGCAGTGACAAGATTTGATGTGACATTAACTCTTAAATACCAAAGAAGTTTTAATTTTCCAGCGACACAGTGAAAGTACTACATTTTTACCAAGAAACCTGGGAGGCTTTACTGAGTGAAGCAACTTGAAAACTAGCATGGAAAAAAGCCAAAACATTTTTTAATTTAATGACTAAGGTAATTAAGGTCACCTGTAGTGTCCAATAACTTTAAATACAGTACAATTAATTAATCCGTTTTAACTCATTCATCAAAAATGAGAAAACAACATTAAGACATTTTCCTTTAAAAAAATCTTATCTTCCTTGCTCTGAAAAGGCCAAACATCTAATTTGTATTTGACTATCTACTAGAAAGCCACAGAGGTTCTGTCTGAATTTCTAAGCTCTAGGTATTACTGCAGAAAATGAAATTGCTTCAAGGTGACTCTTGCCTGGGCGGCTTCTCAGTCTGTCCTATCACTTCCAACTTAGTCATCAAGACCCCTAATTTTTTGGTAAAAATAAAATAGGAACGATGAAGAGCTACTGCCAGAAAGCAAAAGAAACAAACTGACAATTAGCTGTAAAAAATCTATTATGTTATTATAGATATAATACATTGTATGTAGTTATAATACATATCTTTAATATAATAACATTTTTATTATTATATTACAGATAATACTTATCTATAATAGATATACATTGACATAATATATAACGTATTTATCTACATATATTTATCTAGTCTCAATTTCAACATTCTTTTCATAAATATTTCATACATTTTCTGTTAGATTTATTTTTAAGTACCTTACATTTTTCCTTCCTATTGTGAAAGAGATTTTATTTTCAATTATACCTGAACTGTTTTGTGTATAAAATCCTAATGATTTTTGTCTAGTGGCTGTGAGCTGGGAACTGCTGAACTCTAATGTCATCTCTTCCCCCTCCTACCTTGCCATCACTGCTGTAGCCCCACACAACTGTAGTTCTCCGAATATCCCAGGCTTCACTTATGTTGAACACTTGGCCTTAACGACTTTAGAATTTCATTTTGTTCTACAGAATTCAGCTCTTGTCACAGTCTGGGAAGCCTGTCATGATTCCCTTTACTCTAGGTTAGGTTTCTTTCCTGTGTGTTCCTACAATACTTTGTTACTTACTGCCATGATAGCACACATAACCTTATACTCCATTTGTTGATTACTCTGTATCCCCAGAATGCATTTCTCATACGCAGAGTGTATTTCTCAACTTTATATCCCCAGTATCTAACAAATATCAGTCACATAGAAGATACACAAGAAACAGTTGTCAGAAAAAGAACAGCTGAATAAGAAATTCAGAAATAGCTGAATTTCCAAACCACTTGCAAATTACTCTGAGCTATTAATTCTGATCAAGTCTTACCATATCTATAGATGTATTCAACATGTATTTATTTAGCACTTGTGCAAAGCACAGAGGGACAGTACCTTTTAGCAGTGAAAAGTTGAAGGAAGATAGCATAGTTTTGGCTGACAGAAAACTCAAACTACATTATCCAAGTTCTAAAAAGTTACTTCTCTTTCAGACTTGAGTTCTATTATAGTTATAATCTGGCTCATTTTGTTAATATTATACAACTTACACTATTATACAAAGAATAGGAAACAAACAAACAAAAAGCACAATGTATTAACATACCAGAGACACCATGGCCCAACCAGTCTTGTTATAGATGAACTCCAAGTTGTTCCTTCTCAAATAAAGCAAACCTCCAACAAGCGACACTAACAGGGCCAAAGCAATGGTACCAGAGTAGTTGGGTGGTCTGAAAACCCGAATCTGCAAAAATGCAATGAAAATTTTAAAAGTGAAAGAAAAATAAAATTCTTCTCTTGATCATATTCCAGTCCTCGTAACTTTCAACACAGAGAACTCAGAAACATGCCATCCAAATTTTCACATGTGGCACTAGCACTACTTACATTCTGAGTCGAAGATATATGCCTTAAAACATAATGGCTATATAAAATGACTTTGCACTTCCCTGTTGACTAACAATGCTGAGCATCTTTTCATGTACTTATTGGCTATTTGTATCTTTTCCATGAAGAAATGCCCATTCAGATCCTTTGCCCATTTTTAATTGGGTTTTCTCTTTTTAAGTTGTAAGAGTCATATATATATATATATATATATATATATATATGCATACAGATAGACATACCAGCTATAAGTATTTTATAGAAAAATTATTTGCAAATATTTTCCCCCATTCTGTGGGCTACTTTTTTGATGGTATCCTTTAAAACATGAAGACTATCTTTAGAAATAGGTCTAATTGGTCTGAACTCATGACTTCTAATGTGTATACCTATCTTGGTTCCAATAACATTCCCTACTAAAAGAAAGCAGGACTCCTAGAAGAGATGACTAACTGAGTGCTGGGCAAAATAGATAGGTAGATATGAAATGAGCCTGGAATAAATTGTTATGTCATAAAATAAGAAAATACTTAAAAGAAAAATGATGGAAAGATGTCACAAGAGCATAGGGGCCAGCATGAAGAGGCTCTCACTAGTCAAATCTAGAACAATTTTAGTACCAAAATAGTTCAGAATAGCAGTAAATTACAAACCACCAGAGGAAAAACATGTCTTGTATTCTTTTACAAGACATCAATTAGGTGCAGCCAGGACAGATGACATAGGAGATCAGATGAAAACAAGGTTGATTATACTCACAGGTCTCCTGGAAACAAGAGGCATGCTACGCCATACAGGGTCACATGGGAGAGACACCAGAGTGCTCAGGTGGCAGAAGATACAACTGAAGGGAAGTTAAGCCACCCTCGTTTTTGGAGTTTGCATAGGAAAGGCAAGGCAGGGCAGAGTAAACACTTTAGGATTTACTAGTTTAAATAATTTTGGTGGGCTGTGGGCTATAGGAGTGGTCTCTAGTTGTCTGGTACCTGGCCCTGAGATGATTAAGGCAGAGGAATATTGTGTCCTAGGGTGTACGGACCAGAGACAGGAAGTGTGGCTATGGACTGGTTAGTAGTATATCAAAGACTTATTCCTGGCTGGGCTTGTTATCTTTAGGAACTGGCTAGCCCCAAGAGAGGTACACTCTCCCCAGCCGGAAAGATTTTTTAGAATGTCAAATCCAAAATACTCAGAAAACACAATTCATAAGTTCATACCAATGACAGATAAATTAGATGATGGATGGATGGATGGATGGATGGATGGATGGATGGATGGATGGATAGATGGAGTGGGACTCTTACAGTAGAATGCTGAGGGCCAAATACAAATATGAAGAAAGAGCTAGAATTGGAATCATCATTTTGTAACCATAATGGTAAAAACTGTGTCACGCAAGAATCATCAATGTATGCTCAATCGAAAAGAAAATTTTGAAGGAAGAGGATATCTGCATGATCTTAAGGTATCTCCACATAGATAGCTTATTACCAAGAAAAACAGTAATTATACCACAAAAAAATGGGAAACATCTTGATATTTGAAATTCATATCACCAGTGAAGGACAGATGGACATTACGTGCTTATTGAGGTGATTAAAACAAAACAGGACCTATATAGTATTATACTCAAGGATGCATGAGCAGAAGTCAATCATGAACAAACATGAGGCAGAACAAATAAGGATCACTCTATTTAAAAAGTAGCAAAGGACTATATTCTTCAAAGTGTCAATGTTTTTTTTTTGTTTTTTTTGAGACAGTCTCGCTCTGTCGCCCAGGCTGGAGTGCAGTGGCCGGATCTCAGCTCACTGCAAGCTCCGCCTCCCGGGTTTACGCCATTCTCCTGCCTCAGCCTCCAGAGTAGCTGGGACTACAGGCGCCCGCCACCTCGCCCGGCTAGTTTTTTGTATTTTTTAGTAGAGACGGGGTTTCACCGTGTTAGCCAGGATGGTGTCGATCTCCTGACCTCGTGATCCGCCCGTCTCGGCCTCCCAAAGTGCTGGGATTACAGGCTTGAGCCACCACGCCCGGCCAAAGTGTCAATGTTTTTAAAGAGAAAAGATAGGCTGTAGAAATATTCCAGATTTAAAGAAGCTTAAAAGACATGACAATTAAACAAAATATCTCACTCTAGATCAAATCTTGTACTGACGGGCGAAAATGTAAAGGATATTACTAGGTCGCTTGACAAAATTGTAATATGGGTAGTGGTAGCTCAAATAAAAGTAATATGTAAATGTAAACCTATGAAGTTGATAACTGCTTTGCTTATTTCTTTCAAAATGCAATTCACCCTAATTTTTTTCAGAAAGAAAAAACTGTGTATATGTGTCTGCATGTGTGGAGAGGTAAAGAGACAATGGGGGTAGCAGGGATAATGACAATCACAAAGCAGATGGAATAAAATGTTAACAATCACTGAACCTAAATAAAGGATATACATTGGCGTTATTTGTACTGTTTTCATTTCTAAAACATTTTAGAAATTATTTCCACATATAGTTTTTTGGGTTGTTTTTTTTTTATTTTTTAACAAACGTTTATCGACTAAATGTTTAAGTCTGCTAGGGAGACAGGTTTGAATAATTTCTGATTAAAATTTAGTATTTCTTATAAGGAAACAATAGTACCCTTCAAATATTACTCAATGTCTTGCACCAACTAAATGATACATTGCACAACAAAATATTTGCCAAATCATTAAAAAAATGACAGAATTAGGAAATAAGTTTAGTCACCAAAATGTCATTAAAACCAATGATACAATTTTACAATGACTGTGGTACCATATGGGCGATTACCACCTTGACTCAGAATAAATGTGTTTCTACCTTATAGTAAAAATTAATGCTTCTGTATTACTGCTTGCATGAACATACTTTTAAAATAACTGGCTCCAATTGTTTACTGTCAAAAACAGTTGTGAGAGTAGGGAAAACATGGTCATAAAACCTCCAAGTAAGTATCAACTATCATCAACATTTAGGTTCATTTCCTTCCATAATAAATTGTATATGTCTATCTATACTCATATTTACCCTTTACAACAAACTAATAGATCATACTATTAACTAATACTATTTTTCTAACCTACTTGGAAGCTTTTTACACCTTGAGCTTCATTCTAGGTAAAATATTCTTGTAAATCATTTTTTGGCTATGCCATAGTATATTTACTTATTCTTATTTTTAGACATTTGATTCATATCCAATTTTTCCCAATAAAATGAGTATTATTTTCAAAATTTCTATGGATAAAAATTGAAATCATCCTTGATAGCATCCTTAGGTTAAATTCGTAGAGGTGGAATTGTTAAGCTATATTATATAAAGACATGACACATGCTATTAGTATGGTTACACCAATTTATAGTCTCAAAAGCAGTAAATCTGAGTAGATATTTTCCCATATAGCTTTAAGGTGGCTATTAACCTTTTCTCTTTGCCCAAAAGATAGATAAAAATTATATATCTTGCTTTTTAATTAGAATTTCCTTGATTACTACCACTGAAACGTTTCAAATATGTTTTTTAGCCTCTGAAATTACCTTGTGCTTAACTCCTGTACTTTTTAATGGCTTTTAAAAGATCAATGAACCATTATTTTAAAAACCATCTGAATACACCTAACAGTCCAAGTTCAACTTATCATTTGCAGTGATTGAACAGAGTTTTCTCTATGCAAGGAGAAATAATGATAGAGAAATTCAAAAATATTAGTGTAGCCTTATTAAAATGTTCCAAACAAACAAACGAACCAGCCAATTATTAAAACTGCAGGGAATAAAAACGTACATGAACATCCGTTCTGTCAGCAATCCACTTTGCTAGTTGTTCAGCTGCAAATCCAATTCTTTGGAGGTCAAAAGTATCAGCTCTCTTGGGTCTGCCTTTTGGAGGAAAATGCATGAATGTAGGAGCAGAGTTCATGTTGAGCTGTAAAACATGAGGAAAAAAATACTAAATATAGTATCATCCCCACATTATAGATCATTAATCCAACATTTTATGCTTTTTCTGTAGAAATTTGGGGAAAACAGCATTTATTATGAAAATCCAAGTGGTTTTCCAGAGGTAAATTTCTGTTTTTATTTATCTTAATTCACTACTGGATGAAAAAGAACTTGTAAATTTGACTAAGTTATCTGAATCCTCACATTTAACATACATCATTCATACCATGCATTATATTCTCTATATTTTATAAGTCATTTCATTCTTTTTCCTTTCTTGAATTCTATAATTAGGGTAAAAAAAGTGTCTGAAAGTGCAAAGTAGAAATATAGCAATTTGGTATTACATGAATTATTTCACTTCCTAAGCAGTTATTTTTAAAAAGTACTGGAATTCGTTTTAAAAAAATAAGCATATTATGGAATTAATTTCCAACAAACTACAAGTAGATTGAATTCCCTATTCGAAATGTAAAAGACTTTATTTTTTGTGTAATGATGATGACTATGAAAGAGAAACCAACATTTCTGCTCTAAACAAGTTAAATTTACCAGAGAATGAAGAAGAAATCCTCAATAACACTCTTCTTCCGCTCAATTTGTCTATTAACTCAACTGTCTTAAATTGGTTATATTTCAGAAATATTTTCTACAAGTAATTTCTATTCGAAAAGTATACTAAACAGAACACTACCCTAATATAAATGGTGCTTATTTAACAATATAATATCTAAAAACATGTATCAGGTTAATTTGCAGTAAGGAATAAACTACAAATATATATATATATACGAATAAAATTTCTGTTGCCCAGGAATTACCAAAAAAAGGTTTTAAAATGAAAGGCCAAGAGATTTTTCAGCCCTTGACTTGCAACATAGTTCAGTATTTTCTAATAATGAAAACAAAAATCAATATATATATATTAGATCACAGTTGACATCAAGCAAACGATACAACAGTAAAAGCTTAGCTCCCCATAACAACGAAGTTTAATAACCAAGGATATACTCAAGACCAAAACAGGTCTTGCCCTATAAATGAACTGTAGCTACAGCAGTCATATTTACAAGACAGCTCCAAATCATTTTATAGAGCTTCACACAACTTAGCACAAACAAGCTGAATACCCAAAATAAATGGCTCTATATCAAAAATTTCTCATTTTTACTACTGCAAATGCAATCAAATTTCCATTACTTACCTCCATGTTATCTACATTAGTACTCTTCAAACACTACTGCTAAAGATTAATAGTTGGTCCATGTTTGCTATGGTTTGAATGTTTGTCCCCGCCAAAACTCATGTTGAAGTCTAATTGCCATTGTAGCAATATTAAGATGTGGGAACTATAAGAGGTGATTAAGCTATGAGGGCTCCACTCTCATGGGTGGGATTAGTGCTACTATAAAAGTGCAAGTTGAGCGTCCTCTTGACTCTGTCTCACACTTTCACCTCCTGCCATGTGATGATGCAGCAAGAAGTGCCTTGCAAGATGCTGGTAGTTAAATATTGGACTTTCAGCCTCTAGCATTATGGGAAATAAATTTCTGTTCATTACAATTATCCAGTCTCAGGTATTCCGTTATAGCAGCCCAAAATGGACTAGGACAAACGCTGGTCTCAGAGGCAATGGATGCTGCTACAACAAATACCTGAATAGGTGAAAATGGTTTTGGAACCAGATAATGGGTAGAGACTGAAAGAATCTGGAGAAGCATACTAGAAAAAGCCTAGGTTGCTATAAATGGATCACTAAGGGTGATTCTGGAGTGGGCTCAGAAGAAGAGGGAAGCTGCAGAGAAAGTCTAAACATCTCAGATATTTAAGTGGTTACAATCAGAATGCTGGTAAGAAATATGGACAGTAAAAGACATTCTGATGAGGTCTCAGATGGAAATGAGAAACAGGTATTGAAATCTGGAAAAAAAGACCATACTTGTTACAAACTGCAAAGAACTGAGCTGAAGTGTGTCTGTGTCCTAGGACTTTATGGAATGCAGAACTTAAAAACAATGAATGAGGATATTTGGCAGAAGAGATATCTAAGCAGCAAAACATTCTGGATGCAGTATGGCTTATTTCAAATGCATATAAAATACAAGAAGACAAAAACTATTTAAAGACATACTTTATAATTAAAAGGGAAGCAAAACATAAAGATTTGGAAAACTCCCAGTCTGGGTATGTAAACAATAAAAAACATGTTCAGGAGAGAGTATCAAGAATGTGGCCTAGGGACTATTTATAAGGAGATTAGCAGAAATGGAAAGGAAGCCAGGTATTACTCATCAAGACAATGGGACAAAGACCCTGAAGGCATTTCAGAGCTCTTCAGGGGAAGACCTAGGGTATCTACGGGGCCTCAAAGCTCACTGTTCAGAGCCACTTGGGGTGTCCACTCCCTGCATTCTAGTGTAGTTCTCCTCAGCTGCCCTCACCATGGATCAAGTAGGCCCAAGTGTTGCTCAACCCACTACTCTGGAGGGTGCAAGCCATGAGCCTTGGCAGCATCCATAAAGGGCTAGCTCTGCAGGTGCCCAGAATGTAAGAGCTGAGGAGGTATGTCTTCCTTCACCTAGATTTCAAAGGACTTTGCGGAGAGCCCAAGAGCCCTGGTAGAGACCTGTTGCAGAGGCAGAGCCATTGTAAAAAATCCCCCTTAGTGGATCTACGGCAGCAGGGCCTCTGCTGAAACCCCAAACTATAGAGCCAAGAGCATGCAACACCAGCCTGGGAGAACTGCTGTGTGGGCTTGGGCCTCGCAAAGCTATAGGGGTGGGGCTTCCCAAGGCCTTGAGGGCTCAACCTTTGCCCCAGTGTGCCCAGATGATGGCAGGTGGAATGAAAAAAAATTAATCTCCAGCTTTAAGATTTAATAGCGTTTTCCCAATCGGGTTTTGGGCTTATTTGGAGCCAGTTACCCCCTTTTTTTTTTGCCTATTTCTCCCTTTAGGAAGGGAATGTCTATTCGATGCCTGCTCTACCATTTTGTTTTAGAAGTAGATAATTTGTTTGATTTCAGATACACAGCTCGAGGGAAATTTGCCTCAGGATGAATCATGTCCTGAGTCTCATCTGTATCCGATTTTGTTAAGACTTGGGACTTTGGAATTTTGAGTTGCTGCTAGAATGAGTTCAGACTTTTGACAGTATTGGGACAAAATCAATGTATTTTGAGTGTGAGAAAGACATGAGTTTGGTGGGGCTAGGGGCAGAATATGATGGTTTGAATGTTGTTTACTCATTGTTTGAATGCAAAACATTCAAACCATCATATTCTGCCTCTGCCCTCCCCACAAACTCCTGCTGAATAAATTAGCCAGTCTAAGGTATTCTGTTGTAGCAGAACAAAATGAACTAAGACAATGCTCAAGCAGTTAACCCTTCCAAAGGGATTCCGAGGTAATCTTTTCATCGCTTCTTTCCTTTCTCTTCATTCCTTTACCACAACTTTTAATTATTTCTATAGAATTTAGATTTAACCAACTTATGCAAAAATAAGGTGGTTTTAGGAAGGGGGAATGCTACACACCAGTATTATTGCTAATGTTATGTAATAGTAATAAGAACTATTTAGCATATACTTATGCATCAGGCACAGAGCTAAACAGCTACATATATTAGTGTTAGCAGTGGTGAATCCGTAGGGGTCTGCAGCAACTTAATTCCTGCCTCCTCAAAGGAATCCGAGGGTTATAAAGCAGAGTGAGAGGCTGAGGCAAGTTTTAGAGCAGGAGTGAATGTTTATTTAAAAGTTTTGGTGCAGGAATAGAAAGAAGCGCACTTGGAAGAAGATCAGGTGGGCAACTTCAAGACATCAAAGTGCACTGTTTGGCCTTTGACTTGGGGTTTCATACACTGGCATAACCCCAGGGTTTGTCTCTTCTCCCTTGACTTTTCCTTTTGGGTGGGCTATGTGCCTGCACAGTGGCTTGCCAGCACTTGGGAGGGGCCGTATGCAGTGTGTTTACTGAAGTTGTGCGCATGCTCGTTTGAGGCATTTTTCCCTTACTAGTCGAGTGCTCCCAGAGGCAGGTCATATAACAGTTAAACGCCACCATTTTGTCTTAGTGCGCATGCTTGAGCCTGCTTAAGTCCTAAGATCTCATCAAGAAGCGGCTGATCACCATCTTCAGATGTTTTCTATCTACTGGGAGATTGCCTTTCATAGCAGCCAGCTGCAACCAATTATTATTTTAGCAAGACAGTTTAACAATCACCTGATCATCAAATGATGGTCACCTGACATCCTGGGGTGAGGGACCCTCTCCTGCCCTGCTCATGTCTGCGTAGCTACCTACTCTAACGCTAACATCTTATTTTCATCTTCCCAATAGTCTTATGAGAAAGGTAATATTATTTTCCCTCTCTTACAGATGAGTAGAGGCATATAAAAATAAAGTGATTTACCAAAGGTCATACAGCAATGAAGAAGTAAAGCTGGAAGATGAACTCAGGTTTTCTGACTCTAGACACTTCATTACCAGGATATCATAATACCTTCTGAACTCTACCTCCATTTAATGAAAACTTTTTTTTGAGATGGAGTCTTGCTGTGTCACCCAGCCTGGAGTGCAATGGCACGATCTCGGCTCACTGCAACCTCCACCTCCTGGGTTCAAGCCACTCTCCTGCCTCAACCTCCCCAATAGCTGGGATTACAGACATGCACCACCACGCCTGGATAATTTTTGTATTTTTAGTAAAGACGGGGCTCTCACCATGTTTGCCAGGCTTTAACAATATTTTTTTCATAAACCTTTTTTAATAAGTTCATTAGAAGACTGATTTGAAAACACAAGCTCCTGCAATACAGTATAAACATCATACAGATTATAACATATAACATGCATATATAACATATATAAAAATATGTCTCTAATGTATATAGGGGCCGGGTGCGGTGGCTCACGCCTGTAATCCCAGCACTTTGGGAGGCCGAGGAGCCTATTATATATAAATTATATATAAAAATTATATCATATATAAATTATATATAAAAATTATATCATATATAAATTATATATAAAAATTATATCATATATAAATCATATATAAATTATATCATATATAAATCATATATAAATTATATCATACATAAATTATATATAAATTATATCATACATAAATTATATATAAATTATATCATATAAAAATATGATTTAATAGTCAGTTGGAAAAAAATAAGGTCTGGAGATCGAGACTATCCTGGCTAACATGGTGAAACCCCATCTCTATTAAATATACAAAAAATTAGCCGGGCGTGGTGGCAGGCACCTGTAGTCCCAGCTACTCAGGAGGCTGAGGCAGCAGAATGGCATGAACCCAGGAGGCGGAGCTTGCAGTGAGCCGAGATCGCACCACTGCACTCCAGCATGGGTGACAGAGCAAGACTCCGTCTCAAAAATAAATAAGTAAATAAAAATCATATGTCTCTAATGTATATAATAAGTGTTACATGGCCCTGTACATCAGGAGTCTATCTTACTCCATTCTCCCAGCAGTGGGCTTCCATGTAATGGACGTTCATTAAACTGAACAAAGCACACAGTTACCAGTTCCTTCTTTCTTCCCTGGGCTTCTCCCATCCCATACTTTGTTCATGTTCGTTTCTCTCATGGATACACAAGAGACATCTACAGAAACCACGTCAATACAAAACTATAAAGCTGAGCGTCCCCATCTTCCTCACTCCCCACATGAAAACTATCAGAAAATCCATACGAAGGCCTCATGTGGTAAAACTTCAGAGGTGCTTAAAAATTCATACAATTCAGTCCTTTTTCTTAATTAAAATACCCAATTCCCCAAGGCTACCCACAGCAGAGCACAACATAGACCTATTTCCTAGCTGAGCGCTCCTTCCAACACACCATGTTCATTAACCCACTGGCCTGTCATCAGACACCTAGCCTCAGCCATTCCTATGGGAATCACATATAATTGAAGCTACTTTCCCAGTAAGTCCCCAAAGAGCTAGAAATTACCAAGTTTCTGCACTTGTTATTAATATTATCTTCAGACACCACATTACTGCTGACAGTGCTTTAAAACATCAATTTAGAGACAGTACTTCAGCAAAATATGATTTAATAGTCAGTTGGAAAAAAATAAGCATTAAAAATATTTTAGTGTTTCTCAACTGAAGCAAAACATATACTTCTCCATTGTTGTAGATTAAAATTCCTCATAAAACTCATTAACTGCTATAACTTTTACTCATTTCTGCATTTTAAAATGAGAACTCTTGTTGCTAACCCAAGGGCTAGATTTTGGGAGAGACAAGGCAGTTCTATAGCAGGATTCCTGCTGAATCAAAATTAACCTGAGGAAATGTTTCAATTAAAAACAATTGATTTCAACTCTTATAGACCAAACTTTAGAATAATTATGTCTAAAGCAAACAAAAGAATTTAATGATTATATATAACCATTTATTTATATTATTATATACCAGCAGCCTACATTCAGTACTCAACACAAAGATAACAATATCCCATAAAGTTTTTTTTAAAAAAAATATGAATTAACGGCCAACATTTTAAAGAGAGAAATTTCATATAAAAATTATTATTTAGGTCTTTTCTTGAAAGAGATCTAGCTACATGTGGCCTACATACATGTGACCTACATTTCTTCTACAAAGCTGATGCTGAGCTGCACCTCTCCCACTGAGGTCAAGCACATCCCCTCTCCAATCTGCTGTAGTCCCCACCCACACCATACTGCTTCCTCAACAATGATACCAAGGATCAGATACATGGTGTTTTGGCAGTTTGGTTTCTTACAGTAGTTAAGAAATAAAAGTACTTTTAAAAAGCAAAAAATGAGTGTTTCTGTTAAGGATTTTTTAAAAGACATACCAATAAAGGCATTGTTTTAATAAAAGCAGGAGAAAGCATATTTGTAAAAGTAAATAAGATGTTTAATATACTAAGTATGTACTTAGTATATTAGGTATCACAACAAAACAAAGATAACATAGTATCAACAAAAATAGCACAACAAAGATACAACGAAACTAAACTAACCCAACTCACTGTCTTCATTTAGTCCACAGGTCTAGTCATGGGCTTCAAGACCGTGCTCTAGCAGTCTTGTTGGACCTACAAGACTGTTTGCCAATATGACAGAGAGGATTCAAGTATATACTGAATAGCACTTCTATCTGATGAGCTCTAAGGCCAATTATCCTGAGATTCTATAGAGATCTATCATTTACATGAAATAATATTTGGTTCTTATAGTATTGTAATTATTCTTTATAAGGTTATTTGAAATTACATATTTATGTTTTATTATGATACTATTATTATTATTAGCTTCCTAATCTGTAAGCTGCTCATAGAGGAGAAGTATGTATGTTTTTCTTGCCAAATTTATTGCTCCTATAGAATAGGCACTATAGGAGCAAAACTATTTGCTGAAGGGATGAATATAAAGAAACAACCTAAAAAGGCAAAATAAATTTGGAGGAAATAATTGAAGAATACTAACAGAAGAAGTGCTGAAGGCAAAAAGAGAGAATTTATTTTATTTAACTAGAAACTGGCAAGAACAAATGATCTGGATGCAAATAAGTATAAATGTTCACTAATGGTGATTTACAATTAGTAAGAGAGATTCTTCACAGAACTGCATGCTTTTCCATGACCTGGTAAGCATTATGCCAAAGAGTATCACATGTGAGAAAAATTAAATAGGCCAAGATACCCGAAAAGATTAACCCCGGGATGGCAGTAAGTTTTGCATTTTAAATGGATTGATCGCACAGTAAAAACATGTTAAAAAATAAATAATAAACTGCAAGGTAATAGCATGATTAAGGACTAGGGCTCTGGAAGCCAGACAGCTGAGTTCAAATTCTAGTTACACATTACACTAACTTGGTGACCTTGGACAAGCAACAGTCTCTTCACTCCTCATTTCCTCACCTATGAAATGGAGCCAGTAACAACACTTCTCTCACTGTGAAGCTACATGAAATAATACGTAAGAGGCCCTTAGAACGATGCCTGGACATAAGCTCTCGATGTCAACAATGATGATGTTAGAAGCATGACAACATTGATGATAATGAGAATTCCGGTCTCAAGTCCAACACCTTGCTCTAGCGAGAAGACTGGGTCAATACGCTGATTAGTTTGCTTGGGCTGCTATAACAGAAAATTCCAGAGTAGGCGACTTAACAGAAATTTATTTTTCACAGTTCTGAAGACTCAAAGTCCAAGAGGAAAGTGCCAGCAGAGTTGGTTTTGGGTGAGGCTCCTCCTCCTGGCCTGTGGCCATCTTCTCACTGTGTTCTAACATGGCCCTTTTCTCTGTGCACATGCACTCCTGCTCCTGATTCCTCATCTCATATGGACACCAGTCCCTTTGGACTAGGGTTCCACCTTTATGATTTCATTTAACCTTAATTACTTCCTTCAAGGCCCTATCTTCAAATACAGTCACGCCAGAAGCTATGGCTTCAACTTATGAATTTGGGGGTATACAATTCAATCCATAACAGAGAGAAAATACTTGTAAATAAATATGTAACCCTCTATATGTAAAATTCTGCCCCATTGGAAAAAATAACAGTTAAGTAAAATTTGCAATGAATTTTATATAAAATGTCACAAATCTGTGCAAAATACTATCTATAATATACTACCACCTATAATTAAATGCCAAAATAAGACTACTGCATGTAAACTGCCACTGCATGCTGAAAAAACACATTTCCTGTATGATGCAAAAGTTAAAATGAATTTATCATAATGGCAAAGACCTGTACAATTATAAAAATCAGTTTAGCCATAATTATGTTAATCACATCACAAAATTTATTATAAATACTTATTGTATTTATTAACGTATTGAATGAACTGTATTTTGTGTGTGTGTGTGTGTGTGTGTGTGTGTGTGTGAAAAAGTCTTGCTCTATCCCCCACAGGAATGCAGTGGCACAATCTCGGCTCACTGCAACCTCTGCCTCCTGAGTTCAGGCGATGAATGAATTTTATTTTTATGTGCCAAACAAAAATGTATCGACCACAAACAACTATGTTAAATATATGAGTAAGATATAACTCTTTTACCTGCTGAAAAACGTCTGTCCCCTCATCATAGTCCACCATACTGAAGAAGAGCTTGTTACAAAAAGCAGATGAATAGCGCCAGGAGTTTGCCAGTATTTGATATTCTTCATTAGCTTGCCTGATAAGAACAATGGGTCATAGTAGAAACACATCAGTACTGAAGCATCTACAAAGCAGTTATTAAAACAGACAAGCCGAGGACAAGCACTGGCCAGTTTTTGTATAGACTGCAATCAAAGCATAGTTTTTAAAATGTATTTTTTTAAAAAAGTATTCTGACGTGAAAATTACATAAAATTCAAATTCTGATGTTCATACATACAGTTTTATTGCAACATAGCCACATTTATTCATTTACATATTGCTTATGTACTATAAGGGCAAAGTTGTAACAACACCACAGCAACTACATGTACCACAAAGCCTAGCCCTTGAAATAAAAATTTTGCCAACTCTTACTCTAGGGAATAAAAACATTTTGCAGCATTCCCTATACACATATATCTACCAATAATGTTTAGTAAAATGCAAAGACCAATTTTTAAGAATATTTGCAACTTAGTTTAACAGAAAACAAAATTCATAAGTAGTTTTAAATTTGAAAATAGTTATACTCCACCTTATTCATTCCATTTATCTAAAAATGCATTTACATTCAAACCAACAGGAAGCAAAGATTTCTCTTTGTAGCTAAACCAGCTGCCACAAACATTCCTTCTCTAAGATGATATTTGCTTCTATTTTGAACACATTTTTATTAGATATTTTCCTAATTTTCCAGATGAAAACATTTTTAAAAAATAAAATTGCTTCTTCAGTATGGTTGACTATTCTCTGGAGTTTACCTCCTTCCCCTCCCCAAAATGAAAGTAAATAAAAAGGTACAATGTAACAATAACAAAAGGACTTGGAGCAGAGTCAGCAGCAGAAAGATTTCCACAAACAGCTGAAAAACAGAAAGCTGGTGAAAAGTTTTGAGAGGAAGTTAGACTCTCAAAGGAGATTACAGTGCAATAAGAAGCTAGAAAAACATTAGATTCAGAAGCAGCAGAGTCTGGAGATTTAAAAAAAAAAAAAAAAAAAAAAGAAGCTAAAAACAGATGTCTTAATTAAACTTCTTCATACTCAGTAGTAGACCAAACTTCTGCACCCTCCCCAACCAGTCCCAATGTTAGCCTTCACCCACTGCCCCCAAAAAAATCATGTATTTGAGGAAAACCTTATGCGATTTCTTAAAAACTTCTCAAAACAAACGGACTCTAAAAGAACAATCAGAAAACATTATAAAGAAAGCGGAACTGTAACTAACATACTTAGAAAAATTCTGTCAAAAAATGTATTTGTCAGGAACTGTGCAGGGTCTGAGATTTTACCACATATATAATGCAAGCTAACAAGCTAGCCTGTTACTATTTCATGGATGCTTGCAGAAGACATGAGACTCCTGGGTCAGAGACAAGGGACTTTATTAGTTCATTTTCATTTGCATCAGTTCCCTATCCCCCAAGTCTCAAAGGGTAACACAAAGAGTTCTTCATGGACTCCTGTACATACAGGTGACTGTTACAGGAGAGAAACACTAGGTGTAAGGAAATTACTGTTTTTATGGTAAGTGATAACAAGATGATGCTTTGTTCAGTGGGAGTCATCTTATTCTTTAAGGCTTGTCACTGCACACACAACCCCTAGAATCTGCCCAGGTCTAGTCAGGCCTTTGTATTGTCGACATACCCAGTGAAAACATGCAGACTGCTTTATTCAGTGGTATTCACAGAAGAAAAAAAAAAAATATATATATATATATATATATATATCATATAAAAAAGGAACAAAGATAGTAAAAGAGAGAGCACTTATGCAGATTTCAAATATGACTGCTCAAATAAAACACCAATATTAGACGACAGAGTCGAATAAAATTCACAGAACAAAAACAAAAATGACATATGAGGGAAGGAGAAAGACCTAGAGACATAATCCAATAAGTCCTTTTTCAAACAGGTGTCACAGAAATAGAAGAGAGATGAAACAGAGAAAATGGTATTTCTGTAAACAATACAATTAAAGGAGATTAAATCTTCAAATTAAAATCATTTCCCAGTTCTGAACAAGAGAAATGAGAAAACAACAACCTGGAGAGATAACAGAGTATACCAAAACGCATGGATAAAAAAGAAGATCCTAAAAGTTTTCAGAGAAAAAAATTTCCTCAACAAGGGCAAGCAATGAGATTGGGAATGGATTGATCATTAGCAACACTAGATACCAGCAAATAGAAGAATTTCTTCAGAATATTATTTTCTATTTAGAATTGCACGTTGAGACAAATAAATAAGTGAAATAAACATGTTCATGGAAATGTAAGCAATCTGAAATTTACCCCCACATTCTTAGAAAATTTACTTAAAATATAATTGATAGAAAAGGTAGTATGAATGAAAAACTAAGAAAACTTAATACTATGATAGAGCACTATAAGAGAGGAAAAAGGGCAACTAGAAATGCAGTGAGGTAGCACGGGGAGAAGATATAAAGAAGCTGTAGTCTGTGAAGCTATGATGCAACCAATACAAACTAGAACAGGAATTTTAGACTTCAAGATGAAAAGAATAGATTCTAAGGATAATCATTAGAATCAGAAAGAACTAGAACATATTAAATCTATAGTAAGAAAACCGTATTTATTCCCACAACAGGAAAAATTTAAAAAAAAAACAAAAACATGAGATAAGGTCCAAATATGCAGCTTACTAAAATGTATCATAATTTTGATCAACTGATTAGAAACATTATTTAAATATAATATTTTGTGCAGGTCAGGGGTTATAAACAATGGTGCTATAGAAAGGAATCATAATAACCTACTACTTTGCCATTGATGCTGTTCATGCAGAAATAATAATGTAAGTGCTGTTTATTCCCTTTTAACTTTCTAAATCAACCTATACACAGAACACAGATGTAATAATTATGGTTACCGTATGGAATGTACATAATATAAACTATGACAGTATAGAAGGATAGCCAACAGAATTTGGTAGGTAAAAGAGAAGAAGAAGAGGTGATGGGGAAGAATATGCGTGCTAATCTTCATATCACAAATGAGGGAATCAAAAAACATTATCTATAGATAATGAACAACAAAACAAAGATGTTATTTAGTGTTACAATGATAAACAAAAGAAGAAAAAAAAAGCAATGAAAGGTGAGATTAGTTAAATCTTCATCTATCATAATAAGAATGTAAAGATAACTTTACTGTACAAAATGTTGTTATAAGAATAACATTTAGAGCTATTTTTAAAAAACAACAGAAGAAAAAAATCACAAAGCAGTAACAGTGATCATCTCTGGCCTAGCCTACCTGTGTGCAAATCAGATGAGTGCAAGGTCCTCTTTTGCAGTTTTGTTTTATAAACAAGAAGCACATACTGTTTTCATTAAAATATTATGTTTTAAGAGGGTTAAATTTGAACAGTACTACAATCTGAAAACTTTTAACATAATACAAGTATTAAATACTAAAATGTAATTAAGAAAAAATTTAAAAATAAAATGTGATAAAGTAATGGGGAGTCAAAGAGCATGAATTCAATTTGCCTTCGAACTCTGTACTCCATATTACTCTACTTTTTCAGATTTCATTTCCCAATAATCAATTTGTAGATTCCAGCCTCTGCTCTAAAATCCAAAAATGTTCCCCACTACCTACATGATGAAGACAACAGGAAGAATAAAAGTCAAAATCCTCCATACCTTAGCCACAACTTACATAATCTATGTCTTTATAAAAAAAATACCACACTCAAAGAGTCTGTTTCTTGAACATACTATGTCCATTCTTAACCACGTGCATGAAATACTTCACTTAGAATGTCCTCCCTTCTTTCAGAAGTTTGCTCAAAAACTGCCTCTCCTTTGGAAGTCACTTCAAATCTCTACACCTACAATACTTGTTGATGCAACTATCTGAAACAGAAATTCTCAGCGACTGTGTAGCACTACTGATATTATGCATAGCTGTTCTTATTACATATTGTCCAATGGCTAGGATCTAGTACAGAAGCTGCATTTAATAAAAGTATAATGATACTGATGATGAACAATACAGTTTCATAACCAGTCACTATATCATAAATACCCTAAAGCTAAGTTTACCACATTAGAATTTCTGAATTCTAGAGAGTCTACTACAACTCATTTAGTCAGATTTATGTCACTGGATAATGTCTCTTTTAAGGCAGATTTCTTTTACTCTAGTTATGGTGTTGAGGGGAAGAAAAAATGAAATTTTAAATCTGCACTATCACAAACATATGTTGTTTGTCAAAGGAATAGTGTTCATGATTCAAAGGTTACAGTGACTACATCATCATGTGATATCTTGTTAGTAATGACAATTTCACAACAAATGTAGAATCCAGATCTTAGTCATCAGTGAAACTGATACTCAACATTTTCATATGTGCTGCAATAATAAAGAAGTATACCTCACAGTCTCCACCTTTAAGAGGTTAGAGGAAAGAATAGATATGCACTCTAGTACATCAATAAGGTATATATATTTCAAAGACGAATGCATATTGTAGGTGCTATACAGCATACAGAGGAGGATGAGATCATAGTGAGCTGGAACAGTTCAACAAAGTATGAATGTAAAAAAAAAAAAAAACTGGAAAATAATGGTGGTATGTCTGGAAGGACTACACTTAGAACAAGCAAGAAAGGCAGGGAGAGAAAAGCAAGGTAGCAGACACAGCATAAACAAAGACTACCCTGTCTGGAATGCGTATTCTGTGTTCAAGTAATAGAATGTAAGTTTCAGGTTAGACAATAAAGACTGGAAGTGGTAGAAAGATAAATAGGACACTGCTTTTATTCTGTAAATAGCAAACAAGTGTTTCTGAAAGAAGACTATGCAAAATATATTTCAGAATGCTGTATCTCACAACATTACGTATGATACATTGGAGGAGAAGAAAATGAAGGTTTGGAAACCACTTTCAATGTTACTATAATGGCCTGGCTGGGAAAACATATAAGGCTATTAAAATATTATGTAAATGAAGATGTAAACTATTTCACATAAATTCTCCATTGCAACCTAGCAGGCCATAGCATCCAGCAACATTTTCTAGACAATATACTTAGGAATAGCTCTGGCTAGAATAAAGAATTCCACAGGAGCCAAAACAAATTACATTTTCTTGACTCAAGTACAATGCTTACAGAAAATTTAACACTGACAAGGCAAATGGGGGCTTTTTTCTGCTGTGTGTAATTCCGTAGAAATAGGATCACTAAACAGATGTGTATGTCATTTAAAATAAATAAATGAGCCCAAGGAACATGTATTTTAACATTAACGATATCTCTTCAGAGTACAAAAGATTCATTAGGAAAAAAAAATGTGCCCCAATAACAAAGACCCGGTGCTTACCCCATTCCCTTATGTGCCCTCCATATCCCAACTTCTTAACGTTTAATAGGGGACAGAGGAAACCTAACTAATGACAGATAAAGACATTCAGAGGATCCTTGCATATGTTTCTGTCAGCCTGGACTGATGAGCGAAATGAGACATTACATGCGCTAACAATAAGCACACTTCTGACCTCACTACCATCTGAAATTGGAAGTTAAAAACCACAAATACTCCAAGCACTTAACTAAAATAACCACATTTCCAACACTATTACCTAAAAAATATTTTGTTGTGGTAGTTATAGTAATAGTAAAGGCCTAACTTCACGAATGTAGAGAATGCCGTAAATTCTAATATATACTTATGCAACCTGAAGAGGGCAGTCACGCTGCGTCAAAAGGATACAGGAAGGCTTAAGCAATAGCTGCAGGGTACTGTTCTGTTAAATGTGTGATATTAAATCTTCTCCGTATTTTATTATGAGGAAAAAAATCACTTAATCTGACAATTTTTTATGTTATAATGCTTTTTAAAAGGTTATGTAAAACTAAAAAGAATTATCTCATCTACAGTTATACATATTTAATATATTTCCCATGATGAATATAATTTTTAAAGAGCTGTTTTAAGAAGCCTAGCTTCTCTTTTTAATGTTAATCAAACTTCTTATAGCAGATTCATATGAAAATACCATTGTATGTCTGTATAGTTATATATGTAAAATGAATTGCACTTACGCCATAATAAAACCCCAAATAAAAAAAATTCTACAGACAGTGATATACATAGATCTGGAGTGAGCGAACTCACCTATTACTTAAGGTTCTGGTACCCTGAGAAGAAAAATAAAGTGATAACACCCTGCACAAAGATTTCTAACACAGCTGCTCCTCTGGTTGTGCTATACATACCAGGGCCCAGCTGAATATACTGAAATATATTAAATAGACCCAAGGCCTCTGAAGAGCTGAGAAATCAAGAGTTCACTACCATATTGTAACTGACTGAATAATTCACTAGATATAAGATAAAGAGGTTGTGTTTCTTAAAGCTGTTTCCTGTGCATCCATTTTCTTCATCAGACCTAAGTAGATCTTTCCCTGGAAAATAGTAACTTATGTGATCCAAATACATATTTTAAAGCAAAAGTGTATATGAACATAAAATATGTTGCAGTGTATACAATATGCATAGTTAGCACTCAGCTTTTGAAAGTCAAGGGAATTTTAGTTCTCCTTACAAAAAAAACAAGAAACTAACAGTAGCATATAAATGCTTAAATGTGGTACGCCAAGAAGAATGTCATACAATAGTAAGGAAATCAATTAACACATTGTTCCTTTAACAAGTTTTCTTACTCTATTAGTCTGTTCTCATGCTGCTACTAAAGACATACCCAAGACAGGGTAATTTATAAAGAAAGAGGTTTAAGTGACTCACAGTTCAGCATGGCTGGAGAGGCCTCAGTAAACATGATCATGGCAGAAGGCAAAGGGAAAGCAAGGCACCTTCTTCACATGGCGGCAGGAAGAAGGAGTGCCAAAGAAAGGGGGAAAAGCCCCTTATAAAGCCATCAGGTCATGTGAGAACTCACTCACTATCACGAGAACAACATGGGGGTAACAGCCCCCAGGATTCAATTACCTTCCACTGTGTCCCTCCCACAACACATGGGGAATATGGGAACAATTCAAGGTGATATTTGTGTGGGAACACAGCCAAACCATACCATTTATCTAGTACTTATGATCATAATATGTATTTAATATTTGTGCAACTAATGACAGAGAATTAACAAATGAATGAATAAATGGGCGAATTAATTCAATGTTTGGAAGAGGTAAGACATACAGGCCACTGCCTCAAGATACTTCAATCCATTATGGTAACACTTATAATCTTAAATAATAATATAAACCTTGTTTATGATAACATGCCCAGGAACTATCATGATACTGAAAAATATCTGTTAAATAAATTCATATATATATATTGTAAAACCTGAGAAATCAAAATGAAGAAAGCATTAACTCATACCTTAAATCCTGCAGGACTTCCCAGTAAGTCTATTCTTTAGTTTCATGTGGTAAAGAACAGAATATATGCTGACTTTAAAGACCTTTATTGTAATCAATCAAAAAGGCAGACATAAGATTATAGAAACTGTGTCACAAGAGATGGAGATTATGTCTTTTCTGGTCAACTGAAAGTACTGCCATCACAAGAAACATTCATGGAGGTTTAGTGTGTGCCAGGAATCCTTTCGTGTATTTATACATACTTCTCTTCATTTTTTTAACTTTTCTCTCATCAAACTTATTTTTAATAGATTATTTTTAGAGGAGTTTTAGATTCTCAGCAAAACTGAATAAAAGGCATAGAGATTTCACATACTTTTTTTAAATAATTGGACTACTATTACTTGGACGACTGATTAACCAGTTAACTGAGTATATGAATTATATATTATATATAGAGAGATCTATCTTCTGATACTACAAAATTCCATTACAAGCAACTTTTCTACCCAGTGATACCGTTCCAGACATCTCTAATTTTATTAATGAACTGCCAGCCCACCATAGGAATGTCTTACGCTAAACACTGAAGGGAATGCTCTTGGACTATTCTTTTCCCCTAGCTTCACTAAGGTATAACTGGTATATGAAAAAACCCACACGGTTAATGTATACAATGGGTACAATTTGGTGAGTGTAGACATAAGTATACACTCATGTTACCACCACCACAGTCAAGTTCATAAACAGTTCCATCACTTCCAAAAATTTCCTTGTGTCTCTTTCTGTCCGGGTTTGATTTTTGTTAAGGCCTTTAGATACACATAAAAAAACCGTAACACTTTTCACGTGACTTCCAAACAATGTAATACTACACTTATTATGATGTGGCCAAGTAGAAAGAACACGGATAACACATGAATTCTGAAAATCGGGACTTGTGGACTGGCTTTCCACTTTATAATGTATAAACTTGAGAAAGTCACAAATACTTTGTTTATTTCCCCCTTTTTAGCATGACAATACTAGTAATCTCTCTCAAGAGTTCTCATGAGGTTAAAAACATGAGGCATAACAAAGACTCTAGTAAATGGCAAATGGGTATGCAAACCTTGGGGTGTTCAGCATCTAGCTTAAAATTCATTGACTATTTGCATTCGCAGACCTTACTTCTAGTTTCTTCCCCTCTCACTCTCTGCACCAGACCCAAATTATGTTTAATTTCCTTTCATAAACTAGACTTACTCTTGATACAGGATTTCTGTGAAATTCCTTCCTTCTTCTCAATGCAGCTTTTCTTTTCTTTCCTTTTCTTTTTTTCTTTTTTTTTTTTTTTTTTTTTTTTTTGAGAGAGAGTCTTGCTCTGTCACCAGGCTAGAGTGCAGTGGCACGATCTTGGCTCACTGCAACCTCCACCTCCTGGGTTCAAGCGATTCTCGTGCCTCAGCCTCCGGAGTAGCTGGGACTACAGGTGCATGCCACCACACCCAGCTAATTTTCTGTATTTTTAGTAGAGACAGGAGTTTCACCATGTTGGCCAGGATGGTCTCAATCTCTTGACCTTATGATCCACCCACCTCGGACTCCCAAAGTGCTGGGATTACAGGTGTGAGCCACTGCGCCCAGCCTCAACCCAACTTTTCTATAGCTACAGAGCACACATGGCACACTCTGTACACATAGCAAAGAGTTATGTCTAGTAAACGGGAGTAGATAAACATGCCTTATGAATTCCTCGTCTTTCTGTATAACTTAACACTTCAATTATCACTCCCTTAACTAAACCTTTCTGAACACACAAATTAACAGGAAAAACCAGGATCCTCTCATAAATCTCTGTGATTTCCCTTCATGACATTTACGAACTAGACTCTGACATAATGAGAGCAGCAGCTAGGTCAGTTTGTTTGCCATCATCTCCCCTAGGATCCAGGAGAGTATTTATACATAGTGGCTATTCAATAAAAATGGTTCAAAAATATATGCCAGCATCGATATAATATTACCATACTAGTATCCAGTTCCACAGTAAAAAGCCACAAGTTTATAAAATAAGGTTTCTTTTTATTTCTAGTTCTACTCAAGATTCTTAAGGGATGGGGGGGGCTTATTCTACAGATCTGAAAAAGTAAATAAAAACTAAAATGAGTATTAAATATATAACTTCTTGCCAAGACCAGGAGAAAACATTTCAGAATTATTAAATGGTTCTGCGTTGGGGGTCCCCAATACCATCACCAGGTTTGGTGATTCACTAAGGGGACTCAGAGGAATCAGTACATGGTCACATTCATGGTTGAGATTTGTTACAGTGAAAGGACACAAAGCAAAATCAGCAGAGGGAAAAGGCACATGGTATAGTCTGAAGTGAACTAGGTAAATTTCCAACAGTGACTCCCTGTCAGGTCACACAGGATCAATTCTGTTGTGGCACGTGTAAAGTGTTGTCTACCAGGGAAGTTCATTACAGATTCAGTGCCCAAGAAGGTTGGTCATATGGATGCCCTCTGTAGAGCAGATGGCAAAATTCCAGACCCACACAAAAAAAGCAGGTGTTCAGCATTAACCACATTGTTTGTAAACAGTTCAGGGACAGTGAACCACCCTTCTCAGCTAAGGAGTGGTAGAAAATGTCCCAAAATCCATGTTCCCATGACAGGTAAGGGCCAAATTTGGGAGCTCCCCTTTCTAAGGATAACAATCTCAGGCCTGCTATGTTAACTCTCTTCTGCATGGGCTCATGATAATCACTATCTTCTGATAAATAAAAAGAATAGTATTTTGTTCATTGTATTACGGTGACAAAGACAACAACCTATCACAAGAAAGGGGCATATCTGAAGTGGTTTTACTTGTATTGACTGGATTGTACTAAGTCATCCTCATGAGTCCAAAAAAACCCAAAATGATTCTTATGCATCTAAGAGAAATTATTTGAGGACTAAGGTCTGAGACCATGAAAACTAGTAAATCTCATTTAATATGTTAATGACTAATATAAACTGAAATCATGGAAACCAAGGACAAATGCTTAAAAATAATACAAAGATTAATTGTAATTTATGACTTTATTATATATAATTGTTGCAGCTCTAGATATAAAAATGCAGATAGTTTTATCTTTAATTTAAATGGTTAAGTGCAGCTATCAAGATTATACTTTTAAAAGTCATTTTTTTCATTTACTTCAGTTATAACCTATATAAATAAAGCATTTTTAGATAAATAAAGCACTGTTTTATATATTTACTCGTGTATCTGTATATCAAGAAACTTTTCAATGAGTTTTTCATCAATATCAAAAAATTCTCATTCATTTCATTCAATAAAATCCTACTAAGCACATAGGAAGTCCAAAGCCCTGAATATCACGTGATCTAGCATCAACACATCATCAATGAAGCCCTGAACATCACGTGATCTAGTATCCACACATGATCATCATCATCACTGTAATGCTAGTATTTGTCCTTAGCTGGGCACCGTGGCTCACACCCGTAATCCCAGCACTTTGGGAGGCAGAGATGGGTGGATCACTTGAGGTCGGGAGGTCAAGACCAGCCTGGCCAACATGGTGAAACCCTGTCTCTACTAAAAATACAAAAATTAGCCAGGTGTGGTAGCACATGTCTGTAATCCCAGCTACTCAGGAGGCTGAGGCAGGGGAATCACTTGAAACCAGGTGGCGGAGAGGTTGCAGTGAGCTGAGATCACGCCACTGCACTCCAGCATGGGCAACAGAGTGAGACTCTTGTCTCCAAAAAAAAAAAAAAGAAAAAAGAAAACAAATAGTTTGTCCTCAAAGAACTTTCTTATTTATGGTCAGATTCTAATTTCTCCTACTAAGATTAAAACTGTATGTGAAAATTACTGAGTTCCTGTAGGATAATGATAACAAAGAACTCCAAAAACCATGTAGTTCTCCAAAAAGCATAATCAAAACTACTAATGCCAATACAGTAACTGGGATAAAAAGAATCCTACAGAATATAAATTTAAACGGAAGTGAGGAAATGAACACCTGTAACTTCAGTAATCCATGCAAGAATAGGAAGGTGGAGACTATATGGGGAAAAACGGGTAAGAGGGATCCTAGCAGAGGCAAAATATGGGGGGTTGGGTGGGGTGGGAATCACCCCAAGAAAGAGAGAATCTCATGTGAATTGGAAAACACTGAGAACAGGTCTACATGGTGGGGAAGAACAGTGGCTACTGCGGAACATAAAGGGGCTTGGAAGTATACAGAAACAAACGTGGCAGTCTTAAGAATGCACCGCTTTGTGGGAGTGGGGGACAACTTAGAAGAAGCTGACATGCATTAGTAGCTTGGCAATACAGTGAAACAGAGAAGTCATGGAAATTAAGGGACCGATGGAAACATACATCATCTCAGAATCAGAATACGCCACTGCAAGGAGGAGGAGAGAGGAAGAAAAAGAGAAGGGAGGAAGAAGTGAGCAGGGGAGAAAAATAAGCCTGCTGAACTCAACCTATTTCACGTTATGAGGAGAAGGCATATGTGAATTAAGAAATCAGTAGGCCACCCAAAAGTCTAGCCATCACCACCCACATGTAAACTATGGTTTCTAGTCTGGTATAAGAAAGAAAAAAATTTTTTTAAGAAGCAGCAAATGATCAATAGCATCTACACAAGGCTACTACAAAAAGAAATCAGAAAGATTCAAAATTCTTCAACTCATAAAAAATTTCCCTGAAAACAAAATTATGAAGAGAAAACTGAAACAAAATACTCCAAACTAAAGTAAATATCATTAAACAAGCAGTTGAAGACAGAAAATCTCAAATCAGAAATTAAACAACTAGAAATAGAAGGAAATAAAAAAACAGAAAGATGTTACATCACAGTTAGTAAGACTCAGGAAACCAGTATGTTTCAAAAAAGCAAAACAGAATCCATGTAGAAATGATGTCTGCATTACAAAGTCTTCAAAGAAAAATAGAGTTGACTGAAAATAAATAAAGGACATTAAGAATAGGATTAAAAGCAGGTAAGAGAACAAAAACAAAATAAAAGTTTAAGAGGGAATGGGGTAGATTTTAAAAGATTAAACATGGAGAATTAGAGTCCCTGAGGTAGAAAAAACAATGAAAGAGAACTGGTATTTTAAACTACGATACAATAACATTTCTAAAAATAAAGTCCCTATATACATATTGAAGAGTTATTCGCGTTCCTGAAAAAGGCAACCCAGAATAGTCAAATGTAAGACGTAGTATAGCAAAATTACCAGCCTTTAGTGAAAAAATTTAAAATATACTTTGGCCGGCAAGGCAAAAAAACAAATCACATTCAAAGTAAGAAAACTGGATTGGCATCAATATCTCAACAGCACCAAATAAAATTTCTTGGGACTATGTGAACAGACTACAAACACTCAATTTCTCAAGAATGAAAGAAAAACTGTTATCTCTTCAGATTTGACCCCAAAAAGAAGGCCCAACACCTTACTGAACTCTTTAGGTACTGCAATAAGTTAATCTCCCACTGGAGCATTCTTCTTCATCATTTATATAGACCAGCCCACAAATCAGTGTCCTCTGAAAACGAAACAATCCAACAGGCTACACTGCAAATGTCCAATAAACCACACCCTGTATCTTTGGGGACAGACAAACCTAATGACTGCTTCAAACTACAGTCTCCATGACTGATAACTGTGCTGACTAATGCCTATGGCAACATGAGTTGTCTTCCACGTACCGACCCCAATTTGATTTCTGGACAGCACCAGCCTGACATGACCACCAAGTACAAATAAATGCCTAATATCTCTATTTTGGGGTTGGTCTACTGGGATCTGATGACTAAAGTATGAAGCGTCCACCAGTCTTTGCTTGTGGAAATGGTATATTTCAGAGTGCAGCTGACCTGACCATCCTTTTTTTTTTTTTTTTTTTTTTTTTGAGACAGAGTTTCGCTCTGTCGCCCAGGCTGGAGTGCAGTGGCACGATCTCGGCTCACTATAAGCTTCGCCTCCCGGGTTCACGCTATTCTCCCACCTCAGCCTCCCGAGTTGCTGGGACTACAGGCGCCCGCCACCATGCCCGGCTAATTTTTTGTATTTTTAGTAGAGACGGGGTTTCACTGTGTTAGCCAGATGGTCTTGATCTCCTGACCTCGTGATCTGCCCGCGTCGGCCTCCCAAAGTGCAACCATCAGTTTTACATTAAAAAACAGCAGCCATCTCTTGTGGGAAACTTTATCCCTAACTCTGCCACCCAACTCAAAGTCAATGGCCCAGTGGAGCCCTCAGTTCACAGAAGTTCCCTAAATGCCTGGGCCTGGGTTACTGATGATTCTGCTAAGTTGAAATCTGATGCTGTTTGATGGGCTGCTGTGGCTATTTCCCTCAGAAACAGCTGCGTAACACCAACAGCAGGTGTGGTTGTTCTGCTCAGTGGCAGAACTCAAGGCAGTCAAGTCCTCACAGTCCTGACCAAGACCCACTTTGACAAATCTTCCTACATTTGCACTGACGACTGCCACTGGCCTAACGATATGGTCTGCCGCTTGGAAGACTACAGACTAAGAGATAAAGATACCTCTCTTTGAAACATCAATCTTCCGGACAACAAATCACACAGGCCGAGCTGTCACCAAGAGGTCACTTAACGAAGATGCCCACAGTGAGGACCCGTAATCTGATAAGCCATAGGGAATCAAGCTGCTGATTAAACGTACACTTACCAGATCACCACCAGCGCTACCTGGCTCCATTAGTGGAACTTTATGCAGAAGCTGCAATGAATACCAGACTTGAGACTCTTATCAAACAACGGCCTGTTTACCTTGCAGGGCAGGAGCCATGCTAGTGAAGGCATCATACCCAACTGTTTTTAGCAAACTGACTTTAATGAGCCTTTGTCCTTTCCTTGGGGCCACCACTGGCACCTTGCTACTATTAAGACTCTCACTGTGAGAGTACAGTGTGTTGGAGTACATTGTGCTAGTTAACTCTAGTCATTCCATTATGAATTTTTAAATTAAAATATGTCACACTTCTGGCTTTCTAGACTATTTTACAGTCTAATAATACCGTGCCTTTTGCCACAAAAGCCACCAAAACATAAGCCAACAGGTAAAGTATTCAGCAGTCATTCCACATGCCCTAACATCTGCTAGCATCCAGCATTGCGACATGCATTTGAGCCACCTCAAAAATTACCATGAAAACATGTGTGACTCGACTTCCTCTCCTCTTTTTGTCCACACACCTTAACAAGGCAGTTTGGTGACTCAACACATCTATCCCAAGAAAGAGGTCATCTCTTCTTGGCTGCTTCCTAAGAAATAATCAATACAAGAGACATGGGCATTATTCAGATCTATTTTGGAAATTCAAGATTCTGTCCTGACCATTCCCGGGATAATGCTTCCTTTCCCCACTTGACAGCTACCTTGAGGAAACTCAACCAGTATATCCCCTGGGTGGCAGCCTAGCTTTGAAAAAAAAAAAAAGACTTAGGAAATTCAAATTTAATCTGGGTTCAGTCACTGGGTTCTCTTCTTTTACTGACATGGTCTTAGTTAATAAGGATAATGACCACTTGGCTGAGTGTATTACACACTAAGCCCTCCTGCAGTGGCCTACGGAGGCCAAAGTGAAGGATGTAATCAGTCTCTATAAATTTCACTGAAAGGCCCTTGTATCTTTCATACTAAAACTCTCCAGATGAACATCTAATAATGTGGGTGTGAGCAGGGGATAACTGGAGAAAAGATGAAGTTACAGATACTCAGATGGAGACCCTGATTTTATGACGGCAAGCAAAAATTCTAGTATGTGAAGATGAAAATTCAGATCCTAGGAGGTAAAGGAGAGGGAGGGATAGTAAAATCTTCTGTCTTTGAGATCCACCTTTGAAGACTTCCTCACATGAAAAAACATAGTGGTGCAGCTCTCTGAAACCATCAACTGCTGGATCTGCCATCTTCTACCAGTGGGATCTGAACTAACTCTGTCATTCTTCTTAATCTTAAGAAGGAATTTATGGAAGTGTTAATGGAAGACCCCAGCTTCCACGCAAAATATCAATTACCCTTTCTCTCATGTTCCTCTCAGCCGCACTCCCATGGCGATAGCTCAGTCTTTCTTAGGAGGGAATAACGGATGGCCTGTTAGTGCTATAGCAATAAGACAGGTTGGACTAACTACTCCCTGCCAGTCTGTCTAGGATTGTGGACACAATGTCTTCATCAAACTGAGCTGGAGGAACCAAAGTCTACCAGCCAGCCAAGAGGCTACACTGAAGGCACTGCCAACCTGCGTTTCTTATGATGAAGCTCCCGTTTGTGAGACCTCAATGATTGTAAGCAAAACTTCACAAGGGCACTACGTACATTCCCAGGGCTGGACTTCTCATGCAAAAGTTTAATACTATCTTGTCTTTGCTCCAATACCACACTAGGTATGATGAACTATACCTAGGAACGGGTTATAAGAGACCTTCAAGTGTTTATGGAAGCATATAGCCCTCAGATCACTGTAGAGATCTCTCTAAAATGAGGCTGGCCTTCAGATACCTGGGGGAGCTGTCCCAGAGGGATAACTGACTTGTGTTTATGCATCCCCTGTGGGATGTTTTGTCTATGGTGAAAATCATCCAATAGGTAAAAGGTGGTGTATTAGTTTCTCAGGGTGGCCGTAACAAAGTATCACAAACTGAATGGCTAAAACAAAACAAAACCCATAGTTCTGGAGGCTAGAAGACCAAAATCAAGGTATCAGTAGGGCCATGCTCCCTCTTAAAACTGAAGGGGAGAATCTTTCCTTGCCTCTTCCTAGCTTCTGGTGATGGCTGTCAATACTTCACATTCCCTGGCTTCCAGCTAAATTATTCCATTTTCCCACCTCTGCCATCACAAAGCATTCTCCCTGTGTGTCTATAACAATGTAATAAAATAGAATTTAGTTAAAAAAAAAAAAAAAAAAGCGCTCTTTCACTGATATAGCATCAGTCATATTGGATTAAAGGCCTGCCCTGCCTGAGTATCACCTCATCTTTTTTTTTTTTTTTTTTTTTTTTTTTGAGACGGAGTCTTGCTCTGTAGCCCGGGCTGGAGTGCAGTGGCCGGATCTCAGCTCACTGCAAGCTCCGCCTCCCGGGTTTACGCCATTCTCCTGCCTCAGCCTCCAGAGTAGCTGGGACTACAGGCGCCCGCCACCTCGCCCGGCTAGTTTTTTGTATTTTTAGTAGAGACGGGGTTTCACGGTGTTAGCCAGGATGGTCTCGATCTCCTGACCTCGTGATCCGCCCGTCTCGGCCTCCCAAAGTGCTGGGACACCTCATCTTAACTAATTACATCTACAACTACCCTATTTTCAAATGAGGCCGCATTCTGGGATACTTGGGGGTTAAGACTTCAGCATATCTTTTTAGAAAGAAACAATTCCATCTATAACAGGTGGTAAGAAATTTATCACTAAGTTTCACTGAAGTCATCAATAATACCACTTCAGCCTCAACTCACTGAAGCATTCACATCAGCTTCAACTCACTGAGTTGTTATGGATGAGAGAACTACCCTAGATGACTTCTTTATGGACCAGGACAGATTCTGCTACACCTGTATTAATGTCTCAGGCCAAGGAGATAAAAGTATGGAATGAGGGAAAGAGAGAAGAAAACATGTAATGTCCTGCTACAGTAATATGTATCGAATTGAAGTCGTAATTTTAAAATACATATCTACATCTACATACACAAGCACATCCCCACAGAACCGTATCTCTTAGCTTTGTCCACTAAAAAGGCCTCAAAGCAATGACACTACCTCAGCAGTAAAGTGTACATGTAGCTAAGCTTTTGCTTTCTAAATATCATTTTCTACTAAGAGGAACCAGGGCTCCTTGAAAACACTGCTGATTACATTTCCATGGCAGAGAACATACAAAGTAAGCTTAGAATATCTTGTGCTAGAAAGCAGACTAAAGGAGATATGCCATGATATAGGAGTTGGTTCCCACTGGTCAAATTTAGGACAATTTGAACCTGAAGAATAATCCTAGTAATGGATTAGGGAATGAAAGGAATCTTTCGGTTGGAATACTCAAAACAAAAGGTAAGTGAGGTTGGCAAAGCTTACCTTTACAGAAGAATGACAACTAATTAATGTAGAAGAAATGACAGAATTTGAAAATCTCCATTTCACGATCACTAATGTAATATCAAGTTCAGGCAAAGATTATCAATGAATGCTACAAGTGCTGGGTAAAACATTACTTCTGAGAAACAGGATATTCACATGATCACCCTGAATCCTTCCTCCCAAGCCACTTATCTCCCCAAATACTTAATACAAGTGAAAACAATATCCTTGTACAGTGGAGAGATCTGACAACCATCACCCTAATCAAGTGATCAATCTCAGCACTGGTATATGAACAAGCTAATATTATGGGCCTCCTAATAATATACCATAAGAGGTATTCCAACTAACCAATATCGTACTCTTCCCTTGAATATAATCATGAAGAAACAATCAGACAAATCCAGAGCAAGGGACACCATAAAAGGCAAGTAACTTGGACTCCTCAGGGAAAAAAAGAAAAGTCAACATCATTAAAACACAGACTTTTTTTTTAAGTGTGGAAATGTTATAGATTAAAAGAAAGAGGTGCAACAATCAAATGTAACAGATGAACCTCGAATGGATCTCACATGGCATGTGGGTAGGGGAAGGAAATAAAAGACATTTTGGAGACAAATGTAAAATTTAAATATAAACTACATAGTAAGATTTTATCATTGAACTAATACTAATTTACTTAAAAGTTATAATGGTGTTCTAATTATAGAAGAATAGCTTTAGTCGGGCACGGTGGCTCACACCTGTAATCCCAGCACTTTGGGAGGCTAAGGCAGGCAGATCACGAGGTCAGGAGTTCAAGACAAGCTGGCCAACATGGTAAAACCCCATCTCTACTAAAAATACAAAAAAAAATTAGTGGGGCATGGTGGCAGGTGCCTGTACTCCCAGCTACTTGGGAGGCTGAGGCAGAAGAATCACCTGAACCAGGGAGGCGGAGGTAGCAGTGAGCCATGATCGCGCCACTGCACTCCAGCCTGGGTGACACAGCAAGACTGTCTCTTTAAAACACACACACACACACACACACAAAACAGTCTTAAACTCAAGAGATGTATTACTGAAGTATTTAGGGACAATATTCCATGATGTATGTAACTCATAGGTAGTTTTTTGCTAATATTTGACTGAATTTTTTTTACCTATACTTAGAGCAAAACGCAAAGTGGCAAAACATTAATAATTAGTGAATCTTTGTAAAGGCTAGCACAGGTGTCCACTGTACTACTTCCAATTTTCTATAAGATTGAAATTAAAAAGAAGAAGAGACTACAGCTGGACTTTAAATGGAAAAAATATAGAACATAGAAAAGAATTCAAGGAATGCTACAATGTCACATACATAATGAATGTTTGTTGTAAACAGTAAAAAAAATGTTGGGATTATCCTGTCTGAAGAAGAGAAACATAGAAAGTTAACACAGTGAAGTTACATCATATGCCTTCAATATAAAATATAAGAAAATTAAACTACATAGCTCAGCAGTAACTTGAGGGCATGATTTATACCAAACTGGTCATGATTCACTCAAGAACGAAACATGTCTCATGTTAGCCAAACCAGAAAAAGAACATGTGAACGGCATGACAGTTCCCCAGTCTTGACAAAGAGGTGAAATACCTTGTTCACATAGTCAAGTAAATAAAGGAAACTTAAAAATGAAGGGCCATGAAGAAATATTATCAAAGGTAACAGGAAATTATAAGGGTTGTAGTACCAAACCCAAATAAAGTAATATACTTACAAGCGCTTTAAGTGATATACAAGGGTAATTTTATCTATACCCAAGTTTCACCTTGTCTGTTAATTTCACACTCTAAACCCATGAGAGGTGTGACCTCTCTGTAATGAAACAAAAGGGTGATACGCTCTTCTCCACATGATTTTAGCCAGCTGTATTCAATTCACCAGTCCCCATCATGAGACACACCCCTGAATGAAAGCTTTTCATATTCATACGAGTTTAGGATATGCTGGCAGAGGGATCACTGCCGTAAAACACTAATAATCTTGGTTAGGAACACAAAAACAAGATACAATTACAGTTTACAGAATAGGGACAATAATGAACATGTGCACTTAAGAAAAGCATTAAATTCTAATAGCTCTGGAGTCACAAATCCCAACCCTGAACAGCTATTAGCTGTGTGACTTTAGAAAAATTATAACCTCTCAGCTTTAACATTCTCATCTATAAAACGAGTTTTGTTCATATCTAACTCTCACAATGAGAATCACATAAGATTATATATATATATATATATATATATATATATATATATATACTGTATGTATAAATGACTTAACATAGTGTCCCCAATAGTTCACACAAAATAAACAATAATTTTATTTTGTTGGGGCAGAATGGATGTTGGTTAATATCTAATATATCAATATAATAAGTTATTCATCATTCTTCTCAAAATATTTTTTAATTTACCAATTTTTCATTTAACTGGAGTCCAGTTATATATTAATCTTCAACACATCACCAAAACTTTTGTTATACAAGCAACTTGCTTGATTCCACACCAGTTTTTTTATTTCCCTTCCACTGAATTTTCTTCTTAAGCCTCCTGATCCATAGTAATATCTTTCGATGAGGATATTTCGTTCTGAGAATTTGTAATAAACCCTGGAAGAGATGAGCAATTTTGTAGAAGAATACATCTAAAAGAGATAGCAATTATGAAGAATATTCCCTACAGTATAATTTGATTTTTAAAAAAGTTTGGAGTTAACACTTAAGGGAGGTGAGAATTATATCGAGTAGTCTTAATTAACAACTTTATTTGGCCGAGGAGTTTGATGTTAGCACTGAGGGAGGTGAGAATTGAATTCCAAAATTTGTGAATAAACTGACTGTGTGAAGGAAGAGCAGAATTATCTGCTAAAAGGGCTTACAAGGAAGCCAACAGCTCATTCACCAGCCTTTAAGCAAGGAAAATCAACTGAAGAATCTAAATGCAAGCTAACTCTAGAAGAAAATTTCACTTTTTTTTTAAAAGAAAAGAAAAAAGCAAGGAAGTCTCACAAAGGAAAGTCCTATGATTTTTAAATTGTAACTATGAACTCTTCAAAGATCCTATACAATTATAAAGATTACGGCAGTGTTAACAGAAGAAGTACATGACACAGAAGGACTCAGGAGGAGTAATTCAGGTGAGGAAAAAAAAAAAAAAAAAGATGGCCGCAAATGACAGGGTGCCTTTCTCAGTGCATCTACAACTCCCTCTGAGGCTTCATTTATTACTCAGAAATATAATTTGAATCGTTTTTCTTGAAAAATATTTGTGGAAACTCCTCTTTGCCTTTTCATCTTAGTTGTCACCCTGAGATCTCTTTGGTCCACTCTGCCCACTATCATATGGATTACAGAGCTCTCCTGGCTCAGTAACAATAGATCTCAAGACCACTTCTCTACCACAGTTACTTAACAGATGCCCCTTTGAAATTCACATCATTCTATAATACAACCCAGATGTCCTTTAACAAATGAATAGTTAAATAAACTGCAGTACATCCATATAATGGAATATTATTCAGTAATTTGAAAAATTAATTATTGAGAAATATAACAACTTGGACTTTTTTTTAGGGAATTACGGCAAATTTTTAAAAGCCAAACCCAAAAGGTCACATACTATATAATTCCATTTACATAAGATTCTTGAAATGACAAAATTATAGAAATGGAAAACAGATTAGTGATTGCCAGAGGTCAGAGGTCAAATTCGACAGGTAAGAAGTACAACGGAGGGTGGGTGTGACTTTAAATGGCAAGAAGTATTCCTGCAGTAATAGAGCTGTTCCACATTGTCTGTATCAACGCCAATACCCTACTTGTGAATTTGTACTATAGTTTTATAACAGGTTACCACTGGAGGAAACTGGGTAAAAGATGTGTACCTACAATTATCTCAAAATAAAAATTTCCATTTAAAAAAGTGTTCGTTGCATACTTTTGGACAAGTATTTATACTTTACTTATGCTATACCTATGCTAGGTAAAAGTGAGTGCTATTAAAAATTAAAAATTGATTATATTTAAGGGGGCTACTTCATTAAGCATAGCTATAACTGAATGACCTACAAGGTAACCTGCAGAATATAAACATGATAAAGCAGTTTTATGACTATATGTGCAACGGGTCAATGAATATTTTACATGCCCACAATAAAAGAATATTAGCCTATCCATATCATTTTCTAAAATACAATGATTTTTCAGCTTATTTTTAAATGCACATAGTTATATTTGACTATTAAACAACTGTTTAATTATCTTACATATATTTATCTTCAAATGAACATTAAAAATACATATGTAAACCATGGATAATAGTTTTTAATATTTTTTAAAGACATAAATTACCTGCACACAGAACACTGCCGCTGAGGCTGAAGAGCAGTGAACATAACAATCATGGAATAGTTTCGAGGTGGTGCCTTTATAAATTTTCGGAATTTATCACCATTCATTCGGAAGATTGAGCGTCTGGAACTCCATTCCATCAGCTGCTCTACTTTTTCAGCTAAAAGATTCTGCAATTAAACACAGAAATTTACATTTACAAAGAGTTAAAGTCCTTTTGTTTGAATTTCATATAAATGCATAAAATGTTTTTTCTTTTTCCTAATGATATCCAAGTTTATAGAAAAGTAAGACCATATTTCTGCTCCCAGAAAGATAGAAAAAACATTTATTTTTCTAATGTTGGGTTTTCTTTTGGCCTTATATATCCCACACCAGTTGACAGAGAAGTCAGCAATCCAAGAACGCCAATAGGGGCAGACATTAAAAAAAAAAAAAAAAAAAGGCTCAAGAAAAGTTAGCTCTTGCTATCCAAAAGCCAAAGAAAGGGGAAGTCCAGTAAAACAAAATAATAACTGCTCTACTCTTCTCCAGCCAAACATCACAGCAAAAGGAAAACAAAACAACAAAAACTACCATCTCACAACCACCCCCACAAATACAAAGCTGAAACTATACACAAAAGAGTGTTGTATGATTCTACTTAAAGTCAAAAATAGGAAAAACCGATCCACTCTGGTAAAAGTCAGTATGGCGACTAGTCTGGGAGGCACAGTAACTGGGAGACGGCACAGGTGGAGCTGGGCTACTAGTAATATTCTGTTCCTAGGGAAGTTTGGGAGGAGATAGCACTGTAGCTTCTGTATAAAAGGCTCTTATAGGCTGGGAATGGTGGCTCACACCTCTAATCCTAGCACTTTGGAAGACCAAGGTGGGAAGATCACTTGAGCCCAAGGAGTTCAAGATAAGCTTGGGCAACATAGCAAGACCCTGTCTCTACCAAAAAAAAAAAAAAAAAAAAAAAAAAAAAAGGCTCTTATCTTTAGATCATTCATTTTACCTGAACAAGTCTGAGAAGTTAACAACTCTACAACATTGTGTTCCTGCAAGAAAAAGAAATTCCCTGCCATTTTAAAACCAAGCTAGTACCAGTGGTCAGGAGAGAGAGGCTTGAACTGTGCCATTTAACCAAGCTCTCCTCTAGAAATCAGAGAGAAAAGCAATCTCTTTCCCCTCTCCTCTCAAGTGAAAAAGGAAAAGTGGCTCACAGAGACTGGGCAGATACACACCAAGGAGAGAGAAGGCAAGGTAGACATCTTACCCTGAGTTAAGGTAAAAGACTTGTTGCAGTGCTCTGCACCCACCTGAACAGGAAAGAAGATAAATGGAAAGAAATGGAAGGGAGGAAGGAAACGAAAGTAACTTGGCCAAAGAGCATAGTAACCGGCAGAGACAGAACATTCAGATATGCATGCATGCTAACTGTATGAAAAAGAAAAATAAGTTAATGACTCGGCTGTGTTTGTTTTTTTAAAAGACACAATTTTGCCACAACCAAAGGGCATCAACTGAAATTGATCGTAACCTCAAAACAGATTACTTGCATTTAGATTTATATATAAATATATATATTTATATATAACTTATATAGATAATTTATATAGATAAATCTATATATATTTGCAGTCTGGGTTAAATATATATATAGCTTTGGAAATGTACTTTATATATATTACATATTCTTACATATATTTATATTTTATATATATATATTTCCAAAGTAAAATAATAACCTTATTAAACTGAAAATGAAAACTTACTTCTCTGCCTCATCAATATACCTAAAACAGTAGAAAATGACACAGAAGGACTTCTCCTAATTGTTCTTAGTTTTAATTTTGAGAAGCAAAGTAAGGTTGTTTTCCATGTTAAGGATAATTTAATAGTGTTTGCTTTACAGAAAACTGTTATATATTTAATAAGATTTAAAGCCTCCAATATTTACCAATACATGCAATGAACTAACTCACTATATAAATTCTTTTGAGCCTTGAAAACATTTTAAAGTAATAAGATAAAAACTATATGAATATTTGTTTTTTAAATATTTAGAGACTGTGACCCTCTATGAAAAGAGAGGAAATCAGGCAGGGTAATCCACTAATGAGTGTAGAAGAGAATTGGTCTAAGAAAGTTACTTACCTATGAGTTACCTCAGTATTTTATACTTTTCTCATTAAATACATGCACAACACACTCTCACACACAGACATACACCACACACACTCTTTTAATACTCTTTGAATTTCTACAATAATCTTACTGTTTTTCTTATTTAAAAATCCCATTTATACCAATTATCTATCTATGAAAACAGTAAATAACTGTAAAGGGTCAAAGATTTCACTTTACTTTTAAGTAATCAAAGAAGCCAGCCCCAGTTTCATGGATGCTGAAAGGAATGAGATTTCTGAGTCTGGTACTCCTGTTTCCCATGCTTCCCACCTTCAATGTAGTATGAAACTCATTTACGAGGCTGATCACAAATGAAAATTCCTCACAGAGGAGTATTTCTTATTTAAGCAACAAAGGACTAGGTAAGTTACAAGTGCCTTTAAAAAACAAACAAAACACAAGAATGCATACTCTTAACTTGGCTTAACTGAACTCCTTTTTGTACTACACTTCTAGTTATCATACTATATTCCTTCAGAATTAGGCAAATATAAATATGTCATTTTTCTAAATATTAAGAACCACTGTGCTACAGATTTCAGGGCACACAGTCATGTTTAATATTAAAAAATCAATGTAAAATATAACTTTTACACAATCACATCTTGAAAAATGTAGAATTCCAACTATATGTAATTTTCCCATTACAAATATTCTGGAAAAAAACTTTTAAAGAAAATGCCTATTAGTCTCATCATTTTGCATCAATCTTGACAAATTGTTACTTTTCCATTATCGTGACTACACTTCCTTAGAAACACTGTATCAGTGTGAAATTCTAACACTATCTGCAATCTATTAATATATTACAGTGTGAGATTCACTATACCCTCACCAGATTAGGATATTCATTCTTATTTTCTATATCTCTTTATGGTATACACATATGCACACACACTTCCAAATTAATCAAAAATGGCATCCTATTTTAATTTGCAGTTTGTTTGTTTCTTTGTTTCTGAAACAGTCTCCCTCTGTTACCCAGGCTGGAGTGCAATGGTGCAATCTCAGCAAACTGCAACCTCCACCTCCAGGGTTCAAGGGATTCTCATGCCTGAGCCTTGCACTGTTATTTCTGGCAAAATTCAGCCATTTTTTCACAATTCTGAATGCTCTAATTTTCTTTGTTACTAATTTTTTTCACCTCCTTTATCCTTGATCTATTCATAAATATAATCTGTCCTATACAAGAGATTAAAAAGTATACAGAATAGGCCAGGCACGGTGGCTCACAACTGTAATCCCAACACTTTGGGAGGCTGAGGCAGGCAGATCACGAGGTCAGGAGATCAAGACCATCCTGGCTAACATCTCTACTGAAAAAACAAACAAACAAAAAATACAAAAAATTAGCCGGACGTGGTGGCAGGTGCCTGTAGTCTCAGCTACTTGAGAGGCTGAGGCAGGAGAATGGCGTGAACCTGGGAGGCGGAGCTTGCAGTGAGCCAAGATCGCGCCACTGCACTCCAGCATGGGCGACAGAGCCAGACTCTGTCTCAAAAAAAAAAAAAAAAAGTACATGGAATAAAACTCTTTCCAGACTAATCAATGTTAAAACTAGCATAAAATTTTGTCACCTCTAAATTGTTTTCTTTTTGCTTATAGGGTAAACTAGGAAGAGCAGAGAGCAATTATAACCGAGAAAAGTAGCATTTTAAGAGCATATACTATATTTGATTACATTTTGTGAATTATTTTTCTTTTAAAAGTCTCAATCTATTACATGAAAAATATCAATTATTTAAAAGCTAGAAAAACAAATCCATGCTCTGGAACAGCAATAAATTTCAAATCATAGTGAAAGGAAGAACTGAAATCTCTCTCCTATTTTTAGTATCCCAACTGCCTGATTATTCAAACACATTTCTCCCTTAAACTAGACTAGAATATCCGTAAAATTCACGAAAAGATTTTTCTTTGAATTTTAAGTATCAAACAACTTGTAATAATTTCTTCCAAAACACAGCATATAGGATAATGGAAGCGTTCCGACTCGTGACTAGTGGTAGAGCCATGGCTGCATTTGCCAAAACCCACAGAAATACAGTCATGTATCGCATAGTGACATTAATCACTTAACAACAGACTCCATACACAAAGATGGTCCCAGAAGATTAGAATGGGGCTGAAAAATTCTTACCGTCTAATAATGATGGGTAGCCATGGTAACACTGCAGCACACTGCATTACTCCTGTGTTTGTGGTGATGCTGGTGTAAACAAACCTACTGGCTACCCAACATACGAAAACATAGCACATGCAATTACGTAGAGTATATAATACTTGATAATGACAAACAACTTTGCTACTGGTTTTGTGTATTTACTATACTTTTTATCTTTAGACTGTACTTCTTCTCATTTGTTTTCTAAAATTAACTGTAAAACAGCCTCAGGCAGGTCCTTTATGAGGTGTCCAGAAAAGGATGTTATCCTAGGAAATGACAGTTCCATAACTGTTATTGCAACTGAAGGCCCCCCAGTGGGACAAGATGTGGAGGTGGAAGATAGTGATATTGATAATCCTGACCCTGCATAGGCCTAGGCTAATGTATGTGTTTGTGTCTTAGTTTTCAACAATAAAGTATAAAGAAAAAAGTTTTAATCAGAAAAAAAGCCTATAGAATAAGGATATAAAGAAAATATTTTCGTACAGCTATAAAATGTGTTTGTATTTTAAGCTAACAGTTATTAGAAGAGTCACAAAGTTAAAAAAATTAAAAACTTTTTAAAAAAGTGATATAGGGTAAAGTTAATTGATTACTGAAGAAAAATTTTTCAATACAGCCTAAGTGTGCAGTGTTTAGAGAGTTTACAGTAGTGTACAGTAACATCCCAGGCCTTCACACTCACTCACCACTCACTGACTGATTCACCCAGAGCAACCTCCAAGCCTGAAAGTTCCATTCATGGACAGTGTGCTAGACAGGTGGACCATTTTTTATCTTTTATACTGTATTTTTACTGTACTATTTCTAAATTTAGACGTAGTCAGATACACAAATACATCTTATTGCATTACAACTGCCTAAAATATTTAGTAGAGTACTACTCTGCACAGCTTTGCACCCTAGGAGCTACACCATACAGCCTAGGTGTGTAGTAAACTATACCATCTAGGTTTTTGTAAGCATACTCTACGATGTTTGCACATGACACATTTCTCAGAACATATCCCTGTCTTTAAACAACACAACAGTAAACAACACAAAAATGACTTCTGCCTTACACATTTTTAAATGATCAGCCAGGGTTGGGAGGATGGTTCCAAAATGAAAACCAAACTTCCACAACTGAACTTGACTGCATTACTAACATAAACATAACTTTGGAAAACAGTATTTAGCTGGATAGTCTTAAAGCCAAAGAGAAAAAGAAACTGTAGACAAATAACATACTCGATTTATTTTTGTTTCTCAGGAAGGTATGTATTATCACTTCTGTTACTCTGTGAGTACACCACAGCTGAAGAAATAAATATACATCTGGTTTGGTATCACTGTCAGAAAAGAACTCACAAGTAAGGAAAGGGGGAGGGCCAGAATGAATCTTGTGACACTGGATAGGAGCTGGAGGCATCCATATTAATCTGTGCCTTTTAAAACAGGAATATAGGCCAGAAGCGGTGGCTCATGCCTGTGATCCTAGCACTTTGGGAGGCCCACGCAGGTGGATCACGAGGTCAGGAGTTAGACCACCGTGGCCAATATGGTGAAACCCTGTCTCAACTAAAAATACAAAAATAAGCCGGGAGTGGTTGCATGAACCTGCAGTCCTAGCTACTCAAGAGGGTGAAGCAAGAGAATCACTTGAACCTGGGAGGCAGCTGTTGCAGTGAGCCGAGATCACGCCACTGCACTCCAGCCTGGGTGACACAGCGAGACTCTGTCTCAAAATATATATATATATATATGTGTGTGTGTGTGTGTGTATCTATATTACATACATACATATATACATACATATATTTTTTACAGATAGATACAGAAACAAATGTAGACTTGTATGAGTGGATTATTATACATGTATTTCCTCCCTCTGCCTGCTGATTACACAGGATTCTTTCCATGACCCTTCGCTAGCCGGAAATCTCTGTGGCCAGCGGCGCCTCTGCTCAGGCTTCGGTGGGCTCATTCTGCCCACTCTGCCTAGCAGGCTGTGCTGGCCCCGTGCTACTGGCCCAGATTCCATGTCCCCTGCAGCTCTATGCTTGGCCTGTGGCTGGGCCAGGCATGCACCGACCTGCTTCTGACTTGGAAATCGACATCTGGATGAGGGGAACGCAGCGGCACCTAAAAACTCAGAGATGCCAGCAACGGCAGAGCCCCAAGGGGTATTACGGGGTCTTGCTCAGGGAGTCTCAAGGTCAGAGCCCCCAAGCACTGTTGCAGCGCTCTCTCCTTCCTGCCACCCACGGCACAGCCAGAATGAATGAAAAATATTTCCAATTGACCTGGATAGTGTTAACATATTTGAATTTATTTTAAAATCAATAAAACAGATTGTTTTTTTTTTAAGATGAACTCTCACTCTGTCACACAGCCTGGAGTGTAGTGGCGCCATCTCCGCTCACTGCAACCTCTGTCTCCCAGGTTCAAATGATTCTCCTGCCTCAGCTTCCAGAGTAGATGGGATTACAGGCATGCGCCACCATGCCTGGCTAATTTTTGCATTTTTAGTACAGACAGAGTTTCACCATGTTGGCCAGGCTGGTCTCCAACTCCTGACCTCAGGTGATCCACCTGCCTTGGCCTCCCAAAGTGCTGGGATTACAGGCGTGAGCCACCGCACCTGGCCTGATATTCTGGAAGACATATATAATATGCAAATTTCTAGGAGTAAATTTTGTATAAAAATACATGTCACTATAAACTTCTATAATAGAAATTAGTCACTACTGAAAAAAAGCAAAAAAAAATCAAGATCTCTACTTTTATTCTTTAAGAGTCTTCATTTCTGAACCTATTCCTATACCACACTAAATTATCTACTTTTATTCTACCTTCCTACTCTGTTACCTACCAGTAGAACTTATTCCTTCACCAGCCTGGACTGCAGCAGTGAGACCCCAACTCTACAAAAATTTTTTAAAAAATGAGTCGACCTTCATGGTGTGTGAATATGGTCCTAGCTATTCAAGAGGCTGAGACCAGAGGATCACTTGAGTCCACAAGTTCAAGTGACTGAACTGTGGAACTTATTCCTTCTAACTACATGTTTATATCCATTAACCAGCCTCTCTTCATTTTTTCATTTCAGTACTTATGGGTTTAACTCATTTTTGTAGTATTTTATAATATTTTAGTGTATAAATGTCCTGTATTTTCTTTTTTCCTTTTCAGTTGACACATAATAATTATACATATTTATGGGTATGGAGGGATATTTCTATATACAATATGTAATGATTGAAATCAGGGTGATTAGAATATGTATCACCTCAAACACTTATCATTTCCTCGTGCTGTGAATATGTGAAATCCTCTCTTAGCTTTTTGAACATATGTAACATATTAGTGAAAACTACATTCACTCTACACTGCTTACAGAACATCAGAACTTATTCCTCTTATCTGTAATTTTGTGGCTAAATAACCTCTTCCTATCCTCCCTTCCCGCCTACTTTTCCCATCCTCTAATAAGCGTAATTCTACTCTCTACTTCTGTGAGCTCAATCTGGTTTTTGGTTTCTTTTTCACTCCCATATGCACGAGAACATGTGATGTTTGTCTTTTTGTGCCTGACTTACTTCATTTAACACAATGTCCTCTGGACTCATCCATGTTGCTGTGAATGGCAAGACTTCACTTCTTCTTATAGCTGAATAACATTCCATTGTATATATACGACACTTTTGTTATCCATTCACCTGTTGATGGACATTTAGGTTGATTCCACATCGGGCATATTGTGAATAATGCTTCAATAAACATGAGAGTACAGATATCTCTCTGATATACTGATTTCCTTTCCTTTGGATAAATGACCATCATTGAGACTGCTGAATATTATGGTTTTTTATTTCTAGTTTTTTAAGAAATCTCTATACTGTTTTCCATCATGGCTGTACTAATTCAAATTGCCACCAAGAGTGTACAAGAGTTCCCGTTACTACGCATCCTTTTCAGAATTTGGGGGTGGTTTTCGTTTTTTTTTTTTTTTTTTTTCCTTTGGTCTTTTTAATAATGGCCTGAATAGCTGTATTTCTATACTTTCAATACATATGAAGAGTAAATCGAAATTTCAATTCTAATCCAAAGAGTCTGTTTCATGTATAAATTATGTAATTATATCCTTAACAAAAAATAATAATAATCTGGCATTTCACAAATTACTATGTCCAAAGCAATTTACAAATTTGTACAAGCATGACTTCAAATTTAAATATCATGAAAACCTAAATGTTCATCAACTGTTGAATGGACAGACAAACTGTGGTAGGTCCACACAATGGAATACTGCTGGGAAACAAAAAGAAGCAAAGTTGTAACTGCCACGACATGGATAAGCCTCTGGAACATTACACTCACTGAAAGAAGCCAGACACGAGAGACCACACATTTTGTTCTTTCATTTATATAAAATGTCTAGAAAGGCAAATTTATAAAGACAAGAAGTACATAAGCAGTTGTCTAAGCCTGGAGGTAAGAATAGGGATTAACTGTAAACAGGCACAAATATCTTACTGAAGAGATAAAACGTTCTAAAGCTGATTTCTACTGATGGTTGTACCACTCACTAAAGTTAACGAAAGTCATTTAATTGTACACTTAAATGGGTGCTTTTTTTTTTTTTTTTTTTTTTTTTTTTTTGAGATGGAGTCTCACTCTGTCATCCAGCCACAACACCTGGCTAATTTTTTGTATTTTTAGTAGAGACGGGGTTTCACCGTGTTACCCAGCATGGTCTCCATCTCCTGGCCTTGTGATCCGCCCACCTCGGCCTCCCAAGGTGCTGGGATTACAGGCATGAGCCACCGCGCCTGGTCACTGAGTGCATGTTAAAAAATGTTAAATAAACTTACGCAAAGGCTAGTGGGCATAAGTGAGCCTCATCCAACGCTAAAGACCCCCATCTCAGCCTAGATTAACTGTTCTCTGCTTGTCCTTATAGACTCAGTGCTTCCATGAGGTGATTAAAAAAACAGAAACCTTAATTAAAATAATATGTGTTATGAGCTAATGCAGAGACAATACTTAATTCTCTCAGAAACAAAATTTTGGTACTAAATAATCTGAGAATTCTCAGGTCTTTAGGGGAGAAAAGAATAATTTTCTCTTCTATCCTTCATAGAGTTCTTAACACAGACCCCCACCAAAAATAAATAAATAAATAAATCACAAAACAGTAGAAGCTTAACACGTGGGAGATAACACAGGGAAGGTGAGTGAATCTCTAAAATAGATCTCAAAGGCCTAATTCAAACTTCTCTGTTCAGGTGTCCCTTTCAGTCTTCTGAAGAGAATTATGCTCATGGATCTCAGCTCCTTATTCCCAGTGAAAAATGAAAGTTGGGTCAAAAAGTTCATGGTTAAAAGGAATGTTCTGTAGTTAAAGGAGGACAGAAATATCTATAAGATGGAATATAATACAACGCTTACAAAAACTGAGATAATGCTATATGTATTTGTATTAGTCTGTTTTCACACTGTTAATAAAGACATACCTGAGACTGGGTAATTTATAATGGAAAGAGGTTCAATGGACTCACAGTTCCACGTGGCTGGGGAGGCCGCACAATCATGACAGAAGATGAAGGAACAGCGAAGGGACGGCTTGCATGGCAGCAGGCAAGAGACAGCATGTACAGGGAACCTCCCCTTTACAAAAGCATCAGATCTCATGAGACTTGATGTTTGTAAAATTGCATAGGCCAATGTGTGGAAAACTCCTAGCACAGCATCTTACAAATGATAAGACACTCAAATTTCTTTTCCTTTTCTTCAGGTCATGATCTATCAACAACACAGATCACGTTGCTAAAAGAATTATCTGCAGTGGGAATTTTTAAAAATCTCATTAATATCTTAAATCTCAGAGTTACCTAATGTTTCTGAGTATTACAAGAGAAGAATTGTGCTAAATTTACTTTAAAAAAAAAAACACACACACATTACATGAAAAGATAGATTATCTCATGGTCCTCAAATTTGGCACAAGTAAGACAGATCCCATTCTGAAGGCCTTAAGGCAAACTCTAGCACTAAAAAGTGTCCATGTGTATACACACACATATATATCATATATATGTATATATAAAATACAGCTTATATTGATGTGTGATGGCTGTAGTTTTGCTGTAAAGTAAATGCCTTAGTGCCAACTCAGGAAGGGATGGTAAAGAATGTATTGTTTCTGTGAACATTAACTGATATTGTGGCTCCTTTAAATTCAGCGAAGAAGATTCTGAAGCCTAGATTGTTCCTATCAGTAAAGAGTGGGTAACAGTTGGCTTTGTCTGTTACTGGTACAAGGATGGGACATAGAGACAAAGATGCCATAAACCTATCACATCAGAAAAGGAAAAAGAAATCTGTAACTTAGAATCTTCAAAAACAAAACAAACCCATCCTTGTTACTTTATAAAAAACAAAGGTTTGCAGGTCACATCTATTAATGAAGTTAACAGAATCAGTCACAGTAAATTCAGATGCCCATTCCTCTTTCTTATATTTTTTCTTTCTTATATTTTTATCTTAATATTTTACGAAGGCTTAACTTTACAGCAACTCACTATAATAAACAAGCTGGCATAATCTATATGCCAATCTCCAAATTATGACATCACTCCATTGTTTCTCAATTAATATTTTACTACAATAACCAATTTATAAGCAAAAATACAAGAAATAGTACATTACATTAAACAATACATAATAAAATGGTTCATTCCAAAGTGAAGCTTAAATAGAGTAAGAGTTCACTCATTTAATATTTTTAACTTATTTTTTGTTTCTTTCAACATTTTCTCCCTAGAAACATTCAGATAGCAGGTAATCATCAAAATAGCCATAATATAAGTTGCTTATAGTAATTCACAGCATGCGGATCAGGAATGAGAACAAGAGGTCCATGTTGAAGGTATCAACTGGTAACACACAGAAACAATTTCATGACCCCTTCTGTTCTTCTCATATTTTTAAAGCAGTCTCTGAGCGGAAAAGAAGCCTTTACTTTTCAAGACTCTAATATTTAAGGAGTTCAATCAAAACCCAATGATACACCAAACACGAGCAGCCAGATGCATATCGTTTTGCATTTAGTAGAAAAGTTATCTTCCATGTCGGAAATTCGATCTTAAAAATCCACATTCATATCTCTTTTCTTTTTTTTTTTTTTTGGAGACAGAGTCTTGCTCTGTCGGCCAGGCTGGAGTGCAGTGGTGCGATCTCGGCTCACTGCAAGCTCCGCCTCCCGGGTTCACGCCATTCTCCTGCCTCAGCCTCCCGAGTAGCTGGGACTACAGGCGCCCATCGTGACGCCTGGCTGATTTTCTGTATTTTTAGTAGAGACGGGGTTTCACCGTGTTCGCCAGGATGGTCTCAATCTCCAGACCTTGTGATCCGCCCACCTCAGCCTCCCCATATTCATATTTAATATTGTCATACTTATCAGATTTAAAAATATATAAAGGGCAATTAATGCTTCCAGGAACCAAAAAATCAGAGGTTAAGCACTATACCACCTTATCTACATTACAAACTGATAGTTCAGTAAAGACCACCAATACCTTTAAAGGCACTCAGAAAACCACAATAAGCTATACAATAAATAAAACAAATACACCATTTGTATCAGAAATATAAAATGCATAGAGCACACATGCCATAAAGAAAGCAAAAATTCCAAGAGGTTAATCAGTTAAGAACTCAGCAAATCATGGTATCTCCAGAGAAAATGTAATCAGCATTCCATCAGAAAACAATTTTCATTACATTCAAAAGTAGAAAGGTAGCCAGGCACGATGGCTCACGCCTGTAATCCCAGCACTTTGGGAGGCCAAGGCGGGCAGAACACGACATCAGGAGTTTGAGACCAGCCTAGCCAACACGGTGAAATCTCGTCTCTACTAAAAATACAAAAATTAGCTGGGCGTGGTGGCAGGTGCCTGTAGTCTCAGCTACTTGGGAGGCTGAGGCAGGAGAATCGTTTGAACCCGGGAGGTAGGGGTTGCAGTGAGCCAAGATCGCACCATTGCCCTCCAGCCTGAGTGACAGGGTAAGACTCTCGCAAAAAACAAAACAAAACAAAACAAAACAAAACAAAAAACTTATTTAAAATATTTGATAGAGAGCACTATAAAATTAAAGAAAGAAATACTATAAAATTCCAAACCAATTTCACCTCTGGGAAGATCCTAAAGATCTTTTGTGTAAAGTTATCTAACGAGAAATGGAGAAATTAAGTTATTCTGACATCACACTTTTTTTGAAAAAGAAGCTGTCAGTGGATGGTACTACAATATTCAATTAAGTAAACTTTTTCTCAAGACACATTAAAAATAATTCCAGTAACACTCTTTTGGTTGTGTGTTTATCAACCGGAACTCTTCTCAGAAAGTTTCCCTGAGGAGAGATCCACATTTTGACCATGTTTATACCCCGCAGAGTGTCCTGAACACTGGTGGCTCCTGAGAGGTCCTCTAGCCCTCCCTATACCTCTACTAAATGAATGGAAAATTTGTAAAACTTTTACGCTCTAATATAGGAATTGGTAACATAGTAGCCGTATTCAGATGTCACTTTTTCAAAGGGGTTTACTTCAATTTGCCAGTCTCTTTGCTCTGTTTATTCTCTAGTTTAAAGGTAGAAAAGGGTACTTTGAAGTAACAACTGTTTCTGAAACTTGCATATGTATCTCACTTATATATAAAATCAGTATAACAACAAGAACTTAAGAATTACTGTTGCCAAATGTTAAATTAATATTCCAAAGATTTAATATGAATTTTAAGTTTGCTAGGATTTCCTTATTCATAAAAATTAATAAAGGAAGCAGTGAATTCACATAAACACATCAACATTAAATTCTACATTGAAAATACCAGAACTGTTTCTCCATAAGAAACTTAACTATCCCCTTGCAGTAATAATTTTAAGAATTCTAATGTTAGATGTTGCTATACCTTAATTTTATCAGAGCAAACATCATGCAGTATATTGAAATATTTTGCATTTGATACTTGTGGTAAGAACAAAATTGGATCAGAGAAGGTATGGAATTTTATGAATTTCAAAGTATACTATGAAATAAATTCCATGCCTAAAATGTAAAGCCCCTCATAAAAACAATGATACTAAATACATTAAACTGATTATAACTTATTCAACACATCTTAATATACCTTAAAATTTTTCAAAAGAAAAATAGTTAAATCATATAAACATAGTTGTGTGTTTAACAGCAACAAAAATAAAAACAGCTAGGAAATAAAGAGCATAATAATGCAATAAAATATTAGAGACTAAAATGAAACATGGTCAGTGACTAGTAAGAAAATTCTATCACAACGGTAAGTGGAACGATAGAAGGTAATAGATTCATAGTAATATATTATCACAAAAGCATATCTGTTTGTTCATAAAGATAAGTCATGAAGTCATGTAAATAGTTGAAAATGGTCTTTTTGTTTTGGGAGTTACTCTGTTTTATTTTTAATAGACAGTGAAAACATGTTTTTTTTTAATGTTTGTTGTCCCCCTGACAATTTTTCACTATAAAATTGCTTAAGTACAATACCCTACTGTCAAAAGACAGTATCATTATAATGGGAACCATGATAATTTCTCTGAAAGAGTCAAAATACGAAGTCATTTTAATCAGGGACAGTCATAAAATGGGTCAAATGAGCATCCCATTTTTTTTTTCACCACTGCATTAGCTTCTGTCACCATTTTTCTTGAACTCTTTCATATCCTTCTGTTGGACATTCATTTATAAATAAATATCACATTTTAAAACAAGTACCAGATATAAGAAATGAGGGCAGCTGTTAAAAGCTGAGAGGAAAATCTACTTCCAGCTATACACAGCCATCTGGCCTGCCTCTCTTGGGAACACAGATCCAAGCAAGATGGCTATTACCAGTGTAAATGAGTATAGCAAGTACTCTATTGTAATAATATATTATATCATAAAATTATCTTGCACTGCTTTAGAAGCCATTGTGTATAACTCTTCACTATCAATGGCAATATATTATGTGTCACAGCTGAAAAAAATTTTACTAACAGAATGTGGGAAAACAAAACCACATAACTATACTCATAAATTATACTCATAAATTGCAAAACTGAGTTAATTTTTTCAGAGACTTTATTCTTGATTCACACAAATCAGTCAGTAAAATATATAATGCTTACATTGTTAAAACTAAGAAAAATTCAATAGAATCCAACAGAAAATCAGCCAAGAACAAAGCTTTAAATGTACTTTAAAAAATTTCCAATGCTTGTTTTTCATCAACTTAAATAGTGTTTAGTTCTACCAAGTTTCTTCCAAATGGCAAGAGCAAGTCAAGTTTTTTGGGGTAGAATCAAAGATTTCTTTTGGTTATTTTGTATAAAGGTATATGTATTAGCCAGTTTTTGCACTGCTATAAAGAAATACTCATGACTGGGTAATTTATAAAGGAAAGAGGTTTAATTGACTGACAGTTATGCATGGCTGGAGAGGCCTCAGGAAACTTACAATCATGATGGAAGGGGAAGATGGCACATCTGACATGATGGCAGGCAAGAGAAGTGAAGTGCAAGCACAGGAGAAACTGCCACTTTTAAAACCATCAGAGCTCACGAGACTCAGGCACTATCACAAGAACAACATCAGGGAAACCATCCCCATAATCCAATCACCCCCCATCAGGTTCCTCCTGTGACACATGGGAATTACAAATGAAGATGAGATTTGGATGGGGACACAGAACCAAACCATATCAATATACAAAGGTGAAAATCTCTGAAGACACTTCTTACATTGCACGCACTTCATGTGGAAGACTGAGTAATATTAGAGATAAGATTCTAGGCTCACCCCTAGCCCTAGGATGTCCCTACTATTGTTCAATTTATCCCTGTAAGATAAACAACTATTTTATATTGGAATTTACTGTTTACAAAAAGCACCAATAAAATGTACCAAAGCAAGCAAAAAACTTAAGGAATTCAGCACACATTAGACCGTCACGGAAAAGAGAGGAACCTCTTGAAGGTAAAATATAATCAAAAACTGAATCAAAATAAGGAACTCAGGAAAAGAGAAACTATGGATAAAATTCGGCCAACAGATGAATCAAAAATCAAGAACTCAGGAAATAAGCTATGGTAAAAGACTAAATATTGAATATAGTGCTAATTAAAAGGAATACATGTAAATGTAAAACCAAGAATAAACAACTCTAGCATTGATTGTTATAGACATTCTCACCATTCTGGTTTGCCAAGGAAATCCCAAACTGCACTTGCTGTATCGCTGCACAGCTATCAAAAATATTCCAGTTCAGATAAATTATATGGGCATTCAAGATATGACACTTACATTACGTTCCATAACTAGACAAAGTAATTTAACAAATATCTGCTGACAGGGGAGAGAACGAGGGAGGAAATGTCAAAGTCCAAAATTTCTACATTTTTAAGAGCATATAGTCAATCAATATAGGTTTCACTGAAACACAGTGCTGTTTAAAATAACAATTCACGTTATGCATATTGAAGGAAGGACACTTGTCTCCAGCTTACTTTAAAATGCATTTAAAAAGAAAGAATGGTTGCTGATATGTAAGATGGAGTTGCGATAAAGCAAGCACAGTCAACTGTTAATTGTAGTCCACACCTGGGTATTCACTATAAATTCTCTCAACTTACCTTTATGTTTGAAAAGTTCATAACAAAATGTTAGAGGAGAAGTAAATTTTACTTAGTGACAGTTGTTTCTAGGGGGTGAAATGTTTCAATAAAATTCTTTGTCATCTTTATTTCTATTTTGCTTTGTTATAATAAATTATTTTACAAATGTATGTAAACTGTACACACACTTTACAAATGTATAACCATAGTTTGTAAATGAGTTGCCTGTTTTGATCCACTTATAAGTTTCTATCACTAAATTATAAATTCTTGAGAGCCCAGAACTGCCTTTATCATCACTGTATGCCCAGTGACCAGGCCGGTGCCTGCCTCATTAAATAAGCATCTGTATATAACTAATTAAGTAATGAAACAAATGTATTGAAAATACAGAAATAGAATTAACACAGCTCTCTCCTGGTCCACACATTTCCTTGGTTCAGACACCCTCCCCCAACCATTTGTGGCAGGAGAAATATCCTTTTTAAAACATTTGGGATTATGATCAGAGAGAACAGCCCAGGGTAAAAGCTTACTACTGAAACTAGCGGGTAGTCTGCACATGAGATACCATGTTTAATGCTAATATTAACTGGAAAAATATACTATAAAACATTGTGCTATGTTTTATAAATATACACACACAAACACATAATGTTTTATTAAAAATACCACTGGAAAACGCACTGTATCAAGGAATACAATATGGCTATGCACTGTTAACACCTTTCAAGAAGTCACATTTATAATACATATGAAGTTTTAAATGTGTGTTTCCTTTAGTTCAGCAATGTCCTTTCTAGGAATTTACCCTAAAAAAACAATCAGACAAAGTACACATGTATATATATAATGATATTCACTGAAGCACCGTTTATAATTCCAAGTATTTGGATATAATATTTACGCCTACAGAGAGGAATCTGATTACATCATAATATGGTATGAAACAAGACAGTATTACAGTTATTTAACAAGATGAAACAGACTTACCTACAAGAATATCCACAATTTGTGTGTACCTATTCACTCATTAACTTTTTTACATACATGCTGAATATTTGAAATAATATAGAACAATGGGAAGGTTAGGGGCACCCACATAGTCAAAAATCATGTGTAAGTTTTGACCTCCCAAAAACTGACTACTAAAAGCTTACCGTTGACCAGAAGCCTTACCAATAACATAGTCAATTAACACCTATTTTGTACATGTATTATAAACAATATTCTTACAATAAATTAAGCTAAAGTTATTTAAAAATCATAAAACAAAATACATTTATAGTACTGTACTGTATTTACTCATACTGTTAAGTTTCTGTCACCTACTTACAAGATGAATCATCTGTTTAAAATGGGCGCAACCAAAGGTACAGATTGCAATCTATGCAATCAAGCAATTCAACTTTTTCTTGTAGTATCTTGACTTTTGTCTGCTTCTTGGGAGCACTTCCAGCATCACTAGTGGCATTTTGTATGGGTCCCATGGTGTTACTCAAGCTTTACACTATTACACTAAACAGAATGAAAAATACAGGGGAACCTCAGGTGATCACTGTTTAATGCAATATGCAACTCACTGGAGAGATGAAATGCCCACATGGAGATGATCCGTGTCATAAGGCATGTTAAGTGGCTACTGCAACACTTAAGCTCACCCCAGTAGCAACAGAACGTGGCTACAAAGTCATGACAGTAGCCTATTATGTACCACAGTTAATTTTAGGCAGGTGTGATTTAATATGGCAACCTTATGTTTACATTTCTCTCAACTGCAAGTGGTGCCATGTGTGATGTGTAACTGTGTGTCTAAGTTTTGATAAGTTTTGACCTTTTTATAATAGACTTGCGTATATTTTATAGTAATAAATGATGAAAATAGACTAGTATGTACATACATTTTATGCCCTCTTGACATACTTTTTTCTCCATTTTTTTGGTATTTGTAGGCAATGCACTCCATCTGAGAATGTTTCTGAATTGTCACAGATCTTCATAAAATTTTCCAATATATTGATTTGAAAAAAATATATGTATAAATAGACCCACGCAGTTCATACCCATATTATTCAAGGGTCAACTGTGTAGCAAATTGATAATGGTTTCCTTCTAGAGGAGAAGATATATGGTTATATTTTTACTTTAAAATAATGTGATTTGAAATTTTTACCTGTATTGCTTTACAAACAATAGAACAACAGTTATTGCCAGTTCGAGACAGTTTAAGAGACATCCAAAAAAAAGAGTAGCTAAAAGACAAGTAATTTTGATTCCTCTAGAAGAAGATATGAAACAAAGCCAGACAGCGGCATTAGTTACCCTGTGCTTCTTTGCTGTTCCTATACTAATCTTCCCATCTATTGATTGATTCTACTCTTTTGGAAGCTATGTTCACTTCACGCTTGGGGTCAGGCTGCTATGTGAGAAAATGAGGATGTTCCATTATATTCTAACTTCCACAGTCACTACTACATTCATCTTTATTGACTAACACCTTAGCTCATTTCAGTAAAAATGACCTGGAGTATCAGAACTTCTACTCTACAATAACCAGAGTTTTATGTATCTCTCTACCAAAAAACTGAAGAAAGCAATCCCAGATATTTCAAAACTAATTTAGTGAACCATTAAAGAAAGAGAGATACAAGAAACCAATATAAGCCCAAGAAATAAAACCATTTTCCTGGGTCTTGTAAGATAAAGTAAGATAAGGTTTTGAGATTCTCTGGTGATAAAAATGCCAAATATAGAAAAATTTAGGGCTATTAAGTTACTGCAGAGTACCACAGTCCTAACCATATTCAGGGAGTTTACATTCTGCTACCATAAATATCAACCACTGTTCAAAGGCTTACTTTGACATTCTAAATAGAAGATCAAAATGCAACAAAGACTTGGCATTAACTAGAAAACAATCAATTCAGTAATTATTGAGTAACCCACATGTACCTGAAGCGAATGACAAAAGTTAATCCCCTTTGCAACTGATAATCTATCTTGGTGCCACTTGTATTTTTATTAAAATATTTATTTACAATAATTAGAAGAAAATATTTTCTTGTTAATAACTATTATTTTGAGAATTTTGGGAACCATTTTAGTGCAGAAAAGTACAAATAATAATAAAACAAACACCCATGTACTCATCAATGACAATTATCATTGAATAAGGTCTGTTTATTTGCAATCTATTTGGTTTATTTCTTAACATAAATAATTAAAATACTACAGGTACATCTGAATTCCTTTATCCCATCTTACTCTCCCTCTCTTCCACTAAACTAAAAACATTATTTTTCTCAAACCTGTCTTTATGTGTATATAAAGACACACACATAAACAGGTACATAAAATCACAAACCATACAATAAAATGTGACATATGGCTTTAATTTGCATAATACTCTGTCTCAATATCATATTAAAACTTCTAATTCAAACTTTTGTTTTAGAAACCTCTGCATATTGACGCTTATAGGTAAGTCATTTATTTCCATTGCTGTAGGGCACCCCATCATATTAATATATTACATGTTTCCATTTCTCTTAATAATGGTCACGTAAGATTTCTCACTTTTCTTATAATCAATAATAGAATCATTATCACTGTTCATGAGTGAAAGTCACTCTAAAAGGGTTCTTAAAATGGCATTTTAGTTGAGTTAGTTCTATGATTCTAACTCAAGGAGCTGATGAAAGGGGGAAAAAACATCTTCATTTACATAAGTCTCTAAAATTTAACATTTCAATTATAAGTGGAGGCAAAAAAAAAAATTAGAATTAGCAGTCCCTGTGACTTGGTAAACCACAGGCATCACAGGTATTTTCCTATTCCATTCCATTTGTTGCTGATATCTCAAGATATAGTTCATGTTCATCATTTTGAAATTGTAACAGTTATCAGACCTGTCACTAAATTCTCTTTATAAAATTTCTTCATAAAAATATTACTATATATTTTTATACTGTGATGATATTTCAATATGACTATCTTTTATAATCCTATATATTGTATGTATTTAAAAAATTTTTCTGCAAAGAAGTACACTGGCTTCATTCACCAGACTGTCAAATATGCCCATGGAATACAAAAACTTACTAACCAATTACAAGATATTGCCAAACTGTTTTTCCAAACTAACTCCTACCAGCAACATGTGGGTTCCCACTTTCCCACATACTTATCAACACTAATACTGTCAGACATTTTGCATTCTGTTGCCAGGGTGATAAGTAACAAATAGCATCTCAATATTCTTCTAATTTTCATATCCATGATTAATGATATTATACATATATTGTTTATTAACAACTCAAGTTCTGGTAATAAACTCTGATCGGATTATCTATTTTTCAACTGGGTTCTCATTTCTTATTAATTTGTTCCTTATTGGTAATTAACTAGTAATGTATTAGTAATTAACCACATGTGTGGCAACTATGATATCGTCTGTCTAGGACTTCACATATCAATTTACTTATGGTCTCCTTTGTCACAAAGACTTTTGTTTTTTACTGTGGTCCAACTGAATCCATTTAGTTGTAACTTGTACTCCTCTGAGTCTTATTTCAAAAGATCTTCCCTACCTTGATATTATAAAATATTCCCCTAATTTACTAACATTAAAGTTTTATTAACAGTTAGGTTTTTATTTTTTATTTATGTTATATGGTAATAATCTACTTTTACTTTTCCATGGATCACTTTCAGTTCCACTTTTCTTTGTATAAAATGAATGCAATTAATAACAAGTTATAATAAAAATTGCCAATATAAGTTAAACTCACACTCCATATTAGGTTCCATACAACCCACATTTTGTGTGTATGTATACACACATATACATACACATATATATATATACACATACACACATAATATTTTAATTTTCACAGCCCAAAAAGAGAGCAACTATTACAACTCCATTCAACAAGATTAGGCAATTTGCACAATATCACAAAGATACGTACTTGTGACTGTCTGACTGCAAACCCCATGTTACTTATCTCAGACCTGCATTACTTCCTCCTTCCACCAAGAGAAATCCCCTCTAAATAAACACAATACTTTTCACAAGTAGATGTAAAATGTAAGATGTAAAAAAGTGAAACCCATTTGATAAACTGGAGAAATAAAACCTATTTAGTATTTTTCCTCATAACTGTATTAAAATTCATGATGGAAATTTTGTCCAGACAAATCAAACTTTAATCATATATTCTCTGCTAGAATCCACAAAAACTAAATAGTTCTGCACAAACAACAGGCAATAAGAAAACAGATTTATTCATAAGAGAAGTCCCATATATAGGCTGAGTATCCCTCATCCAAAATGCTCAAGAACAGAAGCATTTTGGATTTCAGACTTTTTTCAGACTTTGGAATATTTTCAGGATGGCTACTGACTGAGCATCCTGATTCTTAAAATCCGAAATCCAAAATGCTTCAATTAGCATTTCCTTTGGGCATCATGTCAGTGCTCAAAAAGTTTTGGGCTTAGGGTCAGATTTCAGACAGACATCATATTTTTAGATCAGGGATGCTCAATTGATACAAATTATAATGTACAAATAAATGCTAGTTCTGCGTGTCAGTTAATTCTGGAAACTAAAAAAATACAATATAAATAACCACAATATTATATGAATATATTCTCATATAATATATACACACAACACAAATATATCCATAAAAACTGATAGAAAGCAAGTCACAAAGTCTCAAAACCCATAAATACTTCAGAAACTCAGGCAAGCTCTTAATCAGTACCATTCATTACATTAGAACCAACATTACTATACATACTACCACTGCACATTTCTTTACTTCCTTCTCAGTCTCCTAAGATTTGCCTTGAACCTAATAATAAAGCAATGCCCCTACTGCTACAGAATAGATTTTATAAATATACAATAAACTTAAGAAAAAGGTATCAAATTTAAATATAAATAATTATGGAAGTAATCCAGTTTCTACCCCTGATCAGCTGTGTGGACTCCAGCTTATCAACTTGTAAAACCACCAAAAATTCTCCAAAGAAAGCATCTGAGTTTTGCTGTAATGTTTTGGGTTGCCAGGTTCTGCCACTAGAAGCGAGTCACTACTAAATTATTTCTTGTTCATTGTGCCTGGATCTCTCCCTGGATTCATTCAAACTATAAACCTGCTGCTTTAGATACTTAGGCCTTGCATCTCTACTACAGGTGCATACTGATCCAAGAACGATTTGAGGAAATGTTTTTTTATAGGTAAGGGGGAGGAGACAACAGATTTTATAGACTGACAAATACAAATATAAATTACCCAGCCATGATAATAAATTCAAACACTGCCTGTTAAAATAACAGTCTTTGGAAATGAGTTAAGAACTCCTCCTCCTAAGAATCTTTTAGGTAACAGACTAACCTTAATCTTGCTACCCACAGATACTATAACAAATCTGCTGACCTTTATCAAAGTTAATTCATATTTCACAGTTCTCTAGTGTTACAGCTTGCACTCTGAATTACTTCTCTTGATTTCAGTGAACTTGTGTATTTCTTCTGAGAAAAAAATATTATTTCCACTAAATACAAAGTATTTAGTACAGTATCTGTACACACTGGCTCTTAATATGTAATAATATTATTCTGTAATTTGGGTTCATCATTTCTAATGTTATTAAACAATTTTACACTGATAGCACATTCAACTAATCTACAAAGAATAAAATTCCTTTATAAGCAAGATCAATAATGCTAACAAAATAAACATTAAAAAGTTTAGAATCTATAGCTAGTAGCTGAGCTATTTGTTGAGAGGGTGCAAGAAGACAGAGTGAGTTTAATTCTTAACTTACATGGCAAAACAGTATCTCATACTTCGTATCTTATAACCATTACTGAGTCACCTCCTCAAATGTTCATGTATATTTATCCCTCTCCCCTATCTCCCATCCAATTTATTTTAATCTGTAACCCACTAAGACAAAGCAAATAAGAATAAAACAGTATCTTCTACTTGCCTAACAAACTTAACAGTCACAATAATGATAAAAATGTAATGAAGAGAAATTTACACACAAAATAACTAAGAATCACTACCCAATTCTAATTTTCCTTTCTGGGTTAGGATTATGTTCATATTCTCTAAGCCTACTGACATCCTTATCAAACCTGTTTGTCCTTAGATGAAGCATCTCTATTTTTTATTCTAATTCAGTATTCAACGTTTTTCTTAATTACTATTACTACCACAATATTATTTTATTTTGCTGTCATTACAAAGGCCATTATTCTCCCTATTGTCAAATGGTCTTCCATAGAGTATAGCTTTCAAAAGAAAATATATTTAGAAAATGAATTAGAATTTTATAGGACAAAAGCTTACAAAACAATTGTTTTGTTTTAAAAAGCATTGTTCATGTCCCCACTATCACTTGTTTTCAACATCATACTGGGAGTCCCAGCTAATGCAGTAAGACAAGATAATGAAATATAAGGTACGCAGATTACCAAAGAAGACATAAAACTGTCTTTGTTTGCAGATGGCATGACTGTCTTGCAGAAAATTCAAAAGAATCAACAAGAAACCTCTTGGAACTAGTAAGTGATGACAGACAAAATTTATGTGGAGAAGTAAAAAAGCCATTATAGCCAACCAACATTTAAGGAGAAGAACAAACTTGGAGGATACTTCCCAACTCCAACCTCAAGATACACTACAAAGTTACAATAATAAAGACAGTGGGATACTGGCAAAATAACAAACAGATCAATAGTACAGAATAGAGGGCCAAGAAACAGACTGGCATAATCAACTGATCTTTGACCAAAAAAAAAAAAAAAAAATCCACAGGCAATACAATGGAACAAAGATAATCTCAACAAATGATGCTAGAACAGCTGGATATCTACATGCAAAAAAATGAATGTAGACTTTACATCCTTCACAAAAGTTAATTCTGTATGAATCAGACCTAAATGTGAAATGCAAAACTATAAAACTACCAGAACATAGCATAAAAGAAAACCTAGATAACTGGGTATAGCGATGACTTTTTAGATATACCAAAGGCAGGATCCATGAAATAAATAATAAACTAGACTTCATTAAAATTCATTAAAATTTAAAACTTCATTAAAATTTAAAATCCAGAAGAAATGGTCAAAGAAATAAGAAGACAACCCACAAACGGGGGGAAAATATTTGCCAAAGATACATCTGATAAAGAACTGTTACAAAAATATACAAAGACCTCTTAAAACTCATCAATAAGAGCAAACAACCCAATTTTAAAATGGCCAGGAGACCTTAAGAGACATCTCACCAAAGAGGATACACAAATGGCAACCAGCACATAAAAAGATGCTCCACATTACATGTCATTAGGGAAATGCAAATTAAGACAATTATAAACCTATTAGAATGACCAAAATCCAGAGCACTGACATCAACTGCCAGAGAGGATGTGTAGCAGCAGGAACTCTCATTCACTGCTGGTAGGAATACAGCACGGTACAGAGAGTTTGGCAATTTCTTACAAAATTACCATAATTTTAACCACTTGATCCAGCAAACGCATTCCTTGGGATCTATTCAAAAGGAATTTACCACTTATGTCTACATAAAAACCTGTAAATTGGTGTTGATAGCACCTTTATTCATAACTGCCAAAACTCAGAAGCAACCAAGACATCCTCTGGTAAATGAATAGGTAAACAAACTGGTACACCCAGACAATAGATTATTCAGTGCTATAAAGAAATGAGCTATCAAACCATGAAAAAACATAGAGAAAACTTAAATGTACATTATTAAATGAAAAAGGCCAATCTGAAAAGGCTATGTACTGTATGATTCCAACTTTATGACATTCTGAAAAAGGCAAAACTATGAAGACAGTAAAAAGATCAGTGGTTGCCAGAGGTTGGAGACTGGAGGAGGAGGAGGTATTAACAGGTGAGAGACAGAGAAGTTTTAGGGCATTATTCATTATAATGATGGATACACTTCATTATACATTTATCCAAACCCATGGACTATACAACACCAAGAATGAACCCAAATACACTACAGACTTCGGGTAATTATGATGTATCAATGTAGGTTCATGAATTTTAACAAATGTACCACATTGGTAGGAATATTGATAATGATGGAGATGATGCATGCGTGGAGGCAAGAGATATACAAAAAAATCTCTGTACCTTCATCTCAACTTTGCTATGAATATAAATCTACTGCAAACAAAAAGGTATTTTATTTTTAATGGTAAAGTATCATGCAAAAATATGTATTGAAAAAGAAAAAAGCCAGAAGAAAAACTTTCAATGTATTAATTAATAAACATTTGGATGGAGTGCGAGGACATGGAAGAGATAAGGTTCTAGATAATGACAAAGATCACATAAAATCCCAATTGATATTATGCTCTCCAAACTCTTGCCTCCAACCAGATTTACTCAACCAGAAACTCTTGAAGTAACTTGATGCTCAAAGCAATTATTTACGTTGAATCTAGAAACAACACACTAACGTGAAAAACAATTTGAAAATATCAATCTTAGGACACAGAATAAGTGTTATGTGTGCATGTGTATAAATATACACATATAAATGCTGATCAATAAACATTTACTATATACTATTATCTAAAATTAAGGGACAATATTAACTAATGCTTTTTCCCCATTACCAATTGAGAATTCCAAATGCCTTAAAAATGTGGGCCATACTCATTTCTGACGAATGATAAAGTACGAAATCATTAGAGGTCAAGAAATTAAGACTTAGCCGTATGCTTTCAAGTGTATGTCTTAATTCCAATGTCAGATATCTGGTCATTTTCAAAGAACAAATTCATGAAGGTTTTGTTTTTCTAACTACTGTCAATCTAATACCAATGTGTATTTAGCTTACTATACATATCCAATGCTCAAAGCTTATACAAGCAGTATTTTAGATGTATTTTATAGGCTTGATTCTTTTAAAAAATGATTTGCAAAGAATTTTATTTAACTTAAAGTTCATTGTGCCAAACAGAATAATTTAAAGAAAAAGAAAAAATGTGTGAATGTTCTCAATAAATTAGCAAAGCATAACTGAAAAACATACACATACTAGCAACTAGTATTTAGGAATGCAGTGTCCAATTGGCTCAAGAAGAATATGAAGTTTACCTTGAGGAAAAGCTTCCCAGATTATACTCTGCTGAACCAAATGATATTAATTTAGATCTCTTAAGATCTAAGGGCCACAGGCTTCAAAATCAGTGTAGACAGATCCTGGGTTGGACTGAGAGAAACTTAAATCACCTCCATTAAAATCTGCAGCAAATCTCTATTATCAAATTAGCCTCTCTTTCTACTGTCATGATTCTGACCTTGGACAAGGTGCTACCTCATCTCCATATTCTATTTATCACTGGATCTCTGACCTCTTCCTACTGGACTACCCCTGCTGACATTCTCAGACAAGTCGGAATTCTGCTGAACTGACCCAGTTTTTCTTTAGCCTTCCACAACTATGTACTAACTTTCAATTGGTGCCACCTAACCGAGCTTTAAATTGCACTATTAACCTTGTTACCTACCACACAGTATCTATCACAACCTCCAGTCAACTATGTGAAATCAAGAAAGATCTTCTATTATTTGAAGTAATAATTAAGTAAAATTAGAAGATTTTTATTTCATTTAACATTTAGGGAAGGGAGAAAAAGAGTTATCAGTAACACAACTATATTCAACCCCAACCAAAACATTATATCCAATCAGTAAAGAAATAAACTCTCCGAATACTCACACCACATCTCCCACTCTCAACACCTCTTTATAAATGAATTAAATAAAATCAACTAAAGAAAAATATAACTGTAATTAACGTATGAAGACATCCACATAACAATGTTAAAATTAACGTTACAACTTACAGTGTGTCCCACAGTATCTTAAAATTATAGTCATTCCTCAGTATACACAGGGTATTGGTTCTAGGATACCCCACATGCCAAAATCTGCATATACTCCAGCCCTGCAGTTGGTCTTGCAGAACTTGCATATAAGAAAAGTCGGGAGGGGGGCGGAGCAAGATGGCCGAATAGGAACAGCTCCAGTCTCCAACTCCCAGCGCGAGCAACACAGAAGACCGGTGATTTCTGCATTTTCAACTGAGGTACTGGGTTCATCTCACTGGGGAGTGCCGGACGATCGGTGCTGGTCAGCTGCTGCAGCCCGACCAGCGAGAGCTGAAGCAGGGCGAGGCATTGCCTCACCTGGGAAGCGCAAGGGGGAAGGGAATCCCTTTTCCTAGCCAGGGGAACTGAGACACACAACACCTGGAAAATCGGGTAACTCCCACCCCAATACTGCGCTTTAAGCAAACAGGCACACCAGGAGATCATATCCCACACCTGGCCGGGAGGGTCCCACACCCACGGAGCCTCCCTCATTGCTAGCACAGCAGTCTGGGATCTACGGGCAAGGCAGCAGCGAGGCTGGGGGAGGGGCGCCCGCCATTGCTGAGGCTTAAGTAGGTAAACAAAGCTGCTGGGAAGCTCGAACTGGGTGGAGCTCACAGCAGCTCAAGGAAACCTGCCTGTCTCTGTAGACTCCACCTCTGGGGACAAGGCAATAACAAACGCAGCCGAAACCTCTGCAGACGCAAACGACTCTGTCTGACAGCTTTGAAGAGAGCAGTGGATCTCCCAACACGGAGGTTGAGATCTGAGAAGGGACAGACTCCCTCCTCAAGTGGGTCCCTGACCCCTGAGTAGCCTAACTGGGAGACATCCCCCACTAGGGGCAGTCTGACACCCCACACCTCACAGGGTGGAGTACACCCCTGAGAGGAAGCTTCCAAAGCAAGAATCAGACAGGTACACTCGCTGTTCAGAAATATTCTATCTTCTGCAGCCTCTGCTGCTGATACCCAGGCAAACAGGGTCTGGAGTGGACCTCAAGCAATCTCCAACAGACCTACAGCTGAGGGTCCTGACTGTTAGAAGGAAAAACTATCAAACAGGAAGGACACCTACACCAAAACCCCATCAGTACATCACCATCATCAAAGACCAGAGGCAGATAAAACCACAAAGATGGGGAAAAAGCAGGGCAGAAAAGCTGGAAATTCAAAAAATAAGAGCGCATCTCCCCCGGCAAAGGAGCGCAGCTCATCTCCAGCAACGGATCAAAGCTGGACGGAGAATGACTTTGACGAGATGAGAGAAGAAGGCTTCAGTCCATCAAATTTCTCAGAGCTAAAGGAGGAATTACGTACCCAGCGCAAAGAAACTAAAAATCTTGAAAAAAAAGTGGAAGAATTGATGGCTAGAGTAATTAATGCAGAGAAGGTCCTAAACGAAATGAAAGAGATGAAAACCATGACACAAGAAATACGTGACAAATGCACAAGCTTCAGTAACCGACTCGATCAACTGGAAGAAAGAGTATCTGCGATTGAGGATCAAATGAATGAAATGAAGCGAGAAGAGAAACCAAAAGAAAAAAGAAGAAAAAGAAATGAACAAAGCCTGCAAGAAGTACGGGATTATGTAAAAAGACCAAATCTACGTCTGATTGGGGTGCCTGAAAGTGAGGGGGAAAATGGAACCAAGTTGGAAAACACTCTTCAGGATGTCATCCAGGAGAACTTCCCCAACCTGGTAGGGCAGGCCAACATTCAAATCCAGGAAATACAGAGAACGCCACAAAGATACTCCTCGAGAAGAGCAACTCCAAGACACATAATTGCCAGATTCACCAAAGTTGAAATGAAGGAAAAAATCTTAAGGGCAGCCAGAGAGAAAGGTCGGGTTACCCACAAAGGGAAGCCCATCAGACTAACCGCAGATCTCTCGGCAGAAACGCTACAAGCCAGAAGAGAGTGGGGGCCAATATTCAACATTCTTAAAGAAAAGAATTTTAAACCCAGAATTTCATATCCAGCCAAACTAAGTTTCATAAGTGAAGGAGAAATAAAATCCTTTACAGATAAGCAAATGCTTAGAGATTTTGTCACCACTAGGCCTGCCTTACAAGAGACCCTGAAGGAAGCACTAAACATGGAAAGGAACAACTGGTACCAGCCATTGCAAAAACATGCCAAATTGTAAAGACCATTGAGGCTAGGAAGAAACTGCATCAACTAACGAGCAAAATAACCAGTTAATATCATAATGGCAGGATCAAGTTCACACATAACAATCTTAACCTTAAATGTAAATGGACTAAATGCTCCAATTAAAAGACACAGACTGGCAAACTGGATAAAGAGTCAAGACCCATCAGTCTGCTGTATTCAGGAGACCCATCTCACACGCAGAGACATACATAGGCTCAAAATAAAGGGATGGAGGAAGATTTACCAAGCAAATGGAGAACAAAAAAAAGCGGGGGTTGCAATACTAGTCTCTGATAAAACAGACTTTAAACCATCAAAGATCAAAAGAGACAAAGAAGGCCATTACATAATGGTAAAGGGATCAATTCAACAGGAAGAGCTAACTATCCTAAATATATATGCACCCAATACAGGAGCACCCAGATTCATAAAGCAAGTCCTTAGAGACTTACAAAGAGACTTAGACTCCCATACAATAATAATGGGAGACTTCAACACTCCACTGTCAACATTAGACAGATCAACGAGACAGAAAGTTAACAAGGATATCCAGGAATTGAAGTCATCTCTGCAGCAAGCAGACCTAATAGACATCTATAGAACTCTCCACCCCAAATCAACAGAATATACATTCTTCTCAGCACCACATCGTACTTACTCCAAAATCGACCACGTAATTGGAAGTAAAGCACTCCTCAGCAAATGTACAAGAACAGAAATTATAACAAACTGTCTCTCAGACCACAGTGCAATCAAACTAGAACTCAGGACTAAGAAACTCAATCAAAACCGCTCAACTACATGGAAACTGAACAACCTGCTCCTGAATGACTACTGGGTACAGAACGAAATGAAGGCAGAAATAAAGATGTTCTTTGAAACCAATGAGAACAAAGATACAACATACCAGAATCTCTGGGACACATTTAAAGCAGTGTGTAGAGGGAAATTTATAGCACGAAATGCCCACAAGAGAAAGCAGGAAAGATCTAAAATTGACACTCTAACATCGCAATTAAAAGAACTAGAGAAGCAGGAGCAAACACATTCAAAAGCTAGCAGAAGGCAAGAAATAACTAAGATCAGAGCAGAACTGAAGGAGATAGAGACACAAAAAAACTCTCCAAAAAATCAATGAATCCAGGAGTTGGTTTTTTGAAAAGATCAACAAAATTGACAGACCACTAGCCAGACTAATAAAGAAGAAAAGAGAGAGGAATCAAATCGACGCAATTAAAAATGATAAAGGGGATATCACCACCGACCCCATAGAAATACAAACTACCATCAGAGAATACTATAAACACCTCTACGCAAATAAACTGGAAAATCTAGAAGAAATAGATAATTTCCTGGACACTTACACTCTTCCAAGACTAAACCAGGAAGAAGTTGAATCCCTGAATAGACCAATAGCAGGCTCTGAAATTGAGGCAATAATTAATAGCCTACCAACCAAAAAAAGTCCAGGACCAGATGGATTCACAGCTGAATTCTACCAGAGGTACAAGGAGGAGTTGGTACCATTCCTTCTGAAACTATTCCAATCAATAGAAAAAGAGGGAATCCTCCCTAACTCATTTTATGAGGCCAACATCATCCTGATACCAAAGCCTGGCAGAGACACAACAAAAAAAGAGAACTTTAGACCAATATCCCTGATGAACATCGATGCAAAAATCCTCAATAAAATACTGGCAAACCAGATTCAGCAACACATCAAAAAGCTTATCCACCATGATCAAGTGGGCTTCATCCCTGGGATGCAAGGCTGGTTCAACATTCGCAAATCAATAAACATAATCCAGCATATAAACAGAACCAAAGACAAGAACCACATGATTATCTCAATAGATGCAGAAAAGGCTTTTGACAAAATTCAACAGCCCTTCATGCTAAAAACGCTCAATAAATTTGGTATCGATGGAACGTACCTCAAAATAATAAGAGCTATTTATGACAAACCCATAGCCAATATCATACTGAATGGGCAAAAACTGGAAAAATTCCCTTTGAAAACTGGCACAAGACAGGGATGCCCTCTCTCACCACTCCTATTCAACATAGTGTTGGAAGTTCTGGCTAGGGCAATTAGGCAAGAGAAAGAAATCAAGGGTATTCAGTTAGGAAAAGAAGTAGTCAAATTGTCCCTGTTTGCAGATGACATGATTGTCTATTTAGAAAACCCCATTGTCTCAGCCCAAAATCTCCTTAAGCTGATAAGCAACTTCAGCAAAGTCTCAGGATACAAAATTAATGTGCAAAAATCACAAGCATTCTTATACACCAGTAACAGACAAACAGAGAGCCAAATCAGGAATGAACTTCCATTCACAATTGCTTCAAAGAGAATCAAATACCTAGGAATCCAACTTACAAGGGATGTAAAGGACCTCTTCAAGGAGAACTACAAACCACTGCTCAGTGAAATCAAAGAGGACACAAACAAATGGAAGAACATACCATGCTCATGGATAGGAAGAATCAATATCGTGAAAATGGCCATACTGCCCAAGGTAATTTATAGATTCAATGCCATCCCCATCAAACTACCAATGAGTTTCTTCACAGAATTGGAAAAAACTGCTTTAAAGTTCATATGGAACCAAAAAAGAGCCCGCATCTCCAAGACAATCCTAAGTCAAAAGAACAAAGCTGGAGGCATCACGCTACCTGACTTCAAACTATACTACAAGGCTACAGTAACCAAAACAGCATGGTACTGGTACCAAAACAGAGATATAGACCAATGGAACAGAACAGAGTCCTCAGAAATAATGCCACACATATACAGCCATCTGATCTTTGACAAACCTGAGAGAAACAAGAAATGGGGAAAGGATTCCCTATTTAATAAATGGTGCTGGGAAAATTGGCTAGCCATAAGTAGAAAGCTGAAACTGGATCCTTTCCTTACTCCTTATACGAAAATTAATTCAAGATGGATTAGAGACTTAAATGTTAGACCTAATACCATAAAAATCCTAGAGGAAAACCTAGGTGGTACCATTCAGGACATAGGCATGGGCAAAGACTTCATGTCTAAAACACCAAAAGCAACGGCAGCAAAAGCCAAAATTGACAAATGGGATCTCATTAAACTAAAGAGCTTCTGCACAGCAAAAGAAACTACCATCAGAGTGAACAGGCAACCTACAGAATGGGAGAAAATGTTTGCAATCTACTCATCTGACAAAGGGCTAATATCCAGAACCTACAAAGAACTCAAACAAATTTACAAGAAAAAAACAAACAACCCCCTCAAAAAGTGGGCAAAGGATATGAACAGACATCTCTCAAAAGAAGACATTCATACAGCCAACAGACACATGAAAAAATGCTCATCATCACTGGCCATCAGAGAAATGCAAATCAAAACCACAATGAGATACCATCTCACACCAGTTAGAATGGCGATCATTAAAAAGTCAGGAAACAACAGGTGCTGGAGAGGATGTGGAGAAATAGGAACACTTTTACACTGTTGGTGGGATTGTAAACTAGTTCAACCATTATGGAAAACAGTATGGCGATTCCTCAAGGATCTAGAACTAGATGTACCATATGACCCAGCCATCCCATTACTGGGTATATACCCAAAGGATTATAAATTATGCTGCTATAAAGACACATGCACACGTATGTTTATTGCGGCACTATTCACAATAGCAAAGACTTGGAATCAACCCAAATGTCCATCAGTGACAGATTGGATTAAGAAAATGTGGCACATATACACCATGGAATACTATGCAGCCATCAAAAAGGATGAGTTTGTGTCCTTTGTAGGGACATGGATGCAGCTGGAAACCATCATTCTTAGCAAACTATCACAAGAACAGAAAACCAAACACCGCATGTTCTCACTCATAGGTGGGAACTGAACAATGAGATCACTTGGACTCAGGAAGGGGAACATCACACACCGGGGCCTATCATGTTGAGGGGGGAGGGGGGAGGGATTGCATTGGGAGTTATACCTGATGTAAATGACGAGTTGATGGGTGCAGCACACCAACATGGCACAAGTATACATATGTAACAAACCTGCACGTTATGCACATGTACCCTACAAGTTAAAGTATAATAATAATAAATAAATTAAAAAAAAAAAAAAAAAAAAGAAAAGTCGGCCCTCTGTATCCACAGGCGTTGCATCCAGGAACACAGGGTCTTTAGCTGCATTTGGTTGAGAAAAATTCTGTGTAAAAATGGATGTGTGCAGTTCAAACCCATACACTGTACTACTCTTACATGGCATGTTAAATGAAGTTCCAAGTAATTTTTTACTAAAACACCCCTAAAACCATGGCATATTTTTCTTTCTCTGAGCAATTATCCAAATGAAGTAAACTTTTAAAAATACAAACATTTCAAAAACTCGATTTGATTATTATAGATGGATATATGTTTCCAATTAGAACGTGTGACTATAAACTAGGAAAGAATACTTAGATTTTTTAATGCCTCTTGTAAACTCATTCTGAGAAAATAAATGTTGTATTACTTTAGATGAGAGACTAGACAACTTTCTAACTACATGTAAGAATACTGGCTATAACCTTGGACCTATTTTACCCATAACCTTAATTCTAAAGTCCTGAAGAAATATGTTAAAGATACACCTTTGGGACCGTTACTATTCAATTGGTCAAATCACTAAGTTCCTATGGCATACCTGGACCTTATCAAGATTGTCATTTTAATTCTCACAGTAAAGATAGCAGAAGTACAACTTGTAAGACTAAAAAAATTATCTTATGTCTATTTTTTTTCCATACACATACTAGAAAAGAATTTTACTTCTTGAATTTTTGAGAAAATCTTACAGAAGTAGAAAGCTAAAATAAGTATTACATTGTATTACATTAGGCTTAGAAATGACTTCCTCCCATTTCCCTTATCAATCTCTGGATGCTTTTGAAACAGCAGCAGTAAATATACTCCCTTCCACTTCTGGCCAAGATACAAAAAAAGGGACTGATTTGCCTACCTGCCTGAAACAAACAAACAAACAAAAGGAAACAAAATATATGTAACACTTTTCAGGACTCCAGTCATCAGGATATAAAAGACACTGATGCTTAAGAGACAGGGAGCAAAGTGAGCCCTATGACTGTTCCACCCTACTCCCTTGAGAGAGATTCAAGCCTACAGCACAGAGAGGGAGAGTACAGGCAGAGATCAGCTGACTCCTGAGCTATGGAAACACAGCAGAAAGTCCAGGTAACCAAGGAACCTAGAATTACAGGGCAGAGTACTAGAGAGGAAAGATTTACACAACGAGAAGCCTGGAAATCTAGAGATTCCCCGTGAGTATTCAGCGGAGAGCTGATCAAATCCTATATGTAAAGAAATTACCAGAGGCTGGGAAAAGTTTCTATCTGAAAGTAAAATGAGAACTACAGGACAGTTCTCCAAATGGCCTTCAGAGCCCAGCTTTCCGTATTTTTCTCACTTGCAGTTTGAGAAGAATAATCTGATGGGAATGCAAGATTCTGAACTAGGGAGGGACTGGTGGGAGTAGCCCAAGTTCTGTTCCAGTCCGTCTTAGAAACAGGATGTCCTTCAGAGCTTTAGCCCAGAGTATCATATTGCCCCAAAGTATAAAACCTAGGGTAGACAACTTTCCAGGGTCCCTCAATTGCAGTGCAGATGATGCACACACAGTCAAAACTCCATCTGTTCCATGAAGTCTCCCTGAGCCGTGGGCAACCAGCAATGCATACTAGGGTTCTGTGGTCCGTTGCTGCCTGTCCGTAAGTAATAAATCGGTTTCATGTAACTTGTTGCATAAAAAGATATTCCATCTGCCCAAACTCAAGTTGATAACTAGTGCACAGCGAACCTGCTTCATAACAGTAGTATCCAGCACTCACACAGCCAGTAACAGTGCCTGTTCCCACCAGCCAGGCTGAAAAATCTCATTCATAAGACATTAGTAGAGTATTCAGATGCTCTTGCAATAGTAGGGAATAATTATCCCTACACTGAATGTTGCTCCAATCCTGCCTAACAAATCTTATAATCAAGAACTTAAAGGATCAAAATACTTGCTTGCATCACAGCCAGAACAAACCTCAATGATAGTCAAAGGAAGACAAAATTATCCAGCATCCAACAAAATGCACAATGCCTATCATCCAATTAAACATTTTGAGGCATGCAAAAAAGCAGGAAAATACATTTCATCATAAGGAAAAAGAACAATCAATCGTAACCAACCCAGAACTGACACTGATGTTAAAAATTACCAGAGAAGCACATTAAGCTGTAATCCACATGCTCAAGATATTAAGTATAGAGATATAAAAAAGAGCTAAACTTCTAAAGATGAAAACTACAACATCTGAAATAAAAAATACAGTGGAAGGAATTAACAACAGATGAAAAGATTAAACTGAAACCATTCCAAAAAAAAAGGAATCTAAAAAAAGAAGGCAAATTAAAAATTGCACAGAGAACTGTGGGACAACTTTAAGTGGCCTATTAAACGTGTAATTACAGTAATATACAAGTCAGGGAGAAAGGGTATACAAGTCAAGGAGAAAGGGTATACAAATAGTATACAAGTTGGGGAGAAAAGATATATAAAATATCTCATAATATAGTATCGTTAGTACATGCCAAAGTTAGTTATACAGAAATAGTTAACAGGGAGATATACTGATTTTAATGATAACGAACAACTTTATAGTGTAGATTAATGCTTATAGTAGATCCTCACAATTAACATTCTGATTGGTGAAGAAGGAAAAAAAGAGATGGCAGCCGTTAAATTGCAAGGAAGAGAATAAGAAAGGAGGGACTGGACAATGGTAAACAATAGTGCACAGAGCATAAAGAATCAAAGGAAAGGATTGTGGATGTAGAAAGGGAAAAACTGAAAATTACAAAATAATTTCAATATAATGGCAGAAATGAGGAAAGACTACAAGAAATGAAGGCACAGATAACAGACCTATGAGGAAAAAATTATGGCTGTGTGGATTACAATTGTATTATTAAATTAATCTTTGGGACAACACATGGCAAATAACTCAAATGGTTTCAACTTTAAAAGTTTAAAAAGCAACAATGAACTCGGAATGTAGATGATGTATACACAACTATTAATGGCTTACTTGGATATCTCAGTGGAAGTATAATAATGCTCTAATGCTACTCGCATGGTAAAAATATAGTTCACATTATTTTAGTAGTGATAAACATTGTTTAAAAGCACACTAATATACTGACCGGGCGTGGTGGTTCACGCCTGCAATCCCAGCACTTTGGCAGGCGGAAGCAGGCAGACCACCTGAGTGAGGTCAGGAGTTCGAGACCAACCTGGTAAACATGGTGAAATCCCATCTCTACTGAAACTACCAAAATTAGCCGGACGTGGTGACATGTGCCTATAATCCCTGCTACTCAGGAGGCTAAGGCAGGAGAATCACTTGAACCCAGGAGGCTGAGGCTGCAGTGAGCCAAGATCTCACCACTGCACTCCAGCCTGGGCAACAGAGTGAGACTCTGTTGCAAAAAAAAATTTTTTTTTTAAAAGCACATTACTATATAATAAAGAGCTTACGTTAAATATTATCTTTAGGCTAATGAATCAAAAAATGTTCATACTCCCAATCCTGACCTTTCCTCACACTCAAAATTCATAAGCACTACAGCTAAGTGGTTTTAAGTGCATGGGCTCAAGAACCAAAAAGCCTGAGTTTGAATCCTGATGACAACACTACTGACTGACTAGCTTAAGTAAAATAATTCATCTTGCCTCATTTTCCTAATCTTTAAAATGAGGATTAAGAGTAGCACCTACATCACATGTTTGTTGTAAGGCTTGATAATACATTTACAAGAACTCACAACAGTGCTGTGTTAGTCCATTTTGCATTGCTACAAAGGAATATCTAAAATTTGGTAATTCATAAAGAAAATAAGTTTATTTGGCCAGCAGTTCTGCAAGCTATAGGAGCATGGTGTGAGCATCTGCTTGGCCTCTGATGAGGCCTCAGGAAGCTCACAATCATGGTAGAAGACAAAGGGGAAGCCAATGTATCACATGGTGAGAGGGAGCAAGAGAGTGAGGAGGAGGTGGCAGACTCCTTTAAACAATCAGCTCTCACATGAACCAACAACGAGAACTCACTTATTACCACGAGGAGGGCACTATGCCATTCACGAGAAATCCACCACCATGACCCAAACACCTCCCACCACGTCCCACCTGTAACACTGGGGATCACATTTTGACATGAGATTTGGAGAGGACAAATATCCACACCGTATCAAGTGCTATTCACAGAGAAAAAGCTTAATAAGCATTAGTTGTTACTGCTATTATAATATGCAATTGTCTGCCTTGAGAGCTACACTGTTAAATGAATAGGAAAATTTACAGATCCAAACTGAACTTCTGACTTCTTTTCAAAACCTATTCTTCCTCCACTTTTTCCCATTTTACTAAGTGGAAAACAACTACTCAAGTCAAGAATCTACTAAGTATCTGCCATTACCTTCCTTCCTCAGCTCCTTCATCTCCAAGTCCAACGACTAACTTTCCTTCTCTTCTTTCCATCTACACTATTAGCTGCCTAGTCAAGCCCTCAGTATCTCTTAAGACTACTATAGCTGCCTCCTGAAGGCTTTCCCCATTTTCACTCGTTTTCTCCCGTTCTTCCTCTGCATTACTGGAAGAGTAATTACTTTAAAATGTAAAAGAGATCATGTCACCTCCTTGATTTAAACTTTTGACCATCTACTCTTAGCACTTAAAAAGTAAACTTCTTAACATTCCTAAGAAGGCGCTACAATGTTGTAGCCTCTGCCTATCACTCCAATCTTCTTATAACCACTTTCCCCTTGGCTCATTCTGCATTGTAACTGACATATATTCCTCCCCTACAGAGAACTTTTCTGTCTGGAAGATTCTTACTTAAAAGTCAGATCTCCATTGAAATGTGGATTCCCCAAGTCAAAAGTAAAGCTTTTCCCAATTATTCTCTCACAACAATCTATTATTTTCCTTTAACGGCACTTTATGACAGTATTTATACATTTAACTGTATCTTTACTTGCTTGACATGTCTGTCTTCTACCAGAACTAACATTGACAGGAAGTATTCACATCTTGTTCATAATACTTCTCCAGAGTTTTGTACACTGCCTGTTGCACAGTAACTACCCAACAGATACTTTGGTACAGAAATTAATAAACAAAGAGATAAAACTTTGTCCAAAAACCTATTCTACATGACATGTTTCATAGGAGAAAGCCTTTCTAAGTGAGGATAACTTTTTAAATACATAAATGTAGACATAATAAACCCTCAATTTATCCAAACCTTTAAAAATTGATAAACTATTTTTAATAAAAAGTTATTTAAAAAAAAAAAACTAATTTAATTAAAACCTCAAACGATTAAGCTGAAAAACTCCGAGGAATGACCCGTTCATTTTTGGCAACTTTTAAATCTTCAAATACTTTTTCTGAAATAACCAAATAAAGGACCTAATGATGCCAAAAATAAAAACAACCACCATTTGTTCACCACCTCCTATATGCCAAGCCTCATACTTTTTTAAAGTACTTTAAAGGTAATGAGTCCGGAATTGGTGGGTTCTTGGTATCACTGACTTCAAGAATGAGGCCGGGGACCCTCGCAGTGAGTGTTACATTTCTTAAGATGGTGTGTCCGGAGTTTGTTCCTTCGGATGTTCAGACGTGTCCAAAGTTTCTTCCTTCTGGTGGGTTCCTGGTGTCACTGGCTGCAGGAGTGAAGCTGCAGACCTTCGCAGTGACTGCTACAGCTCTTAAAGGTGGCACATCTGGAACTGTTCCTTCCTTCCGGTGGGTTCGTGGTCTCACTGGCCTCAGGAGTGAAGCTGCAGACCTTCTCAGTGAGTGTTACAGCTCATAAATGCAGTGCAGACGAAGAGTGACAGCAAGATTCATTGCAAAGAGTGAAAGAACAAAGCTTCCACCTTGCAGAAAGTGATCCCAGCAGGTTGCGGCTGCTGGCTGGGCTCTGGCTGCCTGCTTTTATTCCCTTATCTGACCCCACCCACATCCAGCTGATTGGTCCATTTTACAGAGTGCTGATTGGTGCGTCCACAAACCCTGGGCTAGACATAGAGTGCTCCCTGATGCATATACAATCCTCCAGCTGGACATATTCCAAGTCCCCATCCGACTCAGGAGCCCAGCTGGCTTAGCCAAGTGGATCCCGCACCAGGGCCGCAGGCTGAGCTGCCCGCCAGTCCCGCACTGTGCACCCGCACTCCTTAGCCCTTGGACGGTCGATGGGACCGTTGCTGTGGAGCACGGGGCGGTGCCCATGGAGGCGGCTCTGGCCGCCCGGGCGGCCAGCAGTGCTGGGGGACCCTGCGCACCCTCCGCAGCTGCTGACACGGGTGCTAAGCCACTCACTGCCTGGAGCCAGTGGCGATGGCCAGCTGCTCTGAATGCGGGGCCAGTCGAGCCCGCACCCACTCCAGTCAGCCCACAAACGCCTCGCACAGCCCCAGTTCCTGCCAGCGCCTTTCCCTCCACACTTCCCCGCAAGCAGAGGGAGCCAGCTCCGGCCTTGGTCAGCCCAGAGAGGGGGTCCGCAGTGCAGCGGCGGGTTGAAGGGCTCAAGCGTGGCCAGACAGCACGCCGAGGCCGAGGAGGTGCGGAGAGCGAGTGAGAGCTGCTAGCACGTTGTCACCTCTCAGCAAGAACTCAGCATGGCAAAGATTTCTCCTACTTGTTTATATCAGGTCTTCCAAAACAAATCATAGGCTGGTTGCAGTGCCCCAAGCCTATAATTCCAGCACTCTGGGAGGCCAAGGCACACAGATTGGTTCAGTCCAGGAGTTTGAGACCAGCCTGGGCAACATGGCAAAACTCCGTCTCCTCAAAAAATACAAAAAAATTAGCCGGGCACGGTGGCACGCACCTGTTGTTCCAGCTACTCGGGTGGCTGTGGTAAGAGGATTGCTTGAGCCCAGGAGGTAGAGGTTACAGTGAGCCAAGACTGCACCGGAGCACTCCAGCCTGGGCAACAGAGCAAAACCCTGTCTCAGAAAAGCAACAAACAACAAAAACCAATAATAATAATAAATAAATAATTATAAATACTTTGAAGAAGCTCCCACATAGAACAACATGGCAGACTGGTGTTCAGGGAAATTCCTTCTATTTTAGAACCTCTAAAAATAGTAAATAAAATTCAAAAGAAAAATTAAATGTTAATGGGGGAATTGGCAAGAAAGAATTTATTTTCTTACATGCTGGGAAAGAGAAGAAAGAATCCAGGGGAGAAAGAAAACAAAAGCTAATGTTCACCCATGACGCCTCTCACTAGGCCTGACGGCCTAAAGCTTGGGTTTGGTATAAGCAGCAGCTTGGGTTTGACTTTGCCATAAACTGTCTTTGCCACTGGCTATGCAACTTCTCTGGAGATCCTCTGGAATTCCTCATCTGCAAAATTAAAGACTTAAAGAGATAAAAGCCTGAAACCAGAGCAGAGTGAAAAGTCCTATCAGAAACTCCTATGTAAAGCATTGGCAAGCTGTACACTGGAATTATCTAAGATAATTTTAAAATATCCATAAATGTCATCTATCGTCTCTTTTACTATACAATTTGTGACCTCCTAAATACTAAGTCAGATGCTTTTAACAGAACTTTAATAGAGTGGGGCATAACTCAAAATTTAAATGGAATTTTGAGAGAAGCATTATGAAATTACACACAAACATTATGAAGTGAAATCTACCGAAACCAAAAATTTGGTCAAGTCTACATTAAGTTAAGCTGAAGTTGATCCGTTCTTTCCTATTCTATCCTCACTAGGGACAGCAAGATTTTATACTTATTTCGAACTTTTCCAAAAGAAGTCCTAGAATCAGAATTTCGTTCATGGCTTGGCTCAACCACTAATTCACTTTTGGTAGGACACTGATTATGTTACTTAAGTTGTCTAAGGCTAAATGCTTATTTGTAAGATTATAATGATTATGATTATGATAAGAGATGTACAAAAAACAAATAGATACGCATTTTTTCCTTATACTGTAAAGATATTTTAAAAACTTTACGAACCTAATTAATATAAGTTATAACATTAGCTTATAGATCTAGTACATTACTTATAAATTCCAATGTGGTAGCAAGTTAATTGTCTATCTCGAGGCAAATTTAACATTAGTTTAAAATTTAAATTGTAATTAGCCTCTGTAACCTCATGTTAAACCCCTCTTTATACTATACTTTTCCTTCCTAAAACTTCATCTTTATGTTTCTAATTGATCCGTTTACCAAAATTGATCCACATGCTAAACTTAACCTATGCCATTCTCTAAAATAGTGCTTCTCCAACTTTAACATGCATATGGATTATTCCAGGATCTTGTTAAAATGTAGAGTCTGAATCAAAATGTAAAACAGTTTTAAATTCCCCAATTAAAAGTTACAGACTGGATAAATGGATTAAAAACACAAGATCTAGCTGTATGCTGCCTACAAGAAACTTGTGTCATCTGTAAAGACACATACAGGCTCAAAGTAAAGGTATATGCAAAAATATATTCCACCTAAATGGAAACCAGAAGGGTGTAGGAGCAGCTATACTCGTATCTCACAAACACCCTTTAAATTTAGTAAGAAAATAAGAAGAGTCATAGAAAGTCATTATATAATGATAAACTACACTCTGAATAGCCAAAGCAATTCTAAGCAAAAAGAACAAAGCTGGAAGCATCACATTACCCAACTTCAAACAATGCAATAAGGCTACAATAACCAAAACAGCATGGTGCTAGTACAAAGACAGACACAAAGGCCAATGGAACAGAATAGACAATCCAAAAATAAATCCACATATTCACAGCCAACTGATTTGCAACAAAACTGCCAAAGACAAACACTGGGGAAAGGACACCCTCTTCAATAAACACTGCTGGGAAAACTGAATGTCTGTCCATTTGCAGAAACTGAAACTGGACCCTGTCTCTCACCATATGCAAAAATTAAGTCAAAATATAATGACTTAAGTGTAAGACCCAAAACTATAAAACTACTAGAAGAAAACATTGAAAAAATGTTTCAGGACATTGGTCTGAGCAAAGATTTTACTGATAAGACTTCAAAAGCACAGACAACAAAAACAAAAATAGACAAATGGGACTATATAAAACTAAAAAACTTCTGAACAGCAAAGGAAACAATAAACAGAGTGAAGAGACAGCCCATAGAATGGGAGAAAATACTTGCAAACTACTCATCCAACAAGGAACGAATATCCAGAATACACAAGAACTCAAACACCTCAAGAGCAAATAAACAAATAATCTACTATTAAAATGAGCAAAAGATCTGAATAGACATTTCTAAAAAGAATACACAAATGGCCAACAAGTATCTGAAAAAATGTGCAGTATCACTAATCATCAGGGAAAAGCAAATCAAAACCACTGTGAGATAACATCTAATCCCAGAATGACAAGTATCAAATGACAAAAAATAAATATTGATGAAGATGTGGAGAAAACAGAACTCTTATACACTGTTGGTGGAAATATAAATTATTACCCCCATTAAGGATAACAGTATGGAGGTCCCTCAAAAAACTAAAAACAAACTAAAACCAAATGATCCAGCAATCAATCCCACTGCTGAGTATTTATCCAAAGGAAAGGAAATCAGTATAGTAAAAAGATACCTGCAGCCCCATGTTTACTGCAACGCTATTCACAATAGCCAAGATATGATATCAATTTAAATGTCTACCGACGGATAAATGGATAAGGAAAATGTGGCATATATATATAATGGAATATTATTTAGCTATTAAAAAGATGAAATCCTGTCATTAGAAGCAATATGGATGAGCCCAGAGAACATTATCTTAAATTTTAAAAACTAAAGCACAGAAAGATAAATACTGTATGTTCTCAATCATGTGAAAAGAATTAGTTCATACAAATAGAGAGTAGAATTATGGTTATGAAAGGTTGTGAAATGTAGGGGGAAGGAGAGGACAGAGCGAGATTGGTTAATACACACAAAATGACAGCCAGAAAGGAGGAGTAAGTTCTAGTGTTCTATAGCACTGTAAGGTAAATACAGTTAACAGTAAGTTACTGTATATGTTCAAAGACCTAGAAGAGAGGATTCTGGATGCTCCCAATACAAAGAAATGATAAATATCTGGGGTGATGGATTCGCTAATTACCCTGATTTGATCATTACACATTGGATACATACATGGACATAGCACTCTGTACTCCATAAATATATATAATTATTACATGTCAACTAAAAGATTTAAAAATATGAAGGGAGTGAAAAGACTGTGGATGCTTTTTTAAGGTAAAAGATGGAAGCAGTAACAAAACAATGTTACAATGCTACCTTAAGTGAAAAAGGTACCTTTCTGGAATGCTAGCATATCTAGAGAGAAGTTTCTTAAAAAAATAAAGTCAAGATCAGGATGGATACAGGGAGAGCAGTGTAAGGAATAAGGTCCACTAACCATTAGTTTCAGGTCTGTGCCATATTTAGAGGAAACCCAACTCATAAGTAGTATAATCCAATTAACACAGCAAGCTAATTATGAAATTACTATTAAATAATTTATTTCAGGACAAAATAAAACAGAGCTTCTTTAATAGAAGAAAACATGTCAGGCAAATCGAAGGGAGTAAGAAAAATTGGCTGTTAACATATTAAGAAAAACAGTGAGTTTCAAAGTGTGATCCCCCAACCAGCAGTTCTCAAACTTTAGCATCCATCACAATCACTAGGATGGCTTATTTTTTCCAAATTAAGAATTTCAAAATCAGGAGGTCAGTGGGCCCAAGAATTTTAATTCCAGGAAGTTCCCAATAATGCTGAATGTGGGAGTTTAAGAATTACAATGAAATCACTGCCTTAAACTAATGCTGTTATCACTTAAACACCTACTGATCCTGCTCCCCAAATGCTCGTCCGTATCAGCCCTGGCCCCACAGCAACAGGTATGCTCAGCTTTGAGCGACATATACTTGAACAGCATTCGTTCTCCTGACTCCTACTGCATAGAGAAAATTGAAACCATGTTGCATTAATCTCCTAAGTTTCTCACTCCAAATGACCTGCATCCACACCACTGACCTCTAGCCCTCCTGATCTAGATAGAAGTGTGTGTCCTGCCTGGGCCTGAGGTAATGCAACCCTCTTTACTCATGTTCCAGGAAACCAATTCATTCCCAGACTTTGATCAACCATTTAGCCCTCTTCTATCCCACCCTCGGATCTCACTTTAGTAGCTCCTTCTGATGTTCTCCTAAAAAGCAAAGCAGTCTCTCCATCCCACCCCACCCAAGAACCAACTCCTCTTTTGAACCTGCATTGACTCCAAGTTAACGGTGTGGTTCCCCACCCCACTACTTATACGAGCTGCTCTGACACGTAAGCTGTTTGTTTTCACCTTGAATTCACTTCTTAACTCACAACATTCAGTCCTTCGCAGTCACTACTGACTTAAATTGTTTTTGACCAACTAAAAATGACCTTTTAACAAGCAAATATAAGGATACTTTTCTGACTTGACCTTATATGAACATAGTATTTAGCACCGTTAATCATTCCATCTTTAAAATATTATACACTCCTAGTTCCCCTCGTAACTCCCTGACCACTTCTCAACCTTCTTCACTGATTTTATTCAGAATTCCATTTCCTTCAGCCATCTTCTTTCTTTACTCTGTATGAATTCTATGGGTGATCCCATCTACTTTCATGGCTTTAAGTATCCGCTTAGCATTATGGCAGCTATTATTGAGAGAGGAGAAGGGAAAAAACCTGGTCACGGTCACGTGGGCAGTTAGAGTGGGTCCTCAGTTGAATCTTTTCAAACAAAAGAACAGTCTGCAGGCACAGACACTGACCGGCTTGACTAAGACACTCCCACAGTCGAAGAGATAAGAAAGGCTACACGGGTGACTTGCCCAGATATTCCCACAATGGAAAATTCCATCTCCTAAAACATCCACTATAAGGGGAACAAACCAATAGGGAGTGAGTCAAGCTAAGGGCCCATGGGCACATGAGGAGGACAGGGTGGAGCTACAAGAAATTCACACCTTATGCAAATGAGATGCCCAGCCCTCATCAGTTTCCTATAAAAGCCTTTGCATTCAACTTAAAAAAGGACAACCCTCTTCCAGGTCCCCTCTTCACAGCGGAGAGCTTTTTATCTTTCGCTTATTAAACTTTCACTCCAACCTCACCCTTTGTGTCCACGTTTCTTTCTTCTCCAGGTGGTGAGAAAAAGAACTCCAGGTGATAACTCACAATAAGAAATTGCTACAGGCCGGGCGCGGTGGCTCAAGCCTGTAATCCCAGCACTTTGGGAGGCCGAGACGGGCGGATCACGAGGTCAGGAGATCGAGACCATCCTGGCTAGCACGGTGAAACCCCATCTCTACTAAAAAAATACAAAAAACTAGCCGGGCGAGGTGGCGGGCGCCTGTAGTCCCAGCTACTCGGGAGGCTGAGGCAGGAGAATGGCATAAACCTGGGAGGCGGAGCTTGCAGTGAGCTGAGATCCGGCCACTGCACTCCAGCCTGGGCGACAGAGCGAGACTCCGTCTCAAAAAAAAAAAAAAAAAAAGAAATTGCTACATTGTGGTGCACTGGCAAGACTGCTAACATTATCAATCTCAAATCTGTACCTCTCTCTTGAAACTTTATTAAATGAAATTGCCAAGGACTTCAAATGCCATGGATCTAAAAGTGAACTAATGTGCCCCCCTATATAGCTCCCACATCTGTATTCCTAATGCCACTCTATTCCTAATGCCAGTTAGGCAACTGATGAATTGTTTACTCTATCCCCTTCTCTTCATTTCTAACATAGTAGCAGCAGCCTTTCATTATCTCTTCCAATGTAATACTTTCATAACCTTGATTTCAAGAACCTTATTTTAGAGTATTTTTTTTTCTTTTTTTTTTTTTTGAGACGGAGTCTCGCTCTGTCACCTAGGCTGGAGTGCAGTGGCCGGATCTCAGCTCACTGCAAGCTCCGTCTCCCGGGTTCATGCCATTCTCCGGCCTCAGCCTCCCGAGTAGCTGGGACTACAGGCGCCCACCACCTCGCCCAGCTAGTTTTTTGTATTTCTTAATAGAGACGGGGTTTCACCGTGTTAGCCAGGATGGTCTCGATCTCCTGACCTCGTGCTAACACAAAATTCCTTCTACACTACTGTAAAAGTTATCTTTTTAATACACAGATATGTAATATCTCATATATCTGTATATTATCATTCAATGTCTTTATGTCTCCTACAATATAAACTTCAAACACTTCAAATAGTATTTCAGATCTTTCAAGGCTTTGCCTCCAATTATATCTTTCCAGACTCACTTCATGAATCCCAATAGAACCCTGTACATGTAAAAGATCCCACTATTTGAAATTCCCTCAACTCACCATACTTTCAGACTGCCTTACGTCAATGAATCGTATCCTCACTACCTGGGATTTTACATCCACCGTCCTCCTTCACCAACCCCACCCATACACACATATTCCTGATCCAACGGGCGGCCTCCATCATGTCATACTCTTCCTCATTGGTCAAAACTATATTGAGTAAATTACCTAGGAAGCCTTTCCATTTCTTACCATTCAGAGATACAGACTTCTCATTAGGTTATAAAGCAGCTCTATCATAGCATTTACATTGCTGCTGTTAGTTTTCCTGTCTGTCTCCCTCACTAAAGAGTCTCTGAATAGGATGTACTTTCTTTACCTTTAGATTCCCCTGAACATGTAAGAGGGCTAGCACTCATTTAATGCATGATCAATGACCAAATTAATCAAAACAGATACGAGAATTATAAGCCAATTCCTACAGGTAAGCAGAATCTTTTCTTGTTTTTATAACACAAAAAAAGGAGGGGGGAAATGACAAACACCCCTATCCTTCTGGATCACTCTGCCTTTAAGTCAATGTTCTGCTGAGACTGATAGTTTTATAACTAACTACACACCAACACATTTGTTCTCTAATTACTCAAATTAACCATAAAAATAATTTTATGAGGTTGACAATTAAGAATGTTAAGGAAATATTAAATAAGTATAATATCAATTAAACATCTAAATATTTTAAATTCCCACAGAAATATTAAAACAGTTAAGCCGCTGTGTTTGATTACACTTCCTTTAAGTACCTGTTTAAACAACATATTCCCAGAAAATACTGCCCCTGCAACAGAGAGGACAAACTAGTGACACTATCATGAGATTTAATTCAGCACATCTGCTTACTAAGGTGATACTCCTCTTCCTTATTTCCTTTCCTGATTTTTCCTTCCAAAAACTCCATCCTCATTTTAAGAAAGATCTCTTCTCTAACAAAATAAGGGTTTCTGGGGTTTTTTTTCTGGTTTTAGGATATACATAAATGGCTTACACTTCTCATAATGTACTCTTCCAATAGTTGCTTAAGAAACGAAAATCCATTAAATCTAATTAAACCTCCCACACAATATGGCATGTACAACCTTGACAGTTGATCACCAAAAGTGAACACTTGCAGTACAAATTAGCTTGCTATCCTGCTATCCCACTAAGCACCCGATTCCATTTCAAAATAATGACATTACAAAATTCTTCTTTCTTACATTGAATGCATATATTTACCATCCATGGGACCTAGTTTTGCCCTCTGGAGCTACAAAGAATAAGCCTTAACTACAGAACACACTATTATAATTCAAAGGGAACAATGATAAGCCTATTATTTTTCATGTTCCAAGCTAAACTTAGCAAATTACTTCCAGTAATCCTCATGTAGCATGACTTTCACTTTTTACCATCACTGTCTATCTTCTCTGCACTAGCTCCAGCTTTCAAATCTAAAGTGAGTTTTATTAGTTCTGCATTTTATTACAAAATGACTATGAACTTAAACCAAAAAGCATAGAAAAGAATTGAAAATAATTCTGAATTCTATAATCACCATGATCAAATATTAAATGTTTAATGTCTTACATTGCTTTTAAAAGATTTCTAAAGTATACTATTTAATTTCGTTTTTACGACATAAAGTCGCACCCTGTTTGCATTAGATTTGTTTAGAACAGTTCTAGTTTATTCTTATTGCCATGGGGTAATTTTTACTAGCATCTCCTTTCATTCTCAAACGTATTCCAGTTGTAGTGATCAATTTTGTGGTCACCTAGCTATATGTATCTTTACATGTTGTTGAAATCAAAATAAAAACGTACAGACAAATCTCTAAATATAACATTTGATTTGGGAAGCAAGAATTGCAATTTGGGGTATATATAGACTGAGTGGTCTTCCATATGTCTGAAGAACAAAGAGAAGATTATAGGTTTTCTAAAAAGGAGAAGTGTTACATATCATATTTAAAGAAAGGTCACTGCCTCTAGTGAAGTTCTGGGGAGCTGGTGAGTGACTATAAGGGATAAGACTAATCGAGTTGCAGCAGGTTGTTCCAGCAGCTATTAGATAAAACTGGTTTCAGGTTACAGCAGGCAGTTTGAGCAGCAGGCTTGCAGAGCAATGTTATGTGACCAGGACTTTATCCCCCTAGCCTCCTGACTCTGTTTTAGTTGGGTGTGCCAAGATTGACCCAATTTGTATGATCAACTTTCACAATGTTATTTATAGCATCTTTAATGTTTAGTGTCTTTGAGCTTTAATTTTTAATTGCCATTTAAAATGTAAATATAAATGTTTAGAAACGTATTAAGTGTAGATATTCAGAGTGGTCAAAATGTCCTTCATTATAGCATAAAGGTATGTAATCTTCAACACATTTCCAAATAACAGTAAAAAGCAAATTCATAAAAGACTGGTTTAAGTCTCATCCCTCAAGTAGCTCCGTGTTTACACCTTCATAGAAAAAGCAGTGGATTCTTAATTACCTACCAAAAGAAAACTAGTTCATCAACTAATGAACTAATAATCCAGTGTCTCATAAGCAAGCAAGAATTCTGCACACATAATTCAAAAACTGATTCATTATTTAACAGGATATTTTTAATTAGAAAAATTAAAATGGAAACTTTAGTAACAGGTAGGTTCAAATAAAGAAATTTCATCATAACTTCTAAATTTCAAGAGGTAAAAGCTGAGATCAGTTTCAAAACCTGAAACAGTAATATTATTCAGCTATGATGTCAATTCACAATATATTACTGAATATATACATCATAAATTTGATTATCCCTTTATAACACTTTCCCCAATGTAAAATTCATTTCAATCTTAGGCAAGGAAGCAATTTTTAAAGCCTGAACATGTGTAATTTCCACAAAAAATGATATAAACTATGTATAATATTGGCAAAAGTACCTTTCAGAAGAATTTATTTATCTGAAGGCAGAGTCTCGCTCTGTCACCCAAGCTGGAGTGCAGTCGGACAATCTCAGCTCACTGCAGCCTCCACCTCCTGGTTCAAGTGATTCTCCGGCCTCAGCTTCCAGAGTAGCTGGGATTACAGATGCCCGCCACCATGCCCAGTTAATGTTTATGTTTTAAATAGAGATGGGTTTTCACCATGTTAGCCAAACTGATCTCAAACTTCTGACCTCAAGTGATCTGCCTAACCTCAGCCTCCCAATGTGCTGGGATTACAGGCGTGAGTCACCACACCCGGGCCTCAGAAGAATTTTTGAAATAAAATATATATTATCCTCTTACAATGAAACAATGAATGTACACACATATATTAGATATTTAGCTTAATATTTAAATTAGTTGCCACATAAAAATTCCAGTTGACTTGAAAAATAAGTTTGAATACCACTGCAAAATAAAATCAAATAGTTCTCACTGAGGACTCTTAATACAACACATTGGCTACGTGACAAAGCAGCCTTAGTCCTTTTAAAACGTGTTAAAAATCAAGTACACAAAATCCACTTTAATTCCTTTTAATTCCAAACATAAAGTAGTATAGGTTTATATACAAAAAAGTATACATCTATCCCAAAATTATTCAGTTCATAATGTCACATAAAATGTGCATTTTAAATGACAATCTAATACTTTTAAACCATTAATTGCTATGCATGTTTAAAGTATAAAAATTTTCTAAATAATTCAAGAAATATTTACATAAAAATGAAGCACAGCAGAAAAAGAACCATCCCAAAGTTAAACTCTCTTTTCTCCTTCACAATAACCTTAAAATGTAGTAACACTAGAATAGTTTCACAGCAGGAGACATTCCTTATAATTGAAAGTATAAAGTTGAATATGTTTATTAGGTTCTAATTGGCTGATTGCTCTAAATGTTTTTCAAGTTATTTACACCTAGATAAAAACCCATTTGAACACAAAGTGTAACATGTAGCTTAAAATAATGTTTCATTGATCCATTTCTCTGTAGTATAAACTCTCTAAAATTCTCAAGAGAAAATGAAAAAATGTTAGCTATCAAATAAAAGCTAGCTCTCATGGAAGCAACTATGGGTCAAAACCCTAAAAGTAAGCTTTGTGAGACAGTTATCAGAAAAATTACCAACTTATAAATTACTCTCAAGGGGTGAAGAGGCAGCTAAATGCTTTACTAAATAATCCCTATTGTCCAGACCCACCCTAACCTAATAGGTAAAAATAGAAAACAATCTTCCTGTTACAGGAAAGGGCCTAAGCAACAGAGAGAGTCTGAGGAACACTGTTTTAGGGAATAAATAAGAGCAGGATGACAACAAAACATGTAAGAATGTAAGCTGACCACTAAAATATAATGCCTCTTGAGAACTCCATAATCTATACAACTTACCCATACTCATCATATTTATTTATAATTGTATACTTTTGGTAGCAACAATGAAGAATGCAAAAAGTGGAATCTCTATAGATTGAGAGAGAGAGAGAGAGAGAAGGAGAAACCCAAGAGGAAGCGTGGGAGGAAGGAATTAGGGAGCCACTATAAATTACTAAGGGCACTCACTGTGCACAAAACACTAACAGGTGACTGTGAAATGGATTAACAATTGAATGCCAGTAAGCTTCCCTTGAGGGTGAATGCTGAACTTCTCTTGTTAGGTCCATCCAAGACAATAAAGGATTCAAACAAAAAAGTCTGGAATATCTTCCAGGAACAAAACATCACCAAAAAATGGCATGGAAATGCCTAAAATTACCAAAAAGAGGACTGGCTTAGCCAGCTTCTTCATTCTCTACCTTCTACTGTGAAGAAGATAATATGCTTTCCCCATCCTATCACCCCCCATATTTGGAACTGTCAGGAAAGTTGCAAGATGAAATGTTCTGGCGAAACAATTCTCCATGACATTTCTGCAGTCTTCTTCCAAAATACGTTTAGATGATGTTGGCAAAAAACAAAAACAAAAAAAACAAACAAACAAACAAAAAAAAACAGGCTTCAGAGGGAGGGCTTCCCTGAGTCAGAAGACAGATTTGTTTTGTTTCCTCACCAGCATAATAAAGCTGTATCTCCTGCATGGCAAAATTAGAGGTTTGCTAGCAGCCCCTTTAAAAGTCTGAGGGTTCATAAACAACTTCCTCAGCTGTGACACAGACTCACTGAGTTAAAGCATCCAACAGCGGCTCCCTTAAAGCATCCAACAGCGGCTCCCTCTGCATTGCCCTCAGGGGATGAGGGGGGAAGAAGAGACCATCTGAACCTGAGCCAGCTAGGTTCAGGTTCAGCTAACTACTGTGCTCTGAATTACAAACCCATTGGGCTCCTTCTGTCTTTAGCAGCAGAATCTATGGAAGTGTGGCAAGCCAACCTAGCCGTTCCCACCACACTCTTGTGTAGGAACAGCTTAACTGCCTGACACAAACAAGCCCAGTAAGGTTAAAGCTGGTAATTACCCTGGATGTGGATTCCACTGGAAGGCAGCTCTGACTCCCTTTCTCAAACAGAAGAATCCTAGGCCTCCCAGGAGTGACTTGACAGAATACCAAAAAAAAAAAAAAAAAAAAACTATATATATATATATATATATATATATATATAGATCTATAGATAGATCTATATATATAGCTCGATCTATATATATGTAGAGTTTATAAACTATATAGAGTTTATATATAGATCTATAGACTCTCTCTAGATATATATAATCTCTATATATATAGATATATATATCTATATATATACACTATCCTGAAGCAATAGTTAATATATCTATATATATATATACACACACACATATATATAGAGAGAGAGAGACAGACAGAGAGAGAGAGCGCGCGCACTATCCTGAAGCAATAGTTAAGCAAACATACTTCCTTTTATTGTGCTTTGCTTAACTGGGCCTCACAGACACCACATTTTTTACAAATTGAAGGGTGATGGCAACTCTCCATTAAGCAAGTCTATGGGTGTCATTTTTCCCACAGTATGTGCTCAGTCAGTGTCTATGTCACATCTTGGTAATTCTCCCATTATTTCAAACTTTTTCCTTGTTATTATTATTATTTCTGTTATGTTAATCTGTAACCAGTAATCTTTGATGTTACTTTTGTGATTGTTTTGGGGCACCACAAATGGTGCCTGTAAAACATGGCAAACTTAATCGATAAATGTCATGTGTGTTCAGACTGCTCCACCAACCACCCATTCCCCACCTCCACTCTTCTCAGGCCTTCCTATTGCCTAAAGTATAAAAACATTGAAATTAGGCCAGTGAATAACCCCACAATGGCCTTTAGGTGTTCAAGTGAAATGCAGAGTCACATGTCTCTCACTTTAGATCAAAAGCTAAACATGATTAAACTTAGTGAGGAAGTCATGTGGAAAGCCCAGGCAGGCCAAAAGCTAGACCTCTTGCATCAAACAGTTAGACAAGCTGTGAATGCAAAGGCAATGTTTTCAAGGAAATTTAAAGTGCTACTCCAGTGAACACATCAATGGTAAGAAAGCAAAACAGCCTTATGGCTGATACAGAGAAAGTTTAAATAGCTTGGATAGATCAGATCAATATTAATATTCCCCTAAACCAAAGCCTAATTCAGAGTAAGGCCCTAACTCTCTTCAATTCAATGAAGGCTGAAACAGGTAAGGAAGCTACAGAAGAAAAATTTAAAGCTGGCAGATGTTGCTTCATGAGGTTTAAAGAAAGAAGCCATTTCTGTAACATAAAAGTCCAAGAAGCATGCAGCAAGAAGCTGCAGCAAATTACCCAGATTTAGCTAGCATAATTGACGGAGATGGCTATACTCAACAACAGATGTTCAGAGTAGACTAAACATCCTCCTTCTGGAAGGCGATGCCACGGCTAGAGAGAAGTCGATGTCCGGTTTCAAAGGACAGGCTAAATCTCTTGGTAAGGGCTAATGCAGCTGGTGACTTGAAGTTGAAGCCAACGTTCATTTACCATTCGGAAAAGCCTAGGGTCCAGTGCAATTAAGCTAAATCTATTGTGCCTGTGCTCTATAAAAGGAACAAAAAAGCCTGGGTGAAAAACAGCACATCTGTTTAAAGCATAGTTTACTGAATATTTGAAGCCCAGTATTAAGACCTACTGCTCAGAAAAAAAGATTTCCTCTCAATATATTACAGTTCACAGCCAAAGCACCTGGTCACTCAAAAGCTCTGATGGAGAAAGAACACTGCATAAACTTAGTTGATAAAGCAGCGGCAGGGTTTGAGAGGACAGACTCCAATTTTGCAAAAAGTCAGACTACGGGTAACATTCTGTCAAACAGCATTCCATGCGACAGAGGAATCTTTCATGAAATAAAGAGGGAGTCAATGTGGCCAACTTAATTTGCTTTCTTATTTTAAGAAATTGCCAGTTGCTCCCACCTTCAACAGCCAGTACCCTTATTGGTCAGTAGTCATCAACAAGAAGCAAAACCCTCCACCAGCAAAAGGATTATGACTCACTAAAGGCTCAGAAGATCATATTTTTTAAGCATTATAGCATTTTTAAATTAAGGTATATATACTTTTTAGACAGAGTGCTATTGCACATTTAACAGACAACAATACAGTTTAAACATTACTTTGATATGCACTGAGAAACCCAAAAACGTGGTCTCTTTATTATACTATTTGCTTTACTATAGTGCTCTGGCACCAAACCCATGTCTCAAAGTTATACCTGTATTCAACTGAAAGTATAAAAATAAGCAATTTCATTAAAAAACAAAATTAATAGCTATGGGGCGCAGTGGCTCACGCCTGTAATCCCAACACTTTGGGAGGCCGAGGCGGGTGCATGACTTGAGGTCAAGAGTTCGAGACCAGCGTGGCCAATATGGTGAAACCCCATCTCTACTAAAAATACAAAAATTAGCCAGGTGTGGTGGTGGGTGCCTATAATCCCAGCTACTCAGGTGGCTGAGGCAGGAGAATCCCTTGAACCTAGGAGGTAGAGGTTGCACTGTGCCAAGATCATGCCACTGCACTCCAGCCTGGGCGACAGAGCAAGACTCCATCTCAAAAAAAAAAAAAAAATACTAATAGGCAATGGAATAAAAAGCAAAGTTTGCAAAATGTTTTATTATATATAAGATCAAACATATATTTTGAACAATCAGGCAGCTTCATGCTGCACCTCCACATTCCCAGAGGTATGCATTCACTCTCTTCTTTCCTCAGTATGGGAAGCACAGATAAAAGGGTACTTAAATCAGAAGAACAGCTTTGAAGTCAATTCTGCATTTGAATACTGGCCCAATTACAAGTTTCATGATTCCAGGCAAATTACTTCAACTCCTGAACTTCATCTATACAATAAAATCATGCTAAGGTTGTGATGATGCTTAAATGAAATAATACATGCAAAACAGTTAGCAAATATTAAATTGTGGTTATTATTAGTTCAACTACGTTAAAATGTAACAACAAAATATAAAACGTTGCAGCCACTCAATTAAATCTAAACAATTACATGTTTTAAAAGTCATTTCCAATTTCTTCTTCCAAGCTCTTTTGATTCACACGGGAGAAAAAATGACATAGGCCTCTATCTGAATTTATGTAGCTTCACATGCTATAAATATAGTTGCAGCTTATTTCAAACCAAAGAATACAATCTTTCAACCAATTTCCAGCAAGCATCATTAGGAAAATTAGTCAACATTCAATTAGATGTGTTTCAGTAAGAATGTGTGCGTGTGTTTGTGTAAAATACATTACAAAACAATACTACTTTAACATTGGAAAAAGATGTGGAGTGTTTTGTGAAATAAATCACTCTACACAGATGACACATGACATGCAAAATCAGAACTTCCCTACAATGAGAAAGTAGCGAAGAATTGATAATGCGACAGACAAGCTATAACCAAGAGTAATGATAATGTGGGAATCTTTTATAAACCTGAAGTTTCTATTTGAGCAAAATTTTCCATCAATATATATAGGATCCAAAATTATTTATAACGGATACAATACACCTATTTATTTTTAAAGAAAATGAATTGCCTCTTAAGCAATGAAATGACTAAAGTAGTATGACAAAATTTTAAATGCTGAATTTAAAAATCAGAGAAATAAGCAGCACTAAAGCAACCAAAGCAACATGTTAAACCCTTGGTCCGCACTAAATGGATTACAAATCATACACAAGAGTGTAACATGGTATTTGAATACAAAAAGACAAGAAAGAAAAATTTTCAACTGACATTCCTAAAAATTATCCTAATCAACAAAAATGCATCAAACACTATGTATCCATTTTCAAACCCTCTATCCCACCTCTAACTCAGGTGACCAGATGTCCCCGTTAGTCCAAGTAGAGCCCCAGTTTGCTCCTAACATCTCAGTAAAATTATTACTTGCACTTTATTTCTCTCCCACGTGTCCTGGTTTGAATGATAAATTATTTAGTCACCCTCCTTCTAAATACCTGGCTTCTTCTGACCACAAGCTATTATCTTTGCCCGGGTCCAGATGTCAGGATAATTATACATATATTCTAAGACAAGTTAAATAAACTTTGTGTGTGTCTATAATAATGTAGTTTCATTATCATGATGCTGTAATTTTTTATCTCAAATTCACAAGGAAACTTTCTGACTCTCACCTCAATTCATCTACATTTATGGAGTATATTTTTTCTATGAAAATAAACTGCCCATGTATTTTCCAGCAAGTAGCAAGAAAAACTACATAGAGCTATAACAGTGCAATGGAAGAATGACTAAAAGAATTTAGTAGCTTCTCTATCTTACAGTACTAGGTATGCCAAATGTAGAAGCAGATGGGACAAAAAATGTCAACAATTATAAGACTATAAACATTTCGCATGATACTCTTAATCCTACAGTAATAAAGGAAACTTACTGATTTTTCATAATTTTTAAAATTTGATCATTTAATATGTAACAAGTCACACAATGACTTACCAAAACTATCTCTTGTAAACCAGGTCTACTTGGCAATATTTACTAAACAAAATAGTTATTTCCTCCTGAATGACTAAAGAAAGTAGTAAACCCATGTGCCTTGAGGTTAAAGCTTAGAATGAAATATGAGGAAACCATGAGGTTAAAGCTTAGAATGAAATGAGGAAAAAAAAATAAAGGATAATGTAATCTCCAAGTACCAAAAATGGAAAAAAGTGTGAAAAGACATGACAACGTTTTACACAAATATATCAATAAGAATTTACTTTTTTTTTTTTTTTTTTTACAAAAATTAGCCATGTGTGGTGGCATGCACCAATCCCAGCTACCTGTGGGGCTGAGGCAGGAGAATCACTTGAACCTGGGAGATGGATGTTGTAGTGTGCTGAGATTATACCACTGCACTCCAGCCTAGGCGATAAAGCGAGACTCCACCAAAAAAAAAAAAAAAAGAATTTATGTATTTTTAAATTCTGTATTATCTTAATGAAAGCTGAAAGAAGTTATGTCTTTCATGTTTATCAAAACATCCTAAATTACAAATGACATAAGCCTAGTTCATCTAGTTTAGGCAAAATGGACTTTATAAGTTCATATAATAAGAAGGCATGAAGATAAATTTGGTTTCAGGAATGACCAGATACAAGAACTTAACTGGTATTGTCAGTACTCCCTCTAGCTATAGAAGCTCCATGAGGGCAACGATTTTTATACGTTTTGTTTATTTCTGCACTGATGGCATCCAGAACAAGGAAGGACTGGCACAGAGTTAGTGCTTAAATATTTATGAAATAAATGAATACCTCTTCTCTTTGTGTTTTTGCTTAGCGTCTGCACACCAGAGTTTTTCATGCCAGAAGTGAGAAACAAACTAAAAACACATTCTTCCAATTTCATAAGCCAATTAGCAAGGTAATCATTCTGCTAGTTCCATTTGGACACATTTCAGAGAATGGCTCTAGTCACTTTCCCAACCTTGTGCCAACCATGACAAGAGGAATGAGTAATATGTGTAGCCTTGCCTGATAATATGCTACCAATGTGGTCATTAAAAGGGGGTTGTTAATATGAAAACGAAGAGGAGAAAAAGGAGTGGAGGCCTACAGAGGACAAAAATAAGGGGTACCACACATTACTCAATGTGTCTTTCATTGCCAGCAACCCAAATGCAAACATGGCATTCATCTTAGTAATTTCTTAGTGCTTTCTAGTCTGGCATATGCCACAGGAGATGTGCACACAATAATCACAAAATTTTGTAGAGAGGCAAAAACCATTTGTTACATTGCAAACACTTACAAAAGTTGTCCCTATGTATACATCCATTCTCATTTCACCCTATCATCTATCCCAACCCATCATGTCACATTATTTTTTGGTCACTCTCATGCTTGACTGCAATCTTATATATGACAAAGGATTTCATCAAGTTGATATTTAAAAAGTGATACAAGAGAGCTAGTCATGTTTATATGCAAAGCCATTGACAACTGAGGACCTGTTAGGATTATCATACTTAACTACTGAAAAGGAATCTTAAGTACTTGAAAATGTTTGCTACTATTTTAAATTTTAAATAAGTATCTACTCTGGGCAAGGTTCCACGGGTGATTTGAAGATATATAATGCAAAGGACCTTATGCTAATATTTGATAGGAAAACTTTTTAAATTACTGTGCTAGAACTAAGACAGTGATTAATGTTTGGTGGCTAAGTAGAGAAACAGTAAGTTAGGAAGAACTTTTTTTTAATTGAAAAAATACTAACTTCAGTGTTCTTCTGAAAATAATGCTTCCCCTTCCCCATTGCCCTGAAATGTTTTCCAGTTCCTTCATTAAAAGGAATGATAAAATGTGAGCGTTCAAAGAATCTTTGATCTGGCTCAAGTCTAATTCTTAACTGCTGAAAGTACTGTGACTCAGAAAGATACGGTGGCTTAACCAAGATCACTGAGTTAAGAGAGCTATGACTAGAATTTGTTGCAGATTCCCAATATGCCATTGTCTTAGCCAAGAGCACATGCAATAAAAGCCCCTCCTGGTGGTTATCACTAAGTAAAAACCAAAATACAACTCATGTTACAACTTTTAAGAGTATGTGTTGACCGGGCACACCTGCAATCCCAATGGTTTGGGAGGCCAAAGCCGGAGGATCACTGGATCCCAGGAATTTAAGAGTAGCCTGGGCAACATGGTACAATCCTATCTGTATAAACACACACACACACACACACACACACACACACAATTAGCCAGTCATGGTGACACATCCCTATAATCCCAGCTACTCAGGAGGCTAAGGTGGGAGGACTGCTTGAGCCTAGGAGGTTGGTTGTGGCTGCAGTGAGCTATGATTGTGCCAGTGTACTCCAGTCTGAGGAACAGAGCATGACCCTGACTCAAAAAAAAAAAAGAAAAAAAAAAGAGTATGTGTCTTCCGTGAAGCCAGATAAACAAGTACATATACCTCCTATGAGGAATATATGATGAAAAAAGTAACTTTTTTCATGATCACTTGTTGTGGTCCAGCTCTTTCCTTTAGCAGTTGTGTTACCACGTGACAAAAATCTTTGAACTCAGGTCTCCTCATCTTCAAATGGTAACAATAGCACATGTTCAAAATAATCCTACGAGGAATAATAAAGTGATTTAAAGTTGTTTTCCTCAAAACACCAACCACTAAAATCTGTTTTTGAGCTCCAGGAAAAAATTAAAGCTGATGACAGACACACATTGGCAATAAAGCTGCTGCATCTCATATAAGAGGGGGCATACTATCAAAGAATGGCTTCTGAATGCAACGTTTTAGTCTAGTCATGGCAAGAAAATCTATCACATGAATCACTGCTCTAAATACGCAAACTGTAGCATCTTCTGATAATGCTGTCTAGAGAAGACACTGAGAATGCATATACCAATAAGTTAGTTCCGGGGCTGAGTGGCTTTATTAACAAATGACGGACACAAAATACAAGGAAAATGTACTACTCTAAATCAGGTGTGTTTAAATATATCGTAAGCGATGAAAGTTGTTTCGGTATTCAGTTTTCAATAAGCCATCTTCATTAGTAAGAATGAATTCAGCTATACAAAGTTTTGTAGTACCAGACAGACCCCAAAATTTTAGTGGCTTACATCCATATAACAGTCCAGGGCCAAATTCAGGAAAGCAAGAAGACTGTACCACACAGTCACCCACACCTAGGCTGATGGCTGCTCTGCCATCCGCAACACATGGCTTTCCAGGTCCCTCTTTACATTCCCAGCCTAGGTATAGGGAAAGAGCTTTGTATCAGACTTCAGTCAGAAAAACAATAACCAATGCATGTGTTCCAAGCATTAAAGTATTTAATACAGAGAATCAGTTGCAGCTTAGACCACCACTGGAGGACAAAAGAAACAAAGCTAAAGAAAACAGATACAATCTCTGCCTATAGCTCCAAAGCAGGTGATTCTCAAAAGCCCACCTGGAGTGTGTGAATTTCTTAAAAGCTTCCACCAACTACCTTGGTCTGCAACAGCTAGCAGGTAGTTGTGGTAGTCTGAAAAGTGGGACCTCCCCCACCCCACCAAAGATGTCCATGTTCTAATTCCAAGAAACTGGTTATGTGTTACCTTACCTGACACAAGATGTGACTAAACAAATGATCCTGAAATGGGAAGAGATAAACCTATATTAGTCAGATAGTTCCAAAATAATAAGGGTCTCTGTAAGAGGAAGGCAAGAAAATCAGAGTCAGTTTTTCAGATGTGGGAATGGAAGTCAGACACTGGAATGATGCCAAGTAAGAAATCAAGAGGAATGCAGGCAGCCTCCAGAAGCTGCAAAAGATTAAAAAAAAAAAAAAACAGGGCTCTCCCCTCAGCGCTTCCAGCAGGAAACAAACCTGCAGACACCTTGACTTTAGCCCAGTGAGACTGACTCGGACATCCCGCCTCCAGAACTGTAAGATAATACACTGCTGTTGTTTTAAGCCTCTAAATTTGTGATAATGTGTTACAGCAACCATATGAAATGCATACAATGGTCATCCTGGACTTCCCTCAACAACGCTTCAAACCTCGTATCTGCCCATGAATAAGCCTCAGCTCTCTATGAAGAACAGTGGCCTCTCCCCTTCTCTTCTATCTTCCACGTCTCAGAGACACACTAACAGAACCACACAGGGAAGCTTGTGATGCAAACAAACTGAGTCCTCAGAACAGGCTGGGAGTGGACACTGCAGCACTAGCGTGGGGAAATCCTGACGGGCCAGGTTGCGGATGACACAGATCACTTCTGTTTACACTCCATCGCCTAGAACTCTGTCCCACTGTCCCATGTAAACACGGGCGACACTGGGAAATGTCATCTCGCTTGTGTCCGTGAGGAAGAGAAGACTCATATGGTAAACAGCTCTGGCACACCAGACACCAGCGGATGTAAAACATAATAAAACCTGATAAAAGAATGAAAGCCACAGAAGGAAAATGACATAACAAGTAGCTCTAAAGCTGTTGAAAAATGTGTTCAAATAGACACTGCATATTCACAAACAAAAGGGGGTATTAAAAAGATGTAAATATCTTTCAACACAGTAGAGGATAATACTACATAAATTGTTAATTTTATTAAGGCATTATCTTCATATTTGACACTATTCAGACTTAGTAATAACATGGTAGATAGTGGATTCCATAATTTTCTTTTGTATCCTACTACTCTGTTGGCAGCTGGATGACATTAAGATTTTTATATGAATATTTCAAATGAGACAATAAATCACTTTTTTATCTTTATTTTTTGTTTTAGCTGATAGAGAAATGTTAACTCAAAAACAACACGGCTGCCCAAACTTAGTTATCTACTATTCTCCATAATATTCATAACCTCGATTTGAAAATTCCCTCCCCATTGTTACGAGGTTTCTAACATTCGACGTGCCAGTCACAAAAATTAGAAAAAAAAAAAAATCTAAACTAAAATCTAAACACTTTTTAAAAATTTTGAAACTTCAAGTAAATGACAGAATAATAATGGTTTGTCCTAAAATGGAGAGGAAGAGGAAAACATTTCTTTAAAGCATTTAATATATGAAAATCTATTTTAAAAGTATGTTCCACCAAACAATTGTTTCAGACTCAATGAAAATTTGTAAATTTTAATTTTGAATTTTAATTGTTCATATCCCCGTGAAAAGGAAATTATCTATTAATCTTCCAAACTTCTGGACCAGTTTAATAGGTATTCTGAGACTACAAGATACGTGAACTACTTGAAATAATTCTTATTTACAACTGCTTACTTTTGTGAACAACTATTTTGTCAGTACCATGCAACTTAACTTTAACTATAAGCGTTAAAACTACTCTGAGGATGGTTTCAGTCCACCCTTGTAAGTTCCACCTTGTTTTTCTTTTTTGTTTTTTTGGTTTCTTTTTCCCCCACCGAGATGGAGTCTGGCTCTGTCACCCAGGCTAGAGTGCTGTGGCGCAATCTCCGCTCACTGAATCCTCTGCCTCCCAGGTTCAAGCAATTCTTCTGCCTCAGCCTCCTGCGTAGCTGGAATTACAGGTGCCCGCCACCACCACCAGCTAATTTTTGTATTTTTAGTAGAGATAGGGTTTCACCATATTGGCCAGGCTGGTCTCAAACTCCTGACCTCGTGATCCGCCCGCCTCAGCCTCCCAAAATGCTGGGATTCCAGCTTGTTCTTGAATCTTCCTTATGTTACAGCAATCTTCCACCCCAACCGCCTGCCCTCAGACCACAATCTCCAACATCACCATGCAAACAGTAGCCTCTCGGAGACTACTTAACAGGTTCACCCCATTGCAAATTAATCGAGAGATAGAGAGATTCACCTTCTTGTGGTCCTGCGTCTGTGATTGACCCTGACTGACACACATAAAGTTATTTAAGAAGCAAAGTGATGATAAAGTTATCATGAATTTAATTTTATAGTCATCGGTAAATGTCTTACATTAAATAATGCTGTCCTATACACTGACTATCATGCCTGTTTGTGGATTTTATAAGCCACCATTTAAAACTACATAAAATCTAAAACTATAAGCTTGCCCACGTTAGCAGACATAAATAAAATAATCCCCAATGAACCATACTAATGTAACTGCCTCCCCTTGGGTATGAACAGGACCTGTGATATAGCAGAATAGCGCTCCCACAATTATGTTACCTTCTATGGCAAATATTTGCAAACATAAGGTCCCTAATCTATTAACTCTGAGTTATTTAAATGAGAGATTTTCCTGGATTCGCCTCACCTAATCAGGTACACATTTTAAAAGAAGTGTCAAGAAAGTCATCCTAGTGACCTGGAATAAAGCAAACAGCCATGCTGTGAACGGCCTACAGATGCTGCTCCATGGCTAGAACCTGGTGTTGGCTGCAAAGAACTGAGAGCAACACAAGCAGGAAGAAAACAGGAAACTCTTTCCTACAACTACAAAAAGCTGAATTCTGCCTATAACTTGAATGAGTTGTGAAGAGGACCCAGAGATCCAGATGAGAACGCAACCTGACGTTACCTTATTTTTAGCCTCCTAAGACCCTTAACAGAGACAGAATCCAGCTACACCATACCCAGACTTCTGACATCTAGAAACTAGGAGATAAGAAATGGGTGCTATTTTAAGCCACTAAATTGTGGCAATTTTTTATGCATCAATATAAAACTAATATACCCACAAACCACCCTTGCACTTTATATCCTATTTCTCAATGCTTAAAGTGGATTATTCATCTTAAGGGAGAGGAGATAAGAGGGATGGGAAGATAAATTGCAAAGCGGTTTTATTAGCTACGCCACACTAAAAGATAGGATTTTTTAGAACAGGATATCTTATATACAATCCATGAATGATAACATCTCAGAAGAAAACCATAAGATAACAGTGTTGGTAAATCACTACAGTACTTAACCTCATGCAGTAATTGTGTAGTGATACCCCTCCAGGTTATAAGAAAATGCTGGGAAGTTCTTATCTCCAAGATCTCTGAAGCTACACTTCTGCTTAGCTGTTCTTATGGCTGCTGTTTTTCCATTTCCATCTTAGGTATGAAGGCCTACTTAAAAATTGATTTCTACCTCTATTTGCTAATGGTTTTGATCATTTATAACCAGAAAGCATACATTATTGATATATGTTATCAGAGAAGTATAAATTATTATAAATCAACATTGGCTTATATTTCATAAAATGACCCACAGCTGAAAAAGTCCATAAGAAATTCAGCTAAAGTTAATACTTCTAAACAAAAGGCTCCTCAGAACAAATAATCAAAAGTTGCTAAACTTCTACAAGATTCTTCAGACAGATGCAATATCCCAACAGTTATGAAATATTACAAACATGAAAAGGTTTATCTGATTCATAAAAATATCAAAACATCAGGAAATGGGTTTGAGACCTTCGAAGTAAAACATGAGAGAAACGAAGGTTACCATTAACTGCCTAACAATTTCTCATTTTAAGACCGTAATACTGTAATCCCAGCACCCTGGGAGGTCAAGGCAGGGGGATCACTTGAGCCCAGGAATTCAAGGCCATCCTGGACAACACAGGGAGACTTCGTCTCTACAATACAAAAAAATTAGCTAGGCATGGTGGCACGTGCCTGTGGTCCCAGCTACTGGGGAGGCTGAGGTGGGAGGATCACTTAAACCTGGGAGGTAAAGGTTGCAGTGAGCTGTGATCCCCCACCACTGCATTCCAGCCTGGGCAACAGGGCAAGACCATGTCTTTTTAAAAAAAAAAAAAAAAATTAGCCTGGCATGGTGGTACATAAGCCAAGGAGGCAAGAGGTTGCAGTAAGCCAAGATCACACCACTATACTCCAGCCTGGGCAACAGAGTGAGACACCGTTCCAAAAAAAAAAAAAAAAGACTGCAATGCTGTCAATACTGTCACCTACTTACCTAATCAAGGAGAAATCTTACGTAAATTTTTCAAAATCACCTTCCATCCTGTTTATCTATGTGTGTTCCTTTAATCTCTTTGCCAAAACTCCAAACTTAAATGGCCCCTAACATGATTTAGCAGCGCTTCACTGCTTTCTGAGTCAATTTACCTGTTTCCACAGTAGCTATTTAAAATTATAATAAAATGTTGGCCGGGCGCAGTGGCTCACACCTGTAATCCCAGCACTTTGGGAGGCTGAGGCGGGTGGATCACAAGGTCAGAAGATCGAGACCATCCTAGCTAACACGGTGAAACCCCGTCTCTATTAAAAATACAAAAAAAAAATTAGCCGGGCATGGTGATGAGTGCCTGTGGTCCCAGCTACTCGGGATGCTGAGGCAGAAGAATGGCATGAACCCGGGAGGCGGAGTTTGCAATGAGCCAAGACTGCGCCACTGCACTCCAGCCCGGGTGACAGAGCAAGACTCCATCTCAAAAAAAAAAAAAAAAAAAAATTACAGTAAAATGTAAAAGTCAACAGTCCTTGAAACAATCCAAATAGGTTAGACTTTAGTGCACTAAGAGCTCCATATCTTAGTATTTAAAAATAAGTAAATAAAAGGATATTTCTTCATTGTGAGTTGTCAGGGAGGCTGCTCACCCTGGTCACTCAGGGACCCAGGTTGATACAAAATACACCATCTCAAACATTCCCAGTCAGCATGAGACAGGAAAAGAGAATACGGCATGCAATGATGCTGCAAGCTTCTGCCTAGCAATGACACACAACACATCGCCTTGCATTTCACAGGGTAAAGTAAGTCACGTGGCCATGCTGAGTTCAAAATATTAGGAAAGTTAAATCCTACGTGCTAGGGTCTGAATGTTTGTATCCCCACAAAATTCTTATGTTGAAACCTTACCACCATTGTGATGATACGAGGAAGGTGGGGCTTTGAAGAGATGACAAAACAAAAAATCCATATGTTCGAGGGAGCTCGTTCGTCCTTTCAATCATGTGAAGACAGGGAAGGGGCCATCTCTGAGAAGGTGGGCCTCACCAGACACCGATCTGAGGTCACCTTGATCTTGGACTTCCCAGGCCCCAGAACTGTGAGAAAAAAATTTGTATTCTGTATATGCTGCCCAGTTGATGGTTACGGCAGTCTGAATGGCCTAAGACACTACCATATGTATGGGGAAAACCGAAGTATCTACAAACAACCCTAAAAACCACCACATTCCCATATAAGGGTAATGCTACCAGCTGTTCTCCAATTCCCATTCCTTCCCCCTACCTTCTCAGTCACCTGACATTAGATTCTTTATTTTCATTTCAGCTTCTTCTCCAGCTACCACCACTTAACTCTCTCTTCCCATTCACAGCAAATTGTTTAAGAAGTGTTGGCTGCCCCCAATTCCTCACAACCCACTCATTAATCAACCTACCACATTCTAGTTCCCACTGTAACACTGCAGTGAAGCTGTTCTTGCTAAATCCAAAGAACTGTTCAGTTGTTATTTAACCTCTCAGTAGTCACCACTTACCACTGTTGAACTCTGCTTGGAACATTCTCCTCCTGTGACATCCAAACTTCTCCTGTGTTTCCTTGTAAGCTCCTCCAGCAGCAAAGTCCAAAGTTATCACTGTTGACCTCTCCTTGGAACATTCTCTTCCTGTGACATCCAAAATTTTGCTGCATTTCCTTCTAAGCTCCTCCACCAACAAAGTCCAAGGATCTTTTGCAAACATCCCTTTTGCAGCACACTGAAATATTGGTATCCTTGAGGCGTTTGCATTAGGTCCTCTATTTTTCACTGTATGTGCTCTGGCTGGGTGATTTTTATCCACCACCATGAATTCAATTCCCATTTAGGCTAATGATTTTCAAGTCTATTTTATCTTCAGCCCAGATCAAAGCTTCATCTCCACATATTCCGCTTTTCAAACATCTCAATTTAGATTTCACACAGGCATCTCATACATTCTCAAAGGTGAACATGTTATCTTCCTTCCAAAATCTCCTTCTCTTGTTTCCTATTTCAATAATAGAATTTCCCTTTTATCAAGAAATGTAGTCATCACCCTTGTCTCATTCGCTCTCATTCCACACACAACCAATTACCAAGTACTATCTAGTCTGGCTCCTAAACAGCTCTGAAATCCAGGTATTTTTCTTCATTCTCGCTGCCACAACTAATTTCAAGTCATCATTACCTTTCACCTTGACATCTGCAGAAGCCTCTTCTCCAGTCTTGCATCCCCACCTAAGCTATTCTCCACAGCACAGCCAAAGCAATCCTTCTCAGTATAAACCTCACCTTGTCACTCCCAAGATAAAACCCTGCAATTCTCCCCACTGATTTCAGGATCAAGTTCAGATCCAGATTCCTTAACATGGCTTAAGAAGAGTCTTCAAGATTTGACCCTCACTTCCACCCTGGCCTCAACCACTATTCCCCCACCCTAAGTTTAGTGTATTCTAAACTTAGCCATATCAAGTTCTGAGTTCTCTGAACTTGCTGGACCTTTACCAGTGCTGTTTTTCTTGGCCTAGAGCACTCGCCCTCTTCACTGGGTTATTTCCTATGATTAGCTCTTTAGTTTTCAGCTCACACCAATATGCTAGTATAGCACCCATTATTTCCCAGTTTATTCTCCTCTCGTATTACATTATAACTGCCTGATTTTCTGTCTGAATCTCCCACTGAGCTATGAGCAGTAGGATACATCAGGGATAATGGCCGCCTTGTTCATCACTCTACCTTCAAAATCCAGCACAGTACCTACCTAACATGTAGTATTCACCAATAAATATTTGTTGAAAAAAAAATGACAGCTCACATATTGGAGAAACTTCAATAACTTGGCACTGTGTTCAATAACATGTGCCATATTTTAGGAAAATGATATTCAAATATATTTATTTTGTACTGCTTACATCAATAACAGTATTTCTATGTAAAAATCACCAAAAGATACATAATATGAAAAACACTTACAATATGCTTAAGAAATCAACAGCCAAACAGCAATCAAACACAAAAGGTTTGTCTACTTTGGGGTTCTGCCATAACTATAATGGCATAGACATCAAATCAAAGAAGTCTCAAGAAGTTTCTACTTTAGTAAGAATCAGTAAAACACAGTATACAGTTCCCTGGGATCATCTATTTACTCTGTCATGATGGAACCCCTGTGAAAATCCAAAAACAAAAATTATGAACTATGTAGGGAAACGCTATGAGGCTAACTCAACTTAACAGAAGTAACTTTTCAAGGAAAAGGAATACAGAGAAAGGGGAAGTAATACAACAAGTACCCTCCCATTCCTTTTTAAAAGCTTGCAGAATATTTTGTTTATTACTCTTATAACACGTACCTTGAACACAAGAGTCTGCCAGTAATGACTATACTTAGACCAATAACTTCTTATGTTGTTTCTCATGAGTTACTGTGGTTATAACACCTATGAAGTCTTTGAAAACTACAGCACTGTACAAAAGTAGCTTACTGATTTAATTTATGGCTTTGGAGATTAGGTATTTGAAACAGACAAAAATAATGAGAGTGTAAATTTAATTGCTATTTGATAGTCAAATAAAAGAACTTACACAGCTCAGCCACAATTAGTTTTTGTTATTCCCTACGGATCATATAACTCAATTAAATTGCTGAAAATTAATGTTATTTAGGCTTCTTTATGATAAGAAAGTTGTAATCAAATCAAAGCAGGACTGTTACCATGAGTCAACTTCTAAAACATAAAATTAGCTTTGATATATAGAGAAACTACCTAAATCATTCTATTACCATATTTTATATAATCTTAAAAATCTAGAAAGGATCTAAAAAAGTCTACTCTAGCAGTTTCTAGGCATTTTTAGAATCTGATAAAAATTATAGCTATGCCAGAAAAACACATTTATTCCATAAATGAAAAACGTATGTAATTTCAGAGAACCAATGGGAAACTTTTCCTGTGTTTACCAGGTTCAGAAATCCTGATCTTGTTCAACCCTCTCATTTTACATTTGAGGAAAACTGCCGCTCCAAACTGTTAAGTGACTTTACCAAGAACACAGAATTTAAATCAAAGGAACTAGAATCCACATTTCTTTTTCTAGAAACTGTATAAGGTCCTTAACACTTTGTAAGTCACCATTTTATTTCACCCCTGTAATCTCAGCAATGGGAGGCCGAGGTGGGCGGGTCACCTGAGGTCAGGAATTTGAAGCCAGTGTGGCCAACATGATGAAACCCAGTCTCTACTAAAAATACAAAAATTAGCCAAGTGTGGTGGTACACACTTGTAATCCCAGCTACTTGGGAGGCTGAGGCACGAGAATCACTTGAACCCAGGAGGCAGAGGTTGCAGTGAGATGAGATCGTGCCACTGCACTCCAGCCTGGGTGACACAGTGAGACTCCGTCTTTAAAAAAATAATAATAATAATTAATTAATTAAAAAAAGATCAGCTACAAAAAGACAGAGAAAAGAATCATGATAATCATGAAACAGTATGAAAGTGGTGAAAGAACAGGGGATGGGCGCAGGGTAGGAGGGTAAGACCCTGACAGCATAAATTCTTGTAATGAAGCATGAGAACATAGTAACATAAACTCTGGTATGAGGAAACCTTGTTTTTAGTCCCACCTTTGTTATTTAGCCTGAAACCTGACTTTCCTGCTCTAACATTCTATAATGCAGTATTTTTTAAAATCATATTCTACAGTTACTACTCTCTTATGATTTACACTATGCTCCAACATCTAAGCATGCGACTCATGTGGCTGTCAATGGAAACCCAAGCTGAATTAGAGGGCCATTAAGGGAGGAGACCAACCCTCCTATTGTCTTATGCCCAATTTCTGCCTCCAAAGAAAAAAGAAGTAAAAACTAAAAGGCAGAAATGAAATCCACAGGCAGACAGCCTGGCGTCACACCCTGGGCCTGGTAGGTAAAGACCGACCTCTGACCTAATCCCTGTCCTGTTCTGTTCCGTTCTAATTCCTGGTGCTGGTGCATGCAGCCCCCAGTCACGAACCCCCTGCTTACTCAATCGATCATGACCCTCTCACACGGACCCCTTTAGAGTTGTAAGCCCTTAAAGCGGACAGGAATTGCTCACTCGGGGAGCTTGCTTTTTGGAGACGTGAGTCTGCCGATGCTCCCAGCTGAATAAAGCCCTTTCCTTGTAGAATTCGGTATCTGAGGGGTTCTTGTCTGCAGCTCGTCCTGCTACACCTAATTATGATAGTACTCAACCTTGATTCAGTCATCCTTCCTCCTCACAAATGCTCCAAGAGGAAAAATGTACAGCAAACCATGGCAAGAAACAGCACAACTACTTCATTTTTATAAGTATGAGAAAAACTTTTATTCCCCTTGAAAATTCTAAAAACGTGGACCAATCAGCATTCTCTCTTCCTTAAGGGAGGTCCCATTTTCTTTTCCTTAATCTTAACTCACAGTCCAAGGAATGGGTAGAGTGCAGCCTGGGTGACACAGCAAAACCGCGTCTCAAAAAATAAAATAAGAAATAAGTACTTTAAAAGCATTCATATTGAAAACACATTGTATGCAGCAAATATATCTGAGGTATAAATTACTCTTCCACCCATTCCTTGGACTAACAATTTTTAAGGTACATATTAAATTTTTTTCCAATCTTTTTCCTACAATTTTTTGATTCATACATTATTTAACAGAGAGCTTCAATTCACTCAATAAAAATACTTATTTCAATAAAAGGAACACATGGAAAATTCTCTTCCAAACACACACAGATATTTTTTAATACTAATCACTGAGATTCAGGGATCAGGGAGGGCTACATCTACCTCAACAAGCTCCTACTGATATTTAATGTCTAACTGACAAATAGGGTTATATAGCTATTTATTAAAACACAGTGTAGAAGGAGAATTCTGGAGTAAAATTGCAAACATACAAGTTGTACAATCATGCGCAACACTCTTAATTCAACAACACCTCCCTTAGTAGAGTGATATTAGATAAAAAAAATCAGAAATCCAATCTGAAATGTCCTAAACAATAAGGAAAGTTATTAACTCACAAAGCAAGAAGTTGAGAGAGCAATTACAAGGCTAAGACATGTCATCAACTACCCAGTTCTTCCCATTTTTCAATGCCAGTTTTTGCCCTTTTGAGGTAATAAGACGGTTTCAGCAGCCCAAGCGTCACATTCTCATACACACAGTCCAAAGACAGGTTAAGAAAATTTCCCTTCCTTGTGTGTCCTCCGTAAAGAAGAAGGAAACTTCCCCAATGTACAACTGTATCATATACTCACGTCTAAAACAATAATTTGCAAGATGCTGAAACAATGATGATCTTTAATACGAATTATTGCTTGGGGCTGCTAAGTGTCCCAGCTTCTCTCAATACTTAAGCCAAACCAACCTACTGTGAACAAAGACAAAAGTTAGACAAATACTTTGTCACAACCATCATGCAAAGATACTGTGAAAATTATATGTGATTGTCTTAGTTCCTTTGGGCTGCTATAACAAATTACCATAAACTAGAGAGCAACGGAAAATTTCTCACAGTTCTGGGTACTGGAAGTCCAAGATCAGAGTTACAGCATGGTCGGGTTCTGGTGAAAGCTCCCCTCTTAACTGCAGATTGCTCACACAGCTATCTTCTCACCACTGTATCCTCACTTGGTGGAACGAGGACCAGAGAGCTCTGGGGTCCCATTTATAAGGGCACTAATCTAATTCATGAGGGCTCCACCCTCAGGACCTAATCACTTCCCAAAGGCCCCACCTCCTAATACTTTCTCAAAGTTAGGATTTCAACCTATAAATTTTGTGGGAACATAAACATTCAATCTATGACAATAATCCAACTAAGTCAAATGCCTAGCATCCTGTGCGCTTATAGCTTGTTTTATTTTTATTTTTCTGATATAATTTAAGCCTTATTATCAACCACCAAGTTCATTAAACTCAGTAAGTTATCCTGAGGTATTTCATTCAATTTAATACTTAATATGAATAGCAAAAAGATTTCACAATGTATGACCTTTACTTTTACTGCAAAACTCCTAGAAACTAACTTGCCAATGGTTTATCTGTTTCCAAGCAGAGAAAACTCTGTACCAAAATATTTCCAAAAGTTGAATCAAATCACAATGACAACAATGTTATGCCGTCCCTAAAAATTATACTGCTAAAATAACAAGTATTTCCACTAAATAAAATCAATGTTACAACTTACCTAACCTAGACTAAAGTGCACTTTCCATTACATTATAGGTACTTGAGTTCTCATGGTAACATGAAGTGGAAAGAAAATTTATTTTTCACCTTCAAATATCAAACTTGGTAGGCATCTTTACATGATTAACCAAAATTTTAATAATAATAAATACACCAGTAAATAATTCACTTTATTTTTAACTTTTTTCTGTTCATTAACTAACAGGATGCTATCATATCTTAAGACTTTTATAACAGATTTCAAAACACTCTCTAAACTTCTTGTTGACCTTGTGCCTTCCAACATTAAAAAGAAATAAGAGACAGGCCAACTGGGAGGCAGGCAGGCAGGCAAACAGATACCAATTACCATGAAAAATTATTCTTCTGGGCCAGGTGCAGTGGCTCATGCCTGTAATCCCCACACTTTAGGGAGGCTGAGGTGGACGGATCACCTGAGGTCGGGAGTTCGAGAGCAGCCTGACCAACATGGAGAAACCCCATCACTACTAAAAATACAAAATTAGCTGGGCATGGTGGCATATGACTATAATCCCAGCTACTTGGGAAGTTGAGGCAGGAGGACCGCTTGAACCCGGGAGGCGGAGGTTGAGGTGAGCCACGTTCGCACCATTGCACTCCAACCTGGGCAACAAGAGCAAAACTCCACGTCCCGAAAAAAAAAGAAAAAATTATTCTTCTGAATAACATTTTTGAAGCCTTAACATTCAATCTATTTATATATGCCTTACTTATCTATGTAAAAAAAAAAAAACAGTAATATTTGTTGTAAAATAGAAAGTCCATGCACAACTCCCCAAGAAATTATATGAAGCCAGCATCCCTGTGTACTATCTGCAAAATACAGGGCAAGAACTACAAAGATATATTATACCGGCAAGTGATTAGATAAAAAATGATGTGCTAGAATGTTAAAATTTGTTTTCCATAAAACAGCACTGTTAACAGCAATGGGAAAACAGATGGGCCAGATGGGCAGAGGGAAGGATCAAGAGTTCCCTTTCAGATATGCTCAGTTTGAGAAGCTGCAGAAATCTTGCCCAACAGATAGAAACAAAGACTGGATACAGACCAGGAGAAATATCCATTTGTTACACACATACACACATGTTATGTAACAAATAAACCTTTGTTCATGTACTTGTTTTCCAGCTGGGGAACACAATATTCCTACGCTTAACGAAAAGTCCATTTTCTATCCTAGTGGGATTAGCATGATACTCCAGGAGGGATTCTTAGGAAGATGAGCAATCTATAGTCTGATATGCCAAATATCAGAGATATTTGATAGTCTGAGATAGTCTGATATGCCAAATAAACACTGAAGATCACTGAAACAATCCACGGCAGTCACAGGCATAACAGATCACACTCACATCTAAAGTCAATGAGTATTTAGGCCTAAAGAGGGAGAGAACAAAAAAGTAAATGCAGCAAAGGTTAAGAGTTGATCACTCTTTAGCTCGAGTTATGTTTCCACTCTTTCCCCTTCTCTGTGCCTTATGTGTGGAACAGGGCACATATATGGGACTAAACGTGCTGGTGGTGTATGTGGAGAAAAATATCCTGAAAATGCTGTCTTTTGACCAAGCTCCTACTTCTTACATAGACAGACAATTCCTCATGGATTTCTAACACAACTTATTGGTGTAGGGACTGACTGACTTGTTCTGGACCATCTTTTCAAGGATATCTGCATATAGCACACAGTCAAAGAAGACAGAGTCCTCCTCCAGAAAAATGAGTGTTTACTTTTGAGTATAATAAAGACAACATCTCCCTTTAGGGAAGAGGTCAAATAAGCGTACAGCCCATTTTCACAGACCTCGGTTTCTTAAATGGAAGGAAGGTTCCTCTCCCGCAGTGTAATTCACTACACGAGTGGGCATCACCTAGCCCCTTTCATGTTGTTCAATGTGAACTGAAGCTCAAAGAACCAGTACAAATGCTGAGTAATAAACCATCTATTGCTGTGGACATTAGTTGCTTTCAAGGAAGTAATATTTAATAGTTATGACAGCAATATTAAGCACCAAGGATTTTTAAGTCAGACAGATAGATGGTCCAGTTACAACTCAGCCTCTAATTGTATGACATCAGGTATATGACAAACTCTGAATTTTAGTTTGCTTGTTTTAAAATATGAAACCTATATCTTGCGTATTATGTATACGTGGGTGTAACATATAATACGTATATAACATATAAAATACATAACTATACGTACATAGAGACTATTCTATTGCTATAATAAACTCTCCATCATCTGTGACACAAGAATCCCATGTCTTCTGCCGTCATCCATAACATTGTGGCATTCCTGACATTGGAAATAGCTTTGGCTATTTCCAATCATGCTTCAAGGGGTAGTCATATATATAATCTAACCTAAGTGAAATAACTGCCTGCACTGATATATTCTGTGCATATATGCATACATATCAATGCATAACTACCATGATTTCCTGTGTGATGACTGCCAACTTTTTCTTCCACTTAAGTTCTCTGCTTAAAGGTAACATCCATTGCTTACCTCCCTCCTCTCCCCTTTTATCATTCACTAAGATACGAAAGTCTCCCTTTCACAAATGTGCCATGAAAACTAACTGGATATTACACATCTCAATATAAAATGCACTTAAAAACATTAATGACATATAGAAGTTATGTCAAAGGCAATTGAAATATGTTTTATTTAGTCCATTTATGGCTTAGAAAATATAAGCTGTTCAATTGTTCATATTGCATATTCATCAGGGCCTATCAGCTACTCATATTCTTTGCAGATAAGATAAATTATTATAAGAGCTGCTTTTGATGACGGCAAAGTCAATAAGTGTACTGGAAATAATTACATAATTGGAGCTCTTTTCACATTATCAGAGGAGGTCATTATAAATTAAAACAATTCTAAGTGAAGCTGATTAACTGGTAAGTGTTAATGATGTAAGAAAGAGAGAAACTGTCAAAATAAAAGAAACACAAGATGCACTAGATAGGCAAATGACACACTACTAAAAAGCCAAAGTCTCCCAGAAACTCACATCACTTAACATCAGTGAGGATTCAGAAATTAGTTTTTAATGACTATATTCAACGTAATTAAGAAAAGTGACTATAAAAATCTCCAATCTTCTTTGCCTATTCACTTAACTCTCTCAACCACATTCTCAAATAGGGAATATAACAAAACATTGCTTTTAATGAATGAAAATGTCTTCATGAAGAAGCATATGTGGATGTGTATAAACATAAACATAATACATATATACACACACACACAGAAATCCATGGGATATCACCAAATCTTCTATGATACAAAATCTCTTCCTGGGAAATTTTCAAACAACATAAGAGAATTTGGAATTCTCAGTGCTTCATAATAAGCGACAGACTATTCCAGGGAACATATAATTTATTATTATAAAGTTAGTTTCTTTAGCAAAAAAAAAATTTTTAAAACCCTTACCACATTTCAGAATCTCATTATACTAACGCTTTCATTTAAATGAGGAATCTACAGTAATAGCGACCACTTAGTGACCATTTGTTATATCCTAGGCATTGCACTAAGCATTTTATATACAGTCTTTATATACATATGGTTATATATTTTACGTTATATACATGTATACATAATACCTGAGATATGGGTATTATATTTACATTTTAAAACAAGCAAACTAAAATTCAGAGAGTTCGTCGTTTGCCTGTCATAAAATTAGAGGCTGACTTGTAACTCGACCATCTATCTGTATGAGTTAAAAATCCATCCATGGTGCTATTACTGTCATAACCATTAAATATTACTTCCTTTAAATCAACTAATGTCCATTCCTGATTCCAGGCTCAACTTTAAGACTTCAATTTGGCTTCCTCTCTAGAAGGAAGAAAAACACTCTTCATGCTAAATCAACTACTTTGGTATAGATGTCAATAATATTATATTAATAGTAAATTAAGCTTTAACTGCTATACTTTCAGGTTTCATAGTGTCAAATCTTATCATAGGCATCAGGTTTTAAAGTCAGCAAGAGAGAAAGAGACCACATACTGTCAAAACAACCCAGGGCTATCACTAGCAAAATACCACAGGGGTGACCAACCGCTTAATGTTTCCAATATAAGAGTGTTTCCCTTCCAATACTGGAAGAGATCACAGTTTGTGAACTTAGTGACTACCAGATACGGAATGGCCTATATTTCAGAAATACGCATGCTTATTGAGTAAAGTACCAGAACACCAACTATTTTATAGAAACGATCCCTGAAAGTATAGTCTTGAAAACATCAACTATTTAAGCTCTTATTTTGTTCTTCTTTTCCTTCAGTAAAATATATATACACTGTAATACCGTCATAAATTGAAATCAAGCACTCCTGCTTAGGAGAAATAAAACTAATTTTGCAAGAAAAACTTTTTTCATCTTCAACAATGTTCTCCCTGGTTTTTCATTTAAAAAATATATTTCATGAAAATATTTTAACAGAAACAGATGTCACTGTAATTTAGATTTAATTATACTAAATCAACAAACGTTTTCATATATTAAAGTCATCTTATCATTGGAGATACTCACATGCTGTAAACATGTACACTTTTTATTTTCCCCCCTTGCAAACCAAAAACAAAAATGTAAGCACCCTCCGACCTCTGCCCCAACCATCTGAAAGGGCCCCTCTTCTCCACCAAGGGCATATTCCCAAGATTACTAGAAAAACCACCTCAGGCTACCATGGGAAAAGTGGGCCAGACATGCTCATTATACCCTCCTTCTTTTTGGAATTCGGGAAAAGCCAACCAGCATTAACAACAACACAGACCTTAGGTCTGATAAGAAACATTTACAATCTACTCTCTCTGAAGCCTGCCACCTGGAGGCTCCATCTGGCTAATAAAACCTTGGTCTCCACATTCCTTTCTATTAGTAACAATTCTTTCAACCAACTGCCAATCAGAAAATTTGTAAACCTACCAATGACCTGGAAGCCCCTCCCCCTTTGAGTTGTCCCACCCTTCCAGATCAAACCGATGTAGATCTTACATGTATTGATCAGTGTATTATGTCTCTCTAAAATGTATAAAAGCCAGCTATACCTTGACCACCTTGGGAACATGCCATCAGGACCCCCGGAGGCTGTGTCACCAGTGCATCCTTAACCTTGACCAAAAAAAAAAAAAATTGAGGCCCGTCTTAAATACTTTGGGGTTCACACCCTTCAAAAGAAAACTGGCGTGGTCCTAGGGATCTTCCTAGGAGATAAAACATCACAATTTCTATGGAGTTCTTCATCATCTTTTATTGCCCTTTGCTTTGGTAATCCAGAAAAAGCTGTCTACAGGCCGGGCGTGGTGGCTCACGCCTGTAATCCCAGCACTTTGGGAGGCCGAGGTGGGCGTATCACAAGGTCAGGAGATCGAGACCATGGTGAAACCCCGTCTCTACTAAAAATAGAAAAAATTAGCCGGGCGCAGGGGCGGGCGCCTGTAGTCCCAGCTACTCGGGAGGCTGAGGCAGGAGAATGGCGTGAACCCGGGAGGCGGAGCTTGCAGTGAGCCGAGATTGCGCCACTGCACTCCAGCCTGGGCCACACAGCGAGACTCCGTCTCAAAAAAAAAAAAAAAAAAAAAAGCTGTCTACTTTTTCTTCACTTTTCTACCTTTCTCGTGAACTACTAAATCTAAAACCCTTGGAATATGGTATACAAATACCAAGTGCTAAAAAATATATCATTAATTTATATTTGTAAATACAATTTCAATTTAACAGTGGTTATCTAAATCCCTTAGCAGAACTTCACCAGTAATTTCATATGGCCTACTTTCATGTTAAAATTTAAAAGCTGAAGAGAGGTACATTAGTTAATATTGAACGCACAATATTTGTTTCAAAGAATAAAGAGAAAGGGAAACAGAATTACTCAGCATATGAGGATATTTTTTCACTGTCTCAACACAGCTATCAAAATTTTGTTAATATCTTAAACCCAATTCAGATTTTGAGCCCTGTAAGGGTGTACAACTTAACCAGAAAAAACTATCTTCAATTGTATAAGCAGAGCACTCTTACCAAAATGGTCCACAATTAGAAACCTTAGTCACATTCCCGAAATAACTATTTTTGCTGAAGCAGCTAGATCAACTATCCATTACGGATAACTGGAACTTGCAAACACTACAACTACTTTAAATACAAACAGTCACTTCAAACCTCATCCTCTTCAAGGTTAATGCTGGATTAAGACTGAAATCAGATTGAATGAACTTCAGAAATAAATCCGCATAAAATAAATGTCAGGTTATTTTCACAAGTATACACTGAGTTCAACATAAAGAAAAATAAACATACAGGACAACTTAAAACACACTCTCAATATGTTCTGTTGTACTTGCATAAAATAAATAATGTAAGCTTATTCTCACAAGTACACACCGAGTTCAACATAAAGAAAAACAAACATACAGAGTAACTTAAAACACACTCTGGACAGGTTCTGTTGCTTCTTGAAATGGGTAATGAAGAGAACAGAGTAAGAAAACAAGGAACAAATAGTCCCTGCAGGCTTATATATACTTCTAAAGGGTATTTTCACATCCAACACACCCCTTTTAGTGACACAATTGCTCCAAGCTGGGTTTCCAGCTGGGAATAAAAGCGTCCAGGATCTGAAAGGTGTGAGATGCTCAGAAGCAGAGTCAAGTGCACGCTTTGCCGTGGTTTTTCAAGTCAGAACCCTGCTAACTCCACGTCCCGGAAAGGCCCCAGGGCCTCCCACCCACGCGGCTCCCGCCCCAGCGCCGGCACCGCCCACGCCGGCGGCCAGGCTGCCTAGCAACACGGCAGGGCTGCCTGGCAACGCGGCCCACCCCGGCCCGCCCCCGCCCACAGGGGAAGGCCAAGGGGATCCATTCTACCTCCTTTTTCTTCTGTCCTCCCCCGAGCTGGATGCAGAGCAGCAGCAGCAGCAGAAGGAAGGGAAAGCTCCCGGTGGGCAGGTACCGCAGCCGCCGCCCCGCTTGCCTACGGCGTGAAGGAGCGCCCCGGGCCCCCATCGCGGCAGGGCAGTGTCTCCTCCACGCGCGGTAGCCGTGGGCGCCCAGCTCCTACCGCGCACCACGCCTGCCCGGCCAGCCTCCGGGAGCCCACTGGCTGGGCCCTCCGGGGTGGCAGCGGCTTTGCTAGGGACACGGGCCGCGGCCGAGGACGCAGAGGAGGAGACTGACAGAGCATCCGGTTCACCGGGAGAAGACCTGGAAAGGCGCGGGATGGGGGCAGGAAGTGGGCGTGGCGAGGGAGCCGGGCTCCAGGGGCGCGGCGTGTGCTCCCGCCTGGAGCCTGTCTTTCCTGAACCCACGCTGGGGAGAGGGGCGGTCCTTTGGCCCTGGGACCTCAATCTGAGGCCATCCTGCTACCGAACCCAATTACTGGGTAGCCCAGCACTTTACCTGGGGCCTTGCACAGACAGACCTGAGTGCCTTCTTGGATGATGAAGGGGAAGCTTTGGGGAATGAGAACCTGGCCCCTGCAGTCCCCTGCAATCTCCATTCCCATTGTGATCGTGATTAGGAACACAGCTCTTCTCCTCCAGAGCCCTGCGAAACCTTCTAACATACTCCAGAGCCCCCCGATGCACAGAAGCCGTCTCAGAACTTCACAACTCTTCCAGCCCCAACTGGAAGGCCTGAGGCACAGCCTAGACTCCATTCATTTAGTGACTCATTCAGCATCCAGGGAATGCATAAGTACAGAACACTGTACTAGGTACTTTTAATATAAAAACGAATAGCCTTACTTCAATTTTTATTCTCTGAATATTTTAAGAACCATAGCAGACTGGGCATGGTAGTTCATGCCTGTAATCCCAGCACTTTGGGAGGCTAAGGTCACCTGAGGTCAGGAGGTCGAGACCAGCCTGGCGAACATGGGGAAACCCCATTACTACTAAAAATACAAAAATAGCCAGGCATGGTGGAGCGCCTGTAGTTCCAGCTACTTGGGAGGCTGAGGCAGGAGAATGGTATATACCCGGGAGGCAGAGGTTGCAGTGAGCCGAGATCACGCCACTGCACTCCAGCCTGGGAGACAGAGTGAGACTCCCTCTCAAAAAAAAAAAAAAAAAAAAAAAGGAACCACAGCAGCAGACTGTATGTTGAACGTTTGATACCGGGCCTGATCTGTTCTAATGCATCATGGTTTTTATTACTCTCCTAAAGATTTCTTCACTTGTGCCATGAACACCTTTGGTAATGTAATAAAACCTGTACATGCAGTCTTAAAATAGCACATATTTCTAAATGCATGAAATTAAATATATAGGATTAGCCAGGCACAGTGGCTTACACCTGTAAACCCAATGCTTTGGGAGACCTATGCAAGAGACTTGCTTGTGTTCAACAGTTGGAGAGCAGCGTGGGCACCATAGACCTTGTCTTTAGGAAAAAAAAGAAAAAAAATTAACAGCTGGATGTGGTGGGGAGTACCTGTAGTCCTAGCTATTCCAAGACTGAGTCTGGAAGGATCATTGGAGACCAGGAGTTTCAGGTTACAGTGAGTTCTGATCATGCCACCGCACTCCAGCCCGGGAAACAGCAAAACACTGTCTCCAAAAATATATGTAGAATATAAAAATATTATATATATATATAAAACTTAAGGAATATATACATATAATGGTTCGAGATATCTGCAACAACTTACTGAGTATGACAATATCTTTAATTTCTATAGGAAACAAAGCTGTAGGTACTGTTAATACTACTGTGGTTTGTTGCCTGCCTTTATAATTGAAAACTGAAACTGTTGAGGTTAATAGACATACAGTTACAATTTTTTCAATACAAAGTTCACAGATGCTGAAATTGTGTGGACTCCAGATTAAGAACGCTTGCTCCACAACAACCCTATCACCTAGGTTCATTGTAACCATTTTCAGATAAAGAAATTAAGGCCCAGAAAGAATTCGAACATTGACAGTCTGGCTCTACAGCCGTGCTTATGCTAGGATGCCTTTGTTAAAGAAGTTTACAAATACATCTCACTTTTCTATATTGCAGGCTTTTCATTTCTCACTATTATGTGAACATTTTGCCCGAATTATCACTCCTGTTAAAAGAAAACCTTTAGACAAAATAAACTTTACACCTTATTTCAGCAAAGAACAATTCATAAACCTCTAGCACTCTGAACCAGAAGCGTTCAGAAAGCTCAGCTCCAGTGGCCTGAGAATAAGCTTCAATAGACTAAACATAGAAACAAAGTAAGGAAATTACCTGATTGGCTACAGCTACATTTCCCTTACTTGGTCACGGTGTAATAAGGCATTTACCTATATGACTGGGGTCTGATGGGAGGTCCCTAGTTGTATAAGCAGTCATCCTGTTGGCTGTTTGTGATTCCCTGATGCTCGTGAGTTTTTTAATAAGTCAGTTACAAGAACCGTTTCCAAGATAAGTTCCTATGTGCTTACCTAAGAGCTCCAGGTACACAACCACCCCAAGCTAATTACCTCTTGTGTATTTTTGCTCTAATACTCCTAAAAGAATGGCTCCTCACTTTTTCCTTGAGACATAAAACTGGCGTCAACTTCTGTCTGTTTGGAGACAAGTAAATTTATGATCTTTATGAGTAAAATACTGACATCTAGATATACTCAACATAATCACAACTCATCATCTTTCTCTCCTTTCTCTCCCCAACTTGTCGCAATTTCTTTATTGTAAACAATGGTACTTCCATCCTTCTAATTACCAATTTTCAGAGCTTCTGAGCTGTCTTCCATTTTCCCATTCTCCCCAAACATGCTGCCTTTATATTCAGTTTCCAAGTTACGCTCCCTCTACAAGGTCCTGGGAATTTGTTTTCTGTTTCCCATTTTGTAACTCTAGCATTCATTAGAAACACATGAGATGTCATTGTTAGTTGACCCTCCTTCCCTGACTTATGTTGATGACAAGAGTCAAACTCTGTAAAATATTTGAAGAGATTTATTCTGAGCCAAATATGAGTGACCATGACCAGTGACACAGCCTCAGGAGGTCCTGAGAACATGTGCCCGAGGTGGTCGGGGTACAGCTTGGTTTTATGTATTTTAGAGGGGCATGAGACATCAATCAAATACATTTAAGAAATGCATTGGTTTGGTTCAGAAAGGCAGGACAACTTAAAGCACGGTGGAGTGTGGCTTGCAGGCTATAGATAAAATTAAACATTTTCTGACTGACATTTGGTTGAGTTTATCTGAAAACCCGGGACCAATGGAAAGGAACGTTTAGGTTAAGGTAAAGGATTGTGGAGACCAAGGTTTATTGTGCAGAGGAATCTCAGATAGCAGACTTCAGAGAGAGACAGCAGGTTGTAACATGTTTCTTATCAGACCTGAAAGGGTGCCTGGCTCTTAGCTGATTATCTTACTGGATCTGCAAAGGAAGAAAAACAAAGGGAGAAGGGGATTCTGTGTAGAATGTGGATTTTTCCCACAAGAGACTTTGCAGGGCAATTTCAAGGTATGGCAAGGAAATATTTTCTTTTTCCTTGTCTCATACTATTATGCCATAGTCAGACTGAAAAGTCAGTCATGATATATAGGGTCAAATAAAATCCATCTGATGAGAATTTATGGTTTGTAGGGCATGACTCCCCAGATCCCTTAGAAGAAATTTGGGCAAGACAGAAAATCAGAGCTTAGTCCTCACTTACAACCTCACCATCCTCCCATACAGGCATAATCCAAGACTCCTTAATCCTGCCTTCATGCATTCCTCTTTTTTTTTTTTTTTTTTGTGAGACGGAGTCTTGCTCTATCACCCAGGCTGGAGTGCAATGGCACAATCTCGGCTTATGGCAACCTCCACCTCCCGGGTTCAAGCTATTCTCCTGCCTCAGCCTTCCAAGTAGCTGGGACTATAGGCACCCACCACCACACCTAGCTAATTTTTGGATTTTTACTAGAGATGGGGTGTCACAATGTTGGCCAGGCTGGTCTCGAACTCCTGACCTCAGGTGATCCACCCACCTCGGCCTCCCAAAGTGCTGGAATTACAGGCGTGAGCCACTGTGCCCAGCCCCCTTGCATTCTTTTCTTGGTAAAGTGTCTGGGGTGATCCTTTTAATACATGAATCAGTGTAAAGTATCATCTCTTTCCTCACCAGCAAATGCAAAATCTTCCATGCCCTCAGGACTTTACATCACCTTCTACCAGGCTACCTCTCCCAACATCATTTCCTATTTTTCTTCTGCTTTCTCATACTGCTCCAGCAAGGCTAGCTGTCTTGCTTTCCCAAATATGCCGTGCATACGCTTTCTCTACACTTTGTACTGCTGTTCCCTTTGTTGGAACCCTTTTCACCTAGATCAGTAATGTCCAATCTTTTGGCTTCCCTGGAGCACAATGGAAGAAGAACTGTTGTGGGCCACATATAAAATACACTTATTAACACTAATGTTAGCTGATGAACTTTTAAAAAATTGCAAAAAAACTCATGTTTTCAAACAGTTTATGAATTTGTGTTGGGCCACATTCAAGACTGTCCTGGGTTGCATGCAGCTCACAGACCACGAGTTGGACAAGTTTGACCAAGATAGATGTTTCCATGGTGTATTTCATCACTTTATTCAGGTCAAGGCTCTGATCTCCCAACATGTCATCTCCTAGTTTCCCAAACCTCCCTGTCTTAAAAATGAACTCCTTACCCTTGACATACACACTCCTTAACTTTTCATAGTATTGCTATTATCATTTCCTGACATTATCCTACTGTTTCATTTATTTCTAGTCTTTCCCCGTTAGGATGTAAACTCCATGGGACATGGGGTATGTATTCATTCTGTCAAGAATAGTGCCTGCTTTATGTTTTCAATAGCATCCATCACTAGCTGACTCAAAGTCATCCCTCTGTTCACCTGAGACAAATATATATCTGATTGCTTCCTCTGCCTTATAATTGTTTGTCTTTTCTCATTAGAACGTAAGCTCTAGGATGGTAGACACCCTGTTTTCTACACCTTTTGGTCCACACTACCCAGAGTACAGCACTTGTTGAATGAATGGATGATTCCACCCATTCTCTGTTTATTCCCTAAAGCACAGCAGTAATCATGTCACTCTCCTTATTCCAAAGATCGTCAGTGACACTCTACTAGGTTCAAAAGGAGGTCCAAACTCTTGAAAGTGATTTACAGCTAACCCAAATTCCTGATCCTTGCTTTAAAACATAAGCCTTCAAACTGGAGTGCACAAAGATTTTCCAAGACCCATACAGTCTCAATGGTTTTACAAGAATTATTTTCCAGAATCTAACCTGCTATATGTCATTCTATTTATTTGAATATGTTTTTATATTTTTAAAAAGTTATCATAGAAAGAGTGATAATTTACTTAACACATGACACCAATTTCAGAAATGTTAAAGCAAACTAAATATGGCCTGAGAAGGACTCCATACTCCTATATTTGAGTCCTTGTGGATGAACTGTAACCTAGCTTAATAGACAAAATTGAAACCTCACTTAATATGCACATGTAACAACAGCTGAGTGTTGGCCAATCCCAGCAGCCATACTTCAACCACTCATAGACTGCTGAATGTTCAAACTGCACTCAAATAACCTCCCGTCTGGCAGGAGACATTCCAACCCCGCAACAAACTTCTCCACACAGAAACATTCCGAGCCTTCTCTCACCGTGAACCCTTAAATACTCTTAGCCTGTAGGAGACAGTGCTCCTGACTGAAGCTGGCCAGAAGCCCCTCTCAGGTTTATTTTCCAGAATAAACCTACCTTTGACTGTTGAGCTGCTTTTTGTGTTTCTCCCTTCTTTAACTCTTATAGTTCCTAAATAAGACAGCAACAAAGGTAAAATACCTCCCTCACAAGCTGTCCACAAGGAAATTCCTTGTAGGCCTTAAGATCTTTACCCTAAAACCATTCTATTGAATTTCAGCCTAACAATGTAAATTGATAGTTTATCTTCACAGGTACTGAACAAGGGACAGAACTCAAAGTCATCCCTCTGTTCCCCTGAAACAAATGGGTATCTGATTGCTTCTTCTGCCCTGTATTAAGGTTATGTAAAAATGCAGATTCACTGAGCTAGACAAAAGCATAAGTGACTATTCCTCTACCCCTCTCTGTTAATCAATTTTCATGCTGCTGATAAAGATATACCCAAGACTAGGAAGAAAAATGGACTTACACTTCCATGTGGCTGGGAGGCCTCACAATTATGGCAGAAGGAGGAGGAAGTCACATCTTACGTGGATGGTGGCACACAAAGAAAGAGAACTTGTACAGAGAAACTCCCATTTTTAAAACTATCAGATTGGTCTGGGCGTGGTGGCTCATGCCTGTAATCCCAGCACTTTGGGAGGCCAAGGCAGGGGATTACTATAGGTCAGGAGTTCAAGAATAGCCTGGGCAACATGGCAATACCTTGTCTCTACTAAAAATACAAAAATTAGCTGGGCCTGGTGACAGGCACCTGTAATCCCAGCTACTCAAGAGGTGGAGGCAGGAGAATCGCCAGAACCCAGGAGGCAGAGGTTGCAGTCAGTGGAGATCACACCATTGCACTCCAGCCTGTGCAACAAGAGCGAAACTCTGTCCCTAAAAACCATCAGATCTCATAAGACTTATTCACTATCACAATAACAGCACAAAAAAGACCTGCCCCCATGATTCAACTTTCTCCCACTGGGTCCCTCCCATGACACGTGGGAATTACGGGAGCTACAAGATGAGGGTTAGGTGGGGACACAGAACCAAACCGTATCACCCCATCACATGCAAATTGTGAAAAGCTAATCAAAGACTCAAAAAATGCAAACTTTTATCTCATATCTGCCCACACCCTTTTTAAATTTCTTACTCTCTCCCCAATACCTGCCCTTTTTCCTTTAAATATTGAGGTTCCCAGACCCTCTTCAGAAAAACATGGACCACAGTTTTTCCTGTGGATCTATGGTCTTTCCTGGGCTCATCCTTAACTTTGGCAAATAAACCTCCTAAAATGATTGAGACTTGCCTCATTTTCTTTGATTTACATAATGTACTTCTCAGCTTCCGCAATTACAAAGTAAATGAAACACACTATTTTTCTTTTTTTAAGCAATTTGAATGTTTATGCTAGTTATTCCCAGAGTTCGTGTATACCAAGAAAATGAATTTTTTGATCTGTTATTCTTTAAAATTTCCCAAGTCCCAGAAAAAGAGGGGCAGAGGAACAGAAACAGAAAAAATAAGTAAAAAGGAGCCAAGTTCAGATAAATATTAAATTGGCTGGGCGCGGTGGCTCACGCCTGTAATTCCAGCACTTTGGGAGGCCGAGGCAGGCAGATCACGAGGTCAGGAGGGCGAGACCATCCTGGCTAACACGGTGAAACCCTGTTTCTATTCAAAAAAAATACAAAAAATTAGCCGGGCGTGGTGGCGAGTGCCTGTAGTCCCAGCTACTCCGGAGGCTGAGGCAGGAGAATGGCATGAACCCGGGAGGCAAAGCTTGCAGTGAGCCAAGATGGCACCACTGAACTTCAGCCTAGGCGACAGAGAGAGACTGTCTCAAAAAAAAAAAAAAAAATCACTATACTAAGCTAGTTATCTCCTATCTGCAATGAAAAGAAAGAAAATTTAGGTGCATTTGACATATACACAGACAAAAAAGAGGAAGTCATTGACAATTTTATCAAGCCATATAATTAAAAAGTCAGGGATTATTGGACCCTGAAGCAAAATGGAAATGGCATCTTCTACCTGAAATAAAATAATTTCTTTTATAGACAGCACAGTTTCATGACAGTTTCTTTCCTTTTTCTTTGATGGTAACTATCAAATGAACATCTTGCTAATGTCAAAGGTTCCGCAAGTAGTCAGTACAATTCCAAATTATCTCTAGGAAATTTCACCAGTCAGAAAGTATACCTTACATTTCAGAAAACATAGAGGAAATGTTACAGGCAGAAGGTATCCAAGTTACATGGCACCAAAATACATTAATAGTGGAGGTTAACTGAGTTACCTGCGGCAAATTCATACAGGTCTGCAACAACCTCAATTCTTGCCTTCTCAGAAGAGAGCATGAGGGGCATTCAACTGAGGGACATAAGGCAGAAGAAAAGACCAAGGCAAGTTTTAAGGGAGGAGCGAACGTTTATTAAAAAGCTTTAGGCCGGGCACCATGGATCATGCCTGTAATCCTAGCACTTTGGGAGGCCAAGGAGGGTGGATCACCTGAGGTCAGGAGTTCGAGACCAAACTGGCCAACATGGCAAAACCCTGTCTCTACTAAAAACACAAAAATTAGCCAGGCACTGTGGCGGGTGCCTGTAATCCCAGCTACGTGGGAAGCTGAGGCACGTGAATTGCTTTAACCCAGGAGATGCAGGTTGCAATGAGCGCCATTGTACTCCAGCCTGGGGGAAAGAGCTAGACTCTGTCTCACAAAAAAAAAAATAAATAAATAAATAAATAAACAAACAGGTTTAGAGCAGGAGTGAAAGGAAAGGAAAGTAGACCTGGGAGAGGCCCAGGCAGGCATCTTGGAGGTCTAATGCCCCTTTGACTTTGAACCTAGGATTTTATTTGCTGGCCTGCTTCTGGCAACTTAACCTTCTTTCCCTTGATTCTTCCCTTAGGGTAAGCTGCCCACATGCACAGTGGCCTACTAGCACCCAGGAGGTAAGCAAACAGTGTGTTTACCGGAGTTATACACATGCTCACCTAAGGCTTTCTTCCCTCTTCCAGTGGAATGTCCCCAGAAGGTCACACTGAAGCAACGTTTTCCTGAGTGACACCCAAGGTTCGTCATCACACGCCAAGAAGATTAAGGACACAGACGTACACAAGGAGTGAGTTTACGGTCAGGAGCTGATCAGTTCTTCCTCACGTTGGGTAAAATTATCTTTATTTCCTAATTTTAAAAAGTCAGAAGACTCGTGAGGATGAAATTAAACCATACATATAAAAAACTTATTACAAACCTCAGAATAGATACACTCTTAATATGTACTAGTATTATTATGAGCATTTACTATTACATTGAAAATATGTTTGTTTCCCTCCTGATGAATGATAAACACTTTGAAGAGAGGAACCATGATTGATTTGTCTGTTTAGCCCCTGCTCTAATCATTAGAGTGTTTGGAAGCATGAGCCCTGGAGCTGCACTCCTTGCTCTGTCTCTTACCAGCTGTGTGACCTCGGGCAGATTATTTCATGTCTCTGTGCCTCAGTTTCTTTATTTGTAAAATGAGGATAATAATGGTACCATGAAGATGAAACACGCGAATACACACAAAGTCTTCAGCATCTAACACATTGTAAATGCTACATATCAACTCCCATTATAAGATAGTACCTGTTCTACAAATATTTAACCAAATTTCAGACAGGAACTTATCCACTACGCCAGACGTTAGGGTAAATACAGGAGTAGGGGCAAGAAAGAAATGATAAGCCAAGTCCTCATCTGAGAAAATGCACAGATATTCAGCGTGTTTCCTTTAGAGAAGCAAGCAGATCAGTGACTTGTCAAAGTGTCCTTATAGCTGCTCTGTGGAGAGCAAAGGTGTAAGCGGAGACTTCAGCCCCATATTCCAAGTACCGTATAAGATGTAATACAGGAATGTAGAAAACTTTTTCACAGAACTACTATATATATGGCAACCTGTATTCTACAGAGGACATTATAAAAGGAAAATCCCGAAGGCTCCAAAAACACAGAAAACCAATGCCTAGAAATATTATGCATTTATATTTAATCCTAGTCATTTTTCTAAACATATTGATATGCTAGATAGTACATCTGTCTAAGTAATGTTAGTATTTTTCAAACAGTTGGCTATTTAAAGCAAATTTTCTATAATGACTGTTTTCTAGAAATATTCTAAAGCGAAACTGATTTTGTATATTACAATAAATTTCATTCAATTATTTTTAAACTGTATCTTAAGTGAAATTTCAAATAGCTATGTCTATGTAATCAACAGTAATTAAAGTACTGTAATAATATTGTTAAATCTCAACTTAATGCCATTTTCCATATTATATTAACTTTGCCCTTTTTTCATATAATTTAGTAGCATTTATCAAAAGCCTTGCATATGATCATTTCATTATTGTTTGATTTCTGCCCTAGAATTTCTATCAAAGTCAATGTAAATTTACATTTGAAACACAGTATTAAGGAATCGCTTAGTAAAAGATTTACTAAATGGAATTATGGTACTGAAAAGCATGCACCTGTGTGATTGCATTTTAGAACTTGTGTTTGTGCTTTGCATATTTTCAGAAAGAAAAAACAGCATGTGATTTGGTTATATTGATCATTTGGTTATCTCAAACAAACAGTATGTCACTTACTTGTTTAGCACGTTCTATGTATCAGGAAAGGTCAGTGGAGTAGGTGGTAGGGCTAAGAAATGTAATTTCAAAGAACTGTTCATTGGCTATTAACTGGGGTGAGAGAGGAGTAATGAAAGAGTAAGGTAGAGGACATTATTGTCTTAAATTCTGTTATATCAGATGCTCTCAGGTCAAAGTTCAAAGTCTGACTGCTTTTTGGCATAATGCATCTAGAGTTTTCCTAGACTCACTAAGAAAATTCACCTTATCTTAATGAAATTATATAGAGGGAAGGTAGGGATATGGACAAATGATTGAAGCTATTTAATTCAAGCAATCTGTAGCAATTTAAAAAAAATGAAAAAAGAATCCAAGAGGGTCACAGGAGTATGCAGGGAGTATCTCTGAGATTCTGGAAATAATTGAAGACGTGTTCTACAGAAGCCAGGAAAACACTGGAAAGGTAGCTGTGAAGCCAGGTGAACAGCAGAGATAATTTTGCTAGCCTTATTAGGTCAAATAAATTGTGTGAACTTGGACAGATAGCAGTTTGCTGCAGAATACTTCACAGTGTATTTGAAGTTGTGCTTCTCAAGGTTTAAAAATGCTGTAATTTGTTAGGGTACCATTGACCGATTCAACTTACTTGGCTTCCTTTCAATTATTCTCTTTTGAATTATATAAAAAGTTTAAATCGAACTTTTAAAATTAATGAGTAAACTATATACTGAATCTTCAAATACACAGCTTTCTTAATTCATTTCCTGAACTTACCAAATGAGGTAATAACTTGCATGCCAATAATTTTGTTTCACTGAATAAATGTTCATTTTAATTTTAACCTTGTCATTTCCAAGGAAATAAATGGATAGTTTTTTTCAAACATCACAAATGCTGAGCTAAGAATGTGTATTTTTTATAGTAACAAAATTGTGTTTAATTGAAATTATAATTAATCATTATGTTTTATTGGTAAAGAATTACAACAAATCCAGCTGGTTTCCTGTAACAGTTTATCATCTATTTCAGGGACTAAATTCTTTATAAGGAAATATGTCAAAGAATATTTATCTGTGCTAAAATCAGGACTTACCAAAAAGCTCTATTTAAAGTACACCAAATTATTAGCTAACGGGATTTCATCTATATTGGTTTTATTACTAAAAAATTGTTTTACTCATTACAAAGTGTATACAAGTGAATATGGCTAGAGGAAGAGGAGAATGTACATGGAATGTTTAAAAATGACAGAAAAAGCATTTTAAGTGAAGAATTTATTTTGTCTAATGATAATCAGTAACTAGTGCTCAGTTCCTGTATACAGTGCCTTTCCCACTGAGAATAAAGTGAGCTCCAGAAGTATTCGAGCTGTAGGCCGGGTGCAGTTGCTCGCTCCTATAATCCTAGCACTTTGGGAGGCCAACAGGGGAGGTTCCTTTGAGGCCAGGCATTTGAGAACAGCCTAATCAACATAGTGAGACTCTATCTCTCCAAAAAATAAAAATCAAAGTTTAAATTAATTTTATAAATACAAAAATGTTTTTTAAAAAGAAATATTCAAGGCCGGGCACAGTGACTCACACCTGTAATCCCAGCACTTTGGGAGGCCGGGGCAGGTGGATCATGTAACGTCAGGAGTTTGAGACCAGCCTGGACAGCATGGCAAAACCCCATCTCTACTAAAAATAGAAAAATTAGCTGGGTGTGGTGCCAGGCACCTGTAATCCCAGCTACTAGGGAGGTGGAGGAAGAAGAATTGCTTAAACCTGGGAGATGGAGGTTGTAGTGAGCCAAGATTATTCCACTGTACTCCAGCCTGGGTGACAGAGTGAGACTTTGTCTCTAAATAAATCAATAAGTATTCAAGCTGCACATAGAAAAGAATTCATAATGTGTGAAGTAACAATTTAAGTCAACAAGAACTATTATTTTAAGTGTGACAGCTAAGCAGTGCATGCCAATGTGCAAATTATAGTAAACTTTTTGTTAACTAGCATGGTTGAAAATGAAGAATTCCGATTAATCAATTATTCAAACGTTTCTATTTTTCATGCACTTTGCCATGAATTTACAACAAAATTTGAATATGACAAAAATACACTTAATACTTTAAAATGTCCTTCAGTATTTATGATCTAGAAACCTCTTCAACATCAAATGGTGATTTCTAATCATTATGGGTTTATCTTTTCTTCTCATCCTTGCAGAGGGTTGTTTTTCTGAATAATACCCCCAGTCTCCCTCATCATTCAGACTTCAAACCCAGAAACTTTCGTGCTGGTCCTTATCATTTTATATATGGACTCTGTATTAGTCTATTCTCATGCTGCTGATGAAGACATACCTGAGACTGGGTAACTCATAAAGAAAAAGAGGTTTAATGGACTCACATTTCCAAGTAACTGGAGAGGCCTCACAATCATGGCAGAAGGTGAAAGGCACATCTTACATGGCGGCAGACAAGAGAGAATGAGAGCCAAGCAAAAGGGGAAGCCCATCATAAAATGATCAGATCTCCTGAGACTTATTCACTACCAGGAGAACAGCACGGGGGAAACTGCCCCCATGATTAAATTACCTCCCACTGGGTGCCTCCCACAACATGGGGGTATTATGGGAGCTATAATTCAAGATGGGATTTGGGTGGGGACACAGCCAAACCATATCACATGCCTATGAGAAAATCTTTACTAGTTTCCCTCTGTATAGGATGTAATCATTATCAAGATGAATTTCCCACAAGCGGAATTACATTTATTTCACCCTACTACCACCTGCTTGAAAACCTTCACTGTCTCCCTACAGCCAAAATAATTATATCTAAACACCAGTTCTGCTTTCCAGTTTTTCTCTTCCCAGCCTGTCTCTTGTTTCTTTTCTTACATACTTTGTGACTACTTTTTCCCCCATTATGGCCAAACTGATCCAAGCTCTTTACCCCAGCCCACACTTTCTCACCTGTGTCTCTGCTCTTGCTGGCTTCCTGACTTAGAGGTCTTTTCCATTCTACATTGCTAACATCCTCCTTATCACTGAAGACCCAGCGTGAGTGTCTGTTTCTCCACAAGTCTTCACAGAATCCTCCAACCACCATGAGCTCTCTTTCTGGATTTTTTGCCTAGCCCTGTCACGGGAAAATCAGTGATCTACTCCAGCAGTTCTCAAACTTTTTTGTTCTCAGGACCACTTTACACTCTTGAAAATTAATGAGGACCCAAAGAGCTTTTGTTTATGTGAGATATATCTATCAATATTTGCCATATTACACATTAAAACTGAGAACAATTAAGCAACTTAAAAATAATAATAGGCCTATTGCTTGTTAACATAAATAACATTTTTATTTAAAACAAACTTGTAAGAATTTAACAGAAATCCAAACTTGTTCTGCTCACCTTACCACAGCCAATAAAGTCAAGAAACAAGGAGCTGAAGCAAGGAAAACAACTTTATCTCAGAGAGACAGCAAACCAGGAAGATGTCACTAGCATCCTGAAGTATTATCATAGTGTTTGTATGCTTTGTACAGTTTTACTTAGGTGTAGAGGAAAAGAAGGGTCAAAGATCAAGAAGTGGCCAAGAAAGGCATACATATCTGGGCACCAGCAGGGAGTGTAGGAAAAGTTGTGAAATCTCTTTGTTTCTGGCTAATGGTCTCCTTGTTCCTTCACATCTTTAACAAACTCTAGTATACATACTTCATCTTTTATCTTCAGAGTTAGTTTCAACAGTTTCAGGCTTTTGTTCCTATGTCATCTTTCAATGTTCTAAAATTATTCTAATGTCTGGGCAAGCATGAGCAGAGGCCAGAGGCCCCCCCCTTTGAGTCTAAAATTTAGTTAACTGTGTTAGTCTTTTACCATTTCACTGTTACAGAAGAGTGACATTGTTTTACATTTTTGCCAGTGTCTCGCTTAATAAAAGACAACTGTATTCTGGGATCTCTTTCTATATTTAATCTGTTGTAATAGCACATATTATAGCATGTCTGCAAAACTTCACTATGCACTCATGAGAGAATGACAGTGAAAAAAGTTTTACCATAGCATCAACTTTAGGTTTGGGTGTGTAAAAATAGGTTCTCCATTGGGTCTATTTTTATCTTTAGCTACCTGCAAAATATAAAAGGAACAAGGAAGTCACACATGGTCACAATTATCCAAGCACCAATTATCCTCTTTGAGACTTTAAATCTCAAATAAACTTCCTCTAAATATTAATATTGGATATCACTTCCACATGGTCTATTATTTATTTAAGAAAAAATATGTAGGCTTTAATATGAGTTTACGCAAACCCTCTGAGTTTATGGAAATGTAAGACATTATTATTGTTATAAGTTCACACTATTCCAAACTCAAAGGTAAATGAATATAGGAATTATTTATAGCACAACTCCTTTCCATTAGACATGGTAAGTGAAAATTAAGTCTATGAATTATCCCAAATTATTCACTGCTATTATGGTGGGTTGGTTTGTAGATTTATTGAAATATATTGTGTAAATAGACCTATTACTTTTAAAAACTGCAAATTAACTCCTATTTAATATTTGTATTTTTAAGAATTCAAAACAAAGTATGCAGTATGATCACAGCAGTTAACATATGCAAAGAAAACAGTATTAGGATTGTGCGCTGGTTTAGTATTAAAAAAAAGCATCTAAATCAAATGCAAACCAAACAAATTCTGATTTTTCTTTGCTTTGAGATAGAGTCTCTCTCTGTTGCCAGGCTGGAGTGCCGTAGCGCAATCTCAGCTCACTGCAACCTTCACCTTCTGGGTTCAAGCAATTCTCTTGCCTCAGCCTCCCGAGTAGATGGGACCACAGGTGCGCGCCACCACGCCCAGCTAATTTTTGTATTGTTAGTAGAGACAGGGTTTCACCATATTGGCGAGGATGATTTCAATCTCTTTACCTTATGATCCACCTGCCTCAGCCTTTGAAAGTGCTGGGATTATAGGCTTGATCCTCCGTGCCCTGCCTCTATTTTTACTTTCTAATTTATCTCATTTCCTCTTCTAACAACTATATATATATTTTTAAGGATTTTTAAGCCAATTATTTGGGAAGTGAAATATTTGGAAAGTTGGTAAGGCATTTATTATTTAACCAAAAGTTAAATTTAACATGCTATACTATTAGAAAACAGAATACACTGATGGGTGATCTTAGAATTTGAAATAAGCAGAATAAATAGTGTTGGTCCTCAAAGAGGTTGCGTATTTTTGGAAGACAAATGAAACTCCTATGAAAACCACATAAGGAGAAAGTAAAAACACAAAGGATACTGCAAAATATATATCACATAGTGGGAAATGGTAATCTGAGTATATACCTCCATTATAGCACTCTCAGAGATCCCTGTGTGCCACTTCTCATCTTACACCCTCACTCCCCTGCCTTTCTTCAGCCATCTTTTTGGTGACCACTTCCTTCAGGCTTTACACAGGTGCATTGGGCAATACCTCAACTCAAACGATCTCACTCACTGGTGCAGTGGATTAATGCCATCGTATAACCGTTGACCATTAGGAGAGGAGAACAAATGGAAAGAAACTTTCCTATGTCATCATGCTGGCAGATGCTTTATTGACTTAGTAGCACTTACCCACGACTTGTGATAGAACAGCCTGGAAAAGGTACCTGGAACCTTCTCTGAGTTCCAGGACTCTTACAGGATTGAGCATCAGTCTCCTGTGATAGATTACTTAACGATGCATCTTTGCAGTGATTTTAACTTCTCCCTTTTTACTCTCACTGCCCCTCTCTCTGCTCCCTGAAATCACTTCTTAAATAAACCATCTGCATTTAAGCACTGACACAGCGCATCCGTGTGGACAAGCTTGAGAATTTATATTATCAGAATTCTTGAGTCTGTCAGAGGTAAATTCCTCACTAGAAAAAAGGAGCTTCCTTTTGCCTAGAGATGTCACAAAAGCCCTGAGTGAAGCCAGAGCTTCAAAACATGATGCTCTTCCTCCTCACTGCATCCAATCCTGTATCCTGGATTGGATTTCTATAGAGATGGAGTAGGGAAACAGCCCCTCCTTTGGGAGGAATAGCTTACCCACCAAAGTATTCTCAATCTGGCCAGTGGAACACATGTGGAGTGGATCGTGACTACTGTCTCAAGGTGAGAAAAAAAAAAAAAGGCTGAATAGGCTGGGCATGGTGGCTCACACCTGTAATCTCAACACTTTGGGAGGCCAAGGTGGATGGATCACCTGAGTTCAGGAGTTCAAGACCAACCTGGCCAACATGGCGAAACCCTGTCTCTACAAAAAATACAAAATTTAGATGGGTGTGCTGGCGTAGGCCTGTAATTCCAGCTACTTGGGAGGCTTAGGCACAAGAATTGCTTGAACCCGGGAGGCAGAGGTTGCAGTGAGCCAAGATAGCACCACTGCACTCCAGCATGGGCAATAGAGCAAGACTGTCTCAAAGGGGGGAAAAAAGGGGGACTTACTAGCACTTACCCACGACTTGTGGTGGAACAGCTTGGTAAAAATACCTGATTCCTTGAAGCTTGGACACAACAACAGTCCACTGTAAATGAGGTGAAGACTTCAGAAATGCCTTACCATAGTACTGAGGAAAGAATCAGAAGCAAGGGAGGTTGGAATATTGTAACACGCTTCTAATTTCTAATCCCAGTAGCTTGAGTTACCTAGAAGATCAGCTATTTGATTGGTGCAAAAGTAATTGTGGTTTTTGCCATTACTTTAATTGCAAAAACCACAATAACTTTTGCACGAACCTAATTGCTACTCACTCTACCATGTACAACCTTAAAGAGCAGAGCAGTTAAGACCTTGGGTCTACCCTTGACCAATAGTTAAAAGGACCAATAAGAAAGAGGAGTCAATGGCCAAATGGAGGTGTCAGTTCTGAGACACATTTCATAAAGTGCCTCAGAAGTCCTAACGCAAGCTTGTTTAACCAGTGACCTGCGGGCTGCATCAATTTTGAATGCTGCGCAACATAAATTCGTAAACTTTCTTAAAACATAATGAGATTTATGCATGGACCTTTTTTTTTTTTTTGGCTAATTAGCTATCATTGTGTTAGTGTACTTTATGTGTGGCTCAAGAAAATTCTTTCAATGTGGTGCAGGGAAGGCAAAAGATTGGACATCCTGGATGGGATCATGTGCCAGTCTCCAATAGTTGAGGCCAACTGAATGAAACTGCTATTATGGCCGGTTGATTGCAGATTTACAGCCATCCTTGTAAAGGATTTCCCTTTTCTCTGTTTCATTCCTGTTGCCCCTCACTCCTTCCCTATAATCACTCTGGTAGTGTGACAGGTCCCCTACCAGGTTAGTTAAGGGTGTACTGTCACCGCATGAACCCTGAAGGCCAGTGGTAAGCCAAAACCATGGTACCCAGCCGAGGAGCAAGCATGCCTAAGAACCCAAGCGTCCCAGAGGCTATCTGGAAACATACCAAGGAAAACAGTTCCATTATACATATACCATAGGCAAAGAGCCAGAAAATTAGCTTAAAATTAGCTTAGAAATGAGAGGTGGCATGGATCTCTAGCACTGTCCTGCTGCCATCCAGGAGTGCCCTGTATGTAAGTCTTAATAAACTCATCTACTCGTCAAGCCGGACTCAATCTGGTCCCTTGGCACTTTCCCAGTTTGGCGAGGGAGTGGTACACTTCCAAGCTTTTCTTATAACAATTCCCAAGTAAAATAACTGTACATAGCCTTTGTTTCAGGCTCTGCTTCGGCTGTCAGTTTTGTCATTTCGTTGTCAAGAGTAGTTTACTTTTATTTTCTCCCAATGAGACTATAAGGACAGGAACTTCAATTTATTCATTTCTGCATCCCCTAGAACTAGAACACAGAAAAACCTTACTGTATGTTTGTTGAATACTTCATGGTGTTTGTAGGAAATTTCTTGTGGGTAAAGGCAAAAACAAGGTACAGGTTGGAATTGCATAGGTAGAGAGAAATATGAATGCATGAGGAAAACTATGGAGGAGTTAAACCTGTATCTCCTCCATAGTATCTGTCTCCTTTATCTATCTCCATAGGAGATAAACCGATAAATCTCCTCTATCATTTATATGTTTCTATATTTCCAGGTACATTCAATACAAATTTTGGTTATCATACAATGCAGAGGTTTAATATAACACGGAAGCAGGAATGTTTCAAGGCATGTTATACAACTTTTTTGATTTCACAGAAATATAGATAAATGCCATTTAAATAACAGAAGCTAACCATGGCCAACAATTTGTAGAATTGTATCAAGCCCTGGACTAAGTTGTTTGCATAATAAATTATCCCATTTACAAATGAAGAGATGAAGGCTTTCAGAGGCTGGATATCTTACTCAAGGTTACAATCTCATTAAGTAGCACAACTGGAAGGAAAATGCAATTGTATGGTAGCATTCATTTGTCTTCATGATGTTAAAGATATTTAAACATATCTAGATCCTTACAAAATCAGGAATCCCTATTGACGGAGACCATGTCTCACTCTTTTTTCCTCTTTCTCAGTGTTTCATAACGCCTTTCAGAAAAGGGGTGCTTACTGAATTTGGGTGACAAAGAAATTGTGTGACTACAGAAGAATTAGGACAGGAAAGGATAGCAGGATCAAAGGGGAATTGGAAGAATAAAATCTCAGAGTCTGAATCTTATTAGGTATACACTGGGGGGCTCCAAGGACAGTATCAGTGAAGCAGTAGTTTTTAAGAGCCGACAGTGAGCAAAGACATTGTTAATTCTTCTATCCATGGGACCCTCCAATCTCTCCATCCAGATATACTGAGAATTATAGTATCTATGACAATATGGCAAGACTATTATTCCATATGAATAGCCCACTCATTAAGCTCAAGAATTTTCATGCATATAAGTATTTTAACATAGAACAGGCATCCACTTGCCTTTGATAGTAAATATATACCTTTCTATAATTATATAATTATTTAATCCAGTGGTCCGCTTAATCCAGTGCTTTTTGGCACCATGGGACTGGTTCCATGGAAGACAATTTTCCCATGGATGGTGAGGATGCAGAAGGATGGCTTCAAGATAAAACTGTTCTACCTCAGATCATCAGGCATTAGATTCTCATAAGGAGTACACAACCTAGATCCCTCAGGTGCACAGTTCACAATAGGGTTCCTGCTCCTATGAGAAGCTGTGAGGCAGAGCCCAGGCCGTAATGCTGGCTTGTTACTCATCTCCCGCTGTGTGGCCTGGTTCCTAATAAGCCATGGACTGGGACTGGTATGTGGCTCAGGGACTGGGGACCCCTGACTTAAATCTATTACAGCTAAAAGTTACTGTAATTTAAGAGTAATAAGCTTAGTTGAAAGCCTACATAGCTTGAACAAATAAAAACTGTAAAAAATGCTGATTATATGAAATACACTTCTGGGATTAATACAAAAAGATATAAATGTCTTTACAACTTTAATAAGTTTCAATTAGGATTTTATCTCTAAAAAATTTTTAAAACTATCCTAAAATTAGCCAAATAAGAGAATATAACATGATCATTATTTTCGAAATCATGACTTCTCCATCATGCTTCAACAATTTAATTAAAAAATAAGTAATAAAGCTTAATGTCAGCAGATGTGTATATCAGAATGAGCAGGAAGCCAAATCAATGAGCCAAAATCCAGGACCACACAACACTGTTGTCATAATGTTTTGTTATATAAGCAGATGTTATTTCATGTTTTATTTGCATACAGAGATTTAATATACTGATTTGATTTTAGGTTAGACTTATAGAATCATGGGCAAAGTTCAATGAACATTTCCAAATAGAGAAGAAAGAACAGTATAATTTAGATTGATTCCACTTTTATTTTTAAATGGGATATTTTTCTATTTAGATGGAAATTTGAGCATACAATTTATGTTTAATTCTATAAAAAGAAGAGGGATTATTAACAGTGCTAACATTAAATACTCCTTTAAGTACATACTACATTTACCCCTACATAAATCATTAATGACATTAAGCAGCTTTAACCCTATGTTTTTCACTGAAAGTTCAAATTTGCTGCTAAGACTGGTAACCATTCCTACAAATATGCAGTTCATTTAATGTCTATAATCCTATGGAAAAAAAGGAAAGGATATAAATATTTTAAAAGCTGAGATTCTATTTTCATAAGGAGAAGTGACTTGATATACTAATCCAACCCAACTAGTTAAAATAAACACTTTTCTGTTTTAATAAATATAATATTTCATATATAGTTCCTTTAATACAGAGAAGAAATACAGATTTGAGAAGGCCTTGATAACATTTCCTATTTTTCCTACTATTTTTCTATTTTCCATTTAATATTCAACTTTTTTCCCAATGTCACACACGATACAAATAAAAATGTAACATGTATAATTTGAGATTTTAGCAAATAAAAGAGCCAGCAAATTAAAAACATATGGTATTTTGATGAAAAAATACTATATTTTACATGATAAAAGGTAATACGACAAAAAAGCACTAAGCAGATCATAAAACTAGAAAGGAGGATTTCAAGAGATAAGCCCAAACACTGTGCTAAATGAAAGAAGCCAGGTACAAAAGCCCATATGGTATTATGTAGATTTATATGAAATCTACAGACGAAGTAAATATACAGAGACTGAAAGTGGCACAGTGGTTACCAGAGGTTGGCAAAAAGGGGAAGGGTGAATTAGGAACAGGTGCTAATATGTATGGTTTTTTTGTTTTTGAGGGTTGTAAGGATGTTTTCAAATGTAAATAGTTGTGATAGTACCAAAGCTTTAGGAACATAGTAAAACCCACTGAATTGTACAATTTAAAAGGGAAATTTTATGGTATGCGAATTATATTAGAACAAAAAGTGATAATAAATTTAAAAACACATATTCATTATATATTATAACACTGGTAGAAACTTGCAAATTTCTTAGGTAAAGAAATTGAAAAAGCATGACGCCCAGAAATATACAATTGAAGCAAACTATTTATATAATACAGCTGATGATTAGCAATTGTTTTGTGCGCAGTGTAACTTGAAATACAAGAAAAGTCTCCTTTTGAGGTATACATTCTTTAATTTGGTAATTTTTCCAGGAAGTACACTCATCCAACAGCTGTGTAAACCTTAAGTGTGAATGTTGTGCACTTTTTTTTTTTTTGCCTCATGCTAAATATTAGGAAGCTCTCACAAGTAGATTTTCAGTTACTACTTACCTTCTCCCTAGTAGGTGCACAGATGTAGGCAAATGTATCCATGTTCCTTGTCTGACTTTGTAAGTCTGTGTGTGTAATTGGGATTGGCAATACAATAGCAAAGATAGGGGTGTAATTCAGTGTGATGAGGTATGAAGAATAGAGCACTGCTAGAAAGGAGACTTGAGTTTTCATTTTAGCTATGGAAGTAACGTTTTACAACATTACACATATCAATTATTTGTTCTTCAGTTTCTCCATCTATAAAAATTTTTAAAAACTGGATCAAGATAAATTATGGCAAATTGGTGTAATCTCAAGTGACAACTTAGCTATTGGTAGAGAATCCCTGGAGTTCTTTGTTCAGAAACTTTGCCAAGCTCCCAATGAAAATGCAGCTATTGGTTAGTGACGTCAGTCATGGGTATAAGGGAAGAAAAGGATCTAAGCCCTGGTACCGTGAACTGGATGATCTCTAAGGAACTTATTATTTCTAAAATTCTATCAAATTTAATTAAAATTTTTATACAGTATTTGATTCAACTAATTTCAAGAGCATGAAATTATTAATCTCACTCCTTAAAATGATACTTAAATAAGATGAACATTCTAATATTTGTACTACTGTGAAAATCATAGACTTATTTGGAAATGTAATCTTTGTAATGGATAGTCCCCATTTTTATATTTTGTTTGAATATCTATTATTCATCTTTTTTATTCTTAAACAAACATTACGGGAATGACCTTTTATATTTCATAGGATTAATTCAACAAACATTAGTGAATGACCTTTTATATTTCATAGGATTAATTTGTCTAAACATGGCCTGCCAAAAGGGAAAGATTTTTGCCCTCTGGTTAATAGTAGTGCAAATGTGAGAGAGAACATTTCAAGTAAAGAATGGCAAAACAAGCACTTCAAGGAGGAGCCAAATGCTTTCAGCTCCAATTTATAAACCCACCTACTCTAATTAAGAAGAGTAATCTGAACGGTAAAGGAAACTCAAACCATTTTCTGGGGGAAAAATACCACCTGCCATAGCAGCAAGAACCTATGTATATATCAAGAGAAATACAGACAGCCCAAGTGTAATGCTTTGCAATTGAATAACGCCCTGAAGTAATCTAAGTGAGAAATGGTCTGTAAGAATCCAGCTAGTACTTAAAATGAAATTATCAGTGATTAAGGTAAATGAGAACATTTAAATAACTTGCTTTAAAAAGTTGAAATAAACCACAAATTCTGTATACTGATTGTCAATTCATTCCTCTGTAATTGTTTTAATACTAACTACATGCTGAATATATCAAGGACAGAATATAAGATATGTCAATTCTAAGATCAGTGAAGTATCTCTGATATAATAGATGAGGGTGAGTCAAATTCGGTTGACTCAACCATGGAAGTCTTTAACAATGAGTAACTATAAAAATCTAGACTAATCTTACCTCTTTATACATTCTTCTGAAGTCCTCTAAAACTTGTTTAAGATAATTTCACACAATAGAAAATTCGGGGAAAATGCTAAGGACATAGTAAACAATTTTTAGAGAATATAATTTTTGGGCTGGGCATGGTGGCTCACGCCTGTAATCCCAGCACTTTGGGAGGCCAAGGTGGGTGGATCACAAGGTCAGGAGTTCGAGACCAGCCTGGCCAATATGGTGAAACTCCATTTCTACCAAAAATGTAAAAAAAAAATTAGCCGGGCGTGGTGGTGGGAGCCTTAGTCCCAGCTACTCGGGAAGCTGAGGCAGGAGAGTTACCTGAACCTGGGAGGCAGAGGTTGCAGTGGGCCGAGATTGCGCAACTGCACTCCAGGCTGGGTGACAGAGTGAGACTCCATCTCAAGAAATATGCATATATATATTATTTTTACATTATACAATATACTGTATAAATGTTTCTATCAGAAAAAAACTTGATTAATAAAAACTTCGCTGACAGTTGGCTCTAGGCTGGTATTAATTTGAGAGTCTTCAAATCTGGTTTCTAATCTATACCTATTAATGAACCAAGGAAAATTTGCTACAGTCAGTCATTTGTTAGAGTCAGAAAGATGCTGAATGACTGTTCCTACTATGAACAAAGGAGAAAAATGTGAGTAAAATGCACAGTTAGATTTTCAGGGAGTCTTCTGTAAGTTCATCATTTAATATTCTTGTCTTCATTCTTCAGTGGACCATGTTAGTAAAAACTCTGAGTATATTTCACTTTGGTAATATTGTTGTCTCACTGAATATTGGCAGCGGACAGAGCTAGATGTTCATTTTTTTAGTTGTCCTTGGAAAAACATCAAAGTAGAAATCGACAAACTTATCCCAAAATTCATCCCCCAATCAGCCAAAACAACCTTGAAAAAGGAGAGTCAGAAGACTCCAATTTTCTGATTTCAACTTTTCACAAAATTAAGACAGTGTGGTCTTGGCTTAAAGACAGCCAATTCTTTTCCATCAATGGAAAAGAACTGAGAATCCAGAAAAAAAAAACAAAACAAACCATGTATTGATAGATTCTCCAAACAAAATTAAACAACATTATCATTTATGGAGTATTCACTCTATGTCAGGCATTGAACCTAGAGTATTTGTATATTTTCTTCCAGTCTTAACCACAACTATGAAACATAGTTTTTATTATACCCATTTTATTGATTAGGAATCTGAGGCTGACAGAGTTGAAATCAATCAACCTAGCGAGTGGCTGAGTCATAATTCTGAACCCAGGTCCACCTGATGCCAGAGCCCAATTCCAAAGGGCTCATGAGCACCATCTTATGTGATTACTTTGACATCTCTTCATAAAATAAATAAGTGAATATTAAAAAATACTAACACTAAAACATAATTGTAAAGATAGTTTCATAAACTCCAAATGTAGTAGGCTATACCATATCAAAAGCCAAAGCAAACCAAAATAAAACGTTGCAATTACATATCTAGAATATGCACGAGGCATGAAGCTCTGCATTGTGAAGAAATGGAGTTCCACTTTCAGCGTGACTGTAAGGTGAGTCTACAGTTCAGATTTCACAACCTTCTACTTTTGGTTTTTATGCTTCAAATATTTTAAAGTATTACAGCATCCAAAGAAATATATTGTATTTTATATGCTTTGTAATGATGAGCAAGTTTCTGTATCCCTGTTAATTTTCTTGCTCAACTTCATTCTTTGCACAATGTTATGAAAAGATATCTAAAATGTAAAAATAAATTACTACCACAAATCTAAGTTCTATTTTGAAATAAAACATCTGTTTTGTCAGCTTACACCTGATACTTTCATCATTCACTCATAATACACACAAACCAACCAGATCTGAGTATCTACATAATTACTAGAACAAAACACTCCCTTAAGTAATGCTACATAATGTAAAACATCTAAATGACATGACATTAAATCCAACTAGACTTTACACCAACAGAAAACACCTCTCTTTGTTAACGCATATTTGGGACGTGGTGGCACATAGAATGGAGCATGACCCTGCTGGGATGAAAAGTACTGGTTATGTTCCTCTAGGCCATAAGAGGAGCTTTACCGCATGTAAAGGAGAAGGGGAAGGGAGCTGAGAGCACAAAGGTGGAAAGAGGAAGAAGAGAGAGGAAGAGAAGCTGAGGCATCAAAGGAGATGGAGAAGAGACAAGGTGGGAAAAGTTGGGAGCAAGTAAAAGGCAGATTGAAAAGAGAAAGAGCTTGCTCATTGGCTCTGGTGAGATGCACGTGTAGTTGGCTCCTATGAGTTTTGTTACATACCTGAGATGCCTCCTCTGTCCCCAGAGCCAACCTGCTGCTTATGAGTGGAAGAGAAAATGTGTGCAGACCCAGGGACACACCAGACTTTACCCAGAACGACTGTAACTCATTTATCGAAAATGTTTTTCTAAAACAAGGCACTTGACCACCATTAAATCTAATGTCACTAAGACAGCATCAAGATTATCAGTTACATTCTTGAGTCTAAAAATGACCTAAGTTTGGTTATATTTTTTCTTTGCCTCTTGACTCAGTTTTACAAGCAGTTCCTGAAAACTTTGAATATAATCTTGTATTAGATTAGATTTTGCCTTCATGTTTTTAAATTATAGTCTGCAGTTCTCAATTTATATCCAGCAAATATCCCGAGGAAAGATAAAATGAAAAATTTACTTCCAACCAGCAACTTCCATCTCCTCATTAATGGTCATTTAAAAAATTATTTTTTTCTGAGTTTTTTTTTTTTTACCCATTACTATAATCAAGTTGCTCATCTACTGTGTAGTTTCTTTTATGAATTACTACAATTATACTATATTTGTAGCTACCAAGTTGGTTAGCTTTAATCCCTGTTTTAGAGATATTTATCATAATCCATTTTTTGTATATTATGTCACACTCATTTGTGAGTTCCTTATTTTCATTTACTATTTAAGTGACTAATTTTTCGAGTAATAATTTTAGTAATGTTATAATTGTAATTCCTAACTTCTTGAATATATGGGGTTAAACTTACAGCATGCAATCTGGGAAAAAAAAAGTTTTGACTTATGTATGAGTGACAATTTTCCAGAGAAAAAGAATCATATATATATATACACATATATACATATATAGATACATATATATGATTATATATATATACACAGCAAGAGAGAATTGTGTGTATATATACACTTATACACACACGTACACACACACACCGCAAGAGAGTATGAGACTGATTGATTGATTGATTGAGACAGAGTCTTGCTGTGTTGCCCAGGCTGTAGTGCAGTGGTGCAATCTTGGCTCACTGCAACCTCTACCTCCTGGGTTCAAGTGACTCTCCTGCCTCAGCCTACCGAGTAGCTGCAATTACAGGCGTGTACAACCACACCCAGCTAATTTTTGTATTTTTAGTAGAGATGGGGTTTCACCATGTTGCCCAGGCTGGTCTCAAACTCCTGATCTCAAGTGATCTGCCCACGTTGGCCTCCCAAAGTGCTGGGATTACAGGTATGAGCCACTGTGCCCAGCCAGACAGAGGTTTATTTTTAAAGAATTAATTCACATGATTGTGGAGGGTTGGGCAGTCCAAAATCTGAAGAAGTAGATTGGCAGACGGGAGACTCAGTGAAGAGTAGCAGTTCTGGCCCAAAGGCAGTGAGCTAGCAAAATTCCTTCTTGTTCAGAGGAGGTCGGTTTTTCTTCTGTTAAAACCTTCAATGGATTGGTCAAGGCCCACCCTCATTATGGAGAGCAACTTGCTTTACTCAAAGTCCACCAATTTAATGTTAATCTCATCAAAAAAAAAAACACCTTCATATAAATATCCAGAGTATCTCTCTCCTGTTTCATTCATCTATTTTCTATCTTTTTATAAATATCATGCAGTTTCAATTACTGTAGCTTTATGGTAAGTTTTGAAATTATGTAGAGCAAGTCTTCCAACATTGTTCCTCTTTTTCAAAAGTGTTCTGGATCTTCTAGGTTCTTTGCATTTTCATATGAACTTTAGAATCAGCTGGTCAATTTCTAAACATGTTTACTGGAACTTTGATGGGGATTGTATTCAATCTACAGATAAATTTAGGATCAATTGATATCTTTGTAATATTGACTCTACTGATCCATGGACGCAGTATATATCGCCATTCATTTAGTTCTTCTTTAATTTCTCTTAGTACTGTCTTGTAGTTTTCAAAGAACATGTCTCTCTTACACATTTTTCTTTTTTTTTTTTTTTTTGAGACAGGCTTGCTCTATCGCCCAGGCTGGACTGCAGTGGCGTGGTCTTGGCTCACTGCAACCTCCACCTCCCAGGTTCAAGCAATTCCTCCTAAGTAGCTGGGATTACAGGTACCTGCCACCACACCCAGCTAATTTTTGTATTTTTATTAGGGTCAGGGTTTCACCATGTTGGCCAGGCTGGTCTAGAACTCTTGACCTCAAGCAATCCACCCACCTTGGCCACTCAAAGTGCTGGAATTACAGGCATAAGTCACCGCACCCAGCCCTTTCTTATATACCTTTTATCAACTTTATCTGTATTTAATATTTTTGCTATTATAATTGGTGGTCTTGTTTTTAAAATTTCTGTTTCTGACTGTTCATTGCTAATATATAGAAACACAATCCATTTTTGTATATTGACTTTGGTTTCTTCGAACTTGCTAAATTCACATAATTCTAGTAACTATTTCGTATACTCCATTGCATTTTCTATTTATATAATCATCATATCACTTACCAGAACTAGTTGCTTTCTGTTTCTTCTATTCCAATCTGAATTTCCTTTCCTCACCTCCCTCCCTTCCTCCCTCCTTCTACTAGACAGAAATTCATTCCAGCACTATATTGAATAGAAGTGGTAAGAGTGAACATTCTTGTCCTGTATTTGAATTTACAGGAGAAAGCATTCATGTTTTCACCATTAAGTTTGCTGTTTTGGGTTGTAAGTTTTGGATTTTGTTTTTTAGGGGGTGTTCTTTATCAGGTGGAGGAAGTTATCTTCTATTCCTAGCTTGCCAAATGTTTTATCCACAATGGATCATGTATTTTTCAAAATATTTTTCTGCTTCTATGGAAATGATTAAATGGTTTTCCTTTTTAGTTTGCTAATAAGGTAAATAGCATTCATTGATTTTTCAACTATTAAACAAATCTTGCATTCTACACACGAGCTCTCTGCCAATTTTATAGCGATTCCATACATTGTTAAATTTGCTAACATTTTGTTTCAAATGTTTCTGTCCATAGTCGAGGGATATTTGTCTTTTTGTTTTTGTAAAATATTATCTTGGTTTTGTAATGAGAGTAACACTGACTTCATGGAATAGATTAGAAAGCATTCCCTCCTCTTAAATTTTCAGGAACAGTTTGTGTAAAATCAGTGTCATCTCCTCCTCAAATGTTTGATCAAATTTACCAAGAGAGCCATCTGGGCCTGGAGTTTGCTGTGTGGGAAGGCTTTTAACTACAAATTGATTTTTTGAAAAGTATATATAGTGTTATAGGTTATCTGATTCTTCCTAAGTGAGCTTTTGTAGTTATCTCTTAAGTATCTGTATATTTCACATAAGTTGTGAACTTGTTGCATACATTTATATATGATATTTCCTCATTATCACTTTAGTATCTGTAATTTCTGTAGTGATGTCATTGTTCTCATTTCTGATATTGGTAATTGCACCCTCTCTTCTTTCCCTGAGCAGTCTTTTTAGAACTTTATCAATTTTATTGATCTCATGAAGAACTGCTTCTGGTTTCAATTCTTTTCTTTTTCTCTTCTTTTAGGTTTTCTATTGCATTGGTTCCAACTTTCATCTTTATTGTATATATTTTTCTCCTTTTGGCTTTAATTTGCACTTCATTTTCTAGATTTGCAAATGTATTCACCTAAAGGCATTGATTTTAGATCTTTCTTCAGTGATGCCATCATAGCTCACTATAACTTTGAACTATTGGGCTCAAGCAATCATTCCCCCTCAGCCTCCCAAAGAGCGAGGACTACAGTTGTGCACCTCCATGTCTGGCTATTTTATTTTTATTTTTTGTAAAGAGGAGGTCTTGCTATGTGGCTCAGGCTGTTCTCAAACTCTTGGCCTCAAGCAATCCTCCTGCCTAGGCCAACCAAAGCTTTCTGGATTCTCCTAGTATTAGGTAATTAAGGAAATAAATTTTTTTTTTTTTTTTTTTTTTTTTGAGATGGAGTCTTGCTCTATCACCCAGGCTGGAGTGCAGTGGCGTGATCTTGGCTCACTGCAAGCTCCGCCTCCTGGGTTCACGCCATTCTCCTGCCTCAGCCTCCAGAGTAGCTGAGACTACAGGCGCCCGCTACCACGCCTGGCTAATTTTTTGTATTTTTTAGTAGAGACGGAGTTTCACCATGTTAGCCAGGATGGTCTTGATCTCCTGACCTCATGATCCACCCGCCTCAGCCTCCCAAAGTGCTGGGAATACAGACATGAGCCACCGTGCCCGGCCTAAAATTTTGAAAATACATATTTTGGTCAACTAATATGCAAGAAAATAGTCTCCTCATAGATTCACATCATCTCACTTACAGATTATTATATTAGGCCACTTAATGGATAGGGATGGAATATGAGCTTCAAAATAATCTGCGTTTAGAGATGAATAGGTAAAGTCCAAAGTATTAAGAAGTACAAAGCTACAGTTAAGACTACAAATTTGTCACGCTAATACTTAAAAAAAAAGCACAGAAACATTGGATTAATTTTTATTATTTTTTTATTTATTTTCTTTTTTGAGATGGAATCTTACTCTGTCTCCCAGGTTTGAGTGCAGTGGCACAATCTCAGCTCACTGCAACCTCCGCCTCTGGGGTTCAAGTGATTCTCTTGCCTCAGCCTCCCAAGTAACTGGGATTACAGGTGCCCACTACTACACTTGGCTAATTTTTGTATTTTAGTAGAGATGGGGTTTCACCATGTTGGTCAGGCTGGTTTCAAACTCCTGACCTCAAGCAATTTGTCCACCTCGGCCTCCCAAAGTGCTGGGATTACAGACGTGAGCCATCGCTCCTGGCCTTTATTATGATTTTGAATTTCACGTGGTATTCAGTCAAAAAATAAATGGAAGCTAACTTAGAGGGTTGTGGCTTATTTATTGGCAAAAGCATTAAGAAAGGAGAAAAGACTATCATCTTCGATTCTCCAATATTTGCTCTTCTGTACTCTGTCATTGGAAAAGAATGTGGATTCTTAGCAGAGGAAAGGATTGCATCCTTACCTGGGCCCATACTGTTCTTCAACTATTCTTTTTCTCTGTCCCCCTCAGCTTCTTCTCCCATTCCCCAAAGCAGTTCATTCACACGCTTCAACACTTCCCTGTCATTCTGAGCTGATGATCTTATCTTGAATTACAACTCTACCAGGCACAAATTCTGGAACCTGAGACAGTTACATAACTTCCCAAATTTTCAAATTCCTATTTGGCAAACTGGTGACAGTAACAATGCCAACTCTACATGGAAGAATTAAGGTAATATATTAAAAGCTCTTGATACAGTGAATAGCAGAGTAAGCTAAATATACTTTGGTTTTTATTGTCTTTATTAATGCCTACTTTTTTTTCCTATTCCACTTAAAAAGGAAGCTTCAGGTTCCTAAACTACCTCAAAGTTTTGCTTGTGAACCTAGACATTTATCTACACTCTCTCTAAATCCAATGCCCTTTCTCCCTCCCTGAAATCTTGTCAATTATTAATTTCTCTTGTTCTCCATAAAGTCCTTCACGTCAGTTAATAAAACATCCCATCTAGCAAAAATTTTTATTACCCATAATTTGTCCAGAGCAAGTTTTGTTTTTTTTTGTTTTTTGTTTTTGTTAGACAGAGTCCCACCCCATCGCCCAGGCTGGAATGTAGTGGCGTGAAATCGGCTCACTGCAACCTCTGCCTCCCAGGTTCAAGCAGATACTCCTGCCTCAGGTTCCTGAGTAGCTGTGATTATAGGCGTACCACCACACCTAGCTAATTCTTGTATTTTTAGTAGAGACGGGTTTTCACCATGTTAACCAGGCTGGTCTTGAACTCCTGGCCTCAAGTGATCCACCTGCCTTGGCCTCCCAAAGTGCTGGGATTATAGGCACAAGCTACTGCATCTGGCTTCAGAGCAAGCTTTGACTCATCTTTTGTTATTTTGGTTCAAGTTTTACCTCCTCTATTTAAATGTGCCCAACTCCACTCCTTTCCATCTGGCTGTACCTCTTGGTGAGGCCATTACTCCTTCTTGTTCCTTTTGCATGTTTTTTATTTAACTATAATTTTTTCCTTACATCTCTCTCTCTCTTTTCCCAAGTAGACTGTTAAACAGTACAAAGACTTTTATTTCTTGAATTTCCAATACCAATCAAGTTCTCAATACTTAGTGCTCATAACATATTTTTGTATTAGGATATGGGAGGTTTCCAAAATCATCCTGATTTACATGTTTATAGATTCTTTTGACTTTAAAAGACCTTTAATTAACATTTAAGAATTGATAAAACTCAAAAAAGGCAGAGACTCCTGATTTTCTTTAATTATAGAAATTAGCTAGAATCTGAAAAATACAAAGAAAAGATGCTTTCCCATTTATTTTTCCACTTAACTATCTACCTGACTTTTAGCTAATATTCCACTTTCAACTGTACAGTTCTTAAGAGGATTTTGATAAGGCATGAACTATAAAGGGATCAAAGTTGTATATATGAGAGATAGCTGAAAAAAAAAAAATTAAGTACCTTTCCTCCTCCTCCTGATTAAAAAGGACCCTGAGGCCAAGGAATTAAAATATGCAATAGGACAAACCATGTTTTTAAATGTAAGCTACAGTAACAGTGTCATTTTTTTTTTCTTTTAATGAATGCGGAACCCAAGTTCCTCTATAGTTTGGACTGCAGAGGCCAAGGGTAAGCTCCCCTTGGCTCTCTGCAGGCTGGCCACAAAATCAACTTGCAGAAGGCAAGTTAATTGGAGAAAAGGCAAACAAATTTATTTAATATGTGTACATGGGAGCCTTCAAAATGAAGACCCAAAGATACAGAGGAAATTGTCCATTTTCATGTTTAAGTTCAACAAAGCATAAACAGACATCTAGAAATATGACTGGACAAAAAGGGTATGATCTAAGCCTAGCAGACCAAGTCAGGAAATGCAGCAAGGCCTGTCTGTCTAGATTCTTCCTGGCTTCTCTGAGCATGCATTCCTTCCTTCTGGGTAAGGGACAGGGCCCTTTCTGGAATGATGGTGATTTGCTTTGGCCCACCAAAATCTCATCTTGAACTGTAGCTCCTATAATCCTCACATGTTGTGGGAGGTAAATGAATCATGGGGACAGGTTTTTCCTGTGCTGTTCTCATGATAGGGAATAAGTCTCACAAGATCTGATGATTTTATAAAGGGCCCTTCCCCTGCACAAGCTCTGTTTCCTGCCACCATGTATGACATGCCTTTGCTCCTCCCTCGACTTCTCACATGATTGTGAGGCCTCCCCAGCCATGTGGAAATATGAGTCCATTAAACCTCTTTTTCTTTATAAATTACCCAGTCTTGGTATTTCTTCTTAGCAGTGTGAAAATGAACTAATACAAGAGGTCTTACGACATACAGTCAAACAAGGTAGGTCAGATAATTTCTTTAGAAGGTCAGTTTTTACACAGAAACGTGGAGCGAAAATTGGAGTAATATTTTCAGGTTTTATGGTTGGCTGTGGGGAAAACGGATTCTGGTTTCTATGATCCACCTTGGTAAAGAGGGATTTAGTTTCTAGAACTAGCCTCAGAGGAGAGTGGGACTGAGAGACAGGACGGCAGGGGAAGCTCAGAGTAAAACGTTTGCTTCAGAGGCTGCTTTGGAGGCCTTTATTTTGGGGTATTGTTTTCTAAGCCCCAGCAGATAATACACTGTGTGTTCTGGTATGACGTGGAAGTTACTCTTTTTCACCCTCTCTTATAATAGTCTCCAGTCAAGGCAGGTTTACAAACACTGATGCAAAATCTCTCATCTAGAAGCTACAGCAAACACTAGCACAGCAGGGTGCTATGAACAGGGATCAAGAGTCGGTAAAATGGATTTTTAAAAATTGCTTTTAGCCTCATCACTGTATCCTATTGTATGTCTGTATGACCAGATTGGGGAAGAATACGTCCCTTAGGATTTTATAGGAATTCTGTATCCAAGTACAGGGAAAGAAATGTTCCCTCAACTATGGAAGCCTATTGAATCTTTTCATGTATTCACTAGGAACTGTTGTTTACCCTGTAGGGTTTAAAAAAAAAAAATCAAATTTTAACTTTACAAATATAAAGTAGTGCTCTCAATCTGTCTGATTATAGTGTTCATCAGTTAAAAATGCAGTTTCTGTGACCCCATTTCAGACCTGCTAAATCAGATTACCCAGGGAGAAGCTTGGGTATTTCTATTTTTAGTTGGTGATTCTTAGGACAGACAAGCTTGGGATATACTGTAGTAAAGGAAACTATGGAATCAGAAGATTCAACTAGTGTGGCAATGGAAAACACAGTAAAAAATGTACAGATGTTCCCTGCTGGAGATTTTACCAACAGGAATAAAAATGGTGCTAAGATTATGCAACAGCAATTAATACTCAAACTGACTGACAAAGGAATAGGCATAGTACATTAAGTACAAACCTGAAAATAACTAGACTTGGCACAATGCCATTATATCAGATGAGAAGTCTGGCCATCAGAACAGCATTCTAGGTTTCTTTTTGACAACTGACAGTGCAGCTTAACTTATTGACATAGCGTTCTTGTTGGGAAGGAGCATTCCTAAAATATTTTATCATCCAAAAGTAGCTGTGGCAAATAACCTGAGTCATCAGTGAAAACAGTCATGAAGTAAAGCCAGTTCTCATATGAATAACAGATGATTTATTCCAAGTGGTAGATGGAGGGCAATCTGTCATATTTTCACAATGTGGGAGGCGGAATTTCTAGACTCCTGCCATTTGGCAGCAATATTTATATTATTTTGGTTAATGTTTAATAGATGTTGATACAGTATTGTTTAGGAAGCCTGCACCTCCTTTGAAATAGAAAATACATGAATTACAAAAAGAAAGTAGCAGAACTGCCCGTAATCCCAGCACTTTGGGAGGCTGAGGTGGGCGGATCATGATGTTAGGAGATCGAGACCATCCTGGCTAACACAGTGAAACCCTGTCTCTACTGAAAACACAAAAAATTAGCCGGGCGTGGTGGCAGGCACCTGTAGTCCAGCTACTTAGGAGGCTGAGGCAGGAGAATCACTTGAACCCAGGAGGCGGAGGGTGCAGTGAGCCAAGAATGCACCACTGCCCTCCAGCCTGGGGATAGAGCGAGACTCCGTCTCAAAACAAATAAAAAAACCATAAAAAATAAAAATAACATAAAATAAAATATAACCTGAATGTTGCCTTTAATAGGACTAAAATAGAACAAAATAGGAATTCTGTTTGGCAACCTAAAGCAAGGGCAGTAACTAATATGGCAGTAGTAGAAATATGTTTCCTTTGGAATAATTTAATGAACTGATGTTAATGATAATGATGGTAACTAACACTAACAACAACTTGCCCTTGTTGGGTGTTTACACCTATTTTGTACTAGGCATTATGCTCAGTAGTTTAATGGATTTATTAAAATATCACAAAACCTCCACGAGGTTTTAGAAGTCTATATCAATAAGTTAAACTGCACTGTCAATTGTCTATGAGGTAGGATCTCTAACGATCTTTATTTTGTAACTGAGAAAACTGATGCTCTCAAAATTACTCAGCCAGCAATTGGTAGAACCAGCATGTGAACCCAGGCAGTCTGGCTCTGAGGCCTATACTACTAACCTCTACCCTATTGTATTTATGGCTTTCTTTTGCTGGAAGCATGTGTGCTTCATTTGACTCTAGTGTGAAGTGAGCAGTGGATAGGATCAATAAATGGTGTGTTCTTTTCTAAGGAATTGGTTTATTTTATTGAGACAGAATCTCACTCTGTTGCCCAGGCTGGAGTGCGGTGGTGCAATCTCTACTCACTGCAACCTCCACCTCCCCTGTTCAAGCGATTCTCATGCCTCAGTCTCCCAGGTAGCTAGGATTACAGGTGTGTGCCACCACACCCAGCTGGGAAGCCATTACCACTTTTGTATTTTTAGTAGAGACAGGTTTTGCCATGCTGCCCAGGCTAGTCTCAAACTCCTGGCCTCAAGGGATTTGTCTGCATCAACCTCCCAAAGCACTGGAATTACAGGCATGAGCCATCGTGGTCGACCAAATTTTTCCTGTTTGTTTAAGACACAAGATTTCACTCTGTTACCCAGGCTGGAGTGGAGTGGTACGAACATAGCTTACCACGACCTGGAATTCCTGGCCTCAAGCAATCCTCCCTTCTTAGCCTTGTGAGTAGCTGGGGCTATAGGTGTGAGCCACCATGTCTGGGTAATTTTTCATTTTTTCTACAGATAGGGTCTCATTAAGTTGAAGGAAGCAAAGCCCAGTTAAATTGAAAAGACATATTATTAAGAAATTTCAGATCATAGGGCATACAAAGAAGATCCTAGAAGTATCCAGAAAAAAAAATATGTCTAGTATTAGTTTTCCAGGGCTGCCATAGCAAAGTGCCACAGACAGGGTGGCTCAAACAAAAATTTATTTTCTCACAGTTCTGAAGCCTAGAAGTCTAAAATACAGGAGGCAGCAGGGCTGGTTTCTTCCGAGGTCTCTCTCCTTGGCTTGTAGATGACCATATTCTCCTTGTATCTTCCCACAGTCTTTCTTCTGTATATATTTGTGTCCACATCAGTCATGTTAGATTAAGGCCCACCATAATAATCTCCATTTAATTACCCCTTTAAATACCCAACCTCCAAATATACTCATATTCTGGGGTCCTGGGGATTTAAGACTTCAGCATATAAATGGCGGGGAAGTGGACATAAACCCATAATTGGTTTCACACAAGGATGGGTCTCAGAATCTCACGATAAGTAAAATAACTTTAAAATCATAAGGTTAAGTTCAGCCAAATTACTGATCAAATAAAAAATAGAATAAAGACTTCTTCAAACATGTAAGGAGTAAAATGAATAACTCGCTGGCATTCTTTTTGGGAAGGCACTGAAAGATAAGCTTCTGTAAAATGTGGGATAAACAAAAGATAGATAAAAATATGGGATCAAGGAAATGATGATTCAACACAGGAGCTCTAATAAAAAGAAGTGTCAATCCAGTCCTGATGGTTGCAGAAGGATGGCATTCTGAAAAGCAGTCTCAGGGCTGAAGAAGGTGAATATCATAGAACAGATGGATTATGATATATTTGAATTTCAAAAAAATATTGCTTAGATATTTAATAAATTAATTGGGCATTTCGGAAAAAATAAGAATGTATATACAAAACTAAGCAAGTGAAGAAATAAGCACTTTGTAGACTTCAGCAAAAACTTGTGCAAAGGAAGACAAAATCATAGTTTGCAATTGGACTTACATGTGAACAATGTTTACACTGTCAACACAATCTAAACTCTGCTGCTTCAACTAAAAGTTATAGCATAACTATATTGTAAAGATAGATGGTGGTAACACATAAGTGATGGTTGTATAAATGAAACTAATAGATGATTAAAATATACAAAGGTAAACATCAGAAGCAATAGATTAAAAGTTATCAGTGGTTACTTCCAGAGATCAAGACTGAACTAAGGTGGAAATAGGTAGGATAAGAGACTGTGTTATTAAATACTTTTTCAAATACAATTTGATTTTTAACTTTGTACCAGTATGACTTTGGTAAAAATAACTTTCTGAAAGAGCACTGAAAACAAACAAATAAAGCAATCAGTATCCTGTTAGATATATGTTAAGCACTCAGTAAGTGTTATCTATCACTATTACAATTGCCATTTGTTGATGAAGAAACATGGAAGGACAGAAAGAGACTAATATACAGACTCTGATGAAAATGCTTGAGTACCTGTGGAAGTCAAGTTAAGCCCATTGCCATAAACCAATGTGGCTTCTTCTTTCCCGTTCCCAAAACATCATCACCAACTTGAAAAGATGAAAAGAAAACCTACCATGATTCCAGATTCAATAAACATTTACTATGCAGCTACAGTAGTTAAGGCACCAGTGATTCAAGATGAATATGACACTGTCCTATTTTCCTGTAACTTAAGACTTCCTGGTGTAATCAACATGTGTCAAGTTTTGCTCATTGCCAAAGTGAAGTAGAGCGAAAGTACCACACGTGCACCAAAGAGAGGACAACTGCTCCAAACTCTGGGTCCCAAGAAGGATTCATGGAAAAGGGATGCATTTTACTTAAGCCTAGAGAGTGCGGTCATAGATATAATTATGAAGTAAAGAGAAGGAAAGTCCAGAGAGAAAAAATTGGTTACTAGATCCTCAAAAAGGAAAAACATGTTAGAGAAACCTTGTAGTCTTTTGCGGCTGAAGGTCAGGGTGAAGGAATGTAGAAATACCAAAAGTGATGTAAGTAGATGCTAGGGGCAAAATGTTTACAGTGTCCTAAGTTTTTATAAACTGTCTATCTTAGACTTGGGTGAGTCAAGGAAGATAGCAAGAATACATAGGAAAACTGTTATTTGGAATTACAGCTATATACAAATAGTTACTTGTTGTACCTCCTAAGAATTTAAAGTTATTATGTTTGGTTGCTCTTGAAAAAGGTTAACAAGAACAAGGCTAGTGACCAGTTGAAAGAAAGAAAACTGAGATTCTTTCATTTTGACAGTTGCTGAAGGCTTAATATTCATGAACAGAAAATAAATCATGGGACTTTTCAAGTTCCAAAAGTTTGTAAAAATAATTTATCTACTGATGTTTCCTGTCACATTCTCTCTTTGTAGATTAATAACTTAAAAATGATTCAATGTTTTTACTGGGTGTTTTAGGGTTTGTTTTAAAAGGGGAATTTTAGAAAGATTTGATTAATCTACCAGGTTCAACTGGTGCCTACATCATTTTCAGTATTTTTAAAAGCTAAGCAAATAAAAGACAATCATTCTTTGTGAACTTAGATCAACTAAGACGTTGGTTTCCTTTTTTTGTGTGATAAAAGTGACCACTTCTTAATGATCTAAAATTATGATTGGCAGTTAGATCTCTGATTGACTAAAAAATCCCAATGTTGATTTTTTTAAAATGTGATGACAACAGAGGGAAAATAGTCTATGGGACCTTTGGTGGTAATTTAGGTTGAAAACAAATAATGTAAAAATAATGGGTTTTGAAAAAAAATAAACTTGCATTAGATATGGAACAAAACAAAACTGATTTCCTTTGATGTGCTAACTTCTATCAAGATTCTTCATAGAATACCCAGTTGACATACAGGGCTTTCAGCCACCACCAGATACTTATACAGCTCCGTAGACAAAGACTCTAACAGCTTTTGCAGGTCACCTGCTTTGTCAATGTTGGAAACAATGAAAGAGGGTCAAAGTAATAGAGGGTATATGAAAAGGGATGGTTGTAATGATGGCCAGACAATTTAACAGAATGAATGGCTAAGATGGGGTAGAAAACAAAATTATTGAAGGAATGGAGTTTAAAATGTAGACTGCTGGAAATATGATCCACATTGGTATTGAAATCGCCAAGTGTATTCATCTGGGTTCTACAGAGAAACAGAATACAGAATATGTGTGTGTGTGTCTCTGTGTGTGTGTGCGTGCGCGCGTGCGTACGTAAAATGAAGATTTGGCTCATACAGTTATGGAAGCTGAGAAGTTCTAGAATCTACAGTTGACAAGCTGCAGGGAGGCAAAAGAACATCAATGGTGTAGTGAGAAGACTGATGTCTCAGCTTAAAGACAGGCAGAAAGCTCAGTCTACGAAATCAAATGCTAATTTTATCCGGAAACACCCTCACAGACATACCCAGAATAATGTTTAACCAAATATCTCAGCACCCCATGGACCAGTTGACACATCAAATTAACCATCATACCAAGCATGAGCATTGGATTATAAATTATGTTGAATGATAGAATGCAGACACAAAAGAGATGCCATTTATCTCCTTATTCTTATAAGTTCATTGACATGAACTTCAAATATAGGCAAAGCTGCTCTGTAGTGATAGATATCAGAATTATTACCTGATTGCAGGGGTCAGAGGCATAGAGTGTGACTGGAAATGGATATGATAGAATTTTCCGAGATAATGCAAAAGTTCTAGATTTGATTTGATGATGTTAACATGGGTGTATACATATGACAAAACTGACTTAAAAGCACACTTTGACCTGTGCCTTTTATGGTTTGGAAAGTAAATGTCGATAAGGAAAATAGAGAAATGCAAATGAAATGTTTAAATAATTTCAGGTAAGAGAGAGACAGAAGGAGACAGAGTAAAACAGAGAGAGAGGGGCTAGTGGGCTTGGCATTAACAAGAGTCACGGTGAACCAGAAATTAAAGCCTCAAGATGACAGTAACCGTGAAAAGTAGTGGGTGATGAAGTCTGATGGCACGAGTTGGGTCAAGTTAGAGAAGAATGGAGAAAATAATTTGGAACCCACAGGATAAAATAGAGAAAAAAATAACTACCTACTCTCAGGACCAGTTCCATAAGATCTGTGGGAAAAAATAAAAGGCACCTATATCAGTTGAGAATTCAAACAGAACAGGAACACTATAAGTAATATGAGATATAAGAATTTACTGTAGGGATTAGACTATACACAATTGTAGGAATTGGTGAAGGAGCTCGGGAAGGTTATCTTTCTGCCTCTGGTGGTGGCTGAAAGTCTCTATATGTCAACTGAGTCAGCAGGAAGGAGGAAAACCCTTATTTCAAGGAAAGGAAACCAAACAAAACTGGAATGCATTAGAACAAACCAGAAGCAGCATCATTTTCATTGTTTCTGACCTTGACTAAGAAGGCGATTGGCGGAAGAGGGGAAAATCTAAAACAGGTTATTTCCAACTCTCCACCTAATTCACATATGTACTCATGCAATTAATCAAGGTTAGAAATAGACAAAACCATGTAGAGCGATTCCACTTCAAATTCATGGCTAGGATCCTCAGGTGGATTCCTTGGCAAGTCACCTGAAGGCCACCTGAAGGTCATTTTCATGGCTCTTAAATATTAACTGTAGTTTTCTGGTGCTTCCCTGCTCCCATTCTCCTACAGTACTATTTTATTAATACATCTATTCTTCTATTCAGATCTCCCACACCCTCTCTCTTATTTTCACTTTCAGCTTTTGCTCCTGCTTCCTACATCACTGAGCAAACTGAAGCAATCAAATGAGAACTTCCAGAAATTCCACTGCATCTATTACTCTACTTAATCTGTGTTCTTATGATCTTTATCCACTGGAAGGAGCAATCTTAAGGTGAAAACCTACATTCCTAAATAAACTCATCCGTTTTTCTCCACTCAAAGGTAACTATCCCAGCAATTTTGCATCTCTCATCCTAAATTATCAAGTTTTCCTTTTTGATAGGTGATCATCAGCATACAAACCTTCCATCTTAGAAAACAGAGCCGGGCACAGTGGCTCATGCCTGTAATCCCAGCACTTTGGAAGGCCAAGAGGGGGGCGGATAATTTGAGTTCAGGAGTTCGAGACCAATCTGGCAAACATGGTGAAACCCGTCTCTACTAAAAATACAAAAATTAGCTAGGCATGGTGGCAGGCGCCTGCAGTTCCAACTACTCAGGAGGCTGAGGCAGGAGAATGGCGTGAACCCAGGAGGCAGAGGTTGCAGTGAGCTGAGATCCCGTCACTGCACTCCAGCCTGGGAGACAGAGCGAGACTCCATCTCAAAAAAAGGAAAAGAAAGAAAACAGAAAACTTCTCTCGCATGCATTTTCCTTCCAGCTATTACACAATCTACCTGTCCCCCTTCATAGCAAAACTCCACAAAATAATTGTCTATATTCATATTCTCTAAATCCTCTCCTCTCATTCCCTCCAAAACTCACTTCAATTAGGCTTTAAATGCCATCCCTCCAAAGAATTGCTCTTGTCAAGGTCCATTTGCTGGGAGACAATTCTTTATGGGTCTATAGTGTTTGTGTAAGTTTTGTAAGAAAAGGCACTAGCTCCCTTAGTTCTGGAATATATTTTTAAAATGTTTGTTTAGCAAACATCCTTGGATAGTGTCTCTTTCAGGGCAAGAGTGAGGCAGGCTTACTGCTCATTATAAAAGATGCGGGTACCCTAAGCTTGAGGGGATGTCTCTTCCAATATGACCCACTGCTTTCTAGATATCACTGGGTCCTCTTTAAATCACCCTGTGGGAATTGGAGCTTAGAAGCAGATGCTAACACTCTAAATGCCCGTGGTTCATTTATCTACCAAGTCCCTGCTCAAACTCGAACTTCTCAGAGACGCTTACCATGAATACCCCATTAATTTGAAACAACCACCACCATACTTTCTATCCCTCTTACTTTGCTCCATTTTTTCCTGATAGCACTTACCGTATTTTCCATATTTTGTCATTTCCTTATTTAGTATGTTTATTTCTCATCATCTGCTACCCCCATCTTTTTAGAGATAGAGTTTTTTTTTTTTTTTTTCTGGTTTGTTCACTGATGTATTCCTAATATCTAAAACTGGATCTGGCATGTAGAAAGTTATCAATAAATATTTGTGGAATAAATGAGTAAATTCATCTTTTATTCTTCCTAAATTTCTACTACCAGCTTCTTCTAATTCTATTAAGGTATGCCAATGGAAAGGAATGAATTAGTTGATGTGATGTATCAGAGTCTGACAAATATGGGGGAAACAGTAAGTATAATGACAGTGCTAAAATGACCCAGCTCTCCCTGTTAAAATGACCCACACTCCTTTGCTTAGAGGTAATGTAGATGCTTTTTCCATCCAAGACAGCATATGCGTTTCTCAGGATCTGTTCCTACTCCCTACTTAACCAATGGGCCTGTATCGAGGGTCAAGGCACAGAACAGCCTAGCTGGAAATGTCCTGAGCCTGGTAAGGGAGACAAACGACTCTCTCCCAAAAGTAAGACTTTGTGAGCATGTATCAGAAGCTAGGAAAGTATACATGGGGTTGAACTCAGAGGTTCTTTGATCAAGATGGCCAATATTTAAGGTTGGATAAGTGAAAATGACTAATTTGAGATCATTCTTCCAGAATGTTGGAATGTACACTCTGGCAAGGACCCTAGGAGATAGTACAAATTCATGTTAGGATGGCCCCTAGAATCGTGGAATAATGAATGGCCTATACTAAGTGAAATTGGAGTGCCAGATATTGCTTTAGCAGAGGGAAGAACATATGTTAAAAGGCACAGAGAAATGAATATGCTGGAGTGGACATGCTATGTAAAGCTAGAAAATGCAGCCGATGATTTTGTGCCACGGTGAGACACAGAGGGTACACCATTTATCAAGGATGTATAGAATATGCTATTGAGAGGGGCATGAGCATCACTAATTTTACTGGTTGTGGCTTTAAAGCCTCTACAGGACAAAGTTGATCATAAGAGAATGTATTGGATAATTAGGCTCATGAATAACAATAAAGGTGATGGGATTCTGGAACAGTAGAGGCCATTTGGTTGGATTCACTGTCATAAATCAGGTAGGTGCAATTTTTATATTAAACGCAAGGTAGAAGGATCAGCTAGGGGCCTGCAAATTTAAATAGAAAATGGTGATCCCAGAGGCAAAATAAATGAGTAGTAAACAAGGATACTACTCCATTTGTACTATCAAAAGAAACTAAAAGTGGACAGTTATAAGTCTGAGGGCAGTTTCTCCAGTATAAGGCTATGATCTCTTTCCCAGTTTCTGTACCTTTGCTAGTTTTTGGACATGGAACCCACTGACTCCAAGAAGAGTCCATTTTCCTTGGAAGAGTAACCCAGCAAGATCATGGCACGTATACTTGCTGGAGGATCCTACACTGCCCCAAAGGGACCTGTGCTTATTTTCTTGGGTAGAATTGGGCACTAGGGGAGGGGAATACACAAACATTTCATGGGCTGCTAGACAAAGAATATGAAACCAAAAGCATCATCTTGGGGTCTTGCTAGAGGTAGGACATACGTAGAACAGATAATAAATGAAGTCCCACTTGAGGTTCAGGCACAGAGGGTCCACTAGGTATGTGAACTTACCTGAAGGTCATTTTCATGGTTTTAAAGTATATACTAGGAATATAAATAATCGGTGTTCGGCAAAACACCAACATTGGGTTCTTTGTCTGGTGAGATCTATCACATTTGGGTATACAAAGTAGAAGCCTTTGAAACTGCCCCTTTCTACTCCAGCCAAGACTGAAATCAAAACAAATATTTTATCCCAGAGAGGGATGGCAATTTTGAGGTCACTCTTTAATATCTAAAGGGTGGGAGATAAGTAAATCAACCTAGATGCTCACCAGTGGTTGAGTGGATGAAGAAAATATGGTACATATACACCTTGGAATACTATGCCGTCATAAAAAAGAATGAGATCATGTCTTTTCCAGCATCACAGATAGAGCTGGAGGCTATTGTCCTAAAAAAACTTATGCAGAAACAGAAAACCAAATACTGCATGTTCTCACTTATAAGTGGGAGCTAAACATTGAGTACACATGGACACAAAGAAGGGAACAACAGATACCAGGGCCTACTCGAGGGTGGAGAGTGGGAGGAGGGTGACGACTGAAAAACTACCTACAGGGTACTGTGCATATTACCTGAGTGATGGAAGAATTTGTACACCATACCCCTGCAACACGCAATTTACCTATATAGCAAACCTGCACATGTACCCCTGGACCTAAAAGAAAAGTTAAAATAACATCACGATTCACATGAATAAAGAAAAAAATAAATAAAGGGTGCAAACAAGGGTGCTAGTTGCTACTATACCTCCATTTAATTTTCCAGTTTGGTGCTCATGCAAAAACTACAAGGACCCAAGGAAACGACTGCCATCAACTCAACCAAACTGAATTTCCAAATGTATCTGCTATGCCATACAGGATCTGTTTTTGCTATTAGTAGGAAAGTTTAAAATGGCCCCAGGTAGATAATACGCAGCTGTAGATTTAGTGAATGAGTTCTTTATCATTCCTATCAAAATGGAGAAACAAAGAGTTTCCAGTTACACAATAAAAGAAAACGCCCTATTTCCAGTTTTTGCTGCAGGGCTGCATTATCTGTTTTACCCTTTGTCATAATACAGTCCAAAAAGGTCCGTTCTGTCTGGATATTCTGTGTGATGCCACACTGTTCCATTACAGGTATTACACAATGTTGTTCAAATAGGACATGCAAAGGTGGTTAGTGTGCTGGAAATCTTTATAAGAAAATGAGAGGCCGGGTGCGGTGGCTCACGCCTGTAATCCCAGCACTTTGGGAGGCGGGGGCGGGTGGATCACGAGGTCAGGAGATAGAGACCATCCTGGCTAACACCGTGAAACCCCGTCTCTAATACAAAAAATTGGCCGGGCGTGGTGGTTCACACCTGTAACCCCAGCACTTTGGGAGGCTGAGGCAGGCAGATCAGGAGGTTAGGAGATCAAGACCATCCTGGCTAACATGGTGAAACCCCATCTCTACTAAAAATAGAAAATTAGCCGGGTGTGGTGGCGCCCGCCTGTAGTCCCAGCTACTCGGGAGGCTGAGGCAGGAGAACCACTTGAACCCGGGAGGCGGAGGCTGCAGTGAGCCGAGATCACACCACTGCACTCCAGCCTGGGCAACAGAGCGAGACTCTGTCTCAAAAAAAAAAAAAAAAAAAAAAAAATTGAGAGATAAGCCCTATGGAGATTCAGGGGCCTGAGACATCAGTAAAATATATTGCTCCATGTCACTCACACCATTTAGATAATAAACGCCGTATGACATCCACGGACTATGAAGGAATTCAGATCCATATTTCATTGACTGTATCTGATAATGGAAAGACAACTTGAAAGAGCACAGCCAAATAAAGACTGTGAGGACAATAGCGGCAGCAGAGAGCAGAGCAGCTGGTATAGCAGCAGGCTGGCATGGTGGGCTTATTTTTGAACAAAGATCTCAAGCATGCCATGAGTATAAGAGAAAGAAGTGCAAATAATACCATGTTATGTAAATAGCAGCTGGCCTTGTAAATCAAAGGGCAAACTGTATGTCCAGAAGTCACTGAACAGGTTAAAGCATATTTATTGGTCTCTTTAGTGAAAATCATCAAGATAGTCCTTCAGCTATGAAGAAGGGTGATATTTAGACATTTTGATATTTCAATTTCCAAACTCAATCGGAAAGGTTATAATCGTCTACTTGGTTATTCCAGATGTACACTTAATGTAAGTATTATTTTGGGGGCTATTTTTTGAACTTGAGTCTTAAGTTAGCTTTTCAATATGCAGTGTTTTCTTTTTCTAAGTGGATAGTTCATTCCCTGAGGGCAGCAACTATGTTTTATGTTTATTTGTGAATTTCATTGCACCTCCCTAGTATAGTTCCAGTACCAGGTGTTTGGCAAATATTAGGTAATTCTTTTTATTAAGTTGATGTCTGTGCTGGGCTCAGTGGCTCACACTTATAATCCCAGCACTTTGGGAGGCAGAGATGGGCGAATCGCTTAAGGCCAGGAGTTCGAGACCAGCTTGAGCAACATGAAGATCTTGTCTATGCAAAAAATACAAACAGTAGCCAGGCATGATGGGGCATGTCTGTGTAACCCCAACTACTCAAGAGGCTGTGGCAAGAGGCTCACTTGAGCCCAGGAGTTCGACCCTGCTGTGAGCTATGACTGAGCCACTGCACTGTAGCCTGGGCAACAGAGAGAGACCCTGTCTCCAGTCACTAAACAAAAAAAAAGTTGATGTCTGAAAGTTGGACTCATACAATATAGTCAAATAATACAGAAACATCAGAGAGTAGGGTGGAATTTTCGGTTCTTTCATTCACTTTGTCACTTTGGGTAAGTCACATAATAACGCTCATTCTTATTCTCTTAATAATATCTACCTTGCAGGATTTTTTTGCATATTACAGATTATAATACCTAGCACTGTTCATAGAACACAGTAGAGGTTTAATAAATGGTAGCCACTATTATCAGTTTTGTCTATTTGTTGAGACAGGGTCTTTCTCTGTTGTACAGGAGTGCAGTGACACCAGTTTTGTCTTTTTTTCATGATGTCGTAGGACTTGAAGAGATAATTATCAGTAGATATCAACTATCTAATTTTAATATTTGTTGCATATTCTATATATGCAAAGATAAAAACTCATATGGATATTGTTAAATGACATTACGCTTTTTTTTTTTTTTTTTTTTTTTTTTTTTTTTTTTGCCTTTTTGTGGAAAACGGGGTCTTGCCATATTACCCAGGCAGGTCTCAAACTCCTGGGCTCAAGCTATTCTCCCACCTCTGCCTCTCTAAGAGCTGGGATTACAGGTGTGAGCCACTGTGCCCAGCCTGTTAGTGACATTTTAAAAATTATTTAATTTGTGTCTGAAGTTATTTGTGTCTGAAGTCACCAAGTTGAATCTCCCATTCCTTCCAGTTTTTGTTTAAACGTTTCCAGAAACAGGGCTCTTACTAACTCAAGTCGTCAGTCTTGGGGCAGTCTTAAAGTCAGAATATTTCATCCTTAGGATGAAAACAAATTAGGATGCTGTGACTTTCCCCTTACTGACTTTAATCTTGCCTTCTAGAACTGTGTAGGCAAGTCTGTATTGCATAGAAGCTCTTTAAATAATAAAGTGGGAATGATATTAATACCAACAGGTTAATGTTAACTGTCACTTTAATATTAAATGTTATTGATCTGAGGGTGGTCAGTCAAGAAAGACTTGACAGAAGAGGCTCTTCTTGAGTTGGTGCTAACTCCCATTGCCCTTCGTATTATCAGTGTACCCACGCAGGATTCAGGTTCTTCTCTGTGCTCCACAACCCCCTGTACATATCTATGGTCTGGTCAAGTAACTCCAAGATGGCAGCCAAAAAGACTGCCATACGGTAATTACTCAATAAATGGTTTACAGATAAGTCAGTGAGTAAGATATAGCCGGGAATATGAGGAGCAAGGCATTTCAGGAAGCAAGAGCCACATGCAAAAACCTGGAAGTGTGAGACTGCTCAGGGATTTGAGGTAACTATAAGTAGTGAGACAGAAGTAGCCACAGTAAAGAGTATTAAAGTTGTAAATATATAAAGTAAATGTAAATTATTTGGAACAGCTAATGCATTCAAAACTACTTAGGAGAGAGTCTAACATATGGAATGTTGTCACCAAATGTTAGCTATTAACTTATTTTTAGTGATAGAACTTGTTGAGGAATGCAGGCTGCGTTCAGCCTGTTGTCTTCAGCAAATGTCTCTGCATTGGCCGGTAGTAACCAAAAAATGTGCAAGGTTCCCAGATGGTGCTTAGCCTTAGTTTTTCCACCCTCTTCCTTGTAAATCAGCTGGAGAAAGAATATTGCACAGAAAGGTTAGAGAATCACTTCCCAAAACTATTAGCCCTATTTGTCACAGTGTATGTAAGCAGAAAGACAAAAATTCAGTGATTAAAGAATAGGTCTGGGCTGGGCACAGTGGCTCACGCCTGTAATCCCAGCACTTCGGAAGGCTGAGGCGGGCGGATCACAAGGTCAGAAGATCAAGACCATCCTGGCTAACACGGAGAAACCCCATCTTTACTAAAAATACAAAAAAGTTAGCCGGGCACGGTGGCGGGCACCTGTAGTCCCAGCTACTCGGGAGGCTGAGGCAGGAGAATGGTGTGAACCCAGCAGGCGGAGCTTGCAGTGAGCCGAGATCACACCACTGCACTCCAGCCTAGGCGACAGAGCGAGACTCCGTCTCATAAAAAAAAAAAAAGTCAGTAACTCTATCTCTTGACTAGAAATTTCTTCATGACTTAGTTACCTAAGCCTTTGGGTAGATTTGCTAGACTCACTCTGATTTGTAACACTGAAAAGAAAATAAAAATTGGGATCCTGAACTCACTAAGCCAAAGGGAAGAGTCAAGCTGGGAACTGGGTCACACAAACCTGCCTTCCATTTGTTCCTAGATAGCTACATACCTCCCTCACGTATTGCTCACAAGGAAATTCCTTGTGGGCTCCAAGATCTTTACCCTAACACACAGTTCTGTCAAATTTCACGCTGACAATGTAAATTGATAGCTTATCCTCACAGACACAGGACAAAGGACAGAACTCAATGTCATCCTTTCACTCTACTGAGACAAAGGCATGTCTGACTGCTTTCTCTATCCTATGATTATTTTATCTTACATAAAAATGCAGATTCACTGAGCACGATGCATCTGTGACTATTCTTCTACCTCCTTCTCACATGTAAAATGTGTGTTCAGTGAAAGCTGATCGAAGACTCAAAAGAAAGCAACGGTATGTCCTCTCTTTTCTCTTTAAATATTGGCGGGGCGGGGGTGGGGGGCAAACCCTCTTTGAAAGAAAGTATGGAGCACTGTAGCTTTTTCCTAATGTTCTGTGTTCTTTTTTCCCGGGTGTGTCCTTGACCTTGGAAAAATAAACTTCTAAGAATGGTTAAGCCCTGTCTCAGTGATTTTCTTAGAGTTACAACACAAATCTAGCTTATGAAATTATGAGATTTCATAATATCTCTTGCAGCAGATTGTTTCTGTGACTTTTGTTTTGTTAAACAGTATAAAACAGTGTATTATTGTTGATGAGTGCACCCTTTATTGCAGAAGGAAGTGATTTGTCACACATAAATCAACATCTGTTTTAGGCCAAATGTATCATGTTTTATAGGATGAGGACACCAGCACACCTGGTAGCTGCACACTTTGTACCTGAGCTGCGCTTGGGAGCTCTCAAATCCCGTCTCTGCTCTTCTCCTACAGTACTGGCTTCTGCGGGCTGCATTTCCCAAACCTCAATGTCAGCAGGGCTCCAGATGGGCGCAGCCAATGGGAGGGGCTGCTGGAAAACTGCAGCGTGGTGATGATGGTGGTGGTGATGGTAGGGAAACAGGAGAGGATAAAGTTAGGGTGTTTCTCCTCCTCCTCCATCTTGAGCAACTCTCTGGTAGAAGTCATGAATTCTTTATGACTGAGCTCCCAAAAGACAATCCTGCCAGAATTCCATTTGCATTTGGATATCACTCTATCTCCTGCCCTCTGGTAACAGTATCTCTTCTCTTTGTTTCTCCTGCCTAGAGATGGTGATGGCTTCAGATTGGTCCTAATGTTTAGGATTACTCGCCACCACTTGTTTGTTATTCTAGCTTTTCCAATATCCATGTAAAAATAAATAAATAAATAAAACCAAAGCAAACAAACAAAAAATTCTAACAAATTCCTTCTGTTTTACATACTTAAGGACACCATCTTGCTGATTAAAGCCTCACTGCTAGAATGTTCTAGTAAAACAACACAGAAGAAGATACATTTTTTATTTTGACTATTTCAGCACCAACAGAATCACACAACTTTACAATTTAGGATTTTCTAGTCATATCTGAATTAATCTTTTACCTTATGTATCTGAATTGTTTCAGAATAGAATATATTATGAATTCTAAGCCCAAGGGACTGAATGGACTCCACCTCTTGGCCAAGGGGATTCCAAAGTAAACCAGAAAAACTAGTTCAGGCCATGATGGGAAGAGAGGGTCAGACATAACTCATTATACTTTTCTCCCTTTTGAATTGAGGCACAACTGGCCAGCATTAACATTAAAACAGAAATCTTAAGACTGACAAAACAGACCCTTTGTAGCAGTAAGACACCAAATTCCAACCTGACTGTAGTATAGCATCACATGACAACAGCTCCTGAAAGACATTAAATATCTTACCCCAAAAAGTAACTCTTTGACATATTTTGAAGTGGCCCCTCAAAGCTTTCTCTTGTAGAGGAAATTCACATTCTGCAGAGAATCCTCTTCCCTTTCCAGGTGTTTTTCTGATCCTGAAGAGATTAGCTGAGAGTCCAGCAACTTCTAAAGGTCTGAATAGAAAACAGTTGCCATCTATTTTATCTAAGGGTGGCCATCTATGAAACTTCATCTGCATAATAAGAACCCTGGTCTCCACAACCCCTTATCTTAACTTGGACATTCCTTTCTATGTATTTGAGGTCTTTAAATAACAACTTAATTCCTCCAGTCAATTGCCAATTAGAAAATCTTTGAATCTGCGTATGACCGGAAGCCCCTACTTTAAGTTGTCCTGAGTTTCCCGACTGAACCAATGTACATCTTATAGGTATTGATTGATGTGTACCTGGAGTTTCTGTTCCTCTAAAATGTATAAACTTAAGCTGTAACCCAATCGCGTTGGACACATGTTTTCAGGACCTCTTGAGGCTCTGCCCTCAGCCTTGGTCACTCATATTTTACTCAGAGTAAGTCTCTATAAATATTTTACAGTTTGTCTCTTTTTCATCAACACACTCTATCCCAAAGAGCCAAGAGACTGAGATTACTGGGGAGTCTCAAAGTCAACATACTTATTCATATTCCCACTTGACAGAAAGATGACTGTTTTAGTCAATTTGGAATGCTATAACAAATATTATAGACTGAGTGGCTTAAGCAACAAACCTTTATTTCTCATAGTTTCGCAGCTGGGAAGTCTAAGATCAAGGCACCGTCAGATTTGGTGTCTGGTGAGGACCCCCTTCCTGGCTTACAGATGGCAGCCTTCTTGCCACATCTTCATATGGGAGAGAGAGAAAATGAGCTATGATGTCTTTCTTTTCTTATAAAAACATTAATGTCATCATAGAGGCTCCACCCTCATGATGTCATCTAAAACTAAGGAGCTCCCAAAGGACCTACCTCCAAATAAACAACACATTGCGGATTAGGGATTCAACATATAAACTTGGTGGGGACACAACATTGTCTATTTTATTACCAAGATGACAAAAAACAGTTTATTTTTGTGAGAGGTTCTTACTCTGACACCCAGGCTAGAGTGCAGTAGAGCAATGATGGCTTACTGCAGCCTTGGCCTCCTGGGCTCAAGCAATCCTCCAGCCTCAGTCTCCTAAGTAGCCAGGACTACAGGTGCAAGCCACTACACCTATTTAATATTTTTCTTTTTTTTTGGTAGAGATGGGGTCTATGTTGTTCAGGCTGGTCCTGAACTCCTGAACTCAAGCAATTTAGATTCCCAAATTGCTAGGATTATAGGTGTGAGCCACCACACACAGCCAACAAAAACACTTTAGAGATAAGTAAGTGTATTCAAAGTGGATACTGAAGAACAATTTTAGGTGACTCAGGAAAAGGAAACTTCAATCAAGAGGGGACTTAGAGTCAAAGAATCGTGAAATTTTCTACTTTAAATCTTCCTTCCCTTCTCAAATGCACATCATTTCATAGATAATGAAACTGATGCTTAGAAAATTGACTTTTTAGGGACCACACTGCCTATATCAGATTAAGGAATAGAGTTCAGATCACGTGAATTTCAGATGAGTGTGTTTTCAACAACATGCTGCTACATTTTTCAGTAAAAAAAAAAAAAAAAAATTGCCAGCACACTGACTATTCTAGTAATGAAAACACTAAAGTAAAACTAGATAATAAATTAGATGTGGTTTGCTTTGAAATTTTAAAACAACGATGTCAAATGAAGTGATTCTTGGAAACATCTAACATGGGAGACAGAATTTAGAAAAATAATAGGCTAATTGGATGTTTTGTATGCAAATGTAGGGAAATAGAATTTACTTAGGGAAACAGATACTTTAGCTTATGAAGAAAGATTTGCTGATATTGGAGTAACCGATTAGGTGGCACAGCACTTATAATTTGAATGCTCAGCTAAAAGAAAGATTGAGAATCTAAAAACAGAACTGGTGTTATCCTGTGTATCAATACTTTCTTTAAATGTTTACTATCTCAGTAACAAGACATAAGCCTACCAGGATAAACTAGCCCTTTTAATAATACAAAGGGATAAATTAATTGTGCTTTGTTCAACTCATCAAAGAACTTTTAAGATAGACTTTGGCCACTGTCAGCGACTGTGGCTATCAAATTGGATGCTAGAGAAGAAACTGATTGAGGCAGAAAATAATCAGGTATTTAGACTTAAATACGAACAACTTGTGAACACAACAGAAGGAGGAAATAAATCATGAGACAAATCTTGTTCTCAAGATACTTAGAAGCTTTGAAAAACCAAGAGCGTGGCATGTTTAAAGTTAATATTTTCAGATTAAGTAGAGCAAAATTCAAAGTAGTTGAAATAAGGTCAGATCATTGAAAGAAGAATGATATAAAGAACTAAAATCATTAAAACACAACAATAAAACTAAACAAACAAGCAAACAGGAAAATATTCCTCAAATATAGTAGGCAATGAAGAAAGAATAGATAGTATTTTATTGGTTTGTCAAAGAAGAAGGGAAAACTAGTAATATAAGGTGGTATAAAAACTGAAGCTTTTCAATGCATACATTTCTGCTTCCTCAAATAACACAGTGTGTTAGATGACTGGCTGAATCAACTAACAGTTGTATTACAAAGATACAAGATGTAAGCTATTAGGAAAATAAATAGAGCTCCTGGATATATTGCTATTACTGCATATCCAGGCTTACTTATGGACCTAAAGATATATTTGCAGTGCTACCAGCTTCAATGAGAAAGGAATATAGAATACATTCCTGAAAACCAGTAAAAGGAAAATAATATGTTATCTTAGAAAATTGTAGGAGAGGAGGCCAGGCACAGCGGCTCATGCCTGTAATCCCAGCACTTTGGGAGGCTGAGGCGGGCAGATCACAAGGTCAGGAGTTGAGACCAGCCTGGACAACATAGTGAAACCCTATATACTAAAAATAAAAAAATTAGCCGGGCGTGGTGGTGGGTGCCTGTAATCCCAGCTGCTCCGGAGGTTGAGGGAGAAGAATCGTTTGAACCCGGGAGGCGGAGGTTGCAGTGAGCCGAGAGAGCACCACTGTACTCCAGTCTGGGCAACAGGGTGAGGCTCCGCAGGAAAAGAAAACTGTAGGAGAGGAAAGAAAGATTATTCTTGAGAATTATAGAATGATCAAACCAAAATAATATTAAAACCAAGTACCAGCAGTCATTTTGCATAGTCCAGATACGCACAAATTTCAGTTACCACATTTTAATTACCACTTACCCCTGAAAAACATGCTTCAAGTCTTAGTTATTACTATACATTTAACTGCATGAAGTACAGACTTATTATAGCTAGCTTTACAGTTGACCAATCACTGCATAAATAACATAAACACATCATGAGCAATGACCAATCACATCACTTCTTTCAAAGTCTGTGGCTAATTGGTCACTGTGCATATGTTATTCAATTCACTTAAAGACAACAGAGTATGCTGGGCAAGCTGGCTCACGCCTGTAATCCCAGCACTATGAGAGGCCGAGGTGGGCAGATCACCTGAGGTCAGGAGTTCGAGACCAGCCTGCCCAACATGGTGAAACCCCGCTCTATTAACACACAAAAAATTAGCCGGGCACAGTGGAGGGCGCCTTAATCCCAGCTACTCCAGGAGAATCACTTGAACCCGAGAGGCGGAGCTTGCAGTGAGCCGAGATGGCGCCACTGCACTCCCGCCTGGGCAACAAGAGCAAAACTCTGTCTCAAAAAAAAAAAGAACTCCAACTCGTATTCAAAGCAAAGTTCCCAAATCAATAAATAATAAAATACAAAGCAAATGTTCTCTCCTTGGTCTGCTCTCTTCTTTCCCCTCCTGCTCCTTCATTCCCCACACATACTCTTCCCTGCACTGACCCATGTGGTTTTGGAGCAGAGACAGAAGAGAGAAATTTCTCTTTGGGAAAGTACCCATGGTTTGCTGTCTGTCTCTTTGTTTAGCTCACGTTTATAGGCCCAGTGGGGAAGACCAGAGAATGCAAGAGGCCCTGCACTCCAGCCTGGGCGACAAGATTGAAACTCCGTCTCAAAAAAAAAAAAACAAAAACAGAAAAACAAAAACAAAAACAGTAGAATTACGTTGCTTGCCTGTAATAACCCCATGTTACATTTTACAAAACCCATGTCATATTTTACAAAACAGGTGATCAAAAATGGTCAAGGGCCAATAAAGATACCAATGCAGCAGATAAACAAAACCTGGTGAACATTGGAAGCGAAATTCTAATAGAACACAGTGGAATTATAGAAGAAGTAGCTGATAATGGGAAAGTTGCACCGTAGATGTCTGAAAAACTAGAAGTGCAGCCAGAGGAACTTGCTGAAGGCGTCCTTATAGATACAAATGAGGAATGTGACGATGACAAAAAGGGTAACGGTGTCCTAGAGGAATCGATGCTGGCAAAAAGACTTCACTTTCAAGGAACTCAGAAATATTTCTTGACTGAAAGTGCAAATAATAAATAAATGAGCTGAGATACACTTAGGGCAGAAGATGACAATTCACTGATACATAGAAAAGATGCTCACGCCACACCATACGCCTTACTATGAGAAGAAAATAACCAAAGTTCAAATTAGTAAGTTTTTTACAAAGAAACAGTTTTCTCAATTTCCTAATGTTTTAAATTAGAATGTAAAAATATACACGTTTTATGTTGTTTTCCATTTCCCTATATATTTTAAATGATAGTAAGAATTTTTAATATTTTGATGAACATTTTAAAAGTGATGGAACTGTCGCATTTTTCCCCACTGATTATTAAAATTGCTTTGCATAGTTTCAGCTGAAATTCAGTTTTCTGATTCTGTACTACTGCGTAAAGCGAGAATTGCCTATGTTAATCTGATTTCTATGTTAGAATAATACAACACATTGCCCAATTGTATTTTGTGAAGAGCAAGGTACTCAAGATTAATTTTACTTTTTATCTATGCCCTACACTGGAATGAGAAATAGACAGGTATGTTAGATATTTTCCTGAATACTCAGATGTATCTCACAAAAATATTTTTTATGGGATTATTTAGTACTTGCTCTATGTTCTACACTGTGCTGGCACATGTAAAGAAAACAAAAGCATTTACTTCCGTACCTTTATAAAAATAACCATAAATCTAAATGAGCACAAATGAAGCAACCAGAAAACAATTAAGTATTATATTATATTCATTTCTGATAAGGAGAGATTAATGTGATAATACAAGGCTTCCTGGGAAATTGGGCTAGAGCAGAGTGGGCATTTGAGTTAAGAGGTGAATCATGAGAAAGAGTCAGAAAACAATTAGAAAATTTATGGTTGCATAAGTGCATGTAAATATTAAAAATCTCACTAAAAACAGACCTAATATAACATACATACTAATTATGATGGGAGAGAAAAAAAGAACACATAGCAATGTCAATTACCTCATCATTTATACAGAGGGCCAATCAACATAGTTAAAAATCATGGTGCTAGGCCGGGCATGGTGGCTAACGCCTATAATCCCAGCACTTTGGGAGGCCGAGGTGGGTGGCTCACCTGAGGTTGGGAGTTCAAGACCAGCGTGATCAACATGGAGACACCCTGTCTCTATTAAAATACAAAATTAGCCAGGTGTGGTGGTACATGCCTGTAATCCCAACTACTCAGGAGGCTGAGGCAGGAGAATCGCTTGAACCCGGGAGGCAGGGGTTGCGGTGAACTGAGATCGCGCCATTGCACTCCAGCCTGGGCAATGAGAGTGAAACTCCATCTCAAAAAAAAAAAAAAACACACATACACACACAGTGCTTTTCTTTATTCTTAATCTCAGAGGATTTTTAAAGAAACTAATAACCGATGTTGCTTAAGAATATTTGCCTAAAAATTAGAAGTATATTCCTATTTACTCCTGTTTCTTTTTATTTTGCAAAATATAATAAAATTTAATAGAATTTAAGTTAAAAAGAGCATATATGCTGTTAACACTTTCTTCTCACATTATTCTTTTCTTCTGTTTCTCTTTTCCTGTTCAGTATGTATGAATAGAGGAATATTTTCTATAATGTTCTGCAAATATTAAAGTTGGCTTTTAGTCTGTGACTACTGGTGATTTTAAATGATTATTATTCTTTTGACTTGAAATTTTAATACAGTTTAATTATCTGTGTTTTATACAGGTCTTATTTTAATTTATTAAAACTCACTGCTTAAAGTAATGTGTTATAAATATACTAATTCTGGGACACATGAGAAAATTTAAAAAGGTGAAGAAAGTCATGTATTCTATCATACAAAGATCTTGCAATTAATATTTTATGTTTGCTGGATTTTTCCTATTTTTTTCCCATTCAAATTTCTGTATATACAGATTCGCTATTATTCTGTACATACATTTTTAATTATGTTTTCCTTTACCATAGCATTTATTTCATTGATGTATTTCTAACATAATAAGACTTGAAGTTTGAAATTACTCCTTGATCCATGGGTTGCAGAATGGATGTTGTGTTTGCAGGCATGGAAACAACATTAATCTTCTTATACATCTTCTTCAGAGCTTTTATGTGATTGGGTATATTGTCAATGAGCAGTACCATTTTGAAAGTAATCTTTTTCTTCTAAGCAGCAGATCTCAACAGTGGGCTTAAAATAGTCAGTAAACCATACTTTAAACAGGCTTGCTATCCTTCATAAAGCTATAGCTGCCTTGATGGATCTGAGCAAAGTATACTGAGAACCTTCTAAGAGAGACTCACCATTCTCTGCCGCGAAGAACTTTGTGATTCATGAAAGGAGATCACAGTATTATGCATAGGAGTTTGGAAGAAGTTGATTCCAACCCTCATACATGGCAATGAGGGGCTCAAGACTTCAGTGGAGGAAGTTTAACTGGAAATGTGGTAGAAATGTCAAGAAAACTAGAATTAGAAATAGAGCCTGAGATGTGACTGAGTTGCTGCAATCTCATGGTAAAAAACAGATAAGGAGTTGTTTCCTAGGGATGAACAAAGAAAGTGATTTCTTGAGATGGAATATACTCCTGGTGAAGAGGCTGTGAACACTGAGACGACAACAAATGATTTCAAGTATACATAAACTGGGTTAATAAAGCAGCAGCTGGACTGGAGAAGATTGACTCCGATTTTCAAAATGGTAAAATAGTATCAAATAGCATCACATGCTATGGAGAAATCTTTCATGGGAGTCAATCAGTGCAACCAACTTCATTGTTGTGTCATTTTCACAATTTGCCACAGCTACCCCAAGTTTTAGCAACCACTACCCTGATCAATTAGCATCCATTAACATCAAGGCCAGACTCTCCACAGGCAAAAAGATTATTTGCTGAAGGCTCACATAATTGTTAGCACTTTAAGCAATAAAGTATATTAAAATTAAGGTATGTACATTGTTTTTCAGTCATAATGCTATTGCACACTTAACAGACCGAAGTACATTGTAACTTAACTTTTATATGCACTGGAAACCAAAAGCTTCATGTGACCTGCTTTATTGTGATATCTGCTTTATTGCAGTGGTCTGGAACTAAACCTACAATACCTCTGTGGAATGCTGAGATAATGAACAGAAATTTATTGGATCATGGTTCTTGAGGCTGAGAATTGCAAGACTGAGGAACTGGCATTTGGTGAGGGCCTTGTTATACATCATCCCGTGAAGGAAGAGTAAAGAAAGAGCAAAAGAGGGAACAAGAGGTCCCTGAAGAGGTTCTTTACTTTCCTAGTTCTCCTTGAAGAGGTCCTTCACTTTCCTTATTAGCTGTATTCCTGGGTATTGCATTCTCTTTGTAGCAATTGTAAATGGGCATTCATTCATGATTTGGCTCTCTGCTTGTCTTTTGTTATTGTATGGAATGCTTGTGATTTTTGCACATTGATTTTGTATCCTGAGACTTTGCTTAAGTTGCTCATCAGCTTAAGAAGGTTTTGGGTTGAGACTATGGGGTTTTCTAGATATAGGACCATATCATCTGCAAACAGAGACACTTTGACTTCCTCTCTTCCTATTTGAATACCTTTACTTCTTTCTTTTGCATGATAGGCCTGGCCGGAACTTCCAAAACTATGCTGAAAAAGAGCCCATATAGCTAAGATAATTCTAAGCAAAAAGAACAAAGCTGGAGGCATCACTCTATCTGACTTCAAACTATACTACAAGGCTACAGTAACCAAAACAGCATGGTACTGGTACAAAACAGACACATAGACCAATGGAGCAGAATAGAGATCTCAGAAATAAACAACAACCATCTGATCTTGGACAAACCTGATAAACACAAGCAATGGGAAAAGGATTCCTTAATTAATATATGGTGCTGTGAAAACTGGCTAGCCATATACAGAAAACTGAAACTGAACCACTTCCTTACATCTTACACAAAAATTAACTCAGGGTCGATTAAAGGCTTAAATGTGAAATTGAAAACTGTAAGAACCCTAGAAGAAAATCTAGGCAATACCATTTGGAACACAGGCACAGGCAAAGATATCATGACAAAAACATCAAAAGCAATTACAACAAAAGCAAAAATTGACAAATGGGATCTAATTAAACTAGAGAGCTTCTTCACAGCAAAAGAAACTATCAATAGAGTAAACAGACAACCTACAGAATGGGAGAAAATTTTTTCAATCTATCCATCTGACAAAGGTCTAATATCCAGAATCTACAAGGAACTTAAACAAATTTACAAGAAAAAATATCAAACAACCCCATTAAAAAGTGGGCAAAGGACATGAACAGATACTTCTCAGAAGAAGACATTTATGAGACCAAAAACACATGAAAAAAAGCTCAACATCACTAATTATTAGAGAAATGCAAATCAAAACTAGAATGAGATAGCATCTCACACCAGTCAGAATGATGGTTATTAAAAAATCAAGAAACAACAGTTGCTAGAGGCTGTGGAGAAATAGGAATGCTTTTATACTATTGGTAGGAATGTAAATTGGTTCATTCATTGTGGAAGACAGTGTGGCAATTCCTCAAAGACCTAGAACCAGAAATAAGATTTTACCCACGAATCCCATTACTAGATATGTACCCAAGGAATAGAAATCATTCTGTTATAAAGATACATGCACACACATGTTCATTGTAGCACTATTCACAATAGCAAAGACATGGAACCAACACAAATGCCCATCTATAATAGACTGGATAAAGAAAATGTGGTAGGTACATATACATCATGGAATACTATGCAGCCATGAAAAGGAATGAGATCATGTCCTTTTCAGGGACATGGATGGAACTGAAAGCCACTGTCTTCAGCAAACTAACACAGGAACAGAAAACTAAACATTGCATGTTCTCACTTAGAAGTGGGACCTGAACAATGACAACGCATGGACATACAGAGGGGAACAACACACACTGGGGCCTCTTGGCAGGAGTTGGGGGAGAAAGAGCATCAGGATAAATAGCTAATGCATGTGACGCTTAGTAGCTAGATGACAGGTTGATAGGTGCAGCAAACTACCATGGCACACGTTTACCTATGTAAAAACCCTGCACATCCTGTACATGTATCCCAGAACTTAAAATAAAATAAAATAAAAATTTTAAAAGGCCGGGTACGGTGGCTCATGCTTGTAATCCCAGCACTTTGGGAGGCTGAGGCAGGTGTATGACTTGAGGCCCGGACCTTGAGACCAGCCTGGCCAACATGGTCATTTAGTAGAAACCCGGTCTCTACTGAAAATACAAGTTAGCTGAGTGTGGTGGTGCATGTCTGTAATCCAGCCACTCAGTAGGCTGAGGCAGGAGAATCGCTTGAACCTGGGAGGCAGAGGTTGCAGTGAGCCAAGATCATGCCACTGTGTCGAAAACGTCAAATTACTTAATTAAATTAAATTTTTAAAAAAGAAAATTTCTATGGATCTTTTACTGGTTTGTGTAGTGTCATGGAGCCTAGTTGGAAATAGTCAAGAAAGAGGAAAGCAAGAAAAAAACAGCAGGAAAGCAAGAAGATAATCTATTCAATACCATCCCATCTAGAATTCTTTGACAACTTATATGAAAACACTGTATGTGTATACATAAATATATTTCTCACTACAATAATAATTATTATTATATATATTTTTTGAGACGGAGTCTTGCTCTGTCGCCCAGGCTGGAGTGCAGCATGGGATCTCGGCTCACTGCAAGCTCCACCGCCCAGGTTCACGCCATTCTCTTGCCTCAGCCTCCCGAGGAGCTGAGACTACAGGCACCTGCCACCACACCCGGCTAACTTTTTGTATTTTTAGTAGAGATGAGGTTTCACCATGTTAGCCAGGATGGTCTCGATCTCCTGACCTTGTGATCCGCCTGCCTCAGCCTCCCAAAGTGCTGGGTTTACAGGTGTGAGCCACCTTGCCTGGCCCACTATAATTGTATTTTATAAGCTGTAGCTGTACAATGTGAAAAGTGAGGCAATTATCCTAATTAGTTGATTGCAAGTAATTATTAGTAGAATTAACTATCTCTACAGTAAGTGGTATTAGGTTATAGGCAAAGTTTCTTGAGGCTCTATCCTAGAAAACTGTAAAAAAGAAAAGGACATAAAGGTACACCGTGTAACCTCACAGACAACTAAATGGAATCTGGTCAATGGAATTGAGGCAGCAGAACAGGGTCTGGAGTCAGGGAACCTAAGGTCGATTCATGGTGACTTCCTAGAACTAAATCAAAAGGAACCCCCCCAACTTTCCACACCAAAGTAACACATTGGAGACTACTTCCTTTGCAACCCACCCTTTCTTTTGATGAGTGTCAGATGGAAAATTGAAAGTACCTCTGATTGGTTGCTTTCCACAACCAATCACATTGATTGCAGGCCAAGTCTTCCTTTGCATAGAAGTATAACTTTGTAACTTCACTTTAGCCTCTGACTGGCTGCTTTCCACAACTAATCAGATGTTTGCATAGGGTGTAACCTTTGTAACTTCACTTCAGCCTCTGATTGGTTGTGAAAAGCTTTCTGCAAACAATCAGACTGATGGTGGGCCACTACTTCATTTGCATGGAGTGTACACCAAGTGGTCAATGGGAAACCTCTAGATGGTATTTAAACCCCAGAAAATTCTGTAACCGGGCTCTTGAGCCCCTATGCCCGGGCCTGCTCCCACCCTGTGGAGTGTACTTTTGTTTTCAATAAATCTCTGCTTTTGTTGCTTCATTCTTTCCCAGCTTTGTTTGTGCATTTTGTGCAATTCTTTGTTCAAAACGCCAAGAAGCTGGACACCCACCCCCGGTAACAGAATTGGAATATTCTAATTTTTAAGCACAATATAGAATAAACTGCTTTGTAAGTAACACTTAAGAAATGTAAGTGAGCCCTCTCTTAAGCCTTAATATCTGAGAATTTACTGACTTTGGCAATGTAGCTACTATGTTCTTAGAAAAAATAACTTTAGCTGATAAATAAAAAGACCAAAAGTGTGTATGTTAAAGTCAGCACATCCTTTCAACCTCTGAGTTATACAAAAAGGATAAGGTATAATAGAACACAGAGGAATAGAACACATTAAGAAACAAGACATACATATTGGGTAATTAAATGTATTTATTGTGAATTCCTGTAGATATTTTTTCATGCTACTCAGTATTCACACTGAATTAGACATTACTTGGTTTTAAAAATTCTTTAAATGGATTCTTCTCTTACATAACAGCATAAAACCTATTTGAAAAAATTACACAATTAGTTATGCTTTGGGTACAGCCTGCACTTTGTTGGTTAAAAAAATTTACTTTATTCAGAATGAAATTTCTAAGTAGGAGCAAACAAGTCTTGTAGGAATAATTTTAAAGATATCTTTCAAAGCTGGATGTACAGAAAGCCAAAACGAAGACCGTCATTATGTTGTTAAAATTCCAGAAGTCCTGTTCTATTGAGCTCTAAATGCACATCACACTGAGTTATTTTTGTTGGAACAATCTAATTAGAAAGGAATATATTCTGGAATCATTTAAATCTATCAGAGGAAGAGAATTAGTGCAACTGTATCATCTAGACTTTCTGAGTGCATACATCCTATTAATGCCAAGTACTTCTATAAAATGCAAAATAGTTACTTCCCTTTACTCTGTATTTATGTTAGTGTGTACAATTTAAACTAAGCAACAGCACACTTAAGCCAATAATCTTCATATAAAACCAAAATGATTACGTAAAAAGTAGCTATTGTAATGGTATGTATTCCAAACTACTCTAGAGCTCCCATTTTCCAGTTTATTTATTTGTATGTTTTCTTTCAACTCTGTAGCAGTGACATTATCTGTACACGGTTAAACAGTTTCTGATCTCAATGTTTATCTAGGGGAATTAAAAAATCTCTTTGGAAACTTGGCTAAGAGACTGAGAGATAAACAGAAAACTGACAGATGGGAAGAATAATATTGGTAATAATTAGCTGGATCCAGACTACTTAAAAAGATCTCAACTACTGCCCTAACTGTATAAGCATCACACAAAGGCATACGAAACAGTGCAGAACAGTAATACTATCCCCGATGACAGGCTAATTTGGGTTCTGGAGATACCTCTGTCCTTTGCCACTTCTCTAACTTCAGGCAAGTTTCTCTATGTCTCTAGGCTCATCAAAAAAATGGATTTAATAATCACAAGGACTGCTTTGGATTGTTGATGACCAAATAGGATAGTTTAAGCCTTTAGGTGTAGCATGGTGCCTGACAGCATAATCATTTCGCAATAATATTAGCTGTTATTATCAGGTAGCAGCAAACCAGGTATAAAGGGGGCACCTATAAATATAGTAGTTGAATTATGGCAATTGGTCATTTCAAAACATTTGGAAAGGTAATATCAAAATAAAGGAAATTAATCTCTTCATCTGCAAGTGTCACAGAAGGGACATGACTTCAATATAAACAAGAAATTCCTTTAGTTAGCCAAGTAATTTAAACACTGTGATAATACTGGATGTTGGGAGGCTGGTAGAGATGGTCAGGGTTGGGATGAGCAGTGTGTGAGTATGAAGGAGCAATGTGAGAAGTGGGACTGTGAAATAAACACCAAGTTCTAAACTGTCAATATCTCCTGGCTATTTCACTTATTTTTATAAAGTATTCTTTTATTTCTTTGGACATTCAAATTTAAGCTATTCTAAGAGAAAACAAACATACTTATTAACTTGTTAAAAAATATCATCCTAATCCCCCCACTGTAAAATGATGCATTGTTTTCTCTGAATTTTCTCAGGACTATAAATTCCATGATGCATGTGGCTTTTCTGATACCCATTCCATTTGCTACACCTAGTGAGATTTAATTACTGTGTCAGCGATCTAGTTTATGAACCTGTAACTGAAAACCAATGCTTTGGGTGACGATGGAACAAGACTTCAAGTTGGAGAGCAAATTCAGATGAAGCCAAGTTTTTTTCAATAGCATTTCATAGGAGAGTGACATGTATTCTACTAGCAAGGACATGGGATGGGATCAAATATTTCCTGCAGGAAGCATTGAAGAGAAATTATTTTTGCTGCAGTGTTATAAACAGACAAGGTTGTAGCCCTTATAATCATATACTATTTTAATTATTGACCAGTTATGCTAGAAAGCACGCAAATACCACATCTTCCAAAACTAATATTGACAACTCACCACGGTGAAACTGGGTGCTGAGTCAGAAATAAGTTAATATTCTTTTGCTGAGCACTTACTGTATTAGCAGTTATTTGGGGCAAGTAAAAAGAATGAGAAACACAGGTCCAAGGTGAACTATTTTCCATCCAACTTCATGAAGGCAACATATATTGTTAACACTCTGGGTTAGGCTTTGAACCCTACTTCTATAATTTCCTGGTTAGATAACATTCGGCAGGGTGCATAACCTCACTGAGAGTCTATTGACTTAGCTGTAAAATCACCAAGACATTATCAACTTCTGTATGTGGAGCTGCAGAGATGATCAATGGGTGTATTCCACCCTAAACATAGTCATTCTCTTTATGTCTATAAAGCATTTACCATTTAATGGCATAAAATATGTGAAAATATTTCTACACCATAATAGATGTGATCTTGTTTGTTAGAAGTAAAATGTGAATTATCGACACCATATGAAGTAAAACATTTATAATTAACCTGGTTTCTAGTATAAGACTGGAGAGTCTGTGGCAACTACATCCTTATGATGGCCCTAATACCATCCTTAACATACTGAAATGAGCTGTGTTCCAGAAGAAAAAGTTACTCACTTTGATGTCCCACTCTGAACTACAAGCTTGGGTTTGGTGAATACTTAAGGAAGAAATTGAGGTGACCAGAGAGGCTTTTAAACTACTTTGAACATCATTTTCCCTCTAATGGAAGGAATGGCCAGAGATAAAACACAGACCTTCAAAAGTCACCTGCAAAAAGATTTACTGATAGCATATCATAAATTACCTAATTATAATATAGAAATTTAACTTTCTAGAGAGAAAAGTTTCAGAAATTTATTTTATGTTCATTTCTGTGGTCCACTGTCTCATCTGAAAGTCTGCCAGAATCTCTTAGGCTTTTAAATTACAGAAATTATTTGAGACAGACATTTTGGAAGCTCACCATAGAAAGGGAAATTTATCAAGTTTTAGGCATTAAGACTTTTATTTTACTTTCTCTATATATTTGAAACAGGTCAATTCCAGGTTGGAAAATTCCTGCCAGATATTCCCATTAGAAAATACACCAAAAAACTTTTCTCAAAGCTAAGGACTTTATATATGTCACATATATTTTTGAAAAATTAGAAATATTTTGGTTATACATTATTTACATAGTTTAGCCTATTTTAATCATTTTTTCTCTTGTGCACATAACCAGATGAAACACTGAAATTCATAAATTATGTTATTCAACTATGATGTTAAATCATAGACCTGGGGGCCAGGTGCAGTGGCTCACGCCTATAATCCTAGCACTTTGGGAGGCAGGGGCAGGTGGATCACCTGAGGTCAGGAGGTCAAGACCAGCCTGGCCAACGTGGCAAAAGCCCTGTCTCTACTAAAAATACAAAAATTAGCTGGATGTGTTGGCAAGCACCTGCAATCCCAGCTATGTGGGAGTCTGAGGCAGGAAAATAGCTTGAACCTGGGGAGGTGGAGGTTGCAGTGAGCTGGGATCACACCATTGTTCTCCACTCTGGGTGACAACAGTGAAACTCCATCTCAACAACAGCAAAAAAAATCAGAACTGGAAAGAAATTTCAGTTATAAGTAAACTCATAACACTATGATTCCTAAAGTCTTTTCTGTGAATGTTCATTCCCTTCCTAAAAATTTAACTAAATTTAAGATATCTGATCTCAGAGAAGGAAAAGTTTTAACAGTATTAAGATAGCTATTTTCTTCTTCCAAGAACAATTAATAGAGTAAATCTTCACTTAAAATCCTCAATAGGTCCTTGAAAACTGCAGCCCTAAGTGAAAAGATGTATAACAAAACCAATTTTACCAAAAGCAATTTATCTAAACAACAGTGAAGTTTCTAAGGCATATTTCTGGTCACAAGAACATCACCAAATTTCTAAAGACGAAATCACTTCCAATACTAAACGCCGAAATAAACATGAGCTGTACAGACATTTAAGAAAGATAAATCAAAGGAACTAAGATAATGATTTACCAAGTTTTGGTGAATCAGTGAGTGGAGGTTGTAGTGGTGGGGGATTAAATCAAAGAAGAAATGTTCGTAAAACGAAAATTGTGAGGAGCACCTCCTCCAACCACACAGTTACAAAACAAGTAATTATAAAGAAGGGAGCTTGCTGAACACATTTCTACTGCATCTTTATTGTCTTGCATTTTTATGATTATCATCTACTCGAATTTTTGACAATAATTTTATTTATTCATTCATTCATTCATTCATTCATTCTCTAACCCACTTACTGCAGGGTTGGGGGTGGCTGCAGCCTGTCCCCTTAGCTCAGGACACAAGGCAGGAACCAGCTCTGGCCAGGACACCGTCCTATCACAGAGCCACTTACACCCACACTCAGTCTCACTGGGACCACGTAGACACAGCAATTTCCTGAATCTTTGGGATGTGAGAGAAAACCAGAGGAATTGGAGAAAATCCACCCAGACAGTGGGAGAACATGCCAACTCCACACAGACAGTGGCTCTGGCAGGGATTGTTTTTCTCATCTGTTTTAATGAAAGGACTTCGAATGGAAGGAGTTTATTTGAGCACCTGCTGTGTACTACTTTTAAAATACACTTTATTATTCATGGTTTACAGAAAAATTGGACAGAAAGTACAGAGAATTCCCATATAACTCCTGTGCCGACACATACCCAACGTTCTCTACCATCAACATCACACATCAGAATGGTACTGGTTATAATCCATGAGCCGACATTGACATGTCATTATCAACCAAAGTCCATAGTTTATATTAGGGTTACATTACAAACCCACATTCTATGGATTTTGACAGTGTATAAGGAAGGCATCTACTATTGTATCATGCACATTAGTTTTATTGCCTTAAAAATCTCTTTGTTCCACCTATTTATCTTTCCCTCCTTCAACCCATGGCAACCAGTGTTTCTTTTTTTGTTTGTTTTGTTTTTTTGAGACAGGGTCTTTCTCTGTTGCCCAGCCTGGAGTGTAGTGGTACAACCTCTGCCTCCTGAACTCAAGCAATCTCTTCGCCTCAGCTTCCCAAGTAACTGTAACTACAGGCATATACCACCACGCCTAGGCTAATTTTTAGCTTTTTTTTTTTTTTTTTTGTAGGGACCAGGTTTTCCTATGTTTCCCAGGCTGGTCTCGAACTGCTGGGCTCAAGCGATCTTCCTTCCTTAGCCTTCCAAAGTACTGGGATTACAGGTGTCAGCCACCTCACCCAGCCTCCACTGATCTCTTTACTGTCTTCATAATTTTTCCTTTTCTAGAATGTCATATAGTTGGAATCATATCGTGTAGAGTCTTTTCAGGCTGGCTTCTTTTACTTAGTAATACACATTTATGTTTCTTCCCTGTCTTTTCATGGCTTGATAGCTCATTTATGTTTAACACTATATAATATTCCATTGTCTGGATGTACCACAGTTTATCCATTTATCTACTGAAGGACATCTTAGTGCTTCCAAGTATTAGAAATTGTGAATACAGCTGCTATAAACATCTGTGTGCAGGCTTTTCTGTGGACGTTAGTTTTCAATTCATTTGGGTCAATACCAAGGAGCACAACTGTTGAATCACATGGTAAGAATATTTTTAGTCTTAAAAGAAACTGCCAAACTGTTCTCCGAAGTACCTGTACCATTTTTGTATTCCCACCAGCAATGAAAGAACTTCTGCTGTTCTATACGCTCCAGCATTTCGTGTTAGTGATTTGGATTTTGGCCATTCTAATGATTTTGCAGTGGCATCTTTTAATTTGCATCTTTTATAACATTTGATATAGAATATATTTTCATAACATTTATTTGTCATCTGTATATCTTTGGTGATGTGTCCATTCAGATCTTCTGCCCATTTTTAATGGACTTGATATTTTTTGGTGAAATTAAAGAGTTCTTTGTATATTTTGGACAACAGTCCTTTATCAGATGTGTCTGTTGCAAGTATTTTTCCTAGTCTGTGATTTGTCTTCTCATTCTCTAGACAGTGTTTCTCACAAAGCAGAAGTTTAATTTCAATGAAATCTAGCTTATCAATTAATTCTTTCATAAATCATGCTTTGGTGGTTCCAATTGCTTCATTATTGCTTGAGAAGCTTATTATCTCTAGGGAATTTTATTACAAGCCTTCTGGTCTTTATTCTGACTTTCCCCTCTGTGTTCTGAGAGAATTTGTGTGACATGCCTTTACCTTCATTAATTAATTCTCTTCAGGGTCAAATCTTCTGTTCATCTACCCTCCTATATTATTTTTAAGTCAGCACCTGGGTGTTTTTTAAATTTGTCTGCACTCTTAACTCAGATTATTCCTTTTTTATTGGAGTCTCATGTAAAATCTTTTAATATATTTCTAAAATAGAAGATATTTGATAAATATTTCTTAATTTATATATTCAAGAGACAGAAATCCCTTGGATATCCTGAAAGCATCACTTCTAATATCAAGAATGTTTTCATATCTGTTGTGATTTTTCTCTGCTTCTGTATTCCTTTGTAGAGTCTCTAGACTGGCCTAGAGATGTTTTATAGTCTGGCAAGAATTGAATGGGTTAAAACTAAGATGATTATTACTAAAACCCCAAATGTTTATTAGAGGGGGCATCAGATCTAAACTGAAGGAGAAAAAAGAAAGAATATCTAGTAATGTAGAGCTCATGCTAATTTGACAGAGTGAAGAGGAAAACAGACATCTAATAACAAGCAGACGCATGATCAAGAATCAAGTCTCTGCATAAGCAGAGATGGAACCCTTAGGGAGAGGGTCATGGCTATGTTGATCTTCTCGATCATGAAGCAGTTCACTCTTCATGCATCTGCCCCAGTGTTCTTGTCCAAAAAGGAAGGGGGTGGTGAAATGAACACCCTTGACTAGCCCTTCAACACCCAGTGGGCTTCCATTTCTTAGGAAAACACAATTTTTTTCCCTCTCACATTAAGAAGTTGTCTGCAGGATTCCACCAGGGCATCTGTCCCGTTTTCTTCAGGAAAAAAAACAAAACCAACCAACCAGACAAACAAAATTCTGCTTCTCTCAAGATGATAATTATATGATGCTCTTTATTTTTGCTTTTCAGCAGAGACTCATCAAGAATACATTTAGCAAAAATACTTTAGAGCTCTAAAATGTACATGATACTCCTTCTGTTTTTAATTACTAATCAGTATTTTACCTCTTTATATATTGCTTTCTATTTTGTAGTACATTCCTTTGCTGACACTACCATCTTGCCAAGAAATCTAGATTTTAACTATTTTTTTTTTAAATTGTATAACATAAAGTTAAGTGCTTATTTTATGGGAAACGGAGTTATATTGTTGAATTCTAAGTAGAATATTATAGAAAGATATTGTGGATAATAAACTCGATGTTAGAAGCCTATGTAGAAAAGATATTGTGTCCTGAAAAAAAAAGCAGAGAGATAAAAAGAAACACAGAGAACAAACATAATTCAAGATGACTGATTACATATCCAAGAACGTTAGATGGTCAAAGACTTTAAGAAGGAATACATTCAAAGCCAGAAAGTCACTTCCTGGTTTTGGTGGAGTTTACCACATGGACAGCAGGTTCCAACAGAAACTAAATCAGTGTTTTCCCAAGGTGCAAATGAGAAAAGGCTTTACCCTTTCAGTACTAATATTATTGTCATCTCCCAATGAAACTGGGAGGTCAGAATAAGATCAATTAGTGCAAATAACTACAATTGCAAGGCTTAGAAATTAGAAGTGTCCTAGCCCAAAGCAGAATTATACTCTAACGCAGTATGTATAATTTACTGCAATTAATTCTGTTTACAATTTTTCACTCAAATTCCCATACACCATGCTCTCAGATATAGTTTTTGACTTAGTGAGTTCAAGATGTAGAAGGATTATTGTCAAAGAAGAGAGAGAAAAGCTCAGAATCACTTTTTTGTGGGCTAAAGAACTTTCCTACTTAACGCTATTGAATGACTGTAGATAATGAACCCCAAGTAGAATGACACCGTAGTGCACATACTTGTTGACTACCCTTAAAAAACCCAACAGTGTTGTTTTAGTCATTCTCCCATAGGTTTTATTACTTTTTAATAACATTTATGCCTCCTTTCTGAATCCTTTCCAAATAGGCCAAGCTCTTAAACTGTAAGCCAAGACTGTACACTTAATCTCGATTTGTCCTTAGCTGTATGTAATAAGATCGCTTCTCAAACATCAGTGAAATGACATCAAAAGAAGGGTAAAGTCATGAATTTAAATATTATACTCAGGAACTAATTCCTTTATGCTGAAGGCAAGAAATCTTCTACAAAAAATGATGAAAGAAACAATATTCAATTATCAATGGCCCTCTCAGTGACCAATTAACAGTGGAACAACAGAGAATCATACTCTCCATCACAACATGAAGGAAAATCAGAAAACGACAAAACTGAATTCTACTAGGATGACTTGATTTTTAAAAGCAAAACAATGGCAACAACAAAAACAGGAATTAAGGAATATCTCATAGAACTTTTTCCTTCATCTACTATTCAGACAATGCAAAAGATTATTTGAGACATTCTCTAAGTTGGATAGTTAGTATATGAGTTAAGACAAGACTGAATGTCTCCTAACTCAAATGTTAAGGATAAAAACCATTTTAAGATCCTTACAAGCTTAACTATAAATGCATTATTAAATTTAACTTTAAAAATAAGCTAAGAACTATTTCTAATTTTATATAAGCATTTTTTTTCCTACATTGGGCACTCATCTTTGACTTTAAAATTAGGTTTTTACAATTTCAAAATACCAGATTAACTTACATTAGGTTCTAAGGTATAGAAAGTCATGTAATTGCTTTGAGTATTCAGGTTCTGTGCAATAATTAAAAAATAACTGCCTCAGTTCCAAAGAAATTCACAAGGTAATTTTCCAGTGATTTCCTCTTGATGTAGAATTCTTAGATGTATTGAAATTTTTTCCAAAGAAATGCGTCTGCTACAGTCAGGCCCTGGCAGAAAAGATGCTGCCTTTAGGAGAAAAACAACCTTTAAAATACATGTTTCAAAATAATACTGATGTCATTACAGTTTGTTTCAGTGAAAATAATCTAAGACAATCTGACTACTTACAACATGAAGCATTGTTCCCTGGAAGAAAAAGCAGGATATATTGAGTTTATAAATTCACAAGTTCCCTCAGACAAAACTGCTGAATTTGAGTTTTTACGATGGGATTGAATTTGAGTTTTAAAATTTGAATTTGAGTTTCAAACACCTGGATTAAATTAATTTCAATGTTTATTTCCTGAGCATATCACGATGAACTAGGGACCACTAAGTTGACTGTGACAGAAAAGGAGGAAGTGTCTGTTGACTTTGAGGTCACCTTGAACCTAAAGTAGACTACAGAGAAAAATCAGCCAAGTCAGCATCTAAGTCATTTAAGAGAAAAAGGCAGGGTTGCACTGCAGAGAAGTAACTAATTCATAAAATACCTTTATGTTTGATCTTTAATTCCAAAATCCTATGGGTTATTTTAAGCATGTTTTGATGAAAGGTGTTTGCAGATAAAAGTTTTACAGGAACTTGACTTCCAGATCTGAAAATTAAGCCTTTTATAATTCAGTATCAGAAACACTAAATGCAGTTTTATGGAGCAAAACTTTGATCACATTTTTTTACATATAAGGTGTATTTTTAACAAGCATTTTAACATCTCAAGTCAATTTGCATTGTTTATAATCAATAATGTCTTTTGATCACTGTTGGTATAGACTGAGACCATTTTAAGTGAAAATTTCTTCATGAGTTTTTGGACCACATTGGTGGTGTGAATTCAGAATATAAATCCGCTTGTGGTTCAAAATCTTTTTTAACCTCTCCCTACTTTGTGCTAAGATTGAGATATGTAACTTTCCCTGCTGTTTCTTTCCACATAGTAGTTTCATTTATTTCTATCCTTACACTAAGAGTGTAATCCTATGGTGTCCCATCTTGGGCATTTTTGCTTTTAGAATATTATAGAAAATAATGATACACTTGGCACTGGAAAATTTCTTAAATTCTCTATAAAGCAGATATTTGTATCACAAGTCTTTGGCCAGGCACAGTGGCTCATGCCTATAATCCCAGCACTTTGGGAGGCCGAGGCAGGCAGATCACGAGGTCAGGAGTTCGAAACCATCCTGGCCAATATGGTGAAACTCCGTCTCTACTAAAAATACAAAAATTAGCTGGGCATGGTGGTGGGTGCCTGTAATCCCAGCTACTTGGGAGGCTGAGGCAGGAGAATCGCTTGAACCCAGAAGGCGGAAGTTGCAGTCAGCCAAGATCACACCATTGCACTGCAGCCTGGGCAACAAGAGTGAAACTGTCTCAAAAAAAAAAAAAAAAAAAAAAAAAAGAAGTCTTCAAGGATTCCAAGAAGTTATCAGTCGTGACCATGTTTTGGACAGGAAAGAAGGGCCATCATGTGCCTCACGAAGGCATGGTCTCTGAGGCATTAGACACTGGCTGTAATTAAATGATAATTCAATTTGCTTTATAGACAGTAAAAGTTTTAACTGTATTATACCTTTTGGTTAAAAACCAAAGTCCCATATCTCCAATTGAAAAAGTAAAGCTAGTTGATATACAGAGGTAAATTAAACTTTATTAGAGGAAAAGATTGCTGTATTAGCATGATACAACATATTTAATTGCTGAATAGCTTTAACACATATATTTGTTTCAGGCTTCAAACAGATCACCAGATAGAAAGCACCATGAAAGCAAAGGTTTTTCTCTGCACTGTTTCCTGCTATTATGGCTAGATTCACAACATTGCTTGGCACATAATAGGGATCCAAGAAATATTTGTTGAATTCATGAATGAATGGGTTGAGTTGCACCCAGTCATACATTGCTATTGTATATGTATAACCATATGGTTCTTCCTGAATTATCAAGTGTTCAGGGCTTGAATTCATGCTTGCTTCATTCTTGGAGTAGTAAGACTACAACCCAATAAGCAGAACCGTCCAGCCGGCAGGCATTAGTCACTGGCTATCTGCTCTGTTGAAACACACTCTAGTTAAATAGACCCTGGTTCTCACCTGGAAGAATCAGTTATCATGGTAACCAGTAAACCATTTTGGCCAATTTGCCATGCTCCAATTGACTAGACTCACTATGTCTTGATTAAGTCTGAGGCTATTAGAGCACAGTTTCATAGACTCTTACTAAATAACATCTTACAGGTACTTTAGGAATGTTTTTCCTAAGAAGTCCAAAAGTTTCTTCATCTGTAACATTATCGTCAAGGAATGCTGCTAAAGAAATGTGCAAGCACACTAATGATCAAATAGGCAAGTAAAGCTCCACGGGAAGGAAATAACAACTTCATATGTAGGTTTTGAAAAGCTGTGATGTCACAGCATATTCTGGGGTACTCAGAAATGAGTATAAATCGCTTGGCTATAGTAGTGTAATCGTCCTGGTTGTAGAGAAGCTATGAACTGATAACAGAAGATAAGCCAAGCTAGATGGGTTTTCCCTTTATATTCTCTTTAATGCAGGTGAATGAAAAAGATAACTTAATGGTGCTTTGCAGCACTAATTATTTGGTAATAATCAAAAACCTTCATGATCTGAAAAAGTTGTTTCAGTACAGCCCATTAAACAATATGAAGAGCTATTATTCCATTCTACCACCTTCCTGCCACTCAGGCATTCATTTGCCAGATGCTTCCTCATTAAGAGCACATAAAATGAGAATAGCATAAACTGCACAATCAGGTGAGTTTATCAAGTCCAATTATGGTACCCATAATAAATACTATCTTTTAAAAATAATTTTGACCAGAACATAATAATTTTCCAATGTTTATATTGAGACTATTTTATGCCACTAGAGAAAGTTCCTCTGATTTTGATTTATGATGTGATTCATAGTGATGAAGGACTCCTCTAATTTAGGCTAGCTAAAATAACAGCATATATTTTTATTCTTCCCAATATGTATAAAGTTATTTAAAATTCACGCTAAGTAATTTGTAGTAAATCAGTCTCCTGATGGAAAATTTTATTCTGTAATTACTCAGTTGCAAACTTATGTTTTTATGGATCAAAACAGGAGTCTTCTAAATGTCTGTATACCAGAAAAACAGAGAGAGAGACAGACATATAGAGGTGAAAGAAGAAAAAAAGAAGGTAGAGGAAGGGGAAAAGGGGGAGGAAGATGAGGAGGAGGAGAAAGAGAAAATAAAGAGAAGAAAACAAAAGAAAGAATTGAAGCCATCGCCCAAAGACATTCTTTTTATTTTCTCCCTTTACTAACCCTTTACACCAGAAAAATTGGTTTTGAACTTGTTCTACACTTGCTACAAAAAAGTAAATTCTCTTTCCCTTGGCTTCTCTGGCCCAGGGAGTTAGTGTTCAGAATTATTAATAAGAGAACAGCATCCTTTCGGCTCATGGTTGGAAGGTATTTCTGAAGCAAGAGCTTCAACAGCTTTGTACAGATGCAAAGGTAAATTGTCAGGCTGGAAAAGAGGTATCAGTACCACCACACAAAGAGTGTAATAGACTAACTTTTAAGAATTAAATGCCTGCAAACCAACTTTTTGCCATGTCTGTACAAGATCTACCATCTTGGTTTAAACATAGAGTTAGCTTCTATGCAAAACAGTGCACTTTGTTAAGGCAGGAATATCTTCCCAAATGTGGAAAATGAATTTAATATCATAGGGAGATAATATTAACCGGCAGTCATTGTGTAGAGGCTATGATCTAGTTTGCATAGCTTCAAAACCTGACTCTGCTACCATGGGAAATTTCTTTAGTCTATGAACCTCAGTTTACCTATCTATACAATGAAAATAGCAGTCGACCTGTTGCATATATTCTTCGGAGAAATGTCTATTCAGATACTTAGCCCAATTTTTATAGTTATCTGTCTTTTTATGATTGAGTTGTAATAGTTATTTATATATTCTAGATAAAAGTCATTTGTCAAATAATTTGTCAAAATTCTCTACCACATAGAATGGTGATGATTACATGGTTTATGACATGCAAAGTGCTCAGAAGTAGGTTTGGCATATGGTACATACTAAAGTTATTATGATAAAGCTTGGACCAGGTTCTCTTAGTAACCTACAAGCCATTAAATGCTTCTCTCCTGGCTGCTAAACACTTTTTGTCCATTAAAGAATGATTGATATTTCACAGAATTCAGGGGTCTTATGACTTGCTCAAAAGAAAGTAAAGAAAGAAAACAATTGTAAGTAAAGAGTTGATGCTTGTTCCATCACCAGACGGACTTACATTTCATCTTCACAACTTTGCTATAATCATCACATATCCATACTATAGTTTCATAGTCTTTTTATATTCAGTTTAGTAAATTTTAAAATAAAAGTGTACATTAATGTTTTAATTTGATTATATATACAAATGTTTTATGCTTGCTATCTTTTAATTTGATATACCTTCAATGTCTGCATTCATTGTTTTTTTGTTTTTGTTTTTGTTTTTTTGTCTTTTTTTCCTCCCTTTTTGTGGAGAACGGTGTCTCGCTTTATTGCTCAGGCAGGTCTGGAACTCCTGGGCTCAAGCTATCCTCCCGCCTATGCTTCCCTAAGATCTGGGATTTACAGGCATCAGCCACCATGCCCAGCCGCATTCACTGGTTATGAAGAAACAGTTTCTTCAGAACATGGCGGATGGGAGGCAGAAATAGATTGCAGCTCTGACTTGGACTGGACCAAGCAGCATGCTGAGGCTTGCATCATGAATTTTAGCACCAGAGCGACTGCAGGAATAAATCAGGAATCCCGAGAGGACCCACAGATCCTCTGCAGGAAGTGGACCGCTCCTGCAAGACCCAAGAGACACCTCAAAAGCTATGAGTGCACAAACTGCAGAAGTGGAAAAGAGACATTCTCGGCCCCTCAACACATCCCCCCACTGGGGAAACTGAAGGTCTAGTTTGCGAGAGAAGATTCTGACCTTACTTGGAGCTCAATCAATTTAGACAGCCAAGTGAAATACAGGAGTAGAGGAAGCAGCAGGAAAGGCTCTGGGAACTCACTGGGTCCCCAAGCAGGCCATTCCTGCCTGGCATCACAGGGATCCTTCGGCAGGGCAGCCAGCAACAGGGGGAAATGCCACAGGGCGAAGGAGTATCTAGCTGAACTTGGTAACAAGTTGAACCAGCTGAGAAGCCTCCTGGCGAAAACTTGCAGGAGGGCATCGGAATAACTAAAGCCCTTTTCTTTTGAAGCTGGGAGGCGGGTAGCTTGGGGAAAGTTCTCAACCCTGCTCACCCATGGCCTGGAAACAGACTCAGTGCTATTAGTGGGTACACGCTGGGAATGAGACCGGCCCTTTGGATGGCGTGAGAGCTGGGTGAGGCCTGTGACTGCTGGATTTCCCCCACTTCCCTGACAACCTGGATGACTCAGCAGAGGCAGCCATAATCCTCCTAGGTACGCAAGTCCATTGACCAGGAAACCTCACCCCCATCCTCCACAGCAGCTGCAGCAAGACTGCCCAAGGAGAGTCTAAGCTCAGATACATCTAGCCCTGCCTCCATCTGATGGTCCTTCCCTATCCACCCTGGTAGCTGAAGACAAAGGGTATATACTCTTGGGAGTTCTAGGACCCTGCCTACTGCCGGTTCTTCTCCATACTACCACAGTTGACGCTCTCTGGAAAGTGCCACCTCCCAGCAGGGGGCCAACCAGCACAAAAATAGAGCATTAAACCACCAAAGTTAAGAACCCTCACAGAGTCCATTTCGCCCCCCTGCCACCTCCACCGGAACGGGTGCTGGGATCCACGGCTGACAGACCCATAGACAGTTCACATCACAGGACTCTGTGCAGACAACTCCCAGGATCAGCCTGGAGCCTGGCAGACTTGCTGGGTGGCCAGGTGGGAAGAGCTTTCTACAGCTTTGCTTTCTACACCTTTGCTCTCAGGAAGCCACATCTATAGGAAAAGGGGGTAGAGTACCACATCAAGGGAACACCCCGGGGGACTAAAGAACCTGAACGACAGCCTTCAGCCCTAGACCTTCCCTCTGACAGAGCTTACCCAAATGAGAAGGAACCAGAAAACCAACCCTGGTGATACGATAAAACAAGGCTCTTTAACGCCTCCCAAAAATCACACCAGCTCACCAGCAATGGATCCAAACCAAGAAGGAATCCCTGATTTACCTAAAAAAGAATTCAGGTTAGTTATTAAGCTAATCAGAGAGGCACCAGAGAAAGGTGAAGCCCAATGGAAGGAAATCCAAAAAATGATACAAGAAGTGAACGGAGAAATATTCAAGGAAATAGAGAGCATAAGGGAAAAACAATAAAAACTTCAGGAAACACTGGACACACTTATAGAAATGCAAAATGTTCTGGAAAGGCTCAGTAATACAATTGAAAAAATAGAGGAAAGAAATTCAGAGCTTGAAGACAAGGTCTTTGAATTAACCCAGTCCGAAAAACACAAAAGAAGAAAAAAAAGAAGAAGAAAATATGAACAAAGCCTCCAAGAAGTCTGGGATTATGTTAAATGACCATACCTAAGCATAATCAGCATTCCTGAGGAAGAAGAGAAATCTGAAACTTTGGAAAACATTTTTGGGGGAATAACTGAGGAAATTTCCCCAGCGTTGCTAGAGACCTAGACATCTAAATAGAAGAAGCACAAAGAACACCGGAGAAATTGATTACACAAAGATCATTACCTAGGCACATTGTTATCATGTTATCTAAAGTTAAGATGAAGCAAAGAATCTTATGAGCTGTGAGACAAAAGCATCACCTAACCTATAAAGGAAAATCTGTCAGATTAGGGGCAGATTTCTCAGCAGAAAACCTAAAAGCTAGAAGAGATTGGGGCCCTATCTTCAGCCTCCTCAAACAAAACCGTTATCACCCAAGAACTGTGTATCCAGTGAAACTAAGCATCATATATGAAGGAAAGATACAGTCTTTTGCAGACAAACAAATGCTGAAAGAATTTACCACTACCAAGCCACCACTACAGGAACTGCTAAATCTTGAAACAAATCCTAGAAACACATTAAAAGAGAACCTCTTAAAAGCACAAATCTCACAGGACCTATAAAACAAAAACACAGTTTAAAAAGCACAAAAAAAAAAAAAAAAAAAAAACCAAGGTATATAGGCAACAAATAGCATAATGAATGGAATGGTAGCTCATAGCTCAGTACCAGCATTGAATGTAAATGGCCTAAATGCTCCACTTAAAAGATACAGAAGCATAGAATGGATAAGAATGACCAACAACTATCTGTTGCCTTTAAGACGCTCACTTAACACACGTAAGAACTCACATAAACTTAAAGGGGTGGTAAAAGGCATTTCTTGCAAATGGACACCAAAAGCAAGCAGGGGTAGCTATTCTTGTGTCAGACAAGACAAACTTTAAAGCCACACCAGTTAAGAAAGACAAATAAGGGCATTATATAATGGTAAAAGGATGTGTCCAACAGGAAAATATCACAATCCTAAACATGTATGTGCCTAATACTGGAGCTCCCAAATTTATAAAACAATTACTAATAGATCTAAGAAATGAAACAGACAGCAACACAATAATAGTGGGTGTTAGGGTCCACCCAACTGGACTGTTTCCCCCTCCCATGGACTAAGCACCAAAGGCCAAAAAGTAAAACCCTCTACCCCAAACCTACCTGTAACTGTTTGACTGGAGGCCATCTGTCTCAGGATGTGGTTAAGATGTGTACCTTACACAATAGAACTGGAAAGAAAAACATCTCCAGGATGTCAGACACCTGGCACAAAGCACCCCGTCCACTGTTTTCTTTTTCCTTCACCCTGACCCAATTCTACACCCTATGAAACCTTGCTATAGCCTGTAAGTGGGAATGCCTCCTCTGCTTTTGTCAAGAGATAGCCCAGCAGGACTGACAATCAATCAGCTTGCCTGAACTTGGGTCTATTAGCCTCATTCCCTTCTGGGCTGTCCTTCCAATTATCCCTTACAGTGGGGACTTCAATACTCCACTGACAGCACTAGACAGGTCATCAAGACAGAAAGACAACAGAGAAACAATGGATTCAAACTATACCTTGGAATAAATGGACTTAACAGATACACACAGAACATTCCATCCAACAACCACAGAATACACATTCTATTCAATAGCACATGGCGCTTTCCTAAGATAGACCATATGATAAGCCACAAAACAAGCCTCAATAAATCTGAGAAAATTGCAATTATACCCAGCACTGTCTCAGACCACAGAGGATTAAAACTGGAAATCAGCTCCAAAGGAAACCTTCAAAATCATGCAAATACATAGAAATTAAATAAACTGCACCTGAATGAGCATTGGGTCAAAACAAAATCAAGATGGAAATTAAAAAATTTTTCAAACTGAGTAATAGTGACGCAACCTACCAAAACCTCTGGGATACAGCAAAGGCGATGCTAAGAGGTAAGTTCATAGCCCTAAATGCCTACAGCAAAAAGACTGAAACAGCACAAACTGACTATTTAAGGTCACATCTCAAGGAACTAGAGAAACAAGAATAAACCAAATCCAAACCCAGCAGAAGAAAGAAAATAACCAAGATCACAGCAGAACTAAATGAAATTAAAACAAAAAATACAAAAGATAATTGAAACAAAAAGCTGGGTCTTTGAAAAGATAAATAAAATTGATAGACAATTAGCAAGGTTAACCAAGAAGAGAAGTGAGAAAATTCAAATAACCTAAGTAAGAAACAAAACAGGAGATATTAAAACTAACACCACAGAAATACAAAAAGATCATTCAATGCTATTATGAACACCTTTATGCACAAAACTTGAAAACGTAAAAGAGATAGATAAAATCCTAGAAAAAGACAACCCTCCTAGCTTAAATCAGGAAGAATTAGATACCCTAAAAAGACTATTAACAAGCAGTGAGATTGAAACATTAATTTAAAAATTACCAACAAAATAAAGTCTAGGACCAGAAGGATTCACAGCAGAATTCTGCCAGACATTAAAAGAAGAATTGGTACCAATCCTATTGACACTATTCCACAAGATAAAGAGGGAACACTCCTTAAATGATCCTATGAAGGCAGCATCACCCTAACCAGGAAAAGGACATAACCTAAACCAGGAAAGGACCTAACCAAAAAAGAAAACTACAGACCAATATCCCTGATGAATACAGATGCTAAAATCTTTAACAAAGTACAAGCTAACCGGATCCAACAACGTATCAAAAAGATAATCCACCATGATCAAGTGGGTTTCATACCAGAGATGCAGGGATGCTTTAACATACACAACTCAATAAATGTGATACATCACATAAACAGGATTAAAAACAAAAATCACATAAGCATCTCAATAGATGCAGAAAATCCAGCATCTATTTGACAAAATCCAGCATCCCTTTATGATTAAAACTCTTAGCAAAATCAGCATACAAGGGACATAACTCAAGGTAATAAAAGCCATCTACGACAAACCCACAGCTAATATAATACTGAGTGGGGAAACGTTGAAAGCATTCCCTCTGAGAACTAGAACAAGACAAGGATGCCCACTATCACCACTCCTCTTTAACATAGTACTGGAAGTCCCAGCCAGAGCAATCAGACAAGAGAAGGAAATAAAGGGCATCCAAATTGGTTGAGAGGAAGTCAAACTGTCGCTGTTTGCTGACGATATGATCATTCACCTCAAAAACTGAAAGACTCCTCCAGAAAGCTCCTAGACCTGATCAAAGAATTCAGTAAAGTTTATGGATACAAAATTAATGTACACAAATTAGATCTCCTATACAACAACAGTGACCAGAGAATCAAGTCAAGAACTCAACCCTTTTTGCAATAGCTGCAAAAACAAACAAACAAACAAAACACTTAGGCATATACCTAACCAAGGAGGCAAGATCTCTACAAGAAAAACTACCAAACAATGCTGAAAGAAATCATAGGCGACACGAATGGAAACATATCCCATGCTCACAGATGAGTAGAATCAGTAGTCTGAAAATGACCTACTGCCAAACGCAATCTATACAAACAATGCAATCCCCATCAAAATACCACCATCATTCTTCACAGAATTAGAAAAAACAATTCTAAAATTCATATGGAACTAAAAAAGATCTTGCACAGTCAAAGCAAAACTAAGCAAAAAGAATAAATCTGTAGGCATCACACTACCTGATTTCAAACTAGAAGGCCATAGTCACCACAACAGGGTGATGCTGGTATAAAAATAGGCACATAGACCAATGGAACAGAATAGAGAACTCAGATACCCAAAAACTTACAGCCAACTGATCTTTGACAAAGCAAACAACAACAAAGTGGAGGAAAGGATACCCTTTTCATTAAATGATGCTAGATAATTGGCTAACCACATATAGGAGAAAAAAACTGGTTTCTAGTCTCTCATCTTACACAAAAATCAACTCAAGGTGGATTAAGGACTTAAATCTAAGACCTGAAGCTATAAAAATTCTAGAAAATAATATTGGAAAAACCCTTCTAGACATTGGCTTAGGCAAGGATTTCATGACCAAGAACCCAAAAGCAAATGCAACAAAAACAGAGAAAATAGCTGGGACATAATTAAAGTAAAGAGTTTTGCACGGCAAAAGGAACAGTCAGCAGAGTTAACAGACAACCCACAGAGTGGGAGAAAATCTTCACAATCTATACATATAACAAAGGATGATATCCAGAATCTACCGCAAACTTAAATCAGAGATTAAAAAAACCAAGCAATCCCATCAAAAAGTGGGCTAATGACATGAACAGATAATTCTCAAAAGAAGATAAACAAATGACAAACAAACATATGAAAAAATGCTCCACATCACTAATGATCAGGGAATTGCAAATCAAAACCACAATGTGATACCACCTTCCTCCACAAGAATGGCCATAATCAAAATATCAAAAAACAGTAGATGTTGGCATGGATGCAGTGACCAGGGAACAGCTTCTACACTCCTGCTGGGAATGTAAACTAGTACAGCCACTATGGAAAACAGTGTGGAGATTCCTTAAAGAGCTAAAAGCAGAACTACCATTTGATCCAGAAATCCCACTACTGGGTATCTACTCAGAGGAAAATAAGTTATTATATGAAAAAGATACTTGCACATGCATGTTTGTAGCAGCACAATTAGCAACTACAAAACTGTGGAACCAACCCAAATGCCCATCAATCAATGAGTGAATAAAGAAACTGTGATTGTGATATATATATATACACATACATATACACACACACAATGGACTACTACTCAGCCATAAAAGGGAAGGAATTAATGGCATTCACAGCAACCTGGATGAGATTGGAGACTATTATTCTAAGTGAGGTAAATTAGGAATGGAAAATCAAACATCGTATTTTCTCACTGATATGTGGAAGCTAACTATGAGGACACAAAGGCATAAGAATGATACAATAGACTTTGGAAACTTGGAGGGAAGGGTGGGAGAGTGGGGAGTAAAAGCAAGACTACAGATAGGGTGCAGAGTATACTGCTCAGGCGATGCTGCACCAAAACCTCACAAATCACCACTAAAGAATGTACTCATGTAACCAAACATCACCTGTACCCTAATAACCTACAGAAAAATAAAAAATAAAATTATCAAATAAAGTAGTATTCTTGCTTTATTTTTCTAATTTTTGCTTTATTTTATTAGTTAAAGTGTAAAGAAATTAATGTCAATAAAAGAAGAGTTTCTTCAAATCCCAGTTAAGCAATACTGACAGTTATTAATAGCAATGAAAGCATTTAGATTTCTATTGTCACTTTAGAATAGAAAATCTTCTCGAACTAGAAAGTCAACACCATTATTAGATATAAACTAATATTAATTCAGTGAGAAATTTGGTGATAGTTTAATGCTAAGTCCGGTAACTATCATAGTGACAAAACTTTGTCATGTCACTTTTGTCATATTCGCAGGGATTTAATAAAATCAAGGCATACACTTGACTCATAAGGCTAGGAGTGTAAATACTATAACTGCTAAAGAATTATCAAATCTAGAACATTTGGGGATATCCTAAAAGGGGGTTAACTATCTCAACAGGTCTTTAATAAAAATGAACCTGGTCTATTTGGTGAAAAGCTTCACTTAAACCCCTTTCAGTCTTCTTGGTCTTATGGAACTAGTGGATTTAGAATGGCCTTTCAAAAGTAGAGGAGCTTACGTATTAATACTTTGTCACCTGTAAAGCTAAAATCTAAGACAGCTTTTTCAATATAACTTAGAAGGACTTGACCTTTTGTCCTTGCAAAGATAAACTGATGACTCTTCCCTAGTGAAGATTGGTTTTTTGTCCCCAGTTACTTATCATTCTGAACTCTATGAAAAATTAGTTCATTTATCCTGAAAAGTTGGGAGAAGCAGTATGCACTCGAACTTTTAAAATTAGACCTCAGGCGGAAGAATTCAATTATAGATTCACCTTGATCTATATACAAGGTGAATCTATAATCTCAGTCCTTATTGGTACACAATGCACTCATCATTGGCCTGCTTTTATTTAACTCGTTTTTTATAATAATGAAATAAGCACTGGCTGGGATCAGTGGCTTCCACCTGTAAGGCCAGCACTTTGGAAGGTCGAGGTGGGTGGATCACTTGAGCTCAGGAGTTTGAGAACAGCATGGGCAACATGGTGAAACCTCATCTCTACAAAAAGTACAATAATTATCCAAGTGTGGTGGCCTGCTCCTGTAGTCCTAGCTATTTGAGAGACTGAGGTGGGAGGATTGTTTGAGCCTGGGAGGTCGAGGGTGCACTGAGCTGTGAGTATGCTACTGTACCTCAACATGGGGCACAGAGCAAGACCTTGTCTCAAAAAGAAAAAAAAGAAGCATATGTAAGCATGTTATAAACAGAAGTGAGGGCCTTGACTTTTAACCTACATTTTTCTATATGACTTTAACACATCCCATCACCTTCCTTCCTCTCACTAGACATAACCATCATCCTAAATTCCTTCATTCCCTCTTCCATTGCTTTCCTGTTTATATAACGTTAATGCATCTAGATGTGTTCCTAAAGAGTATGTTTTGAAATATTAGGGCTTTTTAACTTTATACAAAGTGTACTATGTTGTATGTGATTATCTGAAACTTTAAAAATATTCAATATTGTAAAGATTCATTCATCATTGGAGTACTGTAAATTATTTTATTTTGTGAATACAATGCTGTTTATGTATTTATTTTCCTATGGATAGGCTTTGGAATTGTTACCAGGTTTTTGCTATTATGAAAAACACTGCTATGAACATTGTAATACATTTGTGTTGTAGTGAATGTACAGAAAAGTTCTCTTGGTTGCATAATTGCCAGTTCATATGGCATATAAATGTGAATCCATACTATTTCCAAAATCTGGTATGATTATGACTTTTTAATTTTTGACTATGAAAGTGTTATAAAATAGTTTTGGATCATGGTATATTGGGGGAACCCACCCAATATTTCAACATAGGTTCTTTCTATTTTCCGTCAGTGTCGGGCGGCTTAGAAATAAAGAGAAACAGTACAAAGAGAGGAATTTTACAGCTGGGCCGCCAGGGGTGACATCACATATCAGTAGGACCATGATGCCCACCTGAGTCTCAGACCAGCAAGTTTTTATTAAGGGTTTCAAAAGGGGAGGAGGTGTAAGAACAGGGAGTAGGTACAAAGATCACATGCTTCAAAGGGCAAAAAGCAGAACCACTAATAAGGGTCTAACAAAGATCACATGCTTTTGAGGGAACAGGAAAAAGGCAAAAGCAGAATCACTGATAAGGGTCCAACAAAGATCACAGGGCAAAGGGCAAAAGCAGAACCACTGATAAAGGTCTATGTTCAGCGGTGCACGTATTGTCTTGATAAACATCTTAAATAACAGAAAACAGGGTTCGAGAGCAGAGAACCGGTCTGACCACGAATTTACTAGGGTGGAGTTTTCCCCTCCCTAGTAAGCCTGAAGGTTCTGTAGGAGACCAGGGTGTATCTCAGTCCTTATCTCAACTGCACAAGACAGACATTCCCAGAGCGGCCATTTATAGACCTCCTCCCAGGAATGCATTCCTTCCCCAGGGTATTAATATTAATATTCCTTGCTAGGAAGAGAATTTAGCAGTATCTCTCCTACTTGCACGTCCATTTATAGGCTTTCTGCAGGCTCTCTGCAAGAAGAAAAATATGGCTATTTTTGCCCGACCCCACAGGCAGTCAGACTTTATGGTTGTATTCCCTTGTTCCATAAAAATTACTGTTATTCTGTTCTTTTTCAAGGTGCACTGATTTCACATTGTCCAAACACATATGTTTTACAAACAATTTGTACAGTTAACACAATTATCACAGTTGTCCTGAGGTGACATACCTCCTCAGCTTACGAAGATAACAGGATTAAGAGATTAAAGTAAAGGCAGACATAGGAAATTATAAAAGTATTATTTGGGACCCGATAAATGTCCATATTAAGATGAAATCTTCACAATTTATGTTCCTCTGCCATGGCTCCAGCAAGTCCCTCCATTCAGGGTCCCTGACTTTCCATAACAATGGTCTTGATTTGTATTATACCAATCACCTCATTGTTGTCCATATGTTTTTCTCTTCAGAAAAGTCTACTTTTTTTATTTGTTTTTGTTTGTCTTTATAATTTATTCAGTTCATTTGCTGGTTTTCTATATCATGAATATCTCCTCTACACTTGGAATTGTCTTTATTTTCATAAAGGTGCCCTTTAGTGAATAAATGTTCTTCTTATTATAATCTTTTTAATTCAAGTCAATGCTTTCAGTATTTAAGAAATAGTTCTCTATTACAAGATATAAACTGTATACAACAAAATGTTTTTTAAAGAGTTTTAAGGTTGTCATTTAGTTTTTTTTCTCCTCTTCTTCTCCTTCTCTGTTTTGGTTTGTTTTGTTCTAATCCATCCAAAATTGATTATTTTTAATGCAGTGGGATTGGAATCTGATTTTGTCTTTATCCATATGAATGACTAGTCATATTGTCAGGAGTGGTTGGCAGGTCCTGGTATAGTCACTGGTCATCAGACATGCAAAAAACCTGAAAAGGTCTTTCAAAAGGCCAGTGTTAGCTTCTACAGTAGTGGATGTTATCTGCAGGAGTAACTGGGGAAGCTGCACTTTAGCAGAATTCAGGCTCCTCTATCCTCCTAGCCTAGTGGTCTCTCATTAACTTTCCAAAAGTGGCTGAGTTTTCGGGAAGGGATTTTATCATTTAAACTGTAAATATCTCCCAAAGTTAGCTTGGCCTAAGACCAGGAATAATTAAGGGCAGCTTGAAGGCCAAAAGCAAGATGGGGGTTTGGCTAGATCAGATCTCCTACACTGACACAATTTTCTCACTGATATAATTTTTGCAAAGATGGTTTCATTGGCTGGAAACCTATTTTTTATAGCCAGAGGCTAAAAATGGTTTTTACATTGCAAATAGTTAAAAAAAAAGTATATGTGTACATATACACATACACATATATTTGTGTGCCTATACATGTGTATGTATATGTGTATATGTATATATACATGTCTACAGGTATGTACACATATATACATGTATACATATGTATGTGTACATATACATAAATATACACACATACATACATATACATGATGGAGTACCAGAAAACCAACCATAGCTCCTCAATCTATAAAACCGACTACATGTTAGGCCTTTTCTCTTGCCTCCCAAAACAGCCACATCAGAAGCTTCTTAGATTATGATCCACCAGTCCTGGGACTTTGTGGAAGGAGGAATAGGAGGGCAAATGCCAGAGGTCAGTTGGTACGTGTTTATTTTTCTAGGATCTCCATACCCAAATGTCTACTCAACGCAATGGTAGGGATAAGCAAGCTTTAACAAATACTGCCTTTGCTACTCTCCTGCCCTTTGAGGCTGGCTCCTAGCCCAGGTCAAAGTCATCAACTTCCCCAAAGATCTCAAAACATCTTACCCTCCAACTTCCCATGGCCCTAAGGTTCCCCATCGTTTTCTTGGTCTTTTGCCTCCAATTCCTCTAGAATTCATTTTGGAGGAGAGAGCCTGTAATATCTGCTAGATATGCATTGTAAAATTTTAAACTGATATACTTTACAGGAACTTGGAAATTATGCCTCAAAAGTTAATATTCACAATAAAATATGCATACAAGGAAAAGGACATGTTTATGTAAATCATTGATTAAATCAGATCCCAGCAAGTTTACTATATAAGCTTCCAAACTAACTTTACCAACTTTGCTCTAAGACTTGTGCAGGCCAGTTTACTAGCTCCTGATCAAAATGATTTCAGTTATGTAATACCTACATAGTAAGGGCTCCATCTGAGTCAGTAATGTTTGATGGATTTCACAAGTCAAGAGGAGCCATGAAATAAAAAATGAGCAGCAGCTAGCCAGAGAAACTTCTGTTCCCGATGGAAGACAGAGTTGAAACAAATAGCGAGATGGAAACTAGTTGGAACTTTGACACTTGACAGAAACCCTGGCAAAGCAAAATAGACTCCTTTAGTTAAATCAAATCTGTGCATAACCTACTGGCCGACATCAGTAACAAATAGTCACTCTACTCCTGAGAATGTTGGTGGCAGCAAATCCATATGCATCTGCAGCAACCTCAATGCTTGCCTCCTCAGAGGAAAGAATTCAACTGAGGGACATAAGGCTGAAGGAGAGACCAGGGCAGGTTTTAGAGTAGGAGTGAAAGTTCATTAAAAGCTTTAGATTGGGAATAAAATGCAGTAAAGTACATTTGGAAGAGGGCCAAGTGGGCAACTTGAGAGATCAAGTGTGTGGTTGGACTTTGGACGTGATATTTCACATGTTGGCATGCTTCTGGGGTCTTGTGTCCCTTCTCCCCTGATTCTTCCCTTGGGGTGGGCTGTCCACATGTGCAGTGGCCTGCCAGCACTTGGGAGGGGAGCATGCATAGTGCATTTACTGGAGGTATACACATGCTCACTTGAGGCATTCCTCCCTTACCAGTCAAATGTCCCCAGGAGGTAATATACCAGTTAAACTCTGCCATTTTGCCTTTTAGTGTACATGCTTGAGCCCACTTGCCCAGCTCCTGAGATCTTATGGCGAAGCTGCTGTTCACCAGTTTCAGCTGTTTCTATCTAGAGAGAGACTGCCTTTCCCTGGTGCTGGCTGCAACCAATTATTATTTTAGAGAGACAGTTAACCACATGACACCACGTGGTGGTCACCTGACATTCCTGGTTGAGGGTAGGAGGAGCCCTCTCCTGTCCTGCTCATGTCTGACTAGCTACCTACTGTAACAAGAATAATTCTCTGTGTAATTATATGAAGTCCCAAGTGATTAATGTAAGTAAAATATTCCATATTTAAGTTTTGTTTGTCTGTGTCTTGGCTAGTCAGCAAATTCATGCACTTATGCATTTGTTGAAAATGAGGTAGTCATAATTAATGAAACTGCAGCTGGATGGGAGAAGAAAGTGATTTGCTAAATGCTTCACAGCAGTTGCATTAAGTCAATTTGCACAAGTTTACAGGAGTCAAAAGCCTGACAGAGAAATCACCATTGTTTATTTAAAGATCCTGACAAAAAAAGGGGCTAGGAGCTACTTGCTTTTTCAGTGGGGCCATAAAAGCAAGCAGGCAATGCCATTTACAGTAAATGAACATTGAATAAGTATATATACTTATTCATCTTATTTTTTAATAATTTAGGAAGAAGAGTTTATTGCTTTCATGGCTTGAGGGCATTGTTAAAATCTGAAATAATTATGACAAGCGATAATCATTACCACACTAATGTGAAGTCATACAGACATTCTTCAGAAACATTCCCCGTTGACAGTTTTCGAGCAATCACATGTATAAGCTGTGTGTTGGCCTTTACAAAAAGCACCATGGATGAAACTAGTTACTCATGTCTAGATACCCAAATCTCCAACCTATCTATATATTGTATTCAATCCTAGATACTGTTTCTAGTTACGTAGTTCCTCAGGGTACTATAGTCCTCTTCTATGAAAAGTAGAGTGGTGTCACAAAGCTTATATGTCACAGGGGAGTGGTGACTATCTGGCCTAGTGGTGCAGGGATAAAAGAACTCACCAAGACAATTGTAGGTAAAGAAAGGCAGATTTCTTAAAGAATGTATGAAATGACATTGCAAGAAGGCAATGGGAAGACCAGCAGAAGAGGAGCTGACTGTAAGCGAACAAAAGCTTCCTGGAGATTTCATAGGACGGTTCTTGGGCTGCAGAGTGCTACGTATAGTACTGATAAAGCCAAGGCTGCAGTGAGCCGACTTGAATTTTTTTTTATCAGCTCAGGGTCTGGTGATAGCTGGGGACAGGAAGATTATGATACACAAAGCAAAGATTATTTGTACAGGAGAGCTATGTGTCCTGGACCACGAAGAAAGGCAAACTTATAGCTTATCTGCTTTCTCTTTTTGCTTTCCCCTACTCCCACTAGCTTGGCTCATTTTCCCTAATTAGGGCTCTACAGTACCAGTATATTTTACCTTCTCTCAAAGTCCGAGAGAAGAATTTAAGTAGATATCATCTACAACTGATAAATTTTTATTCTGGAAGAAAAAAGGTAATTTCCATATGAATTTAATTAAAAGCATGAGTAATCAATTGTTCTTCACCCTCATTTGATCTTTCACTATTTACAAATTCATCCAAATTTTGTGTTTGACCTTGAGAAATTCAGCATGTATACCTAGAACTCAACACATTAAACAGGTTTAGAAAGGAGGAGGAAGTGAGAACTCAGTGAAAATTTTTCATAACTTCAGAATATGGTTGTTTGTAGAAATTAAATGTGAAATTACAGTTAAAGCACTTTAAAATGTTTTTCTCACACATAACAAACACTCAATAACTTCGTGGTTAGTGTCATGTAAAACACTATTACCATTAAGTTCAGTTACTAGAGTCACATGAAGGAGTTGGAGGGAGCCAGGCAATGGGGATGGTGCTGAATGCTTTCATGTTTTACTTTAATTACTCTTGTGAGACATCATCACTCTTTTGGCTGCCTTTTATGTGGAAAGGCCTCACATTATAAAAACTGAAAATGCTACTGTATAGGAAAAAAACTATTTTTCCTTTTCTATACTCTCACAATACTTCTGGTCACCAAAATGTATGAGGAATTTTCTCCCCCACACAAAGCAATTTTCTACATTTCTTAGACACCATCCTACAATTTAACTCAACTCAGACACTATCTTTCTGGAGACAGCATCAGACCCCACAGGTGAAGAACTCAGTCCCACAATATTGCTCCCACCAACTGCAAGCCCAGGTTGTCACTTCTGCTTTTGACCTACAGGTTCCTGCTACCCCTTCTTCAGGTTCAATTACTATTACTCATTTATTCTAAGAGGATACAACTAAGGAACAACCAGATGGAAGAGATGCATCTGGCAAGGTATGGGGAAAGGGGTGTGGAACTTCTACGCACTCTCCCGCTGTGCCACTGTCCCAGCACCTCCAAGTGTTAACCAACCTGCAGGGTCTCCAACCCTATCCTTTTGGCTTTTTATGGAGGCTTCATTATGTCGACTTGGTTGGTTAAATCATTGGCCATTGGTGATCAACTCGACCTTCAGTCCCTCTCTCCTCTCAGAAGGTCAGTGGGCTGCAAGTTCCAACTCTCTAATTGCATGGTTGATTTCCCTGGTGCTCAGTCCCCATCCTCAGCTACCCACGAGGCCCCAGCCACAATCATCTCATTAGCATACAGAAACACGCTTATTACTAAAGGGATTCCAAGGGTTTTAGGAGCTGTATGCCAGGAAACTAAAAGAAACACCAAATATATATATATATATATATATATATATATATATACACACACACACACACACACACACATATATATACACATATATATATATGTAACATTATACTGTGATATAAGAAATAAGACATACATATGTGTCTCATATCTTATTATATCATGATATCACAACCACATACTTGATCCTCTAGCTTCCCTCTGTAGCTAGGATGCAGGCTCATGACCCAGCATCATGTATTCGATTTTGAACCCAAAGCTAGTGATGTTCAGGAAAAAGGTTTGTGAAGTCTCCTCTCCGGCAGCTGCAGTTCTCAGGCAGGACTGACCATGGTGCTAGTTATGGGGTCAAGTTCACTTCCAGAAGCATCTGCTAGGCAAGCTGCTCAGTCCAGAACTCAGCAGTGGAATGTTTCAGGCATTGTTTCTGCCTGTGGAGGTTCTAAGCCGACTTCTTAAGTCCTCTGGAGGTTCTATGAACTCCCCTTTTAACAAGTTTCTTTTCTGCTGAAAACAGTAAGCCAACCTCTGTTTCTGTTTACATTCAATTCAGATCTCTGATTAATAGAACTTCTGTGTTACTGAGGCTTTCTCCAATAGCCTGTGTTAACTGTATACTTTTATTATTTTTATTCTTTATTTTTGAGACAGAGTCTCGCTCTCTCACCCAGACTGGAATGCAATGGTGCAATCTTGGCTCAATGCAACCTCCACCACCTGGGTTCAAGCGATTCTCCTGCCTCAGCCTCCTGAGTAGCTGGGATTACAGGCGGGGCTAATTTTCGTATTTTTAGTAGAGATGTGGTTTCACCATGTTGGTCAGTCTGGGCTTGAACTCCTGACCTTGTGATCTGCCCTCCTCGGCCTCCACAAGTGCTGGGATTACAGGTGTGAGCCACTGTGCCCAGCCAACTGTATACTTTTAAACAGCACCTTGAGTGGGAAAGAGAGCCCTAAAAACTCAGTTTACCAAAAAATGTTTGCACCAAATATGTATAAAGCGGCAGTCTTCTGAATCATTATCAATACTCTTTAAAGCTTGTTATACAAGTAAAACCCGATTCTTCTAAAAGAGAAAAGTGATAAACAGATAAACACACACATACTTTAAAATGTATCCAGGAACAAATAATGTTAGGAGTAAAGCTTCTCACACTTTTTTTGACACGGAGTCTCACTCTGTTGCCCAGGCTGGAGTGCAGTGGCACAATCTTGGCTCACTGCAAGCTCCGCCTCCCGGGTTCCCGCCATTCTCCTGTCTCAGCCTCCTGAGTAGCTGGGACTACAGGCGCCCGCCACCATGCCCAGCTCATTTTTTGTAGTTTTAGTAGATAGGGGGTTTCACCATATTAGCCAGGATGGTCTCAACCTCCCGAACTCGTGATCCGTCCACCTTGGCCTCCCAAAGTGCAGGGATTACAGGCGTGAGCCACCGCACCCGGCCTCACACTTATTTTTTTTATACATGTGTATAAAGATATACATACAGTCACATGCCACTCAGTGACAGGAATACATTCTGAGAAATGCATTGTTAGGCAATTTTGTTGTTGTGCTAAGATCACAGAGTGAACTTACGCAAACCTAGACGACATAGCCTACTACACACTTGGCTATGTGGTATAGCCTAGCCTACTGCTCCCAGGCTACAAAGCTGTACCCCATGACTACACTGAATACTGTAGGCAATCATAACACAATGGTAGGCATTTGTGTATCTAAACATAAAAAAAGGTACAGTAAAAAAAATATGGTGTAAAAGATTAAAAAAATGGCACACCTACATGGGGCACTTAGCTTGAATGGAAATTGCAGAACTGGAAGTTGCTCTGCATAAGTCAGTGAGTGAGTGATGAAAAATAAAAACTAATTTCTAAGCCCCCAGCTGACTGAAAGGACTCCTTGTGGCCAGGGGGACGCCAGAGAAAACCTGGAGGCTGAGTTCCTGTCCATAATGGGATGGGAGGTCAGATGCCTCATTATACTCCCTCCCTCAATAACCTCCATTAGGCTTTTTTCCCTAAGGACTAAAGAGAAACCAGCCCTTTTGAAAGTCCTCCACCAATGATTTTTATCAATGGCGTGAAGCTGCCCCTCCCTTTTGCTATCTTGAGGCAGGATCTGACCAGCATTCCTTCCTGACAAGAGACCACCAGCCATGGCGGGATGGTTCTGACCACTCTACGGAGGATGTGCAATGAGAGTTTCCGTGTCCTCTGCTTCACCTGCTGACATCAGAGGGTCAAAAAACTCCACCCTTGAGTCATGCTAACACTGCCATTGTTCGAACATGAGACCGAAGAAAAGGCATGAAGCTTAATTGAACATGCACACGTTCCTTCTTTCCTGAATATTCACGATTCCTCCTATAGCTTATTGAATATGTGTATTTGGCCACTTCCTTCAGCACAAATCCCTCTCCTATTCTTCCCACTCTGGAAATACCTGTTTTCGGCTTCTGACCAGAGGCTCCACTTCCCAGCTTGTCAGAATGAGTATCTGCAGGCTGCAACACTTTATGAAAAATAAAGCTCTCCTTTCTAAATTTATAGACCTCATTCTTGACTGTGGTAAGTAAATGTGAAGGCCTGGGACATTACTAGACATGACTATACATTTTATAAACACTCTACAATTAGTCTATGCTAAATTTATTTAAAAAAATAAAGTAATGGCACTATGATGTTACAATGGCTACATCACCAAGTGACAGAAATTTTTCAGCTCCACTATGGTCTTACGGGATTACGATCATATATAGAGTCTGTTTTTGACCAAAATGTATGACTGTATGGAAAGCTGTGTCCCATACATATTTTAGCACTACTCTTTTTGTTTACAATGCATAAATACCTTATTCCAATGAAAAAATCCAAATCCAAATTTTAATACTTATCTAATAATCTACATGTTAGACACATTATTTATTCAGCCAATCCTGCAATATTATTGGCTAAAACACTGTTTCTAACACCTCAATATTAGAAATACTATTAATATAATAATCTTCTACATCATACACTTTTTACATCTGCTCTACTATTTTCTTAAGAGTAGAACATTTGAAAGACTAGGGAGTTGAGAGGGACATCTGTGAAACGGTAAAAGCTCCAAAGGTGATTCTGATATATGCATTTTACCTTTTATCAGTGTAAATTTATACTTCAAGCTGGGCGTGGAGGCTCATGTCTGTAATCCCAGCACTTTGGGAGGCCGTGGCAGGTGGATCGCCTGAGGCTGGGAGTTTGAGACCAACCTTGCCAATGTGATGAAACCTCATCTCTACTAAAAAAACAAAAAATAGCTGGGCACGGTGGCACACATCTATAATCTCAGCCACTCCAGAGGCTGAGGCATGAGAATTGCTTGAACTCAGGAGGCAGACGTTGTAGTGAGCTGAGATCGTGCCACTGTGCTCTAGCCTGGGTGACAGAGCGAGACTCCATCTCAAAAAAAAAAAAAAAGGTACTACCATGTAGTTCAATTTTCTGCCACGACAGAAATGCTTTATATCTGCGCTGTGGCCTGGCTATTGATTACTTAAAATATTGCTAGTGTGATTGTTGAACCGAACTTTTCATTTAAATGAACTGTAATGTAAATACCCACACGTAGCCAGAATCTACCACGTTGAACAATGTAACTTTACATCCTTTATGTTTTTTTGATGGTACATTGCGATATATAAATATGATGAGGGAGTCTGTTTTTATGGGTTCTCGCATGATATCCCTTACTATCTCATTTGTTTGTAATCGTTTTTTGACATTTTCCATCATGTACACTTATTTCCTACAGAGAGGTGGGGGTAACGTTCCCTCAGTAACAAAAATAAGTTAAAAAAAAATAAAAAAGACATAACTACATTCATGCTTTTCAAAGGTAATCATTAGCCTTTAATTCTGAAACATGTTAGTATAAAGAGTGTCATAAGTGACAGAATCTTTGTGTTGAATCTATTTTAAACATGAATTTAGTACATTTTTATTGCTTTTTTCATTGCTTCACAGCCACCAAAGCTTTAGGTTTTGAGTGTTTCCATTTAGAAATATTTGATGACATTTAAAATTCCTTCCTAGGAAACTTTTTAACATTCATTTTTAGTTTTATAATGAAGTAATTTAAACTTGCGTCTTTAATCTCCATTAATGTCACATCTTCCTCATTCATGTGCTTTCATTTATTTTTAATTTTTGTCTTCAGTTTTCTGACAGCTAAAGTACTAACATGCATATAAATTAATTGAGTTATAACGTTTTCCCTTCAAAACTCCTTAGATCTTGCTCGACTGACTTCTGGATTTTGAGGTTGCATTACTGAAATATGATAGCAGTTGTTTCTGGAATTTTTGGAAATCTGGTTTTCCTGAATAGCTATTCTTGATATTTTTCTTTATAATTTGTCTTTAATTAGATTTAGGTATACTTATTATGCATATGAACATCCTATATTGTCATCTTATCTCATTATCTTATTCTATTTTTTTTCTTCTGCATTTGGGAAACAGTATTGAAGTTACTCTCCATGTCGACATTTGATTATTCTTCAAAAGCTTTTCCATTCTTCACTGGGTGTGTGAATTTCCATTTTAATATTGTGTTTTTATTTTAAATCTACATTAACTTTACCTCCTTTTTTTTTTTTGTTACCTACTCATCCTATTTGTTCACTTTCATCTCCATTTTTTCTCTCCACATGAACTTCTGCCTCTCCTTTAAAGAGGCCATGTCTTTATTTAATCAGTAGATTATTCTTAGAGTTTTTTTAAAAAACAGATCCTGGGATAGATCAGTTTTAGAGTTTTTCCTAGAGGCCAGAAGAGATGATAGTTTTCTCCTTATTCTCAAACTATTGAATAGCCTACACTTGGCTGTCATTCTTAGTCATCCCTGATCTCAGGAGATCCCATCCAGACACAGGGTCACTGAATTTTCCTTACTTCTTCCTGCTTTCTACCCATGTATTTGGAGAGGACTTTCAGAACTGCAGGGCTATCTTCATAGCTTCCTGTCATTTTTCTTGTTGCTGTTTCTAGTAAGAGTTTTCTCCATTAATCTGCCTTTTTCCCTCCATTGCCTAGTTATCCGGTACCTACACTGACATAGCACAGGAAAAGTAAGTTTCCCAGCTTGTCCTTCTGCTGCATCCGAAGTTCCTAGATTGCACTGCAACAGCACTCTGCTCTTACTTCCCTTCCAGGAGTTGGCCGGGACTTTGACATTTCTCCCAGGATGAAGAAAACCAACAAATGGAAAGATGAGGGAGAGAAGAAATAGTATCCACTTGCCTCACTGGTCATCATTTTAAGAGGGTAGGAAGATATTTATTTATTTTTTCTATACATATAAGAAATGCTACATTTCTGAGTTACAGAACTGATACTTGGGAGATACTGACAAAGATTCTCTCCTTGACCAAATTCTAGCCAGCCTCTGCTGAACACTCTTCTAAAATGGGCTCTGGTTTGGGGCTTCCGTGTTCATCTCTGCATTTGTCTAACTTTAAGCAAGAATCTTGCTAAGTCATTTTAGCCATAATTCCCCACTCTCCCTATCTGATCAGGTTCCTCATCTTCCACCATCCCCAGGTAATGTCTGATTACCCTGACCTGCCTACAGCAAGAATCCTGTTAGGTCGCTTTAACCTTACACCTGGTATTTCTTCTTACTTATTTTCCATCTACTGACACCTCCCCTGACCCACTCCTTGGCTATAAATTCCCACTTTTCCTTGTATTGAAGTTGTAGTCCATTCTCTACCCCCTACTGCAGAAGCGCATTGCAGTAGTCCCTACACCTATCATGACAGTCTCCTTGAATAGTCTCCTTCAACAAATGTCATGAAGAATCTTGTCTTTAATAGTACGAAGGCTCATCTTACTTTTCAGGTAGTCTATTTCATGAAGCAAAGATGCAGTGTGTCATATACTGTAGCTGGAGTACTTTAGCTTTGTGTCAATTAATTGCTTATGAATATAATTTAAAAAACTGGCACTGGACAATAGACAGGGGAGTCGCAATAGAGAAGGAATAATTCATACAGAACTGGTTGTGTGGGAGACCAGAGTTTTGGTATGACTTAAATCAGTTTCCGCCAGCACTCAGGGGTCAGAGTTTTTAAGGACAGCCTGGTGGGCTGGCGGAAGCCAGTGAGCCAGGAGTACTGATTGGTTAGGGAGGATTTGAAGTCATAGGAATTGAAGCTGTCCTCTTTGCCTGAGTCAGTTCCTGGGTGGCAGCCACAAGATCGGGTGAGCCAGTGTATCAGTCTGGGTGGTACTAGCTAATCCATTAAGTTCAGGGTCTGCAAAATATCTTAAACACTAATCTTGGAGCAGCTTAGGGAGGGTCAGAATCTTGTAGCCTCCAGCTGCATGACTCCTAAACCATGATTTCTCATCTTGTGGCTAGTTTGTTAGTCCTACAAAGGCAGTCTACTCCCCAGGCAAGAATAAGCTTTGTTTTGGGAAACGGTTGTTATTGTCTTTGTCTTAAATTATAAACTAAGTTCCTCCCGAAGTTAGTTCAGCCTACATTCAGGGAGGAAGAAGGACAGCTTAAAGGTCAGAAGCAAGATGGATTCGGTTAAGTTAGATCTCTTTCACTATCTCAGTCATAATTCTCAAAGGTAGTTTCACTACTCTTGTAATCCTAGCACTTTGGGAGGCTGAGGCAGGCAGATCACTCGAGCCCAGGAGTTCAAGACCACCATAGGCAACATGGTGAAACTCCATCTTTACACACACACACAAACACACACGCACACACACACACACACACACAAAATTAGCTGGGTGTGGTGGTGCATAGCGGTAGTCCCAGCTATTTCATAGGCTGAGGTGGGATGATCAGTCCAGGAGCTCGAGACTGCAGTGAGCTGTGATCATACCAATGCACTCCAGCCTGAGTGACAGAGTGAGATGCTTTCTTTAAAAAAAAAAAAAAAAAGAGAGAGAGAGAGAGAAAGAAAAGGAAGGAAGGAAGAAAAAAGAAAAAAATGTTAGATTTTATTTCAACTACTGCAGTAGGGGAGAGACACTTCAGTATACAACTGAACTGAACCCTGAATATAGCAAAAAACAGCTGAGGATTTATAGCCCACAGTGGAGTGAGGGGGTTAGTAGACAGAAAATTACAAAAGGGAAACATCAAGCATAAAGAGGATTCTTGCAAAACTAGCTTGACCAACTAAAGGCAGATTGAGGAGTTAGATAATAAGAGTGGGGGAAGAGAAACATGATCAAATATGAAGGTTGGGAACATTGTTGCTAAAACTGGGCTCCACGCACCATGGATACAGAAGACCAAGTTTGAGGTTTACTTGGGAAGAGGGTTCAGAGGAGCCTGACTAAAGTTCGGTCAAGGAGGAAGTCTTTTTTAACAATGACATTCATTCCTCCTATATTCTTCCATCAGGATCATTCTGTCATCCTGTCCTGATGACAGAATCTAAAAGGAATGACTGTCATTAATAACAAAGGGGTTGGGGAGGTGTCTGTGGGTAGAAAATTACTATGAGAAACATCAGGAGTAAAGCATTTATCAGTCTTACATTTTAGTATTGTGCATGTTCCTCCCATACCATGTTTTTATGTGTATTTTAGTAAGAAAGTAAACAAATAATTCACTGGGAACAGCTATTCAGATAACCTTTTCTTATAAAACTTCAATAGTTTTGTTAGAAAGCAACAAATGAGCACTTAGCACTATATTTCTTTTATGGGGATTTAAAATTAGCCCTTCTAATAACTTTATCTTTTTTCTACTCTTTATGCTTTCCTATTATTTATCAAATAAATAAAACCTTTACCTTTAAAACTACTTCCTCAAGTCACTTTTAGGGATTCTTCAGATTACTTTTTTAAAGAAATAATTAATGTAACTTAAAATTAAAAATAAAATACATGATTGGTATGAATAGTATAGGTAGTATAAATTGAGATAATTGACAAAAATCATATATATACTATATTTGACAAAAAAGTAGTAAGAATGGAGGAAAAAACCCTAAATCCATAAAAGAGTTAAACATATTCAAATCCTAATAGTTTGGTGTCACTGTTGATACTAAATGGATTCTGAAAGCCATTTTAAAAAAAAAGAAACCCAGTACGTTATATGATTTAAGAGTCCCTATATGATAAAAACAAACCAACTTACCAGGAAACAACTAGCTATTTTGGGGGAATGAGACTGGATAGGAATTTCTCCTGGGGACTTGCTTTCAGATCATTAAAATAAATACAAGATCCATTCATATAGTTGGTACATATTAAGATCACTTGTTTAGTTGACACTCTGCTTAGAGAAGCACAATCAAGAAGCTCTAAATCACCCTACCTGCTGAGCCATCCAATCTGGAACACTCAGGGCACCTCTTGTAAGCTTTCATCACTTCTTCAATACATCCCCCACGTTCTCTGTAATAATATTCAAGTACCTTTTACACTTCTTCACGTCTGAATAATTGAATGATTTCTGTTGGTAGACACGCTTATTAAGGAACGAGAAATGTCCCAAATATTGTTAAGAGAACAGTTGTCCTTTTGTTAATTCTCGGCGTAGCCTATTATGCATTTTAACAATTCTCCATGTCCATGAGCATATTTTCTTTCCATTCAAGTACCTATGGCTCCAAGAATATAACTGATATTTTTTGAGGCTAAACAATGTTTTGGAATTTAATAAATATTATTTTTATAGGAATGTAATGACAGATCTCACTTACTTTATTTATTTTTTTGAGAGAGTCTCATTCTGTCACCCAGCCTGGAGTGCAATGGCACAATCTTGGCTCACTGCAAACTCTACCTCCTGGGCTCAAGCAATTCTCCTGCCTCAGCCTCCTGAGTAGCTGGGATGACAGCCATGTGCCACCATGCCAGGCTAATTTTTGTATTTTCAGTAGAGACACGGTTTCGTCATGTTGGCCAGGCTGGTCTTGAACTTCTGACCTCTGGCGTTCCACCTGCCTCAGCCTCCCAAAGTGCTGGGATTACAGGCATGAGCCACTGTGCCTGGCTGTCACTTACTTGATTTTTAATGTAGAATTATTAGGGCATTTTTAGTTGCAAATGAAAGAAATCAAACTCAAATTGGCTTAAAGAAAAATGGAGAATCTATTAGACCATGTAATTCCAGAAACAGTACTTGCCTCCAGCATCTCTAAATCTATGAACCCCAAAAACTTATTAGAAATTGGTCCATCACCATAACTTGGCAATGCTTTCCTCTTTGTTAGAGTCATTCTCAAGCAAGCTCTCTGTGTGGGGAGGCAGTTGCTCGCATCTGCAACCTAAAGCTGGTATTTATTAACATTCCCATCAAAAGTAGTCCCTCTCTTCCCAATAGTTCCTGAACAATCCTTGGAATGAAGAGACATAGTTTCCCGAAGAATATGAGAGTGTCTATTCTGGAGACGTTCACACTCACCTGCACAAACTAGCTTGCACATGGAAATATGTTTTTTGTATCATTGTTTAAAATAGAGGAGAAACGCAAGCAATAAAAGAATGGTTAAGTACATTCTAATATTCCATCCTGTAAGACGCTCTGCCTCAATTTCTTTAACGGACTTCTGACTCATCTCTTTGATTCTCCTCTGGCCCCTCCCAACTCATCCTTCACACTGCAACATCAGTGAGATTTGTTGCAATAAAAATTAGTTATGTTATTCTCTGGTTTAAATCCTTCAATTGTTTCCCATTGCTTTTGTAAAAAATACCAAAATTCTGCACAGATCCTCAGGACACTGTCTAATCATTCTGGGCTTCTCCTTGGGCCCACCTCCCACCTCGGAGGTCCTTCCCTTTCTCCAAGCCCCTCCCAGATTAGCTTTATTTGTTGGACCCGTCATGCTCCCAATGGCCACAGGGACTTGGCATGTGTTGTTTCTACTGCCCATAAAGTTCTCAACTCTACTCCTCTCTTTGGTTTGTTAACTTCTGTTCACCCTTCAGACCTCAGGTGAAGCCTCATTTCCTCACGGAAGCAGTTTTTTAAATCCCAGCCCAAAATCATACAAATGTTCCTTCTTTCAGGGCAATTATCTCAGCTTGTAGTTATACATGCATAAGTGGGATCATATGATGAAAGCCCATCTCACAATGCCACGAGAGCAGAGGCCAGGTTTGCCTTTACTTATCCCTGTACCTAGTATAGAGTGGACACTATGTAATTGTTAAATGAATGGATCAAAGAATTTAACTAGTATCTATTGCATAACTTGTAAGAAGCAAAATGATGCAATGATTCAAAAGAAAGATTTTTGTTACTAATGAACCAAGAGACCGAATGTACTTGGAGTAGACAGATTTGTATGGTGACAGACTAGTGCAAGGCAGAAATGAATAAAGACTATACAGAAGGATCAAACATTGGAGGGAAATGCTTATTAAGATAAAAGAGATAACACAGTGTATCTAAAAAATAAAAAAGAACTACTCTAACTCAAAGCCCTTGAGATCTAGTCCTCACTCCTGAATTTGTATAAGCAAATGTATCTAACTGTGTTAAAACACAGTGTTGTGTATGACTTCCATTTGCCCTTTCACGTTTTTTTGTTTCTTTGTGTTTTTGTTTTGAGACAGGGTCTTTCTCTGCCACCCAGGCTGGAGGGCAGTGATGTAACCACAGTTCACTGCAGCCTCAACCACATGGGTTCAAGTGATCCTCTCATCTCAGCCTCCTGAGTAGCTAGAACTACAGGCACATCCTACCACACCCAGCTATTGTTTGCAGAAATGAGGACTCGCTATGTTGTCCAGGCTGGTCTCAAACTCCTGGGCTCCCACCTCAGCTTCCTAAAGTGCTGGGATTACAAGCACGAGCCATCGTGCCTGGCATTGTTTTGTCCTTCACCATCTTGCTCTGTAATTTAGTTGGCTGATTACTGTGGGCTGCATCAATGGGTTTCCTAGATCCCTGGCTACCAATTCAGTCTGGTTTGTGAAAGCAATTGTCATAGGTCAAAGGGAGATAACTGAAGTCAGGCCTTTCTTTCCCTGGCTTCATCCCCAATGGATGTATACGGACTAGCTGCATTCCCAGACTAAAGTCACAGTGCTGTCAGACAGCCCTTTCGCTCTGGGTTCACTCCTTGCTCCTTCAGGTCAGAGAGTACAGATTGCCTTGACCGACACCTGAGTAACAGCACTTGGCTACTGCACTATGTTTTGTGGATTCCTGTCCTTGCGACCACACCATTGTAAATTGGCTGCTTATTAAACTGTCCTCAAATTACCTAAATTGAATGTACTGTGTGTTTCCTGCCAGGGCTCTGCATATTCACTCATCATCTTTGAAATGGGGATAATATCTGCTCTGCCTAGCTCCTAGGATTGTCAGGAGAAATTTACCCAATATATTTTTCAGTGCAATTTGAGAAGTGCACTAAATGAAGTCCTTTATAAAGGCAAGGACTGTTATTGTATAGAACATTATGCTCAGCACATGATCAGCATTCAATTTTCTGATATAAAGTATTCAATTTACTCAACATATTACAGATGAAACCATCTTTGGTGAGCAAAAGTGGTCTCATGAATAGCATTAATAGACTGGCCTTTAAGTGTTTTGTAGGAACACCAAAAATCTCTCACCCACGAGTCTACCTCAAGTTTCTGAAATTCTAATAATAATACCTCCAATTATAAAGGTCCCAGGACTATACCAGGCACCATGTGCACCCTTTATATGCAGCATCTCCTATAACACAACAACCCCTGTTCGGGCGCAGTGGCTCACGCCTGTAATCCCAGCACTTTGGGAGGCTGAGGCAGGCAGATCACCTGAGGTCTGGAGTTTGAGACTAGTCTGACCAACATGGAAAGACCCTGCCTCTACTAAAAAATACAAAAATTAGCTGGGCGTGGTGGCACATGTCTGTAATCCCAGCTGCTTGGGAGGCTGAGGCAGGAGATTCAGTTGAACGTTGGAGACGGAGGTTGCAGTGAGCCAAAATCGTGCCATTGCACTCCAGCCTGGGTAATGAGTGAAACTCCATCTCAAAAAACAAAACAAAACAAACAATAACAAAACCAAAGAAAACACAACAATCTCATTTCACAGAAGAGGAAACTGATATTCAGAAATATTTAACAACCTGCTGGTAAGAAGTAGAAAGACCTTAAAACAAAGGTCTATACAGTTCCAAAGCTTTTATTCTGCCTGCTTCTCATATGACCATTTTGGAATAACGTTTTCAAGTTGGAGTTATCCTGTTATCTGAACACGGTGAATTCGTTTTATACATGAGCAGAGGTGAATTTAACAGATAAGTAGCTCAGTGCAGGTGTTCTGAGTCCTCAAGGCATGACCGTAGGAGAAAATATGAAACTCAAGGTATAGATCCGGGTTTCCACGAGCAAACAAGATTTCTACTTTCCAGCGCTTCCAAAGGGTGTAGCTGGAAGGATATAGGGACAAGTGTTGCCTCTGTTATTTCAAAGCCAGTTCTGCTTTTAGTTATGCACATACCTTTTTATATCTTAGGCAGAGCTTTGGATCTTAATAGGAGATGATTGTCTTAATGTATCTCATCTGCACTACATTTTCTTAATGCTTTTGAAGTTCTAAAATAGTACAAGAGAAAGTTAAAAATTCTTTTCTTTGCTGCATCCTTCAAATTCAAACCAAATATTAATACTAGAAGCTCTAAGCACTTACAATAGCCACAGAATAAAATCACGAATCTCTTTCTGGATGACATAAGCCATACAAAATTAAGAGACATGTCAGAAACATTAGGGAAAATAAAAGCTGCTTAGAAATGTAGTGAACAGAGATATGTGCCATCTAAACAGCCTCAAGTTTATATCCCCTTTTGCTTTTATCTGATGAAATAAATGGTACATGTGAATTGCTGGGAAAGTTTTGCCCACTAAACTTTAAAATTATCTCCTATTGTTCATGTAATATAATTAATACAATTACTATGGGACTAATGATTAGTGCATGATTAGTCATGTTTTAGGGGAAACAGAACTTTTTCAGGTCTCTGCAGTTTTAGAGATGTTTTAATTTGACTCAAAAGACTAATTTTCTTCAAACTTTTGAGTAATGGAAAACAATTTTTTAGAAAGTTTTTCCCATTTCCTGTGTTCATGCATCAATTTTAAATGGCCAACTGTGTACTATTGTGAGAATCGCTATAAATTCAAATTTGCTTAACAGGAAAAGATTGATCTGAATTAGCAATAAGATGTAAACAATAAAAAATATGTACTGCCCTAAAAGTCAAAATACCTGGGTTATACTTCAGACTGTGCCTCTTCCTATACATACTTATGAGTTAACCTGTTTTTTTAATCTGTAAGACAGTCTTACAGCTGTGAATGAGGTAAGTGACACTTGCAAACCATGAAACACATATAAAAATTGGTCATTTTGTTATGAAATATGTATTTTTTGTGAAAGTTCTGGGTTTTTTTGCAGGTAATTACTTATTTTATATATAGCCTCTTTTACATACATAGTCAATAAGCAATGGAATCAGAATTTGAACCCATGATTAACATAAAAAATCATGCTCTGTACGCCATACTGCTTATATGAAGACTTCAGAAAAATTAGTTGTTCTTAACGCCTATTTCCTCTGCATAAAATGAAAATAATATCTAGCTCACAAGGTCATGCTGAAGATCAAGTTAGCCTAAACAAAAGAGCAAAGCAGAGGTCTAACACATGGTAGATCCTCACTGTTGGTCAAATCTAAAATTTAGAACTATGGCCGATTACATTTAAAAAGATAATTGAACAACAGATACTCCATCCCACATGCTCTCATTACAAACTGACACTGATGTAAGTCCACCTGGCAGGGATCTATTTCCTTTCCTTTTGATAACCACTGAAACCAACAGCAGGCAGCCAATGTGATTGTGTGACTTCTATGGGTAGATTGTGAGGCAATGTGGCTTCTGCCATGTTTTCTCTCTCAGACCACTCTCTTTGAGGGAAGCCAGCATTCCATGAGGACAGTCAGGCAACCCTATGAGAAGAACTGAGGACCCCAGTCCATGGTTAACTTCAAAGTACCAGGCACGTGAATGAGCAATCTTGAAAGCGGGTATTCCAGCCTCAGTCAAGGCTTCAGATGATTGCATCCCCAGCCAACATATGTCTGTTATGGCATAAGAGATTCTGCTTCAGAGAAGACTCCCTAGACAAAGCTTCTCCAAAACCCTAACCAACAGAAGCTATGTGAAATAAAAGTACTATTGTTTAAGTCACTAAGCTTCGGGGGTAATCTGTTACAAAGATAGCAAATAGATTTTTTTTTAAAAAAAAGAACAATCGTTCAAGTTGTTAGTTAAACTCTATATGGAAATTGCAATGTTATGCCTATCCAGATTCCAAGAGCAATGTAGGGCAAGTTAAATTCCTTAAAAATCCTTATTTCTCACTTTATATGCTCAAATGTAAGGTGAGATTTTTACTCCTCTAAGTTAACCTGCTAAAAAGAGGGAGTCAATTTATATATACACTTTAATAAAGTCTTTCATATGTTTTAGGCACTAGGTACCTCTAAAGAGTTTTAATATAATTGCTTCATGACATTGGAAATTGGACAAAGTCCAGTACTTCTACATTAGCATTTTGTTTTATATAATATGCTATTTGAAATATGCATGCATTACCAATATTAATGAAATATTTCATTAATTACACACTTGAGTAATTCACTATATTCCTTAAGTTTATATATTAAAATCAAAAAAATTTTCGAGGCCTTTCCATTAACATATAAGGAACAGCTTTATAATTTGAGCACATATAGCATTTCAGGTTAGTGAATAAACCAACTAGTCCCATTAAACAAGATTTAATCTTTGAAAGACATTATTAAAAAGAAGAAAAGTCACAATCTGGAAGATTTTGAAGAAGTACAATTTGTGTTGCAAGAAAATATTCGCAATATATATATCTGACAAAGAATTTGTATCCAAACTAAAGAAGTTTTACTACTCAAATAATGAAAAGACAACCAGCCAATTAATACTAGTCAAAGGCTTTAACAGACACTTCACAAAAAATAGTGTACAAATGGCAAATACATAAAATCATTGTTATTAATTAGGGTAATAAAAATTACAGCTACAGGCCGGGCGCGGTGGCTCAAGCCTGTAATCCCAGCACTTTGGGAGGCCGAGGCGGGTGGATCACGAGGTCAGGAGATCGAGACTATCTTGGCTAACATGGTGAAACCCCATCTCTACTAAAAATACAAAAAACTAGCCGGGCGTGGTGGCGGGCGCCTGTAGTCTCAGCTACTTGGGAGGCTGAGGCGGGAGAATGGCGTGAACCCGGGAGGCGGAGCTTGCAGTGAGCCGAGATCACGCCACTGCACTCCAGCCTGGGAGACACAGCGAGACTCCGTCTCAAAAAAAAAAAAAAAAAAAAAAAAAATTACAGCTACAATGAAGTACTGTTACATACCACTAGAATGGCTAAAGTTTAAGTTTGATAATACTAAGGATTAGCTAAGATATGCAGCAACTGGAATTCTCTCACATTGCTACTGAGACTACAAAACAGAAAGGTCACCTTGAAGAACTCTTTAGTTTCTCATGAAGTTAAATATATACTTAGTATGTAACACAGTAATTACACTTTTATTTGTTTACCCGTCAAAAATAAAAACACACATCCACAGAAAGTTCTGTACAAAATATTCTTAGTTTTATGTTTTTATGTGTATATAAAATATTTCTAGCTTGATTTCTATAATAATGACTCCAAACTGGAAAAAATCCAAACATAGAATAAGTGTTGATATATCCATATAATGTATATTTCTACTCAGCAGTAAAAAGGAATAAATAACTAAAACACACAATGTGGATTAACATCAAAAACACTCAAGCAAAGGCAGGCAAAGTGAGTATGTGCTGTATGACTCCATTTAGTTAAATTCTGCAAGTGACAAATTAATCTAGAGTGACAGAGTAAAGATCAGAGGATTGCTTAAGCCCTGGCATGTGGTGGTGGTGGTGGTGGTGGTGGTGGTGGTAGTGGTGTGTGTGTGTGTGTGTATACGTGTGAAGGGGCTGTTATACAGGTGGGGGAATGGGGAGCTATTTTAACTGAGAACAGGAATAAAGAGAAATTTGAGGAATAATGGTAATTTTCTATAGTTTGGTTGTTTGGGTGGTTATCCATGACATACATTTGTCAAAACTCAAACTAATAAAAAGTCTGTGTTCTATTTTATGTAAGTTATATCTGAAACATTTTAAAAAGAAAAAATTTTTAAAAATTAAGAGATATATTGACACTCACTGACAACAAATTTGACTTCATTGGCGTGGCCTCAATCTGACCACGTTCCAGTCTACACATGAACTATGTTGTTTTTTTAAATATATAGGGGAATACACTTCCAAAATGGAAAAGAACTTTTCTCCAGAATGAAAGAAGTTACTTGGGTACCAAAATATCATCTTTAAAAAATTATAATAAAAACCTGAAACAATAAAAATGCAAAAAGGACTAGCAAATGCAGGAACAGAGTAACATTTGTTTATTTGGAGACTGGGTCATGAGACTGGATTCCCCTATCAACTCCCTTCGGTTTCTAAGGGAATTGGAGAAGAATCCCTTTGTACTCCTGGCAGGGGAAGGGAAAAAGAAACCATTTTGAAATATACGAAAGCATTCTGTTCTTGTTAACAAGGTCTGCCCTTAGGAGAACGATTTAGCCAGAGGCTAACCTACTGGGGGTTTATCAGCCCCTAACTGACCTGGGTGAGAGGAAATACACAAAGGCAGCCTTCTGTAGTTTTCCATGTGGAGGAAGCAAAAACCAGAACTTTAACCCACTCTAGCCATCCTGCATCACTTAAGTGGGGTGTGGGGGGTAAAGGGATTTGAGATGCACATTAAGTTCACAATTCAGAGGGGAATACTCATTGAAAGACTAAGACATAACCATAGGACTACAGAATACTCCCTGTCCCCGACCTTACCACTACAATAATAAACGCTTATTTACAGCACTTCCTTTTATCAGTACACCATGTCTCATTATCAAGAAAAAATTACAAGACATTTTGAAAGGCAAAACATTAGTTTGAGGACAGAGAGAGCAAGTATCAGAACCGGACTTGTCAGAGGATGCTGAAATTATCAGGCTTGAAATTAAGACAACTATGGATAATAAAAGTGATCTAATGGATAAAGTAGACAGAATGTGAAAACAGACGGGCAATATAAGTAAGCAAGGAAATGGAAATTTTAAGAAAGCAAAACATAAGTGCTATAGATAAAAAATATGAAGACATGGAAAATACAAACAGATGAATAAGGAGTAAGGAGATGAATCAGTAATCAAAAACCTCTCAACAACAACAATAAAAAGCCTAAAACCAGATGGCTTCCAAGTGAATTCTACCAAACATTTACAGAAGAATTAATGCCATACTTTCTCATACTCTTCCAAATGACTGAAGAGGAAGAAAACTTCCATACTCATTTTATGAGGCCAGTTTTACTCTGACACCAAAGCCAGACAAGAACACTACAAGAAAATTACAAGCCAATATCCCTGATGAACATAGATGCAAAAATCCTCAATACTAGCAAATCAAATGCTATTGAACATTAAAAAAATCATAGGCTGGTTGTGGTGGCTCACGTCCATAATCCTAGAACTTTGGGAGGCCGAGGCAGGCGGATCATGAGGTCAGGAGACCAAGACTATCCTGGCTATCATGGTGAAACCTCGTCTCTACTAAAAATATAAAAAATTAGCTGGGCATGGTGGCGGGCACCTGTAGTCTCAGCTACTCTGGAGGCTGAGGCAGAAGAATGGTGTGAACCCGGTAGGCGGGGCTTGCAGTGAGCTGAGATCACACCACTGCACTCCAGCCTGGCTGACAGAGCAAGACTCCATATCCAAAAAAAAAAAAAAAAAAAAAGAATCATACACCACAATTAAGTGAGATCCATGCCCGGAATGCAAAGATAATTCAACATAAACGTGATAATGTAATTTCTAATAGACACAGAAAAAGCATTTGAACAAAATTCAAGACTTTCATAATAAAATGGCTCAACGTAATAGAGAAGGAATGTACCTCAACATAATAAGGGCCTCATATGGCAAGCCCATAGCTAACGTAATACTCAATGGTAAAAAACTGAAATCATTTCCTGTTTGATTAGGAGGAAGACTAATCTTACTAACTAAAGTTGCCCAGTCTTACCAGTTCTATTCAACATACTGCAAGTCCTTGCCAGAGAAATTAGTCAAGAAAAAAAAAAATGGAATCCAAATCACAAAGGAAGAAGCAAAGTTATTTCTGTTTGTACGTGACATAATCTTATATATAGAAAACTCTAAAGAGTTTGCCAAGCACTGTTAAAACTAATCCATGACTTTAGTAAAATTGCAGGATACACAACCAATATATAAAAATCAGATGTGTTTCTATACACTAACAACAAATAATTTGTAAAGGAAATTATGAAAACAATGCCATTTACAAGAGCATTCGAAAGAATAAAATAAAAATAAATTTAACCAGGGAAGTGAAAGACTTGTACAATGAAAACTAGAGAACACCGATGGAAGAAATTGAATACACAAATAAATAGATATATGTGTTCATGGACTGGAAGAATTAATATAGGTGAAATATCCATACTACTCAAAGTGATCCACAGAGACAATGCTATCCCCATCAAATTCCAATGACTTAAAAAATGTAATTAAAAAAAGAAATAGAAAAAAAAATTCTAAAATTCATAGGAAACCACAATAGACCAAGAATAGCCGAAGTGATCTTGAGAAAAAAACCAATCTGGAGGCATCACACATCCTGATTTCAAAAATATATTAAAAAGCCACAATAATTACAACAATATGGTTCTAGCACAAAGACTGATACATAGACCAGTGGAGTAAAATAAAGAGCCCAAAAATAATCTTAGACATTTATCATCTCATCTTTAACCAAATATTATAGTAATCACAATGGGGAAAGGATAGTCAACAATAATTACAATGGGGAAAGGATAATCTCTTTAGCAACTGATGTACAAAAATCTGGATAACTAGATGCAAAACGAATAAAATTGAATCCTTATCTCTCATACCATATGCAAAAATCAACACACAATGGAATAAAGACTTAAATGGAAAACTTGAAACTATAAAACTACCAGAAGAAAACAGGGGAAAAGCTTCTTGACATTGGTCTTGTCAATGATTTTCTGAATATAACAACAAAGCACAGACAACAAGAGCAACAATAGGCAAGAGTGATTGTTAGCAGTGGTAGTTATCCATATGAGGCTGCAGCAACCTCAATTCTTGCCTCCTCAGAAGAAAGAATTTGACTGAGGGGCGTAAGGCAAGTTTAGAGCAGAAGTGAAACTTTATTAAAAATATTTACAGCGGGAATGACAGGAAGGGAAGTACATTTGGAAGAAGGCCAACCAGGCGACTTGAAAGACCAGCTGCATGACTTGACCTGTTGACTTGGGGTTTTATACATTGCGTACTTACAGCGTCTGGTGTTAGTTCTCTCCACTCCTGAGATCTTACTAGGATGCGGCTCGTCACCAGTTTCAGGTGTTTTCTATTGGACACTGCCTTTCCCTGCTGCCAGCTGTGACCATTTATTATTCTAGAGAGGCAGTTAATAGCGCTTGACCATCACCTGATGGCTGCCTGACATTCCTGGTGTATGTGTGTGGGAGTCCTCACCTGCCCTGCTCATACCTAACCAGCTACCTCCTTTAACAGGACTATATTAAACTAAACTAAAAAACAAACAAATGAACAAAAAAAACCTTCTGCACCATTAGGCAATATTCAACAGAATGAAAAGATAATCTATAGAATGAAATAAAATCTTTGTAAACTATATAACTCATAAGGGGTTAATTTCCAAGGTATATAAGAAACTCTTACAACTTAATGGCCAAAACAAACAAACAAACAAAAAAACACACAAAAAAACAAAAACAAAAAAAAACTAATTTAAAAATGGGTAAAAGACTTAAACATTTCTTCAGTGTAGACATACAAAGGCCAACCAGGTATATGGAAATATGCTCAACATCACTAATGCTCAGGGAAATGCAAATGAAAGCTACAATTATATTTTACCTCACACCAGTTAGGACGGCTAATATATATATATATTTGAAAGGATGTAGAAAATGTGGAACCCTTGTACAATGCTGCTGGGAATGTATGATGGTGTAGTAGCTATGGCACACAGTATGGAAGTTCCTCAAAAGGTAAAAATAAAATAGAACTACCTTATTATCTAGCAATCCCACTTCTGAGTACATGTCCCAAAGAATTGAAATCAGGATCTTGGACAGATAGCTTCACCCATGTTCACTACAACATTCATGTAGCTAAGTTATGGAAACGACTCAAGTGTCCATTGATGGAGGAATGGAAAATAACATATGGTATACACATATAATGCAGTATTTGTCATTCAGTCTTGAAAAAGAAAGAAATTCTGTCCTTTGTGACAAGGTGTATGAACCTGGAGGACATTATGCTTAGTAAAATAAGCCAGTCACAGAGGGACAAATACAGTAGACTTCCACTTACATAAGATATCTGTAACAGTCAAACTCAAGGAAGCAAAGAATAATGGGGTTTGGGAAAACTGGGGAGTTTTTAATGGGCATGAAGTTTCACTTATGCTACATGAGTAAGTTCTAGAAATGAGCTGTCTAATGTAGTGCCTATAGTTAACAATATGGTATTTTGGACTTCAAAATTTGTTAAGAGGGTAGATTTTATGTTAGATGTTATTTTCACCGAAAAACAAGAACAAAAGCAAAGGAATACAAGGCAACTGAGAGGTTTTGGACATGACTGTTACCTTGATTGTGATGATGGGATTACACGTTTGCATATCAAACTCATCAAATGTATACTTTATGCAGCTCTCTGTGTATCAATTATACCTAAATAAAGCTGTTAAAAATAAACGAATATATTTTACTATTTTATTTGATCTTTTGCTTTCATTTTATTATTTTTTAGAGACAGAGTCTCAATCTGTTGTCCAGGCTCCAGTGCAATGGCACAATCATGGCTCACTGCAGCCTTGGACTCCTGGGCTCAAGCGATCCTCTCACCTTGACCTCCCAAAGTGTTGGGATTATAGGCATGAGCTACCACACTTGTCCTATTTTTCTATTTTAATTGGGAGTGTGACATAGGATACATTGATTGTATTTGTGGTAGGGTCTAAGTCATCAAGCCTCTTGGAATAACTTCTGTTTTTCATAGGAATGGTTAACTAGTGCAGAAATTTTCAGCCATGAGATCAAGGCCATGAGAGAACTGTTAATAGAAGGTAGAGAATAATATAATCTTTGGCTCTGGTCCATTGGTCCTCAGCATGCTGCCTCTCTAACTTCATGCCCTGATGGCTCAGACTCAGCTATGCTTTGAACTTACATATGAACATCTGTTTCCCAAGGCTTTCCCACAGTGGCGGCATGAATGTTTTTTCAGGCAACATACATTGTGTACTTGAAAAACCATCTCTCTTGCCTTCTGCATCTTCTTGTACCCCAATAAAGAAATCTTTCTCTCTCTCGGTCCAGAAGTCTTCCCTTAATTTTCATCATAGGATTATGGCACTTTTTTTCAGGAGGAAATGTCACTTTGTTGCATAGCCATCTGTCTCTATCAATACTAAACAGTTTGCCAAAGCATTCTTAAGGGGAAAGAAGAATCACACAACTGTGGAGGTTGGTAACACAACCAATTTATAGTTTCCAGTTTCAACTGGGCCCTGAATAGTGCTTTGTGTTTTTTTCCACTGTTTCCTTTTAACATTTCTCATTGCAAATGGAAAACTTGACTACTTCATTTAATTCCCTCTCCTGGCTTGCAGGACATGGCCCTTCACTGTAATCACGCTTTTCCTTTGCTTACCTATGAAAACTAACTCATTCCTAAAGAGATGTCAGTTTTTAATCTCGTTTCTAAGATTCTTCCTGACCTTCACAAGCAGAGTTGAGAACTTCTACCCCATGCAAATAGCGCGTTTTAAAGACCTTTGTTATATACAACGCCATCACTGATGTAATTATTTTGTACATGTCTGCCCATTCCCTAATGCTAGCAATTGTGGAGGTCACTAACGATTTTTTTTTTTTTTTCCCTGAGACAGAGTCTTGCTCTGTCACCCAGGGTGGAGTACAGTGGCGATATTTCGGCTCACTGCAACCTCTGCCTCCTGGGTTCAAACGATTCTTCTCCCTCAGCCTCCCAAGTAGCTGAGACTACAGGCACGTGCCACCACACCTGGCTGATTTTTTGTATTTTTAGGAGAGACGGGGTTTCACCGTGTTAGCCAGGATGGTCTCCATCTCCTGAGCTTGTGATCTGCCCACCTCGGCCTCCCAGAGCGCTGGGATTACAGGCGTGAGCCATTGCTCCCAGCCACAAACGATTTTTTATTCAACTTTACATCCATAAGGCTCATCATAGTAGTTCTGGGCCTGCTGCAGTGGGCAGATGTCATTTTTGTTTGCCCAGAAACATTCATTTCAAAAACCACATCTATCCCATTTCCTATTAGTTTTGTGAGTTATTATTCAGCGTGTCCTATTTTTTCCTCCCTCCCTCTAGACATAATTCAGATTTTGTTAGTCATGTCCTATTTTCAGATTGATAAACAAATACTGGAAGGGGAATAAAAACCCTCCAGATTGTTCTAGAGTTGCGGAGGGGCGGTGATACACTCCTGAGATAGCCAGTGACCACCTTCTCTGATTGTATAAAGTATGAATGCCACTTTGGGAGGCCAAGGCATGCAGATCACAAGGTTAAGAGATAGAGACTATCCTGGCTAACACGGTGAAACCTCCTCTATACTAAAAATACAAACATTAGCTGAGTGTGGTGGTGCGTGCCTGTAAGTCCCAGCTACTTGGGAGGTTGAGGCAAGAGAATCGCTTGAACTGGGAGGCGGAGGTTGCAGTGAGTCAAGATTGCACCACTGCACTCCGGCCTGGGCAACAAGAGCAAAACTCCTTCTCAAAAAAAAAAAAAAAAAAAAAAAAAAAAAAAAAAAAAAAAAAAGAAAAAAAAAAAGAAAGGTATGAATGCTGTAGGAGAAAAATGCAAACTTTCCTGGAAACATCTTGGTCAATAAGCCCCACACAACAGGGGTAATCCCGCCTTCCCTCAATCAAGAAAAAAACTGAGTCTTCTAGTCCTTCCTGTATCATGAGGGCTCCGGACAGCAAGGTGGGTTTATGGAGTTCAGGACAATTTCCATTTATCTCAGACTTATGTCTTCAGAATGAGGGTAAAGGTAAACCTCTGCCTTGTCTTTCACTTGGAGTAAGCCCACTCTGCCTGTTTTAGGAGGATCAAGAGTGAACCAGTGCAAGGATGTGCACTTCTAGCAATGGTGAATAGATATTTCAAACCTACTCATCTGCTAAGGACAACTAGAAAAATTGAATAAGAATTAACACAAACTGGGCTGGGCACAGTGGCTCATGCCTATAATCCCAGCACTTTGGAAGGCTGAGGCAGGTGGATCAAGAGGTCAGGAGTTCAAGGCCAGCCAGGCCAAGATGGTGAAACCCCATTTCTACTAAAAATACAAAAATTAGTCGGCCAGGGTGGCGGGAGCCTGTAATCTCAGGTACTCGGGAGGCTGAGGCAGGAAAATCGCTTGAACCAGGGAGGTGGAGGTTGTAGTGAGCCAAGAATGTGCCACTGTACTCTAGCCTGGGTGACAGAGCAAGACTTCATCTCCAAAAAAAAAAAAGAACACAAACTGGCAGCTAACAAGACATTGAAAAATTATTGGGCCAAATCCAGAAGACGGAAATTTGGAAATTGAAAGAATAAAATTTTGAATTTAAAGATGCTGTTCCCCTGGTTACATTTTCTGATTCCCAAAGAGGCTGAACTTATGACAGACTTATGAAACCCACTAGGTAGAAAAATCCAGGAGACAGCATCCTAAAACTAAGGTTGACCTTGACATTCAGAAGGAGGGTACATAGTCCAACTCACATAAATTGATCAAACCAAATCCTACAAAAACATTTCAAAAAAGGATACAGAGCAACAGCTCTCATGATCATAGATGCAGAAATATTAGCCATCCAAATCCCACATATGTATCTATGTGTCTGTATCATGTATGCACTGAATCTGTGCTTGTATATGTGCAAATGAACAGACGGATTCTAAAATGTAGTGAAAATGCAAAGGTCCAACATTTTAAGAAACTAAGAAACACTTTCTTCTTAAAAAAAAAAAAAAAAAAAAAAAAACATTTCCACCTCATGTTTTGATAGAAATTTCTATAGATTTACTAAATCCACAAATAAAAATTGGATAAATTTATCATTTACAACATGCAGTTTTGAACTACAAATACATTGTGGCATGGGTAAATTAAGTGAATGAATAGTGGGTGGATGCAGTGGCTCATGCCTGTAATCCCAGCACTTTGGGAGGCCGAGGTGGGTGGATCCCTTGAGCTCAGGAGTTTGTGACCAGCCTGTGCAACATGGCAAAACCCCATCTCTACAAAAAATACAAAAATTAGCTGGGTTTGGTGGCGAGTGCCTGTAGTCTTAGTTACTCGGGAGGCTGAGGTGGGAGGCGTGGGGGCATCGAGGCTGCAGTGAGCTGTGATCATACCACTGCACTTCAGCCTGGGTGACAGAGTGAGACCCTGTCACAAAATCAACCAACTAACCAATAAACTGAAAACCAGATGCATTACTACACTTTTTGTTGTTGTTGTTTTTGTAGTGAAGGCACTTAAAATCTATTGTCTTGGCAAATGTTATGAATACAAGACATTGTTATTAACTATAGTTACTATATTGTACACTAGAGCTCTTGAACTTCTATCTTCTAACTAACATTTTGCATCCTTTGACCATCTCCTCCACGACCCTGCCACCCACTCTGCCAGTCCCCATTCTTGAAGAACAAGGAGTAATCTCTCTAGCAGATAAGAAGACCTGTTACAAAGTGATAGAAATGAATACCATGTGGTATTGGGTTAAAGGGGAAAAAACACAACAATGGAACGAAACATAATAGAATAGAATAGGATAAAACAGAATAAACCAATGGAAGTGTTGAGGACCTTACTACTTCGTATCACAAACTCACGCAAGAATAATAGTAACATGAGACTGATTTAGTCAGTACATAAAAAAACATAGTGTCTGTAAACTTTTCATTGCTTATAATTTGAATTTATTTAGCAAAATTTAGAAAAGAGGTATTTTGGGCAGAGTGGGGGTATAAGAGTATCAAAAAGACAGGTAAAGAAAAGAATCTAGAGTCAGTTAAAGCGCAATGTAGTTTGGAACACAAGACAAGAAAGGAACAATAAGCATAATTAGTAGATTATGACGCTCCCAGAGAAGACATGGCAGTGATTTTTAAAAAGAAAACAATTGAATTCAAGATGCATTTGACAAGTAATTATTACGTTTCATTTTCAGAAAAAATAAAATCAAACTAGTTTAAATTGAATTTTTTTTACGATATAACTAGGCACGTGTCATCCTATACCATATATGCCACATTATGTCTATGATTCAGGGTCTTCAATGATGTGCGGACCTCATTTTCTTTCTCTGTCTTTCAGCTCTGTTGGATTCATGCATGCATGGAATGAATACATACCTTTAACAATCGGTATCTGTTATGTATTTTTTTCCCACTGTCCCATTAGCGCACAAAACACAAAAATTCCCTTCTGTGTGGCGCTTTCATTCTAGCCGGGAAATAGAGACAATAACAAATAAGTGTAATAAATAAATACATTTTACAGTGTTTTAGGTGGCAGTAAGTGGTAAAAAGGTAGAATGGGGCAAAGGGGATTAGACTAGGAGTGCAGGTTACTGTTTTTAGTAAGATGGGCTTGTCTTCTTGGACAAAGACTTGATGAGGGAAGAAGTTGGCACGTGAACGTGTCTAAAGGAGTGGTGCAGCAAGACAGAGTTACTACCATCAGGGTGCAAAGGTAGTTAGTGTCTCCTGTGTTCTTGGCAGAATAAACTCAGAATAGTAGAAATTCAATTAGAAAGGTGATGGAGTCAGATGTGGTAGGGCCTGGTAGGCCATTGTGAGGAGTTTGGCTTTTACTTTGAATGAGATAAGGGGGATGTCGGAGGGGCAGAGGAGTACAAGATCTAACTTTTGCTTTAAAAGGATTACTCTAGCTGCTGATGAAAATAGGCTATCCAGGAGTCAATGTTAGAAGCGAAAAGAACAATTCGAAGGTTACCGGGGTTAATCCAGCTAACGATGATGGTGACTTCAATCATAAGAGAGGCAGTGGAATTGGTGACAAGAGGTATGCACATGCGATTCAAAGGCCATTGGGATTTTATGATTGATTGTATAGGAAATACAGAAAAAGAATTGAGAATAACTTCAAGAATTTTGACTTGAGTAACTGGAAGCCCACAGTTGCCATCAACTATGATAAGGAAGAATATAAATGGAATACTCTGGGGAAGAAGTGCAGAATCAGTAGTTCAGTTTTGGATATACTAATTTGGACATGACTATGTTACATTCTGGCAGAGGTATTGAGTAGGCAGTTGGATATATAAGTGCAGAGTTCAAGACAGAAGTCTTGGCAAGAGATAAAAAAAATTAGCGTCACTTGGATATAAAGGGTATTAAATCAAAGAGACTAGATTAAATCACCAAGGAATTGTGTGTTACTAAAGAGTAGATTAAAGACCGAGACAGGTCACTTTAAAGTTAGGAGTCTAGGGAGAAGCGAATCAGCACAAAAGACTGAGAACAAGTCATCTATGAGCTAAGACAAAGGAGCGTGCGGTGAGGCCAAGTGAAGAAACTGCATCACTGAAGAGATAGAGAACACCATTGTGAAAATGTGCTGTTACAAGAAGCTGCTGGTAACCTCCAGGCAGGTACTTTGTAGGAGTGGGAAAGTGAATCATGATTAGAGATGGTTTGAGAGAGAAGGGACAAATTCAGGTAAAGAGGAGAATTATAATCTTTAGAGGAATTTTGCAGAAAATTGAGGCAGACAAAAGTGGTACTACCTGTTAGGGGAAATGACTTCAGAAGTTCTGTTTGATACAGAAGCAGATTTCACAAAACTTTTTTTTTTTTTTTCTTTTTGAGATGGAGTCTCTCTCTGTCACCCAGGCTGGAGTGCAGTGGCATGATCTCAGCTCACTGTCACCTCCAATTCCCAGGTTCAAGTGATGTTCCTGCCTCAGCCTCCAAGTAGCTGAGACTACCAGTGCATGCCACCACGCCTGGCTAATTTTTATGTATTTTTAGTAGAGACAGGGTTTCCCCATGTTGGCCAGGCTGGTCTCCAGCCTCTGACCTCAAGTGATCTGCCTGCCTTGGCCTCCCAAAGTGCTGGGATTGCAGGCATAAGCCATCATATCTGGCCACATAGAATTCTTATTTAATGTGACCTTTGTAAATGCCAATGATAAGTCACCAAAATATAACTCTCTGAAGGTGAATTCGCTAAGGCCAGAACAATACTCCATAAAGTGTGTATGTAAAAGCTTTGTTAAAAATGTTTTTTGCATTATTACATCAAAAAGAATATATTTATTTCCTGCTATACAGATACATATAATGGGATCAAAAATTCATTCAATGAATGAATTCACTGAAATATATTATCCTTTACTCACTGACTTCAATTAAATATGTAGAATGCTTTGGGAAATCTAAGAATATAGATTTATAAAAGATAATACAAATACTCAGAAAAATATAGATATTCTCCATATGTTTATAATGCATTGTATGAAGTAATCTTTTCCCCCACTGTTCTTACCATACAATGGGCTGAGAAGTATCTAATATTAAACACCTACCCTTATATTACAAATTAGGAAATTGAGACTTAGTTTATGCAAAAAACAACCTGTATAAAGTCATAAAGATACTCTGCCTTCTTCCTAAAACCCTCAGTTAAATTTTAAATGTAAGGGATGAACACCTTTGGCATTTATGTTTACATTATTTAATTGAATTCACTGCTTGCTTTGTATTTTTTTCACACATGTATAACCATAGACTGAAAACTTTTTAAAAGGAGGAATTTTATTGTCATATTTCATACACTTGCCACATCAAATTTGGCACAAGTGTTCCACAAATGTTTGCTAACTTTATGAATAAACATTCTAAAATATTATGATTGCTAGCTCCTCAAAGAAGCAAGGACTAAAAATCAGAAGATAACCGACTTCAGGGATAAGATATACTGAACTCAAATGTCTTTCTAGACATTGATTGCATGAAAAGTTATGCAACAGCTAAGGTACTGCAATAGCTCATTCTTTCCTGTCACCTGTTTCTCTCCCTAATTAAACCACTGTGACACTTGACAATTGGTGAAAGTATTTTTAATCTCTGTTCTTGCCAAATCTTTTATTATGGAACAGAAAACTTTCTTCTCCCTTCTCACAGTTACATTCAGTTCCTTTATTGGCAGAGGTGAGACAAAATGGACAGCAAGTTCAAAGGGGTTATTTGGAGAAAGGGAAATATAACATTGTTGCATGGTACCCACAGGAAATTTAGCCCCAGGGTACTTTTAACCTTTAATTCTTTTTTTCTTTTATCCTTAAGAGAGAGGGTCTGGCGCTGTTGCCCAGGCTGGAGTGCAGCGGTGTGATCATGGCTCACTGCAGCCTCAACCTCCAGGGCTCAAGTGATCCTCCTATCTCAGCTTCTGAAGTAGCTAGGACTACAGGCATGTGCCACTATGCCCAGCTAAGTTTTAAATTTTCTGTAAAGATGAGGGTGGCTATGTTACCCAAGCTGGTCTTGAACTCCTGACTTAAAGCAATCCTCCTGCCTTGGCCTCCAAAATGCTGAGATCACAGGCATGAGCCACTGGGCCTGGCCTCCTTCTTAATTCTTAATTGTAACTCTTAAGTATTGACAAAAACAACACGGAGCTCTTCGTCTTAACCTTGTTGACTTAAATTTCATCTGACCGATTACTCTCCTTCTATTTCATATTCTTCCTTCTTGTCTTTTGTTGCTGATTTTTTAATTTTTGTTTTCTGATATAAAATCTTTCAACTTCTCATTTTTTTCGCTCTCTAGCTATTAATAGTTTTTCTTGACAGCCCTGTGGGATTAATGACAGTTCTGTAAAATAAGCGTTTCATACGTAGCAGTCGTTTGAGAAATACTGCTTGAAGTAAATACTTGTAAAGACCTAAAACTTTCAAGTTTCTGGCAGATAAAAAGTGATCTTGTTTGAAAAAAATGCATCATCTATGTTGGGAAACTATATATTTTAAAAAATACCTTTCGTTTACATTACTCATTGTGTGCAGTTACGAATACCACCTATGTTTATAACAGGGCAGATAAACTGCATTTTACTAATAGGCTACTATAGAAGCTGATCAACCCACAAAAGCCCCAAAACACATTTAATGACGAATTACATAGTAGGTGCTCAACGACTGTTGTTGATTAGCTGATTTACTGTGCTTGTTACTGATTCTCAGTTTCCTTGACATAAAATAGTACAGTTTTCTCCTTTTTTATTGAGTATGAAATTCTCATAACTGTCTATCTAATGGAATAGATACCTGGGAAGCTTTTGTTTTCAAGTGTTATAAAGTGTCACAGTTTCCCAGGCATGTAGAGTTTTAATAATTGTTTCTGTAATGTTGCAAAGAACTTTCCCACAGCTCATTAATATCGGCAGGCTCCTGTACCTTCCTTCCTTTCCTTGACTTAATTAAGATAGCTCCATACTGAGAGTGAAAGAGAAAGGCCACAGTCTTATTTAACAGCACAACAGCTTAACCATAAGCCAACACCAATGAGGAACATTAACTGTAAATGATTACAGCTGGCTAGCCACAGAATATTTCACCAGCTGTGCATACTATAGCTTTGAAGTACTGAAGCGTAGCCCTCCCATGATGAGTGCTCAGCATCTTCACGTGTGAATATGTAGCAATATTTCCTCTCTAGCATACATTTACTCTAACTCCTTCTTTACAATGTTCTCTAGACTAAGCGTTTAAATTTCAAATGAAATTAAAAGCCTTCAGTGACTTGCCTTCAAATGACCTTTTAGCTGGACGTAGTTTTACAGGTCAGGATTCAAGTCTGCTTCAGCCTCCTCTCTTGACACCTGACCTCATTTAGTCCATGAATCATCAGACTGAGCTACTCAGTGTGACTTTGCAGAGTCTGTTATCTTTGCCTAGATATTCTTTGTATCAGTCTATTCTTGCGCTTCTATAAAGAAATACCTGAGACTGTGTAATTTATAAAGAAAATAAGTTTAATTGACTCACATTTCTGCAGGCTATACAGGAAGCATGGCTGAGGAGGCCTCAGGAAACTTACGATCATGGATAAAGCCGAAGAAGAAGGAGGCAGATCTTCCCACAGCCAGAGCAGGAGGAAGAAAGTGAACAGGGAGGTGCTAGACACTTTTAAACAACCAGATATCGCGAGAACTCACTCTCTATCCCGAGAACAGCAAGAGGGAAGTCCGCCCCCGTGACCAATTCACTCCGACCAGGCCCCTCCCCCAAACTGGAAATCACAGTTGTACATGGGATTTCGGTGGGAACACGCATTCAAACCGTATAGTTCTTCCTCTCCTTTTCTACTTGGTTAGTTTTTGCTTATTTTCAGCTCAAATTTTGATGCCCCCATGAAATCGTTCCCTTTTTTCCTCAAAGTTAATTATTTCCTCTTACCGTATAGATGCCCCTGATAACATCATAATTGTCATAATCAGTTATTTGCCTGTTTCTTCCTCCTCAAGGGTGGAAATTAGAGTTTATACCTTGTCCAGCCCCAAGTATTTTGCCTTGTACATTGTGAATGCTCCATCAATACTTAATGAATGTGTGACTCTCGCCAGTGTTTTCATTTTGATATTATTTCATAAAATACTACTCTCTTATATCTGAAATAAAATTTTTCTTTATTTTATTGACCAAAATAGCGCATTATTTGAGGCACTCTTTTTGTCTTATATAAGAACTTGTAATTGACATGTGAGCATAGAAAGAACATAGAATCAAAGAAAAACAATAATGAACAATAATTAATCTATGACATTACTGTGGAAGATATTATACATCCCATATGAAAGTTTACTTTGCAAAACATATAGGAGGCTTCAGTTCCCCAGAGAGGCAATACAATATCCTTTTCTGGTAGTTAGGAACCTTGAAAGTCACAAAAGTCTTGTGAGCCTAATGAAATCTTTCTTAATGAAGTTTAATTCTGCTTCTTGCTTCATTCCTCAGGGGTAATTGATAGCGGCTGAGTCTCATCAATCAATTAACAAATTAGCAAGTACTATTTATCGAGCTCTTACTACATGGTCAGCACTGTAATTACAAAATTGGGAAATATAAGAAGTGTAACACATCATGATTTTGTTTTTTTGCAGTTTCCATTTACTTATGAGATGCTTCACGAAAAAATCATTCATTCATTAATTTAAAAATATTTATTGAGAATGTGATTTGTTTTAGGGACTGGGCAATGGGCTTGAGTTACAGGAAGAAGACTGCTGTCCATAAGAAATGCAGAAATACAATCTATCCCCTCACAAAATGTACTCTTTCTATTATGAACACTTGTGTCAAACTGTCCTGAGTTTTGTTTGAAGCACAGATGTTGGCCATATTCTGTTGCTGCAGTAGAAATATGGGTGATAGAATGGCGTTGGTTGTTATATGATTCAGTAAACTGTTACCATAATACTAGTACATAGCAAATACCCTAAAAACTTAGTAGATTAAAAAAAAAACCCTACTGATTATGTCTCTCAAACTAATAGGCAAGTTGGTTCTGCTGAGCTGGGCATGGTGGGGCTCACTCTTGTGTCTGTGGTTAGCTGTGGGTTGACGAGGTGGTATTGTTGACACTGGCAGGGCTCGCTCAGGTGTCTAGGGTTTCACCTACGATAACTGCCTAGACTGTGCTTAATGTGTCTCATCCTCCAGTCTCCCAGCCTGGCCATATTGGCATGTTCTCAAGTCAAAGGCAGAGGAGCAAAATGGAGAGAGGAAGAGCAGAAATATGCAAGGGTTTTTTCAAGTAGCCTTTGCTTGAATCAAAGTTACTACTATTCCATTGGCCAAAGCAAGTGGCTTGGCCAAGCTCAGAATGAGAGTGTATACCAAAGGGCATAGATACAGAAAGACATGAAAAATTTGGTCCACTAATAGAATCAATATGCCACACTAGAGTCACTAATCACTGAGAGTTAGGTTCCAAGCCAAGGGGACTAGAACCTTTATGTTAAAGATTTTTTTCAGTTACTGCTGCTTTAAATACACAAGGTAAGGGAGGTTGGACTGATTCTGATTAAGCAGACGATGATCTAGTGGACACGACCAGAGGCTCACTAATCCCACATGAGCATCCCTGTAACAAGTAAGTCTTTCCGGGCAAAGATGAGGACTACAGGGGTATGAAGAATCTCCCCACCCCTTGCCGTATCACGGAGCTTTCCCTGAAGCTCACGTGTGAACGACAGCTATGTAGACATTTCTCTGCGCCGGCTGCTGCCTTTATCAGGTTCTTTTTGGAAGGATAATTCACCATTATCATGCTTAATTGAGGGGACATCACGCCCAGGAGTTCGGAGTTACTGCATTTTTCAAGTGACATACTATTGTGACTTGAATTGGGTCCCTCCAAAAGATAGGTGGAAGTACTGACCCTCAGTACTTTAGCATGTAATCTTATTTGAAAATGGCTTGCAAATGAAATTGGTTATGATGAAGTCATCACGGAGTAGGGAGTAACTCAATATGACTGGCGTCCTTATAAGAGGACAGAAACATGTGGAGAGAAGAATGCGAAGGAGCAGAGAAATGCAGGGAAAGATGACCATCAAATGACAGAGGCAGAGATTGGAGTGATGCGTCTACAAGTCAAGGAATGCTAAGGATTGCTGATAAATGCCAGCAGCTGGAAGAGATGCATGGAACAGATTCTCCTTTAGAACCCTAAGAAAAAAAAAAAACTAACCCTGCCAACACCTTGACTTCAGATTTCTAGACTCTGGAACTGTGAGACAAGGAGTTTCTCTTGTCTTCAGGCACCAGTTTGTGGTACTCTGTCACAGCAGCCTTAGGAAACTGATACAGATTTTTGTTCCAAGAAGAGGGGTGTGGCTGTAACAAATATCTAAAATTGTGTAAGTGGCTTTGAACTTGGGCAATGGATAGAGGCTGAATTTTGAGGTGCATGATAGAAAAGCCTAGATTGCTTGAAGAGACTCTTGGCAGAAATATGAACATTAAAGGCAGTTCTGGGGCTCAGAAAGAAGTGAGGAGGGCTGCAGAGAAATCTTCTACCATCTCGGAGAATACACGAATACAATGTTACTAAAAATAGGAAGGGTAAAGCTGCCTCTGGTGAGGTTTCAAGCACATCTGAGGAGCATGTTGTCGTAAAGTGGAGGAAACACAGCCCTTGTTATTAAGTGGCCGAGAGTATGACTGAGTTGTGTTCTGCTGTTCAGCAGTGAGAAGTAGAATGTGCAGGTAATGAACCCGGATATTTAGCTGGGGAGATTTCCAAGAAAAATATGGAAGGTGCCACCTGGTTTCTCTTTGGTGCCTATTATAAACTACTAGAAGAAACAGATACAATGCAGAATTAAGTGGTAAGCGAAAAGGAGCCAGAACTTGATATTTTGGAAAAACCTTTAGCATATCCAGGTAGCATATTCTATTAACGGTCAAGGGTGTGCCTAGACAAGAGTTTGCTAAAGAGATTAGGTGTGTGACTCTTATATCCAATCAACCATTCAACCATCTCAGCAGATGCTAGGAACAGAGATGCTGTTATCCAGGAAATATCTGTGGAGAGTCCTCGTATCTAATGGTGTGGATCTCTTATAAGGCCAGCATCTACAGGAGAACAACCAATAGGGTCAAAGACCACATTTTTGAGACCTTTATATGAGCAGAAACACAGCCAGCCTGGACTGAAAGGGACAGAGATGGAATAAAATGAAGGAAGAATGACTCAGGGGGCAGAGCTATGAATGCAGAGGCCAGAAAGGGTACATAACCAGAAGACAGGGCTCCTGCCTCCTTAATTCCAGAAAATCCTGCTGCCACCGAGAGCTGAGGGGATGGGGCCGCCCTAGCAGTCCCAGAAGACAGAACATGAAGCCTCAGTAAATTATTCTTAGGCCTTGGAACCCAGTGGAATTTGTCCTGCTGGGATGCAAACTTGCCTTAGACCGGTGACTCCTTCATTCCTTCCAATTTCTCCCTTTTGGAATGGGAATATCTATTCTATGCCTGTTCCACCACTGTATTTTGGAAGCACATAACTTGTATGGTTTCACGGGTCCATAGATGGAGAGAGGAATTTTGCCGCAAGATGGAGCCTACCTAGAATCTGACTTGTATGTGGGTAGGATTTGGATGATTTAGATCATGAGAGCTAGTACTTTTTTAGTTGGCTATATTTAGATGAGGTTTTGGTCTTAGAATTGATGCTGGAATAGGTTAAGGCTTTTGAAGATGTTGGGATGGAAGTGAATGTATTTTGCTTCCAAGAAGGACATGAATTTGGGGTGCAGGGACAGAGGGCAGATGGTTATGGGTCTTGCGTGCCTCAAAAAATATATTGAAGTGCAAGCCCTCAGTACTCCAGAATGTGGCCGTATTTGAAAATAGGGTCATTACAGATGCTGTTAGTTAAGAAGAGGTAATACTGAAGTATGGTGGAACTTTAATTCAATATGACTGAGGCTGTAGACTGAATGTTTGTGGTCCTCCACTCATTTGTTAAAATCCTAATCTCCAATGTAATGATATTAGGAGGCGGGGCTTTGGGAGGTGATTCTGTCATAAGGGTAGAGTCCTCATGAATGGGATTAGTGCCCTAATAAGAGGAGACATGGGATAACATATTCTGTCTCTCGCTTGCTCGTTCCATTATGTTGGGATACAAAAAGATAGCCCTGTAAACCAGAACCAGGAAGAGGGATTTCACCAAGAACCCAACCATATTGGCACCCTGATCTCAGACTTCCCACTTCCAGAACTCTGAGAAATAAATATTTGCTGTTTAAGTCACCCAGTCACTGGTATTTCTGTTACAGCAGCCTGAACTAAGGCAAATGATATCCTTAGAGGAAGAGAGAGACATGGGAGAATGCGATGTGAAGACATAGAGAAACACAGGGAGAAGATGACCATGAGATGGCAGAGGCAGAAATTGGACTGTTTCGTCTACAAGTCAGGGAATGCCAAAGATTGCTGCCAAAATCCTTCTAGGAAAGAGGCATGAAACAGACTCTCCCTTAGATCCCTCAGAAAGAACCAGACTTGTGGACACTTTAATTTCAGATTTCTACCCTTCAGAATTGTGGCAGAATAAATTTCTGTTGTTTTAAGCCATCCAGTTTGCAGAGGTGGGTTTGGAATTGAGTAACGGGTGGGACTAGCCCCAGGAGAGCTGTCCTGGGCATGGTAGCAATGTCTGAAGCCTGCCAGAACTAGAGCCACTATTTGATCTTTTTTTCTCTGTGACCACCTCTCTAGGTATGGCATAGTGTGGGCGGCAAGCCACCCAGGTGCCGAGACAAGAGATCAAGGGCACGAGCTGTTCCAACATAACAAAATATATAAAATAAGAATAATCATACTAGATATAGATAATAGATATGATTATGTATAATTATCATTAATAGTTTATAGCAATTACTCTTTAATATTATAATAATCCTTGCTCTACAATTATAACTTAGGAAAAACCAGGCCATACAGAGATAGGAGCTGAGGGGACATAGTGAGAAGTGACCAGAGGACAAGCGTGAGCCTTCTGTTATGCCCGGGCAGGGCCACCAGAGGGCTCCTTGGTCGAGCGGTAACGCCGGCGTCTGGGAAGACGCCCGTTGCCAAGCGGACCGTGGTCTAGCGGTAGCGTCAGTGTCAAGGAAAAACACCCGCTACTTAGCAAACCAGGAAAGGGAGTCTCCCTTTTCCCAGAGGAGTTTGAAGAAGACTCTACTCCTCCACCTCCTGTGGAGGGCCTGACATTAGTCAGGTCCACCTGCAGTTACCTGGAGGACTAACCGTCTCCCTGTCATGTTGTGTTTCAGTGGTCATGCTCCTAGTCCGCCTTCATGTTCCATTCTATACACCCGGTTCTGCCTTTTAGATAACAGCAACAAATGAGTGAAAGTACTAAAAGTCTTCGATATGCAAAAATAATGGTGTAACCTGTCTCTCTCTCTCTCCTCTCTTTCTCTCTGCCTTGGCTGCCAGGCAGGGAAGGGCCCCCTGTCCGGTGAACAAGGGACCCACGTGACTTTACCTATGATTGGAGATGGCTCTCACTCCTTACCCTGCCCCTTTTTCTTGTATCCAATAAATATCAGCGCAGCCTGGCATTCGGGGCCACTACCGGTCTCCACGTCTTGGTGGTAGTGGTCCCCCAGGCCCAGCTGTCTTTTCTTTTATCTCTTTATCTTGTGTCTTTATTCCTACAATCTCTCGTCTCCACACACAGGGAGAAAAACCCACCAACCCTGTGGGGCTGGAACTTACAGCATAGCTTTTTAAAAATTCTCAAAACCCACGTCTTATTTAGACCATTCTCCCAGGACTATTGGAGCTTTTCATTCACTGTGCACCTGTGCTTCTAAGAGGGTGCCAACATCAGTGATTCCAGAGTGACTGGCTCACAGTATTTTCACTTTGACTGTTTTTGGTTACTTCACTGGCTTAAACAAAATCACATATTTCATGTCTATGCACCTTCTGGTGTGGCCACTTATTAACTATCCATCCAAATAATTTCACCTTTTGAGGCTTTCAGCAAGTCGCACCTCCTCTGACATTTGGGCAAGCAGTGAAGCCACTGTAGAATATGTATACATCTGCAGCCTCTTCTCCCTTCTAACTCCTTCAACATTTGTTACAAGTGCCCCCACGAGAGCCTGCTGTCTTAGCTTGTTCTCAAGCTACCAAAGGGGATTAGGATTCTTGCCTTGCAAAGTTTCACTTTTTTTTAAATAGCCCCAAGGTGCCTAGTACATTGTAGGGAACATATTGGTGCTGTTAACTTGCTGATTAACTGATTCTTGACCTTTTCATCAGAGAAAGGCTTGTCATAAATCTGTGGAGAAAATTCTCTGTAGGTTTGTTTATAGGTGGTGGTGTTGCAGTGGGGAAGGGTATATAGAAGGGAGGGAAAATGCATTACACAGAGCTAGCAAGGCAGCTGCCTCTACGGTCCAAGGACTGTCTGTCCCAGAAGTCTACCAAAGGGCCTGGAATGGTTAACATGAGTGTCACTTAATGATTTTTGAGAGCTACTCAATTTCACCTTGTAAATGGTGACCTAAAAGATTGGGAAACTACCACAGGAGAAATGCTATTGTGTGAGTATTCGTTCATTGCTTCAGTAGTATGCAGCCCAGAAGGAACGAAAGGCGAGGAAGTGAAGTTCCAATCACGAAGAAATAGTTATTGAGTAAAAAAAATAAAAAATAAAAATCTCCCTTACCTCCAGGAGGTAGTCTTTGAATGACTGAAGGCATTTTGGGGGCCTCAAGAGCGAATGGAGGTTAATCAGCAGGAAGATAGCGAAAGTCAAAAGGTAAAAGGAGAAGCTATAGGGAACGTATTGCCGTATTGCTCTTTTTTTTTTTTTTGAGATGGAGTTTTGCTCTTGTGCCTAGGGTGGAGTGCAATGGCACAATCTTGGCTCACTGCAACCTCTGCCCCCAGAGTTCAAGCGATTCTCTTGTCTTAGCCTCCCAAGTAGCTGGGATTAAAGGCACCCACCACCACGCCTGTCTAATTTTTTATTTTTAGTAGATAGGGGTTTTCACTATGTTGGTCAGGCTGGTCTCGAACTCCTGACCTCAGGTGATCCACCCACCTTGGCCTCCCAAAGTGCTGGGATTACAGGCGTGAGCCACTGTGCCCAGCCCAAAATTTGCCAAGTTCTTAAGGCCGACACATGGTGGGAAAATTGAGGTGTCCACAGTAAGGACCATTTCTTTCCCATGATGGGGCTTCCCGTAGTTTCATGGCACAAATGTCTGGATTCCTGCTTCATTTGTGAAAGCTTTAACATCATAGAAAATTAACGATGAATGCGTTTTTTATCATCTTTTTTTTTTTTTTTAACTGAGCCCAGGGAGCTTTTCATAGAAGCAATTAAAAGCATCTTCAGCTTTGATTCACTTCTTTGCAGTATTTTGGTTTTAAATCAGACACTTGAGTCTTCTATAAAAATAGCCAGCAAATTTCACAACCCCAAATATACATTTTAAAGTCTAAATGTCCTCAAATTATATTTAGGACAAATCAGGATTAGCTGCAGTGTGTAAGTTATAAAAAGTCCCCATAAATTAGGAGGATATTTTAATTTGGAATTATTAAATGATTTTTAATCAAATCAAAGTATTTTGTACTAACATGAAACTTCACTATAAGAAAAGTACTTTTTGATGACAATATTTTTCTTCATGTTTAAATAAAAAGGAAAACTAGATTTTTGAAACAGCAGGTAACCCTTGAAGTACTAACATTACTCCCAAAGAAAACATCCAGTCATTTGAGATTTGTATTGCTCAGAAATAATCTCATAAAATTAAGGACGCTGGAATTGCAAGTCTCTGATCTAAACAGATTTTCGTGTTTGTCCGGATCTTTCTGATTTATGAAGACTGTAGTTTGAAACTGTTAAATTAACTTTAGCCTAAAGATGCGTTGTTAAATATTTTTAGGTTTGGCCTAATGATTTCTACAAACATAGTGAACTGTGAGTTAACTAGAGGTGGAAGCCGACCGTAACCTACTCTTGGGCCAATCGCAGAGCGTTGGCCAATCACAGGTGGCCAACTGTTTTAACCGAGTTAAAATAAGACAAATGGTGTGCTGTAACCAACCCAGCTGTTTCTGTACCTTACTTCCATTTTCTGTATATGACTTTCCTTTTTCTGTTTGTAACTATTATCTGATCATGTGGCAGCCCTGGAGTTGCTCTGAACCTATTTTGGTTCTGGGGGCTGGTGTATTTGTGAATTGTTCTGCGATCAATTGAACTCTGTTAAATTTAATTTGTCCTAAATTTGTCATTTAACAAAACTATGTTAAACAAGATAGAAAATCTGCAGTTTGCAAACATCAGGCAGATAACACTCCTCTAAACCTTTGGTATGGCAATGTTAAGTAACTGGCCTTTCCCAGTCAATCATTCATGCTGTTGATGTCATGTTACCTAGTTGTTACCTTGACTATTTTCCTGAATACTACAAGAAACTGGAATATAACACATTCCTTTCTGTGATGGTATTCAACCACCAGCCAAGAGATAAAGTGAATTTTATTTGAAGAGCGTCTCTGAAAACTTCTCCATTTTTCTGTCTTAAAATATCGTATTGCAGATCCCTGAGAAAATGAATGTACTCTCTTTTAAAAAATATAAAATACGATATCAATGTTTAATAGACAGAGAGACACATTCCTCCATAATTTTAGCCCCTCTGCCCATGTCAAGCTGAGGGTGCTAAATAGGTACGGCTTTTCATTCAGAAGAAAGGCAGGCAGCTCACAGAAGCATCCCTCCTGGCTATTTTGTAAGCCTAATACAATTCTCTCTGTTTTCCTGACATTTGCTTTTGACACCCCAACCAGTTTCTTGTCTTGTTTAGGATCCCTGTGGAGTCAATCTAAAGGCGGAATGAGAAGAGAAAGGAGTCCAGTTGTTAAGCAGTGGCCGATAAAGATGACCTACATTCCTGCTCCTGATGCTTAGGCCCGTCAACCTGGAGTGGGTCCGTGTAGGTCATTGCAAGGAGTGCAAGACGCAGAACTTGTCTACAATAAAGGAATTTTCAAGGTGCTTTGGGAATAGTTTATCTTGCTGAAAGAAATAAGCCATCTCTGAAGGAAAGAAAAGAGAAAGCTTTCGAAATAAAATATAAACCCCCTCCTGTGCATTTAGACTCTGAAGTCTGCAGGTAAACAAGACAGCAGGGAGCATTTCCACACAGTGTGAGGAGAGAAGCAAGGAGCAGAGATTACCACTTGTTACAGCACTTGACATTAATTAAACCTGTTTTTAAAAAAGGAAGTATAAGATTATTTTTATATTGCATGCAATATTTACATTAATTATGCCAAATGCTGAAACTGTTTTCCATAACTAACTCATCTGGACTCTTCATAAATTCATGAATTTTGGAATCCAACAGGATACGTCCGCAAAGGAGTGTAGCGTGGCTTTACTCTAAATGTGAAATTGAAAAGCCCTGCTGGAGAGAGGTAGTCCTTCCTTTCCACATCAAATTCTGCTTCTGTTTCTTTCTCCCCCGCGGAATCATTACTGAGCAACACTCCTCTATGGCATACAGGGGTAGGGAGTCATCTTCTCTGCTTTCTCAGCGTGTGGCCCGGAATATTATTTTCTGGGACTGTAACCCTGACCAAGGGCTACTTCCTGTTTTGCATTGGTTCCCTGTATCCATTGAGTTCCAGTGCTTCCAATTATTAGGTTGGTGCGAAAGTAATTGCAAAAGCTGTAATTGCAATGGCAGTAATTGCAAAGGCAGAACTGCAATATGAGCATAGTAAGATAGCAATGGAAATCATTCCATAGCTCCCAAGGATCCCTGCTCCCTACTCCATTCAGGCATCAGCTTCTCTTCCAGGCTCTTGTACCTACTTCTTCTCCCCATGCCTCTTCACACATGCCAATTGCTTGACCTGGAAGACTATTCCCTCTCTTTTTTGCTTCATTACATCAATTCCAACTTCCCATATCTCTATAAACTTTTTTTTTATGGAACACAGCACAGTGACAATTACATGTTTGTGAACATGATTTTTTGATTAACTTTGTTTCCGCTATTGGAATGTGAGCCTCACAGGGGCAGAGGTAAGTCTGCTTTGGTTCACCAGTGTATCTCAGGGCCTCACATTAATCTCAGAGGCCCTGGCCTAGAAAAGGTACATAAAAATGTGTGAGATAAATGAGTAGGTAGATCAATGGAGGAAATAAATGAATGAATAAAAAATGTTCTTTTCATTTTAAGTATTGCTTCCACATTTTGTCTCAAATTGTTCTTCTGCACATAATGCCCTCTGGTTTTTCAATCTTTTGATTACTTTCTTGCATCAGTTGAGAAAGGTCAAGCCCTGCCTCCTGCATGAAGCACTTCTTTCTTCAATGTCACATATCACGGATATATGTGACTTTGCATTTTATGGTAACTTATTCCACAGCTCCCCCCCAACACTTTGAAAATTTGCCTTCCCTACAAAAGTGTGGGTTTGTGATGATACAGATACTTCCCATCATGCTGAGGACAACACCTGACACATACATAATGCACAAATAAACTTGGTCTGTTTCTGGGTTTGAGATTCTCAAGCTGTATGAAGTGGTACATTTATAGCTATAAAGATTACTGCTCCTGTCTTAAAAAAATATGGGTTGGAATGAGTTAGGGAAGGGAGTTTGGGGTAATGGCACAGGGAGGATTGCGTCTGTGAATACCCAAAATATGAGACAGGTCTCAGTTAATTTAGAAAGTTTATTTTGCCAAGGTTGAGGACGCTCCCATGACACAGCCTTAGGAAGTCCTGGCGACATGTGCCTGAGGTGGTCGGGGCACAGCTTGGTTTTGTATATTTTAGGGAGCCATGAGACATCAATCAATATCTATAACAAGTACAAGTCAAAGCAGGGGAGGAGCTTCCAGGTCACAAGTGCGTGAGAGACCGGTGGTTGCATTCTCTTGACTTTCTGATAAACCTCTCCAAAGCAGGCAATCAGAATGTGAATCTATCTCAGTGAGCAGAGGGATGACTTTGAATACAATAGGAGACAGATTTGCCCTGAGCAGTTCCCCGCTTGAATTTTCCCTTTAGCTTAGTGATTTGGGGCACCCTAAATATTTTCCTTTAACACATCTGTCTAGTTAAGTCCAGGTAGGAAAACAGAAAGCACACAAGTTATTGTAACAAATGATTTAATACAGGGAAATGGTTAACCACCTATGAGGAACTGAATAAGTGAAAAGGGAGCAATAAGGTAGCAATAGTGTAAAAAGTAAAGAGAGGTTCCTCTTCAAAGACTTTCCTTCCCGTCTAATTAGGAATAAATAGTAACTTCAACTTCTCTTAGAAGCAAAATTTATTCAGAGACCTGTGCTAGCATTCTTAAATATCTGCTAGCTGTAATAAAGAAATCAATATACTTTATGTTCCTAGCTCCCACAATTTAGCGTAAATATTGCCCTGTCATGCTTATACTGATCCAAGCAAGCATTACATCATAGCCTGTTCCTCTTTCTTATTTAAAAGTGCTTTTACCTCTCTCAGCACTCCACAAGTTACTTCCTCCTTTCTTTATTCTCCTCTACATTTGCCTCTTTTAAAAAGTTCTAAGTTGCTAGCCAATCGGGCCAAATACAGAACGTCAGGTCTCATTCCAGCCAATGGAAACCAGACACAGCACTAGGGAGGACACGTCAGGTTAAAAATGACCCTATCTCCTTTGTTTGGTGTACTCTTGTGGCAAAACTGCTGGTGAGTGTACCCTTTCCGCAGGAAGTAAAAATCGCCCTACTAAATAAATTAAATTTATGTTCAAGTGCTATTTCTTTATGGCACTGAAAAGCAAACATTTCGGACAATAGCAATAGCAAATACAGGTGGCAACTGCCATTCTCAGGTCTGGAAACAGAGGGAAGAAGTTGGAGTTACTGGAATCTAGAAGTTTAGAGGAGGGGCTTTCTGAATCTGAGACTCTGCTCTCCAGGGAGATTATGCTGTTTGATTGGTGCTGGTATCTCATAAGAGTTACAAGGAGGCTGGTCTTGGAGTGAGCAAAAGGTTGAAAACTGGAACCGACTGCTACTGGAATGATCTGTGACTGCTGGGATGATGCTGATAGGAACAGGAAGCACTAGTGGGTCTCTCTCCCTTTATCTGCCTTTTCATCTTCATCCTAATGGCAGAGTGTAACAACTTTAAAGGAAAAGTGTAGCTTGAAGAATTTCCAGCCTGAGCATTACAGAGTGGAATATAAATGGGTAGGTATAGGGCTGAGACACAATAGCTTAATAACTGACACAGGGAGTTAGAGGAAGAATGAAGCCTCCTGTTCCAATAAACTGCCAGAAATAACACAGACACTTGGAAAAATATATGTAACATAATAACTCATATTTAAATAATTCAGTATAATATGACCTTTAATAGTTGCTGTTTTTAACATAGAAGTTTCTACATAATGATTATTTTGGTACTAGTTTGTTACTCTTTCCACAGAATCATAATTAGTAAATTATTTCGCCTTGATATCCTCTGGGTAAGATAATTTTCTAGATTTAAAAGAAAATACACCCAGATGTGGTGGCTCACACCTGTAATCCCAGCACTTTGGGAGACCGAGGTGAGTGGGTCATCTGAGGTCAGGAGTTTGAGATCAGCCTGGCCAATATGGTGAAACCCCATCTCTACTAAAAATTACCAAAAAAAAAAAAAAATTAGCTGGGAATGGTGGCACATGCCTATAATCCCAGCTACTTGGAAGCCCAAGGCAGGAGAATTGCTTCAACCTGGGAGGTGGAGGTTGCAGGGAACCTAGATAGTGCTACTGCACTCCAGCCTGGGTGACAGAGCAAGACTCCATCTCAAAAAACAAACAAACAAACAAACAGAGAAACAAAAACACAAAAAAACAAAAACAAAAACCTTTTTCTTCTGGTCAGAAAACATTTATTAGTAGAACATTTCAGGATCATGAATAAGTACTCAAATTATGAGAATAAAACTTATACAATTAAACATTAAACCTGTGTGAAACAAGTGACTCACTTTTGTCTTTTATCAGGTATTTGTCAAGGTGCTAACATTGTACTCCTGAGTGATAGGATGGGGAGGGGAGCATATCAATTTCTAGTACTATATTTCCCAGCCCTTCCAAGTCTTCCTGGATATTTTCTGTCCCAGGCCTCCTCCCACCCTCCACCATTCCACATACACACTCATATCCAATCTCCACCTTCCTCTACCCTGTTCTGCATCCCAGGAGATGGACACCTAGAGACTTCATCACTGCTATGGTCTGAATAATGGGTCCCCCCAGATTCATATGTTGAAACTTAATCCTCAATACAATAGTATTAAGAGGTGGGCCTTTGGGAGGTGATTAGGTAATGAGAACTCTGTTCTTATGAATGGGATTAGCACCCTTTTAAAAGGGGTTGGAGGAGGCTTGCTTCCCCTTCCACCACATGAAGACATAGCAAGAAGATGCTGTAAAGAGAAACAGGTTCTTAGAAGACACAGAACCTGCTGGTGCCTTGACCTTGAACTTCCCAGCCTCTAGAACTGTGAGAAATTCCTGTTGTTTACAAATTACCCAGTCTATGGAACTTTGTTATAGTAGCCGAACAGACTAAGATAATTATCCAAACTCCCTTGCCACCTGGGTTCTAGTTGGATTTGACCAGTGGGATGCACTAGCAGGAGATCAGAGGAGGGTAAGAGAGGAAGGCTGAGAAACATCTTCCTGACTTCCTGTTCAGCTGTTTTGTTGCAGTGGCCACCATCTCTTCTTGATTACTGCACCTGTTGTGTGGCCCTTTGCCATGGCTTAAGTACTCTGTGGGTTCCAATAATGCTATTTCTTCCCCTGAACCCTTTGCCCTTAAGGGTAGCAATGGCTTTCTGCTCTTGGTGGTCTCCGAGCATCTCAAGTTCTTTGTATTTTACCTTAGCACTTTCCAAGCCTCTGCAAGTATTCTTTGCTTTGAAGTCTTTAGACTCATTGGAGGTGGATAGTGTTCCATCAGGAATCTGAAGGGTTGAACAGAAGCATCATCTAGATGCCGGTTGTAACATCTGAAATAAAGTATTGGCTTTATATATTTATTTGTGCAAGTTTAAAATTTATTTTTGAATTGATACATAATGATTATACGTATTTATGGGGTACACAGTAATGTTTCTGTACATGAACAGTACAGTGATCAGAGCTGGGTAATTAGCATATACATTATCTCAAACATTTATCATTTCTTTGGGTTGGGAACGTTCAATATCCTCTCTTCTACTGATCTGAAAATATATAATAAAGTTTTTTTTTGACTAATGTTTGTTTCAATAACTGGACTATATTCTATCTGGAGGACAGGAAATGTAACTATCATACTCCTCACTATTCACTTATAAACAGTGTGCCACACACACAGCAGTTAATAAATATCAGTTAATAAGAGATTTCATTAATATTTATTGCATTTATTACATACTATGTATACTTCTTGGCATTGGGAGTACTATAGTGAGGAGATAAGAGGCTATGAAGAAAAAGCTGTCATCATAAGGAGGTAGAGAGTTAAGGTGGAATAGCTGAGTATGACTGGAATTACTTTCATTAGGTGGTCAGGGAATGTCTCTTTATGAAAGGTAATATTTGAGCAAAAATATAAATAAGAGTCAAGTAAATTAAGTAACATGAGAGATGAACAACCCCCACTAAAACCTGCAATAGGCAAGATGCTGTGTTTGACAATGAGGTTTTTTTTTAAGCATAAGAAATTCATGGCTATTAACATGAAGAACAGTTAGCATAACAAGGTAAAGTCAAAGGTATATTATTAAATGTGTAATGAGTGACAGAGATGACGTGTGCTGAAAGAGTCTGAAGGAGGCAAGAAATTTGGAGAAATATTAAAGGCAGAGGAAGGTCTCAACTGTGGCAATATACTTAGATATAAATATAGGACAAGGACATCACCATGAAGGTAAAAACTTCAGCCAAGACCTAGAGGCAGAAATGCTTGCTTTGTTGCAGTAAAGAGGTAGTGAAGGGAGGTGGAAAGTCAGTTACATAAAGGCAGGAAAGTCAGACGCCTTCAATTTAATTATGCATAATCCTTGAAGTGGAATGTAGAGGAATTACTTTGCAGGAGGATTGGCAACTCTGCCTTAACTTTTTAAGCCCCAGTCCTATTGTTCTAGCTTATCTTTGCATAGAGCAGGTACATTTTGCAATCTAGAATAGCAACAAAAAAAAAAAGAAGAAGAAGAAAAAGAAGAACCAGAGGACAAGACAAAAGCAGTGTCCAAGAGAGTACATCAGATCACAACAAGGAAACCAAGAAGAAGGAGAGGCTTGACCACGGGTCACGAAGTCAGGAAGCTTAGAAGCCACGTTGTAGGGGACGCTGTGATGTGCTGTCCAGGGATTCCCTTCAGGACCAGGCCTCTCATTTCCCCAGCTTCCAAGAGTGTTGTCTACTGACTGTTCACAGCTGAATTTCTCTGCTGAAATTGTCCTCATTGAAGGATGCTGCTTTAGTATGGTAGCACCCTTGCACCCAATGACTAGTCAATGCAGGGTACAAGATTTCAGACTCCTCACTTCGATTCAGGATAACTCTGAAGAGCCCTTCTAATTCCATTGATCCCAATAGGATCTGCCGAGAACTCCACTGCAACAGCGTTATAGTTCAACCTCTCCCTCCGCTCCATTCTGCTTCTCTTTCGCCTTTCTCTGAAGAGCTCCTTATAAACCTCCTGCATGCAATTCGCCACCTTAGACTCTTTTTCCTGGAAGAACTGATCTATAAAAGCAGGCTGACACAGGAACTGAGCAGGAATGAAAGAGTAGGATAAAGTGGATCAAGCGGAAAGACTTAGAGAGTTGCCTTTTGTACATGGGGTTATGATGAAGATGATTAATTTTATTGGCTACCAGTCAATGATAAAATTGGTTTAAAAGTGGTTTAAAGGCTTAGGATCAGCATAGGTAATTTTCTTCTGGGGATCAGCTTGCCCTAAGATGCCCCACAGAGCTGCATACATCACAGTTCTTGAGAAAAAATGATAAAATCATGGGCTGGTTGGGTCATCAAATGGCTTCAGTACCTATTCTTGATTGTCTTAGACTTTATGTAGAACGATTCTAGATGTGAAACTATATAACTTTTCATACATAGGAAGCAATTCATCATTCTAAAGTTTCTTAGTCTTTGAGAGTAGAAAACAACAAGAAGCTGTTGGTAACCCATGTTTCATTTTATTGTTTAGCATCAGTACTTAAAAAAATTCAAACGTGGTTGTTCTTTTATTTTTTTGAACTCCTTGTACACTAACATTGTTGTGATGTCTGCTTTTCTTGACTTGGAGATTCAAACTCAATGTGATTATTTTGAGTAGAAGGAAGAATAATATAGAACATTATATCCAAAAGTTGCAGAGTATAAGATCTGGAAGAAACTTTAAAAATAACAAAAACTAGAATAGCTGTAGTAAATACAGTCATGATACAAATGTCATAATTTTTTTCTAGCTCAGACGTAATAATTCATTTTATGAGAACAATGATATACAAAAAAAATTCTTGTCAAGTAATTTTGGGGTTTATCTCATATATGTTTTGTGAAAAAGTCGTCTTGGCTTTGCCATAGTGTTAGACATTTCCCCCTTATCTCCAATCTCATCTTGGAGCTCAAAAAGGTTGCTTTGAAGCCATGCTTCAGAGATGCCCTCCAAAGACAATGTTGCTTCGGCTGGTGCTCATTAAAGGTGGCTCCATTACTGCTTCTGTTTGTGTTGACCACATGGAATCTGCTAGGTACCTGATATCTGTCTACAAAGTACCCTCCCTAGAAGCTATGCAAGCCACTTTACCAATGCTAGATCCACTGATGTAGAGTCCACATTTTTAATCTCTTTCATCGCAGCCTCCTCATAACTCTAAAATGAGTTTAAGGAAACTGGAGTAGGAACATATTGAAAGATTTGTATAAGTTGTATTGAGAATCCCTGTCCTACTCAGTCTTGGCTTTTGATGCTTATTATGCCTGGCCTTTTATTACTATCATAAAGAGAGTATAACATAGTAGTTATCAGCAGGAATATTGATTTAAGCCATTCATGGTTTTGAGACCCAGCTCTGCTATGGACTAATGCCTCCATTTCGACACAGATCTTTGGAAGTCTCTCAAAGGTTGTTTCTTTATCCAGAAAGTGGACACAATCATAGTTGTGAACATCAGATGAGGTATTGTGTTGTTTCCCAAAACTTCTAGATTTAGTGAATCGCTAAAATAACACAAAATAAGGGGAGGAGGGAGAGCAACAAAGGTTTGCCAAGTAACATTATCTACTATTGCCTCAATTCCATGAGAGAAATTACAGTTTATCATCAAACACATAAAATATACAACTGCATTTATCAAGGAAAAAATTGGGAACTTTTTAGGTCTCTCACTCTCTGGCATACGTCTCCACATCTAGCTTTATATTCTTATACATCCTTTAGATGTGGTCTCCTTTCAAACATGTGTCTGATCCCCTTTAAATAAAGGATCTTCTGCAAACCCTACATTTGCTTCTGGGCGTGATGTTTTGGTTTTGCAAGACCCTTGGATATGGATATCTCCAGGGGCATCCTGAGCTCGAAGTAACATACTTCCAGAACCAGCCCTCAACAAAAGTCTGCCTTAGCTCAATCAGCCCTAGGCCTTCCAAGATACAGGGTAAAACTTAGCCCAGACTGTCAGAATGAGACCCTGGCCATGCCAACTGCTCTAAATTCTAAAATCCACATCATTGATTCAGGCTTAGTATGTGCCATTGAATTTCATCATCCATCTTACCACAGTGGCAGTGATATAAGGGTCTACATGCCAGAATGAAAGGCAGAACTAGATTTTAGAACTAGATAGAGAAAAGCTTAATTATGTTTATAGCATAAATCACAAGTATGGTCCAGATACTGATAATGCATCAATTTATTTTCTAATAAATAAAAATGCTTAGAGGTGATGGAGTGCTTTTCATCTTGAGAGCAATTTATGAACATTGACTAATTTATCATTATTTACATGCCAATTAATTTTCACTACCCTGAGGTAGAAATTGTAATTAAGCCAGACTGGCAGATGGCAGAAAAAAACTGGGGAGAGAATGAAGACCAAATTGTGAGTTTAATAGTCCTGACTTAAGTGGATATTTACTGTTTGTATTAGTCCATTTTCTCACTGTTGATAAAGATATACCCAAGACTGGGCAATTTACAAAAGAAAGAGGTTTATTTTACTTACAGTTCTGCATGGCTGGGGAGGCCTCATGATCATGTTGGAAGGTGAGGAGGAGCAAGTCACATCTTACCAGGATGGCAGCAGGCAAAGAGAGAGCTTGTGCAGGGAGACTTTCGTTTTTAAAACCATCAGATCTCATGGGACTCATTCAGTATCAGGAGAACAGCACAGGAGAGACCCACCCCCATAATTCAATTGCCTCCCACTGAACTCCTCCCACAACACATGGGAACTGTGGGAGTTACAATTTAAGATGAGGTTTGGGTGGGGAAACAGCCAAACCATATCATTGTTCAATTGAAATCCCTTAAAATAAAATCTGTGGTGGATATTTGCTAAGATATTATTCCATATACTGACAGGTCATTCACTGGTTTACTATCATCCTCACCTCTTCCCTCATTCAACAATTTATTTACTCAATTCATTCTTTTAACCAGTGTTTTTGAAGTACTCTAACAGGTACTAACATAAAAACTTGAGTAACTTGAGTAAGATATATTAGCCATTCTCAAGAAGTTCATGGTTATATAAAAGAAAACAATTTTAGCAAATAATGGCAAAATGGTTTTATAATGACTATAGGATAAGTAAGAAGTGAGTTATCAAATCAAACTGGATAGTAGGGACAGTAAAAGCTCCCTGGGTAAGATGTTGCTTCCGCTGTTGCTTTTTTTTTTTTTTTTTTTTTTTTTGAGACAGAGTCTCACTTTGTTGTTCAGGCTGGATTGCAGTGGCACAGTCTCAGCGCACTGCAACCTCTTCCACCTGGGTTCAAGCAGTTCGCCTGCCTCAGCCTCTTGAGTAGCTGGGATTACAGGCATGTGCCACCACACTCAGCTAATTTTTGTATTCTTAATAGAGATGGGCTTTTGCCACGGCCAGGCTGGTCTCAAACTCCTGACCTCAAGTGATCTGCCTGCCTCTGCCTTCCAAAGTGCTGGGATTACCGGAGTGAGCCACCATGCCCAGCCCACTGTTGCTTCTTGAAAGATGACTGGGTTACTTTTAGAAACTATGATATGGAGTTCATAGTGGAATATTCCAGGAACTGAAGACTTAATGGGCGTTTGAAGCTACTGAACTGGAACTCAGATGAGGTGTCCTTTGAGCTGTCCTCAGTCCCTTTACGTACACTTTGAGCTGTCCTCAGTCCCTTCATCCCAACACAGCTTTAGGATGAGAAACTGGAATTACCATCAGTTACTGTACAGTGTGTAGTTAGCAGGTTTCTCAGAGGGCGCTGGTATTTACAACAATGGAAAATTTGCTTTCTTTTAATCTCCTTCCAGTTGCAGAAATGTGAATAGTGTAGAATATTAATCATGAATATGTCTGTAATATTTTTGGAGGTGAATTATTTATTTTTATATAGAAAGCCTGTAACTCAGAGCTCTTTTCTTTTGTATTCCATCAGCAGCAGTAACTGAGTAACTGTCTTCAAAAAGATCTGTGAGTTTAGATGAGTTCTTCAAGGTAAAAGTTATCCTCAACCCTACAGGGATAAACCTCAAATGATTTCCTGTTTCAAATAAAAGAAAGGGTTGAGAGGCTTATCTAGGCATAGGTCTTTTAGAGTGTACTTACATAAGAATATAAATACAGTTTTTACCACTTCTAATTTCTTTTTTAAAAAATAATATTCACTCTAACGCCAAGTTAAAATGTCTATCCTATATAGATTGAGAATGATAAAAGAATACTGCTAGGATCTCATTACTGATTATGAGACTTAAGACAGCAGTTATAGGAAAGGCTATTTCATTGTTACCTTGTGTTTTTTTCAGAACGAAGCTTACTTCATCCTTAAGCCAGTGAAATATTTACAATGCAAAGATACATTCGGACTTCAGGTTTGCTAGTGATAAAATCTCCCTTAGTGAATTCCAATTATTCTTTCCAGACTATTTGGAGAGAAATGTAAATCTGTTTCATGGTCTCCATGTTTTAAAGTGGCATCTTACCAATTTATTTTAATCCATATCCGAGCTTTTTGATCTGAATGTGATGTGAGGCTATAATGTTAGAAGACCAAGGGGCATGATTACTAATACTTTGTGGATTAAAACAAATTCCTGTAGAATTTAAAACTTAGTCATTTTCTCTCTGAAGACTTTTTATAGATGAGCCATGAAAGAACTTTCTAAAAACACTTACCAGTTTATTCTTTGATTATATCTTTACCTGACAACTATAATGGGAAGCTATCTACTGACCAGGACCTATAATTTACTATCATCATGGGCTTGTAACCAGATCATATTTTCATTTATATAGTAGAGTAATATTGCTGAGGTTAGCTTCCAAATGAACCTGCTTCATTTCATATTTATTTCTTTCACCTTGTTTGGATTCCATTTTGTCACTCACACGATTTAGCACGAACTCCTAAACTGGCAAGGAAGCAATGACAAAAATCCCTGATTTAACATTTCAAGTTACAGTGTACATTGCTTTCACATACATGATCTCACATCTATATTAACTTTGTACTAAATATCTTTTCAGGAGGGTCAGTGAATTTATATTTCACATATTTTCCACATGCTTCACTGCTGTCTTCTTCACAGGCTGATTACAATTGTGTATTCTAGCTTTCATCATCAGGCCATTAATCTTAATAACTTTGATGAGTTGTTGCTGCATGTCAAGTAGATAAAACAATGATGAAGACCATTTAGTATACAATAACATGCTGCTAATCATGTCTTATGGGGTCTGTCTGACTTAATCTTACAGTCATGAATTCAGGTTGGAGGTTATCAGCATTTGAAAGAGAAGGAAATAATGGATTACCCACATGTAATTATGTGGATAATGATCAAATTTAATAGAATCATACTTTGTATATTAGCTAAATATAAAGAATAACATTTACTGAAAATTACCTGTAGATCTTTGTTGATTAGACACGAAAGGTGTTATGTTTGAAAATTGTTGGTTTTCCTGAACACAGATAACAGCATACAAAACAATATGCTAACCATGATGGGAAAGATAAACTAAAGTACCCATTGGTATTTTTGATATATTTCCTCTGTGTCCTGTATAAACTCCAAATTTAGAGATAACTGATGTGTTTATCTTGGGGTCCCGGAGTGATCCTTAAGATCTAGAAAATCGCTAAAATTGTATGCTAAGTTTTTTTTTCTGTATATAGACATATTTTTCTTGTATGAACGCTCCTTCGTCAATTCTCCAATGTTTTCTTTACCTCAAAGGAGTTGAGAACTACTGAACTGGATATATAATTTCTTTGACAAAATATAGAAAATGACTTTTCCTGCCCTCAGTGAATATGTAACTATGAATCTAAATTAATCTAAATAACTAATATTAGACTTTTCAATTGAATAATACTACGTCCAAGTGAAACAGTTCACCATTTCAACTTTCTTTCAAGTTTTATCTGTCATTTGTTGCACAGATTCTGTTCGAGTTGGAGCACTCACTGTAACAGTTTCACTAGCTTTTTTTGTTTTCATACAAAACAAATGGTATACTCATTCACGTCATTGATTTGATTCACATCAATTTCAGCATTCCATTAAAAAAATCCAAAGGTCTATATTCTGGTTATGCTAGCATGAAGAATTGGGTTTATTTTCATAATCATTTAAAAAGAATCACTTCAGAGGAGTTTATATATATAGGGTGATGAGCAAGGAATAACAACAAAAATCTGCATTGACCTATGGATGTGGGGCAGTTAGGTCGATAATTTGCTTTCACGCCATAATCTCACATCATCTACTACTCAAATTTTGCCTTAGAAAAACTGCATATCATATAACTCACAACTTCTCTATGTTACCCACAATAGTTAAAATTATAAAGTTAAATCCAGTAAGACTATAGTCTACTGTAGTCCTAAAGTAATGATAGAACCATAAATAATGATGGATTAACCAAACACCAAATGACAACTGATGGTAAAATAATAAGGTATAATCTTTTTTTTTTTTTAATTTTAAAACTTGCTCTGAGGGCAATTTCAAAGTAGAATTAAAAATAAAGTTTTAAGCAATGGTAACCTCATTGCAATAAATATGTAGATATTCCCTAGGTTTTACTTTGAAGAAAAGTACATATTTACATATGCAAATGTTGATGTTTTGTTGAAAAGAAAATTATCCTAAGAAGGTTATGAAACAGTGCCATAGCATTTCAGAGGTTTGGAGGTGACTTCTTTGGTACTGTTAAATAAGGATGGTAAATATAAGGAGATACGCATAAAACTGAACTTTGAAAATTGCTAGGGTAGCCACAGCGCAGAAGAGTAGGAAATGCATTTCTAGAGCTAGAAATGGAGTAAGCATGCACCCAGAGAAAGGAGAATGCCAGGTATTCAATGTGATAGTAACTTTGGTTCAAGCTGTATGTGTAGGAAGGTGAAAAAAAACATCATTTTCTGGAAAATTAGGTTGAGATCAGATTGCCAAGGGTCTAATTCCAAACCTTCTGGGCTCTTTTGTCATCCATCAAAGCTCATTTTTTCCTTGGACCCCTACTATCATTTGCATCTGTATCATTCATAGGCATTTATTATTTAAAGTCTTTTGCCATCATTATCTTTTCATATGTATCTGTCATTTCTCCAAATAGCTTGTAAATTCTTGAAGAGCCCTTTTATCTAGGTGTTGCATGGCACCTAGATAGGTTTTTGTTGGCATATTGCAGTTAACCAAACTAACAAACAAAAAAGTGGCTAGAAAACTGCCTTGTTCTTTAAAAAAGTTAGCAATTTTGTAAAATCAATCTACACAGCACAATGCCTGCCTTACCTTTGCCAAATCATATGCAGAAAGAATGAGGTATTATATGGTGGAGGAAAAAGATTACTGACTTAGATTTATATGCAGGGTTCTAATTCTAGTTATATTACTGGCTTTTTTTTTTTTTTTTTGGACTTAGGCTTATTGAATTCTCCTCTGCTATCTCTTTTGTAAAACTGGGTTACCACTACCTGTCTTTTGTTTCAAAATACTTTTTTAGAGCTAGAGTCACTCAGTAATGAAGTGTCTATATACCTAAGAGGGAGTAAGATTTTATAATTTTATTATTTTAATTGATAAACAGCAAAAACTCAGCAAACAGTGACAGTAGCTGCAAATCAAAGGCTGATCTTTAATCCAGTCTTGTGAAGAGAGAATATTTGACCCACTCCAGTCTGTTAAGTCACATTGACACAAAGACAGCAGTCATAAAAATACAGGTTAAGGAAAGGTAACAATTAACCCCTGTGGACAGCACTTTCTTCACCTGTAAAATAAGAGATGTAGGGCAGTGACTTTTAAAGACCCTTTTAGTTCTAAGCTTCTAGAATGTTCTTTAGTGCCTCAATAATTTCAGCTAGAGAAATGGGGGAAAGTCTAATTTTGCCCTTTATTGGTGAGAAGGCAGAGCCAGCTCACACAAACTGGTGAGAGTGAATTATTAAATCTCCAGCAGTTTAGAGAGCCAACTGACAACATGTTAATAGCAAGAAATCGGCCAGAATATACCACAGAAATTTGCAAATCTACAAATCAGTATCTTCTCCAAGAGTCGGTTGTTAAACTTTCAGCAGCCCATCTCTGATCCTATTTGATCTCACATCCTGAATTGTGGGAATTATACAGCTGTGCACAGCAAAACAAATAGAAAAGACTAAGAGAGGCTGTTGGACATAACTTAGAACCACAGGATATGCAAAAGGACCAAGCATTGTGGTTAGAAAACATCAGGCAGCTAGGTGGTGGGAGAATGGACTTTTGGCTTAAATGACTGGAGAATACAGACTTGTGTTAGAGTCTGTGAGTAGTAATGACCAGCCCGATGTAAAGTGGGAAATGGACATTGATTCTACCTTACCAGTTTAATTAATCACAACATGTAATTGTTTGTACTCAAATTAAAGGTATAGATTCTGTTGTTATTCATCTGAGTATGGGTATAGTTGTTCTTTACATATGTTTTAGAAATTAATTAGTCTGGTTGGCAGCTATTGTTGGTATTAATAAAACCTGTTTTTGAGGTCAGCTCTATCTCTTGGCTCTTGGTTGACTTGTTGATTTGTCTTGTTAACAAATATTTCTTCCTCTGTGGCTATATATACAACTTAGTCACTACTTGTTATGAAACTGGAAGTCATGGAAACATACGTGTTTGAAGTTGGTGAAACTTAAAGTGTGATTAGCCCATTTCTAAGTAGAATGACAAATTCTGTTTTTACACTAAAAGTTTGACATCTTCAGTTTATGCTCATTCACTCTTGCTACTGGATCTACTTCAACTTTCTTTTTGTATCTTAAAAAATTTCTCTTCATTCGTTGGTATTTACACTTTTTCACTTAAAGTGATGTAATATTCAGAGAGTAAATTCACTACCTGCTTTGCAAAGACCCTGATTTCGTTAGCTGAATCTCTTGTCTTGTTGGGTGCTTCCATTAATTACAATAGGAGATTGAAAGCTGGAAGAATGTGGCCCAATATGAGCATATAATTCTAATGATTATCCACCCAGAATGACTTTTGTATACAGATTATACTTTCAACTGTGTTTAGAAACTGCACCTTTTACAGATTGCTTATAAGAATATGCTGTAGTTAAAATATAAAAGTGAATGTGATTTTTCTGGATAAGTTGAAGATTGCCAGTTTGGTAAGCATGTGTTATTATTTTTTTTTTTCAATATCTATCTCTTCAGGGTCAATATTGTATCATTTCTTATATTTTTCCTACCGTTCCTTTTCCCAGATACTTGAATTTGACTTGAATATCTTAGAACATTACATTTTCAGATGGAGACACTCCAGGTCAGTAGGAATAAAACTAACTAAACTTTAATATGTTCTTGCTACATTTCAGAACTTGTGCTAAAATTTGTGCAGGTGTTATTTAATCTATGTGGCAAGTCAGTGAGGTAGTTACTTGCCGTGAATTTATCAACCAAAAACAAAGATATTAGAGAAAATTATCTCCAAATATTTTGAATATATTGGGGAACAAGAAAAGAGGGTTATAATCCAGAATGCATTATGGCAAGCCACAGAGGTATCTGGTGAGGGAAGAGTAAGTAGAAACTTCATTGGCAGAAAAGGAGAAGTTAATGTAAGCTGCTTGGAAAGAGAGTTCATTGGTTCCGGTGGCTCAGAACTAGAGCTGACAATAGTGCATTGGGGAAGGTGCTATTACTGGGCAAGTATTCTTTCCAGAACATCTTATTCTGAATTACTGTGGTGCTAAAGAGTATCTAGTGATACACTTTCTTGGCCAGGCATGGTGGCTCATGCCTGTAATCCCAGCACTTTGGGAGGCTGAGGTGGGTGGATCACTTGAGGTCAGAAGTTGGAGACCAGCTTGGCGAACATGGTGAAACCCCGTCTCTACTAAAAATACAAAAAATTAGCTGGGAGTCGTGGTGCATATGTGTAATCTTGGCTACTTGGGAGGCTGAGGCAGGAGAATCACTTGAACCTGAGAGGTGGAGACTGCAGTGAGCTGAAATCTTGCCGCTGCAGTCCACACTGGGCAACAGAGTGAGACTCTGTCTCAGAAAAAAAAAAAAAAAAAGAATCAGAAACCTTCTCATAGAAATGAATATGTGGGTATGAAACATGGAAGCCTTGTAAAGCAGGAGATGCATGAAAGATATGAAGGGATTTCTTACGAAGTTTTAGAAAGTTCTTGGAAACAGTTTTTATCTCAGACATACAAGTATAAGCCTCCTCCCTTATGCCTTTCTTAACCAATTTTATCTGCATCTGACAAGAGTGACTTCCTTCTGGTGTCTGCCACTTTCACAGGTTGAATCGTGTGTCCTACCAAAGCATACTTTGGAGTCCTAACACCCAGTACCTCAGAATGTGACTCTATTTAGAGAGAGGGCTTTTAAAGAGAGAATGAAGGAAAAACGAGTTCACATGGGTGGCTCCTAATCCAATATGATGGATGTCCTTACAAGAAGAAGAAATTAAAACAGAGACACACACACAGACAGAAAGATGACCATTTGAAGGGAAAGGGAAAATATAGCTACCACATGCCAAGCAGAGAGGTCTCATAATGAAACCAACCTGCTGACACTTCAAAAAAACTTCTTAATTTTAGATTCACGGGGTACACATACAGGTTTGTTACAACGGTATATTGTACGACGTTGTATGACACGGAGGTTTGGGCTTCTATTGGTCCTGTCAATCTGGATACTGAACATAATACCTAATATGAAGTTTTTCAACAATTGTCCCCTTCCCTCCCTCCCTCCCTCTTTTTGGAGTCCCTAGGGTATATTACTCCCATTTTTATGTCCATATTTACCCAAGGTTTAGCTCCTAGTTACAAGTGAGAACGTGTGGTATTTGGATTTCTGTTTCTCTGTTAATTCTCTTAGGATAATAGCCTCAAGGTGCATCCACTTTGCTGCAAAAGACATGATTTCATTTTTTATGGCTGCATAGTACTCCATGGTATATATATACAACAGTTTTAAAAAATCCAGTCACTGTTAATGGGCTCCAACATTGATTCCATGTCTTTGCTATTGTGAATAGTGTTGTGATAAACATACACATGCAGGTGTCTTTTCGGGGTAACAATTTATTTTCCTCTGGGTATATATACAGTAATGAGATTGCTAGGTTGAATGGTAGTTCTGTTTTAGTTTTTTGAGAAATCTCCAAACTGCTTTCCACAATGGCTGAACTAATTTATATTCCCACCAACCGTACATAAGTATTCCCTTTTCTCCTCAGCCTTGCCAACCTCTATGATTTTTTTGATTTTTTAATGTTAACTATTCTGACTGGTGTGAGATGGTATCTCATTGTGGTTTTGATTTGCATTTCTCTGATGATTAGTGATTTTGCGCATTTTTTCATATATTCATTGGTCTCTTGCATGTCTTCTTTTGTAAAGTGTCTGTTCATATCCTTTGTCGATTTTTAAATGGGGTTATCATTATTATTATTTTCTTTTTCTTTTTCCTTTTTTTTTTTTTTTGAGACAGAGTCTCACTCTGTTGCCCAGACTGGAGTGTAGTGGGGCGATCTCGGCTCATTGCAAGCTCCGCCCCCCAGGTTCATATCATTCTCCTGCCTCAGCCTCCCGAGTAGCTGGGACTACAGGCGCCTGCCACTGTGCCCAGCTAATTTTTTGTATTTTTAGTAGAGATGGGGTTTCACTGTGTTAGCCAGGATGGTCTCGATCTCCTGACCTCTGCCCACCTCAGCCTCCCAAAGTGCTGGGATTACAGGCGTGAGCCACCGTGCCCGGCCTAGTACTATTTTTTTTGCCTGTTGATTTGTTTAAGTTTCTTATAGGTTCAGGATGTTAGGCCTTTGTTGCATGCATAGTTCGTAAATATTCTCTATCATTCTGCATGTTGTCTGTTTACCCTGTTGATAGCTTCTCTTGCTGTGCAGTAGCTCTTTACCTGCCGACACTTTGATCTTGGATGTCCAGATCCCAGATCTGTGAAAAAATAAATTTCTGTTTTTGAAGCCACCCAGTCAGTGGTATTTAATTATGACAATTACTGCGACTTATTTTGTTGGGGCAAATACTAGCAGATCTCAAAGTAGTAGTATTCTTTTCATTATACATATGAATAATCTGAGGTTTAAAGAGATTAGACAAAGTGTCCAATATCACATAGATGGTAAGTACCTGAGTGAGACTCAAACTAAGGTTATTCATTAAGCAAGTATCTCTTTACCCTGCACCTTATACCAGGCACTAATATATCCCAAGGTACAAAAATGAAGAAAAAAATTCCCAAAGAGGGGCAGAATCAAGGGATCCAAATTATAAGAATAGTTAAGTAGTTCCCGCATCAAAATCAAGCACTGTCTGAAAATAGCCTGCAGGTTGCTGCAGGAGGCACTGGGGTTCTCTGAATTCTTGTTGTGCCATTTCTGGTGTTAGTGAAATTTTACTGAGTCAAAATGTTCCTATTACAGGCCATGATTCCTTCCCTAAAGATCATTAGATCATTTGGAGAAACATGGGTCCCCAAATATTTTTCAAACAGGTAAAAACAAAAATAAAAACAAAAAATAAGAAAGAAGAAATTTTTTTTTTTTTTTCTTTTTGAGACGGAGTCTGGCTCTGTTGCCCAGGCTGGAGTGCAGTGATGTGATCTCGGCTCACTGCAAGCTCCGCCTCCCGGGGTCACGTCGTTCTCCTGCCTCAGCCCCCCGAGTAGCTGGGACTACAGGCGCCCGCCACCGCGCCGGCTAATTTTTTTTGTAGTTTGAATAGAGTCGGGGTTTCACTGTATTAGCCAGGATGGTCTCGATCCCCTAACCTCGTGATCTGCCCCCCTCACCCTCCCAAAGTGCTGAGCCTCCCAAAGGCATGAGCCACGGCGCCCAGCGAAAGAAGAAATTCTTAGCAAACATTGTTGGGAACTTTTCTTTATCACTCTTTTGGAGCTTCCACATAGGACAAGAGTCCCCAGCCCTCAGGCTGCAGACTGGCAGGGGTCCTTGGCCTGTTAGCAAAGGGCCGCACAGTAGGAGGTGAGCTGCAGGCAGCCAGCATTACCGCGTGAGCTCCACCTCCAGTGAGAACCACAGGGTCATTAGATTCTCATAGGAGCAGGAACCCCATTGAAAACTATGCAGGCAAGTAATCTAGGTTGCGTGCTCCTTATGAGAATCTAACTCACGCCTGATGATCTGAGGTGGAACAGTTTCATCCCGAAACCATAAAGGATCACAAGACTCTTATTTTCAGTGGCAGGCGCCTGTAGTCCCAGCTACTGAAGAGGCTGAGACAGGAGAATGGCCTGGACCCGGGAGGCAGAGCTTGCAGTGAGCAGAGATCCCGCCACTACACTCTAGCCTGGGCGACAGAGTGTTATATACCCCCCGTCTCAAAAAAAAAAAAAAAAAAGAAAAGAAATAATTATAACATAGGTAATAGGCAACTCTTTGAAGTACGAGGATGTTAATGGTAAATCTTGTTTTTTTTTTGTTGTTGTTGTTGTTTCTTTTTTTTTCTAACTCTGTCGCACAGGCTGGAGTGCAGTGGTCCAATCTCGGCTCACTGCAACCTCCGCCTCCTGGGTTCAAGTTATTTTCCTGCCTCAGCTTCTTCAGTAGCTGGGATTACAGGCCCGTGCCACCACACCCAACTAATTTTTATGTTTTTAGTAGAGATGGAGTTTCACTATGTTGACCAGGCTGGTCTCAAACTCCTGACCTCAAGTGATCTGCCTGTCTTGGCCTCCCAAAAGTGCTGGGATTACAGGTGGGAGCCATCACGCCTGGCCAAATCTTATATTTTTATAATTAATTATTTAAATTGACTTTTAAAAATTAGAAACATTACAATGTACATTATTACAGATATCTAAATATATATTTAATCCAGATCAAGAATTTCTAAAGAGCAGTTTCAGTCTAAATGGTAGAAATATTAAGAAAGATTACATGGAGTACAAATTAGTGTTAACAAGCTTACATGTGTACTTTAAGAATTAACTGTATCCAACTCATTAATTTAAATTAGAAATTTTAGAATTTTCAACATAATAATTTTCATGTTTTTCCGTTACACCCACGTCATTTCTATATTAGAAGGGGATAAGTACATATTTTGTTGAAGAGATAAATATAGTAAAAAAAAAATGTGGTGTTACCTGGAATCTTATGCCATATCTGTACAGTCAATTTTTACAGAAAATCTGTAGGCTAAGGATGGTCTTCCAAGTTATCACATATTAGGGACAGCTAGACAAGTGACTGGAAAAAATCAGGAGTGTGGTGGATCAGTAATTTTTTTAGAATCTGAAAATATCAGGCTACTTACTTACAAATGTCAACCACATCTCCTAGGCAGGATTAATCCATCTGTTCTCTTTGAGCTTGGGGTGCACAGCTTCAGCCTGTGAGCTCAGTGATTTAGAGAGGAGACTACTTCATATGCGTCTTTGAAAAAGAAAATTCAGACATTTAAAAGAGGAAATTAAGACTTCTTCATTTCACTAAGACACTGCAGACTTAAAGAACTCTTTTTTTTTTTTTTTTTTTGAGACGGAGTCTCGCTCTGTTGCCCAGGCTGGAGTGCAGTGGCCGGATCTCGGTTCACTGCAAGCTCCGCCTCCCGGGTTCACGCCATTCTCCTGCTTCAGCCTCCCGAGTAGCTGGGACTACAGGCGCCTGCCACCTCGCCCGGCTAGTTTTTTTCTATTTTTAGTAGAGACAGGGTTTCACCGTGGTCTCCATCTCCTGACCTTGTGATCCGCCCGCCTCGGCCTCCCAAAGTGCTGGGATTACAGGCGTGAGCCACCGCGCCCGGCCTATAAGAAATCTTTTTATAAAAATAGCAATTGGCAGTATTCCTTAAATATCTTTTAAAATATAATTCAAATATAGTTAAACTTACATACAACTTTCCAGGAAAGCACTGGTTGCGTAGAGTGTGGTGTATCCACATAATAGTAGATTTTTTTCCCATAATCATTTTACTTATATTCAATTATAATTTGTATTTAGCCTTTAGGGCACATAAATTTATTTAGTTATTCTGAAGTTATAATTATTTTTTGCCATAGATAAAATATTAATTAGTGGGTAACCCTACACAAAGTAAATTATGGTTTTTACTATGTTATAGTGGTTATATATGTTAGGAAATAATGAATTTGAAAATGTTTAAATATTTTGATTAGTTATAAAATTCATGTATATACAGGTAATTAGTGCTTTTGAATGAGTTTAATAATGTGATACTATGTAAATAATTCTCTTATACACATTTATGATTCCTAATAAGAAGACAAACTGTGATTCTTTGGATTATGTACTGTTTTAAAAAATTATGATGGTACTCTCTATATCATATAATGATTATATACAAAGAATAACTGATTTTAAAAGTTGTTGAAATTCAGACACATTTTAAGTAATTTTAAACCGAATCATTATTTCTGAGCTCTCCAAAACATTATCTTATTTAGTAATGTGCTTACTTAAATTGTAACTGCTTACATGCTGTCCTACCCCATTTATGTTCTTATAAAAGAATATCTGAGGCAGAATATTTATAAAGAAAAGAGGTTTATTTGGCTTATGGTTCTGCAGACTGTATAAGAAGCAGTGTGCTAGCATCTGCTCCTGGGAAGGGCCTCAGAAATTTTCCCCTCATGGCAGAAGGTGAAGAGGAGATGGTATCACATGGAAAGGAAGGAAAGGAGAGGGAAGGGAAGTGCCAGGCTGTTTTCAACAGTTAGCTTTGGCTAAAGCGAATAGAGCGAGACCTCAATTACTGCAAGGACAGCACCAAGCCCCCTTCAGGAGGGATTCACCCCTGTGATGAAACACCTCCCACCAGACCCCGCCTGCAGTGTTGGGAATCAAATTTAAACATGAGATTTGGAGGAGACAAATATCCAAACTACATTACATGCAGACAAGAAAACATGTGGAAGTGAAAAATACCGCTAGCGTGTCTAGGACTTGATCTCATACTAAGGCATACACAAAGCTAATTACGTTTTATAATAATGGAATGTTACTACAAATTTAGATGAGATTTTCTTACATTTGCTTTGCACACACACAAAAAAACAAAACAAAAAACTACATCTTTTGCTTAATATGTGTCTCTGCTTAGCTTTTTTTCCCCCCTGAAACAGAAAGAAAACGTATTTTAAAATAGTGTTTATTTTTTGGTTTAAGAAATTGTGGAAATGTTTCTGATGGGCATGTTGCCAATTTGAAAATGGTGCACCTCACATAAGAATAGTTTTAAACAATGTTAGATTTTCCAAAGATTGAATGTCATGTCAGCCAAAACAAACAAACAAACAAAAAACTAAAAAGTAAAGAAATAAAACATGTATGTCACTAAGGTCTTCTTTAGTTATACAGTAGGTATAAATCTGTCTGTCCAGGATTCCGTTTTAGGGAAACCACCTCTTACCCTTTCTAGAGCTAGCCTGCGCAGTCCACAGGACTTCAGCATTCGATTGTGCCTCACTCCCACTCTGGCTTTTAGGGAGGCAACTGTGATGTAAGCCTGGCTTAAGCAGAGTAACATCCCTTCCCACCTCCCTGCTTCATTAATTGAACCAGGCAGAGTCCCTTTTGGGGCTTCTGAGGTGCCTCTGTGATCTCTGGAACTTAAAGATCATATTAACCTAAAGCTGCTCGTGTTCATATGTCCTCTAGGTGGAGTGAACCTCCTGGGGGACCAAGCCAGAAGGGAGGAGAACAGAGTCAAAAGCTAGAGATCAAGTTTTGTTGGCCATCTTGAGGGACCTGGATTTAACTGTGGTTGAAGAAAGTGCAAATCTTGGGTTATCTTTTAACCTAAACCCAGACCAAACCAGAAGGAAACCACAATAGAACAAATAGACAGTAGATCACAATGGAACAAATAAACAAAACATTCTTACTCACATTGGTTGGAATTGGGTTTCTGTCATTTCAAATCAAGAGTCCTGCTTGGTATAAATACATTATTCTATATGAACACAAGGCCTTGGGAAATTGAAAATAAATACACTGTGTTTAACAAATATTAGTGAGCTTCAAATACATTCCAGGCGCTATCCCTAGGGAGATGGGATTAGAAAAAATAAATCTCTGTCTTTTTGAAACCTGCATTTTAGCTGGGACAGATAGCCAATAAGACATAACCATAACAAACAAGTAAATTCTAAGGTATCTTACAAGATGATAAATGCTATGGAAAATTTTTGAGCAGAATAAGGAGACAAGAAACCACGGAGACAAAGTGGGAATGAGTTCTGAAAATGACTTGAAACAGGGCAGTTACAGTGGGCTTCTCTTAAAGGGTAAACAAAGCCTTAAAAGAGATGAAGGAGTTAGGTAGGAAGATACCTAGAGGTGGAGAATTCCAGACAGAGCAACAAGCCAATGTCAATGTAGAATCGTGCCTACTATATGCAAGAAGCGTGGGGGAGGCAGGGTTTTTATATGGAGTAGTGGAGAGACAGAATCAGTAGCTCACGGGAAAACTAGGATCAATAAAGTACTTTTGGGGATGAACCAAGGTAGGAGGAAAAACCGACAACATAGGAGATAGATGGAAGAGAGCAATGGGGCCTAGTTGATAAGGACCAGTCTTAGGAGATGGAACAGTCAGGAGTGCCAACATGGTGCACAGGTGCAGAAACAGATGAGCAGGAATCAGCCACCAGTGGAGAGAGAGGATGGATCAGGAAGTGTTGGAGCCTCGAAGACATAAAACAAAGTATAAAACACATCTAGGACATGCGGGGGAAGAATGAGATAGGTAACTACAGCGTAACTGTTGGGCTCTGCAAGGCCTGCTTCCAATGCATTATTTATTGCAAATGAGAAGAGCTGTATAGTTGTTTCCTGCAGTTACATTCAATTGTATAGGCACAGGCACAAAGAAGGCAGAAAGTTAAATGTAACCAAGGCTGTGGTTTTGCTACGGAAGTATGATAAATTCAGAAAGAGGTAAGCCAGCTGGGAGTGTAAGTCAAGCATCCCTAATCCCGAAAGCTGAACTCTGAAATGCTCCAAGCTTCATAACTTTTTGAATGTCAACCTGCTGCCGCTAGTGGAAAATCCCAAACCTGACCTCATGTGATGGCTGCCGTCAAAACACAGTCAGAACTTTAATGCACAAATTTATTTAAAATAGCTTATGAAATTGCCTTCAGGCTATGTGTATAGGGTATACATGAAACATAAATGAATTTTGTGTTTCGACTCGGGTCCCATCTCCAGGATACCTCATTGTGTATATGCAAATACTCCAAAATAAAAAAATACAAAACACAAACTCTGAAACACACCTAGTCCCAAGCATTTTGGATGAGGGATACTCACACTATATATGCAAGGGGTGATTATAATGTCTCAGAGTGAATTTTGAGCTGAGTCAGGAGCTTACTGGGGACTTGGGGGAATTGAGGTAACTGGTGAGATTAGAGGGCTGGAAGTACCGGTGATGCATGAGGAGGAGGAGGGAGGCAGTGGAGGCCAGTGGGTGGGATGTCACTGAGATTATGGAATGGTCGCAGGTATTTATAATGACAAGGTCCTGAGTATGAGCATCAGTGTCTGAATGCATGTTTGGGGAAGAAGAAAGGATATGGTTACTGGAACACGGCAGTTCAAGAAAGTGAGGGGCATATATTGAAAATGCCCCTTCTTCTGGCTGGAATGTGAACATATTCCTGAGTTTGAAAGATCCATCTTGGTTGGACCTTGAGGTGACCTTGGTAATGGCATCCGTTGAAAGCAAAGCAACCCAGAGACCAAGTTCAAGTCCCTGAGGACTCTGAAGAACCAAATTGCTTCACCAGCTCAGGACTGCACATCCGTTTTAGTCCTGTTTCTTGGAGTCTATTACTCACAGCTGAGCCTAATATACAACGAACAGTTGCTTCCATGACACCAGTTGCTCCTTCACCCCACTTCATCCTCCTCATTAGTTTAAAAGCCAGAATTAGCTTTAAACATCTCTTTCATCCGTTAAGACCCAGAGTAAGAATGAAGCACTCCATAAAGCATGACTTGGATTCTGCAGGCAGCATTAACCACTTATTGGTGTGTCTCTAAATTCTGAATTTTAAATCCCAAATTCCAAATGTATAAGATATCATCTTTGTATGTGTCTCACTGTGGCGTTTTGCAGATAGTGAGCTCTCATGTGCTGGTGGAATGAATGACTGAGTTGACCCCAGTGCAGCAGAATAAACTCACCGCGAACCTTCGATATGATAAAGGGCAGCCTGGAGAAAGACTTCCACAGCTCGCACTAGTGTTAACGGATCAAAAGAGAAATGGACTCTGACTTCAGAGACGTGTATCCGAGAGATCTCAGGGAGAGAACTACTTCAAAAGAACGGAACACATTGAGGTTTTGCCTCTGAAGCGTGACAACTCCAGTCTATCCCAGAAAAAAAAAAAAAAAAATTTTTTTTTGAAAGCCTGGCTGTGTTGAAATGGCAAGGTAGAACTTGACCAAGGGCATTGCTGAACTTGTGACTATCTCTTGGTAGCCTAGTTAGTATAAAAGCAACAGCAGCATAGAACTCTCAATGGGATACTATTAAAAGGCAGTTGTTCAGGGGTAGGTGAGGGAAACAGTGATCTAAGACAAGCCAGAGGAGCTACTGCAGGTAATCCTTCATCTGAGAAAACCCAATTTACAAAGACACCTAGGTAAAAATATGTCGCAAGAGGAGATGCACCTCAGGTTAGAGTTTACATAATATTTTTTGCCAGAGCAATACTATTTAAATGACATTGGGGCTTGTCATACTGTTAATAAAGCACTCTAGCTAGACTTTTGCAGTTTATTCTGGGAATATAACCACCACTGGTGGATGCAATAAAAACTGGGTTCTGAGTTTAAATCAACTAATTTTCTTCCAGTAATGCTCAGCAAAGATGCTTGCTTCCTGCCCTACCTATTGCCCTTTTATATTTGACTCTGCAGCACTTTCTAATCTGAGTACTCAATGCTTCTCTGTCCTTTATCAGCTACATTTTGATAGTTTGCTGCTCATTCTAGTTCTTTTATTCTTTTTTTTTTCCAAAAAAGGAAATTTTCTTTGGCTTCATTTGAACAGGAAGACCAATTTTTACTTCGGGCTCAAGCTAAAAGCAATTTCCTACCCACTCTTGGTGAATGCCATGATACTGCTTGTGAATCATATTAATTATTTTTCTCTTTCATCCTATGACAGTTGTTACAATGTATGCCCTTCACACCAATTGTAATACAGGAATGAACACATTTGCATCAGAATGCAAAAAGAAAACCATCAATCTAGTGTACATTTTCACAGTTTTTAAGCTTTGCACACGTGCTGGAATTAAGGAAACTTTCCCTTACTTCAGTGTAGGTAATGAAAGCTCTGAAGACTCTACTTTTCCTCGAAATCTTGATTTCTCCCCACCTGATGTACATGGACACACTCCCTTTATCATTTTATTTGAAAATTGCTTAATTTTCTCAGCCCATTTTCTCTAAATCCATAGGACTTGTCTACATAACTGAAGTTTAATTTCAAAACACTTTCATCATGCAAATGCCTCCAGTATTTACTGAGAATCTGCAGGGTGCACAGAATTATAATACACACTGGGAGGGGGAAGGTGACTTGAGTTTAGGGGAAGACGGTCTTACCTTGGCCTAGACACCTGCAGCTCACCACAAGCATACTGACATAGAGGAAGAGGTAGGAACAGTTCTTAAAACATAAAACTTCAACCAAAGCATTTCAAAAGCTGTGCTGGTGCTCAAAAGGGAAAGGTTAATTTTTGTAGCATGACCTAGGTTGGCAGAATTCTGTCTGGAGCTTCTAAATAAGAAATTATAAATGCGTATTTTCTCATAATACAGATTCAGCTTGCATTGCTGTTTAATAAAACCTTATTTTTCTTCTACCTAATCATTTGACATCCCAGAAGCCATTCAGTTGCCAAGAAACAGACCAACAAATCACTAGCAGGCACATTTTATGAGAGCATCATATACCTCCCAGTTGGTGACAGTTTTATAAAAACATTCCTGAATCTTTAAGGGTTTCATTTATAGCAAGCTGTAATAAAATTAATGTGAGTTATTCTCAGATTTTTAAATAAATATAGGACATGTAAATCATGGAAATGAATACTAATTGTATCAGTATTTTTCTAAAGATTCAATAGAACTAAAACAACCAACCACCCAATCAATACCACATGCATACACACACACTCTCACACACACACTCTCACACTCACACACACTCACACACACACACACCACTCATACACACTCACATGTGCACACACACTCACACACACTCACACACACTCTCACACACCACTCACATGCACCTCACACACACTCACACACCACTGACATGCACCTCACACACGCTCACACATCACTCACACGTGCGTGCACACACAGTCACACACACACACTGCTCACACGTGCACACACACCACTCACACGCACACACACACTCACACACCACTCACACGCACACAGTGTCACACACACACCACTCACATGCGTGCACTGTCACACACACACCACTCACACGCGCGCACACACACACTCACACACTCTCACACACACACTCAGACGCACACACACACTTTGCTTCACTTGTGTAACCAAAAGCCACAGATTCTGCTGAAATCATAATCTCCCTTGTAGGATCAGTTTGCTAAAGCTGCCATAATAAATACTACAGGCTGGGAGGAGAGGCTTAAATACATCTATTTCCTCACAGTTCTGGAGGGTGGAAGTCTGAGGTTAACGTTGAAGCAGGTTTGGTTTCTCTTAAGACCTCTCCCCTTGGCTTGCAGATGGACACCTTCTGGCTGCGTCCTTCATGGCCTTCCCTCTGTGCAAAAGCACATCATGTGTCTTTTGCCTTCTTCTAGGGACACCAGTCATATCGGATTAGGGTCTCACCCTTAAGACCTCAATGTAAAGGCCCTGTCTCCATGCTGAGGTGTTAGCGGTTAGGACTTGAACATATTAATTTTGGGGGAGACACAGTTTGGCCCAGAACTCTGGTTGTTTGAATAGACTTGTACATCCATCGTCTTTTCTAGGCGCTTTTAAAACAACACATTGCAACTTTACATTGTAGTTTGTAGAAAAGGAGAAGAATTTATTCATTTATTTATTTATTTTTAAGATGGAGTCTTGCTCTGTCGCCAGACTGGAGGGCAGTGGCGTGATCTCAGCTCACTGCAACCTCCACCTCCTGAGTTCAAGCTATTCTCCTGCCTCGGCCTCCCGAGTAGCTGGGACTACAGGTGCGTGCCACCACACCCAGCTAATTTTTGTATTTCTAGTAGAGACGGGGTTTCATCATGGCCAGGATGGTCTTGATCTCTTGACCTCGTGATCCTCCCATCTTGGCCTCCCAAAGTGCTGGGATTACAGGCATGAGCCACTGCGCTTGACTGAAATTCTTTATTTCTAAAATAAGAAAGTTTACTGTGACTTATTTCTGTAAGGCTTGCCCATACAATACCTATCCTAAAGCTTACCAGTTCTTTCCAGCACATATTTGCTTTCTAAGAGAAGCTAGGAAGATGAAAAGAGATATTGCTTTAAGAAGTTGAACTTGTGGAATTTAGTGCAGGCTACAACCGTTGTATAGAGTTGTCAGTGGGGACTGTGTTGTGGGGAATATAGACCAGAGATGAAGAGGAGAGGAGGGGGGATTACAGGCAGATGTGGGCCTGAGTCTGGAGTCTCCCTGGTCACATGACCTTGATCAAACAAAGTCTCATTCTTCATTTATCACACCTTTAAGAGAAGTGATAAATTTCTAGAAAAATAAAAGGATTCTGTATCCAAAAACGAGTTCATAATTTCCCTTAGACCCACATTAAAGGCAGTCTTTATTTACTTCTTAAAATATTTTGTCATCTCCAGTCATCAATTGTAAATGATAATCATTATTAAGCGCCTATTGTTTACTAGCACTGAACAGATGGTTATGTATATAAAACAAATTAATATATATGTATTTTTGCTTTCAATAAGCTTTCATATTCTATTGCGAGAAAGGGCATACCAATATTTTTCCATATATTACTTATATTAAACTTTTACATATAATATTTAAAGTAAATTCAAATAGCTCTATAACTACTTGAGTATCCACACTATGCTAGGCCTTATGTTAGGAGCCAGGGTTACAAATTTATGGTGCTTCAAGAAGAATTATTGATGTTATTCTTATTTAAAGCATTAGCCTTACCATTTATTGTTTTTTAAAAAAGGTCTAAATTCATTTATACCAGATAGTATGCCATTTCTGCCATAGTTTATAGTAATCTTAAATTTACAAGTTTATAAAGGAGTCAACTGTATTCTGTCTAAAGGTGTTTGGGCATGTACATATTTACATTGACACCATAATTAATCATATAATTTCACAATTTTTCATCACTTTTATTTCATAAAAATCTTGTAATCATTCCAAAGTATTGTACAGTTTTAAGGTATTGATGAAATCCCATCGAATTTATGGCAATGTTCCTTTTATAACGAATTTGCTTCAAATGAGTCCATGGACCACTGTAATAGTAGAAATTAACAATGTTTTCAATTAGTCAATGTTTTCTATTCAAATTGTGCCTTAAATAAATAACCTTGTGACATAAAAAATATTTCAATTAAAATCTTCTTGGGTGTAGTGGCTCCCGTTCTTTCATTCAGTCATTCAACAAATAATTTTTGGTTGTTACATTTACTGCGATGCTATAGAAACTGTGCTGGGCGCCCCCTTCTGGTAACTGAAAAATAGGCAAAGTAGGGAATGGTGTCTGACCGCTTTTGTGAAAAGTACCATACTTTTTTCCTGCTAAAATGACTATTGTAATAGAATTTTTGAAAAATAACATTTAAGAATTTAACATAAAATATTAAAGTTATGAAATTTATTTAACACATTTAGTATTTTGAAATTAATTTAATTCTTGCTTTTTTTCCTTCTACCTAAGCTAAGCTGTTTGCTTGTGGTCCTGTACGTAAGTGCAGTGCACAAGTTTCCCAGCAGATGGCGATACACAGCGATTGACAGCTGCACTCGAGACAAGTTGTCCCATTTCTCAGTCTTCATTCCAATTTGTATGCTTTGTAACAAGACTGTAAATACTGCTCCCAGAAACTCACTAGACACTTGAAGGACATTGAAATTATCTGATAGGGTTGGTAAAGCTTTGTTTTCATCTGTAGACTCATGCATTTGAAGACCTGAGTATGACAAGAGAGAATTAAACAAATAGATTTTTATTCTTCAATTTCCCAGTTTGTCATCAAAATAATCAAAGTGCCTTTAGTGAGGATTAAAATTAAAGCCTCCCTCTACCATTTCTGTTAAAGGTGTAGAGTTTTTGCTTTTGTTATAAGAGAACAAATCTATACAAGAAATGAAGAATGTGGTGGTGGCGAGCACAAAATTGTGCAATTTGGTTTGGGAGAGAAATATAGAATGACATTAATGAAAGAGCTATAAAATAAATATTATAAGAGTACAGAGCAGCTATTTGATTAGAAATTTATCTTAGGAGGTTTGACCTACTTTTCTCTGAATTAAATGAAACCTCCTAAAGGTATTTTAAACATACACAGCACTTTTAGAAATATAACTTTTTTTCTCTTTAAAATCTTTAATGCAGTTTGCTTAAAATGCTGTATTTTGGATTTCGTACTCAGAAAAGAATGTTGTCACAGATAATAGTATATAATAAGGACAGGTAGAAGAGAATCAGTGAATTATTGAAAATACAGATTACTTGAAAGAATATTATAAAAATTCTTATAAATAAATATTAAACTTTTGGGAGATTTTTTGTTGAAGAGTCTTATTTAATTTGCCCAGAGTTGGGGGTATAGGAGTTTTATATCGAACAATTTCAAATAGGAGAATTAGACTCTTGTTTGGTGTTGTTCACTGTTGAAATCAAGCAGTATATGCCTGCCTGTGGAACCTGGCTGCCTGCCTGCCTCTCAAGAGGCTTCATGAGCTGGAATTCATTACCTGATTTTATCAACACACCAAAAAGAGATCTATCTCTTTGAGATGGACTTATTAACCAAACCCCTGAGACAGATATATGAAAACATAATGCCAATTTGTTTTATTCTCAATGAGCAGTCCAGATTGTGAGAACTGGAATCTTTCTGCTGGATCATATAATTTTCTCCCTGTGGGCAGAATTACCTGAGAGGACAAATCATAATTGCAAGGTCTCTTGGTAATTATGTGTTTTAAGATACTGTTTAAATCAGAGGTAGTCCTAATCTGGGTCCTTTTAAAATAGCAATGAATGTGAAATTTCATGGTACCAAGAAACCTGAAGATCAGTCAAAATGTAATTATGCTGCTCCTTCTTTCTGTATTCGAAATAATATCACCAAGTATCAATCAACAGTGAAATGGATAAATTGTTGCACATTCATACTATAAATTATTATACACAGTGAGACTGAAAATCAATGAAAGCTCTATGTAGCACATGACAAATATAAGACACAAAATGCTACATGTATTTTGATTCTATTTACATAAAAGAAAAACAGGAAAATCTATATATTTTTGTAAATGCACACTTCAGTGTTAAAGTTTATACTATAGATAAAGTGAGTGAAAAAGCAGTCATTACAGAATTGGAGAGTAATTACCTCTAGGGGAAATGAGTGTATGGTAGATGGGTGTGTGCTGGCACTGTTCTTTTCTCTTATGAACTGGATGTGGCATGGATACCTGCTTATGCACTTTTTTTAAGTATTAGGTTGAGCCATGTACAATTATTGATATTTTAGCACGTTTGATACCATAGCAATTTTTGCTTGTGACAATATAGCAATTTGATATGGGTTGACCTAATAAGTTACATTTCATTAATTAAAATTGTATTACTTAACATAGTATCTATCTATATAGACTCTTCTGTAAATGAATATACATGGTTCAAGGGCCTTGAAGCAATGACCCCACAGTAGCAATGACCACACCTAACACAATGATATTGGTCTCTACCAGAATTATTCAATAAAAGGAACCAGGGTGCCTTTGAGCAATGGCTGATTCTAGGATGGAAGCAGGAAATACACAAGATGAGCCTGGAGTATTTTGTAGTGCCAGAAAGTGAGGAAGTACTCAAAAGCAAACACACACACACACACACACACACACACACACACGTACGTGTATATATATACACAAAATGATGGCAGTAAGTGTAAAGGTCATAGGAGTCAACTGAAACAGTTTCCAAAGGCCAAAGCTAAACTATTTTGAACAAAAACAACATGAACAAAGTTCTATTTGATTTTAACATAGAATATGAAATAAACGTCCAGGATCTAAATTGATACAAATTAGTAATCAAATAAATAAATAAATGGGGGAGAATAGACAAATATCCCATGCAAAAGAATTACAAATAATTTATGTAGATACTCCACTCTCAAGAAGGTGGAACATGGCTGCCCACTCATTAAACACTGTGTGTAAGCACTCCCTCAGCCAGGTGACCAAGTCATATCAACAGTGATAAGTTATGTTGTTGGTTGGCACACCTTTGATATGTTGTGATGACAATTTACTGTATCTCTGTATATTCCTCCTCCAAACTCATGAGCCCTGTCTAATTGTGAGAAAAAACATCAGATAAATCTTAATTAATAGATAATCTACAAAATACCTGACCAGTACTCATCAAAACTGACAACGTTATAAAAAATATGAAAAGCCTGAGAAACTGTCACAGCTAAGAGGAGCCTGAGAGGAGATTATGACTGAATGGATTGCATTATTCCAAAAGAGTTCCTGGAACAGATAAAGGACATTAGGGGAAAAAAAAATTATGAAACCTGAATAAAGACTGGATCTGAGTTAATGATAATGTATCAGTATTGATTTATTGATTTTGACAAATGTACCACACTAATGTAGTGTTAATAACGAGAGAGTCTGAGTATTGGGTTTATGGGAACCCTCTGTGCTATCACCACAATTTTTATGTAGATCTAAAACTGTTTTAAAATAAAAAGTTTATTAAAATGAAACAATTCTTCTTTTTTTTTCAAATATTTAAACAAATTAGTAGTTTTCACTTTTGGGAGTAGTATGAAATGCATCCTGCCCATAACTGGCCATATATTTCAAAGAAGGAGGTGCTCCCACGTCAGTTGAAGTATTAGACTTTTGATTGGCTGTGGCAAACTCCAGTTGAAACTCTATTATCATGCAATTGGCAGAACACTTACTATTCCTTGTAGGTAAAATGAAACGGTTCAGTTCAGTTAAATCATGGCTAAAAGGCTTGATAACATGGAACCTATGATAGTAAATCATATTTATTCTGAGAGAAAGACTGACTGGCTGAGTGGGCTTGTCTGTAATACTGGAGTTGGGAGAAATAAAGTTATTTCAGCGTCTCTTCAGTGGGTTGGTTGTATTGGTTACAAGTAAACATGCCTACAGGCTCAAAGCCTCTGTAAAAGTATCCAGCTAGTGGGGCCAAAGCCAGTTTTTCTTATTTGCAGATGGCGTTTTGCATCCTAATGTGAGAGACAGTTAAAATATGCCGCAAGTTTTAAAATGTATACCAATTGATATTCTAGCTCCTCAAACTTCTGCTAGGAGGTTGGGCGGCGATATCTCAGCCAGGTGGCCAGAGTTTACCATATTCATTGTGACTATGAGGACTGAAATATTATACCCAGATGCATTTGTATCTGTGGAGGACATACAGTGAGGCTTAAGATGCTTACATTCAGAAAAGGGATATGGCAGAGGGTAAATAAATATACAAGTAGAGAGTCCCACAATGTGTTGATTAATATGGTACACTTTTTTTTTTTTTTTGAGACGGAGTCTCCCTCTGTAGCCCAGGCTGGAGTGAGTGGCGCAATCTCTGCTCACTGCAAGCTCTGCCTCCTGGGTTCACGCCATTCTCCTGCCTCAGCCTCCCGAGTAGCTGGGACTACAGGCGCCCATACCACACCCGGCTAATTTTTTGTATTTTTAGTAGAGACGGGGTTTCACCGTATTAGCTAGGATGGTCTCCATCTCCTGACCTCATGATCCTCCCACCTCGGCCTCCCAAAGTGCTGGGATTACAGGTGTGAGCCACCACGCCCAGCCGGTACACAATTCTTAAACACAGAAATAGTCCGTCTTCCTTCTACACTGAGTCCTACAACTGAGTCCTGTGCTTGCTTCAAGGCAATGCTATTTTAAAAGGACCACAGCCGGAATGACCTGTGTTAAAAGAAAGCACACGGAGAGATGGGAGAACTGAAAACCAAAATAGCACACAAGGAAAGCTAGGTGTGTTTAGGTTGAAGGGAAGCCACGGTTTCTATTCTCAAGTTTTTAAGACTTGTCATGAGGAAGAAGGAATAAACATTTTATGTTGTCCTAGATACATCAAAGTAGTAATGGGCCAAGTTAGAGAAAAACAAATTTAGGAATGCTGTAAGGAGGCAATTTCTAATAGAGCTTTTGGAAGATAATTAGGCTAGGTTACAAAATGGTGAGATCCTTGTCCCTGCAACTTTCTAGGAAGAGGTTAAACAACCTCTGGGAAATGTTGAAGAAGAAGGAAATCACCCAGTATATAGCTAGGCATTGGCACAAAAGAAGAGGAGAAGAGGCATGAGAAGTACAGTGTAGGGGACTAGAAGGCAAGCATTCCAGAAAGTATGGTCCAGAAGTCACTGTGAATGGACGTTTTGACAACAGTGACTCAATAAGAGCAAACCAATTAAATATGTTGTATCAGCCAGGCACCGTGACTCACGCCTGTAATCCCAACGTTTTGGGAGGCTGAGGCAGGTGGATCACTGGAGGTCAGGAGTTCAAGACCAGCCTGGCCAACAGGGTGAAAACCTGTCTCTACTAAAAATAAAAAAATTAGCTGGGCTTGGTGGTGTGTGCCTGTAATCCCAGCTACTCAGGAGGCTGAGACAAGAGAATATACATGTACATATATATGTATATAAATTATATATGGAGAGAGACAGAGAAAGAGATTTATTGTTGATTCATGTGAGCTAGTTAAGGAATTTGCTCCCATGATTATGATTATGGAGGCTGACAAGTCCCAAGTTTGTCAATCTCTTGACAGTCTAGAGACCCATGAGTGCTGATGGTGTAGTTCCTATCTGAGAATGAAGGCCTGAGAACCAAGAGAGCTGATGTTTCAGCTCAAGTCTAAAGGCAGTTAAAAAAAAATCAGTATCCCAGCTGGAAAGGCAGTCAGGAAGAATTTCCTTTTATTCGAGAGAAAGGCAGCCTTTTATTCTATTCAGTCCTTCAGCTGATTGAATAACGTCCACCCACAGAAGCAAAGACCATCTGATTTACTCAGTTTATCAATTTAAAAGTTAATCTCATACACAAATACCCTCACAAAACACCAAGGATAATGTTTGATCAAATATCTAGGCACCTTGTGGTCCGGTCAAGTTGAAACATAAAATTAATCATCCCGGCCAGGTGGGGTGGCTCATGCCTGTAATCCCAGCACTTTGGGAAGCCGAGGCAGGCGGATCATGAGGTCAGTTCAAGATCAGCCTGACCAACATGGTGAAACACCGTTACTACTAAAAATACAAAAATTAGCCAGGCATGGTGGTGGGTGCCTGTAATCCCAGCTACTAGGGAGACTGAGGCAGGAGAATCGCTTGAATCTGGGAGGGGGAGGTTGCAGTGAGCTGAGATCACGCCACTGCACTCCAGCCTGGGTAACGGAGCAAGACTCCATCTCAAAAAAAAAAAAAAAAAAAAAAAAATTAATCATCCCAGATACTGATGGCTAGGAGCTGAAGGTCTGGATCAATGCAACCAGCAAGAGTGCTAGACCAGCTGAATTAGTGTAGGACGAGAGAAATAGAGAGTGGATGATGGAGGAGGGAATGATGAATATCAGATACGGCTTTGGGTCCAGCAAGACAAGACAATCGATCATTGATAATCTCAAGTTCTTTCAGGTATTGTGACCGGCCACCATCAAAAGCATCGGACTTAACAGCAGGCACAAGCGGATCTGAGAAGTAAAAGGAGTAAAGTCTTGTGCAGCACATCTAAACCTTCTCAATTCCTGCTCTGACGCCAACCCTGTTATGGTGATCAGCATTACCTGTGTTCGCACAGGTACAACAAGGCAGCTCCTTGGGGCTTCTTTGATGTCAGAGTTTGGAATGCTCATAGCAACTACATAGCACCCATTCATACCTCAACTAGAAGAGCAGGAGAATTAATGTCCTTGGGGTCACCTTTGACCATTGAGAAGTGGAAACTAGTCAATGATTGCTTTTCCCTTTCATTCCTTCTGAAATGCACCTCCTAAGCCTCCTGAGAAGTTTTCCTGGGACTGAATTTCAGTCCTCTACTTGATGACACATTCTTCCCCATTTCTTCATACACTTTGACTCTTCCCGATGCTCCCTGGACTCACTTTCCAAACAAGTTCCCTAAAAGGAGCCTTTGTCTAGTGCTCTTGTCAGGCTAAGCCACTGCTTTTATCCTCCAGTCTCTCACAGGAAGCAAACTCATTTCCCTATTGTTTGCTAAACATGTTTGTTCTACATTTGCTTCAGGTGTGTCCCCATGTGCGCACTTCTTGAGTTTTCTGAGGATAAAGAGAATTCACACCAATGTAAAAACGATCCAAAGAGGATTAGATTGAAGTAAGAACCATTTACTATCACAGACCTTTTTTCGCCTGACCTTTCTACTGACTTAGAATCATTTGCGGCAGGCATGATACAAGTATAGCACCCCACCTTTTCTCCTGAAGAGATAGAGTTTCTAAGCTTTTGATATCTTTTTTAGAATTATCCCCTAAATCAGATCATCAGATTTGATCCAATGAATTCGTTATTTCAAGTTTTCTGTTACCCGGATGTCCCTTGCAGGGTTTCCAAACTCTAGAAACAAGAGATACAGGTATGAAGCAGGCACTGTGCACTGGGTACCAATTTGTCTGAGCCCAGAGAGACCGGACACCCACACATAGCAGATTACAGGAAGTGGGTTTATTAGTTATAGATAAGCAGCAAAGAACAACCGAAGCTGAGGATTCGCTGTGGGCCAGTCCCCTGAGGCTCAGGAAAGCTGCTGGGGACCGATGGAGTCTCGTCTGTGACTTACCCACTTGTACTGCAGCTGAGGGACCCTGGATGGGAGCCCACTCTGGCTTTTTTTTTTTTTTTTTTGAGACGGAGTCTCGCTCTGTCACCCAGGCTGGAGTGCAGTGGCCGGATCTCAGCTCACTGCAAGTTCTGCCTCCCGGGTTCATGCCATTCTCCTGCCTCAGCCTCCCGAGTAGCTGGGACTACAGGCGCCTGCCACCTCGCCCGGCTAAGTTTTTGTATTTTTAGTAGAGACGGGGTTTCACTGTGTTACCCAGGATGGTCTCGATCTCCTGACCTCGTGATCCGCCCGTCTCAGCCTCCCAAAGTGCTGGGATTACAGGCTTGAGCCACCGCGCCCGGCCCCACTCTGGCTTTTATACCCTGGGGACAAGTTGATATACTACGCTAAGGCACTGAGGGACATCCTGTTTCTAGGAGGGACAGGAAGAGAGCATGGGTGGTTCTAGCCAGTCCCTCTTTATTTTAGGATGTTCCATTTCCAGCACATTCTACAATTATTTTATTTATTTATTTATTTATTTATTTATTTATTTATTTATTTAGAGATGAAGTCTCACTCTGTCACCAGGCTGGAGTGGAGTGGAGTGATCTCAGCTTACTGCAACCTCTGCCTCCCGGGTTCAAGTGATTCTCCTGCCTCAGCCTCTCAAGTAGCTGGGGCTACAGGCATGCGCTACTACACCCAGGTAATTTTTGTATTTTTAGTAGAGAAAGGGTTTCACTGTGTTGGCCAGGATGGTCTCAATCTCTTGACCTCGTGATTCGCCTGCCTCGGCCTCCCAAAGTGCTGGGATTACAGGCGTGATCCACCGCACCTGGCCTTTTTGTTTTATTTTTAAATTGACAAATAATAATTGTATGCATTTGTGGGGTACATAGTACTGTTTTGATAAATACAGTGTACGGTGATCAGATTAGGGTAATTAGCATATCAATAATCTCAAACATTGATTTATTTGTATCGAGAACATTTAATATCCTTCTTTTAGCTATTTGAAACTGTAATATATTATTGCTAACTACAGTCATCCTGTAATGGTATAGAACACTGGAACTTATTCTTCCTATCTAGCTGTAATTTTGTATCCTTTAACAAATTTATTATAGTTATTCTCGAGAATACAAACCAGAGACGGGAGATAACTTGGTCAGTCCAAGGCTGCTTGGAAAGCTCTCTGTGATAGGGTCCATCTGGAAGGTTCGATAGTATTATCTTTCAGTGCATTCTGATACACACACCAAGGCAGGGACAAAAGTGTAAGCTGTAAAACCTGTCAAATAAATATTCCATTAAATTTTTTAACAGTGTAGTTTAGGAGGAAAGCAAAGTCTTTAATTAATTTTTTTTCAGTAGGTATCTGGGTACCCAGCAATAATACTGTCTACTTTATATTAACAGGTATCATTCTAAAATGGTTGCTGTTCTCAAGACAAGGATTAATGTCAACACTTAAAGCAAATAGTCAAAGTAGAATTCTATTATATAACCAAATAATATAGAAATTTGGAGTGAAGGGGGTATGAATTTCAGATTTGAGACACACCGAAGTAAAAATGCCTTGTATTTATTCTGTACGGGAACTACTCCTTCATGGGGAGCTCTGCTTCACTGAATAGCTTATCGTCAATGTGTGAATTTAAAACTGACCTGCTTATCCATAATTATTATAAGTGTGTCACACAACCAATGTCTCTAAAGGTAGTACCAAGTGCTTAATGATCCCAAACCAACTTTGTCAACTTTGTCTTTCCACTCGTAGAAATGTATTGACTTGAGCATTGGGAAAGGAAGGCAGGGATTGGTTTTGAGCTCAGAGAGTAAACCAACTAGAAGCGCTGAGTGAGTGAAAACCAAACCCTGAAGTTCATCACTCCTTCGTGGCCGGTAAGGTCCCTGGGAGTAGAGTTTTAGGAATGTTGGGGCCAGAAAAGTTCCTATCAATAAAATCATTAAAATCTATGGCTGGCTGGGCGCAGTGGCTCATGCCTGTAATCCCAGCACTTTGGGAGGCCGAGGCGGGTGGATTGCCTGAGGTCAGGAGTTTGAGACCAGCCCGGCCAACATGAAAAAAAAAAAAAAAAAAAAAAAAAATTAGCTGGGCGTGGTAGCAGGCATCTGTAATCCGAGCTGCTTGGGAGGCTGAGGCAGGAGAATCACTTGAACCCAGGAGGCAGAGGTTACAGTGAGCCGAGATTGCATCATTGCACTACAGCCTGGGCAACAAGAGCGAAACTCCATCTCAGAAAAAAAAAAATGTATATATATATATATATATGTGTGTGTGTGTGTGTGTATATATATGTAGAAAGAGAGAGAGAGACAGACAGAGAGAGAGCGCGTGCTATCTTTTGATACTTTGGAAACCAATCCCAGTTTTATGCCAAAAGTTATGCCTGCCAATATCTAAGCTAAGTATTCCAGGTAATAAGCTGAATATTTCTGGATGTTCCAATTAGGATAATTCTAGTTAGAATTTTCTTGGCTTAAACATCAGACTTTAAAATATTAATAAAAGCAATTTAAAAGAAACTCAGAACATTTGAAACTCAAGTTGTAATTAAATATTAAATTCTAACTTAAGGGGAAAGAGCTAGTGAAACTTGACCATTACTGTGATTTATGAATAGGGAATTGGGCGGCATGGATCTGCCTCTTTCTCTCCCTCTCTCTCACCGGCTCCCCCTTCCATCCTCTCTTCCTACTTCCTCCCTTCAGTCCGTCCTTTATCTGTGCTCCATGAAATTGCTCCCTTTCTGTTGTATTCTTTTGCTAGGGCTGCCTTAACAAAATACCACAGACAGGAAGCCTTAAACAGCAGAAATGTCTCTTTTCACAGTTCTGGAGGCTGGAAGTTCAAGATCTAGGTGTTGATAGGTTTGCTTTCTCCTGAGGTTTCGCCCCTTGGATTGCAGATGGCTGCTTACTCATTGTGTCCTCACATGACTTTTTTTTTTCTTTTCCTGTGCACCTGCACTCCTGTTGTCTCTTCCACTTCTTAGAAGGACACCAGTCATATTAGATTAAGATCCCATCCTGAACACCTCATTTAACCTTAATTGACCTCTTTAATGCCCGTGTCTCCAAATATAGTTACATTCTGAGGTCACAGGGCTTAGGGCTTCAGTACATAAATTTTGGGGAGCCGGGGAGACACAACTCAGTCCGTAACATATATGTAAATAGGATCGTTGATAAGGATTTCTATTCCCTTATGACTATACAAAGTACTTAAGCAAATTAAAATATTGAAGTATTAAGTGCAACAGAATTTTTAATCAAAAAATAAATCAAGATTCTAAATCATGTCAGTTGCCACATTCATGGGGCTCCATCTTGGCTAATTTCTAAATTAGATAAAGTTTGTTTCTAATGTTCTTCCTGTCTTCATTTATCTTTTTAACTCCTTTTAACATTAATTTCCCCAGTAAACTAGTTCTTCTGCTGATTTCTTTATCTCTCAGGTGGTCAACTCTCTTGCTTTCCCTAGAGAGGATTTAATTGTTTTTCAGACACTAAAACCGGTGCCCGTTATTTAAAAACAAATGCTACTGGAAATTAGCTAGGTGTGGTGGTGTGCACGTGTAATCCCAGCTACTCAGAAGGCTGAGGCAGGACAACCGTATGAACCCGGGAGGTGGAGGATGCAGTGAGCAGAGATCGCACCATTGCACTCCAGCTTGGGCAACAAGAGAGAAACTCTATCTCAAAAAAATAAAAATAAAATAAAATAAAATAAAATAAAAAATTAGCCGGGCGTGGTGGCGGGCGTCTGTAGTCCCAGCTGCTGGACAGGCTGAGGCAGGAGAATGGCGAGAACCCGGGAGGCAGAGCTTGCAGTGAGCTGAGATCGCACCGCTGCACTCCAGCCTGGGCGCTGGGCGACAGAGCGAGAGTCCGTAGAAAAAAAAAATTTAAAAAATTGCTGTTGAAATGAGTAAGTTTTTATTTGATGTAACTGTTTAGCTCTTATTTGACATTGGTGACCACTTTCTCATCCCTTATATCAGTTTCAGTTTTCGTACATTTTCTGAAATCTCCCATATTTTTATCTCCAGTTGAGGTCTCTGAACTCCAGACCCACATAACAAACTGTCTACTAGACCTTTGCACTTGGGTATCGCATGAACACTTCAAATGCAACATATTCAACATGGAGACCATTATTTCTCATGCCTCTCATTCACTCTCGATATTTTTGTCTCAGTTCCCCACTAATACGCATTTCTCACTCAGTTGCCCAGTCATATCTTTGAGTCCTTCCTCTCTTCCTACCCCCAATCCACTGTTTCATCAAGTCCGCAACGCTCGTTCCTCCCCACATTTTCCATTTCTGAAATTGATGCTTCAAACAATGGTGTGCCACAGTTTATTAACTTCAAGATTTTATTTTCTAGTATTACATAAAATCTTAAATTTGACAGATAATAATTGCATTATTTATGGAGTCCAGTGTGATATTCTGATGCATGTTTATACTGTGGTATGATCAGATTAGGTTAATTAACGTATCTATCACCTCAAATATTTATCATGTTTTTGGTAAGAACATCTAAAACTCTCTTTTAGTTATTTTGAAATATACATTATTATTAATCTTTGTCACTATGCTGTGCAATAGAACGATGAAACTTATTCCTCCCATCTAACGGAAGCTTTGTACCCTTTGACCAATCTCTCTCTCTTGTACACCGCTCTACCACCCTGTGACCACCATTCTACACTCTACTTCTACGGTTTGACATTTTTAGACTCACATGTAAGTGAGATCATATGATATTCCTCTCTTTGTGCCTGGTTAATTCCATTTAACATAATGTCTTTATGTTCATCCATGTTGTCACAAACGATGGTTTTAAATTAGTGGAGTTTTAGATTTTACAAAATTCAGTATTGAATTTCACAGACTAGTAGTCTGAAAAACCAAGTATCTTTGAGATATGTCCACTTTTCCCTGTTTTCTCTGCCACCTCTCCAGGTCACAGTACCATCATTGCTCTCGAAGATTATTGCATCAGCCTCCATGATGGGTCCTTTGGATTCTAGCATTGCTCACGGGCCCCCAAGGTTACTCTCCATCCCCTACCCTTGTTTACATTGATACCAAAATGGTCTTTTTTCAAGTGAAATTCTAAGTTTGCCTTTGCCAAGCATCAACCATTTTAAAGACTTTCTGTTGCTCACAGAAAAACCAGACTCTTTACTATGGCTGATAAACTTCTAGCTCAGTCTAGTCTGTGTAACTCATCACTCAACACCTTCTGTATCTCACTTTATGATCTGTAGACTAATTGAATCCACTCATGCTTTTTATCACTTCTGAGAAACTTCATGCAGACATTCTACTCTCACTCCCTTTTCCCTAGCTAACTCTTGTTCACCTCCTAGATTTCAATATAGACATTAGTCCCTCCATGAGATTCTTCTGGTCTCCCCAAGTCTGTAGTAAAGACACACCTTTAATTATTATTTTTGAGATGGAGTCTTACTCTGTTTCCCAGGCTGGAGTGCAGGGGCCTGATCTCAGCTCCCTGCAACCTCTGCCTCCTGGGTTCAAGCAATTTTCCTGCCTCAGCCTCCTGAGTAGCTGGGATTACAGACGTTCACCACCATGCCCTGCTAAATTTTCTTTGTATTTTTTTTTTTTGTAGAGATGGAGTTTCACCATGTTGGCCAGGCTGGTCTCCAACTCCTGGCCTCAGGTGATCCACCCACCTTAGCCTCCCAAAGTGCTGGGATGACAGGTGCGATCCACCACGTCCGGTCAAGACACCCCTTCTATAACATTTTATAATTCCCCAGCCAGCGTTTACCTCTTGTTTGAATTTTCTATTTGTTTGTAGTCTAAGATAAATTGCATATTTATTAGTATGATTTGCGTTTCATCTGCTTCATTTCCCTTCTCCAGTAAGAAGCTAGTTTTTTTGCATATTCTTTGCCTTGGGCATTTTTACAGAGCTAAAAGAGCTTATCTTTTGCAAAATCTAAATTCACTGAAGAGATTAGGGTAGAAATAACTTTGGGATAGTCTTGAAAATAAAGGTGATTTTCCTGTGTCGATGCTGCAAGAAGCGGGATCTTGTGCCTTATTCGCTGGAAGCATCCCAAAAAAGGAATGAGATTTCAGACCCTGGCACTGATAGAACAAGGGCAGCTGTACCCTAAACACAGGGGCCTGCAGCCTCATCCAGAATTCTAGAACCTCAAGGTTAAGATACAGATGCCTCAGAGTGGGTGGGATAAGGGGGAGACCACAAGGAATGGGACTGGGACTTAATGCATGTGGTCAGATAAAGACCACACGGATCCCTCTGGACACGGGGTAGGAAGTTGGGTGAGAGGAATGACTGATAGTGAGCTTTATGCCAGACTAGTGAGGTGAGGACTAGGAAACATGATTACGCTGATTTAAAGAAAATTAAGAAATGCCATATATCTTGTATTGTCATGTTTGTGAACCGAGATTCAAACTCGTATCTCCACTGCACTTTCAGGGCCTGTAGGAAATCTTGGCTCCTCTACCTGGAGAGTTTTTCTTTCCTCCCTTCCCCTCCTCATCCCTCTTCTCCCAGTCCTCCCTTCCCTTCCCCACGCCCCCCATTTCAGAATTTCTATTACATGTTGTGTCATTTTACTTTCTTTTTATTTTTGAGACGGAGTCTCACTCCGTTGCCAGGCTGGAGTGGAGTGCAGTGGTGCCATCTCAGTTCCCTGGTTTCAAGCGATTCTCCTGCCTGAGCCTCCTGAGTGGCTGTATTTTTAGTAGAGACGGGGTTTCACCATGTTGGCCAGGATGGTCTAGATCTCTTCATCTCATGATCCACCTGCCTTGGCCTCCCAAATGCTGGACATTTTGCTTTCTTAATACCAGATTTATTGAGATATAATTCACACACTATAAATTTCACTCTTAAAATATGCAATTTAGAATTGTCCAGCCATGATCAGTATCTAATTTCAGAACATTTTCATAACTATCCAAAAGAGAGCCCATATCCATAGGAGTCATTCTTCATTTTCCTCCTTCATCTCACCCACTTGTAGCCTCTGGCAGCCAATAACTTACTTTCTGTCTCTATGGATTTGCCTGTTCTGTACATTTCATAGAAACGAAATCATGTAACATGTGCCTTTTTGTGACCGGTTTCATTCACTTAGTGTAATGTTTTTAAGATTCATCTACATTGTAATGAGTCAATGTTTTGTTCTTATTTATGGCTGAATAACAGTACCTTGGGTTTATATACCACCTTTGTTTATCCTTTCATAAGTTGATAGGCATTGGGTTGTTTCCAGATATTAGCTATTATGAATAATGCTATTATGAACACAAATGTGATATATGTTTTCCATTCTTTGTATATATACCTGAAAGTGAACTTATGAGTTCATACTGTAATTCTATGTTTAAAACTTCGAGGAATTGTCATCTTTTCTAAAATGACTGTACCATTTTACATTCTCATCAGCAATATGAGGGTTTTCATTTCTACAAATCCACCTGAACACTTTTTATTGTCTTCCTTTTTAATTGCAGCCATCCTAGTGGGTGTAAAGTGATCTCTCACTGTGGGTTTGACTTCATTTCTCTAATGAATAATGCAGTTGAGTGCCTTTCCATTAGCCTATTGACCATTTGTATATCTTTTTGAAGTCATGTCTATTCAAATTCTTATCCCCATTTAAAAATGAGATTATTTATATTTTTATTGTTGAATTGTAAAAATTCTTTTTATATTAGCATACAAGTCCCTTATCTGATACATTATTTGCAAATATTTTCACTCATTCACTGAATTTTTTCATTTTCTTGGTGGTATCCTGTAAATCACAAAATTGTGTAATTTTGATCTAGGAAAATTTACTTAGTTTTTCTTTCATCACTTGAGCTTTTGTTGTCATATTTAAGAAGTCATTGCTTAATTCAAGGTCATGTATATTTGTTTACCTGTATGTTGTCTTCTAAGAGATTTATAGTCAATAATTCATTTTGAATTAATTTTGTATACGGTGTTAGGTAGGGGTGCAATTTTATTCCTTTGCATGTGGATAACAGTCATACCAACACAATTTGTTAAAAATATCTCTGCATTACTTTTGCATTTTTCTCTGTAAGCTTATTTCAAAATAAAAAATTAAAAAAAATTTTTGACTTTTAGTGCTACCTCGTGGCTCTGGCATTCTGGAATTCCGTCTCCCCAGTGATACCAGAGAGCCCAGTGTCATGAGAGTATGTCCTGTCGGTAACTACAGAAAGCCACCATTACCAAACTCAAGATGCCAGTGTCCATTTCACTAGTATAACTTTTATTGCCTAAATGTCCATGAGGCCATTGCATAGAATATATTGAAGAGGGGAGAAACCTCCAGACTCACCTATATATCCATTCTAACAATGCTACCGTTCTGAGACTTTCAGTCTCTTTCTTAGCGCTTTGCTGAAGCAGTTTGCTAATGTTCACTTTCATTCACTATAATCCTTTGTTGTGTCTAAGTTTCCAAAAAAGCCATACCAGTAGTGTATTAGCCTATGTTACAAGTCTTCTTGCCATTAATGTTGGACTGAGTCATTTCAACAAACTCTGCCTTAATCCACCTATTTTCTACACCCATTGTAGTTCAAAGGATCTTGATAACATATATTAGTAAGGTTCTTTCTTTTATTCCTTTTATAAGTATTATAAATCTAGTATTAAAACCGCCGCCGCGGTGGCTCAAGCCTGTAATCCCAGCACTTTGGGAGGCCGAGACGGGCGAATCACAAGGTCAGGAGATCGAGACCATCCTGGCTAACACGGTGAAACCCCGCCTCTACTTAAAAAAAATACAAAAAAACTAGCTGGGCGAGGTGGCAGGCGCCTGTAGTCCCAGCTACTCGGGAGGCTGAGGCAGGAGAACGGCGTAAACCCGGGAGGTGGAGCTTGCAGTGAGCTGAGATACGGCCACTGCACTCCAGCCTGGGCGACAGAGCGAGACTCTGTCTCAAAAAAAAAAAAAAAAAAAAAAAAAAAAAAAAATCTAGATTTTTTTTTTAAGGTTGTTTTTCTGCTCGGACTATCCTGATCCCAGATTTTGAGAGACAGTGAGGAATTGTTTTTGACTTTTAGTGCTACCTCCTGGCTCTGGCATTCTGGAGGCAGTGAGGAATTCTGGGAGCCGATGTTGAGTAGAATAAGTATAGTATCTCAAGATATTTGCTAAATGTTTGCTTCCAGACAAGTGTAGCCTGTGTTCCTTTATCAGGAACGAGGTGACTTAACTAATTAAATAATTCATTAATCAATCAGTGGTTTTGAGCAATTACCACTCACAGGTATTCTGTTTGTCTCTGTTTTTTGGTGGGCATCGGGGGCGGGCGGTGTGGAGGGATGGAGTCTTACTCTATCTCCCAGGCTGGACTGCAGTGGCACAATCTCACAATCTTGGCTCACTGCAGCCTCTGCCTCTCAAGTTCAAGCAATCACCTGCCTTACCCTCCCAAAGTGTTGGGATTAGTCATGCGCATTATGCCCAGCCTGCTTGTCTGTGTTTTCTGGAGATTCGTGTCTGCTGTTGAGGCTAAGTGCCTTCTTTTGCTGTCTGCTGAAATTCCCCTTAGATCAATCAACTAGCGATTTCATCATTTGTAATGTTTAATCAGTTTTTTAAACATTAAAGTTAAGATAGTCCTTACAAGGGAGCAGAAAATCCAATCAAAATTTGATTTTATCAACATAGTTAACACAAACTTTACCTGGGTCAACCTGTAGCTACTGTTATTAACTTAGAGTGTGTGCTGTGTGTTCGTTAGGGAAGCAATCGTAGAACAAGAGAAAATTGATTGAATAAAACAAAAGTCATAAAATTCTTTTAATCATGTGCTTACTGAACTGGTAAGGAAAAGACAAAACCAAGACCATGGATATGGATCATGAGACAGTTATACTCTCATCATTTGTCTGAAATTATTTTCTCATATTGAAGGAAAAGAGGTATGATGGGGAAGCAAATTCAACCTCCAGCCTATCCTATATTGGGGAGACCAAACAGGAGAATTAAGAAAGGGATACATAACACTGTATTGACTTTTCCTCAATAACCCAAGAAAAGTGATAACGGAAAAAGGAGCTAGTAGTCATGACTTATTTTTGACCCAAGGGAAAATTTTTCTTTTAGTACAGGATACAAGAGCACATACTCAATTTTTTTCACTGTGTATCTACATTGGAAAATTACTCATAATCTATGCAGTATGTGGCTTCCCTTTTGAGCTGTAGAGTGTGTCTGTGGCTATACTTTGAAGAGTTCAGAAGACTCATTTTTCTGTTTTTGTTTCTGGTTGATGTGAAGAGTAGCTCTCTTTACCACTCCATGGCTCACGCTGAAGTTTTCTCTTCAACTGGCTTTTACAAGCATAGTGGGTGGAAGGGCAGCAATGTTAACAAACCAACTTATCAGGGATAAAAATGCAAATGACATTTCTTACCTCATAAGAATAATCGAATTGTAGACTTTCTGTTTCCTTTCCCTGCAACCCTGCACTATTCTGCTTTATGTGTCCTTATTCCCAGCAAAAGAGTTCTTTCACCAGGCTACACGACAATGGTTCAGGGAATTGGATGCTGTCTACCCACCCCCAGGCCATTTCTTTCTTCTCATGTACAAGCCGAATGAATAACTAAGAGGGTCACAGTATAAACCTCAGCAGCAGGAAGACATAGGTTTTTTTACACACAGTGCCAGAAGAAAAGTCTGTCTAGTGATGGTGAATCAGACTCTAAGCACTTTCTCATTTTGCCAAGCCCAGGGAATGAAAATCTCTAGCAATCACAAGCAAGCCCGTCCACCAAAATCTCTCATTCTGTAGAACTAAAAATAACGAATAGAAAAATAACTAATGGGTACTAGGCTTAATAACTTGGGTGATGAAATAATCCGTGTGACAAACCCTCATGACACAAGTTTACCTGTGTAACAAATCTGTACATGTATCCTTGAACTTAAAAGATAAAAAAAATTAGGGGTACACTGACTGGCTGAGATATGGTCTGAAGATGAGTGGAATGTGGAATGGAAAGCGGGGAATAAAAGTAATTAATATTAGTAATTATTCCAGATAATAAGAACCAGCGACATACCTAGGATATTTGAAACTCAGATAATTTGTCAGCATCTGCCAAGTGGTAGGCAGTCACTAAGATGGCCCTGACGATCCCCGCCTCTTGATCTTAATTTTCTCTTGTGGTCTCCTTCTATCCTTCTGTACTGAACTGGCAGAAGTGATTCTACCTATGTCGAAGATTGGGTTAGTAGTTTATTACTTTGGTGCGAAAGTAATTGCGGTTTTTGTCATTATTGTTAATGGCAAAAATCTCAATGACTTTTGCGCCAACCTACAAAATTAAAGCAAACCGTGGCTTCTATTTTGGTTACTCTGCAGTCACAAATCACTTGCTCTGGGGTGAGCCATGTGGGAAGCACCCTGTGGAGAGGCCCACAAGGCAAAAAAGTGGAGTCTCCCATCAACAGCCATGTGAGCGAGCTCAAAGATCAGATTCTCAGACCCGATCGAGTTATTAGAGCTTGCAGCTATGTCCAACAGTTTCGCTGTTATCAATGAAGCAGAGCTACTCAGAGGAGCCGGACCTGGTCATGACTTTCAGAAACTTTGGAGATAATAAATGCTTGTTTTTAAGCTGCTAGGTTTTGGGGTAATTTTTAATATGTGTGTACATATGTGTGTGTGTGTATATGTATATTTATACACATACACAGATGCCCCTCAGATATCATATTGTTTGGTGATAATGACAAAATGAAACAAGAAATAGTAATGGCCAGAAAAGAAATATAGACAATGAAAATGTTCTTATTTTGAATTTGTATTTATAATTGTGTCAGTTTAAAAATATGAAAAACAAAATGAATATTACAGTACAAAAAGGAATAAAGGAATAACGCTTTTAAATTACATTAATGCGCAGTTTTGTAAAAAGAGAACAACGTATATGTAGTGGCTGTTGTAGTAATAAATAGTAACAATGAGATTTCTGTTTTTGAGACCTGTGCAAATAAGTCAATAGTTTAGTTAAAATGCATCTTCTTTGCATATTTGTGTTCCATAGATAGCACAGATGTATTTGTCAGCCTATCTTAGCTTAGTTATTTGAAGTATGCTTATTAATTTTAATTTTGAAATTTGATTTTATACAATGCAACAGTAAAATGGTTAAAATGGTTAAAAGTCTCTTTCTTCTCTTTTATTATTATTATTACTATTTTTAACCCTATTGTCATTCGATCACGTTTAGATATCTTTTCTCTTTTTCATGGTCAGTGCTTACAAAAAGGAGGTGGCTCCTTGTTATCTTTCAGCCCTATGTCATTGAAGTTTGTTTCATTTCCAGTATTTGTTCTCTGGATGTGCTAGCTTGTATTTCTTCACAGTGTTTATTAAATATATATAATGTTGATGAACTTACATATTTTCCAGGTAGATTCAACCAGACTCATATTGCTTCAATTACATCCTTTTGGACTTTAAAAATGTTTGCTTGTTGAGCTCCATGCTTGTTCTGGCCAATGCCATTTCATCTTGGCATATATACTCAACTTCAAATTTCTTCAAGAAATTTGTCAGAGTAAGTATGAACCAATGGCTCAATTTTACAGTGATAATGCAAAATCCAAATTTCCATAGGAAAAGAGCACAACTATTTATTCAATAGTTTTTATTTCCAATAATTTGAATTTCAATCATTTGGTACAGTCTTATATAATGTACATTTTATTAAAACCAAAATGTCTACAAAAGGTATAACTCAGGAAATGAATAAATAATACAGCTAATGCAACATTTCATTTTTCTGGTTTGTTCTTTAGAGATACAAAATTAACAAGTCTCTACAAAAAATAAAAAAATTAGCTGGATGTAGTGACACCTGCCTGTATTCCCAGCTACTCAGGAGGCTGAGGCGGGAAGATTGTTTGAGCCTGGAAAGTCAAGGCTGCGGTGAGCTGTAATTGCACCACTGCACTTCAAGCTGGGCGATAGAGCCAGACCTTGTCTCAAACAAAAAAGAAAGAGAGAGAGGAAGAAAGAGAGAAAAATAAAGAGAGAAAGACAAGACAGAAGGAAGGAAGGAAGGAAGGAAGGAAGGAAGGAAGGAAGGAAGGAAGGAAGGGAGAAAGAATAGAGAAAGAGAAGGATAAAAGAAAGAAAGGAATAGAGAAAGAAAAAAGAAAAAGAAAGAACAAAAAGAAAGGTCAACCAGAGAACTGTTAATAAAAGGTTTTATTTAAAAATGGCTGGTCACCTGGGGTGGATGCCTCCCTTCCTCCGGTCCTTGGTATAAAAATGACACCCCCAAAATCAGCACCTTCCAGGCAAACTCAAACAGACTGTATCATAGTGATTTCTCTCATCTATAAATACAGGATTTTCTTCAGCTTAGCAATATTTTTGACTATCATACAGTATTTTTTTTCTGTTCCAATGGTTACTAGCCCTTCTTCAGGAATATCTATGGCCTGTGTTGTCAAATAACTACTGTCTGCTTCCATATCTCTCATTCTTTTTCTTGTTTTTTTTTTTTCATTTTTAAAGCATTTCCCTTTGCATTCTGGGAAATATATAATGACCTAGTTTTCTTTTTTTTTTCCATGTGTAATAACCCACTTTTCTTTCAAACTTTCTCTAAGGTAAATCCTCTCATTGTATTTGTTTCATTCACTCTTTCTCTCATAATTTTCCTTGAAATTTCTGCTTAACTTTTGTTCATTCTTTCATTTCAATATTTTGTCATATCTCCTATTTATCACATCTTGGTTACAAATTTTATTTTTAAAAAACTTTGCATGAAAGCACAAAATATATTCCCTCATACTTTCCTTATGCAAGTATGCTCTTTCTTTTTCTTATAAATGCCTAGGTCACCTTTTATTTTTCAGTAACTTTTCACAGGCTACATGCCTATTTGCTGTGAGTTTCCCCAAGATGGCATTTTCTGCAATGCACTGTGCATGGGTGTACCATGGATTTTCAAAATGTAAACCTGAATGGCCTTAGAATTGTCCTCTTTATTGTTTATATTATTAACTTAGTGATTTAGAGATCTGACAGAAAACAGGTTAACCCAGAATTGTAAGTAATCTCAGTAGTAATTTCAATTTTGTCTAAATTTTCTTCTGTGTTTGACGAATTTGTTCTGCCAAGAGACAGTCTTCTTTCGGAGCTATTAAGTTGGAAACTTTTGGAGCTACTAAGTTGGAAACTGTTTGTTCTCTTTCCAAGTTAACAAGTTAGCTTGCCTATATATATATATTTTTTATTTATTTACTTATTTACATGTGTATACATATGTTTACTTGTGTGTGTATATATACATATATGTGTGTGTATATATACATATGTGTGTACGTGTGTGTGTGTGTGTGTGTGTGTGTGTGTGTATATATATATACACAGAAACCTGTAAATTTATGTTTTGAATAGTTGTGCCTTTTTGTCCTGTGGAAATTTGGGTTTTGCACTGTCACTGTAAAATTGAGCAGCTGGTTCATGCTTACTCTGACAAATTTCTTGAAGAAATTTGAAATAGGGTATATATGCCAACATGAAATAGCATTGGCCAGAAACAGCATGGGACTCAACATTCATTTTTAAAAGCTAAAAAGGATGTAATTGAGGCAATATGAGTCTGGTTGTGTCTACAGATAAGTATATTACACATATTTATCTGTTTACATGTTTATATATGCATATATATATGTGTTTTTATGTGTATACAAAATGTGTGTGCATATATGTGTATATATATGCATGTGTATGTGTATATAAAAACATGTACATACACGTTTGTATGTGCATGCATATACATGTAGACACACACATATGTAAACAGATACAAACATACACATTCATATACATATGCACACACATATAAATGTATATGAATATATGGCAGCCAGAACAGCATCTTGTACCAAATCTCCATGCTCTAAGCCCTACAGGGTGATGTGATGAGGACTGGACATAACACAGGTGAGGAATTCTGTGATTGGGAAGCTGAGTTTTTACGGGGCTGCTGGAGCATCTGCCTGTTTTTCTCTCCAGAGAGATTATACTCAGTATCCTCGAATGTAAACACATCTCCTTTAAGGGAGTGGGGAGGGGCATTTCTAGATTTATCACTCTGGAATATAAGCAAATGTCTTTGAGAAAGGAGAGAGTTCTGTTTTACTATCCTGGGATGACTCAGTAAGTCCATCTTTAAATCTGTCCATCGGGAAACACTATTCTGTAGCTTCTAAGGCTGTTTCCCATTTAAACATGTCTTTCTTAATAGAACATGAGAAATCTATGGAGAATTGTCCTCCCATCATAGGAGCTGGATTCGTATGCCACGTAAATGATGTGGCTTTCTCTGCACTTTCCTAGCACTAATACCTGTTTTGTCAGGTCTCATCTTGGCTGTCCCTGGAGAAGCCTTGCTTACCCTCCTGATTTTCTACTTATAACTATGTAAAATTTTAAGCCTCAGGAAGTGTTGTTTTAATTTTGTTGGTAAGTCGTAGGCATTCTAGAATGAGGTCTGTGTCATGATCTCTTTTTACTTCCAGCCTTTGTCCTTAGAACTAAATCAGACAGCAATTCCATATTATCACTTCTCAGAAATGTACCTTCCTTTTTCATAAAATAGAGTTATGTAGCTAACTTTGACCCGTTTGTACCTCCTAATTTTTATCTGTGCCACATTTCTAGCAGACATCCTTCTAAACACAAGGCATATGAGGGCCACCCTTCCTTAAGTTTCAATTCCAATGCATCAGCTTTTTATCATCCAGTGGCATTTGGAATGAGAATGGAAGGAATTTAGAGGCATGTGCCTAGCTCATCATCTAAAGAATTATTTTAAATGTTTTAACTGCTGCTTCTATTTTAAGACAGAATAAACTAAATATAAAAATATTTATGGAAATACTTTACATATTTGTTATTGAATTTCCCCCTTCTTTAAAAAATAAACTTACGAACGGTTTTCAGTGAGACATGCCCATGTAGATTAAATTCAATAGTTATTGATTATTTACTACATTTAGGTGATATAGGCTCTATATCTGTCAGATTTATAATATATTCATTTTATGCTGGTAGGTCAAAAATACAAGTATTAAAAAGACTCTAAAATAAGTAATTTTTTAAAGTTTGGAAACTCCTTTTCAATGCGGAAGAAAATCAGAGAGTAAGTTTATGTGTATAGAAACTTGAGCAAATGAAGGTAAAATTTTCAGACCATTTTATGTGGAGTAAATAAATGGAAGTTTTAGGATAATACCCATTTTCAAAGCATAAGATTTAGTCATTGATTTATTCGATAGCCTCATATGTTTATTATGCAATAATAAATTCACTGTAGACATATGCAAAAACACGTATAAACTACAAGAGGTTTTATCACGGGAGACTGTAACGGTATCATTAACATGTAATATGATTTCACGTTACAAGCATCCAAGATACCATTAATGTATAATCTGAACAGAAATGGCAACTTATAGATGTTCCTATTTCTTTAGTAGTGACAATTAGAAATGTTATTGCTGTGTTATTGCTAAAATAATGTTCTCATTTTAGAAGATTCACTTTCTTGCAAAGCTCTCAATAACCTTACTGTGTTATTTCTTTAAGATCTATCTGTGATCTATGTTGTATGTTTAAAAATTATTTTCTATAAGATCATAAGAGCCTCAGAACAAAGCTGTATAAAATTCTATCAACTACTTGGCAATTAAATCCTAACATATTTACCATGATGGTAACAAAGTGTAGATATAACAACAAGGCAGTATACACGCATTTGGGAATTCTTGTGTAGGCTCATTGGAAAGTAATTTGGCTCAATTCCTTTTTTCATCACAAGCATAAAACTGCACATTTTAGCAGTAAGAATGCCCAACAAGTTAAATACTTTTTCACACAAAACAATTTTAATAACAATGACTATATGTATCAACTTGTTAACGAGATATTTTCAGTTAATTCGATAAACTTAGCGGATATACCTAACCAACAGTGTCTCTGTATCTCAGTTTTCTTACTCGGTAAAACAGAGACCAAAAGGAAAATTCTGTAAAGTTGCTGTATTAGTCCATTCTCACACACTGAAAAAGACATACCTGAGACTGGGTAGTTTATTAAGAAAAAGAGGTTTAATGGACTCACAGTTCCACGTGGGTGAGGAGGCCTCAGAATCATGGCAGAAGGTGAAAGGCATGTGTTACATGGCAGCAGAGAATGGGAACCAAGCCAAAGCAGTTTTCCCTTATAAAACCATCAGATCTTGTGAGACTTATTCACGCATGATAACAGCATGGGAAAAACCTCTCCATGATTCACTTATCTCCCACGGGGTCCCTCCCACAACACGTGGGAATTATGGGAGCTACAATTCAAGATGAGATTTGGGTGCGGACACAGTCAAACCATATCAGTTGCAGAGTGACTTTCTCAATGGTCGTTTATTTTTGCAGAAAGAGGAAGCAAAGGGAACTGTATTCTATCTGTGCCTAGTATAGCCCAGGATTTTCCCAAGGGATGTGCCTGTGTAGTCTCATTTAGTCCTTTGATGTGCCCACATTATTATATGATTTTTGTCGGGCACGGTGACTCACGCCTGTAATCCCAACACTTTGGGTGGCCGAGGCGGCGGATCACTTGAGATCAGAAGTTCCAGACCAGCCTGGCCAACATGGTGAAACCTCATCTCTACTAAAAATACAAAAAATTACCCAGGCGAGGTGGCAGGCGCCTGTAGTCCCAGCTACTCAGGAGGCTGAGGCAGGAGAATGGCATGAACCCGACGGGCCGGAGCTTGCAGTGAGCCGAGATCATGCCACTGCACTCCAGCCTGGGCGACAAAGCGAGACTCCGTCTCAAAAAAAAAAAAAAAAAAAAATGAGGCTAACTAGCCCTATCAACTTGGAAAATGGGAGTCACCTTGGTTTCCTCCTCCTGCTTTTCTCCATGTCCAAACAATTAAGTTCTATCTATTTTTAATCTCATTTTTTTTTTTTTTTATCCTTCTTCTCCTTCTCATTCCCATCTCCTAGTTAGATTTTAAATTGATTTTATCTGGAGTAATGCCATAGCTTCCTATCTGGCCCATCTGACTCCAGTTCTCACTTTCAAACCAAACACTGAGAATGTTATTGGAAGGCTTTATTTGCCAGGTCCCTATAACTTCAGGCAGACTCCTACCAGTACTCTCTCTCCTTTTAAAGTTTTTTGCAATGCCAAATCTTAGTAATCATGCATATACCAATTATCCTGATTTGATTATTACCCATTGTATAGATATGTCTAAATACCACATGTACCCTATAAATATGTATAATTATTATGTGTCAATTAAAAATAATTAAAAAGCACTGAAGTACACTATACATACAAAGAAAAAGTGCACATATTTTTTTGTTTGTTTTGTTTTCGAGGCAGAGTTTCACTCTTATTGCCTACACTGGAGTATAATGGTGCCATCTCGGCTCATCACAACCTCCGCCTTCTGGGTTCAAGTGATTCTCCTGCCTCAGCCTCCCGAGTAGCTGGGATTATAGGCATGTGCCACCACGCCTGGCTAATTTTTTAGTTTTAGTAGAGACGGGGTTTCTCCACGCTGATCAGGCTGGTCTTGAACTCTTGACCTCAGGTGATCCACTCGCCTCGGCCTCCCAAAATGCTGGGATTATAGGCATGAGCCACCGCACCCAGCCAAGTGCACAGATCTTTAACATACAGCTCAATGAATAATGAAATGAACTTGTCTACGTGGCCACCAGTTAAGTTGAAAAATTGACTATTACTAGTTCCTGGAACACCCCATTATGCCCTCGCCTAAATTTCTCAGCCTCCCTCCTCCTCTGAGGTAACCATCACTTCAACCTTTCACACTGTAGAAGACTTGTCTGTTTATTTGATTTTTGAACTTTGTGTAATGAAGTCAGCATATGTGTTCTATTGTGTCAGTATTGCTTTGATCTACATTGTTTCATGAGATTATTCCTTGCTTTTCATTGCTGAATGTAAATTTTTTAGCCATTATGCAGTTTGTAGATATTTGGGCAATTTCTACTTTAAGGCTCATGAATAAGGAACATGAGCATCCACTTCCATATCTTGGTATACACGTATTTGTATATGTACTGAAATTTTACTGTCAAATACAACCATATTACAACACATAGATTAAAGAAGAGAATATAACCACAACCCCAGAATCCTTTATCGTACCTCTCTGCTCTTTTGATGCCTAATATTTTTATTTTCATAAATCACAATCAATCTTTTTCTCCTCTACGTAAATACAATTATCCAATATGTACTATTTGGGATCTGAATTGGCAAGATGCATCCATGTTACTGAATATACTCATAAACTTTTAATTCTTACTTATAGTATTTTATTGCGTGGCTATACTAGAATTCATTTATCCTTAAAACAATGGGTGGTCATTTAGGTAATTTACGCTTTTCTTTTTCTGTTATAGTGTGGCTAGGACTATTCTACTACAAGCATTTGGTGGATATTGGTATGCATAATTTCCAACGATTGTAATGAGATCATTAGATGAAGAAACCCTGTACTTACTGACTCTCTTACTAACAGTGTTGGAGAGTTCCTGAGGCTCCATACCCTTCATCAACATTTGTTATTGTCAGAATTTTTACTTTCAGTCATTCTTTTGAGTAGGCAGTAGTATTTTTTTGTGGTTTTACTTCATATGTCTCTTATGACTAATGAAGTAAAGCAAGTTTCATATGTTATTCCTAGTTTTTTTTCTTTTGTGAAGTATGTGTTCAAGTGTTTTGTCCACTTTTCCAATCTGCCTTTTCTTATTTATTTCTTAAAGTTCTTAATCTACTTGGGCTATGAATTTTATTTTACTTTACTTTATTTTATTTTCGAGATGGAGTCTCACTGTGTCATGCACTCTGGAGTGCAATGGTGTGATCTTGGCTGACTGCAACCTCCGTCTCTCAGGTTCAGGTGATTCTCCTTCCTCAGCCTCCTGAGAAGCTAGGATTATAGGCACCTGCCATCATACCTGGCTAATTTTTGTATTTTTGGTAGGGATAGGGTGTCACCATGTTGACCAGTCTGGTCTTGAATTCCTGACCTCAAGTGATCCACTGGCCTCATCCTCCCAAAGTGCTAGGATTACAGGCGTGGTGAGCCAACGTGCCTGGCCTAAATTTTATTTTAAAATTAGATATATGTTGTCTTTTTCTTCTACTCTGTTCATTTTCTTATTTGTGACTTTAGTTGAACAGAGTTCTTGATTAAAGTAGCTCAATTTATCATTTTTTCCCCATTTACACTTATTAGCATTTTTGGTTGTAGAAGAAAGTTTTGCTTACTTTCAGGCCATAAAGATGTTTTCTTATAAAATATTTACTGTGTTAAATTTTATATTTAGAAATGTAACTCATCTGGAAAGGATTTCTAAGTACATAGTGGGAGGTGGCACCATCCAATTGCCCAATGACTATTTATTAAAAGACCATCATTTTTACAAATGCCCTGCAAAGTCCCCTTGGTCAGGTGACTATGTTTGTATGGATTGTTTCTGATCAGTGAATCCATTGATCACTGTACCTATTCTTAAAGCAATTCCTCCACTGTCTTAATTTTGCAATAGCTTTAAAGCAGGCCATATAACTGAGAGGTAAGGTAAAACCTCTAGTACTGTTCTTTCTCAGGATGGCTTTGACTCCTTTTAGCCCTTTATATTTCTAAATGAATTTTAGAATACACATATAAACTTTTCCAAAGCATTCTATTTAGATTTTTTTTTGTGATGGCTTTGAATCTACAGATTATTTTGGGGAAAATGATGTATTTGCAATCTTGAGTCTTCTAACCCATGTATACTTATGTTCCTCTGTTTATTTAGGCCTTTAATTTTTCTGTATGATGTTTTGTAGTTTTTATTTTAGGAAATGTGCACATCTTTCATTAGATTTAGTACTGGCTATTTGACATTTTTAGTGTATTTTTAAATATTTGTTGCTGGTATAAAGATAGTATTAATTTTACATATTGATTTAATCTCTAGTAACATCGTTAAGTTTGTTAGTAGATACTTTTAGATTTTCTGTGTACAAATGATATCTGAGAGTATAGGCAGATTTTTTTTCTAATCATTATTATTTTTCTTTTTTTTTTTTTTTTTTTGCCTTATTGCAGTCATTAGGATTTCTAGCACCATGTCAAATAAAAATGCTCAAAGTAGACAGTAGGGTCTTCTTAATCTCAGAGACAAAGCTTTCAACATTTTGTCTTCACATACTGTGTTTGTTATTGATTTTTATATACTCTTTATCAGAAGGAACTTCCATTTTATTTCCGGTTTGCAATGAATGTTTATCATAAGTGGACACTGAAGTTGTCATAGACTTCTATATTTATTGAGATAATAATTTGATTTTTAACTCTTATTATGTCACTTTGGTAAATAAAAATATTGCTTTTTAAATGTGTAACCAACCCTGCATTACAAAGGTAAACCCAACTTGAACACAATGTATTATTCTTTCTTTTACGTATTATTGCTCTTCTTTTGCTAATAGTATATTGAGGAGTTTTAAAACCAATGTTCTTAAAGGAAATTAATCTGTAATTTTCTTTCTTTGCAATGTTCTTTTCAGTTGGTGTCAATGTCACACTAGTCTCCTGAAATAAGTTAGAAAGTATTTTCTTTTTTTGTAGAAAAATTTCTGTACATTTATGTTATTTCTTCCATAAGCATTTGAAGGAATTCACTGGTTAAGCCATCTGGGGTCTCGTCATTTTCTTTGTAGGACATTTAAAAATTATAGATACAACTTCCTTAATAGCTATAAGGCTATTTAGAATTTTAACTTATTATTGTGTTAGTTTGGTAAGTTGAGTTTTAAAGGAGTTTGCCATTTCATCTAAATTTTTCAAAGTTATTCAATAATGTTGCTTATAGCATCCTGTTATGACCTGTTTCATATCTGTAGTTTTTGTAGTAATACCATCTTTACCATGGTACTATTTGTACCTAGTACGCTTTTTTCTTATTCAGTCTCAGTAAGGATTTTCCAATTTAGTAGCTTTTTAAAAGGTAACTTTTGGATATATTAATCCTCTCTATTTTTGTGTATTTTCTACTTCATCTTATGTGATTTACCTTACTCTTCCCTCTCTTTTACTTTTGTCTGTTTTTATTTGCTGTCTTTAAAAAATCTTAAATGGATAGCTTGATAATTTTAGCCTTTTAAAAATTATACTTAAAGCTATAAATTTTCATCTAAGTATGATTTTAGTTGCAACCAACAATCTTTGCTATGACTTGTTCTCATTTTCATTTGGTTCAAATATTTTTAAATTTGCATTATAATTTTTCCTTTGACATGTGCTACTTATAAGTAAACTAATTTCTAAATGATTGGACATCTACTGCTACCTTTCTGTGGTGACTTCTACTTTAACTCCACCGTATCAAAAGAGTATAGTCCACATATTTCCATTTTCAAATTCTATTGGAAATTGTTGAGAGTTTATGGACCAGGTAATAATTAATTTTATAAATATTCCATGTATCCTTGAAAAATACATATTCTGCAGTTGTTGGAGTAGAGCTCTCTATCTTTACAAGGCCAGGTTTCTTAATTGTGTAGCCCAAATTTCCTGTTTTTTCCCTGCTTGTTATATTCTGACATGGGCATATTAGACATGTTCCCTGTGATAGCTGCCTTTAGTTTTGTTTTGTTTTTGTTTTTTGTTTTGAGGCAGAGTCTTGCCCTGTCACCCAGGCTGGAGTGCAATGGTGTGATCTGGGCTCACTGCAACCTCTGACTCCCAGGTTCAAGTGATTCTCCTGTCTCAGCCTCCCAAGTAGCTGGGATTACAGGCTCCCACCACCACACCCAGCTAATTTTTTTTGTATTTTTAGTAGAAACAGGGTTTCACCATGTTGGCCAGGCTGGTCACAAACTCCTGACCTTGTAATCCATCTGCCTCGGCCTCCCCAAGTACTGGGATTACAGGCATCAGCCACCGCACCTGACCTGATAGTTAACCTTTAGTTTTGTTCATTTTGCTTTAAATGATTGAAATCAAATAATTTTTATATATAGAAATTTTTAATTATTTTCCAGGTGAATTAATTCTTTTATTGTTGTAGAGTATCTCTTTCTAAATTTATTAATTTTTGCCTCAATGTCTAGTTTGATACTTGGACAAATTTACTACTTTTGGATACTGTTTTCATCTTTTTAAACTGTGAATATATGTGTGTGTATGTGTGTGCATGTTTAAAAAACATGATAAATTATTATAATTGCTTTATGCAGTTAGTATTTGTTTACATTTATCCACATAGTTATTCTATTTTGCTCTTTATCTGTTCCTGAATTTTTGAGCTTCCTGCTGGGATAAATTTCCTTCTATCTGATAAGTATAGATATCTGATATCTATACTTATCACAGACTCATTTAATGCAAGAGTATTCTATACAATTGCTATTGATTTGGTTTGTTTGAAAGTTTTCATCTTAACCTCATTTTTAAATGATATTTTGCTATGTGTAGAATTTTAGACTGACAATTATTTTCTTTCAGCACTATTAAAATATAGTTTTATGTCTTCTGACTTCTATTTGTCTTGAGAGGTCAACTATTAGTCTTGTTTTGCAGTTTTTGAAGATAATCTGTCCTTTCTTATGCAAACTTTTCAATATTCCTCTTTGTCACTTATTTTCAACAATTTTATTATTATATGTTTGTAGCAGGCCAAATATCATCTCTCCCAATATTTATTTCTACCAAGAACTTCAGCGTGTGGCCTTACATGGACATGGGATGTTTGCAAATGTAATTAGATAAGGATCAAGATGAGATCATACTGGATCTGGTTAGGTCCTAAATCTAAGCTGTTTGTACTTATAAGAGACAGAAGAAGGGCTGGACATGATGGCTCACGCCTGTAATCCCAGCACTTTGGGAGGACGAGGCAGGTGGATCATGAGGTCAGGAGATGGAGACCATCCTGGCCAACATGGTGAAATCCTGTCTCTACTAAAAATAAAATTAATTGGGTGTGGTGGTGCGTGCCTGTAATCCCAGCTACTTGGGAGGCTGAGGCATGAGAATTGCTTGAACACAGGAGGCGGAGTTGGCAGTGAGCCGGGATAGCACCAATGCACTCCAGTCTGGTGACAGTGAGACTCAGTCTCAAAGTCTCAAAAAAAAAAAAGGAGAGAGAGAGACAGAAGAAGCCCATATGAAGACAGAGCAGAGGCTGTCGTGATGCAGCTACAAGCCAAAGAGCGTCATGTAAACAGGAGACGCTAGAAACCAAGAAATGGCAAGGAAGGATTCCTCCCTAGAAGCTTCAGAGGGAATGCGACCCTACTAATATTCTGATTTAAGAACTTCTGGCCTCCAGAACTGTAAGAGAATACATTTCTATTGTTTTCAGCTGCTAAGTTTGTGGTGATTTTTTAAATGACTGCCCTGGGAAAATAATACAATGGTTAAGTGTGTTTTCTTATGTGTGTGTCTTGTGCTAGATGGAGTATGTGGTACTTCCTCAAAGTGTGGTTTAATGACTTGTAAGATTAGGGACATTCTTAGCTGTTTTCTTCAAATAATACTTCTGACCCATTATCTTTGTTCTCAACCTGGGACTCCAGTTACAAATAAATTAGACATTTTTATTACATCTACATATGTCTCAAACACTTTTTTTATTATGTATCACTCATGTTCTCTGTGTTTCTTTCTAATTATTTTAATCTTATCAATCTTTCAGCCTACCAAATGTCTCTTCAATTATGTCTAATCTTCTATCAAAACTATCCATGAGGCAGATTAAAGACTTAAATGTAAGACTTAACACTCTAAAAACCTTAGAAGAAAACCTAGGCAACACAATTCAGGACACAGGTATGGGCAAAGAGTTCATGACTAAAACACCAAAAGCAATGGGAACAGAAGCCAAAATGGACAAATGGGGTCTAATTAAATTAAAGAGCTTCTGCACAGCAAAAGTGACTATCATCAGAGTGAATAGGCAACCTACAGAATGGGAGAAAATTTTTGCAATCTATCCATCTGACAAAGGGCTAATATCCAGAATCTATGAATAACTTAAACAAATTTACAAGAAAAAAAAACATCAAGAAGTGGGCAAAGGAAATGAACAGACACTTCTCAAAAGAAGACATTTATGCAGCCAACAGACACATGAAAAAATGCTCATCATCACTGGTCATTAGAGAAATGCAAATCAAAACCACAGTGAGATACCATCTCACGCCTGTTAGAATGATGATCATTAAAAAGTCAGGAAACAACAGATGCTGGAGAGGATGTGGAGAAATAGAAACGCTTTTACATTGTTGGTGGGAGTGTAAGTTAGTTCAACCATTGTGGAAGACAGTGTGGTGATTCCCCAAGGATCTAGAACTAGAAATACCATTTGATCCAGCCATCCCATTACTGGGTGTATACGCAAAAGGATTATAAATCACGCTACTATAAAGACACATGCACATGTATGTTTATTGTGGCACTACTCACAATAGCAATGACTTGGAACCAACCCAAATCTCCATCAATGATAGACTGGATAAAGAAAATGTGGCACATATATACCATGGAATACCATGCAGCCATAGAAAACAATGAGTTCATGTCCTTTGCAGGGACATGAATAAAGCTGGAAACCATTATTCTCAGCAAACTTTCACAAGGACAGAAAACCAAACACTGCATGTTCTCACTCATATGTGGGAGCTGAACAATGAAAACACATGGACACAGGGTGGGGAACATCACACACCGGGACTGTCGGGAGGTGGGGGGCTGGGGGAGGGATAGCATTAGGAGAAATACCTAATGTAAATGATGAGTTGATAGGTGCAACAAACCAACATGGCACATGTATACCTATGTAACAAACCTCCATGTTGTGCACATGTACCCTAGAACTTAAAGTATAATAAAAACTAAAAATAAAAAATAAAAAAATAAAAAAAAGAAAGGAGAAAAAGCAATAATCCTTTCTGTAAAGCAAGTATCAATTTATAATAAATATATTAAGCAACATCAAAAAAAGAAAAAAATAAATAACAACAACAAACTATCCATGAGGCTCATGCCTGTTATCCCACCACTTTAAGAGACCGAGGAGGCTGGATAACCTGAGGTCAGGAGTTCGAGACAAACATGGTGAAATCCTGTCTCTACTAAAAATACAAAAATTAGCTGGGTGTGGTGGTGGGCGCCTGTAATTCCAGCCACTTGGGAGGCTGAGGTGAGAGAATTGCTTGAACCCAGGAGGCAGAGGTTGCAGTGAACCGAGAGCACACCACTGCACTCCAGCCTGAGCAACAGAGTGAGACTCTGTCTCAAAAAACAAACAAACAAACAAAAAACAAACAAACAAAAAAAGCCTATGAGTTTTATTTTCAGTTTTTATATTTTTCAGTGTTGAGTTACACTTAGACTGTTTTTATAGCTTTTATACCTTTTAGTAGTCTACCAAAATTAATCAGATTTTAATTTCTTGAGTCTATTAAGACAAATTATTTCAAATTTGTGTGACACCTCTTTTTACTGGATCACCTGTGGATGTGATTGTATATCGTGTTGTTTCATTGGTTTTCAGTAACATGATCTCATACGTCTTGTATTTTTAATTGAGTGCTGGACATGGTAAAAAAAAAAAAATTGGAGATAATCTGAAGCTTTGGATGATGTTATCTTTCTTCAGAAAGCAATGTTTGCTTATAGTTGCCTGTTACTCCATGGGTACCTGTAGTTCCAGGAAATCTTAATTCAATCAATAATTGGGGATATTCAAAACTGGGTCTTAGCTTTGGTCTATTGAATTTCCAGATCAGTCTATCTTCAAACATCCACCTGATTGGGTTGATCCAAACATTCCTTACTGGTGGCTCTGAAATCCGTTATTTCTCCTTAGAGTTTCATGAGTTTTTTGAAACCTATTCTCAGCTTCTTAGTCTCTTACTATGTGCTCTAGACTTAGTAGAACCATCAGGAGGAAAAGCAGCCTCAATTGCTGGGTTTACTTCTCTGAGTTATCTTTTCTCTGACTTGATGTATTCAAATATATGCTTGTATATTTTGTCCTGACTTTACAGCTTCTCGAGCAACCTAGCCTGCCAGTGATTGAAATGAAACTCTCCCTTTTCATTTTCACACAACACAATCTTTGTTTCCATATCCTATGTAGCTAAGGGATTCACTTTGCATTGTCAGAAATTAATATGTTCTACTAACGAAAAAAAAAAAGGTAATCATTTCAGACTTCGCTCTTTAGCGTCACTAAAGCTCCAACAGTCCAGGTTTTTCCTTATTCCATCCCTGTCCATCTAAGTGGAAGAAAGAAATGTAGAGCTTTATTTTTTCCATTAATATGAATTGTGTCACCCACTCACGAAGCAGCGAAAACTGCAGTGTGTTGTTTTTGTTGCTAATAGAGTAACAATTTATTTTTCCTCCTGCTAGATTAGTGGTAAATTCATCAAGAGCAAGGATGATATCTTAATGTTTCATTTTACATATTACCCATCCAATAATTACTTGAGTGAATGCATAAATGAAATAAAAACTGAGCGAGTAATACACGCCGAGAGCAGCTTTAAAATAGTGCTTCAATGAGTACTACAGTACAAGGGGTTGGAGGTTAATTAATTGTCTTTGAAATGCTACCATGAAGAGCAAACATTTTTCTTTTTGTTACGAAATAAAAGATCAGGAAAAGATTAGATAATCTGATAGCTAGAAAATTGTTTTTTGTTGGGTGCTACGTTGGATGAGTGATATTGACAGGAAAGATTGTTTCCTCATCTTTGACTCAATGAAAAATAATTACATTCATTTAAAAAGTATGTTCAGTATTTACTTATTTCCACATCCTAATTGCAGAAGCCATACTGTTAGAGAAGCATTTTCTTAAAGTTTTGGGTAAGTTGAGATACAACTTCATGTAAATACAATTTTTGTTGAACAATATCATAGTGCTTGTACCTCAGTATATAAGTAGGAATATAACACCTTCTAAACTTATGAGAATAATATATGTGAAAGTACATGCACGAAAAGAACAAATCTAAGTCATTAGTCTGAACAGAATTCACTTTACTAATACCTTATATATAGGTTGCTAGGCACACTCTACTGCAATAAAATAAAATAAAATTATTTCAGACCTACTCACAACTCAATTATTTGTTATTTTAAAGTCTTCAAATCAGAATTTGGATGCGTTGACAGCCTTGGGGTAAAATTACAGGGTTCTATCATTTCTTAAAGAACAGAAGAATATTCTAAAACATGACAGCATTCAAATGACACAGTACCCCACTTAAGCTTAGGCTTGGGTATGTTAGGTCAGTCATTCAAGTTTGATTTATGGTAAGTATGTCTCCTCACATACCCTAATTATCTTATATTGTGTTTCAGCTTCCTTTCCACTGCAATATGCAAGTTGAAGTTTATTAAGTGGCAAGATAAATGCAAGGAGAGAAAAAGCAACCCATGTATTACATAGTATGGTGTGATGGAGAGATGACCTGAGATTATCCCCAGGGTTACTGCCAACTTAGATATACTATGTGAAGCTAAGTACAAGTCTTTGGGTATTAGCTACCCAAATTAAAATGGGAGATAAACTAGATGATTTTAATATCCTTTCCAGTTTTACTATACTAATATCCAAATCTGTTATTCACAGTAAAATCCCTTCCCCAAATATGTGTCATCGACACTCTAAATGTCAATTTTTTTTCCTGTAAGCTGTACAATAATTCATATTCTCCAAATTTTATAAATATAAAGAGAAAATACCTCATTTGTTATTATTTGGGCTACTTTTATTCTCATGAGTAAGAAAACAAATGAATAGAGAATTTTCTCTAAAACTTCTTGTCCATATTTACTTAACTTCAATTATCAATCAAAACATCAAAGCTATACATAATGTTTCTAGATATTCTCAATTATTTCCATAAAAATAAGATTTGAGTAATTACAATTATCTTTTGAGCATCACCTTATGGAGACTAGAATAGTAGTAAGTATTATATAAAGTAGGAACCTATTCAAGTAGTCTATTTGATTTAAAAGTGTGCAAATTATGCTTCTGTTTCAGCCAAATCACTTTCATTTGTTTATGGACCATGCATTTGCACAGACCAATTTTGTACACAGCCACCAACTGATAGAAGATAAAAATAATCTGGAAGCATATAAAAAGCCACGTGAAACTGGTTTTGATTTTTTTCTTAATTTCATTAGAAATTATTTTATACTGTGGTATTAAATTTTTTAGGTGGCAAAATTTACTCAAAAACATTAAAAAAATTATAAGATCTTTTATAGAAAAATGTTAAAAGGACTTTTGTATTTATATTTGTATAGATCAGGACAAAAGTTCTTAGGACTGGGTGAGAAAACTTCCAGCTCTTTTCTATGTGACCAAAATTCTGCTGTTTTATTTTTGAGTGGCTGTAAAGTACTTGAGGACACAGTTACTGCTTCATCTCTCAAAGCAAGCAAATGCAGTGTAGGGTGTTATTTTTCAAATTTGTTTAGCCTCTGAGTCTTCCCTTCAAAGAAAACCATACATAAACAATACATTATCACCCAGCTAAGGATGGAACTGCCCCAGTTGGCACTGCAGGGTTGTAAACTGAGCATGGTCTAAAAACCATTGCTGTAGTTGAAAGACCCTTCTTTAGGATCAGGCAGATAGGGTAGTTTAATACCATATTTGCCACTTTGCAGCAGTGTGATCTTGAAGAAATTATTTATCTCCTCTGACCTTTAATGTCTTTGTACAAAATTGTCTTCAAAAGGGGCTGCTGACAATATCTACTATCTCTTTATACATATGCTGCTCATCCTATCCAGAGGTACAGTCTGTTTCTCCCTACTTTAAATCTGAGCCAGTTTTGTGACTTGCTGTGATTTATGGAATATGGCAGAACAGATGCAGTGCCAGTCCTGGAACTAGGTCATAAGAGTTTAGGTGGTGTCTGTTACCATGCACATGGAGTTATGGGTCACTGTGTAAGAAGTCCAATTATCCTGATGGAGATAGAGGCTCATCCTTCCCCCATTAGTTCCAGTCATCCCATTTGAGGCACCAGACAAAGGAATGAAGCCATCTGGGGTGCAGTCATATGAGTGAACTCTGTCTTCACCCAGTGGAGCAGAAGAACCACTGGGCTGAGCCCAGCCAACTCACAGTATTATGATAACTAATAAATCATTACTGTTTAAAGTTTCAAAGTTTTGGGGTGGTTTATTATACAGCAATAGATAAAGAAAGCATTCTTCATCTATGAACTTGAGATAATTATAATTAGTTGCTAGTGTTATTATAAGACTTTGAAATTTTATACATAACATAGCACCAATATAGGTGCTTAATTCTTATTCTTTCTCCCCTTTTCCTACCTTCAATTACTCTTACACACTTGGAGAAAGAGGAAAACTTAAAATACATTGGTTCCTTCCAAAGCATGCCTCTCTTATCATTTGCCAATCATGACAAGTGTTATTAGTTCGTTCTGACACTGCTATAAAGAAATGTCTGAGAGTGGGTAATTCATGAAGAAAAGAGGTTTAATTGACTCACATTTCTTCAGGCTGTACAGGAAGCATGGCTGAGAGGCCTCAGGAAACTTACAATGATGGCAGAAGGCTAAGGGAAAGCAGGCATGTCTTACCAAGACAAAGCGGGAGACAGAGTGTGAAGGGGGAGGTGCTACACACTTTTAAACAAACAGATCTCCCGAGAACTCAATCACTATCACGAGAGCAGCAAGGGGGAAATCTGCCCCCATGATCCAGTCACCTCCCACTAGGTCCCTCTCCTAACATTGGGAATTACGATTCGACATGAGATATAGGTGGGGACTCACAGCCAAACCATATCAACAAGTCTCAGCTGTGGGATAACAAGTGCTCCTCATTAGACAATTGTCTTTTCATCAGAGAAACGCAAATCAAAATCACAATGAGATACCATCTCAACCACTCAGAATGGCTATTATTAAAAAGTCATATAACAACAGGTGCTGTCAAGGTTGTGGACAAAAGGGAATGTTGATACACTGTTGGTGAGAATGTAAATTAGTTCAGCCACTTATAGAGGTTTCTCAAAGAATTTAAAACAGAGCTAACATTCGACCCAATGCTTAGTCAAGCCAGCATTCAACCTTGAGCAAACTTTTCTTCTTTCCCCAAGTGTATATGTGTTCTCCCTCTCATCAAACATCTTCTCATATCTGTCAACATCTTAGGCATTGGGATTTAGAGGGTATGGGAAAAGAGTAATTGAAGGGAGGAAAAGGGGAGAAAGAATAAGAAAGAAGTACCTACATCAGTGCTATGTTGTGTATAAAATTTCAAAGTCTTATAATAATAGAAATACATTCTTCTGGGTATATATCCATAGGAAAATAAATCAATACACACACACACACAAAAAATGACATGCAATTGCATGTTTAGCACAACAGTATTCACAATAGCAAAGACCTGAGATCAACCTAGGTGCCCACCAGCAGTGGACTGGATAAAGAAAACGTACACATATACACCACCAAATACTATGCAGCCATAAAAAAGAACAAAATCATGTCCCTTGCAGCTACATGGATGCAGTTGTGGGGGGGCATTATTCTAAGTGAATTAACGCAGGGGCAGAAAACCAAATATCACATGTTCTCACCTGTAAGTGGTAGCTAGACATTGGTACTCATGGACATAACAGACACCAGGGGCTGCTAATGGAAGGAAGGAAGAAGAGGGACATGGGTTGGAAAACTAATTCTTGGGTACTACGGTCAGTACCTGGGTGACGGGACCAGTCGGACCCTAAACCAAAGTCTCATGCAATATACCCATGTAACAAACCTGCACAGGTACCCCGTGAATCTAAAATAAAAGTTAAAATTATGCAAAAAAAGATAGTATTTGAAAGGCACAATAATTAATACCCTTCTTTACCGCACTTGTTCTGAACCACATGAAAAATTAAAGATGTGTGTGAGGAGAGGCATGAAGATATTACCACAATTACTGGTTGAGGCTATTTGGAGGTCTTAACTTGGTATAGAACTGAAGACATTTCCAAACGCTGAATCCCTGTTACACTATTACACCAGTAGTCCCAGGCATTACTAGTCTGGTAGTGCCTTCATCTGCTGCAGAAAACAGACTGGCAAAGCGGGACGGAGCACTACCCCTGGAACTCAGGGCGTCAAGTGGCAGAGAGGGGCCAGGAACTACCCTCATAGCTTTCTTTGCACATGGATGGGAGGAAATGCCAGGAGTGGTGAAGAAACATTCCTCTTTAACATCAATTTCTGTCCTGCTCCAGATTTCCAAATCTACAGCTGTGGAGTATGATATGGACATCGTAGTGCTTGTGAAATCTTTTTTACTCTCTGCTTGTTTATGTCTTTCCATAACCCTCCCCGCTATACTTACGCAATGACTAAGTACAAATACTTATTTTTAAAAATTCCTTTTTCTGGAGTAATTACCTAGCAAATGGCTCTGCTATGGTATAAGTTTTAGAAAAATAGACCTTCATTACAAATAATTATTAAAAAAACAACTTTGTCCTCAAAAATGTATGTTACCAAAATGCCCTCACAAGCCATTTGAATAGCCTCTCTATTGCTTAGCTTGCAGGATTTGCTCTTACACACTAAAACATCAATGGCATACAGTAAATTTCCACTCATTTTCAAGCCTTTCTAGTGAGTAATAATGTATTTGTTCTATGATTTTAATTGCAAATTGTGCCCTTAGAACTCCTCAGTAAATATTTTCTTAGTAAAGTACTGCAAGCGCATATGCATCTATTATGCCGGTCAGTAAAATATTTGCATTTAAGTAATGTTACATGAGATAAAAGCAAGCAAATTTCCATGTTGAAATTTTCATCTGTTCTCACCATTATTCTGGGAAGACAAGTTATACAAGACATCTCCATAATTTAACTCAATTTAGCTCTTCTAAGAAAAAGAACCTGTTCCAGATGTGACATATAACTGGATGCCTAGACATTTTGGTTTGCCCAGGACAGGTCTGGTTTATGCCAGTTGTCTTGGCATAATTATTGATAGTGCTTTCTTTCATTCATAAACGAGTCTAGGGCTTTGACAGTAAATTATACAGTTATTCTATATACAACTCTAGTATTTGATCAAGATTAACTACAGACCATATATGAAGATCTAGGCTCTCAAATAATGAGATCTCAGGATTACATCATAGTACATTTATCTAACACTAAATGTTTCTGTTACAAGTGCAAAGAAAAAAATAAAAACCCTTTACAATGGCACCATGAAGTCTATTTTCAAGCCATCCAATGTAATAATGACATTTTGGGAAATAACTGCAAGGTAGGATTCTAAATGCTTCTGATGCTTGACTATTTGACCACCAGGATGTGGTCAAAGAGGCAGACACTTACAAATATGATGACATGATGACAGAGAGAATGTGGAACATGTGGTACTAAGAACAGAGCTAAGTGTTGCAATAATTTATATGTTGGAACTATGGTTTATTAATATTGATTAATATCCCGCGTCTACAAAAAAATACAAAAATTAGCGCGGCATGATGGTGTGTTCCTGTAGTCCCAGCTACTCAGGAGGCTGAGGTGGGAGGATCACTTGAGCCCAGGAGGTGGAGCTTGCAGTGAGTCGTGATCACATCCACACACTCTAGCCTGGGCAATAGATGAGACTGTGTCTCAAAAAAATAAATAAATAGAAGAAAGGTAATCCCCATTGCGATATTTGGAAATTGTACCTTTGGGAGCAAATTGGATTATGAGGGTGGCAACTTTATAAATGGGATTAATGTCCTTATAAAAAGAGGCCAGAAGACTAGCTTACTCTTTCTGCCATGTGCGGATACACTGACGAGATGGCCATCTATCTACAACCTGGAAGAAAGCCCTCATCAAAATCTCACTACACTGGCACCTTGATCACAGGCTTGCAGCTTCCAGAGCTGTGAGAAATAAATGTATGTTATTTATAAGTCGCTCAGTGTATGGTACTTTGTTATAGCAGCCCAAACTAGTTAAGATACTAATGTGGATTTGTCTACATTTTCAAGGAAGAGAAAATAAGCGTCTTGGTTTTCCAGAGGACACAGCTAGAGAAAGTGTGCCTACAAGGATTCATTTTGTGTCTGAGGAATGATTGAATCATTTGAGCTCATATAACAGGCAGTGTCTTCTACTTAATACTTGCCAGAAAATGTAATCTGTAAATAGGATTAGATAAATAATGAATTTAGAAGCAAAAACACACCGAAAACATTTTCTTTGAAAAAGGAAAACCCTTGTTCTTAGATTAGACTGACTTTATAAACAATTTTCTCATAAGTTATTGGAGGAAGCCTCTGATTATAAGGGCAACAAGTAGTTTAATAGATGTTGATGTCTAAGATGAATTGGCTTAATAATTGGTGTTGAGGTGCTGCCATCACCATTTTGTATTTTAACATAACATACTCTTTTTAGTGGCTTGGCCATTGGGTTGAAAATAGTTTGACAAGCAGTGAACAATTGAGGAAATGTTTTCTCTATGTCTTTGCATTGTCATAAAACGAAAACAAAAACAGACACCACTTGGGGAAATTGCCATGTATTCAACTGCATTGCCCCACCATTCATATGTTGAAGCCCTAACCCCAACTTAATGGTTTCGGCAGATGGAGCCTTAGAAAGGTAATTAGGTTTAGATGAAGTTGTGAGACTGGGATCCTCATGATGGGACTAGTGTCTGGATGAGAAGAGACACCAGAGCTTTCTCTCTCTCTCTCTCTCTCTCTCTCTGTCTCTGTCATGTAACAGCACATCAGGAATGAGGCCATCTGCAGGTCGGGAAGAGATGCCTCACCAGAAACTGACCATGTTGGCACACTGATCTCACACATCCAGTCTCCAAGACTGTGAGAAAGTAAATTTTCCTTATTTAAACCACCCAGGCTACGGTGTATTTTTGTGGTAGCCCAAGCAGACTCAGACAGAAACAAAGGAAATCAACCACAATACTTTTCATTTTTTTGAATAAATTATTTTTGCCTAAATTAAGAAAATACTAAAGATAGCAGCCCTTCTTAACATTTTATCTTCACTAGATACATGCATCTTTGAAGAAGTCATCCTAATTACATTACAAGAGAGGGAAAGAAGCTATTTTTATATTACTCCAGGTAATTTTTTTCAGCTTTATAACTACAGTGAAAACACTGAAGAATTAAACATACTTTATGAATTAAAGAAAAATAAGCTCAAGCTAAAAAAAAAAAAAAATCCATGTTTAAATGTTTGGATGCTGAAGAAAGGATTTACTATTGTGTTGAAGGTTAAACCAGATAACCTTTCTAAACCTTTCCAGTTCTAAATTCTGCAATTGAAGAAATTGTCACTGTGTTTAACTGTTTGGTAGGATCCAATTAGCCGTCCTGTCAGGACCTTTGTGAACCCAGCAAAAATTATGCAAACCTGTAATGAGAGTTAACAAGGAGTCGGGTAACTCCTTTATCTGGCATGAGGAAATTCATTTAATAACACTAGGGCAATGCAATTGCCTTAATTGCCTGAGCAATGTCATTTAAAGTTAACCAAGTGCATATGAACATATAAAGAACTGCACAGAAAATAAAGACGAAGTACATTCTAGACTTACATTATTCATGGAAGACTAAATTTAGACCATCAATTTCATGAATTTATTGCTAAGTTTCCAGGATAACTAAGTGTCAAGAAATAAAATGAAAATAATTATACCTTTAGTCAAATATGATTCTACAACCTCTATTTTATGCAATCTATAGATTATTCTTGAAATATGTAATTATGTGCATGTATATATAAAGCTCTTTTTAAATTACTCTTGTGTACACATGTTTAATTCTGTTTACATAACACATGCATAAATTAGTACTCAATTTCTAAAAAATGATTAGTGTATGAGTTGACTTAGACAAAGCCTGTTGAATTTAGCATAGTGAAACAATACTTGTCAAAAATGTGATAATCTATTAACAGGAAATGTAAATGAAATCTTTGTCATACAGAAGCTTAAATTTCATTTGAAATAGAGATCAAATATAAAAATATATTTTTAAAAGCAACTCATGGTATTAGAGATCTTTTACTCTTTAAGCTATTGTAATTATTGATATTATTAGTATTTGCCACACAGTGAATAGGAAGGAGCTCTAGGGTACCATTTTGCATGCTACGTTTGATTAGATGATGGTACTGCCTGTGATGGTGATGAGGTAGGAGGTCAAAGACCCAAAAGATTAGTAAAGACAGATTTATCAGGAAGGTAGTTATGGACAAGGTTGCCTTGGATCTGGACCTCAATTAATGTGTACAATTTGGATAATCAGATAAAAATTTAGAAATTCTACTGATGCAGGACAGACAAGTCACCAAACTGGGGCTTAGTCCAAGAGGGTTCTTGGCTTTGCTCAGGAAAGAATTCAAAGGCAAGGTGGTGTGGTGTTAAACAGCAACTTTTATTGAAGCGGCAGTGTGCAGCAGAGGCAGAGCAGGGGTGGTGGAGCAGGGCTACCCCAAAGACAGTGTGCCCAGAGTAGCAGCTGAGAGGTAGGTCTGTAGTCATATTTATAGCCACTTTTAATTATATGCATATTAAAGGGTGGAATTTGCAGAAATTTCTAGGATGACAGTGGTAACTTTCTATCTTTTGAGTTGTTGCCATGGAAAGGGGTGGTGACTTTAAGGTACTGCCATGGCAGTAATAAAATGACATGGCACACTGGTGGGCATGTCTTATGGGGAGGTGCTTCCGCCCTGACCTGTTTTAGCAGGTCCTCAATTTGGTTGAGTGTCTAAGCCCTGCCTCTGGAGTTGAATTCTGGCTTTTTCCTCACTGTCTCTCGGAATGAATTAAAAACAAGAGTTTTCATGCTTGTATTTTTCAAAGTCGAAATGGCATGATTTCTTTTCTGATTATAGAAGAAAAGATCATATGAGAAACATAATGAGTGGTTAGACTGTGAGTGCGGCATATGTGTGGGAAGGAGAAACAGAATTTTTCCTTTTCTGACCATGTATTCATGAATGCTGTATTCATGGTTATAAAATAATTATTGTTTAAATGGAAAACGATACATAGGAAATATTTTTGTAATTCAATCATGTTTTTCTTCTCTAACTTATACAGACTTGTACTGTGTAGAGTCAGGATACATAGCTCAGAACTCAGCATAATTATCCAGGACTCAAAAATGTGTAAGGTCCCTGTCTCAAAAAAGGCCTCACTAGGGAACACAGATTTACAGTCAACAACTCTGAATGGATGAATAAGAGTCATATGAAATTTTCTGGAAGTGTCCCTTTCTACTGCTGGGTTCAGCTTTTTATACGTGCATCTTAAATTCCAGAAGTTGGAGTCCTGCCCACGGCCTTATGTGACTAGATGTGGGCAACGCTTGACCTGGGCCACAAGTACCTGATAAACTCTGGAATTTATCAATGCATCATCTGATTGCAAAATGCGGTACATAACATTTTAGGCACAACGTTGTCATCCAGGCTAATTCGTCCTTATCTGAGTTGATATTTCAGCTCAGTGTCACTGTATTAGAACAGAGGATACTTTCCTCTGACATCTCTGGGGATCATGTAGCACACTATTAGAGTAGCTATAAAGAAGCCTTCTAAAATAAACACAGAAAATAATTAGTAATAATTTGGTATATATTTTTCTACTTTTTTCTCCATATATGCATATACGCTCACACCTACCCACTCAAATATAGATAGAAACAAAGAGGATCAAACTACATATGCTGTTTTATAAATAGCTTTAAATCATCTTAATATAGCAAGGGCATATTTCCATGTAAAAAATATAGAGAACTTCATCACTATTTCAAATGTAATTTCTAACTTCCTCTCTTTCTCTTCATCATACCGGCCTGGTAAAACCCCGACATTGGCTTAATGCGTGATCACCTGCTCTGCATATGCAGAATGTGTTCGAAGGGAACATCACATGGACTGGGTTTGCTTTTCATGTATTGCTACAAACCTTTGCTGAGCACTCAGCACTGCTTTGGTAAGCCTAACTATTTTCTTAGTTAATTTGGTCTTCTGCTTTGTTAAGTCAACTATTTTTCGTTGTATCCTCTCTCCAACTTCTGTTTTCGAGAAAAGAGCGCCTTTTTTCTTCTGCCACAAATGTCCAGTCTAATAGTAGTTAGGACTCCTCTGTTTCCCCACCAATCAAAATAAATTATCCTTGCTCATCATTACGGCCTAAGTCTTCACTTGAACACTGAAACTCATGCTCTGATTTCTGTTAAAGATCTTTACTCCTACAATTATCTTTTTTTCCTCTCTGGCATCATCAAGTTCTTTTCTCACCTAATGGATCATTTCCATCAACATGCAAACATCATAAAATATTTTCAGTCTTATGGAAAAGTCCCTTCTTTTAATTACAGCTTGTCCTTCAGTGACCACCATTTCTCTGCTCCTTTTTCTAATAAAATCTATTGAAAAAAAGTCGTCTGTATAATCTCTTCCCTATCTTGAAAGTTTTTATTTTTCTTGAACCCACTCAGATTAAGCTTTTCATTACACATGTCTGGGTCATGTGAAGAAGCATTTCACAGGATGCTTGCTAGGCCCTTTTCCCCTTTCTATCCTTTGAATGTTGGCCTGCTCAAAGGTTTCACTTTTCTACCATGGATTTTCTTATCTTCACTTATTCTTTAGGCAATTTCACCCATTCCCAAGGCTTTATATACCACATACACACAAAAGTTTCTTTGCAAACTTCTTCCCTGAACTGCAGATTCATATGTCCATATAGATAATATGTCCCACTGCCACTTGACAGGTCTCTTTGGATGTTTCAGAAGCAACTTAAAATCAACATGTTTAAAAAGGAACTTTTATATAGTCCCTTACCTTGCCACAATCTTCTAACTATTTTCTGAAGACACTGATCATTGCTCACCATCTAGTTTCTATTAACCCTTTTTCTTTCCATGCAGAATCTTCATTCTGTTCAGGCTGGCAGTATGCCCAGTTAAAATTCTCATCTGCTCCAGACTGCGTCATATCAGCAACCGTACTCTCATGAAAAGGACTGGAGGAAATCCCTTTTATTCTATTCTCTCGAAGAATGTGCATAGCATAGCTATCAACTGTTCACTGGAAGTTTGGTAAAACTCACTCATAAAACTGACTGTACTTCATTGTGTGTGTATGTGTGTATGTGTGTTTGCATGTGTTAGAAAGTTAAACTGGATTCAATTTAAAGGAGAAAATTACATATATATACTTACATTTGAATGGAAACTATTAATTATGAATGCCCAACATATAACGAAAAGATTTATCAGTTTATTTGGGCAGAGTGGCTAAATTGGCCACAAAGGGTATACAAATATTTTGAATATACACATAAATGGTATAATGAGCACATTGCCTGGTATACAGTGAACACTCAATAAATCCTGAAAACTGTTAATGTGATTTACCAAAGAAATTGTGTGCTAAAGAGACTATTGAGAATCTTATTCTAGCTTTTGAAAATGATAGGCAACTTAATAAAATCGAGATTCATAAACTCAAGTTTTTGTTGAGCTTTTAATCCTTAGCATATTATTATTCTTTTTATATGTCTTGCTTATGAATTTTTTATTATATATATAAGTTGTGCAATTTTTAATGATCACTGTAGTGAGTTTTGAATAATATCGGTTTCTGTTTACAACTGGATTTGTAAGTTAAATGTATTCAATTTATCTCATCTTGTTTGATGTTTTCCAAGTATTCATATAATTGTTCTAAGGTTAATCAACTTTAATAAACATAGTGAAACTAAAAGTTCTTCTAATTGATCTAATTCTACATATAAACTTGTAACATTTCTTCTAACAATCACAAGTCTAAATGAGGTACTCAATTACACATTTTAAATGGAAGTTACAAAGCCATCACTCTACTAGGCCATTTTCTCAAATAAAGTATCAAAACCACACAGCTTCCTATGTATAAAATATTAATGCTATAGTTTTGATTCTCAGTTAATGGAGATTACTTTTGACCAGAGATGTCTCCTCAGTGTGACATCTAGAGGTGAAGACATCCAGGGTGATTGATCTCAAACCCCACTAAAGAATCATCACTTAGAGAGTTACCTTCTCAGTATGCTGGACAAAGCAGAAAGACCCCAAATTTTGGCCATTTCACCAACTGGATTCTTGTTGGTGACTACAGTGAGATGTGTGCACAGACCCCAATGGAAATTTTTGTATCAATGATTGTATAATGCTTTGAATTTGATTTACTCCAGGACCTTAAGGTTTCAGTAAAACAAGTTACCTGAATTTTTCCATTCCTTCCCAAGCTGGCTGTTTCCAATCCAGTTGAACATTGGATTGGATTTTGCGTCTGCCTGTTAAGCTATATAAAAGTCATCCATCTAATTCTAATAAGCAATTGGTCTGCTATAAACCTAAATTATTATTTTTTGTACATCATGTTTTAGGACCATGTATTCTCAAGGACTTTAACATGATGCATGATTGAAATTTGGATCCCTCTCATGGTTACAACTTCTAAAGTTTTTTGTTGAAGATTAACTTGAAGAGTTAAATGTTGTAACTGCGTACGTGCTAATGTACTTGCTCAGTAGATTAAATAAAGTGAAATATTTAGAATAAGAGAGCTCTTGCACAACTGTACGCTGATTAATGATACTTGATATGTTGTGTGAACTTTAGGAAGGACTTCAACAAATTAAAGCTTGTAGAGGAGGTCTTTCAGAAAGTTGAGGAGGCTTTGAATGAGAGAAACCTGAAAACACTTACCCTGAAAGAAAAGAGACTTAAAGCTGAAATGGGAGCTGTCTTCAAATATGAGAACACCTGTTCTTCAGAACAGCAAAAGGAACTGTCTACAACGCCTCAAGGGAAGAACTATGGCCCACGAGTGAAGCTGGCCTTGTACCTGATAAATGGTCTCAACATGTAAAATAGTTGAAAATCTGAAAATAAAATAGGCTGCTTCCCAAGATAGTGAATTGAAGAAATTTAAGTATAAGACTAGGAATTGGATTAGCGGGTGTCACACATTTATTCAAACTGAACATCTATGCTTCTATGAAGTTTAAGACATGTAGATTATCTGGTACATATACTATTAATGAAAGAATATTGAGACCGATGGATGTTGGAATATTCTTTATCCACATTCACATTAATAAGTTACTAACGTTATCACAGTGTAGTCTTGCTACTGTAATTTATTACAGTTCTCTAACACTGATGATTAAAATGAAAAGTCAAGGTCTAAGTTCCCAGGTGCAGAGAGGAATGAGGACAGTGATGCATGTATTGTTTAGAAGGATGACACTGTCAGAAAAGGCAGCTGTAATTAAGTAAGTTGGTTATTTTTGTAAAGATGAGTGAGTTGACTGATAACTAGAATATAGAGAATTTTACCCATGGACAGAATAAGCCCACATAGTCATAGTGAAAAGCCTAATCAAACTTAACTAATCATGGTAAATTCAAATGGGAATATGCATCAGATAGCAAATTAAAATAAGTTTGAAGTTATAAAATAGGATGCTAAACAAATATAATTCTGGGCATACCTTACAATGCACAAATGTAACACGAAAACCTAGCAATCGTAAAATAGAGGGCAAAATACAATAGTGAATAAATCATGGTTAAGAAAACTAGCATGAGAGTTGGATACAATAAAATAGTAATACTGAATTTAAATGTAATGTGGCGACCTTTCTTATTATGTCTTGAAGTTTACAATGAATATAGACCATGAAAAGCTTGCTATGGTTTGGATTTCATCCACATACAGTTTAGATTAACTTCTTATCTTCCCACTCTAATTTTCTCAGAGGCTACATTTTATAGCTATGCGGTTGAGCTCCAAAAAGGTGATTAAAATTCAACTAATAAAAAAAAGAAGGAAATTGGGGTGATTTGGTCTGCAGAATGAAGGCTGGGGAATGACGTGATTCCTCTTAAGCAGATAATGGTAACTAGGCTATTTCTATTTCCTCGCATTACAGAATAATAAGTGGAAGTCTATAAATTTTCTCTATAAATTTTTTTAAATGAGTTATATGGCTAAAGTATTTTCAGATGTTGGGTGGTGTGAAGTTTATTAAAAGTCAAGGACTTATTAAATAGTCTCTCAATATATCTTCTATTTTTGTAATATAGTTAGTTATCTTTTCACAAACCTTCTTTCATATAATATTGTATCTGTTTAGTTTTTCAAGATGTATTATTTTTGGTGAAGTTAGTTTCTTACTCACTTCACCTTAAAATTAAAGTCACCAATATTGAGGTAAAATTCTATTATTTTGCAAATATTAATATATTCCTTTCAGACTTCAGAATTATTCCTCTTGTTAAATTTTATGAACAGCTAAAGATTATTCCAACTTATATCAAGTCAGTAGGTTCAGAGAACAAGTTCTGGAATTTAAATGTTATGAAACTTGCCACTTACGATAATGCAGGTTTGTTGTTTTTTTTAATATATGATTTAAAGAAAAATGACCTGAATAAAAAACAGCTATCTATATCTATACCTGTGTCTATAGTTACATGGCTTCAAACTTTTTATATGAATATGTATTTTATATACATATTATATATATGTAAGAAAGCAGAATAATACAAAATGGATCTTTCTAATAATTTGTTCATGAAAAGTGTAAGTATTTGCAATCTCTTCATATTCCTTTAAAGTCAAAAATCAATGACAAGGAGATAGTAGAGTTTAGAACAGATAAAGATCTATTTTGAGTAACAGATATACTCAAGATGATTGAGTATTGCCTACTGAGTTAGTGAGACCATTGAAGATAAAGGAGAGATATTTGGAAACAGTGCATTTCTTTAACATCCACGTGTTTTCTTATTTCAAGGAAAATAAATATCTTTTATGTTTAAAAGAAGATGATAGTATTTAGATAAAGTCAATGATAATCTTTTGTGATACTGGAATGGCACGTAAATATCTTTAATAAAGGTCTGTGTGGATCGTATAGTGGCTTAAGGTTGAAAATAACACAAATGACAGAGAAAAGCTCTTTCTAGGAGACTGCAGTTGAGGGAACCATTTTGTGTAAGTTACTCTCTTAAACTTAAGTGAGCTTAAAGAAGGAAAAAAAGTTTACACTGCTTTTATACATTCATATGAGTATGTATATTCATATGTATACATATGAGCACACATGATCAATACACACTCCAACGTTAAAGTTGATGAAGTTTACGAACATCTGATATTAGATTTAAAATAATCTTTTGAGTAAATTCACTTAAATAAAATAGTTTTATAAGACAGAACATTAGCAATCTTAAGTTTTAAGCCTTGTTAATTTAATCTGTTAAATTCATAATTAAAAAACATTCAAAGAGCAGATACTTGTTTTTCTTAATATTAGCCAGAAGCCAGATTCTTTACAAAGTGAACACTGATGCTAAAACTAGGTATTTGACAAGTAAAAATCCAATGTAAATAGGAAATATTTATATCTTTTTAAAGTAAATTAATTATTCTCATATAAGTGAGCTTCCAGCTATAATTATTCAGATTTTATAACACTTAGTTCTCATCTGTTAATGCTTTGATTTATTCTCTTATTTCCTCCCATAATTTATATCCTCATACTGAATGATTCTATTTACTAAAGTTCAAAAACAAGCAGAGCTAATCAGTGGTGTCAAGATAGTGATTATCTTTGGAGAGGAGGGGCAGCTATGATTGGGAAAAGCCTATAGATACAGCTTCTTAGACTTTGAAACATTCTTGTATAATTCTTCTTTAACTGGACCATACAAAATTCTTGACATAGGTGGAGGTTGCAATAATAGATTCATTTTGTATAATTAACTGAGCGATATAATCAAGACTCCACAAATATTATTTGAGAACCCACTACATACCACACATTAAACTAGGCTTTGATTATAAAATACCACACATGATAGACACTGTCCCTGTCATCAAGGGGTATACAATCTAGTGGTGAATATAGGCAACTAAACAAGTAATTACAACTCAGTGGGATACATGTATACATGGTATGGATTTTAGCAAAAAAACTTCCCATATACTGTGTCATTTATGTTAAAACTTGAAAGATTGGCAGAGTTTTTTTCTGGAAAAGAAGGTTGAAAATGTGTTCCCGTAGAGGAAATAATGTATACAAGGGCCAAGAAATGAGAGACTGAATTGGTCTTTTATCTAACTGGAATTGGTACAGACTTGTTCAAAATTCAAGTACTCAAGACAGAAATATTCATTCATTTTTTTTCTATTCTTTGCAACTATGTTTGCAATTTCTTCTTAATATAGTTTGTATATTGGAAATACACAAGCATTTCCTCTTCAGCTGCTGCACTGGATAAGTTGCAGGCTAAGCTAGTTGCTCCAAAAGGATTCCAAAACACAGTGACTCAAAGAGCTAAAATGTCTCTATCTCATATGTAATAGTCTGGAGTTTGGTGGTGGTTTAGGGAAAGAAAGTAGCTTTCATTCCAGAAAGTTATTTCAAGATTGTTTCTTTCAGCTTCTCATTCCCAGGAAATTGTCCTCATTTGACTGTTTAACACTGACAGCTCCTTGTCTATCTTCTAGTCCATGGGAAGAGGGAGAGAAATTAAGATTATAGCAATTTTCTTTTGGGGAAATGATGCAGAAGTTTTATGCATAATTTCTACTCATCTTCGGCTGGTAATAATATGGCTATATGGCTGCACTTATCTTTAGGGGAGGTTGGAATGTACAGTCTCTAGCAGAGTGGCCTTGTGGCCAGCCACCCTCTATTATTCTAGAAGAGGGGCAGGACTCAGGGAAAAACTGGTGGCCTATCAAAACTGCCCACTTCTAAAGCCCTTTCTGTGACAGTGTGAAAAAGTCATAAAATAAATGCAGATCACTACGTGGCAGATCACGAGGGGCCTTTTATATCAAAACTAAATGTTCATATTTTGTTTTGAAGACAGTTTGGAACTGTGTCGGGGTTATAATCAAAGAAGTGTCATGGTCACATTTGCATTTCAGGAAAGTACGCTCTGGGTGTAGGTTTGGGAAAATATCAAAGGGAGGGAGGCTGCTTTTGATGGATTGGCTAAAATCTGCTTGAGATATTACAGCAAGAGAACTAAAGGAATGAATAGAGCACAGAGGAGATTAGACACAGAGAAATACACGAGCTTAAGTGGTTGGATGCACAGTCATCACTTAGATGTGAGGAAGGAAAGTTTAGGAGTAGACAATGATGACACCAAGGATCTAGGCTGGGTGGAGTTGTAGCCTCTCTGAGTACAGGGAAGGAGTATTTAGTCAGACAAGTAAGTAAAGATGAATTTAATGTTGGACCTAGACACCTTTAATCACTGTGCTAATTAAGTAAAACTGTGCAGGACCAAATTGACCTCAAAAGCACCTGTTCAAAGCTGTTCTGGACAAAATAGTGGGCCTAGAATGGGATGCTGAGGGAAGCCAGCATTTAAAGGTAGTCAGAGAAAATGGGAGCAGTGCTGACTGATTTTTAACTAAATAATAATCTATCAAGTTCATCTAAATCCAGTTAACCAAATATAACTTCACAGAAGAGGAAGGCGACACATATATGGATGACTTCTACACTGATGGTTTCTCAATCTGTTCACTAAAAACACTGCCCATTGTCTACCTGTAGTTTATAACAATTTCATTTTGTTGAAGATACCTGAAAAATCTGCTCATCAGTGAGTTGCTGAAAAAGGATATTGCTACTCCATAATTCAAGATCAGGTAAATTGGGAGAGGAGAAAACTAGAAATTGGTAGCTTATTTATTTCAATGGAGAGAGGTCTCCTAAAAGATGGTATAATCAACAGCGGTAAATGCTCAGCGTTCAAGAAAGATGAAAGTTGAAAAAAATGACCAGAAGATTTGGTAAGAAAGACACCACTGGTGTCTTCCAGGAGATCAGTTTGATTGGGATAGTGGGGGCAGAGGTTGGATTAAAGGGTATTAAAGATAGATTAGCGGTGAAAAAATGTAGATTCACAGTATAACCTCTCTTTTCGAAAGTATCATTGTAGAAAGAATCATAAGGCTAGTAGCTACAAGGAACAGGGATTTCTGGAAAAGCGTTTTTTTTTTTTTTTTTTTTTTTTAAAAAGGAGAAATTTGAGAATGTCTGAATGGAATCAAGAAGGATTCCTTAGGGAAGAAGGTGAAATATACAGCCCAGAGTGGTCCTTGAGAAGGTGGGGATAGGAGAGTCTCACAGAAGAGAGGCAGCCATACTGAAGGAAGATCCATTTTTCTTTTTAACAGCAGAGAAATAAAAAAGAATGATTTCAGGGTTTTAAAAATTATTTCAGATTATTGTCATTGCTTTTGAATTATTTCCAGGAAGAGAGATAGCAAATGTCCATTTCATGCTAGTGTTTTTATATCAGAATGCTGCTGTTATTTTTTGTTTGTTTGTCTGTCAATGGAAGAGTTTTTATTGACTACAACTCAAGCAAAAGCATAAAGAAAAGGCAATCACTTAAAAACACCAAAGCCTACTAAGAATCCTGTTGGGCTGTGCCTGAGAGGAAGGATAGGCTTTATTTGCTTCATTCCTTGGAGTCTCAGAATTTCTGCTGAATGAAGTCATAGATGTCTTTCTCACTATCCACTGACAGAGGTTCTCCAGCAAGAGATGGCTCATGTGTTTATTGATTCTGAAGCCCCTGACTAGGGCAGGAGCTCTCATATTCCTATTGAAAATAGCACTCCCAGTAAAATAGAGAACATCATAGTAATGCTGATTATTGGCTGTCAACTTCATACCAAGTTTTCTATGTGAATATTCCTTTCATCATTTTTACTTGGAAGCTGGCAAAACACTCTTCTTCGGCATTACCAAGTTACTATACAACTCAACCTCCACCTTCAAGTGACTAGAAAATGTATTGTTTTTTGTAAGGGGAATTTGATACTAATACATTCCATTCAATTATTCATTCTACTAATGAAGCATGCTACTCCTCTATTATAAATCTTCAGACAAATATATGCTATTATTCAGCTGTTTTTCTAAAGCAACAAATCTACATTTTCCACGATTGTTGATTGTTTCTTATTTATAGCAACATGTTCTTGTTTTATAGATATGACATCTACTTTCTTTCTGGATATAAATTGTACTGATTTTAAAATCTTATTTTTAAATTTCCTCATTTAGGTCATTCATGTGTGTGTTCATTCTTTTTCCTAGTTTTTATATTGCTTGTTCTTATCAAATAATTGAAATTCTTTGACATTTGTTCCCTCTCACAAAGGACAGAACTGGTTGATAAGTATTAGTAGGTATAGTGTGTATTTCTCTGCTTAAAAAAACTTTTCTTGTCTTTTTTTTCTGTGCAACTCACAGCAATTACAAGATGCCCCATTTAGTAGGTCAGAGAATGTAGGAATATGCTGCCTGGGAAGTACTTTTCTGGAGTAATGGGGGAACATACTTTCTATAATGAGCTTGCAAGATGATGTATTGTGGAGAACAGAAATTATTTAAGCCTTCTCTTTGCATGTTGGTATAGTCTCTGAGGTCACTATGAGACTGTCCTAGTTATCAATTTACCATAAAGGCAAGTGCAGGACCCAATAGTTCTGACTGTAGGAGCTCATAACCTTTTAGTCAATTTACCGACCAAACAACCTGGTCCACTGACACTCTCAACATTAGCTCCCTGTGATCTAGAGTAAATTGGAGTGCTGCTGAGGAAGTTCCTTTATTGGGTGGAAAGCTTCGAAGCACCATTGGATCTGGCCATCAATACAATTCCACAGTCTTCCAACTTATAGAAATTTGTCAATTTTTAAACAATACTCTTCCCAGCTTTATAGTACTTTTAGCTTAAAAACAATTTCTCCATCATTATCTCATCAGGATTATACTAGAGCCCTTCCTTTCTTTTTCTAGGTCCGTATATCCATTTGGTATGATTTTACTTGTGCCAGAAGAACTTCCTTGATAGTGCAGTCTTCAGTTTCCAATTGGATTTCAAACCCTTGTTATATGGCTAGCGGGACACGTGTTGTCACCTTTATCAAAGTTTGCCTTTGGTGCTTGAGTCAAGCTGTCCACTGAACTTTAACATCTCCACAACCCAAGTGACAACTGTAATCCATCTCAATTAGTATTGTTAATGATATTGAGGCAGCACAGAGTCCATAGCATTGTACATTTGAAAACTTCTTACTTTTCTGATGTCTTCACATCCTCACAAACACACTGTGAGCACCCTGTCCAGGCAAGTAGGTGCACCAGTGTTATAAGGTTGGTCACTACCACATCTTCCCCTTCTTGCCCTACCTTAACTGTGACCTAGTAACACTGCAAAGCACTGACAAAGTCCCCTCATGGCTTACGCTTGTGAACTCTACCCTGACTTTCAATAAAGTCACTTGCCCTCAGGTCTTCACTCACCACTCCCAGCTCCAACCTTGTTTGGTTGAATTCACTTCCTTGATGTTCTTTCCACATGGTCCCCTGCATGGCATGCTATGTCTCCCTCTTCTAAAACCTGTGCATATAATCAATTCCTTAAATGCATATACCTCTCTAAATATAATTTCCACAGTCTTGTTGGAGTGATCTCTAAAGATCCCCCAAGCAGAACTTACTTCCCCATATACAACACAGAGTCCAACTTCATTCTTTCCCATCCAGTTTTCCCAGAACCACATTTGTGGATAACACAATCCTTTCCCCATTGAATGATCTTGATGCCCTTGTCAAAAATCAATTGACTATGTATACAAAGTCTGAGGACTCTATTGTGTTCCGTTGGTCTTTATATCTATCGTTATGCCAGCACCACTGCTTTGATTATTGTGGTGTAGTAATCTTTGAAATCAGGAAGTGTGAATCTTCCAACTTTGTTTTTCTTTTTCCAGTATTTTTTGGCTAGTCAAGATTTTTAAAATTATTGCGTGTTTTGTGTTTTGTATTTATTTTAGATATTCAAGATAATTTTGGCTATAGAGATTCCATATGAGTTTTAGGATGGGTGATCATTTTCTGCAAAAAATTCATCAATGAGATTGTGATAGGCACTTCATTGAATCTGTAGGTCGGAGTAGTATTGACATTTAATAATACCGAATCTTCTAGTTCATTGACAAGGGATGTGTTTCCATTTATGTGTGTCCTTTCTATTTTCTTTCAGCAGCAATATTTTATAGTTGTCATTGTCTAAGTCTTTCATTTCTTAGTTAATTCATTAGTCTTTTAATTTTTCAATGTTATTGTACACAGAGTTGTTTAATTTCCTTTTCACATTGTTCATTGCTGGTGTAAAGAAATGCAATTGATTTTTGTGTGTTGACTTTGTATCTGCAAATTTGCTAAATTTATCAGTTCTAAGAGGGTTTTTTTTGTGGTGAAATCTTTGGGATTTTCTACACATAAGATCATATAATCAGCCAACAGAGAAAATGTTACTTCTTTTCCAATTTGAATGCCTTTTATTTCATTTTCTTGCCTAATTACTATGGTCAGGACTTTCAGTAATGTTGAATAGAAGTGGCAAAAGTATCCTTGTCTGTTTCCTGACCTTAGAGAAAAAGCGTTAGGCCTTTCACCACTGAGTGTGATGTTTGTTGTGGATGTTACATATATTGCGTTTATTATGTTGAGGTAATTTCCTTCTACTTCTAGTTTCTTGAGTGTTTTTTGCCATAAAAGGATGTTAAATTTTTTCAGATGCTTTTCTGCATAAAGACGACCATGTTGTTTTTTTCTTCTTCATTCTGTTAATATGGTGTATTATATTGATCAATTTTCATATGTTAAACTATTCTTGCATCTCAGGAATAAATCTCACTTGGCCATGGTATACAACCCTTTGATATATGGTTGAATTTGGTTTGCTGAGATTTTCTTAAAGATTTTTGCATCAATGTTGATAAGATAAGTAGGTCTTGAGTTTTCTTTTTAGAATGAGTCGGAAAATGTTCCCTTTTCTACAATGTTTGAAAATGTTGGAGGATTGGTGTTAGTTCTTTAAATATTTGGGAGAATTCAGATATGAAGCCATCAGGTCCAGTGCTTTTTTTTTTTGTCAGAAGATTTTTGGTTACTGATTCAATCTCTACAATTTATAGGTCTATTCAGATTTTCTATTTCTTTGTGATTCAGTCTTGACAGGTTATGTGTCTCTAACAGTTTGCATTTCATCTAGATTGTCTAATTTGTTGACATCCAATTGCTCATACTATTCTCAATACTCTTATCATTTATTTAGAAGTGGAAGTAATTGTCCCTGGGGGGCAATAGCCAAGAGAAAAGGTCATAAATCTCTCATTTTAAAGGAACTTGTTGGGCCACATTATAAAATATCTTTATCTTTTGGCCCATTCCTTACAGTTTGGCTTGTAGCTATCAAGGGCTAATAATGTACATACAACAGGAGGGACCCTGAATGGCACAAATTCCTGCCGCCCTGGCTGGTAAGTAGTCAAAAGTCAGTCTGTTATCTATCATCATTTGGGCTATAGACTCATAGGCTTGTTGTATAAGGGACCATGTTTCATGCAACCTTTGAATACAATCTAAAAGGGCTACTGAAAGATAGTAGTTGGCAGTTATGATATGATTTTGTTTGACAAAGACTGCAGTAATGGCCAATGCTGGTGGTGCCTGTGGTTATGGCAAGTCCTATTAAGGGAGGAACAAATATTGTCTGTTTTTCCCTACATCCTTAGGTTAATGGAAATGGGGAGGAACCTGGTAGACAATAAACTATGGGAATCCCCAGGGTAACAACTGTACACTGGGCTATTGTTTTATCAGGGAAAACATGCAGAAGAGTTGGCAAGGAAAAATACATTAGGGACTGTGCCTATGTGTTTGGATCACAATAGAACCTGAAAGTGTCATTATTCGGGGTATAATGTACCCTTGAGAATGTGTGCTGTGTTTAGCCAAGGAGAAAGAGTGGTTTGGGTGGTCATGATCAGAGACTCAAGGGGTGAAAATGAAAAATCTGGAGGAGAGTAGCAAGAAAAGGCATAAGGAAGTGGGTGATCCTTTCCCCAGTGGGTGTCAATGAGTTTATTGACATGAGGTAGATGCCTCCTGGAGAAAGAAACAATCTCGACTAATTTTAGTAACCTCTGTGAGATTTTCTGTCTGTATGTTTTTAGCAGACAGCAAGAGGTATAACAGAATCATGAGTTAAGGAGACAGGGAGCTCAGAAAGAAAAGCAAAATATATCCTGTGCCCAATTTGTGTCTTAGGAAGAGAAAGTCTATGGGCATTGCTGGGGTGGATATTTCAGAATAATGGGGAAATTCCTTTCCAGCACAGTGAGAAACGTCATCTCCAAAGGCAAGATTTTGGGTTGTGACAGTGTCATCAGAGGAAATGTCATTTCCAGCAGTGAGATTTTGGACCAGGGTGATGTCATCTGTGATGTGGAACGGGAGTAGCCTTTCCAGGTGGGTACCCACTCTGGTTGATGTGGGCCTCCTGACTGTAAACCAATGAAAGCACCTAGATCAGTAAAGATAGACCAATAGTCAATAGAATTGTGTACAGCTGCATATGATAGTGTTTTTGCCTTTAGTGGAAGTTTAGGTTCAAATGGGTCTCTTGTCAGATGAGCACCTGCCTGGACCATGGCACTATCTATGGTTAATGCGTCTCAGGAGAGTATGTGCCCTCAATCTGGCTTCCAGTCCCTGTGGAATAGGGTCAAGACTGAATATATATAAAGATAGGTTAAGATGTTGGACAAGATAGAGATCTTTAGGGGTTTACTTGTTGGGCTAGAATTTGAAAAGTAGTTGTTCGAGGACACCATTATGTCTCTGAGTTAAAAGTACTTTTGGGGACCTACTAAGGACACGAGAGTGCCATTAAATGCCTTTTCCAAAAGCTCACCATTGTGTAGTCTAACAAGTGAAATGTATGTCTTAGTTACAATTAGTAATGTCTGTAACTCTGAAGGGAGTAAGGAGTGTTCTGGTAAGGCCTTGTATTGTAGCCTTGATATATGTAGAGATGTGGATGACTTTGATTTTTTAATGTGAGTATCTATGAGGCAAGATATTCCTAGGGATTTTTTACCTTGAAGGGAACAACGCTTTGGCAATGGCTCAATAGTTTAAATAAAAGTGAAAATAGAACCACTTGTTAGCCATGGCACCCAGAGGTAAGACAACTGCCTCAAGTTTGGCCAAATGATTGTTTCTTGGGTTCCATCCTATATCAAGGACATTTCAGCTGAGGAATGGAAAGCAGCAACAAACATTCCACTGATCTCCACCACAAATGACGGTTAACAGCTCCATTCATATAGTGCACAAATTTTGATTGCTGAGAGGGAAGAGAAAAATTATCTGCTTCTCCCAAGTGCTACTAATGACCACACATTGAATGGTGAGGAAGGGGTCACCCACCTGTGCTGCAGACCAGCTCACCATCCCATTCAACTTCCAGGCTAGCACTCAGAGATATGTACTCCGCAGGGGTCCTTCTTCAAATTGCATCATTAAAAGACACACGGAAACATAGCAAATTCACACGACCCAGGGACTCTAGATCCTGTGGAGTGGTAGGATAATTATTACCCTCTTGCTGGGATCATGTCTGAGAAATGGTATCTCGTGGTGAGTTACTGGGAGTGGGATAGGACGTGCATGTTAGGATAAAGAGTCTTGAGTTGTGGCAGAACTCGGAAGAGGCAACACAAAGCCATGTGAAACAGCATGTAAGAGTGTCCAGCAGGATAAAGAGCTCTCCCAAATGGTAGAACCCAATCAAGCTAGTCACTTAGGGAGCCATGAGAAGTTGAAGGGCATTTTTGAGGGACTTCCTACCCAAATTTAGGATGATCCCATTCTTATTGCCAATTGTGTTGAAAGGAATATTTATGTTATTTGAACTGAATTTTTTGGATGAAGGGTCTGGACACTGTCAACAGAGTCAAAAGGCAACCCTTAGAATGGGAGAAAATATTTGTAAATCATAGGTCTGATAAAGAGTTAATATCCAGAATAATAGAGAACGTCTACAACTCAATAACAACAACAACAACAAAAATAAATAAATTGATTCAAAAATGGGCAAAGGCCTTAAATACACATTTCTCCAAAGAAGATATAAAAATGATCAGTAAGCACAGGAAAAGATGCTCAACATCACTAACCATTTGGGAAATACAGATCAACACCAAGAAGAGATACCACTTCATACATGGAATAGAATGGCTGCTATCCCAAAACAAAACAAAACAAAACAGAAAATAACAAGTGTTGATGAGGATGTAAAGAAGCTGGAACCATTGTCACTATTGGTGGAAATATAAAATGGTGCAGCTGCTATGGAAAATGGCATGGCAGTTCTTCAAAAAACTAAAAATAGAATGGCCATATGATCCAGAAACTTCACTTATGGGTATTGACAAAAACGAAATCTTAAGCCCCCCAACCAATTGAGGGGACCTTCTCTTGGCCAAGAGGACCCCAGAGTAACCTTAAAAAATACTGATTTCTTGGCTGCGATGGAATAGGAGGTCAGACAGACCTTGTCATACCCCCTCCCTTGCCAACCACAATTAGCCTTTCTCCCCACAGGGCTAATGAGAAACCAGTCCTTTCTAAAGACTCCATTTCTGGTATCAACAGCCTGACTGTTTCCCCTCCCTGTTGTGGTTTTGACAAAAACAATTGATTGGTATTCCTTCCTGATAAGAGACCACCAACCACAGAGTTTCTGGCCATTCTATGGAGAATGCACAGTAAGAGTTTTCATGTCTTCTACTTTACCTTTTGACACAAGACAGTTGAAAACTCCACCCTTGGATCATGCCAATGCTGCCATTTTTTTTTTGTACACAAGACCCATGAAAGGGCATGAACCTCAACTGCACATGTACATGTTTCTACTTTCATAAATATTCATGATCCTCCTATCCCCTATTGCTCAGCATCAATTTCAGTTCCCTTTGTCCTTCCCTCAAAGTGCCTGTTTCTGGCTCCTGGCCAGAGGCTACGTTTCCCAGCCTGTCAGAATGGCTGCAAAAGTCCTAGAAAGGAAACTCTCCTTTCTGAATTTATGAACTTCATCATTCTTCAGTGGACAGTATATACCCAAAAGAATTGAAAGCAGGGTCTCGAAGAGATATTTGTACATACATATTCACAGCAGCATTAATCACAATAGCTAAAACAGAAGCAACCCAAGTATCCATTAGCAGATGAATAGAGATGCAAAATGTGGTATATACAGTGGAATGTTGTTCAACCTTCTGAAATTCTGATATATACTATAACATGGATGAAACTTGAGGATATCATGCTAAGTGAAATAGTCACAAAGAAAAACGATAAATACTGTATGATTTTACTTAGGTACTGAGAGTACTCACAATCATTGCGACAGAAAGTAGATTTGTGGTTGCCAGGGACTGAGAAGAGGGGTATGTAGAGTTTCAGTTTTACATGATAAAAAGAGTTCTGGGCTGGGTTGCTTATGCCTGTAATCACAGCACTTTGGGAGACTGAAATGGGCATATCATCTGAGATCAGGAGTTCAAGACCAGCCTGGCCAAAATGGTGAAACCCCGTCTCTACTAAAAATACAAAAATAAGCCAGATTACAGGTGGCAGGCACCTGTAATCCCAGGTACTCAGGAGGCTGAGGCAGGAGAACCACTTGGACCCGGGAGGCAGAGGTTGCAGTAAGCCAAGATCGTGCCATTGTACTCCAGCCTGGTGACAGAGTAAGACTCTGTCTCAAAAAAAAAAAAAAGAAAAAAGAAGTAAAAAAGTTCTGGAGATGGATAGTGGTGATGGTTACACAACAACATGGATGTCCTTAATATCACTGAACTGTGCACTTAAAAATTGTTACGATGAAACATTTTATGTGTATTTTACCACAATGACAAAATGTTTTTTAACTGGAAGTGTACTTCTATGTAACTACTGAACAAATACCTAGTAAACTGCATTTGACAATTTTAGGTTTCATCCAGTGAAGAAGAACATATTTGCGAGCCATTGTTTGCCAGCTGTGGAACTGTCCCTTTCTGAAATGGAAAGCAGCACAAGTTATTAAGAGGTGAAGTGGATATCATCAAAGTCTGCAAAAAGAGCTCTTCGAGTTATGGGCAAGTATCTTTACCTAATACAAATGTTAGCAATTCCTGGGTTTATTGTTGTTTGGGAGTACACCAAAGTTTGCTTTATTCCCATCAGATCTCAAGGTCAACTCTATTATTTTCAGTTATATCCTACCAAGTTTTCACTGGATGGTAAGTAAAATCACCTTGTTTCAGTTCAGTACCTTGGTGCTATCAGGGAGAGTGGAAAAATCTTAATCTGAGTCCTTCGAAAAGGGATGTGTTTATTTTACTGCATCAGATACAGAGTAACATTAATTCCCAAACTAAGACTCGGGGTAATGTGAAACTCTGGAAACTGAATTAATATATAAATAGGCATTGTCCTATGAATACCAGAATGGTGCTATCCTCAGGAAAAACCTTCCAAAGAGAATTGAAATAATTAAAGGAAGGAAAATGTGTGTAGCATTTAAACAGAGATGGAAAACTAGGTGTCTCTGAGGACGAGTTGGAAAATATTTATTTCTGAAAAAAGTTCAAGTAATATGAGTGAGAGACCTGAAAATAGAATGTAGCATCAGACTTACATGCTGTTAGTGTATAAACTAAAAAACCCAAAATACTTTTCCATATCTAGTTGTCATTTCTTGTAAGATTCTTTTCCTTGTATGAATGATAGAACAGTTTCCTCCAATTGTTTTCAACTGTATTTTAGTCTATCATTCAGAAGTAACTGCAAAACCTTTTTGTAGGAAGAATTTAGAAGGGATTCTAAATTGTCTTAAGCTTCCTAAACATACGGTCTTTTTTTTTTTTTTATTTTTTATTTTTGGTAAGACTGCATCCAAGCAATACATCAGAAGGGTTTGAAACCCCTTCCCCTATGCTTGCTAGAATGTCAGATTTATTTGCTGGTTGCCTCTCTCCTGAGGTTTTTGAGGTTTTTTTTTTTGTTATTATTATACTTTAAGTTCTAGGGTACATGTGCACAACATGCAGATTTGTTACATATGTATACATGTGCCATGTTGGTGTGCTGCACCCATCAACTCGTCACCACCCATCAACTTGTCATTTACATCAGTTATAACTCCCAACGGTTTTTGAGTTTTTAAAAAATTTAACAGTTGTATAATCTCATTAATTTTCTAGAAATTAATGAGAATTAATTGAGCTGTGAAACTGATATTATGCTCTTTTAAAAGTGAAGAAACTTAAGGCAGAGCTTGATAACTGATGATGAAGCAGAAAAAACAAACTGCCTCTACACCCTAAGATAGTTGGTGTAGACACTCAATTAACATAACTCAACTTGCTCTTCTTCTTCAATGAGTCCCCTGGTGCTATGGCCAGTCTGTTTTGAATGTCTCTGGCAGTCGGGAGAAACACAAAGTAAACAGGAGATGTAGGTGAACTCAGGAAAGAAAATGTTATTTGCATGATTTTCTGTCTATATGTTACTCTGAAGCCCTTTCTTCTTCCTAATTTTTAGTATCCAAAAATGTATAGATGAGAGTTAGAGATGGGCAACTGGAATATTGCCTGCTTTCAGGAATACTGTTTTTGTTTTTCTATTCTATTTTAGAGCTAAAGCAACAGAAGGTTGAAAGTCAGACGCTTTTTCTCTGTCTTTCTAGTCCTGATGGACAACATCTTATATGGGGTAAGGCAGAGATGCAGAAGCCAAGAGGGAGTCTACTGAGATTAGTGAAACAGGAGTAAGAAAAAAAAGGAAATGAGTTTTGAAGACCTCAGATTAAGATTTTTCCACTCTCCTTGATAGCAGCAAGGTACTGAACTGAAACAAGATTTTACTTACCATCCAGTGAAAACGCTATAGGATATAACTGAAAGGAACTAAGTCTCAAATACAATCAGTGAAATCCTAATTAGAAAGTTTTTTTTTTTTCTGTTTTTACTGCAACTCACTTTAATAATCGCCACTATTCATTAAACAGTAATTGACAAGGACTATTTTAAGACCTATACTTCTATTAACTCATACCACGAGGTAGGCATAATTATTATTTTTCCCATTTGATAGATGCGAAAACGGAGTGGAAGGAGGTTGTGAACCTTCCTCAAGGTTGCATGTGGAGCTAGCTACTCAGGCTGCTCTGCCCTGGGCCTTGCCCTCATTGAGAATATGACCCATTCCTCTCTTACACAAAAAGATGGTTTCTTTACTTTGCTGTTAATGCTGCTTCTAACACCGCAGAACATTCACCGGCAGACACTGGAATACTTTTTCTGACAACTCATGGGATTAAAATATAATTTGGTAATCATCAAAGGCACGTTCTCAGCAGTACTTCAGTGTGGTTAGGCTTGACTCCTCTGGACATACGATGGGAAGATAGTTTCAAGAGCCTCGTTCACATGGAAATCCGCAGCCACCTTGAGGGTGGCGGCAGGCTCACCATAGTTTTAAAACTTTTCTTCTTTTGGAGTCAGTGTCTTGCTTTGTTGCCCAGACTGGAGTGCAGTGGCACAATCATGGCTCACCGCAGCCTCGACCTTCTGGGTTCAAGTGATTTTCTCCCCTCGAGCCTCTGGAGTAGCTGGGAACACAGGCACAGGCCATCATGCCTGGCTAATTTTTTTTTTTTTTTTCCAGAGACGGGATCTACTATGTTGCGTAGGCTGGTCTTGAACTAGACTGGAGGGATCCTCCCTCCTCAGCCTCCCAAAGTGCTGGGATTACAGATGTGAGACGCCACACCCTGCCAGGCCCAGGACAGTTTCATATGAAAGGTTTACTTGCCATGTGGGCTTCTCTGACCTAAATGCGGTAAATTATTATTTTTTGTTTTTCTTTTAATTTTGTATTTTTATTTCAGTAGGTTTTTTGGGGAACAGGTGGGGTTTGGTTACATGAATAAGTTCTTTAGTGGTGATTTCTGAGATTTCAGTGCACCCATCACCCAAGAAGTGTACACTGTACCAAATGTGCAGTCTTTTATGCCTCGCCATCCTCCACCCTTTGCCCTGAGTCTCCAAAGTCCAGTGTATCATTCTTATGCTGTTGTGTCCTCATAGCTTAGCTCCCACATGTGAGTGAGAACATAAGATGTTTGGTTTTTCATTTCTGAGTTACTTCACTTAGAATAATAGTCCCCAATTTCATCCAGCTTGCTGAGAATGCCATTATGTCAAATGCAGCCAATTATTAAATAATTAAATAAATGAAGGAACACACTGGTAGGTCAGTAGATAGACGGACAGGCAGAGACAGATAAATTCATGCTGCCATTTATTTGGTTGGAATTTAGATGACCAAAAAGCTCAATTTTTTTCTTTTCTGGCTTAAACTTTCTTTACTTTACCCTCTCATTCAATAATTTTTTTCTGAGATAGTGGTTTTGGTTCCGAAGAAGCAGCATTTAAACAGAGCAAACGGGCACCGCCGTTGGAGCTGGACAGATGTAGAGAGGCTGCTTGTACTGGGTAAAGGAGTAGTGGTCAGAAGGGGTCTACCACCTTGGTCCTCTTACTGATGTGTTGAAACTTACCTATCGTTTTGTTCCCTGTGGCTTCTTTGAGGTTTCTCAGACCTCACAGGATTTGCTTTGACTTCTGTTGGCTGTACCTTCTGATCTCATTCTTGCATGCTGGACTGATGTTTTCTTCTCAAATTTATGACTCCTTGGCTTTTAGTGTTGTGGCTATTCCATAACTTTTGGTTTTCAGAGACTGGGCTTTGTAGCCATTTTTTAAAAACTATCTTTTCAACTGTATCTAGGGTTTGAGCTAAGAAAGAAGACCTCAGTGTTCTCTGGTTTTCCATCTCAAAAATGAAAACAGATGTTGTCAGTGCTGAAAAATATTCTTCAAAATCCTGCTTTGAATTTGTATTCAGATCCTGAAACATGTTTCTTGGAATTGCTCAGTTTATAAAAATTTTCATGCTCTGAATTGGCTGCAATAAATTTTATATTAAGTTTGAGTAAAATAGGTGAAGAAATAGAATAGGAACATTTTTGGGAAAAAGTAAAATTTGTGACTGGTATGGCCATAAAGTCCTGAAAATGATTTTCTTATTGTTTTATTTGTCAGCATATCAGATAATTATTTGTCAGCGTATCAGAGCTTTTACTCATTTATTTGCACATTTTCTCTACTTGTTCAATAAATATTGGTTCTGTGCCAAATTCCCGTGCATTTTTTTAGACCCTCTCAACATGTTCTCTGATCGTTTTGGAAAAATATCACAATTGAGCATACAATTCCAAAGACACTGTGTGTACAGAATTTTAAAAATTACTTTTCTCCCCCTTTACTTGAATGCAACAATAGTTATTAGTTGTAACATCTCTAGACAAAATACTGTGAAACATTTGTGTTAACATAAATTGACTTTCAAAAAGGTATAATGAAATCATAATTTCTATAATTCGAAGACATGGAGTATTTGTGTTAGAGCTAATAAAAGCTTCAACTACATTCAGATTATAAGATTTATGTATATATTGTTCAAGATGTTTCAGCTAAATGTTGTTAAACTAAACTCTCATGGCTGGTTGTTAAGTCGTGATTGTATAGCTTTTGTTTATCTAACATCATATCTTTTCTAGTGAGTCTGACAAACACAGAGCTATGAGAGAACTCAAGAGTTCTGCTCCCATTTTCCTCATGTGTTAAAATTGCATTTGTGGCTCTAGCAGCCTTAACTTTCTGACATCTGAATTTCCTGATCTTTCCCCAGGACATAATCTCCTTGACTGAAATATTTCCTACGTCACATTCCAGATATAGAATGCATAAATAGAATGTATTGTAAAAAAAATAGTGTTTTAATGAGTTATATTCAAGAAAAATGATTTTTGAACATAGTGCTCTCCTAAAAAAGATTCATAAACAATATTGCCACTTATATTTCAAGCAGTACAGTATAAGAATTATGTGTGAATGTATTATGTATATGTTTAAAGTTTTATAAACTAAATCTGATTAGTTTTCTCTGTATTGGGGTTTAGGATGTTAACATTTTGTTCCTTTGTTCACTATGGCTAGCTAAAGAAAGCTGTTTAAAATATACATTGATTTTTTATAAATTTGGTGTTAATTTTCTCAGTAAATTATTTATTCTTATTTAATAAATGATAACTTAAAAATAATAATCTGTAATTTTAACACCCACCTATCTTCTGTAAAAAAAAGTGGAAAAGGAAAAAAATCTAATATTAACCACAAATATAACCAGTACAGTTAAGTAATGCAGAAATCAAAGAAATTATTTAGATAAATCATGTATTATATGTGCTTTCATATTAATCACATTAATTCTCATTTTGCCATGACAGGTTTAAAATTCAGCAATCTCGAACAGTCAAATAATTATTAAATGATGTACCTTGACATTTCCAGAGACATCACATGCTTTAGGTTTGACCACTTACATTCATGGTTTCAATATGAATTTGAAACTAATAATTTTCTTTATAAGATTTGTGATTATTTAAAGATTACTTTGATCCTGCTTCTTGGCTTGGGTTACTTTTAATTTGCTTGCCGTGTAAAAAAGAAGTATTAATATTGTTGCTACTAAGATGCCAATAGTGTAAAAAAGTATTTCTCTTAGTTACGTTGAGGGTGGCTACTAAATTATGGCTAATGTTAGTGAAAACTTTCAAGGACTCTATGTTACAGAAAATACTGCAAAATTATTTGTTTCCCTCAGGCTTTACTGAACAGTGCCAATATTAGAAGACTTCTGAGAACAAACTTACCCAGTTATCTTGGACAAGACTCTAGCTGCCCATCAGGAGTGAGGGAGACTAACTGGAATAGTGGAACAGCAGCCTTTACCATCTGGAACAAAAAAGAAGGTCAGGGAGCACAGGGAGAGTGCAGAAAACCTATGCCTTTGCTTAACCTCTTGAGGCAATATTGGGTACACTCACCTGGTTTTCTTTGCTAAAGCTAAGGAAATAGGTCTTCCGAAGAATAATTCTTAAAGTTTGGTCGTGTCTCCATTGGGGTAGGCTGCCATCTTCCCTAGCTAGAAATCTGCTTTACCCCAAGTCTGCTGGTTTGCCTTGGTGCTCTGGACAAGTGACAGGTGGGAAGAGATGGCACAGTGGGATGCTGAATCAGAATGGAGGGAATAGGCTACTTTCTAGAGTGCCCAGGCTCTGAGGCAAGCGGAAGATGAACCCCGCCTGTGACCACAGGTTCCAGTGTGATGAAATAGCTGGCTGAAATCTTGCAGGAAACACTACAGGATGACAAGGACACTGGCCCCTTGAAAGAAAGAAGCATCAGGGCTATCGACTGGGGGCAGGCAGAAAATGGAGCTGAGTCTTAGAGGGGACTGTTTGTATCTTGGGTGCCGATTGGGATTGGTCCCTGGGTGGACAGCAGGGCCTCTTGCATTCTCTGCTCTTCCCCATTGGGCCTATAAACGTGAACTAAATAAAGAGACAGTTACCTAACCATGGGTACTTTCCCAAGGAGAAATTTCTCTCTTCTGTCTCTACTCCAAAACCATATGGGTCAGTGCAGGGAAGAGTATGTGTGGGGAATGAGGGAGTAGGAGGGGAAAGAAGAGAGCAGACCAAAGAGAGAACTTTGCTTTGTGTTTTGTTATTTATTTATTTGAGAACTTTGCTTTGAATACAAGTTCGAGGTTTTTTTTTGGTTTTTTTTTTGTTTGTTTTTTCCCAGCCAGAGTTTCCCTCTTGTTGCCCAGGCTGCAGTGCAATGGCACCATATCGGCTCACTGCAAGCTCCGCATCCCAGGTTCAAGCGATTCTCCTGCTTCAGTCTCCCTAGGAGCTGGGATTACCCACACCGGCCATCACGCCCAGGTTATTTTTTGTATTTTTGGCAGAGATGGGGTTTCACTGTGTTGGCCAGGCTGGACTCGAATTCCTGACCTCAGGTAACCTACCACCTCAGTCTCCCAAAGTGCTGGGATTACAGTGAGTTTGAGATTTTTAAATGAAAGAGTTAAAGTATGTGAAATGAAAAGTGATCAAAAATTTAAGAACCAGATTGATTAGTTCTTAAGGAAGCCCAGTGCCCACTACTCAGGGAAAGAGTAAATAAAGCCCAAGGTGATAACAACTATTGGAAAAATAAAGCCACTCAGTTTTTATTCCCTAGATCTTGCAGTTATTTGGAAGCACAGGCTATTACTGCAGGGAGTACCTGACAGACACTATCTTTCTCCTTTTTGCATAGCTATCCCACAGTATATGCTCAATAAATACCATCGAATAAATTAATCTTTATATTTTACCAATTTAAATATTTTCCCTAGATTCAGCTAGTAGGAAGTGTCAGAATAAACATTTGAAACCTATGACTTGATTCTCAATCCAGTATATTTTTCTTTTCTGTTTGCTTTGTTTTGTTTTTCTTTTAAAGTTAAGTTGTTGCTAAATTTGGACAGAAACACCACTTAGCTTAATTTTTAGGTCTAAATTAAAATACTACTTTGAAGTATCCACTTCTGAATCATACCCACCTTTCAAAGAACAGAGTCTTTTGAACTTTGTTTTTTATTAATTTGCTAGCTTGCATGGTTTCATTAGAAAAATGCAGGAACTGCTCATCTCAGTGTATTTCTGAAGAAAATCTTGAGTTTAATTCAAGACTTCCCTGACCCTGGCTTGTGTGTGACTGGTGTGTTCTTCAGAAATAGCATCAGTTATTGCCACTCTTTGAAGACTTAAATCATTTTGGAAGTTCCAGTGTGGAGAGCTCAGCATTAAAAATTCTTGATTGCCCATCACCAAAACCTCCGATCAAATACAGCGACTACAGAGTGTAAAATAATTTTTCATTACATGGCAGAAAATAGTTTAGAGCTCCTTGTTACATTCTTGAAGAAAAGTGAGTAAAAACTATTATGTAAAATGGAATTTTCGTATTATGAAGAAAGCAGGGTAAGAAGACAACAATATAACTCAACTGGACAATCTCTGATAATAGTGAAAATGTTTGACAAGCCAAACTTGCAAGACACTAGAGATACTGATGACAAAAGATTAATGGAGATATGTCAACATGTCAACACTCTATACTTTCATTTTTGCAACAGTATTGTCTATAGACACTACAAACCACTTCAATGGACACTGACAAGAATGTATTCAGCAAAACAAATGGTGGTACACGTTATGAAGATTACCATGACCAGTTTTGTTTATTTTTTTTTTTACTTCTAAAAGGAGTCCATGATTTTGCAACTATAAAATCATGGCATATTTGTACGGACCCATTAACACTCCATCGTTGACAGTAACCTGTGCAGATGTCTGTATGCCATTCTCCTTGCAATGGTGATTTGATTGCAGTTGTAGCAAAGGTTCTATGGTGGATAGCTGACAATATAAATGATGCACGCATTTGTGAATGTTATAGATGAAATTCTGCCTATAATAAGGCATATAAATAAGGTGCTAGAAATGATAAGTGCCAATAATTGATAAATAAAAGAATTTCAACCCGTTGGAAAACATTTAATTGCAAATCTCCTCAAGGCTATTCTTGGAGCTTTATTTTGTAGGATCACGAAGGCAATTTTTCCAACTGAAAATGAAAACATTTCCTTCATCAGTGGAAACTCTAGAAGAAAAAGTTGATTTAAAAATAAATTTCTAAGACATAGAATGTGAATCAGCCACTTTATTCTGCTCTATGGAAGCTCCTGAAGGCAAACGATTTTGTGGAGGAAAAAGATGAAATCATCCAGTGTAAAGAGACCAAGACTTCCTCAACCCTATGTAATTCCCTCTTGCAAAACTTTGGCCTAGCTCTTTTCTTTCTATTTCTTCCAACTTAAATGTAGAGAATCAGGGATGGTATCACCACTAGCTGTAAGTCTGAGATGAATATCTGAGGGGTCTTCTCCTGGTGAATAGGTTTCATGAATTTACCAAGAAGTAGAGAGTGAGTAATAAAATGCCATGTACATTTTCTTTCAACCATGTATTTTAGTTAATAATTATGACTTCTTATTTTTCAGAAAGCCATAAAGAAGTCAAAGATAATTTTAGGACAAATAAACATGACTACTTGTTATAAAATAAGTGGTAAGCATCACTAGTATGATATTTATTGAGTGATTCCCATGTGAAAAGCCATCGTAGCAAGTAGTAAATATCGTAGCCATCACTACAAAAGGTTGTACAGTCCAAAACACTATATATATGAATAGATCAGAGATAATAAGAGACTATGGAAGGGTAGGGCTGCACTGTTAGCTGAAATCATTCTGGAATAAAGTAGATATGGTCTCCCTTGGTGCCATGATTGAGACACAGTGTAAGGATTGGTCTGAATAAAATACATTTTTAATGTTCTTTTGTCACTACCTACTGAATGTGGATTACTTATAGTGACAAATTCAACTTTAAAGATTTAAGGATCTATTCACTTATTTGATGAGCAGATAGTAAGTGCCTTTTATATATCAGGCACTGTTTTAGGTGCTAGGGATATAGTGATTGGTAAGGCAGACAAAGCTTAAAAATCTAGTATTTGAGATAGAAACGTAAGTAAATTAGCAATAAAAGTTCAGGCCCTTTAGAGGGCTCTGCAGAAAAGTCATAGAATGAAAAGAGCTAAATAGTGACCAGGAGGTAACATCAGACTGAGTTGTTATGTCACTGAAGTGCATTTAAACTGAGACCTGAAGAGTCAAGAGGAAGAGCTGTGGAAGACCCTTCATGGCAGAGAGAGCGCAGCATAAAAACCATCAGGTGAAAAGAGGAGAGAATCACCTTGTAATATGAAGAGAGACAGTGTGACTTGTAAGGAACGGACAAGGGAGAGAATGGTCACAGATGACGCTGGGAATGCTGTCAGGGGACTTGTCAGAGAAAACTATATAGAGCATGGTAAGAAGTCTGAATTTTATTAAAAGTGAAATGAAATTCATTCAAGGGCTTCCATCCACAGATAAAAAATTCTCATCTTGGTTTTAAAATGATTGTTTTGGCTGCTTTGTGTAAAATGGTTTGTTGGAGGTGGTTCTGAGAGTGGAAACAAAATATCAGATGCCATTCTATTGCTGGTGTCCAGTTGATAAGTGATGGAGGGAATGGAGGTGGGTTAGTGCTCAGATTCAGAAGAGGTACTAGAAAGAGAGTAGTGAAGATTTGCTGGTGATTTCAATGTGTTTGCAGGCAGTAGGGGGAAGAAGCACCAATGATATTCCTAGGCTCTTGGCTAAGCAGCTTGGGCATGATTGTGCCATTTAATGTAATTGGAAGGCTTGGAAGGGACAGGCTTATGAGGGTGAACAGTTTGGTTTTGAAATGGCATCTAACCGGAGATGTCAGAAATGCAGCTGAATACAAAAACAATGGAATTCAGACATGATGAAAGAGCTGGAGAAATAGCTTTGAGGGTCATGCACATATAGATGATATGCAAAGATTTGGCACTAGATATAATTTAGAGGAATGTGTATATAGAGAAAAAAAGGTGGCACTTGAGCACTCCAGTATTTATTGCTTATGCACAAGTGGCTGCGTCCTGCAAAGAAGATGAGGACAGTTACCCCTTCCCTTCACTTTCAGCCCACAGGATCAGGACGTTACCTTGAGTCTAGGTCCAGGAGTCCAAAGATCCCAGTTCTAATGACAACCTATCAATTTTAAGCTCACTCAATAACTCCTACTGTATTTTCCACTATTCTTATAACTTTTAAACCCTTAATTCTTCTTTATTTCCAAAGTCTGTCATGTCCTCTTCTGCTTTTGTTTGTTTGGCTTCTCTCCTAATCTGGTCGCTGTTACGAAAATGCCTTTATTAGAATTATGAAATTCCTGATTGTGAATTTTCTCTGTGTAGTCTTTGAGTCCTCAGCTCTAGATGAGTTTTATCACTTAGTTTCACAGTTCCTTGTCCTAAACTAATGAACACCACTGCAGTAATTCACAAAAGCATTTTGTGGTGTCCTCTGCAACTGCTTGGTTTCTACACACAACTGATGGACTTGAGATATGAGCCTTCCTATCGTGGGCAGTTTTTAATTTACCTCTTATTCATCATCAGTCCTACTTATCAGTGTGGTTTTTCTGCAAATGTGCCGTTATTTTTAAGGTCCATTTCAATTTTCCATTCTTTTACTCTCAGGAGATATTGCTTGTATTTTTCTCCAATTGTAGCAACATTTACACCAAATTCTTATAACCTCACATATCTTCCCTTCAGTTCACTCCATTCTTTGATATTCTTTCCTTTCCTATTCAGTTCTAACCCATATGCTCTATATTCCCATTCTTTGATTTTCTCTTAGTAATTTGTCAGTTACTTTCCCCAAATTCTTCTTTAGTATACATTTAATTTTGCGTATGTATTGCCACCCTCTACCTGCAAACACAGTATTTAGGTCTTTCCTGTTTTTGCTCTTTGAGACAGGGTCTTGCTCTGTTGCACAGGCTGGAGTGCAGTGGTACAATCACAGCTCACTGTGGCCTCAATCTCCCAGGCTCAAGTGATCCTCCCATCTCAGCCTCCTGAGTAGCTGGTACTACAGGTGCATGCCACCCACTCCTGGCTATTTGAATATATATATATTCGTGTGTGTGTGTGTGTATATATATATATATATATATATATATATATATATATATATATATATAGTGGAGCGATGGAGTCTCACTATGTTGCCCAGGCTATCTCCAACTCTTGGGCTCAAGCGGTTTTCCTGCCTTGGCCTTCCAAAGTGCTGGGATTATAGGCATGATAACAGGCATGAGCCATCCTACCTGGCGTTTCCTCTCATAAACATCTTTCTCTCAAGTTACCATTCTTTATCTCTTTCTTTCATGATCACACATCTTGAATAGTTTACACTTGCTGCCTCTACAACATTTCCTCCTTTCTACCTCTTCTTGTTCAAATTCTTAGCCCGCTACTTAAATGACTCCCTAATCACCAATTCTACTCATAACTTTTCAAATTCTCCTCCTCCTTCCTCTGCTCACATGATCACCGCCTCCACCTACCTTTGTGAGTTTCCCTTGCTTCCAGAACATTAACCTATTTTTTTGTCACTTATTTTGAACTTTTTCTCTGTTGTGTTTACTCTTCTTATTTTTTCACCCTCTGTTTTTGTTTCTCTTGTTTCATTAATTTTTACTGTTATTGCTGTCATCATCTTCATCATCATCATCACCACTGTTATCATCTCTTTCCCTGTTCACAATTTTACACCCCCAAGGTTTCTTCTTTCCAAACTTTTTCTCCACAGAGCTACAGAGATCTTACCTTGCGTATGTAGATGCCAGAGTTGCATCTACATCCTGCTTTATTTTTTACTGGCACCCTAAACTTAACAGACATAAAAGTGAAGCATTCTGTTTCTTCCAAACTAATTGTTTCCCCTAACTTTGAAATTTTGATTTCAAAATTTCATAGCATCATTGGCCAGGCGCAGTCGCTCATGCTTTTAATCCCAGCACTTTGGGAGACCGAGGTGGGTGGATCATCCGAGATCAGGACTTTGAGACCAGCCTGCCAAGGTGGTGAAACCCCGTCTCTACTAAAAAATAAAAACATTACCTGGGCGTGGTGGTGGGAGCCTGTAATCCCAGCTACTCAGGAAGCTGAGGCAGGAGAATCACTTAAACCTGGGAGGCGGAGGTTGTAGAGAACCGAGATCGCGCCTTTGCACTCCAGCCTGCGCGACAAGAGCAAAACTCCGTCTCAAACAATTAAATAATAACATAATAGCATCATTGTTTTAGTCACTCAGGCCAGAAACTTCCAGAAAAGTAGTTGTACTTTTTGTGGTTGCTCATCCCTTCCAGTCACTTCACCAACAAATGGCCACATTTCGAGATCCAGATCTTTACATCTTTGCCTCTGGATTCTGTCTGTCCCTCTCAATTTCCTTCGTCAGTTGCCAGTTCTGCTAGCTTGGAGTTGTACGCTGCTTCCTGGATTGTCTTTGATATCCTATTTCTTCATAATATAATTTATGGATCCACACAATTTTTATATTTCTTTCATGTTAATCTTTCTAAAGCATGGATTTATTTAATTCTTCAAAGCAAAAATGTCACTCTCTTGCTTAATTAAGTTATATATATCCAAACTTAAGTGTGATTACAATTTCCCTTTCCAAGTTTATGTTCCATTTTTTGAAATATTTGCCACCCAAATGACAGTATTCATCAAATTCTGAATATTCCCTTTATTTCTTAAAAACATAGTTACTAATTTCTCTTGCTATTTCCTCTGCTTGGTAAATTTAATTCTCTGTTTCTATTTGTCGAAATTTTAAAACTACCCTGCCACATGAGGCCTTATCTTATTTTTTTCTGATTTTTGAAACTAGAAGTCATTGCCTCCCTTGAAAAAGTTACCTCTTAATTAAAGTCTAGACATAAATTACGGGTACGCTAACAGGTAAGCTGGGTGATCATCTGATAGAGAAGAGTACGTGGAAAAGTCAAGGTCAATTACTGGGCTTCTTAACACAAGATGCCAAAAGCTGAATGGGGTTAGTAAATTCTAATGCTTTGGGAACAAATATAAGAAAGTGGCAAACTAAATAATCCAACAGAAAACAGGGGCGCCAGAAGGCAATGTAAACTTTCAAGTGATGTTTCAAAGCCAATTTTAATATTTTAACTATTTCACAGCGTAATTTACCAAATCATGCCTGACTTGAATCCCTTATCCCTTTTTAGAGAACTGTCTAATGGCATATTGTATGCCCTTTCTTAAATTCTGGTTAACTGTATCATCCTTGTTTCCCTACTTTTTTTTTATACTTATAAACACAACAATTTACATTATTTCTATTTCTAATAGTGACTCGCCATGGCAGTGAATCTCAGTGGTTGGGGCAGGAGTGGCTCGGGAGCACCATGATGAGCACCATGATGATAAGGGACCCTAGAATTTGAGTGGAGGTGTCACGTACAGATTAGAAAAGCACTCAGAAGTCATGAGTCCCCACCCTTACATCCAACCTTACTCTCAAACCGAGATACTCACGAGTGTACATTGCCTCCTCTACCAAATAATAAAGTGAAGGCACATGATAGGTATTATTCACTATTGTGTCTCTCAAAGCCTGTAATAGAGTGTGCAGTACATAGTGGGGACTAAATAAATCTCTGTTATGATGAATTGAATAGCCAATTTTGAAAAAAAACCCTTCGTATAGTTTCCTTAATTATATAATTAGGGTAATTTTTCCTACTTGAATATAATGTAAGATCGTCTTCACTTATAAGCCTGAGGGCAGATGACATGATTTCTAACTTCCCTCCGAGAATTATTCAACAAAATAGCTGATTCTACTGTCTTACTTATTAGAATGTTGAAACCCAGAAAAATCAAAATTTTAATCGGACAATGGAGTGTAGTTTTATTCCAGACTCCAGAACCTTCTGATCTTTAAATTGCTTTTTTTGTGTGAATATAACGAAACCTTAAAGAGAGAACAGAAAAACTATGAATTCATATAACTGATTATTTAAATTGTTATAAAAGGAAAACATATGCCTTATGCAGATTTTTTTAATAGACAAAATGATATATTTGAGAAATTTATCTCAATGGATATTTCATTTTCTCCTCCAAACCAATTTGATAGCCCTCAAAGTACAAATAAAGGAAAAAAATATAAGAAGGGCTTACTGTACATGACATATATTTTTTAACACTTTTAATTTATTTTTTAATATCCATAGATTTTTGGGGAACAGGTTATGTTTGGTTACCTGAGTAAGTTCTTTAGCGGGGATTTCTGAGATTTTGGTCCATCCATTACCTGAGCAGTATACACTGTGCCCAGTTTGTAGTCTTTTATCCCTCACCCGCCTCACACCCTTTACCCAAAGTCCCAAAGTCCACTGTATCATTCTTATGCCTTTGCATTCTTATAGCTTAGCTCTCACTTATGAGTGAGAACATCTGATGTTTGCTTTTTCATTCCTGAGTTACTTCACTGAGAATAATGATCTCCAATTCCATCTAGGTTGCCGCAAATGCCATTACTTCATTCCTTTTTATGGCTGACTAGTATTTCATGGTGAGAGATTCTTTCTCACAATTTCTTTATCCACTCTTTAATTGAGGGACATATTTTTAATTTGTTGAGTATGTCCCAGACAACTCCGTCCTTCCCATTGGCCATGAGAGCCATGCTGCCTTCTTGTTTCTGGGATCTGTGAGTAATAAATTGCTTCTGTTTTTTCATATATTTTCTTGAGTTGCCTCCTCTGTGCCTCATCTGACCAACAGACTCAGACCTAAGTTCATTCCTGGTGAAGGATCTCCTAGAGAGTGGTTATCTTGGTAGGAATAATCCAAATCCTGGTCAGACAGGAGTCACACAGGTGTCTGCCAGTATAAACAAATTTCCTGTGACAGTGACACATGGCTATGGGTTGGACACTCAGGCATTAGGCCATCAACCAGGATAAACAAGAATCCCATGAAAAGTACACTGAAAACATCCAGAACCACCTCCATTGAGCCCTGACAGGGCAGTGCGAGAATTTATAGTTATTCTCCAGAGAAAGACCTTAAGAACAAATTAGAAAGAATTTATATCACACATCCACAGACACGAACAAATTATATCTTTGTATAGTTAGAATTTCAAGGAGAGGAGCAAGTACACTAGAAATCGGTTTTTCTTAGACAGGAACACAGATAAAATATAGGCAAAAATAAAAAATATCAGATATAAAATAAAAGTAAAATTCTTACTACAAAGGGGCTCTGAACATCAGAACATCTAAAGCCACTCTAAGAAAGCCCTTGCGATTTAATATTTCTTCATAAACTGTGTATGGGTGAGCCAATCTGTTATTAACAGATGCTGGGTTGTCAAAAAGAGAAATTCTGCTTTATGTTTTATGGTGAAAGGATATTACATAAAGCAATGCTTTATGTCGTCATTTCTGGATTGATTACTGATAACCACAAATTTTCCCAAGTCAAACTGTGACTCTTCCAGAGAGGTCACTAAGAAAATAACCAATAGTGCAGATGTTTATAGGTTTTGTCAAAAGAAGTCAAGGGATGTTTTAGGTGTCTAGTACAAGAAAAGTCATTCGACAATTTATATGCCATAAACAGAAATACAGAAAGTCCCCATCTTATGGGGGTTTAACTTAACAATTTTTGACTCCACGATGGTGTGAAAGTGATACACATTCAATAGAAACGGTACTTTGAATTTTATTATTTTTATTTTTTATTATAAAATTGACTTTGTTTTAGGTGATTTTCCCCAACTACTGGCAAACATAAATATTCTGAACATGTTTAAGGTGAGGTAGGCTAAGCTATGATATTCAGTAAGTTAGATGGATTAAATGCATTTTTAACTTAAGATATTTTCAACTTAAAACTGATTTGTTAGGACCTAACCTAATTGTAAGTTGAGGAGCATCTGTAGGTTGCTCAATAAAATGATGCCTGTTCATTTGTCTGTCTTTGTATATGTGGCCTCATGAAATGGAACAAAACACTAGGGTCCCTTTTAACAGGCTCCTCTGTTTAGTAGAAATCTAAAATTAGAGAATCTACTGTTGACATACTTGTAGGAAAATCCTGGGTGGATTACACTCACAAGCATGGATCTTGCAGCCCTGCTTTCTTTTATTAGACTTTAACACTAAGCCTGTCACTATGTTTCTATATAAACAAAAGTCATTACATAAAGCAATGTAGTACATGAGTCAAGTGGAGGCTGTACATTGTGTCTATAGAATCACCATAGAGAGCTAAATTGATGAATGATTCTAAATCCACATTGAGCTAAATTGATTAATGATTCTAAATCCACTATCATGAAGTCAAAAGACAAATATTAATATTAGAATATTAATATTCTAATATTAAGCAAATCATAGGCAAATCTACATGTACTGTTGGGATTCTTAAATACAGCTACTATAAAGTCATTCTTTTCTGGCCGGATTAGGTGGCTTACGCCTGTAATCCCAGCACTTTGGGAGGCCAAGGCAGGCAGATCACCAGAAGTCAGGAGTTCGAGACCAGCATGGCTAACATGGCGAAACCCTGTGCCTACTAAAAACACAAAAATTAGCTGGGCATGGTGGTGGGTGCCTGTAATCCCAGCTACTTGGGAGGCTGAGGCAGGAGAATCACTTAAACCCACCAGGCAAAGGTTGCAGCGAGCCAAGATCGCATCACTGCACTCCAGACTGGGCGATAAAGTGAGACTCCATCTCAAAAACAAACAACAACAACAAAAACAACCAAACAAATAAACAAGAAAACAAAACAAAACAAAAAAGTCATTCTTTTGTTAAACACAGACCTAGCCAAATAAGTCGATAATGTCACATAATTTCCATGTATTTATTTTTCTAGCACTTACATAATAAGATCACCAATAGTTCAAGAATTTTATTAAATGTCAGTTTTATTTTAGAACAGTGCTTTTGAAAATGCATTTTCCAGGAATAATGGTTCCACAAGCTGTTAGTAAATGTTAGGTAAAAATTGGGTTCTGAAGAACATAGAGGTTAAAACAATTAAAGAAATCTTTTGCAGGACCTTGTAGAATTGAAAAATGCTAATGATGGTAGTGCAATTCTCGGTAAGACAGAGTAAGCATACTCCTCCCACTCCCTGTTTCTCCTACTGAATGTAGTTACAGAATTAGGGCAGAATGAACAGAGCAGCTCTTAAAAGTAAACAGCAGCAAATGAATTTTTTAAAAATCAGAATCAAAATACCACTAGAAAGGCTGTGGTGTACCGTGTTTCCCTCTATTATGTCTACTGGCCTGTATCTTAGGCATCCGAAACCCACAAGTAGACTTGTGCATGACCGAGAGAGTTCCTGGAGAATCTTTCTGGTTTAGATTCAAGGAATGGGAAAGGGGTCCCCACAACAGTGATGGCAGCAGAGACATGAAGACATCTAATATCCTTTCAGAGGAGCTGTGGCTCTTTCTCAGGAGCTGTGGTATGAGTGATATAGTTTGGGTGTCATCCCTATCCAAATCTCATGTAGAAATATTATCTGCAATGTTGGAGGTGGAGACTGGCGGGGGATGAATGGAGCATGGGGGCAGATTTCCCCTTTGGTACTTTCCTTGCCATAGTGAGTGAGGTCTCTTGAGGTCTGGTTGTTTAAAAGTTTGTGGCATCCCCCATTTCTTGCTCCTGCTCCCGCCATGTGAGATGCCTTGCTCCCTTTTTGCTATGATGGTAAGTTTTCCTGAAGCCTCCTCAAAAGTTGAGCAGATGCCAGCATCATGCTTCCTGTACAGCCTGCAGAAAAGTGATCCAGTTAAACTTCTTCTTTAAATAAATTACCCAGTCTCAGGTACTTCTTTATAGCAATGTGGGAACTGACTAATACAAAGAAGTTGGGAGTAAAACTCTACTTCTTTCTCTCCTTTTCTGTCCTCTGTCCCTTGGCTGCAGACATGAGTGCATTTGAGGAAAGTATACAACAGAAGAAGAGAAATAAAGCTCCAATTTTTGGCCCAAGGCTATAAAGGGGAACAAATGTACCAGGGACATTATGGAGCTCAAAAAAGTGACTCAGTAAAATTGTTTATTGTGCTCACCCTGAGTTGCATACGCATAGCTCTAATTCCTCAGAAACTAAATTCTCAAAACTTACCTAAGACTAAATAGAAAACTTGTATAGTTCTATTACTATTAAATACATTGAATTCCCAGTTTGGAAACACCCTCAAAAGTAAAGCATCTGACTCACATAGTTTCACAAGTGAAATCTACTGGATATTTAAATGAGAAATAGCATCAATTCTACTCAATTTCTTTCAGAATATAGAAGAGGAAAGAGCACATTCTAATTTATTTTATAAGGTTAGCAGTTCTCTGATAAAAGCATATAAAGACAATATAAGAAAAGTTCAGGCCAATATATCTCATGAAAATAGATGTAAAAATCCTCAACAAAATATTTTGAAATAAAATTCAGCAACATATAAAAGGAAGGCTGTATCATAACTAAGTGTAGTTTGTTGTGGATATGCAATACCGGTTCAACAACTGAAAATTGGCGAAGGCCGTGTCATAACTAAGTGTAATTTGTTATGGATATAGTGTAGTTGGTTATGGATATGCAATACCGGTTCAACAACTGAAAATCTGCCTATGAACTCCATCACATTAACTGTCCAAAAAAATGATCAAATCCATTGATGTGGAAAAGGCATTTTAATAAAATGTGTAAAAGTCTGAGCAAACTAGAATTAGAAAGAATTTTTTCAGCCTGATAAAAGTTATCTATAAGAATACCTATATTTGGTACCATTCTTAATTGTGAAAGACTGAGTTCTTTCCTCCTGACATCAGGAATGAAACGATGATGTCCACCATTCTCACTACTCCATTTCAAAATATTATTATAAACACTAGCCAGTTGAACAAGGCAAGAGAAGTGAAAATTCTACAGACAGGAATGGAAGAAATAAAACTCATTTTATGTACAAAGTATATTATTGTCTGTAGAAAATCCCAAGGAATATACTAAAAAAGAAAAAAAAAGCATCTAGATATAATTGGACCCAGTAAGTAAGTTGTGAGTTTACCAAGGTCACAAGATGCAACATTATCACACGATAGAAATTTTACTTATATATTATAACAACAAACAACTGGAAACTGATATTTTTAAAAAGTATCAGTTACAGTAACTCTTCTCAAGCAACATACTTAGGTATAAACGTAATAAAACATGTACAGGATCATTATATTAAGAACTACAATACACTGCTGAAAAATAGATCAATGAAAACTTCTAAGTAGAGAGAGATACTGTGTTCAGGCATTCAAAGACTCAAATTACCAAAAAATGTCAATTTTCTTGAATTAGGTCTAGAGATTTATTGTAATTCCAATCAAAATTCCCAGAATAATTTTTATGGATGTGGACAAGCTTATTATAAACTTTATGTGGAAAGGAAGTAGAATAGTCAGAAAAATTTTGAAAGCTCCAATAATTAAGAGTCTTTGGTGTTCTTAAAGGGATTGACACTTAGATAAACTAATTAGAATAGAAATTTCAGGCATAGACTCATACAGATATGGTCAATTGATATTTGACAACTGTGCAAAAGTAATTCAATGGAGACAAGGTAATCTTTTCAACAAATGGTGCTCAAATTGACAGCTTTGAGTTAAATAAATAAATAAATAAACCTTGACATTCATCACATTTTATACAATAATTATTTCAGAAAAGATTATATATTTAAATGTAAAAAAATAAAAGTATAAATATTCCAGTAGAATAGGAGAAAATTTTTATAACCTAAGAATAGGTCTCAGAGTACTTAGATGTGATGACAAAAATCAAAATCCATTACATAAAATCTTGATAAATTGGACTTCATGGAAATGAAAAACTTTGCTCCCCAAAAGATAAAATAAGAGAAGCTAGTCTGACATAAAATATTTGCAGTTTATCTGACAAAGGGTTTATGTTCAGAATACATAAAGAATAAAGTTCACAGGTAAGAAAACAATCTGATTTTAAAAATGAACAAAGACAATATACAGAAGGCAAATAAGAACACAGAAAGATGTTCAGCACCTCTAGACAATTGGGAAATGAAAATTAAAATCATGATGAAATTCCACTACTCAGCTATTAGAATATTCCAAAAAGAAAAAAAGAATACTCTAGATGTAATCAGATCTAGTAAGTGATTTGTGAGTTTACCAAGTTACCAGTTCTTCATATTGTCAGTAGTTTATATTTTAGCCGTTTTAATTTTAAAATAAAAAATAAATTTTGAAATAAAAATACAACTGGCAATATGAAGAGCTAGCAAGGAGGGGATGAAACTGGAATTATCATATGTTAGTGGTGGGAATGAAATGCGACACAGCCATCTAGAAAACAGTTTGGCGATTTTATCTAACATTAAACCCACATTTACCCTATTACCCAGCAATCCAATTCCTACATATTCATCCTAGAAAAATGAAAAGATATGTGCACACAAAATCTATCCGTTAATGTTTTTACCAGTTGACTCTGTGATCTTTGAACTGAAAATGATGTCAGTGTCCCCCAATGGGTAAACAGAAAAACAAATTATGCTATGCCCATACCATGGACTCTGCAATAAAAATAATAAACTATTAATGCACACAGAAGCATGGGTGAATCTCAAAGTCTTTATACTGAGTGAAAAAAAAAGCCCATTTCTGAAGGTTACATACTATATGATTCTATACAACTTCATTTATATGGCGTTCTGGTAAATATGAAATTGTAGTGATAGAGAAGATAACAGGTTTCCAGGCTTTGGAGGTGTGGGGAGGATTTGTTCGTAAGCATAGGGGTTAGGAGAGAAGGCCCTGGAGCAAGGCTTCTTGGCTCAAATCCCAATTTGCTCACTTCTGAGCTGTTTAGCCTTGGGACAGCGACCTAAACTTCCTGGTACCTCTGTTTTTCCAGTTGTAAAATGAGATTGATACAGCATCTACTTTAGAAGATTGTTGTTGAAATGTAAATGGATTAAATCAATGTGTGTTTTAGAGTGTCATGGAACTATTGTGTGTCTTGATTGGGATGGTGGTTATAAGACTCCATATATTAGTTAACATTCATAGCATTGTACACCAAAAATGTGTTTTATGTGCTAATTAAAAAATAAAATTAAAGTAAATGCTAATGTGGATTACAAACCTCTAAGATGGATATAGTGAGCAAAATTGCTGTCCAAACTTAAATTTTCCTGTGTTTTGGCTTGATGTACTACTGATTAGCACAAGGACTTTTGGCAATACTCCAAGAAAATATTGCAAAATCTTACGAATAGAACATTTTGAGAACTAATGAGTTAATTTAAAATACATGGAAAATAAAATGACTCCAAAGAATAATTTCAAAATTGTTGGCATTATCGTAAGTTGCCATAATCTCACTTGAAATGTGTTCACAAGCTGTCAGATAACTTGATCATTCATTATTTGAGGTGAGTAAGGGTTTAAGTGGAATTCAGCATTTGTTCAGGCCTTAGTTTTACTGCCCATAAATAACAGAAAGACAATTTGGAAAAGAGAGGCCATAAGTGAGAAATAAATCTCATGTTGGCTTCATGCCTAGAACTAATGAAGGAAAAGGAGGTAGGCCAAAATGAACAATAATTCAAAAGGGACAAATGTATATCTTTTAATTGCTTTTATTCCTAAGTTCATGACCCCAAGATGTGAGAACCTGTGACCAAAATCGGGGTTTGTTAAGTTCACGGCAGAGGTGTCACCTTGGGTACTTGATACAACAAAAACCCAGGTAGGAAATAAATCACACACCCACCCACCACCCTCCCACACACAAGAAGTTATTTTTCCACAGTGACATTGGCCTAATGTAGCACCGGCACTGGCCTAATGTATGCCGTCTTTTACCAGCATATTGGCCCAAGATCACAATTCACAATTCAAGACTGATTGCACTTTTCTTTTATAAAATGAGTCATTGTATAAAAAAGGCATGTGGATAACTACACAGCTTTTCTTCATGCTCTCTAATGATTAATTACTCCTATACAGAGAAAAAAAATTATAACAAGCCGTGCCAACTAGTCGCATTTCCAAACTCAATTAATTCACTTGGCTTTCATTTTTTAAGAAATCACTCCTTCCTAATAATCTCTAATAATCTCCTAAGACTTGCATCTGTTTAGGGAAATATAATAACATAAGGTGCATTTGAAAGAGTAGGATTGCAGTTAGGAGCCATAAAGGTGGTTCTGTGACAGATATTTTGAGCATATTTTAACAAGAAAATTAAATATTATGACATTGTTATTACTCTTTTTATTTTCATAGTTTCTGGGAAAATTCTAAATGTTTTACAATATTTATCACACACAGTACTTTATGTTTCCCTCTTTTCTAGTTTTCCACAGGCTCTCCCTTCTGTACAGACATTGCATAAAAGCAGGCCTCAAGTAGAGTCAGGAAAGTTAAATTTGAATCCAGTTCCATCACTGGTATGTGTGCTTAGCAGAGGTGCTTCACCCTTTTAAAACTTTAGCTTCCTTACGTATAAAGTGGAAATAATCCCTGTCGTGTCTACATCAGCAAACTATTGTGAGAATTGAATGAAATTATAGAAACTTGGTAAAATGACAGACTAGAAAAAGATTCATGTCATCATCATGATAACAATCTTTTGCATATTCCTCACCAATCCATGCCTGTCAAAGTCCCTCCTTAATCTTGGTATTTGTGCTGCTTCTTGAAGGGTTTGTACTAACAGAATAATGTGTGGATGTGAGTACATAAGATATCACAGTATCTACTACAGTGCTCTGTACATCACTGGTGTGTACATCGATAAATGTTCATTGACTGAAACCCATACCTTTAGTGCAAGGGTAGGTAAGTGGGAGACGGGTATGTCCATTCCTTGTTCAAAGCCTTCATTGGTTTTTTTATCACTCAGCATAGGAGGTCCTGGAGCAACACCACCTCCATCAGAACTCAAGTTGCTCATTTCTTAGCTGTGTAAGCAAGTGACCTAAACTCTTCTGTGTGTTCAGCTGTACAATGAGGATGATATAAAGATCTAATACAAAGGCATGTTGTGAAGTTTAAAGCATGCCAAATACTTAAAACACTACCAGGCATGTATTAAGGCTTAATAAGCATTTATTGCTGTTGTTATGTGGATGTGGATGAAAATCTATAGTAGGATTTTGCATGACTTGACCACTACTTATCTTGGCTATTCTGTAACTCCGTCTACTACTGTACCTCTTCCACACATACTTTTTTAGTACAGCATACCTGCTTTTGCTAAATTCTTATCTTGAAATGTTGACCACTTTATTCTACCTAAATGAATTTATACTTGTTTTCTCATCTACCTAAAGTAGTATTTCCACTTCATAATTCCTACCTATCTTTCAGACCTCAGGAAAATATTACTTCCTGGAGTACGTCTTTCTTAATGTACAAGAATGTGTCAAATCTTCCTGTTAATCACTAATATAACTGCCTATACTTCTTTGCTGAGAGCACTTAATTACAATCATTATGAAATAATTAATTTTGCATTTCATCATAACATTCTGTCTTTTTTACTTTTGTATCCCCAGCACTTAGCACAGTGTCCAATAAATAATGGTGGAATACATAAGTACAAGAATAAGTAATCAGACCATTTGGTAACCTCAAAGGCTCAACTTTAATTGATAAAAAAGGCTCAATTCAAAATGTCAAAGAGCCATGGTTTAGAGCACATTTAATTGCAAATTAATATACAATTAATTTCAGATCAGACATCTCAATTCGATATACGTGAATGAGATAATACATGAAAAACTACTTCTTTGTACCTAGTTAGTACTATATGAGTTTAAAACATTGTGGTTATTATTATTTATTCAATTTACTTTGGACAAAAAAGTCCACGATTTGTAAATTTTTTCATATAATCCATGCTTTCCCAGAAATTATGGCTTGAAAACAGCTACCTTAAATCTGCCCTATATAGGTATAATTTTAAAAAGTGAACAGATTGTTTAGAACTTTCATGGCACATTTTGGAGGAAGTATACTGAATAATAATTAAATAATCTGCCTCTAGTCTAAATTAGACTTGAATAAACTGATGACGCTCCCATTCACGGCAGAGATTTGAACAGATTTTCATTAACATCTGGTATTTCCCAACTCACTTTTCTCATTATTAAAGCCAATAAATGGCTTGGTTTGAGATTACTCTCAAAGGGTCTTTAGGAGAGACCTGACCAGATCTGCTTATTACTTTGCTTTCCAAATGTTGCCCAAAATATCCTTTGGTAATCAATGCATGGCTAACATTCTAGAACCTATTAAGAACAAAGAATTTGAAATCTGCCAAGCTCTAAGCTTCACTCCTAGTGGAAACTGTTCATTAATTTGCTAAGAAACCTTTTATGTAAGGGACCTATTAAAATATTTATCTCTCCTTGAAGTTTAGTTCAAGTAAAAAGTTTGCCTTTGTAGATATACCTGTGTATTTTCTCTAATTAACCATGAGTTCTGTGTAACGGACTTATTCTAATTTTCCAAAAACATCTGTGTGTCTACCATTTATTGGGATTTTTGTTTTATGATCAATGTAATTTGATTACCTTGTGTAATATACCATAAAATCTTGTAAGGGTCCTCAAAATCAAGTAGGCATATGTAAATTCTAAACTACAAACAAACAAAGAACCTGATATTAACTCTGTACAATGTCTTTTCTTACATAGTTAAGAATTACAAATTGCAGACATTTCTCAAGGTCGTTCGATGCTTATAAAATTTTAAGGAATCAGATGAGTTAATTTCCTTTTCTCTTATGTAATAGCCACTTAGATTTAAAAAAATCATGATTTTTTTTTTCTGAAGCATCAAGAAATGGACATAGATGACTGATCAATGCTGAACTCTTTAGCGTGTTTCTCTCCTTTTCTTCCTTTACATTGACTTACCCTTAAGAGCATGTCCTATTTCCACCTTGTATGGTATGCAACCAACTAACCAATCATGCAGCAAAGGACACTGCAGAGCCAGGTAGACACCTGCTGCAGGTGGAGCAATGATCTTTCTTTCCCCTCTGCATTTCTTGCTAATTAAGAAAATGGGTGATCAATGATTTTTCCCCTTTGTATGTCTTAAGAATTAAAGAGAAAAGGAAGGGTATCATGGAAGAAGAGAAAGACAATGTGATTTAGTCAGTTAGTCGTGGGTTTGAATTCTAACTGCTTCATTAACTACCCTAAAGTCGAAGGAGTTGTATAACGCTTCTGTGCCTCAAACTAGATTGGCAGAGTGAAAAAATAACCATGTAATAAGCCCAGTAGCCACAGTTGGTGGAGGGGAAAATGTGGGAAGCTCTTTTCTTCACCAGTGTAACTTTCTGCATCGGCTCCTCCCAGGATGGTAACCTCCTTGGGTCCCCTGGATGGCTGAAGTCTTCCCTTGTAATCTTGCTTCCTACCTCACCTGTGTCCTGAGGCTGGCTCTGCGGGTGGCGGGGGCATCCATTCTCTCTACACATGACCCTCTGTTAGTTAAACCGACAAACTCATTTTGGTGTGGTACTGATGGCTGCCAAAAGCTTCCTAAAATACACCTTCTAAGTGACATTTGCATTTGAACAGGAAGTTTAGCAGATGAGGTGGGGATTTTGGGACATGGGTCCTTTTTGGTTTCGTTGTGACAATATTTACCAAAGGATTTTAAAAATTGACTACTTAGATGTAACAAGGAAAAAAATGATCACATGTATTGTGGAGAGACTGTGTTAAACAAAATTAAGCAGATTCATTGACTGTCATCCTGCTTGGAGGCCTTAAGAGGTAATGCACACTGTAGACAAGGAGTGTACAGTGATTACACTGAAAATCATTCATTTTACAATTATTTATCGAGCATCTGCTATGCACCGGGCACTGTCCTAGGTGCTGATGGCAATAGTATTAAGTCAAGATCATTGTTCTCATGAACTTGACAGTTCAGGGCTTGAGCTTAGGTGGTGGTGGTTTAGAGGAGGAGGCAGCAGAAAATAAAAGATGCAAGTAAACAAATACATAAAACGAATACTTTGGGATCATGTGAAGTGTTGAGAAGAAAAAAACACGCAGTGATCTGGTAGATACGGAAACATCTCTGAATGAGAAGAAAAGGGTTCTACAAAGCTCTGAGACAGAACAATTCCAGATGAGATAAGAGAACATGAGAAAAGCCCACGTGGGAAAGAGCTTGGCATGTTCACCCTCAGATAACACTCACTCTGGAAATCTCTTTCCCCGAACTTGGTAAAAGGATCATGTTCCACAGAACATATTTTGAGAAAAAGTGCCCTATAGCCTAGTCATCCCCATATTGTTATGAGTCCTTCTCTTCTCCCTTGTATCATCTGTGAAGTGGGCTCTAGTACCTATCTTATATGTTATATGATTAAAAAAACAACCAGACAAGAATGTAATGGCATGATTGCAGCTATTGCAGACTCAACATCCTAGGCTCCAGCAATCTTCCCGCTTTTGCATTCCAGCCTGGGTGACAGAGCGAGACCCTGTCTCAAAAAAATAAAATGAAATAGGAAACAAATAGAATGTCTGGTACATGCAGATATGCAATTGCTGTCAATTTCTTTTCACTTTCTTACACTGAAAATCACTCAAGGAAAGAAGATATGTTAAGACTTAGTAAATGTTTACACTATCAACAGTCCTTTCTACTAAGTATCATCCCTCATTTGTTCACGCTGTCATTACTTAATCTTATTATTAATAAAATCCGATTTCATACTGGCAATATCAGAGACAGAAAAACACTTATAAAAGTTACAAAATGTACAGATATGTTTATTGTATTTATAAACTATAAACTCCTTCTTCCCCACCAAATCGTGTTCCCAGAAGCTTACTATTGGGTTCAAGTAAAAACCTAGAGTAGTTATATGCGTCTTTTTGCCTGAAAATGGATTTTAATAATAAAGACATGTATTAGTAAATACAGAGTATGTCAATACATACACATAATTATAGAAGATTACTGGTCTATTGATTCTGCAGAAATAAATATAATCCTATATTATCTAAATTGAATTGAGTCTTTTGTCACATATATGTTAATTTTTCAATTTGTTCAAGAGGAAAATGTTAGGTGAATTTTTTTAGTGACTCACTTGCCACAATTTCAGAGGAAAAAATGTCAGAAATAGAGTAGATTTTAAACATGAACAGAAAATTATCTGTCAAAACAAATACCTTCATATGACTTCAAAGAACCCATTTAAAGGAATTATAAATATTTCTGTCTAAAAAATTTTAGTCTTAAATGTACAGTATTAACATGTTTCACACCTCTTATTTCTATTAGTATAGGCAAAACTTATATGTAAAATAAGATTATCCTTAAGTAATTTGTTTTCATCCTTCCTGCCACAGAATTCATGTGGGGATTTTTGACAGGCAAATTATTCAAGTACAGGATACATGAGCAAAATGGAAACTGAAGGGCTAGCATAATAAAGTAAATTTTAAAATGATTAAAGTTTTCAAAAACTGAAAGAATATATGTTGACCATTCAAATGCAAAACTGGGCCAGGTGCGGTGGTTCACACCTGTCATCCCAGAACTTTGGGAGGCAGAGGTGGGCGGACCACTTGAGGTCAGGAGTTTGAGATAAGCCTGGCCAACACGGCAAAAACCCATCTCTAGTAAAACTACAAAAATTAGCTGGGCGTGGTGGTGTTTGCCTGTAATCCTGCCTACTCAGGAGTCTGAGGCAGGAGAATTGCTTGAACCTGGAAGGTGGAGGTTACAATGCGCTGAGATCGCGCCACTACACTCCAGCCTGGGCAAGATAATGAGACTGTCTCAAAAAAAAAAAAAAAAAAAAAAAAAAAAGAAACAAACAAAACAAAAAAACCCCAAAACCAAAACTGAACATGAAGGTAGAAAGGACAGCTCTTCCACTGTTCCCAACCTCTGCAGGGGTAGTCATTATTAAGAGCTTGTTTTGAATGCTTCAAAATGTTTGCCATACAGGTGAGTGTATTATTTTTTTTTTACACAAGTGAGCATAATGGGTATACTATTTAAATACAATAGTCCTTAAACATTTTTATTTTATTTTAGATTCAGGAAGTACATATGCAGGTCTATTGCATGGATATAGTGCATAATGGTGGGGTTTGGGCTTCTATGTAGCTATCAGTCAGTGAACGTTGTATATAATAGGTAATTTTTCAGCCCTCACCCCCCTCTCCACATCTCCCCTTCTGGAGTTCCCAGGGTTTATTATCTCTATCTTCATGTTCATAAACATAATCATCTTCATCATGCATTTTTACTTTTCAATTTATTTTGGAAAACATTTCTATCAGACGCAGAGCGGAGCTTCTCTAGTTAATTATACCTGGTTTTTTATTTGATGGATTTCCCACAATGTGTTTAGCTAATCTCCAATTAAATCGTGAGCATTTAATAATTTCTGTTACTTTGCTTTTATGAACAATGCTTTTCTAACATTATTTATACATGTCTTGACACATTGTTTGCTGGTTGCTTTTTGTCTCTAGCAACTGCCCAGCTTTATGTAGAACTAGGTTACTTGTTCTGTAAGAGAAGTGGCTAGAACACATCTCGTTTTAGTTCTTTCTAGCTGCTACAATGAAGTACCACAGATTGTGTGGCTTATATACAACATAAATTAATTTCTCACAGTTCTGAAGGCTGGGAACCATGTTGGCATATCTGGTGTCGGGTAAGGGCCTGTTTTCTGATTCATAGAATTTTGTCGTATTCTGGCTTACAATGTACCAATAGTTTCCATGACCCTTGGTCTAAAGGCACACTTCTGTGTGGCAGTTCCTCAAGGATCTAGAACTAGAAATGTCATTTGACCCAGCAATCCCATTACTGGGTATATACCCAAAGGATTATAAATTATTCTACTATAAAGACACATGCACACAGATGTTTATTGCAGTCTTATTTACAATAGCAAAGACTTGGAACCAACCCAAATGCCCATCAATGAGAGACTAGAATAAGAAAATGTGGCACATATACACCATGGAATACTATGCAGCAATAAAGAAGAATGAATTCATGCCCTTTGCAGGGACTTGGATGAAGCTGGAAACCATCATACTCAGCAAACTATCACAGGAGCAGAAAACCAAACACTTCATGTTCTCACTCATAAGTGGGAGTTGAACAATGAGAACACATGGACACAGGGAAGGGAACATCACACACTGGAGACTATCGGGGGAGGGGAAGGGGAGGGATAACATTAAGACAAATACCTAATGCATGCGGGGCTTAAAACCTAGATGACAGGTTGATAGGTGCAGCAAACCACCATGGCACATGTATACCTATCTAACAAACCTGCACGTTCCGCACATGTATCCCAGAACTTAAAGTAAAATTTTTAAAAATAAAAGCATACTTCTTACCACTGCCTACAAAGGCCACTGGAATCTATCCACTGCCTACCTCTAAAGTCATCATTTGCCATTCATCCTTTCCTGAGGACCCAGTCACACAGCCCTCTGTGGGCTCTTCCAACACACTAAACTCATCACATTTGCTTGCTGTTTTTGCTGGCTGTAACGTTCAGCTCCCAAATCTTGCTATGACTGACCTCTCCTTACAATTTAGGTCTCAGCTTTCATATCACCGCATAACCGAGATTTCAACCTAAAAGAGCCACCCATCACCTTCTAACATATCACACTACTTCTGTGCCACTCACTGCATTTCTAATGATGTCATTTACCGTAAAGTTTAACTTGCCCTGTATTAACATCGCTATATCGTATTTATTTCAATGAGAACCTGCAATAGTTTACCATTTTTCTCTTCCGTTATATTTAACCTTCTATGTTACTCTGTTTAGGTTTTCTTCTTAAAGTAAAATATTACAAACTAGATTTATTTTTCTCCAGTTCAAATGATGAAAATAATTAAATTGCACTTATTGTGATTATTGACATATTTGTATCTATTTCTTCCAACTTACATTCTATCGTCTATAATCATGTTTCTTTCTTTTATTCTTGCTCCTTTATTGTGTTCTGCTGAATAAAATTTTTCTACATGTACATTGGTCTCATCTGCTGACTTTGAAGTAATATATTCATTTAGTAATTTCTTTTAATTTAACTAATCTTTAATTAGTCACAGAAGTTATTACTGCAAATCTGTAATTATTTATGTTTCCTAAACATAAAAAGGATTTTAGGATGAAATTCCACACTGGAAGTCCTCAGGTATATTGCTTCCTAGAATTTTAGTTTCATCAAAAAAAAATCTGTAATTAGTTTTACTATCAGCTGTCAACTAGAATTTCCAACATAATTTTATCAACATTTTCACTTATTGATGTTATTTTAGTCTCATGCTATCTCTCTGAGCTTATATTATTTTTAAAAATTTGAAGGAGGATCTACATTCACCTTTGTATATTTGCAATGTCTTTATTTCGCCTGTGCTGTGGAATGACCATTTAGAAGAATGTAACATTGTGTTCATTGTCTTAGCACTCTGAAGATACTCTATTATTTTTTCAGTTTCTATAATTGCTGTCAAGATGTCAGTTTCAGGTTAATTTGCAACAATTTATAGGTAATCTGTCTTCTCTTTCTGGTAAATTTAAAGAATGAAAAAAAAAAAAACTGATGGTTTGCAGTTTTACAATGTTATGCCTAAATCTGCATTTTTATTTATATGCTACTCAGTCTTATAGAAACATTTGATCTGAGAACCATGTTTTTTTTTAAATTCTGGAAAACTCTCAACTCTGTTCCTGTCAAGTAGAGCCTTCTCTGCCATTCGTCTCATTTTCACCTGAAACTCTGATTGAACATAGACTGTGGCCATTCAAACTTTTACTCACGTATCGTAATTGTACTTTTCACATATTTTACCTCTTTATGAATTGATTTTTGAATATATATGCCATTGCTGTGTTTCTTCTCTTTTCAATCGGTTCTGGTTTAGAATTTATCTGTTATGTAGTACCTTAATTCAATGGTTGTTATTCATATTCAAGATTTCTACATGTTCTTATAACCATTTCTTAGTTATTTCTTTGCTATATGCTTTTTTCTTTTTTTTTTTTTTTTCTTTGAGATGGAGTCTCACTCTGTCGCCCAGGCTAGAGTGCAGTGGCACCATCTCGGCTCACTGCAACCTCTGCCTTCCGGGTTCAAGCGATTCTCCTGCCTCAGCCTCCTGAGTATCTGGGACTACAAGCGCCCGCCACCACGCCCGGCTAATTTTTGTATTTTTAGCAGAGACGGGGTTTCACCATGTTGCCAGGCTGGTCTCAAACTCCTGACCTCAAGTGATCTGCTCACCCGGCCTCCCAAAGTGCTGGGATTACAGGTATGAGCCATCGTGCTCGGCCTGGTTTTAGTTTTGTATGTGTCTCCCCATTGTCCCCTCTTCTCATTGTTTCTGAGGCAAGAGTCACATCTTATAATGACCACCTATGGCTCTGGATATATCACAGATCTTGTCACCAAGCTCAGCTGACTTGGCTCAGTTCCTGCTCAATATACCATGTCTTTGTCTTTCAACTTCTCTAGGTCCAGACTTTTCTATAAACTCATTATGCATTAGTTTGCTTGGGCAGCGTAACAAAGTGCCACAAACTGAGGTGGCTTAAACAGCGGAATTTGACTGTCTCACAATTGCATAGTCTAGAAGTCAGAGAGCAAGGTGTTGGCAGAGTTTGTTCTTTTTGAGGGGTGTTGGGAAAAATTTTGTTGGATTCATCTCTCCTGGCTTCTAGAAGGTTGCTGGTCATCTTTGGTTTCTTTGGATGATAGAATATCACCATAAATCACTGCCTTCATCTACACATGGTATTCCCTCTGTGAGTGTGTCTCTAAATTTTCCCTTTCTATACAGACACCTGTCATATCGGATTAAGCCCTACCCAAATGACCTAATTTTAATGTGATTACCCCTGTAAAGACTTTATCTTCAAACCGGGTCACATTCGGAAACTTCGACCTATGAGTTTTGGGAGGACGCAATTTAATCCGTAACATACAGCTACAGTAAATTTCCTTGAAGGCATCTCTTGTTTTTCTTAACTTACCTATGCTGTTGACTTTAAACAGTAAACTTAGCTTGAAATACTCATCTCAAGCGAGGCACTTTGGTTGTCTTTGACTCGCAAAAGCTGATCCTGAGTTCAAAGCTGAGCAAATGCTTAGCTTCAGATCATCTCATTATTTATTTTTCATTGTTTTTTACACTTTTATTCATTATTATTATATGTTTGCTGTGAAGAAGATATATTGAAGAGTGAACCAAAACCCAGGTTGACATATTTCTAATTTCATTGCAGTAAAAATACTAAATGAAGGCCAGGCGTGGTGGCTCACGCCTGTAATCCCAACACTTTGGGAGGCCGAGTGGGTGGATCACGAGGTCAGGAGTTCGAGACAAGCCTGTGCAATACGGTGAAAATCCATCTCTACTGAAAAACACAAAAATTAGCTGGGCATGGTGGCACCCACCTGTAATCCCAGGTACTTGGGAGGCTGAGGCAGGAGAATTACTTGAACTCGGGAAGTGCAGGTTGTAGTGAGCTGAGATCATGCCACTGTACTCCAGCCTGGGCGACAGAGTGAGACTCCGTCTCAAAAAAAAAAAAAAAAAAAAAAAAAAAAAAAACTAAATGAATTATATTTTGGAACTAAAGTTTACAAGAAGCACATACAATTAAGGTAACTTTGTAAAAATAAAAATAATTGCGGAAGGGGGCTAACTAGAACTGAAGAATGTTAAAACGTATTTCCAAACCTAGTTATTAAAATAATATGGTATTGGCAAAAGAAATCAGTAAAACGAAGTACAAAGCACAAAAAAAGATAAATATTCATGAAAGTATTTTGGAGATATTCTTGGGTTGCAATTAAAGTTAGAAGAACTAATATGGACTACTCACTAAATGGATATATTTGGCCAACTATATGACCAACTATACAATTAAAGTTATAACTCCACATCATATTACTCAACATAATAATAATCAAACATTAAAAATAAATAAAGGTACTTGAAAATATTGTTTAACATTAGTTAGAACATGACTGCAAGAGATGATTATTAAAGGAATAATAAAGAGAAGGAAGTCATAAAGAGAAAAGAAGACATACAATAACATGTCCCATAAGTAAAAGGCAAATAATAAATTAGCAAACTCCACATATATGAAAAACACCTGCAGAATACTAAGAATGAGACCCATGCATCCAAGGAAAAAATCAAACATACTACAGAGCAAAACAAGATGGAGGAAACACAATTTCATATAGACCAAGAACACTCATACATTTGATGATAGAAGTTACATTGAAACAGTTATTTTGGGGGCACTTTTACAACATAAAACAGCATACTCATACTCTTTAAACCTCTGTATTCTGTGATTTACACTGACAAAAATCAAATACAGGAATTTCTCCAAAATAGTGCGGGTCTGGTTCCAGATAGTTCCAATAAAGCTAATATTGCGATAAAGCAACTCATACATATTTTTTGATTTCCCAGTACATAACAACTTACGTTTACACTACACTGTAGTTTATTAAGTGTGCAATAGCATTATGTCTAAAAAAATTTACATACCTTAATTTAAAAATACTTTATCGCTGAAAATTGGTCATGATCATCTAAGCCTTCAGAGAGTCGTGATCTTTTTGCTGCTGGAGGATCTTGACTCAACTTTGATGGCTGCCGACTGATCAAGATGGTGGCTACTGAAGGTTGGCGTGGCTGTGGCAATTTCTTGAAATAAGACAGCAATGAGATTTGCCATACTGATTGATTTTTCCTTTCCTGAAAGACGTCTCTGTGCCATGTCATGCTATTTGTTAGCATTTTATTGACAACAGAACTTTAAAACTTGGAGTGAATTCTCTCAAACGTTGCCACTGCTTTATCAACCAAGTTAGTGGAATATATTAAATCCTTTGTTGTCATCTCAACAATGTTCACAGCATCTTCACCAGGAGTAGATTCTATCTCAACTAATTGCTTTCTTTGCTTACTGTTAATAAGCAACTGCTCATCTCTGAAAGTACTATCATGAGAATAGAGCAATTCCGTCATATCTTCAGGCTCCACTTAGCATTTTAGCTCTCTTGCTCTTTTTACTATAGCTGCAGTGACTTCGTCCACTAAAGTCTTGAACCCCTCAAAGTCAAGCATGAAGGCTGGAATCGATTTCTTCCAAATGCCTGTTTATGTTGATATTTTGACCTCTTCCCATAAATCACGAATATTCTTAATGATGTCTAGAATGGTGACAGCTTTCCAGAAAGTTTTTCAATTTACTTTGCCCAAACTTACGAGAGGAATCACTATCTATGACAGTTACAGTTACAGTCTTACAAAATGTATTTCCTAAATAAAGACTTGAACATTGAAATTACTCCCTGCTCCATGGGCTCCACAATGGATGCTGTGTTAACAGGCATGAAAGCATGAATCCCTTTGCACATCTCCATCAGAGCCCTTGGATGACTAATGGCGTTTTCAATGATCAGTAATATTTTTAAAGAATTTTGTTTTCTTTTAGGTCTCAACAATAGACTTAAAATATTCAGTAAATCATGCTCTAAAGAGATGTTCTGTCATCCAGGTTTTATTATTCCATTTCTAGAGAACAGACAGATTAGATTTAGGATAATTCTTAAGAGCCCTGGGGTTTTCAGAATGGTAAATGAGCATTGGCTACAATTGAAAGTCACCAGCTGCATTGGCTCCTAACTAGAGTCAGCCTGTCTTTGAAGCCAGACACTGACATCTCTTCACTAGCTTAGAAAGTCCTTGAGGCATCTTCTTCCAATAGCAGACTGTTTTATCTACATGGAATATCTGTTATTTAGTGTAGCTGGCCTCATCAATTATCCTAGCTAGATTTTCTGGATAACTTCCTACAGCTTCTACAATAGCACCTGCTGCTTCATGTTGCGGTTGTATGTTACAAAGATAATTTCTTTCCTTAAACTTCAAGAACCAGCCTCTACTAGCTTCCGACTTTTGTTATGTAGCTTTCCCTACTCCACCTCTCTCAGCCTTCACAGAATTGAGAAGATGTAGAGCTTTGCTCTGGGTTAGGTTTTGGCCTAAAGGAAAGTGGTGCTAGTTTGATCTTGTATCCAGACCACTAAAACTTTCTCCATATCAACAATAAGAATGCTTCCTTGGGAGAATGAGGCAGGTGGATCACGAGGTCAAGAGATCGAGACCATCCTGGCCAACATGATGAAACTCCATCTCTACTAAAAATGCAAAAATTAGCTAGGCGGGTGGCACGTGCCTGTAGCCCCAATTACTTGGAAGGCTGAGGCAGGAGAATTGCTTGAACCTGAGAAGCAGAGGTTGCAGTGAGCTGAGATCGCACCACCGCACTCCAGTCTGGTGACAGAGTGAGACTTTGTCTACAAAAAATCCCCAAAAAACTGATTCCTTATCATTCAGATGTTCACTGGAGTAACACTTTTAATTTTCTTCAAGAACTTTTCTTTTGCATTTATAATTTGTCTAACTGCTACTAGAGGCCTAGCTTTGGGTCTGTCTCAGCTTTCAACATGCCTTCCTCACTAAGCTTAATCTTTTCTAGCTTTTTATTTCATATGAGAGACATGTGACTCTTTCTTTCACTTGAGAGCACTTAGAGGCCATTATAGGGTTATTAATTGGCCTAATTTCAATATTGTTGTGTCTTAGGGAACAGAGAGGCCGTAGGAGAAAGAGAGAGATCTAAGAACGGCTGGTCAGTGGAGCAGGCTGAACACACACAGCATTTATTGATTAAATTTGCCATCTTTTATGGGTGTTGTTTGTGGCACCCCGAAACAATTGCAATAATAACCTTAAAGATCCCTGATCACAGATCACTAAAACAGACATAATAATAATAATGGAAAAGCTTGAAATATTATGAGAATTATCAAAATGTGAAACAGGGACATCGATGTCATGCTGTTGGAAAAATGCTACTGATAGACTTGCTTGATAGAGGGTTGTTACAAACGTTCACTTTGTAAAACATGCACTATCTGCAAAGCTCAATAAAGTGAAGCAGAATAACATGAGGTCTGCCTGTATATGCACAGAGATTATTGCACAATATTATTCCTCAAGTATTAAACACAACATATTCATCAATAGTCAAAATGTGATATATGTAACTTACTGAATAACTTATGACACATCCATGAGATATTACAACTGAATTAAAAATCATGTAGGAAACCAACACGTTATCAGTGATCATCCTTGGGTAATAGAAATATATGTGATTTTTAATTTTTAATTTTATTTTTGTACCTTAAAAAACTTTCTGTGTATAGAATACATTTTTTTGTAATGAGAAGAAAACAATACTTTTAGGTAAATACTGTCAGATTTTAAAAATTGCATCCACTTTCTTGTGTTATTGTGAAGACAATTTTTTTCTTTTTTTATTCTCAACTTGAGATAGAGAACAGCTAATTACTATTTTTGTGCAAAACATCATGTATATATTACAACCTTCAGGTATTTCAGGTTATTTTCAACACTTCCTTCAACTTTCTTATTTTTTGAATACATTTAACAGTTCTTTCAGCATTTTACCTGATATCTTATTTTCAAGTCTTTCTGATCCGTGGACTTTCTGCTAAAGTTTCTGACCTCCTAGGCAATCAAAAGTCTTTATTACAGAAGCAGACAAAACATAATACATGAAAAACTATCAACATGAAAAACTGGAAGTATGTTCCAAAGAAACGCCATAATGGAGAGTCAGTGGTTAATGGCAAGAATCAGTGCGTCCTCTAGCACTCTTGTGTGGGCAAGCCATCCTGTGCCGATGTCTCCTGGCAACAAATAGGACTCTTGTGAGTAGGAAGAGTTAATGTAGCTTCCCAAAGCACCTAATTTATTTCCAGGGACTGTTTAATACACTCAGAGAATTTGGTTTACCATAATACAAGTCCCTTTGCTAACAGTACCAAGAATAAAAGAAACTCTAATTTATCTTTTTTTATAGTTTACTTCCATAATTATTTATTTGTCTACAAACAGCTCACATATGAAGTGAGTTCAGTGCAGAAATTCTCGTTTTTGGAAGTTTTGAAGATTGTCAGTTTGGGCATGTTTATAGACTGTTCTGTGAATGCAGCTTTTGGTAAACAAACACTTCTGGGAGCCTAGGAACTTAAGTGATGCTGTGGGTATACAGCCAAACAGGCTGATTTGTTTCAAAAAAAAGTTTATTGACTTTGACATACACATCAGTTAGGTTTATAAAATTAGGACAAATCTATTGTTGAATTATTGAACCATAGTTGGAATAGGTAAATATAAAATTAAGATATATATTGTATGAAACATTAACGTATTTCTAAGAAACAATTCATTTGGAATCCATCTAACTTTTCATTTTATGCCATGTTTCCAACTGTATTTTCATCAGAACATATAAAAATATATGCTGTATTTCATATTTCAATGATTTGAAGGATTAAGAGATTTCATTTATATGAAGACATCAAACACCTACTTAGAGAAATATCTATTATTAGTCATGTTTCACATTCTACATCCAGTTAGCAGCTTACACAAAAAATATCTCAATTAACCTTATCTTTCATGCTAATCTATGATACTTTAGTTTTTGAAATAAATTCTTTCAAACTAGAAAATAATCCCTGATTATAAATTAAGCCCCTTTCAAACTGCATGCAGTTTTGAATAACTTTTTGGGAGCAGTTTTAGGTTCACAGCAAAATTGAGGGAAAAGTATAGAAATTCTCCATACAACCCAGCCCACACACATGCATAGCCTTCCCTATTATCAACATCCTCCACCAGAAGTGGAACTTTATTGTAATTTGTAAACCTATATTGACACACCATGATTGCCCAAAGTTCATAGTTTACATTAGGGTTGACGCTTGATGTTGTACATTCTAAGGGGTTTAGACAAATGTATAATGGCAGGCCTCTGCCATTATAATATCACACAAAGTATTTCACTGCCCTAAAAATCCTGTGCTCCACCTATTCATCTAATCCCTAGCCACACTTCTTCCTCCATACTCTCAGAAACCACTGAACTTTTTACTGTCTCCATAGTTTTACCCTTTCCAGAATCATTTAGTTGGAATCATAGAGTATGTAGCCTTTCTAGACTGGTTTCTTTCACCTAGTAATATGCATTTAACTTTCCTCCATGCCTTTTCATGGCTTGGCAGCACATTTATTTTTAGCACTGAGTAATACGTATTCTATTGTTTAGGTGTGCCACAGTTTGTTTATCCATTCACCTATGAAGAACATTTTGGCTATTTCTAAATTTTGGCAACTATAAATACAGCTTCTAAAAACAGCTGTATTTACAATTGCAAAAATTTAGAAATAGCCAAATGTTGCAGTGTTTCAACTCATTTGGGCAAATACGGTTGTAGCATTTTCAACTCATTTGGGCAAATAACAAAGAGTGCAATTGCTTGATTATATGACAAGAGTATATGTATTTTTATAACAAACTCTCGGACTGTTTTCCAAAGTACTTGTACTATTTTGCACTCCCCCCAGAAATAAATGAGAATTCCTGTTGCTTCACATCCTTACCAATACTTGGTGTATCTAGTGTTTTGGGTTTTGCCCATTCTAATAGGTGTGTGGTGATAGCTAAATTTCAATTGGCATTTCCCTGATGACCTATGATGTGGAGCATCTTTTTATATACTTATTTGTCATCTGTATATCTTCTTTGGTGAGAGGTCTGTTAGGATTCTTGACCCAAGTTTTAGTTGACTTGTTTTCTGATTGTTGAGTTTTAGGAGTTCTTTGTATATTTTGGAAACAGTCCCTTATTAGATGTTGTCATTGCAAATATTTCTCCCAGTCTGTTGTTTGTCTTCTCAATGTCTTCACATCCTCTTTCAAAGAGAAGTTTTTAATTTTCATTAGGTCCAACTTAACAATTGCTTATTTTGTAATTTCTGCCTTTGGTGTTGTATCTAAATACTCATCTCATATACAATGTAATCTAGGCTTTTTCCTATGTTTTCTTATAGGAGTTTTATAGTTTTGCATTTTACATTTAGGTCTATGATCCAATTGAGTTCATTTTTTTGAAGGGTATAAGATCTGTATCTAGATTCATTTTTTGGCTTATAGATACACAGTTCTTCCAACACCATTTGTTGAAAATACTATCTTTGCTCTATTGTATTGCTTTTGCCACTTCGTTAAAGATCAGTTGACCATATTTATGTTGATGTATTTCTGGTTTATTGTTTTCCACTAACACCACACTGTCTTGATTACTGTAGTTTTATAGTGAATCTTGAAGTCAGGTAATGCTAGTCCTCTAATTTTGTTCTTCAGTATTATGTTGTCTATGCTAAATCTTTTACCTCTCTCTATAAATTTTTGAATCAGTTTATTGATATCCACAAAATAACTTGCAGGGATTTTTATTGAGATTGTATTAACTATGTAGATCAATTTGAGAAGAACTGAAATTTTAACAATCTTGAGTCTTCTTATCCATAAGCATGTAATATCTCTTCATTTACTTAGTTCTTTGATTTATTTCATTAGAGCTCATTGGTTTTCATCATATAGAATTTATATATATATTGTTAGATTTATGCCTAAGTATTTCATTATTTGAAATGCTAATGTAAATGGTATTGCGTTCTTAATTTAAAATTCCACTCGTTCATTGCTGGTATGTAGGAAAGTTATTGACTTTTCCATACTAACCTTGTATCCTGTAACCTTACTATAATTACCTTTGTTCTAGGAATTTTTATACTTGGATTTTATACACAAAAGTTCATGTCACCTGTGAACTAAGATAATTTTATTTCTTCCTTCCCAATATGTATATGTTATATTTCCTTTTCTTGTCTTATTGCTATCTAGAGCTTTCAGTATAATGCTGGAAAGGAGTTGAGAGAGGGGGCCTTGTAGTTTCTCACTATAAAGTATGATGTTACCCATAGGGCTTTTGTTGTTGCTGCTGTTTGGTAGACATTCTTCATTACGTTGAGGACATTTCCCTCTGTTTCTAGCTTTCTTTTTTAAACTATAAGTATTTGTTAGACTTCATCAAATCCTTTTTCACTGTCTATTGATATAACCATGTGATTTTTCTTTTGAACCTATTGATGTGATAAATTAATTGATTTTGAATATTGTGCCAGCCTTACATATCTTATCATGAATCTTACATATTTTTATTTAAAATTCCACTTGTTCATTGCTGGTATATAGGAAAGTTATTGACTTTTCTGTACTAACCTTATATCCTGTAACCTTACTATAATTACTTTTGTTTCAGGATTTTTTTTACTATGTCATGGTATATAGTTCTTTTTATGTCTTGTTGGATCCAGTTTGCTAATATTTTCTTAAGGATTTTTATATTTACATTCACGAAAAATATTGATCTGAAGTTTAAAAAATTCTTTTATTTTCTTTGTCTGTTTTTGGTGTTAGAGTAACTTTGGGCTCATGGAATTAGTTAGACAGTATTCCGTATTCTTCTATCTTCTGAAACAGATTGTAGAAAACTGGCATAATGTCTTTCTTAAACGTTTGGTATAATTTGGAAGTGAATCAATCACTTTGGGCCTGGTGCTGCTTTTTGTTATGAAAGGTAACTAATTATTGATTCTATTTCTTTAATTGATATAGGCCTATTCAGATTGTCTATTCTTGTGTGAGTTTTGGCAGATTTTGTCATTTGAGGATTTGCCCAGTTTATCTAGATTGTAAAATTTGGGGGCATAGGCTTGTTTATAATATTCTTTTTAATCCTATGAATGTCTATGGGATCTGTGGAGATATCCCCTAATGCTGTGTAACCTGTGTCTTCTCTCTCTCTCTTTTCATGGTCAGCCTCATTAGAGGCTTATCAATTATACTGATATTAAAAAAAAAAAGTTTGCGGTATTATTATCTCTACTGATTTTATGTATCAATTTTATTGATTTCTGACTTAATTCTTATTTCTTTTATTCTGTTTACTTTGGAATTAATTTGTTTTTCCTTTTCTAGTTTCCTAAGGTAATAACTTACATTATTGATTCTAGATATTCTTTTCTGATACATGCATCCAAAGCTGTGTTTCTTTCTAAGCACTGCTTTTGCTGCACTCCACAATGTTTGGTAAGTTGTGTTTTCACTTTCATTTAGTTTGAAATCTTTTAAAATTTCCGTTGAGATTTCATCTTTGACCACTGTGTTATTTAGAACACATTCTGGAATTTTCCAGTTATACTTCTGTTATTGATATCTACTTTGGGCAATTATTAATCAATAATTCCATTTTTATCTCACAGTACACATTATATAATTTCTATTCTTTCAGCTTTGTTAAGGTGTGTTTTATGGCCTACTTGTCTATCTCAGTGAATGTTCCATGCGAGCTTGAGAAGAATGAGTATGTGTGAAACAACAAATGGAAATGGAATAAAAACTTTATGTGCATCCCATATTCAGACCTATATATTTTTTTCTTTCTCTCAAAGAATGGCTTCTATCATTTCCTGCAAATCAAGTCTACTGGCAAAGAAATTTTTGGTTTTGTTTGTCTGACACAGTCTTTCTTTCTCCATCACTTTTGAAGGATAATGTCACAAAGGTATAGAATTTTTTCGTTGGTGATTTTCTTTTTCTCTCAATACTTTGAATATCTTATTCCATTGACTTTTGATTACATGGTCCTATGGGGAAGTTGGATCTTTGTTCCTCTCAGATAATGTGATTTTTTCCTGTTGCTGCTTTTCACAATTTTTTTATCTTTGATTTTCTGTAGTTTGGAAATGATATACCTAGGTGTAGTTTGTGTGTATTTGTTTTTGGTTTTTGTTTGTGTGTTTTGTTTTGTTTCCTTTTTTTTCTCCCTTGCATTTATCCTGCTTGAAATTCTCTGAGCTACCTGAATCTGTGGTTTGCTATCCGACATTAATTTGTGGAAGTTCGGTCAGTCATTGTTTCAAATATTTTATATTCCTTTCTCTCTCCTTTCTCTGATATTCCCATTACAAGTATGTTACACTTTTTGTGGTTGTCCCACAGTCCCTTGTTATCTTTTGTTTTTTTCGGTCTTTTCTTCTGTTTATTTTCAGTTTTGGGGGTTTCTATTGAGACATCCTCAAGTTCAGAGAGTCTTTCTCAGCTGTGAGCAGCCCGTTAATAAGCCCATCAAAATCATTGTTTTTGTTATAGTTTTTTTTTTTATCTCTGGCATTTCTACTTGGTTCTTTAATGGGATTTGTATCTTTTTTTCTTACATTTTCTATCTGTTCATCTAGTGTATTCTGTACAGCCCTTGCCATATTAATGATTGTTATTTTAACTTAATTTCTTTTCTTTTAAACTTTTTCATGTTTTAAAAAATTAAATTTTTATTCCATCTTTATTGAGATATAATTGATAAATAAATATTGGACACATTTTGGTGCATAAGGTTTTTTTTTTTTTTTTTTCCCCCTGGTTCAAGCAATTCTCCTGCCTCAGCCTCCTGAGCAGTTGGGACTACAGGTGCATGGCACCACACTTGGCTAATTTTTTGTATTTTTAGCACAGATGGGTTTTCGCCATGTTGGCCAGGCTGGTCTCAAACTCCTGACCTCAGGTGATTCACCCGCCTCAGCCTCCCAAAGTGCTGGGATTACAGGCATGAGCCACCACCACACCCAGCCCTGCATAAGGTGGTTTGTTTTTGGTATATATCTACATTTTGAAACGATTACCACAAGTAATCTAATATATCCAACATCTCACATTTTGATCACAATTTTTTTTTTTTTTTTTTTGTGGTCAGAACATTTAAGATCTACTTTCTTAGCAATTTTCAGGAATATAGTACATGATTATTAAACACAGTCACCATGTTTTTCAATCGATCTGTAAAAATTACTTACTCTTTCTCGCTATAACTTGGTGTTCTTTGACTGGCATCTCCTCCTTGTCCCCTCCCTGCAGTCTCCAACTTTGAGCAAGCACCATTCGATGCTTTTATGAGTCCAACATTTTTTAGAGTATACATATAAGTGAGATCATGCAGTGTTTGTCTTTGTAGGCCCGACTTCTTTTACTTGGCATAACATCCTCTAATTTCATCCATGTGTCAAAAAGACAGAATTTTCTTCTTTTTAAAGGTGGAATAATATTCCATGGTATATATAACACATTTATGTTATTGTTTCATCTAATAATGGACATTTAGGTAAATTCCATATTTTACTATTGTGAACAATGCTTCAATGCACACAGAAGATACCTCTTTGACATACTGACTTGATATCTTTGGATATATATCCAGACGTGGAATTATTGGATCATATATTAGTTCTATTTTAAATTTTCTGAGGAACCGCTATGCTCTTTTTCATAATTGCTATACTAATTTACATTCTGACCAACAGCATACAAGAGTTCCCTTGTTCCACAGCCTCATCAACATTTGTTATCTTTTTTCTTTTGGGCAATAGCCATTCTAATATCTGTGAAGTGATGTCTCATTGTGGCTTTAATTTGCATTTCCCTGGTGACTAGAGATATTGAGCGTGTCTTCTTATATCTGTTGGCCATTCATATGTCTTCTTTTGGAAAATATCTATTCGGGTACTTTGACCATTTAAAAAATTGGGTTGTTTCTATTGAAATATTGAATATTGTAAATATTTCCAAAAAGTATATCTCTGTGAAAAATGTCATTAAATTTTTGATAGGGATTGTATTGAATCTGTAGATCATTTTTGGTTGTATAGACATTTTAACAATATTAATTCAATATTAACACTTTTATTAATTCTATCAATAGACTTTCATGAACATAAGATATTGATTTTTTATTTTATTTTATTTTATTTTATTTATTTATTTTTTTTTGAGACGGAGTCTCGCTGTGTCTCCCAGGCTGGAGTGCAGTGGCATGATCTCAGCTCACTGCAAGCTCCGCCTCCCGGGTTCACGCCATTCTCCCGCCTCAGCCTCCCAAGTAGCTGAGACTACAGGCGCCCGCCACCTCGCCCGGCTAGTTTTTTATTTTTAGTAGAGACGGGGTTTCACCATGTTAGCCAGGATAGTCTCGATCTCCTGACCTCGTGATCCACCCGCCTCGGCCTCCCAAAGTGCTGGGATTACAGGCTTGAGCCACTGCGCCCGGCCGATATTGATTTTTTTATACATTTTGGATAATAGTCCTTTAAGATATGTATGGTTTGCAAATATTTCTCCCATTCTCTTGGTTATATCTTCTGTTGACTGTTTCCTTTCTGTACAGAAGCATTTTAGTTTGATGGAATTGCATTCATCTATTTTCGCTTTTGCTGACTTTACTTTTGTAGGCATATCCAAAAATTATTGGCAAGGCCAATGTCAAGGTTTTTCCTATGTTTTCTTCTAATAGGTTTTTAGTTTCAGATCTTATATTTAAGTCTTTAATTCACTTTGAATTTCTTTTTATATATTGTGTGAGGTAAGAATTCAATGTTGTTATTCTGTGAATATCCAGTTTTCTCAGCACCTTTTACTGAAGAGACTGAACGTTCCCCATTGCATGTCCCTGGTATTTTTGCCAAAGAGCAACTTACTGTAAATGTGTGGGTTTATTTCTGACCTCTCTATTCTCTTCCATTGGTCTATATTTCTATTTTTATGCCAGTATCATACAGCTTTATTACTATGGTTTTGTAGTTATTTGAAATAATGTAGTGTGATACCTCTTTCTTTTTTGTTGTTTTTTATTTGTTTTTTGAGACAGGTTCTCACCTTTTCACCCAGGCTGGAGTGCAGTTTGCTGCTCACTGCAGACTCAACCTCCTGGACTCAAGCGATTCTCCTGTTTTAGCACCCGCAAGTAGCTGGGACTGCAGGCACACACCACCACACCCAGCTATTTTTTTGTATTTTTTGTAGAGACAGGGTTTCACCATCTTTTCCAGGCTGGTCTTGAACTCCTGAGCTCAAGCGATCCGCTTGCCTCAGCCTCCCAAAGTGCTGTGATTACAGGCATGAGCCACTGTACCCAGTCGATACCTGAAATTTTCTTCTTCCTTTTCAAGGTTGCTTTTACTCTTCAGGATTTTTTGGGGTTCTATGTGATATCTAATGATTTCCAAAAAGTATATTTTATTTCTGTGAAAAATATTAAAATTTTGATAGGGATTGCGCTGAATCTGTAGATCACTTTTGATTGTATCCACATTTTAAGAATATTAATTCAGGCCGGGCGCGGCGGCTCAAGCCTGTAATCCCAGCACTTTGGGAGGCCGAGACGGGCGGATCACAAGGTCAGGAGATCGAGACCATCATGGCTAACAGGGTGAAACTCCGTCTCTACTAAAAAATACAAAAAACTAGCCGGGCGAGGTGGCGGGCGCCTGTAGTCCCAGCTACTCGGGAGGCTGAGGCAGGAGAATGGCGTAAACCCGGGAGGCGGAGCTTGCAGTGAGCTGAGATCGGGCCACTGTACTCCAGCCTGGGCGGCAGAGCGAGACTGCGTCTCAAAAAAAAAAAAGAATATTAATTCAATATTAATTCTTTTATTAATTCTATCAGTAGACGTTCATTAACATAGGATATTTTCCATTTATTTTTGTCTTTTTAATATTTTTCATCAACCTTTTATTTTTATCATAAAGAGATTTAACTTTCTTCATTAAATATATTACCAAGTGTTTCATTTTTTTTTTGATACTTCTGTAAATGGAATTTTTTTTTTTTTTTTTTTTTTTTTTTTGAGACGGAGTCTCGCTTTGTCGCCCAGGCTGGAGTGCAGTGGCGCGATCTCGGCTCACTGCAAGCTCCGCCTCCCGGGTTTACGCCATTCTCCTGCCTCAGCCTCCCGAGTAGCTGGGACTACAGGCGCCCACCACCTCGCCCGGCTAGTTTTTTGTATTTTTAGTAGAGACGGGGTTTCACCATATTAGCCAGGATGGTCTCGATCTCCTGACCTCGTGATCCGCCCGTCTCGGCCTCCCAAAGTGCTGGGATTACAGGCTTGAGCCACCGCGCCCGGCCTGTAAATGGAATTTTAAAAATTTCTTTTGGATAGTTCATTGTTAGTGTATAGAAACAGTTCTGATTTCTCTATGTTGATTCTGTATTCAGCAACTTTACTGAGTACCCTCATTAGGACTAAGAGTTTCTTGGTGGAGTTTTTATGGTTTTCTCTATAAAACATTATCATCTGAAAACAGAGACAATTTAACTTTTTCCTTTCTGATTTGTTTCTACTTTTTTTCCTTGACTAATTGCCGTGGCGAGGAAATCTAGTATTATACTAGAGAAGGAGAAAGAGAGTGGATGTCTTTATCTTGTCCTAATCTTGGAGGAAAAGCTTTTGACTTTCCATGGTGGAGTATGATGTAAGCTCTGGGCTTGTTACATGTGGCCTATATTTTATTGAGATCAGTTCCTTCTATACATAATGTGTTCAGTGTTTTCTTTTTAACAATAAAAGCAGGTTGCATCTTGTCAAATGCCTTTTCTGAATCTATTCAGATGATCATGTTATTTTTATTCTTTATTCTGTTAATGTGGCATATCACATTTATAGGTTTGTGTATGCTGAACCATGCTTGCATCCCTGGGATACATCCCACTTGATTATGGTGAATGATACTTTTAACCTGTTGTTTAATTCAGTTTGTTGGTATTTTGTTAAACATGTTTGCACTTATGTTCATCAGAAACATTGTCCTGTATTTTTTTTTCTTATTATTTCCTTGCCTTGCTTTGGTATCGGAATGATGCTGGCCTTTTAAAAAGTGTTTGGAAGTGTGCCTTCCTCTTCATTTGTTTTGGAAGATTTTGAGAAGATTGGCATTAATTCCTCTTTAGATGTTTGGTAAATTAATGAGTGAAGACATCAGATTCTTTTTTTTTTTGGAAGGGAAGATTTTATATTTTAGATTACTGATTCTATCCACTTGCTTGTTTACTGATTTGTTCAGTTTTTCTATTTCTCTGTAATTTAATATTGTTAGGGTGTATGTGTCCAGGAATGTATTCATTCCTTCTAGGTTAATTTGTTGGTGCATCATTATTCACAATAGTCTCTTATGATCCTTTATAATTTCTGTAGTATCAGTTCTAAGGTCATCTCATTCATTTATAATTTATTTGCATCTTCTCTTCTTTTAAGCCTAACCATAGATTAGTTAATTTTGTTTATTGGTGTATAAAAACAATTCTTAGGTTCTTTGATATCTCCTGTTGTTTTTCTAGTCTTCTTTCATTTATTTCTGCCCCTATCTTTAGTAATTCCTGTCTTCTGATGACTTGGGGCTAGGTTTCTTCTCTTTCTAGTTCTTTGAAATGTAAACTATATTATTTATTGGAGATACTTCTTTTTTAATGCAGGCATTTATTGCTGCAAGCTTTCCTCTTAGAACTTTCGCTGCATCCCATAAGTACTGGTATGTGGTATTTCCCTCTTCACTTGTCTAAAGATTTTTTTTCTCTCTCTTGATTTCATCTTTGACCCATTGATTTTTTAATAAAAATGTTGTTTAATTTTCACAATTTGTAAATTTTTAAATTTCTTCCAATTATTGATTACTAGCTTTATATCATGTGGTCACAAAAGATACTTGATATAATTTCAATATTCTCAAATTTATTAAGACTTGTTTTGTTGCCTAACATATGAGTTATGCTGGAAAATGTTTCATGTTCACTTGGAAAAAGTATGTATTCTGCTGCTGCTTTTATGCAATGTTCTATTTAAGTGTTAAGTCTGTTTGTTCTATTGTGTTGTTTAGTTTGATATTTCCTTATTGATTTTGTTTGAATGACCTATCTGTTGTTGAAAGTAGGGTATTGAGGTCTCCACTATTATGGAATTGTTGTCTTTATCTCCTTTCAGTTAATATTTGCTATTAGGTGCAGGCCAGAGGCAAATGGGATGATATACTCAAAGCACTGAAAGAGAAAACCAGCCACTCAAGAACATTATACATAGCAAAGCTGTCCTTCAGAAATGAAAGAGAGATAAAGAATTTTCCAGAATAAAACAAAAACAGTGGAAGGTTATCCACTAGACCTGCCTTACAAGAAATGTTAAGTGGAGTTTTTCAAGTGGAGATGAAAGGATGCTAAGTAACAAGATAAAAACCTATGAAAAGGTAAAACTCACTATAAAGTTAAGAATATAATCAAATTCAGAATACTGTTTTCCATCTCTTTCGTGAACTCCTTATTTTGTTCATGTATTGCTCTCCTTAATTTGTTTCATTTTCTGTTTGTGTTCTTTTGCAGCTCACTGAACTTCTTTAATATGATTATTTTGAATTCTTTATTAGGTAGTTCATAGATCTCCATTCATGTAATATCAGTTACTAGTGCTTTGGTGGTGTCTTGTTTCGTTGATTATTTCATTCCTCTGGCAGTGTCATGTTTCCTTGATTATTCATGATCCTTGTGGCCTTGTGTTTGTATCTGTGTGTTGGAGGAAAGAGGCACCTCTTTCAATATTTGCGAGCTGACTTCAGTAGGAAAAGTGCTTCACCAGTTGGCCCTTCCAGAGATTCATGAGCAAGCTTGCTGTTAGGGTCCTTGGGTAGGTCTGTCTAGTATCTGGGTCAGCAGGTAGGCAGGTCTGGTGACTGAGTCCACGTGGACCAGCCTCGTGCCTTGGTTTGTAGGGCTAGACCTGGAACTTGAGTCCAGTTTAGTGTCATGGGACAAACCTGAAGTCTGGGTCTGCAGGGACAGACCTGAACAAGCCTGGGGCGTAGGTCTGCAGAGTTGGACTGGGACTCTTGGCCTACTGGATCAAGCCTGACACTGGGGTTGACCTGGAGCCTGGTTCCATAGAACCTGGTCTGGATACTATGTCACTGGGGGTGCTGGGCTGGATCCTGGGGCCAAAAGGACTGCTTTTGAGCCTCGGTCTGTGAGGAATAGACAAAATCTGGTGTGGGACTACAGCTTGTGTCTGTGAAGGCCATGGGGGATTGCCTGGTTGTGGGGCAGACCTGGGATCAGATTTCATTGGGGCAGGCCTGCTGCTGGGGTTCATAGCAAAGATGCCTGCTCATTTCACTCCCTTTCTCCCATGCAGAGAGTACCTCTCTCCATGCTATGCTGCCTGGGCTTGGGGAATGAGTAATGCAGGTAACGTGAAACTGTCCTTTCTATCTTCATCAATGTGTCTTTTCTTATTTTTATAGTACATTTAGTGCTGTAGTCTCTCACCTGAATTCCTTAGCTTTTGCTAAGTAGTTTTGAATGTGGATAGTTGTTCAAATTGATGTTTCTGTGAGGAGACAAGCCCAGTAAATCCTATTTTACCATCTTACTGATGTCACTCCAATTACAGTTGTTTTAAATTCTTATTGTGATAATTTCACTATCCCTGTTATATCTGAGTCTTGTTTGGATGCTTGCTGTGTGTGTCCCCACCCAAATCTCATCTCAAATTATTAATCCCCACACATGAAAGGAGGGATCTGGTGGGAGGTGATCGGATTATGAGGGTGGTTTTCTGTATGCTCTTCCTATGATAGTGAATGAGTTCTCATGAGATCTTGTAGTTTACAAGAGGCAGTTTGCCCTTCACTTTCTCTCTTTTTCCTGCCACACTGTAAGACGTGCCTTGTTTCCCATTTGCCTTCCACCATCATTGTAAGTTTCCTGAGGCCTCCCGAGCCATGTGGGACTGTGAGGCATTAAACCTCTTTTCTTTTAAATTATCCAGTCTCAGGTATTTCTTTATAGCAATGTGAAAACAAACTAATACACTCCGTATCTTCAAATTGTATCCTTTTCTTTTTAGTATGTCTTGTAGCTTTTTCTTGATAGCCGGACATGGTGTAGGAAGTAAAAGTTACTGCTGTAATAGGGTGGTAGGAAGGTAAGGGGAATGTGTTCTATCCTCCTGTGATTAGATCTCAGTCTTTCAATGAGCCTGTAACTTTGACTGTGGGTTTCACAAGTGCTTCCCAGTGTTCCCCAGCCCTCTCTCATATGAGACAGGATAGCTAGAGTGGGCTGGAGTTGATTATTTTCCTTCCACCTCATGGAGGGCTAAAGCCAGCTGGAGTTTGGATTTCGCTTCCCCCAGATCTGTTAGGTCTGGATAAAATTCCAGCAGGGTTAGCTCTGGTTAAATAGTTTCTCCTGAGGGCAGGCCTTGTTAAGAAGAAGAGAGTTCTCTGGTGTATTTCAGAATGGTTTCTTTTCCCCTCCTCATTCAAGAAACAAGAAGGGATTTTCCTCCAGCATTTACTGTGAGAACCTGGTCGAGCTCCTGGAGGTAAAACTTATGAAACTATTGGGGATGTTCTGTGAGTTGTTGGTCAATGATGGAGTTTTAAACTCTCATACTTGTTCACACTGAGTCTCCAGCAATTTGTTAACTACAGTTCAAGTTTTCCTGTGCTTGCACTGGTTCCCAGGGCAGTTTCTGCTCTGGCAAGCTGTAGCTTCCTGTATTTGCCTGTCTGCCTCTCTAACCTTGGGTGCAATGGTTTGCCCGCTATCTTCACCTCTATTATAGATCCAGGAGGAGTTGATTTTTCAGTCTGTCCAGTTGATTACTTGTTGTTTGACCAGAGTGGCCACTTCCAAGCTACTTACACACAAAACCAGAAAATGGAAGTCAGTATGAAATTTTTGAAACCAGGCCGGGTGCAGTGGCTCATGCCTGTAATCCCAGCACTTTGGGAGGCCAAGGCGGGTGGATCATGAGGTCAGGAGATCGAGACCATCCTGGCTAACACAGTGAAATCCCGTCTCTACTAAAAATACAAAAAATTAGCCGGGCGTGGTGGCGGGCGCTTGTAGTCCCAGCCACTTGGGAGGCTGAGGCAGGAGAATGGCGTGAACCCAGGAGGCGGAGTTTGCAGTGAGCCGAGATCGCGCCACTGCACTTCAGCCTGGGCGACACAGCGGGACTCTGTCTCAAAAAAAAAAAAAAAAATTTTTTTTTTGAAACCAGAATATTTAAATTTAAAAAACAAACATAGCAGTTTGTACGACTAAAAATCTAGCCCTCATTTCTATTATATATACAATTTCTCTTGTGTATTCAGCAACTTTTATGTTGTTTCTTGAGTTTTAAAATATTTACTGCAAGTTCAGTGAATATAGACTTACATACAACTAAAAGTTTGATGCTAGAAAGCTGGACAAAGAGTTATTTTATAGCTTTTCACACTATGGCAGTTGGGTGCTACGCTTCACTGTATCTACTTTATCGTAACTTTATTTAAGTTATTATGCTGGTTAAAGGGCTACAAAGGTCTTTTTTTTTTTACACAGAAATTTCCGTGAGTGTGTTGTAAACACAGATGCTTTTCCACTCCCTATGTAACTTTGAGTAAAAACATTATCATATTCTTTTCCTTTAAGAAATGTGATCATTATATTTTTGAATTTCTGCCAGTGATAAAAGTTTGAAATGTTGTAAACATCTCTTAGTTTCAGTTTTTCTGTCTGCTGAGAACTTTTTAATACAATCTTGCCGGCTTGGAAATTTTCCTCCCTGTGAGTCTCATCTTCCCATGATAGAAACCAGAAAACGGATTCCCAGCATTCTTTGTGGCGGAGCCCAGACATGTGTACAAATCTCCATTCACTGGGCGTATTAATAAGATAATCCAATTGGGAAGTTGGCAATTTGATGAAAGACTCAAAGTGGTGAACCCGTTTTTGTGGGGAGGATGATGGCAGAAGCATCTAACTTAGGTGATAGGGGTGGATGTTTGTCCTGGGTTCTGGGATAGGAGTGTTATTCTAGCTGGTGTCAGGAGCAGTTGCAGTAAAATCAAGTTCCTTGCCACAAATTTTAAAAACTGAAATAATTACTGCATGTTAATGGAGTGTCCACGGCAGTGGTTTTCTCATTGGCCCCTTCTATAATGTAGTTTAGAGCATTGTTTTTGGAAGTGTGGTCTTCAATCTGGTTCTCCGGGCCACTTGTCTAATATTTCCACCCAATAATCTCCGTTTTTGCTTGGCCAGCCACAGTCAGCTTCTGTGGTTTGCATCTGAGAGTCCTGTTACAAATCACTTCCTACTGCTTTTCTATTACCATTTTTTTGCATAGACACTTGATTTTATCTCCTCCCTTAGTAGATCAATTATACGGCTTTTTAAACTTTTTTTACTGGTTGTTTTAGGGTTTCTGTTAGAGTTTTTAAACCAATCTAAGTCCAACTGCAATGAACAGTATCTTCCTTTAAGTGTAGGGTAGATACCTTATAAGGGAATATTCCCCTAATTCCTGCTTCTAGTCCCTTGTAATATTCCTTTTAATTACATAGTTATCCATATGCTATAAGCATACATTGTTGCTGTTACAACTTTAAACATAGTTATCTTTTAGATTAAGATTGAGAAATTAAAAAAAGAAATCCTTTTTATAGCTCTTTCTTTGTATAAACCTGAGTTTCTGAATGGTATTTTTTTTTCCTTTTTGCCTCAATAACTTCTTTTAACATATCTTGCTAGGAAAGTCTAGTAGCAACTAATTCTGTCTGTCCTTGTTTGCCAGTGAACATCTTTACTTCTGGACTTTGAGGATAATTTTGCTGGAAATAAAATTCTTGATTAGTATTTTTTTTCCTTTCAATATTTTAAATATTTCACTCTACTATTTTCTTGCTTCTTACTTTTTCATGGTTTCTAATGAAGAAGAAAAATATTATCTTTGTTCCTTTATAGACAAAGTGATTTTTTTCCCTTCGATTTCTTTCAAGATTTTCTCTATGTTTCTGGCTTCCTGCAGTTTAAATACAATATAAATAAGTATAGTTTCTGAAATTACTGTTTCTGGTTGGTCCTTCCTGAGCTCCATAATTTATGCTTTGGTTTCTGCTACTAATTTTGGAAAGTTCTTGGTCATGATGACTTCAAATATTTGTTCTGTTCCCATTTCCTTCCTTCCTTCCTTCCCTCTCTCCCTTCCCCTCTTCCTTCATTCCTCCCTTCCTACCTCTGTTTATTCTTCACCTTGTGATATTTTAATTTATATTTACACCTTTTAAAATTGTCCAGAGGTTTATGGATGATATACTTTTATCCCATTCTCTTTTCTTTTTGGCACTTCTATTTGGAAAGTTTCCATAGGTTTATCTTTAAGGTTGCTGATTCTTTCTTCTGATCTGTACAATCTACTGATGAGTCCATCAAAGGCATTCTTCATTTCTGTTACTGTGTTTTTAATTTCTAGCATCCCCTTTTGATGCTCTGTTACAATATTTACCTCTATGCTTACATCTTACATTATGCATTTGTTCTTTCATGCGGTATAGTTTTATTCATTACAGTTCTTAGCATTTTAATTAAAATTCTCTTGTAATTTGAACAGTTGTTAGCATTTTAATTAAAATTCTCTTGTAATTTGAATGTTTGTGTCATAGCTCTGTCTCAGTCTGACAATTGCTTTGTCACTTTAGAATTTTATTTTTCCTTTTGGTATGCATTGTCATTTTTGTTAGTGGCTAGACATTTTACACTGAGTAAGGAGAACTAAAGCAAATAGGTCTTTACTGTAGGAATTTATGGTAATCTGGCTAGGAGTTGGGCTGTGTTAATATTTCCTGTAGCTGTAAGTGGCAGAGGCTTAAAATTTATCTAGCATCCTTGTTTTTGTCTCCCCTCTTGACACTGGGTTTCCTAAGTACTACTTCTCAGAGAAAGTCTGAATTTTGTATTTCTTTCTGCTGTAATCCACTGCTATCATATTGGAGCCTTGTACAACCTGTGGTGGTCAGGTGTGCTATAGGGGAAGCACTGTGTGCCTTTCGATTAAATATTAATCCCTTAGTAGGCCTATTTTCCTGGACTGTGACTTTCACAATGGTAGCTCCAATAGCATAGTTTCCTCCCTGATCCGGTGAGACAGGAAAGGTAAAGAGGGATAGACTGGAAGAAATACTATTTCTCTAGGTGAAATAAGGTTCTGGCAAAATCTTTTCCTTTGGAGAGTAAGCTTTTGTTATGAAGAACACCCTGGGAAGACTGCATAATGATTTTTCTTTTCCTACCCCCGCTGAAGCCAGAGTCTTTTAACTTTTTAACATAAGATCCCGGTGGGGATCATAGAGTTAAAACTCACAGAAATATGTGGACCCCCTAAGACTGCAGTCCCTGGAATTTCTCATTCTCATGCTAGTTTACACTCAGCCTCCAGCAATTTCTTGCAACTACCATTTAGCTCTTCCTACTGTTTTATGGCTTCTGCTCTGGGAAAGCAGATGCAGATATTGGAGGTAACTGTCTGATCTCTCTCTCCAGATTTGGGGATGGCTTACAACCACAGTTGCCTTACAACCATGGTTCCTTGATGGGTCAAAGATAGGCCACTTATTTTTATTTTGTTATATTTTCTCTCTTGCTGTAAGAGGGGGAATGATGACTTCTATACTCTTTTTTTTTTTTTTTTTTTTTTTTTTTGAGATGGAGTCTTACTGTGTCACTCAGGCTGGAGTGCAGTGGTGCAACTTCGGCTTGCCGCAAACTCTGCCTCCAGGGTTCAAGTGATTTTCCTGCCTCAGCCTCCGGAGTAGCTGGGATTACAGGTGCCCACCACCATGCCTGGCTAATTTTTTTGTATTTTTAGTAGAGACAGGGTTTCACCATGTTGGCCAGGCTGGTTTTGAACACCTGACCTCAAGTTATCTGCCTGCCTAGGCTTCCCAAAGTGGTAGGATTACAGGCGTGAGCCAATGCAACTGGCCTGCTTCCATACTCTTGACATGTTGCCAAAACTATACATCCCTGGATTTACTTTTTATACATGTAGATAATAATGATTTAAAGATATATGAAACAAAATTCATTTATCTAATGTGATTTTAGCTTTGGCAAAATAATACCTAGAGTTATACTGGGAGATAGATCAGATTAAATGTTAGGTTGCATACACATTAGAAAGTGGAACACATACAGTAGGTTTTCTTAATCAGTGGATATATCTTCTTATTCTGTAACTACCTTGTTGGATGCCTGCCTATGGCACAGGAGGTCATCTAAAGCCTTGCACAGTGTCAAGATGAAGCCATTTTCTCCAAATAAGGTGTTTTGCCTGTGCACCAGGTCACTAATGGAATTGTAAAGGGCTTACAACTCCTTCCACCCTCAAACTTCAAGTTTCCCATCAATATCAAAGCTCTCTAAATGAGAGATGCAGAAAAATGAGGCTTCAAAGGTAGTTTTCAAAATAAAGTGACATTTCTTACTAATTAATTGTGAATCATGAATGTTTGCATCACCATTTTAAGAGTCTACCTTTTTCATTCACACTCAATAATAGAAGCAATTTTAAAATTGGGGTTTCTTTGCAGGACTTCATAGAGCTTAATCAGTGTTTGGTGTTGCTTTTCCTTTCTAGACCAGTAGGAATATTTCATAGTCCCTGTTGCTCAAGGAAGCTAGAACAACAGTGGTCAGAATGCTATGGTGTCAGAAACACATCCAAGATCAGCTTCCAAAATGGCACAGTCAAAAGATTGTTGACTTATTTGACTCATCCAAATTTAGAAGATATATTAAAGGAATCCAGCATTAACTATCTAATCATACTTTAAAATGAGGATATTTTACTAGATGCACTGAGTTAACTGACAGTTCATGAAGCCGTCATGTCCCTTCTCTCTCGCCTCAGTTGATTTTAGCATTTCCAGTGTACTTCTTTCTCAATTAGCTTTTCCTGCTTTTATTCAACAATTTTTCCTAGAGTAAGAGTCTCACAATGATCTGAGATGCCTATAAGCTCTGATCTCACCTCCTACATCTGAATCCCTTTTAACTCTCTTCTAGCCATGGCTTTCTTACTGTTTCTTGAACACACACTGTTTTCATTTTAGGACATTTGTATCAGTTGTTTCTCCTGCCTGAATCTTTTTTACTCCTATTAAATGCATGTGTAACTCCCTCATTGCCTTAAAGTTTTTACTAAATTCTACCTGCACAGGGCTACCTTGACAGTTTCCAACTTGTCCACCCCTGGTTTTCCTCGACCCCATTCATTTGAGCTTCCTTTTCTTATTTCTGTGTCACGTATCATTTTCTAACATGCTAGTAATTTACTTATTTATTTTCCTTATTATTTATTCTTTGTTGACCCTTGCTAGAATGTAAACTTCAGGTCTCTGATACTGATATATCCAGAGCATCTAGAATAGTGCCTTGAAAATAGTAGTTACTCATTGTATTGTTGTTGAATGAATGAATGACCAAGGCTTTATGCTGTGCTAATTCTATGTCCCAGGCCTTCTGCTTGGGAAAGTGATTCTCACTAAGTCATAGATTTTGCACTTAATAAGTAGAATTGTGAGATACATAACCCTGGTAGTAGAAAAGAAATCAGATTGGAGAGTGGCCAGCAAGAAAATGGTTCAAGGATAAAATTTGGAGAAATGTGCCTAGAAAAAATATTAAAAAGTATTGGAAAATTAATTGGATGGTGGAACATGAAGGAGAAACATATGAGAATGATTACTTCTAAATTGAGATTAGGAATGCAGGGAAATAAACAAATTTAGAAGATGAATATGTAGATATATTTCTGTCTATGTTGTATACAAGGTACTGGTGGTGTGTTCAAGGGTGGATGCTAAGTAAGATTATATAAATCCAAAGCATGAAAGATCTGATGTGCAGATAAAAATACGGGTTTCATTACTATCTGTGTAATAATCGAAGTTATGCTTTGGATGACATTTTCAGAGAGGGGTAATGTAAAGGGGACCTAGATATGCAAAGAAAGAACACTGATAACAGCAACTTCAAAGGCTGGTAAAGTGAGACCTACAAAGGAGAGTGAGAAGCTGAGTTTGGAAAGGTAAGAGGAAAATCAAATGTTAAAGAAGAAGAAAAGTTAAAGAAAGGAACAGCTGATAGTGACAAAGATTGCATTATCAATCTCTGTCACATTGTCTTACACACAAGGAAGAGATAAAATGAGACCTGAAATTATGTAAAAATAACAATTTATAGTGTATATATCCCTCTTTAAAAATAGGTATATTTGGAATGTATGTGTGCCTACGGTTTGGGGAACAAAAGTTGTGAGTAATAAATATATAATTGGTCGCAGTTCAGAAAGTTCAGTCCTGAAAATTTCATGTACTTTTTGCTATATTTCAGTGTCATATAGTTCTTATTCTTTAATTTGAGAAGACTATAGAAAGGATATGCTTTCATGAGCTGTCAACGTATGGACTTATAGGGTGAAGAAAGCATATTTCTTGACTTTTTTGAACATGTATTAGAGACAGGTGTGGAATGAAACCCTGCAAAAGCAGAAAGGGCAGAGGAAGTTATGTGGTTTATGACAGCCTTGTGAAAGGTATTAGAAGTGGAACATAATGGGAAACCATCAAAAAGTTTTAAAGGAATGGCTAATAAAGTCAGATATGATAGCACATAAAACATGTCCCTTGCTAAGGATATGAGATGGCTTGTACTAAAAGTAGGACACATGGTCATTCTCCTTGCTTTTTTGGTGCCCAGCATGTTTTCATGTGTATTATAGATGCTTAATGAATAGTTGCTGACCAAAAGCAAATATGCTAGGCCTATCGCAGAAATATCTCAGGCAGTGGAAACAACGTGCACAAGCCCTGAGGCGTGAAAAGTTCTGGCATATTGCAAACATGATTATGGGTCTGATAGAGAGTGGAGAGTTGGATTTATAGAGTAGAATGTAAAGCTGAAAAAGTAAGCTTTGTAGGCAATGGGAAGCAACTTTAATTTAAAAGAAAGAGTTACATTTGATTTGCATTTTAGAAAGAAGGTTGTGGTGTTGACTTGGATGGATCAACTTTTAAGGGAAAGACAGAAGTAGATGAACCTACAAAGGTAATGAGAAGGATTGTCTAGACTGAGAAGGTAGATGAAATAAGAGAGCCAGTGCAGGGAGACAGAGAGAGAGAGAGAGAGAGAGAGAGAGGAGGGGAAGGGAGGGGAAGGGAGGGGAGGGGAGGAGAGAAGAGGAGAGAGGAGAGGAGAGGAGAGGAGAGGAGAGGGAGAGAGACTGATTCAATTAAAAAGTGCAGAAATATTAAGTAAAAGCCAAAAAGTAGCCAGTGGATTTGAGAGTCATTTCATTATTGTTGTCTGCTCTCCTTCTGGAGCTTAGATTATAAGGGATTGCAGAGAGAATGGAAAATGAGCAATTGGAGGAAGGGAATTTACAAAATTATTTCTAAGTGCTTGACTGCGAAGGGAAGTTGGACACAGAGGAATCATAGGATTTAAAATTTTTTATATGTTCAAAGGTACAAAGACTTGTATCTTTGTATAACCTATGAACAGAAAGAGCTTGAAAATATAAAAGAGAAGAGTCCGAAAATTCTGCTTGAAAAAGGAAAATAAACCACAACACAAGTACAGAGATTAATTAACCCCAGACAGCAAGAGAAATACATGATTCTCTGCCACAGGAGGAAATAAAGTAATAATGGTTTTAGAGGTAAATGAATTCGTAGATGGAGTTGAAAAGCAGAGTACTGAAATAGAAGGGTTGTTGTTGACCAAAAATGCAGAAAGGCATTAGTAAAACTCATTATGCGATTTTCAATTACTGAAGCAATGGTAAAGGGCTTACTGTTTAAATTGAACTAAGAAGTGCCACTGAGGCCCAAAAAAAGAAGAGTTGGACTAAAAGCAGATTTATAAACCAATGATGCGAATCTCTTCTTGACTATTGACTCTTGCATTTTACTTACTAAGAGAATATCTGCTTCGCAAGAGGACTATTTCTAGAGTGTTTTATTTATTTCCCTGAAGTTGAATCAATAAAAAATTAAAAATACATATCTATAGTTTTCTAATTTTTCTCTCCTCGAGAATTCTTTTTGTTTTTAATATGATCATTCCTAAAATTGTTTTCTTTTGCAATTATCTTACAGAAACACATAATTATATTTTCATTGCCTTTAAGTAAAGAAAAGATTATCCCATTTTATGCATTAAAAACCATCTAATAGATCACCTTCTACTCACCAGTCTCTTGGTAATTATGAAGTACAACAAAAATCGCCACTTGAGCATGCTATAGTAAAAAAGGAAAAAAGTCAAGGAAAATGCCTCACACGTAGGAGTCACTCAGTCAGTGTTTGGGGAATCCAGGTATCTATTGGAAGCCGGGCCAAATTCAGAGCCAGTCCCTGGCACAGTTCTAGCCCTTTGTGACTTTGGGCTGTGTCCTGGAGGCATCAGCACTCTTGACTGGGCTCTGCAGCCTCAGTGCAGACATCAGTAGGCTTGGCAGGAGTGGTCTTGACATTGGCAGGGCTTGTGAACAGTGGAGGCACCTTGGGGGATGCTCAGTGGCGATCTGGTCAGAGGACACTGGAAGCATAGCTCTTTACACACACAACAGACACCCCAGGGTGCTGCGGAGGGAGACAAGATCCATTCCATGTAATTATCTGCAAACTCTTCTGTGGAGACCAGAGGCATCTCCGTGGTATTCCCAAAAGCATTACCCGAGAAACTGAGATGAAGGATTTAGGGTATTCAGAAAGCAGATGAAGAGAATAACTGTGTTATAGCTGACATGTGGATCCTCATTTTAGCCCCTAGTGAGATAACCAGGAAAACAAGGGCTTCATATTCACAGGCCTTAAATCCTCCTTTTTCCTCTCCTACTTTTAAGTTTGTATCCATCTTTTAAAATGACTACTACCGCTGCTAAAGTAACAAAAATGATAGTAGTCATACATTTTATAGCATACTTATCTACTACTACGTGCCAGTGTATATTTGTTAATAACTGTATCTCAATCATCTCATTTCAGCCTCAAAAATATAACCCCAGAAGAGAGGTAATATCCTTATTTTGCAGGTTGATTATATTGTGAAATTGAAATTCGAAGAGATGAACATCAATAGCCACATTTGCATACCTAGTTTTGTGGAGCTAGGGCTAAAAACTGTTAACTCTGTTCTTGATGCTAAAATGACTTTCACCCCTTACTGCAGATGTGACCTTACATCTCAAGCTGCTCCTTTGTGTACTATAAACCTACATGGTACAGTAACAAGGAAAGTCCTATGTGGGCTGATATTCTGTGAGAGATGCTTTCCTCTTTCTATTTTTTGTCTTTGTATCGTTGTTTTTAGAGACAGGGTCTTACTCTATCACCCAGGTTGGAGTGCTGTGGCATGATCATAGCTCCCTGTATCCTCAACCTCCTGGGCTCAAGCGATCCTCTTGCTTCAGCCTCCTGAGTAGCTGGGACTACAGGCACGTGCCATCACACCTGGCTAATTTTTAAAAACTTTTTGTAGAGATGGGGTCTTGCTGTGTTGTCCAGGCTTTTCTCGAACTGCTAGGCTCAAGTGATCCTCCTGCGTTGACCTCCCAAAGCACTGGGACTATAGGCATGAGTCACTGCACTAGGCTTTTATGTTTGTCTTTGAATAAGAAAATTTAATTAACCTGTCTAAATAAGAACACATTATATGAAAAGCTGAAATTGGATATGAAATTATGCAAATTAAACCAATAATAGCAGTTGTTAAAGTTATATTGCTATAGAATATTAGGAATTTGGTTATTTTCACTGGAATATATCATTACACCTAAGCTATCTCTTTGTGAATAAAACAGTAACACCAAATCCTTTATATTCATAGTTTTGCCTTTTCATAATACGATTATAATATTATGTGTGTATTAAATACATTTAATAATATTTACTCCTTCCTAATTATGCTTCTTACTCTTATTTTTAAAGCTAACATGATAAAATTTTCATTTTGAACAACTTTTCAAACTTCGCTCTAAAAAATGAAAGTTCTCTTTCTGGCATAAGTTATTTACTATTAGCATGAAGAAACAACACTGGTTACTCACACGAGAATAAGTGGGTAGTAATGTAGCTAACAAAGGAAATCAGATAAATCTGGATTTTACTTTACTTTTAAAATTGCCCTTTTAAAATATTACTCTTGATACATTTAACGAATAGGAATTCCCTAAAATTATGACTACATCATGGTACATATCATCCTCTGGGTTCCCATTTAATGAATTGCGAGTAGATCATCAACAGTGTCTTTTTCAATCGTTCCACTAGAGAAAATCCAAATTCTCTCACTGTTATTAAAACTTAAAAAAAGGAAATACAATTTCATTTTAAAAGCATTTAATCTCTGAAAAGCAAAGTAAACAAAATAGAATTTTTCTCAGTCACTCCATAATATTATCCAGATATTGCAAGGGGCTATTGGTTTGGCCAACAGAGATACATCAACAAAAAATATATGTATGTTTGCATATTAGAAAGCCCAATAACAGCGACAGCAAGAAAATTCAAGTCCATTTGAATAATATCCCCCTAAGTTGTAAACACTTAAAGCACCTTTCCCAGCCCAGTGAGGTGGTGTCAAATCAGAAAGAAACATTAAAATGTTCCTTATTCACTTAAATCTCTTGTCCAACTACTAGATTGAGTAACTGTGTGGAGCAGAACTCTTGCTACATCAGTATGTGATATGAGCAAGAAATAAAACTTTGTTGCAGTAAGACACTGAAGTTTGACTGTTGTTTGCTATAACTAGTATAATTTATGATGACTTATGAGTAGACTTGCTGGATCACAGGCTATGAGTAGGTCCAAATTTACTAGAAAATGAAACTTTACAATTATTGTTGAATCAATGTATAGTCACATGAGTACACTATGAAAGTATTCTAGTGGCTTCATATTCTCCCCAACACTTTCTATTGTCAGATGTAAACATTTTTGCCAACAGAGTGGTATAATATATTGAACATAGACTTAATTTGAATTTTTCTGAGTAAATAATGAGAATGGACAAATGCTTATTGACTCTTTGGTTAACTTCTTCCATGATACACTTGTGCAAGTCTTTTACTCATTTTTTTTTTGTTAGGTTCTTTATGACCTCTCTCTCCCCCTACCAACACACACAGTTACTAACTCTTTGTCTGCTATATATCTTGCAAATATCTACTCCCAGTTTGAAGTAGGTGTTCTTTATGGTATCTGTGTTCAATTGATATTATTAATCCACTTCTTAATATATGCAGATTGTAGAAAATTTGGAAAACAAAAATTCATAATAATCCTACCAGTAAAGGTAGCAACTCTTAATAGTTGGTATATTTTTATTTAGTGAGAACCTGTGAGGAAATGACAGTTTATCATAGATTTTTAGAATGAGAAGGTTTTTTAAAGGGAAATATACTAACATCTATTGTGTATCTATAACATAATAGGCTTTGTGGTAATGCACTTTACATGTGTTATTTTACTTAACTCAATATCTTTTAAGAAGCATGATATAAAGTAATTATAACTCTTGTAATTTCTATGTGGCTCATTATTTTATAGAAATCTAAGAGAGTCTCATTTTTTTATAGAAATGTGAAGTCAAAGACTAGTCATAAAGTCACAAATTAATAAGTACAAAGCCAAGACAATAATCTATGTCTCCTGATTTCTATTTTAGTTATCTTTCTACCATATTGCACATTAAAAGTTTTGAGGGAGTAAAAATAATATGAACACATTTTTCTACACCTGAAATCCTAAAGCAAAGGTTGAGATTTTGTCAATCCTTGATTATACACTTAAAACTGGATTATGGCACCTCGTATATGTCCTTTATGATTGTCTAGAAGAGGTGTTCGGCTTTTTCCATTGTCTGCTATTGATTATATTGTAAAATCTATGTGTTTAGTAGCTCACACTTCTTAAAACTGTGTGGTTTCAAGCATATTGATTTTCAATAATGTTACTGATTAACCTGAATCACACAGTTGTTATAAAGATTCTGTTCAATTAGTGGTCTCAACATTCTTAATATTACTTGGCCAAAATTTTACCTTTTTTGTTTTTAAAGAACATTTAAGTAAGTTGATTAAAGTTAAGAAGGCATTTTCTTGTTTTTAATCATAAAAGAAAAAAGTAATAGTTTATTTCTGGAAGTATAAAAATGTCATCTTTGAGTCAAGTTCTTATGTTACACATAACAGTTAAGGTTGTTGGGCATGTAATTATGGACAGAAATTGCATTTGGTAATTCAGGGCTAAGTCGAATGTAAGCAGAAATTTAAAAACAATACTTCTCCATTTTTATAGGTACTTGATGTACAAACATTTATAAAACACCTTTGAAAAATGTACTTTTCTGAAATTAGTTTTTAATGAAAATATAGAAAATTTATATATTGCTGTTTTCTACAAAACAGGTAAAAACTTAAGTTTACAATAGTACCATGTGAAAAAGAACAATATAGTAATAAGGAATTATGAAGGTGATTTTACAACATGAGTTGCAATTCACTATATACTGAGACTGCTTCTAAAATGTATTATCAAAATAAAAATCCTTAAAAATGTTTCATTCTGTCTGTAATGTTCAGACCTGTAATAAACATGCACGTTGTCCATATGTGCTTTACAAATCAAAACAAAAAGGGCTTAATCACAGATAAAGACACTCACATGTTCAATTTATGATTTTTAGAAATTCCACTCATGTGAACATTCATTTAGAAAATCATCGCCTTTGAAGAGGAGAAGAGTTTTGTATTAGTCCATTTTCATGCTACTTATAAAGACATACTCAAGACCGGAAAGAAAAAGAGGTTTAATTGGACTTACAGTTCCACATGGCTGGGGAGGCCCCCGAATCGTGGTGGGAGGGAAAAGTCACTTCTTACATGGCAGCAGCAACAGAAAATGAGTATGATGCAAAAGCAGAAACCCCTGACAAAACCATCAGATCTCGTGAGACTTATTCACCACCATTAGAACAGTACAGGGGAAACTGTCGCCATGATTCAAATTACCTCCCAATGGATCCTTCCCACAACACGTGGGAATTATGGGAAGAGAATTCAAAATGAGATTTGGGTGGGGACACAGAGCCAAACCTTATCATTCTGCCGCTGGACCCTCCAAATATCATGGCCTTAAATTTCAAAACCAATCATGCCTTCCCAATAGTCCTCAAAAGTCTTAACTCATTTTAGCATTAACCCAAAAGCCCACAATCCAAAGTCTTATCTGAGACAAGGCAAGTCCCTTCCACCTATGAGCCTGTAAAATCAAAAGCAAGCTAGTTACTTCCCAGATTCAATGGTGGCACAGGTATTAGGTAAATACAGCTGTTCCAAATGGGAGAAATTGGCCAAAACAAAGGGGTTAAAGGGCCCATGCAAGTCTGAAATCCAGCAGCGCAGTCAAACTTTACAGCTACAAAGTGATCTCCTTTGACTCAGGTCTCACATCCAGGTCACGCTGATGCCAGAGGTGGGTTCCCATGGTCTCGGGCAGCTCCGCCCTTGTGGCTTTGCAGGGTACAGCCTCCCTCACATCTGCTTTCACGGCTGGCATTGAGTGTTTGCAACTTTTCCAGGTACATGGTGCAAACTGTCAGTGGATCTACCATTCTGGGGTCTGGAGGACAATGGCCCTTTTCTCACAGCTCCACTAGGCAGTGCCCCATTCCGGACTGTGTGTGAAGGCTCCAACCCCACAATTCCCTTCTGCACTGCCCTAGCAGAGGTTCTCCATGAGGCCCCCGCCCCTGCAGCAAACCTTTGCCTGAGCATCCAGGCATTTCCATACAACTTCTGAAATCTAGGTGGAGGTTCCCAAACCTCAATTCTTGACTTCTGTGTACCCACAGGCTCAACACCACAGGGAAGCTGCCAAGGTTAGGGACTGGGACATAGGGCACCAAGTACATAGGCTGCACACAGCATGGGAACCTGGGCCAGGTCCATAAAACCACTCTTTCCTCTGGGGCTGTGATGAGAGGGGCTGCCATGAAGATCTCTGACATGACCCGGAGACATTTTCCCCATGGTCTTGGGGATTAACATTAGACTCCTTGCTACTTATGCAAATTTCTGCAGCTGGCTTGAATTTCTCCCCAGAAAGTGGGTTTTTCTTTTCTACTGTAGAGTCGGGATGCAAATTTTCCAAACTTTTATGCTCTTTTTCCATTCTAAAACTCAATGCCTTTAACAGCACCCAAGTTGCTTCTTGAATGCTTTGCTGCTGAGAAATTTCTTCCACCAGATACCCTAATTCATCTCTTTCAAGTTCAAATTTCTACAAATCTCTAGGGCATCGACAAAATGCCACCATTCTCTTGGCTAAAACATAACAAGAGTCACCTTTGTTCCAGTTCCCAGAAAGTTCCTCATCTCCATCTAAGAACACCTCAGTCTGGACCTTATTGTTCACATTGCTATTAGTATTTTGGGCAAAGCCATTCAACAAGTCTCCAGGAATTTTCAAACTTTCCCACATTTTCCTGTCTTCTTCTGAGTCCTCCAAACTATTCCAACCTCTGCCTGTTACCCAGTTCCAAAGTCTCTTCCACATATTTGGGTATCTTTTCAGCAATGCCCCACTCCTGGTAACAATTTACTGTATTAGCCAATTTTCACGCTGCTGATAAAGACATACCCACGACTGGGAAGAAAAAGAGGTTTAATTGGACTTATAGTTCCACATGGTTGGGGAGGCCTCAGAATCATGGTGGGAGGCAAAAATCAATTTTTACATGGCAGTGGCAAGAGAAAATGAAGAACATGCAAAAGCGGAAACTCCTGATAAAACCATCAGATCTCGTGAGACTTATTCACTACTGTGAGAACAGTATGGGGAAACCGTCCCCATGATTCAAATTATCGCCCACCAGGTCCCTTCAACAACACATGGAAATTATGGGAATACAATTCAAAATGAGATTTGGGTGGGGACACAGAGCCAAACCATATTAAGTTTGTAATCTTGATATATTTTGAGGAGCACCAGGGAAAAAAAAGTCAAATCTTAGGGAGGTAGAGCTGACTGCATTCAGAGCAGGAAAAGTTGAATGATAACGAAAGAAAGAAAAAAAGATAATAAGGAAAGAAGCCACAAGGCCACATGGTGGAAATGAACTCTTTCCTGCCTAGAAGTTTTTGCCAAAATATATCCAATTTGAATTTTAATTGAGACAAAGAGAGATGTTGCTGGGCTCTTTAGTAAACTGCTTGTGATTCTGATGTAAGGCATTAGTCACGCTGCAGTTTGTGGGGCAGGTACTCTCGGTTCAGTATCAAGAGCGTATCAGTTTATGGAACAAAATCGTTACACATAGTTAGGCTTTAAGAAACTCAAATACATGCTCCCTACCTCGATCTCCTCAAAATAGTCACCAATGGGCAGAGTGTGAAAGGAACCCAGGCAGTATCACACTGCATGGGGATTCCATGTCACCACGGCTCATGAAGCAATTTGTGACCACTGGACGTAGACATAGTTTGTCATGCAAGATAGATGATCCCAGTCAACTCACATCTCCATGATCCTTCATTTTGCCTTTCTGACTTTTTTTTAAAGCAAATCAATGAGTGTTCCCCCCCCCCCATTTTCTTAACAGTATTTTCATTTTTATAGATTTAGAGGGTAGAAGTACAGACTTCTCAGATGCATATATTGTGAAGTGATGAGGTCTGGGCTTTTAGTGAACCTATCACTTGAATAATTAACATCGTACCCAATAGGTGATTTTTCAAGCCTCACCTCCTCCTCGCCCTCACACTTTTTGGAGTCTCCAGTGTCTATCATCCCAGTCCATACGTCCGTGCCTACCCACTGTTTAGCACCGCTTATAAGTGAGTCAATGACAGTTTTACAAAACACAATATTATAACTTCTTTTATTTTTCATTCTATGTCCTTGGAGGATTTCAAATAAATTCATATACAGTAAGAATATATAACAATTACCAAAATAATAAAATTCTCTTAGAGAAAATTGTCAACATTACTAAATGTCCATGGCAATAGTACATATTGATGATGACAAGAAACTGACCACCAACAAATACTCTTTAACATTTAAGTTTGGCAAGTTTTTGGACCCTATCCCATCCCACTCCCCCAAATAAGACAGGGCTGAAGAAGACTCAATGAAAATTTCATTATTATTATCTAGTTATGGCATCTTCTTTAGAATTCAATTTTATATTTAATCAATTACTTAAACAGACCAGAAACAGAAATTTTTTTTTTTTTTTTTTTTTTTTTTTTGAGACAAAGTCTCGCTCTGTCACCAGGCTGGAGTGCAGCAGCACGATCTCGGCTCACTGCAAGCTCCACCTCCTGGGTTCACGCCATTCTCCTGCCTCAGCCTCCCGAAAAGCTGAGACTATAGGCACCTGCCACCACGCCCGGCTAATTTTTTTGTATTTTTAGTAGAGACGAGGTTTCACCATGTTTGCCAGGATGGTCTCGATCTCCTGACCTCGTGATCCACCCGCCTCGGCCTCCCAAAGTGCTGGGATTACAGGCGTGAGCAACTGCGCCCGGCCCATTTTCTGTTTTATGCTATCATTCATTGTCATCCTCAGACTAGGAAAATTTCCAAAATAGAAGACAGCTGAAAGTAAGAGTACTGTTTTAGAATTTAATCGCCTTAAGTATTTTTCTTACAAATTCCCTAGATTTTATTTTTGCTGCTGCAAAAATACTCCACTCAAAGCCAATACTACTTTCAGTTCTTCCTGGTTATTAAGATCTTTCTTTTAGTATCAATTACAGTTTTTTCCCCTCTGTCTTCATATCTCAGTCCTGCCCCTCCTTCTACTCCATTTCTTGCAGGACTGATGCCAGTAGAACCCGTGGAAAGGCTTACAGGTCATAAAGGTTTTATTGTTGTTGTTATTGCACTGGTTTATCATTTCTGCACGTGTTGGGGGATGATATAACAGTTTTAGGTTCTTCTGCTAAAATAAAAAAAAAAATATTCCCAGAAAAGTAACTTTCCTTTCAAAAGCTTAGTTTAAAAAACTCCAGTGGCTCATGCCTGTAATCCCAGCACTTTGGGAGGCTGAGATGGGTGGATCTCCTGAGGTCAGGAGTTCAACAGCACTCTGAACAATATGGCAAAACCCTGTTTCTACTAAAAATAAAAAAAATTACCTGGGCGTGGTGGCAAGCACCTGTAATCTCAGTTACTCAGGAGACTGAGGCAGGAGAATCGCTTGGACCTGGGAGGCAGAGGTGGCAGTTAGCTGACATCACGCCACTGCACTCCAGATTGGAGACAGAGCAAGACTCTGTCTTACAAAAAATTAATATTAAGCCTATTATAGAGATTAATGTTGCTGAATAATCGAGCTGATATTAAACAGAAATGAGCCAACTTATACCGTCAGTATGAAATGGTATAAAAAAGCTTTCCTTTTTTCTAATAGTAAGGTCACAATTTTTGTTGCTGTTTTTTGGTTTGACTTTTTTTTTTTTTTTTTTTTTGGAGACAGTCTTGTTCTGTTGCCCAGGCTGGAGTGTAGTGGCATGACCTCGACTCACTGCAACCTCTGCTTCCCAGGTTGAAGTGATCCTCTTACCTCAGCCTCCCCAGTAGCTGGGATTACAGGCACCTGCCACCATGCCCAGCTTTTTTAAGTAGAGATACGGTTTCACCATGCTGGCCAGGCTGGTCTTGAACTCCTCACCTCAAGTGATCCACCTGCCTTAGCCTCCTAAAGTGCTGGGATAACTGGCATGAGCCACAGTGCTGGGCCCACTATTATTATTATTATTATTTTATTGAGATGGGTCTCACTCTGTCACCCACGTTGGAGTGCAGTGGCCCCTTGGCCTCCCAAAGTGCTGGGATTGCAGACGTGAGCCACCATGCCCGGTCAAAAACCACTATTTATTGGAGTTCACAGTCATGAACATTGCTAATTATAGTTTGAAGATTTAACACCCCTGCCCCCGCCCTGAGAAAAGCTAAACTTCCTGCAGATTATAAGAACAAATCTACACACAGACTGCAAATAGCGTGATGGAAACTTGAATTAAAGCTAACAAGAAATGCATAGCAGTTAGGCTATAACACGGTAATAAAACGAAAGAGACACATGCAGCCCACATCATAAAGCATCACATTGCAAATTTACAAGCACAAATAGGAAAAAATTGTCAAATGTCCAGAAATATTTAGCTCTAAAACTCCGACCATACACCAAATAAAATACACCTCTAAAGAATTTTTATGCACCTTCAGGTGAAGAACTTTACTATTAGACCAGCCTGGCCAACATGGCGAAACCCCGTCTCTACTAAAAATACAAAAAAATAAAGCCAGGTATGGTGGCATACGCCTGTAGTCCTAGCTATTTGGGAGGCTGAGGCAAGAGAATCGCTTGAACCCGAGAGACGGAGGTTGCAGTGAGCCGAGATCACACCACTGTACTCCAGCCTAGCAACAGAGCGAGACTCTGTCTCAATAAATAAATAAATAAAGGTGTTTTTTTTGATGCTTCTAAGACTGGAAGTATTAATCACTATTCTCTTTAAATTCTGCAAAACAGATCCTCATTATCTTTTATAGACCACTATAATCTATGCTATACAAAGCGTACGTATTCTAATGCCTGAGCTGCCTTTGAAATCATATATGGCTAAGTAGCTGGTTAAAATTTTTAACTAAAAATATACATTTGCCAATATTTTTGTCCATTAAATTTATAAAGGAAAGAGAGAAATGCTTCCAGTTTCAAATTTTTGGAAATTTAAACTCCACATTCTGACTTATTTTTGGCTGCAAGCAGGCATATCTGCATCCTTTTATTCTTTTTATAATTTACCCTCTCTTGTCTCAGAGGTACTAATCTTATTTTTCTTTTCTTTGTTTTCCTTAGTTGAAGCATGATCTGGGTTGAAGGTTAACGGAATTTTTTTAAACTTAATTTCAACATTTTTAAAAGAAAAAAGTACATCTGTATAACAGGTGATAATTTTTTTTGAAAGGCCAAAGGATACCCTTTATAACTATATCACAATGTTAATGGCTCATTTGTGTTTCCTCATCTGTGCACATATTGACAATTACATATCTTACTCATTAAAAGTCAAAACAACTCAATAATTTGTATTTCAGCATTTTTTAATAATTTTAAAAACCTCATGTAATATATAGTAACATTTCTGAGAAATTATCCCTTTCCGAGGCAAGAATTTAGATCATATGGAGGATACAAATGCTAATCACTAGAAATAAACTGGTGACAACTATGTGAATTAGTTATTACTTTATTTTAATGAATCATGATACATTAATTCTGTTTAATAATTTCAGAAAATAGAAATAAAATGTGGTCATGTGATGTAGTGCAGTATGGAAATCCACATAAATGCATAAAATTGTAAAGTTGGCAAGAGAGTTAGACAAGGGAAGTAAAAAGGCCTACAAAATTTAAAACTCTTCCAGTGCTTTTAAGCCATAGTGATTATTAAAAATTATATTGTCTACTGGAAAAAAGGATACGTATTTAGAAGTTCCCCACTTCTGTAAATCAGTTAAAGAAAAAAAGCTCATAAAGGCAGCGGTACGTTCGCTCTAATACTTTATGATGGTAGGCGACATTGATGAATGTATCTAAGGTACGAATGACCCTGAAATGTAACATCTCATGACCTGCAGGTGTTTCCACACTGCCTTCCCCTTGCTCAGGAGTTGTAATTGCTCTTGCAGGTTGCCTGTGAATTGTACATCTTTGCTAAAATTGAATCTTGCCCCTTTCACATACTCTACTATATGCAAGCACAATTTCCTCCACAGCCGTGGGTAACTGTCTTTGTCCTGAAGTTGTGATTCAGGACATCTAGAAAATACTCCTTTCCTCAATTCACTTCCTCATCCTTCCATTGCCTTAATTTCAAATGTCTTTACAATGATTCAATTTTCTGAAAGTTGTCCCATCTAGTCGTATGTCATATGAAGTGGGACTGAGTCCTGATTGTCTTAAAAGGTTATATAAATCTGTTTTAGCAATTCATAATTTTGTGATCAACTCTAATTTTTTTTTTGGTTTTAGAAATATTCAGCCTGATGAGTTGGCATGGGAATTCATGAAATAGTGAAAGACTTGGAAATCACTCGCTTCATAGACATGTAATTGCACCCAAATATGAAACTGATTTGGAAATCACTAATTGTTTCTATAGCTTATGTCTGGGGTCTCCTAAGCCTCTGGCCATCTGTGGCCTGTTAGGAACCAGGCCACACAGCAGGAGGTGAGTGGTGGGTGGGTTAGCAAGCAGTACCACCTGAGCTCTGCCTGCTGTCAGATCAGTGGGGGCATTAGATTCTCATGGCAGCACCCCCCTATTGTGAACTGTGCACGCGAAGGATCTAGGGTGTGCACTCCTTATGAAAATTTAACTAATGCCTGATGATCTGAGGTGGAACAGTCTCATCCCGGCACCATCCCCTGTATCCTCTGCCATGCATCTGTGGAAAAATTGTCTTCCATGAAAACGGTCCCTAGTGCCAAAATCGTTGGTGTATTAGTTCGTTTTTACACTGATGATAAAGACATAACCGAGACTGGGTCATGTATAAAGAAAAAGAGGTTTAATGGAGTCACAGTTCTGCGTGGCTGGGGAGGCCTCACAATCATGGCGGAAAGCGAAAGGCGCTTCTTACCCGGTGGTGGTCAGAGAGAATGGGAACCAAGCAAAAGGGGTTTCCCCTTATAAAAAGGCTAGATCTCGTGAGACTTATTCACTACCACAAGAACAGCATGGGGGAAACCACCGCCAAGATTCAATTATCTCACTAGTTCCCTCCCACAACATGTGGGAATTATGGGAGGGAAAATTCAAGATGAGATTTGTGTAGGGACCCAGAAGCCGTATCAACTGGGGACCACTGGCTTATAATGTCAGTCTGGTCAACATCAAATGTTGGATATAATTTCATAGTTTAAAATTCACTAAAGATAGGCCTGGCGTACTGGCTCACGCCTGTAAATCCCAGCACTTTTGGGAGGCCGAGGCGGGCGGATCATGAGGTCAGGAAATCGAGACCATCCTGGCTAACACGGTGAAACCCCGTCTCTACTAAAAATACAAAAAAATTAGCCGGGGGCGGTGGCAGGTGCCTGTAGTCCCAGCTACTCGGGAGGCTGAGGCAGGAGAATGGCGTGAACCCGGGAGGTGGAGGTTGCAGTGAGCTGAGATCGTGCCACTGCACTCCAGCCTGGGCGACAGAGCGAGACTCCGTCTCAAAAAAAAAAAAAAAAAAAAAAAAAATTCACTAAAGCTAGTCATTATATATATATATACACACACACACATAAAATTGTTAAGAACAATATCATTTTTTCTTTCAACTATAGTATTATGTCATATTAAGAAACTATCTGCAGTTTTCCCTTTCTGAATAATATTTAAACATCAACATTTTTACGGATACCTTCCTTGAACTACATTTTCACAACTGCAAATTGAAAACTTACCTTAAATAATATCGCTTTGCTAATATGTTGAAAATAAATTTGCTTGTTTTATTCCATTTTCTAAAGTTAGGCAATGACTAGTTGACAGAGAATTTCAAATCATTTCATGTGGAAAGACCTGACTTTCAAAAACTTATGTATTAGGTTGGTGCAAAAGTTATTGTGGTTTCTGCCATTCAGTGGCAAAAACCGCCATTACTTTTGCATCATCCTAGTAGTTATCTTTATTCATGTTGAATTGTTGATACTTTCTAGAAGAGAAGCTCTTTTTTAGAGTTGAAAGTTTTATATAAGTTCATCTACTCTCAACCTGAACCTTTATTATTTTTCATCATATATTATGCAAAATAATTATGTCTTATAAGCACGTGAAGTTTATCATGAGAATTTGATGTTTGGCCCTACTCATTATGGACTTTTGGCTACTTGATGTTAACCTTAAAAGCTGTAGTCACAAGTCAAAGTATAAAAGAAAGATAGCTTAGACAAGTGCATGGAATCGACTAGGCTTAAACTAACGAACTGCGCATGCTGCATGAGAAAGCTGAGACCTCTAGGCTTAGCTGGAAAGTAGAAGGAGAAAAACTGGGATGTGCCCCACTGGTGCTGGGGAGGGGTGGAGGGAGTCATCAGGGTTTCAGACCTTAAAGTATTAACTGTAAAGGTTTCTTTCCACATATTTATCTGTTCCATGCACATTTGTGTGCTTATTAGCTGCTAGGCTCTTGGGACATTTTGGTGAATAAGAACGTTCCAGAGCCTGCCTTCAAGAGTTTATCGTCTACTGGAGGAGTCATACAAACAAATGGATAATAACGGCCTACATTAAATAATGATAAATTAACAATGCTGCTACGACAAGAGGATAAAGGAGAATATCTGAGAGATTCACCTGAGGAAAATTTTTCTCTGCTCAGGTGACTTTAGTCAGAAGCATAAATGTGAAACCTATAAAGAACTGTGGGGAGAGACAGCTGTCCTTAACGAGGGTGCACGATTGGGAATTGAAGAGCCAGTACTGGCAGGTGGACCAGTAGACCAGGTGGCTGGAATTCAGGGAGGGAGAGGATGGAGATGATGTTAGAGAGAGACCATGAGACTGGAATGTGCATATTTAAATCCTAAAAAAAGAAAGACTTTTTTTTTTTTTTTTTTTTTTAAGAAACAAAAGTCATTATACAGCTCCTTTTCCAAATCTGTAAACATCTTTAAGTCTCAACAGTTTGTGTGTTATAATAACACAAAAATATTTAAAACCCTTCAACAGTCAAGTTTTTACAGAGACATTTAAAACAAGAAAACAAACCCTTTCCCCAAATCTACAACCTACCAGTTAAATGCACTGACCTGTCAGAATCTATGTAAAGAGGGCCGGGCGCGGTGGCTCAAGCCTGTAATCCCAGCACTTTGGGAGGCCGAGACGGGCGGATCACGAGGTCAGGAGATCGAGACCATCCTGGCGAACACGGTGAAACCCCGTCTCTACCAAAAAAATACAAAAAACTAGCCGGGCGAGGTGGCGGGCGCCTGTAGTCCCAGCTACACAGGAGGCTGAGGCAGGAGAATGGCGCAAACCCGGGACGCGGAGCTTGCAGTGAGCTGAGATCCGGCCACTGCGCTCCAGCCCCGGCGACAGAGCGAGACTCCGTCTCAAAAAAAAAAAAAAAAAAAAAAAAAAAAAAAAAAAAAAAGAATCTATGTAAAGAACAATTTTCTAATAAAAGACTGCTTTATCACAAAAAGCATCACTCCAGGAAATTTCCTTGAATATTCTTATCTGTCACTGTCTTTAAAAGTCTTTTTTAAATTAAAAAATCTGATGGTGAAAGCAGGAGAGATCTAAAGTGAATATATTGAAATACATGTGGATGATACACACAGGCATGTTCCTCCCAGCTCTGCAGGAAGAAGATGAAGCAACGTACGCAACGAATTAAAATGCTTGTCACCTCGTGGATTCCGGACAGAGGGCAGTCTTTAAGACCCAGCGATAGTATTTGTCTGGAGAGGAAATGTTGCTTTTTGACAGATGAGAGAAATCCCCTCAGTGTCGGCTGTGGAAAGAGAGAAGCGAAGTCAGTCACCTGGTGGTGAAGGCCAGTAAAACAGCGAAGCAGGAGGAAAATTTTTCTCTCCCTCTCTCTCTTTCTCTCCCTCTTTTCTCTCCGTAGGATCCACCTCCTATTCTCTCAACTCTTTTAGCATAACCTTCAAAGGAGAACGTTCCCTTCTGACTTGATTATCTTCTTTTCCCCACTGAGAAAATACCTCTCAGCTACAAGACATATTTTAAGTCTATGCAGGACTTCGGGGATTCTGTTATCTTGCCAGGGAAATTGATCATTGCTAATGCCTGGGACTGGAGCTAAATTAGCTACCAGAGTAAGCCTGACGGAGGAAGGCTTTCATCATACACTCTTCTCTTCAGTTTGAACACATTTGCTTGAAATTTGCCGCATGATGCTGACCAGGGAAGCAGCTTTTTTTCTCGGGATGCAGCAATTCGCTGGTTTCTAAGCTTATTGCAGAAGAAGAAATAATCTTAAATAGAGTGGATATCTTTTTCCTTTTTTTCTTTTGGCCCCTGTTTCAATCGACTCAGCTGTGTTGCACCGCGGTACAGATCACCTGTCACTAAATCTTTGAGGAAGTAAAACAAAGTGAATTATTATTATTTATTTATTTTCCTTATTTTTAACCCGGTGGAGGCGGCGTGACCACGAAGAATGAGACTGAGAGGAGCTGCCGGGGCTTGGAGGAGGATAAAGCTGAGTTTAAGCTGGAAACTAAAAGACTAGATTGTTTTTGGGTGCCACTCGCCCGGTTCCTCTCCACTTCGTTTAGTTGCACTCCATGGACAGATCAACGAACCTGGACATTGAGGAGCTCAAGGTACGTGCGGGTCCGGGCGGGCTTCGCGGCCGCTTCTCGGCGCTCCCCGCTCTCCCCTCTCCTTCCCGCGGCTCCTCTAGCGGCGCGGAGTAGTTGGTGATCCCGCGGGACGTCGAGGGGGCGTTGGGGGGACGCGCACCCGGGCGCAGGCGCCCCTCCTGGGGCCGAGGACACGGAGGGCGGCTCTCCCGACCCCGGCTGCACTCCCGGGCTGGGCGCCCTCCCCGCCTGCTCGTCCCGCCAGCGGCCACCCCATCCTCCTCCTGGTCCGTGACGGCAGCATTTGGGGTGCAGACCCTGCGCCTCGTGCTGACTCGTCTCCCCGGGGAGGCAGCGGCACCAGCTCTGCCGACTGTCACCTGCTTTCCCAGCAAAGTTGTCCGAGCTGCGCCTCCACTTAGCCTCCTGTCCCCGGCTCCGATCCCGCCTGTGCCCCCGCCCGGCACGGGGACAGTGCATTTCCGCTCGGAGATTCGCGTGACAGAGGCATCTGCAGCGACAGCCCGTTTTTATCCCAGAACTTCGTGAGACCCCCTTTCCCCCCCCACCCCACCGCCCGCGGGCACGGTTTCCTCCACGCAGTTGCAGTGCTGGGGCTGGAGAGGGTCCCCTGCTGCCGGGGACGACGAGCCTGCCCCAGCCCCAGGCGCGGGAGCAGGTCGGGTGACTGGGGCGGGGAGGCGGGAGCCAGGCTGGTAGGGGCGGCATCTGCGGGGCTCCGGCAGCTCTCGGTCCCCGACCCGCCTGGAGCCCCCCGCCCCCGCCGCTCCGCAGGGTCCCCTCGCCGCGCCCTCTCCCTCTGGGGTCCCCTCCTCGGCCGCGAACGCCTTCCTGGCGGGAGCATCCGGGCTGACAACGCGCCCCTCTGCCTATGGGCACCGCTGCCTGCTTCCCTTCAAGAAAACAAAAATGTATATATATACAAACAATAAATAAAAACTTTAAAAAACCAACAAACCACAAAATACTTTAAATGTCCCGCTCATTGTAAACGAAAAAGCGGGAAAGGGGGCGACACTGGGAGCACCTCTTTTATTGAAATCCTCCACCCTTCTTTACCCCTAGGCATTTGGTACGCTCTACTATTTCAGAGGTTCAGAGGGATTCTGGCTTCTTTGATCAGTGAGAATGTCTAGGCAGCCCCCACCCGCTGGAGAAATGAGTAGAGGTTTGCCCTGCAATGTCAAGGAAATGGGTTTGTCCGACAAGCTAGGCAGGCTGCAAAATCCCCTGCGGAGCTCCAAAGCCTCTATCTGCAGCCTGTCCTGTGCCCTGGCCAGGGAGCACGCCGGAGCCCAGTTCTCCGGGCGCCCCAGATTGCATAGACGCGGAAGGAAGGAGGGACAGAGAACAGTGGAACCTGCTAGAATCACCCTGCCACTGATTGTAGATGCAGTCCAGGGCGGAAGGAGGACAGTCAGAAGGCCTAGAACACCACTTCCTAAGACTGAGTTCCTTGGGGAAAGGGAAGTAGGGAGGAGGCAGATTTCATGCTTCATTTAAAGTTGGCCAACAAGTTTCTGTGTTTTTGCCAAGGTCGTAGTCAGTAGACCTTGGCCTGGACTAGAAGTTTCCTCTTATCTCTCTGCTCTACTCCCATAGGACACATTGCCTTTATGTTTGCAAAGATTCCCTACTTCTTTTTCCCAAGCATCCCAGTCTCTTGGGATGAAGGGGTGGATTTTATTTGAGATGCAAAGAAGAATGTATGAAAATGACTGTGGATCTGTATTTTATGCAGAGGTGGAGTATCCAGATTATTTTTTGGTTAACTTTAGGGTATGACACAGAAGAGAGCGTTGTTCTTAAGAAAAATTGAAGGGAAAAATGATTTGGGGTGATTCTTTCCCCTGAAATCGCTTTAGTTTCCTAACTTACCCCAGTCTGAACCCCAGTGCCACTGCAATGTTGTTAAAATCAGCAGAAGAGCAAACCCACTGGGGAAACTTCTGTCTAGTATTAGTAGAAGATCTCAGCTTAATGTCACCTTTCCCGCACAGATAATCCAGAGATCCTCATAATCAGAGTGTACTGAACTCAGTGCCCTGGCAGCAGAGGGTAGGGAACTGGCAAGGCTTGGGCATGTGGTGGTGTGTTGGCAATGACTGGGAAGAAATGAAGGCATGTTAGATACAAGGATGTATTGAGGTTGTTGAGAAATTATGTCAAGGACAAGCTACTTCTGAGAGTCAAAACTGGCAAGTGAGGAGATGTCGTCAAGCCTTATTAGAAAATGTTTCAGATCCTGCAGTTTGGGGAATAAATTTGTGTTGTCAGTTTTGACGACACTTGTGGAATACGAAGGCTGTGGAATACTTCTGAAATACATACACTTTGTAGAGATGAATGCAGTGCACGTGGAATAACTTGTCTAGATTTCTTCTTTTCAGCGAAGTTGTTTGGCTTGGTTTTCTAGACTTTCCAGTTCAAGTAAGTCTGGTGGCTTCTTGCTGAAGAGCCTCCCAGGGTGATCAGTGGAAAGAGGGAAGAAAAAAGCTAGGATACTTGTTTTTGGCATTATTTGCATGTTTTGACTTTTCCTATGATCTAATAATGCTTACATTAAGACACATCCACACAGAACTTTGGTTTTTATGATGCTTTAAATACACAAAAAAAGTTTACTGGGGTTGGATACATAAATAAATGTGCGTAATACTATAAAAATACAGTTTAGCTTAGTTTTAGATGATTAGTGTTATTGTTAGGTGAAGCTGCTTACCTCAAGTTTTAAGAAAGAAAGATTCTGATAACTTATCTTTATTTGGGATAAACTATTTTCTCTTTGAGATTTTAACAATTTTTTTATTTTTTGCCTTGCTGGGTGTGCAAACATTGATTTTTTTTAAATGTACTGTACATTGTAAATAGTGTTTTCTTTTGCAAACTTTTAAACTAAAGATAAGCTCTAATTGTTAAGCTATTGCTGCCATTACTACAACTAAACAATATGCATATTAAAGTGTTTATTTGATGGAAAACTGAAATATAGTTATGTGTGTAAAACTTGCTAATGAAGGTAAGTATGTTTCATCTTCTATTCTGCCCACAAACTCCTGATGAAACAGATCAAGAAAAGGGAGAGAGTTCTCATCCAAAGAATGTGTGTTCTTTTCCCTTTGATCTCTGTTTCTCTGTCCAATGAATGTATAAACTTTACTCTGGATTTTGCCCTGGTGTTTACTTTAAAGAAGAAACAACATCAAACAATCCAAAATATGGGTTACTGCTTTGGAAATGTGGGTGTTAATGAATATTGATGTTAGAAAAAGCCCCGTCCATCCTGGAGTATCTGAGTTACAGAGTACTGGGTGCCTTTTAGCAGGTGAGATTTAAATACTAGCTTTAGCCTTTATTTTAGCTCTGTTTTAAACTACTGATCTTATGTACTGAAAAGGAGACGACTAAGTTTTAGAGCGGACACTTTAAAATTTACTTTATGTAAGATTTACTCAGAAGAGACATTGAGGCTGAATAAACGGTTATGATAAAGTCTATGACTTTGTTGATTCTTTTACTCATCTTTTAAAATATGGGTACTAATTCACCTGTATTAATTTGGCAATTAGGTTATGCTTTCAGATGCTAAGAATGTACTTGTGGATAATTGTTACCTGCTTTGAGATCAAAAATATAAAATACATCATGAGTATAGTATAATTTTTTGCAGTCATGTTAGATCCCAGCTTTTATTTATTTATCTGTCAGAATTGTTCTGTTAGTGGGCTGACTGACTGGAAGTTAAATTAGTTTTTTTTCTGCTACTTGCAGAACATGAACAGTGTGCTTCTGGAATATTTTCTGAATTATTTTGCAGGTTACAAAAATTACAAACTATATAGTTAATCTTGAGACACATCAAACAACTTTTCAATAGGGATAATATTACTTATTTGAGTTAACTAAATGTAGTCCCGTCACTGTTGCTTCATTTTTCTGTTTAATTTAACCAACATTTCATCTACCAAGAACTTGAATCTTGCCCTAGATAGGTGAGGAAAAACCTTCCCTGAATAATATAATTAGGTCATTAAGAAAGTATTGGATGGGTGAGAAATGATAATGCAGCAAAAAAAAAAAAAAAAAAATATGTATTTAAACAAAAGATTGATTTTAAAAATGCTGAGGTCTTAAAGCAGTGTCATAGTACATTCATCTACAATTTCAATCAAATAAGAGAGTTGGCACTGAGAAGAATTCTAATTTTTTTCTTTCTTTTTTTCTTTTTTTTTTTTTTTTTGGTTTGTTTCATCAATAGGACACTCAGCTCAGGGAAGTCAAGCTTGCTGCAGTGTAGGAAGCTTTCTGATGAATCTAAGTAGGTGGTATTTTGTTATGTTAGTCATTCTATAGTGAAAAATAGTACTCTCTAACAAATGGCATATTTTTAGCAGCTTGCCTTATATATTCATTTCTTGGCTGAGAAAGATGAAATGTATTTGTGAATACTGAATTATTTGACTTGTTTCACATCTAAAGGAATCATAACTTATTTCCCTCTAGGTCTAGTTCCAATTCTCTTTACAAAATAGCAAGCAGTCACAAAGACTTAGCAACAGGTAACCTTAATTTGAAAAATTAATATCATTTGAAATTGATAAACTACAATTGTATCCATTTATGGGTTACACTGTGATGTTTTACTATATATCTACAATGTGGAAAAAATTAAATGAAGCTAATTACTATATTAATCACATCACTCATTTTTTGTGGTGAGACATTTGAAATTTACCCTATTAGCTATTTTGAAATATATATATATCTTGAATTTTTAATATTTGGAAATAGAGTTGTTTAATTGAAGTTGAAATTAATGTCATGTTACAGTAGTGAAACATCGCTTATACCATTAAGAGGGATGAGGGAACATATTTGATATGAATAGAAAAAGAATTAAGAAAAATACATTTGAGGGAAGTTGGACAAATGAGTATTTTAGAACTCTTCAATGGTCTACTGTCATTACTAAGCATATGTTCCAACCTATATCCTGGCTATTACAATTTTGCTGATCTCTAGAGTTTACCAATTGAAAATACATCAAATTTTGAAGGCCCAGTAAAAAAGAATATTTCAAGATTTATGTACTCAAAATCATAGCTACACGAGATGGCTTACTGCTGTAAGATAATAAATCCACATCTGTCTTTGGGACATTTATATAATATTTAGTGAGTTGTTTCTTATGCTGTTTCAGAATTTCAGCTAAAATACAATTTGGCAGAGCTTACAACTTGAAGTTACTAAGGAAAATGACCATTTACTTTTGTTCAAAATCTCTATGAATTTTTGAGAATATGCATTTAAATTGGTAACTGTTTAAATGAGTAAATGCTTATATGTCAGGGTAAAGATTTGTACATTTATTTGTTGAGAATTGTGCTTGGTTTATGATAAAATTCTTAGCTTCTAAAACCATCTGTGACTAGAATTAAGCTACCACATTTTCTATAAACGTCACTTTAGGCACGGCATGGTGGCTCACGCCTGTAATCCCAATCCTTGGGAAGGCCGAGGCAGGTGGATCACTTGAAGCCAGGAGTTCAAGACCATCCTGGCCAACACGGTGAAACCCTATTTCTACTAAAAATACAAAAATTAGCAGAATATGGTGGTGTGCGCCTGTACTCCCAGCTCCTCGGGAGGTTGAGGCGAGAGAATTTCTTGAAGATGGGAGGCAGAGGTTGCAATGAGCTGAGATCTTGCCAGTGGAGATCTTGCCTGGGTGACAGAGTAAGACCCTGTCTCAAAAAAAAAAAAAAAAAAAAAAAGAAGAGAATATATTAATATCTAAAGTTTTTATTTTACTCAAAGTCTCTTCTTTTTCTTGGCAAATGTCTGGAAACATGGGTTTATCTATATTCTCAGTGAAACTGATGAGAGACTTCTATGCCAACCACAGAATGAGCAAATGTAAGGTTACCACCCCTCCAAGAGAATTATACAGCCTCACATTCTAAAAATTAAAAATTGTTCCAAATTGCCTTGAGAGTTTTCTTGAGGCTCCTAAACAACATGTTTGTACGTTGACTGAAAAATACTATAAGCCACAATTAGATTTTAGAACACTTTATACCACTTTGTTGGTATTAAATAGGTTATCTAGAGTGTTCTATGCAAAGTTGACATAGAAAACCTTTAAAAATAAAGGATTTTAGTATCTAGCCAGAAAATCTTTAATTACCATGGCAATGTACATCAGGGAAACAGGGGCTAAAGCTTCAGCCTTAGAAGTTAATTCCAACTGTCACCCCACACTAAAATGGAGCTCCGAAGCAGTTAGAATTTAGAAGCATGCAAAGTACAAAAGCTCACACTCTTAACAGATTGTAGCCTTTGAGGAAATTCATTTGTGCAGTGGAAAGGGTGGTGATCTGGTTAGAGTAGTACTTGGAAGACATTGTTCAAACCCTGGCTCTGCCATCCACCAGTAGTGGCACCTTGGGTATGTCCTCAAGCTTTCTTGACCAAGGGTTTCTCAGTCATTGCAAGGTGGGGATTAGATTTGATGAAAGGGTTTTGTCATAATCATTTTTAGCCACAGTTGAAGAATGTGTTCAACGTCTTTTAAACAACCTGACATTTAACTCCAGTGAAAGGGAAGTTTGGTTCAAGACAGTCTGGGGACTCTCTCCATACTTGCCTTTGGCATGTGCAGTTGACTCTGGGACCCTGGCAAGAGCTGTAGCCTGAAGAATGGAAGGTAAAAGTCTCAGAACCAGTTAATCTCGAATTATCTTCCAGGGCTCAGAGTCTATGGCTCAAAAATGACATTTTTGTATTTCTTCAAAGGAAATTATTTTCACATTGATATAGTTTATGTAGTTTCTTTCATTCTGCAAATAATTCTTCATTTGAACATCAGAAGAAGATTTTCTGCTGAATATTATCTTCTCACTTTATGGATACCAAAATGGAGACTCAGAAAAATCAAGTGAAATGCCTAGGATCACAAGGTTAATAGATAATAGAATAAGAAGTTAAATTCATGTCCTCGCTTTCCAAATCCTGTGCTATTATATACAGGCCCAAATTCCATGGAATTCTTAAAGAACTTCTGATGGTAGAGGTGTTTCACTGAATTTCTCTAATACTCTAATTTCAAAGAAGAGTGACAGTATTTGAGCTACCATCATAGTATTTACTCTTGTTGCAGAGTAGTGGTTCACGCTACAGTTTTTTTTTGCTTTTTTTTTTTTACTAGTATCCTCATTCATAGTGACTTATTTTAGTTGTTGGTCAAATCGCCATTGGTTGATATTTGTTAATTATTTGCATAATGTTTCAGTGAACTTGCCTCAACACTTCACGTCTCTTCACGCACCCTCCGGGTTACTTCAAAATAGTTAAAAATGCAAACCTTAAATCTATAAGAACTAAGAGCCTACTATATTTGTCTTTGCTGGAGGCATGCAATGCTTCAATTACTAACTCACACATTATTATCTAACTTATTTCCACACTTGTTTTTAAACTCACATCTTTCTTTAGAATGGCTAGAAAAATACATGTTATCTACCTAAGATAAAAGAGCCTTTGATTCTTTCCATTCTTGAGTAGAAGCAACCAATTCAGCTGCCATGAGTGAGAACATTTTTGTGAAACATGATATAATAAATCAATGTCACGAATGGGAAAATGCTGTTATCATTGTGATTCCACAAGTCTGTGTCTACTCAGAGTATTTGAGGGCTTTTAAAATCCAAAACAGAAGGAGAAACTAATTCAAGGAAATAATTGCTTACCTCAAGATTTCTTGAATCATGTTCTAGCCTTCAAACTCTCCCTCAACATGAGATGCATGAGATAAAAGTTCTATCTAGTCTTACTACCAGAATTAGTTGTACTCCTGAGCAACTGATTGACATTTAATTTTTAAATCTTTTTCACCTTAAAATTGATAGTGTTTTTCCACTTTAAATTAGTTCCCCTTTACCTTAGGAGCAGATTTGTGGTCCATCTTCAACAAAATACTTGTATCTTAAATTCCTGATCTCATAATATTTTTGACTTCTGAAATTATTATTATGCTTTCATAAAGAATTAGTAGTAATAAATAAATATTTATACACTTAAAATTATTAAAACGTTTTTTAGATACTCTTCATGTTTCAGTAGATGTGCTTCAGTATTTCACATCTCTTCTGCACAACTTATAACTATGTGTTTTTTTTTGAGATGGAGTCTTGCTCTGTGGTCCAGGCTGGAGTGCGGTGGCACGATCTCTGTTCACTACAACCTCTGCCTCCTGGATTCAAGTGATTCTCCCACCTCAGCCTCTTGAATAGCTGGGATTACAGGCACCCGCCATCATGCCTGGCTAATTTTTGTATTTTTATTGATACAGGGTTTCACCATGTTGGCCAGGCTGGTCTTGAACTTCCGACCTCAGGTGATCTACCCGCCTTGGCTTCCCAAAGTGCTGGGATTACAGGTGTGTGCCACCATGCCCAGCCTGCATTTTTAAAAAATTTGTCAAGAGCTGTGAAGGTTATAAAGCTTAACTGTGCTGTGTGTATCCAGTTTTTGTTTGCATGACTTCAGTTGTCTATGTTAGTTGTGTAATTGGTGAACTTTTGTGCCACAAAATGAAAGCCACTATATATCTAAAGTACAAGACTGATATTTAACACGTAGGTTAACACCTCTACCTGTTCTAAGGCATTCTGTCTTAAATCATTACTTTTTTATTGCTCTCAAATTTGGCCTTTGTAGTGAATGATCACCTGTATTTCTAAATCTCTGTGTTTCTATTGTCTGTTACTTTTGTCTAGGGCAGAGACATTATTTTAGAAAAAGTTAAAAATAAGTGAGCTCATTTTAATCAACATCGTGTTTAATGTTTTCACATCTACTTTATACAAATCAGTGTTTTGATCAGCTGCTTGTTCCAGGCAGCAGAGACAGTTACTTTTTTTTTTTTTTTTTTCCTTTTTGTGGAGAACGGGGTCTTGCTATATTACCCAGGCAGGTCTCGAACTCCTGGGCTCAAGCTGTCCTCCCGCCTCTGCCTCCCTGAGAGCTGGGATTACAGGCGTGAGCCACCGCGCCCGGCGACAGTTACTTTTATATATTGTATTTCATCTCATCAAGTTTCTTAAAGTTGATGCCTCAGTCATGGTTCCGTGAATAATCAGCTCTGTGCACAGTGTTGTGTCTTAATGATAAAGCTCCTCATTATTAAATCATCCCTGGGAGAAATTATGAGCATTTAGTAATTACAGTATGTGAAATACACAGGTGGATTAAGTTAAACATATTTATGGCGTGCGGCAAGGACAACTGAAGATCTTTTAAGAGCTACTGAGTACACTTACAATACAAACCTGCTTTCATTTTATAAATATGAACATACTGTTACATATGTATTTGTTTCATTTATTTCCTAAAACATTAATAGCTCTTAAGGTATAACAAATAAAAACACAACTGACTTTAACATGTTTAAGATTTGCAAGTATCAACTTTTTTTCCCCAACATCTGTTCCATCTTTCTACTCAAAGTGAATTTCAGAAACTTTTGGAAAGATATGATTTAAGCCATGGTAAAGTTTCAGCATTTTATGATGACATGCTGCCTTAAACAATTAAATAGTGCTGTACATTGGCTTGACATTCATAGACTTCTGTAATTGTGAAAATTATCTGTGAACATGCTCAGAGTGTAACTTTTTGTCTTCTCAGTCTCAGCTTTCTGACATTTAGTGAGATGCTCTGTCCATCTTATTTGTAAACTCTGTGCCCATTCAGAGTTGTGGAGTTGTACTTCAGTGTTTTCCAACACGTGCAATGCAATCAAAATCCAGACAATTGAAATCTCAGTTTTTCACCTGTTGTCTTATTGACGAACAGTGTCACAGTAGAAATGAATAAAAATAATAAGAAAAAAACATCAACTACAATTTGGGAATGTTAACAGCAGTTTATAGCTTGAGAGAGAAAGAATGACTCCAAATAAATAAAAAATAAACAGAAAAAACGTTATGTTTCTACCCCAAAAGAACATTTGACTTAACAGATATCATTTCCTCTTTAAGTAATGTCAAAAGTTTACATTACAAGATGTGTGATTCGTTGTGGTATTAGTTGGTGTAATGCTTAGAATTCTTTCGTATGTACGTGATTGAATTCTTAGCAAGAATTTAACTTTTAAAATACTTTATGTATATGCATTATATGACTATTTATGTATTTGATCTTTCACTCTCAAAATCATTTAATAGTTCCTTTGTGTATGCCATGAGATATACACAAATTCTGTTTATACATAAAATTTATATGGGATTTCGTCTGTAGTATTTTTCTATTCCTTCTTTACATATGCTCCATAGACATTCTCATCTACTCATGTAGTTTGTACTTTTACTTACAAGGTGATGATGCCTGGTTTTGCTTGGGCACCTCCCACCTTTCTCTTGGGTTACAAGCACACCTCTCCAATATCCAGCAATCTACTGGAAATCTTTACCTGGATGCTTTGCAGTCACCCTGATCTAACAAAATGGAGGACACCTTTCATTCTCTGTAAAGTCTGCCCCTCCTGTAGTGTATTCTCTGTCTTGGGTAGTGTTTCACCATTCACTTTGGCATCTAAGCTGGAGCTCAGAAGATCCTGCTCTACTTATCCTTTGTCATCATTCCATACATCCAACTGGTCATTAAGACCATCACACTGTATAGTGTGCTTTCTTCCTTCTACACATCTTGTTAGAACCCTAGACCAAGTCCTCACCTTTTCTAATCTGTTTTATCCTAAGACATACATATGTATTTCTTGCAGTGAGGCTGGCCATATTACAGTGAATTCTACTGTGATATAGCTCAAGGTTCAGGGTGGGTTTGGAATTGCCATGAAGGGATTTATGTATTCTCTCTTAAATTTTCACAAGTCATTTTAGAATAAGTTGGGTAAGAGTGGAAACTGGGACACCAAGGGTGGGCCTGATGCTTGATGCAGTGGGATTTAGAAGTCTGTAAAAATGCTAAAGGGTACCCTCAAAAATGAGAAAAAGATGGCCCCTGGAAGTTAAACTTCATAGTAGCTACTGATGAAGACTAAAATGTTCAGGTTGGGGGAAAAAACCACAGATTATTTGGAGATAATAATGATCAATTTTGATTTTCTGTCTTGATGAAATCTTTGAGTTACGCTCTCCCAGAACCATGAGTTATGCTTGGCAATTTCCTTAGCTGATTTTCTCTATTTTTGACAGTTTGATCAGATTTCTTATATTCAAAAATATTATCTGCCTTTGGGAATTTGACAGCTCTGTCCCTGTGAGGTGGGCCAAAGACAGTATGCTAACACAGTGAGGCAGCTAAGTAAGTAGGGAGATAGGTCTGAAGGATTTTTCAAGGAAGACCACAATATTTTAATTCTGAGATGTGTATTACACTCAATGTATTGGTTTGTTAGTTACCTGTAAATATGTTGCTTAGAGGACTTTGTAATTATTTTACTCTTGTTATCTTAGTCTTTCAGTAGAAGTTACTTAATCATCATAGCTGTGTTTAGCTGTTCTATGGGGGTTACAATGTGGACTAGTAAGATTGAGGTAACATAGATATGCATAGATCAAAGTAGGCATGGAATTGCAAAATCTAACTAAAGATGCCTGTTGATAGCAATGGATAGTGAGGTATTTTATAAGAAAATGTAATTTGCAAAGTGGGTGGATTTTAGGAGGCAAGACCTGTCCATGATTCTCCAGAGGGACATTCTTCTTTATTAAGGAACCATCTGGTTTCCTGACACTTTTCAACTACTTTCCCTCTGTCCAGCCAGTCTCTAAGCAAGTCATATCCCATACTTTCAGATTTTCCTTTATGAATAAAATAATGTGTCCTTCACATGTTTGAAATTCATTGTCATTTCCCATTACTTATGTTATAATCCACACTCCTCAATACGATATAACATGATACAGAGCTTGCTAATTTCCAGGCTATGAGTACTCTCTTTTGTACTTTCCATTATGTGAACATGTGCATGTGCGTGCACAGACACACACTCACACACATTCTACTGAATGACTAAGTTCTCTTTGATCATGCCAGTTCCTCTCCTTCTGTTGTAATATTGCATATGTACTTGTCTGAAATACATCTTCTTTTCTTAGATATTTCCTACTTATTGACCAGTAACTAGTCCTAGGAAGAGATGGATATATCTTTTTTTGTGTTCCTATACACTTGGGACATTTAGCTGCATTATACACTTTTAACTCAATTGTACTGTGGTAGAAAAAAAAAAGGTCCTGCGTAATACCAGTCATTTGAAGTTTGTTGAAAATTCTAAGGGGCCAGTATAAAGTAAATATTTGTACATATTCTGAGTTTCCTTAAAAAGAGCGTGCATGATTTCACTTGTTGGGGATTAATTCCTATATATGTCCATTAGATTAAGCTTATTATTTGTGCTGTTTTAATTTTTCATAATCTTTCTATTTTGTTTAAACTACAAATTAGACATATGTTAAAATTTACTGTTTAGATAATGCATTTATTTCTTCTTGTAGCTTTCTCAAAGTTTGCTTTAAATTTTTGAGACTACAAGATACGTATAAGTTTAAAATTATATTTTCCTGGTGAATTTAAACTTTTATGTGATGATTTTCTTCATCTCTGCTAATGAAATCTGCCATAAAGTTCATTTTGTCTGATTTTAATATAGCTATATCAGCTTTTATGAATATCACTATACCATTATCCAGCTTTATTTTGGCTAGTTTTTCTGGTAAGTATTATTTTCATTCTTTTATTTTGAAGCTTTTTGTGTATTCACATTTTAGATATATCTGGAAAGCAGCATATAGCTAGATTTTAGAAATCCATTTGGATAATGCTTTGCCTATTTACTGCATTTAGCTTATTTACATTTATTGTAGTATCTGATATATTTGGGTTTATTTCTGCCATTTTAGTTCATCAGTTCCGTTTATCCCAGAAATCACTTCTCTCTTATTTGAAGTTCATATGATAGTAGCAAACTCACTTTTCTTGATAGTCTGATAAAGCCCTTTTCTTTCTCTAGCTTTTGATAATTTTTTTTCTGGATATACAATTTTAGATGAACAGGTATTTTCTCTTAGGATATTAAAAGTATTACACAGTCTTCTTGATTCTCATATTGCTAATGAGAAATCAGATGTTAATCCCTTCTTTTAGTTTTTAATGTTCTTCAATTTTATTATAATGTGTCTTTAAAAAAATTATCCACATTGGTATTTTATGACTTTCCTGAATCTTTGTGAAAGAAGCAAAATATAGTCTGTTATAAATAGGGTTTATGTAAGAACTACTATATTATCTTTTTAAAGAAGCCTTTGGCTGGGCGTGGTGGCTTGTGCCTGTTATCCCAGCACTTTGGGAGATGGAGGCGGGTGGATCACTTGAGGTCAGGAATTTGAGACCAGCCTGGCCAACATGATGAAGCCCCATTTCTAATAAAAATACAAAAAATTAGCTAGGTGTGATTGCCCGTGCTTGTAATCCCAGCTACTGGGGAGACTGAGGCAGGAGAATCACTTGGACCTGGTGGAGAATCACTTGGTAGGTGGAGGCTACAGTGAGCCGAGATTGTACCCCTGCACTCTAGCCTGGGTGGCAGAGAGAGACTCTTTCTCAAAAAATAAAATAAAATAAATAAATAAATAAACAAAACTAAAAAAAGGAGCATTTCACTGGCAACTGCAACCCATAATGATTTTACCACACCTTTTCTAGTTCTCATTTTTAAAATACATATTCTATAATGACTGCATACTGTCTGAAATGTGCAAAATGTAATTAGTAAAAACACTGAGGATTCTGGATTGTCTGTGTTTTATATATCTCATGTTCTCTACCAAATCATGGATATATGTTAGATATTTATTACATCCTTGTTGATATATATTTGGCAATATTTGGTGTCTGACCAGAAATTTAAATTGGTGGAAATAGCACCATCTCTTTTAGTCTTCTGTTTTGGTTACTTGATCAAGTACAAAACTAAAACACATGTTAAATAACAAAGTAAATGGTAAAAAGTTACTGGGACTAGTGATTTACTACATATTTCTAGGTTTTTTAAATAAGATTATTACCATGTGGTAATCACACAAGAAGTCATCTTTGAGGTGGAAGAATGTTCCTTTTGGATTTCTGAGGCCAACCTTTGAAGTGATATATACCAAAATATTGTGGAAGCTATGTTTTTGTAGCTGAGTTCTTACTGTAAACTTTCTATCATGTAGTTGATTTTGAATTTTCCATTATAGTGCTTAGCTTAGGGAGAAATTTCTATTTAATTTCCATAGCTTTGGTGTTGGGTTCCAGAAACGAATGACAGTAAACCAAATTTATTTCAATTTCAGATTATCCAGAAACTATTTGGTTCTTAGGCATCATAAGGTATGCTTTAAGTGTTGGTAAAATAGAAAGCAACCCATGTAATATGATTTAAGATTCTCTAATCTCCTTACCATCTGGAAAAATATTTCCCAAATTGTCTGAAACTTCCATGATTTCAATCAGTTTTTGAATTAAAAGAGTGGCTATCAAACTATGCTTTCATGAAACTCATGCAATTTGTAACTAAAATTGAATGTTGGCAATTATCAGTTTTACATTTACTTTCCATTTGTTGTTTTTAATTGTTAATGGGTACTACTGCTTCTCTGTGCAAAATAAGGTTTCTCTCATTTAGTCACACACGCACGCATATACACACACACTCTGTATTTAAACTTGATAAATGAAAGTTTTGGAAGCCATAAAGAGCCTCATGACTTCTAAGACCTTGATCAGCCAAGCAATGTGGGATGTATTAAAAACACACACACACACACAAACCCTTGTAAAGATAATTATTTACCACAAGTGCAAAATGAAGGTGCTAAAATACATGATTGTGAACAATTCCTTCTAATTCTCTGATAGACAACTACTGGTAAAAGCTAATACATTAAATCATTTGTAAGCATTAATATGTAAGCACTAATTGATTTTTCAGGTTTGTTAGCCAGGCAGGTCCTTCAAGCGGTGTTTTTTTCATAGGTAGGAATATTTTCCATGACAGAAAAAGCAGAGGTGCCTCCCAGTTAAGCCTTGTCATTAATGATGGACTCCTGAAAACTATGTTTTAACTTCTTGAGTCTGGCTACTTAGCCAGAACTGCTTGGGGGATGGTGAAATACCTGACCCAAGTTGGACCAGTGAGATTCTCTCTCCCTGGAATATGGATGACATAACCTAATTTTAACCTTATTGCATCCAATATCCTACATGTTAAAGCAAATATGTTTTATTTAGCCCCCTTTAGAATATAAATTGCTTTGGCAATATAACTTGCATGTAATTTTTACAAAACCATCTTCTGGATTCTCTTTTAAATGCTTTCATGGTCTAACCAATATTATGATCTAATTACGAAGCAGGAGTAAAAGTGAGTAAGAGGAAATAATTTTATGATGTAATTCTATGCTTTCTATGCATTTTGCAATATAAGTGCTAGGACACAGAACATGCAAAAGCTACAATGGAAGACTCACAGAGATGCGTTGTGTGGGCCACTCAGATTCCATGAAGATTGTTGCAGATGGTGACACGATATTTTTTGAAGTACTCCTGGTAACTTCTGAACAAAATGAAATACAGCATTTCTCTCCATTTACACAAAGGTTGTATTCCTGGACAATCAGTTACTTGTGCAAAGATGAGTTAAATTTTGTTTTTAAAAAAATATAAAATGGACTTAGGGTTCAGGTAGAATCGTCGACAACTGTTACACGCCTTGATGGGCTTTCAGCATCTCAGGATTCTTCCTACCGTATGACAGTAGGAATCCTTCCAGTCACTGTGACACCAAAAATGTCTTCACAGATTTCAAATATTCATCCTAGGGAGGCAGCGTCACCCCTGCTGGAATTTTTGAATTAGCCGATGATAGGATAGACCTGGTTTTTAGTGTTGCTAGAATTTTCAGTGAAAATTTGGAAACTAATCATTCAGTTCACCAAGTGCAGTACACAGCTGTGGCCACCTGCTGCTGAAGAAGAACGAGGCAGATTAGAGATAAGAGAAAGAGTTCTGCTCTTTCTAGGGTCCTGTGCTATTCTCTTACTCTCTAGCTCTCTTCAACCTCCCACTCCCCCGCTTCCATTTTAGCTTAGTTTGATTTCTTTCATTTGCAGTTAAGTGTATTTTAATGCACCCTTCTTCCCAAATCCAGGGGAACTTTGGGCTTTTCATGTTGACTTTAACTTCTTAGAGTAAGTGTAATTATTTGCTTATGTAGTTTTCTTCTTTTTTTTTTTTTTAATTTTAGATTTAACTTCTAGGGTACATGTGAACAACGTGCAGGTTTGTTACATAGCAATACATGTGCCATGTTGGTTTGCTGCACCCATTAACTCATCATTTACATTAGGTATTTCTCCTAATGCTATCGCTCCCCCCATGCCCTACCCCATGACAGGCCCCTGTATATGATGTTCCCCACCCTGTGTCCAAGTGTTCTCAATGTTCAATTCCCACCTATGAGTGAGAACATGTGGTGTTCGGTTTTCTGTCCTTGTGATAGTTAGCTCAGAATGATGGTTTCCAGCTTCATCCATGTCCCTACAGAGGACATTAACTCATCCTTTTTTATGGCTGCATAGTATTCCATGGTGTGTATGTGCCATATTTTCTTTTTCTTTTCTTTTCTTTTTTTTTTTTGAGACGGAGTCTCGCTCTGTTGCCCAGGCTGGAGTACAGTGGCCAGTTCTCAGCTCACTGCAAGCTCCGCCTCCCGGGTTCACGCCATTCTCCTGCCTCAGCCTCCCAAGTAGCTGGGACTACAGGCGCCTGCCACCTCGCCTGGGTAGTTTTTTTGTATTTTTTTTTAGTAGAGATGGGGTTTTACCATGTTAGCCAGGATGGTCTCGATCTCCTGACCTCGTGATCCACCCGTCTCGGCCTCCCAAAGTGCTGGGATTACAGGCTTGAGCCACTGCGCCTGGCCTGCCACATTTTCTTAATCCAGTCTATCACTGATGGACATTTGGGTTGGTTCCAGATCTTTGCTATTGTAAATAGTGCCACAATAAACATACGTGTGCATGTGTCTTTATAGTAGAATGATTTATAATCCTTTGAGTATATACCCAGTAGTGGGATCGCTGGGTCAAATGGTACATCTAGTTCTAGATCCTTGAGGAATTGCCACACTTTCTTTCACAATGGTTGAACTAGTTTTTGTAATTTTATAAGAATTTCTACTCTAGTTGAGTCTAACTGGTCCAGAAACTCGATGCTTAAGGCTCCTCTTATCTCTAATTTAGATCACAATTGCTCGAGCAGGTAGAACTGGGGCAAGGCAGGGTGTCATTTGCAAGGGCCTGGAGCTTTGATGTCTCCACATTCTCTTTCATTCCAGTGAGCCATTGTTGTGGGTAACCAATATCAAGAAAACATGCTTACTATTATATCTCTGATTCTTACACTGAATGTAATAAGACTAGAGAGCAGGAAGTTTGGAGTAGGAATTGATGTATATAAACATCAGTTTGTCCAAAGAGAGCTATAAAACTGGCTTTTGAAATACTACTTCCACATCTATTAATGACCTCAAAAACTTGTGGTTTTAGTATATTGTTTAGACTATGTTGAGGAAAGTGATTTTTTTCTATGATTTCAATTGTTAAGTATGCTTGTAGGCAGTGGTATTTTTAGTTTGTCCTTGAAATTATTTTAAGACCCATATCTGTTAGTTATATGTATATTATAGATCCAAGCATTTAAAAGGCATTGTTAGAACAATTTGTATACCGTTTTTAAAAATTTTGTTTAACAAATGAATATCTGCTTTTCTCTGTTCTTTCTACAACTACCATCAAAGTATTTTTACACTTTTTGTTTGTTTGTTTGTCTGATCCCAAGCACCTAAAAACAGAGCATTACATACTATAGGCATTTCAGGAATATTTGTTTAACTAATTCACCTTTGAATGAAAGTTGTTTTGTAAAACTGATCTCACTGCTATTTCCCCTTCAAATTCATAATGAGACATAAGTGAGTATGTGATAGGGAATGATCTGTATGCCTAGTACACATCTCTCCTTAGTGACACCTCCTGTTTCCTTCTGTATTCACTTAGATGAGGTGAATAGTAGCATTCAGGTAAATGTCTCATCTACTCAGGATCCAAAGACCCCTTCTGCTATTGCATAATAAAATTAATGGAATATGAACAGTGTACTACATCCTGGGATAAAGTTCCCATCATAGTCTGGGATAAAATTCCCAGTATATTGCATCATGGGATAAAATTCCCATCATAGACATAAAAGGAAAAACACATCTTTCTCAGATGACCATTGTATTGAGTTTGGCTTTCTTATTTTTGATCAATGAATAATAGGAAATAACTGATAGTTTATGAAAGCAGAAGCTGCAGTTGATATGTCTGATGCATCAACTTTTATGGATTATATTGACTCAGCAATGTATTTTAACTGAGCACAGTCAAGATTGTGTTTGCATTTTATACAAATCACATACTTAAATATATATATATATATATGTGAAGGAACACAAGAAAAAGGAAAATAGTATCATGACAATAATCCCCATGTGTAATCCCTGAGAAAGTTAAATTCATGGCATGTTAAACTCTGAAAAGACATGAATTTAAATTATGATTAATAAATAAACATATTATGATACGCCAAGTATCTTTCATAAAAGTACTCACTATATAGTTATTGACTGGAATTTGACTTGAATAGAAAAGATCTTTACCTTCCTGATCACGGAGAACACGGAGTAAAACGAGTTGCAGCCTGTTCATTGAAGGAGAAAACTAATGTAATCTAATGATCTTTGAGAACCCAGTTATCGCTCACACTCTTTGTCCAGCTTTCGTACCACATAGGCACGGATTCATTTTCAGCACCACTTGTGGGCTGTGTGACCTTGGGTAAGTCATTTTACTTTACTAAATGTCAATTCCTTCAAATGGCAAAATGAGATTAATAATTGTACCTACTGCATATAGATTGTGAGACTGTAATGGGATAGTTATGTGGGTACATTCATCAATGTTTCGCACAGAGCTATCTATCTATGCATCAATTATTGTTAGTATGTTCATGAGGGCTGGTGAAATGAGTGAAACATGATTGGGATGTAAAAAAAAAAATGAGTGTACTCCTGTGGGTAATGTGGCGGGTTCACCCTAGGAAGAAAAGCTGATAAACTGGCTGTGAGCAGTACTATTGGTAGGTGGCCATGTTCAAATCTGTCCTGGGATGAGACTAGAGTGTTGGTCTTTGCATGGATTTATGTTAGAACTAAATGTAAGTGCTTGAGTTTAATAATATCAAAAGCTCTCCAAAGGTTCTTAACTGCCTAAAGGCAGCTTTTAATTTTAAACACTGAGAAAAGTCAATCAGCCTACACCTAAAAATATGCATTGGGATGTGTTTTGCATGCATTAAAACCTAATTTCACATCTCACCAAGTTTAACTACTTTTCTGCTAAACTAGTCTCAGATTCTGGGTATTTTATTTATAATAGGGCAATAGTCTCTTTTATATAGGACTTTTAAAAATAACTCTTCCATCCATTTGTATATATGCTTTCGAAAATGTTGATTGTTTGAGATATTTAAAAATACAAAGTCCTTGATAAGAAACTTAAAAAAGTTATACACTAAAAATAAGGTTCCTTTCAACCCACAAAGAAACAAAAATTTAATAGATAGAAAAGCACAATTTTATTAAAATACATGTATTTTATGTAAATGGGCTATATTTTACATAGAATTTATTGCATGTGTGTTTACCAAAGGAACCTCTGCCTCCCAGGGTGAAGTGATTCTCCTGCGTCAGCCTCCCCAGCAACTGGGATGACAAGCACGTGCCACCCCGCCTGGCTAATTTTTATATTTTAGTAGAGATGGAGTTTCACCATTTTGGCCAGCCTGGTCTCAAACTCCTGACCTCAAGTGATCCACCCAACTGAGCCTCCCAAAGTGCTGAGATTACAGGCATGAATGCCATGCTCACCCAGAGCCCTTGTTTCTTAAGTCTTACTGCTATCACTTTGCTTTGCTTGAAGACTTTATATAGGAGAATTTCATTTTTTTAATTTGTATAAGTAGACAGGCAAGTTTATTTGCCTATGCTAATATTTCAAAATTCTAAGTCGAAAACTCAATGTGTGCAAGTCCGCAAAACAAAAAAAAGGCACACCAGTCATGTCCCTTCCACATTTTTAAGTATGCAAATTGGGACAAGGCGGGCAAGAATCTTGGTTATAACCCTCCTAGATTGGTATAATTCATCCTTTTAAAGGTCCAGCTTTCTGGTTCTAGAACTCAAACCAAAACAACCACTGAAATTTCAAAAAGAAAATAAAAGATATTTTAGTTAGTTCAATTCTTTACTCTGTGGGGTTAATATTAGCTGTTAGAATGTTTACTTTTTGATCCTAACAATTTTTTTTTAAAAGAATGTAAGCACATAAGCAGGACATGATGCCTGAAAAGTCAAGAGCATCTATCAGGTCTCCTGAAAGATTGTCTTCAATATGATGATAGGATTCTTTACCCTTTGATCTTCTCTTCTACCCTAATCCCATGTGCAGATGGCACGATACGCAAAAATCTCTCTGTAACTCTATTATAGCCTGGGATAAAAGGAAATAGCTCAAGAAGTGAAGAGTTTTATTCTCTCCTAATTCGAGTGTTCTAACTCCATCTCTACTACAGCTGCAGCTACTATGGCCAGATTTAATGCTTGTATTTCTTTAAAATACTTGACCTTTAGAAGATTCCATTCCAGGAACATAAAGTAACAAGATACTTTCCATATTTTCTTTAATAATGAGTTCATAGCAATAAAGATATCCATATAGTTCTCTTGACAGTTTCCTGGGAATTCTGTATAGTTATACACAACTTATACAGGGTCTTTGTTATGTCCAACATCCTTTAAAAGAGTAAGCTGGCGGGGCGCGGTGGCTCAAGCCTGCAATCCCAGCACTTTGGGCAGGCGGATCACGAGGTCAGGAGATGGAGACCATCCTGCTTAATACGGTGAAACCCCATCTTTACTAAAAATACAAAAAATTAGCCCGGCGTGGTGGCGGGCGCCTGTAGTCCCAGCCACTTGGGAGGCTGAGGCAGGAGAATGGCGTGAACCTGGGAGGCGGAGTTTGCAGTGAGCCGAGATCACGCCACTGCACACCAGTCTGGGCGACAGAGAGAGACTCTGTCTCAAAAAAAAAAATAAATAAAATAAATAATGAAAACAATATTTAAAACATCCCTTTTCTTGAAATGAGAAGTGCCTTTGCTTTCAACTATATCCCCAGAGAATGAAATGAAATCAGTGGCTCTGGCAGATGTTAATAGTAATGGGTATCAGAGTAGATGGGGCCATACGTGAAATGATCCGGGTGCTGCTCTGCTGAATTAGCTCAATTTTCTCCTAAACGACAAGGAAATATTAAAGATACACTGTTGATGAGGGAAGTCTCAGGCAACCAGCAAGGATGTACTCCCAATATTCAAACAGAAAGCAGGAAAAATGCGTTCCAGAAGTTGATATTTCTGTCTTCCGGTTGAAGTTGGTACGATCTCATCACATTGTATCTCTGTTTGCATACATGCTGCAAAGAATTTTACTTTAAAAATATGTTTGTCAGTCTATTGTCAACGAAAGAACATATAGGACTTTAATTGTGACTCCTAGAGGTTTATTACTATTCCAGAGTTCTTTAAAAAGTGATCAGTTTGGCAGGGTCAGATTGCCGTAGCAAAAGTTTCAGTTCAGCTTGTCTTGGCAATGAAGTTTTGTAATTTGGACTAGGAAAGATTGCATTTACTTCTCCACTTGTGCCAAAAATAGCCCATAGCAACGTAAAAAATGGTCTCACCTCCAGCTGGCCCTGATCATCCTGAGCTAACCTGTTAGTGGCAAATGCAACCATGAACACCTATAGGCATTGCTAGTTAGATAGATGTAGGTGTATGTATGTTCCAGACAGAAATCTAAACTCTAAAATTGAGACTTCCCCCGAAGGAAGTAAAACAGTGCCTGTAAAAGTACGAAGTTCAGCAAGATTTTGATTGTTCATGTTATGTTCAGATAATGGAATTTTTCTGAAAGGTTGTTTCTTCTTGCGTATACCAAATGCAGTGCATTTTAGGAAAAACGTTTCAGAGGCAGCCTACTAGAACTACTTTCATAAAGTGAAATATTCATAAAGTGAAATATTCATATTAATATCTTGAAGAGCAATAATTATCTTTGTAACTGTGATATATCTAGTTTAATGCCACAAGATGCCACAGTTGACTTCAGTTAACTAAGAGGCGTATAAACTAATTTCTTGTACTGTTTTACATATTCAGCAATCTACATTATCATTACTTAAAGATGAAAAGAGGGAGTTGTTTCAAGATTAAATGTTAAAAGATGCAAACTATCATGCTCATTTAATTAAAGAAGCATGCAGATGAGTGTGTGGGAAGAATATCAACCTTAACATTGTGTGTTATACATAGTATCCTCCACTAGTTTTCATCACAGTCTCATTATCTAAAACTTTGCTTTTCTGTCTAAGTGAAAGAACACCTGCTCTTCATTTCTTACTGAGTTTGCTGTTTTCATTCGCTCTAGTAACATCTCTAATGACCAGTTGCCAAATTATATCATTAAAATTGCACCATCAGCAGCCTAGATAGGCAATTATTTTTGAAAGAAGAAGGTAAGTCAAAGTGTTCAGAATTTGAGTCTGAGGTTTCTTAAATATGACCTTTGTAAGGAATATGCCTCCCTTAGGAAGATAAGTTGTAACATGAGCTCCCCACGATTCCGGGAACTGCGTGTGATTGCACAGGAAGATGTGCATGTCTAGCATGACAAAATATTCTGACAAAACCTAATAAGCAATTAGAAACAGTGCAGAGGTTTCAGATTTCAACTCTAACTTTGATTAGCTAGTATACTCGATATTATATAAGTGATTTATATGCATAGACACATTAAAGTTAGATGAGTTAAAATTAAAACAGTCAAATAAACCTCAGTGAGTGTGAATTTTCAGAACATTAAATAAAAGCAGCAGTGTTGGGATTTTAGAAATTCCTGTAAAGTAAAACACTGTTTAAAATGATTTAAATAATACATATATTTGTATGCTTTTCAGGCTGTCTTGCATGTTCCTTTAAAACAAACCAAAAATCAAACTTTCTGCTTAGTTATCGTGGCAGTATTTTGTAATTGTTTAAAAAAAGAAGAAAATCATTTTTTATTATGGATCATTTTATTAGAATAATGTTTCAATGCCACTTTTGGTGCCTAACTTTTTACTATGTAAAAATTGATGTTTTTTTACATGGCTGATTATCAGGTAGCATTTCACTATACTAGAATAAAAATTATGAAAGGCTAAAGTGAATACAAAAACCTCTATAAGTTAATGAAATAGGAATGCATTTTGAAATAAAATAATAACTTAGGCAAGTTTAAAATTATTTGTATTCTGCAAGGTCAAAGAGTACTGCTGAACCCTGAAACAAGCATAATTTGATGTTGTTAATAACTATTCATAGCTGCAAAGCTTAGAATGATGGATTTTTTTAAAGAGAAATATGGCCCTATGGGAAAATTAGAAAATATTCTCCTCCTTTTATTAAGGAGTATTCCAATAATTATAAATTACAAGTTTACCATCTTCTTAAGACATAAAACAGTATTATATCTTGTAGAAGGAGAGGTTAATGGGGTTTATGTTAAATGTCTTTTCACTTTTTTGCTACCATAATCCTATGAAAATTATTTATTTTCAAATGTAGAGAGATTTCTTTATTTCATTAAATTTATAAATCTATGTAGGAATATGGTATTTTGATATAAAAGCAGTTAGGATTTGTTTCTTTTGTTTTTGTAGACTGATAATGCATAGCAAATAGATACTAGACAGGTTTTTAATAGTTAATATGATTATTGATACTAAACAACCTATACTAGAAAAATCATTTTTTTCTCAAATGTATATCTTTTTTATTTGGCTCTTTAATGTTTCACATATAGAAACATTGCATTTTTTTCTGCAGTAAATTTATGTAAATTATCTTTCTGTATAATTACCCAAAAGGAAAAAAATCTTTTGTGTATATTTTACTTCTGTCAGTTGTTACTTTTTATAAAAGTAAAAATCCCTAGAAGATACTTAGCAAATAATTTTAGGGGTAGGATTCCTCTTGTTGCAATTACAAAGTTTAAACCTTAAGAACTAGTAGACTTTAATTTTCCTTAAACTTTATATGAATTTATCTCTGATTAAAAGAAAATTATTGAAAAATGCATTTAGTATACAATTATGCTTGTCTGATAGAATCTATTTTCCAACCTTCCCCTCTATGTTGCCCGTCAAGAGAGAAAATATGGTATTAAATGCTTTTGTGTATTTAGTTAAATTGTTAATTTTATCACTTTTCATTCGTTAGAATTTTAAATTTTATTATGTTAAGCAGAAACATTAAGAGGCAAATATCTAAACCGAGTTATCATGCTTTTCATTTCAGCAGATCTGTGATCAGTTATATTTGTTATCCCAAAGATAGAAGGTTAATACTGTCTCCTTTTTAAAGTAATGATGTTGAAGTCATTTCAGTATATTTTAATGTGTTCCCATTTCCAGCCATGGGTAGTTCTCTAGTACTTTGAGAAAATATGTCTAAAATAATCATGTTTATCAGCTCAGTAGATATACCAGTCAAAATTCTGCTTTACCTCTAAGGACTTCATAGGCCTATTACAGAAGATGCCAAAACAGTTTTGTTCTTTTATCTCTAACTTCATCAGGTCTTCCTAATGAAGCCTCTGTATTCAAAATCATTGACAAATAACATTTTATTCCAGCTTTAGCCAAGGCTCTCAATCAGTCTGCAGAATATATACTGAAATGGTGAGAAGGTGGCAAGTTAAATTCAAAAGATACTATCAATGAAATAATTCCCCAAGTTAGATTTTTACAAGGAGAATCCAAACAATCCTCAATCATTCTGCAAAACACCTTGAAAGGAATAACATAAGAATCTAAACTCCTAGGATCTTTTTTAAAAATGTTGGGCTGATCACAAAATTAAACTGATCAAATAGAGTGAATCCACCAGTATGTGCCTTCAAAAGGATTTTTCTCATGTATATTTCTGTACAAAACACTCTCTTCTTGAAATGAGTTAGCCAGTGTTGGTGTAGGATAGAGGAGCTAAATCACTATAAAAACAACTCTAATTAAAAAGAATGGGCCTTAAGAGATTTAAGGAGCCCCTTGAGAACAGGAAACGTAGAACTAATTTTGAACATATTGTTATTTAAGCATCCATGAAGTCATTTCTTGAGATCCCATAGTCAGTGTAGGAGAAACTTTAAAGTTTTTTTGCATCTTTGCTATTCGTGAACATCTGATTATTGTGAGCAGCTTGACTAATGCAGACACTCAAAACCTTATCTGATAACGTTGCATTTGTTCCCTTTCTTAATCAGTCTGACTTTTGCTCAGTATTCAAGTTAAACTTCGAATTCTCATATCACTAGAAACCTTATTCCAAAAGTGAACCCTAATCAAAGACACTTCCAGAAAAAGATAAGAGTTTCTAGTTATCTACAAAATGGAATTTGGTTGCCTATATAATTCATCCTACTAAATAATCAGTCTGTTTTATGATAGTTTGGTCAAGCTGATGAACAGTAGTCGTTAGAAAGGGAGAGGTTGAAGATATAAGAATATTGGGAAATAATTACTAGAACCAGTCCCTTTCATAGGCAGGAGATAATAGGATCTAGAGAACTAGTGTAGAGATGACCACATAGAAGAAGGCATGGTATTGTTTTCCATTGAAAAGGAAGAAAGGAAGAGTAGAGGTGCAGGTTAATATGTAGTAGGCGTGGCGGGACACAGAAGCGGTTCCTGTCTGAGACCTTCTTTTTTGACTGTTACATTGGAGGCAGGTCTTTAGCTCAGAATGAAGGGATGATAGGTTGGGTAAATAATGAAGGATAGTAGGAGATTCATGGGAGGTTGTGGATAATGTGAAATAGTTGTGTGGACAATGAGCAAAAGAATAGACTTCAAAAATACAGAATGCACATTGGGAAAGGTAAAGGAGTCTGATTTAATTGTGAATTGAAGCCTACCCTAGAGTGAGAAAAGTAATGGAATTTGTTTTTTTTTAGGCAACCAGTAGTGTCTGTTACTTGTGGTGGCCAAGGGTAAGACAAACTTGAAGTATGTGAGTATGCATTATATTCTGTCTGTTGATATCTATGGGTTCTGGAATTCATTTTATTAACCCATAGATATCAACAGACAGAATATCTATATATGTATAGATATATACATATCTAGATCCACCCAGAGTTTGTTCAGTTCCACAGTTAATTCTGTAGCTCGATGATGGTAGGATTCTAATTCTTTCTACCTTTCTGAAAAGAAATCCTTTCCGTATTGTCCTTTTGTTTTGTGATTCCAAAGACTTGTCCTCTTAGAATCATAAAATAATGGGTAAGAAGCATTATGTTTTGGTGATGAGTAAGAAGTATTGTGTTTTCAAAACACATTACCCAATGGGAAAGAAGAGAAGTGATTTATTAAACAGTGTGAGTAAATCCCTCCCAGAAACTCCATAACTGCCATCTCCTAAAATATAATTGGTCAGAATTATATCCTATGCTCATAACTAAACTCATGACTTGGCAAAGTTGGGGAAGCCCCCACGATTAGCTAAGAACAATGTATAATTACTTTCTGGGGCTAGGAGAAGTACAGCCTACGCTAGAGTATGAAAAAAGCTTTGTTTTTTTAAAGGCAACTACCGGTATCTGTCATTTGTGGTGGTCCAGGATAAGACAAACTTGAAGTATGTGAGTTTGCCTTATGTTTTGTCTGTTGATATCTCTGTGGCATTGAGCAATTTAATCAGATCTTTTAAACTTCAATCTTCTCACTTACACAATTGTGATTTAACTTATGCAAAATGTCTGTCCCACAAAAAGAGCTAAATACTTGCTTCTTTTCTCTTTCATTCTTTCTTTCTTTTTATACTCAGGTATTTAACACAAGCTGAAAGTCACTTTTTTTTAAAAACTATTATGCTGACATTTAACTTTGCTGTTCCTGTGCTTGACCATAAAAATAAATGAAAGAAGAGATTATGGGAATAAAATGTGAAGATTGAGCATGGGTCTTTTTGATTCCAGAAGCCTTAATTTTTAATACTCCTTTCAAATAGTCTCAGAAGTCTCTTACAAGAGAATTCTCTTCTAACGACATTCATTGTGAAAGTGAAAGAACGTTCAAAGTTTTACAAACAAGGATTTTATATTCCCTGCAACTCTAGCCAAGTACCTAAGATAATGCAACACAAATTCATCCTATAATCATTTAGTTTTTGTTCTAAAATGTGCTTTAGAAGTCATTTAATCTAAATCATTCACTTTCTGGTGGAGAAACTAAAGATAATTGTGATACAAAGTTATGAGTGACTAAGAAGGTGAGAACTTGTAGCTTCTTAGAACTCCAAGTCTAGGATTCCTTTGACGTCTACCACACCACTCTGAAGAACTCATTGTTTTTCATAACAAATGCGGTAATTTATGAAAAAATGTTAAATCCTCTTAGACAGTATTAGGAACAATTCTCCCCCTCTCTCTCTATATATATGTATAGGGATATATAGGGATATGTATATATATAGGATATATAGGATTATATAAGATACTAATCCATATATATGGATTATATATGGATATATATGTATCCCTATGTATATATGGATTATTAGTATCTTGCATTTTGTGAGCCAACTGAGGCATGAGAAGTAACTTGCCCAAGGTTTCATGTAATAGCAAATACTATTACAGCTATGTGGGACGTTGAGCAAATCACTTGATCTCTAATGCCTCAATTGACAACATTGCTAATATAAGATATTAATTCCTACATTACAGAATTTTCTAGAACTTTCAGTGAGATAATTATTCACAGTGCATCTTGTTTCTGATATGCTACGGAATAAATTGGCTTTTGTAAGTTACTTTAGGAGGAGAATCACTAATTTTGTAATACTATCTTTGGGGAAAAAAAGAAAAACACATTTTGAGTTTCTGACAACTGATTTATAAACTCATTTCTGGAAAACACTCTATGAGGTGGGAACTGCTAATACTTAAATTTAAAAGAGTCATTAGAACAGATTACCAGTGAATTATTTGAATGGGTTAGTCAGATGTTATGTCTTAAACCATACCTGTCATTGGTTATAATTTCTTTTTTTTTTTTTTTGCTATAATGTGTCATACCTATATTGGGAATAAGCAGTGGCATCACTAGCCTGGTTCTGAGGAACCCTTTCATCATCCTTTTCCAGCAAACCCTGAGGATTCCTGTCTTTCATCTCTACACATTCTTCAGGGAACTTATTTTGGCCTTGAAATAAATCATTTCTCACTGTATCTGTTTTCCAATGTGTTTTATTTGCTGTTTTATTACTCTTCCTTAACAGAGGAAAATAATATTTAGTAGACATATAAAACTAACAGAGAGTAGGAAATTTATGTTCAGTGTTTATAAGATTTTGGAGAAATCTGAAAGCAGGCTAAGCAAACAAAGGAAATGAAAGACATTTGCCAGTCCATATTCCTTAAGAATTATCGAGTTTTGAGAAACTTGTATTAAAATTCAGAAACTACTCAACATACATTTTCTCTTATAACAAGTATGTTTTCTGTGTCAAACTTCCTTTTGAACTTATCCAGATTATTTTAGAATCTCCTTCATTTCCTTCTTTCCCTCCTTATATAAAAATGCTCTGGTTTCTTAAGCTCTTCATTTAAATCTTACTGTTCTTTCTAGCTAGTTCTTTTCACTTCCAAATTTTCTATTTGAAATGGGGAAAGCCTCTGCTTCTACTTTTTCAACAACCCTTCTTTTCCAAATTCCTTGTGATTGCTGCTGTCACTTGCCTTCTCTAGGATTCCTGACCTCCCAGCTTTAACTGCAAAAATGACATCATTGTGCCAAATCTCCTTGTCCTGTGGGCACCACCAAGCTGTCTGCTCCATTTCTCTGCCTACTCTTTTATTTCCTGATTTCTGTGATCCCACTCTTTTCATCCTTCTGCTGTTTCTTTGATTATTCTTCTGTCTCTTTCACCAGATCCTTTCTGTCCTTCTGTCCCTTAAACATGGTTACTTCATCAGTTTCAAGTCTAGCCTTCTAATTTTTTATGTTTTCTGGCATACCTCATCTATTCACAGGTCTTCAACCTTCATCCAGGAAAATAATTCCCACTGAGTATCTAGCCTAGTCTTCTTTCAAAGGTCCAATTTTCTAATTGCTTGCCTAGTATTTCTGCTTGATTAGCCTGCTGTCAACCTAAACTTAGTGTGTCTGGTAAAAAACACATTTTTCTGTTCTTAAATCTTGCTTACTCTGTTAACTTCCCTGTATATTTCAGTGACTCCAGAACTCTCACTTTGCAAAGGCTTAGAACCTAACAACTGACTTTTCATTGTTTGCCTTCTCAAGCCCCATATCCCTTTGTCTTGTAGTTGATGATAGTTATTTCTTGACAGTATGTCTTGCATTTACTCTTCCCTTTTTTTCCTGCAAGCTATTTTACTAAATCCTCATTAGATAGTATTTGTCTTATTACAGCAAATTTTTAATTCATATCCTCCATCCTACCTTTCATTCCAATTCTTATCTCTTTTGCATACTAAGGTCAAATTCCCCTTTCTAAAGTACCCCTCGAATTATGCCATTATGAACAAAATCTTAGATGACTCCTATTGTAGAAAAAAAAACTCTTTAGTTGCTCATTAAAGACTCTCCCCGGCTGGGCACGGTGGCTCATGCCTGTAATCCCAGCACTTTGGGAGGCCGAGGCAGGTGGATCATGAGGTCATGAGTTCGAGACCAGCCTGGCAAAGATGGTGAAACAGTGTCTGTACTAAAAATATAAAAATCAGCCGGGTATGTTGGTGGGCGCCTGTAATCCCAGCTACTTGGAGGCTGAGGCAGAGAATTGCTTGAATCCAGGAGGCAGAGGTTGCGGTGAGCCAAGATGGCACCACTGCACTCCAGCCTGGGCTGCAGAGTGAGACAACGTCTCAAAAGACTCTCCTCAGGGTAAAAGCAGCCTACCTTCCTATCTTTATTTTTCTTCTTAAAATGACCCTCTGCTGCAGCCTAACTGGATCAGTCACTATTCTCAAATGCTGAAGTTCTTGATGGTGCCCTTCCCAGTAACCTCTTTGTTCTGCTCACAACCAACTCAGCCTGTAATACGGAGCTCATTCTCACATGTCCTGCAAAGCCTTCCTTGACCACCCTGGCCCTAAGTAATCTTTGTTTCCATAAACTAGGATAGCATTTTTTAAACTTTTATTTTAGGTTCAGGTGTACATATGAAGGTTTGTTGCACAGGTAAACTTATGTCATGGAGGTTTATTGTACAGATTATTTCAGCACCCAGTTCAGCCCAGTATCCAATAGCTATCTTTTTTCTGCTCCTGTCCCTGCTCCCATCCTCCATCCTCAAGTAGACCCCAGTAAGAACATGTGGTATTTGGTTTACTGTTCGTGTATTACTTTGCTGAGGGTAATAGCCTCCAGCTTCACCCATGTTCCCACAAAAGACACAATTTCATTCTTTTTTATGACTGCATAGTATTCCATCTCATCTGTCATTCATGAGCATTTAGGTCGATTTCATGTGTTTTCTATTGTGAATGGTGCTGCAGTGAACAGTTGTGTGCATGTGTCTTTATGGTAGAATGAGGTACATTCCTCTGGGTATATACCCAGTAATGGGATTGCTGAGGCAAATGGTAGTTCTGCTTTTAGCTCTTTGAGTAATTGCCATACTGCTTTTCACAATGGTTGAACTAATTTACATTGCCACCAACAGTGTATCAGTGTCTAAGCCTTCCCGTTTCTCTACAACCTCACTAGCATCCGTTATTTTTTGACTTTTTATTAATAGTCATTCTGACTGGTATGAGATGATATCTTGCTGTGGTTTTTATTTGCATTTCTCTAATCAGTAATTCTGAGCTTTCCTTTCATGTGACTGTTGGCCACATGTATGCTTTCCTTTGGTAGGTGTCTGTTCATGTCCTTTGCCCACTTTTTAATAGGGTTGTTTGTTGTTCTTTTATAAATTCAAGTTCCTTATAGATGCTGGATATTAGACCTTTGTCAGATGCATAGTTTGCAAATAGTTTCTCCCATGCTGTAGGTTGTCTGTTTACTCTGTTGATAGTTTATTTTTCTGTGCAGAATCTCTTAAGCTTAATTACATCCCACTTGTCAATTTTGTTTCTGTTGTGATTGCTTTTTGTGTCTTTGTAATGAAATCTTTGCCTCCTCCTATGTTCAGGATGGTATTGCCTTGGTTGTTTTCCAGGGATTTTATAGTTTTGGGTTTTACATTTAAGTCTTTAATCCAGAAATTCATTTTGCAGGGAGTCATGAACAGGCATGACAACCTGTTTCATTGTTAACTTGAACTTTTTTTAGAATTGAATTTTCATGAAGTAATTATATTTTAAACTTTACTGTAGATGTGCTTATTTCTCATTACCTAATTAGAATAAAAGATTTTAAAGACAAGGGCCATGTTCATTCAAGTCTCACTAACTGGTTTTTTAATGTACATGAAATTTTTAGGGATTTGACACTGAATCAAACATAATCATGTCTACAGATAGTGCCACTCTCTTGGGACAGAGTGGTAGATAAACAATTAAATGCTGGAGGTTTTAAAAATATTATAATAGACGTTATGTGGGCTATAGTTAATATAAAAAGGAGAGATGATTAATATTATGTGAGGTGTTTAGGAAAGGTCACAAAGATAAGTCTGGAAGGGCTTTAAACAGAGGGCAGGACTTGAGATGAGTCTTTCTATTGTATCGTGTGTCATTCTTGTAAAGTGCTGTGAGAATTGGAAAGGAAAGGAAGATCCTAGTTGGATGAGGAAAGATTTCACAAGAAAGCTAGCCTCTGATACACACAATTTCCAGTGAAGCAGAATGCCCAAAACTTCGAGTCATTTTTAGGAAGAAAGTAAACTGTCCAATTTGACTGAAGTATAGGTGTTTTATTGGTGGGTGGGTGAGTGATAAAAATAAAAATGATATAATTACAGATAATGTGGATTTAATTCCTGTTATTTTCCTATTCCTATCTAAAGTATCTTTAACTCAGGCCTTCTACACACAGCTGTTAAAATAAAACCCTTCTGCATACTTTTTGAACTTTCAGTGGAAGAAAATATTATTTGACTTTGGCTTTTTGAATTTATAGATTGTGTACTGTACTTGGTGGCTCCAACTCTATATAATTATTATGAAACAATCTTAAGGTGATCAACTGCCTTTTTATTACCATTGGATATACAAAGTTCTCTCCAACAATTTTTAAGAGACGTAGGATGATTAAAAGAAGTGCTATTGAATGCTAGGAGTAGACAGCTACTAGAATTGGTCATAATTTTAAAAGTTAATTATGGCCACAAAATTTTTTTAATTCATATGTGATAAGTCTAAACATAAAGAAATAATGACATGAGAAATATTTTATTGTTTCTTACATAAATGTAGTCCCGTAAGGATTTTATTAAAAAAGAAAAACTAGTTTTGAGGCAAAAGCTATATAACATGTAAAGTAGAATAAATGAATCCATTTGAATTGTTTGTAAATTGTGTAATTAAGCTGCAAAATTACAGTTAATTCACTTATTTTTACATCACTTTAGTGTTATTTCTTGGCTATTTCCTTTGATGGACAAGGAGATTATTAATCTTTTGAAGCACTGCTAAATCATACGTGTTTTTGAAAATGACTTTCTGGATGGCAGGCCGTAAGAGGCCTTGGCCATTCATTTATTCTCCTTTTTATTTGCACTCAGTTTTTTATCACTTGCTGTAATAACCATGTGATATGTATGAATACCACATTTCTCTATTTAAAAATATCATTTTAGTTTTCTAAACCAAACCAATTTAGGTTTTAAGTAGCCTGTGATAGTTGCATGAAGAATCAATGTGCTACTTGCCACATAGTTAAATTTACAAGGTCAAGATCTTGTTTGAAATCAATCCGGTGTATTCTATTTGAGCTGAACCTGATAAAGACATGCATAGTGAAACTGCAGTTGCCTCATGGGGTTTGTACTCTCAACGCCTGACTTTGGTATAATTGAGAAGCCAAATGAAAATCCCACTACTGTCGATTTTGTTTTCCCAGGGAAAATAGAGATAAAAGGCAAAAGACTGTTTAGAAACTTTTAGAGTATAGATTTACATTTAAATTTACTTATAATAAGCAAATATTACTTCTGAGATTTGGAAAGAATACAAACTTCCAGAAAAAGTACCAAGGCAGAATATAATAGGATAGAGGGTCTTGGGGTAAGGCACACATAGGTGTTTTTTTTTTTTTTTTTTTTTTTTTTGAGATGGAGTCTCATTCTGTCGTCCAGGGTAGAGTGCAGTGGCATGATCTCAGCTCACTGCAACTTCCACTTCCCGGGTTCTAGTGATTCTCCCACTACAGCCTCCTGAGTAGCTGGAATTACAGGTACCCACCATCTTGCCTGGCAAATTTTTGTATTTTTGTAGAGAGGGTTTCACCATGTTGGCCAGGCTGGTCTTGAACTCCTGACCTCAGGTGATCTGCCTGCTTTGGACTCCCAATGTCCTAGGATTATAGGCATGAGTCACCATGCCCGGCCAGGTTTGTCTTAACCTATCTTTTTATTCACTCTGTAAGCCTGCCTAAGTTCTTGTTAATTTCTCTCATTTCTAAAAGGTATTGATAGTTCCTACTATCACTTCAGAAATATATGTAAAATGTGTGACTTAGAAGGTACTTCAGAAAGTTTCTTTTCTTGTTAAATTATCATTATTATTTTGTTTTAATAGGTTTTGGGGAACAGGTTGTATTTGGTTACATGAATAAATTATTTGGTAGTGATTTCTGAGATTTTGGTGCACGTATCATCCAAGAAGAGTATGCTGTACCCAATGTGTGGTCTTTTATCCCTCACCCACTTCCCAACCTTTTCCCCAAGACCTCCAAGTTCATTGTACTGTTCTTATGCCTTTGTGTCCTCATAGCTTAGCTCTAACTTACGTGTGAGAACATACAATGTTTGGCTTTCCATTCCTGAGTTACTTTATTTACAATAATGGTCTCTAAATTTGTCCAGATTGCTGAAAATGCCATTATTTTGTTCCTTTTTATGGCTGACTAGTATTGCCACATTTCTTTATTCTGCCACATTTTCTTTATTCACTCATTGATTCATGGGTATTTGGGCTGCACAGAATGATTTCTATCAGAGATACTATTATTTAGGCAATGGTTAGTGATGGCAAAAGATTACATCTAGATTCCTCCTTTGCTTTGATATTTTGACCAAGGATCTTGGGTTGTGAAATTGTTATTCAGTTGCTTTTATCACGTTTTAATATTGGAATACTGTTTTTCTGATCTTAACATGGACAACAATAGCATCAGGAGTGGTTGAGTTTCTAAAATAAGAGGAAAACCATCTCTAATTCTTTTATATCAGAATGAAAAAAATCGAACTACATTAATGGGTAAACCCTTTAGAAATGTAGTAAATGAAAATGAAAAGAACATTTAAAAATATTGTTGACTGAATTGGCTTGATATTTTTTATATAGATAGTCATTCTTTCTTACTGAAAAAATAGATAAATAAATGATTTTGATAAATAGATAAATATTTTGCTGTGAATGGGTAGATAAATGATTTTGCTGTGAAAAAATGCTCCACATATCTGTATACTGCTTTTCAAGTACGTTACCAAAAAGCCAGAGGGTAGGGGTAGGTTCAATTTCTATACATTGCAATGTGTGCTTCTTTTCAGTTGTGTAATCGCAATGGTTGGGCATGATTTTCCCTGCGAGTTGAGGGAGGCAGAGTAGCAGTTTCACAAGCCATTGAATGGTACCTGTCAGAAAGCCTAGATGCAGAATCAATGCATGAACTCGGGTGATTTGTATGGTTCCAACAGTGACAGAGGTAAGGGCTTGGTCTTGAACTGACATTTATTAATCTTGTGTCCTTTGACGACTTACATTTCTCCAAGAGTAGCTCTTCACCCATGAAGTGAAAGGACATAAACACTTGCTCTACCTTGCTGGATTGTTGCAAAGCTTATATACAATGACTAAACGTGAAGCAAACTATGAGTCATCGGCGGGTGCCTAGTGTAGCTTCTGTTCCTGTCTCTTTAAAATGGATCTAGGCCTGGCATGGAGACTCACGCCTGTAATCCCAACACTTTGGTAGGCTGAGGCGGACAGATCACTTGAGGTCAGGAGTTCGAGACCAGCCCTGCCAACATGGTGAAATCCCTCTCTAATAAAAATGCAAAACTTAGCCAGACGTGGTGGCACAGGCCTGTAGTCCCTTCTACTCTGGAGGCTGATATGGGAGAATCACCTGAACTTGGGAGGTGGAGGTTGCGGTGAGCCAAGATGGTGCCACTGCACTCCAGCCTGGGTGACAGAGTGAGACTCTGTCTAAATAAATAAATAAAATAGATCTGATTGGGGACACTTTGGTAGGGGGGAGGGGAGGAGTTTATTATTTTTACTGAAAATAGAGGTTCAAAGGGAAAAGAATGTTTAGAGACCTTCAGAATGTACATTTCAATTTGAGTTTTGATTAGAATACCTATGATCTGCAAGTGTTATTTCTGGGAATGGAATAGAACTGAGGCAGAGTGTGACAGATTAAGAAGGACTTTGGGTCAGGCGGACGTGGGTTTGTGTCTTGGCCTAGCTTTTTAATTTCTCTCATCTCTAAATGATACTCATCGTTCCTACAATTCAAGAATATTATCAAGAGAACTTCTATTTCTGATCTACTATGTTTTGCTCTTGATCACCCACTCTGGCTCTCACTCATGTTATAGAAAGGATCTAAGGTGCTGTGACTCCACATAATAGTCATAAGACGGAAGAGCCTAGTTTTATAGTTATTCATAGTTACTTCTTATGAATATCATATCATACCATTAGGCCATCTATGTTACCCCCTACCCTCCTTTAGGTAAGGTAGCTCCACATATCTCCTGTCAGTATTCATGGAGCTCAGCTGTGTCTACTTTTATCTTCACAGTGGGACAGCTAGATCATCTTCTAATACCTTGTAGGAGGTACCATTGATGGCCTGGAACACGATGGAAAACCCCAGGGCTGAGGAAGTCCTGGTAGAATTCTAACGAGGTTCCTAATGAATTCTTCAAATGTTTAGGTACAAGTATCAAGAGCTAATTTATTTAGCCCTGATATATTTAAATTCTGGAGCTTTAATGAGTCCAAAGCCACAGATGTAAATCAGTATGTATACCATATTGACTTTTGAAGATCTGATACAAGAACTTGAGACTCGCTGAACGTACACCCAGATGGTTTACTTTGGATGAAGAGATACAAATTTCTACAGAGTTGGCCCTTTTGGTTAAATAATGTTACCAAACAAAATTTGTATACCTAACTTGGGTCCTTTAAAACCAAGAAACAAGACAGTGTAGACGACAACCAATATGCTGTGTAATCTGAAAGTGCTATCATCTTTCCCTATGAATCCTACTATTTATTGTTGTAATTGGCTCTTATGTTTTCATGATGTTGTGAGTGGTTAGAGAAGAAGTAATGCATTTAAGAAATGCCTGTCCTATTCCGCCCAATTCACCAAAAATTTTTTTCCCCAAAGGATTAATACAGTATAGGTTTCATAACCATAATTTATTTTTTAATTGAGGCTTATTTTTCTGAAAATACTGAAGTGTATCCTTTGTTTCCCTAGCCAATAGTTTATATTGTAACTACTAATTTCTACTTTGATATTATTGACAGGTGTTAGCAAAGTGAATTTATAGGTTCTCGACTGTAGAGGGGTATCAGCTGGTTTATTTCTTATTTATAAAGATGATCTATTAATTTACTTTCTAACCATGAATGGAAGCCATAATTTCCTTCATGCTTTCCCTCCTGGCTAAAAATCGTAATTAATTATAACTCCAGAGTATTGCAGAGTGACAGTGATTTTGAGAACACGTGGATCATTCGAATCTCGTAAGTAATGGTATTGCTCAACTTTATTACACAAATGTAAAAGATTAAAAAATTAAGCATTAGAAATAAATTCTGTATTTAATGGGGGATTAAATTACTTTAATGGTTGAGGGGATTGCTTCTATGGTCTAGATTGAAAGTGAGCTTCAGATTTTTGCTGCTTTCTGCTATCACTGAGATCACACACATTTTTTAAAAGATTAACAATGCGGTTACACGTGGCAGTCATTCAAGAAATATTTGTTAAATTAATGAAGACGTGGGGAATGAAAGAATGAATGAAAATTAAATGTCATTCCAAGTTCTGTCAGTTTCAGAATGTGTATCATTTCTATCCGAAGTTGATGTTCCTAAACATTTATGAAGTTTTGGTATCTAGTTTCGGCAGAGGAAAGTCTTGAAATATCTTTTAAACACATCATTGTGTTAAAACTCTCATATGGTAGAATTTACAAGATAAAATTTCAGTTACTTTACGTGTTAAGAATTAAACAACATTGAATCAAATTGCTCTTTGTGGAGCTCTTCCATTAGCCTGCAAACCTATGCTTTTCCTTGATACTTAAATCTGACCTTAGATTGATTTCCTCAACAAAAAAAGTGCAGGAAGGTAAAAAATAAGCCATAGAGTCACATAAGGCTTGAACCCCTGTACCTTAGCTGTGCGACATTGAGCTAGGTGATTCCTCCATGCTCCATATTGTGTATTTAGCTATGCCTAAGTAGCAAGAGCCTGGCACTTTGGAGCCTCACCCTAAATAACAGCCATTAAGGTAGCTGTTGTTATTGTTACTGTTGTTATTAAGGGTTGTATCATGATATTTTTAGAGCATACAGTTAATAACATCTAACAGTTGTAGCTACTTGATATTATGCATTAATTTGAATTTCTTTTTTATTGTAAAGTATAACAAATCCATTTCAGAAGATTGTGCATGAATTACCCCAGATTGATGTGCTACTTTTAAAAACTTTCATTTCCTAACCTAATTTTCAATAGCTTCTTATTAGAATGAGTAGTTTATGATAGACTAGAATAAAGACACCCTAAAGGCCCTGTGAAATTTAATATGCATATTTATTATAGAAAAGAATCAAGACAAACTTAATTTGATGTTTTCCCTTTAGTTGTTGAGATATAAAATTTGAGTTCAGTAAACAATATGTACCTGATATCTCTTTCATAGTTGAACATAAAATCATATTTTGGTATAAAAATGCAAACAGGTTAAGATTTTTAGCTACACTTGCTTAGCTTTACATTTTTAATCGGCCTACTCAACGATGTTAAAATGTTTATAGATTGGGCTGGGCACGGTGGCTCATGCCTGTAATCCCAGCACTTTGGGAAGCTGAGGCGGGTGGATCACCTGATGTCGGGAGTTCAAGACCAGCCAGACCAACATGGAGAAACTCCGTCTCTACTAAAAATACAAAAAATTAGCTGGGCGTGGTGGCCTATGCCTGTAATCCCAGTTACTTGGGAGGCTGAGGCAGGAGAATTGCTTGAACCCGTGAAGCAGAGGTTGTGGTGAGCCAAGATCGTGCCATTGCACTCCAGCCTGGGCAGCAAGAGCATAAACAGTCTCAAAAAAAAAAAAAGTTTATAGATTAATATATATAGTCTGTTTCTTTCCTCACACATAAATATATCATTAATTATAAATCATAATACATATCAGATTAACGTACACATATAATGTAATATATAATGTAAATATATAATGTACAGATATGTATATTTACATATATACACATGTACATTATATATGTATATATGTAAATATATGTATTATGTTACATTATATGTACATATATAATGTAAATGTATGTATTATGTGTATGTATGTGTGTATGTACATATACACTAATATGTGTATGTATATATACATATATAATGTAAATATATTGGTATATATGTGTGTATAATTTACTATCTAAAAGATAAGGTGAAATAACAATTGGCAAATAAGCAAATGTAACTGCAGTATAATATTTATATTGAAGAGAATTCTAATAATCAGTGGTTAATTTTAGACCTTGCCTCCCCCTGTTTTTGAGGCAGGGCCCTCAGAATCTGGCAATGTGGGTTTGGACGCCGCTGGGTCTTAAGTCACAGCTCTATTGTGATTTTGGTGACCTATCATTTCTTGATTCATGTCTGATTTTCAAGCTTAATTTACCCACATTTTCAATGATTCTGTGAGCTAATATTCTTCCAATAATTTCAGCTTCAGTTTCTGTTATTTGCAACTGCGAATTCTGTCTGCGAAGATACCAGTGCCTCCTACACCACCTTCTTATTTTCATGATATTATGATTTCAATTTGTGCTTTCAAAAATGTAAACTCTTTGATATTTTTCCTGCCACATTCTGAAGTGAAACTTATTTGTTGTGAAGATGTTATGTCCTTTCTCTCTTTCTTCAAAACAGGCCATCATATCTATTCTGAAGAACAGAAAAAAGAAATTGTTAATGTCGACACTGATTTAAATGCTAATTTGAGGTTTATCTTTCACTGTGTGCTCAGACAGTAAAAGCGTTGTTATAAAACAAAGACACCTGACAGTGTTGAAGCACACTGTGTGTGGCAGATTGAACAATGTAGCTGTGAGATTTTGTAGCTCCTCCCACAAAGAGGTTAAGTCCATTTCCCTACCCCTTGAATCTGGGCTGGCTCTGTGTCTTTGACTAATAGATTCTGGTAAAAATGACATACTGTCAATTCTGAGTCTTGGTTTCAAGACACCTTGCAGTTTCTTTCTTTGCACTCTGAGAGTACTGCCCTGAGACCACCATGTAAATAATACAGTCTTTCCTGCTAGAGGATGAGAGGTTACATGAAGAAGAACATATGGGCTCCAGCTGCCAACCAGCAACAACTGTGGGGCCTGGGCCTCCGAGCCCCTCTCACCTTGCAGCTGAATGTGGGAACAAGAGTGAGCCCCGGCGCTACCAGCAGAGGAAACCCTGCAGCCCCTGGAATTATGGGAAATAAGAAATTTTACTGTTTGTAGTCACTGCATTTTGGGGGTGGTTTCTCCTGTAGTCATAGTTAAATGAAAACTTTGGCAAGTCTTAACACCCGTGATATAACACAATCTTAGTTTTAACCTAACGGAGTATAATAAATGATGCCACGCTATCATATTCTTCTCACTTACAAGATGGTAACATTTTATGTATTCTAGCTTTCATGCATGACTCCTAAGTTTACTGGACTTTTGATACCTGCACTTTTTCACTGGGGTTATTTTCATTTGGGAGCATTTCTTGAGTTAAATGGAGACAACAGGAGATCGTCAAATCTAGTTTTGACAAAACAGAGTTTGGATTAAGAAAATAACTACGTCTTTGTATTTAAAACAGTGGCATCTGGTTTATAAGGTGACATTGGGGAGAATTCCTGCATTTAAAAAATCTAAGAATGTATAAAACCTATTATAAATGTATAAAGAGTAGCTATTAGCTTGTGTTAAGTCGCATTTACTATAAACATACAGTTTAAATGACTTGTTATAAATTCACACTGAAATGTGGGAGGTTAAGTTTTTTTAGATGAAAAATCGGTTGTCGTAAGACTGAGTATTATACTTGAACATATCAAGTGGCAAGATTTCAGAGTAATCCTGCAGAGAGATGTTTAGTTGCCTTATAGAATAATTTCACTGGGGTGGCACACTAATGGAATTTGAGCTCCAATCAGGCATGGACTCTTGTCACCAAAGGGATAAAAATATAATCCATTATTTTCACATTGTGAAAGAGGAGGCTGATGACAGGAAGAAACAGAGTTGCAGGAGACAAAAGGATGCTCAGGTTAGAGAGAGCTGAGAGATGGGCATGAGAATGAGCTTGCCAAGGGCTAAGACCACAGACAAAAGCCATCCCTACATCAACAGAGCCAGCAGTAAGCCTTTGGCAGTGGGAAGGAGAGCGTTCAGACGTATCAGTTACCGAACATTCCATCATTCCACATGAGTAATCCCATGCACAGGTCCTGCACACCATCCTCAAAGATTAATGACGCTGGCAGGAGGACACATGTCTCCCAGTAAAGGATTTCTACTCTGGGCCAAGAAAACTGCAGGGTGCCCAGAAAATGATTCGTAGGACACTACAAGAAGCGGGATCTAGATCAGACTTCTCTTAGAGATTGTATTACAGTTTTCAGAGTGTAAATATTCTTACTGGTTCATCAGAAAACACTAAATCTTGATTTATGGATCTCACTGTGTAGTATTTATAGTTTTTTTTTTTTTGGATGGGAATAGATGATAAGATAACAAGATGGGAATTCATTTATTCTAAAATAAATCATCAGTCATTTTTTAACATTTCCTTTTTAAAAACGATGTCCCAGGTTATAGATACTTTCCCAATGTGTTAATTTTGTTTCAGCAGCAATAGGAAACTATCACAAACTTAACTGCTGAAAATAACACAAACTTACCTCATAGGTTGGGAGGTCAGAAGTCCAGAATGAGTTTCCTTTGGCTAAAATCAGGTTTTCAGCAAGGCTACATTCTGAAATCTCGAATGGAGAATATGTTTCCTTACCCGTTCTAACTTCTAAAGGCTGCCTTGGCTCCCTGGCTTATGGTCCCCCTCCATCTTCAAAGCCACAGTGTAGAACCTTCCAATCTCTCTCCCTTTCTGTCTCTCTCTCGTCTCTACTTACATCCTTACGTTTCCTCTTTCTGACCCTGACCTTCTTGCATCCCTTTTATTACAACCCTCGTGATTCCATTGGGCCACTTGGATAATCCACGATAATTTCCCCTGCTCAGTGCCCTTAGTTCAATGACATCTGCAAAGTCCCTTTTGCAAGGTAAGGTGACATATTCATGTGTTTCTGGGATTAAAACGTGGTCATCGTGGCATGTGTGTATGGGAGCGTTATTGTTCCTCCCACACAAGTTATAGAACAATGTTTGTTTGAAGTTTGTATCTACCTGACCTTTAAGATAGGGTTTTGGTGTCCACCATGAATAAACTTAGGTAGGCACAACCTTTTACAGAATGTTTTACTATTAGGGCTGACATCAATCTCCATGAGTTATACCAAAGGGAGGCTAGTGGGGTGTGTGCGTGTGTGATTAGAGGTGGGACATACATAAGGACTATTTCAGGTGAGTAGCCCATTGGATAAGAAGTACTGAAACTACTTCTAAACTATATTTATTTATCTTTGTAAACTATATTTATTATTTATCTTTATATATTTATTTAATGATAAATAACTCTCTGTCTGTCTTAAACTCTATTAAGACAAATGTTTTTGCATAAGGGGCAACTCAGAAAACATATACTCTAACAAGTTACATTGGCTAGTTATAGAGTAGAAGAATGCCACTGAGAATTTGCCCAGCTTTTAGTTGCTAGAATATTAAGATAAGAACGTGTTTGAGATGTAGTGATTTGAAGGCAATTGGTTGTATTTTGCCTCAAAATGAGGTCCCTGGTTATAAATGTAAAAAATAAGTAGACCTTGGTTTATGATTCTCTGCTTTGGCTCAATTATTGATTACATAAAGCCTAATGGTGACACCTGTGAAAATTATATTTTTATATATTGAAGTATTCTATAGATTTGTTACAATTCAACACTAGCTACTAATATTTCAGCCTGAAATAGGATTATAGAGAATTCTAAGAAATTGCAGTTGTAAGAGAACAATGCTTAGAAATATGGGCACCAGAAATATGACTACCTGAGTTGAAATTCTTTCTTCTACCATCTCTTGGCTGTGGGCATTTGTCATTTATTTGTGTGCCAGGTTTTGTTGTCGGTGGTGGTTTTCAATATTTTTCATCTCCAAAGTACCTTTCGATAGTACCTATTGTATAGAGTTGTTCAAGGATTGAATGAATTGCTTAAAACAGTGATTAACACATAGAAAATACTCAAAGTAAATAGTATTAAAGTAAATAGTCCAAATTTGTCAATAATTCAATGTGTAACAGTTATGAAGATGTCCTCATGAATGTTTTGGACCTAAATGCTTTAGAATTCTTGACTAGCATAAGATTATATTCAATGATATATTCAAGCAACTTTCCGTATTTTTGATAATTATATTCTTCTACCAAATGTCTTTGGTGAATGCTATTATTATCGTCACATTGAAAAATTAAGAGAAATAATACATTAAACTATTAGAATCAGGAGACTTGCTTGAAAGATATTAGCCTTTCCGGTCATGTGTTTCTATGGTGCTTACCTATGTGGTTAAATTTCAGACAACTATACCCCCATTTCCACCTCCGCTACCAGTATTTACCAATTATAAGTGGTAAAACTTCAGCAGTGGTCATTAAATAATCTCCACTAATGGCAAACTGTGTCATTCGTGATATCACTTTAAAATGATATTTGGTATGAATCTATGTCCTTGGAAATCCTTAGTTCAGTACATTTAAAAAAAAATTTTTTTTTTCTATATCTATCTAAAATAGAACTGGTTAGGTTGCTTTTGCTTTCTTGGAGTGAGAAATCGCAAGAATGCACAGCTCAACAGATTTTTCTCAGAGCACCTCAAAATTCTCTCTCAGGTTAATGGCAATGGAGCAGAAGACATGAGTGGAAATGATAGTTTTAGGAGTTGTACAACTTATCATAGAACTTGATGGTTGTGAAGGTGGTTTGTTTTATGGATGGTATATGGGATCTGTTGATGAATTTGGCATTGATGCCAGTAAACCAGAAAGAGACTCTGAATTAGTCATTAGTGGTTGTCCCTCCAAATACCAAAGAATTGGAAATTCAAATTTCACAGTTGTAGAAAAGCATAAAGAATGAGTATTTTCAACTGATGCTCAGTTACAATGACTAGAAAATATTTAAATGGATTGATGTGATTCTTTTTTCAAACTTTTTTGTAGCTTCTTTGATGTACTAAAACTGAACAAACTGTTATATTCCAGTATTTTGGAAGCTGATTTTAAAATTCAGGTGTATTTTAAGAAGAATTAGTATGCATGCTTAAAATTTCTTCCCACATTACTCATCAAAACAATATTCTGAAGTAGCTAAAGCTGTGTTTACATCATCTTCAGGGATTTGGGCTGTTGAAAGGAATAAGAGAATGTCACCAGGGCAACCACTTACATAGGCAGGGGGATTCAGGAACAAAATTTTACATGAATAAAGAAATACTACAAAAGCCAATAGTATTTTGGTGTAAGAACATTCCCATTATTGGGGGAGGGGTTATCATAACAGAAGTAAAAACACTGGGAATATAATAGTAGCTCTAATTGTGAAGTGCTGTATATTAACTCATTTAATCTTCACCACACTCCCTTGATGTAGGTACTGCTTTTATGCAATTTTTACAGATGACAAAACTGAGATTCAGTTTGGCCCAGGGTTGTATAATGAGAGCTAAATCTCAAATCCAGCAATCTGAGCCCTTAAGCATGGGAGATGAAAGTTTAATATTTTTCTTCTGGGTTGTTTTACCTTTAATATTTTAGAGTCATTTTGTATAATTAAATAGGTAAGACTCAGTTGAAGTTTAAACAAAGACTTCACTCACTTTTCTGTGATGTAACAATACTTTTCAACTGCTTCTATTCCTAGCATATTATTTGTATATGCTTTATCTCTACAGCTAAAGCTCCTATGAGGAATTTCCTAAATATTAGTTATCTGTATATTCCTCATTGTCTGTTTTCCCTGTATTACACATCCCATACTTTCATATAGTGATTACTTAAATATTTTCAAAAACAATGATAGATTAGTGGAGATATGTTATTTAAGGAGAATTTGAGATCTAACATGTCTGGATTAAAATAATAAGATTTTCTTTAAAACCTTTAAAATCTTAAATTGTTTTCAGGGTTAAATACTATTTAACATTCCTAAGTTTATAGTTCAGTATAAATCCCTTAAGCAGTGACATTCAACTTGGTCAAATACATTTTCTACATCATTTGTTCTAAGTTTACCTGCCTGGGCTAGGTATGCTTGCAAATAAGAAATGAATAAAAAATATTTTCCTTTTGAGAATAAATACGTTGAATACAGACTAGATCATGAGAAAATTTAGAATTTTTCAGTCTTGAACAATATATGTAATTAAATTTAGACCCTAGTGATTTATTAGATGAAAATTATGGCAATAATAATCGAGAACAAATAAACCCAAAGGCTTTTAGATTTTTTTTATATGCACTGCATAGTAATTAAGCTTTTTAACTGATCTAAATTAGAGTTACTATTGTTGTATTAAAATATATTTGGGAGTTCTTATTTTTTGACACTATATTCTTGATTTTTATAATAGAACATTATAACAGTAAAATGATTGGAATCATATTAGATCATTGGACACCTGAATCTATAGATAGTCCACTCTTGAGAAAAGAAATTAATTATCTCTAAATCACTTAAAACTCGGGAGAACGCATTGTATACCTTTTCCAACTGTGATTGAATGAAGGAAGGAATAGTCATTTAGCTGCTACAAACCAGTTTTGGAAACACCATTTCTCATGTTATGGTTACTGAAGAAGACTTTTTACAAAATTGCAAATCTTTGTTGATAGTTTTTGGCTCCAAAACAAGTTTTTGATTGTTGACAAACCGAACCCCATCCCCTACTACACATATGCACACACACAGGCACACACCCACACACACAATTTTAAATAAAAGTTTATGTAAAAACTTTGAAGGCTCTGAAACTATCTGAAAAACATCTGAATAATATCAACCTGTATATTTGCACCATTCTTTCATGCTGAAAGAACTCTGACCTTTGAAACAAGTCTCTGGGTCACTCTTTCAAGAAAACTTTATTGTAAGTACACCACAGTGTCTGATTTCTAATCTTTGACTTGCCTACTTCTCTGACTAGACTGTCACAGGAGGGCTAAGAGTGCATCTTAACCACTGTCTTTTCTGAGTCGTTTCAAGCCTATTGCATGGTAGGTGCAAAATACATAATAGATGAATGAATGAATGAATGAATGAAATGATTATTCCTTCATTTCATCTTTACTGATTTGTTTATAAATAATATACATAGGTTGTTCTATGAAGATGATGACACTCTGATATCAGGGTTCCTTAAAGGTAGAACAAGCTATACCACAAGAGATACAAAATGAAATGAGCCAAGGATTTTGCCATTGGTGATGTGGTGGTGAGAGTAGAGTTTGAGTGTACAGAGGACAGTTTCAGGTAGAGCAGGCATCAAATCATGGGTTTGTGAAGGTGCCTGGCATATGCAGAATTGGGTGAGAAAATCAGGTAGGCTATAACACAGGAGGTTTGGTGGAGAGTGACAAGAAAGAATGCTAGATAATGTGTTGAAGCTAGGTTATTATGGGTCTGAAATACCAAGGTGAGGGTTTTAGACTGTGGAACAAAGGAAATCAATGACAAGACAAGAAGAAAGTGAAATAAAGAGAATTCTGAATATGGCAGAAAATCTTACTTGGAAATACGCTTCAAGGCCTGGGCATGGTGGCTCATGCCTGTAATCCCAGAACTTTGGGAAGCCGAGGCAGGCAGATTGCCTGAGATCAGTAGTTCGACGCCAGCCTGGGCAACATGGTAAAACCCCTTCTCTACTAAAAATACAAAAAAAAAAAAAAAAAATTAGCTGGACATGCTAGCATACACCTGTAGTCCCAGTTACTTGGGAGGCTGAGATGGGAAGATGGCTTGAGCCCAGGAGGCAGAGGTTGCAGTGAGCTGAGATCTGAGGTCATGCCATTGCACTCTAGCCTGGGCATCAGAGTGAGACTCTATCTCAAAAAAAAAAAAAAAAAAAAAAAAAGCATCAAGGTCCTCATGAAGTGTTTTGAAATGCTAACTGTACACAAAGAGTCCTTTGAGCATGATGGGAAATGAATGGTAAGACTTGTTTGGCTCCCTTGATTTGGGTACCAGGCAAGCTTTCGGATGGAAAGCTTTCTTTACAAAAAGTGAAAATGAGCATTTGGAAGAGGTGTTTCAAAAAAAATTCTCTCAGGAGATCATGATTCCTCTAGAGAAAACATATGTTTGCTTTTGTACAATAAACATATATTAATCTAATAAATAAATACAGGTAATTGTGTAGACCTTGGTCAAGCTGTTTGCTCTTAGTTCTCTTTACTTTCTGACAAAATAGACCTTCCAAATTTGTTTATTCTTAAAATGTGACCTAGAACATCTATCATATAAAATTCTTACCACTAAACTGAAGGAAATGCAGATTGATCTACATTAAAGCAAAACTGTTATAGTGAAAGTATGGCCATATTCCTGAATCTCTTAAAAAACACAAACATTTGTAGATTGCCTACTGTGTACCAATCTCTTAATAGTTTTATGGTTTCTTCCATCTCTGTAAGCATATCTATATTTTTTTGATATTTAATGAATGAGTGAATGGAGAATGAATGTCAAAGTAGAGCTGTTGCCAAAAAAAGGGTAGATTTTATCATAATATCAAAAAAGAAGAAAGAAGATTCTTTCTTTTTTTTTCCTCCCACACTCTTCCAGTTTCCCCCCCTCTCTGCCTTTCCTTCTTCCCTTCCTTTCTTTCCTCTTTTCAAATCAACATCTCTGGATACAATATGACAATGGATATCTTAAAGGATGCAAATAAGAATGCAAATATAATTGCTGCATATGCATTTATTATTTTTCCTGTGAAAAAGGCAGATTGAAAAACTTTAAAACATTAATTGTTTCTATGCAAATAAATTCTGGTAAGTACAAATGATCCTTATCTGTTTCTTAAAACAAGCACAACAGGACTTTTACTTGGTAAATGTTTTTAGTATTTAGAGCGATTCTTTGTAGGAAATGTTAAATGAATCATGTCAATGAGTGAAAACAAAATGAAACAATCTCAACACATTTCATGACTACCAACTGGAAAGACAAAGACAAAAATTGTCCCCAGTGAAACTGATTTCTTACACTAGCATCTGCTAACTCTATATTTACATTTTCAGCTAATATAGATCTATAGATTAACTGAGAGAGATATTTTAAAATATACTTGACAATATGTCTATACAGGACAATTCCTCAAGTAACAGATGTTCTAGGAGCTAATTCAGTTTATAAGCTCATGGGAACGCGAAAGAGGCTATGTAATCTGCTGATCACACTAATGTTTCTTGTGTCCATTCTTTGCATTTATTTTATTTGACTTGTAGAAATCCGACTTCATACAGTACTCTAGTGAATGAACTATGATGTTTGGAGTGGTGTGCTGCAGTCAGATTCTCTAAAGAATATTTGAATCCATTGGAAAATGGAGATTATTATGTAGACACGGTTAAAATTAAATATGCACACATTAATATATGTATCCATAAAAAGAATAATAGGTAAGTTGTTAAACGTTTAAATAAAATGTAATTATTATATCACACACAAATACAGACATCATATACTCCCCTACTCACCCACGCCAACAGGTAAGTTTTCTCCTAATCCTTAATCATTTTCATAAACAGTATTTGTTGAGTTTATTTTTGTTTTATAAAATAAATTCACACAGTTTACTTGGAATTTAAATGCTATATTTGGAGATAGCACTTGAATTGGAAAAAGAAATATTTTATAATAGTCCATAATCAAACTCACCAAGGGCTTATTTTTTAAAAAGCCTTATGGCTATAGTTATCTTGATATTTAGAAATAGAAATAATTTTTTAAGTCAATAAGTTATTGGTTTTGATCTTGTGGGGAGAAAGCTAGGGAGAAGGAGAAATGTGCCTAAAAGTTATTATGATAATAAAAAGTTCTTTATGTGATTTTGATCCTATTTCCTCACTATGAAGCACTGTCATGAATAATGTTTACAATAAATTAACTCAAGCAGTAAAAGAGATAAACTTTACTAAAAATGAGATATCCTAAAATCACATGAAATTTAATTTTGTATTATAACCATTTGTCTGGAGATTATTCTCTCCTTTTTTAAAACTATCCTGTTCTGAAAAATGTCTCTCCTCTTCTAAAATGTGCATTACATGCACATGTATTCTAATTTCTGGGAAATAAGATGGAAAAGTACCAATTCTTAAAGCAAATTCATGAGTTTCTTTGTTTGAATTATACAACCATTTTGTGTTGGAAGCATTGCCTTAAATATAAATATGGAGTTGATTTAGAATATAATATTGGGAGAATAGAACTAAAAGGAAATATTGTACAATTACCATAAGTGGCTTTATTTACTTAAATAAATAATGAGGAATACTTGGGCTTAATTCAAGAATCAGCTAGTAGAGCTAAATAAACGAAATTGCCTTCTTCTTTAATGTTAATTTAAAACTTTTGTTGGCTGATTTATGCTACTTTCTGGAAATCATTGGACACAATGCTTAATATGAGTTAGGGTGATTTCTACCAAAAGAAATAGAAAGGTCTCCATTCAACTGACATTAAATCATGATTATCTCATATAAAAATGCATTCAGAGGCAAAACTGTTGAATACTAGGCAATAGAGCCAATAAGATCTGCTTAAATGCTTAAAAACCCTCTAGCTAAAAAACAAGTGTTCACTGTTAATACTTTGGGCAAAATCAATGTTGTAGACTTTTTTGTCTCACTAATTATAGGCCAAAGTCTTATGTAATTGTTATTTCTGATTGAAATCAGCTAGTATTCAAATTTAGTAAACCACCCCTTCATGCACTCAATAAATATTTATTGATTGCCTGCCTTCTGCAACTTTGTGAAGTGCAGAATGTTTCATACTTAGAGTGCAATTTTAATGCCATCTTTTGAAGATAAATTATGATATATGAACCAACAAATAGAGATTATTTCAAAACTCCAAGGATAATGCTTTATATATGTTGATGATCTTTGTTTAGAAAGGACTGTTTACCATTCTTTGAAAAATTCTACCTTTCTTTCATTTTGTGTAAACAAAACACTGATGAAAGGTTTTACATATGTGAGTAGATCATAAGTGGAAATCTGGTTTGCGGAAAAGTATTTAATACACAAATGGAGCCAGCATTTATATCAGCGTTATATTTGGAGACTATTTCTCTTTGGACTACTACATGTGAGAGAAATTAACTTTTTTTTTTTTTTTTTTTGAGATGGAGTCTTGCTCTGTGGCCAGGTTGGAGTGCAGTGGCACGATCTTGGTTCACTGCAAGCTCTACCTCCCGGGTTCATGCCATTCTCCTGCCTCAGCCTCCCAAGTAGCTGGGACTACAGGCGCCCGCCACCACGCCCGGCTAATTTTTTTTTTTTTTTTGGATGTTTTAGTGGAGATGGAGTTTCACTGTGTTAGCCAGGATGGTCTCGATCTCCTGACCTTGTGATCTGCCCGCCTTGGCCTCCCAAAGTGTTGGGATTACAGGCGTGAGCCGCCACGCCCGGCCAAGAGAAATTAACTTTTATGCTGATTAAACAATATTATTTCGGACTTTGTTTTAACAGAAAGAAAAGGTAAAAATATACAATGTGTTTATTATATTCATAAATCATGCATTTTACATACAAAGTTATAGTAGCCAGAAATGATCATTAACCAAGTTGCAGATCTTAAGACTTTAGATTACTTCATCTTATCATAAATAACTAAATATCTGTAATCCACCTGAGTATGCAATTAGACCTTCACGTAGTCTTCAGGATGTCTCAAGCAGTGTGGTCCAACGGAACTTGCAGCAGTGATGGAAGAGGATGTACTCTGCTGTCCAACGTGGTAGCCCTGTTTCTGTTCTGTTTCCTTTTCATTTGCCCTTCTCAAAGAAGTCATACATGACTAGACAGATACATATATATAAAGATATCGAGGCAATAAATAGATTTCTCATGTATCAAGTGACTAGATACAGAGAAAGAGTAAACAAGTAGAAACATACATGTAAGTCAAACTAGATATCTTGTAGTATCTCAATGATTACTTAAAACTTCATGGTGAACACGGTATATTTTTCTGATGCAGTAGCTTTTACAATTATTTTGATGGAATTAATTATGTTAAAATCTGCTGTTACTAATTCTTCAGTGGAAATTTTCAGGAGCATCCTGCAGAAGGTAGACATCAAGCCCTGCCTTTCCCTCTATTTTGTTTTCTCCTAACTCTGAGCTTTTAATGCCAACTTTGCTTCAGAGAATGTGTGAGGTTTACCTACTTCCCAATTAAAATTGCCCTGATGATTATACAGATATTGCTCCCAAATTTTGAGATCCATTTTCCACCTTGTATGTAGCAGGGTGACATTTGCATCTGGAGCTAAAAAGCAACCTGGGAGATGAAGAGAGCCTTGAGGGTAATAGGGCATTTACAGTCTAATTGCCTAGAGACTCCCTAGTTATAGTTTCCATTTGCCAGTCGGGAAACAGACAGCATGTATATCTAGAATTTTGGTGGGAATTTAATAAAGGGAATACAAAGGGAATGCATGATGGATGTTTGTTGAGGCATGCAGAGATTAGCAACAGTTGGAAGCCATTACAAGGCTGTATGTAAAAGGAAGAATCAACATCACCCAATATTACCAAAGTCTGACACTTTAATAATTATAGGTTATATTTAGGATTTTAGACTCAACCCGTGGCTGCCGCTTCTAGATCACCAAAGCAGGAAGGATGCGTGTGAAGAAATCACCTGCTTTCTCTCTTCCCTCACCTTCCGGTTTCCTACTAGAGATTCCCATTGCCTGAATCTAGTGAGGCCAGAGTGCAAGAGATCTAGGGTGATGAAGTCCTTGGGAACCAGTCTCCTGAGGCCTGATGTAGAACAAAAGAAAAAGGGGGGGGCGGGGAATGCATGAGAGATGAAGAGTAACTGGCAATTCACGCCCGATACAACTTCTCAAATTTACCACAGAAGGAGGCATTTTTTAAATTAGGCAGCCTTTTCTATTTTGGGGGTATAGAGATTCAGCTGTTTGAGTTTTTCAAATTAGTATGAGTTTGATTCTATGATACTTACATATTCATGTCCTAACTGCAACGAACAGGTACTGTGTTTGTTTTAAATATAATTGAAAATTTTAAAAGCATAAGGTAATTATTATGAAATACGTTTTGGTTTCCTACCAGAAGCTCTACTAGTGACAGCGTATATGATGAAGAAATTTATAATTACAATTCATTTTTATGAGCAAGCATACTAAGGAGAATTAAATATTTTAAACATAATTGTTGCAGAAGGCACACAAAATGTGTAATTGGAATGTGCTGTTGAAATGGAAAATAAATAAAAAACATATTTCAGCAGTATAAAAGTAGTTAACTGCTTTTCCACTCTACCTTTCAGCATCTGAGTAGTTTGTACATCATTCTTTCTTGTAATAATTCTTCCTTCTCTTTGCTTTATACAAACCTTTATTACTCTGTGCAGTATACAGTAATTACACTTGATCTCATAAAATATTTTGAAGAAATCAATGCTAGCTGTAAAGTTAATTTTTGTGAACTGAGTAGATTTTGTGAGCACAGATCATATTTTGTAACTAAGCATTATCATGATGCCCAGTAATGCAAGCTATCCTTTATTTAGAATCAAAATCTCCAGCAATTATAAATAACTGGGAAAACCATCCTGGCATATTTTAGTCTAAATTTTCATAAGTAACATAGATGGCAAGTAAACAAGCAGATATTGATTTTTCTTCCCCAAATGGCAACATAAAGAATATATCATAGGATCATTTTGGCTTTAACCCAATCCCCTGAAACTTTCACATCTAAATTAAAGTCCTCTAATCAGTAACACACAAAATGACCTGGAGACAATACAAAATCCCATGACATCTCTGAGTTATCAAAGGTACAGTGTATTATGCAGTCTGGTGCTATAGAGTGACATTTTGGTCAGTGATGGACTGCATATACCATGGTGATACCATAAGTATATAATGGAGCTGAAAAATTCCAATATCTGGTGATGCAGTGTCCATCATAATGAAGTATTACAATACATTTCTCATGTGTTTATAGTGATCCTGGTGTAAACAAATCTGTGTTGCCAGCTGTATAACAGCCTCACATAGAAAATTATGTATAGTACATAATACTTGATAATAAATGATTATGTTACTGGTTTATGTATTTACTATATTATTGATCAATACTTTAGAGTGTACCCTTTCTACTTATAAAAAAGGTTAAGTGTAAAACAGCCTAAGGCAGGTCCTTCAGGAGGTATTTCAGAAGAAGGGATTGTTATCCTAGGAGATACAGCTTCATGCCTGTTACTGCCCCTGAAGGCCTTCCAGTGGGACAAGATGCGGGGGATGAATGACAATGATGTTGATAATGCTGATCCTGTGTAGGCCTAAGATAATGTGTGTGTGTTCTTCGTTTTTAACAAAAAAAAATTTAAAAAGGTAAAATAAATATTGAAAATTCTAAAAGCTTACAGATATAAAGAAAATATTTTTGTATAGCTGTACACTGTGTTAGTGTTTTAAGTTGTGTTATTACAGAAGCCAAAAAGTTAAAAAAATTATAACCTTGATAAAGTAAAAAAGTTACAGTAATCTGAGATTTATTTTGAAGATAAAATTGTTTTTAAAATAAATTTTATGTACCTTAAGTGTACAGTTAGTTTATAAAGTCTACAGTGGTATATAGTAATGTCCTAGGATTCCACATTCACTTACCACTCACTAACTGAGACTCACCCAGGGCAACTTCCAATATTGCAAGCTCCATTCATGGTAAGGGTCCTATACAGGTGTGCCATTTAAAAAAATATTTGGGCCGGGCGCGGTGGCTCAAGCCTGTAATCCCAGCGCTTTGGGAGGCCGAGACGGGTGGATCACGAGGTCAGGAGATCGAGACCATCCTGGCTAACACAGTGAAATCCCCGTCTCTACTAAAAAAAATACAAAAAAAACTAGCCGTGCGCGGTGGCGGGCGCCTGTAGTCCCAGTTACTCGGGAGGCTGAGGCAGGAGAATGGCCTGAACCCAGGAGGCGGAGCTTGCAGTGAGCTGAGATCTGGCCACTGCACTCCAGCCTGGGCAACAGAGCGAGACTCCGTCTCAAAAAAAAAAAAACAAAAAAAAACAAAAAAAAAACAACTTTTATGCTCTATTTTTACTGTACCTTTTCATTTTTGCATGCACAAATACCTACTATTTACTTACAGTTGCCTCCAGCATTCAGTGTAGTAAGATGCTAAACATGTTTGCCGCTGAGGAGCAATAGGCTGTACCATATAATCTAGGTAGGTTGTGCTTATGTATACTCTATGGTGTTTTCACAATGAAAAAATTGGCTAATGATGCATTTTTGGGAATGTATGCCCATTGTTAAGGGGCACGACTGCCTTATATTTAGTATAATGCTAATCTGTATTTTAGTATATTATAGTTTGATAATCTAGGTTTGTTTTATTTTTTGGTCAGTTAACCTAAGAATTAAGAATATTATTGCCATCTGGATAAACATTTGTGAAATATCAGGTACATATATTTAGTTTTATTTGATGATGAAAAGGTTCTTTTGATAGGTAGAGGAGTCTACTTCAAGGTATTTACTCTTCCATGAATTTCAGAAGGAATAAAATGGTTTCCTCATTGTTTCTTCAAGGATTGTCCTCTGAATGGAGACTCAGTGATGAGTTTGCCATTGTATGGCTTACCCACCATTCTTTGAGGACTTTTTGTCACTGCATAAGACGTAACACAGGTTCAAAAATTGAAAGTTGAAAATTAAGTCTTTAATCCATCTTGAATTAATTTTTTGTTTAAGGTGTAAGGAAGGGATCCAGTTTCAGCTTTCTACTTATGGCTAGCCAGTTTTCCCAGCACCATTTATTAAGTAGGGAATCCTTTCTCCATTTCTTGTTTTTGTCAGGTTTGTCAAAGATCAGATGGTTGTAGATATGTGATATTATTTCTGAGGGCTTTGTTCTGTTCCATTGGTCTATATCTCTGTTTTGGTACCAGTGCCATGCTGTTTCTGTTACTGTAGCCTTGTAGTATAGTCTGAAGTCAGGTAGCGTGATGCCTCCAACTTTGTTCTTTTGGCTTAGGATTGTGTTGGCAATGAGGGCTCTTTTTTGGTTCCATATGAACTTTAAAGTAGTTTTTTTTTTTTCCAATTCTGTGAAGAAAGTCATTGGTAGCTTGAGGGATGGCATTGAATCTATAAATTACCTTGGGTAGTATGGCCATTTTCACGAGGTTGATTCCTCCTATACGTGAGCATGGAATGTTCTTCCATTTGTTTGTGTCCTGTTTTGTTTTGTTTGTGTCCTGTTTTGTTTTGTAGAGCAGTGGTTTGTAAATCTTGAAGAGGTCCTTCACATCCCTTGGTAGTTGGATTCTTAGGTGTTTTATTTTCTTTGAAGTACTTGTGAATCGCATTTCACTCATGATTTGGCTCTTTGTTATTGCTGTATAGGAATGCTTGTGATTTTTGCTAATTTATTTTGTATCCCGAGACTTTGCTGAAGTTGCTTATCAGCTTAAGAAGATTTTGGGCTGAGACAGTGGGGTTTTCTAAATATACAATCACGTCATCTGCAAACAGGGGCAATTTGACTTCTTCTTTTCCTAATTGAGTACCCTTTATTTCTTTCTCCTGCCTGATTGCCCTGGCCAGAACTTCCAACACTACGATGAATAGGAGTGTAAGAGAGGGCATCCCTGTCTTATGCCAGTTTTCAAAGGGAATGCTTCCAAGTTTTGTCCATTCAGTGTGATGCTGTGGGTTTGTCATAAATAACTCTTCTTATCTTGAGATACATCCCATCAATCCCGAATTTGTTGAGAGTTTTTATCATGAAGGGCTGTTGAATTTTGTCGAAGGTCTTTTCTGCATCTATTGAGATAATAATGTGGTTTTTGTCTTTGATTCTGTTTATATGATGGGCTGGAGAGGATGTGGAGAAATAGGAACACTTTTACACTGTTGGTGGGACTGTTAACTAGTTCAACCATTGTAGAAGACAGTGTGGCGAATCCTCAAGGATCTAGAACTAGAAATACCATTTGATCCAGCCATCCCATTACTGTGTATGTACCCAAAGGATTATAAATCATGCTACTATAAAGACACATGCACACATATGTTTATTGCAGCACTATTCACAATGGCAAAGACTTGGAACCAACCCAAATGTCCATCAATGACAGACTGGATTAAGAAAATGTGGCACATATATACCATGGAATACTCTGCGACCATAAAAAAGGATGAGTTCATGTCCTTTGTGGGGACATGGATGAAGCTGGAGGCCATCATTCTTAGCAACCTATCGCAGGAACAGAGGGCCAAGAGCCGCATGTTCTCACTCATGGGTGGGATCTGAATGGTGGGAACACTTGGAAGCAGGATGGGGAACATCAGACCCTGGGACCTGTCATGGGGTCGGGGGCGGGCGGAGGGATAGCATTGGGAGATATACCTAATGTAAATGAGGAGTTGGTGGGTGTGGCACACCAACATGGCACATGTATACATATGTGGCAGGCCTGCACATTGTGCACATATAACCTAGAACTTAAAGTGTAATAATAAAAATAAAGGAAAGTTGAAAATTAAAAGCATTAGAAGAGGGTATCAGAAGAGTAGAAAAAGTTCACCTCCTCAAATAATCTCATGTTATTTTTTTTCCTCTAAATCCAAATGTAACATTTCATCTTACAAATTTTTATCTGTTCTTCACTGAATGAAGTTATGAATTCTGCAGACAGAAACAGAAATGTATGTAGGTACTTACTTCCCATAACAACTGTTTAGTTAGTGACCTCTTGCCCTAGAGACTCTTGAAAAGTTATCTACTTTTTAGGTGACTTTTCTTTTTAGCATATCAAAATTTTTACTGCAATATATATTAAATAAGTATATCTGAAGAACTGACATTTCAACATTATGGTTTGAGGCAAAGACACAAGCACTAATTTACTTGACACTACAGTTTCTAGTAAGAGAATATCACACAGAACAAATTTGTATCTCACACTGTTTGTATGAGCCAAAACATTTTAGTTTGCCAAGCAAATGTTGAGAAGACTTCTCAATTTCATGGAAACACATACTATTTTATTTGGGTATCTAGGCTGTCTCATATTTGGTCTTTACTTTAGTCTTTAGATGTTTTCTTCTATGGTATATCTTTATTCTTAAGTATAATTTAAGTATAAGATAATTATAAACTCTTAAGTTGAAAAAAAAAGGTGAAGAGTGAGGTGCAGAATCTTTATTCTAATTTGTATAAAAAACTGTTTTCAAATTGTTATTTTCACTTACATAACTTGTTTTTATTAGTTAATAAACTTTTGTTCCTGGAAAAATTGGGCATTTTGGATTGAAATAAAACACAGCGTAATTTTTTCTCATTAAAATGTCTTGGATTTCTTTTATCTTTTAATGGCTTTTTATTGAGTGGTAAGATTTTCAGGAATCAACTAACATTGCTAACTGAAAGATGGCAATAGTTTGTGTGTGTGTGAACGTAAATTTATCTTCGTTTGGGTATATCTATTATCCCTTTGTTGTTCTAGTTTACCATGAAATTACAGTTTATATGCTGGTATCCTGTCTTTTTCCCTCTCTGTTTTTTTTTTTTTTTTTTTGAGACGGAGTCTCGCTCTGTCACCCAGACTGGAGTGCAGTGGGGAGATCTTGGCTCACTGTAAGCTCCGCCTCCCAGGTTCACGCCATTCTCCTGCCTCAGCCTCAGGAGTAGCGAGTAGCTGGGATTACAGGCGCCCGCCATGACGCCCGGCTAATTTTTTTTTTTTTTTTGTATTTTTGATAGACACGGGGTTTCACGTTTTTAGCCAGGATGGTCTTGAACTCCTGACCTCATGATCCGGCCGCCTTGGCCTCCCAAAGTGCTGGGATTACAGGCATGAGCCACCGTGCCAGGCCTTTCCCTCTCTTTTTTTTTTTTAACTTGTTCTTTGCATCAGTGCTAAATTTGTGACCCCTTCATATGTAGATTAGAATGAGTATTGTTTTTGATCAAAAGCAGCATTTACAAAAAGCAAAGCAATAAAAAAGCAGATGTAGAATAATTTCCAGACTAAGCCTTCCTTTTAGGACATGTTTCTGAGCCCTAAAATATGTAATATGGCAAGCAATACTTTGTAAAGGGACTATCAAATCAGTATACCAACATGTTAAAGTGTCTACAGTAGCTTTACATCATAGCTTTTAAATAACCAATGAAAAAGACAGTATTTATTTATCTATCTATGTAGAAAAGAGCTTTCTACACATTTGAAGCACTCAGATAAACTGGGGAGAATATGTGTGGATTATCTCCCTGTTTGTAGTGACATCATCATATTAGTTTTGCTGGACTAGAGGGTGATAGTTTTCCTTGTTATCATGACTAGGGTGGTTTTTCTTGATTTGTATAAAGACTTGCCCAGATGTAGGAATGATAAGAGGAATCTAGAAAAGCGACCTTCTGTAATCACTTTTAATTTTTGTTATAACATGTAGTAAAAATGTCCATATAATATAGCCGGTCTACTAAATAGAACATTTTGACCTGAATTTCAATGCCGTGTGGGAGTTGGCACATTTAATGACTGACCTGCATAATCCTACACAAAGTAGTTCCTTGCAGGTTGTTGTATGGTACAGCTTAGCTTGTATCTCCTTCCTACTTTCTTTTATTCTGTTTGAGAAAAGTACCTTTATTTGCTTCTGCTAATGATCAGGTTATGTGCCTTCCAAACCTGTTTTTATTTTGCCACTATTTCCTAATGTCTTGTTAATTCTCCTTTGATTAAATTGGCAGAATTACTTTTTTGAGGAGGCTGTCCTTTTTTTTTTTTTTCCCCAGGGTTATTCCAAAACAGTACTCATTGTCTTTTTCAGTCATAAATTATTTCCAAAACCGATGACTGTGTACCATGCTTTGTGTCATTTATAATGGGAAATAATGCATTTCCCAGCATGAATTGTAAACTATTCACATTACTGAAACAACGACAATTACTTGTTATTTTTGGTTTCCTGGTTTGTAGTTATCAGAACATCTTGAGATAATGAAAACCGTTTAATGCCTGCTTTCGGGTGGTTGTTGATCATACTTCTTATGTAGTATTATGTCAAAAGTGTAAAGTTGTGTGAAATAATTCTAGAAATTGCAAAATCTGTAATCTCAGTTTTTTCTTTACCTTTGTTATTTTGTTTTCAGCTAAGGAGAACAAGCTAAGGAAAAGAGGCCTAACGAAGAGATAATTCACTGTTCACATACACCATCCTCATTCCCTCTATCTGAAGAAAAATCAACTGAGATTAACTTTCATTATTTTATTATTTGATCTTCATCAAATTAATGAGAATCTTTACTTAAACAGGTTAATTATTATTTAAGTGATATCTCAAGACTGTTAATATTTACTCTTTTAATGTTATTTTTTTTCTGAGGGTTTCTTCCCAGCAAAACAACTCTTTATACTTTTATGTCCATGGATATAATATGTAGTTTTTTAGTCTATTACATAAGAGTAACAGCTTGAAGAAAGTCTGATAATGTGTCCAAATGCCAAGACAATATCTAACATTGTTTATCATATTTTCTCAGTTGACTTCATTTTGTTTAGAACCAATATGCTATGTCTTGATTGAAAATAACTAACGTTTATTGGATATAGAGTTTTCTTTATGTCCTAGGGTAAAATGCTGTTTGTGGAGAACTTGTTTGCCTTCATTTATTTTTTTTTCCTTCCCTGCGCTTCATAACTTTGCTCAGGCTTTGTAATCTGGGATTTGGGCTATTACGTAGAATGCAGAGGTTGTCTGAAGTCCATGGCCTTTTCTGTCTTTGCTTAAAGCTCCAATATGTTAAAAGGAAAATGGGGAATTGGCAATCAATGGGTACAGTGTTTCAGCTGAGCAAGATAAATAAGTTTAAGAGGTTTGCTGTGTAACATTGCATCTGAGTTAACAACAATGTATTATTATATAATAAACAAAGAATAAGGGGCATAGGTAGTTTCTAGAAAGTCATTTAACCTAATTTGTTATTACCATGCACTAAGCATTTTACTATCCATTTAAAACTATGTCCTCTTAATATAGACATGATTCCCATTCGATATATGGGGAAATTAAGGCTTAGAGAAAATAAGTAGGAGAATTTGGTTTCAAACTGAGGTCACTGCGCTACATTGTGTTTTAGACGTTGTAAAGTGCTGTAATATTTAGGTGATTGGTGAAACAAAATTTATAGAAAAATGTAGTGCTCTTGCATTATCATCAAAGGTATTTTATTGATTAGTAAAAAAAAAAAATCTCAAAGAAAAAAAGAGAAATGGTTGTGCAGGGTGTTGTAGAGGTGCGGTGGAGAAGGAAAGTGCTTTAGAGAAATTCCAAGGCAGGAAGAGAGATTCCTCCAGGCTCAGGAGGGAAAGTGTCCTGGGGAAATGGCAGGGAAATCAGAGTGGAATGTTTATGTGGAGCAAATTGCAAGGCTAGGCCCCAAGCACAGGGCTCACTGGTAGAGGTCATAGGAAGTGGTGAGCAGTGAATAGAAATTATTCTGTTGTATTCTCTTTCGTAGGGAGTGGTGAGGCCTACAGGGCAATGGCTGTTCTGGGTACATCAGGAGGCTGAACTGTAGGCTGGAGTAGGGAGTTCACAGCTTCCACAAGTGTCTAGACTGGAAGCCAGACAGAGGCACCCATGAAAGGTCCACATATACTGGTTCAGGCTGTCTCACAGAATAACCAGGACAGGCTGATTGCTTACAAGTGAAGATGCCTCATCTCATTCTAAGTAATAAAACAAAGTGATACATTCTGTTAGACCTTAACTTAAATTTAGATCACTAAAGATTGCCCATTATACATTTTAGATCTTTATCTTGCTTGGAATATTGACCTTCCGGTTCCATCAGTTCCTTTTTATCAATGAATCAGTCTATGGGTATATCAAAATTTTGCAAATTTCTTCTATTTTCTTTCTTTTTAAGAAATGATCATTTATAATGACTCCCATTGTAAGATTCATTGTATAATCTTTAAAATCAAATAGTTGATGTTGTCAACATTTATAGATAGAATAGCACTAAGTCTGAAAAATTGCTGAATACTTGCTCATGCCATATCCATTGAGGTCAGGTCTCAGCTCCTTATTTTACAAAATATTTTAGCCCACCAGCTGCCCGGTTTCCTCTTTCATTATCCATCAGCTGCTCTCAGTGGGATGTTCCACTGCCTGCTATCTCATGTCATAATTTCCAGTATCTGAGGAACATCTAAATGCCCTTTATTTGTCATATTGGATTCCCTTGATCCTAGAGGCATGTCTGCTATTCTGTCTTATCATTCGATTTCAACTATGGCTGATATTTTATTTAATGATGTTTTCCAAGAACTTTGAATTTTCTCTCCCTGGAAAGGAAAATAAATTACCTCCAATTTCTTCCCTAGAATAATGCTCACACATTAAAAAAGTGTTAACATACAGTTTGCATATTGTTTCTTTCTTGGTTTTGTTTGTTTGTTTGTTTTTGAGACGAAGTCTCGCTCTGTCACCCAGGCTGGAGTGCAGTGGAGTGCTCACCTCACTACAATCTCCGCCTCCCGGGTTCACGTCATTCTCCTGCCTCAGCCTCCTGAGTAGCTGGGACTACAGGTGCCCGCTACCACGCCTGGCTAATTTTTTGTATTTTTAGTAGAGACGGGGTTTCACCGTGTTAGCCAGGATAGTCTCGATCTCCTGAACTCCTGATCCACTCACCTCGGCCTCCCAAAGTGCTGGGATTACAGGTGTGAGCCACTGTGCCCGGCCAACATATAGTTTCTTTTGATAAGGTTTGACTATCTGAGAAAATTATTAGGAGACAACTTTTGTTTTTGTTAATTTTTCTAAGTATATATTTTCAATTATTGGATTTAAATTGTTCACTAAGGTGAGTTTGATCATAAAATAATTCTTCTGTGAAATACTACTTTCAAATTTTCATGGCTCTTTGAGCATAAAGCTAATATGTTTAAAAGTTAATTTTTGGAAAAATGCTTGGTATATTCACATACAGTATTATACTTTCTAAACTTAGAAAGTCCTTAAAAGCTTTCAGTTAGACTATTTGCCATCAAATGCCAGGTATTTATAGGCATGCACTATCTTCCATTGAATAAGAAATTGTTTCTAAAAGTGAAAACATATATAATATAACATGTTCATTAAAAAAAGAAATGTAATAAAATCCTGTGGCTACAGGAACAGATAATGCATGACTGAGGCTTCTGTTAACACTTCCCTAGAGAGTAGCTTTCATGGTCCAGGCTAGAAGGTGAGCAAGATTGAAGCGTCTCAGCTTTAAATTACCAAACCTATTTAAGTGAGCTTTGAGTTTGGTGTGTAAGAACTGTCACTTAGCTAGATAATGCGATTATTCCTTATAATGTGGATAATTTGAAAATGTGAAACTTAACACTTAGAGAGCTTCTTCCATTCTGTTTTTCACTTAAATTGCTTTCAAGTTTATATAAGTAGTATAATATAGTAAGTATAACCTCTTCATCCTTGTATTCAATGCTGTCTGAAAGCAAGCTTCAAACGTTTCCATTTTTATCCTGAATTTAGCCTGTCTTCCTACAGTCTCGACTACTTTCTGTTCCTAACACGAGTCTTCTCCTTGTTCACTCTTTTCTTTGATTTTGCAGTCTTTCTCTCCTATAAGTCATTTTCTTTCCCCATTTACCTAAATTCTGCCTTTATGTCAACCTTTATTTAATTGGCTATCTGTATCTTGAAGTTGCCTCTAAATATTTTTTTTAAAGTTCCAGAATTGCTATTTTTATTTTATTTTATGTTTATGTTTAAAGTTTAGGGGTACATGTGCAGGATGTGCAGGTTTCTTACATGGGTAAACATGTGTCATGGGGAGTTGTTATACTGATTATTTCATCATCCAGGTATGAAGCCTTGAATTCGTAAGTTACTGTTACTGATCCTCTCCTTCTTCCTACCCTCCATACTCCGACAGGCCCTAGTGTGTGTTGCTCCACTCTGTGTGTCCATGTGTTCTCATCATTTAACTCCCACTTATAAGGGAGATCATCCAGTATCTGATTTTCTATTCCTGTGTTAGTCTGGTAAGGATAATGGCCTCCAGCTCCATCCATGTCCCTGCAAAAGACATGATCTTGTTCTTTTTTTTATGGCTGCATAGTAATCTGTGACATATAGGTATCACATTGTCTTTATCTGATCTGTCATTGATGGGCATTTGGATTGATTCCATGTTTTTGCTATTGTGAATAGTGCTGCAATGAACACATGCGTGCCTGTGTCTTTACAATAGAATTATTTACATTCTTTTGTGTACATACCCAGTAATAGGATTGCTGGGTCAAATGGAATTTCTTTCTTCCTTTTTAAATGTATGTTTTATTTTTAGTTTAAGTTCTGGGATACACATGCAGAATGTGCAGGTTTGTTACATCGGTACACATGTGACATGGTGGTTTACTGCACCTGTCAACTTGTCATCTAGGTGTTAAGCCCCACATGCATAAGGTTTTTGTCCTAATGCTCTCCCTTCCCTGATTTTAGGTCTTTGAGGAATCACCACGCTGTTTTCCATGATAGGTGAATTAATTTACACTCCTCCCAACAGTGTGTAAGCATTACTTTGACTCTACAACCTTACCAGCATGTGTTATGTTTTTATTTAATAATAGCCAATAATTTTAATTTTAAAAAAAGTAATCAGTTGCTAGTCAAGGAAATGCAAATGGAGATTGTGATGAGACACAGTTTTATACTATTAAATTGGCAGCAATTAAGAATTCTGTCTGAACCGAGTGTTGGAAGGCATGTGGATAAATAGGATCTTTTATACATTATTAACGTTGGGGGAGGGGTGTAAAATGGTACAATCACTCGGGAAAATAATTTGGTACCATGTTATAAAGTTAAACATTCACTTCAACTCAAAAATTCTAAGAGAAATTCTTATGTGTCTTTGTTTTTATAGGTATATTTATATTATTTAAAGTATACTTTTGTATTTTCATCAAGCATATCACATCTACTTAGTTTTTTTTTTTTTTCTTTTTGCTCTTTGTCAATAAAAGAGCAATAACGAAGCAAGTTCTGGGGTTCTGTTTAGTCTTTGTTTTGCCTCTGGAGATATATATAATGTTTTTAGCGGCACTGTTTGCCATATCAAAAACATGGCAACAACCTAAAAACTCCATTGACAGAATAATTGGTACATAAGCTGTAATATATTTACACAATAAAATCTATTTGATCTCTTACATCACCTACCCTACGTGATATAACAGTTTAGTTACTGGTGAGTTTCAGTAATCCTCCTAAATCCTTGAGGATTAGGACAATGTTTAACTCGTGACTATCAAGGCATTCCCATGATGTTTTGAACCATTAACATCCATTAACACAGATCTGTTTGTAGAATATGCAGCATGATCAGTGATGGCCCTTAATTGAAGTGCACTCTAAACAGAATATTTAAATAAAGTATCCGGGTGCAGTGGCTCACACCTGTAATCCCAGTACTTTGGAAGGCTGATGTAGAAGGATCACTTGAGCTCAGGAGTTTGAGACCAGTAATGTAGTGAGACTTTGCCTCTATTAAAAATAAAAAATTAGCTAGGTGTGGTGGTGCATGCCTGTGGTCCCAACTGAGGCAGGAGGATTGCTTAAGCCCTAGAGGTCAAAGCTACGGTGAGCCATGATCACACCACTGGATTTCGGCCTGGGAGGGGTCTCTAAATGAATGAATGAATGAATGAATGAATGAATGAATGAATGAATCTACTAATGAAGAACTTGAGTCTGAGAAAATGCCACTTAAAAACTGCCTGATGACCATTCCAAGTTTACAAGACATAGACATTAGGGAAAGTTCTGTGCCTTATCAAGAATCATTTTCAAATGAATCTTCAAGAATACTATATAAAATGAGCTTTTAAAAATGTATCTTAAATGCTTTAATTTACATATATTTTGTGAAATCATACTACATATTATAATATACAAGGCACTTCTCTAATATGCAATTAAAATACTCATATAATAATTCTCTACATTCAGTGAGCCCTGGATATGTGTCAGGTATTATGTTATAGGCTTTATAGAAACTGTCTCATTTAGTCATCACAAGAACAGCAAATGGTGCTATCATCATCTGTTTTTATAGACAAGAAGACTGAGACTCAAATAAGTTAAAAATTGCTCCCACAGGTATAGTTTCAAAGTTGCAAGATGAAAAATTCCTGGAGATCCGTTTCACAATAATGTGAATATATTTAAAATTACTATACTGTATACTTTAAAATGGCTAAGAAGGTGAATTCCATGTTACATGTTTCTTATTACAATAAATTTAAAAAATTGCTAAAGGTCACAGAAATAGGCTTATGGTGGCAAGCCTGGGCTTTTCAATACTGGATTTACTGCCTTTTTCTTATGTCTGCACACAATTCCTTAGACTACAATGAGAATTTAAAAGTTGAACATTTATGTTTTTGCATGTTGTGATTGGTAAATTATCACAACATTGTTATCCAAAAAAGTTTAGAATAAAGTCAATTTAAGATGAAATCTCATGATGACTTCCTTGGCTTTAACTAGTATTAATAAGTTTTCAGTATTAAGTTTTTACTTTCCTCTTTATATATATATATCTTTATACATCAATAGAACAACAAATTTATATATTGCTGTGAAGAATTCAGGTAAAATCTTGTTTGTGGTATTGCATAATTTTTTAAAGTATCTACTTTTGCCAACTGCCTGAAGCAGTAAAGCACATTGTGAAAATGTTTCTACACATGTTGGTAAAGGTAAAATTCTATTCCAGGAAGATTTTTTAATAGACTCCAAGAACAAATATATTGGTTAGAAAGTCAATCCGTTTGATATCTGACAGGGGTTTCTTTGGTATTTTGTTAGTACAAATGGAGTTGACTGTGGAAATTGAAGGAAAAATTTTAGATTTTTATATTTTATAAATATTCTGTGACTTAGAGTGGTTAAATGGTTTGCTTAGTTTCCTGACTCCTATTCTCTAGTGGGTGTTTTCTTTTTCACTGGTCATTACATAAAACATTTGATTTCTATTTGATTAAAAAATACAATAAAAATGGGATTTTTTCCTTTAAGCAAAATATAATGTTGAATAGTTCTATTTCGCTTAACGGGCTTCTGTAATTTGTTTTGTGTAGAAATTGGCATTTTTCACATAGAAATCTCTGTTTTCAAGATATTAGTTCTCTTTGCTGGCACACATAATGTTGAAGGGGTCAAGGGCTCCTGTTCCTTTTCAATGGAGTGAAAAGACACTCTATTCGATTGACTTAGCTTTCACTGACCTCTGAATATAGGTTACAAGCTATTTAGGTGCAGACAACTCATTTGGTAATGAATATGCAGTTGCTCATGATTTTAGATGGAACTGAGTGAAGGTTTTACTAGGTGTCCCTACAGGTCAGACTGAGATGTACTATTCGACACACACAACATCTGAGATTGCATGCAAATCATCTACAACAGGCTTGATATCCACTTTATTCAAAAAGGAAGAGGATCAAGGGCTCACATGCTAATAAGATTAAGAAGCAAAAATTATCCAAAGTGAAATCAGAAGAACTTGTAATTCATAGGAATAAAGTTTATGGCTGCAGAGAAATCTGAACTTAATTGAATTTCTACATGATACCCAGTTGGATCTCCAGCTAAAAAGAGAAGTAGCTTTTAGACTTCAAGTGATTTTCAGAGCACTGGGACCCTGAAGGGCTGGTGTCCTTTCAGTGGATGCGTCCATCATTGCACAGGGAGCAACATATTACTGTCTGTGCCTGATAAAATTAAATAAAATGCAATAAAATACTTTAAATGGAAAGGGGTATTTATGTTTCTAGATCTGTTTCCAGCTACTCAAGCATGAGATACTTTTTTCGAGGGCTGAGTAACTCTGCCCGGAATTGAAACTGGATTCTTTTACCCTGCACAATCTCTTTCAATTTTAAGCTTTCAAAAATATACTTCACTGATTATTATAATTCAGGAAAATGAATTACCTCAAAGACTACTTTATCTTTTTTCAATTAAGAGTAGGTAGCAGATTATATCTGTGTCTAGAAAGTCAGCTTCAACAGGAAGTATTTAAGTCTTTCTTATTATCTTTTGTCTAGGTAAAATTGTTTCTGTTGTTTTAAATAATTGTTGTTCATTATTTATATTGCAGATAGCCTCATAATTTGTTAGTCTGAATATTATCTGAATAATCAATTTAATACTTAGAGTGTTAGAATACACACAGCTACCAAATCATCTAAATTTTGTAATTTTCATTGGTTCAAAACATTTCACAGGATTACTTAACAGTGCCACTTTTGTTGGATTAAACGAATCATAGATGTTTTACAGTTTCTTACTTCTTTACTCATTTTATACAGTCCATATCAAAAGTCTAGTTGATATTTTTATTCCTATAGTGAGCTCAGAAATGTAATATGGATACCTTGTAAGCCTATATACTAAGATACTGAAACATGGCATAGTTCAAATACATCGACTATCTATTCTGAATAAACTTTTCTATTTGCTTTTGAAAGAGTGTGGCTAGAAAGTTAAAAAAACAAAACCAAACCCAAAGTCACCTGGATTCCAGGGACACATGATCTAGTGGACTCTTTCATTTAAAGTGGGGTTTCAAATTCCCCAGTCTGTTGAATAAGAAAGCACTTCAGAGTTGGGGCACTGAGAATTTTAGTTATGGTCACAGAATGGTCTCTAAGAGGTAACCTGACTAAGCAGGGTGGAAAGTTGTCCATTTATTTATCCATTTTTCTATTAGATGTGACTTATTCAAGGCTGGGAAATTCTATTTTTTCCTTTTGTTTTTATATCTTTGGGGAACAGGAAGTGCTCAATGAGTGTTTGTTGTTTAAGTGACCAACTGAAGAAATGAAATTGAACCTCTAGATCAAAGGCGTCCTTGAGCAGGATCAGATAAGTCATGCATGAAAGTCAAAGTGGCCGGGAAACTTTAGATCTCAGGCAGGCACAGACAAGGTGGGTCAGAGAGCAGGTATATAATATTATTTATGACAAAATAACTTCAGTCTACACATGGAGAAATTTAATTACTGATCATCTTTTATATTGACAGAAAGTTTTTCAATTGCCATTTAAAACGTACTTTGAATGATAAACCACTCAGTTATCCAACTGAACTGTGTCATTTAGATGTCCTTTTCCCTGGCCACAAAGATTTAAATACTTGGCTGCAGTATTTTCGACTGGAAACAACTATCTATGATGAAATTACATAGTTCACTATTTTCTAGGATAATGTCAAATAAGGTACTTAAATCATAGGTATGGTAAACCATGTGCAGTGGACTGAGAGTTTACATCCCCCCAAAATGGAAACATTGAAACACAAACCCCTATTTTGTGGTATTGGGAGATGGAGCCCTCATGGATGGGATTTGTATCTTTCTAAAAGGAATTCTGGAGAGCTTCCTTGCCATCTTTTCACCATGTGAAGATACAGGAAATAAGCAGTGTACAACCTGGAAAGAAAGGCCTCACCAAAAGCTGATCCCAGACTTCAAGTCTCCAGGATTGTAAGAAATAAATTGTTGTTGTTTATAAGCCACCTAGTCTAGGGTACTTTGTTACAGTGTTGCAGGACTTTTCCTTAGTTCAGCTAAAGACAGGGTTCTTTGTTCCACCCTATGAAAATTCAGGCTCACAGGTAATTTGAAAGGTGAGTGAGACGGAGTTTTGTTGGGTGAAAAGGAAGAAAAGGGGAAAACAGTGACTCTCATTTGGCTGGAGTCCCTGCTAGAGAGCTTCCTGCCCACCGTTGGAATCCCAGATTCCACACAAGAAGAGGAGGGGCCAGGCTCTTCCCCCTGCAAACGTCCTGAAATTCCCAAGGCTCCACCTCAGTGGGCAGGCTGTTGGAGTTTCTCTGAGGACACCCTCCTCCCTGGCTGTCTTATTTCCCCCTCTAAAGAAGTGTATCTAACTGCCCTTAGATTAAGGATAAGGACGAAGACAAATCTTAACAGCTTCCTGCTGACAGGGGGCGCTGTTTTGGGGGAAATGGCAGTCAGAGGTTCCAGAGAGGGCTATTTAAGGGTTCCCAGCAGAAGGGGCCGTTGTCAGAGGCTCTGGTTTGAGTTTGATGGCCTGAAGGCAAGGACAGACAAACTAGGTTATTAGAAAACATGTATCAAAACAAAACAAGAGAAGGGGTAAAGACAGCTCAAAAATTCCCAGGCCTTTCACCAGTTTACACAGGGAGTGGGAGGCTAAAAGCCTGAATGGCAAAAAAAACTTCACTCTTTTGCTGGCATGCTGAGCTTCTGGGTTCTCTTGCCCCGAGCCCAATCCTAAGCCAACTAGTTTAAGGTGTGGAAAATTAACTCTTTCCAGTTTGGAGGATGTATCTGAGGGGAGGGTCCTGTCGTATAGAGACAAAATTACCTAGGACTGAGAAGAAGAAAGGAAAAAGCACTTTTCGAAGGAGTCCAAGGGGTTGAGAATGCATTCGAAAGGGGTACAGACTGAAGATGAATGGCTACCCATGTAGAAAGAGGGGAACAGGTGTCCCTGGTTCCTTTCTCTTCCCAGCAGATACCAGAGGGTAAGTGAGGGAGACAGGGACGAGAGTCTTCTTTCCGTCTTCCATCTTTGCACCCCATGCTCCGACGACCTTGGCAGGTACTGCCATGAGTACCAAAGCAGTTTGCACCCATGAAGCAAGGTTCGAGTGGGGGGGCTAGAGAACAGGGAATTATCTACTCTCACCTATGTCTCTTTCTCACCTACCGTCAGTAGCCTCAGCGTTCCTAGACCTCGTTTATGCCATGGATAGTAATGTGGCCTTTATCCATGAAACAGGCAGCCTGGGGTTGGCTTAATCTTGAGGAATCAGCCCCACTCACCTGCGCTGCGCCTTTTAACCTCTTTTCTTCTGCCTTTGAATTCCTTAGACCCAGTGTTTCCTTCCTAGGGCTCTGACCCGAAGCTTGGAATTGAGGCTTGGACAAAAATGTATCTTGGGAGGTGGGGGTGTCGCATGGATTCCTTATCATAAGCCGAAAGCTAAGGTGAAACTATGAAACTGAGTCCTCCTGCAACAGGAGAGAGGAAAGGATGTCTTGTGACACACCCAGATAGCTGGTGGCTATAGTTATGCTGCTAAAATTTGGGTGCATGGTGCTTGGCTTTGGTTAGCCCTCTTGGTCTTACTTTCCCAAAAAGAAACCTCTGAGTGATGGGCACCTTATTTATTCCCATGACCTGGCAGGACTTGCAGGATCATTGGTCAGAACTAGACTATTGATCAGGGTTTGTACATTACCCATCCCTCGTGTTCTTTTTGAGCTACAGCTGGAGGTTGCTGGTTGGTTGACAGGAACAAGCAGGGTTAGCTTAAAATGTAGGCAAAAACTTAAGACAACTAGTGAGTTAGAATTTAATGACAAATATATAAGTTTGAAACATAATTTCTCTCTCCCTAGTCCTGTTTTTTTAAAAAACAATCCCAAATTATAAAAAGGACTGAGTGGTTTGCAAAATAGCTTTTCGTCTTACACTTGGTCTGATTATTTGCATAAAGCGCAGAAAGAATAATTATTTCTGCATAGGCCTTTTGGTTTGGCTTTGATGGAAGTCTGTTCCACAAGGAATCTCAGCTAATCTTTTAAAGCCAAGCACAACCATGGGTTTGTATCCTCTAACACCTGTGAGTTGGGTAATTCTCTCCTCTTAAGGTCCCAAGATAAACTTGGAGCTCCTAGACCTGTTAGAAACTGACAGTCTTTACTGACCACAGGTCAATAACCCTGTACAGGGACTACGTAGATGAGGACGTGAGGCCAGTTTCCTCCATGAGGCTTTTCTTGGCTCTACAAGTCAAGATTGACTCCTTGTAGGGAAGCATACCCTTCCAGTCGAAGCCTTGGTAAAATCATCACTTTCTCCAATTGTGTTCTGCTGCAAAAGAAAAACGGATTCTTTTTGCACTGATGCAAACAGACATATTGCCATGAGGATACTCACAGATAGTTTCCAAATTTTAGAGGAACCAGGCAGAGAGAAACAAACATACTCCAAATTTTGATCACAGGGGGTATACCTCACTCAATTATTAAAGGCCATAAATAGTTAAAAATAAGTTTCCTTGACTCTGAAAAACAAAACAAGGATCAGCAATATTCCAAACAAGAGTCAAAAAGATTTGCTTCAGCTTCCTGAGTTAAGTCCATTTAGTTAACTCGTGTTTTGCTTGATATCCACGAACATTTCAGCTCTTTGTGAATCCTGTACATTTTCCTTTATTCCAATGTTACAATCTCTAAAGTAATCAGAAGGCTGTATTTGAGAGCACCTGTTAATGTTCTATAACTCATTATAAAATATCTTTGAAAAGGATTAAAAGAAGACAACAATTGTCTGTGAATAGCAAAACGTCCAGGGTAGTTACAGTTAGAAATACAATTGACAAAGAAGTTTGGTTATCTCTGTTTTTTACAATAACTTAACATAAACCTTAATTATGATTGATAACGTGTACTTAGATATTAGAATTTTAGAAATCCCATATAATTTTGCAATATATATTAGCATTATTCACCAAGATAAAACCTAAAGAAGGTTGAGTATTGGCCAGGCATGGTGGTTCACCTGTAATCAAAGTGCCTGTAATCCCAGCACTTTGGGAGGCTGAGGCGGGCAGATCACAAGGTCAGGAGATCAAGACCATCCTGGCTAACACAGGGAAACCCCGTCTCTAATAAAAAATAGAAAAAATTAGCCAGGTGTGGTGGCGGGCGCCTGTAGTCCCAGCTACTTGGGAGGCTGAGACAGGAGAATGGCATGAACCCGGGAGGCAGAGCTTGCAGTGAGCCGAGATTGCACCACTGCACTCCATCCTGGGTGATAGAGGGAGACTCTGTCACAAACAAACAAACAAACACACACACACACACACACACAAAAACAAGGTTGAGCATCATTTTGGCAATCCCATGTACCTAAACATGTCAAATAACCTTGTTTACCTTTCTTTTCTGGACATTCCAGGGGCCCTCTGAAGAATTTAAAAAGCCAGGTGCCAGGGAAGACAATTTTGAAACTGAAGTTTGATTTTGTGAAGGCTGTTAAATGTTCGAGGTTTCCAACACTCAATATTATGAAATAGAATTCCAGATTACCATAAGCTATTTATTTTGCCAAAATAACTCAGAAATGTTAAAGAAGCAAAAACTTTTACAACCCTTTACAAATTTTGCCAAAAAGAAGATTCGCACCTTGGGAAAACCTTGTTATAATTTTATTTCAATGCTCAATTTACAAAAAAACCATATAGCAACCTTTTTGAATGTAGTCAGTACATTCACTCGGAGAACCTCTTCTGCAAGATTAGTTTCCACAATTTCTCCACCACTTCTTTGAACCTTCAGCTTTTTCCTAACTCAAAATAATACTTTAACCCTAAGCAAAAGTTTACATTTCTGTGCCTTCTTAGAACTTTTGATTAAAAAACACATTTTACTATTCTTACACACCTTGCATGTAAACATATTTCTAGTAGTTTCAATTAACTCCTAGCAATTTTGAACTTCAAGGTAAAACTTGGTGAGTTGCTTTAATTGTGTGCTAACTGCAGCCAAGGTATGCCTTCTTAGTTATGGGTGGTTAGTTCCGTATGTCCCCAGGGCTTACCAAATCTGAAGCCAGCAAGTCACATAGTTCTCAAACTCCAGAAAGTGGTTTGTAACCTCAAAACACTGAGCAAACCTTGCTTCTGACCCACATGTTGCATGTTACCAATAGTCTTTAGGGCTGTTTTTATCTCTTAAGGTTAAAGTCATTTGAACTGAAAGGTTCCACAGCTTTTTTCTTCAGGCCAAATTAATTAGAGTTTTTTTTTTTTTTTTTTTTTTTTTTTTGGCGGCGAGGAACAGAGTCTCGCTCTGTCCCAGGCTGGAGTGCAACAGTGGTGCGATCTCGGCTCACTGCAACCTCTCCTTCCCAGGTTCAAGCGATTCTCCTGCCTCAGCCTCCTGAGTAGCTGGGATTACAGGCACACGCCACCACACCTAGCTAATTTTGGTATTTTTTTAGAGACAGGGTTTCATCATGTTGGTCAGGCTGGTCATGAACTCCTGACCTCGTGATTAGCCCACATGGGCCCCCCAAAGAGCTGGGATTAATAATTAGAGCTCTTTTGACAGACATCACACACAGTACACACACAGGCAGAAGAAAAGCCAGTTGCTGGGTGGGGCTCTTGAAGAGACAGGGCTGGGAAAACATGCAGATATCAAACCAGAAAGCTGCTTATTCCCTAAGTCAGGACTGCTAAACCAAGCATTGCCAAAGGGTTACAGCCATACCCTCAGGATGTAAAACAAGATGGAGTCTTGCAGCACTAACCATACAGACATGCAAAGCACACCAGATGGGCCACAGCCCAAGACTAGCCCCACAAACCCTTTTTCACAATTAAAGTTTTAAAGAAATTATAAACAGTGATAGTTGGGGAGCCTGGCCTAGTAAAAATCTCTTCTGAAAGAAAAAAAAAAAAAAAAAAAAACTTGCTTAAAACTTAACTGCTAATGGGGTGGAAAAGAGGAAAAAAATTAAAAATGCCTGGGGAAGAACCTCTTATTCTTAGGCAAGTGGTTCTTCCACCAGGGAGATTAATGCAATTACCTTCCTATGGGGTAAAACCCCTTGGCCGGGGAGGGCTCCAGCAGCAGCACGTGGTGGGGACTTCCAGCCACTGTGCCAGGCCCATGAAGCATGCGTCCCAGTCCTGTCACGGAGTGGGGAGCAGCAAGGGGCTGCTGCTCACTGGTGGGTCCCATAAAAGGAAGAAAACGGCCATGAAAAGGCCCAGGAGCAATGGGGGTTGGGGGGTATGCTATCCCCCACCCTCAGAAGTCCGAGGATGAAAAGGTGTAGAAGCAACAGTGAGAGGTTTTGAGTTCGCATTTCACTCACCACTTTTCAATCCCCCACACTGGGCACCAAAAACGTTATAGAACTTTTCTTTAGTTCATCTGAAGACAGGGTCCTTTGTCCCATGGCCATGAAAAATCAGGCTTGCCAACAATTTGAATGGTGAGTGAGACAGGGATTTATTGAGTGAAAAGGTAGAAAAGGGGGAAACAGGAACCCTTGCTAGGCCAGAGAGAATGCTACAGCGCTTCCCGGCCGCCATTGGAATGCCAGGTTCCACACAGGAAGAGGAGGGGTCAGGCTCCTCCCCCTGTAAACGCCTGAACTTTCTGAGGCTCCACCTCCATGGGCAGACTGGCTGGAGTTACTCTGAGGACACCGTCCCACCTGGCTGTGTTAATAGCCTCCCGAAAAACACCATGGTATGTAAAGTTGAATTTTTCTTTTGGACGGTGAAACTTACTGTACTATTCCTCTAAACCTTTATTTGTCGTATTTTACCTATTAAAGGGCAATTTGCTCTAAATAATAAAGGAATATTTAAGAGTTAAAAGAATCCTCCACATCAGCAGTACAAAAGTATGCATTCAAAAGTAATTGTAACCAAGTAAGTCGACATTAGTTAAACTTAGCAGTAATTTACTTTAGGATCTCTAGTTAAGCAATGGCTATCAGACTTTTTCTTTAAGAAATAGAATAAGTAAAATCATATATTTTTATTAGAACTTCAAGATTAAATGAAGAAGAAAAACGAAACCACACAGTCAATAACAAAACAAAACAGGGAGTGAAGGGAAATGAGTGAAGTTGTTTCCAGTATTTATATCTTCTGCCCTTTCAGTGTATATAAATGCAACTTAGAGTAATGGTAAACAGCATGGCTTCTAATCAAGACAGCCTGGAGGCTGAACCTTGGATCTCCCACTTAGTAGTCATGCCTCAGTTTCCTCAGCTCTGAAATGAAGATAGACTAATCTTTGTGTCTACCGCATACGACGTTGTGTGGATTCACTGTGTTAATGCTTGTAACGTGTTTAAAACAGTGGCCGACACGTGGTAATTGTTATATAAGAGTAAGCCAGTAACAAAGAATGGCTGGATGTCACTCTGCAAAGATGACCCCAAGCAAGAACTGTTACATACAGGATCCCATGCAAACACATGTGTATAACAAAGGCCTGCAGTTCCTTGGTGATCTGCCTGCAGTCCTGGTCATAGCATACCTGAGAAATATAACTGAGCACGAAATGATTTCAAAATAATGTTTTAAAGGGTTTAAGACATAAGATGTTTTATGCAAATTTGCTGCTGCCTACTCTGACCACTTTTATTTCTCCTCCTTCATCTTCATTTCCCCCATCTCAGTTATTTAGGCTTTTTCTGCAGTTTCCTGATTTCCTTGCTATTGTAGGATAAATGCTTAGGAAATGTTTATAAACTTTCACTTGTAGGAACTCTCCATCAAGTATTAGAACTCTTTAGAGGTAAGATGCTATGAAAGTCTAATAAATTATTGAATGGTTACAACAGATAGTGAGAGGAGAAAAACATAGACACAGTGGGTTCGGAGGATGATGATAAGGAGTCCTGGATATAATCTGCTTGAGAGAGCCAGAATTTTCCTAACTCTCATGAAATGTGAAACACAATTTTAGACTGTATTTGTTATTTCAAAGGCTGATGCCGTAAGATAAGTGAAAAGCTGGAGAAGGGGCAGCTCTTTTCTTGCATTAATATTTTCTGAGTATCAAAACACTTTGGAAACACAAGTGAGTCATGAAGGAATGTCCGTCCACGTGCCTTGTATCTAAAGGGTATATGGCTCTTTCTGAAAGTAATTTACAAGTAGCTGTAAGAAAGAAAAGTATCAGTTGTCTAAAATTTAAATGCCATTCTCTTCAAGAACTCCACATAAAATGTTCCTTTGGGTTAGAGGTGGGACAGGTGCTGGCCAGAGAACTTCTGGCCGGTTTAAAAAAAAATTCCTTGTTATTTATATCTTTATGTACCTTTAGTCTATTGATTAATGCAAAAGCTATGGGCATGTCTTGAGTTATTTGTCCACTTCCTTGTCAGGTCTAAGAAAACATTTCCTCTTGTGAATTGATAAAATGAGGCACACATAAAATGAGGCACACAAAATATCATAGATGTCTTCATCCAATACAAACTTTGTGCAAAGTGTAAGATTAAAATTCTTTGAGAAACTGATTCTGTTTACAGTAAATCTCTATAGTCATATAGTCAAGGCAGTTTGCCTCTTTGCACTCTGCTACCGCTGGAGTGCCATGGTACAATCTTGGGTCACTGCAACCTCCACCATCTGGGCTCACATGATTCTCATGCCTCAGCCATCCGAGTAGCTGGGACTACAGGCGTGCACCCCCACGCCCAGCTAATTTTTGTAATTTTTATAGATACGGGGTTTTGTCATGTTGCCCAGGCTGGTCTTGAACTCCTGGCCTCAAGTGATCTACCCGTCTTGACCTTCCAAGGTGTGCTGGGTTTATAGATGTGGGCCATGACACCCAGCTTCTTTTTAATTTGTGAATTGCCAGCTGTTTCACATGACTTACTTGTATTTTGTAAAATGAGCAAAATGGAAAAACCTTAGTTGAAATTATTTGGTTTCTACTTTTTACAACATGTTTGCTGAACTTTTTTGTTTCCCCAAACTTAACTTTTTGCTTTAATTCATTCATTCATACAAATTTAATTCATTTAACAAAACCCTATTGAGCACCTACTGGACACCAGGCACTGCTCACTGCTGAGGATACAGAAGTAGGCAAAACACATACAGCCCTGGCCCTCATGAAGCAGACATCCTGATGGTGAAAAGTTGAGGATATCTAAGAAAAATAAATAAACTCTATGGTATAATGAGTGGCCGTAAGTGCTGTGGAGAAAAATAAAGCAGAGAAGACAGACAAGGGGTGTTTCAGGAAATGAGGAAACTGCAATTTTAAATATGATTGCCTGGGAAAGACCTTACAGGAAAGTTGATAGTAGGGGAGGTAAACAAGGCAGCTATGGATGATGTCGGGGGAGAGCATTGAAGGTCCATGATGTAATGTTGAAGTAGGTGGGTATATTCAAGGGACAGAAGAGAGTTCAATGGAGTTGGACCCACATGAGGAGGGTGAAGAATGGTAGGAGGTGAGAGAGGGAGCAGGAAACCAGATCACCTAAGGATTTGAGAGGCCATTGCAAGGTCTTCAGATGTTGCAGAGAAGGAGGCCGTTGAAGGACTGAGGAGGAGAGCATCATGATTTGACTTAAGCTGAAAAGGGATGCCTCTACCTGCTGTGTTGAGAATAGACAGAATGGAGGCAAGAATAGTTACAGGTAGAAAGCTAGGAGGCCACTACAGTGATCCAAGGAAGAGGTGACAGTGGCTTAAAGTAGTAGAAATGGCTGTGATGAAGACATAGTTTTAAGGTGCAATACACAGGATTTGCTGCAAAGAAATAGAGGCATAGATGGTGACATGTGCCTTTTGGCCTGAGCACCTGGGAGGATGCAGTTGCCCTCAACTGACAAGAGCAGAGCGCCAATCAAAGTCAGATTCAGGGGGAGGATCAGAAAGTTAGTTTTGACATGTTAAGTCTGAGATGCCTATTGAACACTTAAGTGGAGATGTCTGCTTTAATATACAGTTTTCATATGAAAATGTTTTCTACAAAGCCTAGAAAAATGGAGTGATGGCTATCGTTAACCAAAAAAAAATGTTGCATATGTAAATCACATGACTGCTTTTCCTTCTTTCAAATTGACTCTCCTGGGGAATAGGGTTGTGTTGCTGGGTCCATCTACACTAGTGGACTGACTCCTGTTCAAAACTCTTGTCTCACACCCCTGTTCGTAGCAGCATTATTCACAGTAGCCAAAAGGTGGAAGCACCCAAGAGTCTATCAAAAGAGGAATAGATAAGCACAGTGGAGTAGATTTGTAAAATGGAATAATATTCAAAGTTACAAAGAAAGGCAATTCTGACACAACATGGTCAACTGGATGAATTGCTACAACATGGACCAATCTTGAGGACATTATGCTGAGTGAAATTATCCTGCCACAAAAAAGACAAATAATGTGTTATTGCGCTTACATGAGATATCTGGAGTAGTCAAATTTGTAGAGACAGTTTAAAAGATACAGAGTTTCAGTTTTACCAGATGAAAATAGCTTTGGACATTGGTTATACAACAGTGTAAGTGTAACACTACTGAACTGTACACTTAAAAATGGCTAACATGGTAAAGCTTACATTCTTTGAATTTTACCACAATTAAAAGTGAAAAACAAAAAATAAGTATCAGGTCTTGATGCTGCTGTTCTCTCTCCTACAGATCTTTAATGAACCTGTCTCCTTTTTTTCCCGTAAGTCCCTATTGGCACAAAGTTGTAGCCCACTTACCATTTGCAACTTAATTTGTGAGTAGAGAAAGGCAGGAATTAAAGGAGAGGGATCACCTCAAATTCGGTGCTATCTTACTGGTCCCAGAAAATTTTCTGCCATTTACTTGATTCAAGCACCAGCTGTGTGTGGGGAGGGGGTGGGGGGGGGGCGGAGGGGTGCGGCGGGACAGGGAACAAAAATCAGAAAAAGAAAGAAACCCTTCAAACTCTTTTTCCTCTGTTCTCGCATCACTCACAAAAACGGTCAACAAGGAAGACTTCCCTAACCAAATATATGTAAGGGATTCCACACACACCAAGCAAGCGGTTAGTTCTGCAGTGGACACAAGCTGCATATCCTCCAATTCAACTCTGACAGCATCTGCCTGGAAGTAGCTTCAGATGCCACAGGTTGAGGGCTCAGTCCCCATGACTGCCCGCCAACTTCGGACACCAGTCACGAGCCCAAGCCTCAGGAACTTCTAATGACTGGTTTCAAGTCAGAGTTCCCATGACCACTCTTTGGGTTCAATTAATTTTCTGGAGAGACTCACAGAACTCATGGAACCATGTTTTTGTTTGGTTTTGGGTTTTTTTTCAGTTTCTTATAAAGGATACTAGAAGAGCTGCATGTGAAGAGACACCTAAGGCAACAGTTGTGGTGGTGAACTCCCATGCCCGTTCTCTGTGGACCACCCTTCAGGAACCTCCATGTGTTCAGCTATCCAGAAGCTCTCTAAACACTGTCCTCTTGGATTTTTGTAGAGGCCTCATTACCTAGGCATGACGATTAAATCGTTGGCCATTGATAATCAACTTGACTTTCAGCCCCCTCCCCTCTAAGACGGCTGGTCTTTTAGATGTTCTGGCCTTTCAGGTGACCAGCTCCCATCCTGAAGCTACGTAGGGTTTGCAGCCATCCATTAATCAACAGCAGACAAAAAACATCACTTTGGAGATTCTAAGGATTTTAGAAGTTGTATATTGGGAAACAGGTGGAAGATCAAATATATATGTGGCAATACTGCACTGCATTGCCTGACCACAGAGTGATTATAACCCTCCTTGAGTTTAGACTTCACACAATATTTCTAGGATCTTTCTCCCTCTTTCAATCTTTCTTTGTCACTCTGGGTGTCCTCATCCCTGTGACCCTCATCTTCCATCTCCAAAACTGTCTTTGGGGAAATCCTAAACTCCTTTTCCTTTATTTTGTAGACCATGTCCTAGAGGCCTATTTATATTCAAAGAACCTACCCAGGTGTTTTCCACATGAATTATACAGTCTAAATGAATTATAAGTTCCAAATGAATTTCTAAATGAGAAGAATTATGATTCTTCTTTAGTATTCTGAATATGCTTCAGTAGGTTTTAGCATAAAGTAGTAATATTTTTTCTTCTTACTACTCATGAAAAGTATTAAATCACACTATGCACCTTGTAGATTAAATATTGAAGAAGTCTTTTTAACCCAAGTATATATCAAAAGTTACAGCTATAATTTATATTTATTGCTATATGCACATAAGAAATGCACAAAAATATCGGCCATGTGGAGAATGGCCTTCTTAGGACCTCAGATTCCACAAATAGCTAGGAAAAAGGGAAAAATTTAGGGTAGGGGTTTTGGCCTTTGGGACTAGGAAAAATAGATAACAGAGGATGAACAGAAAGAGAAACCTGGCATGGGGTGATAGTGGAGGAGGAAAGGGATTCCCTGATGAATGGGGACATATCTTTTCACTGTTTTTTTGGCAAAATAGAAAAATTGTGGTAAGAGATGGAGTAGAGAAGAAATAGGAGACATCTGGAGAAGAGGAGAAATGGTAAGGATTGGAGATGACATCATTTGTGTTTGCCAGAGCAAAGTGGGTGGTGAGAGGCAAATGCATTGACAAAGAATGGAAATGTAGCAACAGCAAAACAAAAGCAAAGACAGTTCTGCCACTCAGTGGGCAAGAGCAGCCCTGGAATGGACATGGAGAAGGCCAGGGGGCCTGAGAAGGAGGAACAACAAGGCCAGATGGTCTCTATGTTTCTTTGTAGGACAAATGGGTATTGTGCTCCATTTCTACATTTGTTGATAGGGGAATAGACCGAATGCCATATTCCGCTAGCATGGTTCTGCTAGTGGAGGTATACAGTGGTGCTAAGTGCTAGGTCCATCATTCAGGGTGCCTAAGAGTGTGTCTGTGTCTGCATGTCCATGCGTGTAAGTGTGTTGTTTTGGAGGAAGAGACAAGAAACGTTCACTTGTTCCAGAGCTGTAAGCCTAGTAGAACCAGGACATGAGTCTGTTGTGGTAGCCTCCTGGTCCTGAGTATTACAAGTGATGAAGGCATAAAGCATGAATTGAATCCATGAATTTGTATGAACTCCAAATAGTTTTTGTTCTTGTTGTTCTTCTTTTTATTTTTTCTTGGTGAAAAATGAAAAAAATTCTGGGCTACTTTTATTTTTCTCCTTAAGAGACAGTCTTGTTTTGTCACCCAGCCTAGAGTGCAGTGGCGTGATCTGCACTGTGGCTGGCGTGCAGTGGCGTGAGCTCACTCCTGGGTTCCTGGGCTGAAGCGTTCCTCCTGCCTCAGGCTCCCAAAGTGCTGGGATCACAGGCATGAGCTACCGTGCCTAGCCGTATGCTACTTTTATGAGAAAAATATCATATCGTGAGCAGGGGAAAAATATTTGTGGATAAGTATAAAATGCAGTCATCTATCTATGTAATATTGGGCCTTAGCAGAGCTGTTCAAGTATATTTCTGCCTCTGCGCCATTTTAGGCACCATTTGGGTACAGGTATATATGCTGACCTAAATTGGAAGTTCACTGTTGATGTTTTTTTCATGAAAGATTCTCAGAGAAAAGAAACTATTTGAGAATATTTGAGAAGTGTTTTCTTTTCTTTTCTTTTCTTTTCTTTTCTTTTCTTTTCTTTTCTTTTCTTTTCTTTTCTTTTCTTTTCTGAGGCAGAGTTTTAGCTCCTGTTGCCCAGGCTAGGGTGCAATGGTGCAATGTCGGCTCACTGCCACTCCTGCCTCCTGGGTTCAAGCGAATCTCCTGCCTCAGACTCCCAAGTAGCTGGGATTACAAGGCATCCGCCGCCACACTCAGCTAATTTTTTGTATTTTAATAGAGACGGAGTTTCACCATGTTGGCCATACTGGTCTTGAACTCCTGATCTCAGGTGATCCATCTGCCTCGGCCTCCCAAAATGCTGGGATTACAGGCATGAGCCACCAGGCCTGGCTGAGAAGTGCTTTCTTTACATTGGTATGTATTGCAAAGATAAGGAGCTTTGAGGAAATGTCTTTCACCAAGATATGGACATTTTCAGAAGAATGGTTTTGTCATTTCAAGCTGGGAAGGTGATAGAAAGTTCGTGAAAAATAGCAAACCATGACAGTCAAGAACTCTGTAGCTTTTCAGGTATGTTCTTTTGAAGCACATTCTGTTCAAGAGTGATTTCACTATGCAGATAAAATGAGTCTTCCTTGTCAAGCTTGCTGAGTTCTCTTAGGATAGGCGATAAGCCATTAAATCCCTCAAGGTTTAAGGCAATTATTTTTACCCTAAATGACAATTTATTTCTTATTTCTGCCTAGGAACTTTAGATTGCTTAGTGACAATCTAAAGCCCCTTCACAGAAATAAGGCCTCAGTCTTTCAGGACTCATACAGTCTGCATTTTTGGACATTAGCCATTTTAAAGTAATTAATTGAGTTTCCTTGAAAACTAGAGTGAAACATACAGAAAAAAATTAAAGTTACCTATAAATGTAGCATCTAGAAATAATCACTTTGAATATTTTGGTATTGATCTTCACTTACTTTTTTTTTTTTTTTTTTTGAGAGGGAATCTCACTCTCTCACCCAGGCTAGAGTACAATGGCATGATCTTGGCTCAATGCAACCTCTGCCTCCCAGGTTCAAGCGATTCTCCTGCCTCGGCCTCTCTAGTAGCTGGGACTACAGGTGTGTGCCACTACACCTAATTTTTTGTATTGTAGTAGAGACAGTTTCACCGTGTTGCCCAGTCTGGTCTAGAACTCCTGAGCTCTGGCAATCCGCCCGCCTCGGCCTCCCAAAGTGCTAAGATTACAGGTGTGAGCCACCACGCTCAGCCCACTCTTCTTTATGTCTAAAGCTATATACTTTTTTTTCTGCAAATCAAGTTTATACTGTATGTTCACTTTTGCATTGTGATCAATTTTATCATGTATCATAAATACATTTAATAGGCATTCTTCATGTCATTTTTATTTCTGCAAAGAATTAATATTAATACAGCATAATTTTGCAAGCCCAACTTATGGCTCAGTTATGACATTGTTTCCAGCTGGCTGGTTTCATATACATTGCTCTATTGAACTTACTTGTGAATACATCTGTTGTGCTACTTTAAGGTTGTCTAGAATAAATTCTAAAAATTGAAGTTGCTAGGTCAAGATAAGAATATTGTTTTGCATTATTTCAACTGGCACATAATCATACATATTTATTTGATTTGTTTGGGGTACAGTATGATATTTCAATACATGCATACAATATATAATGATCAAATCAGAATAATTATGATAGCATATTAATTACCTGAAACACTTTTTTTTGTTGTTTTTTGGTGAGACAGGGTCTGGCTCTGTCGTTCAGGCTGGAGTGCAATGGCATGATCTCAGCTCACTGCAACCTCCGCCTCCTGGGCTCAAGCCATTCTCCCACCTAAGCCTCCGAAGTAGCTGGGACTATAGGTGTGCGCCACCACACCCAGCTAATTTTTCTATATTTTTAGTAGAGATGGGGTTTCACCACATTTCCCAGGCTGGTCTCAAACTCCTGAGCTCAAGCTGTCTACCTTCCTTGGCCTCCCAAAGTGCTGGATCTCAGGGGTGAGCTACCGTGCTTGGCTGTATTTATCATTTCTTGGTGTTGGAAACATTCAAAATCTGCTCTTCTCACTATTTGAATTTACACGATATATTGTTGTTAATTAATTTTACCCTATACTGCTGTAGAACACTAGAGCTTATTCCTCCTATCTAACTGTAATTTTGTGTGTGTTAACTGACCTCTCATGTTCATCAGCGGGACTGTACCTTTTTATACAAATTCTGGCAGGATATAAACAATGGGCATCAGAGTCTTGACGGATAGTCTCAGTCGAATTACTAAATACTCCCATTTTTTGTTTGTAATTGCTTGAAGTGCAACTTTAAATGCAGAGCCCTCTTCACATGGTTTCTGAAGGATGGTTGCTTCCTTTAATTTTCTTTACAAAAGATTGATCACCTTTTACTTAAAACTCAGAGTATGATATTGTGGCATTCTGAAGTTCCTGCCTCCATGATATATTGTACTATTTACTCAATGGTAGATTGTATCATTTGTTCAACATATTTGCTCTGCTGTCTGTACTGGGGACCATCTCTCTGTGCCCCCTCTCTGGTGACCCTCTCTAAGGGAGATGTCTACTTTCCAGACCTTCATAAGAGTCTTGGATGTGGGACACTCTGAGCACTGGAAGTGAGGCATGACCAGGCTGAGAAAAACTGGTTGGTTGGTCCCATTTTTGCTCCTCTCCAGAGATCAGCATATTTCATGTAGGGGCTGCTGCTGTAGCTGACCCACAGCCCACAGGTACTTTGAGTGAGAAATACATCCTTATTGTTTTAACCCACTTTGGTTTTAGGAGCAAAATTAGTGAAAGCTAACTGTGTTAGGCTGTCCTTGCCTTGCTATAAAGAAATACCAGAGACTGGATAATTTATAACAGGGGTCCCCAACCCCCAGTTCATGGCCTGTTAGGAACCGGGCCACATGCAGAGTGATGAGTGAATATGACTGCCTGAGCTTCATCTCCTGTCAGATCAGTTGCATCACTAGAGTCTCATAGAAGAGCAAACTCTATAGTGAACTGTGCATGTGAGGGATCTAGGTTGCATTCTCCTTGTGAGAATCTGATGCCTGAAGATCTGAGGTGGAATAGTTTCATCTCGAAACCATCTCCTCCACCCTGACATCCCTGGAAAACTTGTCTTTCACAAAACTGGTCCGCGATGCCAAAAAGTTTGGGGACTGCTGATTTATGAAGGATTATAAATTCAATGTACAATTAAACACAGGCTTAATTGACTCATGGGTCCGCAGGCTGTACAGGAAGCATGGTGCCGGCCTCTGCTTCTGAGGAGGTTTCAAGAAGCTTTTGCTTATAGTGGAAGGCACAGTAGGGGCAGGCTCTTCACATGGCGAGAGCAGGGACGAGAGAGAGAGGGTTGGGGGAAAAGTGCCACACGCTTTTAAATGGCCAGAATTCAGAGCGAGAGCTCACTGAACCGCTGAGGAGATGGTCCAAGCCTTTCATGAGGGATCTACCCCCAGGGTCAAAATACCTTCCACCCGGTCCCACCTCCATCTTTGGGGGTTACATTTCAACATGAGATTTGGGTGGGGACACGTGTTTAAACTATATCACTGACTAATACAGACTCTGCAGTGTGTCTCTGTATCTGGCAAGCTGTTTGGCATTCTCGCATTACTGAAGTGATGCAGTTAGTTTTATGATAACCTGGCTTTACATATGAGGTGCAGATTCCACTTTGGTTTCAACATGGGCTTCAGTATATTTATTATGCATATCATGTATTAGACATTTATTTTAGTTGCAGCAGCTCAAAAGTTTTATGTTTATTTTCATGCCCTCCATGCACCTGGATTTACAAGAGAATTAATCCCCGATGGCCTTAGCCACCCATTATGTGTAATGGATTCATTCATCTCCTGTACATCTAAAATTGTACTAGTTATATGTTATTCCTGGAAGTATTAAGACAGTAGTCTCTCAAATCATTTTCTGTTTTCTTTGGTTCAGATGGGAAACTCTGGTTAAGTTATTGATGGCCATTGAGCAAAATCTTTGTACCATTGGATAGTTTCATAATACCTTTTATTGACTTGAGGCTTGGAGAGTCCAAAGCAGGGCAACAAATTTGCAAAACCCTTTCCTCTGCCTGGGAGGCTGGAGCAGTGGGGTTGTTGACACCATCTGCCATGAACTTCCTTGGTCTGGGAATCATTATAGCAGTCAGGAGATTATTCGTCAGTTTATCTGATATAGGTACTTAGGAGGGTGTAGGTATTTCTGCTCTAGAAAATACTAGTGTTCTTAATAGAGACATTAAACAAAAAGAACTTCTTTGTGAATAAGATAGATACTCTGGAGCAACTTCAATGGAATTCTTGACCAGGTAAGTTAAACATGTTTTTTAAAAAGTAAAGATACCTCAAAGGAGTGTGATTTATATTCTCTCCGTTTTCTACTCGCCGTGCCTTCTGATTTTCTCAAGTTGGTGAAAAGATAAAGGCTTTTCATTGCTCTTCTGTCATGTTTCACAATCAGTTGCCTCCACCTGTTTTGACATCTGTAGTTTGGAGCTTGCAAGGACCTGCTTTTACTCAGTAGACGGATATTTTACCAGTGAGCATTGGCTGTTCTAACGCCTTGTTTCTCCAGGTTATGTGTTTATCTCCTGTTGATTTTCCTCCATGTACTGTACTCCAGCATCCTGTACCACTGCCTTCTTTCTAAGCCTAGGATTCTTCTCAGCTTGAAACTTCCACTTATTTTTACATATTTTTTTTTCTGACCCTTAGTTCATCTGTTTTAACTATTCCTGCCTTGCTTTGTCCTTCCAGTCTTAGGAAAGGAACCTGATTCCTGTGATTCAGCAATTATGAAGTACATTTCTAACAGCTTGACACCTTTATTATTAGAAGTGCTGTCACTTTCATGCTATCTCAGGACATCTCACTTTTTAACAAACAAAACCCAGAAAAGTGATTGTCTTGAAAGGAAATTAAAGTAATGATAGGACACCCCTTTTATTATTTTATGATGCTTTCTCATTTTTACTTCAAACCTTTGCTTAACTACAGCTGTAAAGACTGTTGAATCACTTAATATCACCTCAGATCACTGGCTTTTCAAATCTTTTTTCCCCTTAATGTATGTGGTTTACACATGGATTAACAGCTTCAAATGCTCTTATTAGAATCAAGAGTTCTGTGAAGATAAAAAAAGCTGGTATATTGATGGATCATTATAGAGTTGAAAAACAGGGTTACTGTTGGAAAATTCATTCACTGACTTCTTAATTCAATACATTTATTCAGTGCCTAAGTCTCATTGATACTGCTGCGAGGCATCAGTATTTTTTCTTAATCTGAAATGTTATTAACAAACTATGTCATACAATTGGCTCTTTATGTATATGTATACATGTACATAACTTCCAAGTGAAAATAGTTTGAATTATTTCTCTACTTAAATAATGCATTCTTTGTGAAAATGTGTTCAGATTCCTATATCATAAAGATATTTTATTCAGAGAGAACTGAAAATTAAAGAAGTCCTATTTAGGCCTCTCAAATTTCAACCTTATTTTCAATGTTATATTTTCCAGCTTTTCACTGATATTATTTTTGAACATTTCTCCCATGGTTGAATATATCATTATTTCAGTAAGGGATTATGTATTTGTAATCTATCGTAGCATCTCAAATGACTCCAGAGTTGAGTGGCTTGAACAACAAATACTTATTTTCAGTTTATTTTGGGTAAGATTCCAGAAGCAGCTTAGCGGGGAGGGGTTTGGCTCATGGTCTCTCTTGGAGTGAAACTGTTGGCTGGGGCAACTTCATCTGAAGCCTTGATTAGAATGGGAGAGTCGACGTGCAAGAAGCCCGTTCATGGGACTGGCAGTTGGTGTTGGTTGTTGGTGGGCGTACCGCAGTAGTCCTTCGCATAGACAACCTCCATCCTCCAGGGCCCCTCTAGCAAAGTGTGTGTCTGTGTGTATGTACATCAGAGAAAGAGATAGAACATAAGATAGGTCCATCACTCAGTGCCCATCATTTCTGCCATGTTCTGTTAATTAGAAGCATTACAGTAGGTCGAGTCCACACTAGAGGAGAATGAATTATACAAGGATGTGAAAATCAGAGGGCAAAAATCACTGGAGGCCATTTTAGAGACTGCCCACCAGACTTTAGTCAGCTGCAAATAGTAAACAAAACAAAAAACAAACAAACAAGAAACCACAGCGTTAGCTGAAATCAATGGAGAATTAATGGAAACAAATATGTGTTATCTTCCAGAAACCAAGCAGGAAGTATAGTTGTGCCTGGTGAGAGAATTTAGGAAAATAGAAAGTCAGCTGCTTTGTTTCTGTTGATACAAAGTTTTCTTATCTCTGCCTCTTTTTTGGTGTCCAGGTGACAAAGGGCCTCCGGCATCCCAACATACTTGTTCAATTCAAGTATCAACAGGGACTGACTTCAATTGCTTTATATACTCGTTAACACAATCGAACCTTGTTCCAATCAACTCTGTGCGTGAGTGGGGTGGAAGAATTAAGTTAGGGAGAATTCCAGAGGATGGCAGTGAATCCCATGGCTTTACCTATGCTCAGCAGGGTCTGTGGCCCCAGGGTATTGAAGGAGACCTTTTCAATGGAGAAACTGAGGTTAGTTAATTAATGCAGTAAATAAACGACTGACTTAAATTCAACCAGGGTCTAACTGAAACTTTTTATTTTATATATTCAGAATAGCTGACAGTTTTAATTTTTTATCAGTTGTAATAACTTTGTAAAAATTACTCATTTTCCTCAAACATATTGGTATGTTTGTTCTGATTTGCACTGTTTATATTATAAAGTAATGGACAAAGCAATAGGTATTCCTAATAAAATATCCAGACAGTAGATAATTTTGTAAAGAAGGAAATGAATATCACTCAGAAATCCACAAGCCACAGTAACTACCAGTTACATTTCGATGTAGAGCCTTTCAGACTTTTTCTTAATGAATATTTTGCACAGGTGGCTGTTTGACAGCTTGCTTTTTTCGCTTGCAGACACGCTGCAGATTTTTTTCCATCTAGCTAAATATAGATAAATACAATTATTTGTAATGAGTACACTGTACTCCTTGGCATGGTTTCCCATGATGTCTCCAGGTCTCTGTTGATGCACATTTTTGTTTTCTAGTTATTCTCTATTATCAACAGAATATCCTCATACTGTATCTTTGGACACTTCTCTGGTTATTAGTGTGTATTTTTAGAAGTAGAATTGCTGGGTCAGTGAATATGCATTTGAAATTTTTAAACAGATTGTCAAATTACCCTCCAGGAAGCCATTTTTTTTTTTTTTTTTTGTAGTTTATAGTTCTACCAGCAGTCGTTAAAGGTGCCTGTTTTCCTCCACCTCATTAAAGCTGGCTATTCTCAATATTTTTAATCTTAGCAATGATGTAAGTGATAAATGATATTTCATTGTTATTTTAACTTGCATTGAAAATTCCATCCTTAAAGGAAGAAGGTTGGCTAGAGCATATCAAGTTGTCTGTCAGAGCCTCAGAGGCTGGGAAAAATGCAAAAAGCAGGGCCACAGAAGATTTTTTGGTGCATTTTAATTCAAGTAACTTGCCACTGCTGAACTGGTACTAGGTTTGCAAAATCGGGTTAATGGTCCTATCTGGTGGGAACATCAGTAAGAAGTCAAGTTAGACTTTCTGTCCTGTGAGCTTTTCATTCTGCACACCTATGCTCCATACTTGAATTTGCACTAAATTGGTGACTAGCTGCTTGTCAAATTTCAGCCCTGTCCCTTTCCCTTCCAGACCTCATCCCATATAGGATTTAATGGGAAGCATTTGAAAGATAGTTGTTTAGTCAACAACAACAAAAAAGTAAGAATAATGGCTCCTTTCCAGCCTGGCTTCCAGAGCCTCTGATCTGCTGTGGGGAGGGACCCCCACCACCAGTGATTGCGTCTTCAAAATAGGGATTCTTAACAGACAGAGAATTCCCTCCTTTTGCTTTCTGCAGCAGGAAAATGAATTCTGTGTAGTGTCCTGTGATTTTCTTTGCTTTGGCTCACACAGCAGTGTATCTGTGATACATGTTTGGTTTTACTCCTGATTTCAGTGCTAGTGCAATATTTTTCCCTGTTCTTGCTTCTCTTTGGCTTTTGGTCAGTTTTTTGTCGATTGTGACAGCGTGAGGGGCAAGTGGCAATATGATTCTTTCACTCGCCTCTTTCCTGGCAGTTAATATGCTGGAATTTAATTTTGTTATGGCATCCCACATCCAATTTTTGTATTAGCTTGTGTCTGAAATTCAGTTATAAGTCAAGCATCCAGGCTTGCTTGGAGAACTCATATCAGTGTCACCTGACAAACTCTTGAAAGGGTGAAACGTATTCTGTCTTCACACCTATTAGCCATAGTATAAGTGAGACTCAAGAATATAGTAAATTCAGGGGTTGTATTAATCAAGCAAAAATAATTGATGGTAACTAGACAGAGGATATTTAGGACAACGGGGAGCAAATGGCCTTGCAATTCCTATGACTCCGGAAAAGGCTGCTTCAACCTTCGATTTGCTAATTAACTATGGAGTAGTGCAGTCATGCTATAATACCCAGGAGGTCACACAGCTGCACACTTAACTCACTTTTATGTCAAGGCAGCAAATGAGCAAAAATCAAACTGACATCGAGGCATCTTTTTTCCAAAATGAAGTTCATTAACCATCAGTGAACTACTGAACCTGATGTCCAATAGCAACTTAATGCCCATCAAATCCTCAGCTTATCCCAACTGCTATTGCCCCAATATTGACTCACATCATCCAAGAGAGAGTGAATTGCTTTCTTCACTTAATTAAAAGGGCATCAATGTGTATATTTGATTTTAGATATGTTCTTATTGTAAAGAAATTAGCTAAGTAGAAAATAATTTTATCACATAGTCTTTTACTAGCTGCCTCATCCCTGCTTCTTGGTTTTGCTGTAGGAGACTTGGTCCTTTAGGGCCCTTCTGAGAATGAAAAGAGAGCGAATGTAAATTTGGACCACAGGACCAAAGTGAAAGTTCAGGTTTACCTGCTTAGGAGGTTAGACTCAAAACTTTACTATAATCTCAGAAAAGTAAGCCCAATTCCAGCACGAATTAAGTAAAACTATACCTTTTATATGGTTTGTCTAGAGGATTCAGAGGCAGGTGTTCGTAGTACATATTACATGGAAAAAATTAATAAACATCCTTCTTCAGCATGTCTTCCCTCTGACAACAAAGTGCCCTTCTAAGCGCATGAACTCTGTCCTTCTCAACACCCTTTCTGCAACAGGGATTCTACCTGGGCCTTCTCCACTCGTCTCAGTCTTGTCTGGCTGTGAGCCAACTGCCACTGCAAGTTTTTCCTCATTCATTCTCCATAAGGGATCTTGTCCTGCCCAACTTTGAAAGGAAAATCACAAATTTAACCCAATAAAACAGACTTGTCAGCCAGGCACGGCGGCTCACCCATATAATCCTAGCACTTTGCAGGGCTGAAGCGGGTGGATCACCTGAGGTCGATAGTTGGAGACCAGCCTGACCAACATGAAGAAATCCCATCTCACCTAAAAATTCGAAATTACCTGATGTAAATGATGAGTTGATGGGTGCTGACGAGTTGATGGGTGCAGCACACCAACATGGCACAAGTATACATATGTAACAAACCTGCACGTTGTGCACATGTACCCTAGAACTTAAAGTATATAAAAAATAAAAATTCGAAATTAGCTGGGCATGGTGGTACGTGCCTGTAATCCCAGTTACTCGAGAGGCTGAGGCAGAATTGTTTGAGCCTAGGAGGTGGAGGTTGTGGTGAGTCGAAATGGCACCATTGCACTCCAGCCTGGGCAAAAAGAGCGAAAGTCCGTCTCAAGAAACAAAACAAAATAGAGATGTCCTTTTAATTTTTGCTTTGTGAGGGATGGTGTAGGTTGGGGAGAGAGGATGATAGAATGTGTTGGGAGTAGATGCAGGTTCTCAAGAGCTTTAGATGATTCAGGCTTTCCACTGTTCTGCCAGCAGTGTTAATGTCATAGGTATACTGCTTGGACAATTAACAATAAATCAATATTTTCAATGATGTATATTATCTTGGATCTAACTTTTGAAAGGCCATTTCAAGATGACCTACACCAAGTTTATTGAAAATTGCCTTCCAGTTTTCAGTCCTTCAGTAGTAAATTATACATTGAAAGATACTTGGCATTTTACTTTCGTGGGCATCTGTGTTAGGGCTTGTGTTAAGGGATGATTAATTGAATTTCTTTTAAGTTGCTATACAGTATTAACATACTAACATATTAACCTAATGATAGCCTAAACAACTGATCTTTATTATGATGCTAATAAAAAGACATTGAAGAATAATTCAGAGACTATCATGCATCTGCCCGACTCTTTTATAAAAATATTTTTGTCAAAGTAATTAATACATAATTTAAAACAAAAATAGTACAAGTATTATAATGAAAATCAATGATGTTACCATTCCTTCCCCATGCCCACAGAGGTTACTTTCAGCTGTGAGATTTCTTTTAGTATTATCTACATGTAGAAAACAAAATTATAACACTAAAGCTACAAATAGAATACACTACTTAAACTATTCTTTTGACTTTTAAAAATTGGCCTCCTGCCAGGTGCAGTGGTACATTCTTGTAGTCCCATCTACTCATGAGGCTTGAAGTAGGAGGATCGCTAGAGAACAAGGACTTTGAGGCTGTAGTATGCCATGATCATGCCTGTTAGTAGCCACTGCACTCCAATTTGAACAATGTAGAGACCCCATTTCTCATAATAAGTAAATGTTTAAAAATTGGCTTCCTCAAATAATTGATTAGAATTTAGCTCTCTTACATTCCCAACATTTATATATAATTATATATTCCTTTCAGATGAAAATCAACAGTAAGCATTTACATCATTATATTTTTATAAACATTTAAGAAGATCAAATGATTTTGTGCTTTGCTTATATTTTTTATTTGTATGACCTTTTCTTTTTCCTGGAGTTATTATTTGTTTCAATTTTTTTCTTAGTTTTCTAAGTTCTCATTCATTTATTTCAAATTGCTCAGATTTATGAATCATTTCTTCTTTTTTAACCCCTCTCACTTCCCCTCTCCTATTCATGGCCACTAAGAGAGCAGAGAGAGGGAGGGGGTGCTTACAGCAGATAGCATTCATCCCCTTGTTCCTCTACTGTTACCCCTTCGCCTATTCTCTTTGCCTTTCTGGAGTTTATACAGTTTTATTCCCTTGACTGTCATTTTTATTCAAGTTCTGGGGAGGCAGAGGAGAGAAATATATGTGTTTAACCTCCTTGATAAACATAAATTTCTGTGCCATTTTCTTTTAGTATTTTACCTAGTCTTCACATCAGTCTAAAATGTTGGTGTTACTATCCCCATTCTTTAAGAAGATGGACGGCCGGGTATGGTGCTCACACCTGTAGTCCCAGCACTTTGGGAGCCTGAGGTCGGGTGATTGCTTGAGCCTAGGAGTTAGCAACCAGCCTGGGAAACATAGTGAGACCCTGTCTCTTAAGAAAAAGAAAATCAGGTTCTAGCAGGACTGAAATTGTCTATTACAGTTTAATATAATTTGTTTCTCATAACTAGTTCATTGTCATTAGTATATGCTTGTTGAAGAATAAACAAAAAATCTTTAATGGAAATATAGATGACACGTTTCAGTTTAAAATAATAAAGCAATTGTTTTTAATTGTGAAAAAAAAAAAAGTAAAAGAAAATCAGGTGGTGTGTACCTGTAGCCCAAGCTACTTGGGAGGGTGAGGCAGGAGGATTACTCAAACCCAGGAGTTCCAGGCTGCAGTGAGCTATGAAGGCACCACTGCACTTCAGTGTAGGTGACAAGGTGAGCAACTCTCTGAAAAAAGAAGACAGAAGTTCAGAGATACTAAGTGGCTTAATTCACATAGTAGATGTGGATCTGGGATTTCAAAGCAGTCAGTAGCCTACAAAGCCCATTCCTTCCTTACTCTGCCAAAACGTCATGTCTCTTTCATGTGAGGGTATTGACAACTCTTGAGCTCCTTGAAAAGTTTCTTATCAAATAATATTTTAGTTCTGGTGATGCTTTAGATTAGTTTCATTACTGGTCCACCTAATTTAACAGTTGATCAGCTATAGGCACAAAAGGGAATATATAATGAACATGCCTGAATTTGAGAATCTTAAAGAATTAGTTATAACCTTCACAGAGAAGCCAGAAGGACTGAGGAGATACGGCAGGGCTTGGGGGATAACGTGCTCTAATCAAAGGATGTCTCGCGTCCTTGTGCAATCATTTAAAAATGAAGTAAAAAGAAACCTGTAAGTACTTGTAGGAGAACAATCTACAGGGCTAAAAAGCTAAAATCACAGGAGTTGATTATGCCAGATAAACTTAGTTTCTATTGTTTTGTAAAATCACATAGTGACTGCAGAGAATGAAAGCAGCAAATGGAATTATCAGGTTACATACAGCACCACAACATGTGGTACAGTACACCGGAAAATGAGAGAAAAAAATTAATTAAAATTAGTGTGTCTCTAAGCACTGTTGCGTTTCCCTGCAGACTAACAGAGGTTAAATATTTATTTTAAAAGGTGAATGTTGGCTGGGCGCCGTTGCAGTTGCTCATGCCTGTAATGCGAGTACTTTGGGAGGCCAAGATGGGCATATCACCTGAGGTCAGGAGTTCGAGACCAGCATGGCCAACAGGGGTGAAACGCTGTCTCTACTAAAAATACAAAAATTGGCTGGGTGTGGCGGTATGTGCCTGTAATCCCAGCTACTCAGGAGGCTGAGGCAGGAGAATTGCTTGAACCTGGGAGGTGAAGGTTGCAGTGAGTTGAGATGGCTCTACTGCACTGAAGCCTGGGTGACAGAGTGAGACTTAGTCATAAAACAACAACAACAACAACCACCACAACCACAAAAAACAGTGAATGTCAACCCACTAAGACAACAAACTGTTTAGAACTACCTTTGAGCCTATTGCATTAAAAACTTTCATTAAACTAGGAAACGTTAATATTTGAGAACATGCAACAATAATAGGTCAACCTGAGGTACAAAAATAACAAAGAAGCTTAGAGCTTTGTTGAAATTGTGCAGCATATAACAAAGATATATAGGGTCAAGCACATTAAAAATGCATAAGAAATATTTTGAGTCTGAACCTTTGCCAAGAACCATGACATCAACATTTGCATTATTCGATTTTCTGATTCTATATCACCTTTTATTACACCAATTTTAAAATGCCAGAAACTGATGTTTTCTCTCACCCAGAAAGCAGAAATGAAACAGATATTTTGCTAAGTTAAGGTAATAATAGATTGACCACGGATAAATAAGCCATTACAATAACTAAGTTATAAGGAAACACTACCTTACTTTAGAGATGCAAAAACTGAGCCCCAAGGAGATGGGTTAATTCTCCTAGTCTCAGACATAGTGAGACTGGGAGATGTGTTCATAGATGGGTTAAACAAATCATTTTTTGTAAGCCATGGTTTTCAGAAAGGAGTAACTTAAATAAAATTTAAATGATACTTAACTAATTTCCAATGATCTGGCTGTTTTCGAAACACTTTGGAAAACTGGAGAATGAGAATATTATAAATGCAAAATGTTTCTTTGAAATTCTCTTAAAGACATTTCGTTTATTTTCCTGTGAGAGCTACTTTGCTTGAGCCTTATAGAAATAATTCTGCTTTTGAGTACTAGTGAGAAGAAACATCTTTATTCTTTCAGTAGATATTTATGAATGCCTACTATGTGCTAGAGTTATGCTAGGCTAGAGGTAGAATGATAAACTGATATATAAGGGTCCTCTCGTGGTGGAACACTCATTCTACTGGAGAACTAGACTCTTTATGATGGTTGTAGCAGACAATCTAATGAAATTTTTTCTTATTTCTAATGTCCATGGTTTCTGGCTTCACAGTCGCTATCACAAAATTATTCTGACATTATCCACATATGATATTGCTAGATAGCCATGGCTGTGAAATTTGGTTCCTTAGCAACTGCAAATGTACCTTGGAAAGGAAAAGAAATTGTCATGAAATACTCTAGGACAATATGTCCTTCTCAAAACTATAGGTTAACCCTCAGCATAATATTTTTTAGTATGCCATAAAAATATTTCAGATAGAAAGCATCATTTAAAGTAGCATTTTTGGCTGGGCACAGTGGCTCAGGCCTGTAATTCCAGCACTTTGGGAGGCTAAGATGGGTGGATTGGGTGAGCCAGGAGTTTGAGACCAGCCTAGGCAACATGGCAAAACCCTGTCTCTACAAAAATACAAAAAGTAGCTGGGCATGGTGATGTGTGCCTGTAGGCCCAGCTACTCCGGAGGCTGAGGTTGGAGGATGGCTTGAGCCCAGGAGGTGGAGGTTGCAGTGAGATGAGATTGTAGCGGGGGGCAGGCGGGAAGCATTTATTTTCCTGGTGATTTCATAGTACAGGAAGTCATCACTGTTACTTGAATAAGACTGGATGGTAATTGGGGGGTGATTTATATGACGTCTCTTGCCCAGGGTTAGCATGCTCTCTGGGTCTTGCAGGATGAGGGCCAGTTTCTAGACTCGCAGTCTGCTACTTAACTTCACCTCATTCTGGATTTAAAGGACTTGAAAGAAACATTCTGTAGGCTCTAGGTGCTCCCAATTTTAGAGGATCCACCTCAACATACATCAAATATATAACAGTATATCCACATCAGGTATTAAACATAACTGATATATAATTACTCAAGCATTATGTTGAAAGAACATAACTTCTCAGAGTGCAATAAGAAACAACATTTCTCCTACTCAGTGCCTGCCTAAACATACTCTAGGGTTATTTCCCTACCCCTGAATAAAATCTTAAACAGACCCTAAAACCCATCTGCTCCCTCTTAATCAAAAATCCTCTAGTCATTTTGTCAAAAGAATAATCTCGTGTTTGTAATAAACATATCCATGTCAGTGGAATGCTCAACTCCAACTTCAGCATCAAGGTCCTCTCTTCCCCATCTATTGGGAACCTTTATAAACTCTTGAGAATTTCCATTACTAGGTCTTTCCAATTGAGCTTTCTTGATGCAGTTGGTGCCTGTCCCAGGGTCTTCCACTGCTACAGGCTCCTTCCTTTCTGCATTTGACAGATCTTTTCACTTCGGTTCTCACTTTTTTTTGTTTTTCTTTTCAGAGTCTCACACTGTCGCCTTTCTGGAGTGCAGTGGGGTGATCTTGGCTCACTGCAGTCTCCACTTCCTGGGTTCAAGCGATTCTCCTGCCTCAGCCTCCCGAGTAGCTCGGATTACAGGCATGCACTACCATGCTCAGCTGATTTTTGTGTTTTTGGTAGAGATGGGGTTGCACCATGTTGGCCAGGATGGTCTCGATCTCCTGATCTCATGATCTGCCCGCCTTGGCCTCCCAAAGTGCTGGGATTACAGGTGTGAGCCACTGCGCATGGCTGAGGTTCTCACTGTAGTCAAAGTCTTCTTGGGCAGAACCTTCTAAGGAAGATCCTCAGACAGAATCTAGGCACCCAAGTCATACACTTTCATTTATCATCATTGAGAGTATAATTATTTCCTAAAATCTGTCCCTGTTCTGAGTTTAGGAAACTTTAGCCACTGACGTGGACATCTTTTTAAAGCATAAATTAGATATTTTGTGCTCCCAAACTCCAGGACATACATGTAATGTGGCTGAGGCCCTAAGAATTTATACCTAAGTCGACATGACTCATTGAAATACTGTGTAAAGTCAGCATGGAATCAACAGATCTTACCAGGAAAAAAAAAGTTGTGTCATCAGACTGCAGTGGGTTACAATCCACATTATGTGAGTTGTGTGCGAAAGACAAGTTACTCAACTGTATTGAATTTCAAATTGATTAATTGATAATTAATTCCTCAATATTTGTCATAAAATGTGTATAAGGGAAAGAGTTTAGACATAAGATCATGCAACAAAGTGAAAATTAAATAAATAAGGGCAAAAGGAATACAGGAAAAGAAATGTAAGATGTAGCCAGGGTTTATTTTAATATGCAAAGTTTATGTCATCATAGTTTCCTCATTGCTTAAGTAAAGCTATAAATCCTTGACATATAATAGTTACTCATTAATTATACAGTGGTCACCATTACTGCAAGTATACACAACTTGTCACTGTAAAAATTGCAAAGACGTATTTGTTTCCATTTTACACTTAGTGTTCAATTCTACTGACGTTCTCATGAGAAGATAGAAATGAATGGATTTTGAAATAAGGATGGACTGAGCAGGATAACTGAGCTGTCTTGGTGGATAATAGATAAAGTACACTCTGAATTAAAAAGAAAGCTCTCTGAATCGCCTATAGAAGCAGACATTATAGATAGGGGAATTGCAGTATGTGATTACTTACACAAAAAAGCAAATATTTATAAAATTATTGTAGAAGAAAAAGGAGGTATTAAAAGTAAATAATGTGGGTCATTTTTGGTTTTTGTTGGTATTGTTATTATTACTATTAGTTGGCAGCTGATATTTGTTGAATTACCAATATAGGCCAAGTACTTAATCTGGGTTATCTCCATCCTCAAGGGTGAAAAAATAAGTGATCTTTCTATAAATCAGGATACTGACTCAGTGAAAAGAAATTTAACCAAAGATAACATAGAATTCAAGCCCAAGATGTGTATTAAGTGCTTTCTAAATGATTATAGTGTTTGTATTAATTATGAGCTCTAAATGAGCTCTATAATGACTGGACACAGTGGCTCATACCTGTTGTCCCAGCACTTTGGGAGGCCAATGTGGGAGGATAACTTGAGCCCAAGAGTTCAAGACTGGCCTGGGCAATAAAGAGAGGCCCTGTGTTTACAAAAAAGTGAAAAATTAGCCAGCCATGGTGGTGCACACCTGTAGTCCCAGCTACTCAGGAGGCTAAGATAGGAGGAGTGTTGCTTGAGCCTGGGAGTGATGGTTGCAGTGAGCCAAGATTACATCAGTGCACTCCAGCCTGGGCAACAGAGTGAGACCCTGTCTTGAAAGAAAAAAAAAAAAAAAGGCTTTATAACCAATGTCCACCCCCTGCCCCACCCCCAACTTTAATGCATAGAGGAGAGGTACAGTTACTTTGTAATATAAGCTACTCTAGTATACTCTAGTATAGAATCAGGTATAAAGTAATAGTGACTTTGACAGTGGCTGTTTAGATGTCACATGCCATGGGGGAACTTCAGTAACTACCATGTCATTATTTCTAGGCTATCACTAATAATTAAAAATAGATAACAATAAAACAGTAATTACAGGGGAGAGTGAGAAATGTGGAGGTGTAGGTCAGAGGACATGAAGTAGTGGATATGTAGGATGTATAGGTCTGGAGATCTAATGTAGAACATGAGGACTATAGTTAAAATATTTTATGGTATTTGGAATTTTGGTTAAATAAGTAGACTTTAACTGGTTGTGTCATACAAAAAGAAGTGTGAAATAATAGATATGCTATTTTGCTTCACTATGGTAACCATTTTACTACCTATAGGTTTCTCATAATGCCATGTCACCTTAAATATACACAATAATATTTATTTCCAAAAAATGCAATTGCAATAACAGTAATAATGATACTTTTAATATAGGTAATTTGACCTTCTGAAAAGTCTGAATAGTAAAATCTTTAGGACACTTTACTATGTTTATTAAGTCCCAACTTAAAGTCTAGGAAAAAAGTGTGCTTAATGTGTAAACATAGATTCAAAATAGTTCCTTAGACATACCCCGTCCTCTCCCATGTTTCATAAGTGTTGTTTATAAGCTCTAGGAAAGAGAACTCTGAAGAATAGAGAATTTTGGAAGCTCTAAGAATGTGAATTATGTTTAAAGAATTTTATTATGGAAATTTGGTTTTGATGTGTATTCTCTGATAATATTTAGCAGCAGGAACTGGAGAACAGCCAAGGCCTCAGCAAAGATGTTCATGTTCTGGCCTGTTTATATCTATATTCATTTGCCCCATTGTCGGGGAGGAAAAGAAAATTTTAGGGAAATATATATAAAGACCAAAGTACTTAACTTAGGACATGCTTAAATCCAGCATTAAGTATCCATCTGCTTAATAATGGATGGATCAGTGGAGCTGATACAAAATTATTTGATTTTTCTCATTGTCATTTCTTTATAATATGATATAGATTTTGCTTTTCCCTTTTGAACTCCATCTTTTATGTTTCCAGTTCAGCAAGTCTTCCTTTTGGTTCTCCCTCCTGAGCCACATGGTTTAAACATTTTTATCTTTAGCTGTCTGTATTATTCTCTTCTCACACCACTGTGAAGAAATACCCAAGACTGGTTAATTTATAAAGAAAAGACGTTTAATTGACTTATAGTTCAGCGTGGCTGGGGTGATTTCAGGAAACTTACAATCATGGTGGAAGGCACTTCTTCACAGGGTGGCAGTAGAGAGTATGAGCGTCATCAAGGGAAATGCCAGACACTTGTAAAACCACCAGATCTTGTGAAACACTCATTATCATGAGAACAGCATGGAGGAAATCACCCTCATGCTTCAATTACTTCCAACTGGTCCCTCTCATGACCCGTGGGGATTATGGGAACTACGATTCAAGATGAGATTTGAATGGGAGTATAGCCAAACCATATTATTCTGCCCTTGGCCCCTTTCAAATCTCATGACCTCACAATTCAAATCACAGTCATGTCCTTCCAACAGTCCCCTAAAGTCTCAACTCATCCCTGCATTAACTGAAAAGTCCAACTCCAAAGTCTCATCTGAGACAAGACAAGTCCCATTTGCTTATGAGCCTGTAAAATAAAAAACAAGTTAGTTCCTTCTTAGGTACAATGGAGGTACAGGCATTGGGTAAACACACCTGTTCCAAATGGTAGAAATTAGCCAAAACAAGGGACTACAGGCCCCATGCAAGTCCAAAATCAATAAGGCAATCATTAAACCTTAAAGTTCCAAAATGATCTCCTTTGACTCCACATCTCACATCCAAGTCATGCTGATGCAAGAGGTGAACTCCCATGGCCTTGGGTAGCTCTGCCCCTGTGGCTTTGTAGGGTACAGTCCCGCTCTGGGACTGCTTTCATGGGCTGGCTTTGAGTGTCTGTGGCATTTCCAGGCATGCAGTGCAAGCTGTCAGTGGATCTACAGTTCTGGGGTCTGGAGGATGCTGGCCCTCTTCTCACAGCTGCATTAGGCAGTATCCCAGTGGGGACTCTGTATGGGGGCTCCAACCCCACATTTCCCTTCTATGCTGCCCTAGTAGAGATTCTCCATGAGGGCTCCATCGCTGCAGCAAACTTCTGCCTGGACATTCATACATTTCTATATGTTCTCTGAAATCTAGGCGGAGGTTTCGAAACCTCCGTTCTTGACTTCTGTGTAGCTGCAGGCTCAACACCACATGGAAGATGTCAAGGCTTGGGGATTGCACCCTCTGAAGCCATGGACTGAGCTGTACCTTGTCCCCTTTTAGCCAAGTCTGGAGCAGCTGAGACACAGGGTACCAAGTTCCTAGGCTGCACACAGCAGGGAGACCTAGGCCCGGCCCAGGAAACCATTTTTTCCTTTTCAGCCTTAGGGCCTGTAATGGGAGGGACTGCCAGGAAGGTCCCTGACATGCCTTGGAGATAATTACTCCATTGTCTTGGTGTTACTTGTTCTTGTTACTTGTAGAAATTTCTGTAGCAGGCTTGAATTTCTCCCCAGAAGATGGGGTTTTCTTTTTTATTGCATTGTTAGGCTGCAAATTTTCCAAATGTTTATACTCTGTTTCCTCTTAAATGCTTTTCCACTTAAAAATTTCTTCCACCAGATACCCTAAATCTCTCTCAAGTTCAAAGTTTGCGGATATCCAGGACAGGAGTGTAATGCCACCAGTCTCTTTGCTAAAACATAGTAACAGTTACCTTTGCTCCACTTCCCAACAAGTTCCTCATCTCCCTCTAAGACCACTTCAGCCTGGACTTTATTGTACATATCATTATCAGTATTTTGGTCAAAGCCATTCAACAAGTCTCTAGGAAGTTACAAACTTTCCCACATCTTCCTGTCTTTTAAGCCCTCCAAGTCTCTAAGAAGTTCCAAACTTTCCCACATTTTTCTGTCTTGTTCTGAGCCCTCCAAAGTGTTCCAACCTCTGCTTTTGGAACCCAGTTCCAAAGTTGCTTGCACATTTTTGGGTCTCCTTATATGAGCACTTCACTCTATCAGTACGAGTTTACTGGATTATTGTATTCTAACACTGCTCTGAAAAAAACACCCGAGACTGAGTAATTTATAAAGAAAAGAGGTTTAAATGACTCACAGTTCTGCCTGGCTGGGGAGGCCTCAGGAAACTTACAATCATGGCTGAAGGCACCTTCTCACAGGGTGGCAAAATGGAGAATGAGTGCGAGCAGGGGGAATGCCAGACACTAATAAAAGCATCAGATCTTATGAGACACTCATTATAAGGCAAATAGCATAGGAGAAACCACTCCCATGATTCAGTTACCTCCACCTGGTCCCTCCCATGACAACTGAGGATTATGGGATCTACAATTCAAGATGAGATTTGGGTAGGGATGCAGCCTAAACCATATCAGTGTCCTTCCCTGAAAATTACCCACCTCCTCACAGTCTCTTATACTTCCTCAACTGAGATAAGTCATCTGTGAGCTAATGCCTCTTACCAAGTATGCTGGAGTGACACCTGCTATTCAGATCAGGGCACATGGAGTTCTCCTGTCACTAGAATGCCCTCTCATGGCTTAAAGCATGAACCATCCAATAAACTCATTGCCGGTTACAAGGGGCCAGTTGAGGCATAGAATGTTTAAATAATCATGGTGCATACTCAATGATCCTGAGCAGGGTACTGAGGTAGGAGGCAGGACTCAACTCAGGAGGTAGGGCTTGACTTCAGAGGTGGGTCTTGTACACTGGACCAAATTGAGGACCAACTAAAACAGGGGTGGGACAGAAGCAGCTTTCCATAAACCACGCCCACTAGTGTCCCATGTCAGTTTACCATTGCCCTGGCAACACCTAGATGCTGTTGCCCCTTTCCATGACAATGATCCAATAACCTGAGAGTTACCACCGTTTTTTTTTAAAGAAAGTTCTGCGTAATCTCCTTAATTTGCATATAATTAAAAGTGGGTATAAATATGCCTGTGTAACTGCCCCTGAGCTGCTACTCTGGACATACTGCCTATGGATGGGGTAGCTCTGCTCCTCAAGGAGCAGTCCCTCTGCTGCTGCTGGTCAGTGCCACTTCAATAACAGTTGCTGTCTAACCCCACCAGCTCACCCTTTAATTCTTTCATGGGATAGGCCAAGAACCATCCCAGGCTAAGCCCCAGTTCTGGGGCTTGCCTGCCCTGCATCAGTACTATACACGGTCTAAACATTATTTGACGTGCTTACTTACCCTAATCAAAATACAGAGCCACAATTTGTAAGAGCCTCCAGAACTTGTAGGCGTCCACCACTTACTCTGGGAAGAAAGAAAAGCGTAGTTCTTGCTCAAAATGCAGCTCCATCTATTAGAGTTGGTAAATATGTAGAAAACAGCATGTAGAGATTTCTACACATTTTAATGAGATGCCGAGTCCTTTTGACAAGGTGACTTGGTTTTCTTCATGTGCTAGGAAAATGTGAATGGAAGAATTATGGAATGCCATTTTTCATTTAACATCATTCTGTAGCTCTCTTTTCAAATGAAAAGCCAGATTAAAATACAAAATCAGTGAAAATGAGCCAATTTCAGCAACTCTGCTTTTTCTGACTTGTTCATTTACCCAAAAGTTTTCAGCAATGTTTTAGGTAGAAAATGCTGTTAGAAATAGAATATTTGCCTTTGGGGGAATATATTGATCTACTTAACAGCACAGAAAAACAAATGGTAAGCTGAATCCTCAGAACTGTAATTTATCTATAATTTAGAAAGGGTCAAAGCTCAAGAAATAAAGTTGCGTATAATTTTTCTCAGCCTGAATCATATTTAGGACTGTAGGGAACCATATTTAGGACAGCATTTCAGATACGAAGATGCCTAAATGAACTGAAATCACTCAAATTTAGCAACTAAAGAGCAAAAGTCTAGCAAATTGGTAGCTAACTCTTAACAGTAACCACATTTTGAAACAACATTCTTTGACAAACTATTGTCTTTCAAGAACTAAGATGTTCAAAGCAAACTGTTTAACATTCAAACGTGTTTCAGAAGTATGCATAATGACTCCCTAATGATTAAAAAAAGCATACTCATATATTAAAAGTTCTGAGATATTTTTCTTTCTGTTATATAGTTTTCCAAACTTGTTAGATCATTATTGCAACCTTTCTGGAATATTCTCTGTACTATTTTGTCAAACACAGGTGTTTCGCAGGAAACAACTTGAGAAGCTCTGAATTGGGCTTTTTGGTGACTCGTGTTGGATAGAATCAGCTGTGTATGCTTAAATCTTGCACACTTAATGCAAGAAGTACATGCTACATTGAGAGTTCTTCAAAGTTCGTAATCAGTTGTTTCTGCACTTAAAGTCATATCCTAACATTGAAAGAATTTTATTTATACAGAAGGAAAAAAATGCACTGCTTTTCAATATTAGTATACGTCTCATTGCTCAGTTAGGGAATGCCTTTTGCTTGGAGGTTGTAATTGCTCAATGAATGTGCCCTTGGGCATATAGCTTAAATTGGATTCTCCGGTAATTTTTTGACCATGTAATTTAGTTTAGACTTTAAGGATTAAAATCAAATTATTGGAAGTAAAAAAAAAAAAAGACCTAATGTTCCTATTGTATAGTTACGTTGAAACACCACAGGTATGTTTATGAGATGATACTGCCTACGAAAGTGAACGTTTTCCAGCTGGTATGAGAATGATTTTGGTTTGTTTGTACTGTAGAGGGAAAGGTAGTGTAAAGATAAAGTTTGATTTTAAAAGGATGCTTAAATATTTATTAAATAGCATTATAAAGGCAACTACAGAATTAAGTGGCCTCAGTCATCTGCCTTAATCAGGTATTTTATTAAGTATCTTAATCAGTATATACTTAAAGCTGATAAATCATTAATATTAATAGAGTTAATATTAATTTCTTAGAATAATTTTTCTTTCATTGACAATATTAAAAACAGAACATTGAAATAGATGCCTAATACCAGGCTTACTGAGAAAAATAGACTTCCCTGGAAAATTAGCAAAGGATAATTGTTAAGTGGTTTTAGCACTTGTTTTTTCACAAATCTGAAATTAAGAATCTAATTAGGCTCATTTTCTATATTAGCTCAGAGCTAATATAAACTTCAATTACTAATCTCTTCTGATATGGTCTAATCTTATTATCTTCATTTGTTGTGAAGACTTTGCTTCTGTCTTACTGTTATTATTGTTTTTAAGTTACATGGGCATTATTCATAAGTAAGCATAAAAGAGTAAAAGACATCAGTTTACTGTGGTTATGTGGCAGATTTGGTCTTCCCCTACAAGTGAGATATTGCACATGAATCTGGCTACAGTATTTAAGAAAAGACTGACTGAAAGAGTCCCGGAGAAGAGTGAGTAAAAAGAGTTGTGAGGAAGAGTAGGGAAGATAAGGAGAATCTAAAATAGACTTTTTCAGCCAGAAAAGACCTAGGCCAAGAATGGCTTTCCCTGAGGGCTATGAAATCATGACCTGTATAGATAGGGAGGATATTGCTTGCTTGCCAGCTTCACCGATGTTTGAAGAGCATTTTTGGACTTAAGAAAACAAGTACTGTCTTACGAAGTGGCTAACACTTGTATTATATTTATAACTCTAAGAAGAAGAGTTGATAAAACACACATACCAAAAGAATATGGATAGAAAATGTAAAAGGTACATCATGATCAGGTTACTTGGGAAATTAGGTAAATTGAGAATACTTGTCTTATTTATTTATTTATTTTGAGACAGGGTGTCACTCTGTCTCTGAGGCTAGAGTGCAGTGGTATGATCTTGACTCACTGCACCCTCCACCTCTTGGGGTGAAGCCATCCTCCTACTTCAGCCACTCAGGTAGCTGGAACTACAGGCCCACGCCACCATGCCTGACTAATTTTATTTGTGTTCTTTGTAGATATTGGGTTTCATCATGTTGCCAGGCTGATCTTGAACTCTTGGGCTCATGCAGTCCCCCCACCTTCAACTCCCAAAGTGCTGAGATTACAGGTGTAAGCTCCTGTGCCCGGCCACTTCTCTTACTTTTGCTAGAACTTTATGAAGGTCTTAGCAGTGGTATGCTGGTAAACAGGCTCTTGAATGAGAAAGAGGGAGAAAGAAGCATTTTCTGATTGCCATGGTGTAAACACATGCCAATCATGATTAATTTCAAGCTACCAAAAATTTAACAACTGGCTTTCAAAATTCCTCAGTATTTACCAACTGCTCTCACAACTCATTAAATTTTTTAGAGTCTATGGAGAAAGTCACTGTCAGAGAGAAAGTCTTTCTGGTTAAATTATTAGTCAGGAAACCCACAGTACTCCCAAATTAGCATAAGTGGATTAAAATGATAATTTAAAAATCTGATTTCATATGTCTTCCCTCTCATACAAACCTTCCATTGGTTTTCACGCATGCATCTATTCATTCATGCTTTGCCTATTGCATCTCCATGAGGCATGCGATGGGGATTGTAAGAACAGGAAAACTTGGTAGAAGGGGAGATTGAGGTGTTAGACTTCATAGTCTGATGATAAACATCTTTTTGGGCTATGAAGACAGTGGACTCAGGCAAACAGGCATTACATACACAGTATCTATAGGCGAATACAATATTATGATGCTGTGGGTCTGAGGAACGTGGAACTTCTAATGTGCTCTTTTCCAATTACTGTTAAGTCTCTTTAACTTCACTGTGCTTGTGGTTCTTGCTAAATAAATGGCAGTGTGGAAAGAAACTGTGTGAAAAAAATAATAGTAAGACAATGACTTGTAATTAACCGAGCTAACGGCTTTATGTAAGCAAAATGAACAATTTATAGGGGCTTTTATGTACTTCCACCAATGCATTGAAATAATTATGATTATACATTTGTTCTAGAAAGTGGCTGGAAGGTGTTAAATTGCTTAGCTCTGTTACAAATGAAAGAGTTGCTTAGTAATTATCATTCAAACATTCATTTCATAAAAGGGTATTTGTTAATGCCTTGTCATTAAATAGGAGAGATGAAGAGCTAGCAGATCTGTCAGGCTGAGAAACACATTTCACCCCCACCAAAACTATATTTATTCTTCTCAAGATTTTTTTTAGCCATTCCCTGTGTCAGCCTCACGGCCGGTTTCGTGGGCTAAGAAGGAGTTTGGACTTTGGTGACATAAATGATGAACAGAGCTGATTGCTATAAGGGAACTCAATAACTGTTCTGCAGGAAAAAAACTTTTCATTGAGAAAATGCCACGCTCATGTACTTAGCTGACTCAATCAGGATATCTTTTGGCTAAAATGTAAAAAAGTCTCAGAATACTTATGATTTCACTTTATTTGGACTTACAAATAAAATATCATTTGATTGTACACATAAGATATATTTGGAACTCCCTGAGTATATTAGTCCATTTCACACTGCTGATAAAGACATATCCAAGACTGGGTAATTATAAAGAAAAAGAGGTTTAGTGGACTCACCGTTCCATGTGACTGGCAGGGCCTCACAATCATGGTGGAAAGTGAAAGGCACGTCTTACATGGCAGCAGACAAGACAGAATGAGAGCCAAGTGAAAGGGGAAACCCCTTATAAGACCATCAGATCTCATGAGACTTACTACCATGAGAACGGTATGGGGGAAACCATCCTCATGGTTCAATTATCTCCCACTGGGCCCCTCCCACAGCACATGAGAGTCCTGGCAGCTACAATTCAAGATGAGATTTGGGTGGGGATACAGCCAAACTATATCAGTGAAGCACCTTATTTAAGTTTAATAGCTTAATGTGTCACTATTCTTAGCAATTTCAAATATTTGGAAATAAATCTTGACCCTTCCTCAGCTTGCTTATAGATCTCATTTTGAAAAAAAACCTAGTAACTTCATTGTGAAACTGCAAGCTGCTGAGTTCATTCATTTTTGTAAGCCCCATATCTAACACAGTGGTCAGTACATAGTAAATGCTCAATAAATAATAGAAAATGGATGGGGATGTGTTAAGAATATGGTGAAAAAACATTATCTTCAACTTGATAGATTTTGTAATGATTCTGTCATTCACATCCCTTCTCTATACCCAGGTGATGAATATTCAGAAAACACAGACATGTAATCTTAGGTAGTATGCATAATTTTGTCATGTAATCACTGCTTGTAATGCTTACAATTATTTACAATATTTGATGATGGTGAAAAATACTTTCATCAGAATTGATGCAGCCTCATTATATCATTTATTCTTAAAGTAACAGACATTGAAAGAGACTGAAGTAAATAAATGAGTGATAATTTAACTGAAGTGACACATCCTTTTTAAACACGGAATGGAAACCTGCTGAGATGAGGAGCATTTCTAAAAAGTGTTTAGCTTAGTGCAGTTTAGCTTCCTGTAATATTTATTTACTGTGGATGTAGAACATTTCCTGTATGTATTTGCTACAAAATTCTCTTGGTAATCGTGTGTTTATTAATCTTTCTCATTTGCATTTCTTTTTAGTGCATTCATTTCCCTTGCTGGAATTGCAGCACACTGGGTAGATATGTGGGCCATTGCACCAAGTGCTGAGCCTACAGATTAGTTCCCGTCAAGTGGCTTCCCCCTACATTGGCACCCTTATGATAATGAAACATTGCACGGCCACTTAGCCATCACACCACAGCCTTGTCGCACAGCTCGGTTTTCGCAGCTTGCCAGGAGCCTTTAGGAGCAGCAAGAACACAGTGTAGTGAGTGAGCCAACACATTCCTTTAAGAATTGCCAAAACCTCCCGGTAGAGAAGGGCCTCAAATATCATTCCAGATAACACCAAAATCGACCAAAATAGGATGCCTCATTCTGATTAGAAGAGAGAAAAGAACAACTCATATTTCTTTGGCCTGCTTAGTCATACAGGATGCATCACCAATGTCATTTTTAAAATACTGAGATTGCTAAATATATGCATATGTATATGTATATATGCATATGTGGGAGTATATTTATCCGACTTCATAAAACAAGCCCGTCCATGGTGGTGACTGTCTGAGGACACAGAGGACGTGGAGCAGAGGGGTGCTCACTGCTCCTTAGCTAATTTTCTATGCCATTTGAAGCATGGCAACTTCCTGCAAAGAGAGTTACAATTAATCTGTGTGTTTTTACCGGGAAATAGAAGGAAGAACTGTGACTTTTTTTTTTTTTTTTTTGGCAAGCGCATCTCTGAATTTACCTGAACAGAACCTTGTGGCCTGAGTGCACTTACAAGCCTCTATTTAAATGATGCTGTTTCCATGCATGGCTGGTTATCAAGCCCTTTTCTCAAGTAATAAGAAACATTTTCCCATGCTATTTCTTTCCTTGCTTGTGAGTTTCTGACAAATTTCTTAAAAGCTTTCCATTCTGGATGTGTGAGATGAGAGGAAATTTGATGGCAATAAGATTGAGGCATCTTGGAAGAATTTTAATTAAACAGTTTGGATGTTACTTTCTCGATTTTTGACTAAAAATGTTATGAATTGAATGAGTTTGAGGATGGGAAAGCTAATATAATAATAACTTGTGGTGCAAAGACTCTAAGTGTTAACTGTGACAAGCTTTGAAAGAAAGTTTGGAAGGGTTTCATGAGTGGTATCTGGGTGTGGTTGCAAAAGAAAGCGTGGACATTAATAGATATGATTAGGGGCAGTGCGAGACAAAAACTACTCCAGGCAATAGCAAAAAGTCAGCCGCTTCAGTTATGCAGACAGAAAGCTCACTGACCAGTGTCAAGTAGAAAGGAAATTTGGACTTAAGACGATACTTTATTTGAAAGGATTATTACAAGAGTGGTGAAAGGAATGATTATAGGTGGAGGAAGATAATAGGGAGATAGCTTCCACCATGAGATCTGCTAGGTCTCAAAAGTTAAGCAAAAGATGAGTTTTCTTTTATAGGCAGAGGTAAACATGGCTAGAATTCACCAAGTTTGGGGAAGTGGGTGAGGAATGTTGCTATGATCAGATAGCAGAAGAGAGAATGTTTTATTCTGAAATCAGCTTATTCTCCAGAGGTTGTGGCTAAAGTTCAGCGGTCTAGGGGAAGGAGAGAATTTTGCATTTTGTTCTGATTGATCAATTTGTCGTTTCTGAGGCCGAGAATGGAAATGTGAAGGATCTGTGTTCTGGCCTTGTCGTGTAAAGGAGGGCATCTGTTTCTTATCTAAGTTTTATGGGGACATGTGTTTCTTTGCAGTAAGCCGTTTCTCAGAACACAAACTATGGGAGGATTTATTAACTTATACTGTATTTCGGGATCACAGGGCTCCTGTGAAATTCAACACTGTCACCAGCAATGAGAGAGAGTGCAGAATAGCAGTTGGTGTTAGAGCACCAAGGACTAAATGGAGAGTCTGGAGGGACAATCAGAGCTTAGTGATGGGGAGTCCCAGAACAGATGGCATGCTGAGCTCAGCCAGGCAGGCAGGCCTGCAAAACGTCTGCATAAGGCATATTTATCCCCAGCAGCAGGAGCTCAGGCCTGGGCTGGAGTTCAGAGAGAAGACTTCATTCCTCAGAGGCAAAATGCGGAGAATAAAATGGGCCCCAAATCTCAAAGCTTATAAGGTGAGTGTTGGTTTTGGGAACCCAGCATTTCCATTTAGAGTAACCAAGACATCAACGAGAGCTGAATTAACACATTGGAGATACGTGGGAGAGCGCTGAAAATAAGTCTTCTTCCCACCAGTGGATGAAATTGATCCTAGACTCTGGATCGTCAATGTGGTCCAGCTCTTGTAGAATGAGAGGATGTGAAAAAAAAGAGAACAGACAGATGTTGGCACATAATATCTTTAAAAAAGGGTCTCTTCTTAAAGAAAACCAGTTTATTTTCAGCCTGAATAATAGCATAGTGCATCATGAGCCTCTGTTATTTCCATACTATATTCTTTGGAATTTCTTTTTGTTTTATAGGTCAGCATCCTGAGCCTCATATGGGGAAAGCATAGTTAAATTTAGGAAGGAAATAGAATATAAATAGCTGTATTAAAGGATTGTAAGGTTTGAAAAATTACATGTCAAAATCGGAAATGTAAAAGTTAGTTTCTTTTAGGTTTCTCTCCTTTGGAATTTCTTTTCTATTTGTTTTGTGTTGATAACATTAATGTTGAATATTGAATTATTTTTATTCCAAATGTGGAGTGTAATTTCTATATGCAAGAGGGAGACTTTTATAAATGAATTACAGGTGGTTTACCGTTTACTTTCCTTAAGTTACTTTAAAATTTTAAAAAAATCCAAGAAGTGCTGATGGTATATAAATATAAAGGCTGTCCAGGAGAAAAATTTTGTTTTGTTTTGTTAATTCACAAGAATATTTGTAAAAATTTTATGCATGGGAAGAAAACATATTATTTTCCCAATCTCCTGTAACAGTTCCCATAGATGAGTTTAAATGTTGCAATACCCCAGAACTGCTCTCTATATCTGGTCTAGTAAGTCCTGAGTTATATTATTTAAATTTGAAATGTGTATATAGGACACAGAATGGTATTTCACAAGATTTATCTGCTGAATGCTATCTCATATCACTTAGTTGTAATTGTAGTATAACACTTATCCTGGTATGCCATGTATGTATATGTGTGTCTGCGTGCCCATGCATGTTTCTACTTTTTACATCAGGGTTAGAAGTCTTAGGGGATAATAGTTGTAGCCAGTACTTGACTACCCAATAGTTCTTAAAAATAGTGTCTCATACATCATCAGCATTCAATATATATTTGGCAATTTAAAACATAAATCTTAAAATGAAGTGCCATCCTTTTTAATCCTTACGCATTCCAGCCAATTTCAAAAACCACAGAATGCAATAGTTAGAATGTGTCTAGACACATGCATGGATGTCAAAGACATGCTCAATGAAGGACTGTCTGTTTAGACCCTGAGCACAGTCTACTCTCTGACTTCTCTTCCCCCGGTCTCAGTCTGCACGTCCTTCCCACAAGATGCAGTCCAAAGAGCTTCCCTAGAGTAGAGGTCTGACCTCTGTCAACTTGGCCGTCATCTCCCAGTTTTCTCCCCCGTGTGTCCAGTGCTTCAGTCATCCTTAGCCACAGGCAGTTGCTCAAATGAGCCACACTTTTTAAGTCTCGGTGCCTCTGTACACACTGTTCCTGTTGTGCCTCAACTCATTTTCCTGGTGAATGTCTACCCAACACTGGGCATTTTCGCGGACTTCCGCTGGTAAAGTTGGCCATTGTCACGCTTGCAACCTCACTAGACCTTGTATTTACCTCCATTTCACATCAGTTCTTCCATGATGAATTTATCTGTTCCTGTTCCTGTCTACTCCACCACACAAGAACTGTTTGAGGACAGGCATCCATTCTGATTCTAGTTTCTATTCCCCATGTTCTGGCTTGCACAATGCCCTGCTGATAGATTTTCAGTGTGTGCTCACTAAATTAATTAATGAATCAGAAGTTTATTTGCAAAAATCTTTTTCTATGGAATAAGAGGTAGAGTTTAGTATAAATCCATACATTTGGATATTATTCCTAAATATAATATCTCTGTAGATATAAATAGTATAAATTTGCTACTTTTAGGTAGACATGTAAATTTAAAAATATTATCATGGTATTCGTTATTGTAATACTAGCATGATTTTGATTCATCTACTTCAGTCAATCATTGTTTTTTTTTGTTTTGTTTTTGTTTTTTTTGTTTTTTTTTTTTTTTGAGATGGCGTCTCCTTCTGTTCCCCAGGCTGGAGTGCAATGACGCGATCTCAGTTCACCGCAGCCTCTGCCTCCAGGGTTCAAGCGATTTTCCTGCCTCAGACTCCCCAGTAGCTGGGACTATAGGCGTGCACTAGCATGCCCGGCTCATTTTTTTTTACTTTTAGTAGAGACGGGGTTTCACCATATTGGTCAGGCTGTTCTCAAACTCCTGACCTCAGGTGATCCACCTGCCTTGGCTTCCCAAAGTGCTGGGATTACAGGCGTGAACCACCGCACCCGACCCTGAAATTTTCTTTACCATATGCTGAAGCTTAATCAAATGAAACAAACTTTTAAAAGTTTATAGAAATTAAAAAAGGTAACCATTGTATATTTTTAAAGTATCATATTATGGTATACATACTGTAGACATGGTACTTCATGGTAATGAACAGTCATTTATTATAAAATGTGAGTTTATAAAGTATATATCAATATTATTTTTATATAATTAGTCTAATCACTGAGATATATTTCAGAGCGTATTGGGGTGTATGAAAAAATATAGCAAATTAAAATAGGGTATTTTGCATTTATATATGAGCCTGCAAATCGAAAGTTAGTAAGTTAGTAAGTAAGATAGTTAGAAGCATAAAGAACAGAATAATTACTTCTCCTTGGAAGGATCAGAGAAGTTTGCACAAAGAAGGATATTTTTAATATAGGCCTTTGATGGTAATTAATACTTTCCCAGGAGGAATTCACTACTTTTTGTAGAAAAGTGGCCTGAAGTTGCTATATCTGTCTGGAACTGTGGTGTCCAGGTCAGAGAGGACATAGTCCCGCATACATAAGGGCAGATGAGTGTAGAAAGGCAGAGAGAAATCAGTGCTTTGAGAATCTTGTAACAAAAATATAGCAATTATATTCTGAGTCTTTCCTTGTTCAGTATACAGTATAATGTTACTTTTATTTTGTAATTCAATCATCTCCTTTGTTTTACTGATAAGAGTTTTTAGAGAAGTAATTAGGAGATTACAAAAAATGTACTTGCCAAAGAAGGTAAAACAAAGGGTCAGTATCCATAAAATGAATATAAATCTCTGCAGCTTCTTCTTAGTGTAGCATTGTAATTATTTTTCATAATGTGCATAAAAGTTTGTGATTTCTTACAGCAAGTATTGCTGTGTATGGCATTTAATGATTTCCTTTACTATTATACCCATATTTTTTTCACAATTCATAACCATAATGCATTATAAATATGAAATAAAATTTTGTACAGATTTCTTTTAGAAGCAAGATTTTTGGATCTTTCATGTAAATGCATATCCTTCCTCCCAATTTTTTTAAGATCTTAATTGCATTCTCTTGCCTAGGTATTGGATGAACTTACACAAAAATGCAATCACATTGTTTGATCTTATTTCCCCCCTTTGGCATTTCTTGCCAGTATTTAGACCTCATAATAATTTTTAAAAATTAGGTTGGCATGGCAGCAACTGCGCAACCATAAAACTCGTAAGAATTGGCAGGAGAATCGGGAGCTTGGATGATATTTTGGCAATTGCTTTTGCAATTGAAGAGGAAATCTTCAAATAAATAGACTATTCCAGTATTTTGAGTATCAAGAAGGCTTATTTTAAAATCCTCTTCTATTTAGAATTAAGCCGTGACTGTTTAGGGCTGGAATAGCTGCCCTGGCATTGCAGACATGATCTATCTTGATTAGGAGTGCTGGTCTTCAGAATCGGAACTGAGTTCTGCCCCATCATTGGGTTGCAATGAGCCATATTAATAATTAAGACTTGTGGCCTCAATTCCCACAATATGAAATTCTTCCTTGCCAAGGTTAATTTACTCCTCAAAGATAAACACGTTCTTTTTTTCTTTTCGTCCTTGTAATATAGAAAGAAGACTTACTTTTAAAATATTGGAGCAGGCTCACTACTTTTCAAATTGAAATCAAAGTTATCACTGTGCACTTCATGGGTGACTACAGTAGTCTTCTAACTGGTCTTCTGGTCTTACAGGTACAAGCCCCCTCTACCCCATTCATTCTCCACATCACAGCTGGAGTTGTCATTCTAAAATACAAATTTAATGAAGATTCCTCCGTACTTAAAATCTGATAATGGATTACCAAGCATAAATTGTAATCTTACTAGCAAGGCTGCCAGGTCATTTGCAATCTGCCCCTCCTACCTGTCCAATCTTCCCTCTTTCTTCCTCTTGTCCAACCCGCCCTTCCCTCTTTTGTAGACTACCTTCAGCACTCCAACATTCACTTTGTTAACTTTGCTTCATCCATTCTCACCTGAAATACGTTTTCTTCCAGAAAGCGTTGTTTGACCCTCGTTTGAACCTGGGATAGATGTTGCTTCAGTGTACTTATCATAATGTTACGCTTATCCCATTATATTTCCTGTTTATTCCCTAGTTGCACACATTACGGAGAAGGTATAGGGTAGGTGCTTTATTCATCTTTTTTTTTCATTATGTCATTCTTATCACTTAGAAGTTAGTTAGTAAATACTTACTAAATTGATGGGATAAAAAATGTGAAAAGCATGAGATTATTAAGACACCCAGGTTCTTGTCATCAGCTATCTGAAAAGGCTTGATCAAATTATTTTAACTTCTCTGAACTTATCTCCATTTCCTCAACTGTAAAATGAAGGTGTCTGAACTATATAAATTCTGTGTCTCGTCTGGTCTAATAGTCTAGGATTCTAGTCTATGGTTAAACCAAAAAATTATGAGCACTGTGTTTTTCAACAAAGTATTACATATAAGATACAATGCAAGAGATATGAAAGAAAGAAATTGATAATATAGTTGGGGAAAGAAGGCCTGAATATGGAAAACAAAAATAAAAGGCATAAATCTTTATAAAACACGTTAGCCTTTCTATTTATCAAGGAAAAAGAACAAAGAATGGCAGCACTGGTGGTTTTGTTTTGAGACATGCTCCTGGAAAAAACTTAGGATGCTACATAAAACTAGAAAATACCTTAAAATGAGAAGGTAGTGTGAAAAATGATATCAGTGTCATGACGGTGAACCCTTTATAACAGCAGAAGAGCATTAAAGCTTCACGAAATGGGATTTTCTAGTTACAGAGCAGTACCAGAGTGCCATTGGGTGACAAATATCTGCAAGTAAGTTTTGTTGGTAACATTTTTAGGTTAGTTTACTTACACCATACCTATGGACCTTGAGTTAATGTGACTCATACTGAAAGCCCAATGTTTCCAAATAATAATAAGAATCTTTTGCATGGCATAACATTAGGAGCAGTATATCACATTTGTGCATTTTGGTTTTCAATGGACTGAAAGCTTACTTTTTCCAGACCTACTGAATCTTGTGATATGTCAAAAGGTGAAATTTAACCAACAGGAACTGTTACTGATATTCATAACTAAGTTTATTTATGAGATTTTGATTTTTTTAGTAGTTTAAGAAGTCAACAGGAAAATTTGGAAAGCATTTACAATTGGCCTTAACTGTTAAATTAGATAACATCAATAAGGCATCTAACATGGAGAGAGGCTCATGCTAGGCATTCAGTTAATGCGAGTTCCCATTCTTTTTGCTCACTGTCTTCTTGGTCTAGACATTGGGCCATTAAAATATATAAATATTCAACCCTCAATCATTTGTGCTTATCCTTTCCCATGTAAAACTTTTGTACCAGAAAGATGACCTACAAAAAAGCAAAACATTTCAGCTCACAGGAAATAAGATACTTGAATTCATCTTCTACTGTGTATGATAGAAGATAATTTTCTAGAATAAAGGGAAAATGAAAAAACAATCTTATCAAATTTGCACTGTTTCCACGTCTTGAATACCCTTGTTTCCCATTTTGCTTGTCTAAATTTCTGTCACACTTTATGATGCTATTCAACATACCACAATTCCCATTAAGCCCTTCTTGACTTCACTACTTGGAAAAAATAGATTTTTTTCTACATACCCTTTGCAGATTATCTTTGAATATTGCAGGGTTTGGGGCTGAGTATACCCTTGATATGATAGAGTTGGAGGGGTGGGGGGTATCTGGAATTATTTTATCCAACCTCCAAATTTAAAAGATGAGAATATGGTACCAAATAAGTTAGTAATTTAGTCATTGTCTATTTTTATATAGAATTTCTCAAATTGTTGTATTACGTTTGTGTTGTATCCCTACACGTCAATGTATCTTCCACTTTCCATACTATCTGCTTTGAAAGGCTCTCCAAAATGTTTGCGTATCTATTTTTTTTTTTCTGTAACTGCCAAAAAGAAAGCCCATATTTGGTCATGAGTTTTGTTTTTGTTTATATTTTTCCAGAACATGCTTTGGTCTTCTGCTCTCATGTTGGCACTGGTTTCAAAACTGTGCTTTTTGAACTTTATGATGTCTTCTTGATTGAAATAATTTCTACTCGTTTGTCCTGCCAACCTCCTGTGGTTCAGGACCCAAAGCTTCACTTGAGGGTGGCTGTAGTGAAGTATTTCTTGATTATTCCAGCATGAGATCTTCTCTAACTCTTTATACATTTGTTTTCTGTTTCTTAAATTCCCATATTATTATATATGCATAGGATCATTCATTAACTCTTTCATGCACTTATGTCTTACTTCAACAACTAGACTACTATAAGCATCTTATGGGTGGGGTTTTTGCCCAGCACTATTGCCTTGTGTGTGATCAGTGGATGCTCAATGAGTCTTCTTGGTACTGGGGAGGACATCTGCCCTATGACACATTTTGTAGCCTTTGATGTTCCAATGTGAAGTTTTCCAGAATGTGTTAAGAATCATGTACCTAGAACCAATATACTAGTTAGGCCTAAAAGAAATGTCATTTTCTGTGGCTTGTTAGAAGAAATTGGAAAGACCTTGGAGGAATAGCAAATAGTATTGGTAAGTGTGATGAGGATAAATTTTTCTGGACAATGCTGGTTTTTTAAAGCTATGAAATATAACTTCAAATTAGCCTTTGAAAAGATGGCTCACCATAACCAAAGAAGGGTAAGATGGAATTACATCATACGTTCAGTGCGAATACCTATTAACTGGTTTATATTTTCATTACAAAATCATGGTGGCAACGCAATGAAAAAATGAAGAAGTGGTTATTTCAAAGCATTTATCTATTGGCTCACTTATCCAGTGTGTTCAGATAAATGAAATCTGACAGGATTCCCAGCAGGGCTGCTGTCATGGTGTTGATGCTTTTGATTAGATACCAAAGAAGGCCATCTTCAGAGGCTGTTATTTGGATTAATTCCCAGGGCTGATAGCTACCACCACAGTACCTATAAAAAGAAAAACTGTTACAAGGTATTCATATGCAAATACGACAGTGATTTAATATTGTAAAAGTTTGAGAGATTTGGGAAAATCAACAAAACGGTCCTTTGAAAATTTTGTGATTATCTAGCAGAAATAATAGAGATAACAGCTTTGTGAGGTAGACCAAAAGCAGGGGCGATGGGCTGAGCATGTCAATTCGTTTTCTCAGGGGGCATAATGGAGCCTTTATAAAAGACCCTATCTGTTACATCACAAGACACAATTTCTATACCTTAATACCAGATTGCTAACATTATCACTGTAGGGACTGTAACATCTGGTAAATTGAAAATAAAAGATAAGCTTTTCTTTTTTTAGTCTGAAAGTTAATGCCGCTTTAAAAGAAACATCTTTGATAATGGTAGGTATTAAACTACTTAAATTAATCAATAAATCTAGTTGAAATAGTGATGAAAATGTAGCCCCAAGCTGAGATATATTTCATAGTGTTGGGGGAAAATACTACCTGTATAGGATTTTGATAGAAAATGTCTGAAGAGTTTTATGAAATAAAGATCAATTATCATTACATGAAACTTTCTTACAATTTTAAATAGGCTTAAACATAGCTTTTTCAAATACAACAATCCCAAGCAAAACCATAGAAGTTTTTAAATAAAAATCTTATTTATTATTCATTAATTGGCACAGTCAGTGAAACATTGTTAGAAAAATATAAAAATTGGGTCAGGATGGAGTGGCTCATGCCTGTAACCCAACCCTTTGGAAGGTTAAGGTGGGAGGATCGCTTGAGGTACAGGAGTTTCAGACTAGTCTGGAAAACATAGCAAGACTCCTGGAAAACATAGCAAGAGTCCATCTCTACAAACAATAATAAAAAAATAAACTGAGCTTGTTGGAATGCAGCTATAGTTCTAGCTACTCAGGAGGCTGAGGCGAGAGGATGATCAGGTGTTCGAGGCTGCAGTGAGTTATGATTGCACTACTGCACTCCAGCCTGGACAACAGAGCGAGACTGTCTCGAAAAAGAAAATTATAAAAGTGGAATTGAGAAGTGTTAGGGCCAGATGGAGAGAATATAAGAGCGTGGTAGTGATGGGGGAGTGAAGAATTTAAAACAAGTGGTAAAGTTCTGCTAATGATAATGATAGAAAGCAAGTTATCTGACAAAAATACAAAAGGAATCATATTACTAAATACAGAGCTACTTGGGATGGGAGTTGAGCTGTCCTCTAATTTAAAAATACTCTGACCCGATTTTATCATGCATAGACATGTTATAATAGAAAATTAGGAGGACTTTTTTCTTCTTCTTTTTCTTTTTGAGACAAGTTCTTTCTCTGTTGCCCAGGCGCAGTGCGGTGGCATGACCATGGCTCACTGCAACTTCTGTCTCTGGGTCTCAAGTGATCCTCCCATGTCAGCTTCCTGAGTAGGTGGGACCACAAGCCTGGGCCACCAGGCTCAGCTAATTTTTGTATTTTCTGTAGAGACAGGTTTCACCATATTGTCTAGGATGGTCTCAAATTCCTGAGCTCAAGTGATTCACCCACCCTGGCCTCCCAAAGTGCTGGAATTACAGGAGTGAGCCACCACACCCTGCTAAGAGGATTTTAAAAGGATTTATTTGCTATTTTAAGCTGTTTGATATCATAAAAATATTTTTGATGTTCATTGATATTTCTATCAGTTGTATTATATTTTCTTTGGAGTATAACAAATGGTTTATTATACCCTTAAAAGGATAAGAAGTAAAGCATAAATAAGAAAATCTACCTCTGAAAAAAGAATCAAATTGTAATTTATTGCATAGTGTAATTTCCCAAAAGGGTGCCTTCTACTCAAATAGGAGTGACTTGGGAGAAAATGTTTATTTTGTAATTTAGAAAACCCATGTCGAGAGTAAGGTCTCAGAGATTCTGTCTCTATAATGTACCTGATTTCATCTGGAATGTATCTATACTCCTTTAAAAAGCCAATATCATAGCAGCCGGCACCTTATTACTTAAAGGCATGCACAACTAGTTAGAGCTGATCTGCAGGGCTTTCACATGGGGAAAATAACCTGTCATAATTTGGAAAGCCCAAGTTCCCAGGGTGCCTTTTCCATTTTTTTTCCCTAACATACCACAAATTGGACAGGAGGGAGAATTAATTCCCATTATAGTCTAAGCGACTCCTGATCAGAGTCTCAACCTTATTTTTGATTGACCTATTAACTTCATTATTGAAAACAGGCCCTTTGAACTACACATTCAAATGGCTTATATTTGACATCTCTCCTCAATACACATGTACACAGACAGGTTTACATAAACTCATTCCTTAGAAGGATGGAGAAAAGAAATGACTGGAAAGTGGAGTACTCAACCTTAGACCCTCCAACTGGAAACTTAGTAAGCAGTTCTGGGGATCCTAGTGTCCTCAGCCCATTTTCAAGCCTCCGCCTTCTTTGGCTGTCTGGGAGTCACACCCAGAGAACTTAGAGCGTCCAGTTAGCCAAGGATTAGCTGGAAGTTCCAAGACGTTTTAGAATTTTTCAAAATGAAATTATTCTCTTAAAGTCATTTCCTCAAATCTTTGCCGTGCTCAGAAATATAGGAAATCTCCAAGAAAGAATAATGATATTGATTGAATATTAAATCTTAAAATGCTTTTCTGATTTAGTTGTTGCATTGTGTAAACAAAGCCTGAGATGTGATTTATAAAGCTTAACAATGTAATGAGATTTGAAGACTTTTTTTTTACCCCAGCTAAATATCAAAGTGATACATGTAAATTTACTGAAGCAAGAAGACAAACTGCAGTCACAAGGAAATTCTTGTCCTTCATGATAATTCAGCAGAGATTTACTCATTCTGTTTTAGCTATATGCACACTAGGTATAAACAGATATTTCTCCCAGGAGAAAGTACACGTCTAGTATGTTTAAGATAGCAATTAATGCCTAAGGCATAAATGGATAAGTGTGTATTGAGTTTTTGCATTTGTTTGAGTACATAGAGATCTTTGGCCTTAGATCTACTTAGCCTGCCAGCTACATGTTAATGATTATGAATGTAATGAAATAGTTATTTATTTTCTGAGTTGTTAAATTATCAACTTAGTAAATGGCTTTTATTTATCCATAAGGGGGATTTGGAAAGTAATAATAATTTAAATTTTGTATAGCATTTGGTAGCATGTAAGTTGCTTACAAATGTATTATAAGATCCTCAAAACAACCACGAGAAGAGGTAGAGCAAATTCTTTCCTATATTTTACAGATAAAATAACTCAGAAGTTATGACCTGCTCAATATCACACAGCTAATAAGGATCAGATGTAAGGTTTGAAATCTCTTCTGGCTCTATCTTCTGAACTTTCCCATCATGCTACAATTGATTTGTAAATTAATAGCATTTTGTTAGAGATAATATATGCTTTAAGACGGAATCAATGCCCAGCATATTAGAGCACATAATACATTCATAAATGAAACAATTGAAATACATTGTTACAGTGTTATTAAACGAAGAAACAGCACTTTAGCAAAGACGTAACTGTTACTGAGAATAGATTGACTGATGGCATAAAAATTTATAAATGTCTATCTTAGAACTATCAATCTAGAATAAAAGTTATGTAATTTATATCCCTAAAATTATACACCTGTAGATAATATGTATCTGTGATTGCAGTTGAACCATTTCTAGGTCACTGAGTTGGAACCTTACTGCATGACAGCACTTACATATTACCAAGTTACTTGCAGTTTTAAAAGTACCACACAATGACTTGCTAACATATTAGGAAAAAGAGAAATGATGAAGTACCAGGCAAAAACTTTTTGTGGCATAGGAAACAAGTTGTTTCCACTGTCCTTGGTGTAAAGCTTAGCACTTTTCCATTATGTTTCTGTTTTCCTGTGTGCTTTATTATACATATTCCACTTCCTGTGATATACCCTTTTTCCTTTCTGTCACCCTTCTCTCCTGCCAGTATCAATGAGAAGCAGTAGTCGGATGAGGTTTAATAAAGCAGGACTTGTCACTCAGCTAAAAGACCTTTGACAAAATCTGTCCTTTCAAATTGATCAAAGGCATTTTTATCCGATATGCTAAACTTTTCACTCATTTCTTGTTGGGATATATTGAGTATGGAATACATCTATGTTTGAATTTAGAGTAGTAAAGTATTATCCATAGGTTTCATTGGATTATTTCATGCAATAAGATTTAAGGCAAAAAGTTCATAATAATCCATTTGATCTCAACTAATTGTCAGAGTCAATATGGCCAAATATTGCTAAAAGACAAAAAATGTGTATATTCTGGTTCTGATTGTTTTTACATTCCTATTTTTTTTAAATAGAGCTTACATTTAAAAATGAAGAGTTGTATGGTATCTAGAACCATTTCAGGATTGTGGAGCAGAGATAGGCAAACTAATGGCTGCAGACCAAATCTGACCACATCAGCTTTGGTGAATAAGTTTTTAATTGGAATGAAGCTATTCATTTGCTTATATATTGTTTATGGCTATTTTTAATCTACAAGGGCTAAGTTTGAGTAGTTGCAATAAAGACCATATGGCTCGTGAAACCTAAAATATTTTCTTTCTGGCCTATTAAAGAAAAGTTTGCTGAACTCTTATGGAGGCTTAAGCTTGTAGTTTAACTGGTACTGTTTTCTGCACTCATTTTATTACTTTATTATTTTCAATATTTTTCCCCTTTGAGAATATGACTGCTTTACAGCAGAAAAGGTTGTTTATTTTTGAATAAACCTTTTTACACATTGTACATGTGTTTTAAAATAGCTTACATTTGTTCAAACTATTCAATAGCAATGACCTAAAGAGACATTTGCACAATAGAACATATGAATCCAGAACATATTAAGAATTATTTTCTGCCAATTAATATTGCAAATTAATATTCCTTGTCACCTAGTGATAACCATTGCATGTATCTCTCTAAGAACCCTGATGATACAACCCATGTTTGTCTTGAGGAAAGCTTTTACATATGTTTTCAAGTCAAGTTTTTTGTAGCTAATATGTAATCTGTAACATATTAACAATTTATAAAGATATCCTAAATCAATTTGCTTGTCTTGAATTTGTAGACTCTCAGCAGGCAAACTGTCCTTCCATTTCTAGTAGAGATTACTATTGATTACGTACATCCAGTTTTCCAACAGTCATGTCCTCATAGGAAGATTCCACTTCCTTTGTAGTTAGGTGGGGTTTCATTACTACGTCTAGCAAATTACATGTGCCAGAAGTCATTTAGGTGTCACTTGCTGCCAAGACATTTAGAAACAGACGTGCCTCTTCTATGTTTTCAACTGCCCTGTCTTTGATTGCTCAGCGGCCATGTGTAAAGAAGGCAGTACCACAAGATAGAGGAAGCTTGCCTGGGTCTCTGAATCACTGCATGGAGTCAAGACTCTAGTGACATATCTTTCTGTGTGCCAGAAATAAACTCTTATATGTTTATTGTTTTTCTGTTTCAAGGTGCTAAGCTGTCACACTCTTAGATGTGAGAGTGTATTAGTTTTTCAGTATGGCCAGTTTTATCATAACTAATGTACTATTATTTTGTAAGCTTGCTTGAACATCTTTATGCCCACATGCTTGTCTTTAATGATGATTTTGAATGAAAAATTTTCTCTTTTCAGAGATTTGTTGAGAATGACACTCTCTGGATTTGGAATCAGAACTGAAGTGTTCGAGTTCACTCTGACATTTTTGTCTGGGAAACTTTCTTTAGTATTGGCATACAGGAGAATTTAGATAGTTGAGACATAGAAAAAAACAAAAAGAAAACACTTGTATCTTGGTTCCAGGATTGAGAGTCAGGAGTGCTACACTGTGTATAAAATTCTAGCTCAGATTTGAATATCTGTATATGTTCAGTAACTATTCTGCCTCCAAGTGCCAGTTCAGATTATTTTGTACTTCTAACAATGAGGACAGCTCTCTATAGATAGATTTCTGCAAAATAAAAATAAAAATCACAAAAGAATTTCGTTAATCAAATAGTGATTCAAGGCTTGAGATGACTATCATAGTTTCTTTTTGAACCATTTTATAAATCAAAATACATTTGTAAAGAGAGAATGCCTTGTACATTTTAATTTGAATAATAATTTGAATTCTGATATTACTAATCACAGGCTGGGAAAACAAAGCTGAGACCATCTTATACAACAATTTTACTTTACAACACAGCAAACTACAGATTGTGGAAGGAAAATGATTTGAGGTTATGCAGCTGGTAAGAAAAAATGACAGGAGCTCAAATAAGCAAGGCATCCAGGACAGGGTCCTTTCCACTTTTACCTACAAAATGATTAGTGCAGGTATATTTATTTTGATCAGAAACTTGATTACCTAGAGACAGAAATAATATATTCAGATGCAGATTAGAATGACGGATTAGATGAGGGTCACATTAAATAGAATTAAGCAAATTAAATGTCAAATTTATCAGGAAACATGAGATCTGTTTCTCTAATCTGGCAGGAGGCAAAAGGGGGGAAAGATACATCCTCCTTTAAAATGAGTAGCATCTTGCATTCAGTCAAAAAATGACTGAGGAGGCGCAGCCTAGAGAAATGCTTGGGGAAAAAGCCCATTTGGCAGATGGAGCAGTGTGCTTTCTATGATGGAACAAAAAAGTGGTGCCTATGGGGCAACTTACAAGGAAGAAGGAAAAGCTCACACATCTGTGATTGCAGACATTGCTTTTACTGAGAAAATCTGGGAGAGATTGTAGCAAAAAGATTGTATGAGGATTGTGAAGGGTCAAGTTTGGACCTGAATCACCGAGCTGGTGGGAGCCTTTGCATAGTTTTAAGCAGTGACTTTGGAAGATGACTTTTAGGCGGACTGCATGAGGAGGGGGGACTGAGAGCAGGAACACAGGAGGCCCCACTTATACCTCATGATGCTAGTTCATGCCAAAGAGATATTCTGTCGATGATTTTAAAAGTAATGGGAAGACAGGCAGGCACCGAACTCAGATGTCTTGAAAAGGAGAGTATTGCATTTGGTTACTGATGAGTTAGTTATTGAGAGGAAGCAGGGAAAGAGGAAACAAATGATGCTGAGAGCCCATTGTGGAGGCAGAGCAGTTGGTATCTATCATTAGCTGAATTGAGGACTTGTAAGAGAAAATCTGGTTTGTCTGAGGAAAGATGCAATGGAATATTAGATGAATAGAGAACGTCAGTAAGGATTTTGAGTTGAAGTAAAATTAGGGCTTTCACATAGAACTCATTATAGAACTCATTTCGTTTGTCTTTGGAATGATGAGCCATATGGTTCTTGAGCTTTCTTGGTTTTCTTTTTGCTTTTTTGAGCCAGGGTCTCGCTCTCTTGCCCACGCTAGAGTGCAGTGCCGTGATTATGGCTCACTGCATCCTTGAACTCCGGGGCTTAAAGTCTCCTCCCACCTCAGTCTCCTGAGTAGTTGGGACTACAGGCGCTCACCATCATATCTGGCTAATTTTTGTATTTTTTGTGGAGACAGGTTTTCACCACATTGCCCAGGCTGATCTTGAACTCCTGGGCTCAAGTGATCCACCTGCCTTGGCCTCTGAAAGTGCACTGTGCCCGGCTTTTTTTCGCTCGGGCACAATAAACTACCCACACAACATATGACTTCATACAGCCACAATTGTTCATTTGATTATGAATCTGTAAGTAGGACAGAACTTGCCAGAGACAGCTCATTCCTGCTCCACACAGCATCAACTGGGATAGCTAGCTTGGAGTATTTACTATCAAGGTGACTCTCTCCAGTGGCTGGTAAGTTGGTGCTAGCTGTTAGCTGGGAGCTCACTTGAGGATGTGGGCTGGGAACCTTATTTCTTCTCCAGTTGAGCTACTTGGACTTCCTCATGGCATGGTGGCTGTGTTTCAATAACAAGCATCACAAGTGGTGAGAAGTGAAACTGCCTATTTATTAAGGCCTGGGCCCAGAATTGGACACATTATGTTTCCACTTCTTTTTGTCAAGCAATCCTAGACTTCAGATTCATGAGGAGATGTTGTCTCTATGTCTCAATAGGAAGAGATGTTTTTAAACCATTGCAAACTAAAGCATAAGATCAAAGCTATTCTTCAGAGGTTATTGTTGTAGAAGCAATATCTGAAGCAGGAGAATGGATAACTCCTCTCAAAGAATAAAGCCAGCTACCAGCAGAAGGTCAAAACTCAATATTACTGTTTGCACATTAATGACTTGAAGATAAAACAAATTTAAATAGCAACAAATATTGAAGAGAAATTATTTAAAGTTGAGAAGATATCAGGGCAGTGCTGGTGGTATATTATTTCTTCTTAGGAATTTGCTCATTTGTTTCAGGTTTCAGCTATGTTCTTGCCACCAAAGATTCAAAGCCTTCTTATATAACTAATATTGCAAAATAGATGTGAACTTTTTAGTTGGAGGCTGAAATGCTCAAACTTAATCTCACAAAAGAGAGAAAAAGAGAACAACAGTGAGAGAGCTCTCGTAGTGTTACCGGAAGACAGGCCTTGAGTGTGATATGTCCAGGTACTTGGCATGTTCAACAACGAATTGAACAAAATGCACCAAGTAATAAAGGAATGAAATAAACACTGAAAGTAGAGATTTTTATTTATTTTTTTATTTATTTATTTTTTTAGATGGAGTCTCCCTCCGTTGCCAGGCTGGAGTACAGTGGCACAATCTCGGCTCACTGCAACCACTGAGTCCGTGGTTCAAGCAATTTTTCTGCCTCAGCCTCCCGAGTAGCTGGGATTACAGGCACGTGGCACCATGCCCAGCTCATTTTTGTATTTTTAGTACAGAGAGGGTTTCACCATGTTGACCAGGATGGTCTCGATCTCTTGACCTCGTGATCCTTCCACCTTGGCCTCCCAAAGTGCTGCAATTACAGGCATGAACCACCACACCCTGCCAAAAGTAGGGATTTATTTCAGTGAGGAGACATTCCGCAGGGTGGCAGCAATCCTGAGTGAGTAGCTAAAGGTCCTGTTTCCGAAGTTTTCTGGGGTGTAAGTTCTCCTTTTGAGATTCCTAATGGCTACCCCCTAAATGTGTGAAGGATTTGGCCCTGGCTTATTTGACGCTAAGGTGAATTGGTCCTTGGCCAACCAGAGGCCTGAGTGGATGGGCGCCCTATGCAGATGAAGGGATGGTCCACACTTGGCTCATGACCAATCCGAGGCACTTTCCCTCTTCATCTGAGATGTAGTGGAAGGAGGAGGGTTGTAGGGAGAGTAGCCTCTGATCCTTTGTTACCCAGCTGTGGAAATAGGGTTTTTGTTTTGAGCCAGCCCTGGGAAATCAGTGCGAATTGTCCTTGGGTTGCCTGCCCCCGGAAGCAGGTGTTCTCCCTTTGAGTCATCTCTATGAAATTAGCGCGAATTCCCCTTGGGTTCCCTGCCCCCTTCCCTGGTGTTTGTCTTCAGATCCAGCTTTATGAAATAAATGTGAATTGGTCTTAGGTTCCCTGCCTCCAGACCATATTCTCCTGCCTCAACAGGACTCATTGTTGGTTATTTTATTTTAATAATTCTTGCAAAACTTTTTCTTTCTTTTTTCTTTTTGAGATGGGGTTTCACTCTTGTTGGCCAGGCTGGGGTGCAATGGCACCATCTCAGCTCACTGCAACCTGTGCCTCCCAGGTTCAAGTGATTCTCCTGCCTCAGTCTCCCAAGTAGCTGGGATTACAGGTGCTTGCTACTATGCCCAGCTAATTTTGTATTTTTAGTAGAGACAGGATTTCTCCATGTTGGCCGGGCTGGTCTTGAACTCCTGACCTCAGGTTATCCGCCCACCTTGGCCTCCCAAAGTGCTGGGATTACAGGCATGAGCCACCACTCCCAGCCTCTTGAAAAACTTTCATACAAAGGTGCTGGCTAGGGCCATACTGCTGTGCTCACTCTGCCCTAGGAAGGATGGAGGCAGCCAACTTCAGCATCATATGAAGTGTAATGTGCACGCCTGCTTTGCTTTGGTTTCACTTTGGTGAAACGTATTGCCTTTGCCCTTTGGGCTGAAGGACCGTAATTATGTGATGAAAAGTAACTGAAGGCTCTCCGGCTATCTTGCTAGAAACCATGTAATTTAAATAATGAATCTCATGCAGCATACAGCTGGGTCAGCCTAGCCACGGATCATATAGGAACGAACAGATGATCATTGTGAACGTAATTTTATGAGCTTACAGTTTGTCCTAAAGTCTCTAGAGCCTAATGTATCTCCTTAATCATCCTCAGATAATACTGACACTGTAAGAGTCTTTTTGATGCAGTGGCGGAGTTCTGAGGTAACTCAAGGATCATCTGATTGGCCTGCTTCCTGCCTCCCTCCCTAAAGACAAAAATAACAGGAATACCGTCCTAAAATTCAAAGCCATAATTTAACCCCATTTAATATTCTCACTAATGTGCCATTGGTTTTGTGAATTCACTCTAGATTTCTAAGCTCATGATAGATTTTTTAAAATGAGAAAATGTCTCTTAATAATTAATGAAATTATTACTTTCCTGTGACCTCAAAAGAAAGAATGCCACATGCAATCCTTTATCTTTAAAATTATTTGATTAAGTGACTTTAACATTAAAAGTTTAATGTATATTTGTATATACGTATATTCCTATTACCTTATTTATATTTTAACAGAAAATTGCCCATAAAGAGATTGCCTTATTGCTTTTTTAGCATATAAATGATAATGATGTTATAAGAATAACCATATCTATTTCTGCAACGTCACCTGTAATTTTAACGGAAACAATAATAATAGTGCCTAACATGTTCACAATACTGTGTAGCCTTAGTATCTCACATATGTTAACTCATTTAACTACCCAGAGCTTTGTATTTAAATATATAATGAGTGAGAAATGGTTGGATTTTGCCCATAATTTCTGTTTTCCTAAATCAAGTTTAACCAACTTAGACCTGCTTCAGTATTTCTTATTTGATTATCTGGTAGAACTGCTTAAGATACAGACATCCTGTAATGTTACTCAAATTTGCAATTAAATCTTCTGTGACTCATTGCAAATAAGTAACTATAGTCTCACCATTCTGTGATCCTTTCTGTGTCTTATTATTCTGTGATCATTTCAAGTATAAACATTTTTTCCTGCATGCTCAGCTATCCTTGAAATAAGTACTCATTCTTAATTGGCCAACATTCCTTCTCAAATTTTAAAACTCAGCCCGAATGACATCTAGGAACATGAATTTTAGTTGATTTCTAAGTTGCTTGTGAATTATATCTCATGATTCATTAGCAGAAAATAAAAAGAAATTCTAAAAACAATGGGCTCCTGGGCTCTGTAAGCTGGGAAAGGAGAAGGCATTGTCTTCTTTGCTGTTGTTTCTGCAGAATCATTTCCATCATTATCAAGAAAAATCAAGGTTTTACCAGATATGTGTTTTAGGTCTCTATTGTGATTGTGGTTTTCTTTTTTTTTTAAATTTTTTGCATATTTGTTTTTCAAATCCTTCCCAATTATGAATAATTTAAGCAGGTTCTTGTTAAAAATTGCTATAAGACCATCAAGCCTTAAAATGTACAAATGGAGAAAATCGAAGCCCAATTTCATTCCATTTTTGCAATTGTTTTCACATTGTAATCATTTATGATTCTTTCACTGAAACTGAGGACAACCTGTATCTGTGACTGCATAACAACTTATGTGGCTAGTTGGCCTATTTTTGTTCCAGCAAAGTAATACATGTATTCCATTAAGTATTTATTTAGTGAGCACACGGCAGACAGCATAGACTTATTCATATTAGTATCAGAGCCTCTTACAATACGTATTAATAATGATGATTTCTATTTATTATTTTAGCTTTCACATATCTTCAATATATAGAGTGAACACTGTGGAATCTGAGGTTTAGATGTGGGTCACACATACCAGATGTGTAGCTCTGGGACTAGAACCTAAACCTCCTGATCAATCCTATATGCTTTCTAAAACCTCTTATTTTATAAATCAAATTTATTGAATACCCTTTCTCACCCATTTTGTGTTCTGAGCTCTTAGCATGGTTGTTCAGTGGTTGTTTACTGAATATATAAATATATGCAGCATAATATTCAAAATCCACTTGATTTCATTAACAGAGCTTCCAACTCCTATGCAGCAAGTGGATTACAGGTGTGCAAAGATATTTATTCCCTTTAGCCCTCAGGACGTTCAGCAAGAAGCAGGGCATTGGGTAGTGAGCAACCTTAGACCTACCCCTGTGTTCAATAAAAATTTAATCACTTTCTGAGTGTGCTGTCCTATAAAAAATAATTGAGAACCATATGTTTAAGACCCATATTACTAATTTTAAGAGAATTTAATTAAATTGATTAAAATTTTAAATTAAGAAGTTATTAAAAGAGCAGCCAAATTAATGTATGGAAAACAGAAGGAATAAATTAATCAAGATAAAAATAAAAAATAGTGAATTATTAAACAGAAAGTAGTAGAATTCATGAATAAATCCAAACCTATTTCCTTGAGGGGAAGGGGAAGGAGAAAACAAAACTATTAGTAAATTCAGTTGAAAAAGACTGTATAACTTCAAAATGAGATTAGCAGAATAACCACAACTATAGGGTGAATTAAATAACTTACAAACCTGTAATAATTTGTTCAAGCCTACTCAAATAAATATAAAACCTGAATGAAATGGGTGACTTCTAAGAAAATACAAATCCCCAAAATTGATCTCAGAAGAGATCCATGGCAATGGAAGAAATGGGTAATATTTTCAAAGACCAAACCTCCAAAGAGTACTAGGCCCGTGATTTCAGAAGTGAACTCTCTAAAAATATTGAGGTATGGAGAACATGTCTTAATCCGATTTGTGTTACTGTAACTGAATACGTGAGGCTGGGTAACTTAAAAAAAAGTTTATGTAGCTCACAGTTCTACAGGCTGGGAAGTGCAAGAAACATGGTGCTGGCAATTGATTGGCTTCTGGTGAGGGCCTCATGCTGAATCTAGTCATAGTGAAAAGTGGAAGGGGATCAGGTATGTACAGAGACAAAGAGACCTTTTGGTCAGAGAGGAAGCAAGAGAGTCAGATTATTTTTGACAACCAGCTTTCATGGGGAAATGATTGAAGGAAGAATTCACTCACCCTGAAGCAGGATATTAATCTATGCATGAGGGATCTGTTCCCATGACCCCAAAACGTCCTGCTAGGCCCTACTTCCCAATACTATCACATTCGGGATTATATTGCAACATAAGTTTTGGCGAATACAAACCATATCTAAACCACAGCAGAATTTTAATGCTATTCAAACTGCGTGCTACTGTGAGAACAAGAGTTCTAAAATATTGTTACACAATCAGCAGAACAAGATAACAAAACTTTTAAAACTTGACATAAAATGGCAAACTAATCTCAATTATGAATACCTATAAAATAATACAAATTTTAATTAGAAAAGAATGGTGCATTAACAAATAATATACCCTGATTATATAATGAAGAGGGACTCACGTGAGGAATGCAGATTGAGATCAGCAGTAGTAATCTATCAATACAGTCTACCATATTAATATGTAAATGGAAAAAAACACTTTAAAAATATATGTATAATTAATAAATTCAGCACCAAATCCTGAATTTTTAAAAAGGTGACATAACAGAAGTTGAGAAACATTTCCTTCCTGTGATACAGACTCCAAAACAAAGTCATGATTAATTGTGGAACAGATTTCCCAGTAAAGTGGGAAAGAAGAAGGGTAACTACTCTCACCACCACATTTAAAATTGCTAGGTATTTGTAAATTCATAATCGGAAAAGAGAAAGAAAAAATAAGTATTGCAAACTAAGAATTAAGAGAAACTGTTGGAATTATTTATATATGATCCACTATACATGTAAAGTCCAAGAAACAGATCTACAAATGAAACTAGTAAGAGATTTCAATAAAATGACAGGTTATAAAAGGTAAAACATAAAAATTAGTAGTCTGTATGTAATAAAAGGATGTAAAGTATAATGGATGGAAAAGTTTCATTTACAATACCAAATACATTTAGACTGTCTAGGCATAAATGTTTAGCCTATCTGGACATAAATGTCAAAGAAAACTTAGAAAAATTGAAAATCAAACTCAAGTATTATGAATGAGATTTGAATCAATGAAAAGGCTCATTTGTTCATATATAGAAATAGAGTGTTAATATGTAATATGTATGTAGTGTCAATAGTGTTAATACATAAATGTTCTCAAAACTCTTATAAACCTATGTGATGCTTTTGAAAATATCAAGAATTAATGTAAAAAAGACAACTAATAAGTTGCTAATAGTAATTAGCAATACTGTGTACAACAAATAATTTACTAATTAGTAAAAAGTGCTACTAATGTTCATGTGGAAAAATAAACATGAAATTTATCAAATAATATTTTTAAAAGAAGGGTAATAAAAGGAATAGGAATGCTAGATATTACAGCATATTTTAATGTCGTGATAATTTAAACAATTTGGGATTTGTATAAGCAGATAAGTAAAATCAAAACTAGTCAAGATAGTCCAGATATGAATTCAAATAAATAACAGATTTCATAGGTGAATTAGTGGGGAAAAGATGGAATATTCAATAATTGCCGGGGGAAGAATTGGCTCTTTTGGCAAGAAGTTATCGTTGGTATACGCTTGTCTCCTACTGCAAACTAAACGAAGCTTTCAAAAGGATTTGAAAAAAAAGACAGCACTCAATTATAGAAACCAATTTTGGTAAAATTCGCTACATATAGGAGTGCTTCTGCCTTCCCATGCGTCATCATCCTATAAACCAGGATTAAAGATTGGTGAATTTGACCATTGTTAGAAGCATCTTGATATGGTTTGGCTCTGTGTCCCCGCCCAAATCTCATGATGAATTGTAGTCCTCACACGTTGAAGGAGGGCCTGGTGGGATGTGATTGAATCATGGTGGAGACTTCTGCCTTCCTGTTCTCATGATGGTGTTCTCATCACTTCAGCCTTAGCTCGCTCTCTCTCGCGCGCGCTCCACCATGGTAAGAGGTGCTTCCTTTCCCCTCAGCTTCTGCCATGATTGTAAGTTTCCTGAGGCCCCCTAGCCATGCTTCTTGTACAGCCTGTGGAACTTTGAGTCAATTAAACCTCTTTTCTTCATACATTACCCAGTCTCATGTAGTTCTTTACAGCAGTGTGAGAACAGACTAATACACATCTGTAGGGGGAAAAATCATGGACAACGTCAAAAATGCAAAAGTGAAACTGGCAACATATTTGATCTATTAATATACAAAGAACACTTACAGCAAATAAAAACTAGAATAAATAGACAAATGTGTAAGGTCATGAATAGACTTTTTTATAAAGGTAATACAAGTGTCCAGTAACCTTGAAATGCTTAATTTCATAGCAAAAGTAGTAATTAACTAATTTATTGGATTGGCAAACATTTTTCAAAATGACAACATTCATTTAGGAGTAGTTTGGTGAAATAGACTTCATATTGTTGGGGCATAAAGGAAAGAATTATACAAACCCTTTGATGACAGTTTGGCTCTATCTCAGCAGCAGCAACAATAACAACAACATCAAAAATTGTTCATACCCTGTGATTCAGAAGTTTTAAGACAAGTGTATACAGAATTCAAGACTATTTCTTCAGTATTATTTGTAACCGCAAAAATGAAACCATGTAAATGGGTAACGGTTAAAAAGCTTATGATACATCCATAATATGGAGTGTTCCATAGTCACTGTATAGAACATGGGTACACTTACATATGTTGTTATGGGAAGCTATATGTGATCAAATAGGAAGGTGCTAAAAAAAAGCAAGTTTTACATGTGGGTATACAATTGAGGTAAAAATTAATATATTGATATATATATTTATATATACATACTTATAGAATGGTTTATGTTTAGAAACATTTTTGGAAGAACACATGCAGGATACTTTGCGTGGCTATTTCTGATGACTGGAGATGCCAGCAAGGCAAGAAAGAGAATTTTACTTTTTAATTTTTAAACTTTTGAAAATATCTGAATTATAATACTACTTTAGTCTTTTTTTAAAGTATAAAAGTATTAGATACACATGCATAGAAAGAAATGTTTTTCCTTGTGTGGTTTCTGTCTGTCTCATGCTGAAGCGTATGCACGACTTTAGAAATCTTTGTAGCTTTCATCTAATATGCATCCATTGCTCTAGGCACAAAATTCCACCCTCGACTGCCTCCTGTATAAGAGACCGTATTAGTTAATTGGCTGCTGGGTAGCTTAGATGGAGAGGGTAGGAATCCTGTGCATGGGATTGTTTTGAGGATGACCTCAAAAAATAGGGTATGGAAACCAGAATGATTTGATAAGTTGGGGCACATCCAATGTTGATCCCTGAGAATTTCCTGATTGAGAAGTGGAGCACTTAGTCTCTTTTACAGAAATGTGAGAAAGGTTCGTTTGGGCATGAAATAAGGTTGTCTAGATTTGGGAGAATCATGAAGATGCCACATCATTGTCTGTTATGCCTTATCCAGAGTACGGTCACTTAAAAGGGGATTTCCGTTGCTTGGACTGCTCTATCATAAAGAGTTTCCACTAATCAACACGTCATTAGTGTGACTTTGACACTTTTTCTGTTTGCTTCATATTTGTATGCTTTGCATGCCCAATTCGATTTTATATTTTCTTAGTGTGGGACTGTTTTCCTTTTCTTCATGTTTCTTTCGCACCCATTATGCTAGGAATTGACTGTTTAATAGTACCAAGCTTTCTTTGTTCATCTCTAATATTAACTTCACATTTTATGCCTTTTAACCTTTGATCCTGTCTGTGATTCTTCTTCCTTAATTTCAACTCTATTACCCTAATTGTGTCCTTATCTTCATACTCAAACCAGATGAATCTTCCTCTAGTTTGACTTGGCTTAGACTCCTTTATTAGAATCTTATTACCTAAAAATTAACGTCCAGACTTCCTAGTGTTTCGCTGTATGGTCCCTGATAACTCTCTATTTTTATTTCCATTTTTTTACAAGAGATTTTACTGCCATAAAACTGGTTTTGCTATGGCTCTTTTTTATTTTCCTTTCCTTTCCTTTCCTTTATTTTCCTTTCCTTTCCCTTTTTTTTTTTTTTTTTTTTTTTTTTTTTTTTTTTCCTGACAGGGTCTCACTTGGTTGCCTAGGCTGGAGTGCAGTGGCGCCATCTCTGCTCACTGCAGCCTCTGCCTCCCAGGTTCAAATGATTCTTGTGCCTCAGCCTCCCCAGCAGCTGGGTATATGGGCATACACCATCATGCCTTGGTAATTTTTGTATTTTTAGTAGTGATGGGGCTTCACCATGTTGCCCAGGTCTCAAACCCCTGACCTCAGGTGATGCACCTGCCTTGGCATCCCAGTACTGGGATTACAGCCGTGAGCCCCTACACCGAGCTGTGACTTTCATTTCTCTATTATTTATGGAATCTTTAATCTCTCCTTATGAAATTCACCATACATGACATTGTTTTGTTACTTAATATATGTGTTCTATTTATATTACATTATATTGTTATGTAATAATTATATTTATGTCCAGTATGCACAGAAAAATAGTAAATTCCTTAGTGCAAGGAATATGATTTATATTTCTTTATGTTAGTAGAGTCTACTTACAGTCTTGGACTAAAGAGTTCCTGATAAGTGTTGCTCTATTAACAGTGGTTTAAATTGGATGATAAGATTCATTGGAAATATAAGACTTGAGAAAAAATAGAGATTCTATATAAATAATGTACACTTTAATGAAAGTTTTAATAACCTCCATACACAAATTAGTGCCATTCACCAATATAAACATTTTAGAACTTTTTTTATAATAGAATATTTTGGAACATTATTAGATTTACAGAAAAAGTGTGCAGTAGTTCAGTGAGGTCTCCTATACCCTGCTCTCCCTCCATCTTCCCAGTTTCTCCTAATAATAATGTCATGCATTAATGTGGTACACTTATTATGTGTCATAAACCAATATAGATACATCATTACAAACAAAAGTCTACAGTTTACAGTATAGTTCACTTTTTGTGTTCTGTATTCAATGGGTTTTGACAAAGGCATAATGTCATATTCAACATTACAGTGTCATACAGGTTAGATTCACTGCTCTAAAAACTCATATTTTCTATCTATTTATATCTCCTTCCACCCCTGAACCCCCAGAAACCCACTTACCTTTTCATTCTCTACATATTTGTACCGTTTCCAGAATGCCATATAGTTGGAAACCCTTAGCAAATCTGCATTTAAGGTTCCTCCATGACCTTCCATGGCTTGAAAGCTAATTTGTTATCACTGAAAAATATTTAATTGTATGGATATACCACAGTTTGTATACACCTACTGAAGGACACCTTGGTTGTTTGCAAGTTTTGGTAATTACGAATAAAGCTGCTATAAATACTGTTGTGCAGGTTTTTGTGTGGACATAAATTTCTATCTAATTTTGGCATATATCTCGGAGTGTGATTTCAGGGTCAGATGGTACAGTAGAGTGTGATTGCTGGATCAGATGGTAGGCCTATGTTTAGCTTGTAGAAAACTGACAAACTCTCTTCCAAAGTAATTTTACCAATATTCTTTCTTTCTTTTTTTTTTTTTTTTTTTTTTTTTTTTTTTTTTTAAGACGGTCTTGCTCTGTTGCCCAGGCTGGAATGCACAATCTCAGCTCACTGCAACCTCCGCCTCCCGGGTTCAAGCAATTCTCCTGCTTCCTGGAGTAGCTGGGACTACAGGTGTGCACCACCGTGTCCAGCCAATTTTTGTATTTTTAGTAGAGATGGGGTTCCACCATGTTGGCCAGGCTGGTCTCAAATTCCTGACTTCAAGTATCTGCCTGCCTCAGCCTCCCGAAGTGCTGGAATTACATGGATGAGCCACCGCACCCGGCTGCTGTTTACCAGTTTTCATTCCCTCTAGCAGTGAATGAGAATTTCTATTGCTCCACTTCACCAGCATTTGATGGTGTCAGTATTTTCAATTATAGCCATTCTAATAGAGGTATCTCATGTTGTTTTAATTTGCAGTTTCCTAATGACATCTGTTAGGGAGTATTTTATCCTATGGTTATTTGCCATCTGTGTCTTCTTCGGAAATATCTTTTCGTATCTTTTGCCTGTTTCTCTGGTTGTTTGTTTTCTTGTTGTTTACTTTTAATATTTTGAATTGAGTTGTATAGATGGAAGTCTTTTATGAGATGAGAGTTTTAAAATGTTTTCTCCCAGTCTTTGGCTTTTCTTTTCATTCCTTTACCAGTGTCTATCACAAAGCAGAAGTTGTAAATTTTAATAACAATACTTTTTTAAATTTGATGGATTATACATTTGGTATATTCAAAAGTTATCCCCAGTCTCAAGGTCACCTAGATCTTTTCCTATGTTATCTTTTAGATGTCTCATAGTCTTGAGTTTTACATTAGATCTATGATTTAATATGTGTGAGAAGTGTGAGTCCTATGTCTAGATTCACTTTTGCATGTGGATGTCTTGTTCTAGAACCATTTGTTTTTTATTATAAATGGTAAACAAGTTGGGTGAAGAGTATTTTTTTTTGAGACAGGGTCTCACTCTGTCACCTTGGCTGGAGTGCTGTAATGCAATCATGGTTCACTGCAGCCTCAACCTCCTTGGCTCAAGCAATCCTCCTGTGTAGTTGGGACCATTGGTGTGCGCCACCATGCCCAACTAATTTTTTTATTTTTGATTTTTGTAGAGACAGGGTGTTACTTTATTGCCCAGGCTGGTCTTGAATTCCTGAGGTTAAGTGGTTCTTCCTGTTTGGCCTCCTAAAATGCTAGGATTATAGAAGAGAGCCACCACACTTAGCCTATAATAAGTCTTGAAGTTAGTTAGTGTCTGTCCTTCAGCTTTATTCTCCTTCAGTATTGTATTGGCTATTCTGAGTCTTTTACCTTTTTAAATAAATATTAGATTCTGTTATCATCTACAAAATAGCCCATTGGGGATTTCATGGGGATTGTGTTGAATCTACCAAAAAAGTTGGGGAAAAACTAACTTCTTGATATTGAGTCTTCCTGTTCATGAACATGGATTAACTCTCCATTTATTTAGATATTATTTGATTTCTTTCATCAGTATTTTGTAGTTGTCCTCATATCTATTTCATACATACTGCATTAGATTTGCGCCTACATTTTCTTTGATATGTGTGTAATAATATAAAGAGTGTTATGTTTTTAATTTCAGATTACATTTTTTTTTGGTGCTGGAATATGGAACATAAATGGACTTTTGTATGTTAACTTTGTATCCTGCAACCTTACTGTAATTACTTAACAGTTCCAGGAAATTTTGTTTTCAGGTTTTGCAATTTTCTGTATAGACAATCAAGTCATCTGAAAATAAGAGGGTCTTGTTTCTTTCTTTCATGTCTGTATACCTTTAATTTCCTTTTCCTGTCTTGTTGCATTAGCTATGATTTTTGGTACAAAAGACTTCCTAGTTTTGTTACTGATTTGGGAAAAATTATCCCTTTTTTTGAACATTAAAGTAGGATATTGGCTCTAGGTATTTTTGTCGACCATTTTTTGTCTGGAAAGTTCCCTTTTATTCCTAATTTTGCTGAGAGTTTTTATCATGAAACCGTGTTGAATTTTTTTCATATGCTTTTTCTGCATTTATTGATATGATCATGTAATTTTTCCTCTTTAGCCTGTTAATGTGATAGATTACACTAATTTATTTTTGAATGTTGAACCAGTCTTGCAAATACGAAATAAATTTCACTTGGTTGTGGTGTGCAACTTTTTTTATACATTGTTGGATTCAATTTTCTAATATATTATTGAGAATTTTTAGAGAGATGTTGGCTGTAATTTTCCTTTTTTGTAAAGCCTTTCCAGGTTTTAGTATTAGGGTAATGCTGGCCTCATAGAATGAGTTAGTTATGGGAAGTGTTTCCTCCTCTTCAATTATTTTTGGCACGGTCTGTAGTGAATTGTTATTATTTCTTCATTAAATGTTCCATAGAATTCACCAGAGAAACCATTGGCCCTTGAGCCATTGAAACCATTGGCCATTTTGGGGAAGTTATTATTGATTTCAGTTCTTTGTTCAAAGGCTGTATTCCTCCATGTATGAGTTTTGGTAGAATGTTTCTTTCAATAATTGGTCCATTTCATCTAAATTATCAACTTTGTGGGTATATAATTGGTCACAGCGGAGGATCAGTTGTGACAGCCCCTTTTTTATTTCTGATGTAATTTCCATTTTAGTATTTTTACATATATATTTGGTTGCTGTATTTTTGTGTTCAGTGTCTTACTATTGAAGACACAAGGCCAATCACAAAGATTACACAATTAATTCCTCTCTTATTTGGCTGTGCCTATTGCTGCTGAGATGCTGTGTTTTCTCTACACAATAACAATTTGAAAAACCATGGTTGAATAAAACCTGCAGAAGCACTAATGTTTTTTTGCTTGGTTGGTTTTTTGAGACAGAGTGTCGCTCTGTCACTCAGGCTGGAGTATAGTGGCATGATCTCAGCTCATTACAACCTGCACCTCCCAAGTTCAAGCGATTTTCCTGTCTCAGCCTTCCGAGTAGCTGGGATTACAGGCGCCCGCCTCCACCCCTGGATAATGTTTTATTTTAGTAGATACTGGGTTTCTCCATGTTGGCCAGGCTGGTCTCGAACTCCTGACCTCAGGTGATCCACCCACCTCGACCTCCCAAAGTGCTGGGATAACAGGTGTGAGCCATCGCGCCTGACCAGAGGCTCTACTATTTTATTCGTTCATGTATTTGATCAAGTATTTATTGAGTACCACAATTTATTTTATTTCTGTAGGAGAGAGAAAATATCGAATTTAAAAGCCAGAAAAAAAGGCAGAACAGGTATTTCAGAAATAGGTACTCTTGGAAACCTCAAAACAAGTACAGCATTTATAAAGGTGAAACTAGCATTTAGTAGAAAACCTCCAATTTGACATTTTATAAGACATACTTACTAGCATATTATAAATACAAAGCATTCTTCTGTAAATTGTGGAGCAGAAGAGCTAGGAGACATGAGTCTGTAACTAACTTTGTCACCTTTTCTAGCTGTGTGATACTACACAGGTCAAAATTTGTTTGGGTCTGGGATATTTCAGAAGATCTGTATGATTTTCTTTTAATTCTGTGGGATTCTGATTCTAATTGCATCTAACATAATTACCAAAGAGGTGAACACAGTAATAAAAATGTAAGGAAGAATATGCACATTTTAGTTTTAAACTTGTTTTAGTTGTCCTTTTTTACTTTCTCATTTTATCTTCTTTCTTTTTAACTCCTTTCTGTCTTCTTCCTCCTTTTTCCTTTAATTTCCTTTTACAACATCTATTTTCTTACCTCGTTTCCCCATCCTGCTCTGCTTTTTAATGTGGGACAGTTAATTTTACATGGAGAATCAGCAGCTCATATTCAAGGCTATAGACAGGTTTCCAAGTGATGAGTTAAAGCTTACAATACCAGTTTAATTCCCAAGGTTAGCCAGGTAAGGAGAGGAGATTTTACCTGCCACTTTTTCTAGAGCAATACCCAGTTCCTGTTCTTCTAGCTATGGGATTTTTGTTTCTGTTTTTGTTTTAGATAAGGTCTGGCTCTGTCACCTAGACCGGAATGCATTGGTGTAATCACAAATCACTGTAACCTCAAACTCCTGGGCTCAAGAGATCCTCTTGCCTTAGTAGCTGTTAGCACAGGCAGTCAACATTGCCCTTGACTGATTTTTTTAAAATTTCTGTTATGGAGAGATGGGGTCTCACTTTGTTGAGCAAGCTTGTCTCAAACTCGTGGCACTCAAGTCATCTTCTCATCTTGGCCTCCCAAAGTGCTGGAACTATAGGCTTGAGCAACCACGCCCATCCCAGCGATGGGATTTTTTTCACACTGAGCAGTAAATGGGTTAAGTGGAGGTACACTGACTATTGTTGCAGTTGCATCAGCCTTTTGTATTTTACCATTAGAATGCTGTTTTTATGCTCAAGCTACTGAAACTGAACAGTTTGGTGCTTTTCTCTGTCTTTTTACATTAAATAAGATTATAAAGGCATTATACATTAGAGTAAATATTAGAAATATGTGCATTAAATATTTATACACATTATGAAGTTGGTGAAACTGTAGGTGGATACAAGGTTTACAGACTTTATGTAACAGTGGCCCAGTTTGTTGCTTCAACAAACATGTTTACAATTTATGGATCCCAGCAATGCATGTCTATCGTCACACCTATTCAGGAAGCTGAGGCAGGAGGATCACTTGTGCCTGGAATTAAAGACAAGCTTGGGCAACACAGTGAGACCTCCCATCTCAAAAAATAAAATAAGGCCAGGCACAGCGGCTCACACCTGTATTCCCAGCACTTTGGGAGTCCGAGGCGGGTGGATCATGAGGTCAGGAGATCGAGACCATCCTGGCCAAAATGGTGAAACCCCGTCTCTATTAAAATACAAAAAATTAGCCAAGTGTGGTGGTGTGCAGCTGTAGTCCCAGCTACTTGAGAGACTGAGGCAGGGGAATTGTTTGAACCCGGGAGGTGGAGGTTGTAGTGAGCCGAAATCTCACCACTGCACTCCAGCCTGGCAACAGAGTGAGACTCCGTCTCAAAATTAATTAAATTAAAAAGATATTTACAATTAATTTGTAAAATATTTTATTCGTATTTATCTGTGAAGAGATAAGATAGAATTTTCTAAGGCCTCTTAGGCCTGTGCTTCATAGGTGGAGGCATCACATGTTCCAGTTTGCCAGGGACAGTTGATAGGTTTATGTCTATAGTCCTGACATATTTGTCAATAACGCCTTCTTTTCATCTCAAAAGTGTCTCCTTTGGAAGATAAATTATATTATTCCTGTTTTCATAGACAATCATGAATTTAAATAAACTATTTCTCGGCCAGGCGCCGTGGCTCACACCTGTCATCCCAGCACTTTGGGAGATCGAGGCAGGTGGATCACTTGAGGTCAGGAGTTCAAGACCAGCCTCGCCATCATGGTTAAAGACCCCATCTCTACTAAAAAAAAAAAAAAAAAAAAATACAAAAAGTTAGTTGGGTGTGATCACGCATGCCTGTAATCCTAGTTTCTTGGGAGGATGAGGTAGGAGGACTGCTTGAACCCGGAGGCGGAGGTTGCAGTGAGCCAAGACTGCGCCACTGCACTCCCACCTGGGCTACAGGGCGAGACTCCATCTCAAATAAATAAATAAATAAAAATAAAAAAGAAACTACTTCTTGTATGGTTTAAATAAGGCACAGTTTGCTGGCGTATCTTGGAGACATTTTTGTTGTTCAAAACACAGAACTGCTCATTTTTGTGAACTGCATTCATCAATTTGAAATTTAGGTGACAAAAGTAAACTGCTTCTTGAAAAGGCTTGATCCTTGTTGAAAATCAGCCTGATTTAGGAAGAAGTGGAACTTTTCGCTGAGTCTCACTGGGAACATAACTTGCTGAATTTATAGGAATAAAGATTCATTTTGTTTGACTTCGCGAGTCCTCAATGGCAATTCTTTGAACATCATAAAGTTTTGAAACTAGGAGCCATGACTGTGGTCACTCTGCTTTAGTACCCTGCTTAGTCCCTTCAGGTGTGGGTGTAAAAGAAACCTGATGGACCTCAGGGTCAATGGGCTTTTTGGTTGAATGAATGATGCTTGGGTAACAGAAAACAATTGCAAGAATATTCAGAGGGTATGTTTCTTTCCCAGAAAAAAAAAAAAAAAAAATCTGAAGCCCTCATATTGTTGAGGAATCTTAATTTTATTTTCATTTAAGTAAAACTGCGAATTCAAATACATTCAAATGACTGAATGATCACTACAAGGAAAAGATACAAATGAAAACCTATTAAGAAAAAGAAACTGTGCATCCGTAATGTGTAGATCAAATGTTTTCCAATTAAAATGTTTTCTTGGCTGGGCACAGTGGCTAATGCCTGTAATCCCAGCACCGGATCACCTGAGGTCAGGAGTTGGAGATCAGCTTGGGTAACATGGTGAAACCCTGTCTCTACTAAAAATACAAAAATTTGCCGGGGGTGGTGGCACACGCCTGTAATCCCAGTTACTTGGGAGGCTGAGGCAGGAGAATCGCTTGAACCCGGGAGGTGGAGGTTACAGTGAGTTGAGATCACGCCATTGCACTCCAGCCTGGGCAACAAGAATGAATTTCCATCTCACACACACAAAAAATAAGATAAAATAAAATGTTTTTCTCAAAATATGTTCAACATAAGAGCATTAAAATTTTTCCTGACTTCACAATATAGAGTGCATTCGTTTTAGGTGAAATGAAGGTAACACTGTGGCTCCTTGTACTAGTTGGTTCTCTCATTGCTATGAAGAAATACCCAAGACTGGGTAATTTATAAATAAAAGAGGTTAAATTGACTCACAGTCCTGCAGGGCTGGGGAGGCCTTGGGAAATGTACAAACACGAGATAAGGTACCTCTTGACAGGTGGCAGGAGAGAGAATGGGTGCAAAGTAAAGGGGGAAGCTCCTCATAAAACCATCAGATCTTGTGAGAACTCACTATCAGGAGAACAGCATGGGGGAAACTGCCCCCATTCAGTTATCTTCACCTGGTCCTTCCCTTGACATGTTGGGGTTATTCTAATTCGAGGTGGGGACACAGAACTAAACCATATCACTCTTCTCATGCCATCCTAGCTTACTGGGCTCCAGATACACTTCCTTCTCCCTGACTGTGGGACACCCTGGTCTCCCTTTAACTCAAGACTTTAGTACTGTAGAATTTGCTCTTCTTTCTGCTCTCCTCAAATGGATAGCTCTTTTCTGTCGCTGAATTCCCAGCTCAGAAGTCTTCTCAGACACTATCCAATCTCAAGCAATGGATCTATGGCTGGGTGAAGTAGCTCATGCCTGTAATCCCAGCACTTTGGGAGGCCAAGGCAGGTGGATAACTTGAGGTCACGAGTCCGAGATCAGCCTGGCCAACATGGTGAAATGCCATCTCTACTAAAGATACAAAAATTAGCTAGGCATGGTGGTACACGACTGTAATCTCAGCTACTCAGGAGGCTGAGGCAGAAGGATTGCTTGAACCTGGGAGGTAGAGGTTGTAGTGAGCCAAGATCACACCATTGCACTCCATCCTAGGTGACAGAGTGAGACCGTGTCTCAAAAAAAAAAAAAATAATAATAATAATAACACATACATAAATAAAGCAACTGCCCTATCACTCTCCATCCCACTGTCTTATTTTATTTCAGCAAGGAACTCTATTTAGATTTATATTTTAATTAATTTGGTTCCTTTTTAGTGTTTCTCTTATTTCCCCCACTAGCAGGTATCGTTCATGAGAATGACGTCTTTCTTGCTTATTGTACACACTGCTGTAACCCAAGGACCCATAAAAGGACCCGGCTGTAGAAACTACTCTAATATGATTTGTGAATAAGTGATATTGTTATATTATTATAAGTTGACACTCATATAAAAAAGATGAGTATCTATAGATTGTTTAATGGTCAGATTATTGTGCAGATTGTTGGAACTTCTGGTCTCAATTTTGTAACTTAAATTGTGCTTAACTCATCAAATCGTCACAAATCAATTAACCTTGAGGATAATGTAATACAGTGAAGTGTAATTTTTTACTTTGAGGTACAAGAAGCATGTTCTGTTGATGTTCTGCCATTCCCTAATGAAGAGGAACGCCTACTGCTTAAATACAAAATAGGAAAATTAGATACCTCAATTTACACTATATGACTTTGGTTTTCCTGAATAAATCTTATTTCTGCTAACATAAATGAAAAAAATAAAAACACTGAGACCCTTTTCTAAGCAACTGTTGTGCTGATTATACTACAAAATTATCACTACAAATATCGCAGGTGAAATACACAACTCTTATGGCGGACATGATATAAAAGAATAAGTTTAAATTTGAGCGTCAAGATACTACTGTTTTGAGCTAGAATAACCACCTCAATTCCTGATGAGAAGTACGAATGACTCAGAGAAGTCAATACCGTGGCTAATGCCTACAAGTGTGTATATTTGTGACCTTCAATGAGAAGCAACTCTTCTTAAAATCTATACAAATGTTCTTTATCATGTGACCTATGTCAGAGAAAACCTAGTATTACCTTTTTCAAGTCACAGAGAAATTATTTCATTGATTTATTATGGCTGCAGCCGATGGAATACCAAGGAAGAGGGCCAGGGTCGAATTTGTGTTTCTATGATAATGGGCTAGTCACCTTCAGTAAAGTTCTAACGACGCCCTAGGGAATGTGATACTAAAAGTGTGTATTTGTCATATGTGGCTGCCAGTAATCTGCAAACAGTTTCCAAAAGACGTTCTGCATATCAAAGCTTTATTTGGATGTCTACACATCTGTTTTCCTGTTAGTAGTATTAGCAAATAGTTTTAAGTGGGCCTGCTTTAAATAGTTGAAAGCTTTTCCATTCTGGAGAAGCCCAGATAATGCATGTGATGATTATCTCAATTATTTTCCATGAGGATGAATTTTACAGGGTTTGATGAATGTGTAATAGAGAGATATTAAAATAAGACTGTAAAATATTTAAAATATGATTTTCTTGGTTCTTTTGAAGTATAGAATCTTAAAAGTCATATTAAGAAGATGACCAGGGATATTTTACAATTGGCAGTTTTCTCTTACATTTGAAATATCCAGATGTTAATATACAAAGCAGATTTTAAAGAATTTTTCTTTCTCCTTGTACAAAGCAATGGATATTCATTTAATATATAAATGAGAAATTTTCTCCCATCACTTTTCTGATTTAATACTCAGGCTAGCTAGCTGTTGTTAAAATTTTTCCCACTTCCAAATTACTGTAAACACAACGTAAGCATTTTAAAATAGCAGTAGTGATAAATACACATTTACATATAACTATTAAAAATAAAGATATAATAAGTAATCTGTATCTCATATTATAGAGTTCTAAGGATTTATTATACTAATTCAGCAAAATAGCACTGATTCTAGAATTCTGGCATGTTAAGATTCATAAAAAACAAGACTTAACCCTTCAATGAAGCAGATAGCTAAAGCAATGGTTAGAGATTTAAAAGACATGTTTTCACGAGGTCAGGAGATCGAGACCACAGTGAAACCCCGTCTCTACTAAAAAATACAAAAAATTGGCCGGGCGCGATGGCGGGCACCTGTGGTCCCAGCTACTCGGGAGGCTGAGGCAGGAGAATGGTATGAACCCGGGAGGCGGTGCTTGCAGTGAGCCAAGATCAAGTCACTGCACCCCACTCTGGGTGACAGAGCGAGACTCCGTCTCAAAAAAAAAAAAAAAAAAAAAAAGACATGTCTGAGGTTATAGAGTTACTGAGTCTCACAGGATTTATGATCCATGACTCTAAGACCTGCGTTTTCACTGACCATATTATGCTGTTTTTATATAGCTGTTTTTAGTATAGTGTGTATAAACAACAGTGCTTTAAAATTAGGAGTGGCCAGACACGGTGCCTCATCCTATAATTCCAGGACTTTGGGAGACTGAGTCATATGGATCGCTTGAGCCCAGGAGTTTGAGACAAGCCTGGGCAACATAGTGAAACCCCATCTCTACAAAATACACAAAAAATTAAATAGGCATAATGGTGTGAGCTTGTAGTCCCAGCTACTTTCGAGGCTCAGGTGAGAGGATCACCTGAACCCAGGAGGTGAAACCTGCAGTGAGCCGTCATCACAACACTGCACTCCAGCCTGGTTGACAGAGTGAGACCCTATCTAGAAAAAAATAAATAAATAAATAAAATAAAAAATAAATAAACAAATAAATAAAAATTAAATATAAATTAGGAGTCCTTTTATTCAACTTTTGCTATAATGTCTATAACAATGGGTCTCAGATTTTAAAGGTGTATATAAAGATTACATCAGGTCCTTATTTAAATTGGAATTTTTTTTAAGTTCCATCTCCAGCAGATCTGTGGAAGGATCTGTAATAGAGTTTGAATTTCTACTTTTAACGCGGTGCTTTGGTGATTCTAATTTTTTGGTATATACTTTGATTCTGCACATTAATTTTATGGCATCTCTCAAGCCTAAGGCATGCATATGGAATAAAATCTTACATGGCATTGAATGATGAAGTCTTTCAGAATGATGAGGATTTCTAAGGATATAAGTGAATGTAAAAAGTAGTGAAAAATACAAATTTGCTTGTATGATTCAGAAGAAAGGTCTTGGTTTAATTGAATTATCTTCATCAAAAGTTTGTTGAGCCAGGTGTGGTAACACACACTTTTAGTCTCAGTTACTCAGGAGGCTGAGTTGGGAGGACCACTTGAGCCCAGAGTTTCAGGCCAGCCTGGGCAACATAATGAGGGCCCATCTCTAAAAGAAAAATAAATAAAAGTTTGTTTACAGTGTATACCCATCTACCGCCTATCCTGGCCAAAAAATAATGGTAAGAAAAGTCTATTTGAGAAAAGAGGTTACTCTATCAGTTCAAGTATGTCTTTGGTAATAAAGCAAAACATTTAATATAAAAACAGATAATTAGATTACTCCATTTTCATTCTAAATATATAACTGTCAGTCACGTAGATGCCATAAAATTAATGTGCAGAATCAAAGTAATCAGTCCCAGTTGTTCAAGGAAAAATCCAGGTCATCTATCACCCTCAATAAAGAAAGATGCCCAGAATGTATTTTGGCTACTGAGCATTTCGCTTGGAAGATTATAATTTTAATTTTCTAGCCCCTTAAATTAACTGTGCAACCATTCACTCTTTCGATTTCCACACACCGGTTTGGCATGAAAACAAAAATGATAAGAAAAGATGGTGAGATTAGTCCCAAACTAGGCCTTTTATCGACCCACACACCATTAACCATCTATTTGCTTTCTATCAACGCTTGGCTTTACCTTCCTACTTCCCACCTGCTGGAGACCTTCCAGATGGAAGTCTTGTTTAATCAGTTTCTCTGGCTCTTAATCTTCATCTTAATTACTAACATGAGAGCATAGGTTTCTTCCTTTTAGGAATATGCTTGTGTTTGAATTGTGTTTCTAGAAATGGGGACCTTTGGTTTGGATTTGTGCCCTCCTGGGTGCAGCCCCATGGGCAGCCTGATTGGACATGACTTAGAGCTCTTTGTTCTCTAGCATTCTCTGAGCTTCCACACCCAGGGATGTTGCCAGATACCAGCATGAAGCTGAAATATGGAAAAAAATGCATAGGTATTAGGCTCAGAAACTATATTCAGGAGGATTTAAGTCAAACCTCAAGTGTTAATTTTAAAGATTAAGCAGTATGGTTTGGCAAAAGTACATGGTATTTTTTGTTTACCTTTACTACATGTCTTAAAACTTTTGGATTGGTGTGTGAGTAAATGGGAAAATTGTAACTGAATGAATTTGCTTCTTGTGGATATCATGACCTTTGTCTATGAACTGTAACATTCAACCAATATTTTTCTCTGAGAAACAAATTTCCATTTTTGAGGCACTTTGTTGATAACTGAAAAGTTGGCAAAAAGAATATGTTGACTGATTACATACAAGGTAATATCAAAAGTTTCAACAGTTTTTACTACTTTGGTTAAGCCACAGACTTTGAATTTAGATGATCTGATAACCATATTATCTCATACAATATATTTGACATATATTTAGTGAAAAAATGCCTACATACTTCATTGTTCTTTTCTCATTAGTCCTCTCTGAACACAATATTAACTGACTCAGCAACAAGTTCATCCATCATTTAAAACCACATTACTCTATTTTGACAGCTATGTTGAAACGATATGATCCACAACAATAGCTAAGCTGTATTGAGTGCTTACTGTGTACATGATATAGCTGTAAGGACTTTCTGTTCATGTCCTCAGTCACCAAAATATACTTATGAGATGAGTCTTATGATTATGAACTGTGGCACACAGAGATTAAGTAACTTGCTGAAGGCCAAGCAGGTAAAAAGTGCCAAGTTTGTGAATGGCTTGGAGCTAGAGTTCTTGATTATAGGCATTTTGTTTCTCAATCTTTACTATAAACTTGATGAAAGTTCATTTTCCATCCAGATTCTTGACATGAGGAGTATCAATGTATGGTAAAACTTCGTTTTTTGGAAAGTCTCAAAAAAAAAAAAAAGAATATAGGCAAGCTACCATACACCAGTCTTCAGATTTTTAGAAGAGGATGTTTTAAGAAATTGACCTTAGTTTAAATTCAAGAAGTATTTTAGCTGTCCATGTCCCACACAGGGGAAATCTTGAAATTATCATTACACTCATTTGAACATGTTAAGATCCATCTATTTCTATTCCACTTAATATAATAGCAATGGAAACAAAAGAGATTGAGAAATCAAAGAAATGAATATTAACTAGTGATGGTTTTACTCAACATTTTTATATCAAATCATTAGACTATAGTATATCCACCTTAGTAATATGTGATTGTTTCTAAAAATTAGGCATTTATAGTATATAACTATGACAATAAACCAACATTTTAATGTTCGACTTTCAGTAAGTTGGAGATCATTTTTTTCCATTGTTAATAACAATAAGATGTGTTGCCAATTAATATCTTATATGCAAATCAGTTTAGTCAAAGGATGATGTTTACTCTTATGAAAATTAGAAGCACCTGTGACTACATGACATTGTTAAATTCTAAGGAATTCTAAGGAAAATGAGACATTTAAAATACTGGCTCTTGTCTATAATTTCTAAAAGGAAAGCTAAAACAAACCATTATTTGTTTGCAATTGTGGTGCAAAGGCCATGTGAATTGGGCCTGTTTCTCTGATTGTTTTCTGGAGCACAGTTTGTGTTTTATGATACACTGATGGCTTCGGGACTGACCAGTCTGTAAGAATGATGTCTGTGCCTCGTGGTAGACGAACCAAAGAGGCTTATATAAGTGCATGGGGAAAGGATGTCTTATCAGCAAGGGACAACAGTTTTCTCACCTGGGCTCTATTCTTTATTAGAGAGGAACTCGTATGTTCCCTAGCTTTAAGTTTCAAATGTCTAGTTTATGAAAGCATCTTTTATTTAAACAATTCTACACTCTGATGTTTATTCAAGAATTAACATCTCCATTCATATAAGGTACATACATTTCAATTGTGCTTTTTTGAACAAGTTGTGGCAAAAATCATTTATTGCAGAGAAACAGATTAAATTGTTCTGAAGTGTTTACAGAAAAATAGGTTAATATTTTAAAATACAGTACCTTTAAGCAGAATTAATGTAATTGGATAGTAGAAAATTAAATAATTTATTCAATGCCATAGACATTTAATAGACAACTTCCTTTAAATGACATATGCTTATGTAATGGATGAAAGAGCTTGAATCTCAGTTTTAACGCTTACTGCATGTGTAAATGTAGGCACATTCCTAACTAATCTCAGTTACCTTTTGTAAAATATAGATGATCAATAATATGATCAAACAACAAAAAATATAAAGTGTCGTGCATATTGCACTGCCTATGAATACTCAGAAAATGGTAATTTTGTGCTTTCAGATCCTTTTTCTATTCATTATGATTGGTGATTTGAGACATACTTATGTTATTCCTTTTCTGCTTTGTTAACATGGAGTGAGAGAGAGTCAAATGACTTATGAGGTGTATAGTAATGGTGGTTACTAAAAAATAGCATTTTACATGCATGTTTATACAGAAAAATAATACCTCATGTTAATTTACATGGTAAGTAGTAAGACAGCTTAATACATGTGTGCTATGCCTTATATTTTCTTAATGGAATGTTGTTAGATTATGATAGCTTATTTGCAGAAAATGACTTCATACTCTGAGTAAACTTAAGGAGTTGACTCTCGTTTCATTCTTTGAAGCTCTACTTAGTTATATGTTAACACTAGCTTAGCTGAACCCACATAAAAAGGAGACTTACATAATGAATAATTAAATACAATATCTGAAAATAAAATCAATCTTATTAAATAAACACTGTCATTTTTTTCTGGCAAGCTGTTTAGTACACCCATGTCTTAGAGATTTATTCTCAATGACAATTCAGTGATCACAACTTTATCTGAAAATGCTTTGAAATCAGTTGAGCTTTGTCTATTGGCAGAAATGCATTAAACCACTCAAATTTTCAAAAACTTGCCAAAACCAACATGGGGAATAAAACCAGTGTTTGACATGTTGTTAGTCTGTCATATTTCTGTCTTTATAGTGGGGATGTTGACATTAACATCACATATGTAGATATCCCAGCGTGCACATGGAACTGTTCTGAGACGTACACAGGAAATAGTGGAACAGCCACACATCATCGCCAACATCAGGTTGAAATGTTCCTGAGCCTCTTAATGCATACAGTATATTTTGGTCAAACTTTACTATATCCAGCAGAGTGGCATGAGTTGACAACTTTGTAGCACTGGTTATGTGTGGGGTACTTTTAATCTCTATAATCATCCTATACAGTAGGTCTTATTATCTTCATTTTACAGACAGGGAAACAAAAGTACAGAGAGGTTATGTGATTTACTTAGTTCTGCAGTCATGGCAGAAAGCTTAGGACAAATATGAGCTAAATCTCATGTGTGAATTCATATCCTATGTTTTTCTGTGTCATGTTATCTTCTGAGAAGATGAGCTGATTAATCATTTCCTTTTCACCAAAGCTTGCCTATAGTCAATGAAAAGGATGCTATCTTTATATATGAAATATAAAAGGTGAGATATTCAGAAATTCATTAACATTGTTGAACTCTTCCTTTACTGAAGTTTCCAACTGGCTGGAAAAGTGGATCAAGATTACTCCAGAAAGATAATGCAGAGAGAATAACACAATTTTCTTCAGTGAGTTGTAAAGAATCCTTATATTTGAAAATATTCAAGGTCCACAAGGCAGTTGAGAAATAAGTAAAAATTTGGGAGGATATAATTTTAAAAAATAGCAGAATTAATTTTTCAATTACAGAATTTTTAAATTGACAAATTATATATGTTTTTGAGGTGTAATTTGCAACTTCAATATGTATACATTGTGAAATGATCAGGTCAGGTCAATTAGCCAGTCTGTCACTTCAAATATTGAATTCTAGAAGAGAAGATGGAGCGAGGATTAATATGATTAAACTCTACAACACATATGTTCAGATACATATTCAGTAGGTATCGAATCGAGGGCAGAGCTGCATTCACATCTAAGAGGAGCTGAGAAGAATAAGGTACATGAATGGCCTTTTGAAACCCAAGCTTATATTTGTCTTTAGCAACCACGTTGTAGTGTTTGGAGTATGCAAGAACATTTTCCTGATTTCTGAACACAGAGGTGTAAGGAGAGATTGTGATATTGTTTGGATATTGCTGCAAGGAGCATCTTTCAGTTTACCCTAGAATTTTAATATTTTGCTTGTTAGAATGTACCCTTTTAAAGTTACCACTCTTGTTAAATAGTATTCTTTGTTTGAAGAATGCTAATTAAGTTTAGATTTTATTATGCAGCATCCATGGAATTGGATTACATTTCACAAAATCACCAGGCTCTAGAAGCAGATGTTTATTAATTAAAAATAACATGGAAAATATGTTCTTAAATGCAGAAGAATATAATTCCATTCCAGAACAGCAGATAAAGGGAACATCAGAAATCCACATTTTGTAGCATTCACGGTTTTCGTACCCAGCAGGAGGATAAGTAATGATGGTGGGAGAGATACCCACAGGGTGTGCCGACAAGAATGACAGAGGCTGCCTCTGAAAGTATGTTGACTTGGCAAAATGTAGAGAGGAGTCCCTTGTCAGAAGAATGGTGGATTCATAACTAGGAGAGATGTGTGGGCAAGAGAGGAAAAAAGACTAGCAAAGTTGGTGGCTAGAATATTCATGAGAAATCAAGCAAAATTAAATGTACATTATGACTCAGCTTGTTCTGGAACTAATTTTTTACAGAGGGATTATCTATCAGGTGTTATCTCCTTGCAATGGCCAAGCTGTCAGGTTACCTACAGATTCTGGGTTAGACTGAGCAGATATTGACATGTTATCTTCCACATCTGCCTGTTTTAGTGAAATTGACAATGCCACTCCTAGGGAATTAATTTCTTCAGTGTTGGAACCTGGAAGCAAGGCTTTTTGTTTTTGTTTTCCTGATGAATGAACCCATCATGTATTGCAGTCTTAGGTTTCAGCAGGTGTATCTTAGAGTCTTCTACATAATCACCTTTACTGATCATTGCCCCTTTCTGTAAGACAAAGGTAATTTACTCATTTAAGGTGCTAGGCATTGAGGGGAGTAATAGAAAGTTCAAATGGGAAGTACAAATGAGAGCACAGAAGTTAAGGATGTTAAAATTAAATAACTGTGAGTAGGGTTTGGATTTTGTTGCTAAATAAACATGGGTCAAATGTTAGCTTCATGTCCTATTAGCTGTCTACATTTGTCAAAGTTTTTTTAACTTTCTGAAGCCTCATTTTCTTCATCAAAGCCAGGATAATTGACTGCATGGATCTCCTGGGGTTATTTTGAGGATAAAATTAGATAATGTGTATCTATTAAATTACATGGTCACTTGGCACATAGTAGATGGAGCACATAATCAAAATTATTGCCACTGAATTATACTGACTATTGCTAATGGAGCTAAGAGAAAGAGGGGAGGCATTTGGTGTGGTTTCATAAGATAAAGTCAGTCTTCAATTTATCAATGTCAGATATTGGGGTTCTGCTAAGTGAAACTCACATGATATTAGAGTCCAGTAGCCAAAAATATGTTCTTATACTAGACATAGGATCCTGATTTATTTTCTTTCTTCTTCTTTTTCTTCTTCTTCTTCTTTTTTTTTCTTTTTTTCTTTTTCTTTTTTTTTTTTTTTGTTTGTTTGAGATGGAGTCTCACTCCATTGCCCAGGCTGGAGTGCAGTGGCACGATCTCAGCTCACTGCAACCTCCGCCTCCCAGATTAAAGTGATTCTCTTGCCTCAGCTTCCCAAGTAGCTGGGACTGCAGACATGCATCACCACGCCCAGCTAATTTTTGTATTTTTAGTGGAGATGGGATTTCACCATGGTGACCAGTCTGGTCTCGAACTCTTGACCTCAGGTGATCCGCCAGCCTCAGCCTCCCAAAGTGCTGGGATTACAGGCGTGAGCCGCCGTGCCCGGCCAGGATCCTGATTTTTTCTAAAGTCTTCTAATATTGCTAGCTTTATTTCTTTGATTAACTTACTTAATGTCTTTGCACATTTATTTTGTTCATCTGAATAAGTAGTGACATGTAGTCAGTAATCTCTTTTGTGTCATAATTCATACCAGACATAAAATGATTAATGTCTCAATATAGACTGAATTTTAAAATTGTCTTTAAGTGCATCATAGAAATATTTATCAGAAGAAGATATCAATGATATCTATAAAGAACATAGAACAGTGACTACAGACGTATTGATCTAAAGAACATTAATAGACATATGCCAGTCAGAATTCCATATTTTTGTTGAAAGCGGAACTGCTTGTTTGGAGATTTACCATGTAAAATTTTAAGCCAGGCAGAGAATCAGTTTCTAAAATTTTTCAAAAGACATGGTATATATTTTCAGCTGTGTTCTAATGATCATGAGAGTAATTTGTGATGAGTTCATTAATTTTTTGCAAAGTGATAACTTAATATAAAGGACTAGAACACAGCAGTCTTAAAAGTCAAGGACCATGAAACATGGGGAAGAATTTCACTTTGTAAAACAATCAAGTTCTTGGCCAGGTGTAGTGGCTTATACCTGTAATCCCAGCAATGAGGTGGGAAGACTGTTTAAGCCTAAGAGCTAGAGACCAGGCTGGGGAACATGGGGAGACCCCATCTCAAAACAAAACAACAACAAAAAAACAACACACATGAAAACAATTAGCTGGACATGGAAGCACATGCCTTTGGCCCCAGCTACTCAGGAGGCTGAGGTGGGAGGATTGCTTGAGCCTGGGGGGTCAAGGCTGCAGTGAGCTGTGATGGACCACTGCACTCTAGCCTAGGTGACAGAATGAGATCCTGTCTCTAATATTATTAGATTGAATTAATTTATCATATATAGAAATGGCAAAAAAGTTATTACTTTAATAAGGTGGTAAACTCATATGTTAACTAGATTCCCATGCTTATAGAGGCCATTTTAGGAGAATGGGAAGTAAATGAAATTTTTAATTTGGCAAATAATTTACCTAAGGTATTTTGTTTAATGAAAAAGTTTAGGGTATATTAATTATACATGTCAAAATTAGTGATACTGTTATTCTAAGGAGAGATGATCTATTTATATGCTACTTCTCCATTGATTTTAAGGCTTATAATTTGATTTAGCTTTATTAAAAACATGGGAATTTAATAGATTCATAATTGACCAGAGAAAGATGGGAAATTGATATGAATGTTTATAATCTGTAGTTCTCTTGCTTTCATTTTACAGTTCCAATTTTCTTGGGCATCTATGAGTCTATTTTGTATTATTATTCTGTTTGTGTTAAGATCTGTGTACTTTTACTGGTAGATATTTCATTTGAACACGACTGTTAGTTCATAAGCTATAGATATATGAACATTCCTGTTTTCACACAGAAATGTGTCTGTAGTAAATTCAATGAATAAATAAGGTAAAATCAGACTGAAATCTAGTGCTTTGATCTGCAGTTTAGAAAAAAAATGCTAGAAAATTGAATACTAAGTAAACCTTTTGTACATAAACGATCTTTGAAGTCAGCCTTTCAAAGGTCATTTTTAGATATGACACGAAGTCAACTGAGCAATAATGAAAGAACTGTTGCTTTATTCAATTATAGCTCCATTAATGGTTCTTTAGGTCATATTGACTTAATAAGAAGGTAGGAAGGAAAACAACCTCAAAGTAACAAAGGTCCTCTCAGGGATAATAGATGTAAATGGCAGACAGATAAGTATTGAAATGTCATTCCTGCTTCCAGTTCACCCTACCATGCCTCTGCACTGGATGTTTTCATATTCTATGCCATGTTTCCCAGTGTACAAGAATGAAAAAAGAGATCTCACTCTTTCTGACCTTTGCTTGGATTTTGTAATTTCTGTAACTCAATGTTTTGGAAATTCCCTCCACTACCCTCCCCCATCTCTTTCTCTTAACAGTTTTATACACACACGTGTGTGTGTGTGTGTGTGTATGCTAATTAACCAACATGTGTTTATTGAGTACCTACTATAGACCATACTGCCTGCGGGAGGGATTCCAAATAAACTAAACTACTTTGTCTCTATCAAATATATACAATATTTAACAAGCAGTTCTTATTTTTATTTATTTATTTATTTTTTTGAGACAGAGTCTCGCTATGTTGCCCAGGCTGGGGTGCAGGGACGCGATCTCGGCTCTCTGCAAACTCTGCCTCCTGGCTTCAAGCGATTCTCCTCCCTCAGCCTCCCCAGTAGCTGAGATTACAGGTGGCAACCATCACGCCCATCTAATTTTTGTATTTTTAGTAGAGATGGGGTTTCACAATGTTGGCCAGGTTGGTTGTACTTCGTATTCTTAAGAAAATTACATTCCATTTAAGAAGTAAGAATAATAAAAGCTACAAATCTAAAGAACTATACAGGACATTATAGTATCTCAACCCATTAGGCAGCTTTAGTATTTACTTTTTTCCTCATTCAACTTTGGTTTTCTTTTCCTTTTTTGAAATCAATTCCGTACAATGATCTGTAGGTCATTAATAAATCATCTCTCTGTTTTTGCATCTGTCTCTGTTGAGCTTGCATAGCACACCTGTAACCCTGGATAAATCCAGTTACCTGCCTTTTCTATCCCATTCTAAGCTCCTCTTAAAGAAATTGGTGTTGTTAAGAAAAATCCAAAAATTTGGCAGCTTGTATACATTCCCTTCGTTATCACTAATTACAAACAGGTATACAACACCTGCTGGAAATCTCACTGTATGTGTCAAATTTGTTTATTCTTCCCCTCTCCTTAATACTTATTACAAACCTCTATTTTTTCTATTCTTTCAAACCTTCTTTTTTGCCTCTTTATTTTATCTTTCTCATGCTTTATTGAGGGTTAAAAAAAAAAAAAGCCATTGGATCTGGCCAATTCCAAAAATGTGCATCTCCACTAGTCATCTCTGATAAAAGTAGGGGTAGCCATCTGTCATAAACTAGGTTTCTTTAAGATAAAAACATTTAAAAAGTTAAAACATTTAAAAAGTTAAAACAAGTTAAAAGTAAAAATGCATCTCAGACTTCTGATTTTAAAATGCAAATAAATGACATTACTCCTTTTGTCATTTGAAAATCACATTGTAAATGCAAAATTTACAGAAAATGCAAAAATCTGACAGAAGCTTTATTTTCAGATAAATTATAAGAGATTTGTAACCCCCAGGCATAATATGTGAGAAAAACCTTTCAAACACAGTGAAGGTCGTTTTGGGATGTGGGAAGACACAGAAAGATGATTTAGCCACCATGGACCTCAAAAAATTTAGTGTCTTGAAGTAGGAAACACCTTTTGAGAAGCATACTATATGAGTTTGCTAGGGTTGCCACAGCAAAGTAGCATGCACTGACTGGCTTCCATATCAGAAGTTTATGTTCTCGTGATTTTGGAGGCTGAAGGTCAAAGATCAAGGTGTTGGCAGCATTGCTTCTGCTGAGGCCTCTCTGCTTGGCTTGCAGGTGGCCGCCTTCTCCTCCCTGTGCCTTCACATGGTCTTCCCTCTATGCATCATGTCTGTCTGAATTGTCTCTTCCTTTCAAGACACCAACCAGAGCCGGCCGTGGTGGCTCATGCCTGTAATCCCAGCACTTTGGGAGGCCAAGGTGGGCAGATCACGAGATCAAGAGATCGAGACCATCCTGGCCAACATGGTGAAACTCCGTCTCTACTAAAAATACAAAAACAAAACAAAACAAAACAAAACAAAATTAGCTGCGCATGGTCGCAGGCACCTGTAATCCCAGCTACTTGGGAGACTGAGGCAGGAGAATCCTTGAACCCTGGAGGTGAAGGTTTCAGTGAGCCGAGATTGCGCCACTGCACTCCAGCGTGGCGACAGAGTGAGACTCTATCTCAAAAAATAAAAATAAAAAGATACCAACCACATTAGATTGGGGCTCACCCTAGTGACCTTTGACGTAATTACCTCTTTAAAGGCTGTATCTCCAAACCAGTCACGTTTGCGGTACTGGGAGTTAAGACATATACATTTTAGGCTGGTGTTGAGGATGCACAATTCAGTCCCTAACACACACTACCAACCAGCTCTTTGGAGAAGGGCAGGATGCTCAGGCTGGTGGTGGGAACTTCCGTGGACTTCCTTTGACACTGAGTGCATGTAGGTTAGGTCAGATTGACACACACAGCCCTTCCATGAGGCAGGATGGATGGAGAGTGGCCAGGTATTGTGAGTAGTGTTGGAGCTTCTAAGGAGTTGGCTAGGGAGAAACTAAAAAAAAAACAAATTATATTGGAAATCTTGTGTCATAAAAAATTTCACTGAATATCTGCCTGGAACAAGGCTAGGAGTCACTCCCTCTCTGCCTCCACTGCAAATAACTGGTCCAGGAATCAAATAAATAATTGAAAAAGAGTCTTTACAGAGATGCTGAAAGAAAATACAAATTAGAAAAACAGAAGATAAAATAATGGTGGAGGAAAAAAGTTTTACTAGAGGACCGGCTGGAGAAGAAATGGAACAGAAATGAAGGGTTGAAGAGGATTAAAGAGAAAAGAGCAGGCAATCAAAAATGCATGTCGCTGGGCCCAAAAATGGAAACAATGGATACTGGGGATTCCTCCTCCAAAGGGAGAGGGAGGAAACAGCTACCTATCGGGTACAGTGTTCCCTGCTTGGGCGATAGGAGTATTAGAAGCCCAAACCTCAGTGTCACGCAATATACCTATTTAATCAACCTGCACATGGACCCCCCGAATCTTAAAAAGAATTCTAAATAAATAAAATATACATTGTTGGAATCTCTGAGTAAAATCATCAAAATAATGGGTCAGAAAACCTTTGAACAATACATTTGCAGATGATTTTCCAGAGAAATAGGAGGTTTGAACCTACAAAATGAATGCACCAAACATATATTGGGAGAAATTAACAGACAATAATTGCAGTTGAAAAATATAGCCTAGTAAGGTTACTAAATTCTCAAGCCAAAGTTATTTGCTTAAGCATACAGGTGAAATACAAGTTATCTATAAGCCAGAAAGAATAATTTCATCTTATAGTTAGCAATAGCAATAGTCAGGACCCAAAAGAAAATGGAACAATCTCTATGAAGTCCTCAAAAAAAAAAAAAAAGTAAGACTGAGGTTTAGGCCAAAGCAAGCATAATGATTGTCAGATATAAAGACAACAGATAGGCTGTTTTTGAACATGTAAAAAAAAAAAAAAAAAAAAAAATCAGTGAACATAGTTTCCATGGTGTTTGATTAAATCTTGGGGTAAATTCCTGCGTATAATAAATTTAATAAAAACTGGTAGTGGATACAATTAAATATAGGAGGAAATACTAAAACAGCTGCGAGAATCATTGTTACAAAAAATAACGTAAAAGTCATAAACCCTGACAATATAAAAATTATGTATCTTTTAGAGGCTAGACTTGGGAGGAAGAAGGAGGAGCAATGCTGGGAGACTCTGTAAGGCTTTGGATTTATAAAGCCGAGACTCAAAGATATAATTTAAAACATATACGTCAGGCAGTGTATATATTAGGATACTTAATATAAACATTAAGAAAATAGTATAATCCATAAAGTTGAGGGGGAAGGAAAATGTTACTTAAATTCTTGCTTATAGTAGAGAAACTGAAGAGAAAGGATTAGAATACTGTATGAAATTATAAAATTATAGTTGTAAATGTAACTATGAGAACAAAATGAACCTAAATTCTCAGAGGAAATGCAGATTAGTCAAAGACCATATAGTCGATAAATATATATATGTATATGTGTATATAAATATATATGTGTATATATATACACACACACATGCCCATACATATATTTATATCAGAGAACATATAACCTATGATAGAACTGAGAGCGAACATTGTGCATCAATTAATAAGTGGAGATAATTGTAATCAGACCAAACGTCCTGTTAAACAAAAGCACTCACCAATGGACTCACAATGTAAAATCTAACCTGTGCCATATCTGAGAGATATCAGATCCTTCTGATGGCTATGTGAAGGCTAGATTTGAAAGAGCAAGTATGCAAATAGAAGACCAGTCAAAAAGGTACCAGTTTTTCACAAGAAAGACAATGGAGTCCTGACCTGAGATAGAGAGTAAATTTAAAGAATTTGTTACTACTGCGTATGGTATGGAGACAGAGGGAGAGTGACTTTTAGGTGTTTTTTTTTTTTTTTTTTTTTTTTTTTTTTTTTTTGAGACAGAGTCTCGCTCTGTCGCCCAGGCTGGAGTGCAGTGGCCGGATCTCAGCTCACTGCAAGCTCCGCCTCCCGGGTTCACGCCATTCTCCTGCCTCAGCCTCCTGAGTAGCTGGGACTACAGGCGCCCGCCACCTCGCCCGGCTAGTTTTTTTGTATTTTGTAGTAGAGACGGGGTTTCACCGTGTTAGCCAGGATGGTCTCGATCTCCTGACCTCGTGATCCGCCCGTCTCGGCCTCCCAAAGTGCTGGGATTACAGGCTTGAGCCACCGCGCCCGGCCGACTTTTAGGTTTCTTATGGGTGCACCATCAACTGAGACAGATCATATCAGGGGAAAAGTGATGCAGGATTTTTTGCTGCTTAGTTTGCTAAAATCTGGGTTCTTGTCTCATGACCAGGAAAAATTAGGCACATGAACACACTAAAGGTGAAGAGGGCGGATTTATTAAGTAAAAAGAAAGAGGGGTTCCTGTCAACAGGCTCTCAGCTCACACTGAAAACCAGGCCACCACACACAAGCCAGAGAGGCCAGGCTCCTCCCACTGCATAAGGCATGAATTCTTGGTGACTCCACCCCAGTCGCCCAGTGCATAGGGGCCTCCAGTCCAGTGTGAGTATGCCCAGGCGAGACCCTATGCAGGTTCCTTATCTGCAGAAAAACATCTGGCGTAAACACTTGTGGGACCAGTCGAAGATTATCTGGGGAAACTTCCTTATCTGCCTAGGCATTTGTCTGCCTCCTACATCTATCAAAAGATTTTAAAAGAGAAATATGGTACATTTTATCTTGTACCTCTATTAAGTTGCTTGGGTCTATGGGGCTGTCTTTGTAGGTTTGCTGGATGTTTAGTGTCTACCTTTATCTAAATTTTGATGTGCAGGTATAGGAGGAAGATACTAATTTGAAAGTTTGCCCAGCAGAGGGAGTAAGATAAGGTTCACGTTTTATCTCTGAAATACATGCTAAACATTAAAATGAAATTTGGGGCTATTCCTAGAGTTCAACATAGAAGGAGGTTAATGTTATAATGGAAATGATAAATGGGGAGGAAAAAAATAACCCATTCTTCTCCTTCACTTAGAAAAATTGAATTTCTTTGATTGACTGCTGTATGTTGGAACACACACTAATTTTTACGTATGCTAATAAGTTAAGGATTGTCTAATGCTTTTGCTAATCTAATTCTTGCAGAAAGCTCTTATTTTTCTCAGTTTATAATAGAAAATCTGCCAGGCACAGCACTCCAAATTACTGCAATAACAGCTGTAAATACATGAAATGCACTTATTTTTACTGCATGGGTTTACTTAATGTTAATAGCTCAATTTATCTAATTTATTTCTTGTCAGATTCATATTTTTAAATGATTTTGTAATTGTACTTAACACTGAAGCCATTGTAATGCTTATTACTGATAAAGTCGAGTTTGGTGAAGTATATCATCAAAATACTGAGTGAACTTCTGACTTTTTCTATTCATGAAAAAAAGAATCTACTTCATTACAGCAGTGAGTCTCCAACAAGAACATTCCAAACAAGTAATCTAACATTTCAAGTCGTTCAAATCATTTTCCTTTTGGCTTCATAACTTAAAACCCTACTTGAGACACGCTACAATTATATAGAAAAGCACAACTTGTCAAATCTCATAGCTTTTAAAGTCCCAATCAATTGATATGAAGCATACTCTATGAAAGTTTTTGCCAAAATGATATTTGTTATTCAGTGATGGCACTCCAAAGAAATCTTTTTTTTTCCTCTCTGTCAGACAGAAGAGAATAGTAACGAAAAAGAGAATGCTGGAGAGAGGCGATGTGCAGAGAAAGGCAGGGGGAGAAGCAAAAAAAAAAAAAAAAAAAAAAAAAGAGAGAGACTTATTTAACTTCCTTGAGTGTACTCAAGTACTTTCAGGATACAGAAAACTTCAAAGGTACAACCTTGGAGCAGTGTCTACCTTCTGGCTGGTTTGGGATTGGTGGTGGTGATGGGTGTACCAGGAGACAAAGAAGACAGCTGAAATCCTAGAGTCCGATGTGGTAAAGGACCGGAAATGAAAGCTAAAAGCCTATCTCATTGACAGAAGAATACGAAGGGATGTTGTATTTAGACTGAATTGAAATTACACAAGAAAAGTAAATTCTGCTTCCAAGACATCCAATTCCTCATCCTCTTTTTTCCTCCTTGCATTTCCTATTAATCTCAAACTCTTGCTGCAATCACAATATTCTCTCCCTTTCTCTCTCCCATCCTTCTCTTGCTACCCCCTCCCTCTGTCTCTCTTCAATTGCTTCTAGCCTCTGTATTTACCCATATCACCTCTACACATATAGTTTCCTCTTTCCTTCTGCTCTCTTTGTTATAATAATCCTGTTTTCAAAAAGTCGTGAAAATTTTCTGAGAATGACCAAAAAATAAAAGTCGTGAAAAATTTCTAAGAATGGCCACATGAAATGGCTCAAAATATCACCAGATATTTTGTAATGTGTTTAAATTTTCTTCATCTTCATAGATGTGAGGAAGGAAAAAAAGTACCTATTATATGTCCTGGCTTCATATTTTAAGTATCTATTAGAAGCTATAGTTTCATAGTACAAAAAGTTATGTCTTTAAGTTTTATTATGTATATTAGTTCCATGAAAAAGTCAATACTTGGTAATTCCATAAAATGTTATTTGTTTTTGGTCTGGGATATGTCAAATGATTTGTATTTCTGCCTAGTACTTATCAGTGATTCCCTGATGCTTAAATTGCTTTAGAAAAATATTGGTAGGCAAGCATAAAATTATTTTAGCGAATTAGACTTCGTAGCAGAAAAATGTTTCAAATTGCCAATATATGTGAAAAATTAGAAGGATTTGTCTCTTTGGCATGTAATACTAAAGGCATTTTGTGTAATTACTTTTTAAAATATAAGTAGCTTATGTTAGTGCCTGGAGTAATAGACAGGTAGATAGGAGAGTAATGAAAAAGTGACTGATCTGATAGAACCCTCTTGGGCAAAGTTCTAGTCCAGGCTCTCCACCTAACCAGTTTTGTGCCTTTGGTCACAATACTCAGAATCCTTAGGCTTCAACTGTTTGATTTGCTAAAAATTGAGGGTGCTAGTCTGGAACCGCAATGCTTCTTTTAGCTCTATGCCACCATGTAACTTTAAAAAAATATACTTACAAAAGAGATCATCATGCTCATTTCCTTCTTAAAGTTCAGCATGCTTTTAAAAGAAAATGACCCCATAAAATGTCAGGGCATTTTAAAAATGAATGCCATTTGGCAATTTAAATATATTCTATGTCTAAATTATTTAGATTCGCTCTAAATCTGAGAAGTGTATTTCTTAGTCTAGAAGTACCTAACCCTAAGCAGGAATGATAATCCATTTTTTTTTTGTCTGAATACTACATAAACTCATTGTATTCCAAAACAAATAACAAGATATTTTTGCATAGCTTGAACTCTGAAGATGAGATATATAAAGATGTTTGTTTACATAAGCTACTATGAAATTTAATTTCAAAGTAGCTGAACCAAAAGAATAAAGTGATTGACTGTTCAACACAGTCTTGCTTAGGGCATGCTCTGTGACAGGCTATTAGGTGCTGAGGATGCAGAGAGGAAGGATACAATTCATGCTCTTGAATATTCACAGTCTAGCTGAGGATACTGAGCTATAGCAATAAGGGACAGTCAGATACAGAGATACACAGATTCAGGGGTGGCCCAGACAGTACAGTCAGTGTACTGGGGGTGAGTGACTAGATAAGATGATGTCTTAATTCTGTTAGGAAAGATGAAACTATGCATTCCAGGCAGAAATGTATATTCCAAGAGGAGTAGGGCAAAAGGAACATTGTCAATAGATGACAAAGCATGGGCAAAGGCCCCGCTGTGGAAATGGTATCATGAGTCGGGAGGAAACGTGAGCATTTCTCTATGACTGGAGAATAAACGACAGGTAAATTTTCCTTGCGGGAGAGGAGAGAAGACAGCAAGCAAGGAGGTAGAATGCAAAGAATGGCTTGTATGCTGTATTATGGAGCTTAGAATGTACCCCGTATGCATCCAGGAAGGTGGAAATAATTTATGAATGGAGTGCTTTTAAAATATATTACTTTAAAAGAGTAAGGAGAATAAACTAGTGGGGTGGAGGCAAGAGACACAGACAGCAGTGAGGAGCCCATTGTAAAAGTGTATTTGAAAGATGATAATGAGTTATAACTAACAGAATTCAAAGCTCATACTGCCAGTTGCACGACAGCCAGTAATTTGAGAGACAAGGTGTTGGGATGAGGAAGGTGACTTTTTTTTTGGAGAGCCAGCAGACCGAGAAGATGGTGGACTAATGTCCTAAAGAATCATCTTAAGTTAGTGGAAGTTGAGGCTCCTTTCATGTTATGAGAAGGGGAAGAGGAAAATATTGAGGTCAGGAAGTGGCTGATGATCATAGACATCTGGGTGTCAGTGACGGTTGGATGGGGGGTTGTGAAACTTCTTTGTCCTCAGGCCACAATGCTCCTATAAATCTTGCACATAACCTTGTTACTCGTGTTACTTTTGTGTACACGCTGTCTTCTTGTTAGTTTTGGGAAGGGACTATTATCATCCTTGCTTTAAAGTTAAACTAGAAACTAAATTCCTCCCATATTTACGTTGGCCTAAGCACATACAAAGGCTGTTGACATAAAAGATATCACTACATGGTGGGGGAATTAGAGCAAAATGGAGTTAGTTATGCTAGGCCTCTTTTTCAGTTACAGAACTCTCATTCTCAGAGGGAGAAGACAGGTGTATTTTAAAGAATTGCCTCGAACAGTTGTGGGGGCCAGCTAGTCCAAATTTTAGGACAGCAAAGTCAAGGGTAAGCTAGCAGGGCTTGGCAGCTCAGGCAGAGTTTCTGTGTTGCAGTCTTGAGGTCAAATTCTTTGATCTTCAGTCTTTACCTTAGCCTTCAACTGGTTGAATAAGGCCTACCCACATTATGGACAGCCATCTGCTTTCCTGGATATTTACAGATTAAAATGTTAATCACATCTAAAAATTCCTTCTCAGTAACATCTATGCTGGTGTTGACCAAGCATCTGGGCACCATAGCCTAGGCAGGCTGACACATAAATGTAAGCCTCATGACTTGTATTTTCATTAATGTTATGTATTAATTTATTGTGAATTGTTACTCAGGATTGGTGAGCGATGTGATTCATTCTCTCTCTCCCCCATCGTCTCTCGTTCCTCTTTGCTCATAGCAACTCAGAAAATAAAATTAGGATAGCACTAGGAAATGAAATGATAGCCAAGCAGTATTTTTAGTTATCAGCAGTAGTGAAGATAGGATTATTAAAACAGTGTAAAAGATCACTTCTCTGAGTGAAAAATAACAGCACCAAAAGCGATCACACCATGACACAGCATGATTGCAGCCCCCTTCCTCCACTGCCTGGTCAGCTTAGCAGCACTGGCCTGTAGTGTTTGTGATCTCCACATGAAGCCCATGCTGACATTAGCTGTGATCAGTATAGAGGAAACCAAGCATGTCTCTGGCCTTAAAACAAGTCTTCTGTTCAGCAGTTGTTAGCCTGATGCATTTAATGCTATAATGCTTCAGAAAAATCACTCCCAGCAACATCAGAGAAGGCACATCTCTGCGGGCAATCATCGCAAGCAAAGCTGTAAGACTCTTTCTGGACCCTAGAAAGAACATCCTTCTAAGAGTCATATGTTGCTGTCTAGAAATCAGTTTTGAATTTGGGGGTTTGGACTAAAATACGATCATTTCATGCTCTGAGATTTGAATTGTCCCCACGACACAAATTATTTTAGCAAACTTATCAGGCGTATGAAATGTATTGCAAAGCCTCGTCACTTTTCCCTTTGGAGGCCTACGTTTTCTAATTTTCAAAACTCCCACCGCGACTCCTTACTTAATCTTGACCTTCCAGGTTAAAACCGTGTCACAAACTCCTGGCCTCTATCCCAAATTTAATGTTCTGTATCCAATTTCTGCACAGCTTAGCTAGAAAAGCAACAAAATTGATATGTGGCAATAGGTTATAGGACAGGTCAGGTTAGGTTGATGGGCTTTATATTTAAGGCAGTATGAAAGCTTTTTATCGTGTTTGTAGGAAAAAAAAAAATGCTTTTAACTACTAGGATTAAATTAATAGGAGGAATTTGGAGTTCCAAAGAAATCTGATGGGATGTGCTGGGTTTTGTTGTTGTTGTTGTTGTTGCTATTTTGTGTACTCTTCAGACAACACCGTGGATATATAAATAATTTCTATTGTAAATTTTAGTTCTTTTTTTTTTAAGACTTATCTCCACCTTGACAAGATGTGAGTTCTGCATGAATGAGTTTTGTACCTAAAGGCACACTTCCTGGGTGGCCAGTCTATAAATATAATGGGAATTCCCTTCCTTTACTGGGAATGAGGCGTGCAGCATTGAGAGGTTGCCTAGAAAAGAAAGACCAGGAAGATGGAGAGTATTTCACCTGCAGCTCGTTCAGTTGCTGAGGAATGAAGAACAGACTTTGAATGGGCAATGAAAACTGAGAAGATACAAGCAGACTTTAGACACCGGGGCCTATGCAAGGCAGTGGAGATCCATGGAGCTGGGTGCGAGTCAGTCCCCAGTCATGAGGCTGTCCTGGACAGCTTTCCGAACAGAAGTTGTTTGCCTCTGACTATTATAGTTCACCACTGTTCATCTGGAGACCCAGATGAGATGGAGTCTTCAGCGAACTCACCTCTGTTTTAGTCACTTCTCCTTCTTTATGTTCCCCTCTTCATCCATCTTCCTAAGCTTTTTTTTGTGGGAAGAGTCACTCAGGTCATACCCGACTACCCATCTGGTTATGCTACTCTCAGAAGGTTACAAAAGCTGGTCTTTATGTTAACTTTGAGGTTGGTACGCAAACAAAAATTACACGATTACATTTCAGAAGTTATAAATATTGTGAATTTTAGAATGTTAATTTTTCTGAATTCAGAGAAATGTCATGAATGGGTAAGATGAGAAGGGTTGCATAGTCCTTTCAGACTGGGATAAAGAATATTTCTATTGTTTTATTTGATCCTTACTGGCATAGCCCTGTGAAGTAGACAGGACAAGTATTTTAATCAAATTACACAGAAAACTTTATGTATTTGTCTAATATCACATGGACAATAAATAGAAGACTTGTGAGTAGCACATAGGTTTCCAAAGTCCAGTCTTACTCCTTTCATAGGTTTTGATTTATTATTAAGGATTTATCAAAGAAATCTAGCTAATTCTTTGAAAAATTCAAGGAAATACATGCTAATTGTTCAGATTAAACAACAAACACACAGTCTTTTCCTGTAAACCTAACAGGAAGATTATGCTCTTTTCATATTTTGTGATAGCTTATTTCATCAAATTGTTCTACTTAAACATTATAAAACCTAAACCACATTACTAAAGACTATAAATTAAATAGGGGACTTTAAGTTACTATTTCTTAACAAATCAAGTTTTTCTTTAAAAAAAAAAAAAGTTTTTCCTTTCCCTTGAAAAGTGAAACAGCATTCATGAGAAGTCAGATTTCTTCTTAGGTATTACTGGTTTGGGAAGTTGCCTAACATTATTGAGTACCTACTTACTAATGTTCACATTATCCCACCCCTACTAAGAGATTATTTCTCCTTTTAATTTAGCGCTCTAATAACATATCTGAGGACTTCTGGCTAAGTGGCAGATCCGAGATGAAAACCTCAGTGTTTTGCCAGCAAATCCTGTGCTTTTTCTACTATGCTACAAAGTTGTTCTCTAAACCCATAAATAATAGGAAGGCTTATACACTCATTCAACTAGAAGACTATATCCTGTTTGTATTTCCAAGGAGTTAAAAGAAGTTAACTGTAAAGCTTGTAAAATATTAAGTCTAAATATCACACTGAGCCTTGAATTGCTCTTTAAGTAACATCCCTCTGCTGTAAAAATCCATTTGCAATAAATTTTCATATGCAAGCTAGAGGATTTCAAAGTCTTTCTGGAAGGCCCATGGGCCCTATGCAATTTTTACTTGTTACATTCTTTCCTCTGAGTGCTAAGATATTCATTGTTAGAGGGACTTAGTCTATTACCTTAAAATCAAGTCCCAGTCAATTATTATATATTCATTTTCATTTTATGTGGATAAATGCTTTGGTGTTACAAAAAAAATGCTCAACCACCAAAAGTGTCAGTTGCATATTATCATTTGCAGAACAGTGAAATAAACATGTATATATAAATTTTCCAGTTGCTTTTATATATCGGAAAGCCTTCAGAGAAGACGAACCTTAAAAATGAGCTCTCATGGTAAAATGAAACCAAATTTAGTGTTTATAATTTTCTGAATGCAATTATTTATGTATTGCAGTGCTCCTAAAATTGTAATTAAGGTGATCAGAGGAGTACTTTGAAGCTTGCTGAGAATAACTAATATAATCATCAGAATTTGAGGTATCTTTCGTTTGGCTAGTTAGTGTAGGAATGACATGTAGCGCAAGAAGGAAAATATTTCACACTGGAAGAATTTTTACTGAATGCCGATAGTTTTGATCAGGCAGGGAATCTTAACACTAAAATTAACCTTCTTATATGCCTAAATTACTAAATCTTTCTTTTTTTCTTGCAGGTGTGTGTGTGTGTTTGTGTGTGTGCCTAACAAATATATAAATTGAAGCACATATGCACACCCACACTTCTATGGCTTGTAAAGAAAAGAGCACAGTTATTAAAGCAGCTAAGAAATAAGAAAAGTGGAAAGTCGAAGATGTATTGCATTTTTAAGTATTTGGATAAGTAATCTAGAATAGGGTGTGAGAAATGCATTCTCTGGGATATTAAGTACTTTATGTTAATTATATGCCAAGATGATCACAATAAATGGAGAAGACTGTAAGTTTGGAATAAAGTAATGTATGGTAAGCAAAAGTAAGATAGTGCATTTAAGCTACCATGATCAGAACTGCCAGAGTGAATTAAAAGTCGGGGATTCAGAAATAGGACCTGGAGGTTGCTGTTCCCAAACATATTGGGCCAGTATACTGCTGGGTGGACTTAACCTGAAAGAAAATCAGAAAAAAAAATGAGACCAAATTCCACTGCTATAAAATCTTGAAAGTCTTGAGGTATACACACTTGGAAAATACAACCCTTACATGCATTTTTTTTTTTTTTTTACAATATTCACAATAACCTTGTAAATAATTAGCAATTCTAGACTTTGACCAATACACTTCCAAAACTTTGCATTGTGGATAGACCTGGTGGCTCATGCCTGTAATCCTAGTACTTTAGGAGGCTGAGGCAGGAGGATCACTTGAGGCCAAGAGTTTGAAACAAGCCTGGGCATGATAGCAAGACCCTGTGTCTACCAAAAAACAAAACAAACAAGAAACAACAAAACCCAGAAAAGCCTCTGTATTGTCGTAAATTATGGAGTAAAATGTATCCATTGAATTTAGGGACAAAGAATAAAGACTTTGATTATTAAATGAAGAAAGAACATTCTGGAATATTGGTAATGGTGCCATCTGTCAGCCGATATTATAACTTCAGCAGTAGCCCGTTTTTGTCCAGTAGAGCATTTTTTTTTTATGATCAGCTTTTGTTGTATTCTATTCTTGCTGTTTTTAAAGACTAAATGTTAAACAGAAAAATGAAAGTGCCAACATTAGTAATAGAAGCACAGACCCCATAAACTTAATACTATAGAGAAAAGTTGGCCTCAAATACATCAACAAATATTTAGACTCTGTGGTTTGTGGGGTTTAATTGGGTTGACTGTGTATATTGCTGAGGACATTTTTTAAATGAGATAGTTTATTAGGGAAATATCTTAAATGGTCTTAATGTGTCTTTGAAGATTTTTGCAAATAGATACTTTCTTCTTTAAAACATATGCTTATTGTTTTCAAGTGTCACATAGTGGATTTCCAGTATTCTTTGCAAGGATGTGTTGTGTGTAAAGAAAGTTTGAGTATACAAGCCTGATGTTAAAATTTACTAGCTGTTTGATTTTTTGGCTAATTATTTAACTTTTGTTAACATCAAAGTTCTCATCTACAATTTGAAGATAAAGAGGATTTTATCACAGGTTTTTGTAGTTACATGTCAGGATAACAAATGAATTTAGCCCAATCCCTGACATGGTTGGGTGCTCAATAAATGTGATAATGATTACATATTTTAACTCTAAATTCTAAATGGTTACCAGTGGGTTACAGTGTGGACATCACTGAAAAGAGATATTGAATTAGAAAACTGCTAAGCAGGGTGATGATCATAAAAATAAGTCTCTTTAGAATGGAAATCAGAAACCAAGGATGAGTATCACAATGATGTTGGAAGGTTGACTTATCACATAATGGTATATTAGAATGAGAGTTTACTCCTCTACTCCTTATTTTCTTTAGAATAAAATACAACTTTCCTTATAAGAGTTTCAAAGTTCGTGAAGATTTGATTTCTGTTCAGACTTCTAGTGGCATCTTTTATGGTACTGCTGTTACGTCCCATGCCCCAGCCATGCTAAACTACTGTTAGTCACAAAGATGCACCATGGCCTCTTGCATGGTACTCTGTGCCTAGAACATGATTTTCATAATTAACAAGGCTTTTCTAAATCATCCTTTTCATCTCATTTTGGTCATTTTTATCCTTCCCATTACCTATCTAATGTGTTCCTATATATTGGCACAAGAGGAATGGGCATGCTTTTCAAATTGTATTGCTTAATTGTTTTTATCTTTCATTAGACTGTGAGCTCTGTGATGATGGCTCACATTTAATTTCTGTATCTTACACAGTGCATGGCACAGAATAGGTAGCTAATGGATATTTATAGATGAAAGAAAAAAAATGAATGAGTTTTGAGGTAGAGGTTAATATAAGTGTAATTAAAAAATATTGTGAAATTATTTTATCAAGTTCACAACACTAAGAAGTGGTACAAATATAAAATGTTTTAAAAGATGGTTTGGCAAAATCAATGCATAGCAATAATGAATACTTACATAAGCATTACCAAGGGCACTAGGGAATAGGATTAAGAGCCCTTACTCCTGGGACACCTGGTCCTAATACACATTGGATGACCTCTGTAAAGTCACTTAACTTCCTTACCTATAGTAGTTTTATCAATACAGTAGGGATAATAAGGTTTATGTACCTGAAAACAGAAAGTTGAATAAAATAATTTCTTCTAGCTCTAAAACATGGATTTTTAGACCAACTGTGAAATTGGAGACTTTTAGATAAAAAAATTCAGTATGCATATTTAAAAAGTAACCATTGTTAGTACAGTGTGTGCAGGGTGGGTGGAGTGTGCAGGCAAGCAGGAGGATATGGGTGTTGTGATGAAAGAGGATCCTATATGGAAATAAATGACTGGAGATTATACAAAATTGGAAATTTTGAACAGATATAATCATTTCAGTTAAAAATTATAAACATTTACACATGATCTACATATGTATTTTAAAAGTTTAATTGTGATGTGTATGACCACATATTCATATATAGTTCATGTTTATTTCAATATCTTAAGAAGGTGTTATTGCCCTTGGTATTAACTATTGCTATCTTATGAAAAGCTCAGTGAATACAAACGGTATGTATAAAGGTATTACTTTTGAGAGAGATTGTATTTGCTTGTCGGTTCGGGCCATATTTTAGATACAGTGAAATCCTCTTGCTTTCCAACTATAATACCTCTCCATGATAATGTATTAGTCTTGGTGTCAAATTTTCTGTGAATAAAAATCTTAGTGAGAGACTAGGTGGCAGAATTTGAGATGGAAATCAGCTGGTCTAAAAGCCTAGTGATGCACATTTTCAAAAGAAGGAAAGAAAAAAGCGATATATTCAATGTAAAAAGAATATTTTAAAATGGAAGAAGTGGAGGTAATTGAATAAAATGGTAGGATATTTTGAGTTGAAGAGAATATTAATATGTCAGGAGATACAAATAGAGCAGAAAGAATCATAAAAGTTGACTATGAAAATCTTAAGAAATAGAAAGTGAAAGATAAATAAACCCAAAACTAAAAATTTAAATAGAAAGCTGTTTGAAGTGCTTTATCTTTACAGATTTAAAAATAAAACATTAGAATTAGACTATTAGAACGGTTATTATAATATACCACAGAAGGGAGATGAGAGCCTTAAAAATAACTCAGAAGTAACAGAAGAGTGAAAAGTAAGGTAGACTTCTAAGGCCATTAATATGAATACTAGAATAAAGTCACTAACAGTTTGTAATTAAGATTTAAAAAGGAAGATGTGAAATTTCACATATTTCACAATAATATGTGAAACAAAATTTCAATCATTCATAAATACATTACTGCACTTCAAATTAAGGCCCTACCATGTGCTAAGTGCTATCAAGTCATGGGTTTATAAAAATACATATTGTGACTTCCATGCATCTATGGCTTATTGAGAGAATTGGAGAAGTGACTCAAGAATTACAATACCAACTGGGCTTACACCTGTGATCCCAGGACTTTGGGAGACTGAGGCAGGTGGATTGCTTGAGCTCACGAGTTTGAGACCAGCCTGGGCAAAATGGCAAAACCCTGTCTCTAAAAAAACACAACAAAAACGTTAGCTGTGCACACCCCTGTACTTCCATCTACTCAAGAGGCTGAGGTAGGAGGTTGGCTTGAGCCTGGGAGGTGGAGGTTGCAGTGAGCCGAGATCCTGCCACTGCACTCCAGCCTAGGCAATAGAGCCAGACCTTGACTCAAAATAATAATAATAATAATAATATTAATAAGTAATAATAGTAATTATAATACCATGGATAAGTGATGCCATACATACAATAGCAGTAAGCATAGGGTGCTAAATAGGCCTACTGGGTCGGGGGAAGAGGAAAGAATTTTAACATGGAAGGAATCTTTCAATTCTGCCTTGACAATGAGGAAGGAATACCAAACTGAATCCTAGGAAACTCATGTGTGCCGGGGAAGGGATGAGAAAATGGAATTGGAAATGGAGTCTAGAGCAAGTAACAAGGCACAGAGGAGTGGGTCTCACTTGGAGTTAGCAGTTCTGTCTTTTTGAGGATACATGGTTTCAGGAAGGCAGGAAGTGAGACCAAGGGGAAATGATCCAGATTTGGCAGGACTAACATGAGCAGATTTTTGCATTGGGAAGTCTCCCTTGCTGGTGTTGTATTGAATTAATTTAGCAAAATGAAGCCTGCAGACTTGGGGTGGAGGCGCTGAAAATGGCACAGGAAAGAATGAAGATGGCGTAAACTGCAACTGATGTCAAGTAGACATAGTAATGAAAATTAACACAAAAGAACCAGCAGGACGTGGTTATGTTACCGAAACACCAGGGGTTTGGTCTAGATCCTGCTCTCTCTACACAGAAAGCCAGTGACTGAGACTATGAGTATTGCCAAGGAAGAAGGATTTAATTGGGTGCTGCAGGAGATGGGAACTCATTCTCAAATCCATCTCCCTGATCCACCCAAACTAGGGGTTTATACAGCAGGGAAGAAATGTAACAATGTGTAAGAACAGGAACTAGGGAAGGACAAAGAAGCAATTATGAGGAATGAGGGGTCCAGCATCTTGATTGTCTAAATGTGGTGATCTGATGAGTTTTGGTTCTTTGACTGAAACTTCAGTTCTTTGACTGAAACTCAAACTTTTTTTTTTGAGAGGCCTGGAGGTTTGTTCCTGAGGAAGGAACTCAGATAAAATAAATACAAGGTTGAAGCTCTAAGACCAGAAGGGCCAATTTCTGTGTTTATCTAGAAAACTACCTATGGGACTGTTGGATCGATTTCAGTTGTATAAAATGTGTGTGGGGATAGGAGAGGGAAAATGCTAGAATAGATAAATTGTAGGTTTGAGTGACAAAAAATGATGGTGTCATCCATAGTGATAGGCATGCTAGAGGACTAAGGTGGTAAGTGATGAATTCTGCTTCACATGTTTGTGGCTTTGTGCTTATGAGAAATATAGATAGTTATGTTCTGGAAGCATTCAAATGCAAGAGTTTGGAGCACAGAAGTACAGTATGGGTCATGTCATGGCCACAGATAAAATCACCCAGGAATAAAATGAAGAAAGAGACAAGTATTTCTAAAGTGAGAAACATTTGTGGAACACTAGCACTAAAAGAAACCAAAAAGAAATATCCTGAAATATAGAAAATTTGAGTCATAGTTGAAGGCCTAGCTTATTATATAATACCAGAATAAAATATTGGAATAATGGAAAATATGATAATCATTTTTGTGTGTGATGTGGAGAGAAATGCAAACCTTGACTCATGGTAACACTCAACTGTAAGCTTTAGGCATGAAATGACATAAGAAAAATGGAGCAGTGAAAATTCTTCTTATGAAAAAACTATAGTAAGTTAAATTTTAAAAGTACTAATGACTCAATTTCAAGTAGAACTATCCCATGACTTCACTTAAGTCTTGTTCCGGATGTCTTTCAAATTATGACAGTAATAACCAGTCATGCATTCTGGTTCACTGGTCTTCTGTGAAGCACTATGAGTGTAAAAATAATTTAAATCTTTGGAAAAGCAATATTCAAAGTCATTTCAGAATAATGAAGACAGTACAACTGTGGCAAAAGTTGAAGTGCGTTAAAGAGATCTGCACTTTGAAAGAGATTTTTAAAAATCATTGGTGGTCATAAAAGAATAAATTGGGCCATCCTTTCACTGTAATAAAACTTAAATTATTGCCAAATGATTTGTTAGTTGAGTTTCTGAATTATTTTGTCTCACTTTAATATGGTTGTTTTCTTTGTAATATAACTTTTTCTCCATGTAAGAAATGATCATGTAGACCACTTTTTTAAAAGCTATGCAAAAATCATCAAAATAGAAAAATAATATAAGTAATCATTAGCCAATCACATTCCTGGATGGGGATCAGTGATGCGTATTAAATGTGCTTATGTTCATTGGCACATCACAATTTTGATTGTTAATGTACTATAGTCAATTTCTCTGGAGTCTGTTTTTCTCTTAGAAAGTCCCAAAGAAAATGAAGTCTATTAAACTAGTGGGAAATGGTACATAGCACCATGGAACTTCATTAATACTGAGCCAGAAAAAAGTTTACTTTTGATTTATTCTCTAAAGGCAGGATTTTTCTAGGCAAACCCAAGATGTTTGTGAAATATGGGAAAGATATTAAATGGCTTCAAATCATCCTCAAGTACACTGTGGGTACCATTTTAAACACAATTGACATTCTTTTTAGTATCTTTCCGAGAACTCCTACTAGGCAGCTCTTTGTTAGCTTAGGTCTATTTAACTATTCTTAAAAAAGTTAAAACTGCTTATCTTTGAATACATTTCATAGTTCTATATCTTTACTAAAAGGAACCAAATCGATTAATCATATGTAGTGATATTTTACTATATGTAAGACTGTAAAAAGGATTTAACAAATCCTTCTATATGATGCAGCTCATAGTATTAGTTTATAAAACCAAGTATGCAGTTTTCAATTCATTCTCAAAACAACTGCATTATCTGATGCTCCTTTTTAAAAATCATATGAAAGTGTTTGGTTACAAATGTTACATTTTTAAATCAAAATGTTATTTTTCAAGCTAAGTTTATTATTCAGATGGGATGATTTTCCCAAAGTAAATAGCTGTGTGTGTGTGTGTGTGTGTGTGTGTGTGTGTGTGTGTGTGTGTGTAACGGATACAGATATGTTCAAATGACTACTGGACCATTTCTATTCGTAGTAGTTTCAAGGCCTAAATATTGTTATCATTGCATAGGAATGGTGAAATGGAAGTGGTGGACCTCTTTCTCTACAAATGTACAGACAGATGAAAACCTACTTTAGTTAGTAGCTTGGTTATAAGTCTTAAATTTTAATTTTAAAAAGTATATGATATTTTAATAGAAGAGACTATCTTCAGTTTTTATTTATAAGCTTAAGTTGCATACTGGTGGCATCATTACTTGGTTGAGAAGATCATTCTAGTTTTTATTGCTGTAAGAAGCTAACCTTTTCATTAACTATAATAAAAACTTAATGCTTTTAAAGTGAGAGTAGTTCTTATAAAGTGGTGAAATGATCACATGTGAAAAGTCTGTAGGATGTTTCGGGAGAGGTTATAGCAAGAATGTTTAAAAGTTTTACTCTTTTAACTCAAATTGAAGGGTAGATATTCCAGTTCTGGTACAGCAGAGTACCTACTACTGCTCTAATTCTTTCATAGATAATAAACTCTGGAAAATATGAAAAACAATTATCTAAAGCTTTGGAAAGCCACAGAAAGCAGCCAGATACTAGGCAGAAGTCAAACGTGGAGGATGAAAATAACTTTATGTGAAATTTCCATTGTTACAGCTTTATCTTGAACACCTTGTAGGGTGGCGTCTTAGTCTGATTGTGCTGTTATACCAAAATACTTGAGACTGGGTAGTTTATAAAGGATTGAAATTTATCTCTCTCAGTTTTGGAGACTGGGAAGTCCTTGAGCAAGGCACTGGCATTTGGTGTCTTAGGAGGGTCTTCTTGCTCTGTCCTCACATGGCAGAAGGGGTGAAATGGTATCCTCACATGGCAAGGTGTAAAAGGGCAAAAAAATAAAGAGCACTGAATTTTTGAATAACAGAAGAGCAGGACAGAATGAATCCAGTCTCTCAAGCCCTTTTATTTATTTATTTTTAATTTTTTTCTGTTTTATTTATTTTATCTTTTTTTATACTGTACATTCTGGGATACACATGTAGAACGTGCAGGTTTGTTACACAGGTATACACGTGCCATGGTGGTTTGCGAGACCCATCAACTCCTCATCTATATTAGGTATTTCTCCTAATGCTATCCCTTCCTTAGCCCCACACCCGCTGACAGGCCCTGGTATGTGATGTTCCCCTCCCTGTGTCCATGTGTTCTCATTGTTGTACTTCCACTTACGAGTGAGAACGTGCGATTTCTGTTAATAGATTTGTGTTTTCTGTTCCTGTGTTAGCTTGTCTTAAGCTCTTTTATTTATTTATTTATTTTTTAAATTTATTTATTATTATTATACTTTAAGTTCTAGGGTACATGTGCATAATGTGCAGGTTTGTTACATATGTATACTTGTGCCATGTTGGTGTGCTGCACCCATCAACTCGTCAGCACCCATCAACTCGTCATTTACATCAGGTATAACTCCCAATGCAATCCCTCCCCCCTCCCCCCTCCCCATGATAGGCCCCGGTGTGTGATGTCCCCCTTCCCGAGTCCAAGTGATCTCATTGTTCAGTTCCCACCTATGAGTGAGAACATGCGGTGTTTGGTTTTCTGTTCTTGTGATAGTTTGCTAAGAATGATGGTTTCCAGCTGCATCCATGTCCCTACAAAGGACACAAACTCATCCTTTTTGATGGCTGCATAGTATTCCATGGTGTATATGTGCCACATTTTCTTAATCCAATCTCACACCAGTATACATCTTAAGCTCTTTTATAAGGGCTCTGATGCTATCCTTGAGAGTGAGAGGTGAAGCCGGCTGAGCTTCTGGGTTGGGTGGGTCCTTCGAGAACTTTTCTTCTAGCTAAAGGATTGTAAACACACCAATCTGCGCTCTGTGTCTAGCTAAAGGTTTGTAAACACACCAATCAGCACTCTGTAAAAACACACTGATCAGTGCTCTGTGTCTAGCTAAAGATTTCTAAACGCAGCAATCAGCACTATGTAAAAACTCACCAATCAACACTCTGTGTCTAGCTAAAGGTTTGTAAACGCACCAGTCAGCACTCTGTAAAAATGCACCAATCAGCACTCTGTGTCTAGCTAACAGTTTGTAAATGCACCAATCAGTACTCTATAAAAATGCACCAATCAGTGCTCTGTGTCTAGCTAAAGGTTTGTAAACACACCAATCAGCAGTCTGTAAAAATGGACCAGTCAGCACTCTGTAAAATGGACCAATCAGCGCTCTGTAAAATGGACCAATCAGCAGGACGTGGATGAGGCCAAATAAGGGCATAAAAGCTGACCATCTGAGACAGCCGGGGCAACCTGCTCGGGTCCCTTTGTGCGCTGTGGTAGCTTTGTTCTTTCTTCACAATGAAGTCTTGCTGGCTCACTCTCTGGGTGCGCACTGCCTTTATGAGCTCTCACATTCACCGTGAAGGGCTGCAGCTTTACTCCTGAGGCCAGTGAGACCACAACTCACAGGGAGGAACGAACAACTCCGGACGCGCCACCTTTAAGAGCTGTAACACTCACTGTGAAGGTCTGCGGCTTCACTCCTGAAGTCAGCAAGACCATGAACCCACCAGAAGGAAGAAACTGTGTACACATCTGAACATCTGAAGGAACAAACTCTGGACACACCATCTTTAAGAACTGTAACACTCGGGGGCGGAGCAAGATGGCCGAATAGGAACAGCTCCAGTCTCCAACTCCCAGTGCGAGCGACACAGAAGACCGGTGATTTCTGCATTTTCAACTGAGGTACTGGGTTCATCTCACTGGGGAGTGCCGGACGATCAGTGCTGGTCAGCTGCTGCAGCCCGACCAGCGAGAGCTGAAGCAGGGCGAGGCATTGCCTCACCTGGGAAGCGCAAGGGGGAAGGGAATCCCTTTTCCTAGCCAGGGGAACTGAGACACACAACACCTGGAAAATCGGGTAACTCCCACCCCAATACTGCGCTTTAAGCAAACAGGCACACCAGGAGATCATATCCCACACCTGGCCGGGAGGGTCCCACACCCACAGAGCCTCCCTCATTGCTAGCACAGCAGTCTGTGATCTACCGGCAAGGCAGCAGCGAGGCTGGGGGAGGGGCGCCCGCCATTGCTGAGGCTTTAGTAGGTAAACAAAGCTGCTGGGAAGCTCGAACTGGGTGGAGCTCACAGCAGCTCAAGGAAACCTGCCTGTCTCTGTAGACTCCACCTCTGGGGACAGGGCAATAACAAACACAGCCGAAACCTCTGCAGACGCAAACGACTCTGTCTGACAGCTTTGAAGAGAGCAGTGGATCTCCCAACACAGAGGTTGAGATCTGAGAAGGGACAGACTCCCTGCTCAAGTGGGTCCCTGACCCCTGAGTAGCCTAACTGGGAGACATCCCCCACTAGGGGCAGTCTGACACCCCACACCTCACACGGTGGAGTACACCCCTGAGATGAAGCTTCCAAAGCAAGAATCAGACAGGTACACTCGCTGTTCAGAAATATTCTATCTTCTGCAGCCTCTGCTGCTGATACCCAGGCAAACAGGGTCTGGAGTGGACCTCAAACAATCTCCAACAGACCCACAGCTGAGGGTCCTGACTGTTAGAAGGAAAACTATCAAACAGGAAGGACACCTACACCAAAACCCCATCAGTACATCACCATCATCAAAGACCAGAGGCAGATAAAACCACAAAGATGGGGAAAAAGCAGGGCAGAAAAGCTGGAAATTCAAAAAATAAGAGCGCATCTCCCCCGGCAAAGGAGCGCAGCTCATCACCAGCAACGGATCAAAGCTGGACGGAGAATGACTTTGACGAGATGAGAGAAGAAGGCTTCAGTCCATCAAATTTCTCAGAGCTAAAGGAGGAATTACGTACCCAGCACAAAGAAACTAAAAATCTTGAAAAAAAAGTGGAAGAATTGATGGCTAGAGTAATTAATGCAGAGAAGGTCATAAACGAAATGAAAGAGATGAAAACCATGACACGAGAAATACGTGACAAATGCACAAGCTTCAGTAACCGACTTGTTCAACTGGAAGAAAGAGTATCTGCGATTGAGGATCAAATGAATGAAATGAAGCGAGAAGAGAAACCAAAAGAAAAAAGAAGAAAAAGAAATGAACAAAGCCTGCAAGAAGTATGGGATTATGTAAAAAGACCAAATCTACGTCTGATTGGGGTGCCTGAAAGTGAGGGGGAAAATGGAACCAAGTTGGAAAACACTCTTCAGGATATCATCCAGGAGAACTTCCCCAACCTAGTAGGGCAGGCCAACATTCAAATCCAGGAAATACAGAGAACGCCACAAAGATACTCCTTGAGAAGAGCAACTCCAAGACACTTAATTGCCAGATTCACCAAAGTTGAAATGAAGGAAAAAATCTTAAGGGCAGCCAGAGAGAAAGGTCGGGTTACCCACAAAGGGAAGCCCGTCAGACTAACAGCAGATCTCTCGGCAGAAACTCTCCAAGCCAGAAGAGAGTGGGGGCCAATATTCAACATTCTTAAAGAAAAGAATTTTCAACCCAGAATTTCATATCCAGCCAAACTAAGTTTCATAAGTGAAGGAGAAATAAAATCCTTTACAGATAAGCAAATGCTTAGAGATTTTGTCACCACTAGGCCTGCCTTACAAGAGACCCTGAAGGAAGCACTAAACATGGAAAGGAACAACCGGTACCAGCCATTGCAAAAACATGCCAAAATGTAAAGACCATCGAGGCTAGGAAGAAACTGCATCAACTAACGAGCAAAATAACCAGTTAATATCATAATGGCAGGATCAAGTTCACACATAACAATCTTAACCTTAAATGTAAATGGACTAAATGCTCCAATTAAAAGACACAGACTGGCAAACTGGATAAAGAGTCAAGACCCATCAGTCTGCTGTATTCAGGAGACCCATCTCACACGCAGAGACATACATAGGCTCAAAATAAAGGGATGGAGGAAGATTTACCAAGCAAATGGAGAACAAAAAAAAGCGGGGGTTGCAATACTAGTCTCTGATAAAACAGACTTTAAACCATCAAAGATCAAAAGAGACAAAGAAGGCCATTACATAATGGTAAAGGGATCAATTCAACAGGAAGAGCTAACTATCCTAAATATACATGCACCCAATACAGGAGCACCCAGATTCATCAAGCAAGTCCTTAGAGACTTACAAAGAGACTTAGACTCCCATACAATAATAATGGGAGACTTCAACACTCCACTGTCAACATTAGACAGATCAACGAGACAGAAAGTTAACAAGGATATCCAGGAATTGAACTCATCTCTGCAGCAAGCAGACCTAATAGACATCTTTAGAACTCTCCACCCCAAATCAACAGAATATACATTCTTCTCAGCACCACATCGTACTTACTCCAAAATCGACCACATAATTGGAAGTAAAGCACTCCTCAGCAAATGTACAAGAACAGAAATTATAACAAACTGTCTCTCAGACCACAGTGCAATCAAACTAGAACTCAGGACTAAGAAACTAAATCAAAACTGCTCAACTACATGGAAACTGAACAACCTGCTCCTGAATGACTACTGGGTACAGAACGAAATGAAGGCAGAAATAAAGATGTTCTTTGAAACCAATGAGAACAAAGATACAACATACCAGAATCTCTGGGACACATTTAAAGCAGTGTGTAGAGGGAAATTTATAGCACTAAATGCCCACAAGAGAAAGCAGGAAAGATCTAAAATTGACACTCTAACATCGCAATTAAAAGAACTAGAGAAGCAAGAGCAAACACATTCAAAAGCTAGCAGAAGGCAAGAAATAACTAAGATCAGAGCAGAACTGAAGGAGAGAGAGACACAAAAAACTCTCCAAAAAATCAATGAATCCAGGAGTTGGTTTTTTGAAAAGATCAACAAAATTGACAGACCACTAGCAAGACTAATAAAGAAGAAAAGAGAGAAGAATCAAATCGACGCAATTAAAAATGATAAAGGGGATATCACCACCGACCCCACAGAAATACAAACTACCATCAGAGAATACTATAAACACCTCTACACAAATAAACTGGAAAATCTAGAAGAAATGGATAATTTCCTGGACACTTACACTCTTCCAAGACTAAACCAGGAAGAAGTTGAATCCCTGAATAGACCAATAGCAGGCTCTGAAATTGAGGCAATAATTAATAGCCTACCAACCAAAAAAAGTCCAGGACCAGATGGATTCACAGCTGAATTCTACCAGAGGTACAAGGAGGAGTTGGTACCATTCCTTCTGAAACTATGGCACAAGACAGGGATGCCCTCTCTCACCACTCCTATTCAACATAGTGTTGGAAGTTCTGGCTAGGGCAATTAGGCAAGAGAAAGAAATCAAGGGTATTGAGTTAGGAAAAGAAGAAGTCAAATTGTCCCTGTTTGCAGATGACATGATTGTATATTTAGAAAACCCCATTGTCTCAGCCCAAAATCTCCTTAAGCTGATAAGCAACTTCAGCAAAGTCTCAGGATACAAAATTAATGTGCAAAAATCACAAGCATTCGTATACACCAGTAACAGACAAACAGAGAGCCAAATCAGGAATGAACTTCCATTCACAGTTGCTTCAAAGAGAATCAAATACCTAGGAATCCAACTGACAAGGGATGTAAAGGACCTCTTCAAGGAGAACTACAAACCACTGCTCAGTGAAATCAAAGAGGACACAAACAAATGGAAGAACATACCATGCTCATGGATAGGAAGAATCAATATCGTGAAAATGGCCATACTGCCCAAGGTAATTTATAGATTCAATGCCATCCCCATCAAGCTACCAATGAGTTTCTTCACAGAATTGGAAAAAACTGCTTTAAAGTTCATATGGAACCAAAAAAGAGCCCGCATCTCCAAGACAATCCTAAGTCAAAAGAACAAAGCTGGAGGCATCACGCTACCTGACTTCAAACTATACTACAAGGCTACAGTAACCAAAACAGCATGGTACTGGTACCAAAACAGAGATATAGACCAATGGAACAGAATAGAGTCCTCAGAAATAATACCACACATCTACAGCCATCTGATCTTTGACAAACCTGAGAGAAACAAGAAATGGGGAAAGGATTCCCTATTTAATAAATGGTGCTGGGAAAATTGGCTAGCCATAAGTAGAAAGCTGAAACTGGATCCTTTCCTTACTCCTTATACGAAAATTAATTCAAGATGGATTAGAGACTTAAATGTTAGACCTAATACCATAAAAATCCTAGAGGAAAACCTAGGTAGTACCATTCAGGACATAGGCATGGGCAAAGACTTCATGTCTAAAACACCAAAAGCAACAGCAGCAAAAGCCAAAATTGACAAATGGGATCTCATTAAACTAAAGAGCTTCTGCACAGCAAAAGAAACTACCATCAGAGTGAACAGGCAACCTACAGAATGGGAGAAAATTTTTGCAATCTACTCATCTGACAAAGGGCTAATATCCAGAACCTACAAAGAACTCAAACAAATTTACAAGAAAAAAACAAAGAACCCCATCAAAAAGTGGGCAAAGGATATGAACAGACATTTCTCAAAAGAAGACATTCATACAGCCACAGACACATGAAAAAATGCTCATCATCACTGGCCATCAGAGAAATGCAAATCAAAACCACAATGAGATACCATCTCACACCAGTTAGAATGGCGATCATTAAAAAGTCAGGAAACAACAGGTGCTGGAGAGGATGTGGAGAAATAGGAACACTTCTACACTGTTGGTGGGATTGTAAACTAGTTCAACCATTATGGAAAACAGTATGGCGATTCCTCAAGGATCTAGAACTAGATGTACCATATGACCCAGCCATCCCATTACTGGGGATATACCCAAAGGATTATAAATCATGCTGCTATAAAGACACATGCACACGTATGTTTATTGCGGCACTATTCACAATAGCAAAGACTTGGAATCAACCCAAATGTCCATCAGTGACAGATTGGATTAAGAAAATGTGGCACATATACACCATGGAATACTATGCAGCCATCAAAAAGGATGAGTTTGTGTCCTTTGTAGGGACATGGATGCAGCTGGAAACCATCATTCTTAGCAAACTATCACAAGAACAGAAAACCAAACACCGCATGTTCTCACTCATAGGTGGGAACTGAACAATGAGATCACTTGGACTCGGGAAGGGGAACATCACACACCGGGGCTTATCATGGGGAGGGGGGAGGGGGGAGGGATTGCATTAGGAGTTTTACCTGATGTCAATGACGAGTTGATAGGTGCAGCACACCAATATGGCACAAGTATACATATGTAACAAACCTGCACGTTATGCACATGTACCCTACAACTTAAAGTATAATAATAATAATAAAAAAAAAGAACTGTAACACTCACCGCAAGGGTCCGCAGCTCCATTCTTGAAGTCAGTGAGACCAAAAACCTACCAGAAGGAGCCAATTCTGGACACAAGAGTTCCACCTTCATGACTTAATCACCTCTGAAAAGTTCCCCCCGTCTTAATACTATCACACTATTTAATTTCAACAAATGAGTTTAGGGGGATACATTCAGGTTATAGTCGTTGGCTAACATTTGATAACATTTCTCATTTTTGGTGTCTTAAAGAACTAGGGAACAAAGGTTGGGTCAATCATAGCTAGTAGAAATGTATGGAAGAAATTCCAGGAAGGGAAGATACAGAAGGCAAGGGAGGAAACCCATATTCTGTGTATAAACTCTACCCAGATTTCTGGCTGATCCCTGCGCCTTCTAGTATGGTGGAGTATTGAAGCGTTCCAACTAAGACTAAAAACTGAAATTTGAGCTCCAGCCTTTGCCCAGGAGACAGAGTTTTCTGTTTGAATTTAGGCAAATTATTAATAAATGTCTGCTAAAACAGCAACAAAAACAAAACAACCCTCTTTAGAAGAATGTAAGAACACAGAATGTTGACTACATACAGGTCCCAAAGTCAGGAATACGATCTTGCTTTTTTTCCCAAAGGGAGACATTTTCTCATCCCTTAAGGTTGCTTGCTGCAAACAAAGCCCTGAGAATGGCCCTAGTATAGAGATGTCAGGGCTTGAATGCTTGTCATTTCCTGTAAGAACTCTTGTTCAGGGACTCTCAGAGCCAGAACACATTGCCTCTCTCCACACCCATTGTTCTATTCCCCTACTTTAAACTGGTCAGTGATAAGAAAGAAAAAGTTACTGAGACAAAGAATGAAAAGACCTTGGAAAGAACTGAAGGCATTAACCGGGAGTTCTTGGGCTGTATGAGGGAGAGGACAATTCTAACTATTCCAAAAATGGTAACTGGTTTACCGGGTAGTATTTTCCTAATCCCATACTTTTGTTAGTGATTATGTTCAGAAATTCAATATAAGCAAAGAAACAAATATATAAGTTAAAGTGCCATTAATTTAGGAGGACAGTATTTCAAATATTTGAAACCTAACTATATAGTTTTCAGTTGGCATGATTTCTTGCATTCTTATAACTTTGCAATATTAAACTACTTGGTGATTATTTTGTAAATGTAATCTACTGCTGGGTTCTTTTTTTTTTTTTTTTTTTTTTTTTTTTTTGTGGCAGAGTTTTGCTCTGTCGCCCAGACTGGAGTGCAGTGGCGCCATCTCAGCTCACTGCAAGCTCCGCCTCCTGGGTTCACGCCATTCTCCTGCCTCAGCCTCCCAGGTAGCTGGGACTACTGGCACCCGCCAGCATGCCCGGCTAATTTTTTGTATTTTTAGTAGAGACAGGATTTCACCATGTTAGCCAGGATGGTCTCGATCTCCTGACCTCATGATCCGCCTGCCTTGGCCTCCCAAAGTGCTGGCCAACTGCTGAGTTCTAAAGCAATTTTTAGTTGCTTCCCTTTTGTGGAGGATCTAAAAGAAACCATTACGTAATAATTGGTGTAAATAATCTGGTAATTGTCATTCTTAGAAAGTTTGTTAACTAAAAAGTAAACTTATTTTAATGACATGTCAGCTCTTTTAGCAAGTGTCAACTTGAGTTCATGTGCTCTTTAGGAGGTATGATGTAGTGTATGGACTTTGCGGATTACTTATGCAAGCTATTTAAGAAACTGACAGTTAATATTTTTGTTAGCTTAGCGTAATTATAATCAATTAAGGAAGGCAATAAAAATATTTATTTTGTAAGTTTTAATCAAGAATATCTATACTGAAAGAGTATAATTATAGTCCTATTTTTTCATGGAAAAATATTTTATTATGCTGTCAAACAGGAAATGTGTCATAATAACTTTAGACATTTTAATCTAGCTGATAATAGTTCCAGTATAGCAAGAAACTGATATTTTGGTAGAAAAATTAGATACAGAAAAGATAAAAAAATGCGACCCAGAGAGACATTTTACATAAGCTATATGTAAAAAAGAAGCTTCAACTTAATAAATTTCTTTTAAAAACACCTGGTTTTAATTATCTGTAATTTCCTTTTCCACTTCTGAATACAATATTATATCTATGTGTATAGTATACATTTGGATATACTAAGGATAGTTCAAATATTTTCCAATTGCAGTAGTAAAAACAAAATGTAACATATCCTATAACCTGTATGATAAACTTTTGACACAGATTTTCTTAACAGAAGACATGGGATCCAAGGATCATACGTGAACACAAAAAATGTTGACAGGATATCCTAGTAGTCAACAGCTATTTGTGTTGACTTAGTCAAATGAAAATATCTGGGAAGAAGAGCTCCAGGGGAAAGCCAAAGAGATTAACAGATAATCTGATAAATTTGTCTATTAAGCACGGTCAAAAGGTGTTTGACAAGTCTGTTGGTATGTTAGTAAAATTAGCTTAAGGTGCATGGAAAATTAAGATTTTTAAGATTTGTTATAGAATTTATTATTGCAGACAAATAAACACTTCGTGTCCTCCTTCTGAAGGGAAGAGTATTATATTCGGCTTGGTTTGACCAATGAAACGTGGTGACACACATCCCATCAAAGCAGAAACTTTAAATGTAAGAATGTGATTCAGCTTAACTTTCCATTTTTTCACCCCACAAGTGGCATGTTCCAAATTGGACTTTCTCTTTTAACATAGTCCACAGTATAGAAAAGATACATGGAGCATACTTGAAGGTAACTCATATCTAACGTGACCTGACATAACTCATGACCAACATGACCAACATATCCAACAAAGCCCCGCCCTTTAAAAAAAAACACATATTGGGACATTATCATTATAATAAATTATCTTGTTAATTTATTAGTGTACATGTGTATGGCTGGTACCATCCTACTGAAATGTGATAGATTCAACTACGTGACCACCCTTATGAAATTAATTAACAATTTCTCTCTATTCAATTTCCTTGATTTACTTTTATTCACTGTCTTGATGACTCCTTGATGTGAAAATTCAGCTTGCTGCCCCAGAATGTAAGCTCAAGTGTCTTATGACCAGAGTAGCTTCACCACCTAGAACTGTTCTTGACACAGATTAGGTGATGAGATTCACGAAAATCATAAGTGGATGAATACATTGAGTACATGATAAAAAAGATAAAGGATATAAATTCATAACATTTTAGGGCTGGAAAGGACATTTTTAATCATTTAGTTGAATGTGATTAGCTCTGAGTGAGACAACTGAGGCCCAGGGAGCACAGCTAATTATTGGAAGAATTGGGACTAATTACTTAGCTGTCATCTAATTTACATTTCACTATGCCACATTGTGTCCTTTGTAAGTAAATGAATTTCTTCTTTTAGTCTTCATTTTACTGTGTCCCTATGTCTATTATCCCTGTAATATTTTTGGTATTGTAAATGCTTCATAAGCTTGCTTAATTAATACATGAATAAGTAATGAATAATGTAATAATATATATTGATAAATTATATGACCTGGTAACATGTGGACTGCTTCAACTCTACTTGCTGTGGGGGAACCTTTGATCCTTATCTCTGGTATACAGTAGTATTGAAATATTTTCTTTTCATCATAGAAAGACCGTGTTTGTGTGTTTCAATGACAACATCTTTTAAGGTCAGGGTGTCTAATAGGAATACCAAGTAGGGAGTCCCTGAAAAGAAAATGATCAGATTCTTCCTCAAATGACACTTTTATTTGGAAACTTCCTGCATATTCTTGCGCAAGATAGGATATGATGATTCTTGAAGGAGGGTTGCTGGCTGTACATGGGGTGCAGCCACCCTTTGAACATCTGCACTTCCCATATGTTCTTCCCCTGAAAGTGCTGTGCTCCAGCCTAGTGCTGATCGGCCCACACAGTGCTAATCAGGGCACAGCGATGCCAGAGCATGTGGACCCAATTAAGGGCACTGCGGCCCACATGTCCATCATGACTGTTGGCAGCGTGACCTCACATCCTCAGAGCCTCATACACGCAATCTGGCAGAGGTGAGTACCCCGCTGCATTCCACTCTCAAAACATCCATCCTTGTCACCTTCAGCTTGCCTGTCAGAAACCTTGCCTGTCAGAACGGCGAGCAATAGCTCAGAGAGGTGAACTGGGCCCCTGATGACTAACAGGTGCTGGATTGCTGACACTGGCACAATTTGGAGACCCTTAAAAAATAAATCTTAAACGCCGTCCAAGTCACTAGGAAGGTGGATTTAATGAGGTGGAGCTGTATGAATATTGACATCTCAGCTCACGTTAAACCTGCATATACAACCAGTTGTGCAAAATCTCCTTTAGCCAGCTCTGAATATGGCAGAAAACTTTATTTAGGAGTGGAAAAAACATTTAGATTAAAATACAGTTACAAAGAAAGAAATGTAGGCACCTCATATCTGCATTTAGGCACTATCGTTTCTATTGTTTTGTTTGGTCACCTACATTAAGGCAAAGAAGACAGAAAAACAACGTCATTCGTGCATTCATCCATTTATTCATTAATAGTGAGTTTTTTGTTCATCTTACAATGGGCCTGGCACTGTTTGAATGCCGGAGTAAGAGTTCCTGTTTCCATGTTGCAGAAAATATAATGAGAAGCCAAAGAAAAAAGATATTGTTATTTTTTCTAATTAACATTCACAATAGAACAGAAAACAATAACATATTCCTCTCAGAACAGTTCATATTATCTTATGGCAGCAAACAGAAGAATGGGAAGAAGTCTATGCTTACAGCTGAAAGCTCCAAAGGATACTGAGATCCAAGGGTCTGGAAGGAAAGAGTCCTTGTGATTAGTGTTTAAACAGCAATTCTTGATCTGAGCCTGGGAGTAAGGGACTGGGAGAGCTGTCTCACAAATGCAGTTAGAACTAAGCCTTTTAGAGAGGAATTATTTTTTTCAGGGACAACAAACTATCTAAATACATTTTCTAAATAGATTTAAAAATGAACAGCAGGAGGACATCTTACCACATCACTGCTTTACCCAGCTTTACAATCGATAGATTTCACTGAAGTTTGCTATGAAGTTTAGTTGTTGGAAAAATAAAGGATGGCAGGGTTTTAGATGAAAAACAGGTCAAAGGGGAACTGGACTTTCAGGCAGGTGGAGCAGCAAAGGCATGGAGACGTACATCCAAGGTATCAGGCTGGGTTCGCGGATGAAAATGCAACTCAAGGACAGGGATGGATTCTGCTCACAAGCTTCACTAGGCATCTCTAGGATGTGATAGAGCTTAGAGAGCTGCGCAAACATTGCTTCTCAAGGTCTCCTTGGTAATTCTCATTGGTTGACAGTGGCAGCCAGCAGCACTTGACAAGTGAGACATGTGCATGGTCCTAGGAGCCTTTGGCAAAGGGGGTCCCTGTCTCTGGCCTTCTTTCTCAGTCCCGTAAAAACCATACCATTGCCTGGAAGTGGTTCATGCTTCTATGTAAACCAGTAATGCTACTCTTTATCAAGTCACATTCTTGGGCCTAGTTTTCATGGTTTTTTCCTGAAATTCTTACATAGTCATGCATTACCTGTTTCTGCATTGTTAGGAGCTAGAGATTTTCCATCTGTGTTCGTCCACAGTCATGTTTGGACAAGGTCTACTGTAACTGTGAAAGGATGACAAAAAATAATAATTGTGTACTAATGATAATCATAATTAATATTTTCTGAGAATTGATGTGAACCAGGCTTTATTTTGACCACAATATCTATGATAACTATACGGTATTAAAATATCTCTTTTATGGATATGGAAACTGGAGTTCAGAGAGGCCAGAAATGTATTCAAGTTTGCACAGCAAGTCATAGGTAGAGATTGGGCCTAGCTGGAGTCTGAGTGTGGATTGGAAAGGCTGGAACCATATTATGAAGAGTGCTGTGTGCCCTACCACAAGGATGGAACTTATCCTTTAGGTAATGGGGAGCTACTTAGGAGGTATAAGAGAAGTGACATGTTCATATACAAACTAGGATGGCAGCCATTGCAAAATCGAGTCTTAAAGAAGATAAATAAATTTTTCAAAGGTTATACACCTAGTGAATGGTAGAGCTAACACATTCAAGTATTAATGTTAACATTAATATTGTAATATTGTTACATTATAATTAATGTAATAATGTTTTAACAAAATAAGGCCGACATGTTAAACTATTATATCCTATGGCTTCTTTTCACCCAAGACATGGAATAAAGGGTCACATAAGCGGGTGGTCTTCCCAAGGAGGAGAAAGCTGTTGTTTCTCATTGCAGCACTCCAGGAGTTAGTCATTCTGGGTACTTACCTGTGTGGTGTGGGGGTGACACCAGGATCTGCACTGACATATAAGCTATTAGTAGCCTCCAAGCTACATTCTGCCTGAGCAATATTTAGGTGGAATTTGAGGACCACATGGGTGAAGCTGTATTGAGCTGAACTGACCCATATGAATTAACATCAGAAGGGAAGTAAGAGAAATCAATGTGGATGACTATTTTAAAAATATTTACATTAATGTTGAGATGATTTTGAAAATAAGCAATTGTCATTATTTGGTATTAACATATTTCATTATGAGCAAGAACTAAATATTCACTTATACACAGATTCTTATCAATATCTGGAGAATGTATGGGCAATGTCATTTTGCCTAGTTATTGTCAAGGTACTAGACTCTAAAGCTTTGCTACATCCCTTTACTGTCTGCACATCACATCCACTTTGCAAAGGTCAAATATGTCATGTTAGTTTCATGCCTTAGATCCAAAATTTGTTTCTTGCTTTCACTTTTGTCAAGGATGATAAGGCAGTCATGATTTAAGAATGGGGGATTTTGGGTTTTGGTGTGAGAATTCTGACATTCACAGAGCAGCATGACATACCAGTTTATGTCAAACTCATAAGCATATGTATAAATGGTAGAAAGTGCTTTCTTCAGAATTTTTTGTTAAGAAATATCCAAATTGAATGAAGGTAATCCTGGTAAATATCATTGCAAAGAGAAACCTATGTGTCAGCACAGCATCTGTTAAGATATGTTACCTCATATTTTCACTGAGCCCCCACCCACCCCATATAAACCAAAATGAAAAAAGTAAAAGCAACATCCCCTCCGACTTTCTTTTTTATGGTTAGTAAATCTCATGAAACTCAGAGTGGGATAAATCATTTTTCCCCTAATTGCTTTTATTAGCCTGCTCTTAGTTAATTGTGGTTCTAAGTTCTAAAACAGGCAGCCAGCTACCATTCACATTGGATGCACAGGACCAGGGCTGCAGGTTAGTTCAGGAGGTAACATAGAACAGACCTGTGCACCATGCAAGCAAGTACTCATGTGAAATCAACTACGGAAGATGAGAGGAAACTCAGCCAGGCAGAAAGGATGTATGAAAAGAGTGCAGATTATTTATCTAGCAAGATATAGTGACTACTACATCAAGAAAAGAAATAAAAGAAAAACTAGGAAAATTCACAATTACGAGGGAAGGAGGAAGAAAAACAAATTTGCCATCCAGAAGAACTGACATGAACATGGTGTGGTATTAGTGTTTGGATGGGCTGGAATAAAAGATCTGCTGTCAGATCAAAGCCTCAAATAGGAAAGAGAGGACACTTGGAATTTTGCAAACTAGACACAATCACAAGGTCAAGATAGGAGCTCGGTTACTGAACTTTGGTTAGAATATAGAATTAGAGTTATTACAGAGGAATGCTGGATTTTGAAGTTGTTCTCCTTAGGTTTTCGCTGTTGGAATTGTAGGAACTACGCCTTGAGTGGGGTCAAAGGAATCAAGCTATATGGATTGGAATGATGTGGAGAAGAGTGCCAAGTAGATAATTTAAGATCAAGAATAAATATATTAGGTCAATGTTTTCCATACGGAGTTCAGTGGAAGCCATTATTCTTCAACATGTTCTGAAATCAAATATCTTGGAAAATTTGGGGTCAAGCAAAACTAAAATTGGATATACTTTTTAACCACATAACTTTCCAAAGAATGTTTAAGGGTGAAATTTATCAGGTGTTTAGCATTTCCAAAATTCACTTGTCTGTAAAGTCTTAATTTTTTTTTTTCTTCCAAGGAAATCATGCTCCCGTCTCTGTGATATGTCCCAAACAAGCTTTAGGGAACAGATCCACATGACGAGGAAAGCCTCAGAGAATACAGTACTGAGACTAGAAAGCCACTCTCAAGGAAGGACCATTAGAACCAAGCCCACAATGCAATGCCTTCCACTGACTGTGACACTGTCAGATGCACAGATCGCCCTCTACTCCCCCATAGCCAGGAAATCCGGATGCATGTTATCTGTCCTAACCTTGGCATAACTCAGTTCACCCACCACCCTCCCTCACTTGCTTCCCACTACCTTTTGGATTTCTAACCCGCTTTCGGCAAATGCCCTTATCTCCTCTTTTTGCCTTCTTAATTGCACTGAAAGATGGATGTGTACTTGGAAACTCACTCTCCATGAAACCTTCATGATTGGAGGGTTTTCCTTTAACTCCTTGCATACCTAAGGTTAGGGTAACTGTCTCAGCTCCAATTTATTTCTGCTTTCTTTTATTAAAGATCTCTTGCTTTTGATCTTTCTCTCCTCCTCTTGATGAAATCTTGATAGATTCCTGGGAATACACAGCCCAACTCAAACCATTCTTTTCTAAATGTTGAACTGTCTAAATTATGGCTCAGATTGATTCTTCCCTTCACCATCCATGCTTTGACATTAACATTGTGACTTAAACATTCTCATTGATCTTGGCCTCGAGTTCGTTTGTCATTAGTTCTTCCTCTTTTCCACTGTAGCCTTCCACTCTTTTGGCGCGCCCAAACTGTGCTACCTCCTTCCAGTTTCTTACACTTCCTATCCTTCCAGCTCAAATGCTTACACACACTTCTAAGTGCAGTTCAACTTTTTGATGCAATGGTTAAAATAATGGTTTCAAACCCAGCTGCATGTTATAATTACCTAGGGAGCTTTTAAATAAACATGAGTTTCAATAAAAGTAAAAGTTAAAACCACAGTAAGATATCACTCACAGTCAGGGTGGTAGCTAAATTTTTTTTTAAAAAATGGTAACAGCAATGGTGGGCAAGACTGTGGAGAAACAAAACTCTACATATTGCCAGAATTGGAACAATTACTTTGGAATACTCTGTCAGTATCTCCTAAAGCTTAACATACACCTACCCTACCACTTAACAATTCCAATCCTAGGTATGTACTCAAGGAAAATATATGCATATGTCCACCAAGAGATGTATGAGAGAAGCTCATAGCATTATTATTTATAACAGGCCTCAAATTGAAACAAACTACATGTCAATAGGAGGATAGCTAAATAAAAATTGTAGTATTCATTCTATACAACAATTTAAGGAAACAAACTGCAGATAAACAACAAGGATAAATTTCAAGACCTTATGTGGAGTGAAAGAAGCCAGATGCATGAAGAATAAATATTCTTTTTCTCTTTAGCCTCCTACCCATGTCGTTTCCCCATTTTTACCCCTTCATCCCTCTTTCTTTATGCTTTCAACTTAGATGGTGAATCATTCCCTTTTCATTTGGATGCATCTGAAGAGGTTTTTGAATTTCTGCAGGTGAAGAAGGATTGAAGAAGAAAGAAGCTGTCAGCAGTTTGATTTCAGAATAAATCATCTCTATGACTATCAAATCTATTAAACTACTAAGACTGAGAACCTCTTAACTGAATTTCAGTGAGTTATTGTTCTTCATATGTGTGATGTTTCTTGACTTTCAGCACATTAAAAATGGTACTCAATCCCAGAAGGAGGCAAGTATTTCCCAGTCAGCATTCAAGCATATGCTAATATCTCTCACCTAAAAATGCAACATTCCCTTTATGTACCACTTCTGGTTATTGTCTTCATTTTTATCCTTCCCTTCAGAGCCTAACTTCTGTGTTATATTTACATACTTTCTCCAGTTCCCCTTCTCCACTCATCAGCTTCAATTCCCTATTAATTCACTCTGATTTTGGCTTCCATTTCCAATGCTCCCCTGAAGTTCTCTGATCAAAGGTTGACCTCCATGTTGAAAACTCTCAATGTCACTCCTCTGCACAGTTAATTTTCTCTTACTTGTAACACTCACTTCTCTTGGCTTCCATTGTTCATACTCATGGTTCTCTTCTTACATCATGGGTCACATGTTGTCTTCTTTGCTTACTCTTCTTTCTTTAATCAGCTCCAGAATGTACACGTACCAATAGATCTTATGCCTAAGCCCAGTACTTTTCAGTTTCAGTGTTCACTCTACAGGCAATCCCTTTTCTTCCAAGGTCATAAGTGCCATAAATAGGTTAGCTCTTCCCAATTTCACAGAGAGTGCCATATAAACCTCTCCTCTGAACTACAAGTTCATATATCCTTGATATCATCTCATAGCTGGGTTATAAAAATCTCAACTTTCATATGTTCAAAGTTAGGCATGATTTCTCATGCCTACCTATGGTACCATCAGTTCCTCAGGAGTCTAAGTCAGAAAAATAGGCACTATTGTTTATCGTTTTCTGTTACCCACACATAGACTCTATGTGTAAATTTATTCATTTCATCATATGTGTGCATGTGTGTGTGTGTGTGTGTGCCTACATTCTCCCCCTTTACACAACCATCACCAAAGTCCCAACTATTGACTATTAGTTTGTCCTTATACTGCTAATAAAGATATGCCTGAGACTGGATAATTTATAAAGTAAAAGAGGTTTAACGGACTCACAGTTTCAGATGGCTGGGGAGGACTCACAATCATGGCAGAAAGTGAAGGAGGAGCAAAGTCACCTCTTACATGGCGACAGGCAAGCGAACTTGTGCAGGAGAACTTCCATTTATAAAACCATCAGATCTCATGAGCCTTACTCACTACCAGGAGAACAGTACAGGGGAGCTGCCTACATGATTCAATTAGCTCTACCTTGCCCTGCCCTTCACACGTGGGGATTATTACAATGCAAGGTGAGATTTGAGTGGGGACACAGCCAAACTATATCACCATCTCTCACTTTAACCTGCTGTCATATGTAAAGCATACCTGCACTGTGTAACTTACCCAGCTGTGCATGGTGGCTGTACATATCTCTGCCTAACTGGTCTCCATGCTTCCGCTCCTGGCCTTCTTTAAATCATGCCATATTGGAGAGTCAAAGCAATCTTTTAAAAATGTAGATCATGTTAATTTTTGCTTAAACTCCCCTATAGCTTCCATTTGCCCTGAGAATGAATTCAAAATCCCTTTCCGTTGTCTACAGACTTCCTAGTTGCTGTTGCTACCTCTTCACACTCATCTTTCCTGCTCTTGCTCTTCTCTCTCTTCTAGCCATGCTGGCAATCTTTTGGATTATTGAATAGACCAAATTCCTCCTTAAAGAAAGGCCTTCGTATATATTGAATTTCTTGCCTTGAATGCTCATCCCTCTGCAGTTTGCTTAACTGTTATCTGCTTAGCCCAAAGGCCAGAGCTTATCCCAACACTGACCTGTTCTCCTTCCAGTTATTGTACGTCACATAATTTTATTTCTTTTTAAGATCTCCATATCGTTTATATTCACAGTTGTGGCTCCGTTGTCTAGCACTGTGCATCGCATGTGGCAGAGACTTCTTAGGTATCTCTTAGTTGAATAAATGATTTCTCAGGACACTGATACAACATCTTTTGAGGAAAACTGTTAGAAAACTATGACTCTAAATTTCGGTAAAGTACATTTGTCTTGGTCAGTTTTATTTGGGATAGCAAAAATTATTCCAAGTTTTTAGAGGAAAACAACTTTTTGTTTTGAAGATTCTCAGGGTGTAAATTATTTTACTTGTCCATTCAGTGGGAGTTTTTGAAGAGTCTCTTTTCTTACATTAAAAAAACAACTTTACACATCTCACAAATGATAAATATGTCTATATATATATATAATGCATATGAATTATTCAACATTTTGGAAGTAGATTATAAACAGACATTTTTATCATTATTTTTAGATCTGTGGTCAAAAGTGAATCCAGTTTAAATTTTGATCCCAGTTGGAGAATATCTGACTTTTTCTCAATTTTTAAATTGATGCATAATACTTGTACATATCTATGGGGTACATGTGATATTTTGATACATGTACACAATGTGTAATGATCAAGTCAGGATAATTAGAATTTCCATTTCCTCAAACACATACCATTTCTTTGTGTTAGCAATGTCCCATATCTTCTAGTCTAGCTATTTTGAAGTACACAATAAATTATTACTAACTATAGTCACCCTACTGAGCTATTGAACACTAGAACTTACTCCTTCTCTCTAACTGTATTTTTGTGCCCATTAACCAACATCTCTTCATCTTATTCTTCCTCCTATGCTTTCCAGACTCTGGTAACCATCATCTACTTTGTTCTTTCATGAGATCCACTTATCTAGCTCCCACATATGAGTGAGAACATTTGATATTTTTCTTTCTGTGCCTGGCTTGTTTCACTTAATGTAATGACTTCCAGTTCTATCAATGTTGCTGCAAATGACAGGATTTCATTCTTTTATGGCTGAAGTTATTTCATTGTTTATATATGCCACATTTTCTTCATTCTGCCAGTGAATGCTAGATTGATTCCATATCTTGGCTATTGTGAAGAATGCTGCAGTGAATATGGAAATACAGAAATCTCTTTGGCATACTGATTGCACTTTTATTGGATATATATCCAGTAATGGGATTGCTGGATCATATGGTAGTTCTATTTTTAATTGTCTGAGAAACCTCCATACTGTTTTCTGCAGAGGCTGTACTAGTTTACGTTTTCACCAACAGCGTACTAGAGTACACTTTCTCCACGTCTTCACGAGTATCTGTTATTTCTTGTCTTTTTGATAATAGTCATTTTAACTGTAATATGATGATAAAAATTATATAATCGTATAAGTGAATTTATAAAAGCTCATTAATGCAGCAGATTATGGGCAGTGACATTAATAATAGAATGTTCTCAGAATTTCAGACTTATTTTTACAGTATCCAAATAGACTAGCACAGATTATGAGATCCCTGCATGGCATAAACACTCCTGAGATCCCTGTACTGTCTCTAGTTGAGAGAAATTCAAACTCCTAGTGAATTTTGTATTAGGTTATGGCAGAAGACTTTGAAGGTCCACATACTCTCTTTGAATTCATAACTAACATTTTAAATCAGAGTTAAATATACTGCCAAAAATCATCTTTAGGCAAATACTATATGACTGCATTTATATGAAGTTCTACAGAAAAGAAATTTATGGAGAAAAATTCAGAAAAGTGATTTCCCTCAAGGACAGGATTTGACTTGGAAGAGGGACAAGGAGAATATCTGGGAAATGAAAACATTCAAAATCTTGATAGAACTGTGAATTACGTGGGTATATCCTTTTGTCAAACTTTATCCAATGCACTTTAAGTGAAAGAGTTTGCTTTGAACAATAATATACATAGTATTTCACTTAGTATTTTTAGTCCATTGCTATGTATGGAAATATACAGGAAAAAAAGAAACATTACATATACCCAAGGTAAGGATGTAGGAAGGGCAGGCGTTATATATTGATATATATCCATCAAAGCCTTAGAACTATCAAAGGACAGAGTACATTTATGTTAATTTATGTAAATCTTAAATGAACTATTAACAAATATTAAACTGTAGTTTTTACAATGTTTTATTTTCAGTAATATAAATGAACAATTTTGGAAGTTTTTCCTGCATATTCTAAGCTGGAGCAAATTAGTTATTTAGAGAATAGGAGAAGACATATGTTCTCACTGTTAAAGAAGAGAGTTACAAATACGTAAAGGGGAAAGGCTAGCATGTTTGGTATAACATCAGATTGGTTTTGGCAGTATTAGCATCAGATATTTGTATATCTGTAAGTATATCCACATCTGTATCAGCTGTATCTTAGCTGTGTCTGCTGAAAGGGGCTAGAAGCAATGCCACATCAGTAACAAGGAACACATCTAGCATCCTGATCTTAGTTTCTAGACGTCAGTCTGTAGGTAAAGAGATCATGACTCTTGGGGACTGGGGCATCAGGGAAACAAGATAAGTCTAGAATATCTTACTCCACTAGAAGGGAAGAAAGTGTTCAAAGAATGACAGGCACATAGAAAAAGAACCCTGCAAACTGGCAGAGGCTTCACTGGCCAAATCTGGAATAATTTTAGCATCAAGATAAATAACACTAATAATAGATTATAACTCAAAGAAAAGTAAAAATCCAAAGGTTGTATTGATGTAAGTGAATAATAAATAAATGAAAAATGATTTGGGAGAATTAACTTGAATGATCATAATTTTGATGTTTAATTTATTTTTAGCTAATATATTTCTTTTACTAATAACTCAAATACTTGTTTATCTAGCACTTACCTGTTCTTCAGTGATCCATGGTATATGTGAAAAGTATTAAGCATGGAAGATGTTAGGCTTTAATTGGAAAGTAAAATTTCCATTGCTTTAGTTTAAAAAACATGTGCTCTATATTATATTAAAAATGCTGTTCACTATAGAATGGAAATCAATCTGAAGGCAAGTAGCCAAAATAGAAATTCTTCAATGTATGTAAGTGTACTAACAATATAATGTAATAGAATACAATCTATATGATATTAATGTGTGAAAGGATGTTAAAGACAATGACAGTCTTCTGCATTCATGTTAGCGTATATTAATATATTTAAATGGGAAAAAATGTATTACCCAGTATCTGGATATTAGTTTATCTCATTAAAGAGTGCTGGAGAGTATTCTTGGTCCTTTTCTTCTAATTTTGTTTCCCCTTAGCCAGTGAGAGTCTGTTTGATTGGATGGCGTCTGCACTGAGGGGAACTGACTACTGTTGTGATTAGCCACTTTGTCAAATGTCACTTGCAATCAATTTGGCTGATGGATAGGGTCTTCAACTCTGATCAGAGAATCTGTTTTGTCAGTGTAGCAGAACACTGGGATGCAGATCAGTGCAGTCATACTTGTTCTATATTTTCAAGAGAAGAATACAAACATAAACAAATGTGCTTAGCCAGTGTAAATAATAATAAGAGATAAACTGAAACATGAAATCTTGGAACTACTTCATCAGTGGTCTACTAAACTAATCTCAATCTTAAACCCAAATTCCTGTGGCTCAGGCCCAAGGAAAGCAACTTGGTTATTACTGATTGAAACATGTATGCAAACATGTTAACTCAGGTCTAAAAATATGGAGATTTGTGGAGTCATATCCGTTTGCCTTTGCACCTGTCTATAAAATATTATTTTAATTTCTTTACCACTGGATAAGAGAAAGTCATTTTCATTCATCCTGAATCTGTTTACCATTTAAGGCCCAGCTCAGTTTTCATCAACTCTGTGAAAGGTCTCTGATCCCCCAGTTTATCTGAATTTACCATGTCTCTTGTTTGTCCATGTAAAATATTGTTTTTTACATGTTCTGTCTTGAACGACAGTCTTTCTCTGTGTATTTCTTCCTCTGACTGGGTATTTTACAATGCCAAATAACCCAACTGTAATATTTATTAACCATATAAATAAATAAATATAAAAAGCTCGAGATTTCCTGTGTACATGGCTTATATATCTGATATCCAAAATATGCATTCAATGTCCTGTATAAATCCTGCAATCATGAACCAAAATGATTTTAATGAGCTTTACTTTTTGTAGTATAAATTCATGCAACCAAACCATCATAATGTACTATTATTCTTCATTCATACTATTATAGCCACTATTATTTACTAGAATTAAATAATATAAAATTACCTTTAGAAAACTACTCATAGAATTTCTTGCCTTTACTCAAGCTGTGCTCTTGGTAGGAGGTAGGTCTTCCTAACCCTCCCCTCCCCTCAGCAGACCACAGGGGAACTAATTAACTCCTAATCATCATTAACTCCTAATTAACTCTCCATCTTATCAATTTTTGCTATTCTCATAGCACCTACCTGAATCATTTTCGTATAACCTATCCGCAGTGAACATTTTCCTAGTTAAACACAATTGTCAGTGTTACTGCATCTTAAACAATCCTAATAAAAGTCTCCTATCAAAGGTAGATTTTCAGAAATCTTAGAAGTATTACTATGTTTTAAAATAATCACTCCTGATTCTATATGTATTTTGGGGGAAAATAATTCTTTTCATCTATTCCTAAGTGAAATATTTTCACCAAAAGGCAAAGGCAGATTCTATCACAGAAAATTGCATACAGTCTGCCAAAGAGTTTCCGCTTTCTCGGTGGGGCAGTTAATAAGCTAATGAACCCAAATGTAAAGTGACTTTTCCTAATTGCCTTGATAAAGTGGGCAGAAAAAGAAGGGTTGAACTGATGGAGAAGCAAGGTTAACAGTGCCCCTTTGTCAAATGGACATGTGGCAAGCAAATTTGGCATGCAGTGTTAGATTTTGTAGCCTATGATACATTTATTCAATATAGCATAGGCACATATATAAATTATAACTTAGGGGATACATTCGTTTGGAATCAAAGCTTTATTTGTAAATAAAGTAGCATGTAAATAGTAAACAAATACAGGGATAGCAATTAAGCTTCATTTTGCAGGAAAGCATGGCAATATAGGCAGAGTTTTTTGGAGTTCTCTGCATTGAAGGGGAGGAGGATCACCAGTGATTTTCAAACTCTTTTCCAGAGAGAACCTTACGGGAGCAGGCTAGCATGTCAACTTAAACCAAAGCCAAATCCTGTATAGTAGTATGTTTGGTTTTCACTTGAAGAAAGCATTCATTTTCACTATAACACTAAAGCACTGAGAGCCACAGTTGGTCGAAACTTAGGAAAATGTTTAGAAAATGATTCTAAACATTTTTGACTCACAAATTTTATTTTATTATAAAATATAATCTTGTGATTATTCTAAAGAATTCTAAACAATTTCCTCATGTTTGTATATGAAAAGCTTAAGAAATTACCTTTTCAACAATTTTTTAAATACAGAAAAGATTGTTATATACTTTAAAATTATATTTTAATGTTATTTTGTACTCTTTTCATACATTTTTAAAATAAAAATGATGTTGCCTTTCTTCTTTTTTGGAAAGTAACATGCACTATCTAATTTCACTCAGAGTAGCAATATCAGAAAAATATGATTTACTTAAATGTATATCCAAAAACAACCCACTCTATTATGTTGGATGTGAATTATCTATTTGATGGGCCATCTAAAATGGAACAGTATAGATTTATACCATTATGGACATAAATTTAACTACGAATGAGACTCACTGAAAATTATATAAGAGTCAAAACGTCTGAGAAAGTTTATCAATGTCAAACCAGCTTTGTCACTGAATTTTCTAACTTTCTGGAGACATATTTGTTAAGTTTCCACACTGTACTGCTTTAAAAGATTAAAAACGAATAAGTGATTATTTTACTCACTGATTAAAGAAATGAAATCAAACAACATCCTTGTCTTCCTTAATAGAGGGACCCCTTAGGACTCCCCAGCAGTGGTTGAGGATGGTATTGTGAAACGTTTTGTGCCCTTGTTCTGTATGGAGAGTGTCACCATGACAGTGGTACTCCAGGGGTTAAAGGTTAGGTGGTGAGGGAAATTAGCAGAAATAACAAAATATCTAACCAGGAAGTTCTATGTCTTTTGAGAAACTGTTTATGAGCATTATGGGAGTAAAGGAGATTGCAGTTGAAACACTATTAAATAATGAAACAAACAATATATGCCCCTGTGATAAGCAAAGCCACATTCCCATCTTTTTCTGCAAATGGGAAGCCTGGGTTTGACCCAGCAAAAACTGTTCTTGTTTGATGTGGAAAGACAGGAAGTGCTGTAATACTAAACAGAATTTTGTGATGTCATATGTAGTATTTCTGAAAAGCATTTTAAATATAAATTTCTATTTAGACATGTGCGTGAAGGGTTTCACACCAAATACCAGTTTATTAGATGGCGGAATGTATAGTCTTTCAATAAGGAAGACAACTGTTCAGAAGTGGCAACGTACGTTAACCCATATCAAGTAATAATCTGGTTATAGATTTGGGATGTTATTTATGAAGGACATATTTGTTGGTTTGTTTTAGGTCACCTTTGAATCTTGCTAATTTAGAGGAAATATAATGAGCTATTCAGAAATGAATTACTTTGTGACACAGCGAGGTCTATTGCCCTGTAGTGCAGCAGCTGACTTGGCAGCTCCCCAAATTGTGGCCTGATTTAAAACCTTGCTTACTCTATCAGAAATGTGAAGCCAAGATGGAGAGAGACGGGGAGCTGACACAGAGGCTGTGGAGCCCAGTAGAGAGGCATCAGCACAAAAGGGAACTGCTGTCATCTAGGCTTTAGCTTTCTTCTGATCCATTGGTGGGGCTGCTCAGAGAAATGAAGGTTGGTCTACATATGGTTGAGTTTTCTGTAGGTAACTTTAGGCTTGTTTTTAGAAAGTTTCTCATCATCCTAACTCAGAGCCAGAAAGTGCTGCTAAAGACGGCATGTTTATCATCTTATTGTGTAAAAAATAAATGACTTTTCTCACAAAATGAGCATTTCCTGCAAAAAAAGAGAAGAAAATGCAGCTAAAAATAAACTCAAAGAATATACATACTAAATATTTTCATTTTCTTCCTTTAGCCTTTTTCATCTTATGTACAGCGTTGCGTTGTATGGCAGAATTAGTTTCATCATTGAAAAGGTAGTAGAAGCACTCAGGACCAGACCTAAAAATTTAACAGAATATATTATGGATTGACTAATGGTTTTGTCTTTGGGGATAGTAAGTTAATATGTTATATTTTCTGGCTTACATATTTCATTGCAGTGAAATTGTTGGCATCCTTTTGTTCCCCATGTAAGGATTCAAAAGTCTTTCCAATCTGAAAGTTATACGTGTGTTTGTGCATGTATATGTGTGTATTCATACTTAGATTCTGTAATAAAAATGATTTGTTCTTATTTTCTATTAAGGAAAGCTATAAAATATATTAAAATCAGTATATGCATTTCTCTGCAACAAATACTCTGAATTTGACTAGGAAATACTTCTCATGATTGTTTGATTAACCCACTGTCTATGTGTATGTAGCCATATAAAGAAATTCATATTTAACCAAAACCATATAAAGAAAATAAGCATATAAAATTATATAAATCATGTAATTACTATGAAATAATATTCATCTTTATTGAAAAACATAGACATTTTTATATGGTACCAAAAGGACTATTTATGTGTACTTTAAAATATATTCTATATTATGACAATTTCAATAATTACTAAGAATTATATACTTATCTAGGTTATATTTGAAATATATAACCAAGGATTTCCAAATATTCATAAACATACTGATTTTATCTAAAAAGTTTAAAGCATTTCTTTTCATTTAAGAAATTTTTTCTCATGGCACCAGATCATGAGGAAATATTAATATGATCTAATTTAACTCAATTTTATCAAAAAATATAAATGATTATTATTTATAAGGTTTAAATTATGGAAGCTACCTCATTACTCTGAAAAATAGTCTAATATGTTTTAGTATTATAATAAAATATTACATTAAAAACAATAATTTATATTTTAGTGTTTATTTAAAAATAAATTTTTACCACTGATATTTTTGTATCATTTCATTTACTTCAATTCTGTAGATAAATGTATTAAATTTGACACTTTTTTTTACCTTTTATCTAATAATATACTTTAAGTTACATAGCTTTTCAATCAAGTTTCTAACAAAATTTATCAGTCCACAATTTTATCAATGCATCCTGACTTTGATAGGTATGGAAACAGAAAACAAAAAATTATCTTTTGGTATGCTTAAAAAACTGCAGCTCACCCTAGTGACGTGACTTTTTCTAGTATTGGATAGATATTTAGCCCTTTTTATTGAAAAATATATAATAATGCACAGTATTTAAAATAAAAGCACTATGATCAACTAAATATAATCATATTCATTTTACTTGGAAATGAAATCACTTTTTTTTTTGAGATGGAGTTTTGCTCTTGTTGCCCAGGTTGGGGTGCAATGGTGCAGTCTTGGTTCACTGCAACCTCCGCCTCCCGGATACAAGCGATTCTCCTGCCTTAGCCTCCCGAGTAGCTGTGGTTACAGGTGCCTGCCACCACACCCGGCTAATTTTTTTGTATTTTCAGTAGAGACAGGGTTTCACCATTTTGGCCAGGATGCTCTTGAATTCCTACCTCAGGTGATCCATCTGCCTCGACCTTTCAAAGTGCTGGGATTACAGGCGTGAACCAATGCACGCTGCCAACAAAATCACTTTTTAAAAAGACCATAGGACATTTAAGACTAATTTATCAGTCATGTATGATATATTCCTACTATATTCATTAACATGGAGAAGGGAGTAAGGAAAGATAGCATAATAAAAAGCAAAACTTCTGTTTATTTTAGAACCATTAGTATTTAAATATTTGTTGAGTTACTCTTAGATCTATCCATGTAGCTATTTAAATAACAAATTTGCTATCTCATGGTCTTGTGTAATAGCTGCTGTATGCGCCGGAACAGAGAAATCCTTTTATCTGTATGACACTAAGTTTGCATTTTCAGAATAGTCAATCACTTGCTGGTTATTTACTTTTTGGCAAATTAAGTGTGTCAAATATATAAAGCATAAGTTATAATGAATTCCCTGCTACTTTGAGTCACTAGTGTGCCAAACAGAATAAAATGGTATTGGAACTTGGTAGTGTAAATGAAAAGCTGCAGTTTAACAATAAAATCCAAATACTGTATAACATGCAATACACATGTGTATGTAAAATGGAAGTAAGTGTATAATTGATATTTGTATTCCTGATTCTCAAGGAAATGAAAACGTACAAACAATAATAAAACATTATTTTTACCATGCAGTTGGGAAATTTTAAAAAATATAGTCAATGAGTGAAATGGATTCTGTTGTAATGCTGGTAAAATATACTTGTTACTCTTTTTGGAAGCAGTGTGATAAGATATGGAAATATTCTCAACAAAGTTACAAATATTGACTGATTGTAGTACATTGTTATTAGCTATAGTCATCATATTGTCCAGTAGATTTCTTGAACTTATTCTTCATCTGTAACTGACATTTTGCATCCTTTATCTTCCCAACCCCACTGATCCTCCAAACTTTGGTAACCCCCATTCTATTCTCTACTTCTATGAGTTGGATGTTTTAGATGGCACATGTAAGTCATATCATGTGGTATTTGTCTCTCTGTGCCTGGCTTATTTCACTTAACATAATGTCATCCAGGTTCATCCATGTTGTTGCATAAGACAAGATTTCCTTCTTTTTTTCAAGAGTGGATAGTATTCCATTGTATACTACATTTTCTTTATTCATCCATCCATCGGTTGACACTTTAGGCTGATCCCATACCTTGGCTATTGTGAATGATGCTAGAGTGAACAAAGGAGTGCAGATAACTCTTTAACATACTGATTTAATATCCTTTGGCTATATACCAGTAGTGAGCTGCTGGGTCATATGGCAATTCTGTTTTTACCTTTCTGAGGAACTTCCATATTGTTTTCCATAGAGGCCATACAAATTTACATTCCCACCAACAGTGTACAAATATTTCTTTTTCTCCACATTCTCACCAACATTATCTTTTGCCCTTTTAATAATAGCCATCCTAGCAGGTGTGAGGTAATAGCTCACTATAGTTTTAATTTGCATCTATCTGATGATTAGTGGTGTTAAGTAGTTTTTCACATATCTTTTGGCCTGTTTTCTTTCTTTCTTTTTTTTTTTTTTTTTTTTTTTTTTTTTTTTTTTTTGAGAAATGTCAGTTCAGGTTCTTTGCCCATTCTCTAATCAGGTTGTTTTCTTGCTTAACCATTGCTTGAATTTCTTATGTATTTCAGATATTAACTGCTTATCAAATGTGATAATTTACAGTTTTTTCTTGCTATTCTCTGGGTTGTGTTATCACTGTATTCATTATCTACTTGGCTGTGCAGAATCTCTAATATGATGCAATTCCATTTGCCTATTTTTACTTTTGTTACCTGTGCTTTTGGGGTTACATCTAAAAAATCATTGCCCAGACCAATGTTATAGAAATTTTCCCTTGTTTTTTTTTTGGTAGTTTTATAGTTCGAGGTCTTATATTAAACTCTTTAATCAATTTTGATGTTATTTTTGTATTTGATGTGAAATAGGAGTCTAGTTTCATTCTTCTGATGTGAATTTTCAGTCGTCACAACATCATTTATTGAAGAGACCGTCTTTTCCTCATTTTGTGTTCTTGCAAACTTTGTCAAAAATCAATTGACCATAAATGGGCAGATTTATTTCTGGGCTCTCTCTTTCACTCCATTGGTCTATGAGACTGTTTCTATGCCACTACCATGCTGTTTTGATTGTTATAACTTTGTAGTGTATTTTGAAGTCAGTCATTGCAATACCTTCGGATTTATTCTTTTTGCTCAAGATTGTTTTTGTTATTCCATGTCATTTGTGATTCCATATAAATTTTGGATTTTTTTTTATATTCCTGTTTAAAAATGTCATTGAAATTTTGATAGGGATTGCATTGAATCTGTTGATTACTTCAGTTACTATGGACATTTTAACAATATTAATTCTTTCAGTCTATGAACATGTATCTTTTTATATATTTGTGTTTCTAATTTCTTTCATCAGTGTTTTATAATTTTCAATATACACTTCTCTCTTCTTGGTAAACCTTATTTCTGTTTTTTTGAGTCATTATAGATGGGATTGTTTTCTTGATTGACTTTTCGAAGTGTTTATGTTAGTGTATAGAAACACTACTGACTTTGATATGTTGATTTTGTATCCTGTAACTTTACTGAATTTGTTTATTATTTCTTAACAGTTTTTGGTAGAGTCTTTAGCATTTTCTACGTGCATATGATTATGTCATCTTCAAACAGGGACAGTTTAACTTCTTACTTTCCAATTTGAATACCTCTTATTTGTTTCTCTTGTGTAATTTCTCTGGCTAGTACTTTCAGTAATATGTTAAATAGAAGTGGTGAGAGTGGACACTCTCTTTTAGTGTACTGATCTCAGAGGAAAAGCTTTCAACATTTTCCTGTTGAGTATAACATTAGCTATAGGTTTCTCATATGTATTAGTCCATTCTCATGCTGTGATAAATAACTGCCTGAGACTGGGTAATTTGTAAATGAAAGAGGTTTAATTAACACAGTTCTGTAGGGATGGGGAGGCCTCAGAAAACTTGTAATTCTGGCTGAAGGGGAAGCAAACATGTCCTCCTTCATGTGGTGACAGGAAAGAGAAGCGCCAAGGTGGGGAAAGCCCCTATAGAATCATTAGATTTTGTAAGAACTCACTCACTATCACTAGAACAGCATGGGGGTATCCATCCCCATAATGATTCAGTTACCTCCTACTGGGTCCCTCCTATGACATGTGGGGATTACAGAGACTACAATTCAGGATGAGATTTGCATGGGGACACAGCCAAACCATATAATCAAATATGGCCTTTATTGTGCTCAGATATACTTCTTCTTTGTCAAATTCATCAAGAGTTTATATCATAAAATGATGTTGAATTTTGTCAAATGCTTTTTCTGCATCTATTGAGATGATCTTACAGTTTCTCTTCATCATTTTGCTAACGTGTTTGATTATATATATTGATTAAATCAAATAAATATATTTGATTTGCATATATTATTTATATATTTATATATTTATATATTTATATATTTATATATTTATATATTTAAAGATTTGCATATATTATTTCATTCTTTTGTTCCTGAGGTAAACCCTGCTTGATTATGGTGAATGATAGTTTTAGTGTGCTGATGAATTCAATTTGTTAGTGTTTTGTTGAGGACTTTTGCACCTATGTTAATCAGGGATATTGGCCCATAATTTTTTTTTTTTTTTTGTAATGTCCTTGTCTAGATACTGTCCTAACCTAGTAACAGAGTAATGCTGGCCTTGTAAGGTAAGTTCAGAAGCATTTCCTCTTCTTCCGCTTTTTGGAAGAATTTGAGAATAATTGGTATTAATTTTTAAATGTTTGGTAGAATTCAGCAATGAGGCCATTAGGTCCTCTACTTTTCTTTAATGAGAGACATTTTGTTTTATTTTTTATTCTTTAACTTTTAAGTTTAAGGGTACATGTGTAGGACGTGCAGGTTTGTTACATAGGGAAATGTGTCATGGGGATTTGTTGTACTGATTATTTTTGTCACCCAGGTGTTAAGCCTAATGTCCATTAGTTACTTTTTGCCATTCTCTTCCTCCTCCCACTCTATACCCTCCAACGGGCCCCACTGTGTGTTATTCACCTCTATGTGTCCATGTGTTCAATGAGAGACATTTTATTACTGATTCAATCTCCTTACTCTTTATTGGTCTATTCACATTTTTGATTTTTAAATCATTCTTGGTAGGTTGTATGTGTCTAAGAACTTATTTCTTAGACACACTTCTTCTAGGTTATCCAATTTGTTTATGTATACTAGTTTAATGTAGCCTTTTATGATCTACTTTATTTCTGTAGTATTAGTGTAATGTCTCCTTTTTCATTTCTGACCTTATTTATAGTTTTCTCTTTTCTCTGAATTAGTCTAGCTAAAGGTCTATGGATTTTTGCTTATCATTTCATAGAACAACTCTTTTGTTTTTTGTTTTTCTAGTTTGTATTTTATTTCTGCTCTGATCTTTATTGTTGTCTTTCTTATACTATCTTTGGGCTAAGTTTGGCCTTTATTGATTGATTTTCTTTTGAGTGATCTATCCATTACTAAAAGTGCAATATTAAAGTTCTCATGCTATTAATGTGTTACAGTCTATCCCTCTCTTTGGAGCTATTAATTTTTTTTGATATATTTAGGTGCTCCAATATTAAGTGCATATATAATTGTTATATTCTCTTGATAAATTGATCCCTTTATTATAGTATACTGACCTTTTTCTCATGTTTGACAGTTTAGACTTAAATTTCATTTTATCAAAGTGTGGCTAGCCTTGTTTTCTTTTTGTTTCCATATGCGTGGAATATCTTTTCAGCCTTTACTTTTAGTCTGTGTGTCCTGAAAGGTGAAGTCTCTTGTAGGTAGCATATAGTTAGGACTCATTTTTTTCATTTTTTCAGGCACTCTGTGTCATTTAATTAGAGAATACAATTCAGTTACATTTAAGGCAAATATTTATAGGTAAGGATTTACAACTGATATTTTGTTAATTGTTTTCTGGTTGTTTTGCAGATCCTTTGTTCCTTTCTTCCCGTCTTATGATTTTTCCTTTGTGATTGGATGATTTTCTCTAGTGACATGGTTCGATACTTTATTTTTTATCTTTTGTGCATTAACTGTAGGCTTTTGCTTTATGGTTACTCTGAGGCTTACATGAAACATTTTGTAGTTACAACAGGCTAGTTTAAGCTGATAACAAATTAACTTTAATTGCATTAAAACACTCTATGCTTTTACTCCAACTTCCCTCAACATTTTATTTTTTTGATGGCACAGTTGACATCTCTTTATATTGTGCATCTATCCCCTATCAAGTTATTATAGCTATTATTATCATTAATAATTTTGTCCTTTACCCTTCATACTAAAAATGCAAATGATTTACATACCATCAGTATACTACTAGAGTTTTCTGAATTTAACTGTGTACTTGTTTATGAGTCATCTTAATACTTCCAGATGTTTTCAGTACTAATTGTACTTCTTTGTTTCAGCTTGAAAAAGATCCCAATAGGCTTTCTCAGGAGACAAGTCCAGTGGTACTGAATTCCTTCAGTTTTGTTTATCTGGAAAAATATTTATCCCTCCTTCATGTCTGAAGAACATTTTTGCCAGATACAATATTCTTGGTTGGCAGTTTTGTCCTTTAGCTTTAAATATATCATCCCACGCTCTCTTGTCTGTGAAGTTACTACTGGAAAGTTCAATGCTTGCCTTACTGAAACTTCCTGATGTGTGACTTGCTTCTCTTTTCATGCTGCTTTCAGGATCCTCTCTTGGTTTTATACTTTTGACCATTGGAGAACTTTGGCCTTCCTGTACCTGGATATTTACATCATTCTTCAGATTTGAAAGGTTTTCTACTATTATTTCTTCAAATATTCTTTCTACTTGTTTATTTCTATCTTCTGCTTAAACTCCTATAACTCAAACACCTGATGTTTTCTTGTATTCCCATAGATCTTTTACAATTTTTTTATTCCTTTTCATTCTTTTTCCTGTTTTTATTTTTTATTTTTTATTTTTATTTATTTATTTATTTTTTTGAGACGGAGTCTCGCTCTGTCGCCCAGGCTGGAGTGCAGTGGCCGGATCTCAGCTCACTGCAAGCTCCGCCTCCTGGGTTTACGCCATTCTCCTGCCTCAGCCTCCCGAGTAGCTGGGACTACAGGCGCCCGCCACCTCGCCCGGCTAGTTTTTTGTATTTTTTAGTAGAGACGGGGTTTCACCGTGTTAGCCAGGATGGTCTCGATCTCCTGACCTCGTGATCCGCCCGTCTCGGCCTCCCAAAGTGCTGGGATTACAGGCTTGAGCCACCACGCCCGGCCTCCTGTTTTATTTTTATACTTGAAAGTAACCTACCTTCAAGTTCACAGGATCTTTTTTCTGCTTGATCAATTCTGCTAGTGATGCTTTCTCTTGCAGTTTTCATTCCACTCATTGTATTTTCAGCTCCTAAATTTCTGTTTCATTTTTTAAAATTTGTATCTCTGCTAAATTTATTATTTTGGCCACTAATTATGTTCCTTATTTTATTCAGTTGTCTCTTTGTAAAACAGTTATTCTGAATTCTTTGTCAGACAGTTTGGGGTAGAACCCATTTCTTTGGGGTCAGCTACTCAGATTATTCTGGGTTTTTTTTGGTGCTGTTGTGTCTTTTTAAATATTTCTTCTTAATTTAGGTTGAAGTCTGTACATTTAAAGAAGTAGGAAATTATTTTAGTCTTTAAAGATTGGCTTTGTGTAGAAAAATCCTTGACCAGTTAGCCCATGCAGAGATTCTGGGGAGGCTGTCTGTTATGGCCTGCATGCTGGCTTGATGTGGGAGTCCTCTGGAGGTTGATCTGATGGGTCTGTGCGGTGGAATATGGTGCCTGAGTCCACTGGAGTGAATCTGTTGATTGCGTTGGTACAGACGGGCCTGAAGCTTGTATCCTCAGGAGACAGCCTGAATCCTGGGTCCATAGAGGCTGACCTGGGACTGGGGTTGGCCCATGGGAACTGTCCTGATGCTGTGGTGGGCTTGGAGCTTGAGTCCACAGGACTAGTCCTGGAGTCTTAGTGTACAGGAGCTTGTCTGTGATTTCAGTCTCTAGTGGTGCTCCTGGAGCCTCAGTTCAAGGGGGTCACACAGGTACTAAGGTGATATTAGACCCTACGTCTTCTGGAGCCTGCCTGGACCTTGGGGCGAGACTGGTTCTGGAATAGGGATGGAGCCTGGGACTGTAGGGGCTAGTCTGGAGCCTGGGATTATGTGTGTCAGCCTGGTTCCTGGAGCCATGGGCGCTTTCCTGGAGTCTGAGGCTGTGAGAACTGGCTAGGATCCTGGTTATTCTTGGGCTGACCTGGAGTTTGGGTGTGTGGGTGTTGGCCTGGGGGCTAGGTCTATGAGGGCTGGCCTGATTCCTAGGGCCACAGGGGCCTGCCTGAAACCTTGGTCCAAATGATTCATTCAGGGTTGGAGTCTACTGGGATGTGCCTGGACCCTGGGACTTTTAAAGCAGGCCTGGACCTGAGCCTACTAGAGCTTGCGGTCATGGGAGTAGGCCTAGTACGTAGGGCTGGCATGGCACTGGACAGGCCTGGAGCTTGTGTCCACAGGTTCTTGCTGGTTGCCTTGGAGTAGGGGTGCTGATTTAGAGTTGGGGCATACTACAATCCTGGGGTTATGTGGGCTGAGTGGGCTTTGGGCTGAGCTGTAATCTGGGTTGGGCCTGCAGCCTGGGGCCACAGGGGTCAGCTTGGAATTGAGTAGTCTTTGAGCCTGTATCCACAGAGTCTGGCCTAGAAGTTGAGTTTGTGGATGCTAGCCTGATGACTAGGGCTGTGGAAGCTGGCCTGGTATTAAGGCAGGCCTGAAGTCTGGGACTGTGGGGGCCAAAGTAGTGCCGAGGGTGGTTCAGGGGCTGGCCATGCATCTGAGTCTCTGGGGGCTGACCTGGCAATGAAGTAGGTCCTAGGACCAGGGCCCCTGTGGGCAGTGTAGAGCCTGGAGTTTCTGGGGTCAGCGTGCTGGGGTATCCCAGAGACTGAGTCTGCTGAGCAGGCCTGCATCCCGGGTCTGTGGGAACAGCTTGCAACCAGGGTGGACCTGGGGGCTCAGTCCATAAGTCCCAGCTTGGCATCTGGGGCCTGGGTGGCACTGCATTTTACTAGAGCGGGCCTCGTGTTGGGTCCAAGGCAAAGTGTGGTGCTCTCTTCACTCTCCTTGCCCCTTGTGGATGATATCTTACGTAACACCATGGTACCTAGGGTTGAGGTTGTGCTGATGTGGGTCATGTATAACTGTCCTTTGTTAATCTCTTCAATGTGTCTTTTTTTATTTCTTTGCTACACCCAGCTGCTGTGATCTCTCACTTGGTTTCCTTAGCTTTCCCAAAGACATTTTTATGTATGGATAGTTATTTAAGTTGATGTCTCTGTGGGGTATGAGCACTTGAATGTCCTATTCCACCATCTCACTGATGTCTGAAGACAATACCAAATATATGCTATTGTATATATTCCGATTTTAGAATGAGGATGCTGAAGATCAGACAAGTTGTTTGTGCAAAATCATAGACAAGGGGATTTGAGTATGTGAAACTCCTAAACCATACTTTTTTTCTGTCCCAACATTTGGCGTATGCAAAAATGAAACTGGGTTAGGATATGGAGAATATAGAGTATAGACAGAGAGATAGAGAGAGAGAGGAAGCAATATAGAGAGTATAGAACATAGAGAGTATACAGTTAGAGTTATTGAAAACAGCTCTGGCTGACTGCAATGTAGAGATGCTAAAGAGAATCTGCTATATCCTCTTGTATCCTGTTCACTGTTTATTTGACTAGTATTTAAATATGTATTACTACTACTCTTTAGGGCATTACTGATATAGCTGACATTGTCCTATGAATAATTTAGCATGTATAGTTGACAGCGAGGCTCTATTGTACAGCTGGCAAGAGCACTTCCCCTGGAGTTGACTGCCAGTGTGGGAAGCCTCACTAGCTGCCAACCTCGCACATATTCCTTGACTTTCTTGGGCATTAGTTTCCACCTCACAGGGTTGTTGTGAGGATTAAATGAATTGATACATATAAAGTCCTTCAGTGGTGGCGAGCATGTTGTAAGTGCTTAATAAATGTTAGCCATCATTGATAGTATGGATTTTGCTTCCCTGGATCTTAGCCTAATGTAAAACAAAAAGCTTCTTAAGGGATTAAGTTCAGATTCAACACTCTCTACTCCCGGATGAGTGGCAGACATTACTAATCAAATACACCACTCTTTACCTCGAGGCCTCGGAGAGGCATGAGGATCCTTACCTCCAAATGCTTCAACCCATAACTAAGAAGAAATTGTGTTTGGCTTGTAGGAGTAAACTTATTTTGCTATCCTGGGAAATAATTGTTTTTAAAATTAATAACGTTATGCACTAAGAATAAAAGAGCCATAGCATCCTGTTTGAAATAAAGCTACCCCGGTGCAGATTCGTTTTATAAAACCCTGTTCTAATACTTTGTTTTAAGTGAGAAAATTCACACATGCATGCACACACACACACGAAATATGATTTGAGAATCTAAAATTGAAACAATCTAAAATAAATTTCAGATTTATTTCCTGGATAATCTTCCAGGAAATATGTCTACATATATAATCTCCAAGATAACAATTGGTGTGACCTCCTGCATCATGGTGTCAGTAAGTTCTATTTCCTTTACCCAAACTGTGCTTCCTAGTTTCTTTTAAGTGGCTAACTGTAACTCTCTTTAGCTTTACCTCAAATAGCCCTTCTTCTGGGAAACCTTGCTTTACCTTTCATTTCTTTGTTAGTATCCCTCCATCTGGTTTTGTGGGTTACCTCCGTCATAGTCCTTAACCAGGAAATCATGAGTTAGTAAGTTATCTCCCTAACCATACTGTAAACTCTCTAATGAAAGGAAGTTGCTTTGTATTTGTATTACAGGAGCCTGGAATTATCCCTTGTGCACAACAGATACTCAACAAATATTCCACTTAAAGAATGTCTTTACCTAAGTCAGATTATATAGAACATGTTTTTTTTCTGCATTTACAACTCTTCTCATGGTTTCTTCCAGATCCTCTAAGTCCTTAGAACAGCTGATAACTACTGCTTTAGACACGAATTTTCCCCTAAAACTTTTTCAGTCATTACCCTGAAAATATGAAATATTTACCATGAGGTTAACGTTATTACATAATTAGTAAAAATCCTTTTTTTTTTTTTTTTACTGCTCTAAGGATAGTAAAACAATGAAATTAAATTTTATTACTGTTCCAATATTAGAATAGAAAGATTTTCACTGTGCTATTATCTGAAGATGGAAATTAAATCATAGTTAAGGATGAATGAGATCTTGGCATTTTGAAAACTCTTATTCATCCTTCACAACCCATTTTAGATAACATCTTATGAATCATTTATTTTCAGTGCCCTTCAAGGGGATCCTTCCAATTTCTGTGTTGCTTTCACATCTTATACACAATGCTGTTATTGCGAGAACCACTATATACTGTAATTATTTTTCATGTCCATCTCGTTAATTAACAAGAGTGTTAACTTTGTGACAACAGCTTTCATCTTTTTTGTCCCTTGCACTGAGAACAGTGCTTGGCACAGAATAGGTACTTGGGACTTTTGTTGAATTAAGTGTATGGCACAGTGAATGGAACGAAAAGGCACATATTCCATTTCAGATCACTTGCTTGCTTTGAAAGAGACTACACAAAGGATTTCTAATTCAAGATGATCTATTATAATCATCTCATGGAAGCCATTATTTTCAGAAAGCATGATAATAGCTTTGCTGTGTTGAAATAGATTATAAAGTTTTTGGCTTGAAACTTTGCTACTCAAAACAGGGAAAGTATAATAAAAAATTGATAAGCTTGTAGAGAAACAAAAATGGGATTCAGCATTTTTTCTTATTCTACAATGGACAAGGGATTTCTGAGTTGGTCTGTAAATCCTCAAGTAACATTTCCCCCTTATGAGGAAAGGGAACAAAATGACATAGATTCTTCTTAAATATTCACTGGGATATTGTTTCAAAATTGTAGTTAACATACTAATATTCTTTGATCTGATTTTAAGGGCCCAAGCTAATTTATCTTTAGGCTTTTTCACACACATGCATGAACATGCACACACACAATATCCAGTAGAAAGTCCACAGAAAAATACCATAACATATACTTGGTATATGGCCTAAATGCGATATCATTCTAAATACATGCACATGGAAGCATATGGTTTTATTCTATGCATAAAATCTACTGCTAATTCTAAGTGCTTACAACTTCAATTTTCCAAGTCAAGGTTGTCAGAGTCTTCAAAATTATTAAAGTATGGTACCAAAGCACATTAAATTTTCTGTTCTTATGATGTATTGCTTGCTGTCTGGTTTCATGAGGATATACATTTTATATATAGCATATCTGTCTACAAATCAGGATTTGTTCCATAAAATAACTAGTTTGGAATGCTAATCTTTGTGTCTCCCAATCATCTTCAGTTAGCATTGGTGTTGTGACAGGTAGTTATTTCGTAGGAGGGTGACTTTTAGTTCATCAATATGCAGGAAAATGTTTTTCTCTGTTTGCACATTTATATTCATTCAGAAAACTTGATTATGAATATATTTGCAACCTGGTCTTGAAATTATCTTGAATATATTCTAAATGAATATAATTTGGAGGATTTACAGGCATGTAAACACCATGAAAGTACATGATTTCATTTTAGCCATGTATAAGGAAGAACTATGGAGTCTCTGAGTTAGATATGAAGATCTTAACCTCATAAATAAAAGAACCTATCTCTCGCATCCAGAAAAGGAATGATTAAAGCTATTTGTAAGAGTCATCTGTGAGATCGATGTACTTAGCATTTCTATCATCATTTTCAGGATTCACATTTTATGCACTTGAATCAATATGACTGAGGGAGCCTATGAAATAACCAGCAAGTTTATCTGGATAGTGTTCCTTGTGAAACTGACTTCAACTTATAAAGACTTCAGAAGAAAATAAGGAAAGCCCATGACGTTTTAGCCTTCACGAAAGCTACAGAATTGCTATAGTCTGAAAGATGAGAGCACTTTCCTTAATGCAACGTCATTCTAAATTCTGATGAAATGAAAACTTTCTTATAATTATTATTCAAATCTTTATTGTCTGACAAGTCAAAGGACAGTTGTATTGATGTCTTAAGGATTTTATTGGGGAGGAAAGTTGTTAGGTAGCACTGAATAGTGTGTGAATGTGGAAGTCAGTGGTAACTGAGTTCAAATCTGCCTCTACCTTTTACTTACTAGTTGTATGTCTTTAGGAAAGATATTATCTGTACTTTTGTTTGTTTTACCTTAACATAAAGGTGATAAGATTCAAACCTCATAGGATTTTTTTATGAGGAATAAATACGTTAATGGATATTACATGCTTAGGACAGTCTCAGACACAGAGGAAGAGCTAAATAAATATACACTATAGACCGGGCACGGTGGCTCAAGCCTGTAATCCCAGCACTGTGGGAGGCCAGGATGGATGGATCACGAGGTCAGGAGATTGAGACCATCCTGGCTAACATGGTGAAACCCCGTCTCTACTAAAAATACAAAAAAATTAGCCGGGCGTGGTGGTGGGCACCTGTAGTCCCAGCTACTTGGGAGGCTGAAGCAGGAGAATGGCCTGAACCCGGGAGGCAGAGCTTGCAGTGAGCAGAGATCACGCCTCTAGCCTGGGCTGCCCTCCAGCCTGGGCAACAGGCGAGACTCCATCTCAAAAAAAATAATAAGAAGAAAAATAACAAATAAATAAATAAAGAAACACACAAACACTATAATTATATCTTACATTTTAAATAAAAAATTATGAATCCCTTTTGATCCCTCTCCCTTCTCTTTCTTTAAGAATTATGGTCACAAATTGAAACTAGTGTGTAAAATGAGGAATGCTGATTAGTTAAAGGACAAAGTAGTTAATATATTTTGGAACTTTGAAGATGCTATCTGATGTTCATATCTGAAGCCACAACTTTGTATCTTGCAGTATCTTCAGATTAATGGAAATCCACTTTCTATTGTGTAACTTCTCCACATCTTTAGATATAACAATTACATAAAATTAGAAGATAAGACACTTACCTGTAAATATTCTGGAAAGGCAGAATTTTACTCAGAATGTGCATTCAGCTCAAGGTAACCTGTGTTATGGAAAGTGAAATCTTCTCAGAGAATAGTATGGATATGGTATATTCTCACAACTTATTTCTTTTTTGAGCCAACACATTTCTTTTTAAATTAACCCCTGAAATAACTTTCCCCTCTGTGTTAAATATAGCACTGGGTTGTTGATTAATACTATGTAGAGAAGGATTCAGTAGCAAAAACATTGTTTTGCAGAATAGAAGTGAACATGTTTGTTTATTCTAGAACTTTCTGGAATTTCTAAAATGTCAGTACATATTGGGACTCTGTAAGAGGAGGATCAAAAACACATTTTACCAAAGATGCTTGTTGAGAGGCAATATCTTCTGGGTTTCAGAGATATGTGGTCTGAGAAAGCTGCCATATTTGTGACACATACCCAGTATGTGTTAGGCAATTGAGACTTCATTTCAGGTACGAAACAATAATATTGACAATTACCCTCATTTGTGATTCTGTCATTGTTGGAACCATTGTCTTTTGGAAGTATTTTTCTTTGAAAAGGGGACAAACATATTAACCATCAATACGACTGGTGATTGCTGAGTAAACAGAAGGGAGTTACGCTGTAGTGCTTCAATATTCTACCTTATGTGTGTCCTCAAAAAGAGAATTGTAGAACGATAAGAAAAATCTGCTGTTGGTCTTTCTTTAAAAGCTAGAACCTCTCACAATATATAATTAAGTGTAATGGAGAAATTCTGCAATGTCTTTATTTGCACAATTCTGGGTTGTTCATGGAGACAATAACTGAAGCATACACAGAGTTCCAGAAGCTTTACTAGGGAATGGCTTGGACAATGAATCTCTCAAGCCAAGTTCTGATTGGCAATTGAGTCCCTTTTATAATGTCACAGCTGTGTACCAACCTCTAGTGGTATCTGAGCACAGCTGGGATTACAGCGTTGACAATGCATAAAAATGGGAATCAATGCATTTTTGTTTGAACTTCTTTATGCCTTATTTTGATGCATAAGAGCAAACTTTTTGTCTGTAATTTAATCTGTGATTCGTTTTCTTTTTCCTTTTGGAAGCAACACTACACCGGCATGACAAAACCCCTTGATGATTAAAAATTTAGGACTCTTTTCTGTTCTAGAAAATGTCAGTGTTTGAAAACAAATAGAACTTTGTAGGACATTCAGAAATTATGTTCCTTCTATGATCTTAGATTTTTTCTTTCAGGAAGTAGATTGAACACATTTTTGAAATGTTGAAAAGAAAAATTAACCAGTCTGAGAATTTTCTTCATTTTTGGACAACCTAAAGAAATGTTTTATTCATTCAAGTTAGATTTGATATAAACATCAAAAGTCCTTTTTTATTGTTTTAAACAAACCCTATTGGAATACTATGGAAGTCAAAGTAAATTGTCTAAAAAGAAAACGCATAGAGTATGACTTTTGTTAATTTTGTGTATTTAAGTTTTTAGACTTACTTCTGAAGAGATAAATTTTAAAACTAGATGTATCAGACTCTATGATATATGTAATATTTTTTGTGTGGTTTGAAGCACCAGTAAAGTTTATATATGCTACAGGAATCTAAGGCTAGCAGATGAAAGAATGTATTAAACAATCATACATAATCTTATCTATATAAAAATTACTGGTTAGGATTATTTTACATGTAGAGTTCATACAAATGAAACAAGATTTAAATAAATGTCTATGTATAATCTGGTACTTTTCTCACTATTTTCCAATCTCATATATCAGAAATTTCTCTAAGACTAATTTTCTGTCTCCATATCACATGATAATGTATTTTTAAGACCAAAAGCTCAGTCCTTTCTTGGATGTAAGTCCTACGTGGCATGTTAGCAGTTCTAGAATTTCAGGTGTTGGTTGTCATCAAATCACTGGTGACACTTCAGGGGAATGGGATTTCAAACTAAGAAGCCTTTGACCATTGTATACTTTCTTTCTCAACCTGTGGGTTTTTTTTTTAGCACTCTCTTTTATCACCTTTACAGCCTCTCTACCTCTCAGCGAGCAAAAGAAAAATCTGCCTGAGGCAGAAAGGTTTTATTTTTCAGTTTTTCCTACCCTTTAAAACTGTAGCAGAAATTTATTTTTTTTAAAAAAAAAGAGGAAAAAATCCAATTATGAGTCCTCGAGATGACAGCCTGAAACTCATGTGTCTCCCTTGTCTCAATTAGAAAAAAAATACAGCACTTCTCTCTCAAAAGATGGAGAGAGATTTGTAGCAGGAATGATTGAACCTCACAGTTGTGTGTGTGCAGGAAGCTCACATCATTTGTTCAAATGCTTATACTGTTCTTGGTTTCTAAACTTAGAATAGACTATGAATTTCATTTCATTCCAACAAATTAGATCCATAAATATTATGTTAAATGTAGTCATTAAAATGAGTCTCTTTTATGTGAGTATTAAACCTAGAGAGTATTATAAGTTACTGTCAAGTTCTAACCTTTTGCTCAAATCTTTGCTCAGGACTTTGCTTGAAACTCATCTTTCAACCACTATATTATTTATTACTAATGCTTCTGCTAACCTGGGTAACCTGGGCCTGGTTACACTGCTCTACTTTTTCTTTTATCTGCAGCATTGATCACCTTCTAACATTCCATATAAATCGTGTATTTTATATGTCTCTTGTTTATTGTCTCTACTTCTTCAATTTCGAGAGTATAACTCTACAGAACCAGTGGATTTTATTGGTCTTATTCAGTGATTTATTCCAAGGAGCTAAAAAGTAAATGCCAGGCACAATTCTCACTAAATATTTGTAGAATAAAAGTTCACATGTTAGAAGTGTCTCCTCAAATTTATGCTTCTATAAACAAATTGAGTTTTTTTTTCAGTGGATATAAACTGAAGAAAGTCTTGATTTTGTATAAATTCATTAATATTTTATGATCATCATATTTAGCAACATCAAAAGCACCATTAAACTTTACTATAAACCTGTATTTGTTTATGGTACCTGGTTATCTGCAAAGTCCATCGTTGAAACCATTGTATCAAATTTCCAAGATATACTAAGAATGCAAACAAAAACCCCACTATGAACAGCATACCAATTGCTTTGGTCTTATAATGCTCGAGAAACGTGACTGTGATAGTCAAGTTAATTTTTGTAATGATCTTTTTCTAATATTAATACATAATGGCTTAAATATCATTTGTCCTGGTCCCTGTATTCTGTACTCCATAGTCTTCTATTTAACTATAGCAAATGACTTCATTAAAGCCGACTGAGAAACTTTTTTAATCCCAGAGAAATACCCAGAATAAATAGAAGGAAGTGAGTCTGGTTAATTTTGAAAAATGGTAGATCAGTTAGTGTTTTATATGCTGGCAGGCTCACAGGCCGAATGGAACACTCTTTCACATAACCTTTTTTGTCTGCTGTCCACTATTTAGTACGCTATTGTGAACGTACCAAAGATGATTCTTCTCAAATTCTCTATGACATGGGATAACTTTTTAAATAATTTCCAGTCTCTTGCATACCAATACTTTAAAAATATAATTAAAAAATGTTGCAGCAGTATCAAATTTCTATAAAGCTTTCTGAATACTCAATTTATGTACATATTTTGTTGACTGGTGGCCAACATTTCAGACACTGGCAGTGGACTGAGGCCCATACTTTGAGTAGCATGAACAGCCACACACATACGAGGAATTGATGTGTCCATTAATGGTCCATCTCAGAAAAATAGAACAAAAAGGAATGTGTGTGGGAGAGAAGGCGCAACTCTTTGCATCTTGTTGTCTTCCACTTGATGGCAAAATGTAAATAGCATCACACTTCACCTGCTTGGGAACCAGTTTTAACAGTAGACACTCCCTTCGCAAACCTGGTCACAAACCAACAGGCTGCTGGGGAAAGCTCATGAGCCACCATGATAGTCAGTCTTAAACTTGTGCACCAAAGTCATGAACTTGATTGACTCCACAGAAGAAGCCCTGTCTCAGATGCTGTTGAATCTGTTTCATGTTCAATTTTCAGCAAGCTTGATTATCTGATTTTCCAGCTCATAGAGTAGAAACAGATGATGACAGCTGGCAGCAGGAAGAAATAACTGTTACTGTTCTCTGGCAACAAGAGGAGTTGATAGCTGACTGACTAATCAGACAAAAGGATGAAGAAAATGCCCACAGTAGTTTAAGGCCATTTAGTATAGGGCTGACAAATCCCATCCACCTGTCGAGTCCAAGGTTTACTGTTGGAAAGTGAAGTTCTGCCACACGCTGGCTGTGAAACCTACATTCCTTAAGCTCTATAGGCCTTAACGTCTTTATCTATGAAATGTGGAAAATAGTAAATCTTGCACAAGGCTATTTTAATGTCAAGTAATATAACATATAAAATTACTTTTTAATTGGTAAAATAGCTGCATTGAATATGAAAGTTACAATAGTTATTACTATTGCCATGTTTTGGCTCTATAGAATTGCATTATTACCATACTGACCCTGTATCATCGAGATGAGTTATCTGTTGTTCTATTTAAGGAATCATTTAGGCTGGGCACGGTGTCTCACGCCTGTGATCCCAGCACTTTGTGAGGCCGAAGCAGGTGGATCACGAGGTCAGGAGATCGATACCATTCTGGCAAACATGGTGAAACCCCATTTCTACTAAAAATACAAAAATTAGCTGGATGTGGTGGTGCATGGCTGTAGTCCTAGCTACTCGGGAGACTGAGGTAGGAGAATCACTTGAACTCGGGAGGTGGAGGTTGCAGTGAGCCGAGATCCTGCCACTACACTCCAGCTTGGTGACAGAGCGAGACTCCATCTCAAAATAAATAAATAAATAAATAAATAAATAAATAAATAAATAAATAAATAAATAATTTCATTTTAGAAAAACTCGGATCTCAGTTTCTCAACATTTTCTTCTTAAAGCAGCAGAGTTATCTGATTAAAATACTCTCCTACCTTATTGAATTTTTTATTACATGTGTTTTGGAACAAAATGAATGTATAAATAAACAAATTGTAGTAATTCATTTACATGAAATTCATGTAAAGACAGATAATAGAGTTTGGAATTATTGTTGTTACCTTGATCAGGTCACCTTAACAGTTTTGAGCCTGTCTCATTATGACTGCATGTACCATACCCTAAGGACCAGTTTATAGTATTATTATAGAGGGCAAAATATGAAAGGTAATTTACGCACAAGGTTATGTCTCTATTTTATGTTATTTCCATAAAAGGGGGTCATCGGGGTGTTTCTTAGAAAAGTTATGGTGTGAACGGGGTCAAAAAGAGACAGAATGTTTCAGTAAATCGAAGAATTAGCAAGGGCATTCCAGGAATTGGTCAAGGTGTATCTAGAAGGTCAGAGACATCAATGCTAATTTTTAAGTTCCAGCAACAACAATAACAATAACAAATACAGGCCATTTGGCTAGAAAGCCTAGGCCTCAGCAGTGAAAGAAGGGCCTCAGGATAAATCCTAATCAGTGGAAGTCCGTGGAGAAGTGTGCGTCCTGCGGTGAGAAACCGTATGTGGATTAACACATCACATCACACGTAGGGTGAGTAGTGTTCTCTGTAACTGTTAGTTTCATTCTTCCCTTAACCCCATACAGTTTTTCAGGAGATTGGTCGAGAGATCTCAATTTCTAGCCAGTTGTGCCAAAGTAAGCCTCGTTAATTCCCTTTTTGAGTTATAAATTGGAAGTCAGAGGGGTGTACAACGTCAGATAAGCCAACAGATTCTGATCTGTATGCTGTGTAATAGCCACGTGAGCGAGGCCCTAGAACACAAGTCTGAACAGGTCCTTTCACACATAACTACAAATCTGTCACACGTTCAGAAGATACAAGGCAATATTTTTTCCAGTTGTAGAGAGTACCACGAGGTCTGAATTCACCATCTTAGTCAGATATAGTCAAGTTAAGTTGCAGCAAAACATAAATTGCCGTTCTTTCTTCTTTATTCTATGATACATAGAATTGATACCAGTTCTAAATCTATCGGATTTGCAGGTGCGGCAGTATTTTGGCTTAATACCATTTTTGATATGGATAATTTTAGAAATAAAATAGTTTCCCTTGTTGGGGTATTTTGTTAATTCTTTCATTTATATCCAAAGCATTTTATCTCAGATGGATTTTCTGGGATAAAACACTGCCTAAAGTTTCTGTAAGTAAATGTCTCTTTTAGCAAAATTTTTAGGATGTGATTTGATTTCCAAGAGACCAAGCATTTTACAAATGTAGATTCGTTCCCTAATTCACTAAAATAATCACTTTTAACTGAATGTCTAAATTTTACCAAACATGATGTAAATCCTGACATCTTCATGTTGACGGAATGACTATGTGAGAAAAGGCCTATGTTTATAGAAGAACACAAGTGTGGGTATTTTAAATAAGCACTGTCGTATTCACTACTTGTCACTGTATATTAAGACATATTCGCTAAGAACTTGACAGGTGAAATACTGACCATAATGCAAAGAACTACTGTGTAATTAAGATAAATTATAGTTCACTCCATTAGAAATGAGCATGCCAGTTATATTATTTAATATTGTCCCTTCATGTACCATAATAGAATTGTGTATCTGGGTGAGGTGACTTCAAAAGTGCAAGTTAATATTTTCTGGTGGCGAGCTGACAGTGATTATATTTTAATCAAGAATAATAATGAGAGCCAGGCACATTGACAATGTACTTAAGAACATCTCCTCACGCACAGATGCACCTCTGTCCCCAACCTTCCTCCCCAGCTCAGCTCTACCTGAGGTGGCAATTGAGACAGTGTGGGAGATTCAGCTGCATAAGCCTGTTCCTGTATTGTTTCGTAGGACAGATGTCTTCAATTACTATGGCAATGTGCACCTTGGATGAGTCAGAGGTAAAGTGTGTGGGATTTTTAATTGAATTTTATTTGCGTCAAATCATTTATATTGAGCAAGCCAAGCTTAAATTGCTGATGATTGATCTGTAAGAAGGAAACTTGGAAGGCCTTTTGGGGTAGCATGACTCAGTAGAGATGATCTTCTCTTCAGATCTTTAGTTTGTATGGTGACTCCCAAACTAGTTTGGGGAGTCTGGTCTCTTCTGTGTTATAAGTACAGTGATATTGATGACTGATGCTATAATTCATTTTGGTTCGTGGGTTAAATGCCCATAAAATATATGCACTTACATAACAGTGACTTGCTAGTAAAATTATATATGCATTTTAATAATACATAAACTGATTCTAAAGTCGGCATTTCTACCTAATCCCTGAATGCAAAGCTAATCTGTATGAGACTACTTGAATACCCAGAAGACTCTCTTTCAGATCTAGTATGTCTGAAGCAGAACTCTTCTTTGTTTTCCCAAATATGCTGCGTTCCCAGTATTTCCCCAGATGATCCTGAGATCTAAATCAATTGATGGAGACACGCTGGAGTCAGATCATTAGAGTCACAGATGCCAGGTTTATTACTGATCAGAGTCAGATTGGAGGACGTGACTTAGTTGTGGCATCACAGTGAGATTCTTATGACTGCACTATTCTCAGACTGAGCCAAGAACGCTCCTCACCTCCCTACCTACATCAAACACAGGCCAGAGGAGCTGAGAGTACAAGCCTGTTGAAGCCAAGCAGGCAAGAAAAGCTGAAAGGAAGGGACTGATTCCTCAGGTCTAGCTTTGCCTAGATTTATCAATCAGGTGAGTCAAAACACACCCACAGAAAGGAGTGCTGGGGCTGAAAGAGGAGAGAGAGCTGCTTTAGTGTAGGCCCCTCAATTTGGAAGTGTGAATCCATCAGAAATCAACCTCTACCCTAACATACCCTGTTTCAGTAAGTGGCTCTGACTTCCACTCAGGTGCATATGCCACAGATTCATAGTGCCCTTTCTCCTTCCTTTGTTCCCCATCTGTTCACTTCAAGTGTCTTCAAGACATATTCCAACTTCTTCCATTTCTCTGCACCTGGAAAACTCCCATAGCCTCTTACTGACCTTCAGCTTTCACCCTCATAATTCGTTCTCATCCCAGTCCATTATATCAAATCACAGCTGATATGGTTTGGATCTGTGTCCCTGCCCAAATCTCTCATCCAGTTGTAATCTTCCATGTTGAGAGAGGGACCTCCTGGGAGGTGATTGGATAATGGAAGCAGATTTCCCCTTTGCTATTCTCATGATAGTGAGTGAGTTCTCACGAGATCTAGCTGTTTAAAAGTGTGTAGCACCTCCCGCTTTGCTCTCTTCTCCTGCTCCGGCCATGTAAGACATCCCTTCTTCCTCTTCACCTTCTGCGATGATTGTTAGTTTCCTAAGGCCTCCTCAGACTTCCCTTCTTCCTCTGTGCCTTCCACCATGATTGTAAGTTTCCTGAGATCTCCTCAGCCATGCTTCCTGTACAGCCTGTGGAAGCATGAGTCAATCAAACTTCTTTTCTTTATAGATTAAAGCATTTCAGGTATTTCTTTAGAGCAGTGTGAGAACGGACTACTACAACATCCCTTTTTAAAACCTTCCAGTGGCTTCCAACTTTGTAGGCTGACTAGTCACTTCCATAAATCTTCACTTTTGCCTTCATCTCTTACCTTCTCCCCCTCCGTCCCTGCATTCCAGCCCTCTAGTCGGCTTTTACTTCCTCAAGCACATCAAACTGCTGTTGAGTTGCGGGCCTTTGCACCACCTCTTCCCTCTGCCTAGACTGCTCCTCCACCAGACATAGAGCTGGTTTCCTTTATCGTTCCTGTCTCAGCTTAAATACCACCTCCTCAGAGAGGCATTTTCTGACTAAAAGTACTACCTTGTCATTTTCATCAAGACGTATTTCACTATAATACTGATTACTTCCTGGTATTTTCTTGCTTATTTGTTTTCGTTTATTGCCTTCATCCATTCACTCATTGCTTATTTTATCTCTTCCCACCCCAAAATAAGCTGTCTTGTTTATTTTTGATCTTGAAGACATCTCTGAGCTCAGAACAGTGTCTGTGCTATCATGAAAGTTTAGAAACATGAGCTTAATGAGTAAATTTGTCTATCCAGGATAAAATATTCCAGAAAATGTAGATTTTGTGCTGGGATGGGGGGCCTTAGGTGGAAGGGTAAAATATGTGTAATTAACTTCTGCTTAGTGGTTTCTTCTGTCTGATACTATTTCAGTACCGGTGTCTTAAATGGAATTCTTTTTCATGCAGCTTTGACTTTGAGCCAGGTGCAGTGACTCACACCTGTAACTCCAGAGACTTGGGAGGCTGAGATAGGAGAATCACTTTAGGCCAGGGGTTCAAGACTAGCCTGGGCAAAATCGTGAAAGAGCTCCTTTAGAAAAAAAGTTTTGAATTGCAAAGAGATAAGAGCATTTGTGAAAAACAAGTTCTGTTTCTGAATATGTTAGTGCAGCACAACTAAATAAACTTTAAACGTGTGATGCTGGCCAGGCACCATGGCTCACGCTTGAAATCCTAGCACTTTGAGAGGCTGAGGGAGGCAGATCACTTGAGCCCAGGAATTTGAGACCAGCTTGGGGAACACGGTGAAACCCTGTCTCTGTAAAAATATGAAAAATTAGCTGGGTGTGATGATGTGCGCCTGTAGACCCAGCTACATGGGAGACGCGGGGAGGATGGGTCACCTGAGCCTGGGAGGTAGAGGCTGCACTGAGCCATGATTGTGCCATTGCACTCCAGCCTGGGTGACAGAGTAAGACCCTGTCTCAAAAAAACAATGTGATGCTAATATCAGTTTGGACCTATGATATGCAATTCGGGTGTGCCTAACAACTAGAAAAATAGGGCCTTTAAAAATTTATGAAAATTTAAGGGGCACGCTGAGAAAGCTCAACCCAGGTTCACTGCTGATAGGCCTCACTGTACACATGCGGTGAATGGGAGCATAAAAGTGGCAATACAGGTGTTTGCCCTCTGTTAACTGTATGCCTGGCAAACTGTCATTTTCATGCGTTATCTTATCGAATCCTACACAAAAATTCTCTAATACGGGAATAATTATTACTCCCACTTACTGATGAGGAAACTAAATTTTAGGAAAGGTTAAAAAATGTATCTACTGAAAAGTAACTAAAGTTTTAAAACCAGGACTCAAATCTAGGCTTGAATCCATAAACTGATTTTTTAAAATTATTATTTGCTATGGTTTGGATGTTTGTTCTCTCCAAGTCGCATGCTGAAACGTGATCTCCATTGTTGAAGGTGGGGTCTAGTGGGAGCTGTTTGGGTCATGGGGGTGGATCCCTCAGGAATGGCTTGCTGCCCTACTTGGGAGGTAGTGAGTGATTTCTCACTCTATTAGTTATTGCCAGATCTGCTTGTTAAAAAGCGCCTGGCACATTATCTCTGTATCTCTCTCTCTCTTGCCAAATGACATGCCTGTTCCTTCCCTTTGCCTTCTACCATGAGTAAAAGCTTCCTGAGACCCTCACCAGAAGCAGATGCTGGCACCATGCTTGTACAGCCCGTAGAACTGTGAGCCAAATAAACCTCTTTTCTTTATACATCACCCAGTCTCAGATGTCTCGTTATAGCAATGTAAAATATACTAACACATTACTTATGTAAATAATTATCAAACGTACTGAGGCAAGATTCTGTAAAGCAACTTTTGAGGCGCTATGCTCTTAACCTAGTACAGAGCCCAGGGAGATTGGGAATACACTTGATGAGCATCTGCGATAGCACTGCATTCCCAGTCTACCCCCCTGGAAGAAGCTGCTTTATTCTTTCTGTGTGTCTCTTCTCTCATTTACCCGAGACACCTATTGGGATCCTGCCAGGAGATTACACTACAAACAGGAGAGAGCCATTTCTAAGCCCTCCCCACCCATCCACCTACCATCGCCATGTTATTCCCCTGGTGGATCAGATGGGCGTGTGGCTTAGCATCTGCTGTCTATTCTGTTAGATCAGGATCCATTAGTAGGATCTGCTCGTAGTATCCAAGCAGTGGACAAGCCGTGAAACCAGTGGGAGAGATTGGAATTAATGAAATGAGATGCGATGGGATGGGAAGGGATGCGATGGGGCATGTGTGAGTCCATGTAAGGCATTTCCAGAGGAATTCCAGAAATGTTTGGAGGAAGTTTTGCAGAAGAATAGAGTCCCTGGATTAACTGTTGGGAGCAAGACCTGTATATTTTACTCATTATGGCTAATTAGCAAGATATAATGGAGGGGAGTTAAATTAGTTTTAGCAATAAAGGCTGTCAAGTGATTGTAAACTTCTAGCAACTGGAGATAGAGAGAAAAATAATTTTTACAAATAGTATTAGTCCATATGTATCAGGAAAATGGAAGGAAGGAAATGCAAAAAGAGATATGGAAGCAACAGAAGCAGCAGAAAATTAAGACCATGAAAAAGGCAATCAATAAGTTGCAAGTAAACAAGAATTTTAATAAAATTGCTGGATGGGAGGGATAGGAAACTGATATCAAGCTATTTCTTATTGCTTAAACTACACACACATAGACACACACAGAGACACACACGTATATATTTTAAGTAACCAAAAGTATATTATAATCAGTCTTATTTTACAGTGTTTTTCAGATGTTCATAAATAATCCATCTATCATCTGTGTTTGTCAATTGATGCAAAGAAGATTTCTATGTCTTATTATAAACATCTTTTGCCAGGCTGGTCTCAAACTCCTGACCTCAAGTGATCCACCTGCTTTGGCCTCCCAAAGTGCTGAGATTACAGGCATGAGTCACCATGCTGACCGCCTTTTTTCAGAATTTTGAGGCCCCTAATGAGCAGACCAGGTTTGTGGTAGTTTTTACAGAAGGCTGCTTGGGCCAGCTTATTTTCGCCTAAAGATAGTAGATCTGCAGCAGTATGTAACTTCAACTGCTCACTTGGATAAAACTGTAATTGTCTGGACAGAATCGTGAGGCTTTCACAATGCTTACACCTATCCTGAAGGAATCAAGCCTTTGATAAAGTCAGTATGGACTCTTGGTCATGGAAACAGCTTCAGCTTTGGTGATTAGTGTGCACTGAAGGACCAGCCATGGCTAGCACACATGATTCTCCTATGTGAAGGGTGTTTTGGATGAAGTGTCCATGCTGAGTAGCCAAATGCTATGGATACCTGATCATAGACATGGGCAGCTGATGACCAGAGCCTCATGTTTCTTGAGTAGAAACATGTTGGGGCTTAATGTCAACCAGAACAGCTGCACTGAAACTTTCTTGGCAATAAGTGAAGGTATAAAGTAACTATTTTTTAAGTGCTTAGGGAAGATATTAATAAAAACCAGCCTTCGATTTCAAAGATGCATGCAAAATGATGCTGCCATTCCTGAGTGAGTAAGTGGATAATATTATTTGGGACTGACCCTTGTGGCCACACATAAAACCACTATGAACAGACCCTGGCATCAATGCCTTGGGGGGGGGGGGTGACACCATGCCCAGCACATCCCTCGGCCTTCCATGGAACTGGCTTATTTACAGGATGGCTGAGCCATTTCTTTTTTGACAGCATCATTCCAGCACATCCTGACAACTCGAGCAGCTTCTCAGCTGCTACAGTGCTCTAGGCTTGTTTGCAGTGAATTCTTGAAGAGTTTCGTGAGATCACTCACCTTTGGACTGTTTACCTTCTATCATTTCAGAAGGGAGATGTTTGAGCAAACAAACAGCATTTATTATTCTCACTAGTCCTGAGAAATTGAGTGAATTTTCACCTGTTTTGGATTAGACTCCCAAATGTGGCTATTGAGGTTTTCCTCCCGTTCATCCCATCTTGGAATAAAAAATATCAATTACACTAATGGCATTAAACTGAGAAAGCATGGCTGTAGCTGCCCAAGCCCAGTAGAAACAAACTGCTTTTCCTCTATGCGTGCCACAAACAGGCCTCATTTGCTGTTTTCTTGTCAGTGTAACTTGTAAAATGTATGTATGTTTTTTCTTAATTATAACTGCCAATTATTTATTAAGCATGTGATGTGTAACAGATGCCTCTTACATAAACAATTCTGCAGTATGGAAAACTGAGAATTATTGAAGTTAAGTAATTTGTCCAAGTGCACAGACTTGGTGGTAAGTGCTGGAGGCCAAATTTGAAACCAGGTCTGTCTGTTCTGATTCTGGATTCTTTCCATAACACCATGCAGCCTTTCACATTTAGCTTTTTTCTCCTTCCTAAGAACTGATCATCTAAAGAGATACCTATAGAGGAGGAATCACTGAAGGAATAAAGGGAAGAAGGGAGGGAGAAACATTAGGAAAAGGAAAAAGGCATTACTTAAGTGATTTCACGTGCCTTTGAGGAACTCTTTCTAGCCATATATTCCTTTCCATTATAGATGCTAAGGGAACGATTAAATGCACCCCACTTCAATTCATGGGAATAAAATACATGCTCAACGAAGCCCTTTGCATCCATAACAACTTTATGATTCCATTATCCAGATCATTTTATTTTCAATCTGCTGGCTTGTTCATAAAGGTTCATAGCAAGAATTTTATTACAGTACAGTCAAAGAGAAATGTATTGAGGCAATCCAATCCATCTAGATTTTTATTTCAGAAATGCGATATATATATCTATACATCAAATAATCAAATAAGAGAGATAAGTCTCCATTTTCCCTTAATGAGTCACCCTGTGATGCATGCATTTTCCGCTAATACACACCAGATACCATTTTGAAAATGTTACCATAAATCCATTTCTTAAAAATTCACCTATTTGCCATTAAGAAGTTGGCACCAGACACCATTCTACAGAATAGCTTTTCCAAATATAAACCTAAGAGCAAGATAACCTTAAACATTCTAGACGTGACCTGATCATTTACCAGTACTTGAGAAAACAAAACCAAATACCATCTTCTGGTCTTACCAATGAATAGAAAGGAAAAAAAAGCTGAAAATTACTGAAAAAGAAATGCTGGGCAGTGATTCTTATATACATATATGCACACACACATAAATATATATATACATTTATATATTTATATATTTTTATGAATTTAGATATCTATATATTATATATTTATATCTAAATATATCTAAATATATAAATAATATATATCATATATAATATATTTAGATATCTACTGTATCTTATATATTATATATCTAATATATAATATATTTAGATATCTAAATATATATATTTACATATAATTTCATTTAGAGGACATAAAACAGTGAGGATGCTGTCCTCATGGACTATGTAATGGCCATTTTTGTTTCTATTCAAGTTCAAATAGACAAAGAGTATAAATAACAGACATATATCTCCTGGAATATTCTTTAGGAACTACAGTGAAGTATCCAAATATCCAGTTTTTAAAAGTGTGTAATGAAATTTCAACTACTTTAACTCTTTAGGATAAGTTTCTAAACCTTTAACCAGAATTTCTCTCTAAATATCCCTTATTGCCTTGAATGCATACAAAGATGTAAAAATTAAAGAAAAGCAAACAAGAAGATTGGCTTTTTCCATTTTGGAAATTTAAAGAAAAAAAATAGCAAAATCTAATAATCTCGCTTTAATTATTTTCAGTTTCATCAATAGATAACATATCCGCACAATAGATGAAGCACTGTTTGATTTTCGAACCCAGGGCAGAAGTTTCAGTGCCTCTCAAGTTTGCCAGGGATCTAAATTATGAATGATTACAATGTGTAGGGAGCAGCATCTGTGCAAATTGTTGTTCCACACATCGTGTTTCTTAGCTCAAGTGGCCCATTGTCACCATGGGCAACAAGGACCTTGACAGGAGATCCAGAAGGTCTCTGGAGTTCTTCTAATATGCTTTTCTAACCATACCTAGAATTTGAGAAAATGCCAGAATAATACCAAGCCTCTATATCACATTAGTTCTGACTTTCTTCATCTGGCTTCCTATAATGACAATGCATGAACTGTCATCAGGCTGTTAGAAAGAGCTTTCATTCCAGTGAACCCTCATGTGGTTGTGCCCATTGTCTAAGTGCATGATTAGGGACACATGCTTTTTGATAATTTTGTAAGTGGATTTTGTCTTAATCAGAAGCTTGAACTTTAATTTAAATCACTTCTCAGAAATGACCACCAACATAAAAGTAATAAATAAATGCTGCTGTCTTCTTAAAAAACTAGGATATAGATAAAATGAAAACATAGTAACATAATGTAGTCTGAAGGTCTTGAAGTGTTTTCTGTTGAGATTTCTATACATGATAGATAAGTTAGAATTATATCTTTTGTACAATTGCAGAAGCTAATAATGTTATTTTCTGCTTCACCAATACATAAAACAAAAAAGTCATAAATTAAGAATTATTTAGATTAAGAAATAAATTATTTGCATTGAAAACATTCTTCTATTTTTATATATAAAACAAATGTTTAGTTTGTGTTCTTTCATGCAGACGTTGAATTTCAAGGCTAATTTTTTTCTCACCATTATGAACAACACGCTAACATTATTCCTGTTGCTAGGAGATGACTATTTCTCAAATAAGATCACATGTCTTCCTTTTGTATTAAATGTAGCAGAAAAAAATATATGCTAACACATATTTTCTCCAAAAACTTAAAGCAGAGGATTCTTTATGCTATATTACTACATTTTATTATATTTAAGCTTGAGTTAAAGAAAGATAGCAGAAGACTTCAAAAATTGTGCATGGTTTTGATCAGAGTTATATAAATTTGCTACAGAGGAAATTATTTTATGATACATTATTAAAATTATTTTAAGTATTTTTTTAAAAAATGGACAGAGGCTTATCCATATTAGAAATACCAGGTCATTCAAATTTTGCGTTTGCTAAATAAGCATAGGTCTCATAAATAGATATGAAGAGTGTGATGGACACAGCTCAAGGAATAAACTTACAGGAGCCTGACAGTTGTCTTCTGAGAGCTAGAACCTTCTTAGGACTTATTCTTGATATCATTGACAGTCACCTGTTAGAAACGATTGTTAACTGGAGTTTTTTTTCCATCATTTTCACTAACTTGTTATATGATATTGCATTGCCTTCTATCTAAGTGGATGCCGTTTTCCTCATTCTCTAATGAGAAAGTTGGAATGGCTCTGTCTAAACCTTCTTATCGAAATAAACTTGTAAACTCTGTGATGCACTTTGGATTTGTGTCCCCATCCAAATCTCATGTAGAATTGTAATACCCAGTGTTGGAGGTGGGGCCTGGTGGGAGATGATTGGATCATGGGGGTGGATTTTTTCCCTTGCTGTTCTCATGATAGTGAGTGAGTTCTCATGAGATCTGGTTGTTTGAAAGTGTGTTGGATAGTGAGTGAGTTCTCACGAGATCTGGTTGTTTGAAAGTGTGTTCAATAGTGAGTGAGTTCTCACGAGATATGGTTGTTTGAAAGTGTGTTGCACCTCCCCACTTCTCTCTTCTGCTCCAGCCATGTAAATCATGCTTACTTCCCCTTTGCTTTCTGTCATAATTAAGTTTCCTGAGGCCTCCCAAGCCATGCTTCCTGTACATTCTGTGTAACCATGAGCTAAGTAAACCTCTTTTCTTTATAAATTACCCAGTCTTAGGTATTTCTCTATAGCAGTGTGAGAACAAATTAATATACTTTGATATACAGATAAATGAAGATTTTTGCTAATTTCATTTAGAGGACAGACAATTGTATAGCTTGGGCCAGGATATGTGAAAACAGGAAATAAAGAATGTTTTATAACTTTAGTATGGTGTACCCTTGTGTGTGCATGTGTGTTTGTGTGTATTATTAGCCAGCTCACTATGAGGACAGCTTTTTCCTTAAAAATAATAAAATATGATTGTCAGGGATTTAAAATTGCCAGTTTCAAGTTTTAATCCCTCCCTTCCTTCCCTCCTTCCACCCCTCCCCTCCCTCCTCCCCTCCTCCCTTCCCTCCTCTCCCCTCCCCTCCCTTCCCCTCCCCTCCCCTTCCTTTCCCTTTATACTAGCCCAGTTAATGTTTTTTTTTTTCTTTTTTTTCATTCCACAGTTGAAGGTATTGGGTGAATATAGTAAAATTTGAAGGTCTTTGAATTGTTTTTCCTAACTGTTACATCTACTATCCTTCTATTAATGTTTCTAAGGCTCCTTTAATAAAAAATAAAAATGAAACAACTAAAACAATGAAAATATCACAACGATTGTTAAACCATGAGAGAAACTTAATGGACTCATTTGGCAAAAGAAATAGGAAGGCCCTACAAATTAATGAGGGATTTCCAGAGTAGATAAAATAAGGTTAATAGCAAATTCAAGAGGACATGCTGCCAGGAATGAGTGCTACAAGTGGGTGGAGAGATATGTAAAGAGAAAGAAAATGGGATAATATCCTACTTAAGATTATTTTGATAAGAAGAGGTAGAATAAAGGTCTTTTAAAGTAGTTTTTTTCTTAGATATTTTTATAGAAAACCAGAAAATACAGATAAAAAGACAACAATTTATTGAGTTAGAATTGAATTATTATAACTTGAGAGTAAAATATTAGTATTTTGTATGGAAATGCTGAATAGATTAAAAAACAAATGTGAACTATAATAAACATATTTGAACCAATTTAAAAAATTTCATTTATAACACATTATGATTATATCTGACGTAGTTCTCATATGTAAGTTTGGAATGATTTTATCTCCTCAAGGTAATAACAATAATAAATGTTGCTATCTATTTCACACAGTAATTATACTTCAATTAGTATTTTAATTTCTTACTTAAGCCTGATGATGTCAACTTATTTTAATATTATGATACATGCATGCTAAGAATACCCTTTTATTTAAATGTGTTCCTTTTTCCATTTAATAGAATTATAGGTAATTATAGAATTACAGCTAGTTTCAAGAACTTAAAATATGTCAGGAACATGAATCCCCATTTTACACATGAGACAATTGAGAAACAGACATGCCTGAGGTTACACTGTCAGTCAATGGGAAAGCCAGAACATCCACCCAGTTTGTGGCTGATAGACCGTGCCTTCAACATTACCCTCTGTTGCCTCTCACTTTTTACCACTATTTGTAGAAAATTTGAATCAGAATTTTAGAGAACTACAATGCTGAATTCAAAGTTTTTAACAAATTGCAAGATATTTTGGATTGAGACTCAAATTCTTCAAATGCTGTATTTAAATTTTGTATAAGATGATATTTTGTGTGATCTCTTTGTAACATAATATCAAAATCTGTTATAGTAAGGTGGTGAAAATTAGTTTATTATCTAAATATACTTTTGTATTGGAGGATAGAATACCTTAAGAGCATTTTAATATTGGGATTAACTGTGTAATGGAGCTTTTATGTTTTGTGGATGTATCTTTTCCTTTGGAACAGCTAATTACTTGTCTGTCATAGTTTGGAATGTTTTCACTCAGTCCTTGAATTTTTGTGCTCAAGTTGCAACAATTAAATATACTAGTCTAAGTACTAACTTAACACACTACCCCTTCCTCTTGTTATTTTCAAGAGTTATTTCTTTTTTTTGAAAAAAATAATTCTTTCTTCAAATGTATGGCACAGCACTGTTCTCCTTGATATTTCAATATACGAAAGTCAACATTTTTGCTAGCTTTCTCTGCGTTACAAAAATGTGCAAAGAGGCACATTTAAAATCCCCTGATAGTACGGTTTCCAGTATTAATAATCTTGTCAAATGTAGGTTCAAACATGGGAGATAGGCTTTTACAACTCATCTATGAATATATCAATGGGCCAAAAATGTAATCTCATCAAGATTATTTTTAGAGTCTAATTAATCTTTTGACAGATCCTACCATAGGTGGATTACCAGTAGTACCAGTTCCAACACGAGTCCTATGATTTCTTATATTTTTAATGTTAATGTATTAACTCAACATTTTGGGGGACTTTTGATCAGCAGAGACTGGTTAATTATGAACTATCTTTTCTTCATGGGGTAAACAAGGGCTAAGAATCAGGCTTTCCCTTAACTTCAGTAAATTCAAAACAAAATTGGGCTTTATAAGGTTCTTCGCTTAGTGTTCTTCAGTGTTGAATGTCCAATTATTATTTACCCTTCTCTAAATCCAGCTATTGGATAGGAGAATTTCCACAATTTTTTGTTTTGCTTCAGCACCAAGGGATTTTTGAGTGCCACTCAAATGGGGACACAGTTCTGATACTGCAAATGAATAACTGGAAGCTTTTATAGAAAATCATGGCTATTGCTGTTCTGTTCTGGAGACTGAAGTGTACTCATCATCAATATGTCTGGTGCTATTTTTAGGGTGTTCTTCCACATTGTGTAATTTCTAAACAGACATTAAAATATGTTTTATATTTATTCCTCTGTCTTTCACAAAATGCATAAATATAAAATACAATAATATATACAGCAATATCACTGGTGGAGTCAGCCTAATTGTGCTAACATAAACAATGTGATTACCATCATTGACAAAATAAATAAAACGGAACCAAATACTTAAAATTCCATGATTCATTATCAAAAAAGTATCTGATAGTTCAAGTTTGGTGGGGGAAGAATTTCCCATTCCGTTTTATGTTGTGCATGGCAATTAAAATAAAATAGCACAGCAATTATTCCTAAGAATCTGAAATGTCATATTACAATGAAACATTCAAACCTTATAAGGTCAGAACTATTTTATTTTAGGAGACTGGTGTCAGCATAATAAAGACTAGTTAAGTCTTTTGATAATAAGGTTAAATATCAGCTAAAGTTTAATTTCCTTCTTATGAAGATTTTAAATTAATAATGGATAAAATGAAACTACATTCTAGGGCTGCATTATTTACAGAGACTCTGGTTAAAAAAAAAAAAAGATGGGGGCTGGCCGAGTGCAGTGGCTCACGCCTCTATTTCCAGTCTTTTGGGAGGCCGAGGCGGGCGGATCACCTGATGTCGGGAGTTTGAGACCAGCCTGATGAACATGGAGAAACCCCATCTCTACTAAAAATATAAAATTAACTGGGAATAGTGGTGTATGCCTGTAATCCCAGCTACCTGGGGGACTGGGGCAGGAGAATTACTTGAACCCAGGAGGCAGAGGTTGCGATGAGCCGAGATTGCGCCATTGTATTCCAGCCTGTGCAACAAGAGTGAAATTCCATGTCAAAAAAAAAAAAAAAAAAAAAAAAAAAGCGGAGGGAGGAGGTTCTGGAGACAGACTATGTGGGTTTGAAACCTGCTATCATCATTTGGAGATGGTACTAAATGGTGCCTTTTGATACCCTGCCTTCTGAACTTTTGATGCCTATCCAAGTTCACAGACTGTACTACTTCTTATGAAAAGTAATGTGAAAGATCTCCGCATGAGTAACTTACTAGATGGCACGAGGCTTCCTTTCCCCTAGGAAACCTCTGCCATCTAGCACACCATGTGAAGTGATCTAGAAGGAAGAGCACAGTACAGAACATCAGTTCTCAACCTGACCGCTGCATACCTTGGAAGGATATTTAGAAAAATATATGCATAGATACCACCTCAGATATGCTGAATCAGAATTGAGGGTGGAGGTGTGGCGGTGGTGAGAATCTGTATTTGAACAGCACACAAAGATAGATTAAAGAACCCCTCAGTTCATTCTGATAAACACTTGGGAACCCTCATTGTCACCTAGGGTTGAGTCAGAAAAATTCCTTTTGCATTTATCTTTACAATTTACTAGCCTTCCAACTCTTAACTTCCTTTCTTATAATACATACTTGTGTTATTGGGAAGGTGGGAATCCTCAGTCTTTTGTTGTCTTGGTAGAAAGATTTCTGCTAAGAGATAATTCAGCCAGAAATAAAAATTTGTTGAAGGAAAATAGAGACCAGAGAGTTTATATAGGGAGAAACAGTACGCTCTGAAAGATGAAGCAGAGTGGGCTGCTGAAACAGAATGAGACACTGCAGGTTGGGCGTGGTGGCTCACACGCCTGTAATCCCAGCACTTTGGGAGGCCGAGGCGGGCAGATCCCGAGGTCAGGAGATCGAGACCATCCTGGCTAACACGGTGAAAACCCCGTCTCTACTGAAAATACAAAAAAATTAGCCGGGCCTGGTGGCGGGCGCCTGTAGTCCCAGCTACTCGGGAAGCCGAGACAGGAGAATGGCGGGAACCCGGGAGGTGGAGCTTGCAGTGAGCTGAGATCCGGCCACTGCACTGCAGGCTGGGCAACACAGCGAGACTCCGTCTCAAAAAAAAGAATGAGACACTGCAACCCAAGAGTTCTGCAATGGGTTTTATGATGGCGGAATTTTTCTTGAAGTTTCCACCTCTGTCTTAAGTCTCTGCCTTTTTTGGTCTAGTTTTCCCACTTCTGCCTTGAGTCCCTGCCTTTTCCCCCCTAGTGCCCACCCCAGGCTTGCGGGATCATCCCTTACTGTTAGTTGGTGCAGGTGCATGGGCTTGGTGTGGCATGCAGATTCCACTTAGTGACTGCATTGCTCATTACGGCCACCTCAGGAAGGTTGTGTAGCAGTCAAATCTATACTTAGTGCACTTGTGTATGTCTTAGGCATTTTCTCCTTTGCCCTCTTCCCCTCCTTACCACCACGTAGCTGGCTCCATTCTGACATGTTAACTGCAGAGTGAGTGATTACTGGATGTCTTACGGAGCGTTTCCTTCTACATAGGTATTTCCCCTCCTCTCTGTTCGTACCTAGCATGCACATTTTGGGTGGTCTCTGGAGTGTTAAGTTTTCCAGACCTTCCTTTTCTCAGGGGCTTCCCCGGTCCTGCTCATGTTGAACTGTTTTCCTACTCTAACACATTGAAGAGTAGTTGTGGGAGCATGAGATGAATTTCATATTAACTGTGTTGTACAGGACTTGACCCCTGGTAGGGTTTCTAAAATAGAAATTGCTTTCATAATTGTTTTCATCAGCAACACTTACGAGATAGGGATTATAAATAATTACTCACTGGGCCTGGGTATGAAGGGGTTACATTCTTGCCCAAAAAATTATTTCCCTGCAACCACTGTGGAAGTTGGGGTTTTTGTCATAAATCCTGATTTCTCATTTCCAGTTGGATCTTTATACATAGCCAAAAATATATACATAGCCATATATATATCTTTATGTATACATATTTACAAAAGTTGAAAAATCATATAAAAACATGTTATGTTTTCATAGGTTTCTATTTGGTATACTATTTGTGTATTAATAGTTTGATCTATTTATTCAAGTCAAACCATTCCATTTTCTACTTTTTAATCGTATGGTTTGACTAACTTATTTTGCAGTGTTGTAAGCAAATCATTTATTATAGCACCAATTTTTTATCAATCAACTTTTATTATACCTATATGATTCCCTAGCTCTCAGTCATTTCTGGGAAAGGTTGCCAGTTCTGCAGGTGAAAGGATTACTGTATTAGTCCATTCTCATGCTGCAAATAAAGACATACTTGAGACTGGGTAATTTATACATAAATAGAGGTTTAATGGACTGACAATTCCACATGGCTGGGGAGGCCTCACAATCATGGCAAAAGGTGAAAGAGGAGCAAACTTACGTTGTACATGGTGACAGGCAAGAAAGCACGTGCAGGGGAACTCCCTTTATAAAACCACCAGATCTTGTGAGATATATTCACTATAATGGAAACAGCACAAGAAAGACCCAACCCCGTGATTGATTTACCTCCCTCAGGGTCCCTCCCATGACATGTGAGATTTATGGGATCTATAATTCATGGTGAGATTTGGGTGGGGACATAGCCAAAACCTATCAGTTGGCATACATCTGATTTTACATAGCAATTATTCTGAGATACAGAAGAATATTTGCAGATGGAGGAGAGAAGAACTTTTTATTGTGATGGTGGTTGTAATTTAAGATGGACAAAATGGAAACTAAAGATTTACCCTCAAAAAACTGAGAAGGTGATGAGCTGAGCCCTCATACCCTTATGAGGTTTTTTCCTTTGCTTCTGGAGTCGGTCTTATTTCTCACTTCAATTTTTATTGTGTTTCGTGCTACCTACCAGCGACTTGTCACTTTTATCCATGAGGCTGCTGGGTTCCTATTTCTAGGGTAATGACACAGCCACACACATTCCCAGAAATGTGTCTGACAACTCTTCTCCTTTATGTAGGATTAAGAAGCCCTAGAATCATTAAAAAATAAAATAAAACGTACTATATGATTAAATTCTTATTATATCTTCTCTTCTCAGAGGGCACCAACTGTGCAATTTGTATTCTATGCATTTCCTTACTGACTTTGTGTAAAGTATTGATTTTAGGAATTAAATTAATTATCTTTCAGTTTTCTTAAAGACACATATCCCTGCACTAGGTTTTTGTATGAACTTATTAATGGTGGCTTTTTTTAAAGAGCTGACTATATTCTTAAGTTATTCCTGAAGCATTGTCAATAATATTTATGGTTATCCTGCTGTTCTGTGGCTTACATCTCTATGTGTCTTACTTTTCATTTTAAAGCACATTTGACTGCTATTTTCAGGACAACTCTATGCAACAATTTTTGAGAAGGATAACACTTATTTTTGTTTTTTTGTTCTTTTATGTGTGCTATATCCTCAAGCACGCAGAATTCCCATATCCTCTTCACTCTTCATTCAACCCTCAAAAGCTAGTATAATCAGGGACCAAACTGTCCAGCATGGCAGTAGCTTGACCACTTACTAACCATGCAGCTGGGAACAAGCTTTTCACTTCTCTGAGTCTTAATTTCTACATGTACAAAATGAAGATAATAATGGCATGCATTTCATGAAAGTGCTTAATAAATATTAATTATTATTACCCTCAACCCTTTAATTCACCCTAGAATGCACACGACTGATTCAGACACCTTGTGATAAATATCCCAGTAAATTTGCAAGACTTTCCTGCAAAGCAGAAACTCCCAAAGGCAGCTCTTGATGCATCCACCAGCCACTTGAGAGATGAGTCTGAAGGCTGCAGTTTGGTTTTTGAAACTCTCTGAAGTCTCATCTCAGAAATGTGCTGATACAGTTCATCCTCACATTAGCAGTCTATCTCTCTCTGGTCAAAATTGTGTTGAGTTATTCCTGACTTGATTCCATCCTGACACTCAGAGAACAATTTCATCCTCCCAGTCAGGTGTGGCATTGAATTCCAAGAGGCCAGTTGTTCTTCTGTCACTGAGTTGCCCCAGCAGTGTCACTCAGCCCTTGTTGTCCCTTTTGCCAGAGCTTCAGTTTTGGTTTCCATTTTCCTCTCACCTTTGATACTGGTGAAGTGGCTATGTAGTCTGGAGTATAGACCCTGGGGTTTGTTATCTCCCACCAAGAAAGAATTAAGGACATGGACACATGTGGGTTGGTTAAGGAGTGGAAAGTTTAATACACAGAAGAAAGGAGTGAGGAGAGCAGCTCCTTGCAAGAGAGATGGACAGACATACAAAAAGCAGGGAGATGGTAGACTGCAGCAGATTTTATAGGCAGGCTGGAGAAGGCAGTGTCTGATTTACATAGAACTCACAGATTGTTTCCATCAGGTATGACGTTTACATAGCGCGGGGAAGGCTGGCTGCCCCACCTTAATCTTATTATGCAAATGGGCTTTCCAGTTGATCAGTGCCATCTTGTCTGTTCTTTACCGTACACGTGGCTGACAAAGAGAAGGGAAGATGGAGCCGCCATCTTGAACATGTCTAGTCCCTGGTTCCTGCAGGCATTCACTCATACAAGCTCCTAGCTTGCTTTTCTATGTCTGTATCTCAACTTTACAGGCTGCTCTTTGTTAGAAAATAACTTGTTAGACAATAATTTTCATTAAAGAAGAAAGCCTTACTGAGGACTACCATAACCCTTACTATATGCCTAAGTGATTTCTTCTTAACTCCTATGTCACTAGGACACCCTCTAAACTGATCCATTCCTGAAGGTTTATCCCATGTTTTTAAAGTTTGCTAGGGCTGCCATAATAAAGAAACAAAGACTGAGTAGCTTAAACAACAGAAATGTTTTTCTCACAGTCCTAAAGGCTGGAAGTCCAAGATCAAGGTGCTGGCAGAGTTGGTTTCCTACAGGCCTCTCTCCTTGACTTGGAGAGGGCTGCCCTCCTGCCATCCCTTCTTCATATGATCTTTTCTTTATTGGTGTACCCCTGGTGCCTCTTTGGGTGTCCTATTTGCACTATAAGACACCAGTCAGGTTGAATTAGGGCTCACCCCATGACCTCATTTAACTTTACTTACCTCTTTTAATACTCTATCTGCAAACACAGTCACATTCTAGTCCTGAGAGTGTGAGCATCCACGTATGCATTCTGGGGCATTGGGGAAAGAAGGCATTTAGTCTGTGACACCCTTGTAATACCTTGTTCGCACTTTATCCGAGTGATCTTCCTGAAACAGGATACTCATCCTGCTAACCATCTGATTTGAACTGTTTGCTGTTCCACAATTGTCTTTAGGTTATTTCCCCATTACTTTGCATAGTGCATGGGAGCTGGCCTTCATAGCTTCTTTAAATGAACTAACTGAGACTGCCTGGGATGTGCACTTAGAATTGTTAGTCTGTGAAGAAGCTCCTGAGGAAGGGTCCTGTGATCTGCTGACAGAGTCTGTAATAGAAGCAGGAGGCAGGGTTGCAGCACCACATTGCATAGAGAGAAGTTACTAACCCTCATGCAGCCTCTGACTAATTTTCCGGCCTCTGTCTCACCACTTCCTCCTTTTTCCTGACTCTAATAAGTATTGCAGCATCCTCTGTATGTGCCATTGTCTTTTGGTTGTCCTTGATTTAGCAAATGTTACTTTTTTACTGGAGAACTTTTTTCCTCCTCTTCCTCTTCCTCCTTTGCCTAACTCCTTCTCACTTTCAAGTTTCAATTCACATTTTACCTTTTCTTTGGAGCTATCCTGGTCTTTTTTTCTGACTATAATCCTATGTGCTCAAATTAATATCTATCTCAGCAAGTATTCATGTGTAATAAAACTGCTAGCTTATTTATTTGTATTTCTGAAGATAGCTTAACCTTGCTTCATTCAGCAAAAATGTTTTACCCTTAAGAGAAACCCCATGTGTTTGATAAGTGACTGGTTTGAACCATTTCTCATATATGTGTGGCTACAAGGTAACATTCACACATTGTTTTCTGTAACAAGGAAAGAATCAGTCAGAATCAGTAAGAGATAACAACCTAAAGGTGTTGTCCATACATAATTTTGCCAACATCATCTGGGACAAAACACCCCTAACTGTGGGTAAACTATTCACTAGATATTAAATCCAAGTGTACCCAAGATTATAGAAGTAGCTAAATTCCTGCTTTTAATCCTAAAACAGAGTATTAAATTCAATCAATAATTTTAGTTCTATAGTGATTCTCTTTGGTTAAGTAACCAATGTCAATGGCTAGGATGATATGGAGACATTTATAACAGGTTTTCTTTGACCCACTTTTCAAGAATAAATAGTTATATATAGACCTCAGTTGAGTTTTAACAGAAAACCACTCAACACACTGCTACATCTAGATCCCTGTTTTATGCAAGCATTGCAAATCTATACAGGACCAAACTCCGATATGAATTATGAATAATTGACTTCAAGGAGAGATTTATACCTAGTAAAATTCCCCTTCTCGCTTTTGCTATTGAAACTTGTAATGGCAAATTAAAACTACTTTAAAACTATGACAGAAGTCAAGATGAGTTTTTGCTCTACATGGTAAACAGGATTGATTCTTAATGAAAAAGTTAACTGTTTAAAGGATGTAATTGAAATGCATACCTCAGAGCACTGCATATAGGTAATTAGTGATGTCAGGTTATCTGTTACTGTTTTTTGCTGTTAAACTCATGCCCCTTATGTAATAAATGTATATAGGAACTAAATTATATCATCAGCTTACTGGAAAGCTTATAACTATAACCCATAACTGTATTCAGAGGTAACTTTCTGTCAAGGAGTATTTGTATTTTTCATGGAAAAGATGCCTTAGCTTGGGTTCTAAAGGCCTGTTATATTCTTAACAGTTTATTCATTATCTTTGCTGAGGAGTGAGGCAAAGATGTTTATGTACAGATGTTTACTTCTTTTTCCCTTTGTAGTTAGTGCCTCTGGGCTTTTAAGTATTGATGATTTTGCACTACCTACACTATTTTTCTATTGTATATTTGAAAAAGACACAGTACTTCAGTGGGTGTTTTACTTCATGGTTGAATCTTCTTAATGTTTCTGACAAAAGGGAGGAACACTGCTGGGAAGTTGCATTTCTGTACTTCATGTGCTGAAACAGTGACAAGACTAGGATTGTGTGTGTTTTTTTTTTTCTTTGAGACAGTCTTGTTCTCTCACCCAGGCTGGAGTGCAGTGGCACCATCTCGGCTCACTGCAAACTGTGCCTCCCGGGTTCAAGGGATTCTCCTGCCTCAGCCTCCCGAGTATCTGGGCCTGCCTAATTTTTGTATTTTCAGTAGAGACTAGGTTTCAACATATTGACCAGGCTGGTCTTGCACTCCTGACCTTAAGTGGTCCACCTGCCTTGGCCTCCAAAAGTGCTGGGATAATGAGTGTGAGCCACTGCACCCTGCCAGGACTATTTCTAAAAACCTGAATCTTAAGTATAATGATGCCTTACATTTTAGTGGTGCAGAAAATAATGAAAAGCTAATGCTCTTGATTAATATCATTACATATTAATAACAGCTAATTAACTTTCAATTGAAGCATTGCAGCTGGATTATATGATCTTTGCATAAATTTTGCCATAATAAAAGTGACCTACATGTTAATACATTTTTGCTTTAATCGTTCTTAGTAATTAATTCACTCACAGAAATATGCTGCTTGTTTAGAGAGATATCCTTAATGCAATAATACGATCTTGATTCAGATAAGTTAGTATATGCTTTGTTATAAAAGAATAAAGCAGGGAATTTGCAGTCATTTGCAACAATAATTCACAAATTAGTGTTTTATAGCAAAGAAATAACATTTCATAATTGATTACAATCCTAATAATTTTAAAGGAACCTAGAATCAAATACTATTAACCTATTAATTATGTAAATATAACACTGAGAATTAGATACTGGACAGATATGTGAATGTGACAAAGAAGAGAAAAGCAAAGAGATATACAATTGTGGAATAAATGCTTAGCCACGAATATCAGAAATTTAAGAAGAGATTCATTGAATTCTAAAGAGAAAACTAAGGAAGATATTAGAGCCTTCAAAAAGGAAAAATCCCACAACATACCTACACTTTTCAATTGAACACAAAAGAGTATCTTCCTTGCTACTTAGAGTTAGTAATTATGGGCCCTCTCTTAACCCATGAATAACTGGGGTAAACTGCAAATAACTGACTGAATTCTAGAAGCCAGGGCAGAATTTTCAGTGCCTCTCAAGTTTGCCAAGGATCCAAGTGGTGAATAACTATCAAGTATTGAGTGTGGCACAAATTATTGTCTGGCATTTCGTGTTTCTTTGCCCAAATGTCAGTGCTGTGGCCATGGACAAACAGGACCCTGGAAGGAGATCCAGAAGATGTCTAGAGTCCCTCTGATGCAGTTTGCTAACCATATCTAGAACTTTGAGAAAATGCTGGAAGAATACACAGCTTCTTGGTTATAACTGTAGAGTCGGCTCTGAATTCCACCATCTGACTTCCTCAATGACAATTAGAACCATCATCAGAGCGGTGGCATGCACCTGTTATCCCAACTACTTGGGAGGCTGAGGTTCAATGATCACTTGAGTTCAAGAGTTCAAGGCTGCAATGAGCTATGTTTGCACCATTACACTCCAGCCTGGGGGACAGGGAGAGATGCCATCTTTCAAAACAAAACAAAAGCAAAAACAAATAAAACATCATCAGGCTCCTACAAGAACTTTCATTGTCATCACCCCTCATTTGCTTGTGCCAGTTGTCAGGGTGCATGTTTAAAGAGACATGCTTTTCTATAATTTTGTAAATGGTTTCATCCGAATCAGAACCCTGCATTTTTATATAGAGTAGTATTTCTCAGTAATGACTATTGACATAAAAGCGAATAAGTGGTCTGATGCAGTGGCTCATGGCAGTAATCCCAGCACTTTGGGAGGTTGAGGCAGGTGGATCACGAGATCAGGAGATCCAGACCATACTGGCTAACACGGTGAAACCCCATCTCTCCTAAAAATACAAAAAAATTATCCCGGCATGGTGGCGGGCACTTATAGTCCCAGCTACTCAGGAGGCTGAGGCAGGAGAATCGCCTAAACCTGGGGGGCGGAGATTGCAGTGAGCCAAGATTGCACCATTACACTCCAGCCTGGGCAACAGAGCAAGATTCCATCTCAAAAAAATAAATAAATAAATAAAAAATCAATGGTGCTGACCTCTTAAAAAGTAAGAAATGGATGCCATAAATGCATAGGATTACAATGTAACTCTGATAGTCGTCCAGGCTGATTTCTAACTCCTGAACTCAGGCAATCTGCCTGCCTCTGCCTCCCAAAGTGCTGGGATTACAGGCGTGAGCCACCATGCCCAACCCTCTCATGGATCTTAAAGCGATCACACAAGTAAATGTGAAATTGCCACTGTAATTGAGATACATGTGAAGATGCCCATGGTTTTGTAACAGCCCATGATGAGACTAAATGTGGAGAGATCAGAGAATGCTTTTCTAAGGAAGTAAAATTGATCAGGAATTTATTTAAATAAAGACAAAAATGAATGAACTAAAGGTAAGCCCTATGAGCTTTGCATTTAAAATATACTCGGAACCCAATCACTTCTCATTACCTCCACAGCCACGACTCGCATCCAAGCCTCTGGTGTATTCTCAACTGGATTGGTGCCAGATCCTACCAAATGGTCTTTCTGCTTCTGACCTTGCTTCTTAACAGTCTAGTCCCAGCACAGCAGCTAGAGTCATACCATTAAAACCTAAGCAAAGTCATATGATGCTTTATTCAAAATGTTCTCTGATGGTTTCCCGACTTGTGGAGAAAAAGCAAAAATCCCAACAAAGGCCCATAAATCCCTACCTTATCTTGCATCTGTTAACATTGACCGTGTGCCTATTATTCTTCTGCCTATTCACTCTGCCCCAGGTACACTGGCCTGCTTGACCTTTCTCAGACTTGCCATCCACAATCTCTTCCTCAGGACTTTTGCTCACTGTGCTGCATAGAATGCTCTCTCCTTTGCCTACTTGAGGTCTTTGCTCAAATTGTGCTATCTTAGTGAGCACTCTGGTGACCATTCTCTATCATATTATGAGTATGTATCCCTTTCAGCCCCAAAATTTCCTATTTCATCTCCTTTATTTTTCTTCATAGCGCTCATCATCATCTGAAATGATATATTTATTTATTTATGGTCTGTCTGGAGAGTACTAGAATATCAGCCCCATGATTTCTGTCTATAATATGGGCCAGAGATTTTCATCTCTTATTTTGCTGCTTAAGCCCCATTCCTAGAATAGCCTGTGTTTTTTGGGTACATCCTAGATGCTTAATAAATATTTGTTGAATATATGAGCAGATAAATGAAGAAAAAGGGGAATATTTTATACAGCAGTAATAAGATACATACAAAGGACTTGTGGTAGGAGAGACCTAGCATACAAGAATACTGAGCAAAGATTAGTCTTTGTGAGTTAAAGGGCTGTCACAGTAACCTGAAGGAAGACAGGAGATAGAAGAAGGTAGATCCAAAAGCTATTTTATAATATTTGGGAGAAGATTATAGTACGAAGAGGATGGATGAGAGGTAAATATAAAGATTAACACTAGTTTGGAGAGTAGATTTGGGAGTAGATTGGATGAGGAGTGTGGGTGAGAGGTAAATATCAAGGGTAACATTAGTTTTTGGAGTAGCTTGAGGAGGATGAGTGAGAGATAAATATCAAGGGTAACACTAGTTTTGGGAGTAGATTGGATGAGGAGTATGGGTGAGAGGTAAATATCAAGGGTAACACTAGTTTTTGGAGTAGATTGAGGAGGATGGGTGAGAGGTAAATATCAAGGGTAACATTAGTTTTGTGAGTAGATTGAGTGGGGAGGATCAGTGAGAGGTAAATATCAAGGGTAACACTGGTTTTGCGAGTAGATTAGATGAGGAGGATGGGTAAGAGGTAAATAGCGGGGGTAACATTGGTTTTGGGAGTAGATTTGGGAGTAGATTGGATGAATGGTAAATATCAAGGATAACAATAGTTTGAGGAGATTACATGAGGGCCATGAGTGAGAGGTAAACATCAAGATTAACACTAGCTTTGGGAATAGATTTGGGAGTAGATTGGATGAGGAAGATGGGTGAGGGGTAAATATCAAGAGTAACATTGGTTTTGGGAGTAGATTTGGGAGTAGATTGGATGAGGAGGATGGGTGAGGGATAAATATCAGTGGCAACACTAGTTTTGGGAGTAGATGAGGACAGTGGGTGAGAGGTAAATATCAAGGGGAACACTAGTTTTGGGAGTAGATTTGGGAGTAGATTGGATGAGGAGGATGGGTGAGAGGTAAAATTCAAGGGTGACACTGGTTTTGAGAGTATATTTGGGAGTAGATTGGATGAGAAGTAGATGTGAAGTATAACACTAGTTTTGGGAATAGATTTGGGAGTCGATTAGATGAGAACAATGGGTGGGAAGTAAACATCAAGATTAACACTAGTTTTGGGAATAGATTTGGGAGTAGATTGGGTGAGGAGGATGGGTGAGAGGTAAGTATTGAGGGGAACACTAATTTTGGAAGTATACTGAATGAGGAGGAGGGGAGAGAGGTAAGTATTGAGGGGAACACTAACTTTGGGAGTATATTGCATGAGGAAGTTAGGTGAGGGGTCAATTTCCAGGGTATCACTAATTTTCTTGCACTACCATAAGGAGTTGTAAACGATGGCTAGATGTGGGGAGCAGAAACTCGTGAGTTTGCTATGAACATACTGGACATAAGTGCTTTGATAATATTCAAGGAAAGCATCACGTGGCTAGATGACATGAAGGTTGAGCTGGGCCAAAGGTAGATATTTATGAGATACTCAAAGCCCTAGAATTTAGGTATATGCAGTGTCTTTATCCAGGGCATCTCAAACTCCAGTGCTCATACACATTATTTGCAGATTTTGTTACAATGCAGACTCTGCCTGAATAGGTCAGAGGTGAGCCTAACAGTTTGCATTTCAACAAGCTCCCTGGTGGTGCTGATGCTGCTTGTCCTTGTCTCATATTTTGATGAGCAAAGTACCTGTTACTATCTAGCCTGTTTAGTTTCTGAATAGAATGAGAATAAGACCTTCCCCAGAATGAGAATGCAATTAACAATGTTAGTGTCTGAAAATCATAGAGGATATAAAACAAACAAACAAAAATGACAGATAACAACCTTATGCTTGCCAAAATGTTAAAAATATTTGTTTTGGAGTGGTATGAGTGGTTTAAACTCATTAAAATCTTTTAGCGATCTGTATTTTTAATAGTCTTTCACATTTTTCAATGCAAACAATCATGTGTAAGCAATATTAGAAGAAAGAATTATTTTTGAATTTAACCCACTTTCTGCCCTCCTGGGTAACTCTAAATCATTTGCTGGATTGGGTTGGGAGTTACTGGATCCTCTGAGATTTAAATAAATTTGCATCACCTCCTTTCTCTCCCTGTACCTCAAGGCAGTGGTCCCCAACCTTTTTGGCACCATAGATGGACAACTGTCATGGAAGACAATTTTTCCACGGACCAGGTTAGCACTGGGATGGTTACAGGATGATTCAAGTGCATTACATTTATTGTGCACTTTATTTCTATTATTATTACATTATAGTATATGATGAAATAATTATACAACTCTCCAAAATGTAAAAATCAGTGGGAGCCATGAGCTTGATTTCCTGCAACTAGATGGTCTCCTGTAGGGGAGATGGAGACAGTGACAAATCATCAGGCATTGGATTCTCATAAGGAGCATGCGACCTAGATCCCTTGCATGCTCAGCTGGGAGTGGAGTTTGCGCTCCCAGCACACCAACATGGCGCATCTATACATATGTAACAAACTTGCAGGTTGTGCACATGTACCCTAGAACTTAAATATAAAAAAAAAAAGAATGTAATGCCATGGTTGATGGGACAGGAGGTGGAGCTCAGGCGGTAATCTCAGCGATGGGGAGCGGCTGAAAGTGCAGATGCAGCTTGGCTGGCTTGCCTGCCACTCAGCTCCTGTGTGGCCTGGTTCCTAACAGGCCAGGGACCTGGTACCCGGGGATTAGGGACCCTGGCCTCAAGGGACTTTTGAAAAGGGATGTGGGATATGCAGGCTGTTTTCTTTTTTAGGTTGCCTCTTACTCTAAATTGCACTAAATTGGGGGTTTATATTTTTGATTTTCTACTCTAAGCACGAGGCTTTCATTTTGGCAGCATGTTGCACTAATTGCCACTGCTTCAATTTCTTCACTTTATAAAGTAACAAAAGACCAGGCTGTGTGCAGGGCAACGTTTGACCATGATTTTGGGTTAGCACTGAGAGGGGCAGGCGTTGGTCATCAGCAAATAACAAAGGAAAGAGCTTACGATTAAAATATAGGCAGCTGTTTTATAAATAGTGCCTAAGTCATGCCTACCTCCTGGAACTTTCGACCAGCCATCCCTACACGTAGAAGGAAGAGCTTCTAACCCAGGACAGTTCACTCGTCTCTGTACCACACAGCCTCGTCCTCCCTTCACTTCAGTTGTTCATCCAGAATTCCAGGTTCCTACTTATGTCTGTAGTGGATATGGATGTTTTAGTAACAAAAACAGGGTATGAAAAAGACAAAACTCTTATTTCTCTGATTTTCAATCTCTCTCTCTTTCTGCTTAACTAAAGAACACTCATTTCTGCTCATGACAGAAAAGCTAACCTTGACAAGTGAGGGTGACTAGGTTATTTCTGTACTGACATATGATTCGTTTAGGGTTTTCCTTAGTCATTTTATGATTTTCATACGATTCAGCCTCCCTTAAAGGAGAGAATCCTGGAAGCCTCTTCTGCTCTGAGCACGTTGCTTACCCACCTTGATGACCTCTCAGGGCATATAAATCTCTTATCTTTATTTTTTTACTATTAGTATTTAGAGACCCAGTCTTGGTTTATCACACAGGCTGGAGTGCAGTGGTGTGATCGTAGCTCACTGCAGCCTTGACCTCCTAGGCTCAAGCAATGCTCCCACCTCAGCTTCCTGAGTAGCTAGGACTATAGGCCTACACCACCACACTTGGCTAAGGAATTATTTATCTTGTACGTTGTTGGGGAGGACAGAACAGTGATATGGACACCCTTGCGATCATCCTCCTGTGTAATTTTCTCCATTACTACTGACATACCTCTCAAACACCATTTTGAATATGTGTTCCCTAACAATTTTGTGTATTTCAGGTTACCACTCAAAAGTAAACCACAAACCCTTCTGCTCTGGGAATCCCACAAACTTACCTGGGGTTTCTACTGTCCTGGGAGGTTTTATTCTCCCATCTCCTGTTCACAGTGCAAACTTTGTTCCCTGGATTCTTAAGAGAAATCTACACTCTTAGAGTCCCATGAAACAGCTTTCCATTTTTAAGAGCCTATGAAATACAAAATTGTTTTTGGAACCTCCAAGTTGAGCAATTACTAATTTTCTAGCCTTTGTAATCAATGCCCACCTCTCCACCAATGTTATTGATTCATTTGGTAGAGGGCCAGTGGGGCAACTTTGAATATCCAGAAATAAATGAGGGTAGCAATTTTCTCTCTTAATATTTCAATGGTATTTTTCTTGTACATATCTTATTAAAAATTGCATAGTTATAGCTTCCTTCCTTATCCCAGAATGCAGTATTTTCACAGGGAAACATTTCTATTAAGATGTATTGAAAAAATATATATAATAACTTTTTTAGGAATTCTTTGGCCAACTATTAGAGTAACAGTTTTTTTTTTTTTTGTATATATTGTACTGCATTGAAAATGTTAAGTAAAAGGCATAACTTCATCAGCTGCATATAAATGAAAAGACGATTTGAAATATGATCATTTCTACCTGATAGTAAAGGGTAGGAAAATATTATTCTCAATCCATATTTAGGCCAGTAATGAATTTTATAATATAGAGAAAAGAAGCTTGTCAAGACAGCATTAGCAAATACAAGTTTCCATAGAAACACTAAGGAAGAGATGTTGAAGTTCGTTTTATGTAATCTCCATTGACTTTAGAAAGTATAATGTATCTTAAAAAAAAAAGTATAGTGTATCTTATATGATGGGGAATGTGGTTGACTTTCTTAGCATGTCTGTCCTTTGCACTGAGCTTTTTTAGAAGATGGAGTATTTGTATACCTTTATATTGGATATGATTGATTTTTGTTAATATTACTAAGTGAATATTATACTGTTTGGGTATCACAGATCCTGTATTTTTCTAAAGAATGAGATGTATCTCCTAAATATGCTCTGAAACAGTATATTTTAAATCACTGTTTCACACCTGGAAAACATATTGTGCATTCCAGGGCCTATCTGGTTATACCTTAAAGATGAGGATGGTAGGCTCAAATAAGAAATGTTAAATAGAATCATAATTATATTCATAGTGATTATTGTAATTAAATTCACTCTGTGTTTTACTTGTGAATTACTTGACATTGAGACGACATCAACAAAATTTTTGCTGCTCTGAAAGTTTGAGAGCAAATTAATTTTTCAAAACACTGCTGGCAATTTAATACACATATTAATTGATATTTAACTTTATGCAATAAAATTGTTTCCTGAAAAATTAATTACCTTATCCTCCATTTGGGTTAATTATGAAGCGATACAACTTCAAATTAAAAGTGTAAATGGTTTTGATTTAATTACATTGTGATCATTAATAATGCAGGTAAGTTTCTTTCAGTAAAGATACCCAAGATCAAAGAATATTTTCCCAAAAGATTCTTGGAATATTTTTACTAATATTTTTTGGAGAAGAATGACTGGGTATGTAAGTGGAAGATGAAAGTGTACCAATAAAAGAAGTTACTAGTGGAATTTCTGTGCAGATTTGGGTAAAATATTCAACAACTATTACAGTATTTGCTTAATACAGTGAGTACAATATTTCATAGCAGAAAGATGATTGGCACAAAAGTTGAAAATCTGATACTATAAAATGCATCACACACATAAACAGGATTTATATAGAAGAAGACCTATTATTTTCCTTTCTGTACAAAAGTTGTTTCGATATTTGAAATGCTTTCATTTCCGTTTTGAATATTTCCTCTCCTGAATAAGTTTTGTTGGAAATTTTTAGTGTTTTGATGTAGTGCCTCAGTGTCTCTACTTTTATACAGTATATTTTATTCTTATCTATAATGTACTTTTTGGTGCTATTTTGTAATACTTAAATATGCAAAAAGATAACTTCACAAATCACAGAATCACTGTGGTAAACAGTTTTCTAATTATAGTCTTTTTAAATAATTTTTCTTCTTTACTATACTGTCTTTATGCAGAACAAAATACTTAAATTTGACCTTCAGACGTGTAATAGTTAATTTAAAAATATTTTAAATTCATTTTAGGGAAATTATTTTATAATGAGTCTCAATTAAAAAATATAAATTGGCTGTTTTTATTTTCCTTTAATTTTTTCCACAATTATATTTTAAGAACATTTTATATTAAATCTTTACTGAGTATTTATAACGGAATTTTCATCCATTATCCCACATAAAAATATACAGTGGCAATTTATGGAAAACTCAAATAGATAACAAACTTTTATTATTAAATTGACAGGTCCCAGAAGTTTGCCTTAGGCTTCTCCAGCTCGGTTTTACATGGAGAAGAGCCAGGTCAGGAGAGATAATCTTGCATTTAGAAATTTTCTCTAATTAGGTCTCAGCCTAGAAGTCTCTTAAAAGTGTTGTATAAAATTTAAAAAGATTGAATATTATAACACTTAGTCTAACTGTGTGATTTGCTTATATATAAAATTTAACAGTAAAATACTATGTTAGATTTCTACCTATTCAAAAGGAAATTATAATTTACCTAAGATCAAATACTTTACCAAAAGCAAATCCCTTCTAATTTGTTCAATTACTGCTGGGGATTTGAAATGTGATAACCAAAAATCTCAAAGCTATTTTATTGTACCAGTCAATGGTGAAAATGCCTCATGTATCAGTCACATTGCCTTCCATTTAAAAGTTACGTTTTTGGAGATATTTTGTGTGCACGTAAGTAAATTACCTTTTCTACAATTTACCGTAAGAACCTTAGTGAAAATTACCAGTTTGCTGTATTAATACTTTTCTATAATGTGTAATATCAAACTTAAAATTGTTCTGTACCTGTCTATATTGCTCATATATTTACCGTAATTTACTGTAATGCATAATATCAAACTTAAAACTGTTCCCCCGTACCTGTATGTATTGCTCATATATTTACCGTAATTTACTGTAGTACATAATATCAAACTTAAAAATGTTCCATACCTGTGTATATTGTTCATATATTTACTGTAATGCATACTATCAAAGTTAAAAGTGTTCCATACCTGTATATATTGCTCTTATTTAATGAGTGGTTACTAATTCAATAACCCCATCTCTAGTTATTTCAGAATTTCATGGTAACTGGAGTCCACACCAAAGACCAAAGCATCTGAAAGTTTTCATCTGTTTTCTGCTACATTCATTTCCTTTGAAAACAAGGCATTTGCCATTTGACTCAAAGCTTTATTGTTTCTAAAATCCTTGTCCTAAAATAACTAAATATTCAGTGAGTAAGTCCAGACATTCATTGGTGTTTCACAGAATGTTCTTTGGCTACCTGGCCTTGCAGATATAGCCTGTGTTGTTTTTCTGATGTCCTAAATGGACTACTGTGATGCCCTCTACTTGAGCCCATCCTTGAATTACTCCTGGACGCTTTGACTTGCACACAATGCAACAATTCATTTCTGGCAGTGAACTGAATGGAATATATTAAGCACACATCCTGCATTCTGAACTGCTTTCTGTTTACTTTGAATTGTAATTCAAGGCATTGAGGTCAGACTCTGAATCTCTGGGCGTTTTAGCCCCTGGTTTTCTCATAAATTTTTAGTCTCATTTGCTCTGCCTCTTAGTGGAAAGTTGCCTGGAATAAAGTGACTTCATGTGTGTTATTTGAGTGTAGGAAACAGAGCAATGCCTTTCTTTCTGCCTTCATCAGGGAAAGCATGAAAATATGTCTTCTCATGTATAAAATGGGGCATGAGAGGATACCAATGCTGTCGACAGCTTCAGTGAAATTTTGTAATTTTGAATGCTTTATTCTCTCCATTCTAAGGGAGAATATAGAAGAAAAAAAAGCACCTTGATGTAGTTTTCTTTTAATTTCAGTAAAATTTGCTCATCTAGTAAGTGAGAAGGGAGAAAACAGTAAGCATCCAAATGTATTCCTTTCAAACTCCAAATCCTTCAAGAATATTTATCTCATTCTTTCGTATTTGACCATCGGGTATTGGCTTGTCTTCAAATAAACAGAGTTTGGCACTGAAGAAATCAGGGTACCGTCAGTTTAATAAAGAATCCTGATCTTTTTAAAGAAAAAAAAAAAGAGATTATTGTTGTTGGAATCTACAGATACTGTGCCCAGAAAAATCCACAAATAAAGTTATGAAGATGGCACAACTACTCTAGAATATTAAAGTCTCTGTGTCAACAACAACAAAAAATGCTATTGAAAACATCCCAAAACACAAAATGCTAAACTACACTACATGAAAAGCTAAAAATATAAATATACCCTGCCAACGTAATTTAATTGTAGCTCAATGATTTAAAGTGCCTGGGAAGAGCATTAGATAAATTAGAAACCTCGGTCAAGTTTATAATATTATTCAAAAGATACGTATTGCCAAAAAATCATGTCTGAATATAACCAAGCATTTGAATCAAATGACCAAAGTTACAAGATATACAATGGTCAGAAAAACCTGTTAAATGATACTGCGTGGTTGCAGCAACAAAATCCAGACTGTAGCACACTTTATAGAAGAAAAGAAGCCTATTTTGTTATAAAACAATATCAGATAAGAAATAGGAAAAAATCTATAGCTTAAAGGAGATTTAAGAGACTTAAAAATAATCTCTGAAAATGAATTTTTATTTGGTCTAAAACAAGTACTTTAAAACATCATGAGACAATCAGGGAAATATAGATACTGACTTGTCATTTGTTGATATGCTGCAGTTTTTATTGTTCTATGTATAATAACGGAGTTTCAGTTATGTTTCATCAAATTGCCGCTATTTCATACTGAAATGATTGCAGATGAAATGCTATGCTGTCTGCAATTTACTTCAAAATAATTTGAGAGGATTGGAGAGTATAGATGAAACAATAGTGGCTCTGGGTTGATAATTGTACATGTGGGTCCATTATACTACAGCACTCTCTATATTTATGTGTGTGGTTGAATTTTCTATAATAAAAAGAGAAAAGATGTTTTTCAAGTTAATTTTTATGAATCATTGCCATTCAGCTAAATATTCAATTTCACTCCACTTTAGTACGTCTTTATAAATGTAAAGTACTGATTAGGTATAAGTCTAAATTAAAAGAGAGTATTGGTTGAAACAACCTGAGATAATAAGAGTTTGTGGTACATTTACAATAAAACATAATTGTATATAGTTGAGTATATAAAGGTATTCAAAAGATATAATAGATATAGAATGCATTTGGACTTTATTATGATATGGTAAAATATGGAGGAGCTCAGGCAATAGGAAACTAGGGCCCAGTACTTTCCTTTGCTACTTGTCTAGTTGTAGCAAAGCCACTGAGCCTCCTTAGCCTCAACTTCATCATCTGTAAAAATGGTTGTGAGTATTCACCTCAAAAGAATGTTGTGGATATTTAATAATTAGTGACATGGCTGGGCACGGTGGCTCGCGTCTGTAATCCTAGCACCTTGAGAGACCAAGGTAGGAGGAGTATTTGAAGCTGGGAGTTTGAGACCAGCCCGGGCAATGTAGCAAGACCCTATTTTTATAAAAATTAAGAAATACTACTCTGGAGGCTGAGATGGGAAGACCACTTGAGCTAAGGCGGTAGAGTTTGCAGTGAGCCAAGATCGCACCACTGTGCTTCAGCCTGGGTGATGGAATGAGACTTTGTCTCAAAAAGAAAAAAAAAAACCATAAAAATAAAAATACATTAGCTAGATGTGGTGGTGTGTGCCAATTGCCGTAGCCACTTGGTGGGCTCAGGCAGGAGGATCCCTTAAGTCTAGGAGTTCAACCTGAAGTTGCAGGCTGTAGTGAGCTATGATTGCACCACTGTACTCCAGCCTGGGCAAGAGAGTGAAACCTTGTCTCCAAACAGAACAAACAAACAAACAAACAAAGCAGAGCGGCAGCACCAAATACAATGAAATTAGCACCGGCAGGTACATAATACTTACAATGTTCTCAGTATCTTATTAACATGTATTAACTCATTAAATCCCCAGAACAACCCAGTGAGGTATTTGTATTATCAGCTTTTATAGATGAGGAAAGCAAACCCATAGGATTCAGTGACTTATTCCAGGCCAAATAGCTAATAGCTAAACTGGGATTCCAACTACTTCCTGTGTGTCCGGAATCTCTGCTTTTTAACCAAGTATATGCCATATAGCAAACTGGCATGTAGTAATTACTAATAAAAGTTTGAAGGATCAGTAGCAGTTGCTGCTTTTAGTGATAGGACGGGCCAAATAAGTGAATTTTTCTGTTGTATTCATTATCATCACCCTCCCCCGAATTATATCTTGAATTTTCAAAATAAAGATATAACAAGTGCTATGATTTAGTTTTCTTTGTGGCAATGGAAAAGCTGATATATTTGACCACTTACAATGTAAGAATAACTGTACTTAACACTTTGCCTAGATCAGTTTAGTTCATTTACAATAGCCTTAGAAGTTAAATACAGTAGAAAGTACTGTGCCTATTGTATAGATGAGGAGAGTGGAGGTAGAAGGTGGTGAATAATTTGCCAGATAGCATATCACATGGGAGGAGTCAAAACTCTTCACACTGTGAAATGTAGTAGAGTTGACTCCAAAGCCCATTGGTATAATTTTATTATCTAAGTGTCTCCAAGAAAGAATGAAGAAATATCTATTAATGTGTATGTATTAAACTGATAATTTTAACAAATTCTACTAACTCTCATTACAATCTTTTGAGAAAGGTGTTATCTGATTTTTCTGTATGGTGAGACTGAGGTTCAGTGAAGTTAAATAATTTGCTTATAGCACACAACCAACAAATCTTAAAGCAAGTGTTGAAATCTGGCTTGGCCTGTCTTTGAACTCCACGGACTTGGCAGTACATCACGTATTGGTGGTATTTGCATTCAGTCACTTGAGACAATAACCAGCAGCCCTAGTGTCCAGCTAAAAACGATCCATTTCAGTCTTAATTGTATTTTCATATAATGTCATTTCCTTTTTTTTTTTTTTTTTTTTTTTTGAGAGAGAGTCTTGCTCTGTTGTCTATTCTGGAGTGCAGGAATGCGGTGGCGTGATCCCGGCTCACTGCAAACTCTGCCTCCTGGGTTCAAGCGATCCTCCCACCTCAGCCTCCTGAGGAGCTAGTATTACAGGCATGTGCCACCATGCCCGACTAATTTTTGTATTTTTGGTAGAGATGGGGTTTCACCATGTCGGCCAGGCTTGACTTGAACTCCTGACCTCCAGTGATCTGACTACCTCAGCCTCCCAAAGTGCTGGGATTGCAGGTGTGAGCCACCGCGTCCAGCCTAATGTCATTCCCTTTCGAAATGATGTTTGAGTAGAGAATATACTTTATCTGACTGTTATATTTTTAAGTAGAATATGCACTATGATTAAAATATTTGGTGGGTCTCGTTCTTTGGGGCTAGAAGCATAGCTATTAATTGTCATGCTTGTTTCTCCTGTGTATACGTATACATATCCTGTTCATAGAATTATGTATATTGCCTGTGGTGAGTTGACACTATCGTGTGATATGGACCATGTGAACAAAAAGCCACTTTGACTTAAGTTGGGATGGGAGAGAATATGGAGGAATATATTTCTAATCTTAGTTTTTAATAAATTGTTTAAATGGTTAAAGAAACTTGATGCTGAGGATTATTCTTATTGTGAAATGAAGCCAGGTTTCCCTTTGATTTTTCTCACAGGCAACTTGAAGAATTAACTCAGTTTATTTCAGTAGGCATGAAAATTTTACCAGCTGATTCTTTACTCAGTGAGTCACAGGACTGAAAGCAAATCTAAATTGTACTGTGTTTAGGTAGCATCTTAACACAGGTGGAAAGACAAAGTATTCAGTTATGAAATATATTCTGATAATAATAAGGTATGTGAACTATTAGGTATCTGATTTACTTTAAAGGTGAGTTAATTGGGCAAGATTTGTTAGAAGAGATGGGATTTGAACTGAGTGGTTGAGGGGAAATTTCAACAAGGATGAAAGGGTTTCACATTAGAAGGGCTTTCAGTGAAAGGCTAAGGGAATGTGCTCTATTCCAGAGCAAATACGAGTTGGTGGGAGATTTCTAAGCAAGGGAAGCAATTTTTACACAAGCCATATTTAATTTAGATTTAGTAGAGCTGTCTGATTATTGGTGAATTGTGTCAAGGCAAGTTTATGAGCAAAGGGAATGCTATTGCAGCATCTGGATGTCCAGTAATGAGGTGTGGTGGGGAGTAGGTGGTAGAATTGAGAAGGAAGATAGACTAAAGATGGGAATGGACAGCGCATGTATGCATGGATAGATAAAAGATACATAGATAGATAGACAGATCATTAATAGATAGTGATATGGTTTCTCTCTGTGTCCCCACCCAAATCTCATCTTGAATTGTGCTCCTATAATCCTCACGTGTTGTATGTGGGAGGGACCCAGTGGGAGATGATTGAATCACAGGGGCAGTTTCTCCCATACTGTTCTCATGGTCTCATGAGAACATACGTCTCATGAGACATAAGTCGCATGAGATCTGATGGTTTTATCAGGGGTTTCCACTTCTGCATCTTCCTCATTCTCTCTCTTTGCCTGCTGCCATTCACATAAGATGTGACTTGCTCATCTGTGCCTTCCACCATGATTGTGAGACTTCCTCGGTCACATGGAACCACAAGTTCAATTAAACCTCTTTCTTTTGTAAATTGCCCAGTCTCGGTTATGTCTTTATCAGCGGCGTGAAAACAGACTAACACAGATAGATAGATATTTCTATATCAATAAAGACAAATGTAAAAATGTAATAAAAAATTAAACCCTCAAAATGTGGGAGATTATTTCTGATGTCAAATCAATACTTGGGTATCCCAGCTCTCTGATTAATGAGTAGGTTCCTTCTTGTTACTTTGCCTTCCTCTGGACTGTTTCTGTTCTTCATGATCAAATCTGGCTCAGTTTCCATCCTTAGGATCAGGGAAAGAGCACAGTCAGGCCAGAACATTTCATTTTAAGCCAGTGATAGTTTCCTTCCTTATATCCACCATAGACCACAGGTAAGAATGCTACTAGATGGCCATGCCTTGCCACCAGAAGGCACAAGCCCTCATCTCTTTGCACTAATATGATCTCCATCACTTTGATTTTGTAAATTTTGGCATCTGCATTGGTAAATGAGTGTTTACCTATTTCCTAAGTTTGTCATGAAGGTAATTATTTTAAGCATGATTCCTAAAATTTAAAAAGCTTGTACAAATATGTTATTTTAGCATTTAACAAAGTGAGAAAAAATACAAAACACATAAATGGAAACTAGATTTATGAAATTTACTATGCCCTAAAGGGAAAGCATAAAGCTGCCTTTTCAATCAGTTGTTTCATTTTAAGGATTACTTGTCATCACCTGCCCAAAGCTATCACTATCTATTCATATCCTAATAACCAGTCTAACATATTTAGGAAAAAATAAATGAAGAATTTCTTTAGTGTAGAATGTTGGTTGATTTAAAAGGCACAGCTTTGAATTCATAGGCGATACTAATAACAGTGACTTTGATTCAAGTGCAGTTGGAAAACATTTTCTAAAAAGCAGTTTATGGCCAAGGTTGCTTCATTTACATCAAGTAAAGTTTTCTCAGGGGAGAAAATAAAGTAGCAGTTTACATTAAAAAGCAACGCTGAACAACTGTAGCAGAAAGGACATAAAAAGGCATATCCATTAAAATTTCCAAAAGTGATTATGTAAGCCTCCTACATTACTTCCCATCCTTGTAGATTCTTTAATTTTTAATGGCTACAAATTTCCTGGATCCTGGTTTTTGAATTATAGATGCAGATAGTTTAATATAAATACATTGAAAATGAAATTTAGCAATTCTGAAAACATCTGCCTGTTGGGATGACATTTGTGAGTGCTACAGTCATACACGTTTAACTTTTTAATGACAAGAATTAAGAATCATTAAAATTTGTTTTTGATCTTATCTGAGATGATATGCTTGATAATATTCAAGTTCATGCCTTTTAGTGTATTCATAATTTTTAAATATTTTCCATTGTTTTTCATTTACGCCTTGCCTCTGTAAGAGAATAGTAAACTTGGCCGAGTGTGGTGGCTCACACCTATAATCCTAGCCCTTTGGGAGGCTGAGGCAGGTGAATCACTTGAGCTCAGGAGTTTGAGACCAGCCTGGGCAACATGGCAAAACTCCGTTTCTATCAAAAATACAAACATTAGTTGGGCGTGGTGGCACATTCCTGTAGTCCCAACTACTCAGGAGGCTAATATGGGAGGATTTCTTGAGCCTGGGAGGCAGAGGTTGTAGCTGAGATCGTGCCACTGCTCTCCAGCCTGGGTGACAGACTGAGAGCCCATCTCAAAAAAAAAAAAAAAAAAAAGAAAATTGTAAACTCTGATGGCAGGAAATGGGTCATCAATTTATTGGTCTTCTTTAGTGTTAAAGAAATAGCAGATGCCCCACCAAACTTTACTTTATTAAAGAAATGTATTTAATAGCATAGAATGCAAAGGAAACTGAGATTTGAAGATAGGCTTCAGGCCTACTGGAAGTTGGGATGCAGCTGGCAAAACCTAACTCAGGTGGAATGATGATGAAAGCTGGTCTACAAGATTAAGCAAAAGTCACTCTGACAGAGATTTAAGGTGAAATACACCAAATGCAAGCAGACACAATTTTATTTATTTTTTTGAGACAGCATCTCACTCAGTCTCCCAGCTTGGAGTGCACTGGCATGATCTCGGCTCACTGCAACCTCTGCCTCCCAGGTTCAAGTGATTCTTTTGCCTCCATCTCCCTAGTAGCTGGGGTTACAGAGGCACACCACCACGCCCATCTAATTTTTTGTATTTTTAGTAGAGATGGGGTTTCTCCATGTTGGCCAGACTGGTCTTGAACTCCTGACCTCAGGTGGTCTACCCACCTTGGCCTCCCAAAATGCTGGGATCACAGGTGTGAGCCACCGCGGCCAGCCATCAGACACAATTTTTGAACAAACGAATATAAAATAATCTTTTGAAACTAATGTAAAAATGCAAAGGAATAGAGTAGAATTGCGGTGGTATATGAGAACATGAGAGGACTCATCTAAGAATAACAGGAAAAGAAACTTCAGAGCTATAAATATGAGATCAACAGAGGAAAAAAGATGATAGCATGACATCATCCCCACATTGTTAAGAAAAGGAAGCAAATTTATGCATTTGAAAAAAATAAACAATATTTAGATATATGTGTATATATATATATGTGTATGTATGTGTGAAATATTTTTCTTGATCTTAAAGCCTGATAACTAGTTCATGGTATGCTGAATATTTTTAGAAAAATATGTGCCTTAAAATCCTAGAGAGATTTTTGGTTTTAAAATATAGAAGGTTTCATCCCTAAAAGGTGTGAGACAAGAAAAAATACATGGGGAGAGAGGTTTGAGTCTTGGGATTGACCTTGACTCAAAATTTTGGGCTTTACTTTGGTGTTCTTGTGGTACAGTCTCAGGCAAGATTTTGCATATTTTTAAGTCTTTACTTTCCTCTGTTCTAAATGTAATTGATGATGTTATTAGGATTAAAATGGTTGACCTGTAAAATACCTTATACGAAGCCTGGCACATAATAAACTGTCTGTGTTAAAATATAAGAAAATATTAGATGATATGAATGAAAAAAGTAATGTAGTTATATAAAATGATAAAGGACCACATTTTAGAATTGGTGATAACGTAAGTGCTTTTCAGCATATTAAGTAAATATTAAATATCTATTTAGTGCTGGGTACATGGATAGTCTCATGTACCAAGCCCTGATCTCAGTGCTGGTGGCAGCCACTGGCAAGGGAGAGTTCCCAGCCAGAAAGAGATCTGTGGGGAGGGATGGGTGGAGGCTTCACTGTGAAGAAGACATAGTGCCTTCTCTCAATGAGTTCAGTCTAACAGAACACTCTTTCCTATGTTTCTGTATCCCAGTCTGTCAGGGAAACTGTATCTTTTGGTGAATAAATATTTTCCATGAAAAGGAGTTACCAGAACAACAGAAAGAAGTAAACTTCTTTGTGGGAAGAGACATTGGTGTTTGTAGACTCAAGTATTCTCCATATGCTATTGTTTGAAATGCATCTCTCACAAAGAAAGTGAAATTGCAGCAAAACTTTAGATCGTCTGAAATTTAAATTCAACAATATATGTCGCTCAAATTTTAAAGCAAATCTTTTTCTAGAACTTAAGCCACTACATATGGTAGGTTAAGTGCTGAACTTGGCCTATCTACACTTTTTTTGGTTCTTAGCATTCAGAGTAGAAGCAGTATACATGTTCTGTAATTCATGAATTTTCGAGTAGGATTAACATTTAGCTTAAGATTAACACTGGTGTGGGATGGTGTAAGTTTTTCCTCTTGCTTTGTCATATTTTTGCACTCTGTATCTATGCTATGCTCTTTATTGAATGCCGCAAATATTCTTGGTAATGTGAAAGTGGCATTGTTGTAAGTGAAACTGTGTTTGCCTTTATGTGTTGTTGTCAGAAACTTCACAGTTAGAGATAGACATGTTGTAAGGGTCATAGGAATAAATACCTTAAATATATTTATAACCAACAAAGCAACTTGTAAAATACATCTAACAAGTTAAAAATAAAAAATTCGAGTGGTAACGATAACTAAAGATAGTAATATTAAGTCACAGGGAATATTAGTATGTAACATTTTGCATGTTTAGATTTATTGGTTTCTAAAAAATGTAACACATATGGTCCTGAACTTCCTGGTCAATATATATAGGGAGGGCTGGGCGCGGTGACTGACACCTGTAATCCTAGCACTTTGGGAGGCCAAGGCAGGCAGATCAAAGGAGGTCAGGAGTTTGAAACCAGCCTAGCCAACATGGTGAAACCTTGTCTCTGCTAAAAATACAAAAAGCTAGCTGGGTGTGCTGGTGCGCGCCTGTATCCCAGCTACTCCCGAGGCTAGGACAGGAGAATCCCTTGAACCCAGGGAACAGAGGTCACAGTGAGCTGAGACTGTGCCACTGCACTCCAGCTTGAGGTGACAGAGCGAGACTCTATCTCAGGAAAAAAAAAAAATATATATATATATATATACACACACACACACACACACACACACATATACACACACATACATATATACACACACACACACACACACATATATATGTTTATGGAAATGCATTTGAAAAAACAAACAATGTTTAGGTATATGTGTGTGTGTAAAATTTTTCTTGATTTTAAAGCCTGATAACTAGTTCATAACTATTTCCATATATATATGTATATAAATGGAAAAAAATGGAATTACAGAAATTATATTGTCAATAAGGTAAAAACATATTATTTCCTAAGAGAAAACAGCGTTTTATGATCATCAAACTGGGGAGAAATCACTGCTGTGTATTGTCCCTGAGATATACATTGAGTCCTATATTAGGTTACCAAGCATACTACAATATGTAATATAATATCTGTCAGTGCAAACTGAAAATCCCATGTTAAGATACAATCTGGTGACAATAATCTCCCTGGGTCAAAAACAGGGTTCAAGTGGGTCAGCTCTCATTTAGAGAAAAATCTAGATTGCTAGCATGGAAGTCTACGTATCTTTCAGATTGTTGTCTAGGAATACTGTTTATACATCCAGGCTTTTGATACGAACCAGGAGAGGATTTTCTTCTCAACGTGCTTTGATGGACTGCTGCCACACAATTCCCCTTTGGATGAGGCTGGAATTCTTTTTTGTTTTTGTTTTTGAGATGGAGTCTCGCTCTGTCGCCCAGGCTGGAGTGCAGTGGCGCGATCTTGGCTCATGGCAACCTCTGCCTCCCGGGTTCAAGTGATTCTCCTGACTCAGCCTGGCGAGTAGCTGGGGCTCCAGGTGCCCGCCATCACGCCCGGCTAATTTTTTGTATTTTTGGTGTTTTGGTAGAGACGGGGTTTCACCATGTTAGCCACCATGGTCTCCATCTCCTGACCTCGTGATCTGCCTGCCTCGACCTCCCAAAGTGCTGGCATCCGAGGCTGGACTTCTTATAGATCTGTGTCTTTTTGAATATTGCCATAACCTAGATCTTGGAGACATAAGAGAGAGATAACCTTAAATCCCTGTTCCCAACAGATTACTGGGAATTTCAAATTTCCTACAGTTGGTCCGGATGGGAGGTAGAGTGATGTGCTGTCTTTCCTTTTTTTTTTTTTTTTTCCCTAAAATCACTTCCCTCTTCGTTCGTCTTATGTTTTCACCCAATTGAATTTGCCAAAAGTAATTTTGTTTCCAAGTACTTTGTTCATTGTAGCATTATGGACTATAGTTCAGAAAAGGATGTGTGCCTCGTAGGCTGGTTGTGAAAATTCCCATGAAATCATTCATGAAGAGTTCTTAACACAGAGTTCAGCGCAGCAGTTCTCACATTTGTTTGTACCTTGGAATATGCTGGGGAGCTTCAAAAAACACTGAAGTTGGGTTTCACTTCAAAACATTGTGATATAATTGGTGTGGGTTTTGTTCTGAGCTTGGCAAGTTTTCAGAGATCTCTGTTAATTCTAAAATGCATGGCCAGTTTGGGAGTCACCAAGCTAGCACCTAGGAAATGCTCATCGGGTTAGCGATTTCTCTTTCCAGGTGTATCTTGATGAAAGTTATGGTGCTGCAGGTATCACACGCTGATTTCAAGTTCCCAGATGTATGTTCTGTGTGGTTCTGAACTTCCTGGTCAAAACGTATCAGGAAAAAAAATGGAGTTACAGAAATTATATTGTTCAATATCACATATACCATATAAAATAGAATTTTTTTGTTTCTGTTTTGCATAAGAATTTAAATTACAACATACATTTTTAAATTACCATAAAATATGTTGTGTAATTTATACTACTAATCGTATCCTTTTCTACGTTGAAATTTTAAAAAGCAAATCACGTCTCCAACAATTATAGGCAGTTCCAGAGCTGACTTTGCACAATGTCAACAAGTAAAAAGATTTGCTCAAGCATTCAGTAATGATTTGCAAGTCAGCAAATGATGATAGCAGCTGCTTTACAGGTAGAGGAAAAATTATTCCTCATTTTCACCCTCAGAGAATATGTCTCTTTAATTCATTTCCTGTTGTAATTTTGGAAATGTCCATTAGGCTTTAAAAAAAGCCTAGTCCAACAGGGCGGAGCAAGATGGCCGAATAGGAGCAGCTCCAGTCTCCAACTCCCAGCGCGAGCGACACAGAAGACCGGTGATTTCTGCATTTTCAACTGAGGTACTGGGTTCATCTCACTGGGGAGTGCCGGACAATCGGTGCTGGTCAGCTGCTGCAGCCCGACCAGCGAGAGCTGAAGCAGGGCGAGGCATTGCCTCACCTGGGAAGCACAAGGGGGAAGGGAGTCCCTTTTCCTAGCCAGGGGAACTGAGACACACAACACCTGGAAAATCGGGTAACTCCCACCCCAATACTGCGCTTTAAGCAAACAGGCACACCAGGAGATCATATCCCACACCTGGCCGGGAGGGTCCCACACCCACGGAGCCTCCCTCATTGCTAGCACAGCAGTCTGTGATCTACCGGCAAGGCAGCAGCGAGGCTGGGGGAGGGGCGCCCGCCATTGCTGAGGCTTAAGTAGGTAAACAAAGCTGCTGGGAAGCTCGAACTGGGTGGAGCTCACAGCAGCTCAAGGAAACCTGCCTGTCTCTGTAGACTCCACCTCTGGGGACAGGGCACAGTAAACTAAACAAACTCAGCAGACACCTCTGCAGACGCAAACGACTCTGTCTGACAGCTTTGAAGAGAGCAGTGGATCTCCTAACACGGAGGTTGAGATCTGAGAAGGGACAGACTCCCTGCTCAAGTGGGTCCCTGACCCCTGAGTAACCTAACTGGGAGACATCCCCCACTAGGGGCAGTCTGACACCCCACAACTCACAGGGAGGAGTACACCCCTGAGAGGAAGCTTCCAAAGCAAGAATCAGACAGGTACACTCGCTGTTCAGAAATATTCTATCTTCTGCAGCCTCTGCTGCTGATACCCAGGCAAACAGGGTCTGGAGTGGACCTCAAGCAATCTCCAACAGACCTACAGCTGAGGGTCCTGACTGTTAGAAGGAAAACTATCAAACAGGAAGGACACCTACACCAAAACCCCATCAGTACATCACCATCATCAAAGACCAGAGGCAGATAAAACCACAAAGATGGGGAAAAAGCAGGGCAGAAAAGCTGGAAATTCAAAAAATAAGAGCGCATCTCTCCCGGCAAAGGAGCGCAGCTCATCGCCAGCAACGGATCAAAGCTGGACGGAGAATGACTTTGACGAGATGAGAGAAGAAGGCTTCAGTCCATCAAATTTCTCAGAGCTAAAGGAGGAATTACGTACCCAGCGCAAAGAAACTAAAAATCTTTAAAAAAAAGTGGAAGAATTGAAGGCTAGAGTAATTAATGCAGAGAAGGTCCTAAACGAAATGAAAGAGATGAAAACCATGACACGAGAAATACGTGACAAATGCACAAGCTTCAGTAACCGACTCGATCAACTGGAAGAAAGAGTATCAGCGATTGAGGATCAAATGAATGAAATGAAGCGAGAAGAGAAACCAAAAGAAAAAAGAAGAAAAAGAAATGAACAAAGCCTGCAAGAAGTATGGGATTATGTAAAAAGACCAAATCTACGTCTGATTGGGGTGCCTGAAAGTGAGGGGGAAAATGGAACCAAGTTGGAAAACACTCTTCAGGATATCATCCAGGAGAACTTCCCCAACCTAGTAGGGCAGGCCAACATTCAAATCCAGGAAATACAGAGAACGCCACAAAGATACTCCTCGAGAAGAGCAACTCCAAGACACATAATTGCCAGATTCACCAAAGTTGAAATGAAGGAAAAAATCTTAAGGGCAGCCAGAGAGAAAGGTCGGGTTACCCACAAAGGGAAGCCCATCAGACTAACAGCAGATCTCTCGGCAGAAACTCTCCAAGCCAGAAGAGAGTGGGGGCCAATATTCAACATTCTTAAAGAAAAGAATTTTAAACCCAGAATTTCATATCCAGCCAAACTAAGTTTCATAAGTGAAGGAGAAATAAAATCCTTTACAGATAAGCAAATGCTTAGAGATTTTGTCACCACTAGGCCTGCCTTACAAGAGACCCTGAAGGAAGCACTCAACATGGAAAGGAACAACCGGTACCAGCCATTGCAAAAACATGCCAAAATGTAAAGACCATGGAGGCTAGGAAGAAACTGCATCAACTAACGAGCAAAATAACCAGTTAATATCATAATGGCAGGATCAAGTTCACACATAACAATATTAACCTTAAATGTAAATGGACTAAATGCTCCAATTAAAAGACACAGACTGGCAAACTGGATAAAGAGTCAAGACCCATCAGTCTGCTGTATTCAGGAGACCCATCTCACACGCAGAGACATACATAGGCTCAAAATAAAGGGATGGAGGAAGATTTACCAAGCAAATGGAGAACAAAAAAAAGCAGGGGTTGCAATACTAGTCTCTGATAAAACAGACTTTAAACCATCAAAGATTAAAAGAGACAAAGAAGGCCATTACATAATGGTAAAGGGATCAATTCAACAGGAAGAGCTAACTATCCTAAATATATATGCACCCAATACAGGAGCACCCAGATTCATAAAGCAAGTCCTTAGAGACTTACAAAGAGACTTAGACTCCCATACAATAATAATGGGAGACTTCAACACTCCACTGTCAACATTAGACAGATCAACGAGACAGAATGTTAACAAGGATATCCAGGAATTGAACTCATCTCTGCAGCAAGCAGACCTAATAGACATCTATAGAACTCTCCACCCCAAATCAACAGAATATACATTCTTCTCAGCACCACATCGTACTTACTCCAAAATTGACCACGTAATTGGAAGTAAAGCACTCCTCAGCAAATGTACAAGAACAGAAATTATAACAAACTGTCTCTCAGACCACAGTGCAATCAAACTAGAACTCAGGACTAAGAAACTAAATCAAAACTGCTCAACTACATGGAAACTGAACAACCTGCTCCTGAATGATTACTGGGTACAGAATGAAAGGAAGGCAGAAATAAAGATGTTCTTTGAAACCAATGAGAACAAAGATACAACATACCAGAATCTCTGGGACACATTTAAAGCAGTGTGTAGAGGGAAATTTATAGCACTAAATGCCCACAAGAGAAAGCAGGAAAGATCTAAAATTGACACTCTAACATCGCAATTAAAAGAACTAGAGAAGCAAGAGCAAACACATTCGAAAGCTAGCAGAAGGCAAGAAATAACTAAGATCAGAGCAGAACTGAAGGAGATAGAGACACAAAAAACCCTCCAAAAAATCAATGAATCCAGGAGTTGGTTTTTTGAAAAGATCAACAAAATTGACAGACCACTAGCAAGACTAATAAAGAAGAAAAGAGAGAAGAATCAAATCGACGCAATTAAAAATGATAAAGGGGATATCACCACCGACCCCACAGAAATACAAACTACCATCAGAGAATACTATAAACACCTCTACGCAAATAAACTGGAAAATCTAGAAGAAATGGATAATTTCCTGGACACTTACACTCTTCCAAGACTAAACCAGGAAGAAGTTGAATCCCTGAATAGACCAATAGCAGGCTCTGAAATTGAGGCAACAATTAATAGCCTACCAACCAAAAAAAGTCCAGGACCAGATGGATTCACAGCTGAATTCTACCAGAGGTACAAGGAGGAGTTGGTACCATTCCTTCTGAAACTATTCCAATCAATAGAAAAAGAGGGAATCCTCCCTAACTCATTTTATGAGGCCAATATCATCCTGATACCAAAGCCTGGCAGAGACACAACAAAAAAAGAGAATTTTAGACCAATATCCCTGATGAACATCGATGCAAAAATCCTCAATAAAATACTGGCAAACCGCATTCAGCAACACATCAAAAAGCTTATCCACCATGATCAAGTGGGCTTCATCCCTGGGATGCAAGGTTGGTTCAACATTCGCAAATCAATAAACATAATCCAGCATATAAACAGAACCAAAGACAAGAACCACATGATTATCTCAATTGATGCAGAAAAGGCTTTTGACAAAATTCAACAGCCCTTCATGCTAAAAACGCTCAATAAATTCGGTATTGATGGAACGTACCTCAAAATAATAAGAGCTATTTATGACAAACCCACAGCCAATATCATACTGAATGGGCAAAAACTGGAAAAATTCCCTTTGAAAACTGGCACAAGACAGGGATGCCCTCTCTCACCACTCCTATTCAACATAGTGTTGGAAGTTCTGGCTAGGGCAATCAGGCAAGAGAAAGAAATCAAGGGTATTCAGTTAGGAAAAGAAGAAGTCAAATTGTCCCTGTTTGCAGATGACATGATTGTATATTTAGAAAACCCCATTGTCTCAGCCCAAAATCTCCTTAAGCTGATAAGCAACTTCAGCAAAGTCTCAGGATACAAAATTAATGTGCAAAAATCACAAGCATTCTTATACACCAGTAACAGACAAACAGAGAGCCAAATCAGGAATGAACTTCCATTCACAATTGCTTCAAAGAGAATCAAATACCTAGGAATCCAACTGACAAGGGATGTAAAGGACCTCTTCAAGGAGAACTACAAACCACTGCTCAGTGAAATCAAAGAGGACACAAACAAATGGAAGAACATACCATGCTCATGGATAGGAAGAATCAATATTGTGAAAATGGCCATACTGCCCAAGGTAATTTATAGATTCAATGCCATCCCCATCAAGCTACCAATGAGTTTCTTCACAGAATTGGAAAAAACTGCTTTAAAGTTCATATGGAACCAAAAAAGAGCCCGCATCTCCAAGACAATCCTAAGTCAAAAGAACAAAGCTGGAGGCATCACGCTACCTGACTTCAAACTATACTACAAGGCTACAGTAACCAAAACAGCATGGTACTGGTACCAAAACAGAGATATAGACCAATGGAACAGAACAGAGTCCTCAGAAATAATTCCACACATCTACAGCCATCTGATCTTTGACAAACCTGAGAGAAACAAGAAATGGGGAAAGGATTCCCTATTTAATAAATGGTGCTGGGAAAATTGGCTAGCCATAAGTAGAAAGCTGAAACTGGATCCTTTCCTTACTCCTTATACGAAAATTAATTCAAGATGGATTAGAGACTTAAATGTTAGACCTAATACCATAAAAATCCTAGAGGAAAACCTAGGTAGTACCATTCAGGACATAGGCATGGGCAAATATTTCATGTCTAAAACACCAAAAGCAACGGCAGCAAAAGCCAAAATTGACAAATGGGATCTCATTAAACTATAGAGCTTCTGCACAGCAAAAGACACTACCATCAGAGTGAACAGGCAACCTACAGAATGGGAGAAAATTTTTGCAATCTACTCCTCTGACAAAGGGCTAATATCCAGAACCTACAAAGAACTCAAACAAATTTACAAGAAAAAAACAAACAACCCCATCAAAAAGTGGGCAAAGGATATGAACAGACATTTCTCAAAAGAAGACATTCATACAGCCAACAGACACATGAAAAAATGCTCATCATCACTGGCCATCAGAGAAATGCAAATCAAAACCACAATGAGATACCATCTCACACCAGTTAGAATGGCAATCATTAAAAAGTCAGGAAACAACAGGTGCTGGAGAGGATGTGGAGAAATAGGAACACTTTTACACTGTTGGTGGGATTGTAAACTAGTTCAACCATTATGGAAAACAGTATGGCGATTCCTCAAGGATCTAGAACTAGATGTACCATATGACCCAGCCATCCCATTACTGGGTATATACCCAAAGGATTATAAATCATGCTGCTATAAAGACACATGCACACGTATGTTTATTGCAGCACTATTCACAATAGCAAAGACTTGGAATCAACCCAAATGTCCATCAGTGACAGATTGGATTAAGAAAATGTGGCACATATACACCATGGAATACTATGCAGCCATCAAAAAGGATGAGTTTGTGTCCTTTGTAGGGACTTGGATGCAGCTGGAATCCATCATTCTTAGCAAACTATCACAAGAACAGAAAACCAAACACCGCATGTTCTTACTCATAGGTGGGAACTGAACAATGAGATCACTCGGACTCAGGAAGGGGAACATCACACACCGGGGCCTATCATGGGGAGGGGGGAGGGGGGAGGGATTGCATTGGGAGTTATACCTGATGTAAATGACGAGTTGATGGGTGCAGCACAGCAACATGGCACAAGTATACATATGTAACAAACCTGCACGTTATGCACATGTACCCTACAACTTAAAGTATAATAGTAATAAATAAATTAAAAAAAAAAAGCCTAGTCCCTATGTCATGCACATAAAATTAATGTGAATTAACTGATAAAAACATGCACTGTGTTCATCTAAAAAATTAACCAGAACTCCTGCAAGAATAATATTAAAGACATTCAGAATTCACAGACAAATAAAGAGGACTTTTTACCAAAACATGTCATCTTTCAGGGAAAAATACCCTTTATCAAATGTATCAGCAACTTTTTTAAGGTCCTAAGAAGATGTAGTTGAAGATCCTAGAGCTTATTTCTCTCATCTTCCAAACCATTGAGCTTTTGGTTATGGGACACTGACCTCTTGGAAAAGAAGTTGCATTGGGTGTCAATACTTAAATATTCAAATTTAGATTCCTTTAGGTCAAGGAAGAATGTGCATTCATTAAGGTAGTGTCAAAGCAAAAACTGTACAACGTTAAATGGACAAGGGAGACTTTATTCAAGACAGTTGCCATAGGCAAGCGAGACCAGTGCTGAATAGAACATTTAAGTGCTGTGGTGAGAAGAGCACGGACCCACTTGTGTTTGCTAGCTGGCTTTACCAACTAGCCAGGAAAATTACCAAAGGAAAAGTAAACTTTCTCTAGTCATTTTACAATTCCAGCATGGTGCCCACAAGTTAAGCTCCCACCCAGCCAAAGACTGGGAGATGATGGGGTACTGTCTTCCTTGATGACTACATTTCAAAGGGATGGCTCCCTGGTTTTTGAGAAAGATATTCCAGTGCTGTAAAACTGTCCAAAGACTTTTTAAAAGATTGACACCTCGAAGGGGCAGAGAATAAATGGACACTTACAAGTTTTCTAAAGTAAATTATTTGAGAACTGCATCCCAGAACAGTTTGAGAATGTTAAGATTATGCAAATATCGTGCACACAATAAATTATCATTCACAATGTTTGCAATAAAATAAACATTACCAGGCAACACAAAGAAGGAGGAAGGAACATGACACCAGAAAGAAATACATATCTACACAAAGAGATGGCCTCTGGAAATGATAACTGTGAATAAATACATACGGTTTTTTAGTCAAATTTCTATATAATTGTTTAAAGTATTAGTAATATAGGGTAGAATTTATAGCAAGTTTAAATTGTATGACTACAACAGCACAAAGATCAGGAGTGCAGATATGGACATATGCTACTGTAAGATTTTTAAACTCTACTTGAAGTGGTATATCTCTTGAAGGCAGACTGTGGTAAGTTAAAGATGAATACTGTAAACTTTAGAGCAGCCTCTAAAATAACAACATAAAAAGTTAAAGAAAGTAGGCTGGTAGAGGAGAACTGGATTAATTTTTTAAAAATCAGTTAATCCAAGTAAGACAGAAAAAGAGAAAAAGAGAGTGGAGAACAAATAGAAAACAAATAGCAAGATGATAGATTTAAATTTAACCATATTAGTAGTCACATTGCACTTTATGATCTATATAAGCAAATTAAAAGACAGAGCTTGTCATTCTTTATAAAAATCAAGACCCAATTCCATACTGTCTACAAGAAACACACATTACAAATGAAGACACAACTAAGTTAACAGTAAAATATGGAAAAAAGAAAATCCATTAATATACGGCTAGCCAAATTTATCAGAAAAAATGAAAGAAAATACAGAAATTATCAGTACCAGAAATGACAGAGGAAACATTACAACAGATATTACAGACAAGAAGATGGTAATAAAGGAATATTATGGGTAAATATATGCCCATATTTTAAATTACTAATATGAAATTTAAAATTTTGAAAGGCAAACTCCACATCATTTACAGAAGAGTTCTATCAAACATTTAAGGAAGAAATAATATGAAAGTCTCCATAAAATCCTCCAAAAATCGAAAAGAAGAAAAAATACAACTTATTCTATGAAGCCAGTGATAACCCGAAACCAAACACAGTTATGAGAAAAGAAAAAACTACACACCAATATACCTTATGAACATGGACACATAAACTCAAAACAAAAGTTTTGCAAATAGCATGCAAGAGTGTATAAAATGACAGGAGGCCAGGGGAGGGTGATCACGAGGCCAAGTGATTGAAACCGTTCTGGCCAACATGGTGAAACCTCGTCTCTACTAAAAATACAAAAATTAGCTGAGCGTGGTGGCCCCCGCCTGTGGTCCCAGCTACTTGAGAGGCTGAGGCAGGAGAATCACTTGAACTTGGGAGGCGGAGGTCGCAGTGAGCCTAGGTCGTGTCACTGCACTCCAGCCTGGCGACAGAGCAAGATGCCATCTAAAACAAAAACACAAACACAAACAAACGAACAAACAAAAAAGTATATAAAGTGAGTAATGCCTCATGACCAGATAAGATTTATCCCAGGAATGTAAGATTGGTTTAACATTTTCAAACCAATCTGTGTAATTTAGTATACTAACAAAATAAAGAAGAAACGCTCTAAAACTGTCTCAGAAAAAGCATTGACAAAATCCTACACTCTTTCCTGAGAAAAATTCTCAGGAAAGTAGGAATAGAAATGCAATTTCTCAAAATGATAGAGAACAGCTATGAGATACCTTCAGCTAGCATCATACTTAAAGATGAAAGACTTAATGCTTTTCTCCTAATATGAGGAACAAAACAAGGATATTTGCTCCTACTATTTTTTCTATTCAATATTATACTGGAGATATTACCCAGTAAAACTAGGCAAAAAAACCCAAAATGAAATAAAATAAAATTTTAAAAAGCCTCCACAAGGAGTCTTCTGAAAAAGAAGACATTAAACTGACATGACTGTCCATGGGGTCATTCAGACAAAATATTTTAAAAAGATACTAGAACCGATAATAGCAAGATTCAAGATAAAAATCGATATACAGAATCAATTGTATTTTCGTAAACTAGCAACAAGCAATTGAAAATAAGAAAAATATATTTCACGAAAGCATCAAAACTATGTCCTAGAGACAAACTTACAGAAGATGTGAATAAAGTTGAAAAATGTAAAATGTTAAGGGGAATGAAAAATACCTATATTATAGAGATATGTAATATTCATGGCTGCAAAGATACAACATTATTAGCTTGTCAGTTCTCCTCAAATTGATCTATACTTTTAATACAATGCCAATCAATATATTAACTGACTTTTTGTGTGTGACAATTGACAAATGCAAATTCATATAGAAATGGACAAAACTAAAGTAGCAAAAATTACACTGAGAAAGAGAATCTAGCAGGACTAACACTCTCTGATATCAAGGCTCATAAAGTTACAAAAGTAAAGTCAGTACAGCATTAGTACAAAGATAGATAAATTTGTGAATGGAAAAAAAAGGATCAAGAAGTAGGTGCACACATATGTGAACAACCGATTTTCAACAGAAATACAAAGGTAATTCTACAAAGCAAAGTCTTTTCAAGAATAGTGTTGGAATTACTAGCTATTCATATGCAAATATTCTATACTTCATACTGTAGAAAAATAATTCAGCATGTATCATAGACCTACGTATGAAGTCTAAAATTTATAAAACTTTTAGAAGGAAACATAAGGGAAACAAGTTTTGTGTCTTAGTTAGGCAAATATTTGTTTAAATCAAAATCTATCAAAGAACAAATTATTTAAAAGCTCTGCTCTTCCATAGCAGCATTAATAAGGATGAAAGACAAGATAGAGTAAATGAAAATATTTGCAAATTATATGCAAATTAAAGAACTTGTGTCAGAGTATGTCAAAAGTTCTAAGAACTCAATAATAACAAAGTAAACAACCCAGTTTATTAAACAAGGTATGTGAACGGGAAGCAAGCTTGTAGAAAGATGCTCAACATCATTAGTTATTAGAGAAAGATGAATTAAAACTGCGATGACATATCACTGCACATTTATGAGCATGAGGGAGAATGACTATAATTAACATGACTGTATGAGAATGACTGTAATTAAAATGATTCCTAAGTGTTGGAGGGGATGTGGAGGAAAAGGAACTCTCATACACTAGGGGAGGTAAAAGGGTACAATCACTTTTGAATATAGTTGGCAATTTCTTAGCGTTGAAACATGTCTGCCATTTCAGTCCTGAGTATTTACCCAAGAGAAAAATGAAAATATCTCCATACAAAGATGTGCACATAAATGTCTGTATCATATTCATTTGCAATAGCCCCAATTTATGTCCATCAACAGGTGAATGAATAACACAAGGTGTTGCATCATACGATGGGATATTATTCAGTGATGGAAAAGAGTGAACAATTAATATATGTCACAACATGATGCGTCTCAAAATAATTATGCTGAGTGAAAGAAGCAAGACAAGGAAAATTATATGCTGTATGATTCCATTTATATAAAACTCAAAAAAAAAAACGAAAACAAATGTCAGCTAACCTACAATGTTATCAAGTAGATTAGGGTTGCTTAGAGGCTAAAGTTGGGGACTGGGGCAAGAAGAGAAGGGGGTTAAAAAGGAAAAACAGAAAATATCTGGAGGTAATGGATGATCTAGATTGTGGTGATAGGACTGTAGTTGTATAGATATGTCAAAGCTTTTCAAATTCTATACTTTAAATATGTGCTGTTTGTTTATGCCAATTACAAGTCAATAAAACTTTGAAGAATAATGATGGAAGTAGATGTTTCAGGGTATAGTCCTAGGCAACAGATAGGAGTAGGGTGTCACAACAAAATTAGGGCAGTGGCCTAGAATTTTAATATCTCATGGACACTCATATATTAGCATGATTTAATAACAAAGAAGATGAAAATCGTAGGTGACATATTGGATTTTAAACCAAAAATTTAACCTGCTGTTTTTATTTAAAAGAGGACAGGCAATCTCATTTTACTGGATATGAGAATCCGGTGTTAATTGGGTCATAGTTCCTCAATAGCTTTACATATTTCTCAATCCATCACCCTTGTGGGAAAATACAGTAGTATTAGTAGCACAATGATGTGAATGTTCTCATAAGGCTGATACAGACTATGTAGTTAAAGAAAAAGTTCTTTTGTACTTTACAACTCCATCTTTTGTTTGCACAAGAAAATATTATTCATGATAAAAAAAGCTCCAATGAAAAGTCATCTAGGTCCTTAAAACAATTTATTCAGACCTTCATAAAATGTAAAAGTCTTGGCCTCCAGTTGTTACCAATAGTATATACACAAATCAAATCACAAAATTTATATCCTCTGCCCAAATTGCCTTCCCAACCACACAATTAAGAAGTTATTTTCTTTTAGTCTTTGAACACTCAACTTAGAAGTCATTTTCTCAAGGTAGCTATATTGAAACCTCCTCCTCTTACCCATGTCACTTTCCTAAACTATTGATAATTGTCTTTTTTGTGTTCTCAATCATTTGTACACACGTCACTACAGCACTGAGTCCCTTGATTTTAGTTATTCATTGAGTGGTCTATCTTGCCCTTTTGGTTTTTACTATCTTAAGAAAATGGAGTATGATATTTTCTTCTCATCCTAATCTAGGATCTGCTATAGGATGAATATTGATTAAAATGTTAACAAAGTTGACCACTTTTGGGATATTTCTCTGGTTTATAGCAAATCCTGAAAAAATCTCCCTTTTCCTTCTATGTCTGCTCTGTAGATCTAGGGTAGTAAGTCTTCACAAAATCCTGAGGTTTTAAATGTTCCCAGAGGATCTATTCAAGTGATTTTAATCAATCTGCCACAAAAATCATAATAGAAACTACAATTATGTTGTACACTGTATATTGGATAGCATCAAGATGAGATACCACAAATTGCTTGAATAAATCAAATGAAAGAGCCATATGGAATGGGAATTCTGATAGTAATTCAATCTCTAAACTAGAGTCAAACAATCATTTTAACCAATCTGAGGAGACACCGAAATGGCTACATTTTATTCTTATGCTTATTATATAGCTTTGTCCAGATTGGGCTCAATAAATTCTAGTTGGATTAAATTTTGTACAAGATGTTTATATTGCATTGCCTTTTCATTTACTGCAAACAAATGTTTACTGGACACTTTGTATGTGAAAATAATTTGCTTTTGGAGGTCTGTGTAATAGGAGTGACTGTCCCTGGAGTAGGGCTGCTGAACTCAGGGATGCTGCAGATTGAGGCAGAGAGTAATTTTTAATCAACATTTCACTCCAAGTTTTTCTTGAATGTCTACTTTGTTCAAATGCTGTCGTAGTAAATGGAAATAAATGGCATGAAATCCAACATGGTTCCTTTCTCTATGGGGCTTACATACATCAGTTAAATAGACATATAGGGGAAAATCTCAATTATAAGAAGCGTCCCTGAGATATGAAATGACCAGTACTTTCTGAGTGGTTTGGGATGGAAAAGTACAGTGAGTTCAGCTTCAAACATGGCGAGTTTGAGATGCATTTGAAAGACAGAAAACTTGATGTCAAATAAGCAATTGAGTATGAGAGTCTGGAAATCAGAAGAGGGCTATTGATAGTTATTGTGAGTCTTCATTACTTAAGTCATAATTGAAGACAGAAGTGTGGAAGAGATCACCTAAGGAGAAAGTAGAGTGAGTATGAAGATGCCTGGAAATAGGGAAGGTTGATGTCACATGAGAATCTGTGTGTGTACTATGGGCAGTTAGACCAGAGATAGAGCACTAGTTAGAAGCTCTATCACTTTGTACTTCAAACGTGGTTGGTGAATCAGTAATGTTTATTAGACGTTCCAGGTCTCAGATACCACCAGGGGTATATTGAATTAGAATCTGCATTTTAATAACATCCCAATATAATTTAAATGTGTATTACAGTTTTAGGTATGCTACTGTATAACACTGGATGCTATGAGTAACTACTTTACAGTTTACTTATTCTACTGCCTACAAGCATGTGAGCTACTGAAAATAAAAGATTGACTTTAATCTTTGTATTTCTGGTGCTTAGCACAGTGCCTGGCATACATTAAATTTTTAATAATTGTACAATGAATGAATAGATACACAACTGGGAGAGAATGGAAGGTGAATGACAAGTGATTTATTTTTCTGTACTCCCCTCCCCAAATTCTAATACAACATTATTCAACTTTAACCTCAATTGTGGTTTAAATTTACAGCTTTCACATATATTTTTGTCATATATTCCCTTTCTTTCAAATATTTTATTGAATACTGCTGAGTTCCTTAAACTTATCCATCTTGGATAACACATCTTTTCTATACTATTTATTTAAAACCAAAGAAAACAACCCAAAGTCTTTTTAAAGCAGGTGCGTGCACATTAATATCATGTTACATTTCATTTCGTTTTTTGTTGCTAATCTGGTGCTTTTACAGAAGCAAATCAGTATTAATATTAAGCACTGCATTTCTAAATGGAAACTAGTAAATATGGTATTAGTAAAATTAGGCTTTTAAATACTTTTATTCTTCTCTGAAAATGGAATACATTTTTGATATGTGTAATTAATACTTGGACTTTGTAAACATTTGAATACACAAAATCCTTTGTAATCTTGTATTCTCATAGAGTTAATCACTTTTAAGAATTTATATATTTTTAGATATCTTATAAATGTACGATTATATGATGGGACAATATGAATAAATTTTTTCTCTGTTATAAAATAAAATATTAATATACAATTGAATATAGACTATTTATTTTTAACCTAATAGCATATCATCTCCTCTTGATATAATTATTTATTTTTCCTTTCTCGCGTCTGATAACATCAATATTTCCCCTTTTTTCTCCTTTCCTTTTTATAGGAGTCATTCTTGCCTTGGGTTTGTTTATAATTTTGGTTACCTGTTTTCCAGTGTATTTTTTATTTTCTAATTTATTTATTTTGTATTCTAAAGCCTTTCTTATAGCTTTTCAGGTGTCTCTTCATGTTCAGTTTTTAAGTCTTGTTGACATAAGTAAATTCATTAGTTAACTCTCATATCATCATAATAAAAACAATAAGACTATTAATTTTTTGACTGCTCCTTGGGAGCATTCTTGAGGTTTTTGTTGTTGTTGTTGTTGTTGTTTGTTTGTTTGTTTTGAGACAGAATCTCGCTCTGTCGCCCAGGCTGGAGTGCAGTGGCCGGATCTCAGCTCACTGCAAGCTCCGCCTCCCGGGTTGACGCCATTCTCTTGCCTCAGCCTCCCGAGTAGCTGGGACTACAGGCGCCCGCCACCACACCCGGCTAGTTTTTTGTATTTTTAGTAGAGACGGGGTTTCACCGTGTTAGCCAGGATGGTCTCGATCTCCTGACCTCGTGATCCGCCCGTCTCGGCCTCCCAAAGTGCTGGGATTACAGGCTTGAGCCATCGCGCCCAGCCTGTAGGTTTTTAAATGTAAACAATCTCCCATTTTAGTTTTGGTTTCTTCTTTGATCATGAGTTATGGGTAGAATATTGTTTATTCTTTTAATTCCAAATTTTAAACAATCTTATTAGATTTGCTCTGCTGTAGTTTATGATATATCTTGTAAGATGTGTACTTATTAGAAATTATCAACTTTAAATTGTGGCCTTGTAGATGATGGATTTGATATAATTATTCCGTGAGCATTGGATATTTATGTTCTTTCACTGTAAGTAAAATATTATACACAAAAAATTTGACATTCACACAGATTTGAAAATTATGGGTCATATTATTCAAATTCTCCCTATTATCTTTATGTAATGTATTGATTTATAAAAATGGCATGTTAATGTCTTGTTTAAGACTGTAATGCTTTAAATTCCTGTCTGTATTGCTGACGGCCTTTGGTTTCTTTTGTATTGTAGTGTGTTTGCTAGGTGTATAAGGGCTTGTGATCGTCACATAATATCCCATTTATTCTTATTTAATATTTTGGCCTAAAATTCTACATTTTAAAGTAAGAATTGTATAATGCCACTCCTGTTTTCTTTTGCTTGTGTTTTCTCACTCATCTTTGGCAACTCCTTTATTTTCCCTCTTTCATGTCATTTTTCTCAAATATGCACCAGTCAAATCAAAAATGGCATTAGCTCTGGAAATTTCACTCTAGGAAAAGTGATTGGCTGGAGGTTAAACATCATACCTACCAGTTTGGGTGGACCAGAATTGGCTGACACTATTGAGGAGGAGCTATCAAACATCTTAGATTCATAATCAGGTCAGCTTGTGATGTCAACTAGCTTTTTGAGTTCTGGGAACTATGGCCGCAGAGATTTGTCCTCAGTGGATCCCCTCTCGAGTGTCGAGATCGTCCTGATAGGCTGTTATGTCCCCACTCCCAGGAAACGCATTTTGTGACTCCTAACATATAGAAGCCTTACCTCAGGAATAGGGGACACATATGAGTCTCCTTCTGGGTGGATTAGAGCTAAGTGGGTAAAAGGTAAATGGTCTGTCCACCTGAGCTCCCACAAGGGAGTTGGGTGGCGTTGGGGTTCACCAGGTTCGGTCAGTTCAAAAGATACTAAATAATGATGTCCAGTAGAAGAGCCCACATAATTTGCACAGCTTTCTACCTCCCTTTCATGGGTATATAAATAGTGGGTTTTGTGGTACACCCCCAGATTCCTCATTCAGCACTGTTGGAAACTGACAGCTCCTAGTTGAGTTCTGTGAGAATTGCTGCAGACTGGACTGCAGGGAGTTGCTTTTCCCGAGGACAGCCATCTCCAATAACTACTCAATGCTGGATTATTTAAAAAAAAAAAAAACAACCCTGTAATGCTTGTTTCAATCAGGACCACTCTTCAGGGCTATCCCATTGCAAAGCTACATGTGGGACTGGCTGAATTCAAATATTCTCTCTGCCCCATCCTGCTTTCTGTCCTCTCCAGTAAGTGGTGATCCTGAGAGTTGGCCCTAATGAAATTCCTGCATGCACATCACAATCTCTTTGTTTTGCAGGGAACCCAGGTAGCATCACCATCTCCAACAACTGTGAAGCTCTAAAGTCCTAGGCAGGGTGTCTTCCTGATTTCTATTGGTAAAAAGGTTTTCTTCTTTATATCAAGGCATGTCAGTGAGAAATAAGAAATGAGGAATAGTCAGATTTGTATGTGGAGGCGCTATCTTGTTTACATGTCTTGTGATATGACAGAATAGGTTTTATCTGTGTGATTGTAGTGGACTAATGTGTTTTGTGCTGCAATCTTGAAAATAAAGTCTAAATGAGAGAAAAAAAAAAAAGGTTTCGAGAAGTAACGTAGCAGTACCAATAGTGACAGAATCACTTAACGGAAGAAGTGGAGGGGATTGCAACTAAAGCTAAACCTTTCAATTTACAGATGTGTATGACTTCGTCTGTTTCTTCAGTGCATGACTTATAAGATCAATTTATTTTTAGCCTTGTAACCTTTGCATAGGATTTACAGGAGAAGGGTTTTGTTTACGCTTGTGACCTTTATTGGATCCCTGTGCTATCATTTGAGGGCTATATTAAACAAGTTAGAAAAAAAATTTTTCTGGGATGAAAAAAAAAATCATAGGTGAAAAATCTGATTTTAGAAAGCACTGAAAAGAAATAAATTTGTAGGAAAGTGTGAAACTTTGGGGTTGCAGTGAGTGAGCTCTCCTACAGAGGAATAAACAGTGTTGGAAGTAGTGAAATTTGAATAAGGCTGAAAGGGATGACCTGCGTGGAAGTGTTTTCCATATATTTTCTTGAATTTTAAGAATCAACAATTACTTTTCTAGGGTTAGCTTGAATTCCAAAACGATACTATTTGAAAATTAGAAAATGAATTTAGGCCGGGCACAGTGGCTCACACCTGTACTCCTAGCACTTTTGAGAGGCTGAGGCAGGTGGATCACTTGAGGTCAGGGTTCGAAACCAGCCTGGGCAACATGGTGAAACCCTGACCCTACTAAAAATATGAAAGAAAGAACAATTTAGCCAGGGTGTTGGCACAGGCCTGTAATTCCAGCTACTCAGGAGGCTGAGGCAAGAGAATTGCTCGAACCCGGGTGGCAGAGGTTGCAGTGAGCCGAGATTGTGCCAGGCTCGGCAACAGAGTGAGACTCTGTCGCCAGAAAAAATAAAAATAAAAATAAAATGAATTTATACCTCACTGGATAGCTTCCACTGTTTGAAACTGTTACATTTGCCAATCTAATTCCATTTTTTCATCTGTATACATTTACTCATTCATGCAACACATATACACAGAGTGCCTGGTGTATGTTATATATGGTGTTCGATCCAATTACCTGCTTAATTTCCTATTTTCCTGGGAGTATTAACTATGAACCCATTTGTGACCCAAGTCTGTGGGCTTTGGCTTTAGTAAAGAAATATAACGGAAAGGTTATTTGCCATCTCATTCAGAAATTAAATAAAATCAAACTTTCCATCCAAAAAGTTTCCAAATCTTTAACTTGCTCCTCCTCCCATTTCACAGTTTTGCCTAAAGCAAACCCGGAGGAGACCTACTTTTTACTAGAACAGGGCTAATCCCCTATTGCTGGTGACATTTAATATGGATTTTCTGTTTTTCATGTCTGTAATGGAAAAGAACAAACTCTGTTCACAATATACGGCAGAAATGATTCAAGCTCTTTTGTTCTGCATATCTTATCACAACAAATTTCTTAATGCGGGGCACTTGCCCAAGTGCAAACATCATTTGTTGCATTGATCCTTATTATATTTAAGCATGCTGTTTAGACGATTATCTCTGTGCCAATCTTTCACATCCAATTGATTTAGCGTTTACTTAAATGATTAGTGATTGTGTTACTCTCCTTACTCAGTTACTATGTCAGATACATAAAAATGAATTTTCCATATTGTCATATTGGAAAATATGTTTGTATTTAGTAAAGTACAGAGAAACCAGTAACTATTCAAGCTGCATAATGCCATATATTTCTTTAAGTAGTATTGTTTGAGAAACTTCTATGACATTTATTGTATGTATAAATAAAAATAGAACACACATTCATTTTTCTTGTATGTATCATAGATCATAAATTGTACAGACATATATATATATATAATTACCTTGATTTGACTTTTTCCCCATATTTAGTATTCCTTGTTAAAAGGGTCATGGCTATTAACATTTGAGGCAATATGTCTTTTCTTAAATGCGTGGTATAATATATATTGAGGAATAAAAATATTTGAACTGTGGTCTATGTGAGAAATCTTCAGCTCTGGAGGGAAACAGAAATAGGGAAAAATAAACCAGAAACTGGTTGATGTAATAATTCACATACCATTGAGGGAATTTGATGATACACTTGATGTTGAGGTCAGCAAAGAGACAAAACTTCTTACCTTTCCGTCCCCTTCCTGTCCTTCTTTCTGTCGTATGTTTATTGAATGCTTATTACTTGGTCTTAACGTTTTTCAGATTAATTGGAAAAGGATATATGCAATAAAATAAATAAAGGATGATATAATCAGTGCTTTGCAGGAAGGAATAGGAGAAGTATTCAGAAGCCACAATAAATTATGACATAGATTGGCTGGCTCCTTTGTTGCTATGACTAGGGGGTAATTTGGGATCCTATTGCCATACACCTTGAAGGCAGTTTTTGTGTTCTCTGTTGAGTGATCCTGTACTACCCAACTGCTTACACTACTTGCGGGGTTCTGATGGATCCCTACATCATTGCTTTTATTCGTGCCTTTTCTCCTCTTGTGAAGACATTTGTACAGTAGTTTCCCCTTATCCATCAGGAATACATTCCAAGACCCTCCAGTAGATGCCTGAAACTGCAGATTGTACTGGACCCTATATATAGTATGTTTTCTCTTAAAGTTTATCATATACCATATGATAAAGTTTAATTTATAAATAAGGTAAGTGTTTAACAAAAATAATAAGAGAGAACAATTATAACAATATACTGTGATACAAATTATGTGAATGGGCTCTCTCTCTCTCTCTCTCTCTCTCTCAAAATATCTTATTGTATGGTACCACGGTAGCTGAGCCCACAGAGGGTAAAACCGTGGATAATGAGAATCTACTGTAATACACATTCTATTCCTCTGTAGTCATCCTGTAACTTTCATTGCTTGCATCTAGAAGCCGGCGTATTTTCCAAGATATTTCCAAGAAGTTCAGTTTCTACAGTAAACAGCAGGTCAGTAGACAGTCCATTTGAATCGAGGTTGGTATTTAGGATTGGGAGAGATTTACCAACTAATAAAAATATTGATAAAAAGAAAATGATGAAGCTGGGAAGGTCAGCAGATTGTTTAAGCTCATTAGCAGACAACAAGAACCCAGAGGCTAAAAGATACAATTCAGTGCACTTCAGGCCCCACTGACTCATTGATTCATATCTTGCCGCCAAGCAACTTAAAGTTAAAATGCTAAGCACATAAAAGGACATCCATGGATAAACAATAATGCACTCTCTTCTTTGGTAAAATGTAAAATTGGCTTTGTGATTTCTTCTTGAGAGAGAGAGAGAGAGAGAGAGAGAGAGTGAGTGTATGTGTGTGTGCTATTTCCTTGCAATAGAAAGATAATATTCCTTGTGCTTTTCTAATTGAATACAATTCTACTTTCAGTGGCCACATGATTCTGTCTTCATAGAACTAAACTAGCTGTGGGGTGTGTAAAAAACATCAGTCATTTCTTTCATTGATATGGTAGAAATATTGACTGCTGTTTGATGCTATATGATTCAATAAGCTTCTCTGGCTATTTCTTTGCAGCTCAGAAGTGGTACAGTATTTATGGCTTGAGTATTTCATATTTGCGACTCAGTAATATTGAAGCTCTAAGACAGCGATGGCTTCAGTTTCTTCACATTTCTGGTATTGCACCACCCGTAGCTCAGAGCAGTCACTACTGTATCTGCTCAAGAAAAGATAAAGCTGATCTAGATTAAAAAAATGAAGATTATGTTCTTCAGCTGCTTTCAGTGGCATACAACAGAGATTCATATTTTGTGGTACTTCTAGCCTATGGATATCGGACTGGCAAAATTTCATTTGAATCATTGCATCACAGATGCTAGTTCTTACTCTCAAAAGTGTTGTTATGGTATAATTCCCAAACCCATAAAAAAACATCAGAGAGGCAACTCATGTTCCATGGTATCTCAACCTCTGGCCATCAGTAAAATAATCAAGCCAAGGAAATTATAGATTGTATTGCAATTGCAGCTGATCCAAGGGTTACAATAAATACAGTCTACACTGTCGTGCCTTTTACAGAAAAAAAAAAAATACTGCATTCACCCTCGAAGAGCGTTGGTAAAAATGATTAATGGGTATATAAGATGAAATCCTGAAAAAAAGTTATGGACATTGTGTTTATTATATTTTCATTTTCCAAATGCATGTCAGTCTTCACCTTTATAATCTGTGCAACCTCTTTGCTTCATAGTTGTGTGAAAGATTTGGCAGCGAAGTCAAACTAGAGTATTGAAATGGCGGCATGAGCTCTGAAATAGAAGACTTTTGGCAGTTTTGATTGGTTGCTCAGTCCCATAGTAATCAGTTAAAACTGACCTTCCCTCAGGGCATGCTGGGAAATCAGGAAAAGCTAATTACCTGCTCCCTGTATGTTGCTCTCCCGTTGTCCTTTTTCTAAAAACAAGAGAGTGACTCTGTATATTTGGACTAAAGACTATCTTGAATACCAACAGGTAAGTGGTGAAAGAAAAGATACACCAACCAGTAGAATGAAAGCAGGAACAATCACAGAGAATCTTTAAAAAGTAACTTAAGAACGGTTTGTTCTGAATGGACCTTTTCCTCTGGAACATGTGTGTAAAATAAGCTTTGGTGTTCCATGACAGTGCTTTCTGCTGTTCTTGTTGGATACTGAGAAGAACCAAAAAGCCCATACATGGATACCCAATATTTTAAAAATACGTATTCTGCTTTAGATATTGTTAAATGGTTCATTCAACCGTTTTGTATATTTTAAAACAAAATCATCTTATGTTATTAAGAAAAAGTTATGGTAGATATATTATAAGCAACATTGTATTTGCCCATTAATTTGGAGGCTACTTTATGTATGATATCCTTGGCTTAGTTATAATCTTGCTAATTTGAAACTTTCACTCCTGCTGCACCAGAACTAATATACCAGCCAACCAACCAAAGAAAGCAAATCATCAATTATAAAGGAATCATGAATATATATTCTAACTTCATTTCCATCTCCATTGTATCACTCTACATATAATTATCTACCAATTACATATCATGTTCATAGATCTTTATGTGAATAACTTCTAATATCTGTCAGACCTCTGAAACATTTAGGATTGTATGCTATTTATTTTGGTTGTATTGCTCAAAAAAATGTCTTAGAAATCTGTCTAAAGTATGTAGTTGATGGTAATGTTTGTACAGTAAGTTGGCATTAGTGTTTGTATGCCATAAGGAAGAAAAAATGTTCGTTTTACTATGTAGTAGGAGTTCATGATTTGTTTTATTTTGTTCAAACATTAGAAAAATTTCAAACATACAGAAACATTAAAAGAATTTCAGAGAATCTGTCTATCAAACACAGATTCTGTAATTACTGTTTGGCTATCTTTGTTTTATCCCTTAAATATCTGCCTATCTGTGTCTGTTTCTCCATCATTCAACCTTGATATTTTTATGCATTTAAAAATAAGTTGCAGACATCTGCGTGCTTCCTCCTAAATATTTAAGCATGCAACACCATAGAGTTCAATATTTTTTAGTTTTTATACTTTTGAGATAAAATTTACATACATGATAAAATGCACAAATCTAAAGTGTAAATTTTCTGAGTTTATGCAAATGCATACAACTAGTATAACTCAAACCGCTATGCAGATGTAGATTGAACCACCTAAAATGTTCTTTCATTATCCTTTCCAGTCAGTTTCCACCTCCACAGTCCGTTCTCATTTTTTTCCACCACAAATTAGTTTTTTTTTCTATTCTGTAAGTTCTAAATGACATCATTGAGGATGTTTTCTTTCGTGTTCATCTTCTCAGCATTGTTTTTAGAGTTTACGATGTTACCTAACATATCAGTATTGCATACCTTTTCTTGCTAAGTATAAATATTCCATTGTATGAACATACCACAAACTTTTTATCCATTCACCAACATTTCATTTGTTTCTGTTTTGGGGGAATTTTGAATAAAGCTACTATGAACTATTTTATGTAAGCATTTTTTATGGATATATATTTTCTCTTGGGTAAAAACCTAGGAGGGTAAACTTGGGTTCCTTTTTTACTCATCAGAATATATAAAATAAACTGTTACTCTTTTTATTTGTAAAAAGAAAGAAAAAAGAAAAAATTTCAAATAAAATAGCCTAAGGGGACCCCTACTGGTTCTACCCAACATGCTATAAGGTGAAATTATTATTTCATGAGTAAAATGCTAAACAGAGATGAATGTGTGATAAATTAACTTTTGTGAATTTTTAGTGTGCTAATTTCTTTCAAGTACTGTAGGATGCAGTACTTTAAATTACTTTGGTAAATTTATTTCACGCTCTCAGGGTCACACATAAGAAGTATTTTTCTGTAAGTCTTGTGATCTATCTCTTAGTAAATGAATGAACATGCACTACGTAAGTCATTTTATATTTTTAGCATAGCAAAAAGCCAGAATTTCTTGACTTTCATTTTATGTGTATTTCCAACTACAGCATCCACCATGAGAAGAAAACTTGAATTCACCATCATGAATATATATTCACAATACATAACATTGAATTTGCAATATATAAAATTTGCCATAAAAATAGAGGGATTTAAATAATTACTCCAAGTGTGAATATCCCAAAGTAGCTTTAAAACAATATATCTGGGTACCAGATAATCAGAAATCTTGAGTTTACCTCAAGTAAAACATGACAAGTAAGCTAGTTTTATCTCACTAAGAATTATGTGAATGATTTGTAAAATTCAGGTTTAGATGTTAAACATACATTAAATAAAAAATATGCTTCAATGTCAAAATCTATTTTTTGAGAATCAATAAGACCAAGTGAAAATGAATGGAAAGGTTAATATATTTACCATAAGTTTTATGAAAAATATATATCTAAATAAGGTAGATATGAATTTCTCACAAACATACTGAAGCTATTTCACATATACATACTTTATTACAAAAGTTTTATGGTAACCATTAAATTTAAAAAGAAGATGAAAATTTATATTTGGCAAATAAGTTTGGATGCATATGTTGATACATATTCATTCTACTGAACAATATCACCATCTGTTTCCATATTTACATGGCTATTTGCATAAGAGAGATAAAAACAAAATTATACATATTTATAGAATTTATTTAATGATAATAATTGTAATCAAGTTCAATGTTATGTAGAAGTTGCTTTTCTTGTAGTCAAAAATTTAATTTTTCTCTTATCCTTCAAATTAACCATATAGATTCCAGGTTTGTTTTTTCCGTCATGCTAGGGCACATGTAATTGTGTGTGTGTGTGTGTGTGTGTTTCTGTCTGTATATGCACACAGAACCAAGTTTGTTTGAGAAAACATATGCTGTCAATTAAAAAGGATTGCCAGTTCCAAATATACCAGACAAGTGGTAAAATTCATTACTCTTTCTAAAAAGTGGAAGACTAGTAGAAATGTATTATTATTTTCCTAGTAGTTTAACAGCGTGAAAATAAACTGGGCATTCTAGTCTGAGCATAGATTTTAAAAATATTTTACAAACAAAAAATCTGGCCACCAATGAAATGTGAATTTAGTTGTATGATGACTTTTATATCACTCAATCATCAGTAATTTGGTCTTCAAAATATTTTTATACTAGAGGATGACTTTGTGTTATTTTGATATTTTTGTGATTTTGCTATTGTGTTGCTTCGTGTTTTTGTCTGTCTCTTATAAGACATTGCATGCATTGAGATTCTCTGCGTGAAATATAAGAACTATACCGTTTATTTGTTTGAGACCTGAAGACAAGTGTTATACAAATATGTAAAATATGAGCATCCATTTAATATTTTAAAAATTAATAAATGCCTGAAAGCACTAAGATTGCTGATTAGTGGGAAGGGAATAGATGGTTCAAAAACTGATACTGGGACTTTTATTGAAAGTGAAAGTAGGCCGAGCGTGGTGGCTTACGCCTGTAATTCCAGCACTTTGCGAGGCTGAGACACGCGGATCACGAGATTAAGAGATTGAGACTATTCCTGGCCAACATGGTGAAACCCCATCTCTATTAAAAATACACAAATTAGCTAGATGTGGTGGTGCATGCCTGTAGTCCCAGCTACTCAGGAGGCTGAGGCAGGAGATTTGCTTGAACCCAGGAGGTGGAGGTTGCAGTGAGCAGAGATCACACCATTGCCCTCCAGCCTGATGACCGAATGAAATTCCATCTCAAAAAAAAAAAAAAAAAAAAAAAAAAAAAAAAAAAAAAGTAAAAGTAGAGTCCTACCTACATTAAGCACTAAAAATCATTTTCAACTGCATTAAAATCCCAAATGTGAAAAGTAAAATTACGAAGTTTTAGAAAAGCTCTAACTATGCAGCAAAATATTGGTAGATTCAACAGCATTAAAATGAAGCACTCTCGTTTACTCAAAAGACACCATAAGAAGTGAGAAGACAACTCATAAAGTAGAAATGGACTCTTGCAACACAAAAACTGATAAAAGAGTTTTGAGCTGATATACATAATTCAAAAGTGATTTTTGGATTATATCCAAAATATTTAGAAAACCCCTGTGAATGAAGAGTCTTGAGAATCCAATAGAAAGGTAGTAAAAGTGAAAATCTACATATCCATTAAATATTTGAAAATTAACCTTTTTAGTAACTAGGAAAGTGAAATCATAATTTGATACCATTATATACCCTGTACATTGGTAAAACCAAAATCTGGCAACACCACGTACTGGTAACAATATGGAGCGGCATGAATGTCATACGTTTCTCACACTGTCACTTTGGAAAACAGCTTGGTATTGCCTACTTAAGTTGAAATGCACATCCCTGTCACTGAGGAACTTCACATGTGAAAATATGCACCAGGAAACAGGCACAGCAATGCTTATAGTACAAACATTGTATGTTTGAGCCGCAGCTGGGAAGAACCAGGATCTCCGGTTGTATTTGGAAGGACAAATTGATAGGCTTATACAATGGGCTAACATAACACAAAAGAATAACAATATAGCTACACACATCAACATGGATGGGTTTCGCAAACAATGTTGAAGAAAAGAAGCGAGTCACGAGCATGTGGAAAATATCATGAAGTTTTGAAGTTTTCTTTTTTTTTTAACTTTACTAAATTACACTGGAGATGGATGCATGGCCAATAAAACTACAAGGAAAATAAAGGGAATGATGACTATTATTATTGATTGAAGAAAAAAGGAGACATGTGGTTTAGCAGATGCACAGAGAAGACTTCTAGGGTTCTGAGAATGTTAATTCAATATGAAATAAAGCTGTACCTAAAGGAAAATATCCTATATCTTATTTGATTATGTAATAATACTGTATCATAGCACCTGGGAAAGCAATAACATGGATTATAAGCTGTTACAGATTCAGGTTTGTTTTCTGTTACTCTGTAACAAATTATCACAAACAGTGATAATTGAACACTCCACACATTTCTTATGCAAGTTTCTGTGGTCAGGAATAAGAATGGGTCCTTTGCTTCAGTATCTCACAGGCTGCAATGAAGGTATTGGACCTACTTGGAGTCTCACCTGAGGCTCAGTCAGTTTAGAATCCAAACGGACTGAGGTTTTAGGAAGATTGGGTTCCTACAGATTGTGGAACTGAAAGCCTCAGCTCCTTTTTGACTGTTGGTTGGAAGCTGCCCATTGCCCCTTACCTCTTCATCGGGTCCGTTGCTCCATCAAAGCCAGCAGGGGAGTGCATTGAGAAAGAGAGTCTGCCAGCAGGAGAAAAGTTACAATTTTGTGTAACGCGGTCGTGGAAGCTGCGTCACATAACTTTGCCATCTTTTACTGGTTTTAACAAGCTGCAAGTCCTGTGCACATTTAGTGGAGGAAAATAAATCTCCAGGACATGAAACCAGCCGCAGGAAATCATTGAAGACAGCCTTCAGTGATTGAAGGTGGATACGAAGGCAGAGAGAGTCTGTCTGCCGCGTGTTCTGTAGCTATATGTAACTCCCAATCTTTGATCAATTTTCACGTTATTTTGTACTTATAAACCTTTTCCATACCATGCATACCTAGTAGTAGTGTACCTTGCAAATAGTGGAAGATCAAAGAAAGTGTAGATTAATAAATGAAGAAATCTTTTATGTTCTCTGAAAATGCACAGTGAAGCTGTACTTTAGACAAGTCTACATTATCTATCTGATAGAATGAAGTTATTGTTTTGAATTTAAGGCTAAATTAAGTTGCATTTCAAGAGCATACTTCAGAAGAAATTCATAATTTTTTCAACATTGACTGTTTTATCTGTCATATAAATTTCCTTAAATTGTGTAAAGACTTAACTAAACTTATCAGTAACACTGACAGAACTGGGGATGAAAAAAATATTTAGCCAGTATCTCCTGTAAACGCTCTAAACATAAACAGATTTTAGGCAAGGCAAGTAGAGAGGTGAGTGTTTATAAGAATTATAGAACTGAACTCTCTGAAGTAATCATGATAGTGTATATTTCTTGAATATTTTGTATCAAGTACTCTTTTAAACACTTAGCCTGAATTAATTCATTTAGTCTTCCTAAACACATCATGCTAGAGGCACCATTATTATCCCATTTTTACAAATGGGGAAATTGAGTCCTAGTATAGTAAAGTGACTTAAAAGTCTGCATAGTGAGTAAGTGGTGAAATGAACGTGAGAACTACAAATCTGGCTTCAGAGCTGGGGTCCTTCACCTCTGTTACTGCACTTCTGCTACCCTATTTCCATGGCTACAGCAATGGTAACATGAGACAGATGAAGACTACATCTTTGGATGGTTTCTGAGTTAGGCTGGAAGGGGTGATAATGTGGTTTGGCCCTGAGTCTCCACCCAAATCTCAAGTCGAATTCTAATTCCCATTGTTGGGGGTGGGACCTGCTGGGCGGTGATTGAATCATGGGGGCAGATTTCCCCCTTGCTGTTCTGGTGATAGTGATAGAGTTCTCAAGACATCTGATTGTGTGAATGCCCCACATAGGGCTTCCCCCTTGGCACCGTCTCTCTCACTTTCTCTGCCATGGTAAGAAGTACGTGCTTCCCCTTTGCCTTGCACCATGATTGTAAATTTCTTGAGGTCGCCCAGCCATGCTTCCTATACATCCTGTGGAACTGTGAGTCAGTTAAACCTCTTTTCTTCACAGATTACCCAGTTTCAGGTAGTTATTAATAGCAGTGTGAGAACAGACGCATAGAGGTGATAAAATACAAATGTCTGATTTTGTTTTATCCCTGCGTATGCATATGCTTCATTCACCTTGTCTTCAAGGAGTTAGATGGCCAACCCTGATCAGCAAAATCTACCAACCTACCTGGGATATTTTTCTCCTGCTCTAGATTTTTGCAATGTTGATTTCATTTGTAGCTGAATCCAAGTACCTTTGTTGTCTCCAGGACGGTTTTGAGCACACAATAAGGTGTGCTGAACACTTTGTATCAGGATATCTTTCTTCTAATTTGTATTGCTAACAAGGACTTCAATCTACTAAAAGCTCTGTCTTTAATACACTGGTAACAATAGATACTTTGGAAATTTAGAGTTCAAGAAAATAAATGTTCCTGCCCCCCTTATTTTTTGTACTTGTTTAGAATCTTGTTTTAATGAGGCCAGAGTCACAGAGATATCTCCTAAGGGTCTATCCTTCAGCCTGGCCATAGTTCTACTAACAAGCATCATTGCAAAATTATTCTGTTATTTGCTAGAGGGTGAGGATAAAAATGTGAAAAACAAAATTAATGCAAATTTATCAACATTATCAAACAAAGGTCAACTCGATGCCTCCCTAGTGATGGACCTAGAGCTAAACTTTTATGTAAATACTGCAGCATTACTAGTAAATCAGCATCACTTAAGCCTCAGCAATGTGCAGTTGACCCATGTAACAGACTGCGTGGGTATCCCCTGAACCTAAAATGAGAGTAGGAAAAAAAAGGAAAAGGCTGAGTCACGAATACAGATATAACTTCAAAGTGCTTTTAAAATAAACCAAAGCCAGAGTAATAATGTCTAACCTGTAAGCCAATATATGCTTATAATTCCTATTATCTTGGTGAAATAATAAAACAGTAATGATAATTCAGATTATCATGATTTATCATGATTTATTATGATGATTAGGAATAACTTGGATGTATGAAAAAATATATTTTAGTGTGGTAGTTTATCTAGGTCTGAAACTACAATTGACCCCAGAATTCTTACCTTTCATTTTTGATGATATCTTAATGTTGAGAAAAAAAAAATTTACTCAAGATGCAGAGTGAACATGAGATAAGTATCAAATGAAATTGAATTTTGTTAGTTGCAAAAAATTCCCATCAAATGAATTCATAAATTGTGATAGGCTGGTCAATCAGATGCTTAAGAATGCCCACTAGGCAAGCAGATGGTATCTGTTTGAAATAAAATAGCTACCATTTTAGAACAGATTTGAAAATGTTAATATAAAAAAAGGTTAATTTTCTTCTGCTATACATGACCAACGTATGGCTTTAATAATATGCCATTGATCTAATCACAAAGATTTTTATATGCACAGATACAGTAAAGTTAAGATCCCATGTTCTTGAAATAACCTATAAATTTGGGGTATTGGTGTTTTTCAAAGCATGTATCTTTAATCATTTGATCATTGTAATTTACAGATGATCATTTAGTCATAGTATTTATGCTGGTAACTAATTAGTTTTTGAGATGTTGAACCAGCTGTGATGTTTTCTACATTTAAACTTGGATAAATTCACTTTTCTCAGATAATTCTTGACATTGCTGCATTTAGGAATGATTTTGTGGTGAACACATTTACTATATCACCATATAATCCCACAGAAGTATTTAAGAATAAGTTGTTATGGTCGGTATGTAAAAATATCCTGTTTTCTTGCTCTTTCTAAAGACAATGAATTTGACATGCACTATAGTGATTTAAATTCACTTATTAGAAATCTCGAGTTCACATACAAGAAAAGTATAGGAAAATAAAATAATTTTTAGAATGTTCTTAATGCTAATTTTTACAGCTTATCTCCTAACCAGTTTCTTTGAATTATTTTACATAAAATTAATAATTCATGTTTTAAGTCAGTGTAACCAATATGATGGAGATATAAGTATAAAGAGAGCCTGTATTTAGTTCAAATTCTGTGATAAATGGGACTCAACAGAAGATTACATTAGGACCATCTGTTTAACATCCTCACAAATACAGTAACAACCAGATTTTCAAAATAACGTGGCTCCTTCCTATGATTTTCTCCACCCTATTGATGCTAAGAGAAGCACTATTCATTTGTCTATTTACTATATCCCCTTATTCTCCAGTTTTGACTTTCATCTACATTCAAAACTTTGAATTTTAGCTGGAGTATTCATTAATTTTGGCTCTTTCCATTTAAATGTAAGACTTCTCATTATTTCTGTTACCAACTATTGAACCAACCGTTTACATTTTTTATTAGACTTCTAAGCCAATTTCATTATGGGTAATATTAGTAATACAGATCTAAATATAATTTTTTTAGACTACATATCCTCATGCGTTCAACTCTTATGTATTGCTTTGTGTTTTACACTGGCTTACCACATCTACATTTCTCCAATCTTGCTTCTACATGAGTGCTTGTATTTCTGGAATTTTTTTCTGAAGTGTGATTTTTTTTTTTTTTGCCAATATCCTAACTGTAAAAGTATTATTTCTCTTATCAAGTTGAAAACACAAACCCAATTAGACTTATCCAATGTTATTGCTCAGAGATACTGCTAATGAACATGTTACGTTAATGATGATTGTTAAGAGGTAAAGATATTTAATGCTTGGTCTTCTTGACATTTCTGATAAAAGGAAAGAAGAAGAGCAGAAGAGAAGAGAAAGGAAAAAAAGGAGAGAGGGGAGAAGACTGAACAACAAAATAGGAAAGAAGGGAGGAAAGGAGGAAGGAAGAAAGAAAGAAACAAGGAAGGAAACGAGGGACAAAGAGGGAGGGAGATACATAAAACATAATGAGCTTGGCAATACCGAACTTCATCATTTGGTGTGATCCTACTTATTATTTCATGTGAAGACCCTCTGGCCTATCTTTCATTTTATCTGCAAGATGGACCTGTGAGTGGCCATTTATTTATTGAAGGTTCCAGAAGATAGAATTCATATTGCAAAAGAAAATACACTACACTTGGAGAGAGTATAGTTTTAGTATTTCAGGAATGTTTTAGACTCGTTTGGATCCTGATTTATTGAAATCTGTTTTGAAAGCCTTTAATAGCTGGGTCCAGTATTTGGAAGGGATAAAATTTAAGAAAGAAATGACCTGATATTTTCATTATTGGTTACTCTTAAAGAGAAAACAGCTCACTTCTATTTACATTTAAAACAGCAGTCTTAAACATGAATTACCTTAACTTTCGATCTTTTGCCAAACTCTTTTATACTTTGTTTGGATGAAACGATTTTTGTTCTAGAATTATCGTATTGACTATAAACCTTTATTACTTCATTTCTCATCTGCCTTGGTTTTATTGATCACAATTATAGAGCAAAACAAAACTTTATAATTAAATGTAGAGTAGCACATATTGTTAAAACACTGAGCAGAGATAATCCAAAAAGATAATTCGTTTGCCTTTATTTAGGCCAAAATTAAATGTGCCAGCAAAATGACCTCCAGAATTCACAAAATACAAATGTCTCCATGTCCCAATAAAATATCTTGCCTTCAGTGCTCAATTCATGCCAAGATTTAATGATCTCCAAAGTATTGATTTTATCTTTAGTTTCCTGAAATAATAACTTCTTATGATAATAAATCTTCATGCTCTAGACAAATCAGTCATGTGAAGTGCAATCAATCTTCTCTTTACACAGTAACTTTTTCTCCTGTCTATAGAGTGAACGTTTTTCTTTTTAAAGGAATAGGTGCATATTTCAGACTTAATTTTCTGTACTTTTAAAATTCAGTTTACATACTTTAAGGTCAAAGGTACAGCAATATTTCTAATTACTACTTTTCACTAGAGAATCTCATCAGTGTTTTCTTCCTTGAAAGGTGAAAATATTTTATAGCTACTGTTATCATTGCAGTACTACTATCTCGTAGTTTCAAGAGAAATGTGAAAACACAGCTTCCAGCTAAAATGCTTAATATATATACTGATATTTTAGTTATCTTTTCAGGCTAATTCTTGATTTTCTAGTTGGGAAATTGAGAGAGGGAGTTCTGGGCAGTGTAAGTTTCAGAGGAAAGGTACCCAGTGTACTTTGGATATTGTGATTTGGGAGTATGTGAGGAGAATGTTTGTGGATATGCCTGTATTTACCATCACCCAGGGGAAATCAGAGGGAAAAGAGAGCACAAGAGACAGAAGGAAGAAAACAAAAGTGGAGAAATCCCGGCTTTGAAGGGGAATTTTGAGAGAGGAAAAAAACAAATACAAAAACAAAACCTATAACAGGGTTAAAGAATCAATGTGAAGAAATACGGGAGTGAGAAAACAAACAAGCAAGCAAAACAAAAACAAACAAAACCCAGCAGTGTCTGGATCTGGAAGTCAGAATAGGAAAGAGTTCAAGCAGGATAGAAGGCTTAGTCATGTGAAACGTTGCTGATGAAAGTAACATTAGGCTTGAGGTTTTCAGAGAGTTTGCAAGAGTTATACCTGATGTAAATGATGAGTTGATGGGTGCTGACGAGTTGATGGGTGCAGCACACCAACATGGCACAAGTATACATATGTAACAAACCTGCACGTTATGCACATGTACCCTAGAACTTAAAGTATAATAATAATAATAAATAAAAAAAAGAAAAAAAATAGGAGGTAGTTAGTGACCTTGGCAGGAGCACTTTTATCAAAAAGGAGAAGTGGAAACTACCTGGAGTAGGATAACGGATAAATGTCATCTGAGAAAGTCAAGACTAACAGGCTCTGCTTTTTACTGAGAAGGGTAGAAGGGTAATAATAATTTGATCTAGGGGAGACCTCTCTCTCTCTCTTTCTCTCACACTCTCTCTCTCTTTTATAAGATAAGAGGGATGGGCTTGAGGACAATCTTTTCAAAGTTTTTTTTTTTTTTCTATTCAAAGAGAATTAATAATCTCTCTCTTATTTCTTTCTTAGTGTTATGAGTGGATTTTAGGACTTAGATGGCCTCCTGAGTTGTGATTGTTGAATTTCCTATGGCCAGTATATTAGGAGAGAAAGAATACTCAATTTTCATCATCTTATTATAATTCAAAGTCCTTTGACAGTTCCTATTTCATCTAACTAGGCAATATTGATTATGATTATTTTCATATGCCTCCTTCACTCAGTAATTTAAATCTTGATCAGTTCTAGGATCAAGCTTAGTAAGAGAATGAATATTATCATTCTGCTTACAGAAAAGAACAGTACCAGTCTCTTTCTCCTTAACCCTATCCCTCCTATGGCCTGTGGCAGCTTCTCTTCTCTCCTCCATAATGAAGAAGTTTCAGAAGCCTTGCCTTTTTCACACAATGCGAAAATGCCTTTAAAATGCTTTTACTATCGTTAGATACAGCTTTGTTGGAGAGAGGTAGAACAAAGATAATTCGATCAACTCACATCATCAGGTTTTAAAATTCAATCTGATACATTTTACAAAGAAATCCCTGTTGCTCAGTAGCTGCCTATAAGGCAAACCAAATGGCTTACGAAAACATTAATGCTGTGCTTGCAGTCAAAGTTATACCGAACGAGATGTCCTAATGTTTCATGCATTAAAATTACAGGATCCTTGTGAGGTAGCATTATATTTAATGCTTTTCTTTCAGCTGTCATCTATAATGGATTAAACACAGTGAATGAAATACTTAATGATATTTGCTCTTGCTCATGGCCCGTAGCTTATTATTTGCATTGAAGGGGCACTATGCCTTTACTAACAGAAGTATAAAAGTTTTATAGTCAGTGCCTTTTAAAGTGATGCTGACTCTCCTCACCACTGCCCCTTACGTGAGCACCACACCACTTTTCCAGTAGCAGAGCATCTTTTTTAAAGGATCAGAGACTGAGCACTTTTGTATCTTGTAGAGATTGTCCACATCAGGGCAAAGAAAGAGTTATAAGGGGACAAATAAATAAAAAAGGTCCAATCAATGTGCTCTGGTGCACTGTGAGCCTAAATCGATCTCACTGTTTGATGTTAACCACTGATAAAAACGGTGCCATCCAACCAAATCCAGTGCTTTGCCTCACTGTGCGTTTGCTAATGGTCCATTAAGAAATCTGAAATCCTTCCAGGATATTTTGCTTTTGTCTCTGTGCTCATTCATTTTGCTTATGGCAGATCAGCTTGTCCTTCCCCAGACATTCACACTATCACTTGCATGATAGATGAGAGTGTTGCTTTTCAAAGTTGGATTAAACTCTATTGATGTACTGGGGTTACTTTCTCTTTTTTTTTTTCAGGAGGGGAGAGGCTGGATAAACAAATATAAAGATTATTTTGGTTTTCCTTCTCAAAAGTTCATTTTATGTTTCAAACCCTAATTATAGAAAAAGGCAGGTGGGGCGCGGTTGCTCACGCCTGTAATCCCAGCACTTTGGGAGGCCTAGGCGGGTGGATCACGAGATCAGGAGTTCGAAACCAGCCTGGCCAATATGGTGAAACCCCATCTCTACTAAAAATAAAAAAATTAGCCGGGCATGTTGGCACATGGCTGTAGGCCTGGCTACTCGGGAGCCTGAGGCAGGAGAGTTGCTTGAACCCCGGAGGCGGAGGTTGCAGTGAGCTGAGATTGCTCCACCACACTCCAGCCTGGGCGACAGAGCAAGACTACATCTCAAAAAAAAAACAAACAAAAACAAACAAACAAACAAAAAAACAGAAAGCAAAAATACAGATTTCTAACAAATTTCTCTGATTTGAGTGTGAAGCAGTGCCAATCCCATTGCAGAATAACATAGTGAACACTGGCTGCATATGCAAACATTGTGCCAGGCACTCAGCAGAGTACCAAAGAAAAAGATGACTCAGTCCGTGCCTGGTGGTTCATAACTTAGAGGGGGAACCCAATTACACAGGTGGAAATACCTGAAGCACATCACGGAGGAACACACTAATGTGTGCAAAAACCACCCTGCTGCTCTTGGCTACAGGGCAGTTAGAAATGAAATGCAAAGTTTGGGACTGCAGAGAGCAGCATTTCCTTCTGTGATGGGTGATGAGTATACGTGGCCACTCTGAGACTAGCCGTCTGTGAGACAAAGAGCCCAGGGAACAGTTTGCTGACATCTACTTAGAGTCACTCTGCTTGACTATATTGACCACGGTGAGGAACTGGGGAGGCTTCATGGATCTGCATATACTCACCGTGAGAGTGACGTCAATATCCTTTGCTCTGCTTGCTCTTGATTCAATAGTAAATCACAACAAATGTAGTCGTATTAGTCAGGGTTCTCTAGAGAGACAGCCCCTATAGGGCAGAACCAATAGTACACAGAATGACTCGTGTATCCATGAATGATTGTGTGGGTGTCTATATATATATAAAACTGTATATATATATAACTGTATATATATATAGCTATATATATAAAACTATATATAATTCTCTCTCTATATATTTATATATAAATATATGTAATATATATAAATTATATGTTATTTATATATAAATATATGTTATATTTATAAATATATTTTATGTAATATAATTATTTATAAAAATAAAATATATAATATTTATAAAAATAAATTATATAATATATATATTATATAGCCAATTCCTCTACTAAATGTCCCCTCAGTTTATATATATAAATATATATAAACATATTTTTTATTATATTTTATTATATTTAGATTTATATATATTTATATATATATAAACTGAGGGGACATTTAGTAGGGGAATTGGCTTATGCTGTTTTGGAGGTTGAAAAGTCCCACAAGAGACCTATCTGCAATCTGGAGACCCTGGGATATCAATAGCATGGCTCCGTGCAAGTCTTAATACCTCAGAACCAGGGAAGCTGATGATGTAACTCTCAATTCGAAACAGAAGGCTTGAGAACCTGAGGGGGTAACTGGTGTTAGTTGCTGAGTCCGAAGGTTGGAGACAATAAGGTTCTGATGTTCCAGGGCGGAAGAAGGATGTCGCAGCTTGAGGAGAGGGAGAAAGAGAATTCCCCTTTTGTGTCCTGTCTGGGCCCCAGCCGATTGGATGATGTCTGCTCACACTGAGTGCAGATCTGCCCCACTCATTCCGGCAACTCACATGTCAAACTCATCCGGAAACGCCCTTACAGACATATCCAGAAAGAATGCTTTACCAGCTTTCTAGCCATTCCTTAATCCATTCAAATTGACACCTAAAATTAACCACCACAGCCGTCTTGATCCAAAATCGAATTTTCATGCTTGTCAATCATTGAAATTTCACCAAATCTTCATGATAGTACTTAGAATGAGTGCCAAGCACAGAGGCCTTAGAATAATACAGCACACAACCTTATAAGTTATAATTGAATATCTACCATGGATCTCACACAGGATGTGAGAGGATTAATTAGGAAAGACTACTATTTGACAAAGATTATGGAGGAAATTGGAAGATCATAATGCAAATTTGATCTGTATAGATTTTTCTTTTTTTCTTTTTCTTTTTTTTTTGGCGATGGAGTCTCGCTCTGTCGCCCAGGCTGGAGTGCAGTGGCATGATCTTGGCTCACTACAACCTCCACCGCTCCAGGTTTAAGCAATTCTCTTCCTCAGCCTCCGGAGTAGCTGAGATTACAGGCACATGCCACCATGCCTGGCTAATTTTTTGTGTTTTTAGTAGAGGTGGGGTTTCACCATCTTGGTCAGGCTGGTCTTGAACTCTTGACCTCGTGATCCACCTGCCTCGGCCTCCCAAAGTGCTGGGATTACAGGCATGAGCCACCGCGCCCGGCCATAGATTTTTCTTGTATCATAGTTTGTCTTATTTATGATTTGTGTTCTCCATAAATTCAGCTTGTAAATGTATCGTAAGGATTTCTCTGCCCCCCCAACCCCCATGCACAACATTGCCTATCCATGTCAGCTCCTGTTTTTAACTCTCATTCTCATGGGGTTTCTTTGTGCATATTGTACTTGAATTAGGTGCTTCTCTCTAGCACAAGCTTTCACATGATGGAAATGGAGATCAGCCTTCTGTGGTTCCAAGACTGGTGGTTATGTCTTGCACTGATGATGGCATGTACTGCAGGTTGCCTGAAAGGATCTGTGAACAGCATAGCTCATATTTTGATTTTCATGTCTGAAGTGCTATAATGTGGAGCTATAGATAGTCATCAACTTACAGTGGTTTGACTTAATGATTTTTCAGCTTTATGATGGTGTGAGAAGGGTATGCCTTCATTAAACTCCTTAACTTAAAATAGGATCAAGTCTCAATAAACCCATCTTAAGTTGAAAAGATCTTAAAACGCACTTTCAGATTGCAAAATCCTCAACCTACAATGGGTTTATCAGGATATAACCCCATCTTAAATCAAAGAGCCCATGTGCATACCCATATAATCTATTGGTCTATTGTTTTACTAGTTAACTGCATTCTGTTAGATTTTATTTACATCTTTTAATTACTTTCTCAGTAAATTAATGTGATAGAATGGCCTAAAGTTCATTTTCAGGGTCATGAATCCACAACATAGATTAAAATTTTCCAGTATACTCATAACTCACATATTCTGACCATTTTTATGAAAATCATTCTCCAACAGGGAAGATCATATTGTGTTATTGTTCAGAAAGTGTGGTCACCAATTCAGGACACTGGTTATTCAAAAATATTCAACAAAGTCACATTTATCTTTCTCTTGGCATGGGGTTATATTAACCCCAAGTTGACAACTGGGTTATAAAACTGAGAACTACAATGTGCTTAAGAGATCTGCCAAGAATTGCAACAGCATTCCTTAAAACTTAGTCAGAGGTGAAGATCCAGCTACCTTTGTTGGAACTGAACTGTCGATTCTTTCTTGGGCACGGGTCGCCACAAAGGATCACCGACACGAGATTCACAGCAGAGAGTTATTTATTACTAGCGCGCTAGGGTCCTAAGCTCTAAGTTGGCCCTGGGACCCCGAGTGCTTGTTACAGGTTGTTTATATAGGCAAACACAAGTTCAAACACAGCTTAGGGCGCGAAATTCAAACAAAGCTTTAGGCGCGTGGTAATTGGGTCTGTCTATGGCCTGAGCAAGGTATCTTGTTCTGATTGGTTGGGGCGGGACCTTAGGAGGTTCTTTCCTGGAATTGCTGATTCCGGGAACATTGGGGACATTGAGTCAGGGTGGGACCCTATGAGGTAATCAGGGTGGGACCTCATGAGGCTATCAGGGTGGGGCCCCATGAGGTTATCAGGGTGGGACCTCATGAGGCTATTTCCTGGAATTGTCTTTCTGTTTGGGTTCTGGGAACATCGGGGGGCTATCTGTGGCCATCTGAGGTTTAAGTTTCATGATGGCCAAGCTTTCTAAATTTTGTGAGGCTTAGGAATTATGAGGCCTAGTTTCATTCCCTCCTCTTTTTGTGTTAGAGGCTCAATTTTGAGCCTCTTCTTCAGTCTTGAGGGTCTGGTATTGTTGGGTCAGAACTATAGCATGTACTATGTTTAATCTATTTTTAATAAGGGCGAGTAAACGGTTAAGTATGCACGGCCTGAAAGTCAAGATGAGCGTGAGCAGGATGAGGGGTCTTAAGATGGTGGAAATTAGGGTGCTAAACTAAGGGGATCGGTTGTACTAATTTTCAAACTAACTTTGCTGAGATTCTCTCTCTTTTTTTCTCTTGTCTAATCTTTCTCTTAGTTTTGCCATAGAATCTTTAACTACTCCTGAATGATCTGCATAAAAACAACATTGCTCTTTCAGGGCTGCACAGAGCCTGCCTTCTTTCAGAAAGACAATTTCTAGTCTTTGTCGGTTTTGTAATACAACTTCAGACAGAGAAGTCAAGGACTCTTCAAGTTTTGTGATAGATTGTTCTGTGGCTCTAAGGTCTTCATCTATGGCTACTTTAAGTTGTTGCAGATGATGGTTACTATGCACTAGGGCTGCTGTCCTGGTCTTAACTTTAGCCGCTACTTTAATTCTTAACATGACGGCGAGAGTGAGGGAGATAGGTTCTCTTTTTGGTCTAGTATGAGTTTTTTGCTCATACCGGAGATCAAAGGAGTCTCTAGAGTGATAGTATACTTGGGGAACAACTTGTACTAATACGCAATAGTGGGTGCTGCTGCTAAAAACGGCTGTGGATACACAGGGGGTGAGCCTAGTGTTGCAAGCTTCCTAGTCCGTCTCGGAGGGGACTAAATAGTGATTGGAGCTGGGTACTGTCAAGGTTACATTACAAAGATGCTGATGACTAGGGGGCACTTGGCCTATGCAGGTTCTTGACCTAGAAACTTCAGCCAGGGTTAGTTTTCTTTGTTGTTCTTACGCGCATCTAGTAGGATTGGCGGAGTTAGTGAAATTATTAGTGGAGGTGATGCCTTCATAGTAAGGGGGGCCTGTTGCCAGATATAGCCAGCAAGAGGAGGTAAATTCTGGCTTTGTCTGGTTTAAAGCGAAATAGGAGCTTTTTATGAGATTTAGGAGCCTGTCACCTATTCCCAGGTCAAGGGGCCCGCGGGTGACGTTTTGGGCTGAGGGTGTGTTAGAGGAGGTGGAGATTAAGGGCGGGGAAGTGCTTTTAGGAGCTCTTGGTTGGGGCTCTCTCGGTGCAGGAACTAGGGGCTTCCTTGTTTCTGATAAAACTTGGTTTGGTCTTACTGCGACAGGGGCTGTGATAGGGTTGACTATTAATTTGATTTGGATAAGGATTCTATACAGTGGCTTTTGGTATAAATATAGGCCTTATGTTAACTCGGATATCTAACGGTTATCAGATTTTGCTGCATCTTCAAACTTGATGCGGACTGGATTGCAAGTTTTTGAATATCGGGTTCTGGTGCAGCGCTGGACAAAGGACATGGTTATGTACCAGGGTTTCGTGGCCTATTTTTATTCTCTATCATTAGTAGTTATACAGGACTAACTAGAGCAAAACAGGGCATCTATTTCTCTACAAGTTTTTCTTATTTCTCCTGTCCTGAATCTGGGACAGGCATAGAACCTATTTTGGCTTATGGACACTTTTCTAGCCTGTTTTCTCTATTCTCTTTTTTCTATGTCATCTATCTTTGCTATTTTGTCTAGGTTGAAATAGAGGTCAGGGAACTAAGTCCTTATAGGAGCAATTTTTGAGGTTTTACTTAAGACCTCATGAGTACTAAAATCAGTTACCTGCCAGGTCAGGTTATATGGCCGGTGGGGGTTATTACTGCCAGCGACGCAGGGAAGGAGGGCTAGTAATAAGCAAGGGGCTAGATACGAGAGAGTCTTATCTTGAGCGGGTCTTCGGAGCCTCGGAGTCTTTATGTCTCAGGTGGTGTTGGTCTGGGCGTCCTTGGAGCAACCTTGGCGTGGGATGCGTGGATCTAAGTGGAGATTCCGTCAACTTTTATGGCTGTGGGCGTGGTCAGGAGAACAATATAGGGTCTTTTCTATCGAGGCTCTAATCCTTGAGTGCAGTGCCATCTAACGTAGACAGAGTCTCCTACCTGGAAGGGGTGACTGGTCTGTGGATGTCTTGGTTGGTACAGTTCTGCCAAGGGGGCCTAGATTTGGGCCTGTACTGCTTGGAGTCTTTTTAGCCGGGCTTGTAGGTCAGTCTTAGGATCGGAGGGGGAGAAGGAGTTAAGGAAGGTTGACAAAGGGGGAGGTCCTCTGTAGAGGATTTTATATGGAGTGAGCCTAAAACGGTTAGGCGTATTTCGGGCCTTTAACAGAGCTAAGGATAGGAGGCGTCTCTAATCTTTTAAACCAGTCTTTAAGGTCAATTTAGTAAGGGTCTCTTTTATTGTTCTATTCATTCTTTCTACCTGTCCTGAGCTCTGGAGTCTATAGGCACAATGTAATTTCTAATTAATCTTTAATATCCTGGCGAGCCTTTGACTTACCTGAGAAACGAAGGCTGGCCTGTTATCTGACCTAATTACCTTGGGAAGTCTGAATCTAGGAAAGATTTCTTCTAAAATTTTCTTGGCTACTATGTGTGCCGTTTCTTGCTGGGTGGGGTAGGCTTCTACTTATCCTGAAAAGGTATCTACAAACACTAGTAAGTACTTATATCTAGCATAGTGAGGTTTTACTTCAGTGAAGTCTATTTCTTAATAGACACCTGGGCGGTTACTACGAGTTCGTTTCCTTTCTGGCACTCGGGTAGCCTTAGCGTTTACTTGCTGACAGACCTTACAGGCAGATGTCACTTGTTCTACGAGGGTACTTGCCTTTGGGATTAGAAAGTCAGTTTTTTCAATCAGTAATTTTAGCTTTCGATTACTTAAGTGTGTCCAGGCATGCATCTGCTGGATCATTGCCAGGGCCTCCTTTTGGGGAAGGACTATTTTTCTTCCTTTTTCCTAGTTTTTAGTGTCTTTGTTTTCTATAGCCTTTATGGCTTTTGCTTCTTCCTGGTCTTCTGGGGTATAAGTATGTTCAATAGTTATGTGGCTGGTTTCGTCAGGTTCTGTGGCTAGGGTCAGTACTTCTGCCATGGCGGCTTGCCTGGCCACTTGGTCAGCCTATCTGTTTCTTACTGCGACTGGATCTTGTCTTTTCTGATGCCTGGGGCAGTGAATTATAGCCACTTCTTGAGGAAGAAAAAGGGCTTTCAATAAGGCAATTATTTCAGCTTTGTTCTTGATTTCTTTTCTTTCTGAGGTTAGGAGACCTCTTCTTTTATAAATACTTCTATGAGTATAAGCCATTGCAAAGGCATACCGGCTATCAGTATAAATGTTAGCTTTCTTTCTTTTGGACAGCTCTAGGGCCTTGGTTAGTGCTATTAACTCAGCCTTCTGTGCAGACGTGCCAGGAGGTAGTGATTGTGCCCAAATGGTGTTGTGGCCATCTACTACTGCCGCTCCTGCCTTCTGGGTACCTGAGTCAAGGTAACTGCCGCCGTCTGTGTACTAAGTGTGATCCGCGTCTGGGAGTTCTTGGTCTTTAAGGTCTTCCTGCGTTCTATGGGTCTTAGCCAGTATTTGCCGACAATCGTGTGGGCTTAGTTGGTCTTCTGGTACTGGCAGCAGCGTGGCAGGGTTTAAGGTGACCGGAGGGCCAAACTGGACGTGGTCCGCGTCTCGTAGGAGGGCCTGGTAGTGAGTTAGGCGTGCGTTGGTTATCTACCGGTCCGGGGGCTGCCGCACTATGGCCTCTAGGGCATGTGGGGTAATAACAGTTAGTGGCTGCCTAAGGGTTAACTTAGCAGAGTCCTTGACCAGCATAGCGGTGGCTGCCATGATGCAAAGACACGGGGGCCAGCCGGCCGCCACAGGGTCCAGCTTTTTAGACAGGTACGCTACCGGTCTTTTCTAAGGCCTTAATTTTTGGGTCAGGACTCCTTTGGCAATCTTTTGCCTCTCATCCAGGAAGAGGGTAAAGGGCTTTGAGGTGTCTGGTAACCTAAGGGCTGGAGCAGACAACAGGGCCTTTTTTAGTGCCTCAAAAGCTAATTGATGCTCTGCCTGCCAGATGAAAGGGGTGCTCTCCTTGGTGAGTGCATAAAGGGGGGCGGCCAGTTCAGCAAAACTGGGTATCTACAAGCGACAGAACCTAGCAGTTCTTAAGAATTCACATACCTCCCTGGGATTTCGTGGTGGTGGAAGGCGAGCCACTGTCTCTATGCGCCTAGGGGTGAGCCACCTTTTTCCTTCACTCAGGATATACCTTAGATATGTTACTTTGGTCTGACAGAGCTGTGCCTTCTTGGCGGATGCCTGGTATCTTTTTTCACCTAGTGCCTGGAGTAGATGCCTGATACCTTGTATACAGGTTTCTTTTGTAGGAGCAGCCAAGAGGAGGTCATCCACATACTGGAGTAGGGTCACTTCTGGATTTTGGGTCCGGAAGTCGGTCAGGTCTCGATGAAGAGCCTCATCGAAGAGAGTGGGAGAGTTCTTGAATCCTTGGGGAAGCCGGGTCCAGATCAATTGGCCTGAAATTCCTTTCTCAGGATCCTTCTACTCAAAGGCAAAGAGTTCTTGGCTTTGGGGGGCTAGAGGTAAACAGAAGAAAGCATCTTTTAAATCTAATACTGTATACCAGTTATAGCCTGGTTTTAAGGTGCTGAGTAAGTTGTAAGGATTGGGGACTGTGGGGTGGATGTCCATGGTTCTTTTGTTAATTTCTCTCAAGTCTTGGACAGGCCTGTAATCCTGAGTACCAGGCTTTTTTACTGGCAGAAGAGGAGTGTTCCAGGGCGAGCAACAAGGTCGCAACACTCCGAGTTCTAGAAATTTGTTAATGTGCTGCCGAATTCTTATATGAGCCTCTCGGCTCATGGGATATTGCTTGATAGACACGGGCACCGCCGTGGGCTTTAAATCAATTATGATTGGGGCTTGATACTTGGCCTGCCTGAGTCCTCCTGTTTCCGCCTAAGCTTGGGGAAAATCTTGCAACTAAACATCAGGGAGGGTAGTGATGACCGGAGCGTCGAAAAGCCGATACTTATCTTGCAGAGACACAGTTAAGATTTGGATGGGCTGACTGTCCTGATCTAATACCTGGGCCCCTGTCTCGGAGAAATGGATTTGGGCTCTGAGCTTGGTCAGAAGATCTCGCCCTAGGAGGGGGTACGGGCATTCAGGTACTACTAAGAAGGAATGTGTCACCATTCCTCGTCCAAGATTAACTGTCTGGTGGTTAGTCCACTTGTGCAATTGTCCCCCTGTTGCCCCCTGGACCTAGGATGTGCGGGAAGACAGGGGCCTGTCTGCCTTTGTCAAAACTGAATGTTGGGCCTCTGTGTCCACCAAGAAGGTGGTGGGGTGCCCCCTTACAGAGAGAGTTAGCCGGGGCTCGGGGGGGGCTCCAGAGCCTTGACACCCCTATTCGCTATCTTCACCTAGGGTGAGGACAGCGGCAGGTTTCTTTTGGTCTTTAGGACACTTGGGGCAATCTTTGATCTAATGTCCGCGTTCTTTGCAGTAGGCACACTGGTCTTTTCCCACTTTTGGCCGCCTCCGCTTCTCTCCCTCTCTCCTTGGTCTTTTCTCTCTGACAACTGCCGCCAGGATTTTTGTTAAATGCTTATCCTTCACTCGGTCCTTACGATCCTCTCGCTCTATCTGTTCCTTCGCTAACCTGGCTTCCTTTTCTCAGGGGTTTCTCTCTTATTATACACTTTTTCTGCCTCCTTAACCAATTCCTGTAATCTATAGGTTTGGATCCTATCTAGCCTTTGGAGTTTTCCTTTGATATCTAATGCAGCTTGGTCTATGAATGCCATAGCTACGGTAGCCTTATGTTCTAGGGCCTCTGGATCGAATGGGGTATACATTCGGAACCTTTCCAGAAGCCTTTCCATGAAGGCTGCCGGGCTTTCGTCCTTTTCCTGAGTTATGGTCTTTACCTTGGCCAAATTTGTGGGGCGCTTTCTTGCCTCTTTGAGACCTGCCAACAGAGCCTGGCGATAGATTCGGAGACTCTCTTTACCTGGTGCCGTTTCATAGTCCTAGTCCGGGCGGGTGAGGGGAAATCCCTCGTCTATTTCATTGGGAAGTTGGGTTGGGAGGCCTCCTGGTCCTGGCACATTTTTCCGGGCCTCCAGGAGGACTCACTGCCTTTCTTCAGTGGTTAGGAGGACCTGCAAGAGTTGCTGGCAATCATCCTAAGTGGGCTGGTGAGTGAGGAGAATGGATTCTATCAACGAGGTTAGGGCCTGGGGGTCTTGGGAAAAGGAAGGGTTATGGGTTTTCCAGTTGTAGAGGTCAGAGGCAGAGAAGGGCCAGTACTGGACCGTGCGATTGACGGTACGGAGGGGAAAAAGGGAGGATTGCCAAGTGGAAGGGCCATCTGGGTCTTCAGTCCGCCGCAAGCGGAGATGAGGAGGTGTCGGTGGCGGCGTCCGAGGGGTGAGTTTGGGTGGGGCTGGAGAAGGAGATGGGGTGGAGGGAGGGGCCGAGGGAGAAGTTGGAGAAAGGGTAGGGGCCGAGGCGGTAGAGGAAAGAGCTGGGGACAAGACAGGGGGCAAGGGTGAAGCGTAAGGTGGAGGTCTCAGAAGGGGGTTTTGAGGTGGAGGAGGCAGGGGGTCAAGAAGGAGGAGATCCCTCTGGGGTTCATCTGGGAGGACTGGCTTATGTGGGTCCGGATTCTGATTCTTCGGGGCTTCTAAGGCAAGGAGGGTAGATTGGGATGGGGAAGGGGAATGGAGGAAGGGTTTCACCCAAGAGGGAGGACTTCGGACCAGATCCTCCCAAGTAATTATGTAGGCCACCTAGTCTGGGTGTCCGAGTGGCCCAGGATCCATCACTTTTGCTTTAACCTGCAAGATAATTGAGAGGTTAAATGTTCCGTCCCGGGGCCACTCTCCATGGAGGGTTGGCCATTCGGACGAGCAGAATGTTTTCCATCGTCCTTTACGGACTTCTATAGAGAGGTGGTGGGCTCGAGCCTGGACGTCAGGGAAGTGAGTCAGGGTCAGAGACAAAGGAGTCGTCAACGTTTGTCCTATTTCGTCCACGTATAACAAGGGCAAAACGAAAGTAACAAAAACAAAGACCAGACAAGTAAGGAGAAGCCGCGCGGCCAGAGAGTGGCGCCACAAGATCACAAAATATTCAGACGGCAGGGGCGACCTGCTTACAGATTTAAGAAGGCTGACTGAGTCATCAGCCTTCTCCTAGACTACCGCCAGGGCGTCCCCCGGGGCGTAAGTGGGAAGGTGCCGGACACGTCTGTCCTCCTTCCCCACTTAATTCAGAAGGAGTACTCCCCAGAGTTCATAGTTAGCCGGCAAGACAGACAGAACAAAACGAAAGTACCTGGTAGGTCCGTTCAGTCAGCAGTCCGTGGCCCGGGCCAGATGGGTCTCCGCCGGATGGGTCGGGGGTCCTCGGACGACCCCACTTCCCAGCCAACGCACCAAATGTTGGAACTGAACTGTCAATTCTTTCTTGGGCAGGGGTCGCCGCGAAGGATCACCGACACGAGATTCACAGCAGAGTTATTTATTACTAGCGCGCTAGGGTCCTAAGCTCTAAGTTGGCCCTGGGACCCCGAGTGCTTGTTACAGGTTGTTTATATAGGCAAACACAAGTTCAAACACAGCTTAGGGCGCGAAATTCAAACAAAGCTTTAGGCGTGTGGTTATTAGGTCTGTCTATGGCCTGAGCAAGGTATCTTGTTCTGATTGGTTAGGGCAGGACCTTAGGAGGTTCTTTCCTGGAATTGCTGATTCCGGGAACATCGGGGACATTGAGTCAGGGTAGGACCCTATGAGGTTATCAGGGTAGGACCTCATGAGGCTATCAGGGTGGGGCCCCATGAGGTTATCAGGGTAGGACCTCATGAGGCTATTTCCTGGAATTGTCTTTCTGTTTAAGTTCTAGGAACATCGGGGGGCTATCTGTGGCCATCTGAGGTTTAAGTTTCATGATGGCCAAACTTTCTAAATTTTATGAGGCTTAAGAATTATGAGGCCTAGTTTCACCTTCAGTCTGCAGGCCCCACCCTGCCTGTATGATTCGAATGAAGAGGGAAGAAGATGGCTAAGTCAGTCTTTGAATTATTAGTTTAACAGGCAATTCATGAGTATGTTCATCACAGTAATATTCACGGTAGCAAAGACATGGAATTCACCTAAATGCCCATCAACAGTAGACTGGATAAAGAAAATGGTATAAAGAACACAGTAGACTGGATAAAGAAATGTAGTATACCGTGGCATACTACACATCCGTAAAAAAGAACAAGATTACATCGTTTGCAGCAATGTGGTTACAGCTAGAGGTCACTTTCCTAAGCAAACTAATACAGAAACAGAAAACCAAATACTGCATATTCTTACTTATAAGTAGAAGCTAGACAATGAGAATACATGAACACAAAGAGGGGAACAACAGAAACCAGGGCCTGCTTGAGGGTGAAGTTTGGAAGATGGGAGAGAATCAAAAAACTACATATTGAGTAGCATGCTTTTTACTTGGGTGATGAAATAATCTGTACACCAAAACCCCAAACCCCCATGTCACACAGTTTACCTATCGAACAAACCTGCACATGTACCCCAAAACCCAAATAAAAGTTAGAAAAGAAAACAGGCAATGCATTGGGTTTTCTGTTCCATTCTCATAGATGGAAAGAGGCTATGAGACAACTAGTTAACTTCCAGTTGACCTGTGTGGGGAGGAGGCCCAGCAAGTCTCACAGGCATCAGTATAGATCCAGAGTCAACATTTTATTTGTTTCAAATGTTAGTGGCTCCACTCAGAATGCAAGGTACTTAGTGCCTTTTTGACGCTGTTTGACTGTTTTAGAGCAACAGAAGTATTTCACTCAACATCTTGTTACATATTTAAGGTAGAAGGATAAAATAATTATACTGTTATTTTTTCAAAGTATATAGCCACATTTTCAGAATGTTGGTTGTATCCTCATTCAGAGGTTCTGTTTTCTATCTTTGGAAATGGGTCCTTTGCTGACACTTAAACAGTGTAGATTTAGTGAGTCAAGGGAACAGGGAAAGTATTTTGAATGTATTGTTGTGAATCACTTTTTGTATGTTCTGTGAGTTCTAGTGAAGTATGACTGCATTATGACAATTCTTCTTTGTAAATAATGTTTTATTTTTCACAGTTAGAAAATGTAAGAGCTAAATGTGTCTGAATAAGACTGGCATGATTCAGCAATCAATCTAAAAATACTGGTGCATATGTTAAACAGTACTCTCTGAAGAGTAGCAATATAGCCTATTGTCAGTATTTGGGGAATGCAATGAAGTGCCTCTGAGAACTTGGAAATGAGTGTAATAAGATGGCCTTTTATACAGTTAAGTTGTAAGATAAATGCCTAATCAATCAGTATGTAGATATGCAAGCACCTGAAAGAGGCAAAATGGTTCTCACCATGGCAACACTGGGCTATAACATGATTGAATATATTAGAATATACAAAAGGGAGAAATATAGTTGTGAATAAGAGATTGTCAGTGATGGAAATTTGAGAAAATGCGTGTTACGGAGGTGTACATTTGGTTCATTCAAATGCTGCCAAACAGAAGCCATTTTTTCCAATGAACAGTCTTCCTTAGACTTATTTATTTGAAGCTTTAACTGGTCTTAAATATCTGATTATTTAGATGCCAAGCAATCTTTTGATTATGATTTATTCTCCAATTTATATCATCCTATAGGAAACGTGTGGATTGCAATTTCTTTAGTTTGTTAAAACAGTTACCCCAGGAATTAATTGCTCACTACTACTAACTAGTAGCTAGTCTACTAATCTAATTTCTCCAGACCACTGAAAGAACAGTTGGCCTTATTTCTCATGGTAAATGTATACATTAGTGTTTTGATTTTATTCTGATTAAAATTATATTTTTAAGGAGTCCATTATTCAGATTTTGTGTCTCTCTTGGTTGAATATGAGCTCTGCCATGAGGGTAAGTCCTTTTCTGTACACGGACTGAGTTAGGTTTATACACTCTGAAGATGTAGTACCAGATCCTGGACCCAGACAATGCACACCAGTCTGAGAGATATCTAGGGAAACAGCAGAGCTTCAGGGCATGTCTCCTCCTGGGGATTTCTAATGATGCTATTGACCCATTACGGAGATTTTAAACAATTCTTGGGCTATTAGCAAAATTCCAATATAGTATGATCATATATATGGAACAGTGTTCAATTCTCACATTAGACTCATGCATTTTGCATTTTATATTTTAACTTTTTCCTTTGAACTACTTTTACCATATATACAACATATATATAAAATATACAATAAAGATTTACATACACATTTACACATATATAACATGCAATATATGTAACATATGTTACATATATATGACATGTTATGTAACATGTTAAGAGATAATTTAAAATATCTGTTTTATGCAAAAAATCAAATCTCTAATAAACATATGAATAGATGTGCAAACTCTCTAATATTTGGAAAAATACTAAATAAGCAACAATACCATTTTTGGCCAGAATTAGGCAAAGTTTATAAAAAGAGTTAACATCCAGCATTGGAGAAAATGCTTAACATATGTAATATGTTATATGTAAATGTATATATGTACATCTTATATTTATACATATATGTAAATCTTTATATTTCATAATTTCCTACATAGTGTGTAGGGGATTAAGTAGCTATAATGAAAATATAAACATACTATCCATGTTATTCTACAACTTGTATTTATTTTCCTGTTAATTAGATAGTGCTTTAAAAATACTTTAAAAATAGTCACGTAATATTTCATTGTATGAATGAAGCATTAATATACCCGTTTGCTTTCCTCGTGGTAAACGTTGACACTGCTTTTTGGTTTTTGTCACTTTAAATAATGCTGTAGTAAACATCCTTGAACACAGACTCTTTGACACTATTGCTTTTATATCTGTAGGATGGTTTCCCCCAAATGGTATTACTATGATAAAACTTAACGTTTCTCAAAATTTAGAAAGGTATATTGGAAAAGTGTCTTCAATACCTGTAGTACTTCATTTGCACAAACAAGAAGAGTGCCCAGTTCCCAGCATTCTCACCAACGCTGTATGTTAATTCTTCCTTTAAACTTTGCCTAATGCTAGGTAAAAATGTTATTTGTTTCCTTTCTATTTATTATTTTCCTGGATATTAGGGAGTTGACACATTTATTCATATATTTATTAGATAATTTGCTTTTTTTGCATACAACAGATACTGTAAATTATCTAATAATTGTTTATTTCTCACTAGAATGCCATTTTCTTATTAATCTCTAGGAGCCCTTTATATGTTAACAATGTAGTCTCTTTTTGGTTTACATGTGTTGTAAAACACATAAAATGTCTCCCCCTTTCTATGCTTTCACTTCTGACTTCATTTACAGTGTCTTTTACCATGTGTATACACACACACACACACACACACACACTTCATTCATATATGGTCAAATACATTTACCTGTTGCTTTTCCTTTTCCTTTTTGGTGCCCAGGTTTTATGTATTGCTAAAAAGATCCACTGGCCTCCAATGGTTAACAGAATATTTAATAAATTTTTCATGATATTTATCTTTTTGTTAATCTGTTTAACCCTTTAGCCCATCCTTAATTTAATTATATATGCTTTTACTTACAATTGCAAATTTGTATTCTTCACCGGCACATATATTTTACTTAGGAAATGTGAGAACTTTACTAATGAATTAAGATGTATATTCTTTGCTGCATGTTGATATAATTTGAGTGCATAAATATAGCATCTAATCAATAAACTTACATAAAGTAAGTCTATTTAGGTCATTGGCTTTTAAATTCGAGGGCATTTTGTAGTTATATTTTATGATGCATCATGTATTAGGTAAGATGGCAAACGTTTGATGATTATGTATTTTTGTCACGTAGCTATAGTTAAATGTGGGTATGTTGCTGCTATAGAATTTATAAAATTTCAGTATATCTCTGGACTTCTTCTCTTGTCTGGTATAAATCTCAAGAACTTGGGTTGCTGTGCTATTTTGGCTTTTTGATTATCACCAAATTCAGAAGATAGGATAGATAGATTCAAAAGGAACATGTTTTCCAGTGACTTGAGTGGCCCTTAAGAAGGTATCCTTGTAAAAACATAAACAAAACTTGTAAACAGTTGCCTAGTTGAATTAGTTCTATTGATTGTCTGCTGTGCTAATCCCTAAGAACTGAAATAGATGTTTCAATGAAAGAACAGCCCCATTCATAACTATGCCATTAAACTAGGTAGAGAAGGAAGGGAAGAATACTTGAGCTGAAATCAATGTGGTTTTAATTCTTTGAATTGTGACAAAGTAGGATGAAGGCTGGAGAGGACAGGAAATCAGGAGAGTGGTGTGTGTGAATGGAAATCGTAAAAGCTGCTTCCCTTGAGTGAAGGCTGTTTGCACCAGACTTACCTGGGAGTTTCTATATTTGCACATAAAATGTATCTGTGGACTGGTGAGGAATTTTTATGAGTTCTTGCAAAATGAATATTGATATAGGATAATACTAATCTGTCTGTTGTCCAGTATTCTGAGATGACATCCACTCTCTTTTTCATTTTCAAGTGTCATTTGTTTGATGAAGCTACTGTGCTAAGTTTGGTTCCTTGATTAATTTCATTTTGTTTAATTTAACTGTCCTCATACGATAAAAAGTTGTCAGCCTGATTTTATTTGCTCATTAAATTTGTTTTGGGGTGTGTGTTTTAGTAGATGAAAATTCAAAAAATGGGAACCACTAATTTAGAAAGTGTTATATTCTAAGGGAATCTCGATCCTGACCGTGTTTTGAAGATGTTGAGAGCAAGGTAGGTACTTAACAGTTTGAGCTAGGTTTTAATTTTCAGACCTTAAGGTTACATTACTGATCCTTACGGTATAAATGGAGACACACAGCATCTTTAGCTGATTTCCAGCTGCTGACAAAGGTACCCTAGATCTGGGTCAGGCCTAACTCAAGTCCTGAATGCTATCTTTGAGCGTTAGCGTTCGCTGGAATCTGATTCTAACCAGCTAAGCGCATCCAAGGTTGAAATAGAAATCATCAGGAATCCTGGAACAGATTGAAGTACCTGGAAAGGTCCTAGAGCTCTTTAATGAATTTCCTACGTGAGGTGCTGGCTCTGCCTCCGACTGACTCCACAGAGTAGCGGCTGGTTGTTTTGCTCCTGCTTTGTCAGGGTGGAGGCACAGACTGAAAGGCACTGAGACAGTCTTGGGTTCAGCAGAAAATAATGCAATACCTTTAGCCCTTTGAATCCATGGGTTTGGCATCTGCGGATTCAACCAACTGCGGATACAAAAATACTTGGAAAAATATGGGAGATTGCATCTGTAATGAACATGTAAAGATCTAAAAAAAAAAAAAAAAAATTATCATTGTACCATAGCTTATCTCCTACTTGTAAGTGAGAACATACGATATTTGGTTTTCCATTCTTGAATTACTTCACTTAGAATAATGGCCTCCAGCTCCGTCCAAGTGGCTGCAAAAGGTATTATTTCCTTCTTTTTTAAGGCTAAGTAGTATTCCATGGACATACAACTTTTAACTTCCCCCAAATTAGCTGCTAATAGTGAACTATTGACCAGAAGCTTTACCAATAACATAAATAGTTAACACATATTTGTATGTTATGTATATTATGTACTGTGTTCTTACAATCAAGTAGGCTAGTAAAACAATTTTAAGAAAATTATAGGGAAGAGAAAATATACGTACTACTCATTGAGTGGAAGGGAATCATCATAAATGTCTTCATCTTCGTCGTTTTCACATTGAGTAAGCTGAGCAGGAGGAGGAAGAGGAGGGACTGGTCTTGCTGTCTCGGGAGTGGCAGAGGTGGAAGAAAATCCACATGTAAGTCGACCAGCACAGTTCGAAAGTATGTTGTTCAAGGACCAACTGCATATTTATTTTTGAATCCATATCCTCCTCTACTATTTTCATTTCTGGCTTATTCTAACACTATTTCCAATTACAGCTACAGTATAAAAGTAGATGAATATAATGTATTTCAACAGGTAGAACTTGTATAAAGCGATGTAAAACAGTGAACAGCACCAAAAAACGTTTTACAAATATAATATGCATCATTATGTATATATGTATTAGTGTATATATGATTTTCTAAAAGTACAAGAATTAGGGAGTGAATTTTGAATGTTCATAAAGTTATTTCAAATGAAACATTTCTTAAGCTGACTTTCCAAATAGAACATCACACACCGGGGCCTATCATGGAGAGGGGGGAGGGGGGAGGGATTGCATTGGGAGTTATACCTGATGTAAATGACGAGTTGATGGGTGCAGCACACCAACATGGCACAAGTATACATATGTAACAAACCTGCATGTTATGCACATGTACCCTACAACTTAAAGTATAATAATAATAAATAAATTAAAAAAAAAAAAAAAAGAAGTATGTACTTAGCTCATGAATCCTGACCTTACCCTGGATTATATTATATCCAATGTGTTATATTACTTATTCATTCATCATGAATTTTTAAAAATATCAGATGTTATGCCTTTATAACATTCATGATTGTTCAACATATATTTCATTCATTACAATCTGCATTTATTTATGAATTTATTACATAACATTTAAAAACAAAACAGAGAAAAAAATTATTGACAAAAAAATCTTATAGAAAAAGGATATATAAAGTAAAATTGTAATTTAAGACCTCAACACAATTCAATGTTATTTTCTGTTGTGATGAAAGAGATTTTCGTAATAAAAATGAAATTTTACATTGGTTCCTCTATATGCATGCATATGTATGTTCATGAGTTAGCTTGCTTTTTCCTTCTCTCTGAAATTTTTCTTCCTTGGCTTATATAACAAAGAGATAACTTTAAAAAATGAGTTGTAGGGTTTTTGTAAGATTTTCCAATTTTTGTTTCTTATGAAGGCATTGGAATCAGTTGTGGCTTGAATGTTTGCTAAAGGTGACCTTAAAAACAATATGGGTCTGTGCTTTTTGGGAAAATAATTAAACTTCAATATTGCTAATGTTCATAAGAATTCAGCTTTCCCATCTATTCACTATTTGGTGTTGGTAAGTTATCTTTTTTATGAAATATTTTATTTAAGTTGTCAAATTAAATGCAATGTTGTTTAAAATAACATCTAATTATCGCTTGAATTACTAGAATGTCTATACTTTTGATCTACCTTTAAGTTTAATATTGCTAATTTTTACTATTTCTCTTTTCTGTTGAACAATGTTGCCAAAGAGTTTTTAAGTTTATTAGTGTATTTAGATAATCAACTTTTGGCCAGTTTAAACTTTTCATTTTATCTTATTTTCTAGCTTATTAATCGCTGCTCTTATCATTACAGTCTCTTGTTCACACTCTTTGGTTAATGTTACTGTTCTTTTATAAACTTTAAATTTGAAATCTTGTGATTTTTAATTTTTAGAATTTATTTTTCCAATGTAAGATGTTAGTGTAATAAAGTTTAATAAATACCATTTTAGTGTATTCTACAAATTTTGATATATATTTCCATTAAAACTGAATATTTTGAAGATTTTATTTTTTATCTTGATTTATTTTTTGAATCATTAGTTACAGTTTCTTCCTGATTTCCAATCTCATTTTCAAACATTGATGTTGTTTTAATTTAACCACTTTAATTTAAAGCCAAGTAATGTGGTGTGTATGACCTAGTCTTTGGGAATTTATTTAGCCTCTGTTTATGCTCTATTTTTATCCATATGAACCAGAAAATAATAGGGATTCTATAATGACTGGGTTCAAAGTTTTATAGATAAAGGTCCCTGACTTATGAAACTTACAAAAGTTCAACTTAAAATTTTTTGACTTCATGGTGGTGCACAAGTGACACTATTAATATGATTTTATAGAAACCGTACTCTATGTATACAGTCATTCTGTTTTTAACTTTAAGTACAGTTTTCAATAAATTACATGAGATATTCAATACTTTATTATAAACTAGGCTTTGTAGTACATTATTTTGCCTAACCATAAGCAAAGTATTCTGAGCATTTAAGGTAGGCCAGGCTAAGCTTTGATGCTTGGTAGGCTAGACATATTAAATGCATTTTAAGACTTAGGGTATTTTCAAATTATGATGGATTTATCAGAATGTAACCCCATTGTAAGTCTAGGAGCATCTGCGTGTTTATTAAATCAAGCTTTATACTTGTTAAAACATTGTATAGGCTTATTGGATGCCTTTCTGCCTGTTCTACCCATTCCTGAATTACATGTAGAGTCTTGATCTATGATGGGGAATTCATCCACTTTTTTTTTTATAATGATGGCAGTTTTGGTTTAACATTTAAAGTCTAGGTACATACAAGTTTTGAACTATTACATTCTCTTAGTGAATCGGTCATGTATTCACATGGAAATGGTCTTCCTTATTCCATTAGTACATTTTTGTTTTAAATTATTTTCCATGTCTGATATAAATAAAGCAAATCAGCTCTCTTTGTTTATTATTTTGTTTCTGGTTTTCATCATTTTTTCTTCCATACTTTGAGTTCTTCTGATTTAGCATGGTCCCTTTTTATGTGTTTTGCTGCTTTGATCTTTCATCTGTCTTAATAGGCTTTGTTTTATAATTGGAAATTCCAGTTTATTTATAGTTATTGGAATTGCTGACTTTTTAACAAATTACTTTATTCTTGTTTATTTTGTCAATATTTAGAGAAATTATAATTTTGTTGTATTTATTTTGTTTGCCCCATTTGCTATAAATTGCCTTTGACTTTTTATCTGCACCTTTAATTAATAAATATCTAAATTTTATCAATACATTTGTTCTTGCTCAAAGTGATTCAAGGATCTTAAGAGTACTTTATCTCTGAATCACATGTAATGATTGTTATCCAATATCTTAACTCTATCTTTTAATAAGACATTAACATCTACTTTAAAAAAAAAATCAGCCTGTTTAATTTATTCTTGCCGTTTTTATGTTTTAAGTTATTTTCATCATAATATTCTTTAGCTATATTGTAATTTTCAGAAATTATCAGTTTTAACCTTTAAAAAGTTGTTTTTTGGTTTTTTTTTTTTGCTTTTGTTTTTGCTTTTTGTCTTCCTTTTTTTTTTTGAGACGGAGTCTCGCTCTGTCACCCAGGCTGGAGTGCAGTGGCCGGATCTCAGCTCACTGCAAGCTCCGCCTCCTGGGGTTACGCCATTCTCCAGCCTCAGCCTCCCGAGTAGCTGGGACTACAGGCGCCCGCCACCTCGCCCGGCTAGTTTTTTGTATTTTTTAGTAGAGACGGGGTTTCACCGTGTTAGCCAGGATGGTCTCGATCTTCTGACCTCATGATCCGCCCATCTTGGCCTCCCAAAGTGCTGGGATTACAGGCTTGAGCCACCGCGCCCGGCCTTTGTCTTCCTTTTTAAAAGCTGTTTATTGTGGGTGAATAACTCTAGGTTGAGGGGCTTTGAAGGATTATTTTTTTTTCAGTACTGTGAGATTGTTCAATGATTTTAGTATTTTTACTTTTCTTGTTTAGGATAAACCTGTCTGTCTAGCTGTTGTTTCTTTGTAGGTAGCCTATATTATTTCTTCAGATATATTTAGTCATTTTTCCTGTCTTTTATGTTTTTAGTTTCACTTTGATGTGTCTAGGTATGCATTTATTTAGGCTTCTTGAATTTAAAAATTTATAACTTTCATCACTTTAAAAATTATCCGTTATTATTATCCCTTAACATGTTGTTTTTCCCTCATTCTGTCTTAATTTTGCTTCTAGAAATGTACAAGTTTCTCAATATATCCTCAAGTGTCTTAACCCCTATTTCATATTTCTCTATTCTTCTTCTCTCTGAAATGTAGTCTTTGTATTTTCTTCAGTTCTATCTTCTGAATGGTTAATTATAGCTTCATCTGTGGCTAATTTCCTTTTTAAAATGCCCGTTTAATTTTCTGTTAATTATTCTACTTTTCAATTACTAGAAGTTCCCTTTGGTCTTTGCTCAAGAATCTTGATTATTTTATGATCTCCCTTTCCTTATTTATACTTTCAATCCTGGCACCACATGGATACTTTTAGTTTAAATATATTAATCAGAGACACATATATTTTATATACAGTAGTCCCAGTATTTAACATTTCTGCCGATTTTATTCTGCTATCTGTTCTCTCTGGTGGTTTTCATGCAGTGGTGCCCTATTCCATTCTGGGTTTGGTGACTTTAATTATGAATACATATTCTTTAGACACTGTCTGTAAGTTTTATTTGTAAATACATTGCCCTAGAAAGGATATGTTTTTGTAAGGACTAATGACTTGGGAAAATTTAGTAGAAATTATTGGCTATGAATTCTTATTAATTACTGGCTATTTTTCAGGAAAAATTCTGATAATGAGAACTTAAGAAACACACTGATAAGAGGGCCTGTTGGTAATTATAAATTCTCTTGAATTGTTTTTCTTCTTGATCCACCGTAAAGATTAAGAACAGAACATTTTCGGCCGGGTGCGGTGGCTCACACCTGTAATCCCAGTACTTTGGGAGGCCGAGGCGGGTGGATCACGAGATCAGGAGATTAAGACCATCCTGGCTAACACGGTGAAACCCCGTCTCTACTAAAAATACAAAAACTTAGCCGGACGTGGTGGCAGGCATCTGTAGTCCCAGCTACTCGGGAGGCTGAGGCAGGAGAATGGCGTGAACCCGGGAGGCGGAGCTTGCAGTGAGCCGAGATAGCGCCACTGCACTCCAGCCTGGGCGACAGAGCGAGACTCCGTCTCAAAAAAAAAAAAGAACATTTTCTTTCTGTATATTTTATCCCCGTGTGTTTTTAATGTTCACCCATGCATTGAAAAATAAATGACAATCAAAATATTTAACAATTGGTATGCTACGAGCACTGGTCAGTTAGACTAGATATTGGCCATAGCTATTGGCATAGCTGTATCAATGTGCACTGTTTAAAAATCATTCCTGCAGGCCGGGCTTAGTGGCTCACGCCTGTAATCCCAGCACTTTGGGAGGCCAAGTTGGGCGGATCACAAGGTCAGGAGATCGAGACCATCCTGGCTAACACAGTAAAACCCTGTCTCTACTAAAAAATACAAAAAAAAAAAAAAAAAGAAAGAAAAAAATTCCCCAGGTGTGGTGGCGGGCGCCTGTAGTCCCAGCTACGCGGGAGGCTGAGGCAGAAGAATGGCGTGAACCCGGGAGGCGGAGCTTGCAGTAAGCAGAGATCGTGCCACTGCACTCCAGCCTGGGCGACAGTGCAAGAATCTGTCTCAAAAAAAAGTAAGAAGAAGAAGAAGAAAAAAATTCCTGCAATGGTGCTGAAATACTCTGGGGTTCCAATTTTCCAGAGAGCTCATCTCAAACTCTCCCCTCAGATGAGCCCTGTTTTCTGGATCCTCTTTCTCTGCCTGCATGAACCTTCAAATGAGGCTGAAAATTACCAGGTTTGGGCAGATAGTGTTTTTTTCCAACTTTTATTTTAGGTTTAGGAGGTACATATGCAGATTTGTTACATGGGTGAATTGTGTGTTTCTGAGGTTTGGTGTACAAGGGATGCTGTTATCCACGTAGTGAGTCAAACACTGTGTTATCCAGGTGGTGAGCCAAAAACTATGTTGAAAAACATAGTTATTCAGCCTTCATCCCCCTGCAGCCCTCCCTGCTGTAGTAGTCCCCAGTGTCTCTTGTTTCCATCTCTGTGCCTGTGAGTATTCAATATTTAGGTCCCACTTATAAGCAAGAACTTGTGGTATTTGGTTTTCCATTCCTGTGTTAGTTAACTTAAGATAATGCCTCTTGAAATGAATGCCAGATTTAGTGCTTCCTTACCACTGGATGCACACTTTTCAAACCACACTTTTGGCCTTTGACATTTTTTCTTGTTTTTGTTCAAGCTCTGTAATGCATTTGGAAAAGATTATTAAAATGTTAACAAGAAATATTAGTTGTTTTGGAGTGGAAAGTTTGTTTAGACTATTAATTTTTTTAAAAATTACATATGTGCTTGAAGGTATTGTAGGCTCTCTGTTGGATCCACAGTTCTACACTATTAGCACTTTACACATTTATTTTTGTTTTGCCTTGCTTGGCTGAGAGCTATTCTGAAGATAATGGTTCTTTTAGCAAAATATGTTATAATTTCAGTAGCTAGAGTATAATAGTAATTCTATAATTGCCCTTTGCCTTCTTTCTCTCTTAAAATTAAGTAAGGGAAAATTTGAAGTGCCAAATTCTTTACACAGAATGAATGCACTAACTTTACTTAATAGAACCTGAAGTCAAAATTAGTTTTATTGCACCCTTTGCGTCATGATGGAAGAGACATTTTGCATTTATCCAGTCATATTAGAATGGAAAATGGCCTGAAATGAAAAGAGAACATTGTTATTAGAGTTTGCCAGAAGCCACTTATGAAGAAATTGAGAATTTTTATAACTAATGATTTGATGTTATAATATTTTGAAACTTTCAAAATGTAAGCATTTTAACCTTTATAAAGTAACATGAGTTTAATTTTATTAGAGGCAGGAATGATTTTTAATTATCACCAGGGAACTATGTACTATGTTATTTTCTTTCTTAATATTTATACAGTTCAGAAAATAAAATTTACATAAGTCAGATTCTATTTTCAGCATTATGGTAATAATGATGTAATTTCAATTATAAATACTGAAATAATGTACATACTTTATATTTAACAAATTGTATATTTAATTATGAAAATGTGTTACAGGACTCACTTTTAACATTATACAAGCTGTCTCCATGAAGAGACACACTAAGAAAACATCTTATTGGTTATTGGTCAAGATAATGTTTCATATGGATTTGCAGTGTGTCAAGGTTAAAACAGTTATGAATAAATAACAAGAAACAAAAAGCTTAATAAGAAAAGTGAAATAACATTGTTGGGAGTGGCTGACTGATGAATTTCCATTAAGTGTTCAGCCCTTGGACAAAGCTCTTTTTAATGACTTCTAAAGGCTTTACTGTTAGAAGAAAGAATGTCAAGTATTATATTTATTTTATGATCTTCCATAATTCACTTATGTAACATAAATTTATTCAATCTTTTCAGTATAATATCTGAAAATTATCTAAATGGCTCCACAGCTGACTTGAAAAGACAGAATCAGTTTTTTTACAAACAAAAACCAGGTTGCTAAAAAATTCAAGATTATGCTGCCTGTCATTTTGTTATTGCTCTTGATTTTACCAGTGGCACTAATGAGAGAATTGAAGTAGTGTACAGATGGGTTTCTAGAAACACTAGTAAATATACCCAAGGTGCAATGTAAATCTCTTTCTGTAATATTGAATTTTATCTATTATTTATTGTTAAAACAGAAATAACAAAGTAGGAACTCAAGAATGGATCAAACTATTTGAAATTTAACTTAAGAAAAGTTACACAATGACTGCAAATTTATGTCATCAGGAAGGTAATAAACTATAAGTGAAGAAAATGAGATTTTTTTTTTAATCCCTTAGTTCTGATTAAATCGCCAATGGAGATTATGTGATCAATAATCTAACAAGGAAATTAGTAAAAGTTAATTTGAAATGATGAAGGAAATTATGCAGCTAATGTAATATCTAAGACACCTCCTTAAAAGCCTCATACCACATTTGGAATCTGAGAAAACATAAAGTATTTCAGAAAAATAAGCAAAATAAAGTATTCAAACAAATTACATTTTTTAAATGATACTTTTAAGTTCTGGGATACATGTGCAGAACATGCAGGTTTGTTACATAGGTATACACGTGCCATGGTGGCTTGCTGCACCCATCGACTGTCATCTAAATTAGGTATTTCTCCTAATGTTATCCCTCCTGTATATTAGGTATTTCTCCTAATGCTATCCCTCACCTGGCCCCTCACCCCCATGACAAGTCCTGGTGTGTGGTGTCCCCCTCCCCATGTCCATGTGTTCTCATTGTTCAACTCCCAATTATGAGTGATAACATGGGGCGTTTGGTTTTCTGTTATTGTGTTAGTTTGCTGAGAATGATGGTTTCCAGCATCATCCATGTCCCTGCAAAGGACATGTGCTCATCCTTTTTTTTATTGCTGCATAGTATTCCGTGGTATATATATGCCACGTTTTCTTTATCCAATCTATCATTGATGGGCATTTGGGATGGTTCCAAGCCTTTGCTATTGCGAACAGTGCCACAATAAACATACGTGTGCATGTGTCTTTATAGTAGAATGATTTATAATCCTTTGGGTATATACCCAGTAATGGGATTGCTGAGTCAAATGGTATTACTAGTTCTAGATCCTTGAGAAATTGCCACACTGTCTTCCACAATGGTTGAACTAATCTACACTCCCACCAATAGTGTAAAAGCTTTCCCATTTATCCACATCCTTTCGAGCATATGTTGTTTCCTGACTTTTTAATGATCGCCATTCTAACTGGCGTGAGATTGTGTCCTATTGTGGTTTTGATTTGCATTTCTCCAGACCATTCATGATGAGCCTTTTTTCATGTTTGTTGGATGCATAAATGTCATCTTTTGGGAAGTGTCTGTTCATCTCCTTCACCCACTTTTTGATGGGGTTGTTTTTTTCTTGTAAATTTCAAATGACTTACATTTAATTCGCGATATCTTCTGATTCGTAAGTCATTCTCAGTTTAATGAAGAACAACTCCGGATTTTTGAAATGCTTGCTAAGACTCCAAAACAAACATCTCTCAAAGTTCGGGGATGTCAGGATTTATCTTGATTATGAGAAATTGTACTGAAAATCCAAGTTTTAAATAGTGAAAATGCTGTTAGGTAAAAACTTAAGAATATGATTCCTGGCTGTAATTGTTTGTTAAATAACAATTATCCAGTGTAAGTCATGTTTCGTGTCTGTCAATTTGTTGAAATAATGAGGAGGGAAACTACTTCCACCACATTTCATATCGTCCTAACGTTAAGGTGCTATCTGTTTCTGGTGATAAAGACGTTAACTACCCATGAAAACGTGCATTCATACCATTGGTGTCAGCTGTGGATTTCATACCTAGTTTATTTCTGACATAACAAAGGGCCTTACAAAAGGTAGTTCCACAGTGCAGATTTAGAGACTAATAGGGGTCTACTGGGTGTATATTCCTTCTTTGGGAGGCTCAGAATACTTTACCAAAATTATATTTGAATTTATTTGACTCCCCTGAGGCCCACAGGCCAATGGTCAGTGTATTAGACTTCCTCAGCCTTAGATTCAGCTAATGTCTATAGGACATTTATTTCTCAGGCATTCAGTAAGATACTTTCCTAACAACATATCTGGGTAAGAACATCAGTTTGGCACTTAAACTTTCATAGTATGAAAATTCAGCCTTCCTCTCATATCTAAACATATGCCTCAATTTTATAGCGGCACAGAGTGTCTACACAAGCAGCACATTTAAAAATGCAGTAATTGGCCAGGCGTGGTGGCTCATGCCTATAATCCCAGTACTTTGGGCGACCGATGCTGGTGGATCATGAGGTCAGGAGTTCAAGACCAACATGGCCAACATGGTGAAACCCTGTCTCTACTAAATAATACAAAAATTGGCCAGGCATGGTGGCGCACACCTCTAGTCCCAGCTACTCAGGAGGCTGAGGCAGGAGAATCGCTTGAACCTGGGAGGGAGAGGATGCGGTGAGCTGAAATCATGGTGCACTCCAGCCTGGGCAACAGGCTCTGTCTCAAATAAATAAATAAATAATTTTAAAAATGCAGTCATGAATTTCATGACATCAAGCTCCTGTCAAATAAAGGCATTTTATAATGGAACAAATTTGATATTTGAGAGATGGTATAATAGGCACATTATCCATTCATTTCTGTATATTAAAATAAACACATTTTGTCCGTATATTAAATTAGATTGCCAGAAAAATTACATATGCGAAGCTGTCACATTTCCTACCTGCAGAAATACCTTCAAATCTGTTATGCTTTTAACATTTATAGCAATTCTGTATTTTAAAATGTCAATTTGAATAACAATTATGTCCTTAACAAAGATACAAAGGAATAATTTTCCACCACTGAGGACCCCAGTAATAAAATTCTCTACAAATTGAGATTAAAATTGTGTAAACTACTTTATTTTCATTTTTAAACCTTAATTAGCAGCACAGTTAAAGCCAAATTTAGAGGCAAACTGTAAAAATCAGCAAATCTCTTATGTCTGGTAACATATATTTCCTCTATTCTGATCAGATAGTTTCTATTTTATTATGTTGTTATCTCTTTTTATAGTAGTTTTAACCTCCATATCATTATTCAGTTAGTGTAGAACTCTGTAGAATATAAGAAGAGTAACCACACTTTTCTCCCTGAGCACAGATATATTTATGGAAACAAAAGGCTATTTGACATTGAGTATGAATTAGAAATTCCATGGTATATGATCATAACTAGAAGTCCCATGCCAACATTCTGATTGAAATATTTTATGTCATCAGTCTTCATTCTTGAATGATGTCATTGAAATTAATTTCCTCGTTACTCAGAGATAATCTGAGCAAGAGATAAATGTATCTACAACATGGCTTTGATAAATATTTTCACACAGCATGGCTGGCAGGGTGACAAGCCAGTTAGGAAGGACTGCATCCTAAAAATTCATAAAGGCAGAGGCCTCTGGCAGATGCTGGACAAACACTCAAGAATCTGGAGTTGAGCTAAGGCCAGAGAAAAGGAGATGACTGTGACCAGACCTTAGTCAGTGACATTCGGGTTCTTGGGATGTTCAAAAATCATCAAATATGGTATTAATGAAGTTGGTTAGATTCTATGACTTCTCTCTCTCTCTTTTCTGTTATGGGTAGAGAAATCTTGGTATTATTTGTATTAATTATTGAAAGAAGAAACATAGGGTCAGAGGAGAATTTAACCCTTTAATAAGGCAAGACCATGCTGAGTCAACTCATTTTGCTTTCAAGTCTTAAATGAATGTATTCTTTTTCTCAATGTTTTACTGCATTAAGGGATGAAATACCTGCATAGTAAAATTATTTCAACAGCCTCATCAAATACATATATTTCTGGATCTTTCTCTTCCTATCTCTCTGCCTCCTTCCTCCTTGGTCTTTCTCTTTTTTAAAATTCTCTCCTTTCTTCTCTCTCCGTCTTCTTTCTTCTTCTTCTTTCTTCTTGCTCCTCCTCTTATTTTTCTACCTTCTTTATTCTCTCTCTCCCTTACAGTTTATATGTCGAAATCCACTTTTGAATTTTTTTTTTTTTTTGAGTTTAAGAATCAGGAACTTTGTTATAGTATATTTTAAATTTAAATTTTCTATAAAAAATGTGGTTGATACTGAAAGACTGTATAGTGTGTCCATAGGAATGTGATATTCTGGAAATGTAAGGAACGACTTTTGATGTCATTTCTCCCTTATAATCAAAGTGTCAGCCAGGTGTGGTGGCTCACGCCTGTAATCCCAGCACTTTGGGAGGCTGAGGCTGGTGGATCAAGAGGTCAGGAGATCGAAACCCTCCTGGACAACATGGTGAAAACCTGTCTCTACTAACATTAAAAAAAATTAGCTGGGCATGGTGGAACGTGCTTGTAATCCCAACTATTTGAGAGACGGAGGCAGGAGAATCACTTGAACCAGAGAGTAGGAGGTTGCAGTGAGTCGAGATCATGCCACTGTACTTCAGTCTGGCAGTAGAGTGAGACTCCGTCTCAAAACAAACAAACAATCAAACAAACAAAAAACCGTCTACTAAGTTTGCCTGGCAACCCCAAGAAATCAGGATGGTGAAATACAATTTCAGTACAACATTTGTTTAGAACAAGGAGGAGAAACAGTATATCTGAGATGCTTAGATGATAAATGTGCATGTGTCATAGGGATGATACTTACCTAGATCTAAAAATTTTATCAAAATCAAAGTATGAATTTTTAACATTGATGGTTCTATATGTATTTACCTTATCAACATAGTTGAGTTTAATAACCTAGATTAGATATAACAATTTGTGTAAGTGAAACATGGTGACAATATTTTTTGATGACCTTTTATATTTTATGCTTATTTTATATAAAATTGCCGAAAATTTGAATGACAAATGAGTATAAGAACATGCATATATTATTTAAAAAGCTGTTTGCACTAATACCTATGTTGCTGGAAAAAATGAAATATTTTTACTGAAATCAAAGTTTGCATTTAATCACCTGTGTTTTTCTTAGGGATTGTCCTATATGTTAATCATGATTTGTCTTTTTCCTTTTGGGAATTCATTTACATTCTTCAGATAGTTAACTTTAAGACCCACTGAGATAATGTGTATTTCAGCTGCCCATTTACAAATCATACTCTTGCTGTTCAACAGTGTAGAAAGCAATATCTCTGCCCTGTTGTCATTATTCTGCCCATAAAATGTGTCCAAAATAGGTAGCCTTCCTTTTATGCATTTTTTTTTTTCTAAATTCCCAAGGTATCCCTTGTTATTAGACCTTAGGTTCCTTCTCTGGTGCTTATAGAAAATAAGGAACATGAAATTGACTCGTCTGTCCTTTTCTTGTCCATCTGGTACAGCAGTGAAAAAGTGAAGCCAAATCAAATCCTAGAAATTGGAAGTATTGTCATGTCTGAGGGAGTCAAACCTTGCCATACTGGATCTGGCATGGGATGCTTCTTGAAGCATTCATTAGATTGGTGCAAAAGGAATTGCGGTTTTTGCCATTACTCTTAATGTCTTCTCAACCTCCACGGGCAAGCTGTAGGTGTCCGGAATTTCTGCCTATCTTTTTCTAGGCAGTGCATCTCCTTGAGAATGGAAACTTAGCCTTTAAGAAGCATCTTCTTATAAATTACTCTGTTAGGTCAAGTCCTGACATTTTCATTCATAGTACATAAAAATAAAGTACAAAACTGTTAGCATGCAGTTGTCCTTTCCTTTATCCAGGATTCCCATGCTGTGAATACAATACAATAAAATATTAAGACATTAAGATATAAATTAAAGCCATGAGAAATGCTGTGTGAATTAGAATAATATTCTACTCAAAAGAGAATTTTGTCTTTGACAGTGATAGAGACCATATTAAGGTAGCGTGTGGTATACATATGCATTAAGAAAGAAAATTGACTTTTAAACTTAAGTGTTGCAGTAAAGAAAATGTCTTGGCTAGGCATGGTGCGTCATGCCTATAATCACAGCACTTTGGGAGGCCGAGGCAGGTGGATCAGTTAAGCTCAGGAGTTCGAGACCAGCCTGGCCAACACGGCGAAACCCTGTCTCTACTAAAAGTCCAAAAATTAGCCAGCCATCAGCATCATGGCCAGCACCTGTAATCCCAGCTACTCAGGAGGCTGAGGTACAAGAATCACTTGAACCCAGGAGGCAGAGGTTGCAGTGAGCTGAGATTGCGCCATTGCATTCCAGCCTAGGTGATACAGTGAGACCCTGTCTTAAAAAAAAAAAAAAAAAAAAAAAAAAAAAAAAAAAAAAAAGTCTTAAATTCCTAGATAAAGACATACAGGAACATACTTAAATATAAAACAATGATAATGATAATATAATATAACTATTTAACAAATTAAACTTTTAACATTGTGTGTTTTTTAGCTTCAAACTTAGTTTACTATGTTGAAAAATATTTGGGGAACTTACCTAATTACTATCTTTCTGAAATTTATTTTTTTAAGAAAGTAAATGCTAAACAAATGTCACTAACAAACACTGCCCACCATGGACACTAGTTTTTCCATGTTTAAAAAATCTAGAAATATATGGATAAGCTTTTGATGTAAATAGGAAGGCATGCTTTTTTTGGTACTTATTCATGATAATTTAAGTTATCCTCCTTTTTTAAAGAATACCACGAAATATAAAACCTATTAATGGATTTTGCTTTTAATAAAGCTAATTTTCTATGATATCCTTATAGGTGACATTTGAAATTCTATTAGGTGCTTTCATCTCTAGTGTCATGTAGGAAAACATTTTCTTCGGCCTTCGTTGGTTCATTTATGTCAGGTGTACAAAGTAATTGACAAAACAGATTAACAGGAGTGAAAAAGTTCATTTCTGTACAGGAACTAACAGAAGACGTAACTAGCTTACTAAATGCTTAAAGTTGGAGGCTTTTGTACATAATTTAGTAGGAGAAAGAAAAGAAATGAAAACATTATTATGGGAACAACAAATAGGTTTTCTTAAAGACTAAAGGAGTTTTAGAACAAACGTGAGACAAAAATTTATGATGTTCGTTTATGCAGGTGCGAGTGGCTTTTTACTGCCTTCATCACAGCCACGAAACTCCCCCAGAGAGGGGATTTAGGGAAGGTTTACTCTCGGTCTCTCTCCTGGGAGTAATCTATGGCAGCCTCATTTTCCAGAAGTTGCTACCTTTTGTCAGATAAGGGAAGCTATAGAGAAAGCTTCTTTCTGTATTTGTTGAATCTCAAATCTCTTGCGTTCAAAATGATCTTCGTACCACCTCTGGGGTTCTCAGTGGATCTCTACAGTTGATCGTCTCTAATTTCATTTTAGTTGTGCTTGTAGCAGAATCATCAGCTGTACTGATGATTATAAAATAAAATTTTAAAACATGAATTTTAAAAATATACAATAGCCTGTAAGCATAAGGCAGAGAATGAGCTTTTGACTAAACAGCAACAATTGTTCTCTTGTAATATAATTTCCCTGCAACTTTATGTTTCCAATGGACTTGAAATTGTTTCTTGACTTTCAATTCCCTTCCCTTATGCAGTGAAGTAGAGAAGAAATCTTGAAGTGATTTTTAATTAATTGAACAGATAGGGACACCGTGAATATATGCATCCTGGGAGTTTCATACATTTTGTAACTGTATGAAAAATCTCTATAAAAAGCAAATACTATGGGAACCATTTCAGTTCAGTTAACTGCTACCATCTCTACATTGTCTCTGCACATCCAACTTCTGTTATCTATTTCCAGAGAGGCTCGTTTTTTATCCTCTGAATATTAAGGAAGGTAAATTTATATACTTTTAGTAAAAATACATACCTTGAATGGAAAAATTTTCCATGTTATTAGAAATATTGAAATGGATAATAGCAACCATTCCATCGAGTCAAAGCAGAAAAAAGGATGCCTACCTTGGCCAATGTCTTCCAGAAGCCAATGCTGTTTTGCTGGTGAGAGCAGAGGAACCACATCTGTACTCTGAAGTTTTTGGGCAGTTTTACTTGAGCTCATAGTTTCCTTTTCCTGTCAGGAGATGACTTTGCAAACACAAGTTGTAAAATTTCAGTTTGGAAAAGACATATAATTGTCCTTTAAAAAAAATTCAAATATATTTGCAAAACAAAGGCAAAACCTAATGTGTAGAAGCTCAACATTCAATTATAAAAGTATTGCAGTCAGTGCTAAAAACTGATGAGAAAATTTTGTGAGAAAACGTCTTCCTCTGTGGTTGAGTGTAAAATATATAAACTGGTGGAAGATAATTCTCCTAAGAAACGTTCCTTGATTTTCCAGGATTTTTGTAACTGAGTCTTTACTTCCTTTTATGTTAAAATTGTTTTGTTCTCCATCTCTAATATGTATTGTTGCACTGAATTGTTATTTCATTTTGAATATACGCAAAAATGCTTTAGAAGATTAGAACTGTGTCTTAGATCTCTTTATATTCCTTGGGTCTAGTGGAATACCCCAAACTATTTCATTTGTAAGTGTTTTTGTATTCATGATTCTGAAGGTGAAGTTCTAAACACTTTGAAAGCCTATGAATATAGTTTAGGATTAGGTAGCCTGGGAAGCTGAGGCAGGAGAATCGCTTGAACCCATGAGGCAGAGGTTGTGGTGAGCCGAAATCGTACCATTGTACTCCAGCCTGTGCAACAAGAGCGAAACTCCATGTCAAAAAAAAAAAAAAAAAAAAAAAAAAAAAGAAAAGAAAAGAAAAAAGAAAAAGAAAAAGAAAAAAAAATTAGGTAGCCCATATTCACTCGAATCACTATTTTCTCAAGATTTATTTATAAAAAATAATTCATTTATGTAAACACATCTGAGTGCATGATGTTTTTAGTTTACAAGCACTATTACTGAAAGAGTGTCTTTAATCTCTCAGTATCAAATATATTTTATAAGACGTGGTTAGCACAAGAATAAGTGCCTACACCTATTTCACAAAGAAGGACAGTTGTACACAGTCATTTTCTACTTGTGGTATTTCTCCAGCTGTTACTGCATCATCTTTTACACAGCTGGTTCCCTTCCCCAAGGTCTGAAGCTGACTAAGGGTTATTTGAAATAAAGCAGTCAAAGCAGGGATTAAGCACCACTTGGCTTGGCTTCAAGTTCCATCAACATTTGATGGTAAGGAAAATAAAATCAAGGGTATTCACATATATAAAAAGTGATTTGAATGTTCTTAAACCACCAGAAATATTGCTTTATTCTGTAGCATTACATAAAGTATGTTTTCATAGATTACCATTGCTTGGTATGTAAAAATCATACGAATTGCTTAACACCATTTCACTTTTATTTTCTAATCTTGTCTTTCAGTTGTTCACACCATCCCTTACTTTTCTCAAGTTGCTCATTAATCGAGAAAAATCGGAATATATAAGGAGTGAACTTTTAGTAAATGGTAACAAAATCTATGGAAAAAATACAAAGTTGTCATCACAGCAGCTGTTCAATTTGTTGACTGTTACTAACTTTACATCTGTAAAATGATGTCAGGGACTTGTGCAATTCCATTGCAAGCAAATCCTGGCTACTACTATTTATACTTTGAGCATCCTGATGGCTGATTGGAGTTGTTTTTCTATAAGAGCAAATGCCCACTGAGTAGCTTACTTCCTTTTTTGTTTGAATGGGGATTTAGATAAGCATAGATAACAAAATTAGATGACATTTATTGAGTACTTATTAACTAAGCATTTATGTTATAAAAATGTATTATGCTATTTAATGTTTACGACATTATAGATAGAGGTCCTTGCTCTCCTCATTTTCTAATGAAGAAGTTGCCTGAGATCACACAGATTGTGAGGAACTGATATTTGAACTCAGATTAGTCTGACTTCAGGGTTCAAAATCTAACCACTCTACTAATCAGGAGAAGTTTGACCACCTCCTAGATCATTTTGGGTCTGAAGGGGAGGCATTGATGTGGAGATTTGAAAGTGGGAGCATTATCTGGGGGTGTTCTTGGGGAACTTTCTTAAGGGAATGAAGGAAGCTGAGTTGAGAAGATTGAGAGGTTGAAGCCTAATCCAATCACAACAGTCCTCAACCACTCCACTGCTAGCTCTGAAGCTGGGATAGTTCTTTAGGATAGTACCTCATTAAAATAAAAGGGTTGCACTTTTTTACCCTAAATCCAGCACTATAGAATGTGGGCTACACTCCTGTGATCTTGGGTGAGACAGCTTTGTACAGTCAAGGTCGACGTCTCAGTGTCCTGAGCATAGAAACCACTATGCTGATGGCTGGGGAAATGATTGTTTCAATTCTGTTTGAGGCATGCGGTGCCCACCACAGTGCCACTGTAGCAATGCTATTACAAATAGTTCTTAATGAAACCTCCCAGAATAAACTCTCAATTATCTCTTTTAGAATGAGTTCAACAAATACTATTAGGTATAAATTAAGTATCTTAATGATAGCTGACTATATTAAAAGTAATTCCCACTACAGTTTTAAGGAAAGACTATCATATTTTTTTTTTTTTTTTTAAATTTATTTATTATTATTAACTTTAAGTTGTAGGGTACATGTGCATAACGTGCAGGTTTGTTACATATGTATACTTGTGCCTTGTTGCTGTGCTGCACCCATCAACTCGTCATTTACATCAGGTATAACTCCCAATGCAATCCCTCCCCCCTCCCCCCTCCCCCTTCCCCCCTCCCCCCTCCCCATGATAGGCCCCGGTGTGTGATGTTCCCCTTCCTGAGTCCGAGTGATCTCATTGTTCAGTTCCCACCTATGAGTGAGAACATGCGGTGTTTGGTTTTCTGTTCTTGTGATAGTTTGCTAAGAATGATGGTTTCCAGCTGCATCCATGTCCCTACAAAGGACACAAACTCATCCTTTTTGATGGCTGCATAGAGATACCATCTCACACCAGTTAGAATGGCGATCATTAAAAAGTCAGGAAACAACAGGTGCTGGAGAGGATGTGGAGAAATAGGAACACTTTTACACTGTTGGTGGGATTGTAAACTAGTTCAACCATTATGGAAAACAGTATGGCGATTCCTCAAGGATCTAGAACTAGATGTACCATATGACCCAGCCATCCCATTACTGGGTATATACCCAAAGGATTATAAATTATGCTGCTATAAAGACACATGCACACGTATGTTTATTGCGGCACTATTCACAATAGCAAAGACTTGGAATCAACCCAAATGTCCATCAGTGACAGATTGGATTAAGAAAATGTGACTATCATATTTTTAAAGCTCCCTTCTCTCCATTTGTTCTTCTTAATTTAGTTTATATGGCTTAGGCATGTTAATAGCCTCCTCTCCCATATCCTCTTAATCTGTTACCATCTTATCTTCTTTTTCCTCAAATTCATCTTTGACTTGCCCTCCAGTCTATGGAGCTGTCTTTGTATTGCTTCTCTCTAAATTATTTTTATTTTTATTGGATGTATGACCTCCAATGTTTTTATTGTCCCAACTCCATTAAACCTTTCGTCCTTTTAAATGCAGTCTTTGTAAGTGGCTCAGAACTTTTTGATAAAAAACAGTGCATTTGAACAGGTTGCCTCGCTTTCTTTGTAATGAAGACAGTAGTATCTGAAGTGACAGATATGCTGGCATGTGATCCATGAATCATTAGCTGCCACTTTCAAATCTTATTATAGCACGACTTCAGTTTGGGTTATGATGATCTTCTGAGGCTCTTCTCCAGAGTGTCTGGTATCCTGTTCCAGTAGGCAGCAGTCCCAGCCCTCCACAGAGTCAGAAGCTACCATGCGTTCCAAGTTTTGGTTTCATTTGTTCAACGTGTAAATGATACAAAATTTATCCAAAGCAGCCCAGATAAATGGCAGTTAGTCTGATATCTACCATTTACAGGCATTAGTTTCCTTATGTTTAGAAGTAGAAATATAAAATCTACTAAAAGGAGTATGGTGAGGCTATGTTAAAAGATGTAAAAATAACATTGCAGTCACTATTGCTAATAGTTTTCTTTTCTTTCTTTTTTTTTTTTTAAACAGAGTCTCACTCTGTCACCCACGCTGGAGTATAGTGGCGTGATCTTGGCTCACTGCAACCTCTGCCTCCTGGGTTCAAGTTATTCTCCTGCCTCAGTTTCCCAAGTAGCTAGGATTACAGGCATGCGCCACTACGCCTGGCTAATATTTATATTTTTAGCAGAGATGTGGTTTCACTATGTTGGCCGGGTTGTTCTCAAACTCCTGAACTCAAGTAATCTGCCTGCCTCGTCCTCCAAAGTGCTGAGGTTACAGGCATGAGCCATCACTCCTAGCTTGATTTTTTTAATGGGCAGTACTACTGTCAAAATTACTATGGACTAATACTAGTATCTTGATTGTTCAAACAGGAATTGTATTTTAACTTTTTATCATTTATGTTACTCCATTTATGTGCTCTTCAAGATGAGAGCAAAGAACAATATATATCCAATTGACACTGGCATCTGAAGTATTTTAATTGTATTTATTTATTTATTTTAAGAGATGGAGTCTTGCTTTGTCATCCAGGCTAAAGTGGAGTGGCATGATCTTGGCTCACTGCAACCTCTGCCTCCCAGGTTCTAGCCATTCTCCTGCCTCCACCCCGTGAGTAGCTGGGATTACAGGCACATGCCACGACATCCGGCTAATTTCTTCTGTATTTTAGTAGAGAGGGGATTTCACCATGTTACCCAGGCTGATCTCGAACTCCTGAGCTCAGGCAATCCACCCGCCTTGGCCTCCTAAAGTGCTGGGATTACAGGCATGAGCCACCTCACCTGGCCTTAACTGTATTTATTTAACAAACATAAATATGACTAACATATGATATATACTGTTACCAATAATTTTATTAACTAATTGAATCAACACATCTTAAAAGGTGAGTATTGCTCTTACCTCCACTGACAGGATATGAGGATAAAGTCTTATCCAATGTCACAGAGCTGGCACCTTGGGAGAGGTTTTGAAACCACCCAGTGTTCCTTCAGGATCTATGCTGTTAGCCAAAGCATATGCTGCCTTCAGACCGATTGATCACATTTATGTATCAATTCACAGTTTTCAAAAATATTTTCAAGAAATGTATTTAGCTGCCTCTTGGTACCAAGCCCATAATGTATGCTGGTCCGCATTACTGTTCTCAGTTAAAATGAGGAAGGCTGATTCTCTGACGATAACTTCCATTAAAGCCTTTTTGATTGCATGATCTCTTCAGAACAATAATGAAGCCTTCTCCAAATATAGTAAGATACAAAGCTATTGGTTGTTTAGTCAGAGGAGATAATCTTACAGGAAGTTTCAGTGAGAATGTAAAATACTGGGTTGTTTCTACTATAACGAATTATTCTAATTGATTGGCCACTGTATTATCATTTGTTTTGTTTACACTCAAATATCCTTAGACCTCAAATGAATATTGCACTTTTTTAATGAGTAGGAAGATCCTTCTTATTAGAGGACTTTGAGTTTATATAACAGCTATGTAAAATTTGTTTGAAACTGAAATTATACATTTTATTTAAAAACAATATTATGAGAGATCCCGAGAAAATTACCCCAGAACGTTGTGTTTAATCTATGTGCTTCTTCATGAAGAAGAAAATGTTCTTAAACCCACACCACGTAGAAATCGTGGATGTAGTTCTGCGAACTAGCAGGATGAGGTCAACAAGTGTAACCATGGTAATATAGATACTCTGTTGCTATATTTACTTCAAATTCGCCAGTCTCATCACCTTAATTCTCCGTTATAGGAATGACCAAAGAAAATGGAGAAAAAAAGAAATCTGAGGATATTCACATCATTTTCCCTCTTAGAAGATTGCTTAGTATCTTCCTGGATCTGAAGTACAAAAGTAGACAATCATTTTTAACAGAAGTCTTGGCTTTGCTACTATCTCTATACTTGCCAAGAGGACATTTTAAAAATAGATATGTCTTTCATATTTAAATAAGAAAATAACAACAGGTGTAATAGCTACTAGCCTAATATTTTGCAGAAAACCAGTAAGGGTAACATGATGTAGTATAACTGAAAACAGTCTGAAAGGTTAAAAGTCAAATATTACGCATTATCATTCCATATGTTATACTAACCTCCTAATGATGTGAGAAAGGCACATGTGATATGGTACAAAATAGAAGACCCGAAATCATTTAGTTTTTTTTCCAAATGAAGACAGAAAGCATATACATGGAGAAAAATACTCATTTTGAAAGACATAGTCTTTCCTTGCCCCATTATGAGTGGCCTGGAAACTTGTGTAGAAATAGGATGCAAAGTCAGTGATCTATTAACATAGTTCAGAGTTGACAGAGTCTGTGTTTGGTTGGTTAGTTTCCAATAAGAGGTTATTTGCTGTGGATCAATAGATCACCATGAAATGTTGAAACTAATAGAAGAATTGAAAATTCAAATAAAGAATCTAATTTCAGTGTTACATTACTTTGAATAATTTGAACAGTCTGTCTTGCCCAGTAATTTTATTGAGTAAACTGTAAGAGATTTGGTTTAGGAATGAATTTGGCATTCAGGATCCCCTCAGTAAATTTCCCTTCCACTTGGTTAAAGTTACGATATAAATAAATCAAAAGAGTAATCATAGGTCAGTTACCAAAAAAAAAATCTTGCTTAAATAGGCTAAGTTGTTATTGGAATTTTCAGCATTTAAAATATTACATTATTATTGTCAATAGAATACTGTTTAAATTAATTATAAGGATCAGATTGCAGTGAGCCTCCTTTTCCCCATAAAGCTGACAAATTATGATTGATAATTCAGGCACTGGGGGATTTACTTGGCAATGTATACGTTGATTAGCTAATAGCTGTACCTGCTGAGTATATCAGGACATATTTTATCTAATGAGTCTGATGTATATGTCAAGCTGTCTGTTTGAAAAGCTGTGACTATTTCTATTACCAAAATTATATTGCTTTGTACAAAGTCATATTCGTATTATACTTTAAGGATGACTTTGAGTATGACTGTTTTTCTCTGATGCTGAATAAAGATATCAGCCTAGCAGTAGATAAATACAAAAAAAAATTGATAAATAACAGGATAGACTTTAAAAAAAAATAAAGTATGCCTCTATGGTTACAAAGTCGCCTCCATTGTTACAAAGTACCCAGGTAAATCCTTGGCTATATTTACATATTTGTAAGTGTGGATTAATTCCACTTAAATGCATATAGGGAACTAGTTACACAATAACAGTTTTCTGTATGAAAAGAGGATCTTTGCTCATGTCTAGATTGACAAAGTTTAAACAAGATCTGGTGTCGTCACACAGAATGGAATCTTAGTTATAAAACTACAAAATAGGAAGTCAAGTTGCTTTTTTGCCTTTAAAGGCAAGTTTGTTAACTTTTATGTTACAAATATGATCATTCACAATTGAGTACTGCCTTGTACCAGGTATGGTTTACTAATGTGGTAAGTTTTCTGCTAAATTTGGAGCATTCTTGAAAAAATAGCTATCACATTATCATATCTACATTTCGGGTACCTGACCTTACAACTATTTCCCTACTTTCTTCCATGCTTTCTATGTCTATATCTGGTAAATATTTCTTTGTATTTGAGGTGTTGAAACTTTGGGCTTTCCTGAGTAAGAAATCTTGTTTGGGTTTTTCGTGCTATATCTATATAATCTTAACAGCATGATTGCTGCTATGTTTGAGTTACACTTACATTATATAATCTTAAGGTAATAGGAAATCAGAGTTTTAGTAGAAATCTCATAGATTATTTGTCACTTTCATATGTCTCCTAGAATGTATTTTTTAAAACTGATGTTAAAAATTTACTATGCGAAAGGATTTCAATTCTAATATAGATGGTACTACTGTTATCTTACTCTGCAAACCTATATGACTTATATATTAATATATTTGTGTTTCAGTTGTCACTCTAAAACAAAATCTACCTGCAATTTTTAAAAATCCCAATGAACTTTTCTAACAGTCTGCTGGAAACATGTTAAAATGGCTAACATGTATCAGAAAAACTGAAACGGCTACATTGCCTGGAGTATATACCCTGGGTTTCATTGTCTGTCACCGAGAAAGAATTCAGGACACAGACACATGTGGGTGGATTAAGGAGTGGAAAGTTTAATAGACAGAAGAACGGAGAGAGGAGAGCAATTCCTTTTGAGAGAGAGAAACCTCTGAAAAAGCGGGGAGGCAGAGACCACAGCAGATTTTAGAGGCAGGTTGGAGAAGGTGGTGTCTGATTTACTAGTTAGGGAACACAGATTGGTTTGATCAATGATGACCTTTACATAGCGGGGGGAAGGCTGGTCGCCCCACCCTAATCTTATGCAAATAGGCTTTCTGGTTGATGGGGTCATCTTGTCTGCTCTTTACTGTACACGTGGCTGACAAAGAGAAGGGAAGATGGAGCTGCCATCTTGAACCTGTCTAGGACCTAGTTCGTGCCCGCATTCACCCAGCAAGGTCCCAGCTTGCTTCTCTATGTCTACAGCTTGAATTTACAGACTGCTCTTTGTTAGAAAACGATTTGGGGCTGCTTTTCATTAAAGAGAAAAGTCTTACTGAGGACTCCTATACCCTTACTACCTGCCTAAGTGATTTCTTAACTCCTATATCAATATGACTAGATTTTTTTGTTTGTTTCTAGAGTGCTTAATCTTCCAAGGTGAATTACCATAACAGCTTATACACACGTTCAGATGGATTTCTTTCCTAATAAAGGCTTGATATTGCATTTACAGGTATATTTGTAAGTTGTTATTTATCTAAATGCATGCCAACATTGTATATATTTAAAACTGGAAGATATCCATAGTTTTCGAATCTCTGAACAGTCTTCATGAAAGAGGGTAGGAAAAGCAATACAAGAGATATGAAAGAGCTTTTACTAGCTGAAAAAAAATATTTTTACTGGGGTAAGAAACATGAATTAGATGTAGCAAAGGTGTGTCATGCTCTTTGCCAAATGATGCCTCTCTCCCAATCCACCTTTTGCTTGCAAAGGTTTTTGCAGTGTTGGTGGCGGAATAAAAAAGATCTGGGGCTATATTGGACTGGCTCCCAGCAAAGGAGCAAATTCTTCTACACTGTGAGGCCTTCTGAAGTGCCTGCATAACAGTCTTTCCCACAATAGCTCCCCAGTGTGCTAAAAGGATTAATGTGTTTTTCAGAAGTATACAAAGAAATGAATTGTATTTATGGAACATCTGTTTTCTTCTGGATTTGCCTGCTTTTTGATAAGATTTTTGGAATAGCATTTGAAAGAAGATTTTATAATTATTTTAAGTGCCTTTGTTATTTTATGCTTCTCCATTTAGATCTTGAATTATTTTCCTGATAGGTGTTATTTGTAGAATGTATGGACTGTGACTAAAAGAATGCTCCTGATAAGCCTTTATATGCATTTTTTTTTTTCACTGTCTCTTACCTGCTTCCAGACAACCTTTTGCCAAATAGTACTTCTTTGTGGGCCACGAAATTCAGTGACAGAGAAAATTCCTCTAACAGAGCATAAGAGCGTTCAGTGGTAACCAGGAGCATAAATACAGGGTGATTAGAAAAAGCTACAGCTGTCATTGTGAGAAAGAATTAGGAGTAAAGTTGAGGGATGTACATACAAAAATGTGAATTAAAATATTTATGACACTGATATCTTCTTATTTTACTTTGTTTATGACATTAGTTAATTCACATTACACATTCACTTTACATATATATGCATATATATTTATTATATAAAATGATGTTTGTGTATAACTGTATTTTATAGAGAGAGAGATATATAGTTTTAGGTTACATAGTTTCTCTAAGTAAATTTTACCCTTTAGAAGTGTTTATTTCTGAATAATCTCTCATACCTTTTAAAAAAGGATGTGGTATAGATCATCTATGTATGTTTATATTTGTATTTTATAAACTCTCTGTTAAGAATGTGAATTTTGTGTGTTCTAAGCTATTTTTTTTTTTATAATGCTACAAACTTGATTCTTTTTCTCTTCTAACATTTTTGAAAATGAGATGTTTCAGGGATTTCTCTGACAAATAGTTTTGCTTTTATCATTCTAATGACCAGAGAGCTGCATAGATTCTTCTGTTAAGCAACTTGATTTGGAAAACATATGACTAAAGAAATATGCATTGCCTTTCTTGCCTGGTGCCATTTTCCTACATTGATTTGTGACTGGTAGTTTTCCAAAACCTGTTTTTATATACATTTTTAAATGAACACAACCTTATCATTTATTAAATATATCCCACACATAATTTAAAATAACAGTTGCATAAAGTAGATTTTTCTAAGGATGATAACAATTAAATTAATGTACATTATGGTAGAATAAAAGTCTGAAAGACTCATCTGTTGCACACCTTTGTTGCAGAAACATCTTAATATAGCCTTCTAGGGAAACAATAAACTTTTTAGGCCTATATGATAAACGTTTATTATGAACAAAGATATTATGCATTAAACAAATTACTGCTGTATTTTGCACAAACATGTCATAGCTCTTATGCAAAAACGAATAGTGAATCTTTAAGAATACAGTTTTCTCAAATTTATTTAACTTGATTCTCTAAGACCATATAGTTTTGAAAGCATGATTAAGACAATATTGTTCTGGATATTTAGATGTGTAAGAGGGAGGTACACAAATACATATTTTTCTACATATTTTCTGCATTTATTAAATAATTACATTTTAATATTAAGCTCATGCAAATATGTCTTTGAATGTTATGTTAATATCAAAATTCTAAGGATATACTGATTAATAAGGATGAGATTTTCTCTATTTTTCATTCAGTGAGAATATGTATTATAAAGATATTTACCAATATTTGTACACCTTTTCACATGTTTTCTTTTTACTCTACCACATTGGGCAACATATTTTCGACAGCACGCGTTATGAAAATTTGTCATGATATTTTTATAAAATAGGACAAACAAAACTAATTACTAACTAAAACCAAACAAAAATGATTAAATAAATGGATAGCTACTCAATGTGTTCTGTCACTGTGGAGTGTTAGTCTTTTCTTTTTCCAGTTAAGAACTGGAAGCAGATCAGTTGCAAGAAGACATGCTTGGTAACCTTCCAAAAGATAGAAAGATGTATTTCATTTCCTGTTGAGATACTGTTTAATGCAGAGTTTCATTTTTCATCAATTTTGGAAGCTTCTGCTTTCTGGCAAAAGAGTGGTGCATCAAATTTCCGCCAAAATCTGTAGAGATGCCATCATCTTTGACATTTTTATTTTGGCCTTCGCAGGTGAGTGGTGACTTTCAGAGTTTTGCTATGCTGTTCTATTCCTGACAGTCATGGTGTGTGAGTTAGAAATATTGTTTGATAAGTAAGTAACCATGACAACTTGGAAACATCACAACTATATTCCATCTTATGTTGTCCTCATTTGAAGTGCACAATTTCTTTAAATGTTTATGAAATGATACATTGGAAAGAATCTTTATTCTAAATATGTATAGTTCTCAACATGTAGTATACAGTAATATTTAATCATTTCTGTGCTGAAGTAAGATGGATTTTTATTTTCTTCTCAAGAGACATTTTATGAATTGTGTCTATTGAGAAGTCTTTCCATATTGGAGACCTCCGTCATTTTTGCTAGGGCTCATTAAGCTTTACAAAAACTACAAACCATAACTTTTTGCATTTGAGTCATTAAGTCAAACCAGAGCAAGGTGGGTCTCTTAATGTGTGTAATCTTCTGAGAAGGACTTCCAAAGGTAACGTTTTCTTGATGTATCTCTAGTATCCATGTGAATTGTTTGTTATTTAAAACATGATTTCATATATTTTATTGGGTGTTGGTGCTTAAGTGTCTAGAAACAACAAGAAACAAATAGGTGTAAATAAAATAGATGCAAGTAGCTTACATAGCATCAGTGCAGCTAGTCTTCACCTTGAATACAGGGAAGAGACAGAAATAGTGTAAGCAATAGTTTATTAGAATAGTAGTAATATTTTAAAACTTGTTGACCTGTGCAAAATCCATTTATCATCTCAATATAGAGATAAAATATTACTTATATTAATTTTTATTATTTAGCTTTTCAAGTTTTATTTGAATTTCCATGTAGAAGATAAGATGTGTCTTGTTTCTGAACCTAATTAATACTTTAGGAAATAAAGGAATAGATTGAAAGAGGTAAAAATGGTATTCATATATATATATATATAAATATTTTTAAACAAACAGTTTTATCGTCCTAGGTGTGTACATTTCAAGATATATTCTCATTGTAACAAATTACTTCATTAATTAGTAAAGCACTCTGCAACCAGATTTTATTATGAGAACTGAAGATACATTTGTCAGTGAAGTATTTAGCATTTCTGAAATTTAATTTTTATAAAAATTGTATTTGGTTTTTAAATTAACTAGTGATTGGTAGCGCAGGTTTAGCTTTCTAGGATTATATGGCTGACACCCAGCTGTATATTTTTTTTCTTAGTTACCAAATGCTTTCTTCAGTGTGCAGCTGCTCTTAATTCAGTAGCTATTTAATGTCCTAGATTTCTTTTGATGCTGTCTTTTTGTAAGAAAAATAGGCATTGATATCAGCATATTCCAAGGAAATATGGAGATCAGTAAATCAGTCAGAATCCACTGATTTTGTTGGGGTTTAGTAGACTGGAGGCAGATTTGAAATGTGAGTCATTAGGTTCTAATGAAGCCAGATGTGGACACCATGGTGATTACTTTGACAATTTGAATTACAGCCCTGCCACAGCCATTTTCTGCTTACTCTGTTATCTCTTAAAAGGTGAAAACTAAACCTGAGATGTGTCAGAGGAGTCAAAATGCTCCTTTTCTCATGAAGACAGTTTATAAAAATAGTAAAGCACATCTGCAGAAGCATCCCTTTAATATATGACATTATACTGAAAGTGTATTATTCATGAAAAATTAGTGATCTGATTGTTAGAAATGTTGTGATCATTGTTCTGCTATAGATTGCAGAATATGTTAGTATATTTACTTTAAGGTTATTGATTAAGCTTATATATCTTCTAGAATGTATTCAACTTTTGCTTCTGAAAAATCCATTTGGTTTTTAATAACAATAGAAACGTACAAGATAAGCCAAGCTGAATAATTTCTTAAATGTATTATGAGGCATATAATGACATCATTGTCTTCCTATTTTTATAATAATAGATATAATAAAAATATGTAAATTTGAATAAATTATGGGCAAAGTGTTTTAAAAGAATCAATAGCCCATTTTATTTTTACTTTACCAATGTTTTCTATTAATGTCCATCATAAAATATCAGTGTATACACAAAGAATGAACTAGAATTCTAGATTCAAATATTAAGAAAATATTAATATTAAGAAAAATGGTTTATCAATACCAGCCAGAATTTTGAGAATGTTATTAACAAATGTTTGTGTATATTTAAAAAAAGAGATTTCAAGATTTACTAAATTTAAGATTTAATACATTTAGTAAGATTTCACATTTACTGAAAATAAGTTTTACGTAAATGCTACAAGCACTGAGTCAAGTCATTTTTAAACTGTTTCCTGATATTCTTATGTATTAAATGGTACTGTGAGAGATGTTTAATAAATTTTAATTAACTGAATAAATATCTATCAATGTGTATTGGTGAAAATCATTATAAATTAGAGAAATACTGTTTTAACCAACTGAGAATTATCCTTATCAAATTTAACCAGTGATTAAGTGAGTAGATGGAAGATATATTACTGGTTTTGAAGATGGTACAAGCTTTTAAAGACTAAATAGGGTCATACGTTTTATAGAATGAAACATCTCAAATAAGATGAAATGTAATTATAATAAGCTTATAGTTTTATATTTAGATAAGACAGCTTTTTATTAAAGCACAGGGTGGGGGACGTAAGTGGCTTGATAGAAGTCAATGCATTACAAATGGAGAGAATAACTGAAAACAAGTTCTCTTATGGGATGATAGAGTTAAATGGTTAAAATATAATACAGTTTTTGGCTAAGGATAGAAATATGCTGTCCAAAATACGAGGTTTCACTATATAGGTACACTGGTCAAAGCACACCATGGAAAGTTGTCGGTTTCTAGATGACAGAATTGAGAGGCACTTTTAACTAGTAGATGGACAAACCAGAGGGCTTTGAGGAGGATGAGGTATAATGAATTTTAAATAGCTGAATAAACATCTCCAAATTGGTGTTGATGCAAACCAGTCTGAGTTATTGGTTAGGACTATGCCTTATAATTAAAATTCCCATGTTTCCAAACTAAAAATTTGACATTATTTACCGAAAGACTTCACACTTAAATATTTGTGTTAAACATATTGAAAGCCTAACAAATCATATTGACTTATAAAATTTACTAAAAAATAATATGACGTAATCTAAGACTTGGGAATGGTTAGCACAGATAAATCAGACACAGAGAATTTAAGATAATCTCTTAAGATTTTAAAAGAAAAGTAGAATTTATATAAAAAGGCAGAATCCCATTCAGTAAGAGAAATACATCATAATATTAAAACACGAAATTAGTTAAAGACAGTGAATTTCACACCAAGAAAAATATTTAAACACTTCAAAAAAGGAATTATTTAACAGGGATGTATTTGGGCAGGTACACAGTTGGATTCAGATGATTTTTAGATAGCTTCACAATCTAACAAGTCATAATTTAAGGACAGGTGAATGCATGTAACAAGCCTCCTTTAATTTGGTCTCTGCTAATAGAAAATTATAGTAATTGACATAAGGAGTGGGCTGGATGTTAAAGTAAAGTGATTAACTGAATGGATTAATAGTGTAAACTAGATGAGATACTTAATCAACTTGATGCAAACGATTTGCAAACCTCTGCTTAATAATTTTGGAAAAATTGACTCATCACTGGAGTCCCGATTTTATGTCAAGCATTGTCCCAGGTGTTAGGAGAGAAATGATGACATAAAATACGTGGACATAATTATAGAGATAAGTTTAATCTGCAAGAAAAACATTTGGAGAACCTAATACAATGTACTTTGAAATTAAATAACAAACTATTCATCTCATATATATGCAGTGAGAATTCCAGGAATTCTGAATACCAGAAATTGTGTATCTTTGACTTATATTAATATTTTTTCATTGTGAATTAGGTTTTCTGAATCTCTCTCTCTCTCTCTCTTTCTCTCTCTCTCTCTTTTGAAATGGAGTCTCGCTCTGTCACCAGGCTGGAGTACAGTGGCGCGATCTTGGCTCACTGCAAGCTCCACCTCCCAGGTTCCAGCGATTCTCCTACCTCAGCCTCTTGAGTAGCTGGAATTACAGTGACCCACCACCACGCCTGGCTGATTTTTGTGTATTTAGTAGAGATGGGGTTTCACCATGTTGGTCAGGCTGGTCTCGAACTCCTGACCTCGTGATCTACCCACCTTGGCCTCCCAAAGTGCTGGGATTACAGGCGTGAGCCACTGCACCTGGCCAGTTCTCTGAATCTTAACAAAAATCTGTAACTTGCCCATTTTTCTATGTCCTTGTTTATTATAACCCTTGGTAAAATACAGTCTCATGGAGACTCTGCCATGTCCCTAGTGTCTGCTATACAATGGCCACTAGGTAAATATTTGTTGAATAATTAAACTTTTTCCCCCAAATTTTCAAAACAAGGACCATACCTGTGTCTCCAAGTTTACTGAACATTTTGGGGACCAATTGAGGTAACTTAGATAAAAATGATTTAAAGAAATTTGCTGTAATGCATAAAAATATTATATAATTGTTACAAATTATTTCCATCAACTCATCCAAGAGACAGAAAAGGTTCTATTAACTACCTTTTTTTACGTGACTTTAGATATACTGGATGAGTAACAAAAAATGGAAATTTTTATTTTCAATGGTTTCTATTGATCTGTTTCTGACCTAAAAGGAAAGAAAAAGTATACCAATTTCACATGATTCAACCTAATATGTAATTTTTTCTAGTTCAAGCTGCCCTTTCTAAAATGCATTAGTTAATTATACTGTAATTATAGTTAATTATACTGTAGTATGAATAAGTGTTCTTACTCCTCAAATGGTTATTTGTTCCTGGTTGTATATATCCTAAATATTATTTTAGATGTATTTAGTATGTTTTAATAATAGGGTTGAAATAGGTGGAATTAGCACTTCATTACAGAAAAGTTAGTGATTTGTGGCTCATTTCTGTACATACAGCTTATGTAGGCCATAGTGTAGAGAGAGAGAGGGAAGACAACCCTAATGGTCACACTCAATTTTTGTTTTTTATTTTATTTTTTGAGTCAGGGTCTTGCTGTGTTGCCCAGATTGGACTTGAACTTCTGGCCTCAAGCAACACTTCAACCTTGGCTTCCCAAAGTGCTGGAATCACTGTGCCCAGCCTTTATTGTTTATTAAGAATAGTTGGTTATGGGAGGCATTTAACTCATAGTTGAAGCAGCACTTCTTAACATTTAACTGAGTCTGGGAGCAGTGGCTTATGCCTGCAATTCTAGCACTTTGAGAGGCTGAGGTGGGAGGATCACTTGAGCCCAGGAGTTGGAGACTAGTTGGAGACTAACCTGGGCAAGATAGTGAGACACCATCTCAAAAAATAAAAATTATCCAGGCATAGTGGTGAGCCTGCAATCCCAGCTACTCATGAGTCTGAGGTGAGAGGATACCCTGAGGCCAGAAGTACGAGGCTACCGTGAGCCATGATCACGCCATTCTACTTCATCCTGGGTGACAGAGCAAGATTCTGTCCCAAAAAATAAAAATAGTTAACTGTAAAACATATGAAGCACATTGAAAAATAGTAGACTCTGTATAATGGAGGTGCCAGGATAAACTAAATTATCAGTTTACAGGCAAATTATTTATGTTTCAGTGACCCACTGACATGCTTAAACCTAGCACCATGCTTTCAGGGAGAACAAAAATAAAAGTTTTATGGTAGCATTTTGAGTTGTTTATGGGATATCATTTAAGATTATTGAATTGTTATAAATTCTCTGACAGTGGCATAAATATCACCTTTTTAAAAAGTATATGTATTTCAAAATCCTTTGTCTCCATAACAATGTCATTGTCTAATTTATTAAGTTAGTAACTCTGTCTGTGACATGTACTCCTTAGAAAGAAGTGATTTCTCTCCTAAAAACCCAAGTTAGGCAAAAGATCGTTTTCTAGAGCTAATCAGGACCGTAAGCATCTCATTGTTAGTCTCCAGTTGATTTCTCAGAAGTGTGTGTGCATCACACCAAGTTCTGTTGTTTAATATTCATTCTGGTGAATCCTAGTTAGTTGATTTCAGTATTGATGAGGGGTAAGTATAGTATAGATTTAGTACAAATACCAAAGTGAGTAGTTCTTTTCTAGAATGATGTTTCAAACATCTTAGAAGCCAAATATCTCTTTAAATTAAATTGTAAGAGGCAGCAGTTTACATTTGTTTGGTAGAAAAGAAAACAATATATAAAACAATAATTTTAATTGTGGGTAAGCTGCTATATCACCATAGAAGTTAAGAATTTTCCAGAGTATGGTTTAAGAGCCATTGGTTCAGAATATACCTAGTGTCTTCCTGGACTTTGACTCTTTTGTAAGCTTTGCAGGTATTGATTTAAACATACTCTCTTTTAAAGAGTATTCAAAAAGTAACATTTATAAAATATTCATATTGTCTCAAGAATTGTTGGACTACACAGCTATTATGATCCTCATATTTTCCACAAACAATTCCTTTTATAAAACTCTAGGGGGCATCTTTAAAATTAATGCAAGAATTAGCTCCTGCGGTATGTGTAACAGAGTGTTAATCTTCTTAATGTCTAATTAGCCCTCTTTTTAATTTATTTATCTCTTATATCTCAAATATGCAGCCTTTCGTTGATCTCAGTGAATGGCATGATATCAACATCAATCTTTGAAAAGCCTTTCTTTTTGCTTTTGAAATGTTTTTTAATATACTTCTAATTTTTTTAAAAAAATATTTCAATCACATTCCTAACACTGTCTCTTCCTCATAGACCTATTCTTTATTTTATTTGTAGATGTGCTTCCAAAATAAGTGCATATGTATGTATGTATAGGTGTATGTTTGTATATAAATATGTTATTTTTTGTATGCATTCAGTTTGTATCAATGGTTTTGAGTTTTACATTTTAGGGTTTTCTTTTCCTTATTTTGTCCCACTCGATGTTTAATTGACTGTCTGTCTGTGTTGCTGCCCATCTGGCCTATAGCTTCTGATGACATTTTTCCCTATGTATATCTTCACTTATGTATTCCTCTTCATGGATTCTGAGGTTGGGTCCAACTATTTGACACTATGATAAATACTGTAATTAATTTAATCATAGAATACTTTTCATAGTTTGTGTGTGGGCAGAGATTTTTCTTTGGTGCACTTTGAGAAATTTCTGAGTGCTAATTTGTACACGTACCCAGTTTTATGAAATACTGGAGATGGTGGTCCAGATTGGCTCTCCCAGTTTAAATTCCAGTGAGCAGAAAATGAGTGTCCTTAGTCTCTCTTTTTCGGACTTAGTATTATCTGACTTTATTGTTTTCCTGGTGAACGGTGTAATATCATCTCTATGTTGTCTTAATTTTTATTTATTGGAGTATTAGTGAGGTGAAATATCCCTACTATTTACCATTACTATATTTTTAATTGGTTTTTCCTTTGATCAATCTTTATGGCTTTTGTCTAATTTTTCCTATTGAGATTCCAGATTATTTTTTTAAATGATTAAGGAAGTGTTTGTTATATTTTAGATAGTAAAATCTTGTCTATTAAATTTGTCTATGATGTAATTGATAAAAACATGTATATACATTTGAAGAAGTATAATTAATCAATTTTCTCCTTACAATTTGTGATTGGGAAGTGGGTATAGAGTAGTGTCAAGAAATATTTTCGAAACCAAGGGCCCTAAGAATATTGTCTTTTATAGTTTTATGATTTAATTTTTGTGTTAGGCAAGACTTAAATTTTTCATAATAATAAAGATACATTATATTAATATATATTGATAAAAGTAAGCTTTGATTTAAAACATAGGAGGAGAGTTCAAATATGATGAATGGTTATCTAAGGAAGAAATAATACTGAATAAAACATTGTAAAGGAATAAGATTAAAGATAAAATCTTTGACAACTTGTAGAAAAAAAGAATTATTGGCAAAAAGTATAAAATAAATCAAAACCCAGATAGCCTTAGAACAGTAACATAGACTATCAAATCTAATTATAAAATATAGATAGAGAATATTTTCTAAGTAGAATGCTTTATGTGAATCTTATTGAGGAGAGAATCTCTTTCACTAAAAACCTCAATAAATTGTGCAGTTGTTGAAATTAAGAGCTCATCATGAATTTAATTCTGATATGACTACCATTTTACAGAAAGATTTTAAAATTTTCCACAGAAATTATTTAATAATGAATTATTCAAGGTAAAATTTTTGTAGTTTACAGAAATAAGTTCATGTATTCTAGTTTACATGAAGGTAAAATTATACTTCTAGCTTACAGAAATAAGTTTGTGTGTTCTTTAATAATGAGATTTTTGCGTGGTATATTGAACTGCATCTAATCTTCTTTTTTGGAAAGGATTGAGATATTTAGGAATTACATTGAGATTTATACCAAAATATTATGCTATACTTTCTGTCCTTGAAAACAATGCTGTTTTCAGGAATGACCACAGGGATGGACAAATCAAGCGTATTTTTCTGAAAGGAAGAAGTTCAGGGGGAAGGATTTTCAGAGAAAGCTGTGAGCAGCAATTCAAGTTGCATTTTTTCCTCATTAAGTATATCTTAATATATTTTAAGATAATCATATTTCATAAAAAGCTCTAAGATGCATAATAATGCATGATTAGTATGAGAAAGACTATGATAGCTTTATCAACAAGTTAATACATTACTTCCTTTAGTTGACTTTTAAAAATGTTTGTATTTCCCAGCTCACCATTTCATCATCTAACATTACTGAGTGGTCCAGAATTTCCTGATGTGAAATATTACTAATCATGAGAAAAGAAGCATCTTGAGCTAATGTTTTAACCCTCTTAATGTAAAGCCTTCCTGCGGTTAATCTTACCTAGATTTCTGTGTATTTATTCTATTTAAATCCTCTTCACTTTAACCCAAATTCAGCAATATGTCTCCTTTCTTTCTAATGTTTCTGAATAATTTCATGGACTGTTGAGATAATCACTCATACTCTGTCTAGTATACAGTGTACTCTGTCCCTATACACTGTTCTTAAAAACTACACAATAAATAATATGTAAGCCTCCAGTAATACATAAGACATTCTTTCTAATTCTTAATATTCCAGGACAGTGTTCCTATTTTGTAGAATGGATTGAAACTTTTCTAATTTTATCCAACCTAATGGCTAATACCCATTTATCTGTTTGTCATCTATCTCTGTTTTTACTTATTTATTCTTCAGTAAATAGACTCAAATACTTAGAGAACACTTTAATAATTACCAAGATAACCCATTTGCATTTACTTTTTTTGTTTTGTCAGGGTTTCAAGATTTGCATGCTATTACAAGCAAACCTAAGTCAGTATATTTTTCATAATTATTAGTTGTTATAAATAATTACTGAGAATCTGTCCGCGGTTAGTGGTGAGGATCATCAAATTTCTCTGTTGCTGTATCTTTATTTGATATGAGAGCAAGTCTCAGAAATGATACTATATTGACACTATCAAGTATTTGCTATTTGTCATGAGAATGTTTAAAAACATTTGCTTGATGAAATTTTAGTTCTCTGTCTTTGTAGGTTTTCTGACGACTCATTATAGTCATTGAGGCAGATGTTATAACACAAGGACTTGATTAAACTTACTGTAAGGAAACCAGAACCCTCTGCCTCCATAGCTGGACGCAGAACACTGGCATCATCTCAGGAGCGAGAGTAGGGGCTTCAGAGCTGTTTATATACTGTTAATATAAGAGGGGTGATACTTGAAACATATTTCTAGTCAATTCACGTGTTTTGAAAATCACAGTTTGCCAATAGAAATCTTTTTCTTTTCTTTTATTTTTTTTTTTTAGAGACGTAGTCTCTGTCACCCAGGCTAGAGTGCAGTGGCGCAATCTCAGCTGACTGCAGGCTCTACCTCCTGGGTTCAGGCCATTCTCCTGCCTCAGCCTCCCAAGTAGCTGGGACTACAGGCGCCCGCCACCACGCGTGGCTAATTTTTTGTATTTTTAGTGGACACGGGGTTTCACCATGTTAGCCAGGATGGTCTCGATCTTCTGACCTCGTGATTCGCCCACCTCGGCCTCCCAAAGCTGGGATTACAGGCGTGAGTCACTGTGCCCAACCTACAAATCATTTTTCTAACATTCATTCTGGTAATCAGGGAGACGTTGATACTCATTAGAAATCCATATAACTTAGGCATTTATGGTAGCAAAATCAAAAGTAGACTTCTGAGTAAATATTAGCTAACCACTGTAGAGCATGTATTCCTGATTAAGGTGACTGACCTCCCCAGTAAACTAGAATGTTTGTCTATGCTTAAGAATTGTAAAGAAAATTGCAGGAAATAAAACATGTTTGTTTTGTGATATTTATATCTTTCTTTATCAAATTCAATGTCAAGACTAGCCTATTTTCAGTAGACAGCTTTCTGAAGAGACTGGCATAGTATTCACCAAATACCATATTCATGTTATGGTGAGTACAAAGGTATTCACCCAAACCAGAAAGATGCTCCTGCCATTTTAGTTGAATTTTGAGAAAGCAGGGTTTATATTTATGTTTAGGTCATGTATCTAAACACATGGTTTCTGACACTTGATTTTTCAGGCAAGGAAAATTCAGGCCCGGAGAATTCTTGGGCAAAAACTTCAGAGATGACAGAGGCATTGGATAATGCAAGACATCACTCTGACCAAGTCGCAAAGGTTGAGATGATAGGAAATGTTCCAGGCAATGCCTGCTCAGCAGAGAGCATCAAACAATAGAAGAAAAGATTAAGAACAGAAGACAGGAGAAACAACTAAAAGACCAGGAACCCCAAACAGTAGATGGAACGCAGGCAGAGAAGGAGCTTGACGAGGGATCTGGGTATGAGAGGTCCAGAATGAACCCTCCAGAAACGAAAAGTCTGGCTTTTGTTAGTTTCTCTTGTCCTACCAGAGCTAAGGAGTGAATCGTTTACTCACCAAATGTGACTGTAGGCATTTACGGAGCCAAATAGTTTGAAATAAAGTGTCCACTAAAAAGTATAAGAATTTGGATATTAAAATGGTTCATTACAATTAGTGATATGTTATACCAGTTAGTGAGTGATTTTACCCCCTTGCCAAAGGCTGACTGTCAGCATTTATTCCTGCTAGGTGCTATAAACAAGAATCAACTTCTCATGTTTTGTTTCCTACTTTATTTTTACTTATAGATAGGATATTCTTGTTTTCTCGCACTGTTGCTTTACATTAGGGTGACATTTCCTGCACATGAAACATAAAAAAAATATATTTTCTTGGTATCGTCCGTTAAGTCTCGTTTGTAGGATACATTGTCATGTCCGTTGCTTGACACAGCTTTATGCATTTTTACCCAAAATATATGTAAATTTTTTACCACAGAATGTGAGAAGGACTGTTTCCATATGCAAAGGATATTTTACATAGACCAAGGATATTTTTCACCTGAAAACTCGTACCCCACAATGTGGGAAGGACCTAACAGTATATATTTTACATATACCATATCCTTTAAATAAAATTGCGATTGATGCTTTTTTCAATCTCAAATCGAATACATTTTTAGTAATAACTAAAAGTGCTGTACTGTCAAAGGAGAAACGTATATCCCTACATTGTATTCTTTTAATGTATTCCCTGTTTATAACCACATTGGTGAGGTCCAGACTGACCAATGACCTTGTGTGGGTGACTCATCAGATGTATTTGGGAGCGACTCCCCCTGCATAATGGCCAGATGCCTTTCTGTTCCTTCAACTCATCATAAAACTGTTGTTACCCGTGAGTCATCACAGGATTTTATGGAGCAATTATTTCTTAAGTGTGCTTACCTAATTTAGGGTTCATTAAGGATAATAGAAGAGTCTCCCAACTAAAAGTTGCAATTTGATCTGAGATTTTACAGTCCATATGTGTAATTAGATTGATATTTATGCTGGAAATGTGCCAAGTTTCAGCATAACAGGAGTTCAAGCTCTCTTCCTTTGAGTAAGTGTTCTTTCCAAACAAAATAATATGTTATTAAAAATATCTTGGTATTAATAGATTTAATTATCAAACCTCAGAGCCTGAGCTATCTAGAGTATCACAGTCCACAAAAATAAATACTTTATAAGTAAGGTTTTCAATTCAGGGTATAAATCATGTAAATTAGAGTGCAAGTTAGTCAAACCATTTGAGTTTTCAGCATTTCTGTAGTGGGTCAATATGGGAAATGCCTGTTTTTAAAGAAAGATTCTGGATTTTGGCTATGTTACAGTTGGAATTGTAGATAATAGTAAAAGATAATCGTGCAATTTGCACTTTTATCTGACTTCAATAAAATATCTTTCAGATTTCCTAATCTACAATGAGAGGATATTCAACATGAGTTTCACTGATGTCTGAATTGAAATTAAACCTGATATTCAGTCTATAATGACAGGTCTTTAAGGTCTTCAGTATTGATGATTCAACAGATATTTTGCATATGGGCTGGAAAGTAGAATCAGGGCTGCCATTCATCCTAGACCTAGTGGTATAGATGGGTTTGTTGTTTAGAAGCCTGAATCCATTCCACTGGGTCAGAGTTGATTTCATTGGTTGATTCTGTGCCATACAGATTACCGAATATCATTATCGGGTCCAAACTTCCTGCCCAAGAATTGACTGTAGGGCAGCTTTCAGCCTCACTCACTCAATGGATGCTTGAAGAAATGGTAGAATCTAGAGCTGTTGGAGATTTATCACATCATTCGTTAGAAAAAAATAAATCAGTTGATTTTTAAATTTTACATTCTGCCTGTACTTTTTACCTCAAAGATATGCTCACTATTTACTATTACCACAAGCTATTTATTTTGATTTTTAAAAACTATCCCAGCCTGTGTAGCAAACCTCCCTTGTCTGTCTAGAGTCAAGTGGATGTGACTTGTGCTGATAAAATTGTTGTAGAGAGGTTTCAAAAATTACTGTAGGGGCTTGAGAGAGTTTATTGTATTTATAAAATATCCAACTTCCAGAGAACACTTGAGAAAAATCTGGCTCACTGAAAGGTCTTCTCTCAGAGAACGACAAAAACACCCCACGATGGACCTTTTCACCGCAGGTACCGTCTGCTAGAACTACATAAAGGTCACCAACTACTCACTTTGTCTCTTAGCACTTGTTACAATGTTTAAGCATTTTCCTCTCCTCCTCCTCCTCCTCTTCTTCTTCTTCCTCCTCTTCCTTCCTTCCCTCTCTCACTTCCTCCCTTCTTTCTTTTCACCTTTCTCCCTTCCTCTATTCCTCCCTCCGTCTTTTCTCCCTTCTCTCCTTCCATCCTCATTTTGAGGTATAGGCTGGTATATTCCTCTACCCTCCTCTCTCCCATTTAACCTCTCCAGGTCAAAAGAACCTGATTATATTACTTAACCCAATATGCCCTCTGGATCAGGTAGTGAACCTAGCACAGCCATTTACAGCCTGGAACCTCAAAGCATGGGGAAGCTTTGTCTGTGCAGTGGGAAATGTGAAGGGCAGTCCTTTTACAGCCTGCCTAGCAAACCTCCCTAGTCTGTTGAGGAAATGGCTACTCATTTTCAAAGATCAGCGACTTTGTAGCACCTTCTTTGAATCACATTCTGTGCATTTATTTTAGTAATTTAACATTATTTGTTGGCAGCTAGACTATAAAATCTTTAAGGTCAGAAGAATCTCATTCATTTCATGTATCTTCAACTGTTAACAGTTGTTACACAAATATTTCACAGATGGAAGAAGAGGGGGAGGGAAGTGGGAAATAAGGGAGAAAGAAAGGAAGAAAGGATTGTGGGCAAGGAGATCGTAAATTGCAAGTTACTAAAGTGGTTATGAGATTTACAAAATATTTTAACCCACAGTTTTTCCTAAAATATATGTTCATTGCAACAAGTTGACATTATGTAAAGGGTTTTGATAAACTATGATCAAGGCAGCTATTATGTGATTGCCCTTAATTCCAGGGAAAAAAAATTACAGTTCCTTTTTAAGGAAAATGGCTTCTTAAAAAAAAGAAAAGAAACTCTAACATGGTAAAAAGTTCAATATTCAAATAGATCGAATCTTGGCAACTTTTAAAAATTATTCTACATTGTCTTCACTATCATGGATTTATTTGTTGATTTTAAAAAATCTGAAATATATTTTCCCAGAACAAATTTCCTCTCTAAACCCCAGCTCAGTTATTCAACTACCTTCATAATATCCTCACACAACACATACAATATACAGACATCTTGAACAGGAGGCACTCGCTGAATTATTCTTTTATATTTCCAGATCTAATCTCCAACTAGTATTCTCTATCTTGCAAACTAGCACCTTTGCTCGCTCTTTCAAACCAGACACCAGGAAATTATTCTTAAACTTGACTCTTCCCATCTCAGATATAATTCATTATCAAATCCTTTTGATTCTAGCTCACATATATTCTCAAATCTTTTCACTTCTATTCCTGTCACCCAAGTCCGATAACAAGCTTTCATGTTATTCTTGCTTTTACCAATGTATACTTCATGCTGAAATTGAAAGAATATTTTAAGAACACAACCTAACTAAATCAATCCCTGGACCAATATATTCTTAGAATAAAGTGCCAAATTCTTATCTGTGACCCCCCCAACTTCTGCAGCAGCCCGCCTTGCACTGCATTTCCCATTGCATCTGGAGGTTCAGCAGCAGCCTCGGCTGTTTCTCACATTGCTGCACCCTGACACAGGCTGTTCCCATTGCATAGCTTTGCCTCCCCATCACTGTTTGCCTGGATCTTTCCTCCTCCTTTAAACACATCTTAGAAGTTGCTTCTGGCTGCATGTAATCCCTATGCTTTGGAAGGTTGAGGCAGGAAGATCTCTTGGAGGCCAGGAGTTGGAGACCAGCCTGGGCAATGTAATGAGACCTGTCTCCACAAACAATGTTCATTCTACTTTTTTAAGTTTATAATAAAAGTTGTTTTCTCAGAGTTCCTTATTGAATGACTCAGTATACACATACTAAACACGTCTGTTCTTTTTACTTGAATTATAAATCAACTATAAAATCATAATTTTAAAATGTCTTTCTTCACCACTAAAATATAAGCCTCACTAGGGTAGTGAATACATCTCTTTTGAAAATGCCTCTATCCCCAACTGCCTGGATATGCCTTCTTCATAGGAAATATTCAAGTATTTCCTGAGTGATTGGTAGAAAGGGGATAAACTATGAACAGAATGACAGGAGGGAACTTCAAAGTTGATATTTGTGAATCAGATATTTCCAAGGACAGGGACATCACACATGACAGGATGTTTTGAAAAAGATGAGAATGGCCATTTGTCGATACAATACAGTTGCAAGAAGGTAAAGAGTTTAGTAGCATGCTAGCATGTACTATGCAGGGACATAGGCATCATGACTTATAACCTCCAGGGACTTCATTATGATCTATCGGTATGATTAATTAACATTTGAAATAGAAAAGGCACTGATTCTAGACCTGTGCAACGATTAGACTGAGGGTGCAATTTGGGAGCCTTCCTCACCATACACATGTTGACGAGGGAAATAATCCTGTGAGAACAGAAGAGCCATACCATCCAGAACTACAAGACAGTGATCCAAAGAAACGCTGCATCAAGGTTGAGGAAGGGCTAAATGTTACAAGCCATCCTAGTGGGAGACTCAGTATAGCAGGTTGTTTTAAAATGTTATTTCTTAAACTGTCCTTTCACTATTTGCTTATTATCAGACAGGAACTTTCTAGAGAAGACCAGAAATTAATTTAATAGTTTATTATATACATAATTATTAATCATATTTATCAACCATTTCCTTTGGGACAGGCATTATATTAATTAAAATATATTTACATGATTATCTCATTTATTTCTTTTAATAAGACTATCAGGCGAATAATTACTTTCATTTTGCTGATGTGAAAAGCAAGATCTAGGGAGGTTAAGAAAGTCAGCCAGTCGCGGTGGCTCACGTCTGTAATCCCAGCACTTTGGGAGGCTGAGGCGGGGAGATCACCAGAGGTCAGGAGTTCAAGACCAGGTTGGCCAACATGGTAAAACCCCGTCTCTCCTAGAAATATAAAAATTAGCCAGGTGTGCTGGTACATTCCTGTAATCCCAGCTACTCGGGAGGCTGAGGCAGGAGAATCACTTGAACCTGGGAGGCAGAGGTTGCAGTGAGCTGAGATCATGCCACTGCACTCCAGCCTGGATGACAGAGTGAGATTCAGTCTTAACAAAACAAAAAACAAAAAAAGTCATCCATGATGAGTCAACATGAAATTTAGAATCAATATTTGTACCCAATAACTCTGCCCGACACCAGAGCCAGTGCCATTAGCCATTATGTTTAACTTCTGTGTATTTGAGGATAAGAGAGAGGACTTTACATACCTTCTTTCCCCAGATATCTTTCATTTGAAGTTGACAGGGGCAACTAAAGAGCATTTCCGCTTTCTTGAAAGTCAGCTTTCCTGGATGAGAGGAAGAGAATTAACAATGTGACCAAAATTAAAAAAAAAAAATGACCAAAATAAGACAAAAATGTAACTCACCTACCCATAGCAGTTTCTTCGCTTTCTGTTATTGGAAATTCAAAAAACTAGTTGATTTTAATTACTTGCAATTTTGATTTACATTGTTAGCAAGCACAGACTACTCCAAAGATCTAAGTAGACATTAGACTGAGGGAATCATTTGCTTTACCAGGTAATGTTCACCTGGCATATACCATTTCCACCCTACATAGACCAATTAGAATCTCCAGCTGTGAGGCTCAGGCTTTGATATTTTAAAAAGCTTCTTGGGCTATTCCAATGTGTAGCTTGGGCTGGGAACCACTGCATGTGCATTTGAAGTTTACTTTTTGAGACTTACCACACATTTGGAAAGAACATAGCAAAGTGCCTGGCACACAGTAATATTTTAGTAGAAGTTAAAAATTATTGTTAAACAAGTCCCTTGGCTCTTTTTTTTTACTTTGTTCTGTTATGAATAGGTAATACCACTTACATCTTATTTGATCTTCCAGATTCAACATAAGGTTTTTACCAGTCCTTATTGATTTTGGGGGGCGAGGGAGGGTGGGGAATGTTGCAATAAGGCTATAATCTCATCTTTGAATTTCTTATCACAGTAGTAAAACAACTGATAAGATTTCCAGGAGACTAGAAATGCCATGTATCACTCCCAAAAATTCACAGGCATTCATTGCTAATTGTGTCTTAGGTACTGTCCCAATTACTTTAATTATGTAACTCATTCGATCTTCACAGCTTTTCAGTTTTGGCCCCATTTAATAGATGAGTACACTAATAATCAGAAGAATTAAGTAATGTACCCAATTTACATGGCAGAGGTAGGATTTGAACCCAAGTAACCATCACACCAAATGACACAACTGGTTGGCAACAACTGTTAATAATAAAATCAATGATTATTAACTTACTAAATGATTAATTGTATAAATTAACAGCAAATACATATTTCCTTAGTTTAATTCTATGTAGCAACTTCAACTGAAATCTAAATATAAATCATTCATGTTATTCCCAATACAACTGAACTAAAGTCATATATTATTACCCTGGACCCCCAAACTTTAGCCTTATATATGGAAGATATAAAGATTTGTTTGCATTTAGCATCCACTTGTTTTTTGGTCCTCAGTTTCATAAATCAAAATTTTTAATATACTTTTCCTTCATTCTGTAACATTTGAATTGTTTCTGTCTCCTCAGAAACTCTAAGGAGAAGTAACACACTTGTGTTTGGGATTGATTCTAAGAAGTTAGGGAGGGTGTTATATTCAATTATTTATTCACTTTTTTGTAGTTTATAACAAGAAGACAGACTTTTTTTTTTTTTTTTTTTTTACCTGAAGTAGTTTCTAAAAGACAACAAAGCTTTTATTTCATTTGGCCATATTTGAGAACCTTCTTTTGGTTCATCTGAAAATTTAAAAGATTGCCCAGTGAGATCAATGACTTATTCCTCAGGGTATGTAAAAACTGTGTCTTCAATGCGAGAGGCCCAGTGATCGTCTGAAGGAAAGGTAAGCTCCTGTTCATTGTGACCTGAAGCAAAGACCCTTGGGGAGCAAATTTGAAGAATCCTTGTCCATTTCTGTCTAGAGTGATCACTAAGGGGATACCGACAGATTTCTTTAAAGTAGCGTAAAAGCAAAGTCAAACTTTTCCTTTAACTTTGCACCACTGACATTCGATTTATCTTTGCCCAGTGGAAATAAATTTTCTAATGACAGATTTGCTTTATGTATTTTAGAAGTATGCTCTTCAAAAGTCAACTGACAGAGGTTATGGGAGAACCATTCATTAACTGTAGTTGCTTAACTTAATTCGGAAAGCAGTTCTTTTTTGAAAGCTGACACACGCGCACACACACACACACACACACACACACAGCAAAGTTTAAGTAATGTGAGGCAGTGGCACCTCTTCTGTATTTAGTGAATATTTTATATTAGGATCTTAAAACTCAGGTGCATGTCTTTAATTAAAGCTTGATAAATCAATGCCAATTAATTAAATCTTATATTTTCTGTGAAGGGACTTGAGTCTCATTTAACGGAAAACTCAAGTCAATCACCAGTCCTTTTGATATAGATATCATTTCTACCCTGGGTTAAAAAGTGTTCCAAACAGCATAGAAGTTAGAATTGAGGAAAGTGTCATATGCTGTAATAATGAAGCTGAATAAAGCCAAAGTTACTAAGTGAAGTTGGTACTTTAGACTCTTGACATCTTAGAAAAATCATAACGTCTTGTAAAAAGTGATTATTAGTGATGTTTCCCTTTATACTAACAAAAGGGGGAGCATAAAATTATTTTACATGTTGTTTAAGAGTCTGTGTGACTTTGGTAGGCAAGTTATTATATTTTTCAGTATTAAAACTATGAGTGCTTGTCAGCGTAGTTCATAGTGCGTCTTGTCTGGGACACAGTATTGAATCCCTGATAAATGACAGTGATATTTATAAAGCTTTTTGAGAAATTCCTAAAACTATGGAGATCAGAGGATAATTAGCTGGTTGTTAATTATTCACAGTCTAGCATAAATACATTAAAATATAATTCTGTTTCCTCTGAAAAGAGAAATCCAATTTGTCTTTTATTAATTTTGGCCTGTATTAGTTCCCATTACTGTTGTAAAAAATTGCCAAAAAGTTAGTGACTTAAAAAACCATATATTTATTACATCACCATTTTATAGGCCAGAAGTTTGACAGGGCTCTCATCGGGCTAAATTGAAGGTGATGACAGGGCTGTTTTCTTTCTGGAGAGTGTAGGAGAGAGGGTATTTCCTTCACTTTTGTGGCTTCTAGGAACTCCAACATTCCTTTGCTTTTAGCCCCCTTCCTCCGTCTTTACAGTGAGCAATATAGTATTTCTCTGACTCTACTCTTGTGGTCCATCTCTTTCTGTGATCCCCAGCTGGAAAGATTCCTCACTTGTAAGGACCCATGTGATTAGATGGAACCTGCCTAGGTACTCCACCAGAGCTTCCCAGGCTCATGGACCCTCACTTAATCAAATATGCAAAGTCCCTCTTGACAAGTTAGGCAACACATTCGAGGGATTAGGATGTAGACATCTGCCATTCTTCTGCCTACTGTGTGCTCTGTGTGGAAGAATAACTACATTATGACTGACCCTTGTTTTAGCAGTTTTTGTTTCTTGTGTGCAAACTTCTTGCTCTAATCAGTGGCCAATCATATCCTGATTTTAGAACCATAGAATGATAGGTTTGATGAGAACATAGAGATCATATAGTTCAAACCTTCCATTTTAAGAGTGAAATGGATACAATTCACCAGCAAAAGTAAGTGATTTATGGAAATTGATTATTTAATGGTGATGACCATGTTTCCTAATGTGCTCTTATACTATTAAAAAGTGTTGATCATAATTTTTATTTACTTAGTTCCGTGGCAGTTTGATGTAGAAACAATCCTTATTTTTTCTTGCATATTTATTATTCTCTCAACATCTGTGTAAAATTTGATGATGTATTAATATATCAAATAATAAACCATTATTAAAACATTTAACTTTGGTTTTATCAAAAAAAAGAACAATTAATGTTGGCTTTATCTAAAGAGATGTGATGCTATACATGTTTTCCTGCTTGCTAGAATTTCCAGACTCTTCCTTTGTAAATGTTACAGAGTTCCTTTATCACAGTCATATCTCACAGAGATCAGTTACACAGAATAGATAGCTTTTATTTCAGTGCAGTAAGCTCAACTTTACTTACATACGAGCGTCATGCTTTTGAGTGAGAGAAATATCAGGGGGTGAAATGAGATATGTTGCGATATCCCCTACACTCAGCAGATATATCCTGATGGCACATGTTACATTACCTGAAGGCCTAGGGCATGTTTGGTAATGGGGCCTAATAAAGTAAAGCGACTTGGGATAGCAAATAAGTAGTCTTTCAGGAATTCTGAAATTGTCTAGAAGTCGTAACAGAAAATGATGTGCAACTAAATATGTAATAAATTGTGATTGTAAATATAAGCGGATCTTAAATATATTCCAGGTTCATTGCCAGCCCACTGCAATAAAGCATGTCACCCGAATTTGTTGGTTTCCCACTGCATGTAAAAGTAATGTTTGCATTATATGATAGTCTAAGTGTGCAATAGTATTATGTCTAAACACATACATAGCATAATTTTAAAAATTACTTTATTGCTAATGACCGTCTGAGTCTTTAGTGAGTTGTAATCTTTTTGCTTATGGAAGATATTGCCTGGATGTTAACAGATGCTGACTGATGAGGGTGATGGTTGCTGAAGATGGAGGTAGCTGTGGCAACTGCTTAAAATAAGACAATAAAGTCTGCTGCATTGATTTACTCTTCCTTTTACCAACGGTTTCTCTGTAGCATGCTATCTGTTGGATAGCATTTCACTCACGGTAGAACTTCTTTTAAAATTGGAATCAATCCTCTCCAGCCCTGCCTCTGCTTTATCAGCTAAGTTTATGGAATATTCTGAATCCTTTGTTGTCATTTTAACAATGTTCACACCATCTTCACTAGGAGTAGACTGTATGTCAAGATGCCATTTTCTTTGCTCATCCATAAGAAGTAACTCCTTATCCTAATGTTTTATCCTGAGAATGCAGCAGTTCAGTCACATCGTCAGGCTCTACTTCTAGTTCTTTTGCAATTTCCACCTCCTCTCCACTGAAGTCTTGAACCTCTCAAAGTTGTCCATGATAGCCGGAATCAACTTCTTTCAAACTTCTGTCAATGTTGCTATTTTGAGCTCCTCTCATGAATCATGGATCTTCTTAATAGTATTGAGAATGGCAGATCCTTTCCGGAAGGTTTTCAGTTTACTATGCCCAGATTCATCAGAGGAATTACTATTAATGACAACTATAGCCTTACAAAATGTTTTCCTTAAATCAGGCTTCAATGTTGAAAGTATTCCTTGATCCATGGGCTGCACAATGGAGGTTCTTTTTGCAGGCATGGAAACATTAATCTCCTTGTGTATCTCCATCAGGCCTTTTGCTTGATTAGCTGCATTGTCAATAAGCAGGAATATTTTGAAAGGAATCTTGTTTTCCTCAGGAATAGGTCTCAATAGCAGGCTTTATTCAGTAAACTGTGCTATAAACAGATGTGCTGCTATCAGGCTTTGTTTTACTATTTCTAGAGCACAGGCAGAGTAGATTTAGCATAATTCTGAAGAGCCTAAGGATTTGGGAAATAATAGATGAGCATTGCCTTCAACTGAAAGTCATCAGCTGCATGAACACCTAACAAAATAGCCTGTCCTTTGAAGCTTAGAAGCCAAGCTTTGACTCTCCTCTTTGGCTATGAAAGTCTTGAGATGGCATCTTCTTCCAATAGAAGGCAGTTTCATCTATGTTGAAAATCTGTCAATAAAAATAGCCACTTTCATCAGTTATCCTCACGAGATCTTCTGGATAGCTTACTGCAGTGTCTACATTAGCACTTGCTGCTTTTCGTTGCACTTTCAGGTTATGGAGATGGTTTCTTTCCTTAAACCTCATAAGCCAACTTATTCTAGCTTCATACTTTTCTTGTGGAGCTTCCTCACCTCTTCCAGTCTTCACAGAATTGCAGAGAGTCAGGGCTTTGCACTGGAATAGGCTTTGGGTTAGGGGAATGTTGGGGCTGGTTTGATTCATGTAGACCATTAAAACTGTCTCCATATAAAAAATAAGGCTGTTTCACTTTCTCCCCATTTATGTTTTCACTAGAGAAACATTTTTAATTTCCTTCAAGAACTTTTTCTTTTCTTTCCTTTTTTTTTTTTGAGATGGAGTCTCGCTCTGTTGCCTAGGTTGGAGTGCAGTGGTGTAGTCTCGGCTCACTGTAACCTCCACCTCCTGGGTTCACGTGATTCTCCTGCCTCAGCCTTCCCAGTAGCTGGGACAATGGGTGCCTGCCACCGTGTCTGGCTAATTTTTGTATTTTTAATAGAGACGGGGTTTCACCATATTGGTCAGGCTAGTCTCAAATTCCTGACCTTGTGATCTGCCTTTCTCAGCCTCCCTTGGTGCAGGAGGCCTCATTTAGTCCTGCTTTGAACATGTCTTCCTCATAAGGCTTAATCATTTCTAGTTCTTTATTTAAAGCGAGAGACTTGTGACACTTCCTTTCACTTAGAGGCCATTATATAGGTTATGAATTGACATTTCATTATTGTGACTTGCATATTAAAAATATGCAAGTAGTTATTTGAAATATATAAAATGTAGATATTTTATATATTTAAAATAACTACATTAATAGTATATGTCGATATGTTCAAATACATTATAATGTATTTGTGAACATTTTCACAAATTTTTTTGATCCATGTTTACTTCAGAAATATGTAATACACAGGGCTGGTTTTTTTTTTTTAATTTATTTATTATTATTATACTTTAAGTTGTAGGGTACATGTGCATAATGTGCAGGTTTGTTACATATGTATACTTGTGCCATGTTGGTGTGCTGCACCCATCAACTCGTCATTTACATCAGGTATAACACCCAATGCAATCCCTCCCCCCTCCCCCCTCCCCATGATAGGCCCCGGTGTGTGATGTTCCCCTTCCTGAGTCCAAGTGATCTCATTGTTCAGTTCCCACCTATGAGTGAGAACATGCGGTGTTTGGTTTTCTGTTCTTGTGATAGTTTGCTAAGAATGATGGTTTCCAGCTGCATCCATGTCCCTACAAAGGACACAAACTCATCCTTTTTGATGGCTGCATAGTATTCCATGGTGTATGTGTGCCACATTTTCTTAATCCAATCTGTCACTGATGGACATTTGGGTTGATTCCAAGTCTTTGCTATTGTGAATAGTGCTGCAATAAACATACGTGTGCATGTGTTTTTATAGCAGCATAATTTATAATCCTTTGGGTATATCCCCAGTAATGGGATGGCTGGGTCATATGGTACATCTAGTTTTAGATCCTTGAGGAATCGCCATACTGTTTTCCATAATGGTTGAACTAGTTTACAATCCCACCAACAGTGTAAAAGTGTTCCTACTTCTCCACATCCTCTCCAGCACCTGTTGTTTCCTGACTTTTTAATGATCACCATTCTAACTGGTGTGAGATGGTATCTCATTGTGGTTTTGATTTGCATTTCTCTGATGGCCAGTGATGATGAGCATTTTTTCATGTGTCTGTTGGCTGTATGAATGTCTTCTTTTGAGTAATATTGTCATCATTTTATAGATAAGAATTTTGAGTCCAAGTCAAGTTACTTGCTCAACTCTTCTAATCCTCAGCTACCCTGCAGCTTTCTGTGTCTTACTAGTTTACACATATGAAGTGTGATGTCAACAGAATATATTAGTATAACATGAATTGCACATCCTGTTTCAGAATTATCTAATTAGGGGTTTTATTCTAAATACAAAATTAAGATTCAGAGTATATTACTTGAGCACAATTTTTAAAATACAGGTCGAAGTAAAGTTCTTTTTACAGGATTTTTATCTATCTACATTTTTTTTTTTTGTCAGTCTTCCCTAAATAAAGCTAAGCTTGAAGAAAGAAAGCTGAGGGGGTGGAATTCAAAAATAGTTTCTTGTCTCAAGCACCACACATTGATATGATGATGATACATTGTACTGTTGCCATTTTTTCACTGAATCAGAGGTGGTAGGAAATTAAATGGTTTAAATTGCAGCAGAAGAATATATGTTAGATTCTAGGAGTATTATGCCGATTATAACCATTCTAAGGAAAGTTATTGGGGTGAAGGAAAGGAATTGGAGAAACAAAAATACCATGTTACTTTGTGTAGCGTTTGCAAATTGGCAAATATGCTAGGTAATATTTTGGATCTTAGTAAATGATTTACTTGAAATATGCACCAAGTTTTATGAAAGAGTAAAATTCTTGTAGCAGTGTACCCATATCATTAAAGTAATACTTTAAGCCATATTTATCACAACCTGTTTAAAAACCTATATGAAAAAATAATGTTTACTTCCCAATAAAACTTACATATTTTTGAGAAAAACGAATGACTGAATATAGACAATGTGTTCCAGTAGCAGATCAAGGCATTATGCCTTATAAAATGGAATGAAATTGATATTTTAATATTCTTTTGCTTCATATAAATAATGAGACGATATAATAATATACTAAATAATTACTTATCTGAAATGAATCATTATTTTCTTTGGATCTTACATTAATGATTTATAAGGATTTTTCTTATAAACTTTCAATGTCTTTCAAGATTACAATAAGGACTTACTTATTTCTTTGTTTATTTTTGCTCATGATACGATTTTATATATTTTCTTTTTGTATTCTTTCACTTCTCTTCCTGCATCCTACATTGCTGTGATCAGACAATTCTTTGAAATCATAGTCACTGTTCAAGTGCAAGAGGGTTATTAAAAGATGGTAAAGTTTCTCAGATATGGCCATAATAAAAAACGAGCTAGAGATGGTGATGAAATCATGGTCGGCAAAAGTATATCTTTGGGCATCGCTGTTCATCAGCTCAGTCTCTTACTCCACCCATGAGACAGTGAACTGCAATCTTATCCATCTTTTCTCATTTGAGGATAAAAGTCACTATTATGTGTATTGGCCTTTTGCTTTTTTGGTGGATTGCTTTTTGAAAAAATATGTGATACTCAGTTTATATTCTTTGTCCACTTGTTTTTTATTTTATTACACATTGAAAAATTACACATATTTAGGGGCACAAAGTGATATTCTGATAGATGTATACAACGGAGAATGACTGAGTTAAGTTAATTAAATATCTGTCACTTCAAATACTTATCATTTATCCCTTCTATTGAACTGTGACTTTGTACCCTTTCACCAACGTCTTCCTATTTCCCTCAGATCCCAGCTTCTGGTAAACACAATGGGATACAATTCAGCCTTAGGAAAGAAGGAAATTCTGTCTTTTGCAACTATATGGATAAATCTGGAGTATATTAGGCAAAATGAGATAAGCCAGGCACATAAATACAAATATTGCATATCTATTTTCTTAAGGGCCTTCATACTTTTCTAGTAAGTTTATCTAAACTTTAAGTATTCAATTATTAACTCTTTCCTGTCATATTGCTGTAACTGCTATGTTCATTATTGTTTACATTTCCCTCTAACCTGCATCTAGTTGTCAAAATTATTCATAGTTTGTGTATGATTGTGTATGTGTGTTTATGTATATGTATAGCTATGTATGTATATAGATATAGATTTTACTATTTTCGATGGAATATTTCTATTTTCATATCTAACCCAATAATATCTTTAACAGTAATCAAATTAATGCAAACTAAAGGCCTAAAAATATATGTATGCATCTAGTTTTTTCTCTTTACATTAGCATACCCAAAGATGTAAAATGACAATGCAGTCAGAAAAATTGGCCCAGTGTTCTAGGAAAATAATTTATATGTATGAATCAAGTTAATCTAGTGAATATTGGAGTCAATATTGATTGACTCCCTATATAGCTATCCATGGAAAGCAAGTGACAGAAAATATGAATAAGGATATCTGCATGAAAATGTTTTAGTTTAAATATAATCTGTATCATGAGGACCCTAAAATTTCTATATCCATTCAAGACTTCTCCTTTGAATCCAGACTTGTATATTTAACTGTCTGTTTGGCATTTCCGCTTAGATATCCAACATAAGGATGTGGAAAATGATACAGTCTTGGCCCTCCTTCAACCTGTTCCTCTTGCAGTCTGCCCCATCTCACTAAATGGCATCACCTTTCTTCCAGCTGCTTAAGCCAAAACCCTGACACCATCTTTGACCTTTTGATTCTCTTACCCCCCACTGTAATCTAATAACACATTCAGAATTTATCGCACCTCCACTGCAATACTCTGCCGTTTGGTCATTATGCCCTTACCTCTTCTATTGCAGTAGTTTCTCAACTTGCATCTGGGCTGCCGACTTGCCCATTTAGTCTGCTCCAACCCAGAAGCCGAAGTGATCTAAAGACTCAAATTCTACCACGTGTTACTCTGTTTAAAACCTTATAGTGACTTCCACATCTCATTTAGAGTAGAAGAAGCCAAGCCATTGCAATGACTTTAGAGGCCTGCAAAATCTTCCCTCCTGGGATATGTCTGATCTCATCTCTTTCTTGTCTTCTCTTCAGTCAGTGTGACCGCCTGCTGCTCCTGGAACAGGCCAGGGACACTTTTCCCCAGGACTTGCCCCTAGGAAGCTCTTCCTCCCCCCAGCCACCTCATTTCAGGATTATTTGTTCTCTCACCTCCCTGAGGTGTTTGTTCAAATATCTCCTGAGTGAAGCCTTCTCTGACCATCTCAAGGTAAACAAGTGTCCACCCTCTGACCCTTTTTCCCCAACTTACCAATATATTTTGTTTCCCTTTAGCTTTCACCTCTGTCTAATAAACCATGTGTTCTTTTATCATGTTTATATTTTTGTTTTTATAACTAGGATATAGGTTCTCTGAGAGCAGGGTTTTTTTTTTTGCCAGTTTCTTCCATGCTATCTCTCAGGATGCAAAACAATATCTGATACGTAGAAGGCCCTCAATAAATATTTGTTGAAATGAAGTATGCTATGAACAGTTGTGAAAAATTATAAACAGTCATCAGTAAACAATGTTCAGAACTAAGGATCTGGCTTAAAAGTCTATGAGCATTCATGGGATAGAATATTAAGTAGTCAAAGTTTGTAATAACAGAAGTTAACATGCTATTACCTTAAGTGAAAAAGCTAAGTATACAATAATATATATATATAACATAAAGTCCTTTATGATTAAAAAAGACAGCCTGGATAGAAATATGCTAAAGTTCTAACAGGTCAGTCTAGGTAGTAAGGGTGAATTTTATTCTGCTTCTTGATATATTTTCATGTCCTTCCCAAATTCTCTTCAGTGAGTTGAGCTTCCTTTTATAACCAGAAAAATATAACATCATCAACAACAAAAACCCCCAAAGATTCTGCAATTATTTTTAAAAGACCGATTAAAACAAACAAAATAACCCTGACATTTGCTTGGCCTTTTTAAAATCATGCATCAGTTGAGTCCTACAATTACTGGGCGTTTTCTTTGTGCCAGGCACTGTGGGGAATATAAAGATGAAAGTCCCTTTCCTGACTTTAAGATGTCAGGTAAGAGAGCAAGGACACCTTCCCTCAGTGAAAAGGGACCATAATGCAGGCTGTGAAAGAAGTTCAAGCAAGTGTCAGAGGACCAGCTGAGCTACTGAGAACAAGATCGTTCCTCTTGTTTTGAGAATTTTTCAATCAAAGAAGGATCCAACCCAATTAATTACATGTTTTGCATAACAGCATGTATTATGTATCATACTCAAAATTCACACTCAAGAGCCTTGAAATTATAGGTGTTAGTACCTAGGCATAACAAATAGGTAGATAATATACTACTCTAACCAGAACCATGTCCGCATTAATGAATCCCCAAACACCCAGTATGAATCATCCACTGTGCTGGTGCTGAGAATACAATGCTAGGTAAAACTCAATCTCTTTCCTTGAGGGATGAATGGACCAATTTAAAAACAAATAGGCACCTGGACATATTAAATACAGATTGGTAGGTGATACAAAATAGAAATATTCAGAGAGACTTTGGTTGTGAAAGCCTACTTGGGATGGGTTTTTCATTGACTGATTTGACAAAGGATTTCCACAGAAGGTAACATTTGAATAGAGAAATAAAATACAATTAGTAATTTACTAACCTAAGGAAAAAGTCATGATAAGAACTGGAGAATGCTATCGATTTTTTTCTGGAAAGAAGAAAGATCCTGCAGAAGTCACAACTGAGAGAGAGGGGACACACATGTGCCTGTCTGCCTGTCTACACTGGGAACCAATGAGTTTAGTATCATAAAAACCAGAAGGACTGGAGGATTGAAAGGAGGTGGGGTAAGAAGAGATAACTAGAGCTTTCTTTTAATATTAGATAAATCGTGATGTTGATAATTTGTAATATAAAATATAATGTTACTAAATATATACTAAAAATAGATGACTTATTGTGAAATACTACCTATCTGTCTGTTCTTTCTTGAAGTAAGTGAATGCCTTCTTGGTGCTATATACACTTAGGAGATCCCTATCATTTTTTTCTGCATGCAGAGAAACCTTTAAAAACTATGAGAATAGTTCTTTCTCTAATTTTGATTTCTACTTAGTAGGAAACTTTAGTAATCTATATGCAAAATATCTTGGCTACAATAGACACCAGTATACGTTAGGTCTTTACCATCTACCCACCAAGAAGGGCAATGTCTAAGAATGAGGAACCTGTTTATTTATAGCTTATGGCATAAACAAATAGTTCATTTATCTTATACTGATATATAAATAATTATTTGTGAACTTATTGATGGAGGTTATATCGCATTGTTCCTTCACTCAACGTGGTTGTAAAACTTACTATATACTCAGCCCAACAAGCTGCATCAAAAACAGGCCAGGTTTGGAAAGCACTTTGGTACTAAGGGAAGGATATGCATTGCACATTCTCAGTGCAGTGGATTCCAAATAAGACACTTGTATTTAGAATTAATGAGACTCTTAGAGAAACATCGTGATTGTTTATTCAATCTGATGCTTCAAATTACCTCTTTCCAAAGTCTTTGAAATCAGTCTATCAAATAATCATCAGGAGTAATTAGTTTATGCTAAACTCCCCATATGAAATGTAAGGATGACAAAACAAATGGTTGGCTCCATTACAATTCAATTTGTTGTAACTTGATTGCTATTCTCAATATATGATAAGTAAGGAGATACTCCTTCCATCATCACACCTATCCAGCTGCCTTCAAGTTGTTACATCCATAAACATAAATGAGAATCTGTAATGCTATTTTCAGGGCTTATGATATTTGAAGGAAGACTAGAAACAAACAACAACAACAATAAAAATAGAAGAAGGCTACTATTGGGGAAAAAAACAAAAACAACAACAAAAAACAGATGCCAACAAAGATAGCTATAAGGAACATGTCTGAATTCCAGGCCAGGTCAAAGTCATAATCTTGCTTAGTAGAGGTTGAAATCTAGAAACCAGGCTGGGTAAGATTTCAGGAGACACAAGGCTGTGAAACTAATAACGAAACAGCCATTTATAACTAGACCCAAAAGAGTAGAGAGGGTGAAATATGAAGTGTGAAACATCATTTGATCTTGGACAAGTGATTTCTGTTCTGGGCCTTTGTCATTACTAAATAAAATAAGGATTAGATTGGTAGCTCAATTCTTTTTTCTTCCTTCCTTTTTTCTAAGCACTGAAACTCATTTTTAAAAACGATTCTGTGTATTTAATGTATAATATTGAATATAGCTGAAGCACAAGTAGGTATGAGCATCGAGTCTTGCCTTCTCGTCAACCTCTTGCCTGGATAACCACAAACAAGCTTTTAACCCAGGATTCCAAGGAACACAACTGACAAATACAGGAGGAAGTTCCTTCTGGTTCTCACCTTGCACTCTGTTTTTTTTTGTTTGTTTGTTTGTTTGTTTGTTTGTTTTTTTTTAAGTAGCCCAACATTGAGGTTAGGGAGGTTCACAGACTTTCCTCTTTCTGTTCTGCTCTGTTTCATCACCAGATGAAATAGTTTTAAAGTAAGATATGAAATGAGAAAGAGTTTACCTCTAAAATAGGAAACCAGAAACAGGGAGAAGAGACCATGTAAATTTACATCATTTTGAAGTTCCTTTTCAAAAATAATATTTATTTTCAAAAAAATTATTTTACGATCCTACTCATTAAGAATTATGTATAACTATATAGATGTAAAATGAGACAGAATCAATAAAATTAGAAATATTAAAAAATTAAAAATCAGTGGTGATTGTGCACTTGTTCCACACCATATATTTTGCTAAATTCTGGGTGAGGGGGAAATAGGAGGGAGAATGTAACAAAGTCACATTTGGAGTCAGTGGATTTGACCCCAAATGATGCTGAGCCTGCAGGGTCTAGTGCAGGTGGGAAAAGGGAAAAAACTAAGACAGGGTGGACCTGGAGATAGAAAAATAGAAAAAGAGGATAGAATGAGGAAGATATTGCAAGGAGTTATGCTGCTATCAGCAACGGAGTTGATGTAATCAAACAGTGGGGTTTGAGGAAAAGAAATATAAGTGGTGGATAATCAACTGGAGAGGCAGAACTGCCATCTGAGTGATTGGTTGATGAGTTCTGAGAACCTAACCAGTCTGAGTGGAATGGGCTAACATCTTTTATTTTTAAAATATCTTTATTATGTAGCAGTAACAAATGTGTTGAGATTGTGTCTACAGATGCGTTACCGACAATATTCACTCTAACGCATAGATAGAAGGAAAGGAATTTTATATCAACTAGATTTACAACTCTCAGTATGGATAAATCTGACAGGCATGTTGTGAAAATAAATTAGGGAGACAGCCCCAAAATAGACAACATAATATTTTTTATGTTTTTAATGCATATAATTTATTGGCTGTGGTGGACACCATGATATGCTTCTCTGAAGTTCCCTCAAGGAAGGACTTTTGCTCCAGCTTCTGAAAATGTTGTGAGCAGATAATCCCCAGGTGTCAGTCCCATTAGGGATTGCCTCAGATGTAGGAGCTACTTTGCTAAGACCTCACATCCAATTACAGATAGAAACTGATTTGAGATCTTTCTAGCTTTTTGATGTGAGCATTTGGTGCTGTGAATTTCCCTCTTAACACTGCTTTTGCTGCGTCCCAGAAATTCTGCTATGTTCTCTCTTTGTTTTCAGTAGTTTCGATTAACTTTTTGATTTCTGTCTTAATTTCAGTATTTACCCAGGAGTCATTCAGGAACAGGTTGTTCAATTTCCATGTAGTTCTTTGGTTTTGAGTGACTTTCTTAATCCTGAGTTCTAATTTGATTGCACTGTGATCTGAGAGACTGTTATGATTTCAGTTCTTTTGCATTTGCTGAGGAGTGTTTTACCTCCAATTATGTGATCAACTTTAGAGTAAGTGCCATGTGGCGATGAGAAAAATGTATATTCTCTCATTTTTGGATGGAGAATTCTGTTGATACCTGTCAGGTACACTTGATCTGGAGCTGAGTTCAGGTTCTGAATATCTTTGTTAATTTTCTGTCTCAATGATCTGTCTAATATGGTCAGTGGGGTGTTAAAGTCTCCCGCTATTACTGTGTGGGAGATGCAGAGTTCCAGCCATTTGGTCAATGCAAGGCAATTCTAAGGGGCCATGGCTCACTCCAGAACTTCTCTTGAGGTTGGCTGAGGCTGGTGTGGGCCTGAATCATTGCTGTCCCTCTCCCTCTGCTCCAATCTGTATCTTTTCACTCCTTTCCATGAGATATCCCACATAGACATCCTATTCATTACATTCTGTCTTAGAGTTTGCCTTCTGGAGAATTCAACCGCCAACATGGTGTATGGGGGTAGAGATGGAGTGGGACTAAGTTAGGAACAAAGGAAAAAACAAAGCCTCTTTAAAGTAAATATGAATAAAATAGGGTTTATGCACTAATTGATTGTGATACTATGCCACACAGTAATGGTTATGATTAATCTGAAGGCCTCTAAAACATACTTGTTTTTATTAAAATTAGTATGCAACAATATGTACATACTAATAATAGTAGGAAAATTGTATTTCTACTTAAGTTCCTTACATAAAATAAATCGTAGGCATTATTTTCATTAGATATAATGAGGGAAATAAGGTTCAAAGAATTAAGTTAGAGGCCAAGGTCACATAGTAAGTAACAGAACTTGAATTAAGACACTTTCTCTATATTTTGCATTTTGGGCTCTTACTAAGTTATCTGTGATATATTTCCATTTTGATTAGTAGAGTAGAATGCCATACAGGAGCAAATTAATGCCTGAGTTAAATGCAGTTTTTTTGGCCAGTTGCAGTGGCTCACACCTATAATCCTAGCACTTTGGAAGGCCAAGGTGGGTGGATGACCTGAGATCAGGAGTTCAAGACAAGCTTGGCCAACATGGAGAAACCCAGTCTCTACTACAAATACAAAACTTAGCTGGGTGTGGTGGTGCAAACCTGTAGTCCCAGTTACTTGGGAGGCTGAGGCAGGAGAATTGCTTGAACCTGGGAAGGGGGAGGTGCGGTGAGCTGAGAATGATCCACTGCACTCCAGTCGAGGCGACAAGAGCCAGATTCTGTCTCAAAAAAAAAAACAAAAAAAAACAAAAAAAAAAACTTTTTTTTTTTTAGTTTTTTTGGTTTGTTTGTTTTTTAAATCTATAACAATATAGCTGCACTGGTGGTAGAAGTGAAAATCTAACTGGTGGTTTGCAGGAAAGGACACCTCATGTGCATAGTAGGCTGGGTTGTTTAGGAGCAGACTAAGGGAACTGAAAAAACTTACTGAAAGTATCACCAGTGAAACAACTGGGAACTGTTACTAGTGAAACAATAATGTGTGTGTGTGTGTGTGTGTGTGTGTGTGTGTGTGTGTGTCTCACCACATTGACACAGCCCCTCCTGGTATGTGATATATACAAAACTCAGAACAAAACAATGGGCTGAATCAGGAGACACTTCCCAAGAGTGTCAATTTTAAAATATTCAAAAAAAGCTTGGCTAGTTATGTGTATTTTTACAATGATTTCCATTATTCATGGTTTTCTAGTTCTATGATTAGTTTCCTTTTGTTTTGTTGTTCTTCTGGTCTTTTTTTGTTTGTTTGTTTGTTTTGTTTTTAACATAGAGCCTCACTCTGTCATCAAGGCTGGGGTGCAGTCGCATAATCACAGCTCATTGCAGCCTCAATCTCCCAGGCTCAAGAGGTCCTCCCGCCTCAACCTCCTGAGAAGCTGAGACTACAGGCACGTGACAGCATGCCCAACTAACTTTTAAGTTTTTTTTTTTTTTTTTTTTAAGAGATGGGGGTGTCACTGTGTTACTCAGGCTGGTCTTAAATTCCTGAGCTCAAGTTGTCCTCCCACCTCAGCCTCCCGAAGTGCTGGAATTACAGGCATGAGCCCCCACACCTGGCCTACAATTAGGTTTGAAAGGACGTAAGTACTTTTAGCCATGAACTGCTTTAACTTCTTGATTCCAAGTATGAGTAATTCAAAATCCAACCTGCCACCTTTATGGGGAATAGGTAAAAGAAAAAAAAAAACAAAAAAACTATAAGAACCTTCCACAGTACTGCTTTCACTAATGTATTCACATTCACTGTCCATCTGTTTCTTGAAACTATGCTCTCTTTTACTGAAGTAGAAATCACACTCCTCTTCTCATTACTGCTACTTTCTCCTTAAGCTGGGGTGATTTGTGTTTCATTGCCTCTGCCATTCTTTATTTAGTGCTTGCCTCTTAGACACCACGGGAATCATCCTCATTATAGACTTCGTTTGCTCTGTTCCTCTTATAGATCTTGACATAGCTGTTCTGAAAGTCATTCCATATGCATACGTTTCTTAAATCAACAGTATCCTTAACACTGCTGCATCATTTTGGAAGATAACAACATTCAACTTCAATATTGTATGTGGGCCACCTCATCTCATTTGTAGCCAATCAGATATCAGAAAAGACAGGCCAAGGGCAAGCTACATCAGAACCACGGTACTACTTATTTCCCCCTCTAGATCATGGAAACATATGTGCTTTCCTTTTTTTCCCCAAATGACTCCAATCTTTTTTTTTTTTTTCACAGTTGTTAATTATATTTTAACTTGCATAATGTATCTGCAAAATGTGGGAAAGTTATAGATGGCATTTGTTTCAAACATGGCTGGTTCTTAATATAGGACATTTTAGAAAAGGTTCTGAATAATAAGTGTCAATTTGTCTTTTAAATGTGTTAGCACTAAGCCAAAATGAAAGAAAAAAAAAAAGGAAAAGGAAAAGAGAAAAAGAGAAGACTGCTTTGATTTGACTTTCAAGTGAAAACCCATGTGTACTTCTTAAGTGCTTAAAGTTCTTCCTTCTCATTTACCCTCAAATAAAGAGGGAACTGCAATTGAGACACTGATCTTCTATTTAGGACAGGGAACTTCCCTGTCATTTACTTGGGAAGAAAGGCAATCCTGACCTTGGCTTTCTTAGAGATTTGTATAAAAGGATATTCATCTTAGTACAGCCCACTTCTGTACAGTACTGATTTAACAACGTTCCCCAATTTCACATTTACACTGGGAAAAAAAAAAAAAAACAAACCTTTTGCATAAATGTAATAACAGAAAGGAACATGAAAATCCATTAGAACTGTTGTAAGTCACCAGAATGATCAGTTTCTCTTTATTATTTCTCCCATAAAAAATGAATATATTTATTTGTTTTTGCAGGAAAATGAATGCTTTGGAAGCTTCAATTGTGAAACTAATTTGGCCTTTTAAAAAGTTGGATGGATAAGTTAAAAGAAAAGCTGTACATCTGTGTTTGACAGTAAAAGGGAGAATTCTTGCAAATCAACATGATAGAGAAAAATATTATTTTTTATGCCTTTAAAATCTTTATACTATTCATTATTATGAAGAAATATCTATGCTTAGATGACAAGTGCAATAAATTTATTCAAAACATGTAATGTATGATGGAATACAAATCAAATGCCTGCCTGGAAATAAAATTAAAGCAATTATCATGATTTAGAAGCAGTTGGATTTTCAATAAAATAAATAAGTGCTTAGATCATGGAGCAGATTTGATAACACATTTTAGACATTAAAATATAAATACACATTATTTTAAATATTTATTTTCTTTGTAATGGTGTTAGATATGAAGTAGCCAAGACTTTTGCCTAAACAAAGAGATACTTACATAATAAAGGCTATGGCTCGGCGTGGTGGCTCACACCTGTAATCCCACCACTTTGGGAGGCTGAGGCAGGTGGATGACGAGGTCAGGAGATCGAGACCATCCTGGCCAACATGGTGAAGCCCCATCTCTAATAAAATACAAACAGCCGGGCGTGGTGGTGTGTGCCTGTAGTCCCAGCTACTCGGGAGGCTGAGGCAGGGGAATTGCTTAAACCCGGGAGGCAGAGATTGCAGTGTGCTGAGATAGTGCCACTGCACTCCAGTCTGGCCACACGGCAAGGCTGTGTCTTAAAATAAAAAAAAATAAAAATAAATAAATAAATAAAAATAAAGGCCCTTAGAGTGGTAGGTCTGCTGTTAATCTCTAAGAGTCATCAGTGGAACCTCTACAGTGCTCTTTGCTTAGTCCACACTCCATTGCAGGCCAGGGGGTCCTCTAAACAAAGAGGTGGGCTGACGAACAGTAGAACTTAGTGAATGTCATCTGCTAGCTCTGCTTATTTGCTGTTTGTTATATATAATTTCTTTTTCCTAATTCTTGATATTTCCTCTTGCCTCTCTCTTAATTCTGTTTCAGCCAGTTGGTTCAAAGCCAATAAAAGTTACTCAATATTTGTGTCAATAACTTTGTTGGCACATTGTACCATTTAAAAAATTACTTTAAGTACCCATCACTAATATTACTTTGTTTTAGAGCTTTATGGAGAGATATTTCATATACCATAACATTTACCCATTTAAAGTGTACAGTTCAGTGGTTTTTAATATGCTCACAGAGTTGTTGATTTCATTTATTTCTAGTCTAAACTTCTATTTTCTTCCTTCCACTTGTCTTGAATTTAGTTAGCTGTTGTTCCACTAGTTTCTGAAAATGGAAGTAAGGTTTTTGATTTGAGGTGTTTTGCCTTTCTCAAAGTTGATACTGACAGCTATAAATGTCTTCATGTGCACAGTTTTGCCTGTACCGTGTAAGTTTTGTAATGCTATGTTGTTTTCATTTATCTCAAAATATTTTCTTTCTCCCCGTGTTTTCTTCTTTGACCCATGGGTTATTTAGAAACGTGTTGTTTACTTTCTATGTATTTTTAAATTTTCTTGGGGTCTGAAAGTATGGGCAATGTATTGAGTGTGCTCTGGGGATAGTGGTTTTAAGAGGTCCCTAGGCAGTCCGATCTCTCCATTGTCTACACTGATGCAAGCTTTTGCTACCACACCACTGAGCTGGGGAGACCGGGGGATGGGAATAGTTGGATAGATTGCATTTTCATTTGTTCTGTGGTTTTTGTTAATTACCAGAGTTCCCAATTGGTTTGTGTTTGGTGTTTGGCTGATTTTCTCATTGTTTTAGAGAATGAGAGAGTTTATTACTCTGCCATTCTGCAAGCTCATTCTCCAAAAGAACTCTTTTAATCTTCAGAAATAACTTTGGATTAGGGTGATGTTATCCCCATTTTTCAACCAACTAAATTGTGGCCCAGATATGAAATGGTCTATTCAAGGTCAAGCTGCTTGTTTATAACATAGCTGGAAGTTAATCCAATTATTTTTTCTTCTTGCCCTAGTACTGTATTCTTTCCCCCATATTACAGCTCATTCACTTTATTACTAGTTACTTATACCTTAAGTGTCTTGACCTGCAAGAAATCTCAGAGATAATCAGGTCCTAGCCTTTCACTTTGCAGATGAGAAAACTGCAGTCCAAAGTGGTCCAGTGCTTTTCTCAGTACTTTATTGCTAGCTTCTCTTAACACATGCTTTTCTTATTGTTCTCTCTGGTTTTCAGGTGGGAACTTCTGTCAGCCCCCTGACGCTGCTCTCAGACATTGTCCCTTCCATATCCAAAGCTGTGAATAAATAGTCTCCCTCCCATTGAATCCTTCTGCTATGGTTTGAATGTGTGTCTCCCTCCAAAATTCATGTTGAGACTTAGTCCTTAATACACTGGCGTGAAGATGTGTGACTTTTGGAAGGTGATTAAGTCATGGGCTCTGTCCTCATGAATGGGTTAGCCTCTTATAAAAGGGCTGAAATTTGAAGGAAGTACTCTCTTGACTTGCTATATCTTCTATCACGTGAGGACATATCTATATCTTTTGTCTCCTCTGGAGGATGTAGCAACAGGGTATCGTTTTGTAAATGGAGATGAGGCCTTTACGAAAAACAAACTAGCTGGCACCTTGAGCTTGAATTTCCCAGCCTCCAGAACTGTGAGAAATAAATTTCCATTGTTTATAAATAACCTGGTCTCCGTTTGTTATAGCAAGACACACAGACGATGATACTCTTTTATGCTTGAAATTTCTCCAGGAAGATCTGAGTCCCTTTTAAGAGCTGACGTATCTGTTTAGGTCAGACTCACTCAGTATTATCTTCTTTTCTCAAAATCAATTGACTTGGGACTTTAGTTACATATGAAAAATTTCTTTGCAGGAGCATTGTGAGTTACTGCTTGAATGGATAACTGGAGGAAGGTGAATGTACCTCACAAAGTGAAAATCTTGGGTGCTATATTATAATTCTGTCTAACACAAGAGATGTGTCTTCTTTCCTTTTAGAGCAGCCTGATTCCCCTTTCAGAGAGGCATACTCAGGCCCCTGTGCATTCACTGAAGATAGCACTTCACTTGATGCACACTGGAATTTATTACACCACACACAGCTGTCACTGAATTTGAGAAAGGCAATCTGGAAGTTGAATTTTATATTAGAAGATAATCTACATATTAATATTTTACTTATCTGTATACATCATTTTAATTATATTAGGTTAAATTTAAGCCAGTATTTAGGTGGATTTGATAAAAGTCAGTTGGTGAATAAAGAATAATTTCATGTCCCTTCCCCAAGGATTTATATTTATTAACATGTTTTGTGGATAAAGTTAAGATTAAAAATAATCTACAAAGATGTGCTTGTAGAAAACACCAGGGAAAAATTATAAGCCAAGTCCTATTTTGTACAGGAGTATTGGACAGTCAACTTTCAAGAAGCCCAAGGTAAATCATTATGTCTAATTAAACAATACAGCAGATCAGTCAGATTGACTATAACAAGAGTATTTTTAAAAAAAATATTGAAATGCATGATTATTTCCAGAGAGAACTAAGTAGTCCTATTACAAAGCATATTTTTATTTGTAACTAGAAGAATATGAAGTTAGAAGTTCTCAAACTACTGAAGAGTAGTTTCAATTAAGGTATAAGTTTGTGGGACTCACCACACTTCAGCCTTTATCTTCAGAAGTTCTGAAGTAAATCACGGTTTTCCGTGGCTTTCAGTTGATGTAATTATTTTTGCCCTATAATGTTGCTAATCCTACGACTACAGAGAAATCAAGGACAAATATTTGCATTTCATATCTTTCTTTCCGTGAGTTATAAATCTCTACCACTTCCAAGAAGAAGCCTAAGACAAAGGCAGTTGCCAAATGATTTACAGAAATCCACCTTCTAAAATTTAATTTCCATTTTTAGAGGTTGCTATTCCTAATTAGGTATGCATCTGGCCAAGGCTTTTTAAAAGTAAAATGGTGTTCTTCAAACAATATCCAAATATAGGTCAACCAAAATCAGTGGAAGAAGATGGGATTACTCATGGACTTCCAATGAGAATTGACCTATTCTCATCTTTATTCTTGCTAGAGACTGAACTCAAGCCTTGGTTGATTGTAGATACTCTGTTCTCCTGATGAGTTAAGTCCATACATGAACAGTGCTTTACCTCTGAAAATGCATAGTCATGTAATGGATCCTCTTGATCTCAAGTGATTGACATCTGTGTATTCCAACTTGAAGAACACTTTGAAGTTTGCATCAACTCCACCTTACCAATAAAGTAATGATCACTTCTGGGGTAATTGATGCTTAGTACTATACAACTCTGGAGTCTCCAAAGTTATCCAGAGGCAATCTATAACTCCATAGCTTTGAAGGCATGTATTATAGAATATAAAAAATATATGATATTACTCTATTAAAGCAATTGAACACACCAACACATGCATTGAATAACTCATCTATGCTCTTTCCTCTTTTGTAGCCTTTAAAATGTAGTTACAGTTTCACAGCGTTTCAGGTGATTTATCTCAGTCTTCCAGCTAAAGTTAGTCCTCTACTACCTCCATGGATTCTGTCTGACAACTATGTTCACTACTGGGAAGCATCTCATTTTTATACACTTCACTCCACTATTAAGTAACTGCTGTTATTAAAATCATTTCTATTACATTTAATCAAAATCTGACTCCTTCTAACTTACATCTTGGATCTGCTTGGCTGTCTGGAACTACACATCATTAATTGAGTACGTGGAATATCTGAAGACGGCTATCAAGTTAAACATTTGACTTCTGCTTTATTTCTAACTCTCAAGTCAGTGAGCCTTGTCCAGATTACTTTTGGAAGCAGAAGAACATGCAAATCAAATTGCATCAGATTTTTTGAGAATCTACTATGGTTAATTCAGTGTGCTGGCAAGTGGGGTAGATAAAAAGATGAATAAAATAGTATAGCCATATTCAAGGAGCTTACAGTTAACTCAATAGAGTATCTCATAGTTATCACTATTTTGTCATTTAAAATAATATTCCAAGAAGGACAAGTTAGTTTAGTTGATGATACAAACCCAGCAGCATCTATGGTGCCTTTAGGTTATGTTGAAATCTAATACATTTATACACATCCTGCGTGGTTTAAAGAATTTCCTATAAATTTTTAAATTGCATTCTGTTCATAAAGAATTAGAAAACTTCTAATTCCCCCAAGGCCAACTTTTCAGCTTTCATAAAAGATGCTGATTATATTACCATTGTGTATTTCTAATTAAATAGCATATTTCCTCAGAAGAGTTTAAACACTTTAGATATTAATAGTAACCACCTTTATAATAAAAATACTTTAATACACAGACAACAATACTAATAATTTTGATTATTTGTGAGAACAATAGAAAAGTATCAGATAGCTTATATTTCTTTTTTATATATATATATTTAAATTATAGTTTAAGTTCTGGGATACATATGCAGAACGTGCAGGTTTGTTGCATAGGTATACATGTGCCATGGTGGTTTGCTGCACCCATCAACCCGTCATCTACATTAGGTATTTCTCCTAATGCTTTCCCTTCCCTAGCCCGTCATTCCCTGACAGGCCCTGGTGTTTGATGTTCCCCTCCCTGTGTCCATGTGTTCTCATTTTTCAACTCCCACTTATGAGTGAGAAGATGCAGTGATTGCTTTTCTGTTCCTGTGTTAGTTTGCTGAGAATGATGGTTTCCAGCTTCATCCATGTCCCTGCAAAGGACATGAACTCATCCTTGTTTATGGCTGCATAGCATTCCATGGTGTATATGTCCCATATATATATATATATATATATATATATATATATATATATACACACACACGTGTGTGTGTTTGTGTGTATATATATATATATATATATTTTTTTTTTTTTTGAGATGGAGTCTCACTCTCTTGCCAGGCTGCTGTGCAGTGGTGCAAACTCGGCTCACTGCAACCCCTGCCTCAACCCCTGCCTCCCAAGTTCCAACGATTCTCCTGCCTCAGCCTCCCAAGTAGCTGGTACTACAGGTGCACGCCACCATGCCCAGCTAATTTTTGTGTTTTTAGTAGAGATGGGGTTTCACTGTGATAGCCAGGATGGTCTCGATCTCTTGACCTCGTGATCCTCCCACCTCAGTCTCTCAAAATGCTGGGATTACAGGTGTGAGCCACTGCACCCAGCCCACATTTTCTTTATTCAGTCTATCTTTGATGGGTGTTTGGGTTAGTTTCAAGTCTTTGCTATTGTGAATAGTGCTGCAATAAACATACGTGTGCATGTATCTTTATAGTAGAATGATTTATAATCCTTTGAGTATGTACCCAGTAATGGGATTACTGGGTCAAATGGTATTTCTGGTTCTAGATCCTTTAGGAATCACCACACTGTCTTCCACAATGGTTGAAATAATTTACATTCCCACCAACAGTGTAAAAGCGTTCCTATTTCTCCACATCCTCTGCAGCATCTGTTGTTTCCTGACTTTTTTTTTTTTTTTTTTTTTTTTTTGAGACAGTGTTTCACTCTTGTTGCCTGGAGTTCAATGGCATGATCTTGGCTCACTGCAACCTCTGCCTCCCAGGTTCAAGTGATCCTCCTGCCTCAGCCTCCTGAGTAGCTTTGTTGGTCAGGATGGTCTCACATTCCCCACCTCAGGTGATCCACCCACCTCAGCCTCCCAAAGTGCTGGGATTACAGATGTGAGCCATCACACCTGACCTGTTTCCTGACTTTTTAATGATCGCCATTCTGACGATCATTCTGGCGTGAGATGGTATCTCCTTGTGGTTTTGATCATCTCACATTCTGGCGTGAGATGGTATCTCCTTGTGGTTCTGATTTGCATTTCTCTAATGACCAGTGATGATGAACCTTGTTTTGTATGTTTGTTAGCTGCATAAATGTCTTCTTTCATGAAGTGTCAGTTCATATCCTTCACCTACTTTTTGATGGGGTTGTTTTCTTCTTGTAAACTTGTTTAAGATTCTGTATATTAGCCCTTTGTCAGATTGATAGATTATAAAATTCTTCTCCCATTATGTAGGTTGCCTATTCACCCTGATGATAGTTTCTTTTGCTGTGCAGAACCTCTTTAGTTTAATTAGATCCTATTTGTCACTTTTGGCTTTTCTTGCCATTGCTTTTGGTGTTTTAGTCATGAAGTCTTTGCTCATGCCTATGTCCTGAATGGTATTGCCTTGGTTTTCTTCTAGGATTTTTATGGTTTTAAGTCTTAAGTTCAAGTCTTTAATGCATCTTGAGTTAATTTTTGTATAAGGTGTAAGAAAGAGTTCAGTTTTAGTTTTCTGCATATGGCTAACCAGTTTTCCCAACAACATTTATTTATTAAATTGGGAATCCACATGGTTGTAGTATAGATGGGTTTTCACCATGTTGGCCAGGATGGCCTCGATCTCAGATGGTTGTAGTTGTGTGGCATTTCTGAGGCCTCTTTTCTGTTCCATTGATCTATCTATCTGTTTTGGTACCAGTACCATACTGTTTTGGTTACCATAGCCTTGTAGTATAGTTTGAAGTCAGGTAGTGTGATGCCTCCAGCTTTGTACTTTTTGCTTAGGATTGTTTTGGCTATATGGGCTCTTTTTTGGTTCCATGTGAAATTTAAAGTAGTCTTTTCTAATTCTGTGAAGAAAGCCAATGGTGGCTTGATGGGGATAGCATTGAATCTATAAATTACTTTGGCAATATGGCCATTTTCACGATATTGATTCTTCCTATCCATGAGCATGGAATGTTTTTCCACTTTTTGTGTCCTCTCTTAGTTACTTGAGCCATGATTTGTAGTTCTCCTTGAAGAGGTCCTTCACATTCCTTGTAAGTTGGATGCCTATTTCCTTTGTAGCAATTGTGAATGAGAGTTCACTCATGATTTAGCTCTCTGTTTGTCTATTGTTGGTGTATAGGAATGCTTGTGATTTTTGCACATTGATTTTTGTATCCTGAGATTTTGCTGAAGTTGCTTATCACCTTAAAGAGATTTTGGGCTGAAATAATGGGATTTTCTAAATATATATTTATGTCTTCTGTGAACAGTGACAATTTGACTTCCTCTCTTCCTATTTGAATATGCTTTATTTCTTTCTCTTGCCTGATTGCCCTGGCCAGAACTTCCAACACTGTGTTGAATAGGAGTAGTGATAGAAGGCATCCTTTTCTTGTGTTAGTTTTCAAAGGGAATGCTTCCAGCTTTTGCCCATTCAGTATGATATTGGCTGTGGGTGTGTCATAAATAGCTCTTACTATTTTGAGATATGTTCCATCAATACCTAGTTTCTTGTGAGTTTTTAGCATGAAGCGGTGTTGAATTTCATCGAAGGCTTTTTCTGCATCTATTGAGATAATCATGTGGTTTTTGTGATTGATTCTGTATATGTGATGCATTACGTTGATTGATTTGCGTATGTTAAATTAGCCTTGCGTCCCAGGGATGAAGCCAGCTTAATCATGGTGGATATGCTATTTGATGTGCCACTGGATTTGGTTTGCCAGTATTTTATTGAGGATTTTCACATCGATGTTCATCAGAGATACTGGCCTGAAATTTTCTTTTTTTGTTGTGTGTCTGCCAGATTTGGGTATCAGAATGATGCTGGCCTCATAAATTGAGTTAGGGAGGATTCTCTCTTTTTCTATTGTTTGGAATAGTTTCAGACGGAATGGTACTGGCTCCTCTTTGTACGTCTGGTAGAATTTGGCTGTGAATTCATCTGGTCTTGGGCTTTTTTTGATTGGTAAGTTATTAATTACTGCCTCAACTTCAGAGCTTGTTATTCGTCTATTCTGGGATTCAAGTCCTTCCTGGTTTAGTCTTTGGAGGGTGTATGTGTCCAGGAATTTATCCTTTTCTTCTGATTTTCTAATTCATTTGCATAGACATGTTTGTAGTATTCTCTGATGGTAGTTTGTATTTCTGTGCTTATATTTCATGTAGAAACATGGAGGAATTTTGAGGCTTATTATAAGAAGATATGTTCATATAGCCGATTACATTTATTAGAGTTCTGTAACTCCACATTTTAAAATTCTGTTCTAATTGTCTCTTTCACATCAATACGTGCTTTGTAATGGCTTAAACTGGTACATGTAAAACAAAATTCAGATTGAAATTCAATTACTCTCTCCAGAAAATCAATTACTCGATTTAGTCATTCTTTTCATTGTTTCATCTATGCACTCATTCAGTGCTAAGCTCTCTATTAATAATACAAAAATGAAACAGATACAGAAGTTCACGGTTTCATAATGGAATTGGATAGGTATATAATTATATTAACAGCATTTTGGTCCGCATTGTAACAGAAATAGGTTGTGGCTGTACTGGTGGCTTACAGAAAGATTTGCAAAGTCTTGCTTAGAATGGTCAGGCTACATGTCACAGTGAAAGGAACACAGAAGATGCAAGATTTGCGCAGAGCTTACCAAGGAAGGAGGTCACCAAGTTGCATGAGGGCAACAACTGTGGCTGTGTTTTTTACCACTGTATCCTTGTGACTGACCTGTCAGCATTCTTCACACAGAGTAGATTTCAGTAAAAATAATCAATGAATGTCTGATTTCCAGGTCATGAGAATAATGAATGCAGAGGCTTACAAGTATGAAAGAGTCTGACACAGTCTTGAAGCTCAAAATAGCTAAGTATGTCTGAAACATACAGCTAATTCTAAGGAGGTAGGCAGGGACTCAATCATGTGGAATTTTGCATGTTATATAGAATGTTTTTCCCACAAAAGTTTTCATGATATTCCTTCTTCAGGCATTTTTTTTTTAACTTTTAAGTTCAGGGGCATAAGGACAGTTTGTTACATAGGTAAATTTGTGTCATAGGGGTTTGTTGTACAGATTATTTCATCACCCAGGTATTAAGCCTAGTATCCATTGGTTATTTTTCCTGATCCTCTCCCTTCTCCCACCCTCCACCCTCTAAAAGGCCCCAGTGTGTGTTGTTTCCCTCAGTCCATGTGTTCACATCACTTAGCTCCCACTTATAAGTGAGAACATGTGGTATTTGGTTTTCTGTTCCTGTGTTAGTTTGCTGAGGATAACAGCTCTTATTAAACAGTCAAAAAATAACAGATGCTGGCAAGGTTGTGGAGAAAAAGAATGCTTATACATACTTGGTGGGAGTGTAAATTAGTTTAACCATTGTGGAAGAAAGTGTGGCAATTCCTCAAAGACCTAAAGGCAGAAATACTATTCGACCCATCAATCCCACTACTGGACATATGTCCAAAAGAATATAAATCATTGTATTATAAAGATACATATATGTGTATATTTATTGCAATACTATTCACTATAGCAAATACATGAAATCAACCTAAATGCCCATCAGTGATAGATTGGATAAAGAAAATATAGTACATATACACCGTGTAATACTATGCAGCTGTTAAAAAGAATAAGATCACGTCCTTTGCAAGGACATGGATGGAGATGGAGGCCATTATCCTACTTCAGGCATTTCAACATTATTTTTAAAGTCATAATTCATAAACAAGCTTTAGAAATGTATTTCTTGTTTTTCCAAGAAAAGAAAGAAAAGAAGGAGGGAGGGACAAAGTTGAGACATAAAAAACAAATTGGCGTTTGTCTAGGATAGTGAATGAACTAGACATTGGGAAACAGGATTGAGAACAAAAAACAGCTTGGTGAAATTTTAGCTTCTATGGAATTTCAATTACTTCCCTCAGACCACTCTACATATACATGTATCCTAGGTAAAACAAATAAGCATACAAACAAAACAGTGGCCTTTCTCAGAAATTCCAAATTTAAGGCAACATTCTGAGGCTTTCCTGCTTTATCCCACTCCAAGCAGATTAACCTCCCAAACCTGTTTTTACTTTTATTTTCTTTTTGAGACAGGGTCTCCCTGTGTTTCCCAGGCTGGAGTAAAATGGTGAGATCAAAGCTCCTGGGGCTCAGGCAATCCTCCCACCTTAACCTCTCGAGTTGCTAGACTAGAAGCATGCACTATCACGCCCAGCTAATTCTTTGTATTTTTTTCTGTAGAGGCGGTGTTTTGCTGTGTTGCCCAGGCTGGTCTCAAACTCCTGGACTCAAATGATCTACCCATCTTGGCCTCCTAAAGTGCTGGCATTACAGGCATGAGACTCTGCCCAGCCCAAGTCTCATATATGTGAAAATTCTGGAGTTGATATTTCGTAAAGAAGAGTACCATATAAACAAGCATAGATGTGGGGTTTTTTTTCTTTCTTATAATCATAGTACCAGAGTAATAACTGTGCTTGTTCTCAGAATCTCAAAAGATGTTGATTGTTGATAATAAAATACTCAAACCAGTGTTTTAACTTTTAATCTGTAGTAGCAATTCCATCGATTGGCCCTGAGAGCAGGTTTATTTTAAATACAGCAGACTTTACAATAAACTTTTAAAAATTATCATTACTTAGACTGAAGAACACGTTTGAAAATTTTGCGCCAAAGTCAGAGATACATAAATAGAGCCTTTCTTTTAATCATATGAAATTTGTTATTGCTTTTTGCCTAAAACAGAAGAAATTTTATATTAATATGTTACCTGTGGAGATTCTTTTTCTGCTTTACATTGTAAGGCCTAAATAGGAGAACAAATACATCCTTATTAACTTTCTTCTATTAAAAAAAATCAAAATCAACAGCTTAAATCATTCACAACCCAATTTTCTCCAGAAACTTAGCAATTCCTTAAGAGTTAGGTGCTTACAGAGGCAAATTAATGACAAGGGGTCCCTAAAGTGTCATTTGGTGACACTGTAAGCACCTAACTCCATAAGGACTTTATAAATTAAGGGTTGATTATTTGCTTTGCCAGAGAATTCTTTCCTTTACAAGAGATTCACCAGAGAATTCCTTTAATTAGCTGGTTCCCAAAGTACATGTAAAAAAGAAAGAGGCTAAGGTTCTAAGCCTCCTAACTCCTTTTAGAAGTTTATCCTGTTTCCGTTTTTAACTTCTTAGATTAAATATTGTCTTTATGCAGATCTGTTGGCCTGGCCCCTTATGTAATTCAAGTGAGCACACATCCCATTAACATCATTGCCTGCTGGGTTCTGGGTTAATTCGTGGAGTATGCAAAACGTGTGATGCTTGTACCTGCATGCCAAGAACAAACAGATACCCACCCTTCCTTCAGGTGTTCTCACCCAACTTTCTTTTTTACCAGAATAATGCAGAGATTGATTCATTCACAAGGGTTGCTTGTGTTCCTTTTCCTGAGGGCAGAGCAAGAAGTAATTTAAAGAGGAGAAATCTTTGGCTTTCTGTGGTAGACATCATAAAAAGGTGAGATAGGGAGCTTTTTAGGAAGAAGAAATGCAGTGGAAAAAAGAAGCCAGGACAATTATGAAGTAAGGAATATGGTCTGAGAGTTCCAGCAGAGTTAAGTGGAATATGAGAGTAAGGAGTAGAAGAGACTAGACACAGGACGGTGAGAGGAGGTGCAGGAGGTAAAGTGATGGTGGTGTAGCTGGGAGTCAGATGATGGTGGACCTTGAGTGTGATGCTAAGGACACCGAGTTTTATCTTATAGGCAGCAGGAACTAGAACACATTTTTTATAATTATATATTATGAATATATATATGCATATACACACACGCATAAACATACACAAATCTGACAAGGATTAATCTATAATATGCAAGGAACTCAATTCAACAGCAAACGAACTCAATTCAACAGCAAAATAATAATAATAATGTGGCTAAAATTTGAGCTAATGATCTGAATATACCTTTCTCAAAAAAAGACATACAAAAAATGCTCAACATCACCAACCATTGAGGAAATGAAAATCAAAACCAATATAGGATTTTATCTCAACCAAGTTAGAATAGCTATATCAAAAAGACAAAAAATAACAAATACTGATGAGCATAAGGAGGAACCAGAGCGCTTACATACTGTTGATGGGAATACAAATTAGTTACCAATTATGAAAAACGTGTATGGAGATCCTCGGAAAACTAAAAATAGAATGGTATTTTTAATTTAATTGCATTCTAAAGTTTGAGAAGTCTTCATCTTAATTAGGGTAGAATTTCTCTTTTTGTACATATTACCTGTTATCAGTATTTCTCTAAGTGTAATGAAAAAAATCCTACAAACAAACAATCTAAATCTTATTTTCAATTGATTTGTTAATGAATACAAGTCACCAGGATACAAGATTCTAGTGGGACAGGAACATTCATTTATTCCAAAGAAATTATCTTGAGATGGAAGATTGTATATTATATGCTAATAGATATTTGAGTGAGCCTTTCACCATAGTTGACTAAATTACTGACAGATTTTCAAGGACATAAAAGTCTAGGTTACGGAAAAGAAAATGAATATGTCTATTTAGTAATTTTACCTTATAGTTTCAAGTTTTTGAATATGGTACAAAGTGTAAGGCTGGTTGACACCGATTTGTTTGTACAAATGAACACGGGATGAAACAGAAGAGAATAGAAAACATGTAAGTACGGGGAAGTGTCATGAAAGTGGAGGATATTTTTGACTACCGTAGAATACATAAAATACATGGTGAGTATTGCTGACGATGCAATGGTGTTTTGTTCTTACCCGTCTAAATGAGCATCTAGTTCAAGTGTATGTTGAAATAGGAATTTAGTAACTTTATGCTACTGGGAAATATATTGATGTGGGAATTGGTGAGGTCAAAGAGAAGGTCCTGTTCTTTCTTAAACTTGTCAAAGGCTGTCTATGAATAGTTAGTAATTTCTTGAATGTCTTTGGAATTACACTGTACTGAACAAAGTTCTGGTCATTTCTTCCATGCAAGAAACATTGAATTTTCATGTAAAGAGAGATCGTGGCCTTCCCCATGAAATGTACGAATTGCCCCACTGAGTACATTAGTGTATTTCCAGCATTTACAACCCAGTCTTCACATCACGTGGATAATTTCATCTACTTCGCCATGTCGGTGAAATAGGCAGCAACTCCATTCTGAAGCAGCTTCCTCTGCTTTTAGCAGCAGCAGTTTAAAGTCCAAGAAAATAATAATATCTGCTCTTAGAATTTACTCAACAGAAAACAAAACAAAACATTTTAAAAAAAATAATTGATTTCCCCTGACCTGGATCCTTAAAGCAGTAAAAGTGTTAGAGCCTGATAGGACTGTCAGTGTTCATTTTATCTTCTTTCTAGGCGACTCAGGCACTTATTTGAAATTAAAGCACTAGAGACCTCACTATTTATAGCTGGTCATAGTGGTGAGTACCTGTAGTCCTAGCTGCTTGGGAGGCTGAGTTTGTAGGATTGCTTGAGCCTGGGTGTTTGAGGTTGCAGTGAGCTATGACAGTGCCACAACACTCCAGCCTGGGTGACAGAGAGAAACCTTTTCTCTAAACAAACAAACAAACAAACAAACAAAAACAGATGAAGAATTAAAAATCATACTAATGTAAAGAAAACTCTGTATTTAATTCCTAGCTACTTATTTAAATGCTTGCAGATGAGGCTTATCTCCTCAGGGCACAGCTGCAAGGATATCAGTATGGACAGCTGCATGCAGGAGTGAAAGGATTAAGACTTTGGTATAAGGCCAGGCTGGAAGCCCTGCACTGCCCGTTCCTGGCTGTGTGACCTGAGGCAAGTCAGGGTTTCCGATGTTTTAAATATGTGAGATAAAGAACCCAGCGATGAACTCACCTTGTAGCTTCTCAATGATCTCAATAATCAATATGATTTCAAAAATTGATTGATTTCCTTTCTATTTCCCTTCAACTTGGAATTACACAAATTATAAGTCAACTCTGAAGCATCTCTGCTCTATAACCAGATGAATGAGCTGCTTCTCAAAAGCGGAAGATGTATTCATTTTGAATTTCCTCTGGTAGCTTCTCTGGCAGATGAGCTGTTGCTGTCCCCAGCTACAGTGACTGGTGAATGTGTCTACAGGGTAAAACAGCTTTCTCGCTGTTCATACACCTCTTGCTCTCATCAATGCACAAAGATGTGAGAAAGGCCTCTTTGAACCTTATTATAATTACTACATTATTTCTTCTAATTATAATCATTTCTGCAGCAGTCATTTTATATTGAGTCCAAACACATAAGTTTGAGAAAAGTTTTTTTCTATATATATATATATATATATATATATATATATATATATATATATATATATATATTACTCTTAAAAGATACAATTTTTGTTTCATAAAACGTGACTTAGAAATTTGGTCTCATTTCTTGTCATACTTAAATTTATTCTATGTTGTCAAATAATTCATGCATTAGACCATGCATATGTGACTAAACTCTTAGGTAATGCTCTCCATTTTTCTCATTTGCACAACAGCCATACTTGGAGATCTGTTGTGCCACTGGGAAGGTGTCTGTGTTGTACTTCTGGTCAAAGTACGCTCCTTCAAATGGAGGAGGTGGTGCAATGTGCTCAGAGGTAGGTAATCACTTAGGGACCTTCAGATTCTCAGAGCCTTGGTTTCCAATGTGAATAATAGGAAAGCCCTTCTATGGTCTTCTGGTGGCCTATATCAACACCTCTTTAAAACTTTACTAATTCTATCAAAGTGTAGCTCAGGCACTGGAAATGACTTCATGTCGTCACTAGTGATAAGAAATACTATTTTGCTAAAGGAAGATTTTGTCTTCATCATTTTTAAAATGTTACTACAGACTATTTTTTTCCAATGGTGGAATTCAGGAGTTAGCTCTGTTTTCTTCTTAATGTGCCTTTATAGTGGAAGCAAAGATTCACTGGTATAAATTAGCAAAAGTATCCATTTCAGTTACTATTACATGTTTTTTCCATCCTATTTGGAAAAGATGGGAGCTCTTTAATTAAGGAAACAAAGAATTACAGCTTTCACCAAAGAAGGGCTGACAGCTTCATAGACTGACTCCCTCTAAGGAATATCTCAATGGTGAGAAGGTTAGCTACACCACGTGCAAGTCTAAAAAACATAATTTGTAGGTCCCAGTGCAAAACGAAAATGCAAGGCCACTTGTTCAAGAGGAAAAATTTGCTATTAAAGTTTCTAAAATGGAAATCATGTTTATGTGTTTTATGGAATCTTTCTCAGATAGTGAAAATGATATTTGCTATTTAATATCACTCCATGTAAAGAAAAATTAGTATTTTAAATTATCAGCATGAATTTTATTGTTCGTCTTTATGTTGTGCGATGCCAGTTTTTGATGCATAATAAGATCATTTAATATGCAAGATCACTGAAATGTACAATGTATATTTTGTAGCTCATAGATGCATATGCATTTCATTCTTCTGAGGGCATTCTTACTGCTGTGTAAAGTTATCTCTATTCTTTATTTCACTTGTTAACACATCCGCATTCCACCAACACTCTCTGCTACCTTCAACTTCAGGAAGGACCTAAAGAAGGGACTCTTTCCATGTCCTTCTTTGTCACTATTTTGAACATATGTGATTGGTTAACACAAGGAAAACATGTGTAAGAATGGATGTGACAGTGTTTCTTGGTCATTCATGTTTCTTAGAAGCAAGTTTTCTCCATTTGGGGTAAGTTTTACTTCCAACGCAAGGTGTGATGTCTTGGTCACAGATGTAATGCTTCCACCTCGTACGCATCTGCAGCAAGCCTTTCTCAGTTCCCAGGCATCGTGAGCTCATTGCAATTCTGTGCTCCAGGGAGTTTGCAAATATTCAACTTGAATGGGAAGGCAAGAACCAGCAGCCATGCCTTCTGTATGAAGCTCATCTGCTCATGTAAATGTCCATTGTCTCATCAGACTTTACCTTGAAAACAAAAGTTCAAAGACAAAATTATTAAGAATTTTAAAATGGAAACATTGGAGTGTTAAACCAAGTTAAAGACCCTTCTGAGCGTGGGGGTCTTCTGCAACTACATTGGTCACAGCCCATGAAGATGTTCTTGTAGACAGAGTTTCCTTTTCCCCTTTCCCTTTCCCTTTCCTTTTCCCTTTTCCTTTTTCCCTTTCCCTTTCTTTCCTTCCTTCTCTCTCTTTCTTTCTTTCTTTCTTTCTTTCTTTCTTTCTTTCTTTCTTTCTTTCTTTCTTTCTTTCTTTCTTTCTTTCTTTCTTTCTTTCTTTCTTTCTTTCTTTCTTTCTTTCTTTCTTTCTTTCTTTCTTTCTTTCTTTCTTTCTTCCTTCCTTCCTTCCTTCCTTCCTTCCTTCCTTCCTTCCTTCCTTCCTTCCTTCCTTTCCTTCTTCCTTTCTTTTATTTCTTCCTTTCTTTCTTTCTTCTGTCGCTTTTCTCTTTCTCTTTCTCCTCTTCCTTCTCTCTCTCACTCTCTTCTCTTTCCCTCTCCCTCCCTCCATTTCTTTCTGACTCTCTGTCTTCTAAAGTTAAAGCCCAGTTTGCCAATTACAATCTGCAGTTACCACTTCCAGACACTAGATGGTGGTGATGCATCAGAAAGGTAAAATGTAGTTAGCCTCAGTTTGCTCTTGGGTGTGAATTCAAAGGCTTGCAGAAATCCAGGCAGTATCTGGTAAGCATTTTCGAATGAAGTTCATAAAAGGTCAATCATAAGAAAAAAGACAAAAAAAGCAGACTTTGTGTAGAATTTTCTTCGAGTTTTTGGTCTATTGGAGTAAGTTTTTAATTTTTGTGCATATACCACAGCCACAGAGCATCTTTACGGTTTCTAGTTTCTGTTTCTTTAAAGTGGAGAGGGAACATGAAGGATTCCTTGATTCTTATCAATTCTTTCCTTATCTTTTACTTTTGCCTTCCTAGCACATGATTTGACTTTTGAAAATTATGCAGTCATCAAAACATCTTAGTCAGTTTTCATATAACCAACAAAATCAATTATTCAATGAACATTTACTAAGTGTCTACTTTATGTCAGGCACTATTCAAAATATGTGGGTACAATGGTAAATTGAAAAGTAAAACTATCTCCTTTTGTGGAGTTTCGATTCTAGTATCAATTCCTGTTTTGATTATTTTGCACTCATAATTCACTGGCTTACATATTATTTCATGAATTTATAAAATCATTGCCATAGGTATATCATGCAGACATAATTTTGGGAATTTACTTAGAGGACACTGGGTAAACACAGGACTGAACTGTTGAGAGCCAAAGGTTTGGAGCATATTAGCAATGAGTGTTCATTATATTGGGGCAACTGGCATTATTATAATAGAAGGAGGGAAATCCTTTGTCTGTTAATCTTAGTGAATGGATCGGGGCTGGGATTTGAAACGTGTAGTCTTCCAAAGAAGAGTCCAGTGTATCCCTGAGACTCTTTAAAAGGAGTTTAGGGTTAAATTAGTATTTATAATCGTAACAACATATGGTTTACCTTTTTTTTTTTAATCATTATGACACTTCAGTGATGGTACAAAAGTAACGGTAGGTGAAATTGCTAGCACCTTAATGTGAATCAAGGGAATGGCCCCAGAATATGCTAGTGGTCACTATAGTCTTTACTGCTATACACTCTCACTTAAGATTATCCTTGATAAAGCAGTGACAAAGATTACTTTTATGGAATCTTGACCCTTAAATAAGTGCCTCTTACTAATCTTTGTCACGAAATAGAGAGTATGCGTAAAATACTTCTGCTACATACCAAAGTACAATGGCTGTCTTCAGGAAAAGAACTTCTGGCATTGTTTGGGATGTTGACTGAAGTTGCTATTTTTTTCAGGAAATAACATTTTGACCTAAAATAATAATTGACAGAAAAGTTATTCAGTCTTGAATATTAGGTCATTTTTTTCAAAAATTAACAAAGTAAATCTATACTCAAAAGAGAACTGACATTCTTTGTTGCCAAAGGAAAACACTGAGCTTTCATATAAAAATTAGAATTTTGGTAAACTTGCAACTACCACTGTTAGATTCACAACTACTTGATATAAAACTCTTCTTTTGTTAAACTGGTTAGGGATTTACCAAAACTGATATTTTGATATTATATAATGAAATGTGCCACTATTTAGAAAATTGGTATGATTCAGTGAACAAGTATTTTGCAGATGACCAATGTATTACGTTACAAAATCAGGCTTCAGTAAAAATTCCACTGAATGGACAAACCAGTGGTTTTAGTGCAACCAAGTGGGAAAGATTTGTCTATACATTTCAGACTGCGTATTGCAACTAATGTTTTAAAACATTTGCTGAGTTTTGTTGTAATATCAAAGAAGGATATTCAAAATTAGCTGAAAAGGCCAAAATAATCTTCCCTTTGCCAACTATATCCAACTTGTATCTGTGTGAGTCCAGATTTTTCTCATGTTTCAACTAAAACAACACATTGCAAGGAAATAAAAGCACAAATAATTCTGACACTAGAGTTGCTTTCCGTTAAGGTAGATTTGAAAGAGATTTGAAAAAATGTCAAGCAATGTTACTCTTCTTACTAATTGGATTTTTGTTTTAAGAATATTTTTTATAAAATATTATTTCTGTTAATGTAATGAATTCATTGTAAAGTCAACTAGTAAATTAATATTTAAATAACTTATTTTCTCATTAATATGTACATATTTTATATGTATATACATATATAAACAATAGCTCTTTAGGGTCTTCAGTAATTTTAAGGACGTAAAGGGTTGTCGAGATCAAAAAGCTTGAGAGTCACTGGATTTTCTTATAAAGCAGGTCAGTTAATAAGGTTTAGCTTCTTTTGTAACAGAGACTCTAATAAATATAAAGTACACATTACAGATAACAATGTTCTCAAATTATTTTCTACATTTTAATCATATAAGGATTTTTCTCAAAGTAAGTATTTTTGAATCTCACCCCTTCCAAAAGATTCAGGTCTGTTAATATGGGGTGAAATAAAAATATCTGCAGTTGTTTTCTTTTCTTTTCTTTTCTTTTCCTTTGTTTGAGACAGAGTCTTGCTCTGTTGCCCAGACTGGAGTACACTGGGGCAGTCTCAGCTCACTGCAACCTCCGCCTCCTGGGTTCAAGCAATTCTCCTGCCTCAGCCTCCCTCAGCTGGGATTACAGGCACTTGCCCCCACGCCAGGCTAATTTTTTTTTTTTTTGTATTTTTAGTACAGAATGGGTATTACTATGTTGGCCAGGCTGGTCTCAAACTCCTGACCTCAAGCAATCCACTTGCCTCAGCCTTGCAAAGTGCTGGGATTACAGGCTTGAGCCACTGCACCTGGCTAAAATCTGCACATTTTAAAACACATTTTAGGTGATTTTGAGGTTCTTAAAGCTTGACGTCCTGTGAACTATTATTATGAAATAATAGTTTCAATAGTAGTCTTGTGAAAATAATTTAGCAGTGCAAAGGCAATGTAAGTTCATTATAGAATATTGGGATGATGCAAATTAAGTAAAAGAATCGTAATACAAATCACATGCAAAATCTCTCATCTGTAATCTCATTATCTAGTGTATTCTATTTTTTTCACTGCTATAAAGAAATATCTGAAAACTGGGTAATTGATAAAGAAAAGTGGTTTAAGAGACGCAGTACTATAGGCTCTACAGGAATCATGATGCCGGCTTCTGCTGGGCTTCTGGAGAAGCCTCAGGAAACTTACAATCATGGTGAAGCAGGCCCATCTTACATGCCTGGGTCATGAGCAAAAGAAAGAGGAGAGAGTTGCTACATACTTTTAAACACCAGATCTCATGGGAACTCACTATACAGTACTAAAAGGGGATAGTGCTAAACCATTAATCAGAACTCTGTCCTGTGATCCAGTCACCTTCCTCCAGGCCCCTCCTTCAACACTGGAGGTTACAGTTTAACTTGAGATTTGGACAGAGACACAGATCCAACCCATATCACTTAGAAATAACTATTATTAATACTGACTGTTGATTCAGTCTTAGATATGTGTATGGCTGTGCATTTCTGAGTTTTCAGAAATAATGAGGTATGATTTGCTTTTAATCACTTAACAATATTTAGCCTCTTTCCCTGCCATTGACTATCTCTGTAAACCTGTGTTTCTAAAACATGGCTATTTCACAATTACCTAGGGAGGTTTTAAACATCCTGCTGCCTGAGTCTCCTGCCCAATGATTCTGATTCAATTTGTGAATTATTTCCTGTTGGAACAATCAGTGGAAACTGGAATAAATGGGTTTCACAGTCTTTTTTGGGGGGAGGGCTTTAATATTGCTCTCCAGAATACTCTATTAATTTGCATTCTCATTAGAGAACATGAGAGTGCTCAGCTTCTCAGGAGCAGTAGCTAATACCAACGTTTAAAAAACTTTGCCAAGCTGAATGTGGAAAAATTTGGCCACATGCATAAATTGGCAGTAGTTCGAATATGCAATAGTACTGAACTTTTGTGTTTATCGTCTAAGTACATTTCTTCTTTCTTGAATGGCCTTCTTCCCTCAAACCCTAACCTTTAGAGGTTGATGAAAAACAGCACTACACTGTCCCTACCGAATTTCCCCTGAAGCCACTGCCGAATGGAATTGGTGACAGTCTGTATCATTGATGTGCCAGTATGTAGATTCTTCTGTTTGTTTTCATTGAATTGTAACTTATCTTAGCCAAATAACTAATCTTAGCTAAATCTTAAACACCACCGAAAGTGTCTTAAAATGGAATTTATATATTGATCCTAGCCACCATCCTTAATCCTATCCTCAACCTAAATATGATATGATATGTTTTATTTTGATTATTTCAAAATGAACTAGTCATAGGATTATACACTTCAAGTAAAAATATTGGAGAAATTAGGCGCTTGAACAGGAATTGAATTGTTGGTAACTATATTGTAGCATTGTTTGTTATCCCTGGAAAATGTCTTGCAAAATTCAGACAGGCCTTTAATGAAAAGTTGGGTCTGTTCCTTTTGTGGTCTAATCTCAAATCACCAACATTGTGAGTCATCAGAAGTGAAAGCCTTAGAATTCTATCAAGTGAGTTGTATGCTGGCAAAAACCATCACTAGGCTGCCTTTGGAATTTAACATTACTATTATGTTACCGGGCATGTTCTGCCTTTGAACTTATGAACACTGAAAGGAGAATATTTCTGGGAAAAATTCCTAAGACTCATGCGTCTGTTGGCGTTTACAATAATATAACCACAATTTGATCATATGGTTTATTTCAATATTTTTGATAACTTTTTAGAGTTGGCCTCAGTCTGTGCTTAAAACAAAATCTATTTGGTGGCTAGAAGGGATGCCGTGAGATGAGAGACCAAGAATTGACCTGAACCCCATGACTATATCTACCCTGCAATTAGGGACACTGTTGAGAGTAAAATGGGGCAGTGTTTTGACGTGGGAATAGCAAGCATAAACCAGAATGGGCTAGGTGTACAGCAAGCACGAAGTACAGAGACTTGATACCCAGATGAAGAATGGAGATGCCGGCCAGGGACAGTGGCTCACACCTGAAATCCCAGCACTTTGGGAGGCCAAAGCAGGTGAATCACTTGAGGTCAGGAGTTGAAAACCAGCCTGACCAAAATGGTGAAATTCTGTCTCTACTAAAAATACAAAAATCAGCTGGGCATGTTGGCTTCCCTGTATTCCCACCTACTCAGGAGGGTGAGGCATGAGAATCGTTCGAACCCGAGAGGCAGAGGTTGCAGTGAGCCAAGATCGTGCCACTGCACTCCAGCTTGGGTGACAGAGGGAGACTCTGTCTCAAACAATAAATGAAATAATGGAGATGAATAGGAAGTTGCGTCAAATTTAGATCTTGAGGGAGGAGGGAGAGCTAACCAGATAAAATCGGGAGAAGCATTTCACCAGGCAGACCATAGCATGCACCTCTACATGATTGTTCAGGCCCCTGTGGACGTGCTGGCATTTCTCTGTGAATAGTGGCACTGTAGCCTTTGATGTCTAGGGTAGCAGAGATTAAAGAGGGCCACTCCTTGCAAGGTTTATATGCCCTGGGAGACTGATCCCAATTGACCTACTCTATTCTTCCCTGTCTATGAAAATAAAATGATAATAACAAACAAATTCTTCTGGTATTCCTGAAATAATGCAACAAAAGTGAAAAAAAAATCAGGAGGACCAGTAAATCCTTCCTCTCTCTACTGTTTAACATCAAAGTATATTACTGTATATATTTAAAGTATCTTCTATTTGCAATAATATCTACAAAGACTGTGGAAAAATAATGAAAACCACTGGCTTCCTATTATGAAAACAATATTATACAACATGGAATTTACTTATTAATCCAAGAAGTGCCTTAATATTTACTTGATAATTTATTGACAGTATTTATTGTAAAAATAAATGTGTATATTTTTATGTTTTCTTTTTGCTTCAGATATATTGTGGAAGAATGTGGGGTCTAAATAAACTATAAATTATATATTTTTGGTATGTCCATGTATTATTCTATGAATACAAATTAACATTTTGTTTTGTGAATTTTGAATGAAATAGTAAAGTCAGTCGTTTTGCATATAACGTTGTTAACACCAACTCTGCATCGAAAGCCCAACATTTACAAGGCAAGAGTTATTGCACTTAAGATGATTACTAAATAGTGAAGACGAGGTAACACAAAAATCAAACTAACAACAATAATGTATTTCAATGTACATGTTGTGACTCTATTCAAGGAGATCTTGTAGGTTTGGACAGAGTATATAAAATTGGAATATATATTATATATATAAAAGGAATCACATAGAAACTGACGTGGTTACAAATGAATGACTTTGGAGTAGGCAAATTTTGACGTTTGATATGGGTCTTGAAAGATACTTGAAAGCTGTGTATTTTGTATCAGCAAGGAGGAAGGAAGGCTTAGGATAAGCTGTAGTAATGTGAAAGCATTGGATATTGGGACTAATTAGTCTTCTGATTTATCTGAAGAAAGAACAGAAAAAGTAAAATTCCAACAGTAATAAAAAAAGCCTTGTTTATTTTTCTCCCTTCCTCTCTCCTTGCACAAGCATTCAACTAGGAAAGAAAATAAGTCTTCTGTGGTACCCATGTAATACTAATTTCTCAGCGTTGTCATTCTGGGAACTGCCAATGATTGATGACAATCTATTTAGATTCAGTTCTTTAAAGGACAAAGCAAACTATTTTAGTGACTGAATTTTTTTTTAACCTGCAATGTGTATTGTTTGATTATGTTTGCATAATTTATCAAGAGACTTCAGAATCTCCACGTCACCTGCTCCTCAGATCAGAAGGTGATTGTGGCTTTGGGTGGATATTAATCAGCCACAGCACTGCCTGGTCAGAAAGAGCAAGTGTCCTAGCCTTTTACCTCATGAGACCTTGGGTATCCATCCAGCGTAGGTCCCAAGGGAACTGCATTTGGTGGACTGGAGTGGCCAGCATGCTTCAGGTGAGATGAAAAGCACCATGTTTAACCTGTGTTTGGAAGCCTGTCTTTCTCATAAAATACCTAGTTGTTTACTCACATGAGCATTTTGATCATTACCTCCTGTTCTCCACTCTTTAACATTTTTACACCATAAAGAGAAAATAACTTGGGATTCCATGCAGACGTTAGAAATTCATGGGCAAAATTTTCAGACTGCAAATAGCACAAGTTTTATATGCATGCTTTAATTTGGCTTTCTTCAAATATGAATGCTGCTTGAATGCATGCATGCAAAGGCTGCTCTTGGAATATACTTTTTTTGCATCCTCAGAAGCAGAGCTGGCCTCTGGCTGGTAAGTGTGGCTGCCTCATGAGCAATTTATATCTGATCATCTCAACAGTGTTTCTCATTCCTGGTAAAGGAAAAGCCCCATAGAAATAGTAACATATGTGTTTAGGAACTAACGCTTCAGTAGAGTTTAGTCAAGGAGATTCTGGGAACAATACCACAGGAATCCAGGAAAGACTTTGATGCAAAGAAAAGCTATTACTCCATGAAACACTAGAGACGGGAGGTGAGCCAAAGAAAAATTTTTGTACTTTGCAATGTTTCCTTAATTTGGTCCTGCTCCAACATAATATAATTATACAAGCTGTGGTTGCCAAAAACTAAATATGAACAAAAATGGAAAAGACAAGTTGTTTGTAGGGGAGGCTATAGGCATCTGGCGTGCAGGGAAAAAAGTCAATAAATTGTTCAATTGAGATGAAAATTAATTCTAGAATATTTCCAGGCAATTGTTGCTAAGGTGTTTGTTTCTTTGGGATGGTGTGTACTCGATGGCAACTTTTGTTGAATTAAGTTTCTATTTTGATTAGACTTTTACTCAATCACATATAATAAATACAGCTTCCTTTCTTGAGTTATAGTTTACTATTTCCTTAATATTTAGAAACATAAGAATATTCTGTAGCCATATATCAATTAAGATGTCTTTGAATATTTTATGTCCTATAAATTATTTATAAAGTATTGTGACTATATAGAAGACATTTTGCCTTGATGTACTGTTTCTACATTTCACATGGTTCTTGGACTTGAACATAAGGCAATACAGTACATGCTCAAAATATTTACAGATATTATTTTGTATCACCGAAAAAATATTGCACTTGAGTTTTTGTGATTTTATTTCTGGAGCTGACTTGGCAGGAGAAGTCTTAAGGCACTGCCTCTTTAAAAATAATAATAATAATTTGATCAACAAAGTTTAGGAATCAACAGTGTACTAACTTAAAAAACACAAACAATGGAATCTTTAACCTGAGGGAAAAAGTTGATTGCTGAAGTTTATTTCCTTGAAAGAAAAAAAAAAAGCTCAAAGATGAGTTTAATAAACTTTCTTATGTCAAGTACTCTTCTTCTGTGTGTTTTTAAGAATCTCAGCTATCATCACTTTTCTTTAGTAAGACTGGTTTTCCTGCATGTAACACTGCTTTTGTTCTCGGAGGAAAAGTCATGAAATGAGAGAAGACGGCCACAATATCCTTTCCCCACCAACTTAAGATTCCCCAGAAAGTATTCCCTCTAAAGTCCAAACATCTCCAGTATTAGACTATGATAATAATGACAAAAAAGGTAGATATAATTGGAAATCATGTTCTATAAATGGATTACCTCTAAGATACAAAAGTATTAAAATACATTTTCTTTGTGAAATATGATGCCTATCTATTTAATTGGTAATGTGTTTTTACAGGACAATAAACAGCATGATAAAACTGTTTGGGTTTCAAAATCATCAACAACTCATTACTTCCAAAGTGTTGAATAAGACTTTGATAGTCTTTTGGTAAAGGTGCTGTTGCATTGCTTCAAGCCAAGGTTAAATATCAGTGTGTTAATTTCTTCTCCAGGTAGATGTGATCGTATTACTACATTGGATTTTTTTTTTTTTTTTTTTTTTTTTTTTTTTTTTTTTTTTTTTTTTTTTTGAGCTGGAGTCTCACTCTTTCATCTAGGCTGGAGTGCAGTGGTGTGATCTTGGCTCACTGCAAGTTCTGCCTCCCAGGTTCATGTGATTCTCCTGCCTCAACCTCCCAAGTAGCTGGGACTACAGGCACCCACCACCACTGCTGGCTAATTTTTTGTATTTTTAGTAGAGACAGGGTTTCACCATGTTAGCCAGGATAGTCTCAATCTCCTGACCTTATGATCTGCCCGCCTTGGCCTCCCAAAGTGCTTGGATTACAGGTGTGAGCCATCATGCCCAGCCTTGAATACATTCTTTAAAAGCTTTTTTCCACTTGTAGAATAAACGTCAGACTCGACAGCAATGACATATTACACTGTATTAGTCTGTTTTCATACAGCTGTGAAGAACTGCCCAAGACTGGATTATTTATAAAGAAATGAGGTTTAATTGACTCACAGTACGGCTGGAGAGGTGTCAGGAAACTTAAAATCCTGGTGGAAGGCAAAGGGGAAGCAAAGCATCTTCTTCACAAGGTGGCAGGAAGGAGAAGTACTGAGCGAAGGAGAAGATCCTCTTTTAAAACCGTCAGGTGTCATGAGAACTTACTATCATGAGAATGGCATGGGGGAAAATGCCCCCATAACTCAATTACCTCCACCTGGTCTCTCCTTTGACACATGGAGATTATGAGGATTACAATTCAAGTTGAGATTTGGGTGGGGACACAAAGCCTAACCATATCACACATGTTAGCCATTATCATCAAATTCTTTCCTGTTTCAGTTAGTTATTTTAGTTCCCATTCTATGAAGTAGCTCCATGTGTTTCATATAATAAGCTTTACCTCCCAAAGTTTATCCTTTAAAACTCAGCATATTTGATTCGTATTCCATGAAGGCTTCCCACACGTTTCTCACTTGTGTACTCCACCATCTCCCAAATCAAAACTAACCATCCCTTTGGTTTCTCCACATTCTGTCTTTCTAGTTATTGATTATTGTGTATGCAATACTGTATGCTAATGTTTCTTTACCTCTTTCTCTCCTTTAAAATAAATCCTGGGACTCCTTGACAACCATAACTATACCATTCTCATGATTATAACTTCAGGGCCCAGCACAGTGCCTGCATATTTTAACTGTTCAGTAAGTTGTTATTGAATGAACATTTGAATGAAAAACTTACATTACGTAATGAAATGCAACACTGAGATAATATGAAATACTTTGAAGTAAAGCAAACACCATGAATCTAATAGTGTGAAGGCATTACAAATAAATTTTTCTTTGGGCATAAAGAGAGATATATTTCAGTCTATATATAGAAGAGATCCAATGGGTATAACAGTTGGCAAAATCCATAATGGGGCTATTCAGTAGAATGTTCTGTTCTCAATGCCTGTGTTAAAAGAAACCAACATTTATCTTAACTTTCTGTATTAAAGTGACTTGAAGATAAAGAAATAAAAGAGACATTTTGCTTTTTTAAAAGTGCTTAATTTAAAAAGTTTATATCCTAGATATTACTTGGAGTGCTATAATTTCCAATTTGAATTTTATCTTTTTCTTATAACAACTTCATTGAGGCAAAATTTTCTGTATTTAAAATGTACTAATTGATACATTTTGACATAAGTATCCATTCATTAAATAGCCCCCACTGTAAGATACCGAACTTATGAATTACCAACAAAGACTCCTGATGCTTCCTCAGAACCCCTCTGCTCGGCCTCACACCACGTATAGCTGAGTAAAGCCCTGATCTGCTTCTTTTCGTGATAGATTAGTTTGCATTTTCTTCAGTTTTATATAATAGAAGTCATACAATATATACTCTGGATTGTCTGGCCTATTTCACATAACCTAATTATTTTGAGATCAAACCATGTTATAGTGTATACCAATAGTTCATTCTGCTTATGGATGAGTAGTATTCCATTGTATGGAATCTATGCACCTGCTGTTTCCAGCTTTAGGTTATCCCAAAAAAAAAGCTGCTGTGAAAATTAGTGTGAAATTATTTTTATTGAAATACAATATTTTTTTATTGGTGAGATATCTAGGAGTAGAATGGTTGCATCGTATGGTTGCTGTATAGAGACTAAGTTTTTGAAGAATTTGATAAATTGTTTTTTAAAAAGATACATTGTTTTACCTTTCCACCAGTAGTGTATAAGAAGTTCAGTTCCACTACATATGTAGTGGTAACCAGTGTCTTTAATTTTAGATATTCCGGTATGTGGCTTGTACCTAATTGTGATTTTAAATTGCATATTTTAATAAATAATGATGTTGCACATCTTTCCTCATGTTTATTTTCCATCCATGTACCTTACTTGGTGAATAATCTGTTCACATATTTTATGAATTTTTTAATTAAATTGTTGGTTTTCTTATTATTGAGTTTTGACAGTTCTTTACATATTTTGATACAAATCCTTTACAAAGATTTCATCCTTATAGCTTGTAGCTTGTCTTTGCATTTTCTTAACTGTATCATTTAAAGAGCAGAAGTTTTCAATTTTTCTGATATCCATTTTATTCTTTTGTCCTTTTATTGATTGTGCCTCTGGGACTATTCTTAAGAAATCTTTGCCTAATCCATTGTGACAAAGTTTTATTCTATGATTTAAAAAATATTTTTATTGCTTTAGGATTTACATTTTTGTCTAAATGCAGTAATAAATTTTGTGGATAGTGGGAGAGAAGATCAAAGCTTATTTCTTAAATATGGTTATCCAATAGTCCCAACACTACTTGTAGAAGGATTATCCTTCTTTTATGGAAATGACTTTGCACCTTTGTAAGAAATTTCCATGTGTGTGAGTGTATATCTAATCTGTCTATTCTGTTCTGTTGATCAGTATGTCTGTTTTTTTCCTAAATCAACAGTGTCTTGATTATAAGAGCTTAATAATGTCTTTTGAAATGAGATAACGTTAATCCTATTTAGTTCCTATTTTTAAATGTTGTTTGGCTATTTTAGGCCTTTTGCATTTAAATATGAATTAGAAGTGATTTTGTCAATTTCTACATAAAAGTAAAATGACTGATTGACACTGAATTGAAACTGTAGACCAATTTGGGGAGAATTTATATCTTAATAATATTGAAATTTCCTACCCATTAACATGGGTTATGGCTTCATTTATTTTTGCCCTCTATCATTTCTCTAAACAATGTTTTATAGTTATCAGTGTCTAACATTATTTATCGTATTTACCATAAGAATTTTATAATTTTATGCTACTGTATATAATTTTAAAATTTTATTTTCAGTTTTTTGCTAGTATGGAAATGTAATTCATATAATATTGATATTTTAACTTGCAGTCTTTCTAAATTCACTTATTATTTCAAGTAACTTCTTGGTAGATTATATTTAATTTTCTACATGTATGATTATGTTGTCTGTGAATAATGACATCTTTATTTTCCAATCTGGATGCCTTCTATTTGTTTGTGTTGCCTGATTTCACTGCCTAGTACCTCAAGTACAATGCTGAATAGAGATGGTGGGAGCAGACAGCCTTGACTTACTCGTGATATCAGAGAGAAAACAGTCAATTTTTTTTTTTTTTTTTTTTTTTTTTTTTACCGTTAATGATGATGTTAGCTGGGGCTGCCCTCCCTTCCCCCTTCCCCTTCCTCCCTCCCCCCTCCTCCCTTCCCCCTCCTCCCTTTCCTCCCCTCTCCTCCCCTCCCTCTCTCCCTCCCTCCCTCCTTCCTTGCTTCCCTCCCTTCCTCCTTCCTTCCTTCCCTCTTTACCAAGTTATTTCCTTTCTTTTCCTACTTCAGTGATAATTTTTAAAGGAAAAAGACATTTTATTTTATTAAGCACATTTTCTGTATCTATTGGTATTATGTATTTCCTTTTTTTTTTTTTTACTTTATTAATATGGTGAATTACATAGATTCGCTTGAGAATTTTTAGTCATCATTTCATTCCTGCAATGAACTCAACTTAGCCATATTCTGTTATCCATTGTATATATTGTTCGATGGAATGAATTTGCTAAAATGAATTTAGAGTTTTTGGTGTCTGTGTTCATGAGGGATATTGGTCCATAAGCTTCTTTTGTAGATAATGCCTTTATCAAGTCTTCATATCAGGGTAATATTGACTTCATAAAATGAATTGGAAAATAGGACTTCCCTGTTTTAATTTCTCACAAAGTTTCTGTAGAATTGGTATTTTTCTCTTCTTCTTTTTTTTTTTTTTTTTTTTTCTTTTTTAAAAAATTTTGTTTCGTAGAGACGGAGTCTTGCTTTGTTGCCCAGGCTGGAGTGCAGTGACGGGATCTTGGCTCACTGCAACCTCCGCCTCCCGGGTTCAAGTAATTGTCCTGCCTCAGCCTCCCAAGGAGCTGGGATTACAGGTACATGCCACCAAGCCCAGCTAATTTCTTTTGTATTTTAGTAGAGATGGGGTTTCACCGTGTTGCCCAAGCTGGTCTCAAACTCCTGAGCTCAGGCAATCTGCCCGCCTCAGCCTCCCAAGGTGCTAGGATTACAGGAGTGAGTCACTGGTATTTTTCTCTTCTTATCTCTGATTGAATTTACCAGTGTAGCCAAATGGGTCTGACCTTTTTATTTTTTATTTTGTTTTATTTTGTATTTAAAGGGTTTTAGCTACAAATTCAATTGTTGAAATATATACAGAGATATTCAGATTTTCTATTTCTTCTGGAGGGATTTTTAAGTAGTATGTATTTTTTAAAGAGATTTTACCATTTCTTCTAGGTCTACATTGTCAAACATATTGGTATAAAGTTGTTCATGTTTTTGTTTTTCTTTTGTTATCTGTGGAGTCTATAGTGATGTGACATTTCTCATTTCTAATATTAATGATTTATTTCTTCTTCCTGTATGTTCCTGACGAGTCTAGCTGGGATATGTTAACTTACCTACTCAGAGATTCAACTTTTGATTTTTTTTTTAATTGTATATATTAAGTTTTTGGTACAATGTCATTGATTTTTCCCTTTTGTTTTTGTTATAACTCTTCTTCTATGTTCTTTGGGTTTAATGCACTCTTCCCTTGTATATTCAGGTGAATTTCAAAGTCAGTTTGCAAGCTTTCTTCCTTTCCAACAGAGATATTTAGTGGGAACAGCCATATTTTCCTAATCATTATATGTCATATTTTCCTGCTTGTGTGTGTCTCATAATATTGGATTAGTTTTCAGGCATTGTGAGGTTTACCATTTGGGTGCTGCTTTTTGTATTTTTGCATAACAAAAAGCTTTGTTTGGTATACAATTGATTTATGTAAAAACATTTTTATTTCAATTTTGCCTTTAAGAATTGTTAGGCATGTCTGGAGCAGTGCTCAGTTTAGGAATAATTACTCCCAACAACTGAGACAAGACGCATCTGTGTGTTTTATACTGATTGCCCGTGAGTCGTAAGTTTCTCCATCTTGGCTGGTAAGAATAGGCACTATTTCTCAGCCCAGTGTGAGTGCTGGGCACCACAATCTCATTCATTTAGATGTTCTTTCCCTGTCCTTCCGTGGTTTTCTTTACTGATCAGGTGAATACTGAAGTGGAAACCTGAAAATTTCCCGAGTTCATCCTCTGTTCAGCTCTTGTCTCTTCTGAACTCTGTCTTGTAAATTCTAGCTACCTTTTCCACCTAAACTCTCAGCCATTCTTACCAACTCAGAGAATCTCTGGGCTCTGCCTGGGTGTTCCCTCCCCACATCTGAAAACCCTGTCATAGCTGTAAGATGAGACAGTTGTAAGGCTTGCGTTATTTCCAGTCTTTCAGAGGTCACTGTCCCATATAGCCTAATGTCCCATGTGTTGAAACTGCGGCCCATGTGTTCCAGTAATTTCTCTGTTGATTGTTTCAGGGAGAAACGTAAGCTCAGCTCCTGTTACTCCATGCTTCTAGAAGCAAAAATAAGGACCTTATTTTTTGAGACATTTAGGTTTTAAAAATATGTTTGTTAGCTGTATTAGTCAGTCATCTTTAGGCTCATGTGCTCAGAAAAAAACAGGCCCCAAATCTCCTCATGTTAGGACAACAATTTTTTTCTCATGTTTCATGTCAGCTGGATGAGAGGAGCCCCTGTACTATGACAAACAATTGTCATGATAAAGGGGATAGAAATGAAACAGCTGGCACCAATGACACCATAGCATTTGCAGCTATTTCCTGAAGTCACGTTTGTTACATCCTGTTAGAAATCATAGTTGTGACAGAAGTACACTCATTCCACAGGGGCACAGCAAAGCACATGGCAGTAGGAAAGGATATATTATTCTCTCATAGAGAAGGAAAGAGAATAATTAGGGAAAGAAAAGAATCTACTGTTGTTTCCACTCTCTAAAGTATGTGAGAAGATATGTAACAGTGAATAGTTATAGGGTTATTTTTCTAGATAGCACTTAAATGGTTACAATGGCAACAGGTAAAGTATATGGGGGGATGTGTGTAGGTTGTATGTAAATACTATGCCATTTTATATAAGAAACTTGAATGCTTGTGAATTTTTGGTACAGTATACGTGGAGGTCCTGAAACCATGAATACCAAGGGTCAACTGTATAAATATAATATGTACATATAATTTTAAAGATGTGAATTGTATAATTATCTATTATATATATGATATATAAATATGTATTTCCCTGGAATACAAAACATACCTTCCCAATGATATCAAACCTTCTTTCCTTCCTAATTTTTTTTCTTATTTTAGGCATAGTACAGTGTTCATCTGAGGCTGATATTTGGGTGGCCTTCTCTGGAACAGAACTAAGACAAAATGGGAACCCAAGTAATGTTGATTTCTGATTAGGCTTAAAATTAGATAAGGAAATATAAGGAAATGAATGAGTTAAATGTGCTATCTATAAATATTTATGAAATTCTTGGCAGTGTTTTATAAAGACCACATTTATTCATCTTTACCATTTACTTTCCAATGTTTTTTTTAGATCATATCCTATGTTTTGGATGTGCTTTGCATGTATGTCTGCAAATCAAGTGTCTCTATGTATCTGTGGGCAACAACACAGTTATACATGTAATATATTTTTTATTATTGTAAATAAAAGAATTGACTTTATTCTGGAAGAAATAACAGTATTTAATTTAGTGTTTATCACTGATAAATGGATAGACAATGATGAACAGGCATGTAGTAAGCACTTAACCAGATTCCAGACATTCTACAAGGTACATACAATACACACTAAGTCATTTTCAGAAAATAGATACTTAAAATTCTAATTGGCCTGTCTTGATTTCACTATTTTTGTGACAATAAGCCAGAAATAATCAAATATTTTTAATAATGTACTCATAGGTCATGTTTTAAACCCCCATATTAAAAAAAAAGACTTAAATTCCTGTCCTTGTTGCAAATATCTATGTACATAGAAACTAGCCTTATTTTTTTGTTGTTGTTTATTGTTTTTTTTTTGAACCGATTCTCACTTTGTTGCCCAGGCTGGAGTGCAGTGGCATGATCTCTGCTCGCTGCAACCTCCACCTCCTGGGTTCAAGCAATTCTCCTGCCACCTCAGCCTCCCGAGTAGCTGGAATTACATGTGCATGCCATCACGCCTGGCTAATTTTTGTATTTTAGTAGAGATGGGGTTTTACCACATTGGCCAGGCTAGTCTCAAACCTTTGACCTCAGGAGATCCTCCCGCCTTGGCCTCCCAGATTGCTGGGATTACAGGCATGAGCCACCATGCCCCGTCAAGTATTCTAATAAGAGAATAAATATCATTGGCAGATGAGAAAAATGCATGGTCCCGACAAATTTCAGTCTCCTCTGGAACCTCCCCTTTTCAATGCTAACTTTAACAACTGTAATAGTGTCTCCTAAAATGCATTCATTTATCTAGTTTGAGCATTTTAAAATCCAATGTACAAATCCCAAGCATGGTAATCTTTTCAAATACATTTTGATCATGTAACTTCCAGGGCTTAAAGCATTTCAGAAGTTTCTGTTACTCTTTACATAAGGATAAAAACAATTCTTAAATAGGCTTATAAGCACTGTGTTTTGTTTCCCCTGCCTGGAACTCTACCTCATCTCAGATAACTGCCCTGTGATCAATGTGTCCCTGCCTTCTCTCCCTCCCTATTTTTGCTTTCCCTCCCTCCCTCCCTCCTTTCCTTCCTTCCTTCCTTCCTTCCTTCCTTCCTTCCTTCCTTCCTTCCTTCCTTCCCTTTCCTTTCCTTTCCTTCCATTTCCTTCCCTTTCTTTCCTTCCTTTCTTGTTTCTCTCTTTTGTTTTGTCTTCCTTCCTTTCTTCCCTTTTCTCTTGTTTCCTTCCTTCCCTTTTTTTTCACCTGCCTGTGACGTTTGCTTGTTTTGCCCTTTGAATCTCTTTATTCCACTTTGATTAATTTTCTTTCACTTATCCTTCATATGTCACTTTCGATATCACAAAGGCAGGAAAACATAAACAAAGGCAGGAAATCACTGCTCTCTTGCTCCTTGGAACTCCATTTACTTCAGAACATGTATCCTGATCTGCAATTATGTGTGTACTGGCTAAAGTTTCATGTTTGTTTTATCATTTATCATTAAAGTTTCTTTTTTTTTTATCACTGTCTTACTGGAATCTACCATGGGATCTGATGAAGCTGATGCTCACTACCTATTTGCTTAATGAACAGAAATTAAGTCCACACATATTATACCTACATAATTCAGTCCTGGAGTGAATAACTGCTGTGAGATGGAGTACTCTATTACTCTATTATGGAAGCCAAATCCATGTGAAGAGCGCGGGGCTGCAGATTAGGTGGCCTCAGTTCTAGTCTTGTCCTTATTCATTTACAGTTTGATGTGATAAGGAAACATTTTTCCAGGTCTCAATTTTCTCATTTGTAAGATGACAACATTGCATAAAATGATTTTGGAAGTCCCTTAATATTCGGTGATTTTATGTCAGTTTTAAAGAAAACGTATTGATTACTTGTGCTTTCTGACAGTAATTCCTTTTAGCATGGGCTTGTCCCTTCCAATAGCCCTCATAACAGAACTCTCGGCCATCGATGTAATAACATTCCAAGGATTCCTTAGTTTAATGCCAAAATAAATTACTCATCTGATAGGAAATGTATTTTTTCTTCCAGAAACCTACTATTTAAAATTCTCATAAACTTAAAAAGTGTAGATGCTGTCTAATCAAATACCTTCTTTTTTAGATAAAACTAAGTTCTGTGAAGATTAAATGGCTTATGAAATGTAGTTCCTGACAAGATAAAGTATTTAGATATCCTCAATTTATGTTTCATGCTCTACTTCTAAGTTAAGATAGGTCTTAGAGTGCAAGAGAAGCTCGTTTTAGAGAAATGAGACTTGGTTTCTTTGACATTGATTCTGATTTCCCCCTTCATTAGTCCCACTTATCTGAGTAGAGATTTTTAATTGGCAACACTAGAAATGATATTTTCTAGAATTTGACGAAGTACTGTGAATTACACCTTTTACTGGCCATGGAACATTGATATATTGTTTTCCTCAACATTGTTTTTTTACAGCTGAAACATGATTAATTCATATTCAAATAAATCAATGTGAATTCACATTTGATCGATTATTGATTCAGTTATTGATTATTTGAAACCACACTGTGATCTTATATGAATTAATATGTTTAGAATTTTAATATTGTTCTAATACCAATCCCTTGCAATATAATAGTTGGCAGGGAGACTTCACTGGCAACGCTGATGAACACTCATCTCTCTTGTATTTAAAATCCCTTAAGCAGGAATTGTCTTTCCTTGACTTTTAAGCAGATAATTTACATTCAAATCATATGAACAATATTTTATTGAACATTTACTTTCTTTAAGGTGTGCTCATTTGTGACAGTGTATTTTACTAATTTAAATGTTATGACTAAGGGTGTTGTCTGGTTTCTCCTCATTACTGGTGTAGTGTAAAGTACATGCATCTTTAGTAATGAAAAATCCAAGGAATCATACTGTGTCCTTTGCTTTGGGCACTCTCACTCGCCTGTAGCAGATTGCTTGGCAGTGATTCAGTGGGAGAGTCAATTGATTGGGGAAATCAGCTGCTTCCTTTTAGTACTAACTGGGACTTTACCCTATTCCCTGCTAAAATGATCAGGATTCTCTGATGGGTTACCAGCCTTGAGCCCTGGAGGAGGAAGAAGAGCAATAGGTGTTGCAAGTATTCATGACATTACAGATTGAGGAGGGTTTTTCAAGAATATTATCACATCTGAGGTTGTTACATGATTGGTTTGAAGAGAAGGTGATAATCAGAGCAGCTGTCAATGAGAAGATGGCAAAAAATAGGAGTCTCAGGAAGAGTGGAAAATGGTTAATTAGAACATTTGGATGAGAAATCTTGTTGAGGTTGTCAGGCAACATTGTGAGAAGTAGGGGAAGAATAGGGAACAGAATACGCACCATTTTTGAGAGCATATTGTGAGTTATTAAATGGGTTCTGAGATAACTGCAATAATTGGGTGAGCGTGTAACTGACTTGACTGCAGGGGGTGCTTCAGAGGTGACTGACAATTTGTAAGATGATGAATCTTCAGGACACAGGTGTAATACTGGTATGATTACAAGAGTCATTTTAAAACAGTAGAAATAATATTAACATTTTCTATATTTATATTGTAAGATATATATTCTCATTTGTAGTATTATGTAATCAACTTATTTTTCACTTTTATATTTTGTGCGTTTTTTTTTTTTTTTTTTTTTTTTTGAGACAGAGTCTCACTCTGTCTCCCAGGCTGCAGTGCAGTGGCACACTTTTGGCTCACTGTAGCCTCGACCTCCTAGGCTCAAGTGATCCTCCCACCTCAGCCTCCAGGGTAGCTAGGATCATAGGTATGTGCCACTACACCTGGCTATTTTTTACATTTTTTTTTTTTTTTGTAGAGATGAGGTCTCACTATGTTGCTCAGACTGGTCTCGAACTCCTGGGCTCAAACATTTCTCTCACCTCAGCCTCCCAAATTGTTGGGTGACTTAGTTTCTTGAACACTGTTTCTATAAGTGATTAACAGTTGCTGTTTCTTTTTTACACTATCAGCTTTGAAGAGAAGTAGTAAGACTGATAGTTATAATAGTATCATGAAATGGAATGAGAAGAGACTAAATTGGTAAAATTAAGCTTTGCTACTAACATGTACAAATTTTGGTGGGTATGTTTGTGTCACCAAAAATTAAGGCTTTCATTAATGTCAGAAATTAATTCTGATACTATGGCTATAGATAAACCTTTATGGCTTATAGGTAACTGCTATTATCAAATCTATAAATTATCAGTAGAAACTATAAGAATCTCTTCTTTCTGACCTGTTCAGCCACAGACACGTCACACACATTGATCCTTTTCAGTCCTTGTCAAGTGGATGAATGAAAGTAAATAAGACAGGCTAGATGACGTAATAGATACATAAATAACTAAATGTTGGTGTCCAATTAAAATTATTTTTCTTTACAAGAAATATGTAACTAATTGAGAGAACTGAAGCCAAAAGATAACTTTTAAAATGTGATTGGGTGATCTCAAAGGACGATTTAACAGAAAAGGCCTTAAAAAGAGTAGAAACTACAGTATATCAGGGAGGAAGAGTCTTCAAGGCTTTCATTAGAACACTGGATGGTGGAAAAAATGTGTTTATTTCTCTACATAATGTAGATGAATAAAATAAACCTATTGTAAAACAAATGTTAGTTCTTTGGTTATAATTACATAAAAGCAATAATGACTCTCAAATTTAAATCTCTATTTAACTTTTCTCCTGAACTCCAGACAAAAATCCAACTGCATACTTGACATCTATACTATGGAGTCTAATAGACGTCTTAACACGAATACTTCCCAACACAGGTTTTCATGTATGCCTACGCAGTGAGTCCTCTACCAAAGCGCATCATCTCAGTAAATTACACCTCTCTTTACCTGTCTGCCCATTGTGTAAACACTTTGCATGATCGTTGATATTTTTCTCTCTCTTTCTCCCTCTTTCTATACCCCAAATCAAATATTTTATCTCTACTTTCAAAATATATCACTCCTCTCGATCACTATCAATATCATACTAGTTCAAGCGACCGTCAGTTCTCAGCTGGAGTGTTACATCAGTCTATTCGATCTTCATGAATTCAGTCTTCTTCCAACCATCTGAAAGTCTATTCTCTCCAGTATTATTGTTTTAAAACTAAGTCAGATACTTTCTCAAGACCCTCCAGGTCTTTCTTTCATACTAAGGAGATCACCTAATGTTCTACCTTGTCCAACATAGCCCTACTTGGTCCACCTGCTTCCTGGCCACCTTTCTGAGTCTCCTACTTCTAACCGCTTTGTTCACTCTGTGCCTGCCATGCTGACTCTCTTAATTGGTGTGGTGCTCTGACACCAGTCCGTAGGAACTGTTTTCTGTTCTTCTATATGATGATCAGTCAAATGCAGCCCCATGAGAAGATACAGGGGAGGCACAAGAAAACGAAGATTTTTTATACTCCAGGGTCTTAGAGAGGAGTCATGGCACACTAAGCCGTTTCACAGGGAAAGGGTCCAGTTTTGGTCCAGGTAGCAAAAAAGGAAGGCAAAAGTAGCAAGGGAAAATCAGAGGCTAGAGCCTTCACTGAGAATTCTAAGAGAAAGGCAAGGCAGGGGAGGTAAACAGCTTCAGATTGCCTAGTCTGAGTAATTCCAGCAGGTTCTACACTATTAGGGTGCTCCTACCTAGTTGTGTGGTACCTGCTCCTGGGATGATGAAGGCAGAGGAATATTGCCACCTGGGGTTCATGAGCAGGATAAAGAAGGAATGCCTCCAGACGGGTTAGTTTGCATATCAATGGCATGCTCTAAGGTGAATCTTTTGCTATCTCTAAGACTTGACTAGGTATAGGAAGGGCAGTCTCTAAGTAGCCAGAGAGGGTTATTTTTTAAGATGTCAAACATCAAAATAGACATTATTGTCAACTATAGTCATCCTATTGTGCTACTACTGAACACTAGACCCTATTCATTCTATCTACCTATCTTCATACCTGTTAACCATGCCCGTTTTTTGTCCCCTTCCCACTACCCTTCCTACCTTCTGGTAACCATCATTCTACTCTCTATATCCCACATATGAGTGAGAACATGAGATTTAACTTTCTGTGCCTGGATTATTTCACTTAATACAATGTACTCCATTTCTATCTGCGTTGTGGCAAATGATAGGATTTTAGTTTTTTTTAATGGCTGAATAATATTACATTATGTATATCTAACTACATAATTTATTGTATAATTTGAAATAACTAAAAGAGTGGAATTGGAATATTTCTAACACAAGGAAACAATAAATGGTTGAGGTTATGGATATCTCAGTTATTCTGATTTGATTATTATACATTGAATCAAAATATCACATGTACTCCCTAAATATATTATGACTATTATGTATCTATAATTATTCAAAATGAAAAGTTAAGTGTAAATCTAAGTACGCTTCTTCACAAAAAAAAACCCATCCCATTGTAATATACAGAAAATTTAAAAATATCTAAATAAGTTTATAAATAAAAATATTTCTGTGTTCACAGTACAAGAATGAAGACCCTTCCACATCCAAATGAGGGAAGAGAGGGTGGAGTAGGCATACCACTTTTTTCACTGCTTTGTTCCGGAAATGTCACTTACCAATTTTGCCTCCATTGTACATTTAGGAACTTGCCACAGGGACACACCTGATGTAAGGGGACTTGGGAAATGTAGTCCCTGGATAAGCAGCTGATTCCTAGAAGCAACTCTACACTCTGGAAGGAGCAGTACAGATCTAAAGTGGACCTCTCTATGCCTCATTCGTTTTCCTCATTCCTTGGAAACATTAAGAATGTTTTCTCATAGAATATCTCATTTGCTCTTCCCTTTGCCTGGAACACCTTTCTCAGACCTTTTCATGGCTCATTTCTTCATCCTGATCTTTGTGAAAACATCACCTATTCAAAGTGGCCTTCCTGGTCACTCACTGTATCTTAAAAGCACCTAGCCTTGACTGGTGCACATATTTACTGCTTATTTTCTCTGTCTCCAAGGAGAGAAAGTTCCATGATTGCAGAGAAGGCCTATTTTATTGCCTGCTGTATTATCAGTGACAAAATTTGTGTCTGGCAAATTGTAAGAGCTACAGGAATTTAAATTTAGCGCTTTAGAAATTGAGGAGGGAATAATTGTTTCTAAATAAGAAAGTAACTATAAATTCTTTTAGTATATATGCAAAGTTTTATAAAGTCTCAGAAAATACAGAATGATATTCTAATTTCAAGTTGGACAAGTGGATTGATACAAGGTGACATTCTGGATTGTGGATATTGTTTTCCATGAAAGTAATAGCCATAACATACTTTTAAGAAGGCAATGACATGATTTGATTTGTCATTAAGAGAAAAATAATTCTGGGCCAGCATGGTGGCTCATGCCTGTAATCTGAGCACTTTGGGAAGCCAAGGTGGGCGGATTGCTTGAGCTCAAGGAGTTTGAGACCAGCCTGGCCAACATGGCAAAACCCTGTCTCTACTAAAAATAGTAAAAAAATTACCTGGGTGTGGTGGGAGCACCTGTGATCCCAGCTATTTGGGTGGCTGAGGCACAAGAATCACTTGAACCCAGGAGGTGAAGGTTGCAGTGAGCCAAGATCATGCCACTGCAATCTAGCCCGGGCAACAGAGTGAGACTCCGTTTCAAAACAAAAACACAGTTGCGAGTGTTGGGTAAATGCAGAGAGGGAGGGGGACAGACTAGAAAGCAGGAGACCAAGTTATTGTATGGCACAGGGAAATAAAATGTAACATAACACCTACATTTTGGAAGCAGAGTGTTGAGGATTTAATAATGGTTCCTATTTTTAATTATTCTCCCAATAATCTTATGATATAAACATTATTTCCCTCTGTTTTGCAGATGAGATTATTGAATTTCAGAATTCAGCATAAGTGACTCACTCAAGATTATAGAGTTCATTGGCTCAAATAGATTTGTCTGGTTACAAATTGATTTTTTGTTTTTAGGCAGTACAATAGACCCCTGTGAGATTAACAGGTCTGTCAGTTGATGATCGGGTGGGAGGGGAGGTGTGGGGGAGGCAGTGAAAATGATGGAGGCCATGTGTCAATGTCCGTAGATGATGTTAATCAAGGTAGAGGGCCTAAAGGGAAGAATAGATTTACCAAGGAAGGCAGTAATGGTTTCTGCTGCTTTATTTCAAGTCTCAAGTGCTAGGCATCTTACTCTATGTTAATGCATAGCAACTTATTGGAATTTGATTTCAGCTATTAATTTATAGATGGTGATTACTCAGCAGCTTTCGTTTCACAACTCTTAATTTTTGCACATTATTATTTTTAAGACTTTGTGATGACTATTTCTACTGAAAACATTTCCCAGCAACTGACATAAAGAAATTCCCTATTGGAATGAGAATCAGTGGCTTTTGGCCTCAGGAATGTAAATACATTCACACAGCCAGCAGTACCAAGGATCACTGTGCTTCTGCTGTTAGGCCAAGAACAGATTGGCTAAAGCGCAGCAAACATAAGTAATGATAAATGGTAGAATATCAAATTAGAACAGGTGTCTAGCAGGATGCCTCAAGGATTGGTACTGGGCCCAGCCTTATTTAACACTCTCATTAATGATCTGGAAAAGCAGGTAAGTGGTGTGTCAAGGTTGGAGAGGTGCTGTAAAAATCAGAGGGAAATGCAATATCCTGCAGACACAGTCTTCAATTCCAAAACACAGTTTAGTTTCAAGTGAATGAGAGGAGAGAACTGTCATGTAGATTGGGAATATAATTAGATTTATGTAACTGGAAAGTAAGTAACAAAATATTCAGGTCATCATGTTGGTTAATGGTTTTTAACCTTTTAATGTATAACTACAGAAAAATAATAGTATTTATTTGGAATCCTAGTAAAAGAGGTCAGGTTAGTTTGGAAATGACAGATGAAATTATTTCAGCTGCCTCAGGCTTTGTCTAGATGCTCAAGCACTGAAAGGCTAGCCGTCTGTCCTCCACCTGAAACCCATTCAAAGAAAAATGTTGGGATGATCTAAGAAAGGCCCATTTTTGGACAGATGTCTTGAGTAAACTTGTGTCTTTGATTAGAGATTGCAATCTAACTATTTCACAGAAAATGATATCATTTTGAATCTGTAATTTTAGAGAAGAGTTGTTTCAGGGCCATCTGTAGAGGTGGCTCTGATGTATTGGAATTGGAGAGACAGGTTAAGGTAGATACTTTATTTTTATGTTTCATTATCGTAGTTCTGAAGATGTTGCTAAAAAGCAGAGAGAGGGAGCAGTTTCTTTTGCAGGTGATGCAGCTGAGGGTGGTGGGAGAGAAAGTAACTTGCCCAAGCTCCTGCAGAGATGAAATCAGTATCCAGGTCCCTTGATCACAAAGTTCCGTGCTCTTTCCACCTTATCAAGGAAGACATGCTCTCCAAATATTCTGTATGCTTCCTTCTGTTTCCTGACTTCTTCAGAATTAGTTGGGGCCATGTGACAAAGCTAATCCAGCAAACTTTGAGCAGAAATGATGTATTTCAGCTCCGGAGTGAGATCATAAAAAGGTCATCCAATAGTTTTCAGTTTCTCTCCTTTTCTTGCAGATAGGAATAACATCTTTTCAGGTGGGGAATTCTTTGGCAGCCTGAATTCCTGAGCTACTGTGTTCAGCAGGGACCTCGTTCGGTCGGTGATTAACATGTAGCATGAAAAAATAAACCTTAGCTTGGCTTAAAAATTGATTTGGTAATACTGTACTGTCTAGCCCATCTTGAGTGACACAATATGAATAACCAAAATAATTTTTGCAAGGAAGTAAAATAATCCTTAATGATATGAATAAAATGGCTAAGCTCAAAATTCTAAAGATTTTATTAAATATAAATCCATAGAATCTATTCAGGTCGTGATTATTGGCATCAAGAATTTCTTTAAGGAAGGACATAGTTGTTCAGGAAAAAATCAATCACGAAATACCAATTTGCAGTAATATAGAATCACGGATCATGAAAAAAAAAATCTAAAGCCCTTTTCAAGTTATTTACATTTTCAGCCTTACTGCAATGCTGTTAGTAACTCCTTTCATTGGCCCTATTTCCAAATAAAACACAATTATACTATTTTGGGAATTATTGACTAAAGGTATAGTCATTTTTAAAGTAGCTTCCACAGTTTTCTAAGTGAGGCTAAAAACGTATTTTCCTCACCTTCCCACCTCCAAACTCTTGACCTTTAATTTTTCATAAATATGCTTAGAGAGGATCCACTTATTTTCAGTTGATTTAATTTAATACATTTTTTTCGAGATCATCCCTAGCTCCATAATTTCCTCTCTCTTCCAAGACTGAAAGACTCTTACTCTTCTTTCTTCTTTGAAGTTTCCTCCGCTTGCTCCAACCACCCCCCACTTTGCTGCTTCTTCCTATAGCAGAAAAATAGAAGGCAGCTGCCTGAGGGAACCTCTTCCTTCTTCCCCATCTGCAAGCACTTTCACCTTTTGCAGTTAATTCAGATTAGCTGAGACTCAACTAAAAACCTGAGGTATTAAAGGCATCCTCCCTTTCAAATCACATCATGTACTAAATTGTTAAGAAAAATCAGCCTAGGCAAGGATCTCAAGTCACAGAAGTGCTCAGATATTTCAACCTAACGCTTCCTGGACCTATGTCAATGGGTCAGAAAAATTCACCTAAAACACATCACAAAAAGGCACCGGCCGACAAGGTGCAATCACAGATCTGTATGTTTGGCTCTTCCTGGATTTTAATAAAATGTGAATTTCAATGTGTTTAGTTGGGTTTTTTTCTTTCCAGTTGACAGCAGCCGCCACGGCTAGTTTTCAACCCACCTGCAACTATTTTACTCACATATGACTTTATGTAGGTGCTTGAATTTGTGATCTCTGCCTAAACGTACACTGTTGACATTTCTGTTTAATGATCATTAATGTGGGTGCCTATACTTTGGCATATTAATTCACTTTTCAAAACCTGAATACATTAATACTACATTATTCCTGTAATGGAAAAAAGTGTTCTTTTCATAAATAGGTTACATTTAGTTACCACTAATTCATGTTTTATGTTCTACTATGCGTCTATATATAAAAAATCAACTGAGAAAAACAGATTAAGCATTTCAACATAAAACACAATAAAAATAAAAGGAATGATCAAACTACCTAAAAAATATAGAAAATATTTTTAAGTTCATGGTAATTGAATTATGAATATATGCAATATTATATTTATTTGGCAAGATTTTATACTTAATAAAAACCTATCTATTAAAACTTCCTGCCTATTTTAGGTAACATACATATTAGAAAAAACATTGTATTTGAAAGGTTGGATTAATGAATTATTTATATGTCTGTAATTTTCACTGTAATGTTTTACTGAGCCTAATATGCATAGGAAAGTAAACAAATCATAAATGGACAGCTCTATGAATTTTCCCAAAGTCAACACACCCACATACTCTGAGCCCTGATAACAAAGAGAACATTACCAAAACTGCAGACACCCTTTCATGTCTCCTTTGCCTTCTACACTTTTTAAAATAAAATCATATTTGCTTAAATTCTACAAAGTATATGTGTTAGCTTTTTCTATCTTCAATTATAAAGTTACACAGAAGGAAAAGATACACCCTGTTAAAAAAAAAAATGCTACCCATCTCTTAGATATGGTGGTCAAAAACAGTTGTCCATGCCCTCATTTTATTTCTAACCAACCTCTTGGTCTTGCCTGGTCTTGGACCACCTGAGCATTACGGAATTTTGTGTAAATTCAAGGATGTTTTTGAGCAACTTTTTAGGCTGAATTTTTAGCATAGAATATTAAGCTGGTAACATTCATGAGAAATATATTTAAAGTTCACTGTCAACCACATAATAGCTTTATTGATAGTGATCCATATGTCATATCAAATAACATAAGAAAGCAAATAGAATAGTTAGAATGTGATCCTCGTAAATAAAAGAATTAATGTCATGATGTCTGCAAATGCCTTAAAAAGGGAAATTATTGTGCACCTCAGTAGTGACTTAAGAGAGCATTGGTATTTCAACATAGTTTATATTATTTTTGTCATTTTTATTGAAACTGCTTTCTGCTTAATTGTTAATCTGTTTCTGTTGCTAGATTATAACTATCAATTACTATTTATCTATATGCCTCAAAAAAAATAACACAGCTATGCTTTTAAAACACTTTTCATTAAATCATTAATCAGGAATTAGGTATATGTACAGTGTGTGTATGTATTTGTGTATATACATACACACACACCACGCGCACACACACACACACACACACACACACACACACTTGTAGACATGTTTACGAGAAACTTAATGAAGTTGAACATGTTTCCCAAAGTTGTGTGTCTAGTACAATAAGTAGTAGACTGAAGTTCAAGTCCATGTCTATCTGATACCAGACTCTCTTGAACTCTGGAGCACTGTGTCACAGAATCATGAGCATCCAGGAGACAGCAGGGAAGGCTGGTGGTGGAGTCATGATAGCCCCAGATAACACAGAGGCTATCTTGTTTTGATTGGCTGCATGTGTGGGAAGAAGTATAGTCCCCTTCTATTTATTTAACAGTGAAGCAATATATTTCCATATACTATATCAAAGAGCACCTCCTATCCTCAAATACCTACAACTGAAACACCATGGGTATTTTGCCATCACATAATTTGAAAAATCTTTCTTTGACCTCTGTACTCTATAACATTTTTATCAGCCACACTCATCCATAGTTACCATCATGGACATATACACTTTTCAATTGGAAGAGAGTCATATTACGTTACAGAAGATCTGACTTCCTCATATTGTGAGCAAGGAAACAAACTGAGGTAAAGAGATATTTCCAAGTTCACATTATCACTTAGGAGTCAAATAAGACTTTTTACATAGCTGACTCCTTTCAAGAGCTCTTTCTTCACTTCTACTTCCTAAATTAAAATAGAAAGGAAACATTTACTTAGATTTTTCTTTGTACCACAAAGCTCTGATAATTTCCTTTTCTTCTTTCTAACATCAGTTTTCAAATACTTTTTCTAAAAAATGAGAAAAAATGTTATCATTGAGTATAATTTCATACTGAGAGAGCTTGCATGCCTTTTGAGATATTGTGACCAAATATACATTGAGTCTAAATGTTATTGGCTGACTTGTAATATAACCAACTGGGAATATAGTGACATAGGAATAAGCAGCATTCCTTTGCAACCTAAAATCACTGTGATGTGAAAAAATAAGTATTTTATCTACTCTGGAATAGGCATGCATAGACCTCTTTTAACAATAAATAGCACACTAGAATTTTATGGAGTATCACAGTTATCTGTGATTATTAAAAACATATAAAGTTAGAGGCAATTTAAACAATACAATTAAAAGCATTCTAATAGGTATATGTAGAACTCTGCAAAAGAAAGAAAGAAAGAGGCAGAGAAGGAGGATGAAGAATGATTGAGACTCTTTAAACTCTAATAAAATAATTGTAAACATTGACAATATTTAATGCTAAAAAACTTTTAAACAAATAAATTGATAGAACGCTTCTATGATCAACATGTAGTTAGCTTGGAAATATAAGTTACATATAATACAGTAAATGCTAAGTAAGACAAACCAAAAAAAAAAAGTTTTGGAAATCAAACACACCCATTTATCCTAATATACTTCTAAGTAACTGAGGGAATAATTAAATAAAAAACCAAATAAATAAAGTTGGTCCATATTTTTAATTCGATTTTCACAACTCAAATTCAACTTAAAAAATAAAAAATACAAACATGAGGCCGGGTGCTCTGGCTGACGCCTGTAATCCCAGCATTTTGGGAGGCCAAGGTGGGCAGATCAGGAGGTCAGGGGATGGATACTATCCTGGCTAACACGGTGAAACCCCGTCTCTACTAAAAATAGAAAAAATTAGCCGGGCGTGGTGGCGGTGCCTGTGGTCCCAGCTACTCGAGGGGCTGAGGTAGGAGAATGGCGTGAAACCGGGAGGTGGAGCTTGCAGTGAGCCGAGGTCGCATCACTGCACTCCAGCCTGGGGGACAGAGCGAGACTCCATCTCAAAAACAAAACAAAAACAAAAACAAAAACAAAAAAAACAAAAAAACAAAAACATGATAGGGAACTGCTATTTCAGTTATAAGATAAACAATTCCGGTGTACTAAGATGAAGCATATGTGGGGATGAATGAGTTAATTAATTTGACTGTGGTAATCATTACACAGTGTATACATGTATGAAATCATCATGTTTATTTCAAATACATACAATGTTTGTTTACCAAAAAATTAAAGTCACAATTATTCTTTTATATAGAAAAAGTATTAAATAATGCCATAAACTTGACAATGTGTAAATTACTTTTTATTGTATAAAAATGATGAAATGATTTCTATATTCTTAGAATGCTTCAGTAAGGTCTATGTTACTATAAATCTAAGCACATGTATTAAAAAATGGGAAACATTCTATTAGGCTGTAAAGTGTGAAAAGAAGAATAGTGAGAGATAAGTGGTGATAGAAATAGGAACAGGTCATTAGAGATTTCACGTACCTTGCTAAGGATTTCACAGATGGGAGGCCATAAAAGGATTTTCTTTACTGGATGAATGTATAATGTTAAGATTTTTGTTTTTAACAGATAATTTGCGGTGCTCCATGAAATATCAATTTAAGAGACATGAGGAAAAGGACAGTTCAAGGCCCCTACTAAGTACATGCCATAAGTAAGAAAAAAGAAGTCACAATGGGCATATATTAGGTGATGATTTGAAGGAGCTGGGGATAAAGGAGAGGAAGTACTAGATGAGTTCTGATGACAGTAACTGACATTAACTTAAAAGGAAACATTGAAGGAGATGCAGTTTAGTATAGTGTGGGAAACAGTATTTTTAGTTTGGGACTCTGCTAGTTTAGGGATACGTGTTGATCTTGTAAAAGAATATGTCTACAAGAGTCTGAGGTTCAAAAGAAGAAATTTACAATGTTGACGAAAAATTGATATCCATAAGCATATAAATCACGGTGGAAAACAGAGTAGTAAGGGTTTGTTCAAGGCAAACCTAGAGTGAGTAGATCAATAGAGAAGAAAGATTTCTATGCTACACCACTGAAAATTTAAGGGTTCATGTAGAAGATATTTTGGGATAAGGAGATCCAGGGGAAAGTAATCTCAAGGTAGCACAGGTAATCAAATTTCTTAATGATCACTCATTCCCCAAAAAGTAGGAATGTTCGTTATGTAATATTTTAAAAGAAAATAATAAGGCTTTTGGGATTAATTCATATTTGGGTTTTGATAGGCAAGTAGGATGTAAAAGCAGGACTTTGGTCTTCACATGATGAGCATAAATAATGAAGGTTTTAAAAGTTCAAATGATTTTTATTATGGAAGCCAGGGCATGAGAAACATAGGATATCATATCGAGAGTACATCCTGGATTTTTAAAATTATGATATGGAGTTATTTCAAGTAACAACAAGGAGTTTTATTGGTTTTAGTGTGAGTAATTTAGGGTGAGTAGACATGAAAAATTTTGAAATGTATTTACCTGTTTAAGTGACAAAGTATAATTGTACATATTTATGGAGTATAATTTGTTTTGATACAAATCCGTGTTGTGTAATGATCCAATAAGAGGTAGTCAGTGTATCCATCACCTGATGCATTTATCATTTATTTGTCGTGAGAACATTGAGGAGCCCCTCTTCTTGGAAATTTATAATGTACAATATTTTATGGTTAAATATAGTCACTCTACTGTGCAATAGAATGCCAGAATTTATTCCTTCTACCCATTTGTAAATTTGTTTCTCTTGAAAAACATTTTCTCATCCTCCTCTCCTCTTTTGCTTCCCTAGTCTCTGGTAACCACTGTTCTGTTCTTTGTTTCTACAGTATCCTCCATCTTTTTTTTTTTAATTTAGATTCCATATATGAGCAATATCATGCAGTAGTTATTTGTGTTGCTGTATCTGGCTTATTTCATATAACATCATGTCCTCTTTGTTCATCCATGTTGTTGCAAGTGACAGAATTTAATTCTTTTTAATAGCTGAATCATACGACATTGTTTAGGTATTCCATATAATCTTTATACATTCATCTGTTGTTAGATGCTCAGTTTGATTATGCATCTTGCCTATGGTGAGTAGTGCTGCAATAAACATGTCACTGCAGATATCTCTTCAATATAGTGATTTATGTTTTTTGTATATAGACCAGATCCAGGAGTGGAATTGCTGGATCATATGGTAGTTCTATTTTTAATTTTTTGGGGGAAATTCCATACTGTTTTCCATAATGCATTTACTAGTTTACAGTACCACGAACAGTGTGTAAGTATTCCCTTCTCTCTACATGTTCTCTAACACTGGTTTCCTTTGTCTTTTACTTAATAGACATTCTACCTGGAGAGAGATGGTATTTATTTAAATTTTAAGTTGTAGTTGCCTGACGATTAGCAATGTTGAGCATTTTTCATATTTGTTGGCCTTTTTCTTGTATTATTTTTAGAAATGTGTATTAAGGTCTTTTGTCCGTCTATTTTTTATTGTTGAGTTGTTTAAGTTCTTTACATATTCTGGATTTTAACTCTGGTCAGATAAATTTTTGCAAATATTTTCTGCTGTTTTGTATGTTGTTTCATCACTTAGTTAATACTTGCCTTTGCTGTAAAAACCTTTTTTTGCTTGATGTAATTCAGTTGGTATATTTTTGCTTTTGTTACCTGTCCTTTTGAAGTCTTATTTAAAAATTTCTTGCCTAGCCCAATGTCAGGAAGCATTTCCTCTTTCTTTCTTTCTTTTCTTTTCTTTTCTTTCTTTCTTTCTTTCTTTCTTTCTTTCTTTCTTTCTTTCTTTTTCTTTCTTTCTTTCTTTCTCTTTCTTTCTTTCTTTCTCTCTCTCTCTCTCTCTTTCTTTCTTTCTTTCTTTCTTTCTTTCTTTCTTTCTTTCTTTCTTTCTTTCTTTCTTTCTCCTTCCTTCCTTCCTTCCTTCCTTCCTTCCTTCCTTCCTTCCTTCCTTCCTTCCTTCCTTCCTTCCTTTCTCTCTTTTCTCTCTTCTCTCTCTCTCTCTTTCTCTCTCTCTCTTTTTCTTTCTCTTTCTTTCTCTCTCTCTCTTTCTCTCTTTCTTTCTTTCTCTTTCTTTCTTTCCTTGTTTCCTTCCTTGTTTCCTTCCTTGTTTCCTTCCTTCTTTTCTTTTCTCTCTCTCTCTCTCTCTCTCTCTCTCTCTCTTTCTTTTGGATGGATGTGGCTCCATTGCCCAGGCTGGAGTGCAGCAGCATGATCTTGGTTTACTGCAATTTCTGTCTCCCAGTCTCCAGCAATTCTCCTGCCTCAGTCACCCAAGCAGCTGGGGTTATAGTCGCATGCCACTACACCTGGTTAATTTTTGTATTTTTTGTAGAGAAGGGGTTTCACCATGTTGTGCATGCTGGTCATGAGCTGCACTGAAGCGTTGAATTCATTTTGAGTTTACTTTTGTATATCCTGAAAGGGAGTGGTCTATTTTTGTTCTTCTTAATGTGAGCATCCTTTTTTTTCCCAGCACAATTTATTGAAGAGATTATTTTTTCCCCAGTGTTCTTGGCAACTTTGTTGAAAATCAATTGGCTGTAACTGGGTAAATTTATTTCTTGGCTCTATTTTGTTCTGTTGGTTTATGTGTCTGTTTTTATACCAACAGCATGCTGTTTTGGTTTTTGTAGCTTTGTAGCATATTTTGAAGTCAAGTGGTATGATATTGTTAGCTTTTATCTTTGCTCAGAATTGCTTTGGCTATTTGGGGTCTTTTGTGATTCCATATGAATTTATTTTTTGTTTCTGTGAATAATGTTAGTTGTATGTTGATAGGCATTGCATTAACTTTGCAGATCACTTTCGGTGGTATGGCCATTTTAACGATATTAATTCTTCCAGTTTATGAATGTGGAATATCTTCCAACTTAATTCTGTCATCTTCAATTTCTTTCATCAAAGTTTTACAGTTTTCAACGTACACATCTTTCATCTCCTTGGATAAGTTTATTCTTAGCTATCATTTTTTGTAGCTATTGGAAATGAAATTATTTTCTTGATTTCTTCTTTAGATACTTAATTATTAGCCTATACAAATGCTACTCATTTCTGAATGTTGATGTTTGTATCCTGCAACTTAACTGAATTTGTTTATTAGTTCTAACCGTGTGTGTGTGTGTGTGTGCATGTGCGTGTGTGTCTGTGTGTGTAATCTTTAGGGTTTTATATGTTTAAAATCATGTCATCTGCCAACAGGGACAATTGACTTCTTTGTTTTCAATTTGAATATCCTTAATATTTTTTCTTTTGCCTAATTGTCCTGGTAGGACTTCTAGTACTATGTTGAAAAGAAGTGGTGAAAAGTTAGCATCCTTGTCTAGTTCCTATTCTTAGAGTGAAAGCTGTAGACTTTTTCCCCATTCAGTGTGATGTTAGCTGTGGATTTGTCCCATATGGCCTTTAATGTGTTATTTACCATTTATACCTAATTTGTTGATAAGTTTTTGTCATGAAGGAATGTTGAATGTTGCCAAATTCTTTTTCTGCCTCTATTGAAATGATTATATGGATTTTTGTCTTTCTATTGAAGTGGTTTATCACTTTTAATGATTTATGTAAAGACATTCTTGCATCTTGGAATCAGGTTCACCTGATCCTGGTGCATGATCTTTTTAATGTGCGATTTATATTCAAGGTGGTTATTGATAGATAAGGAGTTATTCCTGCCATTTTTTTAGTTGTTTTCGGGTTCTTTTATAGATTAATTGTTTCTTTCTTACTCTGTGTCTGTTTGCTTCAGTAGCTTGGTGGGTTTCTGTGGAGCTAGCTTTGTTTCCTTTCTCTTTGTTATTTATGTATCTGCTTTAACTTCTTTCTCTGTGGTTACTATTGTGCTAACATAAAATCTTGTGGCTAAAATGGATTATTTTAGGTTCATAGCAACTTGACTTTGGTCACATAGAAATACTCTACAATTTTTCCCTCTTCTCTACAATTAATAATTTTTTTGCTCTAATTTACTTATTTATCTGTTGTGTGTTCCTTAGCCACTAATGGGAGCTATTGCTTTTAAGCATTTTTACTTTAATCCTTCATACTGGAGGATTGAAAGATTTACACTGCACTCTTACTTCACTGGGCTGTTCTAACATTGATTTATACATTTATCTTTGTTGGTGGGTTTCATACTTTCATGTGTTTTGTGATAATAATTATTGCTCTCATGTTTCTCATTGTAGCACTCTTGAGTGTTCCCTATAAGGCCAGTCTTGTGATTGGCCTTGACTATAAGGCCAATCTTGCAGGCTAGGAGACAATGGGATGATATATACAAATTGCTTAAGGTAAAAGAAACTGTTTGCGAAGAGTACTATTTCTATGAAAACTATCCCTCAGAAATGAAGGAAAAGTAAAGACCTTCCCAGACAAGTAAATTTGTTTCTCATAAATTTGTTTGAGTTCTTCGTAGGTTGTGGATATTAGCCCTTTGTCAGATGAGTAGATTGCAAAAATTTTCTCCCATTCTGTAGGTTGCCTGTTCATTCTGACTGCATGTTCTCACTCATAGGTAGGAATTGAACAATGAGATCACTTGGACTCTGGAAGGGGGACATCACACACTGGGGCCTATTATAGGGAGGGGGGAGGGGGCAGAGATGGCATTGGGAGTTATACCTGATGTAAATGACGAGTTGATGGGTGCTGATGAGTTGATCGGTGCAACACACCAACATGGCACAAGTATACATATGTAACAAACCTGCATGTTGTGCACATGTACCCTAGAACTTAAAGTATAATAATAATTTTAAAAAAATCTTGTCTTCAAAATCAGAAATTCTATCTTCTGCTTGATCTAGTCTGTTCTTGAAGCTCTCAGTTGTATTTTTTATTTCCTTCATCGAATTCTTCAACTCTAAGATATTTTTAATTTCATCTTTCTCTTTGTTGAATTTCTCATTTAGACCGTAAATTGTTTTCTTGATTTCAGTGAATTATTTGTTTGTATTCCTTTGTATCTCATGAAATTTCCTTAAGGTCATCATTTTGAATTCCTTTTCAGACATTCTGTGAATGTCCTTTTTCTTTGGGCTCTGTTACTGGAGACTTATTATACTCCTTTGAAGCCATCATGTTTCCTTGCCTTTTCATGTTCCCTGTTTCTTTACATTGATATCATAACTTTTTTAGGGGAAGAATTTTTCCTATGGATGGGTTCTTAGGTGTCGATTAGTTATGGTATGTTGGTTTTGGTTCTGGCTAGTGTCTGTGGCCTCTGTGCAGTTTCTTTGGCTATAATTCTCATTAGCAATGTCTGCAATTGCCTCAGTAGGTTAGGCTACACAAGTTTGTGATGGTGGTGACACAGTATTGCTTGTGGGGAGAGTATCAGGTTAATCATCAGACCAGACATATGTAGGTATAGAGGCCTAACAGGCTGTCTGGTGGCTTCTCCGGGGAGGCAGTGGCTGCTACCAGGCTGGCTGTTGAGCTGTGCTCATGAATGTGTGAGTGTGACCTGCTGGGAGATTGTGCAGCTGTCTGTCCAGGGGGTTGGGGTCACTGCAAGATTGGAGGTCTGCCCAGTGTGGGTGGACTGGGCACAGAAGGTCTGGATGGCTTCATGGCACTCTGTCCAGAGAGTCAGAATTGCTGTCATACGGACTATTGGGATAAGTAAACGTACATGCAGGCATATCTGGACCAGGTGGCTCTTTGGCAATCTATTAAAGTGGACAGGTCCACTAAGGGACTGGCTGCTGAGCCAGGTGTGAGTGTTTGCAGGCACGGTGGATTCAGGTGGCTCTGCAATGATCTGGTGGGTGGGGGCATAGGGAACCACAGGGCTGACTATTGAACTGGATGTGGATGTGTGCTGGTTTGCCAGGTTGTCCATGGGCTGTGTGCAACAATGAGTGCACATGGACAAGTCATTCCGCTGGCTATTTAGCAGCTTCTCTGTGTTGCAAGTTCAGTTGTTCCCTGGGGGAATGAGGGTGGTGCCATGTGGGTTCAGACGTTGAGATCTTGGCAATTCCATCTGGCCTAGGCTCCAGGTATCCAGAGTTGTAGTGCTGTAGGCACCTGTGTGAATGTGGTAGAGTGACAGTGGTGTCTCAGGAATGGGAAGTCAGTTGAAACTGATCCCTAGGACAGAATGTACTTTAGAAATGGGTCTGGTTTAAAGATGGTGCTGTGCTGTAGCAGTTTAGGTTTCAGGGGTATGGGCTCCTAAGTTGACCACCTACTCTGAAGCGATGCAGCTCCTGGCTACTCTTCAAACTGGATTCAGGGCCTGTGTCGACTGGGGCTCTCTTATAGTAAACATTGCTGGTATTTTGTGGCAGTAGTGATGACCACTGGAGATCTGTTTACCTTTTCCCTGTAAGACAAAATCCTCCATGATGCTGAGGTGATCCTTGTAGGTGAGACAATATGGCAGACGCAGAATGCCTCCATCCCCTCTCTATGGCGTTATCTTGGGCTTCTGTGACACACAGAAGGAAAATGATGTTACTGAGTGTGCAACATGTAATGAAGTGTTGGTGTAACTACTGGGAAGGGAAGATGAACCAAAATAGCATGGAAGAAGCTATCTCTATAGATCATGAAATGGATAAAACTTTTAGTGTGATTTGAGGAATGATGATACCACTTGACCTTCAGTTTCTTAATGAAACTCTGGTATCAATTGTGAGCTTAGACACAGTCTAATTAAAAAATAATTGTGATATATGTATCTTGGTGTTAGGACTAAAATTTATAAGTGCTGACATGGAAAAATATAACATTCTGTTTGCCTTTCGGGCAGATACATTTGCTGTTTAGTGCATTTTGCTAATTGAATTAAATTAATACAACTTAATTAAATTAATTCATTTTTAAGGCTATAAACATATATAAAGGAAGATATGTGGAGCCTACAGTTCTTTTATCAGTAGACTCCTTCTGTTGGAGACTTCAGTATTACCAAATTATTCTGTGATTTTAACATGGTTAATTTCTTATATTCACCTCAAAGTCTAACAACTGAACTAGAGTAAGTTAGTATAACTGAGAAATTAATAACTCTTGAAAATTTGTTTCCATCTAACATCATTCCATTGTATGCTTTTTATGGTAATTATTTACATAGTTAATTATACTGATGAACAGAAAGTTGAGTTTCATAGTTATATATCTATACATATAAGGGAAAATTACTAAACAGAAATCAGTGATTATAACATTGTACTTGCTGACAAACCAGTAAAGTCTGAGGTATCCTGTATCATGCACTTATAACACACACTTTTAACTAATTTTCAAAGTGTTTAAAAAGTTTTTAATGAACTGTGGGCTGATAATGTTTTCTCCAGCCTCATCAGAGCATAGAACAGGCAGAAATATATTGAAGAAGAGTTGTGGAACTGTGCTGTTCAAACCAGTAACCACTCACATGTGTGTACTGAATATTTGAAATATGTCCAGACAGTCTGCATTGAGAGATGATGAAAGTGTCAAATTCACACTGCATCTTCGAGACTTAGTATAAAAAATGTAAACGTGTCAGTATTTTTAAAAATACCAATTGCATGTTGAAATGGTTGAAATGTGTTTGACATATTGCATTAAATGAAATGTATTGTTAAAATTAATTTCACTGGCTTCATTTTATTTTGTAAAAAGTGATTTGAAAATTTAAAATTGTATAATAGCTCACATTATATTTTTATTGGATGATGCTTCTGAAGAGGGTGGACCAGCATCAAATAAATTAGGTAGATAGTGTTCTAGTATTCTTTGTTTTGATAGGCTGTATTTTGCATACAGTTACTCCAAGTGAAGTCTTAAGAATCTACTATGTTTTCACACATAACATCAGTTTTCTTCCATAATATCACATGTAACATCACATATTATCAGATAATATAATAGATTGCCCTCAGTTGTAATATTTTATTCACTTCTCTGTCTCCTGGGTCTGGTTAGACTCCTCATGCTGAATGGAATAGTTGTTCACACTGCTGCCTTGATAATGACAAAATAGTTTGAACAGGAATAGGTACCGCATATTTCTATACATACTCTGTGTGGTACTAGTGATAATATTATTGTGATATTTAAGCATGTGCTGGCATAGGTGCAGACAATGAAGAATTCATAGTGATTTATTCCTGGAAGATATGCTGCCAGAAGAGATATTGTCATCACAAAGGTCCTGTTTTTATTTTTACTCCCCCATCTCTGCATCCATCTTGTCCTTTTTGTTTTGAAGTAAGTAGTTATGAACTACATGCAAACACAAAAAAATCATGTGAGTTGCTTGAAAAATTGGCAAATGTAATAATGAATTTTATTTTTGCCATTTTCCACTATGGACAAGGGTTATGAAACAAATTTTTCTTTGCCTTCTGTTTTTTATTTACTTCTAAATTTCAAAAAAAAAAAAGAAAAGAAAATTGAGAGAATCTACTCAAATAAATGAATCATTCTGCAGAAAGCTTTCAGCAGTCTACAAAGACACTGAGTACTTTCTTCTCAACATACACCGACTAATTGAAACATAACCCAAATAATAACAAATACACTGCCTTTTCACAGGATGTCATGTTGGGACAAATTGCTCCAATTAATAAAGTGAATTACCACACACCAGAGAATCTCAGTTTTTAAGTCAGATACATCAGGAACAAGAAAAAAAAGGGAGGCAGAGGAAGTAACCAAGTTCAGAATAATAGTTTTCTTTTTTTTAATGCCTATTACAGAAACAGCAAACATTAATTAGTATGAAATAGCAACTGTATGTATCTAGTAAAATTATAAATATTCCTAATGTGTTATATGGACACTTTGCCCTCTTTATAAAATTAGCATAGTTTGCTGAAAAAGTACTATTTTCAGTCATAATACCTTGCTCAAGAAAAAAGAAATAGTCTTAACTGATTTCTGCAAGGAAATGATGAGATTTAGTGATGAGAGAAGTCAACTCAACAAACAAACAAACAAACAATTCTCCAAGTTCCTACCTGCCGAGCTGGGAAGAAATTCATTCCCAGCCTGTGTCCTCCCATCTTCTCTGAACTCTTAAAATAATCCTGTGCTTAAGTAGGGTCAAATAACAGGATAGATAGCAGGTCAATTATTTCTTCGGCTATGAGATGCTGCTTTACATATTTGGTTCCTGCCTTCGATTCTTTCTTTTTATTTATTTTTAAATTTTTTTTAAATTTTATTTATTTATTTATTTATTATTATTATTATACTTTAAGTTCTAGGGTACATGTGCATAACGTGCAGGTTTGTTACATATGTATACTTGTGCCATGTTGCTGTGCTGCACCCATCAACTCGTCAGCATCCATCAACTCGTCATTTACATCAGGTATAACTCCCAATGCAATCCCTCCCACCTCCCCCTTCCCCATGATAGGCCCCGGTGTGTGATGTTCCCCTTCCCGAGTCCAAGTGATCTCATTGTTCAGTTCCCACCTATGAGTGAGAACATGCGGTGTTTGGCTTTCTGTTCTTGTGATAGTTTGCTAAGAATGATGGTTTCCAGCTGCATCCATGGCCCTACAAAGGACACAAACTCATCCTTTTTGATGGCTGCATAGTATTCCATGGTGTATATGTGCCACATTTTCTTAATCCAGTCTGTCACTGATGGACATTTGGGTTGGTTCCAGGTCTTTGCCATTGTGAATAGTGCTGCAATAAACATACGTGTGCATGTGTCTTTATAGCAGCATGATTTATAATCCTTTGGGTATATACCCAGTAATGGGATGGCTGGGTCATATGGTACATCTAGTTCTAGATCCTTGAGGAATCGCCATACTGTTTTCCATAATGGTTGAACTAGTTTACAATCCCACCAATAGTGTAAAAGCGTTCCTATTTCTCCACATCCTCTCCAGCACCTGTTGTTTCCTGACTTTTTAATGATCGCCATTCTAACTGGTGTGAGATGGTATCTCATTGTGGTTTTGATTTGCATTTCTCTGATGACCAGTGATGATGAGCATTTCTTCATGTGTCTGTTGGCTGTCTGAATGTCTTCTTTTGAGAAATGTCTGTTCATATCCTTTGCCCACTTTTTGATGGGGTTGTTTGTTTTTTTCTTGTAAATTTGTTTGAGTTCTTTGTAGATTCTGGATATTAGCCCTTTGTCAGATGAGTAGATTGCAAAAATTTTCTCTCATTCTGTAGGTTGCCTGTTCACTCTGATGGTAGTTTCTTTTGCTGTGCAGAAGCTCTTTAGTTTAATGAGATCCCATTTGTCAATTTTGGCTTTTGCTGCTGTTGCTTTTGGTGTTTTAGACATGAAGTCTTTGCCCATGCCTATGTCCTGAATGGTACTACCTAGGTTTTCCTGTAGGGTTTTTATGGTATTAGGTCTAACATTTAAGTCTCTAATCTATCTTGAATTAATTTTCATATAAGGAGTAAGGAAAGGATCCAGTTTCAGGTTTCTACTTATGGCTGGCCAATTTTCCCAGCACCATTTATTAAATAGGGAATCCTTTCCCCAGTTCTTCTTTCTCTCTGGTTTGTCAAAGATCAGATGGCTGTAGATGTGTGCTGTCTTCGATTCTTTTTTTTTTTTTTTTTTTTTTTTTTTTTTTTTTTTAATTTATTTATTATTATTATACTTTAAGTTGTAGGGTACATGTGCATAACGTGCAGGTTTGTTACATATGTATACTTGTGCCATGTTGCTGTGCTGCACCCATCAACTCGTCATTTACATCAGGTGTAACTCCCAATGCAATCCCTCCCCCCTCCCCCCTCCCCATGATAGGCCCCGGTGTGTGATGTTCCCCTTCCTGAGTCCGAGTGATCTCATTGTTCAGTTCCCACCTATGAGTGAGAACATGCGGTGTTTGGTTTTCTGTTCTTGTGATAGTTTGCTAAGAATGATGGATTCCAGCTGCATCCAAGTCCCTACAAAGGACTCAAACTCATCCTTTTTTATGGCTGCATAGTATTCCATGGTGTATATGTGCCACATTTTCTTAATCCAATCTGTCACTGATGGACATTTGGGTTGATTCCAAGTCTTTGCTATTGTGAATAGTGCTGCAATAAACATACGTGTGCATGTGTCTTTATAGCAGCATAATTTATAATCCTTTGGGTATATACCCAGTAATGGGATGGCTGGGTCATACGGTACATCTAGTTCTAGATCCTTGAGGAATCGCCATACTGTTTTCCATAATGGTTGAACTAGTTTACAATCCCACCAACAGTGTAAAAGTGTTCCTATTTCTCCACATCCTCTCCAGCACCTGTTGTTTCCTGACTTTTTAATGATTGCCATTCTAACTGGTGTGAGATGGTATCTCATTGTGGTTTTGATTTGCATTTCTCTGAATCAAGGGTATTCAGTTAGGAAAAGAAGAAGTCAAATTGTCCCTGTTTGCAGATGACATGATTGTATATTTAGAAAACCCCATTGTCTCAGCCCAAAATCTCCTTAAGCTGATAAGCAACTTCAGCAAAGTCTCAGGATACAAAATTAATGTGCAAAAATCACAAGCATTCTTATACACCAGTAACAGACAAACAGAGAGCCAAATCAGGAATGAACTTCCATTCACAATTGCTTCAAAGAGAATAAAATACCTAGGAATCCAACTTACAAGGGATGTAAAGGACCTCTTCAAGGAGAACTACAAACCACTGCTCAGTGAAATCAAAGAGGACACAAACAAATGGAAGAACATACCATGCTCATGGATAGGAAGAATCAATATTGTGAAAATGGCCATACTGCCCAAGGTAATTTATAGATTCAATGCCATCCCCATCAAGCTACCAATGAGTTTCTTCACAGAATTGGAAAAAACTGCTTTAAAGTTCATATGGAACCAAAAAAGAGCCCGCATCTCCAAGACAATCCTAAGTCAAAAGAACAAAGCTGGAGGCATCACGCTACCTGACTTCAAACTATACTACAAGGCTACAGTAACCAAAACAGCATGGTACTGGTACCAAAACAGAGATATAGACCAATGGAACAGAACAGAGTCCTCAGAAATAATACCACACATCTACAGCCATTTGATCTTTGACAAACCTGAGAGAAACAAGAAATGGGGAAAGGATTCCCTATTTAATAAATGGTGCTGGGAAAATTGGCTAGCCATAAGTAGAAAGCTGAAACTGGATCCTTTCCTTACTCCTTATACGAAAATTAATTCAAGATGGATTAGAGACTTAAATGTTAGACCTAGTACCATAAAAATCCTAGAGGAAAACCTAGGTAGTACCATTCAGGACATAGGCATGGGCAAAGATTTCATGTCTAAAACACCAAAAGCAACGGCAGCAAAAGCCAAAATTGACAAATGGGATCTCATTAAACTAAAGAGCTTCTGCACAGCAAAAGACACTACCATCAGAGTGAACAGGCAACCTACAGAATGGGAGAAAATTTTTGCAATCTACTCATCTGACAAAGGGCTAATATCCAGAACCTACAAAGAACTCAAACAAATTTTCAAGAAAAAAACAAACAACCCCATCAAAAAGTGGGCAAAGGACATGAACAGACATTTCTCAAAAGAAGACATTCATACAGCCAACAGACACATGAAAAAATGCTCATCATCACTGGCCATCAGAGAAATGCAAATCAAAACCACAATGAGATTCTTTTTTTTTTTGATACGGAGTCTCACTCTGTCCCCCTTGCTGGAGTGCAGTGGCCGGATCTCGGCTCACTGCAAGCTCCGCCTCCCGGGTTCAGGCCATTCTCCTGCCTCAGCCTCCCGAGTAGCTGGGACTACAGGCGCCCGCCACCTCGCCCGGCTAGTTTTTTTTTTTTTGTATTTTTTAGTAGAGACGGGGTTTCACTGTGTTAGCCAGGATGGTCTCGATCTCCTGACCTCGTGATCCACCCGTCTCGGCCTCCCAAAGTGCTGGGATTACAGGCTTGAGCCACCGCGCCCGGCCAACTGTCTTCGATTCTTATGGTGCTTCTGGGGGCCTCTTAGGAGCCTCTGATGCCTTTCGTTTCTCTTACTTTATACTGGATAGTCCTGTTGGTCCCGCCTTCCTAGTTCTGTGCAAGTGGGGATGTGGCTCTTTGAATCTTTGCCCTTCCTTCTTCTACCTCCTCCCCACGTTTAGGAAAAACTCAAACAGGGCCCTAGTTTTAGAGCTTCAGTCCCTTCTATACCCCACCTTTTAGGCTGACAATTTAAGGAGGTAGAGGGTTGTCAGGTCCCCTAAGACTTAAAATAAAGCAAATATGGCTTATTTGTTCTGTGATGAGATGTTAACACAGATATTTATTTATTTATTCTATTCTGTAAGTTATTCATATTTCAAACTCAAAGTAAAATACTTTTTCCTGTATCCTGTTCTTAATAAAACTGTTTCAAGTTATTTAACATACACATCATCAAAGACACATTTAATAAGTGCTGCATATCGTGCTAGGGACTCCATAGACATGAGTTCGTTATGTTTTGTAGCACTTGTGGATATCTGTTTTTATTTATTTATTTGTTTAGTTAGGTTTGAGATGCAGTCTCCCTCTGTTGCCCAGGCTGGATTGCAGTGGCATTATCTCAGCTCACTGCAACCTCTGCCTTCAGGGTGCAAGCGATTCTCTTGCGCCAGTCTCTTGCATAGCTGGGATTACAGGCATGCACTACCATGTCCGGCTAATTTTTTGTATTTTTAGTAGAGATGAGGTTTCACCATGTTGGCCACTTTGGTCTCGAGCTCCTGAACTCAGGTGATCTGCCCACCTCGCCCTCCTAAAGTGTTGCGATTACAGGCATGAGTCACCACTCGCGGCCTTGTTATTATTATTTTAAGTTTATAGGTGACATAATGGCGACCTACAAACTTGGAAAGACTTGCTACTTCTGTGTACTGGAGCTGGAATTTCACAGCAAGATTTTCTCAATCCAAAAGTGTTTATTATGATTTTCCCTGTTACTTAGTCTTACTTGACTTCATTTTACTGAACAAAATAAAAATATATTTTCCCCAGAGTTGTGTAACTAAAAATGTATCAGATTTGCGTTTCTGACTGTTATGAATTAACCTGCCCACTGTCTCTTCCATAAGCTTTTGGTTGCATTTTGTCTGTTTTCTTTCATCTGTAAGTGGGCAAATTAACATTCAGATTTATTTTCCTAAATCTTAAAATGGAGGTTACATTAAAAATGAAATTTCATATGAAGTGAATACAATATACATGTATTCCTCTATATTGAGGGAAAAACTCTTCCAAAGATAACCAGTAAATCCCTAGTATATTAGGATGATTTTATGCGTTAAAACAAATCTTCATCATATTTGAACTCTTGGAGTCAGTCATATGGTGATGGCTCTCCCAGAATCTGCAATGCATCAGGTTTTCATAGTCAACAAAATTATTTCAAACTTTAAAATTTGTGTTATTTAAAAGGATTTAACATTTCAGTTATTCCAATTTATTTTAGGCTCTCTTCAAATTTACTGAGATATAACATCCAGGGCCTTGGGAACACACTTCTTGAGTTATATAATTATATAAGTCTGGCATATTATTCAAGAACATTAGGGAATATCCTCAAAGGAAGAGTTTTCTCAGCGTTAGTGTCAGAAGGTTTGCAAAATGCAATGCTTTTTTTCAGGTTTAATAAGCATGCTTGATAACTATGGAAGCTCATCTATTAATAAATGAGACTTACAGCAATAACTAGAAAAGCACTGTTAAGTTAAATCTTCCAGAAGATAGGAATGCAGAATAGTCATTTAAACCATCTGATTGTCTTCAGAATCATCTTAATTATTCATTAATTATAATGCACAAGAATCATATGATCTTTTAGCTCACTTGTATAGTTTTGTGCTGAATATATTTTAGGGTGTTTGGAGACCATTTAGGTTGTGATATTACAAAACAAGATACTCAGTCTCAAATTATGGAAAGAATTCAAATGAAGCCAACCTTTGAGCAGACTGAAATATTCACGTGTGATGTTTTCCTGAGTCATTCTTTGGGGTCATATTCCAGACCTGTGTTTTACCTTATTTACAAACATATACACTGTAATAAATATATTTAAAATATCTGACGTGGCTAACAGATTTATGTAACAATGCATAGGCAATTTGAATATTATATTTATTGCCAACTGTGTATATTTTTGGTCCTTTTAGCAGGGCAGAGACAATATTCTCTAGATGCAAATTTAAAGTTAAATGAGTCTGAATGTTGGAAAAAATAAATTGATTTAAAAGTAAATATTTTTTCCCAAAAATTTGCTTTAAAAATATTTATATAAATTTCAATATCATTGTGTAGCATTTTACATATGTATGTATTTTAAAATATCTTTAAAATATGTAAGTTGCTTCAAAATTTGTACTGTTTCAGTTGAATTTAAGAAAATAATATTTGCTGATACTTTACTATAAGCTTGGCCCCGTCTAATCCCTACAATCCCTTTCCATACTCATCCCATACCCATTCCTGAGTTGCATATCATTCTCAGGATACAGATGAGGACTCGAGCTCAAGATAATTAATTCATGAATGCAGAAAACAGTTATAATTACTTAAAAATCAAATGCTTATATATAATTGAAATAAAAGCAGTGATATCTTTGTTGTTCCACTAAAAACATTCATTTTCCAAAGTTCTATTTGATCTGAAAGGGAATTAGAATAGCAGCTTTGAAAATAACTTGGGTGAATATCTTCATGTGTCATTTGTGTTACCTGGAATTGCTTCCGTTTAATCATGGCAGTGCTTCTCATAGTCAGAAGCTGTGCTTTTGGGGAGAGGAGACAGTGTGCTCTTTTAATGGCTGTTCTCCAGATTCTATGAAATTTATGTGAAAAATTGATTGTTCAAACAAAATCTTCTCTTTTTCTGACCCTCTCCCATAACAACTAAAAAAAGTGGAGTGTGATACAGAAAAATGAATGAATAAATAAATACATAAATAAATAAGGACGCTGTGCCTTTCAGTGAGTGTTTCATCGTAGGCACATCACTTAGTATCTCTGATGATCTCCAGGTTGCTTTTGTTTTTGTTTTTGTTTTTGTGTGTTTTATTTTTCATCTATAAACAAAGCCTTTGGATTAGAGCAGTGCTTTTTCACTTTGTTAAAGCAGTACAGCTCTATCATTCAAATAAAGATTATAGGTGGGATTTGATATGTATAAACAGAGATGTAAGTTAAATTTTGTTGGAATAAATTTTTATTGTAAGTTTCATTTCACAACATTCATTTATTACAAGGACACTAAATGAAACCCTGAATTCATTTTAATGAACATAAAATATTTGAAATCTAAGTTTGTGGTAGACAGACAAGTTATTCTATTAAGATTGGATTCTAGTTTATTTCTGTATTCTACATTTGTTATAGAAAATCCTGACACTTTTTTAAAACTTCTTTTTTATAAGCTTAGCTTTCTTCTATTTCAGGACACTACAATTAATCTAGAAATTTGGTGGGGGGAAGGTACTATAAAAGTTGTACATCAAAATCTAGTTCCAAATAATATAAATTACTAACATCCTTTTAAAAATTTTTCCCAAGTGAAGGGGAGTAATGATAGCATTTAAAAGGAGGATTAATTCTCTATGTTATGCAGAAAATGCTTTTAAAATATTTTATATTATAGTCAGTAGTGTGTTGGTCATTGTTTAATAAGAGGCTCTTCAAATAAACAAGTAAATCAACAAGGCTGAATTTATAGTGTTTACCAATTTCTGTGGTGTAAATACTGTTGGTGTAGCTGATTTCAAGCTACTGCCAGGAAGTCACTGAAACAGAGGTTGAAAAATAACGTATCCAGTTAGCTCTCTCTTGCTGATTTCTAGCTATCTCCAGTGCAATGTCCAATTAACTGATATGGTTTAAATTTGTAATGTAAAACACCTTAGATACCTTGGATTTTTGTTTGATAATAAATAATGCTTTCAAAAGAGACATTAATTTTTGTGCCTGTGGTATTGAAACTTGAAGCTTCAATCTCATTCCTGATACATTATTACATTTTTAAGTATGATGATGTGTTAGTGGAAATATTTGTTTGGTTAAAAAAATCAGCAAAGCATACACACTGCTGCTCCAATGCTTAAAAAATGTTAATGTGAATTTTTCTTTTAGGAAAATAGAATATGATCTTTCTCATCACTTCAAGTATCTGTAACAATACCTTACTTCAGGCTAACAAACACAATTTGATTCAAATTAAAGTTCTAAAACTTCTTGATTTTTTGATTTTCAATAACAGAAAAAAAATTGCCTTACCAAATTCACAGTTTACTAATTATATTAAGCATCTTCTTAACAGCTAGTGTTTATGTAACATGCCATGATGATATGAACTCATTTTTAGTCTCTAGTCCTAAAATTTTCTTGCCATTACTTCTGTACCTTCAGCACTGAAATTTCACACTTTTTCTAATATAATCTGTGGTATGTTAAAAACAGATCTAAAATATATACTTTTTCTTGATTTATATGTCAAATGTTTAATGTATATGCCAACTTGAGTTTCTTAAAATAAGGAAAAAACATATAGTTAAATTATAAGTATCTAAATATTCACCTAATAAGCTATAAATAGTTTCTTAAATCTTAGCCTTTTAACTAATCAAAACATTTCTCTTGGCTTGCATTCTTAAACATCAGAATTAATAGTACTTTTGTAGTATCTTGCTAATGAACTTATCTGTTCCATTATCAATAACATAGGAAATTTTCCCTAGACAGTGTGCAGTCCTCCCTCATGGGTACTGCAGTCACTTCTTTGGATGTGCATTTCCATTTTCAGATTGAAATTATACGTGCATGAATTTTGATAATATTAAAGCCCTTCGCCTTAAGCTATAGACAATTGAGGGGCTAGTATTTGTTCTACTGTGCTCCACCTCAAAATAATGATATAATTTGATAGCAACCGTTGAAATACTGTCAATACTTCATTAAATAAATAAAACAGAGAATTGGTAATTTTTATTACCATACAAAGTGGTTTCTATGCAAAAAAAAACTATTGCTGGATTTATCTTCAGGACACTTTGTGTTTTTACCACCATGCAAAGTTCATTTCGTATCCTTCTATCAGTGTCTTCATCATTGTTTAAAGAATCATTTGGTGCCAGCAAAACAAAGTTTTTCATTTCGTCATGATCCTGGCATGTCTTATATTCACGATGAAATTTTCTTACACATTTCTCCTTTGAAACAGTTTGCTCTTTTAAAGGTGATTATTTCACTTTTTTAAAAAATAAATGACTCATATACCATATTTTATTTGTTATACAAGTCCCCCTAACATGTGTGTCGTGGTCAGTGATGCCTGAGGCCAGTCCATGGGTGGTAAAATAATTTAGCAAGACAGGAATACATTTTAAAAGGCAGATTGATTAAAGAAAAAAATACAATGCCAGGGAGCAATGGTCAAGACAGCAGAACCAAGGCTGTCTGCTGTCTGCAAACAAGAATGGGGCTGGAGAAGGAGTTTTATAAGGTCCTGCTGCCTGAGCTGAATGCTTGCAGACACGATGCTTCAGCACAGGTGGGCTCTGAGTTGAGTGCCTGTAACAGGACGCTTGGGCGCTAATGAGTCATTTGCAGTTCACCCTATTTCTTGGAACATTCGCTCCTGTTTATTCCATCGAAGCCCATTTTACAATTTGTCTTTTAACTCCCTAGGGCTCCACAATACACATGCTGAAACACCATAATATATGCCAATTTCAATAAGCAATGTTTTGTATATTTAATTTTGGGTAGGAAAATTATTGGCTTTGGTAATATATATATATGTGTGTGTGTGTGCGCGCGCGCGCGTGTTTCTCTCTCTGTGTGTGTGTGTGTGTAAAATGCAGACCATCTTATTCATAAAAAAGGCAGCAGCAAATGATCATTACTGATTTTAATTAAATGGTGATTTTGAATCACTGGCTCGTAAAATCGTTCCTCCATGGGAGTATCTCCTGAATATGGGTATTTATGAAGTGTCCGTGCTTAAAATTACTTTTTAAAGGATTGAATTAAAGTATAATATCACAAAAATGCTAGAATTATCCAGACAGCTGTTTTCTTTTTTCAAGAACAAATGTTTATTTATGTTTTATTTATATTTTTAGTCATATCCTAGGCATTGTAGCTTAGTGATTTATTCACGGGGTGGCACCTTCTAAATGCACATTAAGGGTTTAAACTTTTTGTCTTTCTTATTCCCATGGAAAGGTTGGGAGGAGGGTTTAGGTAGCTGATTCCAAGGTTTTCCCCTTGCCTTTCTAGAGTGCTGGTGCCAGAGGTCAAATTCAACTCAAGATATTCAACCTTCTGGCTAAATCATAGCTAACCAGCCCCTCATTTCCAACATATTCTTTTCTCTCAGGGGAAGATTTGTTCCTTTTCCAACATCATTCTCTTTCCTACTTTCTTTTCCATGTTTTAAAAGTGCTCCTGCCCAGGATCGAGTTTTGCTAGAAAATATCCCTTCTCTCATATTTGGACTGCTTTCCACGTGCTACGATGGGATTTGATCTCCAGTCTGTCAGTTTCTTGTTAGGATTTGCAACTTGCCAGGTTTCCCCATATTTCAGGCTGCCTTTCTAACCATTCCCTTGTATATTTTTAAAGCACATAAAAATTTGGTGCTCTTTTTCCTTACCTCAGAACATTTTGATTTTTTGTCAGTGAATCATTTCAGTCATTTCTTAATTTGTTGACTGCATGATCTTGATCCTTCTAGCAATAGTTTTCTATCCTTTAGTCTTTCCCTGATTTTCCCCCAACTCCAAATGCAACTCTACAATTTCCTCACGTTTATTTTTGGCATTCTATGTGGTGTTTCCCTGATCTCTGTCCGTTCTTACCTTGGCCATTTACTTTATTATCTGTTCTCTCCCTGGAAGCAAACAAGACGAGAATAAACATAATCTATTTGTACTTTCTTATATTTAGGAGTTTAAGCATTTTAGTCTTAATAGGAAAATTATTGTTACATTATTTAGTGCTATATCCATCTTCCAAATTTATAATTTGCTTTGTAAGTATTCTATAATAAGTATATCACTTACCACACTTCATAGAAATTTTTCCCCATAAAAATGATTCATTTTCTTAGTAAAGCAAATGATATTACATATTCAAATATCAATGAAATGCCAGTAGCATATGCATATATTCACTGATGTAATGACCAACCCCTATAATTTCTTTTTAACATCTCTGTTTCAATACACTGAATTTGTATACACACACACACACAACACAAACACACACACACATATATACATAACCAATATGATCTCCTTATTTGGTATTTATAGGTTTGTTGTAGATTGGCTAGAAGGAATGGTCACTTTTCTTCAAAGAGTTTCTAACTTATCAGTCATTCAATATCATTCAGAAACACTCATAATTGAAATTATAGTTATAAAGTTAACCTGGTATTTGGACCTAGTTTCCTTTGTTCTTGATATCCTTTGGTGTTTAAAATACTAACATGAACAGAAGATAAAGCCATTATGGTTGTCATCTTTTTATCCTAATGTTTTTCATTTGCTTGTGTGGTATATAAGTGAGACTAGCATTCTACCTCTATACTTTGAATTTTTTAATGCTGAGTAGTGTAGTGTATTAGTCTGTTCTTACATTGCTATAAAGACTTACCAGACACTGGGTAATTTATAAAGAAAAAAATGTTTAATTGACACACTCTTCCACATGGCTGGGTAGGCCTCAGGAAACTTACAATGATGGCAGAAGGGGAAGGGGAAGCAAAGCACGTCTTACATGGCAGCAGGAGAGAAAGAGAGAAGGTGGAAACACCACACAGTTTTCAAAGAACCAGATCTCCTAAGAACTCTATCAGAAAAACAGCATGGGGGAAGTCTACCTACATGACTTAATCACCTCCCACCAGGCCCGTCCTCCCAAACCTAGGAATTATAATTCATGATGAGATTTGGGTGGAAACACAGCCAAACCCTATCAAGTAGCTAATGAAATTCATAGAGATGCAAAATAGAAAATGTTCCTTTCCGTTTTCATACGTGCCTTACATAAACTTATGGGCCAGGATTAACCGCTTCCCTATTCCTCTTTTTGCTCTATCTATAGTATGAGGTACAACAGGTTAAGAATTAAAAAAAATTTAGATACACCCACTAGAGTGATAGACATTTTTATGTCTTTTTGGTATTTAAAGTTCATGTACCTGATTTTTCCTAAACACATGTGTTAGGATCATGTATTTCCAGATGACTAGCAAACATTTATACTGTGCCATGAAAAAAGGAGGAAGAATATAGAACTCACATCTTGAAAAAGCATAGATGCTGGTTCAATGATGAGATTTAATCCTGAAGAATATTTCTTACAGGTAGAGTACATAATAGTTTTGGAATAGCTAACCTCTGTGCAAAACAGTGGTTTAACAATTATCTACATTTTTTCTTTTTAAACATTACGAATTGTTTTAAGAAAATACTTTTTACAGAAATGCCTCTGTTTATAATATTTATCAATAAAAGTCAGAGACTGCTTTTTGTGCATCCAACCTCCATTTCTTCCTCTTCTCTAGTAAAAGAAGCCTATACTTAGCTATAAGACTACATTAGCTTAGGTTTGGGTGTGGTCATGTGAACAACTGCAGGCCAGTGAGAAGTAGGCAAAAGTGCATGAGATTTTTAGAGAAGGTTGCTTCAAAGGAGCAGATTCAGCTGGAAGGTTCTACACTTAAAATTTTTTTTTTTTATGTTATTTTGCCCTTGCGACTCCCTCCTTTCTCTGCCTGGTAGGTGAAGTCCTTCCAATTCACTTCTTAGTTCGGAAGGTGAACTTGAGTGTAGAGGTCAAATGCTAAGGATAGTTTAATGAAAGGATGGTAGAATCTTGAGTCCCTCATGACTTTGCAGAGTCACCATGCCAGGGTTAGACTGGTTAATGCTGGGTCTTTCTTTCACCAGAGGTCATTGGGGTTCTGCTACAAGTAGCTAATTGTACTCTCTATCAGATACTGAAAGAAAATCAGAATTCTCCTGGAAATCAACTTCTGCCTTGCCTTTTTGTTAAAGTGAATCTTTATTTAAAGGGTTGATTTTTACAAAACGCATCCAACTTTTTGTTCAAGAGCATATAAGTATAATAGAAAAATCAAAAGTTTAGAAGTGTCAGTAAAGGTCATCTCATTAAGTCCTCAAATATTATTTTAAATTACTATGATGAAGAAATAAATGTATTCTAAGTATCTTTATAAAATAAGTGTCTTATTGCTGTATCTTTTTTCCATTATTTTCTTCCAAAATATATTTTTAATGTCTGAAAGTACAATTAAAAATTAATTTAATATTTACATAAAAATAATTCTGTAATTTGTATAATACCATTTCTGAGATCAAGAAAATTGAGTAATACTTTTGCTTTTTCAGAATCCACTACTGTATTATGGTAATCTTCTTATTTACAATATATGAAGTGTAATATGTAGGCAGACATGAGACATTTATCTAGTAACAAGATTTTTTATTAATTATGTAATGTATTTAAAAGCATTTTTATTCCCATATTTTTACTATACATTTCAGATGGTTTTAATAACAGTGCTTATTTAAAATTGACATAATTTTAGTTTTATAATAGAATGGACTTTTTAAACAGATTATTTAGACACATGTTTTCTTAAATTACATAATCTAATATAAAAAGGAAGGTAATATGATTATAGGGTACATTTTACTTCATACTCCTTTTTCACTTAAAATGTGTTAAGTGTTTTAAAATTATTGTTGAACAGACTTCATAATGGTTTAAGTGGCGGGATTACTTTACCAAGTTAACACAGTATAAAATGCTAAAGCATTTCCAAAGTGTTCGGCACTAATATTTCCAAACTCTTGCTTTTTTTCTTTCAGAAACAACATTGTTAATAACCATCTTCATGTACATAGTTTATTTTTCTGTCTTCTGTAAGTTGCATTTAGGTAATGATAACTTTGATAAACGAGTGTTCTTCCAGAGAATGGCATCTATAAAATTAAAACCTGTAAGTAACATACTTTATGATAAATAGTTTTAGAACTCAAGATGATGAATTCTAGAATAAAAGAAGTGGTAACCGTGGGGAGAGGATTATTGCCTTCCAAACTCCTGTTAGAAAAAGGACTTGTATACTTTCTTCATTGATTTCTATACTTCCCTCATTGGGTCAATGAGTTTTTATATCAACTGGGTGGGAGTTTTTAAAATGATTTCTGTACATAATAACATTTTCTAAAAGTGAAATGGCCAACTAATAATGACATGGAAATCTTGAAAACAGTGATAGTATTTATTTGATGCTTAAATTGTGCTGGATACTGTACTGGAAAATTTAAATACAGACTTCATTTACTCTGTACAGGTATGCTCTGAAGCAGATGCGAATGAGTTTCTTAAATAGTGTCCAATTATCACATGACCTGGATGGTTCCGCCTTTCTAATAAAAACATATTGATATATATTCATGGCACAACAAATATGCATGATGTATCAGTGTGTTCTCACACTGTTGTAAAGAAATATCTGAGACTGGGAAATTTATAAAGAAAAGAGGCTTAATTGACTTACAGTTCCACATGGCTGGGGAGGCCTCAGGAAACTTAAAATCATGGTGGAAGGTAGCTCTTCACAGGGTGGCAGTAGACAGAATGAGTGCCAAGCAAAGGAGGAAGGCTGTTATGAAACCATCAGATCTCTTGAGAACTTACTATCACGAGAATAGCATGGGGGAAACCATCTTCATAATTCAGTTACCTCCTACCAAGTCCCTCCCACCACATATGGGGATTGTAGAAACAACAATTCAAGATGAGATTTGGATAAACACACAGCCAAACCATACTATTTCACCCCAGCCCCTCCCAAAAGTCTTATCTTCATATTTGAAAACATAATCATGCCTTTCCAAGAGTCCACCAAAGTCTTAACTCATTCAATTATTAATCCGAAAGTTCAAGTCTAACTATGAGCCTATAAAATAAAAATCAAGTTAGTTACTTCTTAGATACAATGGAGATATAGGCATTGGATAAATAAACCCATTCCAAATGAGAGATATTGGCCAAAACAAAGGGGCTACAGGCTCTCTGCAAGTCTGAAATCCAATAGAGCAGTCATTAAACCTTAAAATTACAAAATATTCTCCTTTGACTCCATGTCTCGTATCCAGTTCATGCCAATCTAAGAGGTGGGCTCCCATAGCCTTGGGCAGCTCCTCCCCTATGGCTTTGCAGGGTACAGCCCCTGCTCCAGGCTGCCTTCACAGGCTGGTGTTGAATGCCTGCAGCTTTTGCAGGTGTATGGGTGCAAGCTGCAGGTGGATCTACAATTCTGAGATCTGGAAGAGCTTGGCTTTCTTCTTACAGCTCCACTAGGCAGTGCCCCACTGGGCCCCAACATATCTCTTTCGCACTGCCCTATCAGAAGTTATCCATGAGGGCCCCGCCCCTGCAGCAAACTTCTGTTTCAACATCCAGGTATTTCCCTACATCCTCTGAAATCTAGGCAGAGGTTCCCAAATCTCAGTTCTTGACTTCTGTGTACCTGCAGTCTCAATACCATGTGTAAGCTGCCAAGGCTTGGGATTTTCACCCTACAAAGCCATGGACTGAGTTTTACCTTGGCACCTTTAAGCCATGGCTGGGGTAGCTGGGATGCAGGGAACCAAATCCCTAGGCTGCACACGGCAGGGGGGCCCTGGACCCACCCCAGGAAACCATTATTTCCTCCTAGGCCTCAGGGCCTGTGATGGGAAGGGCTGCCACAAAGGTCTCTGACATGCCCTGGAGTCATTCTCCCTATTGCCTTGGTGATTAACATTCAGCTCCTTGTCACTTATGCAAATTTCTGCAGTAGGTTTGAATTTGTCTCCCAGGAAATAGGTTTTTCTTTTCTATTGGATTGTCAGGCTGTAATTTTCCAAACCTTTATGCTAGGCTTCCTCTTGAATGCTTTGCCACTTAGAAATTTCTTCCGCCAGATACTCTAAATCATCTCTGTCAAGTTCAATGTTACACAGAGTTCTAGGGTAGGGCCAAGATTCCATCAGTCTCTTTGCTGAAGCAGAACAAGTGACCTCTTTGCTCCAGTTACCAACAAGTTCTTCATCTCCATCTGAAACCACCTCACCTTGGACTTCATTGTCCATATCACTATCAGCATTTTGGTCAAAGTCATTCAACAAGTTTCTAGGAAGTTCCAAACTTTTCTAAATCTTCCTGTCTTCTGAGCCCTCCAAGTCTCTAGGAAGTTCCAAACTTTCCCACATTTTCCCGTCTTCTGAGCCCTCCAAACTGTTCCAACCCCTGCCTGTTATCCAGTTCCAAAGCCAATTCCACATTTTCAGGTATCGTTATAGCAGCATGCCACTCTGCTGGTACCAATTTACTGTATTAGTCTTCTCTCACGCTGCTCTGAAGAAATACCTGAGACTGGGTAATTTATAAAGAAAAGAGGTTTGATTGACTCATGGTTCGGCATGGCTGGGGAGGCATCAGGAAACTTACAACCATGGCAGAAGGCACCTCTTCACTGGGTGGCAGGAAAGAGAATGACACAGCTGAGTGAACGGGGAATCCCCTTATAAAACCGTCAGATCTCATGGGTACTTACTCACCCTCATGAGAGTAGCATGGCGGAAACCAGCCAGTGATTCAGTTACCTCCCACACGGTCCCTCCCACCACATGTGGGGATTATAGGAACTGCAATTCAAGATGAGATTTGGATGGGGACACATGGCTAATACAGTTTTTACATCTCTTACATCTGCCCAGTGAGTTGGTGTTTACTAAGAGTTTTACTCATTCTCAAAATAAGTAGAGAGTAGTGTCATGAGGGCTGAGTGGTTTAAGGCACCAGATTCCAAATGATTTCTTCTAATGTACATGTTATCTTCTTTGAGTCATAAGACATACAATATTTATGTATACAGAGATGTTAATATTTTAATGAAAGTTAAGTTGATGTTTCAGAGGTATTCATAAAGAAAATATTCAAATAAGTGACCTTGTGAGACAAATATATAATATTAGAAAAGAAAACATAAAAATAGAATGAGTGTGCTGGCTCATACCTTTAATACAAGCAAATTCAGACGCCAAGGTGGAAGGATCACTTGAGGCCAGGAGTTCCAATACCAGCCTGGACAATATAGACTCTGTCTCTAAAAAAAATAAAAAATAAAACAAATTAGCAGGCATTAGTTCAGCCATTCTGGAAAATTGTGGAGTGATTTCTCAAAGATGTAATGACAGAAATAGCATTCAATCCAGCAATCCCATTACTGAGTATACTGAGTATATACTCAAAGGAATAAAAATAAATCCTTCTATTATAAAGACCCATGCACAGATATGCTCATTTCAGAACTATTCACAATAGCAAAGACATGGAATCAACCTAAATGCCCATCAGTGATAGACTGGATATAGAAAATCTGGTACATATACACCATGGAATACTATGCAGCCATAAAAAGAACAAGATTATGTCTTTTGCAGGGACATGGATGGAGCTGGAGGCCATTATCCTTAGAAAACTAACACAGGAATGGAAAACCAAATACTACATGTTCTCACTTATAAGTGGGAGCTAAATGATGAAAACACACGGACACATAAAGGGGAACAACACACACTGGGACCTTTTGGAGGGTGGAGGGTGGGAGGAGGAAGAGGATCAGGAAAAATAACTAATGGGTACTAGGCTTAAAACCTGGGTAATGAAATAATCTGTACAACCAATCTCCATTCCACAAGTTTACCTATGTAACTAATATGCATTTGTACCCCTGAACTTGAAATGAAAGTTACAAAAAGAAAATAAAGAAGTCCATGCCACTTCGTTTTGCATTTTAATAAAAGGACTTAATTTATTTGCACACACAAAAAATGGCATGTGCTAGTTACATGGGAGGCTGAAGTGGAAGGCTTGCTTGAGTCTAGGAGGTGGAGGCTGCAGTAAGCTATGACCTCACGAACCTCTCTCAAAAAGAAACAAATGAAAAAACCCCCCAAACATGAAAATTTTTACTCAGGTGATAAGTGTATTTTCTCCCTCAGAAGAAATTGAAGCCATAAATTATCAGTGGTAAACTATGGGTGTCATCTATGCAAGAAGTATTACCTAGGCTTACAATCATTTTCCTCTACTTTAAGTATATCCTAATTTATGAATCTAAATAAAATTTTGTGTGAATATACATATGTAAGCTTTAGTCAATAATTGTCTAAGGAACAAATGTATCTTTCACATGTATCCTGTGTTAACCAATATTTTAATTAACCATTCAATCATGCATTCTGATTTTAAAGCCTCCTACTTAACTTTATTCTGTGTTGAGTCCTCTGTTTCCTTTATCTAGGGAACTCCTGCTTGGTTTATTTTCTCATTTTTGTAAGCCATATCCTCCATTTGATCTGAATCAAGGGCATCTGAAGAGATATCGGAAAAGTTATTTGTGTGGAAGTGATGTTATTGTGCTCCTGAACTTTGCTGATAATTTATCTGGTCATAGAGTTCTTCATTGGCAGTCATTTTTCTTTAGATTTTTTTTTTGTTTCTTATTTCTGCTTTCTTTATTATTATTATTATTATTATTATTATTATTATACTTTAAGTTCTAGGGTGCATGTGCATAACGTGCAGGTTTGTTACATACGTATACTTGTGCCATGTTGGTGTGCTGCACGAATCAACTCGTCATTTACATCAGGTATAACTCCCAATGCAATCCCTCCCCACTCCCCATTCCCCATGATAGGCCCCGGTGTGTGATGTTCCCCTTCCCGAGTCCAAGTGATCTCATTGTTCAGTTCCCACCTATGAGTGAGAACATGCGGTGTTTGGTTTTCTGTTCTTGCGATAGTTTGCTGAGAATGATGGTTTCCAGCTGCATCCATGTCCCTACAAAGGACACAAACTCATCCTTTTTGATGGCTGCATAGTATTCCATGGTGTATATGTGCCACATTTTCTTAATCCAGTCTGTCACTGATGGACATTTGGGTTGATTCCAAGTCTCTGCTATTGTGAATAGTGCCTCAATAAACATACGTGTGCATGTGTCTTTATAGCAGCATGATTTATAATCCTTTGGGTATATACCCAGTAATGGGATGGCTGGGTCATATGGTACATCTAGTTCTAGATCCTTGAGGAATCACCATACTGTTTTCCATAGTGGTTGAACTAGTTTACAATCCCACCAACAGTGTAAAAGTGTTCCTATTTCTCCACATCCTCTCCAGCACCTGTTGTTTCCTGACTTTTTAATGATCGCCATTCTAAGTGGTGTGAGATGGTATCTCATTGTGGTTTTGATTTGCATTTCTCTGATGGCCAGTGATGATGAGCATTTTTTCATGTGTCTGTTGGCTGTATGAATGTCTTCTTTTGAGAAATGTCTGTTCATATCCTTTAGATTTTTTAAGCCATTTATTGACTCAATAGTAGAGATGCTTGTTGTGTTACTGTTCAGAAATCTGAGGGCATTTCAATGCTGACTCTTTGAATATGATCAGATTTATCCCTCTATGGTACATTCATAATCATCTCTTTATAACCAAGTTCTGAAAATTCCCAACGCTATGTCTTTTTGTGAACCTATTTTCAACCTTTTTGTTGGAACTTTTCAGTCTGGATCCTATACCTTTCAGTCTTAGGAAATTTTACAAAACATTCTGATGATGCTATTTTTATTTTCTAACTTCTTTTTTAATGGAAATACTTTTATATGAATGTTGCACTTCCTGAGCAGGCTCTCTTCTTTTGTATAGTCTTTTCTCATATTTACATTTCTTTGCAGATATTTGTTGTACATTCTGGGGATATTCTCGGGAATTTTCTTAATTTACCTTTCATTCCTTCTGTTGAATTCTATTGAGCTTTAAGTTTTGGAAAAATATTTTTACTTTCTAATAGCTCCTTCTGTCTTTTCTTTTATACAGTCCTGCAGTATATTTTCTCATCTCTGTCTTTTTCTTTTGATACTCCTGAGTGAATTTTTAAAGAAATATTCTTTTTCCTGAATATTCTCTGTTGCATCCTACTGTTTGTGGTTTTCTTTGGTTAACTTTGTGCACATTGTTTTTTATCTTCCACATCAGAAACTTTGGTTTGGATAATTTTTTGTTATTGTCTAATCATGACTGAATAGAAGACTCAATAGCTGGTATTGAGCTCAAATTATAGGAGTGGAATGTATTTATTTTTGAACTTCCTTGAAGATGATGTTTGTAGGCTTCTTACTGAGGAACAGTGATTTCTATATCTTTAAGTACTTCTTTTTTAGGACATCATATTCTCCAAAGTACAGTATTCCAGGTTTTTGTTTTTTCCTTTGGAGGATATAATCTGGCTGGCATAGTACTAGAAGCCAAGTGGTAGAACCAAACTGAGAGTTTCGGAATTTTGCATTCCTTAAGCATATATTCTTCATTTCTCATGTATCGATATGATATTCCAGTTTCCAAGATCCTCTATTTTAACTTCTTTCAAATAGAAAATCTCTAGACTTCTGCCAATGTGAAAGAGAAGTAGACAGCCAGTGGCCTGGGCAGGGTGGGTTGGGGGTGGTGAGACAGGTGTGTGCAGGTGTCTCATATTCTAACTGCGTCTCAAACGGTTTCACCCACGGCTACCCATTTAGCATCCCCTTTACCTCAAATTCCTGAAGTTCCTGGGTCTATAATTCTCAGACATTTTGAGGAATTTGCCATGTGCATTGGGTTGTTCCTCAGCATTCCCTACTGCCAGTTAAGGAAACAGCTTTGTCAAGCACTCTATCCACCAGCTTTTGAGTTTCCAAAAATGTATTGCTATGTCTCCTCTCATTTTCTCTGATATTTGTGGCTGGATAATTTTTATTGTTTATTCTCTATAGCTTTTGTGTTTTTCTGAAAGAAAGCAAAATTAGTAGTATCTGTTCAATGTGCCGTCTTAGTGCAGTAGCTCAAGGGTTGCATTTTCATAAATTAACATTAATCATGATGTGAAAATTGGGTTATAAAAGGCAAGAATGGAAGCAGGGACATCTGTTATAAGGCTGTTTTAGCAGTCAGTGCAAGAAAGGGCAATGCCTTCAGCAAAGTGGTAGACAGTGAAAATGAAGCAAAGTGGGTATTTTCAGCTACATTCTGGAGATAATTTCACGTGGCAAATATTGGGAAGGAAAGAGAGACTAGAGTTTGAAACAGTATGAGTATAGTTTTCCTAAAATAGGAAAGAATCAAATAGGAACATCGTGGGGATAGATCACATATTGTATTTAGGATCTTTTATGTTGTAATTCTTGTGAATATTCAAATAGCAATGTCAAATAAATGTAAGTGTCAAAAGTTCAAGATTGAGAGATCTGAGTTAGAAATATAAATGTATTGTCATCAACATGCCAATAGTATTTAAAACCATGAAGCTTCTTGTTACCTAGGAGGAGAGTCTATAGAAGAGAAGGCCTGGAAGCAAGGCCTGATACACTCCAATCTTTAGTGGCAAGGAAGAGGATGAGAAGCAAGAGAAGGGTATGGAAAAGTGGTCAGTGAGAGAAAAAGAAAGCCCTGGACCTTTGGGTGCTTAAAGAGAAATGGGATATTGATTCTGTTGAAAGATGCTAAGATGCCAAGGAAAATGATGGCACAAGTGATTATTGGATTTTACAACTTGAAGATTATTGTGACCCTTGACTGGCATAGTAGAGGATAGAAGCATGAATGAAAAGGGTTGAATAGAGACTTGATGTTTACAAAAAGAGACTTAATACACCCAGCTCTTTACAAAAGGGGACTAGATAAAGAGTTAACAGCCTGAGCGATAGGTGGAAACACAAAAGAGATGTTAAACGATATTGATTAGTATGTCTACAGAGATTCTGAAATCATCTTAATCATTAAGAAAAAATATATGTTTATTGTCACATATGTTATAACCATAAAACTTTGTTATATATTGTGACACTTTATGGATAATGTAGCAGTGAACTCTAAAATAAGTGTATTTATCACATCTTTCTATGCATTGTTGCTATTTTTAAGACCATAGGTGGAAAAGCAATCTATGAAATTTTGGCTTAATACAGTGTTTCCTGTTTATTGGCAACTGTTTTTAATCACGCTACTGAGAACATGCTAGACGGCCTTATTATTTTTTTCAAGTGGATTACATCGTTATTTACATTCTATAATTTTACTTCTCTTTTACAAAATAAAGAGCTTGAAGCTGTGCTATGCATTGCAAAAGCATGGCTAGAATTGATTTAGGTAACCCTTCTGTATCATTTTAGTGCAAAGCAGACCATGGGTTTATTATTGCCTAATTTTTAAAACAGAATGTCCTAAGGAGGTTTAATTTACTGATGATTCAGAACTGCCCATTGGGACCTATGGCTATTGCTTCACGGGGATTACTGAAGGCTGGATCGGAACTACAGAGCAATAATGCACATAATATTCTCCTGGGTTGTTGTGAATAGCAAAGGCTGCCACTTGTATGTAGCTTTATTTATCACAGAAAGTTTGCCTTGAGCTGTATGCTTGGTTATATTGTGATGTAAAAATTGGGGATGGGGTTGGGAGTGGGTGAGTGATGATTTTGTCAGCTCCAGAAACTTCTATTAGATGAATGGTTTTAAATAGATAACTACAGGGGATATGGATTTTAGGTGGTTAAAGGAAAAATAAGGAGATTTTTTTTTTTTTTTCCTATGTGAGCTAGATTTGTTCAGAATACCAGTTAGTTGCTGACCACTTGCTTCTCAGGATAACTCCCAGAGGCACACTCCCACAGTGGTGAGGTGAATGGAGCCTCCTGGTGCTACCCAATGCAAACTGGACGCATGTGTGCTCAATGTCAGAATAAATTCGATCACACACTCTTGAAAGCAAAGCTGTCTCTGGCAAACTAAAAGAAGTAATGTAGAATTTAAAGGATGTGGTATTCGAATTAAAAAATTTTGGAAAAATAATTTTTTTCTAATTAAAGTATTAACATGTATATTATAGGAAGTATAGAATATTAAAATAAAAAACCCTCTATCACTCAGAGATTTTTGTTATAATAGCAATAATGATCATTTTGCATTTTGTATATGGCATTGTATCCTATTTTTCTTTTTTTTCTTCTTTTTTTTTTTTTGAGACGGAGTCTCACTCTGTTGCCCAGGCTTGAGGGCAGTGGTGTGATCTTCGCTCACTGCAACCTTTGCCTCCCGCGTTCAAGAGATCCTCCTGCCTTAACCACTCCAGCAGCTAGGATTACAGATGTGCACCACCACCCCACACAAATTTTTGCATTTTTAGTAGAGATGGGGTTTCACCATGTTGGCCAGGTTGGTCTCCGCCCCTGACCTCAGGTAATCTATCTACCTTGGCTTCCCTAAGTGCTGGGATTATAGGCGAGAACCAACATGCCCAGCTGTATACTATTTTTCTGCTACAGCATAATCAATTTCCAGTGTTAGAGTAGTTATAATCTTTACTTTCAATTATTTTTCCAGCTTATCAACTGGAATAAAACTTATTACTTAACTGTCTCCACATTGTTTGTTTCTAACCTTTAATTCTTAGTTATTTAGTTATTTCTATGCAGTTATTTAGTTATTGTAGAGTCATTCATTCTATAAATACTCTCTCTGTTAACAAATGTTTTGGGCTATTTTTCCCCCTAAAATTAAAATATTGGGTTAGATTATAAACATTTTCAATGTGTCTGATACATATTGCCAAATTTTATTCTAAGTGAAATACAGTGTGCATTTGCATCAGTCGTATATGAAAATGCTATTTCATCACAGTTTCATTGATAAGATTATTGCTGTCATTATTTCTAATTATATGTTACAAAATTACTGTTTTTGCAATTTTAATTTACACATATTTCATTACAAGAAAGTTCAATGCTTTTTAGTGAAATTACTTACTGGTCTTTGGTATCCATGCCATGTAAACGATAGATTTAAGGACAGACTTGAAACCAATTTGAAAGGACTGGCCCTCAGAAAGTCGACTTTCACATTTCCTATGTTTAATGAACACATACGTGCATTCAACGGGGAGAATGCTGTTTTGATTATGTAAATAAATTGACAGTATTTTTTTCCTAACGCGTTTGATATGTCTGCTGAAGATTTAAGTATCTATTCAATGTATGTTTATTATTTATATGTTATTTACATGAATTTACATTTAATCAATGTACATTTATTTAATACCAAACATATGTTATAATGGTAGAAAAAGTAAAAACATTATCTGTCTTCATGGACCTGAAATTTTATTGAAGAAGCCAAAATTAACAGAATATATATGCATGGAACTAAATGTAAAATTTTACTGTGATAAGTGGTATAAGTTTATACCACTTATTTTGTACGGAGAGTACAAAAATAGTTGGACTAACTGGTCTAGTCAGAATAATAAAAGAAGCAGAGATGCTCATGAGGAGATCTGAAGAAGTTAACCAGTAATAAAAGAGAGTAGGGTTGTTCTAGGAGGTACAAGCTGCATGTACAAAGTTCCTGGGTCAGAGAGGAAGATGGCTTACTTGAATAGAGAGAGGATCATGGCTGTAGAAGAAAGAAGAAAGAATGAAGGGTCTAAAGCATGAAGAGCCTTGTAAGTTTTAGGTAATAGAATTGTAAACTCATATATTTGGAAATTATATCATGAAATGAATACAGTTGATCTTCATTATTCATGAATTCTTGTGGTTGTGAATTTGCTTACTTACTGAAATTTATTTGAAACACAAAGATCAATACTTGGGGATCCATTGCAGTCATTTATAGACATGTGCCTGTGTAGAGTATTCATATTAAAATTCTGTAATTATTTGATATGCACATTCCCAGATGAGGTTGAATGAGGCAGACATTCTGCCTTGTTTCAGTGTACATACTGTAAACAAGTATATTTTTTCATGGTACATTTAGTGTCACACTTTTTTTTTGCGTTTTGTGCTCCTGGTAGATGACTTCACTGTTTAAAATGGCCCCCAAGCATAGTGCATAGTGCCCAGTGGTTCTAAGCACAAGAAGAATGTGATGTACCTTATGAAGGGAATGCATGTGTTAGATAAGCTGTGTTCAGAAATGAGGTGCAGGGTTGTTGGCTGTTGAGTCCAATGTTAATAAGTAAAAAATATGTATTAAATAAGGTGTCTTCAAACAGAAGCACATATAAAACAAGCATTTAATATTATTATTATTATTATTATTATTTAGTTTTTTTTATAGAGACAGAGTCTAGCTATATTGCCCAGGCTGGTCTCAAACTCCTGGCCCCAAGCAATCTTCCTACCTTGGCTACCCAAAGCATTGGGTTACAGGTGTGAGCCACTGTGCCTGGTCTAAAACAAGTCTTCATAGTGATCAGTTCACACAAATGTTTTAATGGAAGGCTAGCAGGAACCTAGCGCTTCATTTCTTGTAGGAGCAACGGTTCAGTATTTGCTAATGCTTGTTCATGACAATTTCATAGAACGTAATTGTTGGTAACAAAAAGAGTAGATGTATTTATTTAACAAAATAATACCTAACATTTACTGTGCTTATACATGTATTGACTCTTTAACTTTTCTACCACTATGTGAGATTGGTATTATCCTTATTATTACTGATGTTCCATAATTTAAATGAAGAATCTTAGAAGTTAAAGAGTTAGGCTACTTACCACAAAAGAATAATGGCAGGAACAGCAGCTGCAGCAACAAAATTTCACAGTTAACAAAGCATCTTCCCCTTTTTGTGTCATTTGATTTCTACAGACCTTTCTGAGGGTAATAGGGAACATTTTCTTCCTCCTAATTGGCTAATGAGGAAGCCAACACTTAGAGAAAATAATTGCCCAAGGTTCCCTTTCAAACACATATTGTGCAGTGCCCTTTCCACACTGTCTATGTTTCTTGAAATAATAATGAAATTAGCATGGAACAGACACCCTATATTACTGCATTATGTGCTTTATTCTAGAGACCTTCAGAGATAGAAGACTTAGTCCTTTATCCCCAGGGAAAGGAAAAAGAAACAAATTTTTGACTACAAGTGTATCCATTATTTAGGTAATGGTAACACACAATGCTTTCTACCACTAACAGTAACTTTCCTTTTGGTAAATATGATGCATCTTTATCCAATATCTAGCAACATTTGTGGAATAAAAAGTGAAGGGTTTGTCTAGAAGACTAATTATCGTGGTCATCTGATATATTTAATATCTTTTAAGTAAATGGCAACTAGGGATTACCTGAACAGGCCTCATAGTTATCTTTGATACTGAAACATTTGGCTATGTTATTCCTCTTACACAGAATAGGAATATTCCTTTTTTCTTTTTTCTTTTTTTTTGAAATAGAGTTTCACTCTTGTTGCCCAGGCTGGAGTGCAATGGTGTGATAGCTCACCGCAACCTCCGCATCCTGAGTTCAAGCGATTCTCCTGCCTCTGCCTCCGAAGTAGCTGGGATCACAGGCATGTGCCACCATTCCTGGCTAATTTGTAATTTTAGTAGAGATAGGGTTTCTTGTTATTGGTCAGGCTGGTTTCGAACTCCCAATCTCAGGTGATTCGCCCACGTTGGCCTCCCAAATTGCTAGGATTATAGGGTGAACCACACCGCCCAGCCGGAATATTCCTTTTAAATTAGGATAAAACGCAGTTGCTACTCTTTTTAAAGAGTGATTCCACTGAAATAATTATGTTTCACATTGTAAAGTTTACAGCTTTTTATTTTACTAAGTATTTCTAATTATATTTCTTATTAGTATATTATTACTAATAATATACTATAAATATATTTTACTAAGTATATTAAGTATTACTTGCTTCTACAAGAAATAAATAAAGCACTAGATTCCTGCTAGCCTTCCATATATAAGTTATGGAGGTTCGCAAAACTCTAAGTTATTATATACTGGGGGGATACACCTGAATTTCATTGTCTTGTGCTGACATTTCCCCCAAAGTCGTTGGCTTCTTCTGTTTTGTTATATCAGCCTCTGCAGATGAAGACTTTAAGTCTTGGATTTCTCTCAGTTCGGCACATGGGGATCTTTCTGTTGCTTCTATGTCATGTGGCTCCACATAAAATTGATGAGCTGTTAATGAACCATCTATATTCATGCTATTCCCAGTTCCATGATTATGATGCTCCTGCTCCTGGGTCACTGTGAGCTTGTTTAGGAATCCAGGATATATCTCAGATTCATTATCCACAGGTGCTTCCTAGGGAATTTGCAGACTCCCTGGTGCTCTAATTTTCAACCCAACAGGTATCCATGTATATCTATTTTCTACCCTCTCCCCTCCTCTAATTTATCATACAGGGTGGTTGTACAGGGAGTGTCTCTTTCTAAGACTTACTTAATCTACGTATTTTCTATTTTTTTTTACCTGCTTCCAACTCTTCCACTCCTTGTAAAACATGGACTCTTTAGCTCCTCTCTGGGTTGGAGATTCTGCTTCTAATTTATGACATACTCATTGTTATTTCATGAGTCCCTTTAGATATTTGTAATTCTAAAAATAAATTCCAATTAAACTCCATAGCCTTTCTGTTTGTTTATTTACTTGTTTATATGTGTGTTTATTTAAGGGAGGCTTCAGCATCTCTTTTCTGAGACAGTGAATGGCTTAACATAGCTTAGCTGTTTCAGTTGAAAGGGAGAACAGCACTCAAATAATTGGTCAGTATTGAAAAGTGCTACATTCCACTGCATAGTATTATTCTCATGTACGTTGTATCATGGTATGTAAAACTGAATCATGATAAAATATGGTCATTTTCCAAGTTTCATGGAAATTTCATAATCATTTCTGGGAAAATATTGTTAGTTGACTAGATATCGTGGAATCTATACAGTTGTTTTGAGTAGAACAGTACTGTCCTGAATGATACATTTTCAAATGCAAACATACTTTGTGGATCTTTATTTATTCAAATATGTTGTGTAGCTCATTATACAGAACATACTATTTCTTCAGAGTAAAATTTAGGGAACTTATGTATTTGTCTTTCAGTATTCTATTGATGGTTTGTAAATGCTCATTTGTATTTAAAATGTTTAGTGAAATGTTACAAATGATTCTGACTGAAGACCACTGTCTGATAAAACTTGTCAAAGACAAATTTGAAAAACAAAACAAGAACTAATGTTTTTTCTGTAGTGACAGGCTTAGATACTAGGGAATAAGAAAAATTTGAGAAGTTAAAATAATAATTTCATTTTTTTCAGTATAGCACTTACTTGATAATTTCAGAAATTAGGACAATAAAGTCTTAAAAATCAAAGGAATATATCTCTAAACAGAAATTTTCTTTCATTTTCATAGTATCTGCAAATTGCGAGTCACTTTTTTTGGAGATAAGTTTTTAAAATGAGAACTGAATTTGGGGAGTAGAAAAAAAACTAAAAGCAAGTGGCACAGCAGGGATAGAAGTTTCCGCAATTAGCCGTGGGAGAAAGTAAGAAACTCTGTGAAAGTAAAAATGAATATGAGAACCACAATCCTACGCCTGCTTAGGAATAGAGCTGAAATGTACAAAAAGAGTAAAAAGTTAAAGCCTGTGTGGATTTGTTTATTTCGGATAGGGTAAGTGGACAGATCAGAAAATAACAAATGGACTCTATTATAAATAGTTAAAATTAAACTCAAATCTTTAAAGTTGTGGTACTGCGAAAATGGTCAGAACATTATCAACCTTTTGGTTAAAGATCCACATGCTGGGGTCAGGAGATGGGAACCACCTTAGTTTTACCTGCAACAAACTCTTTGAAGCATTAGGGAAGTTTCAAGAGCAACTATATTGACTACTGGGTATTTTTCAATAGTCACTAAGACTAATTTAAATGTTATACCATGCATTTTAAGTTTTGGTATCATTATGTATGTGAAATTAAAAAAAATACATATGGATACAGATTTTAGAGTTTCCTTGCAGACTTGGGTTTCCATCTGTGTTTTATTTTTAATATTTCACATGCTTTAGGCATTGAAATCAAGATCTCACAGTTGAGAAAAGACAACTTTTTGTCTGGTTCTTTTTGAAATAACTTTTATTGAATAAATTTCTGATAGTAAAAATATTATATCAAACAGTATATACTTGTGAATTTTGTAACAATTTCCAGATAGCAATCAAGTAAAGATAAAACACTGGGATTATAATTTTATTTAATCTCTGCAAAATGATATGGAAAAACCACTAAAAATAATGCCCTTGTAGTATTTATTACTAATGTTCTTTTTGTCATTTGGCTTAAAATGCTAATATAAATCTTTTTCTTGATCAGATTGTTTTCTGCTTCTAAATATATATATATATATATGAGATGGAGTTTCACTCTTGTTGCCCAGGTTGGAGTGTAATGGCACAATCTTGGCTCACCACAACCTCTGCCTCCCAGGTTCAAGCAGTTCTCCTGACTCAGCCTCCTGAGTAGCTGGGATTACAGGCATGCATCGCCACCCCTGGCTAATTTTATATTTTTAGTAGAAATGGGGTTTCTCCATGTTAGTTAGGCTGGTCTTGAACTCCCGACCTCAGGTGATCTGCCCGCCTTGGCCTCCCAAAGTGCTAAGATTACAAGCAAGATCTAAATAAAGCAATATCTATATGCATCTTATCATTCTCATTGTCTAAGGAGTTTCATGTGGCAGATCTGAAGAAAACTCTTCTTAATTAATAATGGTGCTACCAGTTAATCACTCAGAGACCGTTATGAGTTATACCTGATCCAGATCTATTTTACCCAAATCGGAAACTATTTTTTAAGTATGACAAAAACCCTGATATAGCTGACAGGTTTTTTTTTCTTATATATGTGACATGAAATCAATGTATAAGATGCATATATATATATATATAATTGAAAAGGGGCCAGGCATGGTGGCTTACATCTGTAATCCCAGAAATTTGGGAGGCCAAAGTGGGAAGATGTCACAAAAACCCAGGAGTTCAAGACCAGCCTGGGCAACATATTGAGACCTTGTCTCTACAAAAGTAAAAAAAAACAAATAGCCAGGCATGGTGGCATGTGCCTGTCGTCCCTGCTACTAGGGAGGCTGAGGGAAGAGGATCTATTGAGCCTGGGAGGTCAAGTGTACTGTGAGTCATGGTTGTACATCTACACTCTGGCCTGGAGGACAGAGGGAGACCCTGTCTTAAAAAATAACATTAAATTAAATTACAAACTGAAATTTAAAGGGTATAATTCTTTTAAAATCTCTCATATATGAAATTGACCACTTAATCTGAAGGACAAGAATGATTCTTCAAAAACTTCAATTTATTGCAAATTAAATTTGAAACTAAACTTGTGAAACTTCCCACTTGATCTGTCTTCTGAATTTTTTTAGCATTCCATAGTGAGCAACATAAATGATTTCTGAATAAAATTTGGGAAATTAAATAAAACAGGAAATTAAAAAAAACCGATCAGATTGCCAGTTATTTCCAAATGACTAAAAGCTTTATTATCCTAGGTAGAAAAAGAAACAAAAACAAACAAAAACCCTTAAGCTGATCACTGAAATTTAGTCATGGAATTGGAAAAATCCACTAACATATTTTCAATAGCTTTTAGTTCACAAAGGAAACCAGCAGGAATTGGTTGTCAGAATCTGAAGAAAAAAAAAATTATTATATTACAGTTATTTTAAATTTTTGTTTTCATTGTCAGAAAAGCTGAAAAGAAGTGACTTTTGTTTTTGCATTTATTTTCCTTCTGTACTGTATTTCTACTACTTTTTTTTCTTTTGCTTTCCTTTTTTTTGAGACAAAACCCTGTTCTGTCTCCCAGGCTGGAGTGCAGTGGGGCTATCTCAGCTCACTGCAACTTCGATCTCCCCCGGGTTCAAGCGATTCTGCTTCCTTAGCCTCCAGAGTAGCTGGGATTACAGGCGCATACCACCATGCCCAGCTAATTTTTCTATTTTCAGTAGATACTGGCTTTCGCCATGTTTACCAGGCTGCTCTTGAACTCCTGACCTCAAGTGATCCTCCCACCTTGGCCTCCCAAAGTGCTGGTGTTACAGGCGTGAGCCACCATGCCTGGCCTATACTTTTACTTTCTATCTCTTGGAATTCCCTAATTTGTTTTATTTGCAATTTTCTATGATTAAAAGCCCCCAAATCTCATGGGTAAAGAAAAAATTTGTAAAACATTTGAATTTAAAATAATACAACTCCAAGTAAATACATAGATTATTCTGTAGAATATTTAAATTTATAATATCCATTAATCTATTGGCAGCATTACCTTTATCCAAATAGCATGTACTAAAAAAAAAAAAAAAAAAAAAAAAAAAAAAAAAGATTCAGCACATCTTATTTCTAGATTAGATGAGATACCATTTGGCTGTTGAAGCATATGCATGATTTGATCAATGGCATAACTCTCAGATCTGCAATATGCCTATGTCTGTGAAATGTATCATAGTAAATTTATAACCACTAGTGAGAATAGGCTAGGATTCAAGGGTAGTATCCTTGGAGTACAAGGTTTCTTGTTTGTTTGTGTTTGTGGTGATTGCATCTGCTAATATTTTTTTTTTCTACAACCATCTCAATAATTCATCTAAAACCCTCAATCTGGGTCACAACTGGATTGTTTATTCATGTCTATAGCAGATTGTCAGTATTGAAGTGAGTCTTGTTTAGGTGGTTCCAGATGGTTAATTCGTTAAAACACAGAGACACACAAACAAAAAGAAAAACAAAACAAAACAAAACAAAACAAAAGCTTACATTATGATTCAGTAGGTTCATGGGGAGATGAGTGTCAGGAATTTTCTTGTACTGCCCACAAAGTCCATTGTATTGAAATCTGATTTTCTTCCTTAAATGACAGAGTTTTTACTCAAATAATCTCAGCATATTACTTTATATTAAGGAAGTTGTTAATAAGTTTTAGCATAGATTATAGATCTCAAAATTTTGTTCCTGACAGCATTGTCAGTAGTCATTTACCCATTTTTTTTTCATTTTATAGACAAAGAAATTGGGCTTAGATGGGTGAAATGATTTGCTAAATACATTGGCATCAAAATGACGTTGTACAAGTTTTTCACCCAAATTTCTCCGCAACTATTCAAGTACAGAGGGTCCGTAACTCAGGATGGTTCAATTTACAAGTTTTTGACTTTATGATGGTGCAAAAGTAATACATATTCAATAGAAACCATACTTTTAATATCCATACATCTATACTGTTTTTCACTTTCAGTAGAGCATTCAATATATTACATGAGATATTTTACACTTTATTATTAAATAGTTCTTTTGTTCAATGATTTTGCCCAACTGTAGGCTAATGTAAGTGTTCTAGGCACATTTAAGGTAGGCCAGGCAGTGATATGATGCTCCATAAGTTAGTTTTATTAAGCAGATTTTTAAATTGATATTTTAAATTTATGAGGTTTATTGGATGTAACCCCATCACAAATTGAGGAACATGTATATGTAGCAACTAGTTGCTATATATATTGTTATTAGAAATGAATGGATAAGAATAACCCAAACAAGTTTTAATAATAGGTATTCATTGGTAATAAATTTTGAAACGATGAAGTTAAAACTTATATTTTTAGTCTGGGAGTGGTGGCTCAGGCTGTAAATGGGAGTAAATTGGGAGGCCGAGATGGGCAGATTGCTTGAACCCAGGAGTTTGAGACCAGCCTGGTTAACATGGCAAAACCCCATCTCTACTAAAAATACAAAAATTACGTGGGTTTGATGTCACATGCCTGTAACCGCAGTTCCTCCAGAGGCAGAGAAAGAATCACTAGAACCCTGGACTGGTAGGTGGCAGTGAGCCAAGATGGCGCCATTGCACTCTAGCCTGGGTGACAGAATGAGACCTTGTCTCAAAGAAGTAAAAAACAAAAATTATATTTTTAAAAAGGAGTATTGTCTGTTTGTGTTTTGAGTTTCTCTGGGGGTAGAACTTCTTAGAAAAAAGAGGCAGTAAATCCAATAAGCCATCTTTCTAATTAGTACATAATATGATGGTAATACTGAGTCAGAATGCTGACTGAAACCCTCAGGCATATACACTAACTTAGTTCCATACTAAATATTTATAGAATGATGACAAAATTCTGCTAGTTTAAACTAAATATTTTAGGTCTTGGTATCAAGACGACAACCTAGTTTCTCTTATTCTCTGTTTCTTTGGCAACAGAAATTGTGCTTACTCATTTTCTTTAACTTTGAAAATTTGCTTGTTTTAAGTGTTTCTTTTTCCAAGTGTGCTACAGAATTCTTCAATTCCAAAAGAAAAAAAAATCATTCCTCTGGAAGTAATTTTAAAAAAGAACTGCTTCTAATTTCAATAAGAAAACAGAGAGTGGATAAAAATATTAAGGGCATTGAAATTAAGATTACCCATGTTAAAAAACAAAATCAGTCCTGTCCTATATTCAGTTTTTTTTTTTTTAATAGCTTAAATCTGAATTTAATTGAGTTTTGTGATCAGTTCCCTTCTTAGGGGTTAATCCTGGGAATCCCTTTCATTTTTTTCTGCCTGTTTTTCCGGGTAAACTTCAGTACTTTTCTCATTCCTTCACCATCGTTCTCCTGAAAGGGTCTGTCCTCTTTGTTACATGACGTAGTAGATACGAGAGAAGGATTAACAATAGACGACACATGATGGGCTATACAAAATTCGTTAGGTTCAATTTGTCTACATTTCGGAGAAACTAAGTGTTTGCATTTTTCTTTTCCTTTCTTTTTCTTTTTTTTTTTTCTGAGACGGAGTCTTGCTCTGTCGCCCAGGCTGGAGTGCAGTGGCGCGATCTCGCTCACTGCAAGCTCCGCCTCCCGGGTTCCCGCCATTCTCCTGCCTCAGCCTCCCGAGCAGCTGGGATTACAGGCACCCGCCACCATGCCTGGCTAAGTTTTTGTATTTTTATTAGAGATGGGGTTTCATCGTGTTAGCCAGGATAGTTTCGATCTCCTGAGCTCGTTATCTGCCCGCCTCGACCTCCCAAAGTGCTGGGACTTCAGGCGTGAGCCACTGTGCCTAGCGGTATTTTTCTATGTTCATTTTCTCTTCTTTAGTAGTCAACTTCCAACAGGGTACATCTTATAGGAAGTTGGAAAGGTAGTCTGACTCTAAGTGACAATATTTCCTCCTGATATGTCCGTGAGAAACCCTCAGTGGAACACAGATCCATATAATTTAATTATTTCTAATCTCGAGATCATAAGTTGGTCAAAATTACATAAGTATAATCTTTAAACAATTTAATTAAACGCAATTATTAGTAATCCAATGATCACCAATAAACATAGCTCAAACCAAGCATCAGAACATTGCTAATAACTTTCATTTATTTATATGCTCTGCTACTATTTAATTCCTTTTGCTTCACCCACACCAACTAAACCCTGTCTTTAATTTTGTATGGCTCAGCCCATTGTTTTGTAAAGTTTTATATAATACGTATGCACATTAAAGAATTTTTCACTTTAGTTGATTTTGAATTCTATATTATTTACCATAGTTTATTTTTCATTGAATGTCTATTTCCGCTTAACAAATAAAAATATAGTGGCTTAAAGCAATCATTTCTTCCAATTTTTGTGGATCAAGAATTTGGAAGCAGCTCAGTAAGCAAATTAGGCTCAGGGTCTCTCATGAGGTTAGGGTCAGATGGCAGCTGAATTGCAATCATCTGAAGGCTTGACTGGCCTTGGTGGATGCACTTTCAAAGGGCATACTCATCTGTCCGATAAATTAGTGCTGGAAAATTGACTCTTCTGCATGCAGGCTTCTCAGTGGAAATGCTTGAGTGTTCTCATAACATGGCAACTGATTTGCTCTAGTGCAAGTTAATCAAGAGACCAAGGCAAAAGTTATGATATTTTTCATTTCTTAGTTTGGGAAATCAGATATGATCACTTCAGCCATAATCTATTGGTTATATAGGTGACCATGATTTAATATGTGAGGAACTCAAAAAAGGCATGGACACCAAGAGGCAAGGATCATGGGACCATGTTAGAAGCTGAATATTACAGTTTTCTTGAAAATATGCCCTTGAGTTGTATTTAGTTTTTTGTTGTTAGCAGCACTGGTGTGGATAGTATTATGTATATTTCCTTATATATGCATGTAAGAATCACTCTTGCATATATACCTAGAAGTGTGACGCTAGGTCTTGGAGTGTGAGACTGTTTAATCTTATAAGATATTGCTAATGTGTTTTCACAAATGGCAACGTAACTTTACACTCCCAGAATTCTGTAAAGTACTGTAAATTCATATCCTCTTCATCACATGGGATTGTTGGTCTTCTTTCTTTATCCCAATCAAATGTGCATAAATTATATCTCACTGTGTGTTGATCTGCATTTCTCTGATTACTCATGAAATAAAACATCTCTTTCAATGTTTATTACCCATATGGGTTTCCTCGTCATTGAAATATTGATTAATGTCCTTTGCCCAGTTTTCTATTAGATTGCCATTTCCTGATTGACAGGTGTGTTTTGTATATCCGTAACATAGGTTTCTTGTCATCTATTTACATTTTTAAATTCCTTCTAGACTGTACGCTGTCTTTTCTGTTTTTTTTTTTTTTTTTTTTTTAAGGTGTCTTTAGATGAACAGAAATTAATGCTGTAATTCCCAAGCTTCTGGGGACAGTAGAGTCTGAGCATCTGATAAAAACTATGGACTGTTTTCCCAGGAAAGAAGTTAATTTACGAATTCTTGCATGTAATTTTAAGAATACAATGGACTCAATGAAATCCATTTAGGTCCTCAAGTGACCAGCATCCTCTCTTGAGAAATCCTATTCCGAAATGTAGATTTGGGGTGACAGTTTCTCAAGTTTAATTCTGTACTCCTGAAGGCCCAAAAAGCCCATGTTATATAACATGATTTATAAAGAATTTTAGCTGGGTCATGCCTGTAATTTCAGGCCTTTCGGAGACCATGGGAGAATCGCTTGAGGCCAGTAGTTTGAGACCAGCCAGGATAATCTAGTGAGACCTCACCTTTACAAAAAAAAAAAAAAAAAATTATTAGCCGGGCATGGTGATGCATGCCTATAGTCTCAGCTACTAGGGAGGCTAAGGTGGGAGGATCACTTAAGTCTGGGAGATGAAGGTTACAGTGAGCTGAGATCATGCCGCTGCACTCCAGCTTGAGTGATAAAGACCCTGTCTCCAATTATTTTTCTTTCAGTAATGTTGTTCCTTATTTTTTTTTTTGGATATAATTTCAAACATAAGAAAAGTTGTAAGATACGTACAAATAACTTCTGTATATCCTTCACTCAGATTCAATTAACATTTTGCCACACTGGCTTTATTTTCTCTCTTACTCCATCTCTCTCTTTCTTTGTCTCTGTCTCTCTCTCACACATACACATACATACCCACATATATGCATTAACACCTTTTTTCTAAACCATTCGGAGTCAAGCTGCAAACATGCCCTCTAAATACTTCAATGTACATTTCCTGTGAACATGGATATGCATATGTCTCATGTATCACATTGCAATTATAAAACCAGTAGTGACACATTTGATAACATATAAGATTAAAGATGCCTGAAAGCTAAAAGCAATATACAGTCTGTGATTGAATCTTCAACTAGAAGAGGCAAACTATTTCTACTAAAGATATTAATGAAAGAAATTTTAATATTTTTAAACTCTGGTAGTTTGTTACATTGTTGGCATTAGTCACTTTAAAAGTGATGTAAAATCACTTTTCCCACCTGAAATGTATAGAAAATACCGACGTATTCTTTTTTACCCCACTGTCTCTTTTAAAAATAAAATGTCATTAATATTATTAGTTTATGATATCTGTAATTATAACATGGTTATATTTTATGGCTCTAGAAATAATATAGGTCATATTTCTTATTTTACTGTTCTAATTCAAGTCGTCGTGATGAAAGTTTTAGTGAAATGCCCTAGATTCTCTTAGGGTGGATTAACTTTAGATAAACGTCCATGTTTCAAATGCCACTTCTTGAGCATTTGCTAAATTTAAGCCAGAGTGACATAATCTGATAACAGTCTGTATTCACTGCAGAGAGTCACGACACTTGGGATTCATACCTCCCTCCTCAAGATAGAATGCATGTTGGACTACATCTGGCTTTCTGACACTGTCTGAACATTCGGGTGCCATTCAATAAAGTGGAAATTGTATTTTATTCCATTTGTCTTTTCTCCATGGTGTACATCAAAGGATTTTTCTAACATTTCTGTGGTTAGTCTATAACCTGGTATTTAATTTATTTCAGTATTTTAACACAATGAAGAGTACAACTATTTCTACTTTTTAGACCTTTTATTTGAAAAGAGTATTAGTCTGGGCTGGGTGTGGTGGCTCACGCCTGTAATCCCAGCACTTTGGGAGGCTGAAGTGGGTGGATCACGAGGTCAGAAGATGGAGACCATCCTGGCTAAAACGGTGAAACCCGGTCTCTACTAAAAATACAAAAAATTAGCCAGGTGTGGTGGCGGGCACCTGTAGTCCCAGCTACTCGAGAGGCTGAGGCAGGAGAGTGATGTGAACCCGGGAGGCAGAGCTTGCAGCGAGCCGAGATCACGCCACTGCACTCCACCCTGGGTGACAGAGCCAGACTCCATCTGAAAAAAAAAAAAAAAAAAAAAAAAAGTGTGTTAGTCTGATTTCACACTGCTAATAAAGACATACCTGAGACTGGGTAATTTATAAAGGAAAGAGGTTTAATGGACTCACAGTTCCACATGGCTTGGGAGGTCTCATAGTCATGGCGAAGGCAGAGGAGAAGCAAAGGCCCATCTTACATGGTGGCAGGCAGGAGAGTGTGTGCGGGGGAACTTACATTTATAAAACCATTAGATCTCGTGAGACTTATTCATTACCACAAGAACAGTATGGGGAAACCATCCTCCTGATTCACTTATACTCCATCTGGCCCCACCATTGACCCTTGGGGATTATTACAATTCAAAGTGAGATTTGGGTGGGGACATGCCAAACCATATCAAAAAGCAAACTTAAAAGCATAAAATTGGCTTCAAATCACCACATTTTAATTCTATACAATCCGATTTAAGAGTTCACTTTTTTCTCTTCCAGTCCCACCATTTTTTAACTTTTCAATGTCTTCATTTTTTTTTCTGTACTCATTTCATAATGATATTGTTTGTACATGTGATACTGTTTCTGTGTTTCCGCAATGGGCTTCTTTACCTTGGGAAAGCCCAGATGCAAGAAAGTCCACTTTCCTTTTTCTTCCACCTGCCAGTCACACGCATCTCTTTTACATATTGAGATTGTATTTACTTCTCTTCTATGTCACAGTAAAGATGATCTGTTTGCACTCACCTGTGCTCTTCCATTTTTACATGTCAATTCCGGTAAAACTCAATAACCATTTCTGATTTCAAAAATTTTACCTTTTTGAAAATTGAGCGTCTTCTTTTTCTTTTGAAAATGACTCAACATCTTTTTCACTTGAAGTTTTGCATATAATTAAACCCAACCCACACTTACTTCTCTATGTAACCAAACTTTACATACTCATGTACCTCATATATACTGTGTTATATGGTTAGGTTGTTTCAGAACATTTTTATTCATTCGTTATAAATAATATGAAGGTGGAAACAGTATTTTTTGTATACCTTTCTACATGATCTCTATTCCCCCTCTGTATAGACAGACACACACACACACACACACACACACACACACACACACACACACACAGAGAGAGAGAGAGAGAAAGAGAGAGAGAGAGTCAAATCTGCTACTCAGCATACTGTCATACACAGAGTGGGGACATAGGAAAATAATTAGGTAAGTGAATGATTCTTTGTGACAGATAGTACGAAATTTTTCCTACAAATAAAATTGTGTGAAACTAGAACTCTGCAATTGCTCAATATTACTATTTAGAAGGAGAAGCTGATTACTGAACGGTTTTTGTTCTGGGCTCTACATTCTAGACCCTTGCTACTCAAAGGGTGGTCTGGAAACAATCAGAATTTGCATTATTACAAAATCTCCAGGTGAGTCACATACACAGTAATGTAATGTTGTACAGGCATAAGACCTAGCTGAAGTTGTAACTAGCCAAGATCCATCACCCCTTTTGTACATTTGTTTAGTTTTATTAATGCAATTGTCTTCACAATTTAGTATACTATAATTGTGAATAATTTGTTTATGTACTTGAATATTTTCCATACAAGCATGTTTTTTCCTTCATGTGGTGCTTCAGTCAAAGTCACTACAATGATAATTTTCTTAGATTGTCAGAATAAAACCTTCAAAGGCCCTTAGTATAACCAGTACCTATATGTAAGATAATTAAATGAGTACTTAATAGGTAATAAATTGGTTAAAGAAGTAATTAGGAAGGCAAACAGCAAGGATAATAAGAGATCAGGGAACCTTTTGAAAGGGTAGTAATACTTGTTCATGTTGGTTTGAATATATTGCCTTTGTGCTAATGAAGATCATTGGTTCAATTAACCACATTTCAAGCTAGCGATTTCTTAAATACTTTGAGCAAAGTCAAAGCTAGAGTGATCCAAAACACACGAGGCAGTTGAGGACTTCTAAGAGAAGGGGAAATAATCACATATTATTCATTTCAATGCAGATATCTTTTTAAAGCTTTGTTCTAATACCATGAGGATTGATAAAGACTGAGTTCCACACCGTGTGGGAGAAACCATAAGGGCCGCAACATGTGGTTTCTATCTCACTGGATGTACTGTCTGGTAAGGGATACAGATGTGAATAATCATAAGCCTTAACTGAAGGAAGCATGAACTAACGTCTACATGATGGTAGCCTGTTGGGGACTGTGTTAGAGTTTTCCAGAGAAACAGAATCAATAGGATGAGTATGTATAAAAGACACTTAAGAAATTGGCTGGTGCAGTTATAGAGGCTAACAAGTCCAAAATCTGTAGGCTGGGTTGATAGGCTGGAGTCTTAGAGAAGAGGCAATATGAACGCAGTTCACGTCTGAAGACCTTCAGGCTGCACAGTTCTCTCTTGCTCAGGGAAATTCAGTCATTTGCTGTATTCAAGCCTTTGACTGATTGTATTAAGCTAACCCACATTATGAAGGGCACTCTACTTTACTCAAAATCCACGGATGTAAATGTTAATCTCAACCAAAAACACCCTTGAAAAAACACTCAGAATAATGCTTGACTGCATATCTGAGCCCAGTGGTCCAACCAAGTTGTCACTCTGCTTTCTTTATTGATTAGTCATTTTCTTATTTAAAAACTTCTGGCTATTCTACGACCAGATCAAAAAGAATTGCCTGTGAAAAAATAAAATTTTAAAAAAATTGTATTAAATCTCACTGTTCTCCAGTCATAGGTCTACCACTTCCCTTCTTGCCTTGGTTCTAGTTTTTAGAGAAATTGAGGCAATTGGGTATGGAGTGTTTTCCTTCATCCTTGGTTAAGAGGCTCTGCTGACTTTGCCTTATAGATAGAAGAAGGCCCCTCACCATATCAGCCAGACAGCTCTGTATGATGCATGTTAATTTCCCTTTGCTCTGAGGCAAAAGAATGCACCGCAGTGTTGGCGACAGAGAGGAAGAGGAGAAGTAATTTGATTTTTATCACTGTTTTTCTTCTAAAGAATTGTTGTGTCACAGCGGAAGGGCATAAAACTTTCTAAGATTGTGAACTCTGTCCCCAGAACGGGAGAAAGTAGGCGGCCAGAAGAGTTTGAAGTGTTGATCGTATGGCTCAGCTTTCTCCATCTGGATATGTAATGGTATCATTAATCTTGTTGGAAAACCTACGACCAGGAACAAAGGCACTTTGTTGTTTTCTTTTGTTTGTTTTGCTCTCATAACTGGGCTGTAGTGGTCAGATATGAATCAATATTACATTTGAGAACTTAAAAAGGGAAATGTGCAAGAATTTAGTGCCCAACAAAAATTAAAGGCACGTTGAAAAATCCATTATGTTCTTTGAAATACTAACAGTAATATGAGTTATTTTTATTAGGGGACATGGATGAAAATATTTGTATTTCATAAAAACTTTTGAAGTAATGCTTATAGTTTATTATAGTTGCTCTTCATCTTACGATGGGGTTATGTCGCTATAAACCCATTATGAATTGAAAATATACTAAGTTTAAATGCATCGAACCTACCAAACATGGTAGCTTGGCCTAGCCTACCTTAAATGTGTTCAGAAGACTTACATTAGCCTATAATTGGGCAAAATCATCTAACACAAAGCTTATTTTATCTAAAGTGTCGAATGTTTCAGGTAATATATTGAATGCTATATTGAAAGTGAAAGAATGGTTCCACGGATGCTCAAAGTACAGTTTCTACTGAACACATATCACTTTCACACCATTGTAAAGTTGAAAAATCATCAATTTGAACCATCGTAAATTGGGGAATGGCTATATATGAAATCAAATAGATATCATATATAAGATGTTAAAATATTCCCAGTTATAACAACATTTTTATTAAAAATGAAATATATTGATTCAAGTTGCATGGGAATTATCATAGAACAAATATCTTTTCACTATTTAGTATTCAGTGCAAATTATTTATCATTAATGTACCTTTGGGTTGAAATACTGACAATCTTACACCCAAAATAAATGGAATGTGAAACATAATTTTCTTGATCTTATCTTTGTAAAAAGAACTTTCCACTGCTTCCTAAATGCATTTGATTGCAAACAAATTGAGACTTCTTGATGATTGAAAGTTTAAATGATATATTATTACCTAATTATATTGCACAATGCATTATTTTAAATATATATACCAATAGCAAATCAATTGTTTATGTTCTACATAAGTTAAAAAATAACCTAGACTAAATTGACATAGTCACTGTGTTACGGAAAACTAAAAAATTGATATGATAATTCAAGTAAAACAAAAAATCAAATATTTTCTTTATTTAATTGAAAGTACAGGTAAGGGAAATGTTTTTAGCCATGTGACTCTCAATATACTCCCTAAAAATAAATATGCCAAGCTTACTTTTCAAATATCCTATATGATTTTAATTCATTACTCTTAGATCTGACTTAAAAAAAAAAAATCCAACATCTCTTTCTTTTTTTCTCTCTCCCCTCCAACCCCACACAGAGGTATATAAACACACACTTAATTTTGGTGATAACTATCAGTGAATAGTTCCATATTTCCATTGCACTGACCCTTTGCTTTGGGTGCTTAGTTCTGTCCCCATCTAAAAACTCTAGTATGATCCTTATTTACCCAAATCCTTACACTATACCATATATTCCATGATCAGCAGCTCTAACTTTCAGAGTTATCTTGACCTTTTCTCTCTGTTTTTTCTTCATTTGTTTTGCCTGAAAAAGCCAAGCTGTTGAAGTGTACTTATGTTTACGTAAAAGCTATTTTTCTTCCTGGAAACTTCATCTGTCAGCAAATTGTATTTATTCTTCAAGGCTTCATTCAATTGACAGGATATTTATTTTTTCAAAAAAAATTATGTCTTGATGGCTTGCCTTGATTCCCTGGATACATCAGGCATGTACTTATTTCTTTCTGCCTTTAAGAGAGGACTTTTTGCATTTCATTAATACCATTAGTTTATGAGTTTGTCTCAATCACAGGGTTATGAACCTGTGGTTTGGTGGCAGATACCATGTCTTATTCTTCATTTCAACAGCACTTTCTGGCATACAATAGAGGTTCAATAAAAGTTTCCTGAATGACTAAATAGATAATGGACATCTGTGCTCGCAATGGAAATCTGTGCTTACCCAAACAAATTGTGAGAACATAAAAACACCATATACATATACTTTATAATATTTAAGATATTTTATGTGAGAACATAAAACCATATATATACTTTATAATATTTAATATACTTTATAATATTTAAGATTCATTATGGCAATCATACATGAGTTTACCTCCCTCTCCTCACCCCCACTCCCCAAATAATATACTGACCCCTGGGGAAAGAATAGAAAATAATTACATTTAAAAAGCACTTATTCAACACACAAAATAATAATACTTGAGGAACAATAATGTAGCAGGTTCTATAGTAGCAAATTGAAGATAAAAATTTGCCTCGTAATTTTTTTAGAAGGGTCTCTCTTGCCACTACTAGTCTGTTAGAACTTGTCAAATCTAGGTTAGCATCATGATGTATTTAAACAATCTCATGTAATGCATATCTCAAAAACAATTCTGTGAATATCTACTGTGTATATATTATATATACTATTATCTATTATATAATAGATATAATTATTATTGTATTATAAAAATATTATCATACTATTATCCTCATTTTGTTTCAGCAAATGAAAAAACAAATTGGGGCACAAGAAATGAAAAAACAAATTGGGGCACAAGGCAAAGTTATGAAGACACAAGGGAGCATGGTGTATTTAGGAACCATAAGTGATGGTATATGCCTGTACTGTACCCGCTGATAGAGGCTAGCTGAGTTGCATCTTTATGCCTGCACCATACAGCTGATAGAGTCCAATCAAGTTGCACCTTGTAGAAATAAATTTAATTTGTTTTCCAGCAAGAAGTGGGGCCATTGAAATGTTTTGTTTCTGTTTTTTTGGTTTTGTTCTGTTTTTTTGTTTTTGTTTTTTGTTTTTTATGGAGTTTTGCTCTTGTCGCCCAGGCTGGAGTGCAATGGCACGATCTTGGATCACTGCAACCTCTGCCTCCCAGGTTTAAGCGATGATTCTCCTGCCTCAGCCTCCTGAGTAGCTGGGATTACAGGTTCATGCCACCGCGCCCAGCTAATTTTTGTATTTTTGGTAGAGACGGGGTTTCACTATGCTGGCCAGGTTGGCCTCGAACTCCTGACCTCAGATGATCCACCCACCTCAGCCTCCCAAAGTGCTGGGATTACAGGCAGGAGCCATCGCACCTGGCTGCCACTGAAGTGTTTTAAAAGACCAATCCCCTTCCTGTGTCCAAGTGATCTCATTGTTCAATTCCCACCTATGAGTGAGAACATGCAGTGTTTGGTTTTCTGTTCTTGCGATAGTTTGCTGAGAATGAGGGGAACATCACACACTGGGGCCTATTGTGGGGAGGGAAGAGGGGGGAGGGATAGCATTAGGACATATACCTAATGTAAATGATGAGCTAATTGGTGCAGCACACCAACATGGCACATGTATACATATGTAACAAGCCTGCACGTTGTGCACATGTACCCTAGAACTTAAAGTATAATAACAATAATAATAATAAAAAAGACCAATCCTTCCTTTTATGAGCACTGATAAGTAAAATTAGATTTTGCTTTCAAATTTAACATCTCATGTTGGTTTTTGAACTTTTTCTATAAAAGTTGTCTCCTCATTATTCTGTTCTATCAGTTGTGCTTCTTACCATTATGAATAAATTTTTCCTGGATAATAAATTGTTTATTTGCAGAAAGGCTTTTTCACATGATAAGCCCCTTGTGAATTCCTTGGATAAAATATATCATTCATAGGAACATTCATTATTCTTCTCATTATTTTTTATTCACATCATTGTCATTATCATTACCATCATCATTTGTCTTTCTCCGTCTGTTTTTCCCTTGCTCCCTAAAGGTTCTTCTGATATGCTTCATTCCTTGTTAGGAATTAGTTTTATTCGGTGGATTTATTTTCATTATTTTCTTACTGCCTTTCTTCTACCTACCAGATGACTGGTGTGTGTGTGTGTGTGTGTGTGTGTGTGTGTGTGTGTGTGTGTGTATCAGAGAGTGTTCAACCATCTTAAACATTTCAGTCAGTATCTACATATGGACATATTAATATAATAATGATCAGGATTTAAGATCTATCTTGCTGCCAATTCCATTTCTAGATATTCATCTGATTTGTGAGGAATATTTTGGCTTTGTTCTGTCTCTTAAATGAACCCTCTGTCAATGACTGACTCACTGGGTACCATGAACAGTGGTTAAAATGGGACAAGCAGAGACTCATTTCATATGAGAGTTCTCTGAATGACAAGTGCACTCCTCTTCCCTTCTTCCCTCCATAATGGTTATGTGAGAGCATGTTACAAAATCAGTGAATCACACTCTGGCATCTCTTGAAGTGAGGAGGATGTGTGTTGAGTGAGAAATGGCGACTACCTGCAGCTTGTGGAGAAGGGATGCAGGCCCATGAGGCCCTGGACAAAAAAGACATAATTTTAACTTTCAGTTGTCATTACTCCTTTTATCCAAATTTGCCCTTAAATAATGAAAATAACATTTCGTGTTTAGAGAAATATTTTAAGTAAATATGTAAAATCTGTATTATATTGTTGTTCCCCACAATGCTTAAGTCGTTCTTCAGTGTTAAGGTAAAGCAATGGAAAGGAAAAACTATTTCAGTTCATTATCACTATAGGACGCAACATGGAAACTCAGTCGTACAAAAAGAAGTACAGCACTTTATGAAGTCTCTAAATAAATTCTGTTGAATAGCTCGATCATTGGAAGAACACAGCCTCTTCTTAATTCAATGTTTTCATTTAGAGAACATTAGGAGATTACATGTTAAAAGATTTTATAAAATCAGAAATGTCACACAGGTACCATGAATGGTTATAATACATAAGTAGGCAGAGTTAAACATATTTTCTCTTTCTCTCCATGTTCTTTTTGGCATTTTGGGTTTTAGGGCTTAGTAGAGTGCACTATGAATTGGACTAAAATCCTATTTTCTGGAAACACAAAATTTAAAAACAACAAGATGGGTAAGAAGCCTACTCTGCATATTCACAGAGGATTGGGATTCCACTATTTGGATTTCTTACTCAAGATTCTGTTGTTATCTATTTCTGTTGTTCATTTATTCACTTAACAGATAGCAAACCAAGGGTCTATGTAATACCTGGCCCTATTTCGGCAGTGAGGAAGAATCTAAATATGAATTACATTGAGTCTCTGCCCTTAAGAAGTCTTTAGTGGTTTTCACAGTGCATTGCACAGAATTTGAAAGGAGTACAGAGGTGTCTCAGAAATAGCCTATGGTAGTGAGGCATGGCAGGACCACCTGTTGTCACTGTCTTTTCTCTATTGTGACTCTAGAAGTTCCATTATGCATAGCTGCTGTATTAAGATTCTGAATAACATTTCATTTGAAAAAAAGAGAATGGTGTACCAAAATTTCTGCTAGAAAGCAGAGAGGAAGATAGGCTGGGCGCGGTGACTCACGCCTGCAATCCCAGCACTTTGGGAGGCTGAGGCGGGCGGATCACGAGGTCAGGAGATTGAGACCATCTGGCTAACATGGTGAAACCCCATCTCTACTACAAATACAAAAAAAACTAGCCGGGCATGGTAGCGGGCACCTGTAGTCCCAGGTGCTCCTGAGGCTGAGGCAGGAGAATGATGTGAGCCCGGGAGGCGGAGGTTGCAGGGGGCCCAGATCGCGCCACTGCACTCCAGCCTGGGCAACAGAGCGAGACTCCGTCTCAAAACAAACAAACAAACAAACAAACAAACAAACAAAAAAAGCAGAGAGGAAGATTTATCTTCATCTCACTGCAACTCGGTAGCTTATTACAATCTGCATCCTCATCACATTTCTTGGTCTTACTGGTTAAATTATTAATTAACTTTCTTCCCCCAAAATGCTAGAGTAAAACTGATTTTAAAATTGAGAAAATACGATGTTCACGCTCCAGTAATGGTAGATTTCTGTTTTCTTGGGTCTCCTAAAAACACTTTCTAAATTAATAAACAACAGCCTCCTTATTATCTAAACTTACTTTAGTCCACAACTAAGCCAAATATATATAAAGAAAAACACACTCATATTCTATGATTCAGTTGCCTCCTCTGGGCTTCCTTATGTGGCTGCAGGGGAATTGTGAGGGGGAAAAGTAGGCTACTGCAAGGCCTTGGAAGCCTAGGAATAGACCTTGTGCCATGTCATTTCTGCCCCATCTCATCATCACATTGGGCAAAGCAATCAGAATATTGACAAGTTCTGAAGTATTATGAAGGATGATTAAGAAAATATGTAAAAATAAAACACCAGATGATAAAATGTATCTAATTGTGTAGTCGTCTAATTGTTAAGCATGGGAGGATTGCAAATTTAGTTTCTGAAGAGCTTATATGTTTTTCAAAACATTTAGTTTCTATTAGGCTCCTCTGTACAACTTGCTTTGATATTAAGCCAGTTTGAGTTTAATAAAAATTCTACTATTAGAAGTAAATCAGGCTGGGCACAATGGCTCATGCCTGTAATCCCAGCACTTTGGGAGACTGAAGCGGGCAGGTTGTTTGAGCTCAGTAGTTGGAGACCTCTGGGCAATGTGGCAAAACCCCATCTCTCCCAAAAATCCAAAAAAAAAAAAAAATAGCTGGGCATGGTGGCAGGTGCCTGTGGTCCCAGCTACTTGGGAGGCTGTGGTGGAAGAATCGCTTGAGCCTAGGAGGTGGAGACTGCAGCGAGCCGAGATGGCAGCACTGCACTCCAGCCTGAGTGACAGAATGAAACCCTGTCTAAAGAAGAAAAATAAAATAAAATAATTTTTTAAAGTAAAAATAAAACTAAAAATGGATTAAGTATTATTTTCTTTTTGATTAAACAAGTATCTATTGAGTTTGTATAAGTCAGCAATTTTGTTAGAAATGTAATATCTTGAAGATTTAATCCTATCTTTAAGACATCCATCATTTAGAACAAGATCCAATAAATAAACAAATTCTTTTGAATTACATTTCTCCGGAATTATATGCAATGTGGTTAAACTATACCCCAAGTCAACCTTATAATTTATATAGTTTAATTTTTCCATATTTGATAGCATTTCCTTAAAATTATGCCTGTCAGGCTGGGGGCCATGCCTCAACACCTGTAATTGCAGCACTTTGGGAAGTCGAGGCAGACAGATCACCTCAGGTCAGGATTTCAAGACCAGTCTGGCCAACATGGTAAAACCCTATCTCTACTAAAAATATAAAAAAGGCAGGTGTGGTGGCGCATGCCTGTAATCCCAGCTGCTTAGGAGACTGAGGCAAAAGAATTGCTTGAACCCGGAAGGTGGAGGTTGCAGTGAGCTGAGATCATGCCATTGTATTCCAACCTGGGCAACAGAGTGAGCCTCTGTCAAAACAAAAACAAAAACAAAAACAGCAACAACAAAAAACCATCATATGCAAGAGTTGTTCCATAAATAATTGGTAAATGTGGTAGAGACAGTGGTGGTGTACCTGGCATCCTCTCTCCTCCAAGATTGAATGCTTCATTTAAATGTTTGTGTTTTATTGTTTTTTGTTTTTGTTTGTCTGTTTGTTTTTACTATGATTTTACTGTTTTGCAGGCGGTGTCATGGTTGGGATTTTTACTGTGTCTGAGCACAGGAATTTGATGATTGATCTTTACCATGGCCCTCTCCTCATACTTGTCATTTCTGTTAGCTTTTGTCATGCCATAAAATGCACTTGTTTACTGAGGCTATTTAAATAATTGTAGTTTTATGTCTCTTGGTTAATAGTTTTATGTGTATCTTTATTGTTGCACACCAGCCTTCCCTGTAGGATATATGGAAAGCTAATATATTCATCCTGTCTGCTTATCTGCCTATCCAGTCTGTGGGATCTTCTGCCAGGGAACAGTGCATTTGTATATGAATGGATAGAGAGGAAAATTTATTTAGTTTCATAGCAATAGAATTAAATTATATTTCAAGCCTCCAGTTATGAGTCTGTCTAGGCCTCATCTCTATAGCATATAAGAAAATAAAATGTTTTTTATATATTAATACTTTATATAACTTAAGCTGACCTGTTGACAATAATTTAAACCGTGACCACTTTGATGGAAAATGTTATTCTGTTTATTTTGTAGTTCTATCATTGAAAAGATTATTAAATATATTTCAGCTTCTTTTATGAGTCTAGAATGGTTATTGCTCCACTGAATAACTGGAGAGGGATTCAGGGAATCAAATCTAGGTCTCTAAAATAAGTTGAGGGCATAGCTTTACCCGGGTTGTGGGTGTGGCTGTCACAGGAGCATGATGGAAACTGTGAGCCCTGGGCCATAGTATCAGAAGTGAACTCTTAGGTACTTGGCACATATGCCTATTTCTAGCCATTTTACATATGACTTTCATTTCCATCTTGTTTTGAAAATAATTTAAAGGTCTACGAAAGTTAAAAGAATAGTACATTAGTCACCCTTTACCAGTTGTCAACATTTGAACTCATTTGCTGTTGTTGAACCATTTAAAAAGATGTAAACATTATGACTCTTTATTTCTAAGTCTTTTAGTATGTATTTCTTAAGAAAAATAGCTCTTCTACATATCAGAAGCATGTTAATTATTCAACAGTATGTAGCATTGCCTCAATCTTATTTGATTTTTAGACCATTTAAATTTTTCTAATTGTTTTTAATTTTTCTTGATTTGGCCCAGGATCTAACCAAGGTACAAGAATTTCATTTATTTGTCTTTAATCTCCTTTAATCTAGAGAAATGACCCCCCAACCCTGACCACAATTGTCTCTCATAACACTGATAATTTTGATGAGACAAAAATAGTCACCTTGTAAAATATCTCACATTTGTATATAGGTTATGGTTTCTGCAGGTGTAGATTTATGCTAGAATCATTTTGGCAAGAATACTGTGTAGGTGGTGGTTTACACTTACCTTTGCAGCACTTCAAGAGTCATTATGTCAGTTTGTTCCATTTTTGAAGAAGCATGTGTGATCATGTAATTAACACATTGACCATTAGTTTAATTCATTCTAAGAATATGCATTGCCTTTTGCAATTCAGAAGTAATTTATAGAATAATGCTTTAAGATTGTGTATCAGTCCTTTCTTGCATCAATCTATTAGGGTTTTTGTCTGAGTTAATTGGGGCTTTCCAAAGGGTGATTTAAAAAGTTCTAACATTATATCTACGTTCATTATCTGACATTTTTCTGTGAGTAAGTGCTTTTTTACAAAAATCTCAATCTCTTTGTCTAGAACAAACTCTTTGAAGTGGCTCCTTTGTTCTTTTTGATATGTTCCCATTCGTCTTGAAGCATTTCCTTTTTTTCTGACAAAACAAAATGCTGTTCTTATACTTTTCCTGCCAGATATGGCATCAGCCATTTCTCCAAGGAACTTGATAGTGAATAGCATTTAGAAACTCTCATCTGAACACCAGGTGTACTCATTAATACAGGCGGTTCATTTCTTCAAGACCCTTTAATGCACAACACTGGGATGGTATATTCTAAGGGTAAAAATAACTTCAAAGAACTCTTTAGCTGTACAGAAATGATCGTGCATCCTGCCGATTACCGTAACTCAAATCCAACATCACACAATTCCTTCTCGTTTCTTCCATCCAGTATGTATGTCTTTTTGCTCCCATAGAGAAACCCGTAGTTCCTATCTGTGTCCTTATTCACTTATAACATACAAAATAGCTTGAGTATAGTTGAAGACTTCTTTGCAGAGGCTATGTAGAACTAAGGCTATGTGATATTAACAAATAACTCTTTCATGGTTAAACTCTTACTTATTGTAGGACAGATATTAAGCCATCTCTGGGTTTTCTTCCTACCTACTCTATGGTATTATCATATCTCCAGGGGGCTCTCTAATGTTTTGTAGACTTACATAATCATTACATAAACTTTTTCAAGTTTAACTGGAGTTTGAGATTATTTTTCAAAAGTCCTTGGTCGATAATAAAGTGTCTCCTTTGTAGACACTCAAAGAGCTAAGAAATATCCAGTGCATGGCTACCTGGATGAAGGAAACATGCTAAGAACAGTTGCAGGGCACAGAGATGAAGTTTGAAGAAGAGATAATGGATTAAATTATGCTTGTAAGTGAGCAGATGTGAGAGATTTTGGACTCTGTGGCTCATTTCAGTAATCCTGGAGAATGGGCTTTGTCCATTGTATTAAAATGAAAAAACACTGAACTGCTTTTTGGTGTAAAGTCTGGCGGCAGTGAACAGTATCTCACAAGCTTGTAATAATATAAGACACTCCTAGAAAGGGAAATCCCAGGGATTTCCTAAGAACCTGACAGGTCAAGCAATCTCTGAGACTATTTTAACTGGTATCTGACTATAGAGGGCAACCAGACATATACATCACATTTTAAAGAACTTAGGAAACACTGCCAACAAATGAATTTTTAAAACCAATGATTGTTGTTTTTATTTTTAATTCTTATTATACTGGACACATAATATTTAATTTCTGTACTAAACTACAACTTAGATGTTCATTCTGCTTTATAAATGAGGGTGCTGAAGTTCAGAGTGATTCAGCAAATTTTCTAAGTTCATACAACTAATAATGCCAAAGATGAAATTTAAATTTAAAGTTATCTAACTCCAAACCCTATGATCTTTCTATCGTGTTCTACTGACCATTTGAAGACAGAGATATCGCTTTGCAAAGCCCACTAATGTTTACTTGCCCAATACTTCTTCATGTATTTCATTATTTATAAAAAGGTCAATGTAAACTGAATACGTATTTGTCCAGCAAATAAGCATATGCACTTTAGAAGACAGAAAAAAGACAGAGTTCAACAAATTATAGGATAGAAATTTCCTGACGATTTTTTTCATGTTGTCATTTTGCTTTGAATTTATGATGAGACCAAGAGTTAGTTACAGAATCTGATTTTAGTTGTTTTCAATTACGAAAGCTGTCAGCAATTTTGTGTAATACACCTCCCTATTCATTCAGTACCTACTATATGTTGGACACTGTGCCAATTAATTTGCATAAATTAACTCCTTTACCTCACAGCAAACCTGTAAAGTGGGAAGTATTATTTCCATTTCACATATGAGGAAGCTGAAGCTTACTGAGATTGAATAATTTGCCAAAAGTATATTGCTAGTAAGTGGCAGTATAAGGATGTGATCCTATGTCCTTTCTGTCTCATTTTATAATGGCCTGCTGTGTAGATTTTACCGTTTTGGAGTCAATTCAGTCTTTAAAAATTGCTCTCCTTTAGAAATATGAAGGTAATTTTAAATTAGATAATGATTTCAAGTTGCCTCTTTCCAAATATGTGGTTTTAATTATGATATGAATCAAAGTATTAGGATAATTAATATGGGAAAGTGAAATTATGCAGAAAGATTCATTTTGTTTCTGAACACTAGTTTCAAACAGAGCTATTGGCTTGTGATATATTACTACACTAGCTGGCCACTCACTTTTCTATGAACAGATATTAACAATGTGTCTCCTTTTGGCACCGTACTGGGAAAGCAGACAAAACCCTTTTTCTTGTGTGACTGACACTCTAATATATTGTATAATACTTATCTATGAATAGAAAATTGGGGGATTCAACAGACATGATTTAGACCTTAGGTTGGGTTGGGAGTAGAGATTTTTATGTTTATATTAGTAATGACCCAAAGAGGAAATGATACAACCTAACCTCTGAAAAAAACTATCTATTTTAAATTCTTTGCATTAATGCAACAAATGCAATCACTGTAAGGATCTAAAGTTCTTTGGAATACATGAATAAGGCCTGAAAATATTTACTATATTCAAGGTGTCATGATAAGTGCCTTACCAAGAATTGTGAAAAGTCTGTGATTTTTCTCCTTCTTGCACTTTACACCTGCTTTATACAGACTGACCGAAGACCAGGACTCCTGGGTTGGATATAAGGGGCTTTATTACTCTTGTACATAATTCAGCATGATCTTCATGTAACCTGTGTGCTCGTATCTGTTACCCTTGACCCACAAGACCCACAGAAGAGACATCCAGGTTTAAGAAACCCAATACTGCATAAGGGAAACCTAGGACAAGCCACTTCTCCCTAGAGAGAAACATCTTTAATTTACTAGACAGCAAAAATCCTGCCTTGGAGGAAGACACTATTTCTTACCTTCCAAGGCTCTTTGCTATGCTATATAAACTTGTTTGAATACATAATACACAAAAAAGCACGTCAGTGTCTGTGTTCACAGAAGAAGCAGAAAGGTGAGAGATCCATAGATACTTGTCTTCCAATATCCTCCACTCTATGGTACCAGTTTTTCATCATTTGACAATGAACTCTAAAATATAATTAGTTATCATGGCTTGAAAATGAACTCTAACTAAAATAGTTATAATGTTTATATCACATATGGGGAGAATGACATGTTTAAATACATATATGATGAAATTGGTCATCATGTGTCTGATGTACAGATGAAGAAAGTGAGGTTCATGGAGATTTATTTATGACTCAGTATCCCATAGTTAAATTTCACTCACAGGATTTAATCGCAGCTATTTTTCAATACTCAAAAGAAAAGAATATTCAATATTTATAAATGTCTATGCAATCTCTATTATAAATAGATAGAACTCTTCCATTTTGGACAAAAAGGGGCTTTCAGAGTTTCATGTCAATGTGGCATCTGCCTCAATTTGGTATTCATTCAGAACACCTACTGTCACCTGAGGAAAACTTTCCATTGTGTAGTTCAATTTACTGAACACTGTGTTGGCATGAGACTCATATTATATTGTAGAGAAATTGGTGCAGTTCTGACTCTACGCACCTGGAAAGGTGGTTTCCTCAGGACAATCTACTGGTGGAAACTCTAGCCCTTGGGAATCTAGATTAGAAACATCTGCAATTCAGGGCGGACACGGTGGCTCACACCTTCACACCTGTAATCCCAGCACTTTTGGAGGTGGAGGTGGGTGGATCACTTGAGGTCAGGAGTTTGTACCATCCTGGCCAACATGGTGAACTCTGTCTCTACTAAAAATACAAAAATTAGCCAGGTATGGTGGTGCATACTGGTAATCCCAGCTAATCTCCTGAGGCAGGAGAATTGCTTGAATCCGGGAGGTAGGAGGGGAGGTTGAAGTGAGCCGAGATCACGCTGCTGCACTCTAGTCTGGGTGACAGGGATAGACTCCCTGTCAAAAAAAAAAAAAAAAAAAAAAAAAAAAAAAGAAAAGAAAAGAAAAAAGAAACATCTACAATTAATCTTGAGAATATACAGATAGATGAAAATGGGATACAGGAGTTTTCCATTGGTTTTGAGGAAGACTGTTTTGTTTTCCAACAAAATAAAGTTTGTTTTCTAGAGTTTAGTAAATATTGTAGTATCCTTAGTGAGTAGGTCAGCATTATTTTAAATATCAATATGATATATCAACTGGGAACATTTTAATATAATATTTAAGGATCTCACGTACATACTTTTCAGAAGTGTGCTTTGTTAGCGTAATTTATTGTGAATTCTTCAATCCTCATTTTCCATCTGACCAAAATTCATGCAATTATATATTTGAATTAGCAAAGACCGTGAAAGCACTGTGACAGAACAATTATCTTTAATTATACTAATTACATTAATGGATAAAACTTGATGATTAAGGCATTACTCTGTGAAAATAATAGCTTTATATTAATGATTGGATTGTCTTGCAACTTATCTTTGTAATTCCCACCACCACTTCTTCTGACCTACATTTGACATCCAACAGTTTAACAAGACTTTGAACCCACATTCACCCAAATCTACCTTGAGCATCTGAGACCTTTGCCAGTTAGCTGAGATGATTTAGACTACCATATTTCTCTCTGTCTCTCTCTCTCATACACACACACAAAAGAAAGAAAACAGGGCCCTCCATTAATTTAGAATTTCAAATGAACAACGAATAAGCTTTTTAGTATAAGTAGGGCCCAGGTATTGCAACATTAGAGATAATTTCTGTGAAGAAACAGACTGAATAACTGTTAGCTTGTTATGTATTTTTAGAGGATGTTTATCCAGTGTTCTTTTCACAGAATATAGGAGAGTTGTCAAGATTTTATTGAAATTTGAATTAGCTGCAGAGGTAAATTTTTAATGATTCACTTTAAACTGTAGAAACAAGTTGCCAGTTGTAAACTGCAAAAGTTAAATAAGGGTTACGTGCTGTGTTTTACATGGTTTCAAAATACATGCATATATTTTTTTGTTAAGTGATATTTAAATTCCAATATATTGGTTTATTAAGGCAGACAAATGAATTTAAAGATATATATTTTCCCCAATCTGGCCGTACAAAGAGGGTAGATACTTTTATGATTTTCATTGATTAGCAACAATTTAAATTCCCACAAGTCCTCATCAAATGACAGTTCTTCCATCGGATTGCTAACCGATAACATCCATGAATTATTTATACAACAGTGTTGTGTAATGATTTTCTTCTTCATTTACTTAGTGGTTGTTAAAGGCTATGCAGGGATTACCTTGTTTTCATTGTGCTTTGGCTATTTGGTAAAACTAGAAAGAATCACAGGTTATATAACTATTTCTGGGCATAATTTATTTGCATAATTAAGTATGAAATGTTGAAATGCGTAACTGTGGAACCCCTGCTCAATTTGAGAGCAGAGCTCATCATAGAGAGGCGGCAGTGGGAGGGGGGTTAGGTAGGGGAATTGTACGTTTAGAATACACCTAACACCGTGTTATTAACTTTTAAAACACCACTCAATAGCTCATGTTTTCCTTAGAAAAATCTTTATAATTTCAAGTTTTTAAATAAAAGAGAAATTTGTTCCAGAGCCAAGTTTTAGTAATGGTAGTGTTCTGTTGATCCTAGGACCTAGGCCACATGGTGAAGTTTTAATCTTTCCTCCTTTTAAAATAGCCCTGATCTAGGATTTTTATGGTATTAGGTCTAACATTTAAGTCTCTAATCCATCTTGAATTAATTTTCGTATAAGGAGTAAGGAAAGGATCCAGTTTCAGCTTTCTACTTATGGCTAGCCAATTTTCCCAGCACCATTTATTAAATAGGGAATCCTTTCCCCATTTCTTGTTTCTCTCAGGTTTGTCAAAGATCAGATGGCTGTAGATGTGTGGTATTATTTCTGAGGACTCTGTTCTGTTCCATTGGTCTATATCTCTGTTTTGGTACCAGTACCATGCTGTTTTGGTTACTGTAGCCTTCAGGACATAGGCATGGGAAAAGACTTCATGTCTAAAACACCAAAAGCAACGGCAGCAAAAGCCAAAATTGACAAATGGGATCTCATTAAACTAAAGAGCTTCTGCACAGCAAAAGAAACTACCATCAGAGTGAACAGGCAACCTACAGAATGGGAGAAAATTTTTGCAATCTACTCATCTGACAAAGGACTAATATCCAGAACCTACAAAGAACTCAAACAAATTTACAAGAAAAAAACAAACAACCCCATCAAAAAGTGGGCAAAGGATATGAACAGACATTTCTCAAAAGAAGACATTCATACAGCCAACAGACACATGAAAAAATGCTCATCATCACTGGCCATCAGAGAAATGCAAATCAAAACCACAATGAGATACCATCTCACACCAGTTAGAATGGCGATCATTAAAAAGTCAGGAAACAACAGGTGCTGGAGAGGATGTGGAGAAATAGGAACACTTTTACACTATTGGTGGGATTGTAAACTAGTTCAACCATTATGGAAAACAGTATGGCGATTCCTCAAGGATCTAGAACTAGATGTACCATATGACCCAGCCATCCCATTACTGGGTATATACCCAAAGGATTATAAATCATGCTGCTATAAAGACACATGCACACGTATGTTTATTGCGGCACTATTCACAATAGCAAAGACTTGGAATCAACCCAAATGTCCATCAGTGACAGACTGGATTAAGAAAATGTGGCACATATACACCATGGAATACTATGCAGCCATCAAAAAGGATGAGTTTGTGTCCTTTGTAGGGACATGGATGCAGCTGGAAACCATCATTCTCAGCAAACTATCGCAAGAACAGAAAACCAAACACCGCATGTTCTCACTCATAGGTGGGAACTAAACAATGAGATCACTTGGACTCGGGAAGGGGAACATCACACACCGGGGCCTATCATGGGGAGGGGGGAGGGGGGAGGGATTGCATTGGGAGTTATACCTGATGTAAATGACGAGTTGATGGGTGCTGACGAGTTGATGGGTGCAGCACACCAACATGGCACAAGTATACATATGTAACAAACCTGCACGTTATGCACATGTACCCTAGAACTTAAAGTATAATAATAATAAATAAATAAAAAAAAGACACACAGAATCTGTACAATCCATATTTGACTACTGAAACATTTCATTGAGGTGACCATTTACATTTTTTTCAGGAATGAAAAGCTTTTCTGACTCAAAGTTAAAATCTGAGGTCTCAAACTGTGAGAGACACTCCTGGTAATCACTCTGTCCCTGATTTATGCAATCTAGCAACTAATAAAATATGGATCAGAGAGATTAAAAAAAAATAAAATAATAAAATAAAATAAAATAAAATAGCCCTGATCTAGTTGTGTGAAGGCACCGTTACAGACACTCACTAATACGAGTTTAAATATTGCGGTGTCCTTTATCAAGGAGTTAAGGAGAGCTGAACACACTTCCAAAGCTGTCACAACTGGCTAACTCTGGTCCAATTCATAAGGGATTAATTGGTCATGGGTACTTGTGAGCTGAAATACTGTCATGGCAGCTGTAGATCTGTCACTTTGATACACAAGGTAATCAAGTCCAGTAATAGACTGTCTATGAATCTTAATAGCTTTTCTAACCAAGAAATCATTAGAGGCTGTTTACTCCATGTCATGTGGAAAAGTGTAGTGTGAACTTTTAGCTAAGATCTTTTGATATTTTCTGGAATAAGCTTTCTTTCCAAAAATGTACTAAAATATTAAATGTGTTGCGGTTAAGTTTTGAGACTACCTACAATAAAATAATGAAGATTTAAGAATTAAAGTTTGAGAAAATAACCTCAAACCAAACAATAACATTTTTTGGTAAGGCTAAAACTGTTTTTAAAAAATCAAATAAAAGTTGAATGTTTACTTCTCTTTGTCTCCAGTATTCTTTTCAGCGATATCCTAGTTTCTCTGGTTTGAAATCTTCCCAGAAAATTTACTGTCTGTTTACATAGAGAGAGTAATATACATGAATACATGTAAATTGGTTTTTGTTTTTTAATATAAATAGAAATATAGTTTACTTTCTGGAAGCTTCTTGGTTGTCAGTATTTATAAATATATTGCCTGCTAACAGCTGCACAATTTCCCCATACATGGCATTTTAACTTATTGAAATATTACTTGGAATTTGACTGTAAAGAATTTTTTTTTTTTTAATTTGAGATGGAGTTTCACTCTTGTTGTCCAGGCTGGAGAGCAATGGCGCGATCTCGGCTCGCTGCAACCTCTGCCTCCTGGGTTCAAGTGATTCTCCTGCCTCAGCCTCCCAAGTAGCTGAGATGACAGGCACACACCACCACACCCAGTTAATTTTGTATTTTTAGAAGAGACAGGGTTTCTCCATGTTGATCAGGCTGGTCTTGAACTCCTGACCTCAGTGATCCCCCCCCCTTGGCTTCCCAAAGTGCTGGGATTACAGGTGTGAACCACTGCACTCAGCCGACTGTAAAGAATTTTAAGAAAATAAATGATATATAATTTCACTTTAATGTAGTTATATGAAATTTTATTTGACTGTGCACCAATCACAAGTTTGACTGTGTAAGGCAAAACTTAACACTGACAGCATTGTGCAATATCCAAGGCACTGAATTTTTAATATAGAATTTCACAGTTTGGTGTCCCAGATATCTCCGGAATGATTAAGCTTGTAATTAGAAACCAATTCGAATGTTAGTCTATAGCCTCTAACAGTAATTGTCTTATGCCAGGAAATTATTGAACGAGAGGGGAGAACGATGAAATTATAAATTGGTGAAATAAGAAGCTGACTTGACTAAAAAAAAAAAAAAAAAATCAGGATTAACAACTGAATTGAGGAATATCTGCAATTGTAAAGTTCAGGGAAAAGAATTCGAGAGACAAACACCATGCCTGTCACCGTCACTCTTGTATGCACCATCCAGGAAGAACTTAATAGAAGGTCTTGACGTGAATTCTACACACTGGATTTGTAAACCAGGCAAATGAGACTGCATCTGTTTCTGGACAGCTCGTATATCCGAATATGTGCACAAGGAGAGAAATATTGTTGTACTTTATCAGCTATGTAAGTAAAAATATAGCTACAATAAATAATCATGTAGGAGAAACTTCGAAAACTTACTGGGAATGGGTATAATGTTTTATATATTTATGTGTGTACGTATATATGTGACGTGCGTATACATATCTCCTAGAGTTACTGGGAGAATTAAGACGACACTATGTAACACATTTAAAGGAGTTAATATAAGATAGTAAATTGTCTTTACCTACTCAATTGTAGTTTCTATTTTATTGTTAGTAATCAGGTGATAAATCATAAAAATATGGGTATATATTTACATAAAATGATAATAAAATCAAATCTGTCATCATTTGTTAGGAAGCTTAAGGTTTATTAACAAAGTAATATTTATTTTTAGGTTCTGATTTGATTTGGAAGGTCAAATCTTTGTAATGAGACTGGCTAGAGTTGGTGTGAAACCCGAAGAGTTCTTCCTTTTCTCTGTCATGCTACCCTTTACTCAAAACAACTTGATCTGGCAAGTTATTTCTGCTTCCTTTTTATGTAACAGACTACCATAGTTTGGTTTTAAGGAAAGGTTTCTATTGCAGGAGTCTAGACTGCTCTGAGGTTTATATTCTGTGAACTCTTAAGCATAGTTAGAGAGGACAAAGAGGCATCGGTAGCGGTTCTATCAGTACTCCTGCTTCAGACAGCTGGGCAGCCCACACAGTACCTGAGAAAGGTGGCAGCATCTGGCTAGAGAAAAGCTAAAGTTAACAATGACAGTTGAAGGCCGGGCGCGGTGGCTCACGCCTGTAATCCCAGCACTTGGGAGGCCGAGGTGTGTGAATCACCTGAAGTCAGGAGTTCGAAACCAGCCTGGCCAACGTAGTGAAACCCCATCTCTACTAAAAATACAAAAATTAGCCAGGTGTGCTGGCAGGCCCCTGTAACTGTAATCCCAGCTACTCGGGAGGCTGAGGCAGGAGAAATGCTTGAATCTGGGAGTTGGAGGTTGCAGTGGGCTGAGATCATGCCACTGCACTCCAGCATGGGTGACACAGCAAGAGTTTGTCTCAATAAAAAAAAAAAAGAAAGAAAAATAAAAAGAAAGTTGACATAATGACAGGGATGGTGAAATTAGTGCAGGGCAGAAAAAAAAAATCATATGTGGCTGGGATATGTGGTTATTCCAGTATGATCTCATACAAACAAAACAAGTACTCTGCCGTATTTAGAAGATTGTAATAGCACCATTTGTTCTTCCATTTCGTTAGAGTGTGATACTTACCACTGTGATACTCTTTACTGTTGGTTTTTCATAACTTGTATTAATAATGTCTTCTCCCATTTGATTCAATAGTTTTTTTTATTTTTTAATGCAAAATGTATATTTCATCACCATTTACTGATCGACTAGTGTATGCAGACAAAAAGTTATGTAGCCTCCAACAAAAAAGCAAATGAATTAGAAGCACACCTTTTATGTTCGAGGAGCTAGTACTCTTTTGCAGGAAATAGAAATGCAAACTCATAATGATGACACAGTTTGAAACATATTAGAGTCATCTGCAGAGCACTGTGGGAGAAGAGAACAAGAAACAAAAATTGTTACTTCCCACTGGGCACAGTGGCTCACACCTGTAATCCCATCACTTTGGGAGGCCCAGGTGAGTGGATCACCTGAGGTCGTGAGTTCGAGACCAGCCTGACCAACCTGGAGAAACCCTATCTCTACTAAAAATACAAGATTACCCGAGTGTGGTGGCGCATCCTTATAATCCCAGCTACTCAGGAGGCAGAGATTGTGGTGAGGCAATATAGTTCCATTGCACTCCCACCTGGCAACACAGCGAGACTCTGCCTCGAATAAGTAAATATTAAAAATAAGTTGTTACTTCTACTGAAAGTATTTCTAATTGAGCCCTATATGCCTGTCATAACCCAGTCTATCCTTTATTTCTCTACAATATTGTTGGCTTCAACCATTTAAATAACTGCTGAAATATGACCATGAGAAAATCCCTTCTGAATGGCAAGGTACAGATTGTTTTTTTTCACTCTTCTTAGTAAATTTTCTTATAATTTATGTGATAATTTCCTATGAGCTACATATCTATGTACATATTTTTTAATTTATGTGGTAATTTCCTATGAACTACATATTTATCTTGGATCTAGTCTTAATGCACTGAAGTGAACTTATTCTGATTTCATTCTATGTACACTTTTTAATTTTACTTATTTATTTTATTTTCTTGTTTCTTTGTTATGTATATCCTGTACATGGCATAGTGTCTGTTTTACATGAAAGTCTGTAGAGGACATGGGCTTCATCTACAGTTTTATTTATAAAGCATTCATCACAGTTATGAACAATCAGGGCACTTGGCACAGCCTTTAGTGTAGGTGATATTTACCAACAGAGATCATGGACCACACATAGAAGTGTATATGTATATCTAATTCTATACCAAATTACCTCTTTGTATATATTTTCCAGCATGGTCATATCACTTACTCATGAATAAAAGCTTATCAAGGGTCATTACTCACAGAAATTGAGGGTTTAAAAGTTGTTGTTAAGAGTTTACTAAAAGAAGACTATCATAGGCAATTATAAAATACTGCTCCTTTGTGTTTCCTGCTTGTGAGTAGACAAGGGAGTTTTCCCAAGTTTTATGAAAAAAGAAACTGACACTTAAAAAAGCCAATTAGTAGAGCTACTTAATTGTTCATTTGGATTTATGTTCCTCTAAGTCAGTCTGTTTGCTGACGTTTTCAATAACAACAAAGAGAAGGTGCAGTTTAATGTGAAAATCAATACTCAGTAGAGATCAGCAAAACTATAGCCGCAAACAAACAGCAAACAAATGTCGTTATTTAAAAAAAAAAAATCAATTCAAACAAGAATTTGAATTCTCTTATATTGAATCCATCCAAACAAAGATTTTTTTAAAGTGGTCAATACTTAAAACAAGTGAGACAAGTTAAAACAATTACAGAAAAAAATATATTCATAAATGTATTGTGAATAAACAACATGAATAAGACATTGAAGCCTTAAAAGTAATACTGAAACTATGTTGAAAGATCCAGGCCGGGTTCAGTGTCTGACGCCTGTAATCCTAGAACTTTGGGAGGCCGAGGTGGGAGGATCTCTTGAGCTCAGGAGTTGAGACCATGCTGGGCAACATGGTGAAACCCTGTCTCTACAAAAAAAATAAAGAAAAAAATACTAAGCTGGGTGTGGTGGTGCACACCTATAGTCCCAGCTACTTGGAACTTGCCTTCAGTCCCCCCTGCTCAAGGCATGAGGATCGCTTGAGCCCAGGAGGGCTTCAGTGAACCGAGATCATACCACTGTACTCCAGCCTAGGTGACAAATTAAGACTCTGTCTCAAAACAAAAACAAAAACAAACTATATTGAGAGATGCAACATATTATTGAGGTTTATAAGTTCAAATTTATTAAATGTAACCATTATTTATTCTGCAATTATAGAAATTTAGTTCAAAAACTATTGTTCTACAATTCTTCTACAACTATTTATTGGGTACCTATAATGTGCCAGCCATTCTGGGTTCCTAGAATATATGTGTAAATGAAAATTGCTTTCATGAAGCTTAAATGGAAAGGGCAGAGAGATGAATAGACAAGAAGCAATAATAAGCAATAAATATTATATAACACATATATGTATGTGCGTATACATAAATGCTTATTATGTGGCATGTTAGAGTGTAGTATCTATTATAGAAAAGAAGAAGAGCATAGAGAGGTTGAAGGGATCAGGCATGACGATGCTGAGAAAGGGAAGATTGCAATTCTAAGTAGATTAATCTTTGTAGTCTTCTTTGAGGCCTAATGTTTCAAATAGTAGAACATGAGGGTGATCTGAAGGTAATATATATTTCCAAGTGTTAAAAGAGTAATCAGATTTAAACCATTGTCCTCAATTACTCTTCTCCTTTTGAGGTCCCCTAAATATATGTCAACCTCAAGGACAAGCTGAAAGTCAAATTTGCCTGGACTTTACCTCCAAAGCTCAATGCAGAACTCTGTTGACATGGGATTATTAGCAACAAACAAACAAACAAACTTTTTTTTCTTCCTATATTAGGTAGCCCTGAATTGAAACAGTAGGCAAAGTCCACTTTATTTATTTCAGATTTAAAGACTAAAGCAGAATGTTAGAGCTATATATTCGTGGGCAAAGGTAGTACGGTTTTGCCTGTGGTCTTCTGGTACCACAGCAACTCAAGTATTGGGTCTGGTGAATGCATGATTGCAGCTGGTGAAAGTTGTCTACCCTGGGATTGTCCATCCAGGATAATAATTCCAATCTTGGCTGTCCTATATGGGCAACTGAGATCAAGGAAAGGAGCTCACAGAACGAGTCTTTTATACTTTGTCATTTGGTATCTTGAGAAGACAGTCACTAAAATTGTACACCCATTCTGATGTCACACTAACTAGGACTGCAACTCACTATGATATTCTATGATTTTTGTGGCCCAGACCATGCCTCCTCTGAGGAAGTGGAGCATGATATCCAGGAATCAGACTTACCTTAAAGGGGAATTGCACAAAGGAAGGCCTTTAGACCCTTCAGAAGTGAAAAAATGCCAACAATGCATGTTGCTTATGTATATTTGAAAACTTTTATTCTCGAATGCTATAACAACGCATCTTTTACAGATAATACACAGTAAGTCTCATTGTTTTTATTTTGTTGTTAATAAAACCTGGCCAAAGATAACATATTTATATAATAATGTGCATCCTTAGATGAATGTATTATTTAACATGTAAGTTTGTGTCTGTGGGGCAGGGAGGATGGCCTGGATCCCTTGAAGTACATTACTTGATAATAGAGAAATTTATGAATCTAAAATTTTAGAGGAAAAGGAGTTCATTTAGCCCCTTAAGATAAAGAGATAAAAGAAAGGTGAGGAAGAAACAGGCCAAGTATCAGGCTAAGAATAGAATCCATTACTAGAGAAATGCACATGAGAGCAGCTCACATAATGATAGCTGGTATGGAAAAGAAAACTGTCCAATTACAGGATGGAGAGTTTCCGTAGAATGAAAACAGACCAGTTGCTGAGAGGTGTGTCTATTACAGGCAATGATACTACTATCCTACTATTTCAGACTTACTGCTTACATAGGTGACCCACACTATCATTCATCTCAAACATAGATCGTGCTTTTGATGATTCTGTGTTTTTTTATTCTTTGGCATAAGATGTCTTTCCACTGGATCTAACGCATCATCTGCCCAGTATAATTTAAATTATTTTGAGGCTCAGCTAATCTATCATGTTTGTGATAATATTTTCTTTTGTCTTTTGCTTTCTTTCCAAACTCACACACAATTTCTAGAATTCATTCTGCCTTCCTGCACATTTTCTAGAGATGCATTTTACTAGTTCATTTATTTCGCAAATATTTGTCAAGTGTCTTCTATAGACCAAGAGGGTATTTTAGTTGCCGGCAATATGGTGATATACACTAGAGCGCCTACTGTCACATAGCTTATAGACCAATTGGGCTTGATAATGAATAAACCAACTATTGCGAGAGATTGAGATGGTAATTTTGATTTAAAGAAAAAGAGAATAATGAAATGGAGTAAATCGAACTCAAATTGGCCTAAGCAAAAATAAAAGGATATTTTTGAACTGGACACATTTTTGTTAGAGCTAGGGCTGGCTTTGCAGAGATGTGATCAAGCAGCTTAAGAGATGTTTCCAATTGCATTTATAAACATAATAAATAGCTAGTGAAAAACAACACTTGATCAATGCATTTTAATGATTAACACAGGAAACTTTCAGCTGCAAATAAGAGAAAACCCTGTGAAAACCAGTTTAAATAGTAAAGGAGATTTAACGATGCAAGGAACTGTAAAGTCCAGAGGAAGGGTATGTTGTTGTTTTGTCTTTGGTTTGATTGTTTTGTTTTGTTTTCAGTATTCGGGCTCTGTTGCTAAATAGTTCTCTCATCTTTGCCCTCCTTTATGTTTGAATTCTCTCTTCACTTTCACTTTTCTCTTTGTAGCAACAATGTTGACAGTAGTTCCATTGTGTCCTCAAATCCTCTAAGTTTTTTTGTTGTTGTTGAGACGGAATCTTGCTCTGTCGTCCAGGCTGGAGTACACAGTGGTGCGATCTGACTCACTGCAAACTCCACCTCCCGGGTTCATGGCCGGGCGCGGTGGCTCAGGCCTGTAATCCCAGCACTTTGGGAGGCGGAGGTGGGCGGATCACAGGTCAGGAGATCAAGACCATCCTGGCTAACACGATGAAACCCCGTCTCTACTAAAAATACAAAAAATTAGCCTGGCATGGTGGCGGGCGCCTGTAGTACCAGCTACTCGGGAGGCAAGTCCTCTAAGGTTTTAAATGCTAGGCCCATATTAAAACCAGCCTCCTTTTCAGACAATCTCATGCATTAAATGACTTCAATCTGTGAAAGTGAAAATACAGTATTCCGGTTCCTGATACATATGATATGTAAATGTTGCACATTTTATATCCATTAAATTATAATCCTTTTATGGCCTTTATTATGGTATTTTAACATTGTGTTCAATATCTGTTAAGTAATTGGCTATGTGTTTCTGATCAGAAGGTAGATAAGATGTCATATAATATAAATACTCTAGATCCTACTAGTGAATGGACTAGATAATGTTTTCCCCTAATGGATCCTACCATTGATTCCATTCTAAGTGTGTAGTGGCTGCATTAGGAAGTTACTGACTCGTTTTTCTTGTAGAGAATGTGTATCATTTGCTGATTCATTAAATTGCTCAGAGAAACTGTGTCTGTCTTTATCACTGATGTGCTTACAAACTATATTCCTGATTTAAACAAGATATAAAAATATATTAATAATAAACTGAAAATGCATATACTTAAAAATAGGCTAACACCTAAGAAAGATATCTTGAAATCTGTGATTTTTCTTACTTTTACATCCAATTTAAAAAGAGTTGTCCATATGATAGCAACAGCAGATTTCATATTTAGCAAAGAAATGTAATTTTAATTTTGTTCCTAACAATGCTTCAATAGAAATACCTGTTATTAACCACGTCAGCCTGATTGCTTTCTGACTGCCATTTTCAATTAGTCACAATCTGTTCTATTCATACAAAAGGGAGTGAAAGATAAAAGGATAATTCAGTTACCAAATCATAAACCTGAATAGGCACAGTAATATGCATTTCACAAAACTATTTTGCTTTGTACGGAAGTAATTTTTCTAGATTTAAATAAATGAAGCCAACTTGATTAGACATGTGTACCCAGAGTTGTCATCGTTCACAGTGCTTCAAATATTCTAGTTTATATCTCATCAGATGTATTCATGTTGTATCATAATGTCTCTGAATTGCCTGTCTTCTTTCATGTTTAATGTGTTTTAAAGGCTTTGAAAAAACATATCATTCCTGAAACCTACATATTTAGAATTATTCGCCCATGGTAAGAAAATTAATGCCTGAGATCTTCCATGATAATAAAAATGACACATAAAGACAGCTCTCTCCTTCCTTCCTTAGAAAGCTCTTAGATTTTTCTACCTATCAAGCCAGAAATAGGAGGAAAAATTGTCCCTCTCTATTCTCTCGCAAAGTGAAAATTATTCAGTTCTCCTACTTTATTACATTTTAAATGATTTCTTTTGTAGATTACCTCCATTAAAAATGTTTCTGTGAATCTTCAATGTCAAAAATCTTTTAGATGCCATCCCAATATTAAAAACTACTTGTGAAATCCTGCTTGGGTCCTAAGTCTCAGGACAGGTAACAGGAAAGGAATCTCTTTAGCTTATCTTGTTTCCATCTGCTTACATTTCTTCCCCACAGATGTGATATGTTCTCCTTTAACCTTAATTCAAAAGGCTTCATATATAACAAGATACTAAAATAGACACTTGGATGATTAATTTGGACTATTAAGACGAAGAAATAATCTTAAGGTGGCCCAGCTTTATGTGGTATTTCTACCTATTTGTCATTTTGATCTTCTTTCTAACAGAGAGTTTGAATGATCAGCTTTTATAATGTAATTTATTATGTTTAAATTCACAACTTGATTGATTCAACAACGCAATGTATCTCTTTTATTTTTTGTACATAATATTCTTTCGGTTTGACATTCTGGGTTTAAATAGTGTTACCTATGTTGAGATTTCAAGGATAAAATGTGTTGAGTTAATATTTAAAAATTCCCTCTTCCAGTGGAGGCAGGATCACAGACTTTAGGCAAACAAAGTAAAAATTTAGTTTTACTCATTCTGAATCCTGACTGATTTAAAAAAAAAAAACTTACTGCATTTGAGTTACTTTGTATGTGTATATTTCTTTACTATGGGAACAACTCTACTAACCATAGGTAATTAATTAATCTGGTAAATTATTTGAACTTGGGCATTGCTTTTGAAAAATGTCCCACAATAGACCACTGTCATCAACAAAATCAACAAGTATTTGGTACTACAGTAACATAAGACTGAATTCCAAATGACATACTTGTATCCTAATAGTTCTCTGCTAACCGGAATGCTAGATTTATTATATTACATGATGTAGTTTGACTAAAAGCTAGACCCATGCATGTACATCCATCCCCACACACGTTAGTGGAATGTTCATTCTAGAACCTGGGGTGATGAGTTTGGGACTATTTCCATTTGATATTCAAAAAATGGCTCCATCACGTTGAGCATTCAGTTTCTGGAAAACACAGCAGGGAACACTGGTGGCCATTCTAACCTGATATATTGTGGATCATTTTGGTCTGAATATCACCAGCCTGGTGATAAAGTAAATCAAATAAAAATAATAAATAAGGTTAGGTTTATCTTGCTTATTTTATAATTATAAATATAATCTCAGTTTTATGGGATGAAGGTTTATTGGAAAATTGAATATTACTTAATAACACTACCTACCACATAAGCAGTTACAAGGAATGCATTAATAAAACATGTCAGGATTGTAACACCATATAATACCAGGCACATCATAATTGCTCAGTAAAATGGATATTATATTTTATTTCCAGTGTTCAACATGCACTATTTTGATGTATAACCATTTAATTTTTTTACATTTCTTATTCATAGATGATTCCTTCATGACTCACCTATGAAGGAATAAGACATCTCTTGCTCCCTTTTAGCTTTTCCCAATAATCTATTTGGTAAAGCTCCATTATATATTTTTCAGACAGAGAAACATGCAAAAATATTCTGATGCATTTCTGGGGCTGTATTTTAAAAAGCCGAGTCATATTTTTTAAGGCAGTCCTTACAGTGTCACAGTAAGTAAGCGTGGGGAATCCCTGGGGCAAAAATTCTTACTTGGACATTTAAAGATTTTGGTCCAATTGATTACAACCTAAAGAATAGAAGTCAGGATGAAACTATTTGTTTGCTTGCCTATTCATGCCACCATATTGCCTCACTAGGTAAATAATTTTGGGGATAGTACAATATAATAGTTAAAAGCATGGGCATCGAAATCTGCCAAGTTGGCTCTGAACTCTTCCACTGTAAATTCAAATTCTTCAACTCTAACGTGAAGATAATTAGTACTATCTCAAAAAGTTGTTGTGGGCAGTAAATACATGTAAAAACCTCAGCACAGTGATATATTAGAAGAGCTTGATACAGTTCACTTAATATTCGTGAAGCTTGGTCATGCGGGAAGCCCTTGAGAAATGTATGTGATTCTACTGAGGAGGCTGAGGCAGGAGTATTGATTGAACCTGGGAGGTGGAGGTTGCAGTGAGCAGAGATGACACCACTGCATTACAGCCTGGGACTGAATGAGACTCAGTGTCACACACACACACACACAAAAACTGCCTTGTATCCTTTCCCTTTTCCTGTACCAGATACAGCATTACAGAAGATGTCATTTTAATGGTTTTTATCTGAACAAAATTATAACATACTTATTCAAAAACACATTAAAATTGAATTTTTCTTGTTAGTAATCACAAAACTTTTTACATATATTCAAAAAATAGTAATGGCCTGTACGCGGATGTAAGTACATGTGTTAGAATTCTGTGTATGGTTTAGTTTGCTTCTCTCTGGACGTTGGTTTTGTCACCTGTATTGTTGCAGGTTGCCATGGCTGAAATATGGTCAAAGCCACCAATAACTCCAGAGTTTTAAATCTTAAAGTTTCAGCCACTGTGTTGTGTTGAGGGTGGCTAGATGTACTCTCAGGCTACAAGTTTAGACATCCTGGGGACAGGAGACAAGATGGGTATTCACACAGAACTCACCCCTCTGACTGTGGTCAGGTGTCTGTGGTCCTAACACGGTGCTTTGGTGACAATGTGGGTGGAATGAGTGGTTCTCAAGTGGAGTATCTTCAGCTGAACAAAAAATAATCCTAACCATAAAAGTGAAACATAATATACGATCATACTCCAACTGAAACAGCACTCATAAAATAAATATATCAAAAGTAAAAATGAGCATTAAATTCACTGCATAATTTGTTCCCAGGAAAACTGCTGTGCCCTGTAGAGAATAAACTGTATCAGGTATGAATGCTTCAGATATCTTTGAACCCATTCCATGTAAATTTCCATAAATAAATCGCAGTGGAGCATTGGAGTCAATAAAGTAGGATGTACAGTTGAAACATGCTGATGTTAAAAAAAATTATGTCTGTATACACTGAATTCATTTCAAAAGAGATTACTTAATATTTACAAAAATACTGTTTGGTATACACACAAACCCAAAAAAACTCCAATGTTCTATTTTACGTTTAAGTGGTTGTGTTTAGAGACTTAAGAGTCACTGTATATTCATGATAACTTTTGTGATCATTGAGGTTAGATTTCTTTGGCAAGTATAGTATCTTTTCTCTTAGTGTGTAATAAATTGAATGTCTGTCCTTTGTGCTAGAAATGTTTTAATACTTCCCATTCTCATTTTCAGTGCCAGGTTTATTATTTTATTTACACATCCTGAGATAGAGAGTGGGAGGGGAGAAAGTGAATGAGGAAAATGTGAACATAAATATTCATTTTGTCTCAATTTATAATGTGGATACTGTATTGTTATTTACTACTAAATGCAATACTGGACTTGTCTATTATTAGTTGAGCATATTCAGCTATTTCTGATTTTATTCATATTATGAAAAAGACTTAAGAAAATGTGAGAAACTTACTCAATGTGGAACTTGAAAAATCTTGTGTATAAAATTTTTAAAGAACACACTGAGACTAAAAAGCAGGTGTTTTAAAAATTCCACTGAAATTCAGTTCCCATTTTTTGTTAAATCTTTACATTTGAATGCCTTGTTATATTTAATATCTATTATGCTAATGACCTTTGTGGGTTGAATGCTGTACAAATATACTTATAGATAGATATTTATGGAAAATGGTAACAAACATATTAAAGCAAAAATAATTTCTAAATAAGTAATCTTTTACTGTATAATTTATTGTTTGTAAGAAAACAAGAGAATAATAATTGTTATTGCATTTATCTGTAACTTACAACTCTAAGAAATGATTGAAACTGATAACATTAAAAATGTAAGCGTAAGTCTTTAAAAAAAAAAAATCCAGCTGGGTTATTTCCTGAAGGAGTTTTCAGAACTCCCGAGAGTTTGAAAGACTAAATTTGTTCTATAAAAATGATATACTAAATTCCCTACTTGGTTTTATCAATGTCCAGAAAATCTTTGATGGGAATAGGTTTTTCCTCTTACCCCACGCCCCTCCCCTGGGTCATTTCTTGTAGCTCAGTTAAATTTCATAATATGTGTGTGTGTGTGTGTGTGTGTATATGGCATGTATGTATATAGATATGTATATGCATGTGTATATATATGCACACGTATATATGTACATACACACACACGTCTACATATATTACATATGTGTGTATTTAGAGACAAGATCTCACTCTGTCACCCAGTACAGTAGCATGATCATAGCTCACAGCAGCCTCAAACTCCTGGGCTTAAGCATCCTCCCACCTCAACCTCCAGAGTAGATGGGACTAAGGCATGCACTTCCATCCCTGGCTAAGGAAAAATATTTTGATCCTATATCATCGCCGTGGAATTTCCACAAGGCTCCTGGCAACAGGTCAATATGTATTATACAGATCTAGCTTCCAAAAGACTTAGATTGATCCACTGAAACCTTAGTAGTGACTCTCATGCATTTTGCATCTTGGACATATCTCAGAGTGTGGGTTAAGATGGGGGTGGCAACTAACAAATGTGTTTTCTGATTAAACACACGCACACTCACAGAGTAGTGTTAAAATCGTCAACAGAAATGAAGTGATGTTGCCCAGGGAAAGAGAAATGCTAAAAGTGCAGGTAGAGAAACAATGAAACTGAAACTTACTGCCAGGGAAAATAAATGGAAGGAGAGGATGAAAAATTGTTGATGAAATAATACATTTACATAATACAGAGTAACTATCCAGTCTTTGAAATTGTTATTGGAGAACTAAGTGTTAGGGTCATAATGACAAGCAAAACATTCCTTCAAGGAGATGTCAGTCTAGTCAGAATGATGGATCAGAGCACAATGTTTTAATACAATATGATAAAAAGCTGCTATAAAATGAAAAGCTGGATAGAGAAGAGAAGACGATAGTCCACAAGGAAAACCTTGTATTGCCTCTTTTCACTTTACCCTGCTGGTACATAATTGCCATATGGAATGAACAAATGAATGACTGAAAGGTATTTCTTCAGCAATAATCTCTCATTGAACATTTTTTAACCAGGGAAGTCAGATTCCCTTTTTTCAGTCATTCTGCAAGTGTAACTATTAAGGTTTCTCTGAGCCAAATTAAAGTGTTTTTCTTGTCCATTGTATACAAATGAACTACACCTCTACCTGGGTCCAGTATTCTCATTTCTCCATCCAACAAGCCTTCTACAGAGATACTGATTTTATTTCTAAATACAATTACTTCTCCAAAAAAAAAAAAAAAAAAAAGGAAATTGGTGTGGGGTCCAGGGTAAATTCTGATATGGATGAATTTCTCCAAATGACATCCACCAAGGCAGACCAAGCCCTACCAATGGAAGATGTTATCTGGGTTTGGGCAGACAGCCTCAAGGGAAAAGCTTTGGAATGGAATGTGTTCGGGTCTATAGACCTGTTGGCCCAAACAGAAGGATCAGCTCTACTTTTTAGAATAATACAGGCACATTTGGCATTTTCAATGAAAGCAGGGAAGTAAATATTGTGCAGTGCACATAGCTCTGCCGGCTTAGTCTGCAGGAAACAATGCCTCTGTTTCTTTATCTCTGCTTCTTTCCATTTTCTTTATGCTCCCTATGGTGGCTTTTAAGAATTGTTTTCTTGTTTGTTTGTTTTTTAATTTTTTTGAGAAGCCTAAAACGGATGAAATCCTTGCCAACATCTAACCCTGTGGCTATTCAGCAGCCTGTGACTGTGGGCTTAGCCTCTTCTTCAGGCATACAAAACCTATAGGAGAGAATTCAAGAGGCAATATTTGCTAGAGGAAAAGATTATGAAACAGGCAAAGAAAACCTGTCCTTTCTGATCCCCAATACAAAATACATGGAGAAGTCTCCACGGGATTTAATCTACCACTGAATTTCACTGTATAATTATTTTCTGTCTTCATAGTTTTCACTTTTAAAGTACATGAGCATGATAATTTTAAATTACCTTCTTTCCTTCTCAAGGACTTTTATTCTTTAGTTTTTGGTTTCCTTTTTGTAAGAAGGAAAAAGAATAAAAAGATGTGCCCAGGATATGGCTGAACAAACTTGATGGGTGTTGGGGGAAAGGATAAACTGAGGGGAAATCTTCACTCTTCTTCTAAAATATTTTCAATTTTATTGCATTAAATTATGCAAATACCGTATCTTTATGTATAGATTCTGAAGGAAACTTAATTATTTCATTCTCCTCCCATTCTACAACTAACTTTACAAAATAAAAGAACAAAAGCTTGCTTCATATTTTAAAATAATGTAAAAAGGAAATAAATCTGATTCATTTTACTTTTCTATGGGGCACAATATATGAAAAGCTATTTCATATAAAACAATATTCCATTAATGATTTAATATTTAAAACTGTTCTAAATGAACTTACGAGAAGTCTTAAGCAATAGTTATTTGTAAATAAATATTCAAAAAGTCATAGTTTTCATATTTAGTTCAGTGATAAAGGAAGAGTATATTTAATAAGAATATCATCAATGATAATATTTGATACTATATAAAATAGGAATTCTATAGCATAAATGGTAAAATTTGGGGGCTTTCACTAAAATTAACGTATTAATCATCATGACTTTATTTAGAAAAATTTATTCTTAAAGAATGTGCTGATTGTGCATACTTTTTTTAACTCTAAGGAAATCCACACAGTCTTTTATGATATTTGAGTTAAGTAGATTGCTGAGGTCGTGATCAGCAAATTAGTGAGAAAATATAAATGCTCATGGCACAAACATTGTAGCAAATGCAGTTTCCTATGGAAATCATACTGAGTCTCAAGGTTTTAGGTCCTTGGTTCTTGGGAAATAAGTTTTGAATACTTTTTCCTATTACTAAGCATTATTAGTGAGAAACTCAACATTGTGATAAAGGAATAAACTTTAAATATACAAGTAACATATATTTGCAGCTGAAATGTAAATGTTTCTAACCTCTTCCTTATGTTTGTACACTAAAACTAATGGCTGAGTAGTGTTTTTTGTTCTCAGGAGTATTTGTATCAATGAACATCTTCCCTTTCATTAAGTACTCTGAAAATTTATGTACTATAATTTTTGCTAAGGATGAATAAGATTATCTGGGTTGTGTATGTATATATACAATAGGTACAATTTTATTAAATGGAGGTTCAAGTAAATTGAACAGATAATTCAGCTGGTTTACACTTAGTTCCCTGAATTTCCTATATTGTAAAGAGAGCATATGACTTTATTTCTCCAAATTGTCTTTGCTCACTAAATGGATGGCATAGGTGCTTAAATTTCCCTCCATATTTATCTCCACGCGGACAAGACTAAGAAAATGCAACGTACACAATAAGACTAAATCGTTGTTGAGTTTTAAAGTTGTTAAATTTACAAAACTAATGTCACTTGCTGAGGGGTGTGTGTGTGTGTGTGTGTGTGTGTGTGTACGTGCATAAGTGCTTATGTATTTTAATTCATGAAATTTATTGTAACTGCTCACCTGTGTTGTCAGTGTTTAAATGCCTGCACAGATGGATCATTAGACTGACTGCAGATGGTTTATTTGAATTGCAAGTTTGGATTGTTAGCATGGTATATAAACTTTAGGCTCATGTTTCTTGTCTAGAATATATGAATATTTATAGGGTGAAATCTGGGTTTTTTCCCCCTCTAAATCAGTACTATACTCCAGTTATCATTTTCTTACTATTGTAATCAGAAATCAATAAATAGTTATGCCTTAAATAATTATGCTTTATTAACAATATGGAAGACTAAGCTGAAGGTAATATTAAAATAGCTTAAATTTTGCAACCTTAAGTTTATGTGGGAGTTGGAACAGCTTCTGAAAAAGTTTTGTGATTAAATTGAGTTATTAAAAGAGAACTTGATACTGATACTATTCTACTTCTTAGATCATTTAATTAAGCTTTACTGACATAATTAAGTCTTTCTATATTTCTTGCAATACTTTGAATTTATTTAATGATTCATCGTGTTCAAATACCACATTTAATTGTCCTTTCAGACATACTTTTGGAAAAGCAATTTAGAAAAATATCTGCATTTTACGTAATTGTGTGAGTATGGTTTATTGCCAACCAATTTTGACAATAATATAAAAAGCATTTAAGTTATTATGATTTTTCAGATTATACATTTAGCAGTTCTGTAAAATAACAGCTTGTTAATGTTTTGAATGTAAATGCTTATTAGTTATTACCATAAACGTTACATTATGGATAAGCTAAAATGCTTAAAACTACTTGGAAAAATTTAATGCTTATCTGTTATAAAATGTAAAACAAATAAAGTGTCATCTATTTAGAAGACAGAAAGAATAGAATGGAAAAATATGTGTAAGAGGCTTTAAATGCTTCCTTTGTGAGGATCTACTGTAAATGCAAACACAGTAAAACAGTCGCTTATTTCTTGGTTGGTGGTCTAAAAGATAGGCTTAATTTTAGTAGATGTCAATCATGTAAAAAGGGTTATTTCTCCAAAATACAGGGTGAATTAAAAGAAAGGCAGGAAATAGAATAAGGATCCCCTTACCTCTACTGAGAAAATAAGAAAGCAATTATGAATCAATACTGCTTAATAGTTAAACACACAAGCTTTAGACGTATATATTCTAGGTTTTAATTTCTGTTTCTCTGGTTACTGTAATTTTACAAGGAGACTTTTATCCCCTCATCTGCTTTTAAGGTCAAATGTTTTATGTCTGAAATAAGTACATAATTAAAGGTGCCAATTATTTTTAATGGCAGTTTATGCTGACGGATGGTATATGTTGCAGAATAACAGTTTTCATGTTTTATCCTGAGTTAGCCATGCCATCTTAAGGGTGCTGGTGAAGAAACCTCCAACAGCTGTATGTTTAAACATAAATGGATCCCTGACTTGGTATATGCCCTTACACCTACCTGTTCTTTGTTTTTGTTTTGTTTTTTGTTTTTTTGCAAAGATAACTTTAAAAAATTATGTTGAGAAAGACCTCAGATCTACTGCAGGCAAAGGGGGAGATGATCCTCAAATGAAATAAATAATTTTATTCCCCTTTGTGATCTGAGGTATGGCATAAGCACTCCAGCAATCCCAGGACGACTGAGAAAGCACAGAGTTGACTAATATGAACTGTGTGGCACCTCAGGAAACTGAGTTGTGCCTATGTCAGCTCTTAATTAGTGCAGTTCCACACTGAGAAGGAGATTTAAAAACAATGGGACGTCATTAGTGGACATTCATAGTACATTATTTTGCCAACTTACCAAATATGTTTATGAGCCATCCACAGGGTCCCACTAAATAGGCAGCATTATCTTAGTTGCTTTGGTAGCCTGTGAAGTAGAACTTTGGTTATAAAAGGAAAGGGAGGGAAAAATACTCACACACACCTGCCTACAGATGGAACTGTGATTGCTGGTAAACCCGTCATGGTGTAGCACAGTCAAGGACACTGTTAAGTCACTTGAGGATCCTTCCCTGGAATTAGCAAGTTGAAGGACTCCAGCTGTCTTGGTTAAAAAGGTAAGCTCTTTAATATACTCAGATATTTGATGTGGAATAAACTTTTATCATTTTCCAGGAGATGTATTAAAGTCAGTGACTCTAGAATCTAAGATCAGGCTGAAAGTAACCTCTAGAATTTGTATAATGCCTGATAGCTAAAATCACTTATTTGTTTGATTATTGTATGCTTCACATTTTTAGCTGCCAGTTTTGACCCCATCAAGAAAGAATAAAGAAAGTGTTGACTTTGTAATAAGGCCTATAGATGTGCTTGCAAAAGGAGCTAGGGAGACCATTTCCATATGCAGATGCTGTTTATCATATAAGAACTAAGTTATGCCTCCTCTGTTTGGTGGGTGGTATGGAAAGGTTATGCTGTAGTGGAATTAAATGAGAAACTGTGATAGCACTTTGGATAAAAATGGAAGCCCCTGTTGACCTAGTGTGATAAATATTCCTTCTGGAATATGCATAGTGTTCACATCGGAAAGTGTCCTTTCCTCTTTCCTTTTGTGACTCTTAGGAGGAAGATTAATTGTAAATAATATAGTCACTATCATCCTTAAGGATTTTGTTACTTATTACATCATGGCTGCACAGAAATAAAGTACTTTTCTAAAAGGAAAACTAATACAAGACAAGGAAGAATTTACATTAAAAATGAGTAATACTGGTCAGTTTTAGACCATAAATAATTTTGTTTTAGAGTTATGTGGTGTGTGCTATTGAGCTATTGGATAATTTTTGAATTCAACAAAAAAGAGAGATAGAGTATATAAATTCTATATTCCAAAAGGGTAATCTGGATAACTAATCTTAAAGCCATGTGTGTGTGTAATCTAAAAGGACTTTTAAATCATAGCAAATTTGTGGATAATTAATGGATTCCATTTATTTCTCTGTGTAGACAACCTTACTGAATATGAATAAATGCAATGAATTATTTAATGAAACTTTGGATGGCATGCTAGAAACTTGTTTTTATATGTTTAATTTTTCCCTTTATAATTGTCTTATATGCAGATGCTGTATTTAGATATTAACCGGCCCTTTATCATAATGGCTCGTGAATCTTATTTTCTACCTAGATTTAAAAATTAGAGCCTCTTTGAGTTTTCCTAAAGTACTAGTCTCTCTCACACACACACAGACACACATACACAATAGTAATTAACGACATATGGGTTTTAAAGGTTTTTCAGGGGAAAAGACAAATATGGGTACGTTCTATGCTCCACAACTAACACATTTAAAAGCCCTGAAGATGCATGCACATTCTTTCAGGTCCCTTGTCAACCCTTTAGCCACCAATCATAGTTATTGAAATTTACAACTCTAGATTCTTCCTGCCCGAGAGAGCCTGTCCGGTGGAGTCTCTTATCTGCAATAGGCAAAGCAATTCAGGCTGTTCCAATTTCCACTTGCTCCCTCTCCTGCAGTCCATTCCCCCTGTCCTTTTCAGACTCGCAGGAACAACATCAAGGGCATAGTTAGCAGGGTTATCTTCTTTCGCAAGCAGTTTAACAACCAACTTTTATTACCTACCATTGTATGTCCTTGGGATACCATGACTCCTCTGAAGGAATCTTAATGAATAAAATATTCTCAGTCTATTAAACCCAAATGGGCTTTAGAAAGTCATGTAAACTCTCTGCTAACCATAGGAGATGTCAGAGGAAAACTTAAAAGTGGTATATCAGAATGGTAACTGCAGAGGAAATTTTATGAACTAGGTACACTGCTCCTAATGAGGACTGACTGATAAAGAGTTGTTAGTTAATTAGTCCAAATTTCACTGGGGAGGAAAAATTTAAAACAATTTTTTAATCAGTTGGGTCTAGCTAGCAGCTTATATCATTTACTTTTTAAAAGTAATTTGATAACCAATGGAATGGGAAAGAGAACCTTTGAGAGTAGTTTAGATCACACATGATGAAAGAAAAAGAAAATCATGAAAATCTTGTGGAAAGAAAAATACTGAGACTGTACAAGAGGGGAGAATTCCAGCACACTGTAAAATCTTGTCAATAAGATATGATGGTTCCCCCTTAGAAGGAAGATAAATGATGGAAAATAATGTTGGAAACAGATTTTTTGTGATATAAAGTAGAGATCCTAAAGAAATTTGCATCAGATCACTTTCATCTAGAAGATGAGGTAATCTCAAGAGCAATATTGTGTGGCTGTCATCAGTATGGAGACCGAAGTGTGAACACCAGGATTTATATGTGAGAGCTTTCTAACGCACTACGTGTGTGAACCTGGGATCATTAGTTATTATCTTGCTTACTTTCTTCATCTGTAAAATATGTAGGAAACCATATCTAAGAGGTTGGCTTTTAATATAGAATTAAAAAAATGTATCCAAACTATTCAGTACAGTGCCTTTTATGAAATAAACTCTGTTCTTCCTAAAATCATATGTTGTTATCCTAACTCATGGTACCTCAATATGTGACCATGTTTGGAAAAAAGTTTCTATAAAGAGATGATTAAGTTAAAATTAGGTCATTAGTGTAGGCTTTAATCCAATATGTTTGATATCCTCAAAAGAGAAAATAGTACACAGTTATGGAGAGAAGACCATATGAGAACACAGAGGATGGCTGTCTGCAAACAAGCCAAGGAGAGAGGCTTCAGAAGGAATCAATCTTGCTGATACCTTGATCTTAGACTTCTAGCCTCCAGAATTATGAGAAAATACATTTGAGAAAATGCTTAAGTCACACACTCACTGGAATTTTGTTATATCAGCCCTAGCAAGGTAATACTGTGCTTGATACATAAGCAAAAAGTGAATGTTAGCTGTTGAAGGAGGATTGAAATTTAGAAACTTGGATTCTCAGTGACAATTAAAAATGTGCAACTTGAGGCCGGGCGCGGTGGCTCAAGCCTGTAATCCCAGCACTTTGGGAGGCCGAGACGGGCGGATCACGAGGTCAGGAGATCGAGACCATCCTGGCTAACACGGTGAAACCCCGGCTCTACTAAAAAATACAAAAAAAAAAAAACTAGCCGGGCGCGGTGGCGGGTGCCTGTAGTCCCAACTACTCGGGAGGCTGAGGCAGGAGAATGGCGTGAACCCGGGAGGCGGAGCTTGCAGTGAGCTGAGATCCCGCCACTGCACTCCAGCCTGGGCGGCAGAGCCAGACTCCGTCTCAAAAAAAAAAAAAAAAAAAAAAAAAAAAAAAAAAAAAAAAAAATGTGCAACTTAACTAGACTTCAAAAATGGGTCACATTAGCTTGCTTCCAATTGACTATCTGTGATTCTGAGGTTTTTGCTTCATTAGAACTTCTAAACTTTTAAGAATAACTTTATAAAATTAACATGAATTTGTAATCCTATTGATCAACAATATAGGATACTAAGAAACCCTCTACCATCGAAGAAAAATGTCATTTATTCCATCATATATATACATATATATGTATGTATCGAAACTATTCAGTACAGTGCCTTTTGTGAAATAAACTCTGTTCTCCCTAAAATCATATGTTGTTATCCTAACTCATGGTACCTCAGTATGTGACCATGTTTGGAAAAAAGTTTCCAAACTTTTTTCCAAACACGGAAAAAATATATACATACATATATACACACACACACACACACGCGCACACACACACACATATGATGTACATATCGTATATAAATATATATGGGATATATAGGAAAATAATGTTTTTAAAAAAGTATTTTATCCATTCATTTTGATTTCATAGCCAGTTTGCTTTTGGAATGTTTTGAGACAAATGCTTTCTTTAATTTAATGTAGAATACAACTAACAACTAACAACAAAAAAAAATGTAGCTGACTATTTAAAGGGAATTTGTGTTGTTTAATTGTGATGATGATCCAGTTACACAAACTGGTGCTGTGTTGGCTCTGAGATTTATGAGATTTTGCCATCAGAAGGACAAAAGGTGGTTTACTTGAACCTCTGTAAAACATGGCTCATATATTCATATTTCTGGAATGAAGTAGGTTCAAGCAGGGGAGCATGATTTGGAAAAATATTCACCAAAAGTACCAACTATGATAATCTATAATCTGTAGACATTAGATGGGGGCTTAAATGCAGAGTAGAAATCACATCATGTGGTGTGATGTTTTTTAGGACTCAGCCTGCTTACAGTCTCCATATTCATCTACAGTTAATGAAATTTTCTTAACATTTGATGGACTTTTATGTAAATCTCAGTGTCTTTGCTCATACTGATCACTCGGTTAGGTATGGCTTTACATACTCTTGGTGCCCCCACCCCTGCTAAATTCCTACTCAATTTGATTGTCAGCAAGACCTGTCTAATAGCACAAAGTATAATTTTCCATTATTTGTGTGTCTGTGACATGTTATACTGATATATTTATATTAATATTAGTAGGTATGTATCAGTCAGGATTCTCCAGAGGGAGGAACTAATAGGATAGATGTACATATGAAAGGGAGTTTATTAAGGAGAATTGACTCACAGGATCACAAGGTGAAGTCTCACGATAGGCCACCTGCAAGGTGAGGAGGTATGAGACCAGCAGTGGCTCAGTCTGAGTCCACAAACCTCAAAAGTAGGGAAGCCAATAGTGCAGGCTTCAGTCTGAGGCCAAAGACCCGAGAGGCCCCGGCAAACCACTGGTGTAAGTCTGAGACTCCAAAGGCTGGAAACCTGGAGTCTGATGCCCAAGGGTAGGAAGCATCCAGCATGGGAGAAAGACGGAAACCAGAAAACTCAGTAAGTCACCTTATTCTCCCTTCTTCCGCCTACTTTGTTTTAGCCCTGCTGGCGACCAGTTGGATGGTGTCCACCCACATTGAGAGTAGATCTTCCTCTCCCAGTCCACTGACTCAAATGTTAATCTCCTCTGTCAATACCCTTACAGACATACCCCAAAACAATACTTTACCAGCTGTGGAGGCATCCTTTAACCCAATGAAGTTGACATTTTTCACAAAATCATTTGGGTCAAGTACTCTGCTAGGCACCAGTTTTCCTACTGAGAAAGCATCAAAATCAAAATTTCATGACTGCTACCATCTTTTTAGGGATTCATGAAATTGATACTCCTGCACTCAGTCTTTATATATTCTGTGCGTCTTACTTATTTGAATAAACTGTTTACTTATCATTGACTTACTACTTTGTGAGATACTCCACAATATAGATAACAAGCAATTATTAAACATTTGATGAATCAGAATACCTATTCCCATATCATGTTAAACATGAGAAAAATAACATCATCAATATTTTATGTAATTGTTTAACATTTAATTTTTTTTTTTTTTTTTTGAGACAGAGTCTCGCTCTGTCATCCAGGCTGGAGTACAGGGGCGTGATCTCGGCTCACTGCAAGCTCCGCCTCCCAGGTTCACGACATTCTCCTGCCTCAGTCTCCCGAGTAGCTGGGACTACAGGCGCCGCCACCACACCCAGCTAATTTTTTGTATTTTTAGTAGAGACAGGGTTTCACTGTGTTAGCCAGGATGGTCTCAATCTCCTGACCTTGTGATCCGCACGTCTCGGCCTCCCAAAATGCTGGGATTACAGGCTTGAGCCACCGCTCTCGGCCGCATTTAATATTTTTTAAATTATGGTAAATACAACATACAATATTTAGTGTAACAGTGAAGGATAAAAAAATACTATCCTTTGGGTGGAACTACTTATTACCATTAACAATAATAATAGACAACTTTTCTTATTTAATACTATGTAATTGAGAGCACTTAATGTAGAGGAATCTTGGAGAGTGTGGTAATATAGACACAGTACATTTGAATTGTCTGTTTATTTCACATATTATTAGTATAAAGACAAGTGATTATTGTTTCCTCAATATTTCTTCAATATTCTATCCATAAGTGAAGTATTTTAAAATGACTAATGGGCAAATATTCATGATTTGTGGCAAAAATACTAAATTCCTTGGGTTGCTAAACCTTTACTGTGCTTCTTTGAAGGTATAAAAAGACACACTTTGGTATAAAAGTTTCAGGGCCAATGCGTGAATTTTTATCACAGCACTTCTTTGAACTTCATTTAAATTTAGAGTTTCAAATATTCTGATTTCTTGTTGCTGGAGTTTTCTTACCATTTATTACTCAGTGATATATTGTTCTTATTTTATTTCAATTTGGTAGATATCTTATTTTCCTACCATCTTCTGCTAAATTTACCTTCTTAGAATTTAATCTTGATAACACAATATAATCTTTTCATATTCTTTTTCGGCCAGCTGCCAGAGTCACAATGCATTTCAACATTTGCTGTTCTAGTTCCTAAATATATGTCAGAGCCTTGCAGTTCCTCCTCTGACTTCTTGATCTTAATAGTATCCACGATTGCTGTTTCTGTGATTATGTCAAAGCCTTTTCAAGGTACATAAATGCTAAACACAATGGTTTAGAAAACTTGTTCAGCTTCTCCATTAACTGATTTATGGAGTGAAGATAGTGGAGGATAAAACGTCTTTTCAACACGGGTTTATTCTTTGCTTTGATTGACTATCCAGACAAGTATCTACTCAGAGGAACAAGATATTCAAGCATATACAATTAACAAATGTGGTTTCAAAGCCTTGAAGTTGCTTTTAATTTATTGTATTTTGTAGCAACTTTTACAACTGAGTGAAAATTAACCCTGAGGTCTGTGGTTTCTTATGGAACCATTTAAAATGCATGATTGTTATTTAAATTCTCCATCTTTCCCTCATGTGAGCATAGCTGCACTGATGTACATGCTTTTAACTATATTTGATAACAAGTTGTAATTACAAGTGGAGTGATTCACGTAGCCTATTTTAAGATATAAAATCTCACAAAACAAGAACAGATTTAACAAGAAAAGTTTCAAGGAAGATAATTATTCATTAGAATTAATGGTAGTGGATTTTTCTTCTTTCATTTAAAGGGTGACTGAAATTTGTTTTAATTAGGTATGATAAGACACAGATAGGGACGTGAGTACCAGGAAAGAAGAAGTTTTTGTCTGCACCAATTTCTAGAAACAAGAGGCACTGCACGTTAGGCAGGGCCATATGGAGATGCACTAGGGTTGGTTAGGAGGCAGAAGGAATGAGAAGGAAATACAGAAGATCCTCAATTGTGGTTCCATGGGAAGGAATGGGTGAGACAAGGTGAACAGGCAAAGCTGCTTAGCATTGGGTAGTTAGAATAATTTTGGTGGACTCTGCAGCTGCCGAGATTGTCCTAGATACCTGGGGTACCTGGCCCTGTGGCAATTAGGGAAGGTGGGCAGTGGCTCAAAGTGTCAGAGCCCTTTGAAAGCTGGGACTGTTTGAGATACGGGCTCTGGATTAATTGTTTTATTTGTCAATGTTATGCTCACAGCTGAGTCGTTTACGGTCTCCAGGAGTGATAGAACCCTGAGCGTCCCTGAGAGCACAGTTCCAGATGAAAAAGCATCAGAAACACGAGGTTAATACATGTTTTAAATGATCAACTAATGTATAATCAATGTGAATCTTATTTGCAGATAATACTTTGAAAATGTGTTTTAGAACATGATGTCTAAGACATTGCCAAGCCATTCATTATACTGCTGGTATAAAAGACGATGTGGTGTGTCGCTTTGTCTTTTTTTAAAGACAAACAAAAGAGATAATTGCAGTTTCAAGCAGGTCGTAGTTTATAAAGTACTTCTCTATCATGTGTTGTGTGTGTCTTGCCCACAGTCTTGTGTGCGTTGGTTTTCCCCATATTAGGAAGGAAAAGACTTATTCGGAAAGGTTAAGTAACTTGTCAGAATCCCCGCGTCAGTTCATGGCAACAGCAGCTCAATCTTCTCATTCTCAATCTTCATATGTTTCCATACTTTGCTGATTACACCTGCGGTGGAGTGTGAGGGGCTTAGCATTCAGGTTCCGGATAGCTACAGGTGGGACTGAGCTTTCCAGCTTTCTGAACATGCAGAGGGCTTAAAGAACTTGAGACCATTTTTAATAATTTTCCCCACCACTGTCTTTTATACAAAACCAGTCATCTATTTTGATTCATTTATTTTCTTTCTTAGAGTCTGTGTGGAGAGAAGAATGAGTGGAAACAATTTAGTTGGAGGTGAGGAGGCCTCTCGGGTCAGGGAGTCCACACCCAGATATGACCACTCCTTAGCAGGGTTGGTGGTATCCTGTCTTTCCTTGGAAAGGATAAGAGCTGCAGGCAGGGATGTGTTTTAAAGCTGATGGAAGAGAGTTATAAGGAATGTGTTTTAAAGCTCTTAGAAGAGAGTTACAGAGAGTGAGAGGGCAATAAAAAAGGATGTAGATCCTGTTATCGCTTAAATAGTCAAAGAACAGAGTGTTGTTTTCCAGCATTAAGGCTGACCTCAGAAGCAATATTATTTCTAAAGAAAAGGCTCAACAAGTTCTACTTGAATCACGGTCATGCTTGAGATTCATTTTAACTCCTGGTTTCCTTTAACACTCCATTAGAGTCATATTTCACATTAATGGTATCAAATGGAAGAATCTTGTGATAGATATTTAAGGTTATTAACATGATACTAGGTCACAGATCTGCTAGATGTATTGAGGGGGAGAGCAAGGAGACCATCCCGTGGAAAGGAACATTGTAGAAAAAATGGTACTCAGATTGGGTAACCATTTTAGAAAAAGAAATGGTCTTAGAGATTTGGTGGAAAGTAGAATTTGATAACAGATTAACCCAGAAATGAAGAAAAATGAAAATATGTAATCTTTACAAAATGTGTCCTATGTACAATGAAATGGAATGCTGGAAAGGTAGGGGGAAGCATACAAACAGAGGAATGGAGAAGAAAATGTGGTAAAACATGATTACTGAAATTACATTTCTACAAGTATTGTTGAATTGAGCAGGCACACATTCTTTTTTAAAAAATTATTTTTATTTTACTTTAAGTTGTGGGATACATGTGCAGTACGTGCAGGTTTGTTACATAGGTATACATGTGGCATGTGGTTTGCTGCACACATTAACCCGTCGTCTACATTAGGTATTTCTCCTAATACTCTTCCTCCCCTAGACCCCCACCCCCTGACAGGCCTCAGTGCGTGATGTTCCCCTCCCTGTGTCCACGTGTTCTCATTGTTCAACTCCCACATGTAAGTGGGAACATGGGGTGTTTGTTTTTCTGTTCCTGTGTTAGTTTGCTGAGAATGATGGTTTCCAGCTTCATCTATGTCCCTGCAAAGGACATGAACTCATCCTTTTTTATGGCTGCATAATATTCCATGGTGTATATGTGCCACATTTTCTTTATTCAGTCTATCATTGATGGGCATTTGGGTTGATCCCATGTGTTTGCTATTGTGAACAGTGCCACAGTAAACACATGTGTGCATGTGTCTTTATAGTAGAATGATTTATAATCCTTTGGGTATATACCCAGTAATGGGATTGCTGGGTCAAATGGTATTTCTGGTTCTAGATCCTTGAGGAATCGCTACACTGTCTTCCATCTGTTGGAACTAATTTATACTCCCACCAACAGTGTAAAAGTGTTCCTCTTTCTCCACTTCCTCTCCAGCGCCTGTTGTTTCCTGACTTCTTAATGATCGCCATTCTAATTGGTGTGAGATGCTACAGCATTCTTACTCATTTTGTTGATTGTGAAATGTAATTATTAATTGTTTTTTACCATCAGTTTCATTCCAATTTAACCTAGATTTGTTGAGATAGGCACAAATCCTAGGGAATTGGAGGTGCCTTGGTGAATATGTTGGCCCCAGTCCCCGGTGACATAATGAAGATCTGGAAAAAGGGTAATAGTGACAGTTTTCAGTTCCTAATATCCCTGTGCTGTCTCTTCAAGCAGAACCTGATGTTAGCGGATCAAATATTACATACTTAGGATTGTTTTAGGATTGTATGTTGTTTTTGATACACTTCTTCTGAGACCACTGTCGTGTATTGTAATATAACAAGCTAGGGCTTGAGGTATTGTGAAAGCACACACTTCAGGATAAGAAAAAAAGAAATAAAACATGCAAGAACAAATTGCACTTTAGTATTCTAATGGATTTTATTAATTTTTGCTTATTCTTATATATCCCGTCTCCTCACTCTACCCCAGTATACATATAAATGTATGTATGGTGATAATTTCACCATAAATGTTCTCTTTATTTTTCTCTATATCTATATTTTTTCTCAGATGAATAAGCAATAATGTATTAACCAGATAAAAGAATATGCCAGTTGTACCATAAAGCTTATTGTAGCACTGCAGAAAACTTCTCACACACTGGTGATAGCAGAAAAGATTTTCTTGATGAGTTGCTGGTCAAGGGTCTAAACTTGTCTGAAAAGGTACTATGGTTTTTTATTGTTTGTTTGCTTGCTTTTTGAGATGCTGTCTCCCTCTATCACCCAGGCTGGAGTGTTATGGCCTGATCTTGGCTCACTGCAATCTCCGCCCCCTGGGTTCAAGCAATTCTCCTGTCCTAGCCTACCCAGTAGCTGGGATTACAGGACTGTGCTACCATGCCTGGCTAATTTCTGTATTTTTAGTAGAGATGGGGTTTCACCATATTGACCAGGCTGGTCCTGAACTCCTGACCTCAGTTGATCTGCCTGCCTTGGCCTCCTAAAGTGCCAGGATTACAGGTGTGAGCCACCACTCCCTGCCTTAAAAGGCACTATATTTTAACCAGAATGGTGGATTTTGTAGCACTGTTTTGCATATAAATATGTATCAGTTTTCAAGGGCTGCCATAATAAATTTCTAGAAACTAGGTTAAACAACAGATTTTTTTTTTTTTTTTTAATACTCTGGATGCTATAAGTGCAAGACCAAGGTGCCAGCAGGGTTGGAGAGATCTCTACTGACTAGTAGGTGGCTATCTTCTCACTGTGTCCTCACATGGCCTTTTCTCTGCACTTTCATCCCTGATGTCTCTTCCTCTTTATTTAAAAACACCAGTCTGGCGAAGTAAGTCCTCACCTTTACAAATTAATTTAACCTTAATTACCTCTTTAAAAGGCCCTGTCTCTAAAAACAGTCACATTGAAGTTTAGGGTTTCAGTGTATGAATTTTGGGGGTACACACTTCAGTCTGCAATAGCATGATACAAGTTTGAAGAACAAACACTGAAAGGTTCATTCATGTGATCCATAGGTGTGGATCAGCCAAGGCTTTGTCAGGCGGTCATTAAGCGTTGTTGTGACTGGGCATGGTTACTTCATGCATTGGGGAAATCAAATTAGAAATAACACCTTGGAAGAAAGGTGTCACTTTAGTGATGTGGGTGTTCAAGCAGCTCGACATATTAGTTTACATTTTGATAGAATGGATTTCTTAAGGGAGATCAACTTGTCAGATGGTAATATGAATTTTAAATACTGGATTCCTTCCGTGTAATTTTGAAACTAGGTCACTAAACGAGGTTACTCAGGGGAATTGACTTAGCATGAAAGTAACATAGGCAGATTCACATGATAATGTTTAACATTCAAATGCTTTCTGTAAAAATAGTTCTAAAACTGATCATGATTCAAGTTGAAGCACACACTGTTGCTTTAGAACTTGGGATGTATTTGATACCCACCACACAAATTCAACTTTGTTTCATTGTGTCCCCTAGTGACCATTTAATTTCTTAGAGCCTGTTGTCACTTTTGAGAAGCTCTCTCAGATAATGCATGGAACATCATATTACTGAATTTAATCTAATGATTTTCTATACTGATTGTGACATAAATAATTGATTTTTCTATTTTTTGTGTCAATTTTCATCACATATTTTTCTAGAAATTTCTCCTCATCAGAATGTTAACATTTATGGGGTAGAAATCATTTATTTTTCCCGTATATCAAATGTCTACTAAAATCTCCATTATTTTACTATTGATAATTCATTTTCATGGCTTTTTCCATGGTTAATAAGTCCTTTCAAATTATTTATTTATTTGATAATCATTGTCAAAAATACTTTTGTTTGCTTTTTACTTCATTAATTTTGGCTCTTGTCTTTATTATGTTTGTTTTTTTTCTTTCCACTCTCTTGGTTCTACTCTTTTATTTTTTCTATTTTGAGATGAATGCTTAACACTTTAGTTTTCTTTCTTCCTTTAAATAAATGTATTAAGGTTATACATTTTCTGCTTTTTAAATAGATAAGTACTGTTAATTTATTTTTACAGAAAATTATCACAAATTAAAAGACATAGAATTCATGTGTTTGCTTCGATGAGTTTTGACATGGCACATACCTACACATACAAAGTTTCGAACATATTTATCACCCCAGAAAGTTCCAACTTGCTTCTTTCTGGACACTAATCAGAAGTAACAACTTTCTGATTTTTATCACCATAGATAAATTTTGCCTAGTTTTTGAATTCATGTAAATGGAGTCATCAAGTAGGTAATCTTTTGTGTCTAGCTTCTTTTGTTTTAGCGTATTTTTAAATGTTCATTCATGCTGCTGCATGTGTCTATAATTTACTCATTTTGATTACTGAGTAATATTTCATTATGTGTATAACACAAATAGCTTATTCATCCATTGATGGACATGGGATTTTTTTCCAGTTGTTGACGATTATGTATGAAGCTAAAAAGAACATTATTGTACATGCTTTCATTTCTCTTGTGAAATATCTAAGAGTGAAATTGTTAAGATAGATTTACATTAATTTTTATAAGATACTGCCAAGCAATTTTCCAAAGTACTTTGGCCATTCAACTTCCCAGCAGCAATGAATAGTATTTTCATTTTTTACACATCTTCTATAACATTTGGTAAGGTGTAACTGTCTAAACTTCTAAAGCTCCTCTAAAATGTATTCAAATAGAATCTGATTGTGGCTTTCGTTTTTATAACTCTGTTGAGTAAAGATGTTGAGCATTCTTTTCATGACGTTATTGACTATTTATATGTCTTCTTTGATGAAGTGTTTGTTCAGGTATTTTCATTATTATAAATTTACTTATATTATTTGATTTATTTTCCTCTTGGTATTTACTTGTATGAGTTCTTTATATGTTCTTTTTAAATGCCTTTTGCTAGGTAAGCTTACTGAAAATATTTCCTTGCAGACTGTGACTTGAATATTTAACATCTCAATGGTGTGTTTTGATGAACAACACATTTTAATTTTGATAAATTTCAATTAATCAGTATTTGCCTTCATGATTCGTGAAGCTGATAAGTTTTTTAGCTTAATGCTTTCTTTGCTATTTGTTGAATAATGTTTATACTAGATACTAATTTTTCCCCTTTTTGTCAGGTGACAGAGAATATTTGGCAGATTATAAATATTTGCTTCATTAACCTTCTTTTTATTGTTTATATCTGAATTAATTTATCTTATGCAAAACATCATATTGTTGCAGGTTTGTATGTTCATTCAAGTTTGCTAATTGTTTTACTTTTCAAGTTGTTTATACATTTATTAATCTATTCTATTTATAATCCCAATTTCTGATACATATTTATTAACAATGTCTCAATATTGTGAATTTTAAATTCATTTTTCTTGGTTGAGTTTGTGGTCAGGGGAAACACATAATTGCTATATTTTCCTGGTCAACCAATACTATATATATGAATTTTGGTTTTTCTTTCTTTTTTTTTTTTAAGACAGAGTCTTGCTGTTTTGCCCAGGCTGGAGTTCAGTGGCGCAATCTCTGCTCACTGCAACCTCCACCTCCCTCTCAGGTTCAAGCGATTCTCTTGCCTCAGCCTCCCACGTAGCTGGGACTACAGGTGCATGCCACCACGCCTGGCTAAATTGCTGTGTTTTTAGTAGAGACTGGGTTTCACAGTGTTAGCCAGGATGGTCTTGATCTCCTGACCTCATGATTTGCCCACCTTGGTCTCCCAAAGTGCTGGGACTACAGGCATGAGCCACTACACCTGGCCATAAAATCTTACCTAATAATATTTTACTTTAATAAGTGAAAAAAAAGCAATTTTTAAATTTCTATATATTTTTGCTGAGTTTAAGGTATTGTAACATATCTAATTTTTTAGTTGTTGCCTTTCCATCTTTAAGTAATTTCATAATCACACATTATTCTAATAAAGTCTAAATCTTTTGTATATTTCAATCTTCTTTTTAAGTAGTACATGGTGTGTTCTGTGAGTCGTTCATGCTTGCAGTAACTACTCAGAAAACACTCCTTCTCTACTTCCCTTGATATAATTGTACAAAATTTAAGTCACTTTTTATTTAATACAGAAATAGGTGTTAGTGATTTTTAAAAATGTTCATTAAATTTGCCTTCACATTGTTATCAATTTGTGTGCCGCTGCTTTCATTATTTTTATTCTCATGCGTCTTGCTTCTCATTATGTTTTGTAGATTCTACCCCATTTAAAATCGTTTTACGAAAAAGACAAAAAATAACAGATGCTACCAAGCATGCAAAAAAGGGAATCACTTGTACACTGTTGGTGAGAATGTAAATTAGTATAGTCATAAGGCAAACGGTTCCTCAAAAAACTAGAATTATAACAACCATATGATCCAAAAATTTCACTGATTGATGTATATCCAAAGAAAGAAAATAAATATATCAAAGAGATATCTGCATTCCCATGTTTATTGCAACACTATACACAGTAGACAAAGTAGGGAATTAAGTGTCCATCAACAGAGGAATGAATAAATGTGGTCTGTATACACAATGGAATATTATTCAGTCATGAAAAGTGAAATTCTGTCATTTGCAATACCATAGGTGGAATTGGAGAACATTATGTTAACTGAAATAAGCCAAGCACAGAAAGACAAATATTGTATGTTCTCACTCATAAGTGGAGCTAAAAAAGCTGACCTCATGGAGATAGAGAGTAGAATGATGTCAGTAGAGGCTGGGAAATGTAGCGGGGAGACGGGATAAAGTGATGGTGGTAGGGGTTAATGGTACAAAAGTAGTTACAGGGAATAAGATCCAGTATTAAGTAGCACTATAGGGCAACTATGCTTGACAATAATTTATTGTATGCTTCAACATAAATAGAAGAGTGAAATTGAAATGTTTCTAACACAAAGAAATGATAAATATTTAAGGTGGTAGACATCCCACTTACTGTGATTTAATCATTAAACATTATATGCTTGTATTAAAATGCCACATGTATCCCATAAATATGAACAACTATTATGTATTCATAAAAGTAAATATGTGCATTATATATACACACACACATATATATCACTTAGTGGTAACTTTTTCATTTATAATCTGTAGGTGAAAGAGAAACTCTTGGTCTTATTTTATATTCACTCTGATTATTTGTATGAATATCAAATTGAATAATGCAAATCAATTTCAATATAGTTGTTATCTCTCAGATATAGAAGGAAAAGAAGCTTTTATGAGGAGCAGAATATGAATTTCATCTCTATTTCATGCTGCATTTTATTAAAAATATTTTAAGTAAATATAATAATACAATAGTTAAGATTTTACAGTATATCATAACCTCAATAGAGGCCATCATATTATTCTCTCTGAATTTTTATATTTAAAAGACTTCACAACAGAAAAAGAAAAAATGGAACATATATATACACACATACATACATATATGTACACATACATACACTTATATTTGTACACATATATGTACACATATACATGTATTTCCACCTTGCTTTCTCTTTAGCATTGTTTCCAATCCCTTGCCTCTAAATGATATAACCGGACACAATATTCAGGGTCAAATACTGGAGAGCCTTTGCTCTCTACACCTTTCGACTTGGAATGATTACTAAAGATAAGACACGTTTTTGTCATACACTAGTTTTACATCATAATTTATTTGATATATAGTTCTTTTGAGATTTTGTTGACTTTAAGCAATTGTTCTTTAACACCAAGAGTGGGAATAAAATATTCATTGCACTCGGCTATTCATTCTGCTTAAGAATTAGTCCATTAATGTGGTCAGAACTCATCATTATCATACTATGCTTCAGTGACCTGTGTGTTGCTATAAAGGCAGTGAAAGTGGAAGGAACCACTACCACTCTATTTATAGAATGTTTGGAGAGCCTTTTACCTGAATAATGTTTGCTGCAATTAGAAAGTTATATATTATATACATATAGTATGTAATACATAGATAACATAAAACACATATAAATGTATATGAACATATATAATATATACATAGATACATTATATAGATATATGTATGCATATATATCTTATATGCATAGACATAGGCATGTATGTATAGATAGATAGATACATATATAAATTTCATGTGTTCTACACTTGTTTCCTATCCTAAATCATTTAACATGTTTGAAGAAAATGAATGTCCGGATTTAACTTTGTAATTTTGTGTCTTGTTTTAATAGGGATTAAAAAACTGTCTTTGTTGACTAAGAGGATTAACTGATAGTTTTAGCTATGTGTTTTCAAAATTGCCATCAAGTTTTTTTGGTAACACATTCAATTAGAAGTAGGATCACCTATGTTTTTTTTAACCTACATAAGTGGATTCATATGCTGTCATTGTTCTGCCACAATGACCAAAATCACCACCACACTGCAACACCTCCGTGCTGCCAACGATCTTATCATCCATCATCACATCATTAACTTTGTCCTTAGTAAAACGAGTGTCTGAGAATGTGACACACTTCTGTGCAGAAGCAGTTTTACCAGGGAGAGAACGTTAAGAAATCTCTCTCTATTCCTTTCTCCCTCTATCTCTACATCTTCATCTCTACCTCTCTGATTTCCTCTGCTATCTTTTCTTTATTTTTCACAAACTTTGAAAATGGAATGAACACACGACTAAAAATTCACTATCATTTATCACTTTATTATAATAGCTTGGAATTAAATGATTTAAACAAAATGATCACATGAACATAAATGTGCAAGGAAACTGGGCCTCATTCTGGTGATTTAACTTTTATTTTATTTGAACTTTTATTTTAGATACAGGGATACCTATGCAGGTGTGTTATACGGAAATACTGTGTGATACTGAGGTTTTGGGGTACAGATCTCATCCCACAGGTAGCCAGCATAGTACTCAATAAGTAGTTTTTCAATTCATGCTTCTCTCCTGCACTACCCACTCTAGTTGTCTGCAGTGTCTATTGTTCTCATAGTTATGTCCACGTTTGCTAAAGTTTATCTCCTGCTTATAATAAGTGAAAACATGTGGTATCTGTTCCTGGGTTACTTTGCTAAGGATTATGGGTTCCAGTTGCATTCATGTTTCTGCAGAGGACACTGTTTCATTCTTTTTTATGGCTGTGTGGTATTCCATGGTGTACATATACCACATTTTCTTTATCCAGTCTACCACTGATGAACATTTAGGTTGATTCCATGTCTGCTATTGTAAGTGGCATAGTGATGAACATCTCCGAGTACCTGTATTTTTTGGTAGAATGATTTACTTTCCTTTGGTTATATAGCCAGTAATGGGAGTCAAATGGAAATTGAGTCAAATGGAAATTCTGTTTTACGCTATTTGAGGTCTTCAGACTGATATCCACAGTGGATGGACATTCCTGGTAACAGTGGATAAGCATTCCCTTTTCTCTACAGCCTTTCCAGCATCTGTTGTTTTTTGACTTTTTGATAATAGCAATTATGACTGATGTAGGATACTATCTAATCATGCTTTTGATTTGCATTTCTCTGGTGATTAGTGGTGTTGATCTTTTTTATGTTTGTTGGTCAATTGTATGCCTTCTTTGGAGAAGTGTCTATTCATGTCATTTGCCCAATTTTAAATGCAGTTATTTGGTTTTTACTTGTTGAATTGTTTAACTTTCTTATATATTCTGAATATTAGACCTTTGTTGGATGCATAGTTTGTGATTATCTTGTCTCATTCTGTAGGCTGTTTGCTATGTTGATAGCTTCTTTTGATATGCAGAAGCTCGTTAATTTAATTAGGTCCCATTGGTCTATTTTTGTTTAACTTGTAATTGTTTTTGGGGACTTAGCTAAAAATTCTTTGCCAGGGCCAATGCTGAGAAGGGTATTTCCCAGGTTGTCTTCCAGGATTTTTATCATTTGAAGTCTTACGTTAAATCTTTGATGCATTTTGAGTTAGTTTTTGTTTATGGTGAAAGGTAATTGTACAGCTTCTGCATATGGCTAGCCAGTTATCCCATTACCATTATTGAATAGGGAGTCCTTTCCCCATTGCTTGTTTTTGTTGGGTGTGTAGAAAGTCATATGAACGTTGATATGTGGCTATGTTTCTGAGTTGTCTATTCTGTTTTATTAGTCTATGTATCTGTTTTTGTACCAATACCATGCTGTTTTGGTACGGTAGTTTTATAGTCTATTTTGAAGTCAGGTAGGGTGATGTCTGTGGCCTTTGATGCCTTTGTTCTTTTTGCTTAGGTTTTGTTTGGCTTTTTGGGCTCTTTTTTGGTTCCATATGAGTTTTATAATGGTTTTTTTCTAATTCTGTGAAGAGTGACTTCGGTAGTTTTACAAGAATATCATTGAATCTGTAAATTACTTTGGCCATTATGGCCATTTTTACATTAATTCATCCTATCCATGGGCATGGAATGTTTTCCATTTTTTTGTGTGTCATCTCTGATTTCTTTGAGCAGTGTTTTATAATTATCATTGTAGCGATCTTTCATATCCCTGCCTAGCTGTATTCCTAGGTATTTTGTTCTTTTTTTGTGGCTATTTTGAATGGGATTGTGTTCTTAATTTGGCTCACAGGTTGGATGTTGTTGGTGTATAGAAATGGTACTGATTTTGGTACCTTGATTTTGGAAGCTGAAACTACTGAAGTTGTTTTGTTTTTGTTTTTTTAGATCTGGGAGCTTTTGAGCAGAGACTGGAGTTTTCTAGGTATGGAATTTTATCATCTGGAAATGGAGACAGTGTGACTTCTCTTTCTTTTCATTTGCTTGTTTTTTCTTTCTCTTGCCTGATTGCTCTGACTAGGACTTCTAGTATTATGTTGAGATGCAAGTGATAGAGGGCATTCTTATCTTGTTCTGGTTCTCAAGGGGTGTGCTTCCAGCCTTTGTCTGTTTAGTATGATGTCCCCTGTGGGTTTGTCACAGATGGCTCTTATCAGTTTAAGGTATGTTCCTTCAATGCCTAGTTTGTTGAGGGTTTTTAACATGAAGGGATGTTGAATTTAATGGAAAGCCTTTTCTGCATATATTGAGATGATCATGTGGTTTTCGTTTTTATAGTGTTTATGTAGTAAATCACATTTATTGGTTTATGTATATCAAGTCACCTTTGCATCCCAGGAATAAAGCCTACTTGATCGTGGTATATTAACTTTTTTATGTGCTGCTGAATTCAATTTGTTAATATTTTGTTGAGTACTTTTGCATCTATATTCATCTGAGTTACTACCTGAAGTTTTCTTTTTCTGTTGTGTCTCTGCCAAATTTTGGTATCAGGCTGATACTGGCTTCTTATGATGAGTTAGAGAGGAGGGTTTTTTTTTGTTTTATTTTGTTTTTGCTTAGGTGTTTCCTGCCATGGGGCTCCCTCAGGCAGAGACCTGTTAAGGAGATACGACACACCTTTAGCTGACCTGCCCTCTGGAGGGAGGTACACCCATGTCCCACATGGGCCTGTGAACCCACACAATTCGCCTCTCTGTTTTCTGAGAGTGTGGGCTCCTACCCTACTCAAGTGCCAGGCACAGATACAGGGTCGGCACTCCAGAGTATGAGGCACAGTCCTGGGGTGCCAGGATCTGGTTGTGGCTCCCTTCTCTGGATCCTCGAAGTTGGGTTCCAGGTGTGCTAGGGAATAGGAAGGGCTGCCAGAACGTTGGAATGCACTCAGTTGGAGCAAAGCACCCAGGCTGTGCAGAGGAAGTTGCACTGTGTAGGCACTCCTACAAGGCAGCCAGGTTGCAGCCCTTTGAGAGGCTACCGGGCAGACAGGACTGCAGCACAGATGTGCCCTAGTCCCAGGGGAAGTTGGCCCTGCTTTCTCCTGGTTCAGCAGTTAGCTGGGGTCAGAGCCTCTCAGTGGGAGAGGGGTGCCCTGAGGGATGGGCACCTATGGCCAGGTCCCATGGAGCTGTCCTGTGCACAAACGTCCCCAGCTCCACGCCTGCTAAAGCCTCCTCTCCTTCTGTTCTCCAGAGAGATGCCCCTGCCAGCTCAAATATCTGTGGGGCATGTGAGGGTTCTCTGCAGCTAGGATCCCATAGGTCCACAGCAAGTGTGGGCAGTGCCCCATTCCCATTCACCTCTTCCCCAAGAGCTGTTCAGGCCCAGGAACAAGCCCCGGTGTTCGGGCATCCTAGACAGGGTTCTCAGCTTTCTTTTCCTTCAGGCTCAGTATTTGCATCGTTTCCCCATTCACATTCTGCATTTTCTATCTGAAGATCTGCTCCAATTATGCTGATTTAGTCAAAATCCCGATTTCTCAGTTTCTCTCCGTGGGAGTGGCACTTCCCTGGTGCATCTGGTCGGCCATCCTGAAAAGGATCCCATGATCTTATTTTTGACTCAATATTTGTGCATTTCCTTTGAACCCGCCTGGCAAAAGGGACATAAACAATAGAAACAAACAATGGAATAAAAGTGAGGAGCTTGAAATTAGAGTCTGCGTGACTTGAATTTGAATTCTGGCCCTGCATTCTATTGAATTGGTAATTTAGATTTTTTTTCGGAGATTAAATTCTAGTTTGTTCTGTGTTTACTGTTGTTGAAATGGAGTGCATTTTAATTCCGACTTTACACACATAAATCCCCGTGTACATACTCATATAAATATACAGAAAAACACATACACATGTATGCATATACATACACGGGACATTTTGCTTGCCCATCCCTCTGCCTAGAAGGTTTTCTCTCACATGTTCCCTTGATTCTCCTCATCATTTCCTTCTGATGTTTTCTTGAACGTTATCATCTCAATAGTCTTCCCTAAATCAACCTAGGATTTCAACTCTCTCTCACTTTGTCTTGCTTTTTCATATTGCTTTTCCCTTCTCATTTCTTATCTGTTTTCCTTTTTCTCCCATTTCAGTGAGGAAAGTGATAAATATATAGGCATATAAATACATATATTGTGTGTATAAATACATAAAAGTATGTTAACATATTAAGAAAATTCCTACAATATTTTATTTTATTATAAAAATAAAGTATTCCTTAATAAATCTACATTTTAAAAATTTTATTCAATTTCTGAGAAAATAAGGAAAAAATAAAATCAATTATTATTAGAGCAATACATACTTTTGAAAATTATTTCCTAGTGTTCCTCATGAAGACAATACTTTCATTCTTTCAAGAAATACTTACCGTTTCTCTTCTACATAGTAAATTATGCTAGAGATGCTAGATTTAACATTGGTTAATTAAATAAACATAAATATATGCCCTCATATGGTTTAATCCTAGAGGTAGAGAGAAATAATAAAATAGAAAAATGAAATGCATATATTTTATGCTACTAGTCCTGTGCAAGAAAAGTAGGAGAGGGAAAAGGAAAAGGAGAAAGCAAGACAAACAGAGTTGAGATTTTGAGATAGGTTGACTAGGGAAGGTTACTGAGAAGATGACATTCAAAAAAAGAGCACAATGAATGACAGGGAGAATCATGGAAACATCTGAGAGAGGGTATTTAGGCAGAAGGGCCAGTGAGAAAAATACCCCTAAGGTATAAGAATGCCTGAAATTTCCAAGGAACAGGACATAGAGCACAGTGTGGTTGGTGCTGCTTGTGCACAGAGAGAGTAGGAGTTAAGATCAGATAGTTAATGAATGGCCAGTGCTTACAAGGTTTTTATTTGTTTGGGTTGCAGTTAAAATCTCTATCTTACTTTTAGTAAAATGGAGAGTTTTGAGTAGAAGATTATAATGAGATGTGAGTTACAATGTTACTGTACTTGCTTTGTTAGAAAGTAGCTGAAATAGGAAAAGGACAGAAATAGAGAGACAAATTATAAAACCATCATCATAATCCAAGTGAGAGTTGGTGGTGCCTTAGCCCAGGCTGTGAGTGGCTAGGTGGTGAGAAGTAGACAGATTCTGTGTATGCTCTAAGGCCAGTGGGATTTATTGATAAGTCGATGTGAAATATGAGGAGTGCAGTCAAGGCTGATGCTTTCAATATTGGCCTAAGCAACTGGAAGGATAAAGTTACCTTTACTGGCATGGTAGAAGATGACAGAAGGATCAGGTTTTCAGATAAGAGCAGGAATCAAGAATTCTCTTTTAGATATGTAGACTGAGGTGTTTATTAGACATTCAAGGGAAGACGTCTGTGAGGCAGCTGGATACATGAATGGGGGTTCTAAGAAAAGATGAGATGGAGATACAAAATGTATTGGTTTTCAGTTTATAGATGATATTTAAAACCATAGAACTAAGTGCAATCACCAAATAAATGTGTGTTAGTAACAAAGAAGAGGTTCAGGGACTGAACTTTGGAGTACTTGGAAATTCTGAAATTAAGGAAACAAAGGCAACTAGAAAATATAACTAAAGAGTAACAGTTCCAGAGGTGCAAAGAAATCCAAGCACGAGTGGCACCCTGGAAAGCAAGTGAAAAATTGCATTAAGAAGAAAATGGTCTGCTTTGTTAAATGCTGCTGATATAGGTCAGTGAGTTAAGAACTTATTGGCCTTTGCCTTTAGCAATTTGGGGTTATTGATAATCATAAAAAATTAAAATAAAAAAAACAGTTTCCATGAAGTGTTGGGGAAAAAACCTGATTGGAATGGATTTACAAAACAGTAGAAGAAATATTGGTACATAATATATAAACATTCCTTTCAAGATGTTTGGCTATAAAGCAGTAGGCAGCAAATTTCCTTTTTAAATGGCTGGTTACTAAATATTTTAGTCTTGGTAGTTTCTGTGAGCTATGTTGCAACTACTCAACTCAGCCACTCATCTCTGAGGAAGTAGAAGTAGACAATATTTAAATGAATGTGGCTGGGTTGTGATAAAACTTATTTACAAAAACAGGCAGAGGGCCAGATTTTACTTGTGAGCCAGAGTTAACCTTCACTGCATAAGGAAAAGAATATCTCAGATGATCACTGATACAGAGTGAACCTAGGAAATCCAGTGGAAACTTAGGTTAATGATGGTCTGTAGCAGGTTTTCTGAAGTGTTTTGTTTGATAATGTCATATTGGCAATACTGCTATATTTGCATTCAACTGTTTTATTTAGAGAAGTTTGTTTACAATGGTTATTCTCTTTATTATTATTTCTATTATTATTGTTTTTAAAAATCGTTTACAGTTAGTGATAACTACTTAAGAATTTACTTACGCGTTTTGTCAAGTTAGAAAAAGAGGAGCAAATTGTGAATTTTTTCAGTGGGCATTGTGCATTTTTTCTGTATTTCTTGTGGTCACCTTTTCTCTTAAGTATTTAAAAACTATAACATATTTATTGATCAACTAGGTATTTTTTTGATGATACGTATTTGTGGCCAAGATCAGATACTCTGGAAAGAAAAAAATATAAGTCAGAAAAAAAGACAAAAGAGTGGAAGTAAGAAGAAGGGATGTCTAAACTGGTCATTTCTTTCTTCTCCATTGCTTCATTAATAAAATCTCAGGATAATATGGATCAGGGTGGCATTAAAGATCATCAACACTGTCATTTGAATTTGTCTTTAGTAGGACAGTTTTTTGTTATAGCATACTCCTGTGAACTTATATAATTTCCTAAAGTTCTAAGCATTGTTAAATTGTATATGTATAGGCTATGTATAGTTTACTGAAATCTTCTGGGTTTGTGTCGACAGCCATTATTTGAGGATTTCAGTGCTTAATTTATAAGACTCTTCTTTATAATTATCATTGATTTCGGATATTTACCTAGTTGATACTCCTTTATTCTTGTGGGGATCATGTAAGAAGAGCATGACATGATTAGTCATATATAGATAATATTGGTTTCTCTCTTTTTTTGGTGACATTTTGCTATCTATCTACTTTTCCTGACCGTAATAATTTTTGTTTCAGGCTATAATTTAGTTCCTAAGAAATCTTTATAGCAGCTATCTCCTGAATGCTGTAAAAGTTACCTAACAAAAAATTAAAACATAAAAAAATTCACTTTCAAAAGAAAAACCATGTTTTAAAGACGCCACAGTTTTTGTTTGTGTGTGAGTGTGTGCATGCATATATGTATTTCAGTAATATAAAGGTATATAACATTTAGCTTAGGGAGTCACAATTATTCAATTCTATAAAGTGATTTTCAAAGATTAGAAAAATATGAAAACTATTTGAGTCAGTTTTTAAATGCTAAGAGCCATACATATAGATATCTACATATATCTATAGATATCTTATTTTCGAATTTACATTTATCCAAATTCTACTAGCAAGTTGATAAAATAGTCATATGATTAACATAGAGGAATGAAATAAATTTGATGAAAATTTTATGTCCACAAAATAACCTTGGAAAATCAGTTATAAGAGAATTTAGGAAGTTACTAGAGTGGATTTAGGTCATTTTTAAATAGGAAGCCAAATAATGTAAGTTATCCCTTTTTCACACAGAGTTGTAGAAGAATTGTGATTAGAATTCAAAAGCCAGCTAAGAATGGCTACATCATTTATGAGGCCCAGTGCAGAATGAAAATACAAGGCCCCATTTTCAAAAATTATTAAGAATGTAATGACTACCACAGCACAGCATTCAATGAAGCATAGTTTTTAGGAGCACATGGCTTCATGCTCTCTACATATTGCATACCACTTTCTCATCACAAGAGATTCTCTTTTGTCCATTCTGGACAAAACTGTCCTTTTCTTGAGTCATTCTTTTTTTTTTTCTTTTTTTTCTTTTTCTTTTTTTTTTTGAGACGCAGTCTTGTTCTGTTGCCCAGGCCAGTGCAGTCACGAGATTTCTGCTCACTGCAAGCTCCACCTCCCATGTTCACACCATTCTCCTGCCTCAGCCTCCCGAGTAGCTGGGACTACAGGCGCCCGCCACCACTCCCGGCTAATTTTTTGCGTTTTTTTAGTAGAGCTGGGGTTTCATCGTGTTAGCCAGGATGGTCTGGAACTCCTGACCTCATGATCTGCCCGCCTCGGCCTCCCAAAGTGCTGGGATTACAGGTGTGAGCCACCGCAGCACCTTCCAGACTGTTCTTCAATTCTTTCTGATGCAAAAAGATTTTGTGATGTTGCCTTTCTTTGAAAAGTAGAAATTGTCAATATTTTAATGTTGATTTTAAGCAAGCCTGCATATTACTGTAAGTGATTTATAGTAAGTTTCAGAAAGTAAAGGAAACATATGTTTTACTTACAGCTCCCGGGTATTGTACCTTAATATAAGAAAGAAAGCAAGTATTCCCTACAAGTTGTTTTCACTCTATAATCATTTACTTAAATATTAACAAATATAAAATAATTATTGATGGCATTGAATGTTTCATACTAAGCTTTGTTATTTATCTATAAAAACTTTTCTAAATGATACAAAAGAATATTGAGTAATCTAATTGTCAATAGTTCCTTTTTCACACTATTGTGTTTCAATGGCAACTTTATAAATCATGAAATTCATAAAAAAGGAATTGTTCTAGCATTATTCAAAAATGTAGTTTCTCAGTGGATTTTACTACATACCTTTCATGCTTTTTTTTGGTCCCTTATCATTCCATGAGTGATGAAATCATCACATAAGATGAAATATAATTGTACTTGTATTAGATGGGCATTCTGAAACTCATGTAGCATTAGAGGAAGTAGGCTTTATAGAAAATTTATATAGCATGAACTATAAACACAGGAGTATTACAAAGTGGAATGATCACAAAATGCACCCTGCTTGCCATCTTAGTGCCACAAGGTAAATGAAATGAAAGGTAAAACATCAAAAATACAATGCTTTATTATTCTCAATGAACTATGCATTTAGAAACTTGTATTATCTATACTTTTTCCTAATGATGAGTTGCAAAACCGTGTGCAGCAAGAAATGTAAGATGGGCTTGGTTTTAATTTTTCTATTGCAGACAGATAGAATTTTGTATTTAGAGTATAAGAAAACTCAAAAGAAATTAATATTTTAGTTTTCTGTGTCGTATATAAATAATATGACTTTATCCAAATTATGATTCCAGTGTCTGAGAAACAAAACTCGGTTTTGAGGATTCCCCAAAATAACAGTAAGTGTGCGTTCAGTTTTGCGAGACGTATATCTGTATAGTAGTAATGATCAATGTACTATGTAATATCACTTTAAACATAACAGTTTACAGTTTTAAGTATCTCTCTCTCTCTCTCTCTGTCTGTGTGTGTGTGTGTGTGTGTGTGTGTGTGTGCATGGAAAAATTTTGAAGTTTATGATTTTGCTCTCAGTGTTCGAGAAATAAGTCAAGGGCTCCTATTTTTCTCTTCTAGTCTAACATTGTTTTCTACATTAATTTCTGTTCTTAACTGTATCTTTTTTTTGTTTTCACTATGACACTTATTCTGTTGTATTTTTATTCAGTTCTAAATTTGGATACTTGGCTGAATTATGTCATTCTTTTCACTTTTCTAAGGTAAGAAGGTAATTTCTGGGTTCTACTTTATCAGCCTTGTTTAAGTTTTGCTATCTGGTATTTTCCTAACCATTTCTAAGATTAGTGACTTTCTCCTATAATTTTATTAATTTGGCTTTTGAAGCTATGTTACTGAGTGCCATAAATTTTAGAACTATTTTTCTTTCTAGTGAGTAGATTATCTTACCAGTCCTGACATCTTTATTTCTACCAAATTGTTGTGTTCATGCCAACTCCTACTGAAGATAACTTGTTTCCTGATGTGTTTTGGGGTTTTTAAATTTGTAAGCTCCTCTAAATTGGAATTTTTCTGTGAGAATTCTTTGAGGCAATTTTAAGTATAAACTTGCAGGATGGATTTATATTTACTTCTGACAAATATCTATGGGTACTGACAAAACAGGATGACATTAATCTAAATTTTCTGCCTAGAGCTTTTTTAAGTTATTGAAGTGTAGGAGGCTTTTCCTTAGGAGTTATCAGAGATAATTTTCATGTTTTCTCACGTGTCTGCCATTGATCATGGTCTTCTACAGAAACCTGTTTTTGTGTGTGTATGTGTGTTTTGTATGTGTATGTGTATGTGTATGTGTATGTGTATGTGTATGTGTACGTGTGTGTGTGGAGGATATCTGTCTAACTTTACCCATGCTTGGGCTCTAGTTTTTTGTTACAGGTTGAAGTTATGGAATATACAACTTTTATGCCACAGATCATCAGCTGATCTGTGCATTAAATGAAGAGTTAATGTGTTGGATTTTTCTACCCAGGTTTTTTGGCATACAGCATTAGGAGGAGGTTTTTGTAAACCTTTTGAGATGGATCAAATATTTTATGATGATTTGATTTCCATTATTAGGTATTCACTCTCAGCCAAAAGCTCAAACTAGCCTTTTCAGACCTTTGAAGGTCAAATTACATATTTTCCAGACTTCCTTGAATATACAACATAGACAAGTGTTCTTTTCCCTTTTTGTTTTGTTTTTGAAAACTGACTGAAGAATATATATTTTAAAAATAAATCCATGCTCTCAACTGCTATCCCTAGGCAAAACCAGACCATTGGAAGGTTAAACCACCACATTTGAAATAATCATATCAATAAGGAAATTTGCCACTTATCCATCTCTCATTTCTCTAGAATAAAATCTCACATGGATTTAATTTTAAAACTTAGCACTCAAAAAAATCCCTGCATTCCCTGGTAAGTTTTCTAGTATCTGACCCTGAGGATTATAAAACTGACTATTTTGTCTGCTAGGAAGCACAAAAATTCCATTGTTCTTAAATATATAGGTCCTTATCACTTGCTTATTTATTTTTTAATTTTTTCTAGTTTTTTTCTGGATTTATTTTCCTGATTATGTTTTATTTATCTTTTGATCACAGTTTTATCCTAAGTATTTTATATTAAATTTTCTTTAATCATCTGCAGACTGAGGTACACTATAAAACAAAGATATGTGTGCCATGAAAAATTGACATTATTATTGGCCAAGACAAATTGAGTGGTTTAATAGGACAATGTTTTAGAAAATGTGCTCTAGATAGAAGGCATTTGATTCACTGAAAGAAAAATATGCCATATTGCTTTTCAGAAATTCATGTAAGTTTTTAAATGTTAGTTAATGTTGTGTGAGAATAAATCATATTATTAAATCACTGGCTTGAAGTAATTATGAGCTTGAAACCAATATTGCACTTCACCTGTACTGTGCACTGTTACCTTTTTTAACTTCCATAAACTTTTAAAAGTTTGTTTAATTAAGCTTCAGCATATGGTAAAGAAAATTTCAGGGTTGGACGCGGTGGCTCACGCCTGTAATCCCAGCACTTTGGAAGGTCGAGGCGGGCGGATTGCGAGGTCAGGAGTTCGAAACCAGCCTGGCCAATGTGGTGAAACCCCGTCTTTACTAAAGATACAAAAAAGTAGCTGGGTGTGGTGGTGGGCGCCTGTAATCCCAGGGGCTCAGGAGGCTGAGGCAGGAGAATCACTTCAACCCAGGAGGCAGAGGTTGCGGTGAGCTGAGATCGCGCATTTGCACTCCAGCCTGGGTAACAGAGCGAGACTCCATCTCAAAAACAACAACAAGAAACAAGAAACAACAGCAACAAAAAACGTATAGATGCTTCTGGACTTAAAATGGAGTTACCGCTCTATAAACTAATTTTAAAGATTAAAAAAATATCATAAGTTAAGGTGATTAGCTTAACTTATGGTGAACCATCATAAGTCAGGAATGTTTTATTTTTCCCTGAAGATTAATTTTCCCAAAAATTACACTTAAAATCTTAGTGACAATAACAAATTAACATAAATAATATAATTATATTGAATCAGTGGGTTGAAATTTCTAAATATCCTGTATTCTTGTTCAGTTTTTTTTTTTTTTTTTTTTGGCAGCAGGGGTTATTATGGCGGGGGTTATTACTGTTTTTAAGCGTTGGATTTTTCTTCTTTTGTTTTATTTCCTGGTTGATTCTATTCTCCAAAGTATATCATTAATCACAGTTCTTTGTAATCATGACAATAATCTAGCAGATTAGTACAACTCTCATTTGCATTTAGCAACACGTGCACTTTAAAGCGTGAGTCAGTTGGTCAGTTTTAGCCCAGTATTTTGACACTTTGAGTTGTCCTAACTCAATAATTTATTTCCCTCCTCCTGATTTTATACTTTCTTCCCTTCTACTTTTGTCTGGGACTTCTCCTCAAATTATAATAGTGACAAATTATAGTAATAGTGATACTTATGTAACATTGTAACATTTTAGTTTAAACAGTGGATGAAAATATCTGAAAATGTAAGTCACTTTGCAGTGTTGATGTTTTTGAATTTTAATTTGTCTAACTTTGATACGCTTGGACATGCATTTTATTTCCTCCGCATTTCTTATACAAATTACTATGCATGCTATCTGAACAACTTTTGCAATTAAACGTGGTACACTTAGAGATGTCATTAGTTCTAATCATAGCTAATTTATTTAAATTCCCCAGAAACTTTTTTAATAGGCTTAGAACTGTTATATTGTGCTTAGTTAATTACTTTTTAGTAAAAATGAGCGACTAGGGGCCTACACAGTAGTTTAGGAAATGAATACATTTGTCACCCGGATGTCTTGAGGAGAACATGTTTTGTGTCTTGGCACTACTGCTCAATCTCCTAATTGGTCTATTTTTTAAAAACCAGGTCACATTTTGGAATTACCAATTGGCAATTCCAAAATGTGGCCTGGTCTGTTGGCAACACAATAGAAAACCCAGTGACTCATTCACATTAAAAAAACAAGAAAAAATAAGGCCAAATTTAAACAGGGTTACTAGAAAGTTTACAGGAAGAGATGTTGAGTCTGAGTTAGCAATGCAGTAAATAACCAGGAAAATCAAACTATTCTCAGGGCTACATTATATCATTGTATGATCGTGCACTGCCTCACAGGCACCCATGCTAAGTGGGTGAGTTGAGGCTGGAATCCAAGAGCTGCTTCCCTTGTCAAGTCATGTGATAAGGGATTTGCTTCCATCTCCGAGATACCATTTGTCTCCCCCCAAAAGAAATTACTTTGCTAATATTTTTGCCCAAATGAAGCACTTTTAAAATTCACTACATAACTGCCCTACTACTGGTTAATGGCAGTCCTGAATAGCCTTACATATTGCAGATGTCTGTCTTCATAAACAGCTTGGGAATGAACTAAATGACTAATGATGCCTCAATAAAAATGGGTGCCAAGAGGTTTCACTGAAAGAATATAGTGTTTAAAGGTAATTACAATTCTGAGAAGTTTACTTGAGTATACAGCATTTCATCAACCAGGCAGCGCCAGCCTGCAAGAGGTTCAGGATGACGATGAAGGAGGGAGAGGGGAAACACTTTTATAAGGTATTCTTAGAAGCAAGACCATGAAAATACTCAATTAAAGTGGAATAATAGTCTTAAAGTTTCTAGTTAGGGGTTAGTTGTGGAAGTTTCTGATTGGCTAAGTTTTAGTTTTTCTTTTAGTAGAGACGAGGTTTTGCCGTGTTGGCCAGGCTGGTCTTGAACTCCTGACCTCAGATGATCCACCCACCTCAACCTCCCAAAGTGCTGGAATTACAGGCGTGAACCACCACGCCTGGCATGGTTAAGCTTTAGTTCTGATTTCGTAGGGTGTGAACGTTTGCACTGAGTTGGATTTTGGTTTGCCTACATAGGAACCTACGAGGCTGGAGTTGCCTCGGTGTATTGGCTTTCAAATAAGCGAAAAAACAAACAAACAAACAGAAATGCCTTCAATGAATGTCTAGTTTCTTGTCCATCTCCTATCAGAACGTACAAAATGAAGTAGATTAGTGTTACTATGTACAGTTTTTGTTTTAGTACATGAAGTCAGCACAAAAAAAGGACAATTAACACTAATGCTACTTGATAAACATGACTTATTACATATATTGCTATCCTTTTCCACTAGCATGTTTTTCCATATGAGAGACAACGTATGTGCTTTTTTATTTTTTATTTTTTTATTTTTTATATTGTTTTTACAGAGTCTTGCTCTATCTCCTGGGCTGGAATACAGTGGTGCAATCTTGGCTGACTGCAAATTCTGCCCCTGGATTCAAGCAATTCTCCTGCCTCAGCCTCCACAGTAGCTGGGACTACAGGCGTGCGCCATCACGCTGGACTGATTTTTTTTTTTCTTTTGTATTTTTAGTAGAGAAGAGATTTTACCACGTTGGCCAGGCTGGTCTCGAACTCCTGACCTCAAGTGATCTGCCTGCCTCAGCCTTCCAAAGTGCTGGGATTACAAGTGTGAGACACAGCCCCTGGCCGACATATGTACATTGTTAATGTCAATGAAAGTTTGTACTGAACTTAGTTAAGATGGAGAATTGAATTTAAGAAAAAATAACTTTCACTATCGTGATACATTTGTATGTAATTTTTATTAAATTAACATTTATCCATTAAGTCCATAGTGACTTCCTCAGTATGCCTACTATTTCTGGTACTGTGTCAGGCATACTTACCAAGTAATTGTGGACTTCATGAATAAGCATAAGGTTTTCCATCTTAATTAATTTGAACATTTTATCTTTTGTTGTCATTAAAAGGGTATATGTGTCATACGTCCTGTGAAAACAATGCTAGTGAATATGTCTTTGTCCTTCCTCTCACTTGCTTTCTTCTGAAATTATCGTGACTACTGCTTAGTTTACTAACTTATTTTCAGTGTGTATTGGATCTTTGTTTTGAGTATGTTTTACAAAACATCTCTGAATTAATGAAAATTCTGCATGACATTTTTCAAATATTTGTTTAAAAAATTTTATGTTGCTGGTAAAAGTACTATTTTATATTTAAAAGTAGGTAAGAATTACTTATAATTAATATTTTTTTGGTTGTGTAAAAGTAGGTTATTTTAAAGTGTTTCAAAAATAGTTCCTTTTGATATAAATTACATGTCCTAAAAATATTTTATTTGTATATTCTTATTTGAAAGACATTTTTTTCATAAATAATGAATACACAAATAAGACAGAGCATATAATTATTATACTAACAAAATAATTTATTAACTCATGTAGACAGTGAAAAACTTTAAGTCTGGAATTTCTGAATTATTAATCATAGGTCAAGGATTGGTTTCTCAGAATCACTTGAAGAACTTCTGAGAATATAAGTTTTAATTGCCCTATTGAATTCTAAGATCAAGTCTGAAAACAGGAACCATTAAATTATTCTTTTTTTTTTTTTTTTTTTTTTTTGAGTCACAGCCTCACTGTGCTGCCCAGGCTGGAGTGCAGTGGTGTGATCTCGGCTCACTGCAAGCTCCGCCTCCCGGGTTCACGCCATTCTGCCTGAGCCTCCCGAGTAGCTGGGACTACAGGCGCCGCCACCGCGCCCGGCTAATCTTTTATATTTTTAGTAGAGACGGGGTTTCACCGTGTTAGACAGGATAGTCTCGGTCTCTTGACCTCATGATCCGTCCACCTGGCTTGGCCTCCCAAAGTGCTGGGATTACAGGCGTGAGCCACCACCCCTGGCCCATTAATTTATTCTTAAGAAATTTCCTCATGTTTGAGAATTGCTCCCTGACTTGTGACAAAAGGAAGCTGAGTGGACTTCTAGAGTGACTCACGTGCCTGGCACCTGGCTTGTGTCTTAGTTTGTCTACTATTTTGCTGTACAGACTTCAGCAAGTACATAATATGAAGACCATTACTTGTCCATTTATAAAATAAGGAGAGTCCCTACTTCATAAAAGTATAGTGTAGATAGCAAAAGATACTCATGGTAAAATTCCTCACATAGTAAGGCATCAATAAATGTTAGTTACTTTCAAACATGCAAACATAGCCCCATATACTCCTCTTGCAACGTATCAGAATGGATGGTTCTAGCATTACCATTTCAACTTCACCAAGATTTAGTTTCAAATAGTTAGTCTTTTTTTTTTTTTTCATTTTGCAAAATTGGGCCCTGATTAGTGAAATTATTTGCTATGCCATTTTGAATTTAATTTTTAAAATCACTGTGAAAATTTATTTTAACAGTACTTTAACTTTTCATTCCTGCTTATGCAGTAACAAGCGAATTAGCAAACCTATTGACTGAAGTCTGCACAATTGAGAAGGTTGATATCTCCTCCAACAGCTGGTTTTAGTCCCTCCTCTTCTTCCTCTTTCCATTCATACCTTAAGAATAATTGAGCTTTCAGTAAATGACTAAATGAAATGTTCGTTGTGACATTAAACAAAATAGGCATTTCATTTATAATGAATTACTGAAGCTGAAGCAATGAGGTGGGGCATGCAGCTTTCTCTGGATTGGAGGGGTTAGTTACAAATTCAAGACATTCAACATTTCATAAGATCAAGTTCGTTATCTGAGAATTTGATACAAGCTAGATGAGTTCACGTTGGTGAACAGATGATTTCTGCTGCTGATTGGCAATAGATCACTATGCTTTTTATTAAGATGCTTTTAGCTCATGACAAAATACTTTTCTTCTATGGTAAGAGCACAAAAAAGGGGAAAGGGATAGATTTCAAATTTTTCTTCTTCTGTACAGTTAACCATAATTTTGTTGAAATATTTGGCCTTTAAATCTGCTGAATGAGGGAATTTTGACACAACTAAGGACTTATAAATTGGGTCAAGATGAACAAAATTCTGGGTATCAAATTTCTTTTCTTAGAAACTTGTCTAACAGGTTCTCTTGTAAGCAGTTACAAGATCCCAAGTAGGAAGAATTTGAATGTTGCATGTGAATAAATATAATAGGATTATACAGCTGAATACGCACACACACGTATGAATAAAACATCATTCCAAATGTATTCTTATTGAAGCCATATCTTATAGAATCTTGTTCCATTAAAAAAACCCTATATTCTTCTATTATGATAAAAAGCTAACATACTTTTTAAAAAGTATTATATTTGTAAATACTTGGATTTACGATGTTGTATGGTGTGTGTATTTTTTTCAAATTCATTGACAAAATGAGTTTTCTGTTTCATTCTTGAGAGCCGTTTCCAAGTTGGTCAGGCACAGGCTCAGGCATGTCAGAAATCTCAGATATTGTATACACAGAATAATCAGCAATAAATGGCAAATGTCTGTATCTGAATGCTTATTGCTGTGGGTTAAAAAGTAGGTCAAAAATATACAAATGATAAAAAAGAAAGAGATTTGTGAGTGACTTCCCGTTTTTAAAATATATTCACCTAGGATTGGTTTTAATGATTAAATTTCTTTATGTAAAATATTTTTACAAATAATAGATATTTACTATCTTGAGGCTTCTGTGCACAAATTAATATTCTATGAAAAAGGCACAATTGCAAATCTAATGTGAGGAATTTGAATGTATTAATACTTTGCAAAATATTCTACTTTGGGGTTTATATTTTATAATTTAAAAATTGTAGACAAAGTCAAATGAAAATTGAAAATCTAATTAAAATCTAATTAAAATTTAAATTAAATTTGAAATTACAGAAAAATTAACTTGAAATTATGGTAGAAAAAACACTGTAGAAATTTGGATATTTGGGTTTTGATAATATAACAAATATTATTTTGTGCGTTTCCTTTCATTGCTTTCCTGATCTCTTTTTTGTTCTACATCTTTGGTAATTATAGTAAATATATTTGTGCTTAATTCCCTGAACCCTATATCATACCCATTTTCCATTTATATTATTTTAATGATAGCATGTTATTGTTAATATGTTTTAAATTAGAGTCAATAAAACTGACATTGAACCCAATTATGTCAAAAATTAATTGTGATTTATTTTGCCACAGGTAAAATGACGATAGGAATGAGACATGGTCCAAGGCTAAGCAGATAGACTAGTTCCTTCAGTGTGCCTTCTAACACTTGTTCATTTTTATTTGCTCTTAAACAAATGCTGTGTAATGGCTAGAGTTTTAGAAGTGTTATCATGGTTTAAAGTAAGGAAATGGTAACAAAGAAGCAACTTTGTTGCACTCATTCCTAAGATAAAAAACAAATCACCAAAAATGTATTTGTGAGTTAGCTCACCGTTCAGTCTTTTATAGAAGTAGATTGTAGGTTCTTTTGTTTTTTTGTGCTGATCGATTCCTGAGTAGTAATTGGAGCTGAAATTGGAATTTTGAAGACTGGTTTTGCTATTCTTTCTTCTTGTTTTGGGAAATCTTAATTTTGGTCACATGTTCTCCAACTATTTCTAAAACATTTTCCATTACTAACATTGTTCATCAGATTTTCTAATGACTGAATACATGTATACACAAATCAAAAGCTCACTTTTTAAAAAAGAATTGACTAAATGACAACATAAAGTTTTGTAATTAATCTGAAAAGTTTTCTTCTAAATAATAAGAATTTTCTGGCTCTATTTTACGTTTATAAATAAAACTGTTCATATACTTAGGGGGAGATTTGAATCAAACCAAGCGTCAGCTGTTTCTAATAAGCACATGAGTGCTACGTGCTGGTAAAAACATAATATTGTCATATTACCATTGCTAAACATTATATTTAAAGTAACTTAAAAATGCTTACTACTTTAGTGTTAGTATTATAAAAATAAATCATTTTAATTTATCAGTATATTTGCTTCTACCATTGCTAGCTACAACCTGGTTTCTGATATGGGAGTCCCACAGCTTGGCTCAGGCTATGGGATATAATTAAAAAGTTAGAGCTTTAAATTCCAACTTAGAATTACTGGACATGAAAAACTCTAATGTCCTATTCAACTTGGCTATTAAGAATATGAAATGGATGAACTCTTGAAATACTTGGCAAAGGTTTACACATGTGTCTAAAATCAAAAAGGCATAGAATAGAGTCACTGTAAATTATTTAATTCCTATAGAGCTTAAGAGCATCCTTAAGTGAAATTGAATATTACATGTGGTAAAATGTTGACTTTTCTAAACATCATAGAGATTTCACATAAAAAATAATTGTCAAATAGAATCCTAATAGTGAGTTTGAATTTTGATTAAAGAGAGTGAACTAGATTTTGTTTTATTCTGGTTTTAAAAAGGGCAATGTGATGTGGATTCATCTAATTATTTTTAATTCAAAACTCATTTAGGATAAATGATAATACATGATATATTGCTAATTTACAGTTAAGATTTCATTGAAGACTAAAAGCTGATTACGCCATGGCGGGGAAATATCTAGATTTTGGAGGAAAGATAGGGTTCTTCAGCAGGGAGTCACGGTGCCCAATAAAAGAAAAATAAATTTCTTTTATATTTTGTATTTCTAGACTATTATTTATTTCTATTATAATTCTAAGCTATTCATTCAACAAATAATTGTGGGATAACAGGAGTTGTAAATGAATCCCTACCCTTATAGAGCTCTTACTCTGGTGACGAAGAGAGACTTTCTCTAAAAAAATAGTGATTCATGTTCAGAAAGTTACAATGGATTGCAATTTACTCAAAGTTCTATGTACTGAATAAAAAGGGTAAAAATATTGGCCTTATGCCAAATTAATTATTTAAAAAAAAATGTTTTCCAAAGAAGTTTTTACTGTGTTCTATTTCAGAACCTCTGCTTCCTAGAATTTCACGTAATCAGTGCAAGTAATCTGAAGACATCAATGACTCTTGCATGCACACTTAGGCAATTAGAGCTCCAAAAACACAGCATTCATTTGGAAAACAAATGCATAATAATTCACTAGGAAAATAGAAACATTTCAATCTATTAAATTGCTTCAAAACTATGATGAGATTAATTGAGAGAGTCATCAGAGACAAGCTTTGAAAAGCATGAATACTCTGTTTTTATTATGTGGCAGGCATTTTACCTTTTATCACTGCTCAAGACACATTTTATAGAAAAGGAAATGGAAACTCACAAAGATTCAGTAATTTGATGATAGTCACATAGTCACATAGATAGTCCATGTATCATACAGACAGAATCAGAAATGACTGTCAAACTTCAAAGTGCGTGTTCATAATCCTGTTAACAAACAGACAAAAAAACCCTTAAAGCTTATACTAATTGTTCTTAAACACCATGTAGTCCATGTTCCCCACCAAGGTTACATATTGACCACCAAAAATACTCAACTAAATCATTAGAATTTGCTCTTGTTCTTGTTATGAGGTGCATAAGGTCTAAAAAGTGATGTTAAGTGAACCCTTACTAGGCACTGGTAATCTTCATTTGGACAGTTTTAAACTTTAGAACCGGAAAAAAAGATCAGCTTTGAAATTAACAATAAAAATCTGTGGTTTGGTGGCCATTAATGACAACATTTTCTAATAAATGTAAATTTCAAACTTATAAAAGTAATCAGACTTTTTATTTGTTTTAGCTAGTACCAGTGAACAAAACATTGATAATTGCATCGATTCCTATAGTGCCTTTGAATGAAGGGAGTTTGGCTTAGTTACCAATATATTTGTGATGTCTGGTATTTAGTTTATCCCTAAGAAGTGTTTTGTTGTTGTTGTTGTTTGTTTTTTGTGTTGTTTAAAGAGGAGAATAATGAAGGGAGTAACATCTTAAAAAGGGTGATGGCATTGGAAAAAAACACTTAATAAAGTGAGTCAAGCACTTTATACAAGTATATGCATCTGGGTTACACCACAGTTCTCTGTAGGAGACTCATTTTCCTTTTAAAGATGGAGAAAGTGAGCCTTTGAGAGATTAAGTTAACTGTTCAAGGTCACAGCTACCGAATGACCTGGTGTTAAATTCAGTTCTATCTGACTTCAAAGTGTACTGAAAAACACACCTTTCTCAGTCATAATAATTAAGGTGAATTAATAAGGTATCTTTGAAATTTGACAAGAAAGAAAAATATTGCCTTTTGAAAAAGCCTATCAAAATTTAATTTGGGGTATAAAAGTAGAATGATTTTAAAAGAGCATCATTAAGTGAACATACCTATATGAATTAGTTATAATTTCAAAAAAAAGATTAAATTGATTTAGTCTTTCCAGATGGTAATAAAAAAGAAGTATGTTAAAGAAACTGAGTTAAAGAGAGCATTTTGAACACTCAACATAGGTCTTGGCAACAGTTACTGCTATTATTATTAGCTTACCAGCATCTTTTAAACATCTATGAATATACATAGCTATACAACCATGAACTAGTTACCCCCGGACTAAAATCTAGATGTCAAAATATGTGCTGGATAATATTTTAGTGTCATAACGGACTTGATTCCTGATTTCTTACACTGGTACATCCAGCATTGAGTAAGTATAACAGAGGATATGTGGGCTAATTTCTCATTAAGAAGAAAGTAGAAGAAGAATCACAATTATTAAAGCATCAATTCAGTTCACTGACATCTCGCTGCTTCAGAAAAATTAGAGGGAATATTTCTGTTCATTAAACTTCAGAGCCACCATAGCAAATTCTAATGAGTTGCTTATTAAATTAGCAATTTTCTGTAACTGGCATGATTCATCAACTTCTCTTTCATTCTTAGTTTTCAGATTAATAACTAAAAGCCCAAATTGCTTGACATGGCTCTTCAATCAAATTTAGTGTTATTAAGAGACCACAGCCACTAAAGCCATTTTACACAATCAAGTGAAGCACAGTATTTAAGAAAACATTGTTTTTCTGCTGTCCATAAAGCTTTTAGAAATATACAAGAATTTATAGCTGCAATGAATGCTATACCATAAATTTGCTTTTTCAACATATATTGAGTATCTACCAAATACCAGACTAGAATAGAGTTTCTGCTCTCATGTAACTGGCATGAAATATATAAGGCAACATTCAGCAATATAAGGAAAAGATAAAGCAATGTGAGGAGTTGGATAGTGTTGACAGTGACTCCCTAGATTCTCTAGATAGGGAAATCTCTCATATGGCCTGATACTTGAGCAGGAATTCTAATAAAAACACTAAGCCATGCACATATCTGGAATACAGACCATCCAGGCAAAGAGGGGAGCACACACCCTAAGGCAAAATTGTGCTTGGGGTTTACAGGAAGCAGCAGGAAGTCATTGTAGACAAGGAGAGTCAGCAAAGGGGCTCATGGTAAGAGACGAAGTCAAAAAAGTAGCCAGAGCCACCAGATCACTGCATGCACCAAAGTAAATATTGTGAATTGTGCTTTGATTGTGATAGGAAGCCATGGAATGTTGTGAATAGGGTGATAACATCATGGGATGTACCTTTAACAGAATATATTAATTGCTCTTAAAATGTGCTATTGGAAACAAGTTAACAGTCCACAGGGAAAATGTTGGAAGCTTGCTTCTGGATGATAGTAATGGAGGAGGTAAGAATTGTTCAAATCTATCTATCTATCTATCTATCTATCTATCTATCTATCTATCTATCTATCTATCATCTATCTGTCTGTCTGTCTATCTACCTACCTGTCTACCTGCCTGCCTATCTATCTATCTATCTATCTATCTATCTATCTATCTAGCCATCTATCTATTATCTATCTACCTATTATCTATCTATCTATCTATCTATCTATCTATCTATCTATCTATCTATCTATCTATCTATCTATCTATCTATCTACTTGTCTGTCTGTCTGTCTGTCTACCTACCTGTCTGCCTGCCTGCCTATCCGTCTGTCTGTCTATCTGTCGATCTATCTATCTATCTATCTATCTATCTATCTATCTATCTATCACTGAAGCCAGCAGAATTTGCTGACATATGACCTGCCATTTGAGAGAAAGTCATGAGTGACCCCAAGGTGTCTGACTTGAGCAACTGAGTAAATAGTGGTGTCCTTTATTAAGATGCAGAACACTGAAGGGAGGGTTGGTTGTGGGGAATTGGGTCAATAATTTTGTTTCCAGACATAAATTTCACCTGCCTTTTAGTTATTCATGTGGAAGTATCATGTAGAAATCAGAATATACCAGTTTGGAGATCAAGAGTGGTACAGAGCTTGGGCTGGAGAGATGCGTTTCCTAGCTAACTGTAGATATAATCTGTACACTCTACTAAAGAGGATTACTTAGAAGGGCTGGATTGGATCACTTAAGAAGAGTGTGTAGATAGAAAGCTGAGCCCTTGAGCTTTCTAACAATAAATATCAGCACGAGAAAAATGTCAGTAAAGGAAAAACACAGAGAGAAGAAGCAGGCATTAATGTGGGATGAAAAGCAGGAGAGATTTCTCAGTGGAAATCAAGTTAAGAGGGCATTTCAACATACGGAAAGTTGAAAGAAAACCATCAACTGTGTTGTTGTTTCCAGTGGGGTGGGTAAAGTGAGCACTGAGAATTTATCTCTGAATTTGAAAATGGCGGGTGATTGTCAGGAACATTTTGGTGGAGTGGGGAAGGCAACAACCTAATGGGAGAATCTTGAGTGAGACTGGAGAAGGTGGAGACAGTGCCAGTGCATGTTAGGATGTTTGAGTGTGACCTTTAAGAAGAGGACATAATTAGGAAACAGCTGGTGGTAAATGTGGATGAAGGGAGGCTTATTAGTTTGTCCATTTTAAACATGGGATACTATTTCCTTGTATTTTTGGGTTGATGAGTGATTAAGAAAAGAGAGAAAAAAAGCTGATAATGAAAGAGAGGCAGGAATTTATTGAGGTGCTGAGTGGATGAGAATGGATGGGATCCTGTGCACCATGGAAGAAATCTTGCCTGGGTGGGGCAATAGATGTCACATGTTAGTAGGAAGGAGGCAGGGGGTTTGCTGAAGGGGGTCAGGAGGCAGCAGATCTGGTGGTGGTGAGAGAAAGAAGTTCTCATGATTGTTTCTGCTTTGTCAGTGGAACACGGAACAAGACAGTGGGCCATAAGAAAGGAAGAGAAAGCTGTAGGAATAAGGAGAAGATTTGGTTTAGTTGCAGGATAGTTTGTTGACAAAGTCAGTGCAGTAGAGTTACCAGGTGGCATGGATGGCCTGTGGAATTTATGTTATTAAATTTGAAGTGATGGCTGAATGTTTTCATTCCTGTACATCCATCTGTTTAGAAGTAGATGGTGAGAAGAGAAGTAATTGAAGCAGGGCTGAGGCTTTATTGTGGATGAATAGAGAAAGAAAAGAAAAAGTTGTGAGAGAAGAGTGTTGATTTTAGTGGTCCTAATATTCTCACCACTCAGGGGAGAGATAGGTACTTCTGTCAATACACGTATGGTTTATTTTTATAAGTTTGAGATAAATAATTCTCAAGTGGTTTATAATGATAAAAGAGTTCAAAGCTTGAACTGCTGTAAAGACTTGACGATTGAACAATCCCATGCCATAACTACCTTTAGTAATACATATTTATTGTGATGTTTAATTGCCATTTAGTTTCTCAGAGTGCCCTTTTATTTTGCAACAAGACCCATGTAAGGAATTTTGTTCTGGATCGCTTATGCCTCCCTTTTATCCTTCTACAACTTTCCAGTTCCTATTTTCTTTTACTGAAACTTTATAACCCACTTATTTTAAAATATTTTATTTTAAATATTTTAATTTAGCAAATTAAGGAATTAACTTCATAATTATGTGGGCCTCTTTATATTTCTTATTTCTTTCACCTACCTACTAACCTTCCCCCTTTCCTGCTTCTTGCTAATTTATTTTTGAAATTTTTCAGTCCTCTTTTAATGTTACTTTAATAAGCTTTGTCTTCTACCACCTCCGTTTGTGGTGGCAGTGGCCTTTGATTACAGAGAAGTGATCGTTTCTTAAGTATTAACTAATTTCTGTGTGCTTTATCATATTCACTAAAATGTTAACATCCAAAATGTTATGTATTTGGTAGTTCCTTGAACATGAACATATTTCCTAAACATTAATCATTTTCTTAAATATATGAATATATTATTAAATTAAAAGGTGGATTTTTTTAGTCAACTTTTATTTTAGTTTCAGGGAGTACACGTGCTGGTATGTTACATGAGTAAATTGTGTGTCACTGAGGTCTGGTGTATGAATGATTCCATCACCCAGGTAGTGAGCATGTGCCCAACAGGTGGTTTTTCAACCCTCCCCCATCTCCTTCCATCCCTCCTCTAGTAGTCCTCGGTATCCACTATCCTTCCATCCCTCCTCTAGTAGTCCTCGGTATCCATTATCCTTCCATCCCTCCTCTAGTAGTCCTCGGTATCCATTATTCCGATCTTTTGTCCATGTGTACTCAATGTTTAGTTCCCATTTATAATTGATAAGATGTGATATTTGATTTTCTGTTCCTGCTTCAGTTAATTTGCTTAAGATAATGGCCTCTAGTTTCATCCATGTTGCTGCAAAGGACATGATTTCATGTTTTCCTGTGGCTATGTGTAGTATCCCCTGATGTAATTACACCACATTTTCTTAATCCATTCCTCTGTTGATGGACATCCAGGTTGATTCCATGTCTTTATTGTTGTGAATTTTGCTGCAGTGAACATACTAACGCATGTATCTTTTTGGTAGAATGATTGATTTTCTTTTAGGGCATATGCCCTTAATGGGATTGTTGGATAGAATGGTAGTTCTCTTTTAAGTTCTTTGAGAAATCTCCAATCTGTTTTCTGCAGTGGCTGAACAAATGTACATTTCTACCAACAATGTTATAAAAGTTCCCTTTTCTCTGCAACCTCGCCAACATCTGTTGCTTTTTGGCTTTTTAATAATAACCATTTTGACTGGTGTAAGGTGGTATCTCGTTGCAGTTTTGATTTGCATTTCTTTAACGATTAGTGATGTTGAGCATATTTTTATATATTCGTTGGCTGCATGTATGTCTTCTTTAAAGAAGTGCCTGTTCATATCTTTGGGGGTAATTTTGTTTTTTGCTTGTTGAAAGTTTTAGGTTCCTTATGGGTTCTGGATATTAGACTCTTGTTGGATGCACAGTTTGTGAAGATTTATTCCCATTCTGTAGGTTGTATCTTTGCTCTATTGATAGTTGCTTTTGCTGTGCAGAAGCTCTTTAGACTAATTAGGTCCCACTCATCTATTTTTGTTTTGTTGCAATTGCTTTTGAAAATGTAGCCATAAATTTTTTGCCAAGGTCGATGTCCGGAATAGTATTTCCTAGATTTTCTTGTATAGTTTTTATAGTTTTAGGTCTTACATTTAGTTTTTTGATCTATTTTCAGTTAATTTTTGTTTATGGTGAAAGGTAGAGATTCAATTTCCATCTACTGCATATGGCTAGCCACTTATTCCTAGCACCACCTATTGAATATAGAGTCCTTTCCTCATTGCTGGTTACTGTTGACTTTGTTGAAGGTCATATAGTGGTAGGTATGTGACTTTATTTCTGGGTTGTCTGACCTATTCCATTGGTCTACGTATCTGTAAAGATTGGTATATGTTTATGCATATATCTATATATGTATATATATGAGGTTTATATATAATATATATAAATTCAAACTACATATGTGTATATATATGTGTGTGTGTGTATACGTATTTATATAGCCTTTGTTGTTACTGTTCAACACTATTTTAGTGATCTTTAAACCTGGGAGGATCTTCTTAGCTCTATTTTTGTTTGTGTAAATTAAAGCTCAAATCAGTTAGATGATTCTCACAGCATTGGATTATTTATCCCTATTTAATTTTCTGACTTTTATCATAGTTTATTACCATATTTTATTTTATATCTTGTATATTTATGGCAGCAGGCTCTGTTGGGGTGAGAATCCACTCTTTCAAAGTTTTCATGATTCCCCAGATATTTAATCTACCTTTCTATCCCATAGTGGATGAGGAGACATGTGTTCACACTACTTCCATTTCTAGAAGTGTAATTCAATCTGTCCCTGACTGTGTCTCATTTTCTTCAAATACAAGATCAGCTTTCTGGGTGAATTAGCATCTACTGGCTTAGTCTTTGTGCACAACACACTTCTGCCGATTTAAAGCTGCAGGCTTCTTAATCTGAAGATTATCTGGCTATATTTAGAGATTAGGATGTAATATGTCATGATTATACCCACACACACATATGCTAAATGCAGAAAACATGCAATGTGTGTTAACAAGTTTGCTTAGAAATTAACAATTTTTCTGGAAAAAACATCTTGTCTCGTGCTAAATTTCTATAATTTTAGAATTTAGATTACAATTAGAAATTAGGTGTGTTTTGTAGCTTTTTAAAAGTGATATTTAATAAAATTTATAAATTGTATTTTTTCATTACCCATTTACTCTTTATTTAATATTGTGACTCGTTAAATACAAAAGTTTAACTTGGAGCTAAACTATAGCAACTTTAGAAACCAGAAAAATCATTGTCCAGCAATCTGCAATATATATTTAAGTTTCCTAAGGTTAGCTAATGGATCAGTATATTAAGAAATATGGTGTACTTTTTTGAGAGTTTCCAATAATGCCTTCACATAAAAGCAAATTTTATTAGGTTATTAGGTGCTAAAAATAACCAAACAGTATAATCTTTCATCCTTATAGGAAAAGGAACACATCTATATTTTGTTTAACTTCTAGAAAGTCAATTGTTTAAATAGTGAGTAGTTATTAAATATGAAGGGATCCTTTTTTACCTCATAGCTATTTATTTTAAAAGTTAAATGGCAAAATGTGAAATGTTGGCCTTTTGAAATGAAGATAATTCCCAGAAGCAGACTAAACCTTCAACAAGCGCCGAAGTGGTTGAAACATATGTTTGAAATGCCTAGCTGTGGAATTCTAACATATAGAGAGGGAGGGCTGACAATAGAGGGAAACGGAAAGCAACCAAGAATTTCAAAGTTACTGATGAAAAGAACAAATTTTGAGAATTAAGGGAATAGGATTGCTGGACTGTTATGTTCAATATAAAATACGATTTTGGGAATTGAGGGTTTGAGGATAAAGTTATTTAAGATATTCTGTTATCTAGAGTTTTGGATTTTCAGTGATTATTTTTTGAGAAGAGGAAGATAATTGGCAATGAGATGGTTAGGAAATTCTCAAGCATTTCTAGATAGGTTTATTGGTGTGTTTATGGAATTTAATAAATACTATACATAGGACAAAATGAAAGGAAAGACATGAGCTAATTACTGAATTCACAAAAGAATCATGCAATCAGCAGGACGTGTCTATACGGTTTTTAACTACATGGATTGCACCTTTTGTGCGTGTTAATGATTAGCAAGGGGATTGGTATTCAAATATATTGTAAATGAAAGAATATATTTTAAAGATAAGCAATATATTAAATGTATTTCCATGTTCCTGGGACTGTTTTGATGTGAATTGTCTCATTTAATCCCCTCAACAATCCAATGAGATAGGTTTGATTACTTTCACCTTTGTGCAAATACAGAAACAGGCTCAGAGAGATTTGCCAAGAGTCATTTCCGGTGTGTAGTAAAGCCAGAATTTGAATTCAAGCATTGTCACTCTAACCCACTTTCTCCAAATTATATAGTGTCCTGGCCACACTAAAAACTGAGTGTAATGAGAACACCATTATTAACTTATTTTTAGAATACAATGTTTTGTTATACCGGGGTGATGGGATGGGGGCGTTTTTCTGGATTTTAATCTCTGATGTGGGCTATAGAATATTGGATAATTCTCCTAAATCCTGTAGCTTTCTGTTTCCCCATATTTAATATAAGACTGTGCTAAGCTTATATTAACTAATATCTGGGTTTTTTTTTTTAACTTTATCAACATAGATTTCCAAATTATCTTTCACTGTCATCACTTAGGAAAACATATTTTGCCTTCTTCTTGCCTTCTGGACTTTAAAAGTATATTCCAGGTACATACCCCTTTTGGCAAACACACACTTATGAATTCCACGTGTTACTGATGTTAAAGGCAACATACGATAGCCAAGACAAAATGAGACAACAGGGCTACTCCAAAAACCAAATTCACAATGCAAAAGAGAAAAGGTGGATAAGCCGAAGAGAGGCTGAATAAATGGAAGGTCTTAATGATAGATGTTGACAATAAAAAGCCTTCAAAAAGAACTGGTAGAAATAAATATTCTTAGAAATAAATTTAAATCTAATGTTCAGTAACATTTTGCCTCTTATTGCAAATGCAAAGCAGCATTCTTTTTGCTCTGCAATTGTTTTTCCATGGATGTGTAAGAAGAGCATTTGACATTCTTTAAGCTCAGGGAGGCTAATGCTTTAATAAACAGCTTGTTATCAGCGGGCTTTCGCTCTGCCATGCTTGCAATTCCCAATCTCATTCAGTCAGGGGAGAATCTTTGCATCCAGTGTAAACATCTTTCATCCTGATACAGCTTCAATGCATTAGTCCCTAAAATTCTCATATTTGGTATTTAATTATCGGTTAATTAAATCGCACAGTGTAGAAGAGTTTTAGATTAAAGACATCTTAAATGTCTGATTCACTTTTGAGAACGTGATATAATGTCAACCTATGTATAATGAAAGCATTAAGCTTTTAGAAAAATGCAATTTTCTACAACCTGAAGAAAAGCAACCAAAATACAACTGTATGAATGAACTATTTCTACAAAACCCCTATTTGTCACAGGAGCTCTCTGGATATGTAGGGTGAAACAATTCAGGTGACCAATATCTTGTAAAATTTAATGAATACGGTAATTTTAGAAGCAATTTGGAAGGTTTTAGCTCTTATTTTTATTTTTTTTTTATCTTGGTTGCACAGATTTGAAGTACTTATGACCGTCAGCTCATTAACTACGTTCTTTATTGATCTAGCAATGCCTTTGTCTAGTTTTATTATATGTTAATCATCATTTCTTGGACTCCTCCTATTCTCATCAATTTTGTTAGTAAATTTGCCAGTGAATTTAATTTAATTTGTGCCCTTAGATATGCATGCATCTTGGAAAACGATACAGCGTTGGGGTGTGTGTGTGTGTGTTTAATTTGTGCAAATAGTGTTTAATGTAGGTTTTATGGTTTCACACCTTTAGCTTTTAACTATAATCAAACTCTCTAGCCATGTTGCTCTAAGATCATTAAATCTGACCTCTATATGCAATGCCATCCAATGAGGCAACACATTTTACTTATTTAATTTCCTGGTAGTGACACCTCAGTTGTAGCCTACTCCATCCTGCCATAATAAATGTTATGATAAATACCCTCTTACATGGCAGTTTTGGATACATGAGATAAAGTTTCCAGAATATTGCTAATGATACTTATTTTACATGCATTTATTATTACTTCTTTTACTGCTTTAATTAGTGGCAATAAATATAAAATAATTGTGCATTCTTTAAGAGTTTATTTCCTACTTTTTTTTATGGTTCTATGTTGTTGCTCTACAAAAAAGGAGCTTTTCATAAGAGAGTTATCCATAAGTTGTGATGGCAAAACATCATTATGTCATCATTATCATCATAAAAATATTTCTAGTTATTTGCTTTTTTTTAAAAATTTTATTTTAACTCCCATTGCAGCTAAGATTGACTCTTCCTTGTCTTGAAACTGTCTGTCAGCATCAAATTTCTTTGGACTTTAGTCGCTTTGCTTTTCTGGAAAGAGGAGGAATTTGTTTTCCAAGGCATTGCAAGTCTCTGCTCTTATATCCCTTGTCTTATTCCATGCAAATGTGAGTAATAAGACACTTGAAAGGTAAATTTTTGAAATCATTTTTTTCTTTTCATTTTATATTAAATATTGCATTTTGAATTTAAATATTGCTTTTGAATCATTTGGGATGATTTTTGAAGACACAAACTACTGAGCGTTCTATAGACAATATTTCTGAACAAATACATTGCTAATCCAGCAACCTTTTTAAGTGAGACATTTAGAAATGTGAAAAGAACATTTTTGATGAATAAGTATGAGTTCTTTCTTTTAAGTAACCATAATTCTGTATATTGAAATGGCAGTAAGGTTATTTCTTTACTTGCCTAAAATGTATTGAGCCTGGCACTGTGTTAGATGCGGGAGTGTTCATTGTGAATGAGGAAGGCACAGTTCTTTTTTCCCACAGAAATCAAATTCTATCAGAGCAGGCTCTATTTAGGCAAATCATCAACTAGTTTATTGAGTTCTAGGATCATACTTTTACTCAAAAGACCAAAGACCCATATTTATTAGGACTAAGAGGTGAGCAAGCCCTGAAGAACTGATTCATGACAACTATAATAAACATGGACTAAAGTCAGCTCTAGAATACTAATTAATTTTCCAATTAGAATTGATTGCAACAAGAATCTGAATATGCAAAATATCCCAGAAAAATAGATTATCTGCGTGTATTAAAGGACAGTCAACACTTCAAAGAGCAGTTTTGTAAGAATACAACAACAGAAAAATTAATTTATACTGTTTTACAATAAATTTCAGTTAAATAGATCTATTGAGATAGTCTTGGCAGTGGGACCAAAGTACTTGATATCAAGGAAGGTTCCCTTTGCCCTGAGAGAGCTGTACGTGTGCTCAGGGTTATATTTACCCTCTGTTTTTCATACATATTACATTCAATCAATTTTAAGGCATGACTTCCCCAAATATTAATATATGTAGATTTTTGCTCTGTTTTGCAAGAAATGACAAATTACAACTGCTATCAGCCAGGCAACAGTCAAAATAGAATGGTAACTGCCTCCAAATATGGAAACTTGGTCATAACTGCTCAACTGCATCTGGTATATTAATGTGACTGAAAATTAAATGCTGTTTAAAATGCCCTCAAGGCTGGACATGGTGGCTCAGGCCTATAATCCCAGCACTTTGGGAGGCTGAGGTGGGTGGATCACCTGAGGTCAAGAGTTCGAGATCAGCCTGGCCAACATGGTGAAACCCCATACCTACTAAAAATACAAAAATTAACTGGGCATGGTGGTGGGCGCCTGTAGTCCCAGCTACTCAGGAGGCTGAGGCAGAATAATCACTTATACCGAGGAGACAGACGTTGCAGTGAGCCAAGACCACGCCATTGCACTCCAGCCTGGGCCTGGGTAACAAGAACAAAACTCCGTCTCAAAAAAAAAAAAAAAAAAAAAGGTGCCAGTCATGGTAGCTCACATCTGTAATCCCAGTACTTTGGGAGGCCAAGGGGAGTGGATGACCTGAGTTTGAGGTCAGTCTGACCAACATGGTGAAACCCTGTCTCTACTAAAATTACAAAAATTAGCTGGATGTGGTAGTGCATGCCTATAATCCCAGCTACTCAGGAGGCTAAGGCAGGAGAATCGCTTGAACCTAGGAGACAGAGGTTGCAGTGAGCTAAGATTGTGCCATTGCACTCCAGTCTGGGTGACAGAGCAAGATTTCATCTGGGGGGGAAAAAAAAGAAGGTATTGAATTAATCTTTTTTCAAATGAAAGTAAAATTATAAAGGAATAGAACTTATTAAGGTCATTTTAACAGATTAGAATATTCAATTAATGAATATTTCATATATTCTTCAAATTAGCATTAGAATATTTATGCACAAATGTAATATAGATCTAACAATTTACTTAATCTAGATAATCCTCACCACAAACCTGTGTCTATTTAATTTTTTATAACACATTTCACTGTGCCTGAAATGTATAAACAGATAAACTAGTTATAGCCATGGTTGCAACTCTACCACTATCCTTTAAAGTTATACAGTGAGCTCCGAAAATATTTTCAGTAATCCATGGCCACTTCTGGAGGAAAGCCAATCGAAGTAAATATTCCATCAAGGTTCAGAATTGTTATTTGTTTCTGCATCTTAGATATCGCGTTCCGTGAAATCAGAAAATTGAAGTTTCATACTCAAGATTTCTTTTCCTGAATCGTTTTTCTTTTAGGAGATGAAATATTTGCCATGATTACTAACTCTAAACTCCAAAAGATAGAATTTAGATGATTTTGTCTAAGATAGGTATAAAAGGATTCCAATAATTTAGGCAGAACTTTTAAGCAGAGTATATTCAGTTTGTCCCAAACGGCAATACAAATATTTCAAAATTTCTGTATTAGATAGCAAAGCATATTTCTCCACAAAGCAGTTACTTTTTTATGTATGCTTTACAAACACCTAGGATCAGAAGAAAATGTGCCTGGACAATACACCGAATGTGTGCAACAAGAATATTTTAATGCTAGGAAATATAAACAAAGATTACTTTCCTATATAGTATTACTGGTGTGTATGTAGGCATTATCGGTGGATATGTGTATATAAAATAAATTTCTCTGATAATAGTCCTGGTCATCTTAATGGGACCATCTTATCCCCTATGATAATAGTAAATCACCCTTTTCATGTCTGCTTCCTATACAATATGTATAATTATACTTCTCTCTTGGCTCATTTGACAATTTCCTGTAGTTGGTTTTATTTTAAGATATTTCATTAATCTTGATGATGTAAGTTTTTGAAATTCATAAAAATTAATCATTCTTATATATCAATTTAACTATGTAATTTAGGTTTTAAAAAATTAATGGTCAGATGAAACTGGGATTTTATTTTTCTTAATTATAGTTTTTTACAAGAAATTCTTGACTAAAAATAGTAGAATATGTTGTTGACATTCTTGAGAGATTTAAAATAAAATTAAAAGTTATTATTTCAATCAATTTATCAATTTATAAGTGAACTATCTTACTACTATTTTGTGTATCAATTATGGAAATTTACTAAACAAAAATATTCATTTAAAAAAAAGAAGCACACAATATATAGATACAACATTTGTAATTTATTTTTTCACAAAACAGTTATAAAAGTATGTATTAGGAAGATGTTTTTGTGTTGTTTTCTTATATTAAGTTGGATTTTTTATTACAGCAAAAAAATTTTAATTGCACTTTTTGATTGGTTTATTATTGCTGTTTTATTCTTCTGTATTTGGACACATGATTATGAAGAATGTTGTTTAAATCTGACCAACATAAATCGTATTCTTACATCTATGCTGGTCTTTATTTCTATAACTCTTTCTATCATATGAGTCAAATATTCCTTTTTTTAGGTGATATTATTCATATCAGTAATATTTAGGATTAGCTGAACCTCTCCAAGAGGCATATATGCCTATGATTGAATAAATATTTTGAAATTTTTGGAATTTCTGATCTTTTACAATTATATAAGTTAGGTTACTTAGACATCATAATTAAGCAGCCCTTCCAAATACCCATGCTAGGTCATCCTTTTGTATTTTCTTTCTTTTTTCCTCATTTACAGCTTGTTTGTTCGTATATTGATTGACACGTTTTATAGATTCTCTGTCACCTAAATTTTTAGAGATTTTTAGCTTCTTTAAACTATCTAAAATAAATATTCCCACATTTTATTTAAAATTTCAAAGAACAACATGAGTATGTAATTTGTATTTTTCAGATCAAGAGCATTCTTTCATTCACCAAACACTGAGTGCCTCATCCAAGTATTGTTTATTCATGTAGATATATTTCATTCATCACTGAAGAAAAAGACAGCCTGTCCTGTAGGAGTTTGTTTAAGTGGAGAGACAGACAATAAGCATAATAAATAAGTGTATTTATAGTGTGCTAAAAAGTGATACATGTAGGAGGACTTATTAACATCTTGATTCTTTCATGTATTTCTTCCACAGAATGTAGGTTGAATTCTAAGCTTAAGTTCACCTGGACATACTGATTATAATGACTTTATAATCTGAAATACTTTAAGTGCAGTGTTTAGAGCACATACATGACTTTATTTCATACCACTAACACATATGTCCCTGTCAACAATGGCTAAATCTCTATTCCATATAAATTCATTAATAGTGACTTTTTTCTAATGTAAAGAATACACTTTTAATTGATTTCAGATTAAAAACTACTTGGAGATGGTCAATAATTGTTTTACCTAGAGCCATATTCTGAACAGAATGAAGGAACTAAGTTAACTTGTTATTTTCATTATTTTACACCATGCTCAGTATTAGAAAAAACTAGGCATTGCATCAGTTTAGGTTCAATGTATGACTGGAAACCAAATTGCATCTCTAGTTTTTCTTGAACTCTTCTACTTTGTGGACTAAGCTTTCATGGCGTCATTCTTGGTAGTTCCTTTCAGTTTATTCCAGACACCCCTTGTGTCCTTGCTGTACTTCTATATTTCTGTTGCCCACAGCCACTTGGTTAAAGTGTTCTTAGATCAACAGCATCTCATCATCCTTTAGCTTGATCTTGAGGTGACTAATACCCTCAGCAGCTTTTTCAAACTCAGCCTGAGACCTCCTGGCTGGGTTGCAGGGACTCCAGGGAGCCCACACAGGAGACAAGGAGCGGGAAGCCATCAGTAAGACTCAAGAGTGACTTTTGAAATTGTGGAAATATTCAAACAAGGAGGATAAATTACATATATTAGATATATGGATTATTTCAGACCATAATAGACATAACCCTTTCTCTAAAATTACTTCCTGTAGTATCTTATACACACAACAGGGGCCCAAAATAACCTTTTAGAAGTCCATGAGCTTAAAAAAAAAAAAAAAAAAAAAAACAGATGCAACACTCACAATTTACTTAGAAATGTTTGTGGCGTGAATTTGTCTCATTCTCAACTGCTTTTGCATTCTGAATTCTTCCTTTGAAAGTAAGAATTCACCATTGCTTAATTCTTTAAACTTTCTTTTTTAACTTTATTCTTTATGACTTTATCAAGAATTTTTTGACTAATTCCTTCAGTATCCTGTGTAGGCAGTCAGTGACATTGTCATAAACAACCAGTCTCCGCCCATTTTTCTCCTTGGTGTTCTCTGTCCTCACTTTGCTCAGTCTAACAAAGCCAGGATACTATAGCTGATGGGGATTATCTTTAATTATGCTTCTGTTGTATTAATGGATATCCACGGCTTCTATCTGCAAGAATTGACAGTGATTACGCAGTTTCATCCTACAAATAAGAGCAGGTGCAGTTGTAAATAGTCCCTGATTAACAATTTCATTTAAATGTTATAACAGATTTCTGTAGGGCAAATTACTCCCACTGGTAAGGAGGTGTACTTTTGTATATAATATAATTCACTAAATCTAGAATTTAATTATGTTAGCAATAACAAAAGCCCTTAGTGTGCTAAAAATTCCCAAATATATTGGCCCCTTCTATCAAAATAACTACTGTAAAAAAATGAATTGTTATTAGAAATGTTCCTTATGGAGCAAGTATGTAAATAATCTCTCACAGTCCTACCTCTATGGGTCATGTGTGTTGGGTGGTGTTAATGAGAAAAGAAATTATAATTTGCTTTAATCTTAGCATGTAATTTGTATTTTTTTCAATAGTGCCCTTAATTGTACATATAAAAGCTTCTAAGTAAAGTAAATATTTGGAGATTTCCAAGAAATGTCCTACTTAAGATCTTTCAATATCTATTAGAAGTAGAGTATATTAAAGTTTTAAAAAATTATGTTTCATATTTTTAATTTGCTTATGGCTTGAAAATGGGGTTTTGGCTACATAGAAATGCTTTTACTTATTAAAATATAGGATGTGGTTATTAACTGCGGATTCATAATCTTTTAGAGCTTCAAACTATAGAATACAAGGTTCAATTTTGCTTTTATCTCTTGGAATTTTTTGTGTCTAATGGCATTTGGAGATTGCCATTATATTTCAAAGCTTAGAGGCATGTTAAAACACTCATTGAAGGATGTTCCCTAGTAGAATTCCATTTTCAACAAAATACAAGTAGTTTCACAAAAGCAAGATTCAGAATCTCAATGGATTTTCCTATTTAGAATATAAAATGTTACAGCATGAAGTTTACTTAAAGTCCAACATTCTTCTTTACATTTTTCTTGTTTGCCTAACAAATAACAAACTATATTGAAATATTTTGACATGTCTGTGAGTATTTTATTCTTGAATTCACTTAGTTTTATTTGCAATGTTTTTCTGAATTGTTTAATTGTGTGTTTCTGCTAACCAAAACTCTGGTTATAAAATCATTAGATGCTTACTTCAGGGAATTTAAAATATATACATAATAAAAGTGATGATCATCAACACTTTATTGTATTTACCTATAGTTGTGTTTATTGACATATAAATCTTTGAAATTAGCATTAAACCATGTATTTTTTAATTACCACATAATCATGAAATTATTTCATTAATTAAAAATTTTCAAATGCCTGTGATTTTACAGTTTTGTCACTGCTTATTTAAGTTATTCAAACTTTTTCAATTTTCAAAAAAAGCTATGTAGGTTTTTTAAATAAACAAGTAAAATTAGCATATAAAAGCATAAGCCCTTTTTTCTTTTGATATTCATCTCAAAATTACTCTTCAGAAAATTTGTATTAAAGAGCTACTCAAGAGTAGTCAAATACCATTTCATAATGCTAACGCAGAAAAGGACTATTATGGGATTGCGAGCAAGATGGCCAAATAGGAACAGCTCCAGCCTCCAGCTCCCAGCGCAAGCGACACAGAGACAGGTGATTTCTGCATTTTCAACTGAGGTGCAGACCAACACCTCACACCTCACACGGTGGGGTACACCCCTGAGACGAAGCTTCCAGAGCAAGATTCAGACAGCAGCACTCGCTGTTCAGTAATATTCTATCTTCTGCAGCCTCTGCTGCTGATACCCAGGCAAACAGGTCTGGAGTGGACCTCAAACAATCTCCAACAGACCTACAGCTGAGAGTCCTGACTGTTAGAAGGAAAACTAACAAACAGAAAGGACACCCACACGAAAACCCCATCAGTACGTCACCAGCATCAAAGACCAAAGGCAGGTAAAACCACAAAGATGGGGAAAAAGCAGGGCAGAAAAGCTGGAAATTCAAAAAGTAAGAGCGCATCTCCCTCTCCAAAGAAACGCAGCTCATCGCCAGCAACGGATCAAAGCTGGACAGAGAATGACTTTGACAAGTTGAGAGGAGAAGGCTTCAGTCGATCAAACTTCTCAGAGCTAAAGGAGGAACTACGTACCCAGCACAAAGAAACTAACAATCTTGAAAAAAGAATAGAAGAATGGATAACTAGAATAACCAATGTAGAGAAGGCCATAAATGAACTGACAGAGATAAAAACCATGACACGACAAATATGTGACAAATGCACAAGCTTCAGTAACCGACTCGATCAACTGGAAGAAAGAATATCAATGATTGAAGATCAAATGAACGAAATGAAGTGAGAAGAGAAGTCTAGAGAAAAAAAAGGAAAAAGAAATGAACAAAGCCTCCAAGAAATATGGATTATGTGAAAAGACCAAATCTACGTCTGATTAGTGTGCCTGAAAGTGAGGGGGAAAATAGAACCAAGTTGGAAAACACTCTCCAGGATATCATCTAGGAGAACTTCCCCAACCTAGTAAGGCAGGCCAACATTCAAATTCAGGAAATACAAAGAATGCCACAAAGATACTCCTCGAGAAGAGCAACTCCAAGACACATAATTGTCAGATTCACCAAAGTTGAAATGAGGAAAAAATGTTAAGGGCAGCCAGAGAGAAAGGTCGGCTTGCCCACAAAGGGAAGCCCATCAGAATAACAGCAGATCTCTCGGCAGAAACTCTACAAGCCAGAAGAGAGTGGGGACCAATATTCAACATTCTTAAAGAAAAGAATTTTAAACCCAGAATTTCATATCCAGCCAAACTAAGCTTCATAAGTGAAGGAGAAATAAAATCCTTTACAGACAAGCAAATGCTTAGAGATTTTTGTCACCACCAGGCCTGCCCTACAAGAGATCCTGAAGGAAGCACTAAACATGGAAAGGAAAAACCGGTACCAGCCATTGCAAAAACATGCCAAAATGTAAAGACCATCGATGCTAGGAAGAAACTGCATCAACTAACAAGCAAAATAAACAGCTAATATCACAATGACAGGATCAAGTTCACACATAACAATATTAACCTTAAATGTAAATGGACTAAATGCTCCAATTAAAAGACACAGACTGGCAAACTGGATAAAGAGTCAAGACCCATCAGTTTGCTGTATTCAGGAGACCCATCTCACATGCAGAGACGCACATAGGCTCAAAATAAAGGGATGGAGGAAGATCTACCAAGCAAATTGAGAACAAAAAAAAGCAGGGGTTGCAATCCTAGTCTCTGACAAAACAGAATTTAAACCATCAAAGATCAAAAGAGACAAAGAAGGCCATTACATAATGGTAAAGGGATCAATTCAATAGGAAGAGCTAACTATCCTAAATATATATGCGCCCAACACAGGAGCACCCAGATTCATAAAGCAAGTCCTTAGAGATTTACAAAGAGACTTAGATTCCCATACAATAATAATGGGAGACTTCAACACCCCATTGTCAACATTAGACAGATCAACGAGACAGAAAGTTAACAAGGATATCCAGGAATTGAACTCAACTCTGCACCAAGCAGACCTAATAGACATCTACAGAACTCTCCACCTCAAATCAACAGAGTATACATTCTTCTCAGCACCACATCACACTTATTCCAAAATTGACCACATAGTTGGAAGTAAAGCACTCCTTAGCAAGTGTAAAAGAACAGAAATTATAACAAACTGTCTCTCAGACCACAGTGCAATCTAACTAGAACTCAAGACTAAGAATCTCAATCAAAACCGCTCAACTACATGGAAACTGAACAACCTGCTCCTGAATGACTACTGGGTATATAACGAAATGAAGACAGAAATAAAGATGTTTTTTGAAACCAATGAGAACAAAGATACAACATACCAGAATCTCTGGGACACATTTAAAGCAGTGTGTAGAGGGAAATTTATAGCACTAAATGCCCACAAGAGAAAGCTGGAAAGATCTAAAATTGACATCCTAATATCACAATTAAAAGAACTAGAGAAGCAAGAACAAACACAGTCAAAAGCTAGCAGAAGGCAAGAAATAACTAAGATCAGAGCAGAACTGATGAAGATAGAGACACAAAAAACCCTCCAAAAAATCAGTGAATCCAGGAGCTGGTTTTTTGAAAAGAGCAACAAAATTGATAGAGTGCTAGCAAGACTAATAAAGACGAAAAGAGAGAAGAATCAAATAGACACAATACAAAATAATAAAGGGGATATCACCACTGACCCCACAGAAATAAAAACTATTATCAGAGAATACTATAAAAACCTGTACACAAATAAACTAGAAAATCTAGAAAAAATGGATAAATTCCTGGACCCATTCGCCCCCCCAAGACTAAACCAGGAAGAAGTTGAATCCTTGAATAGACCAATAACAGGCTATGAAGCTGAGGCAATAATTAATAGCATACCAATCAAAAAACGTCCAGGACCAGACAGATTCATACCCGAATTCTACCAGAGGTACAAGGAGGAGCTGCTACCATTCCTTTTGAAACTATTCCAATCAATACAAAAAGAGGGAATCCTCCCTAACTCATTTTATGAGGCCAACATCATCCTGATAACAAAGCCTGGCAGAGACACAACAAAAAAAGAGAATTTTAGACCAATATCCCTGATGAACATCGATGCAAATATCCTCAATAAAACACTAGCAAACCGGATTCAGCAACACATCAAAAAGTTTACCCACCATGATCAACCAGCACCCCTGGGATGCGAGGCTGGTTCAACATACGCAAATCAATAAACGTAATCCAGCATATAAACAGAACCAAAGACAAAAAGCACTTGATTATCTCAATAGATGTAGAAAAGACTTTTGACAAAATTCAACAGCCCTTCATGCTAAAAACTCTCAATAAATTTGGTATTGATGGAACGTATCTCAAAATAATAAGAGCTATTTATGACAAACCCACAGCCAATATCATACTGAATGGGCAAAAACTGGAAGCATTCCGTTTGAAAACTGGCAGAAGACAGGGATGCCCTCTCTCACCACTCCTATTCAACATAGTGTTGGAAGTTCTGGCTAGGGCAATCAGGCAAGAGAAAGAAATAAAGGGTATTCAATTAGGAAAAGAAGAAGTCACATTGTCCCTGTTTGCAGATGACATGATTGTATATTTAGAAAACCCTATCATCTCAGCCCAAAATCTCCTTAAGCTGATAAGCAACTTCAGCAAAGTCTCAGGATACAAAATTAATGTGCAAAAATCACAAGCATTCTTATACACCAGTAAAAGACAAACAGAGAGCCAAATCAGGAATGAACTTCCATTCACAATTGCTTCAAAGGAATAAAATACCTAGGAATCCAACTTACAAGGGATGTAAAGGACCTCTTCAAGGAGAACTACAAACCACTGCTCAGTGAAATAAAAGAGGACACAAACAAATGGAAGAACATACCATGCTCATGGATAGGAAGAATCAATATCGTGAAAATGGCCATACTGCCCAAGGTAATTTATAGAATCAATGCCATTCCCATCAAGCTACCAATGACTTTCTTCACAGAATTGGAAAAAACTGCTTTAAAGTTCATATGGAACCAAAAAAGAGCCCACATTGCCAAGACAATCCTAAGTCAAAAGAACAAAGCTGGAGGCATCACGCTACCTGACTTCAAACTATACTACAAGGCTACAGTAACCAAAACAGCATGGTACTGGTACCAAAACAGTGATATAGACCAATGGAACAGAACAGAGCCCTCAGAAATAATACCACACATCTACAGCCATCTGATCTTTGATAAACCTCAGAAAAACAAGAAATGGGGAAAGGATTCCCTATTTAATAAATGGTGCTGGGAAAATTGGCTAGCCATAAGTAGAAAGCTGAAACTGGATCCTTTCCTTACTCCTTATACGAAAATTAATTCAAGATAGATTAGAGACTTAAATGTTAGACCTAAAACCATGAAAACCCTAGAAGAAAACCTAGGTAATACCATTCAGGACATAGGCATGGGCAAGGACTTCATGTCTAAAACACCAAAAGCAATGGCAACAAAAGCCAAAATTGACAAATGGGATCTCATTAAACTAAAGAGCTTCTGCACAGCAAAAGAAACTACCATCAGAGTGAACAGGCAACCTACAGAATGGGAGAAAATTTTTGCAATCTACTCATCTGGCAAAGGACTAATATCCACAACCTACAAAGAACTCAAACAAATTTACAAGAACAAAACAAACTACTCCATCAAAAAGTGGGCAAAGGATATGAACAGACATTTCTCAAAAGAAGACATGCATACAGCCAACAGACACATGAAAAAATGCTCATCATCAGTGGCCATCAGAGAAATGCAAATCAAAACCACAATGTAATACCATCTCACACCAGTTAGAATGGCAATCGTTAAAAAGTCAGGAAACAACAGGTGCTGGAGAGGATGTGGAGAAATAGGAACACTTTTACACTGTTGGTGGCATTGTAAATTGGTTCAACCATTGTGGAAAACAGTATGGCGATTCCTCAAGGATCTAGAACTAGAAATACCATATGACCCAGCCATCCCATTACTGGGTATATACCCAAAGGATTAAAAATCATGCTGCTATAAAGACACATGCACACGTATGTTTATTGTGGCACTATTCCCAATAGCAAAGACTTGGAATCAACCCAAATGTCCAGCAGTGGCAGACTGGATTAAGAAAATGTGGCACATATACACCATGGAATACTATGCAGCCATCAAAAAGGATGAGTTTGTGTCCTTTGTAGGGACATGGATGCAGCTGGAAACCATCATTCTCAGCAAACTATTGCAAGAACAGAAAACCAAACACTGCATGTTCTCACTCATAGGTGGGAATTGAACAATGAGATCACTTAGACTCTGGAAGGGGAACATCAACACCGGGGTCTATTATGGGGAGGGGGGCGGGGGGAAGGATGCCATTGGGAGTTTTACCTGATGTAAATGATGAGTTGATGGGTGCTGATGAGTTGATGCATGCAGCACACCAACATGGTACAAATATACGTATGTAACAAACCTGCACATTGTGCACATGTACCCTAGAACTTAAAGTATAATAATAAAAAGGACTATTATAATCACTTTAACAATTGAAATAAGAAAATTGACTGTGCTTCCTTTAAAATTTTTTTTAAATATATTTTTCTTTAAAGTGAGAAAAAGCCTTGGGAAATGAACTTTTGTTAAGGTTTTATAATTACATTTATAGCCACTGAAATAATGTAAAATGTACAAATCTTCAAAATAGACCATTTTTTTGGCCCAAAGTAGAGAATGTTTTTGTTCATTTGGCTTGGGTTGGATTGGTGTGATCATGTTAGTGGTCCTATATTAAATATTATCACTGAATGTTTTGTAAGGTGAATTGCAAAGGGTCAAGTATAATTCAGGTACCCGGTCTGAAAATGTTAATAATGATTTGTTAGTTTATCCCTTGTGCTGCTGATGAAGGCACATGGCAGTATCATTTTACTGTCTTTAGCTGATCTTTCTCCCTTCCTGGACAATCAGAATTTGGTATTTTCTTTGCAATCATTACATATTTATCTTATTCAAAACTATGCATTAAAACATAGGTCACTATTCCAAACTTCTTCCCTGATGTAGTCTAGAGCATTGTGTCCACAATTTCAGCCACTGCAATATGTCTAACCTAAAAAATCTATTGCACCCCAGTGCTACTGCTTGTAGTTAATAATAGCCATGATCTCCAGAACCTGAAAACCTGGCTGTCTTCCTATTTCCCATCTCTATCCTCCTCACATAATATGCTTTTAAAGCTGTATGCCCTAGTGACCAATTTATCAATTCCAGCTACCTTCCCTCCAACTCCGTTACTCCTGATTTATTTTCAGATGTCTTATATCTCACTTAAATTATTGAAACAATCTCCTAATTGTTCTTGCTATGTTTAGAGTCCCATCACTCCTGTTTCTCCCTTGGAAACATTTTATTTAGTGCACCAGATTTTTTTATTTTATTTTATTTGTTGCTATATCATATATTTCAAATTATTCAAATTTAGTGCTTACACATATTACAGCAATTATTCCTTTGGATATCCTTTCTATAGTTTGCTCGGGGTGGAGCCAAGATTCCAAATTACTTCTAAACATATACTGTAAATGATACTCCATAAAGTGATTGGAAGGCAAGAATAATTTTCTATATAAATTCCTCAGATGACTTTTTATATGCACTACCTGGTTAGGAGGTAAGTTATGTCTTGAGAGTTAAGTCTGCCTGAGAAGAAACATACAGTTTATTAGAAGTAATTAGTTACTTATTCATTAGTAGAAATATGGGCTTCCTTAATTTTCCTTTTTGATCACCATATTGTGGTTGTACATCTATAGGTTTATTAGTGTAACAGTTAAACCCAAGTCTTGCTGTCACGAATTCTAGTACACTGGTTTTGGGTGGTAAACTAGATGAATGCTCTTACTTCAATGAAAGCTTTACTCATTGTTTAATGAACATTTATTGACAGCATTATTAACTTGGCTAGGTTTTTTTCTAATGATTGTCTGATCATCTGTAATATTTAAATAGATTGTCCTGTAAATTGAATCATTCGTTTTAATTTGCATAAAAAACTAGCTTTATATGTAGTAGACATCAATATTGCTGTTAATGTAGATATGGAAATGAATAATACTCAAAATATTTAATAACTCATATGAAGTGATTAATTAGAATAATACCACAGCCCTACAGACAGAGTTAGCCCTTAAAAGTGGATATGGCCTTACTGGACCAATTCAATAAATAGCAATATTAGTGACATACATGAATTAACCAAAGTGTGTTTTAAATTCAGATTGTCATATAAAAGGGCTCCTCCAATTTCATAAACTATGGGACTGAAAAGTTTGAATGTTGTTAATTCAGAAAAATTAAGTGTTTTTTTGTTTTTTAGATACATTTTAAATATGCCCTAATAGCTCAAGCTAAAGTTCTATCTTTGTCTAATTCTAAATAGTAATGAAGGAATTTTTTAAATCTTTCTTACTCTGCAATTGGAAATGTCCACCCAAAATACCACATAATAATTATAAAGTTTGTTTTATTCATGTACCTTTATTACTTAAATTGTTCTAGGTGCAAATAATTGCTCCATCATGAAATACAAGGAAAATATAACTTGAAGATTCAATTTTCCTTCTTTATCAGTATCAGTTTTAAAATGTTTTAACTTAGGTTTATTTAATGTGGTTTAAATAATTTCTAAAAGAATGAATCTCATGGTACAGTCAAGAGGCTGAAGGCTTACTCTACATATTTCAAATCAATGGTTTTTAACAATTCTAATTCATAATTTATTATACACGCCAATATATAGGCAAAGTTTGGTTGTACAGTTAGAAATTTAATTACATTGAAAATGCCACTGCATGTTTAAACAGATGACCAGGAATTACGACCTGCACAGATAACAGACGTCCCTCCTCCACGCATGTGTTTCAGTGAAGGCTGCATTGTTTCTTGAAATGACAAGGGTCTGCTGCCAACAGGGTTATGAAGCATTGTAGATTTTTTTTCTTTTTAAAGGAAAGACTTCTTTGCAGCAATTTTATATATGATGTGATTCCTGTTAAGCTGTTTTACCAAAAAACCAAAAAAGAAAAAAAGATGTCAACACTATTTCAGCCTCACAATGAGAGGCATCGTTTACATGAAATTGTAAACGCTATTTTAATTTTTACACTTATTTGCTTGTATGTTTTATAGGTATTTTTAATCTGCTACAACATGTTCACAGTATGACTACTCTGAGAAAATTAGTTAGCAAAACTCCAGCAACTTTAAGAGCACCAGCCACCTTACTACAACTTCCTGAAGCTCTTTTAGCCAGAGTTAATAACAGAGAGGCCAAAAATATTAGTGAAAATCCTGTAAGTTGAATGAAAGGTGATGTAATGAACCAAAATGTGTCTGTACGTAAATAGGTTGCCATGACTTTTCAATACATTATTTGGTTCCACTTTCCCTAAAGAACTTGATTGTCTTATATAATACTGAAAAAAACAAACTATTGTTTAGAGAAAATTATTAAACTGGGTCAAAGCATCATTTAAGAAGCCATCAGATGCCAAGTAAAAATTGTATTATGAAGGGAGTGAGTACAGGTAGACTTTCATTTTGTTAGAAAAGAGCAATCATTTTTCAAAAGCTTTTGAAACAACTTAATTGATGATGTAATCACTGGAAAAGTACATAATTTACATATTTTAAAATGGCATGTTGCATTTCATAATCTCTAGGACTGTATACCATAAACCACTTTTATATATCACTGAAAAAGGAAAAGCACAAGTGATAAACCTGTGGCATCCCATGGATTGTGAGATGAAACACATTCAGATTTTAGGTATTTTAAAATGTGAAAAATCATGTATCTTAAAATTGATGAAATTCTATAGTTGATGGTATATTTAAGTATGTATCAAAGGATATAATTTCTAGTTCCAGATAAGCTAATTAATCTCCACATGAGAAAACCACTTAATTTTCTTGAGCTCTAAATTGCCATGGTTCTGTACAAGAATGATGACAATATTTTTTGAAAAAACTCGCTGAAGGAAGAATAAAACAAACCAAAAATTAAATGAAGAATTATACACTTGTACTATGTTATTTTGTTATGGTATATTTGATGTAAAATTAATCTCTGGCGGGCGCCTGTAGTCCCAGCTATTTGGGAGGCTGAGGAAGGAGAATGGCCTAAACCCGGGAGGCGGAGCTTTGCAGTGAGCTGAGATCCGGCCACTGCACTGCAGCCTGGGCGACAGAGTGAGACTCCGTCTCAAAAAAAAAAAAAAAAAAAAAAAAAAAAAAAAATTAATCTCCAAGTTGAAGAAATCAAAGTTCCTCTTGGAAAATAAAAATCTTGATTAGATCTAATTTAAACTGTTTTCTAATGTAATATAATTTACTTGATGAATTTGGGAAGAAGTTATTTACATTGTGTGTTTGAAGTTAATGGTAACAAAGAGTTCATATGTATTTTTTCTATTTCCTAGGGTAAATATCTGCCATTAAAGGGTAAATATTCTAATTTTTAGTTTTTTCCAATTCTTAAATTCTTTTTGTATATCTTGCTTCTGAATGTTTTTGTAGTTCTGAAATTTCTAAATTTATGTAAGTGTTATTTCAGCAGTTGATGCCCCCTTAAACATCTGTCATACTTTCTTGGTATTAACTCCTGGTAAATGTTGGGTATAAAATAGATTGTAATCATAAGCATTTATTATTATTATTATAAATTAGTCTATTGCCTGAAGATTTCCCTGTTAGTATTTAGGCATATTTTACACCCGAGTACCTTGTTGAATCATTCAGACTTCTGATTTTGTGACACTCTTGATGTGTTCTTGTCAGAATCCCAAATATACAGTCATTTGTCATCATGGGTTTTCACAAGTTACTTATTTTGTACCTTATAGAAATATTTGACACCAGGTTCTATTAAATTAAATGGCCTTATTTTGTCATCTTCTAAGGCTACCACAGTAATTATAAATTCTGAACACAGATTCAGAGGTGTTGACCTTCACCATCTGCCGGCAAATGTCATCTATGCAGTTATTTATACAATGTTAAACAATACTGAATCTAGCCCATTTTACCTTTGAATCAATCAGTGAGGATTTGATCACGGAAATTCAAATGACTATTTAGATTTCAAAACTGAGTGTTTGAGGTAAAGTATTCTGCATGGTAAAAGACATCTCTATTTTTTTAAGTTATGTACATGCTTTACTGTGGCTCATGCCTATAATCTCAGCACTTTTGAGGGCTGAGGTGGGCGGATCACAAGGTCAGGAGATCGAGACCATCCTGGCTAACACGTTGAAACCCCGTCTCTCCTAAAAATACAAAAAATTAGCTGGGCGTGGTGGCGGACACCTGTAGTTCCCATCTACTGGGGAGGCTGAGGCAGGAGAACAGCGTGAACCTGGGAGGCGGAGATTGCAGTGAGCGGAGATCATGCCACTGCACTCCAGCCTGGGCGACAGAGCGAGACTCAGTCTCAAACAAAAACAAAAACAAAAACAAAAAATTTGAATTGCAGGGTGCATTAAATATGTGTGTATTTTTAATTAAGTTTTACTTACACAAACTGGTACTTAATCTGTAAATATGTATTGTTCCTATTATCACCATCTGGTGGATGGGAGGCCTTTCATTGCTTTTCATACTCAAAGTATAATCTTATTGCTTGTCATACTCAAAGCATAATCTTATATTCAGAAATGAAATATTTTATATAGTACAACCCTAGCCTCTTTTATATTCCTGTTAAATTTTCCTGTATTTCCCATTGTATTTTCCATCATTTCTTTAGTCAAACAAATTGATCGGCTATTCCCTGAACCTTTCCTACCTTTGCTATCCATGCTTGAAGCATCACTACATAATAGATTATGCCCCAGGGCCGTGAATTCTGACTACCTGGACTAAAGGTTGGATTGAACCCTTTGCTACCTCTGGGCAGATATCTTTTTTTTCTCTGTGCTTCAAACTCCTTCTCTGTTACTAAAAATATTAAAGTCATTATTATTATGAATTATTTATTACTAATATTAAAATATATAGAACATTAAAATACTTACCAAACATTAGCTATAAATGTGCCATTTAGGATTTAAACTACTTCCCCCAATATGCTTGTTGAATTCACTTGTGTCATCTAAAAGCCCATGGGCTTCCTGCAATGCAAGAGGAGAACATTAATAAACATACAGGGACCGCTCTCTAAGATACTCATTCACCAAGAAGAAGGGTTAATGAAATAGCTGCTAAATTATAGAATTAATAATCAGAGACAAAATTATTTTAGATCTGAGTAATATTTGATCATTGCTCAATTTTACATCTAATCTCATTTTAGGATTATGTGTATGTAATTTCTGTTACGTATATGAATGAGGCATTTTGAAGAACATCATAACTTCAGCTTCTCTTTATATCGTTCGAAGTCAGAGCAACGTGATCCAGACAAGGTATCATTTATGTAGGTGGTATTCATCTTTCTATATCCATGAAACGACTAAAAGCTCAGGGGAAACTAACCTGTAAATGACAATGTGATGGTTTATATTATATTTGTAAAAGTCATATTTCTATTGTTGAGTAAAATAGTTTTCATTGGGTATAGAGGCCTAGTCTGTCATTTTTCCCCTTTTAATACATTAGATATGGCACTTCATTGTCTTCTGGCTTACGTTGTTCCTGATTGTAAATCTACAGTAATTCCTAATTGTGTTCATCTGTACGTAATGTCCTTTTTCCTCCCTCGGGCTGATTTCAATTCTCTTAATCATGGATTTTCAGAAATTATGATATATTTTAGTGTAGTGTGCTGCGTGTTTCTTTGGACTATTGTTTATGTAATTTACAGTTGTTATGGGTTGGTTTTGGCCATTATTTCATTAAATATTTTTGTCTAGCTCATTACTCTGAACTAGGACAATTTCAACTATGGATTTCAACTACAAGTGTGTTAGATCTTCTGGTATTGTGCCGGGGTTCACTGATGTTCTGGGTTTTTTTCCACTCTTTTTCCTTTATATGTTTCATTTGGATTGTTCAAGTTGCCATATTTTTAAGTTCACCAATGTTTTCTTCTGAGTGTCAAATCTGCTGTTAATCCTGTCCCATGTATATTTCATCTAAGGTACTGTATTTTCATCTTTGGGAGTTTAATTTGTGTCTTTTTAAATACAATCTGTCTCTCCTCACCAGGCTCATGCCTTCTTCTACTTTGGAATATATGCAGTATATTTATAAGAGCTTTTTAATGTCTTTTTCACTAATTATATCTGTGAAATTTCTCGCTCCGTTTATATGAGTGATTTTTGTTTCATTTTTAATAGACTTAATTTTTAGAGCAGTATTTAGTTCATAGTAAAATTGAGCAAAAGGAACAGAAATATTACATATCGCCACCATACATACATAGTTTCCCCATTGTAAACATCTCTCAAAGTGCCACATTTTTTACAACTGATTAACCTATATTGACACATCTTTATCACCAATATGGAAAGTTTACATTAGGGTTCCCTAGTGGTGTTGTATGTTCTATGGGTTTTGCTCAGTTTATAATGACATGTATACCCCATTATAGCATCATACAGAGCAGTTTCACTGCCCTAAAATTCCACCATGTTTTCCCTATTTATCCCTACCCCCTCCACTTCACCTCTAGCAACCACTGAACTTTTTACTGTGTCCATAACGTTGCACTTTCCAGAATATCACATATAGTCATGCATGACTTCACAATGGAGATACATTCTGAGAAATACATAGACAATTTCATCGCTGTGCAAATATTATGGAATGTACTTAAATCTAGCTGGCGTAGCCTACTACGCATGTCGACTGCATGGAGTAGCCTGAGTTACAATCCTGTAAACCATTTACTGTACTGAGTACTGTAGGCATTTGTAACACAATGGTAAGTGTGTATCAAAAATATTTAAAGATAAAAAAATAAAAAATTAAAATATAGTATCAAAGGAGAAAAAATGGGTATCAAAGAAAACATCTGTATAGGAAACGTATCATGAAAGGAGCTTGCAGGTCTGGAAGTTATTCTGGGTGAGTAGGTGGCTAGTGAATATAAAGGAATAAGACATTACCATGCACTACTGGATACTTTATAAACACTATACATTAGGCTACACTAAATTTATGAGAATATTTTTCTTCAATAATACATTAACTTTAGCTTACTGTAACTGTTTTATTTTTATATTATTATTATTTATTATTATTATTTTACTATTGTTATACTTTAAGTTCTAGGGTACATGTGCATAACGTGCAGGTTTGTTACATATGTATACTTGTGCCATGTTACTGTGCTGCACCCATCAACTCATCAGCACCCATCAACTCGTCATTTACATCAGGTATAACTCCCAATGCAATCCCTCCCCCCTCCCCCCTCCCCATGATAGGCCCCGGTGTGTGATGTCCCCCTTCCCGAGTCCAAGTGATCTCATTGTTCAGTTCCCACCTATGAGTGAGAACATGCGGTGTTTGGTTTTCTGTTCTTGTGATAGTTTGCTAAGAATGATGGTTTCCAGCTGCATCCATGTCCCTACAAAGGACACAAACTCATCCTTTTTTATGGCTGCATAGTGTTCCATGGTGTATATGTGCCACATTTTCTTAATCCAGTCTGTCACTGATGGACATTAGGGTTGATTCCAAGTCTCTGCTATTGTGAATAGTGCCACAATAAACATACGTGTGCATGTGTCTTTATAGCAGCATAATTTATAATCCTTTGGGTACATCCCCAGTAATGGGATGGCTGGGTCATATGGTACATCTCGTTCTAGATCCTTGAGGAATCGCCATACTGTTTTCCATAATGGTTGAACTAGTTTACAATCCCACCAACAGTGTAAAAGTGTTCCTATTTCTCCACATCCTCTCCAGCACCTGTTGTTTCCTGACTTTTTAATGATCGCCATTCTAACTGGTGTGAGATGGTATCTCATTGTGGTTTTGATTTGCATTTCTCTGATGGCCAGTGATGATGAGCATTTTTTCATGTGTCTGTTGGCTGTATGAATGTCTTCTTTTGAGAAATGTCTGTTCATATCCTTTGCCCACTTTTTGATGGGGTTGTTTGTTTTTTCCTTGTAAATTTGTTTCAGTTCTTTGTAGGTTCTGGATATTAGCCCTTTGTCAGATAAGTATTTATGTTTCTTCAATTTTTTACTTTTTTGTAATAACACTTAGCTTAAAGCACAAAACTATTGTATAGCTGTACAAAGTATGTTCTTTATATAATGATTTTATAAGCATATGTATGTGTTATATATGTAATACGTGTGTGTGTGTGTGTATATATATATATAAAAAAAACTTTTTTGTTAAAAACTAATACACAAACACACGCATTAGTTTGGGCCTATACGGGTTCAAGATAATCAGTGTCACTGTCTTCCCCCTCTACATGTTGTACCACTAACAGGTCTTCAGGGCCAATAACAGGCATGGAGCTGTCATCTCCTATGAAAACCAAGGAAATACCTCCTGAAAGATCTTCCTGAGGCTATTTTACAGTTAACTTAAAAAATATATATATATATAAGCAAAAGGAGCACACTCTAAAATAGTAATACAATTTATGATATAGTAAATATATGAACCAGTAAGTCGTTTTATCATTATCAATTATGTACTGTACATAACTGTATGTGATATACTATTATATGACTGGCAGTGCAGTAGGTTTATTTACACCAGCAGTACTTCAAACACATGTGCCATACACTGTGAGTTTACGACAGTATGTATGACATCATTAGGCAATAGGAATTTTTTAGCTTCATTATAATCTTATGGGACAACTGTCATACATGCTGTCTGTCCTTGACTGAAATATTGGTATGCTGTAGTTGGAATCGTATAGTATGTAGGCTTTTCAGATTAGTTTCTGTCATTTAGTAATACGCACTTAAGTTTTCTTTATATCTTTTCATAGCTTGATGTTTTAATTATCTTTAATGCTGAATAATATTTCATTGTCTCAATATACCAGTATATTTATCCATTCATCTAGTGAAGAACATCTTGGTTGCTTCCAAGTTTTTGCAATTATGAATAAATCTCTATCACCTTTCAAGTGCAGGGTTTTCTACTAACATATTTTCAGTTCCTTTTGATGAAGACCGTGGAGCATGATTGCTGGATCATAGGATGAGCATATATTTAGTTTTGTAGGAAACTGCCAAAGCCTTTTCCAAAGTGGCTGTACAATTTTGCATTCTTACCGGCAATGGATGAGAAATGCTGTTGCGCCACATCCTTACTAGCATTTGGTGTTGTCAATATTATGGTTTTGGCAATTCTAATAAGTTCTTAGTGGTATATCATTGTTGTTTTACTTTGCATTTCCCTAACAATATATAATGTGGAGCATCTTTTCATATGGTTATTTACCATTGGTACATCTTCTTTGGTGAAGTGTCTTTTACGGTTTCTGGCCCATTTTTTAGTAGATTGGTTTGATTTCTTATTTTGGTTTTTAAGAGTTCCTTGTATATTTTTGGTTATTGTCCTTTTTCAAATATGTTTTCTACAATATTTTCTCCTAGCCTGTAGCTTATCTCTTCATACTCTTGTTACACTGGTAGGAATACAAACTATTCTTGAGTTGGGTTAATCCCTGAGAGTCATTCCTCCCACTTCATTCTTCTGCTAGTTTTCTTCCCTGGTCTCAGTAGTTTTCTCAAACACGTGCACATAACAGTACAGAAAATATTTAAGGAACCACTCTGCAGGTGTTTCTGTTTACCTCCCATCTATCTGCTATTCTGCTCAAAATTCTCACCACCTTAGCCTCCCTGACCTCTGAAACCTGTCTCCAAACTCAGCAAGAAATATTTAAAGATAAAAAATTTGAAGATAAATCAATAATAAAAATGTAGTATCAAAGGAGAAAAAAATGGGTATCAAAGAAAGCATCTGTATAGGAAACGTATCATGAAAGGAGCTTGCAGGTCTGGAAGTTATTCTGGGTGAGTAGGTGGCTAGTGAATATAAAGGAATAAGACATTACCATGCACTACTGGGGACTTTATAAATACTGTACTTTAGGCTACACTAAATTTATGAGAATATTTTTCTTCAATAATACATTAACTTTAGCTTACTGTAACTTTTATTTATAAACCTTTATATTTCTTCAGTTTTTTACTTTTTTGCAATAACACTTAGCTTAAAGCACAAAACCATTGTATAGCTGACAAAGAATTTTCTTTAATGCTTTTATAAGCATTAAAGTTTTTTGTTAAAAACTAATACACAGAGAATTACTTTTTTGTTAAAAACTAATACACAAACACACACATTAGTTTGGGCATATATGGGGTCAGGATCATCAATGTCACTGCCTTCGCCCTCTACATCTTGTACCACTAAAAGGTCTTCAGGGCCAATGACAGGCATGGAGCTGTCATCTCTTATGATAACCGAGGAAATACCTCCTGAAAGATCTTACTGAGGCTATTTTACAGTTAACTTTAAAAACATATGGAAGCAAAAGAAGCAAACTCTAAAACAATAATACAATTTATGATATAGTAAATGTGTGAACTAGTAAGTCATTTTATCGTTGTCAAGTATTATGTAGTGTACATAATTGTATGTGATATATTATATGACTGGCAGTGCAGTAGGTTTGTTTACACTAGCACTACCTCAAACACATATGCCATGAGCTGTGAGTTTACGACAGTATGACATCACTAGGCAATAGAAATTTTTGAGCTTCATTATAATCTTACGGGACAACTGTCTGTCCTTGACTGAAATGTTGGTATGCTATAGTTGTAATCCTATAGTATGTAGGCTTTTCAGATTAGCTTCTGTCATTTAGTAATATGCACTTAGGTTTTCTCTGTATCTTATCATAGCTTGATATTTTATTTATATTTAACGCTGAATAATATTCCATCGTCTGGGTGTACCAGTATATTTGTCTATTCATCTACTGAAGAACAATTTGGTTGCTTCCAAGTTTTTGCAAATTATGAATAAATCTCTGTCAACTTTCAAGTGCAGGCTTTTCTATGAACATAGGTTTTCAATTCCTTTTGATGAAGACCATGGAGAACGATTGCTGGATCATAGGATGAGCATATATTTAGTTTTGTAGGAAACTATCAAAGCCTCTTCTAGAGTGGCTGTACCATTTTGCATTCTTACCAGCAATGGATGAGAGCTGCTTTTGTGCCACATCCTTACTAGCATTTGGTGTTGTCAATATTATGGTTTTGGCAATTCCAATACGCCCTTAGTGGTATATCGTTGTTTTACTTTGCATTTCCCTGACGACCTATAATGTGGAGCATCAGCTCATATGGTTATTTACCACTGTTACATCTTCTTTGGTGAAGTGTCTATTAAGGTTTCTGGACCATGTTTTAGTAGGTTGGTTTGACTTCTTATTTGGGTTTTTAAGAGTTCTTTGTGTATTTTTGGTTATTGTCCTTTTTCAAATATGTTTTCTAGAATATTTTCTCCTAGCCTGTAGCTTATCTTTTCATACTTTTGACAGTGTCTTTCAATAAGCAGAAGTTTTCGTTTTATTTTAATGAAGTCCACTTTATTAATTCTTTGTTCCATTGATTATGTCTTTGGTGTTGTATGTAAGTAGTCATTGCCAAACAAAAGCTCATCTAGATTTTCTCCTATGTTACTTGAAGTTTTACAGTTTTGTGTTTTACGTTTAAGATTGTGATCCATTTTGCATTAATTTTTGTGAAGGACGCAAAGTCTGTGTCTAAATTAATTGTTTTGTCTGTGATTCAAGGTCTGTATCAAAATTAATTGTTTTGCCTGTTTCTGGGCCCTATGCTGTTATGTTGCTCTGTTTGTCTATTATTTCACCAATGCCACATTATCTTGATTTCCATAGCTTTATAGTAAATACTAAGGTCAGATAAATATTAGTCCTCCAACTTTGTTCTCCTCTTTCAATGTTATTTTAGCTATTCGAGGACTTTTGCCTCTCCATAAAAAGTTTGTTTGTTTGTTTATTGAGACAGAGTCTCATTCTGTTGCTTATACTGGAGTTCAGTGGTGCGATCTTGGCTCACTGCAGCCTCTGCCTCCCAGGTTCAAGCGATTCTCTTGCCTCAGCCTCCTGAGTAGCTTGATTACAGGCGCCCACCACCAGTCTTGGCTTATTTTTGTATTTTCAGTAGAGACCTGGTTTCACTGTATTTGTCAGCCTGGCCTCAAACTCCTGGCTTCAAGTGATCTGCTCACCTCGGCCTCACAAACTGCTGGGATTACAGGTGTGAGCCACACTGCCCGGCCTACATAGAATCAGTTTGTTGTTACTGATAACAACATGTAGAATCAGTTTGTTGTTATTCATGAAATAAGCTGAGATTTTGATTGGGTTGCATTAAATCTATGAATCAACTTGGGAAGAATTAATATAATGACAGTATTGAGTGTTCCTATCCATGAACATGAAATATTTCTTCATTTTCTAGTTATTTGATTGCTTTCATCAGAGTCTTATAATTTTCTTTATATATATCTTGTATATTTTTCTGGATTTACTTCTAAGTATTTTTTTGTATGCTAATATAAATGATATTGTATTTTAATTTCTTTTTGTTCTTTTTTTATTATACTTTAAGTTCTAGGGTACATATGAAAAACATGCAGGTTTGTTACATATGTATACATGTGCCATGTTGGTGTGCTGCACCCATTAACTTGTCATTTACATTAGGTATCTCTCCTAATGCTGTCCCTCCCCCCTTCCCCAACCCCACGACAGGCCCCGGTGTGTGATGTTCCCCTTCCTGTGTCCAAGTGTTCTCATTGTTCAATTTCCACCTATGAGTGAAAACATGCAGTGTTTAGTTTTTTGTCCTTGCGATAGTTTGCTGAGAATGATGGTTTCCAACTGCATCCATGTCCCTACAAAGGACATGAACTCATCCTTTTTTATGGTTGCATAGTATTCCATGGTGTATATGTGTGATATTTTCTTAATCCAGTCTATGATTGATGGACATTTGGGTTGGTTCCACGTCTTTGCTATTGTGAATAGTGCTGTAGTGAACATATGTGTGCATGTGTCCTTATCCCAGCATGATTTATAATCCTTTGGGTATATACCTAGTTATGGGATGGCTGGGTCAAACGGGATGGTATTTCTGGTTCTAGATCCTTGAGACATTGCCACACTCTCTTCCACAATGGTTGAACTAGTTTACTGTCTCACCAACAGTGTAAACGTGTTCCTATTTCTCCACATCCTCTCTAGCACCTGTAGTTTCCTGACTTTTTAATGATCGCCATTCTAACTGGTGTGAGATGTTATCTCATTGTGATTTTGATTTGCATTTCTCTGATGGCCAGTGATGATGAACATTTTTTCATGTGTCTGTTGGCTGCACAGATGTCTTCTTTTGAGAAGTATCTGTTCATGTCCTTCCCCACTTTTTGATGGGGTTGTTTGTTTTTTTCTTGTAAATTTTTGTGAGTTCCTTGTAGACTCTGGATGTTAGTCCTTTGTCAGATGAGTAGATTGCAAAAATCTTCTCCCATTCTGTATGTTGCCTGTTCACTCTGATGGTAGTTTCTTTTGCTGTGCAGAAGCTCTTTAGTTTAATTAGGTCCCATTTGTCAATTTTGGCTTTTGTTGCCATTACTTTTGGTGTTTTAAACATGAAGTCCTTGCCCATGCCTATATCCTGAGTGGTATTACCTAGGTTTTCTTCTAGAGTTTTTATGGTTTTAGGTCTATCATTTAAGTCTTTAATACATCTTGAATTAATTTTTGTATAAGGTGTAAGGAAGGGATCCAGTTTCAGCTTTCTACTTATGGCTAGCCAATTTTCCCAGCACCATTTATTAAATAGGGAATCCTTTCCCCATTTCTTGTTTTTGTCAGGTTCATCAAAGATCAGATGGCTGTAGATGTGTGGTATTATTTCTGAGGGCTCTGTTCTGTTCCATTGGTCTATATCGCTGTTTTGGTACCAGTACCATGCTCTTTTGGTTACTGTAGACTTGTAGTATAATTTGAAGTCAGGTAGTGTGATGCCTCCAGCTTTGTTCTTTTGGCTTAGGGTTGTCTTGGCAATGTGGGTTCTTTTTTGGTTCCATATGAACTTTAAAATATTATTTTTCCAGTTCTGTGAAGAAAGTCATTGGTAGCTTGATGGGGATGGCATTGAATTTATAAATTACCTTGGGCAGTATGGCCATTTTCTCAATGTTGATCCTTCCTATCCATGAGCAAGGAATTTTCTTCCATTTGTTTGTGTCCTCTTTTATTTCTTTGAGCAGTGGTTTGTAGTTCTCCTTGAAGAGGTCCTTCACATCCTTGTAAGTTGGATTCCTAGGAGTTTTATTCTCTTTCAAGCAATTGTGAATGGGAGTTCAGTCATGATTTGGCTCTCTGTTTGTGTGCTACTGGTGTATAAGAATGCTTGTGATTTTTGCACATTGATTTTGTATCCTGAGACTTTGCTGAAGTTGCTTATCAGCTTAAGGAGATTTTGGGCTGACATGATGGGACTTTCTAAATATACAATCATGTCATCTGCAAACAGGGACAATTTGTCTTCATCTTTTCCAAATTGAATACCCTTTTTTTCTTTCTCCTGCCTGATTGCCCTGGTCAGAACTTCCCATACTAGGTTGAATAGGAGTGGTGAGAGTGGGCATCCTTGTCTTGTGCTAGTTTTCAAAGGGGATGCATCAAGTCTTTGCCCATTCAATATAATACTGGCTGTGGGTTTGTCATCAATAGCTCTTATTATTTTGAGATACATCCCATCAATACCGAATTTATTGAAAGTTTTTAGCATGAAGGGCTGTTGAATTTTGTCAAAGGCCTTTTCTGCATCTATTGAAATAATCATGTGGATTTTGTCTTTGGTTCTGTTTATATGCTGGATTACGTTTATTGATTTGTGTATGTTGAACCAGCCTTGCATCCCAGGAATGAAGCCCACTTGATCATGGTTGGTAAACTTTTTGATGTGCTGCTGGATTCGGTTTGCCAGTATTTTATTGAGGATATTTGCATCAATGTTCATCAGGGATATTGGTCTAAAATTCTCTTTTTTTGTTGTGTCTCTGCCAGGCTTTGGTATCAGGATGATGCTGGCCTCATAAAATGAGTTAGGGAGGATTCCCTCTTTTCCTATTTTTTAGAATACTTTCAGAAGGAATTGTACCATCTCCTCCTTGTACCTGTGGTAGAATTCGGCTGTGAATCCATCTGGGCCTGAATCTATTTTGGTTGGTATGCTATTAATTATTGCCTCAACTTCAGAACCTGTTATTGGTCTATTCAGGGATTCAACCTCTTCCTGGTTTAGTCTTGGGAGGGTGTATGTGTCCAGGAATTTATCCATTTTTTCTAGATTTTACAGTTTATTTGTGTAGAGGTGTTTATAGTATCCTCTGAAGGTAGTTTGTATTTCTGTGGGGTCAGTGGTGATATCCCCTTTATCATTTTTTACTGGGTCCATTTGATTCCTTTCCCTTTTCTTCTTTATTAGTCTTACTAGCAGTTTATCAATTTTGTTGATCTTTTCAAAAAACCAGCTCCTGGATTCACTGATTTTTTGAAGGGTTTTTGTGTCTCTGTCTCCTTCAGTTGTGCTCTGATCTTAGTTATTTCTTGCCTTCTGCTAGCTTTTGAATGTTTGCTCTTGCTTCTCTAGTTCTTTTAATTGTGATGTTAGGGTGTCAGTTTTAGATCTTTCCAGGTTTCTCTTGTGGGCATTTAGTGCTATAAATTTCCCTCTACAAACTGCTATAAATATGTCCCAGAGATTCTGTCATGTTGTGTCTTTGTTCTCATTGGTTTCAAAGAACATCTTTATTTCTGCCTTCATTTTGTTATATGCCTAGTAGTCATTCAGGAGCGGGTTGTTCAGTTTCCATGTAGTTGAGCGGGTTTGAGTGAGTTTCTTAATCCTGAGTTCTTGTTTGGTCTGAGAGACAGTTTGTTATAATTTCTGTTCCTTTACATTTGCTGAGGAGTGCTTTACTTCCATCTATGTGGTCAATTTTGGAATAAGTGTGATGTAGTGCTGAGAAGAAAGTATATTCTGTTTATTTGGCATGCAGAGTTCTGTAGATGTCTATTAGGTCCCGTTGGTGCAGAGCTGAGTTCAATTCCTGGATATCCTTTTAACTTTCTGTCTCGTTGATCTGTCTAATGTTGACAGTGGGGTGTTAAAGTCTCCCATTATTATTTTGTGGGAGTGTAAGTCTCTTTGTAAGTCTCTAAGGACTCGCTTTATGAATCTGGGTGCTCCTGTATTGCGTGCATATATATTTAGCATAATTAGCCATTCCTGATGAATTGATCCCTTTATCATTCTGTAATGGCCTTCTTTGTCTCTTTTGATCTTTGTTGGTTTAAAGTCTGTTTTATCAGAGACTAGGATTGCAACCCCTGCGTTTTTTTTGTTTTCCATTTTCTTGGTAAATCTTCCTCCATCCCTTTATTTTGAGCCTATATGGGTCTCTGCATGTAAGATGGGTTTCCTGAATACAGCACACTGATGGGTTTGACTCTTTATCCAATTTACCAGTCTGTGTCTTTTAATTGGAGCATTTATCCCATTTACCTTTAAGGTTAATATTGTTATGTGTGAATTTGATCCTGTCATTATGAAGTTAGCTGGTTATTTTGCTCGTTAGTTGATGCAGTTTCTTCCTAGCATCGATGGTCTTTACAATTTGGCATGTTTTTGCAGTGGCTGGTCCCGGTTGTTCCTTTCCATGTTTCATGTTTCCTTCAGGATCTCTTGTAGGGCAGGCCTAGTGGTGACAAAATCTCTCAGCATTTGCTTGTCTGTAAAGGATTTTATTTCTCCTTCACTTATGAAGCTTAGTTTGGCTGGATATGAAATTCTGGGTTGAAAATTCTTTTCTTTAAGAATGTTGAATGTTGGCCCCCACTCTCTTCTGGCTTGTAGTGTTTCTGCCGAGAGATCCGCTGTTAGTCTGATGGGCTTCCCTTTGTGGGTAACCCGACCTTTCTCTCTGGCTGCCCTTAACATTTTTTCCTTCATTTCAACTTTGGTGAATCTGAAAATTATGTGTCTTGGAGTTGCTCTTCTCCAGGTGTATCTTTGTGGCCTTCTCTGTATTTCCTGAATTTGAATGTTGGCCTTCCTTGCTAGGTTGGGGAATTTCTCCTGGATAATATCCTGCAGAGTGTTTTCCAACTTGGTTCCATTCTCCCCATCACTTTCAGGTACACCAATCAGATGTAGATTTGGTCTTTTAGTCCCATATTTCTTGGAGGCTGTGTTCGTTTCTTTTTACTCTTTTTTCTCTAAACTTCTAGCTTCATTTTATTCATTTGATCTTCAATCACTGATACCCTTTCTTCCAATTGATTGAATCGGCTACTGAAGCTTGTGCACTCGTCATGTAGTTCTCGTGCCATGGTTTTCAGCTCCATCAAGTCATTTAAGGATTCTCTACACTGGTTATTCTAGCTAGCCATTCATGTAATGTTTTTTCGAGGTTTTTAGCTTCTTTGGTAAAAAGAACAGTTCGAAATTCCTCCTTTAGCTCGGAGAAGTTTGATCATCTGAAGCCTTCTTCTCTCAGCTCGTCAAAGTCATTCTCCATCCAGCTTTGTTCTGTTGCTATCGAGGAGCTGCATTCCTTTGGAAGGGGTGAGGTGCTCTGATTTTTAGAATTTTCAGTTTTTCTGCTCTGTTTTTTTCCCATCTTAGTGGTTTTATCTCTCTTTGGTTTTTGATGATAGTGATGTACAGATGGAGTTTTGGTGTGGATGTCCTTTCTGTTTGTTAGTTTTCCTTCTAGCAGTCAGGACCCTCAGGTGCAGCAGATCTGTTGGAGTTTGCTGGAGTTCCACTCCAGATGCTGTATGCCTGGGTATCAGCAGCAGGGGCTGCGGAACAGTGAATATTGCTGAACAGCAAAGGTTGCTGCCCAGTCGTTCCTCTGGAAGCTTCATCTCAGAGGGGTAGCCAGTTGTGTGAGGTGTCAGTCTGCCCCTACTTGGGGGTGCCTCCCAGTTAGGCTACTCGGTGGTCAGGGATCCACTTGAGGAGGCAGTCTGACCATTCTCAGATCTCAAACTCTGTGCTGGGAGAACCACTACTCTCTTCAAAGCTGTCAGACAGGGACATTTAAGTCTGCAGAGGTTTCTGCTTCCTTTTGTTCGGCTATGCCCTGGCCCCACAGGTGGAGTCTACAGAAGCAGGCAGGCCTCCTTGAGCTGTAGTGGGCTCCACCCAGTTCAAGCTTCCTGGCTGCTTTGTTTACCTACTCAAGCTTCAGCAATGGCGGGAGCCCCTACCCCAGCCTTGCTGCCGCCTTGCAGTTCAATCTCAGACTGCTGTGCTAGCAGTGAGGGAGGCTCCATGGGCATGGGACTCACCCCACCAGGCACAAGATGTAATCTCGTGATATGCCGTTTGTTAAGACATTTGGAAAAGGACAGTGTTAGGGTGGAAGTGACCTGATTTTCCAGGTGCCGTTTGACACAACTTCCCTTGGCTAGGAAAGGGAATTCCCTGACCCCTTGTGCTTCCCGGGTGAGGCAATTCCTTGCCCTGCTTCAGCTCACACTCGGTGGGCTACACCCACTATCTTGCACCCACTGTCTGACAAGCCCCAGTGAGATGAACCCGGTACCTCAGTTGGAAAGGCAGAAATCACCTGTCTTCTGCGTCACTCACACTGGGAACTGTAGACTGGAGCTGTTCCTTTTGGTCATCTTGGAACCCGTGTTTTAATTTCAATTTCCACTTTCTCATTGCTGGCATATAAGAAAGTTTTTGACCTTTGTATATTAATGTTGCGTCCCCTTGCTATTATCACTTATTTGCTCCAGGAGAAGTTTTTTTGGTCAATTCTTTTTTATTTTCTACGTAGACAATTATGTCATCCATTAGTGAATAATGTTTTATTTCTTCCCTCCTAATCTGCAGGTCTTTATTTTTTTCTGTCTTATTGCATTAACTGGGATTTCCAGTATGATGTTGAAAAAGAGTGATGAGAAGAAGCATCCTTGCCTTATTCCTTATCTTAGCAGTAAACCTGGTGGTGTCTAACCATTAAGTATGGTGTTAGCTATAGGTTTTTTACAGATATTATTAAGCTCAGAAATACCCTTATTTCTTGTTTTCTAAGAGCTTTTTGATTTCATTGACATGTGCTGGATTTTATCAGATACTTTTCTGCATCTGTTGTTATGATCATGCGTTTTTATTAGTTGGTTTTTATCCTTGTTAAGGTTCATGCATTTCTATTTCTTTGCATATCTTGTATTCTTCTAATGCCACACATCCTGATATATATTATTGAGCAATAGGTTTTGGGGAGTTTCTTTAAATAATGTTGTACTATTTTCCTGGGAGGCAGTTAAATCATTGTGATTAATTCTGAGGTTTACTCTGATAGAGATGGAGTCTCACTCTGTCTCCAGGCTGAAGTGCAGAGCACAATCATATGTCATTACACCCTCGAAGTCCTGGGCTCCAGTGGTCCTCCTGTCTCAGTCTCCCAAGTAGCTAGAAATACAGGCATATGCCATCAGGAGTGGAGATACACACACGCGCACACACACACACACACACCCCTATTTCATTTTTGTAGAGGTGGGATCTCTCTATGCTGTTCAGGCTGGTCTCAAACTTCTGGCCTTAAGAGATCCTTCTGCATTGGCCTTCGAAAGTACTGGCATTGCAGGCATGATATTTTGAGTGTAGAGACAGAAAAGCCTGTCTAGGTTCAACACTATCTCATGTGTTAGGTGGTCTTTATTCTTTCTGGTAGGAACACAAACTGTTCCTGAGTTGGGTTGATCCCTGAGAGTTATTCCTCCCACTTCATTCTTCTGCTAATTTTCTTTCCTGGTCTCAGTAGTTTTCTCAAGCACGTGCACATAACAGTACAGAAAATATTTAAGGAACTGCTCTGCAGGTGTTTCTGTTTACCTTCCATCTATCTGCTATTCTGCTCAACATTCTTGTCACCTTAGCCTCCCTGACCTCTGAAACCTGTCTCCAAACTCAGCAAGAATAATGAGCTTTGTTCGGGTCCCCCAAATCTGTGCAGCAGTTTGGAAATTCACTCCATGCAGTGAGCTCACCTTACTTGTTTTTATCTCTGATGTCACTGTTCTTTGTTGCCATTTTCCCTGAAAGGATGATATTTTCCATATTTTGTTGGGACTTCCAGGTGTTTAAGGGATGAAAGCAAATCTGAGCTGTGTTTCTGTCCCTCTCTTTCTTTCCATCGTTTTTGTTCATCACATTTTTTTCAGCACCGGGGCAAGCAGCTGCCAAATAGTAGCAGCCCAGTTTATATTTTTTTGATGATTTAATGTGTTTTCTCATATAAATTGAGGAGTCTATGTATACAATGATAAAGTGAACAGAGGTCAATAAATAAGCCATTTTAAATGTAATTTTAATGTCTGGAGCTTCTATAACATAATATTTTCTCTGTATTTAATATGTGAATTACATACCTCTAAAATGGACCTTTCTGAAACAATAAATGCATGTTGTACGTTCTAAAGAGACAAATGTTTGTTTCGGTATTATGCATTATTTATGGAGTACTGTATTGTTCTGTTCTTTCATTGCTGAAAAGAGATACCTGAGACTGGGTAATTTATAAGAAAAGAGATTTGGCTGAGCGCGGTGGCTCATGTCTGTAATCTCAGCACTTTGGGAAGCTGAGGCGGGTGGATTATGAGGTCAGGAGACCGAGACCCTACTGGCTAACAGGGTGAAACCCTGTCTGTACTAAAAATACAAAAAAAAAAAAAATTAGCCAGGCTTAGTGGTGGGCGCCTGTAGTCCCACCTACTTGGGAGGCTGAGGCAGGAGAATGGCGTGAATCCGGGAGGTGGAGCTTGCAGTGAGCTGAGATCACGCCACTGCACTCCAGCTTGGGCGACAGAAAAAGGAAAAGACAGAAAACAAAGAAGAAAAGAAAAGAGGTTTAATTGGCTCACTGTTCTGTAGGCTGTACAGGAAGCACGATGGCATCTGCTTCTGGTGAGGCCTCAGGGAGCTTTTATTCATGGTGGAAGGCAAAGTGGGAGCAGGCGGTTCACAAAACGCAGAAGCAGGAGAGAGTAGGGGAGACGCTACGCACTTTTCAATGATCAGATCTCATGAGAACTCCCTGACTTTTTCATGGACAGTACAAAGGGGATGGCACTAAACCATTTATGAGAAATTCACCCCCATGATCCAGTCACCTCCCACCAGGTCCCACCTCAAACATTGTGTATTACGATTAAACATGAAATTTGGGTGGGAATGTAACACAAACCATATCAAATACTAAAATTTGTGGAATGAATAGAACAGCACAATATAGGTTTATTGTAAACTACGCATTTTATTTTCAAACCAGTTTTGCATATTTATGCCTATACTATCAGGAACTCAAGATCAGTTCAACATAATATGCTTCATTTAGCTACTTCTGTACAATTAGTCTTTTTTCTTGTAAATTTAACCTCTGAAATGAGCTGTTTTATATCCTTTGAACATTAGTAATTTTCCACATATTTTTACTCTATTTTTTAACTAAAAAAAAGGAAATAGTTTCCTTAAACAAACTTGAATTAAGGTTTTTTGTTGGTGTTTTTGATGTAGAAAACACTGAAATCACGATGATTTCACTTTTAGAAAATAAACAAGAAAAATGGATTCTTAGTTTTCTTCAAAAAAATTCGTGAAGCTAACATGAAAACCGATAACTGCTTATTTATATTTTATTCTAAGGTACACATTGATTGAAGGTTAACCGTTTATACCTATTTCTAACAACAATAAAAATATATAAATTTACTCATCAAACTTCATCTCCAAATTAGTATTTATCTTGTGGATCACTTTAAAGCATTTGAAAGTATGTGACAAATTCAAAAACAAATATATTTACTGCCAATTACCTTTCTTGTTTTTAACTTCTTCTTATCAATGAGACTATAATAAAAATTAATATATTTTGTATATCACAGATCATACATATTTATAAATATTGTGTTTACCTTTAGTTTTATTTTGCATTAATTTTAGGGCCTAGAATAATTGAGTGGCACCTGCATGGGGCATCAGATTGTCCTTGGTTCTATTTTCTTCCATTTTTAATTTGTTCATCTGACATTTATTTGTTAATTTATTCAAGACATATTAAGAATTTATTAATGTGATTCCTGACCTCTATATATTTACCATTGTATTAGTCCATTTTCGCACCGCTATAAAAATACTGCCAGAGACTGGGTAATTTATAAATAAAAGACGTTTAATTGACTCACAGTTCCACATGCATGGGGAGGCCTCAGGAAACTTACAATTATGGTGAAGACAAATGGGAAGCAGGCACCTTTTTTCACAAGGTGGCAGCTGGGGGAGAGAGAGAGGGAGCTACAGAGAGCGAGTGAGCGAGCACCGGGGAAACTGCCACTTGTAGACCCATCAGATCTCGTGAGAACTCCCTCACTATCATGACAACAGCGTGGGGGAAACCACCCCCATGATCCAGTCACCTCCCACCAGGTCCATCCCTTGACATGTGGGAATTACAGTTTGAGATGAGATTTGGGTGAGGATTGAGAGACAGATCATATCAACCATCTATTAAGGTGAATAGGTCGTAAAGTAATGTTTACATGACAGTATAGTGGTTACACTACAGGGTAAACATCGTATCACTCACTGTGTCGTATATATGGGATAATGGGATGTGGTACAATGGAAACATAAGAGAGGTACACCAGGACATTTGAGGTGGGTAGTCTAGACAAAAAGCTGGCAAACCACAGTCTCATGCCAAATCTTGCCTGCTGCATGTTTTTATAAATTACTTTTGCTTGAAACACAGCAACACTGCTTTCTTCCCATTTTGTCTGGTTGCTCTCTCTGTACAAAGCAGAGTTGAGTAGTTGCAGCATAGACCATGTGACCCAGAAAGGCTAAAATATTTTTCTGGCCCCTTTATGAAAAATAGTTTACTGATCCTTTATGTAGACCATTTATTCATACTTTATCAGTAAAAGCAAAGAGGTCTTAGTAGTACTGGGAAAGACAGCAGAATGAAGTAAAGGTAGTGTTAAAGAAGTTCTGGAGGCCTGAGGTGACTCAAAGATTTAGATTTTCTGTAATGGAGAGTTGTCCTGAGCACAACCAATGTCTTCATTCAAACGCCGTTTCCTCCAAAAAGCTTTTCTTGGATTTTCCCAGCCGGAGTTAGTTACTTCCTGCTCCAATCATTATATTTATGTTATTACAGTGCCTACTGTAGGTGGCTACATGATTTAAGAGCAAGGACCATTCTTTTTCATCTTTGAATCATCTTCGAAAAATATATTCTAGTAATAGCACTTCAGGGCTGAACATTAAATACACACGTACATGCATTTAAAAAGTAACCACCAGCTTGATTCCTGTAATTTAAAAGCCCAATCATGTTTCTTGCAAGAATGTTCTTAAAATTGCACATCTGGCCAATCAACAAATCTTTTCAGCTGGCTTTTCAGCTATAGAGCATGAGACATCGGGCATTAACAGCTTAGCAAATGGCAGATTACTATTGTATCGAACATTTTAGTAATTATATATTTTAAATAATAAAATAGCTTTCAAAATGCGGTCATAGTTAACCGCCAGATAAGTGGTATAGTTTGTACATAACTTATTCATGGGATTTAGAAGGCAAAGAGAACCTCATAGGTCTTTTTAAACTCCTGCGTTATTTATTTTCAGTGCTCTGCCCCCCATTTCGTAAAGGAAAGGAGTCTTAATAACTTCTGGGTCAGTGGGTAAGATTTGTGATTTTTATTCCAAAATTGGAAAATTGTCTGTTTTCGATGTAGCTGTCTCTTCAGTTTTAAAAATGATGTGTTATGATATTAATAAGGCAAACTGGCAAAATATGTTAGAGTAATTAATAATTCATTACATTAGTATGTTTATGTTGGGAAGACATGTTCCAGAATTAGGACTTATGGAAGAGAGAAGACTCCAATGCCCATATATATTCAATGCAGAGTTAAAATATATTTTTGGAAAAAATATTTTGTTGGTTATTTGTTTCTGAAATTATTTGTGTTATCATTCCTAATGTTATGTCCAAATATTTATTATAAGTAATTTGGCTTAAAAGTGAAAATGTACAGTTTGAAGGTTTGAATGTTAAGAATATAAATGATTCATGCTTAGTTTCTGGGTTTTCTTTTCTACTTGCTTAATCATATTCTTTCTAATTCTTGTCCTTATCTCAGCTGGGCACCCTGAAGTAAAGTTTGCAGTACAGAGTTGCAAAATAAGTCCTTCTTGAAATTTAATTGTGTTTGTACTAGCCTACAGTCAGAACTTTTCAAATAATTATATGGTGGTTTTTAAAAATAGGCAGCATTGAATATGTAATACTTTTCAAACTTGGGTTTTTCTTTTCTTGGATAAAAATTAAAATCAGGTGATGCCATTCCATCTATTAATAAAAAGGTTTTAACACCTGATAAGAAACTCCTTTAAATAACTTAGGTCTCTGAAGTTGAAGCCTAATTATGAAATGCCAGAGCAGAGATAGCCAGTAGAGGTCATAAAAGATACCCCTGTCACATTACACCATTGTGAGAACCATCAGACTCCCTCATCTGCACAATTTTAAATATTGTGAGAAGTTACAAAAGAAATGAGTTCTGTAAATGGATGACTCAGTCCTACATGATTCTGAAGCTGAAGCGCAGAGGAACTATTACATATGTAAATCCAGAGACACTGAAGAAGAGGGAAATGAATGCACAGTGGACTTCTTTTCTCAGCCCAAACCTCAGCACACCAAGGAAGCTTGAGAGCTAGAAACTTGGCTACGTAGACACATCCAGGCTGACCTATTCTTTCTAACAGTGATGATTGTTCTTGGCTTCAACCCGTGTACTCACTAGTTCTGTAGGACAGGAGACTCAGACCATAGCGGTGCAGCCAGATTGCTTGGGTTGGAAATGAATGTGAGCTTTGACATTTACTATCAATGCAAACTCAGACAAGTAATTGAACACCTTTAGGTCTCAGTTTCATCATCTTTAAAATGAGGAACAAGGATCACACCTATGTCATGGGTTGTCTTGAAAATAAATGAGTCAAAATATGCAAATAGCTTAGGACTTGGACCATTCAGAGTGGTATTTCTGTTGTTGGTGTTCTTAATATTATGCATTGTGTCCCAATTTAAATGTACTAATTGTACGATTTTCCTCGGGTGGAAGAACATTTTGTAGATTAGATCTGCCGATATCCCATTAGCTTCAAATTAATCTAATCATTGCTATTATCATTAGGAAGTCTTAGTATAATAACAGACTAAACAACAGACGAAAATACTTTAACTTTGTCCTTACAAACATAATTATTAACTTTTCCAGGCACCTTGAATGGTACCAATTTGAGAGACTAATGATAAACTGATAGCAATAATATGCAATTCAGAAAAGACATTATTACATATAAATTGAAGTACAGACAGATAATTTTGCTCTGATTTGGGGGGAATGGTAAGTAGTTGTTTATGCTACAAATTAATGTGTTCATATCACCAACCATAGTGGATCCACTATCGCTACAATATAAAACTTCATATCATCATCATATTTGGAAACATGATCTTTTATTTCCCTAATTTTAAAACCCGGAATGCAGGCTGGAACAAATCTTAAAGATGCAGGAATTAACACATTGTGATTAATAAAACTGTCAAAAACAAACAATTTTTTAAATTCCTGCTTGAGGTGAATTTAAGGATATATTTGATTTTTTGACAAATCGTTATAGCTAAAAAAGATGAAAACTTAGTTATTGCTTCCAAAATATCATACTATACGTGCATATGCTGTTTAATAAGTAACTAGAGGAAGAATCTGTAACAAGACATGGACTTTGTATTTAGTGTTAGTTTAGTTTCTATGTGGACTAAAATGGAACTATGGAAATGGAATCCAGCAATCCCATTTCTGGGTATATATCTAAAGGAAGTAAAGTCAGGATACAGATGAGATATCTGCACTCCCATTTCAACATTGTTTACAATAGACAGGATATGAAAACATACTGAAAGTCTGTTGAATGAATGGACAAAAAAATTGTGTGTGTGTACACAAAATGGAATATTATTCAGCCATGACAGAAGCAAGTGCTGCCATTTGTGATAACATGTATGAATCTGGAGGTCATTCTGCTAAGTGAAATAATTCAGAAGCAAGAAGACAAATACTGCGTGATCTTACTTATATATGGAATCTGTATCGTTATATTCATAGGAATAGAGAGCAGAAGGGTGGTTACCTGTGGATGGAGAGGCAGGGAAAGTGGGTAGATACTGGTCCAAGGATACAAAATTTTAGTTATTCAAGATTGGTAAGTAATGGAGCTCTAGATATCTGTTTGTTTACTTATTTAGAGACAGGGTCTTGCTCTGTTGTCCAGACTGGAGCGCAGTGGCATGTCTTGGCTCACTGCGACCCAGGCCTCCTGGACTCAAGCGATCCTCCTGCCTCTCACCTCCTGAGTAGCTGGGATTACAGGTGCAAGCTACTATGCCCAGCTATATGTATATTTATTTTGTGTGTGTGTGTGTGTGTGTTTGTAGAGATGAGGTTTTACCATGTTACTCAGGCTGGTGTTGAACTCCTGAGCTCAAGCAATTCACTTGCTTAAGCCTCCCAAAATGCTGGGATTACAGGCATGAGCCACTGCACCTGGCCAATTGTGAACCTCTAGTGTACAACATTGTAACTCTAGTTAACAATACTTTATTGTATACTTGAAATTTTCTACGAAAGTAGAACTTACATGTTCTCACCACAAACACACACACACACACACACACACACACACAAAAGAAAATCACTGAGGTGATAGATGCGTTAACTAGCTTTATCATAGTGATTTATTTCACCACATATGAGGATATCAAATCCTCAACCTGTATACCTTAAATCTATATGTTTAATTGTCAAATATTTTTCTTTAAATAAAATAAAGACATAATGCAATAGTAATAATCCTGCATGATGTTGGCATTTTCGCTCATCCCCTCACAAAAATTCTTCTAGGTTAACCTTTCTGCTGTTCTGTGACAGTATAGTACCTTCATATTTCCCCATAACTTCAGCCTAGGGTCACATCAAAATTTATTGCTTTTGGACAAAGGTAATTATTTATAAGACCCATAAAGGAAAGTGTAGTTAAAACTTACATTTTAAAGTAAGTTATGAAGTTCAAAACAGAGCAAAGAGCGATTTCCTGATTATAAATCTTGGTGGAATTTCAGGTTTTAAATTTCATTTAGAAAGGCGTCAGCCCAATTTATCGTGCTGTTGTTTCTTTTGCTAACCTCAGAGGTTAGAAACGACCTTAGGTCTTATTTTTTTAAGCAATCAAACGAAGTAGAGTATAAAGTCAGGGGTAGGATTAGACTGAGAAAACCATGTATTCAAGTGTGGGATATAACCACCACAGAGATTTCTGCCTATGAGCATGGACTGAATTTATTTAAAAATCAGTCCGGACTGGGGGCAGTGGCTCACGCCTGTAGTCCCAGCACTTTGGGAGGCCGAGGTGGGCGGATAACCTGAGATCAGGAGTTGGAGACTAGCTTGGCCAACATGGTGAATCCCCCGTCTCTACTAAAAATACAACAATTAGCTGGGTGTGGTGGCGGGGGTGCCTGTAGTCCCAGCTACTTGGGAGCCTGAGGCAGAAGAATCACTTGAACCTGGGAGGCGGAGGTTGTAGTGAGCTGAGATCTTGCCACTGCACTCCTGCCTGGGCGACAGAGTGAGACTCCATCTCAAATAAATAAATAAATAATCCAGGTTGCTCAGTGGGTCACGGTTGAAATTTTTCTTGAAGTATTTATAAACTCTAGGTATCTTTAAGAGAGCTAAGATCCGCATATATAGGGATAGTATTTATTTTAACAATAATCTTCTAATTATTTTTCATTATCATCTCTTTTTTATGTTTATAACCTGTCTCAACCACTATCCCTTTGATTACAGAGACCAAGTTTTATTCATTCTAAAATGGCAACACAATGCCCTAAGCATTGTGAAAATTAACAAAAATTGAATCATGACCGTAATTCAAAATATCGCGATTTTACTATTCTGGAATCATTAGATTTTTAAGTATCTTTGTGGTATAAACAGCACATAAATCCATAGCATTTGGCTTCAGAAAAAGAGTGTTATATTTTTGTTAGAGTTTGGTGCTTCATAAAGTAGAATAAGAGTATTTTATCACTATATTTTTAAAGGCCAACAGTTTAAATGCATTTCTCTGGAAGTTCATTTGTTGCGGTGCAACGAGCTTTCATGACAACATGAGTCCAGGATTCAATGATTGTTGTGATCTCCCACATTTCGTGCACTGGATTTTTCCAGTCCTGCATCACGAGATGAAGCTTTGAAAAGTGTGTCATGCACCGGGTCCTATTATGGGGAGGGGGAGGGGGGAGGGATTGCATTGGGAGTTATACCTGATGTAAATGACGAATTGATGGGTGCTGACGAGTTGATGGGTGCAGCACACCAACATGGCACAAGTATACATATGTAACAAACCTGCACGTCGTGCACATGTACCCTAGAACTTAAAGTATAATCATAAAAATAAAAATTAAAATTAAAAAAAAAGTGTGTCATGAAAAGCTCTGTATGAGTTCAATTTATTCATCCGCTTCTCTAGGAGCTAAATAACTTTCCTAAGTTAGTGTAATGGGTTTCTTCATTCTTCATCAGTTATACATGCCAGATAATCCTGAGAACTTAGTTTAGGAATTGATACCCTCTCCAAATGTTTTACATTACTCTCAGCTCTTCCTCCTTTTCAAAGAATGGTTTCAGAATATTTATTGGAAACTTTCAAGTTTGTATTTATATCATACCTGCTTCAAGCACTTTGAATATTGAAGATAATACTATAACATTGACATATATGTATGTCTCTCTCTATGTCTCTAGGATCGTTGCTATATATAAACTGATCATTGCTACTCTCATTAGGGATTCTTACTACTATATAAATATATATATTTGTGTGCATATATATGTATGTGTTTGTATATAAACACACATATATACAAACATATTTCTAGGGTTTATTCTTATAGAATATTTTAGTACCTAATGAATGCTAAAATAGTTCTTTTTATGAAATAAGGCTGTAGAGCTACTACCTCACTCCCCCAAACATGTAGATATCAACAGTGATTCCAGAATTTATTTCTCTCAAGCAGCATAAAATTATAATTAAATGTGCCCTAGTTTTGTTGTCATGTTTCTCAGAAACTTACACTGTAATTCAATTCTTTTTTCTTTTTTTGAAAATTCTACCAGGAAGATATGTCCTTGTCTCTCTCTCAGGGTATTGAGAAAATAACTTACACTCTCCTTCTCAATTCCAAAGACTGATAAATATGTTTTGGTTTATCTACAGAAAAAAGTCAGGCAAATAGTTGTGCTGATAAGATATAATTGACATATTATTTCTGATTTGCTTTCATAGCCTTCAACCTGCTGTTTGTTAAGCAGACAAAAGATTCTTAGGTTGAAAGGACACTAATGTTTTTGTGATTCACTGCATCTGGTCACCAATTGCCATCATAAAATAAAGAATATTAATTCACTTGCAGGACAGATTTTTAAAGACCTTGCATGTGAGTTTCGTCATCCTGCAAGCCTCTGATTGTGAGTAATTGATGAAAACAGCAATGTGAAAATTACCAACAACAGAAAAGGCATTTATTACTGTACCCACTGCCAGCATTCCTTTTATGCCCTACAGACATTTCAGTAATAGGATGCTTCATGAGATTTGGATGCAACCATAGTATTTGTTAGGACATTTGAAAGGCAGGTGGATGCTTGGCAAAAACATCAGAAGCTGCGTGGTTATAAGATATTCAGAGATAAGACTTAAAATCTGAGAAGGGCATATGTTTGCTCAGTTGCCAGAATCAGTTTCTTGTTCAAGCTTAGGTACCAGAGCCTAATTCTGCAAGGCTTACATGCTGCCCAGGATGTCGGATGACGTTCATTTCTTCCTCAAAGCCCTTCATTAGGATTACTTGCGTTTTTGAAGTTTAAATTCACTAAAAATGAAAGTGAAAACATAACTTTTGCAATGCAAATGATCAACACTTAATAGTCATTTTTGAATTTCTTCTATTTAATTTCAGAATGACCATATGACTTTTGTCACCCTTAATTTACAGTTAGTAAAGATTTCTACACAGACATTAGAACAACAGAAGAAGAAAATATATACGCATCTTCTCTTTTTGGGTTGGTTGTATTAAATTCTATAAAGATGATGAATAGGGTATGAAAAGCTCCAAGATGCTTTTAGCAAAGCCACAAGGAAAGTATTACTTTTTAAAATAGAGTAATGCAAATACCTAATGTCTATTGAACATTTGTTTTGTGGCAGACGTAGTGATAAGAGCTTTAATGCCATTTATTCCCCCTCCTAAAAATGTAAATGATATTTCACAAATAGCTTGACTAGAATCACTTAGTGCTGGCATTAGGAACTAAAATGAGGTGACCTGGTGTCAAAGCCAGCTCTCCTAACCACAATCCATATGTCATAGAGCTTTGGAACAACATGAGATATTTGGAAGCAGATGCTATTTTCTTTGAACATGTTTCTCAGAGAAAAACCATTCACTATAGTAATGTTCATAGAATTCAAATTAGGAAAGTAATGTCAACAACTGATATTAGATTTTTAAAGTCAGGTAATCATATAACATACACTAACTGAAACACATAAAAGAAGAAAATGTACTGAAATAAATCATTTTAAGTTATTAGTCCCACTAGTTGGTCACATCCTGCTTTTAATAAGAAGAATCTGTGTTGCTGAGCTGTGCTTGAGCGCTTGTCCTTTTTAAACTGTGGATGTTGTGTTTTTTTCTCTGCTGAAATCTTGATTCCCTAGTTAAAATATCACATATCTTTTTCTACTCCTATATACTCTGCTAAACAGCAGTTAAATTCATGCAATTGAATTAAACAAATATTGGTATTTCTTTCATTTTTTTAACACACACTTCTAAGCACAAGATGAGTAAAATATGGTACCTCATTTCAAGTAATCTAACATAATTATAGAGATTCCCCTTCCACCTGCTTCAGCAAACTGCGTTTGTGATTGGCTCAGTTCAGCAGGCTTGTTTTGTACATTTGCATCTTCAGTCATTGACTCAGCCTTTTGTGTGCTCAATGCAGTGGGAAAATGTTTTAATTCTAAGTTCAAATAGTATTTAAAAGATGAGTGTTTTATGCTATAAAGAATAATGACTTTAGACTTTCAGAATTTGGGAAGCTAACGTGGAACCATTTAGTCCCCATTTCCCATTGTACATCTAAGTATGAAAATATAGCACTTAGCTCTTCAGATAGCTTTAACATAGTTGGAGTGAATTTTGATTATGTTAAAATTTTCTTGCTGTGTCTGACACAGTAGAATAGGGAAGACAGTATTTCTGCAACTAAGTGTCTAAGCCACTGGTTCTCTAACTTTTTCCCTCCTCTCCTCTCACTGAAAGTTCCTTTTATCCTTCAAGTTAGGGATGGGGATAGAATGGGTCTAAGTGCTGCTGATGATATGTGACTAGATTAAAGGAGAACGTAAAATTGAGTCCATGAATATTTACCAAGTCTCTACTTTCATTTAGACATTTTTTCCAGATTCTAAGTGGGATAAGAATTACCAGAGATACTACTTGAACATCAAGGAACATATCTTTTAATCAGTTGAAGGATATAAGCCTGCGAAAAAATAAAAGTAGCCCGTTTTAATGAGCAAACACAATGTTCCAGGTGCTGGTCTAAATGCTATATAAGTAGCATTCCATTGAATTATTACCACAACTAGATAAAAGAGTTATTACCCTTATTATTTCCATTTACAGATAGGAGACATGCACAGAGAGGTTAGACAACTCACCTAAAGATCACAGCCAGTAAATTGTGGTGCTTAAATTATAATAGAAATTGATACTGGAAGAGATACCACCTGTACATAATTAGTTGCATACAGCTACAGACAAAATACACCAGTATGTAGTTTCCAGATAACATCTACAGATGGCATACATTTGTAGAAATCCAGGGTGGAATAAGAAAAGAAGAAAAATATGCAAAAAGGGCACGTATTATGGGATGCTAATAATGTGCCAGGTTTTTGTGTGAAACTAATAAATTTTCAAAATAATACCATGGGGTAAGTATAACTGTCCCTATTTAAGAATTCTTACGAAGGAAACTCCATTAGTTTTTTCTATTGTTCCTTCAAGAATTTGTTTTAAATTTTTGGTTTAAAAGACACCAGTCTTATAGTTCTATATGTCAGAATTCCAAGGCTAAAATCAAGCTGTTGGCAGAACTGCATTTCTTCCTGGACATCCTAGGGGAGGATCTGTTTCCTTGTTCATTTGTGTTTTTGGCAGAATCTAGTTCCTTGAGATTATAAGACTGAGATTCCTGTTTTCTTGCTGGCTGTCAGCTGAAACCCATTTCTATCTTCTAGAGACTGTCACATCCCTTGGCTCATGACTCTTTCCTCCACCTTCAAATTCTGAAAAAGCAAGTCAAATTCTTCTCCTGTTGCATCTCTCAGACTCACTCTTCTACCTTGTCTTACACTTTCAAGGACACTTGTGATTACCTTGGGCCCATGCATGTGAATAATGCAGGATAATCTCCCCATCTCAAATTCATCTAATTAGAAACCATGATTTCACTATTGACCTTAATTTTCTTTTGTCCTCTAATATAAATTCAAGGCTTCCAGGGATCAGTACGTAGACTTCTTCGGAGGACCATTATTATGCCTAACACAGGGACCCAGTCAGGTTAAACAACCTAGTGAAGGTATGACATGTATGAATGATAAAACTCTGTTGAAACTCTACTCCAGAGCTCATATTCTTTCCATTACGTTATTTCTAACTGGATAAGATTGCACTGAGTAACACAAATGGGGAAGAGATTAATATTTATTAGGTGCCTCATAAGGGTGCTTTATCTCCCTTTTTCCTGATAGCGTTAATGTGGAAAACATAATATTGCCCATTTCACATGAGGAAACAAATTCAGGTAATTTAACTTTCTTGAAATCACAGAAACAGACAAATCAAAAATTGGAAATAACATCTGTCTGAATCCAAAGTCTGTCAACCTCAGAATTTAAACTGGGTCTTGAAGTATAGGTAGAATATAGATAAGCAAAGAGACTGTAATAGATCAATAATAAGGCATGGAGAAAATGGTAATAGAAAAAGTGAGAAGGGGATGGAGTAGTATGACAGTGACTGGATTTTGAATTTCTTGAGTACAACTTTGAGGCTACTTAAGCTGGTTTCTAAGATATATGAAAGGGTTTTTATCCTGCTTATTTACTTAGTTGGTTAATTTTAGCAAATATTTTGGTATAATAATATGTCCAGTGATTTCAGTAAATGAATAATAAGCTCATCATTTGAAAATGCTTGTGTATTTAAAATTTAATACATTTAATATATTTAATTTTTTAAGCAATTATCAAGATATCCTATTGTCTCCGGGGACAAGCCAAAGATAAATTATTTTTTCTGGTATCTTTTTTTTTTCTTTTAACATTTGGAGATCACATTTCATAGACTTAGTAATAGTCACCATGATGGGTTAAACATTTTGTGAATTAGGAATTTTAAATTTTCTTCTCCCATTCATTGTTTGTGTGTCACTCTACCCTCCCTTTTGATCCAAGGGCCCAGGAGAGATCCCAAGATGTGAAATGACTGAGTTGTCATTTCTGAGTTCTGAATACCAACCGTCCTTAGCCAGAAATCCCCAAGTGCTACTGATTTCTGTTGAGTCATGGTTTGTTAACCTCCTAAGAAGTCAGGGATGATCAGTTGTTGACACCCTAACCTAAAATATATGTTCATGCCTCAATGTTTGATTGGTGTTGTTTTTGAAAAGAGGATTTCTAAATTGTAGATAATTATTGACTCAATCCAAAGAAATATATTTACTTTAAGGTACATTTTAATTGTAAGAGGAAAGTCATGATAAAAACACACAACTCTTTAACCTTAACAACATTTTTTTTCATATTTGCTAGGCCATTCAATTGTTGCCCAAATGCATTCATATATTTATAGTTGAAATTATGACAGATGAAAGCATGCATTCTTATTCATCTCTTAATATTCTATTTTAAGTTAATCTAGTTGTTTTCACATAGCAATTTTATACAACATTTTAATGAGTATATTATTGTCCATCAGGGGGCACAAACTACCTAAATGGTAAAATGCACCTTCTATTTTTTAGCATATGTATGATGTTTCCATAAATGCATTTCTAGAGAGAGCATTTTAGGTAAAGGAACAGGCAATCTAGAAAAATTAATTTTGAGCAGAGGGATTTTGGGAAGTACCCTCTAAATGTAGCTGCTGTCACAGTAGTATTTATTAATAGTCAGGAATTTTCTACATTGTTTTCATACGCATACTTGCTATCTTGAGTACATTCTTCAGATTTGATCCTAAACAAAATTTTGAAAAGTAAATCAGGTAAGAACCCCATATAAAAGTTTAGTTTCCAGTTAGAACAAAGCAAAATAAACAAAACTCATCTCTCTTAAATATGGACTTCTCACTTCTTCATGTTTACTATATGGCCTCTCCTGTTTCTTCTTTACTTTGAGAATGCCAAGCTCTCCCCGTAAGGCCTTTCTACTTATTCTTTCTTCTGCCTGGAATATTATTTCACTGGTCTCTCTTCTCTGAGAGCTAAACTCAAGTGGTTGTTTCCTCAAAGGCCTTTCCTGAAGCCTCTATTAAATGACCTTACTGCAGCTATTTTTCTTTTCTCTTTTTTTTTTTTTTTTTTTTTTTTTTTTTTTTGAGATGGAGTTTTTGCTCTATTGCCCAGGCTGTAGTGCAATGGCTGAATGTTGGCTCAATGCAACCTCCGCCTCCTGGGTTCAAGCAATTCTCCTGCCTCACCTTCCCAAGTAGTTGAGATTATAGGCGCCTGCCACCACGCCTGGTTAATTTGAGTATTTTTAATAGAGATGAGCTTTCACTATATTGCCCAGGCTGGTCTCAAACTCTTGACCTCAGGCGATCCACCCACCTCGGCCTCCCAAAGTGCTAAGATTACGAGCATGAACCACTGTGCCCAGCCTTACTGCAGCTATTTTTCTATGACAGTAACCCTTCAACTCTTTTATTTTCTTCAAACACTAAACAGTGTCTAGAATGGCCTTCAAAAACGTTAGATCTCGGCTGCCAGAATATAAGTACATGCAATATTGTATTCCAGCAATACAGTTCATATTATTGTTTTCCTTGTTGTCTTGTGGTTCTGGAGGTTAGAGGTCTGATTTCAAGGCACCAGCAAGGTTGGTTCCTGTTGAAGACTGCAAGGAAGATCTGTTTCAGACTTCTAGCTCCTGGTAGCCTCAGGTGTTCCTCGCCTTGTACATGGCATTCTCCCTAATCTCTGCCTTGAAGTTCACATGCCATTCTTGCTGTGTGCAAATTTCCCCTTTTTAGAAATACATCAGTCATGCTAGATTAGGGCTAAAGTGTGACCTCTAATAGGTCCTCCTGTATGATCTCATCCTAACTTGAAAGAGTACACATGCAAGTATCCTATTTCTAACACGTACATTGTTGGGAGACAATTTAATCAATATCACCACAAATGCTTCATGAATTTCCTGTGACCTATAGCAGGAGCAGAGAGCAATTGGTTGATTTAACCAAAAGCCATAGATAAAAGGGGTTTTCCCAAGACAACTGTTTAAAATGTTGAGCTATTTTAAGTGAAAATGCAATATTTTGGAATGGGTTCTCAAGGTAGGTTTTGCCATTATGCATATTTGGCTACTAAAATTATTATGAATTATATGATATGTAATTGTTCTGGTCCTTGTTTTATTATTAACAAATATTTTAAAGATGGTGTTGTTGTATCATACCCTGTAAAAATTTTAAGAAAGGGATAGAATTATAAATAAATTAATATTTTTATCAATTTTTATAGTTATAATTGATACAAAATAATTGTACTTGCTTATGGGGTATAGTGTGATGTTGCAATGTGTATGTTCATTGTCTGATGATCAAATCAGGTTAATTATCATATTCAGCACTTTAAGCATTTATCATCTCTGGTGGTGATAACATTCAAAATCTTCTATCTTGAAGTATACACTACATTGTTGCATGCTATAGTCACCCTAATGTGTAATAGAATAGCAATACTAGTATTTACAGAGGTTTGGAAAATAAATGTAACTAAACTTTAAACTTGATTTAAATTCTAACAGAAAAGTAACTCTGTGAGTATTTAAGAAAATATATAATTTTATCATAATAAAATAAAGATTGAACTCGTAATTTTTTTCACATTGGGGACTTTACAGTGAGTAACTTTCAGTTAGTAAATCTTCTCTGACATCCCAAGAGAGTTGTAGAGACTTTTTTTGTCTCTTTTTCCTCCTGTCTCCCTTCCCTCCTTCCTTTCCTCATTTTTTTCTTTCTTTATTCTTTTCTCTTTTTCTTCCTTCTCTCCTTCAATTCATATTTATTAAGCATCTACTATCTGCTAGATACTCTTCTAGATTCTGAGGACAGAAATCCTTGCTCTTGTGGAAACTGCCTTCTAGTGAGCTAAACAAATAACAAATACACAAACAGGTAAAACTATTAGTACATTAATAATACCTGCTGGGAAGAAAAGTAAAGCAGGAGAGTGGTATAGGAAGACTTCAGGCAAAAGGATAGCAAATTAAATAGGACAGAGAGCAGGACTCAAGAGATCTGGTGTAATCTAAGTAAGAATTAAGGAGTGGGTGAACCGAAGTGTGAGGATGTGTAGGGAAAAGCATTACAGGTCGAAGGATTAGTGACTGCAAAGACTTGGAGGCTGGGCATCTTATCCTGTTGTAGGAATAGCAAGTGCCGGAAGCTTAGAATGATGAGAAAAATAGGAAAGCACACAGTGGAGTGATCAGATCTGAATGTACAGGACCACTCTGTTTACTCTGCTGAAAAAACGATGAAAGGGCATGAGGTCGATTGCAGCAGACTAGTTAGGAAAACACTGCTATTATCCAGGTGAAGGAATAACCTAGTAAGGTAAGAAATAGACACTTTCTGAATATTTGAATGATAGAGCTGAAAATACATTAGTGAATTTTGTGTGAGGTGTAACAAAGAGGAGCAAGGATGATTCCAGGTTTGAGGCTTGAAGAATTGCAAGAATGAAGTTGTCATCACCTGAGGAGCGTGCGGCAAGAGCACCTCTGAGTGGTTCCTTTTGGACACATGAAAGTGGACATGGCATAACGTCGTGTCCATTATTTATAACTGCATTTTTCCATTGCCAAATGTATCATCAGTACTTTAATTTTTTAAAAATTAGATTAGAAATTATTCAGGGACATTGGCTTTGTGTTTTCACCTATGATTCAAATTCATTAGAAAGTAAGGAGTAAATAATTCTACAGTTGAAATCCAAAGCCTGATTCTTATTAGGATAAGAATATTTTATGTATTATGTTAGGATTTTATGGCTAAGTTTTTAAAATTAATTTTGACTTAGGTTTTCATTATTTCAGTAACATACAAGTATACCTAAAGCAAACTATAGTCTGAATATTTGCGTTTGTAAGATGCATTGATAGATTATAATATTCATGAACGCAGTCTGTGTTGACAACAGAAAGACACGTTTTGGAACCAGTCTTTACCTTTCTGGTTTTGTTTTCACTATCTGATTAAAGAGTTAGAAGTAATGCTAATATTAATTGGCAACTGTTCAGAATCTAAATTCAGAAAATTCCCAAGAAGAAGAATAAATGTACACTTTTCCTGAGCATATTTCAATAATTAAATGATTTTTCTTTGCTATTAAAATTATAACTTCATGGTCAATGATTATTAAATATTCACTATAATATCAACTTTATTTTACAAAATAGTAAAACAAAATCAAAATATATCCCCCTTTTAATATTAGCTGTCAAATACGCATATTGATGCATATATAGTTATGCTAAATTTGTAATATTTAATGTTTTCTCTGGGAAACTTAATCATGAGCTCCCCCTCTTCTCACTGTCAGTGCCCACGGTGCAGGCCCCCATCTTGCCTTCCTGTTCATGAGGGAAGCCAGGAGAGTACAGATTTCTGGAGGTACAGGGAAAAATCTATCTATCTCTTCACTCAAGTAAGAAAATTAGACTGTGGAGGAAGACTGAACACAAAAGGAAGATCAAAATCCCTTTAAATTTTAAAGATATGTAAACATTTACAAACCTCATTAGTTTAAAAATTATTGAAAATAAATAAGTGACACACAATAGTTTCCTGAATAACAGCCCCACTACATAAATTTTTTTTTAAGTTTTGAACAACTAAAATAAATTTTATATATAGACATATAATGGTTCATATGTTTTCTTCAATTGATTTAGTTCATTTTTACTTTGTTTCTAGTATTTTAATTTTTAAAGTATGTATTTAGTATTTAATACTTATTTGGAGACTCACTTTATCAAAACATACATGTAAGTCATTTTTTTTGTGTGCTGGTTTTGGCACTATTTATAGGCTTAGTATACAGAATTTCCATTTTAGAAAAAATGTGGTTTTCTATACTCCTCATAAACCCCAAACTTTTAATTGAAGATGTTAGCAAACCAGAAATTCCAGTGGAGAAAGAAAGAGAGAAAGAGAGAAAGGGAGAAAAGAAGGGAGAAAAAGAAAGGAAAGAAGAGGAGAGGAGGGGAAAGGGAGAGAAGAGAAGAGAAGAGAAAGGAAGGGAAGGAAAAGAAAGAAAGAAAAAAGAAAAGGAAAGACAGAAAGAAAGACAGAAAGACAGAAAAGAAAGGGAGAAAGAAAGAAAGAAAGAGAAAGAAAGAAAGAAAAAGAAAGAAAGAGAAAGAAAGAAAAGAATGAAAGGAAGAAAGGAAAGAAGGAAGGAAGGAAGGAGGGAAAATAAAAGAAAGGAAGGAGAGGAGGAAAGAGAAAGAAAGAAAGGAAGGAAGGAAGGAAGGAAGGAGGGAAAATAAAAGAGAAAGGAAGGAGAGGAGGAAAGAGAAAGAAAGAGAAAAAGAGAGAAGAAAAAGTGAAAAGAAAAGAAGGAAGGAAAGAAGAAAGGGAGGGAGGGGGGAGGGAGAGAGGAAGGAAGGAAGACAGGGAGGGAGGCAGGCAGGCTGCCTGGCTGGCTGGAAGGCTCTAATCTTGCTGTTTCACATTTATCAGAATGGCTAAAACGATAAGCACATATAATTCTGGTGAGGATGTGGAGACACTTTATCTCTCATGCTTTGCTGGTTAGTTTGTAAAATGGCATAGTCACTTTGGATAAACAGTTTGGTAGTTCCTTAAAAAATAAATTGCACTCCTGGGAATTTTCCTGGAGAAATAGAAACAGCATTCATACAAAACCTGTACACAAATGGCTAGAGCAGCTTTATCTGTAAGAGCCCAAACTGGAAGCATCGCTGGCATGCTTCAAGGGGTGACTAGTTCAACACCCTATGCTACATCCAGATGATGGATTGGTATTCACAATAAAAAGGAACAGTACTTGAAATACTTTTGATGACTCTCCATAAAATTATGCTGAGTAAAAAAGGCAATCACAAAAGGTTGCATAGTGTATGATTCCAATTATATAACACTCCTAAATGACAACATTCTAGAAAGGGAGGACAGATTATTGGTTGCTTAGTATTAAGGATAGGAAGGGATTGGATGAGGCTATAAAAGGGTAATGTGAGAGATTCTTATTGTGATGGAAATATTCCTTATCTTGACTCTATTACTGTCAGTATCTTGTTTTTTTATTGTATAATAGTTTTACAAGATGCTCCCATTGGGTGAAATTGGGTAAAGAATTAAAGGGTCTCTCTACATTATTTCTTACAACTACTGGTGAATTTCCAATTATCTTGAAATAAAAAGTTAAAAAACGCTTCATCTACACACTCAAAATAAACTTTCTAACCAAACTTGAATTTTTCATAACATCTTTTAAAATAAACTACATTGGAAATGTCATTCCCATAAAACAATTAGTTATTTGTCCCTCAAGTTATGCATGCAGGATATTATAAGAATTCTCAGACAAATAAATGATTACAGGAACAGAAATCAATGGATGCATTTCTATTTCAATTAAATATTCTGATAGTTTATGCTGAATATATGAACACCTTCTACAAGTAGTTACATATTAAAGTCTTTAAAGCAGATTAGCGTTCAAAATTTGATAAAGATGACAGTGGAAAAGCTAAGAAATTACTGGCTAACAGCAAGAATAACTTACAGTTCATAACCCATGTAAATCATGTAATTTTCTTTCTCTGGAATATATAGTAAGTTTTCATTTGCTCATAAAATAAGCTTTGATTCTTTACTCACATTGTACAATATTTACACATTTTTGAAAGAACCCAGAATTGCTCTGGGGAAGAAAATGGAAGGTATTATGTAATATTTCCTGAAATATACACCTAATGTCTAACATGGTTGTAGCATTAAAAGTAATGATGGGGCGAGTGCGGTGGATCACGCCTGTAGTCCCAGCACTTTGGGAGGCCGAGGTGGGTGGATCACAGGAGTTTGAAACCAGCCTGGCCAACAGTGAAACCCCATCTCTACTAAAAATACAAAAATTAGCCAGGCGTGGTGGTGCGCGCCTGTAATCCCAGCTACTTGGGAGGCTGAGGCAGGAGAATCGCTTGAACCCAGGAGGCGATGGTTGCAGTGATCCAAGATCGCATCATTGCACTCCAGCCTGGGCAAGAGAGTGAGACTCTGTCTCGAAAAAAAAAAAAAAAAGTAATGATGGTAGCAGAAGCAGTGGTAGTAGTAGTAGTAAAGCTCATATTTATTGAGTGCTTGCTACATATTGGCAATTTTCTAAGAGATTTAAATATTTTTGCTATAATTCTCATAGCAACTACTATAAATAGGCATTATTATTATTTTTGTTATTATTTTCATGACCATCATCTTCCCCACTCTACAGATAGGTAAAATGAGGCACAGTGAGCAGCCTGGATGAAGTTGCTCAAGGTAGCATCAGAAATAAGTGACAGCACTGGGATTCCTCTCGAGGTGGGCTGGCTCCTAAACATTCCATGCAGTGGATTCCATTTTTTTTTTTCTGTATAATTTGTCATATGGTACCCATTATTTTATTGAATTATTTATTTTAGAATAAATGCTATGGATTTTAGTAGGTGTCTATTCTACTACTCTGTGTGTGTGTGTGTGTGTGTGTGTGTGTGTATGCAAAAGTTATTGAATGTCAACTTGTATGACTCTTGTTATTTTGGCAGGAACTTTTGCGAATATAATATGCTCCATCATGCATTGTCCTAAATGGCTCCATTGAAGAAATTCAATTGAGCAAACAAATGAAAGCTTATAGTCATCTGCATTTTGGACAAAAACAGATCTTTTAATGGGTGAAAAGCTTGTTCAATTATTACAGAGTAATAGAGCTTTCAAAAAAAGGATTATGATTCTATGAGAAGGTTGATTCTCTAAAAATCTAACATTTTTGAGATAACTGAGGGTTTTTAAAATATGAATGCATTTTCTTTTTTTTTTTTTTTTTTTTTTTTTGAGACGGAGTCTCGCTCTGTCGCCCAGGCTGGAGTGCAGTGGCCGGATCTCAGCTCACTGCAAGCTCCGCCTCCCGGGTTCACGCCATTCTCCTGCCTCAGCCTCCCGAGTAGCTGGGACTACAGGCGCCCACCACCTTGCCCGGCTAGTTTTTTGTATTTTTTTATTAGAGACGGGGTTTCACTGTGTTAGCCAGGATGGTCTCGATCTCCCGACCTCGTGATCCGCCCGTCTCGGCCTCCCAAAGTGCTGGGATTACAGGCTTGAGCCACCGCGCCCGGCCGAATGCATTTTCATTTTGCTAACTTTAGGTAGAGATTTTCTAGCATGCATTGCAAATTGTATTGTATCTGAAAGCTGTTTGGATTATGTCTGTGAAGATGGGAGGGAAATCACTTCAGGGACAGGAACAAGAAAGTGAAGCTGCTAAGAATCAAAATAGCATGGTTGCTTATAGACATGGATTTCAGTAGAGTTTATGTCGAAGAATGGTGCCAGAGAAAGGTAAACATTGGTTGAAACATTTGGTATGCAGGTATTAAAAGATTTTTTGTTGTTCGTTTCTTAAACAATTGTAACACAGAGCTACTGAATAATAGTGAGACTTTCTGTGTATTTATAAAGATAGGCTAAGCTATCTTGCAGTAAGAGATAAACTACAAAATATATGGGCTAAGCACGATACAGGATTAATTTATACTCATTGAAACTCTATGCAGTTCAAATGTCTCTTTCATTCGTTTGGTAACTGGAATATCTGGAACACAAGACCTCTGTGTTTCTCATTGGTAGGAAGACAGGTTGCTGATGAAACAGATTGGCTTGTAACTGCCTCAAACCAGAATTGACACAGGCCGTGTCATGTCACATTGCTTTGGTCGGAAACAGTCATGTGGACCCAAACATACTGCAAAGGAAATTAAAAAAAAACAGATCTGAGATACCAGTTACTGACTGTCTGTACCTCATGAGTTGAGAGAATAATATTTGAAAATTCTTATTCCAGATAAGAGACATAGAGGATTTTATTTTTCTAATGCTTTTTTGCTGGCAATAAACTAGTCTTTCATAATTGATGATATTAACAATTGCATGTATCTGAAGTCATTTGAAAGTGTCTTCATGTGCATGATCCATATTCACAAAATTTGGGGATGATAGATAATTAAGATATTTTCCAATTTAAAATAATGGGAAATTAGGCATAGCTTAGTAGGGGATTAAGTTAATGATACCCAATGGCCACCTAAATTCATTGTAGATTTGTCTATTTCTATTGTAGACACCTTGTCTATATTTAAGCAGGGAACTTCTATGCATGTAGTCACTGTGAATTTGTTGATATTTTGAAGATAATAAATATACAAATCTCAACAAATTTTCCTTTCCTATTCAATTTTAGTGTTAATTAATAGTACACCTAATTAATTTGCAACAAAGACAAAATGGCACACAATTTTGAACGTTTAATAGCTTATTTCCTATGTGGTAAACGTATTTTAGCAGAGCCTTCGTTTCCTTATTGGGTTAAATTCTTGCTGTCAGAATTCATTGAACAAATTGCAGCTCTGCATACATAGAATTTACTCATTACTCCCACAGCTCTAAATATTGAAAAAATATATACCTACTTAACTGGGAAATACTTAATTGCTTATAGGCATCATTGTCTTCACATGAATTGTTCAAATATTATTATGATGAATAGATATGCATTATTTCAGTGTTTTCTCCCTTTTTTTTTTTTTTTTTTTTTTTTTTTTTTTTTTTTTTGAGATGGAGTCTTGCTCCGTCACTGAGCTGGCATGCAGTGACATGATCCTGGCTCACCGCAACCTCCGCCTCCTGGGTTCGAGCAATTCTCCTGCCTCAGCCTCCTGAGTAGCTGGGATTACAGGCATGTGCCACCACGCCCAGCTCATTTTGTATGTTTAATAGAGACAGGGTTTTCTCCACCTTTAACTCATGTATTTCTTACTACCATAATTTATCATGCATTAATTCATCTATCTCTCTCATTGAGAGATCAGAAAAGCATGTTTTGTTACTGTTTCCATGATAAAGATGGAGAAACTGAGCCACAGAGAATTTCAATAACTTCCCTAAGGTCACAGGAAACACAGCTGGTAGTAGGAGACCCGTTTGTTTTGTTTTGTTTTGTTTTGTTTTTGATGTAAACTTTCCCATTCTTAGCACAAAGATATACATTTTTCCCCCAGAACAATATGCTGACTCTCAATTTTCTGAAAATATATTTCAGAAACATTCAAAGATACTGTCCTTGAAATATTTTGAGGAACAATGGCTGGACATCTGTTACAGAGTAGAAAAGTAGGCATCTTTTATGGGGTAGAAACACAGTATTTGAAGTTCTACGGCAAGGATGGGCAAGATGAGAGCCTAAAGACGTTTATGTAACTTTAAGGCTCAAAAAAAGTATGAGAAAATTAATCCAAAATTTGTGCATAAAAGTCGTCCATGTGCAGTTCAAAAAGTTCTATTAATTTATTGAAAATGAGCTAGATTCTGAGTGTGTGGGTAGTGAAGAAAAAAAGATATAGAAAACACAAACGAGAGGTGATTGGCCAATCCATCCAAGCTTAAAAGGCTTTACCATCCTATAATGGTGATATAATAATACCACTGTCTATTGTTTGGGGAAGTTTTGATCAGAAAACATTTTAAGAACAGCATGAGTTAAAATTCCCTTCAATCTTCTATCATTTCAGACATGTTCATATTCAATTCCTACTCTGCCAGCAGTAAAATATGATTCCAAATGCTTCTAAATAATAAGGAAATAATATGTTAAAAATATTTTCCTAAAATGTCCTCTTAATGTTTCATAAAATCAGTCTGTTCTTGCAGAAGGAGGGTTAAATTTTCAGACGCAATCTACTTTTTCATATATTATTGATATTTTGTTTAAATCATAGTGTATATTTAAATGTAAACATTGGCAAGGTGATATCAATTATGGTAACATTCTTTGTTGTTGTTGTTGTTGTTTATTATACTTTAAGTTCTAGGTTACATGTGCACAATGTGCAGGTGTGTTACATATGTCTGCATGTGCCATGTTGGTGTGCTGCACCCATCAACTCGTCATTTACTATAGTAACATTCTTAATTGTATACGTGGTTACTATTGGCTAGGAAGAACTGATAAATAGCTGCTAATTATTCAGCTTCATGAAACTGTCTAGGGATAAAGATTACAACCAGTAGATAAATCTGCGTTTATCAAATAGACTTGGTTTTATAGTTTATATTTTAAGAAAAGGTATAAGACATTCTGCATTTAGTCATTTCTTCTAGATTCTCTGCCTTATAAATATTTTTCATCTTAAGCATGCCTGTAATATAGTAAAATTTAATCATTCATATAGGCATAATATATCACTCCCCTCTTTCTATTTTACAACATAAACATTTGTTGTAATGTAATATAACTGTGATAATGAATGAGCCGGAGTAGGTAGGGGCCAAACAACAAGCGACTTTCTTTGCATTGCTTTCTTCCTTGTCATAACAAATCTCTTTCACCTGGCAATATTTCAGACGGATCCCCTAGTTTTACTAATCAGTCTCAGCTAAGAACTGAATCTTCCTTTTCATGTCATAAATACTTCAGTCCAGCTTAATATTAAATTGAACCTCTCACTTGTAAGTGGGAACTAAATGAGGAGGACGCATGGATGCAAAAAGGGAAACAGCAGACACTGGGGCCTAATGGAGGTTAAGAGGTGGGAGGAGGGAGAAGATCAGAACAAAAATAACTGTTGGGCACTAGGCTTAGTACCTGGGCGATGAAACAGTCTGTACAAGAAACCCCCATGACACAGTTTGACCTACATAACAAACCTGCACATGTAACCCTAAAGCTAAAATATAAGGGTTTTAGAAAACCTCATCCACTTTAAAGCTACACTTCAGTCCTACCTCCAGCCTAGCTTAGGATGAGCAGCCTGTGAAGATGAAGAGTGGGGAGTCAGATGCTTCCTACTTCCTTTCTCCAACTCCTGACCCATTTGCTAGCTGTAGTGTCTGTTATCCAGTGTTAAGTCCAGTGGTTTTGAGGGATTTCATCAAAACGAACAAAAACAGTCACATGGCTGGTTTGGTTTTAAATTGCATCTATGTCTGGGTGCTCAGTCAAACCCCTGAGAAGTATTATACCTTTTGGAGGTTTCTTAGAGAAACTTTTCCTCTTCCAGAAATTTCCAACTGTAGTTTCCCGGCAAGGATGTCACTCCTTCTGATCTCTGACAAATCACCCTTCACCCGCTGCTTCCAATAGCCCTAAACCATACAAACTTCCTCTTGTGGTAAACTCACTATCTTCTCATCAAGCTATTTCTAGGCTGGCTGGTTGCATGAGAACTCAGACCCATCCAGCTGTAGGCATGTACCTTTGCCCTGCCTTGGGTGGAAGTACAATTTGTTCCTATGCTGCTCATCTTTGCTTGCTCTGGAAAGGAAGCACTATCCAGCATCGCAGGCATTTGTTTCAGGTGGTGGGCAGGTTCCTGATTGTCACTAAAATTAGAACTGGAAATCTACATGTTTAGCAATTAGGCTTGTGTTTATTTTCCAGTAATTGAAAACTTAATGAGCTGAACTTTCAACAATTAGGAGGTTTATGTTTCTCATATCCAGTAAGTAGGAAGGTAGATAGTCCAAAGTTGATGCTGTTGCTCAAGGACAGTATCTCAGATACAGGCTCCTTCCATTGACCTGTTCTTCCATCTTTGCCATCTGTCTCTGTTAGTTTCAGGATCACAGGGTAGCTGCTGCAGTGCCACACATTAAGTCTCTATTTCAAACAGGAAGAGTTAGGGAACTAAAAGCCAGGTGGGTTGTCCCTTCATATTAGGGAAGCAGTGTTATCTGGGAAACACCCAGTTTATTTCTCATTGGCAAAGTATGCGTGTCACGGATACACTTAGTTGCTCAAGATTCTGCACACAACATATTTCTACCTCACAAATAAAATCTAGGAAATACTAGAAAGGAAGAAGAGGCAATTCCTATTTGATAAGTACCTAGCACTATCTGACATGATACTTTTCCTTCCCAGTTCTTGGAAAGCAATTTTCTAATATCCTCTTTGGAAATATCCAGCGATGTTCCTTGAGACTTAGAAAAGATGCTTTTGAAAAGACGCAGTCAGTTGCTAAAAGGATTTATGTAACACATGATTTTAAATGATCAAACAGCAGCTAGACTATACTTGGTATGGCTGTTGGGGAAAAAAGTATAAATGTTTTGAAATAAGGGAGGAGAGAGATTTTTCTACAAACTCCAATAATTCCAGATAAGATGCAATTTATTCTTTCAAATGGCTTATTGTGAGAGTATATGCCAGCAGTAAAACACCAAACTTGACTCTGATGAAAGTGTCACTACAAGACAGAAATATAATCACTCAAAATATTGAGATTCAGATATTAATGGTTTTTATATAGTCTGAACTATGATGTAAACAGCCTAGACACTCTGCAGTCTAGAATATCAGTCTCTTGCACACGTTGATAATGTCCTTCACTTATGGAAAAATAAAAAAATAATAAATTATGAGAGAAATTTAAAGAAATTAAATATAATGGAAAATGAAGAACAAAAAATCTTTTCTTTGACAAACATTTCCCAGTGCTTCATGAGGAACTCATATTTTGCTGTATTCCATTTTGGAACATTTAATCTTGTAGTTTTAACTATATATTCATCTTAACATGTCACAATATACTAAAAGTATTCTTCAGTGAAATATTGCTCCATTGTATTTGGTTTGTTTGATCCAAATAAAGAGAAATAACTCAAATACATCAAACACTTCTTGCCACTTCCTTTGTGAGTAGGAATTTTCTTATTTTGAGGGAAGCATATTTCTTATACAAAGCTACAGAATGAAATATTTGAGGAAAAAATAAATATCTCCATCACCTAGCAAGACAGACATACATTGGTTACCGATAGTACTAACCCCATCTGTTTTAAAATTTGTAATATTTTTTTATTATTTTTAATTGTTATTATTTAAAAAATATGTACCTGAAATTGTTAGCCTCAGCATCCATTACACTTTTAACTTTTAAGGAGGTGGTGCTCTGTGGAACTGGAGTGTTTGCCTGCTTAGGTCACTCCCTGTCACATCCTTCTGCCACGCCATTGTCAAAATCAAGTCCAGGGTATCTCCCCCCGGGAAATGAGGGCTGCTCTTTGCAGAATCCACTCCAGGTATGCTTCTGGTGCCTGGGTGTTTGGTTAAATAGAACTATCTCCCCAGATAGTGGAAGAACATCCAAACAAGAATTAAATACTGAAATATTGTCATAAGTCTCATATAACTGTAAGGCTGATAGTAACTTCAACTTACAGATGAGGACACTGAAGAGAATAGTTAAGTGGTTTCTCCAGCATCATCTTGATGTCATTGCCCTCACAGAAAGTGTCCAGGTTTCTCACCCCGCTTTAAACATATTAACATATGTATTTAGTATACCTACATATATATTTAAAATGTAGACTATTTATATTTGAATGACACATTTAGAATGAACATACTAATTTATTCTATGTTTTAACATTAATTTAATAATTTACATGTCTTAAAAATCTTTATGCCACAAACATGTCTGAAACACATGAAGAAGGCTCATACCATTGTGGAGAGAGAGACAGAAAGAAATAAGGTGACTTTATATAGATACATTTTATTTTATATATACACAGAGATTCGTTAGAAAGCTAGAAATATGAATGCAATTAATCTAGGTATGAATGCAATTAATCTAGGTCTCTAAATAGATTAATGAAATAAACTGTTAGTCTTCCTATTTATAACTTTTATTAATGTATGTGCTTTTATATTGTACAATAAAGCCTATTTTCTTCTCAATATTTTGATATATCAGCAAAGCGATGATGTCTTAGTTAATGCTAGTGAATAGTTATGCATGTCCTATAAGAGAAGGTAAATGCTGAAGGAGTGTGTTCTCATTTCTCTGTGTATTAGTCCAGAGAGCTATATAGTTTATCATTAGTTGTGTCTCTGCCAAAAATTTGCTCTTAAAAAATAGTCTAGATGTTTCTGTGCAAGGGAGATGTTGGGGGATTTGGAGTATGCAGCAGTACAAGTCCTAACACAAAATGAGTTTCCCCTTTCTTTTGGTCTCCTCATTTCCATACTCCACAAGACCACCTAAAGTAATGCACTGTGAGGAAGCTCTAAGACCTAAATTTTCCAGGCTTGGTTTCTGAAATGTGAGCCCAGAGACAGCTGGAACTAGAGTCTTAAAGAAGAATAAATAGTCTTCTTTATTTACAAAATATTCTCATAACAAATGAAAAATCCTTAGACAAGGGTCTATGCCTTACTTGCCTGAGCTTCCCAGTTCCTGGTGTATTGTTGGTGCCAAAAATATGTGTTTTGAATGAATATATGGACAGAAAGATGGACAATTGAACAAAATATTTTAATAACTAATTTTTAAATATTTCCTCTAGTATTTTCCAAAGACCAACTTTTAGACAAAATACTTGTGTTTTATGCTATTAGGAAACTATCTGTGGAAAAAAGTTCAGAAATTTCTCACAGAGCTTGAAACAGAACTACTATCCAATCTAGCAAAACAATTACTGGATGTATATCCAAAAGAAAATAAATTGTCCTATGAAAGGACACATGTGCTTGTATGTTCATCATAGCACTATTCATGAGAGTGAAAACATGGACTCAACCTAAGTGCCTAAGTGCCCATCAACAGTGGGTTAGATAATGAAAATATAGTACATATATGCCATGGAATACTATGCAGCCATGAAAAAGAACAAAATCACACCCATTGCAGCAACATGGATGCAGCTGCAGTCCATTATCCTAAGTGAATTAATGCAGGAACAGAAAACCAAATACCACATGTTCTATAAGTAGGAACTAAACATTGTGTGCTCATGGACATAAAGATGCAACAGTAGATACTGGCAACTGGTAGAGAAAGGGGAGTCAGGAGCAGTAAGCTGAAAAACCACTTGTGGGTACTATGCTCAGTATCTGGATTCAGTTGTACCCTGAACCTCAGCATCATACAATATAACCATGTGACTGGCCTGTATATGTATTCCCTGTATCTAAAATAAAAGTTAAAATTCAAAAAGAAAAAGAAAAAAGGAAACTGTCTCTACAAGCTACTTTAATTTGTTCAAGATTCTGAGATTCTGAATTTCCAGTTTTTCTCATTTTTATAGAATAAAATTGTGTGTAGTAAGAGAACAGTTTGAAGACAGTAAGATAATTAAAATATTGAGGTACATTATGGAACACCTCAATTTAGTTTAATTGAGTAAGACAATGATTTCATAATGCAGAGAAAATGAAATTTGTTGTGAATGTCTGCATTTGCTTACATTTTTAACGAGTGTATCAATCAACAGATATTATTTGGTAACCTACTACATAAAAGTTTACAATATTAAAATTAAAACAATGTGTGTGTATGTATGTGTAGATGGACTATAAGAAAGGCCATTAGGATATATGAAAAGGTGTGTGCTGGGTGTTGTAAGTGTTCCAAGATAGGAAGAGATAATTTTCAATCTGATGCTATTTATCCAAGCTTTGAGGATACCAGGAATTTATTTTTTCTATTTGTTCATAATATACAGCATTTTAAAAATAAATATAATTATTGCATATATATTCAATGATACTTTTCTAAGTGGTCATACAGAAACCTGCAAATATTTTAATTGCCTATGTAAAAAGTTTTAGAGGATGCCAGCATGTGTTACAAAGATAAAGGAAAACTTTCCCTTCAATTTTATAATAATGGTAAAAAAAAAAATGCATGATCATTTCTAGAACATAAGGTATAATTCACAATAAGAAAGAAATATTTTGTCAAAAAATTGAACAATTTGTCATTGTGAACCCTTTTATAGCCCCAAATTTTGTAGAATAATTTAAAAGTTATTCAGAGATCCATTCCTCATTTTATAGTTTAAATTGAAGTTTCAGGTACATTTTTAGGAACTAAATGATAGATCAATGGTTTTCAAACTTTTATGCCCTGGGATGCTTGCCAAACATAAAAATTCCTAAGCCCTTTCTCAAATATTTGATTTATTAAGGCTCAGATGAGACCTGGGACCACCTGCAGATAGACTGTAGGCCACAGTCAAACAAGTAATGTTGGAGAATTTTTTTTTTTAACTTATGCAACTACACAAAAGCTTTGTATTTATATTTCTGCAAGAGGTTGGCATCTGAATCAGTGAGAAAGAGATCAGGTCTTGTTCATCAAAATATCTGACTAATTTCCCCCTAACTTAAATCAACTAATTCTTAGAATTAGTTGGTAATCTCATTCAACAAGTAGAACTAGATTTGTTAGCTACCTAAGAAGTACATTTGCATTTCTAGATTATTCTGATACTTTTGCCAATTTTCATTAATTTTTGGCTTGTTTCCTAATATTTTGAAGCATGCCGTAATAGAGGCAGTGACAGAAAAAGACCATATCCCCCCAAATAAAAGAGTTCAAGAGCCATAGACACTTTGACCCAAAACTCATTGATTTTTGAATCGGGATCTCCAGAGATGCAAAACCATTAATGGACTTTGAAGGAGAGTTAAAGAGAGAGAAAGATCAATTTTTTAAAAATTGCCTGGCACAACTGTAAAGCCTGGGAAGTCTAAAATCTATGGGGCAGGCTTGCCGAATGGAAACTCGGGTAAGAATTGATGTTGCAGTGTGTAGTCTGAATTCTACAGGGCAGCTGGCTGGAAGGTCAGCAGGATTTCTAGGTTTCAGCCTTGAGACAGAATTCCTTCTTTCTTGGGAAGCCTCAGTGTCTGCCCCTAAGGCCTTCAAATGATTGCAGATGCTCTATTCACATTATGGAGGGTAATCTGCTTTACTCTAAGTGTAGGTTTAAATGTTAACCTCATCTAAAAAAATGCCTTTATAGCAACATCTAGGTGGGTGCTTGACTAAACAACTGGGAAAAATAGCCTAGCCAAGTGGAGAAATAACATTAGCCATCACAATAAGTGACAGAATATTGATAGGTATGCTAGATAATACTACTTAAAAGTTATTTTTATTCTTATTTCAAGTTATCCTTGATAGACCTTACATGTAAAATACAACCAGGTGCAAAATATATTTTTAAGAATTGTACAAGTATTGGTCTTTCTTCATTCATACTGACTTATAACGTATTTCTTTTTAATTTATAAATTTCATGCCTATTTCTTAGCTGCTGGTTACTTATAACTTTATCTTAATTTGTTCAGCACGTTGATCTGTGAAAAGAGGGTTTCTTTGACTCATGGTAGAGGCAACCTTCAATTTAGGATGTGACTTGTTTGAAGGAGAAGCAAATGAAAGCATATTACATTATGCAAGACAGGCCTGGCTTGTCTTTCAGATATTTCCAAGCTTTGATTTTTCAGTGCCATGGAATGATTCTATTGTCAACACTTATTAGTGATGCTCCTGTTGAATATAATTTATCTATCAATATATTTATGAGGTAATAGGTTGGAGGCAGAGTCATTATCATCCATTTATTGTCTTGCAATGGATTAAGGTTCTCTTTTTTTTTTTTTCGAAAAATATTCATTTATCTCTCTAACCTTTCTTTCTTTGTATCTACTCATTCCACATAATTTATGTTTATAAAACTCTATCCCTTCTAACTGTCTCAATTTTAGGAACAAAATAATCTAATTAAGCAAACTTATTATTTCTTAACATTCAGAGCTACTTGCGTTTACAACAATAATATTCATGAATCCAAATATATCTCTAATAGATGACATTTCAGGTAGAGGGAGAAAGTGAAATACATATATTTCACTGCCCACATATATTATATATACATATATGTATATATTGCCACCACTGAAGCCCAACAGCCTTCAAGAGTGGAGATGACTTCTTATGTTCAGTGATGCCAATCAGGAAATACTTTCTTGCTTTCCACTCTTTTTCCCCTTAATCTATTTTGCTATTCATGTTTAAAAATTTATTCTTTTGGAAGAAGTATATGGAGAGAAGGAGAAGAACATGTTTCATTAAAAGCAATAGTACAACAACTTTGCTTTATAGGAAAGAAAACCAAAGTCAAAATATATTCATTTAAAAATACTATTCAGCAGCTTCTCTGCACAGATCATTTTTCTAGGGGCTTCCAATGTATCAAGGTATGAAACAGAAATCTCTACCCCTTTAGGCTTACATTTCTGTGTATACTAAATATTATAAAGTTCAAGCAACATATTGTTCTATGCTTTCCAAGACTTTTTTAAGTTGAGAAATCATGCTGTGTTTCAGTACAAAAGGTGCCATTTTTCATTACTTTGCTTAGATATATAAATTATTTATTTCTTTATAACTGAAAAATATATAAATCTGACCAACAAATTAAGTATTTACATTACAAAGAAGTTAGACCAGTTCTTTTATGTATATGTTGATTTTTAAATAAAAGTAGCATTGACAATAAGAAAGGAAGCTACCAAAGAAAATTAACACTGCATTTGGAAGAAAAATATTTGCCCTGTAGAGTTATACATAAAATATGTTCATCGCACTGAGAGAGTTAAACTAAGGTGTCAGAAGCCAATATGTAATGCAATGAGTAACTCTCTGTGACACTTGACTTGAAACAGAATCTTCCAAATCATCAATAAGGAAAGGGATATGTCTTCAGATATTAAAAATGGGTATGACCATCTCTTAGACTTCTTCTGAGTTAACAAGGAGATGGTATAGTTCTTCTATAATTTTATAACAGCTATAGCACTTGGACTCGGGAAGGGGAACATCACACACCGGGGCCTATCATGGGGAAGGGGGAGAGGGGAGGGATTGCATTGGGAGGTATACCAGATGTAAATGACGAGTTGATGGGTGCTGACGAGTTGATGGGTGCAGCACACCAACATGGCACAAGTATACATATGTAACAAACCTGCACGTTATGCACATGTACCCTAGAACTTAAAGTATAATAATAATAATAATAAAAAGAAACACAACTAATAGAAATAATAGTGATATCATTACAGTTATTTTACCTGCTTTGTTTCAAAGTAATACTGTCAGTATCATCTTAGTCACTCTATGCTATTTTTCTTATTTTCATTACCTACCATTGAAAAGAATAGAATTACATTAAAGCTGACTCGCTTGTATTTTTTATTCCCATAGTTGCAAGGATTATAAGAATGGGAAAGCAACTCCAGTGTTTTGCTAGCCCATAGGCTAGAAAGTGGGTTTATAATTTATGTCATCTGAATCTCATAGAGCAGATTATTGTAGCAATAAACTCTGTGTCCTTCAGCGAACACAGAAAATCATGTATTTTTAAATGAGAAAGATTGTGTTTTGGAGACTGAATAAATAATACTTGAGTAATATTTGGCTATTACTTTAAATATAATATGTTGTTTTTCTCTGTGCCTCTGAACAAAGTGGAGCAAAAGACTCCTGGCTTGGAAACTCTACACATGCTTTGAACAAGGGATTGACATTAGGAGACTTGTAGAGTCCTAGAAATGTTTTTAAGGAAATAATTGTGACTTATTTCAAAGTATTTACTAAATCCTGCTATTTCAAATGTTATGATTTTTTCCTACAAAAATTTATTAAAATACTTTAAAACATAAACTGTATGAGAAGCAGCTTGAATAATGAATCCATCTTGAAACTTTATCAGGAATTTGTATGTATGCATATTATATGTGTATATATATGTGTGTGTGTGTTTTGTTGCTTTTGCTGATTTGAAGCAAAGCTGTAATTTACTAAGCCTGGAACCAAAACATAATGACAGACTAGTTGTTACAGCAATAGAAGCAATTCTGATATGAGCTGGGGAAAGAGTCTTTGGAGGGATCTTTGCATCCCTATCCCCTCTAATCTTTTTGGAAGTGTTAGTTTGATTTGAACCACTGGACAAGATGGGAACAGAGTACACCTTCCTGTTTATAATTTGCTAATGGAATTCTTAAATTCATACTGTCTTTCTGAATTGATAGAGGAAGATTTCCTACCAATATTAACTTTATAGCCGTCAGGGAGAAGAGCAACTTGCAGTTATTAATAACCATGTTTCCAGATATTCTAAATAAGATGTATGCCTCAGGTGGGTGAAGCTGTTTAGTCTCTCATACCCAGAGTATTCAGAACTTGCGGGGGCTCCAGGTATCAGAAAAGATGAGATGTGCTTGACTGTCTCTGGACAGAGGATGAGCTATTTGAGGGCTTAACAGATTGGAAGATGTAGGCTATCTTTTAACTTTAGGAAATTCTTCAAGTAAAAGTTAAAACTCAAGTACAAAGCAAATATATATATGCACACACACACACACATACACACATACATATATATATGTGTGCATTTATGTGTGTGTGTGTATATGTATGATGTTTTGGTTTATCAAGTTTTTGAACGTTAAATATCAATTAAAAAGTTAAAAACAGAGGAATATTCACGAAGATACATTATTGTGAAACTGAAGAAAAAAGAAGGGGAAAATCTTAATTCCAGGTTTCAAAGAGCAACCGGTGAAAAAGGACAGATTACCTACAAAAGAATAAACTTTAGACTGAGAGCACACTTCACAGTAGCAATAATGGGAATGGAAACTAGAAGACAGGATAATGATATCTTGAAAGTGCTAAAAGTGATTGATAATCTAGAATTATGTGCCCGTACTTTGTAAGAATAAAGGCAAAGATACTACAGCAACAGATTTTAGAAAAGGAACTTCTGAAGGACACGTTACAGGAAGAAGAAAAATAATCCCAGAAGGAAAATAAAGCAATTTTAATTGCTTGTACTATTCTGCCCAATTTTCTGTTTCTTAATGTCTTGCCTTAAATTTAAACCTCCCTTAATGTTATATAGTAAATATAGGAAAAAAGTGCTTAAAGGATATGTTATCATTTTAATAGAAGACTTTTATTAAGAAATACTTAAAGCTAATGCATAAATATGTATGGTTTATTCTTAATGTGACTAATGACAAGTGTATCTGAGTATTTATCTTTCTGCTCTAAGTAACTACTATCTGTCATTTCTAATACAGTATCAAGTGTCCAAAGGAGTAGAGAGTATCTTGCAGGAGGTAGGGAGATAATGATTGACTTTTATAAAGTGTTTGAACAAGTTGCGTCAACCTGAACTGGCTGGAATCACATTAAGTCATAATTTCTTTGAAATTATCCTGTATCAAGAAAAAAAAGTCTCTCACATGAAAATCATTTTCTTTCTCAGTGCAAAGTCCTTATTGGTTTTATTCTGATAAAGTTCTGGACATTTATGTTTAAAGAATGGTATTCACGATTGCCTTCATACTTTTAAATTAAATTTTGAGTAATAAGTAATTTTGAAATGTGAAAATTTGCTATACATGAATAGATACATGATCAGGAGGCCTTCAAGATTATCCAAGAATATATTAACTATGAATACTATTGAGTCATTAGCTTTCTGTGTTATATTTTGAAATCTACTGATTTTCCAAAGAAAGAAAGTGCGGTAAGAGTGATTTGATGTATCCCCTTGGTAATTCCTAATATCTTTATGAAGTAATCTATCCCTCTTGTTAAAGAATATGGCCCTTAAAAGCTTTTGCTCTTTGACTTTATGAGCTCATTACTAAAGAAGGGAGCTTAAGGAAAAGTCATTTTTAATGACAGCTCTCAAACGGCTTTTAGGAATAATATATTAGTGGTAAGGCATAGTAAGAGTGGATTGTTGCCTCTCGTAACTTTCAACAGAATCCTTCTGATTAGCACTTTTCCAGTCTTTCATTAAAATTGATTCCACTTTTTCTGAGGCAGGAGAATCACTTGAACCTGGGAGGCAAAGGTTGCAGTGAGCCAAGAATGCACCACTGCACTCCAGCCTGGTTGACAGAGCAAAACTCCCTCTCAAAAACAGACAAAAAAATAATAATAAAGAGTCCAGTTTTTTATTGTAGTACTCCTAAAGATACATCTCCCATATTCTAATATTATTATCTGACTTTTGGGATATTATTGTTAGTGCAGGTGAATTTTGAAATATTAGCATATGATGTATTCATTCTTTTATTGAACCAACATTTGATGAGTGTCAAACATGATTTTGTGCCTATTTTAAATGTGAAATAAAATAAAATAAAATAAATGTTTCCAAAAAATGCTTATCCTCATAAAACATAGTGCACCTGAGGGAGACTGAGAGGTTAGTTAACCATTACAATCTCTAGGAGCGCAAAAAAGGATGTGCTTGCTTCTCTACAATGGGTGGAAGAGCTGAGATATGTCTCACAGGAGAAAACAACTGAGCAGAGCCTCAGGAGCTACAGGAGTTCACACTCCTAAGGAAAGGAGATTCTCATTCTCAGAAACCTTTAAGAGGATTTGCCGGGTCAACCTTGTAACCAGGTTGTCAAAAGTGGGTAAAGATAGCAATATGCTAAGGAGTTTATAATTTGTCTTGCAGGAGGTATGGAGATACTGATGGACTTTAAGAAAGTGATTGAACAAATTAAATTCAGACTTACAGAAATTACACTGGCTTTAATTTTAAGGAAAGATTGGAAGAAGAAAAATAATTTATACTGGGAGACATTGAGAGTGTTTTCCAACATGTGAGCAAGGAGTAATGAGGAACATAAACTCAGGTAGGGGCGGAGAGAAGAGGAATTAGTTCATTCACTCAAAAAGCATTTATGGACCCCCTGCTCTGTGATTATAATGACTGCTGAACCAATGGAGTAGACTCTAAGAAACTTGACATAGCAAAATCTGCAGGACATCCTGACAATCTGAAAATGGTTGGGGACAGAATGTAAGAATCTTTGGCTCTGTCTCAGGATTCTGACTTGTTCAACTTGACTAGTTAAGTAGAGATCTTATTAATGATGGCATACAAACATCCTACATACATATGAAAAAATGTTCAACATCATTGATCATCAGAGAAATACAAATAAAACTACAGTGAGATATAACCTCACACCAGTCAAAAATGACTATTTCCAAAAAGTCAAAGGATAACAGATACTGGCAAAGCTGTGGAGAAAAAAGAACACTTATAACTGATGGTAGGAATGTAAATTAGCCCCTGTGAAAAGCAGTTTGCAGACTTCTCAAAGGACTTACAACAGAGCTACCAACCAACGAAGCAATTTCATTACTGGATATATACTCAAAGAAAAATAAATTGTTCCACCAAAAAGTACACACATGCATATGTTTATTGCAGCACTATTCACAATAGCAAACACGTAAAATCAACTGTGGTGCCCATTGACAGTGGGTTAGATAAAGAAAATGTTGTATGTATACACCATGGAATGTTAGGCAGCCATAAAAAAAGAATAGAATCATGTCCTTTGCAGCAACATGGATGCAGCTGGAGACCATTATGGTAAGCAAATTAAAGCAGGAATGAAAAAACAGATACTGCATGTTCTCACTTGTAAGTGGGAGCTAAACACTGAAAACATATGGATATAAAGATGAGAACAATAGACTGGTGACTGCTAGAGGCAGGTAGGAGAGAGAGATATGTGGGTTGAAAAACTGCTTATTGGGTACTTTGTTCATTATCTGAATGATAGGATCCATGCTCCAAACCCCAGCATCATGCAATTTACTCATGTAACCTGCATGTGTACTCCCTGAGTCTAAAATAAACGTTGCAGTTAACAAAAATAATGAAAATAGAGAATAGAAAAGGAGAGGACAGTTTTAGAGGACATAATGAATTGAAGGTAGGGTGTTTAGTTGATATGGTCTAGTAGACAGACTGAATAAATCTAACTCAACAGAGTACTAGGGTAGTGTTGTAAGATTTGGACTCCTTCACGTAGATGGGTAGGTAAATTCAGAGGTATAAGAAATTCTTTAAGGAAAGGAGCAAAAAATGATAGGTGGAGAAGGTGAAACACAAATCCAGAATGTATGAAAAAAAAAATAGGAGATTGCAATGAAGACCAGAAGTAGAAAGAGAACTAAAATGAGAATCGTGTTTTGGAAAACAGAAAAATGGAATGACCTAAAATGTTAAATGCTGCCATTATCAGGGAACGTAAACATTTTAAAAGGTTTGGTAGATTTAGTAATAAAATAGTTCCATCAGTATTTTATTCTTCTGAGTTTTTCTATAATGGTTTTTTTGTGTTTTTGTTTTAAGGCTTTTTATTTTTTATTTATTTTAAGGCTATTTATTTAGATGGTCTCAACTTGACCTTATGTTTAGCATTTGTAGTTATTCGTTCACGCAATGTCATTTGGTCATAAGATTTAAGTTACTTCCCAAATGCTTGTGATGCTCATATTGCCTTTCTACATATGCCTGCCTTCCTGAGCTTCTGATACTTGCATCAGCCATTAAGTAGACATTCCTACTTGGTTGTCTCAATGACACCTGAGAACCAAAATGCCCTAAATTAAGCTTTTATCCACAACCCACAAATCTATTGACAGCCTATTCATCTAAGCAAAAAATCTGACAGCAAGATAGTTTTCCTATTGCCTCTTCATTTACTTACATTTAGTAACACTGTCTCGAATTTACTCATTTGTCTTCATCGTCACATTTACTTCCTAGTCAGTTCATCTAAATCTAACTGCTTGTCTCTTTTTTCTTGTTTTGAACCCATATAATCTATTCCGTATATTGTGGTTAATGTGATCTTTCTAAAGTGAAGTGGAATCATTTTATCTTCCTCCTTAAAATCCTTCAACATCTCCTAATTGCTTTTGTGAAATTATTAATTCTTAAGATCACTACCAGCTTCTCTATAACAACATTCAGCTTATGTCTCTTGCTTCATCTACCAATGTATTTCCTCTCATCCTCTATTATCCAACCACACTGAACTTACTTCAGGTCCTCAGGCATTTCAAGCTTTCACTCATCTCTAGATTTTTTTTTTAATGCCATTTCAGTTGCCCCTTTACTAGGTCAATTTCATCAAAATAATTAGGCCTAGTTTGGGCATCTCTTCTTTTTCAAGCCTCTTTTGATTAACCAAGCCTTCTCGGGTAGAACTTAATTGTGCCAGCACAGCACCTGCTATATTAACTCATAGCATATCAGCAGCATTATAATGATCAGTGTTATTAAATAAGGTGCCATGTAAAATGTCAATTCGATAAGCAGGAAATATGTCTACTTTTCTCACATTTTATCTCCGGCATCAATTACAGCATAGTAGTCCACACGTATCATCCAGGGATATGTTCTAAGACCCTCTGTGCATGCCTGAAACCACAGATAGTACTGAACCCATTGCTGTCAGTTGGGACATGTTTCTGTTCATGGCTTCTACCCAGAAATTTAATCCCTTTTCTATCTTTGCTAAGTATGAATATGTTGGACAAATTGAGGATTAATGTCCTGTTGGGATGAAGAGAGAATCTGTGAAATTTTACCTGCTACTCAGAGCAGCACTCAATTTAAAACTTACAAGCTGTTTATTTCTGGAATTTTCCATTGAATAGTTTCAGACTGTGGTTCACCACGGGTAATAAATCACGAAAAGTAAAGCATTGATAAGAGAGGACCCCTGTAGTTGTCACATAACACTTGGCTTTATATAAAAATATATTAAATAAATTAGGGAGTTTTTTTATTATATAAGATGAAGAATAATAGATTAAGTGAGATCATCGGTAAAATGAGAGTACAGTTGGATATATTTCTAGTATAGTTGGATATATTTTTCATGGCTAAAAAGGTGACCTTTTTCATAAGAAAGACAGCAGAGTGAGCAAATAAATGGAAATGGAGATATAATTTTTATTTTCTGAAGCAGAAACAGAATGACTTGGTTTATGGTGAATATCTATTTTCTTTCATAAAATTTACTGACGGCTGTGAATGAATAGCTTGAATGAAAATTTGACGTGAAACTATATGCAAAACTTGAGCCTTAAAGATACTATTTCTATATTAGTTTTTTAAAAACAATACTATTTCAATATAAATCAATATGATAATACTTACTACTAAAAAATCCTATGTATAAAAGTTAATTATCCCTCCAAAGAATTATTTAGCTATCATAATGCATCAATTATACCAACAAAAAGTTTTATCAATAGTTCCTATGTATATATTTTTGAATAAAATTATTTTACGATGCTTGTATGATCTCTATGCATAACTCCCAAAAAATGTGATATTCACAGATGTTGGTTATCAGCATTTAATTCCTTTCTGAATTATCTGGAAAGTAATTCTTTATTCCTTTAGACTTTGGTATTTCTTTCTTGTTCTTAGTAAAGCCAGGAAAAGTTTATGGGATTTTATTATCTCCACATGTGTCTGAGAGTCATTCATTCTTGTCAGGTTCGTCTTAATATCCATGGGGTGTTCCAGTGAGATTGAAGACCTCAATGGCTTTACTCCTTCAAGGCACCTTTCTCGTACAGTCATTTTGTAGATAAGTTACCTGGTTTTGCTCAACTAAGGGTTCAATCTGATTTATTTCAAAGGCTTCCACTAATATCATAAAAGAAGATTTTTTTCTTAGTATTTTTCTGCAGTAACTTCTAAACTATGGTTTTAGGAAAATTTTTAATTCATATTAAGTGGTCAAATATTCAAAATGTGTGGCATTGAGTCTGGGTGGTTTAAAAAATGCACAACAAACACAGAACAAGAAATAATATAAAATAAGAAAATGAAACACACATCCCTTTAAAATTGATAAAAATTTACATTTTTAAACAAATAACAAAGAATGCTATTTTCCCCACAACTCAACATTTAGTTTGATACTATGGACATGAATCTATTAATTATAACATAAAAATCTTACTGTGTTAAATTGATATAAATTGGAAGTGAAGAATAAAATCTTATTCAAATCTTTAATTTTTTTTCTGAAATAGAATATCACAGTAGAATAGCTGGTTTCTTTAAACTGAAAATTATATAATATGTCAAATTACGTATTATCTTGACTTAAATTCTGTCTTCTTTGTGAAGATTTCCAAAAATGTATTAGAATCATTTATATTGGTAGTCTTGGATCTCAACCAAGTGCAGAAGGTCTGTTAGTATTCATTTCTGGACTGCTAAAATTGACCATTATAGCTGAAAATTAGGAACCTCTTGTTTGTTTAATGTTAAAATCAGCACAAAAGAGAGCATGTTTGTGAGGTTAAATAAGTGTTCATAAAACTGGACTACTTAATCCTTCAGATTTAACTTTTAGCATCAGGTCTTTTATTATTATTGGAAAATGTGTGTATTTCTGTAAGCTGTACATTCCTGGAGGCTAAACTTGTTGAATTAAGAGATCAAAATAAAATAAAGCAAATCTAAAATTAGAGGTATACAAATAAGTAAGAAGATCTGTTATGACCACCCTAATTAGATAAAAACAATTGTTTATTGTAGTCAGTGGATTTCCCTACCCCCAGAAAGTTGTGTAAAACATAGTTCCTGTAATTAGTTGCTAACTTTTTATTCTAGTTAGAAAGAAAGGAATGCTTGCTAATAAATAATAAATGATTTTGCCTAAGAATATATTTATTTTGCTGAAATAACTTATTTCATGCTTATTATATGTTAAGTAATGCTTCACTTATTCAAAACAACATTTTATGCATTACTATGTCTATTTTAGAGAAAGGAAACTAAATTTCAGCAGGGCAGCAAGTGAGTTCCCTGAAGTCACAGTGCTAATAATGGGAATGCTAAAATTCAAACCTCATTATGTCCCACTCCAGAAATTAGTTTCTTACCCAATAAACTGTACTCTATATATACAGAATAAAAGGACAGCAAGAGATATAGAATAATGCCAGATGAATTATGCAGGTAACAAATGTTAAAATATGTATTTATTCATGAAATACTAATGCAGTTTAACTCAACAAACATTCATGATGTTACAAACACTTTGCAAATATCATTGCTGTGACAGTTACAAGACAGGTATAAATAGAGATTTCATGTAATTCAATCACTTATCTACCTATTTTGGGATTAAATTATTAAAATTTCTTTTAAAATAATATATACATAATTCACTTATTAACAGTGCAAAAACAGTTTTCATATTTGTTATCAAATTACTGTTTGCTTACATAGTCATCATTTTTACATAGTTTAAATAACTTTATTGATGTATTTTATTTACTTTTATTCATTCATTTATTTCTATTTCCTCTATGCAGAATGCTGTATTAACTTTCTTCCCTTTATCTTATAGGATGATCCATTTACTTTGACTTTAAATCAATATAGAAATAGAATATTGGATTTTAAAAGCAAAGCAAGTTTCACTTGGGCTAACCTCCGGATTTCAGATGAATTGTGTGTTAAGACATCAAAGAGATGACACTCTGTTGTTATATTTAAAGTGTTAATCACAGATCTGTATAGTATTCAGTAAATATTCAACTAAGAATTGTTTTTAGCTAAATTCTTTCAATTTATTTTTTCTTAGTACTATCCATCAATGTAGAGATACACATTTCACAACTTCTTCAAAATACTGTATTTTCTTGAAGCCACACATTGAATAACAGCAGTGAATTGCTTCAGTTTAATAAATAATCAACCCCTCATAGTAACTACAATAAATGACTTTTTTACCTAGCTTGTCTCTCTATACATTTTCTGATTCATCCACATTTTAATAATAGTAGATAATGCACTAGATTATAATGTAAGCACTGTCTGGGCATGGTGGCTCAGGTCTGTAATCCTAATGCTTTGGGAAGCTGATGTGAGCTCAGGAGTTTGAGACAAGCATGGGCAACATAGGGAGACCTTGTCTCTATAAAAAAAAATGTTAAAGATTAGCCAGGCATGGTGGCGCATGCCTGTAGCCCCAGCTATTCAGGTGACTGAGGTAGAAGGATCATTTAAGCCCAGCAGGTCAAGGTAGCAATGAGCTGTGATTGCGCCACTGCACTCTTTCAACCTGTCAACAGAACAAGACCCTATATCCAAATAAATAAATAAAATAAAAATAACTTAAGCACTAACAAGAAAAGTAAAATGTTTCTGTTGCAATACTGTAATAATGTGACAAACATTATGTGGTACCCACCAAATATTACTACTAAGATATGTTACAGTTAACATTTGTTCCAATCTTAATATTATACAAACAGTGTATTAACTGAGACTAAGAAAGTTGTTTCTTTTTTAAATAAAGCGTAAGTATTAAAGGCCTCTCAACTGTTTGGCGGTAGAGACATGTAGAAATCTTTTCTACGTCTCAGTTCTGTGATCTTTCTGTTATATTATTTGTTATATCAGATAATAGTAATGGTAGACAAAACCTGTCCTCACCATAAGAGTCAGTGTCAGTGTTACGTTGTTATCTTTCAGTATTCTGTAATAGTATCTCCAGCAAGGAGATGGGTGGGAGACATACTAGATATCAGAAATGTCTTTCTGCTTTCCTCAATCTGAGACTTCATTCATGTCCATTTATGCTAGGTCAAATTCATGGGTGTTATTAAATGTTTAAAACCAGTTCCCTCTGGGCAAGTGGAAGCCATGACTTGAAGTAGTTGCTAGTTTCTGTGGTGTAGATACCTCTACTATGGCCAGTTTCAAGCTACCACATGGCGCCACTCAACATGGAAGAGAAATCACAATTGGCTCTCGTGAGTACAAGTCAACTCTAGCACATCACTAATTACTCTCTTTGATAGAGAATGCTCTCACTAAAGAATTCCTGTGTGTTCTGTATTATCATTACCTTTACATTAGCCAGTCACTTAAACATTTCATCTTTGATCATTTCAGACTCCCCATCCCTGAGGAGGATCCCAGTGGTAAATACCATGTTGGAGATTTGAGTGGCACGATGCACAGTACTCTTCTTACATGTTTCGTTGGGAACTGATTATGAAAATAAGAAAGCAAGCCAATGGGGATGGAAATCACCTTTCTTTTTAATAAGAAAGTTAAAGATCACAGCTAATCCTGAGAGCCAGGTGTTCTACCATCTCTCTCTTCTAAGCCTCTCTCTTAGAACAGCCCACTAGAGGCAAGCATTTTTCAACAGGGCAGACACAAGCAGATTTATTCCCACTGGAGGAAGCAAAGAAAAAAAAAAAAAAACCTCAAAACACATGTGAAAAATACCTTTGATAAATTTGTATAACCACTTGAGGACCATACTATACTGTCACCCCACAAATGCAAAGATTCATTTTACTTTCATGGGGAGAGGTAAATAAGGGATGAGGCAAGAAACTAACAATGCGTAAGGAAAAACCTTCCTCATGGAAATCAAGGAATGGGGAAAAGATATTTTTTTCTCTATTGTATCTGAGATAATACAAAATATTTGACCTAACACAAATGAATCAGATATTTTACCTAGCATCAAGATTTAGATACAATTTCAAAATGCAAGTAATCACAAGTGACTGCAAATACCACTCTTTAGGCCTTTGCTTGAAGCATGCTCTTTAACCCAGATTAAACATTCTAGATCTCTAAGCAATACATGTGGCTACATTACTTATATAAAAAGGAGTTCTTTGTGTCATGAAGCATCTGTTTTACATATTAGTAGTTAACATGATTTTCCAGGTTGTAACGCTTATAAACTCATAGATTTCAGCTTTGTTTACCATAAAAAGCCCTGAATAGACCAGATACATCCCACTAAAAGCATTTCATAGATAAGGATTCACCTTTGGACAAATACCACGGATGAGTTCGCCAGAGGGCTTTCATTTGCAGCTATGCATAGAGATTCCAACAAGTCACTTTCCACTGGCAGAGGAGAGTGGATGGTAAGCCTGTTGCTGACTATTTATTTCCTGATGTCTTATGCACTTTTTATATCCCTCACAGAACCTAGACCACTACCGACTGTATAAAGGAGCTCAATAAATAGTTATTTTTGATGGATCTATTTGTACATTATAAATGCAAAAATAAATATTTTAGTAATTGTATGCATTATCCTTTATTTTTACATGAATCTTACCTAGTAGTCACTAAAAACAATATTTATTTATTTATTTATTTATTTATTTATTTATTTATTTATTTTGAGACGGAGTCTCGCTCTGTCGCCCAGGCTGGAGTGCAGTCGCGGGATCTCGGCTCACTGCAAGCTCCGCCTCCCGGGTTCGCGCCATTCTCCTGCGTCAGCCTCCCGAGTAGCTGGGACTACAGGCGCCCGGCTAGTTTTTTTGTGTTTTTAGTAGAGGTGGGCTTTCATCGTGTTAGCGAGGATGGTCTCAGTCTTCTGACTTCGTGATCTGCCCGCCTCGGCCTCCTAAAGTGCTGGGATTACAGGCGTGAGCCACCATGCCCGGCCCCAAAAACAATTTTTAAAAAGATCACCTATAAATATTTTTTTGGACATTAAGTGATTTATTGATATACAAATCACACAGCATAAACTATTAGTAACTCCATTCTACATTGAAGTAATTAAAGTACTGAAAGGCTGCATCATCTAGAATGTGCACAACTGAAGACTGAATTCAGGTATGCCTGACTGGATATAGAGGCTTAAATTTTCTATGAAAACAACAACAACAACAACAACAACAACAAAACAGTAGTAAATATACCATCCAAAAAGGATTATGTCACTGTTACATAAAATCTCACTGATAGATTAACTTTTTCCCCAAATCTGATCAAATTCTTTTTCCTTAGTAGGACAATTAAGGGAAATTAAACATAGCCGGTTCTTTTAAAAACATCCTGTGTTAAGTGAAAATAAGTTTGGAATTAAGAATCAGAAATGGGGTGACTCACAAGAGCAAAAATACAGATGGTTTTTATTCACCGCCTATAATTTCAGTTTAGTGTGGCTAGGATTTCTGAGAACCACACCAAAAGGTCCAGACTGTGTAACCAAGGAAAGATTTAAATATACGTTCTTATTTTAAGTCAGAAGTTTGCATATTTACAGGGAAGATAAATGACCTTGATGTGATAGCAGAGATTTCCAATTGTTAGGTTGTGAGGAGATAACCAAAATGGAAAGCAGTTTAATATTAGAGGAGAAAATACTGTTTTACGCTGTCTTGTTTTGTCTCTTGTCATTTGCTAATAGAAATTTTGCCTAATCAGCTATTTGACAAGAGCTCATCTCTTGCATTTGAAAAAACAACAATTTCAATCCATGGAACTTATTGCTTCCTTAGTTTCATATTTGAGGACTTGGGAGTAGGCCTGGGTGTAGCAAGTTTGTCTTCAAATGATTACTTTTGTGCATTTTTTAACCCTTTTTTGGATCTACCTTCTACTTCTAAGCTTTCTCTAGCTGTGATTTTTGTTCTGAGTTTCCTGACATCTAGGTCAAACAGGAAAACACAGTGCTCTAATCCGATTAGAGGGAGGTTATCAGTCTGTAACATTTTCTTTCCTTACAGATAAATTTTTAAAACTCAAGACAAATTTAAAGAGATGTATACAATAATTTGTTGTTGTTCAAGCTTCTTCATGATCAAGATGAAATCTTTTTCAGATGATTTGCTGGAATTTGGTACAAACTGCAGCCCCCACCTTGTTAATGGATTTTTTAAAACATTTTTTTGTGAAATTAAATGGCCAATGTAGCATTAAACCTGAAATCTTAATTTCATGTTCTAGCATAACATATAGGACTATTCTAACTGGCAAGATGAACTGTCTATGATGCCTGCCTATGCTTAACTGAGGATTTAATAGGAATAAACTGGGACGTAGTGATGTGTGGGTCCAATATCAAGGATTCTTCACATCCTCCAAACACGTAGCTGAAGCTTAAAATCATACAATATAGGAGTTATTAATTTATATTAGTTTACAGAAAGTGGCTTTTCCATTTAAACATGTTCATACATCTGAAATAAGTCAATAGACAACCAGGTTAACATCAGAGCTTCTCCTTCTCAACTTCCTAAAATGAGACTTTAAGGTCAGCAGACATATTCATGATTGCAGTTACCAGACAAAAATGAGGTAATTCCTTGAGAGTATATATGTTTTTCCCATATAGATCAACTGGGTATATGATGCCCCTAATCCAAGGACAATCATTCAGAAATTAAAATAAGAATATTTCATAGGAAAAAAACATGCTGAAATCTAAAAATAGTAATAACCATAAATTGCTAAAAATTCTTTCTTGAATTATTACCATATAGAAGCAAAATGGTAAATAATGTTTTCAGGATCTTTCTATCTTATGATGCTAGAGGACTTTAAATATGGGACTCTGTTAGGATAGCACAGTAGAAAATCCACCAAGGTAAATAAAAACATTGAAAGAAGAAACACAATGAATCAAAAATGATTCAGCATTGAAAATTATGTACTAGATGTCCTCAACCTGGAGTCTATATATGGGTTTGAGGAGTTAATTATCCCTCACTCCAAACTGAAGGCAAATTTTATATTTCTGTGTTAATATATACCAAAGATATGTTGTTATTTTACCCCCAGAAGATGTACTACATAAACTAAAGGTTCTGAATGGTGTGTCTGTGTAGAAACAAGATCAAAGTAGAAAGTTTATGTGCAACTTGCACACTTCCAAATAAGAAATAATTTTCAAAGAATACATATTTTACTAGTAAATGTATTAATAATTTGTATCATAATGTAAATCAGTTATTTTCTAAATGGCATTACAAAATTATTGTCCAAATGTTAGGTTCAAGATTAAAGAGATTAGCTAAGAAAATGAGACCTATCATTTGAAAAGCAACTATCATGTGCTTTTTTACCATGCAAGGTAAACATTATTTCATCTTTATAAGAACCTGAAGCAGTAAATCTCAACCTACAGATAAATATGAGCCAGTTTATTAGTTTGCTACCATCACAAAGTACCACAAACTAAGTGGATTAAACAACAGAGTTGATGGTCTCTCGTTTCTGGAGACTAGAAATGTAAATTCAAGGTGTTAGCACTCTTGGTTCCTTCTGAGGGCTGTGAGGAAGGATCTCTTTTATGCCTCTCCCTTAGAAATTGCCAGCAATTTTTCTGTTGTTTGGCTTGTGGTAGCATAAACTCCAATCTTTTCATGATATTCTCCCTGTGTCTTTATCTTCATGTCCAAATTTCATCTTTTTATGAGGACACCAGTCAGTCATATTGGAATGGGGGCCCACCTTACTCCAGTATGGCCTCATTCTCACTTAAATAGTTACACTCACAATGACCCCATTTTCAAATAAGTTCACAATCCGAAGAACTGCGGTTTAGAACCTCGCCAGATGAATTAAGGGGAGACAAAGTTCAACCCATAGCACCTGGGAACAAATATTAAACCTAAGGCCAGCGTTTTCTAAAATTAGAAGGAGGGAGAAAGTATAGTGTGAAGACCCTGTGATTTTTAGAAGACGTAGAAAATCTTGGGAGATGGCCGCTCGTAAGTGGGAACTAAACAGTGGGAACACATGGACACAGGGAGGGGAAAAACACACACAGGAACCTGTGGAGGAGGTGGGAGGAGGGAGAGCATTGGGACAAATAGCTGACGCTGCTTGCAGGGTTTAATGGGTGATGGGGTGGTTGCTGCTGCAAACAACCATGGCACACTTTTACCTATGTAACCAACCTGCCCATTGTGCACAAGTATCTCAGAACATAAATAAAATAAAATAAAATAAAAAGATTGGGAGATAGCAAAGAAGATATAACCCTGAGGTATGTTAATCATTTGACATTTTGTGGACTCCCATCCAGCATTTTAGAATAAAAGCCACTATTCCTCATACGTCTGCCCTAGCGACAGTATGTGACTGTGCCTTTTTCTTTGCAAATGGACTTTGGCCTTGGATGAAACTTTGTATTTAAATTAATTAGTTAATGAATGTAATCCATTTTCTAAGTAGTCCAGATTATTGTGACTTCTCATTTGACCTTTTAGGGTGATGGTAATTCTGCTGCCTTTAATGTCATCTGCAACTTAACTGAACCAAGTCATAACATATCTATGTCACTAATGTGGTCGGAATATATGGTAGGATCCAGAATTCAAACTTGGGGAACAATTCTTAAGACTGTTCACTTCCAGCCAGGTATGCTGGCGCAAGCCTGTAATCCCAGCACTTTGGGAGGCTGAGGTGGGAGAATTACTTAATTCCGGGAGTTCAAGACCAGCCTGGGAAACCTAGTGAGACCCTGTCTCCTACAAAATAAACAAAACAACAACAACAACAACAACAACAACAACAAATGCTACTTTTGAAATAATGTTCAGTTGTTGATAAATGTCCTCTGGGTATGAAATCTCAGCTGTATTTTCCCTTCCATATAGTCTAGCCATCTGATGCTCAGAGGAGGGTAAGGACACTGTATATATGGTCAAACGATGTGTCATAAAATATATATTCTGCCGTCTTGTTCATAAGTTACATTAGGACACAAATTGTCTGTTTTCCTTCGGAAAGGGCTATCCTTTGAACCAGGTGGCCATGCATCAGAAGCAGCTTCTGAAAAATGTCAGTAGATGATCCAGGGAAAGAAAACTGTAATCAGTTATAAAGAGTTTCAAACATGCAATTTAATCAAGATTTATTGGAGTATGTTAAAAATGTTGTAATGCTACTGAAAGAAAAATAAGTTATGGAGCACCAAACACAGGGAGCAAATTTCGATAGCCATGTGTTATATTGCAACCACAGTATTATCCGTTTAACTGTCAAACAAGCTGACGACAGGGAAAATATGTATGTTTATTAAAAGACATATTAAAATAACTACCTTTAAGCATTAAAAAAATTGACTAACAGAAGATTATACCTAAGAAATTCATGTGTGGTGAATGACCATATCTAAGGAAGAATAATTCTAAATATCAAGGAGGATCTGTACCTTTTGTGTAGCCTCACTTTTAGAAAGATTGAGGTCAGAAATTTGGGGAGTGATAGCCGGGTGTGGTGGCTCACGCCTGTAATCCCAGCACTTTGGGAGGCCAAGGCGAGTGGATCACTTGAGGTCAGGAGTTCAAGACCAGCCTGGCCAACATGGTGAAACTCTGTCTTTACTAAAAATAAAAAATAAAAAAAATTAGCTGAGGTGGTGGCACACAGCTATAGTGCCAGTTACTTGGGAGGCTGAGGTAGGATAATTACTTGACCCCGGGAGGCAGAGGTTTCAGTGAGCCGATATCACACCACTGTACTCCAGCCTGGGTAACAGAGCAAGACTCCATCTAAAAAAACTAAATAAATAAATTGGGGAGTGATATTTATATTTCTTTATAATTCCTTTGCTCTTATCATGGACGTGCATGGAAAAAATTATTGGGCTTCTTGGTGTATACTACAATGAACCTTATTATTAATCTTTATTCAACTCTTCTATTGGTAAATGTATTTGCAAATCGATGAATTTTACTTTCTAAACTGCCAAAAATTTTGATTTTTGTAACTAAGTCGGCCTAAGAAACATTAGAACCATGAAGACATTAGAACCTTAAAGACATCACTTTCTTGGCATTATAAACATTGCTGTTGGGGAATTCCTAAGCCTTTCAACAGAGAGGGACCTTCCGTAGTTTATTTGCTGTCTTTGTGAAATCTGGTATGATAAGCTATTAATGAAAATACTGCTGTACATGTGTCTGCATTGACCCTGCAGAAATTAAATATGCATATATTAAACTTGTTGAAAAATGTAAGGACTGATAGAGGCAAATGGTATTCTGGCACATAGTAAATGTTCATTAAATAGATGTTGAATAAAATGTAAACAAGAGTGTGTTTTATGAAACTATGTTAGGACTTTATACCTGAATCAGTTAGGGTTTAGGCTAAGCTACAGTCACAAAGCAACTCAAAATTTCAGTGTCCTAACAAAATAGTTTATTTCTCCTTCAAACAAAAGTGGAAAAGTGGGTATTGAGTGCAGTCCTGGCAGGTAAGTTCTGTTCCAGAAGGCTACTTAGAAGCTCGGGTTCTTTTCATCTTGTTGCAAAGCTATGGTCTAAGTTATTGACTTTTTACATGGGAAATCTGTCTCCCAGCACCCTGGTCACATGTCAACTCCAGGGAAGGGGAAAAAGCATGAAAGACAAGCAGCTTCCTCAAGGAGAAGGTGTTAAAAATTATAAATATTACTTACTTTTGTTCATAACTCATTGGCCACTTGAAGCTACAAAGAAGCCTAGAAAATGTAACCTCTAGCTAAGATCCTAATAAAAGGAAAGATATAATAGATTTTGAGTAAAAATTTGAAGTCTCTGCCTACAAACACATGAATTTTTCCCCTCCCGTCTTTCTCATGGGATACATTAATTTTTCACATTATCCAGAAAAACAGCAGAGGTCAAAGATGTCTGCCTCTTCTCTTGTTATGTGTTCAACAGCAGGATGCTTGCCTGATTCTCTGGATGCTTTTTGCTTCATGCAAAGAGATGTTCCCTTTAATTACAAAAATATTCAAGTACTATTTATGCACTTTCTCTTTATTAATTATGTTTTGGTGCAAACTAATGTGGTATGAATGTTGCTTTCCTGCTACTTAATTTGTTTTGCAAGCTTGATTTGAATTTCTAACTTTTCTTTGCATTGGTGTTATATTCATCTTGATTGGTTATTTCGTTATTATGCCTTCCAATGTATATATGCTTTTTAATCTTAAAAAATACTTCATGGTAATACATTGATAAGTTCAAAGTGACTGAATTCATTTCTAATTAGACCCATGAGGGTGGTGCTTGTTTTGGTTTGTTCCTGGAGAGAATTCTGCCCTCCGAGGTATCAGAAAAGCCAGGAACTTTTCACTGCAGACATGTTCTTTCATCTCTGCTACTGAAAATATCAATAGATACATGGAGTTTTGCTTGAGCAAAGGAGGAGCTTTAGGGCATTACCTGCTTTTATTCAGTTCTCCACTCAGGTTACTAATGTTAAAAAATGAATTCTCATTTTATTCAACTAACTATATTTTGAATTTCAAAAATAACTGGATGTCACTAATAACATCAGTGAAATTAATTTTGATTTATTATTGGCACCCTTAGTCTTCTAGTTTCCTCATATACAGTGTTTACACCATTCTCACTTAATGTCATTATTTCATCCTTAATGTGTCACCCAAGGCGCTTGCTAGCTTTGAGCAGTAACCTAAATTATTTTCTAATCACTTTTTAAGCTGGCTTCTAAAACATCTTGAATGAGTAAACATTTTATTTTCAAAACAAACAAGAATAAAAGAAGATGAAGAACCATAAACAACAGCACTCTTTCAGATGACATCTAGTTCTTGTTTTTTGTTATTTAAATTTCGTGTAGCCTAATTAATGGGGCTTCTTTGGATGCTGGTAACACTCTCACCTAGAGAATGGGAGAATATCACACTTGGAATCAGACCTCACAGTTTTCAAACTCTGTGCCAGATTACAGGAAAAAGAAACAAATAAGAACATAGTCCTGGTCTCGGGAAACTCATAGAAGACCCCCATGTTGTGAAATCTAATGATCAGTTCTCAGTAGGTATCTTATCAGCCACATTTAACAGTTACCTCCTCCTTGATACCTTCTGTTTATTTGGCTGTCAGGGCAACACATACTTTAGGTTTCCCTGCAAATTCATCAATTAATCAATGTAAGTTACCTTTCCTAGCTTCTCCCATGAACCTCTTCTCATTGGAGGGCTGAATCTTGGTACCTTTTCTTTTTTTCTACCTATACAAACTTATTTGATGACCTCGTCTAGTCTTAGGTCTCTAAACATCATTTATATAATAAGTTAGATCTTAAAATTTGTGTCTATAGAGCACAAATAGACCATAGATACATAGACTTGGTGGGGACACAGAGCCAAACCATAAGTCTGTATGGTTTGGGGAGAGATCCCACTTACTGTATAGCTATATGTCTATGACAGGGGAGAGAACCCACTTAGTCTATAGACGGAAGTCTGTATGATTTGGCTCTGTGTCCCCACCCAAAGCTCATGTCAAATCGTCATCCCCAATGTCAGGGGAGAGACCTGGTGGGAGGTGATTGGATCAAGGGAGTGGGTTTCCCCCATGCTGTCCCTCTGATAGTGAGTGAGTTTTCAACAGTCTGCTGGTTTAAAAGTGTGGCACTTCCCCACTTCACTCTCTCTGTCTCTCTCTTGCTCTGCCATTGTGAAGATGTACAAGCCTCTCCTTCACCTTCTGCCATGATTGTAAGTTTCTTGAGGCTTTCTGGTCATGCTTCCTGTTAAGCCTGCAGAACTGGGAGTCAGTTAAACCTTTTTCTTTATAAATTACTCAGTGTCAGGTAGTTCTTTATAACAGTGTGAAAAGAGACTAATACATAGACTATACGAAAATATTGCCCTGTTGATCTCCAGATTCATATATTCTCTTTGACATCTAAAAGAGAAAACTAGATTTCTTCAATTTTCCGTAAAACATGTTCTCTCCGTATTTTCTCCAACTCAACTGCTTTTCCAACTGTCCTTACTTTGTTATTATATTTGCTTAGGTCAAATCTTGGTGTTATATTTTTCTCTTTTTCTGATTACTCCCCATATGAATTGTTAAGAAATGCTTTGAGTCTATCTTAACAGTATGACATATACCCTGTGTACTTCACATAACCTCAGTGGCTATTACCCTGGATGAGCACCCATCATTTGTTTCCTGAATTACTTTGTCAGACTCTCATTTTTGTCTTCCTAAATGAAACTATGTTATCCCAGTCTTTAAAATCCTTCAATGGCTCTGCTTTTTACTGAGCAAAAGATAAAGTCTTTTGAATGACTACAAAACACTGCATAGGCTGCCTGACCTATTTCCACTCTTGTTACTTTTCTGTATTTCTCTAGTATTGTCTCCCTGTTTTCATCACAACCAACCTGGTCGTCTTTGCTGCCCTTGGAATATGCCAGGATAGTTTCTGCCTTAGGGCCTCTATACGGGCCTTTCTGGCTACTGGAATTTTTTTGCTTCAAATGTCTGCATGCACTCCTTTGAGTCCTCATTCTAACCCCATTCTTTCTACAGAGCTTGCCTTTGTAAACTGTTTTAAAATGCAATGGGCCCTATTCAACCCCTATCTCCCAAATTAATTCTGCTCTGTTTCTTTCCTCCGAAGACCTTGTATAACACACCATATCATTTACCTTTTAATTATGCTTATTATGTGTTTCATTATAAAATATAAGCTTCACCAAAGTACATATTTTGGTTATTTTATTGTCAAGTTATTCTAAGTATCTAAAATAGTGCATGACACATAGTTTTTGCTTCATAAATATCTGTTGGATATATGAAAAGGCATGAAGTTAGCTTTTGATCTATCATTTAATAGACTATTTCCATTTTTTTCTGAGAGAAATGGAAACTCAAAGAGTTCTCCGGACTTCATGATTTTTAGTTGTAACAGGGAAATAATATAAATTTTATCTGCCTGTTAACGTATTGTGATAGTGAAATAAATCTACATCTGTGACTGTCATTTTTCCGTTTTAAAGTCACACACACACACACACACACACACACACACACACACACACACACAAAATACAAAACTTACTATTCCATCTTCTTCAACATGCACCATCTCTTCCAATCACAGAGGGGTTTATAATATTCCCACACTCCTTTATTTCCATGTCTGTGTTTTCCTATCTCTTTGCATTTCAATCTAGCTTAATACTACTCTTTCTTGAAGTCTCAGCTAAAGCCATGTCCCTAACTGGACATTTTCCCTGGATTACCACTCCACGTTTATTTCTCTGTTCTCTGCATTTCAAGTGTATTTATGGGTAGGACCGTGCAAAGCTTAGAAACAAGAAGCCCTGGCTTTTTGCCAAAATACATTTCTGAAAACAGCATCATAAAGCTCAACATTTTAAGGCAGATAAAATTTTCTGACCAAGGACATAGCTTAAATAAATCATGGCTATGACTAATGAGACATAATAAAAGTACAGATAAATGAAACATGATAGTTTTGAACAGTAAAATAATCCTCCAAAATATTATAAAATGGCATAAAGGCCGTGTACATATTTATGTTCTCAGGGATCCTAATGTTGTACATATTAACAAATAACACATGTAAGTACAATTTTCTTGTATTATACATATGATTTTTAAAAATAAATATGAATGTGCTAAGTATAAACACATATATTGACAATAATACTTCTTTTTACTTTCTTGGCCTTCAGAAAGGCTTCAGGGAGTAAAATTGAAGACCATCAAGGGAAGCTTAAACTGATACTTTCTGTCTCTCAAAATGTAGTATAATAAAAATTATCCTGTATTTCATAGTAGTGTGTTTTATATTAAGATTTTTTTTACTTCCTAATATCTGAATTACCCCTTTTTTCTCACTACAAATACATCTAATTACATTAAAGGAATGTGAAAGCTCAGAAAGGAAATGGCTATTTTATATAGCTGGGAAGTAGCAGAGGACAACCTAAAGGTAATTTTGCTGTATCTTTCCAACTAAATTTTTAAGTTCCCTAAGGACAGTGCTGAGGTCATGTAAAAATAGACAAAGATAAGAGTTATGTAGATTTTAAATTGCTAACAATAAAATCTGAATTTTACTATTTTGGGCATTTTACAATGGCATTTATTTGTTATTTTCAAGGTTTTAAATTGGGATCTGGTTATATCTAGTCTAAATTAAACGTGTCCTGAAAGATAATCAGTTGACTAACATACTCAATTTTCCGGTCTCTCTTTTTAAATAAGCTCAATGACTGAATTCTCCTTCACCAAGTTTATTTATAAAGAGAAACTGGAAAACACCTGGACAGGAATGTTTTAGGTAGTTTTTATGAATCATATACAATTTACATTTGATGATTTTCTGTCATGGCTAACACTGATTTATATAATTTTTTAGGTTAAAAAATAACATTTCTTTACCGTGTAAACCTACTAGTAAAAATACAAAAATAGAGTAATGATATGCTTTCGGGAAGCTTAAACTTTAGAGAACCAAAGTAGATAAAATTTTATATCATTTTTATTTTTATGTGTATTGTGATTGTCTCTGCATCAATCATCAATCAAATTCAGGGTTTTTCTTTTTCTTTTTTTTTTTGAGACAGAGTCTTTTTCTTTCTTCTTTCATTTTTTATTTTATTTTATTTAATGTTTTGAGATGGAGTCTCACTCTGTCCCCCAGGCCGGAGTGCAGTGGTGCGATCTCGGCTCACTGCAAGCTCTGCCTCCCAGGTTCATGCCATTCTCCTGCCTCAGCCTCCTGAGTAGCTGGGACTACAGGCTCCCACCACCATGCCTGGCTAATGTTTTGTAGTTTTTGTAGAGACGGGGTTTCACCGTCTTAGCCAGGGTGGTCTCGATCTCCTGACCTCATGATCCACCCGCCTCAGCCTCCCAAAGTGCTGGGATTACAGGCATGAGGGTTTTTCATACTACAATCATGACCCATTAGTGAGTTACTTAATCCATTAGCTGGATTGTGGCCAGAAATTATTCTAAGTGTAATAGAATAAAGTAGAATAAGATAGGAGAGAATAGGCCCAGTATAGAATTGAATGGGATGAAATGAAATAGAATTGACACTTGCACAGGTAATAGTTCAATATTTATACATATATGTAAATGTTCTGTGTTGTGAGGTACAGTGCATTTCTTACTCTAGGTTGTGATAAAATATATTTGAAACACTACTCTAGATTGTTATAACTATTGCTTTATTTAAGGACATTTCCCCAAAACTTAATGTTTACAATTTTCTGTTTGACAAAGACCCAGGTAGCATAGCTCTTACTGGGTTCTTCAGGGGTGATATTTAAAATCTTTTCAGGATCCATCATTTATGAAAGAAATGTACAAAGTTTTCAGTGTATTTTTTCTTACTATATTGTTGATACTTGTTAAAAGAAAAACTTTAGACAAATTAAATTGAGCAAAGTTTATTTGAGCAAAGAACTATTTTCGAATCAGGCAGTGCTCAGAAGCAGAAGGGGTTCAGAAAGCTCCACCCAGCAGTGAGAGCAGTGAGCTTTTACAGGCCAGACACAGGACCAAGAAGAGAAATCACCTGAGTGGCTACAGCTGGGCATCTCCCTTTTTTGGGGATGGTGTGATGAGTGAGTTACTTGTAAGTGGCTGAAAACTGGCTATTTGCTATATTCTTAGTTTGAACTTAAACTGAGTTAGACTGCAGTTTGTTATGTAGGAATTCAAAGTACAGAGTCAACAGGCTAACGGCCTCCTGCTTATTTAATTTAACAGTGTTATGGGAGAAAGTGTCCAGATGTAGTACAGTCATAATTTTTTCCTTTACTGTGATGTCTACTGTCAATGTTTTTCATATTGTGTTAAACTTCCACAAAATTCACTTTTAATATTTTTGTAACAAGTTTTCACATATATACACACACACACACGTATATACGTGTGTGTGTACACATATATACACATATGTGTGTATATGTATATATAAAAGATATATATTTATCACTATATATAAAGTGATAAATATATATAAAGTGATACAACTGGTAATGCTTGGGTTATTTTACATTTTTGTGGTCAACGTTACATATAATTAATTTGGTTTTTATTCAAATATTTTATTATTCATTTTTCTTCATTTATTAGATGCTCTGGGCTTCAAATGTATCCCCCACTACTTATGTTAACTCTCTTCACTTATCAAAAACTTATTAGTCTCTTTTTCTCTTTTATCTACACGTATTCCCTCTGTAGTCATCTTTTAAAAATTTTTCTAATTCTAACTACAAACTGTTGGTAGTAGCAACTTAAAAATGAAGTAGAATCAAAGGTGGTGAGAGAAAGTTTGCATTTTGAATTTTGATGAGTCACGCTACTATTCACAAAAGGAGAGTATTAAATAGTCTTTAATAGATCTTGAAAGATAAAAGGCTACAAATACTTTTCTGAATAAAATGATGTAGAGATAAATAGAAAAATAAAATCACGTTTACCATATTAATGCATATACAGAACTTTCTTCATGTTAGAAATTTTAGTTTACATTTTTTTTGTTCTGTATTGGGAGAGTGAGATGTGTAAATTTATAGGAGGTTGGTATGGGAATTATATTCAGTACTGTAATTATATGGAAAAATAGGTTCTTCAATTTTTATTTCTTATATTTTCCTATGCTGTTTAAAAATCCAGTAGTGTTTCAAGTTGGTTTGGAGATTTAATCCATTTTCAGTTCAAAAGTTTCAAGTTTATCTCATTAGTTTCTTGACAACACATTTAATTTAGCAACGGACATTAGGGCAATTGTTCTAGATGACATAATTTAATGTAATGTAATCTGAAGGATTAAATCTAGTGTTTGTTACATAACTCACTGTATGCTTTCAAATGAGTGTGAGTGGCCAAAGGCAGTGTCTAAACTGACATAGTTTAAACTGCCAATGAATTTAGTTTTTTAAAAAAATCAATCTGTCAATGTCATATATAAATCAGTCAGTTGTGGCCGGGCGCGGTGGCTCAAGCCTGTAATCCCAGCACTTTGGGAGGCCGAGACGGGCGGATCACTAGGTCAGGAGATCGAGACCATCCTGGCTAACACGGTGAAACCCCGTCTCTACTAAAAAATACAAAAAACTAGCCGGGCGAGGTGGCGGGCGCCTGTAGTCCCAGCTACTCAGGAGGCTGAGACAGGAGAATGGCCCGAACCCGGGAGGCGGAGCTTGCAGTGAGCTGAGATCCGGCCACTGCACTCCAGCCTGGGCGACAGAGCGAGACTCCGTCTCAAAAAATAAAAAATAAATAAAAATAAAATAAAATAAAATAAATCAGTCAGTTGTTTCATTTTTTTTCTTTTTTTACGTTCTACTGGTTTTGATAACCTCAATTGACAGCATGTAAATACTGTGAATTGGTTGCCATTTCAATCTCGATTTCATTCTTCAAAAAGACTGGCCAGCTTCATTAAACCCCTGTTTAATCCTCACATCTTTCCTGTAATCCTTTCCATAATTCTTATCTCTAAACCTTTGGAATTTGCAGATGATTCCAGTATATTAAAAATGATGTAATTATTTTAATAGTGGTTTGCATATCATTTACATGATTTAATGGAGTATACCCCTGCAAATTCTGCACGCTCTGAAATTTAGAAGAATTTGTTTTTAATGATTGAGCATAGCAAGAGAGAATTTATCAGCTCATGTTACACAAGTAAAAAACAAAATACTATTTGCAAGAGTATATCACCTTGATATTGTTATTCAATACATTTCAGTTCAAGTTACCTGAATTTTGTGGTCCTAAAGGAGCATGATTTATGGGTTTCATTTAAGAGACAATATTATAACAGGGTATTTTACCATTTCTTTTGTTAGTTATCCACCTAAGAATGGTTCCAAAAATACATTCATAAACTTACTAGTTTCATTTAATTCAATAAAATCAAAATAATAGATGATATTATGTTACGAAAACTATTTTCAGGTTGGAATAGCAAAGCACATTACATCATAAACTTTCATACTAGTTAAAACATTATAAAAATTATGCTGTGACCTCTCATTTAGGTCCTCCAAGGCTCTGTGGAGGGCCCCCACTCAGCATGCACCCTCCCAGCAGGTTCACTCTCCCTGAGTGCCAGGTAGGGTGCATGCGGGGTGCAGGGCACAGGGTACAGCCTCCCTCTTGTGCTCTCCTATGCCTACGATTTAAGTCCTTTCCCCAGACCAGGAGCCTTTTATTCTCTTCTTTAAGAAGTCTGCTTCTTGCCCGGGTCTGGTGGCTCACACCTGTAATCCCAGCACTTTGGGAGGCTGAGGCAGGTGGATAGCCTGTGCCCAGAAGTTCAAGACCACCCTTGGGAACATGGTGAAACCTCATCTCTACTAAAATACAAAAAGTTAGCTGGGTGTGATGGCACACGCCTGTAATCCCAGCAACTTGGGTGGCTGAGGTAGGAGAATCATTTGAGCTTGGGAGGTGGAGGTTGCAGTGAGCAGAGATCGCGCCACTGCATTCCAGCTTGGGCTACGGAGTGAGAGTCCTAAAAACAAAAACAACAACAACAACAGCAACAAACTCCTTCTTGTTATCTTTGGAACAGAAACCTGTCCTCACAAAAATATCTGAATTCTTTCAATTCCATGACCTTTGGGACAAAAAAAAAAAAAAAAAAAAAAAAAAAATCTAGATTCTGACCAATCTAAGCTTTGTGGCTGTAATTCCATAAACCTCTGTATTAGTCCATTCTCACACTGCTATAAAGAACTTCACTGAGTCTGAGTAAGTTATAAAGGAAAGAAGTTTAATTGACTCACAGTTCCTTATGGCTGGGGAAACCTCAAGAAACTTACAATCATGGAAGAAGGTGAAGGGGAAGCAAACACCTTTTTCACAAGGGAACAGGAGAATGAGAGGACAGAAGGAAACTGCCAAACACTTCTAAAGCATCAGATGTCATGACAACTCACTCCCTATCATGAGAACAGTATGGAGGAGACTGCCCCTATGATCCTATCACCTCGCATCAGTTCACGCCCTCAACACATGGGGATTATAGTCAGAGATGAGATTTGGGTGGGGACACACAGGCAAACCATATCAACACCTTTTCCTATCATAGAAAAAAAAGAACAGCCTCACTTTTGCATATAAAAATATACATTTTTATAGCTAATGCTTTTCAAAATCCAAATTTGAAGGACAAATGCTAAATAAATGTTTTAATGGCGTATTAATTCCTGCCTTAAACAGATGCCTTGTCCTAGAGCAATAAGAATTACTAAGACTTTTTAAGACATAATATTTACATATCATATATACCTGTATTTTACACAGTGCAAATAGCATATTTACTGCATTGGCTCATGAGTGACAAACTTTTTCATCAAAACCATTTTTTCCTGCTCATTTAATGACTACATAGCAATCTATTGTGTTTACATATGGTATTTTATTAGTCAGTCTCCCTAATACAGATTTGTATTGCTTCCAGTGTTTTGTGGCATAGGTCACATTAGGACTTCAACTACATATGGAAATAATTATTTATGAAAAATCTTGCACAAATAAATTTTACTACAATTTTTTCTGTATTGGAGGTTTGTAGCTTCTATCAAGAAAATAATGTTCCATTTGCATTTGAAGGAATGTTAAACTAACAAAGGACAAAATAAATCACTCTAAATTACTGTAGAACTCTTCATTAATTCCTGTTAATTTTATTTATGTGTTACTAATTATTGATTTGTGTAACTTTCAGCACTGAGACCAATAAAATGGAATTTAAAACAACTCTGATATATCTTTTTTCCCAGAAACATTTTATAGAAAGCAGTAATCTCTAAAGGTGTCATTTTCCCCTAGAAACAATTCCCCAATGTAGCACATGCATTCACCTACACACATAGATCCACATATTCATTTACTCTTTCCATTTGAGATAGTGAAGATTATTTCTCAAAGGGAATAAAAATGATAGGCATATTAATGGATTAAATCTAAAGATATTTGAAAAGGATAGAGGAAAGATTCAGCGTTGAGGTAGAGCAAAGTAAGCATCACTTTTGAGTCACAGATTTTAAAAATGAGAAATATATTCATAAAGCAAAGAAAATAGACATTTTAGATAATTCTAATTGATGGATCGCTATCCAGCTGATTATTGTTATTTTACTATTTTCAAATAAAAGATTTCTTTCCTGATTTGTGCTTTTTTAATGATTAAAAAATAAATTTAAGTCAAGTAGCTGAGTCTATCAAACAAAACAGCAAATGTAATTTTTAAAAGGAAGAATTAATATGAAGGTTTGGAAGCATGTGGTAAAAACTATTGGGTTTAAATTCCATAAATATTATCTGAGTATTTCACTTTCCCTATCTTCCATTCCATTCTTTAGCTTTACAATTCAATTTCTGAAGATGAAGTATCTGTGTGAACACTTAACTATCCTATTAATTCCTTCACGTTTGAGCCTTCCCTCTCCTTGAGGCAATGTCTGTGTGTTATGTCTTACAACAGATGCATCTTATTATTTTCGTTTTGTGAAACATAGTTTCTGCGTTACATCATCATCATTTCTATGCCCCTGTCGGAGAAGGAAAATTTTACCTCTATCCTCTTAGTGTCCAAGTTGACTTTGAGAATTAAGTTGACATGAGATAGATTAATAGGAGAAAAGCACATACATTTAAGATGAGTTTTATGTGACACAAGAGTCGTGATAAAGAGGATTCTTGAGACCCAAATAAATGACAGAATCTACATGCTTTGTGTTAGGTTAAACAAAACGAGGCAATTGAGGAAATGTAAGTTATATGTGGAAGCTTAAAGAAGAAGAATAATTACTCTAAGAAAGTCTGTGCAGGATCCTCTCAATTCTGACTGCCCATCAAAGAATGATTCATTTGTCTTGTAGAGGGAGGGCATCTTTCACACGGCAGTTTGATCTCCTGCTTTCAGGGAGAAAAGGGGGAGACTCAAATGCCCTTCCTACATCTGCTGTTTCTCAAGTGTCTTTAGGTCAAGGTGATTCTGGTACCAATGTAATATAGGGTGGGGCGACATATTCTGCCATCCTGCAAATTTACGCCCCACTTAAGAGACTAGTCTCTGCAAAGTAGCTAGGAACTTGCCTCCCCAAAGATTTCCATCAGGGCCTAAGTCAGTGACTTAAACCTTATAAACCCCCAATTAATATCAATTGATTTAAATAAGATCATAGCAGTTGAAATCTCCCTCGTGAACAGACTTGTAACATAAATATCAATAAGCGTTCAATTTATTTATTTTTGTTTAAGTTGAGCTTATTTACTGACTCATTAAACAAATTAGGGTGCTCAAAGCTGTCATACTCACTTGTAAAATAATAAGAAGGTCATGGATAACTCTGCTTCACATCAGCCTGCTGTCTTTTTTTTCTCCTTCTGAATAGTTTCTCTATGGGGCTACTTAAAGAGAAATGAGAGATGTATACAAATCACTGCTCTTTTAGAAAGCACCTTTATCAGCTCAGGTACCAGATTTAGCTCTGGCTTCAGTTCTGGGTACACAAAGGACTGGAGCCTGGCATCTCCTTCCGTCTCTCTTGGTCCCCTTCAACTTTTAGAATGATATATCAGAAACGTGGATTTTCAAAGTGCTGAATATCATTACACCATTCTTACCATGTCTCTGAACCTCATATAGTTTTGATAAATTGAGGATAAAATTTACCTCTATCTTCAATTAAATTTTTCATGCAGTACTTTTCATCATGCCAGAAGGTCTAATTTAATTAAGGGTTTTTTTTTTCAAGAAATTATATTACTTGCCTAACATCTTCCTTTCAGGAATCTCAAAGTGACTTACAGACATCTGGTGACATATTACTTGGAAACTTCTGTTCAAAGTGTTTGGTTCTGTTCCAAGGTAATTTTCAATGGAGAAACTAATTTATTTCATTGTAATACCGGCATTGACGTTATATAATAACACATAAAAGAATAAATAAGGAAATAAATAAACCAAACGTAACCCCAGGCAAAAATTTCATTTTTGTAAATCTTAATACAATTTTGTTATATTATTACCATCTCAAATAGAATCTATATTTAGCTAAAGACAACCATTGAGATTTTTACATTATCTTCCCTAAAAAAAGATAATTAACTAAAAGGTTTAAAAATAGTTCATCATAAAAACAAATATTTGATTTTTTTTCTACAAAATATATGAAACAATATTGAAGACACCCTCCATCATAATAATAAATTTTAAAGGTAGAATTAATTGTTCTGCTTTTTTTTTCCTACTCTTCAATCACCAGAGTCAAATTTCATCTAAATTGTCATAAGAAGCCTGTTATTATATGAGTATTAATAATGTTAGGAAAAGTTGGATCTTCTTTGTTTTCATTTTTTTCAAAACCTTAAAATGATACACTTGGCAACATGGTTTGAATATTTGTCCCCTCCAAATCTCATGTTGAAATGTGATCTCCAGTGTTAGACGTGGGGCCTGGTGGAAGGTGCACGGGTCATGGGGGCGGATCCCCCACACCAAGCCATTTTTGAGGAATCCACCCCCATGACCCATACACCTTCCACCAGGCCCCACCAAATGTATGTTGATGATCATTGAGAAAGACAACAGACTCAGTCTAATTTTATTTAATTCTTAGTAATTCTTGCCTTCCCCGTGGTAATGAGTGAGTTCTTACTCAGTTGATAAGACAGCTGGTTGTTTAAAGGAGCTTGGCATCTCCTCCTCTCTCTCTCACTCTCTGTCTTGCCATGTGACACACCTGCTCCCTGCCCCCCTTACCTTCACCGTGAGTAAAATTTCCTGAGGCCTGTCCAGAAGCTGAGCATATGCTGGTACCATGCTTGTGCAGCCTGCAGAATGGTGAGCCAAAGAAACCTCTTTTCTTTATAAATTACCCAGCCTCGGGTAATTCAAAACAAACAAATACTCTTGCATTTACCACACTTACAAAAAAAAAAAAAAAAAAGCCTTGAATAAAACTCTGTAAGTAGAATGAATTTGTGGAAAGCTGTATTCAGATGTTATTTTCGTTCCACCTTATGGAGAGTTTTGGTGCTTCATTTTAAAAAAGCAGTCCATTAGCACCTTTTCCTTGTAATTATCTTTTTGTTGTGGTTTTATTGTTGTGCTGAAAGTAATCAAGGGATGTAAGAGTAAGGATATGCTTTTCCTGCTGACAATAAACAGTGACATTGTAATCTTATTTCTCATTCTGAAAATCATGTGACCTTTCTGTTATTCGTTAGAAACTTTCAAATAGCTGTTTTTTGTCTCTTACAGCAGGAACAATTACTCCAAGTGGCCTGAACATATTTGTAACTACAATTTTAAAAATTATTTTTGAGCAGTTCACTGAATCCTTTTTCTAATACCGTGCAAATATATGAATGAGATTACACTGGGGACATAGGTATAGTTTGTATATGTGCTTCCATCTGTCAGTGTTAACGTAATTATCCAGAGGAGCTGAAAACCTTGTTCCTCTGGATACTTTTAACTTTACATCCATCTTTTCTTGATTGTGTAGATCCCACAAGTTGAGATCAATACTACTTTCTGTCTATTTTATAATTGTCACTGCCCTGCACATTTTGCTGGCACTCGCAGTCTGGATGGTTAATTGAAATTGTTGTCAATTTGGGCAGCATTCAAGAGTGCATGTGGTTTATAGCTGCTGCCAAATTTTCCTGCATAAATGTTATGAAGAATCAATGTACCATATTGGAGGGGAAATGATATTTGTTTGAAAATAGATGATTTTAACTCAGGATATTAACTAGTATTGAATTATCCAATTAATTGGATTAATAGTATAGGACTTGAAATCCATCAGACATTTTAAAAAAGAAATTCATAAAAGTTATATTTAAGCAATGATGATCATGATTCAGTGATAAAAATATTAATATTGTAAATGTACAGTCTGAAGGATAATTAACAATTTGGCAAAGAAAGAAGGCCAAATATATGGGATCAACCATTGGGAAACAAAAGACTAAGTAAATTTTATTTAATTTTCAGTATATATGTGTTGTTTTATATGTATGTATGCATTTATGGTTTTGTTCAATCTCCAAAGTAAGTCCACAAGATAAAAGTTATTATCCCCATTTTACAGATGAAAAAACTGAGGACCAGTCACAGTCAATAAATCGATGAGCCATTGTTTAAATCCAGAGCTGTTGGGTCAGTGATTTTCCCATTTCAGTATGCTTCCTGATTATATGATGAATATGAAAACAGTATCATGTACTAGTAGAAGCAATAACATTAGCCACACATACTGAGCTATATCCTGGATTTTCCACTTATTGATCAATTTACCTCATATCTTTAATACTTAATAATCTTAACGATAAAAAAGCCACTATTATCGCTAAACATAACAATAACAGCAACAAAAAAATAAACCACATCATAGCATTTCTTCTTATTCACTCCTGGTTAGTTAAAGACATTTAACACTAACCATGTGCCAGGCATTTTACTGTATACTTCGTGTACTGTGGTGAACAAAACACCTGTGGACTTTTCATTTCAGAATTTTAGTCTAGTAAGGGAAAACAATAAACAAACTTATTTAATTGCAGTTTCTCAAAGAATGATATGACCAATGAAACAGACTACTATGATGGGAGAAAGGGAGCAAAGGACCGATTTGGTTGATGTAGTCATATAATTCCTGCCATTTAGGTGGATACCAGAAGACCCAGAGTGAGGAGAAGAAGCCAGAATGCTGAGAAGTTCTGGACAAGAACTTAACACATAGTGAGAACTGCACAAGTTGAGGCTTTAGAGAGATCAAGTTTTGTGTTGTTGAGGAACTAATTACAAAGCCATTGTGGCTAGAACTTGTGGTATTGAGTTGAGGGGATTTAGAAACCAAATAAGGAGTGCAATAGAAAGCTATTAGTGAATATGAAGTAAGAAAGTGGCATCATCATGTATACATGTATGTTAAGAGCAAATCAAATTATCTGTAAGATAAGGAATAGAATGGAAGTAATAGGGCAATATGTAAAGGAGGGAGGAGATGGCTAATAAAAAGACTATTTTAGCAATAGTAAAGGCATGGCTATACATTGTACCTAGGTGGTAATAGAAAAGTTGGAGAAAAATGGGTATACTGGTGATATATTTTAAAGGTGTAATTGGCAAGACTTATAGACAAATTAGATGTGGTGCTAACATATATGAAGGTATACAGAATGATTATCAGTTTTTTGGCATACTATTAGAGAGTTTATAGAAACTGACATTTAATTATATATAAAGGGAATGAAATAGCTAGAAATAGAACTAGGAGGCAACAGTTACTTCATCTTTTCATTTCAGCACAAAGAGCCATCTCATTCCCTCATCTATTCAGTTATTCCTTTTTATTTCCTACATAAGATTCCCGTATGTTTTCTGTTCACCTAAATCTTGACTGTTATTTCTCAAAATGATCAGATTACTATATCTGCAAACAAGAAGTTAAGTCAACACTCTCTATGATGTTTTCATTTTTATATCCAACATGGTGAGTGAAATTCTAGAATGTACCAATTTGTGGAAGCTAAAAATTAAAGCAGCTGAACTTAGGGAGATAGAGACTAGAACTGATGGTTGCTAGAGGCTGAGCAGGATAATGGGCATGGAGGGGCTTGGGAGGATGGTTAATGGGTACAAAAAATAGAAAAAAATTAATAAGCTCTGGTATTTGATAGCATAACAGGGTGGCTATAGTCAACTTAAATGCACATTTTTAAAGTAACTAAAAGAGCATAATTGGAATGTGTAACACAAAGGATAAATGCTTGAAAGGACAGATACTCCATTTGCCCTAATGTGATTGTTACACTTTGTACGCATGAATCAAAATATCTCACATACCCCATAAATATATACACTCACTATGTACTCACAAAACTTAAAAAAAACTTTAAAAATATTTTAAAAAGTAAAAAAGAATACTAAATGTAATTTTTAATGGAGTCACTGTTTGTTTGTTATTTTTGAATTTTACATTTCAAGGAGTCATTTTTTGAGGCAAGTAGCTGAATATTCTGCTGAATCCTTTTAACAAATTAACTGGAGCCAGGATATAGCCCCAAACTAAGAGATTAATCAGAAACAAATAATGGACTCAAATTACGGAGATTAGGTTCAATACCACAGAGCAAGACTGACTATAAAAGCAGACAGTAAATGATCATATAAAATCAATTAATATTTCCATGTTGCAAACAAAGCACTTTGACATTTGTCATTCATTAATTTAATCTCTATAGTAACTGTTACTGAAGGATCTATTTGGAGACCAGAGGTAAATATTCTTATTCCACTATAAAGAGGCAGTATAAGGTTGTGGTGTCTAACAGTGACTTAAATTTCTACGACTATTTCTTCTTTGATATCAGCAGTCACATCAAAATAGATTTAAGTAAAAGTAACAATTCTCTCTTGGCTATTTTTTAAAATTTTCTGAAAGACTTACAGCAGTCTCCCTTTATAATGGGTTAATAGTGGAAACAATACTATGAGCTGTGGCATTCTATTACTTTGACAATCATATCCTGGAGGAATGATAATCCTTTTACAGGGCTATTATCACCTCATTGCAACATGTAGTAAACAAGCCTTCTAAAAGTCAATGTACGTTCTTAGAGTTTATTGTACCTGACATGACACTCATCTAGCAAGAATATGCCTATGTCTCAATAATTAAAATGAATACATATTTCAAGCTCTAGTGCACAGATAAAAAAATTCATGGTTTATACATTGTCACCCCGTTCTCCTATATGCCCATAGCAGACATCAATAATTGATCTTGGCGTACTTTCCTGCTGAACCTACACTAGGCCTCACAATTTCTCTTAAAGAAAGAACTCTCCAGGCAGCTACTGACAATTGATTGAAGTTGGTGGTGAAATGCAGGTGATTTTCATTCTTCTTCTATAAGAGTCTATTTGTACCTTGCTTATACAGGAAGTGGCATCCATACATTACAGTAGCATTTTTGATATGTTTTATAATGTTAAAAAAGAGTGACAAATGAGAGTAGTATATTTCAAATAAACAGTCACAATAGATAATTTCTCAGGGAGCCAAAAATATGATTGTTGAGCTTTAGTTAGGATGAATTGTTAAGGATGTTGAATTATTTTTAGGGCAGTTTATTATTTTTTTCACATAGTAACAGGGTGAGATATGTCGCTATGAAATCTTTGTTTGAAAACAAGATCAGCGGGTCAAGCATAACTAAATAATTTTATCATATTGTTTTTGAATACTTAACAATGTAGTCAACAATTGCAGGCTTTTCTGAAGAGTACACAACAAAGACAGGACAAAGGTCCTGACCTCAAGAAGCTAAATCACCTAATAGGGTAGAACGTTTTGAGAGAAAGCAGCAACTTTATTTTACTTGAAAGCCTGTGAGGAATTAACAACAACAAATAACTGCTGTCATTGAAAGTGTCAAGAAAAATTAATCATATCTAAATTGCATTTGTGGGTCTTTCTATTTCACCATATAAACTTATATGAAAGTTTTAATTTTTATTTAAAAGAAACTCCTAAAACCTTTATCATGATCTTGTTTAAAATATCACTATTTATAAAATGCTGTCAGTTTGAAGATACTTGAAGTTTCTTTCTTTTACATCTTTGGGTGCCTAAGCTTCTTGGTGGTATCTTAATAAAGTTAAAAGTTGTTTTTTAGATGAAAGACATATGATATAAAGACAGATAGATAGATAGATAGATAGATAGATAGATAGATAGATAGATAACAACCATTTCCTAGCATTTTAAATAGCCTTTTTTCAACAATTATTTGCTGTGAGACATCTCAAATGACTTAAATGGTATCTTGTTTTCAGTTCAGTTTTCCTGATTATAAAATGAGAAGTTTGCCTTGAGTTACTTCTAAATGTCTATATCTGTTGTTGCTGAATACCTTTAATTTTCAAGGTGTTTTTCTAGATCAAAAAACCTGTTTATTTCCGAAGCTTGTGGTCTTCAAGAATGAAGGTGTAGATTGACCCAAGGGTGGCAGTATCTCATATCCTGAGAATGCACTCCAAGACCACCTAGGTCCTTCACAATGGGTTGCACCCCGCATGTATGTTGAGTCCCCTATTAAAATCCTCCTTGTGTCTCTGAAGCCATGCCTGAATGTTTTCCTAGATTATGCATGGCTTTTTTTTTTTCCCTACTGATTCTACTTCGCCATGATTTCCCAATACCCTGTGACAACCATGCCTTGCTTATCAACTCTCCTTTTCCTTAGTTGATGGTGTTACTTCCTTTACACTCCGATTCCCTAAGTCTTTGCCTATGAAGCACAGTCCTTTCAGCTGAGAAGTGGTGATTAGAAGATGCCGTATATACATAATTTAAAGGTATGGCTGTCAAGATGCTTAAATTCCAGTGAGGGATATTATACTCACAGTTATAACAGACAACTACAGTATAGAATAACAGGATATAAAATGCTGCCAGAGAAGCCTAGGGAAAGGAAAATATCAGCTCAGGTATAGAGACTGACTTCAAAGCAGAATGGAAAGACAGATGATATAATAATACACAAAACCTGTGTGAATGACTTAGGCTATTCTTTGATATGTACATTAATTTTTTAAAATTTATTTAATTATTTTGTTTTTTCACTACAGAGAGGCTCTCACTATGTTGCCCAGGCTGGCCTTGAACTCCTGAGCTCAAGCAATCTTCCCACCTCAGCCTCCCAATTACCTCCCAGGTAATTCCTCCCACCTGGAATTACAGATGTGAGCCACCATGCCTGGGTGACATGTGCATTACTCATCAAACCAAGTTTACCTCACTGTCATAAACACAACTCAAATTCATACCGTGTTTTGAAGTAAATGTTGATTAAAATTGAGAATTTTTTTAAAACCTAGCTGTATCACCAGGGGATAATATTTTCTCTGAAGCAGAAAAATTACCGTATATCCACATCATAAGGTTTTAAGTATTAATTAAAGGGGTGCACATCAATCTTCTAGAGTAGAACTTGAAACAAAAAAGAAATGCCAGTTTTTTACTTTCCTCGCTAATGCAGCACTGAAATGTATCCGTATAGATTTTCTCATATCTGCCGCATTGAGGAAAATAAATACATTCTGCTATCAACAAGAAAAGATAATCCCAGTGAGGACTGTGTACAGATTTTGTAAACAATCAAATACCAGGTACCAACTTGTATGCTCTACGTATTAGAACAGGTTCGGGAAAGAAAATAAGCTCCTGTCTCCGCACATAAGACACATATAAATTGTCCAAAAGGTCAACTTTACAGACATTCTTTTGAATATTTATTTTCATGGCTTTTGAAAAAAAAGGAACCAAGTTCGTGAAACTAATTGTATTCTTCCATTTATTTTATTTTAACAACGTTTAAACCTACCCTTTCACCTAAAATTGTACTCTCTGGATAAAAACCTTACAGAACGCCTTATTTATACACAGAAGAAACTGTGGACTGGAATGTTTAATCAATCACTTTTTATACCAGGAAATAAATAAAAATAAGCTACCTGTCCATCAAAAATATTGAATGTATACATTATGATTTAATCACCAATAGAATAAACAGTGAAATGAATAAATTATAGATGTATGTGAAATGTGATTGAATCTACCAAATAATAGTAGCAGAAAAATAATCAAGTTGTAAAGAGATATATACAGTATGATCAATTTTGTATAATGTATAGAAGATTTATATAATTTTATACATATATAAAATATATAAAATATGTTATAAAATGTATAAAGCATATATTTTAGGGATTATATAGACATATGCACTAAAAGTATAAGGAAAGGTATGGAAAAAGTCATATCTGATTCAGAATCAAAATTACTTTGAGGTTAAGTTGATCAGAAAAAAATTTCAGAAGGCTTGAATTCTATTTTAATGTTTTCTAAGCAAAGTGGTGGGTTCTACTATTGATTTAATTTGTATTAAGTACAACAATTGAGTTAATTTTATTCTTTTTTAAAACTTCATACTTAAATACTAATATAGTACAAGGACACCTTTAATTTAAAACAATGGATGTGTATTTTTTTTTTAGTTGAAATCATGACACAGCCATCACAGGCTGAATCAGAGTGCAGGATGTGCTGTGATACCCTTTACCAGCAAATGCATTTACCCCTGGGTGCAGTACCTGTTGTCTGCGAATGTATTATACCTGCAACCTCCTGTGGATAATTGTGCTTGGCCAATAGGAATCCGTATTTTCAGTAACTGCCTGGGAGGTTTGACTCTCCCACACTAAGAGAGCCCTTAACTAATGACTGAGTAATGTCAGGGTAGAGTTTCCAGTTCTCTCCTCTCTGGGTAGAACAATCTCTGCAGGAAGAGATTCCAATGAGGATGTGGAGTACGCAACTCATCCGAGTAGAGGTGATAGATCTCAGATTTCAGAGGAATATCTAGAGATTTACCCTTCTGAGTCATCAGTATATAGATGGCATTAAAAGAAATAGATGGAGAAATGCACAGAAATTGAGCCCAAGGGCACTCAAGGGAGTAGAGGCTGGGTGAATGCAGAAAATGCAGTAACAAATACCAAGAAGACAAGGCAGTGAGGCAGAATAAGATCCAAGAGAGGGTGGTGCCCAGAAGTCCAAGTGAATAAACCATAGAAGAAGGAATAAATAATCAGCTGGGTTAAATGCTACTACTAGATGGAATAAAAAGAGATTTTGTAATTAATTATTGATGACTTTTCAATAGCTTTCTTCTCTTGCTAAGGATAAAGACCTTGTAGGGTTGAAGTGTGAAAGACAATGTAAAGACTACAAAAATAATTATTCGAAGATTTTTTCCCATTTTTATTTTTTTTTAAATTTTTCTTACCTATTTCTTCACATCACTATGAAGTGATGTGAAGAAATAAGGCAACCATTGAAGAGAATGTAAAAAGTGCGGAGTCAAACGTCTTTTGTTTGTAAGATGGAAAAATATATTGCATGTTCAAAAAATGCTAGGAGTTTCTCTGCAGAGAGGGAACAACTAATGATTCAGAAGTGAGGACTAATGTCAGAGCTTTAGTAAAAAGGAAGAGTAAAGAGGTGTGTTTTAGTGAGGGAAAAATGTGTTCATTCATTAGGAAAAGAAAGGCAGAATTTATGGGTATAGATGAATATACAACTTCAAATTTAGTGAAGGGAGAGCTGAGAAGCCATATTCCAGCCCTATTCTGTTTTCTCCCAGGAGGACAAGAAGGGGCTAGATATCAGAGAAGAGAGAAAACCAGCATGAATAGCTGAGCAGAAGGGTAAATTGACAAGAGAAAGAGAAAGAGATTAAAAGCCACAGTGAGATTTGTACTCGTGAAATTAATGGGAGACCAGTCAGCATGGCTGTGTGTATTTCCACATTTACCTGAGAATGTATGTGCTGAGTAGGCGAGAGAATTTTCATTTCAGTGTAGAGGTGGTTTTGACAAGTAAATACAAAAAAAGCAACGGTAGGACAAAGGACTTGAAAATGTATACAAGATACTGATTATAATGATAGACATTGCATCAAAAATAGGTGAGGAGGGATTTGAGGAAATAGTGGGGGTATTGATTGAATCATTGGAATGGAACCTTAGAAAATTTTCTGAGTAGTAGTTTAAGAAGAATGTCTGAATTGATGAATGGAGATGAAGGTGTTGTTGATGAAACAGTTTTGCGTATGATCATGCTATTGAATGAGTAAGGTAGGGAAGACCACAGTGTTATTGGAGGGGAGGAGGTTTAGAATCTCAGATGTCCGCGTATTTTAAACATTATGTGGATATTGAAATGATCAAAAATTAATTCAGCCACCTGATGAAGAAAAATAAAAAGACAAAGCGAGCTTAATACTAAAATCTAAATCATGGGAGGGAGTGTTGCCTGGAGTTACCTAATGATTGCAATGGAAAGATAAGAGTGTATAATATTTTTAAATATCTTTTTGACTGGTATGCTGCCTCATACCTGTAATCTCAGCATGTTGGGAGGCCAAGGCAGGCGACTGCTTGAGCCCAGAAATTTGAGACAAACCTGGGCAACATGGCAAAAACATCTCTCTACAAAAAATACACACACACACACACACACACACACACACACACACACACACAAAGTTAGCCGGGTGTGATGGCACGCCTGTAGTCCCAGTTATTTGAGAGGCTGAAGTGGGAGAATCACTTGAACCCCGGGGGTCAAGGCTGCAGTGAGGTAAGATTGCACTACTGCACTCCAGCCTGACTATAGAGTGGACCCCTGTCTAGGAAAAAAAAAAAGCTACACACACACACACACACACACACACACACACACACACACAGAGTTATATATACACACACACATAGTTATATGCATATATATAAATATATAAATAAATAAATATATATATATAAATAAATAAATAAATATATATATCTGAAGATGCAACGTCCATCTATCTGACGGTGGCAGGTTTTATCCCTCTCATTATTTAACAGTGTAAACTGATGAGTTGGAGGACCAACAGCTGCCTGTTTCTGTAGTGTCTTCTTTTTTGTTATTGTTGTTGTTGTTGTTTGTTGTTGTTGTTGAGGCGGAGTCTCGCTCTGTCGCCCAGGCTAGAGCGCAGTTGCCGGATCTCGGCTCACTGCAAGCTCCGCCTCCTGGGTTCACGCCATTCTCCTGCCTCAGCCTCCCGAGTAGCTGGGACTACAGGCGCCCGCCACCTTGCCCGGCTAGTCGGCTAGTTTTTGTTTGTTTTTTTGTTTGTTTGTTTGTTTTTGTATTTTTTTAGTAGAGACAGGGTTTCACTGTGTTAGCCAGGATGGTCTCGATGTCCTGACCTCGTGATCCGCCCGTCTCGGCCTCCCAAAGTGCTGGGATTACAGGCTTGAGCCACCGCGCCCGGCCGTAGTGTCTTCTTAAACATGCATTTTCCATTCGTTTTAAATAAATATATATATAACTATGTGTGTGTGTGTATATGTATGTGTTTATATATATGGAGAGAGAGATTGTAAAACCCCATACACACACATACACACATACACACACACACACAATTTTTTTCCTCAAAACATAAAGACATAAAATTAGAAAGGAACTAGCAATTAGGAAGATATTTGTAACAAATATAACTAAATGTTGGTAAACTTAATGTATAAAGAATGTATACAAGGACACATGCAAACTTGCAAGAAAATATTACATTCAATTAGAAGTAGATTTATTGAGATACTCAAAGAGGCCATGTGCATTGCTAATAAATAAATGAAAAAAAATGCCCCACTTGAAATGAAATAAAAATTATAAAGTTACCAAAACATTAAAAATGACAATTCTCAACCTTCTTCCAAGTGCAATGAAATAATCGTTTTATCTGAGGTGGCCATTGCACATTTTTAAAAACCAATGTGGTCATATATAGAAAAAGTAAGTATACTCATAATTTTTGCTCTAACTCCAAACATTTCTCCTAAAAAATCAGTGGTTCAAAGATTTATGTTCATATGTATTCTTCAAAACCTTATTTACAATGAAGAATAAGTGAAAATCATGTAAATATTGAGATGGCTGTAGCAAAAGGAATAGGTTTTGTAGATTTACTCTTTAGGCACAAAGTTAGAGAACAGAAAACATGATTGTACAGAGTTTTACTGTTATACATTGTTGTACTCATGGTTGAGTCAACTTGTGGGAGAGAAAGAGAAATAAAAAGAAGTGAGGCTGGGCGCAGTGGCTCACGCCTGTAATCCCAGCACTTTGGGAGGCCACGGCAGGTGGATCACCTGAGGTCGGGAGTTTGAGACCAGCCTGGCCAGGATGGTAAAACCCCATCTCTACTAAAAATACAAAATTAGCCGGGCATGGTAGTGTGTGCCTGTAATCCCAGCTACTCAGGAGGCTGAGGCAGGGAGAATCCCTTGAACCCAGGAAGCGGAGGTTGCAGTGAGCCAAGATGGTGCCACTACACTCCAGCCTCGGCAAAAAGAACGAAACTCCATTTCAAAAAAAATAAATAAAATAATAATAATAATATATAACATTTTCCCAGTTTTCCTGAAAGGAGACTTGTGTTTCTAATAATCTATTTATAAATTATCTTATCTGTTATTACTATTGAAAGCACTGAATGCTACCTAAGTACTTTTTCTCTCTCATTCTAACTTAAAAATCCTTGACTTTTGTATGCCCTCCATAGAGGACCTCGCATAGTGCCACACACCAAAGTTTCCTTTAAGACTTTGAATATATTGCTTGAAGAAATAAACTAGCAGCTGCTTCAATAAAGCCAGGTTTTGTTAGGTGAAGACAATTGCAGCTTTTTTTATTTAAAATATATTAACATATTCTAACAATAGTTGAAACCATCTAAGAATGTCTATAGGCAGTTCCTAGTTGCTTATAGTTTAACTTTTGAAAATGCTGCCCACTAAATTACCTCAGGCATTTTGAGGAAGTTATGAGTTGTTCGCAATTTTCCAGTCTTACACCATGACTTAGGTTTCAGGGTTTCCCAAAGGTTGCTGACAGGTTGTTTTTTGTTTGTTTGTTTTCAGTTGATTAGTTTTAACAGAAACACATAGAGGATATTCTTTTTTAAAAAAAAAAAAAATTCTGTTTCTTTATTATTTTTTATTTTACTTTAATTTCTGGGATACATGTGTAGAATATGCAGGTTTGTTACATAGGTATACATGTGCCATGGTGGTTTGCTGCACCTGTCAACCTGTCATCTAGGTTTTAAGCCCCACATGCTTTAGGTATTTGTCCTAATACTCTCCCTCCCCTTCCCCCACCCTGCGACAGACCCTGGTATGTGATGTTCTCCATATGGAGGATATTCTAAACGAATAATTTAGTGTTTTTGAAACTGCTGCAATTACTATAGTTCAAGGAATATTGGTTCACTTCACGAAGAAAAAAATAAACAATAAATATTTCAGTACCAAGAAATTTCTGTTAGCTTTTATTATTATTTAAACCATACGAAATTGTTATTTATGAAAATTTAAATACAGATCTGGCACGTCAAAATGCTAATTATCCTCATTAAATGTTTAAATGATTTTTATTGCTGAACGATAAATTATTTTTCATCAAATATTTTAAGATTCAAGCCACTCATCTCTTCCTTCATACTTGCTCTGAGACATCATCTATGGTATTATTATCCTATATACTAGGCAAAATTCAGTTAATGCACAACCTTCTACTTTTGCCATAAGCTAATTGGAGAAGTTTTGTAAAATACTTTGCCTGAAGACAGTCATAAAGGGTTGCATCTGGGGCTATCAATTCATTCAAATGAAAGGCCTACAAATACTGCGGAGTATATTCTCACCCATCATTGTGACAGATACTAAGTGAGATAAAGACCACAACCTGTCTGAAGGATTCGAAGTCCATCTATGTGACGGTGGCAGGTTTTATTCCTCTCATTATTTAACAGTGTAAACTGATGAGTTGGAGGACCAACAGCTACCGGTTTCTGTAGTGTCTTCTTAAACATGCATTTTCCATTCATTTTAAATAGGTCTGTTATTTTTCCAACACATTGGACAATCTAACATTTGTTTTTCTTCAGTTAAACTGACATAAGGTCCAGGAAATTTTCTATGTTCACGTGACACAGCTGCATTCTTAAAAATGGGACAATTGTCAGAACAATTAAATTTTCCACTCAATAAGGTAGCACCCAGTTTTCCCCACAAGCTATTATGGAAATAATTTCTTCTTTATTTTGTTTCCCCTGAAGTCATTCTACCAAGGACAGGGCACAGAACGTGAAAGGTGGAAAAGTTTTAGAAGTGAAGCATTTTGATGCCCTCATAAAGGGAGGAAAGGGAGATGAGGCTGCAAGCAAACTGGGAATTGGCTCGAGGTCAGCCAGCTGCTAGTAGGAGCTCTGAGGAATCTGACAGCAGCCACAGAATTTCAGTCCACTGTTCTATTTTCCTGACATGCTGTGTTGTTATAGTTCTGCCTATGAATCAGTTCCTTTTCTCTTTCCAGCCACCCATCAGTACATGTTGTATGTGTATGTGTTTGTGCATGTTATGTATTTATATATATGTGAGTACAAACACAAAGACACAGATACATATGCACTTGTTTTGGTACCTTACCAATTTGACATTGAGGAAATATTTAATATGTTTTCTAAAGAAGCCACTGTTATTTTGAAATGGCTTGTATTTAATCTTGCCTGAAGGGCTTTACATAAAGAGTAGTGGATGACAGTGGTTCTCCAGGAGAAAAATAGTCTGGGGGGACACTTGAAAGGGTAGAACTAATTCCAGTTTCATTTGTCAGTATTATTGATGTTAATACAATTTTGAGGTGATAACAAATTAGGAAGCAGTGTAGAAACAAATAAAGCCATTTCTGTAATTCAAAAAGTATTAGATGAAGTATTTTATTACAGAAAAAATATAAAACATAAAACAAAGGCTTTAGTAATTGGGATATGGAAATTTCTCCTTTTCTCCTTGCCAAGTCTCTATTGAGTTTTCAAAAGTGACTTACAACAATATAACAGTATCTGTATAATAGAGACACAGAAAATAATATGTAATTGTAAAAAAAAAAAATTAAGGAAAACGTCTTATGTCATAACGCCTAAGCGTAGGCTCTTAAATCAGGAAACACTGAATTATTAGAATTAATGTAATAGTATTTACACACACAAGCACACACATATACAAGACACCCCCAACACACAGACAGTTATGCATATTTTATTTTTAGTTTGAAAAGTAACCAATGTCCTTTTAGAGTGCCTGAAAAGTTGCAAATAAATACATCAATTAGGAGAAAACTATCCAAAGTATTGAATAACATGACTGTAAATGTAAACTACTTGCTTCTATTAATTATGCATGGTCAGCATGCTTTTATATGGCTTCATAGTCTACGTGAATTATATTTTCTTGTTTGATCCTCCCAATGGAATTGTGAGATTGGGCAGAAAGAAAACTGAAAATCACTGAAGTTCAGGTATTACATAGCTAGAAAGTGACAGAAATATTGAACCCAGATTTTCCAGTTTTCATGTTTTTTATACTACATCAATGTTTCCCAAGGTTAGGTCCCTGGACCAGTAGCATCAACATCACTCCAAACTTGATAAAGATGCAAATCCTTGGCTGTCAAGTCAAACTTGGGAGGTGGGGTTCAGCCATTTGTATTTTATTTAAATTATTTATGTATTTATTTATTTTTTTAAGATGGAGTCTTGCTCTGTTGCTCAGACTGGAGTACAATGGCGCGATCTCAATTCACTGCAACCTCCGCCTCCCAGGTTAAAGCAGTTCTCCCACTTCAGCCTCCAGAGTAGCTGGGACTACAGGCGTGTGCCACCACTCCTGGCTAACTTTTGTATTTTTAGTAGAGACAGGGTTTTGCCATGTTGACTAGACTGCTCTCAAACTCCTGACCTCAAGTGATCCACCCGTCTCGGCCTCCCCAAGTGCTGAGATTATAGGCATGAACCACCACGCCTGGCCTAGCCATTTGTATTTTACAAAGTTCTCTAGGTGATTCTGATGCACACCCAAGTCTGAAAACTTATTTGATTTCTCAAATAAGTACCCTTTTATCCAAATTCATTCTATTGCCTTATGGAAGCAGTGTAGGGATAAAATTCAGTCCAGTGTAAAATGTTTCAATATGTGATATGTTCTAATGTAGAGTTGATTTTGTTTAAATAATTATTTTTCATTTATTTTGTGTAGATTTATTTCTTTTCCATACAAGACTTCCTAATATTTGGAAACACTTACACCTTCACTACTGTTGCCATCCTTTCCAAATTGAAAATTAATACCTGTGACATGAGAACCAAAGAAAATATTTTAATTAAAATTTTCTTAGAAAGCAGGTGTATTTGTTTCCCATTGCTGCTAAAACAAATTACTACAAACTTAGTGATTTAAAACAGATCTATTCTGTTACCATTCTGGAGGTCAGAAATCTAAAATCAAGATGCCAGAAGTTCTGTGTCTGCCGGAGGGTGAAGGGGAGAATCCATGTCCTTTTCCAGTTTCTAAATCATGCTGCCTTTCTTGGTTAGTAGCCTTTTCCTCAAATCCCTCCAACCACTTGCTTCTCTCATCATTGTCCATCTCCTGCTACCACAGATTCTCCTGCTTCCTTTTACAGAGGAACTTTGTAATGATCCAGGATAAACTCTATCAACATATTTAATTTATTCACATCTACAGAGTCCCTGTTACCATGTAAAGTAATATGTTCATAGGTTTTAGGCATTGGAACCTGGACATCTTTGGGCATGAGGAGGTGCATTATGCAGCCGACCACACCAGGGTAGGTGTGGTTGATATTATTTGACAATGATACTTCAGTATCAATTTAGGGCACGAAGTCAGAGGCAACAGAAACCAACAACTGTAGTAGTTTCACACAGTAGAGAAACTCAGGTGAAACTGAAGTCAGAAATACCTAAAGACAAATGGATTCGTGCCAGTGAGCTAAGGAACATTATGTGATACTTTTTGCACTGTACTGTAATTATTTGTCTACTAGTCTGTCTTATTAAACTCCTAACACTGTTAAGAGACACCCACATTTCCTTCAGGAGTTTTGCAATTTCTGACTAATCTCCATGTCCAACGACTAATAACCCCTCAGTAAAATTTAGTTAGATATTAATGTCAATAAAATGAAATTTTTTCACTTAAACAGTCATGGAATGTTAGTAAAAGACAGTTTATTACTATTAATCTGATTTGTTTTGCTTAAAAGTTTGTTTTTGTGTTTGGTTTTACAGATTTTTTTTTTTTGAATAAGGAAAGTCATAAAATATGCTAGGTGTTTAAGATTCAATAATATGCATGAGACATACCAAGGCTGATGAAAAAAAATGAGCATAAAAACTTGGAAGAGTTAAACTTTGTAAAATTAAGGAAGAATTACATTAGAATGCCAATTGAAAATAGAAACCTGAATGTGAAATGTAGCGTGTATTCTTTAAAGCAAGACAGTAGAAAATCTATTGGACTATATCAGAATAAGATGTAAACTTTAGCTCTGAAATTTATATTGTTATGAGAAAACAACAATCTAATAAAGAAGAATATATCATTATTCTTTATTGTTGAAGACTTATTTGGAGAGACATTAAAAATATTCATAAATTCTTCACTCCCTTCATTTTAAAACTAGGAATCTAAGGCCTGGAGATAACGTGTAGTCTGAATTGTTTAAATGAATAAATGAAAAACAACTGATTTATAGGAAACTTACCAAAACAGACAAGTGGGAAAAGCAAAATTTTCCTGGCGTTGACATTTTTCATCTTTGCTATATTTTGTGAGATGATATAATGACACAACCATATTTAATGCAGCAGTTTTTATTGCTCCTTTGTAGACAATTGTTCCAATAACTGTTTACTATTGCTGGCATCATAGGAAGAAAATTGTATACCTCAGCTGTTGTCCTCCCTGTGGCTGTAATGAAGTCCCTGTTGTAATCTAATTGTATCGACTTAGCAGGAAAGTGGAATTATAATTGACAATATAGAGCCAAGCAAATTGCACTATCAGAAGAGACATGCTGACTTAAGTCCCGTTGACATGAATGTCAAAAGTGCTTTTTATAATGGCTAAAGTTTATTTTCTCTAAATTATTAAACTTTCAATTTGTTTGAGTTCTTTGTAGGTTCTGGATATTAGCCCTTTGTCAGATGAGTAGATTGCAAAAATTTTCTCCCATTCTGTAGGTTGCCTGTTCACTCTGATGGTAGTTTCTTTTGCTGTGCAGAAGCTCTTTAGTTTAATGAGATCCCATTTGTCAATTTTGGCTTTTGCTGCCGTTGCTTTTGGTGTTTTAGATATGAAGTCTTTGCCCATGCCTATGTCCTGAATGGTATTACCTAGGTTTTCCTCTAGGATTTTTATGGTATTAGGTCTAACATTTAAGTCTCTAATCCATCTTGAATTAATTTTCGTATAAGGAGTAAGGAAAGCATCCAGTTTCAGCTTTCTACTTATGGCTAGCCAATTTTCCCAGCACCATTTATTAAATAGGGAATCCTTTCCCCGTTTCTTGTTTCTCTCAGGTTTGTCAAAGATCAGATGGCTGTAGATGTGTGGTATTATTTCTGAGGACTCTGTTCTGTTCCATTGGTCTATATCTCTGTTTTGGTACCAGTACCATGCTGTTTTGGTTACTGTAGCCTTGTAGTATAGTTTGAAGTCAGGTAGCGTGATGCCTCCAGCTTTGTTCTTTTGACTTAGGATTGTCTTGGAGATGCGGGCTCTTTTTTGGTTCCATATGAACTTTAAAGCAGTTTTTTCCAATTCTGTGAAGAAACTCATTGGTAGCTTGATGGGGATGGCATTGAATCTATAAATAACCTTGGGCAGTATAGCCATTTTCATGATATTGATTCTTCCTATCCATGAGCATGGTATGTTCTTCCATTTGTTTGTGTCCTCTTTTATTTCACTGAGCCGTGGTTTGTAGTTCTCCTTGAAGAGGTCCTTTACATCCCTTGTAAGTTGGATTCCTAGGTATTTTATTCTCTTTGAAGCAATTGTGAATGGAAGTTCATTCATGATTTGGCTCTCTGTTTGTCTGTTACTGGTGTTTAAGAATGCTTGTGATTTTTGCACTTTGATTTTGTATCCTGAGACTTTGCTGAAGTTGCTAATCAGCTTAAGGAGATTTTGGGCTGAGACAATGGGGTTTTCTAAATATACAATCATGTCATCTGCAAAGAGGGACAATTTGACTTCTTCTTTTCCTAACTGAATACCTTGATTTCTTTCTCTTGCCTGATTGCCTTAGCCAGAACTTCCAACAGTATGTTGAATAGGAGTGGTGAGAGAGGGTATCCCTGTCTTGTGCCAGTTTTCAAAGGGAATTTTTCCAGTTTTTGCCCATTCAGTATGATGTTGGCTGTGGTTGTCATAAATAGCTCTTACAAATTTACAAGAATAAAACAAACAACCCCATCAAAAAGTGGGCAAAGGATATGAACAGACATTTCTCAAAAGAAGACATTCATACAGCCAACAGACACATGAAAAAATGCTCATCATCACTGGCCATCAGAGAAATGCAAATCAAAACCACAATGAGATACTATCTCTCACCAGTTAGAATGGTGATCATTAAAAAGTCAGGAAACAACAGGTGCTGGAGAGGATGTGGAGAAATAGGAACACTTTTACACTGTTGGTGGGATTGTAAACAAGTTCAACCATTATGGAAAACAGTATGGCGATTCCTCAAGGATCTAGAACTAGATGTACCATATGACCCAGCCATCCCATTACTGGGGATATACCCAAAGGATTATAAATCATGCTGCTATAAAGACACATGCACACGTATGTTTATTGTGGCACTATTCACAATAGCAAAGACTTGGAATCAACCCAAATGTCCATCAGTGACAGACTGGATTAAGAAAATGTGGCACATATACACCATGGAATACTATGCAGCCATAAAAAAGGATGAGTTTGTGTCCTTTGTAGGGACATGGATGCAGCTGGAAACCATCACTCTTAGCAAACTATCACAAGAACAGAAAACCAAAGACTGCATGTTCTCACTCATAGGTGGGAACTGAACAATGAGATCACTTGGACTCTGGAAGGGGAACATCACACACCGGGGCTTATCATGGGGAGGGGGGAGGGGGGAGGGATTGCATTGGGAGTTATACCTGATGTAAATGACGAGTTGATGGGTGCTGACGAGTTGATGGCTGCAGCACAGCAACATGGCACAAGTATACATATGTAACAAACCTGCATGTTATGCACATGTACCCTAGAACTCAAAGTATAATAATGAATAAAAACAAACAAACAAACAAACAAAAAATAAAACTTTCCAGCATTAAAACTATGCAGGAAGTTTTATATTTTGAGTTAAAACTTTGATCTTTAATTTTTTACTGCCATTCATTCATAGTGAAATAATTTAAAAGTTAATGTTATCAATAACCACTTATGCAAACATCTTATGATTCTTAAAATAAATTTGAAGAATAAAATATTGTGCTTACATCACAGACTATTTAGTGTATAATTTACTTTTTGAGGATAAAACGTCTTTTCTAGGTTTTGAGCAGGGTTTTAAAATATTTTTTGTATCTTTTCAATTAGGCCTTTATAACTCAACTATTAGAAAACTTAGGAAATACAAAAGCTCTGGAAATGAGCATTATGATGTGAAATATAAGATTCACAACCTATCAATTCATTTGTTTAAAAGGGGCCTGGATTATTAAGGTTAGGAATTTCAGTAAAACATAATATTTAATTTGTAAGTAGACTTAGTCTGCAATTTCCAGAAGAATCAGAGAAGTATCCAAATCTTTAAAAAGAAGGATCAAATTTATAGGTAGTTTATTTGATATTGTTAAATAATTGCAATCCTTTCAACTATTTATAATCATATTTATGAAGAGAGAAAATAAAAGACATTGAATAGTGAACAAGATTTATTAGATGACTCTGGTCTCTTTCCCTGTTTCTCATTTATTATTGCACAATATTGAGAAGTCTCTTGGAATCTCATTTTTGCCAGAAAAAAAATGATGGCATAATATTTGTGAAAAGTGTTACCTAAAGAAAAATTTGTGTGTGCATGTATTTATGACTTTATATACATTATATAGAACATGTATATGGCATATATAGTATATCTACTTTATAATATATATTATTCATAATATGAATACATATTTATGATGTCATATTTTCATATATATTATAAAGTACATATACTATGTTACATATTGTATATACTATGACAGTATATAGTATAATGTCATATATAGTACATATAATATATACTGTTTATACCTATATATGTACCAGGAAATATATCTACAAAGAGAAAATACAACTCAATTGAAGATTTTAATGGTTTTGCCATTTGTTCTTTCATTTTTATAAAATACACTTTAAAACAAACTCTAGTCCACTATTTGAATTATAAGCAATAATATAGCAAGAAGAAATAATAGAGCAAATAATAAAAAACATAATTTTAAAGAATTAACATCACGTATCTGAGTGAAATAACTTGATTTTATTCTTCATAATGCATACTACAGTGCTGTACATATAATGAAGCACAGACAACAATATTTCTGGACCAATTAAAATGTATTCCTTACATCTTTTAGGAAAATTCTTCCAGATATTTCCAAAATAGTAAAAATTGCTTTGTCATGAGCTTCTTTATAATTTTTTCTTAAATTCCTATTCATGTGCTAAGGAATTTATGACTTACCACCCTATATTGTTTTTGCTTTTTTATTCATATCCTCTGTCCTAGTGGACGTAAGATATTTAAATCTATGTCTTTTGGATTCGAAGTGTCCATAGCATATTTTTGAATGATGTGAAAATATGAAAATACTTGATTATTATTGTGTGGTGGTCATTTTTTACCAAAGAACGATCCTCATCAATTTGGGAAGTCAATTCTTACTACTGTACCCACATAAACTAGTGAAGGAAGAAGGAAAACCCACTATTCAGGCAGGTCAGTTGAATCACTCCATAGGTCAAAGAGTTGGCTTCATAATCATCAAATTGCTCTTAAAACCGGGTGAAAGGAATTACAGGAGTCAATAAAGACACCTGGACTAAGAAGTTTGTTTCAAATTCTATCAGTGCCATATCTAGTTGGCAAAAATATGGAAGATTTCTTCTTGGCCTTAATTTCCCCATAAGTAAAATGAGAGTGATGGATAATATATTTCAAGATTTACCCATATACATCTCCCTAGTAGAATAGTTTGTGCTATATATATATTTTTTTCCTCTAATTTCTTAAGAATATTTATAGGGTTGTAGTCCATTGCAGGACCTATCTATGTTCCTCCAAATTAAATGTAACTATTAATACTATGCATAATAATAATAAAGTTTAGATTAGTCATACTTCTTCCTTGATTTTAAAAATAAGAAATCTAAAGTTCAAAGAGATCAAGTAATTTGCTCAAGATTTATTTTTGAAAGATTGCAGCAGTATTGTCTAAAATTCAATTATGTCTGATTCTAAAGCTATAGTGTCTAAATATAATATTATATGTTTTTCTTTCTTCAGACATTTCTGGTGACTGTCATTAAGTTTGGTTCATATTATTAGGAAATGAGTTCTAAGTCAGTAGGTTACGTATGAACATTTCCATTTTTAGCAAACATCACCCAAGCCATTCAGTATGCTACATTCAGCAAAGGTCATACAATTGATGGAAGGGTGAAAGAAGAATGCATATTTTAGTGGTAGGCAAAAAAGAGAAAAAAGAATTCATTGTACTCATCATACGTCACACCAAATGTAAGGATATGAATTATATTTGACAAGTTTTCCATGTCATAGTCAGAGGTAGTATCCATTATAATTATTTTCCCTTTAATTAGAGACTAAGACTGAGGATGAGTTTGTCAAATCTCAGAGGGTAAAATTAATTAATAACATTCTAAAAATGATTTATATTTTCATGTTATTTAAAAAAATTATTTGGCGTCAATCTATTAGACTACACAGACTACATTTCTTACTGAGAATTCTTTTATAAGACAGTTAAAATTCAGAGATGATATTTCTTCTATTCTGTTCCTCCTCCCTTCCTAACTTTTTTCTTATTTCTTGCTTTTTTTGCCATTTTCTCTTTTATTTTCTCATTTTTACTTTAACTATTTTATTTGCCCAAGTAGGTTACACATTGTATTTGTTCATGAAAATAAGCTTTGTTGTAATATTTGAATCACTTAAAATGTTCTGTGGCAAACTAGTGAACTAATTTATCATTATTGTTTATTATTCTGATTATTATGTATTCATTGAATAAATCAAAGTTTTCCTTTCTTTACTTTCCAATGACGCATTTACCTATATCATAAATTTTGAAATCTCTTAGTGGTGTTAATTCAAGAAACTTATTTATTGATTGTGCTGATGAATACTTTCTTGGCAACATTAAATCTAGTATACCATATCTGAAATCTTGATTTTATGCAAATCCACTCCTTTAAAGACAGATTGGGACTTTTAGGAGACGGATGAGGCAGTTTTTTTTTTTTTTTCCTTCTTCTGAGTAATCAGTGGCCATTCCTGAAAACTTTTATCATATTCCAATTTGGTCTGATAACATAAACACAAAATTCTTATTAATATACCTGAAACAGTCTGAATTAATGATCTCTAGCAAAAATGTTTGAAATATATATGTATATAAATTAATTCTGTATAAAAATTTGTAATAGTATCGCTCAATTTTTTTAAACATCGTTTTGTAAAGATGCCACTGAGAGCCATTGAGAAAGATGTCACCCACGAAGTATTCTATAAAATTGACAAGGAAACAGTGGATACAATTTTGAGTCTCTTACAAGTTTGCCCAAAAACTCAGTTTATAATACAATGCATTTGGTAAACACAAATAGCAAAACTGCTTGCTGAAATATTTTCATATTTGTTATTTTGAGCCTGTTAAAAAGAAGACCTTTTGTCAGTTTCATATTGCTGATTTATGGATTACAGTTAGCATTGAACATCATTTAAAAATCAGTGACCTAAGACATAACAAAATTAATAAAAGAGAGGTGAAGTATTAGATCCGCTTCCTATTAAATTGGCTGCATATATTCTATTCATGGCTGCAATAAGGCTTTCACTGTGTGGCTAAGCAAAACAGCATGTGCTGTTGAAAAAGTTACTAATGATATATAAACAAGTTGTAAGCATATCTTAAAATTAATTTTTGGTAGAGGGAGGGTCTCCCTATGTTGTCCAGCTTGTCTCAAACTCCTGGGCTTAAGCCATCTTCTTGCCTTGTCTCCCAAAGTACTGGGATTATGTGTGTGAGCCACAATACCCAACCTTTTTTTGTTGCGTTTTTTCTTTTTTGTCTTTTTTTTTTTTTTAGCTCCAAATGCAAGTGTTGATAATTTCATATTAACGCATTCATGGAATGCATTTTACAATATTTTCTTATTAAACATTTTTTTAAAGGCTTTTTTTTTTTTAATCTGGCTATATCTTCTGCTAAGCTTTGGTTTAAACTTTATTATCACTTAGCAGTTGTGTAAACCCCTCTCATTATGTAATGAGGAAATTTTATATGACACATACATAAAATATGTATTACAGACTGGATATATTAAGTCTTTAATGCTTATGCCTAACTTTAGTAATTGTTATCTTGGTTGTAAAACAAATGAGTAATAAAATCCAAGTTTATTTTTTTAATGTAAGAAACACATAAGGATATTCTGTAAACAATATGATTTTCCAAAAAGTATATTTTAGTAGATTTGCTGGATATGATAAATGACATGACCTTGTATAATTTGCAAGTTAACTAGGTAATCACCACCACCAACTTTATTAACCTGCCAGAATTTACTCTTTTTAATTATATTCTATGACAGTAGCATTTGAGGAAATTGGCTAAGAAAATTGGGAAGGAAACAAAGTAGAACTAATTTATGAATAATATTATGCTTGATACTGAAAACGTAGATATTTCATAAAATAAATTAAAGTTATAAACAATACGTTTTTAGTACCAATATTGTCATCCACTTAAACATGCTGTTTTGACCACAGTAATGAGACATTCTGAGGTCCTTCCTTGGAAAGCTTTTCTTTGCCTAACTTTGCATCACTTTGCATTTATGATGAATATTTATTTTTCTTATTAGTTTCATTTGTTTTTTAATTAAAAATGCTTAAAATTATAATATGTAAAATTAATAAATCAAAGCATATTTTGCGCTGGGCGTGGTGGCTAACGTCTGTAATCCCAGCACTTTGGAAAGCCTAGGCGGGTAGATTGCTTGAGCCCAGGAGTTGAGACCAGCCTGGCCAACATGGCAAAACCGTGTCTCTATTAAAAACACAAAAATTAGCCTGTCATGGTGACGCACGCCTGTAGTCCCAGCTACTTGGGAGGCTGAGACACAAGAATCACTTGAGCCCTGGAGGCAGAGGTTGCAATCAGCAGAGATCAGGCCACTGCACTCCAGCCTGAGTGACAGAGTGAGACTCTGAGGGAAAAACAAAAAACAAAACAAACAAACAAACAAAAACCCAAAACGTATTTTATATATGCAGCATACATTTTCAATTAATTTAATGATTACAGCATGAAATCTAAGACAACGATGATTATGAAGCAGAATTATTCTCAGCCGCATGTATAGTTAATAGGATCAACTAGACCGTTATCCTTTTAACTTAGTATTGCTGTACATTTTGTTTTAAATAAAATTATCTTTACATGATTGCCCCCTATTCTTTTTCATTTGTTTTTGGAGATATAATGCCACCAGGTGACTCTCTTGGATTTTGTTCTTTGTCTTAGAAAATTGAAATAAAAGCAACTGTGTGGCCAACTTCACTACTGCATGATTTACTGAAGGTGATTTATTAATAAATCTACTTCTTGAGTACTCATGGTTTGCTGGGAAACAGAATTGACAATCACATGAACTTTTTGCTTTGTTTTCATTGAATTATCTTACCTCTTTTGTGGCAATAACCAATTAATCGTTGAATATTAAATGTATCAAGAAACATTACATAATTTTTTGTTAACATTTGAACTCTTTGTGACATTAATTTCGATTGTAATTATATTTTCTTTTAGAGAATGCATCTGATATATTTTTCATAAAGTAATAACCTTTGTAGGCTGAGAGTAAAACTTTAAAAGACACTAAAATACTTTAATAGGTTTATTTTTGCCTTTGTTCCATTTCAAGTCTCTTAACAATTAGGAATATTGCAACCTTTGGGGAAATACTGTATGTATAATATGGGAGTCATAATGTATTGAAATAGTTGTGTAGCCCTGCAATGAAAATAGAGAAGATAGAAGTGTAAACATTATAATTTATCATTTTCAGAACTACAAAGGTAAAATAAATAGAGTATGAAATTTTATTCATCAAAATCTTGGCTGAATAGTCACAGAGCTACAGCTGATGATTCAAGATGAATAATACAAATATATTAAACAAAAACACTATGAAGTTTTCACATTTGAGTGGGGAAAATAACTGTAGAACCAGAAGAATATTTCTTGAAATGTACATTTAATGCCAAAGCTAAATTTTACCGAGAGTTTCCTTGTTATCATAACAAAAAGCTAATGTTTATTAGTAGAGATTATCTAAATGCAGGGATCAGTTAAGTACTGACCTTTTCAGAATACTTCACATTTATTCTGTGACCTTGAAGCATCCTCACCCTGTAAGTTGAATGAGTTAGAATTTTTCTATTTCTTCTAGCCCAATGTTGTAGTAAGTACCTGGGCTCAAGATTTATGCAAACCTAGTTGCTTCATAAGTCTTAAGATTTATTTGACAAATGACTGTAAGTAAATTTCCTAACCTCACATATTCTGTTTCTTTCTGTAAAATTGGGAATAATAGTACTTATCTCTGTCATTGTGATCATACAGTGAATATTGTATGTGCTATTTCCTAGCCCAATTCCTGTCATGGAAAATGTGTTTAATAACTGTTTTCTACCTGCCCCTTTCCCTTCTTTATGTATAATTATGGAATTCTACTAAATTCTAGGCACTACTCTAGTTACTAAGAATAAAAATATTAAATTTAGCATGTTTTTGGCCCTAAAAACCCCACAACTCTTTTATTTTCACTTTTGACATCTTTGCTCAAAATAAAATTACTTTGTAACCGAATCACTTGTAATTACCTTGTTTCCTCATGTCAAATTTCTCATCTGTCTTCCCACTTTCCTTATGTCAATGCTCACAATACATTAATGATATGTATGTAGTCACTAGGTCAGATTCCTCCAATATTCTCTGTTACACATGCATTATTTATCGTACATCTTAAAAATCTTAGCCTAGAGTATAAGCTCTCCAAGATCTCTAACCCAAATCCACATCATAAAAATCAAGTCATACTCTCAACCTACTTACCACGAACCATAATTTGCAAATTCCACCTTTCATGACTTTCTCATGTTACCCCTGCCTTCTGTGCCTTGAGCATCATATCCTCTCTTTTCAGGATCTGTATAAATTCTACTTGTCTTTCAATGCTATATCAAACTCATCTGCCTCTCAAGTCTAACACCTTCTGCCATTGAAATCTATGTGGTTTGTAGCAGTGATTTCATGCCTCAGTCTACAATTTACATTAACATTTAATATTTAAGTAGATGTTGAGCTCCTTGAGAACAAGAATAGCACTTATATTCTTGCATCTGTAACAGATTCATGCCCAGAAAAGAAAAAAAAAAGCACAATGTTACATTTAATACCTGCCCTGTTACAAAAATAATTTAAGGCATCATATCTAATTGCATGTATCAAAATGGGAAAATAGAAATTTTTGAGATAAGAAAGACCAAATAAATAAGAGCTAAATTATTTTTAATATATATGTATCTTTTGTCATATAAATTATTTTGAAGATAATTGAATATTATATAGACAGACATGCTTATTGATAAATAATTGATATTTTTACTCTCTGAAAAGTATTAAGGACAAATTATTCACAGAAGACTTTTCATCTCTACTGGAATTTTTAAGAGTGTGGTAACTTTCAGAAGTTCATCTGACTTATAAACTCCCCTAAAAATAGATGATTATATATTATTATATGTGCATATATGTATGTATATATGTGTGTAAATATGCGTAAATATACACTTCATTTGTAATAATGTACAGTTGAGTGCTGACCCCCACATCGTTGAAAATTTTTCTATAAATTTTGACTCGCCCCAAACATAACTACTAATAGCCTACCAATGTTAATTGACTGTTTATATTATCAGTAAAGCTTCTTTTGACTGCTTATGTTACCAGTAGCATGTATTTTGTAGGTTATATTTTTATATAATATATTCTTATATAATCAAAGTAGAGAAATAAAATGTTACTTAAAAATCACAAGAAAGAGAAAATATAGTTATTATTTGTTAAGCAGAATTAGATCATCGTAAAGTTCTTCATGCTCTTCATCTTCACGTTGAGTGGGCTGAGGAGGAGGGAGAAGAGGAAGGATTTGTCCCTCTGTGTCAACAGCGGCAGAGGCAGAAGAGGTGGAGGAGGTAGAACAGAAAGCATGAGAGACAGGCACACTCAGTCTAACTTTTATTGAAAAAGTCTGCTTATAAATGGATCCATGAAATTCAAACCCCTGTTGTTGTAGCATCACCTGTGTATAAAAAGCAATTAATTAAAGAGTTTTTTTTTTTTGAAGTAGTATACTTCAGTTTTCTTTTTGTTCATTCATTTCATTTGATGTGTTTCCCTTATCACTATCCTCAATCTTTTGCAAAGAGCTCTGCCATAATTGACAATATGGGGAGTTGCAGTAAGTGCTTTGCTTTTTGTCCTTAGAGAAGAATAGTAACTCTTGGTGATGCTTTCTGGGCTCTGAAGAAACATTATGCTAAACACGAGTGATGCCGTTTTGTCTCTGGACAAGCAAAGGTGGTTCACTCTATGCCATTCCCAGGTGTTTATTACTTAATGTTGTGGGCTTGGGAAGGTTTTTCTTCATTTAGACTCTAAAATAAGTCAGATCTAATAATGCACATTGAGCACTGTGGGAAAAGAAAAAATAAAATAGTAACCAAAGGCCAGGTGCAGTGGCTCAAGCCTGTATTCCCAGCACTTTGGAAGGTCGAGGTGGGCTGTTCGCTTGAGGCCAGGAGGTCAAAACCAGCCTAGCTAACATGGGGAAACGCAATATCTACTAAAAATACAAAAATCAGGCAGGTGTGGTGGTGGTTCTTGTAATCCTAGCTAGTCGCGTGGCTGAGGCAGGAGAATCGCTTGAACCTGGGAGGTGGAGTTTGCCAGTAAGCTGAAATGGCACCACTGCACTCCAGCCTGGGCGACAGAGTGAGATCCTGTCTCAAAAGTAAATAAGTAAATAAATAAATAATAATTAGTAACCAAAGTACGAGACAACTTCCTTAGCCTTAGTATTTTACTATTTTAGAGGGAAGTACCTCACAGGGTACCTGTATCAGTGTAATGCACTAGCTGTGGTTCTCAAAAAAGGCATTTACTACTGAAATTGCCATTAATTTCAATTTACTTCTCCTTTGAAAGAGAGAAAGGATTGTAAGCATGAGCAAATTGTGCTTGAATGAGTAAGCCCTAATCAACCGTGATGCTCCTATGCCTGGAGCCTGGGAGAAGAAGGCTCCCTCCGTCTCTCCAGGCAACTACTACAATTTAATCAGAATAGGCACAAGTGACAGAATCCATTTGCCACGTATGTGCTAAACAGTTCTTACAGCTTGGTTAAAGCATTGCTTCGTAAATGAATAAGCCATAATTATTTGCCAAATAATTATTTGCCAAAAGCTTTCCCAAATTTTTTTAAACTTTCATTTTGTCCTAATCCGTGTATTGATAAATATAACTCTGATTTCTATTATGAAAAGTCCAGTTGTATTTCCAATTTATTTTCTCCATGAAAATGGGATTTTATTTCTATAATTTTATTAATTATAATTTTATTTCTATAAAATAAAATCCCATTTTTAATTTTTTTTGGTTTGTTTTTTTTTGTTGGTTTGTTTATTTTTATACTAACACGATCCTCTAAATATTTCCCTTAGAATTTTTCTTCAGATAATTATAAGAATCATTTTAATACACTTACAAGCTCTTACTTCTATTTAACTGTGAGTATTTTAAAAGGTTTATATTATTAAACCCTTCCATTTAAAGTATTACTATTTCTTAAACTTCAAAAATGAGTTCTTGAAACTTACTCAGAGAACTGAAAAATCAGAGTAGAAATCAGTACACAATTCTACAATTTATTTTAGCACTGATAGTCAAAATTATCATGATAGTTAAGATTCCTAGTTTCAAAAATAATAGCCCTGTGTATTCCTGTCTACTGGCGACTCATTTTACTATTAGGCTGCATTTGCCTTTTCTTTCACAGCCTAACTGAGCAATTCTGTATTTGTGATTATGTTATTAGGTCTGCTTTCTCCAGGACCTTTCTTTCCTTCATACTGTCTTTGTGTTGGATAGCAGTAAAATGGGCTATGCATGAAAGAACCTTCAGCCAAACAGGCCTTCAGTGCTTCAAAGCCACTCGTGGTTAACTGCTCCTTAAATCATTTCGGCAGAGAACCACAATACTCAATAGAACAAATATACTAATCTTAAACCTTCACACTCTCCAGTGCATAAAACACCTGCTTAGATTCAGGGGAACTTGTAAGGATTTTTCAGTCTCTTTATCTAAATGTAGAACTGCACCTAACTTAGATACCCAAAAGGGAACCAAGAGAAAAATATTATGATGCCTATGAACGTAAAACTCATGTACTTGTTATGGTATCATATGACATTCCCTAGCCACTCCCTGAACCTCAACTAATTTTCTTTGTCCAGAATTCTAATTAATCTAACTGCCCAAAGCAGAGAATAGTGGGGCAATTTAACAAATTTGAAGATACAGGATGTAAATGTAGTAAAAAAGTAATTTATAGAAAGCTAGTATTCCCCGAATCTGTATATTTTCATGCTGCCATATTTGTATAAATTTCCCCAAAAGTTTCACTAACTTTAATAATGTATAGAATCAGGGAAGTCATTCAGTTATTGATTCAAATAAAAGGATCTATACTACTTCACTTGATTCAGAAAAAATGTACAAGATACAATGCTTGATAGAGGGTGTGTTAAGGGAGTGAGTCATTGTTTCGCTATGGAATTAGAAAGATTGAGAACATGCATTTCTGATTAAGGTTTCTGTTTTATAATTTACATTCATGTGCTATTTCAGTTTGTATTTTATAAATACTTAAACGTATTTAATCACACTTGTTCCTCTGTATCTTGAGAGAGTAACTGATTTAGTAAAGCATTCAACGCTTGAGATGACTTTAGTAACATTGGCTGTTGACGTTTTAGCTAATAGAGTATAAATAAAAAATGACAAATGGCCCTAAGATTTCAATACTTTATTTGCTCTTTCTGTTGCTGGGGGAAAAAATTAATTATTTAAACATTTACTTTGAGCTTACTATGTGCAAATAATGATATTACTGGAGGAAGGGATAAAAACAAAGATCATTAAATTCTACATATTAAACCTAGATAACTTTTTAAAATGTAGAGTATGTATACTTCCTAGATCCTAAAGTAAATGATGGAAGAGTAGGAAAAGAGTTATCCATAAAAAAAAACATATATTTTCAACAACTAAAATTAATTAAATGTGAAAAATTTACAAATTGGATGCTATTAAGTTCACATATCTAATTTGTAAACAGAGAGATAATGTCTTAATGACTATACTAGACCCTTATGTGCCAGGATTTTTCTTTATGGACTAATGAATCCAAATTTTATTTACTGTTACCATGAATCATTTTGGAGAAATTTGTTGAAATTACAAGTAATCTCCCTTATTAATCACTGAATTTTCTGAAATTGACCTCAGAATGTGCCCTGGAGTTCATCGATGATTTTAGCACTAATACGTATTAATCTTTTTTAAAATTAATATATATGCTTCTTTATTAACACATTGAATAACAGGATCTAGCTTGGGTCTACTAACATTGTAATTCTTTTTTTTTATTATTATACTTTAAGTTCTAGGGTACATGTGCACCACGTGCAGCTTTGTTACATATGTATACATGTGGCATGTTGGTGTGCTGCACCCATTAACTCGTCATTTACATTAGATATATCTCCTAATGCCGTTCCTCCCCCTTGCCCCCTCCCCACCATAGGACCCAGTGTGTGATGTTCCCCTTCCCGAGTCCAAGTGATCTCATTGTTCAGTTCCCACCTATGAGTGAGAACATGCGGTGTTTGGTTTTCTGTTCTTGCCATAGTTTGCTGAGAATGATGGTTTCCAGCTGCATCCATGTCCCAAAAAGGACACGAACTCATCCTTTTTTATGGCTGCATAGTATTCCATGGTGTATATGTGCCACATTTTCTTAATCCAGTCTGTCACTGATGGACATTTGGGTTGATTCCAAGTCTTTGCTATTGTGAATAGTGCCACAATAAACATACGTGTGCATGTGTCTTTATAGCAGCATGACTTATAATCCTTTGGGTATATACCCAGTAATGGGATGGCTGGGTCAAATGGTATTTCTAGTTCTAGATCCTTGAGGAATCGCCACACTCTCTTCCACAATGGTTGAACTAGTTTACAGTCCCACCAACAGTGTAAAAGTGTTCCTATTTCTCCACATCCTCTCCAGCACCTGTTGTTTCCTGACTTTTTAATGATCGCCATTCTAACTGGTGTGAGATGGTATCTCATTGTGGTTTTGATTTGTATTTCTCTGATGGCCAGTGATGATGAGCATTTTTTCATGTGTCTGTTGGCTGTATGAATGTCTTCTTTTGAGGAATGTCTGTTCATATCCTTTGCCCACTTTTTGGTGGGGTTGTTTTTTTCTTGTAAATTTGATTGAGTTCCTTATAGGTTCTGTATATGAGCCCTTTGTCAGATGAGTAGATTGCAAAAATTTTCTCCCATTCTGTAAGTTGCCTGTTGACTCTGATGGTAGTTTCTTTTGCTGTGCAGAAGCTCTTTAGTTTAATGAGATCCCATTTGTCAATTTTGGCTTTTGTTGCCATTGCTTTTGGTGTTTTAGACATGAAGTCCTTGCCAATGCCTATGTCCTGAATGGTATTGCCTAGGTTTTCTTCTAGGGTTTTTATGGTTTTAGGTCTAACATTTAAGTCTCTAATCCATCTTGAATTAATTTCCATATAAGGAGTAAGGAAAGGATCCAGTTTCAGCTTTCTACTTATGGCTAGCCAATTTTTCCAGCACCATTTATTAAATAGGGAATCCTTTCCCCATTTCTTGTTTTTGTCAGGGTTGTCAAAGATCAGACAGCTGTAGATGTGTGGTATTATTTCTGATGGCTCTGTTCTGTTCCATTGGTCTATATCTCTGTTTTGGTACCAGTACCATGCTGTTTTGGTTACTGTAGCCTTGTAGTATAGTTTGAAGTCAGGTAGCATGATGCCTCCAGCTTTGTTCTTTTTGTTTAGGATTGTCTTGGCAATGTGGGGTCTTTTTTGGTTCTATATGAACTGTAAAGCAGTTTTTTCCAATTCTGTGAAGAAAGTCATTGGTAGCTTAATGGGGATGGCATTGAATCTATAAATTACCTTGGGCAGTATGGCCATTTTCACAATATTGATTCTTCCTATCCATGAGCATGGTATGTTCCTCCATTTGTTTGTGTCCTCTTTTATTTCACTGAGCAGTGGTTTGTAGTTCTCCTTGAAGAGGTCCTTTACATCCCTTGTAAGTTGGATTCCTAGGTATTTTATTCTCTTTGAAGCTATTGTGAATGGGAGTTCATTCATGATTTGGCTCTGTTTGTCTGTTACTGGTGTTTAAGAATGCTTGTGATTTTTGCACATTGATTTTGTATCCTGAGACTTTGCTGAAGTTGCTAATCAGCTTAAGGAGATTTTGGGCTGAGACAATGAGGTTTTCTAAATATACAATCATGTCATCTGCATACAGGGACAATTTGACTTCTTATTAATCTTAACTCTAATTAAATTATATTCACCTTTTTTCCAAGTCTCCCAAACTTCTTTTGAGTGGGACAATAATATATAATCTCTGTTGAAATTCTAGAAAAATAACTCTGATGTACTGTTTAGTCATGTGGTCAGAGAAAATGTGAGCCTATATTGCAGCCACGACCCAAATCCAGGGAGCATGTAGGACAACTTGCAAGAGAGTGAGGAAGGGAAGAGCCCATGCTCTGGACCAGGCTGGTCTGCTGATAACTGGCGGGCACCAGAATACTCTGACTTCTTTTCTAGGGAAGGCTGAGGAGGCCTAGATGTGGATTAGGGAAAAGGTGCATGTAAAGTGGTGCTGGTAAAATGTCACACCTGGTTGAGTCAACTGATGGCTATAGATGAATTTTATTTTCATCAGTGTTTTGCCATTTTTATTTCTGTCACCAAAATCTTCATGTGTATTCCCAACATGCATATTGCTCTCCCCTCTACCTTCACCCAAATTTGATAAAATAGGCATCAGTGTTCAAGGTGGAGTGTTAGTAAGGAATGGTGCACAAGGATTGTGAAAGTCTGTAATTATTTCCTGGCCCCTTGATGTACTGTACAGTTCACTTAATTGCAGTGCATATCAAGGTCATTCTGCTGAAAATAGAAACAAAACATCAAAAATGACTATACTCTTTTGTTCATTTCCTCATTTATTAAATAAGTGTTTATTGAGTATTTACATGGTCCAGCCTTGAAAATAAATAAGTATATAATATATGATCAATCATTAAGACATGGCCTGATTGATTACAATAGACACAGAATCTCAACAGATGCATGAAATTCAAATAAAATGATGTATGTTACTTTATTATGAGCAGATTGGAAGGATAATTGTTGAATTTCTTTCCAATTTATTATTGAAAATGGGGCCAGGCATGGTGGCTCATGCCTGTAATCCCAGCACTTTGGGAGGTTGAGGTGGGCAGATCACCTGAGGTCAGGACTTTGAGACCAGCCTGGCCAATATGGTGAAACCCTGTCTCTACAAAAAATATAAAAGTTAGCTGGGCGTGGTGATATGCACCTGTAGTCCCTGCTACCTGGGAGGCTGAGACAGGAGAATTGCTTGAATCTCGGAGGCAGAGGTTGCAGTGAACCGAGATTGCGCCACTGTACTCCAGCCTTGGTGACAGAGTGAGACTCTGTCTCAAAAAAAAAATATATATATATATATATATAAATTTATGTATTTATTTATTTTCTTTATTATTTATTGTAAAATTATTAATTGTTGCTTCATTTGATAATGTTGAAGATATGTCAGATCAGATAAAAATTGAAATATGTATGACATATTTGTATTTGAGCAGAAAAACAGCAGTAAGTTGTTTTCAGTGAATTAATCTATTGTTGCTGAATGGATAGTAATGTCACATAACACAATGGGCTTATTTGTCCAGTTAATTGGTATTTCTCAAATGCACTTAATATGGTTTATAGATTTTTAGTGTTAGGTTAGTAATCCAGTCCTCATTCAAATATATCTTTTGGGAATTGAAAGATCTTAGTCAAGAAATGTACAGTTTAGATATTTTCACATGGCAAATCTAAATTATGCAAATCCTCATTACTTATTTTCATGAAGGGCCTTTTAGGTGAAGACTCTTTGAATGAATGTCCTCACGGGTAATCAAATTGAGCATGAATGATTCATCACTTTCCATCCTTCATCTCTCCTTCTTACAAAGAGAGGACTGCAATTCTCTCTTATAAACCCCAAAATAGGGATAGACGAATTACCTGTTGAGCAGCTATTACACCTTTGATGTGTGCATCTGCTCATGTTTCAAACACAATGCTTCTTCCACTGATGTTGAATTCTGTCCAAAGAAATTGCACTAATTTGTGTCCTATTGCTCCCTAATCAGTTAGATTAAAATGATTATAAAGAGCAGGTGCATGAAAGAATGCCTATGGCTTTAAGCAAGTGTCTCGGAGTCACAGTTTTCAGGAGACTGACTGCTAAAATTGTGCATCGGAGATATAAAATCAATTCTAAAAATAATTTCATTCTTATTCAATTTTCCATTGTTTAGTTTGGAACTAAATAGTAAATCTTTCATTCCACATTAACTTAGCTAACTTGTCCATGACTCTTACCACTACTACCTGTTACTTCGTTATACTACATGGCTCCTCTTGTTATTCAGAGCCTGGGTCTCCCCATTTCTTCCTGGACTGATTCTAAAATTCAGGCTTTTTTCCCTCCTTTAGAGGGCTCAGTTCAGGATAGACTTTCATTGTGAAGCAATGATAAATGCCATTGACTTTTCATCATTTTTTCTCTCACCCTGTTTGCACTTTACATTGTCTGTATGTTTTCAATATACATAGACAGCACACCACAAAGCCATGGGAGATTTGCATGACTCTCATTTTATAAGGAAGGTACCTAAAGCACAAATCTCACATACAAGTTAACAGAGATAAATTACTGTCCTGAAATACATTGGTATTTGCATTGATTATGCTTGTGAGCATGACTTACATGCGTAGAGATTCACGTGAAGATGTTGGCACAGTGTTGCTTGTTTTCTCATTTAACATATTTTGTGATCTATGAATGTCAATATATAAAAATGTAATTCAATTCTTTTTTCTCTCTCCCTCTCTCTCTTTCTCTCTCTCTCTCTCTCTTTTTTTTAAATTTTTTATTTTCAAGATGGGGTCTCACTCTGTTGCCCAGGCTGGAGTGCAATGGCCTGATCTCGGCTCACTGCAACCTCCGCCTCCTGGGTTCAAGCGATTCTCCTGCCTCAGCCTCCAAAGTAGCTGGGATTACAGGCATGTACCACCACGCCAGGTCAGTTTTTTTGCATTTAGTAGAGACAGGGTTTCACCATGTTGGTCAGGCTGGTCTCGAACTCCTGACCTCAGGTGATCTATCCACCTCAGCCTCCCAAAGTGCTAGGATTACAGGCATGCACCATTGCACCTGGCCCTCAATTCATTTTTTTTTTTTTTTTTTTTTTTTGAGACGGAGTCTGGCTCTGCCGCCCAGGCTGGAGTGCAGTGGCCGGATCTCAGCTCCCTGCAAGCTCCGCCTCCCAGGTTCACGCCATTCTCCTGCCTCAGCCTCCCGAGTAGCTGGGACTACAGGCGCCCGGCTAGTTTTTTGTATTTTTTAGTAGAGACGGGGTTTCACCGTGTTAGCCAGGATGGTCTCGATCTCCTGACCTCGTGATCCGCCCGTCTCGGCCTCCCAAAGTGCTGAGATTACAGGCTTGAGCCACTGCGCCCGGCCCCTCAATTCATTTTAACTGTTTTGTTCCACTTTTTAAGTAAACTACATTCTCTACTAATGAACATTCATGTTTTGTCCCCAATATTTTACGATTACAGAAACATATTTGAACATCTTTTCTTCTTTATAAAGGTTGGGGTTTCCATAATGTATACATAGAAATTATAGAAAATAAGGTATTATATTTTCAGTTTAACAGCTTTTTTCTTAATTTCTCTTCAAAGTGGTGGTACTAATTCATATGGACACAAGCAGTTTTTAAGGATTCTGGTTTCACCTTGTATTTTCCCATCACTTGCTATTTCCATTCAATTTCCATTCATTTCTTTCTTCAATATCTGTAATATCAAACTAGCCATACCTGTACATCTCTTTCTGGAATCTCTATTATATTCCAATGGTTTACTTCTTTACCCCTATATAAGCATCTGGAATAATTCAGTTTTAACAAATATTGACATCTTATAAGGTAGCTACTGATTTTACTTTTCCCAAAAGTATTTATTCTCCAATCTTCACTAATGAACATAAATTTATTTTCATTTTGAAGCCAAAAATCAGTTTGCTCTAATTCAAAGTTAGAAAAATAATGTGGTGGCTAATAAGGATATAACTATATTCTGAGAAAACAAAATTATTTTCTGTAAATATGATCACAAACCATCCTCTTTTAATGAAAACCATTATTTTTATAAAATAATTTTATTTTTTGTGTTTTTGATGTATTCATTTTCAAGAAATTATTTTTAATTTCATATTTTTTTAGTGTTGCTCGATTTTCTCCAAATTCACTGTATGAGTTTTGCATTCCTGTTTTCTTGCTTTTTCTTTGCCTGAAATACTACTGTAGTGGGTAAATTCTTTCCTTCTCATGATAAGGATAATGGCTGACATTTCTATCACAAAAAAAAAAATTAACCAAAGAAAAGCATAACTAATTAATTTGACCACAGTTTTACATGACCATGGAGTGGTCAGATTGAAACCCCAAAGATACAGTGTAAGTAATCTGATTTTATTCTTAGGTTCAAAAAAGGAGAACCACCATGTAGAAATGTGATTGGAGAAAAAGGGTTCGGGTTGATGGTAATAGAGTGGGGAAATCTAGCAAGTCCTGTCTGCTCAGATTCTTCTTCGCCTCTTGTTGTAGCGTTTCTTCTTCCCTGGTACATGGCAGGATCCCTCTGGAATGAGTCTTAATTCATTTATGGCCAGTTTACACAGAAAGCTGGGGGAAGGTTAGAGCAATACCTTTATGCTTTATGGCTGGCTTTAGGGAAAATGATTCTGGTTTCTATGAACCACTTTGAGGAAAAGGGATTCTTGTTTCTTTGGCTTGCCTAAGGGGAGAATAAGGGGTGGCAGACTGAGGGTAGGACAAAGTCAGCAAGAATCTTGGCTTCTGAGGCTGCTGCAGAGGCCTTCATTTTGGAGTATCATTTTCTGAGCGCCAACATCCGCATCTTGGCTTATTCTTTATTCATTACAATCCTAAAGGTTATATTAAACCTACCATCAAATGCTTCTATGAAGCTAGAGAGTGATCACTCCTTTCATCCAATTCCTAGAGCATCTGTTACTCATGTGTTTGGATTGCTGCTATGGGACCCACAGCTCCCTGGAGTTTCAATGACTAAACCCCTCTCTAGCCCTCCCTGTCGTGTACGCGTGTATCCTCTGTGCAAATTTCCTTAAGGACATCTGGTTCCTAGCTCCCTTCTGTGGCTTAAAGGAACCCACCTTCTCAGAGTTAGGCCATTTTATTTTTTCATGGTCTAATCAGAAAACTCTTCCATTTCTTATTCATGATGTTTCTCAAACATTAACCAATTCCTATAAGCTTCCTAAGATTCCCCATGTTCACCTACTACTTATGCTATTCATTGAATATTTTTCTTTAAATTAGCTTACTACCCCTATTTAAGTAAATGCATTAAAAAAAATTTTTTTTTACAGTGATGCAGGAAATTGGGAACCAGTATCTTCTGCTGTAAGATAACAGAAAAGATAAATACAATAAAAATAAGGCAAAGTATTGTAATCCAACTATAAAGATACTGTTTGGATGAAAAATTCTCTAATAGCTCTTTTGTTGAGGAGAAAGGTAGGAGAAATGGGTCATGTGTTTATTAGAATAAAAAAGACTTGCTACATGAAATGCTAAGAAAGTTTGGAAGCAAATTTAAAAAGGAATCGAGATTGTTTCATGTTATGCTTATTTGCTATCTGAAATAATTACACTTGCCACATATAATAACTACCTACCACCAGTAGTACAAATCTCACATATGAAGAAGCACAAATTACATTCATTTGCATATTTCTTTATGGACACTAAATCTGTAACAAATGAACATTAGAGACAGTGTATTATATGTTGTGATACTTAAAATGCTTTGCATGTATAGGTATTTAGTAAATATTCATTGCAGAAACAGATTGACACGGTTAAGAAAACAGAAACATCAACAGTAACTCCCATATCAATCTACAGACCTGAATTCAAAACTCTGGTTTTTATTCATTTGTGGGACTTTGAGTATGTTAAATTTTTGGAGCTTGTTCATTACTAAATAGAGTTGGTAATATTCACTTTTATTGAGTGGTACAGATGTGTGAAGGAAATGATCCGTATAAAGGGCAGGCATGGTACTTTGCTCATGGGCTGAGTAGGGTACGGCTTTGAAAGTGAGTTCAGGAATCTAGAGGCTCCTCCTGTCTCTCCTGCCCCTGCTAGTTCTTGGAAAAATTCCTTAACTTCTCAAGGTCTTATTTTCCTTACTTTATAAAAAGGAATAATAATAATAAACCTCCATCTCTGGGTTCCGTGAGGATTAAATGAGTTAACACCTGTGGGCATTAGTGCCTGGTACATGGTAATCTCACGTGATTGTTTGCTACTAATATGATTATTGTTGTTAATTCTCTTTCTTCCCTTGAATGAAGGATTAGTCAGTGTTAAGATGTGTAGTACTAAAAAGGATTCCTTTTCATTTTGTTACAGAAAATTATTGGGGTGGGTATGAATAAATTACTTCATTTTGCTTTATTTTCAGATTATATAGGAATGGTTAGCCTTTTAGTTTAGAAATATAAAAAAGATAAGCTTGGCATTGACTATCTGGTAGAGAGCAGTAAAATACTGTTAAAATGCAAAATGCTGTAGATATTAGCAGAACATGTATTAATGCAATTTCATCTTAATGCTATATCATGAAAACCATTTAATGAGTAAGTGCTATTAAATTCATCTTCAAATTCATGAAATGTTTCAAATGAATTTTATTATGTGGATTTTCACTCTTCCAAATTGTTTAAGTATTTTAAACAATATGATAATTTTTATTATTTCTTTTCCTATTCATTCCAACCTACCTTTTCTAAAGTAATGTGTACATTAAGCAAATAATATAAATGAATAAATAAGCAAGTATCAAGGACTGCATTGGCTGCTGTTATTTTAGTTATTCTCAGAACCAACAATTGGCATAATTTTAAACTATCTTGTTTTATATGCATGTGGTCAAACTCCTTCAATATTTGTGCTGTTTCTTGATTTTAAGTTAGGTAATTTTAAACCAGTTAAATGTAATACACAAAGGTCACTAATTTATAATATGGTCAAGGCCTTTTCAGACTATTAGGTAGAAGACAGAATTAAGTATTATAGCTTGGAATATAGATCTCTAAGCCTCTGGAGAAAATGTATTTTTACAAATAATTAATTTTGTAAAATGCAGTCAGAAAAAAAAAAACTTATACATTGAGAATATCTAAAATCAAGCTTTGGAAAATGTTTTGGAGCATGTGCTTTGGTCACCACACAGAGTATTAATAGGAATAATCAGACGGTTGGGTATACCACAGCCAGATCTGTGTACTCAGCTAATTGCCTGCCTCAGTGGACAGGTGTTGCTACAAACAGTGACGACTTGGTTTGATTACAGCAACATTAATGCAAATACTTTTGCGCTTGTTGATAGGGTTTGGCTCTGTGTCCCCACCCAAATCTCATCTCAAACTGTAATGTCTTTGTGCAGAGGGAGGGACCCAGTGGAAGGTGATTGGATCGTGGGTGCTGTTTACCCCATGCTGTACTCACAAGATCTGCTGTTTTTGTAAGTGGCAATTTCGCCTGCTATCTCTCTTTCCTGCCACCTTGTGAACAAGGTACTTGCTTCTCCTTCACCTTCCACCATAATTGTAAGTTTCCTGAGGCCTCCTCAGCCATGTGGAACTGGGAGTCAAACCTCTTTCTTTTATAAACCCAGTCTCAGGTATTCTTTATAGCGTGTGAAAACAGACTAATACACCTGTCAAGGTAATGACCAATCTCAATGAGTGAGAAAAGTACTAAAGTCATTTTCTTTCTTTAATATCTGTAAAATTATCATATTTTACATATGTAACCATTTTAAATTATTTCTTATCACTTCTAGTCATTTCAAATATATTAACTGATTGAAAGTTGTTTTCAATTGCGCAACACTGAATTAAAACAAAACTCTTTCAAAGCTTATGTAAATAAGAGTCAGATAGAGGTTGAAAGTGAGTTATATGAAATAGTCTCTTAGGTTATTAAAATCACATTGAATATTGAATTGAATATTTTGTTATATTTCCAAAATCTGGAGGCATGCATTTTTCAGCACTTTATTCTCTGATTTAAATTCTTAAAAGTCAGTAATGAGAAAGCTATCAATTTCCTTCAGAAATTCTAAATATTATGTAATTTTTCTTAAAAAATATATTCACTGACATGATGAAGTGATGAAGGAAAAGCTCTATGAACCAATACTTATTTATATCTTAAATAAGCTGCTATACATTTCCACATTTAATGTTTACATAAGTTTTTAAGGTAGGTGAATCTACCCTTGCATAAAGAAACAACTCAGAAAGAACAAATATATTTAGTGTGACATAAATAGCAAGAAGAGTATTGAAATTTAAGATTTCATTAACTCCATCCTCTGACCATTACACCTTATATTCTTGTTGAAGAAGACATACCTCAAAAATTCAGGAGAAATGACAAATTTTATTCAATCAGACCTTACTGAATACCTGCTGAATGCATAAGCACATCATGGGACAAATAGGTAGCTACAAAATCATTTGTTTATTCAATAAGTATTGAGCACCTACATGTTCTGCTTGAAGGAGTTACATGTGTAAAGAATCCCAAAGCCCCCATCTTCATATGGCTTATGTTCTAATGGACGTGACAGAAAATCAACAGATGAATATTTCATTTGATGCTAGGTAGATATAAGTCCTTTCAAAAAGAAACAAATCAGAGAGACGAAGATAATGAGGAATGGAGGGTTGCTATGTTATTTTATATAAAGTTGTCATGGTAGGGCTGGCTGTTAAAAAAAAAAAAATCCAGTGCCCCATGGGATTCTGGTCCTCCTCACTTCTTTGGCCTCACTTTGGCATTTGACCTCTCTGCTCCGGCTGCACCTGCCTCCCTACTCCACCCTGAACAAATATTTCACGCCTCCCACCTGAAATGTTCTTACCCCCAATGGCTGCAAAGCTCCCTCCTTCATGTCCTGCTGGACTTTAGTCAAAACCAGTTTTCAAAGAGGCCTGGACAGGCTACCCTATCTAAATTGCAATGCGGCATTTTTATTTTCCTCCTTCCTTGGCATTCTTTAGCTCCTCTTACCGTCTCACTTACCATATGTTACATTTGTGTTTTGTTCACTGTCTGTGTCCATCAAGAGAGTGTAAACCCCATGATGGCAGGAATTTTTGTTTGCTGATGTCACTATTCTGTCCACAGCTTCTAGAAAAATACTTCCTGAGTGAAAATGCTAAGCTAATTTTTGTTTAATATATAAATAAACATGATAATATTTGTGTTTTGAATTTTACATCACCTGGCCCAATACATGATAAGAAACAGGTACAGCTTTTCCAATTTCCAAATGAAAAAAAGTCTATAATTGTGGAATATTTTGACTCAAATACAATTTCAGTTCCTCCCACCATGCCCTTGAATATGTTTCCAATTGCTTGAATTATAGTCTTTCTGTACATGTTCACCCATCCATACAGTCAACAAACATATATTGAATTATTTAATGAAGCCCATGGGTGTAATGATGGAGTAAATGGCACTATAGTGATTCCCAAAGTGCTCCCTTTTCTGAGTTATGATGAAAATCAGTTTAACTGTAGCTGAATTCAACAATAAAACCTTTAGGAAAATGCCTGACAGGAAGCAGGCAATCAACAAAAGTGAGTTTTCATCACTTTCATCATTTATAGAGTGCCTAGCTCTGTGTTTGCTGGTAGAAAGACTATGAAATAATTGCAAGCAAAGGAATTTATAATCCTATTGTGAGCTAAAACAAAAAAAAAATCATAAAGCACCAGAAAACAGTATAACATATAAATCCTCCAAAGTCTCAGTCAAGAACAACTAAGCATCTTCTTTAGTTTCTTTCTTTCTTTTTTTTTTTTCCTGATACTGTATTTATTTATTTATTTTTTCAAAATGATCAGTTCTTCTTTTTTATTTTTTAAATTTAAGTTCTGGGATACACATGCTGAACATGCAGGTTTGTTACATAAGTATACATGTGCCGTGGTGGTTTGCTGCATGTATCAACCCGTCATCTAGGTTTCAAGCCCTACATGCCTTAGGTTTTGTCCTAATGTTCTCCCTCCCCTTGTACCCCACCCCACAACAGGCCTCAGTGTGTGATATTCCCCTCCCTGGGTCCATATGCTCTCATTGTTGAACTCCCACTTATGAGTGAGAACTTGTGGTGTTTGATTTCCTGTTCCTGTGTTAGTTTGCCGAGGATGATGGTTTCCAGTTTCATTCATGTGCCTGCAAAGTTCTTTAGTTTCTTAATACCAACACTGAAAGCAGGTTGATCATAGCATGTAAAATAAAAGAAGGTGGCATTGGTTGTTTTCTCTTTTCCTTTTTCACCGTTGGTGGAAAGGCGGGATATACTCATAATAAAGGTGTATCTCACCAAGGCTGGTATAAATAATGATGGGTAAAGCTTTCACCTTTGTTGGGTTCATGGTCTCTTGTATGATCTCTACTGATATCCACCAGTAAAGCAGAGAATTAGCACCTGGCCTCAGAAGGGAATCAACCCAGCAGGGATGGAGAGATCTACCCACACTAGCCCCATCTTATGATGGCCATTTGACCACTTTTTACTTCCTCTTTTGTGCCATTGAATGCTGTACTTCTTCTCATTTCCTCTCTGCCTCTACCTTGTTATATCAATATTCAGGCTTATTTTTTTTCCCTTTTAAAATCTAAATAACTCAAGAGAATTAAAATCAAATTACTAGTACAACTGCTTTCTCTTTATCTAGATAGTCAGCATATAATAATACTAGTATTAAAAACTTATTTTGGTGAGACTTTGTTGGTCTCTGCAAGATCTTCTTTGTTTTATTTGTTTAAAGCAGTCCATTTAAAATTAAAACCTATTCATTGTGAATCTGCCCTTTCATCATCTCCACAAGTGAGATAACCCAAAGCAGAACAAATTTCCCATAAATTTATTACCCATTTGAAAATTTTACATCAAAACAAATTTGACTACACTATAAATAATTTACATTAATCTGGTAAAATGTAAAGAAGTTTGTCAGAGTGGAAAAAAAATGACTTTCAATAAAGTATTTTGAAATTTGTTTGTAAGATTTTTACATAACCAGTGGCATCTTTCACTTTATTATCAGGGCTATGGAAGTCATCCTCTATTATCTTTTTTCTCATTACCTTGTTCTGCTTGGTGTTAGAATACAAGACAATACCCCTTCCTCTTTCTGGATATGTTTTCTTACCATTGTTTTTCAAATATGTTTTCTTGTTAATCCTTACTGTTTTAAGTAGTATGGGCTTTCTGCTTGCCCAGTTAAGCTCTCCTGCTGTGTTTCTGGCAAATTTGTTTTTCCTTAAAGATTTGTCCTTCTTCCCCTGCTGTGAACATGCAGCAGGGTTCACCGACGGGTGTCCTATGCTTGCCATCTTAGTGTAAATGGTGCCCTTGGACTGTCTTTGTTGTTTTATCTCTCTGTGTTGACAACCTCTGAAGAGGCAAAAGACTTCTTGGGCTCCTTTAAAATTTCATTAATGGCTAAGTATTTCATTCTTATCAGCAGAGAAGATCTGAGAATGCAATGACTTCAAAGTTAAAAGCCCAAAATTAAATGTATGCCTAAATAAATTTTTTTTTTTTAAGTGATTGAATTTTCATCCAGTGAAATTACTGGATAACTATTTCCCACATAAAACTGCCTAATTTTAGGATGTATGAGGTATGTAAAGAAAACTAAGAATGACTGAAAAAAATTCTTTTTTAAATGTCCACGTTTTAAATAAAAGTTGTTTTCGTCTGGGAATGTTTCCCTTTTAGTGCCTATTCAGGTTTCCCTTTTCTGTCAGACTTGGCTAGAATCATCTATTTCCTATCTCAAGAGGCAGCACATTTGACTCACATATCTTTCATCATTCTTGAAATTCAGTTGCTAGATTGCTTCTTTTCCATGCTGCAAAACCTGACTACAGCATTTTCCCTAAACCAAGTAGAAAAAAAAAAAATCCACTCCAAATGGCTGTTTCTCTTAAATAGCAAATTTTGACTATCATTATGTTGAAATGTGCCTTTGAGAATTAAGGATCATAGATAGGGAGAAGTTTAAATTGCTGTGGTAAGTAGGCTTTACTGTATTGTTTCAATCTCTCTCAACATTAGTAGCTGTTTAGAGACTCATTTTGTTGGAGCAGAAAACAAAATGCCTTTCTGGTATGGAAAGTTCACACCATATAATTTGGACCCTTCAAGCATTATGTTTTAAAAATTCTATTTCAACCGTGTCTTTAAAAGTTAGTTCCAATAAAAATACTTACACGTCACTTAAGTAAGGGATCACTAGCTAAGGGGTAGATGATACATTTTAAAAATGAGTACTTTTACTAGTTAAAATGAAAAGGGCATTTTAACATCCTCCTTTTCTACTGCCAGGTTGTCTTTATATATGTCAATGTAATATGCATTTGAGCTTTGAGGAAACTGGGACAGAGAGAGGCTAAGTGACTTTCCCTAGGACACACGGAATGCAATGGCCAAGCTGGGATCTGAACTCAATATGTCTAGGACTGCATTTTCAACTATTGTGCTCCTTTCCTTGCCTGAATAAATAACAGATGACCGATACTGTAGTGTTCAATCTAACATGATCAACAGCTAATGAACGGTGACACCAACATGATTTACCATTTCTCCTAGAATATCAACACTCCCATTGAGGAATTGAAGAGGTTTTGGAATCCAGATTAAATTTGTATGGTCACAGGGATGTTGCATGTTGCTATTTCAGCATGCCAAATGCTAGCTTCATCATCAGAAATTAAAAGCAATTTCCCAAATTATCTTGCTTGCTGTCCAGGACTCACATGCTTCTCTTTCGTATTCGTATTTCCCACAACAGGGAACACAGATCTAAGCAGAAATTAGAGGCTCAATTTATATTTTAATTTTAAGGAATCAAATTAGTGAGTGAGAAGAGCAAACAATTTACTATTTACCTCCTGCATTTGTGCATGTCTCTCCGCATTATATTCAGGGTTTATGTGAGTAATATTATACAATCGTTAAATGTAGTATTTTTAAAAAATTGAGTCAACTATATTTTTCAGTATACAATTGCATTCTGTTTTTGACTTTATCTTTTGATTGACTATTTAGTGATGAAACTTGGACTGGAGATAATAGGTTCTCAATAGCTGGACTCAAATTAACTTTATTATTTCCTTTTGCACAAAGCTTGAGAGTTCTTTTTGTCTTCTTGATGAAACTTGGATTTTTAAAAGCTGTGTACCAGATCTCACCTCCAAACTTAGTTCTTACTGCCTGTTTTAAGTTGTTCAAGTCCCTACACTTGCAGAGTTATAAAGAAGCAAAACTGTGGCACAGACTTAGGTGGGATCATTTGTTCATCCTTTCAGACAATATTTCTCCCTTGCAGAAAATAAAACAAGGCATTCCATTGATACTTTTTATTTAGACCCTTAATATAGTCAACAATAACTTAAAGGAATTGTCTTAGGCATTGTACATTTCCTTAATGTCTTTTTCTTTCTGTCCACTCACACCTATTAACAGGAGTCATTTATTTTAGTCTTTGCTGTCTATCCAGAAAGAAGCCATATCTCATAATATTCTCTTATGCCCTCCTTCTTCCACTGCCATATTAGAAAATAAAAATGAAACCTCACTGAAGGAATGGAAAGACTCTTGGGCTAGAAAAGGTGAAGACGGTACTTTTACTTGCAGGTATCCTAGATTTCAGACACTGAAATCCACACAGAGCAAGCTTGGGTAATGAGCCTCTGAGGAAGCACACTGTGGAGGAGGTGACACTCAGTACCACTTGTCCCGGAGCCAGGCTCCTGCAAACTTTAGCCACAGCACGGCTATCTTCAGTTTTTCATAAGCTAATGTGAGTCCTCCATGTAAGCATACTAGTGAATATGATCAAGGAATATTCTCTTTGGACTATTATAATTATTACCTGTCTATATTGCTCCTTCTTTGGGTAGCCCAGCTGACTGGGTGGTTTGCTGACATTGTCTCTAGTTCCCCTGCTACCACACCACTAAGAACACATGACCTCTCTTGATCCCAGCTTCATCACTTCAATTATTGATCTCACATTCATTTTCCTCATTTCTTTTCAATTTTCTATTATCTTTTGTGTGCATTGGTATTGGTTCTTGCTTTAATACTGCAATACAAGACCCCCAGGCACTCATCTATAATTCCATTTATTCGACTTTCTTTATCTCTCAAAAATTGTCTAATTTGCTGTCTCCACTTTTTAATTTTTTCAATTTTCTATTTATCACACTCCAATTAGGCCTTTAAATACAGACCTCTTTTATGTCTCGTCTTCATTTTAGTCTCATCTCAGGTGTCACTTGCTCTGAAAGACATTCTCTTTCTACCATTTTAAAAGTAGTCCCTGATTATATTACCATGCCCATTGTATTTGTGGTATCTCTCACTGATTAACATTTTATTGCTTATATATTTATTATATTATTGTGTTTATCATCTTCAGAGCATGCCACTATTTGATATGATGTTTTAATTTTTCTATGTGCACATGGTGTTTTCCCTAACATATGAGATTCATAATGCATCAGTCTTGTCCTCTATGTTCCGATAGTTTTTACTCATAAATATTTTATTAAATGAAAACCATCTTCTGCCCGGAATCTCAACTACTATTCCCAACCCTGAATACTTATATAAAAATACTGAATTAATGATTCCAGTTAGTTTGGAATTATTAGCATATTTCCTGGGCCTTGGTAGTTTGAACTATGCCCCCTTACGTGAGGCAAGGGACTAAGGTACCAAATGGTCTCTGCTACCCTAGTTATTTTTTCTCCCATTCCATCCAGATCCGTAGAAGTCACCAGAATTCTCTAGGGCTAGATTATTAGTGATGAACTATGTTTAGGTGATTCCAAATTAATTCATTCTCTTCTGGTGTCTACATGCTGTGTTTTTAAATTTACCAGAAAACTAACCCTGTCTGAAAACCAGATTTTCCACACCTTTGGAGAAAAATGTCCGAAAATTGACATGTAATTCTATTTGATCAGGCATCTTTCATTGAACCTTATAACATCTTGCCAGAAATGTTATTTACATTATTAGATAAAATACTGCATTGGAAAGTGTATTCCTTTGTAGAGAAATTTCAAAGTGCAAATTTAAACCAGTTCTTCCCTGAATTGCAGGAGGATCCAACTAAATGCATTTAAAGTAATATAAGCAATGCGGATACTCATTTTGACCCAAAAATGCTGAAAACTTCCTTAGTATTAGCTGAGAAACATTAGATTTCAAAAGTCATTTGATTCTAATGAATGCTTTTTAAACATAAAATGTGATAATGAAACAGAATGGCAAAACTAAGATAAAAAGGGTCTTAGTTACTGTAAGTAGCTAAGAAAACCAAGATAATTGTAACGAATGGATTTTGAGGACATTGAATTAATATCACAAGGGAGGTAGAGAAATATTATGAAACCAAAGGAACATCTTGATACTATGATATTGTCTTTCAGGAAATTGTGATTAACTCTCTGAAATCCACTTAACTGTTACGAGAAAGTAAGCACCTCTGCAATTGGAGCATGGTTTGGTAGCTTCCATTAGAATGACAGTAGGCACTTAGTAAAAAACTCTTTTATTTATAGAAGTTTCATAATGCCAAAGAAAGCAAGATATTTCAGAATATAGTTAATGCATAAAAATGGCAACATTAAACATTTAAGGCTAAAGTTGTAAAGTTTCAGATGTAGGATAGTTTGCATAATCACTTAGAATTATATGTTTTTATTCTTCTGCTAGTACTACTGTTGCACTAAAACAGCCATTGAAAGCTTTTGTGATCTTGAAAAATACTCAGATTTAACAAAAAAAAATAAGAAATAAAAAGGAACTTTTAAAAGAAAAGTCTAACCTCGTCTTATTGCAGCATGGATGCTCTAAAGCATTTTGTGATGAAGACAGTATATAAAATAATAGTGTTAAACTAAGCTTTATTAAAGAAAATAATGTTGAATTTCTTGAGGAGATAAACATAGCTTTAATTCCATAACTTTTTTATTTTCTTTCACAACTTTTTTCTAGCATGTTGTTATCTCATTTGCTTTTCAAAATTGTTAGAGGTGTTTAATATAGTTACCGATTCACTATTTCTTCACCAAAACAAAATTTCAATCTTATTGCTGAAAGACAATTTTCTTTGTAGTTGTGTGTCTTTTATTTAAAAGATTTAGTATGTTTTCATTTCTAACGCACATTAATTTCACCTTCATATTGAAATATAATTTGTAGAAATAGAACATTCTAGAAAATAAGTTTTCTTTAACATGAGATAAAGGGGATTCGATCATCTGAAGAGTCATAGCACTTAACTTGGAATTTTCAGAGACCAGCTCTACAAGCGGAAGGTCTCCTACTCGCCAGTGAGGAACATTCAATCTCCTGCTTTCTTCTATGCTCCTCCTACATCCGCATTCTTCCCCTTCTCCGCTCCTCCTTGTTCTTCCCATTAATCCCCAGCCCCCTTTATCCTCTTCATTTTTTAAATTCTGCTTTTTAAAAATTTATATATATATAGTATATATTTTGTGGTAGATGTAGTATTTTGGTATCTGTATACAATGTGGGATAATCAAGTCAGAGCAATTAGGATATTCATAGCCTAAAACATTTATTTTTTATGTGTGTTGGGAACATTACAAGTCTTCCCTCCTAGCTCTTTTGAAATATACAATAAATTATTGTTAACTATGATTTCCCTGCTGTTCTGCTGAAATACTAGAACTGATTCCTTCTATCAGACTATATTTTGTACCTTAACCAAATTCTCTTCATCCTATTCTTTTGTTATGTTTTCTCTACTATATTATCAAAACCACTGTCAGAACCATGAAATTTCTACCAAATTCCTCAGGCAAAGTCAATTCCTTGGCAACTTATCATCTGTTATAACACTTACGTTACATAACATAATGGGTTTCACATCTACACCAAGTCAGAGTTTAATTAAGGAATAAAGCTTTATGGTCAGTTTTAAGGAAATTGTAAATGTTAACTTAATAATAAATAACATCACTTACATTATGAGAGAACTTGCTGTGAATCATCTACTGTTATCAGCATTTCCAGTTCATTTAAAATTATGATGTTTTAATAGCTTATCCAACTATTTTTATTGTATGAAGCATAACATGCCTCAATGGTAAAAAAAATGGAGACATAAGATTTAACGTATATTAATGCAATTTGAGGTTATAGTAATTTTGAAATTAAAACACAAAGAGGAAAAACCAAATAATTTTTATAAAAATTTCTCAACATTGAATTTGTAGATTGCTTTGGTAAGTATGGTCATTTTCACAATATTGATTCTACCCATCCGTGAGCATGGGATGTGTTTCCATTTGTTTGAGTCATCTGTAATTTCTATCAGTAGTGTTTTGTAGTTTTTCTTGTAAAGGTCTTTCACCTCTTTGGTTAGGTATATTTCTTAGTATTTTATTTTATTTTTTGCAGCTATGGTAAAAGGGGTCGAGTTCTTGATTTGATTCTCAGCTTGGTCACTATTGGTGTATAGCAGAACTACTGATGTGTGTACATTAATTTCGTATACTGAAACTTTGCTGAATTCATTAATCAGTTCTAGGAGCTTTTTGGAGGAGTCCTTAGGGTTTGCTAGGTGTACAATCATATCGGTAAACAGTGACAATTTGACTTTCTCTTTACCAATTTGGATGCCCTTTATTTCTTTCTCTTGTCTGATTGCTCTGGCTAGGACTTCCAGTACTATGTTGAAGAGGAGTGGTGAGAGTGGGCATCCTTGTCTTGTTCCAGTTCTCAGAGGGAATGCTTTCAACGTTTCCCCATTCACTGTTATGTTGACTGAGGGTTTGTCATAGATGGCTTTTATTACATTGAGGTATGTCCCTTCTATGTCAATTTTGTTGAGGGTTTTAATCATAAATGGATGCAAATTTTGTCCAATGTGTTTTCTGCCTCTATTAGGATGATTATGTGATTTTTGGTTTTGATTCTGTTTATGTGGTGTATCACATTTTTTATTGACTTGTGTATCACTGCATTCCTGGTATGAAACCCACTTGATCGTGGTGAATTTTCTTTCTGATATACTATTGGATTTGGTTAGGTAGTATTTTGTTAAGGATTTTAGCATCTATGTTTATCAAGGATATTGGTCTCTAGTTTTTTGTTGTCGTCGTTATGTCCTTTCATGGTTTTGGTATTAGCGTGCTACTGGCTTCATATAATTATTTATGGAAGATTCTCTCTTTCTCTCTCTCTCTCTCTTTCAGTGTGAGTCTCATTCTGTCAGCCAGGCTGGAGTTCAGTGGCACGATCTCCGCTCACTGCAAACTCCGCCTTCCAGGTTCAAGCAATTCTCCTGCCTTAGCCTCCCAATTAGCTAGGAATTTAGGTGCCCACCACCACACCAAACTAGTTTTTGTATTTTTGGTAGAGATGGGATTTTACCATTTCGACCAGGTTGGTCTTGAACTCCTGACCTCAAGTGATCCACCTGCTTTGGCTTCCAAAAGTACTAGGATTACAGGTGTGAGCCACTGTGACCCGCTCCCTCTTTCTCTGTCTTTTGGAATAGTGTCAACAGGATTGATACCAATTCTTCTTTAATATCTGTTAGAATTCAGCTGTGAATCCCACTGATCCTGGACTCTTTTTGTTGGTAACTTTTTATTACAGTTTCAATCTCAGTGCTTGTTATTGGTCTGTTCAGGGTTTCTAATTCTTCCTGAATTAAAATAGGAGGGTTGTACCTTTTTGGGAATTGATCTATGTCCTCTAGGTTTTATAGTCTATGCACATAAAGTGTTCATAAAAGCCTTAAATGATCTTTTGTATTTTTGTGGTGTCGAGTGTATTATCTCCCATTTCATTTCTAATTGTGCTTATTTGGAGCTTCGCTATTCTTTTCTTGGTTAATCTTGCTAATGGTCTTTTAATTTAATTTATCTTTTCAAAGAACCAACTTTGTGTTTCATTTATCTTTTGTATTTTTGTTTCTTTGTTTCAATTTCATTTACTTCTGCTCTGATCTTTGTTATTTTCTTTCTTCTGCTGGGTTTGGGTTTGGTTTTTCTTGTTTCTCTAGTTCCTTGAGGTGTAACCTTAGATTGTCTATTTGTGTTCAACAAAGCATACGAAAACACGAAGTAGGGAAAGGACACCCTATTCAACAAATGGTGTGGGGATAATTGGGAAGCCATGTGTAGGATAATGAAACTAGATCCTCATCTCCTACCTTATACAAAAATCAACTCAAGATGTATCAAGGATTTAAATCTAAGACCCAAAATTATGAAAATTCTAGAAGATAATATCGGAAAAACCCTTCCAGATATTGACTTAAGCAAGGATTTCATGACTAAGAGCCCAAAAGTAAATGCAATAAAAACAAAGATAAACAGCTAGGACTTAAACTGAAGAGCTTTTGCATGACAAAAAAGCACTCTGGAAGGTAAACAGACAACCCACAGAGTGGGAGAAAATCTTCACAATCTATACATCCAACAAAAGACTATTATCTAGAATCTACAAGGAACTCAAACAAAGTAGCAAGAAAAAAAAATAAAATCCTATCAAAAAGTGGGCTAAGGACATAAGTTGACAATTCTCAAAAAAAAAAAAGATATACAAATGACCAACAAACATACGAAAAAATACTCAACATCACTCATGATCATGGAAATGCAAATAAAAACCACAATGCAATACCACCTTACTACCTCAAAAATGGTCATAATAAAAAAATCAAAAAGCAGTAGGCATCAGAGTAGATGCAATGAAAAGGGAACACTTCTACACCACTGGTAGGAATGTAAACTAGTACAACCATTATGGAAAACAGCAGGGAGATTCCTTAAATAATTAAAAGTAGAACTACTATTTGACCTAGCAATCCCACTACTGGGTACCTACCCAGAGGAAAAGAAGTCATTATACACAAAAGACACTTCACTTTCATGTTTATAGCAGCACAATGTACAATTACAAAAATATAGAACCAGCCCAAATGCCCATCAGTCAATAAGCTGTGGTATATATATGTACAGGGGACTACTACTCAGCCATAAAGAGGAATGAATGAATGGCATTCACAGCAACCTGGATAGGATTAGAGACTATTATTCTAAGAAGTAAAAGAAACTTAGGAATGGAAAACCAAACACTGCATGTTCTCACTCATAAGTGGGAGCAAGCTGTGAGGATGCAAAAGAATAAGAATGATACATTGGGCTTTGGGCACTCAGGGGGAAATGTGAGAAGTGGGTGAAAAAGAAAAGGCTACAAATTGGGTTCAGTATATACTGCTAAGGTGATGGATGCATAAAAAATCTCACACATCACCACTAAAGAACTTACTCATGTAACCAAATATCACCTGTTTCCCAAAAACATATGGAAAAAAAAATCTCAACATTTTATCTACAGTAGGATTGAGTCAATGAACATTATAATGATAATTTTACAGTACATATATTTTATATTATGTAACATAATTTAATTATTAATATTATTTTTATTTGCATATAATTTATTCAGAAGTATTTCTGTTAGGTTAGTCATTTAAAAAGTATAAAAGCAATCTGAGAAAAACCTAAAGAAATAATAATGAATGATTATTGTCCTATAGAAAATCTTATTTTATAAAAATCAGTTTCCATCCCTCTGATAATAAATTAGTTATTCTGAAAATTGTACACTTAAGACATAATCAATGCTTATTCAAATTGTTTTAGTCTTCTTATCGTTATTTCTAAGTTGTATAAGACAGTAAAAAACCTATTTGCTTTTTGAAAGAATTAATTCTAGAACCTGAATTTATGCATTATTAAAGAATATCATCTTCACTTTTTTAGAACTGATTTCTAATTTCATTACATTATGAAATAGTATGGTACAATATATAGTGTTCTTAGGGTTAATTTTTTTTCTGATAACTCATTGAAATACAACTAAAATAACCAACATAATTCTAAATAAAACTTTTAATTTGATAGCTATTGTCTACATGAACCCACACAAATGTGAATTTTCTTTCCATAGGTTTTTGCAAATATACTAATATTTTTACTGAAGCATATATACTGAACCATTTGTATCCTGCATTTTTAGAGAAAGGTACAGAAAATCCCAGTGATACAGTCAATCTCTACTGCAAAGAACAGGCAAAGCATAGTCTAAGAGTAGCTTGGTGTATCCATCTATTCTCGCTCTGGTATAAAAAAAATACCTGAGACTGTGTAATTTATAAAGAAAAGAGGTTTAATTGGCTCCTAGTTCGTCAAGCTGTACAGGAAGCACAGCGGCTTTTGCTTCTAGGGAGGCCTCAGGAAACTTACAATCATGGCGGAAGGCAAAGGGGAAAAAGACACATCTTATGTGGCAGGAGCAGGTCCAAGAGAGAGCGGGGAGGTGCCACCCACGTAAGCAACCAAGTCCCAGAACAGCACCAAAGGGGAAAATTCACTGCCATGATCTCATCACCTTTCACCAGGTACCACTTCCAACATTGGTGATTACAATTCAACATGAGATTTGGGTGGGGACACAGATCCAAACTATATCACTTGGATATGAGTAGAGTTCTTTGGTTACTGGTAACTGGAGGTAGACCTGAGCATCCCAAGAGAAAAGCTGACTGTTGAAATGGGACAAATCTGACTGGAAATAATATATATCTTGTGGATATAACAATGAATTAAACATCCCTAAAAAACTATATTGAAGAAAATGATTCGAAGATTTCTATAACATTTTAATTACACAACAATAGTTATTTGAATGCTCACTGCCAATTATTTTAAGGTACATTGTATCTTTTGTTTTGAAAAAATCATGTGTTTATTTTTTTTAATGCTTCTTTTCTTTCCTTCTTTCTCTTACTTTCTTTTTTCTTTTTCAGATGACACGAGAACAATACATACTAGCAACCCAACAGAATAACCTGCCAAGGACTGAGAATGCACAACTTTATCCAGTGGGAATTTATGGATGGCGAAAGAGGTGCTTATACTTCTTTGTCCTTCTGCTGTTGGTTACCATGATAGTTAACTTAGCCATGACAATATGGATATTGAAAGTTATGAATTTCACTGTGGTAAGTACCACTATGATTTTACATCTTATTGCTCTTGGTTCAAAGACAATCTAGCTCTGTTACTTTAATTTTTTAATCAAAGGTTATTCATATCAATATTTACAAGTGTGTGTTTTTAAATCCCAAAGACAATAATATTTTATTTTAAGACTACATTCAGTAGGTTTAGTCTTGACACACATATGCTATTACTACCTGCCATTTAAGTATGGGAAATTTAGATCACAAGACAGCATAGCACATTGATTCATTAGAATGTTTGAAGAACACTTAATCAGTAAGTATGAATATTACTTACTGTGCCTTAAAATTTAAGAAATGAATCTGTTTTTAGAAGTGATATTTCACATTAAAATTAATATTAATATTATAAATCATGTGCCTTTGAATTACTTCATTTAACATATATACCTCTATATCTCTGTATATCTGCTTTCTATGTAACATACTGCATGACTGAATCTAAAAGCCTGGAATTTCTCCTGAACTACATTGACTAATGCCTATAATTGCCATCAGATGGTGACCCTATTCTTTCATAGCACATCCCTCATAAATGGAAGACCAACCAGAAATTAAATCACTCTTTTATAAAAATAACTAATTACAAAATGATTGTATAATGTATTAATGAAGTTTGCTGCAGTTTACTGAATGTTTATAATAAATTTATGAGCATGAGTTATCTGGGAAAATTCAGTGGCTTCAGCAAAGTCCAGTTTGGCTCATTGTATATTTTTTGACTGATATCTTCAGTTTTTCTATTCTGCTTTTAGACCATTCTGCCTTTGCTTGGAGACCTCAGATATCTTCACATATAAGCAACTATCTTTCACTTGCTGACCAGATTGCTATTATTCTTTAGAACTCTGCATCCTCAGGAGTGAGTCTAAAGCTGGCTGTTTAACTTCACTTATATTCCTACACTTGGCTGTTTATGGTTTGTTTGTTTGCTTTTTAAACCCCACTCGGTATTAATTTAGCAAGAATCGTCTCTTTCTGACTTCACTGACACCTAATTCTAATTCGAAAACAGAATCTCCAAAGAGAAAATGATGCTAGCTTCAGTCCGTGTTGTAAGGCGTCACAATTATGTGTGTAAGGAGCCTGGGTGGGCAGGTGGCCTAACCTTCCGGAGAAGAAATACTGTCACTGTGCACATCAAGATAAACCAGCATGTGCTCGTGGAGGGAAATGAGCCATGGTTCCATTTTTTTGCCAATAAATTATAATTTTGAAGAGTATTCATCAAATAAGAAACTAAAGGCAAAGACAAGTTGGGCAGGAGTCAATGTTTTTGCAGAGTCAGAAAATAGTAACTGTTGCCTAGACATGGATATGTGTCCCAGGCCAGGAATCAAGGCATGAGGCCACTTGTGGGTGGCTAGAGGTTGAATTGAAGGCTAGTAGGTACATTCTCACTTATGAGATTCTCTGGGAATGCATCTGAATCACTTATTTGTCTAAAAGTTGGCTCACTTTGCCCTCTCATTTGGGAATATTTTGACACAAATATCAACAACTCTAGCTATCATGTTTATGTTCTCAGCTCTGCTCCTACCTTCTCTGACTACTGTCTGGGTGTCCTTCAGGGGTCATTGATCATATGGTAGGAGCAATGTTTATGCTCCTGCACCTTCTTTTGTGCTACTTTAAATAGTAACCAGACTATCAGTTGCTGAAAACATTTTCAGCCTCATTTTTTAACTAAAAATTAATTATAAAAGAGGTAAAGCATGTTCTTCAAATTTTGAAATTTCAGTAATATGATTTTCTCTATCAAAAGGCATCTTTCAAAAGCTCATGAATGATGGGACCAGGTCTCTCACTTCAGGGAGCATTGATTCTATCCAATGACTCAACCCCAGGAATTTTCAGGTTCAAACCTTGTAAACTTTTCAGGCATATTTAAATTAATTAGAAAAATATACTTAAATGTGTAATTACATGGCTATATGCATCAGACTCCCAATACTTTGCCCCATGCTGACACCAAGGCTGGATAAGCCATCCCTGGGAAATCATTGACACAGTCGCCTGTGTCCTCAGGATCCTCAAGGGCCCCAGGGTTCCTGTCACCCATGGAGCTATTTAATTTGAACCTCAGCTGGCCAGAATGTAAAATATAATGCAACATGGTCCTGGAGATAATTAAAAGGGGTTGTTTCCATAGGAGTGTTGGTATTTATTTATTTTTACATTTTCCTTTGAGGCATGCCTTTTAAAAAATTATGTTTTGACCTTTTTATAATCAGAAGGAAAACTGTCCTTCCTTCAGCCACAAAAACTATTTGCATGTAGCTGAAGTAAAATGCACAGATAAAGTTTCCAGAAATGTATCACACTGTAAGGTAACACACTCTTTGTAAGATAACACACTTTCTAGCTCAATGTAGTCATTCGTAGTTGTTCAGAAATAATTCAGAAATCCTTATGTAGTTACAGACTTTAGTAATCCTGAATACTGGATATTATGTTGTATATACTTGAAGGGTGTTAAATAATTTGTAATCCTCTTTCATCAGAGTGGTAAAATAAAACCAATTTTATGTTTTTACTAGTTCATTGTGTTCGTTTTCATATCTACAGAGAATACCAAAGACTAGTTGCCATACTATAGTAAGAAGTAGAAAATAATGTGTCAGTTGTTTGGGGAGTACTATTGATCCACACAAAATGTATTTCACTTTCATTATAACTATTGCTATCCAACACATGGAAATCTGTGGCTGTTAACATCTTTTATTTGAGCAAACTGGGCATGTTATTTTTATCAAAATATTGATAAAATATTTTTAGCATAGCAATATTTTTAGCATAGCAAGGATAGCTGCCAACATGTTTTATGCTGTTTGTTGAAGTCCATCATTGTGACTGATATTGTGCATGATGTGTATGATTGATATGCCCTTGTATTTTGGAAATAATTTGTGTTTTTCATTTTGTAGAAAATAAAATTATTCTGCTTTTTTAGATACTCAGTTGTAGAAAACAAACAAAAAAAAAGGAAATGACTTTATACTACAGGATGAAAGACTTAGGATAGAAATAAATAATCTCCTGGCTATGAGAGCAGGTATATATATACATATACACGCGCGCGCACACACACACACACTATTTCATATATATATATATATATGTTGAAGAGGGAAATTTTTGAAATTTTGAAGTTAGTTCAAGAGGGAAATTCATATATATATATATGTATATATATGTTGAAGAGGCAAATTTTAAAACTTCAATTTGTTGAGGTCGGTACAACCCATTTCCATGTTATCAGTTGCTATTTGGTTGATTACTATAACATCTTTGTGGTTTAGCTAATAGACTAGCCTAGCACATCTATCAAATCCAGGCATTCTACTGAGGCAGTATTATTTTCTAGGCTCAACACTTATTCTAAGTAAATTAATTCTATATTTGAGAATTGAAGATCGTTACAATAATAAAGTACTGATTTTAAGAACAAAAGTACCAACTAAGGGTTGGCGACCTCTAGCTGTTATAATTCTGTTAGATATGCCAACTAGCCAGCAAAAAAAAAAAAAAAAGAATGAAAATATAAGTAATATTTATTAAGCAAATGGGGAGAGCAAATTCATGAATGCCGTGACTTAGAGAGAAGTCAAGAATACCTAGACCTGGGTAATAATTGAAGCAATTGATTAATTGAACAAACTGGGAAAATAAATATTGCACGATCAGTGGGATAACAGTTGGCTGAAAGAAAATCCCAAGAAAAGAATTGAATATCATCATCATTTTGGATTGAAAAGGAATTGGGAAATTTTAGAACAACTATCTATATATTACAAGAGGTCATTTTACAGTATTTTCTCCATTTGGTCACTTGGCATCTGCTTAAACTCTCCTTTCAGTGATAAGCAAATCATCTCATTAAATCACTGTATAGTTTTATTATTTTCAAATATCTTTTAAATTTTATTATTTTTTAATTGGTGAGGGTACATAGTAGGGGTATATATTTATAGGGTACATAAGATATTTTGATAAAGTCATATGATGTGTAATAATCCCATCAGGGTAAATGGAGTATCTGTTTTCTCAAGCGTGTATCTTCTGTGTTACAAACAATCCAGTTATACTCCTTTTATTATTTGAAAATGTACAGTAAATTATTGTTGACTCTAGTCACCCTTTGTGCTATCAAATACTAGATTTTATTTGTTCTAACTAGATTTTTGTGCCAACTTACTATCTACACTTTCCCCATCTCCACTACCGTTCCCAGCCTCTGCTGACCATGATTCTGCTCTCTTAAATGATGTTCTGTTAGCAATTCCTTGAATACAACTTCAAACATGGTATTCTGATTCCATTATTTCAATTGGACAGGAATTTTTAATGTTCCAAGACCACCATATATTCTCATATACATCATATGCACACATACACGCACATAGATCTTTGATAACATTTTTAAAAGATCTAAAAATCAGAATATGTAAGGGAGATCTGTATGTGACCACTTTGCTTTCTTTGGTTGTCACTTTTCTTCATTTCAAATATCATGTATATTACATAACCATAATTATATGTTTATAATAATATTAATGCTTTCAAGATAGCTTTCCCTTTATAGCTACAGACCAGAGTCATTCTTATTTATTTTTTCTATCACATTTTGTTTATATAAATAATTAACTTATATAAAATTTATATTTATGCATTTAACATGAATATAAATAAAAGCAGGAAAAGTGTTCAGGATTGCAGTTATATACATAGAGTTACAAGATATTGGTAAAGTTTGCTTTTTCTTTTGTAGGATGAAAACATTTGTTTCTGTTTAGTGTACCTTTCTAAAGTTGAGAGTTACCATATTTACTTTTCTCCCTTCTGTCTTCATGCTAACATTTTTAAATAAACTATACATTTTTTGAGTCTTAATTCCTGTGTTCTTTCAAATACCTTGTTAAATAAAGTATCACCTATCTACATTATTCTTTTCACCAATTCAATTTTTTTATCTTCATCATTAATCCAGTGTCATTTCTCATAGCAATTATGGATCTACTGAAGATGGCTACAGTATATATGTAGTATGCTATCATTAGTTACCATGCCTTCCAAAAATAAGATATTCCCACAGTTTTTCATTTTACCCTCTAATAAGAATATATATAAAATACATGTATATATAATGTGCGTGTGTGTATGTGTGTGTGTGTGTGTGTGTGTGTGTGTGTGTGTGTGTATTAAACTTGAGCTGGAGTCTCGCTCTGTTGCCCAGGCTGGAGTGCAGTGGCATGATCTTGGCTCACTGCAACTTCCGCCTCCCGAGTTCAAGTGATTCTCCTCTTTCAGCCTCCCGAGTAGCTGGGATTATAGGCACCTGCCACCACACCTAGATAATTTTTGTATTTTAGTAGAGACGAGATTTCACCATGTTGGCCAGGCTGGTCTCAAACTCCTGACCTCAAGTGGTCTGCCCGACTCGGCCTCCCAAAATGCTGGGATTATAGGCATGAGCTACCGCACTTGGCTGTGATGATAACTTTTGAATGAACTTCTCCATCTGCATTTATCCAGCCAGCTCTATTTATCAAAGCTGTGTCCTTATCCCAGTGCATTTTATGTCTTATCTAGAATTGATAGATGTGGATAGTCATACATAAAGTTAAAACTTGAAATGCACACTGGCTTCATTCGTTTTTAATTTCTTTTTCCTCCTCTCCCTATCATGTTCATCACAAGACAGTTTCTTTTTATATTACCTTGTTTAGTGTCTGTTTCCCCTTGCCCAGACTGAATGGACACTCTATATGGCCAGGATTTTGACATTTTTCCCAATTCTGTTTTCCCAAGGTGGAAGACAGTACCTGCCAGATAATCAGCCCTGAATAAGTAATTTTGGAATGAATATGATATTTGACATTATCTGCACTGAGAGGCAGCTAATTTTTTATGCCACTATGAGGTATGTCCTTTTAAAGGGCCACTTTGAGTTGGGAAGAATTGATGGCAAGGACTACCAGCAATCCCAGGCCTCTTGTTGCTGGCTAAGACCTCATAAGCACAGGAGATGCTCCTCAGGTCTATGCAATGGTATTTATTAAGTTGGAAAAAACAGTTTTGGGTTCAGAACACCAAGGTTCACAATTCTCGGCAGATCCTGCATTTAGACCCCACACATAGCAGTAGTACAACCTGCTGTCATCATTGACACTTTAAACTATTATGAAATATTTCATCCTACAAAAGAAAAAGCAAACTTTACCAATATCTTGTAACTCTATGTAGATAACCACAATCCTGAATACTTTTCCTGTTTTTATTTATGCATATTTATATGCATAAATATTTATATTTATATGCCTGTTTAATGTATAAATATAAATTTTGTATAAATTATTTACATAAATCATATAAAATAAATGCATAAATCTAAATATTTATATTTATATGCATGTGTATGCATATTTCCTTGTATATAATTCAACCATTATATTGTTTTTAGCACATAATATATATTATTCCTTGTGCAGGTGTAATTCATTTATTTACTGCTATACATTTCTGTGGATGAACAAATCTCATTGATTTATCTCTTCTCCTAAGTTGTTTCCAATGTATTTTTGTTGTTTAATTTGCTGTTACAACCAAAGATCTTATGAACATTCTTCTACGTTCAATGTTGGTCATTACATTTGCACAAGTACAAGAGTTTCTGTAGGTTCTAACGTCTAGAAGGAAGTCTAGGAATCTTAACCTTTAATGCCACCTTTTTTCCCCCAATGTAATTGTATCAGTTTATACCACCACTAGCAACCTGTAGGAGTTTCTTTTGTTGACCTTACCAACTTAATTCTTAACAATTAATTCCCAGCTAAACTAACTTGTTACCTCCTTAGCTACAAATCTGATCACCTATCTACCTCATAATAATCTTCCTTATTTACTTGTTTCTTTCCTTATGTATGTGGCCTTTTCTGGCAGATTTATTCTTTTATTTGTCTGTATTCATATATGTCTGTGTTCATATATCTTATCTCTGTGATAGGATTTACTATGTTGTATTAGAAATACAATTATATGATTCATCCAAATATGTACCTCTTCTCCTCTATCCACTTCCCCGCATTTCCTTGTCCTTTTGAAGTGTAAATTCGCTAAGGAGCAGAAGCTGTTCTTATTTATCTTGATATCTTGGTTGAGCACATAGTAGGTGATACATTATTTTTCGGTGACTATTTTTAAATTTTAAAAGTGTAGTTCACTTTGAGTAGAGGGATCTTCAAATTTAATGTTTGAATTTTTCACTTGTCCTCTCAGTAAACTATTTCAGATTCTGATCCGTTCCCATTTTTAGCTGAATGTACTCGTCTCCTGTGAACAAAGTGGCATTACTCAAGTCTGTTCACATCTTTCATCTAGGGTGGCTGGCTTCCCCTGATAGGAAGAAAAACAGCATAGTTTCCCTCCGAATCCAAAAGCACTTTGGTAAGATAGTTTGTTTTTCAGTGAAAGTACAGTCCTTTGAAGCTCCAATTACTAGCTCTGTCTGACTTCCTCAGTAATAACTACTGTAAAACCTGTCTTTTCTTTTTTAGACACACACACACACACACACACACACACATACACACACACACACACACACACACACACTTGAATTTTACTTAAAGTCGCTATTTTCTATACTACTCTACCTTAAGGCAAGATACGCTGGTAATTAAGAGGTGACATTAGCCAGCAATTAACTGGTAAATTACTACCAACCACCAGAGCCTCTATGCTAACACTTCTTTACAACCCCTCTAGAAAAAGTAATCTGGCCTTAAGCAGGAAGAGAAAATAACTGTGTTTCAAGACTTCCACCCTCACCAACTGCAGCAGAGCTTCAACCTGCCCAGCAAAATCAGACATAATTTCCCCCAGATACCTCTTCATTTAACAACTGAAATCCATAGAGTACAACAATTTCTTGAGAAAATTGCTGACCCAATTTGGTCTCATATGCAGGATATTTGTGATTTTTCTGAACTCACTTTGATTTTTAAAAATACGCATATCCATGCACAGGCACATACACCAAACAAAATAAGCCCCCACTAATTATAACCTAATTTTCAGTTACTGAATGAAAGCTGGAAAAGGTCAGTAACAGCAGAAATTAGAAAACGGGAGAAATTTTATGTAAGTAGCTCACAGGGATAAAATCAGGGGTGTATGTTTTGTTATGTGTATTTCTCATGGAATTTTGATAGAACATGACTCCAACTTTTAAAAATTCAGAATCTCATACTTTCACCTGTAAGCATTCATTTTTCTCAAAAGCCCACAAATAAATCAGGATTTTTTTATATGCAACAATTTAAGAACATAAAATGAACTCATTTTTATATTCGTAAATGTTATATAGCCAGGGAATAAAACAGGACCCTGTCTTCCCTGCCCGTGGGGTATTTTCTTGTACAAAATTGGTGTTGATTGCAAAAATTCATTAGGTTGCTGGTACTGCTAAAACCGTCTCCAACCAGCCTTGAAGCAGTGGTTCAAAGTATGGACCCCGGAGCTAAACCTTTTTATCCAAGTCCTGGCTTTCCCATTTATTAGCTCTGTTACCGAGTGCAAGTTATTTAAACTGTGCACTGGTTAAACTATATTTAAACTGTGGCTCAGTTTCTTCCCCTGTAGAATGGGTGCGATCTATTTCATCAGGCTGATGTAGAAATCAAAAGAATTGAAATAAGAAAAGTGTTCCTGAAGTACCTGATATATACTAACAACTAATTAACAACATATACTGTCATTATCAGACTTATCCATATTCTGCTCTTCCATCTTCACTAAGGTTCTATCCACCATGTGAACGAAACTGACTCTTTCTATTAAGGTAGAGCATAAAACCTAGACACATAAAAGGATCTCAATAAATATGCATTAACAAATAAGTGAAGGAGTTTATAATCTTGTAAATACAGATGATATTAACAAGATTGATGATGTTAACCTGATCGAAGATTTTGGACATGAGCTTTGGAGGCAAACAGCTGATTCACATTATGGCTCCAGGACTAGCTTCTTAACAGGGTTACCTTGTGCTGATTGCTTTTAACCTCTCTGACTTCATTTCTTCTTCTGTAAAACGGTGATAATGATGTTGATCTCATGAAGATATTCGAAGCATTAAGTGAGTGAACACTTACAAAACCTCTTTAAAACAGACCTTAGAGTAAACACTCAATTAGTGCCAGTAAAGTGTAAGAACAAATATTATTTCCAAGCATTATTAACTGTGACTAATGAAAGTTATTCTATATGGTACATTTTGCCAGGAAAAATGTCTTCTGTGCTTGATGAAGGCATAAAAAAGATTCTTTATGAAATTCTAATTTAGTGCTGAGATATAAAAAGCGTTTACATAAACTTCTAAGAGGAACAGTTGAGCTGTCAACCATCATTGTTATTTTGATGACACTAAGCAGATTATGAAAACCTGTATCACCTGTCAGCAACCTTTCTGGCCTGTCTGAATGAGGGAGCTTATCTGTCAGAGAGAGCTAATCTTCTTTTGAAACATCTTGAAAATGTAATACTTACAAATTATCTGGAAAATAGATTGGAATTTCTGTATTGATTCTAAATATTCTAAGTTTCTTTAATGAACAGATTATCAAATTATTACCTGATTGAGATATTACATTGTGAATTCTTTTGTAAAATACCCTGAATTATAACTGTCAGGCTATAACCATTTAAATAAGAGAGGAAAGTTTAAGATGCCAGAGAGCCCATATTTATTTAGCAGGTGGTTTTTTCAGAAAGATTATATGCGTTATAGACCAGGGTTTATGGGATTTCACAATAACACTACAAAGCAAATATTGTATCCCCTTTGGCAGATGAAAAAGCAGAAACTTAGGGAAATTAAATAAACTTCCCAAGGTCACACTGATGAACAAGATTAAAAGCATGGGCTGTATAGTTTCAGATGTTCCACCACATTTCATTGTATTAATGCTACTAAATTTATATTTAAATTCTTTTTAAAAATATTCTTCATTAAATGGTTTACTTCCTTTACATGGTATAACTCAGTGCTTTCATATAACACCATTACATATATAAATACAATATTACTGCTTATTAATTATATTTTGAACTTGGGCAAAATATATTTTAATGCCCTGAAACTTTATTAATTAAATAGAACAATGTACCTAATCTCTCATAGTTACTGTGTAATTAGAATGGTTAAAACTGCTCTGTAAGTGCCAAGTATGACTACACTTTTGAGTTTAGCAGAGCGGGCATAGGTTTAATTTCTGGATAGCACAATGGCATTTATTAATGGCACCTTTATAAAAGAAAGAATGATTTTCAGAAAGCTGTTTTATCCCTGTGATTGCAGTTTAGTCTTTGCACTGGTTAAACTATATTTCGCTGAGTACTAACTCATTGCCCATGATAAGAAAGCACTCTGAAGGTGATTTAAGCCCTTAGTTTTTGTCCACCTTTCTGAGCTGCCATTTCTGTTTTCCCAGTTCATTCCTCAGGACACCCATCATAGCGCTTCCCTGGAGACGAGACAGGGCTCCACCTTCTAAGGCATAACTACAGCTCTGCCTGTGAGAATCAGCAGCGGAGACTGCACTGCCCCTCAGTGTGGTGTGTGTGGATTTATTACAGGATTGATGAGAGTGAATGATATCGTTAATGTTGCAAGACTGCTTCCATTATACCCTTCCGTATGCACCTCCTCATGATTTTCTGACAAATTGTCCCTCTCAGATGAAATCTTTCATGCTTAGTCTTAGCCCGGCAGTACATTTCCTTTCCTTGACTTTATAAAGAAAAATTCAATCATTTTTATCCAAGTGCAAACAACTACCAAGTGATAAGTCCTTTTTCCTGAAATAAACTGTAAGAATTGTGGCATAAGATAAATCACAAAATCATACATAGCAAGTGCAAAATGAAGTTCATTAGAGTACTAGAAATGTTGCCAGAGAAAATGAAGGATTATGAAAATTAGCTGTGGAATAAAAAAATACAGAAATTACAGACTTGTTAGTTGATAGGTTTGATATATTATACAGTAGACTAGAGTGGGGGAGGGTGGGAACCTTTAGTTCAGTGCCCTTTTTTTAACCTATAAAAAGTGACAGAAGTCCAGAAAATTAAAACCATTTTCCCTTCTGGATGGCTAATAGCCAGGATATAGAATAGATTAAATCACACTGAACTTAATGAAATATGTGTGTTATCTCCACATATAAACTTATTTTTGCAAGTAATAGCATATAGTATATCTTAAATAATATGACTCCTTTAGTAGGACATTTAGAAAGAGAATTTTAAGTTTTAAAATGAAATAAAAGTAGTAATCTTAAGAAGGGTTTATGTTTTTGCTATTTTGTAAAAAAAAAATAGCATTTGCTTTTCAAAAGTATAATTGAAATATTGTCTTATTTGTTGTTTCCAAGCAAAAACAATATTATCTTAATAAATATAATATTATTGGGCAAGAATTTCTATGAATTTATTATTTTGAATAATAATAGCATCACTGCCCTTTTTACTGCTAGTTAGTAAACTCATCCTCAGACCTAATAAGTATTTCTACCATGTATTAAAATTAGATTTAGTTTTCAGTCTGTTTCAGTGTTTTTTTAATATTTCTGGGAAATCACCATTAAAGCCCTCTTGCAAATAATTACTCTGTGCTAGGGGCTCTTTGTATCTGCTGATAGTTGCAGCTTTGGGGTAGGCAGCCACTCCATTCCCCAAAACACTGGTAATGGGACATGACACATCTCTAAGAGTATTTAACAGTAATTCATCTTGTCTTTCAAATTCTGTAATCAAATTATGCCATAGAAAGAATCCATATTTGCTTTCTCACAATTTACATATTTTTCCATCAAAAATTTTGTATTCTTCTGGGCTTAGGACATTTTCAAATATGCTAAGCCTCTGTTAGCTCTGATATCTGTTTATCCTTTCTTGACTTAAACTAAACTGCCACAGCATCTAACATTTGTTAAAATCCTTTACATAAATGGATCAGGTTTTTCTTACTAGTGTAATTCAATGAAAGGAAGTATGAAGTCTAAATATCTATTTATATGTGACCTACATAGGTGTGAGTTTGTGTATGCATTACCAAGTGAGGTGTTTGTTTTTGACATGAATTATTGTCCAATATACATGATTTTACAAAGCAATATAATTGCTTAAACAACATTTAAAATGCATCCATCTCTATTATAATATGCATTTTTAATCCGGTTCCTAGTATGTCGCCATTTTATCAATGGAGCCTATTTTTCCAATTAGTTTATTTGCAGATGTGTTTCATTCCTGATTGATGACTTAAAATAAATATTGGCACTTTATGTTTTTCTGAGAGCTTTGCTGTCAAGTAATTAGTGCACCACATACAATAAACAAAATTCACATTAGACTATAACACCTTTCCTTTTTTTTTTTTTTTTTTTTTTGGAGATGGAGTCTCTCTCTGTCGCCCAGGCTGGAGTGCAGTGATGCGATCTCGGTTCACTGCAAGCTCCGCCTCCCGGATTCATGTCCTTCTCCTGCCTCAGCCTCCCGCGTAGCTGGGACTGCAGGCTCCCGCCACCTCGCCCGGTTACATTTTTGTTGTTGTTGTTTTTGTTTTTGTATTTTTAGTAGAGACAGAGTTTTTACGGTGTTAGTCAGGACGGTCTCGGTCTCCTGACCTCGTGATCCGCCTACCTCGGTCTCCCAAAGTGCTGGGATTACAGGCATGAGCCACCATGCCCGGCAACAGCTTTTATAAATGTATGCAAAGGCACCTGAAGAAACAGAATACTAATGTTAGTCAAGAAGGAAAAAGAAGTACTCCTGAAAGTGTGCTTCATCTCTTTCTTTTCTGACATTCCTATGAGATACGTATTAGTATCTATCTCTACATTTAAATTTTTGTTTTTTGCAATTTAACGTAGTTAACAAGTGAATTCGTTAGTGTATGAATCCTTAATAATCTAACACGTAGACCAAATTTGTTCCGCCTCCTTAGGAACCATTCTTCTGTTGATATTATTCATAAGTTCATTGAGCCAAAAGGCAATTTTCCTACCTGGCAATATTCTCTTATTTGAAAATTATTTCATAAATTCACATATAAGTTCTCATACATTTTTATGGAGAAACGAAATTAATTTTTTTCTACTAATTTTTCAATGATAATAGTTTAATGTCTTTGTAAACATTATTTCATACTCTGTTGCCACAGTTTTTCTTGAGATTCATTATCTCCTATCAATACCATATTAATTTCTAATAAAATTATACAGTAATGGTACTTTCTATAATTTTGCCGACCTTCATGCAAATAAAAAAATAGTATATTACACAAGTGTTTCAATAGTCTATGAAATTATAGGCATGCTCAACTTTTTGTATAATAACAGCATTTTAAGTAGGTAGAATGTATCTGTTATCCATTGCCAGAATGGTATGTAAAAATCACGAATCCCAGTGGCTTACATCAATGAACGTTCATTTAGCTCAGGAATCTGTAGGTGAATTGGGCAGCGCCTGCATGTTTAGCTGATGTTGGCAGGGTCTCCTTTATGGGTCAGCAGTAAACTTTCTGCTCCTCTTGGGGCTAGCTGGTTTAAATGGCCTCATTTGTACATTTGACAATAATTACACTGTTGGCTTCAGTGATTGAGTTTCATGTCTTTCATCCTCCAGTACACTATCCATTTTAAGCAGATTTAAAGTTCCAAGAAAAGGTATAGAAATATGTAAGATCTGTAGATGCCTAGACGCAAAACTGGTGTGCCTCAACATCTGGCATAATACTGGCCAGAGAAAGTCACAAGTGCCATCAAGATTCAGGGAATGGATAGACTCCACTTCACTAGTATCCTAAAAATGCAAACTAAAACAACAGTGAAATACTTTTTTAAAGGGTGTGAAATATACTTTAGTTTTTGGAGCAGTGTTAGTTTTGCAGCAATATTGAATGGGGAGTACAGCGATGGTCTGTATACTCACTGCCATCTCACAACCACAGTCCACACCACTATCAGCATCCCATACCCGTGATCTATTGTCGCAATGGATGCACCTACACTGACACATCACATCAGTATCACCCAATGTCCAGGGTTTATATTAGGCTTCACTCTTTGTATTAAACTCCACTCTTTGTATTAAACATTCTGTGGGTTTGAAAGATGTATGACAGGAGTCCACCATTATAGTCCATTATTGAATAGTTTCACTGCCCTAAAAATCTCTGTGCTCTGCCTGCTCATCATTCTCCTCTCTAACCCCTGGCAACCACAGATATTTTTACTCTCTCCAAAGTTCTACCCTTTCTAGAATGTCAAATAGTTGGAGTCACACAGTATTGTAGCCTTTTCAGACTGGCTTATTTCAATTAGCAATTCCTTTTACAGTTTCTCCATATCTTTTTAGGGCTCGATATCTCATTTCTTTTCTGCACTGAATAATATTCCGTCATCTAGACGTCCCATAGTTTTTTATCCACTCTCCTAATTGAGAACATCTTGGTTGCTTCCAGATTTTGTTAATTATAAGTACAGCTATCACAAAATATCCACATGTGGATATTTGTATGGAAATAAGTATTTAACTTCTTTGAGTAAATACAAAGAAGTACAGTTGTTGAATTACATAGTTAGAGTATTTTCAGTTTTGTCAGAAACTGTCAACTGTCTTCCGAAGTGGCTGTACCATTTTGCATTCCCATCAGTAATGAATGACAGTTCCTGTTGCATCACATTCCCATCAGCATTTGGCATTGTTAGTGTTTTAAATACTACTTTCAAGCTTCGCAAGTTAGCAATTTTTTTTCCTTTTTTAACACTAATTTTAGTCACAAAAATAAGACATGTTTCAAAAGCTCTGCGTTAAATATGTGTGTGTATATACCTACTTGTGTGTGTATTTATATTTAGATACAAATATAAAACACATGTGCTTTCCAATTAATTGATATCCCACCATCTGAAGTTAACTACTCTGAAATCTTATTTAAAATAATGACAATACATAATGATTATTTAGCCATATTTGGTAATACAAGTGAATTTTTTCCTGACGTTTTTGAAGAACAACTTGAAATTTATACCATTCTTAGAATATCAGGTCTTAAAAGGGTAATTACAATATCACGTATGTACCCTAAAAAGTAATTAGAAAGGTGAAGAAAAAAATTTATGTCCAAAGAAGTGCATCTCATTTTTATATGAGGCAATGTAAAGTCTAAACAAGGAGAAGAATTAAAGATGCAATAATGCATTTATGTGTAAAATTAATCATTAAAATTGATTGTCTGAGGAATATTAATAGTTTTGAATAAGTGTTTATAGGATAGTACAAAGTGATAAAATGAGATTCAAAATAATGTATGCCATATCACTTCAAGCCTCTACAAATAATTGATCAGAAAAAGATATTAAAGAAAAAACTAAATGGTAAATAGTAAATATCCTATTAGTACTCTTGGAAGTTTATTTTTTCAATTCTCTGCTTGTGTTTTTGGTCATTTATATTCAATGAATACGTGTTTTATAATCCAAAAATGAAAAGCAAAATGTATTTGGAAATCTGTGAATTTAACTCCACCATGTTTGATATAAAATGGCTTTATTTTCTTTTCTCTAACTAAAATTTAAAAAGTGTTATCGGTGAAAATCTACATGTTTTACAGATCTTATGAAGTAATAATGATACTTACAAATAATACTATGCTAATTAAAACCCATGTTTCTGTGCTATTGGCTACATTTTACTTAAGACAATTAGAAATAAGTATTCAATTTTCAAAGCTAACAAACTATTTTATTCAAGATGAAATTAGACTTTCAAACCTGCCGAGATGAGATTAATCCATATTTCACTAAAGATACACCTGATTTCAGACCAGCAATATTTCCCTTTTCTGATGTCTATCTGCAAAAAATTGTATCAAGCACAAGAAGAAAAATTCTTACCAACCTGGAAATACCTATATAGGAACCTAATCTTCAGTTATGAAGCATTGGATATTTGATAAATAAGTATTTTAATGCTCTTCATCAATTATTTGCATATTAAAATGAATTTAGTCCCTAGGAAACAGGCTAACTTACAACCTGTATTTTCCTGTTGGGTGCAAAGAAGCCAAATTTGGCCATCCTGATTATGTTTACTTTGGTACTATAAGAATGAAAGAACATGGCTCTCCTTCCCACTATAATCAGGTCTCATTCTTGCACCTACTGGGATATATTTATACTGTCCTGTGTTGTTTAACAACTGGGATACATTCTGAGAAATGTGTTGTTAGACAATATTATCCTTGTACGAACATCATAGAGTATACTTACGCAAATCTACATAGTATAGCCTTCTAAGGGCCTAGGCTATATGGTCTAGCCTTTTGCTCCTAGGCTGAAAACCTGGATAGTATGTTACTATACTGATACTATAGGCAATTGTAATTCAATGGTATTTGTGTATGTAAACATATCTAAGTATGGATAAAGTATAGTAAATAGATGGTATAACTGATAAAAAATGGTATACCTGTATAGGGCACATACTGTAAATGGAGCTTGCAAGACTGGAAGTTGACCTGGGTGAGTCAGTGAGTGAGTGGTGAGTAACTGTGAGGCCGAGGACATTACTGCCCACTACTGTAGACTTTATAAATATCATATATGTTGACTACACTCAATTCATAAGAAAATTTTATCTTTCATCCATAATGAATTAACCTTTATCTTATTATAACTTGTTATACTTTATAAACTTTTTAATTTTCAAAACTTGTTTCTATTTTGTAATAACAGTTATCTTAATCCACAAAAAATATTGTACAGCTGCATTTGGGTTTATATTCTGTAAGTTTTTTTTCTATTTTCTCCTCTTTGTTTTCCTTTTTTGCTTTCTAAATCTTTTTTTTTTTTTTTTTTTTTTTTTTTTTTTGAGATGTAGTTTCACTTTTCTTGCCCAGGCTGGAATGTAGTGGCATGATCTCGGCAGCTCACAGCAACCTCCACCTCCCGGGTTCAAGTGATTCTCCTGCCTCAGCTTCCAAGTAGCTGGGATTACAGGCATGTGCCACCATACCTGGTTAATTTTGTATTTTTAGTAGAGGTGGGGTTTCTCCGTGTTGGTCAGGCTGGTCTCCAACTCCCAGCCTAAAGTGATCCTCTCGCCTTAGCCTCCCAAAGTGCTAGTATTACAGACTTGAGCCACCACGCCCGGCTAGCCTTTTTTTTTTTTTTTTTTTTTTTAATCGAAACACAAACAGACACATTAGCCTAGGCCTATAAGGATCAGGATAATCAATGTCACTGTCTCCCACTTCCACATCTTGTCCCACTGAAGGTCTTTAGGGCCAATAAGATGCATGGAACGGTCATCTCCTAGAATAACAATGCCTTCTTCTGGGTTGCCGGAACAATGCTTCCTGAAGCACTTGCAGGAGGCTGTTATACAGTTAACTATCTTTTTTAATAAGTAGAAAGGGTATACTCTAAAATAATGATAAAAAGTATAGTACACTGAATACATAAGCCAGTAACATAACTGTTTGCTATTGTTAATAAGTATGATGTGTTGTATATAATTGTTTGTGATATATTTTATACACTTGACAGCAAAGGAGGTTTGTTTAGACCAGCATCACTACAAACATGTGAGTAATGCATTGCACTATGATGTTATTATACTACTATGAGTAGTGATTATACTATCCCTACTATGCCACAGGAGTTTTTCAGCCCTTATGAGACCACCGTTGTGTATATGATCCACCATTAACTGAAATGCATGAGAGTTTGTGAGCAAACACTGCTTTGCTATCAGGAGGCTGCCAGGATCGCTCAGGACATCAAAGACAGATGATCTGAAGATACAATTTTGCTACTGAAAATACCAAATAGCAAACTTCCAATCTTGATATTTCTCTACTTAGAGACACTTAAAAAGTGCAGGCCAAATGAATACAAAATTACCTAAGAGCTAGGGAAGTAGCAGTAGGTAATTGTATAGACTGAAGCAAATAACTCTCAGGAATGAATTTTATCCACAATATGCATGAAACACCTTACAGTGACTTATTTTTAGAAGTAATAATATTAGCACTCACACGAGCATTTTGAAAACAAATGTCTTCTGATATCACCACCAATACTCTGAAGAAATGACACAAGGCCTCAGACATAGACTTCAGATTGATAATTTCTGTATTTGTTTATAGGTGAATTTTTTATGAAACAAAAGTTTTATAAAACAAAATTTACAGATAAGTGTTTATAAAACAAAATGGTAAGGGAAAATGCTTTGATGTAACTCACTGTCAGACACCTTACTGAATTTATCACTTCTTTAGAATGATATATATAGAATTTATATAGCTCTAACATTAACTGAAATGTTGTATGCAATGCATGACTATATATGCATATTTTAAAACAGGGCATTGCTTTCTCACTTGGTAAGCTTCATTCATTTAATTTGCCTTGGTAATTTTCTTTTGCATATCCTTTAGTTTTGGTTAAATGCAAAAGAAGATTATAAGTCTTATAAAACAGTGAACTCATGTAGTTCTACTATAACCTCTATAGGGACATCCTCTTTCATTTAATTTTTGATGTACTTTACCCAATCAAGATTTCTACTTGGAATTCAATCTATGTGTTATTTGAAGAACTGTCTTCATGTGCCCACTGGAAAAAAGATATACATTCAGTTCTTCCTAAAGATCACCTTTAAAGTAGCAAGTGCAATATTTCATGCTATTATACTGAAAGAATGTCCAAATACGTCTTATTTACAGCAAAATTTGTGACAGACATAACATTATTTATTGACTCATCACATGTATTTGGATATGCTCCACCCCTCAAAATAAATCACTGTAGCCTATTTCATTAGAATTGTGAATAAAATCCTTCCTGAGTTTTATTAACCTCAGTGTCTATTAGATTTCCTACTGCCAATCCCCTAGTTCTTAGGTAAGTCTGTACTCATTTGGCCTACACTTTTTAAATAATTTTTTCAGTAATCATTTTTCAAATGGAGAAATACTGAGGTTAAAGGCAGACAAATACTCAAAAATTGCAGATGCCTTGCAAACTTTCACCAATATAAAAATCAACCAAAACCAAATGCCTGCATTTAGAAGAGATCTGACCTTCTCTTTTGAGAACATCAAACATAACATATCTTGCTCAGTCACATCAAAAGGAAATAATAAATACGTTCCCTTCACTTGTTCACTGAATTACATGTAATGAGTTATTCCACAGGCATGCATAGTGTTAAAGCTAATTCAATGTAACTCTCTGTATTATTCATTGGAGACTATGTAGAAAGTAACTGTCTGATTTCTCTGTTTCTTAGTTAAAGAAAATGTATTCTAAGTATTTTCTAGTCAGCTGTTGAATATTGTTATGTTACCTGAAACAAATGATTATTAAAAAGTTAGACCTATTTTTTGGTCATTCCCCCTGTTGAATGTTGTCCCCCAAATTCTTCCCTTTCGTTTTAATTCAAGTCTTTGTTTTAAAAACCTATACATGCAGAGCTCTGCTCTGAGACATGATAAGCTATACCAGTATGGCCATAATTTTTCAAATGCTATGGCTAGTGGAAGAAAATAATTTGTGACTCAAATTAATTCTTTTTTTTTCTATAGGTAGTTTCTAGACACATGCTTTGCTCTTCTTCTCCTGGGGGTGTGGGGACTGCTATCATATCAACTTTCCATTGCAGGCAATTCGCTGTGTTATTTAGAGCAAAGCTTTGAGATTTTGGTTCATTTATATAGCTCTATATTCTGAAGAAGTGATAAATTCAGTAAGGTGCCTGACAGTGAGTTACATCAAAGCATTTTCCCTTACTATTTTGTTTTATAAACACTTATCTGTAAATTTTGTTTTATAAAACTTTTGTTTCATAAAAAATTCACCTATAAACAAATACAGAAATTATCAATCTGGAGTCTATGTCTGACGCCTTGTGTCATTTCTTCAGAGTATTTGGTGGTGATATCAGAAGACATTTGTTTTCAAAATGCTCGTGTGAGTGCTGATATTATTACTTGTAAAAATAAGTCACTGTAAGGTGTTTCATGCATATTGTGGATAAAATTCATTCCTGAGAGTTATTTGCTTCAGTCTATACAATTACCTACTGCTACTTCCCTAGCTCTTAGGTAATTTTGTATTCATTTGGCCTGCACTTTTTAAGTGTCTCTAAGTAGAGAAATATCAAGATTGGAAGCTTGCCATTTGGTACTTTCAGTAGCAAAATTGTATCTTCACATCATCTGTCTTTGAAGTCCTGAGGGATCCTGGCAGCCTCCTGATAGCAAAGTAGTGTTTGCTCACAAACTCTCATGCATAAACAAACACACACATATGCAATAGGAAAAAAAAAAACAAAAAAAACCTCTCATTTTAGTGAATTTGGAAATTAAATATTCAAAACTGCCCTCCTGTGCTCCAAATAGTGACCTGAATCTGAATTCTGAAGCTCCAAGTAGAATTTAACAGTTTCAGCAATCAGGACCTTTCCTGGCCTTTTGTTCTCATTTGGTCTCTCACCTAAAACACAGAAACTAATTGGCCAGTGTTTGTGCCTGGCAGGGAGTAGGATAAAGAACAGTTTATGATGTGTATTTTCTAAACTGCAGGTGCCTTACATCTGTCTTGGGTTCCATTGCTTTTCCCGTGTAGATGAGAACCTAAATGGAAATTACCTCTCAGAGAAAGCTGAGTGTGTTGCTAAAATTGGGTCAGGTAAGTTTTGAATGGAAAACATTAGAAGAACAGGGATAAGTATCGACTGCTATTATGAATTTCCTGTTAATGTTTTCAAAGGTGTTTATTTTCTGTGTCTTCTGACTTCATACAATTCTATTCATATTGAAAGTAGGTACATTCATTTTATTACATCCCTATTCGTGGATTCATTAATTTGATAAATATTTAAACTATTGCGAAAACAAATTATTTGAAGACCGATGTGGGAAGATTCACCTAAAATCAGTGAAAGCAATATTATATAGAAAAAGCTTTTTGGTTATTAAATATTAATAGCAAATCGTTATAATCTAAGGTTTCATGAATCTAAAATTGTGATTGGATTGAATTATTTTTAAAAATTTCTTTGGAAAAACGACATTGAACTTATATACGTGCTGTCTTTTTAAAAAAATAAATCTGCAAAATTAATACAGAAGACTTAGTTATGCATTAATGATCGGGGCACGTATGATAAGAATGGCAGTAAAATTAAATTTTATCATATAAGGTAGCTTGAATATCAAACGTAAAATATTTTTTCTTTGTGCGTTGTATTTATGTCTTCATTTATTAATCGGTACATCATAGTATTGTCAATGTAAGACCAATCGTATTTACCCACATAAATATTCTGGAAAATTGTCTGAAAGACCTGACTTGGAATTTATTACATCCATCTCAATGATTGAGCCAAGGATTTAATTCTATTTACAGTAATCCCCTCCTTGTTATGTACTAGAGTGCTATGTTTAAACCTGCTTTTTTTTTTATTTATTTTATTTTTTTGAAATGGAGTCTTGCTCTGTTGTACATTCTGGAAGGCAGTGGCATGACTTCTACTCACTACAACCTCCATCTCCCTAGTTAAAGTGATTCTCCTGTCTCAATCTCCTGAGTAGCTGGGATTACAGGTGCATACCAGCATGCCCAGCTAATTTTTGTATTTTTAGTAGAGGTGGGGTTTTACCCTGTTGGCCAGGCTGGTCTAGAACTCCTGACTTCAAGTGGTACACCCACCTTGGCGTCCCAACATGCTAGGATTACAGGCGTGAGCCACCGTACCCAGTCCATAAACCTACTTATAAGAACACAACACACACTACATAAATAATCAAGAATAAAATTTTTTAAATTCTCACTGCTGAAGAATGCAGGTCATTTGTTAATAATGTAATAGTAAGTGTATCTTGTTTGAATTTTTAATCGTATCTGTAATGAATACATAAAAATTGTCATAGTGCTGTATCCTGTGGTAAATAGTTTAAAAGTATTTACTTATTTTTGATTAAAAATTATGTACTTATTTATGTCTAAGAGAACATAAGAATATTGAATATAAATGGACAATTTCTACTAGAGATAAACAGAAATTCTGTTTCCAAGTAAACATAGTCTGAGACAATGACTGTTAATATAAATGTGTCCATTCAAAAGCAGTAAATATAATCAAATGATTTTAGTTTTCCAAAGACAACTTTTGATTTTCTTAAATGGTGGCTTTATTTACTCCATTTATATTAATCCATATACTATAGGTGTCATAGGTGGACAGAATCATATAATGTTGTATGGTTAGAACTATATCTTTTTATTCAAAAAACATCTAGTACAATCTCTTATTTGGTGGATAACTATAATGAAGACGTTATTTCATTGCAGTTACAGAAATAACCAAATAAATAATAAATTACATAATTAAGACAATTATAAATCATTATAGCTAATGAGACTATTCACATTAACTCATTTCTCCTAAAAGCCCAATGAAAGAGTTGTCATTATTATCCTCACTTAGAAGTTAAATTAACTTACCTAAAGGCACACAGCTACTGAGTAGTCAAATATGTAGTCAAACAGAATTTGAAGTCAGTCCGAAGATGCTATATTACTATGATACTTGTGTGACATTTACTAGATAGATCTAAGATTATTTATTCACGTATTATTTTATAGAGGGGTGATAATTTTAAAGATCTTGCCTTGCCAATACTAAATAATCAGTGTAGTCCAAGTTCTTAACTAAGATGGCTAAGTATGATCCATGATTCCTCACTTTTTACAGTAAATATCTGTTGTGATCAAACCTAAAGATGACCTTGAGAAATGTATCTTAAGTGATTACAGTACCATGGACAAGGATGGAGATTTGGTCTCATTACACAATACTTTCTGTGCTGCTGTAACTTGTAGGTGAATGGAGAATGATGGAGGCTACCTAGACTTCATTTTTACCTAATCACTGTGTAATAATGACTTTAGCGAAGGGTAAAGTGTGTTTTAAGAACTCAGCAGAGTCACAGGATAGTTAGAAATGGCCAGACCATAATTATTATACATCACAATTTTGAAAATTAAATAATAGATTAGAAAGAATATTTGAACAAATTTCTAGGAGGAGTCTGAATAGAGAAAGTCTGAAAGAAGTCAAAGTGTATAATCACACTGGTACAGTATTGGGATCAAGAAACCAAAGCATTCTGAAATACTTACATAGTTTTATTTTAATCATACTTAGAACAATTGTGAAAATAAATAAAATATATAATTATGTTATATGACATATAATGGTGCCAAGGTTCCTAAATAAAATATCTGAGCAGAACAGACAGATGAAAGCAAAACCAGTCAATATAACACAAAGTGTAATAGCTCAGTTTTTGTACTTAAACTTGTTTACAATCACTGGTTTTTCCCCTTTCTAGCTGAATGAATTTGAACAAGTTTTTAAGGCCCTATATATGTCAGTGTTATTAAATTCATTTGTTTAAAAAAAGGTAATAGTAGCTAACTCATTGGATATTTTGATGATTAAATATAAATAGCACCCTTAGCAGAGAGATCTAAAAATGATGGCTGTTTCAGATTTTTTTTTAAATCTATGAAATACACCAATAAGAAATCCATAATAACAACCCAAAATAATGCAATTAAAAACACATAAGCCAAAACACTGCAAAAGTTTCTACAATTATCCTAATTAATGGAGAGAAGTGATGTAGTAACTTCTAAAAGTATGTGCCAGGAGTACCAACTTGGTTTAAGAGAGTCCACAATCTATTTCTTTAGTGGCCCTAGGTCATAAATAGGAAAGCTAATCTGTGTATAAATAGCTCAGTGTTCTAAGTAACAGGATGGACAAATCTCCTTTATATTTTTAGGGCCAAATATTAGTATAGGATAGAAAAATTAGTTAAAGTGTCTCTATAAGGTTTCCTTTTGTTTTTCTGTTCCTTTTCCAACATACACTAAAAAGTCATTAGTGAATAAAAGAATTTTCATCTTCTTCTTTATTCCATAATTCTGCAGTTTTGTTGATAGTGCCCTTTTCTCCTGGTGGGGATGAAATGAAAGAAGCAAATATAATCTCTGCATTTCATGGGGATTATAAATGAGGGTTAAGATATTAGAAAGAAAACTATAAAAACCCTAGAAGAAAACCTAGGCAATACCATTCAGGAAACAGGCATTGGCAAAGACTTCATGACTATAACACCAAGAACAAAACAACAAAAGCAAAAATTGACAAATGGTATCTCATTAAACTAAAGAGCTTTTGCTCAGCAAAAGAAAATATCATCAGAGTGAACAGGCAACCTACAGAATGGGAGAAAATTTTTGCCATCTGTCCATCTGACAAAGGGCTAATATCCAGAATCTACAAGAAACTTAAACAAATTTACAAGAAAAAACAAACAAACAAAAAAAAGTCACCAAAAAGTGGGTGAAGGATATGAACAGACACTTTTCAAAAGAAGACATATATGCGGCCAAGAAACATATGAAAAAAATTCATCATCACTGGTCATTGGAAAAATGGAAATCAAAACCACAATGAGATACCATCTCATGCTAGTTAGAATGGCAATCATTAAAAATTCAAGAAACAACAGATGCTGGAGAGGATGTAGAGAAATAGGAATGCCTTTACACTGTTAGTGGGAGTGTAAATTAGTTCAACAATTCTGGAAGACAGTGTGGTGATTCCTCAAAGATCTAGATTCAGAAATACCATTTGACCCAGCAATCCCATTACTGGGCATATACCCAAAGCATTATGTATCATTCTACCATAAAGACACATGCACACATATGTTTATTACAATAGCAATTACTTGGAACCAACCCAAATACCCATCAATGATAGACTGGATAAAGAAAACGTGGCACAGATTCACCATGGAATACTATGCAGCCATAAAAAGGAATGAGTTCATGTCATTTGCAGGGACTTGGATGAAGCTGGAAGCCGTCATCCTCAGCAAACTAACACAGGAAAACCTCTCACGTTCTCGCTCGTAGTGGGAGCTGAACAATGAGAACACAAGGACGCAGGGAGGGGAATGCCACATACCAGGGCATGCCAGGGGCTGTGGGTAAAGGGGAGGGAGGGCATTAAGACAAATACCCAATGTATGCAGAGCTTAAAACCTAGATCATGTGTTGATAGGTACTGCAAACCACCATGGCACATGTATATCTATGTAACGAACCTATACGTTCAGTACATGCATCCCAGAAATTAAAGTTAAAAAAAAATTAGAAAAAATTACACCTGTTTATTTATATATGATATATATTATGTGTGTGTATGTGTTATGTTCATATATATATATACATATGTTAATGTTCTTATGTGTGCATATATATACATATATACATATATGTGTTCTTATCTCTATATATACATAAGAACATTAACATATAACTGTGAAGAAATGAAGTTAACGTCACCTAAACAATCATAACCAATCATAACAAGCAGTAAAGAACAGTTAAGGCAAATATAAACATTTATTTGTTCATGAATAAGAAAAACGTTAAAATTGAACATGTGACAAGTAAAAAGTTTATTTTACAGGGGAAGAACAATGTACTACTTATGAGGATAAAAATTCTTTCCATGAGATAATGTAATTATTTTATGAAGCAGAATGCCTTACAAATGAATACTATCCTCAATATAAAATCAAAAGGAATTATGTAATAACATATGTGAACACCAAGATACGGACATTATGAAATTAAACAAAGTAGTTAAACAGAAAGTGAAAATGTGATCAAGTTGCATACACTGAAAAATAGATATTATTGGAGAAAAATCAAATAAATGAGACAGAAATAATGCCATTGAAACAACCCCTCAAATGTGGGAATCAGTGGAAGAGTTAGATAAAGATTATAAAGAGGAAAGATATACAGATATAATGTAACAGATATGCAGTCTAGAATATACATTTTTAAAGTAAGAAACAAAGTAAAAAACTCAAAGGCAGATGAAAGTTTATAGTAGAAAGGTAATATTCAGGCATAAAAAATTCTCATAGTAGATATTAATACTTATGGCACCTCTAATGAAAAAAAGATCAACACCAAGACAGAGATTGATAATAATTTATAAACCTCATAAAAGACAGAAATTTGTATTAAAAAAAAAAGAAAAGGCAGAGAAAAAAGCCATTATTTTCTAGGAATAAAAACGTAGTAGCAGTCTTTGAACGAAAAGCACTGTGCACTACAGAGTCATGTTATACATACACAAAGGACCTTCACTGCTGGGATAAATTAGTTTCTTTTATATCATTTCCTCTGGATTTCCCTTGAATTCTAAATTCTTAATAGTTTATTTTATAGGCCCTATCCTTGTCAGGCTTCTTAAATTTCATCTCAGGGTGCTCAGCTATTTTTCAGCAATTTTTCTTTTCACCGTACATGTTCTTCCTAGGTGATCTCATCAGCTGGTCCACCTCTATTTTTAAATTAAAGCAAACAAACCAACAAAGGACTTCTAATTGACATCTCTACATTCCAGGCTGGTATGGAGCTGGAGGCCATTATCCTTAGCAAACTAACAGAGGGACAGAAAACCAAATACTTCATGTTCTCACTTATAAGTAGGAGCTAAATCATGAGAACAGATAGACACATAGAGGGGAAAAACACATACTGGGGCCTTTCAGAGGGTGGAGGACGGAAGGTGGAAGAAGATCAAGAAAAATAACTAACAAGTACTAGGCTTAATACCTGGAGGATAAAATAATCTCTACATCAGGCTTCCATGACACAAGTTTACCTGTGTAACATACCGGTATTTGTACCCCTGAACTTAAAATAAGTTAAAAAAAAAAAAAAAAAGCAAAAAACAAAAAACAAACAAGCAAACAAATGAACAAACAAAAAAGAGTTGCTGGAGAACCCCACCAATCTGCCCCCAGTATCCTCTCATTTGGAAGTTGCCCAGAATAAAAGTTGCCTCCTTTTCTCCCTAGCCTTCCCTGACCCCTGAGTTCCCTAATTTTATTGAGACATTTACATGGTCTCTTCTGCAGTTCCTTTTATTAGTCAGGGTTCTCCAGACAAACAGAAGCAATAGGATGTATAAAGAAAGAGAGAGACAAGGAGAGATTTTACAGAATTGGTTCACATGGTTGTGTATTAGAGGCTGAAAAGTCCCAAATCTTCAGGTTAGGCCATTTGGCAGGAGGCCCAGGGAAGATACAATGCTTTAGCTCAAGTTTGAAGATAATCTGCTGGCAGAATTCGATCTTCCTTTGGGGAAGGCAGTCTTCTTTCTTTTAAATTCTTTAACTGATTGGCTGAGGCTCGCTCATATTATGGAAGATAATCTGCCTTCCTCAAAGTCCATTGATTTAGATGTTGATTTTATCTGAAATATATTTCTCCAGCACCACCACACTAGTGGTTGACAACATATCTGGGTACTTTGGCCCAGCCAAGTTGACACATGAAATTAACCATCACATAATTTAAATAGCTTCCTAATTGACCTACTTCAAATCCACCCTTCCTATTGCAATTAGAGGGATCCATCTAGAACGCACACTTGGTCTATCTTAAAATATATCTAAGACTCTTCATTGCCTAACAAAGTCCAGCTGGCTCCTTAACATAGCATACAACATCTTTTACAACCTAATTCATGCCTAACTCTTCTGCCTCACTTACACCACTCAATAGCCAAGATTTCATGCACCAGTAATGAACAGCTGCTGGTAAATGCTTTTACTTTTACAAGAAAGACATTTTTGTGTTATGCTTAAGGAGAAAAGTTATAATCATTCTTCTAGCATCTGCTCTGGCACTTTCTCCACAGAAAGTAAATCAGCTATTTAGGTTCACAAACACATTTTCTTATGTTAGTAATTTCACCATAGAAACCCTAGAAGAGGGTCACGGTCCTCACTTCCACAGGTTGGGTTAAGTTTCTCTTGGTTCGCCCATGGCATCTAGAATGTTCTACTCTTGATTCATTTACATCATATTGAATGCATCTGTTGATGTTTTATTCATTCCCACTTGACTGTAGAGTTTCTGAAAACAAGCCCTGTGTGTTATTTATATTTCTATTCTCAAAAATTTAAATACAGCTTGACATAAAGTTGTGCACAATAAATCCATTTTAAGGACTGCCTTAACTAAACATCAAAAGCACTCAGAGACATGATAAAAATAAGTAAAAATAGCAAATACAAATGTAGGATGGGGACAAGCTGACATGTTTCAATAATTATAATTATTCTAACAGAAGAGAAGGGATATTTCAAAATATGTGCCAGATAGAACATCTATACATATACTTTAAAATTATGTTCTCTCACAGTGAAAGATGTCCAGTGAGCCTAATTAACTTCAGTGGTATTCATCTTGAATTATTTAGGATGGAGAGTACAGCAATCACAGGTATGACTCAGTTAAAAATATCTGTGATGGGTAAAACAAAGCAAAACAAACAAAAGAGTTGTACCTGGAGATAGAGGGTCTCTTTCTATTTTTATCCATTCATTTCTCCATGCCTCTTCCTCCTAATAAGGACATAGAATTCACCCTCCCACATTTACATCTTCTCTATAGAAACTATAGCAGCTCTTCAGAGTTCACAAACACGTTTTCTCATGGTAGCAATTTCCCTGTACAAACCTTACATGAAGGGGGAGCATTCAATGACACAGCTGAGCATGATCAAACTCATATTATCAGCATGTTTGCTTTTAGCAAGTCATGGTAAGAGACAGAGAACAGTAGTATATCTCTGATGAATGGGAAGGAGAAAGTAAAGAGACTTTCACCTGTTCCAGGAGAAGAGCTCAAGAGGTGAAAAAAAAAAAAAAAAGAAAGAAAGAAAGGAAGAGAAGAGAAGAGAAGAGAACAGAAGAGAACAGAAGGAGTCAGATACTAGGGTTCTTAAACTTCCCCAGGGGAAGAATGAGGTCAAATATTGAAGTATTATCTTTATTGAAGAAATAGCTTATAACTCGTAATTATTTTTCTCTGTCTCCTTTGGCTCTTTTGTAGCAAAGTGCCTTGTAGAGAGCCCCCACATTGACATAGGTTGCCCTCAAACTGAGTGGAAATATGGTTGTCATATTTAGACGGAGATATGCAATGATACTGCCCTAGACCCCACCCCCGCCTTGAAAATGGTGTCATAGTGAAGAAATGCAGTTCATATGTGCTCCCAAGATGACAGAAATTAGCTACAATGAGAGTCAGTAGACTCCAGTTAGATTTCTAAAGTCCTTCAGGAGATAACTCTATTGCAGAACTTACAGAGTGGACATCTTTAACCAGGAGATGGATAATGAATACTGCTGGGAATTCAGAAGAGCTGTTAGAGTCACGATGGGGCTGTGTCAGCAGAAGGAGCAACTGCATTGCCTGGCTTGTGTTAAAATCACAACTCATGCAATTCATCCTGCCTTCATAGTTCGAAGGAGGGTATTTTGAATTTCGTTTTTATAGAATCTTGGCTTAAGACATACTTCATTTTTTATAGCTTCCTAGTGACTAAAATGCCTTATAGCAGGTCACTTCTCTGCTCAACAGTGAAGACTAACAAATATTAAAATAATTGTTGCTATTTTCTTTTTTGTAGCACTTGTATCTTCACATGAACCCATGATGAAATTAAGGTTGAATGGGAAAAAAAATGGAAAGCCCTTGTTTTTGTTAAAATATTCCTCATGATCTTCTACACTTATACATAGACACACAGACTGCTTTGAGCAGCATATACCAGGGTCAAAGGAGTTATGTTTAAGTGCTTCTATTTCCGTACTACCCAAGGAAAAGAAAATCACCAGTTGAAACCTTTTTGGATATTTTCAGTTGGCTTAAATTGCAGAAATTCCTCTAAAATTCCTTTGAGATTGTTTTTTCATTAAAATTATATTTAGTAATAATTTCTATAAGCTAAGGAGCTGGTTTTATTTGATCTGAAGCTTGAAAAAATATCAAAAGTAGAACTAGTTCAAATAACAGAACTTAAATTTTAAATCAAATTTAGACAGCATTTGCTCTTTGTATGTGTTGTATGTTTGCATTGCAATACGGAAGTCATAAAATCAATGATTTCAGATTTTTTTTACTTTATAGCAATTTTGAGCTTAATTTAATAATTCCTTTTACTTTTTACAGGATATATTTTCTTATCAACATAAATGAATTGTTTCTTTTATCTATGCCGTATTTGACACAGCATTCTTGGCTGGAAATGTACCTTTCCATTAGAGTATAATTGCAAAGACGAAAATGTGATATATTCCAAAATACACTTTTGGTATGTATACGCTAAACAAAATGCAGAATTTCTAGGGCATTTTGAGACTTAACATCTATTTTGAATGTATTTAATATGAGTATATTTCCCCAGTTTTGTTCATTTTAAACTGATATCCACCAAGGCTCTCGTTTACCACCTAAGCTTATTGGTTAATCACTTTATTAATTTATGTTTTGAAACTACGTAAGATCATCAATGATTACAGATTCCCTGAACGATAATATTTTACACAACCATCATGGTTTTTAATATTACTTCATGAATTTTTCTCTAATTTGGATAATCAAAATACTATTATCTCTGGCTTTGTTCCCCTACAACCCTAATCCATTCTCCAAAATGGTTCCAGAAACATCTTTAGAAATGTTAGTGTCACTCCTTTTAATAACATTGTGTGCAATCTTAGAATGATAGAATAAGATATTTATAAATGAAAGCAAAAAATAAGTGACTTATGTAAATCTAATAAATTTTATTTCCCTTTTCATAAAAGTTATGAAGGCTTAACACTGCAAAAGAAGTTTAATAATAATAGGATTTCTTTCCTATGTATTTAAGTAGTATTTTGGGGTAGATGAAATAATTTTAATTACTGCTTGTGTGGGGCACAGGAGGAAATAGTAAGGATTGTCATTGCTACTCAAGTGAAATCGATGATGTGACCTTTTTCCAGATGGAATCTTTTTTCTTATTGTGGCCCATTGCATTTACTTTACTAATATTATTCTTAGATGCATTCTTAGTTACATAGAGGATTTTAGGAGAAAGTAAGCAGACTATTTTTCCTGTTCATGGAAATATATTAAACTTTATTTTTAGCCCACATAGATGGCTTACAATTAAAAATAAGAAAACAGTGCATTTTTAAAAACACAGAACATTTGGAATGTTTACTAATCCAATTTAAGTAATCAAATCTAAATAACTCATAATTTTAATAATATCACTTGAGCCCTAAACAAAATGCTTATACTGCTTTAGTCGAATCAAATGTTTGTGTACAGTTAGTGCATAAACAGATGCAGAAAAGCAGGCACAAATTATTAGATGAAGTTTTTATACTAACTAATAAAAATCACAGAATATGATTAAGCAAACCTAGAAGTTCCAGGGACTTTATTGAAGAGATATGTTATTCTCATGTTATCGATTTAACTTTAAGTGTGAAATATTTAAGAATAGTAATGTTGATCTGAGAAACTACATTCTTTCCCTTATGCTTATTCATCAGATGGTACAGTATTGGATGGTCTGAGCAAAAATTTTCAAAAATAACAATATTAGTAATATCAGCCTAAAACATTTAGGATTATGTGATGCGCACCAGATATTGAAAAAGACATAAAAGTTGGACTTTCTTTCAGTGAGTTTATACTTGATTTGAAGGTGATAGAATTGCATATTCTTACCGTTGTACCCTTTTCTCTCCCATGAAGGCAGATGGCCAGTTTTGATTAAGGTTTCTCCTCCCTCCTGTGCGTTAATTAGCTATTTGCTCAACAGTCTCCTGTCCTAGATCATGGGCACCTCAAAAATAAGACTATTTCTTATTTGGTTAATTTCCCATTCCTGTGAAATGCTCCCCATATATTAGATGATCAACAAATATTTAGTTACTGATTGGATAAAGGAAAGAGTGAAGGTTAATAATGCAAGATGACAATGCTAGAAACTAAATACATGGTTCTACTTAGAAACTTTCCAGTAAGAAGAAATAGTCACTCATTTGCTCTCAAATGTTAAAAATTTCAGAGAGTTTAGACAGAAAGAGCTCTACAAAACAGCTTATCTCTCCACCATTTTCCTGGAACACCAATGAGCCCTTCTCCTATTTCTGCACCTGCTTCCATCTTCTTTGTGCCAGACAGCTCTTCTCTTCTCCCTCATATTTCCTGCTACCTCATAACTTCAGCTTTCACCTGGCATCTTAAAACTTCTTTGGCCTCAACATTTTAGCTCCAGTTTCCAGCTCCAAGTGCCTAGATTCCCGAAAGATGTATTGGGATCTTCTTAGCCCAATTCACATTTGTCTGAGTACATCCTTGAATCTATTGCTGCAGCTCCTGTAGAGGTGCTGCCCTTTGTTGAGCACATACCCCTGGTACAATGAGCCTTGCTCCTGTGTCCCCTCACTCCTCAGCTGTCTTTCTTCATCATGCTTGCTCTCATTTTTTTTTCACAGGTCTGCTAACATGCTGTCATTTTGAAGGTATTCAGTCACCATGACAGCATGAAAACGGAGGGCTGTGTAACCATATCTTACACAGAAATTCTTCCCAAACTTTTCTGAGCACTCTTCACATAAAATTAATAATTATTCTTGTTTGGAGGAAAGATATATTTTGATTGATAGGGTTTAAACTTATCATTTGCCATGAATTACAGAAATTAAAGTGTAAAAGTAGAAAAACCTTCTGTTGATGGATAAAACAGTACAGGTAGATACCACAAAAGAGCCTGGCTGATCCTAGATTGGAGTCCTCTCCACTCTTTCAAATTTTTTGCTTAGATATTCAAAATTATGTCACCATGAGTTTAGAATATATGAGTCACTACATTTAGAATATATCTAAATGTTCTATTTGCTATCTTAGGATAATTTAAATCTAATAATGTTTTCCCTCCACATTACTCATTAGCATAGAATGTTTTTAAAAATTCAATCAATAATGAATATAATTCAATAAGCTCTTCAAAAATTAAAATAAAAGATTTCCACTGGGCCTTTAATATTTTAATTAGATAAGAATAGGTCCAATTTTTTTGTGTGTTGCTAATACAAAAATGTAACAAATTCTTAAATTTTACAAAGATACATTGGATGTACACAAATACAATTTTGAAAAGAAAGTAATGCAATTTTGTTCTCACTTGTAGGTGGGAATTGAACCATGAGAACACTTGATCCAGGGTGGGGAACATCACACACTGGGGCCTGTCTTGGGGTGGGGGGAGGGGGGAAGGATAGCATTAGGAGATATACCTAATGTAAATGACAAGTTAATGGGTGCAGCACACCAACGTGGCACATGTATACATATGTAACAAACCTGCACGTTGTGCACATGTACCCTAGATCTTAAAGTATAATAATAGTAAAAAAAGAAAGTAATACAATTTGATTATAGAGGGAAAAATGTATTTGGTCTGCTTGCTGTACGAACTGGCAAAGATTGAAAGTTGTAGACTGAGTTATTTGCAAAATGACATTATCTGACATTCCAAGTAAGCTCAGAGCAAAAGAATGAAAGAGTTCTATCATTCAAATTATTACTAGTGAGTCGGGACTTTCTTTATGTTTTTGCAGTCAGTTTAAGTGAAATAGTTTAGACTTCTTTTTCACTTATTCTATTATAGTAACACCCCCCTCCCCACCCCACCCCCACACACCCAAAGCAAGTTTTCACTGTAACACATAAATACTAGACACATTTTCCCTAAACTGTCAATGAGCCAGCTTCAAAGTTCAGATTGCGATAGTTTCCTCTTACGTTTTTGTGTATTATCATTTACTAGGAAGGCGATGCTATTCCACTTGCTCCCACAAAGCATAAGAACTGTTAGCGCTCTTTGTCTTGCTTCATATTCTTCTTCTGCAACACCACAATTTTAAAATTCCAAGTCATTTCAGTGTCTGTCTCTTTCATTTATCAAATCTGTGTAGTAATCATTGAGGACATAGGGAGGAATTCTGTTATTGGTGGCTCCAAAGACCACTAGTTAGCTTTACTAAGACTTCATCTAGCTTTACTGGAAGATTTACTCTAACCAGGTTCTGCTGCTGAAAAGTAAATATATTCTAGCAATTGAATGTTTTTTTCAGATTCTGGGGCTCAAATTAATTTCTTCTCTATCATCTGGATACCTCTGTGATTTTTACTGCCTTACTTTGATCACACAAGCATACTTTAATCTCCAGGTCTTTATAAAATGCCATTCTGGTATTTCCACAGTATTTTCAATATGTTCTTTAAGTTTAAGTAAAATAACTACATGGAAAGATTTCACATGTACTGATTGCTAAAGAAAAATGATTTTCTATTTTGAAACCATTAAAATAACTACTTTTATATTTGTTTGTTTGACAAAATTAACTGTTTTAATTTGTTTTATGCCTAGAATTTTGTGATATTCTATTAAATTAAGGCTAGTTTCATGGGTCCCAGTAAATTGTTACTTAAAGACCCAAATAGCTATCAAATTTATTTAATCTCTTTCTTCTTTACATATGATAACATTAATTACATTAATCAAATTACAATCTACTAGACAGTCTTAGTGGATGGTCTTAGAAGTTTGGGATATGGTTAGGATTTGAATAGGAAAGGAAATAAACTAGTAGGGAAGGAGACAATATTTAGGATTAAGGGGTAGAAAAAGAGAAGGAAGAATCTATTAAGTGACATATATCAAGTTACTCTTCATTATCTTCATGGCTATCCTGTGTATCCTCTCATAACTGTCAGGGTTATTTAAGAATTCTTGTATGTTTGGAAACTTCTGGATTGCCAGCTACTGGGAAATCTCAGGTCTTTCCTTTGTGACTTCTTCACCCTTGCAGTTTGGTGAGCAGGAGGGAGTGGTGTCCAGTGGTTTCTTCATTCCGGTAGCTCAGCAAGTGGGAGGGAATGTTACAGCTTTTTCACTCCCACAGTTCAATGACTTTCAGGTTCTAGTCTTGTGACCAAGAGGAATGAGGTATGCAGACACTGGAAAGTGAGTAAGGCAGAGTAGAATTTTACTGAGCAACAGAAAGAATGCTCTCAGCCACGAGAGGGGACCTGAAAGTGGGTTACCAGCTAAGAGGCTGAGTCTGGGGTTTTTATGGGCTTAGAATGGGGAATGCATGCTGAATAGTTTATAAATAGGCTTGGAAAAAGCAACATTTAGAAAGAGGTATGATAGTGTAAAGAACCAATCCGGGACTGAAGAGAAAGAAGGTCCCAGTACTAATCAGGGGCTGAGTGCACCAAACAAGAATGGAAGTTCTCAGTCTGGTCCACTGACTCTATCTGGAGCTCGTAGTTTGGTGTTCAGACTTCACACTGTCCTTGACTTGAAGGTCAGGTTTCACCAGAAACCCCTCCCTGTCTTCCTAGGAACTTGTTTGCCTCCTATTGCTATCATTTCTATACCTGTAGTAGATCCTCCTTTAACTGTTATGATCGAGCAGTGGATTTTTCTATGTAAGTGAATTTCTATATAACTGATAATTTTACCACTACAAGAACTATTAAAAATAATTATTTTTAAAAAGAGATGTGGTGTCACTATGTGGCCCAGGTTGGACTTGAGCTCCTGGGCTAAAATGATGGTACAGCCTCAGCCTCCAGAATAGGTGGGGCTATAGGCAAGAACTACTGTGCCAGGCATATAAATCATTCTTGATAAAAGTATTTTAACCTATAGAGTTCCAAAGTCATTTAACTACTTTTTGATGATTCATTTTACTATTAAAATATTCAGTAGTGAACCATACCGTTGTACTGCTCTGTGCCAATCTCATTGTACTTTCAAAAAAGTTACAAGAGCACTTCTGTATGTGATACATTTAAATAATGGCCAGACATTCAAGAATGCTCTAAAATGTGAATATGAAGGCAGAAATGCTCAGAAAATATTTTATCAATCAACTGAAAGTATTGACAAATAAAAACATGATCAGACAGATAAGATTCTTCATGACAGAAAAATACAATAAAGTTTAAATTATAAATAATAGTGTTATCATTTGTTTGACATATGATCTGTGAGCAAGTCATAAGTTATAAAAAAATTCACATTAGATTACTTATATTTTGAGACTGACTAGAAGACCAAAAGGAATTACTCTATTTTAGAGTAGTACATTTTTTTAAAAAAAACTTCCCTATAATTTTTAGTTTTGGCCTCTTAAGAACAGGCATGTAATTTTTCTGGGAGTTCAAATGATTATCTGTAATACCATAATATGCAAATGAATGTTTTTATATACTGGAAAATGTGGAAATATTTATTTAGCATCTTTCAGAGTAAGGATTTGGCAGATTAAGGATGTTTAAATATTTAAATTTGTTTGTGTGCTAAAAGCCTAAAGTCAGTCATTGTCTATTATGAAGCACTTGTGCATTCTTAATGTATAAACTAATTTTTCTTCAATTACAATGCCTGATAAGAAACTCAAATGGATCCAATTTCAAAGTGCATTGCATATTTTAGAAATATGTTTCAACAAATGCACACTAATATATTTAAATTTTATTATCTTTACAATATAGATGAGAATAAGGGGCTGCTTAAGGAGTTAAAGTCAAAGAGTTTATCAAGGACTCCAGAGAAGCATCTTAAGGAGGAAGACAGACATATAGTAGTTGCTAAAATTGTGCTATTTGTCCTGAGAAAAATATTTAACCTTCAGATCTCATGAAACACTGATAGAAATATTAGCACAAAACTAGGGAATTTCTCTTTTTGTAATATGGGTACATTAACATAAAACCTCTCCAATGCATACCCAAATGCTTTCCTATGTAGGTGTGATCATGGAAAGTACAATCCTAGATGAGGGCTAATGTATCTTACTGGAGTTCACTGCCAAGCTGATTGAAGCTGACAGCCCTGTACTTTTTGCAAAGAAAACTTCATGGGGAGTTAGGAACAGATGCTAAACAATATGGCACATTTGCTTTCATGCTGATCACGCATGCCAGCCCCTGGCAGTCTTTATGAGGTCAGAGGATTAGTAAAATCACAGTCAGCAGGAGCACAGGGTATATAAGTAGAAGGAGTCAAGCAGGTGTGCTGGAATGAGTTAGGTATGGGCTTTCCCCAGGTGTGTCTTACTTGCCCTTCAGCATATGGCTGTAGGATCATAAGGGGAAAAAAACTAAAGCTTAAATAATTCAGTCCAAATAATGCAAGTACTTATGACTTTATATGTGTTGAATATGAAGTGGGCTTACATGCTGGACTACACATGGGCTGAACTTAATATTTCTCTATAAAAATAATGATTGGTCATAAAAGTGGTTGATGAGAGATGTAGATCAGTATGAAGCAGAGAAATATGTTGATAAGAAATAATTGAATAGGATCATAAGCCATTTTTGGTTCAGTTGCTTGTGCTTTTCTAGGTGAAACCTGAAAAGTCAGTCATTGTCTATTATGAGTCATCTGTAAAATTAGGATATTGCACTGGATGATGTCTGAGATCCCTTCTAAATATGAAAAAAAAATGCTTCTTTTATAAATTTCAAGATTTTGACATTTTCTCTTTTTTGTGTTTGTTTGTTTGTTTATTTATTTATTTATTTATTTTGGCTGGTCAGTGATGTTGTATTATTACCTAAGACAGTAGTGCAAGGAATTAAGTGGTTATTAACCAGGAGGAACGAGGCAGCCCAGAAATATAAATTGGGCCAGGGCAGAGAGGGAGGAAATCCTCAGCTTCCTCCCACTGCAAACATCAGTTTTCTCATATAAGTGATTAATGGAAGTTGATACTGTAGTTTGGTTATGTTGAAATACGGGATTTGGAGGATGAAACTGACAATCACAGAGAAAGTCTATTTTAACTAAGAGAAAACTAGGCCCATAATGGCCAATCAGACTTACAAAGCTAGGTGTAACAAAGTTGGACTTTTAATGGCATTTATTTGGTACATAAGAGTCTATACCATGCTGCTTCTTTTAATGTTTTTGAGATTCTGAACTAAGAGAGGAGTAACTTGGAGTGGCGCGAACACGCACACAGATGTTAGTATAATCTTGACATGATACAGTTACTGACATCCTGTCCTGTCTTTTTAATCCATTGTGTGCTTTGTTATATCCCAGATGGTATAATTCATTTACACATTTGTCATTGTCAAAAATAGACACTGCCTTCTTTCCCAAACTTGAGAAGATTCTGCATTTAAAATGGCTTCTTTGGTATATAGTGAATAATTTGGTATCAATCTATTTTTTTATGTTTCTGTTCTGTATGAAAACATACAACATAGAGGACTCTAAACAGAAGTATTATGTGTACAAGTAAGGTCTACATTTGAATCTAGTTTGCTGAGACTAAGAAATTAGATCAACGTATGAGATGAGTGAGGCATCACCTCCCATCTGTACTATTAGCTAATTTTGAAAAATGTGAGTTCACTCATATGATAAACTCACAAGTGTTCCTGCTCACAGTATGTTTTTGCATGCTATTACTCCCCCACCTCCCACTTTTTTTTGGACTATTTTACTAATTTATAGAATACTCATAAAGAAACGCAACAATGATCACCTCAGTAATATGAGAGCCTAAGAATTGTTATGGACTTGGGTTACTCAACAGGACTGACTGAGATGAAAAAATATAATTTGGGGCTGTTTGATGCAGTGGTAATTAACATGTGCTTATTGGGTACTTGATATGTTACTAGCATGATGGAGGAACTGAATTTTTTGGTTTAATTTCATTTTAATTAAAATTTAAACTAAAATAGTCTTGTGCAGCTTGTGGCTACCACTGCCAGAAGCATAATGACAATGACATGACATTTTTAAGGGTTATTTATGTTTTTTTTTTAAAAAGGTGAATATTTTAAATGCTTACTCACCTTGGGCAAAATAGTGAGAACTTGTCACTACATAAAACAGTTTAAAAATTAGCCAGGGTGTGGTGGCAACATCTGTGGTACCAGCTACTTATGAGGCTGAGGGAGAAGGACTGCTTGATCCCAGAAGTTCCAGGTTGCAGTGAGCCATAATCACGCTACTGCACTCTAGCCTGGATGATAGAACAAGACCCCACCTATCAAACAAATAAACAAACTAAAAAACAAAATGCTCCCAACAGGAATTATACAACATGGAAAATACATACCTCATCATATCTACTGATAATTTCATATTTAATGAAGCTTGCTTCATATTAAACATATTAATACTTTCTTTTCTAATCTGGTTTGCATATTCTGTGAAAAGAAGAGCCAGTAACCTTGGAAGAGTGTGCCAAGAATTTTCTTAACTTCACGTTGCATGTGAAATTCATACACATGCTAGTGAGGGTCGGGGTCTTTTTATATTAAGAAGGCAATGACAAGATGTCTTGAAATATTAAGAAAGCAACTCAATATTAAATATTTAAAAATATTAATTAGTACAAGTGGGCAGTTGTCTGTTGCCATGCTCAGTAGATAACTAGTTAACAATCTTCTTTGCAAAAGTCCCTGCAGCCACTAACCATCTTTTAAACTAAATTTGATCACATATTGGAGGTTACTAGAAGCTCAGTTTTGTGTATGTGGTATGAATCTGCCATAGATAAATTCTCCTGTTTCAGGATAAGTAGAGAAGATATAAACCTCTGCAGAAGAAAGAAGTTCACACACTAGGAGCTGATGTAATATGCATTTCACACTATCAGAACAATGAAACTACTAGAAATAGTCAACAGCTTTACTGAAATATTCCCTGGGTGACAAAAAGATTATAAGAAATCAAGAAAAGTGCTAACTAACGTGATAAATAGATATGTATTTTTGTTCCAAGTTAAATAATTTCCTATCAATTGTGTAGAAATAAATGTAATCAAAGAAGGAGTACACAACATGTGCTTTAAGTTTGAAAATATTGCAATTCAAACTTAACATTGTTATGAATGATGCTTTTTAAAATGTGTGTTTATAATTTCCCATGTTATTGAGCTCTTTGTACAACAGTAGGTTAATCATTTTTGTTAATCTAAAATTCTGATCTTTGGGACACCTGTCATCAAATAGAAAACAACCCTGACTATTGCCACACAATAGTGAAATTTTGCCATATACTGACAGACCTAGAAATAGAGAAGAGGCATAACATGTCAACATATCAAAGTTATGTAAAAATTTATGATTTCTGATAAAATTGCTGTCAAATATTACACTTATATAGTATTGGCTTCAGGCATGATAAATTATGATTGCTTAATTTTAAAGGTGATAAAAACAATTAATTGACTTAAATTTGTCATCATAAGAACTATCCTGTTGTATACTTTGAGCAAAGTTTCTGTAAGGTATCAAAATACTTTTCTGAATATGGGCAGATAAAATATCTTACAGAAAACAATTATTAGAGAAACCTAATACTACTACTGCTTTGTGTTCTTTTATCTTAACTGAAGATTTGTTTAGACTATCTCTAACTTTGGCACTTTTTTATGCACTATATTAACACTGAGAAATGAGTAAACTACTCTGCGTTGTATTTTTGTTTTGTGAATAATGATGCCCCAGGACTGGATGTCCAGTTTCTGCAGCGCACTACGTTCATTTACATCCTGTGCATGTCTTGCTAGCTCCTACAACCTGCTACCTATCTTAAAGTTTATTGTAATTTAACAGTGATTGATCTGCTTAACATTTGGAATGAGCTTGAAGACAATATTTGTTCTTTATGAAGGCTTAGTAAGTTAGTTTAAATTTTCCTTTTAGTGTGTTAATGTTTTCTTTTATTTGATGTGGCTAGGTCAAGAAGTATATATGAGTGGAGGTGTATGCAACTAAAATGTAATTGCAGAGAGTAGGATCTGAAATGAAAATATATAATCTTTCTCATAATCATGGCAATTATCTTCATGTGAAAATGATATTGCTTTAATATTTCTCAAATAATAATGATATATTAAAAGTGTCAAAGGAAAATTAAAACAAAGTATAATATACATAATAATCTTTTTTAAAAGAAATATTTAGTTGCTTTCAAATTCTTGGAATCAGCTCTTTAGAAGACAGAACAAAATGTTATTTTTAGTCCAGGAACACATGATGACAGGAATATCTATCTCAAAGAGCGGGGAGCAAAGGAAAGTAGGCAATTGAATTTCCAGGTTCCACCTAGTTAAAGATGAAACTATTTTGTCACTTGATAATGGAAACATGTGTCTGTGTGTCTATCTGTCTATCTATCTATTATCTATCTATCTTCATCATTATCATCATCTATCTCTCTACCTATCAATCTATCAATCTGTGAATAAAGGACAAAACCTCTAGCCAGAATAGTGGTGAGGCAGAGACACTTGAAGTAGTAATTAATGTTTTGAACTCTCTGAGAAGAAAGCTTGACAGTGGACCCAGAATTTGGAGCAGAAAAAGACCTGGACCAAACATGTCAGAATTGTATTACTTTCAGACATGCTACAGTTATTTGCTTTAAAAAACAAAAACCAAAAAGAAAAGGTATGCAACAATTACTGAAATCCATTATACAGACTTCCACTTCCAGGAAGATGGAGAAGAAGCACTTTTTCTTATTCCTGCCACTAAGTATGATTAAAAACCGAGCATAGAAGGTTCGTTCAAAGGTAATTAATTTCCTATCAATTGTGTAGAAGTAAATATAATCAAAGAAGGAGTATACAACGTGTGCTTTAAGTTTGAAAATATTGTAATTCAAAGGTAACATTGTTATAAATGATGTTTTTAAAAATGTATGTTTATAATTTCCCATGTAATTGAGCTCTTCATACCTTTATAGAGGATTGAGTAGGATACTGGGACTTTCTTTCTAGCCTAGTGGGAAGGAGACCCCTGCTACAATGTCAGTGAAGGTCATAGAAAGAGCAACAGCCAAGAACTTCAAAATCTCTCCACTAGGAAGCTGTCACTGGAGACCTAGCCTAGTGTGGACCTAGATTCCCCCACCCCAATCCAGGAGCAGTGAGAACTTTGCCTCAGGTTTCAATGGACAGGATCCTGAACTTCCACTCCTGCCAGGAATCAGTGAGGCAGCATGTACCCTTTCTCTTTCTCTTGTGGTGCCAGAGGAAAAAAAAAAAAAAACTAAAACACAAATTTGAAAACAGAGCCTTGTAGCCAATAACGTACTAGCCCAGATGATCAGGTTTCAATATAAAAGCACTCATCTTACGAATATTCAAGAAAATGTCAACCTGAATGTAAAATAATCACTAGATACCAACTTTGCCTTACATGTGTAATTTTACCTGACAAAATGAAATAAAAAGAAGTAAACTCAATGAATGTGTTTAGCAGCAGAATGATGAGTGCATAAGAAAGAATCAGTAAACTCAAATATAGAAGAATGAAAGGGAAATTAGAATTAATCAGTAAACTCAAAGATAGAAATTACCTAATCTGAGCAATAGAAAGAAAACAGAGTGGGGAAAAAATAACAGAAGTTTAGGGACCCATGCAATTCAAACAATAGATCTATCATTCATATCATCACTAGTTTTTAAAGGAAAGAAGAAAGTGGATAGGGCTGAAAATTACTGAAAGAAAGGGTGGCTGAAAACTTTTCAAATTTGGTAAAACAAAAACAAACCTACAAACAACAAAAGACATACACTTACATATGCAAGAAGTTGAACAACTCTAAAATGAGGAAAATCCAAAGAAATCCAAAGCTAGATGCACACAGTCAAGGTTCTAGAAACTAAAAATCAAACAAAAAATAATTTATAAAAGCAGTAAGAGGGAAATGACACCTTATCTATAGAAGAAAATAATAGTATGAATGACAGAAGATTTCTCACCAGAAACCATGACTACCAGGAGGAAGTGGTAGAGTATTTTTACATTTCTGAGGAATAAAGAAGAAAGACTTAACCTAGAACCCTGTTTTGACTTAAAACGTCACTCAGGAATGAAGAGGAAATTGAGACATTATCAGATGGAGGACAAAAAGGAGAAATTCTCTCTAATAAATCTATCCTAAAGGAGTGGCTAATGGTAGTTCTCTAAGTAGAAATAAAATAATAGAATGGAACTGAAAACATCAAGAGTAAGAATGAACACTAAAAGTAATAATATTGGTAAGTTTAATAGATTTTCCCATCCTCTCTAGAGTTTTCTAAATTATATTTTGTGGGTTAAGCAAGAATTACAACCCTCTCTAACATGGTTCTAAATGTAAGCAGAAAAGATATTTAAGATAATTACATTTTAAATAAGGAAAGGTAAGGGGATATACAGGGAGGTAACTTTTCCACACTTCATTCAAACTGATAAAATGCTGACACTAGTAGAATGTGGTAAGTTCTGTATATAATATAGTATTCAGAGTAACCTCCAAAATACTATACAAAGAGATGCACTAAAAATTAATATAGATAAATCAAAATATAATAAAAAGTTAAAATACAACATAAAAAATGTTCTGAAACTCAGTAAAGTAATATTAAGAAGAGAATTTATAATTAGTGATTAGGTTAGAAAAAAAAATCCCACAGGAATAATTTCAGCTCCTATCCCAAGATTCTAGAAATGAAGAGCAAAATAAGCCTACAGAAGCAGAATGAAGGAATTTAATCAATTGCAAGGTAGTTAAAATCAATGAAATTGAAAATGGAAAAAAAGAAAAAACAAATGAAAAGACAGCTGTTTTTTTTTTTAAATGATAAAATTGACAAATTTCTAAAAGACTGTCCAAGAAAAGAGAGAGCAAAGTCACAAATTTCCAATATAAGGAATGAAATCATATCATATCACCCTGGGCTCTGCTGACATCAAAAGGATAAAAAAGGAAATAATAGGAGCAACTTTCCACACAACTTAGTTGAAATAGACCAGTTATTTTAAAGACTCAAACTATCATAGCTTACCCAAATTGAAACAGCATATTTGAAGAGCCCTAAGGAAATTGAATATTTAATTTGCAAATATCACCAATAAAATATCTAGTCCAAGGTGATTTCACTGAAGATTTCACTAAATATTCAAAAAAGAATTAACAGGAATTCTACAGAATCACTTCCAGAAAATAGAAGAGGGAAGACACTGTTATTAACCCGATAACCAAACCAGACAAAGACAGTGCCAAAAACTAAAACTGCAAACCAGTATCCCTTATAGAATATAAATTCCAAAATTTATAGCTAAATGTTAGCAAAGTGAATTCAGCAAAATTTAAAAAGCATTATGCACCATGAGCAACTAAGGTTTCTACCAGGGACTCAAAACTGGTTCAACTATTTGAAAATTAATCAGTGCAACCTACCAGGTTAACTGAGTAAAGATGAAATATCACATGGTCATATTTATTGATGCAGAAAAAACATTTTAAAATTTCAGCACTTATCCATGATTAAGCCTCTCGGAAAAGGAATAGTAGAGAGAAACTTCCTCAAACTGATGTAGAGCGTCTACAGCAAACTTAAGGCTAGCATTATGCTTGATGGTGAAAAATTTAATGATTTCCTCCTAAGATCAGGGACAAAGTAATGATATCTACTCTCATTACTCTTATTCAATATAATGTTGTACCATTCATGGAGTATTGGTGGGAATGTAAAATGGCACAGCCATTCTAAATTGATATAGCCATTTGGAATATTATTTCAATGAAATTAACCATCTAACTATCACATGACTCAGTTATTCTACATCTGGGCATTTATCCTTGATAAATGAAGACAAAAACCTGTACATGAATGTTGATATCAGGTTTATTTGTAATTGTCAAATTTAGGAAATAGCTCAAATGTTCATCAATAGATTGATGGTTAAACAACTGGGTACACTGGCACTGTGGAATATGAATCAGCAGTAAAAGGGAATGAACTATTTTTTAACTTTTATTTTAAGTTCAGGGATACAAGTGCAGGTTTGTCACATAGGTAAACTTGTATCATGGGAGTTTGTTGTAATATTGCTATTAATACACACAAGGACCTGGAGGAATCTCTGGAAAATTATGCTGAGTGAAAAAAAATCCAATTCCGCAGAGTTATATTTTTATGATATGAATTATTAACATTTCTGAAATGACAAAAATATATAAATAGAAAAGAGATTAGTGGTTGTCAGGGATCATGGAGTGGGTGGAATCAGGCGGGAAATAGATGTGGCCACAAAGGGCAATGCGAGGGATAATTCTGGTGATGGAAATGTTCTACCTCTTTACTATTCAATGTCAGTATCCTGGCTGTGCTTTTCTGTTATAGATTTACAAGATGTTGCCATTGGCGGAAGCTCAGTATGGTGTACACAAGAATTCACTGTTATCTTATGACTGAATGTGAATCTAAAATAATTTCAAAACAAAAATTGTAATTAAAGCAATTATATACTGGACACCTTCTTGATTCTATGCTTTACTATTGCTAAGATTACTTATTAAGTTTATAGCAAATGCAAACATGCTTGTTATATAATGTTGATTTTTTAAGTACTTCCTAGAAATGTGTAATGTTATTAGAGAGAGAAAGAGAGAGAGAGAGAGAGAGAGAATGCACCAAAATAACATTTTAAATATAATAAATGATAATGTTCAAATAAGGTGAAAATTAGCATAAGATTCCATTTGAATGTCAGATTTCACTTCTGCAATGATGGAAAATAGTTCATTCTAAAATATATTATGCATACTCTAAGTTCTATTTTTTAGTCACTTCTCTGTTTTATTTTCACATAGAAGCATTATGCCCTTATCCCTGCTTCATTCATGTTGTGAAGTGACTATTATATGGCAATTATGTTTTCAGTACAGTTAAATCTAGGAAGGAAATTGATGTGTTTTATATTATTCCCCTTGCAGAATTGTTACATTTTTAAATATATTTGGGGTGTTAAGGCCAGCAGTATGCCAAGAGATATGCTAAAGCATTGATTTCTTACACCTTTGTCCAAATTAAAATTTAATGTTATTAACTGTTTCAATTGCCATTGATTATAACACGCCCAGGTTTTACTGGGCTGGCATGAGCTACAACAACTGTGAATAGTAATGGCTGCTTCCAGGAACAAAAAATTCCTGTGTTGAGGCCGTTATTAGAAACCGTATGGCTGCCAGAGAGCACTTCAGCATGTACTTTCCCCAGTGTTCTGTACTCACTGAGAAAAAATACTACTTTGTTTTAGTAGTTCCAATGCATTCTTATATAGTGTGAACCAAATTGTAACTTGCTAATACATTGTACACCTTAAAGGATTTGGCAGCATGCATTATAAATCAAGCTGACTATAGTTTGTCATCATAAAATGATTGTTACTCAAATATTTGTTATGAAAATATATTTCTCATGGTTAAATATATCATATTGCTTTTTTAAAAAGTTTTAAAGGATGGATTAACTTAATATTTTTATAATAATCACTTATTGAGTAAATATAATAATTTAAACCGTGGTTTATGTTGGTAAATTGAGATATGACATAACCACTCTCTGAGAAGTTAGGGTTGAAGGATGTAAGAAACACAACTGGAAGCACAAAACATGAATCGGTGGTATGCCACACTTTCTTTTAAAATGTTAGAAAGTGTAATAATGAGATAACATTTTTCTCATGATTACGCTCAACAAAAAACAATATATTCTAATGCAAGACTTGAAAAATAAATAATGGACTATGAGAAACATTATTGCAGACGAATGAGCAGCAGAGACTGAGTTTTCAAGTGATAAATATACACGAAGAAAGGTAGAGAGGCCAGGAATTATTCTTCCATTCCCCCTTGATTCTTAGGACACTACCCATCACTAACAAATTCTCTAATACTGTAGATGTTTTTTCAGAAAACTAGTATGTTTAAACATACGAAGTGTTTTTTAACATGAACGTTGAAATATATATTTTCTCTTGATGTTCATAAGACATTGTATTATAGTTCATCTTATTAAAAGTAGAGAGTTAATTAGAAATATATCAATAATACATTTTTCATTTTTTCATGCCAAGAAAACTTTTCCATATTTCTTTATTACAAAGTTTTATTTTAGTTGCTGGTATGGCATGTATTTTATCACTTCTGCTCTGCTGAAAATAGATCCAGGAAGGAGATCCATTTTGATACTGCACATAACTGTAGTTACTTGTAGGTAAGGTTTATTCGGTTTAAGTAAAAAGCTGCCAGAGTAGCAAGAACCAAATCAGCATTCTATTCATATTTTCGCTGTTTATTCATTTCAATTTCGTTTTTGAGCTTAATTGATCTAGTAACTTATAAAAACTAAAATCATGAAGAAAACGCAGGCACTATATATCTCTTTTTTTTTTAGACAGTCTCTCTCTCTCTTGCTCAGGCTGGAGTGCAGTGGTGCAATCTTGGCGCACTGCAAACTCTGCCTCCTGGGTACAAGCGATTCTCCTGCCTCAGCCTCCCAAGTAGCTGTGACTGCAGGCATGTGCTACCGTGCCTGACCAATTTTTGTAATTTTTTTTTTTTTTTGGTAGAGATGGGGTCTTGCCATGTTGGCCAGGCTGGTCTCGATCTCCTGGCGTAAAGTGATCTGCCTTCCTTGGCCTCCCAATGTGCATATCTCTCTATATTATCTGTTCGTCTGTCTGTCTGTCTATCTATCTATCTATCTATCTATCTATCTATCTATCTATCAATCATCATCTATCTAATCTCGATGGGTGATAAGGGATTAGGATAGCATGTCTTTCACCACACTGCAACTAAACTGTACTTAATAACATTCTATTTTCTTATATGTCACCTGATTGATAGAAAGCTCCGAAAGTAAGTCAGTGAAAGAAAAGACTTGTGGATGTAGGTAGTTCTCCATTCAAACCCAGTAAGAAATTTTAGAAAAAGTTCTATTTTATTTCACAATTAATTTTAATGTATATTAACTGATTTTCCCAAATTCTGGAGTCTTCTACCATATCACATTATAATTAACATATTAAAGTAAAATGTTTGTCAATATTACACTTGTAATAAAGATTAGTCCATATATGAAAATAGGCCAATCTTTATTCCATGTGTAATATTTACTTTATATGTGTAGTGTATGTATAAACACAGACATACACACTAGCATACAATCTAAGATCTGCAGGGACATGTAAATATTAGAATATGTAATTTTCTTTGTTGCTTAGCATATTTACAGGTCTTAACTTTTAAAATCCAACAATAGCAAGCTTTATATTTATAGGTAATTAGTTTATTAAAAATCTTCCCTTATGAAGTATTTCATTAAAAAATTTAAGCCTTACTAGGATGAAATATATTTTTAGAGAGAGAAGAAAAATTATATGAGCAAATATATTGCTATCTATAGACTATGCACTTTTATTAATAATAATCTTGTTGCCTAAACTATTTTCTCAGTTTTAATATATAACATAAAAAACATATATCAAAATACATTCAATAAACTTATGCAATAAAGTTAAATCAACCAATAAATCATAGAAATGTATATTTAAAGAGAAAAATTGGAGAGGAAACAAACACTTATGAAAAATGGGGGTAAAATTGTCAGCAAAAAGAGATTGAAAAATATGATAACACTACATAAAATGTGTTGCTTTAAATCAAAATATAAATGGAAATGATGACTTTTCAAAAAAAGCTATCAAAAATTGTATCATGAAGGGCTAAAAACATGAATATACTATTAATTATGGTCAAAATTGAAAATATAGTCAAACAATATCCCCTAAAAATTCATATGCCAAAAAAACATTTTACAAGCTTTTCAAAATTTTATCAAGACATTCAAAGAGCAGTTCATTTCTATATTTTGTAATAATTTCTAAACTCTATAAAAATTATAAAGCTTCTTAATTTATCTGGCATGTAAGAAAACTAAAGCACATTCTTAGAAACATAGATTTAATAATACGAAGTTAAAGTCCTATTCTAGCACGTTGTTAAAATGACTCTATCTTATGATCAAATGGAGATGATTCTAGGTTTACAAAGTTTCTTCATATGAACTTAAATTATCTCTCAAAATATAGAAAGAATAGAATGTTCAAGTGTAGTTTATTAGATTTTGCAAAGTTTGCTGCACTAAAATGAAAGAGATTATGTAGCTCCTGTGTTAACTTGGGCCCTTAAAGATCTTGCCCAAGTTTAGTTTTAAGTCCATTAGAGTCAAAAGGGTTCTTATGTAAGCTCTTGTGACTTACTTCCTTAGTTTTGGCATTTTTTGTTTGTCTTCCAAATGCCATCATCCCCTCATGTCACATTTATTTCTGTGACGATCTGAAGGCAGGAATTAATCCCTTAATTGTGTTATCATACATTGTTTTGTACAAGAAATCTGTTTCCATCACGCATTTGTAAGAAGATTTACTGAAAATGTATGGGTCATAGGGGGAGGATCACTGTGCACGACAACCTCTTGACTTCCTGGTTCCTGGTTCCACTTTTGTATCTATTTTCTTGTTTCTTAAATTTTAATAGCATTTAACAAATTCTCCAAGTTTTTCAAGGCAGCAGTGTTTGCATATACTCTTGGTGTCAGCTGGTAGTTTCCATATCAAATAGTTATCAATACTCAACAAAAATTTCCCTCAATTTATAAACTCTTAACAGGGAACAAAATTTACTCAGTTCAGTACTTCTGGATGGCAAAGATTTAATAGTTTCAGAAGGTGTTCCCAGTTTCCATAGTAGCTAATGATGAAAGAGGCATGTCAATGGTGAACAAGAAAAACTCAGTTCATATAAAAAACAGATAGAGCAAATCAACTGTATGGGCTCCTTTTTAGTAGTATTACCAAACAAATTTCCCTAATACCTAGATGCAAAGCTTCCTTAAAATTGCCACAGTGTTCCAAGTGTTTCTTTAAAGAAACAGGTCATGTAGAAAACATAGATAGCCCTAGAAAAAACAATAAGTATTTTTAAAAATCCATTTGATTGGTCCTATAGTTTGAGGAAATTATTCTCTGATGCTATTAAATTGATTAATGTGTCTTAAATTTTATTTTGAATGTTCACCCTTTTTTATGCCATGTAGGTATCCCACTTGTAATTGGAAGCTAAATAATAACTTATTAACACAAAGAAGGAAAAACAGACACAGGTCCTACTTGAGGGTGAAGGGTGGGAGGAGGAAGAGGAGCAAAAAAAATACCTACTGAGTACTGGGATTAATACCTTGGTGTTGAAATAATCTATACAGCAAACCTGTTTACAGTGAGTTTACCTATGTAGCAAACCTTCACATGTACCCTCAAACATAAAGCAAAAGGTTTTTTAAAAAAGAAAAAAGCCACAGACACAGATAAAAAAAAAAAAAAAAGGAGAAGTTTCATCATGTTCATACTGCCAAGTGCCATTTTTAAATCAGTTCACACTATGTCTAGCAATAATCCATGAGATGGTGAATTTAACATGGAATTCTTAAATAAAAAGAACTATTTCTTGCTAGTTATTACTTACTAAGTTATTACCAATAAGGTATTCCTTAATGGATTATAGGAGCAAATTGAAAAGTAAAAGATGATGTAATAATGTATTGAAATCTACTCAAAATCATTTATCTTTAAAATAAAGCTAAGCGAAGCGCCCATCTAATTGAAAAAGACTAAAATTTTATATAATAAATTATGTTGGCAAAGGTGCTAGAACACTGGCTCACTCAGCCACCATTACTGGAAGTGTAATTCAAAGTGTTCACTTTGAATTTTTCAATGGACAACTTTCATCAATATTTTAAAACACAACACAGGTCTCAAAGACCCAGAAATTTTTGCTCACATAAACTTACAAAGAGAAAAAATAACACTTAAAATGTTTATCGCATAATGCTTTATATTTCAAATAATTATAAATAAATTAAAAGTGTTAACAAGACAAATTACATCTATTCTAATAGATATTCAGAAAGAAATAAGGTACTTGAATATATAGAAATATTCACAGATTTGTTGAAAAATAAAGATATATTGTTATGTTAGAAACCAAGATACATATTGATGTATATGGTGTCTTATTCTGGATATATGAAGCACTTGATATCCCTCCTGCTATTGAAACTTTCTAAAAATGCTAAATATTTAAAAATAGCTTTTCTATAAATGTTGTGGCTTACAGGATAGTATCTGAAAACCTCTGAGGCAAAAATACAGCAGGAGCACAAACTTAAATAAGTCAGTGAGTGCGGAAACCATCCAGTTGCCCTGGATACATGTATTAATGTCAGTAGCCTAGAAGTTCGGTTTTGCTGGAGGAGGAGTGACATGTAAAGCAATGGTAATACAGTCAGGGAGCTGAATCAGTTGTCTTAACCTAGAGCTGGCATCAGGAAGCAAGGACTGGGGAGGAAAGGCCTATTTTCCCTAGAGCAAAGTTGACATTTACATATGCTATGTTTATGGTTGCAGGCCCTGTAAAATATACTTGTTGTAATTTAATTTTTTTTCTTAGAAAACAAGGCAATTATAATCGGAATTGGATGGTGTTCACTTGAAATATTCTGCTAGTCATTCCTCTATGGTGTAACATAATAGAAAAATGAAATGGAAACAAAGTAATATTTTAGTAATTTCTGTCTATGGGCACATATATGCCGTGTGTGTGTGTATACATTATGTACATTATATATGTATATATACACATAATATATATATATATGTATGAGAAAATTCATACACCGATGATAAAATTAAAGCGGAATATTGGTTTCACTTCATGTACTAGCTATCAAATTCTTACCATGTTCTTTACAGTATACATATTCTTCTCATTTGAGTTTTACACCAATTCTCTAAGTTATAATAGACATTGTTTTTCCTATCCTACAGATGAAGGACTACAAGTCAAGGAAATTAATTAGTTTGTTATTCAAGTTGTAAGTGGCAGAAACTGACTTCAACAATAAGCCTATTTATATCTGAAGTCACTTCTGCAGCAGTTTACCTCTCCATTGGATGACATCTCTGATACCATAAGTATCAAGTGCTTGCTTAAAATAGTGCATTTCTAATGCCAGTGAATTCATACTGTACACCAGAAGGGTTACCATTATAATGTTTTCTGTTTGGCACTTCACTAAGTAAAATATCACTGCTGTATATCTGGGTTTTCTGGCAAAAGCAAAGAAAAGAAAATCCTCTCAAAGGACTAACCTGGACTGCTATCACCAACGCAACTCCTACAGTGTTCTTATTATGCTCATCAAAGTCCAAAATATTTAAGCTGTAAACCTCTGAAATACTGCAAATGTATCTCAGTTGGTTCTTAGTCAACAGCTTTCCAACTGACTCAAGTCTGCGTCTTTCACGACTATTAAAGAAATAAGCGATGTTATTTAGTTCACATTGCCCAAAAAAAAGGTCAGAGGGTAGTTACAAATTTCTTTTAGGCCATTGACATTTTCATAGAGGGAGGAAGATTCAAATACATTTAAATATATTGGGGCTGGTGCATATTTTAATTACAATACATTGCCAAACAAGAAGAAAAAGCCACATATTTCTGAAGGGGAGTTTTCTGAAGCATATTAAAGCATATTAAATCACTGACAGTGTCCTTAATTGGACAAGTTTAAAGAACATGCACAAATATGCATCTATAGGATCAGCTCTCTTTCTTAGATAATTAAATAGACTGAAAGAGCTATAGATGAACACTGAGCTCTAGAGTTGTTTTAATGTATATTATAAATTAGTTTAGAAATAGAAATATTTATGAATCAATTGGTCTAAAATAACCTGAAGTATAAAAATTTACAAATAAACTCTATGGACTTGTGAGTTGCTCTTTTATTTTGGTCTTTGAAAACAATTTTTCTCTAACACAACAGTATAGTAAAATGAAATACTTTTTCATGTTTAAACTGGTAGTAGTTGTTTGGCAAGGTGGCTCATGCCTGTAATTCCAGCAATTTGGGAGGCCAAGGTGGGAGGATTGCTTGAGTCCATGAGTTCAAGACCAGCCTAGGCAACATAGTGAGACCCCTGTCTCTACAAAGAAAAATAGCTGGGAGTGGTGGAACATGCCTATAGACTCAGCTACTCGGGAGGCTGAGGCAAGAGGATTGCTTGAGCCTGGGAGGTCAAGGCTTCAGAGAGCTATGATTGCACCGCTGCATCCCAGCCTGGGTGACAGAGTAAGACCCTGTCACACACACAGATGCAAAGAAAGAAATTGGTAATAGTGAAACTGGTAATATTACTACTTCTCCCAGCATTTTGGTTTTATGTGCGATTTTGTGTATCAGTGAGACAACTTAGAGCATGAAGAATTGGGAATGTCAGTAAAACCGAACTCAGGAGACTTGCGTATTACTCTTCGCTATGAGACTATGAGACTTACTAGGTATGCCTGAGCAAGGTATGAACAAGATTTGGAACTTTATCAGTTTTCCCGTGTATATCCTTGAATAATTAGTGTGGATATTTACTAACAATATACATTATCAGGCCTCATTCCTCTCTTACAAAATCCGAGTCCCCAGGGCAGGTAGCTGGGAGGATCCGTGTTTAACAAGCACACTAGAAGACTTATCTTCAGTGAAATTTCAGAAGCACCAGGGTAGACAACTGATAAAGTTCCTTCAAGTTCTCAAATTCTAAAACTCTAAATATTCCATTCTGAGCATCAAGCCTGGTGTGGTGATGCACGCTTACAGACCCAGCGCGTTGGAAGCCGAAAGCAGGAGGATTACTTGAGACTAGGAGTTCAAACCAGCCTGGGCAACACAATGGGACCTAGACTCCACAAAAAAATTTTTTTTTAAATAGCCAGGTGTAGTGCCTTGTACCTGTAGCCCTGGCTACTCTGGAGGCTGAGGCAGGAGGTCACTTGAGTCCAGGAATTTGAGGCTGCAATCAGTTATCATCCTGCTGCTGCACTTCAGCCTGAACAACGCAGTGAGACATTGTCTCTAAAATATAAATAAATAATAAATAGACTTGGGGCATCAACTTTAATGATACAATAATACACAAGGAGCCATGAGTGAAGAGGAAAAATACCAATGGAAAATAAACTAAGGCATATTAATAGGCAAGAAAGGATTTATGATAAGCTGGACATCTTCATGTGTGTAATTGGTGTGATCTTCTTAAGGTATGAATAGATCTTCTTATATTTGCATTATTAATCACTCATCTTCCACCTACTTACGTTAATAGTCACTTCAGCATCTTCCCTTTAAGGCTCACCATCAGGTTTCCAAGCATCCAACTTACTCAGATTATTTGTGGTCAGTACCATTTCCTAACAGAGTATAAAATACTTAGAGAGCTCAAAAAATCCTCTCATAGGGCTATGTTTTAGTTGTCATGGCTTTAGTTATTACTATGGTAATGGATATTTGATAGTCTAGAAAATTTCACATCCAAGAAGTGTTGCCGTATATTTAAAACCCTAATTTTACAGCTTTGTTCGTTTATCCTCAAGTGTTCAGCTATTATTTCCAACCTTTATTATACAAAATTTATAAACCTTTCAAGTTAAAAATAAATGGTCACTAATAATCTATAGACTATGTTGATGTGACCCAGATGTAATCAAGGGATACCCTGTCTGTTAAGAGTTAAAAAAAAAACAAGCCTAACCTAGCAAATATCCTGAAATTCCAGAAGAGGTGGTGGGGAATTTGGGAATTACACCACCTGTGGCTATACGATCATACTTAACAACTTGGATTAATTTAATTATAAGACTTTTAATGTCCTTTTCTTCCCTAAATTCTTTCACATTTCATCTCAGTTTTTTACTTCTAAAATATAATTCGTGTAGAAATATTTGTGTTCCAGCTACTTTTTGAAAATATAGGATAAAACCCAAAAATCTTAATATTTAATTATATGATCTCTATTTTGTTTTGGCCTATCCTTCCATTGGAAGCTTTTCTCATTGGTCAACCTTGTTTAGCAGTTTTGGCTTTGAATCACACTTGCTGTTCCACTCAGGCTTGTTCTTCTTTTAAAACTTACTCTCAGTTTTTCTCTGGCTCTTAGGCAGTAATGAGGATACAGATTTTGTTATAGCATCTCTCTGCGCAGCGTGACCTTCGGGCCTGTTGGGAAAATATAATTAAAAATAAAATCTCCCAATCCACAAAACCTAGCCATAGAGTAGAATATTTTTTAAAAAATTTATTATTAAATAGTCATTGCGTTAGAATGTTATACGTATCACAGGCAGTCCACTAAAGGGACTGCAAAGGCAGAAAGAAAATTCATTGTTTTATATAGCCAATCAGATAGAACCCATGGCATACATTTCTCAAGATAAACAATGACTAGTCCTCAAGTAAGGGTACGTGACAGCAACATTTGTCACACGTAATGCATCCTAAATTCACCTAGTAATTTGGGTAACCATCTGTGTTTGCTCATTGATTTTATCCAAAAGAAAAATAAATATCTTCTAGCTTTATAAAACAGTTAGGTTTTCAAGTTGGAGTCGGGTACTGGTTGAAGTTAGGCTCCCACTTTCTCTCAAAAACTGGGAGAGGGCCACTATCTTCCTTGATGCCTACATTGCAAAAGATGCTTCCCAAGTCCTTAAGGAAGATATTTCTGAGCTGTAAAGCTGGCAAAAGGCTTATTTAGCTATTTATTTACATACATCTGATATATCTCAAAGGAGCAAAATGCAAATCACAACTGCAAGTTTTCTGAAGTAAATGTTCTGAGACAAGGGAATAAGAGACAGATTCTTTTCCTTTTGAATCAGGGAGAAATAAATATGTATTCATCTTATTTTAAATTTATATCTACTCTTACAGGCCTCACTCTCACAATGTCCTACCAATGTATTCTACTCACAAAATCTGAATGATGGCATAACCACAGGAAGCAAAGGTGGGCTAGAGACAGCTGTAGTTTAATTTCCTTTTTTTTTTTTCTCTGTTATTAGCTTACTAGTAGATAATCAAAGTTACCAAAATCTATGGCATCTGTTATTACAAAACAGAAAGTTCCTTTGGTGTATTTTCCAGAGGACAAAGATAGATTTTATAATAATAAATTTTGAAATTGGAAAACCTTTACACATTACAAGACAATAACTTTAACTCCAATGTGAGGTGGAATATGAGAACATATCTAGCTAATAACAGAACTTGAACTACAACTTCAGTCTTTTTATTTTCAGTTTACTTTCTACTATACCAGTCTGCCTCTTATTTTACTTTCATAAAAGAACAATTTTAAATGAAGGAGAATTTTGGTAATAAGAAACTCGAAACTTATTACGTATTTGTAAATACAAAATTATATTTTTCTGAGTGTTGCAAAGGAAATTTCTCTTCTTGAAAGTCTTTGTTCTGCCTTGTTCATTGCATTGGAAATTATTCTATTGGGAGAGGCCGGGGCAGAATCATATGGTTTGGCACTGTGTTCCCACCCAAATGTCATCTCCAATTGTAATCCCTATGTGTTGAGGGGGGGAACCATAAGCCTCACCTGTTGAGGGAGGGAGGTGATGGGATCATGGGGGAAGTGTCCCCCCATGCTGTACTTGTGATAGTGAGTTCTCATGAAATCTCATGGTTTTATAAGGGATTCTTCCCTGCTTTGCTCCTCTTCTCTCTCCTGCCACTTTGTAAAATGTGACTGCTTTCCCTTCTGCCATGATTGTAAGTTTCCCTAGGCCTCCTCAGCCATGAGGAACTGTGTGTCAATTAAACCTCTTTCCTTTATTAATTACCCTGTGTCAGGTATTTCTTTATAGCAGTGTGAAAGTGGACAAATACAAGCATTAGAAACTTCTGTGAGAGTGCAAAGGCCTCTAAATCCATCTCACCTTGAAGATGATGGTTGATGTTCTTCTAGTGTGAAATTGCTTTTGTTTAAACATTTCTAGTCTATTAGCTTACCTCTAACAGCTGACTGTTTTGTGTAGAAGTGCAAAGTAATGATTCTTCAGCAGATTAATCAGTTAATGTAAATTTGGACACATCGTATTTATTTTTCTGGAAGCAAAAGCAAGAATCATATCCAAAGCAATTTTGTTAAGGTTTTAAAATTATTTATATCATTTTCTGTCATTTTAACTCACTTTTGTTTTTAAATTGCAAATGGTATGATACAGATATTTGATCACATAATGTTTTTATTTGCAATAGCTGAACAAATAGCAAAATTTAAATTACAGACTATATTTTTGCTTGAATTAACAACAGTTGTACAATATTAAGCATTGGAAATAATCAATTTCATAATAATGGTATTAAGTTTAGAAGCTTTATGACCACATATTCAGCAAAATTCTAGTCTAAATTTACTATTAATGATGCAGTACTAATTTCCTAGTTTTTGTTAATACATAAAGATACTTATATCTTTCTCTATTATGTTAATCCCAGGATCTAATGAGAGTGAACAAATGTTTCAGAGTATTTTGAATGTTCCATATTAACACTAAAAAACCTTATATGTGAATTTGTATTATTTGTTTTCAGTAAATCAATAAGTACTACACATTTTGATGTTTGTAAAATAGTAATGCAATTAAAATATCCATCTATTATCATTTACTTAATCCCAATTTCATTTAAGCACACAAAAATGTAATCATCCAAATAGTAGAGTGGTCCCATTTTCATTTTATTCTTAAATCAGAGCAATTGAAGAAAATTCTTCACATAAATACATGTGAAAGGGTAAAACCTATTAAAAATAATTTTGTCTAAAACTTGACAACCAACTTTGCTACCATTCCAATGTAACCCATATTAGCTGGACAGGTCCTTTATTTCATATATGTTTCTCAAACAGATTTTTCATGGAATGCCACTGATGAGGAAAGTTAGTGACCCACCAAGGCGTATCCATGGAATTTTCATTTTCCCCAATGATATGGAGAAATTAATTCATCCACCTTATAAAAATGAATATGCCTAGTTCAAGTGGTAGAGTGGAAAATAAGATTAGCACGCAAAGACTCCTTGGGTTCTGTCTCTGGCGTGCTAGTCGTGGCAGGTGGATGTTCTTTCTTCTCAGGCTTTAAAATTACTTCTGTTAAAATGACAGCATTAAAATACCTTTAGTCCTTCAACAATATTTTTAGAGTTTTTTAATAGGGGTTTTCAATTTTACTCATTCATTCAACAAATGTGTTTTGGGGTCCTCATATGTGCCAGACACTGTTCTACATGCTGGGGATAGAACAGGGAGCAAAAGAGTCCAATATTCTTGGTCTCAATGAACTTACATTCTAATGAGGGAGACAATGAAGAATAGAGACATAAATTACATAGTATGTTAGACAGTGATAAGTTCTTGGCAAAATGAAGATGGTAGGGGGTTGCAGTTCAAATACTGTGACCAGGGTAGATCTCACTAAGAAAGTAATGTAGGCTGCGTGCAGTGGCTCACGCCGGTAATCCCAGCACTTTGGGAGGCGGAGGCGGCTGGATCACCTGATGTCGGGAGTTCGAGACCAGTCTGACCAATATGGAGAAATCTTGCCTCTACTAAAAATACAAAATTAGCCGAGCGTGGTGGTGCATGCCTGTAATCCCGGCTACTTGGAAGTCTGAGGCAGTACAATCTCTTGAACTTGGGAGGCGGAAGTTGCAATGAGCCGAGATCGCGCCATTGCACTCCAGCCTGGGCAACAAGAACGAAATTCTATCTCAAAAAAAAAAAAAAAAAAAAAAAGGTAGAAATTAAAACTAAAAATAAGTGAGGATGTAAGCATAGAAAACTTGAAGAATTGCATTCCACGCAGAAAGTACATCGACGAAGAACCTGAGACCGGACCATCTCTGCCAAGTTCCAGGTATAAAAATACCAGTGTTGCAGAAGCAGAGTCAATAAATAAGTGATAAAAGTGAAAACACTGGATCAGAGAATAAAATGGTTCAAGATCATGTGGGGACTCTGTAAGATTACTGGCTTTCGTTTTGTCCTAAATGGGATATTGGAGAATTTTTGAAGGCATGTGACATATTTTTGTAGATCATTGTATCTAATACATTACAAGTAGACCACAGTGGATGGAGGAGAAAGAAAAGGGAGGTATTAGAAGATTTTAATTAAAACGCAGATTCCCCAATACTCTGCTTCTCAAGCAGGTATTTGATGGAATGCTTGGGATGGAGAAAGCTATGGGGGTGTAAAAAGGATGCTGGCCTTTATGAAGTTGGCAGTAGTAGTGCTGGTGGGAATGGCTACATACTTAAGCAGTACTTTGAATGCAGAGCTGACTTGATTTGCATATTGGATATGGTGGGTGAAAGAGAAGAGTCCAAAGAAGAATACAGTGATTGTCTTGATCAATTGAAAAGACAGTTTGGGATATAGGGAAGATTAGTTTTTGGCATGTTAATTTTGAGTTACCCATTTGACATCCAAGTGGAGTTGTCAAGATCAGATCAGGCAATCACAGAGATTCAAAGTTGGGAATTATACCTAGGAGTATCAGAGCTGCAGCAAACTGAAAAAAGCAATGCAACAGACAGTTCAGAGGTTATAAATAGCCATAGTAAATTGTCTTTCATTGATAAAGGCTAGATGTTGATAACAAAGAATGGGGAGGCCGGGCGCGGTGGCTCAAGCCTGTAATCCCAGCACTTTGGGAGGCCGAGGCGGGTGGATCAGGAGGTCAGGAGATCGAGACCATCCTGGCTAACATGGTGAAACCCCGTCTCTACTAAAAATACAAAAAACTAGCCGGGCGTGGTGGCGGGTGCCTGTAGTCCCAGCTACTCCGGAGGCTGAGGCAGGAGAATGGCGTGAACCTGGGAGGCGGAGCTTGCAGTGAGCCGAGATGGTGCCACTGCACTCCAGCCTGGGTGACACAGCGCAAGACTCCGTCTCAAAAAAAAAAAAACAAAAACAAAAACAAACAAAAAAAAAACAACAAAGAATGGGGAATCACAATCTGTAAAGAAAGAGGAAAGTGAAATACTGTTTTATAATGGTTCAATTGAAGACAGCCCTGAATGACATAAATCACAAAAACGTTTCAGCTGAGGGGAAACAGGCTGAGACCTCTTCCAGAAGAAAGCAGAAGTGCCATAAAGAAGTGAGAGATATGTATTTAACAGATATCTATTGAAGAATGTCAGTCATCTGTGAACAAAATAAATACATACAGATGTCTGACCTTTGTGCATTACAGAAAATAAAAAAGATAAAAGAATAGAAAAAACAAAGAAACAAGAGAAAAGAAAAAGGCAAGAAAACAGAAGAAAGAAAGGCATGCCAATATGACAATAGGTAGATAATAATAGTCTATGACAAATACAAATAAATAAATCAAGAAACCAATAGAGGGAAGCAGGTGATACTAATGCGTATCCAGGTTTTAGATTCACTGTAACCTATAAACTTCCTTTTAAATCCATCATGCCATGGTTTTATGAAGGTTTTCTCTATCAGGATTTGGAACAGATAAGTAATCAGAATTTCTAGTGCCCATGGGTCCCGATTAATTAAAGATTGAATATTAAAAAAAGGTATTTGTGAAGTCATTTCAGAGTTTTAAAATCTCGTAAACTTTAAGAACAGAACGCAGGCACAATCGAAGCAATCTGAAGATGACATTTAAAGGCAAATTGAATTTTCCTCTTGCAGCAGATATAGATCTCAGTTGTATCAACACATAACATTGTTTACTATCATTTGTCATCAGTCATGAAACAAAAACATAATTCAGACAAAAAAGAAAAATAAACAGAGGGAAGAACTATTTGGAAAAATAATGATAACTTTAGAGAAATAAAGGGCGGATAAAATGTTCAGTTAAAAGAACTCATAAGATGTAAAATACAGTAATTTTTACACTGTTCTTCCCCTTGAAACTTACATTTTCAACCACATGATTTTTGTTATAATATTTCAAACTTGAAAGCTTTTAAATGATTACTTATAAATCCCTTAAAATAAGTCTATAAATGAAATAATGTATTTTTAAATTTTCAGAACAAGTCTTAAAAATTATTCTGTTGAGTTATTTTATTATTATTTCTTAGATGGAGTGTTGCTGTGTCACCAGGCTGGAGAGCAGTGGCGTGATCTCGGCTCACTGCAACCTCCACCTCCCAAGTTTAAGCGATTCTCCTGCCTCAGCCTCCCTAGTAGCTGGGACTATAGGCACGCGCCACTACGCCCAGCTAATTTTTGTATTTTCAGTAGAGATTGGGATTCAGCATGTTGGCCAGGATAGTCTCAATCTCTTGACCTAATGATTTGCCTGCCTCAGCCTCCCAAAGTGCTGGGATTACAGGCATGAGCCACCGAGCCTGGCCGTGTTTTTTTATTATTATTATTTACTTTTATACTTTTTTATTATATTTTAAGTTCTTAGATACATGTGCAGAACGTGCAGGTTTGTTATATAGGTATATATGTGCCATGGTGGTTTGCTGCACCCATCAACCCATCATCTACATTAGGTATTTCTCCTAATGCTTTCCCTCCCCTTGCCCCCCATCCCCTGACAGTCTCCAGTGTGTGATATTCCCCTCTCTGTCCCCGTATGTTCTCATTGTTCAACTCCTACTTGTGAGTGAGAACATGCAGTGTTTGGCTTTCTGTTCCTGTGTTAGTTTGCTGAGAATGATGGTTTCTGCTTCATCCATGTCCCCACAAAGACATGAACTCGTTCTTTTTTACGGCTGCATAGTATTACATGGTGTATATGTGCCACATTTTCTTTATCCAGTCTATCATTGATGGGCATTTGGGTTGGTTTCAAGTCTTTGCTATTGTGAATAATGCTGCAGTAAACATACATGTGCATATGTCTTTATAGTAGAATGATTTATAATTCCTTGGGTACATACCCAGTAATGAGATTACCAGGTCAAATGCTATTTCTGGTTCTAGATTCTTGAGGAATGGCCACACTGTCTTCCACAATGGTTGAATTTACACTCCCACCAACAGTGTAAAAGCATTCCTATTTCTGCACATCCTCTCCAGCATCTGTTGTTTCCTGACTTTTTAATGATTGCCATTCTAACTTGCGTGAGATGGTATCTCATATTGGTTTTGATTTCCATTTCTCCAATGACCAGTGATGATGAGCTTTTATTCATTGTTTGTTGTCTGCATAAATGTCTTCTTTTGAGAAGTGTCTGTTTCTATTCTTCGCCCACTTTTTAATGGGGTTGTTTTTTTCTTGTAAATTTGTTTAAGTTCCTCGTAGATTCTGTATATTAGCCCTTTGTCATATGGATAGATTACAAAAATTTTCTCACTATTATTAGCAGTATACTTTAAAAGTGTCATTCTTTATAACAACATGAATATATTGTTTGTATTCCAAACTCTGATAAACTATATCAAAAGTAAAATTGTACTGTAGATATAACCCTAAATGAGATGAAGAATTCTTTTCATGCATACATGAATAAATATTACTTATTGCCTGAGTGAGGCATGGTTCAACATCAATTCTATTTCTGTTTTTCATTTTTATGGATGTAAGATCAGTAAAATCTTAGTCTTGAGAGTAAGTAAAATGGATTAAAAATCCTTTTTTGTATTGATGCTGCTTAATTAGTTGAAACTTTTCTGAGTACTTCACAAGAATACAAGGAACTATCATGAAAAATAATTCTTAATGACTTGCTATCTAACAATTCTAAGTTCTCCTTCAATTGTGTTGAAGGCAAAGAATTATAAACTACCCAACAAGCAAAAGAATTTGTTACCACTTATTAGAATAATTGACATTCTTAATTTCTAGTTACTTTTTTAAAAAAGGTTGTACCCAAACTAATCCTGTCAAATGATTGTGGATGATACTCTTTGTTTTCTTTTCTAAGCATAATTTTTATTCAACATATAAAGTGATTTTTATTTCAATATACATTTGCCAATAAAAAAGATATTATATTGGCAAATGTATATTAAAATAGAAATCACTTACCTCATCCTATTATATGTTATAATTATCTTGTGGTTAAAACTTTGGAGTTGTATTTAGAATACCAAATTTTGAGAGGGAAAGTCTGCTATACAACCAAATTAGCCAAGCCAGGCATCACTCAGCAAGGCCAGACATCACTATTATCCAACATCAGAGTGTCTTTCTTCAAGAAGTGTCTAATACATGCTGTATCTGGTGTTTTGAGGGACATGAAAAAAAATACATGGATTACTAAATCATGAATTTCATATATAATATAGATTATGAAAAGCAGTCAAGTTTAAAATGATATAGATTTCTTGTATGATTAATTCATCTAATTTGTAAATTAAAAGAACTAAAATATATTTATATGGCATACCTCAATATTTAATTTGTAGGCATAAATAAAATGTGTATTAAAATTTTAAGTTGTTTATCAAGAATCGTACACAAAATAACATCTCCTCTATCAACTTCCCCAGAAACTGTGACTATGTTAGTTTATTTGGCAAAAGGGAACTGATGCTACAGATGGAATTAAAATTGCTAATCTGATGACCTCTAGAGGGGGAGATTACCCTTGATTATTCAGGTAGACCCCATGCAATTACAAGGATGTTGATAAGTAGAAGAGGCAAGCAGAAGAGTCAGTGAGTTTCAATGATACTACACTGCTGGCTTACAATTAAAGGGGCCATGAGTCCATGGGGCAGTCTCTAGAAGCTGGAAAGGCAAGGTCACAGATTTTCCCCAAGAGCTTTCAGAAAGAACGCAACCCTGCTGACAGCTTGATTATAACCCATTGAGGATCCCTTTAAAGATTACTATGCAGCCATAAAAAAGAAGGAGTTCCTGTCCTTTGCAGGGACATGGATGCAGCTGGAAACCATCATTCTCAGCAAACTATTGTAAGAACAGAAAACCAAATACCACATGTTCTCACTCATAGGTGGGAATTGAACAATGAGATCACTTGGACACAGGAAGGGGAACATCACACACCGGGGCCTGTTGTGGGGAGACGGGAGTGGAGAGGGATAGCATTAGGAGACATACCTAATGTAAATGACGAGTTAATGGGTGCAGCACACCGACATGGCACATGTATACATATGTAACAAACCTGCACATTGTGCACATGTAACCTATAACTTAAAGTATAATAAAAAATAAATTGAAAAAATAAAGATCTGACCTGAAGATCTGTAAGATAATACATTTGCAGTTTTGAGCTATTAAGTTTGTTGTATTTTTTTTTTTACAACAGCAATGATAAACTAATACAGGTGTATAATTATTCATGGTTTCCCTCTGGTTAAATGTGTGTTTATTTATTTTTGTCAACTACTTTTCGTCTTTGAGAAGATAAAATAAGAATTATATATAAAAATCAGAAAAACTCCATTAATTTGTTGTATATAGATACCACAATTTCTGTCTACTTAATTTTTAACAAGTGAGGCATATACTACTAAAATTTACTTGTCTTAATGGCTGATGGTAATTTTTACATGGGAAGTAATCAACATTTTACATTATCAACTAAGATTAGACCTGACAATAATACAGGTATATATTGTATATACTTTAAAAATTAAGTCCTATCCTTCTTAGTCAGTAAGCTATACCCCAATCTCCACAAAAGTCACAAAGAACTCACTATTGACTATTTTTGGTATATCTTGAAAAAATTGTTATTTGCAGAACCATATGTCTACTTAAAATGTTTTTCTTCCTAGCTGATTAGGCATTCTCTAATGAATAGTAAAAAAAAAAAAAAAAAAAAAAAGGAACTGAAAAGACAAACTTTTGTTTAGATTTGTGAAAAAGCCATTTGCTTATTTCCTCTGCTTTCATCCTGCTCTCAGATACTTTCTCAAGAGCAATGCATTTCTCACAGTGGTGCTAATGAGAGAACTGAGATTGTAACAACAGCAACAAAAGCAGGATACTCGACATGCTCAAACTACATTACATCTGATGTTAGAATTTCCCACCAAAACTCAAAATATATTATATTTAAAGTGATTCTTTACACTTGGCAAAGTATGTGTGAAACAAGAAATTCAAGCAGTTTTACCCAGCCCAAGTTTAATGATTGTGAGTTAACAATTAGCGAATTCCCCTCTCTGTGTTGTCAAGTACCTTTGAATGGGTGCTCCAGAGGTTTTTAACTAGAGGCCATTGTAAGGTTAAGGAGAAGATTTTAAATGTCCCTTCATTTTTAAAAGTTGTTTTTTGTAAAACAGTAGGTGGTAAAGACTATGAAGAAATAATGCTAATAGAATTTGAGGATCTAGAAACAATGTCCAAATCCCCCTTGATAAATATTTGTGTGTTTCTCCATGTGTACTCCTATTTGAAGAGAGATGTTCTTGAGGATACAAGTTTGGTGATGTACAGTAATTGGAAGCTAGGGGATGCCGAAGGAAGGCAGTTGATATATATCTATATACAAATTGATAATGGGAAGATACAGGTGTTGAAAACTGTAGGGCAAAATAAATACAGAAGTTAAAATTTTGAAGGCAAACTCTAGAAAAAGAAAAAAAAAGTATTTAAAATTTAAACTAGCAGAAGAAATTCTGACCTATCATATCAAAGTCAGTGAAAGGAGGAAAGCTGCCTAGCATGAAAATACAATTAAACATAAAGTTATATTAATTACAATAAATTCAAATAAGTTAAAGGAGCCAAAGACAAACAGAAATGCTCAGATTATATTGCAACAGTTAAGTTTCAGCAATATATGTTGAAAATAATCTACAAAATAAAATAATACAGAGAATTGAAAACCTAAAAGATGAGGAAAGAAATATAGGTATATATGATGCAAAAGAAAATTCATGTTGTGTCTTAAAAATGTGATAAAATAGAACTGAAGATAAGACATTGTTTGCTAATACATGTACAAGGAAAAACATGTTAAGGAAATGTAATAATTTTGAAAAGAAATTTACCTTATTCATAAATATGAAGTAGAACTTACACATATAAAGTAAAATTTCTATTTTAGATGGGTAGAAATAGAGAATCCATGGCTATAATTAGATTTTTCACACAATTCTTAGAAACTGATACATCAAGCAATATAAGTAAATAACAGAAGATATGAATGAACAACTGAAATAAAATAATAAAAGGTCAAAATAACTAAATTGAGAAGATCAAACCAGTGGGAACCATAGTAGGTGGAAATAATCACCAAATTTAAAGAGAATACATGTATTTTCTAGCGTTCATAGATACTGGACCATTCATAGATACTGGTGGTATCATAGGCAAGGAAGACTAAAGAATTCTTCATGAAAAAAGAAAACGACTAAGACATTGAAATGTCCCAAAACTAAGACACTCAAAAGGAACTTAACACGTAAGAGGGTAAATAGCTGGGTTGATGCAAAATATTGTACAAAAATTAAATAATAATATGTAGACTTAAAATATTTGTTAATAATTTTTAGTCACATTGATATGATAAGTATGAAGGGATTAATTTAAATAAGATTCTGGCCTTATGAGTAACACAAATAAGTAATAATTTATATTCAATTTTAATCAACCAGTCTTAAACAGTATAATGACTAGTATAACCACTGAAATAATAGTTCATGAATGTCGAAAAAGTTAAAAGGAAATAAGGAATAAGTGAATAATATTTAAATTTAAAAAGACAAAAGAATTAAAGAACAGAAAGGTAAATATCTGAATAAATATGGGTTATTCTTTTCTTTTGTTTCTAAAATTATGTTTTATAATTGAAAACATAAATAATGGTTTCTGACATGGTTGTCAATATAGATTCCTAGATCCAGTCATGTTGCCTTATGATAGCCATGCTTAATTATGATAAAAGTGATATATCCACCAAAAACGTATCAGAATTCTAAATGTGAATGAACTCAACAAAATATAAATTGTGGTCTGTTGTTACACTTTAATAAAATATTTACGAAACTGAAAGATTTAATTTAAAGTATAAATGAAAGTCTAGAAGTATAAAAATTTTAAGGATTCATTTCATCAAAGGCTGGCATAAAAGTTATCAGCATATGACAGAGTAAGAGAAAATGTTGGCAATGTCTAGATAGAGCAAAGTTATTATTATTGATATTCAAATCAACAAATAATGTAGTAAACTCAATAGAAAATGGGGCCCCCAAAATCCCAATATGTTATCAGCACTCTGACAAATGTGAATGTGCACAAATAAAATGTGATATGTATTTTCACCACTTGCTTAGAAAATATAAGAATTATAGATGATATTGGACGATGAGGATATGAGGAAAAACAACCTTTATGGGCAACAGATGGGAAATTAAATAGTTGTAAGCATTTTGGAAAATAACATGGCAGGACCCATTTAAGATTATGCATACCTTACAACCTAACTATCTTACTGTTGGGTGTATATTCCTGCTATAGTTTGAATGTGTGTCCCCTCCAGATCTCATGCTGAAATGTGTTCCTCAATGTTGGTGGTGGGACCCAGTGTGGGGTATTGGATCATGGGGTGGATCCCTTATGAACAGTTTAGCCCAGGAATGTCCAATCTTTTGGCTTCCCTGAGCCACACTGGAAGAAGAATCGTCTTAGACCACACATAACTAACAATAGCTGATGAGTTCACACACACACACCTCATAATGTTTTAAGTAAGTTTACAAATTTGTGTTGGGCCACATTCACATTGGGCCACATTCAAAGCTTACCTGGGCTGCATTCAACCCGCAGGCTGTGAGTTGAACAAGCTTGATTTAGCACCACCCCCTCAGTGAAAAGTGAGTTCTTGCTCTGTTAGCTCACGAGAGATCTGATTGTTTAAAACAACCCGGGGACCTCCCCCTTCTTTCTCTTGCTCCCTCTCTGACCATGAGAAATGCTGACTCCCCTTCACTTTCTTCCATGATTATATGCTTCAGGCCTTGCCAAGAACAGATGCCATTGCCATGCTCCTTGTGCAGCCTGCAGAACCGTGAGCCAAGATAAACCTCTGTTTTTAAAAAATGAATTACCCAGCCTCAGGTATTTCTTCATAGCAATATAAATGGACTAACACAGTCCCTGACAGATTGTGACATGTAACCAAAAGGCGTCTTCGTAAGGAGACTATTTACAGAAGTGAATGCTATGGTAGCTGGATGCCAGTGTGAATTCTACTGCAAGACTGCATAGGGGAAAATGTGGTGGGTTCATTTTATTGAAAACTAAGCAGCAGCTACAGGTAAATAAACAACCTGAAAGAACCTACAGCAATGTGGGAATGTATGAAGAATGTTATGCTCTGTGAAAAAAAATTAGAAATAAAATTAGATGCATATCATAATACTCTTTAAGAAAAATGTATACACTCTTCTTTATACACATACAGACACTCAGAAAACAATTTTCTTAGTTTGTAAGAATTATTTAAGAGTAAAGAACCTATATCAAACACATTAGAGTGCCTGTCTGTGATAAGGGAAAAGGAATAAAAAGAATTAAATAGATAAGTAAAAACGGAGAGAAACTTGTAGGAAACAATAGTGATAATGTCTCATAAAAGAAAGAATGTGATTAATTTTCTACAGCTGTGATACAAAAACAGACTGTCAAAATCAAACATAATGAGCTTTAGCGTAGAGCTTATTGTAGGGCAAAAATTATATTTTAAATACTTAGCTTGGATAGTTTGATGAAAGAATGGTGTATGTGAGGTAGTAAGATGCACTAAAAATCCTATGGGTGTATGGGAAGAAAATACTCAAGATACTATATATATTCATTTTGTACTCCCTTTTCCAGCAGAATTTAGCATCTAAAAGCTAGAGGAGGCTGGGCACATTTACTTACGCCTGTAATCCAAGTGCTTTGTGGGACCAAGTCAGAAAGAATACATTGAAGCCAAGAATTCTAGACCAACCTAGGCAACATAGTGGATTTTGGTATTTCCAAAAAAAAATTAAAAATTAGCTAGGCATGATGTTGTGCACCTGTAGTCCCATCTACTCAGGAGGCTGAGGCAGGAGGATTGCCTGAGGCCAAGAGTTCGAGGCTGCAGTGAGCCATGATCACACCACTGCACTGCCTGGGGGACAGAATGAGAGCCTATCTCTTAAGAAGTGAAAATAAATAAGTACTAGGAGACCACACGATCTTTCTAGTTTTCAGTCCCTATTGCAGTTCTCTGTAGATTAACTATTTTGTGTATTCCCAGTGTTCCAGCTATTTCTCTGCACATTGCAGGCTTGTTCTTCTGTCTACTCAAGTCCCTAGATCCAGCAAATGTCCTTAGGGGTGGGCTCAGCTGGTAGCCTGTGATCACCTCGGAAAGACTTGTTTTTTTCTGAAATTTAGTCCATTGGAACTTTAGGCCCGTGGCTTTTGGATGGCTTTAAACAAAAATATAGTTTTTCAAAAAAAAAAAAAAAATGTTTATCCAACGTCTTCTCATTATGGCAGGAGCAATTACCTTTGGTAACTTTCTGTTTAATTGGAAGAAGAACATCTGACATTGGCATTGTAATGAGGTTTTTGGTCTTTGACCTTAATGAAGCAATTAAATCCTAATCTGTTTCGTATCTTATGCATGTAATGAAGGATTAAATGAGAAAATATATGTAAAATGCATAATATAAAGTGTCAAATGTACACTATTGATATACAGTTGTATTATGACTACATGCTGAAAACATATGATCAATCTGATCGCTTCCTGAGACCAAAAGCCAGACTTTTTCAGTGATACTTAACTGTCAAATAATTCTATTCGATTTTTCAGTGGAGCTTAGTGTTTGGTCCATAAATTGCTATCACAGTCTGCAAATCAGTTATGTCAATAAGCATGCTAATTTATTCAGCAGACATATTTTTCTAGCAACAGTTACTCAATGAAAGAAGTAATGTATTGATTTAATTTCTGGTGGAAGCTACTTCTCTCATTGTGAACTGGTTACAAACATTTAATGCTCTAGCTATTTCAAGGAGTACTGATAGGTATTACCCAAAGAAGATAATATGTTCCCATAAAGCAGAAACTCTTATTCCTCATTATCTTCTTTTTGATAAACTATACAAGCTCTTGGCAGTGAATCCAAATTCCTCAAGAGGTACAAAACAATCCTCCATATATTTAAATTTATGCCCATGAAGAATCAACTTGAGACCATGTTTGGAATGGAAGCTCCAGAAACCTATGGTAAACACATGGATATAAGGTTACTTTAGACACAATCCCCAAATTACCTTTAAATTCAATGGGAAAAAGTGACAAGGAACAATATCTAGGGCAGCTAGGATAGTGCTACCTTCTCATGCCTAACATAAGCAAATTAAAACCTAATATTAATGCTCTGAAGCCTAATAATAACTAGAAAGTTTTATGTCTGTCAGACAGCCACTGAAGGCTACTGTAAAAACCAGCTACACAACCACCTGAAAGCCATTTACCTCCCTCTTGTTACAAATAGTCACATGTCTACTGATGTTGTAGTTAAGGCTGATCATCTATCTCTCAGCAACAATGTTGTTTCTCAAATGCTACTATTCAACTGAAAAAAGTTTTGCAGCCGGAGCCTGTTGCAAGTATTGGTAAATTGAAAATACAAAGTCAAACCACTTCTCATGAATGATTAAACATTGAAAAACTGCTGCAAGGAGCGTGTGTGTGTGCGCGCACACATCTGTGTGTGCATATTCAGCTTTCTTTATTGAGTTTATTAACTTTATTTAAAATCGAATTTTAAAATTAGGGAGTGAAATATCATTCTTCTCTCATCATGAAACTTTTGGCTCATGGGATTCTGACATTCTGTCACTCTGGCAAAAGCTGAATTCATGAAAGCAGTAGCTGGGCTGAGCCTCCCTATGCCGCTCTTACACAAGTGCTCCCTATTTTGTACAACAAGCAGTTTCACAAGCCCAAAGATAGTGATTGAGAGAGACGGGCTGTGAAGTCTCTTTATTTCAACGTCTTGGAATCGCCACCTTGTTAATACAGACCAGTAAAAACCAAACTTTTCTGTGTCGTTTATCAGATTAATTACTTTTTCCATAGAAACAGTGAGTTGGGAGGATAACAAGCAAGAAACTCTCTGTCCATGCTTCCTCCTGAAAACCCGAGAATAAATATTTTAACCCTGTTTTTAAGAGATGAATGGGTAGTTCAACATTGCTTGGCTATTTGTCCTTCCACTTGTGACAGATTACCGCTGCATATTTTTTTCTCAATCTCTGGAATCATGGCTTATAGAAAACAATTATGTACTGAATTAGTAATTATCAAAAGTCCATTAAACTTATTGTCAAAGAGTATGCTCAGATTTATCTATTATAAATGGTAATAAAAATATAAAAAACATAAAAACAGTATTATAACTAAAATAATCCCACTACAGAGGAAAGTTATGCACTGTTATGAAAGCCACTCTTATGAAAGCCTTTCATATTTAGGGGTATCAGGTAAGGCTTCCCTTGGTGGGGAAGACTGAAGAGCAAACCAAAACAAGATTAAGAACCAATTACATAAATATGGGATGGTAGGGCCGGGCGCGGTGACTAATGCCTCTAATCCCAGCACTCTGGGGCGCCGAGGCAGTAGGGTCACGAGGTCAAGAGATCGAGACCATCCTGGCCAACATGGTGAAACCCCCGTCTCTGCTAAAAATACAAAAATTAGCTGGGCATGGTGGTGCACACCTGTAGTTCCAGCTACTCGGGAGACTGAGGCAGGAAAATCCCTTGAACCCTGGGAGGCAGATGTTGCAGTGAGCCGAGGTTGCGCCACTGCACTCCAGCCTGGCAACAGAGCGAGAGTCCATTAAAAAAAAAAAAAAAAAGATAATAGTGGGAAAAGTATGTGAATAAGAAGACCAAAGTCCAGGAGACAGGAAGTATTTTACATTTGAGGGATGAAGTATTATTGAATCATTAGATTGAGGAGGTTCATGTCACCACCAGAGGAGCGGAGAGAGAAATACAAAGAACAGATTTGGTACTGCTTGAACTCCATTTTGGACTCGTGATATTCATCCTATTACCAATGCAAAGTCTTTGGGAGTTTTTAAACAGAGCAATTTACAATGTAAATTGTATTTGCATTTGCATTTTGAGTAAGTCATTCTGGATACAGAAAAGAGAAACTTTTTTTGGAGAGATCATCAACAAGAGCACTTTAGAGGTGGTCACCATTGCTCAGGTGAGAGAATGGGGGGCTAGATCCCATGATAGCAATGAAGAGAGAAAGAGAAAAATTCTCTCAAGAAATACAGAGAAAGTAAAATCTGACAAGACTTGGTTATTGGAAATGGAAATGTGAAGAAGGAGATGTCAAGAATTACATTTAGATGTCAGGTGTAGGCAGAGGTTGATATCATTTTCTGGAAAAAATCATAGGAACATAGGAAGAATACCACTTTTAGTGAAAGAGACATCTGGGTTGCTTAAAATATCATGAAATGGGACTTTTCCAAATTCATTCAAGTAAATTAGAAAGGTTGAGTCTTGAGGCACAAGAAATGGTGATAGTGGTAGCAGTAGCCTTGAGATCGGTACCTGTACCAGACTCAAGAAAAGTTAGTGAGATTTGGAGCAGATAGAGACTAGAATATTTGAGTAGGGGAAAAAAAAAAAAAAGCTTTCACTTTTCTTCGTAAATTTTGTACTATTTGAGGAGTAAATAATTGGGCCTTATTTAGAGTTGCAAATTTGGGTAAACCCTGAAATGAACAGGAAATAGTATAAAATGGAAGCAATTCACCAATTTTATTCTCTTAAACATTTACTGATTTTCTTCCAGGTTTAACTATTATAATAGGCATTGTGCCATAATTAATTTATCAACCATCTTCTCTCATGTAATACACAAAGAAACAATTTTAAAAGTGTATTATTGCTTTCAGCTTATACCAATCCTTACCCATTATCCCAATTCATTTAATCAGATTATTTCAGTGATAAGTACAATTTGAAGTTAATGGAATATTTAAAAGGTTGTGGTGATGTAACTGCTGGTGTAGTATACGAAACACATTTGATTCATGTTATTCAACACGATTTCATCATAAATCTTATCTATAAAACAAACATTTAACACATCTATTATTCTCTCACTTTATGTAAAGTTTATATCTATCATTTATCTCTGTCAAAGTTTCATTTCTAGTTTTTTATTCTCAATCATAAATGACAACATTAATTTTTACAAACATTAATGATGAGCCATTCTCACTCATAACTATTTATATCTAAGTCGTCTTAGATTTATTGAACAATTTCTGAGTAACTAATGGCTAGCTTTTTATTATTCTATGATGATAAAGGATTTTACAGTATCCAGGCTTCAGACATATTTTTGAAAACTCATTTCTATATGGGTCAAAATTTGAATCAGATGTAATACATGATCCATTCAAATATATTCTCCAGAATGAGCTATTAAAATGAAATACCAAAGTGGTTCCCCAAGACACCAATTTATAGCCTATATGTGCAGTGCAGAGTTACTGGACCAAAGCACAGTGTAACAATGAAAATTTTATTTATTGTCTTCTTTTTCCTAAGATGTTTCTTACTCCCAGTAACATAAAAATGTATCCTACAAGCAAAGAAAAATTAACACACATGTAAATATAAAGTATATTCATATTGATATCAGCTTTCCTTAATCTATTAACGGATATTTAAAAACCTGTGATTTTTAGGATCTTGTATCTCCTCGTTCATTGGAAAGTACATAAATTCTTCAGAGCCTCAAGAGCTATGTTTGGTGCATTACTCAAATGGTGTAAAGCCACTAGTTAGATAGCTTAGCACTCAAATCACCTTAGAAATCTCTTCAGACTCACCTCAACTGAACATTCCTGATAAATTACAGAAGTAGGTAATACACTGAGAGATCCCTGATGTATGATGTTTTTGCCCGTAGAGTATTTTATGTGTTGATCCACTGGAGTGTGTGTGTGTGTGTGTGTGTGTGTGTGTGTGGTTACATTGTGGTATGTGTCTGTTGAGGGTATCGCCATTAGGGCTTTGGAGGAGTGAGGACCATAAATTTGTAAACATTCTTACATACCTGCTTCATAAGACATGTACCAAACATAGTCAAAAGTAACTAAACCAAGTAAACAAATTAGATATCAATTAAATTTAATACTGCACTGGAAAGAAGTATTCAAGGCCAAGTAAAATGAAGAAACATAACAAAATAAATGAAATGTTTAAATTGATTAGTAGAATGAGACAGAAATAATTTTCAAAGTTTTTAATTTTTGATGAATATCGGTATATGAAAGTAAGAATTATATGGCTGTCAATTGATTAAATACAGCACTTAAGATTTTAGTTCCTGAAACAGCAATATATGAGCTTCTAATTCCACTTTTCTGTCTCAAGAATGAGTTGTTAAAATGATTATTTTTTGAAATGATCAATTCTCACCTTGAAAGGGCTTAATACACGATCTGGATTGTTATAAGAGGTCTGATGTTTTAACTGGTATGTTTGTATTTCTGTTACGTACGTCAATGTCAAACACTCATTTCCTGAGCTGTTCTCAGGAACACAATCTGACTTGTAATGGACACTCAGTAAATGCTTGGTTGGATGATCAAATCAACACCTTATTTCTATGAATTCTAATATCATATGAAAGTGATCTTTTATACTCATCAATGAAACAGAGAGAGATGAGAGAGGAAGAGCAATTAAGACTAAGGGGATGAGAATCAGACCTCATTTTGCAATGTATTTCCTATGTTGTTCATTTTTGAATGCTTTGAAATACTTATCATACTCAAAAAAAAAAATGGTAATTCCTAGGCAGAAAACGGGATTTAAACAAAGTCCATATTTCTATCTTACAATAACTTACACTATAATGCACAGAAGATATACATTTCTAAACTATTGTATTCATAGAAAATATAGATAAATTTAGGTGAGCAAGATGCAGGAGAAAGTTTGGTAATCAAGCTGAGTGTGATTGTGAGATTCAATCTAATATTATCGTCTACAATTATTGTATCATTGTAAAAGTTGACATATCTGTTGAAATAAAAGGCAGGAGAGTTGGCCGGGCTTGGTGGCTTACGCCTGTAATCCCAGCACTTGGGAGGCCAAGGTGGGCGGATCACAAGGTCAGGAGTTCGAGACCAGCCTGACCAACATAGTGAAACATCATCTATACTAAAAAGACAAACATTAGCTGGGCATGGTGGCATATGCCTTTAATCCCAGCTACTCAGGAGGCTGAGGCACAAGAACCTCTTGAACCTGGGAGGCAGAGGTTGCAGTGAGCCGACATCACACCACTGCACTCCAGTCTGAGTGACAGAGTGAGACTCCATCTCAAAATAATAATAATAAATAAATAAATAAATAAATAAATAAATAAAAATTTTAAAAAAGGTAGGAGAGTTTTTGGGTAAGCCAGTGAAACTGGCTGCATGATGTTAGGAGAGAGGTTAGTCAATATGATTAGGCCAAATGTGTTTACTAATTGAGGCCTAGGAAAGTTGGATTCCCAACCTCTCACAGAGACTGGGATTCAGAGGAGCTAAATTGTGTAAGATTTATATTAACGATATACTTAATAATCTATAAGAAAGTCTTAAATATGCCAATTTCAAATTTTTTTCTATTTGGCAATACTTTATTTACACCACATCATTGTTTCTTACTACCTCTGTTTTGGGTATTGAAAAGTGTGTTTAAAAAGCCAGACCATCTCCCTTTTTTCCACCTTCCCCTTTACTGCCATTTACATCCTCATGCACATGCACTCACACATATTGACCAAAATTAATTTAGATGTACAAATGGGTTCGTTGAAGCAAAAAAGTCAATCTAATTGGTAAAAGTGTCATGCCCATTTGGATTATATTTATAATCTTTTGAAGAAGAAAGAACGTCCTTAATTTTTTGAAGACACTGTTCTGTGTCCATTTTATACTTTTGTGGTCACTGAAAGAAATATGCCGAATCGTAGACACAGTGAACATAGTAAGTGGTAGTTTAAAATGTTTAATTTTTACAAGTTATTGTTCCCATTCTAATTTTTGAAGTCAACCACAGCCTCTTACAAAACAGCCTTGTTAAACTAATTCGCTGAAAATGAATCTTAAGTAAAAGGTGAATTCCACAGGAATTTATATTGCCCTTTTATGTTTAATAAAATTAAGAGCCTGAAAAAATGGATGTGTTCTGTAAATTTGAATTACTTTATAGTCAGTTCCACTGGTTGCAGTGTTTTATCTTTATATTTTATATATATATATAGTTGGTTGATGAATTTTTTCTTTTAGATACTGCCGCTGAATCCATGGAGGAAAAAAGGGTAAATTTCCAGAACTAATTAATCTTTAGTTAAATGTCAAAGAAAAATTGCAAGAGATCGTGTTAAAGAGGTGGATAAAATGTTATTTAAGACTGTTGCAAAAGAGGTCCAGATTATTGCAATGAGGAGAAAGATTGAATTCAACTCTGCTGAAACAAAAGGCAGGAAAGTTTGCATTAGCTAGGGAAATCTGCTGCTTGATGTTAGGAGAGTGGTTGGTCAATGTGATTAGGACAGATGTGTTTTCTAACTGAAGTTTAGGAAAGTTAGGTTCCTAACTTCTCACAGCAATGGAAAGATTGGGGCACTCTCTTTCCAGATGATTACATTTCAATGGATTAGCTCCCAGATCCTCGAGAGGAATTTCCATGTTGTAAAACTGGCTAGAGGCTAGAGGATGATTTACATCTAAAAGGGGCAATCACAACTTCATCAAAGTGAGTAATCTTAGGAAGTACAAGTGAAGAACCTAGCATCAGAAGGAAACCTCTTTAAACTTTTGTCTAGCTGGAGGGGAGTTAAGGCCATTGTGGTCTCTTGCTCATGAGCAATGGATGAAAACAGTTTATTTTAAACATGGCGATGTGACGCAGAATTTCAAACTTTTATCCATAATGCAATATAGAATTAATATCAACCTATCAATCTAGGGCTTCTAATAAAAGGACAACAAATGTGTTTTTATTTGCTTTATTAGTAACATCATCAAGCTAGTGAGACAGTAGGGAACAACCAGGTCGTATTTAGATAGGACCAGAAGAAGTTAGAAAGGGGAATCCAGCATTCAGAACTCTTTTAGTGTCAGGGAATTTACTTTTCTGAGAAGCCACCAAAAGTCTAAGCTGCACATTTGGGAGCCTCGGGGATTTAGCGGGGGAGAAAAGTTGTTTTTTAAAGATTCTCAGAAATGGGGATCCTGGTTTACCACTGAGGTTTCCTGGAAACCCAAAAGACTGTGTCCTGAATGAAAAGATAAGACAGAATTAAACTTGTCATAACACTTACTACAGTGTAGAAACACCAGTCCTTAAGACGCTCACTTAGGTTATACACGAGCTAAAATTGGAATAAAGTAGACAAGACTAGCAGACCCCCTATCCAAAGATGACATGTAGATTTGGATTTGTGACACATTTTTTATTTCTAAAAAGTAGATTGAGGTATGAGTACTTTAAAATTAACGTCATGGTAACTATATTGCATAAAGTACTATACTTTGCCATGTATCATTTGTCTCATAAGATATTCCTTATAGCTTACAAATATTATTATTATTTTTTTAAAAATCAACATACTTGCAAGTGTTTTAACAGTACTTGATTCAGGATGGTTTCATATTCTTATTTAGAGTACAAATAAGAATAAAGCTTTTACAATTACATTAGGAAATGATGAGGTGGAATATAACTGACCCTACACAAGTCAAGTGTTAAACGAGCATGATCATACAGCTAAGCTAAGAGAGAGGACAGTTTGGAAAACCTATTAAAGGCAAATGATTCCATTATGGAACCATATTCCCTGGAGGAATCAAAGATGAGGACTGTGAATCTGGGTTCAGTCACTCAGAGTCACTCCTAGTGTGAACATGTCACTGCTCTGATTGTGATATTTAGGTAGCACACATATTTCACACAACATATTACCAAGCTGCATGAAACTGCTTCATCCCACGCTCTACTAAATATTAGTCTGTTCCAATGTTCAGGGTTCTGTTAGATTCCATGAGAGATGTATGCTAATACTATTGATTTTACATGATTTTCACCTTAAGAATTAACTTTAAAATCTAATCATTCACAGTCCAGGTGTGGTGGCTCATGCCCTGTTATCCCAGCATTTTGGGAGGCTAAGGTTGGAGAATGGCTTGAGCCCAGGAGTAAATTAGCTGGGCATGGTGAGGCAAGCCTGTGGTCTCAGCTACTTTGAAGGTTGAGGCACAGCATTGCTTGATCCCAAGAGGTTGAGGCTGCAGTGAGCTGTGATGGTGCCACGGCACTTCTGTCAGTGCAGCAGAGAAACACACACACACACACACACACAATTACTCACAAGAAGTGCAGTTAAGTCTAAGTTCTCTATGAGTGACTTCTAGCATAGTATTTACAAATAATGTTTGATCTTTATTATTTAGGGAATATATTACTTAGGAGACAGTCAGCAAGACACCAAATACAATGTCTTAAAAAGAAGGCACTGTATTTCTCTCCTGAGTAACAGTGAGTAGTTGAGGGATCCAGGGCTGGTGGGAGGCTCTGCTCCATGTCTTCTCCCAGACACCCATATTTAGTGGTCCTTACTACCATGCATTCTCAACATATGGCCTCTATATCTGGTTCCACAAGAACTACAACAACGCAATTTTCCAGGCAACTTCAAGGGGGAGAGGAAGTGTGCAAGTTTGATCTTTAAAACGGTAACCAAAAGATAGTGTGGCTATATAATTTATTGTCCAAACCAGAACAACTTTGAGGGGCGAAAACGAGAGTGCTAAACATACTTATATATTTTTTGAAATATTTATTAATTAACTGACAAGTTATTTTTTATTGGATCAGTAGATCTAAAACTTGTCCTAGAGAAAATATATTAGAGTTAAATAGCTTATGTCCTTGTGCCTGCTGTCATAGAAAGGAAAGTGCTGGCTGTGTTGCATGTGTCTACAGAAAGTTGAGAAAAGATAGACCAATTATATTACTGGACATCTTTCAGATACAAGCTTCTGTTACAGTGAAAACCCTTCTTGCTGTGTTCTTACACATGTCTCATGTACTATGAGAGGAAATCGAGGGAGAATCTGGAAGCCCAGGACGCATCAGGGCCTACTTTAATGTAAGCATTAATAATGTGGTTAAAAATGAGAAATTTGGCCGGGCATGGTGGCTCATGCCTGTAATCTCAGCACTTTGGGAGGTCGAGGTGGGCAGATGACGAGGTTAGGAGATCGAGACCATCCTGGCTAACAAGGTGAAACCCCGTCTCTACTAGAAATATAAAAAATTAGCCTGGCATGGTGGCACACACCTGTAATCCCAGCTACTCGGGAGGCTGAGGCAAGAGAATCGCTAGAACCCAGGAGGCCGAGGTTGCAGTAAGCCGAGATCGCACCACTGCACTCCAGTGGGGTCTGGGGGCGGAGGGAGGAGAAAGAGAAAAATTCTGGGATAAATCATAAACTAGACAGGAAGATAGGAATACTGATAGGAAATGTAGTTTTTAGTTGGATAATCACGTATCCTGCAAAATCTCAAGGCGAGATTCTGAAACAAATAACAAGATGAGATGAAATTCTGCATAAATTAGCCTCTGTCTCAGTGCCTTCCATGATTTTCCTGCTCTCTTGCTTTAAATAATTATTTTTAGTCCTTTAAAGCCATAAAGAGAAACAAAATACTTATACTGTGTGAGCAAAGGTGTATTATTTCAGAGTAAGACTCAATGTCAAACTGTTGCTATTACTGATGACTTTTAATAATATTTATATATAATAATTTTGCTATGAAGCATTTAATATGTTATTGTACTATGAAGCAACAGAAGCGTCACCAACAAATGCATTTAATTTAGAGCGAAATGATCTCTATGGTTCATTACCAACAATGATTTTCTGTAGTTGTATTATGTGAACAATATTAATGAATTACAGAAACATTTTAGATATAAATATGGGCACAATATTTTAAAATTGATTCAAACAATAATTCTTTGGCTTAAATATAATATTCCCATTTTTCAGAAGAAAAAATTAGCTAAAAGAAGTGTATTTCTTAAAACCATACCAAAAGCCGAACATAAAATATAATTCCAGATCTATCTTTGTCCATACCAGGACACTCCCATTGTACTGTAACATTTGTTTTATATGTGTAAAAAAACCAGGAAACTGCTAACCAGGATAGCAATGAAATGTTTTAAAAATTACATCAATGCAAGTTTCCAAATTAAAAAAAATATGTATTTGTAAACCTTTAAAAATATAACAAAACATAATTCTATATTTAAAAATTATTTAAAACAATGGTATGTGACTTGCTGTGGTCACTGTTTCAGAGTCACTAACTTGCATAGTTTGCACTTAGCTCTCATAACCTTTCTCTTTGATATATTCATGAAAGTTTATCATACAGAGCCATATTAATAGCAAACTATGATAGAAGTGGAAATAAAAAATATCAGAATTACATTTCCATATGTAAATGTCATTGAGTTGTATAACTAGTTTCATAATCTTCATAGATATAGTGTATAACCAGTTTGTACCTATGTATAACTTGCTGTAATTATTGAATTATTTCAATCTTTAGAGAAACTTCAGGCATAATAAAGTAACACGTGATGTCTAATAATGTGGCATATTTCCCAGTGTTCTTCTATAGTCATTAAGGTGTAGAAACTGCAAAAAGTTGGATTTTCATGGGCTAGATGCTAAGTAGAGAGAAGAAAATTATCTTTAATCCATTTAGTCAGCAATCAGAACATATATGTTAGTGTGATACATAAAGGAGTAAACTTGAATTTATTAAAAGATTGCTTATATAAGCAAAACAACCTTATTTTCAGGCTAAACTGTCATTTGTGCTGCATATATTAATATATATGTATATTTATATAGAGTATTAATATATAGTGTATATTAATATAATATAGTATTTTATATATGTAATTTATCATAATTGAAACCCATTATTCTTATACAATTAACCAAGACTTACCCATTAGTAGTTCAGGATCAAATGTGATCATTCATATAGTACAATATACTTTCTTTGAATTTCTTTATCAGTGTAATTTACATGGTCAAAAATGAATTAATTAGTATTGAAATCAAATACTTTTTTGAGTGTTTTGTTTCTGAGACAGGGTCTCACTCTGTTGGCTAGCCTGGAATGCAGGAGTGCAATCACGGCTCACTATAGCCTTGACTTCCTGGGCTCAAGCAATCCTCTTGCTTCAGCTTCCTGGGTAGCTGGGACCACAAGCATGTACCACCATGCCTAGCTAATTTTTAAAATTTTTTGTAGAGACGGGATCTCACTGTATTTCTCAGGCTGGTCACAAACTCCTAGGCTCAAGCCATCCTCCTGCCTATGCCTCCCAAAGTGTTGGGATTATAAGTATGAACCATTGCACCAGGCCTCAAATCCCATTTGTTCTACAATTGCTTTCTGCCAATGATTGTCACCCTTACTTAATATAAGATTTTCTTTTAAAGGCATGTTTTTTGAATTGTAGAAATCTGATCTGCCTCAGAGATACTAAGTCAGTCTACTAAGGGAAGCCCGGACTTCATGAGTATTAAAAAACACACAGATGATTTCAATGTTTAAGTGTGGATAAGAGATAGAACCTGTGGAAATGAGCGAGCAATTGCGTTGTATGTCGGGGCAGGCTAGAGAAACAGAAGAAATAGGACATGTGTATGTGTGTGTGTATATAAAGATATATAGTGTAAGAATTGGCTCGTGTTTATGGAGTTAGGGAACCTGAAAATTCCCCACTATTTGTTGTCTGCAAACTGGAGACCCAGGGAAGCCAGTGGTGTTAATTCCAGCCTAAGTCTGAAGGCCCGAGAATGAGAAGTGACAATGGTATAAGGCCTAGTCAAAGGGTAAGAGACAATCAATGTCTCCCCTCATGCAGTCAAGCAGAGAGACAGAATTCTATCTTCCTCTGCCTTTTTGTTCTATTCATGCCCTCAAGAGGTTGTATGATCCCCACCCTCTCTGGGGAGGCCATCTGCTTTACTCATTCCACAGATGCTAATATCTTCCAGAAACATTCTCACAGAAACACCCAGAAATAATGTTTAACCACTATCTGGGCATCCTGTAACCCAGTCAAGTTGAAACAGGAAATTAACCACCACACCCATCTTAATCAAGCAACAAAAGACTCTTCCAAAATTGTTATACTTGTTAATAGATAAGAAAAGAAAATCGTTTTGTTTCTGAGAGAGAGAAGGAGATTAAAGGAGGAAAAATCAGGCACAAGTGTAAAGAGGAAAGTGAAGTGAGGAAAGTGTTTTAACCAAAATTCTGAATCCCAGAGTTTGAGTGAATTCTCCAAAACACAGGAAATGCTCTTTGCTTGTGGAATTATGTATGCTTTCCATAAAAGGTGGAAAGTGTTGCACAGGTGTATGCAGTCTTGAGAGGCAGCGATGAATCTGTCATTTGCAGATATGAACACGGCTCAAGGCGGTTACTCTGGACACTCAAGGAGGGGAAATTAGATATTAGATCCGGTGATGGATGCTCAGTGAGTCAGTAAGTCAGTCCCTGGATCACTCAGGCGAAACCTATGTTGGTTTTTACAGCTCTTTCTTTGTCTAGTTCCTACCTTAAATATAAGATACTTGCTTAGTCCTCCTGCTATAGTATTTCTGTCTCTTTAACTCAGGGGTTTCTTCAAGCTCTGTCTGGGTTCTGCCATCAATGGTGTGGTCCAGTAAGTATCCCCAGGTAGAAATCAGGGGCTATTGTAGATCTTACATTGTTTGTTTCTCTCCTCAACTGCGAAAACCAGTCCTTAGTTGCCAATTGTTCAATGTTTGAAAATGATTGTATCATATAGTTTGTCTAGTTTTCTAGTTGTTTATAGTAGAATCAGTTATTATCCCCTGATTAGAGATGGAACCTCTCATCTACTGAACTTTTTAGTTTAAGTTTTTAATATTTAAAATTTTAATTTCATTACAGGATAATAATCCATTCTCCTAGTATAAAATTCAAAAGTTAGGTAATAAATAATAATTAAAAAAATCTCCCGCCCACTTTCACTCCCAGAGCAAGTGATGTTACAAAATCCTTGTGGCTTCTAGAGTTGTATGTATCTAGAAAATAAAATGCTAACTTCAGCCATAATGAAATAATGGGGTCTAAAGTAATTCAATTGCACAAAATGTTTGGTCAAATTTATTGTGAGATTGATAAAAATTATTTTTTACTATTACTGTCACAAAAAGCACAAAATTAATGACTGTGACTTATCGCATGCATTACTGATTAGTGAATTGAGTAGTCCCCATTGATTGTGAGGCAGTGATTTCTACGAGTCCCCCCATCTCATTACTTATAAGCCATGTATGAGTCTCCTTTGTTTCATAACTTTTCTGACACTGTGATGACTGGAATTTTAATTTTTTTTCACACCGGCTAATGTAAAATGTCATCGTGCTCTGTGTTTAAATAGCATTTCCCTGGTTACCACAATTAAGCATCATATATTAATCGTCTATTCATGTTTTCATATTTTGTATAATGTCTGTATCATTTGTCCATTATTTAATTGGGTTATTTGTATTATTCTTTATATATTCTGGATATTAACACTTTGCTGTTTATATGTTGGTTATATTAATATTTTCTTCTATTGTTGGAAGCCTTTTTATTTTCCTGAGAGCATCTTTGATAAATATAAACTGTGAATATTAAAGTTATCAAATATTCACGATAACTTTATTCATTAAGTCTTTATAAGTCTTTCATTTAAAGAAGAATATTCTTTTTTCAAACTTAAGTTCAGGGGTACAAGTGCAGGTGTATTATATAATTAAACTTATCTCATGGGAGTTTGTCATTATTATTAAAGACATGTGACCTTTGACGCTAACAGTTTCGAAATAAATATAGAAGAATACAATTATGTTATAAATATATTCTGTATTATCATTATAAAGGGTATAGTCTTTATAATGAAATGTATTTAATATTCAAGAAGTTTATATCTATATATTATGTGGAATAAGTATAACTTTTTTAAGGTTAGAATTTGAAGCCCCAAGCTCTGTTACTGAAGAAGTCAGCATGATGAGAATGATTAAACATGAACATTGAATACATTTCCAAATTGAGTATAGAGAATTGTGTGGCAGTTATAAGCATAACTAAATCATGAAACTGGATTTAAGTAATGTTGGTGTGTAGCAAAGGGTAAATATTGAAACAATAGAGAAATTTGGGAAACTTCAAATTTTGGGGGGAGATAAGGTGGATTTGGCAAAGGAGGATGGAGAAGAATTATTCAGGGAGGCTGGAGAAAAGAGAATATGGTGTCCTGAAGAAAAGAGAAAAAATATTTCGAGGAGCAGTGATTGTAGATGTCAAAGGAGTAGACTGTAGACGCTGTTGCTAAGTGTAATGTAGTAGAATGTATTATACTTGGCATTGTGTACTTTGTTTATACATAAAGTATATGGCCAATGTATAAATAGTTACCTGTATTAGTGTTCTTGAAAACTGTTTCAGTGTAGAAGTAGAAGAAAACAAGCCTGAATGAAATAGGTTCAAGAGAGAATGAGATTACAGTAATTGAAGACAAATGATTAGAAATAAAACAGCTATAAAAGGAGAAAAAGCTGGCCGGTCGCCGTGGCTCAGGCCTATTATCCCAGCTGCTTGGGCAGCGGCGGCAGGAGAATCGCTTGAACCTGGGAGGCGCAGGTTGCCGAGATCGCTTTGCACTCAAGAGTGAAACTTTGTCTCAATAAATAAATAAATAAATAAATAAATAAATAAAATAATAATAAATAAAACAAAAGGAAGGGGAAATGGGGTTCTTGAGGCAGTCCAACTGGGGTAAATAAAGTTGTTAATTTTTTTCACATTAAATGAAATAACTCCATTTTGTTGTTTTTTGATGTGAAGGACTTAATGGAAGAGTTAAAATTGCAGAAGCAGCAGCAAGAAAATTGCGGGGATGCTAGTCGTGAATAGATAACAGGTGTGATGGCTAATGCTGTGTGTCAGCTTGATTGGATTGAAGGATACAAAGTATTATTCCCAGATGTGTCTGTGAGGGTGTGGCCAAAGGAGGTTAACCTTTGAGTCAGTGAACTGGGAGACCCAAACCCACCCTCAGTCTAGGCGGACACCATCTAATCAGCTGTGAACGCCGCTAGAATAAAAGCAGGTAGAGGAAAGCAGAAAGACGCAACTGGCTGAGTCTCCGGGCCTTCATGTTTCACCCGTGCTGGGTGCTTCCTGCCCTTGAACATTATTACACTCCAAGTGCTTCAGCTTTTGGGCTCTTGGACCTCCACCAGCGGTTTGCCAGGGCCTCTCAGGCCTTCGGCCACAGACTGAAGGCTGCACTGTTGGCTTCCCTACTTTTGACATTTTGGGACTCGGACTGGCTTCCTTGCTTCTTAGCTTGCTGATGGCCTATCGTGGGACTTTACCTTGTGATCCTGTGAGTCAACACTTCTTAATAAACTCTTTTATATGTACATCTATCCTTTTAATCCTGTCCCGTTGGAGAACCCGAATAACAGGAGACGGGGCCTAGTCACAATTAGAGGGGTGGGCGTTAGAAGCAAAGACAGTTCATCCATATGAAAAGGAGAGAGAACAGAATGTAGGTGTAGATATATGAAGGTGAGCAGATGTAGCGACCAGATTTTGAAATTCTTGCCAGATTAATACTTTTTTACAAGTGAAACAGAAAATAAACTCATCAACAAGAGTGAAAATGGGAAGGAGAGAAAATAAGAACTGTTACTCTGAAAAAGAGTGAGAGTGAATGGAGCAGGGAGTATTTTTGGGGAAATACGAAGACATGAGCTTTGCAGTCATGAAATTAAGCTGAAACAAATCAACCAGATTCCCTCTTAGTTATTCTATTTTAAATTTCAGTTTCATAAAATCTGAACATAACATCCATAGTCTTATACAGAAGTGTTTCACTGCCCTAAAAATCCTCTGTGCTCCACCTACTCATCCCTCTGTCCCCCATAACACTTGTCGTTCAATGATTATTTTTTTTAACTGCCTCCATAGCTTGGCCTTTCCTGGAATGTCATGTAGTTGGAATCATACAGTATGAAGCATTTTCTGATTGGCCTCATTCTGTTAGAAACATGTATTTGAGATTCCTTCCTGTATTTTTATGTCTTGATAGGTCATTTGTTTTTAATGCTGAATACTATTTCATTAGCTGAGGATATTACAGTTTATCCATTTACCTAATGAGGGACATCTTGGTTGCTTACAAGTTTGGCAATTATGAATGAAGCTGCTATAAACCTTCTTGTGCAGGTTTTAATGAGGACCTGTTTTTGACTTCATTGGGTATACACCAGGGGGCATGATTGCCAGAATATATAAGATTATGATTAGTTTTGTAAAAATGCTGCCAAACTGTCTTCCAAAGTGATGTAACATTTTCATTCCTGTAATGAATGAGGGTGCACGTTGTGCCACATCCTCACCAGAATTTGGTGCTGTCTTTCATATTCATGAGGTTCCATCTTCATAATTATTCTGTACTTAGTTTGAAAATTAAAGTCTTTCACTCATTCCCTGCATCATTTCTTAAACAATCTTGAGTGAGTTCTTTAATGTCTAAAAATCTCCAGAAGATAAAAATTAACTATATATTGAGAGCTGAAGGTGGCAGTACCAAGGAGTGATATTATTGGTGATGATATAAAACCGCGGCTGAAAAATTCTTATATCTAAGGAAGAGGTATGATTTTTCAGACATATTTCCTACATTTCCTTCTCTTTTACATGTGTAATCTTAAGATAGTCTGAGTAGAGCACTTCAAAGAAATTGTTGTTTATAATGTTTGGAAATTTAGACCTAATGTTTTCATGGTAATTAGACTAGACTTAGCTAAACAGAGCCATTTATTAACCTGTTGTATATATTGTTTTGGACAGATTTAGTAGATGATAAACTACTGAAGGAGAATAAAATAGTGTAAAACGGCTTAGAGGAGATATCTAATAAAAATAAGATAATTGTGGCATTTCTACTACCCACACTCAATTTAGAATACTAATAGGATAATAAAAATCACTAGTATGTAAAACAACTCACAGTGGTAAGAAGCATAAAAATATAGGTAGCAAATTTCAGTGAAGAATATTAACATTCATTAATGAGCTCATAAAATCAAATGCTTAAAACCGAAGTGCTTCAGTATCTCAAAGTTTGTTTTAAAGGGTTTTGTTGTGGTGGTGGTTTTTGTTGTCGTTGTTTTGCCAACAGCCTTCTCCTTATTAATACAATGGTAGTAGGCCAGTGAAAATTCATATGAATAATTTTATTAATAGGTATTTTATAGAGTTCAATATTGTTTATAATTTATTACTGTAAATTAGTCACAAAAAGAAATGCAAACATAGAGGGAATTTGAAAGGAAGGAAATATTAAGGGAAGTAGAATAAGTAGGGTTTAATTGAATCAAGAATTAGATGAAAAATATTTGCAATCAGTAGGTGGTCCTCAAACATTTCCCAGTGGGAACTAAATGGGTATATAGTGTGGATAGCAACTGTGGTTACAGCATGCTTTTGTACGTTTTGGAAAGCACAATGAGGGGAATGTAATAGTTTGGTTTAGAGTACATGAATGTCTGTCTCCTTCTGAAAGTATATGAAGGAGACTGGGAACTAATTCTCTAAGACAGTGAAGCACAAGGCAAAAAGTATGTATGCAGAAGTCAAACCGTACTGGATTTTAGTTGTTATTTGGTCACTTAACTGTACGAGACTCTGGCAGCCAACTTGTCATGAGTTCATCATCTCATCTGAAAGTATGAATCTTAATAACTATCTCACCAAATTGTTGTAAGAATCAGTGTATTAGCATACATAGTGGGACTTGGGCAGAGTTTGAAATACAGAAATTGCTCCATAAATGAATCATATTAGTCTTATTAAACTCTGACCATTAGCCATAGATAAGTAGATGCTCTCTGAAGAGTTAGATGGAGAAATTTGGCATCATTGTGGCCTTTTTAAAATTACTGTCTCACTTATAATTTATTTTAATTTTCATTATAATAAATTACATACACACATGCATATATATGTATATTATTCAGGGTTCTCCAGAGAAATAGAATCAGCAATACATACAGAAATATATAAGGAAAGATGATGGGAAGCAGCTCATATTCATTATTATGGAGACCCACACGTCCAGTGTTCTGTCTGTAAGCTGGAGAACCCATCTTCTGCTTTTTGTTCTACTGGGGCAGGTCCCAGTGAGTTGAATAATGCCTACCAACACTGGTGAGAGTGGACCTCTTTTACTCCTGATTCTTGACTACACATTCAAATGCTAATACAGAAACACTCCCACAGAAACCCCCAGAAATAGTGTTTTCCCAGCTGTCAGGGCATTCCTTAACCCACTCAAGTTGACTCATAAAAATAACCATCAGGCCAGCACCTGTGGCTAACACCGGTAATCCCAATACTTTTGGAGATAAGGTAGGAGATTTGCTTGAGGCCAGGAGCCGAGATCAACCAGGGCAACATAGTGAGACCCTGTCTTTACAAAAAAAAATAGCTAGGCATGGTGGTGCAAACCTGTAGCGGGATGATATCTTGAATCCAGGAGTTTGAGGTGACACTGAGCTGTGATGACACCACTCCAACCTGGGTGACATAGAAGAAGTAAAAAAAATAATTATCACAGTATGTATATTCAACATTATACTGTTTGAACTAATATAATGCTTGTTGTTGTGTGTGTGTGTGTGTATATATATATATATATAATCGATACAAAACTTGTCATATAATTCCTTAATTTGGAATTGTTTCACATTATTTTATCCTCTAGCTGTAAGACCCTCTTTAAAAGATGCTGAAAGATTTGGATAGAAATTTGGTTTTATCTCCAACAATTTATAGCACAGAGTTGTCTTGTAAATAAGATCCAACCAATAAAGACATAAAACAAGTTGAAATATGAGCTCTATTGCGAGCCAACAATGAAAATTTAATCTCAGTACATTTTGAGTCATACGCATTTTCTTTTGCTTTAATAACAATCAGTGGAATGAAAATGAATCATGCATGGATATGTCAGTTGTTTAACTGACAACAGAAAAGGCTTTTGTAAAAAACCTTTTTATATTTAATAATGTTTGCTGCTACTTTTATATACAAATTACAAAAATTTATATTTACAATTACTTATTAGTTGCTTTACTTGTATTCTGGCAGCAATCCCACAAATCTTTTATTATGAATTGGAAAACACACCACTTCTAGAAGGTGGATAATATTTAGACTTTGAAATATACATGGGATAAAAAAACAAAACTGCACATTTTCATTAGACTCATATTGAAATATAATTCTTTTGCTTTTTAATAGTGATATTAAATATTAAGCTTTTCACTTTGTGTTACAATGTTTAGAGCTGTATCAGAATCTACTTGTATGGTTTGAAATATTCCACGTTCTTAAACAGCAAAATGACTCATTGGGTAAGTCCACAGCATGATGCTAGATTGGGGAGGAAAATATATGTATCTGAATACTTAATTCTTCTGGCATTCGGCACAGATATTTGGCTGCTTCAACTATAAAGACATCCAAAGAATGGCTTTAATTACAGCAGATTTGACCTTTTCAAATTTATCTCACACATTTTGGAATGATGCATTTGCAAGATTAAAGCTGTCTGTGACTTTAAAAAAATCCAATATCTCTTTGGTGGCTACATTTGGATATAATAAAAGGTTTTGTCAAGGACAAGTAATTGATTTTTAGTGTGAATCAAAATCTAACAGTAAATTTAGGTGTTTTAGTTTCTGAGTGTGGTTTCAAAGTTCTTTGGAGGATAATTTCTGCAATATGTAATTAGAAAAGTCTTTTAAGAAATTTTAATGGACATATATGTTTTAATTTTTTATACAGGGCTACCTAGTATAATTTCTTTTTTATTCTTGAAATTAATTCATAGAACTCTCTATAAAGTAAAACCATGACTAAACATTGAGGAATAATTATGATGACTGTTGCTGCAAAATGTGCATCTGATACTAATCAAATAGGTTTAAGAACTAATTTCTAGCATCACTTTCTGTGTGAACACAAGTTTATGCATGTGTTCATGTATATGTGTGTGTGTTTCTGTAGATTTTGAAATCCATAGACCAAAACTGCATCTTAATCATCTACATGGATCTTTAAGATTTTTAAAAATGATTCAGAAGTTTGAATGTTTGCATATGCATATCATTTGGTATGATAATGCAAATCAAAAGTATTCTCGTTTTCATGTGTTTAGCAGAGTATTTTTAGTATATCAGTTCTGAGTGCCAAGAAATGATTTGTTTATTTAGATAATGTTAAATTGTTTTGTTGCAAGTCTGTCTTCCCAGTTGCAGGCAGCCCTTCATCGATAGAAAGATTCTGTTTCTTTCAACAAGGGACTTATTTTTTCCCCTGTAACTTTCTTCAATCTTGACCTCCCACAGAATGACCTACTCAAAATTTGGCAACAAAAACCACTACCAATGGGGGATTACTTAAAGATACTGTTTTTCATAGAAGCTTTTTCATTTTTTACTTCTGTTGACATATAATAATATTTCAGTTCTATTCATTTGTGAATTTTCACCAAATGTTTTCACTAACACCTATGTAGTTGACAGTTCTGGATCAAAATTGGTATTTTATTTTTTAGTAGAAACATTTGTGGATGTATTGAATTCATTTTTTATGTCCTGTATATGTTCTTTCCTAACATTTATTCTAGGGTTGATGGTGAAAAATCAATGATATTTTAATGAAGTTATTTCATATATATAATGTGATAACAAAATTAAAGAACTTTGGTTTAATCTGCATGCAACAGCATATGGAGGAGAAAGGTTTTCTTAATCTTATACATAAAAATGAAATTTGAAAATAGTTACAATTTTAAACTATTTTATCTTAGTAAAATATAATTTTATCTATTTCTATAAGAAGACATAGAGTACTTCATAAACCATTGTAATATATTTTAATAAGTATGGGAACAGGTGTGAATTTTATATATTTTAATTCATTCTAAATTACCTCTTTAATGTTCAGTGACCCAGTTAGTTATTTATTTTAACTGAGCATTTCTCCTAGGTATCATTTAGAATTAGCAAGACCCATGAAAGGTAAAATACTATTTATATTTTACAAAGACTCTTGGATTACCACTTCACCATCAGTTAACACCAACCGGGTCTTGCAGTTCTTGAAAAACTGTACAAGAAGATGGGGATAACATTTGTGGTTTAGGGTGAGAACTATTTGTTAAATTCTCTTCAGGGATAATTTAGCATTGATAATATCACCTTTTTTGCTTTTGAAATAAAAACTAAACATTTTTATGAGGAGTTATTTATAGGTGCAATATTAGTTTTTAAACTATTTTACATAGACACATTTGTATAGAATAAGGTTTGCATGTATACAGGAGGAACATTTGGATACTGATATATTCCTTCTCCCAGTTAAATAGGGCAATACATTCTGCCTTTTGAGACCAGTAGAATGGAAGAAGATCCTTGCAATATGGAGAAAGATTGATCCCTGCATGCTAAAACATCGAGTTTTCTTATAATGTAATGATATCCCAGTATATGGTTGGGAAAATTTTGAAACTACTTTGGGTCATTCTGTGTAAAAGTATCACATTCTATGTGATACAACTGACTACAAAGTGAATATATAAATATCAAGCCTTGAGCTCATCAACTCACCACTGTTCAGACTCAAAGACGATGGTAGTGTAGATCTGTGAATGGTATTGCAGAGGTGATGACTGAGTAAATACCTCTCTGGCTTTCAATCTAGTCAAAACTGTGAACTACCAGCTTTCTTAAATAAAAGATAAGCCTTTAATTAATACCCTATTTACCTTGAAATAAAGGTATTAAACAAGATTCAGATTTTTAAATCATTTCAAAAAGATTAATGAGAATTTAATTTACAATTTAAGCTACACAAACCAACTAAAGGTCACTTTTAAAATTACAATCGGAACTCTTAAAATTCATATAGTAAGACCTCTGATCAAATGCTGAATTGCAAAAACTGGAGAAGCAAATTTCTTATTTGAGCAATGTAGTTTGGTGGGAAAAGTCTTACAAACACAGGAGAAATCATAAAAGATTTTATTATTTATTAACTGCCACAGAGGTAAACAAATCAGATTCGGAAATTCAGCATATATAACTGTGGGTGTGTCTTAATATCTCAGATGCTGATGTATTTATTTGTAATCATCTTTGACATAGAAATGATATTCATTGGAACCCTTAGTAAAATGCCTAAGAAGTGAATCTATTCATTTATTTAGAATCATCATAATAGCAATTATTGGCAGATATTTATTTGATGTTTAACACTTGGAGTGATTTGTTAAATTCGGTGCTGTTAAATGGGCACTGAAAGTATTTTTATTCATTTAATAATTTCATAATATTTAGTAAATATTAACTTGGTTTTCACATTTATGTAGCCGATGTGACATTTGTGGTAAATTACTTTTCCAGGGAGTTGACAATAATTATAGGCTATGTTGAATAATTTATTAGCAAAAGGAATCCTTATTTGAGGAAATTTGTGTGGGGCAGCGCAGTCTCTACTGAGAAACTCAACCCAGAGACTATGTCTTCCTTGTATATGTCATCAAAATTATTGGATATTGTATCATTCATATATATATTTATTAGATTAGAATGGTATATGTGGCTGCTGTCAGAAAAGTGGCATACATATTACAGGTGTTTAATGAGCATCTTTAGTACTATAGTACTGTTGTTATAAGTATGATTTATAAGCATATGCTAGTGTATTTTTTAGCACTGCAAATTATTCACTATTATGTGATAATGAGTACACTACATAAGTCAAACATAGTAACATTCTACAATGACACAGATTGTCTGTATTTTGAACCAGTTAGTAGGTTTGACAAATAATATTAAATTGCTATGCTTTAGTCAATGTTACCCGTTTTTGAGGAAAGTGCAAGTTATAAAACACTGAGTTTTTAAAGGGAAGCGTTAGAAAAAATAACATTAATTAGATGCGTTTAAAGCGTCTGGCTGAGAATGTTGTTTTTTTTTTCCCAAAGTATTCAAATAAATGAAAGCAGGTTTTTCTGATGGTACTCCTTCAGTTAACCTAGGGTTGTATCTCTTACTGGTACTGATGAAGTGATGATTGTGCCTGGGGCCAAGATCACTAAAGATCTGATAAGCAAATAAGATTGTTAACACCACTTATTGTGTCTTAGTGCCTGTCTCTAAATATACAAAGAACTGGCTATTTGGGTGTCATTGGAGGGCTATAGCAAATCAGTCTTTTCTTGGAACTCAAGTTCGAATGACTTTCTTTTGAGGTCTTTCCAAGAGAGTGATTTCATACATTTGGTACTTTTTATATATACCTTTATGTATTCATCTCCCTTCTGCATCAGAATAGTTCTTAGTTTAATTACTGATTATCTCCAGCCATCATATATTTAGTCTTTGTTATGTGCTCTGAAATACAGAAAATAAATAGATTAAAATCGTTTTCTAAAAGTGTTTTTTTCAAACAATTCTCCAAGAAAACAAGAGTTGAGAGCATTGGGTCTGGAATTAAATGACTTTAATTCTTGCTGTGCTGTTTTTTTTTAAGATGTGACTTTTGACACATTTTGCCACGTTTATGAGAATTTGTTCCTTCCTCATTAAAATGAAATTAATAACAGCATCTACCTCATAGAGATAAATAAATTATATATCTTAATTCTTACTACATGTATTAAGCTCTACTATGTGCCAACAAATTGACTAGGCCCTGGAGACTATAGAAGAGGAGAAAACAAAGAACTAACCTCATTGTGTGCAGAAAAAGCAAAACTCAGCATCTTTTTTTCTATTTTCTTACACAACAACAATTAGCATAGGCTTCTGTGGCCAAACGTTGGGAGAAGTTTTTCCCATATATAAAGTAGTGGACACCAGTTGCTTTTAAATTCAATTTTGATGCTGTCTACCTGGAGACAGCATCAGATCTCACAGATTGAGTGCTCAGTCTTCAAGACTGCGCTGCTTCAGACACCAGACATCAGTCCAGACCTCTAGAACTTCTAGCCAACCCAGCTTCAAGTTGGGGTTCCCATGAAGCCCTCTTTGGGTTTAATTAATTTGCTGGAGTGGATCACAGAACTCAGATAAACACATTTACTGGTTTATTGTAAAGAATATTACAAAGGAATTAGATAAGGAAATTCACAGGGCAAGGTACATGGGAAGGGACACAGAGCTTCCATGCCCTCTCTAGGAACCTCCATGTGTTCAGCTCTTCAGAATCTCTCCTAAGACAGTCTTTCTGGGTTTTTACAAGGGCTTTATTATGTAGACACGATTGATTAAGCCATCAGCCATTGGCCATTAACCTAACCTTTAGCCAATATCTCATCCTTGAAAGCCAGGGGTGAGGTTGAAAGTTCTAACCGTCTAATCATGTCTTGGTCTTTCTGGTGACAAGTCCCATTCTGAAGCTACCTAAGGGCTACCAGGCATCATTCTATCAGTAGCTTATAAAAAGACATCACTTCAAAGATAAGGAGCTGCATGCCAGGAAATGGGGACAAATGCATTTTATAATACTAGACTCCTGGAGACAATCATTTATCAGATAATCACACAAACGTAGACTTAAAATTATGACACATGCTATGAAGGAGAGATTCCTGGTATTTTTCATGCATATGTGAGAGGGATTGGATTTGAGAGAACAAGTAGACCAGACTGAGATCTCCCGAGCAAGCAATGTCTAAGGTCATATCTAAAGAAATTAAAAGTTAAATAGGAAAATGCAAGAACCCTTCACAACAATTATCCAGCCCAACATGTCAGTGATGCTGAGGTTGAGAAACCTTTATGTATACATAGTAGTAAGGAGGTGAAATTTAAGTTTCTCATAAGGATAGTTTAAAAGCCATGTTTTTAGCAAACTATCACAAGAATAGAAAACCAAACACCGCATGTTCTCACTCATAGGTGGGAACTGAACAATAAGATCACTTGGACTCGGGAAGGGGAACATCACACACCGGAGCCTATCATGGGGAGGGGGGTAGGGGGAGGGATTGCATTGGGAGTTATACCTGATGTAAATGACGAGTTGATGGGTGCTGATGAGTTGATGGGTGCAGCACAGCAACATGGTACAAGTATACATATGTAACAAACCTGCACGTTATGCACATGTACCCTAGAACTTAAAGTATAATAATAATATAAAAAAAGAATAATAAAAGCCATGTTTTTCCTTAGGAATGATAGGGCACCATTGAAGCAAAAGGTGGAGGGGTAGGAAAAGTGGTGGTGGTGACTTGTTGGATTTTCATTTTGAAATAATCCATTTTGATTGTGGCATGGAGAACTAGTTAGAAAGAAACAGGCCAACGGGATGCAAGAGGCTGAGTGAGTAGGTTATTATAGCGGAAACAAAGCAGGTAACAGTAGATTCAATTAGGGTGGCAATGGAATATATGTAAAGCTAGTGTATACATAAGGCCTAATACATGTTAAACATAATGCAATTTATTTTATATTCATTATTGTTAGATGATGGACAGCTTGATTTATTTGAGGTTACTTGGGCCCAATAAGCTTGTTATATTTCAATATACTTGGAAAATCATCAGGCTAATTCTATGGAGAGTTATTGAATTGAAAGTCTAGGAGAACCTGATTTTTATGTTTTTCTCTAAACATTTGCATGAACTTGAATAAATTACTTAAGCTGTTATTGTCTACAGTTTATCTGTGGCATTAGAAAAATGAAATATTTAAATCCTCATTTGACTCAAATTTTAAATATGTTAAATCAATTACTTGCTGCACATTCAATATTGTGGAGCTAGATGAGACACCACCTTTGCTCTCAAGGTCCAATAAACTAGAAGATAAGATCAGACAGGTATGAAATGACTATAACCCATTTTAAAAAGAGGCATGAAATAAAAATTTTGAGAGTGCATAATAATTCCTGAAAGGTAACATCTTATTATTAGAGCAAGATATTTAAAATAAATTGAAATTAGCCATATCATAAAAGTTTAATTCTTTATGCTTGTGCTCTAAAGATAAGGGTAGTGATTTTCATATAATTTTTGTTCCAATTTATTTGAAAGATCTAGTGAATGAAATAGATTACTGCTGATGCCTATCACCCAATCTATATATATCATTCTATCTCTATTATGCTGATGAACTGAATCAAAAACACATTACAACTTATGTAAAGTAATGTGTTTTTGAAACTTTGAAAAAGTGTAAGTGAAAATGTGAATTAAGTATAAGTTTAGCATTTCTTGGCCATACGTTTTTTATTAACACTTATGAATGAATTTGACCCATATTAAATGGTCAGTATTAAATTATTTGTGTTCTAATATTTTATTTGTTTCAAAATAATATTTAAGTATGTTTTACATTTACCAGAAGAGGGAATTACATAATCTTTAGCATGTGTGCAGTTTTCTCTGAGAATGACTTTGCATCAATAGGCTCTGACTTAAGAGGATGTCATTTTCATCAAAACGCTATTTAAATACTTTTACAATACGATGTAACTTGCTCTAGGAGTGTTATATATTAAAAGCAAGCACATGAAGAGGATTCTGGAAAGATGAAGTGTAGGAAGGACCTAAAATATGCTTTCAGAACTAGAGAATAATTACACTGTCAGAATCTGTTACTACTTTGGAATTCTGATGTCTATTAAAGACTTGCAGTTTCTGGAACGAGGCTTGAATGGTAAACTGTAGTTAATTTCAGTCAATTGCTGGTCTTAGCACAATAGCAGCTACCCATCCTGAACCCCTCAACCAATGGCAGGCACCTGTATGTTCCTGAAGCAGTTTGCATAGAGTTATAGGGAGCCAGAGTGGCAAAAAGGATTCTATCCTCCAAATATAAGAGATTTGTGCTCAGATTGGTGATTATTCCTTCTGATTACAGCAGTACAGTTAAAGAGACAGTGGCCATTTTTTTTGCACTTGCCCCCATTGTTGAAAGCTCTTCCCCACTAGCTGAAGTGACTTTCACAGAATTAAAAGGGCCAGTGTCCCACCACTTATTTTTCTCTTTTTAAAACTTTTAGAATCCAGGTATTAAAGACTAGCATCTTCAAAAACATCCTCAAATATGGGGAAAATTACAGAGTTACTTTACATGCCCAGGAGAAGTCACAGGTTCAGAAATGACTTCTGAAAACATTAAGTTTACACCTCAGACTAATTCACTAAAAGGGAAGAGTCTATAAGAATTAAAAATAAATAATAAATAAAAACACCAGTAAAACCTGAGGAAGTGGGGAGAATCTCAAGGAATGCAGAAAAACAAATATATGACCTTTTCAAAAGAACAAATAAACTGTTCTTGAAAACAAAGTGATGACAGATCCACTAGACAAAGATTTTAAAACATTGGTCTTCAAGATGCTCAGAGTACTAAAGGAAGACGTGGAGAAAATCAAGAAAACAATGCATAAACAAAATGAAAATATTAATAAACTAGAAAAACCTAAAAAGAAATAAAAAATTAATATTTTAGAGTTGAAAACTACAGTAACTGGAATACAAAGTTATTTGAGAGTTTTAAAAGCAGACTTGAGCAGGCCGAATACAAAATCCACAAACTAGAAGACAGGATGGTGGAAATTATTGAGTCTGAGGAATAGAAAAAGACGGAAGATAAGTGAAAAAAATTTAAGGACTATGAGGAAAACCATCAAGCAGAGGAATATATGCACTGTGAGAGTCCCAGATGAAAAGGGATAGAGTGGACAGAAATTATATTTAAGGAAATGATGCTGAATTCTCAGATTTATTGAAAATGATGAATATAAAGATCCGAGAAGCTCAGTGGCTCCAAGTATGATAAAAGATTCTCACTTTAAGACATGTTACAATCTAAACCTTTGGAAGACAAAGACAAAGAGAGACTATTGAAAGCCAAAAGACATGTAACTCTTCACATGCAAAGGATCCTCAATAACATTACAGAAGATTTCTCTTCAGAAACTTTGGAAACCACAGTGCATTGAGCAGATGTATTTAAAGTAGCAAACATTAAAAATACTGGCAACCAAGAATCCTATATCCAATAAACTGTCCATCGATAGTCTAGGAGAAATTAAGACATTCTCAGATAAAGAAAAGCTGGATACGGTGAATAATTTTATTACCACTAGGACTGCTCTGCAGGAAATGCTCAAGGGATTCTAACAAGGTGAAATAAAAGAAAACTGGATGGTAACTTAAAGCCATAAGAAGAAATAAAGATATCAGTAAAGATAAATGTGAACAATTATGAAAGCTAGTATTATGTTAACAATGTTTTATATCTCTACTGTTTGTTTTCTACATGATTTAAGACAAAAAGACATTAACAAATTTATTAGTCTAAAGCTGTTGTTATTGTAACTTAGTGTTGTAACTTACATTTTGTTTTCCTCAGAAGAGACTAATGTGTTAAAAATAATTTGTTTTTGGATATACAGTGTATAGAGATAAAGTTCTGTGTCATCAACAACTGAAATAATTGGAGACAGAGGCATCAAAACAACCGAGTTTTGTATATTATTGAAGTTAAGCTGATAAAAAATTCTAATTAGAGTGCTGTAACTTTAAAGTGTTAAATATAATCCCCATGGTAACCACAAAGAAAATAGCTAAATAATATCACATGAAAGAAAATGAGATATGAATTTAAATGTCTCACTTCAAAAAATCAACACAAAAGATAGAGTAATACAAGAAAGCAATGGCCCAAAAGCTATAAGACATATAGAAAACAAAATCGTAGAAGTTAGAAATTAATCCTTTCTTATCAGTAATTACTTAAATGTACATGGTTTAAAAATGATGCAACTATGCTATGTACAGGAAACTCACTCTATATCTAAAGACACAAATAGATTGAAAGTGAAAGGTGGAAAATACTCCATGCAAATGATACCAGGGATAGTTAAACTAATATCAGACAAAATAGACTCTTAAAAAAAAGGTTCCACTAGAAAAGAACATTATGTGCTACTAAAATGTCCAATACCAGAAAAATATTTAATAACTATAAACATTTATGTACCTAATAGCAGACCATCAAAACATATGAGGCAAAAGTTGACAGAACTTAAGGGGCAAACAGACAGTTGTAGAAAAATCATTGAAGACTTCAGTACTCCACTTTCAATAATACGGAGAAAAATCTGAGAGAAGTTAAGTAAGGAATTAGGGGGCATGAACAATGCAATAAACTGAATAGAGATATATGGAACGCTCTACTGAACAAAAGCAGAATGCATATTCTTCTCAAGGGTACATTGGACTTTTTCAAGTATAGACCATATGTTTGCCCACAAATTAAGTCTTGATATATTTTATAATAGATACTATATAAAGTATATTATCTAACCACAATGGCAGGAAATTAGAAATCAGTAACAGAAGAGAAACAGAAAAATTCACGTATTTGTGGAAATTAAGCAAGAAACTCTGAACAACCAAAGGCCCAATGATAATCACAAGGGATATAAAAAATATTTGGAGATGAATGGAAATAGAAACATATAGAAAAACTTACAGAACACACGAAAATCAGTGTTAAACAGGTTATTTAGTTATAAATGTTTACATTAAAAGACAAAAGATCTCAAGTCAATCAACAAACTTTATAACTTAAAGAACAATAAAAATGAGAAGAAACTAAACCCAAAAGTAACAGAAGGGAAGCAATAGTAAAGACTAAAACAGAGATAAACAAAATAAAAAGATAATAAAATCGACATACAACTTAGGTTCTTTGGAAGGATCAACACAATTGGCAAACAGCTGGATGAACTACAAAAAACACTCAAATTTCTAAAATCAGAATTGAAAGTGGGGACAGAACTACCCATTCTACAGATATAAAAAGGATTATAAGTGAGTAGTACATGCAACTGTAAACTAAAAATTGAATTACCTTAGTGAAATGGACAACTTCCTAGAAAGACAAAAATCACAAAGAAGTAGAAAATTTGAATAGACCTGTAACTAATAAGAAGATTGAGTTGGTAACCACATAATCTCCTGACAAAGAAAAGCCCCAGATTTGATGGCTTCACCAGTGGATTCTACCCAAAACTGAAAGGATAACTAACACCAATTCTTCTCGAACTTTAACAAATGTCGAAGAGGAGGTGAAAACTTCCTAAATCAGCCTATGTGGCAAGCATTACCCGGATACCAAAACAAGACAAAAATACAAGACACAAAAACTAGAGACTAGCATTCCTTATGAACATTGATATAAAACTCCGCAACAAAATGCTAGCAAATTAAAAAGCATATTAGGCCGGGCGCGGTGGCTCAAGCCTGTAATCCCAGCACTTTGGGAGGCCGAGGCGGGCGGATCACAAGGTCAGGAGATCGAGACCACAGTGAAACCCCGTCTCTACTAAAAATACAAAAAATTAGCCGGGTGCGGTGGCGGGCGCCTGTAGTCCCAGCTACTCAGGAGGCTGAGGCAGGAGAATGGCGTGAACCCAGGAGGCGGAGCTTGCAGTGAGCCGAGATCGCGCCACTGCACTCCAGCCTGGGCAACAGCGTGAGACTCCGTCTCAAAAAAAAAAAAAAAAAAAAAAAAAAAAAGCATATTAAAAAGATTACAAACCATGGCCGGTGATATTTATTCCTGGACACAAGGATGTTTCAACACATAAAAGTCAATCGAGGTAAGACACCACCTAAAGAGAATGAAGGCAGAAAAACACATGATCATCTCAACTGATGCAGAAACAAACATTTGGCAAGATTTCACACACTGTCATGATAAAAACACTCAACAAAGAGTAGAGAGAAACTTCCTTAACATAATAAAAGCTATCTAGAAAAACAGCAAACATCAATTTGATGGTTGAAGACTAAACACTTTTACTTTTAGGTCAGGAACAAGACCTGATAGTGCCTTTTGATACACAGTTTTGAAAATATTTTCACAAAATACAGTTTGTCTGTGTTTTCTTTTGTTGTCTGTCTCTTTAGTATCATATTCAAGAAATTATTACCAAATCCAATGTCATGAAGTTTTTGCCTTATGTTTTCTTAAAAATATATAGTTTTAGGTTTCATATTTGGGTCTTTCATTAATTTTCAGTTAATTTTGTTATATATAGTGTTAAGGGTTCAATTTCATTCTTTTGCATGTGGATATCCAGGGTTTCTTTTACACCACTTGTTAAAAACTTTGTATTCTATTCCATTGGTCTACATGCCTGTGTCTATTACAGTACTACACTACTGATTGCTGTATATTTATAGCAAAGTTTTAAAATCAGAAAGTATGAGCCCTCCCACTTTGTTCTGCTTTTTCAAGCTTCTTTTTGGCTATGTGAGCTCTCATGAGATTCCATTCTAATATTATTCAACCTAATATTAGAAATTCTAACCAGAGAAATATGTAAAAATAAATGACAAATTGGAAAAGAAGAAGCAAAATTATCTTTTTGCAGATAATATGATCTTAAATATAGAAAACCCTAAAGATTCCACAAAAATATGGTTAAAATTAATAAACCTATTCAGCAAAGTAACAGAATATTAGTCAACACAAAAAATCAGTTGTATGTTATACATTAGAAATAAACACTTTGTAAAGAAAGTTACAAAAGCAGTTTACAATAGCATCAGAAAGCATGAAATAGAAATTAACCAAGGTGGTGATAAATTTGAACAATGAAAGAAAATAAAAAAAAAACAAAAACAAAAACAAAACATTTCTTTTTTTTTTTTTTTTTTTTTTTTTAATTTATTTATTATTATTATACTTTAAGTTGTAGGGTACATGTGCATAACGTGCAGGTTTGTTACATATGTATACTTGTGCCATGTTGCTGTGCTGCACCCATCAACTCGTCATTTACATCAGGTATAACTCCCAATGCAATCCCTCCCCCCTCCCCCCTCCCCATGATAGGTCCCGGTGTGTGATGTTCCCCTTCCTGAGTCCGAGTGATCTCATTGTTCAGTTCCCACCTATGAGTGAGAACATGCGGTGTTTGGTTTTCTGTTCTTGTGATAGTTTGCTAAGAATGATGGATTCCAGCTGCATCCAAGTCCCTACAAAGGACTCAAACTCATCCTTTTTGATGGCTGCATAGTATTCCATGGTGTATATTAACAAAACATTTCTTAAAGGAAAGACATTCTGTGCCCATGGACTGGAATGTTTAATATTGTGAAGATGGCAGTATTACCCCCAAATGATCTACAGATTCAGTGCAGTCCTTATCCAAATCCCAATGACTTTTTCTTGCATAAATAGAAGAAAAAATCCTAAATTTTATAGAGAATCTCCTGGAACCCCAAACAGCACAATCAAGCTTGAAAAAGAACAAAGTGGAAGGGTTCACACTTTCTGGTTTCAAAACTTAATTTAAAGCTACAGTAATCAATATTGTGGTACTCTCAAAAACAGGCACATAGACAAATGGAATCTAATACAGAATTTTTAAAAACTTGTACAGAAAGAAGAATGACTGTTGTCAGAAAATGGGTCGAATGAGGAATAGTTTTATAATGGGTATAGTTTTAGTTACGCAAGATGAAAAGAGTTGTGGAGACAAATGATGATGATAGTAGCACAAGCGTATGAGTATACTAAACACTAAATAGTATAGTTAAAAATAGATAGTAAATTTTACTAAAATAAAAAGGAACACAAATTACATGGAATTTTTGTGAATGCATAATTGCCTGTGGGTTTCATTTTTTCTTGCACCTCTGTGTATTTTTTCTATTTAGTACAATTATTTGCTTATATTTAGGTGTTCTTCACAAAAGTGTAAATTCCTTAAGGTCAAATCCTAATTATTATTCCGATTGGATAGAGTGTAATTGAATGTCACAATGTTAAAGATTTAAAATATGTCTATGAGAAGAGTCAATTCTGGATAATAATAGAATGATATTTTAAGGAGATAATAAAAGTATGGCTGCCTGGAAGTAAATCTATTGCATACATTAAATTAATAATTGAATGAGGTGAATTTTTGAAAGTGTTTTCCAAATGCCCACCATTATTAAAACATTGTCATAAAGTGGAAGCGATATATAACAAAATCTTTGACAGTATCCCAAAATCAGTATGTTATGTCCAGTGGTCTCATAACCCCTATGCATTGGTCCTGAAAGAGCTTAGAGTCTAGTGCAAGCAACTACATTTTGTAATGACACCTTTCAGGATTTATTTTTCTTTCTTTTTTTTTTTTTTTTTTTTTTTACAAGAAGTGAAATCATAAATATTTTTATAATGGCCTAAAAAGCAATTTTTAAATGACATGTAAGTTATTTTCGTCGGACTTTGCATTGAATATCTTGCTCATCTAAAGTCTTTCTGCACGGTTTGTAGAAGAGTTTTGCAGCAAGCTGTCACTGAAAAACTCCTCAGGGACCCCGATATGAGCTGGCCTTTAAATATGGCGCTGAAACTGCCGTGCTGATTGATTTAGGTCGGTGCATCTTAAACTAGTGGTCAAATCAATCACCTGGGGATCTTGTTAAAGTGCAGTCTCTGATTCAGTAGGTCTAGTGTAGAGCCTGAGATTCGGCATTGCTAAAAGGCTCTGCAGTACCCATTTTGAGTAGCAAGTGTTAACTGTGAAAGAAATTACGCAAGTGTGAGGAGGCGAGAGACACTGGGGATTATTGCACATGCTGGTTGGAGTGATAACTGGGGTAAGCTATATTCATTATGTATAGAACAGAATGCTAAAACTAAGAGTTGTTGTGAATGGAAGGCATTTCAGTTGAAGAGGATATTTCCTGTGGGACTAGCTGTTGATAGGACTCCTGCCAAAACAAGTTATCACTGTTGAGGGAAGCGTCTACAAGGAATGTAGGAGATACTATTAATGGGAGCTGACAGAGAAGCCTACAGGCAGCAGCCCTTCGAAGGAATCTGATTGCATGAAGATAACATTCTGAATCACCAAGGCACCCTGAGTTCCTTTTCACGTCTTTTTTCAGGGTAGTGTGGTGCTTCTTCCACGTGCTATAGGATGAGAAGGAAAAGTAACGTTTTCTTACCGGGAAACATATTTAGATTAAATAATCAAAATTTAGGTTCAGGATCTGATTCAGTTATACATGTCTGATTTTAATACGAGGATATGGGCCAAATGAAAGTGTCACTTATTTCATTAAATATTAAGGAATAATTAATTGACAATACTGTCTCAAACATGTATCTAAATTGAATACAAATTTTAGACTTCCAACTTTAGCATCTGACAATTAACTCGAAAGTTAGGCAAAAAGATCGCACCTTGGTATTCTACCTTTTGAAATACTACACATATTTGTCTTTCTTGATCTAATACACAAGGCAAAGTAGTGACAAAATCTACTTCTTTGCACTTAGAATACCTGTCTCAGTTCTTTAGAGTTTCTCAGTTGGTGATTACACAATTGGTCTTTAGATACGTTTCTTGTTGTTACGTACATCTTTCTGTGCTGTGAAGAGCTATTCGCATGCCTGACCCTCTCCCACTGTCAATGTTTCAAGTAATTTTGGGGCACCACAAATCGTCCCACTGCATTTCCATACACTGTGAGTGAGTGCTGACACCCAGTGAAAACTGCTCTCCAGTTAATATAAAATTTCTGTGTAGTTTCAGGTGTTTTAATTGATAAATGCCTTCATTATCCCAAATATTGTGTGAATGTTTTAGGACAATGGTTTCTGAAATCAGGCTTTTGAGTTTTCAATCATGGATGAATAACTCTTTTAGTTGGACAGTTTGCATTCGCTTTTATTTGCTCAATTTTTAAATCTTCAAAATATAAAGTAAAAAAGTACCTCATATTATTTTTTACTTATTACTTTGAAATAATTTTATATTTACAGAAAAGTTGCAAAGTTAGTAAAGAGAATTCGTGTATACCCTTCACCTAGCTGCTCCTAATGATAGCAATTTACAAAACCAAAACACATTTAGCAAAATTAAATAGGTACTACACTATTGACCAAGTGACATGCCTTATTTGACTTTCACTTTTCCCTCTGAGGGTCTCTTTTTTTCTAGGATATAAATCAATACCCCATGTTGTGTTTAGTTGTGTCTCAGTCTTCTCCAATTGATGGCATAATCTCCAGTTTTTTTCTTGTCTTTTTATGGCTTGACTCATTTTATGAATACTGTTCAGTTATTTTGTAAAATATGTCTCTCAATTTGGGTTTTCCTGATGTTTTCTGTTGATTATATTGAGTTGATGTTCTTTGCTTTTATTTATTTACTTATTGTTGGGGTGAGGATGGGAGAATATCACAGAAGTGTTACCTTCTCGGTGTATCATATTAGAAATTACAAAATACGGATGTTTTATGACTGGTGACATTAAGCGTCATTACTTCCTTACAGTTTTGTTGGCTACATTTCTGTACTATAAAATTACTATTTTTGTCCTTGTGTAATTAATAAATGTCTTGAGATAGATAATTTGAGACTACTCAAATATCTTGCTTCTCCTCAAACTTCTGTTTACTCACATTAGCATCTATCAATGAATCTTGTCTGCATTAATGATTACTTAATTACGATTTTTGTATCTTCCTTTTGCCTTCTTTATGTATTAGAATTCTTTTGCAGGAAGACTCATCTCTTCTATTACGTATTCGAGTTATAACCAACTCAGGGACATTTATTTTATGAGTTATAATCCAATACTGTCATTATTTATTTTGCTGATCAGTGTGTGCCAGGTTTGACCAACGTAATCTCTGTCAACTTGGCCCCTATGTCTTTTTGACATTTACTTACCTTTTATGAGAGCTTAATTTCGAGGCTCATCTCGTATTTTCCTAACCCTAGGTCTTGAACAACCACTTCTCCAAGAAGGTCAAGCTTAATGGTGTTTGTTTGTTTGTTTGTTTTGAATTGGAGAATGATAACTATAAACCAAGAGCTCTGTGTTTGGTGTCTTCATTGCTTCTGGGCTATCATTGCTCCTAGGCCCTTTCAGCAGACAGAGCCGCAAAATAGATTATAGGTAGGTATGTAGGTAGACATATAGATAGATAAAGATACCAATCCATATGTTGCTAGATAGAGATACTAATCCACATGTTGCTACACAGCTGTATTTATTTCCTTATCTATGTATTTCTCTGTTTTTTAAAGCCAAGAGTTCATACCAACAACTCTACTTATAATCCACCAAAATAGTGTTTCTTTTGACTTTCCCTTTTTAAAATTTATTTCTTCACTATTGAGACACCTAGCTCTCATTATCTACAATACATTCACCTATTTGATTAATCCTAATGTACATGTGGTTTCAGAATCACCTACACATAACCCTGTGAGAAACAACTTTACTCACTAGAGCTCAATATTTATTTATAGTCATTTTTGTCTTTGACATTATGATATCCAGTGAAAAGTACTGCTTCCTGAATTTATTTAGGTTAGTTCACTCTTTTCCTAAATATGCGTGTGCTTATGTTTTTCATTTGTAATATAGCTAGTTTCATTTAAAAAATATTTGTATTTAATTTTTTATTCCCCATGCATTGTGGTTGATTTTATTTATTCATCTTTCAAGTATGTGAACCAGTAATATAGTTCTAAAAGTCAAAACTATACAAATACATTGTATTAGTCTATTCTCACCTTACTAGAAAGAAATGGCTGAGACTGGGTAATTTAGAAGAAAGGAGGTTTAATTGACTCATGGTTCTACAGACCCCACTGAAAGCATCTGCTTCTGGGAGGCCTCACAAGGCTTACAATCATGGCCGAAGGCAAAGCAGGAACAGGCATGTGACATGGAAAAAGCAAAAACAAGAGAGAGTGTGGTTGGGAGGGAGGTGCCACACACTTTTAAACCACCAGATCTTATGAGAACTCAGTCACTATCACAAAGACAGCACCATGCCACGAGGGATCCACCTTCATGATCCAAACACTTCCCAACAGGTCCTACGTCCAGCATTGGGGATGAAAATTCAACATGAGATTTGGGTGAGGACAAATATTCAAATTATATCCCATATATATTCAGAAAAGTGTGATACGTTTTCTTTTCATTCCAACTATCCTATATTCATTTCTCCCTTTCTTTTCATTCTTCTCATATATCTCCACCCCCTCAATAGGTAACCAATCTCATTAAAGTCTGATTTATTCTCCCTGTGTTTCTTTGGTACAAATGATCAGATACATGTATGTTTTCTTAAGTCCTCTGCTTTCTTCTTCTAAATTTTAATACCTTTATTAGTACTATATGATCTACATGTCGTGAACTTTTCCTCTCCAAATTCTATTTATTTATTTTTAATTTTTTGAAATGGAGTTACACTGTTTTGCCCAGGCTAGAGTGCAATGGCACGATCCTGGTTCACTGCAACCTCTGCCTGCCAGGTTCAGGTGATTCTCCTGCCTCAGACTCCCGAGTAGCTGGGATTATCAGCATGCACCACCACACCCAACTAATTTTGTATCTTTAGTAGAGACAGGGTTTCACCGTGTTCCTCAGGCTGATCTCAAACTCCTGACCTCAGGTGATCTGCCTGCCTCAGCTTCCCAAAGTGCTGGGATTACAGGCGTGAGCCACCGCGTCTGGCCTACCTCTGCAAATTCCATACAATTCAGTAGGTTTTGGTGTATTCACAGAGTTGTGCAAGCATCACCATGATGTAATTATAACACTTTCCTCTTCCCCCAGAATGGCCTTAGCCTTGTAGCCATTTAACAGTCACTCCCTATCCCTTCCCCTCCAACTCTAGGTAACTACAAATCTACTTTAGGTCTGTAAATTTGATTAATTTGGACACTTCACATAAATTGAACCATAAACATATGTAAACTCCTTTTTTACATGAGAGGTAGCATACTGCAAACATTCTTTTGTACCTTACTTTTTTCTCTTAATAGTATATCCTACACATGAACTCAGATCAGTCCATAGAGCCTGCCCTCATTCTTGTTTAACATTGCCAAAAACTCTATTGTGTAGATGTGCCATAATTTGTTCAACCACTTTCCTAAGTATGGTCATTTGCGTTGCCTCTAATATTTTTTGATTGCAAATAAAACACAAATCATCTTATGCATATATATTTCCATATTATTGGGATATACTTTTAAGGTAGATTACCAGAAGTGGGATTCCAGGTCAGAAAGCCAGAATGGAGATCGATCGATCTATCTATCTATCTATCTATCTATCTATCTATCTATCTATCTATCTATCTATCTATCTATCTATCTTTCTTTCTTTCTTTCTTTCTTTCTTTCTTTCTTTCTTTCTTTCTTTCTTTCTTTCTTATCTATTATCTATTGAGAGGCGAGAGAAGTGTGTATGTCTCTCTCTCTCTCTCTGTGTGTGTGTGTGTATGCATGTATGCATGCAAAATGTCCCTTCAACACTTTTAGACTGATGATCATTTCTACCAGCCATATGTGAGAGGGCTTGTTTCTCCAGACTCAGCAACTAGGACACTTTAAATTTTTGCCTGTATAATAAATAGAAAACAGTATCTTAGTTATGTTTTAAATAACATTTCCCTAACCATGATTTTTTACTTTTTTACCTGTTTGAAGTTCATTTTAAAATATTAATTTATAAATTGTCGGATTGTGTTTGGTTTTCCATTTTTTTCTCTCTAAGCTTTACTACTCTGTCCCTTAGCTCTTAGGAATTCCTTATATAGTGGGGATATTAGCCCTTCAACCATGGTATATGTTACAGATATTTTCTCCCTGTTACTCAGTTATCTTCTGACTGCTCTTACGGTGTTTTTGGCATGCACTTTTAAAAGATGTATGTAATCAGATATATTAATCTTCTATTTGATTGTTTCTGTGTTTGAGTTATCCTTAGGAACACTTTTCCTACACCAACTTCAAAGACAAATCTACCTATCTCTTCTCCTAGCACTTGCATGATTTCATTTTTACATTTATATGCCTAATCCATTTGAAGTTTATTGTTGTGTGTGATGTTAGATGTATATCTAACTTTATCATTTCTAAATGGCCACCCAGTTGCTCCAGCACACTTCATTAAAAGCTCCTCTTTACCTTAGTGATTTGAGGTGTCACTTATCCTTTATACAAAAGAACATATGCACATGAGTCTATTTACAGACTTCCCATTCTATTTCACTGGTCTGTTTATTTCTGTAACAATCCCACACTAATTTTATTATATATATTGATTTGTTTTTACCTTTTAGGGCAAATTTCCCTTCACGGATTTCTTTTCCAGTGTTTTCTGAGCTATTCTTACCTGTTTTTATATATGAACTTTACTATCTACTTTTTTATCTCCCTAATATAGATTATTGGTATTTTACTGGTATTGGTTTTAATTCATTAAATTAATTAAATGTTAACTTCATCTATCTAATGGACAAGAAGAGGCACAATTAGGAAATGACTATAAAATATTTTCAGTGAAGATTTTTTCCTGAACTAAATACAGTTTGTTAGAAGTGTTTAACCTCAGCAGGATTAATGTAACACATTTCCTGTGTTGGCTTCATTACAATAATAAAGTCTTCTCAGTTCCTAAAGTCCAGATTTGTTTTACTTTTTCAAGCTCTACTCCCCAAAATGAGATTCGCCTACTGGCAAAGCAGACCAGTCAACCTTTCTGAACCAACATATTAGAAATCCTGCCACCATACCTTGGATCTTATTATCTGACATAAAATATCTGAAAGTACATTAAGGTCAGCCAGATTTTAAGGAAATGGCCGTTCCCCAAATCCTTACTGCGAATGTCATCCTAGATAGCAACTGGAAGGTCAGTATCCTTTTGGAGTAGTGTCTGTTCACAAAGATTCATTGAAAACAATTATTTTTTGTGTCACTTCATTAATGTGTAAATAACCAAGTAAACATAAGAAATATTTCTAGTAACTTATGTTAAGTTAAATCATGTTGACACTCAGAATGTCAAACCAAGAGAAAATAATTTAAGGAGACAGTTCTGTATTTAAAGCTCTGTGTATTTAAGAGTCACTCTTTTTAAGAACTGACAGAATTTTTGGAAACCATTTAGAAACAATTGGAAAGTAGATTTTTGAATGAAAGTAGTCTTGTGACATTTTTGAACATTGTTAAAGATGAGATCATTCTCACTTTTGCCCAAACTGAAAAATCTATAGGGATTAGCATGCTGCTTAAATTCTGAATTTTGACTAAGAACATAAAGCAGGTAATATTTTCAGTTTCCCTCCCAAGATTCTTTCTTCTGTTACCACCTTCAATCATTTTCTTACTAGGAGACTGATAAGAAGACTGACAATTTGGGCTTCTTTTTCTTCTCCCTGCAGGCAGATTTCATGTCAATTTTTTATCTTTGGAATCTAACTTATTTATAAGTAATGTGTCATGAGAAACTTACTACCCAAACAAGAAAAATATAAAATAAACAAAAATGTCATGTCATTCAAATTCTCATTTATGGGAAATTGACTATTTCAATTGCAGATATTACACAAAGTATTAAGGAAGTTTTTTCCTTAAAAGAAATGATTGGCCTGGTGAGGTGGCTCACTCCTGTAATCCCAGCACTTTGGGAGGCCGAGGCAGGCGGATCACGAGGTCAGGAGATCGAGACCATCCTGGCTAACACAATGAAACCCCATCTCTACTAAAAACACAAAACAGTAGCCGGGCATGGGCGCCTGTAGTCCCAGCTACTCAGGAGGCTGAGGCAGGAGAATGGTGTGAACCCGGGAGGTGGAGCTTGCACTGAGCCGATATCACGCCACTGCACTCCAGCCTGGGTGACAGAGCGACACTCTGTCTCAAAAAAACAAACAAACAAAAAGTTGATTTTAAATAAACTTTAGAGTGCATAATGTATCTTAATGTTAGGCAGAGCTTCACACATAGGCTACTCACAATGAAGATGAATAGAAAATTTTTATGTTTACAAACCATCTTTAAAGCTAAAACCACTGATAAAAATATATGCATGTCCAGGATGTATATAATGTATATAATCACTGAGAATCATTGCTTTTTAAAATTTTTTTAGAGACCCAGTCTTGCTCTGTCACCCATGCTAGAGTGTGGTGGTACCATCTCATCTAGGCTCACTGCAGTCTCTGCGTCCTGGGTTCAAGCGATTCTCGTGCCTTAGCTCCCAAGTGGCTGGGATTACAGGCATGTGCTGCCACACCCAGCTAATTTTTGTATTTTTAGTAGAGACTGGGTTTCACTAAGTTGGCCAGGCTGGTTTCAAACTCCTGATCTCAAGTGATCCACCTGCCTCAGCCTCCCAAAGTGCTGGGACTCCAGGAGTGAGACACCACACCCAGTCCATTATTATTCTTTTTATACAAAATGTTCCATGCTTCCTGCCTTTTGAATTAATGAATTTCATTTTTAACAATATTTTGTTTCAAAGCAAAATTGAACACAAAAAGAGTTCCAACATACACCCTATCTCCCTACCCCCACATATAACCTCTCCCTTTATCAGCATCCCACACCAGAGTTGTACATTTGCTACAATCAGTGAATATGCCATGGAACATCATTATCACCCAAAATAAAGTTGTTATGTTTACAAACTATCTTTAAAGCTAAAACTACTTAAAAAATATATACATGTACAGGATGTATATATTCACTGAGAATTATTACTTTTATTTTTATTTTTTTGTTTTTTGAGACTGAGTCTTGCTCTGTCACCCAGACTGGTGTTTGCATTAAGATTCACTCTTAGCATTGCACATTCCATGGGCTTGGACAAGTGTATCATGACATGTATGCACCGTTATGATATCACACAGAATAATTTTACTGTCCTGGAAATCCACTGTGCCCTTCCTGTTAATTCTTTCCTCCCCTCAGCCCCTGACAGCCACTAATCTTTTTCCATAGTTTTGCTTTTCCCAGAATGTCATATAGTTGAAATCATACAGTATGTAGTATTTTTCAGATTGGCTTCTTTAACTTAGTAGAAGTTGTCTCCATTTCATTTCATGGCTTGATAGCTTATTTCTTTTTAGTGTTGAATAACATTCCATTGTTTGGATGTGTCCCTCATCTACTGAAGGACATCTTGATTATTTCCAAGTTTTGGCAAATATGGATAAAACTGTTTTAAGTATCCATGTGCATGATTTTATGTAGGCATATGTTTTCAATACGTTCGTGTAAATAACAAGGAGTATGATTGCTGGATCATAAACTGACGATGTTTAGTTTTGTAAGAAACTATTAAACTACCTTTCAACATGGCTCTACCACTTTGCACTTCCACCAGAAATCGATGAGAGTTTCTGTTGTTCCATGTCTTCACCAGCATTTGGGGTTGTCAGTGTTCTGGACTTTGGCCATTCTAACAAAATGTATTTTGTTTTAATTTGCATTTTATTAAATGATATACAATGTTGGACTTTTTTCATATGCTTACTTGCCACCTGTATATCTTGGGTGTAATGTGTGTTAAGATCTTTTGCCCATTTTTTAAACAATCAAGTTGTTCATTTACTTAGCATAGAGTTTTAAGAGCGTATTGTATATTTTGAATAGCAGTCCTTTATCAGATGTGTCTTTCGCAAATGCTTTCTCACAGTTTGTGGCTTATATTCTCAATCTCTTGACTCTGCCTCTTTTTAAAAGTTAAGAATGGGCCATCATTATTTGGTTCCATATTAAAAATGAAAAGGTAGCCTTCTTAAACATAAGCAAAAATGTCAACTATAAGGAGACCGTCTGTTTCTTAGTTTAATGAAATTTCCACTCAGTGACACTGTACCCTGACATAAGATTGGATTTCAGTGTTAACAATAGATTGCTGACAGATTGCATCTTTTCTATTCTAAGATCACTGAACCTTCATGGTATAAATATTCATCAAAAATGAACATAGGATAGAAAAATAAAGAACATAAAGGGAGCTACATTTCCTACAGAGTCTATTTTTGTTTTCATCAGTCTTCAAATGGTTTACGGTTAGCAGGAAAGAGAGAGGCTGGTTTAATATCCCTGAATACTTTAAAGGAAACCCTGCTTTTAACATGTATGGCGAGATGGATAATTTCCTAACTATGAAATTGCTAACTAGTTTTGACCTTGGGGACCACTTAAAACAAGTACCCTCTGCTCTCCTGGTGGTTTTGGAGCAAAGCAGCTGTATTTTGCACAGCACATTGAATCATAATGGGCCATGTGCTGTTATGAATATTCATAAATCTACCATATTCTGTCTGCCCCGAGATGATTTCAGTGGATGTTGCTAGAGGGATTTGAAATACCACTTTTGTAGTATCCTTGAAAAGAATACACATATCAGGAAAAATAGAGCTGAAGCCCAGGTAATTCTGTCCTTAGTGTGCACTTCAGAGCTCTCCTCCAAATGATTTTGCCCTGTGGCAATGACACAGAAATCCATCATAATGACAGAGATGAGAGGTTTAAACTTTCTAAGAATCTTAAAATAGGTTACATTAAAATCTAAGTGGTCACTATGGTATGGTTTTACTGACTGGCACACTTCCTCATCCATTTTTTAAAAAACTGGTCTGATTCTCTAAAATAGCAGTGGTCACTGGAGGATGTGATTTTCAAATGATACATTTAACTAAAATTATAGCTACTTTAAAATTATTACCAAAGATACTGGAACACTCTTGATAAGGCGTATGACTATACTTCAACACAGACGTTTTTCTCTTACACTTTCAAGTTAATTCGATACTGCTCATTACCCTCCTGACCCTTTATGTTGGGCTGTGCTGACTGTAAAGCCAATTTCTACATTTTGTTCTGTTAATTCTCCTGTGGAGGCTGAAATCAGACACATGTATGCATACCGCAATACTTGCAGGCTTAGGAATTCATGACAGTGTTTTGGTAGAAAGAATCATGATGGTTGGTTGTGAACTGAATTGTACTCGTTGACAGAGAACTAAGTTGTTAATAAACACCGTTGTTGGGCGTCTAGGTTCTGTGTCGCCTGGCTTTAGGACGTAGCCATGGCCTTATGGCACATTCACAGTGGCATCTCTGTCTACAAGCACTGGCAGATTTTTGTTTTCTTTCTGGTTTAATGAATATTTTGAATATGTAGTTTTGTTTTCATTTTCACTTTTACAGGTTTTTTTTTTCTTTCTGTTGTAAAAGAGTTCTGGATCATATTACATTGCATTATATTACATATATATAGACTATTATATGCTACATTGTATGCTTCACATTATATTGTCTATATTAAGTTTTGTACATAATGTTGTTCACTCTTATATTGTTTACTATGGTGAAGGAGAAGGTTGTGGGATGAATCCAATACTAGTTCATCTCAGGTGTGGTTCTTGAACCTTCCATTACATCAGGTAGTTTCTTCCCAAACCCAAAAGAGTAGAGGTGTTTGCAGTTTAAGCCTAGAATATGGCCACAATTACCCTTTGGTCAGCTGTGGAAATGGAAGACAAAAAGTGACTTTCATGCATGAGGAGTATCTTTGGGGGTGAAAGGCCAACCTGGGTCTGTCTTTAGGGCTATTGACAAGGCTTCCTATGAGGATGCTTCATACTATGGAGTGATGAAGGAGGGAGTAGAGGAGACACAGACTCAATGAACTGACCTAGATATAAAGCCTTAGTATATCCAGCTAGAAATAGTGATTCTGAGGATGCATTGTGACATGATTATGTCATTAAGTGTTTGGTAGCAATGGGCATGATAGAAGTACAAACTGAAGGGGTATTTTCACCCCACCCAAAAATCAGTTAAATATTGGGACACAAATGATCGCGGTCTAGATAGGTCACGTGCCACAGCCATGGTATTGCACATCATTCATCTTGTACTTTTGAGAATAAGTGGACAAATAAATAGTACTGAAGTGGAAAGCTTTGTCCGAGCCACTGTGAATCCCATGTTTTGTTTAGAAATAGCACATAAGTTCATTTCTATACCATAGCATGAAATGCTGCTTAATGTGATAAGGTTGGTAAAATCATTTGTGCAGCACAATTCCTCCCTGAATGTTTTGCTATGCCTGGGCTGCAGGGACCTGCTGGCAGGACGTGTTTTGCATCCTGAAGAGCCAAGGAGGCATCAGGGCATAAGTCCATTCACTTATATCTGTTTGTCTGGAATGTAACTTGTGTTTGCACAGAAAATAAAATTGATCTTGAATAAAAACTGAGTGGCCATTCTCATTAATCTTTGGACGCAGATTAACATTTATGGTCATGCCTAGTCTAAGAGGGAAGAGATATTCTCATCAACAAGTACAGCGCCTGGCTACGTGGATGTAGATATCAAATGTATATATAGTAGTACAGGGAAGAGTCAGAGGCTAAAAAGACTGGTAGGGCAGACGTTGAACTGAGGAGGGTGTGGTGTTTGCCTTTGCATCAACGGGGATCATGGAGTAACCCTGAGGCTTGGGAAGAGCACCTAACAGATACTAAGAAAACATTCTAAGAACATTTATGAACTGAGAAAATTCGAATTACTGTTGTTCTTGTGATTATGATTGTATTTATGGTTATTACCTCATTCATATTAACAGCTTATGTGCCTGAGTGTAATCATGAAGTTAGGTTTTTCCCAAATATATTCTGTTTGTTATTTGACTCAGCAATTCCCATAGACAAAGGTAATATCACTATACTATTTTTACAGTTCTGCTCTCAATTCTGCGAAGCCAAAATGCACAGTCCAGGATTTTATGCAGTAAAGGGCGACTTGTATTGTCTAACTGGTGCGTGAGGCCCACTGTAACAGTTTACTCCAGAGGAAGTTGGCACCTGTAAATAATTGTAGTTAAACTGATATCTTGATATCAGAAAAGTTTCAGCTATGCATTTCTTTTTGATGAATATCTGTCCTTATTTTAGACAGTACCAGTGGCCACATATAAGCTGTACTTGGCAGCAGAATATTACAGAGAGTAAACCTTGAATCTGTGTTTTAGTACCAAGAGCATTTAGAGTCTTGTGCTTTTCTGTGGACATCCTCTTAGCATCTACATTCCATCTCTTGTCTCCTCTTGTTACTGCTACTATTGCTATAGAATTCCTAATTTTCACTTGGAATATACGTTTTTGTTATTTGTATCATTTTCTCACCCTATTTTCAGACTAATTTATCATCAGAAAGGAAATTCGCCACTTTGTACATTTCTGTTTGGGCTCTTAGAGTTTGAGATGGTACAAGTAAGTACAAGCACATTTTCCATATAAGTCATATGAGGTGATTTACATTTCCTAATGTGACTTTGTCTAAATGACCTTGTCTGTTAGGACATCTCAAAGAGGCAGCTGTAAAGCATTAAGAAGATCAAACAACGCAATGTCATTCATTGCATATACTTCAAAGCATTGCCGAGATAAAACCGGATGGAATCTTTCATTCCACCGGCTACTTATTTCCTTGCTGCAGTACCAAATATTGTCATTTTAAAAATAATGCCTCTGGTTTTTCTAATTCATCCTTCATTGTGGATCATGCAAGTAAATAATTAATGTATGTGTTTAGGTTATGGGGAGTTTAAAGCACAGCCTAAGAGTTGCAACGTTGATTGCTTTTAAATGTAATGCTTTTGAGGGTGTCTGCTAATGACTCCTTAATTATATACTTGCTTTTCTTAACAAATCAACTCATTTCATTATTAGTAATTTAATTTGCTCTTAAATATTTAACTTGGTATTTTAATAAATCACTATGCCTGGGATTCCATTAGATGTTTGGAAAGATTAACTTTAATTTTTTTTACCGAAGTAACATATTAAAATGGCTCAAGATTTGTAGTTTTGATTTCATAATTCAAAAACATGTGTTAAGCAGCATAGAAACCCCAGCAACTTCAGCAAGAAAAGATCTTGGTTTGACTTATGACTTCTTTACTTGATAAATGTGTGAACTACAATAAACAGAATATCTTAACCTCAGTTTTTGTTCCGTGAGACTGGTTGAGTGAACATAAGCTTAGTGCTTTGAAAATTGTTTGGCCTGTTGTAGAAGGTTGGTATTTTAATTGCCTAAACATACGTAACAAACCTCCATGTTGTGCACATATACCCTAGAACTTAAAGTATAATTTTAAAAAATCGTTTACTACAAAAACATATATTTTATGGAAAATGTGTTTTTTCTCGGAAAACAGCTGAAATGAATTATGTATCTTTGCTATTTTTATATTTAATTATATTACTTTCAGAGATCTAAAGCTTTTGCTTGAAAGTTAATCTTTTGGAAAAAATACATTGAAACTAGTGTGGAATTGTATTTCATTAGTGTAATGAATATGAAGATTGATTTGCTATAATCTCCTTGTGATCTTTTAAAATATTTTTCTTTGTGCTTTAAAAAATAACAATATAATGGTCCATATGTGTATTAGTTTTTACAATACATTTGTCTAGTACTTTAATATATACCAGGGTGCATGAAGACTCAAGCACAGTCTGAATCAGCACAATGCAAATGGAAAGGCGAACGTTTATTTTCCTCACAAAATTATATCTAATAAAAACCTTATATCTAATATAAACCTTACAAAAATACAAGATTTTTAAGTGCATGTAAATTAATAAAAAATTACACATAATGTCAGTGAAGGAGAAAAGTTAAGCATTTTGTAGCACAGTAAAATGGCATTCTAAATTGACTTAGTATTGTTATGGAAAACAAACTTCTGAATATTGTATCAGAATTTATTACCACTCTTCAAGTCAAAATAGAAATGAATCTCTATACAATTTATTTGGGAATCAGAGAATTGTCATTTGGAACAAAATTGCCAACCAGAGTGGTCTTTGATATATTGGAAGGACAAAGAGAAGATTGGGGGTTTATTACAAAGAAAAATGTTACATATTGTTTTGAAAGAAAGCTTCCTGACAGTGGAGAAGATTTTGGGAGCCGTTAAGCTTTGGTGAGTGACAGCAGTAGGTAAAACCAGTGTTATTGTCACAGCAGGTCATTTCAGCAGCTACTAGGTAGAATTGGTCTTAGGGATACAGCAGGCTGCTTCAGCAGCTGGGCTTGCTGAAAATTCAGTTATTGGAACTGGTGGTATATATACCTGAGTGCTTTTTCTCCCTGACTCATTGACTGTGACTTAGTTGGGTATGAAAAAATGGTATAATTGATACAGGATTTTTCTTGGCCCCTTGACCAGACTCATGACGGGGGCAAACTTTTATTTGGCTCGCTGCACTCAACCCCTTGCAGGAGGGAGCACATGAGTGAGCTGTGTGCAGGATCTGGCCAGCCACTCCAGGTGCCAGCAGGAGCAAGCTCCATGTGGGGCTGATGGCCAGAGTGGGCATGAGTGAGCGAGTGCAGGATCTCACTTGAAGTTATGGGCACCAGCAGGAGCAAACTCGGTGTGGGACGCAGAGCTAGACCCAGAGGAAGTGTTCCAGTACTCTGTTAGCTCCACTGTCTGCAGACTAACAGCTCAGTTGACCCCTTGCCTCAATGCATGGGGATCTATTCACCCTCTGCCAGTGAGCTTGAATAGTTGGTGTGATAGCACTTTTGGGTACCCACAGTCATTGTGTCCTGAGCTCTTGATCAGTGTCCAAGAATAATGAGGTGGCATGAATTCTTGAAGGGTGGTAATGAGGGAGAATTTTGTTGTGTGGTAGAAATGGCTTTTAGTGGAGAGGGGAGCTGGAGAGGGGATTGGAGGGGTAGGTAGTTTTCCCTAAAGTCAGGTCATCTTCTCCTTAAAGTCCAGTCACTTCTTCCTCAAAGTTAAGTCATCCCTGTTCCCCAAAGTCCGGGTATCTCTCCTCTGAAGTCAAGCTGTCTCATCCCTCCACCAACTGAATCTGGGGTCTTTATAGGCAAAGGATGGGGGTGGGATTGGCCTTAGGTAGTTTTGGAAAAGGCAACATTCGATTAGTAAAAATACATTGTTTAGAAATAACCAATTGGGAGAGGGAAGGCAAAAAGGAACTGAAGTTCTCACTTTGGGCTGCGAGTTTCAGGCTACTTTGGCTTGAAGGTAGAGTTTTACTGGAGACCTATCCTAATCTGCATAGGCATTTGGCTGCCTCCTGCTGCTCTCACAATTAATATAATCACCTTTCACACTTCCCCCTTTGGATCAAGATATTCCTCTGAAGGCATCACTAACTATCTTGAAGTCAAGCTTAATTGGCCTGTGGTGCCGAGATAGACCTATCCTAGTGGTCTCTAGTCCTACATCAGGAGAAAAATAATGGAGTCAGTGCAGGATCTCGGGCCAAATTTGAGTAACAAAGAGGCCAGAAGGAAATTTTTTTTCAGAGCAGGTTTGTTTGTAGTCCAGCATTCAGTTTTATCTTATTAGTCTCATAGGTATTAACAGTCACTTCAAAACTTTGATCTAAGAGCTGGCTTCATTGAGATTAGACAGGCAATAATAACAGAACTTAAAAATCATAATACAAAAAATAATTAACAACAATAAAACAAATTTAGTTTGTACAATGGCTTTGAATGAAGAGCCCAAATCTAAGGTCAATCAATGAAACAAATCAGAAGATGTTGGGAAAAATGGGTGAGACTTATTATAGTCATTAGCTAGTATTTTATCACGGGGATCACTGGATTGGATTAAAGCAGAAAGTATCAACTCTATATAAGGGACCATTAGTACAATTTGAACAAAAAGTTATGTTACATATTGTCAAAGTTATCCACCAGGTGCATTTAATTTTATTTTAATGCCAGGTACTGTCAAGTAAAAAACATAGGCATTAAGAAGGGTGTATTAGTCTGTTTTCATGCTGCTAATAAAGACATACCTGATATTGGGTAATTTATAAAGAAAAAGAGACTTAATGGACTCACAGTTCCACATGGTTGAAGGCAAAGGAGGAGCAAAGTCACTTCTTACATGGCAGCAGGCAAGAGAGTGTGTGCAAGGGAACTCCCCTTTATAAAACCATCAGATCTCATGAGACTTACTATCATGAGAATAGCATGGGCAAGACCTGATCTCATGATTCAATTACCTTGCACCAGGTCCCTCCCATGACACATGGGAAGTTTGTGAGCTACAATCTGAGATTTGGGTGGAGACAGCCAAACCATATCAAGGGACAAGAGTTTTATTATGAAGTTTCAATGATCTCAGGAAAAGCTATTTATAGCATGAAGTCAGCAATTTGTAATTCCAATGTCTCTGGTTATAGCCTTGGGCAGTTTGGTGAACTCTCAGTGTGATCCACATATTAGGCAGGAGGATTATATTTTGAAATTTACATCCAGTTGTCTAGCTTCAGCTTATAGGTCTTTAGGAGATAGCAGTTTTTCCTGTTAGTAATTCCATGAAATAAAATTGGATTGGAGAAACCCAGACTAATTTAGGATCTAGTACACTCTATAGATAAATATTTTTATATTTGTTTATGAGTATACTTTATGAAATTATTGCAAAATATAGATAGTTTAAAGGAGAAAGTTTCTTTAAATCTAGAAAACAAAACATTTTTAAAAAGAACCAAAAATACATCAAATAAAAATGATAAAAATAATTTGATTACTTAATATCATATTTCATTTTGTTTGATCTTAATTGCAGTTTTTTGAACCCATCTTTTTTTTAAGAATTTTGGAAATTTTTATTTAGTTTCTTGATCTCAAAGTTATTAGAAATCTGTACCTGTTACCTGTTAGTCTTTTCACTGAATCTGATTATAGATACTGTCTGAGGAAAATAAGCACTGTAGATGATAAAAATCTTAGAATAGGTGTGTTTAAAGTTTCATGAAAGTTCACCAAATGACTAGGAAATTTGGTTATTTCTATTGTATGGAGCATTTTAAGATAACAACCAGAATCATGACTGAGAGCATCACACCATGACCATCAGGCCTTTATAAATTTTACATAATTTTTAGAATGTTTACATCAATAACATATCCATATCAATATGAATATTTAGTATCATTTTATTATTTGACAGTGTTTTTCATACAATGTAACATGTCAAACAAGCCTAATAGGAGACACATCTTTTGAGACTTCCCAGGAGCCCAAATGGAAAATCACACTCTATTTTAGGTTGAAAAGATGTAAATTGTAATTTGATTTTTGGGTAAGTATGTCATTTGTTTGGACGTAAAAAGGGTAAAAATCTTAAATTAATTAAAGTAGAATTACATATCTTGAGAAATAATGGTCATTTATTTAATCAGAGTAATAATAGAAAGAATTCAAAACCAAATTCAAAAAGTTATATAGTTGAAGAAAAATACTTAGACCTGTGTTAGAGATGACTTAGTTTATTTCAATTAGACAAAAACCTAATAAAGACAGCCCAAACCACAAGAAGCTATCTTAAAATATCTGGTTGTTAGGCTGATTACTTTATATATATATTTTATTTAAAGTAATATATTTAAATTTAAAGTATTATATATACTGTCGTACTGTGACCTGACACTGAGAATGTTTGTCTTAAAGGCCTGGGAGAAATATGCTTTTCCAGTATGACATAATTATTTACTCTTGGCTTTTCTGATACATATTAAGTATTATATATACTTATAAGTATTATACATATTAAGTATTATATATAATTATATGTGTTATATATATATATAAAATCTAGTAGTATGACTGTTTCTCTTTGTGGAATACACTTCGAATAAGTTGGATATTGAATCTCATGAAAAAATACTTGAATTCAATTAGACTCTGGAAAAGTATGCGTCTAAGATTATGAGCAAACTCTGTTCTGGAAGAATAGACACACAAAGCAATACCTCCAGCAGGGGAATGTATGGCTTTCAGTAAAAGTAAGAGCATGTGAAATCACCTGGTTACATAGAACAATTTAGATACATCAGAAAAGCCAAGAGTAAATAATTATGTCATACTGGAAAAACATTTTTCTCCCAGGCCTTTAAGACAAGCATTCTCATTGTCAGGTCACAGTACCAGAGTCAGAAGTGGAGTAAAAAAAAAGCTACAGAAACTGACAAAGTTAAAGGAGAAGGTCACCACTTTAATTAAGCAAAAATGATGTACTGTTTTAAGGAGAGAAATAAGAGCACAAGGCATTGATGTATTAACTGGAAATTACATGTGGTGAGATGCAAACAAAGCCAGACCCTTGAGATATGAATCTGAAAAGCTTTAAGAGGGAAACTCTACCTCCAGAAATGAAATGGTTTTATTTTATTTTATTTTGTTTCATTTTATTTTATTTTTGAGATGGAGTCTCGCTCTATTGCTAGTCTGGAGTGTAGTGATGTGATCTTGGCTCACTGCAACCTCCGCCTCCTGAGTTCAAGCATTTTTCCTGCCTCAACCTCCCAAGTAGCTGGCATTACAGCTTGCTGGCATTACACCATGCCAGCTAATTTTTGTATTTTTAGTAGAGACGGGGTTTCTCCATGTTGGCCAGGACGGCCTCAATCTCTTGACCTCATGATCCACCTGCCTCGGCCTCCCACAGTGCTGGGATTACAGGCGTGAACCACTGCCCCCAGCTGAAATGATTGTTTTAAATGAAGGAGACAGCACCTACAACTGGAAATTAGGTAGAAACTAAAAAGAGGAAAAATTTGTAATTTGGAAGATGACTGAAAGTTTACAGAAGCAAGTTTTCAAATGAAAATTAAAACTAGTTGCAAATGTTTTACTAAGAGCAGGTGCCAGTAACAGACAGAACCAAATCATGAATGAACTTCCGTTCACCAGTAACAGACAAAGAGCCAAATCATGAATGAACTTCCATTCACAATTGCTTCAAAGAGAATAAAATACCTAGGAATCCAACTTACAAGGGATGTAAAGGACCTCTTCAAGGAGAACTACAAACCACTGCTCAGTGAAATAAAAGATGACACAAACAAATGGAAGAACATACCATGCTCATGGATAGGAAGAATCTATCGAGAAAATGGCCATAATGCCCAAGGTAATTTATAGATTCAATGCCATCCCCATCAAGCTACCAATGAGGTTCTTCTCAGAATTGGAAAATACTGCTTTAAAGTTCATATGGAACCAAAAAAGAGCCCGCATCTCCAAGACAATCCTAAGTCAAAAGAACAAAGCTGGAGGCATCACTCTACCTGACTTCAAACTCTACTATAAGGCTACAGTAACCAAAACAGCATGGTACTGGTACCAAAACAGAGATATAGTCCAATGGAACAGAACAGAGTCCTCAGAAATAATACCACACATCTACAGCCATCTGATCTTTGACAAACCTGAGAGAAACAAGAAATGGGGAAAGGATTCCCTATTTAATAAATGGTGCTGGGATAATTGGCTAGCCATAAGTAGAAAGCTGAAACTGGATCCTTTCCTTACTCCTTATACGAAAATTAATTCAAGATGGATGAGAGACTTAAATGTTAGACCTAATACCATAAAAACCCTAGAAGAAAACCTAGGTAATACCATTCAGGACATAGGCATGGGCAAGGACTTCATGTCTAAAACACCAAAAGCAATGGCAACAAAAGCCAAAATTGACAAATGGGATTTCATTAAACTAAAGAGCTTCTGCACAGCAAAAGAAACTACCATCAGAGTGAACAGGCAACCTACAGAATGGGAGAAAATGTTTGCAATCTACTCATCTGACAAAGGGCTAATATCCAGAACCTACAAAGAACTCAAACAAATTTACAAGAGAAAAACAAACAACCCCATCAAAAAGTGGGCAAAGGATATGAACAGACATTTCTCAAAAGAAGACATTCATACAGCCAACAGACACATGAAAAAATGCTCATCATCACTGGCCATCAGAGAAATGCAAATCAAAACCATAATGAAATACCATCTCACACCAGTTAGAATGGCATTTGTTAAAAAGTCAGGAAACAACAGGTGCTGGAGAGGATGTGGAGAAATAGGAACACTTTTACACTGTTGGTGGGATTGTAAACTAGTTCAACCATTATGGAAAACAGTATGGCGATTCCTCAAAGATCTAGAACTGGAAGTACCATATGACCCAGCCATCCCATTACTGGGTATATACCCAAAGGATTATAAATCATGCTGCTATAAAGACACATGCACATGTATGTTTATTGCAGCACTATTCACAATAGCAAAGACTTGGAATCAGCCCAAATGTCTATCAGTGACAGACTGGATTAAGAAAATGTGGCACATATACACCATGGAATACTATGCAGCCATCAAAAAGGATGAGTTTGTATCCTTTGTAGGGACATGGGTGCAGCTGGAAACCATCATTCTCAGCAAACTATCACAAGAACAGAAAACCAAACACCGCATGTTCTCACTCATAGGTGGGAATTGAACAATGAGATCACTTGAACTCGGGAAGGGGAACATCACACACCGGGGCCTATCACGGGGAGGGGGGAGGGGGGAGGGATTGCATTGGGAGTTATACCTGATGTAAATGACGAGTTGATGGGTGCTGACGAGTTAATGGGTGCAGCACACCAACATGGCACAAGTATACATGTGTAACAAACCTGCACATTGTGCACATGTACCCTAGAACTTAAAGTAAATTAAAAAAAAAAAAAAAGAGCAGATGAACATTGGAACTTTGGAAGAAAATTTTGCAGTTTTAAGCATAGAGGACCAGACTTCAGTCCTGTATCAGTGCACCTCTGAAATGAATGCTTTTTAGAAAAAAATGATAATACTTCTTGAATCTCAGCCAACCCAATGACACACAAAACTCCCTTTTCAAAGCCTAGCCTTCATAAAGTCTCCATGACTGTCTTAGACAGGAGGGCTAATTAAATTTACTTAAACGCCCAGTCTTAGTCGTGTGTGTGTGTGTGTGTGTGTGTGTGTGTGTGTGTATACACACATATGTATACATGTAGGTGAACAAACAATCGTGTTGCCTTTATATTTTCAGACAAACATTTAATTATTTAATAGTTTTAACAATTACACATAGGTGACTTATGAAACCAGAGATATTAGATGAAGCTAGTGATTATTTTATTTTTCTGTTAAAATAAAAACCTAACAGTTAAATTGTTGTGTTAAATACACAGGAAACAATGGAAACTTCATTGTGTTCTGGCCAACAAACCTGGCTACAAAATGTAATAATTTTGAAGACCTCTTTATTTTTGTTTTATCAACAAATTCAAAATTAACTTATTTATCAAAGATTTACTTAAGCTACGTGAACAAAAAAGTGAGTTATTTAGCATAATTTTAAGAAAATACTTTGTTGAAGCATTTAATTTTTCAAAATTCACATAATTAGAGCTCTTTTATATCTTTTGGTAGAAAAATATCATATATATATATGATATACAGACAAAAAATTAAAAAAAAAAATCCTTGGGTGAACAAAAACAAAGACCTTGTAGTTTTTATCAAAAATTGAAACATGAGTAAAACAAAGTAATGTAAATTCACTGGCTTATAAGAACACAGTTGGACCTAAATCATATTTATGGCAAAATACAACAAGGCTAAATGTTTTTAAGGTTAAATTTATGAGGCTAATTTTTTTTTTTTAGTTAAAATTTTTTTTTAGGCTCTAATATGTAATCTCATGAAGTCAGTGAACCAAATACTAGGAAAAGCAGTTTAGGTCTGTTACCAATATACTGGATTGGATAAAGAACAGTTAACTGTGAAAATGTGACTGAATTATGTGAGGAGGCACAAAAGATGAGAAAGCAATATTTCATCATTAAGCAAAATATAAGCTTCAGGCTTCCTGTAGATACTGTTTATTATGGTAAGGTAGTTCCCCTCAATTTCTGTTTCCTAAGAGTTATCACAAATTTGTGTTAAATTTGTCAATTTTATTCTGCATCAATTCATGTGATAATGTAATTTTTCTTCTTTCGTTTATACTATGGATTACATTGATTGATTTTTAAATATGGAACAAAACTTGCATTTCATGGAAACGTCCCTGCTTATTAATGGTGAATGTCTTTTATATGTTACTAATTCCATTTGCTAATATTTTGGGAAAGATTGTTGGGTCTGTACTGGCAAGGAATATTGATAGGTGTTTTCTGATTTTGTACTGTCTTGGTCTGATTTTGGTATCAGAGTAATATTAAATTTATAAAATTGGGGAGTGTTGACTCTTCTATTTTCTAGTACAAATTGTGTAAAATTTGTTCATATGTTTGATAGAAATTTCCAGAAAATCCATGAGGATATATATATATATATATTTATATATATTTATATATATTTATATATTTATATATATTTAATATATATATATTATATAAAAATATATATAAATGTATATTTCTTTCTTTTATATATATTCTTACTCAAGGCACTGATAGCAATAATACCAAGCCAAAAACTCCTAAACATTTTATAAAAACTCCTAATAATCTTACAAAAAATCCTAAGTCAGTATTTTCGAATGCATTTTGTTATTAAAAATAATTCTTCCCTTTAACAAATGTATCATAGTCAAAGGCAGAGCCCATAGGGGATTTGAATCTTTTCCTCCTTGATGTTACCAAGAGGCTAATCTTGCCACTAGGCAGGGTTAGTACTTGGCATGTATAATAAACCTTTGCAGAGGAAGCTTTGTGAAAGATCCTCCATTATAATCATCTTATGTCTTCAAAGATTTACAAAAATTATTTTTGAATTCTAAAGGTGTTTTAAAAAGGAAAATAGAATACTTCTCTTGCAAGATCATTATAATATACTCTCTGTCATTTAAAAGAATGTATTTTTCCTAGAAAATGACAGACTAATAGAGCTTTGAGTCGAAGAATATGGTGTTAAGGTATAATTACAATTATCTTGGTTTTCTAATTATTAATTAACATAGTGTTACAGTGATATTGTAAGCTATTTCTCAGATTTAAAAAGATTAAAATGAAGTATTACTGAAAAATCTTATTTTAACCTCATGAAATATCTGATGGGATACTGGTTTACATTTTAATGCAAAATTTGTCCAAATTATTCAATAGTAATTTGCATTACAAATCATTTTTTCTTTCCTAATTCCCTCTAGGAACACTTTTTATGCTTTTTCATGGTGTTTGACTCCTTAGGCTCTAGAGGCATGTACAAGTCTAGAATAGAATTGAATAGAGAGAGCCACAGTCATTGAACTCCTCAATTATGTAAGGCATAAATTAATTTTCTCTCCCTAGAAAATTAGTGATCAGTATCATAATTTGGGTGTAAAAACAAAGATAGAATTATGACGTCTAAGACGAGTGTATCTCAAGATTTCCATTTTAGAAAATGTGTGTAATACTTGCAATTTGTGACAAATACACTGTATTGACCTTTTTGTTCTAAAATTATGAATATATAAAATAATATATAATATAAAATATAAAATAATATAAAAAATATAAAATATGTAAAAATATAAAAAAATAAAATAATATAAAATAAAATCTTTGGTAATATTATTCAGCATTGGCTCTAAAATACCCATCAATTATATAATAGGATAGGTTTATTTACCATGTGTAACCATTTGAGAAAGTAGTTTATGGCTTAATGATTCTTAATTATAATGCTCATAAAATTTCTAGTAGGCTATTTGAATAAATTCTAGATTTTATATGCCAAACTATTTACAACACAAATCAATAATCATCTAGCTTTACATCTATGAAATAGATCAGTGATTTTTCAGATATGACTTTGCATGATATTATGCAAAAGCCACAAATCCTTTTATTAAAATTATACTTTTTTAGTAAATGCATGAAATGTTGAATGCACAAAATACACAAAATGTAAAAATGACACTTATTTTTAGTCGGGCAATAATAAAAATGTTAATACAATATTGTATGAAATATAAATGTTTATTTAGCAATTCTAAACATGATGGTCTCTGGTCTCTTTTAAAGTCTTGAATGTTATTGAGGATTCTGAGGAACTTTTGCTTATGCTTTTTGATATTTATTAAAAATTAAAACAGAAATTTTTATTTATTAGTTTGTTGAAAAATAATAGTAAACCCAGCACATACTAGCACAGCCTATTTTGTGAAAAATATATTTCTCAAAAATCCTTACTCAGAAGAATGTAATCGTTTTTCAGTCTGCAGATCTCTTTAATGTGTGCTTAATAGATGACACATCTGCTTCTATTGCAGTATGATGTTTTGGTTGAAGTGTGTGAAGAAAGTTGGAGGAGGAAGGAATAGTTTTCAGATAATTGTGGATATTCTGTGCTACTACAGCAAAACTTGACAAGTGGTAATTTATTAAAGTTTTCTTTAAATGTGGTATAAGAAATTATGTCATCAAATCTTTTCGAATTCATTTCATTAAAACCCATTGGTCTGTCTTGCTTTTCTGCCAGATCCATTGCACAATCTCATGATTTTGTAATTTTATTCACTGGAAATTTTGAAAATATCAGTTTTCTGAGTCATGCAGAATTTCCAAATGTTGACACATTCTATTATGTAATATCATAAAGTCACATACTAATATCACCAAAAGGCTCATTTGAAAAGTACTTTAATTCTGGGAGTCTAACCCACTCCTGGTAAAGGATGAACATGTTTCAAAATTCTGGCTTTTGGTTAAAAGTTTGAATTTTATCTTCATCAACAAATATTGTCAGTTTTTGACCTCAAAGGGAAAAACTTTCTTTATTTCTTGAGAAAATGTCTAATGAAATTCCAAGTCTGAATAACCATATTTTGTTAGTTTTTCTTTAAAGTAGAAATGTTTTCCATCAAAGAAAGGTGAGTTCAGGTTTCAGCTCAATCACACAAGTGCTTTTCCTCCAAACAACCAATATACTAAAGCAGAAATGCTTTGCAAATATTCCATACTTGTCATTAAAAAACAGGTGTAATCAGAGATCAAGATTTAATGAAATTAGTAACTTTTACTGCACCATGAAGGATAGTCTAAAGAGAACTACTTCATCTTGCAGGATCCTAACAGTGAAGAATATAATGGCTACTAGTACAGTTAGTGTTTGTGCCTTTGGTACTGCCAACATTGCTTTTGCACCATCCGTGCAAATGCCAACTCAACTAAAAGATAAATATGGTCTTACCACCACTATAAAAATAATTTTGGCCTCCCAAATCCCTTAAAAGTGTCTTAGGCCCCAGGAGTATATGGCCCACACTTTGAGTATAGTGGGCTACATTATCCTGAATGTATTGCTATTAATTTTCAAGAAGATTGCTAACTCAGAAAAAAAAAAAATAAAGTTCATGTGAAGAACAAAGAACATAAACCTTAAATTTCACTACTTTTAATATGCGCTGAATATTATTATTTGCTCTTACAGATCTGTCCTCTCCCTTCTCCTCCCTGCTCTGTGATTCAGGAGACTCATCGCCAGGGTCTGTGCCACGAGTTCCTTGGCTCACTGGCTTCCAGTGGATTTGGCCAATAGGAACACTGGCAAGAGGTCGGGACAGAGGATTAAAACATCAGGGTGTTTATTTATTCTCTTGCTCCCTTCCTGCCAGACAGGAGTTTGACATCCACTCCTTTTCTCTACCCAATGCCACATCTCCCATCATGGCTATAGGTCAGGGTTAGGAGAAATAATACCTGCTTATAATCCTACTTCCTTTTCGTTTCCCCATGTCTAGCTGGTCCTAGGAGCATTGAAACACTTTTGGCAATTTTCCTTTCATTACTCTTTCTTCAGTCACCCTTTGGAGTGTATTACATGCTCCCAGCAGGATACATATTTATAACAATAAGAAACCTTTATATGTTGGCTAGAGCATGGGCTAGCTCTGTTGAATAAATACGATTATTAATTGAGTATTGTGTAGCACATCAATGAGTTAATATGTTCAAGTATTTGCAATTTAGTCATATGTGTATTTCATGAATCATATTAAAATGCCTACTTTGATATTTATAACACACTTCACCATATTCCAGCATCTAATGTCAGTCTTTTGAATGTTCAGTATCATAAGGAATACATTTGAATATGTACATATATATTATCTTGTATACACAGACCATGCTATCTTTGTGGTGACTTACTATCATGGCTCAGAAGTTGCTCTAGTTAAAAAATTTCCATTGATCTCACTTTAACATAAATAGATGATTACATGATTGGGGTAAAGGGATATAAGAACAAACAGGAGTGAAAAATATTCAGCAGAAGGGAGCCATGTGTGTAAACAATTAAAACTAACACTACGTGACTATCGCTTCAGTTGCACAAGTGCTTGGGAGAGCAAAGACTGGAGCAACGGATTCTGCTAAGACTATGGGATTATTGAAATGAACCCTAAATGATGACTGGGATTTTAATAGGTGAACAAAGGAGTGAGGAAATGGTGAACATTCTAGGCAAAGGGAACATCACGAATAATATAATGCCAATATGCAAGATATTAAATTTAACCCTTTGGCAGTTTGCCTGAGAATCCATATCTGTGATGCTTGTGGTTGCAGCATTTGCCCTGAGATAACTTTGTCACAAAATATCACGCTTTTATTATTAGTTTTGCATTGCTCTAGTATATCAACTTCGAAAGCAAAATGCATCATTCTAATTATAGCATTCTGTTTTTAGTATTTACAAAATTAGTAATTATTTTTTTAAAATAATGAACAGAAATTTATTTCTTATCGTTTTGGAGGCTGAGAAGTCTAAGATCAAGTCACCAAAAGATTTAGTGTCTGGTGAGGGCTTGCTCTCCACTTGAGTGCAGTGGCACGATCACAGTTCACTACAGCCTTGACCTCTTAGGCTCAAGCGATTCTCTTACCTCAGCCTCCATAGTAGCTGGGACTACAGGCATGCGTCACCATGCCCAGGTAACTAACAGTGACCAAGCTGAGAATCAAGAACTCAACTTCTTTTACAATAGATGTTACAAAAACAATTAAAATCCTTGGAAATATACCTAACCAAGGAGGTGAAAGACCCCTACAAGAAACACTGCAGAATACTGCTGAAAGAAATCATAGATGACACGAAAAAATTGAAACACATCCTATCCTCATGGGTGGGTAGAATCAATATTACAAAAATGACCACACTGCCAAAAGCAATCTACAAATTCAATGCAATTGCCATCAAAATACCACCACCATTCTTCACACAGTTAGGAAAAACAATCCTAAAATTCATATGGAACCAAAAAAGAGCCCACACGGCCAAAACAAGACTAAACAAAAAGAACAAATCTGGAGGCATCACGTTACCTGATTTCAAATGATTCTATAAGGTCATAGTCACCCAAAGAGCATGGTACTAGTATAAACATAGACACATAGACCAATGGAACAGAGTAGAGAACCCAGAAATAAACCCAAATGCCTACAGCCGACTGATCTTTGAGAAAGCAAACAAAAACATGAAGTGGAGAAAGGACACCCTCCCTATTCAACCAGTGGTGCTGGGATAATTGGCAAGCCACATGTAGGAGAATGAAGCTGGATCCTCATCTCTCAGCTTATACAAAAATCAACTCAAGATGGATTAAGGACTTTAATACCTAAAAGTATAAAAATTCTATAAGATAACATTGGGGAAACCCTTCTTAGATATTGGTTTAGGAAAGGATTTTATGACCAAGAACCCAAAATCAAAGCAATAAAAACGAAGATAAGTAGCTGGGAGTTAAACGAAAGAGCTTTTGCATGGTAATATATAGTAGTTCTTGATCACTGAAAATGTCAAATCTTAGAAAATGTAGCATTCCTACAGGTGACATTAACATCGTTCTCAAACAGTTGTTGGCTGAAGATTCATTTGATGAATCCAGTTATTTCCAAAACATACATTTCAGATTATTCAGGCAATTCTGATGTTAGCATTGCTTAGAAATAATTCCAAGAACAGTGTTTATATTTTATGTTCACACTGAAAATCAGTAAGATTTGCTTCACCCTTAAAGAGTGTGTTTATGTAAAATTACATGAGTGCTGGCAGCAAGCTGCACCTTTTTTTTTTCCCTAGATAGGAAAGGGTTAAGTGAATTATCCATCAAGAAATTAGATGCAATGATGGAAGATCATAATGGAAAATTAGTTTGGGGCCTTGGTTTTGTAAGTTACATTTCTACTTGCCCTTAAAGTGAAGCTTTCCAAATATCTCAGCACAGTACACTTGATGATTTTTTTCCTTTTTGTCACCAATGTGCATTGCATATAACCTAGTTTTAGTTCTTACCAAAATGTTTGCAATAAACAATTCATTGTGGTGGTTCCTACTGAAAGACAAAGTATCTTAATTATCCCTGTATCACTAATATCTAGCACAGAGTGGACACTTAATCACTATAGGTGTTAAATGGACAAGTAATACAACAATTCTATTGTTTAAATGTTGTCTTTATTTAGATTCCAGGCAGACTTTGGGCAGCTGAAATTTTTTTGCAGTTGCTTAATCCCAGGTAGCATTTCCCAATAAAATATTAATACTTTTGTAATCAGAATAACTGCAATTTGTTTTCCACATATGTAACATGTTTGTGAAATTCCTTTATGTATCCTTGAAGAAAACCATATATTTTTTGTTTGATGTTTACTTTTCATTTTTAAGCTTGAGAAACACTGTTTTCTCTTTCCTTTCTTTCCTTTCTCTCTCTTTATCTCTTTCTCTCTTTATCTTTTTCTGTGTTTGTTTCCATAGGTTATTGGGGAACAGGTGGTGTTTGGTTACATTAGTAAGCTTTTTTTTTTTTTTTTTTTTTAAGTAGGGTCTCGCTCTGTCACCCAGGCTGGAGAGCGGTGGCAAGATCTCGGCTCACTGCAACGTCTGCCTCCTGGGTTTAAGCGATTCTCCTGCCTCAGCCTCCTGAGTAGCTGGGACTACAGGTGTCCTCCACCGTACCTGGCTCCTTTTTGTATTTTTGGTAGGAACAGGGTTTCACCATGTTGGCCAGGCTGGTCTCGAACTCCCCACCTCAGGTGATCAGCCCGCCTCAGCCTCCCAAAGTGCTGGGATTACAGGCATGAGCCACCGTGCCCTGCTGTAAGTTCTATAGTAGGGATTTGTGAGATTTTGGTGTACCCATCACCCAAGCAGTATACACTGCACCCAATTTGTAGTATTCCTCACCCTCTTCTCACCCTTTCCCCTGAGCCCCCCAAGTCCACTGTGTAATACTTATGCCTTTGCATATGCATAGCTTAGTTCCCATTTATGAATGAGGGCATGGGTTGTTTGGTTTTCCATTCCTGAGTTACTTCACTTAGAATTATACTCTCCAGTCTCATCGAGGTCACTGTAAATGCAATTATTTCATTCCTTTTTAAGGCTAAGTAGTATTCCGTCATATGTATATACCACAGTTTCTTTATTCATTGGTCGATGGGCATTTGGGTTGTTTCCACATTTTTGCAATTGCGAATTGTGCTACTATAAACATCTGTGTGCACGTATCTTTTTTGTATAATGACATATTTTCCTCTGGGTAGATACCAAGTAGTGGGAGTGCTGGACAAATGGTAGTTCTACTTTTAGTTCTTTAAAGAATCTCCACGGTATTTTCCTTCGTAGTTGTATTAGTTTACATTCCCACCAGCATGGTAGAAGTGTTGCCTGTTCACCACATCCACACCAACATCTATTTTTTATTTTAATTTTTGGATGATAGCCATTCTTGCAAGAGGAAGGTGATATTGCATTGTGGTTTGATTTGCATTTCCCTGATCATTAGTGATGTTGAGCATTTTTTCGTATGTTTGTTCACCGTGGGTATTTCTTCTTTAAGAACTGTCTATTCATAGCCCACTTTTTGATGGGATTCTTTGTTTTCTTCTTGTTAATTTGGTTGAGTTGATTGTAGATTCTGGATATTAGTCCATTGTGAGATGTATAGATTATGAAGATTTTTTTCTATGGGTTGTCTCTTTACTGACTCTTCTTTTTGCCATGCAAAAGTTATTTCGTTTAAGTAAGTTCCAGCTATTTATCTTTGTTTTTATTGCATTTGATTTTGGGTTCTTGGTCATGAAATTCTTGCCTAAGCCAATGTCTAGAAGAGTTTCTCTGATGTCATCTTCTAGAGCTTTTATAGTTTCAAGTCTTAGATTGAAGTTCTTGGTCCATCTTGAGTTGATTTTTGTATAAGGTGAGAGGTGAAGATCCAGTTTCATTCTCCTACATGTGGCTTGCAAATTTTCCCAGCACTGTTGGTTGAATAGGGTGTCTTTTCCCTGCTTCATGTCTTTGTTTTCTTTGTCAAAGATCAGTTGGCTCTAAGTATTTGGATTTATTTCTGGGTTCTCTATTCTGTTACATTGGTCTATGTGCATATTTTTATACCAGTATCATGCTGTTTGGGTGAACAAGATCTTATAATATCATTTGAAATCAGGCAATGTGATGCCTCCAGATTTGTTCTTTTTGTTTAATCTTGCTTTGGCTATGCAGGCTCTTTTTTGGTTCCATATGAATTTTAGGATTGTTTTTCTTAACTGTGTGAAGAATGGTAGTGGTATTTTGATGGCAATTGCATCGAATTTGTAGATTACTTTTGGCAGTGTGGTCATTTTCACAATATTGATTCTACTCATCCATGAGTATGGGATGTCTTTCAATTTGTTTGTGTCATCTATGATTTCTTTCAGCAGTGTTTTGTAGTTTTCCTTGCAGAGGTCTTTCACCTCCTTGGTTAGGTATATTCCTATTCTAATTTTTTTGTTGTTGTTGCAGTTATTTAAAGGGATTGAGTTCTTGATTTCTCAGCTTGGTCACTGTTGGTGTACAGAAAAGCTACTGATTTGTGTACATTAATTTTGTATCTAGAAACTTTGCTGAATTCTTATATCAGTTCCAGGAGCTTTATGGAGGAGTCTTTGGGGTTTTCTAGATAAACAATGATATCATCAGTAAACAGTGACATTTTGACTTTCCCTTTTCTGATTTGGATGCTCTTTATTTCTTTCTCTTGTCCGATTGCTCTGACTAGAACTTCAAGTACTTTGTTGAAGAGGAGTAGCGACAGCGGGCATCCTTGTCTTGTTCCAGTTCTCAGAGGGAATGCTTTCAACTTTTCCCCATTCAGTATTATGTTGGTTGTGGGTTTGTTATAAGGTGCTTTTATTACGTGGAGATATGTCACTTGTATGCAGATTTTGCTGAGAGTTTTAATCATAAATGGATGCTGGATTTTGTTGAATGCTTTTTCGGCATCTGATAAGATGATCATGTGATTTTTGTTTTTGATTCTGTTTATGTGGTGTATTACATTTGTTGACTTGCGTACGTTAAACCATTACTGCATCCCTGGTATGAAACCCACTTGATTATGGTGAATTATCTTTTTGATGTGTTGTTGGATTCGGGTAGCTAGTATTTTGTTAAGGATTTTAGCATCTATGTTCATTAGGGATATTGGTCTGTAGTTTTCTTTTTTGGTTATGTCCTTTCCTGGTTTTGGTATTATGGTGATACTGGCTTCATAGAATGATTTAGGGAGGATTCCCTTTTTCTCTATCTTGTGGAATAGTGTCAGTGGAATTGATACCTGTTCTTCTTTGAATGTCTGGTAGAAATCTGCTGTGAATCTGTCTGGTCCTAGAGACCACTGGCAAGATTCACCAAGAAAAGAAGAAAGAAAATCTAAATAAGCCCAATTAGAAATAAAATGGGAGATATTACAGCTGACACCACAGAAATACAAAAGATCATTCAAGACAACTATGAATACTTTTATGTGCACAAACTAGAAAAACTAAAGGAGGTAGATAAATTCCTGGAAAGATACAAACTTCCTAGCTTATATCAGGAAGAATTAGATACCCTGAACAGACCAATAACATGTAGCAAGATTGAAATGGCAATAAATAAATTACCACTAAAAAAAAAAAAAAGTTCAGGAAAACTATGTTTACAAAAGGTAAATATACTGGCCAAGATCACACAGCTATCAAATGGTAGAACTGTGTTTTCTCCTCCTCTTCTAAGGACACTAGTCATGCTAGTCATTGAGTTTAGAGGCGACTCTAAATCCAGTATGACCTCATCTTAAAATCCTTAACTTAGTTTCATCTGCAGAGAAGACATTTACAAATAAGGTCATATTCAGAGGTTGTGAGTGGACATGTCTTTGGGGGCTACTCTTCAACTGACTGACTGGCCTAAATAATCCTATGTGATCTGGTTGACTCTTGACCTCATCTCCTCTCACTCTCTTTCTCTCTGCCCCAGCCTTGCTGCTGGCCTCCTCCTATTTCAGTAATATATGGTGTAAGTGTTGACGTTTGTGACTTTGCCCTGGCTTTTGCCTGGAACACTCTGTTGATAGCCCAGGTTTTATGCCTTGACTGCCTCAAGTCTTTTATCAAACCTCACCTTCTACCCTGACAACCCTCCTCAAACCTCAGCCTCACCTCCAGCATTGCCAATTCCTTTTAACAGAACCTATGCTACATTTTTATCTTCCATAAAACCTACTGTCTTCTAAAATTCTATTAATTATTTATGTTTATGTTTTACTGTGTGTATTAGCCCACAAGGATATAGACTGCAAAGGGACAGAGATCTAACTGTAATATTCCATGATGTATTCTAAGACAGCAAGTTTCTTCAGTGCCAAGTTTGTATAATGTGCTAGGTTCTTCACGACACCTTTGCCAGTAATGAAATAAATCAGCTATTTTAGAAGTAAAATACCTCTTCCCTAATCTGTTTACCAAACTGCACTAAAATAAAGGTTGTATTTCTATACAAATTCACAAATAATTTATTGAAACTATGAAAGCATGTTGTGAGCTTGGTAAACATTTTAGATGAACATGTGGAATCTTGAAATCTTAATGTGAACTTATTTCTATATGTGAACTTATATCCAAGTACAGGAAATCAATAAGTGGAAGTATGGCTTCTGACCTCCTCAGCAAGCTTCCTCTGTGTATGAAGTACCAGAGCCGCCTTAAACAACATGACCATCCATGCATTTCCAAATAAATCAGTTGGTCTGATGCACATAACCGATTCTGCTGAATTTTAAAGCTGAACACAGTATTTCTTTGTGAATATATTTTCTTTTTTTGTTTGTTTGTGTTTTTTTTTATTATTATACTTCAAGTTCTAGGGTACATGTGCACAACGTGCAGGTTTGTTACATATGTATACATGTGCCATGTTGGTGTGCTGCACCCATCAACTCGTCAGCACCCATCAACTCGTCATTTACATCAGGTATAACTCCCAATGGCATCCCTTCCCCCTCCCCCCTCCTCATAACATCACCCCTTGTGTGATGTTCCCCTTCCCAAGTCCGAGTGATCTCATTGATCAATTCCCACCTATGAGTGAGAACATGCGGTGTTTGGTTTTCTGTTCTTGTGATAGTTTGCTGAGAATGATGGTTTCCAGCTGCACCCATGTCCCTACAAAGGACATAAACTCATCCTTTTTTATGGCTGCATAGTATTCCATGGTGTATATGTGCCACATTTTCTTAATCCAGTCGGTCACTAATGGACATTTGGGTTGATTCCAAGTCTTTGCTATTGTGAATGGTGCCACACTAAACATAGTTCAAAGTAAACTTTCAGGGATCATGAGAAACAATTTTAAATAAAATGTTGATGATATAATGGTCATAACGAATCATTAGTAAAATTATGTTGTATGCATAGAACTCTAATTTCTTTCTACATTTAAAAATAATATACCACCACAGTTAGGTACTAAATATAATTACTGTGAATTTTGGCTTCTCTATATAAATGAAGGAAAAAAATGTAATAATAAAAGTAATGTAGGTCAAACTCCTTGCATCCCCTCTGAGTTGAAAACCAATTGGAAAAATATGTACTACTGGAATTAGAATGATGATAAAAATGCATAGATACATGTGTATGAACTTATATTAATATATTTACCTTACATATTATATAGGTTTACATATGAATAGTATATATAATATATATTATATAGGTAATTATATGAATGTAAATATATGTGTGTGTGTATATATATATATACCCATATATATGTATGGATATACATGTGTATATATGTGTGTATACATAAATATATGGGAATACATACAATTATTATTCAGTGTTTATGGGGATTGATTCCAGGACCCCTGCAGATAGCAAAATCTACAGATGCTCAAACCCCTGATATAAAATGGCATAGTATTTGCATATAACCTAGATACATCCTTCTGTATACTTTAAATCATTTCTAAATGACTTATAATACCTAATAGAATGTAAGTGCTATGTAAATGGTTGTTGTACGGTATTTTAATGCTTTATTTTTATTTTCATTTTAAAATATTTTCATCCATAGTTGGTTGAATCTGCTGAACTCATGAGTAGGTAGGGCCAGCTGTGTAGCTAATTACTGTTTAAATTGAATTACTGTCACGTGGCCAGGTTCAGCCTTCTTTAATTTGCCTTTTTGTTTAATCCTTGTGATAGTTACCTGCTAACTGGGAGATTGCCAAGCAGATAGCTTTCTGGCTAGCTGCTAGAGGCAATTACTTCCTAATTCCTATAAAGCCCTCTTGGTAATGACAAGGAAAGATGAGCCTTAAGAGATGGAAGGTCTAGTAGGGTTGTTGAAGTTGCCACAGAAAGATTCTAATCTCCTGGGGAGAAGAATATAATTTCCTCATGGAAACACAATGAGTGGGGAGCGAGAAACCCCCTAAAATATACCAGGAGAAAGAGAAAAATCTCTTTGGGTCTCTGTGGTATGATCTAAAAAGTATTCAAAGAATTTACCTGGTCCAAAATGCCTTCACCCTTTTTCTTTTCTTTTCTTTCCTTTTTTGTTGTTGTTGTGTGTTTGTTTGATTTTGTTTTTAAATTTTAAGTCCAGGGGTACATGTGTAGGTTTGCAACATAGGTAAACTTGTGTCCTGGGGGTTTGTTGTATAGCTTATTTCATCATCCATGTATTAAGCCTAGTACTCATTAGTTATTTTTCCTGATCCTCTTTCTCCTATATTAGGCAAGTTCCTTTGGCAAAGAAAGTTTAGTGTACGCATTGCTTCTACTTGAACGAGCACATTAAACTGTATGTCATTCATTCACTCATTCATTCATTCATTGTTACTGGGCTGCAAACAGGCTACTGAGGCAGGACTCCGAAAACAATAATCAGCTTTTAAGTGACTGCCCAGTAAAATAATAATAATACATAATAACAATTTTGAAATGAGTTCTTAGAGACAACTGAAAACTTACTTGATCTTAGACATTTTTTTTCCATTCTTTTATCATCCATTGAATCCCTTCAGGATGTATTTCCAATCTTTGCCACTCACTTTAAGCCATGTATTTTAGTAAAACACCTTGTACCTTTTTCTTGACAAACACTTTTTATTACTTCCAGTTTCCTGCTGTGAGAGTATAAGGAGCTTTATCCTTTCTTCTCACATTTCATCGAGTCCAGTTTGCATTAATTATTCATTTTCTGGCTCTTGATTTAGCTTAGCAGCATATTGAACTTCTCCTAAATTAAACTAAAGCAAAAATAACAAACAAAACTTCTCCCTCAGGCTTATGATCACTTTCGTCTCTGTCGTCTTTTCTCTCCTTTTCATAACTGAAACTGGTATATGTTTTCTGCTTTCTGTAGTTCTTTTTCTGCTTCTTCTCTAGTGGCATACACATATTTGCATTGACTTGCACCACTGACATCATAATACTTTTTTAATGGAGATCAGTAACTACCCTCTGTTAACCAAATTGGGGGAGGGGAAATACCCTCACGACCCTATTTAAAAATATTCCCTACTTGCTTCCTACACTCTGGCAGTTATTCCTAATCACCCTCCCTGTTTTATTTTCACTTTATAACACTTACCGTCATCTGATGTACCACAAATTTTATTTCTTAGACTTGTATAATATGCCTCCATTTACTAGAAATTAAGCTTCGTGGAAGATAAATTTGCTTCTTTTCTGTTAGGGGCTGAATCCCTTACCTCTAGAGTGGTACCTGGAGCATACCAGGCACTCAGTAAACATTTGTTGAATGAACAAATAATGAGTCTTCACTATTCTTACCAGAAAAAAAAAAGAATTATTGAATGGATTAAATTGCAATTAATGTTAATCATATTTAGGTACATAAACGCTTTAAAATTGTAGAATATATGGGCTTATTTGGCTTCTTTAGCTTCCTTCTCCATTTTTCCTTTACTTCCTGAAACTTCTTTAATAAATGATCATTATTAGTAATATATTTTTTGGTTTTGTTATTACTTGGTCCTTTCTCTTTATTTAATTCACAATGACATTTTATTACCTTAGGATTATAGTCTCTACCACTTTTACTACTTCTGAAATTATAGAGGAGATGATAAATGTACCTGCAAACTAAGAAACATGTAGCAAAATCATATAAATAACTTTAAATCTGCAAATAAAAACATGATTTGTAATACATTTATAAGATGTACTTTTCTTTTTTCCTTTTGTTGTTTTGAGAGGGATTCTCCCTCCATCACTCAGGCTGAAGTGCAGTGGCGAGATCTTGGCTCACTGCAACCTCTGCCTCAAGCAATTCTCCTGCCTCAGCCTCTCCAGTAGCTGGGACTGCAGGCATGCGCCACCATGCCCAGCTAATTTTTGTATTTTTAGTTGAGACAGGGTTTCACCATGTTGGCCAGGCTGGTCTCGAACTCCTGACCTTAAGTGATCCACCTGCCTCGGTCTCCCAAAGTGCTAGGATTACAGGTGTAAGCCATCGCGACTGGCCAAGATGTACTTTTTGAACTTCTTCACATCACAGCACACATAAAAATGGTATTGGAATTATATCATCTGTCAAACTAGGATAAACAGAAGGTGATACTCTCAGCTGGTAGTGACGGACTGTGAACTGTAACTGACCCATCCATCATGTGGGTAAAGGAATCAATTTCTTGGCATCCTGTGCTATTCATGAAACCCTGGAGTGCTTCACTTCACTGTTTAGAAAGTTCTGGCTAATACTGTTGCTGGACAAAAGAGTGTTTACAAATCAATTAGAAAACAAAATGAAATTTAAAAATGGAGTATAATAGTAGAAAGGCAAGCTAACAGAAAATATATTTCAAGCTCAATAATAAAGTCATGAAAATTTAATATTTATGTATTTTTCTCAATTACACTGATAAATATTTTGCAAACATACTGTATTAGTATGAGTGGCTAAACTGATAATATATATAAATACTAAAATTGCTCTTTTATTGTACTAGCCATTCAAGCCAGCCAGGAAATCAGTCCTTGTCAACATCAGTATAATGTATAAAGATAAATGAAGGAGGAGTTAGCAAACATTTCAAAAGCTTATTGTCTTTCATTGTATTAGAAAACTAAAATGTGACATTGATTAAAATAGTAAAAATTTGAGTATGATTCAGATATTCATTAACAGATGATTGGTTACATTATATATGAAAATAATGGCACATGTGTAAATATGCACTGACATGTAAAAATACCAATATATTCCTTTAAGTAAAAAATATATGAATTATAAATGATATAATAGTTCCAGACATAGAACGTATATTATGATACCATATGGGATACACACACACACACACACACATACATATTTGTGTATATTTTGCAATATACACACAGAGAAAAATAAACTTTTTATAATGGGGTTGAGAAGATGGAGTTCTTTTGATAGGACATTTAATATCTAATTAGCACATAGATGGAAGAACCAATGTTTATGTTGTGTTACTGTCAATCACCTCTCTTTGAAAACTTTGCACATATTGTCTTAATCCATAATATTAGAGTGTTGTAGAAGTATGACCTTCATTATTATAATGAGAAAAACTAGCTTTAGTAGCTAACATGGTAAAGAAGCCTGTTCATAAATTAATCATAGTGTCTTCTACTACTATAATTCTTACCCCTCTTTCCTTATACTTCACAACAGATTTTTGTCAACTTTGTAATGAGCTTCATTGTTTTACACCTGTTTGACTAAAAATTTTCCACTGGCTGAATTTTCTATCAGCAGACTCATTGACCTCTTACATATTCCTCAAGGTCTGTCTAAATTATTTTGTGTTTTGAAGCTTTCAATTACTCCTCTTCCCCAACAATATCTCATATACTCTCTTTCCTGTCATTAACCCTATAGTTCTTCTGTTTTTGCATTTATTATACTTTAGTGATTCATGAGTTACCTGAATATGTTTGATACTTAGCAGGGAGAAAGGAACGAGGGGAAAAAAGGAAAAATGGAGGCAGATAAGGAAGGAAGGGGGAAAAATGTGAGGGGAAGTAAATGAGGGAGGGAGAGTGGTAAAAATGATGAAAAGAAAGATGGGGGAGACAGAAGGAAGGAAGGAATGAAGGACAGAAAGAAAATTAAGAGAAGAAAAATGAAATATTAATTATAGGCTGTACGCAGTGGCTCACACCTATAATCCCAGCACTTTGGGAGGCCAAGGCGGGTGGGTCACCTGAGGTTGGGAGTTCGAGACCAGCCTGACCAACATGGAGAAACCCTGTCTCTACTAAAAATATAAAACTAGCCGGGCATGGTGGCATGCATGCCTGTAATCCCAGCTACTCAGAAAGCTGAGGCAGGAGAATCACTTGAACCCAGGAGGTGGAGGTTGCGGTGAGCTGACATTGCACCATTGTACTCCAGCCTGGCCAACAAGAACGAAACTCCATCTCAGAAAAAAAATAGTTATTATTACAGCTATGAGCTTATTGAAAAAAATATTTTTTAATGCACAGTGTCTTTAAAAACTTAAGTAGGACACAGTTTACAGTTAGAAAAATTCTGGAACAGTTTACAGTTAGACAAATTCTGGAACACATGACACTGCCAAGAAGAAAAAAGTTTACATATGAACACTCAGGGGTTCAAAACAAATGGTGAAAGTTAGTAGTTATTTTTGTTTTGTTTTGTTATGTTTTGTTTTTAAGACAGGGTCTCGCACTGTTGCCCAGGCTGGAGTGCGATGGCATGATCATGGCTCATTGCAGCCTCATCCTGCTCAGTTGAAGTCATTCTCGCTCCTCAGTCCCTGAAGTGGCTGGGACTGAATGTGTGCATCACTATGCCTGGCTAATTTTTAAAAATTTTCAGAGAGACAAAGTCTCATTATTTTGCCCAGACTGGTCTTGGATTTCTGAGCTTAAGCAATTCTCCCTTCCGAAGTGCTTGAGAGTAGTGTTAATAACTAAAAAGGATCTGGGGTAACAAAATTTAGTCTTCTGTATTTTGGAATTATTCTAGACTTGTCCTTAAAACTGTGCTAGCTCATCTACATCTCCCCACAGTCTTTCTTTATTCAGCAAATCCAGTAAGTCTGGGCTGCTTTTCTTAGACCATTCTGTTTTATACAAGGCATTGTTTTACAGTAAGCAGAAAAATAGCTCAACATAAATGTGAGTTTTCTTGACAGTTTCCAATGACAGAATTTCACCGAGTGTGCGAGGGGTCTGTGGCACATTTGAACCTGATATTTGAAATGAGATTTTCACTTTTAAAGTAGTCTAAAATTGTCTCCAAGACAATTTCCATGAAGGCAACTCACAGAACCTCACCAAGTCTTGTCTGTCAAATCAGTGAGTAAATATACATACTAGTAATTATGTATATTGTAGAGTCAACATAAAATAACCTAACAGAGGCCGGACGCAGGGGCTCACGCCTGTAATCCCAACACTTTGGGAGGCTGAGGCGGGGGGATCACGAGGTCGGGAGATCGCGACCATCCTGGCTAACATGGTGAAACTCCGTCTCTATTAAAAATACAAAAAAATTTGCCGGGCGTGGTAGTGGGTGCCTGTAGTCCCAGCTACTTGGGAGACTGACGCAGGAGAATGGAGTGAACCCGGGAGGTGGAGCTTGCAGTGAGCTGAGATGACACCACTGCACTCCAGCCTGGGCAACAGAGCGAGACTCCATCTCAAAAAACCAAACAAACAACAACAACAAAAAAAAACCATGTATATATCCTAACAGATTCTGCTTTTCAAACCAAGATCCAGACTCTTTGTATTGCTAGTACTTAAACAACTCTTCTGTGAATATTTGCTTTATTCTTGTATTTCTGGATAAAATGTTTATCTCATTACTTTTCTCATATTTTGGATGATATTTTCATGAGAGATTTTTAGATAGATTTGTGTTTTTTCATTTCTGAAATTTTGAATGAGCCCACTATTAAAACCACGTTTTAAGACTTTGCATTTGTTTAGATATCAAGAAACTTTGAGTATTAAAAAGAAATTAAATTAAATCTATATAAGTTACATATTTTGGAGACTTTGCTAATATCAAAAAATCTTGTTTTGCTCTATTAAAGCATGACTAACATTTTCTTTGTTAAAAGCCAAAAATGTCTTGGCCCATAAGCTTCCCACTAATATTCTTAAAACGTTTCATTGCAGGATTCTGAATTCAAAATATTTTTTTTCTCTTTAAATAAACTACTTTTCCTTTTGGTTTTAAAATTTAATATATATTTTAATGACTCCTAGTATATATCAAGCCCTATTTTGAGCTTTTGGGATTAATTACACAAGATAGACAAGATAGCGCTTGGGATGAATTAAACTAGATCATTACACAAGATAGGGCTTGGGCTTACATCCTAATTTTTAGGAGTCATTATGTTGAAATCTCAGCAGAGTAAACCACATCTGTGGTTCTATATGAGCAAACTTCATATTTTTCTTGGAATTTCACCATAGGTTCATTGTGTCCTTGTGTTATATAGATGACTTAGGTAGATATAACATGTTCAGGAATTTCTAATTTGGACACCGAAATAATATCTTGGAGTTGTCATGGAGATCATAACATTGCATTTGCTGTGGGATCCCAAGACCTGGTATATATATAGATTAATCACTGAATATATCATGCATTTTACAAAAACAGTGATTCTTCTGACTTCCAGTAAAATTTTGAAAATTGTTACAAGTTGCCTCATATTGTTTTATAGAATAAAGAGATGGAAGACGAAATGAAGAGTAAAGAAATTCATTTAAAAAGAGAAGGTGCGGCCGGAGAAAGAAAGAAAACATGAGATCAGTAGCCCCTTACCTTTTTGGTGTTTATGACACAATTCCACATACAAAATTTTAGACTGGTCATACGAAGGCATTCTGACATAATCCTCTCACAAATTTGTTGAGATATATTTTGATTTTCTCTTGATGGGAAAAGAATGGAAAAATCACATTTCAGAATAGTTTAGAAAAAAATCATCTCATTATCTTTGGGGCACCTTTATTTCAAAATCCTTAAAGTACTATACAAATATCTTTTGAAATAGTGCGATCACTCTCTAAAGACATACTGTAAAGTGGAAAAAAATGATCAAGAACATCTACAGCCATTTCCTTAAGTCTGAAAAGAACTGCATGCAAATATAAAGCAGGTATTCCTTCTAAGAGTTACAAAGAAGTACCACAATATTTTAACAAAGATAAAAGGAGGAAAGAAACATATGAAGTGGGGAAAGACGTGATACTGTAATGACCTTGCACAAACATACTCAACTGGGAACCACTGTTTGAACCACTGTTTGGTGGTCTCATCACATCTCTTTTCTGTGGTATTTCTCCAGTTCTTTCACTGAACAGGACCTAATGCCTCTATGCTGTGCAAACACATTTCTGAGGTCAGAAACTTCAGAACTCAGGATCATTTTGGTATCTGTTGGGCAACTGAAAGAGGAAAAAAGAGTATATATTAAAGATGATAAGAAAAATGTTGAAAATGTTAGAGTACCTGAGCAATAGACAGCAAACATAGAATTCAATACCAAACAACAATGAAATCAAAGAAAAAACTGAATAAACATCCACACCAAAAGCTGAGATTATAAGTGTTGAGAAGTCAGTGAAGATTTTGCTGCAAATAGCAATGGGGCAATTGTGAATAACAATAATTAGTAATGGTTATTAGCCCTTTTTGAAGTAGGTTATAATACAAAATGTGGCTGCAAAGATTTATTTTTCTTTGTTTATATTAGTTGTCTTTAGGAGAACCATGAAAACAAACAAAAAAATGAAAAGACTGAGAAAATGGGAGAGTCAAATTACTGGATAATATAGGGTAAAATGTAGAATTATTATAGAACAAGAATCATAAGCCCTTCAATGCAGGTTCACAGGCTGGATTATAACATAAAAATAGAATGCAATAAATAGAATGAGATTAATATAGTCTGTACAGTGGAGATACTAGAAAGGATTGTTAACAGAAAATGAAGAAAATATACTTCCAACAAATCACATTTGGTGCTCAGCCTAAGGAATTGTGAAGCAGAAAATAAACGATTGTTCTGTAATGACACTGGGGATGAAAAAGGTACATGCTTTCTAATTGCCATAGAAACAAATGCTAATAATTTCAGCATAAAGATTGGACTTTCAAGTCAGTAAATTCAGTCTTCGGTATGCTTAGTTTCACTAAATTTATTACAACACCTACTAATTATTCCTAAAGTAGAAGTTTAACAGACGTGGAAATTGGGCACACCATTACTCAAAATCAAGTTTATCTTAATTTGCTGTAAGTGGGGGTAATACAGAAATGAATGATTGGGAATTTGTTTTCATCAAACATTACAGCTGCCATTAAATTAAGAAATAATTTAAAATAGGCCTTTTTTGTAGCATTCAACAAGGATGGATATAAATGCTTACAAATATTGTTTTTCTCTGCTAACTGGTTATACGAAGGTGATGAAATGGCTTAGCAAAAAAACTCAGCAGAAGTAAAATGAGACAAAAAATCTCACAAAGGATGAATTTGAAAAAATTGATAAATAGGTTGAGAGAAAATTACATCAATAATGCTAAGTGAGGAAAGACATAAGAAATTCTTAAGTTCTTACGAGTCAAAACAATGAGAATAAGACGATTTATGTAACTCCCATTATCTAGCTTTTAGGACATTTTTTTCTGGTCTAATAACCCAGATACGGATGTTGCCACATTAGCTAACTTTCCTAACTTTCAGTTTTCTTTTAGCTTCTGAATTGAGTAGCGTAAATTTTAGATCATCCCTTTTATTGTATGAGTTTGGTAATATATTAAATAGTTTTATTATACTTTTCCCAAATGTTAAAGTATTTGTTGTAGGTCTGTTCCTAGGTTTCTTAGGTTGCCATGTGGTTGAAATTAAAAGTGTTAGTAGATATGTAATGTTAATATACAGTTGAGATTGTCATGAAAGGAATTCAGAAATGCTAGTAGATATGTAATGTTAACATACAGTTGAGATTGTCATGAAAGGAATTCAGAAGTGCTAGTAGATAGTTAACATGGAGATGCAAGTTACTATTCCAAACCTACAGTTATGAAGTGTACATTTGGGACATCCAATTATGTTTTTCTGGTAAATTTCTAAATACAATGTGGGGATTCCACTAAACTGTTGACTGGTTTTGTTTTTTATACATTTTGGACTACGTTTAGCAATAGTGTTCAGCTATCCAAACCATCAGTGGAGAAGAATGCTTTTTATTTTCTGTATCTTTATTTTTAATTCTTTGTGGACCAATATTTTATAAAATATAAATTTATTGTTGCATGTTTACATTTCTGTGAAAGTAAATATTTAGCTGCAATTGCTGTATTTACCTTGTGGTTGATCATTAATTGATAGTTTGCAGACTTGGAAAACTGACACCAAACTGAGAACTACTTTTAAGAGTATTAGGTAAAACAATGAGACAAACCATTTTATAAGCAAAATATGATAAAATATAATTTCTTTTCTATAAAAGCGGATGTGTAATCTTCCTAATAGCACGATGAATATAATCATACTACCAGAAGTCTGTTCCTCTCAGAAACTAATTCTGTCTTTTGGTTTTCTCTCAGGAATCCCATTTCTTGAATAACTGAATTCTTAAGATTAATGCTTTAAAAGGAGCCACTTCTTAGACCCAACCCATTTTCTACTCTTCACATTTTTTAAACGTTAGGCCTCAGTTCTCCAGCCCTCAGGAAGAACTTCCAATAGCCCAAATTGTGATAGAATACTTTAATATGACAACAAATGCCTCAATGGTATACATAACCTTGAACTGCTTTTCTTAATATGTAACATTTCTCCCAAAACTTTCCATCCCAGAATGAAAGCCCAATGAAGGCAGGGCATGTGTCTTTACCCATTCACCTTGAATTCACAACACCCAGCAAACTGCCTAGCATGGCAAACATAGCCTACGAAACAACTGGGACAAAAGGATGAGGACTCAGGGAGAACATTATCAGGACCAGGAGGAAACAAACGCTTTGACAAATAATATGGCATGCATGATAAAAATATTTGAATCTCTGATTAAAAACCTGATTAATATAAATAAAAATCTAGTTCTTTTTTCTCCCAACTTTATTGAGATAATTGACAAATACAAATTACATATATTTAAGTTGTATAATGTGATATTTCAGTATACATGCACATTGTGAAATGATTACCGTAATCAAATTAATTACCTATCTATCATCTTACATAGTTACCTTCTTTGTGTAAAACAAGTTCTCAACTTGATATCTACTCATTTAGCAAATTTCAAGAGTACAATACATCATTAGTAACTCTAGTCACCACGTTGTATCGTTATTTTTATGTTTATTCAAAATATTGTAAATATTACTTCTATGTGACAATTAGGTAATTTTAGAATGTAAGAATCAAAATTAAGGAAGGGGAAAATAAAGATAATGATTACAGTTCATGGAACAATCCCCAGATAATATGTATTTATTTCCAAATTTGACCAAGTAATCAATTGATCAACGAAAACAATAATCATTGGAGAAATAATTGGAGGAAGGAGTGAAAAAAATAATCTTAGGCGTAATCAAAGAGTAAAAAAATTGAGTTATAAGTCTATTTTCCTAACTATCAGAAGAATTTATACTTGAACAATTTAAAATTATATAAAGAAATGAATATATGCCTCACTGCCTAGAACTTCCGAAGGAAGAAATTGACTGTGTGCTCCATTTTGGACTATACTTGCCAATCGCACTATGAACTGAGTCGAAGATCCCTTAGGTCAGTATTCAAACTTCTTCCATGTTACAATTCCTTTCCCAGCAGAAACCCTGAGTTTTATCTGTACGACGTCTCTCAGGTAGGATCTTACAGCCAAGAAACAGGATAATGTCTCTCCATATGTCTTGCTCGACCGTATTATCTTCTTTAGGTATTTCAGGAAGCCAGCTTGATCCTGGGAAGGAGTATCAAAAATAACAATTTAACTCCCATACTTCTCACGTAACCCTGCCTTATGTTGGATCTTTTTGGTGACATGAAAACTGTCACCCAAATGCTCTTTTTTTCCTCATAATTTAGTAGGCACTTTCATACTCACTATTCTACTTAATCTTCAGTAAACTGTGAGATGTATATTGCTCTCTCCAATCTACAGGAAAGTAAACTGAGTCCCAAGCAGACTAAATCAGTAAGGCCTGCAAGCTAGCAGAGTGGCCAGATGTGCTGCCACACTTTTCCTACAGTAAACTATTTCTTTTATAACATAAAACACAGAATTTTATTTCTGAATCCAAGTAATGAGATCGTTAATATCCATTTCAAATTTACCAGTATTGACCCATACCCGGAGTAACATTGTAAAACAAGTGAAAATTTACTTTCGTGCCCTTTTCTTTTCTCAATATTTCTCTGTCCGAGGCATCTTGGGGCCTTCACTCTACTAATTGAATTCAAACCCTCTGTGAAGGCAGCTTTCGTAGGTGCGGTTGTAGGCTCTAAATCATTTTGAATAGTCTTTCAGTTCTTTACTATTATCTTGCTTATACTTCTAATATAATGAGATCATTTATTAAAAATATAGAATTTCTACATTGACATACAACATTAAATAGTCTGAATACTGTATAGTTTTTCTCTACAGGACAACAGCTGCTCAGTCTTATTACATTCATCTGTAACTCAGTTACTACATATGTTACTTCTTTTAGGAAATGTCTGTCTTAAAGGAGGCCTTCTGGCAAGAATGCGTTTCCTCATGCTGATATAAAAGCGTGTGTGTGCATACATGTGCATTTTATTGGAAGATCTGGTCTAAAGCTAGCACCTCTGCTTATTTTTACTCTCTAGACATGCTATGGAATCTCCCCAAGTACCATTTGAATATTAAAATAAATTGCCCTCACTTACAGGCCATTTCTGGTGATAAAATTAAATGGCCCTTTGGAAGCCATACAATAAATAAGCATGTTTCCAGTATTATAGAGAAATGATTTAAGTTTTCTTATATTAAAGGAGGTCAGAGAAAGATAAGGTTTTGTTAACCAGGGCAGTTCCAAGTCTTTTAGCCACACTGATCAAGTTATGTGTATTCAATCCACTGAAAATGTGTAATATGCAGTGTGAGCCAATTTCATGCACACTTTCATTGCTGTCAAAGACTTGAGGTGGTGCATCTGAATCGTTTGAAATCTCAAGATATGTTCTTAACTGTTATTCCAAGGAAATACCTAAATGAACAAAATGTAGCTTTAATAAATTCACTTTTTTTTTTTATTAAGGAGTTACTTAAAAGTGTTAAGCCTAGATCTGATTGAAAGGAACTAAAATCCTGTGAAAGATGTCAACTGTTTTACTTACAGTAATGTTCTTGTTAGTAGAATGATAAGATTTCCATGATGACATGCATGTTTTTCTGACTTAATGTTTTATTTCATCTCTGATATTTTCAGGACCTATGGCAATTTGGTTTTTTATTAAAATATGCATTCATCATTCACACTAATTCTCCTTTTGTAATAGCGTTAACTCATTGGCTCAAACTTATTTCTGGGTCTTTTCTTCATACAATTTTTGCAGTGAGAAAAAACGTAATACATTTGTGTTTATTTCTGAAAGCTCTCATATTCTGTTGTGACAATTTTTTATTAATTTGGATAATCCATTATAATGCAATTTTGGAACTTATTTGAAACATGTATTTATATTTAAATGAATCATGAACACTTTTGAAGCATTATTTAATGTTCTGTTTTTCATTCATGGCAAGGGACTCAATGAATCAAGGGGTATTTCTTTGAAACTCATTGAAATTATAGAACAGTTTTACCTCAGGCGTTTGTAAAAACACTCTCCCATTAATAAAAGAAAGATATAAGTAGCAGGATAATTTTGTAAAATCTTCAAGCATCTCATTAAGCACAATTTTCCAAAATATTATTAAATGAGCTAAGAAATGAATAAAAGTGACTTCCTTGAAGTGCATTCATAATTTTAAGTATCTAATCAGCATTTCTAGCAACAATAATTTCAAAGTAGGTTACCAGTCACATTAAAACTTCCAATTCTGAATTTATGATCACAATTTCATGGTGTTTTATGGTAATAATTGTTATTAAATGTTTCAAATACTAACATACGGCTTTGTTTACCTGTCTCTTCATGTACTAACTACAAGCCATTTTCCCCATTTCCAAAAAGGGCCTTAAGGTATCACATACTTGAATCATGATTGGCCAAGCTTATTGTTATGCTATTATAATAGATTAATTACATTTTGTGCTTGTGGTTATAGCATTGGTTGGAGGCGACATATCACACATTTTCTCAGCTATCCTTAAACTATTTTAAAATTCCATGACTTGTTAATACTTTTGAGGAGATTTATAAGTTTAATTAAATGATGGTCTTTTAATTTGGCTAAATTTATCTCAAGCAGGTTCCAAAGATAACACTTAAAATCCCTCAGACCCATCCTTCAAAATTTCTGAGGATGGGGACCTAGGAATTTAACTTGTACTCTCCAGGGAGTTCTTATGCATACTCAGTGGAAGAAACACCAATTTAAGAGCATCAGGACCATAGTGTCATATGTATATAATGTATCTAAATTAAATAACATCTAGATAAACAGCTGACAACTGATTAGGAATGTAAAATCAATTTTTGGTTTAAAGGATGTCTCGTGTGTGTGTGTGTGTGTGTGTGTGTGTGTGTGTGTGTGTGTCCGTTTATTTCTGTGCTATGTTATTTTTTGCCTTTTGTTTTCTAATCTCTTAAAATTCATGTGCAAGTCACATTATATAGCTAAGACTGTATACATTTATCTGATGTTAAAACTAACACGGATCTCAACTGTTGTGAAAGGTATAAATTCAAATAATGTTATTTATTTTCATGGGGTATTTTGGGAAACAGTCTAGATTAATAATCTAAAGAACAACAGGAGAAGGAAGCAGTCTTGCAGAAAAGTAGGTGATGAGTTTATTTAACATGCTTTTATTGTAAACTTACAAAGTTCTAGATGACTGGATATATCAGAGAGCAAACCAAATCAAAAAAAGACTCTGTTCTCCTAGGATTTATGTTTTTTCTAAACCATATATGTATGAATGGGTTTGTAAAACAGACTCTTGGTTAGAATGTGGGTGTATTTTTATAGGATGACAGATGACAAACAGGCATAGACAAAGAAAATGAGATTTTAGTGCTCTTGAGAAAAGGAAATAGGCAAAGGGGTAAAATGTGCTTTATTTTTTATTTTTTATTTTTATTTTATTTTATTTTATTTTTTTTTTGAGACGGAGTCTCGCTCTGTCACCCAGGCTGGAGTGCAGTGGCCGGATCTCGGCTCACTGCAAGCTCCGCCTCCCGGGTTCACGCCATTCTCCTGCCTCAGCCTCCCGAGTAGCTGGGACTATAGGCGCCCGCCACCTCGCCCGGGTAGTTTTTTGTATTTTTTTAGTAGAGACGGGGTTTCACGTGTTAGCCAGGATGGTCTCGATCTCCTGACCTCGTGATCCGCCCGTCTCGGCCTCCCAAAGTGCTGGGATTACAGGCGTGAGCCATGAAGCATCCATTTAGCTTGTATAAGATTATTGCACTTAAGGGAATCCATTAGGACAATCCACTTATGATAGAAATCCTAAAAGAAAAGGGGAAAGAGCTCTTTCTTTGCAAAGATAGAAGAAAGAGAAAAAAGCAACAAAAAATTTGAACTTAGTGGATAGAGAACTAAATATAAATAACTAAGCTTAAAAAGTAAGGGTATCATTGAGGTATGAAAGGTGAACTAATCTTGCTTATGCAAAGTGTGTCCTGAACTTCCTTAGAATAATCTGTACCCTTTGTTGATTGAACAATTATAACATTACCTAAGAGATTGTCAAAGTAATATCATAAAAGTATATTTTTGTCTTACTGTGCTGCTCTAGTCAGTGATACTATCTCATGCTACCTTATGATTTACAGAAAATATATTGATAAGAATGCTAAAGTTTAAACTTAATGATGTGAACTTGGTCAATTTTTTTAATGCATTGATCTTTATCAAAGCATGACAATTCTTAAAATTTTTATCTTGAAATTTCAGAGCAAAATCTAACTCTTGTCCTTTATAGCAAAACCTTAATATACAAATTATGAATGCTAGTTGTTATGATTTTACTTTTCTCCCATAATGCACACTTATTTAAATGCTACTTGCATTGATAATAATTCATACCAGACAAATATTTATTATTTGTATCCATATCTATCAAGTTTCAGAATGTCAAATACTCTTCAAGTTCAACTATTTTAACTAAAGTTATGCCATCCTTATAGTTACTGCTATTTTGATACCTTGTCACATGTGCATTATTAGTGAACATTTTTATATGCATATTGTGCATATTGTATACATTATTAGCCCTTGTGAGAGATTTCCACCATGGTTGGCTGTAATTTCTTATTAAAATGAATAGCTCAAGAAAATGAAGCAGAGTAAAAGGTTAGGTTACTAATTAAGATGCTCACTGTTGTGCAGTTCCTCAAAGTTAATGCAGAGTATGTGTTTTTACCTGATGACTGGGGAATTATTTAAACAGAACAGCTGCAAAAGGCAAGGCCTGGCAGCATTTATGCTGAGATTATCTATTTTAATTGGAAATGCAATTCATTTGAATATTTCACCACATAATTCAATTCGTATGAACTAGACATTCACATGTACACATACCCAGTGATCTAAAGGGAAACAATAATAGTTGCTGTAGATTGGATGCAAACTATGTGTCACAGTCTACTAAATGCTTTACACATATTTTCTGTAACCCTTACAAAAATACCTTAGGGTCTAAAATATTGTTTGATTTTTCCAGAAGAGGAAACTGAGGCTTCTTTTCTCAATATCATAGAGTTAAGGTTTGCATTTATCAGGTCTATGAGACTGAAGTCTATCGTTATCTTTACATTACTATTTCTCATTGTCAATTAGAGTTTGGTAATACCATATGACACATAATGTCCTTTTCTGCAAATTGATCTTTGAATGGCAATTTTAAGGTCAACACTGGCTTTGTGGGAAGGATGGTCATATTATTGTGAACAAGAGATGCATACCCTTGCATTTAAGAAGAGAGCAGTGTATTCTTACTCGGTATTCTCTTCCCAGCTGTTTACCTCTTTCCTGTCAGCCTCCTTCAGCATTTCTTCAGAGTTCATTTAAGATTGAAATACTTGCTGATTCTCCTTCCCTTCCATCAAATAGGAATGTTTGGAAGTGCTTTTTACTGTACTGGAAAAAGAACCCATTTTTAAGTGTCATGAATTCAATGAAACATGTCACTGAGTTTTATTGATGACTAATATTGAAAGTCTTTATATATAATCATGGGAATACAGAATACTAATATTAAAATAGTATTTACACAAGAAACAAATATTTAATGAGGTTTAAATTATGTGCTAGACCTTTTATTAGGTGGTGGGTATATGATGCTTTACAGTAATAAATATGGCTCATACCCTTAGAAAGCCTAGAGTTTTGGGGAGGTACTATGGAAGTATATAATTATTCTATGTCAGCTTGAACTTTATATGGTGTAGGCAGCAAGTGAAGTATCGCATTCTCAATCTTCCCTCGGTAATGTCATTATAAACTTGATATTGGTTTCAGCATAATTAGGCATTATGCGTAATGAACCAAGATTTTTCTAAATTGAAGTAGACATGACCTTAAGAATTTCCATAAGTAACAGAACACTAATATGTTTTATATATCTAATGGTTAAAAATAATGGTTTCTGTACCAATGTTTATTCAAAAACTTCTACGTTTTTTGTTTTTGTTAAGAGCACAAATAGAATGACTTAGTCTCTTCATTCTATGTAAGAGTTGTAGGGCTGTTTCTAAGGAGAGAACATGCTATGGTCTTATAAATATTAATTAAAATTATTTCTAATTTGAAAAATTAATCTGATGAGTAGCAGAAACAAAACACATTGGTTGGTGCCATAATGGTATTATTTTAATTTCATAGTAGAGTTGTTTAATATCTAAATGTTCTTTAGCTTTTTAAAATATTTTTATCTGGAATTGTAATTGTTTCAAAGAGCACAAGAACTTTCTGAATCTTGTTTTAAAAGCTGCTATTGAAATTTTTTTAAAAGAAAAAGTTGAAGAAAATTTGTCACCATTGTTTAAACTAACAAACTAAACATTTCTACTTTTTAAACTTTTCTCTCAGCTACCAGTGTTCCATTTGAAAAGAAGTTGCAATGAAAGCTTAATTACACTTTTAGAACTCCTATTTTTGTTTGTTTGGTTGATTTTTGTTTATTTTACTTTAAGTTCTAGGATACATGTGCGAAACATGCAGGTTTGTTATGTAGGTATACATGTGCCATGGGGATTTGCTGCACCTATCAACCTGTCAGCTAGGTTTTAAGCCCTGCATGTGTTAGGTATTTATACTAATGCTGTCCCTCCCTTTGTCCCCCAACCCCCAACAGATCCCAGTATGTGATGTTCCCCTTCCTGTGTCCATGTGTAGAACTCCTATTTTTTTTTTATATTAACTTAGAATTACACAGCATTTCACATTACAGTCCAAAAATAGAATTCCATCCTTCTGTGAATTTTGATATAGAACATTTCTACTTGGAGATCTATTTGGGTCATTGAAAATCAACCTTTTCTTGTTTTTTTTTTCTTGTTGCACAAAAGAAGTTAGTTTTACCTTTTGGAGTTATCAAACTTACATACTCAAAATGTGGATATTAAGGCCAATGTCTTGTAATTCAGCAGTCCCCAAATTTTTGGCATCAAGGATAGCTTTTGTGGAAGACAATTTTCCACTGGCAGAAGGAAAGGGAGGAAGGAGATGTTTTTGGGATGAAACTGTTCCACCTCAGATCATCAGGAATTCATTAGATTATCATAAGGAGCACACAATCTAGATCCCTAGTATGCGCAGATCACAATGAGGTTTGCATTCATGTAAGAATCTAATGCCACTGGTCTTACTGGAGGCGGAGCTCAGGCAGTAATGCTGGCTGGTTACTTCCTGCTATGTGGCTAGGTTCCTAACAGGCCATGGAGGGGTACTGGTCCATGGCCTGGGAGTTGGGGACCCCTGTTCTAAAAAACTCATTGATTTTAAGAGAAAGTTAATTTTCAAAGACATTTTTTTCCTCCCATATATTGTGTCGTATTTATTATGTGTATAAATAATTGTTCATATCTGGAAATGAAATTGTTTCCAAATTATTTATATTTGGAATGCAATGTTTTCAAACTGGTTATCTACTTTCCAAGTATGTGCTGCTATATATGCATATTAGTAGATTTTATTTATGTAAGACTAAAAGAGGGATTGAATGAATATTCTCAACAAGTAAACGTTATTTCACAAATATGGTGGTTAGCTGTAGCTATTTTTACTGACACATAATAGCAGGAGTGTCTCAAATAACAATCATTTTATTAATATAATTAATGCTAATTTTGGATCTTGCATCTTTGTACAGAGTAAAAGTTAGACAACTCTCCCTGTCTTTAATTTTCTTAAGTTCCTATGAGGTAGCCATGTAAAACATACTTTAAAGGTTAATATTATGATTTTTTTCAAATTCTTGAAAATTGAGTGATTGGTAATTGAGGCTTCCTCAATTACTAAATGCTAAGTGTCGAAGCTGATCAAAACAGGATATTGAAATATTTACTTAATGATATGATCAATATTCACCTCTAAAGTATATTTTTTAAGCTTTTTAAATCTCATTTTTAGATCCTCAGGTTGAAGGAGAATAAAAGGCCCCCTTCTGTAGGCACATGTGAAAATCTCCAGGAGGAAGTATAATTTGAGAGTCACTGTCTAAAGGACTTGCATTATACATGCTTATATAAATTTTCTAGCATAAGCAAATGCTTAATAAATAATGTGTTGGTTATATAAATGAGTGACTAATTGATTTTTGCCACAGTATCTCTGTAATAATCAATTCAACAACTTAATCCTAAACTTGTTGAGAACCTAACATATGCTAACACTGGGATCTGTGTTGTGTACCAAAACTGAAAGGATCCTGGAACTGAAAACCTAATTAATGAGGCCAACAAACAAAACACACACAGACACACACACACACACTCTCTTATATAATTTAAAAATGTGTTAGCTTTTATGAAGTAATATAAAAATATATTCATAAAAGAGAATAAAAGAATTTTAAATAAAATTCAGGGAATGTCTCAATCATGAGCTAACATTAAATCAGAAACCAAGAAAGTATTAGCCTACTGAATACCAAGAAAAGGCATAAATACCCTAAATTCCGTGTAGGGATTTAGAAAATTCAGGGTAATTAAAGAATGCAGAAGCCTGATAAATAAGATGCCATGCAGGACTAGATGAGAGGAGAGTGGCACTGAGATAACTCACAGCCTGGGACTATCCAAATGCAATGAAATGTTGCTGCAGAGTATTATACAGGGGAGTGATATAAATTGATTTATATAGAAACAGTCATCTAGCCACTGTGGAAAAGAATTGCGACATAAATTTGGAAGTGTAGGAACCAGAACATGTGTGCAGAAGTTCAGAGGAGAGATGGTGGCGACCTGGGTAAATGGAGGGCAGGGGAATGGAGAGTATTAGGACTGATGATCCATTTCATGATTTATTGGATATTAGGGGTGGGACAAGAGGTGGAAATAGAGTAGAAAATTCCCCAGGGTCCAGATGGAGCTTTCTAGGACATTGGGACATATCTGGAGATGGCTGTTTTTGTCTGAGTAGATTCTGTGGTCATAAGATTGATTAAACAGTCTGGACAGATGATTCTGCAAAGACCAAAAGTGCAAATATAGTAGTTCCCTTTGGTGCCCTGTATTGTGATTTGCTTTTAATAGTTTCCTTCTTTCCATAATGTCTAAAAGCACCCTAATTTTTATTTTAATTTCTACTCTAAAAAAATTTATTGGTGTGTGCCCTACACATGCTATTGAAGTAAAAGAGGTAGTTGGAGAATGTGAAAAGGAAGTGAATTCCCTTTAATTAAAATCAATCCCTAAAGTGAAATATCTATTTCCTTCCCCCTTATTTATACATATCATTAGTCTATCATTAAATAACTATCTCTCCACCATATGATACCTACTTTGACACATTCCTCTTAGACAAAAATAAGTGAAAAGCAAAATCATGAGACTCAAGAGGTTCCTTTTCTCCTGACAGTCAGAATTCAATCACTTCTTTCAAGTGTATTTAGGAGGTTTAGGAGCTACTTTGGAAAGAATGAATAATGTCACCATTTGAAAGTCTCTGCTTGACCTAGAGAAATATAAACATAGGAAAAAATGCACCAGCTGAAACTTTTTAAAATGATCTTTCCACAACAAATGGGCATCTTCTCATTCATGATGACAGCCTTTCTCAGTTCTTAACACAAAAACAATATTTTATCTACCTATTTAGTAGGATTAGCATACAACAGTTATGAATTATATGTTTATATATCATATACCTATATTGTAATATATTGATGGAATGCCTCTTTGATTTATATTTATAATCTAATGTTAATATGTTTTACACTTAAAACAGATGTCATATAATAGGTAGGATTATGGAACTACTTACACGGAGACCTTTGTCCTGATCCTGAGTCTACCACCCAACACATAGTCGGGTGATGTTTAGCAACCATCTTAAAATTTTCTGAAACTCAGAGGTTCTTATTTGTATAATATGATAGACAGTATTTCACAAGTTTAGTTTTTAGCTGTGGCACACAGTTAAGAAAACTTGGATCGCTTGAGGTCAAGAGTTTGTGACCAGTCTGGCCAGCATAGTGAAACCCTGTATCTACTAAAAATACAAAAATTAGCTGGGGGCAATGGCATGTGCCTGTAATCCCAGCTACTCAGGAGGCTGAGGCAGGAGAATCGCTTAAACCCGGGAGGCGGAGGTTGCAGTGTGCCCAGATGGCAACACTGTACTCCAGCCTGGTGACAGAGTGAGTCTCCATCTTAAAAAAAAAAAAGAAAAAAGAAAACTCATAACTTATAGAATTTGTCTTATTGATACTCATATGAATGCAGGATAGGCAAGCTCCAAAAATCAAGGCTTAGTCCTGGAGGGTTCTTGGCTTCGCCCATGAAAGAATTCTAAAGCGAGCCACTGATGTTAAATAGCAAATTTTATTGAAGCAGCAGTGGACAGCAGCACCTCCTTGAGAAAGGAGGCTCCCCTCTATGCAGTTGTCACAGAACTGCCTCTCAGAAGCAGTGCTGCACTCATATTTATACCCACTTTTAATTATTTTCAAATTAAAGGGTGGTTTATGCAAAATTTTCTAGAATGAGAGTGGTAACTTCCTGGTTGTCAGGTTGTTGGCATAGAAAGGGGCAGTAATGTTCAGGGATTGCCCTGGCAACGGTAAACTGACATGGCACATGTCTAATGGGGAGGCGCTTCTGCCCTGGACTTGTTTTTGTTAGTCTTTAATTTGGTCTAGTGCCCGAGCCCCACCTGGGCAGTAGAGTTCCACCTCCCAGCTCAGTGTGATGCTAAATCACAGGTTACATTCATTCAACAATGTTTGTTTTCATTGCCCACTGTATTCCAGGTAGTATTTAAGCAGCTGGCTCCCCAACAATGAACAAGACAAATGATATTCCCCTTCTCATGAAATGTGCATCCTAGAGGCAGAAAATAATTAAAAAATAAAAATTTCCGATAAATAATTTCAGAAATCTGTGAGACAGAGAGAAAATGAACAAGAAAATTTGATAAGAAAGTGAATAGAGTGGGACGAGATGGGGATTGAATTCAGATTGACTGATGAAGAGGGCCTCTGTAAGATAAGAACTGAGCCCGGCATCAGAAGTTGGAACCCATCTTGCAAAGACATACAGGCAGAGGGAAGTGTAGAAATCAAGGCAAAGCCTTCTCTGCAGAAAGCATAAGCTTGATATGTTCAAAAAGCACAGAAGATGGGAAACTGTAGTTTACTTAGCAAGCAGTAGAGTTGTAGGAGATAAGATGATGCATATATTTGACGGGTTATTTGCTGTGATTTAACGAAGAGCTATTCATGAATAGCTGAATGTATTTAGCTACTTGTACTTACATGAATGTAAATAAATATAACAAAGGTAATCTAACTAGGATGCTCATTGCACACTTGCTTGCACCTCCCTTTAAACATACCTGCTTAGCTCCCACTAAAGAGAAAAACCTTTTTGAAACACAAATGATTAAGATATTATTCTAATAATAATGCTGAAATGTTATAATGTATTTATAAACAACTAATTTGCCAACTTTAATACTTAACCATTTTAAGTGAAAAATTATATGACATACATCACAACTGTGTAGTACAATATAGTTTGAAATCACAGGCTTGAAAATTAGTAATTTTAAGGCTTTGATATGGTCACAAAACACAGAATCTCAAAGTAGAATTATTTCAACATTTCCATCACATTTAATTCTGTACTTCATCTGTTTTTGAAATGTAAAAACCAGCCACAACATAGGCAGGCATAATTCTTAGCATAAGGCTATATTAAATGCAAATTGATCTGTCTACCATATTTGATATCCTGTTAAAGAGAATATATTATTTAAATAACCAATGATGTGCACATTGAGGTATAATAAAAACAGTTCAGAAGTAAAAAAAAATCTGATGTCATTGTATTTTCTGAGTGCATTTTAGTTTTAATGGAATGTGTATGAGAAAAATAATAGTGGGGAAGACAAAGTAATCATTGTTACCATCATGGCTTTAAATAGCAAAATAACATAAAGCTTAACTATCGCATTAAACTACATTGTATTTGTTGCCTTCCAGTCATAAAAATGAATCTGTGTCATATATTTCAACAGAGGGGACTTAACACGAGGAACTCATTACAGAGGAGTAATGTTAGAAGATGATAACGCAACTCAAAGTGAACACTCACAGTCAGCCCTTAACAAATCTGAGTCTGGGGAGAAGGAAAGGAGTTAACAGGGCCATAGTTCAGGAGCAAGGGCCACATGGAGGAAGAAGACACCTGAGGGTTTGGTGGCTGCCTCACCAGGCTGGATCTGCAATCAGGAAGGACAGACCACCTGGCGAGATCTGCAACCCAGAGGATTTAAAGCCACTGCCAGCAATAGCCACATGGAACCAAAGAAGAGGGAGCAAATAGATTTACTCTCCCTCTCCTTTTGCTTCCAGTCTCACTTGAGTGCCTCCTATTGACCAGAACTAACTGGAAGCAGGTGGGCATTGAAGCCCAGACAATGTAATTGGCAGGTTTCAACTCCTTGAGATAAGAGCAGAGCAGAGTAAAAAAACAGGCATAGATCTGAGAGCAAACAGGAACATGACATGCATGTATGTCAGTTACAGAGACATAAATGCAGCTTTGGAGAAAATACTGGTCTGAGAACCTTGACTTCCTTTTATAATGAAAGTCAAATGCCCTCATGAATTCTCAGTGTCGCCCAATCAGGTAGATTCTTTCTGATTGTTAAGGAAAAGTAACACAACATCTAATGTGAAATGACAACCTGAAGTCTGAATTTCTTCACCTAATTTAAAATTCTAAATGTCATTTTAATCATTTAGTATTATTTCCAAGTGTGAAAAGATTATTTGAATCCTCTCATTTTCTCCCCTGCTTCTTTGAATGCTCAAAAATTCCCAAATACTCAGAATACAGTCTCCTTTAAAGAGGACATGTTGCATTTACATTAAGAATTGCATTTTATAAAAATGAACATTCATGGCATTTATTAGGTAATTTATTTGGCATAATATAGTCTGAAAGATTTTCTAGCACAGTTTTAGACAAAATGAACACTGGCAAAATTTTATGTGATTAAAAAAAGCAAATTGCACTAGACAAATGCAAATAGATATGATTACAGCTTGGTCTAAGTATATGGTTGTTATGAGAGTAAAATTTAAAATGGAGCTAAAGATAATGCATCTCCACCTCGGGCATCCTCCTTCTCTAATCTCATATTGTCTGTTCTCTCTTTTCATGATACTCAGGTAAGATACATTATTTATTGGCCCCCCTCCTCCATCTTCTCTGTTTCCTTGTTTCTCTGGGCTTTATACATGGTTTCTATTTAGGAGCTGAAATACTCATTTCTCTCCCTTCAAATTCTCATAAAAATATTTCTCTCAATTGAAACCCAGACTTTCTTGGCTATGACTGACTATTTTAAAGCTCTGAGGTATAAAAAATGTATAGTTAACAGCCTTAACAGGGTTTTATCTCTAGTTACAACAGCATTTAGACATACAGTTTATATAAATATGGCAGGTAAATTTTTTTCTTAAATTTGAGTAAGGCACAGACCTATGGAAGAAAGAAGACAGAAATTGTTCTTTTTGAACCCTCAGAAGTATAATATTGTAAGAAATATTGGTTTATGAAAATAAGTTTTTCTAGCAACACTAAAGTAAATTTAAAAAGATTGTGATTTATCACAGCAAATACAGTTCTGTTTTATAAATGTAAATGTACTTTTTTTCCTAAAATAATTATCAACGATCTAATAGAATTACAAAACAGTTATTGTAGAAATTTTCAGGCTCAAACAAATTCCTGTAGGTTCCAAACAGTGATACATCTGTCTGTTTCTCTCAGTTACATCAGTATAAGAATATGCCCTGTACTTAAGAACATGAGACAATTTTCACTAGATCTGTTTTGCTTTCAAATTTGTGTTGTTTCCAATCTATTTTAAAATAAAACAACATGAGATATATATATATTTGAGTTAAATATCGATTATGACCTCTGTGTTTTATTGATATGATGCATAATGCAAAGAAAGATAAGAAATAGTACATGCTGTTGCATTAATGTGGACAAGGTTAATCTAGGAAAGTTACCTGTTACACATGTAAATGGAGTTGTATCTTGCACAGTGTGAACTGCTTTCCTTCCATTAATTATACAGGAAAGTCAGTGTACAGGGTGAAACTGGCCTGCTTATAGTGAATTGTTGGTTTCCAAACCATATTCCACTGATTGTTAGGACTTCAAATATTATGGTTTGATTTTCATTACTTGAAACGTATTTAACATAACAAAACAGAAACACAACCATAATACATATTCAGTTACATAAATTAATTTCAACTCTTTGAAGATACACAAACAAATTAACTTGTGCTGCCATGCTAATTAATTATTGAGTACTCCATGGATTCAATTCTCTTTTTTTAATATCTGTGCATATATTTTACTTTTCTGTAAAAAAAAAAAAAAAAAAAAAAGCTATTGATTACAACGTCCTAGCTTTGTGCTTTTAAAAACACAGTCTCAGGAATAGGCCTTTAGAAAAATTGCACAATATAGTACAATCATAAAATGTTTAAGACATGCAAAGTTTATCTATTCTGTATGTGATCTGGTCACAAAATAATATATTTTTATATCGCAAAGGAAACTGATAATTTAAAAGATGTTTCTATCTCATTATAGATAATCTTGCTTGGAATAGAAGGCCCAGTGTGACCCAACAATTTCACTCTTAGGCATATACCAGAGAGAAATGCAAACATCCATCCACACAAAAAACTTGTACATACATGCTTATATATGTATTATTCTTTATAGTCAAAAGTGGTAGCAACTTTGTGAACAGCTACAAAGTGGCAAATTTTCTATCTACCAAATAGAAATGCAAACATATATTCACATAAAATCTTGTTCATGCATGCTCGTACGTGTATGATTCTTAATAGCCAGAAAGTGGTAACAACCAAAATATCAACTGATGAATGGCTAAATAAAATCTGCTATATCCAAATAATGAAATATTATTTTATACTAAAAATGAATGAAGTGCCAATACACGCCATTACATGGATGAACATTGGAGACAGTATCAAAGTGAAAGAAGCTAGTCACAAAAGATCACCTATTGTTTGATACTATTGATGCGAAATGTTCAGAATAAGCAAATATATAGAGACAGAAAGTAGATTAGCAATTGCCTAGGGCTTACTGGGGGAAGGGATCAGAGGCATAACTGGGGAGGAAAATGGTACTGATAGCTAATGAGTACAGGTTTTCTGTGAGTGGAAACTAGGTTAGAGGTTCTAAAATTAGATTATGTTGATAATTGCCCAATTTTGGAAGTATAGTAAACATTAAATTACACTTTAAAGAAGTAAACTTTATAGCATACAAAGTATAGCTCAGTAAGGCTGTTAAAAATCAAATTATATGCTGGGCGCGGTGGCTCAAGCCTGTAATCGCAGCACTTTGGGAGGCCGAGACGGGCGGATCACGAGGTCAGAAGATCGAGACCATCCTGGTTAACACGGTGAAACCCCATCTCTACTAAAAAATACAAAAAAACTAGCCGGGCGAGGTGGCGGGAGCCTGTAATCCCAGCTACTCCTCGGGAGGCTGAGGCAGGAGAATGGCGTGAATCCGGGAGGTGGAGCTTGCAGTGAGCCGAGATCCGGCCACTGCACTCCAGCCTGGGCGACAGAGCGAGACTCCGTCTCAAAAAAAAAAAAAAAAAAAAAAAAAAAAATATATATATATATATATATATATATATATATATATATATATATATATGTTATCAGCTATGAGTCCTTTGAAAAGGCTTATTTTAAAAATTGTAGAATATGTCAACAGTTATTGAAAAATATTGATTAAGCTCAAAGCATAATAATATGTTCTGAAGAGGTTTAAAGCAATGAATAAAATGTCTTCTTTTCAAATATTCATTATACAGTTCAATAAAGGGCACACAATTTTGAATTTGCAAAATACTGAAAAAAATATTGAAAAATATCTGTCTAGAGGAAAATGATTCTAATTTCTAGGAAGAACTCTAGAATATTTTTTTCTTTAATGAATCATCTGTGAAGTGAGAAAGAACCTATATATCCAGGCATAAATAAATCAAACCATGAGAAAGACATTCAAAAAAACAGAACTCCAGTCTGTCAAATGTGATTGGGCATCACTGAATAAATCCATGGCAGACATGAATGAAGAGTAAGCGGATGCTCAGGCCTGCCAGATTCTACTCGTAAGATGAAAACTGGTAAGAAGTGAAATTGAATTTACTAACCATCTAAGCAATTATGGTCACAGATTATTTTGTGACAAACAACAAGGATGATACAAGAATCTCAATAAAAAGGACTCCAAAGAACCCTGACGCTTAACAGGAAAATAATCCGATGAAAGATAGACAACAACATTTTAAATTCTGAAATGCCTTTCTACTCAGCAAAAGCAATGGGAGTGCCACTTTCTTTTCAGCTCTCAAAATAATAATGATCACGTCTAGTTTCTGAACTTCACAGGCCTGAGAGATCTGTAGCTTGGAAAAAGAAATGTTCCTTTTTGGAAAAATGGTTAATAATTTTAAGTGAGCTGTTCTATTTCATAGAAATAAATATTCAGGCTGGGCGCAGTGGCTCAGGCCTGTAATCCCAGCACTTTGGAAGGCTGAGGCGGGTGGATCACAAGGTCAGGAAATCAAGACTGTCCTGGCTAACATGGTTAAACCTCGTCTTTAGTAAAAATACAAAAAATTAGCCAGATGTGGTGGCGGGCACCTGTAGTCCCAGCTACTCAGGAGGCTGAGGTAGGAGTATGGCGTGAACCCAGGAGGTGGAGCTTGCAGTGAGCTGAGATTGTGCCACTGCACTTCAGCCTGGGCAACAGAGTGAGATTCCATCTCAAAAATAAAATAAAATAAAAAATAAATAAATGTTCAAATTAAGATTTAAATCTACCTATTTCAAGTAACATTTACACTTGTTGAAAGTGAAAAAGAAAAGAAAATTATAACTGAAGAATGCAAGCCCCTTTAAATTATCAGGTCCAAAGAGACACTGGAATGAAACAGCAGCCATGTCTCACTCCCACCTTGAGCTAAATGATCACCTCAGAGCCACCTGCTATGTAGCTACACCAGGTAGCCATAAAACATCAATGCTGGACATTATAACTCCTACCCTGTAGTTCAACAATACACATCCAATAAATAATCGATGTTATTTCTGTAAATCAGTGAGAATTTCTGACAAACAACTTTGGTAATCACTTTTCTGATTCCTCAGATTTAAAAAAAAAAATAAAATAAAAATCTTGAGCCTTTTCTTGATTCTCCCAGAGCACTCCCCAAGGCAACTTGGAAGTGTGTCCAGGACAGCTGTCCTCAACCTTAGCCCAAATAAACACTCTATATTCATTTTGCCTCAGCTTCTTTATTCAACAAAATAAAGTTCTTTAATTGGCCAAACGCTGGCCACCTTATGAATAAATAGTTATAAGATAGGCCTTTGGTGACAAAAGTAAAAAGAACCTTACGGAGTTCACATCTAGGAGGAAAGGATGTTTAAACAGTGAGAACTATCAGTGATCAGGACACCTTCAAAGTATATAGTTTTATATAACTCAAGCAACAATGCTAAGGAATAGGTAACACTGTTCTCATTTCAAAGCTGAGAAAACTAAGTTTCGAATGCTCGAATAACTCTCCCACCTTCCAAAAGCTGAGAGAAATATCGGTGTCATTAGCTGAATTCAGGTCTATCTGCCTCACAGGGCTCCTGTCCTTCACTTCCACTCTTTTATTTTTCCAGACAGGGAAAATCTAGACTACTTGGTGTCAATTGAGAGTCACAAAAAGGGTACCTTGAGTTGATGTCAATTGAGGGTCTCAAAAAGGGTGACCCAAGTTAATGGTCTGAACCATTAACTTAAATAGCATTCTGAGAGGAAGAAAATTCCATCGTTCAAGGGAATTCGTCAGACTGTCTAGCTGCCTGTAATCAGAGAGCGGGGCTCAGGGGAATAAAATGCAGGGCAAGTGTGTCTTGATTAAAGAAGGAAACTGAAGTGTCCAGGGCTCTGCTCAGGGTTGACAATCTTAGACGAAGTGCCTTGTGGAAGATCTTTGATGTGCCCTAAAAGGGGCTGAAGATGCTGGTGACAGATGGTGAAGGGGAACTCTAGTATGCTTTTGTAATATTGGAAAGATTTCCTCGGATCTCAAGTAAATTCATGTGCGCTTCATACTGAATCAGGAGAAACTGTGAATGTGTTTACTAAAGATGAGATGAGGTTCATCTCTGCCTGACTTGGAGAAAGGAATGGTATGTTTTATTTGTTAGAATAAAAAATATTGCTTTACCATGTATTATATACAATAATATTGTTGGCTTTTGCGTGCAGTGGAACAGGGAGTTACTTCCATCTTTCACATAGTAGCTTGGGCACTATCACAACTTGATTATAATTATTTTATGGTGATGCACAAAATAGAAAAAAATATGCCATTAAAGCAATTACTTTAACAATTATTAAATGGTGAACACCTATAAGAAGCATTAATATTTATTTTAATTGGGAAGAAGACCTAATTATAAATTGCCTAAATTTAGTTTTCATGTTGTTTTTACACCAGAAATATATTTGAACATCCCTAACTTTGATCAAATTTATAAAAGTTGTAAATAGCCTCATCTCATGTTTCTGACATATCTCAACAGAGAATAAGGAGTAAACATCTCCCAAGGTGAAGTGACAAGTCAGTCAGAATTTTGTACCTCCAATTATAGAAACAGCAAAGCCCAGAGAATAGTGGTATCAGTATTAAAATTTAGGTAACATTTAGAGGAATAGGTAAAAGTATTCATTTTAAGATGATAAATTTGAGTCCTGTAAAGTTCAAATAACTTTGCTATAGGAACATTTATTTTCAATAACAATCTTATAAGGGAGAAGTGTAATTTATTCTTAAAGCAATTCAGCAAATTTCCATTGGTTAAAACCTGAGCTGTCTGCAATAAGCCAATGTGGTCCTCTGTCTTTCTTTAAATGCACAATAATGCTATTTGATCTCTTACAGATGTGCCTTAGGGTTGTGATTTATCTTGGGCATAGGAGAAATGACAGCATGACTAGCGTCAACTGAAAGCTCACTATTTCATACTCTATTCATCTGAACTCAAATATAAGCCTCTCAGTAGACCATGAAAACTGCTCTCAGAAAAACCCTGAAGAGTTTGAAGGGAGAATTTAATAATCAGTCATTATATTAGCTACCAGGTTCTTTAGATGCAATATGTGGTAGAATGGATGGCCTTGTCTATCTTGTCCATTTCTATATCCCTAGCACCGAGACCCTAGTAAAGAGAAAGTTTACATGTTTATGTACTTAATATTGGATGAATGAATAAATGTGGCTGTACTGGGGGCATAGAGAATGAGCTGAATAACATCACGAAATCCTTCACGCCTAAGTGATCAAATTCTCACCATTTTCCATGAGGATTTGGTATCAGGAATTTCATCTGAAACATTTTCCAGTTATCACTCCCTTTTCCTCAGGGCTTATCAAATAGCAGTGGCAATAAGAAATTAGAACAATAAAGGGAAATATTACAAGAATATACAAATTTTGGCTCAGAAAATATGTTCATTGGAAGTCCTCACCTTACACTAAATTGAAAGTATACTGTGTAGGAACTAAAATAAGAAGCAGGTATAACAGTGATTTACTGAGGACTTAGATAATCTTCCCAGCCATATCTTAAGAGTAATAGAGAGAACACTGACAAGGTATGGGAACATGAGATGGCAGGGCTAAGAATTGCCAAGAAAAGGAATCAAATGGCGCCCATACCCGAGTCTTACATTTTAAATGGTTTCTTTTGTACATACCCTCTCTCCAATTATAAATACATGTACAGTGAGGATATATTAGATATAAATGATAACTTTGCTTTGACTCTTAGTTTGATCCTTTTGAAACTGAAATTGTCCTCTGTTACAAAGTCATCAGAATTTATTGAGAAGCTAACAGATACTTTTTTTAAAAAAAATTTATTTATTATTATTATACTTTAAGTTGTAGGGTACATGTGCATAACATGCAGGTTTGTTACATATGTATACTTGTGCCATGTTGGTGTGCTGCACCCATCAACTTGTCATTTTCAGGTATAACTCCCAATGCAATCCCTCCCCCCTCGCCCCTCCCCATGACAGGCCCCGGTGTGTGATGTTCCCCTTCCTGAGTCCAAGTGATCTCATTGTTCAGTTCCCACCTATGAGTGAGAACATGCGGTGTTTGGTTTTCTGTTCTTGTGATAGATTGCTAAGAATGATGGTTTCCAGCTGCATCCATGTCCCTACAAAGGACGCAAACTCATCCTTTTTGATGGCTGCATAGTATTCCATGGTGTATATGTGCCACATTTTCTTAATCCAATCTGTCACTGATGGACATTTGGGTTGATTCCAAGTCTTTGCTATTGTGAATAGTGCTGCAATAAACATACGAGTGCATGTGTCTTTATAGCAGCATGATTTATAATCCTTTGGGTATATACCCAGTAATGGGATGGCGGGGTCATATGGTACATCTAGTTCTAGATCCTTGAGGAATCGCCATACTGTTTTCCATAATGGTTGAACTAGTTTACAATCCCACCAACAGTGTAAAAGTGTTCCTATTTCTCCACATCCTCTCCAGCACCTGTTGTTTCCTGACTTTTTAATGATCGCCATTCTAACTAGTGTGAGATGGTATCTCATTGTGGTTTTGATTTGCATTTCTCTGATGGCCAGTGATGATGAGCATTTTTTCATGTGTCTGTTGGCTGTCTGAATGTCTTCTTTTGAGAAATGTCTGTTCATATCCTTTGCCCACTTTTTGATGGGGTTGTTTGTTTTTTTCTTGTAAATTTGTTTGAGTTCTTTGTAGGTTCTGGATATTAGCCCTTTGTCAGATGAGTAGATTGCAAAAATTTTCTCCCATTCTGTAGGTTGCCTGTTCACTCTGATGGTAGTTTCTTTTGCTGTGCAGAAGCTCTTTAGTTTAATGAGATCCATTTGTCAATTTTGGCTTTTCCTGCCGTTGCTTTTGGTGTTTTAGACATGAAGTCTTTGCCCATGCCTATGTCCTGAATGGTACTACCTAGGTTTTCCTCTAGGATTTTTATGGTATTAGGTCTAACATTTAAGTCTCTCATCCATCTTGAATTAATTTTCGTATAAGGAGTAAGGAAAGGATCCAGTTTCAGCTTTCTACTTATGGCTAGCCAATTTTCCCAGCACCATTTATTACATAGGGAATCCTTTCCCCATTTCCTGTTTCTCTCAGGTTTGTCAAAGATCAGATGGCTGTAGATGTGTGGTATTATTTCTGAGGACTCTGTTCTGTTCCATTGGTCTATATCTCTGTTTTGGTACCAGTACCATGCTGTTTTGGTTACTGTAGCCTTGTAGTATAGTTTGAAGTCAGGTAGCATGATGCCTCCAGCTTTGTTCTTTTGACTTAGGATTGTCTTGGAGATGCGGGCTCTTTTGTGGTTCCATATGAACTTTAAAGCAGTTTTTTCCAATTCTGTGAAGAAACTCATTGGTAGCTTGATGAGGATGGCATTGAATCTATAAATTACCTTGGGCAGTATGGCCATTTTCATGATATTGATTCTTCCTATCCATGAGCATGGTATGTTCTTCCATTTGTTTGTGTCCTCTTTGATTTCACTGAGCAGTGGTTTGTAGTTCTCCTTGAAGAGGTCCTTTACATCCCTTGGAAGTTGGATTCCTAGGTATTTTATTCTCTTTGAAGCAATTTTGAATGGAAGTTCATTCCTGATTTGGCTCTCTGTTTGTCTGTTACTGGTGTATAAGAATGCTTGTGATTTTTGCACATTAATTTTGTATCCTGAGACTTTGCTGAAGTTGCTTATCAGCTGAAGGAGATTTTGGGCTGAGACGATGGGGTTTTCTAAATATACAATCATGTCATCTGCAAACAGGGACAGTTTGACTTCTTCTTTTCCTAACTGAATGCCCTTGATTTCTTTCTCTTCCCTAATTGTCCTAGCCAGAACTTCCAATACTATGTTGAATAGGAGTGGTGAGAGAGGGCATCCCTGTCTTGTGCCAGTTTTCAAAGGGAATTTTTCCGGTTTTTGCCCATTCAGTATGATATTGGCTGTGGGTTTGTCATAAATAGCTCTTATTATTTTGAGGTACGTTCCATCAATACCGAATTTATTGAGCGTTTTTAGCATGAAGGGCTGTTGAATTTTGTCAAAAGCCTTTTCTGCATCTATTGAAATAATCATGTGGTTCTTGTCTTTGGTTCTGTTTATATGCTGGATTATGTTTATTGATTTGCGAATGTTGAACCAGCCTTGCATCCCAGGGATGAAGCCCACTTGATCATGGTGGATAAGCTTTTTGATGTGTTGCTGAATCCGGTTTGCCAGTATTTTATTGAGGATTTTTGCATCGATGTTCATCAGGGATATTGGTCTAAAATTCTCTTTTTTTGTTGTGTCTCTGCCAGGCTTTGGTATCAGGATGATGTTGGCCTCATCAAATGAGTTAGGGAGGATTCCCTCTTTTTCTATTGATTGGAATAGTTTCACAAGGAATGGTACCAGCTCCTCCTTGTACCTCTGGTAGAATTCAGCTGTGAATCCATCTGGTCCTGGACTTTTTTTGGTTGGTAGGCTATTAATTATTGCCTCAATTTCAGAGCCTGCTATTGGTCTATTCAGGGATTCAACTTCTTCCTGGTTTAGTCTTGGAAGAGTGTAAGTGTCCAGGAAATTATCCATTTCTTCTAGATTTTCCAGTTTATTTGCGTAGAGGTGTTTATAGTATTCTCTGATGGTAGTTTGTATTTCTGTGGGGTCGGTGGTGATATCCCCTTTATCATTTTTAATTGCGTCGATTTGATTCTTCTCTCTTTTCCTCTTTATTAGTCTTGCTAGTGGTCTGTCAATTTTGTTGATCTTTTCAAAAAACCAACTCCTGGATTCATTGATTTTTTGGAGAGTTTTTTGTGTCTCTATCTCCTTCAGTTCTGCTCTGATCTTAGTTATTTCTAGCCTTCTGCTAGCTTTCGAATGTGTTTGCTCTTGCTTCTCTAGTTCTTTTAATTGCGATGTTAGAGTGTCAATTTTAGATCTTTCCTGCTTTCTCTTGTGGGCATTTAGTGCTATAAATTTCCCTCTACACACTGCTTTAAATGTGTCCCAGAGATTCTGGTATGTTATATCTTTGTTCTCATTGGTTTCAAAGAACATCTTTATTTCTGCCTTCATTTCGTTATGTACCCAGTAGTCATTCAGGAGCAGGTTGTTCAGTTTCCATGTAGTTGAGCAGTTTTGATTGAGTTTCTTAGTCCTGAGTTCTAGTTTGATTGCACTGTGGTCTGAGAGACAGTTTGTTATAATTTCTGTTCTTGTACATTTGCTGAGGAGTGCTTTACTTCCAATTACGTGGTCGATTTTGGAGTAAGTACGATGTGGTGCTGAGAAGAATGTATATTCTGTTGATTTGGGGTGGAGAGTTCTATAGATGTCTATTAGGTCTGCTTGCTGCAGAGATGAGTTCAATTCCTGGATATCCTTGTTAACTTTCTGTCTCGTTGATCTGTCTAATGTTGACAGTGGAGTGTTGAAGTCTCCCATTATTATTGTATGGGAGTCTAAGTCTCTTTGTAAGTCTCTAAGGACTTGCTTTATGAATCTGGGTGCTCCTGTATTGGGCGCATATATATTTAGGATAGTTAGCTTTTCCTGTTGAATTGATCCATTAACCATTATGTAATGGCCTTCATTGTCTCTTTTGATCTTTGATGGTTTAAAGTCTGTTTTATCAGAGACTAGTATTGCAACCCCCCCTTTTCTTTTTGTTCTCCATTTGCTTGGTAAATCTTCCTCCATCCCTTTATTTTGAGCCTATGTATGTCTCTGCATGTGAGATGGGTCTCCTGAATACAGCAGACTGATGGGTCTTGACTCTTTATCCCGTTTGCCAGTCTGTGTCTTTTAATTGGAGCATTTAGTCCATTTACATTTAAGGTTAATATGGTTATGTGTGAACTTGATCCTGCCATTATGATATTAACTGGTTATTTTGCTCGTTAGTTGATGCAGTTTCTTCCTAGCCTCGATGGTCTTTACATTTTGGCATGTTTTTGCAATGGCTGGTACCGGTTGTTCCTTTCCATGTTTAGTGCTTCCTTCAGGGTCTCTTTTAAGGCAGGTCTAGTGGTGACAAAATCTCTAAGCATTTGCTTATCTGTAAAGGATTTTATTTCTCCTTCACTTATGAAACTTAGTTTGGCTGGATATGAAATTCTGGGTTTAAAATTCTTTTCTTTAAGAATGTTGAATATAGGCCCCCACTCTCTTCTGGCTTGGAGAGTTTCTGCCGAGAGATCTGCTGTTAGTCTGATGGGCTTCCCTTTGTGGGTAACCCGACCTTTCTCTCTGGCTGCCCTTAAGATTTTTTCCTTCATTTCAACTTTGGTGAATCTGGCAATTATGTGTCTTGGAGTTGCTCTTCTCGAGGAGTATCTTTGTGGCGTTCTCTGTATTTCCTGGATTTGAATGTTGGCCTGCCCTACTAGGTTGGGGAAATTCTCCTGGATGATATCCTGAAGAGTGTTTTCCAACTTGGTTCCATTTTCCCCCTCACTTTCAGGCACCCCAATCAGACGTAGATTTGGTCTTTTTACATAATCCCATACTTCTTGCAGGCTTTGTTCATTTCTTTTTCTTCTTTTTTCTTTTGGTTTCTCTTCTCGCTTCATTTCATTCATTTGATACTCAATCGCTGATACTCTTTCTTCCAGTTGATCGAGTCGGTTACTGAAGCTTGTGCATTTGTCACGTATTTCTCGTGTCATGGTTTTCATCTCTTTCATTTCGTTTAGGACCTTCTCTGCATTAATTACTCTAGCCATCAATTCTTCCACTTTTTTTTCAAGATTTTTAGTTTCTTTGCGCTGGGTACGTAATTCCTCCTTTAGCTCTGAGAAATTTGATGGACTGAAGCCTTCTTCTCTCATCTCGTCAAAGTCATTCTCCGTCCAGCTTTGATCCGTTGCTGGCGATGAGCTGCGCTCCTTTGCCAGGGGAGATGCGCTCTTATTTTTTGAATTTCCAGCTTTTCTGCCCTGCTTTTTCCCCATCTTTGTGGTTTTATCTGCCTCTGGTCTTTGATGATGGTGATGTACTGATGGGGTTTTGGTGTAGGTGTCCTTCCTGTTTGATAGTTTTCCTTCTAACAGTCAGGACCCTCAGCTGTAGGTCTGTTGGAGATTGCTTGAGGTCCACTCCAGACCCTGTTTGCCTGGGTATCAGCAGCAGAGGCTGCAGAAGATAGAATATTTCTGAACAGCGAGTGTACCTGTCTGATTCTTGCTTTGGAAGCTTCCTCTCAGGGGTGTACTCCACCCTGTGAGGTGTGGGGTGTCAGACTGCCCCTAGTGGGGGATGTCTCCCAGTTAGGCTACTCAGGGGTCAGGGACCCACTTGAGCAGGGAGTCTGTCCCTTCTCAGATCTCAACCTCCGTGTTGGGAGATCCACTGCTCTCTTCAAAGCTGTCAGACAGAGTCGTTTGCGTCTGCAGAGGTTTCGGCTGCGTTTGTTATTGCCTTGTCCCCAGAGGTGGAGTCTACAGAGACAGGCAGGTTTCCTTGAGCTGCTGTGAGCTCCACCCAGTTCGAGCTTCCCAGCAGCTTTGTTTACCTACTTAAGCCTCAGCAATGGCGGGCGCCCCTCCCCCAGCCTCGCTGCTGCCTTGCCGGTAGATCACAGACTGCTGTGCTAGCAATGAGGGAGGCTCCGTGGGTGTGGGACCCTCCCGGCCAGGTGTGGGATATGATCTCCTGGTGTGCCTGTTTGCTTAAAGCGCAGTATTGGGGTGGGAGTTACCCGATTTTCCAGGTGTTGTGTGTCTCAGTTCCCCTGGCTAGGAAAAGGGATTCCCTTCCCCCTTGCGCTTCCCAGGTGAGGCAATGCCTCGCCCTGCTTCAGCTCTAGCTGGTCGGGCTGCAGCAGCTGACCAGCACCGATCGTCTGGCACTCCCCAGTGATATGAACCCAGTTGAAAATGCAGAAATCACCGGTCTTCTGTGTCGCTCGCGCTGGGAGTTGGAGACTGGAGCTGTTCCTATTCAGCCATCTTCGCATTCACTATCTACAGATACTTTTTGCAGTAACTTTAAGTAGTGATTCCACATGTACTGGCAGCCACTCATGTAGACATTAAGTACCCGATATCTTTGGGTTGCCCCTGCTGATCTATATTATATCCTGATATTTGCTTTGAGCTCCTTTGCCATCTGATGTCTGGTTACGTTCATTCACAATGCTCTAAACATGATTTTTTCTTATGAACTGATTTTGTTACAAGTATTATTAGAACACAATTGATTAAAGAAATGTAAATATAGTACATATTGATATAAAATTATTTAACAAAATAATATTTTATTAGAAATAAATTTTAATGAGAACATATGATCACCTTTTCAATATGCCATGTATCCAAGTATGATTATTACTTATTGCTAGAATAAAATAAAAATCAGCATCAATTTTATTTATATGATTTGCTTTTATAGCTACAAATGCTATGTCCTAAATAAGTAGATGTCCTGGGAATGGGATTTTTATTTAATGGCAGTAAAATTCTTAATCTATTTATCAGTTATTTTAATGTTCCACAAACTGATAACTCATTTTTTTCTTCAGTCTTGCAGAAAGAAAATAACTGTAAACCCCTACCTACAAAAATCCCTAGTCTTCATTTCTCAATATTCACACCGTTTTTAATTTGTCATTTACTTGATACTGTTAGAAGTTCTGATACCTTTAGTCAGTGTGCTCATGTGCAAATCTGAAACTTAGAATTTGAAATTTTCAGGTTAAAAGTCTTAAATATGCATGTATTACTCAAAGAAAAATTAATGATAAATATGCATATTATTAAATCACATGTAGTGTTATTATAATTTGCTAAGTCCAAAAATAATTTTACTGTTTTTATATGAATGTATTATTCATTTATTTATGCATTTCAAATAACCATAGTTTATCTGTGTTATAAAATGAATAAAAATAGACCTGGCACCAGTGTGCAAAGTAGGACTAATCTAAGGTCTATGTACAGGGACCCCTATTTCTGAAATGAATATTGTACAATCTGCTTTGGTATCTCTGGGCATTCTAATTTTCCAAATCAGCAAATATCGTATTTCTACTCTTGTCCTAATTTGGCAATAACCAGCCTTAAACTCATTCATATCATTTTGATTACCATGTGCTCCTCAGTTCAGTGATGATTAAAACTAACTATGCTATCTAGAGAATCTTATTAATTTGAGAATCAATTTTTCTTACCATCTAAAAGCTAGAAGGCCACCTATTTTAGTTAGCTACAACATGAGAAAATAATTCAATGGTAAACTTTCAGTAGAAAGTTGGTTCTAATATGAGAAAATAGCATGAAGTGTGAGTAAAGAGAATAAGCTATGTATTAAAGTGTAGCTGTTATTGAATTAAAATAACTGATAATTTATATATTTTTGTGATTTATCTGAAATATTATATTTAAGAGATTAAATAAAGCCAGAAACCTGGGAATCATTTAAGCTTTCTCCATCTCTCCTTGATATAGTTTGGATCTGTGTCCCCACTCAAATCTCATGTCAAATTGTAATCCCCAAGGCTGGAGATGGGGCTTCTTGGGAGGTTATGGGATCTTGGGTGCGAATTTCTCCCTTTGTACTGTCCTCGCAATAGTGAATTTTCTAAAGAGGATGTGGCAGGAGCAGGGCATGGCAGGAGCATTTAAACAACTTTTAAACAGCCAGTTGCAAAGCTCCAGGATCGAAAGTTCCCTGAAACCTCCCCAGAAGCAGAAGCTGTTATGCTTCTTGTACCACTTGCAGAAGTGTGAGCCAATTAAATTTCTTTTCTTTGTAAATTACCCAGTCTTAGGTATTTCTTTATAGAAATATTAGAACAAACTAAAACACCCCTATTCATCACTATATTCCGAAATCCAAGCGGTCACATAATATTGTTTTCTCTGCCTTTTAATGCATTAATTAATACCATCTAGGCAGTACTGGGCTGGTTTCCTAACTGGTGCCCTGTCCAATAATCTGGCTTCTCCTCTAGTCACCCTTCCTTGTTCTGCCCCTGAACATAGTACTGCCCGCCTGAAAAATATCAGTAGTCCTCAGGGACTTGAATACAAAATCTGGGTTACAACATTAATCTTTTTTGGTACACATGGAATCTCTTAGTATATAGGTATGGAACATAAACCAAAGTCTTAACAATGACTTCATCTTTATGCATGAATTTTTCTTTGTTTCTTTGTTCTTATTGTTTATATGTGTAATAATTGCATACAACTTTCATAAGAAGGAAAAAACAAAGTCCAAGTTAAAGAAGTTTTAACTGTCAGAAAACTGTCCCTATTTGGGAATAAATGTTTTCATTGATGATGACAGAAGATCATTTTGTTTGGCCAGTCTTACTTTTTCCAGTCTCAAACCTGGCATTACATCAATCCATTTTCAGATCGCCCCTACAGCCTTAATTAAGGGCATATGTAATTCGGTTGGTTGCTTTAGCTCTAGAGACTTGTTACTGAGTTGTGTTTGAGATAGGAGTCACTTAATGTTATGTTTTATTTAGTTCTTTGAATCTGGAAGTAGGTCACAAGTTTATTTTATTTGCTATGCTTTTTCGTTGCATATCCCCCCAACCTATTCTTCCTCCTTGAATGAATGTGTAAACTTTATTTCTCTGATTTCTCATGAGTGGTTTCAAAGTTGGACATTTTAGTTTACTAAAATATTGTTCACCAGGTATTTTGCTAATATGCTGCCAATGAAATTGTGAAAAATTATGCATGCTCAAAATACTATTAAATCAGCATCTAAATATTTTCACATAATTTAAATAGCTTCAAAAGATGCACTTTGTGTCAACCTAAAGTGACTGCAATCTTATTTTAAATGTATATAATAAAATCTGCAAACCATACTGTTTCAATGCTTACCATTATCTATTGTTTTAAAAAAAATTTAAGTCAATTTTTCAATGTTTCTTTTATTTGAACTTTCATGTAAGTTTCATGTTCCTTATAGAATTTATCCTAAGATAAGTATGTTTAAAAGTCTAATATTTATCTACATAAATATGCAAATGCAATTTTAAATTATTAATATTTGTCACAATGCTCTAAACATGATTTTTTCTTATGAACTGATTTATTGTTACAAGTATTATTAGAACACAATTGATTAAAGAAATGTAAATATAGTACATATTGATATAAAATTATTTAACAAAATAATATTTTATTAGAAATAAATTTTAATGAGAACATATGATCACCTTTTCAATATGCCATGTATCCAAGTATGATTATTACTTATTGCTAGAATAAAATAAAAATCAGCATCAATTTTATTTATATGATTTGCTTTTATAGCTACAAATGCTATGTCCTAAATAAGTAGATGTCCTGGGAATGGGATTTTTATTTAATGGCAGTAAAATTCTTAATCTATTTATCAGTTATTTTAATGTTCCACAAACTGATAACTCATTTTTTTCTTCAGTCTTACAGAAAGAAAATAACTGTAAACCCCTACCTACAAAAATCCCTAGTCTTCATTTCTCAATATTCACACCGTTTTTAATTTGTCATTTACTTGATACTGTTAGAAGTTCTGATACCTTTAGTCAATGCTTTAGAATTAGTTTCATATGGCTTCAGGCAGATCAACTTTGAGAAAACTAAGACACCAGACAACAATAACAATGAAACACATTCTCAAATATTAGTCATAGTTACTATTTTTAAACTGAAAAATACTTGCTCAGTTTCAGCCAGATGTTTGCCAGTTTCTTCATTCTCATTTCCCCTTGCTGCTTAACACTTCTTGGGCATATTTTTATTCTTCCTGAAACATATTCTTAAGTAGTAATTTTCTAGAAGAGTCTGTAAAGACAAATTCTCTAAGCTTTTGTCTAAGATGATCTTTATTTTTCACTCTGATTAGAGTTTCAGGTTTGATACATTCCATTGTTTTAGACACAAAAGTCTTTTGTTTGTGATTATCATGATTTTTGTTAGCCTATTATTTTTTTCTGTCAGATTATTTGGGATTTTCTCTATGTTTCATGTTTAGCAGTTTCAGCCTGATGTCTACTTTTAGTATGCTTGTATTATTTTCTACTTTGAACATGATTTACTATTTTAATCTGAGTACTTATATTTTTCTTTCTTTCTGAAAAATTCTTACATGTTATTGATAAAATGTTACTTTTCTTCCATTTTCTCCTACACTCTTACTGGGAACTTTTTAAATTATACTCTCAGTTGTTTTGCCTTGTCATTTTTATTAATATGTCTCTGTATCTCTGTACTACATCCTCAGTGATTGCTCCAAGTATATTGTCCAGTATTCTAATTCTCACCTCAACAGTATTTAATCTGCCACATAGCTGTTCCACCGAGTTTTCTTCTATCAGAGAATTTATTTTTCATGTCTAAAAATTAAAATTGGTGGTTTTGAATTTCTCCTGCTACTTTATATCTCATAGTGTATTTTTTATCATGCTTTTGTTTTTCTTGTCTGTGAAATAGATTTTAAAAGATATTTATTATATAATATTCAGATAATTTTAAAGTATTTTATTATTTGAGGTATCGTTAATGCAAATTCCTTTGTTTTTCAAGTCAACCCTGTGTCTTTCATGGTGCTTCATTTTCTTTTTATCAATCTTTTGAACTTTTATTTTAAGTTCAGGGGTACATATGCAGATTTTTTACATAGTAAACTTGTGTCATGGAGTTTTGTTGTATAGACTATTTCATCATTAATAAATACATCATTACTAGCTCATCTTCAAGGATTTGCCACCCATCCCTTGACTTTGGAAGGCTAAAATTGGGGCTTATTCTATCTGAATTATAGGGCTTTTATGTTCCTGGTCTGGTTTCAATGTTTATTTTTCAGGTTGAAGTTCTCATACTATAAAAATTCTGATATTTTACTCATTCTTTACTGAGACCAGTGAATTTTATTTCTCAGAGTGTATGTGCATGTTTATTTTAAAATTAAAATCATCAGATAGATAGTATAATCTCTCAGCATTTTCCAGGCCAACAGAAAAAATATTCTCCTAATCTCTCTCTTTTTTTTTTTTTTTTCCATTCTTACAGCAAAGTGTTTTGAGTCACAGACATTATTGACCGCAGCCAATTCTGTTTTCTCTGGGTGTGCTAGATACCCAGCTCCTAGGCCTCAGCACCTATGTCTTCGTTTCATATTCCACCTGGCTGCAACTGTGATATTTTATGCTTGAAATTTTGGCTTTGATATATTTTTTTCCTTGGAAATTAGGATTTTTTTAAACTTTTTTTCATATCAGGCAATATATACTTTAAATGTTATGTTTTATTTTTTTCATCTCTAGGACAAAACTTCCAGTTGCTTAATAATGCATTTCACTTCAAATTTATCATTTTACATCAAATTGTTCATTTTCCTGAATATCCTATTCCTACTAAAGACCATACTGCACAGTCACCTTGTGTCTTTTTCTTACAATTTTATATTATGTGTGATTGATCACAAGGTTCTACAGATTGTACATTTGTTAAGCCACTTTCATGTTTCCGTTTATTTCATTCCACTTCTGTCCCTTCTATCCTCATTATCTCTCATTTCAGGGTTTTGATAAATTCATTATTTGTATTCTAGAATGATCTTTGTGTTAAATAGCTAAAAATGCAAAGACCAGATGAAGACTAAAACTCATTGTAATCTAAATAGAACATTAATGGGAGTAATTCATAAATAACAATAAAATATATTTTTAAAATATGTATTAATTGATTAATCTACTTTTTTGTACTCCTTAACATAAAATAGTTTTATTCAGAAAGGCATTTTTAAAAATAAAGTGCCATCCAAACATATAAAAATTGCAAATATTCCTATAAAATAAAGCAAAAAAAGCACATCTTTATTGTCTTAATATTTAAAAACCTTAAAAGCAGAATAATAATCCATGGAACGTTTAAAATAAAATTACAAGCCATCATCTTCAAATTGTAATTACAATGAATGAATGTGAACACTTTAAACTGATTCTTAATGCAGTAGTATTTTTGACAAGTAAAGGTTTTTGACAAGAGGTAAATTTAGAGTAAATTATACTATATGGTGGATATTCTTAATTTTAGTTTTATATTTAAAAACATAAATGTGACTTGGCATTGTGGCTCACATGTGTAATCTCAGTGCTTTGGGAGACCAGGGTGGGAGAATTTATTGAGGCCAAGAGTTCAAGGCCAGTCTGGGCAACATAGCAAGACAGTATATTTCTAAAAAAAAAAATTAAAGGTTAGTCGTGTGTGATGGTGCACACATGTAGTCCTTGCTACTCAGGAGGCTGACGTGGAAGGACCACTTTAGGCCAGGAGTTATGATTGAACTACTGCATTTCAGCCTGAGCAAAAGAGTGAGACACTGTCTCATAAAAAAGCAAACAAACAAGCAAACATAAATGTCTTTTCACATTTTAACTCCATTTAGAATATCCTTCCTCAATAAATACTTTACTTAGGCAAACCTCAAATCTTTAAACAAACCTAGATTCTTTGAAATTCTAGCCTTCTCCATTTGATTCTATTATTAAACAGAACATGAACTTAATTCAAAATACAAGATTCATCAAAATATTCTAACTAGAATTCAAGGTTTTCCAAAATACCATTATAGAATTTTAATATTAAAATATATGCACAACTTGAATTTTTATTGTCTAATTCTGTCTTGCATTTGTGACATTGATTTCTGTATTCCATTTCTAAGCTTAGTTTCTACGATTTGTAATTAAGATTTTTGAAATATGAACTTGTGGCAGCCCGTTTCTATAATAATGATTAAAACTTTATAATTGCTTTTGAACAAAATGTAAACCAAATTTAGAGGAATCATTTATTTTACAAAGTCATTGAAAATGTACAATGCAAAAGTTGACTTACAAACCACTTTACAGTGCCTGAAACATTTCTAAAAACTGTTTGATGATTAGAGAAAAAGAAATAAAATGTGAACTGCTGGAGCAAGTATAGTTTTATATGTGTTCAGTGCCAGCTTTGTACAAATATACAACTTTTGCAGCTACAGCTTCTAATCCACTTGCTAGAATTTCAGAGCGTTTGGATTAAAATATTAATTTTGTGTGCACCACAACCAGTTTTATGTGCATTTCTCTTTCATAGATTTCTCAATTACTAAGAATGTTTTTTTTTAACCATAATGCAGTCAAAACATTTTTGTCATTGATATTGAAGTTCTAAACAAAATTTACCATAGCAGGTGCAATTATATCAGCTATTCAACATTCAATAAGGGTTGCTTTGACTCCATGTTCACCCTTCACTTTCTTGAGAAATGAAAGTGTAGTATGGTTGGGCCTCTGTACTTGTGGAGTCGCATTTATATATTCAACCAACCAAAGATTGAATATATTTGGAAAAAATATTTAAAAAATAAAAACAAAACCCCACAATAAACAGTAAATAATAATGCAAATTAAAAGTAGAATATAACAACTATTTACATAGTATTTACATTGTATTTTGTATTATAAGTAATCTACAGATGATTTAAAGTATATGAGAGGATATGTGTACGTTATTTGCAAATACTATGTCATTTTACATAAAGGATTGAACATCTGTGAATTGTGATATTCTGGAGGGTCCTAGAACCAGTCCCCATCAGAAACCAAGGCATGAGTGTATTTGATTTGTTATTAAACATGCATTTTAGGTTTCCTTAACATTCTTCCTGGATTTCATTTTTTTTGTTTTTGTTTGGTTGTTTTCTATTCTTTTTTTCTTTCTTTAATGTATTACTTTTAAAGTGTTCATTGCCCACAGCGGGGGGTGGGGAGGAACTTTACAAAACAAGAAAATAAATAAAAGTTGTGATTTACCTCATAGTATCAGTTACAAAACCACTGTAGCAAGACCCCATGGACTATTCTCTCTACACTCAAAGTCAGGATGACATAGCCTTGGTTTCATTCATGAACCCACATTGTTGTGTTTTGTAACTTCATTCTATCAATAGCCTGGGCAGCTTGGTGCATTTTGAAGGGTGTGGTGTGGACCATAACACAACCACCTGGTAGGCTAAGTGGCCAGTGAGGGCATCAGTATAATATACTTTTCCACTACTACCCTAGAATTAATGGTTTTAATTGCTTGACCGTAGTGGCATGTATCCTAGAGCGTTTTATTTTATTTACACACACCTTGCATATTCCTCAAAAGGGATTTCTTAGCTAACTTACAACTAGAAATTGCATCCTTGGCCTACGTGGGACGTTTCTCTTAATAGTGTACTGGAGCTGGTTTACACCAGTTCATGAGTCCAACTATGCACATCTCTCTCAATTCTGTGTTCACTAATCCATGGAGAGAGCTTGAAATGCCCTATCATGAGAGTATTTACAGGAAAATCAGCAAACACTACAAACCAGGTTGCCTCCATTCCTACAGACAGTTGTAAATCATCTATCAGCACATCACTAAACTCAACTCTACATAGCTTCTTCATCGTGAAAACTATGAGATGTATTAGTTCTTGCTATCCTCATTCCCCAAGCAAGAGTCAGGAGTCTTTATAAAAGTGTTTTTGCCAGCACAAGTTCTCTGACATAACGTTTTCACTTATGACTACTTTAAATAATTTTGCTCAATTGGGACTTAGAAATAAGAATTGCCAATTAAAAGTAATAAAAGGAGGCTGGGTGCGGTATCTCACCTGTAACCCTAGCACTCTGGGAAGCCAAGGAGGGTGGATCACTTGAAGACCAGGAGTTCAAGATCAGCTTGGCCAACATGGCAAAACTTGGTCTCTACAAAAATTAGCCAGGTATGGTGGCCTACGCCTGTAATCCCAGCTACTAGGGTGACTGAGACAGGACAATCACTTCAGCCTGGGAGGTGGAGATTGCAGTAAGCTGAGATTGTGCCATTGCACTCCAGACTGGGCAACAGAATGAGACTTCGTCTCAATCAGTCAATCAATCAATCAATCAATCAATCAAGTAATCATAATACAAGTAATTAGACATACCTAAAGGATTATTTTTTTTAAAAAAAGTATTTCCCTATAACAATCAATTATCTTTCAATCTCTTCTAAAACCTCTTTCCAGGTTAAATTTCTCAAAACAAATTTGGAGCACGTTACTTAATGCCTGTAAATTCTGTAGGTTCTCCATTCTTCCTGACAAATAATGCTGAAACCTCTTAGCTGAGTTTTGAAGGTCTTCAGTAGTCTGGCCTACATCGAACTGTACAGTCCCTGATCCTACAACCTCACTAAATTGTTTCTAAAACTAGAGGACCATTTTCCCCTAAATATGTTTTACTCTTTCCCAACCAGTGTTTGCTCTTATTCTCCATACCTGCAGCACATTTTTTTTCTGTCACTCCTCAAAATTTAATTGTAGTGGAAATGCATTAGTGTGAAGTGATCTTTACCTCCTGGGAGTACCTTAACATTTAATTCACATGTTCTTTTTTGCTGTTTAACATCTACCATTGGTATTATTGTGAGGCTGCATGTCTTTTTACTACTCATGTTATTTTCTATCCAGAGTGGGACACTTTGAAGCATGAAACTAGTTAGCCTGGAACATCATATGTAACTTGAGATTATATACAGGGCAAATTGGGACATATGGTCACCCCATTATTAGACTTCTTTCCCGTAATTATAAACTTTGTTCAGTAGTGATAAAAATCAGGGTAGAAATTCAATATGCATTTATTGAATGATAATTTAGCAAAACTTCTCATCAGTATTTCTTCAAAAGCAGAGCTTTTTATTCTTGACATTTTAATTATTCACATTAATTGGTTTTATATAACTAGTTTTGAAATAGTTCATATAGAAGAGGGACTTCGGCTTGATTCATAGCATAGCCTTCTGATATCAATTGCAGACTTCATATTTGGTAAATGGCTGTGGTAGACCCAACAGATACCATTCTTCTTAAGATTGGGGATAATTCTGGGAACAAAACATGAGCCATGTCTCTGTTGGACTGTATCTAGACGTGTGAACTTGTGGCATGCTTCCACATATGTTTTCTCTCAGGGAACAGAGCAGCTTTTTGGGAGAGAGAAGTGATTCTAAGAGAAGAAATAACTAGGTATGATGAACTATACCTAATACCAAAGCCTTAGTTACTGGAGGTCAGTAACCACTGGAGTACAAGAGTCTAGCAGTTTGGTTTGAATTTGGTCTCTGACAGAGACCACTGAATACTCCTGTGTTTTCAAAGGAATGAGAGAGCCATAGCAAACCTTACAAAACTCTTTCATTAAAATCACCCGACTATTCAGTACTTTGCCCATTCACACTAGGGCAGCATATTTATTCATCTTGATGTTCTGAGCTCTTATCTTCTCACCTAGAAAAATGTGAAGTTTTTCTTTAACCCTCAATCTCGAATATTCTCGAACGTCCCCAATAATGATTGTGTGGCATATGTTTTCCATCATTTTAAGGGTCCTGTGTGAGCTGGTATGTGCCTTAGGAGCTTTAGGGGAGGGAGTAGCTGACTCATATATAATCATCCCACATTCAGCTTGCACCTGCTCTGTGCCAGGTGATGGTCTATGTGCTGTGATATGGTATTTCTTTTTTTCTACTTTTATTTTTTATTAGTGACCATCACACAGCTCTGTATATTTCTGAGGCCAGAGTTTTGGGTCTAAGTTCATTCCTACAGGCGTTGGGCCTTATGCAAACAATTAATACTGGTGCAGACCGAAATCTCTAGGATGTAAAGAAGTTTTGTAAATATTCTTTAGTTAGAATCCTCTTCTGCTCCAGCTACACAGAAGAGCTCAAGGGGGAGATGATATCTAATTTCATTGCCACTTTAGCAGAAACTCCACTGGTTTAGCAGAAAGAATTTGTTCCACAAACAATACATCCCTTTGGTCCCTTTCATCAGTGTGTAGTAAGAAATGTTAGAGAAAGTATTCATTTTTCCTGCCACTTTCACTCAGTACTCTTTACAGTAAATTTCAACAAGAGTTAGCAAGCTAAAGCTCAGGAAATGATAAACGTAAACACAAAACAAATTTGACCAACAAGGAACTAATCTCTCAGAAACGGAGAAGGCTGGTGAGGTAGAAGAGGAAGCTAAAATTCATAGCAGAAAAGTAGAAGCATTTTTGGGGGAAAGATGACTGGGAAACAATGCATCTGTGTGCATAAGACCTAGGGCTTTATTAAAGTGATTTTTTTGTTTTTTGTTTTTTTGTTTTTTGTTTGTTTGTTTGTTTGTTTTGAGACAGGGTCTTGCTTTTTTCCTCAGGCTGGAGGGCAGTGGCACGATCATGGCTCACTGCAGCCTCGACCTCCTGGGCTCAAGAGACCCTTTCACCTTAGCCTCCCAAGTACTAAGTAGCTGGGACTATAGGCGCGTGTCACACTACACGCAGCCAATTTTTTTTTTATTTATTTATTTATTTATTTATTTATTTATTTATTTATTTATAGAAATGAGGTTTCATCATGTTGCCAAGACTGGTCTCAGACTCCTGGGCTCAAGCAATCTGCCTGGCTGAGCCTCCCAACATACTGGGATTATAGGCATGAGCCACCGTACCTGGCTGCTCTATAATATATTTTGGAACATAACTTAGAGGACAGGGGAGTCATATGGGAACAAGGGACCAAGACGTGATAAAATATGGATTATCATCTTTTATGGCACCCCATTATTAATATCAGGATGGCTAGGCCAGAATAATTTCTGATTGTAGAAGGTTGCATGTTTTTATATTCAGAATCTCTTCCTAACTCTACTCTCTCTGAACCTGTCCAGCTGTGTAAGGATTGAATTATATATGTCTTTGTTCAAGAAGCTTTGTAGTGGCCTCTGGCCAAAAACATTAGTATTCATTAATAATTAAGTAATTAATAATTAAAACAGCCATCCATATATCTAAGTCCTTTGAATCTTTAGGCTGGTTCAAATTTTATCAACTTTTACAAAGGTATGTTTTTGTTTGTTTGTTTGTTTTTTTACTACTTTTGCTCATTATGATCAAGTCAGATGAAAAGATAATGTGGGTCAGAAAGTGACCCTACTTAAGGGAAGAAATAACTGTGTGTGCAGGAAAGAATGTGCTGAGAATGATTAGGAAGACGCATAGTGTGTTTAAAATGGTTATCTCTGGAGATTGGAATTAAGAACATGAAAGGTAGTTTTCTTTTTACTTTACACAATTACACAATTCTTTTTTTTTTTTTTTTTTTTTTCCTGAGACAGAGTCTCACTCTGTTGCCCAGGCTGGAATGCAGTGGCACTATCTCAACTCACTGCAACCTCCGTCTCCTGGGTTCAAGTGATTCTCCTACCTCAGCCTTCTGAGTAGCTGGGATTACGGGCATACACCACCATGACCAGCTAATTTTTGTATTTTTAGAGAGATGGGATTTTACCATGTTGGCCAGGGTGGTCTCAATCTGTTGGCCTCATGATCCGCCTGCCTCGGCCTCCCAAAGAGCTGGGATTACAGGGGTGAGCTACCATGCCTGGCCTACATTGCAGAATTCTTTTTTTGAACTTTGATGCCTGTATTTCTTTGATGAGAGTAAAAGACAAACAAAATGAATTGATAAAGTATTTAATACATTGAATTTGAAAAACTCACTAGCTACGTGGAAAACATATTTTGATAACCTTTCATCATTTTGTATATCAAAATAAATTCCAGATGGATCAGAGTATAAGTTTATCTATGACATTCAACACTACAAAAATATAGGCGATTATCTAATATTGATTGAATAATGCCTTTAAGAAAAAGAAAACCGTCAAAGAAAGGAAAGAAAGGAAAATATCAATGGAAATGACAGTGTCTGTACTGTAATAACCAAAACCCATAGATTGAAAAAATATTGGGAGCAAGATGGCCGAATAGGAACAGCTCCAGTCTCCAACTCCCAGCGCAAGCGACACAGAAGACCGGTGATTTCTGCATTTTCAACTGAGGTACTGGGTTCATCTCACAGGGGAGTGCCGGACGATCGGTGCTGGTCAGCTGCTGCAGCCCGACCAGCCAGAGCTGAAGCAGGGCGAGGCATTGCCTCACCTGGGAAGCGCAAGGGGGAAGGGAATCCCTTTTCCTAGCCAGGGGAACTGAGACACACAACACCTGGAAAATCGGGTAACTCCCACCCCAATACTGCGCTTTAAGCAAACAGGCACACCAGGAGATCATATCCCACACCTGGCCGGGAGGGTCCCACACCCACGGAGCCTCCCTCATTGCTAGCACAGCAGTCTGTGATCTACCGGCAAGGCAGCAGCGAGGCTGGGGGAGGGGCGCCCGCCATTGCTGAGGCTTAAGTAGGTAAACAAAGCTGCTGGGAAGCTCCAGCTGGGTGGAGCTCACAGCAGCTCAAGGAAACCTGCCTGTCTCTGTAGACTCCACCTCTGGGGACAGGGCAATAACAAACACAGCCGAAACCTCTGCAGACACAAACGACTCTGTCTGACAGCTTTGAAGAGAGCAGTGGATCTCCCAACACGGAGGTTGAGATCTGAGAAGGGACAGACTCCCTGCTCAAGTGGGTCCCTGACCCCTGAGTAGCCTAACTGGGAGACATCCCCTACTAGGGGCAGTCTGACACCCCACACCTCACAGGGTGGAGTACACCCCTGAGAGGAAGCTTCCAAAGCAAGAATCAGACAGGTACACACGCTGTTCAGAAATATTCTATCTTCTGCAGCCTCTGCTGCTGATACCCAGGCAAACAGGATCTGGAGTGGACCTCAAGCAATCTCCAACAGACCTACAGCTGAGGGTCCTGACTGTTAGAAGGAAAACTATCAAACAGGAAGGACACCTACACCAAAACCCCATCAGTACATCACCATCATCAAAGACCAGAGGCAGATAAAACCACAAAGATGGGGAAAAAGCAGGGCAGAAAAGCTGGAAATTCAAAAAATAAGAACGCATTTCCCCGGCAAAGGAGCGCAGCTCATCGCCAGCAACGGATCAAAGCTGGACGGAGAATGACTTTGACGAGATGAGAAAAGAAGGCTTCAGTCCATCAAATTTCTCAGAGCTAAAGGAGGAATTACGTACCCAGCGCAAAGAAACTAAAAATCTTGAAAAAAAAGTGGAAGAATTGATGGCTAGAGTAATTAATGCAGAGAAGGTCATAAACGAAATGAAAGAGATGAAAACCATGACACGAGAAATACGTGACAAATGCACAAGCTTCAGTAACCGACTCGATCAACTGGAAGAAAGAGTATCTGTGATTGAGGATCAAATGAATGAAATGAAGCGAGAAGAGAAACCAAAAGAAAAAAGAAGAAAAAGAAATGAACAAAGCCTGCAAGAAGTATGGGATTATGTAAAAAGACCAAATCTACGTCTGATTGGGGTGCCTGAAAGTGAGGGGGAAAATGGAACCAAGTTGGAAAACACTCTTCAGGATATCATCCAGGAGAACTTCCCCAACCTAGTAGGGCAGGCCAACATTCAAATCCAGGAAATACAGAGAACGCCACAAAGATACTCCTCGAGAAGAGCAACTCCAAGACACATAATTGCCAGATTCACCAAAGTTGAAATGAAGGAAAAAATCTTAAGGGCAGCCAGAGAGAAAGGTCGGGTTACCCACAAAGGGAAGCCCATCAGACTAACAGCAGATCTCTCGGCAGAAACTCTCCAAGCCAGAAGAGAGTGGGGGCCAATATTCAACATTCTTAAAGAAAAGAATTTTAAACCCAGAATTTCATATCCAGCCAAACTAAGTTTCATAAGTGAAGGAGAAATAAAATCCTTTACAGATAAGCAAATGCTTAGAGATTTTGTCACCACTAGACCTGCCTTACAAGAGACCCTGAAGGAAGCACTAAACATGGAAAGGAACAACCGGTACCAGCCATTGCAAAAACATGCCAAAATGTAAAGACCATCGAGGCTAGGAAGAAACTGCATCAACTAACGAGCAAAATAACCAGTTAATATCATAATGGCAGGATCAAGTTCACACATAACAATCTTAACCTTAAATGTAAATGGACTAAATGCTCCAATTAAAAGACACAGACTGGCAAACGGGATAAAGAGTCAAGACCCATCAGTCTGCTGTATTCAGGAGACCCATCTCACATGCAGAGACATACATAGGCTCAAAATAAAGGGATGGAGGAAGATTTACCAAGCAAATGGAGAACAAAAAAAAGGGGGGGTTGCAATACTAGTCTCTGATAAAACAGACTTTAAACCATCAAAGATCAAAAGAGACAAAGAAGGCCATTACATAATGGTTAAGGGATCAATTCAACAGGAAGAGCTAACTATCCTAAATATATATGCACCCAATACAGGAGCACCCAGATTCATAAAGCAAGTCCTTAGAGACTTACAAAGAGACTCAGACTCCCATACAATAATAATGGGAGACTTCAACACTCCACTGTCAACATTAGACAGATCAACGAGACAGAAAGTTAACAAGGATATCCAGGAATTGAACTCATCTCTGCAGCAAGCAGACCTAATAGACATCTATAGAACTCTCCACCCCAAATCAACAGAATATACTTTCTTCTCAGCACCATATCGTACTTATTCCAAAATCGACCACGTAATTGGAAGTAAAGCACTCCTCAGCAAATGTACAAGAACAGAAATTATAACAAACTGTCTCTCAGACCACAGTGCAATCAAACTAGAACTCAGGACTAAGAAACTCAATCAAAACCGCTCAACTACATGGAAACTGAACAACCTGCTCCTGAATGACTACTGGGTACATAACGAAATGAAGGCAGAAATAAAGATGTTCTTTGAAACCAATGAGAACAGAGATACAACATACCAGAATCTCTGGGACACATTTAAAGCAGTGTGTAGAGGGAAATTTATAGCACTAAATGCCCACAAGAGAAAGCAGGAAAGATCTAAAACTGACACTCTAACATCACAATTAAAAGAACTAGAGAAGCAAGAGCAAACACATTCGAAAGCTAGCAGAAGGCTAGAAATAACTAAGATCAGAGCAGAACTGAAGGAGATAGAGACACAAAAAACTCTCCAAAAAATCAATGAATCCAGGAGTTGGTTTTTTGAAAAGATCAACAAAATTGACAGACCACTAGCAAGACTAATAAAGAAGAAAAGAGAGAAGAATCAAATCGACGCAATTAAAAATGATAAAGGGGATATCACCACCGACCCCACAGAAATACAAACTACCATCAGAGAATACTATAAACACCTCTACGCAAATAAACTGGAAAATCTAGAAGAAATGGATAATTTCCTGGACACTTACACTCTTCCAAGACTAAACCAGGAAGAAGTTGAATCCCTGAATAGACCAATAGCAGGCTCTGAAATTGAGGCAATAATTAATAGCCTACCAACCAAAAAAAGTCCAGGACCAGATGGATTCACAGCTGAATTCTACCAGAGGTACAAGGAGGAGTTGGTACCATTCCTTCTGAAACTATTCCAATCAATAGAAAAAGAGGGAATCCTCCCTAACTCATTTGATGAGGCCAACATCATCCTGATACCAAAGCCTGGCAGAGACACAACAAAAAAAGAGAATTTTAGACCAATATCCCTGATGAACATCGATGCAAAAATCCTCAATAAAATACTGGCAAACCGGATTCAGCAACACATCAAAAAGCTTATCCACCATGATCAAGTGGGCTTCATCCCTGGGATGCAAGGCTGGTTCAACATTTGCAAAACAATAAACATAATCCAGCATATAAACAGAACCAAAGACAAGAACCACATGATTATCTCAATAGATGCAGAAAAGGCTTTTGACAAAATTCAACAGCCCTTCATGCTAAAAACGCTCAATAAATTCGGTATTGATGGAACATACCTCAAAATAATAAGAGCTATTTATGACAAACCCACAGCCAATATCATACTGAATGGGCAAAAACTGGAAAAAATCCCATTGAAAAGTGGCACAAGACAGGGATGCCCTCTCTCACCACTCCTATTCAACATAGTGTTGGAAGTTCTGGCTAGGGCAATTAGGCAAGAGAAAGAAATCAAGGGTATTCAGTTAGGAAAAGAAGAAGTCAAACTGTCCCTGTTTGCAGATGACATGATTGTATATTTAGAAAACCCCATTGTCTCAGCCCAAAATCTCCTTCAGCTGATAAGCAACTTCAGCAAAGTCTCAGGATACAAAATTAATGTGCAAAAATCACAAGCATTCTTATACACCAGTAACAGACAAACAGAGAGCCAAATCAGGAATGAACTTCCATTCACAATTGCTTCAAAGAGAATAAAATACCTAGGAATCCAACTTCCAAGGGATGTAAAGGACCTCTTCAAGGAGAACTACAAACCACTGCTCAGTGAAATCAAAGAGGACACAAACAAATGGAAGAACATACCATGCTCATGGATAGGAAGAATCAACATCGTGAAAATGGCCATACTGCCCAAGGTAATTTATAGATTCAATGCCATCCCCATCAAGCTACCAATGAGTTTCTTCACAGAATTGGAAAAAACTGCTTTAAAGTTCATATGGAACCAAAAAAGAGCCCGCATCTCCAAGACAATCCTAAGTCAAAAGAACAAAGCTGGAGGCATCACGCTACCTGACTTCAAACTATACTACAAGGCTACAGTAACCAAAACAGCATGGTACTGGTACCAAAACAGAGATATATACCAATGGAACAGAACAGAGTCCTCAGAAATAATACCACACATCTACAGCCATCTGATCTTTGACAAACCTGAGAGAAACAAGAAATGGGGAAAGGATTCCCTATTTAATAAATGGTGCTGGGAAAATTGGCTAGCCATGAGTAGAAAGCTGAAACTGGATCCTTTCCTTACTCCTTATATGAAAATTAATTCAAGATGGATTAGAGACTTAAATGTTAGACCTAATACCATAAAAATCCTAGAGGAAAACTTAGGTAGTACCATTCAGGACATAGGCATGGGCAAAGACTTTATGTCTAAAACACCAAAAGCAACGGCAGCAAAAGCCAAAATTGACAAATGGGATCTCATTAAACTAAAGAGCTTCTGCACAGCAAAAGAAACTACCATCAGAGTGAACAGGCAACCTACAGAATGGGAGAAAATTTTTGCAATCTACTCATCTGACAAAGGGCTAATATCCAGAACCTACAAAGAACTCAAACAAATTTACAAGAAAAAAACAACCCCATCAAAAAGTGGGCAAAGGATATGAAGAGACATTTCTCAAAAGAAGACATTCATACAGCCAACAGACACATGAAAAAATGCTCATCATCACTGGCCATCAGAGAAATGCAAATCAAAACCACAATGAGATACCATCTCACACCACTTAGAATGGCGATCATTAAAAAGTCAGGAAACAACAGGTGCTGGAGAGGATGTGGAGAAATAGGAACACTTTTACACTGTTGGTGGGATTGTAAACTAGTTCAACCATTATGGAAAACAGTATGGCGATTCCTCAAGGATCTAGAACTAGATGTACCATATGACCCAGCCATCCCATTACTGGGTATATACCCAAAGGATTATAAATCATGCTGCTATAAAGACACATGCACACGTATGTTTATTGCAGCACTATTCACAATAGCAAAGACTTGGAATCAACCCAAATGTCCATCAGTGACAGATTGGATTAAGAAAATGTGGCACATATACACCATGGAATACTATGCAGCCATCAAAAAGGATGAGTTTGTGTCCTTTGTAGGGACATGGATGCAGCTGGAAACCATCATTCTTAGCAAACTATCACAAGAACAGAAAACCAAACACCGCATGTTCTCACTCATAGGTGGGAACTGAACAATGAGATCACTTGGACTCAGGAAGGGGAACATCACACACAGGGGCCTATCATGGGGAGGGGGGTGGGGGGAGGGATTGCATTGGGAGTTATACCTGATGTAAATGACGAGTTGATGGGTGCAGCACACCAACATGGCACAAGTATACATATGTAACAAACCTGCACGTTATGCACATGTACCCTACAACTTAAAGTATAATAATAATAAATAAATTAAAAAAAAAAAGAAAAAATATTCACAAATAAATTGACATGTAAATATTAACGTGCTATATAAAGCTTGCATATATCAATTGGGGAAAATTCTCATGCCCCAATAAAATAATATGGCTGGCTTACAGAAGATAAAATATAAAGGCCCTGATAAGATCAGCAATATTAACACAGTCAGAAGTGAAGATTAAAACAACATTCTTGGCCGGGTGCCGCGGCTCACGCCTGTAATCCCAGCACTTTGGGAGCCTGAGGTGGGTGGATCACCTGAGGTCAGGAGTTCAAGACCAGGCCTGGCCAACATGGTGAAACCCCGTCTCTACTAAAAATACAAAAATTAGGCGGGCATGGTGGCATACTCTTGTAATCCCAGCTACTCTGGAGGGTGAGGCAGGGGAATCACTTGAACCTGGGGGGTGGAGGCTGCAGTGTGCTGAGATTGAGCCACTGCACTCCAGCCTGGGCAGCAAAGTAAGACACACACACACACACACACACACACACACACAAACTATATATACATATATATATATATATATATATAAAAATTTCAACATATTGTGGGGTAAGAGCCCCGATCCTGCAATTCTTGTAGTTTTAAATCTCTAATAGTGTTTGCCTATTATTACATGCTTATTTATGTAAACTTAGTATCAGTTGACTGTGTCTAAAAATAGTCTATTAATATTTTCTGTGGATTTTATGGATTTCATAAATGATCATAAGAAAATTTAACTTCTTCATGATAATGAGTTGTTTTCCCTGGGAGCAGGGACTATATATTTGCCCAGGATTATACCGATGACTTAGAATAGCATTTTATAGTTTACCTCATATAGGTTTTGCAAATTTCCTATTATTTCTAACTACATTGTCTTGTGCACTGCCATTGTAAATGGAGTTTTCTCTATCATTATATCATCTCTCTAGTTTTTGTTTGTGAAATCTATAAAGGCTATTGACTTATGTAAGTTAATTTTATCTCCTGCTACCTTACTGAATTTTTATTGCTACCTAAAATGGTGAGCAATTTTCGTTGATTGTCCTGGGTTTCCTAGGTATATAATAATAGCTTCAGCAAATAAAAAGAGGTTTAGTATTTCTTTTGCAGTTAAGATTCTAATTGATTTTTTCCTACTTTAATTTGCTGATACCTCAGGAAAAATTATCAGTGGTAGTGAAAATAGTGTGCATACTATTTTTCCCCATATAAGTGGAAATTCTTTAGTTAATTCTCCATTAATTAATATTCTGGGATAATCAACTTAAAGGTAGTATATTACTTAAGAAAGCATCCATCAATTGTTACTTTTTAATTTTTTTAAAGAAACAATGTTGAGTTTGTAATAAGCTCTTGTAAGTCAAATAACGATTTTTTTAGATCTATTAATATGTATGACTTATTTTTCCTCACATGTCTGACACTCAATGTGCAGAGTTTGTTCCCACATCAGCCAATTCTGGGACACCAGCTGGGTGTCTTACAATTAGTTTAATTCTGACACTATTTACCTGGAGTTAGTGTCAGATCCCACAAGTTAAGGGCTCAGTCAGTTCACAAGACTGTCCCCACTGCAGATGCCAATCACAAATCCTAGGCTACCTATACTTCTGACCAACCAGCTATAAATCAAGGGTTCTCAGAATACCCTTCTTGGGTTCCAGGATTTTCTAAAATAACTGACATAGCTCAGGAAAGCAGTTTACTTCCTATTACCAGTTGATTATAAAGTATGCAGCTCAGGAACAGCCAAATGAAAGAGATAGATAGGGCAAGGTATGTTGCAAGAGGTACCTCTGCAGGCACACCACCCTCCCTAATCTCCATGTATTCACCAATATAGAAGTCCTCTGAACCCAACTGTGTAGGGTTTTTATGGTAGTTCTATGAGGAAGCATAATTGATTAAATCATTGGCTTTTGGTGATTAACTCAATCTCTAGTCCCTCTCTTCTCCCTGGAGGTTGAGGATTAGGGCAGAAAGTTCCAACTCTCTATTAATATTGTTTGTTCCTCTTGCACCCAGGTCTATGCTCGGGCTCTATAGGGACCCATCAAGGGTCACCTTGCTATCATGAGCTCAGATATGGTGGAAAGGGGTTTATTGTGTATAACAAAAGGGGTTCCCCTTACCTCATCAATCAGGCAATTCGGAGGGCTTCGAAGTTCTGTGTTAGAAACTAGGAACAAAGACCAAGTATGTATTTCTTACGATCCCACTGCAGTATATTATGTAAATGGGTTTTCCAATATTTAACTGGCATTGCATTACATAAATAAATCCTATTTGTTTATGTATTACCATTTTTTAATGTAATGCTGAATTCTGCTAGCTAAAATTTTTTTTAGGACATTTCCCATGATATTTGTAGGTAATATTGTTTGGTAATTTTCTTCTTTTATGGCACCTTTATCTGAATTATTCACATTATGTGTTGCTAAAAAGAAGTTGGAATTTTCTCTCTTTTTTTTTTTTTTTAGCTTCTATGCTCTGGAACAACTTATGTAGCATTTGGAACTATCTTTATTGAAGGTTGGGTAGAGTATTTGAAAAACCATCTAGGTCTGATTATTTTATCAAACTATTTCTTCTGTATAAGTTCATGTAAGCTTTCTATCTCTAATGAAGTTAATTTCATGAACTCTGTTTCCCTATGTAAGTATACATGTCATTTAACCTTTCAAATCTATTTGCATACAGTCTTCTTACAGTGGCTTTTTATTTCATTAGCATAAAAGTAAAAACCTTTTTAATTAACTACTAAGTCTCTCGTGAACTGCTACTGCTTCTCTACAACCCATCTCATCACCTTGCTGGTCTCATTTGTTTCTTATAGTGCCTCACTCTCTTGGCTCATTTCCCACTGGTCTCCTTGATATTCCTCAGATACTCCAAGCAGGCTGCTGTATCTCAATCTTTGCATTTCCTCTTTCTCTGCCTTACTGTGTTTTCTCCAGATATCTCCAAAATTCTACAGGATTGACTCCCTTGGCTTCTTCAGTTATTTGTTGAAAGTACTATCTATTCAGTGAGGCTGCTCCTACAAACCTGCTTAAAATTGCACTTAACCCACCTGTACTTCCTACTCTTTTCCCATTATTTGTGTTATTCATGGCACTTTTTACCAGCCCATATACTATATGATTTACTTGAGATTTCTGTCTCACCTCACCAAAATGTAAGTTCTGTGAAGCCACAGATGTCCTCTCATGCTCACTTCTCTATCCCTAGAACATAGAATATTATTAGGTACCAAATAAATACTCAGAATTTGTTCAACAAAAGAATGAATGATGGAATAATTTGTCTCATGTTTCTTTAGAATAGATACCTATTGGTTGGGTATACACATTCTCCATAGAACCTTCAACCTATAGCACATGGCTGTTACTAAGAAACTTCTATTTTGCAAATTTAGTCTTCATATAATTCTCAATACTAATATTGGACCTACTTACTGTGAGAGAGTTCTGCGAATTCTACCTTTAGGATCTAAAACCTAGTCATTATAATATTATTTCCTTTCTTATTACATATCCTAAAATCCCTTCAATTCCTTTGAGTTTCTGCATTTCCATTAATTTTCTCTAGTTTATTCCAGTCCATATTGATCTGTATCTTCTTTGAACCTTCATGGCATATAAAGATTACTCTATAAATTTAGCTTTTGTTTTCTTCTCTAGTTCTCTAGTTTATGTCAGCCCATATTGATCTCTAGTTTATTCCAGCCTATGTTGATCTCCATCTTCTTTGAACCCTCATGGCATATAAAGATAATTCTATAAATTTAGCTCTTTTTTCTCCTCCACATGTAAATCTTTTTTATACAAGTATACAACAAATAATGTAAAAACAACATTTCCTAATTTTTATGTGTCACCCTAAACCTGTCACTATTATGGATTTATAGTTGGCAATGCATAACCTCCAGGTTACTGACTTTCTAGCTAACTGACTAAATGACTGACTGGTTAACTGATTGGTTTTTGATTGATTAGTTAACAGGGCCAGGGTCAGAATGAGTAGACTCTCAGAGGAATTCTTTCTTTATCCCTGGGGAAAGAGGACTGAAAGGTCAATTCAGAGATCATGTTAGAATGCCCCAAAACTGTAGAAACACACTTTAGTATATATAACTACTGAAATTTAGGATAAAATCAATGTGGGAATTTAAAAATTGAGAGTGTTTTATTTTAGTGGATGTCGTCATAAGAAACAGATTTAAAGTCATTGTTATAGCAAAGGTTATTGCTAATACCGGAAAATGCTATCACTTAACTGGCTTGCGTACCAAAGATTTTTAAATGATTCTAATGATACTTATTTCTGATATCTTATTCAGGAGACTCAGTCACTAATTGTCCCATGAGAATGTTATGGCAAATTATAAGCTTTTGTGGACATCTGGATTATTTGAAGGCAGAGTTTACTTTAAATTCCAAATTTAATAAAATCCAGAGATTTCCTGAAGGTGTTTACCATCTGGGAGGAATTTTGTTATTTTGTGAATATTTAAAAGATATGAAACGAAAGAAAAATAAAAATAATTTTACTGGATTTTACAGGGTAAACATTATACATCTTTTTTCAATGCTAACTTATTCATTTATGTTTCATTTGTAATCTCCATAGAATGATATATTCATGACTGTAAGTGGCAAAAATATTTAGACATGCACTGTGAAATTCCACATTCTGTGGGGCTTCCTTACTGTATTTGTATTACGCAGTCAGTAAGAAAAATGCAAGTTGCCATTGTATTCATTTAAATTTTTACCAAAAATTGTGAGTTTTATTAATGATTGTAGTAATTTTATATATATATTTATTCAGTAGATAATATATGCTAATCTTTGAGCTAGATCCTGGTTACTCACTAGACAAAAAAATCAAGTCTGTCTGTGTAACTAATATGCTTAATAGATTCCAAGATGCTTTCCATTAACTACATAAATATTAAAAAATAAAATTTAATTCTTTCTATATGAGTATAAATAGAAAATACACTAATGATAAAAAGAAAACTTGAGTAAGAATATGCAGATTTAGGTATCAAATCTGTTTACTAGTTGTGTTACTGTGATTGAATTACAACACATTTTTCGTATTTAGAGTTTAGTTAATTTCATATAACCAATTTGTTTCAGAAACTTGAAATAGATAAATTACTATATTGTGCTTGGCAGAGTATCTGATATTCAATAGTTACTATATTTATGAAAATATTAATGAATCCACTATAGCAATATACTACAGGGTGTTTACATGAGGGAATATCAGATGGCTGACCAAGTCAACAGTTTCTAATATTTAATAGCCATTTGATAAAAGTTGTCTTTGAGTACTGTACTCTATTATTTTTTTAACTTACAGAGAACTGAGAAGTTTGTGTTGCTATACCAATTTAGTGTTTCCTATTTAAAACTCTCCTTTCTTCTCCTTTGTGTCAAACTAGTCACCTCATATCCTCCCCTGTGTCTTACCCTTTCATTTTACTACTGCATCAACAGAGCTCTAGCACAATAAGAATCAGAAGTAAGTAGATCTTTAAAGAGTGAATTGGTGCATCTTGAAAAGACACAGGAACCAGATGTGAGATATTTCCATCATCAGAATAAATATCAATAGTAATGAATTTTAACCGATTTAATAAAATAGAAGTCAATTAGCCTGCAGAAATAGAAATTAATTACTTAATAATTTGTGATTTGATTTCTCTCTCAATAATTGATTGCCCAATTATATCCTAAGTCCTTTATATTCTAAATAATCACATAATTACTTAATATTTAATTAATTGGATAATTATTTAAGCAGCAGTAAGAGAGAAAAAATGTATAGTATAACAGCAACAAGTAAATGAAGAAGAAACAATGGTGTTAGAAAAATCATTGCTTTTTATAACATACTTGATTACTTGATTAAAAGAAGAATCATTAATATGTTAATAATGTTTGTAGAGAAACTGGGTATTTACATATTCCCAAACTACTTCTCTATAAAATACTTATAAATCACAATGAATAAAATAATAACATTACAGTAGAGAAACATGGGAGATGCTGCCTTCTTCAAGTGAAAAAGTTAACCTCATTGATAAACTGCCATTGTGTACCTCCAGCTATGATGCACTGGGGAGGGCACAGTCTGAATTCATGGCATTCCTGATAAAGACAAAAAAAAAAAAAAACTTTATTATGAGGATATATCAGAGAAGCTCAAATTGAGGACTATTCTACATAATAGCTAATATTTGCTCTCTAAAATGTCAAGGTTATGAAGACCAAAAAAGGTTCCAGACTGAGAGTCAAAGAGAGACATGGCAATTAAATGCAGTGTGTGATCCTAGATTGTATTGGATTGGATTCTGGATCTGATTTTGGGTTTGCTTTTGTTATAAAGGACATTCTTGAAACAACTGATAAAATACAAATAAGATTTGTGCATTATATAATATCACTATAGGTGTTAATTTCCCAATTTTCACAATTGTACTGTATTTAGTAAGAAAATATTGTTGCTTTAGGAAAATGTATTATACACACACTCTCTCTCTCTCACACACACACACACACACACACATACACACACACACATTTACATTTGCCTCTGTTTTCTGACAGCAGACTATTGAAGACAGATGTACCTGCTTCCTTAACCCCTATCAGAAAGACAGCACAATCCTAGTTACAAGCCCATTCTAATGTACTTTTATATTGACTCCCCATAGTTTTCTATAGTGTTCAATTTCCCCTCTTGCAACAAGTAGACGTATTTTTTTTTAACTGCAATTGTGTTCCAGATGTTTTTTGGCCACTTAAGTTTATCACATTACAAATATGGTGTTGCATTTTGTAGCAGCCAACGCAGTGCTCAGAAGACAGAAACAAACCAGGATCTAGAGACTTAGGAAGTGTCTGTTCACTTTCCCATCGTAAAGAATGAAATATCTCTTATTATTCACTGGTTTACTGGAATGCTCTTTCAAAAAATACTCTGCCCTATAATGCAAAGCCCTATTTGGCATTGTGAGCATTGTTCTATTTAATGTACAACATCCTTCCAAGAGTGGACTAAAGAAATAAAATGTCTCATATGGTCAAATTGAAGTTTAGGTATGGAGGACTAAGTTCTTAGGCTGATTAATTCTGAGTTCACTAATTAATTCATGTACTTATTTCATCTAATTGCTGATGCCATAAAACTCCTTAGTCTATCTAATGGATAATGTATGCCATTTGCCAATATCTGGCTGCATTTTCTTCTCTTACTCCTAATATTAATCTCTTCTATCTTTTCTGGGAAAACAGCTGTATGATACCCAGACAGGATTAATGAAATGCAGTTAGAACATATGACTTATAAACATGCAATTAAAAGTCATTTTATTGAAATACACTCACAAATATTCTTGAAGAAAATATGTCATCAATGCAAATATTGCATAATTAAATTGAAAGAAAAATTTAGAAGCACAGTCATGTCCAAAATCCAGTGTACACATTTAAAAAAAAAAAGTTACATTGGGAAAATTACTTACCTTTTCCAAAATTTAAATGTCTTGAAAATTATATAATTCTACCTTCCTATTTTGTGAATGAATTAAAATAGATATAAAGCTCCCAGTACTATCCCTGACACCTATTATATTTGTAAGTGAGATTAGTTTCAGGAATTTATCATTCCATTCATTGTAGTTAGAGATCAGACTTTTCTTGCTCTGGTGGGCAAGCATTATTAAGTGACATTCTTTCCCAATAAACAATAAGCATCCTAAGGAGAGGGAATGGTGTGGTTAGGCTTAACGTCGCGACCCAAATCTCATTTTGAGTTGCAATCCCCAGGTGGTTAGGGAGACACGTGGTAGGAAGTGATTGGATTATGGGGGTGGTTTCCCCTTGCTGTTCCCATGATAGGGAGTAAATTCTCATGAGATCTGATGGTTTTATAAATGGTAGTCCTGTGCTTACACATGCTCTCCTACCTACCATCGTGGAAGATGTGCCTTTCCTCCTCTTTCACCTTCTGCCATGATTGTAAGTTTCCTGAGGCCTCCCCAGAAATGCAGAACTGTGAGTCCATTAAGCCCTTTTTCTTTATAAAATGACTAGTGTTAGGTATTCTTCATGGCAGCAAGAGAATTGACTGAGAAAGTAAATTGGTACTGCAGAGAGTGGGGTGCTGCTATAAAGAGAGCTCAAAATGTGGAAGCAACCTTAGAACTAACAGGCAGAGAGTTTGGAACAGTTTGGAGGGCTCAGAAGAAGACAGGAAGATGTGGGGAAGTTTGGAACTTCCTAGAGACTTGTCAAATGGCTTTGACCAAAATGCTAATAGTGATATGGATAAAGAATTCCAGGCTGAGGTAGTCTGAACTGGTGATGAGAAACTTACTGGAAACTGGAACAAAGGTGACTTTTGCTATACTTTAGGAAAGAGACTAGCAGCATTTCACTGCCCTAAAGATCTGTGGAACTTCAAACTTGAGAGAGATGATTTAGGGTATCTGGCAGAAGAAATTTCTAAGTGGCAAGGTGTTCAGGAGGAAGAAGAACATAAAAGATTGGAAAATTTGCAGCCTGACAATGCAGTAGAAAAGAAAAACCCATTTTCTGGGGAAAAATTTAAGCCCTTTTCTGAAATTTGCATAAGTAATGAAGAGCCCAAATGTTAATTTCCAAGACAATGGGAAAAATGTCTCCAGGGTATGTTAGAGACCTCATGACAGCCCCTCCCATCACTGGCCCAGAGGCCTAGGAGGGAAACAAGGTTTTGTGCTTGTACCCTCATTGTAGCTAAGAAGTAACTAACTTGCCTTTGATATTACAAGCTCATAAGTGGAAGGGACTTGCCTTGTCTTTACTCTGTAAACTCTTGAGTTAATATTGGAATGAGTTAACACTTCAGGGAATTGTTGGAAAGGCATGGTTAGTTTTGAAAACTTGTCTTGTCTCAGATGTGACTTTTGACTATGGACTTTGAGTGAATGCCGAAACAATTTAAGATTTTGGGGGACTGTTGGGGAAGGCATGATTGGTTTTGAAATGTGAGGACAAAAGATCTGGGAGGGGACAGAGGTGGAATGATAGTTATGCTTTTTGTCCCTCACCCCGCAATTTTTTCTTGAATTGTAATCTGCAGGTGTTTAGAAAGAGACCTGGCTAGAAGTGATTGGATAATCCGGGTGATTTCCCCCATGCTGTTCTCATGATAGGGAGTGAATTCTTACAAGATCTGATGGTTTTATAAATGGTAGTTTTTCCTGTGCTTACACATGCTCTCCCGCCTGCCACCATGTATGATGGGCCTTTGCTCCTCCTTCACCTTCTTCTATGATTGTAAGTTTCCTGAGGCCTCCCCAGCAATGCAGAACTGTGAATCCATTAAACTATTTTTCTTTATAAAATATCCAGTTTTGGGTATTTTGGGTATTAGTCTGTTCTCCGGATGAGAGCAGACTAATACAGAGATAAAGACTCATTTATTCATGATTGATTTTGAAGACTCTAGTGGCATTTATTGTTATAAAAATATGATTAAAATGATCGAAGTTTGCAACTCAAAATGCATGAAAGTACAAAGTTTTTTGAATTTCAAAAATGTAGAAAGAAAATCAGAAATCTAAGAAAGAGGAAAGAGACAATAGAGAAAAATAACAAAGATAGATATAGGTTCTTGGAAAGATTAATGCATTTGGTAACATATTTTTAGTATTGGTGAAGAAATAATAGAGAAAAATAAAGAACAGCAATATCAGGTATCAAAACAAGGAAATCAATATAATCATACATAGTAAAGGTGATAATATGGTTTTATTAGCAGTCTTATCCCAATAAATTTGACTTTTAAATAAAATAAAATTGACAAAATTGACAAAATAAGTAGAATAATCCATGTTAAGCCTTAAGATAAAAACCTACTTCCTATTTTTAAAGTATAGCCATTATTTCTAACCTTGCCAAATAGAGTTTATGGTGAATTATTCCAAATGTTTAAGAAGACATAACATTAACCTTAAACTTTTCAATAGAAAGTAATTGTGAAACAATCCTAGATTTCTTTTACAAGTAGTTGCCAAAACCTGAGACAAACACTATAATAAACAAAACTAAATAAAAGTTTGCATCATGGAAATGAATGAACAAAACTGTAAACAACATATTAGCAGATTAAATCAACCAATATGTAAATGAGATGATGTATCAAACCTTTGGTAGTTGATTAAATGGGTTTAGAGGGACTGAAGGCATTTTTCAATGAATAAAGCAAAATACAGAAAATATTTTGTAATATGATTCAAAGATTATTTAACTAAAGTAATTAACTATTAGTGAAATGGCAAAAAGTGAAACAGAAGGAACTTAGAAAATGTATGTTTTTGAGACAATAAATGCATTTCTCAAATGTATAATAAAGTATAAAATCCATAAGTAGATAAGACCAGCTTGAATAAAAAAATCAAACAGGTATTTATTTACTCTGTCAGTTAAAGCATATATCACTGTAATAACATGTATGACAAATAAAAGTGAAAAGAGCATGCTGTTTACAATGTACAGATAAAAATTGCTTATTACTTAAAATGATAACATTATATATGTACATTTTACCACAGAAAGTGAAGAAGATCAAATGGATATAAAAACAAATTTAATACGTGAAACTGGAGAGCTATGAAATGAATGTAGAATTTTTTTTTTTGTGACATTTGGGGTGGGGAGGAACTTCTTAAATAGGTTTCAGAACTATTTTATATGTTATGCTTGACTGTATGAATTTTAAGTTATTCTTCAATGAAGAACACCATGGGCAAAGATTATAAATGGTTGACAAGTGGAAAAACATTTATAATATCAAAATGAGCAAATGATAATAAACTAAAACATACCAACAACTTCTACAAACCAATGAGAAAATGACAATAAATCTAATACATTTACATGCAAATGATACAAAAAAGGGAATTTATATAAGGAAAGCTTAAGTGGTGAATGACACTATGATAAGGCATAGCATCTCTAAAGTGCTCAGATAAATAGTAAATAAAAACAATGACATAGCAATTTACATAGAGAGATTTGGCAGGGATTAGAAAGAAAAAAATATATATCACATCTCATGGAAGAATGGCAATGTATAAAAATCCGCAATACATTGCTGCTAAGAATCAAAACAGGCAGTGCTGTCTTGCAGATCAGGCAGTACTCGGTGAAACAAAGAATACACATTTCCCATGATGTATTAATTCCTATATGTATATGGACCAGAAAAAATAGCAGAAGGAGATGTAGCAAAATGTTCAGCATCATTTTTGATAGCAGTCAATGAGAAGTCATCAGGGTCCACCAACAGGTAAACATAGACACAAATTACGGTAGAGATTTTTCACAATATCTACATAACATTAAAAGCTCGAAGTTAATTGTGCTTAAAACATTATAGAATGATCTCAAAAACTAGTGTTAAAATATGATTTTCATAGGAATAAACACATTTTACTCACAAAATAAACTGCACTGTATATTTTGAACAGCCATGTAGTAAATAAATTAGAGTATCTGTTGGTTAGAGAGTAAAAGAATTAGAGATTATAAATAAAAGGGGAATTAATGATGGATGTTGCCAGTATTGCATAAAAGGAGGAGTGGGATTATGTTACTTCTGCACTCAATTTGAAAAATAAAGGAAAATAAAAGGCAAAGGAGGAAACATTGATATGTAATCTGGATACACATTTTCAAAATAACCAATAATTAAAGAGGAAATAAATCCATCAACATGTGCAATGTTGGAAAGATGTGATTTATGAAATGAGAATGTTAGATAAATCTGAATGTTTTTCAACAGGAAATGTTGCAAGAGTAGAAGCAGTCTACCATTTGTAAAGGAGGCTTATATGGCCTCAATACCTACTCCAGCAGCTGCCACAAACCACTGTGCATAACTGTTAACTGAATAAAACTGAATAAAGAATTGAATGCTCCTTACTTTCTCTTAGCCAGTCATTATAGTGAAGTTGGGTCAAAGCACCAATGTATCAGACCATTTATATTGTTAAAAGTAAACTGCTGCTTGGGGGAAAAAAAAGAAGAAGAAAAGAATGATGCCATCTGGATGCGAATACCCTTCTGTTCTGACCTCCTGTCTTGGGCTTATTACCTACGGGCATAAAACAAAATGCCAAAGTGCTGCTTGCAACTAATTCAAAATTAAATGGTGCCATATTGTAGTTTCTGGCTGTGAAAGATGTCATCTCTAGACCGTAACTATAGTAGTCTGGTCTCAACCTGAAAGTCAGTATTTTTCCCTTGTTACCTGGCTGTGGACATTCACAGAGTATATGACTGTCAGTGAATAAGGAATGAAAGAAAAATAGCATGGTATGAAAAGTCTCATATATTTCACAGTGTCGCAGTGTCGTTACAGGACCTGTCTGCATCAAAAGTACAATATGTCAACTGTCAGTCACATTGCTTTTTTTCAGAATGTCTTTAGTTTTTATGGAAGAAAAAAGGCGATAAAGGATGATTTTTGCATTCAGACCCCAGATTAGGAATATTTTATCACATTTTCTCTTTCCTCTGGACTATCACCTTGAAAGTGGCCTTGAAAATAATATACAAAACTGTCATCCACATATTGAGCAACATAAGAAATTTGTTGAAAAACATCTGTAAAGTCGTTTTAAAAACTCACATCTTACCACATTGTACTATATATTAGTTTTCTCCAAATATTTTATTGGATTTATGCTGTCAGTGTACTATATTTGCATATATATGTAGATAAAATATATGTGTTTAAAGACTTGTGTACAGTAGCTTCCAAGATGGCCAAATATGAACAGCTCTGGTCTATAGCACTCAGTGAGATTGTCACAGAAGACGGGTGATTTCTGCATTTTTATTTGAGGTACTGGTTCACCTCACTGGGACTGGTTGGTGAGTGGGTGCAGCCCATGGAGGGCGAGCTGAAGCAGCGTGGGGTGTCACCTCACCTGGGGAGTGCAAGGGGTCTGGGGATTTCCCTTTCCTACCCAAGGGAAGCCATGACAGACTGTACCTGGAGGAACGGTACACTTCTGCCCAAATACTGCACTTTTCCCACAGTCTTTGCAACCAGCAGACCAGGAGATTCCCTCTTATGCCTGGTTCGATGGGTCCCATGCCTGTGGAGCCTTAATGGCTGGTAGTGCAGCAGTCTGAGATCCACCTGGGATGCTGGAGCTTGGCGGGCGTTGGGGCATCCGCCATTGCTGAGGTTTGAGTAGGTTGTTCTATGCTCACAGTGTAAAGAAGGCGGCAGGAAAGCTCAAACTGGATGGAGCCACGGCAGCTCAGCAAGGCCTACTGCCTCTCTAGATTCCACCTCTGGGGGCAGGGCATATCTGAACAAAAGGCTTCTGCAGACTTAAATGTCCCTGCCTGACAGCTCCGAAGAGAGCAGTGGTTCTCCTAGCATTGTGTGTGAGCTTCAGTAATGGACAGACTGCCTCTTCAAGGGGATCCCAGACCCACGTGTAGCCTAACTGAGAGACACCTCCCAGTAGGGGCCAATAGACACCTCAAACAGGCAGGTGCCCCTCTGAGACGAAGTTTCCAGAGGAAGGATAGGGCAGCAGTATTTGCTGTTCTGCAGCCTCCGCTGGTGATACCCAGGCAAACAGGGTCTGAAGTGGACCTCCAGCACACTCCAACAGACCTGCAGCTGAGGGGCCTGTCTGTTAGAAGGGAAACTAACAAACAGAAAGGAACAGCATCAACATCAACAAAAAGGACATCCACACCAAAACCCCATCTGTAGGTCACCAACATCAAAGACCAAAGGTAGATAAAACAACAAAGATGGGGAGAAACCAGAGCAGAAAGGCTGAAAATTCCAAAAACCAGAACGCCTCTTCTCCTCCAAAGGAACACAACTCCTCACCAGCAATGGAACAAAACTAGATGGAGAATGAGTTTGACAAGTTGGCAGAAGTAGGCTTCAGAAGGTTGGTAATAACAAACTTCTCTGAGCTAAAGGAGCATGTTCTAATGCATTGTAAGGAAGCTAAAAACCTTAAGAAAGCTTAAATGAATGGCTAACTACAATAACCAGTGTAGAGAAGAGCTTAAATAACCTCTTGGAGCTGAAAACCACAGTACAAGAACTTCGTAAAGTATACACAAGCTTCAATAGCAGATTCGATCAAGCAGAAGAAAGGATATCAGTGGTTGAAGCTCAAATTAATGAAATGAAGCGAGAAAAAGAGTGAAAAGTAACAAAGCCTTCAAGAAATATGGGACTATGTGAAAAGACCAAATCTACGTTTGATTGGTGTACCTGAAAGTGATGGGGAGAACGGCACCAAGTTAGAAAATACTCTTCAGGATATTATCCAGGAGAACTTTACCAACCTAGCAAGTCAGGCCAACATTCAAATTCAGGAAATACGGAAACCACCACAAAGATACTCCTTGAGAAGAGCAACCCCAGGACACATAATTGTCAGATTCACCAAGGTTGAAATGAAAGAAAAAGTGTTAAGGGCAGCCAGAGAGAAAGGTCGAGTTAACCTTAAAGGGAAGCCCTACAGACCAACAGCAGATCTCTTGGCAGAAACTCTACAAGGCACAAGATAGTGGGGGCCAATATTCAACATTCTTAAAGAAAAGAATTTCAACCCAGAATTTTATATACAGTCAAAGTAAGCTTCTTAAGTGAAGGAGAAATAAAATCCTTTACAGACAAGCAAATGCTGAGAGATTTTGTCACCACCAGCCCTGCCCTACAAGAGCTCCTGAAGGAAGCACTAAACATAGAAAGGAACAACCAGTGTCAGCCATGGCAAAAAAAATTCCAAATTGTAAATACCATTGATGCTATGAAGAAACTGCATCAATTAATGGGTGAAATAACTAGCTAGCATCAATATGACAGGATCAAATTCACACATAATAATATTAACCTTAAATGTAAATGGGCTAAATGATGCAATTAAAAGATACAGACTGGCAAATTGGATACAGTCAAGACCCATCAGTGTGCTATATTCAGGAGACCCATCTCATGTGCAAAGACACACATAGGCTCAAAATAAATGGATGGAGGAAGATCTATCAAGCAAATGGAAACGAAAAAAAAACAAACCAAACCAACCAACCAACCAAAGAAACAAAAACGGTTGCAATCCTGATCTCTGATAAAACAGACTTTAAACCAACAAAGATCAAAAGAGACAAAGAAGGCCATTGCATAGTGGCAAAGGGATCCATGCAACAAGAAGAGCTAACTATCCTAAATATATATGGACCCAATCCAGGAGCACCCAGATTCATAAAGCAAGTTCTTACAGACCTACAAAGAGACTTAGACTCCCACACATTAATAATGGGTGACTTTAACACCCCACTGTCAGTATTAGATCGACAAGACAGAAAATTAATAAGAATATCCAGGAAATGCACTCAGCTCTGACTAACTGGACCTAATAGACATTTGCAGAACTCTCCACCCCAAATCAACAGAATATACATTCCTCTCAGCACCACATCACACTTATTCTAAAATTGACCACATAATTGGAAGTAAAACACACTTCAGCAAATGTAGAAGAACAGAAATCACAACAAACTGTCTCAGACCACACTACAATCAAATTAGAACTCAGGATTAAGAAACTCACTCATAACCGCACAACTACATGGCAACTGAACAACCTGCTCCTGAATGACTACTGGGTAAATAACGAAATGAAGGCAGAAATAAAGATGTTCTTTGAAACCAGTGAGAACAAAGACACAACATACCAGAATCTCTGGGACACATGTAAAGCCGTGTGTAGAGGTTAATTTATAGCACTAAATGTCCACAAGAGAAAGCAGGAAAGATCTAAAATCAACACCCTAACATCACAATTAAAATAACTAGAGAAGCAAGAGCAAACAAATTCAAAAGCTTGCAGAAGACAAGAAATAACTAAGATCAAAACAGAACCGAAGGAGACACAACCCTTCAAAAAATCAACAAATCTAGGAGCTGGTTTTTCGAATAATCAAATAGATGCAATAAAAAATGATAAAGGAATATCACCACTGATTCCTCAGAAATACAATCTACCATCAGATAATACTATTAACACCTCTATGCAAATAAACTAGGAAATCTAGAAGAAATGGATAAATTCCTGGACACATACACCTTCCCAAGACTAAACTAGGAAGAAGTTGAGTCTTTGAATAGACTAATAACTGGTTCTGAATTTGAGGCAATAATTAATAGCCTGCCAACCAAAAAAAGTCCAGGACAAGATAGATTCACAGCCAAATTCTACCAGAGGTACAAAGTAGAGCTGGTATCATTCCTACTGAAGTTATTCCAATCAATAGAAAAAGAGGGAATCCTCCCTAACTCATTTCTTGAGGCCAGCATCATCCTGATACCAAAGCCTGGCAGAGACACAATAAAGAAAGAGAATTTTAAGCCAATATCTCTGATGAACATTGATGCAAAAATCCTCAATAAAATACTGGCAAACCGAATCCAGCAGCACATCAGAAAGCTTATCCACCACAATCAAGTGGGCTTCATCCCTGGGATGCAAGGCTGGGTCAACATATGCAAATCAATAAACGTAATCCATTGAATAAATAGAACCAACGACAAAAACCACATCATTATCTCAATAGATGCAGAGAAGGCCTTCGACAAAATTCAACATTCCTTCATGCTAAAAACTCTCGATAAACTAGGTATTGACGGATCATATCTCAAAATAATAAGAGCTATTTATGACAAACTGTTAGCCAATATCATACTGAATGGGCAAAACTTGGAAGCATTCCCTTTGAAAACTGGCACAAGACAAGGATGCCCTCTCTCATCACTCCTGTTCAACGTAGTATTGGAAGTTTTGGCCAGGGCAATCAGGCAAGAGAAAGAAAGAAAGGTTATTCAGTTAGGAAAAGAGGAAGTCAAATTGTCTCTGTTTGCAAAGGACATGATTGTATATTTAGAAAACCCCATTTTATCAGCCCAAAAAATCTCCTTAAGCTGATAAGCAGCTTTAGCAGTCTCAGGATACAAAATCAATGTGCAAAAGTCACAAGCATTCCTATACACCAATAACAGACAAACAGGGAGCCAAATCATGAGTGAACTCCCATTCACAATTACTACAAAGAGAATAAAATAACTAAGAATACAACTTACAAGGTATGTGAAGGACCTCTTCAAGGAAAATTACAAACAACTGCTCAACAAGATAAAAAAGGACAGAAACCAATGGAAGAACATTCCATGCTCATGGATAGGAAGAACTGATATCATGAAAATGGTCATACTGCCCAAGGTAATTTATACATTCAATACTATCCCCAAAAGCTACCACTCACTTTCTTCACAGAATTGGAATAAAAACTACTTTAAACTTCATATGGAAACAAAAAAGATCCCACATAGCCAAGATAATCTTAAGCAAAAGGAACAAAGCTGGAGGCATCACGCTACCTGACTTCAAACTATATTACAAGGTGACAGTAACCAAAACAACATGGAACTGGTATCAAAACAGATATATAGAACAGTGGAACAGAATCGAGGCCTCAGAAATAACACCACAAATCTACGACTATCTGATGTTTGACAAACCTAACAAAAACAAGAAATGGGGAAAGGATTCCCTATTTAATAGATGGTGCTGAGAAAACTGGCTAGCCATATGTAGAAAGCTGAAATTGGATTCCTTCCTTATACCTTATACAAAAATTAACTCAAGATGCATTAAAAACTTAAATGTAAGATGTAAAACCATAAAAACCCTAGAAGAAAACCTAGACAATACCATTCAGGACATAGACATGGGCAAAGACTTCATGACCAAAACACAAAAAGTAATTGCAACAAAAGCCTAAATAGACAAATAGGATATAATTAAAGACCTTCTGCACAGCAAAAGAAGCTATCATCAGAGTGAACAGGCAACCTACAGAATGGGAGAAAATTTTTAGAATCTATACATCTGACAAAGGGCTAATATCCAAAATCTACAAAGAACTTAAACAACTCTACAAGAAAAAAAAATCAAAAAATGGGCAAAGGATATGAAAAGACACTTCTCAAAAGAAGACATGTATGCAGCCAACAGACATGAAAAAATGCTCATCATCACTGGTCATCAGAGAAATGCAATTCAAAACCACAATAAGGTACCATCTCACGCCAGTTAGAATGGTCATCATTAAAAAGTCAGGAAACAGCAGATGCTGGAGAGAATGTGGAGAAATAGGAATGCTTTTACACTGTTGGTGGGAGTGTAAATTAGTTAAACCATTGTGGAAACCAGTGTGGCGATTCCTCAAGGATCTAGAACTAGAAAAACCATTTGATCCCACGATCTCATTACTGGTATATACAGGAAGGATTGTAAATCATGCTACTATAAAGTCATACACACATATGTTTATTGTGGCACTATTCACTATATCAAAGACTTGGAAACAACCCAAATGTCCATTGATAATAGACTGGATAAAGAAAATGTGGCACGTATACACCATGGAATACTATGCAACCATAAAAAGGGATGAGTTCATGTCCTTTGCAGGAACAGGGATGAAGCTGGAAACCATCATTCTCAGCAAAATATCACAAGGACAGAAAACTAAACATCGCATGTTCTCACTCATAAGTGGGGGTTGAATAATGCGAACACATGGACACAGGGCAGGGCACATCACACCCTGGGGCCTGTTGATGGGTGGGGGGCTTGAGGAGAGAGAGCATTACGAGAAATACCTAACGTAAATGACGAGTTGATGGGTGCAGCAAACCAATGTGGCGCATGTATACCTATGTAACCTGCACGTTGTGCACATGTACCCTAGACCTTAAAGTATAATAAAGAAATTGTGTGTATCATTTACAATATTTTTAAAATACAAAAGTAAGTAGATGATTGGAAAACAGGTTTGAGCTCATTAAAAGTGTTGCTAGCAAAAAAACTATAAACTACATCAATAAAACAAAAATATAAATCAACAGTTGGCAAAATAAGGAGCTATTCAGCTAAACAAGGGCAAGTTCAGAGTAAAGATATTCAAAATAATCAAGCTAGAACATAAACACACTACATTCAGAAGTTGAGTTAGTTCTTAAGAAAGAATGATCCCATGAAATGAAGTCTGTGTCCATATGCAGTTTCCTTAGTTACAATGATTGGAGGCAATATATAGAACATTTTTTAAATTTGGCTTTTGAGTCAGCGCTGAGAAGCAGGAGAATGAAAGGAGTTTCCCTGCTGTCAGATAACAGATGCCCCTGTCACCCTCCTTAAACCTCAGAATGTAGCCTAGATAAAGGTCCTAGCTAAGGTAGGCAACTAAGCATGTCAACAAAGTCCTTTTTAACGAAGTTTAACATTAAAGAGGAAAACTGGATTAAGTTTTGCACTTTCATACCTGCCATGAGCCAGGCATATTGATCTAATGTAATTCCTGTTTTTAAAAAGTCTCAGCAGGGTTCTTTGTAGACATAGACAAGTTTATTCTAAAATTTACAGGGAAAAACAGGCCCAGGAATAGCTAAAGCGATCTTAACAAAGAAGAATATAGTGGGAGATATCACCCTGTTTTATTTGTATGTATTTATTTAGAGACAGGGTCTCTTTCTGTTACCTAGGCTGGAGTGCAGTAGCATGATCATGGCTCACTGCAACCTCGATCTCCTGGCTCACTGAAGCCTTGACCTCCTGGGCTCAAGTGATTCTTCCACCTCAACCTGCCATGTAGATGGGATTACAGGTGTGCGCACCACCATGCCTGGCTAATTTTTGTATATTTTTGTAGAGACAGGGTTTTGCCATGTTGCTGAAGCTCATACTTTATATTAAAGCTTACTAAAGAGCCATAAGAGAGAGATTAATATAGTATATAGCTACTATCTAGTATATAGTTTGCTGTATAGTATACTTAATATATACTATATAATTATTATCTAACATACTATAAAGAGTGATGAAGAAAGGATATACACAGAAAACAATAGAACAGAATAGAGAAGAGAGAACTCGAAGCAGATCCACAGAAATATACTCAGCTGATTTTTAACAAAATTACAACAGCAATTCAGTGGAATCCTATTTTGTTATTAAGTAAAGACAATTTTTGAGAAGGCTGTTTCACCTTCTCCAAAATTGTGCCAGAGCAATTTTTATTCATAGACACAAAAACAGACCTTGACTTAAGTCTCACATAATGTATAAAAATATATCAAAATAGAATATAAACTTAAATGCAAAACTATAAAACGTAAAAAAAAAAAAAAAGCAACAGAGTAACTCCAGGATATAGGATTAAACTTGACACAAAAAAACATGATTCTTAAAATAAAATAATAATAAATTGGACTTCATTAATATGAAAAGCTTTTGTTCTTGATAAAAAGACAAGCCATACAGTGATATATTTTCAAACCACGTGTTTGATAAAATGACTGATAAATGGAATATGTAAAGAATGTTCAAAACTCAGCAGCTAAACAAAGAAACAATCCAATTAGAAAGCGAGTCCAAGACATGAAGAGACATTTTACTAAAGAGGATATGCACATGGCATAAAAGCACATGGAAAGATGTTCAACATCATTATCCACCAGAGAGATACAAATTAAAACTAGAATGAGATATCACTGCAGAGGTATCAGAATGCTAATATAAAATACAGTGGCAATGTCACATGCTGCTGTGTTTGGGGGAAAACTAGATCACTCATCCATTGTTGGTGAGAATATAGGATGGTACAGCCACTCTAGAAAACAAAACAAAAAAGTGGTAGTTTCTTAAAAAATACTAAGCATGCAGTTGCACTCTGGGACATTTATGGCAGAGTAATAAATAATTTTCCCCACAGGAAACCTGAACGTGAATATTCATTGTAGCTTTATTCATAATAGCTAAGACTTGGAAATAATTCAGATGCCCTTTAACAGACTGAGCAAACTTTTTAACACTCATACCATGGGTACTACTTAGGAATAATAATTAAAAAAAAAAGAACAAACAGCAGGGCGCGGTAGCTCACACCTGTAATCCCAGCACTTTTGGAGGCCGAGACGGGCAGATCACCTGAGATCGGGAGTTTGAGACCAGCCTGGCCAACATGGTAAAACTCTGTCTCTACTGAAAATTCAAAAATTAGCTGGATGTGGCGGCATATGCCTGTAATCCCAGCTACTCAGGAGGCTGAGGCAGGAGAATCACTCGAATCTAGGAGGCAGAGGTTACAGCGAGCCAAGATCATGCTGCTTCATTCCAGTCTGGGCGATAGAGCAAGACTCTGTCTCAAAAAAAAAAAAAAAAAAAAAAAAAAAAAAAAGACAAAGTATTGATAAACGCAACAAGTTGGAAGAATTACAAGGGAATTATGCTGAGTAAAAAAATTGCCAATCCTTAAATGTTAAAAACTGTATGATTCCACTTTATAAAATATTTTTTGAAGTACAAAATTATAGGAAAGGAAAATATAGTGTGATTGCCTGGAGCAGTGTGAGGTGGGGGGACAGAGAGACATGAGGGAGTTGAGTGTACTAATAAAAGAACAATAAGTATCCTGTGGTGTTGGAACTATTCAATATTCTGATTATGGCAATGGATGAATGAAACTACCCATGTGCTAAAACTCCACAGGACGCGCACACACACACACACGCACACACACACACACACGGTTACAAGTAAACTGTGGTACTCTGAATAACATCAGTTGATTATGTAAATGTCAATATCCTGGTTGTGATATTATCCTATAATCTTTCATGATTGAGTATTAGGAGATACTGGATAAAGAGTATATAGGATCTTTCTGTATTTTTTCACCATCACATGTGAATCAACAATAATCTCAAAATAAAAAGGTTAGTTATAAATAAACAGTAATATGACAGGGTTGAGACTGAACACATGGATTTTTTTCAATAAATGTGAATCCTATTTTGTTATCAAGTAAAGACATGTTGTTTCATTCCAGTTGTAACATTAGAAAGATTAAAAAATCAGAAATGTTTAAAAAAGGTAATCTTAAAACTTGGAAACAAATTTTATGAAATGTAAATATAGCTTGCATCCAGCTTGTCTCCTAAACATCAGATTATGCCTATTGCCTCATGTTGTTAGATATAATTTTTTAAAGTAATTTGAATACTTTCCTATTAAGTTTTAGGAAGGTTACATTTCCAAGCAGGATATTAAAGAATCTATTGCCATACTTTTGCAAGCATTATTTCCACAGCAATATTTCCACTTTAATAGTCAATTTTTCTATTTGTTTTTGATTGCTATAGACACCAAGTTTCTTTCCTTTATTTGCCACTTGTATTTCTTTTCTGTGACTTTTCTTTCTCCTCCTTATTTCTTCTCTTGCTTCTCCTTCTCCCTTCCCTTCCCTTCTTCCCTTCCCTTCCCTTCTTCACTTCACTTCCCTTCCCTTCCCTTCTTCCCTTCCCTTCTTCCCTTCCCTTCCCTTTCTTTTCCTTTTCGTTGAGATTGCTCAGAGCTTAAAATCACCTCCACTCTCCCAAACAGTCCTCTTGATGGGACTCTTATTCCTAAGTAGTGAAACATACCACATCCCCAATCAGGCAGACTCCAACTGAACCCATATAAAGGAATGTGATAATTTATAAATTATCATCCTTGCCAAAAATATTTTCAGAATTTTTTCTGTAATTTACCAATGGATAAAATCTTTATTATTATTTTTTGCTAACCACAATAGAATAGGTCCTAATTGTTAAAAAGAATTCCTACAGAATCTTAGATTGCTTATCATTTTATAAAACACTCACGTGGAGTGTTTCTTTCCTCATACATACATACAAGTGTATTAAAGTTTGATTTATCCTAGCTGTGAACAGAAGTTAATTTTCTAATAGTAAATTGACTTAATGGGAAAGAAATTATCCTGCCATTAATTTCGTTGCTTCCGCCATGTTGTGATTTGCATTTCCAGCAACAGTGGAATTTTTCTCAAGTATAATTTCCGAATCATGAAATGTATGTAGTTACCAAAACACAGTGCTTTAATGTTCAAAGATCAAAAATGAAATTGTAGCTATACTGCATGAAGTGGCTACTAAATAAGACTGGGGAAGATAATGCATCTCATCAACTCTTAACATGGCACAAACTCAATACCTGTTTTGGCAAAAGATAAAAGAAGGCATAGGTCTGTAAATATTTGTCCATCATCATGGTTGAAGCATCCTTTTATGATACTCTGCTTTGTTTTTTGAGGATCATGTGAGCAAGCAAAATGCAAATTGGGGTATATAGCTTAACACGATGTACATTGCAAACAATCTATGATATTGTCCCGATCAGCAGTCACAAGAGAGACCTGATATTACTTCACAAAGTATAGACACACTAATATTTATTATTGTGCATTTTCAAGGACAAATATTTCTGTGACTTTTTTTGCTATCTCATTTTGTTACATTCTCTTTAAAATAAATGATTAATTACAACTTAAAAAGTACCATATACAAAATGTTTAGTTATGTACAAATATGAATATAATTATATTTATCTTTTTTATTTTTTGGATACTTATGGGGTATTTTGATACAGGCATGCAATACATGATCACATCAGGGTAAATGGAGTTTTCATAACCTCAAGTGTTTATCTTTTGTTTGTGTTACAAACAAGTAAGCTATACTCTATCAGTTATTTTTAAATGTGCAATAAATTATTTGCTCTAGTTATCGTGTTTTGGTGTCAAGTGCTAGATCTTATTCATTCTATATAAATATATTTCTATGCCCATGAACAATCTCCACTTCACCCCACCCCTACCCTCACTAACCTACCCAGCCTCTGATAACAATCATTGTACTTTCTATCTCCATGAGTTCAACTGTTTACATTTTTTTAGTTCCCCAAAATAAATAAGAATACGTGACATTCATCATTCTGTGCCTGGCTTATTTCAGTTAACACAGTGACCTCCAGATCTATGCACGTGGTTGCAAATGACAGGATCTCATTCTTTTTATGGTTGGAGAGTATTCCCTTGCATACAGGTACCACATTTTCTTTGTCCATTTGTCTGTTAATGGACACTTAAGTTGCTTCTAAATCTTGCCTTTTGTGAATAGTGATGCAATAAATATAGAAGTATAGATATCTCTCTGATACACTGATTTCCTTTCCTTTGGCTATATTCCTAGTAGTGGGATTGCTAGATCGCATGGTGGCTCTATTTTTAGCTTTTTGAGGAACCTCCAAGATGTTCTCCATAGGGATTGTATTAATTTACATTCCTACCAACAAGTGTACAGAGGATCACTTTTCTCCTCATCCTCTCCAGCATTTTTTATTGTCAATCTTTTGGATAAAGCCATTTAAATTTGGGTAAGATGACATCTCATTGTAGCTTTTATTTGCATTTCTCTGATCAGTGATGTTGAACACATTTTCATATACCTGCTTGTCATTTGTATGTCTTCTTTTGACAAGTTATCTATTCGGATCTTTTGACCATTTTAAAATGAGATTATTAGAATATTTTCCTGTGGAGTTGTTTAAGCTCCTTATATGTTCCAATTGTTAATCCCTTGTCAAGCTGATAGTTTGCAAATATTTTCTCCCATTCTGTGGGTTGTGTCTGCACTTCGTTGATTGTATCTTTTGCTGTGAAGAAGCTTTTTAACTTGGTGGTATCCCATTGGTCTATTTTTGCGTTGGTTGCCTGTGCTTGTGGGGAACCACTAAAGAAATTTTTGCCCAGACAAATGTCCTAGAGAGTTACCCCAACCAATGTCCTAGAGAGTTACCCCAGTTTTCCTTTTAGTAGTTCCATGGTGTAAGGTCTTAGGTTTAAGTCTTAATCCATTTTGATTTTTAAATAAGGTGAGAAAAGGGTCTAGTTTCTTTCTTCTACATATGCATGTCCAGTTTTCCGAGCACCATTTATTGAAGATATTTTCCTTTCCCCAAATGTACACTCTTGGCACCTTTGTCAAAAATCAGCTCACTGTAGATACAGAGATGTGTTTCTGGTTTAACTGTTCTGTTCCATTTGCCTATGTGTCTGTTTTTATGCCAGTAGCATGTTGTTTTGGTTACTATATCTTTGTGGTATAATTTCAAGTCAGGTAATGTGATTCCTCCAGTTTTGTTCTTTTTGCTTTGGATAGCTTTGGCTATTGTGTTTTCTTATAAACTTTAGGATTGTTTTTTCTACTTCTGTGAAGAATGTCATTGCCATTTTGATAGGAATTGCAAGAAATTTGTAGATTACTTTAGGTAGCATGGGCATTTTAACAATATTGATTCTTCCAATCAATTAACATGGAATATTTTTCTATGTTCAAATATCAGAGATAAAATGTAACTGTACTACATGGAGTAAATGCTGTTTTTTGTGTGCTCTTCAATTTCTTTCGGAAATATTTTATGGTTTTTTTTTTTTTTGGTTTTTTTTTTTTTGTTTTGTTTTGGTGTTTGGACAGAGTTTTGCTCTGTCATCTGTCACCCAGGCTGGAGTGCAGTGGCATGATCTCGGCTCACTGCAATCTCCATCTTCCAGGTTTAAGTGATTCTGGCTGCCTCAGCCTCCCAAGTAGCTGGGATTACAGGTGCCTGCCACCACACCTGACTAATTTTTTGTATTTTTAGTAAAGACAGGGTTTTACCATTTTGGCCAGGCTGATCTCAAACTCCTGACTTCAGGTGATCCCCCCAACCTTGACCTCCCAAGGTGCTGGGATTACAGGAGTGAGCCAACGTGCATGGCTATATAGGTTTTATTATAGATATCTTTTACTTATTTGAATAAGTTAATTCCTAGGTATTTTATTTTATTTGTAGCTATTGTAAGTGATATGATATATCACATTGATTTGCATATGTTGAACCACCCTTGCATCCCTGAGATAAATCCCAATGGGTCATGATGAAAGATCTTTTTAATGTATTGATGAATTTGGTTTGCCAGTATTCTGTTGATGTTTTTACATCAATATTCATCTGGGATAATTGTCTTTTTTTTTCTCTTTTTGTATTAGGGCAATACTAGCCTTTTACTAGCCTTGTAGAATAAATTTAGAAGTGTTCCCTCCTCCTCTAATTTTTTAGAAGAGTTTGAGTAGAATTGATATTAGTTCTTTAGATGTTTCTCCAACTTCAGTAGTGAGATCACTGTGTCTTGGGCTTTTCTTTGCTGAGAGACTTTTTATTACAGCTTTAATCTCAGGAGTGTATTGTTTAATTCCTATATGTTTGTATAGTTCCCAAAATTTATCTTGATATTTATTTTAAGTTTTATTCCTTTGTGATCAGTGAAGACCCTTGATATTATTTCAGTTTTTGGAATGTTTTAAGACTTGTTTTGTGACCTAACATATGATCTGTCCTTGAGAATAATGTGTGCACCGAGGAGAAGAATGTATATTCTGCAGTTGTTGGATGAAATGTTTTGTACATATCTATTAGGTTCATTTTGTCTATAGTGTGGATTAAATACAATATTTCTTTGTTGATTTTCTCTCTGGATAGTGTACTCTGTGGTGACCGTAGGGTGTTGAAGTCAACTGCTAGACATATTGGAGCTCCTTTGTGTGTTGTTTCTCTTCTCTTGCTGATTTTAGGATTCTTTCTTTATCCTTGACATTTGGAAGTTTGATTATAAATTATCTTCACGTATTCTTATTTGGGTTAAATCTGTTTTATAGTCTTCTTGTACTTTAATACTGATATGTTTCTCTAGGTTGAATATCATAATTATAATTACAAATAGATACCAATATATTTTAAAACAAAGAATTGTTTTTAAGGAAGAAAAACCCTAATTAAAATAAAATCATGTATTTTAGAATTACATTAATTTTCCAAAAACAAGAAAGCAGATCTAAAGTTGGTTACCATATAAAAATAACTGTTTTTATTTGCCCTTAAAGAATACTATACCGGGCTGGGTGCGGTGGCTCACATCTGTAATTCCAGCACTTTGGGAGGCTGAGGTAGGTGGATCACGAAGTTAGGAGCTCAAGACCAGCCTGGCCAAGATGATGAAACCACATCTCTACTAAAAATACAAAAATTAGCCAGGTGTGGTGGCACATGCCTGTAATCCCAGCTACTCAGGAGGCTGAGGCAGAGAATTGCTTCAACCCGAGAGGTGGAAGTTGCAGTGAGCCAAGGTCACAGCACTGCACTCCAGCTTGGGCAACAGAGCAAGACTCCATCTCAGAAAAAAAAAAAAGAAAGAAAGAAAAAGAAAAACTATACCTTACAGGGTATTTGTCTAACCTAATTATTTTCCCAAGTTAATATTTATAACATTATATTTTTAAATCTGTAGTTTTAATAACCTGTTTAATAACGAGTTTCCTTGATATATAACGTATTTTATTTAGTAACTGAAGTTTAGCCATACATTGCATTACCATCTGCTGACAATAAGACTTCTTATGTAATAAGATGATTGATGGAAAAACATGACTTGTAGATAATAATGGCATAGGTTGTATCCCTAGATTTGCCACTTACTCAGTTGTGCAATATGGAAAACACTCACTAAACTCTTTTTGTATTGATTATCCCATTTCAAAAAGAAAATATCAATCTAAAAATATTATAATTACAAAATGTGACTGTATATTTATAGTTTATAGATCTAGTTAGTTAGCCCACTCCTTGAATGTTTAGCCCACATCAGGCACTGTCATGTAGCCAGTTATATGGAACTAAAGACACATACACACAAATACATAGGGTGTGCTTTTATGGAGCTTATACTTTGGTGGTGCCAGGGAAGTCAGTGAGTAAATGAGTGAACAAATACATGCATAAACATGGGCCAGTGTCAATTTATGGATTGCTAATATGTTCACAGTAAAGGTTGGCAGAATATTGATTTCATGGTTATTTTCTTCTGTGCTCAAGAAAATATGTCATGCAATTACTGGAGAAAATCGAGCTAGCATTTAGCTGATTATTAGTCATTGCTTGCAGGGTATAGTGGTCAGTTGATCAAGTTTTAGAGTTAGCAAGAAGTGAATACCAGTTTCTTTACTTTATACTGCATGACCTCAGGCATATTCCTCATTTTCCCTTAGGCTGAATTTTCTCAACTGCAAATTAGAGATCATAATATTACCCATTTGCTAACGCTGTGAGAATTGAATAAGATAATACCTATAAAGTGTTTGGCCCCTAATCAACAGTCAATGCATTTGATATTTTATCACTTTTGCTTTTATACTTCCCAGGGCAAGTTGATGTTAAGTAGTTGTTATTATTATGTAGAGGTAGCGAGTCCCTTTTGTCATATATCTCATCTAGTTTGTTACTTCCTGATCTACTTCATTCAATTCAAAGGTACAGCACATAGTTCTGCATACTACAATAGCATTCTAAGAGACAAAATGGAATATTTGAAACACTGATTATTGTCAATGTTGTAACTATTGTCATTGCTACAATTTTTTTATTTTGCAAATAATTTTCAGTCAAAAATAGCATAGACTATTATATCTTCTTTTAATTGAAGATATAAATGTTTGAGATTTCAGTGTACTGAGATGCGTATCAAAGTATGCTTTACTACTAAGTAGTGAAACTACTACTGAAATACATACTTCTTGATGGTATTCCAGCATGTGTAATCAAACACTGATGAGATTTCTTATATGATTTAGCAGTATTTGAAAGCATCTGTGGTTTTTATATTGTTTTAATACTTTTGAAAAATATCAACATATCAAGGTATGTATAGGTCCTTAATGTTTTATTCATTTGAAACTTATTTTTTACAATTTAATATTTCATTTATTTCTGCATAAAATATTTCAGTTCAATTATAAATAATTGTATTGCTTCTAATTCATCACTTTTTGGTCCATATTTTGCTATTATGTTTCTGAGTATCTTTCTCAAATTTAGAATTTCATTTTTTTAATGGCATACTTATGCCAAAATTGTAACATTTATTGTAAAATATTTTGTTTTATTTCTAAATCTAAAAACTAATTGCAATTAGAAAAAAATATACTATTGTACTTAAGTAGCTAACTTTTATTAAAAACCAAGTGCTTATTGGCCCTACCTAGTATTATTTGCAATCCTATTTTCTTAAATTTGTGATATTGAAAAGACAATATTAAAAAAATATAATCAATTAGGTTTGATTTTTTCAAATTCTGTCAAGTGTTCACAATTATGCCTTCGGTTGATTTGCTTCATTTGGGTAAAGATTTTTATTTTTTTCTGTATTATTTCTATTACATTAGGCTAAAAAGGCATTTGATTATACCTCATCATCAGGAACATCCGAATTTTTTTTTTGGGGGGGAGTTGAAATTTTATTTTATTTTATTTCTTTTTTTATTTATTTTTTATTATTATTAAGTTCTAGGGTACATGGGCATAACGTGCAGGTTTGTTACATATATCCCACATTTTGTTAAACAAGATCTGCTTTATTCTTGAAGACATTTTAGTCCTCTGGATTTATTATTTCTTCCTCATATTATTTCTTTCTTTAATATACAGTATTTCCATTTTTTCATCATGATTTTTCTCTGTAGTTTTTCTGTAGCATGTAGGAATTTTTGGTAGATGATATTTTAAAATAGATCACTCCATTGATAAATACCAGCAGATTGTAAAGGATTTGGGGTAACTAATACACAGAGGCTCTTAACTTACTATGGGGTTTTGTTTCAATAAACCCACTATTAAGTTGAAAATATCATTATCAAAAACGCATTTTATGCACCTAATCTACTGAACATCATCGCTTAGCTTAGCCTACTTTAAATGTGTCAGAACACTTGTTTAGCCTACAGTTGGGCAAAATCTTGAAATACAGTAAAGCATTGGTTCTCTACCCTGGTGCTGGTGTGGCTGACTGGAAGCTGTGGTCTCCCTGCCCTTCCGAAAGCATCATGAGAGAATATCATAGTGCATATTATTAGCCCAGGAAAAGAAAATGATGCAAAATTCAAAGAATATTTTCTACTGAATCTGTATCACTTTCATACCATGAGGAAGTTGAAAAGTATAAGTCAAAGCATTGTAAGTGGAGGAACATCAATATACAATTACTTAGACACCTCACAGACCTTCTTAAATGTCAAAATAAAGATCTGACACTAGACCAGGGAATTTGCTGTATTTTATTCTTGTATTTAATATGCATATTTCCTTGGATAATCCCACAACCGGATACACTGAATATGCCAGACACTGTGATTGACACAGAAGTTCCGAAGAGAGTCTTTTAATTAAAACCTTGTTAATGACCTTCAGCCCTTTCATTTTTATCATTTTCCCAAGGTTTTACAGTACTGGGTGTTTTCCAAAGATCTTTGATTTATCCTGTTTTTTAATTTTTTAATTAACCCTGTCAAGCAGAATGAGCATACATTATTACTGAGTTTTACAAATTAACAAGTCTCAGATTAAGTGAATTTTTACCAAGATTTTAAAATGATGTCTCTAGAGATTCAAAAAGTCCTCATGTAAGTCACATAAATAGGCCAGTATTTGTTAAAGAATAAATGAAAGTCTCTGCTTTGTTAGATTTGTACACTTTGTCTTCAAAAGGGAGATAAATCAATCTAGCTACTACTCTTGACATGATTAACAATTATGAATTTATTTGGAATCTAGAAAATAGAGAATATAGACTTTGAATTTTAAAAAACAAATAAAAATTGTGCTCCTGTTTTACTGCTGATTGAAGATATAAATTATCTTGCATTCCTGACATGGTTATAATGAAGCATCTGCTTGTGGCCTATAAACAAGGTACACAAACACTTTGGGAATGAACAAAATGTGTATAAAGATTAAAGAGATTGATATCATCAGTTAGATATAATAATAATATATTCGAATTTAAGAATAGTGTTGGGACACATGTCTTATTTGTAACAGTTGAAATGCTAGCTTTCCAAATTGAAATTGAAAAACTTCTGTAATCTTGGAAAATATTCAGCAAATGTTTACTAATGTTGAACTACAGAAAATTGCTTAAGAATACATCCAGATGCTTACAGCTCAATTATGTCAACTTCTGAGAAAATAAAATTTTATAGTTTATTAGAATTTTTTATAAAACTGGTGTTGCTTTACTAACAGAATATTTAAACATATAAGTTGAAGAATTAATAAATACAAATTACATGGGAATTTAAAGTCGTGTTTTTTAGCTTTACATGTTCACAGCAAGTATTTTTTAGAAATTCAAACATAAGTGTTATATATACATGTTTAGGGATACTTAGTTTTGTGTGTGTGTGTGTGTGTGTGTGTATGTATTTAACAATAATGCTTATATACTTAGGAATTTTATATTATGTAGACACTATGGTTTATGTTCTAACCTCTCTAGTATGCTCTTGTAGTACATTTATGTCTTCATAGTATATTAAAATATTAGTATACTGTATATATTGGAATATTACTGTCTTGGAATATCACCTCTTTCCTAAAAGTAAGATCTTATCCTTAATCTACAAGAGTACTAATTTTTGTTGTATTTTACCCACTTTTCCTTAGAAAATATCTTACTATATTCACATCTAAGTGGTATCATTGTTGGAGTTTTTTTTTTAATTCTTGTTTACATTTTTCATGTTTTATACAGTACAATTTATTACATGTATACTTAAATTATTTTCTAATATTAATTTCAGATTATTTTTATGAAAAATCAGTACTGCCCAGTTATTCAATGAATATTTATTAAATGTTTTCCTGTTTTAGACACTGTGTAAGCCACTAAACTTACAAGTCTATTGAAGAAACAGGGAAATAATAAAGCAATTACAATATATAGAGAGATATGCACTTTTACAAGTAGATGTAGAACACTCCTTTGCCTAAAAACAAAGAAAGAGACTTAGTGGAAATAGTGGTGTCTAAATGAGTAACTGAAAATGAAGTAGAAGACAATTAATAGAATTATTGAAAGAATGATGTTCTAGGTTCAGGGTCTACTTATGAGAATTAGATTCAGGAATAAGCCAGACTTCTTCAAATAATTTCTATAATTCCTGAGAAGTAGCTTATAGGATCCAGGTCATTATGGGAATAAATTTTCTGAAAACAGAGCTAGAAATAAAAATGAAATCAAGGTTAGTTGATTTTTTTTTTCATTTTAAAATTATTTATCATCCTTAGGTCTCTAGGAGAACATTTTAAAGATTTTAAACAGGTTTGTAAAATAAACAGGTTTCTGGCTGAACTTTACAGAATACATTTCAGAAGAATAGATACAGGAAGACCAGTTAGAAAGTTGTCACAATATTTCAGTGTCTGTCAGTGAGGACAGAAAAAAAAAAAAAAATAGAGAGAAGATAAGAACGTGGAAGGAACGGCATAGTGAAAGGAAGACATCCAGGGTAAGACTCACAGTTGTGAGTTAGGAAGTTCCTACCTGTTGAACCTATCCATTCACAGAATGATTCACACAGGCTTGGAATGGGGAAGACACCTTACGTTGGAAATATCTGTAAAGCATCAGAGTGGAGCTGTCCAGTGGATAGTTGAAAATAGAGGTCTGGGTTCTAAAGAGATATATGAGTAGAAGGGAGATAATTGTTAAAGCCATGACCCAAGATTGAATCACTACATGGATATATGAAATTCAAAGAGGAGAGGGCCAAGGAAAGAATCACAAAGAAATATGCCTTTTAAAGAGGGGCATAAAATAAAAATACAGATAACTAATATTTATGTGTTAGTTTCTATCTACTAATAAATGTCTCAAGTGCTTTGCTCATAATAATACTCATAATCTTCTCACCAACTCTACAAAGAGGAAAATATTCTTGATTGTATTTTGCAAATGAAGAAACTTAGCCACAGAGAAGTTGGGTAATTTGCCCAAGATCATAGAAATCGTATGTGTAAGAACAAGATTTCAAACTTATGCAGTGTGCAACATAATTCTCTTCTAACTTCGATTGGTCCATAGAAGTAAGAATGCCCAGAAAGTTGTCCAGAAATGTTACAGGAAAGTCATGAGAATATTTTGGTACAGAAATCAAATATTTCAAAAGCAAAAGGTAGTACATACCAAATGTCAAATGATATGTATGCAGAGATCAATTAGGGTAGGGAGAAAATTATTCATTGGTTTAAAATTGAGACTGTTTAGGTGTTAAAAGACAGGACTGCATGTGTTGTTTAGAGGGAGGAACCTGGATAGGGCTGAGCTGTGAATGGACAGATATCAGCAATATTTATATATGACCAACAATAGGCAGGCAGATTTTTCAGAATTCGCCTTAGTTGAGAAAATAAAGTTTTCTGGGTTTTAAAGCTTGATCCATTTGTCTTTGGGAGCAAGCTCTATGGGCTTATTACCCAAGCCAGAGGACACCTAGGTCTACCTTTCTTCCTGGTTGGTTGTGCCAGAGGCGGTAGAGAATTCTGGTGTTTTGTACCTGGTAATACTCAGTGTGCTGTCATTTGAGACAGAAGAGTAACTTTGAATCCTGGTTTCTCTCTTTGACATCTCTGCTTAGGTCAAATTTTCTTGGCTTTTATAAAACCAAATAAACTTACCTATTCCCTTTCTTTACACATTTTGTGCAGTGTTTCTTTTATTGTTTCCTCTTGCCCTTTCCTCCCAAGATAAAATTTACCCTCAATATCAGATATCATCCTTACACTCTACCCTTTATACGTTACTTCTCTCCTGTTTTCCTGCGCCTACCTTACTCAGTAGCTGATACTGATTCCTAGATGTAATAATTTGCTTCAGGCTGGAAATTCCTAAAGTTATGGTTTCAGTTGAGTCTTCACACAAGTTTTTGTAACTGTTTTACTTCAAATTTACCCTGAAAGATGAATTTCATTCTTAATCTGAGTGAATTTTAATGAAAGAAGCTAACTTTCTTTAAAGAATATATAATGTAAATAATACTACTGTTTACGATTTTACTAAAAATCAGGTACCGTAGTATGTATTTTATATAGGATATCTAAATAATTGTAAAAAGACATCTAGGTTGAAGGCATTATTCATACTTTATGTATTCGAAAAATGAAATTAAACAAAGTGTCCATGTTCATATAAAAAGCATGGGTTTGGGAATTTATTCCAGCTTTATCTATGTAAAAGCCCAATATTTAGCTTTTATGCATATTCTCAAGATACAGCAAAAGCCAAAAAGAGACCCATCTGGCAAATAGTTAAGAAGTTTGAACAAATCAGTCAGCTGAATTCAAAATAATAATATAAAGAAATTAATCACTGTACTATTTCAAGGAAATTCTTGATGGAAAAGTAATCTGAAATTCTTTGTGTTATCATCTATCTTTGTATTTGCCTTGTGGGTATTAAAATGATATCATGTTCTATTTGAATTTTGTCACAATTTTCAATTCCACAATATAATATATACATTATATATTATATAACCTTATAAATTATGTTATAATTTATAAGAAGTCACTTTTTTCTAGAAAGATATTCAAACACTGGGTAAAATAATATATTCAGACAAGATAAACATTTAAAATTGATCATGAAGCAATTATGGCAGATAAAAAATGAGGATGGCATAAGAGAAAGGGAAGACAAACCTGAAGTTGATAGCTAAACTGCTAGAAGAAATTTCTATCCATGTTAGACTAGGCCAAAAAATTGTCATTAATTTTCTAACAGTCAATGCAAAGGAGGAAAATAATAATATACATGCCCATGAGGTAAAGTTAATCAATTTCTCTGGATAAGTATAACTAGGAAATAACGGCAAGGCTTATTTTACAATCCCAGTAATACCAGTAATAAGAATTTGGCTCTTTTACAGATTCAGTACTTTGATTTTCATAGGTAGACTTTCTGGGTTTCAGAGTAACAGCATTAATGAAAATTAGAAAGGGGAAAGTTATACATACCTAAACAAAATGCCACTACGGAAGTATTGCAAAAGTGTTAACAAGGAGTCAAGATGTACAGCAAAACTAAATGAGAGGACTGACCCTACGCATGTATAGACACGAGCAATGGAATCTCAGGTTTTATCCAACATGGAAAAGTCTCCTGAAATATTAACAGTGAATATTTTTAAAGCACCTGTAACCAAATAATATTAATCATTAAGTCATTTCAGCAAAATATGTTGAAATGATCTGATAATAATGCAAGTTCATGATACACACTTGCCTTAGATTATGATTTCTGGAAAATGGATTCTGAGAGAGAGTTTTCCATGCAGGAGGATTAACAGAGGGCTTTCAGGATTGGAGAGAGGGAAAGAAGGAGCACTGGACAGAGAGAGCCTGAACTGTCATGCAATTCCACAAAGAACTCAGCTCTCCCGCAGGGAGCCATGGAGCAATAATTGACCTTCAGAGTGGGCCTTTCTCGAGGAAACAGGGCCAGAACCTTACCCCTCTGTATGTACCAGTCACTGGGTACACACTCTCCAAATAGATGGGGTATCACATCTTCACCTTAGGGAATTCCTGGAAAGGGATTTAGCAGAGAATCACCAGCCCTTAACACTCCTAATAGCATGGAAAATGAATGCTTCAGTCCCAAAAGAAAGATTAGGATGACATACCACAGTATTCAGTATAGCTCAAAGCTAAAATACTTGAAAAAGCATACTTGGGTAAAAAAAATATGTATTTTACTCATTCAGTAATAAGATTATTGAATATAAACTGTTCCCATCAAAAACAGATTCATGCTCCCAGGTCTTCAGGTTTGTTTTGTTTTTTTCCCCTTAGCTCTGAGGCCTTTATCCAACATTCACCTTTCAAAGACATTTTCCAAGTCATGAGGGGATTTTATCAGTCATTTAGCCAAGGAAATAGTTTCCAAAGAGTTTTCTGATTAATAGCATTTTTACACGACATTAATAGTTCTTATGCCATAAAGGATTTAATTTGCCAGTAAATTTGGAAATTGTTAGATTAAACACAGTTAAACATTTTTTAAAGTTCCACAACTTTGCTGGGCTTTTGATTATCCTGTATCTATTATGTGTCTCTAAAAGGGATATATGGTTTCTAACTTTCTTGGTCATAGAACTTTTTTATGACATGTCTACTTGGACTGTTATTCCAGAAGATACACTTTGAGACACAGTAAGTGTATTAGGGTACTATAAGCTACTCTGAGAATTGAGTCTTAAAATTTCAAAGATTTAACACAGCATTTTATTTCTCAGTCATTTAAGAGTCCTGTGGGCTTGTTTTTATTTGGTAAGTGGCTTTCCTGCTTATGATAAAGCAGAAGAACAGCAGTTTCCTTCTTGTTACTCCGTCCTCCACTAGGATCTCAGAGTCTTTTACACCCAGTGTTGGAGATGAGAGAATAGGTGAATATGACACATAAGCTTCTAAAAAATCCTAAATTGGCACATGCCTTATTGCTTACATTCCATGGCAAGAATTAGTCAGATAATCACATGTCGACACATGGGAAAGCATGCAGAGAATCTAGCCCCTGTCTAGATAGTTTTTACCAATACACAAATATACACTATAAAAGGGGAGCACAACATTTTTATGGGGAGCTACCCATGTCTTCTTCACTAAGTTAAATAAGTTTCTCATTTTATCACATAGTTCATAGGTGAGGAGTTGGGAGAAAAAGGGAATTGAAGGAGTACCTTCTCTTAGTACCAGTATGTTAAATAATAGATTTGAGATGAGTGAGCTAGTCTGAAGTCTACCCACAGTTTACAATGTTGTCTCTAAGGTAAGTGCATTCTTCTTAATATTGAAAAAAAATTTGGATGATTACCATTAGTTTGGAACATGACTCTACTAAGTTTTATATTTTTATCTAACATCGTAAAAAATGAGTCCAGTGAATAAATTTAATAAAATTCTATGTACTTTCCATTGCTGCATAGATATCCTAAAAGTGTTTTAGCTAAAAATTAAAAATCCCATAAAGAGTTTTAAAAAGTTTAAAAAGTGATGTTTGTATTTAATGTACTTTGGTTGAAAAAAAAGCAGTACTTTAACCTTTTGTAAAAGCTGAATGATACATTCTTAGCCATAAAGTCTCTTGAGAATATAGATTATGTTCTTCTTACACCAAATCAGCTTTTAAATTTTCACGTGTGTTAGATATCTTTCCAACTATAATGTGAGTTCCTTGGGAGAATATGCCCTGCCTTATTATTTAATGGTCATTAATTTTTTCACCGAAAATATGCTGAGTTTCAGTTGTGTGTCAGCACTGTGCTGGCATTATGGATACATTGATGAACAAGATATAAATTATATTCAAAACCATTTCAATCTATGGGATGAGAGAGGAATGAAAACATATGACTCAAATACGCTGCATTAATGGTAGTTACATATGTCTACTGAATTTGTGGAAATTTATTGATGCTGTAACTGAACTCTGGTTCAGTTGCTCACTTCTCGAAAAGTCAGAGACACTAGAAGTGAGGTGTGGTGAAAGGAAAGAAACTTTTATTCCAAATGCCAGCACTTGGGGAGGCATTGGGACTGGAGTCAAGCTGTAAAGAAACCATCTCAAATTTTTGGTCTGAGTGGAGAGATTTAAAAGGGGAATCTTGGTATGGGAAACATGCAGGAGTAGAGCAAGGTAAAGGTCTGCATGTCTTGTTCCAATGGCTATCTTGAGTTTGGGGTGTGAATTGACACCATATTGGTTACAGTTGAATTGCAGATGAAGCACTTTGAAATAATCCTTGGGTAGGGGAGAAGTCTGCAGCTGGGTCTCCATGCCTGGTTTGTTACAAGATGAACTCCTGGAATTTCTAAGAAAGTATATAGAGAAGTGTGCATGATGCAAAGGGATGTCTGGTAGAAAAGGAAGAGAAATAAGGAGTTTCAAAGTACATTTTAACCCTATATTCTGAGTTTAGAGAAAATAAAATTTTAAAATGCATTTTAAAGCTGAGGTACTTGGTCGCAATCTGAGTACATGTATTTTGTTCACTTCTTTGGTGTATGAATAGAATTATTTCATAGTTATAGACCTAAGAGTACACAGACAGTGTAAATGGAATTCTCATTGATGTGCTCTCCCATGGCTTCCCAAAATGAATTACATATGTGACATACAGTAAATATTTTAGATATGGAAATAATGTCTAACAATTTGATGAAAATAATTCTATTTAATCTTGAGATTTATCTATGTGTATATGTATTTTTTCTTTTATAAATAATTTATTATTTTTATGTTATAAAGTATATGTAGATTCGTAAGGTAGAAAAAAACGTGGGAGAAAAAAATTAAATACAAGGGCCATGATAATTTTTATGATTCAACATAAAATTTTAATGTAGTAACTAAAATATGAGAAAAGAAAAATCACACAATTTCCTGAAGAACATACATTTTTTTTCCTATTACTAAATTTCTAATGCAATTAATCACATATGGAGAACAATTAATGATTTAATGGAAAATGTTCTCAACACAAGTTTTGTGGCAATTTAAGAAGTAGAATTCATGTAGCAATTTATTGTAGGAATCCTCAATAAAAGCTCAAGACATTGCGTTGAAGTTCTCTTTGGTGCAGGAATTCTGCCAGAGGCCACACTCATATTAGCTCGGTATGAAGTCTTTCTGATGCCAGGCTCTATCACATGTTAGAATGTAAACTTCTAAGAAAAATGGGTAGTTTTTCTCGTAGACTTTTTCTTTAAAATAACATAATGTCTCTCAGCTAGAATGTTAATGAGAAATTATAGCCTCTGGCAACAAACGAGGGCTAATATTCTCCATGGCTGATTAAGGACAGATGCATTAGTTTTCTTGATAAGGATAACAAATGTTAGGGTAAGCATTTTATTATGAAAATTAAGGAAATAAATGTCATGGAAGACTTACTTACAAATATGTTATCAAAGCCACATCTGAAATAATAATTTTTATTGGAATGTGTGTAAGATGGGAAAGAAAAAAAGGAAACACCCTAAACTTTATTTTTAGTTAAAAGAAATAACAAACATGCACACACACAGATATTTATGTATCACAGAGAAGGATAATATATAATTGTTTCTAAAACATTAGCTACAAAAATTACTAAATATATTAAAGTATTGTCTGTATGTGATTTTATGTTTCAACTCAAATTATTCTTCCTTTATATAAATGTAAAACAGCTTCAGATTTATTTTGTTGTATTGTAAAATTTCCCATGTGATATTTTATGATAAGATAAATGCATATAAGACATTTTTCTTATATGCATTTGACATATGCCTACTTTAAAAATATTTCTAGCAAAATGCATTATGTAACTCTATGGCTTGAAATAATGAGTGGATTCACCTAACCAGCCTCCTTAGTATCCTAATTAGCATTTATATATAGTTTTTTTCACCATTTTATTATGTCAGAGTTTTAGTAAATCACTAAAAGTGAATTCCCCAAATAAGACAAAGTTAGTAAAATGTTTTGTTCATGTAAAATGCATGATCCTTATTTCCTAATTTATTTTTTAAATCTCAAAGATATTAAAATATTACAGTAGAATTTTTTATTTAATAGATTTTACTTTTTGAGGAGTTTTAGGTTTACACGAAAATGAGCAGAATGTACAGACAATTCCTATATATCACCTCACTCCACAACCCCAGTTTCTCCTATTATTAACATCTTGTGTTATTGTGATATATTTGTTACAAGTGATGAGCCAATATTGATACATAATAGAGTCAATATTGATATATAATTATTAACTAAAATTCATAATTCACATTAGAATTTACTCTCTGTGTTGTATATTCTAGGGGGTTTGACAAATATACAATGACATGTATTCGCCATTACAGTATAATGTGAAATAGTTTCTCTGCCCTAAAAATTCCGTTTGTTCTACTGAGACATCCCTTCCTCCCTACCCTGAATTCTTGGCAACCACTGATCTTTTGACTGTGTTCATGATTTTATCTTTCCCAGGATGTCATATAGTTCAGAGGAATTTGATCAATTCACACAGAAGGAAAGAATGGAGTTCGGTCTAGAATCATGATCTAGGACTGTAATAACTATTTTCTTTCAACTGAAGTCAATGACATTAAACTTTGGAATACCTAGTAGCTTAGCCCAGGCTAGAGTTGAACCTTTTTCTCTTTTTTAAGAAACCTTCAGGACATGAGCAATGGAATTCAAACTTCTGGGAAAGCTGGGAAATAAGTTTTCAATAGCACTAGGCTTAGGCTTAACTCACATTATTAAACAGAGCTTCTAGGCCCAAGGGAGATTAGGAAGACGTCTCTTCATGAGGAAAACAGATAACTGCAGAGATAATGTGTTTGTTGCGTTATACTTTTCTGCATATCCTATACCCACACATTTATTTGCCATTTGTAAGAAACATTCACACATTGTTTTTCTGGGCATATTCCTAGGACTCACATTCTAGGTCAGAGGATATACATATATCCCAGAATTTAGCATAAGTAGATCTGCCAACAGTTTTCCAAATGTACCTTCTCACCGGTAGTGTATGAGAGTTCCACATGTTTCATATTCTTACCAGTTCTTAATAGTGCCATTCTTTTTAAGATTTCTGACTCTAATGGATGTGTAGTGAAAGCTCCTGGTGTAATTGGCATATCCCTGCTGAGTAATGAGGTTAGCCACCTTTTCATAAGTTCATGGGTATTTTACTATCCTTTTCTACGAAGTTTTCATTTCAGTTCATTGGCTTCATTTTCCATTGTGTTGGTTATCTTACTGTTTTATAGGAATTCTCTACAGAATATGAAAAAAAAATGTGTGTGTATGCACACGTACATTTGCGTTTACTTGTATTTATGCTTTTATTTTGCCAATGTGTATGCTTACAAAATTTTGTCCTAAATTTGTTGTGTCATAGAAACCCACTATCATTACAAATACTTTAGCGATGTATAAATTCTCATTACTTCACATTCTTAAACTTGACATTATAAAAATATTATAGTTTCAGTAATTTTGATGGGTTTATATTGGTATATCATCATGGTTTATATTTTCATTTGTAGCTCTTCTCATGTATAAAACCACAATTGACTATTTCATTCAGTAATTTAACTCATGTCATTATATTCTAGTTATTCATCCAGTGCATAACTCACATTTTCTACATACATATTCATGTGACCTTCAGACTGCAAATTTTACTTCTTCTTTTCTAAGCCTTTGTTCCCCCATTTTCCCTTTCTCCTCTTCATTGTCTAGTGATTTACTTTCATTTGTTATAAATTGTAGGTTGGTCATTACTTTCTTTCAGGGTTTGAAGATGTTATTTATCTGTTCTGTTTCTTATAATGTTTTTAAGAAGTTAGCTGTCAGGTTTATTGTTGTTATTCTGTAGCTAACATATTGTTTTCCGTTACTGAATTGGTCTTTATTTTCATTAGCCTTACAACACTGTATATAGTGTAGCTTTCTTTGTATTTTTCCTGGTTTGAGTTTCATAGGCTTATTGAATCCATTACTGGATAGTTATTTGTTAAATTCAGCATCCATTATTCTTCAATTAAAATAGCTTAGATATTTTCCTTATAAAGGAAATTCTGGTCTCCTCTGCTTCTGTGTACCCCTATTCACTTGTTTTTGGTTTCAATCCACATATTTGTGAATGAAACATCTTACTGATTTCAATGGTTCTCTCTTTAGCTGTTCCCAATCTCCCACTGTGCCCATCAATAAAGTTCTTAACACCAATTATTGAATTGTTCATTTCTATATTTTCCACTTAATTCTTTTTCATAGATTGCAATTCCTTCATTAAGTTTTCTATCCTCTCATATATTTATATGAATAAGTGAATTATAATTATTTTGAATCAATATCTGAACCCTCAATTGGATTTCCTCTTTTTTTGTTTGCATTGTTTCTTTTTTCCCTTTGATACTAATTCTTGGTGTGAGTGGTGTTTCTGAATAAACTCTAGACTTAGCGTCTGAAAAATAAATGATGGATACTCTCCATAATGTTGTCTTTGCTTAGAGAGGATTTACCCTCTGCTCACTGAATACAATTAAGGTGAGAGATGACATGACACTGTGATTCAGATGTTGTGAGTCTCCTCTGAATCTAGATTATTCTCTCTCTAAGATAAAATCCTCTCTACCTCCCAAATGAACAGTGTAATATTTACTAGAATCCCTTCTCGTGACTGAGTACTAGTATTTAATTTTTGTTCTACAGCACTATGCTATTTCGGAACATTTCCTTGAAATTCTTATATATTTAAATTTAGCTCCTTAGCCTCTCCCTGGGACACATAATAACCAGCAAATGACTTGAGGGAAAAGGTATGTAGACTACAAGTTATAATTTTCTTAATCTCTCTGTTTCCCAGGATCTTAGTCTCTCAATTTCGGCCTGCCTTGATAGACCTGGAATTAAATGTTACAGGCTGGTGTTGAGTGTCTGTGGCTTTTGCAAGTGCACAGTGTAAGCTGACAGTGGATCTACCATTCCGGGGTCTAGAGGATGGTGGCCCTCTTTTTGCAGCTCTACTAGGCAGTGCCCCAGTAGGAACTCTGTGTGGGGGCTCTGGCCCCATGTTTCCCTTCTGCACTGCACTAGCAGAGGTTCTCCATGAGGACCATGTCCCTGCAGCAAACTTTTGCCTGGGCATCCAAATGTTTTCATACATCCTCTGAAATTTAGGCAGAGGTTTCCAAAACTCAGTTCTTGACTTCTGTGTACTGTAGGCTCAACACCATGTGGAAGCTGCCAAGGCTTGGGGCTTCCACCCTCTGAAGTCATAGCCCAAACTGTACCTTGGCCCCTTTCAGTGAGGGCAGGAGCGATTGGGACCCAGGGCACTAAATCCCTAGGCTTCACACAGTCTGGGAACCCTGGGCCCAGCCCATGAAACCGGTTTTTCCTCCTGAGCCTCCAGGCCTGTGATGAGAGGGCCTTCTGTGAAGGTCGCTGTCATAGCCTAGAGATAATTTTCCCCATGGTCTTGGTGATTATTAGGCTCCTTGCTACTTATGCAGATTTCTGTAGCCAGCTTGAATTTTTCACCAGAATATTGGTTTTTCTTTTCTATCACATAATCAAGCTGCAAATTTTCCAAGCTTTTATGTTCTGCTTCCCTTCTAAAACTGAATGCCTTTGACAGCACCCAAGTCACCTCTTGAATGCTTTGCTGCTTAGAAATTTCTTCTGCCAGATATTCTAAATCATTTCTCCCAAGGTCAAAGTTCCACAAATCTCTGGGGCAGGAGCAAAATGTTGCCAATCTCTTTGCTAAAACATAACAAGAGTCACCTTTGCTCCAGTTCCCAAGACGTTCCTTATCTCCATCTGAGACCACCTCAGTCTGGACCTTATTCATATCCCTGTCATTTGGGCAAAACCATTCAACAAGTCTAAAGGAAGTTCCAAACTCCCACATTTTCCTGTCTTCTTCTGGGCCCTCCAAACTGTTCCAACCTCTGCCTGTTACCCAGTTCCAAAGTCACTTCCTCATTTTAGGGTATCTTTTCAACAACACCCCATTCTACCGGTACCAATTTAGTGTATTATTCTGTTTCCACACTGCTGATGAAGACAGACCTGAGACTGGGAAGAAAAAGAAGTTTAATTGGACTTACCATTCCACACAGCTGGGGAGGCTTCAGAATCATGGCAGGAGCCAAACAGCACTTCTTACACGGTGGGGCAAGAGAAAATGAGGAAGATGCAAAAGTGGAAACCTCTGATAAACCCATCAGATCTTATGAGACCTATTCAGTATCAAGAGAATAGCACAAGAATGGCCCCTATGATTCAATTATCTCTTCCTGGGTCCCTCTCATAACACATGGGAATTCTGGGAGATATAATTCAAGTTGAGATTTGGGTGGGGACACAGCCAAACCATATCAGTTGGCAAGCGGTTTGAGAAAAAAATGAACAAGGGCTTGAAACATAAACATCTCTGATTTTCAGCCTCTTGTCACTTGAAATCTAGCTAGCTCAAAAGGATGTTACCCCACTTCACACCCATTAGGATGGCTATTATTAAAAGACAAACAAACAAAAGGTAACAAGCGTTAGTGACCATGTGGAGGAATTGGAAATCTTGTGCATTGCTGAGAGAAATGTAAAATGGTACAGGCATTGTGAAATACAGTACATAATTACTCAAAATATTGAATGTGAAATTACCACGTGATGCAGCAAATCTGCTTTTGGATATATACTCAAAAGAATTGAAGCAGAGTCTCAAAGAGATATTTGTACATCCTGTTCATAGCAAAATTATTCACAATATTCAAATGAAAGTTGCAACTCAAGTGTTCATTGACAGATAAAATGTGGTATATACAGATAGTAGAGTATTATTTAGCAGCAAAAAGGAAGTAAATTCTGGCACATGCTACAACATAGATGAATTTTGAAGACACAGTTAAATAAGTCATATAGAAAAGGACAAATGTTGTATGATTACACTTGTTTGTGGCCCCTAGAGCAGTCCACATAAATAGAAGGTAGAATAGCAGTTAACAGGGGCTGGGGGAAAGGGGATTCAGGAGTTGTTGTTTAATGGATACAAAGTCTTAGTTGGGGTTAATGAAAATTTCTTAAGATGGAGAGTGATGATGATTATCCAGCAATGTGAATGTACGTAATGCCACTGAACCATACTCTTAAAAATTATTTAAATGGTTAATTTTATTTTATGTATATTTTACCACAATAAAAAGGCATGTTACTTCCAAAAATAATTGATTTGGCACTTTATTATGTATCAGAGATTTTCTAGCTATTATCAGTGGATGTATCAGTCTGCTATAAGCTACTGTGTCATAGGTCCTCTAGTTACTTTTGAATATTCTATACACTCATTTTTTCAACCTCAGTGAATGTTTATCAAGTACTTACAAGTACTTGTGCTTGTACATAAAGGTCATTTTGATAAATTCTAGAGATAAAAAGACAAGGAAGACATTATCTCTTCCCTTATCAAAATAAGACCACAGGGATAGAATATCCAGTAAACCAGTGAACTGTAATGGGTTGCAATAAATACATGAATAAAAGAAAAATAGGCTGTTATAGAAACAAAGAAGATAGAATAGGACACATTAAGGGAATGCTTGTAAAACAAGAAAACTGTTGCTGTAATTGGATCATAACTAACCAGAGTATGGTTTAGACTATGAAAAGAATTTTTGGTCGGATTTTCCTCGGTTGCTGACAAAATTGGCTTTATAAAAGTATAAGAGTGTTAGCAACATGAGAAAAAATCTTAATTGGATATGTTAATGACAATAAGAATATTTAGAAAAATGATATGATATCATAGGCTGGAGGTGAAAGGAAAAAAACAGAATTAAAACAATAGCAGTGAAGATAAAAGGGGAATAGAATTGAGCACATCTGCAGCAGATTTTACTTTATTTTTAACTTCAGGTGTAGAAGATCGAGGTCATTCTATTTGTCAGTTGATGTAACGGTGTCCTTGTTGTATCATTTGTTCCTTCAATGTTCCTCTCTTACTCTTTACTATTAATTTTTAATTCTTTCATTTCTTTTTTTATATTTTCATTCTATTTCTATTATTAGCATCTGGTCTCTCTTTATAGTATTCTTTTTAATAATTACTTCATTCCTGTGTGTTTTTACTAATATACTCGTCAATTTTATGTACACATTTTAAATTTATATATATTGTTCTAGTTCTTACTCTTTTATCTTGTATATACTGGTCTTTTTAGGTTCCATCCTTTTGGCTAGATCTATTCCTTTGCTTCACATAGCTACATGGTACTCCAAGGTGTTCATGTGCTATGCTTTATTCATCAAGTTTTTCAGTAATAGATGCTTAGGTTTTATTCAAGTACCAACATCCTAACATGCCTACACACAAATAAACCATGTAAGCCTATTCTCAAACATATTCATAGGATATGGCAAGTGATTGATTGTGTGGAATACAAAGAAAACATTGATGATGACTCTGAATTTTGTACTGAAAGCTTGGAAGAGGATTAATAGTGAGGTCATTACCTGCAATCACTTCTTCTAATATCCCAGTAAACATCATACTTTGTGTCCTAAGAGTTTTCTTAATGTTTCTATATTTAAACATTTAGAGAACAACCATTCTCAGTAGTCGTTTTCAAAACTTGGTTTAACATTCACGTAGAGAAGAGATGTTCTTTCTCTGGTTTTTAGGCAGGTATAAACCAAATTAGAACTGCATTATTTGTCTGGACTTGAGCGATTGTACACAATTACCATTGTTTACAAATACTTTAAGGAAGTCTATGATAATTGAATTACTACAGAGGAAAGTTTGCAGAAGTAAAGTGCTTTCCTAGCACTGATTGTTCTTTAATAGCACACTCTGGAGAAAAAACAAACATAATATGTTATAGCTGTCAACATGAATATTCTTTTATACTGATTTTCTTCCCACTTGGCAGAAATATTAATGTACTAATTTTTGTAACATAGATTAAAGTTCACTCTCATTTTTGAGCATCAGCCTTCCCTTTGCCTTAACAATGTCTATGCATTTGTCCAGGCTGAAGCCAGGAGGACCAATGACTGTGCAGAAATGTGGCTTAAATGACAGACATCTTTTTCTTACCTGCTCCTCAAAACATGAAAACTCTTGTCAAAAGAAGGCACTTTCCTACACATTTGTAGCATCAATACTTGAATTTTCAAATTGGCAATTTAAAACCTTATAAAATTTATTGTAAAGGCAAAAAGAAGCCTATTTGTTCACTCTATTTCATAAGAAAGTTTTCAAAAAGAAACACTAAATAATGTATGAAGAATAAAGTAGATGCATATTTTAATGAGTTTCAATTTAATTTTTAAAAAGTATTATGCATTTTATTGCATTTCAATAAAAACATTTCTCAATAAACAAGAGAATAACACTCCTTCAGAGAGCAGGATGGAGCAGAGAGAGAAATCAAGCTGTGACAGAGCAATTGCAACCTCTACTAAGCACCACCCACCCCCACAGAGGATATCGGGAACTAGAATGGCTCTTGAAAATTGTCCAAAGGTGAGATGGGATAGCTGGGTCTATATACTCTCACATTTTCCAACAGTTACATAAGCCACCCAGGTGGGTGTCTACCTTTGGAAAGATGGCTTTATTCTGCTGACAGTGATGCCAACTGAGTTTTGTATTGTTGGTTCTCCTAACAGTTGGGGCAAATCCTTCATTTGAAATGAGATAGGTGACCCATCTTGAGGCATGACCCAGCTCGTCCTTGCTTAGGAGTCCGAGTCTTTCTCAGGCTAAGATGACTGCACTTCCATTTACTTTCGAAATTTGTTAAGAAGGTCGATAGGTTCTGGGTCCCAAAACTGATGAAACTTGGGCAAGAAATCTTGACTTCTTTATTGGAGTAACTGCCTTAAGTCTCCTGTGCATCCATCCTTGATATCTTGCATGCTACAAATGAAACAGAATCCTTGTTGATGAAACATTTTCTTGACCTCCATGGACACTAAGAGTTATTAAGCATCTCCTCATAACCTTCTGTGTGTTACACCCCTGGTTATTCCTCTGACCTGGGCCCTCATTGCCATAATTGTGTTCATCTGGCTTCTGGCTATCACTTGATCTCTGTTGTGTCAATGCTCTGTCATCTCCATCGCTAAAAGTGAGCCCTGTTTTATAACCATCTTTTCTCTTGTCGGCTCTGACCCATGCAGGTGAGGGACCACTGGACTTCTTGGTGATTCCTGTATCATTCTCATCCACAATTTTTAATGGCCTTGATAATTGATATGTCCTCTGTGTTTTTTCATAGGTCATACTTATTTGATAGGTTTTCCAACTGTACCCAGCTTGTTCATTTCACTATATCTACTTTTCTGAGACTTTCATTCCCTCTTCCACCATCTGCCATAGCAGTTTTGGTATTTTAACCTGACTTAACTGGGTCCTCACTTTTCCCATACTTCCAGGAGTCATTCTAGTAACAAGTTTGAATTGTCTCCTATAGTCCTTTCCAGTAGTAAAATTCTATATCCCAGGAGAGTACTTGAAATCTAATCTTATGTTCTGACCACCTGATGAAGCACCCTCAGAAAATAATCTCACCCCTACTCTCCCTCCTCCTGCTGAGACCTGCTGACTGGGTCTTGCCACTCCTTCTAAATAGATAATAGTCCCTTCCACCTTCTCAGGGCCGACTCATACACAGTGTTATATTGCAACTAAGCCCTAGTTTTATAGATAGTGGCTGGTAGAGCACGTGAATAAAGATAGATATGGAAGGGGGACAATTGCAGACTTTTGTGTGAAAGGCTTCTGCATGTCTTCCATCAATCAGAGGGGGAGTTCCAGCCATTTATTGGGAGGGGTGGCCTACTTCTAAAGGTGTAGACATTTTAGGGAACTATGGAGATACCTGAAAGGGCTTACAGAGACTACTCACTCATAGTCCTCCCAGTAATTGGGACAATAGGTCCTTCTTTTAATGGCTATATGTACAGCACATCCCTGTGTGCACCTGGAACAATGCCAGAATAATGGCAAGTAGAACAATTGAAAGCAAGTGTATGGGATGTGTCCATTATGAGGATTATAAATGAAGAGTCCAGGATGAGATACATATTTCCATTAAATAGAGATGAAAGTAATTCTTTGAGGTGAGGAGCACAAAAGAAGAAACAGTTCGAGTTGAGAGATCATTACTTTGTTTGCGACATACTTGGTTAGGGGTACCTGTGAAATCCAGCAAACAGTAGGCAGTAAGCAGCCGAATGCCTTTGTTTCAAGTTCAAAAGATAAATCTGGGTTTTAAAAATCTGGTTGTAAATCACAATGAGATATCATCTCACACCAGCCAGAATGGCCATGATTAAAAAGTCAAAGTATAACAGATGCTAGCAAATTTGCAAAGAAAAGAGAATGCTTATACATTGTCGATGGAAGTGTGAATTAGTTCTATCATTGTGGAAAGCGGTGAGGCAATTTCTCAAAGAGCTAAAAACAGGACTATCATTAGATCTAGAAATTCCATTACTGGGTATATACCCAGTCAAAGAAATATAATCATTCTATCATAAAGACACATACACGTGTATGTTCATTGCAGCACTATTCACAATATCAAAGGCATTGAATCCACCTAAATGCCCATCCATAGTAGGCTGAATGCCCATCAGTTGTAGACTGAATAAAAAAATGTGGCACCTATACACTATGGAATACTATGTAACCAATAAAAAATAAGAATGATGTCATGTCCTTTGCCCGAACATGGATGGAACTAGAGGCCATTATCCTTAGCAAGGTAACACAAATGCAGAAAACCAAATACTACAGGTTCTCACTTATAAGTGGGAGCTAAATTATGGGAACACATGGACACATAGGGGGAAACAACAGACACTGGGGTCTACTAGAGGATGGAAGGTGGGAGGAGGGAGAAGATCGAGTAAATGACTACTGGGAACTAGGATTAGTACCTGTTGAGGAGATAATCTGTACAATTAACCCCTATGACATGAGTTTACATAACCTGCAGATATATTCCTGAACCTAAATTTTTTTTTAAAAAAACAATATGGTTGTAAAAATAAATTTTGGAATTAACAATGAGTGAAAAGATGTTGTACTTGCCTGCAGTAAGCTTATAACCTGATGCAGGTGTAATCACAAGCTAACACACAGAAAAACAGAGACTGGCACAAGCTCTGGTAAGGCTGTTGAAGGAAATGTGTATGGCGCTGTGATTCGAAAGTTCTGAGATTGTATGGAAGATATCTTCCGCAAGAGTTGTCTGCATTTCTATACAAAGGATGAGACAGAGATAATTATGAAGGAGGAACAGGATTGGAGAGAGGCAGCAATATATGCCATGCCCCTGTGGCAGGAGCTTGATTTAGCTAGAAGAATGTTAGCCATGGTTGTGGATGAGATCACCAAGAAGGCATGTGAATATGTAGGTCAGTGAATCTATTAGAATGGATCCAAGTATTCTTATACTAGACAGGAAGTATTTTAGGAAAAAAGAGAGAGGAGGGAGATAATTGTGAGATCATGAAACTGATGGAAGTATTGGAAAAATCCAGGGAAGTACAGTCAAGCACCTGAGCCTCAGGAACAAGAACCAGGGACATGTTTGCCAACAGGAATGAGTCTCCTTTATCCTTCTCTGCCCTATTTTAAACTAGATTTATTCTCTCTCACTGCAAATTGGCTTTCTCTATATAATTGGAAATGTGGTCACAGTTAGCTCCCCCTTTTACATCCAAAGAATCAGAATGGCCACTATTAAAAACTCAAAAAAAATTACAGATGTTGGTGAGGACACAGAGACAAATAGACAATGCTTACACACTGTTGGTGGGAACGTAAGTTCATTCAATCCCCAGGGGTAAACAATATGGAAATTTCTCAGAGAAATAGAAATCAAGCCAGCAATTCTATTACTGAATGTCTACTCAAAGGAAAATAAATTATTCTGTGAAAAAGACAACTACACTCATACGTTAATCTTAGTCCTATTCACAGTAGCAAAGTAATGGAATCAAACTAAGTGTCCATCAGCAGTGAACTGAGTAAAAAAATGTGGTACATATATACCAGGAATACTACACAGCCATAAAAAGGAACGAAATTGTCCTTTGCAGCAACATGGATGCAGCCAGAGGCTATTTTCCTAAGTAAATTAATGCAGGAAAATCAAGTACCGCAGATTTTTACTTTGGGAGCTAAACAATGGGTACACATGAACATAAAGATGGAAACAGTAGATGCTGTGTAGTGGATTATGGAGAGAGACGGGGATGAGGGCTTAAAAAACTATATATTGGACACTATGTACACTATTTGGATGATGGGCTTACTAAAAGCACAAACTCCAGCATCACTTAATATACCCATGCAACAAACCTGCGTGTGTACTCCTTGACTCTAAATTTCTTTTTAAAAATGGAAAAAATAGGGTTTGTTTAATTGATTATTTTTATCACTGTTTTCCTTAATTCAAAACATTCTAGTTAAATATCTGATTGATTTTACTTGGGTTTAGTTAGTGACTCTTGGTTGAATCATCTGTCAGAATGACATTAAGAAATGGCAGATTCTGTGGGAACTACACTGAGGGAAGGGAGTTGGAGAAGGCCGGAGAAGGCAGTTACCACAAGAAGGATTGCATTACAGGCTGATGTCTGTCTGTGACAGCTGAAAAAACAAGTAAAACTTAGAAAGTATGCCATGTGGAAGTATAATAAGGTATAATGGATATGATGTTTTTAAAAAGTTAATATTAAATATTTTCCAAATGAGTGGTTACCAGTATCTGGAATGAAATTAACCATATTAAAGAAGAGATGCAAAACTACATATTTTAGGGGAAAAAAGTCCATCCTTGGAATTCAAGGGTGAAATAGAAATCAACAGTACCCTTCAAGGAACCTTATAGGGTCTTTTAAAATTGAGAGATGACCCATTGCATTTCTGCATGAAAGGTTCTCCTTGATGTTTAGAAGGATCTTCAGACTTTAAAACCCCAAGGGACTTCTTTAGTCTAAGAGGCTAAATGTTACAGTTTTATAAACTCAATAAAGCACACGCTAAATCACCATGGAGATTAGGAGATTCGTGAACCATTAAGCAACCCAGCGTCAGAAAACTCTTCTCAATCGTATTGCTGCCTAATCCCAGAGAGTCAACTTGCTCATCTGTGTCTTCATGAGCTTTCTGTCCTTTCTCTATTGACATTTACCTAATAGTTACTCAGTCCCAGCTCAGAAGGATATCTATAATTTTAAGATCAACAGCTTAATCTTACCTACTCCAGTTCTTCCACTCACCTCTTCTAAATACACAGTCACAAATACACACAGGCATACACAAGTTACTTCTGTATAATGAATGTATTACAAAAGAGTATATATGAAGAAGTAAAAAAGTGAACTTTTTATTTCCAGAAAACAGATTTAGATTCCTTTAAAACAGTCTATGGGTGTACAAATAACAATAGTTTGTTCAGATGGCTTTGTTTTCATGGAGGATTTATAAGCATTCCAGACTAGAGTTTTGTCATATCAGAACTCTATTTTCAGAATACCACATTGCAAATCTGAGCCAAATAAGAAATTTGTGCTGGTAAATGAATCAGGGAAACAAACAAAAAAGCACAAATAAATAAGTTATACAAATTAACTCAGAAATATCTAAACTAATAATGAAGACTATTAGAGAAGCTATATTGGGATTACATAATACAATAAATGTAACACATTTTCTATACCTATAGTACCTGCCTTGGCTAAGAGTGAGAGGACTGGACTTGTGTTCTGGATGAATGGCTAACTAGGTGCACAAAACTAACAACCTTATTTATCTTCTGTGTTCAATGAGGAAAAAATGTCAATTTTACAACACTGTTGTGATGTGTCATAGACTCTGTATCTGCTGAAGTGCTGTATGAACTCAGCTGTTATTAATACGTTTAGTGCCATAGTTAGGGTGGACATTAAAGATGTTGTCTTATGAGTCTAGAAGAAATTCTTAGAAAAGACTTTACTCTGAGGAGTGCTTTAGTAGGGTTACCATACCCCAAAGTCTTATCCTTAACTAAAGGGTCCAGAAATGTGATTTTGTTCAAGGCAAGAGGTGATTCTCCTTTTAGAAAACAAATGATAGTAACAGACAAATATGTGCAAAAACAGAGGTGTATTCAGGATTACTTCCCTTTCTCATTTTTTACTGAAAATAGGAAGTGACACCCATAAAGCAGATCCCATTTTTAGCCATGTTCAGTGTTTAAAACTAGCTGGGAAGCCACATTAGAGCACAATTTACCCTTTACATGGGATCTCTAAACATCTATGGAGACAGGGGCCTATAACTCTTTAATAACCTATTTTTGAGACTCCATGCTAAAAAATATACCTCCATTTTAAATGGTCTTTCTTCAGAGTTGGTAACATATGAGTAATTCATCCCTGTATTCCCCTGGTGTATCTGAAGTATTTCCCTGGTGTGTTTAAAGGGACATTATTTCACCCACTCTAAAAAGTGGGTTATGTGACTGGAGGACCCATTGACTAAAATGTTAGGAGACCTCTGTATTAGACGAAGTGTATTTCTCTCTGAATGTTATCATTTGAATGTTATCTGAATGTTAATATGCTAATGTGTATTATGAACATCTGAGTAGGAATATATCATGCAATGGTTTTCTAAATTTATTTGAAAAAGTAACTTTTTTTTTTTTTTAACCAGGTCCATTAATTCTGTTATTCTATTAAGCACAGTTGGGAAAGACAAGCATGCTAATAGTGAACCTTCAGGCTTTATTGCCTTGTTAAAAGATTAACATACGGAAGTCCCTCAGCCACCCACTTACAGATGGCAATTTTTAGGGTACAAAACATTATTATTAATCCATTACTTATTTTCCTTAAGTTAAATGCCTGAGGCTTTTTGCAGTTGTCTCCATTTACCCATCAAGAAACGTGATTTGTTTATAATAGCACACTTGGCTTTTTGATATAGTATTGTTTTATAGCAAGTCTCTCCCACAACCACTGATTTGGTTTCCAGCAGGTAACCTTAACCTTCAGTTAAAGTGGATGTTGTTTCTATGCACACTGAATTCTGTATCATGTAACTAATATTAGACTGAGTTATACCAGTTGATTTTTACTGACAGTTATTCCAATTGCCTGTAGAGAAATATATTTTTTAAAAAATATGGAATTTAATATATATATATGTGTTCCAAGTGTTCCTACTGGATTGAATAGCTATGGTCTGTTCTCTATTTTTGTATGTGAACATTATGTATATAATATTTAATATATAATACATAACATAATATTTAATATATATAATACAATATGTAATATGTATGTATATATACATACACACACATATAATATATACACATACCTATATATGTGAACATTATATATGCACATTATATATATATACATATAAGTATATTCTATATACCTACATGTTCTATACTCTATTGCAAACCAAATTTTATAATTTAAATATAATTAAATGTTATAATATTACCATTTATATATCAAATTACTGAATACTCTGGGTGGTTCCTTATTTGCATTCTCATTGGATTTATTTATTTATTTATATAAGGCTATTCAAGTACAGTAGTGAGAAGGGGGAAAGAGTAGAACAAGGATTTCGATCTGTAACTGACTGTGAGCAATCAGTTGAGATAACTCACTGCCTTCAGACCAGCCTCACTGGATTTACTGAGTGCATCCATTTTTACTCCATCACAGGTCACTATGATCCTATCCACTTTGTCAAATTAACATGTTTATTTTTAATTTTGCATCCTGCATTTTTTGTTAAGCAATTATATATGTTCTGTGAGGCTAGTGATATGTGGATAGTTAAAATAAAAATATATATTTGGGTAATACTTAGAATAAGAATATTTATAAGAGAAATGTGTATTTATATTTATTCATAAATATATTAGATGTATTGCACAAATGTATTATATGTATAGCCATAAATATGAATACATATTTCCCAGATACATATTTCCTATATTATCAGTAGAGAAAATTTTAGAAAATAAATGATATTTTATTTTATCATGCTTTTAAAAAATTCTTTGCATATCTAAAGGAACATCAGTGCACTTAAGACAAACAAAATACGATATTTAGTATTATATTTATACGCGAATATATTAAAAACTTTCTTTTATAACCCTGACAATTGAAGATACATAAATTATGAAATTTGAACAGCTATTGGCAAAGAACAAAGGTGATAAATCATGTTCAGGATGGTGAAAGTCATATTATTAACAGCAATCTTTAAAAGTGTTTCCATACAAGTTGAATTAGAGGTCAGATCACTAGGTCTATCAATGGTTACCACCGTAGAGTTTATTTCCTAATAATATGCAGGGATACAGAGAGGCCAATTAAAACGAAAATAAAATACAGGCTTACAACAAACAACATAGTAAAACATACATATAAAGCAGGCTGTCAACTTATGTTTCATTTGTTTTTTCTTTTATGCTTGGGGAGAAACAGCTCACTATAAAGTATTTAAAAACGCAGCATAAACCACATGCTTTGCTTCGGCATGTTAAAGAGAACCTCCTCTTCTTAATTTAGAAGTTGAATTTTTTTTTTTTTTTTTTACTGATTAAACATGGATTTAAACATTAATAGCAAAAAGTTTAAATATGGTTTTTAATTTCATTGAAACAATTTAATATTTCCATTCTCTATGTATTCCTTTTATTTTAATGAAAATATTTAATTCTTAATGTCTTACAAATATTTGTCATACCAAGCTCCAAGTTTTCTTGAAACTGCATCTTTAAGATTATTTCCTCATACAAATTTAAATATAGAATAAATAATATCTTTAGATACTCAAAATAATAAAAACATATGTATCTACCTTCCCTCCTGTTGAATTTCTTTCGAAATCTGTAATACTAGTAATTTGAAAGAGGACTTTTGGTTTCATCCAGAAAAAAGTATCTAAAATGTATATTTGCTTTCCTTGCAGGTGGTGGAGTTCTTTAATTTTGTTTGAAAAGTTTTTTTAGTGATAAATCATTCATCAGATTTTCTGTATTTTTAATCAATACATCTATTTTAAAATATTTTCTTAATTTCATGCCAAAATGCTCAGCACTCTGGCTATTACATTTCTCTGTTAAGCAGTATCTTGAATCTTTGGAGTAGAAAATATTTAAGTAACCTCTAATTTCTGGTAACCGAATGTCATTAATAACTTTGAGGAGGGAGTGAATTACCATCACATCATTGCAAAGTTCTGGTTATGGATTTTAAACTTAAAATGTCATTTTAAATTTAAATTTCAATTTAAACAGTCATTTGAAATTTAAATTTAAATATTCTTAATATTCTTTTTGTTGACCTTCAAACCTACAATTTATTTTTCAGTCTTTCATAAGAAGTTCCAATAAGTATTTCTCTACAAAGAATCCTCTATTTTGTCAAAAAAGTCCAATGAAAATTATGATAAAGATTACTTTCAGTTTTTAAAGGAAAATTCTATAAATTTTAGTAATTGTGATCTTTACAAGGGTATTAATTTAGTTTTGGAATTTTTTGTTATTTAAGTAAAGAGGTAAATTCTGTTATATTCAACAATCAACATTTTACTAACCACATACTTTATATCTACTATTGGAAGGATTATGCAAGATGAATGAATGAACATGAAGATAATTAAGATTGATCATAAACTTTTAAAGAAGAGATAAAAATGTATACACAGTTAACTAAAATTGGAATCATTTTATAAGAAATACTAAGATAGCATTTTGTAAATATTGAGTAGACAGCAACGTTATTTCTGACTAGGATATTAACCATGGTATTCTTTGGACAGGCAGTTCTTTGGATTATGGGTAAAAGCCTTAAAAGGAAATTGGAGTGAAGATTATCTCAAGCAGCTAGAATGCACGGATCAGGAAATCTAGATGGCAAAACGTGGAGCTGTTCTGAAAATAAATAAATAAATAAAAAACTGCTGGCAGTACAGTTTAGTGGAGGAGTGGAAGTGTAAGTTGAGTGATGAACAAAAAGCAAAAACAGACAAAAAAAAAAAAATGACTCCAACAAACACCTAAAAACAAACAGGCTTGGAGGGGACACTTAGCAAATTTAGAAATCTATTCTAAAGAAGAAGTTGGGTCACAGTGGAAGAGTCTGTTTTATAATATTTCCCCTAAACATGAATGTGATCATCACAGTGGATTATTTAGAAAGCACATTAAATATTCAAAATGGAGGACACAAATCTAGACTCAGAGGCTAAGGTGACACTGTGGGCTTTTGAGCAAGAATAATACTAAAATAATGAAATAACAATGTAAACAGTGGTTAGGTGGCAATCTCCAAGCTGGAGATAAAGTGATCTTGAACTGTCATAGTGTCATTGGAAATGAAAAAGAAGAAATAAAAATAAGAGAAGTTGATATTTTTTAAATGTGTTGATTACAAACTAAATCTACTTTCTAAAATACTGATTTTCAATAACCCACAAGTAAAGGGACTAATTATTAAAAAATACCAGGTCCAATATTAATTCATTTACATAATGTCTTATTAAATTAATACAACATCCCTGTGACAAATACTGTTATTTGTCTGATGTTTATAAAATACACATTTGGGTTTAGATAAACAACATGTCAAAGTCAACAGTTAGTAAATAGAAAAGTCAAATTTCAAATTCCAAATGTCTGATTTCATATCCCCTTCCAAAATGACACTATATTGTCTGTGAAAAATAGGTAAATCACATGTGCCCTAGTCAGTTTTTGCTACTGTAACAAAATACCCAAAACTGGGTAATTTAGAAAAAAAAAAACACACATGCAGAAAATATTTTCTTACAGTTTTGGAGGCTGGGAAGTCCAAGATCAAGGCACTAGCAGGTTCTGTTGTCTGATGAAGGCTGCTGTTTGCTTCCAAGTTGGCACATTGTTGCTGCGTCCTTCAGAGGGAAGGAATGCTCTGTGTTCTACCTGGGGGAAGGCAGAAGAGCAAGAGGTTGAAACACTGCATGAAGCCTCATTTACCTCTTTTATAAGGGCCTTACTTCCATTCACAAGGGAGGAGCCCTTCTGGCTTAATCACCTCCGAAAGGCTCCACCTCTTAACACTGCCACATTGGCCCTTAAGTTTCAACACCTAAATTTTAGGGGGGACACATTTGAACCATAGTAATGTGTGAGATTACAGGATGATGCACAAAGGTATCATAACTGTAATGATGATGAAATTTGATGTAGATTATACTGAAGTTGCAAGATAGTTTCTCTGAAAATAACATGAATTTTTTAGAATATGTAAGACAAAAACTAAAAATTTAAGTAAAATGTTAATAATAGTTAAAACTATTGAGTAGTTTGACATAAATTAGGCATTATTTTAAGCTTTCTACATCCTTATGTAATCTTTATCATAGACACATAACTTATTATTGCATTTACAGATGATAAAATTAAGACACACAGTGATTAGTTAAGTGGTTGATACTTAACAAAGGGAAGAAGTGGCAGAACCAAAACAAGGTCTAGGTCTAGTACATTAGAGTCTGTTACCTTCTGGTAACAATGTCTTCCTGAACAGAAAATTAAATCATTTTCTCCCTTTCAGATATTGAAGGGATCAAGAAAATAATGAATCAGAAAACTGTAGTGACACTAAAAATAAATTTAATTTCTAATGCTCTTGCAGAAGGAAAACCAGATAATTTCATCAACTCATAAATTGTTACTGGACTTAATGCCTGAGTATGAGAGGTTGATTACATATGGAGTATTTGTTATACAGCTTTATACATTTTATCATTTCATCTGAATAATATGGAAAAACTTGAAAATTCATTTTTTTCATACACACAGGAAAAATGAGAAACAAATAGACATAGTGAAGTGAGGTTAGATTCACAACACAATATTATAAGAACAGTCCTTGTCCAACATGGTGAAACCCTGTCTCTACTAAAAGTACAAAATTTATCTGGGCATGGTGGTGCACACCTGTAGTCCCAGCTACTCAGGAAGCTGGGCAGGAGAATGGCTTGAATGCGGGAGGTGGAGGTTGCAGCAAGCCAAGATTGCGCCGCTGCACTCCAGCCTGGTGACAGAACGAGACTCCTCAAAACAAACACACACACACACACAAAACAGTCCGACATTTACAGAGGAGAATTGTTTTATCTAATTTAAATGAAATGTGATTGTATGTCTGAAATCATATATTAAGTAGAAAATATAAGAAGAAAACACACGAAGCTCAAGACTGAAAACTCCAAAATCAAAGATGGAAATAGCATAAATAATGACACACCTAACTGTGGATGCCCTGTCCTCTTATTTCCAACCATCTCATCAGAATGTTTTTTAGTATTAATATTGACATGGGAATTACAATTGTGTTAGAACCTGTTTCCATTGCTCTGAGATAGTCTCCCAGTGAAATTAGGTATTTCTGTAACAACTCTACGGAGAGCACTTCAGAACATTTTCTTCCAGCAGGCATTTAATAATATATATGGACAGTCACCGTGCGAAATTTAGTCCAGAAAATTCCACTTACACAAAATAGTGCTTTAAAGCCCCATGTCATGCTATAACTTCTAATTGATATTCTTGGCTTCCTGAATACCAGGTAATTTTCTGTCTTCTTAAATCTGCCTCCACCCCTGCGGGTGTTCTATAAGTCTTTTTATGCCTGAAAATACTCTCAACTTCAAGATCTCCAAATCCAAAATTATACTTTCTGATGATAAACCTGTCTTCATATTATAATTGCCACATTTCTTAACATCTATTGGCCTTCATCATTAGTTTATCACCATTTGCCATTCTTTGACTGTGCACTGTTTTGGTAACCCAACTCCACTTCTGACTTTCCTTGTCCTGAGTCAATGAGAAAAATAATGGTTAGTCATTTGAAAACATCTTTTTTTTTTTTTTGACAATTTAAGAATACCACATTTCTATGACTTTCTGTCATTGCTGTCTAGCAAATCCTCACTTTTGAGTTTTTCTCACTTTCATTTCTGTTTCTGTTCTTAGATAAGTACAATGCTGCAAAACCACACTTATTAGAGCCAGTAAGTGGGTGGTAATGTAATTGAATGTCTAAATCTGAACCACTTTTTATTTTTGAAAATGTAAAAGGATACTATAAAACTGGTGTAAATCAGCCCTGTCTCAGAGAAACCAGGATAGATTATCATCCTAATATCGTCCTGAATATATAAAAGACAAATTTACAAGAAAAAAACAACCCCATCAAAAAGTGGGCAAAGGATATGAACAGACATTTCTCAAAAGGAGACATGCATACAGCCAACAGACACATGAGAAAATGCTCATCATCACTGGCCATCAGAGAAATGCAAATCAAAACCACAATGAGATACCATCTCACACCAGTTAGAATGGCATTTGTTAAAAAGTCAGCAAACAACAGGTGCTGAAGAGGATGTGGAGAAATAGGAACACTTTTACACTGTTGGTGGGATTGTAAACTGGTTCAATCATTGTAGAAAATAGTATGGCGATTCCTCAAGGATCTAGAACTAGAAATACCATTTGACCCAGCCATCCCATTACTGGGTATATACCCAAAGGATTATAAATCATGCTGCTCTAAAGACACATGCACACGTATGTTTATTGCGGCACTATTCACAATAGCAAAGACTTGGAATCAACCCAAATGTCCATCAGTGACAGACTGGATTAAGAAAAGGTGGCACATATACACCATGGAATACTATGCAGCCATCAAAAAGGATGAGTTTGTGTCCTTTGTAGGGACATGGATGCAGCTGGAAACCATCATTCTCAGCAAACTGTCGCAAGAACAGAAAACCAAACACCGCATGTTCTCACTCATAGGTGGGAATTGATCAATGAGATCACTTGGACATAGGAAGGGGAACATTACACATTGGGGCCTATGATGGGGAGCGGGGAGCGGGGAGGGATTGCATTGGGAGTTATCCCTGATGTAAATGACGAGTTGATGGGTGCTGACGAGTTGATGGGTGTAGCACACCAACATCGCACAAGTGTACATATGTAATAAACCTGCACGTTGTGCCCATGTACCCTAGAACTTGAAGTATAAAGAAGTAAAATAGCAAAAAAAAAAAAAAAAAAAAAAAAATATATATATATATATATATATATATATATATATATATAAAAGATATTTTCCCAACTCATTGATATCATCTAAGAATTTATCCTTGGTTTTATATACATCTGTCCACGTTGGGCTTGCTTATCCATAATGATAGATTCAGGTATTTCTTGTCACGTCCTCATCCCTTTCTTTTATTTTCTTTCTTTTTTTCTTTCTTTTTTTTTTCTTTTTTTTTTTTTTTTGAGACAGAGTCTCACTCTGTTGCCCAAGCTGGAGTGCAGTGGCATGATCTTGGCTCACTGCAAGCTCCACCTCCCAGGTTCATGCCATTCTCCTGCCTCAGCCTCCCAAGTAGCTGGGATTACAGGTGCCTGCCACCAGCCTGGCTAATTTTTTGTATTTTTAGTAGAGATGGGGTTTCACCGTGTTAGCTAGGATGGTCTTGATCTCCTGACCTCAGGATCCGCTCACCTAAGTCTCCCAAAGTGCTGGGATTTTACAGGCGTGAGCCACCGTGCCCAGCCCACGTCCTCATCCCTTTCTATGGATGTGCTGGTTGAGATATATATATGTATACATTAATACAGATAAGCATATATAATTGTATATGATTATGTATTGTCCTATAATTAAAATATGATTATATGTCATTGATTATATATGATTATATACATGATCAACTATATGTTATATATAATCAACTATATATGATTATATATGATCGATTATATATGATTATGATTATAATCAATTATATGATTTTATATACATAATTTTATATATACATATATAACAAATTTTGTAATGAAGATATAATGTTAGAAAGTGAAAAGCTAAATTTACTTTGGGATTGAGCTTACAAATTTTACTATTTCAGTTTTTAAAGTGACTATATTTTCTTATTCATGCTTAGTTGTGAAACCTTGGATTAATCTTAAAAATTCTTCCTTTCAGTGTCTCCACATAAAATTAGCCATCAAGTCTGTAAATTTTTCTTCCACCGTATTCCTCAAACTACTACCCAGTTATGCATTATTAATAATACTGTATCAGTTAGTCCTGAACGGTACTTCTGCCAGATTAATCTTCTTGAAGCCTGCCTCCAATCATTTCAAGCCGTTGAACTATGTAAGAACCTTTATATAGTGTCTTCTTTTGGAATCTGACTGAAGTACATCCTCCTTAGCTTTGTATCTATGGCTTTCCTTTCTCTGGCCCCAAAATGTACTCTCCATTGCTTTCTCTGCCAATATTCGAAAATAGAAATCTCATACATTAGTGAGATCAGATGCTATGTTCATTTTGTTCCATCCTCCAGGGACCTTCTCTGTTGAAATTCCACATTCTTAATGACTATCGTAGTCAATCTCTTCCATGAGAAATGGTTTACTATCTTATTGGATATAAAACCTCCTTTCTTTAATTCCCAATAGCACTCTGTTTAGTTATTTTATTCTGTCTCATAAGCATTATTTGTGTACCTGTTTTATCCTTCTCATAAACTGCTATTTTCTAAAGGATCTGACAGGTTTGAATACTGGAACATCATGGTTACTAATATCAGACAATCATTAATTACTGTTAAAATTACTTTACACATGTGACTGAATATTTTAGAGTTATTTGTATGACTAATGTAAAAATATTACTAGATTTCTCTGCAAACAAAGCTCTTTCCAGCAGTCAGGTAGCAAGCATCAATATACAAAATAAATAGTTGAACTGACTGATGCATGAAGAAAGTAAAGGCTTTACTCATGGGCAAATCCCAGTCCCTGGTAGAGCTGGAAGAAGACACAGTCCTTTAAATTCTCTTTTCCTGTTCATTTTAAATAGAGCCCTCTATATGCATGCAAAGTGCTGCAGTCATTAATTAAGTAGATTCAATCTCTCATTTTCCTTAAATCATCACTGATTTGAGCTCACTGTTTTCTCAATTTAGGCCTAAGAAAGTTATGGCCAGATATTCATTCTCCAATTAACCTAAAAGTGAACTATATTTCATTGCTTGTAGGATGGTATGGGAAATCTGAGAGTCACCAAGAAGGGAATCCGACTTGAAGGTATATCTGAGTTTCTACTTCCATTGTATGTGAAAGAAATTCATTCTCGAAAGGTATGTGATACTGGCTTTGGTTTACTCTAAAAGATAATTTAGAGGTTATGTTTTAGCTTGAAATAGCAGGATAGAATCCCCTTATCTCTTCAGCGTGTGTTTAGCTTCCTTAAGCTAAACACCTATGTTTAGAAATCAAGTGGTAAAATAATTGAAAATCAGTGGAGGTTAGTTTCAACCCGACAAATGTTAGAGAACCATTTTGAACTAACCTGCAGTGTTCTTTTGCTGCTCTGTAAAATGTGCCTCTCTATTTTCACTGGAAATTAAAATATAAAGTTATAGTAAATCCAAAGGGGGCATTTGATATGTCTTGAATATTTTTTTTCAAAAAGGCACTGATTTGAATTAATGATTTTAATTCAACATATTATATATCTCATCAGCTTTAATAGACATGCATTTTCTAAAAGAAATGACAAAGAATTTTAATGTAGAAATTAAATTTATTTCTGGATGTACATTATGCAAAACAAGTGAGAATATTTATCCTTCAAATATGTGTGTGTTCACATGTGCTACCTGTGTTATATCTCTTACAAGCATGCTAAAAATTAATATTGTAGCTTAGATTTTGTTCATTTTGGCTTATGTACATTGCCTCTCAGAAGGTAGTAAATATCTTGGATATATCAAAAACTTACTAGAATTTTTCCTATCTCCTATTACATATCCCCCTGAGCTATATGTATATTTGTGGAAATAAGTTTATTAAGATAGAAATAATGGGAACTGTGTTATATAAAAGTTGAAAAAAGGTTATACTTATTTCATAAATATGAAAGTCTATTTTAGGCTAAAATAATGTTTTAATATTTTAATCGATGTAGAAGATTAGCAAATAGGTTGCATAGTGAGCCATAATTTGAATAATTTGTATCAAAGTTATTTTTCCTTAAATATCAAAATGAAAACAGACCAAAAGATTGCTTTTCATAAAACACTTAATTAGGATAACTATATTAACTTCAAATTTCTTTTTTAAAATATGAAAACTGATACAGCTTCTGATATACTGTATTGACTCTACTCTGGTACTAGAAATTTTATTTTGATACTAATGTACTTTCCGGGTATCGGTCAGACAAGTAACACAGTAGACAGATTTATGAATACCTGACCTTACATCATTAAATGTTAAAAAAGTATTAAATTTAAAATAAAAAGTTTAGTTATTTTGCTTTATTTTATTTTTATGAAAAGGAAAAACAAAAAGCATGGTTACATATATTAGTGTCTTACTTTGATTGAAAGTCACCGTCTTTGACAGTTATTTACTGAGTTATTGTGTTTGGCACTGTTAAATAATGCAGTATTTGAAGGAATTAAAACTTATACATGGAAATCAAGAAGCTGCTTAACATAGGAAGCAAGTGGGACTAAGCATGGGCCAAAACTTCTCTGAAAATGCCTCCTATTGATAAGTCCAGGGACAGGAGAAATGATTTATCTCTGAAGTCATTTAGGTTCATTTGTAGTGGCTACCTGGGGACAAAATTTAAATGATTGTGAAACCTTCTACGATCAGGCAGGTTGTAGAATTTATCTTCTCAGCCAGGACATTTCTGAGAATATAATGACAGGTGTCAAATTAAGTTTCTCCTGGGAAACAGGAATATGTGTGGATTCCACCTATGGACCATGGAGGATGGAGTCCACTAACATTATAGCATGAAAGTGTGAGGCGGGGCCACTTGCACTTCCTAATTTCCATCCCGGAGAAAGCTAAATCCATGTTCACAAGCATTTCCAAAACCTACTGTATTGACTGAAGAATATGTGCTCCCCTTCACACCCCAGCCCTGATGCTGGTCCTTCCTGTGTCTTCCTTCATTGTTGTTTGTCTCCCTGTAACTAGGAAGCATGGAAAAGGCAGGCACATTGGTAGCCAGACAGGAAATCTGGTGCAAGAACAGGAGTAGGAGCGGAATCATACACTTCTTGGAAAATTCTCTGCACGTACGCTTCAAAAATAAATATGTAAGAAATCTCCAGACTGCTTTCCACAGTGGCTGAACTACTTTATGAACCTAAAAGTTGGATAAATATTTAAAATAAAGAGGAAAATATATTTTATAAGCACCTCTCACATTATGATTCACTTGTCCATGAATGCCTTTTTACTTCTAGAAAGCCAGCCCCAATTTCTCTTAGCCTTAGTTGGCTCATCATTAAGTGAGTTTGGTAAAAACTTATCAAAGTACTTAACTCATAGGTTAAGGCAGAACACAAACATTTCAGTAATGGAAGTAGAAATGAGGTTTTTAATTTTAAAAATTCTGTTATACGTTTCAATCTTTTCACACATTTTCATAGAGTCAACAATTTGATGATAAAATTCCAAAGTTCCTGTAGTTCTAAGGTAAGGAAATCTATTAGAAAATCTAAAAGACACTTTGGAAGATTTGATGAAGCTGAGAGAATAAAACCTGCTGGGTACAGGAATTTTGATTTCTGTGTGTGATTGTATATGTTTAGCCTCCATTAATGCCACCCTGTTGCTGTCTTTAAATTTAGCCAGTATTCCCCTCTGACATACAGAATTTTCTTAAAGTTACTTTGCGGTCATGCAGGCATTTAGTCCTACACATGGGAAGATAATATAGAGATTTCTATTGGACAGAAAATGCAGTCACCTATAAATGCACATTTAGTCACCTAACCTAATCCACTATGGGCTGGCCCAACTTTACAAGCTCCTCTCACCCTCTCCCCATCACTAAATATCTACAGATATTTAGATATCTAAGTTCTATTATTAGTCTTAGCAATTTATACCCTTTGTCATACTTTTCAAAACTTAACCTTTTCTAAGTTGTCCAACAAAAATGTAAACAAAAAACATATCATAGTATATCCAGGAAACATCTTAGAATTCAATGTATTTTTCAAAATTAACATTATTCTCAGGGAAGATTACTATAGAACATTTATAAAGTTAAATATATAATACTATTCAGAGAAGAACAATACAAATCATGTGTAACTTGGGCTAGTTTATATAAATGGTAATGATTATAACATTCTGCATCTATTTTCAAGGCACTTGGTCCAACTTTAGGCCAAAACATTTAAAATATCAGGAATTTAGGACACCTAATCTTCAAGCTTTTTAAAAAACGTAATTGAAGTATGTTTCCCAAGGTTACACGAGTCCAGGGTAGTCATATGGTCAAATTACATGCATTTAACTGCTTCTAACCAGCAAAATTTGCATCATGTAGTTCTTCGGAACCTCTTAGCTGAGACGAACTGAACAACCCTCTTGGATTGTTTGTTTCCTGTTCAAGGATTGTTAGTTGAGGTGGTATCTCAGCACTACCACTGATCCCAGCTTCCTACATGGCAGACTGGTAATGGTGACAGAGGATCTACTACCAGATAATTCAAATTCTAGTAACTCCACAGTTCAGCAAATAAGTCTTGAGTTCTCAGAACACCCGTTTTAGCAGAGGTGTGCAGAAGGCTCTGCTTTTCCCATCATGTCCATTTCACTGTGATGTTAACCCAGTTCTTGGTTCCATCCGTTTTGCACCTTGTGTGTTCAATTATTCTTTATAGAATTCAGACACAAAGCCATGGGGCCAGGCGAGCACAGCAAATGTCTTTTTACATGATTACATGACATGCTAATCTCCTTACCTCTCTCATTTAGGTATTGTGGCAAATCTCCTCTATTTAGATTTCTTTCTTTCATACAAACTAATTCATAAACATAGATATCTGAAGGCTTTCCTAATCATTTTATTATCATGGTTATCATTATCATATTAGATTTGTAATGCAGATAAAGTTTATGCTTTTGGTAATCACTTTAGTCAAGTTTTAAAAAAACACAAACCACTCCAAAGTCCTTACACTCAGGAAAAAAAAATTACTGTTAACATTTCATGAACATATCGCAACTATAAAATTATATATTTGCACAAATAAAAGAATAAATATAGATATGTAAAGGCTATTTTTAATTAATATATGTGATGTAATAGAAAAAAATAATAAATTAGAAATTGGCTGAACTTAAATATTTCTTTACCACAGAACTTTTTAAAGTAAAACTTGTCTTTATGGTTAAGAATAAAGGATTATAAATACCATTAAGAAGCTGAATGCATTAGCTCCGTGTTTTAATTTCAGACAGCTTTTGTTAACTCCTTGCAGTGTAATTGGAGATGATTAGCTGCTCTCCAGTTTGTCCTCAGTTCTCTTCATTTCCAGTTTGTTGATAATTATATTACTTTAACTTTGTCACAATTCATAATATTTACATTCAGTTCTGCAACTTTAACTGCCTCGGGTCTTTGGTCTTGATTCTACATATAAATGGCTGCAGTTACACATCATCTCTAGTCTTCTTTATATTATGGATTTTCCATTTCTCAGTTCATTAGTCAAATCATTCCTTCCTTCCTTGTATTCTTAATTAGTTTTGTTTGCTAGTTTTGATTCGTTTTATTTACCTGCATGGGGGATTTTCCGGGAAAAGCCAGAAAATTTGCTAGGCGGATTCTAAAAGAACTGTAACAGTGCTAGTTGGTTTTTTAATCCTTGAAATATTTCATGCTTCGGGTGTCTGACTGTTGCCTTTATTCTTTTCTGGGAGTGTTATTAATGGTTCATGCCTTCCTTGCCTCAGATTTGGGAACACACTTCTCTATTAAGTCCAAGCACTGAATATTGCCGTAAGAAATCCGAGCGCACCCTGGTATTTTTCTCCTTTTGATGACATGAATGTTCTGCTTGGATGCCTGCTATATTTTTGCCATTTCACTTTTTTCATTTCAGAGAAATTTTACCTATTTTGTCACTTAATAGCTTTTCAGTTTTGTGTGTTGGTTTCTTCTACTTCAGAGAAAGCAATCATTCTTATGTTAGGTCATCTTTGTTCCCCACAGCCATCATAATTTCATGAATAATTTTTAACTCTTTATATTTTTCCTCTAAATACAAGTAACTGTCATCTAGAGTTTTTCTACGATTCCATTCGTTTGTTTTTTTTCCAAATAAATTTTGCCCTCATGCTCTCTAATTCATATATGTTTTGTATAATAGTGAATCTCAGAATTTTCCCTTGGTCTACAATCTTCCTTTTATCTTATAATGATGTTTTACTGTCTATGAATTTGGTTTTATTAAAATTATATAATATTTAAGTTTAATGATTGAAGCACTTTTCTTACTTATTTTGATTATTCCTGATGAGTTACAGTTTGAGGTGGGGGGATACTGTCTAGCTCTTTTGTTTGTTTTGCTGGAGAGACTGTAGTTGGAAAGGGAAAGGCAGACTGTGACTGTTCTGTCTCTTCTGAGGTTTTGAGGGGTTTCTAATGATTTGTGCCAACCAGACATGGATTTCAATTCCATGGTTCTTAGCTGCACTTTCTATCCTATAGAATACTTCCATGGTGTACACAGTGCTGAATACTTGGGAGATTTTTCTAGCACTCTCTATATACTATCTGCTTTTCCTCTATCCAGATTAATTTATTTGGGCTTGACTTCCATGAATATGTTTCTAGAGATATGGGTTAGGGTAGGGTAGGGATTCATGGTCTATGGTGCTATGAAATAATCTTTTTTTTTTTTTTTTTTACTTTTGCTTTTTCTGTTTTATACCATAAACTTGTGTTATGAAATTGTTGGTTGTTTGAAAAAATTTAAAGAAGTCATTGTTAAAGAGTGAGGGAGATTTGTAAATACCTTTCTGGAGTTTGATGTATTAGGTAGGATCCTTTCTTCCTCCATCTCTTTCTTTTCTTGCCCTTCTCCCTCTTCTTCCTGTTCCTCTCCTTTTCTCTTCCCCTACTTCCTGCCCTTCCTCCTTTCTTTCTTTCTTTCTTTTGAAAAACCAATAGTCCCTGATACCATAATTGGAGTAGTCATATTTTTTATTACTAAATTGAAATACAACTTTCTTATACAGTGCCTTCTCAAGCATACACAGATTTATTTCCAGTAACTCTGTGCTGTTCTGTTGATATACTTGCAAGGAACCCAAAGTCTGGCTGTAAGAAGTTTTTTTTTTTTTTTTTTTCTAATTGGTAGAGTGAGTTCTTTGTTTTTGCTATTATTGAAAAGCTTTTGCCTATTGTGCATTTTCTCTTCAAAATAAACTTAATAATCAGTTGTCAAGTTTCATAAAATTTCTGTTGGGAATTTAATTATGGTTATATTTAATTTTTAGAGAAGGACATCTTTGTGTTAGGTTGGTGCAAAAGCCATTGCAGTTTTTGCTATGATTTTTTTTTATGGCAAAAATCACAGTTATTTTTGCACCAACCTGATAGTATTGAGTCTCCCTATTTAGGAACATGGCTCTTTTCTCACTTGTTTCTAAACCTCTTTTGTGGTGTTCAGAAACATTTCTTAACAATCTTCTCCTTATAAGCATTGCATATTTCCTGTTAGTCATTTAGCATTTTTATTGCCTAAGTTAATAGATTTTCAATTCAGTTTTGTCATAGACCCCTGTGCTTGTGTGGAAAAGCTATTATTTGGGATGTTGGGGTGTTGTATATATAATCTGGCGATTTTCTTGAAATTTTATTATTTTTATTATATTTCAAAGTATTTCTATGGCTCATCTGACAGATAATGATTTTTAATAATAATAGCTAGCATTCAGCATACACTACAGCTCTGGAGTCCAATAACTTGTTTCAAATCTTGGCGCTTGTAACTTTAGTTAACCCCTGTTTGCCTTAGTTTTATCATCTGCAAGATGAAGTTCATAGTAGGGCCTAATATTCTAATGACTACACTGTTATAGTTATTAGACGAGATAAAAGCAGTATAACCCTACTGCAATGGCCAACTCAAGGAATATTATTTTTAATTATTTTTATTCCTAGCCAAACATTGCACTAAATGTTTTACATGTGTTAGCTCATTTAATCCTCACTATGTGATGAGCATTATTGTCAAGGAGAGTATGATTTGAATGTAGAGTCAAAGAAATTGATGACAGATTTGCATATGGGATATTAAGAGGAAGAGAAAGTGTAACATGATATCAAGATTTTTTGGTCTGAGCAATTGCCACTAATCACTGCAAAGAAGAATTGGGAATGTAGGGGTGGGGGTTAAGTTAGGAGCACAGTTGTGGAACTATTAATTTTGTCTAATAGATGAGCATGCTGGTGGACATATGAGTCTAGATTTCTTGTTGGAAGTGCAGGGCGTGTGTGTGTGTGTGTGTGTGTGTGTGTGTGTGTGTGTGTGTGTATGTGTATGTAATAAATGAGATTGGACAGGAATACCAAGGAAGTAAGAATAGATGGGAAATATAAGATGTCTGTGGAATGAATTATTGGGCACTCTAATATTGAAGAGTTTGAGAAGAGGCGAAAGAGCCAATCACAGTCTAAGAGGAAAAGGCCAGTGAGATAGATCAAAAACCAAAAGAATATGGTATCCTGGAAGCAGAGAGAAGAGAGATGAAAGTGTTTCCAGGTTGAAAGAGTGAAAAACAGCCTCTGATAGGTCAAGTAATATGGAGACTACAAATCCTTCCTTCTAGTATTAACTTGATTATACTTTAGTCAGGCATAAATGTTATCATATAAATTACAGTTTAGTCAGGTATATTATGTTTTTTCACATATTTGTAGATATCTATCAAGATGATTTTTAATCATTTTTGTTATTTAATATATTGAGTAAGTGACATGAAAAGATATGCAAATGGTGATGTATCTTTTATTATTGGGATGAACTTTTCTTGTTCATGAGGTAGCAGTTTTAATAAACTGTTGAATTAAGTTTACTAATACTTTACCGTGAATTATTGCATATACTCAGTTTTAGTTTTTTTCTCTTTTTTTTTTTCTTACTTTTCCCTTAATATTTCATTAAATCCAGTCATTGAGAGACTTTAATTTTGGTCCTATACTTTACATCAATTTTAGTAAGACAGGATTACTTGTCCTTAAAGGTATGATTTAATTCCACCATGAAATTGCCTAGTCATGGAGACTCTTCTGAGGCAAAATATTTGACTAAGTTTCTATTTTTTTATATGAAAACTGTTCTCTAATATTCTACATCAACAGAACTCGCTTTTATTACATTTTATTTTCATACAAAATTTTCTCTTTACACAGACATATCATTTAATACCTAATGTTGCCTTTTTGTGTTTTTCGTTTTTTTATTTAAACATTCGGAGCAGTCAATTGTCTTCCTACTATATATTTTTTTTACTTAAAAACAATCTTAGTTTTAATCAATTAAATATTTTTATATTTTTTAAATTCCTTTTTCTACATTTCTTGTTTATATTTACTTATTGCCATTTTTCTGATTTATCAAATTTAATGCTTGACTCTTCTGTTTTCAATACTTTCTGTTTCAAGTAAATCTGCCTTAGGCCCGGAAGTTCATATCAACTGTTTAGGTCACATCTCATGTGTCTAATAATATACTCTGACTTTTTTTATTTATAAGTAAGTCCTAATATTTACTTTGATTTTCTTCTTATTCAAAAGTGGGTCTAAAAGGAAGTTAACTATTAAATTGTGCATGAGTTAACTTTACTTTGGCTGTTTTGTTATCCTTATCCCCTTGTATCATACACAGCTTCCATTTGCTTTATAATCTTTAGAGTTTTAAATTTTTAGTTTGCTATTTCACTATAGTGCTGACCTAGAAATAACCCAGGGGACATGTCTCTTTTGGTTACCAAATTATTACCCAGCCGATAACCTATAGCAAGGCAATCAAAAACAAATATGTGCTGTTGTTAATGATTTCTATATAACATAGTATGTTAAGATTTAATTGGATTTGAATTTGATTTCACAACAATCCTGTCACATGGACAATGTAGATCATTTTATTCCAATTTTGTAGATGAGTCACTGGAGACTTAGGAAGTATAAGTGATGTGTCCAAAGTTTCAGGACTCCAAGGTGAGCCAGAATTCAAACCTCAAGTCACTTCTTCGTCTATATACCTTATCTGCATAAAAGTAGATTCTACGTTGTGTGCCTGTAAATAGACTATTTTAATTAATCCATAGCAAATATTTACACTATTTCTGACAGCATTAGACATAATGGGACTTCAATGTTTGCAATTTTGATAACCTTAGCCTATTTCTGTTCCATTTTGCAAACATTTGCAAATAATTCATCTAAACCTCTTTCTAGGGGTTGCATGCATCCTGCTGGTTAAGAGACACCCAGTGGTGAACATAGAAAAGGTAGCACTCATTTGCATAATAAAATGCTTTTTAATATTTTTGGAGCCAGACGTCTTTAATTGGGTCTACTAAAAGCTGAGGAAAATATGTAAATACAAATATAAGTAAATTAAATCTTTATGCAAATTTATGTGGCTCAGATATGCCCTTGAACCAACCGATGTACCCACTGATATAAACACTGAAATCATTCATATACCTACTGATTGTAGTTCAAATTCTTTTTAACATTATACTTTGCAATTTACAAAGCATTTTTATTCTTACGACTGTATTTAATCCCTAATGCTAGACATAAGAAGATATCATCTTGTATATGGCAACTCACTGCCTCAAATCATACAACCTAAAAGTCAATACTGTGACTTGAACGAGATCTTTCAATGCTGATTCGTTGCTTTTTAACAATTCACACTCTACAAAATATGTTTTTTACATATTCTTCAGGAAAAAAAAACTATATTTCGATTTATACCAGTTGAATGCTGAATTGCAACCTTAGAAGAAAGTATGCGATAGTTTCAGCACTTTGGACCAGGTTAGGAGTGCGGAAAAAAAATAATAATGCTACGGTAGAAGACCCTCATTAAAACTGGGAGACAGTTTGAAGTTCCTAAATAATATGTGTAGGCAAACTTGGTTGCAGAGGTGCAATATTCTTTGGACTTAAAAACAAACAAACAAACAAAAAAGCATGTTAGGGCAGGTTTAAAAGGAGTTCTTCTTACTGTGTATTTTTTTCTAGAGATTACACCATTGTTTGTCGCTGGTGAGGTCTCTCAGATACTACTGAAGCCTTACAAGAAATGAAGATTCCTTCATCACCTCAAATTTAATTGCCTTTATAAACAAATAGTTTAAGAATTACCTGTGTTTTTTTCATCTTTGTCTCCACTAACACACACACACACACACACACACACACACAGAGAGAGAGAGAGAGAGAGAGAGAGAGAGAGAGAGAGAGAGAGGATATAACCCTATGCTTTTGTCTTTCCCCAAGAAAGATGAGAGATGATGATACAGCAGACCTGGAACAAAAGGGAAGCACATATCTGCTCAGATTGCTATTCTGTAAAGTACCAGATTTGTGTGAATAACAACCTACTGCAGAGAATCTGTCACAGGGAAATATTAAGAAAAGGGTAACACTGAGATGCTAGCCAATATTACATATCTTTAAATTCCTTAAAATAATCTAATATAACAATGTCATTCATTGTTAAGAGTTTTCAGACCAGCCAGGCACAGACCAGCCAGGCGTGGTGGCCCATGCCTGTAATCCCAGAACTTTGGGAGGACAAGGAAGGTGGATCACTTGAGTTCAGGTGGATCACTTGAGGTCAGGTGTTTGAGACCAGTCTGGCCACCATGGCAAAGCCTTGTCGCTGCTAAAAATACAAAAATTAGCGGGGCATGGTGGCTTGCACCTGTAATCCTAGCTATTTGGGAGGAGGCTGAGGCATGAGAATCACTTGAACTCAGGAGGCAGAGGCTGCAGTGGGCTTAGATGGCACAACTGTGCTCCAGCCTGGGAGAGCGAGTCCCTGTCTTTAAAAAAAAAAAGAAAAAAGAAAAAAAAAATCATCCCTAGGGTAGCACACAAAATTATGTAACAGAAACCTTTTACTACATCTTGAATAACTCCTGCTACCAATTTTTAAGTACTATTTCAAGTATTAATTGCTGAAGGGCCTGGGACATATTCTTAACCAGTTCTAACAGCATTCCATAGGAAGTAAATATTAGCATACTCATCAGAATACTCTCACAGCTGTGAGAAAGCACTTGGCTCAAAGGAGTTGGGTAACTTATCTGAGTATCAGGAAAAAACGTCCTTGGGCAGGAATGCAACTCCAGGTCTGTCAGGCTTTGATCCTTATGTCCTTAACCACTGGGAAATTCCTACAACAGTGAAAGGAATCCGCAGTCTTCTCAGTAAGAAGCTGAAGGGAATGTCTATAGAATTCTATTATTATTCCTGTTCTGGGAAACATTCTTAACTTACTGTAAGAGTTTTCTTGAGATTTATGCTGTGTAGTTTTTCTTTAAATAGGTACTTAGGCTCTATAATTTTTTTGTTTGCATAAAGAAACATGGAACCATATCATATTGATGCCACTCTCCAGTGAATAGGAATTTTAAAGAAGTATCAGTGTTATTTCCCTTCCTCCTCTTCCTCCTGCTCTTCCTCCTCGTCTTCTTTTTCTTCCTCCTTCTCTTCTTCCTCTTCCTCTTCCTCTTTCTATGGAGACAGAGTCTAGCTATGTTGTCCAGGCTAGAGTGCAGTGGCTATTCACAGGTGTGATTATCGCACACTGGAGCCTCGAGTTCCTGGCCTCAAGCAGCCTTCCTGACTCAGCTTTCCAAGTAGCTAGGATTACAAGCACCATCAATATTATTTCTTTTAATGAAGCCAAAAGAATTTGTTCTCCACTTAGTATATTCCTTCACTACCCCAAAATCACATATTTGCATGTATGTGGGCTGACTGCTGCTACACAGAATCCTGTAAGTCGTGATGAAGAGAAAGATTTACTAAAAAATTCCTTTTTTTTCCCCCAAAGCCCTAGGAGCAGACCACAAGAAATATATTAGCAATACTTACACTAGTTCAGTGTTTCTCAATCTTTTCTGAATATGAACCACAGTAAGAAACACATTTGTCACACTCTGAACATTTCGAATCTATTCTAGCCAAGTCCGTCTATTCTCATTTAATTATATGCAGGTGCACATATATGTATAAATAATTGTTGCAACTAACTAAATTGATTCCATGATCCTGTGATATGTTTGATCAACAGCTTCAAAAAACCATTGCCCCCTCTAATAGCTACTAAAATAACACATTCAATAAGTTTGTGGCAAGATATTTTGTCTCAGGTGTCACATATGTAATGGATTCTGCATTATAAAATATGAAACACTTTGTTTATTCCAAAGAATAAAGTAAAAAAGTGTAAATTCTATAGAGCAGCAATCTTATATTTTGATCACTTCATACAACACTGCCTCTTGTATATCAAATGCCCAGTGCAATTTTTAAACTTTTTATTACAATGTATTTACATACAGAAAAAAGTACACATTTCAGTGAACATTTACTTTATTGGGTGAATGAATGATTCATATATTCAAAGAATATAAATTAAATATTTGAAAAAATACTTCTCCGTCACTTTAGACAAATAGAATGCTTTGCATATATAAGAGTTTACCTCATTATTCCTGATCTTTTATTCTTGTTTCAAAAGTGTTTACCAATATAAACAAGGGTGAATTAGATCCTAGAATGAAATTGTATTGTCTAAAAATAGTAGTTATATTCTTTCAATGGTTATGGTGACTACTTGCTCCAAAAAGATTTGAAGAGATCTAACTTTGAATTTTCTGGGCTTTATGACTTTATTATGTTCCTATCTGTGTAAATATAACTGACTCAGCACTCATATCCCCCTGTCAGTAGTATGCATCAAAAACAACACAAAATTGGGGACAGGACGATAGTACTTCAGTTGCAGAATGATACTGTTCTGTTTTTTAATGACTATGGAATTATCGTGGTGCTTGATGAAGTTGCTTTTATCAGTTAAAGTTATTCTTCTTTAGAAGTCAAGTCTGGGATCTGAGCATGTGAACAATTAGTAATGACAATATTTTGACTTGAAATCCAGTCCTCTACACTAAATTACTGTTCGTGAATCAACCGTGTATGTTTGTATATGGAAGAATTTGAATTGGGGTTTGAAGAATGATTAGATTGGAATTCAAAATCACTTGATATTTGTAGGAAAAGAAAAAATCATTTATAAAAGGCATCATTTGTCCAGGAAGCTGTGACTAGGTCAGTTTGGTTTGATTTCAGAAATCATATAAAACAAGAGTCTCAAACCCAGACAAACACACCCTGAAGTGTGTTCCAAGATTTTCCAGGGTTTACACAGACATGGATATTTTATCTGAAATTCTCAAGTTTCAAAGTCACCCTTTCTGAAATTTAATCTGCCCTGAGACTCTGAAGCTTGGTACTCCTGGTTTTTCCAACTTTTCTATTACCACCACATTTCCCTTATTTTAAAAACGTAGGCCGGGCGTGGTGGCTCACGCCTGTAATCCCAGCACTTTGGGAGGCTGAGGTGGGCGGATCATGAGGTCAAGAGATCGCGACCATCCTGGCCAACATGGTGAAACCCCGTCTCCACTAAAAAAAAAAAAAAAAAAAAAAAAAAAAAAAAAAAAAAAAAAGCTGGGCGTGGTGACGGGCTCCTGTAATCCCAGCTACTTCGGAGGCTGAGGCAGCAGAATCGCGGGTGGATCACCTGAGGTCAGGAATTCAAGACCAACCTGACCAACATGGTGAAACCTTGTCTCTACTAAAAATGCAAAAATTAGCTGGGCATGGTGGTGTGCACCTGTAATCCCAGCTACTCTGGATGCTGAGGCAGGAGAATTGCTTGAAGCCAGGAGTCAGAGGTTGCAGTGAGCCGAGATCACACCATTGCACTCCAGCCTGGGCAACAAGAGTGAAATTCTGTCTAAAACCAAACAAACAAACAAAAAAAGAGGCCGGTTTTACTGATGATTGAGGTGGTGATAAGGAGGACATGTTCTATCATTAGGATAAGCTGAATCTAGAGCTCCATATCCTTGAAGTATTTCACAAAATGCATTTTAAATCTACACTTTATATTATACCAGCATCAGACATTTTATTCCTTGCAACTATTATACTGTTGATATTAAAAATTTCAAATATCAGCTTTATAATATTCAAGATGCCATAGTTTTAAAAAGGATTTCATGGAATGTGCAAGCAAAAAAAAATATTTGGAGAATAAGGATATAAAGGAGTAGAGAAACATGAATTTGGAAAGCAGCTTAGGGCTTCAGGCATGCAGGGTTCAAGAGCTAAAGAATTTGGAATTCATCCTCAAGGTGCTGAAACTCTAAAGTGCCAATCAGCTTACACTTTGTTAGTCTACTGAATTTCAAATTAAGAAATGTATTTCTTTAGAAATATCAAACAGACATTTTATTTACTGAAGAAAGCACTTCATTCTTTCCCATTATTTTTGTTTATGGAGGTTTAATGTATTAGACCATCACTGTTTCTAATATTTTTGAGAAAGAATGTGTTAGAAATTTTATTAATGGCATGGTACCAAGGCACAAAGATATATAATTTGTTAAAAATAGAAACACTTGGTATCTTCATACTAAAAATCCATCCCTCTTATTTATTATAAATTAAGAGTACTTTTATTGTCTGGATGGATGTTTTATAATTTTCTTTAGATGTGGCATTGTTTCTTAAGTAAAATCATAGAAAAACAAACAAAAGCAAGGTAAAGCCCAGGGGCAAGGAGGTCTTCCTTCTCTAATGGCAGGGGTTTGCAATGCCCTTGGTACCCTGCACTGTAGCTTGAAAACCCTGCCTTTGACCAATATCTCTCGATCATTCTATGCCTTTCTCATCGTACACTCAGTAGACTAATCAAAAGAAAATCCAGTAACAAATACTGCAGATAGTTCTCTATACACATTTTTTTACTATACATTTCCTCCTCACTGTAAAAGCTCATCATTTATTGTCATCATGACAATAAGGTTTATCATTTATTGTCATGATTTCACCTTTCCATGAGCTTTCATCATACTTTCCCTCTGATTTTCCTTTGGTTTGCATTAATAAAACAATTGAAAGATTTAGGTATCATCTCTTCTTGTAATGTTCTATCTGCCCAGCAATTGACATCTCCTTTGAATAAATAAGTAGTCTCCTATAAATAAGAACTTGCTTTGAAATAGCACATTTGTGACAAAATGAATAATCTTTATCCCTAATTTACTAAGATATATCAAGACTCTGGCAATATGAAGGACTAAGGAAAGAAAGAAAAATATATATTTGACATAGTTTTGGTTTCATAAATTTTATTCAGATGCTAAGAACACAATTTTTATTACAAGTGAACCCATAGCTCCTTCATCTGCCCCTCTGGCTTTATGACTTACTGATATTTAATATTTCAAAGGCCTGCTGAATACTTCTATCAAAATGCCTCACTGGGATTCAAGCTTCATCTGTCCAAACTAACACTATATTTTATAAGGAAGTACAGTGAAACGCTGACCCTAAATTTTCTTCCACATATCTCATATTTATTCTGGACATTACTATCAAAATCCTATTCCTAAATACAACTCTGATGACAGCACTTAAATGCTCAGAAAAAGAGCTATTTCTCAGTAAGCAATATCTAAATTTTCTTTACAATTTCATTGAGAGAATTAACATGACCCCAAACTTCCTTTCCAGCCTCTGTCATATTCGTGCTTCTTACAATGAGCACTTGCTCAGGGCCTCCCTTGGTCTAGCATGCTGCTTCTTTCTGTGTGACTGACATTTTTTTTTTTTTTTTTTTTTTTTGAGACAGAGTCTCTCTCTGTCTCCCAGGCTGGAGTGCAGTGGCACGATCTCAGCTCACTGCAAGCTCTGCCTCCCGGGTTCACACCATTCTCCTGTCTCAGCTTCCCAAGTGGCTGGGACTACAGGCGCCCGCCACCGCGCCCAGCTAATTTTTTTGTATTTTTAGTGCAGACGGGGTTTCACCGTGTTAGCCAGGATGGTCTCGAACTCCTGAACTCGTAATCCGCCCACCTCGGCCTCCCAAAGTGCTGGGATTACAGGCGTGGGCCACAGCGTCCGGCCAGCCGTGACTGACATCTTACAAGACTCATGTCAAAGGCCATTAACCTCCTGATACATTGGATGCCCATTTTTACCTGCGATAGTTGGTGAAATAAAATATCATAAATATAAAAGAAAATAAACCTATATTAAATTTCCAAACATGTCAGAAGCAGTTTCTACAGGGAATAATGCATCTCAACACAATCTTAAATTAACTAACAGAGAAAGCATAATAGGAAACATTATATAAGGGAAAATAGTTAACCTTAAATAAAAGTTACAAGAAATGAACATGAATTACATGCATTTATGAAATATGGGAAGTTAGGGTTACTTTAAAGATAAAATGTAACTTTTCACCAATCCCACAAAAGTTAAATATCAAGATTATAAATTACATATATTACAAAGGACATGGATATCTTTAAAAACCTGTACTATACACACATACCGACACACAAGAGTTAGATGTTCATAGACTAGAAGTCCTAGGATAAACTCAAACTACTTGCAGAGAAAACCAAACATCGCTTCAGTAAACAATATGTCAGTGGATTCTTGCAAGTGCCAAACTAAAATTATTTGTCCAAAATATTACAGCCTAATGACTCTAAAAACTTCCAGCGAAGCCTAATTCTTCAGTGATGACATCCAGAAACACCAGTGTCTTATTGGTTTCTAGTGAAAATTATAGATAGCCTATTTCATTAAGTAGCAAAATATCTCTCCCTATATAGAGATATCAAAATATCAAATATCTATCTATATACATACGTATATTGATATATATCGTCACCCAGGCTGGAGTGAAGTGGCATGATCTCATCTCACTGTAGCCTCCATTCCCTGGAATCAGGCCATTCTCCTGTTTCAGCCTCCCGGGTAGCTAGGATTATAGGCACCCACCACCATGCCCAGCTATATTATTTTTAGTAGTGATGGGGTTTCACCATGTTGACCAAGCTGGCCTCGAACTCCTGACCTCAAGTGATCCACCTGCCTTGGCCTCCCAAAGTGCTAGGATTTCAGGCGTGAGCCACCGCACCCGGCCAGTTTGCTATTTTTTAATAATGGCTTTACATTTGTGAAAAAAGGAATAATAACCTCATAAGGCCACCTATAAATGATTCAGCATTCCTATTTTCAAATGTAGCTCCCATTTGTAATTCCAGCACTCTGGGAGGCTGAGGCAGGAGGATCGCTTGAGCCCAGGATTTCGAGACCAGTCTAGGCAACATGGTAAATACCATCTAAACAAAAAATTAAAGAAAATTTTTAAACATTAAAAAGGCCAGGTGTGGTGGTGCACACCTGTAACACCATCACTTTGGGATGCTGAGGCAGAAGGATTGCTTGAGCCCATGAGTTTGAGACCAGCCTGGGCAATATAGTAAGCCTTTGTCTCTACAAAATGTACAAAAATTAGCCAGGCATTGTGGCACATGCCTGTTTACCCAGCTACTTAGGAGGCTGAGGTTGGAGGATCACTTCAGCCCAGGGGTCAAGGCTATAGTGAGTCATGATCATACCACTGCACTCCAGTCTGGGCAACAGAGTGTCTCTTAAGAGAATGAAAATAAAATGAAAGTATTTTTATAATAGAAAAAATAAAACAAATCTCTCTCAGGTTTATATAGCTTTACATGCCATAGCTACGGTAATGCATTATTCATGGAATTTATTTCACTTCCTGAAAAAGGGATCAAAGTATTTAGTCAATATTCTCTGTGGCTACATTTGAAAACTATAAGGCTATTTTAACTGCATACAATGAAAACTGAAATCATTCAATGGTAATTCCAGAAATAGCACATCCAGTTTCGCATTAATTATGGATATAATTGGTTACATTACAGCAGTAAGACATTGCCTGAAGTGGAAAATAAAAGAGAATCAAGTTTCAGAGGTCTGTAGACCTAGGAAAATTACGAATAAATGACAATTTGGGGAAGATAAGACTATGATGATTACATGAAAATCCTTAATATCAATTGAATCGAGTATCGATGTAAACAGCATACACAGTGCATTACAACAACATAGCCTAACTTATGGTGTTTTAATGTGTAAAGATGGTAGACAAAATAGATTTGGCACATATCTTATTTTACTGATAATCATTTTAATATAACATGAAGTCAAATGTTAAGTCTTTATAGGACAATCAATGTAACAACTAATCTACCAATATAATTCTCATAAGAACAACAAAACATGAATTCAAAAGGATGAAAAATGGTTAGCATGACAGATGCCTTGTAATTAACATTAATGCCACAGAAATCACTTCTGATATGACTACAGCATGCAGTATTTCTAATACTTATATTGCTTATTTTAATATTACGGGAAGGCATCGATGTCCCTAAACCAGGACTTTTCAATAACCTCAATGAGGTTTTCTGTATCTTCAAAAGCCATCCAAAATTCTGTTGTAATCATGGAATAGCAAAAATCTAGAAATTTTATCTGATTTTGAATTTAAAAAAATAAAATTAATCTTATTAAGTTTAACAAATGTTCACCCCTTTAAAAACAAATGTATACAATCATAGTTCAGTCTTTCAGAGAAAGCGTTATTAGTAAACTACAAAATAAAGAAGAGCTATAAAATTATTGAGACAAGAAATAATTATAGCCTTTGTGGTAGTTTGCAAATTTTTCCCATCGCTGTATTTCCCTTTGCAAAGTGATTTTACTATTCCTCCAGTCAGGAAGTTGAATCAATTTCTTATCACTTGAATCCGGATTCAACCTTGTAACTTGCATTGGTTTATTGGACATTACTAAACTTGCCCCTAAGCAGAGGATTGAGAAATATTTTCACTTTGGGACTTGCTCTCTATTGCTGTAGGGCACCATTCTGCCACCACATGTTCAAGCTTGGAGTAACCTCCTACTGGATGAGAGACCACACGGAGTACCATTTCAACCATCATACCAACTTAGACACATATGTTAGGGTACTCTAGGTTATCCAACCCCAGGTCAGTCTGCGTAAACAAGGAAAACTGCCTATTGAACAAAGTTGAGAAAATGAATGCTTCTAAACGGTTTGAAGCTATTAGGTTTTGGGCAAAGGTTGTTTTTTTTTTGTTTTGTTTTGTTTTGTTTGTTTTTGTTTTTGTTTGTTTTTTTGGTTTTTTTCCCCAGCAAAAGCTAACTGAATCCATCATTACATATAACTTTTAGAAAATTAAACTATTTTTTGTAACTGTCGTGACAACAAAAATAGTTTACAAATCTCACCATGATTAAACCAAAACATTAAATTAAATTCAATAACATTACAGATGGACATATAGTACTTAATCAAAAATAATATTTTATATACTTCCCATTAGAAGTTATGTAGCTGTCCATAATACTCATTAATTTTGAAATAACATATGAGATTAGGTGTTTGATTAACTATTTAGCCAATTTCACATTATTCCAAATAAAATACAAAGCACTGGGAAATATTGTAATTAATTTCTCTGCAAAATCATTTTACTAGATTGGATTACTTTCCAGTTTATCTCTTTGATAAACTCTGTTACCTGGCATGGGTAGGAGTATTTTGATTCTACTTCCCTGGTTTAATTTCTGACGACCAAAAGAAGACCGCCAACACTGGCAAAATATGGTAACTTGCATGAAACAAAACATGACAAGCTGACGGCAAACTGCAGATACACGAGGAAGGCAAAAATGACATTGTGTTATATAGAGACTGAATTAAGAAGAAAAAGTAGGTGTCATTGTTAATTTGCAGGCATTTGCATTATTTGTGGTCACTTTCTTTTGTCCTACTCCCTGACAAAATTAAAAATGTGGTAAACTGCAGCATTAGATTCAGTAAAACTTAGAAAAGGAATGGATGGAAAAGTAAAAGAAAAATAAACATGCATTAATACATCACTTTTTGTCCTCCACAAGTACTAGAGGATAAAAAGCAGAAAGAAAATGATACTTTATACCAGCTTGTTTAAATAATTCACTTCAAATAGTTCTCAGCAAGAAATGAAATAGCAGACAGCCATTAATTATACCTAAGATAAACTGAAGGAGAATATTTGCACTAATTTGCATTTCAAGAAATAAGAAAAAGTTAGAGAAAATGAATTTAACAAATATTTTATCCGAAAAAAGAGCAAATACTGCTATAATAACTTTTACTTAAGTGATCTTTACAAGAGCATCTGTGGGAATAAAATAGTGAATATCAGACACAGGAAAAAACAGGACATTTAATTGACTGTTCCTTTTATTGTTTACTTCCTTATTTTCTAGTCATTCAAATTTCAAAATTAATACTTTCGTAACTTGGTTCAAGACTAGACCATGTAATTCAGTTTCAGAGTGGTGCCAGGGTCAAAGAAACAGTTCAGCTGCACAAAGTGCATTTCAATAGTTCAAAACTTTTATTTGCATATCTGAAAAATGATGAAAAGAATATAAATTCGTAATTCCTTTCCTGTCCATATTCACTTTTCCAGGTCCTGGCAAATAACTACAGTACATTCCAGTTTTTCTCTCCCTCTTTCAACCCCTTTTCTTTCCTTAATAATGTAGGTTGACCTAACCTTTCTTTAGCAAAAAAAAGAAAGGACCTGTAACTGAGAAGAAAAGAGATAAAATCACAGGATTTTCTTTGGCCCTGAGGGACAGGGCACTAAAACTGCAGCCTTAAACAGGATCACACTTTGGTCCTATGATAGATACTTGGTATAACAATTTTGAAGACACAGAAATGTCTACATAAAATTTGTGATCTGTCTCATGTTTTGTTTTTTTATCTGATATAACTTTTATTAATAAAGTGATATTCTTTCATCTTTTTAAATATAAAGATATACAAACATATAGATGAAAGGATGCTCTCATCGTGAAAGCAAGGGCAAAAAAAAAAAAAGACGATAGGCAAGATGGCAAGGGTGATTCAGCAATGTAGTAAAACAATTTTAAAGAGTAAGTTGTCTATGTTGCATTTCAAATTATTTGCATACCAAAGTTTAACTCTCCAATTCCTTAAAACGGTAGTCAGTTCTGTGTGTACCTTTTAGGGGGTGAAGACATTAAGGAAATGACAGAGATCTATATTTGGGTGGATGCCATGACCAAGGAAAGAACTTTCATATGATTCGGGGAAAAGAGAAGAATTCAGCTGAGATAGGAAATTGTAGCTAGAGGTGACTTAAGTCCCCTGGAAATCCACAGAAATCTTATGGGCATAATTGAGTCATCCACAGAATACAGAACAAGGATTGAAGCTAAATTTTTAAAATTTCTTGTTATTATTTGAAACAGGGTGTCCCTTTGTCACCCAGGCTAGAGTGCAGATCTTTGTTCACAGCAGCCTCAACTTCTAGGCTCAAGCCATCCTCCTGCCTCAGCCACGTGATAGCTGGGACTACACCACATGCCACCATTCCTGGCAATTTTTTTATTATTTTGTAGAGACAGGGTATTGTCATGTTGCCCAAGCTGGTTTCAAACTCCTGGGCTCAAGTAATTCTCTCGCCTTGGCCTCCCAAAGTGATGGAATTACAGGTGTGAGTCCTTCATCTGTTGTGGGGAATAGTGTTGCAATATATGTAGGAGCGCAGATATCTCTTCAATATACTGATTTCATTTCCTTTGGAAATATAGCCAGTAGTGGTATCACTGGATCATATGGTAGTTCTACTGGTAGCTCATTGTGTCTGGAATTGGTTCCTTCCAGTGGGTTCTTGGTCTCACTGAGTTCAAGAATGAAGCTGCAGACCCTCGTGGTGAGTGTTACAGTTCTTAAAGATGGTGTGCCCAGAGTTTGTTCCTTCAGATGTTCAGATGTGTCCAGAGTTTCTTCCTTCCGGTGGGTTCGTGGTCTTGCTGACTTTAGGAGTCAGCCCACAGACCTTTGCAGTGAGTGTTACAGCTCTTCAAAGATGGCGCGAGCACAGTTGTTTGTTCCTCCTGGTGAGTTTGTGGTCTCACTGACTTCAGGAATGAAGCTGCAGACCCTGTGGTGAGTGTTACAGCTCATAAAGGTAGTGCAGACCCAAAGAGTGAGCAGCAGCAAGATTTATTGAGAACAGCAAAGAACTAAGCAAAGAACACAGCATGGAAGAGGACCCAAGCGGGTTGCCACTGCTGGCTGGGGTGGTCAGCTTTCATTCCCTTTTTGGCCCCACCTACATCCTGCTGATTGGTCCTTTTTACAGAGCACTCTCTGGTCCATTTTACAGAGTGCTGATTGGTCCGTTTTTACAGGGGGCAGACTGGTGCATTTACAAACCTTTAGCTAGACACAGAGCTCTGGTTGGTACCTTTTTACAGAGCCCTGACTGGTGTGTTTTCAAACCTTTAGCTAGACAGAAAAGTTCTCCAAGTCCCCACCCTACCCAGAAGCCCAGCCAGCTTCACCTCTCATTATGAGGGAACCTCCATACTGTTTTTCATAAGAGTTTTACATTTACTAATTTACATTCCCACCAGCAGTGTATGTGTTTGCTTTTCTCCACATTCTTATTGACATTGAGTATCTTTTGATTTTCACGTAACAGTCATTTGTACTTGAGCGAGGTGACATCTCATTGAAGTTTTTATTTGCATTTTTCTAATGATTAGTGATACTGAGCATTTTTTTTTTTCGTATTTGTTGGCCATTTGAATGTCTTGAGAAATGTCTATTCAGGTTTTTGGTCCATTTTTAAATGAGGTCATTATTTTGTTGTTATTGGGTTTTTTGAGTTTCCTATATATTTGGATATTAGCCCCTTATAAGGTGTGCAGTTGTCAAATATATTCTTCTATTCTGTAGGTTTTCTCTTTGCTCTGTGGGTTGTTTGCTGTGCAGAAGCTTTTTAGTTTTTCTAATCCTGTTTGTCTATATTTTCTTTTGTTGCCTGTGTACTTCGGTTTCATACAAAAGATGCTTGCCTAGATCAGTGTTATGGAAATTACTTCCATATTTCCTTCTAGTAGTTTTGTAGTTTTGAGTCTTAAGTTTAAGGCTTTTATCCATTTTGAATTACTTTTATACGATAGGAGATAAGGTTCTAATTTTATTCTTAATATGATTTGGCTCTGTGTCACCACCCAAACCTCATCTCAAGTTGTAATCCCCATATGTAAAGGGAGGGACCTGGTAGGAGGAGATTGGATCATGGGGGCAGCTTCCTCCATGCTATTCTTGTAATAATGCTTGAGTTCTCACGAGATCTGATGTTTTAAAAGTGTCTGGCAGTTCACCCCTCACTCTCTCTCTCCTGCCTTGTGAAGGAGGTGCCTGCTTTTCCTTCACGTTCTGCTGTGATTGTAAGTTTACTGAGGCCTCCCCAGCTATACAGAACTGTGAGTCAATTAAACGTCATTTTATTTCTTTTTTTTTTTAATAAATTATCCAGTCTCAGGTAGTTCATTATAGCAGTGTGGAAATGGACTAATGCAATTCTTCTATGTATGTATATCCAGTTTTCCTAACACCATTTATTGAAGGAGTTGTCTTTTCCTCATTGTGTGCCCTTGACACCTTTGCCAATATCAGTTGGCTGTAGATGTGTGAATTTATTTCTGGGCTTTCTATACAAAGCTATAGTGATCAAAATAGCATGTTACTGGCATAAAAATAGACACATAGATCAGTGGTCCATTGACTTTTGACAAGAGCATAAGGATTATTCTATGGAAAAATAATAGTCTCTTCAACATAAAGGTGCAGGATAAGTGGATATTCACATGTAAAATGACTTTTGACCATTGCCTACAGTATATTCAACAATTTTCTTATAAAGGATCTAAGACCTAAGTATAAAAACTAATACTATAAAATTATTTGAAGAAAATATAGGGATATTACTTCATAACTTTGGATTTAACAGTGGTTTCATAGATAAAATATCAAAAGCATAAACAACAAAAGAAAAATAATAGATAAATTATACTTCCTCATAATTAAAAAATATTCATTATAGGACAGTATCAAGAAAGTAAAAAAAAATTCTACTCTGTGAGAAAATATTCTCAATTAATATATCTGATAAAACTAATATCCAAAATACATAAAGAATCCCTATAATTAAAAACAAAAAGGCAACTCAATTACAAAATGAACAAATAACATGAATAGACATTTATCCAAAGAAGATATAAAAATAGATATCAAGCACATAAAGACATTCAATATTGTTAGCTATCAAGAAAACACAAATAGAAACCACAATGAGATATCATTGCAGTTCCCTGGAGTAACTGTGACACAAAAGACGTAAAATAACGAGTACTGGTGAAAATGTGGGGAATTTGAACACTCACACATTATTGGTTGAAATGTAAAATAGGACAGCCACCATGGCAAATATTTTCACAGTCATCCAAAAAATAAAAAGTAACATACAGCTTATCATTTCTACTCCTAACTTTACAGCCAAAGAGTTGGTAACAAGTGGTCAAACAAAAACTGGTACACAAATGGTCATAGCAGCACTATTTACATTGACCAAAATGTACAAAAAACTAAAATGTCCATCAGTGGATGAATAAATAAAATATGGAAATCTAGATAATGGAGTATTATTAAGCTATAAAAAGATTGAAATACTGTTACATAATATGGTATTTCAACATGAATGAACCTTGAAAACATCATGTTAAGTGAAAGTCTGACCAAAAAGGTCATTTAGTATATAAGTCCATTTGTATGAAATATCCATTATAGTCAAAGCCATGGAGATGAAGGGCAGGTTAGAGGTTACCAGTGGCTGGGGGTAGGGAGACATGGGGAATGATGGATTAAAAGATACAAGACATCCTTTTGGAATGCTGAAGAATTTCTGGAACTTGATAGTAATAATGTTTGCAGAACATCGTTGATGTACTAACTGCCACTTAATTATACACTTTAAAATTATTCTAGGGTAAATTTTATGTTACAAGAGTTTCACCACAATAAAAAATTAAGCAGCTAATACAAAGCTAAATTAATTTAAGAGATTAATAATTAAATTTTAAAATACCCTGAAAAAGTAAAAATGTATTCCACACTCACATGCTGAGAAGTAAAAGATTTTCTCAATTATGTATCAATAGAGGTCTTGCGTCTTCAATTCTTATTCATGGATCAAAAGTCAATGGCTACACAGAAACTCACAGTATTTATCTCAAAGGATATTTCTCCTTTCCAAAGGACATACAAATTTACTTCTCGTAAATAGTAGAGAAAAAAAAATTGCTAACAAACCAGAATTGCTGTTTTTCTTCACCAAGAAAGAATAAATCCTATAATCCCTCTAAAATATATCATCAAATTCTCAGACCATTAGGCTAAATTTGCAATTACTACAAATGAAGACTCAGCAAAAATAAAGCTTTTGGGCTACTTGGGAATCGCTGCCCAAACCAAGAGACCTGTTTCTATTTAAATAGCCTGTAAAGTACACTGCTTAGTCAATGTAGCTTAATGAGATCTGACAGCTGAATCCAGCTGGGGATAATGGGGAAATCTGAAGAACTTTCCAAAATGTATTTAAAAAAATTGAAAACCTGACTCTCATACAGATATAAAAATGAACATGTCGAAGATTTATTATCTCATTAGTACTATAAATGTTTAGATGGCAATGCTAGTTCAAAGAACATTTTGTAAAACAGAGTTTTTAACACTGCACTAGTAAAGACATCTTGAAATAAGTTTGCTGAGTTAGAGACCAAACTCATTAATATCTTACAGGGCAATAAACTGTAACCCTTGGGGCCACTTTTTTTCTACTAGACAGAAATCGGTAATATAGTATGTATCTTTGTAGAGTCTAAGCACTTAATTATTATTAAACAGCCAAGTCAAATAGAGGGTTGTTATTTAAATAATTAACATTCAGCTTAAACTGATATATAACACCCAATATGACATTGAAAGAACCAACTTTTTGTCTTATTTCCTAGTTTAAATTTTTAAATATTATATGATTATATGCACATTGAAAAAATTAAATTAAATATATAATTAAAGACAATTGACAAACAGGAAATGATTTGTAACAACCAAAAAATTCATATGCTTTAAAAAATATTGTATATACTATTTGTCTCAAATGTTGTATACTTCTTATATAACAATTACTTCTGTATTTATAAGAAAGCATAAATACTCTATTAGAGAAATAGGAAGGTTTACAAAGAAATCACAGATAACCCTCAAATACGTGGCTGATATGCACAAGGAGGGGAAAAAAACTAAACTCACTGGTGATCAAGAAAATGCTTATTTAAAGTATAATCACATACATTTGTTTACTTTTCAAATGAAATTTTTAGTGATAGCTTTCTCATTGTGATAATAGCAGCACTCACAAAGTACTAATGGGAATATAAATTGCTTCAATCTTTCTGGAAACAATTTTAAGTGTGTCTTAGCAGCTTTAAAAACGTTCAAAGACTACTGTGTAACAGATTTATTTCTGGAAATAGGTCCTAAAAATACAGTGAATAATTCAGTATTCTAAGAGTCAAACTTTGAAAATAACATACAATTAGGTAAATGTGATGTAATGTTAGTGCTTTCATTAAAAATAAAATGATAAAATAATTTTTAATTGTGTGAGAAAATGATCATGATAAGTTAAAAAGAAATTCCATAATATCTGGTATGTTGTTAGATATAAACTACTGCTGTCATTTAAACTCGGGCACAACCTCAGAACCCTCTTCAACACACTTTAGAAAAGAGCTGTCGAACAGCTGGAGTTTTGTGAGAAGGGAAGTTCTTTGTTCCAGCTGAGTTATCCATGTCATTTTAAATATACTCTGCACATATTCACTAATTAGAATTGTAATTGGAGGTCAGAGAATGAATGGTGAGTTCCTTTGTAACTATGCTAGTTGGACAAGGCTTAATGAAAAGTGATTTTTAAACTAGGTCTTAGCCAGATGTCTAAAATGTTAAATGGAAATACGATTAGAACAATATGCTATAGACAAGGCAACTTCAAGGAATTAGCAGGACACTTTGGTATCCCATAGATAGAATACCATGCAAGAAAGCAAAGGATTCATTATAGAAAGCTAGAAGACTTATGCATAAGTTTTAATATGGGAAGCCAATTTGAGGACTGTAGAGAAAAATAAAAACAAAATAAATTGACTGCATTAGCATAAAGCCAAGCCTCAAATGCTAAATAGATAGTCCCTGTTAGTAATAATTTATCCTGATAATAAAACTTTCTTTTAGATAAAATAAACATACATTATTAGGTAAAACCAAAAACATACGCGTTTCCTAAAGTGAATGTTGTATTCTAATTTTAAGATGTCTCCATTTTTACATAAAATTGTCCGCAATGGTAGGAATTTCATATGTATCTAATACAAACCACTGAAGGTTGTAGTTTAAGCCTCTCTCCACTCTTTACTGATGTTGATAGAGATCCTGTGAGCTATTTATTTCTCGTACACTAAAAAATCACATATCTCAAAGTATTAAGTGTAGAGACATAGAAACTGCTTTCCCCTGGTTTCTGTAAAACTATCCACTATTCTTGGGATAGTCAGGGTTTCTTTGTTTCCTCTCTTATAAATATCAATTTCTCTAGTTCTGTTTTCTTTAATGACGAAAATTATTTCTTTTTACTTCCTACACATGAAAATCAAACACTTTAGGTAGGACCTATTTTTTCAGTAAATGCTGTGAATATATAACGTTTTACCTCAATAATTCAATGATACTCTTCTGTCTATGGTTCCTCAGAGGTGGAAGATTACTAAGAAGCTTCAGATTTCTGGATCCAGTTCGAAAGGCTCAGGAGTTAGGCTGAGTGCATCAAAAAGACAGAGTAACTCTCCAATAATCTCTTGTTCTTAGAATACCCCATTCCAATACAAGAAGGAAATAAGTCCCAAAAAACAGGTTGCTCCTCCTTTAAGAAATTGGGATTGTTTTTAATTTTGGAGGTTACAAGACTAAAACTAAGCTCTGAAGCCTCCAAAAGAATGAATGAAATGACACGTATATTTTATGTGGAAAAGCTGGAGATTTATTAGATTTTTAATAAAAAGCCTAGAAGGATCATGACCAAGGAACTGAATGAAACCAGGAAAAGTCGAGATTTAATAAGGCTGAATGTTAGCCTTATTAAAGGCAAAAATCAACCCTTAAAAGAGTCAATGTAATAAGTCTCTAACTCTATCTATCCAATATAAAACAGGGAAAATTTGATGGAAGATATCATCTGGAGGCACCTTTCATAGACTTTTATAGAAAATGCCCAACACAGAATTAAATAATGCTAGACATACAAAGTGGCAGGAATGCGTGATCAAAAATCAATAGAAAAGCAGACAACAGGAAAAAAAAATACCGATGATCTCAGCATCAAACAGACATGATCTTTAATGAATATTCTATTAGTGAAAATAGTAAAAATGTTCACAACCATTTCAACAGTAACTTGGGACCAAATATGAACTCTAGTATTAAAAAAAATTCCAAATTAAGGAAAACACATTGATTGGTTTGAGCAGCAAGATGCAGAAAATAACAGCATCAATCTACAGATGAGACAAAGTGAAATAAAAAAGAAGATAGGCTTAAACTTAATATCAAAACTATTCAATGTAAATTGAATTAAAGCTCCAATTAGAAGACAAAGATTATCTGTATGAATAAAGGGAAACCCACCTACGTACAGAATACAAAGTTTAAATCTAAAGACATGGATAATTTGAAAACAAAAATGATAAACTAGATATATGTGTGCATCCACCAAATGTAGATTAGTATAGCTATATTAAAATCAGACGAGTCTACTTTTGGTGTGTTTGTGTGAGATAACGTCTCGCTCTGTCACCCAGGCTGGAATTCAGTGGTACGGCCAGAGCTGACTGCAGCCTCGACCTCCTGGGCTGAAGCCATCCTCCCATATCAGCCTCCTGAGTAGCTGAGATCAAGAAATGTGTACCACGACCCCTGACTAATTTTTTAAATTTTTGTAGAGGTGGGGTCCCACTGTATTGTCGAGGCTGGCCTCAAAATCTTAGGCCCAAGCCATCTGCCTGCCTTGGCATCCAAAGTGCTTGGATTGCAGGCACTGGCCACCAGGCTCAGCAGATGAGTCTAGTTTAGCATAAAATGATATCACTAGAAGTATGGAGAGATATCTTATTGATACAATGGCCAATTCACAAGAAAGATGAAATCTCAAATTTACATATGTCTGATAACACTTTATACAAAACAAAAGTTGAAAGAAAAGAAAGGAAATATCCAATAAGCAACAAAATAAGTTTTAAACAAGAACAAATTTTACAGAAGTTTCTTAGGTCAATTGAAATTTTTTTAATATAAACTAGTTTAATTCGGAGTCTGCCACTTGCTTTGTAAAGTAACAGTGGACATTGGTTGATGGCATTGCCTGTGGCTGCTGTTGTGCCATTGCAGTAGAGTCGTTATGATAGAGACCATATGGCCCAGAAATTCTAAAGTATTTATCTGGCCTTCTGCAGAAAAAGCTTGCTGACTCGAGTTAGTTCATTGTATCTCTGCAATGTTTAAAATCTTGAATTTGAGAATTATAACATGGTTATGTAAGAGAATATTGTTGTCTTTTTTGTAATAACCCACAAGGGTTTAACATGAGGTAATGTTGTACACTCCAAGTACTCTCAAATGGCTCATGAAAAGTAATTTTTATTTATATATGTGAAAAGAGTGTTGAGAAATTAGAAGGTAAGAATCGAGAGCACATATGGATAATGACATTTTTCTAAGTAGGAAATGATTATTTGTTGAACAAGAAATATTAGATATTCTCATCTCTTGAATTCTCCTACAGAGGACTTGTAGTAATATGCTGAGAAAGTGGCGACAGAGGAAAGTGAATGCAGAGTTTTAGAGAAGGGCTCAGAATTAATTGAGCAGAATAGGAATCATTTCCAGTAATTTTCGGCTGTGGGAAAAAGTGTAAAGAAATATGACCTAGATAGTCATTTAAGTTTGGTATTTTTTAATCTATATGGACAAGCGGAGAAGGAGAAATCTGGTTAAAAGTATTTGAGGCCGGGCGCTGTGGCTCATGCCTGTAATCCTAGCACTTTGAGAGGCTGAGGCAGTGGATCACAAGGTCAGGAGATCAAGACCATTCTGGCTAATAGACGGGGTGAAACCCCGTCTCTACCAAAAATACAAAAAATTAGCCGGGCGCGGTGGCGGGTGCCTGTAGTCCCAGCTACTCAGGAGGCTGAGGCAGGAGAATGGTGTGAACCTGGGAGGTGGAGGTTGCAGTGAGCCGAGATCGCACCAATGCACTCCAGGCTGGGCGACAGAGCGAGGCTCTGTCTCAAAAAAAAAAAAAAAGTATTTTAAAGAGACTGATTATAATGATTAACTAGGAAAACAAATATTGAAAAGTAAAAAAAGAAATGTAGAGCCAGGAGAGATGATAGATGGGGAAAGAGGATGAAAGGATTGGAAGACCTAATATTTAAAATACTGCAGTAGGAGCACTTGAGGAAGTGAAATGGAAGGACCAGGCAACTGGAGAACAGAATACCGAATACAGAATACAGAGACTTCAATCTCTGATTTTGAAGGTGGTCTCCTTTCTTATTTTAGCATGTGACCATAGAAGTTGGCTGAGGAAGAGTTGAGCAAACATAGTTTTAGGTGCGAGGTAAAATAAATGAGACACTAGGTGTTGAAAACACCAAGAATAGGGGTGCTGAGGAAGAGAGTGAGCTGGTTTTTGACATATTCATAAGCGTGTGTGTTTGTGCAAAGGAGGCACAGTGGGAGGGATGAAGAGATACCTATTGCCATAAATGAGGTTAGGAAGACGATGGAATACATTGATGGTAAGATTTTGTTTTTAAAGAAAGGAATGTTTAGCAGACAGAGAAATGGTAATGTGAGTGTGGAGTGAAGATTTATAATTTACCCCTGACTCTGAGAAACCAATGTTTCTGATAATTAATAGCCTTTAGGGAGGGATACAGGCAGATCAGTACTCTTAAGGATTAGTCTATTAAGGCAAAAAAGAAAGCAATATTCTGAATAATGTTTAGGTCATAAAAAGTTCTCTAATTTTTTTAAATAGTAGATATGCAGTCAACTTTTATTAAATTCCTTGTTTTGATAGTATGAAGAATATAGAGATACTAAGTTTATTTCTTTTAACTAGAGCCAACATGGTTTGATAACTGGTTGGATATAAACTAAGCTGAAATCATTTAGTTAAATCAATGTTGTAGAAGGAGGTTGGTGTTGTTCATTTAAATACAAAATGGAGTGTAGGAGAAATTAGAAAAATAATTATTGTTTGAGGCACATTGAGTTTTAGATACCAAAAAACAGTATGGTTCTGTGACAAACTTTTGTCTCCAAGACACCCAGATATACATACACATATTTCTTGTAAGTGTATTTATATTTATTACAATAAGATATAATATCACAGGCCCCTCTGTGTGTTTTGGATTGACACACATATTCCTTGTTGTTCTCTCAAATTAAATGTTTTAAATTCAGAAACAATGCCTTTTTGATGTATATTTGTATTAAGAGAATTTGACATGGTCATCTTATTTCCGTTTACATAGCATGTAAGTTCTTAGTTTAGATTTGATGGATCACTAAATGGTCTATAAATTTGAGACCCCAAACCCTTTAAAATTGCATGCAAAATGTGCATGTGTATTCAATTTGAATTTTTGGATGATGATACTTTTCATCTGATTCTTAAAGATCTATGATATAAAAAAGTTAAGAATCACTACCTTGGTGGATACAAATATTGCTTAAAATTAGAATGACATGGAAAATTGAGGATGGTAGTGGAAAATGGAATTAATAGTGATAGTTTTTGCTTTAGGTGTTTTTAATATGTATGAAGCACCTTGAGCTCATGCCTAGCACATAATCATGAAACAAATACTAATATTATGTAAATTTATTTCATTTAATTAAAATAACTAATAAGGTGTATATTTCATGCCAGTTGTACAGAATAGAAACTAAGTCTCATATGTGGTCTACTTTAAATAAGTATCTTGAATTCATTCATTTTTTTAAAAATTCTACAGCTAGTGATCAATCTCAAGAATGTGACTGAAACATTTTTATTCCATTATGGTAATGCAAATCACCTAAGGTCTCAAATTTTATAGTTGTGATGAAGTATATAGATTAGCAGGGAAAACATTTTTCTCTGATCTCAAATGCCATCAACCTCATTTCCGGATGGATAGTGTTATCAAATTAGAAAAAACACTTTTATTCACCAGGTTGTTTGATGACCTTCTTGTTTCATATGTACTTTCTCCCTCTGTCTTGTTTTCAGTTCTTCCCAAGTATATAAGATAGTAGGCTAGTAAAACTACCTTTCATATAAGTTCATTAAAAAAAAAACAAAACAAAACACTATAGTTTAAAAGCACTGAAGAAAGGGTCAAGCTAATAGCAACAAAAGTATAAGAACGTAACTTCCTTGTTTGAAAGATGTTCAAAGTCAATTTTCCAAAAATTACTTTTCTCACAAGATAACCCATAGTAATACTAATCATTAGTACTGCCATTTCTTAGTATTTAGAAAGACAGTATATAAAATCTAAGTGCCATTAACACATCATCAGAGATTTCAGATTTAAGGGCTTAGGAACAATACCACTAAAACAAAGTCAAAGCAATATCTTCCTTGAGTCATATTTTATATGGATATAAGATTAATTATAAAATTGCATTTAACCAAGTCCTTTAAAAATTTATTAGTAGCAATATTTCTTCCTTTTAAAGAGTAGAATTTAGGAGTATTAGATAAAGGATTAAAAGCCTGCCTAGAGGTTATAAACACTTAATCATTCTGATTCTCTCTTACTCTGTTGTAATATATATTACATTAACTAAATTTATATTACTACTTGTATTTGAAAGTGTGAAATAGTATTATATTTTTCTCCTCTGTCATGTCAGAATGCACAGACCATTTATATTTATATGAATTCAAAGTAGAACAATCCTAGTTATCCATAGTGTTATGTCAATATAATTGACAGTGATGGAAGATTGTGTATATAGTCTTCTGCCTATATTGTAAAAATATATTTGACAATTTTTCCTCCTAATTCAAACTTAGTCCCATTTGAACAAAATTCGAATTTGTCTGACTCAGAAAGAAATCTATATTTGACTTCTACCATTCAAAAAGACAGTGACGAAATGAAAATGAATCTAGTAAAGCCCCTAAGCTGAGTAACTTTTCTATTTGGACCTGTCACATCTAGGCCAAGATCAAGATATTAGTGATCAAATAAGTTAAAGGATGAGTTTTCACAGGGGCCAGTTGTTAGTTTTCTCTAAGGACTAAATTAGAAAAATCAATAAATAGTGGAGCATGAAGCATGAGGATCCAGTTTATAAATAACAGAGTACTTTCTGAAAAATCAGTTGTTTCAATATCTAAATGATTGTTATTGAGACTGTGAATCTACTTTTTAGATACCGGAATTGGCTTTCATGTATAGTCTATTTGAGATAATACACATGACTTTAACCTGCTCAAAGCTGTGCAATGAAAGAAGCTATATCCATCATTCTGGTATGTTAACATAGGTTACAGCCATGGATTCTTCACTTTTTTGTTGTCATTAATAAAGTATATCCACAAATTATTTTTATTGTGAAGAGATAATAGATATTTATGGAGTCATCCAATCCAAACTCCTGCCACTGTATGCTGGTTATCTTTATTAGAAGTTGGTTAGAAAAAAAGTGTAATCTAGGGGAAAAAAAGTAGTGTCCACTAAAGAGTTCAAAATGTGCACACCCGTTGTTGTGATAACCTGTAATTCAGTATATTTTAGCTTTTGAATAGCTGGCTATCGCTATCTGTAGTTGCATTGTTTTAATGCAGCATATATGAGCAATAAATCACTTTAATATTTGGCAAAGTTTGTAAATGCTGTGTTTTATGGATTTTTATCTAAATTCTCAAAGAAGACCAAAGATTAACACTTCTTTTCCCCTTTCTCCCCTTTCTCCCCTTACTCCTCAGGGACATAGTGAGGTTCTTAATAAAGTGTTAGCACATAGCTTTTATCTCAGGCTCTGATATCTAGGGAATTCAACCTAAGATGGTAATTAAGATTAAATTATATAGCAAGAGAAGCGTCACAGTATCTTCCTATTACATTATTTTATTTTGCAGAGAAGTTTCCCCATTAAATGCCTAGACTGGGAACAAGGACCACTTCTTTAACACATAAATTTATTCGGAGAGATACATGGCCTTGTAGGCATTTGTAAAAGCAATTCCCATGCATCCTGTGCGCTGACCATTTAAAACTACCTTGTCGATTATTAAACATATTTGTCATGTTTCTGTGCATGTTTTGAGTATATGACAAACACAAAGTCCAATACAGAGGTAGATCGTAGAGGAATACCAGCCTCTTTTTATGACGTCTTAATGAAGTGCTGCTACCATTATTAACCTAAGTGTTTGGTATGATACTTAGAAGCATATTCAGTTAGATACTGGAAAGATTATATCAAATCAATGACAATTTCATTGGCAGAATATATACAGCTAGTTAAACAGCAATATAGAAAATATATAAGCCTATGAAATGTTATATTTCATAATCTTTTATCTTCTTTTAATACTTTTTTTCAACGTGAAATGAGTTTCACTATAACTTTGAGTAGTTCGGGCAGGATAATCTTACAAACTCATCGTCTTACAACATGGTTTCTCTGCATACTTTTTCCATGGAGGTCACTTTGCTTGCTGTAATTTGACTAAATTATTTGGATGGCTCAGTAAGGAGAAGCAGATCACATGGATGCTGTGACTATACATGGTTTTAAAATAAATGAAAATAATAAATGCTATATAATACACAGACATATAGGAGAAAAAGGCACACAAATTTATTTATGTGCACATGGACATAGAGGTCTCACAAATATGACACTCAAAGAGGGGCCAGATGGCTGAAGCTTAAATACCTTATGAGGCAGGGGGAGTGTGGGACTGTAGGCAATTTTATGAGGGTCATAAGTAATTATAAGGGAGAATGAATGAGCTAGGAAAACCAGGCAATAGTTTGTAAATGATTATTTTTGGAAACTCAATGGGACTGAAAAGTTATGGAAAGGTGAGAGTTGGAATTGCACTGTGAACAAAGGTAGTCTTATTAGGCAGATGAATTATCATAGGTGATGTCCTCATGCTGCCCTCAGAAGAGTAGATAAAAATTCTGTCTGGGCATGGTGATGACTTCTAGTCTGTCTCTCTCTCTCTCTCTCTCTCTCTCTCTCTCTCTCTCTCTCTCTCTCTCTCTTTCTTTCTCTCTCTCTCTCTAGTGGTTAATCTTTCCTGGTTATTTGCTTACATTCCTAAAGAGCGAAGTTTAAGACAATTGCCTTTCTTTGGGAAAGAAGTTTCCTTCCTCAGATAAGGAGATTCCAGAGAATTCCTCCCTGCATTTGGGGTTGTGAGTGGTGAAGAAACAAGAGAAAATTAGGAAGTTAGGCAATTTCTACATCTTTCCAGTTCATTTTAATTTGAGGTGCTCAGCATGCCAGAATATCATACTTCAAGGTATCATTCTATATACCCCAATACTTGTATTGCTTTTTTCTTACCACTAGCTTACTAGCAATTTAATGACTTTTCCTTCATTGGCTTTGCAATTATTCATGTATTAATTGATTATAATAAAAAGATTACCCTTCAGTCACATTGAAAAGACAGATATGTAAAGAAATAATACAGAATGATGTATGTGTGAGAAGCACTATTGGTCTAGAAATAGCAGAAATGAGGAAGTGACTATTTCTGAGTAGAGTTGTAAAAATATAATTTGAACTGGAATTTGAAGTTCACCAGATAAAGAGGAAGGCATATTATGTAAAGTGGACAGGATTGCAAAAGTTGAAACTTATGAAAGAGCATGACCCAATTATCAATCTCTTTATGGTTGAACATCATTGAACTTTATGAGGATAAAAGTGAAAAAAAGATAGAAAACAGTAATGGGGACATAGGCAGGTGTCATAGTGAAAAAGTCAGTTGTGTCATTCTGGGAAATTTAGACTCTATTTAATATGTAAGAGGAAACCAGAAATAGTTCTGTTACTGCTGAAGGGTGTCCAGGTTCTTGGCATGTCGAACAAAGAATTGGACAAAATGTCCAAAAAAGCGAAGAAGGAATGAAGAGGTGTATTGGAAATGAAAATACACTCCACAGTGTGGGAACGGGTCCGAGCATAGGGACCCAAGGGCCCTGTTATATAATTTATGGGGGTTTAAATATCCTCTAGAGGTTCCCATTGGTTACTTGGTGTATACCCTATGTAAATGAAGAAGATGAAGTAAAGTTTCAAAGTCATTTACTCGGTGTCCACCCTATGGAGAGGATATTTCCTGTCATAGCTGAAGTGGGAATTGGCCTGTTCCCTGCCTCCAGACCCTATTTTCCTGCCACAGTTAAACAGAAGGCAGAGTGGTGGCATAGAATTAAATGATCAAATTTGAATTTTTAGAATAATAGCCTCAGAGACAGTATAAAATACTAATTAGAAAGAAAAGAGAGTATAATAAGGAAATAGTTCAGGGTATTTTAGAACAGTCCAAGTGAGAAGTGAGCCCCTGAACCAAGCCAGTGGGTATAGAAAACATGGAGAGAACAGAGTGATAGAAAAGATGTAGAATTATTAACAGCTGATGTATTACTTGTTGTTGAAGCCATGGGAGAGAATTATAAATCAAGGGCTACTTAGATTTTTCTTTGCAGAGCACATGGCACAGGACAAAAATTAACAATCACTTCAGTCATGCAGTGAAACCCTGCTATTGAATACCTGCTCTGTTTCAATCACTTGTGTTTAGCAATGAGAATGCAAAAATGAATGCATAAGACTTCTAAGAAGCTGTGACATGATGATTCAGTGGAATCATTTGATCAGTTTCAATTGAGGCTCAAATAAATACACACCACATTTCAAAGTAAGATGTGAAACTGTCACATAGGACTTACAAAAGAAGCATGAGAAACTTATTTCTACTACCTTCAATGCCCACCTAGACTAGGGATACACGCGCAAAGGAATTTTACAGAATTTTTAGAGAGATAATTTCACATATGTGTCCCCTGCTGTGCCCCAAGGAAGAAGCATGTCCACCTCTAACACAGGAAAAGCATCAATGGTTTTAGTTGGAGAAGGTGATATATGTCCCCTGGGAATTGGAGGGCATAGTGGACCAGTGTTTGACTCAGCCTGAGAGATTTAAAAGGTTTTGACACATTGGTCTGGCTTTCATTCAAGGAGTTTAGCAGACAAAGGATACTGTGTTTACCCAGGATCTGTCTTCCATTTAAGCGGGCTGCCATTAGGGGTAAAGAGACTCCTACATGGGTGGACCCTTAGATTCCCGGGGGTATGAAACCAGCCTTCAGCCACCAGCAGCAATAGAAGGATTCTGTTGCACAAAAGCTCCTGCAGGGTAGGGACCTCCAGCAGTTGGCTATTGTCATCAGTGAATCAAGAGAAGCAGCATTCCAGGAAAGAAGAAACAGAGTTACCTATAAGCATCTGCAGGCTGGTGTAGTGCTAACACTAGCTCAGGACAATATATGTGGGGTAAGAATACTCCCTTTCCTTTTATGTTTCCCCCAAACTCTGACACATCTGATATGGCAGAGAAGGAAAAGGAAGAGTAGAGCTGCTGAGTGATCAGAGAGAAAGGTAATTATGCCTCCCTTTGACACATGAAGACAGCTAATGTCAGCAGCCCCCAGCCAAGGGAAAGAGGGGGCAATTTGAAGCCTTTGGATTGTACATTAAATACATGAATTATTACAAAGATAACTTTCCATTTTCTGAAAATATGCTGAAAAGTCATTGGGTTTTGGTCAGGTTTTATCAAAAGGGATAGGGAAGAAGTCATCCTACTGAGAGAACAGGCAATGAAGGAATTCCAACTTGAAGTCTCATTTAGGCTCATGGGTTTACCTTTGGTTTCCATACTGATTAGAAAACTTGCAGTTTGATGTTGGTTACTTAACCAAAATTTGACTGAGTCAGGAGACCTAGCTTTCAGCTCTGACCTGTATAACTACGGGCACATGTTTTCAACACCCTATGTTCTGTGTTCCTACCTGTATATTAAAGATTCAACTCACTGATCCGTGATGTCTGATGTTAAATTCTAAAATTCTGAATATTGAATGAATAATATTTCTTGGGCATATTTCACTTGTTTAAAAGATCATGAATGACCAAACCTAAGATAGGAATTGAGTTTGCCAAAAGTTTATGGAACAAATGAATGTAGGGCCACAATTTTTACTTTATATAATGCTTAGACTAGAGTATTATAATTATCACTTTTACTATGAGATCTACATTACGGTTTTAATAATTTTGATAGTAGTGATTTCTTATTTCAGTGCCTGAGAAGCATGAATACAAAATTATAAGCAGTACATTTTTTGAAAAAAAATGTATGGAGAAAGGGCATATTTGAGGTTGTCTAAATAAATGTTTAGGGAGCCTCCAAATGAACATCACTTACCATAAGCTTGTATCTGGAATACATTTTGAAGGAGATTATTATATATAATAACATGGTTAGGAAACTAAGTGAAGACTATATTAAATCCTTGGAGCACTAGAAAAAAAATAATATAGTGTTAGTCCACAGAGGTTTTCATTCTTTATAACCTAAACTGGTGTTCTGAAATCCAGTGCTATTTGGATTTGTCAAATGTTTCTTGTTAAAAATCCCATCTGAGATTAAAACCAACAACTTATACACAGCTTAGTAAGATGAAATATTTATGGACCAACTGTCTCCTTAATAACTGCAGAGTTAATCATAAACCTTAAGAGTGCTAAAAGATTGTCAGATGTGGGATTCACTTGAAATTTCTAGTGAACTCCACAAATGAGGTCAGAATATGCCTTCTATTATGTTCAATACTTGATTTTCTTCTGTCAAATATTTGGAATACAATTTACTTCATCACTGTTTGAAACAGCAAAAGCAACAGCAATAGCATAAGAAATACTGTACTCCCAGCACTTTGGGAGGCCGAGACGGGCGGATCACGAGGTCAGGAGATCGAGACCATCCTGGCTAACACGGTGAAACCCCGTCTCTACTAAAAAATACAAAAATCTAGCCGGGCGAGGTGGCAGGCGCCTGTAGTCCCAGCTACTCGGGAGGCTGAGGCAGGAGAATGGCGTAAACCCGGAAGGCGGAGCTTGCAGTGAGCTGAGATCCGGCCACTGCAGTCCAGCCTGGGCAACAGAGCAAGACTCCGTCTCCAAAAACAAAAAAAAAAAGAAATACTGTACTCAAAACTCTAGTTTAATATATGCAAATGAAACTTCAAGGAAACAAGTGAATATTAAAGTATTAGAATACAATTAAGAGAGGATTTGAAAAAAAAAATGCCCTGAGGAATTTTACACTGAAGCCTATTTCTAACAAATGCCATCAGGAGGGAAGAAGACCATTTGTCTGAATTCATGTTTGCTTGTTGGAAATTTGCAATTATGTTTGCTAAAAATAGTTCAAATTTACTTGTAAAAAAACATAAACTTTTTTTTACCTCTTTCAGACTTCTAAGATACTAGGGTGATGAAGTCTCTATGATTTGGAGCTGAGATAAAATATAAAATATTTTGTTATGCATCTCTCGAGAGGCTATTACCATGCTCATTAGTTTTTACACTTAGTAGCCAGGCCGCATTTGATATTGCCTGTGTTTTTTTTTTCTTGATTGAGGTTGGATATTGAAAAACTTTACCCATCACAACATAGTAGTAATTTAAATGTATGTTATCCCAGACCTTTGGATTTTCTTATTAAAGATTTAAAATACAATATGCAAAAATTTATAAAACTTTAGGGTAGTAGAGGAGTGTAGTTAAACATTTTGCTTGATAATAATAAAAACCTCAATGTCAATGTCTCTAGAGGTGAGGATTGGGAAATCCACCAGAAGACTGGATGAGCACTACTTTATTTACAAGTTTAGGGAGTGTGAGGACTTGAATTGTTTGTCCATCTGGGGGATATATGTATGGGAGAAATGTGTGCCAGTCACAGTCATTCCGGAAAGAGAGAGCTTTGCTCATATTTCAAAACTAGAGACATCTTGCTGAACAACAAAGGAAGGAAATATTACGTCATTTTCAACGTGCAGTGCAATTTCTCGTAATTAAAATGGCAGCACTGAGCCTAGGACTAAGCTATAAAGAGACCAACAGACACAAAAACACATTCTATATTATTGTAATTTTAATTATTCTTTTTATCAATATTTTTGTAATCATTTAAAATAAAGGCCTTAGTGAATTATTGCCACTGAGGAAAAGCTCTTCTTGATGAGACTTAGGAGATCAAAATATTTTACCAGAAAAATTAAGAAATTTTATAAAAAGTTAAGAAATTTTATATAAAATTTCTTAGTTTTTATTAAGAAAATTCACTTAATTTGTTTTGCATAAATGTAACTTTGTTTGCTTCTAATTCGACATTCACACTGATATATTTGAGTTTATATAGAAACTGAAAATAGTTTTTCATCATCTCCATCTAAGAGTTAACCCAAGTGATTTCTGATATAAAATTTTTTACATAGGACCCTAGGTTACAGTTCAAGATATAACAATTCAAATGTAAAATTTGATTTATATTTTAGTTTTTCTGCCTGACACAGTCAAAACTGAGGTTATAACAAGCTGTTCACCAATATTATGAATTCAGAACGATATTTTCAAGTAAACTTAGAGTGATTCCCTACTAACCTCAGAAAGAGTCAGTGGCTTAAAATTATGGCAAACATAATTTATTCTACAAACCAGGACATGTTTAAGTCTGAAAGGAGGTACCACACAGCAGTATGCAAGAGCCTCTTCCTGGAGGCTTGCAAGGGATTCTTTTGTGCTTTCACTGACAACTCCAAGTTCAATCATGTCATATTAGTAGCTTGAAATCAGCCGAGGTTGAGTTATTTACACCACAAAAATTTCCAAGTGCTACAAGTCAGGACTTTTGCTTTTGAAGAGCCAGCCACACTTTTACCAGAACACTGGTGGTTATTCAGGACAATAGTGCAATGCGAGACTATCTAAGGAGAAGTCCATTGTGTAGTCACCCTGTATGGAATTTATATAACTCAAATATGAAAGTTTTATTTAAGGGTCGGCCGCAGTGGCTTACGCCTGTAGTCCCAGCACTTTGGGAGGCCAAGGTGGCAAGATTGCTTGAGCTCAGGAGTTTGAGACCAGCCTGGGCAACATGGTAAAACCTGTCTCTACAAAAAACACAGAAATTAGCTGGGCATGGTGGCAGGCACCTGTAGTCCCAGCTACTCCGAAGGCTGAGGCAAGAGAATCGCTTGAACCTGGGAGGCAGAGTTTGTAGCCAGCCAAGATCTTGCCATTGAACTCCAGCCTGGGCAACAGAATGAGACTCCAGCTTAAAAAAATTATTTAAGGCATTGGTAAGTGAATAAAAGCATGCAATATATGAAAATTTCTTCAATGGCCCATGGGAATTAAGTCACCGCCATATTTAAGAAAAACGTACGTGGAAAAGTTTAACTTTGGCTTTTCACGGTCAGATTCGTAAAGAGAGATGTAAAGCTGAGATTGAGGCTTTTAATAGCAATTGTTCAGTTTTTTTCTACAAAGCAAAAATGCCTTCCAATAGATATGGATCAGGATCTTCACTTGGACAGCTGAGATTTTAGAAGGGCACAAGGAGGTAGAGGGTTTACAGAGCAAGTCAGGATATAAAAACCCCAGACAAGGAGGTCAATCTGTGTGTTTCATCTCTAGCAGAAAACTAAGAAAACAATATTTCTATATATTGGACAAGCACATAGGAAGTTAGAGGAAAAGCCGTCTTATAAAAGGAACAGGAATCTCAGGTTTGTTCCAATACCTAAGTCAAAATTGTCATTCCAGAACCCACCTCCACTGAAGCAGCCTAAATATCTCCTGTTGGTCAAATGAGACATCTTCTTCAAAACATTTTATTTTTTCTTGGTATTGTTGGATATGACACTATCTACAAGTCTTCATGGAGATAACTCTACTATTATATATTAAAGCTCACATTTAACAATTCATATGAACCAATCAAAAACAAAATGATTCTCATCTAAAGTTTTTAGGCTGAATTATAGATAATAGTAATAGTGTAAAGAAATTTCTAAAGAACACAATTCACAGATCCTTTTAAGATTTCCTTTATTAGTCAACTGCTATACATCATTTCTTATGAAAGTGTGGTATAGTCTACATTCACATTTTTCCCATTTTAAGGAAGAAAGTTATAGTCTTCACACAATCCAACCTTAGCTGTTAAAATACCCAGAGATATTAAAACTCTTCAGGGAATAAGCAAAGGGATAATTTGAAATATTGTTTTATACTTACTTCTGTTTAGCTTGAAGCTTGGGCCATCTTGATTTAAATTTAGAAAAATTGAAGCCATAATGGTTCATTTTAAAATGTAACTGGAATATTTCTCAGGACTATCACATTTCTCAAAATACACTGAAAAAAACCTTATGTGTAAAATGTGCACATATCCTTTAGATTAATTTTTTTTTTTTTTTTTTTTTTTTTTTGAGACGGAGTCTTGCTCTGTCACCCAGGCAGGAGTGCAGTGGCGTGATCTCGGCTCACTGCAAACTCCACCTTCCAGGTTCCAGTGATTCTCCTGCCTCAGCTTCCCGAGTAGCATGCCCAGCTAATTTCTGTGTTTTTTGTGGGATTACAGACATGGGCCACCACAACCGGCTAATTTTTTATTAGTAGTAGAGACAGGGTTTCACCATGTTGGCCAGGCTGGTCTTGAACTCCTGACCTCAGGGGTTCTGACTGCCTCAGCCTCCCAAAGTGTTGGGATTATAGGCGTGAACCACCACGCCTGGATTTGATTTCTATTTTAATAAGAAGTTAAGGTGTTCAATGAAATTATGTCATCAAATATTTATTCCATGTGTAGCCAGTACTTATTTTACCTTATATGGTGTTTAAAATTTTTCTCCCTTTGTTAACAAAGACTTGTTAAATTATAAATAAATATTTAAGTAACAAATAACCATACATGACAGCACACATTCTTTCTCAAAATTGAAAGAATAACAAGCAAAATCATATGAAGACTATTGACCCAGTCAAACCTGGGCTGACCCCACAGCAGTGTCCCCAGTCAGATGACATCTTGTTCATATCTCATCTGTACACTCACCGGGGATGGTGAAGATGACATCATGTCATAGCATTTTGTCCTCCAGAATTTTTGACTTAAAGAACTCTCCACACTATCATCAGAAATTTCTCTGACACAGAGATCAATGACCCAAAGGCAATCTGGGTCACAAAAATCACGAGAAAGTTGAAAGCTGAATGTGCAGTTTACCAAGGAATGTGCATCATGGTCACCTTGTGAGTTATGCAAATATACAGCGGCTCAGTATTGTCTTCAGAGGGCTGCATGTATTTCTGATGCAATGACTCATTTAGAAGTAATTAAAAATAGTGTGAAGGCAAGTAAATGGATATGATCCTGTCTCTGGAAACTTAATCTAAGGAATTAGAGATTTACACAATAATTACAGCACGAGAATGTTTACATTAGCACCACTTCTAATATAAAAAGTGGAAATTTCTTAATATTTAAGAACAATTGAATTATTTAATAAATTAACATGTTTAATAAATTAACACTTATTACAAAATAAATTTGAGCCATTAAAATAATAATCTCAGATATTTGAGGTGTGAAAGTGCTTACAATATAATGCTATGGTAAAACCTAAAGCTGTTCTCTAATGCAGATTAATTCCCACATTTATAAAAAGAAATCACAAAATCTGTGACTGTATCATAGAAAATATACAAGAGTGAAACACTTATAATTGTGTTTAATGATATAGAATTGGATTTTGTGATTATTATTGTTTTGTATATCCTTTTCTATTTTACTCTTCTATTTTCGATTTACAGGTAATAAATTCTGCAGACTTGTAATGGCACTTAAGATATATACTTAATAATTTGAAATAAAAATATGTATTATATTTCAATTATTTTATTCAATTTTTTTCTTTAAGTTATAGTCAATATGCATTCTAATATATTTTTAATATACTTCAAGAATTCAGATAAGGATGTTTTATATTCGACTAAATATGTAACTAGATTTTTTAAATGAGCAATATAAAAGTAATGAATGCAAATGCACATATAATATTAATTTAACAATCTTTGTTTTTGTAATTTTCTCATGTTCTAATAACACACATATATATACCACCAAGTAGAAAAATATGTTTATTTTTGTTATAATTGAAAGCAAGCCAATGATAAAATGTATGGGTTCTACAAATAAAGTATAACCAATACTTGTTTAACTACTATCCCCTAATTTTGATACGCAGACCACCAGTGCTTTGTGAAAAACTGTCTGTGACTTGTCAGTGAGTAAATAACTCCCTATTGTGTCATAGCAAATATGGCAAGTATTAACTATTCGAATAGCAGCCAGATTTTTACTTGAAATTTGGAAAGTCACAGGCAAAAATGGTGTGTAGCAATGTTAAAGGCAGTGCAGAGAATATATATATTTACATATAGATTTTTTAAATATAAATTTTATCACTGGTTTGCTTTTAACTATAGGAAAAAATATATATCTGTATACTGGGAGTAGACACTACATACAGAAATTCTATATAATTTATATGTATAATTATATATGTATAATTTCTATATGTATTGTCTACCATATTTCCAATATTTTACTTTCGTTGTTTGTTTCTCTCACTATATTTTATTATTAAACTATTCAAAGATATAATATATATTATCACTGAAACTTAGCAAATTTGTGGAAATAATAAACAGTAGACATAATTTCCCAAAACTTTCAAGAAAAAGGAAATTAGGCTATAACTTTATTTCATATGGATATATAAGTACATCATCATTCTTTTGAAATGCTATAATTGACCAATTTTGAATAGACTAATTTTGATTTTTTCTAGCAACTGATATAAAAGAAATGCAGAAAGAAGCTAAATATAAAAGTAGAATGGGCCGGGCGTGGTGGCTCACGCCTGTAATCCCAGCACTTTGAGAGGTCAGGGCGGGAGAATCACGAGGTCAGGAGATCGAGACCATCCTGGCTAACACGGTGAAACCCCGTCTTAGTAAAAATACAAAAAAATTAGCTGGGCGTGGTGGCGGACTCCTGTAGTCCCAGCTACTCGGGAGGCTGAGGCAGGAGAACGGCGTGAACCCAGGAGGCGGGGCTTGCAGTGAGAGGAGATGGAGCCACTGCACTCCAGCCTGGGAGACAGAGGGAGACTCCGTCTGTCACAAAAAAAACCAAAACAAAACAGAATGACTTTTTCACATCTCAAGAACATATACCTTGAGCAAAGAATATGAGATAAACACAAAATGAATAGATAAATAAAGGCTCTGAAAGATTCTTAAATATATGCAGCAATTAAAATGAAAACATTTTAGATAAATGAGCCCAAACTCCTCACACTACAGATGAGTGGACCAAGATCCCAAAGAGATTTTACAAATGTATCATATTCACAATCCCGCTGCTGCTCATCAATCATCAAAAACTCCCTGAAGCATGAGGAGTAAAACATTGACAACAAAAATACGGTAGCAAGTGAATGTTGAGGAAATTAAGAATATTATGCATAATAGCATCATGAGACTAGGAGATAGCAGAATGGACAAGCACTAAACATTAAACAATAAAAATGATTTCTATAGCCTAAACGCTCCATATAACACCATTAATCTCCAGTTCATTTTCTATTTCTCTTATCAAAATCTTATAGCAAACCACATCTTATAATACACAGCAGTGGCACTAGTAGGCTGATAAATAAAATTTAAGTGATGACACTACTCATGCTTCAATGCTTTTTTCCTCCCGTGGGGTTATTTTGCTCATTGATCTTATATTCATTTTGAGCTCTTTTATCATCTTATGACATATAATACTTGCTCAGTATTAAAACTGTCACTTGATGGATACACATACCCCAGTATGCATATTGTCAAGGATACTACTTAATCCATAATATACTAAACAAGAAAAAAATAATACTAACTCTTACCTGGAAAGTAGGAAAGATAAAAGGACTATTATCTACCACACTCATTATATTCCAAATTAAATAAGAAAATAAAAATATTATAAGACAAAGTGAAACCTTGTAAAAACATAAGATGATATGATTCATCAGCCTTTAATCTTTTAGAACTAACTTAAATTCCACTTTTGTTCTAGTTCCTTCCCAAAAGTCATTTAGCTAGTAAAAAGAACTCCTTCTAGCTCTTCATATTCTATCTTGCAATAGTTCTTCTGCTCCATTTTGTGGCTATAATGACTTAGATCCCAGAGTTCTCTTTGTGATTACCGTTCATGTCAGATCTGTGTTTCTGAAGTTTCATTATAATTTACTTCATTTTTACCTCATCTACTTAGGCATCGTGGATTTTGCTCTTAGTTCCTTTGATCATAGACAACTAAAAGGGTCACGGTGACTCCTTTTCTTTGCTTAGGATAAGACAAAAACTCGTCACAGTGACCCATCAGGTCCCTAACAGTTTCTTTACTCTTTACTACATTTTCACATCATGATCTTCTGTGACATGTTGTCTAGAACTAAATTGATTTCAGTTCCCTATTTTGTTCTTTTCCTTCTGCCCTAATTTAATCTTTTCCTAGTGCAGATATGTCCTGCATTTCTTCTTGGGTCCCTAACTGGCTCATTCCTACCCAGTATTTTTCAATCAGTACAAATATCATGTCTTGAGAAAAACCCTTTTTAATATGCCTGTTCATATTAGGTGAGTCATCTTGGTGCTTCTGTAGAAGTCTGTGAAACATGTTATCATCATATTGACTCCACTGTATTGCATTAGTATCTCACCCACAAAAAATGGGAGACCCTGAATAAAAAGGTACATGCCTGTTTTATTTGTATTGCTTCATCCCTGCCCCATAGTAATGGATCATTAAATTTTGGGTTAATTTATATGAACTGGTAATATTCCAGACTTTGAGAGTTTGATTATGATATCTCTTAAGACAGATTTATTTGGGTTGAGTCTGGTTGGTCATCTTTGATCTTTATGTCCATGAGTAATCATATGTTTCCTTAGGTTTGGGGAGTTTTCTGTTATTGTTTCTTTGAATATGTCTTCTACCCCTTGGCATTCTTAAGAGCCTCTTGAACACTAATAACTTAAACAGTTGCTCTTTTGATGTTCTCCCATCGTTCCTCTAGACTTTCTTTGTTCCTTTTCATTCTTTTTTTCTCTTCTGATTGTGTATTTTCAAATAGCCTCTCCTTGACTTCACTAATTCTTTCTTCTGCTTGATCAGTTCTGCTGTTGATCCCCTTTACTGAATTTTTCATTTGGCTTATTGTAATTTTCAAGTCCAGGATTTCTGTGTGATTTTTTTTTTAATTTATTGCAATCTCTGTTAAGTTTTTTTTTTGTTTTTGTTTTTTGTTTTGTTTTGTTTTTGATAAATTGCTGAATTGTCTCTCTGCATCTTCTTGAACCAGGTTGACTTAACCTTTTTACTGTTTAGGGAAACACAGGGTGCGATTTGCAGCCAGTGCTCATTTACTTTTATGTGAACACGTTCTTTGAGGTTAAAGCAAATCTTACTGATTTGCAGTGTGAAAATAAAATGTTAACTCTTTTATTGTAGCTATTTCCAAAGAGAGCTAACATCCAAATTGTCTGTTTTGAAAAAAAGATTCATCAAATAAATCTTTGGCTAAGAAATATTTGAGACTGATGTTAGCATCACACAAAGAAATGCTACGTTTTCTAGGATTTGACATTTTCAGTGATCAAGAATTTCTATATTTTGTAAATGGAAATACCACTACTAAAAACAGAATGCTATAAAGAAAATGATTTCTTTTGTTTCCAAAGTCAATATACTAGAGCGATGTAAAAATAATAATAAAAGCAATATATTTCTCGGCAAAGTTATCTCAGGGTAAACGCTGCCACCATAAGTGCCACTGGCTAGTATTCTCAGGACAAATGGGAAAAGGGATTAAAAGCTATTTTGAAATATCTGAGCTATCACAAATCTCCATCACTTTAGGGTTGATCTTTGTTGCCTTATTTCGTCTGTTTGGTGAGGTCATGTTATCCTAAATATTATTGATGCTTGTGGATATGCAATCACACCTGCATATTGGAAAATTAGGAATTTATTCTAGTCTTTGCCATCTGGCTTTTTAGTGCCTATTCTTCACGAGATTCTAACAGGCTGATTATTTTCTCTCGGCTGGTGGTCACTGCCTCTGTATCATCACCAGATAATGCTCTAAGCCCATTTTTGTTAATAGTCTGCGGTTGTTGTGTTGCCTCATGTTCAGCACTAGATGGCAGCATAAGCTGAGGTTTGCCACATGTCCACTGTGGATATTTTGTACCTAAAAAGGGAAATCTGGCAGTCGGGTCCATGGATTTCTGTCTGAGACTGGGGCAGATCCAGATGCTCCATCCATAGTAACCAGCCTAGAATCAGGTACCGCGAGCTCCGCTCTACTCTGTCTCATTGTGAAAGACCCGATGCTGGTCTCCAAAGCGATGTTTTCTGTCAACTTCCTTCTTTCCTTAAGCAGACAGCATCCCTCTCCATGTTGTGCTGCCTAAGATTGAGGGATGGATTAAGTAGCCATTCTCATACTTACCATGCACTGTAATCTTGGGTCATATTTGAAGTCCGTGGTCACTGGGACCAGGGCAGCTATGGCCTCCTTGTCACTGAGGTTCGCCTGTGGTCTGAGGCTGCTGTAAACCACTGGGTAGTGCTGACTGGAACATGAGACCATAGTGCTGGGGCTGTAGGTTGCCTTTTAGAGCTGAGGCAAGTCCAGGTGGCTCTGTGTGTCTGTGGCCCTGGCCTGGAGCCAAAGTCTGTGGGATTCTGCCCAATACTGACTTCATCCTGGGTTTCACCCTGGTAGACCTGGCACTGGGCTCCCCGTCAAAGTCCTGCACTTGCTTCCCTTTCGCTTTCTGAGAGAGTTTTGTCTCTCTCTGAGTTGTGCTTCTTGGAGTTGGGGGACGGATGAAGATGGCAATGTGACTGTGTCCTTCCAACCCTCTTCAAAGCATCTTTTCTTGTTTTTATGCTAAAATCAGGTACTTTGACCTCTCACTTGTTTTTCTAAGCTCTTGTAAGGGTGCCTTGGTGCTTGGATAGTTGCTAAATTTGATGTTTCTATGGGCAGATGATTGCTGGAGGATCTTATTTGGCCATCTTGCTCTGCCTCTTCTTTGCTGATTTTTATTTATTTTTTTACTCATTTATTTAGTTGTATGCATATTTTTTGAGACAGAATCTCACTTTCTGATTCAGGCTGGAGTGCAGTGGCATGATCATAGCTCACTGCAGCCTCCGCCTCCTGGGTTCAAGTGATTGTCCTACCTCAGCCTCCTGAGTAGCTGGGATTTCAGGCGCATGCCTCCACATGTGGCTAATTTTTGTATTTTTAGTAGAGATGGAGTTTCATCTTGTTGGCCAGGCTGGTTTCGAACTCCTGGCCTCAAGTGATCCACCTGCATCAGTCTCCCAAAGTGCTGGGATTACAGGTGTGAGTCACTGTGCCTGGCCTTTTCTGATTTTTAAATCTTTTCATAGACAAAACATATTATTGTGTCCTGCTTTATTTTTAACCTCTCATAAACTACTATACTTTTATTTACACTTTACAATTGGTTGAATAAAAGTTTAAAATTGCTTTATTTTTAGTGTGTAGTGTTTAATACCTTAACTTCCATTAAACACAAAACAGTGGAAACAAAAACTAATGCAGAAAAATTTCGTGAAACAATTTCAAAAGAAATCTTATTGTTCAGGAAATGCGTAGTTTAAAATTTAAGAGAAGAGATGTTTCTGTACAAAATATGAATGCAGGAAAGTGTTCATATAAATGAAGTTGATAAGGGATTTCTTAATTTTGGTTTTGTTTACTTATTGTGATGCAGTGAGGGCTTAAATATATAGGATTTATACTTCTCACTTTTTACTTTTTCTAATTCAGGAAGCTCTGTGCTTTTTTTTTTCTTGAAGTATTACTTGAAATTTTTTTTTTTTGACTGGGATTTGCATCATTATTTTTTTAAGTCTAGTTTTTATCCTCATATATCATGATACATCTTTGATGATGGTAAATGATTTTTGTATTTATTCAAGGTTCTTGAAGTTTTAAAGCTTGACTGCAATAAAAAAGACTAAATATAAGAAAATATTTTGAGTGCTATAATGTAGATTTTATATATATATCCTTTTAAAATTAAATATGGAAATTAGAATAATTTTTTATAGGATACTTTTGCAGAACTGAATTGCTCTAATTACTCCTGTGCTTTGAAATACTGTGGCTATTTGTCAAATGTGGGTATTCAACCTTAAATTAATTAAACTTAAGTAAAAATCTAAAATTATATATTCATTCCTATGCTCAGGAAATCTCTATGGCCAGTGAATACTGCATTAGATAATATAAACCTTCACATTATGACAGAAAGTACTATTGTATAGAACTATTTAAACAATGTAAGGCAACTGAAATGATTGTGAAGCAAAGAATAGTTTACGTATATTAAAACATGTATCACTTTTGTAACATTCGACCTTATCAGTAAGGTCCTTACATTTTAGCCTGTTAATATACGTGTTTTTAAATTGCTAATGGTTTTATCTGGAGAAGTGAAGTTCATTCTAAACAAAGTCACTTTAATGGATATCAGTAAATGTAGTCATTTGCTAATTGATACTCGTGATCATGCAAGGAGTAATGGGTCACAGATTTAATTCTCTCAAAAACTACGTTCTATCCTCTGAGTAGTGCCTATTTTGTTGCGCATCAATTGCTTAGAGTAGGAGTTGGTCAAATTAATTTAATCAATTATCTTTCAACATGTGTGAATAAAAGCACATCTTTAAGGAATAATTTTACCTTGAAAGTTCAAAAGACTTTTACTCTACTTTTGTTTTGCTTCTGGAATTTAGAGCCTCTGACCGTCTTCAAATGCCCAGTTGGTTTGTAATATATTCTTTCTGTATCCTAAAGAGTTAGTCCATACCCTCATGAAACGGAATAATTCATTGAGCATTTATGGAATCTGTCCCTCCATCCTATAGTGAATCCTCAGCGTGAGAATGGTTCGATCATTCTTTTGTTCAGCGTTACATTGCTTGGTTGGTATGAACATTACACTTTGGTCAATTTATTGACAAGTAAATTTAAGAATAACTATAAACATCTAGTTCAGATAACTTATACTTGGCATTGGTCCAAATGAACAGACTGGTTTTGCATTATTCTTACAGAGGTTAATAAAATATTACGTTCAGTAAAATTTTCTAAGGGAGTGAACTCATTGTAGAGCTTCAGGAGAAAAAATATTGGTGATATATATGACCTCCACCTGCAGAGAACTATTTACACTAAGGTCATTCTTTTTTTTTTTTTTTTTTTTTTGAGACCGAGTCTCTCTCTGTCGCCCAAGCTGGAATGCAGTGGCAGTGGCGCAATCTCGGCTCACTGCAGGCTCCCCTTCCCGGGTTCACGCCATTCTCCTGCCTCAGCCTCCCCAGTAGCTGGGACTACAGGCGCTGCCACCGCGGCCGGCTAATTTTTTTTTTTTTTTTTTTTTGTATTATTAGCAGAAACGGGGTTTCACCTTGTTAGCCAGAATGGTCTTGATCTCCTGACCTCATGATCCACCCGCCTCAGCCTCCAAAAGTGCTGAGATTACAGGTCTGAGATTACAGTGCTGAGATTACCGCATCCGGCCACACTAAGATCATTCTTCAACAAGAACATAAACAGTCAAAATACTTATTTTCCTTAAAAAAAATATTTAAATGAAATGATATTTAAAGAAATATATATAGAAAAGTTTTGAGTACCAGTTCAGATGTCTGTACATTAGCAAAAGAGGCAAGGGAAAGAAAGTCATTTTACTTGGGCAAGATACCAGTTGTTTGAGAATTTAAGTGAAATTTTATATTGCAAGAATGTGTTTTTGTTTTCTAAAGTAAAATAAGTAAAATAACTTGCTGCTTTTTAAAACATTTTTGTGGGTCCAATTATATTCATGTGTCTTTTTGATAAGTGCAGTAGGTATTTTATCTATGGTATAATTGGAAAACTTCATAACAAATTGAAAATTACATTTGCCTTATAAAATATAGTATTTCACATCCATATACTAGAGGTTACACAAGGCTAAATGTCTTTTTTTTTTCATAACATAAAAAACTGAAGTATAGAGGGTAGGTTTTTAGCACGTTTTGAAATCAAACAGGAAGACACAGCTAAATATATGACGTGATGATGGTTTAGCTTCTTATTGAATGTTTTCTAAGGTTAAAAATCTGCTGTCTGCCTTTGCATGTATGCTACATAATTTATAATGTCTAATGATTTTTGGAAGTGAGTTGCCAGCATGAAGAAGTCAAGGGCATGTTCTTGAATAGTTTCTATAAACTGACCTATTTATCATTTATTTCTATTATGCTGCATGTAATCCTCACACTTGAAGGTCATCTAAAGCTTATCTAAAACACTTTAAGATATACAAACTGCAGTTTAATATGGGTTTTCCCTGCTTGCAGGTAAACTAATCACAAGACCATCACGTTAATCCAGTAAAATTTGTATATTAATTTGTGTTCTTTTGAATGTATTTCATAAGAGATCAATATCACAATATTTAGATAAATTTTGAATATTTTTTTACTTAATATAATATCAGCATTTTTTTTGAGAAGTAGCAAATCTTCTATTACATTTCTTCATATCCTGTCTGTTAACCTAATGAGGAACTTTGGATCTTTCAGAATGTCATGTGAATTTCTACAGTTAGTCCAGAGTTTTGACCTATCTTTTGCAGTGTGATTTTGAGTTCGTTCCATGAATCCTCCAGTAGGTCAGAGGATTCCCAGGAGATCAGGGAAGTACAGGGCATGTGTTTGCAGAGTGCAGAGGACTAGCACATTGCCCTCTTAAATGAAATTTGTCACCTTAATGATTAATGGTGTAACTTTAACATCCTGAGAAACTCACAAGGACAGACCTACTTTTCATTTGTTTTCATTATAATCTTCATACATGGGGGAAAACAGAATTTTGTTTATATTTAGATGTACAAATGATTATTTAGTATCTATATTCTCTTTTAGGATATAATACTTCCAAAATATAAAGTGACCTCATCATTAATTGCACTTCTTTTGAATAACACAACCTCACTACTTTGGTGGTTGTAATTAAAAGTCCAATTTCAATCAAAATGCCACGCAAGGTTTTTATTCAACAAACAACCAAATTCTTCTGCCATTTCATTTGCTTCAAGACACTGCAGCAAATTGTTCATTTATTGACCTTGAGTTGGTAGATAGATATGTCTCTATATCTACATCTTTCCAGTTTCAAAAATACAAGAATATAGTCAGTAATTAAAAGAAACAAAGCTCTTCTTAACACAGATTTCTACAGAAATTTGTTATGTAGAGCTTCCTAAGGAGATCATGGAGGAAAACAATAGAAAATGCTGCAAAAACAGTTTTAGAGTAAAAAGAGGAAACCTGTTAGGTTTTGTTTGGTTTTTGTTTTCTTTCTTTCTTTTTTCTTTCTTTCTTTTTTTTTTTTTTTCTGGAGACAGGGTCTCACTCCGTTGCCCAGGCTGGAGTGAGTGGAGTGAGTAGCACAATAATGGTTTACTGCAGCCTCAACCTCCTGGGAGCAAGTGATACTCCCACCTCAGCCTCCCAAGTAGGTGAGACTAGAGGTGTGTACTCTACTACACCTAGCTAATTTTTGTTTTTTGTAGAGATGAGTTTTTGCCATATTGCCCAGGTGGGTCTCAATGTCGTGGGTTAAAGCAATCAGTCCACATTGGCCTCCTAGTGCCAGGCTTACAGGCATGAGCCACCACGCCTGGCCAGAAACCTGTTCAATCTAGCTTAATATTCTGTCACCCTAAAAATAATGAGAATGTTCTGGCCATATTGGCCAGAGAAATATATCATTTAAACAATCTTCTGTAAATATTTAATTTAGCTGAAATTATATTCAGAGTAAATATCAGACAGTTTGATGATATAGCTTCTATGAACCCAAAAAGTTGATAATTCGGATTTTCTATAGTGGATAGATTCCTGTAATTGAGAAAGGAGACAAACAGATTGTAAGATACACTGGGTACTCTAAAAACTTAGAGATGCTGATTGGATGGAGCATTTTAGAAATATTGGTTATAGTAAACTACGTCTTTCTAATGTAAAATCATAGATTTTTATATTCAAAATACATTGTCTTATGGGTTAAAACCTTCAGGGAGGAGAAAGAGAGAGAGAGTAATTCCAACTGAACATCAAAAACTCATAGTAAGATTTATATATCATATATGCATATGAGAGATTTAATATTAAGCATGAAGCAAGTTTTTCTGAAGGAGCTGAAATTTTTATATTTAGGTATCTTGTAGAATGATACATCAGAGTGCTAACAAGTTCCATTTAGGGATCTTCCATTTTTCACCCCCTGGCCGATGTTAAAGTGCACTTTTTCTGAGGGAGAGACATAATTAAGAAGCATATACAGTCAATGATTATTTGGCAAAAATCTATGTCTCATATATGCACCTCTCTTACATCTTTCTTAGGATTGCTATACGGAAGACTTTTTAATGAATTTAATAAAGTAAATCCTGGGCTCCAAGGTTATGGTAAAAATATGGATGAAGCATATGAAAGAACGAAAGCATTTTATATATCATATGCTTCTGCCATCTGTCAAGTATCCCAGCTTTTCCTAAAGTATATCTGTTAAACAAAGTATGTCTTCAAGAGAAAATAAGAGGTATATCAAGCAATCACTTAGTTTTACTAAAGATTTTTTAGGCATGTTCCCCCCAAAGTGAGAGATGTAATATATTTAATGAATAGATAATAAAATATTTGGCAGTTTTGTTGGTTTCTGATTAGCTCATTACTGAAAAAATTGAAGGTTGTATCTAATTGGGCTATTGTCAAATATAATGATGATAAATCAGTGTGGTGGGATTTTTGATGGAAGTACCTCAAAATCTGTTCAATTAAGTGACATTTTTATGCCAAATCTCTTTATTTCTACTTATTTATATGAATATGTTTCTCATTGCACACATTATACAGCAAAGGTAGCATGTATCTAATGTTGAACCTCTTTCATTCATTAATAAGTTACATTCATCCAAGGACAGTGAATTAATTGGAGAAAAATAATCTAATTCATTACAAGAATATTTTTGGATGATTTATGTTTTTATTATATTTTTAAAAATTTAATTGTAATTATCTTTGATAAATTTATACTTTGTCTTTTTAGTGATGATGAAACAAGTTTGTAATGTAATTATCTTTTTATCATTGAATACAGATTTTAATTTTACTTTTATGTCAATCCACAAGCAATTTTTTTAAATGTTGGTGTTGGGCATTAGAAGGAGTAAGCTAAAAGGACGAGTATGTTGTGTTGGGCTTACAGTGGAGATAATGGAAGAGATGCAGTTATTAATCATGAAAAAATCTTTGAATGAGCAGGAGAGAGGCTAATGAAGTGGATGTGACAAGATCATAGGAGGATAGATCAATGACCTAAGAGTTCAAAGTATCAGGAAATTATCTATGTGGTAACTGAAATTACCAGCAATTATGACTGCAATGATTCCTGGCAGTATGGCAGTGGGTGAACCAAAAGAAGAAATCCTCCAGGAATGAGGGCTGATGAGTGTAGTGACTTGTGTAGTGTCGTGATGTGAACTTTAAAGGTTAAGGAGGAGGTAGACAAGAGAGAGACTTATCTGGGATTAGTAGTGAGATACATAGAGGACACACACCCACCTCCTTGCCCATTGAAAGAAAGAGCAAAACCAGGCAAAATGGAGAAATAATAAAAAAGCAGTGCATGATTTTTCTCAATCTAGTTCAGTACTTCACTTTGTGGATCAGGAAGTTATTCTGAACTTTGTGCAAATTCATAGTCACTTAATTGTGAAGAATTGTACAGTGCAGAATGTGAATATAAATGAATACAGATTGGTTCCCTATACTTTCTACAACTTTAGTAAACTGATCACTCACATTTAGAATAATGAATCTCACACATTACAAATTCCTTCTCCAGAAAAAAAAAAGACGACATTATGTCTTTCACATTCTAAAATGGTAAGTATGCATATTCATTTCACTTTTAAATATGTTTAGTGGAAAGGATGACATTTAAAATATTTTTATCTTGTCAATGTTCTTAATGTAAATCATTCATAGTTATCAAATTAATGTTTTCATATACAAATAATAGGAGATGAAACAAAATTTAGAGGAATATGACACTAAAAGCTGGATTCAATTTTTAAAATCTTTTTCTTAACACTATTCATTCATTTCATTTACTGCTTTACTTATTTTTGACCTAAGAAAACATCTGACTATGTCCCTAATGCTCTATCTACACCTGGTCCCCAGTACCGTTAGGTGAGGCAGGCCTCAGTGCCAACAGTGCAGGACACCGTTTTATTTGCCCAAATTTATAAGCAAATGCTTTAAATGAACATATTTAAGCTTCTCAGAGAGCGAAGATCAAATGCTAGTACTGTGGGAAAACATTTTTCCGTATAAATTTCTTTGCTTGCTTTTATCAGGCAATGAAAATTTTATAATATAACATTTTTATTCTGCCTTAACTGCCAGTAAACTCAAAATAAAAGCCAGGGTTCAACTCTAGGAACAAGCTGATTACAAGCAACAAGATAAGTGCTTAGACACATTTATTTCTCATAGTTTAAAAAGTCTTTAGTTCTGTTGATAGATTTTAGTGCCCAATTTAAGACTGTGTTTAAGGTTGTAACATATTTAATATCTTTTTGGAAGAAGTACTGTTTTAATACAAGCATAAATATGTTTTTCCTTCTTTATGTTTGCTCTTCAGGTTGCATCATTTTTAAATGTCTCATGAAAAACAGAACAAGTAAGAAAAACTAATTTTTTGCATGTAAAAAAGATTTTTTAAAGTCCTATGAATATTTTTCCACTAAGAGAGGGTTCACACTTGGAGAGAAAAAACTATTTGTATCAATATTTGCTAATGTTTATTAGATGCGGAAATTTCTAGTTGTTTCTACATTTTTAATATAGATAGCTTGTTCTGTAAAGCAAGAATAAGCTATTTATCATATTTATATTACATATATAAATAAGGCATTGCTCAGTTATATGTGTGATTTTATTTTAGAACACAAAGTCTGCAAATTTATTAGAGTTCTCATTAGATACCTTTTTACATAACCAATAAACTATATCTCTATACATAGATATATAGATACAGATATAATGTTCTTTGATTTGAAGAAAAAGTGACTTCTGTTAAGTCAAAAAAAAAAAAGAAAAGAAAAGAATGGATCAGCTTTGAGGCATGAAGATTACTTGTTTCATATACATATCAACTGGTCTTTGTAGGAAGTGTAATTGAAATCTCTTTTTCTGAATGAAGCTAGTACAAATAGTACAAGTAAACCCTATGCTTGTATCTTACAGTAATATATTACAGTTGCTTATGAGTCCATGTAAGATCTGGCAATTCATAAACAAAAATTAAATTTGCAAACACTTCTTCCTGGCTGATACACACACACACACACACACCTTACACTTATTTTTTAGAAGCATATGATAATATATGTTTCTAAGTACTATCTTGTTCTCTAATTTCAAGTTACCTACTATTTTATTCTTAATGACAGCATAGTTTATTCTATATTTACTTCTTAACGCTTACCACCATACTCTAGCCTTCTTTTATTTACTTTTCATGAATAATGAGTTCATTGGTTATGCAAAAAGATGCCTAATGAGAACGTTGCATCTAGTAAATTCTCAGGCTGTATGTTCTGAAATAAAATCCCACAGGCAACCTAGCTATGCCTTAAGTTATAAAGGATGTATTTTCATTGAATTTCTAAATTTGCAAAAGATAATGAAAAGCCAGTATGGTGAAGTAAATTTGAAAAGCAGGGAGTTGAAAAAATAGTAGAAAATGAAAGCTGAAATCAGAATTTCCCTTAGAGACAACTGGCAATACCTGAAACCTGAAGCTCTGGTGACTAATGGCTGGATCAACAGAAAAAGGAACATCAGGCCATTGGAGTTACAAGTACCGTATCCTTGAGCCTCTTGAAAATTTTGTCCTGCCCCCTTGACTTTATATTATCTCCAGGTTTGTGCTCATCTGTAGTGCTTAGCAGGTGCAATACAAACTTTCTCTCGAAGAATGCTTCCTTAACCCTTAATCCTGGTTCCTTAGACTTCTCCCATTTTTTAATTATGATCTCAACGATCAAAAAGACAATCAGAAAATGGTCTACCTCAAGTGAAATTTAACAGAAACAATTATTCACAAGTTTAGATTTTTCAATTCAGTGATTGAAATTTTCACATACAGAATGTTAAAATTATATATACATTATATATATCAATGCTTCAGAAATGAACAATGGAATAAAAATAGCAAAACCCAGTAACAGTAAAAACAATATATCTGACAAGTCTGATTTGAAAAAAATACAGGACAAAAATATATTCATAAATTCATATTTTAATGAATAACTTAAGAGCTAACATAGCTAAGAACTGCTAGCACAAGATATGAAACCATAAGCCAGCCTGCATCATAGAGAGATAGGGAGATGGGAGAAATGAGAGAGCATTAAACAGACATGAAAGGCAGAGTGAAGGAAGATATATATAACATATATTTAATGTGAATTCCACATGGGGAAACTGTAAAGAATGAAGAAGAGGCCCTATTGAAGAACTAACAGATGAGAAGTTTTCCAAATTTAATAAAAGACATGAATCAGGCCAGACACAATGGCTCATGCCTGTAATCCCAACACTTTGGGAGGTTGAGGTGGGCGGATGACCTGAGGTTAGGAGTTCGAGACCAGCTTGGTCAACGTTGCAAAACCCCGTTTCTACTAAAAATACAAAAATTAGGTGGGAGTGGTGGTGAGCACCTGTAATCCCAGCCACTCGGGAGGCTGAGGCAGAAGAATCACTTGAACCCAGGAGATGGAGTTTGCAATGAGCCAAAATCACGCCATTGCACTCCAGCCTGGTGACAGACGGAGAGACTCTGTCTCAAAAAAAAAAAAAAAAAAATCATTAGATTCTGTAATTACAAAGTATCCCAGGCCACGTTTTGCAAAGTTAAATTTATACCTACATTTAACATAATGATTTTTTTTCCTTTTTATGAATTGTTATATAAAATGAATGCAAGTCTAATACTATGCATTATTTATTTAAAAATTGTTAAAAACAATGTTTTTATATAATAGTAGAATTGTTTTGAAAATGTTGTGGGTTTAGTTGCTAGAAGTTTGGTTTCCAAAATTCACTGGAGATTAAATTTCAAGATCAGAAGTCGGCGAACTATGGCTTGCAGCTGACTGTCTCTTATTAAAATATAATATTTTGGTATAATACAGACATGCCTGTTCAGTTCTTGTTTGTGGCTCCTTTTGACCTACAACAGCAGAGTTTAATGGTTTTGACAGAAACTTCATAGCCTACAAAGCATAATATATTTACTATCTGATCTACTGTCTCTTGAAAATAAAAGTTGGCCAGTACATGCTCTAAATGAAGCCATTTTGATTAATTATCCCCGAGAAAAATACATGATGTTAGATATCACTGCCTTTGAGTATGTCTTTTGTTTGTTTGTTTTTGTTTTCTTTTTCTTTTCTTTTCTTTCTTTTTTTTTTTTTTTTTTTTTTGAGATAGAGTCTCACTCTGTCGCGCAGGCCGGAGTGCAGTGGCACTATCTCTGCTCACTGCAACCTCCGCCTCCTGGGTTCAAGCAATTCTCTTGCCTTGACTTCCCGAGTTGCTGGGATTAAAGGCATGTGCCATGCACCTGACTAATTTTTGTGCTTTAAGTAGAGAGGGAGTTTCGCCATGTTGGCCAGGCTGGTCTTGAACTCCTGACCTCAGGTGATCCCTCCACTTCAGCCTCCCAAAAGGCTGGGATTACAGACTTGAGCCACCATGCCCAGCCTGAGTATGTCATTTAACATATATATCTCTAGCTTAATAATTATCTGGCGGTATATCAGAGTTATAAGAAAAGTCAACATGATTAAAGGATAGGGAGTATGGAGCTGACTTAAGACAGGGAAGAAGACTTTTCAGGGCACTACAAGGAAGGAGCCTTGGGTGCAAAGGAGCACTGGGACGTGTAAGTCCCTATAGGGGAGAGCAAGGGCTGTTCTATCAGGTCAGGCCAACTCCAATAACAAACCACTCTGGCATCTCAAGGGTTAACTCAAATACAAAAATTAGTTATCTCTCACTCCACAATCCAGTGGTATTTGTGGGACTGGTGGCTCTGATCCATGCAGATATATGGAGACCCATATTCTTTCCATTATGTGATTCCATATTCCTCTAGGGCCTCAGATGGAGAGGCTAGCACACTGCAGGTTTTTATAGTCCAGGCTTATAAATGTCCTGTATTACTTCTGCCCACATTCCACTGATTATAATATGGTAGTATGATTATGACTGCATATAAAAATGATTAGAAAATGTAGCTTAACTGCAATATTGCTTTAAAAAATAGTTGACACATTTTTGTGAGCAGTGTTTTCCATGGAAATTGGGATATAGAGGGCAAACAGTCTAATTTATAGATTTGTAGGTTTGACACAGGCTGGGAAATAGTTCAAAATTATTTCTTTGCAACAGTTGCAATTTTCTCCTTGATCTATGATTTGGGGCCACACTCTAGATCTAAAAGATTCTGACTGGGAGCTTTTTGGAAGTCCATCTCTAGTCCTGCACCTCAGCTGGGCTGTTAGAGTCATTCTACTCAAGGAGTGATCTGCAGACCAGCTTTGTTGGCACGACCTGGAAGCTCGTTTGAAACACAGAATCTTAGGTTTCAATGCAGGTCTTCATTTAGAAAGATCTTCAGATGATTTGTATGCACATTATTGATTTGTAAGCATTGGGTTGGAGAAATCTTCTTAGTCATGTCATGTGCTATTTGGTCTGACATATTCTGAATGTTTGCCCACCATACATGATATACTTATTCTTTCGATATAACTAGACATATTTATGTTGCTTCTGGCTCAAAATCTTGCCATCAGTAGAGTTGCTTGTAAGGAGGCTAAGGGACTTGGCTTATCTTACATTAATGTAGAAAAATACCAGAAGTTTGAAATTACACCAGTCATTTGAAAAAGTAATCTCAGGAATATTCCCCCCACCCCCGATTTATTTAATTGAGGAAGAAAAGGATAAGAATTGCTAGAGATCTTCAAACTAATGACTATAGATGTTGAAAGAGAGATTATCTCTAGTATTTTTTCCTGTGGTATTGCCTTATCAGGTATAGCTAAGGTATAACCACAATTAACAAAATGCTTCAAAGCATACGAAATCATAGATAGTGTCTCATACAAGCACAGTAATTGTTACTTGCAAGGTCATCTCCTTGTTGCTTAGCATTCATACATGTGTTTACCATGTTCCTTTAGTAAATAATATGGTTGCTGTATTAGTCTGGGTTCTCTAGAGAAACAGACCAATAAATAAAGAGATTTATTATAAAGAATTGACTCAAGCAGTTAGGGAGGATGAGAAACCCCAGGATCTGTAGTTAGCCAGTTGGAGACCCAGGAAAGCCTATGATATCGTGCTCAACCAAACATGAAGACCTGAAAATCAAAGTGTAAGTTCCAGTCCTGATCTGAATCCAAAAGCAGCAGAAGACTCATGTCCCAGCTTGAAGATAGTCAGGCAGAGAGAGTGAATTCTCTCTTATTCTACCTTTGTGTTCTATTTAGGTCCAGCTACCCTGGGGAGGGAAAAAAAATCTGCCTGAATGGGAATACTGATTCCAATGTTCATCTCATTGAGAAATATTCTCACAGACATACTCAAAATAATGTTTCACCAAATATTTGGACACCCATGTCCAGTCTCATTGACACAAAACTAACCGTCACAGGTAGTATAAACATGTTGTACTTACTTGAGTTTATAACCAATTGTTTATATTTTGTAATTCCATTATTATTTGTAATTATAGGAACATATTTGTCATAATTATTATATCTCTGGTTTTTCTCATCTGTTTCTACAGAAATTAAGTTACAGCATAAATCCACATACAGTCAAGTAAATATGTGGCCCTAATGTTTTCAGATATTTGAAACCCTTCATAATCCAAGCAGATTTTAGGAGAAAAAAAGAGAGATTTTTTTTTCAGCAAGTACAAATGTTTAATTATGATAAATGAAAATATATCTGTGGAAAATAATCTTAAAGGCATTTTTTTCTCTTAAGCTTTCTTTATCCTCCTTCAAGTTAGAGTTTTATTGGAAAACATGTCCAACTTACTTGAGAAAGGTGAATTTCTTATTTAAATGTGATGTCATTTAAAAATTTTAGAATATAGAGGCTTCTTATTCTTTTTACATTACCAATTCCCACCAAGATAAAAGAAAACCAGTTTAATAGAGGCTTAGTTCCCTGCTTACTTTCTAGTTTTCATTATTCATGATACTCATGTAACATGAACTATGTATCATATACAAATATACATCTGGGATACTCTCTACATACACACATTATCATCATTAGCATCATCATCACCATCATCACGATAGGTAGTTACTAAATTAAGATTATGGTAGCTAATAGTTTCAAAAGTTTCACAAGCCTTTTACATAACTCATGACTTGTATTTTTCCAAGCCATAAGAGTGCAATACTACAGAAATGAACTAACATTTTATTAAAAGAAAAGTGGGAAAAAATCTTTGTACAGTGTTTGGTTTGAAAAATCTACCAACTCACCACTGGGTAGTTCCATTCTAGAAAACTTAATTATTTCCCTGATCTGTATAAATAAGTGATTTAAAATAATTAATTCCGTTAAAATTTGATTTCTTTGGGCATACGAATTGGCTAAACCATTCATCCAGTGATAGAAAATCACTGCTTTGCCTTAGTCATTTGCTTTAAATCTGCAGATTGTCTACTCTTCTGTATAAAGTAGATTTTCACATGTGCTCTGCATTTCTTTCTGCTAACCAAAATAAGACACAATGTCTACATTCTACTTAGTCAACACACAGTCTCTTTGACTGCATGAGTTGGGGTACAGCTCACCCATGCTCCCATAGTGAACATACTGGCTGGACAGACAGTAGCACTCAGAGTGGATAGGGTTGGAAACCTGGGGCTGGTGTGAGGGCAAGGTTAACCTCAAGAACAACTGGAGAGGCAGCTGAAATGGAAAAGTGGCAACCCAACCTAGAAGTGCTAAGAGCAGGATATCTCACAGTTGCTGAAAATGTTGGTTGAGAGGAAAAGAAGCAGCGTTTGGGGGAATTTTGTGCCATCTGACTAAAGCTGCAGCAGTATTTATCTGGATCTTTGTTACATTAGGTAGAGATAGTACTATTCCCTTTTAGGAGAATGATTCTAGAAGCATTTATTTCGTAAGCCCACCCATGGAGAAAGGTTGAGTGGGACCATTTTGACTGATAGAGGAAGTGGCAAAATATCCCAGATTCCCTGTAAATGGAATGTCAGTGTAAAACTGCTCCCTGCAGCATCATTCTGTATACATATTCATCAATCTCATCAGTATTATCAGTTGGGAGAAAGAGGGCTTCAGCAAGGAGACTACTCTTATTACTGTATAGCTTTAAAGAGGTGGACAGAAGCCAGAAGGACAATGAAAAGTCGCAGAGGATTCTCAGAAGAGATTCCTAGCAGTGGCTTCCATGAGTAGATAATTTATAACAGAGAGTAAACCAAAGTTGGAAATTCTCAATGAAAGTATTAGAGTAGAAATGCGTAAAGTTGATTGATAAATAGACAGTATATCTCTCCTGCGTTACTTCACATTCAAGTTAAAATGTGAACGCAGAATTTGAGGAAGTCAGATTAACAGCTCTAGATATGTTTATTTTCATAATATTACTTCTTCCTTTAAAAGAAAAATTTCAATAACTAGATAATTTGCATTCTGAAGGAAATGAATTTCAAGTATTAAAATAATTTTTACTTTTTATGTCAAAGAATAAAATAAACACTTGTTTTGCAGCTTCAGTGGGTCAAATATTAAGGAAAGGAATGACATAGCTACCTTGGGCACAGGGATGATGAGTAACCATTAAATAATAATTTGATATGGCTTGTTTCACTGAGATGAATTTTTACCAGTCTTGCTCTGGGGAAGAAGAAGAAGAATGAGGAAGAGGAAGAAGGAAGAGAAGGAGGAGGAAGGAGGAAGAGAAGGAGGAGAAAAAAGGACGAGGAGGAGGAGGAAGAAGGAAGAAAGAAGGGGAGTAATAGCTTTCTAAATTTTGTGTGATCTGAACACAAATCCACATAAACCCATATAGCCTGGATATTGTAACGTGCTCACTTCAGCTCATTCACTCAACATACATTTATTGAACATAAATTATGTGTCAAGTGTGACACAAACTATACTTTTAAAAGTCCGTATGAGCAAAAGGAATTGACAGTGTACTATGTTTTCAGGACAGTTCAGCTAAATAGAGGTTACAAATCACATGCATGTTTAAAACAAAATAAGACAAAAAGCCTACAACGAGTACTATGATAGACATCAACACTGACTGAGGGTGGGAGGTGACTTAACTGAAGGGTGGGAGGTGACTTAACTCTGGAGGAATAGGAAGGCTTCACAGAGGACAGGACTTTGACCTGGACTGGAAACATATCTACAATTTTTCCTGATAAAGAGACATGGATAAGAATTTCTGGCCTGGGAAACTGAAGGTGAAAATAAATACAAGTGGTATGTAGTTGACAAAAATGGGAAATTTGGCTTACTCTTACATGACGGAAGTGAGGTGAAGTAGGCATAGAAAAGTAGAACTGAGTCACATTGTGAAGAGCCTTACACGTTGTGAACATGAATTCGTTTCAAGCTGAGAGTGAGGAATCAATCAATGTTTTGTTTTGTTTTCATTCTAGTATGCCAATATGTTTTTAAAGTATTTTTAAATAACACTGGATATGAAAAATCAAGTGGTTTTTGTGATGTGGGTTTTGAATCTATTATAGAAGTAGGCATGGAAAAACAGGAAAAGATGTATTCAAGAAATATTTCTGAAGCAGCTGATTGAATATTTAGGAACATTAGAGGATCTGAGGATAATGTAGATTTGTTGGCAAATTCCGTATTTCCATCCTTGAGAAGAAAATTTATCTTGTAAACTATATAAACTTAGATAACAACATACCAAATTCACATCATCTACGCTGAATGAAATAGGTCACTAATGATGTTCTTTCAGAATACCAAGTAGGGAGATTTGCATAGGCGATACTTTCTAAAATGTGTAGGCAGATGACGGTTAATAACAAACCATCCTTGTTTAGAATCTGAGGAAACAAAATGAAACAAAATGAACAAGGTCATGCTACCAAAACCTGGATTATAGCAGCAAAGTAGAGGTCATATCTTAAGCTGTGTGTGTGTGTGTGTGTGTGTGTGTGTGTGTGTGTGTGTGTGTGTGTGTGTATGTATGTATAAGATGTTTCTTTTAGTGACCAAAATGCTTAAAGAAATTTTAAAGTCTATTTTGTTCAATTCAATTTCTTACTTTTTATATTGGTTTGACAGTTCAGAAAACCTAGAATTAGATGAGCCCGAAGAAACACCGTACTTCCTCGTGGTTGACAGGGCATATTTGAAACAAAATTTCGGAGTTCCAACATGGCTTGTTAGCTTTTTTAGCTCTGTCATTTGAAGCAAGTGACTTAATCTTTCTGTACTACAGTTTATTTATTTGTGAAACAGGAGTGATGGTATCCAGTATTATTAGTAGTAAAATACTGTAGTTAAAATGAGGAATAAATAATAAAAGCAGATGTTGCTGTCAACAGAGGGTAGGCTCTGATCTGTGCATTTTGCATGTGTTGTCTCATTTAATCCTCATAACAAGCCCATAAATTATGTACTATGACCCCTATTTTACAGATGAAGAAACTGTGACACAGAAATGTGGAGTGACTTGCCAAGTCAGCATTTGGCAGCTGCGGGGCTTGACTCAAACAGTCAGGGTCCCCTGTCTGTCTTACAATCATGTTATTATCTTGACTCTTCGTGGATGGTTTCATTGTAACCTTCATAAGTAGATGATCTCATACATATAAAGTAGTTAGAGCAGTGTCTGGCATTGATTAAGGGCCAGTAAATGTTGGTTGCTGTTTGTACTACTGCTATTTCACTACGACTTAATGTAATAGTTAAACTGGAGAGAATGAGTATCTGAAGCTAAATCCTTACCTAAAACACTCATATCTTCTCAACAATATTACTAATGCTTTTTTAGGGAAATCTCTCTCACACCAGCCTGTTACGATTAATATTCTCTGTTTTTATGTTTGTTAATTATCTAGTTTATTGTCTGTCTGGCTGCCAGACTATGAACTCCAGAAAAGAAGTCTGTCTCCTTTCTTTCTCTTTTGTACCCAGTGGTTAGCAGAGAGCGGAATGTATTATAGGCACTCAGTAAATATTTGTTATAAATAAAGTGAAGGCAATAGAAATAAAAAGAAAAAAATTATTTTTCCATTGGTCACATGCACAGCCTGTCACAAAAAATATTAAAATGAGAAGAACACATTTCATTATTTTTCTCTAACCATTAGAAAATTGCAGCCATGCCCTCGGCATGAAGAATATGTTGTGTAATAGAATTGTAAGCAGAACCTCTCAGGCCCACTTAACAGTCTCACTGCCTTTCTCACTGGATCACCTATCTGCTTTGTCTAAAGAGTGACATAAGAAGGCGACGTGTCCTCTAGAGCTAGAGCCAAGTCCAGGTCAGCTCCAGAAAACCAGGAGATACCTTATTTCTGTTATGGGGGATTTATTGGCTTGGAGGAAAAATAATTACATTCGAAGATGAAGATTTTCTTTTTCCAAAAAAAAGGTATTTATGCTAGTATATCATGCTATATATTATACATATTATTTTATATAGATGCTATATATTATATATACTATATACTATATATTTATATATTTATACTAGCATATCATGCTATATATAAATATTATATTTTTATACTAGTATATCATGCTCTATATTAACTACATTCTTACTTTTATAAAACTTAAATGTCTGATTCCTACTCCATGAAAAAATATCACCAGAATAGATTTCTCTCCTTTATGTTCTCAGCAAGAATAAACTGTTAGAGAGTACTACTATGTCTATTTAAATAACTTAAACCACATATTAGCTTTCAAAATTTTGGAACACAGGAGAATAATATAAAGGATATAAGCCAGACAGTGGAATGGAGTAAAATATTAGTATCAGTTATTTTCTCATTTTCTCATATAGAGACCTTTGGAGAAACAAACACAAGAAAGAAGACGTAAAACTTAAGGAGTAATCAATTCTTTATTTAGGGAAAACATTTCTTAAGTGTCTTTCTTTATTTTTGTTAAGAGGTGATATGTTGGTGCTGATTCTCACCTAAACATATATTTGAGATCAGATTTGTGAATTGCTTAGGATTGTATCTCCGCTTAAATGACTGAAAGATTTTTCATCATTATGCGTATTTTTATTGCATGTTTGTTTTAATTAGTATTGAGTGGATAGTGTGCAAAAAGTCATGTGTTAAACCTCAAATGCATGAGCAATGGGTCTAATCCACAAAGATGGCATGGTACTGATATAAAATACAGAAATGATTATGTGATTTGTGGATGGAAATGATGATCTTATAGGCATCAAATCTCATTTATCAAACATGAATACTTGGTTTTGGTTCAGCTCACTTGATCACATTATAATAAATAAGTATAGCATAATAATATATTGATGTTCATAGGAACACAGCATAGAGAATAACTCACTACCTCTGAGAGCTGTATGTTTATGGTTCTACTAAGTAAAAAGCTTATGGGTGCTATCACAGTGAAATTTTAATCTAGATATAAAAATTTAATTCTGACAAAAAGAATTAGGAGAATTATATGACAAGAAGGGAAGAGTGCTAGAGGCAGAGCTTCAATAAGATCTCTGTGGTTAGAGTAAAAGGAGATTGTTATGTTGCAGACAAAGATGTGGAATGATTAAACTTTCCTTTTTTTTTTTTTTTTTTTTTTGAGAAAGACTTTCACTCTGTCACCCAGTCTGGAGGGAAGTGGGTGCAGTATGGGCTCACTGCATCCTCTAACTCCCAGCTTCAAGCAGTTCTCCTGCTCAGCCTGCCGAGTAGCTGGCATTACAGGCGCCCACCACCGTGCCCAGCTAATTTTTTGTATTTTTAGTAGAGATGGAGTTTTGCCATGTTGGCCAGGCTGGTCTCAAACTCCTGGCCTCAGGTGATCCTCCCGCCTCAGCCTCCCAAAGTGCTGAGATTGCAGGTGTGAGCCACCGTGCCCAGCCTAAACTTTCAATTCTACCAAGTCTATTTCTCTTTTAAATTAAGTAAACTATCCATTGCCTTCTCAACCTATTTTTTCCATCTTAACATGTTTAATAAAGCAATAATCCTTATACTTACATAGTCTATAAATTATATATACAAATGCTTATGCTGTTTTACTCTACTGTTCACAGAAACTTATGTTTAATATATCTAGTAACTCAAAAACATATAGTGTCGTATATTTTAAAACTCTAAACCAAACTCATATATGCTATATCATACAAATATTGAGAGAAAGTGAACATAATTTCGACCTAGAGTTTTTTCACAGTTGTTTGAACTGCAAGATGTTTCATAGACTTCTCCTGTTTCTTACATTCAAATATTCAATTGTATTTAATTCAAAGCTCCTTTTTAACATACTTAGGTTGAATTTTGCCAAGATTGAATAGAATTTTGTGTGTGTGTGTGTGTGTGTGTGTTCACGTATGAACCATCATCTTTATGTCATTATCAAGAAACAGCAGTATTCTTCTTGGGTATAAGAGAGCTGTTTGCAAACCGTCTTTAGTCCATGAACTCTTCTTTAAACACGATTTGGATGTATCACTTGATTAGGATGATGTAATTAATTTGAAATATTTTAGATTTCTTAGGAGATAAATGTCTGCAGCATAGTTACACCTATGGAAAAGAAAACTAGACTTTTTTCTTTTAAAACTGCAGAAATAAACCATATGTATATAAAATCACAAATTCCAAATCCTAATATTGAGAGTTTTAATATAGCTTACATATGAAAGCGCTTGATAATTGACATTGACATAGACATGACATACTGCCTAGATGGTGAGGATGATATTGATGGAGACTTTCGCAGTATTTCAACATCCACAATGCAAGCACTAAGGGAGCAAGTATTTTTCTATATTTTGATCACCAAAATGTCCCCACCTCTAGAACATTATATTGTACATAGTATGCAATGAATATTTATTGAATAAATTAATACAGATTTGTAAACGATCACCCAACTTAGGTTTTAGATCAGTAAAATGAGAATGTAGGGATTTGAATGTTACTTGTCTGAGGGAGGTATGACAAAAGCCTAGTATGTGAGCTGTTAAGGCAGTGTTGTTGTCCTTCAATAAACTGTTTTTACTGTTAAATGCTAAATTACTGATAAAAGTCAACATGTAACCAGAGGTATATGTCCTAAAGCAGAACTTACAAAAATCTTATATTCTATATACTTCCTTGCAAAATCCTTGTATGATTTACAGAGCATTTCCATGAAATTGAATAATATGGTACTATAATATCAATTTTACTCTGAAGATTTTTTATCTACTGAGTAGATAAAAATTCCTTCCTTCAGCAACATGCTGAGTAATAGTCACATAACTGCATAGACATGGCTGTCATGGTTCCTTCTCCTGGATCTTTCCTTTTGTGACAAAATTAAGTTAAAAAAAAAAGTCCCAAATAGACACATACAGTTAAATTGCTTTGTGATAAGTGCTTTAAACAAACTAAATGGAGAGTGGGAGTTTGAGGATTGAAAGACTCAGTAGTTACGCTGATTAGACGAGCCAATTTTGAGAAGGTGGCGTTTAAACTGAGATCTGAAAGTTGCAACTTAAGCTTAACAAGGGACTTTTGCCTTTGGGATGGCATCTGGAATATCTGCACAGGCAGGCATAGAGGACACTGGGAGAGAAAGAGGAAAAGGGTTACTACACCTTGATGTACAACAATCAGTAGACTTGGAAATGCTTGCCTCTGATAGTACCACTTACGAAAATGAAATATGCTGTCAAGTAATTATTATGAGACTCTCAGTTTTTTACACTGTCCACCAATGATTGGGATATTAAATTAACTGTCTAATATAAAGCAAACAAATTAAATTTTTGAGAATATGTAAACAAATGCAGTATAATTTTATGTAAATTTGACTATATTTCTGTTTTCTATTTGATTTATTTATTTTATACATGTTTCCCAGGATAGTCCACTGGTCTTACAGTCTGACAGGAATGTAACAGTGAATGCAAGAAATCACATGGGGCAGTTAACTGGACAGCTGACCATAGGTGAGTGTTTTGGGTAAAGATTGCCCCTACTATGCTTGGTGTTTTTGTTGTTGTTTTTTGTTTTGTTGTTGTTGTTGTTTTGAGACGGAGTCTCACTCTGTCACCAGGCTGGAGGGCACTTTGGGAGGCCAAGGCGGGCGGATCACGAGGTCAAGCGATTGAGACCATTCTGGCCTACTGTGCTTGTTTTAATTGAGAAAAGTAGCAGTATGTTATTTCTCTGATATATAACTCAACATCCCACTACAGCCCAGTTTTCTTGTATATGATTTGACGTGTCATAAGCTACTCATGTTTCCTCTATTTAGTAGTTATTACTCTTGTCAATATATTATTATGAGATTGAATTACATTTATTTTGCTGATCATTACTCTTGAATTATGAAATGCACCATTTTTCTAAGAAATATTTTCATAGCATATGTTAAATTATAATAAATAAACTTACGGAAACGTGAGATGATATAACATTTTTAGGTCTATGTCTCTTTTCTAGGGGAAATATTTTCTAATAAATTGTATCTGCTCATATAAATTAGATATTACATGAGTTGAGTATAATAAATATTCACATTTATCAATTACTTCTACATTTGATGTTGAAATTATCTGTATTTTAAGATTTATGGGCTTTATGTGTTATTAACATAAATTAATGGTGAAGTGTTACTTTTTTCTCATCTCAAATAAATATTTTAACTTAGAAATTTATATCAAAATACAAGATGTGATAACTTGACTCAGTTTTTATAAGAAGGCAAATAAGTAATTTGTAATGTAAAGTTTTGATATGCATGTAGATTCTGAATTATTTTTATAACACTGTATTGGTTCTGTGGATAAATTGCTTAATATAAACATGACCTATCTCTTTATCTATACATACATATATATATAAAGAGATAGAGAATGAGAAAGAGAGAAAGAGGAAAGTAAATTACAGCTTTGAGGACTGAGGTGTTGTTATTTTAATGAGAAACTAATCATCTTTAAATGCAAATGTATGTTTCCAATATTTCTAATTAAATTATGCAAAAATAATACATTTGAAATATAAGCTTTAAAAACATGAATTTGGATTCTGTGTACTTAATTTGTAGGTATATGTTTTTTAATATTTGTTTTGATGAAACCAAAAGGGAAACATTTTAGCATATATGAATTTTCTAAAAATATAATTTTATTTGTAAAAATTGTTTCGCTTTACATCACAAAAGTTTGTCATTACATATCTATTAATTGCTACAACTGGATAATGTTTTGTGATAATTAGAAATATAACAGTTATAGAGGGGTGCTATTAGCAAATGGATTCAAGATTAAATAAAAGAAATACGTGTATGGATATAGAACTAATTCAGAAGCAAAAACCGTCCACTTAAATATTCGTGCTAATTCACTCCTGTTATGTTGGAACTGCAGAAACTATAGGCCTATGGAAACAGGCCTAACCTTGATAGATTTTCCATATCCTAATTTTCTTAAAGTTGAGAACTCTTCAGCCAGATGGAACTTCCTTTTGCATTCAGTCTTTGATATAAAAAGTTCTTAGTAGAAATGTCAAAATGTAAATTAAGAGTCGGGCGTGGTGGCTCATGCCTGTAATCCCAGCACTTTGGGAGGCCGAGGCGGGTGGATCATGAGGTCAAGAGATCGAGATCATCCCATCCAACATGGTGAAACCCCATCTCTACTAAAAATACAAAAATTAGACAGGCATGGTGGTGTGTGCCTGTAGTCCCAGCTAGTTGGGAGGCTGTGGCAGGAGAATCACTTGAACCCGGAGGTGGAGGCTGCAGTGAGCCGAGACCAGGCCACTGCACTCTAGCCTGGGCAACAGAGTGAGACTCTGTCTCAAAAAAAAAAAAAAGGTAAATTAACTGCACAAAGATTATATACCCATGCCCACTGTCAGACACAATAGCTACATAATTCCTGCCTATAGAGCAAAGCAATCATTTGATTATATGAAGTACAAATACTGTTTGCATTTCACTGCGTGCTTTCCTGCAGGAAATAAAGAATATAGTGTGCTAGGATTTTCAGTTACCCTTCCAAACTGATTGTAATGTTATATTGATATTTGCCAAATGAGAGAAAAATAGCAAGAGGAGGAGGGGGAAAGAAAAAAATGTTAAGCTGAGTTTTAAATGCAGCAAATTATTAAGTTAATGACACAACAGCTTATTGGGCACAGAAATACATTTATTCCAATGAGGATTTAACTTAAAGACTATTTAACATCCTGGTCCTTTGAGTGTATTTTTGATGACTTATGTATTTTTACTGGTTTGCATATTTTAATGAACATAGTACAAAAGAAGACTAGGGCTGTGTGAAAGGAGATAATGTATTCATATTTGAAACAAAGGCACAAGGAGCTACTTAGTAGTTTGTTGGGTACCAGCAGAATAGTTAATCTTTTGGACCCTCAGTTTTCTCATGTCTAAAATGGGGATAATGACACATTTTGAATGCTGTTATAGCATTATGGTGATGTCAGTGTCTACAAATGGTAGGCAATTGTATATTGAATCTATTATTGTCATGCTAGTGAGTGTAATTATTGGTATCACTTATGTTACAAATACAGTGATATGGGAGAAATCTCATGATGTTTTTCTATTCTGGGTATCTGTGTGATATTAGATAAGGCTGAATTATGATACTGTTGAGAGATATGTTACAAAACACAACACAGAAAGTGTATCCCGTGTTCAGAAACTCTTCCATTATGTAAGAATAAATTTACCTTTATGTAGAGTTTGAAGACATACTTGAATGAGGCAATGTAGAAATTAAAATTTATTTCTAAAGACTCTAAGTTTAATTGTGTATACATAAAGTAGCTGTTCTAACCCTCTTTGTCTATTTCTTTTCTTATTCTTTCAGTTTTTATGTGTATGGCCTCAATTATAGTATAGTCATGATACTATTTTTGCAATATTAAAAAAATTACCGCACAAACTGAATAGTTACGGAAAAGAATTTCAGTTACTCTTCATTTTCTAAGTAAAATAATTCTGTTGTCTACCAATAGAATGCATTGATTTCTGTTAGAAATGTATAGTCAATTCTAAAAATATAATAATTTGAATATTTTTCCAGATTTTATTCTCATTGTACCATTTTCCTCAAAAATGTATGTAAGTAGTTTCAGCAAAGCAAATATCAATTTCTCTTGTACCCTACCCTTTTCTTTCTCTATAAGCCTAGCTTCCTACTAATTCCACTCACAGGGATATATGTAGTTCAGCGATTAGACCAACCCATGTGGTAATTCTAATGCTGACTCACTGATAGAATTTTAAATCAAATTATTTCTAATACAATAAATGCAAAAGAGAAATATTTTATATATACACTGGCTCAAGCACAATAAAAACTAAATCTAAATATTTTAAAACTTTAGGTAGAAAAATCAATTTGACAAACATTTTTGTGAATTGATGAAGTTCTAGGCTTTATGAATTTGACCAGATAATATCCAGTTTCCCCCAGTAAGTCTAGGATTCTAATTTTCATGACCTTCATAACATTGGAGGAGATTGGTGGACTCAAGATTTCTTCCTCCAAATTTCTTTTCTTAGAATAAAGCTGAAAGAGAGGAATGAGATTGTTGTTGAGAAGTGGTTAAAGAAAGTACAACATCCCAAGAGGTCAGACTCCTTGAAGAAAAAGCAAGAACTTTCTTAAACAAGTCTCAGAATCATTCTCCAGGTCAAAATTTTCTATTATTTAATCTATAATTACTATGTTCTTTAGCAGAATATTATTTTTCTTTTATAGGTGAAAAAAGTGTGTGAGTTTAGGTGTGTTATATATTCATATATCTTGATAACATGATGATATTTTCCATGACTTTCTATCAAAAAAGTGGGTAAAGGATGTAAATTATGCACCATCTTTGTGAGTTTGTTTTATTATCTCAGGAAGAACTACAGTATGTGATATATAGAATAAAAATCTTTATGGTAGTATAAATAAAATATGAAGTTTTGATATAGACTTTGTTTACAACATTAATAATAATTCTGTAGTAATTTGGTTCACTGAAAAGGTAATACTCTTTCCCACAATATCATGAGGATAATTATATTTTATTTATCAATAACATTACATTGATATTTAACAGACTATATTTAAACTACTTTTATAAGTAGTTAACAAAGTATAGGTTGATTTCAGTAATATAATTTATCCTTTAAAAATCTTAGCCAACCTGGCTGTTTTTAAGCTATAGATTGCTTTTTCTTATGTTACAAAAATATCTTTTATTTTTGATAAAGCAATGGCTAAAAGCTAATATTTTCCTTTCTCATGTGCCTTGTGCCATCATTCTATAGCTGAAGGATAAAAATGAAAGGAGGATAAATTCAGAAACCGGAAAAAGAATAATCTTAACTGGTAGAGCTAGCTTTGTGTTTTTTATTCTGTTTATTTGTTTGTTAGTGTTCTGCATTTAAATTTTAATCACAGTGACTTTTGAGATACTTATCATGGCTACTTATGGGGCCCTATGTCATAAATAAGAAGAAGTTCCACAATCCCACATCTGTATTATTATCCCAGTAAAACATTGAGGTTAATTGGGTATTAAAAAACTGAATGTAATTCTGAAATTTTAGTTTTAGAGTGTGCTTAAAACCATAGTCTTATGCTTTAAATAGGATCTCATATTTCATCATAGGTCTCCTTGTTTAATGCTTAATAAATTTGGAAGAATTAATTCCGAATGAATTAACACCTAGGAAAGGCTTGCTGTTTATTGTCAGAATCATTTACTTATCTTTTATATTCTCATTTATACTTATCAAAAATCAGTGGCATAACCAAATTGTATAAAAATCTTAATTATAATCTTTACTTTCTCATTTTCTGTTTTTCCTCAGTAATTCTTGAAACTTAGGCCTTAAATAAGCCTGACTATATGTCAATAAGGAAGAATGCCATTTGCAAGCAATTAAACAAAGTGATATTTGTGTTTATTATGATTTTCCTTTTTCATATTTTACACTGAGCAATTAACATCACTTAACAATAGAAACTGTTGTAGACAGCTTTTGTAGCAGAGTTGACTCTGGTTTCTTCAGAGATCTGAGGTGCTTGCCTTCTTTTTCCAAGAAGGTTTATCAAGTCGGGGAATGGAGATGATGATAGTCAGATGGGCCACAATAAAGGTATTAAGATTGATCATTTGCACTTCTCAGAGTGCGTCGATTAGCTACACATATAAAAATTTAAAAAAACTATATATATATATGTATGTGTGTGTGTATATATATGTGTGTATATATATATATGACAAAAGAAGATTTGTTTGTTTAGAAAATCAACCATTAGGATTCTGAAAGTAAATAATTTTTTAAAATTTGTTTTCCTGTATTTTTTGAGTCAATATCTATTAATAAGAGCATCCATGTTATGAAATAACTTCCATTTTAAAATTATATAAGTTTATGAAAAGATTCACATATATATAAAGATTCTATTGGTAAATCTTTACTCATAAGAAAGCATATCTATCTTATAAAGTAATTAAACTACAGTGATGTTCTTGGTATAAAGGTGTAAAAGGAAATGTAACCAAATGACCCACTATACTTTAAAAGAATGCATATGATCTTATGAGAAACAAACACATTTTTCTCACATGTGCTGAACAAAATATACATTTTGCTTAATAGAGGGAAATCTGGATGGTATAATGTGCACTATTTTTAACAACTCTACATTAAAAGAAGCATTGAGCCTAGTAATCCTCTGACAAAATGCTTTAAAGAAGGTTGGATGCATGACAAAAAGGGCAGTTATGTAAAATAATTGTGGAAGGGAGACAAAGAAACAGAGCATGTTTATTGGTCCAACTCAATTCAGAAACAAAAATCTAGACTTACTTGCAAGACATGGTTTGTCTGTGTCTTTTAAATACACTTTAAATGATGTATAATTGGACCTGTGTTTGCCATTGGTCAGTTGAGGTGAGATCTTAAAACGTTAGTTGACTGTGGCCGGACCTGTTCATTTCCATAATAGCATGACCTGATGATGAAATTAATATTGATGAAATTCCTTTCAAAAAAGCTGAAGACCTTCCCTAAGACTCTTAACTGGGTTAATGCCCCTCTGCCCGCCTCCAACATCCTTCAACATCCAAGAACTCTCTCTCTCTTCTCTCTCTCTCTCTCTTCTCCTCTCTCTCTTCCCCTCTCTCTCCCCCCACAACACACACACTTGCCCAAAGTATCAAAGCAAGGAAAGTACTAGGAAGCAAAGTCAAGGTCAGGACAACTTTTAGAAAGAAGATTTCCGAGTCCACATACATAGACTGATTAAAACCTCAGCATTTTAATATCTTCAGAAACTATTTTTAGGAAGGACATATACTTCACCAATTAATAGCATGGATTCTGGAGACTGCTAAATCCCAGATCTGTCAACTGCCAGCTATGTGACCTTTTGTACATTACTCCAGGCATCCATTCCAGGTTTCTGCGGGGATAATATGAGTATTCGCCTCATACAGTAGATGTGAAAATTAAATATGTTAATATATAATAAGGTATTGAAACACTTCCTGGAGCATAATATGCATTATGTATAAGTTAGTGATTGTGATTTTTTGTTAGCCCTGCATGTGTACTACTCTATACACATGACCAAGTCTCTGAGATTTAGTTGCCTTGTGTATGAAATGAGTCTATTTTGCTAGATTGTCTCCATGACTCTTTTCTGTTCCAAGTCTAAATAATGAAAAGCTACTTTTTACCTTTGGAAAAGGGAGTCAGTTGATGAATCTCCTGGTCCTTACATTGCTCAATATTCAGTTGTCCTGACAAAATGCCATCTGATTTGATTTTTTGACATCTTAGTCATACAGCATAGGCACATATTTTGCGCAAAAATTTAAAATGAAGAAGGTAAATGAGCACATCTAAATCAACATCCTAGTTATGCTTTTACTCTTTCATCAAGTTTTGGCTTATAAAATTTTTTTTCCAATGAAATTTAATCCACAAAATAATTTAAGCCAAATTAGCTTATTTTTGTTAGTGCTAAGCATAAGCATGCTTTTTGTTCCTAAATGAATAGAGAAAAAATGTAGACGAAGGTTTTATAATAAATATTTAAAGGCCCTGAAAATGACATATAATCTTGCATTAAAGCAATTACAGCGAACACCTGGGAATCATTTAATTAACTGCAGATGGTATAGGACGTGTAAAAACCAAATTTATGTTTTTTGTCATTGACTCATTTTTTTTTAACTTAGAGAATGTCGTAGTAGTCTGGGATAATTTAATAAGAATGAATGTTTGATGCAAAGTGAGCTGTGCAAATCTTGAAGGATAGATCAACAAAACACTTAGGTTTAATACTACATATACATTTCAAATGATTAAATGCATTGTTGATTTTGAGTTCATATTAATTAATTCATGTTAATAAATTTATAATTAATCCGTTTAAGGAAATTGTAAGTTGAAGTAGATGCCTGTGATATCAGGAGAAGGATGTCGTGCTTTAGAAATTAGAACTCTCAGTCTTTGTAACTCAGGTGTCATGAGAATTATGTCTGAAGGAAAGACACTAATGATTATGTTTTGAAAAGTTGTATCAAAGGAGTATTTATATTATTTTTTAAACATCCTGAGTCATTACACCAATTCCTCAAAGTTGCACATTGTTTGTGTCCTACAAACAGAAATATGGACTGGCTCAAATATTTAATTAAATTCACATTTATTTGTAGAGATAGAAGTGCAGAATCAGGGAATACTACAGATTTTCCTTCCTAGAGGACCTAGACTAAAACCTGAAGGAGACGGTTTTGCTGGTCATCTTCAACCTTTGATGGCTTGCTCCTTCTCTTTCCAAGTACCCCATGCCCTCGTTTAACATCAATCACTGCAGTTGTACAAAGCCAGCTCCACTTAACAGTGCTCTGTGCCATGGTCTTAAAGACCATTCTTGCATGGTATTGGCCTCTACTTCTCAAGACCAAGGGTAGCTAATCTGCTAAAATAATTTATACCTATATGTTAATGAATACTATATCTTTGAAATTTTTCCTTTTCCAGACGAAATATATGTATTTCAAACTATGACCTTTGGTAACAATATCTTTAGTTGTTAAAGTGATTCTAGTCTTGAGGGTATAGAAATCAGGGTGATAGGATAAAGTGAGAAACTGTGCCTCTTTTAAGACATATTGTAAAGGTGTCCTCTTCCTTTATTTTAGCACTACTTAGGCCACTCCATCTCCTTATATATTAATAAAAAACGTAATGCAAGTCTATTTCAATAAATATAATGCATAGACTATTTCTTAAGTGCACAATATTGCAGATGCAGAAATCACTAAGCAGATGAATAAACATTTTATTAATTTGGTAATTACATAAATTTATCCAAAATATGATTATCTCTAGTGTTTGAATTTTAATATTAAAGTAATTGTAATAAAATAGAAATGATATATTACAGGGCCAGTTAAAAGATAAAAGCAAAATAAAGTAACAAAAGAGTGGTTTTAAATTTTCTCTTTTAGATATTTCATTAGACCTTATGACTACATAACTTATCTGAAATTAATGAGTCTATAGCTTATACACTTAACCAAGCCTTCTTTTTAATGAGGCTCCCTTGGTGGGACCTCAGAATTGCAGGTGCATTGGAGTTCCATATATAATTGACTTATGGAACATGCAGTTTTTTGTTTACCTTGATAAGAAACGTGTCTTTGGAAATTTGGCTAATGGGGCATAATGTTCACAAATGTAAGGTTGTGAGAATAATTATCTGAAAACATCTGGAGGCAGGAAGCTAAATAAAATGTAGGAGTCCATATGTACACACAAGATCATTCACTTCAGTATTAGGGTTCCTAAATGAGGTGGCACCCAAGCGCAGATGACTGTCCAACAATACTAATTGCCTGGTCATGGGGTAGAGAGAGAAGCTAGGGGCAAACAGTTACTTATGATCTAGGTCTGTTAACTACAGTAGCATTTTTCTCCTGACTTTCACTTTGGATTTTGTGTCTATTCTTGTATTTAATTTTGGAAAAATTCCAAGTCAGATAATGTATGTACCAGAAAAATAAACCACGGTGGGAATAGAAAATTGAGCAAAGGAAGAGGAGAAAATGAACCCCAGCTATTCTTCTGTTTCCAAGTATTTATTAGACTCCTAACAATATATATTTCGTAATGAGGAAACAGTATTACCCAAATCTCTTCAGATTTCTTAAGATTGTTATGAATCCCTTAATCAGCATTCTTTGGTTAAAATATTTAGTCAGTTCTGAATTCATTTGCAACCTTTTTTTCCAATATTATGTCTAGATATTTTGTCATATATTTGCCTGAAGTTAAGAATTTTTAATACTATATGATCCCTCTGTGTTTTAATCCAATAATCCTATGGAAAAAAAAAAAGAAAAATCTCATTTTTTCATGGTTTAGTTTGATTCTGAGGTCACGTGTTAGCTATTTTGTTTTCAACATGCTCACAAACCCATCCGTCTATTGTTTAACTAATATCTTTCCTTCCTCTACCCCCCCAAAGGAATTAGAGCATATTAATAATTCATAAATTTTGGAGCTCACCTTTTCTCATGTCATAGTTAGAATAAAAAAAAATTGTTTCTATTTTTACATTGCCTTTGCCATACTTCATTGTTCTACAAAGATTATTGAATGTAATTCAAAGACCAGCCTGCCGCTCCAGGGAGGCATGCATTGCAGACTAAGAAAATGTGCTTTCTTTTCTCATATCTCTTCCAGAGGTCCTTATGATTCCACATCCTTATTCTTCTAATTCTACTAATTGAATCAGTAAATCTATCAGCCACCTAAAGCACACTAGAGTGTTATAGGTAAATATATCTGGGGAAGAAAGCCTTCAATATTACACATTAAGAAACTGACCATACATATTTTCACATTACAGACTTTGAGAAATCATAAGTCACAAGTATAATGACTAAAATAAAAGATACAGACAGTACTAAGTGTTAGATTGGACACAAAGCTACTGGAACTTTTATACTCCTGCTGCTAAAAACGCAAAACATTACACTATTCTGAAAAAACAGTTTGCCTGTTCCTATCAAGTTACACATGCAACTACCATATGGTCCAACAATCTCACTCCTAGGTGATTGCCCAAGTTAAATAAAAACATGTTTACATCACAAAGTTTATAGAGATATTTACAGCAGCTCTATCCACAATTGCCAACAACAAGAGTCAACTCAAATATCCTTCGGCAAGACAATGGATGAATACACTGTGGTATATTAACACAGTGGAATGGTATTCAACAACTTTTTTAAAAAGCTATTGACATTATGTTAGGTAAAATAAGTCAGTCTGGCAATTTATATACTGTATGATGGCATTTATATGACATTCTTAAAAGGACAAAACTATGGTAAAACCAGATTCATGTCTAGTTCATAGGGATGGCATGGAGGAGGGGTTAGGCACAAGGGGATAGCACAAGAGAGGTTTTGGAGGGTGATGACTCTGTCCTATATTTTGACTATAGTGATGATTACACAGCAATCTGCATGTGTTAGGATTCATAGAAGTATACACCAAAAATTGACTATATATTAGCTTGAAAAATTTTTAAGTTTTTCCCAAATTTACATGATGTCTGTCATTTTTTATATATGTAACTTAACATTCTGAACGCTAATATTTTCTTCATGCAACTATTTAATACTGTACTTCAGGTCCAGTGGGTAATTTATCCTGTATGCCTGGGTTTTTATAATCCTACTTGACACATGGTAGCCCCCAAATAAGTGTGGAATAAGTCATTAGAATATCTTGAACATTTTCCCCAAGAGTTATTTTTTTAGATCTTGGTTTTCATGAGATAATTTTCAAAAATGTGTGTCACTACTTTATTTGGCTCATGATTCTGTTTGTTCTTTACTTCACATTTCTGAAATATGGAGGCATTCATAATCTTCATATTCAGGAACATTGAGTGTCTTAGAATAATAACCACATTTCTTTTACTGGTGATTTTTGGTTCATTTGTGATTATATTGTTACTGAATATTATTTAAAGGAGTTTCTTGTTCTTGAACCATCATCCTTTTCAAAATAAACCTTATGATTGCATAGATCTTGTCAAATAACTTGTGGAAACTTTTGACAAGGTCTGTGGTATGTGTGTAACTTTATTTCTTTCAGAGGTATCATCAAATGTTTAATAAATGCTTGTTGATCGCAGAGATTCTCATTATTGAAATCACTCAATCCTTCTTCTTGACTTAAAGCAAGTTTGGACTCGTCTCATTTCATTTTCACTCTTAAGGCTGATAAAATTATTTGCAAATAATTTCCGGTTGAGATAGCCATCATTGCTGTTGGCTTCTTCTGTTTTTATGACACCTATATCTGCTATCTAAGTTGTGCTGTGTGCTCATTATACATACAATGAATGTTTATTATACGTGCTTCTTTAGCATATCACATATATGTGGATAACACCCAAATCTATCCTTCTGACTTTTTCTCTGTTTTTATTCTAGCGTAAACCCAATGAACCAATTATTATTATTTTTGTGGCTATGCCTACACCTGACTATCATGTTGATTTCTAATTCAACATTCATCTATCACTGGGTATTTTAAAAACACTAAGTGGTCATTTATCTCGGCCTCAATTTGTAGTATTAAAAGATAGTGATACCTAAGTTTATTTTCAACACTAACATTTCATATTTGCTGAGAGTTTTTTTTAAGTTTAACAAAACTAATCAGCTTACCTTCAAAACCCAGCTTTTCTTTGTTATATTCTCACACATAAACAGTGTATCATTTAGAATAGCCCATAACTTTTTTGGGGTACAACAAATACGTCACCTCTGCTATGAGTAACTTTCTTAAAGCACAATAAAAATAGAAATTATCTGTCATCTTCATTGGTTAAAATCACATTATCACATTGATAAGAGGAAAGAGATGAATGCAAGTAATATAAAACTACTGCAAACTACATATACTCCGCTGAATACATGTATGATTCTTAGGAATGAGTAGCTTTAAAAGAGAATGCATTTAGAATGTAAAAAAAAGATATGCGACAAAGCTGATTTAGTGTCAAACAAGTTCACAGGGTTACTGGCTGCATGTAGAAAATGATGAACACCAAATATGCCTTTGGTATAAATAAACCAAAGGAATAAACCAAAGGAATTCCTTTATGTAGAGAATATTTAGTGGCTTGAGGAAAACGTTGGTAGGGTCACAGCATAAGTAACAAGAGCAAGCAGTTTTGAAATAAAATTTGATAAGTGTTTCCAAGAAAGAATATTAGGTGGTGTTACAAGTAATTTAATGATGACTATGATTTTAAATGGGCCTTCTGGCCTCCTTCCATTCTCTACTTTGCTATGCCTCTTTCTCCCTAACCATTTTGTAATTTTTATGGTGACATAATAAAAGCTTTTCTGTGTCAGACCTTCCATAGATATGAACTTACTGTTTTCCTGTCTTTCTGCATAGCCAACATAATAAAGTAATAAATAAATATTTTAGCATAATTGAGCTTTCACATAGGGAAATATTTCAAGGTGCATGAAGTTACATAATATATACTAAATGGTGACCCTGAGTTTTAGCATAAAGCCAGGGCAGCACAACTAGAACGTTTAAAGGATTTTCCAACTCACTGCTCCTGCATCCCTTTCACCTTCAGAGCTAGAGATATGCCCTCTGTGTCTGCCCCTAGCTCGCACCCACCGTAGTACCTGGTGCTAATCTTATCTGCTGACAAGGAGAATACTGAACTTTATTGCAATGTCACTACTGGTTCTTTTCTGTCCTTGGTATTTCCATCCCCTATTAAATGAATTTCTGGATGTACTAGTGTAATAATTAATTGTCTCCTTTGTCAGGAAAGGTAGTTTGCATATGAAAGGCCTAGGTTCAAGTTCAGTCCATATTGTATCATTTTTAAATACAAGTTCAACATGTTTGTACATTACTTGTTCTGAAAAGTTCCTTTAAGTTTGAGCTAAGGATATCAGAATAGTATCGAAGATGTGCTTTATTATGTAAACTAGAAATAAACTGATGAATAGGTACAAGTTGAGGGTGTCCAGTTGACTTCTCTGTGCCTCAGTTTCTTAAACATAAAATGACCATTTTAATAATATCTTTCTACTGGAGTTATGTTGATGATTGAGTTGGGATAAGTGAAATTCTTTTCACATATTAAGTACTAGAAAAGTGTTAGCTGCTATCACTATTAATAGTAGTAATATTTATTTCCTAGTGGGAGAAAAAGCAGAAGGTAGTTTTTACTCAGAGTTACTCTACTTTTTATTGGATAGTGTGAATGATTATCCAAAGTAATATTTAATTCTAGCACCTTTAGTTTGTTAAGGGTTATCACTTGATTTATCAGCATACGCAGGTGGTTCCGTGGGTCATGGCATTCATGAGACTGCTGCTGGGTGCTAAGCACAATTAAATTACCGAGAGCATCTGTCCCTTTAACAAGTAACTGACAGGACATTAAAGTTTTATAATCATCCCCTGTTAGTTTTCTGACGTTCCAACAGCTCCCTAATTCTGGTAAAAAATAAATTAGTCTAGATGTGACTGTTTTAGATGAATATAAAAATGAGTAGTCAATTGAATTATATTAATTGAATTATTTTACATCAATATTAATTGAAAATAGACATTGAAAAATAATCTGAACTCTGTAGTATATATCTTTATTTCTTAAAGTTATCCATTCTCTCTAAAATTAACTTACAAATGTAAAGCAATTCAAATGAAAATACTAGTGATGATGAAATGTTTCCAAAGTATTCTCATTTAAATGAAAAACATATGAAAAAATTTTAATAGTGTGCACCAAATATCACAAGCACCGTGATTAGTACAGAGTGGAATTAGTATAGGTATTTAAAATCAATAACAATACAATAAGGAGAAAATGTATGAAGGAACCATATATCTCTGGTAATTCGATGTAAGACCAAGATGTCCTTTAAAATCTCTGTGACTGGGCGCGATGGCTCACACCTGTAATCCCAGCACTTCGGGAGGCCGAGGCAGGTAGATCACGAGGTCAGGAGCTCAAGACCAGCCTGGCCAACATGGTGAAACCCTGTCTCTACTAAAAATACAAAAATTAGCTGGGTGTGGTGGTGCATGTCTGTAATCCCAGCTACTGAGGAGGCTGAGGCAGGAGAGTCTCTTGAACCCGGGAGGCGGAGGTTGCAGTGAATGGACATCGCGCCACTGTACTCCAGCCTGGGCGACAGAGCAAGACTCCGCCTCAAAAAAAAAGAAAAAAAAAAAAAAAGAAAAAAAAATCACTGTGACTGAGAGAGGGTGGAATTAGTGATTAAATAAATTAAGTAGGTAAAATTGGTTAATAGTTTAGAAGGAAATATTAAGTCTCTTCATCTTTATACAATAAAACAGTAAATTGCCCACGGAGTATAGGTTTCATTTTTCAGTTCAAAAGAGTAAATAATGGAAAAAAGCTATTAGAAGAATTTTCTGATCTTGTGGAAGAGCATCTTCCAGAATACATAATCTGTCAGAAGCTGCAGAAGGAAAGATTTATTGATTTACATGCATGAATGTTAAGATTATTCTGAAGGTCAGTACTCCCTAAGACAAAACTGAAGTGGCTGGACGCGGTGGCTCATGCGTATAATCCCAGCACTTTGCGAGGCCGAGGCAGGTGGATCACGAGGTCAGGAGCTCAAGACCAGCCTGGCCAAGATGGTGAAACCCGTCTCTACCAAAAATACAAAAATTAGTTGGGCGCAGTGGCGGGTGCCTGTAGTCTCAGCTACTCGGGAGGCTGAGGCAGAGAATTGCTTGAACCCGGGAGGCAGAGGTTGCAGTGAATGGAGATTGCACCACTGCACTCCAGCCTAGGTGACAGAGCAAGACTCCGACTCAAAGAAAACAAAAAACAAAACAAAACAAAAACTGAAGTAATGTAAATAACAACTAAGGTACCATCTCATTGGAGATTCTAAAGAAGGCTTACAGGAGGTGGTGGCAATAGCCCTCTCAGTTTGTTGGGGAACTTCTGTTGTTGGCATAAATTTACCCCAATCTCTCCTGGGTTTGAGACCCCACTTCCACTTTTTTTTTTTTTTTTCTTCTGAGACGGAGTCTCACTCTGTCGCCCAGGTTGGAGTGCAGTGGCATGATCTTGGCTCGTTGCAACCTCCACCTCCGGGTTCAAGCGATTCTCCTGCCTCAGCCTCCTGAGTAGCTGAGATTACAGGCACACACCATCACACCCAGCTACTTCTTTATATTTTTGGTACAGATGAGGTTTCATCATGTTGGCCAGGCTGATCTCAAACTCCTGACATCAAGTGATCTGCCTGCCTCGGTCTTCCAAAATGCTGGGATTCCAGGCGTGAGTCAGGATGCCCGGTCCCACTTCTTATTTGAATCTAAACTATGATAATTAACTGTGGGATTACGTATACACAATTGTAATGGTCATTCAAACAATCAATGTATATAAAGCAGGTTGCCTATTACGTCGAAACTGCAATGTGTAAGTTACTGCTGCTAGTATTTTTATTTCAGTGCATTGGTTCAGTATTATTTTGACTTAAGGGATATTTATGGGTGCCACCACATGCCAGGCACTGTTGTAGGAATAGATACACAACACTGAGCAAAAACAATTGCCTCTCCTGAAAATTACAGGTGTCAACCGATAATTATAAACCGTATGTGTAAATATACATTTAAAATTTATACATAAGTGCAAAGGAAGCTTTTAGTAATTCATAGATTGTCTTTCAACGTATGCTTTCCCTGTTCAGAGCTACCATTTTTCTAGAAGTAGACCACATCTCCCTCCCCTGGTTTTACACACACATATGCATATACTTACACAATGACATACGCACATAAGACATTGCTTATAGACTTTTATCTACATTTTGAATATGGAGGAGTGATTTATACTTACATTTATTGGCATATTTTTTCCTTCAAGGCTTCTAGCCTCTGTAATTCATGAGTTACCTCTCCTTGGGCTTCCCCATGAAATTTTATTTTATTTTTTCTATGTTAGGCACACCAGATAAATCCTTTACTGAAACTCTAAGTTCATGTCCAAAGACTCAGGATTGTGTTCTCTCAGCAATTACAACATGGTTACTTCCAACATCTACAACTTAAGATAATAAATTTTGAAATGTTATTTCCTTTTTTGCTTCCCACATCTTTAAATGGTAGAAGTGGCTACAAGCTTTTATTAAGGTTTGATTTTTTTTTTTTTTTTGAGTCAGAGTCTCGCTCCGTCGCCCAGGCTGGAGTTCAGTGGCGCAATCTCGGCTCACTGCAAGCTCCGCCTCCCGGGTTCACACCATTCTCCTGCCTCAGCCTCCCGAGCAGCTGGGACTACAGGCATGCACCACCACGCTCAACTAATATTTGTATTTTTTTGTTAGTAGAGACAGGGTTTCAACATGTTGGTCAGGCTAGAGTTTTCTTATCTTATCACACATACACAGAAAAGTAAACAAATCTCAAAGGCGTCCCGTGAGGGATTTTTTTTTTTTTTTTTTTTTTTTGAGATGGAGTCTTGCTCTGTCCCCCAGGCTGGAGCGCAGTGGCCGAATCTCAGCTCATTGCAAGCTCTGCCTCCCAGGTTTACGCCATTCTCCTGCCTCAGCCTCCCGAGTAGCTAGGACTACAGGCGCCCGCCACCTTGCCCAGCTAGTTTTTTTTTTTTTTTTTGTATTTTTTAGTAGAGAAGGAGTTTCACGGTGTTAGCCAGGATGGTCTCTATCTCCTGACCTCGTGATCCGCCCGTCTCGGCCTCCCAAAGTGCTGGGATTACAGGCTTGAGCCACCGCGCCCAGCCCCCTGAGGGATTTTTACAAAGTGAAGGCAGCAATACAATTAAGATCAAGGTCAAGATATAGAACAGCACCACAGAAGCTCAGGACTCTACCATCTGCTTCCTCTCAGTTACTAATCTCAAACCTAAACTGTTATTTGATTTTTGAAGTGTATATACATAACTTACCATATTATACATTATTTTACATCTGACTTATTTCTCATAATACTATGTCTCAGTCTACAATGATTTTGCATAGTTCTTCATTACCATCGTGCATGTTATTTCCATTTATAAATACACTACAATTTATCCATTCTACTTCTATTGAAGTTTTCAGTTCAGTTCAGTTGGGGCTGTAGTAGTGCCACAAAAAGCCATTCTCATGCCTGCCTTTTGGTGTACATTTATATGCCTGTTTTTGATATATAGCTAGAAACAGAAGTACCGATCTATTAGGTTGATGCAAAAATAATTGCATTTTTGGACCGTCAATGTTAAGTCATTATAACTAGGCTCAAACACATCTTTATTAGTCAAAACGAGAACCATTACAATCAACACATTTTTGTCAATGAGAAATGAAGTTTGTTCATTCCTGTGACATAAAAATCTGTGCTTAGGGATTCAAAGAACTGTTGAAAAGCATTTTCTGCATCCTGCTGGTTGTAGAAATGTTTTCCCTAAAAATGTTTTCAGGGTGCTTGAAGAAGTGGTAGTCGGTTGGTAAGAGGTCAGGTGAATATGGTGGATGAGGCAAAACTTCATAGCCTAATTCATTCAACTTTTTTTTTTTTTTTTTGAGAGGAAGTCTCACTCTGTCACCAGGCTGGAGTGCAGTGGTGCGATCTTGGCTCACTGTAGCCTCCACCTCCCAGGTTCAAGCGATTCTCCTGCCTCAGCCTCCCGAGAAGTTGGGACTACAGACGTACGCCACCACGCCCAGCTAATTTTTGTATTTTTAGTAGAGACAGGGTTTCACCATGTTGGCCAGGCTGGTCTCGAACTCCTGACCTTGTGATCTCCCCGCCTTGGCCTCCCAAAGTGCTGGAATTACACGCGTGAGTCACTGTGCCCGGCCCTCATTCAACTTTTGAAGCGCTGGTTGTCCAACGTGCAGTTGGGCATTGTCTGGAGAAGAATTTGGCCCTTTCTGTTGACCAATACTGGCTGCAGGCACTGCAGTTTATGTTGCATCTAATTGATTTGCTAAGCATACTTCTCAGATGTAGTGTTTTCCCCGGGATTGAAAAAGCAGTAGTAGAACCCACAGGCAGCAGACCATAAAACAGTGACCATGACTTTTTGTGGTGCGAGTTTGGCTTTTGGAAGTGCTTTGGAGCATCTTCCTGGTCCATCCACTGAACTGGTCATCACTGATTGTCGTATAAAATCCACTTTTCATCGCATGTCACTATCCAATTGAGAAATGGTTCATTGCTGCTGTGTAGAATAAGAGGACACTTCAAAATGACGATTTTTTTTTTTTTTTTAATTTTTGCTCAACACATGAGGCACCCACTTATCAAGCTTTTTCACCTCTCCAGTTTGGTTCAAATGCCAAGCAACCACAGAATGTCAACGTTGAGTTCTTCGGCATCTTCTCCGTGTAGCTGTAAGAGAATCAACTTTGATGATTGTACTCAGTTGGTGGTTATAGACTTTGATGGCAGGTCACCAAACTCCCCATCACCAAGGCTGTCATTGCCTTTGCAAAACTTCTTGGACCATCACGGCACTGTATGTTCATTAACAGTTCCTGGACCAAATGCGTTGTTGTTGTTGTGAGTTGTCTCTGCTGCTTTACGACACATTTTGAACTCAAATAAGAAAATGGCTCAAATTTGCTCTCTAACATCATTTCCGTTGTCTAAAATAAATATAAAATAAACAGCAACAAGTCATTATCAAGAAAAAATAAAGTGAGAAATGCACATTAAAATGACGCATAACATAAACACATTTAAGAATGCATTCCAATATCAAACAAAATTTCAACAATACAAAACTGCAATTACTTTTGCATCAACCTGATACTAAGAAATTTTGCAGAAACTTTCATCTTTACAATGTTGAGTTTTCTAATCTGGGAACAGATAACATTCCCCCTAATTGTTTAAGTCAGTTTTTTCTTTTAGCAATAACCTAATATTTTCTGAGAAAGAGTATAAACATCTTTCATTAATTTTCTTTCTTTCTTTTTTTTTTTTTTTTTTTTTTTTTGATGGAGTCTCGCTCTGTGCCCAGGCTGGAGTGCAGTGGCGCGATCTTGGCTCACTGCAAGCTCCGCCTCCCGAGTTCACGCCGTTCTCCTGCCTCAGTCTCCCAAGTAGCTGGGAATACAGGCGCCCACCACCACGCCCGGCTAATTTTTTTGTATTTTTAGTAAAGATGGGGTTTCAGCGTGTTAGCCAGGATGGTCTCGATCTCCTGACCTCGTGATTCGCCCGCCTCAGCCTCCCAAAGTGCTGGGATTACAGGCGTGAACCACCGTGCCCGGCCTAATTTTCTTCCTAGAGTTTTTCTTGTTTATGGTCTTGCAACTGGTATACCTTTTAACATTTCGTTTTCTAATTGTTGCTAATATAGGAAAATGCAAAAGCATCATATTGACTTTGTGTTAGAAATACACATAAATGTTAATAGTTTGTATGTTGTTTTCCACTTTCTATGAACAAGATTATGTCATCTGAAAGAAAGAATTTTATTTATGTCTCTCACTCTTTCAAATTCTTTGCCTTATTATACTGGGTAGGGTGACCAGTTCAAAGTTAAGTAGAGTGGTCAAGTAGATATCCTTTCTTATTCCTAACCTTGGGGGAAATTTTTCAATATTTTACCCTTTGGTAAAACGTTTTCTCTATATTTTTTGCAGACTCTATGACCAGATTGAGAACACTTCCTTCTTTTCCTATTTTGCACTGAAAAAAAATCTTTAGTTGGCCGGGCATGGTGGCTCACACCTGTAATCCTAGCACTTTGGGAGGCTGAGGCGGGTGGATCACTTGAGGTCAGGAGTTCAAGACGAGCCTGGCCAACATGGTGAAACCTTGTCTCTACCAAAAATACAAAAAATTATCTGGGCGTCGTGGTGTTCACCTGTAATCCCAGCTACTCAGGAGCCTGAGGCAGGAGAATTGCTGGGAGTCGGATGTTGCAGTGAGCCGAGATGGCGCCACTGCACTCCAGCTTGGGTGACAGAGCAGGACTCCGTCTCCCAAAAAAAAAAAAAAAAAAAAAAAAAAAAAACCTTTAGTTGATTTTAAATGTTCTCAAGTGCTTTTGCTTCATCTCTCAAAATCATTTTTTTTTTGTTTACGAGGTGAACTCATTAGCTTTTGTTCTGAAATGATTATAGATTCACAGGAAGTGCCATAAAAGTGTACAAAGAGGTTCCCTACACCTTTCACCCCAAGTCTTACAGTGTCATCTCTTATGTAACTATACCATACAATATCAACGCCAGGAAATTGACAATAGGTGTTTCTTCAGATTTAACCAGTTACGCGTGTATCCATTTGTGTGCGTGCATATGCCTGTGTGTGTGTGTGCACACGTATCCATAGAGCTTTATACAATTTCACCACATATGTGACTTTGGGTCACTACCAATACATCGATATACATAACTGTTTTACCACAGTTTCTCTTCCGCTACATCTTTTTGCTCCTACCCCCAGACTTTTCCTTGCCTTATTTTGCTGAATGGAATGTTAGGACTTAAGTGACTAAGAGTGGTGCAAGATAACATGCTTTTCTTGTTACTGATTAAAGAGAGAAGCATTTAGTCTTTCCCCATTCTGATGACAGGGGTAGGTTTTTGTTTGTTTGTTTGAATATTTCTTCTATTTCTAGTTTGCTGAGAGTTGTTATCACAAATGGGTGTTGAACATCATTAAGTATTTTTCTGGATCCATTAATATGATTATATAATTAGTCTTTGTTAATTGATTTTTGAAAATTGAACCACCTTGGCATACCTAGAATAAATCCCGCTAATCATGGAGCAAAATTCTTTTGATATGTTAGATTTTGTTTGCTAATATATTGTTGAAAACTTTTTGCATCTAAGCTCATGAGAGATGTTGGACTCTAGGAAGTTTGTGACTTGTTTGTTTTGTTTTGTTTTCACTGTCTTTGTCTAGATTTGTTATCAGAGTAACACTGACTTCATAAGACAACTTAGGAAGTGCCTTCTCCTCTTCTGTGATTCGGAGGAGATGGTATAATACCATTTTGTAGGAGATTAGTCACAGTGGTAGGAGAATGTATAGGAAAAGGATGCAAAACTTCTCGGAAGGCCAGGGTTTGCAAAACTTTGAAAGAAAATTTGGCTGAAGGCAGCTGAATTATCCTAAGAGCTTAGGTTAGATAACAAGGGGATGTAAAGAAACTGATCTAGATCAGTTAGTTTACTTAGGCCTAGGAATCTGGCCTTTAATCATCACGTGCAAGACAGCTCTCTCAGGGGAGGCCCATTGTGTTAATTATCCACAGATGTGTTGACTCAGCGCCTTTGTCATTAAATCTGTGCTGAATAAAATGTCTGGCGGGTGGGTTTGTTGAGGCTGCAGCAGGATCTTTACAGCACCCTCCTCCTCCGGGTCTGTGAGGGGCCAGGTCCCGTAGCCCACTCTTTCACTGGATACCTGTGTCTGAGTGCATGCCTTCATCTGTCTTTCGGCCAGGGTCTGCGGGTTGCACCTGGCACCATCTGGACCAAGGTATTTTCTTTTCAGGATATTTTTAATTACATACTTTTATTTAAGGTTATGGGTCTATTTAGTTTATTTCATCTTATTTTGCTTTTGGTAATGTGTTGTCTTTTGAGCTGTTTTATTTTCATATGTACAAATTTGTGAGCATACACTTAGTTATGATACGTTTTTCTGAAGACTGCACTATCTATAGTGATATGGTCTCTTACGTTTCTGATATTGGTGATTTGTGCCTTCTCTCTTTTTTGTCTTTGTAAATCTCGAATGGTTTAAAACCTTTTCAAACAATTAGCTTTTCCATTTATTGATTTTTCTCTATTTTTTTCTGCTTTAAATTTCATTGTCTTCTGGGTTTTTTCTGCTTTTTGGGGGATTTTGTTTACCTTCTTTCCTACTTTCTAGAAGTAGAAACTTAGATTATTCATTTAACTCCTCTCTTTGCTAGAGCAAGTATGTGATGCTGTAAGTTTCTCTGGTATCACTGTTTTAGTGCTGATATGATATTTTCATTTTTATTTCTCAGATTTTTAAATATGTATATATACATATATACATGTATTAACTGTCGAGACTTCTTTGTCCTGTAGATAGTTTAGAAAGGTATTGTTTAGTTTTCAAGTGTTTGAAAATTTTCCTGCTGCCTTTCTAATACTCATTCCTAGTTTGATTCAGTATAGTCAAGAAACATATTTTGTGTATTTAAACTATTTAAACTTGTTTAGGTTTATGTTAGGACCTGGAAGTGTTTTATTTGATGAAGGTTTCATGGTCAATTGAAAATAATGTATATCTGAATTTTGTTTGGTGAAGTGCTCTACATGTGTGAATGAGGTCCTCTTGTTTGATAATCTTGAGTATTTCTCTGTCTTGCAAATTTTCTGTCCCCTGATTATCTTAATTGCTGGAAGTGTGGTATTGAAGTATCCAGCTATAATTTGTGGATTTATCCGTTTATTCCCCTCAACTCTTACCATTTTTACTTACTATATGGTGAAGATTTGTTATTTGGTGCATACCTGCTTATGATTTCTATGTCATCTTAGTGGATTTCTAAAATAATTGTGTAATGTCCTTTTTTGTCCCAGCAATATTCTTTGCCCTATAATATTATCTAATACTCATATAGATATTCCTGCTTTTTTTAAAAAAAAATTACTGTTAGCATGGTACACATTTTCCGTACTTTCAATATACCTATATTGTTATGTTTGAAATTATTTTCTCATAAACAATATAGCTGAACCATTTTTAAATCCATTCTGTTAATCTCTATTTATACATACACATTTATTTTAAATTAGTTTTGTATTTGCAGACTTATAGTAAAGCTAGTACAGGAAGTTCCAGTTTTTCCTGTGATTAACATTTTATATTGGTGTGGTACATTTGTCACTATCGATGGACCAATATTGATATGGTATTATTAGCTTAAGATCATAATATATTCAAATTTCCTGAGGTTTTACGTTATTGTTCTTTTTCTGTTTCAGTATCCCACGGAAGATATCACACTACATTTAGCAGTCATGTCTCCCCTAGTTCCTATTGGTTATGATAGTTGCACAGACTTTCTTTTTTTAATGACCTTGACAGTTTTGAGAATTAGCGGTTTGGTATTTTGTAGACTGCCCTTCAACTGGGATTTGTTTAAATTTTTCTGATAATGACATGGAAGTAATGTATTCTGGGGAGGAAGATCACAGAAGTAAAACAGTGTTATCACATCACGTCAAGGGCACATGCAGTTAACATGAATTAATACTTGATGGTAGCTTTGATCACCTGGCTAAGGTTTGTTAGGTTTCTCCACTGTAAAGTCACTCTTTTTGGCTCACTTTACATACTGTACTTCTTGAAAAAAGTTAACATGTTGAACAAGCCATAATTAAGCAGCAGGGAGTTAAGTTTTTCAGCCTTAAGGGTAAAGTAGCTACATAAATGATATTATGATACTAGTATGTACATATATTAAGTTTTTCACAACTGACTGGTAACTTTTTTACTTCAAGTGAAGTCTTGAAACTTTGCTTTCGTTTAGGTCCCGTGATCTTTTACATTTCTTGAATATTTAAACATCTTCAAATATTTAAGTCTTAAGTATTTTATTCATACATATGGAGCATTATATCAAATTTGATAATATTTTCAACTGACAGATATGATTTAAAAGGTTCATGAGAATAGTCTTATATTTGTTCTACCTTTACCATTTTTTTTTTGGCTTTTTGTTGTTTGTTTTAATTTCCTTTATGAAATTTTAAGCATGCTAGTAGCATAGCTTATCTGTTCGGAAAGTTTCCTTTAATTACGCTTTCAGGCAAGATCTGCTGATAACAAATTGTCTTATTTTTTCTTTGTATGAGAAGGTGTTTATTTTCCTTTGGTTCTTGAAGGATAGTTTTACCAAATATAGAAATTGAGGTAGATAGTTCTTTTTTTCTTTTTTGTGCTCGGGAAATGGGCCAATGATTTTTTTCTGGTCTCCGTGGTTTCTGATGAAAAATTGGCTGCCATACAAATTGTTGTTTCCCTAAAAGTAATGAATGCTTTTCTCTCTAATTGCTTTCAGGAATTTCTATGTGTGCATCTTTAGTTTTCAGAAATTTAGATATGTGTCTTATGCATTTCCTTGGGTTTATTCTGTTTTAGCTTCTTAAATCTACAGTTTATGTCTTACCACAGATTTGGAAAGATTTTGTCTCTTATTTCCTTGAATATTTTTTATCCCCTCCTTCTTTCTTCTCTCCTTCTGTAATTTTGATTACGCAAATGTTGTATCTTTCGTGATTGTCCCACAGTCCCTGAGAATCCATTTACTTCTTTAGTTTTCTTTTTTGTTGTTCTGAGTAATTCTATTGATCTGTCTTGATGCTCATTGATTATATCTCCTGTTATTTCCATTCTACTATTGATCCCATCCAGAATAATTCTGTTTTTATTTCCATTATTATATTTTTAGTTTGATAAGTTTCATTTGGTATTTTTGAATAAACTCTATTGTTTTGCCTATTCCATTTTAATATGTTTTAGAAAAATTTGTAATTGCTTATTGAAACAGTTTCATTATTGCTTTTTAAAAATTCTTGTCCTTCATTCCTACATCTGATTCATCTCAATGTTGGCTTCAGTTGTTTGTCTTTTTTCATCCAAGTTGTGATTTCCCTTCTTCTTGCTATGATGAGTAATTTTCAAACTTTCAGTTGCATCTTAGACATTGTGGATATTATCTTAAGAGACTCCTGATCCTATTGAAATCTTCTATTTTATCAATCAGGTCACCTGGTTTAGGTTTAATGTGCAGGTTCTGGCCTACTTTGTGGACCAAAATGTTCTAACAACATTTTGGCTTTCTGAGCTCTGGCAATTTTTTTTTTTTTTTTTTTTTTTGTCTTTTGCATTCTTTGTTTGTTGTACTCTTTGAAGAGGCAGGGGGATCATCTGTTAAACTCCTGCTTGATGCCTTCTGGTGTTACCTGAGAAAACAAAAAACTTTTCTGTTTCACCCAGTATCTATGGGTAAGGGGTTGGAGATGCCACGGCCACAGGAAAGAGAGTTGCTCCCCTGGTAGGTTTTTCACTAGCCTGTTTCTCTTGGACTTTCCACATAATCTCTGCTGGTACATCCAGCAAAGGGAGGAACTAATGTGGGCCACCTTCTGCTTCTTGATGAAAGATTTAGGAATGCAAGTTCTGGATTGCTCCTTACTACAATGTGAATGGCTGGGAGATGCCAAGCCTCAGTCACCTTCTGCTATAGGATCGAGGACTCTTGACTATCGAGAAGTAGAGAAAACTCAAAATGATACAGAAATAGCAGATAGAGGAACAGTCACTATCTTAGGGATGGGACAGATCATTCAAAGAAGGCGTTCCCATTCTTCCACCTCAGGACTGAGATTCAATAACATTCTGGATATGGCACAGCTGTGGCTCGTTGGGTGGCAGGGAAGTCGTGGTACCATTGCTTTAGTACTTTCTGGACATCTGTCCTCTTGATCTTGCAAAAAACTACTCTGATATGGTTTGGATTTGTGTCCCCACCCAAATCTCATCTTGATTTGGAGGAGGGGCCCGGTGAGAGGTGATTGGATTGTGGGATGGATTTCCCCCGGTTGTTCTTGTCATAGTGAGTGAGTTCTCACAAGATATGATGGTTTAAAAGTGTGTAGCACTTTCCTTTTTACTCTCTCTGTCTCTTTCCTGCTTCACTGTGGTAAGACATGCTTGCCTGCCCTTCAGCTCCTGCCATGATTGTAAGTTTCCTGAGGCCTCTGTAAAATGCTTCCTTTTAAACCTGGGGAACTATGAGTCAATTAAAACTTTTCATAAATTACCCAGCCTCAGATATTTCTATACAGCAGTGTGAGAACTGACTAATAGCCTTTGGGTAGGTACCAGGGACATCTGTTCATAAGACGTCTTGCCTGAGGTCCTTTGCTGGGAAATCATTAGTGGAGAAGTATGGATGGCATCAGGGGAAACTGGTAGCCCCTGGGTGCTGCAGGAGCCTGAAGGCAGAGAAGCTTCATGGCCTGTAGAGTTCATGCGTGGAGGAGACACCCATCTGCAGGACCCAAACACTGGGATGACTGCACAGCCCAGGAGCACAGAGAGCAAACACAGGAGTCCTACAAGCAAAACACTTTAACTCCTGCAGTGTCCCTCCAGCACCCTCTACTGACTAAGCATTATGCCAGCTGGCAAGGAGAAATATTGAAAGGGTCCGCGTCCATTTTCAGGGAGGCAGGCAAGATCATGGATTTAGAGATGAAAGACGATAAATGGATTATTAGCACACTCCCTTTGGGAAACAAGAATCTCCCAACCACTTGCTGTTGTTGCTGATAATATAGATTGAAGTGGGTTTCTCTCAATTCCAATGCAGTCTTGCCAAATGCAGTCAAGAACGGTCTTTCACTGGATTGCAAAATACTGAATACAGTAAAAGCAGTTATGATTATTGCAATGGTCCAGGCATTCAGTTATGATGCAGTTGTCTAACTGGTTGCTGTAGAAAAGAACAATCTTTGGCAAGTAGTGACCACAAATAAATATTTTATTAAATAAATTAGAAGTAATTGGGCTGGGTGCAGTGGCTCACGCATGTAATCCCAGCACTTTAGGAGGCTGAGGCAGGTGGATCACCTGAGGTCAGGTTATCAAGACCAGACTGGCCAACATGGTAAAACCCCGTTTCTACTAAAAACATATAAAAAATTAGCCAAGCATGCTGACACATGCCTGTAATCCCAGCTACTCAGGAGGCTGAGACATGAGAATCTCTTGAACCTGGGAGACGGAGGTTGCAGTGAGCCGAGATCGTGCCATTGCACTCCAGTCTGTGCAACAATAGTGAAACTGTTTAAAAAAAAAAAAAGTTCAAGTTGCATAATACTATTTTAAGTGTACTAGAAAGGGAACAATTAAGGGTAATTCCAAGGGTTTGGGAAAATGGTAATGATGATTTTAAAACAGTGTTAATAATGGCCTGGCGTGGTGGCTCACCCTTGTAATGCCAGCACTTTGGGAGGCCGAGGCAGGTGGTTCACTTGAGGTCAGGAGTTCGAGACCAGCCTGGCCAACATTGTGAAACCCTGTCCCTCCTAAAAATACAAAAATTAGCTCAACAGTAGTAGTATGTACCTGTATTTCCAGCTACTTGAGAGGCTGAGGCAGGAGAATTGCTTGAGCGTGGCAGGTGGAGGTTTCTGTAAGCCAGGATCGCACAACTGCATTCCAGTCTGGGTGACAGAGTGAGACCCTGTCTCAAAAAAAAAAATTAAAATAAAAATAATTTAAAAAACTTAATAGTGTAGATAATACGTTATACCAAACATAAGAATCACTCTGAAGTCTTTACAATTAGTTTGAAGACACAGCATTCATTTCACATAGAAGGAAATAAATGAGAAATATATTTACTCAGCTCAAAATTAATTATTTTAACTAATTCATAAGATAAAATGAGCTAATTATATTTTACTTCATCATGCACATTATATGTTTATGAAAATATTGAATTCAGAAATATTTAAATATCAACATAACTTTGATCCCAGCTCTCATTTACTTACTGCTGATATATTTGATATATACATATCCAGCTTTTTCTATAAACATGTCATAAATATAAATGTAAAACAGGCATAGTTAATAAAAAGGATATTATATTGAATGTACATTTGCTGATAGAGCTTTTCACTTAGTATAATATGAAAATGTCCTATATTAAATATTCTTCAAAAACATAAATATTCCCATATATTCCAATACTTGGTTATTCCATAAATTATTAAGCACTTCCTATATCATAGAAAATGTAGTCTTTCCACACTCTTGATCTGTAATTATTTTAAGTGAAGCAGCGTTGTTGTCTGGGGTATATACCCAGGGTTTGTGTCTCACACCAAGAAAATTAAGATCAGGAAAACACAGACAAGGAGTGAGTTTATGAGCAGAGTTTAACAGGTGAAAAAAAGAGAAAGCAGAACAACTCTCTCCCTGGTGAGAGAGAGGGGTTTCTGAATAAGAATTCTGGCCCACCATGGAATATACCAGATTTTATAGGCGGATTTGAAGAGGCGGTGTGTCTGATTTACGTAGGGTCCACAGATTGGTTGGACCATGTGTGATGTTTACAAAGTGTGTTGGGATGGCTGGCTACCCCACACTAATATGCAGATGGGCTTTCCACGTGGCTGGTGCCGTGTTTTCTGCTTCTTACTATATGCATGGCTGGCAAAGACACGGGAACATGGAGGCATCATTTTGAACATGCCAAGGCCCAGGTAACCTTTTCCTATTGGCAGTACTACCAGCATGCACTTCAGAGAGTTTCCAGCTTGTTTGTGTATGTCTGCAGCTTGATTTTACAGGCTGCCTTTTGTTAGATATGGAAATAATTTGGGGGCTGCCATTCATTAAAAGGAAAACCTTACTGAGGACTTTCCTACCCTCGCTGTCTGCCTAATTTCTTCTTAACTCCTGTAGCATAAGTAATAATGCTATGATTAGCATCTTTATACATAATACATGTTGTGAATATAAGATTATTTCCTTAAGATAAATTATCAGTTAATTATTAAGTCAAGTTTTAAAACTAAGTTTATGATAAAAACAAATAGCAATATAAGTAACTGTATAATTAAATGTTTCCAGTTGTTTTTATGATGGTAATAACCATCTTCACACCAAAAAAAAAACATGAAAAAAGTCTGATTCCATTATAATTGGTAATACTGAGTTTGTTTCATAAACACCACTTTGACATTTGCTAGGAATATCTCATTGTGTATTTGCATTTTTCAACTGTTGATGTGGTTGACGAAATTATTTTTGATATCAGCTTTCTATATTTTTCTTTTTTCTTTTTTGTTCCTCCATACCTGCTCTAGCTAGACAGCCTTCCATTTGGGATGTTTACAGTAATATTACCTTGAAACAGAATCCAAAATTACTACCTTGTGAATGTCTTACGGTGTCAGATTTTTACTTCAAATCAATGCAGTTAATGTTTCAAGTAACTGCTAACCACATTTTCAGATGTTAATCATGTTAATTGTGTATATTGCCTTTAAGGTATCTGTCATCCATTGAAGTCAGCATGCAACTTTAGCATCGAAAACTTTCAACGGAGCTGATTGCTTGAGTGGCAGACTTTCATTTTAATGGGGTTCAATAAAGGGTTTTTATTATGTTAAGCTAAACATGGTTAGTAGGAAGTACATTGAGTATAGGCATTTAAGCCTTTGTAGTAAATGAAAGTTGAATGGATTTAATCACTTCATTTTCTCTTTTTAGGGAAGAAACATTAATAGTCCATCATACTGTGTATAAAGACAGTTCAACATTTTCTGCCTTATTCAGAGAAATGAAAATCTTCTAAGATAAGTAGTACCATGCTCATCACAACCACCAGCCAGTTTGCATTTCCAGTAGCCATATGATCAAATCTAACCCAAATTGCGTATCAAGTATATTTTTCTTATGCAAAATGATATGAGCTTCGCTCAAAAGATCCCTGCCCTTCATGACTTTATAATCTAAAGTAGGTAGTTGTACTAGAAGGGTAGAATGAAATGTAAATATTCCTTCTTGAGATGTTCAAATATAGGGTAACTAATTCTTTATTTGGCAATCTACACATATTGTGTCATCTAGTTTTCATTTAACAACAGAGCACTACTACATAAACAGAAGAAACAGTATTTTATGTATATTCATTATACCTTAACATAGTAAACAAAAAAAGACACTACAAAAAAAGAAATTTAAGCCTTAAATATAGAAAACTTGATCAATGTTGACTAGACTAGCATTTAGAAAAATGTAAACCATAAACATAATAGTGCAGAAAGGTTGAGTATAAGTATGTCTTTTCTGAACTCAGTATTTTACAATATATTTGCAATAAGATGGATGAAGCTAAAAACAATGAATCTTAATGCTACTCTGTCATGGCAGAGTATGATAATTTTAAGAACAACTAAAGAACTGACCATTTACTTCTAATTTATCTTATCAGTTAATAGAATTCTCAGCAAAGTTCATCATATTGTTACATTTAAATGGAAAAAACTAGTTAAATACAAGTTGCTTAATTGGATAATTTCATATTCTATTTGTAAGAATCAGACTATAAAGTTCAAGCTAGTTTAAGCAAAAAAGAAAAACAGAGTATATGAAAAATTATCTTTATTTTTAAACAGCCACCATCACTCTCTACCCTTTCTTGAAAAATGATTCTTTACATCGAAAGGAGTCTTATTGTTGATATTTGAAAACGGAGCACTAAAGTAGCCAATTAAGCAGCTATTCACAAAATTTAAATAGTTCCCACAGAAATGTCAGAAAATAAGATGTAAGTGACGGAACCTCAGGGGTCCATGGCTAGGTGACATACGCCATTCTAGACAATGTGCTTGCCTTGGTGTGGACTGAAGGCCACCAGGTGTTCTCATATCTATAAGAATCTGAGACAGAAACACAAACTTAGGGAAGGAGTGTACTGAATGGAGCTGCCTAAAATGACAGAGGTAGGGCTAGAGAAAAATTGTCTTATTTATAGGAATAAATTGGCATGGCCATTCCTAATAGCAGGTAATTTGGGGAGTAATACACTTACCAGTTATAACAGAATAGAGTAGGGGGAGCAGGCCAGAGTTAACCGCTTGTTATATAAATAGAATAAATTTGTTTCTAGTGAACATCATTCTATAAACTTATATACATCTTAGTAAAAGTCATATCATAAATTTCGAGGGCATTGCTTTCAAATCTCATTGGATGAAATTATCTCTAATAAAGCTGCAAAGCAGGATTTCAAATGTTTTATAACTCCCCTTGTTGGCAGCTTAGATTTTTCTTTGTATAAATGTGGAGATTCTGTGATTTATTTAATGTTTGAATTGAATAGTTTCATGTGTACTCCATTGTGTATGCTTATTTATTATGATTTATGTTTACATTTATTTTATTCAGCAAGAGGAGAAAGTACCAAATAATTGACTGGCTATATAAAACATAGCCTTCACTTAAAACATAGGTTATCTTTACAACATAAGGCTTGTAATTTCTGAGTTTTCTTACACTATAGTACAAACATTACAGACTAGGTAATGATAGTATATGGCAAAGGAATAAAGGTTATTTTTAGATCATACTGTAAGGGTATGATATTTTCTAATATTAATAACATCACCTTATATTCATACTTAGAAACATAAAGATTATTTGTACATCAAAATACATTTTTTTTGCTACGTTAAATCGTAAAGAAATGTTTAATTAGATAATCATATGATGGCAAGAGTATTAAATTTGGTAGCAGAGAACCGAGTTTAAATATCAGTTATGTAACTTGTTTAGTTAAGTCTGGTCAACTTTCTTAAACTATATGAACTTGAATTATTTCTATGTACAGTAGAGAAAAATGCCATATGATTCTTATGAGAAAACTTGGGTAATTTATTTTTTATGAAAAATCTTCCTAAATTTCAAATAATATTTGATACAGAGTATAAATCTCAATGCATCAAATAGAATAATTATTTTTAAAAAGAGGCTAACATTAAAGTCCAAGTTAAAATAACATAAAATTACCATGTTACTCAACTACATTAAGCTGGTGTCTACAACTAAGTCTTAAAATTGGCTCAGAGCTGCCTGGAAACTTAGATTAAAAACAAAACAAAACCCCAAACAAAGGTTTGCATATTGGATTATATAGTTTGCTTTGTCAGATTGAAGAAAGTATAATAGATCGTTTAGGGGAAAAGTTTCTGTTTCAGCCCTGAACTGTAATGGGTTAATCCTTACATGAGAAACATTGGATGACATCATTGGCAATGTTTAGACTGTGGTTTTGCAAAAATAAAACAAAAGAAGCTGAAACATTTATCAATTGGACATTTCTTACATAACCTCTGCATAAAAAAACAGAATAACATTAAATATTAACTTCCTGAAAAACATTTTAGCAGATTGCTTGGAAAATGATCCAGGTACATTGCTTTCTGAAGATTTGACAATACACAAAAAGCCTAGAGAACATTGCCTAATGACTAGTTAGCATGTTGAGGGGGAGTCTGCTTCAATTGATGTCTCCAGTGAATCTTTGACAACTGTCATTTTGTAGTCTGCTTATAGAGTGATTCTCTTTAAGAAGTGGAAAAAAAAAAAAAGCGTAGGATGCCACTTTTATGTGTAGTTGATTAAAGGCTGATTCATGTATTTAGAAAAATGGATTTATCTGAATTAAAAGGTAATCCAGAGAGAAAACCAGTAGCATAGATAGACTTGATACATAGATAGATAATAGACAGACAGACAGACAGGTGTATGGATGAGAGGGTATAGGTTCCTATTAATATGGAGTCTGAGAAGTCTCATTATGGGATCTCTGCAAGCTGGAGACCTGGAATTTCAGTAACAAGGCTCAGTCCAAGCCTGAAGGCCTCAGAACCAGGAAAGCCAATAATGTAAGTCTCAGATGGAGGCTGAATGACTGAGAACATGGTGAGGATGGTGTGGACTGGTGTAGGTCTCAGAGTCCAAAGGCCAGGGGCCCTGAAGTTCTGATGACTAAAGTTAGGAAAAGAAGTGTGTCCTAGCTTCAGCATAAAAAGAAAGAATTTGCTTTTCCTCTATTTTTTTGTTTTATCCAGCCCCGCCGATGATTGGATGGTGTTCACCCACATTGAGGGGAGGTTTTCGTTAGTCAATTCAAAGACTCACACACAGTCTCCTCTGGAAACACCCTAACAGACACACCTGGAAATAATGCTTTACCAGCTCTCTAGGTGTTCCTTCATCTAGTCAAGTAGACGCCTAAAATTCACCATCACAGGTCAGATAGGCAAGCGGGAAAAAAAAAAAAATCTGATTTTTACTTTGCATGCTTCAAGGCAGGTCAACAATGGTTTTGGAAAACTTAGGAAAGACTTACATTCATCCATAGTAGACCTGAGCTGCTCGAATAATTTGCCTCTCAAATCAGGGAATAGACAGAATATAGCATTCCATGTTCTGGGTATGCTGGTATTTGGTATAAAGGGGAGACATGGGTGTTAGCCAAAAGCAAGAAAAAAAAAATTCAGAATGAAGTAAGAAGAACCCAAAGAGCAAGATCCATCTCTAAGCAACAGATATGACAGAAAGAACACAGACCAATTACCCCATCTATTTCTTTCCTTTTATGCCACATTTTTCTAAACAACACCATTGCTGGGGCAAAGGTCCAGAAGTTTGTCAAAGATGGTCAGAAACCAATCCCAGATTCAGAGACTGAGTTATTTATTCTCCGTCAGTTTGGAAATGTCTGGCATTTCCAACATGCACTAGGCTGTCTCCCCTCTCCATATATTTATAAATATTATTCTTCCTTCTTGGAGCACTCTTTCCCCCAGCTCCTTTCCTAGATAATTCTTACATGTCTCTTACACTTTCCTTGCATGTAACTCCTGTCCGATTTACATGCCCCTGCCGTATGTTTCAATAGTGCCCTCTAATTCTCCCCATCCATACTAAGTGTATTCTGCTGTAATTACCTGATTCTTTCTCCGTAGCCCTCATTAGTTAATAAAGTCCTTGACTATAAAGGCCATGTTTAATTTAGCAGTGGATTGTGGTGCTTACCTCCAGTGACCTTCACCTCTATTCATCTTCATTCAAACACTTCCATGGTAATGACTCAGCCTTGTGATGACAGAAAATACTCAAACTCTGACAAGAAAATTATATAAAAGATGAAACTTAGGAGCACATCAAATTGAATCCATGGAAATAAAAATTTAAATACATGTGAGTGGGAGAGATTATAAATCTTATATATTATTGGCATGAAAATCAAGAGGAAAAGAGTTGTATTAAGTATTAAAAACAGAAAAGCATTCTGTGTTAGCCAAGGTAAATAATTAGCTTATCTTTAGCTCCAATAAAATTTCTCATTTATGAACCTAGATAAGCAAAGATCTCGTACACTCTTCTCATCTTACAGCACTTACCAATTTGTTTAATATTCAAATAGCATCTATTTAATATGTCTTTATTGATTGAAAGTTAGTTAAAATTCAAACATACCTAAATATATCTGTTAGTCGGCTTTCACACTGCTGATAAAAACGTATCAGAGACTGGGCAATTTAGAAAAGAAAGAGGTTTATTGGACTTACAGTTCCACATGGCTGGGGAGACCTTATAATCATGGTGGAAGGCAAGGAGAAGCAAGTCACATCTTACATGGATGGCAGCAGGCAAAGAGAGAGCTTGTGCAGGGAAACTTCCATTTTTAAAACCATTGTATCTCGTGAGACTCACTATCATGAGAAAAATGCAGGAAATACCCACCCCCATAATTCCATCACCTCCCACCAGATACCTCCCACAAGATGTGGGAATTGTCAGAGTTATAATTTAAGATGAGATTTGGGTGGGGTCACAGCCAAACCATATCAATATCATTTACAAATATTAAGACTTTAGGTAAATGTACTTTTCTGCTGTTTTTTTGTTTTTGTTTTTGTTTTTTTTTCTTGAGACGGAGTCTCGCTCTGTCGCCCAGGCTGGAGTGCAGTGGCCGGATCTCAGCTCACTGCAAGCTCCGCCTCCCGGGTTCCCACCATTCTCCTGCCTCAGCCTCCAGAGTAGCTGGCACTACAGGCGCCGCCACCACGCCCGGCTAGTTTTTTGTATTTTTTTAGTAGAGACGGGGTTTCACTCTGTTAGCCAGGATGGTCTGGATCTCCTGACCTCGTGATCCACCCGTCTCGGCCTCCCAAAGTGCTGGGATTACAGGCTTGAGCCACCGCGCCCGGCCCTTTTCTGCTGTTTTAAAGTGTCAGGACAGATCTTTTTCGGAAGGAAGAAGATGACTTTGTAAACACCCACAAAAAAAAATTCAGTGTAACTCCTATATTAGCGTAATGCTACAGAATTACTAAGGGATCTTTAAATTTCATAAAATATCTTGAGATCAGTAGAAAAGTCTTAATCAAATATTTGCATTTATTCTCATACCAACCTAGCTTTAGAATAAAACTTACTACGTTGATCTGCCTTTTGTCAATGAAGGGTATTAAAAAATTCTCCAAGTTTGAATATTTTCCTCATTTTTTTTCCTTTGTGAAACCCAATATGAAATAGACAAGAGTTGGTACATTCGTTATGTATGGCTGCTGCAACAAATGACCATAAACTTAGTGTCTTACACCACAATTTATGATTGTATAAAATTATTATGCAATTCTGAGAGTCAGAATCTAAATGGGTCTCACTGGGCTAAAATCAAGATGTCAGCAGGACTGTGTTCCACTCTAAGAATTGTGGAGGACAAACTGTTTTTCCCTTTACAGTTTCTAGAGGTTATACCTACCCCTTGGCCCATGACTCTCTTCCATCTTCAAAGCCAGCAACGACTGGATGAGTCTTTTTATATTTAATCACTCTAACACTGACTGTTTTTTTAGCCTCCCTTTTCAAATCCTAAGGACTCTGTGATAACATTGGGATTATCCAGCATATTCTCCCTATTTTAAGGTCAGGTGGTGAACAATCTTAATTCTCTCTGCAAGCATTGTGGCAGAACATAATCACAAATGCTGAAGATTAGGATGTGGGGCTTTCTGAGGGGTAGCATTATTCTGCATTATTATAGTTTGGTTCATTAAAATTTAAGTCTTACATATATTTTTATATTTTAAAAAGGTACAAAGATAGTATACCTTTTGCAAAAGACCGACCTAACAGTTTTGTTTGTGTTTTTATTTTAAAGATTTCACTAGTGACACTTCTGCTGATCTCGAGATCGTCATTTCCATAAACACATTTTTACAAGAGTCTGTGACGGTATAATTTGTGTAGTTAAATTTTCCTACTTTAGTATAGAGCTTTGTGTGTTTTGACAGATGCATATAATCAAATAACTAAAACCAGAATCAAGAGGTATCAAACAAATATATTATGCCCCTTGGTAGTCAAACCTAGCTTCTAATCCCCTGACACTTCTCATCAATTTCTAGATCTATATGATCTAGCTTTATATGATCTGAAATATTACATAAATACAATCACACAATATGTAGCCTTTGAGTATGGTTTCCTTCACTCAGCACAGTGGATTTGAATTTATTCATATTGTTGCAGGAAACAGTGTTTTGTTCCTTTTTATTGCTAAGGAGTATTCTGTTGCATGGATGTACCACAGTTTCTTTATCCATTTGAAAGTTAAAGGACATTTAGATATTTTTCCATCTTTTTTGGTGATTCCTGATATAAAGCCACTAGAAGCTTATGCATACAGGCTTTTTTGTGAACATTAGCTTTCATTTGATGACATAAATACCTGGGGAAGGACAGCAATGTCATAGGATAAGTGTAGGTTTACTCATATTAGAACATTTCAAAATGTTATTCAGAGTGGTAATATAATTTTGTATTTCTACCTGCCTGTATGAGCATTTCCCTTCATTCTATATCCAAACCAAAACCTGCTATTTAACCATTTAAAAATTTTTGCCTAATGTGTATTTAATAGTTTTAATTGTCATTTTCCTAATTACTAGTTATATTGAGCATCTTTTTGTGTTTTTATTTTCCATCTGCACACCTTTCCATCTGTTTGCATGGTTTATGGATTTTATTTGTAGGTTGTTTTATAATTATTCAATTTTAGAAGTTCTTTATATACTTTGAGGCCAGGTTTGTAATCTGATATGTAATTTTATAAATATTTTCTCCTGCTCTGTGACGTATCTTCATCCCTTTAACAGTCTGTTTTAAAGAACAGTTTTTAAATTTGATGAACTTTAATTCATTCATTTTAGAATGGATCATACTTAGGATGCCATATTTAATAAGATTATTGACTCACTCAAGGTCACCAAGATTTTATTCTATGTTCTACTCAGAGGCTTATAGTTTATAATCTATTTTGACTTAATTTTTACATATATTCCAGCATGTTTTGTTGGAAAAACGAAACAAAACAACAACAACAACAACAAAACCCACCTCTTCTAAATTGCATCAGAATCTGTGACCAGAAAATCATTTATTTTATATGTTCAGGTCTCATGCTGGGCTCTCTACCTTGTCCCACTGGTCTATTGGTCAGTGCTTTTATAAATACTACGCTGTAGATGGTTCTTTATGGTGAGCCATGAAATTAGTTAGAGTGAGTTGTCCAATGTTCTTTATAAAAATAAATTTGGCTATTTTAGATTATTCGAATTTCCACTAACAAATTTAGATTCAGTTTTCAATCTCTACAAAAATTTATGCTGGGATTTTTATTGAGAATGCATTGAATATACCTATTTAGGGAAAATCTATTATCTTAACAATATTGAGTCTTTTAATCCATGAACACAGTCTATCCCACCATTTATTTAGGTCTTCTTTGGTGGTCTTCTTTAGTAATTTGAAGCTTTCAGCATACAGAATTTGCACGTATTTAGTTTCACTTAAACCGAAGTAATTACAGTAGCGCCTGTTATGCACAGGGGATCTATTCCAACACCCCCAGGAGATGTCAGAAACCATGGATACTCCTAGACCCAATTGCTATCAATAAGAATACATTTCTGTTTACGCCTTCAACCCCAAAATTCAATGTCTTTTCCATCCGAATTGAGCACTTATCACACACTATGGCTGTGACTTTTGTAGTTTGAGTTACAACAGCAAAAGTAGTATCAATTTATTTTTCCTTCTTTAGAATTGTATGGATAGAAGATTTGTTCTTAAGATCGTAGCATCTTCAAAATCCATTTTTTTCAATGTAAGTTGTGAACTTTCACATTTTTTCTTTAAAAAAGGAACGAGTTTATTTCTTCATTCACTTAACATTTGTCAGAATATTAGCAGCACAATTTTATAACAACTAAGTTTACTAAGATTTAAAAATATCTGGCTTTTTGTCTCTTTTTTTTTTCAACTGTTATTTTAGATTCTGGGGTTCATGTGCAATTTGTTGCCGAGGTATGTCGCATGATACTGGGGTTTGTACTATAACTGAATCCATCATTAAAGAAGTTTGCATACTATTCAATGGGTGGTTTTACAATCCTTGGCTCTCTACTTCCCGCCCTCTTGTATTCTCTAATGTCTGTTGTTCCTTTTTTGACTTAAAAGAAGCACTTTAATGCCTCCCTTTGGCAGAACCAAATTGCCAGCATTGCTAATCTTGTGCTTTGGAGCTACCATGGAGTATAATAAGGGCTACTTGGACACAGTCACTGCAGTATTATGACAGTTAATCTAATAACTGAAAAACCTGCTAAATGACTGCAGAGTAATAGCAGAGACAGCATGGAGATGCTAGACAAAGGGCTGACAGATTCATATCCCAGGTGGGACAGAATGAGATGGCATATGATTTCATCATGCTACTCAGAACAGCATGAACTGTTGTTTCTTTCTGGAATTTTTTCTTTCTGGAATGAGTTGTTTCTTTCTGGAATTTTTTCTTTCTGGAATGAGTTGTTTCTTTCTGGAATTTTCCATTTAATAACCACGGATAAGTGAGGACTACCGTAATGTATTATTGTGCTATAAAATATATTAAGTTTAGTTCCTAATAACTTGCCAGTGTAAAGATACACAATTAATTTTTTGTATGTTGACCTTGTATCCTGCAAACTTACTAAAATAACATTCCTTTTAGTAACTTTATATGTATTTTTTCATTTTATATTTAGAGAGTCATGTCATCTGAGAATAGAAATTGTGTAAATTTTTTCCAGACTTTGTGTTATTCATTTATTTTTCTTGATTGTATTATTGTGGCTAAGACCTCTAATGTGATACAAAATAAAAGTGGTGAATGACATTTTTGCTTTTTAAACTGAAACTTAGGGGAAAAGCACTTAGTTTTTGAATATAAATATGATATTAGATTTAAGATTTCTGTTAGATTTAAGACTCCATCTCAAACAAACAAACAAACAAAAAAAAAGATTTCTGCCCTTTATCAGGTAGAGTAAATTTCTTTTCATTCCCAATTTACTAAGGAGATTTTATAATAAATGTAATTTGAATTTTGACAGAAGCTTTTTCTCTAGATACTAAGATGATTTTATATATATATATATATATGTATATATATATGTTTATTTAGTTTGATCTGGCTTAATTCCATGAACTATATTGATTGATTTTCAAAGGTTAAACAAACCAGCCTTGCACTCTTGTGATAAACAACATTATGATGTATTATAATTTTATTTATTTTATTTTACTTTTTCTAATTTTTTTCTGAGACAGAGTTTTGCTCTGTCATCCATGCTGGAGTGCAGTGTTGCGATCTCAGCTCACTGCAAACTCCACCTCCCCGGTTCACACCATTCTCCTACTTCAGCCTCCCAAGTAACTGGGACTACAGACGCCCGCCACCACATCTGGATAATATATTTTTTTTTTTTTTTGTATTTTTAGTGGAGACAGGGTTTCACCGTGTTAGACAAGATGGTCTCGATCTCGTGACCTCGTGATCCACCCACCTTGGCCTCCCAAAGTGCTGGGATTACAGGTGTGAGCCACACGCCCAGCCTATCATTTTTATTAATATTGCTTTATTTGATTTGTTCATACGTATGATTATCCAATACACTGAAGATAGGATGTTCTTCTTTCATGAAGGATATTGTTTTATCTCCTCATTATATCTGTGTAGTTTTGGTATCAGAGTAACACTGGTCTCACAATAAGTTGTGAAGTATTCCCTTCATTTCTATATTCAGAAACATTTAGTTGAGAATTGGTATTTTTTGCTTAAATATTTAGTAGAATTAGTTATTATGCCATTATTATGCCAAAGAAAGCCATCCAGATCTTTACTTTCCTTAGGAAAATTTATTTTATAACAACAGTATTGCTGTTTAATTTACATATTAAACATGTTCATTTTAAATGTACATTTTAATGATTTTTAGCAAATTTACAGTTGTGCAGACATTACCACAATCCAATTTTGAATCATTTCTATTACTGCTGAAATGTACTTATTGTCCATTAGCAGTCATTTTCTTGTCCTATATGCCTTTCAGTCATCCACGAATTTATTTTCTCTATCTGTAAATGTGCCATTTCTGGATATTTGGTTTAAAGTAGAATTTATTTAATGTTGAAATATTCAATTTTGGTTTCATTTTACTCACTAGCATAGCAAATATTTTTCCATTCTTTTAATTTTTAACTTGTATAGTTTTGGCAGCTGGTTTCTTTCATGTAGCATGCTTCTAAGGTGCATTCATGTTGCAGCATATGTCATTAGTCTATTTTATTTTGAATATATTCCACTGCATACATTTACTACATGTTGTTTATTCATTTGCCAGTCAGTGAACATATAGATCATTTTCAGATTGCACTTATTAAGAATAATGCCATTAAACACCAATGTACATATCAGTGTATATACGTAGGTTTTTAATTCTCTTGGATTGATAACTAGGAGTGAAATTGCTGATTCATGTGGTCAATTTGTGTTTATTTAAAACATAACCAATTTCTTTTTCAAAGTGGCTGAAAAATTTTGCATTTCAAGTAACTCTACAAAGTTGCCAACACTTTTTATTGTCTCTCTTTCTGTCTTTCAATTAATGAGGCAGGAGAATCACTTGAACTCAGGAGGCAGAAGTTGCTGTGAGTGGAGACTGCACCATTGCACTCCAGCCTGGGCAACAAGAGTGAAACTCTGTCTTAAAATAATAATAATAATAATTAATTTAATATTTTATTTTATCTTCTTATTGATTTAGTTGCTTCATTATTTTACTGATTACCTTAATGTTCATAATATATGTCTATAGCTTATCGATGACCATCTTTTAATAGAACCCTAGAGTGGTATACATCCATTTCTCCTCTCCTGAGTTTTTGGATACTATAGAGATGTAGTAGCCACAAAACGTTGTTATTATTTTTGTTTAAACTGTCATTTTTAAATGGATTAAATAATAAGAAAATTGTATTTACTCATATGGTTGTCACTACCCTTTATTTCTCTGTATAGATTCATATTTCCATCTGATGTCATTTGCATTCCCCCTGAAAAACTTCCTTTAACATTCCCTATAGTGCAGATTGCTAGAGATGATTTCTTCAGTAATTCTACATCTATAATTGTCTTTTTCACTTATTTTGAAGGATATTTTTATTATGTATAGAATTTGGGATCATCCATTGTTTTTGTTATTGTTTTGGCATTTTAAAGATACTGCTCTCCTGTCTTATCACTTGCATTTTTTCCAGTATTAATCAGCTGCCTTCCTTATCTTTGTTACTCTCTGTACAAAAGTGTCTTTTACCTATGAGTGCTATTAAAATTTTGACTCCGGCCGGGCGCGGTGGCTCAAGTCTGTAATCCCAGCACTTTGGGAGGCTGAGACGGGCGGATCACGAGGTCAGGAGATCGAGACCATCCTGGCTAACACAATGAAACCCCGTCTCCACTAAAAATACAAAAAAAAATTAGCCGGGCGTGGTGGCGGCGCCTGTAGTCCCAGCTACTCTGGAGGCTGAGGCAGGAGAATGGCGGGAACCCGGGAGGCGGAGCTTGCAGTGAGCCGAGATCGCGCCACTGCACTCCAGCCTGGGCGACAGAGCGAGACTCCGCCTCAAAAAAATAAATAAATAAATAAAATAAATAAATAAATAAAATTTTGACTCCATCACTGATTTTCAGCATTTCGATTATGTTTTTATTTGGCATAGTCCTCTTTGTATTTTAGTGCTGAGGATTTGTTGAGATGTAGTTTCATGATTTTCATCAAACTTAGAAAACTTTATTCCATCATGTCTCCAATTATTTTTTCTGTCTTCTGATCCCCTTTTCTTCTTCTTCAGAGACTCCAAATTCAAAGTATATGAACTCACCTGAAGTTGTTTCAAAAATCCCTGATGTTCTCATTTTTTTATTCTAATTTTTTGTTTATTATTATGGACTGAGTTCAGTTACATTTTCATCTGTAATGTCTAATCTGCTGTCAACCTTATTCAGGGTATTCTCCATCTCAATGTAGTTTTTCATCCTAATGTAGGTTGATTTGGGTCTTTTTAATACATGTCCCTGACTTTTCTGCAGACAGCAGACAGTTATAATACATGTTTTTAATGTCCATTTATGCATATTTGAACACTTGTGTAAATACTGTCAATTCTGGGTACTTTTAATTGGCTAAAATCATCATTATGGTTTCTGTTTTTCTGCTCCTGTTTATGCCTAGTCATCTTTCAATATTTGATGTGCGTTTTACTTTTTGGTGCTAAGTATATTTGGGTTTCTATAAACATTCTTAAACTTATTTCTGGTTGCAATTAAGTTAGTTGAACAGATTAACCCTCTAAGTTCTGCACGTGAGGTTTCTTTGGCAGATCATGGCATTGCAAGGTGTAAAGCTAATCATTCCTCGTTGTGAATTATGATTAAAAACTTATGATACCAGTGAGCTTTTGCTTTGTTCAAGTCTAGTAGGCACTATTCATAGCTCTCTTAAGATGGTAATCGGCAGTAATCATGTGACTTACATGGTTTGTTTCTGCCTCTTTTGTATTATTGTCCTCCATTTCTTGATGTTCAGTGTAACCAGAGTTATATATTTTGTATTTTGCTCCTGTTTCAGATGAGAAAGTAACTTGGATTCCATAACTATATATTGGCCAGAGGCAGAAAAATGTATTTATTATTTTTATTATTTTATTATTCCTCATTTATAATTTTGTTATTCCTAGACTTGGCAGCATCCTTCTTTAACCTCAGAATCCCAAACGTAAGTGAACACTCAAGCAAAGTATGACCACAGTGAGAGAAGGTCTCTCTCAGCCTCTGTTCTGTATAGTACTCATTAATTAAACTAAGACTAGACTTGTATTAGTAATATCACAGCATTAACTGAATTTTATATCTCTTCGCTAGCAGAGGTGACTTACTCTGGTCTCATTTTTAATCAGACATCAAAAAATACCCAGAATATAATTCAGTATTCCAAACATTTATGTTTTGATCAGTCCGGAGTTCAGCATAATCATTTGCATGCTTGCCAGAACTGCATTTCTTATCCTTTGCCCACTTTTTGATGGGGTTGTTGTTTTTTTCTTGTAAATTTGTTTGAGTTCTTTGTAGGTTCTGGATATTAGCCCTTTGTCAGATGAGTAGATTGCAAAAATTTTCTCCCATTCTGTAGGTTGCCTGTTCACTCTGATGGTAGTTTCCTTTGCTGTGCAGAAGCTCTTTAGTTTAATTAGATCCCATTTGTCAAATTTGGCTTTTGCTGCCGTTGCTTTTGGTGTTTTAGACATGAAGTCTTTGCCCATGCCTATGTCCTGAATGGTACTACCTAGATTTTCCTCTAGGGTTTTTATGGTATTAGGTCTAACATTTAAGTCTCTAATCCATCTTGAATTAATTTTCGTATAAGGAGTAAGGAAAGGATATGAACAGACATTTCTCAAAAGAAGACATTCATACAGCCAACAGACACATGAAAAAATGCTCATCATCACTGACCATCAGAGAAATGCAAATCAAAACCACAATGAGGTACCATCTCACACCAGTTAGAATGGCGATCATTAAAAAGTCAGGAAACAATAGGTGCTGGAGAGGATGTGGAGAAATAGGAACACTTTTACACTGTTGGTGGGATTGTAAACTAGTTCAACCATTATGGAAAACAGTACGGCAATTCCTCAAGGATCTAGAAATAGATGTACCATATGACCCAGCCATCCCGTTACTGGGTATATACCCAAAGGATTATAAATCATGCTGCTATAAAGACACATGCACACGTATGTTTATTGCGGCACTATTCACAATAGCAAAGACTTAGAATCAACCCAAATGTCCATCAGTGACAGACTGGATTAAGAAAATGTGGCACATATACACCATGGAATACTATGCAGCCATAAAAAAGGATGAGTTTGTGTCCTTTGTAGGGCCATGGATGCAGCTGGAATCCATCATTCTTAGCAAACTATCACAAGAACAGAAAACCAAACACCGCATGTTCTCACTCATAGGTGGGAACTGAACAATGAGATCACTTGGACTCGGGAAGGGAACATCACACACCTGGGCCAATCATGGGGAGTGGGGAGAGGGGAGGGATTGCATTGGGAGTTATACCTGATGTAAATGACGAGTTGATGGGTGCTGACGAGTTGATGGGTGCAGCACAGCAACATGGCACAAGTATACATATGTAACAAACCTGCACGTTATGCACATGTACCCTAGAACTTAAAGTATAATAATAATTAATTAATTTAAAAAAACTGCATTTCTATCTATACATTCTGAGATAATATTTACCTTTTAAAGTCATCTAACATAGTTGTCTAACAAATAAAAATTATTTATAAATGTTGATAAATCTCTTACCTATTGTTGTGTAGTTTTTCACAGAATGTCTCTTTATTTCCATGAGTAATATGTTGTTTTAATATATATTTTAAAAAACTATTCTCCTATCATGCTGACTTGTCAAGATAATTTGAAATTCTAATTGTGTTATGCAGCTATCCCTCCAGTTTCATTGTCATGTGAAAATTTAATTAACATGGTATATTAATCAAAATGACTACTATATATGAATCAAAATGACTCATAAAACACGTTCAATGTGGGAGTTTATTAAACCAAAAGCGTTTACAACATATCGGAATAATTTTATGCAAATACAAAACAAATACATGTTGAACAGGACAAGGGTGACAAGCTAGACAATCAGACAAGTTAAATAAGTTTGTTGTCAGTGAAGTTATTTTTCAATATTATATTTATGCTATTTCAGAATGTACTAAGCTATTGTTAGACAAAAACTTCTGTAACAAAGAACAGTGGAAAGTTTTCATGGGCATATTTACATTTAGAATACAATTTTCATTTGCAAAATTAAATTATTATGGAGAGCAGCCTGAAATAATTAAATAGAGCATGAAATAATCAGTGCTGTATTTCTTGAGAGATTATACTTCACATATTATATGTTTATGATGGGTATATGTGTCCGGGTATATTGAAAGGTATGATTAAATAATTTTAAAGTTGCCACAGTTGTGAATATGCTGACATAACATTATTTTATATCCTCTCACTCATTCAACTGTTAGATGAAAAATGATGGTCAAACACTGTAAAAAAAAAAAAAAAAAAAAAAGAATGCTGCATTTTTTGTAGGAAAGAGGGAGGTGATGATTTGTGCTTGCCTCTGCTAAAAATGAAACAGAATCACAAATAACAAAATTATTCCATGTAGTGGAAAAGGTAGATGTATACAGGGCAGGAGTAAAATGGATATTTCTCTAATGTACCTTATGATTTTAAATTTCACATCATATGAATCCATTACTCCGTCAAAAAACAAAACTTCATTTAAGAATAATACTATAGAAAAAAGATTTTGACAGCCTATAAGATACAGTCTTTCATAGACACATCTTTGGGAAAAGTATTCCCTTCTGCCAATATAGCCATAATTTGTATATTTAGAAAAGCTGTCTCAGCATATATGTAACTGTGGCAATTTTAAGAAGATTTAATCATACCTTTCAATAAACACGGACATATACACCAATCATAAACATATAATGTATAAAGTATAGTGTCAAGAAATACAGCACTGATTATTTCATGTTCTATTAAATTATTTCAGGCCGCTCTCCATAATAATTTAATTTTGCAAATGAAAATTGTATTCTAAATGTAAATGTGGCCATCAAAGCTTTCCACCATTCTTTGTTACAGAAGTGTATGTATAACAATAGCTTACTATATTCTAAAATAGCATAAATATAATATTGAGAAACTACTTCACTAAGAACAGTTTCATTCTTATGTAACTAATGAAGATGAAGACTGAGAAGAAAAGTAATGTAGAATCAGGTAAAATAGCTAATAGTAAGCATATTCTTGGATAGAACTCTTGAATAAAAAATATATGTAACTTGTTCACAGTTACTGTATGGGTAATTTTTATAATATAATTCTGGGAGTTAACAAAGACTTTCAATATCTTAATATGGGGTATTGCTTTTCCAAATTATACACAAGAAAATACTAGAGATCTAGTTATAAAAAATAAAAAGTGTGTAGCAATATGAAAATTATGTGTTACAAAGAAGAAAATTCAGGTTAGATAAGAATATTTGATGGTAGTAATCAAGCCGACCACTGTTAACGTTAAATACAGCAGTGTTCTTTACTACCTTATCATTATTTCAAATGCAAAAATTTGCTAAGCATACTAATTTGCTAAATAAAAAGATAATACAATTACCTATTTTCTGTTTTTACTGTAAACCACTACCTACATGAAAATTTATGAAGAAATGTTTTCACTTTCCAGTATTTTTTTAGAAAGTATCACTTTATATATGTGCTTTGATTTTAAATACAGTTGATTAAATGACATTTCTCTACAGGCCATAAGGATTTTGTATTACCCCCTATTAACACTATGTTTACACAAAGTGTGACCAAAGGGTCATTAAAAAGTATCTTCTTTTAGCTTTCCTCTACTTCATTTACAGGCAAAAGGATCAGTTTTTTTTTATTTTTTTATTTTTTTTATTTTTTTATATTTTTATTTTTATTTATTTTTATTTTTTTAGATAAAATTTCGGGATTGTGATTACGTTGAGGAATCCTACAGGATATGGAGTCCAGTAATTACTAGGTAAAATAATCATAGAAAGAAGCACATGAACTTTGTTTTTGGGCTTCTTGGAAGTCTGAAATATAATCAGGATTAATTTCCGATATAAAAACATTTGTGCGATGTTTCAGACACCCTTAGTTTCTCTCTTCTCATTATTATTTTTGCCATTCTTTTTTAGTAATACAGTCTCAAGTTCTAGATGGACATATAACCAACTGCCCAGCTCAAGGTTACACATTTTCCTTGCAGACAAGTGTGAGTTTCACACAGTGAGATGTAAGTTGAGGTGTTGTGTACAATTCCAAATGATATATACCAAATAATGAAATTAGAGCCTTATAGCCTACCATACACAAAAATCAACTCAAAATGGATTGAAGATCTCAACCGAATACCCAAATCATACAATTCTTAGAAGAAAACATAAGGGGAAAAGCTCCTTGACATTAACCTTGGCAATGATTTTTTGGATAGTGTTACATGCACAGGCAACAAAAGTAAAAATAATTGAGATTGTATCAAACTAAAAGCTCTCAACACAGCAAAGGAAATAACAAAATGAAAAGGCAGCATATGGATTAAAGTAATATATATTTGGGTCATGTAGCTGATAACGGTCAATATTCAAAATGTATAACACAGCTCAATAGCAAGAAAAAAATGAATAGCCGCATTTGAAAATGGGTAAAGGACTTTAACAGACATCTTTCCAAATCAGACATAAGAATGACTCAAACATATATGAAAAGGTATTCAATATCAGTAATCAGAGAAATGCAAATCAAAACCACTGTAACTTACCACCTCATACCTGTCAGGGTGGCTAATATCAAAAAGACAAGTCCTAACAAGTGTTGACGAGTATGTGACGAGAAGGGAATCCTTGTACAATATTCGTGGGAATTGGTGGGAACGTAGATTGATGAAATCACTGTGGAACAAGTTTGGATATTCTTAAATAAATGAAAAGAAGATTTTTTTGTCATCCAACAATCCCTCTTCTGTGTACATATCTGAAGGAAATTAAGTCTCCACCTCATAAAGATATCTGCATGTTGGCCGGGCGCGGTGGCTCAAGCTTGTAATCCCAGCACTTTGGGAGGCCGAGACGGGCGGATCAGGAGGTCAGGAGATCGAGACCATCCTGGCTAACACGGTGAAACCCCGTCTCTACTAAAAAATACAAAAAACTAGCCGGGCGAGGTGGCGGGCGCCTGTAGTCCCAGCTACTCGGGAGGCTGAGGCAGGAGAATGGCGGGAACCCGGGAGGCGGAGCTTGCAGTGAGCTGAGATCGGGCCACAGCACTCCAGCCTGGGCGACAGAGCGAGACTCTGTCTCAAAAAAAAAAAAAAAAAAAAAAAAAAAAAGATATCTGCATGTCCACTGCAGCAGTATTCACAGTATTGAACTGTGGTATTAAAACATTGGAAGTGTCTGTTGATAGATGACTCAATAAAGAAAGTGTGGTATTTATGTGTGTGTGTGTGTGTGTGTGTGTATATATATATGTATATATCACCGAAGATGCAGAGATAAGCCACACAGATATAAATCCTGGAAGTAATGAAGCATATATTTTAGTGAGGTATTCAAAAATAGCCAGGCAAACAGAAGTGATAAGACGCAGTAGGTTAAAGTGGAAAAATGTGATGGGAGGAGTGGGACTGTTTCAGATATCATGGTCAGGTAAGGCAACAATTTAAAGGACATAGCAAGTTTCTCTAGAGAGGACACAGGAAGAAGATACTGGTCAGGGCCGAGCTCTCTGAGCAGACAGCTCATTGTGAAAAGCTAAATAAAGCAATGAGCAAAACACACGAAGATCCTGCTGAGAACACGTCGGGGTGAAGGATCAGAAAGTGTAAAAGCCTGTGTGTGCAGCAAAGTCAGTGTGGTTAAGAAACGGCAAAAGGATGACTGAGAATAAAGCAGAGATTGAGCTGAGTACTGAAAGAGAAGCAAGAACCAGAGAGGTCTTCCAGACCGTGTTGGAAAGGTAGAATGTGTTCTGCGTCATATAAGGAGCTGTTGAAGAGATTTGAGAAGGAATGTCTCACAGTTTGATTTTCATTTAAAAAAAAACATGACTCTGGCTTCTGTGTGAAGAATATCTTTTGGGAAATAAAGCCAGAAGACTGAAAGCAGACGTACCCATAAGATTTGCATGTCAGCAGTCCAAAATAGAGAGGATAGTGGTTTTGACAAAGGAGACAAAAGAGGGGCCGAGTGCGGTGGCTCATGCTTGTAATCCCAGCACTTTGGGAGGCTGAGACAGGTGGATGGCCTGAGGTCAGGAGTTCGAGACCAGCCTGGCCAACATAGTAAAACCCCATCTCTACTAAATACACAAAAATAGCTGGGTATGGTGGTGGGTGCCTGTAATGCCAGCTACTCGGGAGGCTGAGGCAGGAGAATCGCTTGAACCTGGGTCATGGAGGTCACAGTGAGCCCAGAATGTGCCATTGCACTCCAGTCTGGGCAACAAGAACCTCCATCTAAAAAAAAGAAGAAAAAACGAGGACTCTGGAAACGTAGGATTATTATTTTGGATATATGTTGAAGGATGAATCAATGAAACTTGCTAGAAGATTGGTTTATAGAAAGAAGGTATGAATAAATATTTTAACTGCTTTATTGAGATATAATTCACATACCATACAATTCATCCATTTAAATATACAATGCAGTGGTTTTTAATATATTAACAAGAGCTGTGCCACCACAGTCAATTTCAGAATTTTTCCATTATCCCCAAAAGAAACTCTGAACCCTTTCACTCTCACCACTGAAAGGCCTAATCCACCCCTCTAGGCAATTACTAACCTACTTTCTGCCTCCAAAGATTTGTATATTCTGAGCATTTAATGTAAATGCAACCATATAAAATGTAGTCTTCTGTGACTGGCTTTTTCACCAACCATATGTTTTCTGGGTTATTAATGTTGCAGTATGTATCACTGCTCCATTCCTTTCTAAGGCCAAATAAAACTTTACTGTACGGATCCATTTGCCTTTAAAATCGGTTAAGGGAAGAAAACAGAAGAAATATGCATGTATTCTGTTTTCGACGATTATATAACTGTCTTTACTAGGTTCTTTGTGTGAGTTTGAATTACTTTCAGAATGTACTTGCTTTCTGACTGATGAACTTCCTTTCTGCATTTCTTATAACACAGGTCTGCTAGAAACACATTTGCTCAGTCTTTGTTTATCTGGGAATGCCTTTATCTTGCCTTCATTTTTAGGATAGTTTGCTGCCTATAGTCCTCTTGGTTGGCTTTTTTTTTTTTTTTTTTTTTTTTTTTTTTTTTTAAATCTGAACACTTTGAATTTGATGTTCTGCTAACTTCTCTGTTGTTTCTGATGACAGGCCAGCTGTTAACCTTATTAAGCATTCCTTATAACCAATGAGTCATTTTCCTCTTGCTCCTTTCAAGATTTTCTCCTTGTCTTTGACTTTCATCATTTTTAGCATGATACATCCATGTGTGGGTCTCCTTGTGTTTATCTTATTTGAAGTTCTCTGAGTTTTCTGAATATGTACATTATTGTTTTTCAATACATTTTAAGGAATTTTTAGTCATTACTTTTTTGAATATATTTTCTTCTCCTTTCCTCTACTCCAGTATTCCTATTACACACATGTTCACATCCTCAATGGTGTCCTACAGTTCTCATTTTTTTTTCATTCTTTTTTCCCTCTGCAGATTTTATAATCTCTATTATCTTTAATATCATTAATTCTTTTTTTCTTCCAGTTTAAATCTACTGTGGAACACTTTAGGAATTTTTTTTTCAGTAAGTATAATTCTCAACTGCAGAATTTTCATGTGATTCACTTATAATTTATATATCTTTATTGACATCTTCCATTTGATTAGACATTTCATCACACTTGCATTTAATTCTTCTAAATAGTTTTCTTCCATTATTTGAACGTATTTATAAAGTTTACTTTGAAATCTTGGTTAAGTCTGACATTTTATCATTCTCACAAGCAGTTTCTATTGCCTGCTTTTTTCCTCATTTATGGGTCAGACTTTTCTGTGGTTTTTAAAACATTTATCTTATAATTTTGTTCAACATTGGGAAGTTGAGGTAATATATTTTAAGAAATCTAGATAATCCCAGCTCTAGATTTCTCCACTCCCCAACTCTTAGAACTTGTTGTTTACTTGTTTATTTGTTTGATGATGAACTGGATTAATGTATTAAAGTCTATTTTTATCCTTTGCCTCTTCCCTGACCCACAGTTCCTCAGAGGGTACAGTCTCAGGCATGTGTACTCAGCCACCCTAGACTGACAGTGGTTTTAGCAGTGCTCTGTTTGACTTCTCTTTCCCTGACCCAGATCCAGCTGATAAACTCTACCAATTGCTGGCTGATTTTCGGTTGTTTCCAGAAATGCTCTGGGGCATGAATTGCTCCATGGACTGATCCAATTAAATCCCAACTTTTTTCCAGGGATAGTTTCTCAGCTCAGTTTCAAAATTTGTTCTGACTCAGAGCTCTTAACTGTTTCTTTCCCTGGCTCTCTTGCTAAACTAGCTACCCTGTAGCCTAGCAATATGTCTCCGATGAAGTTTTGGTCTCCTTTTAATTACTTTCATCACAGCATTATTTTATAAAGTACCTTTAGGTTTGAACTTCTTCTAGCACTGTTGCAAATAAAGCTTTCATTTGAACAGGCTTCACAGTCCCCTGTTTTACAGCTTGCCTCTCTCCTTGGGCAAAATATCTGCACTACAGCTCTGTATCTGAAAGCAGAAAAAGTGGTAAGTTTCTCTCAGTAAAATCTCTGCATAGGAACTGAGCACTTGTCATGGTAGGAGTTGGGGAGTGCCTTTAGTCTTCTTGACTAGCCTATCCTGGCCTGGACCCTCCATCTTATGAAAGAACCAGTGCCAGGGCCACTGGACTTGAGAAATGCTAACATCTCCCTCTGCTAGGAAGATACTGTGAGATAGATGAAGGATTCTTGTGTTCTTGGATGTACCTACATAAAGTGGAATTTCCATCATATTAGACTGGGATGGGAAGGAAGTAAAGGGCTTCATGGCTAAAATGATATAAACTCTCTCTGCTTCTATTGTTTTAATAAATTTTCTTCAATAAATATTTCTTCATTTGCTGCATGTCCTTTAGACAATTTCCTGAAGCATTAAATTGTTGTTTTTAAAGAAATTTTAAGCTATTTTGCTGGACAGCATGTTAGCCAACCTTTCACATTGTCATTACAGAAAAGGAACCTGAGACAAGGAACTCTATAGTGGTAGAGGGCTAAATTACTGGGGAGCACTGTGGCCCCATTTGATAAGAGGATTATAGAAAGAAAAAATAAATTGGCAAGCATGTGCAAATCAAAATTTGTATTGGGACAGACTAACATCCAATGCCTATTAGATCTCTAAACTAGTCATATAATTAGGAATGTGGATTCCAAGGTGAATATTACTGGACATGGTGAGAATTTGGGATTCAACATGTAGATATTATTTAAAGTCATGATCCTAAATGAGAGCTCCAAGATAAACGAGTATTAGTAGAGAAGGCATGCCCTCAAATTCATTTTTCGTTTATGCTGGAGATTTTTTACATACAACACGGTTCAAGAGTCTTTACTCTGAGCTCTGCAACATGTAAATATTAGAGAACAGAAAGAAGATGAGAGAGCAGGGATACAGGCAAAATGATTAGTAAGATAGAAAAGTTAAGAGAGTATGATTTCACAAAAGTACTATGAGAAATGCTTTTAAGGAAGAAGACAGTGTTTGAATGAGTCAGATGCTAGTGAGAGAGATCACATGAAATGAGGTCTGAAGCCATTGAATTTTGAAAAAAATTTAATGTATATGGTAGATATTGATAAATTCAATTGAAGCTGAGTAATGAGAATGAAAGTCAGATTTTTTAAATTTTTTATTTTATTTATTTATTTTTGAGAGAGTGACAGAGTCTTGCTCTGTTGCCCAGGCTAGAGTGCAGTGGTGTGATCTCAGCTCACTGCAACCTACGCCTCCCGGGTTCAAGCAATTCTCCTGCCTCAGCCTCCCAAGTAGCTAGGACTACAGGCATGTGCCACCACACCTGGCTAATTTTTTTTTTTTTTTGTATTTTTAGTAGAGACAGGGTTTCACTGTGTTAGCCAGGATAGTCTCCATCTCCTGACCTCATGATCCGCCCCCCTTGACCTCCCTAAGTGCTGGGATTACAGGTGTGAGCCAATGCGCTCGGCTGAAAGCCAGATTTGATTGATTGCTTGAAGTAGAAAAATTTTGTAGTGCAAATACATGACTAAAGCATTTGCTGTATTACATAGGTTGAAAAAAACTTAAATGTTATGAAGTCTAATTAAAAAACAAAATTACTACCCCTTAGCCAATATTAGTTGATGGAGACATAATGATAAAACATTTTATTGATATACCAATCATTAGTGTTGGGATGCTATATTTTATAAAATACTAAATCTTCATGCTCTTATATATTCTGGTATAGTTTTAAGTTAGAGGGACACTTTTGTGAAACACATTTTGTTCTAGTAATATCATGTAAACTGATCCAAAATCATGAAAGATTAAGCCTACATATGGAAGAAACATAGTTTAAGGTACTTCTCTTCTTAAACACTGCTTTCCTTTATTTGGAAAATACCTGTTTTTAATGCAAAACAATGCTAGCTACTTTTAAATAATGTACTTTTGAGGACCCATAGGTTAACGGTGATGCCTCTAGTGAGGAAGGAGCATTGATAACGTAATCAAACCATCCGTGTAGGTTTGGGTTGATCAGCTCTGTATGGTGTTTAGTATTTCCAATATATAATAATATTCTTTGGTACAGAAACTTTATATCTTATTCATTTTCATATATTTATCATTTAGCCTAATAATGCCTGAAACATAGTGGATGTTTAATAAACGACTTTTCAATTGATTGATAATACTCTGGATTACATAAGACTAAAAAAAAAATGATTTAAATATGACTTCAAAATAAATTAATGCTTCTTAGTTTCTAATTTATATCCAGGCCATAAGTGTATGAGTTATAAAAATGCTATTGGGGATGGCAATATTTTATCTCCTGCTGATATGAGATCACAGATAATCTGTACACATTTCCCTATGTAAAACTACACTCAGATCAAAATCCTAAAATCAGTAGTTACTCTTAAATATACATGAATCTGTTACATTTTTTAATCATTAGAATGATTTTTTTAAGATTCTTTGTTATTCGTGGAATTATATGAAAATGATGGGCCGGGCGCGGTGGCTCAAGCCTGTGATCCCAGCACTTTGGGAGGCCGAGACGGGCAGATCACGAGGTCAGAAGATCGAGACCATCCTGGCTAACACGATGAAACCCCAGCTCTACTAAAAAAAAAATACAAAAAATTAGCCGGGCGAGGTGGCGGGCGCCTGTAATCCCAGCTACTCAGGAGGCTGAGGCAGGAGAATGGCGTGAACCCGGGAGGCGGAGGTTGCAGTGAGCTGAGATCCGGCCACTGCACTCCAGCCTGGGCGGCAGAGCGAGACTCCGTCTCAAAAAAAAAAAAAAAAAAAGAAAATGATGATAGTTTTATCTCTAATTCTACTGTGCATAATGCACATAACGTCATTTACCTTTCGTTTTCTAATATAAATTGGTATTTACATATTGGCCTTGTATTCAGAGACCTTGGTAAGTTCACGTGTTAACTCTAAGTGTTTCTTTGTGAATTCCTTGGAGTTTTTACATAGAGTCATTTCATCTGTGAGTAACTTAGCTTTGTTTGTTTCTTTCTAGTTCTAAAAATATTCAATACTTTTATTTCATTCCAGTTTTATTCCTCTGGTTAGGACCTCCAGAATAATGTGGAATATAACTTAATAGGCATTGTTTTCTCCTTTCTTAGTTCACAGGGAAAGCTTTCAATATTTCACTGTTATCAAGTGTTTAATACATACATGTAGATTCCTTTAGAGGTTAGGATGGCAAGTTTGGTAAACGCTTTTCTCATGGGTGGTGGTAAATTTTGTGAAACAATTTTTGTAACTATGCTGCGATAATATTCTGTGTTCTCTTTCAAACTCTCAAGGTAGTTAAAATATTTATTGATTTTTCTAGTATAAACCACCTTTATATTCCCAGAGTAAATATAGTGTGAAAATGTTGTGCATAGGATTTTAATTTTATGAGAAAAATTATCTTGCAATTTTTATTTCATGTATTATCTCTGTTGAGTTCTGTGGCAAAATTCTACTAACCTTATGAAATCATTTGAAGAGTGTTCCCATTTTTATTCTGTTCTCAGTAAGAGATATAATTTTCTAATTATTTTCTTCCAGAAAACCTAGAATCTGTGTGTGTGTGTGTGTACATGTAAAAATTTTTAACTATTTCTGTAATTTCTATAATACTACAGAAGTATCCAGGTTTTCTATTGCTTATTAAGTCAATTTGGTAATATTTTGTAGGCATCTACTCACATCAACAAAAGTTTTAGATTTATAATATAAAGTTGCCGTGAAATATTTATACCATTTTAATACCTACAATATTTGTAATAATGTGTTTTTATTACTATTATTTGTGAATGTTTAATTTTTTTCTTTACGACACATTAGTCTTTTTTTTTTTTTTTTTTTCCTTGAGATGAAATTTTGCTCTTTGTTGCCCAGGCTGGAGTGTAGTGGCACGATCTCAGTTCACTGCAAACTCCACCTCCTGGGTTCAAGTGATTCTCCTGTCGCTGCCTCCCAAGTAGCTGGGATTACAGGCACCTGCCTCCCTGCTCAGCTAATTTTTGTATTTTTAGTAGAGACGGGGTTTTACCATGTTGACCAGGCTGGTCTTGAACTTCTGACCTCAGGTGATCCACCCCTCTCGGCCTCCAAAAATGCTGGGATTATAGGCATGAACCATCACACCTGGCCACACAATAGTCAGTTTTATTGCTTATTATAACACATCTACTTTTGTCATCACTGATCTAACATATTTTATGCTATATTTCATTAATTCCTGTTCTTGTCTTTCATACTGTAATATTTCATACTGTAATATTTCATACTGTAATATTTCATACTGTAATAGTTTCATACTGTAATAGTTTCATACTGTAAACTTTTATACTGTAATATTCTCTTCTCTTCTGCAAATTTAGAAGGAGCAGAGAGACCAAAGCATGAGTTGGACGAGTCCAGCTGGATGAGTAGATGAGTTTATTAGGGCTTCCATACAGGGCACTCCTGGATGGCAACATGACAGCTTTGGAGATCCTCACTGCCTCCTGTCTCTAAATCACTTTTAAGCTAATTTTCTGGTTCTTTGCCTACTGTGCTTGAGCAGTAAGACTGATTTTCCTGGTAGGTTCTCAGATGCTCTGCAGGATGTGTGGATTCTCAGGGAAACCTGCTGCTTGGCTGGGCATCATGGCCTTGGGTCACTGCACAGCCTTCAGGGTTCAATCAGTGGACGTATGCCCTTAAGCAAATTTGTGTGGAATCTGTAACACTACAGTCCATCCTGTTCTCTAGCTTTTGTATTCTTTCCTCCAATTTTGTGTGAGAGTCCCTGAGTAGAGTATGAGAGGAAGAACTATACAGGCCTATAAGTGTACCCACGGCTTGTGCATACAGGCCACATCTACAGTCTACTTAGCAGCATACAAAGGAGAAACTAACTGTATTTATGATGCCTGCTAGTAAAACATCTCTCCAATTTGAGGTTAGGTATGTAACCAATTTGAGAATGAGTCAGAAAAACCTAATTGGGCTATATGACGACTCTGAGTTAATAAATAATTTAAGGTATCTGTAAAACTACTTTGTTTATCAGGGATATAATTATAACAGGTGTATTAGTCTGTTTTCATGCTGCTAATAAAGACATGCCCAAGTCTGGGTAATTTATAAAGGAAAGATGTTTAATTGACTCACAGTTCTACATGACTGGGGAGGCCTCACAATCATGGCGGAAAACGAAGGAAGAGCAAAGGGACGTATTAGCAGCAGGCAAGAGAGCTTGTGTAGAGGAACTCCCATTTGTAAAACCATCAGATCTTGTGAGACTTATTCACTACCATGAGAACAATATTGGGGAAGCACCCCCATGATTCAGTTATCTCCACCTGGCCCTGCCCTTGTCACATGGAGATTATTACAATTTAGGGTGAGATTTGGGTGGGGACACAGTCAAACCATATCAAAGCCTTTAAGAGCTTATGTTGGTTCTCTGTTGATTTGGTGTTTGCAGATGCCCACCCACCTCTGGGTGGATACAATCTCCAGTGAGCCTGAGTTGTATAATTACTATTTCTATTGAAACAGTCACTCTAGTTCTGTCATTAGAAAAAGCACAGTATTTTAAGGCTTAAAATAAGGTAAGCACAGTATTACCATTTGATAGGGGGAGGTATCAATACACCCAACAATTGAACTTGTTGCTGATTGCTGTTGTAGTCACAGACCAATCCACAAAGACATGAGCAGCTGCCATGGTAGAAGGAACAACAATCTATAGTTGAAAACACAGGTGTTTAGTAGGGGGCCCTCATACATGTATCCATTTTTGTAACATTATTACCATTGTGTTTTCTCCCGTTGGCCCTATAAAGGAGGCCACTGTGGGCCTCAGGCGTGGCTTAGAGTGCCACACATGGCTTCCCTCCCTAGGAGGGGGCATTAATAGCCACTTGCTAAATTCAGGCCTTGCAAACACTATCCACTTTATGACTGCTCTGCAGGTATTGGTGCTGCCTCATGTTGATATTGTAAGTCTCTTAGACCTCTACCAAGCATAGCTGGAACCACCTCCCTTCTGGCAGTCTTCATGGCACCCTCCAGTGCCATAAAACCCATCTAGTATGGGGGCAGTGTCCAGGCTCAAATTCAGGTTCAGATAGCCATCGCCACTTGGCAGATCCATTGGTGTTCTCAGGAGCACAGTCTGGCCACCTGTTTCAGGAGCATGGCTTGGAGTTTCAGAGGTGACCCTGAGAGTTTGTCAGGCCTATTTTAAAGGCCATGCCAACCCTACATAGGGAGCGATGCCATGTGTGGTAGTGGGTGACTTATTTTAAGTTTGTATCCCTTTAGGGAGATTCTTAGTCCAGGGCCTTAAAGAGCATTCCTGGGAGAGTACAGGCAATTCAGTTTTTAACAGGTCATTCTTTTTTTTTTTTTTTTTTTTTTTCCATTGAGACTGGGCATGTCAGGTTATATGATAAATGGAACCGCCAGTCTATATTTTGTTCTAGTGCCCAGTGTTGGATACCTCCTTTCTAGACTCCTCAGTGTACCAGGCCCTAGTGTTATCAGTGGGGTCCCCATACGGTGGTTGGCCTGGTAGGTGGCTCCACTGCCATGCTGGCCCCATCCCTGCATTCAGAGTGAATAGGTCCAAGCACTTCCTGCAGTGCTTAAAGGACTAGTGACCAGGACACTCTTGTTATAGATAAGTGTATCATTTCTGCAGGTTGTGTAATTATGCCACCCTGGAGGTGGGCTTGGCTAGGAGGCCTTCAACTCGCCCTCACCCTTTTATGGGATTTTTATTGTGACAGTCTGTTTTTGGTGATGGGCTCTACTTGTTACAAGGCCCTATACGTGGCCAATAGTTGTTGCTCTAGGACTGTTTGGTGGGATTCTGCCTCCTTCCATAATTGAGACAAAAACCCTGCAGGTACCATTCTCATTGGTTATTTTTGCCACAAATCTCATTATATCTCTGTGGCATCTCTATTGACTTCTAATACAAAAGAGTGCTGTGGCAGAGAGGCCCCTAGTGCTTGGGCTAGTTTCACCGATATTTTTGGTTCATCAAATACCTCTTGCTCTGTATATGTGCAGTGATGATTTTTTTTTTTTTTTACTTTTTATTTATTCGGGTGTAAAATGGGTAGAGGGTTTATACCAAGTGAGGAATGAGTATCTTCCAGTTGCCCAGTAAGTATAAGAAAACCTGGAGTTAGTTTTCTGTGTGAGGAACAGGCTGCTGTGTATCGTGTTACCAATGACACTTAGAGTATGTTTCATGTCTTACCCATCTGGGAGCTCTCAGGAACTTGATGACTATGCTAAGCCCCTATATATTTTGGGGATTACCTTCCCATTTCCTGTCTTTCAGGCCATCCATGACTATTTGTATTGCAGTCTCCTGATTTGTAAGATACTCTGAAGTTAGCATGTTATCATTAATGTGGTAAAACAGGGAGACTGAGGTGGTTAAAGAGAGTCTAGACAGGTCCTGTGCAACCAGACTGTGACAGGTAGTGGGGCTGTGCAGGTACCTTTGTGGTAGCTCCTGGAAAGTCCATTGTAGGCCCTCCTAAGCAAAGGCAAACTGGTCTTGTGAATCTTTTGCTAAAGGGATACTAGAAAAGGTGTTAGCCTGAGTCATTCACAGTGTGGATGCTTTCTAGCTTAAGGACCACTTGTTTTAACAATTGAGCAATATTGGATATGGCTGCATGTACAGGGGGCACCACATGGCTTAGGTTATGATAATTTACCGTCATTCTCTAGATGCCATCTGGCTTTTTCACAGAACGCACGGAACTTTTGAAAAGGGGGCTTTCGGCTGAGCTGAGAATTTGTATCTTATATAATTTCTGGATTGTTTGGGTGGTTTTAGAGTGGCCCCCTGGCAGATGATATTGCTTTACATTTACTGCCTGCCTGGGCACACATGGGCATTTTTGCTGCTGATTCAGAAAATTCATCTGTTTTCACTTAACCAGTAGTATCAAATTAGCCTTGCTTATCAAAATATCAAAAAAAAAAAAAGATCCAATAGCCTTTATCTCGGAACTATAATCATGAGAAAGCATCATAAACTCATTATTTTATAAAAGACAACTGTATCTAAATTATTTCTAACAAAATTGGGACCTGTTCACATGGTTTGCTAACCTCAATAGATAATCTATTGAAGGCTATGGACCAAAATTTTAAGTAAGGCAGGTGCTATAGCAGTTGTATTCTAAAAATCTCTTTTACTTTTTATTTCCTTTAGCTTCAAATGTTTTCAATGTTTACATTTAGCTAGAACTGACTGAACTGTATAAGAAAAACAAAATCGGCCAGCCACAGTGGCTCACGCCTGTAATCCCAGCACTTTAGGAGGCCAAGGCAGGCAGATCATCTGAGGTCAGGAGTTTGAGACCGGTGTGGCCAACATGTTGAAACCCCGTCTCTACAGAAACCACAAAAATTAGCTGGGTGTGATGGCTCATGCCTGTAATCCCAGCTACTCAGGAGGCTGAGGCAGGAGAATCACTTGAACCCAGGAGGAAGAGGTTGCAGTGAGCCGGGATCACGCCACTACACTCCAGCCTGGGTGACAGAGTGAGACTTCCTCTCAAAAAAAAAAAAAAAAAAAAAAAGCAAAAAAAAAAGAGAAGAAAAACAAAATCTCCAAGTGGCCTTGATTTGGCAGTAACATTAACAGTGAGTTTTATCTCAAGACTAGTAATTTATAAACAGACTCAAAGCAGATAGAAAAGGAAACAGAGCCACGGGGTGCGGTGGCTCACGCCTGTAATCCCAGCACTTTGGGAGGCCGAGGTGGACGGATCACGAGGTTAAAAATACAAAAATAATTAGCCCGGCGCGGTGGCGGGCACCTGTAGTCCCGGCTACTCGGAGGCTGAGGCAGGAGAATGGCGGGAACCCGGGAGGTGGAGCTTGCAGTGAGCCGAGATCGCGCCACTGCACTCCAGCCTGGGCGACAGAGCGAGACTCCGTCTCAGAAACAACAACAACAACAACAAACGAAAGGAGGAAAAAAAAAAAAAAAAGGAAAGGAAACAGATAGCTTTAAAATATTTTACTTAACTCTATACTTGCAGGTTAACCGTTTGAGCTCTGATTTTTTTGTTGTTCTAACTTGCTCATCAGTTAAAATACGTGCACAAGAAAGGGCTATAATATGTAACCATCTGAATTTCTAGAAAATCTGGCATGCCTTCGATCTTTTGCAGGAGTTTCAATCCTTTCTTCCTTCCCTGCTCTCAGTAGCCAGCCTTGCTGCAACAACAGCACATTTGGTATTCTTATGATTCTTTAATATCATAGCTTTTTGCGATAGGTCCCTAGTCCCCACTGGCATTTTCCAAGTGTCCCTGTACTCACCTGGCAATCCACAGAAGTCAAGCAGCCAGGCAACTCCACTCCACATGCATGTTGCTGACCACCCTGGCATTTCCCCCACAGATGCTCCTTCCCAGTGACTTATTGCTTAGTCTCTACGATCCTTGTCTGTATACCAGTCGTTACACAAAAACCTTGCTGATGGAATGTGTCCTGCCCCCCAAAACTAGGAAGGAGCTCGGAGACCAAAGAATGACTTGGACAAGTCCAGCTTGATGTGTTTGTGAGTTTATTAGGACTTACATACAAGGCACTCCTGGATGGTGCAGGACAGCTTTGGAGGTCCTCACTGCCCCCGTCTCTAAATTGCTTTTAAGCTAATATTCTGGCTCTTTGTGTACTGTGGTTTAGCAATGAGACCGTTTTGCTTGATAGCATCTCAGATGCTCTTTGTAATGTTTGGGGTCTGACACCTGCTCCTGGGCTGGGTACCATGGTCTTGGTGCCCTACCCACTGGAGGCCAGAAGGGTTCAAGCAGTGGACATATGCCCTTGAGTAACCTGGTGGGGGACCCATTACTGCATATATTTTGAGAATTTATGTTTTTGTCCTTTTATATGTATTAATTTCTAACTTGTCAACTTAAATGTTGGACTACTAATATTAAGATTTCTAATATAGTCATTTAAGGACATACATTTCTTAGTACTGACTTGGTAATATTTCACAAGTTTTGACAATAATATTGTAATTATTCAGTTTGAAACACTTTCTAATTACAATTATTTAGAATTTGGTTCATGGCTTATTTTACAGTTTTTAAATTACAAACATAAAACTTACTACTTTTTTTGTTTTTCATTTCAATATTAATCATGCTGTGGCCAGATAAAAAGTTGTGTAATTTCCATGATGTAATATGTTAAAATTTGCATTATGCCAGAATTATAACCTGCCTTGTAAAATATTCAATTGAAAAGGAGTACTTTATGGTAGTTGGATTAAGGTTCTGTATGTGACCAGTATGTTAACGCTGATAATAATGTTTTGTTTCATAATTTACTTTTTTGTGTATACTACTGAGAAAGCATTTTGTAATCTCCTATTAAGATACAGGATTTGATGTTTTCTTTCTATTGTTTGGTCCAATGTTGCTTTGTGTTTTGAAAAGCATGCATTCATAATGATGCAAAATTTGAAATAGATTCATGGTGATTCTAGTTTTTGTTGTTATGAATAACACCTAATAGATACAGTAATGCTTTGTAACTACAGGTATACCAGCACAGTTCCATTTAGTATTTGCATAATATATCATTTCCTATCTCATCAATTTAATTATTTTTGAATTTTATGTTTTAGTCTTGTGTGATATAAACTCCCAATGATTGAATTTGTTTTTGTATCTGGCTGGATAATAATTGACTTTTAACCTGGAGTGTTTAGTCCATTTGTGTTTAGTGTAATTAGTGACATATTTGAGTATTTCATGTTCTTTTCTACCTCCTTTTTTGTTTTGTTCTCTTGCCTTGTAGCATTTTTTGGATTGTCTGTTATTTTTATTAATTATGTTTTTAAACATACTAATTTAGAATTCTTCTGTTATTTTAGTAGTTATGCTAAAAGGAACAGTAAAAACTTGATTTACAAAAGTCTATTACTTTGTATCTTAAGATTGGGATAATGCAACCTCAGAATGCATAACCTCTAATTTATTCTTTTCCCAGTTTATATACCATTACTTATGTGCATTTTTCCCTATATTTCTCAAACTGAGACACTATTATTGCTTTTTATATTCAGTACTTCTTACATCTCCTCACATTTTCCCACTACAGTTAAAAAGGATTCCTTCCCATATCTCTGATTTTTGTGCAGTCTTCATTTCCTTTTTTATGAAAATAGTCTTTTATAATTTTCTTCACATAAATTTGTTTATGATTAGTTCTCTCAGGTTTTATTAGTCTGTAAATATCTTTGGGCATTCAACCTTGGACGATAATTTTGCTAGACATAAAATCCAAGAGATTGGTATTTAACATTTTTTTCTTCTAGACCATTGAAGATATCTTTTATAGGTTGAATGATATGCCCCTCAACCCACCCCAAAATTAATATGTTGAAGTCTTAATGTTCAGTACCAAAATGTGTCCTTATTTTGGTATAGGATCTTTTTTTTTTTTTTTTTTTTTTTTTTTTTTTTTTTTTTTGTTGAGACAGAGTCTCCCTGTGTCGCCCAGACTGGAGTGCAGTGGCCGGATCTCAGCTCACTGCAAGCTCCGCCTCCCGGGTTCACGCCATTCTCCTGCCTCAGCCTCCCGAGTAGCTGGGACTACAGGCGTCCGCCACCTCGCCCGGCTAGTTTTTGTATTTTTTAGTAGAGACGGGGTTTCACCGTGTTAGCCAGGATGGTCTCGATCTCCTGACCTTGTGATCCGCCCGTCTCGGCCTCCCAAAGTGCTGGGATTACAGGCTTGAGCCACCGCGCCCGGCCTGGTATAGGATCTTATTTGGCAACAAAACTATCCAAGCTAAAATGAGGTTAATAGGGTGGACCATACAGTATGACCCCTGTCCTTGTAAAAATCAGGAAATTTGGACACACAGATAAATCAAAAGGGAAGATGATGTGAAGAGATATTGGAAGAAAAGAAGTCTAGAACAAATCCTTTTCTCAGAGCCTTTAAGAAGGAATTTTTCTGCTGACACCTTTATTTTAGACATCTAGCCTCCAGAATTGTGTTGTTTACATTTCTGTGGTTTAAGTCACCCAGATGGTGGTCTTTATTGTAGCAGCCCTGGCAAGGCACACCATATTCCATTATTTTATTTCAGTTTCATATTGAGAGGTCAATATCAGGTTACATATTGCTCTTTGAAGGTAATTTATCTTTATTTTCTCAGTGTTGTTTCTTTTTTTATTTTGGTGTTCTGCATATTCACTAAGATGTGCGTAGGTGAGGATTTTAATTCTTGGGAGTAGGCTGGGCATACACTGAGTTTCTTGAGTCTGTGTCTTTCATTATTTCATTATGAATTTGTGTGTTTCATTTACAGTCTCCTCTCTCAGGAATGTCAGTAAATTTAAATTAGAAGAACATGTATGCTCAAGTGTTTCAGCTACATTTGTTGAACACACTTTCTTTTCTCCATAAATTTGGCATCCTTGTAAAAGAATCAGTTGAACCATGTACATGTGACTACATGCACTGAGTCTATTTATGGACTCGCTATTCTGATAAACCGATGTATTATCTATCGTTATACAATATCACAGTGTCTTCATTAATGTAGTTTGATAGTATGTCTTTAAAACAGGTAAAGTGCTTCAATTTTGTTCTTTTTAAAGATTGTGTTAACTATTCCAGGTCACTTACCTGTCTGTATAATTTTTCAGTTAACATATCAAAATTGTGTTATACTGGATTTATCTATTTATTCTATATATATTCTCTCACTTTTTATGTGAATTGTTTGAAACTCTTTTTTTCAATATTATTCTCATTACAAAGTAGCTTTTTAAGTCTCTTTATCCTCCTTGTTTTGAGGTTCACTTAGCAGTTTTAATATAACTATCCTAATATCTTATTAAAACGTTTGCAGTCATATATTTTAGCATGTCTGTTTTTATACTTAAAATGTATTTCTTGTAAGATTTCTGAACTTTAAATTTTTGTTTTTATAAACATTTTATAAATGTTTATAAAATGTAGTGTTTAGTGTCTGTCCATTTATATTGAAAATGCAATTATTGATGTATTTTCATTTGTCTATCATCTCGCTGTTTCCTGTACATCTCCTCTATCTGTTGTTTATTTTATCCTCCATTCCTGCTCTGTTTCATCAGTTGAGCACTTTTTAATGTTCAATTTAATCTCCAGTATTGGCTTTTTAGCTCAGCCTCTTTTAATTGTTTCACAGGTTCATGGACGTTGTATTTATGCTTTTCCTAGTCTTCATTTCTCTCTGTTGTTTCATTTGGAGAGTTGTTATACACACCTTTTCAAGTTCACTAATTCTTTCTTCTTCAGAAGGAATTAGAATATGCTAATTTAGTCCATTTGCTGATTTTTTTCACTTAACATATTGAATTTTTCAGCTCTATGCATTTAATTTTATTTCTTTTCTTATTTTTAAAATCAATTTCTTTGCTAGGATTCCTATTCTGTTCATTCATTATGTCCATCTTCCTTTACATCTTTGAACATCTTTATAATAACGTCTTCATATCTTTGCTAACTCTAGCATATGGAGCAAATCTGGGCCCAATTCTATTGCTGATTGTTTCTCCTGGTTAGTGTCAATTTTCCCACAGTTTTGCACATCTAGTAATTTTTGGAAAGAATAAATGTCATTGTCTCTCTTAAAAAAAAAAAAACTCTCAAAGCAGGAAGTTAGTTTATTGGCATATTGACTTGCTCCTGTTCAAGTACAATTTTAGACTTTCTAGACTGAATCTAAAATAGCTACTATTTCAGGGTCCAAAGAGTTTTAGTTCTAAACTGTGGCACTCAGGGGCCACAATTTCATGTCCAGGGTGCTTAGGGAAATACCAGCACTCTGGTTGGAAGCCCAATATCTAGAATTTTGCATTGATAACCTTTGTTCATCTCACACATTCCCTAGTAGTCTTTAATAATTATCATATAGTATCACCCTGTGCATGTACAATGCAGTATTTGTACAAAGATTTAAGAGTGCTTCTGTAAGTTTTCTGGAGAGCCTTGTAAGCTCAGTTCCCTTTCTCCATTTCATTGCACCGCAAATTCTATCCACATCAATTTCCTGAAATCTCATCTCTCCTCCTGCTACCTGTCAACACCAATGGGCTCTGTTTCCCTGTACTGTGATTTGCAAGTGGTCCTTAGGAAGATGATGTAATAAATGTGGGATTCACATTGTATTTCTTTCTCTCAGAGATCACCATCCTGTTGTCTTTTGTCTAATATCTGAAAGACAATTACAACAAATATTTTGTCCGGTTTTATAACTGTTTACATGAGAAAACAAGTCCAGGATTTGTTTCTCCACCATGGCCTTTGAGAGGCATGGTGCCGTTCGTGCTGTTAACCAATAATCCTTATGTTTAGCAGTGGGATTGTTCATTCCTACATGTCTGAAAACAGACTGGGCAATGTTATTTTCATTTGCTAATGAAATAAAATGTGATGTGTTGCTTCCAAATGAATGATGAGGCAGTGCTCAGTTGGCCATATCCCTTTCTCTTGTTGCCACAATCTTGAAAGACTGTGTTGAGATGAAGCCTTCATCATTTGAATCTCTAGGTGATTACAGTAATTGAAGCATGTTTCCTGACCCATGCTGGAAATGAGCATGAACAAAAAATAAGTCTTTGTTGTCTGGAATTTGGAAGAATTATCTGTTGCATAATAAACTAGGTCATCATTTGTTATATAAGAGCTTTAATCCAAATCCCTTATCTGGTCGTCTTTTTCAGAAACCAAACTCTCTGTGATACTTCTTTGGGAACCACAAATAATACTCTTCAAAGCAAGCAATTCCAAGCATTCCATATACATTAGCTATAAAACAAAAATCAATAGTAACGCAGTTGCCTAAGAATTTCACAATTTATTATGATGTTGTAATGAAACAATTATATAATTTTTAAAATTGTTTATTTTGACATTTATTCTTGTTCAGCATTTAATTCGCTGATTTATAACACTAAAAGCATGTTTCCACTAAATGGATTTCAGAAACATGAAATCTTACTGTTATCAAGATGAAATATAAAATATTTTTATATAAAACCTAAAGGTCAATAAGCATAGCTCAGATATTCTTATTAAAAAGCATAAGCGGTAGGATAAGTAAATATATTAGGAGGTACTCAAGAAAAGATAGAAACTCTTAATATTTTAATGAGATAATACATTCTCCATTTAAAATGGTTTCTGTATAAGATTTTTTAGGTTAGAAAATGTAAATATATGTACTTTTAAAATCACTTTCAGTATGATATTTAAGTGATATTCAAAATAGAATATTTTTAAAATAGAGAAAAAATTTGAAATTTGATGTGGAACTTGTACTTAACTGGTACTAGGAGATGACACTACTAGTTGAATACATTTGCAAATTTTACTTCCGCAACTAAACAAGTTATGTTACATATAGTTTAGAGGAAACATGCATAAAAATAAATTAGAAAACTTTGCACCAACTGTTTATAATTGTGTTTAAAGTGCAACATGAAGATCTCTTTTTAAGATGTTATTTGAAACAAAGTATCAGAAAATGCATGGTAGAAAAATGTAGTATGAACAACTTATGCAAAACTACCCTGATAGATGTGTCAAAATGTAGCAGAAGACCAGGGGTGATGAATGAGAAAAAGAAAAAAATTTTGAGGTGTTAGTTTTTTGGTTTTTTAATGAAACACATATTAGAAATAAAAAGTAACAAGATGCAATGGAAAACATTTTAGTAAAATATTTTCAAGAAATGGGTTTCCAACTTCCACCTTCTACCCACATACCTTCCATAAATTATACAGCATCATTTTTGACAGTATCAACAACCTCCAAAATGAACTTAGCAAATGTGCGATTACCAGAAGACACTAGGATTATCCTTTTTTGTTCAAAAGTACTGACCTGAAATGCAGTTAATAACAATCTCCTTTCATTCCTTGAGTGTTCATTGATTCTACTTACGTAATAATTCCGATAGTATTTGTTCTTTGCATGTGACGTGCCATTTTTTGTTTCTATTTTTTTCTTTACGAGTCCAAAGGGAAGTGTACCTATTTGAATGACTATGAGGTGTGAAAAATATTTACAAAATAGTATCTCACCCATCAACTTTGTTCTAGCTACAGTTTGGAAATGTTGCCATTTTATGTTTGTATACAATATAAAAACAATATTTTGAATATATGTTGTTTGATTGGGCCTCTTAAATAAAATAGTGGGTCAAGGCCATCTGCATTCACTTCTCTTAGACAATGTAGTCAATAGAAGTGGGATAAAGAGATTCATTTTACCTTATCCTCTAAAAATTCATAGAGGCCAGGCCCAGGACTGAATATCACATTCCCGGTGTTAGTTTATTAAATGGCTTGCTAGATAGTCATACAAGCCCTTTATTAATATTACTACCTTAGGAATAAAAAGACGCAAGAATACAAGTGTTAGAAATACAATATTTATGCCATTAAGATCAGGTCTGAAATTGTCTAAATAGACATGTAGTTTACCTAATACAAAGGCTATGAGAAAATTTGCCTCAGAATATTTTTATACCCTTCCCCACAGCATGACTTCAGGAAATGCTAGAGCATATTTTCTCTTTTAATTAAATACTGAGGACTTGTATGTGTGAATTGGGTGTGGGGAGAGATGCAGTGACGGTTGAAAGAAGAAGATTTCTAAAACTTCTATTTCATAAAGGTTAAGATGAGAGATACAGAGAATAATACATGAACACTCAAAGAATAAAGGAAAAGTTAAAAAAAATCAAGTAAAAGAAACACAATTTAAAATTTACAAAGTGTTCAAGTATTCCTGGGGTGGTTAATTTACTGATTCATGTAATAGGAAAGTCCAGGTCTAGATTAGTTTTTCTCTGACTCCATCCAACCGTTTTAGCAATTTCCCGAAGAGTGTCGTTCTATGCTGGTCTTTCCCTTTCTGCCCTTTCTTTCTTTTTCACTAACTGGCTGAATTCTCAAGCAGACTGCATCCATATGGAGGTACAGCTAGCCTTAAAAGCTCCAAGTTTATATCATGCTTGGCACCTATGGTCTTAAAAACATGTGCCTCTTTTTCAAAACTTGTATCACAAGAGTGTTGGAGTCAGGTGCTTATGCTTGAATCAGTTGCTTTGGTCAGAGAAAATAATACTCAAAACAGAACTGGACAATTACTGGTGAAAGACAGAGTCAGCCCCACATACCCCTGTGGACTGGCTATGGGAAGTGTGTTGTCGGTAAAGGAGATGGAGGTGGCGTGAAAAAGGAGGTAGGAAGCAGCAGAGGGATGTCCTGGAAGCCACTGAGGCAAAGATTTCCAGGAAAAGTAAATTAAAATGTGTCAAATTCTCCTAAAAGATCAAGTAAGGTAAAAAATCTGAGGATTGTCCGCTTGATTTACTGACTTGGAAGTTACTGGTAATAATAACAAGAGAGAATGCCTGACTGGAGTTGACTTTAAGGAGACTATGAAAGGTGGAATTCAAAATGGTGTTCAATAAGATGCTTTCAAGAAGGTTTTCTGCCAAGGGTCTTGGGAGGGTGGGGCACTAGGAGCAGGGAGAGACAGAAGCTGGCAGAGGAAAGAAGAGTCAATATACATTTTTTAGAAATTTATTTTTAATTTTGTTATACATCATTAGCAAAAAAGTTTCCCCAAATATTAATCTTGTGGAATGTCGAGTGGTACCTTCTCTAGCAGGTATAAAATTTAGGAATATAATGGAGCCACACAAAGACTCCCTTAGCACTTAGTAGCTAGCACTTAGGACTTAGTATTCAAACAGCCTTGGCTTGAATCCTAACGTCAGTGTATTACATATGACATATTAGAAACATTTCTTAAATCTTAGTGCCTTGGTTTCCTCATTGGTCAAATAGGGATCACCTCCCATGATTATTATGAGGATTAAATTTTATTTATTTATTATTATTATACTTTAAGTTCTAGGGTACATGTGCATAACGTGCAGGTTTGTTACATATGTATACTTGTGCGATGTTGGTGTGCTGCACCCATCAACTCGTCAGCACCCATCAACTCGTCATTGCATTGGGAGTTATACCTGATGTAAATGATGGATTAAATTAATTTATATTTGTCAAATGCTTTGATTGCTGCCTAGCATGTAGTAAGTTCACTAAATGGTTAACTTGAAGTTTTGTTTGGAAAATCTAGGGACAAAGTAAAGAAAAAGTAGGCAATTGTTTTCCAGGGATCCCATATAACAGATTTTCTGCAATTGTTGCACAATGAGTTCTTAATGATTAGCATAGGGTAAAATAAAATAACTTACAATGTGTATTAGTCTGTTTTCACACTGCTAGTAAAGACATACCTGAGACTGCCTAATTTATAAAGGAAAAGCTTTTTATAAATTTTTTTTTATTTTTTATTATACTTTAAGTTCTAGTGTACATGGGCACAACGTGCAGGTTTGTTACATATGTATACATGTGCCATGCTGGTGTGCTACACCCATTAATTCATCATTTATATTAGGTATATCTCCTAATGCTAATCCTCCCACCTCCCCTCACCCCATGACAGGCCCCAGTGTGTGATGTTCCACTTCCTGTGTTCCAGTGCTCATTGTTCAATTCCCACCTATGAGTGTGAACATGTGGTGTTTGGTTTTCTGTTCTTGTGATAGTTTGCTGAGAATGATGGTTTCCAGCTGTATCCATGTCCCTGCAAAGGACATAAACGCATCTTTTTTTATGGCTGCATAGTATTCCATGGTGTATATGTGCCACATTTTCTTAATCCAGTCTGTCATTGATGGACATTTGGGTTGGTTCCAAGTCTTGGCTATTGTGAATAGTGCTGCAATAGACATACGTGTGCATGTGTCTTTATAGCAGCATGATTTATAAACCTTTGGGTATATACCCAGTAATGGGATGGCTGAGTCAAATGGTATTTCTAGTTCTAGATCCTCGAGGAATCGCCACACTGTCTTCCACAATGGTTGAACTAGTTTACAGTCCCACCAACAGTGTGAAAGTGTTCCTGTTTCTCCACATCCTCTCCAGCACCTGTTGTTTCCTGACTTTTTAATGATCACCATTCTAACTGGTGTGAGATGGTATCTCATTGTGGTTTTGATTTGCATTTCTCTGATGGCCAGTGATGATGAGCATTTTTTCATGTGTCTGTTGGCTGTATGAATGTCTTCTTTTGAGAAGTGTCTCTTCATATCCTTCACCCAATTTTTGATGTTTTTTTTTTTTCTTGTAAATTTGTTTGAGTTATTCATAGATTCTGGATATTAGTCCTTTGTCAGATGAGTAGATTGCAAAAATTTTCTCCCATTCTGTAGGTTGCCTGTTCACTCTGATGGTAGTTTCTTTTGCTGTGCAGAAGCTCTTTAGTTTAATGAGATCCCATTTGTCAACTTTGACTTTTGCTGCCGTTGCTTTTGGTGTTTTAGACGTGAAGTCCTTTCCCACGCTTATGTCCTGAATGGTATTGCCTAGGTTTTCTTCTCAGGTTTTTATGGTTTTAGGTTTAACATTTAAGTCTCTAATCCATCTCAAGTTAATTTTCACATAAGGTGTAAGGAAGGGTTCCAGTTTCAGTTTTCTACATATGGCTAGCCAGTTTTCCCAGCACCATTTATTAGATAGGGAATCCTTTCCCCATTTCTTGTGTTTGTCAGGTTTGTCAAAGATCAGATGGTTGTAGATGTGTGGTATTATTTCTGAGAGCTCTGTCCTCTTCCATTGGTCTATATCTCTGTTTTGGTACCAGTACCATGCTGTTTTGGTTACTGTAGCCTTGCATAGTTTGAAGTCAGGTAGTGTGATGCCTCAAGCTTTGTTCTTTGGACTTAGGATTGTCTTGGAGATGCGGGCTCTTTTTTGGTTCCATATGAACTTTAAAGCAGTTTTTCCAATTCTGTGAAGAAAATCATTGGTAGCTTTATGGGGATGGCATTGAATTTATAAATTACCTTGGGCATTATGGCCATTTTCACGCTATTTTGATCCTTCCTATCCATGAGCATGGTATGTTCTTCCATTTGTTTGTGTCCTCTTTTATTTCATTGAGCAGTGGTTTGTAGTTATCCTTGAAGAGGTCCTTCACATCTGTTGTAAGTTGGATTCCTAGGTATTTTATTCTCTTTGAAGCAATTGTGAATGGGAGTTCACTCATGATTTGGCTCTCTGTTTGTCTGTTATTGGTGTATAGGAATGCTTGTGATTTTTGCACATTGATTTTGTATCCTGAGACTTTGTTGAAGTTGCTTATCAACTTAAGGAGATTTTGGGCTGAGATGATGGGGTTTTCTAAATATACAATCATGTCATCTGCAAACAGGGATAGGACTTCCTCCTTTCTGAATTGAATACCCTTTATTTCTTTCTCCTGCCTGATTGCCTTGGTCAGAACTTCCAGCACTATGTTGAATAGGAGTGGTGAGAGAGGGCATCTCTGTCTTGTGCCAGTTTTCAAAGGGAATGCTTCCAGTTCTTGCCCTTTCAGTATGATATTGGCTGTGGGTTTGTCATAAATAGCTCTTATTATTTTGAGATACATTCCATTAATACCGAATTTATTGAGGGATTTTAGCATGAAGGGCTGTTGAATTTTGTCAAAGGCCTTTTCTGCATCTATTGGGATAATCATGTGGTTTTTGTATTTGGTTCTGTTTATATGCTGGATTATGTTTATTGATTTGCGGATGTTGAACCAGCCTTGCATTGCAGGGATGAAGCCCACTTGATCATGGTGGATAAGCTTTTTGATGTGCTGCTGGATTCTCTTTGCCAGTATTTTATTGAGGATTTCTGCACTGATGTTCTTCAGGGATATTGGTCTAAAATTCTCTTTTTTTGTTGTGTCTCTGCCAGGCTTTGGTATCAGGATGATGTTGGCCTCATAAAATGAGTTAGGGAGGATTCCCTCTTTTTCTGTTGATTGGAATAGTTTCAGAAGAAATGGTACCAGCTCCTCCTTGTACCTCTGGTAGAATTTGGCTGTGAATCCATGTGGTCCTGGACTTGTTTTTCATTGGTAGGATATCAATTATTGCCTCAACTTCAGAGCCTGTTATTGGTCTATTCAGGATTCAGCTTCTTCCTGTTTTAGTCTTGGGAGAGTGTACGTGTCCAGGAATTTATCAATTTCTCTAGGTTTCCTAGTTTATTTGCATAGAGGTGTTTATAGTATTCTCTGATGGTAGTTTGTATTTCTGTCGGGTCGGTGGTGATATCCCCTTTATCATTTTTTATTGCATCTATTTGAATCTTCTCTCTTCTTTATTAGTCTTGCTAGGGGTCTATCAATTTTGTTGATCTTTTCAAAAAACCAGCTCCTGGATTCATTGATTTTTTGAAGGGTTTTTTTTTTTGTGTGTGTGTGTCTATCTCCTTCAGTTCTGCTCTGATCTTAGTTATTTCTTGCCTTCTGCTAGTTTTTGAATGTGTTTCCTCTTGCTTCTCTAGTTCTTTTAATTGTGATGTTAGGGTGCAAATTTTAGATTTTTCCTACTTTCTCTTGTGGGCATTTAGTGCTATAAATTTCCCTCTACACACTGCTTTAAATGTGTCCCAGAGATTCTGGTATGGTTGTGTCTTTGTTCTCATTGTTTTCAAAGAACATCTTTATTTCTTCCTTCATTTCATTATGTACCCAGTAGTCATTCAGGAGCAGGTTGTTCAGTTTCCATGTAGTTGAGCGGTTTTGGGTGAGTTTCTTACTCCTGAGTTCTAGTTTGATTGCACTGTGGTCTGAGAAACAGTTTGTTATAATTTCTGTTCTTTTACATTTGCTGAGGAGTACTTTACTTTCAACTATGTGGTCAGTTTTGGAATAAGTACGATGTGGTGCTGAGAAGAATGTATATTCTGTTGATATGGGGTGTAGAGTTCTGTAGATGTCTATTAGGTCCACTTGGTGCAGAGTTGAGTTCAATTCCTGGATGTCCTTTTTAACTTTCTGTCTCGTTGATCTGTCTAACGTTGACAGTGGGGTGTTAAAGACAGTGGGGTGTTAAATTATTGTGTGGTAGTCTAAGTCTCTTTGTAAGCCTCTAAGGAGTTGCTTTATGAATCTGGGTTCTCCTATATTGGGTTCATATATATTTAGGATACTTAACTCTTCTTGTTGAATTGATCCCTTTACCATTATGTAAGGGCCTTCTTTTTTTCTTTTTATCTTTGTTGGTTTAAAGTCTGTTTTATCAGAGACTAGGATTGCAACCCCTGCCTTTTTTTGTTTTCCACTTGATTGGTAGATCTTCCTCCATCCCTTTATTTTGAGCCTATGTGTGTCTCTGCACGTGTGATGGGTCTCCTGAATACAGCACACTGATGGGTCTTGACTCTATCCAATTTGCCAGTCTGTGTCTCTTAATTGCAGCATTTAGCCCATTTACCTTTAAGGTTAATATTGTTATGTGTGAATTTGATCCTGTCATTATGATGTTAGCTGGTTATTTTGCTCGTTAGTTGATGCAGTTTCTTCCTAGCATTGATGGAATTTACATTTTGGCATGTTTTTGCAGTGGTTTGTTGCTTTCCATGTTTAGTGCTTCCTTCAGGAGCTCTTGTAGGGCAGGCCTGGTGGTGACAAAATCTCTCAGCATTTGCTTGTCTGTAAAGGATTTTATTTCTCCTTCACTTATGAAACTTAGTTTGGCTGGATATGAAATTCTGGGTTGAAAATTCTTTTCTTTAAGAATGTTGAATATTGGCCCCCACTCTCTTCTGGCTTGTAAAGTTTCTGCTAAGAGGTCTACTGTTAGTCTGATGGGCTTCCCTTTGTGCGTAACCCAACCTTTCTCTCTGGCTGCCCTTAACATTTAGGAAAAGCGGTTTAATGGACCACTCACAGTTCCACGTGGCTGGGGAGGCCTCACAATCATGGCTGCAGGCAAGGAGGAGCAAGTCACATCTTACATGGCAGCAGGGAAGAGAAGAGGTTGTGCAGGGAAACTCCCCTTTATGAAACCATCAGATTTCATGAGACTTATTCACTGTCCTGAGAACAGCAAGGGAAGACCTGCCCCCATGATTCAATTACCTCCCACCGGGTCCCTCCTATGATATGTGGGAATTGTGGGAGCTACATCTCAGTATGAAATTTGGGTGGGGACACAACAAAACCATATCACAGTGTATATTTATATTTACATTTCATGAAAGCAGCTTATTTTGTTTTAAACTTAGTTTGTTGTTGGTTGGTTGATTGGTATGGCCCTTGGCAATTCTAAACCAGGATTTCCAAACATAGAGTTTAGTTTACAATTTTGAATCTTACGTTTGTTTTCCCTGTGGAATTTTGAATCTTTTAATAATACTCTTCTTCAAGGCCTTGAAAATATTGACAGACATCTAAGATTAAACTGTGGAGTTATACAGAAAAGAAAGGATGATCATGCCATGTTTGAGGAAGACACACTAGAAACAAACTGCTGTATTCATTTTTATCTTTGTTTTGTTTTATTTGAATTACTGCTAAATAGTACCAAGGGGAATCTTGAAAGATTCCTTTTTTTTTTTCCTGAGGAGTCTTTGAGCCTCTTTGAAGATTTTTATATAAGAAAAATTTCCAATTCATGTATTTGACTGATGTAATGTAGAAAATACAAAGACCAGTATTGAAATTACTGAATTCTCTCTCCTTGTCAGCCAAAGATGACTTGGCTATTGATTAAGACTGCAACAGATGTGAAAGTTCCAAAAAAGTGATGGAGCCAACTCTGAGAGAAACAAGACATTGGCTTTATGGTTGTCCTTAGTGATGGTGGTTTTTTTTTCTTTTAAGAATGTATATAGAGGCCGGGTGTGGTGGCTCATGCCTGTATCCCAGCATCCCAGCACTTTGGGAGGCCAATGTGGGCAGATCACACGGTCAAGAGGTTGAGACCATCCTGGCCAACTTGGTGAAACCCTGTCTCCACTAAAAATACAAAAATTAGCCAGGCATGGTGGCAGGCACCTATAATCCCAGCTACTCAGGAGGCTGAGGCAGGAGAATCACTTTAACCCGGGAGGTGGAGGTTGCAGTGAGCCCAGATCACACCACGGCACTCCAGCCTGGCGACAGAGTGAGACTCCGTCTCAAGAAAAAAAAAAAAAATGTATACAGAACATTTAAAAAACTATAGAAAATATTTGCACATATATCTAATACTTCAATCCTTTTATGGAACCTGTTATTTTGCTTCCATCTTTTCTTTTTTTCCTGTCAATTCTCTTTTCTTCTTCTATCCTTGACTTCTCTTTTTTGATTGTGAGTTTATTGGCATAAACTTTCTCAGAGATGTTCCCAAGGAAGCATTTAGTCTTGGTACTTTAGTTAGCAAGTTGGTGTTTAAGATGACTAAGAAAATATAGCACTACCCAGATAATCCCATATCCCATGATCTACTTGTTAAGGAATCAGAGCTCCATAACCGGAGTCATCTAGACTCACTGCTTTCCTACAACACTGGCATCATCATTGGTGGATTAAGATTGAATGGGGCATTGTTGATCCTCTTAGCAACTGAACCCTGCCTTGACCTAGCTTAGAGAACATGTGATGTTACATGAAAAACAGATGAGTAACACAATGCATATTAGAATATAATAAAATCAGTTTCATAAAGCCTAACGTATTAACTTTAAGCATAAATATCCCTAATAATTGACTACATCCCCAAGAACATATCTTGTCATTTTCCATTTGCAGGAAAGAAAAGCAATGTATGTAAATGCAATATATTCAAAATTATTTTCTGATTTAGAATATTTATTTACTATCATTGCATTGCTAATTGCCTGTAATTTTGCCTTCTGTAATTATGCTAATATGATGAATAAAGTGTAGTCTGCAGTATTAATTTTTATGCCTATTTTTCAATTGGATGGCTCTGCATGCATTTATTTATGGCTTAGATGCATCTCATCTATGTGTGTAAATATTTTCTTGTTTGCTTATTTGCCTTTGCTTATTTGCATTTAATGAACTAAGATTTCACCTCACTTTACCATATGCAGACACTGCTCCACTTATTTTTCTAATAGTTTATATGTCATGCAATATAGCATTTTATGTTAATAAGGTATCTTTCATATAATGACATTATGTGTTATGCCAAGAAAAGTCTTGCTATTTTGTGTGTGTGTTTAACGTTATCTAATGTACGTCTGTGCCATTAAAGTCAGTGATATATTTTGACAATCAATTATGCTCAGCAACTGAGTATTTGAAGGAAGCAATGTAGTGTAAATATTGAGGTTTTATGTGTAAAATATCTATATTTTTCAGGCAGTTCAGGGTTAATGTATGCTTGAGTCCCTCAGAGTAAGTCGCATGTATTAACACATTGGCCTCTGGCACAGGTTTTTGAATATCACCCAATAACTGGATTACTAGGGCTCATTGTCTTCTGTGGCACAAAATAAGATTAGGCTATGATTAGAAGAAATCACACTCAAGTGAATACAAGCTGCTGAAATAATGTTTCCAAGATCAAATGCAATAACTATGACCAAGGACAATAGGTCTTTTTCAAAGGTTTCCATATTTTCACTAAATTATATAAGGAGGCCGGGCGCGGTGGCTCAAGCCTGTAATTCCAGCACTTTGGGAGGCCGAGACGGGCGGATCACGAGGTCAGGAGATCGAGACCATCCTGGCTAACACGGTGAAACCCCGTCTCTACTAAAAATACAAGAAAATTAGCCGGGCACCGTGGCGGGCGCCTGTAGTCCCAGCTACTCAGGAGGCTGAGGCAGGAGAATGGCGTGAACCCGGGGGGGCGGAGTTTGCAGTGAGCCGAGATCGCGCCACTGCACTCCAGCCTGGGGCACAGAGCAAGACTCTGTCTCAAAAAAAAAAAAAAAAAAAAAAAATTATATAAGGAAAGGTCTTTATTTAAAAAATTTTAAAGAGCATGAGTTATATTTTTGAAAATCTGTTGTTTTGAACTTGACACCCCAAAAGTTTAACATTAGTTTTAATCTTACTTAGATATCCCTAGTTGAAGCTTGTCAAATTTCTTATGTGGTCCTGGAAGCATGTAGGTAATTTCAGAATATTAAAAAATTACATATTGCTTTTGGAGAAAGTAGCTTACATGTTACTAGGGTTTAAATTATTTTTTTCTCTTGTTTAATGCTCGTCAACAGCTATGATGGTGGGGAGGAGTAATTTTTTTGCAGCCTATTGGCTAGCCTTGGAAGTAGTGCTGAGGTGGGGTTAGGGACGAAAAAATGGTTAAGTCAAGTATTTATTCAGCTATTTAATATTCATCTACTAGGGCTGCTAGAAGCAGACACATTTCCTAATTTAAGGATATTTTTGAATACAAAGATGGATGTCCTCCTTTGAGCTCCTAGGTGTCATATATCTAATAAATAATGTGAATATATAAAGACAAATGAAAAGAACTATGCACAACATGTGTGATTCCTACTTCCCTGACTCAGCTGGGTTCTATCTGATAAGAGCTTTTCATATAAATAGAAGATGAGGAATATTTCCTATCTTAATAGGAGTGAGAACTATAGATCCATATGCCAAATGTGTTATGCCCGAAGAAAGAAATTGGTATTATGGGAAGATCACTTATCACTGTCCATTATCTCAAATTTCTTTCTCCTAAGTTAATATTCATCTTCAAGGCCCAGTTAGATTTTCTTGCCAAAGCCTAATGCTCAAACTAATTGTGTTTTCCAAATATGGAAACTGACTTTGAGTTTTGTGTATAGATTAGTGTGTAGAATTGGCCAATAAGTTGGTTTTGTAATTACATTTATTTAATACAGTTTTTCAATAAGTCAGGAAAATTATTGTTTGGAAGATACATTACAGACCACTAAGAAAATTATGTATATAATTTCAAGATGTACTATAAAATTGATTAAAATTCAGTTATATCAAAGGGTAGAAAACATCAATATTACGATCTATGGCATGTAGACTAACTAAAGATTCATAATTGAATAATGCTTAACAAGTCCCCCGTGATGTAGCAAGCATGGGTACTATTGTGTGCCTTGCAAAGGGAAGGCACGAGAGGCATTCAGTCCACAAGTACTTATTAAGCATCCAGCATGTGCCAGGTACGATGCCAAGTTTTCAGCCTGCAACACAGAATAAAGCGAACATTGTCCCTTTTTGTGGGTATGTGAAGGGCTCCTAACTGGCTAAACTCACACACTATGTCAGGCATCTAGAGGTCACCTGTCTGTCTAACCAGCCTAGCACGGAAATACGTTACCAAATTAGCCTCCTGAAAATGGTGACAGTTTAAAAATACTAACTCAGATGCAAAAAATACAAAAGAGATAAATAAATAATATATGCATTTCCAGTCTTTTTCCAAAAAGTACATGTTAATGGTTTCCTGCATACCAGTTTCATTTTTAAACCTTTCCTCTGACCGTAGGAGCTGATGCTGTGGAAGCTCAGTGTAAGAGATTTGAAGTGAGAGCCAGTGAAGATGGCAGGGTGCTGTTTTCTGCAGATGAAGATGAGATTACCATTGGTGCTGAAAAGCTGAAAGTTACAGGTACTGTAGATGGAGGTCTTGGAAAATGGTTTACTTCTTTAAAGAACACAACTGCACAAGAAGCTACTTAATAAGATGGATGATTCCTATGCATAAAATAGAGTCTTACATAATCACAGCATTTGTTTTTCAAATTGTCTTCAAATGGACGGCACTGGTTGTGGTTGTAGAAGACAGTGCAGATGTTAGCAGCCTTAATGACATAAAAGTGAAGCTATCTCTCAGGTGGAGGTAGGTGGAAGAAAATGATGTGGCTGGGCGGGGTAGAGATAAGTGCAAATTCTGAGTAAAGGGGACTAACAAATCATAATTAGGGAGTATTCTTTTAAAATAAGAGACGTGTGAAGGAACTAAAATGGAAATTTTAACTTTAGAATTAAGTAAGGGGGAAGTTATCATAAAAGTAAACTAAATTCATTTTATATAGCATTCATAATTATCCTCAAAAGTATGTAAATAAAAAACGAATGCTATGCACCTGTTATTTCAAAATCATTATTATAATATGGGGGTCATTAAAGTCAACCAACAGCTGAAATTAAAATTTTAAAAAAGGTAAAAGTGGGACCAGGAGTGGCGAATAATTTGATGACAATTTTAAGCGCAATCTCTTCTGAATTACTTGATTCACAACCATGAGAAATTTTATTTTGATAACATATTTAACAATCCCTTGAAAGTACCCAAGGAGGCTTACATTTTAAAAAACAAGAAGAAAATAATAAAGTATAGTTGACTTAATGTTTCCCAAACTTGAGTTTGGAAACAGTTCATGAGTATCTATCCATATTAACTTGGGTCAAACAGTCCTGTGGGCTACGTGAGAGCAGTTAGCATGGCAGCTGAAGAACATCAACTCTGTTCTTGAGCTATTTGGGTTGAATCCTGCCTCTGCCTCAATATATTCAATTCTCGATGCCTCTGTTTTTCCCTCATCTGAATAACTGAAATGATAGTAACTTTAGTGGTCAAATTAAATGCATGTGTGTGCATTTGTGTGCTGAGAATGTGCTCAGTCCATAATGAAGATGTTGTGTTGGCTCTTTATATTTATTAATGATGATAATATTGATATTACAAATGTTGGAGACAAGAGGGCCTGTGTTGATTTCGAGAAAGGTGTGTTAAACTAATGCAGGAACAGAAAGCCAAATACCACGTTATCATTTATAAATGGGAGCTATAAATGATGAGAACACATGGACACGTAGAGGGGAACAACACACTGGAGCCTATAAGTGGGTGGAGGTTGCGAGGAGGGAGAGGATCAGCAAAAATAACTAATGAGTATTAGGTTTAATACCTGAGTGACAAAATAATGTGTACGACAAACCCCCATGACACAAGTTTACCTCTGTAATAAACCTGCACATGTACTCCTGAACTTAAAAATTGTAAAAGGCGTATTGGCTGGACATAGTGGCTCATGCCTGTAATCTCAGCACTTTGGGAAACAGAGGTGAGAGAATCACTTGGTTCAAGTCCAGCCTGGGCAATATAGTGAGACCATGTGTCTACCACAGTTTTTTACAATGAACCAGGCATGAAGGTGTGTGTCCATAGTCCCAGCTACTCAGGAGGCTGATGTGGGAGGATAGCTTGAGTTCAGAAGGTCAAGGCTGCAATGAGCCAAGATCATGCCAGTGCAGTCTAGCACAAGTGACAGAGACAGACCCTCTCTCAAAAATATAATACAATAAAATACAAAGATATGTTATTAAGTGGTGATGAAATTCAATAGGGATTATTGAATGGGGACCCTCACTGTGTATCCCCTGGCCTGAATCAAATCCCACCACCCTTATCCCCACCCCTGTCCCTCCTTTCCCTTGGGAGCATGTTCTGCTGAGAGGGTGGAGCCTCCACCATTGGGTGAGTGTTTAGGATGGTCCCCATGAATACTTACCTGGTTGATGTCCATTTTTCTTAAGACTTCGTGGGAAGGCTAGGAAAGGAGGCATGTATGGAGGGTACAGATTAACCTTCTTGAGTCCTGAGTTAGGAGAGCAGGGACAAAGAGAGAGAGAGAGAGAGAGAGGTCTGTTTGGCACAGAACACAGACAAATCATAAAGGACATTGGTTGTAGGGCCCTGAGCACTCACATTTGAATTGCTTATTGGTGAGTAAGTGAGGTGCCCTAGGGTATAAATGCCTTCAGGGGAACTCGGCAATATTAATAATCTTTGAACCCTGGTAATGCCTATTGGTCGTCACTCTTGAGACCAACGTAAGCCTGAGATAAATTTCAGGACATTACAGAACTTATCAAAAATATATTTAAGCCATATTCAGATATTCTCACTGGGTACTTTACAATCATAAGTAAAGGGAGATTCTAGAGCTCTTGGCAGCTTTTACGATCTCATGGAATTTTCACTTCTTCTGATATTTATATTACCTTTACCTGTCTCATAATTGTTCCAGTGAAGTAAAGGCAGATAGTCACATTCATTTTCTGCTTTTGCTTAGTAGCCCGGATACCATCCTTGAAATGTTGCTTGGGCTAAGTGCTTCCTTAGCCCAGATAGGCAAGAAAGTGCTTCCTGAAATATCTAAGTTTTTCTGCTTTTTAATTAAATGCCTTAAAGCAGTTGTCTCTTCTCTCTCCCTTTCTCTTTCTCCTTTGGTCTGTCTCTCGCCCTTCTTCCTCCTATTGCTTCTCCTGCTTCCCCATCCCGTATGTTTGTAAAATGTTCTCAATTGATCTATATTTTCCAATCATCTCAGACACCCCTAGTTAATTATAAGTCTGTGTCATATGCATTCAGATGATCTTAATAAAATAATAAAGTTACAGCAGATTATTGTACAAGGTTGAAACATAATACTTAGAACGAAAGAAATACCCACAAACTGTGAGACTGCCAGTAGCGAACAATGTTGACTTTTAACCTTATGCGGAGGTACAATAGGCTGAACATCGTTAAAAAATAAATGGTAAATTATAGAATATTTCATTTGATTAGAACTTTCCTCATTAAACAATCACATTTCTTTGTCTCCTACAAGAACCCATTTACCATTTACACACCCTAGAGTCACAAACATACACACAGGCACATAGACAAACTAGTTCTTGCCAGGCCTTTACTCCTTTACCAGAATAGCAGATATTAAATTTACAACAGCTTCATTCTTTCCCATGATACTCCTTAAAGAAAGAAAAATAAAAATATCAAGGCAAATATAATTTAGAATTTCATGTGCTTAGAGGAAAAAAAAATGTGTGTAGCATAGCATGCAATTTTAGAGCATTAAGATTGATTAGTAACCTCACATATACTTTAAAGCAGTGCTTGAATCATTTGACAAATAATAGTACAAAGAGACATTGACTCCAGGGTGCTTCATATAAATTAGATACTGTGCTGACAGGACTTCAAAGTTAGATGTGATGAGAGATGCCTGTGTAGTTTATTCTATAATTTCAAATTCGTGGCACAAACTTATTTAAGCAATATTTATAGGAATTAAATTGGATCCCTTTCAGCTTTTTATTTTTTGAGCAATGCCATCTTATAAAGGAACTTTTCTTTCAGGATGACGTCAGTGGATGGATTCATTTAGACAAGGGGTGTGTCTGTACATCTGAGGCAAAATCAGTTATGACTATAGTAATTCACAGATCTAGGGTAGCTCATGATATTTACATTCACTCTACCTACAAAGCAGCAGGAATTTACCTGATACATTCAGATACTCATGGGTGCAGGGGGACAGAAGTAAAATGGTAAATACATACCTGAACACCACCACCTATGAATGCCCCATCACCACAAAGAGCAATCACATGCTTAAGGTTTGTGATTTTTCACTCTTGACATTACTTGTCTTGCCCAGCAGAAGTCTGCTTGAATCTTAATATAATGATATTTATTTGACCTTAACATGTCTTCTCTGTATCACTGAATATATAGGAGTTTTATACTTTAGCTCACCTATGCACAATTGAAAACTATATTTTTATTTTGTATTCCCTACTATTGGCCAAAGGTATGACTGAATCCAATTATCTTTTGAGACCTAGTCAACAAGAACAACAAAAGGAATAAACCTTTACACACAGAAGTCTCTTAAACTTAGTGCTTTCAGGCACAATCAGTCAACTGCGCTCTGTAGTTTCATTCGTATTCCACGTAGTATATTAACTTGAGAAAACAAATTTCACGAATAAGCCACTCTCCTTTAACAAGTGAAAGACATCAGCCCCGTAGAATTGTTTCATGATAAATTAAAAGCTATTAGTCAGACTTAGACCTAGACCTGTTTTTTTTTTCTATGATGTAAGAGAGGACAATAGCTAAATGTACCGAGAGAAAGCATATCTACTTTTTTAGACAGTAGCAATTAAAACTGACAACCTGAAAGTATCGTGAAATCCCACTCTGCATCCACCCACTGCCCTAGTGTTTGTTCGAAAGCCAGGAGTATCAGTCCTTTGCCTCCATTCTAATTGAATGGTTAGAAGTCTAGACAAGTTCCGATGCTTGTTTGACAACAGAAGAAAGGACTTTCTGAAGAGCTGTCTTTTAAATTAAACACCATGCTTCTGGGTTACAGTCAATATCTTCTGGTTTGTTTTTATTAGTTCATCTTCTACATCCTTGTTCTTGTCTATTAAATTGGCACACTGCGATGGGGTCAGCTTTGGACTCAACCTTTCTATTAGATAGGCCATTGTTCCTCTTCGCTGTCCAGATGCCAAGAATGCGGTAACACTCAGGCAACCGGATGGAGCCACTTTGTCCAAATAGCCCGTGAAGAAATGTGATTAGATTAGGTGCTGAGAAAAGGAATGTGCAATCACTTCATTTTCTCTGGTGAAGCATTAAAGTTTGTAGACCTGGATCAGTCACTCAACTAGTTTTCTAGTTGCTTTTAAAACTTACTGAGAATAAAAACTTCCAAGACACTAAATATTAGTACCACCTCACCTCCTCCTCAAGTCTCCAGGTGAATCCTGATTTCAGGTTTTGAAGTGTATAACTAATAAAGAATGCCATCTTCACAAAATAAGCTGTTTCCTCTAAGCACCTTACTAACAGTCCTCTTCATGATTTACTTTTTTAAGTTTTAAATGTTTCATATAGTTTTGTGAAAGCAAAACTTCTTGAAAATATCATTAATAACAGAAAGGTGAAATGGGAGAACAGTCATTAAAGAGGACAGTTCATTCCTCCACCTCTACCTGCAGCCACCAAAAAAGTGGTTATATCAACTGTCTTCTCTTTGTAGAGGTTTTAAAATTGTTCATTTGATGTGTAAAATGTCTCTTATAGCTTTAGGTCTTAGACCCACAAAATCTCTTGGAGATATAATTTATCCTGCCATTGGATCAATAAAGAGTCTGATTTCCTATATATCATGATGTTAAAAACATTCATGGCTGGGCGCGGTGGCTTACGCCTGTAATACTAGCACTTTTGGAGGCCTAGGCGGGCGGATCACAAGCTCAGGAGATCGAGACCATCCTGGTTAACCAGGTGAAGCGCCACTGCACTCCAGTCTGGGCGACTGAGTGAGACTCTGTCTCAAAACAAAATACAACATACATAACTGGCCAGGTATGGTAGCTCACGCCTATAATCGCAGTACTTTGGGAGGCCAAGGAGGGAAGACCACTTGAGGCCAGGAGTTTGAGACCAGCCTGGCCAACATGGTGAAACCCCCATCTCTACTAAAACTACAAAAATTATCCAGTGTGCTGGTGGGTGCCTGTCATCCCAGCTACTCGAGAGGCTGAGGCAGGAGGATCCCTTGAACCCAGGAGGCTGAGGTTGCAGTGAGCCAAGATCCTGCCACTGCACTCCAGCCTGGGCGACAGATTGAGACTCCATCTCAAAACAAACTTAAAGAAAACTGTATATATAGAATATGGCATGCAAGACTTCCTCGCAGTTACTTTATCTCCTTGCTGGCCATCATTCAGCGCCTGGTATTTGCACCTGGATTGAAGTCTTGGTCTTCATATATACACATATATACACATATGTATATTTTATATATGTATAAAATTATGTTCTATATACTGTTCAGCCAACCAAGGACCACATATACAATGGTAGTCCCATGAGGTTATGATGGAGATAAAACTTCTTATCACCTAGTGATGTCATAAGCATCCTAAGGTCAGAGCGCAACATATTACTTACATGTTTGTCATGATGCCAGTGTAAATAAACCTACTTTGCAGCCAGTCATAGAAAATTATAGCACATACAGTTATGCACAGTACATAATACTTGATCATGATAGTAAATACTCTTACTGGTTTATTATTTACTGTAATATACTGTAGATTTTATCATTATTTTAGATTATACTCTTTCTACTTATAAAAAAGTTAACTGGAGAACATCCTCAGGCAGGTCCTTCAGGAGGTATTTCAGAAGAAGGCATTTTCATCATAGGAGATGACAGCTTCATCTATGTCATTGTCTCTGAAGACCTTCAAGTGGGACAAGATGTGGAGGTGGAAGACAGTGATATTGATGAATCTGATTTTTTGTAGACCTGGGCTACAGGGTATTTTCTTAGTGTTTAGCAAAAATGTTTTTAAGAAAAACTTTAGGGGGAAAAGCTTATAGAATAAAAGTATAAAGAAACAAAATATTTTTGAATAATAAGATTATTCAGAAAGCGTTTAGTTTTGTACAGCTGTACTTGTTTGTGTTTTAAGCTAAGTGTTTGCAAAAGAGTCAAAAAGTTTTTTAAAAGCATATAATGTAAAAATATTACAGTAAGTTAAGGTTATTTTTGGAGAAAGAAATAATTTTTTTTTTTTTTTCCTGAGACGGAGTCTTGCACTGTTGCCCAGGCTGAAGTGCTGTGGCACGATCTCTGCTCACTGCAACCCCCACCTCCCAGGTTCACCCCATTCTGCTGCCTCAGCCTCCTGAGTAGCTGGGACTACAGGTGCCTGCTACTATGTCCAGCTAATATTTTTTATATTTTTAGTAGAGACGGGGTTTCACTGTGTTAGCCAGGATGGTCTCGATCTCCTCTCGTGATCTGCCCACCTCAGCCTCCCAAAGTGCTGGGATTACAAGTGTGAGCCACTGCACCCGGCCAAGAAAAATATTTTTAAATAAATTCAGTGTCGCCTATGTGCACAGTGTTTATAAAGTGTACAGTAGTGGATACTAAAGTTCCAGGCCTTCACATTCACTTAACACTCACCGACTCATTCAGAGCAACTTCTCGTCCTGCAAGCTTCAGAACTGGAAGTGCCCTATAAAGTTGTACCATTTTTTAAATCTTTTATAGCATTATTTTTACTGTACCTTTTCTGTGTTTAGATGCGCAAATATTTGCCATTGTGTTACAGTTGACTATAGTATTCAGTAGAGTAACATGCTGTACCAGTGTGTAGCTTAGGAGCAATAGGCTATACCGCTTAGCCTAGGTTTGTCAGGATTTTTGTAAGTACACTTTATGTTTGCACAATGGTGAAATCACCAAATGATGCATTTCTGAGAACATCACCCTGTTAAGAAACACGTCACTGTATATTTCCATATATGCCTGTGTATCTATAAATATATAAAATATATTTAAATATATAATGACAATACATTTGACTTATTGAATAAAATCAAAATCTTTGAATCCATATTATAAAGAAATAAATAAATATCATTTTTTACAATAGAATGCCAACTAAAAATGTACAAGAAATCATGGGATTAGAAAAGCAAAGCAACATCTGACAATCATCTGAGTCATATTTATCTCAGGCAAAAATATCAATGGATGATAAGACTAATGGGAGAAAGTGATATGAGACATGAATTTTTTTCATATATTCCAAGCACATTTTTAAAACATTAATTTTAATAGGGGGAAAAGTAACTCCAGTGGGAACCTCTCTCTGGCTGTCCCAGTCTCAGTCAACTAGTGAAAGTAACCACCACCAGTCATGGGCCAAAGAGACATCAGGCGACATCTGATAAGATGTTAAAGGAAGAAAAAAATAACTTCTATATTATATCAGACAAAAACATGTAAGTTGAGCATTTACCTGAAGATATTTAGCACCATGTGAAATTGAGAAACATTTTGGAAGATACTAAGTTTGCGAATCAAGGAAAAGCTGAGAAACTGTTGAAGGAAACAGGACCTTTTCTAGCTGTGTATACCACATGATTCTAGATTGGACTCATTGTCTACAGAGTGAATTACTGGAACAGATGATTTTCTAGTTTTCTATTTCTCTGTAGCAAACTACTCCAAAACATACTGGCTATAAAACAATGATCGCATTTATTTTGCTTGCAACCTGCAACTTGAACAGGCTTCAGTGGACGTAGCTGATCTCTGCTCCAGTGGGCGATGGCTGAGACAGCTGAGAATTTGGGGGCTGGTATCATTTGAAGACTGGCTCAGCCCCATGCCTGGAAGTTTATAGTAGTTGTCATCAGAGACCTTAGATAGGACTACCTGTCAGAACATCTACATGTGGTCTATCCATGTACCTCAGTTTCCTTAATTCATGGTTTGAAGAGTAAACCTTCAAAGAGGGAGAGAGGAGGAAGCTGTACCAAATTTTCTGAAACAGCCTCTACCATTTTATAAAAGGAGTGCTAAGAACTTGCAGACATGTTTTAAAGCCAATCAGATTTAGCAAAGTTTGAATGAGGTCCCAAAGAATATACAAGAGTTTTTTTAAAATTATGCACATGACTTTTCTTTAGGTTAAAAATTGTTTCAAACAAAAAATTGCAATAAAATTATTAATAAACCATAGGTAACATGTTTCAGAATACAAAAGAATTCCTCACATGTGTCTTGATCAGCTTAGGGTCCCATAACAAAATACCATGAACTGAGTGGCTTAAACAGCAGAAATTTATTTTCTGTTTTGTCTGTTTGTTTGTTTGTTTTTTGAGACAGAGTCTTGCTCTGTTGCCCAGGCTGGAGTGCAGTGGCATGATCTCAGCTCACTGCAACGTCTGCCTCCCGGGTTCATACCATTCTCTTGCCTCAGCCTCTTGAGTAGCTGGGACTACAGGCACCCGCCACCATGCCTGGCTAATTTTTTTTTGTATTTTTAGTGGAGACAGGGTTTCACTGTGTTAGCCAGGACGGTCTCGATTTCCTGACCTCGCGATCCGCCCGCCTTGGCCTCCCAAAGTGCTGGGATTACAGGCATGACCCAGTGGGCCCAGACAGCAATTTATGTTCTTACAGTTCTAGAGGCTAGAAGTTCGAGGTCAGGGTGCCAACATGGTCAGGCTCTGATAAAGACTCCTTACTAGCTTGCAGACAGCTCCCTTGTTGCTGTGTCTTCGTGTGTGTGTGTGTGTGTGTGTGTGTGTGTGTGTGTGTGTGTGTGTGTGAGAGAGAGAGAGAGACCTGTTGTCTCTTCTTCTCATAAGGGCACTAATCTCATCAAGAGGACCCCATCCTCATGACCTCATCTAAACCTAATTGTCTCTCAATATACCATCTTCAAACTCAATCACATTGAGGGTTAGGATTTCAGCATATGAATTTAGGAACGACACAGTTCAGTCCAAAGGAACATGGTAAAATCGTATTAAATATTGAAGAAAATCAAAATTGATTATACAATCTTAAGTTTCAACTCTCTGAAGACCTAAGAGGAAATAAATTCCATAGTGCAGGTTTGTAGCTTTCTGATGGTATGAGTTTGATATCGTGCTAGATCTCTTGAGATTCCAGACACATCAATGGCTATGCAGTCCTCAGCCTATTTCCCTTGAATATCAATTGCCTTGGTAGGGGGTTTATACTAGCTGAATTCCAAACAATGGAGGATTGTAGTACCTGTCTGTGGCTGAAACACAGGCTTTTTGTGGTATTAAATGAAAGAGAATCCTGCAGTTTGGGTCCATTTGATTTCTCCCTTTGTTCTTCTCAGTGACAGTATCAAACCTATGGTCACTTTACTCTATGGGATGTATCATGTCATTGCTGCAACAGAATCTCACTCCCAATTACTCTGGCCAGGTTAGGAGCTCTGATTCCTCTAAGCCTTGCACTGGTGTTCAGAGGTAGGCTGGAGCTCACACTTTGACAGTGAAAACTTTCCCCTGGAAGAAGTTTTGAATAGGCTTACAGGCCAAGGTTCATGTTCAGATTGAAGTCCCCAAATCCTGAGTTTATGGGGGAAATGACCAACTAAACACTGATTATAAACTTTTATTTTGAGATAGTTATAACTGTACATACAGTTGTAACAAATAATACAGAGAGAATCTGCAACATTCATCTAGTTTTTCTCAATGGTAACATCTTATAAAACTGTAGTACCATGTTACAACTAGGATGTTGACATTGATCCAGTTAAGACACAGAACATTTCCATCACTGTGGGCATCCCTTATCTTTTTGAAACCTCACTCACTTTCCTCCACCCTCACGTTAACCCCTGACAATCATTTGTTTATTCTTCATTTCTACAGTTTCGATGGTTTAAGAATGTTAATTTATAATCATACGGTAGTTACTTACCTTTCCAGATTTTCTTTTTCACTCAGCATAATTTCCTGGAGATTCATCCAAGTCGTTGTATATGTCAATAGTTGCATTCTTATTTCTAATTGGTAATCTACAGTATGAATGTATCACAGTTTATTTTAATTATTCATCCATTGAGGAACATCTGGGTTGTTTCCTGGTTTTGGCTATTATGACCAATGCTACTATGAACATTGTGTGTAAGTTTTTGTGTGAACAATTTTTTTTTTCTTTAAGATACATATCTAGAGGTGTGTTTGCTAGGTCATATGGTGGATGCAAGTTTTGTTCTATAAACTTTTTTGCAGAATGAATATAATACTTCATATCCTTTCCTGCAAGAATTCAATTTCTTCACATCCTTTCCAGTCTGGTGTTGTCATATGATAATAGCTGTGTAGTGATACTTCATTGTGCTTTAAGAGACAGGGTCTTGCTATGTTGCCCAGGCTGGTCTTGAACTTCCAGGCTCAAGTGATCCTCCCAGATCATCCACCTATATAGTTGGGACCACAAGTATTTGTCACCTTGCCTGACTCATTGTGCTTTTAATTTGCATTTCCCTAAGGGCTAATGACATTGAATACCTCTTTATATGTTTATTTGCCAGCCATATATTCAGTTTAGTAAAATGTCTATAAATCTTTTGACCATTTTCTATTTAATTATTTGTGGGTTTTTTTTGTTATGGTTTTGAGGTCCTTTCCATATTCTAAGTAACAGTCCTCTATAGGATATATATAGATTTGCAAATATTTTATCCTACTCTCATAGCTTGTTTTCTTATTCTATTAGTCAAGTCTTTCATGAGACAAATTTTTAATATTTTTGAGGTCTAATGCACTATATTTTTATGAATTCTGCTTTTGGTGTAAAATATAAGAACTATGTGCCTAACTCTACGTAACAATATTTTCTACATTTTCCCCTAAACTTTTTATAGTTTTGTATCTTACATTAAAGTCTATGATATATTTTTGGTTGATTTTTGTACAAGATGTGAGTCTTAAGTCAATCTTTTTGCTTTTTTTCTGTTGTGTATTCATTTGTTCCAAGCTTTCTCTTCCTCCATTGTTTCTTTTTACACCCTTGTCAAAACTCCATTAGGTTATTGATGTGTATCTCTGGCTTCTCTAATGCATTCTATTAATCAGAATATCTATTTCTCTGACAATATCACATCTGTTTACTGTAGCTACATAATAGACCTTTACATTAGGTAAAGTGATTCCTCCAACTTTATTCTTTATTTCAATATTATTATTGTTATTCTTGGGCTTAGGTCTCTATGTACTGATTTTTGAATATGTGTTTCTATTCTGTTCTTATGTATTGACTTTAGAATATGTATTTATAGTCTTCAAAATATTCTTGCTTTAATTGCCTTAAACCTGTACAAAAATTTAGGAGAATTGTCATTTTTACTATATTGAATCCTCTGATCCATAAAAATGTTCTGTCTTTTCATTTATTTAGTTTTCTTTGATATCTCTTTCAGGAATAATTTTTAAACTTCAGCATAAATTATCTGCAAATATTCTGATAAATCTTTAAATTTGCTTTGAAGTGATTATAAATAGTATGTTTTAATTTTTAATTTCTGTGGCATATAGTATGTGTATATATTTATGGGGTACATGAGATGTCAATGCAAGAATGCAGTGTGAAATAATTACATCATGAAGAATGGCATATTCATGCCCTCAAGGATTTATGCTTTGAGTTATAATTCAATTATACGCTTTAAGGTACATTTTAAAATGTACAATTAAGTTATTGACTATAGTCACCCTGTTTTGCTATCAACAGTAGGTCTTATTCATTTTATCTTCTATTTTTTGTACTCAATAGTCATTCCCACCTCCCCTAACACACCCCAACTACCATTCCCAGCCTGTGGTAACCATCGTTTTACTATGTTCACGAGTACAATTGTTGTGATTTTTACATCCCACAAATAAGTGAGAACATATGATGTTTGTGTTTCTGTGCCTGGCTTAGTTCACTTAACACGATTATCTCCAGTTCCATCCACGCTGATGCAAATGACTGGATTTCATTTTTTTTTTTAATGGCTAAAGAGTACTCCGTTATGTATAAGGACCACATTTTCTTTATCCATTCATCTGCTGATGGACACTTAGGTTGTTGCCAAATCTTGGCTATTCTAAACAATGCTGCAACAAACATAGGCGTGTAGATGTCTCTTTGATATACATTTTCTCTTCTTTTGAGTGTACACCCAGCAGTAGGATTGCTGGATCATATGGTAGCTCAATCTTTTTTTCTGAGGAAGTTACAAACTGTTCTTTATGGTGGTTGTACTAGTTTCCATTTCCTCTGATAGCATACAAGGGTTCCCTTTTCTTTGCGTCCTCACCAGCAGTTATTATTGCCTGCCCTTTGGATATAAAAGCCATTTTAACAGGTAAGACGATAACTCCTTGTAGATTTGATTTGCATTTCTCTGATAATCAGTGATGTTGAGTGTTTTTTATATGGCTGTTTGCCGTGTGTGTTTTCTTTTGAGAAATATCCATCCTTTTGCCCATTTTTTGATTGAATTTTTAGATATTTTCCTATAGTGTTGTTTGAGCTCCTTATGTAATCTGGTTATTAATCCATTGTCAGATGGGTAGTTTCCAAATACTTTCTCCCAGTCTGTGGGTTTACTTTCACTTTGTTGACTCACTTTGTGGATTGTAACAGCAAAAGCTTTTTAACTTGATTTGATCCTATTTGTCCGTTCTTGCCTTAGTTGTCTGGGCTTGTAGGGTATTGCTCAAGAAATGTTTGCCCAATGTCTTGGATGGTTTACTCGATGTTTTCTTGTAGTGGTTTCATAGATCTATATCTTAGATTTAAGTCTTTAATCCCTTTTAATTTGTTTATTGTATATGGCGAGAGACAGGGGCCTAGTGTCGTTCTTTGGCATATGGATATACAGTTATCCCAATGCCATTTATTGACAGACTGTCTTTTCTCCAGTGTATGTTCTTGGCACCTTTGTTGAAAACGAGTTCACTGTAGGTGTGTGGATTTGTTTCTGGATTGTTTATTATGTTTTATTTGTCTACATGTCAGTTTTTATGACAGTACCATGCTGCTTTCGTTGCTATAGCTCTGTAGTATAATCTGAAGTCAGGTGATGTATTCCTTCAGTTTCCTTCTTTTTGATTAGGAAAACTTTAGCTATTCTGGGATTTTTTTGTGGTTTCAAATAAAGTTTAGGATTTTTTTTTTTTATTTCTGTGAAGAATGTCAGTGGTATTTTGATAGGGATTGCATTGAATCTGTAGATTGCTTTGGGTAGTATGAACTTTTTAACAACATTGATTCTTCCGATCCATGAACATCAACTAATGTTTTCATTTTTTGGTGTCCCTTTCAATTTCTTTCATCAGTGTTTTATAGTTTCCATTTTGGACATTTTTCACTTCATTGGTTAATTCCTAGGTAATGAATTTTATGTGTGCTATTGTAAGTGGGATTACTTTTTTATTTCTTTTTCAGGTTGTTCACTGTTGGCATACAGAAATGCTACTAAATTTTGTATGTTGATTTTGTATCCTGTAACTTCAATAAATTTGTTTATCAGTTCTAATCATTTTGGGTGGCATCTTTAGGATTTTCTAAGTATAAGATCATATAATCTATAAACAAGGATAATTTGACTTGTTCGTTTTCAATTTGGATGCCCAAATCTTTCTCTGGTCTGATGGCTCTAGCTAGGACTTCCAGTACTATGGTGAATAACAGTGGTGAAAATGGGCATCGTTGTTGTATTCCAGATTTCAGAGGAAAGGCTTTCAGTTTTTCCCCATTCAGTATGATATTAGCTGTGAGTCTGTCATATATAACTTTTATTATGTTGAGGTATACCCAGTTTTTGGAGGGGTATTTTTGATTCAGCATTGAAGCCATTGGATCCTAGGCTTTCCTTTACTGGTAGATATTTTATTACGGCTTTGATCTTGTTACTTCTTACTGGTCTGCTCAGGTTTTGGATCTCTTCTTGGCTCAATCTTGGCAGAGAGTATGTGTCTAGAAATTTGTTCATTTGTTCTAGATTTTCCAATTTGTTGGCTTATAGTTGCTCATAGTAACTAATTAGTAACTATAGCTGCTAATGACCCCCTTTTTCTTTCTGATTTTATTTATTTGTATCTTTTTTTCTTAGTTTGGCTAAAGGTTTGTCAATCTCTTTAACTTTTTAAAACCCAACTTTTTGTTGTATTGTTATTTTTACTTTTTAGAAAATTTCAGTTTCATTTATTTCTGCTCTAATCTTTGTTTCTTCTACTAATTTTGGGTTTGGTTTGTGCATGCATTCCTAGTTCTTTAAGATGCATTGTTTCACTGTTTATTTAGGCACTTATATCTATAAACTTCCCTCTGAGTACTATTTTTGCTGTATCCCGTAGGTTTTGGTATGTTGTGTTTATGTTATTTGTTTCAAGAAAGTTTTCCATTCCCTTCTTAATTTGTTCATTGGCCCACTAGTCATTGAGGAACACATGGTTTAATTTCCATGTATTTGTATAGTATGCAAAATTCCTGTAGTTATTAATTTCTAGTTTTATTTTATTGTGGTCTCAGAAGATGCTTGATATATTTCAATTTTTTTGAATGTTTTCAGACTTATTTTGTGACCTAATATATAATCTATCCCTGATAATGATCCAGGTGCTGAGGAAAATAATGTGTTTTTTGTAGTCATTGAATAAAATGTTTTGTAAATATGATATCCATTTGGTCTGTAGTGCAGAATAAGTCATACGTTTCTTCATTGATTTTCTCTCTCTAATAGGTTGAATGCTGAGAGTGCGATGTTGAAGTTTCCAGTTATCATTGTATGTGGACATATTTCTCTTTTTAATTCTAATAATATTTCCTTTATAGATTTGAGTACTCCAGTGTTGGGTACATATATATTTAAAATCGTTTCATCCTCTTGCTGAATTGATACCTTTGTCATTATATAGTGACCTTCTTTGTAGCTTCTTGTAGCTTTTGTCTTGAAATCTATTTTGTCTGATATAACTATAGTAACTCCTGCACTTTTTTTTTGATTTTCATTGGCATGGAATATCTTTTTGCATACCTTTCTTTTCAGTCTATCTGTATCTTTATAGGTCAAGTGTGTTTCTTATAGGCAACAGATCAATGAGTCTGGGTTTTTTCATTTATTTAGCCTGTCATCATCTTTTGATTGGAAAATTTAGTCCATTTTTTTGTTTTTTGTAGTGTTTTTTTTTCATGGTCTTCTCTTCCTTCTTAATTTCATTCCTGTATTCCTTTAGTGAAGGTGATTTTTCTCTGGTGATAGGACTTAGTTTCTTGTTTTTTAGTATTTTTTGTATCTATTGTACACTTTTGGTTTGAGATTACCATGAGACTTGCAAATACTATTTTACAACCCATTATTTTAATCTGATAAGAACTTAACACTATTTGCACAAACAAGAAGAAAACTACTAAAAACTATGCCTTGGCTTCTTTCGCTCACTTATAAAATTTTTGTGTGTGTTTGTTTGTTTGTTTATACCTTAGTGTACTGAGTATGTCTTGAAAAGTTGCTGTAGTTACTATTTTTGAATGCTTTATAATTTAGTCTATTTAGGATAAGGGTAGTTAACACACCATTGTTACAGTGTTAAAATAGTCTGTGTTTTTCTGTTTACTTATTATGAGTACATTTATACCTTTAGATAATTTCTTACTGCTAATTAATGTCCTTTCCTTTGTGGTCAAAGTAATACCTTTAGCATTTATTGTAGGACAGAGCTGGCATTGATGACTCAGCTTTGGTTTTTCTGGGAAAGAAAATTTTTATTTATTCTTCATATATGAAAGATGTTTTTGCTAAATACACTATTCTAAGGTAAACTTTTTTTCCCTTCAGCACTTGAGATATGTCATACTACTCCCTACTGGCCTGTAAGTTTCCACTAAAAAGTTGGCTGCCAGACCTATTGGAGCTCCATTGTATGTTATTTGTTTCTTTTGCGGCTTTTATAATGCTTTATCATTGACCTTTGAGAGTTTGATAATTAAATGCCTTGAGGTAGTGTTCTTTGGGTTAAATCTGCTTGGTGTTCTATAACCTTTTCGTACTTAGATATTGATACCTTTCTCTAGGCTTGGGAACTTCTTTGTTATTGTCCTTTTGAAAAAATGTTCTACCCCTATGTTTTCCTCTACCTTCTTTTAAGGCCAATAACTTTTAGATTCACCCACTTGAGGCTATTTTCTAGATCCTATCGGCAATATATTGTTTTTTATTCTTTTGTTTCCTCTTACTGTGTATTTTCAAATAGCCTGTCTTCGAGGTAATTATGTCTCCAGCTTGATCAATTCTGCTATTAAAGAACTCTAATGTGTTCTTCAGTATGCCAGTTACATTTTTCAGCTCCAGAATTCCTGCTTGTGTTATCTTGAATTTCTTTGAATTTTCTCATTGTAGCTATTTTAAATTATCTAAAAGGTCACATATCTCTGTTATGTGTGACCTTTCTCCATGATTGGTCCTTTTGCTATTTTCACTTCATTTGTTGAGGTCATGTTTTCCTGGATAGTATTGATATTAACAATGTTCTTTGGTCTCTGGGCATTGAAGAGTTAGGTATTTATTGGAGTCTTCACTCTCTGGGATTATTGTAGTCATTCTTCTTTGGAAGACTTTCAGATATTTGAAAGGATTTGGGTGTTATGATGTAAGCTGTATCTGCTATAGGGTGTATCCCAAGCCCAGTAAATGCAGTGGTTCCTGTACCATCATATAGGTTTTTGATATCTACATATTAAGCCTTGATGGTCTTGGACAAGATCTGAGAGAATTCTCTGGATTATCAGGCAGAGACTCTTGTTCTCTTTCTTTACTTTCTCAAAAAAAAAAAAAAAAAAGAGTCTCTCTGTCCTGAAGGTGGGGGTGGAGTGACACAAGCACCCCTGTGGCCCCTACCACTATTGACTGCACTTGGTCAGAACTGAAGCCAGCACAACACTGGGGCTTGTCCAAGGCCTCTGTACCTCTCAGCCATTGACAAAGCCAGCCAGGCCTATGTCTTTTTCTTTTCAGGTCAGTGAGGTCCCCTGGGCCTCAGGTAGATCCAGAGGTGCCATCAGGGAATCAGGACTAGAGTTAAAAACCTTAGAAGTCTACCTGGTGTTCTATTTTACTGTGGCTGAGCTGGCAATCAAACTACAAGATGCAGTCCTTCCCGCTCTTCCCTTCCCTTTCCAAAGGCAAAGGAGCCTCACCCAGTAGCCACCACCACTCCAGTCCACAAGGAGTACTGCCAGACTACTGCTGATATTCCCTGGAGGCCCAAGGACTCTTACATCAGCTTGTGGTGAATGCTGGCTGGCCTAGGATTCAGCTTCAGGGCAGTAGGCTTCCCTGCAGTCCAGGGCGGGTCCATAGCGCCATCCAAGAGTCAAGTCCTGGAGTTGGGGACTCCAGGATCCTGCTTGGTGTTCCACACCCTGTGGCAATGCTGGTACTTCAGGTACAAGACATGGTCTTCCTTTTACTTTTCCCTCTGCTTTTCTCCAGTAGAAAGAGTTTTGCCACATAGCCAACACAGCTGGTAATGTGCTGAGTCTCACCTGAAGTTACCATGGCTCAGCATCTCACCCAATGCCCTCAACATAGTTCCTGGGTATTGCTGCTGGTTATTCAAGGTCCAAGGGCTCTTCAGTTAACAGGTTATGAATGCTGCAAGGACTGGGTCCTTTTCTTCAAAGCAGTGGATTCCCTTCTGGCCCAGGGTCTGTCTAGAAATGTCATCTGGGAGCTAGGGCCTGGAACGGAGTCCTCATGACTCTGATCAGGTCTTATCTTGCTGTGACTAAGCTGGTATCCAAGATGTCCAAGGTATCCAATTTCTTCTCTTTAAGTGAAAGGGTGGGGTCTCATTTGGAGCCATGAGTTGTGCAGCCTCGGGTTATGGGACGGATGATGCCAGTACTCCCTTGGCTGTCCCAGCTGGTCCGTGGCTATCCCTGCCTTGCCAAGAGTTGGCAAGTTCTTATGGCCTAGAGTGCCTTTTAAGTTTATTTGGAGACACAGAGCACTGTATCCCTTGGCGGTGAACTTTGGGTCACTGGGATTGGTGATTTCTGCCTTGTTAGGGCTAGTTTAAATGTTCCCCCTGTGTGTGGGCATCAGCTGAGTTTTGTGCAGTTTTACTTTCCGCTCTAACAGGACGCTACTGAGTCCAGTGCCCCACAATTGCCATGTTCTCCCTCACCCAGCACCGAGAGTCATTCTCCTCTCCTCACTCCTGCTGCTGAGGAGTAAGGAGGATGTGGCGTAGAGGGGAAGGGTGGCATCGACCATTTAGGGCTCTTTATCTCGTCCTGGCCTCTTTCAGCCATACACAGTGAAATCAGCGACTATGAGTGCTCACATGATTTTTGGTTCTTATGAAGGTGATTTTTCTATGTAGATAGTTCTTAAACTGGTGTCCCTGGAGTAGGGGATGATTGGTGGAGCCTACATTTCTGCCATCTTTCTCTACCTCCAGTATGGTGTTTCAAATTTTTGTTTCTATAGGCTTATTGTTAACATATAAAATTAAATGATTTTTAATGTGTTCTTATATCCTCTGATCTTGTGACTTTATGGACTGCATTTATGAGTTATAGAACATTGTTTTCACATTCTTTGGGATTTTCTATGTAGGCAATCATGCCATTTTCAAATAGAGGCAATTTTATTTCTTCCTTTTTGATCTGTGTGAATTTAATTATTTTTCCTGCTAGACTAAAATGGTTAGAAACCCAAGTGCTATTTTCATAAGGGAATGATGTGATTGGACACCATTGCCCTGTTGGTAATCTTAAAGGGAACTCACCCAGTCTTTCACCATTAAGTACGATGTTTGCTGTAGGCTTTTAAAAATATACTCTTTGTCAACCTGAGAAAGGTCTCCTTTATTTCTAGTTTCCTGAGATATTTTTGTTATTATGAATTGGTGTCATATTATGCCAAATGTTATTCTTCATCAATTGATATAATCATATGATTTTTATTTTTTAGCCTATTGACACAGTGGCTTATGTTGGTTGATTCTTGAGTGTTTAAAGGACATTGCATATTTTGGCTGTGGTATATAGTGCTTTTTATGTATTGCTAGATTTTATTTGCTAATAATTTGTTGACGACTTCTGTGTGTAATTATATGCACAGTATTGGTGTATAGTTTTTTGACCTTTTTAATACTTTTTTTTTTAGTCTGGTTTTGGTATCAGGGTACTACCAATCTCATAAAACTAGTTAGTATTTTATCCTCTTCTATTTTTTGTAAGATAGGTAGAATTGGTGCTAACACCTTTTTTAAATGTTTACTATAATTCTCCAGCATCTATAGTTTTTTGGCTTTAATACTTTATTTTGGTCTGATTTTGGTATCAGGGTACTACCAGTCACATAAAACTAGTTAGTATAAACCCAATTAGTATTTTATCCTCTTCTATTTTTTGGAATATATGTAAAATTGGTGCTAAGTCACTTTTTTAACATTTGGTAGAATTCTCCAGTAAAACTATCTGTGTTTGCAGACTTTTTTTTTTTTTTTTGAAACACTTCAATTACAAATTCAAGTTCTTTAACAGTTACAAGACTATTCAGACTGTTTATTTCATGTTGACTGAATTTTAGTAGTTTGTGTTTTCTGAGATTTTTGCTCATTTTTTTCTATGTTGTCTTCAGTCTTTCTTCTCCCTGATTACTATACCCATCCATGCCTATGACTACCGAAGATGGTGATTCACTCACTTGGGAGAAAGCCCTATTCTCCTTTTACTTCTTTTGTATTCTTCAAAGCCGTATAGCTCTCCAATATTTTCCCCCACCTTAGAAACAAGTTAGGCATGCCCATGTTATTTCTGCTTTCTTCCTATCACATCATCCCTTTTAAAGAAATAAGATAATTATAAAGAAGAAAGGAAAAGATAGTGAAGGAGAAATAGTGAAATATCATTTTCTTACAAAAAATATCATTTTGTTACACAAGTCAAAAAGCTTTGAATTTATTTTGTTATTCATTTAGACAAAATTTACTGAATATCCACTGTATGCCTGCTACTCTATTATATTCTAGGAAACACAGTAGAAAGCATAATGGAAATTTATCCTGTTAATGTAGAATTTATGATCTGGGCAGGGGTTGCTTTTTCTTTAAAAGGTTAGACAGTAAATATTTTAGGCAATTTTGGCCATACGCTCTGTTTTAACTACTCCATTCTGCCACGATAGTGTGAAGGTAACTATAGACAGTATGTAAGTGAATACACTATTGTGTTTCAATAATATAATAATTTATGTTAAAGTTTTAATTTAACATTCTCATCATGAACTATTATTTTTGTCTTTTTTAAAACATATAAAACAGTAAAAACCATTGTGAGCTCACAAGCCAGGCAACAACAGGTAGAGAACTTGGTATGGGCCAATGCCAATTTGCCAAATCCTGATTTAAAAAAAGAGGGATGTGAAATCAGGACATAGAGAAAATGAAGTCTTTGCAGCAGCCTATACATTTAAGCTGAGAGCTAACACTTGCTCATGGTGTTTTTCCCCCAGATGTAAAGAGGATTTACCAAGAAGCAAACAGTGCTTAAATTTGAGAGCCCTGACAATTAGTTGTGGCTCTGATGTATTTTTTAAATGGTGCAAAATAACATACAGTAACTCAAATACTTACTACTTTCTATACCAGTTTCCTCTGTCACAGGAAATTATAGGTGCAGTTAAAGGTAATTTGAATGATACATATATTGAGATATAGTCAAACATATTCATGTGTTCACTGTCATTCATGCCTGTCATGTTTAGCCTTCATAGTATAGAATTACTTGCTGAAATACTTCTACAGGTCAGTATGCTGGCTTTCCCTGCATCATGATGCATGTACTGGTTCTGAAAGTGTATATGTTCTGGAGGACAAAAATTACTTGATGAGGCACTAGTCTATGGAAAATATTCTAATTATCAAATTTGTAAAATTTCAAATATCTATTTATCTAATATCTAATTGTGCCTAGTGAAAATGGAAGTTTTCTCGTGTCAAGAATATGTTTGAAAATGCAGTATATACAAATGTAAATGTAAAATAGATATTTATCAATTGTTATGCTCATATAACATGACCTGTAGCTGTACTTCACATATGTTAGATAACATCTTTATACATCATAATGTATTGGATTCTATCATATTCTGATGCATATTCATGTACTGAATTCTGCTGGATCAATTTGAAATAGGAAGGAAAATTGCAACTAATACACACAGCCTAAGGAAATAAGTGTTCTGGTGGCATAATACCTAAATATATTTATCAAGTAGTCAATGCTGGAAAAGGGAAGTCAGTTACATAAAATTGTAGTGCAGTATAATGTAGTGGTAATTTTAAAATACACGTTGAGGTTAATATGAGCGAAATGATGGAGTAGCAGCTCCAAGCTTTCATCCTCCTAAAGAAGCATTAAAAAAGCAGCAGAAACTGTCAGAAGTAAATTTGTCAAAACTCAAAAAAAGAGTGAAAGGTTTACAGCAACCAAGTGAACACGGATTTAAAAAAAAAAAAAAGTGACTTCAAAATGGTAAAAATCTTTGAGGAGTTTTTACTTGCCCCACCCAACCCTGATCCTGGCTGTATGGCAGTCTTCAGACACCAACAATTTGTGTTCTTAGAACAGAGTTCTGGTCCCTGGTTCCAGAGGAAGCACAAATTATTGTATGTGTCTCTTGTAATCTGTCTGGAGATTACCTGAAAGAAAAGATGTTCATCTCTGTTTCACCTGTCTCAGAACTCTAGCCATAAAAGCTTCCTGGAAAAGTGGGACGGAATTGCTCAAAAAACAATGCAAGCTGAATTAATAACAGACAGATGTCAAGTTAAAAGATTAAATTGAAAATATAAAATAGATGATTAATGGATCAGGAGCAAACATTGTGGAGAATCTCTTTGGAAAATTGGGACATTCAAAATGACATGTGTATGGGGTGGGCGATTGAGAACGCTGCACATATGCTCAGGGCAAGATACATGTTCACAAAAGAACTGAAGTCACTTTAAGCTTTCACTGTGGGCTGATCCCCAAGCTCAGTCCCCTGGCTAAGTGTTGAAAGGGTGCCCCAATACAGAGCCAATCTGCAATAATTGAGAAAAGTGGGTTTTTGATTCATTTTTGTTTTGTTCGTGTGCTTGTTTTGTTATTGTTATAGCTCCTAGCATTCAAGGAAATCTCAAAACACTAGCTGAGCACAAGGAAAAGAGATTCAGAGACTGCACACAAAGCAAGCTTCAGTCTTTAGAAAAAAAGTTAACAAAAGTCACTAAGGAAATAAACTGCCACAATTAAAAAAAAAGTGTTCAACAACAAAAACCAGCAAAATTCTCAAAAGGTGGCAAAAGGTGACAGAATCTGATTTTAGAGTTGCCACTTTATAATATTCAAATGTCCAGTTTGCAACAAAAAGTCACAATTCATACAACAAAACAGAAATAAAAAGGCTACTAAAAGGAACAAGATAAATGGACAGAAACCAACCCCGAAGAAATTTTAATAGTAGCTGTTCTGAATGGTGTAAAATGATATCTCATTGTGATTTTAATTTGCATTTCTCTGGTAATTAGTGACATTTAGCATTTTTTCAACACGGTTTGTTGGTTTGCTGAAAAATGGTTTTCAAATGATTTGTTGGCTTATGTCTCTGCCTTTGAAAAATGCCTATTTATGTCATTTGCCCACTTTTTAATGGGTAGTAGAATCGAAGCACTGTCTTCCACAGTGGTTGAAATAGTTTACACTCCCACCAGCAGTGTATAAGCATTTTTTTTTTCTCCACAACCTCGCCAGAATCTGTTATTTTTGACTGTTTAATAATAGCTATTATCCTTAGCAAACTAACACAGGAAGAGAAAACCAAATACCATATATTCTCACTTATCAGTGGGAGCTAAATGATAGGAACTTATGTATATAAAGAAGGAAACAACAGACAGTTGGGTCTACTTCATATGGGGGGAGGTTGGGAGGAGGGAGCAGAGCAGAAAAGATAATTATTGAGTACTGGGTTTAATACCTGGATGATGAAAGAATTTGTACTAAAAAATCCTGTGACAAGAGTTTACCTATGTAACAACCCTTCACAGGTATCTCCAAACACAAAATAAAAGTTAAAAAATTCTAAAACAGGCTGGGTGCGATGGCTCACGCATGTAATCCCAGCACTTTGGGAGACTAAGGGGGGTGGATCACGAGGTCAGGAGATCGAGACCATCCTACTCCAGAGGCTGAGGCAGGAGAATGGTGTGAACCCGGGAGGCGGAGCTTGCAGTGAGCTGATTCGCACCACTGCACTCCAGCCTGGGGGATACAGCCAGACTCAGTATCCAAAATAAATAAATAAAAAATAAATCACAATATTAAAATTAATCAAAGTGATGAGATTGGTAACATATTGGCATTTGCTTTGCCATTGAAAAAATACAGTCAATTACAGTAATTCATTTGCTCCTCAGTGTTTAGGGGACGTGTATTATCTTTACTCTGTAACCTGTGGTGTCAGGTTAAATGATTTATAGAAAATACACACGGCTATCAGTGGCACACCAGGAACCAGACCTGTGCTTTCTCACTAATAATATTTCAGCCTCATTTATTTATTTTATCTTACTTTAAGTCCCAGGATACATGTGCAGAACATGCAGGTTTGTTATACAGGTAAACCATGTAAACCTTACCTTACATAGGTAAGCCATGGTGGTTTGCTGCATCTATCAACTTGTCACCTCGGTATTAAGCCACACAGGCATTAGGTGTTTGTCCTGATGCTCTCCCTCCCCCTGACCCCCCAGATGGCCCCAGTGTGTGTTGTCCCCACTCCCTGTGTCCATGTGTTCTCATTGTTCAGCTCCCACATATAAATGAGAACATGCAGTGTTTGGTTTTCTCTTCCTGTGTTAGTTTGCTGAGGATGATGACTTCCAGCTTCATCCATGTCCCTGCAAAGGACATGATCTCATTCCCTTTTATGGCTGCATAGTATATTTTCTTTACCCAGTTGATGATTGATGGGAATTTGGGCTGGTTTCATGTCTTTGCTGTTGTGAATAGTGCTGCAATAAACATACAAGTGTATGTATCTTTATGATAGAATAATTTGTATTTCTTTGGATATATACCCAGTAATGGGATTGCTGGGTCAAATGGTGTTTCTGGTTCTACATCCTTGAGGAAATGCTACACTGTCTACCACAATGGTAACACTAATTTTCATTCCCCACAGTGGAAAACTATTCCTATTTCTCCACAGCCTCTCTAGTGTCTTTTTTGTTTGTTTGTTTTGTTTGTTACTTTTTAATAATAGCCATTCTGAATGGCATGATATGGTATCTCATTGTGGTTTTGATTTGCATTTCTCTAATCAGTGATGCTAAGGTTTTTTTTTTTGTTGTTGTTGTTGTTGTTGTTATATATTCGTTGGCTGCATAAATGTCTTCTTTTGAGAAGTGTCTGTTCATGTCCTTTGCCCACTTTTTGATTTCTTTTTTCTTAAAAATTGGTTTCAGTTCCTTGTAGATTCTGGATATTAGTTCAGATGGATAGACTGCAAATATTTTCTCCCATTCTGTAGGTTGCCTGTTCGCGCTGATGGTAGTTTCTTTTGGCTGTGCAGAAGCTCTTTAGTTTAATTAGATCCCATTTATCAATTTTAGCTTTTGTTCTAATTGCTTTTGGCTATTTCACCATAAAATCTTTGCCCATGTCTATGTCCTGAATGGTATTGCCTAGACTTTCTTCTAGAGTTTTTATGGTTTTGGGTTTTACATTTAAGTCTTTCATCCGCCTTTAGTTAATTTTTGTATAAGGTGTGAGAAACAAATCCAGTTTCAGTTTTCTGCATACGGCCAGCCAGTTTTCCCAGCACCATTTATTGAATAGGGAATCCTATTCCCACTGCTTGTTTTTGTTAGGTTTGTCAAAGATCAGATGGTTGTAGAGGTGTGTTCTTATTTCTCATATCTCTCATGTTCCATTGGTCTATATGTTATCATACCAGTACCATATGAGTTTTGGTCACTGTAGCCTTGTAGTTTGGAGTCAGGTAGTGTGATACCTCCACGTTTGTTCTTTTTGCTTACGATTGTCTTGGCTGTAAGAGCTCTCTTTTGGTTGCGTATGAATTTTAAAGTAGTTTTTCTAATTCCGTGAAGAATGTCCATTGTAGTTTGATGGAAACAGCATTAAATCTGTAAATTACTTTGGGCAGTGTGGTCATGTTCACAATAATGATTCTTACTATGTATGAGGATGGAATATTTTCCCATTTGTTTGTGTCACCTCTTATTTCATTTATCAGTGGTTTGTAGTTCTCCTTGAAGAGGTCCTTCACATCCCCTGTTAGTGGTATTCCTTGGTATTTTATTATCTTTGTAGTGACTGTGAATAGGAGTTCATTCATGATTTGGCTCTCTGCTAGTCTATTGTTCATGTATAGGAATTTTTGTGATTTTTGCCTATCAATTTTGTATCCTGAGACTGTTGAAGTTGCTTATCAGTTTAAGGAACTTTTGGTCAGCTTCATTTCTACTTTGTGTCATCCCATGCATGTATATATAATGCATTTAGATTCTTTTTTTTTTTTTTTTTTTTTGAGACGGAGTCTGGCTCTGTCACCCAGGCTGGAGTGCAGTGGCGCGATCTCGGCTCACTGCAAGCTCTGCCTCCCGGATTTACGCCATTCTCCTGCCTCAGCCTCCCTAGTAGCTGGGACTACAGGTGCCCGCCACCTCGCCCAGCTAGTTTTTTGTATTTTTTAGTAGAGACGGGGTTTCACCGTGTTAGCCAGGATGGTCTCGATCTCCTGACCTCGTGATCCGCCCGTCTCGGCCTCCCAAAGTGCTGGGATTACAGGCTTGAGCCACCGTGCCCGGCCACATTTAGATTCTTAATAGTTATTTCTGTAAGAAGAAGAGGGACTTTTAGGATCCAATTTATTTATTTTCTAGGTTATTATTTCAGGTAGACTTATTTAGTGTGCTGGAAAAAAGTGAAGAAGAATGGGCATATTTGAATACTATATAATCTAACTTTCTTAACTAAATCACAGTTCCTCCTGGAGAAACTCTTTATCTTGATGTAGCTATGTAAATTGGAAACTTAAGATATGCCTAACAATGTCAAAGGAAGAGATTAAGATGAAGGATTAATGTTATAATCAATTTGATAAAATAGTAATATAATCTTGGTCTTCATTTTTAAGTGTCTATTGCAATTTGAGAAAGCACTATTTTAGTTTTAAGTCAACTGTGTATTCATTAATCAAGCTGACCACTGTCTTCAAAAGGAACTTGCTGGAGTACATCAAAATAAATTTTATTCCTCATTTCACCTGTGGGGTTTTGTGTGGATGTGTTTTGCATAAGTTGGGTAAAATTGCCATGTTCATGTAAATAATAAGGAAGGCAATCTGTCATTTCACGGTAAAGGTAAAAAGGGAGATAGAGAGAGGAGAAAGAGGGAGGGAAGGAGAAAGGAAAAATATTTCAAGCTTGAAGGGGTTGCCTGCATTTTAAAATTATTAAGTAGTTGTATTAATTTTTTGGTGCTGCTGTTATAATTACTAAAATTTCTCAGCTTACAAAACATAAATTTATTATTTCCAGTTCTAGAGGTTACAAGTTTGAACCTGTTTTCACTGAGATGAAATCAAGATGATTGCTGGTCTGTGCTCCCTTCTGAGTCAATCTGTTTCCTTTGCTTTTCCAGCTCCAAAAGCCCTTATCAATACTTAATCTCGTGCCCTTTCCTCCATCTTCAAAGTTAGCAACATCAGCCAACTATCTGTCTCAGACTTTTCTTCTGCTTCTCTCTTCCATTTTTAATAGTCCTGGTGATTATTTTGGCTCCTCCTAGATAATTCAGGACAATACTATTTTTAAGATAATCAATTGAGCAATCAATATCATTTGTCATTTGAATTCTTCTTTGCCTATTAACTGTGACATATTCACAGGTTTCAGGGAATAGGATGGAGATCGTTGAGGGGAGGGGAGAGGACTATTATGCCTACCATTCTAACTGATAATTGATCTGTTTCATGAAAAATAGTTTTACTATTATATTGGAAACTGCTGGAAGATGGAAGCAATAGTTACCTACTACGTTAGTCTGTTTTTGCATTGCTACAGAGAAATAACCTCAGGCTGGGTAATTTATAAAGAAAAGAGATTTCATTGGCTCATGGTTCTGCAGGTGCTACAAGCATGGCACCAACATCTGCTCAGCTTCTGGTGAGACCTCTGGAAGCTTACAATTATAATGGAAGGTGACGGGAGAAACTAGTGTATTACAGGATGAGAGAGAGAGAGAGAGCAATAGGCGGGAGGAGGTGCCACACTCTTTTAAACAACCAAATATCATGTAAAATCAGAGTAAGAACTCACTCATGAGGACAGCACTAGGCCATTCATGAGGGATCTGCCCCAGTGACCCAAATACCTCCCACCAGGCCCCACTTCCAACAGTGGGGATTACATTTCAACTTGAGATGTGGAGGGGACAAACATCCCAACAGTATCACCTACTTTCTTGAACTCAGTATCGGTAATTTCAAAACAGACATAGATAAGAGAGTATAATAATAAATACCAGAGATTGGGAACGGTATATGGTAGTGTGGGGAATAAGGGGAGGTTGGTCAATAGGTACAAACGCAGAGATAGAAGTTCTAATGTATGCTAGCAGAGTAGGGAGACTATATTTGGCAACAGTGTGTTATACATGTCATTATAGCTGGAAGAGAGGACCTGAAATATTCCCAGCACATAGAAATAATAAATATGTGGGTGATGGATACCCTATAAACACTGACTTGATTTCACATTCTATATATGTAACAGAACTTCATATATACTCCATAAATATGTACTAGTATAACGTAACAAAAATACAAAAAAAAATGGAAATAGGAGTGATAATGTTTGTGCACTAGTGCTAGCTAGTTAGTTCTTTTTGTAATTCTGGGTCACTTAATAGCTGCATGCCTTTGGGTGAGTTCTTTACCCCCTCTGTGCCTTCATTTTCTCAACTGCAAAATGGGGTATTATTTTATTTCTCTCAGAGTGTTGCTGTGAGAATGTTATTATTTGACTTAATATTGATTCAGAGCTTAGCACAATGACTGAAGTAATTTAAATGTTCAATAAATATTAGCTATGGTCATCAATAATGATAAGTAGTAGTAGTGCCAATTCCTTCTTGTGTGAGTTTCTGATCTCTTCACAAGGTCATTCTAAGGTTTAATGGCATCATGTATGAGAAAGCGCTGTACAAATAGCTGGAAATTAAGACAAACTATTTTTCTGTTCAAAATATGGCCAAACTGAAAAAAAGAATTTGGCCTTTTACAAAATGGAAGATAATTCCCCAAATTCCTCTCATGATTGTCCAACTAAATGGTATGACCTGGTACATTTACTTATGAGCTCCTTTCCCCACTGTTTGCAGGGTAGCCTCAGGGTTGACTCCCTGAAAGGAGTTCTGGGGTGTTCCTTTGCTGCTGCTTCTGCTGAGTATGCTTTCTAGAGCTCTGAGAAGCAGAGAGATGCTCAGCACATGCTTGAGGTGGGAGGGAGTCAACGTGAGTCTGAGGTATTATAAGACCATCCTTCACATTTGTGGTTGAAATCAGAGGTGAACCAAAGAAATCTCATTTCATTCAGAAAATGGAATATATAGCTCTTGATCATGGCTCTGGATGAGAACTATTAACCTCATGTGACACGCATTGAAAAGTACGATGGCTGATATTGAAGAAAGATTTAATCACAATATAAAATTTTCAAATCTGTCTATATTAAGTATAATAATCATTTATAGGATCAGCTTCTCATTTACCCACAAACGTTAACATCGCTTCATTTCCCACGTTTCAACAAAATTGGCAAATAATTTATGTTTTATTGCATGGCTTGTTTTAAGTTTACGACTGAAAAACCAAATGAATAATTAATCAGCAATTACTGATTATTTGCTTTGTTATTTTTGGTTTCTATGACAAGTGAATCAAAACAAACTTTCAGAGTCAGTCTGTTTACTCATCACCCCTTTATTGTATGGCAGATGAAATAAATATCTTGGAATCACTTAAAATGTATGTTTTTATTGCATTCTTCCAAAAAAGTTTGAATCTTCTCTCTTACGTGTTTGTAATTTGGTCATTCTTGTTTTCAATACTTGGTGACAGGACTGTCATGACTTCTCAGGACAGTGTGATCTATTTTTAGACAAGATTGACTGAAAAAGGTCACTTTATCTCTAAAAGAGATAACATACTTCTATTTAAGATGACATTCAATTGAGTTACTGCTACTTTTTTAAAAAAATGATAAACATTTTGTTGAGGTAGCTGGCTCACTTTTTAAAGAAAATATCTTTAAAGTAGAAACCTTTAAGATGAGATAATGTTTCCCAAATTTCTCTGCATACTAAAGAGAAGTTCCTAAAAACAAGGGGAGAAGAAATGAAGCTGAACACAACTTGAAAATATGGCTGCTAACTGGAATTAGCCAGTGAATATGTTATGACTCTTTAAAAACATAAATATTTATGCATATCTTATGGATATATAATATTCACTTTTGTGTTACTCAATTCACTAGTGCTCTAACATTTTTAAATGGCTAAAAGTATTCCATTTTGTTGAGTCACAATAGTTTATTAGATAATTCCCTATTGATGAACATTTTGATTAAATAAAATGAACCTACCTAGTACTGTTCTCAACTTCCTTGTAGCTACATTTCTGTGCACATAAATAACTCTTTGGGATAAATTCCTTGAAACTGAATTATTTGTTCAAAGGGAAAGGATCCCAGAAGGTTTTCATTATTTTGCTTTCTCATGCACAGTGAATGAGAATACAGGTGCCCGCCACCATGCCCAGCTAATTTTTTTGTATTTTCAGTAGAGACGGGGTTTCACCATGTTAGCCAGGATGGTCTCCATCTCCTGACCGCATGATCTGCCCGCCTTGACCTCCCAAAGTGCTGGGATTACAGGCGTGAGCCACTGTGTCCTGCCTCCTTAAAATCTTTTAACTGACCTCAGATATCATAATGCTAAGCAACTATGAAGTATATATTGTAGTGCTATTTATCTATCAATGTATGCACATGTATATGACATAATTTAAAAAAATCGACATAGTCTTTTGGAAGAGAGAGAGATTGCTTTTTATTTTACAGATGAGAAAATTAAGATTTCAAAAAATTAAATGAGTTATTTAACGTCGTATTGCTAGTGACACACCAAACTTATTTGGAACTCAAATGTTTGGTTATATGTCCTCTTTAATGTTACTCTATTAGAAAAACTAATACTGTCACATTGTATAGTGAACTCACAAAATAAATTTTGCTACACAATAACTTACTGAATGGGAAAGTGTATCTGATGTTAGGCCTGATTTCTGTTATTTCATGTATGATTTTAGTCAGTTTAACAACAATAATAATGGCAATAACAAAAAAATAAAATTAAATTAAAAAAACCAAACCTGTATAATTTGAAAGAAGCATGGAAGTGTGGTAAGACATAACATGTTTTTTAAAAACAATTAATTAAACAGCTGCTTTAAAAAAGAGCATTATTTTCTATTTCAGTGGAAATAAGTTTCACAAAATTAGTCACTTTTTAAACACCCTTATAACAGTATCAGTTTGCTATGAGCCTAAAGTGGAGAATGGTAGTGAAAAAGACTTTATATCGACTATGACAGAGTGACATGTTGATTTTTCTAATATTTAATATTACACATTCAATATTGAATATAATATAGTTGAATATAGTTAATGTAATGTAATTGAATGTTAAATATAATATTCAATGTTGAATATAAGTTAATACTAAATTTTATATTCAACATTTAATATTGACTTTGCCATTAGTTGAGTTTCCATAAGAAGGACATCTATTGCTGTGTTTCTGGGGACTCTTAGCTATTAGGCTACTTCTCTATTTATTTCACAGTCACATTGACTTGGTAAAATTAGAATTTTATAATCATACTTGTTATCTGGACAGGAAAATCTGCCTGCTTAAATTTTTTGTGGAGGAGGTTCAGATTGCCTTACTCTTCCTAATATTCTTCTATATAGATTCAGAACAGCTTGTCTGGTTCCACGAAACTATCATTGATGATCTGATTAAGATTGCATTAAATTTATTCAAAGTTTTTGGTAAAATTATTAACTTTAGGATAGGATAATCTTACATATGGTTATGTTATACTTCTCATATAATTAACATTTCTTTAATGCCTTTTGATTAAATTTAATAATTCATTCGATAGCAGTCTCACAGAACATGCATTACATTTTTCTCAAGTCAAAGTTGTTTTCTAATTGTATTACATTTTCTGTAGATTCTTTTGAATATTTTTTCTGTAGAAAACCATATTTTATGTGAATCCATGTTAGTTTTATTTTTTCCTCAAAGCAATATACATATTATAGGTCTATATTTTTCCTTAGTAAGACAAGAACTATATATGGTATAGAGTTGAATTAAAGTGGTGAATCTAGCCAAATATAAAACCACATTGTACTTTTGTGCAGTGTTCTTAAGTGAAATATCACTGTTCCCAAATGAAATGTTTTAGTATGTCACCAATAAGTTTGATGTTGATGGAGGTTATGTTGTACATGACAACTTCAGGTGGAGAAATTTACTTCTGTTCTGATTTCCTAAACAGTGACCATTATTGTGGTTAATCATAATGAACTTTTTGAATGAATTGTCTCTATTTTCTGATACCATTCTATAATGTTCTCCATCAGTAAATTACTACGGTGAATTTTATTAATTGTCTGCCATTAAACCAAGTTTCTATTCCTGTGATAGATCTTAAAGGAGTGGTCCTGATAATTCTCAATTTATTGCTGGTTTCCATATGATAATACTTTTATTTTTTAGAAATTTGGTATCTATCCCCAGGAATAAATGTGAGCCTTTAAATTTTCTTTCTTGTGTAATTCTGATACCAAAACCTGGCAGAGACACACACACACAAAGAAAATTTCAGGCCAATATCCCTGAAGAACACTGACACAAACATCCTCAAAAAAAATACTGGCAAATTGAATCCAGCAGCACATCAAAAAGCTTATCCACCACAATCAAGTCGGCTTCATCCCTGGGATGCAACGCTGGTTCCACATATGCAAATCAATAATCGTAATCCATCACATAAACAGAACCAATCACAAAAACCACATGATTATCTGAATAGATGCAGAAAAGGCCTTTGATAAAATTCAACATCCCTTCGTGCTAAAAACTCTCAATAAACTAGATATTGATGGAATATATCTCAAAATAATAACAGCTATTTATGACAAACCCACAGCCAATATCGTACTGAATGGCCAAAAGCAAAGCTGAAAGCAGAATTCCCTTTGAAAACTGGCGTAAGACAAAGTTAACCTCTCTCACCACTACTATTCAACATAATATTGGAAGTTCTGGCCAGGACAATCAGACAAGAGAAAGAAAGAAAGTGTATTCAAATAGAAAGATAGGAAGTCAAATTGTCTATGTTTGCAGATGTCATGACTGTATATTTAGAAAACCCCATCGTCTCAGCCCAAAATCTCCTTAAGCTCATAAGCAAATTCAGCAAAGTCTCAGGATACAATATCAATGTGCAAAAAATCACAAGCATTCCTGTACACCAATAACAGACAAACAGAGAGCCAAATCATGAATCAACTCCCATTCACAATTGCTACAAAGATAATAAAATACCTAGGAATACAACTTACAGAGGATGTTAAGAACTTCTTCAAGGAGAACTACACACTGCTGCTCAAGGAAATAAGAGAGGACACAAACAAATGGAAAAACATTCCATGCTCATGGATGAGAAGAATCAATGTCATAAAAATGGCCATATTGCCCAAAGTAATTTATAGATTCAATGCTATCCCCATCAAGCTACCAATGACTTTCTTCAAAGAATTAGAAAAAACTGTAAATTTCATATGAAACCAAAAAAGAGCCCATATAGCCAAGACAATCATAAGCAAAAAGAACAAAGTTGGAGGGATCACGTTACCTGACTTCAAACTATAATACAAGGCTACAGTAATCAAAACAGCACGGTGCTGGTGCCAAAATAGATATAAAGACCAATGCAACAGAACAGAAGCCTCAGAAATAACAACACACATCCACAACCATCTGATCTTTGACAAATATGACAAAAACAAGCAATGGGAAAAGGATTCCCTATTTAATAAATGGTGTTGGGAAAAAGGGCTAGCCATATGCAGAAAATTGACATTGGGCACCTTCCTTATGCCTTACACAAAAACTAACTCAAGATAGATTAAATACCTAAATGTAACACCTAAAACCATAAAAACCCTAGAAGGAAACCTGGCAATACCACTCAGGACATAGGCGTGGGCAAAGACTTCATGACTAAAACACCAAAAGCAATGGCAACAAACTCCAAAATAGACAAATGGGATCTAATTAAACTAAAGAGCTTCTGCACAGCAAAAGAAACTATCATTAGAGTGAACAGGCAACCTACAAAATGGGAAAAAGTTTTTGCAATCTATCTATGTGACAAAGGGCTAATATCCAGAATCTACAAAGAACTTAAATTTACAAGAAATAAACAACCCCATCAAAAAGTGGGCGAAGGATATGAACAGACACTTCTCAAAAGAAGCCATTTATGTGGCCAATAAACATGAAAAAAAAACCTCACCATCACTGATCATTAGATAAATGCAAATCAAAACCAGAATGAGATACCACCTCAAGCCAGTTAGAATGGTGATGATTAAAAAGTCAGGAAACAACAGATGCTGGAGAGAATGTGGAAAAACAGGAACACTTTTACACTGCTGGTAGGAGTGCAAATTAGTTCAACCATTGTGGAAGACAGTGTGGCAATTGCTGAAGGATCTAGAATTAGAAATACCATTTGACCTAGAAATCCCATCACTGGTTATACACCCAAAGGATTATAAATCATTCTACTATAAAGACACATTCACACCTATGTTTATTGCAGCATTGTTCACGATAGCAAAGACTTGGAACCAACCCACATGTCCATCAATGATAGACTGGATAAAGAAAATGTGGCACATATAAACTATGGAATACTGTGCAACCATAAAAAGGATGAGTTCATGTCCTTTGCAAGGTCATGGATGAAGCTAGAAACCATCATTCTCAGCAAGCAAACACAAGAAGAGAAAACCAAACACCGCATGTTCTCACTCATAAGTGGGAGCTGAACAATGAGAGCACGTGGACACAGGGAGGGGAACATCACACACTGAGGCCTATTAGAGGGTGTGGGGCTAAGGATAACATTAGGACAAATACCTAATGTAGATGATGGGTTGATGGGTGCAGCAAACCACCATGGCACATGTATACCTATGTAACAAACTTGCATGTTCTGTACATGTACTCCAGAACTTAAAGTATAATAATAATAATAATAAAAACTTAATATATTAGGGAATCTGTTTTTTTTTTTTTTTCAATTCTCTGGAAAGGTTTTTACAAGATTGGAATTTTATTTTGTAAATGTCAGTACACGCGCGCGTGCGCGCGCGCACACATACACACGGATAAAGTACTCCCCAGTGAGGTGCTATACTCTGCATTCAAACACACACTGATGTGTACATCTCAGTGTCACAATTTAAGCTTTCTCAAAAAAAAAAAAAAAAAAAAAAACACTACCTATTGAAAATATTGAATATCTGCTTGCCCTGTTCATGGTGAGATATTTACTATGTGTATCAAGGGACTCCCAAAATGTCAAAGCACATATCTGGATTATAAAAGTTGTGTATTTTACCTCTGACTTATCAGAAGAGGCCCATTTATATCAGCAGGTCTAATGCTAACCTGTAATGCATTATTTTTGTAGGTCAGAGAATGATCGTCTTTAAAGATACATGTTGTGATCCATAACCAAAGCACACAAAACACAGGTTTCCATAACGGCACAATAATTTTGAAGATGCTTGGACTTCCCTGAAAACTGTGGATAATTATAATGGTTATAATTTGCATAAAGCATTAATGGCTTACTCTGCTTGAAATTCCTCTAAGAAAAACATACAGTATTCACAGTAATCAACGCTGAATATGTGATGAGTGTTCTTACTGTAGAAACTTCATTATTGGGGAAACCAGACGTTAGTTCTGGAGAAACATGCCATTTCTTTAATTAAAAGTAAAAAGTAAAAGAATGCTACCAGTTCTCTTATGGTTAAGAAACAAATGAAAATAAAGGGAGCTTTTTAAAATTTACCTATTGGTATATATGAATTACGTGGCAAGTGATAAAATAAAAATCAAAGGAGCAACCTTGAGCAACAAAAGGTAAATAATCTCATAGAAACAAAAAGATGAAGAGAATTTATTTGGGCATTAACAAGCATGTTCTGATTCTCATTTGGACTCTATGCATGTCTTACTATCTTGTTACTGGATGATAGGCTTATGAGGCTTTCAACTTTTATGTGAATTTCTGTACAATTTGGTTATTAGTAAATGAATGACAATTACATATTAAGGCAAGTTGTATATACAAAGATCCCAGGTTCTGAATCTTTTCTTATTGGCAGAGAGACCTAAAAAATTACACGTAAAACTTTGATGTTTTAACATCTCTTAGATATCTTGAGGTAAGAAGGAAATTCTAAATAAATTGTGGTTCATGAGATACTACGTTAAAAAAAAAATTGATATGTTAGTTTATGTAGATTAACCATGCAGCTCAGGCTCATAAAGCTATTGATATAATTAGCATCTTTTGAACATACAAGATTTTGCTTTTTTTCAGAGTAAAAAATGTTTGTAGAAGTTTCAGATAAATCCATAAACCAATGCAATATTTGAAGCCCCCGAAGACAATTATGTACCATCTGTTTTAGACAATTTATTTACTGATTTTTATTGTCCATAGAAAGCACTTTGATATCAATGCACCAGAAGTCCTAAGGAATAAAGAATTAAGAAATGAAGTGCTGCTGAGATGAGTCTCTAGCATTAGGCATTCCATTTGGTAATGGTCAGTATGACCTGCCAGTGGAAAACACAATTTCTCCCTTTATGACTAATAGCAGTAGGAAGCCATCTTGTTTCTCTTCAGAAAGTAATCTAAATAGAGGTGAAGAGCTTGAAGAATAAAATAAGGCAAAAATATAGGATTAAGGAATTTCCTAGTTTCCCGCCCCCCTCCCCCCGCCCTGAAGAAACTTCAGTTTGATGGTGCAACTGATGGGAAATTTTCAAATAAATGAATTTCCACAAAGCTTGAATTTCACTGGATTAATGATAGAGGGTTATTAAGGCAAGGGTTATACCAAAAACTTTAAAAAACATTTACATTTATAAGAATAAATGTGAGTTCAAAGAGCCAAGACTAGTATCAGCTATCATATCTGTATTTAAGGTAAACTGTCCAAATCTTAAGATAAAATATACTCCTAGATTAAGTATGTTCAAAGCTTATCTAGACTTTATATAAAGGTGGTAAAAAGATAACCTACCTTAAGAATCTTAATCTTCTCAACTTCATCATTAATCTTTACAAAAAAATTAAAAATATAAATGACAGTATGGGTAGCTCATGTGCTATCAAATAGGTTAATGCATATTTTTTGCATTTCAATTCATTAGAGTTATAATGTTTACAATGAAGCTGTAAATTGAATCAAATATTGCTGCCTTTTAAAAAGTTCATAACCACAGAATCTTCTGATTATGTTTGCTAAAGGGGCGTTCTTGATGATGCTTTCTCACTCAGGATTCTCTAGAAGCCTCAGTTGTGTGTGTTACTTCTCCTTTGCTTAGTGGTTTTATTTAAGTAAAGGGCAAATGACAACCTTAGTAATCACATACTTTGGAATTATCTATTTCCTGAAAATATATATCTTAAGAGTAAACGAAGAAAGCTCTGCTCATCCACTGTAATGTTTTCATTTTTTGCAGGTAGGAATTAGAAAATGTATTATTTATATACATTTTTTTTAAATGTCATTTCCATCAAACCACATATTCATTCAAATTGGAAATAATTTATTTTCTTTTTAATTCTGTTTTATTTACACGTGATTTTAAATTTCAAGTATTACTCTTATTGTTGACTAAAAGGCATGGAAAGAATTAATAAATGAGTTTTTCCTCCTAAAACTCAGAGAAGCAACTGCTAGTAAAACGTAACTTCTTGAAGCTTACAAAATGAGAGCCATGTGGAAGTCTGGATCATTTCCAGTGCTGATATATTTTAGTCTAATTTCATTAGTAACAACTTATTTTTGAAATATACTTCATTTTGAAGAAAATAGCTTTATTTTAATGCATTTTCCTTTTGATCACCAAATGTCTTTTTCTTTATCTCTGTCTTCTGAAACTGTTTAAGTGGATGAGAAGATATTACTTGGCATCCAAGAGTGAAGGCTTTGAGACATTTTTTTAAATGATGAAAAAAATACCAAAAGGAAAGTCCAAACAGATTTTGAAATAATTTCTTTTCGGAAATCCTGGCAGCTTATCTTTCAGTCCTAAATGAACAGTATGGTGTTTTTTGTTTTTTTTCTTTTGCTTTCTTTCCAAGACAATTAATAATGTTATTTCCCTGTTTCATTAGAAAAAAATCACTTTGGCTATGCTCATAATAAGTTTCAGTACATTCAGATAATCATCTCAGGATGTTAATTTGTGTTAAAGTGTTAAACAAGGAGATACACTAGGAAACAGAAACTTAGCATGTTTTACATATCAGTTATAAAACAGAAAGCATTTTATGCATGCTTTTGTTAATTATTGTTTTATTCATTCTTTAATTTACTGATCCTCAACTATGTAGCACAATCCATAATCAGTACTAAGTATACAACTTTTATCAAGACAGTCTTTGACTTCAAGAAAGTCCTAAGTTACTGGAGAAGGGCTTAAAGCAAATTGCAATGCAATGTTAGAAATATACACCAGTAATTTTTGCAAGATCCTGGGGAAACTGGCCAGAAGGAGGAAAAGCTGCAAGAACCAAGAAAATGTTTCACAGATATTATAATTTAGATTCAGATCTTGAAAAATGAGAAGAGATTACCATCAAATGATGAGAAAGAGGTTGCATATGCTGAGAACAAGAAGGGGTTCGTTCTCATGACAGTCCATAAACATGGCAAAATATGCGAGAGCTGTCTTGTCACTGAAATGTAAAATGCACAGAACTGCTAAGCAATAAATCCTAAGGAATGTGGCCTTGACTTCTACAGATATTGGATTCTTAAAGTATTTTAAGTGAGAGTTACAAAGTCAATTTTGTGTTTTAGAACATCATTTGGCACCAGTATGGAAGAATTATGAGCAGAAAATGTATGTGATATTGAAGACGTGGAAACAAGTACCCTAACAAGGATGTTGAACAAGAAAGGACACCTCGGTATACTTCCCCAGTTCACCTGGGTGTTTGGAATATGGTTTTACCATTAATCAAACTAGGATTAAAAAACAAAAGGACAGCACTTTGGGAGGCCGAGACGGGTGGATCACGAGGCCAGGAGATCCAGACCATCCTGGCTAACACAGTGAATCCCCGTCTCTGCTAAAAAGTACAAAAGATTAGCCGGGCGTGGTGGCGGGCGCCTGTAGTCTCAGCTGCTTGGGAGGCTGAGGAGGGAGAATGAGGTGAACCCGGGAGGCAGAGCTTGCAGTGAACCGAGATCGCGCCACTGCACTCCAGCCTGGGCGACTGAGCGAGCCTCCGTCTCAAAAAAAAAAAAAAAAAAAAAAAAAAAGAACACTTTCAAAAAAGGCTTTGAAATATGGATCCTTATCGATATTTATTAATTACCTCACATACATCATGTGTGCAAGAATACAGTGGTATATAAGGAATATATCTTCAATTTTTTTGGCCTGAAACATAAGCAACTCACATAATTAAAAATATGTAAGAATAGATATGGTAGATTAAACATAAGTGTTACAGGCAGTAAACCGTAAATATGTTCAGAGAATGAAGATATCTGCATATGCCTTAGGAGGTGAGAAATTAGTAAAGATATTTTATAAATAAATAGAAGAAAAGATGTTTGAGCAGACAAATGGGGTCAGATTACAGGAATGCTGAATACTGGGCAAAAGCAGTGTCCAAGAAAATAATTGCAGCTTTTTGCACAGGTGAGCTATCAATGGTTTTGATAAAATTACTCCAGCAATGTATAGGTTGTGTTTTGTCGTGTTAAGTGGAGACAAAGACAACACTTAGATTATTAAAATAACACAAATAAGAGACATAGTATATGTTGAAATAGGTTGACATTTCTTCTAATAAAGTTTTCGGGATTCAAAGGAACCCTTTTTAATGGAATAAAAGAAATGTCAATTAATATTTTTTCCAGTATTATTACTCCATCCCTTCCCCAAAATAATTTATTTTCTTTTGATTTGGAGGAGCAAACTCCTTTCCACTTGTATTTAAGGAGGAATGAGAAGAGTTATTAGTATACAAGTTTTGATATGTTTGGAAAAAAAATCGTATAATTCTGTTAGAAATTGAAAGTACTTTAGAGATCATGTTATTCATGGTCTGGTTTTTAATTTTACAAATGAAAACCAGAGGGCTTTAAATACTTGGCCAAGATTTAGAAACAAATTAAAGTAAACCTGGGAATAAAACAAGTCTATTCCCAGTTTAATCTAGATTTTAATACTAATTTAGATTTGGGGGAAACAGATGCAGATAAAGAAAAAGTAAGGCAGGACGACTTCCAAAAGTTTGAATATATTTACTAATACAGATTCAAAATTGAAGACCGTAAATAAATGGGAATCTTTCTGTCCCTTGAGATAAAGAAAAATATCCCTGGACCTTATCCCTATTCTAGTGGAAGAATTTGAAATGCTGTCTGAGATTCCTGTGAAGTGCCATAGGGCTGGGAGCCTAGCTGTTCATGTCCTGTTAATCTTTGCCCCGTGGACTCTGGATTCCTCTTGTAGTTTCTCTTTCACATCATGTTGATATCTACATAAAATCCATTCCCTTCTTTGCATCCCCTCCCCCCCCCAAAAAAAAACCTCAGAAAATTCATGATCATAGTTGATTTCATTGGAAAAATAAAGGCCAGCAAAAGTTCTCATTTGGCAAATATCAGGTCAAATAACTTAAAAATATAATTTCCTGCCTGACTTTCTTTTTCTCAGTGTGAGGAATTCTTGCCTTTCTTGGTTGGTTGTTTGCGTTCTCTCTGGTGCTTTTCCTTGGGTTTCCTTTTCTTGTGCTACCTCTTCTTCTGGGACCAATGACTGCTGTAAAAATTATATCTATGCCAACGGATGAATAATGAGTAGCGTAGGATATAACATTTATAGTATAGATAACGTTTAGAATATAGATAGCCACATCAAACGAAGTGCTTGCATTTAATTTTAATAATTTGTTTTTGAGGGTGTGGCATTTTATGTTAGGCATTTGTAAAGGGTAGTATCCTACCTCATGACTTAAACTCTTTAAATACAAAGTAGGACCATAATCCATATCTGCCTTTTCTCCTTTCCAGCAAAAAGAATATGCCATCCTTATTCTTTCCTGCAGAAGCCAGAAATTATCATATGAATGGCTTCTACTACTTTTGGACCCTGAATTTTCTTACCTCCTTTTTTTCTGACAATTGCAATAGCCAACAGTATAGGTTTCCCCTATGTCTTGTAACATTGTAGTCAGTTTAAATTATCTGAAACATCCTTTATAGGATTATATAATCAAGCACTATTGAACATTATGCCCTTTTGAACAGCCCCTTATGATAGCAATGAAAAAAAAACCATTTATTCAATAAGTTTACATATGCATATTAATATGTATCTCTGTTATGTTCCTTTTGTCCTTTTTATGTCTGTCATTCTTTTTTGGTTTCTATGGTTTCTAGAGCCTGTGATGAGAATTCATGACAGTCTTTCTTTTCTTGAAGTGACTGTAAATCAGATCTGTCCTTGTGTATCAAATGAATGTTGATAAATTGTTAGGGTTTCCAGGTCAAGTATAGGATGCCTTACTAATTTTGAATTTACTTAATTACTCATGACATGCTTTCAGTATAAGTATATCCCCTGTAAATATCCTTTACTTACACTAAAAAATGATTTGATGTGTATCTGAAATTCCAATTAACTCAGTGTCATATATTGTTATATTGCCAAATCTTGCAACCCTATTAATAATCCACATGGTAAAAATTTTCAATTCATGGGAGATAGAGTTTTTAATTTTTTAAAGTTTTTTTTTTAAAGACAGTTTCCCCTCTATTGCCCAGGCCAGAATGCAGTGGTGCAGTCTCAGCTCACTGCAACCTATGCCTCCCAGGTTCAATCTGTTCTCTGTCTCAGCCTCCCAAGTGGCTGGGACTACTGTGCACCACCACACCCAGCTAATTTTTGTATTTTTAGTAGAGGGGGGATTTCGCCATGTTGGCCAGACTGATCTGGAACTCCTGGCCTCAGGTGATTTGCCTGCTTCATCCTCCTAAAGTGTTGGGATTACAGGCATGAGCCACTGTGCATGTTCTGATTTTTAATTTTTATGCTGTTAGAGTTCATACCTGGTTCAGGTGGCTTTTATCATCCCTTACTGATTTCCTTTAAGATTATCTGTGTTGCTTATTAATTTCGTACCTTTGGCTCATTCAGGACAGAAACAGGGAGAGTGAATTTCTCATTTTCTAGAGGCCTGCATTTTGTTAACTACTCATATTATTTAGTTTACAATTTCACCCTTTAAGTGGCATGATTACATATTTATTTCCTCAAGAATCCTTTAAAAATGATTATTTTTATACTGGAACTCAGAATCAAGACATCTGTCAGTTTTTATTTCTCATTGAAAATTTAAACTTTTGATGACATTCTATTTTTATTTTCACTGATAAAGTTTGTGCTTAGTTACTAAGTATGTCATTATGTATTTGAAAGTAAATATTACTGATGTCTAATTATATTTCTGTCACCTTATCTGGGAAATTTTCATAATCATGCAATAGTGGAAATTAATTTTTAAAGTTTACACATGGATAACTATCTTTTCTGGGATGCATATCTTATTACAAAATGCCAGAGTCTCTCTTTGAGATATACAAATGTATATCTTGTAATATTCTTTCACATGCTATCTCCACCATGATCACAAAACTACTGTTACCTCCAACTACTGTTTTACTTTGAAAGACTCATCTTAAGGAACATTCCACTTGGAGAAATAAAATAAATATCTTCCAAAATATCAACAGAATAAACCCCTTAAAGAAGTTATTTCTCAAAATTCATGAGGAAAAGTGTTAAAAACAAGGAGCATATGTCCTACAGAGTCTCAGGAGAGACAGAGAGAGACAAGAGAGAACACTATTAAACCCATTAAGTGTTCAACAAATGCCAATACCTTTTAGTTTATAAACAGAAATCTGCAATCTTAGGGATTTACTGCAGCAGAACCTGGTAAGTTTGCCCTCAGAACCAGAATATAGATGAAATCATACAGTCTTTGAAAAAAAATCTCTTCCTCTTCTATTCATGATCAAGGTCTGTATTGCTATATTATACAAAGGAGTAATCTGATGGTTCTAATACATTTCCATATATAGCAATTTATTTTTAAGGAATTGGAATTTTAGCTTTAATTTCCTAGTGGCAATTTCATCATTGCTTCTTGAATTAATATGTTTTACATTATTTTTTCTCATTAGACAAAAGCAGATTTGTATGCTTCAAATATATATTTTTTATGTTACATTGTATAATTTAGCTAGTGTTGAAGCCACTGATGGAACAGATATGAGGTTCTTAAACTAAGAAGTTTGAAGAAGATTAGATCAAAAAACAAAATGATAAAGTTTATTTTGAGGGTGATAATCAAAGACATTTATGCAAAATTACAGAAAAGATTTTCTCAGTGTCATCTTATTTGGAGCATTTTTTTTTCCACTTGTTTTTGGTAATTGAAGAATCCTTCCATTTTACTTAAATTATGAAAAAGCTATGGGAATCTGGAAAAAAAAAGTGGATTCAATAAATGAAAGTTGAGATAGAGTATCATTCAACCTCCTGAGAAAAGTGTTAGAGTATATGACCTCTTTGGAAAACTATGACGCCATATGAAACCACCTATAACAACATGATTTAAAGCAGTTCATGGTTTTAGATAAAGCCCTAACCCCAGAGAGGTCAAAGTAACATGACATGTTCTCTCTCATTTGGTGGTTATTGTAATCAAAAGTGGGAGCTCTGTGTGTGAGAACTGCTAAACATCTATCAGGGTATGTCTGTAAAAACCAATAGTAGGCTACACTGGAGCCCACCTCCACATTTTTATTCATGACCTGCTATTATTTATAGAAACACAGAATTAAGTATTGTGACGTATCCCTCCCTCAATTTCCCTTAACTGGAAAATAAGGCAGGGGACAGAGATGAGCTTTTGTTCTTTAATGAGAGAGTGGGAATCTTGACTTTAATAATTTAATTTTAAAATCATTTAATATATAATGACATTTACATTTACCTTGATTGACTCTTCCCTGCCTGGTGATATTCTTCTAATTCTTCCCATTCATATCCTGTGATATGGTTTGGCTCTGTGTCCCCTCTCAAATCTCATCGAGAATTGTACTCCTATAATGCCCACGTGTTGTGGGAGGGACCCGGTGGGAGATAATTGAATCATGGGGGTGGTTTCCCCCATAATGTTCTCATTCCCATGGTAGTGAATAAGTCTCATAAGATCTGATGGTTTTATCAGGGGTTTCTGCTTTTGCATCTTCCTCATTTTTCTCTTGCCACTGCCATGTATGAAGTGCCTGTTGCCTCCTGCAATGATTCTGAGGCCTCCCCAGCCATGTGGAACTGCAAGTCCAATGAAACCTCTTTTTCTCCTCAGTCTCGGGTAGGTCTTTATCAGCAGTGTGAAAATGGACTAATACATGATATATACCTATTTTAAGTTTTCTCTCTTTGGGAAGAATATTTGATGCATAAAAATAGAGATGAAAGTCACTGTGTGGACTTGCTTATACTGATTGCTATATTCATGCTACCCCCAGGCACTGAAGGAGCCGTATTTGGGCATTCTGTGGAGACGCCGCACATCAGAGCAGAGCCATCCCAAGATCTCAGGTAAGTGCTTCCTCTTATACATGTGGCATAAATTCCATCACTGTTGATCAGCTTTAATATATGAAGAACTAAAATAGACAGTTAGACAATGTTTCCCCCAATATACTTAAAATAAATACAAAAATGAATATATTAGATAGCAAGAATGTAGAAAAGAAAAGGCAAAGGCAGTTATAGAGTAAGTGAGAGGAACTAATAAAAATAGGGATGCTGAGGTCGGGTGTCCTCCACAGCTCACACCAGTAATCCCAGCACTTTGGGAGGCCAAGGTAGGAGGATCAGTTGATATCAGAAGTTCAAGACCTGGCAACATAAAAATTAGTCGAGCATGGTGGTGTACATGTGTAGTCCAAGTTAGTCAGGAGGCTGAGACCAGAGGATTGCTTGAGCCCAGAAGGTCGAGGCTGCAGTGAGCTATGATTATGCTGCTGTACTCCAGCCTGGAAAACACAGTAAGACCCCATCTGTAAAAATGAAACAAAACACAATAAAAACAACAACAAAAACAGGAATGCTGGAAAATCTGACATATATAATGAAATATATGGCATATATAGGAATAAAGACAGGGCAAATAGGGAGCTGAGAAAGCTATAAATGACCACAGAGTATTACATACAGGGGACTATGGAAGCAAATGGAAGCTAATCAGAAAAAGGCAGAACTTAATTGGACTTTGATGGGGTTCCTCAGTCTAATATTTCCAATGGAATAAACTACTTCCTGACAGTGTAATGGTTCTAGGAGGCAGTTATTTGTAAAAGCTCTCACCATCCAGAAAATTCCAACATTATAGGGAATTCTTCCCAGGATAATTATTTCCACCGTTGATTAAATTCAAAATATTAAAATCTAGATCCCTCATACAAAACTGCTCAGTGGATGTTCTTAATTCATTACATAAGATTTGGTGATTATGGTTTAATAATTTATGATAGATAAATTACATTCTGAAATGAACTTATTATTGTATAGGAAAAAGGAAATATGCAAATACTGCTGATAAAAACTAATCACATATTAAAAGTCACTTTTAAAGTTGGATCAAAGTATCAGCCTGAGAGACATAGTTGCTGTCTTGGGAAGCAAAATAAAAATATTAAGTTAAAAAACCTTTTTATTCATAAGGATTGGTGTTTAGCCCTTCACACTGGATGAGTGTATACGTACTCAGATGGAAACAAAAAATAAAGTTGAAAATCTTTAAGGCAACAAAACCATACTTTACAACAGTAAATTTTTTAGTCCTTTAGAGTCCTATGATAAAATTTCCTAAAGAACTCAGTTTCTCACTACTTGAGTAACACAGATTCAAACAAGCTAGGGAACAATATTAGAAAAAAAGTGGCCGCCTTCAAGGACTAAGACTTATTTTAGAAGAGCAACGTAATAATTACCTACTCTAGATAAAAACCCTAGGGATTTAGGAGTGCTGAGGAGTGTGTGTAAACAGCATCTCATAGGTGCTATAGTCTTCATTTATGGCTTTTTTTTCAGGGAGGAATTCAACAACTTTTGTGAAAATATTTATTGTATCTTTCTTCTCCTAACAAACTATAAATTCCATTAGAACAGGATACACATGTCCCTTGTTCATCCTTAATGCTGGAGCAGCCAGCACTGTTATCTTACACATCCTAGTTGCAATAAGGATTCGTTAATGTGAGTTACTGAAACTTAGCAAAGATGAAAAATGGGGACATTAACTAAATAAGTGGGATATAAGGAAAGTGGCTGCAGTCATTACTGTATTACAAAGGCACATGTTGGCTGCAGTCATTATTGTATTACAAAGGCACATGTGAAGAGCATTGATTCCAATTTTTTTCATCTGTGTTTTAATACAGACACAGCTGTTTACTAATTTATTCAATAAACTTAATTACTACATTTATAGAAGTATTTTTTAATTATTTACATTTATTCTTAAAGAAGAAATATTTTTTATTTCTAACATTTTAGTAACAATGGAGAGTCTATTAAAAGAGGAATAAGAACCAACTGGTATTTTAATGATCTTGCTGACATATTTCACAATTCATAAGTGAAAATGTGAATGATATTATATCTAGTGTATAGTGTTTCTGGTTTTCATTTTCTAATTATTCATCATTATTTAAACATTGCACTAAGCTGGATTGATCAGCTGGTTGTAAAAGCAGACTGGCAATCCCGAAGATAAGTGTTACTAAATTTCCAAGCTGAAACAGAAGCAAAGTCGAGTAATTATGTAGGTATTCAATTATTTATTTGTGTAATGAACATTAAAAGCAGGGTGTTTGAGAAAAACTTTACAAGCCTTGCTGACAGTTTTCCTTTCAGAGAAGTAAGTACTGTTACTTGATGCCTAGCTCTAATCAACACGGTTTCATTGGTTGGCCAAGTCAATAAACTGTTAATTTAGGGAGTAGGTAGCCATGTTTTCTTTGATTTAGACTTCAGAAAAGAAAAAATTTCAAAAGTTTATTATATTAATAGAATAATAATATTTTGGTGAAGAAATGTGGTGGATTTCTATGACTTATTTATTCAGCAGATGTTTGATGAGTATCTAGTATTTCTCAAGTTCTGTGCTGGTTTTCATGTGCATTTTAAAACTCTGTGGATTTTCTTTGATTTTTTTTTTTTTAGATGATACTGTTTTGTAGTATGGAGTCTATATTTTAAAAGGCTAAACAATATATGTTAAATAGTTAACAAAGACATAATAGTAAATTTGCCCACAACAGCCCAATGTTCACTCTTTTTTATTTCTAACATTAATATATAGTTAAGTTGCTACAGTTTGAAGAGTTTCTGTACCTATGGTAAAAAGTGATGAAATTAATTATACAGTGCCAATTTCCTAAAGATTTATTTTTGGATCTGAAATCCATTAAGTACAGAATAAGAAAATAATCTGCACTTGGATTCTGTAAAATGAATTAATAGTTAATCATATATTTGGCATCTTTTAATAATTCTCATTCTTGCAAAAATACACCTTAACACAGAAATATTAAGGTTTGCAGGCTCCAAGTTAATCTCTAGAAACACATAGCTCTAATATACATCATTAATATATTCAAGGAAAAAAACTCTATCAAGGAAAAAAACCCTATTAAGCAGTCAGGATGTTGTCTGACACATTTCCTCAATAAAGGGGTAGATCGCTTTGCTGGTTTTCTTCTACCTATGAGAAGAACATTATGATAAAGTAGTGTATTTGTTTTCTTTCCTTTCCTTTTCCCTCCCTTTCTTTTTGTTTCTTCTGATGTTTAAGTTCTGCTTAATACTTAACAATTGCATTCTTGCAACTTAGGTGGTTTTAAAGTCTGAATTCTTTTAAAGTCTGAATTCTTTTTTCTGAATGTTGACAATTCTTCTAGAGATTTAGGCCACAGACTTTTTAAATTTGATAGTTGCATAACACCTTAGAAACAATATCTTGTTGCATCTTTGGTATATAAACACCATGAAAAACAGAATGCTTTGAAAAACCAGGTGGCAGAGGGACTTGAGTTAAACATTAATCCTTTTCTCTGCCATACTACTACCTACCCACTGTGAAAGCCAGTCTGAAACTCACTACTATATTTGCTGTAATGCTTTCCACATGAATACAATTATAATTCACTAATTCCACTGACTATTTACATAGAAATCCACAAGTAGTGCCAATAAACTTAGGTTTCCCTTTTCAACAGGCTTTTCCAGAGAATATTTCATAATAACATGAATAGTTTAATTGAAAACTTCTACTATACTATAAATAAGTCTGTGAAACCCTCCTCAGTGAACGGGAGAATTTCCATACAAGAGGGAAGTGGGACACCTTTTTTTTTTTTTTTTTTTTTTTTGAGAGTCTCGCACTGTTGCCCAGACTGGAGTGCAGTGGCGTGATCTCTGCTAGCTGCAAGCTCCGCCTTCCTGGTTCACGCCATTCTCCTGCCTCAGCCTCCGGAGTAGCTGGGACTACAGGCGCCCGCCACTACGCTTGGCCTCCCAAAGTGCTGGGATTACAGGCGTGAGCCACCGCGCCCAGCCATGGGACAACATTTAATTGTTGATACTGTGTTGCTAAGACTCTGTGTAGTTCTAGAAGGGTTATGTATCAGGGAAAAATCAGTGATAAAAAATACATTTTAACATTCAAATGTTGACATTTAGATACTGTGTGTAAAATGCTAATAGTAAATTGTATAAGTAGTGGGATTATGAGTGATTGTCTTCAAGTTTTCAAATATTCTGTGGAAATCAAATCTTCTATGGAAAATACGGGGAGTTCTGTTTAATAAAAAAAAATACAAACGTTTATTAAAAATAGATATATTCAAAACCTCTCCCCTCCAGGGATTATATGAGGATCGATCGATCTCCAAATGGCCCATAGGGATTAAAATTTTAAAGTTGCAAGAGAAAACGAAAGTGTTGAAACCACTTCTAAATGCTGGTGCTGCTCCTTCCATATCACTTTTAAGCTTTTAAGTTTGATTTTCCTGCCGAGAGAGAACTGAACTCCAGAGACCTAACCATTTGATGTGGTTCTTTCTGCAAAACCACTCTGAATTCATTGCCTCAGAAACCGAAAACAAAACCAGTTGTGCTGGATAACTGTGAATGTGAGCCTGAGGGGACCCTCCTCAAACTCCCGTGGTCAAGGGGATCACAGGCAGTTGCATCCCCAAGGCAGAAAGCTGATCTAAAAAGACCAATGCATGGATCCTACCTCTTCTTATACTAGCACTTTTTACCACTGTATTCTAGTTCCTGTATTGTGTCATTTTTGCTTTTTCTCTAGTGTCATATTTGAAGATAATTTGAAAATTGCTTCCCAACTCTCTTTCTGTAGGCATGACTGTGTAAAACACTTGTTTTTTTGCCCTCATAATTTATGTAGCCAACCTTCCATCACATTTATACTTGTATATTACCCTCCTATTGATTTTTCTTTCCCAGACTAATGTCACTCATTCTGTGGACATTTCACGGGGCCATCAGAGTTAGTTGATGTAGAAAATGTCTTATTTCATTCTTTTAATCAGTTTCTAGAGTTTTGTGCATGCCTGAAAGTTTGCAATATTAACGATTTTCATTAACACATTCATGTTTACAAGACAGGGACTCTTTATTGAGGAATACATATATCAACATCCTAAACTGTAGTACTCTTTTAATTAAACCTCCGTCATTAATATTAGTGAGTTATCCAAAATTTTAGCAAGTATACTTATCACACCCTACCTTTCAAACAGCAAAAGAAACCATAAGCAAATTGGTGAGAGTCAATACTTGATGTGAATAAATGTAGATTTTTATAAAGAGCCAAAAATAGATAAGTCAATCAAAAATTGTTCTAAAACTCATTTTGGCTTTGCCTAACTTCCTTTATTCCTGTCTGGTCTGTATGTTTTTCTGGTTGTTGTTTTAAGTTGACTAATGTTGTCTTCTAGTTTATCAAAAATTTTCTTTTTCCTATGAATGATTTTTTTTTGTTTGTTTTTCCCTTAGGCTTGAATCACCCACCAGATCCTTGATCATGGAAGCTCCTCGTGGGGTCCAGGTGAGTGCTGCTGCAGGAGACTTCAAGGCCACCTGCAGGAAGGAGCTCCATTTGCAATCTACAGAAGGGGAGGTGAGTCCCAGAAAGGTCGACCCTGGCCCTTTACTGCTGAGGGTACATGGCATCAAATTATACATATATGGTTCCAGGGGAAGCATAAAGAAGTGCTTTGTGCAAAAGTTTAAATTATACAATATATACTTCTTGGATATGAATTTAATATTTCTTGAATATGAAATTTGGTAACAATGTTACTAAGTTACAACTCCATTTATTTTCTACTGAAAGATATTCCGTCACAAGTCAATTATAAATGGGACATCTAAAAACTTGATATTAATTATACTTATCTGCCCATTTTGAAAATACAAGATAATGTCAAGAACAATGACAGTCCTTTTTAAATTCTTGTTATATCTTGTTACTCAGAAAGTTCTTCCAGAAAGCACTTTGGTTGTTTGTTTACATAGAGTACCTTATTTATCTAAAAGGAAAACAAAAGTTTTACTGTTTATAAATTATCATTTCATCAATTTAGGTTGAATAAATTTCCTGGATAAGGATGTACACATTAATATTTTTATTTTATATTATCTTTATTCCCCAAGCATTTCCTTTAAATCTTGTTGCTACTCCTGTAGACGTCATTTTTTTCTCTTGCTGTCTGCTTTAAATAATACTTTGTCTTTGGTGTTCTACTCTTCCACTATACTTCCACTATAAAGTCATAAGTATACATGCATTTTATTTACCGTAATTGCTGTATCTACAGAATCACATTATAATCAATTCTGGAAATTTGCATTATTTCTTCAGATAACCACTCCTCAATTTTCTATGATCTCTTTCTGAAACTCTGAAGACATAACTTTGCATTTTCACACCTCCCACATCTCTTACCCTCTCCTTCCCAGTTTCTATTCCCACATCTCTTACCCTCTCCTTCCCAGTTTCTATTTCTTTTTCAGGTCTGTATTTTCAGGGTTCTCCCCAGTATCTAATTTCTTATTTTATCCATACATTGAGCTTTAGTGATTATGTTTTTAATTTTTAGCATTCTCATCTTTTTTTTTTTTTTTTTTAAATCTGGACATCTTGGCAAATGCTTTCATGCCTGTTCATTTTTAATTCTACCTTAGTTATTTTAAATGCTCCTACATGATTCATATGCTAGTCTGTATATTTTTACTACAATTTTGAATGTTCTTGATGGTCTAAATCTGTTGTATTGCTTTTCCTACCAATACATTCCCTTAGTAGAAAATACATTTTATTTTCCTCTTGTGTTATTTATATAATTATGAGCCCACAAAGGTTAAATTATGAGAAGAAAAAGAATGAAAGGAGAAGTTGAAAGACATGTTCTGGAGTATTTCAGTCCTCTTCAGCTATAACGATGAGGTCATCATTTTCTACAGGCAGAAGGAATATTCCTTTTTTTTTATCTTTATACCATTATCTCAGTTATTAATTCAAGATGAATTTTAACTATACATTTTGCTTCCTTTTTAAAAGTAGATTTACTGGTAGGACCATATTAGAGTCTTAGCAGATATTACAACATAAATGATCTAGCAATCTAATGTATAATATTTTGAAAATATATTAATATATTCTGTCAGGGTTTCTTTCCACTACAGTCGTAGACCACAATCCTTTTCTAACAGCAGGATGGAAGTCTTTCTTCAACAGCTTGCATTCTTTTTAAAGAGTTGCTTTGGGCTGGGTGCGGTGGCTCAAGCCTGTAATCCAGCACTTTGGGAGGCCGAGAAGGGCGGATCACGAGGTCAGGAGATCCAGACCATCCTGGCTAACACGGTGAAATGCCGTCTCTACTAAAAAAAAACACAAAAAACTAGCCAGGCGAGGTGGCAGGCGCCTGTAGTCCCAGTTACTCGGGAGGCTGAGGCCGGAGAATGGCATGAACCCGGGAGGCGAAGCTTGCAGTGAGCCGAGATCGCACCACTGCACTCCAACCTGGGTGACAGAGTGAGACTCTGCCTCAAAAAAAAAAAAAAAAAAAAAAAAAAAAGTTGCTTTGATAATGGTAACTGTTTCATTCAAATTGCTCATAATATTATTATTAATATCTATTTTGTACCATATAAGAATCATTTACATATGTTCTTTTATTCACTGTATCAGCAGAGTCCTTTGATTCAATTATATATTATAACTTCATTGTCAAATGAGTATTATACTGTAAATATATCATAGCCATAGGTTTTCATCTGTGGATTTTTTTTTATAGTAACAAAATAAAAGTACAGAAAGGCACAGCGCTTAAAACAGCATGTCTTTTTCCTATGAAGAAATATCATTTACTAAACAATATAGAGGGATATAATGTCCTTATCCTTAGATAGTTTTTAAACTACTTAGTATCAGTCATGGTATTGAGGTATCTAAAATGATGGAAGAAATGTAGAAGAATGAAATGGTATGTAAAATTCTGCACTGTTAAAAATTCAGAGTCATTTCAGACATTGTATTGTAAAGTATTTCAGACTCAGTCTGGAAACCAACATAAATTGTAATTGTATGGAGAATATTGTAAGTGGTATAATGGCATATGTAATATAATAACAGCATATATACCACAAGATCACAGAAAAATAATAAAGCATTTTTTTTTGAGACAGAGTCTCACTGCTGTCACCCAGGCTGGAGTGTAGTGGCATGATCTCGGCTCACTGCAACCTCCACCTCCTGGGTTCAAGCGATTCTCCTGCCTCAGCCTCCCTAGTAGCTGGGATTACAGGCACCTGCCACCACGCCTGGCTAATTTTTGTACTTTTAGTAGAGACAGGGTGTCGCCATGTTGGTCGGGCTGGTCTCGAACTCCTGACCTCGTGATCTTCCCGCCTTGGCCTCCCAAAGTGCTGGAATTACAGGCGTGAGTCACCACACCTGGCCGAAAACAATTTTTTGTTTTGAAAATTAAGATACCCTTTGTGAGTCCTCGGCCAGATTTCAACAGGTGACAGAAGGATAAATGAATTCTTGGTAGAGGAAAGACACTGGACTGTGACTTAAGAGCTCAGGGGTGTGATTTTGAGTTCAGGGAAGAGTTCCAGAACCAATGGATTATGTGGTTTATAAGACAATATTGAAGAGCAATATCAATTTTAGAAGTTGGAAAGTGAACAGCCTCACTGCCCTAGCAGAACAGAAAAAGATATGATGAAGTTCATCCATGCTGCACAAATCTAGGTAGGTGCAGGAATGCTATGTTGAAAAGAATCAATATATAACAGCCCGTTTAATCTTATGACTTACACCTCTATGTCAAGCCAAGACAGTATCATTTTCTCTTTCTGAGGACTTCATATGAATGAATTTATCCATTATAAAAAATGACTCTTTTATATGGTTGGAGCTATGGTTTGGATCTCAGAAACGTATGGAATTGTAAGCATTGTAATATAGCCAAATACAATCTAAAGCAGCCCCTAAATGGATAGGAGAGCCGGAGAACACCATTATGGCTATGCTGAAGCAAGCTACTCGTCGTAAGGCTTGAGTACTTCAAGGTTTACTCCATTGATGAGGCCTCCATAGTTCATGCTTGATTCTAAGGTGTCACCTGCAAGCCTTACTTACTCTTACAGTCATCTGACCAATCCCACGTGAGCCCTCTTCTCCACATCTCCATTAGATTTTCATATCTCCCTCCTTAACTGTGTATGTCTCAAGGTTTCTTATCCGAAACACCAGCTTTTAATATTTCTTCAAGGTGAACTTAACTCCAAACCTGTAGACTTAAACCCCACAGTCTCAAAGCTTGCCCCTATAATACTTTCGGCATTTTCAAAGCTTGAGGATGCCTTTCCTCTGCACACATGCTAGCTCCTGAAAAGTTGTAAGGTAAAGAGACTGAACTACACAAGCCCACTTCCTCTTCCACTCAGTCAATAAAAGGAATCATCTTGCATTCCCTGGGGAGAAGAGAACCCCAAGTATAACACAGGAAGAAATCATCCATACCCCAAAAATGTATTGTCTTGGGTTTTTGTTGTTGTTTGCTTAGTTTTATGCACTTCTTGCTTTCACATCTTTCTCTTTGCTTTCCTATCACTTAACACAGAAGTAACTATGGGGTAATATATTTCAACAATTGATACCAATAAACACAAGCTGTAATCATGCTTTTTAACTTTGAACACTGTTGATAAATGCAGCCATTCCTTTGTTTTAGAATGTATTCGTTTATTGAAGTAGGTGCATGTGCAGGGTTAAACATGGTAGGAATTACTAAAAATTCAATATTTTATATTTGAGTAGGATGTATTTAGCAGGGAAAGTAAGATGTGAATATGGCTATAAAATACCACATTAAGTGATCGCAGAATAAGGTATTTAAAATAAACTGCAATGGGAGAGTCAAATAAAAAAGCAGGGGTTGCAATCCTAGTCTCTGATAAAACAGACTTTAAACCAACAAAGATCAAAAGAGACAAAGAAGGTCATTACATAATTGTAAAGGGATCAAAGAAACAAGAAGATCTAACGATCCTCAATATATATACACCCAATACAGGAGCACCGAGATTCATAAAGCATGTCCTTAGAGACCAACAAAGAGACTTAGACTACCACACAATAATAGTGAGAAACTTTAACACCCCACTGTCAATATTAGACAGATCAACAAGACAAAAAATTGACAAGGATATCCAGGACATGAATTCAGCTCTGGACCAAAGAGACCTAATAAACATCTACAGAACTCTCCACCCCAAATCAACAGAATATACATTCTTCTCAGCACCACATTTCACTTATTCTAAAATTGACCACATAAGTGGAAGTAAAACACTCCTCAGCAAATGCAAAAGAATGGAAATCATAACAGTCTCTCAGACACAGTGCAATCAAATTTGAACTCAGGATTAAGAAACTCACTCAAAACCACACAACTATATAGAAACTGAACAACCTGCTCCTGAATGACTACTAAGTAAATCACAAAATGAAAGCAGAAATAAAGATGTTCTTTGAAACCAATGAGCACAAAGATACAACGAATCTCTGGGACACACATAAAGCACTGTTTAGAGGGACATTTATAGCACTAAATACCCACAAGAGAAAGCAGGAAAGATCTAAAATTGACACCCTAACATCACAACGAAAAGAACTAGAGATGCAAGAATAAACAAATTCAAAAGCTAGCAGAAGACAAGAAATAACTAAGATCAGAGCAGAACTGAAGGAGATAGAGACACACACACAAAAAAACCCTTCAAAAAAATCAATGAATCCAGGAGGTGATTTTTTGAAAAGATCAACAGAATAGACCTCTAGCCAGACTAATAAAGAGAGAAGAATCAAATAGATGCAATAAAAAATGAGAAAGGGGATATCACCACCGATCCCACAGTAATACAGACTACTACCACAGAATGCTATAAACACTTCAAAACAAATAAATTAGAAAATCTAGAAGAAATGGATAAATTGCTGAACACATACACCTTCCCAAGACTACACCAGGAAGAAGTCGAATACCTAAATAGACCAATAACAATTCTGAAATTGAGGCAATAATTAATAGCCTACCAACCTAAAAAAGTCCTGGACCAGACGGATATACTGCCAAATTCTACCAGAGGTACAAAGAGGAGCTGTACCATCCCTCCTCAAACTCTTCCAAACCATAGAAAAAGGGAATCCTCCCTAACTCATTTCATGAGGCCAGCATCATCCTGATAGCAAAACCTGGCAGAAACACAACAACAACAACAAAATTTTAGGCCAACATCCCTGATGAACATAGATTTGAAAATCCACATAAAATACTGGCAAACCGAATCCAGCAACACAACAAAAAGCTTATCCACCACAATCAAGACAGCTTCATCCCTGGGATGCAAGGCTGGTTCAACATACACAAATCAATAAAAGTAATCCATCACATAAACAGAACCAATCATAAAAACCACAAATATCTCAATAGATGCAGAAAAGACCTTTAGGAAAATTCAACACCCCTTCATGCTAAAAACTGTCAGTAAACTAGGTATTGATGGAATGTATCTCAAAATATGAGCTATTTATGACAAACCCACAGCCAATATCATACTGAATGGGCAAAAACTAGAAGCATTCCCTTTGATAACTGGCACAAGACAGGGCTGTTCTCTCTCACCACTCCTATTCAATATAGAGTTGGAAGTTCTGGCCAGGGCAATCAGGCAGGAGAAAGAAATAAAGGGTATTCAATTAGGAAAAGAGGAAGTCAAATTGTCCTTGTTTGCAGATGTCATGATTGTATATTTAGAAAACCCCATCATCTCAACCCAAAATCTCCTTAAGCTGATAAGCAACTCCAGCCAAGTCTCAGGATACAAAATCAATGTGCAAACATCACAAGCATTCTTATACACCAATAACAGACAAACAGAGAGCCAAATCATGAGTCAACTCCCATTCACAAGTGCTACAAAGAGAATGAAATACCTAGGAATAAAACGTAAAAGGGATGTGAAGCACCTCTTCGAGGAGAACTACAAGCCCCTGCTCAAGGAAATAAGAGAGGACACAAACAAATGGAAAAACATTCCATGCTCATGGATAAGAAGAATCATTATTGTGAAAATGGCCATACTGCCCAAAGTAATTTATAGATTCAATGCTATCCCCATCAAGCTGCCATTGATATTCTTCACAGAATTGGAAAAAGCGACTTTAAACTTTTTATGGAACCAAAAAAGCCCGCATAGCCAAGACAATCCTAAGCAAAAAGAACAAAGCTGGAGGCATCATGCTGCCTGACTTCAAACTATAACACAAGGCTACAGGAACCAACACAGCATGGTACTGGTACCAAAACAGATATATAGACCAATGGAACAGAACAGTGGCCTCAGAAATAATGCCACACATATACAACCATCTGAACTTCCACAAACCTGACAAAAACAAGCAATGGGGAAAGGATTCCCTATTTAATAAATGGTATTGGGAAAAATGGCTAGCCATATGCAGAAAACTGAACCTGGATCCCTTCCTTACACCTTATACAAAAATTAACTCAAGATGGATTAAAGACTTAAACATAAGACCTAAAACCATAAAACCCTAAAAGAAAACTTAGGCAATGTCATTCTTGATATAGGCATGGGCAAAGACTTCATGACTAAAACACCAAAAGCAATGGCAACAAAAGCCAATATTGACAAATGGTTTCCAATATTGACAAATGGGATCTAATTAAACTAAAGAGCTTCTGCAGAGCAAAAGAAACTATCATCAGAGTGAACAGGCAACCTGCAGAATGAGAGAAGATTTGTGCAATGTATCGATCTGACAAAGGGCTAATATTCAGAATCTAGAAAGAACTTAAACAAATTTACAAGAAAAAAACCCATTAAAAAGTGGGCAAAGGATATGAACAGACACTTCGCAGAAGAAGATATTTGATTATCTCAATAGATGCAGAAAAGGCCTTTGACAAAATTCAACAGCCCTTCATGCTAAAAACTCTGAATAAATTCGGTATTGATGGAATGTATCTCAAAATAATTAGAGCTATTTATGACAAACCCACAGCCAGTATCATACTGAATGGGCAAAAACTGGAAAAATTCCCTTTGAAAACTGGCACAGGACAGGGATGCCCTCTCTCACCACTCCTATTCAACATAGTGCTGGAAGTTCTGGCTAGGGAAATTAGGCAAGAGAAAGAAATAAAGGGTATTCAGTTAGGAAAAGAAGTCAAATTGTTCCTGTTTGCAGATGACATGATTGTATATTTTGAAAACCCCATCCTCAGCCCAAAATCTCCTTAAGCTGATAAGCAACTTCAGCAAAGTCTCAGAATGCAAAATTAATGTGCAAAAATCAGAAGCATTCTTACACACCAGTAACAGACAAACAGAGAGCCAAATCAGGAATGAACTTCCATTCACAATTGCTTCAAAGAGAATAAAATACCTAGGAATCCAACTTACAAGGGATATAAAGGACCTCTTCAAGGAGAACTACAAACCACTGCTCAGTGAAATAAGAGGACACAAACAAATGGAAGAACATACCATGCTCATGGATAGGAAGAATCATATTGTGAAAATGGCCATAGTGCCCCAGGTAATTTACAGATGCAATGCCATCCCCATCAAGCTACCAATGAATTTCTTCACAAAATTGGAAAAAACTGCTTTAAAGTTCATATGGAATCAAAAAAGAGCCCACATTGCCAAGACAATCCTAAGCAAAAGAACAAAGCTGGAGGCATCAAGCTACCTGACTTCAAACTATACTACAAGGCCACAGTAACCAAAACAGCATGGTACTGGTACCAAAACAGAGATATAGACCAATGGAACAGAACAGAGTCCTCAGAAATAATACCACACATCTACAGCCATCTGATCTTTGACAAACCTGAGAAAAACAAGAAATGGGGAAAGGATTCCCTATTTAATAAATGGTGCTGGGAAAATTGGCTAGCCATAAGTAGAAACCTGAAACTGGATCCTTTCCTTACTCCTTATATGAAAATTAATTCAAGATGGATTAGAGACTTAAATGTTAGACATAACACCATAAAAACCCTAGAAGAAAACCTAAGTAATACCATTCAGGACATAGGCATGGGCAAGGACTTCATGTCTAAAACACCAAAAGCAATGGCAGCAGAAGCCCAAATTGACATATGGGATCTAATTAAATTAAAGAGTTTCTGCACAGCAAAAGAAACTACCATCAGAGTGAACAGGCAACCTACAGAATGGGAGAAAATTTTTGCAATCTACTCATCTGACAAAGGGCTAATATCCAGAACCTACAAAGAACTCAAACAAATTTACAAGAAAAAAACAACCCCATCAAAAAGTGGGCAAAGGATATGAACAGACATTTCTCAAAAGAAGACATTCATACAGCCAACAGACACATGAAAAAATGCTCATCATCACTGGCCATCAGAGAAATGCAAATCAAAACCACAATGAGATACCATCTCACACCAGTTAGAATGGCGATCATTAAAAAGTCAGGAAACAACAGGTGCTGGAGAGGATGCGTAGAAATAGGAACACTTTTACACTGTTGGTGGGACTGTAAACTAGTTCAACCATTGTGGAAAACAGTATGGTGATTCCTCAAGGATCTAGAACTAGAAATACCATATGACCCAGCCATCCCATTACTGGGTATATACCCAAAGGACTATAAATCATGCTGCTATAAAGACACATGCAAACGTATGTTTACTGTGGCACTGTTCACAATAGCAGAGACTTGGAATCAACCCAAATATCCATCAGTGATAGACCGGATTAAGAAAATGTGGCACATATACACCATGGAATACAAGCAGCCATAAAAAAGGATGAGTTTGTGTCCTTTGTAGGGACATGGATGCAGCTGGAAACCATCACTCTCAGCAAACTATTGCAAGAACAGAAAACCAAACACCGCATGTTCTCACTCATAGGTGGGAATTGAACAATGAGATCATTTGGACTCAGGAAGGGGAACATCACACACCGGGACCTATTATGAGGAGGGGGGAGGGATTGCATTGGGAGTTATACCTGATGTAAATGACGAGTTGATGGGTGCAGCACACCAACATGGCACAAGTATACATATGTAACAAACCTGCACGTTGTGCACATGTACCCTAGAACTTAAAGTATAATAATAATAAAAAAAAGAAGATATGCAGCCAACAAACACATGAGAAAACTCTTCATCATTGGTCATTAGAGAATTGCAAATCAAAACCACAATGAGACATCATCTCAGGCCAATTAGAATGGTGATCATTAAAAAGTCAGGAAACAACAGATGTTGGAGAGGATGTGGAGAAATAGGAACACTTTTACACTGTTTGGACTGTAAACTAGTTTACCATATGTGAACACTTTTACACTGTTGGTGGGACTGTAAACTAGAAATATCATATGACCCAGCCATCCCACTACTGGGTATATACCCAAGGGATTATAAATCATGCTGCTATAAAGACACATGCACACGTATGTTTATTGTGGCACTATTCACAATAGCAGAGACTTGGCATCAACCCAAACATCCATCAATAACAGACTCGATAAAGAAAATGTGGCACATATACACTATGGAATACTGCACAGCCATAAAACGGATGAATTTATCTCCTTTGCAGGGATATGGATGATGCTGGAAACCATCATTCTCAGCAAACTAACACAAGAACAGAAAACCAAACACTGCATATTCTTATAAGTGGGAGTCGAACAGTGAGAACACATGGACACACGGAGGGGAACATCACATTTGGGTCCTCTCTGGCGTAGGGCGGGTAGGGAAGGGATAGCATTAGGACAAATACCTAATGTAGATGGTGGGTTGATGGGTGCGGCAAACCACCATGGCAGATGATTACCTATGTAACAAACCTGCATGTTCTGCACATGTACCCCAGAACTTAAAGTATAACTTTAAAAATCTTTTTGAAAAAAGGGCTTTTCTATTTGGGGGCATCAGGGAAAGGTATATGGAGGAGAAAAGAGATGAACTGGGCTTTGTTGGAGGGTGTATTTGTAACCTAGAGGGGAGAGATGTGTTCAAGGTGAAGAAAAAGCATCATGTAATTCATGCACTTTACAATTCCATGCCCTATACTAAATGGATGAACCAAATACAGGCCATAGCCTCATGGATCTTATTGTAAGTAGAAGAAACAAACAATGAATGAATACAAATGTAACATAACATTACAAATGGATTTTTACTATAGAGAAAAGTATACCTGTTAATGAGAGAAGAAAGTAGGGTGTTTAGAAAAGTTATTTCCAAGGCGGTGAACTTTGGGAGAATTGGATCAAATTTGTTTGCACCCAAATTAACCTAAAATATATATACGTATGATAATGAATTCTTTTTCTGGCTTAATTGTAGTGTGCGATACAGTCTTATAGTTCAGAAATTTATAATGCATCAAAAAAGTGGAAATCTCCCTCCCATCCATATTTCACAACCACTCAGTTAATATCTCCCCCCACTCACTAAGTCTCTGGAGAAAAGTATTTCAGTTTGAGGAAATAGTAAAAAATGCTGTGAGACCATAGTGTTTTTTGCCATTTTTGAGAAAATGAAAGAGCTGGAGCAAGAGGAAGAATTACAGGAAATGATGTTAGAGAGACAGATCAGATCATGTACATAGGGCCTTTGGGCCATGGAAAGACATCAGGATCCAATTGAAGTGTGGGGGATGACATCAGAGTGTTTTGAGAAGTGCAGCAAGATTTGATTTGCATTTCTTAAAAGTTCACTCTAGGAATGTGTAAAATCAATGATAGGAGGACAAAAATGGGCCACTGTGAGGTCAGGTAGGAGACTATTACAGGAATCCTAGTACAAAACAAATGGAACTTAGATGAGGGAGGGCAAAGATAGAGAAAGCAGAATATTCTCTCCTACTCCTGTCAATTTAGGGATACCCTTCAGGCAATCATTAGCTATATAACAATGGAAACAAGAAACAGCTGGACAGAGTTGTCTCTTTGTCAAATTCAAGATCTGGTTTTTTTGGTGGTTGTTTTTTCTAGAACTTTCTCCATGCATGTCAGAGCCATACGATCACTGTCCCTCAAAGTGGTGAGTCCATGATTTAGAATAAAGCATTTTTAGCAAAGAAGATATTGAACGTAGGTAATATGTTTCATGGAGACTTCAAATCTAATTACAGAAAATACTTATATATTGTTCATCATGCTGATTAGCTACCGTATTAGTTCGTTTTTACATTGCTGACAAAGACATACCCGAGAGTGGGTAATTAATAAAGAAAAAGATGTTTAATGTATTAACACTTCCACGAGGCTGGGGAGGCCTCACAATTAGGGCAGAAGGCAAAAGGCACATCTTACATGGTGGCAGGCAAGAGAGAATGAGAGAACCAAGTGAAAGGGGTTTCCCCTTATAAAACCATCAGATCTTGTCAGACTTGTTCACTACCCTGAGAACAGTATGGGGGAAACTGCCCCCATGATTTGATTATTTCCCACTGGATCCCTCCCACAATACATGGGAGTTATGGGAGTTACAATTCAAGATGAGGTTTGGGCGGGGACACAGCCAAACCATATCAGCTACTTAGTATATCTTTTGGATTAAGAGTCCACACACTTTTATGAGTATTAAAAAATATCGTGAAAATGGCCATACTCCCCAAAGTAATTTATAGATTCAGGGCTATTCCTATCAAGCTACCATTGACATTCTTCACCGAATTGTAAAAAGCTACTTTAAATTTCATGTGGAACCAAAAAAGAGCCCACATAATGAAGACAATCCTAAGCAAAAAGAACAAAGCTGGAGGCATCATGCTACCTGACTTCAAACTATAATACAAGGCTACAGGAACCAAAACAGCATGGTACTGGTACCAAAACTGATCTATAGACCAATTGAACAGAACAGAGGTCTCATAAGTAACACCACACATCTACAACCATACAACCACCTTATCTTTGATAAACCTGACAAAAACAAGCAGTGGGAAAAGGATTCCCTATTTAATCAATGGTGTTGGGAAAACTGCCTAGCCATATGGAGAAAGCTGATCCTGGATCCCTCCCTTATACCTTATACAAAAATTAACTCAAGATGGATTAAAGACTTAAATGTAAGACCTAAAACCGTAAAAACCCTAGAAGAAAACTTAGTCAATATCATTCGGGACATAAGCATGGGCAGAGACTTTATAACTAACACACCAAAAGCAATGGCAACAAAAGCCAAAATAGACAAATGGGATCTAATTAAACTAAAAACCTTCTGCACAGCAAAAGAAACTGTCATCAGAGTGAACAGGCAACCTACAGAATGGGAGAAAATTTTTTCATTCTACCCATCTGACAAAGTGCTAATATCCAGAACCTACGAAGAACTTAAACAAATTTACAGGAAAAAGCAAACAACTGCATCAAAAAGTGAGCGAAGAATATGAACAGACACGTCTCAAAAGAAGGTATTTATGCAGCCAACAGACACATGCAAAAATGCTCTCCATCACTGGTTATTAGAGAAACGCAAATCAAAACCACAATGAGATACCATCTGAGGCAAGTTAGAATGGCAGTCATTCAAAAGTCAGGAAACAACAGATGCCAGGGAGGATGTGGAGAAATAGGAATGCTTTTACACTGTTGGTGGGAGTGTAAATTGGTTAAACCACTCCAGAAGTCAGTGTAGGGATTCCTCAAGGATCTAGAACTAGAAGTACCATTTGCCCCAGCAATCCCATTACTGGGTATATACCCAAAGGATTATAAATCATTCTACTATTAAGACACATGCACATGTAAGTTTATTGTGGCACTATTCACAATAGCAGGGACTTGGAACCAACCCAAATGTCCATCAGTGATAGACTAGATAAAGAAAATGTAGCATATATACACCATGGAATACTATGCAGTCATAAAAAAGGATGAGTTCATGTCCTTTGCAGGAACATAGATGAAGCTGGAAACCATCATTCTCAGCAAACTAACACAAGAACGGAAAACCAAACACCGCATGTTCTCACTCGTAAGTGGGAGTTGAACAATGAGAACACATGGACACAGGGAGGGGAACATCACACACCAGGGCCTGTCAGGGGGTGGGGGGCTAGGGAAGGGATAGCATTAGGAGAAATACCTAATGTAGATGACAGGTTGATGGGTGCAGCAAACCACCATGGCACGTGTGTACCTATGTAAGAACCTGCACGTTCTGCACAGGTACCCCAGAACTTAAAGTATTCAAAAAAAAAAAATGATATAAATGGGAATATAGTCCAATAAAATAAAATGAGGTTTTTAAAAATTAATTGCCCCCTGTTCAGTACTGTCATCTCCACTGACATCCTTATTTCTTTGCATATTCTGTACACCAGGCATGGTTAAGAAATTAAATTGAGAGACTCTGTTAAAATCATTAATTTTCTGTGGTGTTTAAGTAACTGGGTTGACCCCTTAAGCTTATTGTATGATATTGCTTTTTCAGATTGAAGGCTTTCTGTCAGAATGCACTGTCTCCCAAAGGAGAAGATAGCTGCAGATCTTTTGGGCTACACTGTAGGAATGTAATTTGATTGTTCCACAAAGCATAGCAGCTAAACCATAGAACTGTTTGTTGTGTCGACTTCCTTGTTAGACCATGTTGAGGAGGAATGTAGATTACTCGATGCTCTGAGGAATTTAGATTTCTAAAATGAATTAAAATGCAGTTTCTTTTTTCCCATAGATATTTTTAAATGCAGAGACAATCAGGCTGGGAAATCTACCAACTGGCTCCTTCTCATCTTCTTCACCCAGCTCCTCAAGTTCTCGGCAGACAGTGTATGAACTCTGCGTCTGCCCCAGTGGTAAACTGTACCTTTCTCCAGCAGGAGTAGGTTCCACTTGTCAGTCCAGTAGCAGCATCTGCTTGTGGAGCTGAAGTGACTGATTTCTCCTCACACCAGAATAGCCTTTTGTTCCTGTCCGTCTGCTTCACAGTTCTGCTCGGTTTCCCTTGTGATCAGTCCAGAGCTTCTTTGAATTGTCCACAGAGCTGCTTCCAGTGTGAGCAGGGATTCGCCACCACCTTCTCTTGTGATTTACTGTACTGCTCAACGCAGAAGGTGTGATTGACACAGCAGTGGAAAAAGCGTCGTCAGCAGGAAAACTGGATCAAGACTTTTGCTCAAAAGGGAGAATAACATAGGTGCCTTTGCTACGCGAAGTGAAGCACACAGTTTTAGATTTTTGCAGGAACTGGATATGAACTGCACATACACACGTTACATAAATGAAATTCCCAGTATCCAATGGCAAGATGAAATGGTTAACCCTGTAAGAAAACTTATTCTACAGTCTGAAAGCACAATTTTCCATTCATCTTTTTGGATGTAAACTTTTATCCCCAACTTTTAAAATTTTAAAGCATTATGTAATGTTTGCTTTACTAAAAATTAAATTCAATATATGGTTTTTAACAAAACAGAACAAAACAAAACAATACAGAATCTCTCCCTGAGTTTTTTGTTTCTTTAATTTCAGTGTGTTGTTACTCTTTGTCTACTAAGTCTAGAATTTTGTACATTAGGTAATTTTGAAAGCACTCAGCAATATATTCTTTACAGTATTAACAAAATGCCATTATAATGTCATTTGTCAGATCTGGATGGCCTTATATAGTATTTACATGGCTACTGCATGTGACGTATTTGCTTTTAACAAAATATCTAATTTACTGCAATATAAGATAGGTTTAAGAAGGACATATTGATGGTATTAAATCCATAGATCATTTTTTAAAAACTCACATGCTATCCTTGCTATCCTTTAGACCTAGGTTTTAATAGTGTAATTTTTGTTTGCTCCACTCACTTTACACTTGATTCTGACTGCTAAAATTCAGACACCCTCTAAATTAATAATACTAATGTGATGCATAATGCTGAGAATAAATTCACTTTCCATTGGGGTATCATCTTCAGAATTATTCTCCATTTTTTTTTTTACTGGAGGTTAGGATTTAAAGAAGTTAGAAGTTAACTTAAAATTTCTTGACTAAACAGTAAAAATGACAAATGCTAATAAACACTGAAAATGTGTTTACTTCACTAGATTCATATTTTAGGGAATTTACTCCCATTTCTATTCAACTGTTAACATGTATTTACTTTTATTAGATTCTTAAACTACACTGACCTCAACAATTCTAGTTCTTTTCATTTTCCAATGCTTATTTTTGTATGTGACGTCTTAGTAAACAACTCCAGAATATTGAAGATTCATTTATCACAACACCCCTTAACTCAAATTCTTGAAACTTACAGAGTCAAAGAATGTAAAACTGTATTAAATATTTCCTATTTATTATGGGAAGATGACTTAATTACTATAAGGTAAGTCCTGAATTTTCACATGTCAATCAACTTTTTTTCTGCCGCATGCACACTATCAACAGTTGTGCTTCCTTTTGGGGATTAACGGCTGTAGAATCTTTGGAGTTCAGGTCTCTACAGCTCAGAGTGAACTGGGAGATTAGAACTTGTTGCAAAAGATGTGGTTAGTGAAAGTAGAAATATTGGCAATGCAAGAAGAAAAGTGAAACATTTGACCAGAATTATCTTGTTTCCATAACCTAGCATATCAAATAACTGAAAAAGCTCATGTCCACTGTACTCAGCAGAAGGGTTCAAAGGCTAATTTACTTTTATTATTTTTAAAATAAAATGTGGCTTATATTTGGGTGTTAATATATAACTTTTAAAATCAATATTGAAGTAAGAATTATGATATACAATTGCTTACAAAGTTATCTGATAACACAAGAGTTTATATTAAAATAAGAGAATTTAAGAAATCTCACATTGGTCTTTGCAAAATAAAGTATAATACAAGAAATGTTGAGAAATTATGTGTGCTAATCACTATATTATGGACTTTTAAGGAAAACATTATGTAGTAATTTCAGACATATTCAAGTTCTAATCATCCTTCTATTAAAATCATTAGAAACTTTCTAAGTCAAATGGGAATAATTCTTTTGAGTAGGAACTGGCCCTGTTTCTAATCTCAGCTGTCTTCTAATCAATTGAGCTGTTTTAGGCAGTTTGAGAATCTCTCCAGGCTTCAGTTTACTCAACTTTACAGCAAAAGTATTGAATAAAATAGTCTCTTGGGGTTCCTTTCTATTCCGACATGTTCTAATTTCAAGTACAAATATTACAGAGGGCAAAAGAGAAAATTGAAAATTTAAATTCTATGTCATAAGAGGAGAAAAGATGAAAAAAATGTAAAAATCAATTCCAGTGAGGGGCTGTCACATTTTTAATTCAAATGTATTCTCAGAAGTATAGACACAATTCAAAAGTAACTTACAAGCTTGAGAGCTTTAGACTGTATCCAGATGATATAACAAATCTATTCAGTACAGTAGACAAAATAGTGATAGCGATGGTTTTCCTATTCAACACCAAGTAATTGCTTTAAGTTGTTTGACTAGCTGTTTCAGATTTCTGAACCTAAGAGAAGATCCCTGCCTCAGAGAGATCAAGCCTATGGTGAAGGCTTAGAAGAATGGCCCCAAATGTCCTCGTTTTCCTCATTCAAACACAAAAAAGCATTAAAAAAAAAATACAGTGGCCCCTTAATTGCACACTACCCAAACAGATTGTTTTCCCAGTACCATCTTTATGTTACAATATGAAAAAATATAATGCAGTTTACTTATATGATATAAATTTCATCTTCCCCAAATGACACTGAGAAAAATGAATCCTTTATAGTGTACTACATGGATGTGACTAAGCTTATTACCCATATCTTAATAACTTCATACTCAGTGTAGTCTAGGAAGGAACAAAGGGAGGAAGAAAAAGAGGCTGGTAGTACTGCTAGCATTTAAGTTATTTGCCGGGAATGGATGAACCGAGATGTATTTGAATTCAGGTTTGGGGGATCAAAAGGAAAGATGCAAAGAAGACACATTATTCTTTTCTTTTTCAGAAGATTTCAATTAAAAACTTCAAAAAAACAGCAAGAGCAACAAAAACTTCCAAATTCCCTACTTCTCTCGTTCAACATTTCCAAAATTTCTATCCGGTACTTATTAGTCATACACACACATACACACATATATATGTCTAAAATATATGTATTTTATTGTGAATGATATGCTTTATAATTTGTCATAATTATCTAAGAGTTTAAGACAATTATACACTTCAAATTTTACTGCAACTTGGGAATCTTAGATTACAGTACTTCAAATCTAGGAAAATGGACCCAGCAAATCCAGTTCTAGTTCTGCCCCTGGCTAGTCATGTGAACTTACCTACTTAAGACACATATTTAATTACGTTGGTCAAAGTTCAATTATCTGTGAGAGGGATATATCAAACTAGACATTTCCTTTAGTCACATTCATTTTTAAATTTTTCTGATTCATTTAAGGAAGTACTCATAAATCTTAGGTTAAGTAGCCATATCTGAACTAGCATTTGTGATCTCCTTAGGCACCTTAAAAAGTTACTTATAAATGTTGAAATGCAAATCTTTTTGGCATGCTACTTCCTCTGCTCTTTTTTATACTCCCTTTTATACTCTGACCATTTGAACATTAAGGTTCCTTTGGAAAAGTCATGCTTGGTTAACAGGATTCAGTAATATGGTTGACGTTCTAAAGGAAAATAAAGCATTTGGGTCTTATTCAAAGTGACTGTTTAGGAAATAGAAATATTAACCAAATACAAACATTCTGTTGATTTGTTATTACCTCCATAAAGCTAAAAAGCAGTGATCTTTTGAAGAAATGATAATGTGATCACAGAGGTTAACTGCTGAACTGTTTATAACGTTTTATTCCATTCAAAATTTCTGCATATTCTATCTGAATGACTCAATCGGAGAATGCTTCATTTTACAAAAATAGCATTTGATACAATAAAACTTCTAATAAATTGTTTCACTGCAAACATGGTATCTTTGTATGAGGCAGCAATAGCCTGGAGAGTGTCGAAGGTATAGGAGTGTTATATTTCATAGCAGATAATGTCAATATAATAATGTCAAATTATTAAAATCATTGAAAGTATTTAATGGCCAAATTTTCTATAAAAACCATCAAAGCCAAATTCATATTTGAGTTTTATATGATGGAGGTCTTGTCACCTAATTCTTCAAGTAGCTGTGGTCTAATAAGAATTGTTCATGTGATCATATTTAATGACATATGGAGAAATTATTTGCTCTATGTACTGGTGTATATTACAGTAATGAATACTGCAAAATATCATTATCACAAAGTAAAGGAAAATTGCATTTGTATTCATTTTAAATAATCATAAACTAATCGATAACTTAATTGAACACTATTGTTAATGTTGTTTTATACTGCAATTTATTAGTTGTTTAAATGTCAAAGACCAAAGAATGGGATTTCTACTGTATTTAGCTCGAAAACACTGCTGCTCCTACTAATATATTCAAATGAATAGGGGGGCTTGTAATTATAAGGTAGTTAACATCCTTCTTGGAGGATTCTGAGCTGTAGAAATTAAGGAATGCTTTTGTTTCAGAAGGGAAACATCATTAGTGTGGTCCACTTTTCTTTTATACATGCATAACAAACTCCTTAGTATTCATAAAACCTATACACAAAGACCGTATCCCAAAATGGGCCCAGCATGGATCTACTCAGCTGAGTTTAAACTTTCACTACTTGCTGAACATTATTTGGAGAATAAAATTAATTTGAAATACTTGTAGAACCAGAGGGCTATTTTTTAATTGTTAACTGAGGTGGCTCTGCATTTTGAGAAAGCCAATGAAAACCATTAAAGGAAATGAGGTATAATGAACTGTAGTTCTTTTTTGTCTTTTTCAGTCTTAATATCTCACTTGTTTGAATATTTATAAATAAAAGCCAAACAGGGTTAAAAATAGACAAGGACATTCGTTAACAATGGAGATGTGTAATTTGGAGTTTGAGTGTCTCGTTATTTATACAATTCTTTAAATCAGGTCCACTATTCATTTATTTTGTTTTGTACTTTCATGTAAATGTTTTCTTGTATATATAGATATATGAAAAATGGAACTATTTTCTTACACATACTATGCAACATGTTTGTAAAATTGCAATATTACCAAAATTACAAAAGCTGTGCTTTTGTACTCTATCTTGCTTTATGTAAAAATCACTTTTTCTATTTAAACGGACTGTCTGTCCTATAAACTGTAGATAACATATCTATTCAAAAATCAGTCTATTGTATCTTTTGTTTAGATTGAACTTAATTGGGGTATATTTTGGGGGAGAGAAAAATGCAGCAAAGTTTTGGCAGTTGGAAACCTTTTTTTCTCTGACATGAGACCTTTTGAAGCATGCAATGAGCTCATATAATTTAAGATCTCTCCTGTGATACTTGTAATTTGTCCTAATTTTGGTGCTACTATGTAAACATGATTAAATGTGATAGTCAAAACAAAGAGGATAAAAACTTACATGCTATCATTTCATTTATTTTATTGAGTTTTTAAAAATAGTTCAAAGAGGGGTATGAGTATTAGTGAGTAGAGACATTTTCAATTCTGTGTTTTAAAGATCTATTATATTAAGATGTATGTTTTAAAAATATTAAGCTTAATCCATATATTTATACTGGATATAATGCCTCTCTTATGAAAACCTGGGCGTATTGTCCCTTTTAAATACATGACCAATAAAACTGAAGAATTGTTCACGATAAAATCACCAGTTTATCAAACGATTAGCTAATAGTTTATTCATTCTAGAGTCACTCTGATTTGATTTTTTGGGATAGGACCAAAAAAACTACTATGTGCACAAACTTACACCCCTACATATACATAATCAAATTACCCACAAAAAGAGACATATATGCAATGGTGAATATAATACAATATATATCTAATAATATAAACACATGCTAATCATTACTTATCTGGTGTATTTCTTCGTTCCCTTGTTATATTCACTATCTCTCAATCCAAGAGGACTTGAGGCAATGGTATGGACTTTGTTAGCTTTTAGCAATACATCCAGTCCAACATTGTACGTACATTGAAAGCGACATTGTGCCACATTGCTTCCAAAACAAAAACAATATTCACAGGTAGCTTTTTCCCCCCAAAGAGTCACTATGAGCTTTCATTCTTTGCTGTTGAAGTATCTCTACACACTGTTCCAGATATTAGTTACAAACAACAACAGAACCATTTACCTTCCTCATGAAGACTTCCAAATGTTAAATCTAAACAGAACACAAATGATTGCTTTCAGCTCAGGGAAGCATATCTATTCTATGACTTTATTTAATTTCCAAGAAAGTTTTGGATGGTTTGGATAAGTGTGTAACCAAATACTTGAATATTTATCTCCAGCAAATTCTTAGGCCGTTTACCAACCGTAGTAATGCCTGAATTTGATAATCTCTTTTCTCTTAATAGTGGGGCAAATAAGGAAAAAGCAGTTTTCTTTTCTCTACCCACACTCAACACCATGATCAGATGTATAGTTTTCCCCCACAATAACCAATACTCCTGTGCCAGCTGCATGTCCTACTATTTAATTTCAATGCCCACTGAAATTAGCACTGATGCCATAGGTTAAGGGCTCAGTCCCACAGATTTCCCCCTTTTGCAGACCCCAGTCACAAGTAACAGGACCCCAGGTTACCCACAATTTCTGTCCGAATGGGCTACAAATCCCATGACCCTTCTTAGGTTTGATAATTTGCTAGATGGACTCACAGAACTGGGGAAAACGGCTTATTTCCTACTGCTGATTTATTACAATGAGTATTTTGAAGGGTACAAATGAACAGCCAGATGAAAAGGCAGGTAGGCTGGAGTTTACAAGGGTCCAGAGGGCAGGGAGTTGGGGCTTGTCACTCTCACAGCAGAGGGATGTGTTCATCAACCCAGGAGCTCTGAACCTCACAGTTCTGGAATTTTTATGGAGTCTGCATCACGTAGGAATGATTAATTATATACTCCAACCCCCCAACCCCACCTCCTGCTAGAAATTGGAAAGTGAGGCTGTCAGTCCCAAGCTTCTAGTCATGGCTTGGTCTTCCTGGTGACCAGCTTCCTTCCAGGATCCCACAAAGAGGCACCTCATTTGAACAAAAGACACTACTATCACTCAGGAAATTACCAAGGTCTTAGGAGTTCTGTGTCAGGAACTGGCTTAAAGACCAAATATGAAAATGAAAATTTCTCCTGTGATCCCTACTTATAGGGACAGGGACTGATATATACATTCTTATTATTTCACATGGGACTATGGAGAACGAAGGTTGGGAATGGGTATTCAGCCAGGTAATCCAATGCAATATTATATTGATGTTTTCATCAACTGGTGTATCACTAAAATAGTATCACCATGATTGGTGTATCACTAAAATAACTGATCCAGAAAATAGCGCCTGTGTGAATTTTAAATGTTCCTGTAACTTCTTCTAATTACTAGGTAGAAGCTTACCTTCTTCGGGCAGGTCACATGACAAAATTTGAAGCGAAGGTATTTTTTCACATTTCTCTTTCCCTCTTAGTAAGAATTATTACTTGCCATGAAAGCACGTTTTATGGTAATGGAGCAATATTCATTTTATAGTACTCACTAATTTTTTTTAGTTAACATATTGAGCTAATAAAATTATTCTAACTAAAAAAGGTATCACTTGATTTATTTAAAATACAAATTGAACCCCTAGTTTTTTCATCACTCCAAGAAACACCACTGATACAAAAAAGAGAAAGGCTATGTCAGAAAAAAAAATATTTAAGTGCAGCTTATAAATATATACTAAACATTTTCTCATAAACATGCCCAAATCACTAATTGTTTTAAGTGGTGCATATAAACCATGAAGATAAAATGAGTAAACTGGGTTGGTCCAAAAATAATGCTTAGTATATTTTATAAGCTACAACTACATATTACATCAAATTAGTTTTGCAGATATTTTTAGTAGATCTAGCCATATTTTCTAAGTTATTTATTTTCTCTATACAGCTGTTTCCAGAAGGATATGTTTTCTTACAATATGGAGTAAGACAGAAATATTAAAGAAAAACAATAGAGGAGAAAGAAGTAACAAAAAGGTTAAACAATATGACTAGTGTGTTGAATATTACATGTATGTTTAAGTTTCCTATAAGTCAAAGATTTAAGGGGAAATGGTATAGATATATCGTTCTCAACATTTGAGAACATATACACCATATATTCATAACATATAAAATGTTTCCTTATGTTAAATCTAAAAGTCATTCTTGTCAAATTATTTATTCAAGGATGAAGAAAACACAATGTGTTAATTTTATTAAAATTTTAACATTATTAAAATTAATTTTATTAAAATTATTAGATTCATTAACAATTTTATTGTTTTTATCTATTTACTTAACAGTTACAGAAGATATTACGGGATTGTTTAGAGCATTGTAAAGCATGAAAACCTCAAATGATTGATAATTATGAATCCTTAAAATATGCATAAAATACCAAGATGCGTAAAACATCAAAATAGAGTGGATCCAAAGCATTTGTGAACTAGCCGGATATTTTTCCAAAAATGCATCTACTTCCTCTTGTTATACAATTTTTTGTGCATTATATAATAGTGTCAATAGATGAGTTGATCGTGCAATGTAAGAGAATAACAATTTGAAAAGTATTGCCGATAAAAAGTCTTGGTAAAACTCTATACTATTTAAATTTTAAGAAAATGATAAACCCAGTACTTTCTTACTGTTTACAATTTGCTACAAGATTCTGAATTCACTGGACACCACAACTAAGGCCTTTGAGACATCATAAAGAAAGTCACCTATTACCTTTCAAAATTATTTAAGGAAATATAAAGTCAAAGAAAGACATAGCTAAAATTCTAGAAATACATAATACTTTGTTTCATTGGGTCAACTGAATTACTAAATTAGATTTTATAGATCATCTTGAATTTATAGCTGATTCAATGACATTCCATTAAGTTTTGAATGCACAGCACAGAAAATGAAGTCAATAATTAAAAGTAGGCTGAAAGTCTGGAAAAATAAATAAGTTATTACCTCAAACCAAAAGTCTAATAGACAAAAATTCATAAATAAGAACTGAAACTTCTAATTAAAAAATTAAAAGAATATACATTTCCTTTTACATTTCATCGTTTGAAATCTGTATTTATTTTGTAATGACTCGTTATTTGTCTTGAAGAAATAAAAATCCCGTAAGTAAAATGAATTTGATTTTTTTCAAAAGGAGGATCAGTAGATTTGAAGTAAAAAAAAATCAGATTTCAAGTCCTGTGTTTCATTTTAGATATTATTCAATAACCTATATACACCTAATCTAAGTGAGAGGTTTAGACAAGATGTGATTGTACATGGATTTCACTTGGCATGCTAACTCTGATCAGTTGAAACGGGCTATCAAAATGGAACCCTGGATATTGAGAATGGTTTAGGAGTAAGTTTAAGCTCTCCAGGAAAGTGGCGTGATCATTCGTAGTGTCAAAGTTCTGGAGTGATCGACTAACGGTAGCACATCTGTTCTATTTTTGCAGTCAGATGATCTCAAGGTCTTTCAACTCAACACTGGGCCTGTTTCCTGGTGGTAAAATAAAGGGATTGAATGCCAAACACTTTTTAGATGCATCAATGTTACTTTAGTAAACTTTACAATTTTAATGTATTTAATCCTGCGCTATCGTATTTTTTTTTACTCTTATATAGAAGTATAACATATGGAGCTATGTACTGAAATGAAAGGAATAAGGAAGGTAGCACCTGAGGTGGCAAGTTGTCAAGCATTTGACAAATTATGGTCCATTATGTAATTCAAAGTACACAATGGAATTACCTGGGTTATGCAAGTTGTCTGAGTTCTGGATAACAACTTTCCTTGGTAGTATGCTGCTCAAAGATAAAAGTAAATGAACTAACACAGATTAAGCATATATTGTTTATTGTATAATGAATTAAGATAATTTGTTACTTTTAAAATTATAATCTCAATAATTTTTGGATTAAGTTCAACTAATCCAAGTTTTATAGACAAGAAAGCTGTGTTTGAGAGAAATTAAGTAATCTCTCTATTACTTTTTTTACATTTTAGTTAATTCATCTGCTCATGAATTTAATAACTAGTAACAAGCACCTCCATATATCAGGCATTGTGCTAGGTGCTGCTGAACAAACTGGTCAATCAAAGAAGGATAGGCAAGGTCAAACGCTCCTGGAACTTTTGGGCAGTGGGAGAAATGGAAACCACAAATATCACAAAAATAAACAAGATAATGTCATGATGTGGAAAATTCTATAAAGAAAATAAGCAATGGCACGGTGACAGGCTGAGTCTCATTTATTGTAAGTGTGTTAAAAATAAGAACTTTATCATTTCTAATTATAAAGGCCTTCTGTAGTAGGATATGTGCCTCTCCAAACATTTGAATACCAGGGTGTCAATTAGGAAAATAGAGTTGAGTGACTAAGATATTATACTAGTTTTCAAATGGATAAAAGAATTCTGTAACTAGAGAAATAAAAAGCAAGAATAAACTTTTACTGTAATTTTTAAATCTACAGCTGAATTCTAAATCACGAACTGGCATTACATTTTCAGTGCTTCACATGTAAGATACTATCTCATGGTATTGGACAAATTTTATTTTAACACAGACCATCATTCCTGTTGACTTTACCTACTGGTGGCATGAGAAAACTAGGCTAGTTTGAGTGTGAGGATGATCCATGATCCATTTGTAAGTATCTCCTTCTTTTTTTTTTCCCCCCCACTTTGGAATGCCCACCCATTCCAAAAATCTCAAAAGGGGACTCTAATGATTGGAAATGTGAACCTTCATGTCCTATGTAATAAGAATGTGTGCTCACTGTGTAATCACATTCTACTGGGGGTCATATTTCATCTGGATTCTGTTTTTATAAAATGCTTGAAGCTCTCAGTGTGGCTCATATCATGTCTAAAGATTTATTTTGGAGGTTCTTTTTCTCTTCATGTGAGGTGTGGTAGAATGAGTTAGCTATAAAATTAATCTGAGTATTACCACAAAATATACCCCAAGCTAACACAGTTTTGCGCTCTCTCTCTCTCTCCATCTCGCTCTCTCTTGTGCACTCTCTCTCTCTCCCCATCCTTCCCTCTCTCCTTCCCTCAGACAAATCTGTTGAGTCAGATGTTCCCATATCATTGTGGAATATTTTATTTGTAGTCTTCCTTACGGTTTGGCATGATTCTTTCTATCCCTGAAATGTTATAATGATTAAATGATAAATTATTTGTATTTTGAATTACTGTGAAGGCATTTAAAACTATCAATAAACACATTAAATTATAAACCTAAATTATGGTCAAAAATCCCTAAGAGGAGGTAGAATCATATAAATGAGACAGAAGTAGGGTAAATTATTCTTTTAACATTGGGTATCCTAATGTTTTATACCAATTAGGGTGCCTCAGGGTATAGTTTGATAAATCTTCATGGCCAACCATATTGATTAGCCTAAAAACATTTTGCATTTAGAAGCCCAAATATTCAACTTTGACACTATTCAATACGTTATACAGAGAAGTTTGGATCAGGTGACTTTTCAACTAGGAAATTTCAAATTTTATATTTCAGAGTAATACAGGCCAGATCATTTTCCCGAATCCAGCTTGTGATGTGTTCATGCTTATCTCATCATAGGCACCATGCAAAATGAATGGTAAGAAGTAATTAGAACAATTAAAGCACAGAAAAACAATGGAAACAGAGATCCAGTATCTAATACTAGCAAATTAAAAGAAACTGCTTTTTGCATTACATTAACTCTGTGGTTTCCAAAGCTGAATCAGTTCAGTTTGGTGCTATACCTATTATCAGTGGTGACACTAAAATAGATCCCAAGCCTCTGCAGTATGAGACTCACCCATTAACTGCCCACATTGTTTGTTTGTTTGTTTGTTTTTAATGACATACCGTATTTTTGCCATCCCCTAAACAGGTATAAGCAAATTAATACAAATTTCATCTGGACTTCTAAAAAAAACCGCATTCTTCTAAGAAATAGTATTTAAGTGTTATTTAATAATTTGCTTTAACTAAGGTAAAGTGACTTTGTTAATTCTGGGCCAAGAGAGTGGCCTGCCCAAATTCAGACCATAATCACAAAGGTTAAAAAATACTTATTATATAGAAGACCAGTGAGGAAAAAAGTAATTGAACTTAATCTGCTTGAACTTTATCTTTCTCATTGTTTTTGTTTTGTGTTATTTATAATCAAAATTTTAATCCACATTCAGCAAAAGTTTATATACGATTCTGCTCTATTTTTGTCTCCTGTGAGTTGAAGTAATATTGATCTAGTTGGGTTAATTTGACAATGTGATTAAGTGCGAAAGCTGTTAACTTTAAAAGACTACATGCAAAAAAAGGTTAGAGCAATGTTTGAACTTGATGATGATCTTTTTTAAATGTATAGTTCTTTCTTACGTAGTTTATTCACATATTCTGAAATTCAGATGCTACAAGAAAATGTAAAAAATGGCATTTTATCTGCAACACTGTGTTAAGTTCTTCTGCTATAATTGAGAAATATACTTAACATATGTGTGTAAAGGCAAAATTTATTTGAATTACTAGAAAATGGTTTTCTTTTTGTCTAGCAGTGACACTAGGTTCTGTAAAGATGTGCAAATAATAACCCAAGGAAATTCCAAATGTTTACTTGCCTTAGAACAGTGGTCAGTCTTTGTTCATAAAACAGAGTATTCAAAAATATGATATATATAGTTTATATAATTACATATATTTTGAAAATTAAAGGAAATGGATAAGCAAAAAGTAGTCAAAAACTGAAGGCAATTATTCTCATACAAATGCAGAATTTATGTTAAACTCAAAGCCATTATTTGCAAATATGGTCCCCTCCATGATGGCTTTAACAATTGAAATATATATGTAATACACAAATAATAGGCAGATGATATCCTTCAAGTGATACAATTCCTGCCAGTCTGCCTTCTCAGTCCATGATTTGTAGATTAGTCTTTTTTCATCATCTTAGAAAAGAAAAAATATCTCAAAAATCAACAAACAGAAGATAAATTACTTGGCTGAAAATATCAATTGTTCATTGAATAAGTTAGCATCTTTCTGAATCTTATGTTCTGGAGGTGTGTTTAAGCTATAATAATTTGGTACCTGAAAGTTTACCTTTAATCGTTTTAACATCTCTTTAAATATATTTATCAACTAAGTTAAGATATAATCAGAATACTTTATTCAGGAAGTCAAAATAGACTATTTTAAGAAAATCGTCTTAAGCTAAAATACCCAAATTTCCTAATTCCAAAGACTAACAATGGTAACAAAATAAGATTGCTTTGTAAGATAAAAGGTTAAATTTTCTTAGTGTAAAATAGTCAACAGGAGGAATTTTAAGTAGAACTTCTTTAGCAATTGCTTTTGTATAGAAAATTTAATTAGTTGCATCTAACGTTCATTCTGCACTAATAAAAATATGCTCTATTTTTATCTGAAAATTACATGATTCAAATAAACTCAAATGTAGGCCATTCACAGAATTACTTTATAATTACTTGAGATGTATAGGGAACTCTGTATAATTATATTTGCCCTAAGTTTACATAATCTGACACTCACCCTTAGTTTCTTTGGGTAAATGTTAATTCTTCCCACAGAACAACAAAGTCCATGATTTTTCATGAGGATAAGCCTAATTTTCAGGAAAAAATCATTGCCTAGACTGAGTGTGCTGAAATCTTACCTTACAGTTTTTTTTCTTGTTTTTCCCCTTTGTTAAACCTCCTGTTTCAAAACCTTGCATTTATTGAAACAATGTTAAAATTTTAATATTTCCATATATTAGCATACATTTTGTGCTTTTTAAAACATTAAAGATTTTATATCTAAATAAAAAATTTAATAATTGCCATATATTTCATGTAACAGAAAAAATAAATTTGGACAACACAACTGCACTTAGTGGGACAGTATAATTTATGTCAGTTTAGTTAATGTCAGTATATAATTTTAATATGTATAAGCATACCTTTCAAAAATATAATATTGCACTTTTTAATTTTAAATATTACTTTATTGTAATAACATATTTACATTAGAATTGAGTTTCTACATACTGTATTATACCCTCCTAGAAACATATTTATATTGGAAATATTCAAAAACTATATACATGTAATACACTGTAAAATTTTTAAATGATCATTACATTGACTTTTTAAGTAAATGTAAAAAATATAAAATGTACAAACTGTAGTCAAATATGATATATCTGTCTCTCATATTAAATAGAAATTTGTTACTATTCTAATGGCATTATTTTATCTTAGGAAAAATATTATTTGGGAAAATAATGTCAAATAAATTATACAGAATCAAAATATTTAACCAAGTGAATACAAAACTGAAATAATCACTTAGAATGCAAACCAATTATTTAGTTTTAAAAATTATGACAACCTTTTTTTGTTTTCATAACTGAGAATGTTCTGCAAACGTATTTTCTTCATTAAATTTTTATATGAGAACCATCAGGCAGAAGGCAGTATTCATCTCTAATCAGACTGGGATATAAATCTCTTAGTGCAGACTCATGTTACATTGTATCAGTGTTTCCAAATATATGTTTCATTGAACACTTAGTTCCACAAAATATCAGTAAGAGTTTTTGGGAAAACAAATCATATGGACAAAAAACAAAACATTGAACAGCAACAACAAAACCCACAGGAAAGTCTCTATATAAAAGTCAAACAATTGATGTGCAAATTTCACAAGAATTCTTGTACACCAGTAACAAACAGAGAGCCAAATCATAAATGAACTCCCATTCACAATTGCTACCAAGAGAATAAAATACCTAGGAATACAACTCACAGGGGATGTGAAAGACCTCTTCAAGGAGAACTACAAACCACTGCTCAAGGAAATAAGAGACGACACAAGCAAATGGAAAAACATTCCATGATTATGGATAGGAAAAATCAATATTGTGAAAATGGCCACACCCCCCAAAGTAATTTATAGATTCAATACTATCCCCGTCAAGCTACCATTGACTTTTTTTGCAGAACTGGAAAAAAATACTTTACATTTCATATGGAACCAAAGAAGAGCCCACATAATGAAGACAATCCTAAGCAAAAAGAACAAAGCTGGAGGCATCATGCTGCGTGACTTCAAACCATACCACAAGGCTACAGTAACCAAAACAGCATGGTACTGGTACCAAAACAGATATATAGACCAATGGAACACAACAAAGGCCTCAGAAATAACATCACACATCTACAACCAGCTTATCTTTGACAAACCTGACAAAAACAAGCAATGGGGAAAGGATTCCCTATTTAACAAATGGTGTTGGGAAAACTGGCTAGCCATATGGAGAAAGCTGATCCTGGGTCTCTTCCTTATACCTTATACAAAAATTAACTCAAGATGGATTAAAGACTTAAATGTAAGACCTAAACCCATAAAAACCCTAGAAGAAAACTTAGGCAATATCATTCGGGACACAGTCATTGGCAAAGACTTCATGACTAAAACACCAAAAGCAATGACAAAAAAAGCCAAAATTTCCAAATGGCATCTAATTAAACTGAAGTGCTTCTGCACAGCAAAAGATACTATCATCAGAGTGAACAGGCAACCTACAGAATGGCAGAAAATTTTTGCAATCTATCCATCTGACAAAGGGCTAATATTCAGAATCTACAAGGAGTTTAAACAAATTTACAAGAAAAAACAACCCCATTAAAAAGTAGGCAAAGGATATGAAAAGACACTTTTCAAAAGAAGACATTTATGTGGACAATAAACATATGAAACAAAGCTCTCCATCACTGGTCATTAGAGAAACACAAATCAAAACCACAATGAGACACCAACTCAAGCCAGTTAGAATGGCGATCATTAAAAAGTCATGAAAAAACAGATGCTGGAGAGAATGTGGAGAAATAGGAATGCTTTTACATTGTCGGTGGGAGTGTAAATTGGTTAAACCATTATGGAAGACAGTGTGGCAATTCCTTAAGGATCTAGAACCAGAAATACCATTTAGCCCAGCAATTCCATTACTGGGCATATAACAAAGGTATTATAAATCATTTGACTGTAAAGACACATTCACATGTATGTTTATTGCTGCATTGTTCACAATAGCAAAGACTTGGAACCAACCTAAATGCCCATCAATGATAGACTGGATAAAGAAAATGTGGCATTTATGCACCATGGAATACTATGCAGCCTCCAAAAAGGATGAGTTCATGTCCTTTGCAGGGACATAGATGAAGCTGGAAACAGAAAACCAAACACCACAAGTGCTCACTCATAAGTGGGAGCTGAACATTGAGAACACATGGACACAGGGAGGGCAACATCACACACTGGGGCCCGTTGTGGGTTGTGGGACTAGGGGATGGACAGCATTAGGAGAAATACCTAATGTAGATGACGGGTTGATGGGCATAGCAAACCACCATGGCACATGCATACCTACGTAACAAACCTGCATGTTCTGCACATGTATCCCAGAACTTAAAGTATAATAAAAATAAATAAATAAAATAAAATAAAAGTCAAACAAGTTTACTTGTTAAAGCCTTTACTATGTACAGAATAATGTCAAGGTGGAGAAACATTTTGTAATGACTCCCAGTTATAATTTTTAACACAGAACATCATACTGAACTGCATGTTGTGGAACGCTGCTCTAGATTCTTAAGCAATGTATAACACTGTTACTTGAGATTTGATTGTGTAAGTCACCCCACACTATTTTGCAAATATGTGCTTTCCAGACTCCTATCCAAAACATACTCAGATAACTTGACACTTAATGAAAAATAAAAACTTCCTAATTTACCCTAAGAATTTTCCATTTGTTGATGGAGCCCGTCATATTAAATTATAATTATACCATTTAACACAGCAATCCCATTACTGGCTATATACCCAAAGGAATGTAATTCATTCTACCATAAAGACACATGTGTGCATATGTTTATCACAGCACTATTCACAATAGCAAAGACATGAAATCAACCTAAATGCCCATCAACATCTGACAGAAATGTTATTTGTGACAGGTATAGAAAAGTATACGCTACATACAAATTGTGTGAGAACCAGATCATCATTTTCCCTTTTACAAGAGTTGAGATGACATCTGTGCTCAAGTTACAGAAAGACTCTAGAAAAGTGTGATATTTTTGTATTTAGTAATAATGGATAGAACTAGCAATGACATAATCTCATAGAATTTCATAATGCTTTTCTTACATAGGACCTTTAAAAAGTTTTTGTTCTTAGAACACATTTTATTTAATTTATCTTTTTGAAATCTAGACCTTGAATAACTGTAAAAGCTTTATGGGAAATACATGCTTTTATTAAAATATTCTCCTGATAAAAGTAAATGAGATTCCATGCTATTCCTATCAAACTACCAAAGACATTCTTCACAGAATTAGAGAAAAACTATCCTAAAATCCATATGGAACCAAAAAAGAGCCCACATAGCCAAAGCAATCCTAAGCAAAAAGAACAAAACTGGAGACTTTACATTCCCCAACTTCAAACTTCTCTGAAAGGTTGTGGAGAAAAGGCAATGCTTATACAGCGCTTATGGGAATGTCAGTTAGTTCAGCCACTGTGGAAAGCAGTCTGGAGATTTCTCAAAAAACTAAAAACAACTACCATTTAACAGAGCAATCCCATTACTGGCTATATACCCAAAGGAATGTAATTCATTCTACCATAAAGACACATGTGTGCATATGTTTATCACAGCACTATTCACAATAGCAAAGACATGAAATCAACCTAAATGCCCATCAATGGCAGATTGGTTGGGAAAATGCAGTATATAAATGCCACAGAATACTACGCAGCAATAAAAAGGAATGAGATTATGTCCTTTGGGGATTGTGGATGGATCTGGAGGCCATTATCCTTAGCAAACAAAGGAGTAGAAAACCAAAACATATATATTCTCGCATGTATGTGGGAGCTAAACTTTGAGCACACATGAACACAAAGGCAATGTCTATGGAACAATAGACAATGGCGCCTACTTGAGGGTGGAGGTTGGAAGGACAATCAGAATCTAAAACCTCCCTATCTGGTACTATGCTTATTATGTGAATGATGAAATAATCTGTATACCACACGGCTGTTACATGTAATTTATCTATATAACAAACCTGCTCATGGATATCTGCTACCAAAATAAAAGTTAAAAAATAATTGAGCAAAAGAAAAAACCTAAATGAGATAAATCCAATGTTAAATATAGAAAAGGCAGTTAGATAATTTGCTACTGGTGGATTCAAATTCAAAACATTCAAAGGTGCTTTTTTTATTTGCAAACATTAATAACATAATCTTATTACTTCTAAATTATACCTAATAAGTTGGAATGCATGATATCCTTGCAAGAGGGATACCAATATTAGTTTTCTTTAGCACAAAATGTTAATTAAAAATTTACATTATTATTATTCCAGGCAAGAAGTACTACCTCAAAGAAATCATGCAGAAGGAAAAAACACATGTTCAAAGTCTAAGAAAAGCCCAGACAACTATAAAATGTATATAATGATTCCATTCCTCATTTTTGTAATTGTAAATTTGTTCCATTCCTTTGAATCACAATTTAAAGGAGGAAAACTCAACCTAATAATCCAAGGAGGTAGTAAGACATATTGTCAATATATGTATATGCACTAGCACAAATATTGAGAAATTTATGTGATAAAGTTAAAGATATGTATAATAAAAAATACCAAAAATCAGAAATACATTACAGATTGATTTAAAATTAAAGACATCAAAGCCCTTCAACACAGATAGGGTAAGGTTCTCTTACTATTACTACAGGGCATATTTTAATAGACAAAAGCCAGGGACTGTGTACCTGATGTCAAAAATGTGGAAAACTATTTATCATAGTGAAAAACAAATTATGTAACATAGAATCCTTCTGTGCAACTAAGTTCAGTTCACAGATACATACAGCGATGCCTCATTGGAGAATGCCTGGCCTAAATTGCCAGAAAAATTCCCCCTCTTTTTGTACAAATACTAATGTTCTTTTCCTTTAGAACTCTCTTCCATTCCTCTCCTCTGATCATTTCTGCCAAATATCTTTGCAGTTTTTTGTTGTGGGTTCAATGGTAGCTGACTGCTTTGAAAACCTTTACTTAATATACTCTTAAAGATTCGATAAATATTGGTATACAGATAATCTATTTATTGAAAGTGGATAGATGAATTCCTCTTTTGTATTATCTAATGCCCAGATAACTACAAGCAGCTACACTGATAACCCCATACCATGTTTACAGTTTTCCATTCAGCGTGTTTTACTGACTTTGACGTCTAGCCCCAAGAGTCCAAACACTGACTCTTCGAAATACAGCCCAGCAACAACAACCCAGCAGTTTGGTTCTCCTTTACCTTAAGACTTTGGGGTCCTTCACTAACATAAGCCTCACATGTAGGATTGTTTTTCAGTGGTGCACCTAATCAATTTTAATAATATTTAAGGAGCCCATAAATCTGAATAAAAATTGTATCAGGAAAGTTCCCCTTCACACTGGCTTAAATTTTTGTAGTTAAGGAGCACTTACTGAGAGACAGCCATCGTAAAAAATGCATATACTTCTAAAATATTGATATAATTATTCATAATTTAACTATATGTAAACATAAACATAACAAAAAATAATATATTTTTGAATATATTTATCATTTTATATATCAATGGACATTTAAGTTATGTCTATATTTTGTGTACTGTGATTAGTACTGCAATGAAAATGGGAATATTAATATCTCTTCAGGATTCTGATGTTCATTATTTTGGATATATACTCAGATGTGAGATTGCTGAGTTATATGGTGGTTCTATTTTTAAGTGTTTGAAGAATCTCCATAGTGCTTTTCATGTCAGTTGCACCATTTCACCATTTTACATTCTAACCAACAGTGTACGAGTGTTCCAATTTCTTCACATTCTTCCTAGCACGTTAACTTCCTTCTTCCATTTTTCCTTCCTTCCTTCTTTCTCTTCTTTTTGTCTGATAATAGCCATTGTAAGATGTGCGAGGTGATACTGGAATTTTTAATTTGCATTTTTCTGATGATTCACTAATAATTTTTACCATCTTTTTAACCCATTGGCCATTTGAAAGTTTTCTTAAGAATGTCTATTCAAGTCCTTTGGCCATTTTATTTTGCCATTGAGTTGTAGAAATTATATATTTTAGATAATAATCCCTTTTTAGATATATAGCTTGCATATATTATTTCTCATTCTGTAAGTTGCCTTTCACTCTGCAGGCTGTTTTCTTTGGTATGTAAAAGTTTTTAGTTTAATGTAGTTCCACTTGTATTTGCTTTTGTTGCCTGTGCTTTTGGTGTCATATCCAAGAAAACATTCCCCAGACCAACGTCATAAAGCTTTTCCCTTATATTTTCTTTTACAAGTTTAACGGATTCAGATCTTACATTCAAATCTCCATTTGAGTTGACGTTTGTGTATAAAGGTTGAATTTGTTGTTGTTTGTGAATCCTCAGCTTTTCCAACTTAATTTGTTGAGGAGACTATTCTTTCTCCATTGTGTATTCTTGGCACTTTGTTGAAGGCCAGCTAACTATATAGGTGTGGATTTATTGCCAAGCTCTCTATACTGTTCTATTGGTTTATATGTCCGTCTTTATGCCAGTATCATTCTGTTTTAATTTTTGTTGCTTTGTAATGTGTTTTGAAATTAAGAAGTGTAATGCCTCCAGCTTTGCTTTTCTTTCTCAAAATTTATTTGGCTGTTCATGGTATTTTCTGGCAGGGAAGGAGGTTCCATATGAATTTTACAATTACTTTTCAAATTATGTAAAAAAAAAGTCATTGAGATTTTTGATAGGGATTGCAGTCAATCTGTAGATTAGGAAAGTTTGAACATTTTATCACTATTAAGTGTTCAATCTATGAATATAATTGTCTTTTTATCTATTTGTGCTTCTTTGATGTCTTTCATCATTGATTTGTAGTTTTAAGTGTACAAGCTTTTCATATCACTGACTAACATTAAGTCTAAGTATTTTATTCCATATTAAGTGGGATTGTTTTATTAATTTTCTTTTCAGATACTTGGATGTTAAGGTATAGAAACTGTTGATTTTGCATCTTCTAAATTTACCAGTTCATATACTAGTCCTAACAATTTGCACTTGTTGTTTTTTTTGTTTGTGGGGTCTTTAATGTTTTCCACATACAAGATTATGTCATCTTTTATGTTTTATTTTCATTTCCTCAGGGATTATTTCAAATGTTCTATCTTTTGCTTAATAAACTCTGTTGTTGAAGTCTTTGAGTAAGTTTTTCAGTTCAGTTACTGTATTCTTCAGTTCCAGAGTTTTCTCTTTTTAAAATAGTTTTAATCACTTTGTCCTTATTCTAGTTGTGTTCATGTATTGTTTTCTTGATTTCACTTATCTATGTGTATTCTCTAGCAACTCATTGAAATTCTTTATAAGTATATTGAACACTTTGTTAGGCAATTCATAAATCTCTATTGCTTTGGATCTGTTATATAATATTTATGTTGTTTTCTTCATTGTCATGTTTAACTGATTATGTTTATTGCATATTTGGCCATCTCTGCCTTTGAAGAAACATGTAACTCTCTGTTACATTTACCAACTGGCTTTGACACAGATACAACTTTGCCAAATCACTCTGATTTGAGATTCTGGGAAGCATTCAAATCTTTTATATGGATGTTTCTTCTCTGGACTTATGCATGCCATTCTTAGATGGGATTTATTGGTTTTCCTTTTTTTTTTTTTTTTTTTTCATGAGTCCATAATCTCTCACTCTCTGGCTGTTGTAATGCAGATGTTGATGTACTGCAGACTGTAATGCTAATGGCACAGTGTACTTCTCTTCCTCCTTCCCTATGGAGATGCTTTGAGTTTTCTACCTTACCCCAATCTCACTGAGCTGTCCTAGGTACTATAAACCACCTGCCCATTTTCCTTTCCTGTTAGCTGACCCTCCAAACTGTGGGAATTTCTTCAGTGCTACAAGTGAGGGAGAACAGAAACCAATTCCTTGGGCAGCACATTGAAAGATCAGGGATGTTGAAGGTATCCTCCACTCCTCTGTTTCCCTGCTGTTGAAACCGCAGTTTCTGTGCTTTCTCTGAATCCTTTAGCCATGTCAGGCCAAAGAAAGCTGCTTTTTTCATTTTCTTTTATTATTTTACTATACTCAGGTATCTGATATATGCCAGTTCCATCAGCATTTTGTGTGAAGGAGCCACTTTCTTATTTAATTTCAGTATATTTCCTGTATTTTCAATCCTTCTTCATCTTCTGGTAGCAAATTATAGCTGGCAAAGTTTCTTTACTGTATGAGAGTAAAATATATTAAAATGCTTTTAGTAACATCTATAATGATTTCCCATGGTCTTGCAAAATTATTTATGGATTCCAAACATTTTTTAAAGTTAGCTATTATACTTTTTCTTGTGCTAGACTAGGGTAGAATGGAAAGAAAAGTGACACCTGTCTTCCTGAATTTTACAGTGTAGTTAAAAGAGAAAAAAAAAATCACACAGTTATATTGCTTTATATTTTATGATTTTTGAAAATTAGATATAATTACTGATGTTTAAAGTCCCATTTTGTTTATATTAGCTACTGCCAAATAAAATTTACATACACTATACAAAAATATTTCAGGTAAAGATACATCTCAAATATGTCATCTTTACTATAAAACTAACTGATGAAGACAGATTTCTGAGTGAAATACAGCAAGACATCTTTAATTAAAATAATAAATAGGAGAATGCCCTGTAACAGAAAGCTGCCCTAGAAAATTTTCATGGTCAAATGACCTTTAGGAATTTTAGTTCTAAGACTTAAATAATATTTAATTGACTTATAAATTTGTACCACAGTATTATCCTCTTTCTAACTATAAACCAAGAGCTTTATTACTGAGTTTCCATTGTTCAGAAAAAGGAATGTTATCAATTACTGCAACAATAACTATGAGTAAATATGTCATGAACAAAAAAGAGGATAACCAGTGACAAGAAAAATATATAATATTATACATTTCTCAAGAAGCTAAAGAACAGTGTGGCTCATGAGAAAAGTGGTCTATATTCTGTATGCACAGGGTCAGACAAGGCAACTTATGTTTACTTTTTTTTCTATTTATATTGGGAATAGCCACAATTTTTCTAGCCAATAGAGAAATTGTCAGTATTATTTCTTCTCCTTACAAATGGAGTAATTACCAAAAATCTCAGGAGAAATAACCAACCTAAAATCTTGTGACCCCTGCTCTATTCATGTTAATACAACAATGACAATAATGATACCAGTAATATTAACAATACTCAATTACTGCTTACATAATGTCTACCACAAGTTAACCATTTTAAAAATAATTTTGTAGGATACAAACAATAAGCCTGCAAAACAGCTATCATTGCTTCTATTTTACAAATAAGGAAAAGTACACCTTAGAAGCAGCAGCAACACTGTGACCACAAGCTAGTTTTACTAGTTGATTCATATTTCAACTTGGTAATTCATATTTCAACTTTATTTTTAAAAATTACTTTCAAAGCATAAATGATAGGTTTGTGCAAAGGAGGTCAGAAGCCAAGAAATTTGTAAAATAAATACAACTTTATTTTTTTCTATTTATATTAGGACTATACATGATAATGGTCAGTTGCCATGTTTTCTGTCTACTCAACATCTTTCAAACACATTTTCTATTTTGGAAATTTCCCTAATTTATAATTCCTGAAGGTGACACAGACATTGTAGATTAGATACACCCATACAAAACTGATTTGTAAGTGAGTATCCATATGGAATTCATTTTTGGGCAAATGTGATAATAGAGTCATCAAAACTTTGGCAGTAGTCATGGTATCCTATGCCCAGCATCGGCAATGTAACTTTTGGTATCTATGTCCAGGCATGGTAGTGGTGAAGTCTTCATTCTGAAAGCCAAGGGCTTCCAAATCATTTTAAATAAATTCTATCATGAACTAAACGAGATGCTGTTTTTTGTTGTTGTTGTTGTTTGCTCACTTGTTTTTAATTCAGAACTTTACTTCCTGAATTTTTAATTTAGGAAACTCAAAAAATTTAATAGTATGTAAAAAATGGGCCGGGCGCAGTGGCTCAAGCCTGTAATCCCAGCACTTTGGGAGGCCGAGACGGGTGGATCACGAGGTCAGGAGATCGAGACCATCCTGGTGAACACAGTGAAACCCCATCTCTACTAAAACTACAAAAAACTAGCCGGGCGAGGTGGCGGGCGCCTGTAGTCCCAGCTACTCGGGAGGCTGAGGCAGGAGAATGGCGTGAACCCGGGAGGCGGAGCTTGCAGTGAGCTGAGATCAGGCCACTGCACTCCAGCCTGGGCGACAGAGCGAGACTCCGTCTCAAAAAAAAAAAAAAAAAGAAAAAATCCCCCTAAAATCTTTCCACCTAGAGATTCAAACTGTTAGTATTTTAATGACTATCTTTTCACATATTTCATATGCATTGAAAGATTATTATACACATACACAAGCAGGTATATATGTACTTCATAATTGCATGTTGAGTGTTGAGTGAGACAGTGCCCGTTATCTTAAAACAGGGACTTTTAAAATTCTTGTTAAAGTAGAATGATGATTAGAGCACAGGCTAAGTGCCTCCACATTTAAATCAAAGTTTTCGAATGAGAAACAACAAAACGGATGTTATCACTGACCCAAAGGAAATACAAATAACCATCAGAGACTACTATGAAAACCTCTATCCAAACAAACTGGAAAACCTAGAAAACATGAATACATTTGTAAACATATACATCCTCCCAAGACTTAACCAGGAAGAAATTGATTTCCTGAAAAAACCAATAACAAGCTCTGAAATTGAATCAGTAATAAACAGCCTACCAACTGAAGAAAAACACAGGCCCAGACAAATTTACAGCTGACTTCTATCACATGCACAAGGAAGAGATGGCATGATTCCTACTGAAACTATTCAAAAAAAATTAAAGAAGGGGCTCCTCTCCAGCTCATTCTATAAGGCCCTCATTATCCTGATACCAAAACCTGGTACAGACACAACAATAACAACAAAAAAACTTCAGGCCAATATTCTTGATGAACATTAATGAAAATGTCCTCAACAAAATATTTGCAAACCACATCCAGCAGCACATCAAAAAGCTAATCCACCATGATCAAGTAGGCTTTATCCTCAGGATGCAAGGTTGGTTCAACAAATGCAAATCAATAAATGTGACTCATCACATAAACAAAACTAAAGACAAAAATCACAGCATTATCACAATAGATGCATAAAAGGCTGTTGATAAAATTCAACATATTTTCATGTTAAAAACTCCCAATAAACTAGGTATGGAAGGAAAATACCCCCAAAATATTAATAGCCATCTATGACAAACCTACAGCCAACATCACACTGAATGGGCAAAACCTGGAAGTATTTTCCTTGAAAACCAGCAAGAGATAAGCATGTCGTCTCTCACCATTCACATTAAACAGAGTATTTAAAGTCCTGGCCAGAGCAATGAGGCGAAGAGAACAAAATAAAGTGCATCAGATAGGAAGAGGGGAAGTCAAATTATCCCTCTTTGCAGATTACATGATTCTATATCTATAAAATCAGATACTCTTGGCCCAAAAGCTCTTTAAGCTGATAAACAACTTCAGCAAGGTTTCAGGAGAAAAACTTCAATGTACAAAAATTGTCAGCATTCCTATACAACAAAGACAGTCAAGCCAAGAGCCAAATCAGGAATGCAATCCCATTCACAATTGCCACAAAAAGAATAAAATACCTAAGAATACAACTACCCCAGGAGGTGAGAGATCTGTACAATGAGAATTACAAAACACTGCTGAAAAAAATCAGAGATGACACAAACAAATGAAAAAACATCCTATGTTTATGGATAGGAAAAATCAATATCATCAAAATGGCCATACTGCCCCAAGCAATTTATAGATTAAATACTATTCCTATCAATCTGTCATTGACATTCTTCAGAGAATTAGAAAAAAAAATTTTTAATTCATATGAATTTTTTTTACAACACTAGAATTAAGTGGAGACAGAAGGAGATATATTAACAGATTAAATGTAAGGTAACAGAGAAAAAGTAAGAAGGCTAGAGTTTAGCAATAGTAATTGTATTAATAGTCAACTTGTTATGAGTTTTTAACCTAATTTATGAATGTGTTAAACTCCTTATGTTCAATATTATAATTTTTACAAAGGTATATTACCCACATTTTATACATGAGGAGATAAGAGAAATTATGAAACGTGTCCAATTTTACACATCTGAAAGCAGCAGGGAAGATTCAAACCCACAACATTCTTGCTCAAGAGTCATTGAGCTCTGGCCGGGCGCGGTGGCTCACGCCTGTAATCCCAGCACTTTGGGAGGCCGAGGCGGGCGGGTCACAAGGTCAGGAGATCGAGACCACCCTGGCTAACACGGTGAACCCTCATCTCTACTAAAAATACAAAAAAAAAAAAAAAAAAATTAGCTGGGTGTGCTGGCGGGCGCCTGTAATCCCAGCTACTCGGGAGGCTGAGGCAGGAGAATGGCAGGAACCCAGGAGGCGGAGCTTTCTGTGAGCCGAGATCATGCCACTGCACTCCAGCCTGGGCGACAGAGTGAGACTCCGTCTCAAAAAAAAAAAAAAAAGAGTCAATGAGTTTTAGACTGACTCTACCTACAAAACAGAAGCCACTTGCTCCACAAAAGGTCCAGGCTAATCAGGGCAAAACAGAGAGAGGGTGTTATGGTGTTAACCCTATGTTTCGTTTAAATGTCTGTTCTCACCACTCTACTTCACCATCTTATGGGGAAAGGTGTGCGTCTTCATCTCTATATCCCCAGTCTAGCCAAGTATCTATAGCATAGGGCATATGAAGTCAATGAGCTAAAGAATGAATGAATGAATAATGTTCTAACAGCCTATATTCTTACACATATATTACTTTGAATGAATAATTTTGTAGTACAGAAAAATACCCTAAGATTAACAACAATAGCAGACACCAAATTGAAATGTTATTTTTTAATTTTCAGTTTAAGAATAAAATTTATTTATAATTCTTATTAAATTTAAAATAGAATTCTTTGAGCAATGGTTTGTAGTTCTCCTTGCAGAGGTCTTTCACCTCCCTCATTAGCTGTATTCCCCTGTATTTTCTCTTTTTGTGGCAACTGTGAATAAAAGTTTATTCCTGATTTGACTCTTGGCTTGGCATATAAGACTTAGTGATTTTTGCACATTGATTTCATATCCTGAGACTTTGCTGAAGTTTGTTTATCAACTTAAGGAGCTTCTGGGCCAAGAATATGGGGTTTTCTAGATGTAGGATCAAGTCATCTGCAAACATGGACAATTTGACTTCCTCTCTTCCTAATCAGATGCCCTTTATTTCTTTCTCTTGCCTGATTGCTCGGCCAGAACTTTCCATACTATGTTAAATAGGGGTGGTGAGAGAGCACATCCTTGTTTTGTGTCATTTTTCAAGGGACACAGCTTTTGCCCATTCAGTATGATGTTGACTGTCGGTTTATCATAGATGGCTCTTATTATTTTGAGGAACATTCCTTCAATAACTAGTTTATTGAGAGTTTTTAACCTGAATGGTTGTTGAATTTTATTGAAATCCCTTTTTGTAACTATTGAGGTATGTGGTTTTTGTCTTCTGTTTATATGATGAATCACATTTATTAATTTGCATGTTGTGAGCCAACCTTACATCGTGGGGATGAAGTCTACTTGATCATAGTGGATTAGCTTTTTGAAGTGCTGCTGGCTTTGGTTTGGTAGTATTTTGTTGATGATTTTTTGCATTCATGTTTATTAAGGATATTGGCCTGAGGTTTTCTATTTCTATTCTATCTGCCAGGTTTTTATATCAGGATTATGCTGGCCTAATAGAATGAGTTAGAGAAGAGTCTCTCCTCCTTAGTTTCCTGGAATAGATTCAGTAGGAATAGTACCAGCTGCTCTTTGTATGTCTGGTAGAATTCAGCTGTGAATTTATCTGCAAATAATTCAGAGATGACACAAACAACTGGAAAAACATTCCATGCTCATGTATTGGAAGAATCAATATCATTAAAATGGTCATACTGTTTAGTGCAATTTATAGATTCAATGCTATTCCTATCCAGTTATCAATGACATTCTTCACAGAACTAGAAAAAAAAATTTTGAAATTCATATGGAAACAAACAAACAAACAAAAAAAGAGTCTGAATAGCCAAGGCCATCCTAGCAAAACTGGAGACATCACATTACCTGACTTCAAATTATACTACAGAGCTACAGTAACCAAAACAGTATATTACTAGTACAAAAACAGATGAATAGACCAATGAAATAGAACACAAAGCCAAGAAATGGTCACACACTTACAATCATCTGATCTTCAGCAAAGCTGACAAAGACAAGCAATGAAGAAAGCACTCCCTATTCAATAAATGATGCTGGGGTAACTGACTAGTCTTATGCAGAAGATTGAAATTGGGCCCCTTCCTTACACCATATACAAAAATCAACTCAAGATAGATTAAAGACATAAATGTGAAACCCCAAACTATTAAAACTTTGGAAGACAGCCTAAGCAATACCATTCTGGACATACAAACTGGCAAAGATTTCATGACAAATATGCCAAAAGCAATTGCAACAAAAGCAGATTGATAGATGGGTTCTAATTAAACTTAAGAACTTCTGCACAGTAAAATAAACTATCAGCAGAGTAAACAGACAATTCACAGAATGGGAGAAATATTTGCAAACTATGCCTCTGACAATGGTCTAATATCCTGCATCTATAAGCAACTTAAACAAAGTTATATGAAAACAAACAACCCCATTAAAAAGTGGGCAAAGAACACGAGTAGACACTTTTCAAAAGAAGACATACATGTAGCCAACAATGCCTATGAAAAAAATATCAATGTCACTGATCATTAGTGACAAAACAAAACCACAATGAGATACCATCATACACCAGTCAGAATGTCTATTGTTAACAAGTCAAAGTATAACAGATGCTGGCAAGGTTGCAGAGAAAAGGAAATGCTTATACACCACTGTTTGGATAATAAATTAGTCCCACCACCGTGAAAAACAGTCTGGCAATTTCTCAAAGACCTAAAAACAAAACTAGCATTCCACCCAGCAGTCTTGCTACTGGCTGTATACCCGATCACTACCATAAAGACACGTGTATCTGTATGTTCATTGCAGCACTATTCAAAATTGCAAAGACATGGAATCAACCTAAATGTCCACCAATGACAGACTGCATAAAGTAAACGTGGTATGTGTATATTTATATGTGTGTGTGTGTGTGTGTGTATGTGCATATATCTATATATATATATATATACACACACACATACACCATGGAATACTGTATAGCCATAAAAAGGAATGAGACCATGTCCTTTGTGGAAACATGAATGTAGCTGCAGGCCATTATCCTTTGCAAACTAACACAGGAATAGAAAACCTAATACTGCATCTTCTCACTTATAAATGAGAGCTAATGATGAGAACCCATGGACACAAAGAGGGTAACAACAGACCCACTGTGGCCTACTTCAGAGTGGAGGTTGGGAGGAGGGAGAGGATTACAAAAAATAAAAAAATTATTGGGTACTAGGCTTACTACCTGGGTGATGAAATAATCTGTACAACAAATCTCAAGGAGATGAATTTGCATATATAAAAAACCCACGCAGGTCCCCCTGAACCTAAAAAAAGTTAAAAAAATTGAAAATACATCAAAGTGTTCTATAATGGTATGCATGATAAAAGATAGCTGTATTATCATTCGTGGGCCTACTCACTCCACGACAAGACACTCATTTTCCCAAATTCTGACTTTTAGCAGCTAGAGTGCCTCCCGACACAACTTGTCCTTGGCTAAAGACAGCTACACTTCCAATGTCACACCCCTTCCCAGAGGCCACGTACATCCATTAACTGAATGATGAAGAACTTAAAAGGACCAGCCTTCTTTAATCTAATTAGGAAAACTCTAAATGGCCTTCCCAGCCTCAGAGCTTTCCACAAGAGCTGTTAAGGCCTTTACAGAGAATGTATCACAGCTAGACCTCTCTCCTTCCCAAATCCTGCTTTTCTCGCTTCATCACTTAAGTTAAAAGTAATTCCAATCAGTTAGCATAGTACTCTTCCTATCAGAGCCTGCTTTCCAGGGAATTCCATCTGCAACAACAGCTAACTGACTCTGAAAATGCAAGGGAAGACTACTGAATCAGGGGTCTAAGATGGAGATGACTGTAGAATGTCTAAGTTATAATATGAACAGTACTGCAGTATTCCTATTGTCCTCTTTATGAAAAAAGGGAAAATACTTATTCTCCTAATCTCCTTTTAAGCCAAGAAAAAAGGGTCCAGGTGAAAAACAAAACATAGGGCTTGAGAAATTGAGTGTGCCTTCAAAATAAATAAAGCTTCCTCCTTGGCCCACGCCTGTCTGGAGTTACTCTGAATAGAGGAATGAGACAAGAGTACAGGACTGGTAGCAAGGTGGGCCAAGAGTACATGAATTCCCATCGGCCAGAAGAAAACTGTCAGATATGACTAAGTCATCCAGGAAGAACGCTACCCGCTGGAACAAGTAGATACTAGAAGTCAACATTTATGCTATATTGTTAAAGAGCATTTAAAGAAAAAAAAAAAAAAACATGACATCATGACTCTCTTACAAAAGAAACACTTAATCAAAGGTTTTATCTCATTTGCTCATGATAGAATCAGTAAAAGGTCACGAAGGGAATCCAAAGAACAGACAAATATAAGAACCCATCAAGAATGTTGAAATTATACTCTGTTTAATACATGCAAAACTGGCAAGAATCCATGGGGCAATAATCAGTTGCATTCTAGCAGACACAATTTGCATTACTGTGGAAATGAATCACATGCTTTCCTACCAGTTTTCTACAACATACAAAGCTGTAAATTAGTGAAAGGTAACTCAGTCAGGTGGCCTATGCACACACTAATATCCTGACATCGCCAAAGGACAGAAACTGAGGATGTCTCCAAACAGCAGCAGAAGGGGGCATGGATCATGTCAAGGATATGGTTTGCCAGGTGATGGTCCGTAACTATCCTACTAAGTAGCCCATAAATGAATGATCATTCTGGATGCTTGCCATGATGGGAAGTATTTTTCAGTTGCACTAGAGCAAGAAACAACACTAACTGAGTATAAAGGTCTATGTCCTCTTAATTCATATTTCACAAGACCTGCCTCTGTCCTGGAGAAGCCAGAGGCAAAACGATGGGCAGAGGAGGAGACAAAAAGGCTGTACAATATGGAGTTCAGGGCAACCTGAATGCCATGGGGTGGAGACGGTTTTTTTTTTTTTCTTTTTTTTTTTATTATTATTATACTTTCAGTTCTAGGGTACATGTGCATAACGTGCAGGTTTGTTACATATGTATACTTGTGCCATGTTGCTGTGCTGCACCCATCAACTCGTCAGCACCCATCTACTCGTCATTTACATCAGGTATAACTCCCAATGCAATCCCTCCCCCCTCCCCCCTCCCCATGATAGGCCCCGGTGTGTGATGTCCCCCTTCCCGAGTCCAAGTGATCTCATTGTTCAGTTCCCACCTATGAGTGAGAACATACGGTGTTTGGTTTTCTGTTCTTGCGACAGTTTGCTGAGAATGATGGTTTCCAGCTGCATCCATGTCCCTACAAAGGACACAAACTCATCCTTTTTTATGGCTGCATAGTATTCCATGGTGTATATGTGCCACATTTTCTTAATCCAGTCTGTCACTGATGGACATTTGGGTTGATTCCAAGTCTTTGCTATTGTGAATAGTGCCGCAATAAACATACGTGTGCATGTGTCTTTATAGCAGCATGATTTATAATCCTTTGGGTATATACCCAGTAATGGGATGGCTGGGTCATATGGTACATCTAGTTCTAGATCCTTGAGGAATCGCCATACTGTTTTCCATAATGGTTGAACTAGTTTACAATCCCACCAACAGTGTAAAAGTGTTCCTATTTCTCCACATCCTCTCCAGCACCTGTTGTTTCCTGACTTTTTAATGATCGCCATTCTAACTGGTGTGAGATGGTATCTCATTGTGGTTTTGATTTGCATTTCTCTGATGGCCAGTGATGATGAGCATTTTTTCATGTGTCTGTTGGCTGTATGAATGTCTTCTTTTGAGAAATGTCTGTTCATATCCTTTGCCCACTTTTTGATGGGGTTGTTTGTTTTTTTCTTGTAAATTTGTTTGAGTTCTTTGTAGGTTCTGGATATTAGCCCTTTGTCAGATGAGTAGATTGCAAAAATTTTCTCCCATTCTGTAGGTTGCCTGTTCACTCTGATGGTAGTTTCTTTTGCTGTGCAGAAGCTCTTTAGTTTAATGAGATCCCATTTGTCAATTTTGGCTTTTGCTGCCGTTGCTTTTGGTGTTTTAGACATGAAGTCTTTGCCCATGCCTATGTCCTGAATGGTACTACCTAGGTTTTCCTCTAGGGTTTTTATGGTATTATGGCTAACATTTAAGTCTCTAATCCATCTTGAATTAATTTTCGTATAAGGAGACGGAGTAGTTTTAAGCTAAATGTGAGGTTTGCACTTTTGTATAAACTTGGCTGAATGTTGAAACTTGAAAATGACATAACTGTATGCTCAAAATTCACCAAGAAGCTGTACTGTACTGGTTACTCCGTTTGCACATCTAATGCATTTTATGCACTTTTCTTCCTGCTTCTTGCCCAGGAGAGTGAACTCCACACACACCATGACCTGGGCTCCCATGTCTTCAGCTTCTGATTATACCCAGCCAATGAGGCAGCAGCAGAGCAGTAGAGACAGGGAGGAAAGGTCAGTCGAGGTATTTATTTCACTTACACTTACGCCATGGGTATTGCTAGCTAGCGCCTGTGTTTCTTACCCGTGGTGACTATCCCTGTGGGGTCCCCCAGCTATCGTTTCATCTCTCTAACCCTACCTCTGCAGGGCTACAGCTCATTAGCTCCCACTGTCAGGAGTCCCTGGGTGCTTCAGGATTTCTTCTCAGTTCCTTTGATCTTACCATTATCTCTGTAAACACCACCTTATTAAACTCCTTTATATTTCAATGTTGACTGCACCATCTGTTTCCTGATGTGACCCAGACTGATGCATATGGGATCTGTCAAATATATCATCCAAAGCCATTGAGGATATGATAGACTGTGATCGAAGCACTGGTCTGAGAAAAACAAAGCAGTTTTCTTTATCAATTTTACTAGGTCAAGTTTGCTTAATGGAAAAGATTATGTATGTATATATGCACACAAACATATGTTACCTTATTTAAATATACATACGTAGTTCATATTTATTATAAACTATATAATATGAACTAGTAATATTAATATATTTAAATAGCAATGAAATATAATACATTATCTTACAAATATTATATTAAAGTCCTGATGGGGTAGCTCACACTTGTAATCCCAGCACTTTGGGAAGCCAAGGCAGGTGGATCGCTTGAGGTCAGGAGTTTGAGATCAGCCCGGCCAACATGGCAAAAACCCCTCTCTACTAAAAATACAAAACTTAGTGGGGCTTGATGGCATGTGCCTGTAATCCCAGCTACTTGGGAGGCTAAGGCGCAAGAATCACTTGATCCCAGCAGGTTGAGGCTGCAGTGATCTGAGATTGCACCACTGCACTCCAGCCTAGGTGATAGACTGAAACCCTGTCTCAAAAAAAAAAAAAAAAAAAAATATATATATATATATATTACAGTCTAAACCCTTCTTAGCAGTGTTTCCCACTTAAAACTGTATAATTTGTAAGGGATCATATTGTTTGATTATTTTGATACACAACAATTAATGTTACCAAATTATCTAATCGTGATTATTTAAGCTCTTTCCAATTTGGGGCTGGTATAAACATTGATTTGATGAAAGTTTTTAACACATTTAACCTTACACTTAATTTTACCAATGAATTCTATATTGCAGTCAGAGTATATTTTTGAAACAGAGACGATACTAATTTAAACCCCCTCAGTGGACGTGAGTGCTATTTTCCCCATATCCCCAAGCAGTGCTATAATTGCATAACTATCATCAATTGAATATTTACTATATAAGTTGTATTTCAAGCTTTATAAAACCAGCTTTTTCATTATCATATTTTAAATAATTAATCTTGTTTAATCTGATAAATCCTGATTTTTACCCAATCTAGTAGGCAAAATATTAACACCTCAGTTTTTATTTGCAATTACTAGAAGACCAGATATTTGAATATTAACAGTTGTACCTATTCTTTAATAGTAACTTGTTTGTATGCATTATTAACATTTCTATTAATATATAATTATTTTCTTGTGGTTGGTAAATTCTTTGTTTAATGAAAATAGAAATGCTTTGTATGCCAGATTTGTTTAAAAGAAATTTCTTATCTTTTTCTTAGATTTGTTTCTCTTTACTTTCATTGTTGTATTCATATCTTACAGTGCTTTGCCACAAGAAATGTTTCCCTTATGTATTCAAATCTAATCATAATTTATTTATGACCTACAAGTTACATAAAATGTTTCAGCACACCAACATGGCACAAGTATACGTATGTAACAAACCTGCACGTTATGCACATGTACCCTAGAACTTAAAGTATAATAATAATAATTTTTTTAAAAATTTTGTTTTTTGGTTTTTCTTTGTTGTTGTTGTTGTTGTTGTTGTTTTGGAGATAGAGTCTTGCTCTTTCACCAACTCTGGAGTGCAGTGGCACGATCTGGGCTCACTGCAACCTCTACCTCCCAGGTACAAGCAACTCTCCTGCCTCAGCGTCCCAAGTAACTGGGATTACAGGCGCATACCATCATGCCTGGCTAATTTTTGTATTTTTAGTAGAGATGGGGTTTCACCATGTTGTCCAGGCTGGTCTTGAACTCCCAGCCTCAGGTGATCCAGCTACCTTGGACTCACAAAGTGCTAGAATTACAGGCGTGAGTCACTGTGCCTCACCAGTTACATATAAAATTTAATAAACATTTTTGAACCCCAAAGATTAGAAAAATATTCACCAATATCTTCTTTCAGCACCTTCATAATGGTTTTTTTTTTTTTTTTTTTTTTTTTTACTGTTAAATGGTAAAATGATTTTACCTTTAAACCTTTTATTTATCTGTTTACTTAGCTTGGCTTTGGGATGTTTCATTTTTCCCCAAGTATCTAGCTCAATATTTTATCACTATTGATGTAACTGTCTTGAATCGAAAATGATAACCACATGTATTGCCATCATTTTAAAGTCTGTATGTGCTCAGTGCAGTCTGAGAGACTAGAGTAGATTTTGGTGTCTAACATAGTACAGTAACTCATAGCTACCACTCCTATGTAGATTCCCAGAATTGTCACATTCTCCAGCCATCAAGTGATTAAGCTCGAGATGTCTAATAAGTATAAGTCGTAGATAAAAGTTCTTGCAAATATGTCTTAAAATTAAAATTTAAAACTGTGTCGGGGTGGAAACTCTAATAAAAAGGTGAAAGGCAAGCCAAAGTCTGGGCATTACGGAAAAAGTTTTGTCTTTATAAGTGTCTTAGAACTGATTATATTATAGAAACAATAATGTACCTCTTCACATCCACCAAATACAAAATATCTAACAATATGCAGGTTTGGAAAGGATGTGGGAAATCTCACGTTGTTAAACTCTATTAAGAAGATGATAACTGATATAAACATACTAGAGAGAAATTTGCTAATACCAAGTAAAGTTATAGTCATATATCCCCAAGGATCCAGTGACTCTAATTCTAGGATGTATTGATGCCATCAAAGTGTGTCCTGGAAAAGAGGGCTTAGCCAAGGAGTAAGTGAGGGCCGAACTCACTTTTTCTGTGTCCATCAAGTCATGCACACTTGATATGGGGTTTTATATAACCAGTGTGGATACCTATCATTTCTCACAAAAATGCCTCATGAGCTAGCTCTGGCTATGTTGTCCCCAAGTAGAAACCATCATATGTGCACAAGATGGTAGATAGTCATTGGATACAGACATAAATATATACATGCATACATAAATACATACATACATAAATATAAATGAAAATCTGCATTAAAAATAAATCTAAAACATCATGCTGAGTTAAAGAGAAAATACAGAACAAAACAGCATCACACCATTTATGAACATAAGACATACATAAACAATAATAAATTTGTTTGGAATAAGTGCACGTGTATGCTGCCTTTGGCATACACATACCTTGCAAAATCACACGAGAAGTGAATGACAAAGATACACATCAACTTTAGGATCCTGGGGTGGGGGGTGAGAGAAAGGAAACAGTAATGGAGAGCTAGGGCTTAGACGGAGCAGCAATTCTTTATTGCAGTTTTCTAAAGAAGTCTAATGTAAAAAGAAGGAAAAGGGAAGGGAAGGGAAGAAGCAAAAGACAGGGGAGGGGAGGAGAGGGGAAAGGAGGGAAGGTGTATTAGTCTGTTTTCACACTGCTGATAAAGACATACGCAAGACTGGGCAATTTATAAAAGAAAGAGGTTTAATCAGACTTACAGTTCCATGTGGCTGGAGAAGCCTCACAACTATGGCGGAAGGCAAGGAAGTCATGTCTTACATGGATCGCAGCAAATAGAAAGCTTGTGCAGAGAAACTCCCATTTTTTAAAGCCATTAGATCTCCTGAGATCCATTCACTATCACAGGAAGCTCACGGGAAAGACCCGCCCCCATGATTCAATCATCTCCCACTGGTTCCCTTTCACACACGTGAGAACTATGGGAGCTACAAGATGAGATTTGGGTGGGGACACAGAGCCAAACCATATCAGGAGGGAAGGAGGGAAGGGAAAAGAAAATGAGGCTAGGTGGGAATGAGGAATTTTGAAAAGATGAGTACATGAAAAGGAATTTCATTCTCCTTCCCCTCAATGTCACTACAGTTCTCCAGTTAAGATTAATGATATAATTTATTATTTGGATTTATCCTCCTATAATAAGCTCAGTAGTCTAGTATTATAATATCTTTTCTGACTACTCTTCTAAAGTAACATAATATAGTCTGTCTTTGGATAATTTTTCAGCAGAATGTTTTAGAATCAGCCTGATATTCTACTTCACAAATTGCTAGTAAATAAAAAGAGATGTAACTATTTTTATGTATTAGAATTAATTGAATTGATACAGTATCCATTCCTTCAATGATTTAAGTTTTTTGATAGAAAATGTCTGTTGAATTTATAATTATTAAAAAGGTGTAGCTAGTGAGAAAAATCTCTAAGAAAAGTGACAGATTTATAAATAAAATTCGCAAGTTGCTTCTAATAGCACAGGCAGATGAGATGGTTAATCCACAGGGTATTTTCATGGTGATTTTCTACACTCCAGACAGGTACAGCTGCCACTTGGAACAGAGGTATCATCTGAATGATGACCACCTCTAATGATTTGACAGGTTGTTTCTGAGCAGCTGAACAAATAGTGTGCTTTTTGGCACAGGCTGCATGTTTAACCAACTAATACCTAAAATCATTCCAATTTGGACCTGTATGTTTATAACTGTGATTATTTGTTTAAACACCGTATTAGAATATTCACTGTGATCCTGGAAGTGGAAAAGTAGTCCAGGAAAAGGTCCCTGTGTTCAATTGCACTGAACACTTATCTAAGAACATGAAAAACTCTGACTCCTAGTGCTGTTTAACCACTAAAAAGGCAATCTAAGAACCAAGTCACTTAACTCTGTATGCCCTATTAAAAGGGAAGTGAAGTAGGAGCTTGTACACATTAAATTCCATAAACATATCCAGATTTTATAAAATATTAAGGACGTAAATTAGCCATACATAAAAGTTCTCACAAATATGTTTATCTTAAAATGGAAAACTACTTTTGACTTAGGATTGTCTTGGAGATGCGGGCTCTTTTTTGGTTCCATATGAACTTTAAAGCAGTTTTTTCCAATTCTGTGAAGAAACTCATTGGTAGCTTGATGGGGATGGCATTGAATCTATAAATTACCTTGGGCAGTATGGCCATTTTCACGATATTGATTCTTCCTATCCATGCTGGAGGCATCACGCTACCTGACTTCAAACTATACTACAAGGCTACAGTAACCAAAACAGCATGGTACTGGTACCAAAACAGAGATATAGACCAATGGAACAGAACAGAGTCCTCAGAAATAATACCACACATCTACAGCCATCTGATCTTTGACAAACCTGAGAGAAACAAGAAATGGGGAAAGGATTCCCTATTTAATAAATGGTGCTGGGAAAATTGGCTAGCCATAAGTAGAAAGCTGAAACTGGATCCTTCCCTTACTCCTTATACGAAAATTAATTCAAGATGGATTAGAGACTTAAATGTTAGACCTAATACCATAAAAATCCTAGAGGAAAACCTAGGTAGTACCATTCAGGACATAGGCATGGGCAAAGACTTCATGTCTAAAACACCAAAAGCAATGGCAGCAAAAGCCAAAATTGACAAATGGGATCTCATTAAACTAAAGAGCTTCTGCACAGCAAAAGAAACTACCATCAGAGTGAACAGGCAACCTACAGAATGGGAGAAAATTTTTGCAATCTACTCGTCTGACAAAGGGCTAATATCCAGAACCTACAAAGAACTCAAACAAATTTACAAGAAAAAAACAAACAACCCCATCAAAAAGTGGGCAAAGGATATGAACAGACATTTCTCAAAAGAAGACATTCATACAGCCAACAGACACATGAAAAAATGCTCATCATCACTGGCCATCAGAGAAATGCAAATCAAAACCACAATGAGATACCATCTCACGCCAGTTAGAATGGCGATCATTAAAAAGTCAGGAAACAACAGGTGCTGGAGAGGATGTGGAGAAATAGGAACACTTTTACACTGTTGGTGGGATTGTAAACTAGTTCAACCATTATGGAAAACAGTATGGCGATTCCTCAAGGATCTAGAACTAGATGTACCATATGACCCAGCCATCCCATTACTGGGTATATACCCAAAGGATTATAAATTATGCTGCTATAAAGACACATGCACACGTATGTTTATTGCAGCACTATTCACAATAGCAAAGACTTGGAATCAACCCAAATGTCCATCAGTGACAGACTGGATTAAGAAAATGTGGCACATATACACCATGGAATACTATGCAGCCATAAAAAAGGATGAGTTTGTGTCCTTTGTAGGGACATGGATGCAGCTGGAAACCATCATTCTCAGCAAACTATCGCAAGAACAGAAAACCAAACACCGCATGTTCTCACTCATAGGTGGGAACTGAACAATGAGATCACTTGGACTCAGGAAGGGGAACATCACACACAGGGCCTATCATGGGGAGGGGGGAGGGGGGAGGGATTGCATTGGGAGTTATACCTGATGTAAATGACGAGTTGATGGGTGCAGCACAGCAACATGGCACAAGTATACATATGTAACAAACCTGCACATTATGCACATGTACCCTACAACTTAAAGTATAATAATAATAAATAAATTTAAAAAAAAAAAAAAGGAAAACTACTGTGTGTGGGGAAAAGAAACTTCCATAAAATGGTGAAAGGCAAGCCAAAGTCTGGGCTTATACATGGGAAAGGTTGTATAATGCATGACACTTATCTAAGAAAATGAAAATTTCATTTTTCCCTATAGTCATTCCCTTCTTAAACTTCTTCAAAGTTCTTAATTCTAAGGTGAATAGAAACTCTCTAGTTTCCAGCCTACACTTTCAGACTTCTCTCTTATTACTCAGTATATAAAGTCCCAAAAGCAGTCTGGCTATCTGAATTTTCACATATGCTGCTCAGGGAACGACATTCCTCTTTTCTCCCAGCTAACTCCTATTTATTGTTGGAAACTCAGTTCATACATCACCTCTTCTGAGAAGCCTTCCTTAATCATAAAATCTACACTCCTCTTATGTGCTCTCAAGGTCTAATATGTATATTTTTATAATATATGACTCTTCCCCTAATTATTGAATTAATCTTATTTGAATTTATGAGAACTGAGCTGGTTCATTCATTTTGGTAACTTATGTGCCTTGTAGAGTTTTTAATGCATAGCAGACACTCAATAAATGTCTTTTGAATGAATGGAGAAAAGTTAAGTCATGCATGCATTTCCCTCCATGAAATTTATATTAGGGTTACTATGAACACAAGTACTTACATTTCACCTGAGTTTACTAACACTCGTAGTTAGTGTTCTATCATTCTGAGTAGCAGTGGGTGGGCTGAAGATTGTGCCTTAGGCATAAAAAATAGTTTATTTGTTTTTTTTCTCAGTTGTGACATGTTATATCATATAAAGGAAGAGTAAGAATAAGAAAAAGAAGCCGTCTAGGCCAGGCACAGTGGCTCATGCCAGTAATCCCAGCACTTTGGGAGGCTGAGGCAGGCAGATCGTATGAGGTCAGGAGCTTGAGACTAGCCTGACCAACATGGTGAAACCCTGTCTCTACTAAAAATACAAAAATATACAAAAATATAGCCAGGTGTGTTGGCATGCACCTGTAATTCCAACTACTCAGGAGGCTGAGGCACGAGAATTGCTTGAACCTGGGAGGAGGAGGTTGCAGTAAGCCAAGATCGTGCAGCTGCACTCCAGTCTGGGTGACAGTGAGACTCTGCCTCAAAAAAAAAAAAAAAAAAAAAAGAAAAAGAAAAAGAAAAAGAAAGAAAGAGAAAAAAGAAAAGCCCTCTAAGAGAAATCTTCATCTGTAATAACAAATACATTTTTTAAAGAAAATACTGTTTTATCGAATGTCTAAAAATAAAACATTCTTCCTTAGCATCATATTTCTGTCATTTTCAGATTAGAAAGCATAAATAACAGCAAGACAGAAAGGGGATGGTGGCCAAGTGAAATGAAAATAGAAGAACCAAAGCAAGAAAATAAGAGCCTAATATGCTATCAACACATTATGAGTAATATCACTATTGTAATTCAGTCATTTCAAATGTTGAAATCTTTAGCATAATTTAGATTTTTCAAACACTGGTACCCAAGAATAAATTCTGGCAGACGATATATTATTTTTCATTCACATAATGAAAAGAGATGTTTATGGATATATAAAATTGGAAACATGTTCCTACTTTAAAAAAGGGATCATTAATGAGGTATGCAAATAGATCTCTCATCTGTTTTTGAAATATTCATAAAAGGCAAGTTATTCATCTTGGGGAAATACAGCCACCATAAAGCATATCAACCACATGTTCAATCTTCTTTACATTAAAGAAGACACAGTACCTTGTGATGTTAAGGAATACCGATGGGAAATATTTTGGATAATTTATTCTGTTTGGTTTATTTTATTTTCCACATACAAAAAGTCGTGCTATTGCAAATGGAAACCTTTCTGTAATCACTGCAATTGCTAAGATTCAGAGTTCCTAGATGCTGAAGTATCATCAGGTTAAAGAATTGATAATTTAACGTACTCCATTTCATTACTTGTTTTATGTAAGTTTCACCCCGTGACCAAGCACGTGCTCCTCTGAAATTCTTCCTTGGGGCTATAGGATATATAACGTCATACTGCACAAAAGAGAGGTCCACTTAACCTTCCCTGTGGCTTTTTTGAGAGAGAGAGGGGGGAAAAAAAAGATGCCCGTTTCCAGGAGCCGCAATTTCTCAGTTGGACACTTCCCATGCCCGGCATCGCCCCTGGATTTCCGCCCTACCGCTCCTCTAAGGAGATCTCCTTGGGCAAAAAGTGCGCTCCGGTAGTTTAGAAAAGAGTCTTTACCAGGTACTTGTTAATGGTGTCAGGGTTCATCTTTTAAAACAAGGCCTGGTATCCCTCTTGCTTCACAGAAGTCGGCTATGAAGCATTGGTGCAGAGTAACTTCCCTTTTCCATGCAGACCAGAGATGAACAGGAGATAAATGCAGGGGACCATCCAGGAGATACAGGTGAGAGGGGATCTCAGTCTTTCTACATGAAAGCTAGTTAATACAGTCAAGCACTCAGATCCATTCCTACTGGGTAACTGGACATGGGGACAACTTCTAGCGGGCAAACTTGTCTGGTACTTCCTAGGTCCATAGAGGTGAAGACATCAAGCTTCTGGAAAAAACACACCTTGGATCAGGGCCAAAGGTTTGGGGTGGGACGGGTTCCTTTCCAGAAAGCCTCTTGCTTGGTAGGTACCCATATATCAAACATGTGACTTATCACAGGATGTAATTGATCATAACACCTTGTTAAATCTAACCCTTAATCATTAGCAACGGAAAAACAAACAAAAATTAAACAAACAAAACTCCGATAAAGGAAGAGCATATGCTTAAAACTCTCACGTGAAGTATTTGGAAGCAGATTTGCCTTCTGTGATTGTGATTTTGCTTGGGGATTGCCAAGTATTGAATTTCCATATAAAACCAGGTTAAATATTTGAATATTTGTTTTATTACCATAAATAATTATGATTCGTATCTTTCTATGCTCCTGGAAATTTAATCTTTAAAGTTACCCTATGAAATAGGTGTCATTATTGTTAACTCCAGTGTAATCCTATGACATATCTTGATAGATGAATTAATTAAAGCTTAGTGAGTGCAAACAACTTGTCCAAGATCATAGATCTTATAAATGGTAGTTCCTGAACTCAATTTAGCCTTCTTTGAATACAAAGTTGTTGCTGTCAACCCACTGGGGTCCTTCAGTATACACTCGCATGTTGCTCTAAAACAGAAGTGGACATACTATTTCTGCAAAAGGCTAGACAGTAAACATTTTCAGCTTGGGAATCAAGAGGCAAAATCAAGGCTATATAGGTACTTCTAAAACAAAATATAAGACCATTTTCACAAATACGTATTGATGAAATTCCAAATGCTATCACAATAATTGAGCGTTGATTGGTGGTTACCAGAGGCTAGGAAGGGTTAGAGGAACGGGCAATGAAGAAAAGTTGATTAATGGGTATAAATGCATGGTCTGATAGAAGAAATAAGACCTAGTGATAGATAGATCAGTAGGGAGACCATAGTTAACATAATTAATCTCATATATGTATTCAAATATATATCTATATGAATATATATTCAGATGTTATATATATATGTGTGTGTGTATATACATATTACTATTGTAAAATATATATATATATATAACCATAGCAAAGATATGGAATCCACCCAAATGTCGATCAATGATAGACTGGATAAAGACAATGTGGTATATATATACCAGGGAATACTATGCAGCCATAAAAGGAAACAAGATCATGTCCTTTGCAGGGACATGGATGGAGCTGGAAGCCATTATCCTCAGCAAACTAACACAGGAACAGAAAACCAAACACCACATGTTCTCACTTACAAGTAGGAACTGAACAATGAAAACACATGGACACAGGGAAGGAAACAACACACAGTGGGAACTGTCATTGGAGGTTGCAGGGCAGAGAGCATCAGGATAAATAGCTAATACATGCAGGGCTTAATATCTAGGTGATGGGTAGATAGATGCAGCAAACCACTATGGCACAGATTTACGTGTGTAACAAACCCGAACAACCTGCACATGTATCCCAGAATGTAAAATTAAATTAAATTAAAAAAATATATATATATTGGCCAGGCGCAGTGGCTCATGCCTGTAAATCCCAGCACTTTGGGAGGCTTACGTGGGCAGATCACAAGATCAGGAGTTTGAGACCAACATGGTGAATCCCCATCTCTACTAAAAATACAAAATTAGCTGGGCATACTGGCGGAAACCTGCAATCCCAGCTATTCGGGAGGCTGAGGCAGGAGAATCTCTTGAACCCAGGAGTCGGAGGTTGCGGTGAGCTGAGATTGTGCCATTGCACCCCAGCCTGCGCAACAGGAGTGAAACTCCGTCTCAAAATACATACATACCTACATACATACATACATACATACAATTTTCTTCTCTTATATATTTTAAAATACCTATAAAAGAAACATTCAGGACAAATATTTAAGGTGATGGATATCCCAAGTACATTGATTTTATCTTTACAAGTTATACAAATGTATTAAATTATCATATATACCCACAAACTATGTCCATCTATTATGCATCAGCAAAAAAATAAAACAAATGCAATCACAATAATTGAGAACTTTTTAAAATTTGCTAATACAAGTCTACTGATGAGAAGAATGGAACTTATGTATGAGGGAGATGGAGTTTCACATAATTGGAGTTCAAAGTTAGAGTTCCTTACTCTCAAATCTATCACAAATGCTCATCTGTTAAAACCATTCTTAGTCTTACAAAAACAGTTAGCATCAGATTTGTTTCCTAGACTGTAGTTTGTTCTAAAAACATCTGTGTTCAAGGATCTGTTTGTTTGCAGATCTGTTTGTTTGTGAATTATAAGTGTACCACAAAGGCTTCCCTGACAGCTTTATGCAGAGGCCAGAATATTTCTTAGTATAGTAAGAGTATTTCTTATGCATACATTTGCCCAGAAATTAACTCAGCCCTACCATCTACTTCCTTATGCAGAACTACTCCTTGGAGATTAAATCATAATTTCACAGCATTTTCCAGGTGTGTTTCTAACTCATGCATTATTGATAATACGAAATCTAAACATATAAGCAAAACTTATACTACATTCAAAGCAAAGTACTTTCTATTACTTTGTAAAATATACAAAAAAAATTAAAGAAAATTTAAATGGCTCTAATTATATACAAACTTCCGATCAAAGAAAACCCTCTTAAAGCTATGGATAACTTAAATATTTATTGAACTATGGATACAGTAATTATGTAACCCACTAAGATTATTAATTTAATGTACACCTTAATGAGTTTTCTGTTGGGAAGGTCCAGAAGGATTAATCCCCAAAAGTGATACCTGCTAATAACACTGTAATGTTAAAGTTATCCAATTCAGATTAATGTTCCACTCCTAAATAATTCCAGCTATATTACATGTTATAATATTATATATTATAAAAATTATTATATATTTTAAAAAGGCCAGCTATATTATATGTTCAGCTCATAAATGAAATTAACTATACTACATTTGAGATTCATTCAAATCTAATAGAAATATTCCTTTTATTTTAAAAATTTGTATCTTGTTAGGAAAATGTAAGGCTCCAGTTTCAGATTATTTTTATTTTACTCCAATTGTTTTAAAAGAATAGTATAATGTCAACGGTGCAATTAGAGATTCTTAACAAGCCTTCAAACATTCTTTTATTTAACCCCAGGGTCTGGCTTTGATTTGCTTCTCATACAGCAGGCTGATGGTGGTGGTTTTTTGAAGAATGCTTAAGAATTTTAGGTTTGTGTCATAATTAAGATGAAAATAAGCACATGAGGAACCTTGATGAATAAATGCCTTGTCATGCTGACACTTCTTGAATAATAAGTATTAGCATTTTTTGAGGTTCTATTATCTTAAGTGCATTTCTGGTCTTCCAACAACTTGTTAGAGCAGATGCTGTGTGAGATAGAGTTTAGCAACTCTCTGGCACGCCTTTGTTAGCATTTAGAGTATACCCTTGGGCTTAAATCTAGCTGTCAATATTTAAGAACTTACTGAAAAATGCAAGGGTCAGGCACTAAGTCAATGGTACCAATTTAGCTTTCAAATTAAAAAACTTTTAAAAAAGACTGATGATGTGCCTAACATTATTTTTAAGACAACCATGAAACGAAGTTCTTGCTCCTGTGACTAGGCGCACAAAGCCAGATCCAATAGAAATCGGTTTGTGGCCTAACAAAGCCCTGGCTGATCATCAATGATTGATTTACAATAAGCAAAAGGATCATGAAAACTTGTTGAAAGCACTCACATGGAAATCAGTGATGCTGCAGAGGTACAAGAGGGCCTGGAGAAAAGTATAGAAGAGGCTAGAGCGACTTGTCACAGATTTCTTTCTTCTGAAGTTAAAACTGTCAAATATTTCTTTCCCCTTGGAAAAGCACATGATTCTGTGTATCATTTGAGAACTGTTGGAAGAATTCAGTGGGACAGTTGAAAAGTCCCTGTTGATTGGTGAAATACATCTTCCAGAGAGACTGCATCAGGATCAATTACCCCAGGTTTCTCCTGAATGGTGGCAAGGCAACTGAGTAAGAGAATGATTTATTGAACAATTTAACAGGTGTCATGCTGGGTGGGTAGTATCTATGGGATATGTCCATGGAGGAAAAAATAAAATCAATTCTATAATGAAATATTTGGCTGTAGTTGGCAGAAGATAAATTCCAAAAATGGAGTTTATCTGAAGACAATTCAGTAAGAAGTAGAAGAAACTGTACACTCTAGATAATGGTGGTTTCAGGGGCAGGGGAGTCCACAATTTAGGCTAGTATCCCTAGAAAGCTAGCTAAAGGAACAACTATTAGAATTCAGTAATTATCAATTATTTAGAAGTGGAACAAAATAGAAATAAGAGACCAAGTTTATAGCTTAGCTGGTAATCCTAGCTCCCAGCCTTATCCCCAGCCTCAAGGTCTGAAGTTGTTTTCTGTGTTTTCTTATTGTAACACAAAAATTTTATTCTAAATTTTGCATACCAGCTCATTGCACTAAACAAAGAAATTATGCACTAAGCACAAATGGCTTAGCTCTTCATTCTGCTCATTTCTCTGAGTGTGTGTATGTACACTCAGCTGTAGAGTTCAGGTTTTTCTTTTGAAATATTACAGATGTTTCTTGGAGCTGTTGTATCTAGTCTTTTTATAAAGAAAAGACTACTCAATTAAACTTAAACTTTAATCATGCTTCCCAGTTAACTATATTAGGTAATTTTAAGTTTGCTTGGAAATTCTCTAAGATATAGGCAAAGGGCTTATTCCACCTCATTCTCAAACTGTTTGCCAACCAAAAAAAAAAAAAAAAAAAAAAGAAGAAGAAGTTTGCTTCTACATAAAGCAGTGGTGGGTTGGAACAGTGAAAATAACACTCAACTAGAAGTTTTGGAGCTAGATTACACCTCAAAAAACCAACTAGACAGACACGTTTTCATAGCCAGACAGCCAACAGACCAGATAAATGACAGACCAAAGCAAATATCTCACTGTTTGCATGTTGAGGTTATTTTTGACAGAAGTACCTCTTTGATGGTCCGTGGTCTCAATACATGCATATTATCGATGACATTATGTCATCTAGAAGCAAAATAACTTCATGCCAAATATTCTAAGAGTTAAAATTTCAGCTCACATAAAGTATCTTTTACTGTTTCTCTTAATATTATTATTCCTTTTGCCCTTTTCAAAAAGTATGGGGAATTGCTGCTATGTTCCACCGTAATTCAAGTATCATTTCTTTACTCCAAATTCTCTCAGTTCTCAAAATGTATACGTTTAGTGCTTTTCAATCATATATTGGGTATTAGTCTGTTCTCACGCTGTTAATAAAGACATGCCCTAGACTGGTTAATTTATAAAGAAAAAGAGGTTTAATGGACTCACAGTTTTGCATGACTGGGGAGGCCTCATAATCATGGCAGAAGGCGAATGAGGAGCAAAATCATATGTTATTACATGGTGGCAGGCAAAAAAGCTCGTGAAGAGTAACTCCCATTTATATAACCATCATATCTGGTAAGACTTACTCCCTGGTATGAGAAAAGTATGGGGGAAACCACCCCCATGATTCAATTATCTCAGATAAATATTTTTAGTCCTAGAAATGAAGAACTGTTTTCTTCTACTAATTTTCTAAAATGTAAGAGAACAAGTATATATGTTATCAGAACTCTAAAACATACTACCTTACTCTATTTAATACGATTCATAAAATATATAACTCAGTCTTACTGTCGGTATTGCTGTTTTGAAATGAAACCTAAGGAAAGCCAAGTCATTTCTTTCTTTTTTTTATTATTATTATACTTTAGGTTCCAGGGTACATGTGCAGGTTTGTTACATATGTATACATGTGCCATGTTGGTGTGCTGCACCCATTAACTCGTCATTTACATTAGGTATCTCTCCTAATGCTAATCCTCCCCCCTTGCCCCAGCCCACAACAGGCCCCGGTGTGTGATGTTCCCCTTCCTGTGGCCAGGTGTTCTTATTGTTCAATTCCAACCTATGGGTGAGAAAGAGAACATACCGTGTTTGGTTTTCTGTCCTTGCGATAGTTTGCTCAGAATGATGGTTTCCAGCTTCATGCATGTTCCTAAAAAGGACATGAACTCATCCTTTTTTATGACTGCATAGTATTCCATGGTGTATATGTGCCACATTTTCTTAATCCAGTCTATCATTGATAGACATTTGGGTTGGTTCCAAGTTTTTGCTATTGTGAATAGTGACACAAGAAACATACATGTGTATGTGTCTTATAGCAGTATGATTTATGATGCTTTGGGTATGTACCCGGTAATGGGATGGCTGGGTCATATGGTATTTCTAGCTCTAGATTCTTGAGGAATCACCACACTGTTTTCCACAATGGCTGAACTGGTTTACAGTCCCACCAACAGTAAAACAGTGTTCCTATTTCTCCACATCCTCTCCAGCACCTGTTGTTTCCTGACTTTTTAAGGATTGCCATTCTAACTGGTGTGAGATGGTATCTCATTGTAGTTTTGATTTGCATTTCTCTGATGGCCAGTGATGATGAGCATTTTTTCATGTGTCTGTTGGCTGTAGAAATGTCTTCTTTTGAGAAGTGTCTGTTCATGTCCTTTGCCCACTTTTTGATGGGGTTGATTTTTTTCTTGTAAATTTGTTTGAGTTGTTTGTAGATTCTGGATATTAGCCCTTTGTCAGATGGGTAGATTGTAAAAATTTTCTCCCATTCTGTAGGTTGCCTGTTCACTCTGATGGTAGTTTCTACAGCCAAGCCATTTCTAATAAATGAGAACACAAAAATGAAATCACTGGGGTCGTGTTATAAGTTCATTATTCTAAAAACATATTAAATAAAAAGAAATGCTAAAGAAAGGAGGAAATGCAAGCAAGGAGCCAGAACAGCAAGCCAACCGTCTCCAAAATACCTTCCAGGACTAATATTCTAAACCTGAGAATTATGTGTGAAACTACACACTAGGAATCAATAAACATTAATTGTTAGGAATGCTGTATAGTAGGCAGAATTCTAAATTGGTTCCAAGGTTCCCATCTCTTGGTGGACACTTCTTGCACCACCTCCTCCCTTGGAGTGTGAGAAGAACTTGCAGATATTCTGGGATTTTATTCCCATGATTTGGTTACGCTATATGGGAATGATATGATTAAGATCCCTAATTAAACTGGACAGGGTGGCTCATGCCTATAATACCAGTACTTTGGCAGGCTGAGGCAGGAGGACTGCTTGATCCCAAGAGTTTGAGATCAGCCTACATAATAGAATGAGACCTTGTCCCTACAAAACAAACAAACAAACAAACAAACAAACAAACAAAAAACAAAAAACACTTAGCTGGGCATAGTGGCACATATCTCTAGTCCTAGCTGCTCATGAGGCTGAAGTGGAAGGACTACTTGGGCCCAGAAGTTCAAGGCTGCAGTGAGCTGTCATCATACTACTGCACTCCAGCCTGGGCGACAGAGCAAGACCCTGTCCTTTAAAATAAAAAGTCCCTTGTTAGTTGGCTTTTAAATAGACCTGACCTAATTTAATTTAATGAGGTCTTTAAATCTGGGCCAGAGTTAGAGAGAGAGAGATGCAGGTAATCTCCTGCTGGCCTGGGGAAAAGGACGCATCCATGTTGTGAACAACCTGTGGAAGGACCACATGACCAGGACCCTTTAGTTGCTGACAGCACCCATAGCCCGTAGCCAAAAAAATAATAAATAACAGGAATCTCAGTTCTACAAGCACAAAAAAAACCCCTGAATTCTGCTAACAAGTAGAATGAGCTCGCAAGAGGACCCTGAGCCTCAGATGTACATAGGGCAGCCAATACCTGTACTGCATCTTTGAGACCCTGAGCAGAGGACCCTATTAAGCCATTCCCAGACTTGTGACCCAAGAAAACTGTGAGATAATAAATGTGTGTTGTTTTAAGCCATTAAATCTGTGGTCACTTTTTATACAGCAATGACAAACTAATACAGGTGCCAATGCTGATGTTTTGTAATTAAATGAGCTCACCTATGTAAAGCTCCTTAGCACAGAAACAGGTACAGAATGTCTAGTTTTTAAGTAATTGCTCTTTTATCCATATTATGTGTCACAGTTCTCAAGCAGTATTGATAAAAGAAATATTTTTCAGTATTGGCATGTAAAAATATATGATAAATTCTGGAGGGCTCTCTAGTAACATGGCATTACATGGCCTTTGTAATGTAGACTGTGATGCTGTTATACATTATAAAAAAAAAAAAAACCTCATTTTTCTAGTTCAACTCTAATGAACAAGGGACATGTTTATCAATTGAGTGGGGAGGCATCATGGTAGTGCTTACTAATGGCCATAGATTAATGAACTGGTTTTCTTTTGTTTTCCTTTTTCCTCTATTTTACTGCTTTTCCAGGTCATAGGCTTTGGTATTTTCTTCTACAGTATATTAGTTTTCTAGGACTATCACCACAAACTGGTGGCTTAAAACAACAGAAATGTATTGTCTCATAGTTCAGGAGGCTCCGAAATTAAGGTGTCAGCAAGGTTGGTTCCTTCCAGTAAGTTTGAAGGAGAAAACAGCCCAAGCCTCACTTCTAATTTCTGGTGGTTTCTGGTAACCACTGTCATTCCTTGATATTCAGATGTATCCTCCAGTCTCTGCCTGTATCTGCCCATTGCTTTTTCTGTGTACCTGTGTATCCTGTTTTTTTCTGTCTCCTGTAAGGACACTCCCCATGGATTCAGGGCTCACCCTAATCCAGTAAGATCTTATCTTGATCCTTACCTTTATTACATTTGTGAAGACCATAATTCTGCATAAAGTCATACTTTGAGATTCTGGGAAGATACGATATACTATTCAGCCCATTACATGTGATAGCATCCACAGAGCAAAGGACTCCACTGGACGAGTACTGGTTTCTTAATTACTATACAAGCAATTTCATAACTCAGTAATGTGAGCAATTATATTATTGAATAACAACTTGCTAAATAATTTAAGACAAAGAAATTGATTAAAGACAAAAAAAGATGGACAGTGATTGGTGAAAAGGGCATCAGGCTAATTGTAAAGCAATCTTTAAGTTCATCAGCAGGTTTGAGATTATCAGCAAACTTCTCACATCTCTAGATCTTTGTTTTATCTTTTATGAATTAAATGTATTCGATGATCTAGAAGATGCTTTCTAGTTCCAACCTTTTATGATTCTACTGATCATAACTCTCATTCATTCAATTATTTTGTGATAGTAAAATGGCATATAAGCCACTTGGTAGATACTAGTATCATCTTTTAACACTATTTTTTTTTCTGTTTCTATTAAAAGAAAGGAAAGACAGTTAGCTTTCCCCAAGCACTGTCTTCATAAGTTCATGCAAAGTAAGTTGAAGGAATCCTTCACAGTTAAAAGGGTCTGGAGAAGAATCTCACAGGAAAGAACTGGTTTGTGGATTAGGGCCTACTGATTCAAACTTCAGTAGAATTTCATTCATTCAAATATTTTTAGCATCAATACAAGTTTAGAAATAAAAAAGGTTTAAATAAGTGTAGGATGCTCATGATTCTTTTAGGACATTATGGGAAAATATTTATTTTAACTAATAGCACAGTGTGCTTATTTACCTTGAACTTCTAAAATAAAGAATGAAAACTTTATTAAGAGAATGGTATGTGAATAAAACAAGCTTGACTAAAAGATTTCTCCCTCTCCTCACCCCACTGCCAGGTTAAACAAACAAACAAAAATTCTAGCTTTGGTAATCCTCGAAGGTATGCTCCCTCTTCATTTTTCAATCATTTCTCCTTTATTCTTTTAAGTTATTAGTTCTTACTCTCACTCCTCTCCTCAAATCTTTAAAACACTTTCACCTATATTCTCAATTTTCAATGATCTTTTTCTTTTCTTTTCTTTGAGACACAGTGTCACTCTGCTGCAAGTGCAATGGCGTGATTTTGGTTCACTGCAACTTCTGCTTCCCTGGTTCAAGCGATTCTCCTGCCTCATTCTCCCAACTAGCTGGGATTACAGGCACGCACCATTACACCCAGCTAACTTTTTTTGTATTTTTAGTAGACAGGGTTTCACCATGTTGACCAGGCTGGTCTTGAAATCCCAACCTCAGGTGATCCACCTTCCTCAGTCCCCCAAAGTACTGGGATTACAGGCATGAGCCACTGCGCCCGGTTTGATGATCTTTCTCTATTTCACTGAGAAAACAGAAATCATGAACAGTAGCATTCACATGCACTCAGTAACATTCCGTTGACCTGTCCCCTTTAGCCCTACCTATCCTCCCATCACCATGACCATGACCCAGCCATCCAAGCGGCTGCTTAAACGTGCTCCTCCGTGGCCCACAGATTCTCATTCCAGGTTCTCAAGGGCACAACACCAGCGATTCTCCTCCCTCCCTCCTGAATTACCCATTTATTTTTCTCTTTAACATTCAAGCACACTATTAAATTTCTTCCATGTTTAAAAAAGCAACAAAGAAAACACCTTTAAGTAACAACTATCTCGAATCCAAAACCTCTTCCAGTTAACACCCTATTTCTCCACTTCCACTTTCATCAAAACTTCGTGAAGTTACCCAGTCCTTTTCTCCCCTTCAGTCTTGAACTCACTGAAATCAAATCACACTTTCGTTCCAAATACCTCATTACAACAGTTCTTTTCCGGCTGCTGTGGCCTGTGTTTTGATAAAGCTGGCCAACAGTTTTCAGTTTCTATTTGACCTCTTAGTAGTAGCCTTTAAATCCATGTCTCTCAGAAATAATACCACACATCTACAGTCATCTGATCTTTGACAAACCTGACAAAAACAACAAATGGGGAAAGGATTCTCTACTTAATAAATGGTGCTGGGAAAATTGGCTAGCCATAAGTAGAAAGCTGAAACTGGATCCTTTCCTTACTCCTTATACGAAAATTCAAGACGGATTAGAGACCTAAATGTTAGACCTAAAACCATAAAAACCCTAGGAGAAAACCTAGGTAATACCATTCAGGACATAGGCACGAGCAAGGACTTCATGTCTAAAACACCAAAAGCAACGGCAACAAAAGCCAGAATTGACAAATGGGATCTAACTAAACTAAAGAGCTTCTGCACAGCAAAAGAAACTACCATCAGAGTGAACAGGCAACCTACAGAATGGGAGAAAATTTTTGCAATCTACTCATCTGACAAAGGGCTAATAGCCAGAACCTACAAAGAACTCAAACAAATTTACAAGAAAAAAACAAACAACCCCATCAAAAAGTGGGCAAAGAACAGACACTTCTCAAAAGAAGACATTTATAGAGCCAACAGACACATGAAAAAATGCTCATCATCACTCACCATCAGAGAAATGCAAATCAAAACCACAAAGAGATACCGTCTCACACCAGTTAGAATGGCAATCCTTAAAAAGTCAGGAAACAACAGGTGCTGGAGAGGATGTGGAGAAATAGGAACACTTTTACACTGTTGGTGGGACTGTAAACTAGTTCAACCATTGTGGAAAACAGTGTGGTGATTCCTCAAGGATCTAGAACTAGAAATACCATTTGACCCAGCCATCCTATTACTGGGTATACATCCAAAGGATTATAAATCATGCTGCTATAAAGACACATGCACACGTATGTTTATTGTGGCACTATTCACAATAGCAAAGACTTGGAATCAACACAAATATCCATCAGTGACAGACTGGATTAAGAAAATGTGGCACATATACACCATGGAATACTATGCAGCCATCAAAAAGGATGAGTTTGTGTCCTTTGTAGGGACATGGATGCAGCTGGAAACCATCATTCTCAGCAAACTATCGCAAGAACAGAAAACCAAACACCGCATGTTCTCACTCATAGGTGGGAATGGAACAATGAGATCACTTGGACTCGGGAAGGGGAACATCACACACCAGGGCCTGTTGTGGGCGGGGAGGGGGGGATAGCATTAGAAGATATACCTAATGTAAATGATGAGTTAATGGGTGCAGCACACCACCAACATGGCACATGTATACATATGTAACAAACCTGCACGTTGTGCACATGTACCTTAGAACTTAAAGTATAATAAAAAATAAAAATAAAATAAAAAATAAATCCATGTCTCCTCCCTCCTAAAATTGCTTCCTCCACTTGAGCTCGCAGGCCCTGCCCTCTCTGCTTCTCCTCCCATACCCCAGCCATACCTTCTATTTCTGGTCCTGAATCTGCCTCTTCTCTCTAACTCATAAAGTCCTTGCTCTCTTTACCTTTCTCATTCTTATCTCTGTATTTTCTCCTTCTCTGTCTCTGTCTCTGTAGCTAACTTCATTCAATCTCCTATCTTATATTTTTAACTGTCTACCTCTTCTGAAGTCCAGACTGAAATACCCAACCTCTTTTCTCTTAAACAATAAGCAGCATCACAAATTTAAAATAACCCCAAATGAATCACTGATCTCCTCTCCCTCCACTGCTGCCACCCTGAGTCAAGCCAAAAATATCTCTTACTCAGACAATTGCAGTAACCACCTACCTAGTCTCCCTATGTCTTCCTCCTGCCCCGTTCCAGTCTATTCCACCCCTAAAGATCCTCTTACAGAGTCAGATTATTCCACATCTCTCATAATAGGAAGGAAGACAAAATCCATCAGAGCTGAGCCTCACCTGGTCTGGTCCTGGCTATATCTCCTATTTCATCTCCTGACATCTCTCTCTGCTCTTTGTACCCAGGCCACACTGCCCCCTTGTTTCTTTTCTCATTTTAATTTCAACTTTTATTTTAGATAGGGGGCGTCATGTGCAGATGTGTTACATAGGGATATTGCGTGATGCTGAGGTTTGGGTATTAATCTCATCACCCAAATTAATTAAGCCACTGTGGAAAGCAGCCTGCAGATTTCTCAAAGGAAAAAACAAGCTGCCATTCAAACCAGCAATTCCATTAGGGGGTATATGACCAAAGGAAAAGAAATTATTTGACCAAAAAGCCACATACAGTCATGTGTACATCACAGTGCTATTTGCAATAGCAAAGACTTAGAATCAACCCAGGTGCCTATCAGTGGTAGACTGGATAAATAAAATGCAGTACGTATACACCGTGGAATGCTACACAGCCATAAAACAGAATGAAATCATGTCCTTTGCAGCAACATGGATGCAGTCAGAGGCCATAATCCTAAGAAAATTAACATAGGAACAGCAACCCCTTGCTGTTTCTTGACCACACCATGCTTTTTACTGCTTCCAAACCTATATAATTTCAGCTCATTTTTTCTGGAAATGTTCTTCGTACCCATGTGTTTGCTCAAAGGTTACTTGATTATAGACGCCTTTCCTGAAAACTCTAATATCAGAATGATCCTCCCTCCTCCAACACTTTTGTTTTCCTTAACCTTGATTTGTTCTTCTACACAGCACTCTCTCACTTTGATGTACGCTACATACACTTGTTCACTTATTTATGAATTGATTTACCTCTATGTAAAGGTGAGCTTCATGGGGACAGTTACCTTGTCTGCTTTCTCTCTTGTTGTATCGTGAATCCCTAACTTAGAATCTGGCATATTGTTTGTGGGCTCAAGAAATGCTTGTGAAATCGCACAGATTCCAGGAAATAAGCGTTAAAAAGTATGTAATATGATCTCTAAGTTTATTTCAGTGTATAATCAATGTCTATCTAATTTGCATTTTGCATTGTGTGGGTGGACTTAATATGATGATGAAAGAGATTGAATCTCTTGGAAATACTGCTGAAGAGTGAGGAGATTTTATAGCTGAAATGGAAACAACTTGTTCTTCCTCCCAGTATTAGCAAAGTAAAGCAAGCAGTATCTTGTTAACTTCTGCCCAATTAGCTCTAGAATATGCCCTCCAAATTAAATAGCCAACATATACTAGAGATAAATCCAACAGATTGATCTAACCTCAGCAAAGTAAATTTAGAAAAGCTAATCAACAAACAAGCCAAAGCCTGTGGCTTGGATAAAGCACTTTGATCCGCTGGAACTGTAGAGACAGATTTGGATTCAAATCTCAGCACTGCTGCCTACTAATAATAGACCATGAAAGAACTCTTTGATCTTTGTAAACCCACTGCCTTCAGTTGTAAGGATTTCGCCTGAGTTGCTTAAAGAATTCTAGTTTGTCAGTGTGTGTTTATTAATACCTAGTCTCAGCATTTTACTTAATCAAAAGAAAATACATGTGACCTCTACCTGCCCTACATGGCTAATTTTAATATCTGACCAGAATAAACTAGCCTAACATACAATTATCTTTCTCTTTCAACTAACTCTTGAAAAACATCTGTCTTTTTAAATATAGATAATATTGTCCAACTGAGCATAACCTATGCAAACGCTATTACACAAACACATTGAAAATTATATAAGGAAAGCTTTAATTACAAATTACTAAGAATTAGATAACTTTAAAGATATCTAATCCATTTTGGTGGGTAATGAAAATGAACCAATATATTCTTGCTAGACATGGAAGTCGCAAGACATTTATTACAATAAAACACTTCCCTGGATAACATACAACAAGGTAATAAATGTTACAGATTACTAACCGCATAAAATCGTATTGAATTTGTTCATCTTTGTTTTCCCTCAGCAACAGAGGCAGTTTTCACTTTACATAGTTCTGTACTAACGTATCAGAACTGTGTCTCCCTTTGCATGGTCTGATATACAGGCAGAATCCATAGACATGGTTCTGGGCAAAGAGAATTACATGTATAGCACAGTGGTTAAGACTACACCTTCTGTGGCCAAACAGTTCAACTCCAATACTTCTTCATTTCCCTCAGTTCATAAACCGAGGGAAAGAGTGAGTTGTCTGAGGCACACAATTAGTCAATGAAGAACATTGTTCATTGATATTCATTCAAACACATCACCATTCTTCATTGACTAATTGTGTGCCTCAGACAAGTCACTCTTTCCCTTGGTTTATTCATGTATAAAGTAAGAGATATAACAGTTCCTGCTCCTGGAGGCTGAGGCGGGTAGGATCACTTGAGCCCAGGACTTCAAGGTTACAGTGAGCTATGATAGTTCCACTGCACTCTTGCCTGAGTGACAGAGCAAGACTCTGTCTCTAAAAAAATAAATGATCAAAATAAATAAGCAAAATTAAATAATTGAAATAAACTGCCAAAATGTTTATTACTTTGAGATATTTTTAGTTTAGTCCAAACCAATAAATTTTGATTAATTACTAATTTGATGGGGTGAAGCAAGCCACCAAAATGTTTTAGTTCTTATTGTTACTCAAACAGAATAGACTTTTTCCCCTACAAATTCCAAAAGGAAATTCCCCATTGGTAATCATAAAATCCTTTTATGCAAAATAAAACAAACATAATTTTACTTCCAAATTCCGCAAATGTGAATAAGATATTTTATGTTCATGCTTTGGCAGCACATCGTTCTTTCTTGTCTTCTAGTGTCACTGAAGTAGAGATTACATTCATTTTGGACAGATAACAGAATTGGTCTAATCCTCATTTTTCTCACTTGCTAACTTCAGTTTCTTTACCCAATGCTAGGAATTCTGACATAAAAAACATATGTAGATAGAAATTTTGGATAAAATAATTTGCATACCGCTATGCCTCCGGTGGAGATTTCTGTAGTAGAGAGGTACTATTGGTTCTTCCAATGGGGAGTTCATTCTACAAAAATGAATTATATTATACAGCCAGGAATACATTTGCTACAGTTTTCAGGTTCTCCAGTGTTGAATGGGCCACTGTACCATAGAAGATAAGAAATCACTTTCAAAATTTCAAATCATAGTTTTAAAAAATTAAGGCTGTGTTGGGAAATAAAAGATAAAAGCTAATGCCATTTATTTGTTCACAGTAAAATTATACTTTGCATAAGCTTTTGGAGCCAGATGTTTTCTAGTTGTACTATTCAATTATCATATTTTTTCATCAAATTCATCATTATTAGTCTTATAATTATATAGGAAATTCTGCCACAGAATGAATAGCACTTAATGGGAGTATTTATGCAAATACATTTATACAGTTGATAATTAATTGAGTGATGTAAAAAGAAAATTTAGTGATTACAGTTGATACACTGCCTTATTTAATTATATTTATTTTTAAATTTTAGACATGTGCCAACAATAAATACATAGACAAGCTTCATGAGTATGATCAGAGGCATAACTTCTCAAGGAAATATAGTGCATACCTGTTTGAAAATTTTGGCCTATAAAAGTCTGTTAGCACCGCAAAAGTCTCCAACTTCCTCTAATAGACCTTTGCATACAAAACTAGACAACTTATAAATACTACATTACAAAATGTAATTGTCATGTCTTAAAACACATTTGTATATTTCTAATTCACCTACAAGAAGGTATTTCTTCATTATTTTGTTCTAGAGTGCCCTTACTGCTTTACAGACATAAGATTTTGCCATTTCCAACCAAAACTTTTGACTTACATGTGTTTCAGAATTCAGACTTTTTCTTTTTCTTTTTTCTCAGAAAAGTATTGCATTGCAAATACAATATGTCCTAACAGGTTTTTGAGGCAGCACCTGCAACAACCACATTAAAATCTCTGCCAAAAATGTATTAATAATCATACCAAATGGCATAATGGGAAACTATTTTAAAAACTCACGTTATTTTCTTATTTGGCTTAATTTTTTCAAGTCAGGTATTATTGGCACATGAGCTTTGGAAACATTTGATTTTAAGAACTCATGTGGCTTTGGAATTTCAGATAAGGTATTATGAACCTGTCTTATCATCTGTGATCAAAGTTTTATTATTAGTATACTTAATAATAACCCCACTGAAAATAACCCCACATAGTTAATAATAAGCCCAATGAAAAACAAGAAAACTGGGAGCTACTTTATTATCTTCCCTGACTTCCTAGGCTTCCATGTGAATCAGACAGTAACATGTTCCTCATCTAATGTAAAAACATCTCTTTATCCTCTTACATGTCTCCCTAACTCAACAATATATTCCCATAGGAAGTAATAATTGGCTTTAGTCCACAGTTTTATTGAACAGCTGCTATATGCTCAGAACCACACTGGTGAGAGTACAGTTTTGCATTTTGAAAGGCCTTCTCCTATCATGGTATCAGAGCAAAAGTAACATGCATAGAAATGTATCAATTAATACAAGGAAGAGTATATTCTTTTATTACCTTGTAGTATGAAATGATGTAATATGTCAGGGAAGAGGAATTGTGAGGTGGAATAATTCCACAAAGTTTAGATGAGCAAGTAAGCCTTCTGAAAGTTTTTGGTAACTATTTAGGAACAAGGACAGAAGGAACATCAAATAAGTTAATGAGCATGAACAAAGGAAGGGAAGCAATAATTATTGAAATTATTGAGCAACTACTCTGTGTCAGGTAACATATTAAATTTGTAAATGCATTATCACTCCAGAAATAATTCATGTGTAACATAAAGAGAAAGATAAAATATGTGCTAGCAAAAAAAAAAAAAAATGTGTAGAAGGACAGACAGTGACATGCATAGAGTATACTCCAGCTAGTCTGATATAAAAAAAAAAAAAAAAGTCATGTGCCCGCATGTATCGTATATAAGTAAATACTTTATAGACTGCTTCTTTTATGTTTTTCACATAAACTACTTAATAATGGTTTGAAATGAAGTTCCTTGGTGGACAGGGGGTAGACTGCCTTTGGTAAAGTTACCAAAAGTAGCTACTCCCTTTAAACATACACATGGTGCGCCAAATCCTCCCTATCGTTAAGATGTCCTAAGCCCTGGGGACTGTGAATATATTGGCGATATGGCAAAAGAGACTGCAAATGTTTTTTAAGGTTATATATCTTAAAATGGAGAGATTATGCTGGATATTTTCCAGCAGATTCAACCTAACCACAAACGCCCTTAAAATCAGAGCACGTTATCCTGCTGGAGTCAGAAATGGCAGAAAGAGGAGTCAGAGAGGTGCACAGCAGAAGGGCAGATCACGGAGACACAGCAACTCGATCTGCTGTTGCTGGCTTTGACGTCTGATTAAGGGGTCTATGAACCCAGGATATACAGGAGGCCTTTAGAGAAAACTAGAACGACCTCTAGCTGATAGCCAGCAAGGACACCGGGACCTCGGGTCTACCACCCCATGACGCTGAATTCTGCCACTAACGTAATGAACAGATTCTTTCCCAGGGCTCACTGCAACCTTGGTTTCAACCTTTTGAGGCTCTGAGTAGAAAAACCATCCCAGCCCAATGGAACTTCGGTGACATGCATAGAAACTTACAAAATTGTGAGATAATAACTTTACGTTGTTTTAAACATCCCAGAGTGTAATAATTTGTTATGGCAAGAAAAGAAAACTAATATAATGTAGAACTAAATGGATACACACATTAAGAAGTATGTGATTGCATTTAGTATAATGATTTTTTAATACTCCAAGGTGGTATATATTTTTTAAACACTTTGCAAATTGCTCCCTATGGCACTCTTACCCCACAGAAGGCATAGTGAGTTTTAGTATAAAGTCATTTTTACAGCTTTGACGAAAAAACATTGAAAATTCTGTCACAACCCCAATTAATTTTCTATTTCATGAGTTAAAAATTAAGAGAGACTTACTAAAAGCTTAATTTATTTTCAAAAGCATATCTCTATTCTATTCTCTGGAACAAGAGTAGCTACTTTAATGAGGTAAATTTTTGCCAGATTCCGACACTGGATAATAACATATACCGTTAGTTTACTCACTGTACTTACAGATATGTTTCATTAGGAATGTAACAATGCTCACACCTTCATTAACTTTGTTTACCAGTGTTAATTACATTGGATGCCAAACTCTCTCTCGATTTTGTTCAATGCCATTTCATCAAAGCATTGGAGCTCATGGCTAGAATGTAATACATGTATAACAGAGTTTAATATTTATGTAACACAAACCCTTGCTGCTAGTATCATGTTGACAAAGGCAGGAGTCATAGCTAATTTATCAGTGTTTACAGTCTCTGGCATTAGGTCCTCAGCCTTAATTCTCATGTTGTAGAATTTAACCATTTGCATTCGAAAATATCTAAGAAAATGTCTATTTATTTAGTCATTCATAATAGGCAACATTAATTCAATGTCAAAGATGCTGACTTAATATCTTCTTAACTTTAATTAATGCATTCTGTAGGGACTCTAGGAGAGCAGTAAAGTATATGGGAGCCTGTGTTTGTCACTCTCCTCTAACAAATCTTAATATTACCCTATATAAAATGTTTAAATTGCAGCATGATATAGCTTATGGAGAAAGCTATTCTAGGACAAAATAAGAGAGAGCAGATTTAGCCCTGGCTATACTAACACATGTCTGTATGACACTAGGAAAGCCATTTAATATTCCAGGTGGCAATTTACCCATCTCTCTTCACATGAATTTAGAATAGGTTATCTCTGAGAGCCCATCTGTATTTATGACTCAATCTATAAAACACATCTGGTTAAGGTAGCTTTGGAAACCAGGATTTTGTCTGTTAAACATCTGATCCAGAGAGATTACTAACTGACCTTGAAAAATGGTACTGTCCAAAAGCAAACATGTATTCTATGTTAAATGTCTTTTTACTCTCTTATCATTTTAACACAGTGACCAGGTCTGGAAGACTGTGAAGGTGACCAACACTGTAGCAAATATTGTGATTAAAAAAAAGTAATTTTATGTCTGCATTTTCTTGTTTTAGGTTGGATGAATAGTCAGAATGGCTTTTTTTTAATACTTGACTTTTAGTATTTATAAAATTTATTGTGAATTTTAATTGGCAGTAAATATTTTTGATTTAATAGAAGACAATTAGTAACTTGTTCATTTCCCTTAGATTATCTGGAGACAAAAGGTAATCTCCCTGTTTATGATTCTATGATATATATTTTGATAAAATTCTATATTTCAAGTTTTTGTTACCCAACATATCGAAACTATTTTTTTGACTACCATTTGGCAATCTCATGAGTAATCAGTGCTAATTTTTTTCTTATTTTAACTAGAAACAGTTTATTTTTAAGTTACAGGATATTTTATTATTGAGTCCATTTTTAAACTCCTATTGAAAAGAGGGTGCTTTATTAAAAGAAATATTTGTATTTTAAAAAGATCTTTATTGACATAAAATTTATATACTAAAATCTGCATGTATTTAAATTGTGTAACGTAAGAATTCTTATGTGCCTATATCCGTGAAACCAATCTGACAAGACAATAAATGTTTTCTCATGCTCATTGGTAATCTCTGCCTCTAGATCCTCTTTGCATTCCTACAAACCTCCCTCCCCACCTGCAGGTAAACATTAATCCTCTTTCTGTCACTGTATATTAATTGGCATTTTCTAGAAATTCATATATATGTAATCACAAAGTATGTACTTTTTTTGGCCTGGCTTCTTTCACTTTACGTACATATTTTGAAATCTATCTGTTATTTTACAAGTATCATTGTTTGTCACTGCTTTTTATTGCTAAATTGTATCCGATGACACAAACACAGCAAAATCGTCCACTTTCCTGTTGATATATATTTAGGTTGTTTCTGGTATTGAGTTATTGGTTAAATTACGTCTTTCAAAAATGCATATATTGGATTCCTAATCCCTAATATTTTGGAATGTGAACTCATTTAGAAATAGGGTCATTGTGAATGTAATTAGTTAAGTTAAAATGAGGCCAAACTGGAGTAAAGTGGGCTCTAATCCAACATGACTGGTGTCCTTATAGAAAGGGGTAAGATTTATAAGGAAGACAATGTGAAGACACAGAGAAAAGACCATCCACAAGCCAAAAAATGCCAACTTTCATGCTACTTACAAAGAAAGATAGTTTTACATCTTCCTTTCTCATCTAGATGCTATTTGCTTGATTATCTATCTTTCCATCTACTCATCTATCATCTATCATCCGTCTATGTTACTATATCATTATTTTTGCCTTATGTGACTTTCTAGAATCTTCAATTCGATGTTTAATAGAAACGTTGAGACATTTTTGCTGTGCTCCCAATATTAAGGGGGAAAACTTAATATTTCAACATTAAGTGTGATGTTTGGTGTAGGTTCTTCAAAAGATCTTTGCCAGGTTAAGAAAGTTTAATAATATTCCTAAGTTGTTTAGGATTTATAATCAGAAATTGGTGCAGAATGTTGTCAAAGATGTTTCTGTGACTGAAGAGATGATTATAACTTTTCTCAACTTTTAACTTTTAATTATTTAAAGTGGTAAATTTCATTGATTCATTTAAGAATGTGAAATCAACTTCATCTTCTGACAATAGAGGCTGCTGGGTCATAGTGCATTCATTTTTGTGTACTGTTGGATTCAATTTGTGAAAATTCTTAAAATATTTTCATCTATGCTCATGGGACATACTGTTCTGTAGTTTTATTTCATGTCTTTAGTTTTGATGTCACAGTAACAGTGTCCTCACAGAGTGAGTTAGAATATAGTCCTGCTTATTCTGACAGAGACTGAAAGAATAACTGGTGATATTTATCCTTAATTTTTTTGATAGAATTATAGTAAAAAAAAAACTACACTTGTAAGTTTCTTTGTTGGAAGAAATGTAAAAACACATTTAAATTATTTTAATAGACAAGGGGCAATCAAGTTGTCTATTTCTTCCTAAATGAGTTTAATAGTTTATGTTTTCCAAGAAAATTATTTGCTTTTCATGTGTTCAAATTTTTTAGCATGTTGTTCATACTTTTAATATCCATCAAATATCTGTTTGATCTTTAATGATGTCAACCTCATCACTCCCGTTATTGTTTTTCTTATCTTTTTTTTTTGATCTGCGTGTCTAGAGGTTTATCAATTTAATTGATTTATTCAAAGAACCAGGTTTTTGTTTTATAGGTACATTTTATTGTTTCCTTTTTCATCTTAAGTCCGGTCTTTAGTATCTCTTTTTAAATTTTTTAATTTTAATTTTTTATTTTTGTGAGTACATGTAGGTGTGTATATTTATGGGGAACAAGAGATTCTTTGACATAGGCATACAATGCATCAGAATCCATCAAGGTCAATGGAGTATCCATCATCTGGAGCATTTATCCTTTTTGTTACAAAACAAACCAATTTTACACTTCTAGCTATTTTTAAATGTATGATGAGTTATTGTTGACTGTAGTCACCCTGTTGTGCTATCGAATACCAGATCTTATTCATTTTTATTCATTGCTACTAACTATACAACTATACATAAAAAGTTATATATATATAACTATATAGTTATATATACATAGTTATATATAGTATATATACTTATATAGTAAATATATAATATATAATTTATATATAGTTATATATAGCTACATATATTTATATATAATATAAATATAATTATATATAATACATATTTATATATAGCTACATATTTTTATATATAATATAATTATATATATACATATTTATATATATAACTATTTATATATATTATATATAGCTATATATATTTTTATATATAGCTCTATATAACTATATATAACTATTTATATATAGTTATGTAAAGCTATATATATAAATATATATAGTTATATAGAGCTATATATAACTATTTATATATAGTTATAAATATATAGTTATATATTATATATTCATATATAATGTATAGTTATACATATTATATATAATTTTATATATAATATATAGTTATATATTATATATGCAACTATATATAGTATACATACTATATATACTATATAGTAACAGTTATATGTAAATATATAGTTACATGTTATATATTATATATATTTCTATATATAACTATATGTATAAATATATATACTAAATATATATTTAGTATATAAATATATATATTTATATATTTATACTATATATTATATATTTATACTAAATATAAATAATTATATATATACTTATGTATTTATACTAAATATATAATATATAGTTATACTAAATGTATACTAAATATATATTTAGTATATAAATATATATTTATATATATATACTATATATTATATATTTATACTAAATATATATTATATATTTATACCAAATGTATACTAAATATATATTTAGTATATAAATATATATTTATTTAGTATATATAGTATATATATATTTATATACTAAATTTTATATACCAAATTTATATACTAAATTTAGTATATATATTTATATACTATATTTAGTATATATTTATATATAGTGTATATATAGTTATATGTAGAAATATATATTTAGTATATATTTATACATAGTATATATGTTATATATTCATATATACTCTATGAATTCATATACTATATATACTATATATATTTAGTATATATAGCATATATAGTGTGTATATATAGTATATATACTATAGTATATATATATAATATATAGTATATATAGTTATATATTCATACAGATTACTGTATAGAAATGCTGCTGACTTTTGTATATTTTATATCCTGAAACTTTACTATAGATATACATTTACTATATATAACTATATATTTATAGTTATATATATAAGTATATGTAACCATCTATGTTTCTATATAATTATTTTTGCCTTATTTGACTTGCTAGAATCTCCAATTCAATGTTTAATAGAAATGGTGAGAATGGACGTTTTGCTGTGCTCCCAATATTAAGGAGAAAACCTATTATTTTAACATTAAGTGTGATGTTTGCTGTAGGTTCTTCAAAAGTTTTATATATATATATATATATATATATATATATATAAAACTATATATATAGTGAGGACATTGTCACTCTGATATCCAAACTAAAGACATGAAATAAAACTACAGAACAATGTCTCATGAGCACAGATGAAAATATTTAAAGAAATTTGGCAAATTGAATCCAAGAATACTATATATATAATTTTTTTTTTTTTTTTTGAGATGGAGTTTCACTCGTTGCCCAGACTGGAATGCAATGGCGTGATGCTGGCTCATTGCAGCAACCTCTGCTTTCTGGGTTCAAATAAGTCTCCTGCCTCACTCTCCCAAGTAGCTGGGATTACAGGCACCTGCCACCGCACCAGCTATTTTTTGTATTTTTAGTAGAGATGGGGTTTCACCATGTTGGCCAGGCTTGTCTCAAACTCCTGACCTCAGGTGATCCACCAGCCTCGGCCTTCCGAAGTGCTGGGATTACAGGCGTGAGCCACCACACCCAGCTCCTAACTATATTTTTTTTACCCATTAGCCACTCTCCCTCCCACCACCACTACACTCCCCAGATTCAGGTAAATGTTCTATTCTATCTCTATCAGCTCAATTGTTTTAATTTTTAGCTCCCACAAATAAGTGAAAACATATTAAGTTTGTCTTTCTGTGCCTGGCTTATTTTACTTAACTTAGTAACTTCCCCATCAATGTTGTTGCAAATGACTGGATCTTATTCTTTTTATGACTGAATAACACTTTGTTGTATGTACCACATTTTCTTTATCCATTCATCTGTCGATAGACACTTAGTTTGCTTCCAAGTTTGGCTACTGTGAATGGTGCTGCAATAAACATCGGAGTGAAGATATGTCTTTGATGTACTGATTTCCATTATTTAAGGTATATACCTAGGAGTAGAATTGATGGATTATGTGGTAGGTCTATTTATAGTTTTTTGAGGAACCTCCAAAGGGTCCTCCATAGTAGTTGTACTAATTTACATATCTACCAATAGCATACAAGGTTTTCCTTTTCTCCATATCCTCGCCAGCATTTGCTACTGCCTGTCTTGTACAAAAGGCATTTTAACTGGGGTGAGATGATATCTCATTGTAGTTTTGATTTGCATTTCTCTGCTGAACAGTGATGTTGAGCACATTTTAATATACCTGTTGGTTATTCGTATGTCTTTTGAGACATGTCTATTTAAATTTTTGCCCATTTTTAATTGGATTATTCGATTTTTCTTCCTAAAGAGTTGTTTGAGTTCCTTACATATTCTGGTTATTAATCCCTTGTCAGATGGACAGTTTTCAAATATTTTCTCCCATTTTGCAGATTTTCTTGTCACTTTGCTGACTGTTTCCTGTGCTGTGCAGAAGCTTTTTAACTTGCTGTGATTCTATTTGTTCATTTTTGCTTTAGTTGCCTGTGCTTACAGGGTAGTACTCAAGAATCCTTTGCCCAGTCCAATGTCCTGGACAGTTTCCTCAATGCTTTATTTTAGTAATTTCATAAATTGAGATCTATTTATATCTTTAATCTATTTTGATTTTCTTTTTGTGTTTGTACAAAGAGTGGTCTCGTTTCATTCTTTTGCACAAAGAGATCTAATTTTCCCAGCAGTATTTATTTTGAAGAGGCTGTTGTGAGCGGAGGATTACCCAGGTGCCGAGGCAAGAGACTGAAGGTACAAACTGTTTGAGTATAATAAAGAAAATAGTTAGAAGAATAGTCATAATACAAATTAGATATAGAAATGATCATGAACAATTATCAATCATTATTATAAACATTGTTAATCATTAGCTTTTAATATTACTCTTTGTTGCATTACTAATATAACCTAGGAATAACTGGTGGGTATACGGTCAGTTACTAGGGACATTGTGAGAAATGACCTACAAGGCAACAGGTGAGCCTTCTGTCATGCCCACATAAGGGCCGCTTGAGGGTTCCTTGGTCAAGCAGTAATGCCAGTGTCTGGGAAGACATCCATTACTTAGCAGACTGCGAAAGGGAGTCTCCTTTCCTTGGAGGAGTCAGGGAACACTCTGCTCCACCAGCTTCTAGTGGAAGGCTGGATATTACCCAGGCCTGCCCGCAGTCATCTGGAAGCCTAAACCCCTCCCTGCTGCTATGCTTCAATGGTCATGCTCCTTGTCCACTTTCATGTTCCTCCCATACTCCTGGTTCCTCTTTGAAGTTCGTAGTAGATAGCAGTAGAAGGAATAGTCAAAGTCTTAAAGTCTTTGATCTTTCTTAGAAGTGCATAAAAGAAAACGCTGAGGTATGCTGCCTTCTCTCTCTCTGCTTCCGCTACCTCAAAGGGAAGGACCCTTGTCCTATGATCACGTGACTTGCTTCACCTTGTCAATAACGTAGAAGAGTCACCCTCCTTACCCTGTCCCCTTGTCTTGGATGCAATAAATATCAGCGCACCCAGCCGTTCAGGGCCACTACCGGTCTCCGTGCCTTGATGGTAGTGGTCCCCCAGGCCCAGCTATTTTCTCTTTATCTCTGCCTTGTGTCTTTATTTATTACAATCTCTAATCTCCGCACACCGGGAGAACACCCGCTAAGCCCCGTAGGGCTGGACCCTACAGGCTATCCTTTCCCCAATGTATGTTCTTGGCAACTTTGTTGAAAATGAATTCACTGTAGATATAGAAATTTGATTCTGGGGTCTATGTATCCGTGTTTATGCAGTATCATACTGGTCTGGTTACTGGGGCTTTGAAGTATGATTTGAAGTCAGGTAATGTGATTCCTTCAGTTTTGATCTTTTTGTTCAGAATAACTTGACTATGCTGGATCTTTTGTGGTTCCACATAAATTTTAGAAATTTTTTTAAGACTGTCATTGGTATTTCAATAAGAAAGTCATTGACTCTGTAGATTATTTTAAGTAGTATAGACATTTTAACAATATTGATTCTTTTAATCTACGAACATGGAATATCTTTTCATTTATTTGTGTTCCCTTCAATTTATTTCATCAGTGTTTTCTAGTTTTCATTGTAGAGATCTTTCACTTCTTTGGTTAATTCCCAGGTATTTTCTTTTTATTTGTAGCTACTATAAAAGGGATTATTTTCTTTTTGAGATTGTTTGCTGTATAGAAATGATGCTGATTTTTGTATTTTTATTTTGTATCCTGCAACTTTACTGAATTTGTTTATCAGTTCTAATAGTTTTTTAGGGAGTCTTTGGGTTTTTTTGGCAAACATGAGATCATAATCTTCAAACAAGCATAATTTGACTTCCTTTCCAATTTAGATCCTCTTTCTTTCCTTCTCTTGTTTGATGGCTCTGGTTTCCAGTACTATGGTGAAAAACAGTGGTGAAAGCGGGCTCCCTTTTCATGTTCCAGATCAGAGAGAAAAGGCTTTCAGTTTTTCCCCTTCAGGATGATACTAGCTGTTATTTCCGTCATTTATGGTTTTTACTGTGTTGAGCTGTGTTTCTTCTATATCAAGTTTTTTGAGGGATTTTATCATGAAAGGATGCTGAATTTTATCAAATGCCTTTTCAGCATCAATTAAAATGATCAGCCAGGCGCGGTGGTTCACACCTGTAATCCCAGGACTTCGGGAGGCCAAGGCGGGTGGATCACAAGGTCAGAAGATCGAGACCATCCTGGCTAACATGGTGAAACCCCATCTCTACTAAAAATCCAAAAAAATTAGCCGGGCGTGATGGTGGGTGCCTGTAGTCCCAGCTACTTGGGAGGTTGAGGCAGGAGAATGGTGTGAACCCGGGAGACAGAGCTTGCAGTGAGCTACGATCGGCCACTGTACTCCAGCCTGGGTGACAGAGCGAGCCTCTGTCTCAAAAAAAAAAAAAAAAATATATATATATATATATATGAATATATATATATATATATGGTTTTTGTCCTTTATTTTGTTGACACAGGCATCACATTGATTGATTTGCATATGTTTAACTATCTTAGCATTCCTCAAATAAATTCAACTTGGCCATGTTGAATGTTCTTAATGTTTTGTTGAATTCATTTTTTTAGTATTTTGCTGAGGATTTTTACCTCAATGCTCATAGGGATATTGATCTGTAGTTTTCTTTTTTTGATGTTTCTTTTTCTTGTTTTGGTATCATGGTAATACTGGGCTCATAGAATAAGTTTGGAAGTATTCCCTTCTCCTCTATTTTTTGGAAGACTTAAGTGGGATTAACATGAATTTTTCTTTAAATATTTGGTAAAATTAAGCTGTGGAACCATCTGTTCCCAGGCTGTTGTTTGCTAGGTTACTTTTTTATTATGGCTTTAATCTCATTACTTTGTATTGGTCTGTTCAGGTTTTATATTTCCTCATGGTTCATCTTGGTAGGTTGTATGTATCTAGGAATTTACTCATTTCTTCTGGGTTTTTAGTTTATTGGCTTATAGTTCCTCATAGTAGCCTATATTCATTCCTTAAATTACTGTGGTATGAGTTGTAATGTCTCCTTTTTCATCTCTGATTTCATTTATTTGGGTCGTCTATCTTTTTTTTCTTAGGCTGTCTAATGATCTTTACTATTTCCTTTCTTTTGATTACGTTAGATTTAATGCCTGTTCCTTGTCTTGATTTATAAGGTGGGACGATTGCTTGAGTCCAGAGAAGAGAAGGCTGGAGCGAGGTGTACTTGTGCCATTGTATTCCTGCTTGGGCAACAGTGAGACCTTGTCTAAAAGAAGAGGAAAAAAAAGCCATCTTTCTCTTTTCTTCTATTACTCTTTTCTGCTTTTTATTATTTAAATATTATTTTAGAATGTCATTCTAATTATCTATTTAATTTTTGGCTAATTGCTTTATTATTTTATTGATTGTTCCATGAATTGCAATATATATGGTTAGCTTTCTGTAGTCTACTTATAAACCCCATGAAATGGTGAGAATTTTTAAACATTCGTAAATATTTTAAATAAAATAAAAGGAATTAATATAGTCTGAAACTTTATTCACATATTCACAATTTCTGACTTCTCTATTTTCTTTTCTTTTCTTTTTTTTTTGAGACCGAGTCCCTCTGTAGCCCAGGCTGGAGTTCAGTGGCGCAATCTCGGCTCACTGCAAGCTGCGCCTCCCGGGTTCACGCCATTCTCCTGCCTCAGCCTCCCGCGTAGCTGGGACTACAGGTGCCCGCCACCACGCGCGGCTAATTTTTTTGTAGTTTTAGTAGAGACGAGGTTTCACCGCGTTAGCCATGATGGTCTCAATGTCCTGACCTCGTGATCCGCCCGTCTCGGCCTCCCAAAGTGCTGGGATTACAGCCCTGAGCCACCTCGCCCGGCCTCTTTTTTTTTTTTTTTTTTTTTTTTTTTTTTTTTTGGCGGAGTCTCGCTCTGTCGCCCAGGCTGGAGTGCAATGACGTGATCTCGGCTCACTGCAAGCTCCGCCTCCCGGGTTCACGCCATTCTCCTGTTAACCAGGATGGTCTGGATCTCCGCACCTCGTGATCCCCCTGCCTCGGCCTTGCAAAGTGCTGGGATTACAGGTATGAGCCACCGCGCCTAGCCTGACTTCTCTATTCTTAAAGATTCAAATTTTACTATAACATTTCCTTTCAATCTGAATATTTAGAATATCTTATAGTGTGAATCTGCAGATAATAAATTTAATATGCTTCTATTAATTAATGTTCATTTGGGAAGGATCTTTTTGAAGAGACGGAGTCTTTACTGTGTTGTCCAGGCTTGAGTGCAGCAGCTACTTACAGCCACAATCATTGCACACTACAGGCTGGAACTCCTGGGCTCAAGCAGTGCTCCTGCCCCAACCTCCCAAGTAGCTGGGACTACAAGCATGCACCACTATGCCTTGCCTGGCTTAAGAGGATACAGAATGTTAGATTGACAATCTTTGTTCTCAGTACTTTAAACATGTAATTCTACAATTTTCTAGCTTTCTTAATTTCTAATATAAAGTCCACAGTTATACAAATGGCCCCTATATGTAATTTCTTAGTTTTGTTTTTTTGGTGCTTTCCAGAATTTTTCTCATAGCTTGACTATGATGTGCCTAGGCATACTTAGCTATCCAAATTTGCCATTTACTGAACTTGTAGAATTTATGCCTTTCAGTAATTTAGGAATGTCTTCAGTCAATTTCTTTCTGTTTATTTCTCCCTCTCTCCTTTCTTTCTAACAATATAATTACCCATACTATATTGAAATTGTCCCAGAGCTCTCTGGGACTCTCTTCATTTTTTTCCATCACTTTTTTTTTTCTCACAATTTCAGATTGAATAGGGCCTACTGATTCATCACCAAGCTCATTGATTTTTCTTCCTTTGTCACATTCACTCTCCGATTAAGCAGATATCTTGGATATATTTCTCACTTTTAGAATTCTTTTTGTTTCCTTTATATATTTTTTTCCATTTTGGTGAGATTTACTATTCCAGTTCGCTATGAGCATAATTTCTTCATTGACCATAGCTAAAATAGTTACTTTAAAGTCTTTAAAGTCTCATCATTCCAACATCAGGGACATTTTGTAGTTGCCGTCTGGTAATTAACTTTTCCATTGACAGTGGGTCATATTTTTGCAGTTCTTCCTATGTTTAAGAGTTTTAAAATGTTTCCAGGACATTATAAATACTGTGCTGAAGAGGCCCTGGATTCCACGCTACCCTTTAGAAATGTGTGGTGGTTTCTGTTTTAGCAGGCAATTAACTTGATGCCACCCTAACTAGAAACTTGTTTACCTGCAGAGCCTGGCAGGTGAAATCTCTGTTTGGAAAGTTTTTGATGTGTCCTGTGCCTGTGAGGTTCATGGATCAGCCAGCGGCTTGGGCAAAGTTGATGCCCAGACTTTTGAGTTCCATTCTTTGTCTCTCTCCTTTCTTATCTCCCGTGTCATTCTCTGCTAGCTCTGATTGCCCTGGCTCCTTCTTCTAGTTTTTCTGGAATAAAAGAGAGAATGTTTTTCTATTGAGACATTAGCTGACCAGTGCCATGCCACCAATTCCGGTGCTCTCAGCAGAAGAAAAGAAATGAAACTCATTTTGTGTTGATTATTTCCTCCAATTGTTGTCTCCCTGCCAAAAGTCTGCTTGTTCACTTTACAGAACATTCACGGTTTTTTCTTATTTTTTTTTAATGTTTATTTTTGCTATTTTTGAGAAGATTCTGTTGTTAGGAATTTATTTGTCATAGTAACAGCAGAGTGCTAAGTAACGATTGACCTACAATAAAAATTTAAGTTCAATTCTTTTTTTTCTCTTTTTCTACTCCAAATTTAGTATTTATTTTATTCCAGTGTTGCAATTTTAACAGACATAAATTTGACTTTATTATAGTAAAAGTGATTTTCTGTTTCCTTTTAGAAGCTTCTACATACTGAAGAATAGCCCAAAACCAGAAGGTAATGTGTGACTCCTGATAAGTTCAATGAAAGAGAAAGAGATGAGTAGGTCAAAGAGGCAAAGGAGTCACAGAACTATGGTTGATCAAGGTTGCCAAGCAACTAATATGGCCAACATTTTATTTTTCATGCTTTAGGAAGTATAAATGTTTAGAAGAGCCATTTGATTTGGGTTGCTATCCAACAAACCTGGGAATTCAGAGGGGAAATTATGATAAAGAAGTGAATATCTGAGGATGGTGTAAATTTCCAGCATTGGAATCAGTTCCTTACCAGCATACTTTTTTCAGTTTCCTTCCATTATCAATGTGGGGAGCTGCCCTGGGTAGATGGGCTTTTGAAGTTAATTTCAATGGCAAGTGGTAGACAATGATTTTCCCACAAAGGGAAAGGTTCCAAGACTATCAAGCTGTTTATGTACTTCACATTTAGTTAGCAAGAAACTTCAGCCTTTTAGGCTTTTACTGTTTTACTCATTTATGTTCTACTAACTTTTGTTGAACTTCTCCCATCATGTGAAAACAGCAGTAAGGAAAGCAACAGTTTTGGACTATAGCATCTAACTTCCTCTTCTTGCCATGGGCAACTCTTCATTCAATAAAATCTTTTTTTAAAGAATGCCTTATTTATTTTGTTTTTCTTTATCTTCAATATACCATTTTACAATTTATTTATAATGCAGTAGTGTCTTATGTATCTATGTGTCTATATTGGAATGTTTTAATTGTGTTTTTGTTTCCTTTCTCTTGTTTTTGTATTTTAACTTACCCCATAGATAAAAATATTTTTTCTGTTATACTCTGAAGTAAAAATAAAAGAAGAATAAACACCAAATAAAATTTAGGCTACCACTAAGTATGTTGTGATCTAAACCCGGTTGTTTTAGAAGGTACTAAAATGAAATCTAGGTTTCTTATGCTGTCAAGAACTTTTTAAGAGTTTTAGTTTTTAACTCAAAGTATTCATGAAAGTAAAATTCAAAAATATTCCAGTTAGTACTATTTGAATATTTTACTTTGTCCCATTAGAAGTGGGTTAATGGATTAGATTATTGCCCTGAGACATTCATTAGTCATTTATAATTATGTCTTGCTTATGGAATTAAGAAATGGAAAGTTTTTTTTAATAATCCAGTGATGCAGTAATCTTTTCTTTTTTAATTAAAAACTAATTTGCCTCCTAATGAAGACAAATAAAACATCAAATCTAATTAAGATTATGTGAAAGGTTGTGTTAGCCTCAGTTAAGAGCCCTAACAAACAACAAATTTCGTAAATACCAAAACCCATCTTGTTCCTTTTCTAGAAGGTCCTAGGGGTAAAAGCAGCCGCAGAACATTATTCCTCCTTTTAATTGCCTTTAATAGATGAGCTGGAGAAAGCATTATACATAATGCATCATAATGTTTTGCATAAAGGTAAACAGAGCGAATGTGCCAGGTGGCAAGTTTATGGCAATGTATTTTAATAACCAGGCTATGTGAATTACATTTTACTTCTTTCTATGTCCAACACTTAGGAGGAAGGGAGATACAAAACTAAGAACAAAAATAAATTATAGAAGAGTTAAAAAGGCATTAATGGTAAATAGGAAACTGTAAGAAAAAAGTCAAGCTACATCCAAGGGAAATTTATTTCATTATCTTAAAAATTAAGTAAGAGTAAATTTTAGGTACTATATTAGATTATGTAGATGATAAAATAGTAGACCTTACCCTTAAGAATTTCACAGTTTTAGAAGAAAAGAAACAAATATAAAGCAATATACCTTAACAAAACAATATATCTTCAAAATACCAAAATAGAAACCTGTCCAAAGTGATGTTGGAGCTCTGAAGACGCATGACTAATTCTGTGTTGGGGAATCAGAAAAATGTTTAACAAGAAAAATATAAACAAGTTCCTGAAGAACAAAAATTCCAAGCAAAGTATATTAGGCAGAGGACACATATACAAAAATTGCATCAAACTTTCATGACGATTTGAAAAAAACTACAAAAAGATAGTGGTGTAGAGTCATGCTAGAAAGCTATTTCTTTCATCACATTTCAAAGAGAGGCAGATGCCATGACATAGAAGTTGCAACTGTGTAGAAATGAACAGCTCTTAAAATTTTCAAAGCTTTAATAGTTAGATTAAATAATTTATTTAAAATTATTAAATGTTAAAAAAAAATTCAAAACTTCAGGGAAAAATATATGTAGTAGAGTTTTAATTCTATGAAAGTTTTCTAAAATTCTACCTTCTCTAATTTTCATGTGTGTCTAGGTTCTTAGTTCAAAAGATAACTCTTGGCTTTGTTTGCTATACAAATAGTCTAAAAGTGAGGCCACAGCTGGTGTCTTGCATAAAAAGGAGGTTACAATCACCATAAAGTGTTTTGGCAAATTTCACTCGAATCATATTTTGAAAATGATATGAACTTTTAAAATAGTTCAACCCAACAGAAAAAAATTACCCCACAGAGAAAATGAAAATATAAAACATTTAAATCAACTATTTTTTGAAACAACAGTGAGTTATGTGCATTCATATGATATCTTCACTGGAATTAAACAAGCAGCAGGGAGGTAAGGAATTAAGATCACCTTTGAAGTTATAAAACTGAATCCCAATTCAAATGGATTTGATTCTTGTACTTTGTTATCAGGGTTATTTGGGCATGGCATGAGATAAAACCATATGACTTAATCTGTTCAAATTTTAAATTTTAAAGAGCTTTGGAGTTATAAATTATGAAGTAAGAAATTAAGATGAAATGTAGCTCTATTTTGATCCATCTCTTTATGCTGATGCGCAGATTTTGTAGTGGTGGCTCTGTTGGTTGTTAAAAATATGGAATCACTTCTGTTCTGGTTAAATAACTAGCCACCTGAGCCCCTCAATTGCCCATATCCATGCTGCCTCAGTAGCACTGGCCAATCTCTCTGGACCTCTCAAACTCCCCCCACCCATTTCAACAGCCAAGATTCAAGGTTCAATGCATGACATGACAGGGGAACCCTTATATCTGACTTTATTGGTCATGCACTCTACTAGTGATAAAAAGTCCACATCTGCTTTTATTCAACAGACACATTCCAAGTAAATGATAGCCACATGCTCCCCTAGGCATTTGGTATACACTGAATTAGACATAACAAACTAACAGATATTGTTTTAGTCTTCATGAAATTCTACAGGAGGATAGAACACTAAGTCAGTCAGGATAAATCAGGTGCATAATTTAAAAACATGTTAAGTAATAAAGAACAAAATATACAATACTGCAAAAGGATAAAGATGGGCCAAATTTATATTGAGGGGAAAGATAAGCCATCACTGGTATATTAGTTAAGACCTGAAAAAAATGAGACGATAGTAACAAAACAAAAAGTGCTTGGGCAAGGCAAACATGTTAGGGATGTTTCTTTGGCTGCTGAGACAAAAAATCGATTTAAGTACAGAAAAGCCAAACCAAGGAAAGGAGTATCAAAGCTATATAACTTACTTTCATGGGTGGAAGCTTCTCGGCTTTGAATATAGGATTGCATTACTTTCTAACTGTGTGGCCTTAGTCATTTGTCTATTCTTCTAGACCTCAATTGATTTGCCACTGCAAATTTTACATTACCTATATCCAGGCAATGAGCATGTAATTCCTATTCATTGCATAGTTCCTGGAATATAGTAGGTGGCTAATCAATCTTTGTCTTGATCTAAATATTCAGTATCTGTAAGAAACTTAAATTCACAAGAAGAAAAATACAAAGAACTCCATAAAAAAGTGGGCAAAGTATATGAATGAACACTTTAGAAAAGAAGACATATGTATGGCCAACAATCATCTGAAAAAAATTAAACAACACTGATCATTAGAGAAATGCAAATCAAAACCACGATGAGATACCATCTCATATGACTCACAATGGCTATTATTAAAAAGACAAGAAATAACAGATGCTGGCATTGTCATAGAGAAAAATGAACGCTTATACTCATTGGTGGGAGTGTACATTAGTTCAGCTGTTGTGGCAGACAGTGTGGCAATTCCTCAAAGTCCTAAAGACAGAAATTCCATTCAACCCTGCAATCCCATAACTGAACACATACCCAAAGGTATGTAAATTGTTCTATTATAAAGATATACGCACCCACATGTATATTACACACTATTCATAATAGCAAAGACATGGAATAAACCCAAATATCTATCAATGACAGACTGGATAAAGAAAATGTGTACACATATACTATGGAATACTATGCAGCCACAAAAAAGCATGAGATCGTGTCCTCTGTAGAGACACAAATGGAGCTGGAGACTGTTATCCTTAGCAAACTAATGCAGGAACAGAAAATCAAATAGTGTATGTTCTCACTTATAAGTGGGAGCTAAATGATGAGAACACATGGATATATAGAAGGTACCAACACACACTGGGGCCTATAGGAGATTGCAGGGTGGGAGGAAAGAGAAGATTGTGAAAAATAACTAATCAGTACTAGGCCTAATACCTGAATAAACGAAATAATCTGTACAACAAAGCCCTGAGACACAAGTTTACCTACGTAACAAACCTTCACATGCTCCCCTGAACTTAAAATAAAACAGAAACAAATAAAAAAATTATTTATTGACATTTGTTTTATGTTCCTCCCCAAAATAAATGATAAATGGTGTCTTTTAGAAGAATAGATTTGTGAAATGAGAATGAAAACACTGTAAATAGTTGTAGTAATGATTATATTTTCAATATTTATGGTAACTACATATAAATACATATGTATTTATACATAAATACATGGTCATTTATATATATATATATATATGTATATATATCCACAAGCATATGTATACATATGTGTATATATATAGAGAGAGAGTTTAGTAGAGTGACTAAGTCAAGATAGATACTAACAAATATTAGTTACCTGCCTACCAATCTTAAATATATTTTCAAGGACATTATGTTATATTGAATAACTCTTCAAAAATGTGGAGTGAGGGCAAGTTATAGACTTGATATCTCAACAGAACGTTTTTCTTTTTCTTTTTCTTTTTTTTTTTTTTTTTGAGACGCAGTCTCGCTCTGTCGCCCAGGCTGGAGTGCAGTGGCCAGATCTCAGCTCACTGCAAGCTCCACCTCCTAGGTTTATGCCATTCTCCTGCCTCAGCCTCCCGAGTAGCTGGGACTACAGGCGCCCGCCACCTCGCCTGGCTAGTTTTTTGTATTTTTTAGTAGAGACGGGGTCAACAAAACTTTTAAGAGTTGACAAAATATATAAAATTTTTAAAAAGGAATCAAAACAATAAACGAAAAGAGTGGACTGTTAAGAAAGAATATGCACAGGATCACTCCAAAACTAAAACATGAGTGTACTAAAGACTGGCCATGTCTAAAGATTAAGTCTCTTTATTCAGTTCCCATCATAGGCCTGGTAGCATAGTAAGTGTGAGAACATGGATCAATAAATTAGAGTGAGCTAATAATCTTCTATGTTTCATTCTCATCATTTTCCTTTACTAAAGTAATGTCTCAAGTTTATAATGGCTGCCCAGTTATAAATTAGATTTATCAGCTTTTCTTAAAGGTAGGTGTGGCCAAGAGAACAATTTTGACCATGAATATATATTATATTTCTTGGCTTGGACATTTTCAGCCATCGGGGTCACTAGACTGTCTCTATAACTCAGATAGAATCCACACTAAGCTGCTATAACAAAAATGATTAAAAAAAAAAACCTCAATATACAGTCAATTGTATTTCTCTCCTATGAAATATTCTGGCTGGCTGGTTACCTGTGCTCCAAAAGATCACTGAGTTTATTTATAGTACAGATTATTATTTCTTCTTCTCCCCCTCATCCTCTTTCTTCCTCATTCCTTCATTTCTCTTTCTCTTTTCCATCATTTATAACTTTATTATATATCTAAAATTTATGCTGATTTACTTAATGTGACTCTCCTGCTTCCATCTCTATGAAGACTATTTTTGGTTGATTTTGAGATCTGCTTTCTATCACATAAGATAAAGACAGAAGTCAAAAATGTATATAGAAATAGAGTTAATTCAAACAAGTAGAAATTGGTACTAGTGGATATTCTTATATTTAAAAGACATGACAGGATTTTGTATGCATATGACAAAAAAAGTCTAGAGATAATGGACATTAAAAACTTAAATGTTATAAAAACACAATAGATGGGGAGATTAACCAAACAGATATGGTTAAAGGGGGAATTAGTGAGTTAGAATATCAAGTCAAGGAACATCCTCAGGATTCAGTATATCAGGTCATGAGAAGTATTAAAGAAATATTAAAAGATTTGGAAGACAGAGGCATAACTAAAATCCAGCTAACAGAGGTTGTAAAAGAAGGATTAGAGAGAACAATGGAAAGGCAATTTTGAATATGTAATTGAGGCGTAGCCAGATAAAGTCAAGTGTTCTGATACAAAATGCAACTTGAAGCATTAATCACAGTACTTAGCATTTAGAAGGTGTCCAACAAACAGGAGATGTTACTATTAGTAGTAGTAAGCTGGAAGAAGTCACAATCAAATTGGAAAGACAGTGTTTGTACAAGGTATCATGTTTGGAATATCAAACTAATCACTTTTCTGTATTTATGATGGAAAAAACATCACATTTCATAACTGATTTTGATTACAATTATTTGACTAGAATGATTTTTTATGATTATAATTTATTAACAAAACACATTTCTTTTGAAACAGATAATTTTCATTCTCCTTTTGCTGGTTGTTGGTTTGTTACATATGCTGACATTATTAAGTAGTAACTATATTAGGAGACAGGTTACAACTATTTTTAAAAAAGTAGTTATTGCTGAGATGGCACACTTTTTGGAGACAGAATCATTATTGAGTTAATAAGCTTTTTGTCAGAGCATGAAATATAAAATTAAAACCTTTGTGCATGAAATGTAAAGAAATTATCACTGAGTAAGTGACTGTTCTGCCTTCTTACACTTCGCAAAAAAAAAAGTCTCTTCAGTTCCTTTTTTCCTATGGGTTTTGTAGTTGTAAAAATAAGGTAAGGTTTGATATATCATGCTCGTCTTTTTTAATTAAGATACAAATGTTGACTTAGAATATGCTTTCATCTAGTATTGTTTTGACAATAAAAGAAAAATTAGAACATCTCTAGCTGGGCAGTGTGAAATTCTAGTAAGCAAGAGGTAAAGAGAAAAAAAAATCTGAATTTTAGTCCAAGCATACCTCAGAGATATTGGAGGGTTCTGTTCCAGACCACCACACCTGTATGCACTGACTTTTTTTTTTAATTTTTAAAAGTTCTTAAAATATATTTTTTTCTACTGGCAGGCAAGTTTTCAATTCATCTGATTGACCTTTGATTGCCATAATTTTCAGAGGTTTTCTCAGAAAGTGTGAGCTAAATACAGCGTTCTCTGCTAATGCACAGAAAATACTGACTTCTCAGAGAATACTCTGAGTCATTTATTGCTAAAATTTGAAAACAAACCTTATTCTTCTTGCAAAAGAAAAGATGACTTATGGAAAATTTTCCAGGGAAAGGCTTACAAATGATTCATCAAAGTTGATGAATATATGTGACCTCCTAAGTGGGGGAGGAGGATCTATTGGTTCAAGGGCACAGAAAGACACAAATTTATGCTGCAGAAAAAATGTGAGTTTGGAAAATTTGCCATTTTGGAAGAAAGAACTGGAGGAGACAGATTTGCAAAACTTTCTAGAGCTTCAAAATATTGAGAGGTACAAAATGGTATTAACTAGGCTGCTGGAAGAAATCTTCCAATCCTTGGAAACAATGCAGAGTGCTTTAGAACTTTACATTATCTCAGACAACCTTAATGTGGAGATAGAAAATATAATCATTTTCTGGCTGATGAAGCCATCAATGGCATACACCTGGCCAAATATGACTTCACTTATTGCAGCACAAGGTCAATGTGAGCTCAAAAATTCAACTCTGGATGTACTGAAAAATCCTGGTTTTCTCTGACACTAGCCTAACAGTATAGAGCAAAGTCAGTATTGAAAGCCCAGAATTTATCTACTGCTATATACCTGTGTGAGTCTCTGGGATTTCAGCACTATATTGCCATCAACACTAAGAGTCAAAATTGATTGGGTTTCAAAAACAACTTGACCAATGTTGTACTAGAGATCTAGTTAAGAATTTCAAAATTGTATTCATGCCAAACAACAGCAGCTTTTTCATTAACATTTATTTTATGTTAGAAATAAAATGTACTTTCTATTTTATTTGCCCAATTAAATGTATTTCTCTTTATCAGGAATGCCAATTAAATTTTACATGAAAAATCAGTAAGAGACAGAAAATTGTTTAGTAAATACATTTATACACCACATGTATATGTCCACTTCAAACAAGTATACTGCATAAATACAATATTTTGCATATATCATCATGTGACATTTTCTGATATTTCAGTCCTAAGCATTCATGATCTCAACTTACTTAAAAACAAATTTGGTAAGTGATTATCACATCTAAAAGCACTTATGACTGCATATACTTATGAAAATTGATATATTTTTTTAAAAAGTACAACCAAATTTTGTATATATTAGGCAGATAAAGTATTACTATTAAAAGCCTGTGTTTATTAGAGACCAAATTGTTTAATGTCTGCAAGCTCCCAATCCGCCATGAATCCTTACCTTTCCCTTCAGTCACTTTATTCTATTATAGAATTCAGTTCTTAAAAGCTGTTTTGTTCTTCTGTGATAAAGAATATGAATAACAATTAAAAAGAGAAGGGATGAAAAACAGACAGAGAGGCCAAAGCAGGCTATTTAAAATTTTTAATTTGAGAGAGACTTCGGAGAACAGTAGAGAGGGGAAAAAAGAGGCGAACAGGGCCAGAACCTATTTGGGTTGAGAATTAAATAACTTAATGCATGTAAAGCACTTAACAATAAAAATCTCAGTTCCTTATACTCATTCTCACTGTTTTCACTGTCATGATGATCATCATCACCGTAACTGAGAATTTGGCGATGGAAATGCAAGAGGCCCTAGGGGAGACATGAGACTTCAGAGAACAAGAGGTGAGAGTATAGAGAAAGGCTCTTGAAAACCATCCTCTGTACCACACATATTGGATTCCCCTCAACGTTCTTGGAGACATTAAAATAACAAATATGTTTATTGTAAATCACAACTTGATGTGATTTGTGTGTGTCCCCATTCAGATCTCACCTTGAATTATAATAATAATTATGCATCAAAGGCAGGGTCAGGTGGAGATAATGGAATCATAGAGGTAGTTCCCCCCATACTGTTCTTGTGACAGTGAATAAGTCTCACAAGATCAGTGGGAATTTCGCTGCACAAGCTCTCTTGCCTGCCACCATGTAAGACGTGCCTTTGCTTCTTCTTTGCGTTCTGCCATGATTGTGAGGTCTCCCTAGCCATGTGGAACTGTGAGTCCATTAACCCTCTTTTATGAATTACCCAGTCTTGTGTATGTCTTTGTTAGCAGCGTGACAACAAACTAACACTCTACTGATTGCAAGTCTAGGATTCTTTGTGTATCTGTCTAAGCAGATATTAGGCCCTAGAAAGCCCCCAGTTTTTATGTAGATTACACTTTGAAAGCTATTTTACTGAATTTGTGACTGAAACTTCAATATACAGCTGCAGTGCACAATATTGTTACCAATGTACTAAAACCAAAATCACATGGAGCAGAGCTACAGGTCAAGAAGGTAAGTGCCATTATGATTCTCAGAAATTTAGCATCATGTTAAAGAACTAGCATGAAGACACATTTAAGTAGAGAATTACATTTCCTCAGCCTAATGAAAATTTACCAAAATTCCCTCATGAAGTTATTATAAACTAGAATTTTTGTTCCAGCATTCATGGAAATCTAGCTTCTTTAAAAATAAGTATACTTTCCATATGCAAGAAGAAGGCATCTTAGTCCATTTGTGTTCCTCTAACAAAATACCTGAGACTTGGTAATTTGTAAACAGAAATTTATTTCTCATAGTTTTGGAAGGTGGAAGTTCAAGATCGATGCACCAGTAGATTTGGAGTCTGCTGAGGGCCTTGTCTCTGCTTCTAAGATGACACTTTGATACTGCATCCTCACAGGGCAGAAAGTGGAAGGATACAAATAATCTAGCTCATTCCCTTCAACCTCTTTTTTAAGGTCAGTAAACTCATTCATGCGGGCTCTAGCTCATGACATAATCACCTCCAAAAGCTTCATCTGTTCATACTATCACAGTGGCTATTATATTTCAACACTCAAATTTTGGGGAACACAATGAGACCCATGGATCTAAGTCCACAGCTTTGGAGTCTATTTCTTCTAAGGATATGGCTGTTTTGGTTGACTTCCAATTGAAAGGCTTTATAACCAGAAGCTATTCCCATTCAGAAAGTAACCTGCCATGTCAGTGATAAGGGAAAAGGATTTGGAATTGTGGTGACTCAAGTGATACAAGGGTGGAGCTTCAGAACCTGAAAAACACCAAACATCACAGGAGTCCAAAGCCACCAATATTTGATTCCTGTGGAAGAGTATCTTCTTTTCTAGAGACTCAACAGAGCTTAATAGATGATGTTTGAAATAATATATGTCAAATTTATAACTATATGACAATGACTAGGTATGTTTCACAAATGTTGATTCTGAAGGAACAGCATGTCACTTGTTAAGACTGGAACAGAAGAGCCAGGTGGAGGTGTTTTTGTGTAGGTGTAGCATAGAATAAAATTGTAGTAAATTTGTAAAAGACGATCCCCTCATAGAATTTTCACTGATAATATAGCTACCTATCTTGAAAATATACTGCAGAAAGCATAGCCTTGGGCATTTGGAAGTAAAACAAATCTCTTCCTGCTTGAAATGTGACTTATCCAATGAGGTTTCTATGTTTGAACAAATGGCCAACCATTGGGCTCTCTTCCCTAAGGCAACCCAGAACTAGTGTTAGAGTCTATGGAAACTAATTTGTTTGCTCTGTGATGGGCTGAGTCACAAGTGGAATCAGCAAAAGCAGCTGCCTATTTATGCACAGATTTTCATAGACTTCAGTCTAGGACAAGTCAAGTTTGCCCCCAGTCAGTCTAATACTTTGAGGTCTATTATTCTAGCAAGAGAAACTACATGTTTTTTCTACCCTCCAAAGTAAAATAATTCAGGGCATACAGAATAGTCTTTGTTCAGCATTAACACCCAGTAGAGAATATACCAATTTTCTATCCAAGTTCTAAACCAATTCATAAATAAGACAAAAGTATAAGCATGCAGGAGGCAAAGTATCACTTTAATTAATGGTAAAGCAGATATTGAAGAATAGAGCATAAGTTCTCAGGAAGCCGAGCTGGGCTTCCTAATACCATATAACAAGACCTAGGCAGCCAACACTGCACCAGAATTGGCCACTCTACACTTTCTTCCAGCAGCAAAACCTACCCTAGAAGGAGCCCAGCACAATGCATGCTTTTTGGGGACAGCTCACTCTCAGGACAAAGGGAGAATCAAATATTTTCTATGTTTGATAGGATCTTCTTTTTAAAGTCATTGATTAAAATTTGAAACTTTTCCTCCCTAGGAAGTAATGAATGAGAGATGAAGAGAAGCCAACAGAGTTAATGGAAGCAAATATGTCACAGTGTTAGGCCATACCCACTCCCTCCATAGTTTTCCCCACTGGAAGCACAGTTTTGCAAAGAGAAAGGGCTAAAACGCAGAATATACATTTCTTGTCTAGGAGAAATCCATTTACAAGATTTAAAGTATTTTCCAGATACACCATTACCAGGCATCATCAAGTTGAGCTTAGCTATGAAGATGCTTGATTGTACCCCTTTGCAGAGGTTTGGATAATTTATTCACGAGGGAGATATGACAGGGACACTGTTATTAATGTGGAAGTATGTTATTAACGTGGGAGTGTGTTGTTAATATGAGAGTCATCCGGGGAGAAACGAAGTGCAGAGACAGTCGACCTATTTCTGGTCATCCGTATCTCAGTACACAGAAAGGCAAACACTGACTGAAATATATTTGGCTCTCATTTGCTTGTAATTAATATTTTTCATTATAATGATAGATTATTTGATTTAATTGTTTTCTCAGCTTGCCAAATCATTTTGAGATGGGCAATACGGCAGTACAAGATATCTAGACGCATCACCACACATTACTGATTTGAGAATTGATTGGGATATAAGAAATGAAGTGCAAATTAAATAGATTTTGCAGTGACTTTTTCCCAGAGACCAAGGAAAGGGAGTTCTTTGTACTGAAATGAGTGTTGTGGGGTCCATATTAAATGAGGCATAGGAATAAGCCTGTCACAACCTGCAATGTATTGTTCATTCCTCTACCCAGGGATAAAACAGCCTCACTTGGGTGGTGCCAACTCAACACACCATCTGTCAAACACATGCAAATACCAATTTCTTTTATTAAAAGATAATGATCTCACATCCACTCATTTAATATTCAAAATTCACCCAACAGCCAGCACAATTTTTCATGTTTATTTGGGAAAACTCTGACAAAGGCCATTCCTTTCCTTCCTCCTTTATTGCTCTTGAAAGTCTAATTTCCCCCGATGAAAATCAGTTTTTCCAATGATAGAAGAAAAGTAATTAAGTATGTTCACTTCGTAGCTAACTTATCTCATTGCCAACCATCTAAATAGCTGAATAACTGTGTCAGGACAAAAGCAATAACATAGTGATATGGGTAACAGGAAATTAGGGGCACATGATTTGTCCCTCTGGATACAGCCTGGCATTGACTTTTATATGACCAGAATGGGTATAATGACTCATATTTATTGCCCCGTGAGTCGTGCCCTTCCCCATCACACACTGATGCAAGCAGAACTGAAATAATCAAAAGCCAAATGTGTGCCAGGGTCTTCTCCATCTGTCTGAACTAGAAAACCAGAGACCAAAGTGTTTGGCAAACAACGTTCTAAACATAGCTTTCGTATTTTGGTTTAATTTTTAAGCTTCGTTTAAGATGAAGATTTGCCACAGAAGGTTTTGTTTAAAATGGGACCACTGTTTAACTTGTACATTTTAATGAAAATCTAAGGAAGAAATGAAAATTCACATAGTTCATGTCTATTGAAAGAAAACTGGCTAATCATACTGTGAGGTCTTTCAGTCATCTAGTTTTATAATTGGATAGGGAACACTCGGAATTCATAAGTGGAAAACCTGTTCTGAAGTAGGTATCCTTTGAAATGGACTCTTCAACACGCAGAAACTGCAGCAGTGCTGTTCACTGGCATTCCACAAAGGCCTTGGAGTGGGTGCACCTACACACACTGGTTTCCTTGTCTGTTTGGGTCATCGTCTCCTGAAGGATCAGACTGAAAGTATGTATTCTCTCTCCTCACATAATCTAAGACCTATGCAACCATGCCATTCACATAAAATTGTCTGCTGCTTACCATGCTTCAAGTCCAAAATGAATTTTATAGACCTGTGCTGCTAATAGAGAAGCAAATATGTGCATTTTTTAATGAGCAAGGTTGATTTTTAAGAAAATTACTCACAAATATTTGTTTAAAAAAATCTTCTATATGGTACATGGCCACTTCTATAGGCATTCATGAAGTGTGTACTTGCTGGGTGCCTTTGGTAATGCCTTTCTACTCTAGAAAACTTGCCAGAGTATATATATGGGTGGTATTGTTTAAACATAATAATGTACTGTGATTAAGTGTTTGGAAAAATTAACGTATAACATATTATCAAAATAATTCCTTGCTGCACCTCTTACATCTCATAAAACATGATTGTGTTCACATAAGGCTATGTAGACACAATTTATCTTCTTGTCTGAGGGGTGCCAGGTATATTTCATCTCTGCTAATTCTGCTTCAAAAAGTATAAAACCCAAAATAATATCTCTATTTAATTTATTCAAGTTTGCTCCTACTCTACTCTTGGACAGACATAACACTAATGGAAAGGAATTCTATAGATTCACACCACTTAATATTTTCTGAGTTTGCTTAAAATTTTCGTGGTTATCTTTTCCTCCAAGCCTATTGCCAATAGATGCAGAAGAAGACGTAAATAATATATTTAGGGTGGGTAAAACACAGTTGCTGAGCTATAAGTAGAGAGAAATTACTGTCCAAACCAGGTCACGTTTGAGGGTGAATGGAACACATTATAATTAAACCCAAAACAAGTGGCAAAATCAGAGCAATTCTGGCCCCACTGTGTGACCTAGTGAAGAGCATTATCAAAATACCGCACTTAGCAGTTAATCTTCCATGAATGGCTTTACTGTGGTTCTTTCTCTCTCTCTCTCTCACACTCTCTCAGTTGTGCTTTTTTACGGCTTGGCTTGATTTCTTCCATGGCTGGATTCATGGACTCACAGCATGAGTTAGAGCTTTACAGTTTCTCTCTGGCACTCATATGTGCTTGTTGCTGCTTGGCTTATTCTTCCGGGAGACAAAATTACTACCAGCATTGAATCCTTCTGGCTTAGAAGCAGGGAGGCAACTTCTCTTTCCTCCAAGGCTATATAATAATCCCAGGAAGTACTAATTGATGCTGCTTTGGTTACATGCACATCCTGAAATCAAACAAGGAGGCAGGGATTTTGCTCTCTGCTTCTCATCACCAAAACAATGGGAGAGTGGGGTGCATAATCAAGCGTTACGTGAGGACCAAAGAGGCGGCAATTCAGGACAGGTGTAGCATTACAAATATTCAGCCTTTCAGGATAACACAAGGTGTGAAAACACAAATATTTCGTATTTTAGGATGACACACCTAAGTTATGTTTGTTTCTGAAAATAAAATACTTGCTGTTTTTAGTATACTATGTTGTCTTCTCCACACATAAAGATAATAAATGATGACAAGTTTTAGGCAACATATTTTTTAATAGATTTCAATTTGTTCTAATTTTAGTGGTCTTATTGATGTGGTTCTCCGTATGCTATTTGACAGTGATGTATTGCTTTATTAAGACGCTGGATTTTGTTAGTTTCTTCCTTTCTGTGTTAATAATTGAACCATAGTCAAATCACTGGATATAAAGACTTTGGCTGGCAGTTTTTCAGGTGAAGCGTAGTCTTTTGTAGGTTTAGACTATAAGCCAATACTTTTTCAATTTTCTCAATACAAAGGAAAAAAAAAAACCAAAACCTTCTAAACAGGAAACAAAATCCAAGTTGTTGCATTGACTATTTTTTTCTGTATGTTTTTTATTATTATACTTTAAGTTCTGGGATACATGTGCAGAAAGTGCAGGTTTGTTACACAGATATACATGTTCTATGGTAGTTTGCTGTACCCATCAACCCATCATCTATATTGGGTAATTCTCTTAATGCTATCCCTCCCCTAGCCCTTTAGCCCCTGACAAGCCCCAGTGTGTGATGTTCCCCTCCCTGTGTCCCATGTGTTCTCACTGTTCAATTCTCACTTATGAGTGAGAACATGGGGTGTTTGCTTTTCTGTTCCTGTGATAGTTTGCTGAGAATGATGGTTTCCAGCTTCATCTGTGTCCCTGCAAAGGACATGAACTCATCCTTTTTTTATGGTTGCATAGTATTCCATGGTGTATATGTGCCATATTTTCCTTATCCAGTCTATCATTCATGGGCATTTGGGTTGGTTCCAAGTCCTTGCTATTGTGAACAGTGCTGCCATAAACACACATGTACATGTGTCTTTATGGTAGAATGATTTATATTCCTTTTGGTTTATACCCAGTAATGGGATTGCTGGATCAGATAGTGTTTCTGGTTCAAGATCCTTGAGGAATCGCCAGTCTTCCATGATGGTTGAACTAATTTATACTCCCACCAACAGTGTAAAAGCATTTCTGTGTCTTCACATCCTCTCAAGCATCTGTTTCCTGACTTTTTACTGACTGCCATTCTAACTGATGTGAGATGGTATCTCATTGTGGTTTTGATTTGCATTTCTCTAACGACCAGAGATGATTATATTTTTTTCATATGTTTGTTAACCACATAAATGTCTTCTTTTAAGAAGTGTCTGTTCATATTCTTTGCCTAATTTTTGATGTGGTTGTTATTTTCTTATAAATTTGTTTAAGTTCCTTGTAGATTCTGGATATTAGCCCTATGTCAGATTGATAGATTGCAAAAATTTTCTCCCATTCTGTATGTTGCCTGTTTACTCTGATGATAGTTTCTTTGGCTGTGCAGAAGTTTTTTAGTTTAATTAAATCCAGTTTGTCTGTTCTGGCTTTTGATGCTATTCCTTTTGGTGTTTTAGTCATGAAGTCTTTGCCCTTGCCTATGTCCTGAATGCTATTGCCTTGGTTTTGTTCTAGGGTTTTTATGGTTTTAGACCTTACCTTTAAGTCTTTAATCCATCTTTAGTTAATTTTTTTATAAGGTGCAAGGAAGGGGTCCAGTTTCAGTTTTCTGCATACAGGTAGCCAGTTTTCCCAACACCATTTATTAAATAGGGAATCCTTTCCACATTGCTTGTTCGTCAAAAAGATCCACAAAGGTAAGGAAAAACTACTATTATCTGGTTCTTACAACACTAAAATTAAGTAGAGACAGATAGAGACATATTAACAGATTAAATGTGAGATAACAGAGAAAAATGTAGGAAGACTAAAGTTTAGCAATTATAATTGTATTAGTAGTCAATTTGTTTTGAGTTCTTAATCTAATTTATGAATGTGTTAAACTTCTTAGGTTCAATATTATAATTTATACAAGGGTATATTACCCACACTTTATACATGAGGAGACAAGAGAAATTAAGAAATTTATCCAATGTTACACATCTGTAAGTGGCAAACAGATTCAAACTCACAACATTCTGGCCCAAGATCCAAGGAGCTTTAGACTGACTTTATCTACACAACAGAAGTCACATACGCCACAAAAGATCCAGGCTAATGAGGGCAAGACAGAGAGAGGGTGTTATGGTGCTTACCCCATGGTAGGTTTAAATGTCTGTTCTCAGCACTCTATTTCAGCATCTTATGGGAAAAGGTGTGTGTCTTCATCTCTACATCCCCAGTCTAGCCAAGTAACTATCGCATAGTACATATCAAGTCAATGAGCTAAAGAATGAATGAATGAATACATAATGTTCTACTAGCCTATATTCTCACACAAATATTACTTTGAATAATTCTGTAGTATAGAAAAAAGCATCCTAAGATTTGAAACAATAGCAGATACCAAACTGAAATGTCATTTTTAAATTTTCAGTGTAAGAATAAAATTTAGTGATAATTCTTATTAGATTTAAAATACAATTATTTGAGCAGTAATTTGTAGTTCTCTTTGTAGAGATCTTTCACCTGTTAGCTGTATTCCTAGGTGTTTTTGTTGTTGCTGTGTTTTTTGTTGTTGTTGTTTTGTGGCAACTGTGAATGAAAGTTTATTCCTGATTTGATGCTTGGTTTTACTGTGGTTAGTGTATAGGAATGTCAGTGATTTTTGCACACTGGTTTTGTATCCTGAGACTTTGCTGAAGTTGTTTATCAACTTAAGGAGCTTTGGGGCCAAGAATATGGGGTTTTCCAGATATAGGATCATAGCGTTTGTAAACACAGATAATTTGACTTTCTCTCTTCTTATTTGGATGCCTTTATTTCCTTCTCTTCCCTGATTGCCCTGGCCAAGACTTCCAATACTATGTTATATAGGAGTGGTGAGATAGGAGTGGTGAGATAGGGCATCCTAGTTTTGTGCCATTTTTCAAGGGGAATACTTCCACCTTTTGCCCATTTGGTATGACGTTGGCTATGGGTTTGTCATAGATGGCTCTTATTATTTTGAAGTATATTCCTTCAATACCTAGCTCATCGAGAGATTTTAACCTGAATGGTTGTTGAGCTTTATTGAAATCCTTTCCTGTTTCTATTGAGGTAATCATGTGGTCTTTGTCTTCAGTTCTGTTTATGTAATGAATCACATTTATTGATTTGCATGTGTTGAACCAAACTTGCATCATGGGGATGAAGTCTACTTGATCATAGTGGATTCACTTTTTGATGTGCCTCTAGATTTGGTTTGCCAGTATTTTGTTGATGATTTTTGCACTGATGCTCATCAAATATATTAGCCTGAAGTTTTCTGTTTTTGTTCTATCTCTGTCAGGCTTTGGTATCAAGATGATGCTGGCCTCATAGAATGAGTTATGGAGGAGTCTCTCCTCCTTAATTTTCTGGAATAGATTCAGGAGGAATGGTACCAGCTGTTCTTTGTATATTTGGTAGAATTCAGCCGTGAATCTATGTGCAAAGAGTTCAGAGATGACACAAACAACTAGAAAAACATTTCATGCTCATGGATATGAAGAATCGACATCATTAAAATCATCATACTGCTCAAAGCAATTCATAGATTCAATGCTATTCCTATACAGCTATCAATGACATTCTTCACCAAAAAAAAAAGCTATTTTAAAATTCATATGGAACCAAAAAAGAGCTCAAATAGCCAAGGCAATTCCAGCGAAACTGGAGACATCACGTTACCTGATATCTAACTATACTACAGTGCTACAATAACCAAAGCAGCATGGTACTGATACAAAAAAAGACACATAGACAAATGAAAGAATAGAGAACGGAGGAATAAGACTGCACACCTGCAACTTTCTAATCTTCAACAAACCTAACAAAAGCAATGGGGGAAATGATTTCCTATTCAATGAATGGTGCCTGGATAACTGGCTAACCATATGCAGAAGATTGAACTGGATCCCCTCCTTACACCATATACAAAAATCAACTCAAGATTGATTAAAGACATAAATGTAAAACCCCATACTATAAAAACCCTGGAAGACAACCTAGGCAATACCATTCAGGTCATAGGCATGGGCAAAGATTTTATAATGAAATGCCAGAAGCAATTGCAAAAAAAGCAAATATTGACAAATGGTATTTAATGAAACTAAAGATCTTATGCATATCAAAAGAAGCTATCAAAAGAGTAAACAGACGACCTACAGAATGGGAGAAAATTTTTGCAAACTATGCATCTGACAAAGGTCTAATATCCAGCATCTATAAGGAACTTAAATAAATTTACATGTAAACAACCCCATAAAAAAGGTAGGCAGAGGACATGAACAGTTTCTTTCCAGAAGAGATATATTTAGCCAACAATCTTATGAAGAAAAGCTCAATATCACTGATCACTAGAGAACTGAAAATACAAACCACAATGAGATACTATCTCACACCAGTCAGAATGGTAATTAATAAAATGTCAAAAGAAAACAAAAATCAAAAACACAGATGCTAGTAAAGTTATGGAGATAAAGAATGCTTATACACTATTGGTAAGAGTGAAACTTTGTTCTGCCATTATGGAGGACAGTGTGGTGATTGTTCAGATGGAACCCCACAATCCCATTACTGGCTATACACCCAAAGGAATATAATTCATTCTATTATAAAGATACATGTGCACTCATGTTCAATAGTAGCACTATTCACAACAGCAAAGACAGAATCAACCTAAATGTCCAACAATGATAGACTGAATAAAGAAAATGTGGTACTTGTTGACCATGGACTGCTATGCAACCATAAAAAGAACAAGATCATGTCCTTTGCAGGGAGATGGATGGAGCTGGAGACCATTATCTTCAGCAAACTACTCAGAAACAGAAAACCAAATACTACATGTTGTCACTTGTAAGTGGGAGCTAATGATGAGAACACATGGACACACAGAGGGGAACCACACACACTGGGGCCATTCAGAGGGTGGAAGGTGGAAGGAGAGAGAGGATTAAAAAAAAAAAAAAACTAATGGGTAAAAGGTTTAATACATGAATGATGAAATCATATGGGCAGCAAACCCCTATGACATATTTTACCTATGTAACAAACCTGCACTGGCACCCACGAACTTAAAAGTTAAAAAATAAACAAAAATAAAGTTGTGCCAATCACTTAAAATATCGCACTAAATTTAACAGGAAATCTTTGAGTGGATATTTATTATAAATTAAAAAGCTTAGGCTCAGCACGGTGGCTCACGTCTGTAATCCCAGCCCTTTGGAAGGCTGAGGCGGACGGATCGCCTGAGGTCAGGGGTTCGAGACTAGCCTGGCCAACATGGTGAAACCCCATCTCTACCAAAAATACAAAAAATAACCAGGTGTTGTGGCGGGTGCCTATAATCCCAGCTACTCGGGAGGCCAAGGCAGGAGAATAACTTGAACCCAGGAGACAGAGGTTTTAGTGCACCAAGACCATGCCACTGCTCTCCAGCCTGGGCGACAGAAGGAAACTGTCTTAAAAAAAAAAAGCCTAAATGGCCTAAAAATACCTTTGAAACATTGTATAGATACACGAAGCAGTTATTATGTTTCAGTGATGGGAGTTTAATGGTCTTCTCATACATTAAACGTACAATATTTAGATTGAAAACAATAAAACAGAAATATTCTGTTATCTGCTCACAGATCTTTTCACTGCATAAGTATTTATATTAACAATAGGAATTATCATGTAATTGTATACTATTTCAACATGATAATCACTTAAGTCTCACTCGGGTCAAAGAGGTTGCTCCTGAATCTAAGTCTGCACACTCTGTCATCCATAGAGAAATGCTGGCTAGCCGCAAAATGTCACCTGAACTTAACAACATTTTGCAGGATGTGATTAAAATTAACAACCACATTAAAGTGCATGCCGTTAACTCATGTATGTTTGTGCAGCTCTGTGAGGAGATGGACACAGAGCACACATGTCTTCTCTTATACACAGAAGTGCGATGGCTTTCTAAAAGTAGATCACTGGCCACAATTTTCGAGTTGTAAGAGTCACTCCAGAGACGACTTTTACAAAAACAGCACTGGCAGCACATTTCAGTGACACAGAATGGGTCGCAAAACTTGCTTACTTGTGTGACATATTCAACCTGCTCAACAAACTCGATCTGTCATTTCAGGGGAAAATGACAACTGTGTTAAAGTCAACAGATAAAGCGGCTGCATTCAAAGCCAAACTGGAGTTATGGTAGTGATGAATGAACATTGGGATTTCTGACATGTTTCAAACATTAGCAAAGATTTTGAAAGAGACTGAGCCAGGACTTTCTTTGCCCCAAGTGGTGCATGGTGACATATATCAGCTTTCAAAAGAGTTTGAACATTACTTCCCAACCACAAAAGAACCCCAAACTAAGAAGGGATGGATGTGCAACCCATTTGTGAATAAGACAGGTGAATCGGCTTTGTCCGCGCCGGAAGAGGATCAACTGCTTGAGATTGCAAATGACATTGGCCTTAAATGTATGTTTGAGACAATTTCAATGTCTCCATACATTTTGGATTAAAGTCAAGGCAGGGGGATATCCTGAAGTTTCCACAAAAGCACTGAAAAGCCAGCTTCCATTTCCAACATCCTACCTTAGTGAAGCAGGGTTTTCTGCAGTGACAGCAACCACAACGGGATTATGGAGTACACGGGACATAAGCAACACAATTCGGGTGTCACTCTCTCCCATCAGCCCAAGATGGGGATCATCTCTTTCCAGGAAAACAAGCTCAGGGACCCCACTGATTCTACATTATGGTGAGTTGTATAATTCTTTCCTTCTTTTTTTTTTTTTTTTTTTTTTTTTTTTGAGACGGAGTCTCGCTCTGTCGCCCAGGCTGGAGTGCAGTGGCCGGATCTCAGCTCACTGCAAGCTCCGCCTCCCGGGTTCCCGCCATTCTCCTGCCTCAGCCTCCCGAGTAGCTGGGACTACAGGCGCCGCCACCTCACCCGGCTAATTTTTTGTGTTTTTAGTAGAGACGGGGTTTTGCCGTGTTAGCCAGGATGGTCTCGATCTCCTGACCTCGTGATCCGCCCGTCTCGGCCTCCCAAAGTGCTGGGATTACAGGCTTGAGCCACCGCGCCCGGCCGAGTTGTATAATTCTTTCCTTCTATATTACAATAATAACAGAATTAAAGTGCAAAATAAAGGTATTGTTCTTCAATCATCCCCAAACCATCCCCTGCCCTTGAGTCAATGGAAAAATTGTCTTCCCTGAAACCAGTCCCCAGTGCCAAAAAGATTGGGGACCACTGCTTTAAATCACCACAGATTGCATACGGTACTTTCTGTGGATGCAAATGGAGTGATTTCTTTTCTCCCCTTTATAAACGGTCATGGCTGACACTCCTATAACGAAAGACAGGATAACAAGAGAAAAAAATAACAAATATATTACTATTACGTGCACACATGCATGTGCATGGGAATTGTTTAAATTATGAACTCGAAGATGGACCAGATGGCTTATTCACAGAAGAAGGAGAGTGGGGAAGTGAACTGGCCCATTGTTCAGACCATATGGTTCACTGGAAGAAAGGTTTCTTACTAGGCCAATAAGGTCTCTCAGGCAGTCTGTTGGAGCTGTTCACAGAAGATAGATTAAAAAGTCTATCTGGGCATGGTGGAGACCCCCTAGTCTTTTATCTTTTTTGGTGGCTGATCTTTCCAGGTTATTTGGCGACATTCCTAGGGAGGGTGGCTTAAAATAACTGCATTTCTTTTGGAAAGAAGTTTTCTCAGATAAGAAAATTCTAGAGGGAGCTTCTCCTAGTGCTTTCAGAAAGGGTCAGAAAGACAGGGGCACAGAGGAAAGGTCATAGAGAGACCGTGGTCCTGAGGTTTATTTCTGAGCCCTTGCAATTTTCAAAGCACGCAGAGTGTCAAGGCACCATATTTTGGGGAATTGCTGACTTGGCAAAACAATCATTGCCACATATGTTTATAAAAAACTGATTATTTTTGTTAACACTTCTACCACTTGCTTCATCATTCAGGCAGATGTTTTGGAGGACCTACTTTGAAAAGTCATTTTATTCATTCATTCAATGCCTTGCAGGGCTTAATGCTTATGAACCCACTTCTTGTATGTACACCTAGAAGTTCTTCATAAAATCAGCCCCCTAGAACAGCCTATCCATTCTCCCCCAGTGACTTAGAACTGTGTTAAAGAACAACATTGATCATTTATGTACCTGGATTGTACAGTGCACATCCAGACAAACAGCAATACTTCAAACATTCTGGGACAACAATGCTAGAAACGTTTGTCTTCTCCTAAGAGATTGCATTATCAACAGTGTATCATGGAAAAATCATAATAATATGGAATATTATTTGTCTACGTATGTAATCATTTGAAATATTTGAGTGGTTTACTTTAAGCATTGTAAGTTCTGCTAATATAAAGGTAGACATCAATTTTAAATATGTTAAAATTCAACACTTACAGCATTTCAAGTTCCTGGATGATGATTAATTTGTCTATATGACATATTATAAGCTGGAAATGTCTTACCAGTTCCACACTTCATTGTTATAATTACATCATTTAAATTTACCTATAGTTACTCAAGCTCAGAGCACTATAATAAAAACTTCAATTTCCAATGTGATTTTTAAGTTTTTTTTGTTTCTTTGTTTTAATGTAGACTTACAGGGGGAAAAAATCAACAATTGTTTTTAAGGAGATATTTGAATGATGTCACCCACTATTTCGTTCTCTGAAACGATCACATTGTGTGTAAAATACATTTAGCAGAAAAATGTTGACTGGAAAGAAGCTTTAAGTACTCAGTTTCTATTTTGAACTTTAGTAGCTAGATTCTAATAATTTTAAAATCAGTGCAGACCCTTCTTGAATGTTCTCCAGAACTCCCTCTAGACTTTTACTATGTAATGTTTTTTTCCAGAAGCGTCAGACTACTAGCTATTCTTGAAAATGCCTGGTTTGCTTTGCAGTGTAAAATAGATGGTTTTGCTTGCTGCACATTCGAGGAAATGAAATTTCACTACTGGAGTATTTTTTCTACTGAATCAATAGCAACCTTGAGTTGCTAGGAAAAATTTCATTATGTGAAGGCATTTTGAAAAATATAAAGCATTTTATAAATATCATTGTTAAGCAGAATAATTTGAAAGTCTTTTCTGGAACCAAAAAGGCATTGACACCTATTTGTAACTTAATTGAACACCAAGATGTATTTTATTTTTCTTGTTCAAAATGGGATAATGAATATTATTTAGTTTGTCATACTGCATCATACGAAGATGGGAAATGAGAAAATAATCTAGAAAAAAACTCCCAAAATATCATAATCAGTCCATTTTAGCAATGATTTCAAATATTATTGCAATACTCATCAAAATAGCATTTCAGTGGTTTTCTAGAATGAGTCTCACAGACTACAACATGGAGGTATTCAAAACACATATATTTATGTTTCCAAATATCCAATATTCTGCCAGGCATTCTAGAAGAGAGAAACAGCCTACACAACATGTTTTCTGCATGTAGGAGTACTCTTTTTGAGGAAATAGGGCAATATAAAATAGTTTATAAATGACAAATGGAAATATATATCAAATTGCATTACTTACCTTCAAAGTGTTTAAGGCTGTGTCATAAACGACTTACCAGACAGTTGTGATATTTTTGCAGCAGAAGTGAGTATTTTCCCAATGAAGGGTATTTTGATCAAGGAAGATGAATATTCCAACAGCTCCATCTCTCTTGCCTTGAAGGATCTCTTTCCTAGGGATGATACTTATTTTAGAATAACCATGTCTTGTACCTGTAGCACAACCTGACCTAAAGACATCCTTTACTGAAGGACAGATTTTCACTGACTGAGTAATTGTTTTTCTTTACTGGCTCGTGACATTTCACCCTGTAAAGCTACTGTGTTAGTCCATTCTCAGGCTGCTATGAAGGAATAACCAAGACCGGGTAGTTTATAAAGAAAAGAGGTTTAAATGGCTCACAGTTTCACATGGCTGGGTAGGCCTTAGTAAACGTACAGTCACGGCAGAAGGCACGTCTTCACAGGGTGACAGGAGAGAGAATGAGAGCCAAGCAAAAGGGGAAGTCTCTTATAAAACCTTCAGATCTCCTGAGAACTCACTCACTATCACGAGAACAGCATGGGGGAAAACACTCCCATGATTTAATTATCTCAATCTGGTCCTGCCCTTGACAAGTGGGAATTATTACAATTCAAGGTGAGATTTGGGTGGGAACACAGAGCCAAACCGTATCTACTACTTTAGTCATTGTGAAAATGCTGATAATTAGCACTGTATTTCTAGAAAATTCAAAGTCTGTAATAGAAAGTGGAACCATGATCAGAAGTTACACTAATTTTATACTGTTGTTTCAGTCCATTCTGGCATTGGGTAAGAGACCGGTTAATTTATAAAGTAAAGATGTTTCATTGGCTTCCAGTTCTACAGGGTGTACCAGAAGTGTCGGGTCTGCTTCTACTTCTCATAAGGGCCTCAGGAAGTTCCAGTCATGGCAGAAAGTAAAGGTGGAGGAGTGCATTACATGGCTACAGTGGGAGCAAGCTGTGGGGGAAGGAGGATGCCACACTCTTTTGAACAACCAGATCTGGCATCAACTCAGAGCGAGAACTCACTCACTACTGTGAGAAGGGCACAAAGCCATTCATGAGGGATCTACCCCATGATCCTATACCTTCCACTATTCTCCACATTCAATATTGGGAATTACATTTCACCTTGAGGTTTGGATGGGACAGACATCCAAACTACATCAACTACGTATTTTTAAAAAATAAATCCCAAGTTATTTAGTATTTTTTGAATATGAAAACAGTCTTCACTGTGAGGGGGTAAAGGGAGGGATGGCATTGGGAGAAATACCTAATGTAGATGACGGGTTGATGGGTGCAGCAAACCACCATAGCACATGTATACCTACGCAACAAACCTAGACGTTCTGCACATTTATCCTAGAACTTAAAGTATAATAAAAATAAATAAATATTATTTTTTTAAAAAAAGTCTTAAGTTTTTAATAAATTAATTTGCAAATTTACAGAGAAACTTTTAACCTTAGATGATTTGTTTCTGGGATGGGGACAGCTGAATCACTAGTAAGTCAATAACGTAGATTTAAGGTAACTAATTTACTCTGACACAACTAAAGAATGTGTACACAGACACAGACTTTTGAGAGAGGAAGAGAGCAAGCAAATAATAAAGATTTGACTATTATAACAGAAGAATTCTACATTTATCTTATCACTTTGAAATTTTCAAGAGGCCTTTGATATTGACCATAATTCTCTACTAAGCATCCATTTGAGTACAGACATTGCAATTATTCTTGTGAATATGCACTTCATTACAATGTAAAGTCCTATTTTGCTACTTCTGTCATGTATTTGAATTTTCAAGTTTAATAATAATCTGATAGCAGATGACAATAAATATAAACCACACACTGTAAATTTGTCTGCTCCCTTGTTTGTTAAATCCCTCACATTTGTTTAACTTCTTAGTAAGAAACAATCTGATAAACACTTAAATCCCATTCTCTTATTTTCTAAAGAGACACATTCTAATCAATTGTAATTTAGTAACACTTCCTACTATATCAAAATCTCTAAAAAGGAGAAAAGAGTAACACACATGCCTTGTTTGCCACTATACTTCTTAAAGTTCCTAGAATGTAGTAAATTCTAGATTAATATTTATCAATTGTTTATTTAGATGGTTGGATGATTTGCCAGAGTTGATGCAAGCAATACAACCACAATGTGTCTTTCAAGGCAGCCAATAATATCTTTTATTATATGGAGGCTAGAGGAAAAGTGAATGTGGACATGGTTCAATTTATGCCTCTTTCTTACTGCAAATTTGCCAAGCTCAGCAATCACCCTCATTTGCTTTAATCCAAAGATATGAATCTGTCCCTTTCTTCTTTAAATCCAGTTCCATTACCCGCATTTTAAATTTCATCTCCTACCGTCTCTAAGACCAGGCTAAACTATGTGATCTCCTCTCCATCATTTGTGTTGCTTTGCTCCCTTTACTGAATTCATTCTTTTAACCAATAAATATGCCCTCATCCCCTCGTTTGAGCCTGTGATTCCTTCCATAAAGCTCCCTCTTCTCCCCTTGCATTGAACCTTCTGTGGAGCTGTCTACTCTGTGGTACTTACTCCCCTACTTCTCTTTCCTTATTCAAAAAACACTCAAAAATTTGCCCCCAACATCCATTTGAAGTTACTCTCAAGTCATTCCCAAAATTGTAAAGTTTCAAAATGAATGAATACTTTTCCTCCCCTGTATTATTGCCAGTGCCAATAGCAAAACACTCCTTGTCCTCTTCAAACTCTCTCTTCCCCTGTTACTGACACAATATTTCCTTCCAGGTCTCTGGCCACTTTTCCTCTATTTAAGGGTCTTCACCAATCATTGTAAGTTATTTGTGTGCTTTTCTTATATCCCACTCTTAACTTTCACGTATTGGTATTTCTTAGGCTTCTGTCTTTAACCCACTACTGTTTTCATTCTATAAACTTTCCCCGGGTGGTCTCATCTACTCCCATCATTTCAAGTACTCCCTCAGGGAAACTCAGCCTTTCTATGCAATAGTTTCCCCATACGCATTGCAGAAAACACTAAGATAGCTTTTTAATCTCTGGGAACCACCTGTTCACACTCCACAGGAAGTAGAAGGAAAAAGGCATCCATATAATTGCCTTTGTTAATATTTTGAAGTAATATTGCATGACCATATCTTTTGCCAAAAGACACCTGAACATGTAGTCCTTCCTGGGAAGCCACTGCTTAGCAACACTATCCAAAGGAAGGAGCAGCCACACTTATAGTGACAGCACTTTCTGCCGTAATTATACCGTCCTCATTCTAAAGCTTCTATGCTTGGGATTTGGATGCATACACATTTCTTATTCTCTGAGACAGAGAATAAGACCAGATATCTGAAATTTTACTGTAGTAAGGCTCATTCTTATTTTATAACTCAGGTTAGTCTATAAGCTCACCAAGGTGTTATAACACATATATTTAAGTAAGGATCTCTTACCATGAATTTAACCCAGATACTATATGTTTAGGAATGTTCATCATATGTTCATCATTCTTTCTTGCTATTCCTTCTTAACTTTTGTCCTTGAAAATATAAAATTCCAAAGATCTTATTTTCCCCCAACATAATCTATCTATTCTATGGAATGGCTCTAGTCCTTATTTTCAATTTACTACAAAACTCATACTTCAAGGTCATCTTAAGGAGGTTTAAACAATACCTTCTGTGACTTTTGGACTCGATGCTGAGGAGTGTGTTGGTTTGATTCTCAGGTGTCAGCCATTCTCATCGAGTTTGATCTAATGAACTTGCAAATGTTTTCCACAGAAGCTGGACAGAAAAAAAGAAATTTAGTAACATTTAGAAAGTGCTACTGCAGACTTACAAGTTCTGGTGAGATAACTATTTGAGAACTATCACATGAGTGCAGAAATTAAGCTTAATATTGGATGACAGCCGGGCGTGGTGGCTTACGCCTGTAATCCCAGCACTTTGGGAGGCTGAGGCAGGCGGATCACGATGTCAGGAGTTTGAGACCAGGCTGACCAACATGGTGAAACCCCGTCTCTACTAAAAATACAAATACTAGCCAGGCATGGTGGTGTGTGCCTGTAATTCCAGCTACTCAGGAGGCTGAGGCAGGAGAATCACTTGAACCCGGGAGGTGGAGGTTGCAGCCAGTCGAGATTGCGCCACTGCACTCCAGCCTAGGAGACAGACTGAGACTCTGTCTCAAAAAAAAAAAAAAAAAGAAGTAAAAAGAAAAATTCGATTAGAAATTGCAATTCAACTGCAACTACCTTCAGAATACATAGAACCACAACATGAATAACACAGGAGATGTCTACAATGCTGGAAAACCCATCAGTGAAAGCTTTATAAAATGAAACGAGAGGACATTCATTCTAACATTTACTTGTTCTCTTAGACAAAACTACTTGTACACATAGCAATTGAAGAGTAAAAAAAAAAATAAACTTTAGTCTCCCCTTTGAGCCTTTAAGTTGGAAAATATTTGCATGGCTGACTAGGGCAAGCTCTTTCCTCCTCTCTTCATTTTCCATACACACTCCTTCAGTAAACGTGTAAATACTATAGGTTTTTCTAAACTTTTATCCTCAGATCTAACCTTTCATCAAAAATCTAGTCATGAAATAATTTCTGGAAGTTGGGAATCTCTTCTTGTGAATATATTGCCATCATAGGGGACATCTTTCAGCAACTACATGTGTTATGGTCCTCAAAATTCTACCTGTCTCACCTGCTCCTCTTCCCAAGTGGTCCTTTTTTACTTCCAGTATCTAACTTCAATCATGCAGACTATTTTGCCCCCATGACTATGACCTTGGATCACGTTTACCTTGTATAACGCAATTTTATAGGGTATCTTTTGTCAGACATTTGGGATACAGTATCACAGGAAGAACTTTCTAAGCAGAGTTAAGTTTCTCATAGGAGATGGGTACCTAAGTTTTCTGTTCTCATAAAGAATTAAAGACAAGTACACAAATTCTCATTCCCAACTCATCTCCTCACAGCACTTACTAATATACAAGCCCACCCAGTTTCATATTCTCAATTCTCTTGTTGTCTATTCCTCTGCTTTGACTGTATAAGCCCGACTTACTGAGTGTTACGACCTCTTCAGTACATATGCTGATGTCTAATCAGAGATGTAATAAGCCATTTCCTACATTCTAGATTGATTGTCCTTTGATGTGAATTGTCTTTCTCAAACACAAATACTCCACTGTCAAGATGTGCCTGGCATTGTTTATTTGGTGTATAAAATTAGCACTCAGTAGAGTGATCTTAACTAACAAGGGCACAAATTTAGTGTGAACAGTCTAATTAGATTGTAGGCCCAATGGAGGTAGAGTAGAATATGACTCATTCCTAACCTAATCTATTATGTTTAATATCAACTACACACATTTTATTATATTGTAGGTCTATTTGGGACACAGAATGTTATTAAAGCTCCAGCTTATTTCTGTACACTGCTTGTGTTCACAAATAATGATACATTTTGCATAAAATGGATTTAAGATTTCCAAATATATGGAAAAATACAGTAAATAAATATTGATGATTTGATATTTATAAAGTATTATTAAGATGTAGATTGCTGATATTACAGGGAAAAAAGTATATTTGACTCACAAAATCTTTAATACTGAATTGACTGGTGGTCATTTTAGCTTATTAAATACCAAACTGGGATAAAGTCTGAATTTTTTGTTGCCATTAAACCAACCATTATTTTTCACCAAATTCATGAACAACATATTTAATCTCTTTGAGTTTGTATCACTAGTATTTCAGTGTGCACCATTTCTCTTTTACCCAGTTACTGCTATTTTTAATATTTGACAATCCTCTTTGAATTCCTTATATAAAACTATAAGGAGGAAAAAGAATTATACTATTTATACTCAGCATTCAGTTATTCATTGTGTGCAGTTTGAGTAAAATAATATTAGTTTATTTTTAAAAAGGAAAATGAATAGGAAAATAATAATAATGCAGCTCTGGAAAGTCTGACTCCAGTCAAGTTTGCTTCAAGAATTGTGGAAAACAAGTAACACATTCACGATAACACTGTTTACTTTAAAAACATCTCTAAGGAGACACCTGTGCAACAACCTTAAATAATGTGTTTTTTAAAGTATCAGAAGGAGTGAGAGACTAGACTTATAGTTTTCTTTTCAGTTTTCTCCAAAGTGTTGAAGGACACAAGTATTCCCAGAAGAGCATGCACTCAAGTGTGTGTGTTTGTACTTGTTTGTGTTCTCTGACATGAAAATGGTAAGGAAGCAGTGTACTACCATACAGAATGAGTCTCCCTCTCCCTTTCCTAGACTTGCTGAACCATATTAGCTTCTGTATTAGTCAGGGTTCTCTAGATAGAACCAGTATCTGGAGTACTCTGATGGGAGGAATGAATGGATGGATAGATAGCCAGACAGTTATCTGGATGATGGATGGATGGATGAATTGATGGATGGACGGACGGACGGACGGACGGATGGATGGATGGATGGATGGATGGATGGATGGGTGGGTGGATGGATAGATAAAGAGGTGATTTATTAGAGGAATTAGCTTACATGATAATGGAGGCTGAGAAGCCCCACAACAGGCTGTCTGGAAGCTGGAGTCTCTAGGAAACCAATAGTGTGGCTTAATCCAAGTCCAAAAGACTGGAACTTATGCTTACAGAGGCTTGTCATATTCTATGCACCATTCTCAGCATCTTATGTGTACTCTCATGTATAATTAAAAAGACAGCTATTTTAAGCATAAAGCAAAGAAAAATAAGTTTCTCCAAGATGTTTGTGAGCAGAATGTCGCTGTAAAGGTGATTCTTTACCTCTCAGAGAGGTGAAGACTCTAGTTAGAATTGATCTGTGTCAGCCAGGTATGGTGGCTCATGCCTGTAATCCCAACACTTTGGGAGTCCTAGGCAGGTGAATAACCTGAGGTCAGGAGTTCAAGATCAGCCTGACCCATATAGTGAAACCCTGTCTCTACTAAAAATGCAAAAATTAGCCAGGAAAGGTGGTGGGTGCTGGTATTCCCAGCTACTCAGGAGGCTGAGACAAAAGAATTGCTTGAACATGAGAGGCGGAAGTTGCAGTGAGCCAAGATTGTGCCACTACACTTCAACCTGGGCAACAGAGCAAGAGCAAGAGCAAGACTCCATCTAAAAATAAAAAAAAAAAAAAAAGAATTGATCTGTGTCTATTACTCTCTCAGCTCTATTTTCTACGTTCAGAATCAGAAAACCCAGTGATGTAACCCTTCAATCTGACACTGAAGGCCAAAGAACCTGGGGCATTGAGAGGGGCTGCTGATATTAGTCCTGAAGTCCAAAGACCAGAACACTTGGAGTTCCGGATACAAGGGCAGGAAAAGAACGGTGTCTCAGTTGCAAGGGAGACAGAGAGGAAAAAAGACAAATAGAGATTCTTTTTGTTCTATCTGGACTCCATCCACATTGAGGGCAGATCCTTTCCACTCAGTCCAACTTACATGCCAATCTCCTTTAAAGACACCCTCATAGACACACCCAGAAGTATTGCTTTCCTAGCTATCTAAGTCTCCAGGTATTCCTTAATTTGATCAAATCGACACCTAAAATTAGCCATCACACATGCCGTACTTTTAGCATTACTGTGCTTTATAGAAGATTACATTTCTAGAAGGCTTGTCATATGCCATACACTGTTCTAAGCATCTTACATGTATTCTAATGTGTAATTAAGAAGACAACTCTATTAAGTATAAAGCAAAGAAAAAAATAGTTTGTGAGCAGAGTGTTGCTGTGAAGGTGATTCTCTGCCACTCAGAGAGGCAAAGGCTCTGATCAGAATTGATCTATGTCTGTCACTCTCTAGCGACTATATTTTTTTATTTGTCAAGACTGCCCTCTGCATCTCTTCTTAGATCCTGTCTGCCAATATATTTCTCCTCTGTTGTCATCTTGTCTTATACATTACATACAACTTTTCTCAGCTTTCACAGAAAGCTTGCCATATAATAAGCAAGACAAACAGAAAATAAGTAATAAAAGGGGAGGTGGTTATGTCCCTTGGTCAGCCAGAGCTCCTGTCCTTATGAATGGTATCTGGCCAACCGCATTGAACCTTTTATCACATTCCAGGCTTCTGCACATCTTTACAGCATTAATTCCTGCTGATCAGGAAGTAGAAATAACTGAAGCTTTTTCTTGGCTCAGAGTTAATTTGAAGACCCACTGCTTCAGGAGAGATTCCATTTAGCACAAATTTCACTTTATTCTGTGTGCCTAAGTTATCATCACTCAGATCATAAATTTGTAGTTTTTTCTAGAATAAAAAAATAGGTATATATTACAAGCCATCTATTTTCACATGACATTAATCAAGCATCACCATCAGGAGTAAATAAAATACACTAGGCACAAACTGCAAATCTAGCAGTCCAATCACTGCTAGATGTGGGTTTTTTATTAAACATGCCAACTACTCCCTTGTATGCTATATTTTGTTATGCTCATTCTACATGAACAGGATGTCCTCAAACAGCATTCTTCAGGGAGATAAGATGTATGAAATCATGCAAGAGACTGGGTGTGGTGGCTCACGCCTGTAATCTTAGCACTTTAGGAAGCCAAGGGGGTTGGATCAGCATAGGTCAGGAGTTTGAGACCAGCCTGGCCAACATGGTGAAACCCCATCTCTACTAAAAATAAAAAAATAAAAAAAAATTAGCCAGGCATGGTAGCAGGTGCCTATAATCCCAGCTACTCAGGAGGCTGAGGCAGGAGAATTGCTTGAACCAAGGGAGCGGAGGTTGTAGTGAGCCAAGATTGCACCACTGCAGTCCAGGTTGGGTGACAGAGCGAGGCTCTATCTTAAAAAAAAAAATCATGCAAGAAATAATTCTCATTTTGGTTCAGTTTTAACATACATAAAACAGTTGTGGTATAACAGGCATGCATTGAAGTATAGCAGGGGGATTATAGCATGTGCTAAAAAGGTATAGATTTATGGAATAATTAATGAAGGACCCCTTCATAAGTTGAATCTTCTACTACAGATAAAAGTGTGAATACACTTGAAATTTCTACAAAGGGCATATATTGCCTATCTAAATAACTAACTGAGTTTACATGTGTAATAAACTAGCTGTATATATTTAGTAATTAAATAATGAACAAACGTAGATGAGTACATAAGGTATACAATGGAATATAATGAAAACAAAAGGAAGAATGCAGCAAAAATCAGGATAAAAGTCATTTTATATTTTTGTCAAAACATAGCAAAAATTTAGAAATAAAACATTGGATGAGTATGTATAGGTTCAGAATAAAGTGATTTTGTGTGGATGAAAACAGTGAGAGCAGTGTAGCTTTTTACATGAGTATGTAGTTTTAGGTGAAAAATTTGCAGCAGCAACTTTTATAAGATCTCTTGCTAAGTGAGACTCTGCTATAAGGAGTATATCTTGCCAACGGGCTCCAGAGCCTTGGGGGTCTGCCACAGTGTTCAAGTCAAATGCACCTTCTTCCTTAGCCACTTCCAGGCAATGAATGAACACAGCAAGGGTGCTGATACCTGGCCATTTCTGCCCAACATGGGGCATCTCTAAAGGCAATCTTTGGCATTCCTTTTCTGGCATGGCCATACAGTCTCAGAGCTGTACCTTAGTCCCCGGTTCTTTCTGAAACTCAAATTTTATATCTTTCCTCATATTCTTACACATGTCAGACCTGCATCAAAGTCTTAAGTTTCTCCTTGACTCACCGTGCTTCTTTTCCCCTTCATCTTTCATAGGCATTCTTCCCTCCAATGCCCTTGGCATCTGCTTCCTAGAAGACACAAACAGACACAGAATTCAAAAAGTCTTTTTCCTCTCTTCAAAACGTTTTCTCCAACAAGTCAAAATATTCTTCCAGGTATTAAAAATATCTCTAATAATACACAGGTAGGTTTTGAGAGGAATTAGTAGCCATTTCCCTCTCAAGAAGAACTAATTCAATAATTATGGTTGTTTACTTAACATAGATTAGTGGAGTCAAACTTAGGAAAGTTTAATGTGGTTGATGGCCAGGGAGGATCAGTGTGGATAAGGTAAGACAGTATATATGAGTCACAATCATAGAATGAACTAGGTCCCCTTCTGCCATGTAAGGATACAGACAGAAGATGCCACCTATGAACCAGAAAGTGGGTTCTTGCCAGACACCAAATCTGCCTGCTGCTTGATCTTGGACTTCCCAGCCTCTAGACCTGTGATAAATACATTTCTGCTTTTTATAAACACCCAGTTTATGGCATTTTGTTATAGCAGCCCAAACAGACTAAGATAGTAGCATCTTGTTGAAATATCTTGAAAGCCATAGTAAAAATGCTGGGTACTGATCTCAACTATAATAAACAGCAATTGAAATTCTCAGAATATTTTAGTAATATATGAATAATTTCAACTGTAGTGAACAAAAAGGTTTATAGATAATTTTCAGATTGGAACACTGGCATGAAAATCGGTGACTAATTATTTTCTTGAAATATTTCATATTCTGTTTTTATTAAAATTAATCTCTCCTCTCTAAATTAGTCTGCCTAAAGAAAATCCATCATTTGCCTACCAATACCTATAAGATAGATATATAGAGACAATCATCAGACACATTTTCAATATTTAATAATTCATATCAATTGGTAATTTTAAAGGGCTCTTTAAAGATACATGGCATCCTATGCTTTAATAAATTGTAACTCCAAGAAAAAATATGTAAGTTAAAATAATTTTATTGAAAAATACATTGCTGCTCAAGAATTAAAACTGTACTAATTCAACCACTCTTAAGTCCTTATAAAAAAAATTGTTTATTTCTCAAGATAAAAAATTTTACAAAAATCTCAAATAACTATGACAAAAACATGACAGGAGCACCATTTGTAGGTTACATAATAAAAAAAAGAAAATAGAAAATTATTGACTACATTTATAGAAAGTAATCATCTTAATCATTTTTGCTTTTCTTTCTTTTTTTTTTTTTTTTTTTGACAGTCACAAGTAGAATTACACCGACAACCTTTAAAGCAACAAGTTAAAGACTGTCTACTTTCTGATGTTACCTGAGACATTGAAGATGACTTTTTCATGTGACTAAAGGATGATGGACACTGAACGATTGTAAATGTAGAGATAGTGAAGATAGTGTTTGAAGCAAGAATTATTGTATCTTTTCTATGATAAGCATGAATATTTGCTGGTACTCATATCAACAATAAACCGTGAGTATCTTCTGGTACAGAGGACATTGAGCATTTTTTCAGCTCTTAGGCAATTCTCAGTAGCTTGACTCTTTGGCTATCTAGATTAGAAACTTATAAAAGGGCAGTGAAATACAAAACCAGAAAGCAGAGAAGAGAATACAGGGAACTAATGAAAATAACACCAACTCAAATACTAAGGGAAAATATATGTAAATGTATCAAAGGATACCAAGAAAATTTAGTTCTTGTAATAAATATGCATGTCAATATTAATATATATTTCAGAGTGTTCATAAATGTCTATGGGGCATTTTTTATAGCTTATGGATTATAATTTTATGTATACCTTATAGCAATAGCTATTGTTTAACATAAATAAGCATAATTACAGCATCAGAAAGCATTTATAATGAGATTAGATCTGTTGTGAAACATAAAATATAACAATAAAACCTAAGAATGAAAATTGATTTAACAAATATTAATCAAAAAAATTACAATCTTAGATAAAGGAGCATTTTAATAAACGTCCCTCCTTTGCCATTGGTGAAACCTTGTACTGCATACCTAAGCAAAATGAGCCTATATTATGCAAGAATAACACAGAAAAAGAGATTAAAAAGTAAAAATGCATATACAGAAAAAATAGCACGAAAAATTCAAAATTAATCAGAATAGACATGTAATATTTTATTAAATATTAGCTCAAATTGCATTGGCTTGATAGAATTAGAGCAATATACAATCAAAAAGCTAATTCGTGCATCTGACAGGAAGAATGTAAAGAATGTACCTTTCACATTAAATTTGTTTTCTACAGCAATTTCCTAGAAATCTGAGCATGAGCAAAAGAAAGCAAAATTATGTGTTTCCTTACTCACATATGGCTTCTACCATTGTTCTACTTTAAATACTAATTTTACCTAATTAGTCCTTGCCTCAAGAACGTACAATAAAAATAAACCATCTTAGTGACAAATCCAAGTTATGTTTTGTGTTTGTTTTGTAATTATTAAGTTAAATATTGTATTGACATATTTTGAAACAACTACTTAGGCAGCTGCTACTTTTATTTTCTTATTACTTCTCATTTTTTCAGTTTTAAGTAGAAGCTGTAACAAATTATGCCCAAACTTTTATATGCAATTTTTTTAATAGACTATATTATAGAGCAGTTTTAAGTTCACAGCAAAATTGAGCAGAAGGTACAGAGATGTTCCATATACCCCCTACATCCACACATTATAGCCATCATCCCCCATCAGAGTGGTACACTTCTTACAATTGAACCTATATTGACACAGCATTATCACTCAAAATTCATAGTTCACATTTGGGTTCACTTTCACTGTTGTATATTCTATGGGTTTGGACAAATTATATCATGATGACATGTGTCCACTATCATAATAACATACACAGTAGTTTCACAGCCCCCCAAATCTGACTTCTGCTTGTTCGTTCCTCCCACCCCTCTAACATCCAATAACCACTGATCTTTTACTGTCTTCATAGTTTTGCCTTTTCTATAACGTCATATATTTGAAATTGTATAGTATGCAGCCTTTTATATTGGCTTCTGTTACTTAGCAATATGAACTTTGGGTTTCTCTATGTCTTTTTCATGGTTTTGTAGTGCATTTCTTTTTAGGACTCAATCACATTCCCTTGTCTGGATGAACAACAGTTTATCCATTTGCTTACAGAAAGGCATCTTGATTGCCTCCATGTTTTGGCATTTATGAATAAAGCTATAAACATCCATGTGCAGATTTTTGTGTGGATGTAAGTTTCCAACTCCTCTGAGTAAATACCAAGGAGTGTGATTACTGAACTGTATGGTAAGAATATATAATTTTGTAAGAAATTACTAAATTATCTTCCAAAATGTCTGCAGTAAGACTTGATGTTGGACAGTATCAGTTCTCCAACTTTGTTCTTTTGCATCAATACTGTGTTAGCTATTCTAGGTATTTTGCTTTTCTACATAAACTTTAGGATCAGTTTTTTGATACCTACAAAATAACTTGCTGGGATTTTGATTGGAATTGCGTTGTCAAAATCCAGGTTCTTAAGAGACTCTAAAATTTGTTCTCACATTTTCTTCCTAATTCGTGTCTCCTACTACTCATCCATGTTGCCATTATGTCCTTTCAACAACTGTATTCATTCTATGCTAGTTTAAGAACAGTTTCTAATCAGCACATCAGCATGTACTCAAATCCTATTGAATATCCTAACTCCATCTCAAACAATTAGTTCAGCACCGGTTCACAGCACTGATTCTCCACGATAAACATTTTCATTTAGTTTATGGTATTTATTTATTATGGTTTAAATTCATGCATGCTTATACTAGAAATCTTTGAATATTCAGTATACGTAAAAAATGTGGATAAGCAAAAAGAAGTCCATTAAGTTATTTATAATCCCAATGCCCAGAAATACTTATAATTACTCTTTTAGAGTATATCCAATATTTTTTATATTACGTTTAGCTGAACGTTTTCTCATTTAAAAGGAGTTTCTGTGGCAAATTAATTGAAAGCCACTGGGCCAACCACAGTGACTGTTGTTTATTAAAAAACACCTCAATGGAGCTCCGACAACATGATGAAAGCTGTTTTCATTCTTGTGTCAAAACTCCCCTCCCCACTTTCTTTGTTTGATTTGGTTTCTTTAGCAACTTACAGAAACACATAATAATTTTAGAACGAATACTTTAACACATCATGAAAGTTTTTACTAACGTAACCTACTGAAGTACCAGTTGAAAAAAACAGATATTCAAGACACAGCAGGTAGTTCTGGGACTTAAAGAAATAGGTAGAACTTGAATTCAAAGAGGAAAGCAATCTACTTTTATGTAATGCTATTTATATTGCCAAAGAAAAGTAAATTATAAAGAAAATGTTTAATGGCATGATTTCAGAAGTTGATAAAAGATGGCATAACCTCTCTGCAATATTTTATCACAGAAGTTAAGGTAGACTCAGAGAAGATGTGATCGTGGTTCCACTTGAAGTGAGGAGGATGAATTTATATGGTATCTTTCTGATATGTAATTGTTAAGTTCTTAGGAAGAAAACAATGTTACTTAACTTCTTTTTGTGTTTTATATAATTTCATTTGAATAATAATAAAGCTTAGTCCTCCAGTACATAATTTCAAATATGAGCTGTTAACTTATAACAATGACCTGCTTTTTCATTGCTCAAAATAACCAAGTAAATGACTAGTAATTTTAGTATTCAGTTAAAAACGTTTGCCTCAAACTGAGTATACACTGCAAAATTATATAAATTTTCTTTAACTACATTTAATATTTAGAACCTAAAACTTTCCTATTATTTGCACATTTACATGCTTTGTGATACACAAACAATAAAACCTGTCACAGTATTATAAAATATCTACTTTATTGAATACTGTATACTTTTTCAAAAGCAGAAACTGATATTCTTATTTAAATTTCAATAGTAATTAATATGTATTGAAGTCAATTAGGACACTAAAAGAACAATGAAAAAAATAAGGTTAACTTAAACAGTCAGTCTCCTGTACAGTAGATGTGTATGTATTTGCACATATAGATACATGTATATATCTTTGTTACTGTAAGCTGGAAATTTTAAACCCAGATTTAAATTGTTTAGGAATTTAAATTGCTAAATATAGCATCATATATCTTCTCTCTCTAGAATAAGTTTGTCCTCTTTTATATTCACATTGAGGTTTCTTTAAGGTTTTCATATTTTTTATTTTTATACCATGTCAGAAAATTCAGTTGAGATGCTAAGTTTTTAACAGTTACAATGAAATGTAGTCCTACCAAAACAATGAAGTTGTGCTTAATGAAAAAATATGCCATAGTACTTAAGGTTTTGGCTTTGTTTTTCTTTTTGCATAATGTGTGCATATATAGCTGTTTTGTCATATGAAAGCATTCCCATATCCACCTACTGTAATTAAGATACACATAATTATATCATCACAAAGATGTTCCTTGAGCATTGCTTTATACTCACTCTCACTCCTCTCCCAATTATCCTTAATTGCTGCCAACCACTAATTTGTTCTCCGTTTCTATTACCTTGTCATTTCATGAATGTTACAATTATTATCATAAAGTAGGAGACTGTTTGAAATTTTCTTTAACTCATTCTAATGCCCTTGAGTCTCATCCAAGTTGTTGCATGTATTAATAATCTATTCCTTTTCATTGCTGGATAATATTCTATGCTACAAATATAACACAGTTTATTTAACCATTCACATATTGAAGGACATTTTGGTTGTTTTCAGTTTTTGCCTATTACAAATGAAGATGCTGTGAGCAATCATGTACAGGTTTTCGGGTGGTCATAGGTTTTCTTTCTTTTGGATAAATATCCAAGAGTTCAACTGATGTGTTACATGGTAAGTATATAATTTAGTTTTTAAAGAAATGGCTATACTATTATGCAGAATAGTTGTACAATTTTATATCCCTCTTGCAATAAATAAAAGATTCAGTTTCTCTACACTTTGCCAATGATTGATATCGTCACTTTTGTTAGCTGTTTTGATGTGTGTTTGTTTGTTTGCTTTTAAACTGTCAACCTACAAGTGTTGATGTGGTTTGGCTGTGTCCCCCCCCCAAATCTCATCTTGAATTCCCACATGTTGTGGGGTGGGGAGGGGACCCAGTGGGAGGTGGTTGAATCATGGGAGCAGGTCTTGCCTGTGCTGTTCTCATGGTAGCAGATGGAGCTCATGAGATCTGATGGTTTAAAAAAGGGGAGTTTCCCTGCACAACTCTCTTTGCCTGCTGCCATCCATTAAGATGTGACTTGCTCCTCCTTGGTTTCTGCTACAATTGTAAGGCCTCCCCAGCCATGTGGAACTGTAAGCCCATTAAACCTCTTTTTCCTTCCAGTTTTGGGTATCTTTATCAGCAGCATGAAAATGAACAAATACAAGTGTCATTATATATGAAGTGAGTTTCTTATATACTATATGTTTGGGTCATTTTTTAGATCCACTTGTAAAGTTCTGTCTTTTACTATGCATACTTAGATCAATTGCATTCAGTATCACTATCGATATGCTATGGTTTAAGTGTATTTTATTTTCTGTCTGTTTTAATTTCTTAATTGCTCTGTTTTCATTTCCCTGTTTCCTATAGGTTACGTAAATATATTTTAAATTTCTATTCTGAGTAACTGCAGTATTTTTCAGCCTATCTTTTTGCTTAGATTTTATTAGTTGCTCTACCCATTCGGTTATAAAAACATAACTTTTCAAGTCTACATGTGCTGACATTTTACCAGTTCAAGATGGGTATAGAACCTTCCCTCTCTTTTTTAACCTCTCTCATTTATAATTGTCTTGAGTATTTTCTCTATGTGAATTGAAAACAACATTATACAGTGCTTCAATTTTTGCTTCAACTGTCAAACATAATTTAGAAAACATTACAAGGAAAGTATACTGTATTTATCTCAATTGTAGTTTTTATTGTATTTTGTTTCCTTAATTTTTATTGTTTTCTGATGTTCCAGGATTCCATAATTTATCATTTCATTTCTGTTTAAGGAACTTCCTTTAGCTGTTCATGTATAATATCCCTCATCGTAACAAATTCTCTTAGTTTTTCTTTATCAGAATATGTCATCACTTTCCCTTATTCTTGAAGAATATTTTCTAAATATAGAATTCTATATTCAGAAAATGGGTTGAGAGTTCTTTGCTTTCAGCCACTTTCTTCCAACCTTTCTTTTTTTTCTTTCAGCCACTTTCTTCTAACCTCTTTCTCATTTTTTCTTTCCCTTTTTCTTGTTTTTTTTTTTTTGTTTGTTTGTTTTTTTGTTTTGTTTTGTTTTGTTTTTTTCCTGAAATGGGGCTCTAGCCAGAACTGGCCTTCACCTCCTGGTCTCAAGCTATCCTCCTGCCTCAGTCTCTGGGGTAGCTGGAACTATAGGCACACACCACTATGCTCAGTCCAGCTTCTTCTGATCCATTTCTAATGAGAAAATGTCACGAAGTAGTGCTGCTGCAAGGCAAGGAACATGAAGTATTAACATCCAAATACATCAAGTATTAACCCAGCAAAGAATAGGCAAGGAAAGATTCTACCCAGATTATCAGTGGAAGCAAGCGCCAAGCAACACCTTAATGCATCATTAGACATTACTGCTAAGTGATAGTGGATACGATTGGTCTCTATCAACACCTCGGGGATAGGGGTGAGGGGTGGTTACAGTTAAGTGGCTGTAAATTCCTGGCAGACACCACCTTGCTGTGAGAAGGGATGACTCATTGCTGTCTCCGCCTGGCCTCCACCAACTTGGTGGGAGGACATGGCTTTGTTACAGTTGAGCTGTGGTAAGAGGCCTAACTTTTCACTAAGTTTCCTCTGACACTACCCCAGCTCGAGGTCCTCATTATCACTAGCCAGATGTACCAGCTCAGCCTTCCCAGATGGTCTCCACTAACACTATAGAGTGGGGGCGAAGGCTCTGTACTATCTGGCAGGGATGAAAATCTGGATCCCAACTTTACTTTCTCTGACACCTCTTTGATGGAGGAGTTGGGGCACCTCATTACAGCTGGCAAGAGTAGAAGTCTAACCTCCTCGTTCAATCTTTTCTGGTAGAGATGAGAATAGGGCCACCGTTTTTTCTGCATGGCTAGAGTTCTTATTGCCTAAAAGTTTTTCATTCTCCTAGATTTTATCTTTTCTGGTGTTTTGGATACAGAGAAGAGAGACTGTTCTTGGAGTTGTTTGCTTTTGTGTTTGTTTCTGTCTTTGTCTGAACCTGTTATTGTTTTGAGTTGTTGTTTCCTCCAAGATATGAGGCAAAAGAAAAGCCAAGATGTCTCATCAGTCTGCCTTCTTTTCTCTATGTATCACAGGTTTCTTATGCTTCTTTTATGCGTAAGGTCCATGGTTTTTAATTGTTTTTAGCAGGAATAATTTTAAAATACATTTAGTCTATGTTCTCAGAAATAGAAGTCTTTGAGTTCTATAATTGGAATTATAGCAATAATCTTTATATTTATTGTCACTGAATTTATCTGGTTCATATTACAGTAAAGACAAAATGGCTTTTAGCCCTTCTGTTAGTTTCCCATCATTTATAACTTTTTTTTTTTGAGACACCATCTTGTTTAAGGCTGGAGTGAAGTGGTGTGATCTTGACTCACTGCAACCTCTGCCTCCAGGCTTAAGTGATCCTCCCACCTCAAACTCCCAAGTAGCTAGAACTACAGGTGCATGCCACCATGCCGGCTAATTTTTGTAATTTTTTTGTTTTTGTTTTTGGTAGAGATGGGTTTTCACCATGTTGCCCAGGCTGGTCTACAACATATTCTTAAGTAAGTTAAAAAATAATTATTTCATTTATGTATACCCTATCTTTTTCTGTACTATTTACTCTCTCCAATGACCTTGATCCTTTGTCTTTCATAGTTATTATTTTCACTTTCATTCTATTTATGTATTTTTCTCTTATCTCTACCCTCTGGAATAACTTCTTGAACTCGTTTTGTGTAACACTGGTTCAGTTTTATAGAATATCAAGTACATCAATTGTTGACTTTATTTCTGGCCTCACATGTTAAATGTATCTAAATTTCTTTCTCATTTTATCTGATTAATTTTATGTATATCTTCATTGTTCCTCTCTGTTTTCCCAGAGGCACTGTATTTTTCAGCACTCTATTAAGAATTCCATAGGTATTTCTAACATTTTTTCCTGAATGCTGCAGTACTTATTTGAAGAGGTACATTTTGTGAAGTTCAGGTAATATTAAAATATTTCTATAAATTGCTTTTTTATAAATCTTGGTTTTTTTCCTCTTAAATGAGGTAAGATGAGCCAAATTCTGTGCTTGGCAATGCACACTTTGGTGGGCTTCCCTTTCCCTATTTTCCATCGTATATTGAAATCTTTAATTAAGTGTCATTGATCTACACATGGGATTCAGTGCATAGCTAATTCTCAGTAGGTGGCAAGTTCTCAAATCATGTTGTTCTTCTTTAAAAAGGAAATATATTTCCTTATCCTCTCTGTTTGTTCTATCTACCATAATAAAATGACACAGACTGGGTGGCTTAAGGATTTTCTCACAGTTCTGGAGCCTAGACATCCAACAAGGGGCCACTGAAGTTGGTTTCTGGTTAAGCTTTCCTCCTGACTTGTAGATGCCTGCTTTCTCATCGTGTCCTCCCATGGCCTCATCTTTGTGCATGCACACTCACAGAGATCTCTAGTGTCTCTTCCTCTTCTTATAAAGTCACCAGTCCACTCTTACAACTGGATTTGAGCTTAATTACTTCCCTAAAGTCCAATCTCTAAATACAGTCACATTGGGGATTAGGGCTTCAGCATAAGAATTATGTAGGAGAAAAAAGTTCTGTCTATAACATGCTCCTAGTTTGTTGATACTCTTAATTTTTGAAATCACATAAAAAGCAACGATTCCTGGTATACGCTGTCACCAGGGTTCTTCTCCTCACCCTAACAATGGACACTTTTTTGTTGGGATTATTTCTCCCATGAAGGAAACAAAGTGCCACGTATATCCACCCTAGTCATCAGATGGCACGTAAGCATACACAACTTTCTTGTTCATTATTTTCTAGTAGTTCTGCAAAGACAGTGTTTGAGCAACAAAAATATCACTACTTTGGACACCCCAAAAAATAAGTTACATGAGACACAGCATTCCAACTTTATGTCAAGCGCTGGTTTCCGAGGCGTGAGATAGCCTTTTCATCTTTCATGCCACTTTAATTTCTTTTTTAGTGCATTATCTTTCATGAGGAAACTGTTGGTGAACAGAATGGGAAAATATGCTGGTTTCCTTAAACTGAACATTGTTTTTTTAAGTAATTATTCAAGCTTTCTTTCCTAATTCCTCCTCAAATTTCTCTTAGTTTTGTATTACAGTCTGTTGGTTTTCATCTTGGGAAGTTAGGCAAGATTATGTTGAGTATTCTTACACATATGCCATTGAAAAGAAAATACTAGGGAAATAAAAGAACTTTAACTGCAGAACATTTAAGCCACACAACTTTAAAATTTCAATTGACCAACAGCACAATCACTCTCCACATCATAAATCTGTATCATGCAGAGATTTCAATCTACAATTACAGCAGAGAGAAAATAAGACTTTGTGATCTTCCTTGAGTTTGAAAATCTTATTTTAGGAACAAGACATAAATGGACAAGACTTAGCAACTAAAAAGTAGCAAATACTCAGGGAATAGCTGTATGTTGCTACATGAAAGCTGAGGAAACACATCCGAGTGTATTCAAGCTTCCTCTACAGAATCCTTTGGCAGAAGATATGCCTTAAAACTATTGGATTTTTCACTGCACAATGTTTTTCCTGCCAGGAAGTAGCAATTTAATTGGACTGGTTAAAAAAAAAAAAAAAAAAAAAAAAAAAAAAAAAAAAGCTGTCCTTCTACAGAGTTTTGCAGCTATTCTCTTTGTCTTCCAGAGATCAAACGAAATACTGCACCATGGGGAAGAGGCCTATATTGTACAATGACAGAAAACAACTGGGCATTTACCTTCAGTTCCATTTATTACAATACACTTTGGAATGCCTCAGCCAGGCAGAGGGGAAAATAGTCTGGCTGGGCAACCTCAAGTAATTATCTGGTAACAAATCAGCCCATCCTCACTATGACCTTAAAAAGAATTATTCCTCTTGCATAATTCTTTACAATTTGAAATTTATTTTCAAAATTCTTCAAAAAAGTCGAATTTGAATGTTCTCACTGTAGAAAAAATGACAAGTATGTAAGGTGATGGATAAGTGAATTAGGTTGATATGAGAATTCCACAATGTTTACATATATATAACAAAACATCACATTGTACCCCATATAGCCCGTTATTATTTGGCAATTAATTTTGTTTTAAAAAATGATTTCTTTTATTAAAGGCCCACAAATTATTTCAAGTGTCTTTGAATAAACAAAAGGAGGAATAAAAACAAAATCTGGTGTTTTCATAGGTTTCTTCACACAAACCATTTGAATTCAAATCCATTGAGTCAACAAATAACAGTTATGAATGTTAAATATGAGTGTATATGTATAACATAATCAGGGTGTGAGTTATGAGAATATGCAATTTGACAATCTTGTTAAATGTTAGCATTGAAAGGTGTAGGCTTGGCCGGGCGCGGTGGCTCAAGCCTGTAATCCCAGCACTTTGGGAGGCCGAGGCGGGCGGATCACAAGGTCAGGAGATCGAGACCACAGTGAAACCCCGTCTCTACTAAAAATACAAAAAATTAGCCGGGCGCGGTGGCGGGCGCCTGTAGTCCCAGCTACTCAGGAGGCTGAGGCAGGAGAATGGCGGGAACCCGGGAGGCGGAGCTTGCAGTGAGCCGAGATGGGGCCACTGCACTCCAGCCTTGGCAACAGCGTGAGACTCCGTCTCAAAAAAAAAAAAAAAAAAAAAAAAAAAAAAAAAAAAAAAAGAAAGGTGTAGGCTATTTTTGTATTCTTCAAGTATGGACCTTATGTGCAATTTAACAGAATGAAAATGTTCACAGATATTTATCTGCTTGCTATATTTAATTTTTAATGTTTCAATATTTTAAAAATTAATGTAATATGACATATTATCTTTAAATCAATTATCCAAATAAGGTATTATAAACATTAAATAATTAAAAACTTTTCAAAATCAGTACTGAATTTAACAGTGTTCATTGTTTGATGAATATAATTATGGTCCTTCTATTTATATAAATAGAAATGATACAATAGCTAATTATAATCATAAAATATAGGGAATGATTTTAAATAGCCAAGACTATTATAAGAGAGAGATATATTTAGAGAAGGGGAGATATACTGCTCCAAAATTATAGCTACTACTTTCCTTGGGATTTCAAAATAGTGCTCAAAGGAATTTGTCTACTTAAATAAAAAGAAGCAGTTTAGCATCAAGCACCAATGCCTTTCAATGCTACTGATCTATGCGCTCTCTTGGAATTCCTAAACCATGATAGAGAATTCATTTCACGCTTGTTTACTCTGATAAAATTCATAACTGAATTGTTTAAAACTGTTGAAAACAGAGAATGATTATCGGAATGCCCCAAAGTATGGGCACATTGGAATAAAAGTAGTCCTCCAGGCAACTATGATGCTGGCCAACTTCCCTAGGTTAAGCTGCCTGGAATATTATTAAAGCTGGATACAGCACATAGCTTGCCAATTGGAACAAACATAGAAACATAAAAAGTAACTTGTATGTATAAAACATAAAAATTTTCTATATAAAACAAAAGTTAAATTATTAATAACGCATTTACAGATATGCATATGCAAAAGTGCATTTGAAAAATTAACATCAAATGTTAGGCTTCCCTGATCCTAAGTCTCCCCACCACGTTCATCAGTGACTGATAATACAATTCTTCTCCAGGATTCATTTCCTGTCTATGCATACATGTAAGGATAAAAGAGTACCAGTTAGTCCTTGTATTTTTTTTCTGTGTATATCTTAACAATGCTGTTCTATATCCTGGGGTTATCAAAGACTTTTTAAAATCCTGCAATTTGGGGAGTAACAGTATATGGAATTTACTTCCATGCTGTTATTCTTTTCTGATTTTTCCTTCACAATTCTCTAACCCCTTTTAACACTTCCTAGCTTGAACTCTTCTTCCACTAATTCTTTAAACATCAATAATTCTCACTGCTTCATTTCTAAATTTATATTCTTGTCATCCTGTGCTCATATTGCAAACTGATTATTGGACATCCCCGCCACTGACTCGAAAAGTTAAACTTTTTTTTTTAAACCTAGAAATACACTACCTATTTTATTTTTCTGCAATCTTAATTATAAATGATAGAAACATCATTCTCAGTCATCCAAGTTACAATAATTAGAAGTTTAAACTTTATTAAGAAAGAAACTCTCCTTCCTAACATCAAAGTTATGAATATTGGTCCATATACTCACCTTATAATATATGGAATTATTCAACAATTTTTTTCATTACCATTGCCTGTGTCATAGTTGATAATTTCACACTGAAATTTCTACAATGGCATATCAACAGATTTCCCTAAAGCTAAGTATTACCCTCCTTACTCCATTCTTCAGATTATAGCCCAAGTAGACTTTCTGAATTGAAATTTGGTTAAATCATTTCTGTGTTTCAAGCTATCAATTGCTCCCCAGTTTCTTCTGGAAGAAGTCCAAATGTATTAAGACAGTAGTTAAAATCCTATATGATTTGATTCAACCCTTTCTTCCAATATCATCACCCACTGATTTTCCTTTGTCTCTCTCTTTCCTTGTTATCAATTTTACTATTTGCCCTATTCACATAAACTATATGTTTTGTTTTGCTTCTTTCCTGAGCACTCTTCTTTAGAGACCAAAATATGGCCACTTCTGCTAATTGCTCTTGTGTGCATAGTACGCAACATTGAAAGTGTATGTTTTCATATCTGCATTCCTAAGTCCAAGAGTACCATGAGAGTGGAAATGATGCTTGTTTATGTCTGAATCCCTAGCTTTTATAGTAGTGCCTGGCATCATGTAAGTTCTCAACAAATGTTCATTGAAACAATTAATTAAGAAAAAAAAAAAAAAACGCCATACTATCAAGTGATTTATGCACTTGAGAAAATATTCTACAGTTAGACAGTCTGTTATTGCTACCATTTGGAGATCTCACAATATAATGGTATCTGACTTGGAGTTTTGCCTCAATGTTATTTTTCCTTTTGACTACTCAGTATTTTAAAGACATCTCAATGTAACAGATGCCTCTAATGAATTTATTAATAGATGGGTGATCTTGAGAATTATAGTACTGAAGCCAATCTTAAACATTCTTAGAAGAAGCAAAAGATTATTATTTCATGAGAATCAGCTAATATCTAGAGAAGAAACAAATTATCCATTAAAATACTTTTAGTTTCCTTAGGTGAAAATAAGTAGTACTAAAGAACTAAATTTGAAGTGTATTGTAGCTTTTCACTTAATTTTCCCCAAACAGGTAAGGTAATAAATGCCTCAAGTCTTTTCTCACTCTTGTGAATGTACTCATATTTTGCTTATACAATCTATTCTCTGACCCCTGATTCAATTGGAGTTAATAGGTTTCAGTGACTTTTATCATTGTTTCACGGGCTAGGCCTGTGATAAGAAAATATTTAGACTATAATTACAGATATTGAAAAAATTAAAATGCTACTTAAGGAAATTCACTTGAAATTTTTGGTCTTTAAGCAGCTTAGATCAACAGCTTACAACATTTTTTGAGAGCTACCCACTTTCGTCAGAGACAGTACATATACAAACATACACATATATAAAATTAATAAAGTTTCAGAAAAGTATAATTTTTTAATATAAGAAAATGCTCATGATTAAGCATAAAATTGATTTCATAAGATGTTAATGGATTGATCCTTGCAGCACAAAAAACAAACTTGTATAATCTGATTTGTAGTTGTAAACGCCAAATATTTATTTTCATTTTCCATATGGAAAGTGAGCAAAATTATGAAGCTCTACTGAAACATACATCATCTTCCTGCCACTTGTTTATAATCAGAATTTTTTAGCCTAAGAACTAAGCATCCTCTTCATGGTTTTGGCTAGAGGCAAGTCTCTCACTTAGCAGTAGGCTTGGATAAAGCCACTGGCTCTGTGGACACATGCCCTTTGCCCTTTGCAAAGAATTGACCTTTCTGGCTCTAAAGAACCTTGACTATTTGTTTTGTTTTGTCAGCAGTAGCAACAGCCATAGCATTTCTCTTGGGTGGTTTTGGGATGAAAATATGCATGCACACACACACACACACACACACGTACACATATATGTGTATGTTTCCTGACATCTTCATTAGTCACTTTTGTCTCAGTGATTGTCCTTGCTTTGGAGTTAAGTTAGAGGGCCATGGTGGCCATGAACTAGTAAAGCTTAATTGTATCCTGGAGTCATTACAAGAGAATATGTGCATTAACATGCCTTGTTGTTATCAAGTAACTCACTTCATATACCTTGGTGGCTCTTAATTCCCATTGAAATAATACTTTTTCTACATTGCTGGAATCAATTGACCAGTGTCTTAACTGTCTCATGTAGGTTACTTTGACAATCCTTGTCTGTCTTCCAGCAGCATAGGGCAGTTGTTTTCAAACTCTTTTGTTGTTGTTGTTGAGACAAAGTATCACTCTGTTGCCCAAGCTGGAGTAACATGGAGTGATCTCAGCTCACTGTAACCTCCTCCTCCTGAGTTCAAGTGATTCTGCCCGCCTCAGTCTCCCAAGTAGCTGGGATTACAGGCATGCACCACCACGTCTGGCTAATACTTGTATTTTTTTAGTAGAGTTGGGGTCTCACTATGTTGCCCAGGCTGGTCTCGAGCTCCTGACTTCAGGTGATCCACCCACCTCGGCCTCCCAAAGTGCTGGGGTTTCATGCATGAACCACCACACCTGGTCTCAAACTCTTTATTTTTATTATTTTAAGCTCAGGGTTACATGTGCAGGTTTCTTATACAACTAAACTCGTATTGACTGTTGAACAGAGTGTGAAATATTCTCCCCAGTCCCAACAGCTCCGAGTTACTCCTATTGAAGGTACCTGCAGGATTGTAGCAGTTAACCCATTGGCTAATAACCCCAAAATCCATGTAGAAACAAGAAAACTTTGGTCCATCTTAAATTCTTCTTCCCCTAAACTATCGAGATAATTTTCCATTTTGGGTCCCTCCCATTCCCCGCTCCAAACTCAAGTCAGGGGAAAAATATGGTAGTTCAATCATACCATGACACTGCATATTGCTTTGTTTTTATCCAGATTGGAGTAAAGAGTAGAGGAGAAACCAAGGACAAAATGGTAATTACATTAACTATATCCTACTTTTCTAAGGCAGTATTTACCATGGAATCAGATGCTCCTGCTCTCATTTTTTGGACTGAATGTGAGCCTGTCTTAAAACAAAATTTCCTCAACAGTCTCCAGCAGTCACTTTCAGTTTTTCTATAGCATTTCTATGAGAAAATGCAGCCTGATTTTTTGGTGATCAAATGACCCTTGTTAAATTGCACATTTACTGTGGCTCTTAGAAAGAACTCATTCCAATCAAGTGACATTTCCAGACAGAATTAAGAAGCAGGCAAGTTATTGTTTACTCTCTGATGATAGAGGAGCTGACTGTTGCATAGTTACTCGTCATGGCAGGCCTTATTTTTGTTTACAAAAGAACACATTTAAATTTGAATTAATCTTCTACAGATAGAAAGTTTTTTGCAACGAACATGGTCTACAGCTAATCTCTAGCCACGTGAACTCTGGATGTATACATACAAATATATGTTTATACAGACACATGTATGTAAATATATAAAGTATATATATTATTAATATTACTTTCTGGTAATAATACTTAAAAGGGTCTTAGTCCAGATCAGATTCTTCGTTTTAGATCCCTGTATACCTTGGTATTTAAGCAACATAGATGTTTTTGAAGTGTTATCTCAGAAGATAATATAGAGGAATAAGGACAAGAGATAGGTGATGGAAGGCAGCCAAGAAAACAAGTACATTGTCAAGCCATTTGGCATAATTATCAAAAGGAGCTGGATCCACTGAGAAACTCTGGGATCTAATATTGAGCCTGGGCCACAAAGTTATCCCACTCAAGGGGTCAGGGAGCTGGTGTATTTATACACTAATTTCTGCTATACATTCAGTGAGAAGCGTTTCTATGAAGCATGAATTTTTCTTCACCTCTGACACTAAAGTAATTCTTCAAATACAGTTATGCTGATTCCAATATTTAGAACGGCTCTGTGAATACTATAACTAAAAGGTCCAAGGGTCCAAAACAGCTATTTTAGACAGGATTACTCTCTCTGAAATAAGAGAAAGGATGTTGGGGATCCAGAGGATGACAAGGGGACCTAAAGGTTTGCATCTGAGTAGTCCAGCTGAGGGTTTCTTCTCTTATTTTGAATGTGTCCTATGAAAACAAGCTCATTTACTTAATTTCCTCCACCAGATTCTAATGAGTAACCCATATTTGTTCTACCATCTTCTCTTCCTTTATTGCACCCCTTTAATCCTGTACTGTATCTTCTTCCCAAATGTTCTTGAGGTCCAAGAGGCTAATGTTGACATAAACAATGTGTCTTTTGTAATACTCTAATGTTTATTTATTTAATTTATGACCAGGACATAGGGAGACAGGTGATATGAGCAATAAGGTTATTTGTTCCATCTATTGGTTCCTTGATTTTAGTGAACATTGCTAGGCAAAACACTTTTCTTCCAAATTTCTCATCCAGCCCTCTTGATATCTTTTGGTTTATGTCTGTAACAATGAGGCTCCAGTCCATTTAAATCTGATTTTGAATTTTTTTTTTTTTTTCAATAAAGACTTTTAACTTGCCAGCTGTGGGCTGCATTAGGCTGAAAAACCTACATTCTGCTGGAATCAGAGGGATGTATTACGGATCTATTCCTTTTATTCTAAGTCGAATTTAGGAGACCTCCAGCCTTGGATCCTGCAAGGTGCAGGAGTAGGGGCGGGGAGAATAGGCAGCACAGGTTTTACTTGTCAGGAACAGTCATGATCTGTCATTTGTGCTCATGTTGGTCTTCTTTAGGAAGCATTTTATGGATGTCTTGCAGATGTCCTCTCAGTTAACCTTTGCTGTTGCTTCTTTATCTCAGAGAGTGCCTTCTCTATGACAAGCTACATATGAGGATGAATTTCATCCAACAAAACCGCAACAGCTTTTTCCTGTTAACGTCATTTCATCCCTAGAAGGACAATCTTCTGGATGATATATCTTTTACAACCACACACATGATGGCTTCTTCCCTATGTGACCCACATTGAATTACAAGGAACTATGCACATTGTTCTGTCTTCAGGGGCAGTGCTCTGCCTTCCAACATATCCCACTGTCTTTACTTTCCACCAAACAGAGAACAACCGCCACAGTCTTTCTCTTTAAAATTTTCTTAGTATGGATTACAACAGAAGTTAGTTCTTTCTAAGCTTTTTAGGACCTATTTGTTATGTCTTTGTTAGCCCTTAAAAATCCTCTACCTTTAATAGAAGGAAGGGCTAAAAATTCCCTTACTACCCTCTCTCAGAAGCTATGTTGGAAAAATGCTGTAATACTCCAATAGCATTCTCCAAAGGCCATTTCTTCTTAATTTCTGCCCTCGATGGTTGAATTCCTACTTATATTGTCTAAAAATGCTTAATTAGTGTGATAGTTAATTTTATGTATCAACTTGACTAGCCATAGGGTGTTCATATTAAATATTATTTCTGGGTGTGACTGCAAGAATGTTTCAGGATGCAATTAACATTTGAACTGTAGGACTCAGTAAAGCAGATGGCCATCCCCAGTGTGAGTGGGCATCATCCAATCTGTCGAGGGTCTGAAGAACAAAAGGTGGAGGAAGGCAGCATTTGCCTCTTTTTCCTTCCTGCATGACTGCCTGGGCTGGGACATCTCATTTTATCTTCTCAGGGCCTTGGACTGGGACCGACACTATTGACTCCTCTGGCTCTCAGGCCCTCAGACTTGAACTGAATTATACCACTGGCTTTCTGGGTCTTCAGCTTGCAGACACCTTATCTGGGGACTTTTCAGCCTTCATAATTGTGTGAGTTAATTCTTCATTTTATATCTCATTTTGTATACATATAAATCTCCTACTTGGTTTTTGCAGATAGATAGATAGATAGATAGATAGATAGATAGATAGATAGATAGATAGATAGATAAATCTTATTAGTTCTGTTTCTTTGGAGAACCCTCATACAATTAGCAAATGTCACAAATTTATTTACAGAAAGTCTGTAACAGTGATGCTTTAGCCCCTAATTCTGGAATTGGGAGAAGTTGACACCTATTGTCACTGCTCCAATGCAAATAGGAAAGAAGAGAGAGACCCACTGTAACATTCCATTAGATTGGCTTAAGCATTTGTCTACATCCCCCTTCACTTAGGAAAAAATTTGACCCAGCAAGGACAAGAGAACATATGGAGCCTAACATGGGACAGAGTCTTCACATTAAAGTGGAGTAATTTCAAAAAAAATAAAAATGAAAAAGTGAGAACATTTTGATGTTTTCATATTTAGAAAATGAAATTTTCATACAATAATTTTATAATATTTTCCGTGAAACGGGTACAGAATATTTAAACTTTTCCTTAGCGTGGCATAATTTTTTAATTATTATTGACAGTGGCTATGCCTAAGGCCTATGTTACTGTTTACAGTACTGCTCTAGATGTGTACCAAAGAAACACAGAGATTGTTGGAAATCCTGTATTTATGGCATATTTATAATTGTATATGCTACATTAGTTAGTATGAGCTTTTGCGAAGTAACTTCTGTTTTAACTTGGTGTGAATGACAACAGAATCCTCCACGTACAATTGTACCTAAATGAAGCTTGGAGGCATTTTCCACAGACTAGTTTTCAGCTCCACATATTCCAGTCCTTTCTTCTTTCCCACCACCCACAAGTTTCCAGTTATGCACACCTTAGGACACATTCAAGTTGCAAAACAACCTATACTCTTGCCTCTTTCTGTCACAATGCTAAGTGAATTGACACAGTGGGAGGTGGTAGGTTTCCCAGTAACCATTTCTACACTGGAACAGCTAGAAACAACCTAACTATATGTGGAAGTGACTGTGAAGCACATCACTATATCCCATGCAATCCAAACTACGGACTTTATGTCTCTGACTCACTTTCTCCTGCCTGGATATCAGGAAATGCATGTGGCCACTCCAATGGTACCTGGTATGAGGGAAAGTGTAGTGAAGACAGTTGCATGGAGCAAGTCACTGGCATTCATTCAACGTAGTAAATTATTTTATTTTTGCAAAGTTGTGGAAACATATGACTTTCAAAACACACAGGCTTGGTTACTGCTAACAAGGGAAAGATTCTCGACATGTGAGAGCCCCTAATATTAAGGTTCATTCATTTCATGAAAAACGTAATAAAAATACCAAAGTAAGACTTTTGTTTCCTTAGATAGATGAGATTTACTGATGCCAGCTTATGAACAGAGGAGAAAGAAGGTGCACATGATCCTCAGGCACCCAGATTTGTGGCTGTGTAGGCAAAGCTGGGCATGTTGCAAATAACTGACAAACAGATGTTACAACTCTTTATCATTTTATTACCCATTATTAATTTGTTGCCAAAAATATTTCCCCATGCAAAATTTTATAACTTATGTTTATTTTCGGTAATAATTGAAATCATATTTTATAATTATTGGTCACAACTATTTATTTTTAGATAAAACATGTTGCTGTTACCCAGTTTCCTATTCAACAAGAACTTCTGTTTTGTGCAAACCTTACATTCAGGGAATGTTCCTTCCATTTTATATTCTAGGCCCTGTGAGGAAATAGAGGATATAGAAGAGGAAAGATAATCAATAATCTCTAGATTACAACCAAACCACTCTAGGGCAAAATAAAGGTATGGCTGTATCATCTACAAAAGTCTTTTCTCTATCAAGCAAAGAGGCTTAACAGCTACTAGGAAATCTAAGGTCTTAGGTGAAATGAAACACAGTATATTACAAAGTTTATGTGTGATGTTCAAAGCAATTTTGTTCTTCAGGAAACCTTGGATCTTGGTTAACAACATTTGAAATTTTGAAGTCAAAGCATGAACTGTAGTAAAATCTCAGCAAAAGGCTTTCCAAGGATCTCATGAAGTAAACAAAATATATTGTGCGCTAAGTAAAATGCTAGAGGGGATTTTTTCTTTTAATATTTATGACATAATTCTGTGAAGGTCACTATAATCATTTCACACATATTAAGACCTCCCCAAGTATATCAATTGGGATGTTTAAATATTTAGATAATTATTAATAAAATGTTAAATTTTAAGGTGTTCATCAAATACTATTTTTTTTAATTTCAGGTTTAAATTATTTTAGGTGTATTTATTTTAGGTTTATTAAATTAATATCATGGTTGAGAACATAGGCTGTAAAATCGTAGTGTTCTTCGAACAAACTTTGGCTTCACAATTTATTCTTGGTAAAATTTTAGCAAAACACTTTAGCTCATTTTTTAAATGATGTTATTAATACACCCAGGAAGATGATGGACATTAACATTAAGCAACTATAGCTCTTGGACCAGAGTCTGAAACATTATCAGTGAGAACTTAGATTACAGGGTGAGAAAAAATGGTATACCCTCAGAGAGATTTTCATATAAACAGGCTTAAAAAAATTTTAAGCATTTAAGTTTACTTCAAAGAAAGGAAACTGGATTGTTGATAGTATTTCTATAATCCATATGCTACTCTGATAGTCTTTAGAAAACATCATAATTTCAACAATAAAAATGTATACATACTTGTGAGAAATTCAAATAATGTCGAAGAAATATGCATTCCTGATTCACTGAGTAACCACATTTGGCCTATCTTTAGAATTTTTTAACACAGATGCATAATATACAAACATGTGCAGCGCTATGCTTATCAAAAAGAGGATAATGTCATATATACTGCTTTGTACCATGATTTTTTTCTGTCTAGAACAAAACATGTTCTAGACATGTGAAACATATCTTTTTTAAAAGTAACTATGTTTTTATTCTAGTTAATTATTTCCCTCTTATGAATATTTGAGTTACCGCTAATATTTGCTATTAGACAAAATGATGCATTGGATAGCATTTGTAGTTGAAATGTCACATTCAGTATGCTAATAAGTTACTTGGATCTGTGTGAAAATTTTCACAAGTGAAATTGACAGATTTTATTTCCTTATCTGTGTCTAGGCTTCTATCATTTATTCAGCCGTGTAACCTCAATTCAGTCTCACATATCTATTTCTCTGATCTGAAACAGTCTCTAAATATAAATAGCACTAGGATTTATATTCTTGAAGATTTTATAAAACTTATGCCCAAACCATTTGGCCCTAGTTACTTAGGAAGGCAGAGAGAGAAGGTAACATAGTGAGCTGGAGGAATAAGTAGATGTTTCTATTTCCTGCAATTCTCATTTTAAAAAATTGTTTTATTATTAATATATTATTTTATACTGACAAATATGTCTTATTCTAGTTTTTGTACCCTAGTGATAGGGAAATCCATTTTTTTTGTAAATCTACCAGTAGATTGAATTTTTAACTAAGATAACTAAATAATATTAACATATACACTTGTGACAGTATCAGTTTTCCCCAAATAATAGCCTCTCTCCAAAATAGAGGGCCTTTAATATACTTATCTTAAGCTTCCTTTCTCACTTTTGCATCCTTCTCTGTAATTTTATATCAGATTATTTTATAAGTTTACATTGTAATTTTATTTTACATTAACCTCAGTTTATTCATAGCATTACACTGGAAAGCTCTAAATGTAGGAATCAGAGTCCATTACATTTTTTTGGATTTTTTGATTGCCAAATGTTTTATCAGATAAAAGAAATCCTTAATTTTTAAGCTCCTTACAAAGGACATTCTCACTTATGAATTCAATAATTCTGAAAAGAACTTCCTGAGATAGGCAGAGCAGGCATGTTTAGCCCAGATTCATTGAGGGACAAACCAAAGTTCAGTGACACTGAGAAAACTGGATGAGTACCATGTGTTCAGGTAATTCCTAATCCAAGACTCTCTCTTGACTCTAGAATTAACCACAGTGAAAGTATGAATTTGGGGCTTTGTCCTTCATTGGTGGTATATTCCTTGGGCACTCAAGAGGGAATAAGGGAGTTCTGCTGAGCTTGCTGGAGTATGTGTTCATCAGGACTAACATTTAGCATGGGGACTGTGATGGTTGCCTTGTGCACTAGAAACCAGTTCAGTGTGTTATAATCACGCTGAAGTTTCCTCTCCTGACACCTAGTGTCCCACTGGGTATTGAGGAGTTCAGACACAGGAAGGGAGAAAGCAAAGAACATCCACGAATTCAGAACAAGTCAGGCCAATAAACTTAAAGCCAAAAGGGAATCTTGAATATGCTACAGAATATAGACTATGACTAACATTTAATAAATGTTGAAAAAATGATGTTTAGGTTTAACTTACCTCTAAAGACTTGCAGAAAATAAAAAATGAAATGTATTTGGCTTATAAATTTTCTGACTTCTTGAATGTCTGAAAATATCTTTCCATCAAACTTGAATAAACATTGGCCCATTTAAGACTAAGTACTACACTATTTTCCCCAGCGCCTTGTTCTACCATTTCTTATTTCCCAGTTGTATTAGTCTGGGTTTTCCAGAGAACAGAACCAATAGAAATACGTATATTTCCTACTGCAGAGAGACATATTTACTATAAGGATTTGGCTTATATGATTATGGATGCTGAGAAATCCCAAGATCCATAGTAGGCAAATTGAAGACCCAGGAGAGACAATGGTACAATTCCAGTCTATGTCCAAGTCAAAAGGCATGAAAAAAACCAATGTATCAGATTAAAGACCATCAGGTAAAGAAAACTAATCTGTCTTGCTTTTGTCCAATTTACACCTTCTGTGGATTGGATGAGGCCCACCCACACTGGGAAGGGCAAACTGCTTTAGAGAGTCTACCAGCTCAAATGTGAATCTCATCCAGAAACACCCTTTCAGACACACATGGAATAAAGTTTAACCAAATATCTGAGTACCTTATGGCCCAATCAAGTTGACACATAAAATTAACCATTGCAAGTCTACCCCTTGTCAACTTGGCACCCATCTATTACAGGTATTTAGACAGGCATGAGCGGGACAGGAGAGGACTCTCCCTCACCCACCAGGAATGTCAGGTGATGGTTGGCAATGATCATATTACCTTTCTAAAAGTGATATATTGGCAGTTCGTGCCAAGGAGAGGCCAATTTGTAATGGTCCACAGCTGCTAACACTAAAGTGTTAACTGAATGCAGATGCCAGGAGGAAGAAAATTCCTGGGCATGCACATTAAGAGACAAAAGGGCAGAGTATGACTTCCAGGGGTACTCCACTGGAAAACGAAAGAAAGCCTCACATGGGCATGTACACAACTTCCTAAACACACTGCACACAGTCACTTCCCAAGGGTAAGGAGGGCACTGCACATGTGGGCAGCCCACCCTAAAGGAAGAAACATGGAAAAGGGGGTGGGATGTCTGAAGGGGGCCTCCTATAGAGTCCACGAATAGGGTTAAACGGTACTCTTGGTTTGCCAAGTGCACACCTGGCCCTCTTCCAAACGTACTTTCCTTCCTTTCTTTCCTTTTCTTACTGTTTTAAAGCTTTTAAATAAACTTTTACTCCTACTCTGAAACTTGCCTTGGTCTCTTTTTCTGCCTTATGCCCCTCACTTGTATTCTTTCTTTAGAGGAGGCAAGAATTGAGGTTACTGTAGACCCATATGGATTTGTCTCCCATAACTTGGATGCCTTCCACTGGTAACACATCCATATCTCTTTAAATCACAATTAATCTTCAAATAAAGACAATAACAAGGTCACAGTTCTGCCTAAAATCATGGAACTACTCTGCATACGATAAAAAATGCACTAACCCCTTCCACAGAAGGGGATCAAAAATTCTTGCGTGACTCTTTTCCTTGATAACCCATTACTTAAAGACTATATGATGTAAAATTTTAAATATTTAAATACTATTACATAAAATATATATTTTATGCTCCATCACAGGGAAATAAAAGAGGAAAGAGATATTTGATATACAAATTCACACACACACACACACACACACACACACACACACACGCACATACACATCCATAACAAATAAGTAGGAAATTCTCATGACAATTACAACGCTTATTTCTGTAACTGGCCTCACAATCATATTTGGTATTTATAACAACCCTTCTTCCACTACCCATTCCATACACCCTTTTTCCTCAGCAAGTACCAAAGCTGGTGATGATTCTTTATTTGCTTGAGTAACCTAAACCTTCATTTCTAAAGGGTTTGGGCCATTAGTAGTTCTGCCTATATTACATTATTATAGTTTTCCCTTGACCTAAATCACAGAGCATGGTAATATTAAGACACCATAAAGGATCTCCTGTATTCTAAATATACTCTTCCTTTGTACAGGAGTTTTGACTATACAGTAGTTGCTCAATTTCCCCTTGGCAGCCAGCATTAAGCCAACTAGTGCAGTAACTCTCTTCATTACCGTATGTTTCAGAGCTATAAAGAGTCTAAAGTATTCTGGTGGTAGTCTTAACTTCCAGTTCAATGGAATCACTGCTGTCAATCTTTGTGGAGGCATTTCTTCCTTTGAAACTCAGACCTCTAGGTCTGCATAGTAGAAGGTCATGAGAATGCAAAGCAAAAATTTGCTAGTGGGTCACTAAGGGTAATGGTGAATGGTGCCATTCCCATTTTAACCCTTGAGTTCTGGACCCATGAATCCTGGCTACAGGAGAAATAGCAGTGTATATTGGATGCTAATCCAGAGCAGATACAGACAAATAGAAAACCTTGCCCCATCCCTGCAAGGTATTTATAACTAGACACCTCTGTACCTGAGTCTTCAAAAGCCCCTTCCACTCTTCTATCAAGCCAGCTCCCTCAGGATGGTGGGAAGCATGGTAAGAACAGTGAGTTCAATGACTATGAGCCCAGTGCCACACTTCCTTTGCTTTGAAGTAAGTTTGTGGATTACAATCATTGCTATGTGGAATACCATGATGGTGGGTAAGGCACTCAGTAAGTCCACAGATAGTAGCTTTGGCACGGCAGAAGCACTGTTTTCTGGGAAGGCAAATGCATATCCAAAGCATATGGCTATTTCAGTAAGAACAAAATATTGTCCCTTCCACAACTGAAGTAGTCAAACGGTAATCAACCTATCAATAAGTAACTGGCTGATTATCGCAGGGAATGATATCATATTGGGCATATTGGGAACTCAGCATTGGTTTCTGCTGCTGGCAGATTGGGCACCCAGCAGTGGCCATACCCACGTGGGCTTTGGTGAGTTGAAGTCCATGTTGCTGAGCCCATGCATAACCTCTATCCCTGCTACCAGGGCCACTTTGTTCATGAGCCTATCGGGTGATGACAGGGGTGACTTGGGAAGTAGGTTGACTGGTATCCACAGGAAGGGAGTCATCCTATCTGCTTCATTATATCCTCCTCTGCTGAGGACACCTTTTGGTGAGCATGCATGTCAGTCATAAATATGCTCAGATTTTTTGTCTATTAAGATAAATCTATTCACGTAATTCTTTCACAAATTTCCTTGTCATTGATTTTCCAATTACGTTCCTTCCAAATCCCTGGCCATCCACCCAAACCATTGGCTAGAGTCCATGAATCAATACATAGTCAACATGTTGTCATTGCTCCTTCCAAGTAGAGTGAACAAGATGCACTGCACAAATTTCTGCCTTCTGGGAGAATTTCTCTACACCACTGTCCTCCAGGGATGTCTCAGTAAGAGGCTATAGTGCTCATAGAGACATAGTTTTGAGTATATGTAGGCATCACTCAAAAACAGTGGGCCTTGAATTTTTGTCATTTTTATTTCCCACTTCTGACATACAAATGTCTTCCAATAACTGGAGTCATTGCTATTTATTGCTCACTAGATTTAACAGCATGGTGTTATTAAAGTAACAGACAAATGGGATAAGCTGTCTGCTTTTGAGTGGTGCCTACATATATGCAAAACTATATATAAACCAGGCCTTAATCTTCTCTTCTTCTGACAGGTGATCATAGCAAAAACTCCATGAAACTATAGTAGTGGGGACCATGGGGATTTGGGCCATTTTTTCATGCAACTTACTTGTATCTTTAGGGTATGCATGGGCCTTGTCAGATATATAGCACTTCTATTTGATGATTAAGTGTTGTGCTGCTGTGCACGCCCAGCTTTATGGCTTAGATAATATCCAGTTCATAGTGGGATGCTCAGGTCATATGATGACATTAATTTGGTGCCCATAGTTAAATTTTCAGTCTCTACTAAGACTCAGTAGCAGGTATAAAGCTGTTTCTTAGTAGACAAGTAGTTATATGAGGAGAATGGCAGACCTTTGCTCCAAAATCCTAAGGGACTAACTGTGATTCATCTGTAGAGGCCTGGCAAAGTATTCAAACAGTACCCTTATCAGCTACTGACACTTCAGGCACCATTGGATGGCATGAATCACATAGCTAAAGCTACAGAGTAGTTTGCATAGCAGTCTAGATTTGTTGCAGAGCCTTCCCTTGTTCTGGGCCCCACTCAAAATTAGCAGCTTTTTAGGTTGCTTAGTAAATGGACCAGAATAACACACCCACAAGAGGAATGTGTTGCATGTGAAATCCAGAGGTCTACTAGGTATTGTGCCTCTTTTTAGTTGTAGAATGAGCAAGACACAATTTTCTCCTCACTTTAAAAGGGGTATCCTGACATGGCTTCACATCACACTGAAACTCTGGAAATTTCACTGGGTAGAAGGTCTTCAAATTTTGTCACATTTATTTCCCACCTTCTGACATACAAATGTTTTCCAATAACTCTGGAGTAATTGCTATTTATTGCTTACTAGATCTAACAGCATAATGTTATTAAAGTGATAGACAAACGTGATAATCTCATGGAAGGGAAAGAAAATCAAGATCCATGTGAACTGAATTATGACACAGGGCTAATGTGCGGACATATCCTTGAGGTAGAATGGTGAAGGAGTATTGCCAGATTAAAGCAAACTACTAATGTGGCCTTTACAAACAGATATTGAAATGAAAACATTTTTCAGAGTAAGAGCTGCACATTAGGTACGAGAGGACAATTTGTTCAAGCAAAGAAACCACACCTGGTACAGCAGCTGCAATTAAGACACATCTGGTTAAGCTTACAATAATCCAGTGATTTTCCAACCTTGAATCCTAGGGAAAAAGCCTACTTGATCATCCCAGATAAGCTTTTTGACATGCTACTGGATTCAATTGGCCAGTATTTCGTTGAGGATTTTGGCATGGCCTGATTTTTTCTTTTCTTGTTGTATCTCTGCCAGGTTTTGGAATTAGGATGATGCTGGCCTCATAGAATGAGTTAGGGAGGAGCCCCTCCTCCTCAATTATTTGGAATAGTTACAGGAGGAATGGTACCAGCTGTTCTTTGTGTATCAGGTAGAATTCAGCTGTCAATCTGTCTGGTTCTGGGCTTTTTTTTGGTTGATTGGCTCTTTATTATGCCTCAATTTCAGAGCTCATTAGTGGTCTGCTCAGGGATTCAAATGCTTCTTGGTTCAGTCTTGGAACAATGTGTGTCCAGGAATTTATCCATTTCTTCTAGATTTTCTAGTTTACGTGCATAGAGGTGTTCATTATATTCTCTGATGGTTGTTATATTTCTGTTGTGTCAGTGGTAATATCCCCCTTATTGATTCTGATTGGATTTATTTTAATCTTTGCTCTTTTCTTCTATATTAGTCAAGTTAGCAGTCTATTTTATTAATTTTTTCAAAGAACCAGCTCCTGGATTCATTGATCTTTTGTATGTTTTTGTGTGTCTCAAGCTCCTGTAGCTCACCTATAATATTGGTTATTTCTTGTCGTCTATTAGATTCGAGATTTGTTTGTTCTTGGTTCTGTATTTCTTTTAGTTGTACTGTTAGGTTGTTAACTTGAGATCTTTCTTTTTGATGTGGACATTTATTACTATAAATTTCCCTATTAACACTGCCTTAGCTGTGTCCTGGAGATTCTGGTATGTTGTCTTTGTTAGTTTTAAAGAACTGCTTGATTTCTGCCTTCATTTCATTATTTCCCAAAAATTCATTTAGGAGAAGGTTATTCAGTTTCCATTTAATTGTGTGGTCTTGAGTGAATTTCTTAGTCTTGATTTCTAATTTGATTGCCCTTTGGTCCAAGAGACTGCTTGTTATGATTTAATAATGTACTCCTGTAGTTTAATAAACTCCGTTCTTAACATATTATGAATTATATTTCTGTCATATCAGTCATATCAGTCAGGCTGAGGCTGAGGGTTCAATGTCAGCCAGGTTCCAAACCATTTTTTTGGAGACGTGATGTGGTCCTTTGGAGGAAAGAAGGCACTCTGGCTTTTTGAGTTTTTAGTGTTCATGTGCTGACTCCTTCTCATCTTTGTGGGCTTATCTACTTCTTTGAGATTGCTGAACTTTGGATTTTTTTTTTTCTTTTATCCTATCTGTGCTACCGGTACAGTAGCAGCTGTGCATCTGTTATCCACACTCAACCACCTCCTGATCCACTCAAACATGGAGCTTCTTGTGACTGCTAAGATTCAAACAAAGAGATGCATTCATATCTTGCTTTATTGTGGTTTGCTTTGGTTTAATTTGCATATAATATATATTTAAAAAATGGCAGGTATATGACAACCCTATACTGTTTAAGTCTATTAGTGCCAGTTTTCCAACATTGTGTGCTCACTGAAGTGTGTTCACGTGAATGTTTCTGTGTCTCATTTTGGTAATTCTCGCAATATTCCAAACATTTCTGTTATTATATCTGTCATGGTGATCTGCAGTCAGTGATCTTTGATGTTACTAATGTAATTCTTTTGGAACATTGTGTGCTGCACCCATATCAGACGGCAAACTTACTTGATAAATGTTATGCTCTGACTGCTCCACCAGTCGGCCATTCCCCCATCTTTTTCCTTATCCTTGGGTCTGTATTCACTGAGACACAACAATATTGAAATAGGGCCAATGATGATTTACAATGGCCTGTAAGTATTCATGTGAAAGGAAGAGTCACATGTCTCTCACTTTAAATCAAAAGGCAGAAATTATTAAGCTTACAGAGGAAAACATGTCAAAAGTCAAGATATGCCAAAAGCCAGACTTCTTGCACCATGGTTAGCTATATTGTGAACACAAAGAAAAAGTTCTGGAAGAAAATTAAAAGTGCTACTTCAGTGAACGCACAAATGATAAGAAAGCAACATGCCTTATGGCTATTTTGGAAAATTATTAGTGGTCTAGATAGAAGATCAAACCAGTCACAAAATTTCTTTAAGCCAAAGCCCACTCTGAAGAAACGCCCTACCTCTCTTTAAATGTATGAAGCCTGAGAGAGGTAAAGATGCTACAGAAATAAGTTTGAAATAATTTAATTCATGAGGTTTAAGGAAATAAGCCATCTCTATAATATAAAAGTGCAACAGGAAGCAGCAAGTGCTGATGGAGAAGCTGCAGCAAGTTATTCAGAGGATCTGGCTAAGATCATTGATTAAAGTGACCACACAAAACAACAGATAGTCAATGTAGATGAAATGCCTTATATAGGAAGAAGACGTCCTCTAAGACTTTCATGCTAGAGAGGAAGTGTCAATGCCTGCCTTCAAATTTTCAAAGCACATGCAGACCTCTTGTTAGGGGTAATGCACCTGGCGAGTTTAAGTGCAAGCCAATGTTCATTTTCCATTCGGAAAATTGTGGGTTTCTTAAGAATTAGGCTAAATCTATTCTGCCTGTGCTCTGTAAATGAAACAACAAAGCCTGGATGATAGCACATCTGTTTACAGCATAGTTTACTAAATATTTTAAGCCCACTTTTAGACTTATTGCCCAGCAATATTTTGATATATATATATTTATATATATTTATATATATATTTATTTATATATAAAAATAAAAATATATAAATATATATATAAATATATATATTTATTCCTTTCATAATAAATAATAAATATGAAAGAACTATATACATATATATATATTCCTTTCATAATATGACTGCTCATTGGCAATGCACTTGCTCACCCAATGCACTTTCAACTTTCAGAAGTGCATCAGAAGCTCTGATGGAGAATATGATTAATGATAGTTTCATGCCTGCTAACACAATATCCATTTTGCAGCCCATGAATCAAGAGGTAATTTTCACTTTCAAGTTTTACTATTAAAAAAATACATTTTATAAGGTTATAGATACAAGAGATATTAATCTGATGCACTTGTACAAAGTCAATTAAAAACTTTCTGGAAAGGATTTACCATATTAGATGTCATTGAGAACATCTGTGATTCATAAGAGTGGGTCAAAATAGCAACATTAATAAGAGTTTGGAAGAAGTTGATTCCAACCCTCAAAGATGACTTTGAGGTGTTCAGGGAGTATCTGGAAATAACTGCAGTGGATGAAGTAACTGCAGATGTGGTATAAGTAGCAAGAAAATTAGAATTAGAAGCAGAGCCTAACAATGGGATGGAATTGCTGCAATCTCATGAGTATTTAATGGTTGAGGAGTTGCTTCTTATAAGTGAATAAAGAAAATGGTTTCTTGAGATGCAATCTACTCCTGGTGAAGATACTGTGAACATGGCTGAAATGACAACAAAGGATTTAGACAATTATATAAATGTAGTTGATAATGCAGCAGCAGGTTATGAGAGGACTGACTTCAATTTTGAAAGAACTTCTAGTGTGGGTAAAATGCTATCTGACAGCATTGGATACTACAGAGAAATCATTCATGAAAGGAGGAATCAATTGACGTGGAAAATTTCATTGTTGTCTTATTTTAAGAAACTGCTAGACACTCCAATCTTCAGGAATCACCACCTTGATCATTTAGCAACCATCAACATCAAGGCCTGACCCTCCACTGGCAAAAAGGTTATGACCTGCTGATATGACTCACTGATGGCTCAAATGAGTGTTAGCATTTTGTTTTTAGCCATAAAGTATTTTTAATTGAGGTGTGTACATTTTTAGACATAATGCTATTGTAGACAGACATAATAGACTACGGAAGAATATAAACATAACATATTCACTTGGAAACCAAAAAATATGTATGACTCACTTTATTGTGATATTTGCTTTATTGTGGTGGTCTGGAACCAAACGCACAATATCTCCAAGGCACACCCATATTCTCATTGTTGCTCTGACCATACTAACTTTTACGATAACTATGCCCACCCTGCCTTTGGTGACTGACTGACACCCCTTCACTACTGCTGTCCCAGAATCCAATTATGCCCATTGCATTCAGCTTACACAATTCCTTGACTGCAGTCTCCACTGTAAAGTCTACCCTATAGATAAGAGCAACCACAGCACTCTTCAAGCATGCTAAAACTCCACTTAAAAATATCTTTCTCACAAATTTGGCCAATTTCTCCCATCTGGGATGGGTGTATTTACCTAATGTCTGTACCCCTATCTGTATCTAGGAACTAACTAACTTGCTTTTGATTTTACAGGTTCATAGACGGAAGGGACATGCCTTATCATAGGTGAGACTGGACTCTGGACTTTTGAGTTAATGTTGAAATAAGTTAAGACTTTGGGGAACTGTTGGGAAGACATTATTGGTTTTGAAATATCAGAACATGAGATCTGGGAGGGGCCAGAGTGGAATAACACGATTTGGCTGCATCACCACCTGAATTTTATCTTGAATTGTAGTGCCCATAATTCCCACGTGTTGTGGGAGGGACCCACTGGGAGGTAATTAAATCATGGGGGCAGTTCTTTCTGGTGCTATTCTTGTGATAGTGAATAAGTCTCATGAAATCTGATGGTTTTATAAAGGGGAGTTTGCCTGCATAGTCTCTCTTGCCTGCCACCATGTAAGACATGACTTTGTTCCTCATTCACCTTCCACCATGATGGTGAGGCCTTCCCAGCCATGTGGAACTGTGAGTCAATTAAACCCCTTTCCTTTATAAATTACCAATTCTCAGGTAAATCTTTATCAGTAGCATGAAAACAAACTAATGCACCTGCCTTCTAATTAAAAAATGTATCTAGCAGCATTCATAGCTTAGAGAAATGTATTTTTTAATTTGTTTTGAGGACAGCATACGTTAATTCTGAATTCAATTTTTGGCAATTTATGATAAGGTATATGTATAAATAATTTTTAAATCACTTTAGGTTCAGAAAAAAATGGTTTTAGTTCTTGTTCTAGTTTTGTGAAAAGTCATATTACTTTTATTTGCAACTTTTAAGAGTTATATGAAATTCATTTTGGGTTTGATTTTAGATGTATCCCATTTTCTAATCTTATTTTTGTGGGGGACGGGAGTGTATGTATTTTTGTGTGCTAAGCCCATAAAGTCATAACAGATCTAAAGAAACTATAATTTATATGTAATGCCATGATTTTGGAGAAGTCACAGCGAGTAAGTGAACATATTTGTTGTCATCTGGCTGCTGCTACAGTATGAAATGTATGTATAAAATTACATTAGAATGGTTGCTTTCAGGCAGCCAGGTCTACCTTGCCACTTTTCATTAAGTTGACTATGGTTGAGGAGGTGCTATTAAAATCTAGTTAATTCTACTGAATGTCAAATTTTTTACATTAAGGAGTTAGACATGTAACCTGAGCAGAAATGACAAGTATAGCTGTCAAATTATACAATAAATTATCTTGACACCCTCTACATATTATTTCACATGCTGTAAATTATACATTGTGGTGTATAAAGAGCACAGATTTCAGAGACATATCTATTTTCAAACACTGCTCCACCATGGAGCACCACTAAGAGCTATGCAGAATATATGCATCATAAAAATTATTTTTAGAATATATTGTTGTGAAAATATGCTGTGAAATAATGTAATCACATATGCTCCCCCTAAACATTATTCATTTTCCATTGAAGTGCAAGACTAGGTTTTTCTTGCCTATTTAGATGGCAAATTTACCCTCTATTATTTCATTTAATTGAATATCAGCTTAAAAAATTAAGACATGTTTTTGCAACATTATCAAAAACAGTGTGTTCCTCAATGAATGCTCTTGACAAAAGACACTAATATTTCCCACAGGCATAATTCACAAAGTACTGGGTTATTATTAAACGAAACAAAATGAATATCGTATTTACTTGGGAATTTCTTTTAGACATATTCCAAAATGATGCAGCAGCTATATTATTAGCTTTTCTGGGCACTCATGCCCTGTGTGTGAGCTCTTGTTCTTTTAGGTCGTTGGTCTTTATGTTGCTTTGTTGTTTTGTTGAAATCATCATCCACTGCAGAATCCTGAGATCAAATGCCACACTCTTCCTTTACAAAAGTGCTTCTTTTCCTTAACACACACAGTTCTCTTTTCACATGGCCCTTTGATACATGGCTAATTTTTTATAATGATTAAACACAGTTTTACTTAGCTGAAATATTTGCATGTTACCAAAAACTTTCTTTAATGTATGATCAATGAGACACATCAATAATGAAAACATTGGGATAAAGAGATATATATGGATATTATACTGATACAATAACCCTTTAATCCTCCACAAAAAATAAATTTTTTAATATTGAGTGGTATCCCAATACTGAGAACATTTCCTTTAAGGATATGAACAAATGTATCAAATCAATATTATTTCAGTTCAAATCAGCCACATTAACTCATAAAAGTTATAATTTGATTATCTTTACCTATATGGTTCTTAAAATATAATCATGATATAATTGTTTATTATATGTAGGGTCATACGGTTAAAAATATCTCCTTTTTATACTCACTTGCAGTTTCAGCCTCAAAAATGACTCAGAATCTTAGAACTGTTTCCTTTATGTTATTTATATGTATATTTGGGTGTGTTAGAAATAAAATTTCTATAATAAATACATTTGTGGACCATTTTAATATTAGAGAATATTTCCAAATTATCTGCTATTTAAAAATGCTAACATATTTAGCAATTAACCAATGTACTTACTCCTCTACATTAAAGGTTGTACCCCTTTTTAATCTACTGGGACCACTGAGATTGTCCCAATGCTGTAGAATTAGTTAAAATTAATTAATCTCAAACTGTTAAATATTTAAATAAATATCTTTTGGCTTTTCTGCCCTAACAGATTTAGATTTCAGTCTGTTCCCTTTATCCTTCAATCTTTCATATTTTATTTTTATTCTCTATTGTCCCATCATTTAGCTCATGTGTTCTCACTGAAGTACTAGCATCAGTAGGATGCATTTCTCCTGTTTGACAACCTTTATGGATTTTTCATCAAAATAGTCCATAATTGTTAATTACTTTTTGCTAATTTATTAATTTCACTACCCTTGATGCTATTATGATATATACTTTTTTATTTGATATATTCTTGGAAGTATGTATTACTATGAGCAGCATATTTTATAATGATCCATTCATCACTTTAAATTTCATAAACCAATAAATCGATTAGAAACTATGCTGATAATTTATAATCATCTTGATAAAAATGAATTGTGCATTAAAATAATAACAACATAAAATCAGTGAATTCCTTAGTAGTTTACTATCATTAAAGCATGCACTCTAGGGATACATCATCAAAGATAAAATGATTTTTCAAATGTAAGCAATGTCCTAGATAATTCAGGAGAGAGTGGCATGTTTTCTTGTAAAAATTTTTCTGTTTTGGTTCATCTTTTATGTTTATAGCTGTATATTTGAAATGATGAAGTCATGCTATAAAAATAAGCAATGTGGGGCATTATAAATCTCTACTGGCTTACTTTTTTTTCCTTCCAATAGAGTTAAACTTCATTTTGTATCAAACTCTTGCAATCCAGCCATCTTTATCATTCACCTATTTCACAAACAAAATTGACTCATAAAATGACAGAACAGTTCACTTCACAGGGAGCAGATGTGGGCATACATTACATGGCATTCCATCTGTGATCATATATCTCTATGGCTCATAAAAAATCATTGGTTCTCCGAAAGAAATGTTTACCAGTTGAACATTCTTCACCAAGAACACAGGCTGAACTACTTGAGGTCATTCCCTTTAATGAAATGCTTGGGGAACCCTTTAAGGCCTTGTGGTATAGTGTGAGAAGGAGCACTAGGTGTTTCTTGCTGAATGTAGGAGTTTACTGGGTATAGTGGTTCTGATGTTATATTTTAACTAATATGTAAAATTAATATTACAGAATAACATATATGGGTGTATAGATAGTTAATAAAAATCTGTTAGATGGAAATTTCAAAACAATCTTTGTCAAACAATAAACAAAGCGGGATAAAAATTTGAATGAGTAATGACAAAAGATTATAAAGGCAGTAACTGCAATGTCAAACCTAGACCAAAAAGAAAAGAAAAATAAATGTGTTTACTGAAGCCTGCAGAAACTTTATCTCGTGAGTTTTTTTTTTTTTTTTTTTTTTTTTTTTTTTGAGACAGAGTCTCACTCTGTTACTAGACTGGAGTATGGTGGCGCAATATCAGCCCACTGCAACCTCCAATTCCCTGGTTCAAGGGATTCTCCTGCCTCTGCCTCAGCCTCCCGTTGTTATTTTTGTCACTTGCTTAGTAATATAAGCTATTATCATCAAAGAGAGCAGTGCTAACAAGTGCTCAGATTAACAGTATACAACCTATGAAAAAAAATTTAAAATCTGATCATTGCTTTATTCAAATTAGTCTCCATAGTGACTGAGAAAAATTCTACTGCTAAAAAAATTTCTCATGGACTCAAAAAGGAATAAAATAACAGTTTTGAAAAGTTGAACTGTCTGTGATATGTGGGCTATATTATCTTACCTCTTTAGTAGGATGCAATTTCTATGTATGCATATAAATAGGTGTATTATTTATCTATTGCTGTATTAAAAAAATTACCTCAGACCTTAGGGTCTTAAACATCACACATTTCTTATCTCACAGTTTCTGTGTGTCCAAAATCTGTAACTGATTTATGTGGGTCTCTCTGTATCTAGTTCATGAACTTTCACGAGGCTGAAATCAAGGAGTCAGCCAGGGCTGAGGCTGAAGGTTGAAATGAGAAAGGATCTAGTTCACAGTTCACATGGCAGGCGGGAAGATTTAGTTCTTCAGGGACCATTTGGCTAAGGGCCTCAGTTCCTTACCGCCTGTTGGTCAGACGAATTATGTCATATTCCTATCACCTGGTCTTCTCCAGCATGGCAGCTTACTTCATCAAAGACAATAAAAGATTGAGAAAAACAGTCTAATATCAAGAAAGATATATATATATTTTTTGAGATGCAGTCTCACTCTGTCTCCCACGCTGGAGTGCAGTGACGCGATCTCAGTTTACGGCAAGCTCTGCCTCCCTGGTTCACACCATTCTCCTGCCTCAGCCTCCTGAGTAGCTGGGACTACAGGTGCCCGCCACCATGCCCGGCTAATTTTTTCTATTTTGTTTTTAGTAGAGACGGGGTTTCACCGTATTAGCCAGGGTGGTCTCGATTTCCTGACCTCGTGATCAGCCTGCCTTGGCCTCCCGAAGTGCTGAGATTACAGGCGTGAGCCACTGTGCCCAGCCAAGAAAGATATTATTTATTTTCCATAACCTGATTAAGGAAGTGACATCTCCTCAACATTGTCATGTTCTACTGATTAGAAGCACTATACTTAATGGAAAATAATGGCATAATGGGTGGAATATCTGGGGGTTGGAATCATGTGAGGTCACCTTACAGGCTGCCTGGCACAACAGCAAAAGTCATGCTACATGTAACCAGGGGCTAACTGTCGATATAATATAACTATGTACTTTAACTTTTATGTTTATTTCTGCTGCCATCCACTGGCTAAATCCTCTGGTTATTGTTAATTTACTAGAATTTGGGGGGTACTTGAAGACAAAACTCAGATTAGTCAATAATTAACCCCAAGAGAATGCTTAGGGAGAAACTGATTATTACTTACATAATAGCGAACTTGTTAATGACTTGTCAATGAGAAGGATTATGGCTTCTGAATATCTTGCTATTCGATTCAGTAAATTTTAGTTATGTTTGTGGTTAACATTATGCACCTAATTGAATGGTCCAAGGTTTGGATATTACATGTATATTTGATTTTTCTATTTATTTTTTCCACAAACGAATTAGAATGGAATTGAATAGAATCAAATGTAATGCTGTATTATAGTTTTCTGTTTTTTATTTTCTTTCTTTTTTTACAAAGTCATAGAAGTATACAATGCTAATTTTAAATACAATCATCCAAATTATAAATATGCAAATCAAAAACATCTTCTTAAGCTGCCAAGAGAAATTAGGGTTCCTGAGACTTGCATCAACAGTTAGTAAGTAAGTGTCTCAAGAGTAAAATGGACATCAATTGTCTTCTAATCTAAGACCATCTCAGGTGCCCAAGACGGTTACTGGACCATGAAGTAGCTCTGGGGCTTCAGATCATGTCCTCACCTGTGCCCCCTTTCTAGTTTAGATTTTTTTTTTTTTCTGTTTTAGAAAAAAAATCTTAAAAAAATAAGGTCTTATGAAAGAGTTAACCTACTGATTTAAGTTCATACTATGATTAAATATTTGCATTTAAGAATTTCTGGAGAATGGTTATGGATATTTAATAGAAGAAAGAAAGAAGGAAGGAAGGAAGGGAGGGAGGGAGGAAGGGAGGGAGGGAGGGAGGGAGGAAAGGAAGGGAAGGGAAGGGAAGAAAGAATAAGAATGCTATAAATATAGAATTAGGTACAGATGATATAGATATAAGAGAGAGAAAAGATGATGGGGTGATATGAGGGAAAGTTGCAAAAAGATTCCACCTGAATCCAAGTGCATCAGATGGGAGGCATCTGAAGGGCTCTCTCTCTTCATCTTTGCCAGATGTTCCTCTAGGTGTTGGATACTACAATTGTGAGCAAGAAAAATACAGTTCCTATTGTCTCAGATCTCCATTACCACAACATAAAATATTGCATATGAATAACATAATTTCTACAAATGCTAAATGCTCTAAAGAAAATTAAACAGGGCAGAGGGATAGAATACATGAGTCTGGGTTGCGAAAGCACTGTGCTGTAGCCATAGGAGACATGCAAAAATCTTGGGGAAGAGCATTTTGCCTGAGAGAAGAGTAAATACAAAATCTCCCAGGCAAGAATAAGTCTCAGTCTGTCCAGAGGACAAAAATAAATTGAAAGTTGTCAAAATATTGGGAACTGGTATGAGGAGGAGATACGGTCTTGAAACACAGTCACGGGACAGATTAAATGGGGCCATTGTAAAGGGACTGGATTAAATCTTATTGCATTGGGAAAACACTGATGTTTTCCAAACAAAAAGGTTGTATCATCAAATTTACAACTTGAAAAAACACTGAGGTCTGGGAGCTGTGAAGAGAATCCCTTTAGGAGTTGCTGGAGAAAACAGAGTAATTAGTCACGACAGGAAATCATGTAGGAAGAGATGAAGATGGAAACGAGAGTTGTTGCCACAGAGATAGGGGAAATGTTAGAATTTGAGGAATATTTTGGAAGCAGGCAGAACTTTAGGACCTATTGAAATACACATATGAAAGAGAAAGACATTTCTGATGACAACCCTAGAGCTTTTAGCCTGAGCACAGACAATTATATTGACTGAAACATTGTTTTATCTATTAAGATATCAGAATGAGGAAGGATCAGTTTTTGGTAAATGTGAGTCAAATTTAGAATTATGTGTTACAAAGCCAAGTTTGAGAATCTTACAAGGTATTAATTATAAACCATTCCACAGAAATGACATCTACTAAGGAATTAGGATTGAAAGCCTGCAAGGTAAAGATTGTATATGATTATTTTTGAAAATCTCATAGGAATACTAACGTTGAACACATAACTATATTTCCTTTGTTAAATTCAATACACTTTTCCAAAACTATTAGACTATTTTACTATTTCTTTGTTTTGAAGCTCCACATAAAATTTTTGGCTTCTGATTCTTTTCACATAAAAATGTGTATTTTTTAACAGTAGAATCACAGTCAGTAGAGTAAGACACTTATGTTTAATAAGGCATGCAGGAACTGAGAGCAACTAGAGAACAGTACCTTTGTGTCGCCTAAGTCATTCAGGGCATTCATTCAGGGGCATGTGTTCATTCAGAACATATGCCCATTCAGAGAAAAGATTGTCAGTATAGCCTGTACTATTTAAAATCAATTTTAGCAAGATGGTAGGATAGGAGGTAACCCAATCATATCCCCTCATGGCAACAAGTATTCTTAATCCATCCATAGACAAAGCCTCTTTGCAGAAGCCTCAGGATTCAGGTAGGAGGTCAGGCAACACCAATGATGCCCAAGACCTAGCAGAGTTATTTTGAGTGCAGACTGTTACTCAAGTGGTTGATCAGCTGATTATGCACCCAGACTCAAGCTCGGAAATAGCCCCATTCTCCAAGGGTCTTGGCTATAGCCACATTTGACCTTGACCAAAACCATCTGCCAAGGGGTCCAGAAGAAATCATACACACTAGTGCCTTGGTGAAAAGATTCGTCTGCCTGTAGACATTGGTCTTGGCAGTGAACCAGAAAGCTGTCCTGTGGCTTGGCTCCAGCCCGCCTCAGCTGAGGTCCCAGTTAAGAATATTCATTACTTTGGGGAGGGTAGAACTGGTGGATTCTCACCCTCCAATTTCTACTTTGAGACTTCTTGAACAAGACTTCAACCATACATAATAGATTATCCTGTGCATTTTTGTCCCAATTTTAACTTTTCTCAACTTGGAATTTGGCTGGCATCATTCTAGATCACTCGTGTATCATAATTAGGATGACAAAGATCTAAGAGATCTTAGTTGTGCAGGTAGTTGTTAAATTCTAAGTTAGATGGTCTACCTAACACACTTCAATGCAAGCACTTTGCCATAATGTGCTCAAATTCCACAATTCTTTCATTCATATGTCCCTATTGGATGAAAAATACAATACTAATAAAATCAGTGACAATAATCTGTCATAAATTATTTGCCTCTCCAAGACAATTAAGTTAATATATAATCGTGAACAATTCCAGTGCTAGCAAAATAATTGGGAGAATGGCAGCAAAGAGATCGTAGGTATCTGGAAGTAGCTATGAAAAAGAATTAAGAAACCGCATAAGGGGAGACACTTACCTTTCTTTTTATTGTTCTTGACTTGCTATCTCTTGGAGAAAATTGGGGTCATAGTGTACTTTAAAAATCAATGAAACGAAGAGTAGGGCAATTTAAGTTCTAAAATTTTGTTAAATTAAGAAGACATCTGTAAACGCTGGTAAAATAAAAGTCCAATATTAATTTCAAAGAGACTAATTGCTGTCAAGAATTACAAGGGTAAAAAATATGTTACACTAAATATATATCCACCTCTATCCATGAAGCAAAATTTCTTACACTAAATCAATTCTTGAGGAGAGAAAAAATTGGGATTCTGCCAGAATTTGTATTCAGCTCGAGTCAGGATGCATGAAGCAGCATATTGTAAGGAACATTCTGACTTGCTTTAAAGTTATGAGAGCAGACAGTCTGATGAGGACTAAGGGAAGATGACAGCAGAACTCTAAGGGAAACATAAGCCATGGAGACCCAGTGAAGCCATTAGTTGAAGATACTATAAAAGGTGCCCCTGCCGGGTTCAGCAGCTCACGCCTGTGATCCTAGCACTTTGGGAGGCTGAGGCAGGTGGGTGATGAGGTCAGGAGTTCGAGACCAGCCTGGCCAACATAGTGAAACCCCGTCCTACTAAAAATACAAAAAATTAGCTGGGGGTGGTGGGGGTGGATACCTGTAATCCCAGCTACTGAGGAGGCTGAGGCAGAAGAATCAATTGAACCCGGGAAGTGGAGGTTGCAGTGAGCTGAGATTGCACCATTGTACTCCAGCCTAAGCAACAGAGTAAGACTTCATTAAAAAAAAAAAAAAAAAAAAAAATTGTCCCCGGAAGTTGGCACATTTAGTAATGGAATAATTCCTCATCTAGCAAAAGGTAAGACAAGGCAACATGTTTGAATGAACTAGAAAAGTGGTAAAGAAGGCTATTTTTGTGTATATTTTGCTGATGTAAATGCATACCACTGCTTGAGAAGTTACAAGAAAGAATTTTTTAAAAATAAATCAAAAATATAAAATTAGAAAATATTTTCCTTTTGACATCATCTATCATCACCTAAAATGTATACAAATAAAATAGAATAAAGGGATTAAAATCTTACAAGATAAAGAATATTAGGTTAGTTCAAATTGATGATTTAAAGAAAACAGGATTGGAGAGACTGAAATAAAGAACCTGAAGCATGGGGCAGATGGAACATTTTTAAACTAAAAATTAAGCTATTGAGTTCAGGATTATTTTGATTAAAGTGATCTATTCAAATTCTGCCTATTACACCCTTCATTTAGTTAGAGTGATTTTAGTTAGTAATCACCAAATGCAGATGGTCTTGGATGCTTACTTGGTCTCTGAAAACTATGTACTCACTTTAAAGTATATTCAATATTTGCCCAAGACAAAATTGCTCAGCATATTCCCAAACCTATGGTGCAAAAGTACTCTTACTGGAAAGCTGGGAATCATTGCTAGAATGACCTTCGGGGGAAAATAAATTGTGGAATTCTAATTTTTTTAATTTTATTTTTGTTGGCAATGAAATATAATCACTTGCACTGTTACCTACATGGATGTGTGTTTATGATTTCACCTACAAAGAACAAAACATGAAAATTAATCAATATCACATTAAGTTCATTTTCCAGTATAAACATGTAGCATCAATATGTGCAGGTAGTTATAGCAAAGTCATTGCCATTCTTCTTGAAAAAAAAAAATCAATACAATTAGAAATAGAAAGATACAGGGAAAAAAAATGCCTATTTTAAAGAACTAATGGTTCTGAGTTTACTTAAGGGTTAAAGATTGGGGCCGGGGATGGCATCTCATGCCTGTAATCCCAGCACTTCGGGAGGCCAACATGAGTGGATCACTTGAGGCCAGGAGTTTCAGACCAGCCTGGCCAACATGAGGAAACCCCGTGTCTATTAAATATACAAAGCAATTAGCCAGCTATGGTGGTGCGTGCCTGTGATTCCAGCTACTAGGGAGGGCGAGGCATGAGAATCGCTTAAACACGTAGGCAGAGGTTGCAGTGAGCTGAGATCATGCCACTGCACTTCAACCTGGGTGACAGAGGGAGACTCTTGTCTCAAAAACAAAACAAAAGTTAATGATTTGTTGTAGTATTGTTTGCACCATTATTGTTTTTCTAAGTTAATAGCATCGAAATTCCAAGTAATTTTTATTATTTGGTTACACTTTTCTTTAGATAGTAGTCCAGGGTTTTCTTCTATTTCACAGTGTAATTAATTTCTCAAGTTTGAATAGCATGTGCCTATATAATAACATCTTAAAAATGAAAACTATTTAATAGATATGTATTAAATAAAATACACAACTTTAGCCAAAATGGAAAATAGAAAAACAAATACCCTGATGTTTTGAAGGAGTTAATATAGCTTTTCAATATATTCCATTTTTTTAAAGGGAGAGGTTACCCAATAATATAAAAATTTTACTCAAAAAAACATTGTCATTAATATTAATGGTTATATGCTGCTTGACAAATTTATTTCTGTGACTAAGAGGCAAAGCCTTTTTCATCCCAGGAAAAACATGTGTTTAAGAAATATACTCTAGCAGTCATTGCAACACTCAAGGCTTTTTTGAATATCCTACAGATTTATGGTGAAATAAAGTTTTTGCATTAACTGCACTCCTCTTCTTTCCTACATATATAAAAGTCTTATTTTAAGAATATTTTATTTTGTATGTGCCAAATTATTTGATTTGATTTGATTTACTTATTTATTGAGACACAGTCTCCCTCTGTTGTCCCACCTGGAATGCACTGGGGCAATCTCAGCTCACATAAACCTCCACCTCCTAGGCTCAAGTGATTCTCCTGTCTCAGCCTCCCCAGTAGCTGGGATCACAGGCATGCACCACGTTGAAGAGCCAATGTTTGTATTTTTAGTCAAGGTGGGATTTCATTACATTGAACAGGCTGGTCTGTACTCCTGGCCTCAAGTGATCTGCTTGCCTTGGCCTCCCAAATGCTGGGATTTCAGGCCTGAGCCTCTGCTCTCACCTGCAAATTATTTTAAATTATTACAACTATTACAGCATTTTCATGGAAAGATGCTAATGATATTTTTCTACCTTCTTATGTATTTCCAATTATAATATATGCCCAATGTCTTATATGTGCCTAATTTTTAAGAAAAATAAAATGATTTGTTTTAACCTTTTTCATTTTCCCCTACCTCCTACATGGCTCTTTAAGAATACAATCATAAACTTTACCTTTCCTCCACCAGACAGTTCCTATACTACATAGCAAGATTACCTAACTATCAGTTTACTTAGAAGTTCTGGAGATGGAACCTTGAAACAAACTAGGCACCGACCCCCAAGGAGACTGCCTCAGAGAATGGTCAATTTATCACCTAGCTCTGCAAAGGCACCAGCCAGCAAATCACACAGACCTTGCCTCTACTCGCCCCCTTCCCTCCATGCCTTTAACACCAAGTCCCTCTTTAAAAGACTGCTTTCTGCCCAGAAAGCGGAAGAGCTACCTTTAAGGCAGGAACCTGTACCACTTCCTTTCAGCTAAGCTCTGGAATAAAAGCCACTTACTCTTCACCAGATCTCATTCTTGTTCATGGGACTCAGCAAGTGGCTAGCAGCTGGACTTGTGTTTGGTTATACTATGTTAGTTACATAGGAAATTTTTATAGTACTGATTTTTCCTACAAAATGGGACATTTAGATGTAGTTTCTCAATTAAGTATATGTATAGGATTGTCTGTATGGAGAAATATATTACTAAGCGACGAAGTAATACAATTGAATAGGCCTGAGTTTGGAAAGTACATTTTTAACAGGTGTTTTCCTCTTTATCTGTGGGGGACATGGTGGATAAAAAATAGTGCTGAGGGCAGCTGATATTACATGACAAAAGAGAGAAGTTTTTTTCTTCTCACTGTGTTTTGAGAAATCACTTTCAGACCAATGACACGGTATGCACCATTGTTAACAGAGTAAACACAGATTTTCTGAACTGTGATTCATACACCTATTGAACAAGCTCCCAGATGTCTATCTCCGTGGGGATAACCTTTGAACACTACATTTTCAGAAATTCTTGAGTATACAGAATTTCTGAGTATTTCTGAGTATTTATGAATGGTAGAAAAATTCTTTCTATACAAGATATAAAGTAATTATACTAAGTGTCATTTTAAAATTTCAGCTTATATCACAAAGTTTCCTGTATCTATTCTGTGGTTGTATTGATAATTCATATACACTTATAAATGCTTTGATGAATTTTTTTTTTTTTTTTTTTTTTTTTTGAGACGGAGTCTCGCTTTGTGGCCCAGGCTGGAGTGCAATGGTGCGATCTCAGTTCACTGCAAGCTCCACCTCCCCGGTTCCCGCCATTCTCCTGCCTCAGCCTCCCAAGTAGCTGGGACTACAGGCACCCGCCACCACGCCCAGCTAATTTTTTGTATTTTTTAGTAGAGGCAGGGTTTCACCATGTTAGCCAGGATGGTCTGATGAATTTTTATACTATCACCATGTAGAGAAGCTATGGATTCTAAAATGTTAAGGAAAATATAATAAATCAATAGCCTAATAAATATGAAAATTTAAAAGTGGAAACTTCATAGTAAAATGTTCCTTACAAAAACCGACTCAGAAAGAAACCAAAAACTTGAAAATTCCTAAAATTATTGAAGAAATTAAAGCAGTAATAAAAAAATTCACTATTGAAACAATAATAAAAAAGATTGCTTCAGTGATTAATCTATATAAACATCAAGGAAACAGATAAGCTCAGTATTATATAGCCTTTCCCAGGGAAAATTAAAAAAAAGGATAAAAAACTTGTCAACCTATTTCATGGAATTTAACACAATCTTAATATATAAACCTGAGAAGAACACTATAGAGAGAAAAATTATAGGGTGATTTCATTCATGAACACAGGTCAAAATAATTGGCCCTGTGTTCTCAGTAAGAGAATCAAGTAATTGAACAACACTATCAATACCCTTCATCTAATTATTCATCTAATTCCATCATCTAATTCTTCATTTCGGCTGATGGCCAAAACATAATCAATCACAAACAATTTACCTGGCTTTTTTTTTAACTTGAGTTTTCTGATATTAATTATTATTATTGGCTTTTGAGAGTTCTAGTTATATTCTGAATATAAGATTTTATTAAATATATTTAAAATATTTTGAGTCCATGACTTACTTTTTAAATTCTCTTAATGGTGTCTCTCAAAAAGCCAAAGTTCTGAATTGATGAAATCATATCTTATATACTTATTTTGAAAATTAAATGATGAGTGCATGTAAATTATTAAAATCATACTTGGAAAGGAGTAAATTTTTGTTTTATCATAGCCGGAATGTGCCACCTCATGAGAACTTTACTCTCTTTCAAAGATCATCAAAGATAAGTGCTGAGTCTCAAGATTGTTTTTTTAAAAATGACTTCCTAAATGGAATCTGAACTCCAAGTGGATCCCCTGTTGAACATACACTTGGATGTAAGGACACATACTGTGCTAGGGCAGGAGCAGCCCTGAGCAGCATTTTCCACTGGAACTGGAAGTGACCACAGCTTTTATTGTGAGCATGTTACCATAGTTGACCAAGTCAACCACAGGTAGTTTTCAGGACATCTGATTATATATAACTTGAATATCTAAAATATTACCCTGGTACCTTGTGGTTCTCAAACTTCTTTTACCAGAGAACCCTCCTATCACATACTAACAACAAAAAGAATGCTCCAGTGTTCTTCTGACAATGCTTTGAGAAAGGCTAGTTCAGGACACCAATTTAGCAAATATTAACTAAGTACCTAATTTGCACTGGGACAAACTTCTAGGAATGAGGAGGCAGTAATGAACAAAACAGACAAAAATCTCAGCTCAAAAAGGCTTATATACTTGGAGAAACAATTTTTTTAAATATTAAGGCAATTTAAATGATTGATAAATAAAACTATTAAATTCAGTTTTCTGAAGTTTGAGTTTATTATTTTTAATTGTAACACAAAATAATGAATTTTGCCTTGGGAATTATTTAATGTTACCATAATAATTCCTGAGGAAAATAGAATGACACTGGTAACATCATAATTCCAGTGCCAGCATTTAAAATTGTGATTATGAGGAAAATAAGGTAATAAAAAAATAGATTTTATTTGTGTCCTTTTGTGTTTCTTGCCCATATTCTCTTGTTTTCACTTTTTTCTTTTCATTTATAAATTCAAATATTTTCTATTATTATATGTCCTACTATACTCCTCCACAATATTTAGTATCATTGGGAATCATTCTAAGTATTTTAGACCTGTTTCTCATATAGATTCCTTTTAGAGATGAAGGGAACTTTTCTTTATCTTTCTGAAGTTTTGATAATTTGAGTCGAGGAAACTGAGAATAGACAGATTAACAGGAGAAAAGGTATAAATATATATTATATGCACATAGAAATCTCCCCCACAAAAAGATAACTTTTTAGAACTTTTGAAGTGCCTGTGGTCCCTCTGAAGAGCCATCTTGACATACACCAAAAAGAGATATATCATGGGGTAGTATATTTTTGTTTCCCACAATTCTCTACTATTTTATGTTACACAAGGTTACTTCTCCTTTTTTTAATTTTCATTTTATTTTATTTTGAGATGGAATCTCGTGCTCTGTCATCCAGGCTGGAATGCAGTGGCACCATCTTTGCTCACTGAAACCTCCACCTCCCAGATTCAAGCAATTTTCCCACCTCAGCCTCCTGAGTAGCTGGGACTACAGGCACACAACACCACACCTGGCTAATTTTTGTATTTTTAGTAGAGACGGGGTTTCCCATATTGGCCAGTCTGGTCTCAAACTCCTGACCTCAAGTGACCCGCCTGCCTCAGCCTCCCAAAGTACTGGGAGGCATGAGCCACCGGGCCCAGCACTTCTCCTTTTTTAGAGAGGGATATTTTATGTAGGAGAGGGAAACTACAAAATAGATCTACAGACTTAAAAACCTCCGAAAGATAGCTCTTAAAACATACAACTTGCTAACAAGGATAAAAATGAAGGATCTGCTAAAAGGTCAGTTCCACTGTAAGCTTTTATCTGTTCAAGGAACAGCCCTGTGGGAACATGGGTATCTTAAAAGACAGGAATTTTTTTTTTTTTTTTTTTTGACTCCGGGAGTTAGGTTGGGAAGGTTAAAAACTAAATATCTCTAATGGCATTTAATTCACAGTAAAGCTGAGTATAGAAACAGTCTGTATGCTTCAGATTCTATGAAGATACATGCTTATCAATGACACTAGAAGCTAATACTTTCCAGTATAGGGAAAGGAAATCATTATTTAGAGGAGAGAAAAGATAAATTCATGGATTAATCCCTACACTCTTTTATTTTTAATGTTTGAGTTTCTTCAGTTGAATCTAAGCTAATAAATGAAAGAGACATAAAAAGAGAACTGTCTAAGCAGTAGTAGTTATTTCTTGGAATCCTCATACTGTTTCATTTCTATCTCAGTAAAGAGAAATTATAATGTGTCAATTAAAGTTCCCTCTAGTCTGGATAGAAAAATCTTACCTGATATTATATTGGGTCACTTTTTGTGAGTTGTATGTTAAAGCCTTTTATGTTCATAGAATGTATCTTTTATTTGAAGTATATTTATCACTAGAGTTTGTTGGCAAAGCTTTCTTCCTGTAGCAGGGATAGCACAGGGTGTTGGAGAGTTAGAAGAAAGTACACTTTTCCAGTGAAAAAAATACCCATTCTGCAGAAAAAAATTCCACTATGAGTTTTGTTTATGAATTTTTAAAATATTGTCTGTATTCTTTTAAAAAAACACATATTCCTAGACAGAGTGACTCTTGAAGATTATAAAACTTAAGCACGGATGAAATTTTAAAATCCTGGACCTATGTGATACCTCATGGAAGCACAGAATTATGGGGCAAAATACACAAATAGAAGAAAAATGTTAGAAATGAAAAATAATAGAAAAGTAATAGACTAGGATTCTGTTATTCCTAATTCTCAGTTTTATTTTTATCTTTAACTCATTGTGTGGCTCAAAGAGTGTCACACATTTTCCTCATCTGCAAAATAAAAGGATGGGATTCTATAACCCTAAAGATTATTTTCAGCCTAAAATTTTATGAAGTTGGTCTGCTTCCTTATATTTTCTTGGGCTAATTCTGTTGCCCTCAAATCACTATAGGTGAATTCAGAGTGGGGAGTCAGGTATATACTCAAGTACTGCCCCATGGAATCAACCTGGAGTATAGCTGAAAAGGAAGTACACAAAAGGCTCAAATGAGCACTTACCTCTAAATCTGTAAGACTAAATTATGTTACTCTAACATGAAGAAGGGGGCATAATGTTAGAATTTATTAGTAGACGGTAAAATGTACCTTCAGTATACCACAGAGTTAGTTCCTTGGTGGTGAAAATGTTATTGCTCATTCTAAATGAAGTTACAGGCAAGAAAATAACATAGAGAAGAGACTAGCTCAATGATTTACAGAAGGTCAGTCAATGTATTTACACAAAGTAAACCAATTAAATGCAGCTTTTCATCAGTTTTATCGAAACTATGTTCTCCAAGTGTTTTAATTGCTATTACAAACAACACAAAGTTTTCCTTACCAAAAAAAAAAAGAAAGAAAATGTTGTAACAAATGTATCACTCTCTGAAAAATATAGTTTCCTTGATTTTGGCAAGTTAAATTTGAGCAGAGGAATGTTTTGTTGTTCTTGGTGTTTAACAGAAGAAGTCTCTATCAAAGCAAAAGTTGCACTTCACAAAGTTAAACAGACAAGGAACAATTTATTTGAAGCTATTGCAATAAAAGAGAGAAGCCAAAAGTCAGTCTCAGCTCAACTCCACTAAAACAAAGGACTAGGGAGTTTTTAACAGCTGAGAATTTGGGGGAATTAAGTAATGATAAACCATCTATGTTTGCCTATTGGCCTTACTCAGAGGAAAAGTAACTTCCTCTTATCTTACTGACATGACGTAATTTTGCACCTTGCAGCAAGATGCACCAGGGAAGTTAGGCTGGAACCCTGCCAAGGAGACAGGGGTAAAGGCACTATCTTCCTTGATGATTACATTTTAATCAGATGATTCCCATGTCCTTGAGAAAGACAGTTATGGGGGCCAAAGGAAAACTTTCCCTTTACAAAACTTTACTGAAAATCGAAGAAAAAAAGACAAATTAGGAGAAATGGTGTATCAGTTTAGTAATGCTCATGGAGTAGAATCACAGAGTAATCACCTCATCATGCAATGCTGTACAAATGATTATATACCTTTCTTCTTAGAGGAAAGGGAGATGGAGAAGTGTGGATGAAATTGGTAACCACTGAATGGGTTTATTTTGCCTGCTGCCCAGATACAGCCAATTTAGCGAGACAACAGAATTACAATAGAGAAATAGTTTATTTCATGCAGAGCTGGATGACTGGGAGAATGGGGTTTTATTATTACTCAAATCAGTATCCTAGAAAATTTAGGGCCACGGTTTATTAAGGAAAATTTGGTGGATAGGGGGTCAGGGAGTGGGGCGTGCCGATTTGTTGGGTCTAAAATGAAATCATAGGTAGTCAAAGGTTTCCTCTTACACACAGTCAGTTTCTGGGTGAGGGCCATAAGGCCACGTGAGCTAATTTACTGATTTGGATGGCACCACCTGATCCATCAAGTACAAGGTCTGAAAAATACCTCAAGCACCAATCTCAAGTTTTACAATAGTGATATTATTCCTAGGAGCAACTGGAGATATTCAGAATCTGGTGACCTCTAATTGCATGACTCCTAAATCATAATTTCTAATTTTGTGACTAACTTGTTAGTCTTACAAAACCAGCTTTGGGATTAGTCTTACAAAAGCAAATTTTGGGAAAGGGTTACTATCATCTTTGTTTTAAACTATAAACTAAGTTAGTTAGGTTGTCCTGAACCCAGGAATAAACAAGGACAGCTTGAAGGTTGAAAGCAAGATGGAGTCAGTTAGGTCAGACCTCTTTCACTGTTATAATTTTCTCACAAATATAATTTTTGCAAAGGTGCTTTCACATTAGGGAGGTAGTAAATAATTTTTTGGGAAATTAATTGGTTTTTAAGAACATACATGGCCTGGGAAAAAGTCTGTTGTTCTTATAGAGTAGACAATAGATACAACTGAAGTCTATCCATGTGTGTTGACAACCTTTAGTCTTTCCTTGTTAATATGAGTTCAGTTAATGAAAACTCAGGGAAGGAACCAGAGGTGATTATTTTCTTCTTTGACAGATCTGAACTTTATGCAGATTAGGGAACTTTAGAGAACAACTTCATCCTTTGCTTTCGGGGAGACAGAGGATTAAAAGACAGAAGGGGTAGTGGGAGGAAGGTCAGAGGGACCTTGAGGCTTTTTCTCTTGCCCAGTACGTCAAAGCGCCATATTTTGGGGTATTGATTTATGAACCCCAGAATAGTCCTGGGTTTAAACACTATCAAGAGGATTGTTAAAATGATTTACACCTCAAAAGGGCAGAGAAATGATTTATAATTACAAGTTTTCTGAAGTAAATTATCTTTAAAAGGAGAGATCAGGACTCTGGTCAGGGGCCAGAGTCTTACTCTAATCAGTAGAAATTCTTACTCTAATCAGTAAGAAATTAGATGAAGTTCAGTCAAGCTGAAGGGAAGGTGTCGAAAACTTCTTGGTCACCTGGTAGGTTGCAACTCGAATATTAGCAAAAATTCAAATCCACACTTAATAAAAACGGTGAAAAGAAATCATCTACAGAAACATAATTCAGTTAAACTCAAAATTGTTTCCAAAGATTTTTTTCCCCAGTATCTGCAAATTATTATCATCACCGTGGACAGAAACACACACACACATACAAGAGTTTGGTAAGTGCTGTCCACTGATCTAAGTGCTGGAAGGCAAACAGTTATAAAATTCAGTTCCTGGTCTCTAGATGTCTCTGGTCTTGAAAACAAGAAGGAAATTAAGTGATAAAGATCAATACAAGTTCCTACATTTAAATGACAAATGATAAGTACTAATACAAAAGGCTCCCAGAACTCAGCAAGAGAGAAATGGCTCAGGAATGGAAACAGGCTTGCATGTGTGAAGTTCTGTCAAATTAAACTTTTTTTCCCCAATTATTATTATTTATAAGGTCAGGGGTTCTTTTGACAATACGTATAGTTAGCAAGAAAAGTGACGCATAAGATTCTGGACGTGAGTGCCCTGTCTTGAATATGGTTAGCAAATTTGGTTCATGGAACCCTGGGGTTTAATAAAACAAACAAGGGTCACAGAGGGACATGGATTAAAAAAGAAAAGAAAAAAAAAAAAAAAAAAGACCTTATGGAGCTTCGGCTCTTCTTTCCCACAGCCTAACAGCTTTATATCCGTGTATTCTATATTAAGGAGATAAGAGTCTCTGTCTGGCAAAAAGATTTCAGTACTTTAAGAAGGAGCTGAGGCTGGATGCGGTGGCTCACACATGTAGTCCTGACAATCTGGGAGGCTGAGGCAGGCAGATCGCTTAAGGTCAGGAGTTTGAGATGAGCCTGGCCAACATGGTGAAACCTCGTCTCTATTAAAATATAAAAATTACCCAGACGGGGTGGTGCAAGTCTGCAATTCCAGCTACTCGGGAGACTGAGACACGGGGATTGCTTAAACCCAGGAGGCAGAAGTTGCAGTGAGCTAAGATGACATCACTGCACTCTAGCCTGGGTGACTGAGTGTGACTCTGTCTCAGGAAAAAAAAAAAAAAAAAAAAAAAAAAAAAAAGGAGCCAAAAAGCTGTAGAAAACAAAATAAAAAAAAAATCAACACAGGGAAAAACAGGTATATAAATGACCAGGAAATACACTATATCTTCATTTTTACTTATAGACATTTTCACATGTCTAATTCTGCCCCTCCACACTGCCTCTCATATACAATTACCAAATAAGCACTTGTCTCAGGAAGAAAAATAGTCATTCCTCTTTCATACTTCATATCACAGTGTGGTGCAATGATATCATCTTTCTAATGGTCCTCTGAGAAGCAAGAGTGGAGAATTAAGGCCAAAATACATAAGCAGAAAACCTGGAAAAAATCTGAGAAAAGATAAGCTCCCCAGAGGGCCAGACTGTCCAGATCATTCTAAGCCTTACTGCAGTAAGACAGATTGGGACAATTGAAACCAGGTTTAAAAAAAAAAAAAAAAGGACACATACGCGGGAATCGAGCTCAGGACGATCAAAGATTCTCAACCCATCTATATCCCTGCACACTTCACACATGGCTTGTGCTGATAAATGAGCTGGAAATTGTAAAAATGTAGGTGAGTGTAAGATGTGATGCCCCCAAGAAGAGTACTGGGGTCTAAGTGTGCTTCTCCAGAAATAAAACTTGACTTTCAACATTTTCAGTGAGTCAAAAAGTTATAGATAAGGGTTTTAGAAATGAAGTTTGGTGGTTTAAAATGTACACTGATTTTACGCTGATATTTACCTGAGGTACCCCCAGGCAGAGTAGATTTGAAATACAGGAAGCAACCAGAAAAGATGGAAGGGATGATTCTGATGCATTAAGCATCTCTGGTTAGAAACTTTGTACCTACCCAAGTACTCAGTAGCTTACGAGAAGAGGAGGTAAGTCAGTGGCTCAGCCAGAGGTCAGCCTGTTGTAATATTTACTGGGCAGACATGAGACTGAAATGGGATCAAACATTAATCCAAACCCCAAGAAAAAAAAAAAACTCCATGTAGAAAAGTGATCTTAATTTATTGTCTTAACTTTCTTCCTATCTGTTCATATTTTCTAATATGTATTTTCTTCCTTAAAAATGAGGAAAAAGGAAACACCAACTATTTACCACTGAAAAAAAGAGGTGAGATTAACCTGGTTTTTCTCCTTCTTCCCTTCCTCCTCCTCTTCCCTCCTCATTTCCTTTGTGAGTAAGAAAATATTTCCTCCAGCCAGCTATAGGCTGGAATGTCTCAACTCTCTTTATTTAAACCCCGAGGAATATGAAGAAACATGCACCCCAGAGGGGTTTCCGTTTTGTCTCTTTTGTTACCAAATCTAATTCAAACCCATAACTGATTTCTATGGCCACAGAAGTACATGGCTATTTCAAAGTCATAGATGTGTCTTTTTCTTATGCATCATCACAGACTTTCAACTGATGCTAGCATCGCCCAGATCCCTTCACTAGAGAGGCTGCAACTACAAGGCAAAATTTTATTTCCCAACTTGATTTGAAAAAGCCCAGATCCACTTAGCTTTAGAAGAAGTTTTCAGATGTGCCTTTTAAAAACAACCTATTTTATAAGTGATTTCAATGCTCTGTGACATTGCTGGTTCCGTTGTATGTATCCTTTTTAATTGGTAGTCTTTGGTATTTGTTGTCCTGAGTTAATTTCTTAAAAGAGGTTGTCACGTAAGAAGACTCCAACAAATAATTAACTGACTGGAACGTGGTTGAGACCTCATTATGTATGTATATTTTAATGGTGTTGGAGCTTCGTTTCTGCACTCTGCTCACTTTCAACAATAACTTTCAAGGACCGGAGACACTTTGATTTTAAAGTGATAATCAATGAGAGACATATTGTTCTTGTCTCTGGTTCTCTAAAGCTCTACAGCACTGTGTGTGAAGAAATAAGATGCTGCCTGCCCAGAGAACAGACCTCTTCTAACACAACAGACACTTCCACAGAAAAGATTACCCATTACGCCCTTTTCATTTTGGAGGATGGATCGTTCAGCTCTTATCAACAATCACTATGACTGTGACAATTTAAGGGACTCTGTTTGTACCTAGAGACATGCCCAGGGTGATCTGGTATTGCCCAATAGATGCCATGTTTTATCGTGCACTGGAATTATCTTTATCGGGGTGCACTCTGCACACAAGTGATTTCGTGCTCAGAGTGAACTCATGGTAGGAGAGTTGGAATAAGGAGATACGGCTCGAATGCTTCCTGAAGCATTTCTTTTGTAAAAAGTAAGACTCAGCTCTAGCCTACTGAAATGTTTTGTTCCTTCACTGTATCATGTCCTTAACTTTTTAAATACGTTTTCATTGGCTGAGTTTAGGCTTATTAAAAAGCCTACACAAACAGGAATAATGAGAAAATAGATGTTAATTAGAATGTTTTTTCTATTTTAACTTATCTACTGTATATTCCCAAATCTGCCATAATTTTTATAAATACGAATTGAGAGCCTTAATTTGCCCTGTTGAAAACAAGGGATGAGATTTCCCTCCCCTTATTTTTCTCAGAGCATTTACTTTAGAAAACTTGTAAGTACTGTCTCCACTCTTTGAAATGCACAAATCCTTTTGAAAACTAGATAGGCCTTTTTTTACAGTTTTATAACCTAGGAATGTCTTTTTTAAGGACCCGAAGCCATCTCTTTGAAATATAAATATCGGGCGGAGCAAGATGGCCGAATAGGAGCAGCTCCAGTCTCCAACTCCCAGCGCGAGCGACACAGAAGACCGGTGATTTCTGCATTTTCAACTGAGGTACTGGGTTCATCTCACTGGGGAGTGCCGGACGATCTGTGCTGGTCAGCTGCTGCAGCCCGACCAGCGAGAGCTGAAGCAGGGCGTGGCATCGCCTCACCTGGGAAGCGCAAGGGGGAAGGGAGTCCCTTTTCCTAGCCAGGGGAACTGAGACACACAACACCTGGAAAATCGGGTAACTCCCACCCCAATACTACGCTTTAAGCAAACAGGCACACCAGGAGATCATATCCCACACCTGGCCGGGAGGGTCCCCCACCCACGGAGCCTCCCTCATTGCTAGCGCAGCCGTCTGTGATCTACCAGCAGGGCAGCGGCGAGGCTGGGGGAGGGGCGCCCTCCATTGCTGAGGCTTAAGTAGGTAAACAAAGCTACTGGGAAGCTCACAGCAGCTCAACTGGGTGGAGCTCACAGCAGCTCAACTGAGTGGAGCTCACAGCAGCTCAAGGAAACCTGCCTGTCTCTGTAGACTCCACCTCTGGGGACACGGCACAGTAAACTAAACAAACGCAGCAGACACCTCTGCAGACGCAAACGACTCTGTCTGACAGCTTTGAAGAGAGCAGTGGATCTCCCAACACGGAGGTTGAGATCTGAGAAGGGACAGACTCCCTGCTCAAGTGGGTCCCTGACCCCTGAGCAGCCTAACTGGGAGACATCCCCCACTAGGGGCAGTCTGACACCCCACACCTCACAGGGAGGAGTACACCCCTGAGAGGAAGCTTCCAAAGCAAGAATCAGACAGGTACACTCGCTGTTCAGAAATATTCTATCTTCTGCAGCCTCTGCTGCTGATACCCAGGCAAACAGGGTCTGGAGTGGACCTCAAGCAATCTCCAGCAGACCTACAGCTGAGGGTCCTGACTGTTAGAAGGAAAACTATCAAACAGGAAGGACACCTACACCAAAACCCCATCAGTACATCACCATCATCAAAGACCAAAGGCAGATAAAACCACAAAGATGGGGAAAAAGCAGGGCAGAAAAGCTGGAAATTCAAAAAATAAGAGCGCATCTCCCCCGGCAAAGGAGCGCAGCTCATCGCCAGCAACGGATCAAAGCTGGACGGAGAATGACTTTGACGAGATGAGAGAAGAAGGCTTCAGTCCATCAAATTTCTCAGAGCTAAAGGAGGAATTACGTACCCAGCGCAAAGAAACTAAAAATCTTGAAAAAAAAGTGGAAGAATTGATGGCTAGAGTAATTAATGCAGAGAAGGTCCTAAACGAAATGAAAGAGATGAAAACCATGACACGAGAAATACGTGACAAATGCACAAGCTTCAGTAACCGACTCGATCAACTGGAAGAAAGAGTATCAGCGATTGAGGATCAAATGAATGAAATGAAGCGAGAAGAGAAACCAAAAGAAAAAAGAAGAAAAAGAAATGAACAAAGCCTGCAAGAAGTATGGGATTATGTAAAAAGACCAAATCTACGTCTGATTGGGGTGCCTGAAAGTGAGGGGGAAAATGGAACCAAGTTGGAAAACACTCTTCAGGATATCATCCAGGAGAACTTCCCCAAACTAGTAGGGCAGGCCAATATTCAAATCCAGGAAATACAGAGAACGCCACAAAGATACTCCTCGAGAAGAGCAACTCCAAGACACATAATTGCCAGATTCACCAAAGTTGAAATGAAGGAAAAAATCTTAAGGGCAGCCAGAGAGAAAGGTCGGGTTACCCACAAAGGGAAGCCCATCAGACTAACAGCAGATCTCTCGGCAGAAACTCTCCAAGCCAGAAGAGAGTGGGGGCCAATATTCAACATTCTTAAAGAAAAGAATTTTAAACCCAGAATTTCATATCCAGCCAAACTAAGTTTCAAAAGTGAAGGAGAAATAAAATCCTTTACAGATAAGCAAATGCTTAGAGATTTTGTCACCACTAGGCCTGCCTTACAAGAGACCCTGAAGGAAGCACTAAAGATGGAAAGGAAGAACCGGTACCAGCCATTGCAAAAACATGCCAAAATGTAAAGACCATCGAGGCTAGGAAGAAACTGCATCAACTAACGAGCAAAATAACCAGTTAATATCATAATGGCAGGATCAAGTTGACACATAACAATCTTAACCTTAAATGTAAATGGACTAAATGCTCCAATTAAAAGACACAGACTGGCAAACTGGATAAAGAGTCAAGACCCATCAGTCTGCTGTATTCAGGAGACCCATCTCACACGCAGAGACATACATAGGCTCAAAATAAAGGGATGGAGGACGATTTACCAAGCAAATGGAGAACAAAAAAAAGCAGGGGTTGCAATACTAGTCTCTGATAAAACAGACTTTAAACCATCAAAGATCAAAAGAGACAAAGAAGGCCATTACATAATGGTAAAGGGATCAATTCAACAGGAAGAGCTAACTATCCTAAATATATATGCACCCAATACAGGAGCACCCAGATTCATCAAGCAAGTCCTTAGAGACTTACAAAGAGACTTAGACTCCCATACAATAATAATGGGAGACTTCAACACTCCACTGTCAACATTAGACAGATCAATGAGACAGAAAGTTAACAAGGATATCCAGGAATTGAACTCATCTCTGCAGCAAGCAGACCTAATAGACATCTATAGAACTCTCCACCCCAAATCAACAGAATATACATTCTTCTCAACACCACATCGTACTTACTCCAAAATTGACCACGTAATTGGAAGTAAAGCACTCCTCAGCAAATGTACAAGAACAGAAATTATAACAAACTGTCTCTCAGACCACAGTGCAATCAAACTAGAACTCAGGACTAAGAAACTCAATCAAAACCGCTCAACTACATGGAAACTGAACAACCTGCTCCTGAATGACTACTGGGTACATAACGAAATGAAGGCAGAAATAAAGATGTTCTTTGCAACCAATGAGAACAAAGATACAACATACCAGAATCTCTGGGACACATTTAAAGCAGTGTGTAGAGGGAAATTTATAGCACTAAATGCCCACAAGAGAAAGCAGGAAAGATCTAAAATTGACACTCTAACATCACAATTAAAAGAACTAGAGAAGCAAGAGCAAACACATTCGAAAGCTAGCAGAAGGCAAGAAATAACTAAGATCAGAGCAGAACGGAAGGAGATAGAGACACAAAAAACCCTCCAAAAAATCAATGAATCCAGGAGTTGGTTTTTTGAAAAGATCAACAAAATTGACAGACCACTAGCAAGACTAATAAAGAAGAAAAGAGAGAAGAATCAAATCGACGCAATTAAAAATGATAAAGGGGATATCACCACCGACCCCACAGAAATACAAACTACCATCAGAGAATACTATAAACACCTCTATGCAAATAAACTGGAAAATCTAGAAGAAATGGATAATTTCCTGGACACTTACACTCTTCCAAGACTAAACCAGGAAGAAGTTGAATCCCTGAATAGACCAATAGCAGGCTGTGAAATTGAGGCAATAATTAATAGCCTACCAACCAAAAAAAGTCCAGGAGCAGATGGATTCACAGCTGAATTCTACCAGAGGTACAAGGAGGAGTTGGTACCATTCCTTCTGAAACTATTCCAATCAATAGAAAAAGAGAGAATCCTCCCTAACTCATTTGATGAGGCCAATATCATCCTGATACCAAAGCCTGGCAGAGACACAACAAAAAAAGAGAATTTTAGACCAATATCCCTGATGAACATCGATGCAAAAATCCTCAATAAAATACTGGCAAACTGGATTCAGCAACACATCAAAAAGCTTATCCACCATGATCAAGTGGGCTTCATCCCTGGGATGCAAGGCTGGTTCAACATTCACAAATCAATAAACATAATCCAGCATATAAACAGAACCAAAGACAAGAACCACATGATTATCTCAATTGATGCAGAGAAGGCTTTTGACAAAATTCAACAGCCCTTCATGCTAAAAATGCTCAATAAATTCGGTATTGATGGAACGTACCTCAAAATAATAAGAGCTCTCTATGACAAACCCACAGCCAATATCATACTGAATGGGCAAAAACTGGAAAAATTCCCTTTGAAAACTGGCACAAGACAGGGATGCCCTCTCTCACCACTCCTATTCAACATAGTGTTGGAAGTTCTGGCTAGGGCAATTAGGCAAGAGAAAGAAATCAAGGGTATTCAGTTAGGAAAAGAAGAAGTCAAATTGTCCCTGTTTGCAGATGACATGATTGTATATTTAGAAAACCCCATTGTCTCAGCCCAAAATCTCCTTAAGCTGATAAGCAACTTCAGCAAAGTCTCAGGATACAAAATTAACGTGCAAAAATCACAAGCATTCTTATACACCAGTAACAGACAAACAGAGAGCCAAATCAGGAATGAACTTCCATTCACAATTGCTTCAAAGAGAATGAAATACCTAGGAATCCAACTTACAAGGGATGTAAAGGACCTCTTCAAGGAGAACTACAAACCACTGCTCAGTGAAATCAAAGAGGACACAAACAAATGGAAGAACATACCATGCTCATGGATAGGAAGAATCAATATCGTGAAAATGGCCATACTGCCCAAGGTAATTTATAGATTCAATGCCATCCCCATCAAGCTACCAATGAGTTTCTTCACAGAATTGGAAAAAACTGCTTTAAAGTTCATATGGAACCAAAAAAGAGCCCGCATCTCCAAGACAATCCTAAGTCAAAAGAACAAAGCTGGAGGCATCACGCTACCTGACTTCAAACTATACTACAAGGCTACAGTAACCAAAACAGCATGGTACTGGTACCAAAACAGAGATATAGACCAATGGAACAGAACAGAGTCCTCAGAAATAATACCACACATCTACAGCCATCTGATCTTTGACAAACCTGAGAGAAACAAGAAATGGGGAAAGGATTCCCTATTTAATAAATGGTGCTGGGAAAATTGGCTAGCCATAAGTAGAAAGCTGAAACTGGATCCTTTCCTTACTCCTTATACGAAAATTAATTCAAGATGGATTAGAGACTTAAATGTTAGACCTAATACCATAAAAATCCTAGAGGAAAACCTAGGTAGTACCATTCAGGACATAGGCATGGGCAAAGACTTCATGTCTAAAACACCAAAAGCAACGGCAGCAAAAGCCAAAATTGACAAATGCGATCTCATTAAACTAAAGAGCTTCTGCACAGCAAAAGAAACTACCATCAGAGTGAACAGGCAACCTACAGAATGGGAGAAAATTTTTGCAATCTACTCATCTGACAAAGGGCTAATATCCAGAACCTACAAAGAACTCAAACAAATTTACAAGAAAAAAACAAACAACCCCATCAAAAAGTGGGCAAAGGATATGAACAGACATTTCTCAAAAGAAGACATTCATACAGCCAACAGACACATGAAAAAATGCTCATCATCACTGGCCATCAGAGAAATGCAAATCAAAACCACAATGAGATACCATCTCACACCAGTTAGAATGGCGATCATTAAAAAGTCAGGAAACAACAGGTGCTGGAGAGGATGTGGAGAAATAGGAACACTTTTACACTGTTGGTGGGATTGTAAACTAGTTCAACCATTATGGAAAACAGTATGGCGATTCCTCAAGGATCTAGAACTAGATGTACCATATGACCCAGCCATCCCATTACTGGGTATATACCCAAAGGATTATAAATTATGCTGCTATGAAGACACATGCACACGTATGTTTATTGCAGCACTATTCACAATAGCAAAGACTTGGAATCAACCCAAATGTCCATCAGTGACAGATTGGATTAAGAAAATGTGGCACATATACACCATGGAATACTATGCAGCCATAAAAAAGGATGAGTTTGAGTCCTTTGTAGGGACTTGGATGCAGCTGGAATCCATCATTCTTAGCAAACTATCACAAGAACAGAAAACCAAACACCGCATGTTCTCACTCATAGGTGGGAACTGAACAATGAGATCACTTGGACTCAGGAAGAGGAACATCACACACCGGGGCCTATCATGGGGAGGGGGGAGGGGGGAGGGATTGCATTGGGAGTTATACCTGATGTAAATGACGAGTTGATGGGTGCAGCACAGCAACATGGCACAAGTATACATATGTAACAAACCTGCACGTTATGCACATGTACCCTACAACTTAAAGTATAATAATAATAAATAAATTTTTTTAAAAAAAGTAAAAAAAAAAAAAAAAAAAGAAAGAAATATAAATATCAAGGTAATGCTCCCATCTCCCTGTTTCTGTGAGGACATAGGAGACTTGCTCCAAGTTGCAAAACTATCTCTTATCATGGAAGATACAAAAAGTTTGGTTTTTTTATCTTAATAAAGCCAAGTAGCTATTGCAGAGTGTTACCCCAATTACCAAGTGCATTTAGGATGAACTGTGTGTGACAAATGAGTCTGTCAAGTCCTCTTAGGAGAGGCCTAGTTATCCTATAGACAATGGGTTGTACCTGCTTGCCTATATTGAAAAGTGAGATTTCTTTCAGTCTTTGCAATCTCTTTTTTTGCTTGCCTGTGATGCTCATCACATTCTGGTTGTGTTTTTTGTTTGTTTGTTCGTTTATGTGTGTGTTTGTTTTGTTTTATTTTGAGACGGAGTCTCATTCTGTTGCCCAGGCTGGAGTACAGTGGCACGATCTCAGCTTACTGCAACCTCTGTCTCTTGGGTTCCAGTGATTTTCCTGCCTCGGCCTCCCAAATAGCTAGGATTACAGGCATGTGCCACTAAAGCCTGGCGAATTTTTGTATTTTTTAGTAGAGACAGGGTTTCACCATGTTGGTCAGGCTGGTCTTCAACTGCTGACCTCAGGTGATTTGCCCACCTCAGCCTCCCAAAGTGCTGGGATTACAGGTGTGAGCCATGGTGCCTGGCTGATTCTGGTTTAATTCTAATTCAATAATAAAACTAGTTTCTTTCTCTACTACATTTGTAAAGAAGTTTTTGACTTAGAACATGCTCCTTCTCATACTACTTTAAACTGATGGAAATTAAGAAAACTGCAGAAGTGTGAATATTGCCCTCTGACCTCCCACCTTTCTCCCTGGAAGCCGGCTATAAAAGATTTATCTGACCTTCCTCTGAAGCAAGTGTTCTGCCTACACCCAGGGAAAAATAATCCAAAGACCCAGAGTAACCAAGAATCTAAACAAAGAGGACTTACCATTTTCTCCTAGTTTATTACAATTAGATCATACCTTTTTGTCTCTCAATCATACTTCTACATGACTGTTTCTAAAAATACGTATTTTTCTGTTTCTTGGATCTTCATTGCCGAAGGCTTGCATATCACATATTGCTTACATCCCATAAATTTGGGTGATTTTCTCTTGTTAATCTGTCTTTTGTTATAGTGGTCTCAGCAATGAACTATGTGATGGATAAAAAAAAAAAAAAGATACTACTTTTTCTCCACTATCCTGAGTTGGAAGAGAATTCTGTTTTTAATTATATTTTCCAAACCATACCAACCACAGTTAGCTAGTGTGGAGACAAGTAAAGGAACAACCAGTTATTTCCCATGGATTATAGAAGGTAGGCATTTGAAATCTACCTGTGCTTTTACCTCCAGGATGTTAATTGTTTGCTAAAATATTTAGGTTAAAATGTGTCTTTTCTGCATATACTGAAGTTCATAAACCTATGTGTAGGCATTTTCATAGTCAACTGAATTTGGGCTAGTAATGTGCTTCCATTAACATTTCAGTCCTAATTCTGAAACTTAACACTAAAAGTAAATGCTATTTTTTCAATCACAATGAATTAACTCTACTCTGTCATATTCTGAAAAAGATGAATTACCGAAAGTGCCCGAATTCCAATTAATTCTGGAGCTAATTTGTGGTGTAACTTGGAATAAATTGTGGTTCGCCAGTAAATGCTTATGATTTCCAAAACTAAACTGTTGGAAGTATAAACCAAAATACAGGCAGAAATCATGAAATCTTTTATGAGTATCCCAGTACATGGCTGCCTTATGTACATGAATTGTTAGAGAGTTAATCATAATTAGCATTGAGTAACCATAGCATGCAACTTTGCACTGTTTTCTTTTTATGTCTTCAGAATACAAATGTTCTTTAAGATGGAATTATGTACCAATAAACCCATCTTAAGTCAGAAATATCGTAAGTCAAAAATGCATTTAAACCCTTATAAACCCAGCATAAAGTTGAAAAATTGTAACTCAAACCATAGCAAGTCCAAATGCTCCTAGACTTACAATGGAGTCATATCCTGATAAATCCATAGTAAAGACAAAAAACTGTAAGTCAAGCCATCCCATGTCAGGGAGCTTCTGTATCTGTATTAGTGGTGGTTTAAAAAATTCACTGTATTATTATTCTTTTTGATGTGATCACTTGGAGAATATATACAGTTGCCTCAGAAATATTGCCATCACTTAGAAGAGTTTTAGAATTTCAAAGAACTCACTACAGGTTCCTTTCTGTTACATTTTTTAACCTGTTGACATGCTGGAATCAAATGTTCACCTAGTCAAATGAACCTTTAGGAAATACAACATCAAGGAAGACAATAGTTGACATACGAAGGCAGCAAGATAGGCAATAGCCACTTTTATGGAAAATTATTTTCAAGTGTGACTAAATAATAAAGCTTTGTTTTTCCTCATGTGGTCGTGTTGTAACTGGTTGAAGGTGTCCAGATTCTTGGCGTTACACTTCCCAGTGTGGGAGCAGGCTGGAGCACAGGGGCTCAGGAGCCCAGGTTACAGAATTTTCTGAGGTTTCAATACTCTCTAGAGGTTTGCCATTGGTTACTTGGTACATGCCCTATGTCAACGAAGAGAATGAAGTAAAGTTACAAAGTCATTTACTTGGTATGCACTCTATATAAATGGAGAGGATGTCATCTCGTGTGTGTGTATATCTGTGTGTGTGTGTGTGTGTGTGTGTGTGTCCGTCCTATGTAAACGGGGAGGATGAAGTGAAGTGAAGTTACAAAGCCCTTCACATTCCTGTCGTAGGTGAAGTGTTTCCATTTTATTTAGTTCTAGGAAGTCAGTGTGAATTGGCATGTTCCTGCCTCTAGACCCTATGTTCCTGCCTCTAGACCCTATTCTCCTGCCTCACTGTGACTAAGCCATTAATTTCAATGAGGGCCATTTAATAGCCTTGAGTCAGGTCCTCTCGAGGTAAGTTGCATCATGTTGTTTCATAGGAACTGAGTGAAGAAATGAATAAAAGTAAAATTCAAGATCTGCTAAAAATGGCAAGGAACTTTAGGTCTTCATATTCAAACTTTTGGAACACACATTTGTAAAAAATCATATTTGAGGCTTCTGATTTCCAGTCTGGCATGTAAGACATTTGGGAGCCATCCATCTCTCTATCCTAACAAAAAGTCAAAACTGAACAAACTGAAAGTCAACAATTTCTCTTAGATCCATCAGAGAAGGGAGGGCCACAGGGCAAACCACTGTCTCCAAAACTGGAGAGACAGATGGGGGGACATAGGGAATCCCAGCTTGCCAGCAGCAGAAACCCACAACCAGTACCGGGATAGGAAAAGGTAAACTGTAATTCATGAATTTTTTGAAGCAGAATATACACAAGACTGAGACCTAGAAAAAAAATCCAGGGGAGGGAATCTGGTCATAGGGGAACCCCGCACTTGTGTGAGTTTTACCTCCAGGGCCTCTACCGAGTTCTCACAGTGAAGATCACACAAAAATATCCTCTGGCTTCTCACAGGAGGAGGGGAAAAGAAGACATTTTGAAATACTACAGAGGATACTGTTTTTCTTACTTAACAAGGCCTGTCTTCAAAAGAAACTATTTTACCAGAGCCTAATCTATTGGGATTTTATCAGAGTCTAATTGACTTGGGAGAAGTGGAGTTACAAACTCCAGCCCCCTCTAGCCATCCTGTCCTACCTGAGAAGAGGAATACAATTGAGAAGCATTTGTGAAGTTTACAGCCCAGCGGCACAGGCTCAATAAAAGACTGTGACCTAATCATAGGACTGCAGAATGCTTCTTCTCCCCTACACTCACAACCACATCTCCAACAGTCTATTTATTACAGAGTGTATTGCCCAAACCCAGATAATGTGCAACACCCAACATAAACCCTACTGTAAATTACGGACTTTATGTGGCAATGATGTGTCCGTGTAGATTCATAAATTATAACAAATATTACAATCCCCTTTGCCAAGGGATGTTGATTAATGGGAAGGTTATGCATATGTGGGAACAGAGGACATCATGTGTGACTTCTGTGAAAGGAAATTAAACTTTTGAACCATAAACTCATTTAGCCAAAGGAAAATGTCAAACTGGAAACTGGGTCACACAAACTTGCCTCCACCTTTCGGTTCCTAAATAAAATGGCTACAACATGAAAGCTACCTGCCTTCCCCATATTTTGCCCACAAGGAAATTCCTGGTGAGCTGTTGAAACCTCACCATGGCCATGCTAACTGATAGCTTGTCTTTACAGGTGCAGTCCTCCAGGCTGCCAGACACAAATGCATACCGGATGGTTCCCCTCCCCCATTTTGTCTGTGTTATCTTATGTAAAATGCAGATTCCCCACACTTTTCCTTTACCCCTTTTATGTATGTGCAAGTTGTGTACTTATCATCCCACCCTTTCCCCCTCTTAAATTTAGAGGTCTCAAAATCATCTTTGGAGAAATGCATAGACCTGTTTCCCGGGTGCGTCCTTAGCTTTGGCAAATAAATCTCCAAAAATGATTGAGACATGTCTTATCATTTTCTTTGACTGACAATCTAAACAACAATTACAAGGCATACCAAAAGGCAAAAATCAGGGAGACTCTGATACAGCAGAGAAGTTGGAATTATGAGACCAGAAATGTAAAACAAGTTTGATTAATGTGCCAAAGGATCGAATAGGAAAAATAAATAACATACAAGGACAGATCAGTAATGTGAGCCAAGAAATATGAGTTCTAAGGAAGAATTAAAAGTATATTAGAGACAAAAAACACCATAACAACATTGATCAGGATGGTCAAATTTTATAATATTTTGCAAATATAACAAAATTACAAAATATTACCAAATGTTACTGAGGATTTGAAGCAACAACAATTTTCTTTTCTTTTTTTTTCTGTTTTTTTTTTTTTAATTGAGACAGAGTCTTGCTCTTTCACCCAGGCTGGACTATAGTAGTGCAATATCTCCACTCACTGCAACCTCCGCCTCCAGGAGTCAAGCGAATCTCCTGCCTCAGCCTCCCAAGTAGCTGGGATTAGAAGTGCGTGCCACCATGCCTGGATAATTTTGTATTTTTAGTAGAGAACGGATTTCGACATGTTGACCAGGCTGGTCCTGAACTCCTGACCTCAGGTGATCCACCCACCTCGGCCTTCCAAAGTGCTGGGATTATAGGTAGGAGTCGCTGAGCCCGGCCAGGAACTTTCATTCATTGCTGGTGGAAATGCAAAATGCTACAACCACTTTGGAAGACACTCTATTTTTTTTTTTTTTTTTTTTTTTTTTTACAAAGGTAAACATACTCTTGCCACATAATCCTCCAATTGTACTCCTGGGTATTTATCTAAAGAAGATGAAGTAAGTCCACACAAATACCTGCACACAGATGTTTATAGTAGTAGCTTTCTTTATTTATTTGGTGGTGTCTTAAACAGAAATCTATTCTCTCATAGTTCTAGGGTCTGAAGTCTGAATCAGTTTCACTGGGCTAAAAGTACATGTCAGCAGGGCCATGCTGCCTCCAGAGGCTCTAAGGGAGAAGCTGTTCCTTGCCTCTTTTTCTTTTTTTCTTTTTTTAAATACTTTAAGTTCTAGGGTACATGTGCACAACGTGCAGATTTGTTACATATGTATACTTGTGCCATATTGGTGTGCTGCACCCATTAACTCGTCATTTACATTAGGTATATCTCCTGCTGCTATCCCTCCCCCCTCCCCCCATCCCATGACAGGCCCCGGTGTGTGATGTTCCCTTTCCTGTGTCCAAGTGTTCTCACTGTTCAGTTCCCACCTATGACTGAGAACATATGGTGTTTGGTTTTTTGTCCATGCAATAGTTTGCTGAGAATGATGGTTTCCATCTTCACCCATGTCCCTACAAAAGACATGAACTCTTCCTTTTTTATGGCTGCATAGTATTCCGTGGTATATATGTGCCACATTTTCTTAATCCAGTCTATCATTGATGGACACTGGGGTTGGTTCCAAGTCTTTGCTACTATGAATAGTGCCGCAATAAGCACACATGTGCATGTGTCTTTATAGCAGCATGATTTACAATCCTTTGGGTATATACCCAGTAATGGATGGCTGGGTCAAATGGTATTTCTAGTTCTAGATCCTTGAGGAATCGCCACACTGTCTTCTACAATGGTTGAACTAGTTTACAGTCACACCAATGGTGTAAAAGCGTTCCTATTTCTCCACATCCTCTCCAGCACCTGTTGTTTCCTGACTTTTTAATGATCGCCATTCTAACTGGTGTGAGATGGTATCTCATTGTGGTTTTGATTTGCATTTCTCTGATGGCCAGTGATGATGAGCATTTTTTCATGTGTCTGTTGGCTGTATGAATGTCTTCTTTGGAGAAATGTCTGTTCATATCCTTTGCCCACTTTTTGATGGGGTTGTTTGTTTTTTTCTTGTAAATTTGAGTTCTTTGTAGGTTCTGGATATTAGCCCTTTGTCAGATGAGTAGATTGCAAAAATTTTCTCCCATTCTGTACGTTGCCTGTTCACTCTGATAGTAGTTTCTTTTGCTGTGCAGAAGTTCTTTAGTTTAATTAGATCCCATTTGTCAACTTTGGCTTTTGTTGCCATTGTTTGTGGTGTTTTAGACATGAAGTCCTTGCCCATGCCTATGTCCTGAATGGTATTGCCTAGGTTTTCTTCTAGGGTTTTTATGGTTTCAGGTCTAACATTTAAGTTTTTAATCCATCTTGAATTAATTTTTGTATAAGGTACAAGGAAGGGATCCAGTTTCAGCTTTCTACATATGGCTAGCCAGTTTTACCAGAACCATTTATTAAATAGGAAATCCTTTCCCCATTTCTTGTTTTTGTCAAGTTTATCAAAGATCAGATAGTTGTAGATGTGTGGTATTATTTCTGAGGGTCTGTTCTGTTCCATTGGTCTACATCTCTGTTTTGCTACCAGTACCATGCTGTTTTGGTTACTGTAGCCTTGTAGTATAGTTTGAAGTCAGGTATCGTGATGTCTCCAGCTTTGATCTTTTGGCTTAGGATTGACTTGGCAATGCGGGCTCTGTTTTGGTTCCTACAAACCACTGCTCAATGAAATAGAGGACACAAACAAATGGAAGAATATTCCATGCTCATGGATAGAAAGAATCAATACCATGAAAATGGCCATACTGCCCAAGGTAATTTATAGATTCAATGCCATCCCCATCAAGCTACCAAGGACTTTCTTCACTGAATTGGAAAAAAACTACTTTAAATTCATATGGAAGCAAAAAAGAGTAGCTTTATTTATAATTACCAAACTGGAAAGCAACCAAGTTGTCCTTCAGTCGATGAATGGACAAATGATGGTATATTCAGACAATGGAATATTTTTCATAGACAAAAAGAAATGCACTTATCAAGTCATGAAATACACAGAAGAAATTTAAATGCACATTACTAAAGAATCCAGCATGAAGAGTCCACATACTATGGTTATTCCAACTATATGACATTCTAAAAAGGCAAAACTATGAAGACAAAATAAAAAAATCAGTGGTTGCTAGGGTTATAGGAAAGGGAAGGATGAACAGGTTATTTAGGACAGTAAAACTATTTTGTACGATACTATGATGGTAGATACATGCCATTATAAATTTGCCCAAATCCATAGAATGTGCAAAACCCAGACTGACTCCTACTGTAAATTATGGACTCCAGGTAGTAATGATGTGTCAATGTAGGTTCATAAATTGTAACAAATGTTACAATCCCCTCTGTCAGGGGAAGTTGGTAATGGGGAAGGTTATATATCTGTGGGAACAGAGGGCATAGGGGAAACGTGTAATTTCTCGATTTTACTGAGAAGCAAAAATTTCTATAAATTCAGAAATGAAGAATGCCTTTCATGGTTCATTACTATTGAACATGGCTAAGGAAACAACATCAGAGTTTCAGGAGGCCAATAGAAACCCGCAAAACGGAAAAGCAAAGAGAAACAAAAAGCTGAAAAAAAGGAACATAGTATTTTAGTAATGGGCAACAAGTACAAAAGATGTCACATGTGCAATATGAGCATACCAGAAAAACAGAAAGGAACAGAAAAAAAAATTAAATAATTTTGACTAACATCCCAAAATTAATGCCAGATACAAAACCACTGATCCAGAAAACTCAAAGCACCAGTCACGATAAATGCCAAGAAAGCTACCTAAGCATATCATATTCCAACTGCAGAAAATTACAGGCACAAAAAGTCTTGAAACTGGGGTGAAAGGAATAGGGAAAATCTAACCTACAGAAAAGTAAACATAAGAATCACATTCAACTTTTCTTCAGAAACCAGGCTAGTAAGAGGGGAATGTAGTAAAATATTTGAAGTGTTAAGAGAAAAAAAACAAACAAAAAAAACCCAGAAACCTAGAATTCTCTATCTTTTCAAAGTGAAGTAGAAATAAAGACTTCCTCTTCAGATATTGAAAAATGGAGAGTGTGTTGCCAGTAGGCCTGCCTTGCAAGAAACATTTAAAGTTCTTCAGAGAGAAAGAAAATAACAGAGGTCAGAAACTCGGTATTACATAAAGAAAGGAAAAGTATTAGAGAAGAAATAAGTGAAGGTAAAATATAAACTTTTATTTTTCTTATTTTTAATTTATGTAAAAAATAATCATTTGTTCAAAACAATAGCAACAATGTATTTGATGACTATAGTTTACTACATGTAAAATGAATAGCAATGACATAAGAGATGAATGGGAGGAATTAAGAATATTATGTTCTTATAAGCAACTTGCACTACTCATACAGTGGTACAGAATTATTTAAAAGTGGACCTGGACTAGTTATAAATGCATACACCAACTCTACAGAAACACTAAAAAATAAAAAAAAGAGAAAAAAAGGTATAATTATACGCTAGGGAAAGAGAAAAAAAGGAATATAAAATGCTCAATTAAAATCACTAAGGCAGAAAATTGTAGTAGACAAAAATAGGAAGAAAGAGCAAGAGTAATGAATAGACAGCAACAAATGTGGTAGATATTAATCCAGTTGTCATTAATCCATCGTCATCTTAAACAGCAATAGTTTAATATCACCCATTAAAAACCAGAGATTGTCAGAGTAGATTAGAAAAATACCCAACTATATGATGGCTGCAGAAAAAAAGAACTTATTTTAAATATAAAAATGCATATTGATTAAAAAGTAAGGGGTAAAGCTATGCCATGCTAACACTAATCAAATGTAAGCTTGAGTAGCTGTACTGATTTCAGGCAAAACATACTTCAGAGCAAAGAAAATTATCAGGAATAAAGAATGGAATTACATAATGATAAAAAGATCAAGTTCTTAAGAAGAGACAAACATTTTTATAGTGTATGCAGTTAACAAGAGAGCATCAAAATACATGAAGCAAAAACTGATAGAACTGCAAAGAGAAATAGACGAACATACTATTACAGTTGGAGTCTTCAACACCACTCCATCAGAAGTGCACAGATCCAACAGGCAGAAAATCAGTAAGGACATAACTAAACTCAACAGCACCAGCAGTATCAATCAACTGGATACACCTGACATCTATTGACTACTTCAGCTAGCAACAGCAAAATACTAATCTTTTTTAAGCTCACAGGGAACATTCAACAAGACAGATCACATTCAGGGCCATGAAACACATTTTAATAAATTTAAAAGATTAGAAATTATACGATGTCTGCTCTCAGACAACAGAGAAAGTCAGCTGGAATATCCCAAAATATTTGGAGGTTAAACAATACACTTCTAATTAAAACAAGAGCCAAAGAAGAAATGTCAAGAAAATCTCAAAACATTTGGAACTAAGTGAAAACGAAAATACAACATACCATATGTGGGATGCAGCAAAAGCAATACTTACAGGTAAATTAATAGGATTTAATACATATTTTAGAAAAGAATAAAAATATAAAATTCGTAACAAAATTCTACCTTAAGAATCTAGAAAAAAGAAGAGCAAATTAAATTCAAAGGAAGCAGCAGAAAAGAAATATTCAGAATTAGAGCTCAGATCAATGAAATTGCAAACAAAAGAAAAATTAACACCATCAAAGATGGCAGTGTGAGAAGGTCAGTAAAACTGATAAGCCTGAAACCAAGCTAAGAAAAAAGGAGAGAACATACAAATGACTAATACAAGAAATCAAAGTGGGGTATCAGTACAGATCCCACAGACATTTAAAAGATAATAAATGAATACTATAAACAACTCTAGGCTCATACATTTGATAATCTAGATGGAATGGTTCAATTTCTTTAAAGGTACATCTACCACACTCTAAGAAATGCACAGTTGGAAAAGGTCTATATCTACAAAAGAAATTGAATATCTATAAAAGAAATTGAATAACTTTCCAAAACAGAAAGCACTGGGCCTAGATGAGTTTACTACCAAATATTTATGGTAGAAATTCCAGCAATTCTCCACAATCTCATTCAGAACACAAAAGCAGAGGGAATACTTCTTAACTCATTCCATGAGGCCAACATTACTCTAACACAAAATCAGACCAAGGCATTAGAAGAAAAGAAAACTATAGGCCAGTATCTCTCATAACCATAGATGTAAAAATCTGCAATAAAATGTTAGAAATAAACCAATGATGGATAAAAGAAATATGTGACCAAGTGAAATTTATCCTGGGAATGTAAGACTGATTCAATATTTGAAAATTAATGTAATCCATCAAATCAACTGGCTAAAAAAGACAAATCACATGATTGTATTAAAATATGAAGAAAAGCATCCGACAAAATTCAACACCCATTCATGTTAAAACTTCTCAGTAAAGAAGGAATAGAGAAGAGATTTCTCAACTTGATAAAGAACCTTTTTTTAAATTACAGCTAACATTATAGTTAAGGATGAGAAACTTGAAACTTTCCCAAAGCAAGTAAGTGTCCTCTCACTACTCCTTTTCAATATTGTATTGGAAGTCCTTAATAAGGCAATAAGAAAAAAAAAACAAAAAACAAAAAACAGAAAGGTATAGTGATTTGGTAGGAGAAAATAAAACTGTGTGCTGATGACATGACTATCTATGTAGAAAATCTGAATTGAAACAAACAAATACCTCCTGGAACTAATAAGAAATTATAGAAAGGCTTCAGTATGCAAGATTAATGTACAAAAGTCAAATGCTTTCCTATCAATCAATACTAACAATGAACAAGTGGAAACTGAAATTCAAAACACAATACCATTTACATTAGCAAAACCAAGAAAATGAAATGCTTAGGCATAAATTTTACAAAATATGCCCAAGTTATATGCTTTTAATAAAAAGCACATAACTGATTAAAGAAACCAAAGAACTAAATAAACTGAGAGATATTCCATATTTGTGGCTAAGACTCAATATTGTCAAGACATCAGTTCTTTCCAACTTATAGCTTCAACACAATCTCAATCAAAATATCAGAAAGTTTTTTTACTAGATATTGACACACGGATTCTAAACTTTGTATAGAGATGCAAAACACCCAGATTATCTAATATTGAAAAATAACAAAGTCAGCAAACTGACACTACTCTAATTCTAGATTTACTATGAAGTTACAGTAATGAAGATAGTGTAGTATTGGTGAAAGAATAGACAAACAGATCAATGGAGCAGAATAGAGCTCCAAAATACAGAGCCACATAAATTTATTTAACTGAACTTAGGTGAAGGAGCAAATGAAAAATAATGGCACAAAGACAGTCTTTTCTACAAATCTTTCTGAAACAATTGTACACCTATATGCAAAAAAAAAAAAAAGAAAAAATAATTGACACACAGACCTTATATTCTTCTACCAAATTATCTCAATATTAGTCATAGAACTAAATGTGAAATACGAAACTGTGAGACTCCTAGGAGATAATGTAGAATTCTTACATGACCTTGGGCATGGTGATGAATTTTTAGATCCAACACCATGTATGATTCATGAAAGAAAAAAAATGGTAAGCCAGTCTTTATTAAAATTTAAAACTTCTGCTCTGTGAACGACGCTGTCTAGAGAATAAGATCGGACAAAAACGGGAAAATATTGCAAGACATATCTTTGCAAAAGATTCTTGTCCAAAATATGTAACGAACTCTTGAAACTCAACAATGAGAAGATGTGTAGCCTGATTGTAATAAGAAAGCATGCTCCCCATCATATGTCATTGGGAAACTGCAAGTTAAGATAATGGTAAAATGCTACTGCACACCTACTGGAATGGCCAGAATCCAAAACACAGAAGGCATTAGCTGCTGGTGAGAATGTGATGGGCAAGAACTCTCACTCATTACAGGTAAGAGTACAGGGTGGTGCAGACACTTTGGAGGACAGTTTGGCAGATTTTCGTAAAACCAAACATGTGTCAATTATGTGATCTATTGGTGGCATTGTTTAGTATTTACCCAAATGTGTTGAAGACTTGTGTCCCCACAAAACGTGCTCACAAGATTTTGTAGCAGCTTTGTTCATGATTGACAAGACTTGCAGGCAGAGAGATGGTCTATCAAGCCAGGAAAAGACATGGAGGAAACTGCTTCATATTGCTGGGTGGAAGAGGCTAGAGGGCTGTATATTGTGTAAATCCAACTATACAACATTCCGGAAAATGCAGAATGATGGAGACAATGAATAATACATGGTTGATGGCAGATTGAGGCAGCAGGATGGAGGGAGAAACAAATAGGATGAACATAGAGGAGTTTGTAGGAAATGAATTCATTCTATATAATGCTACGCTGGTGGACAGGTGCCATTATATGTTGAGACCTGTAGAATGCAAAGCACAAGGAGTGAAAACCTTAGTGTGAACTGTGGACTTTGGGTGGGTGATGACATGTCAATGCATGTTCATCAATTATAACAAATGCATCACTCTGATTCAGGATTTTAATGATGGGGTGGGAGGAAGGGATTTATGAGAAATCTCTGTACCTTCTTCTCAATTTTCTTCTGAATCTAAAACTGCTCTAAAAAATTTCTCCTTAAAAATATATTTGGATATATATGCTTTTTAAAAATTCTATTGTTCTCCAGAGTAAAGTAGAGCAAAATTTCACTTAAGGAATATATATTTCCACATTAAACACATGGTTTAAGATCACTAAGATTGTGTTTACAAATAGTAAACATAAATAATTACAAAATGTTTTGTCTTACAAGTTATTGTTTTACATAAAATAAAATTCCAAATTGTGAGCTTATAATTTTTGTTCATGACATTAAAATTTTAACTTTCTAAATCTATTGCCCATAGTCAGAAATTACTCTGCTCAAGTATATGCTTTTTGAAATGTTGCTTCAATTATTTTATTTTCAGTCATGCTGCAAGATAAAATATCCTACTTTTAGAAAAGAGTATCAGAAGTATTTGATCCTCAGATAATAGAATTTAATCAGATAGAAGCAAGATAGCTGTGATGGACAGTTATTTATTTAAGAGTAATATGATATTCAGCCTTGATAAGCAAAGTGCCCCCTTTAATATTAAAATTGACTACTGAAGTGAACTCAGGTTTAAGTTCATAAAGTAAGATAAAAGCATTTTCACATAATCCTAGGAAAGTTTTATGTTGTACACTGTGTATTAGTCCACTCTCGCACTGCTATAAAGCAATACCTGAAGCTGGGTAATTTTAAAGAAAAGAAGTTTAATTGGCTTATGGTTCTACAAGCTGTACAGAAAGCATGGTGGCTACAACTTCTGGGGAGACCTCAGGAAACTTACAATCATAACAGAAGGGGAATGGGAAGCAGGCATTCCGTACATGGCAGGAGCAGGAGGAAGAGAGAGGGGCATAAGTGCTACACACTTTTAAACAATCATATTTTGTGAACACAAGACTAGCATCAAGGGGGAAATCTGCCCCCATGATCCAATCATCTCCTACTCTGTCTCATCTCCAACATTGGGGATTACAATTTGATACGAGATTTGGGTGGGAACATAGATCCAAACTATATCACTCTGGAAATGTGTCATTAGATCACCTAGATACCAAAAAGTCTCTATCATAGAGTCACTTGCTTTCTTTTCTTTTTTTTTTTTTTTTTTTTTGTTTTTTGTGTTTTGAGATGGAGTCTTGCTCTGTTGCCCAGGCTAGAGTACAATGGCACAATCTCAGCTCACTGCAACCTCCGCCTCCCATTTTCAAGTGATTCTCCTGCCTCAGCCTCCTGACTAGCTGGGATTACAGGTGCCCGCCATCATACCTGGCTAATTTTTGTATTTTTAGCAGACAGAGTTTCACCATGATGGTCGGGTTGGTCTCGAACTCCTGACCTCAGGTGGTCCACCCACCTCAGCCTCCCAAAATGCTGGGATTACAGGCGTTTTGAGTCACCACGCCTGGCCCGACAGAGTTATTTTCACAGAATTTTAAAACCACTTCACTGAGCTCTGAGGCCTGCCATCCATTCTCATTTCTTTTTGTGTTTCTCAGTGACTCACGCAATATCTGGCTCACAGAATGTACTAAACAAACAACTGTTAACAAAAAGGTACAGAACGAACTCTGTAAAATATGTCATTCCATGGGGATGTACTTTTGTTACTAGAATATATTTATTTCCTCTTCCATGGAAAGGTGTTTCCAAGAATCAAAAGAGCATTTATAGGTTGTTAATAAAACTACTGAATACTTGCTCCCGATTAACCAATATCCAAGGCTTTGAAATCAGACATTCTGATTCCAGAGGCTGGCCCGTACCTACCACATCAAATTGCCTCCCAATATAATCAAGGCCTTCAATGCTGATGAAAATGTTTTTAAGACTGAATGATGAAAGTTTAAGATCAGACTGATAGCTGATTTTAAGACTGGGAAACAAATGTACATACATGTTATTTGCCTAAGTTCATCAAGTTTCAAAGCCATAAATTTGGTCTGAAAACTAATCCATATATTAAAAGTTATAAAAAGTGGAGAAATTGTGAACCACATACTTTTTTTAAAAAGCATTCTTACAACTCTCACTAAAGACTCTGCTATTCATAAGTTTTCTGTATCTCAACTAATTGTACTATGCTGACTGATTCCTCACCAAAGAAGTAATTGATAATTTTCATTTTCCAAGAATAGCCACAGTAACAAAGGTAGTTAAAATGAGTGGTCCTTTGCAACATTTTCCCTCCATCTCTCCAAAAATCTTGTATAGAAAGACATTTATAGGCTTGAGATGAAAGAGACGCTGTAGCTCTAGCAGAGAAGGCACTCAGTGGAGGCTGAGGTGGAAGGCAGGCATCTATCATGTCTTCAAGTAGCTTCACTGTTTTGTGTGAGGTGGAGACTTTAGGTATGAAAAGTTATGAAAATCACTTTTGTAAATTCTGTGGTTTCACTCCCTCCTTATTATTGTTGTTGTTGTTGTTATTTTGAGGCAGAGTCTCACTCTTGTCCAGGCTGGAGTGCAGTGAACTGATCTCAGCTCACTGCAACCTCCATCTCCCAGATTCAAGTGATTTTCCTGCCTCAGTCTCCCGAGCAGCTAGGGCTACATGCACATGCCACCACACATGGCTAATCTTTGTATTTTTAGTAGAGATGGGGTTTCTCCATGTTGGCCAGGCTGGTCTCGAACTCCTGACCTCAGGTGATGTACCTGCCTCATCCTCCCAAGTTGCTGGGATTATAGGCATGAGTCACCATGACTGGCTCCCCCCCGATTATTGAAGAAATGTTAGCAGTTGAAACATGAGACTACGAACTGGAAAGATCTCCATTGAAAAATGTCATATCTACTTTGTAAAATACAGTCAAGATTGATTCCTCCAATAAGGCTCTCCAGTTAGATACTTTCCTCTGAAGCTCATATTTCTGGCAGGTATATAAATCAGGGTGTTAAAAGTCAAGACTGTATACATTCATGGGTCAGGGTTCTTTCCTACCTCAGATGTTTTACAAGTATACTGAGCATGATGTTAAAAATCTTCTACTTATGTTCTTTTTTTTTTATTATTATACTTTAAGTTCTAGGGTACATGTGCATAACGTGCAGGTTTGTTACATATGCATACTTGTGCCATGTTGCTGTGCTGCACCCATCAACTCGTCAGCACCCATCAACTCGTCATTTACATCAGGTATAACTCCCAATGCAATCCCTCCCCCCTCCCCCCTCCCCATGATAGGCCCCGATGTGTGATGTTCCCCTTCCCAAGTCCAAGTGATCTCATTGTTCAGTTCCCACCTATGAGTGAGAACATGCGGTGTTTGGTTTTCTGTTCTTGTGATAGTTTGCTAAGAATGATGGTTTCCAGCTGCATCCATGTCCCTACAAAGGACACAAACTCATCCTTTTTGATGGCTGCATAGTATTCCATGGTGTATATGTGCCACATTTTCTTAATCCAGTCTGTCACTGATGGACACTTGGGTTGATTCCAAGTCTTTGCTATTGTGAATAGTGCAGCAATAAACATACGTGTGCATGTGTCTTTATAGCAGCATAATTTATAATCCTTTGGGTATATACCCAGTAATGGGATGGCTGGGTCATATGGTACATCTAGTTCTAGATCCTTGAGGAATCGCCATACACTTTTCCATAATGGTTGAACTAGTTTACAATCCCACCAACAGTGTAAAAGTGTTCCTATTTCTCCACATCCTCTCCAGCACCTGTTGTTTCCTGACTTTTTAATGATCGCCATTCTAACTGGTGTGAGATGGTATCTCATTGTGGTTTTGATTTGCATTTCTCTGATGGCCAGTGATGATGAGCATTTTTTCATGTGTCTGTTGGCTGTATGAATGTCTTCTTTTGAGAAATGTCTGTTCATATCCTTTGCCCACTTTTTGATGGGGTTGTTTGTTTTTTTCTTGTAAATTTGTTTGAGTTCTTTGTAGGTTCTGGATATTAGCCCTTTGTCAGATGAGTAGATTGCAAAAATTTTCTCCCATTCTGTAGGTTGCCTGTTCACTCTGATGGTAGTTTCTTTTGCTGTGCAGAAGCTCTTTAGTTTAATGAGATCCCATTTGTCAATTTTGGCTTTTGCTGCCGTTGCTTTTGGTGTTTTAGACATGAAGTCTTTGCCCATGCCTATGTCCTGAATGGTACTACCTAAGTTTTCCTCTAGGGTTTTTATGGTATTAGGTCTAACATTTAAGTCTCTAATCCATCTTGAATTAATTTTCGTATAAGGAGTAAGGGAAGGATCCAGTTTCAGCTTTCTACTTATGGCTAGCCAATTTTCCCAGCACCATTTATTAAATAGGGAATCCTTTCCCCATTTCTTGTTTCTCTCAGGTTTGTCAAAGATCAGATGGCTGTAGATGTGTGGTATTATTTCTGAGGACTCTGTTCTGTTCCATTGGTCTATATCTCTGTTTTGGTACCAGTACCATGCTATTTTGGTTACTGTAGCCTTGTAGTAAAGTTTGAAGTCAGGTAGCGTGATGCCTCCAGCTTTGTTCTTTTGACTTAGGATTGTCTTGGAGATGCGGGCTCTTTTTTGGTTCCATATGAACTTTAAAGCAGTTTTTTCCAATTCTGTGAAGAAACTCATTGGTAGCTTGATGGGGATGGCATTCAGCAGCACATCAAAAAGCTTATCCACCATGATCAAGTGGGCTTCATCCCTGGGATGCAAGGCTGGTTCAACATTCGCAAATCAATAAACATAATCCAGCATATAAACAGAACCAAAGACAAGAACCACATGATTATCTCAATAGATGCAGAAAAGGCTTTTGACAAAATTCAACAGCCCTTCATGCTAAAAACCGCTCAATAAATTCGGTATTGATGGAACGTACCTCAAAATAATAAGAGCTATTTATGATAAACCCACAGCCAATATCATACTGAACGGGCAAAAACTGGAAAAATTCCCTTTGAAAACTGGCACAAGACAGGGATGCCCTCTCTCACCACTCCTATTCAACATAGTGTTGGAAGTTGTGGCCAGGGCAATCAGGCAAGAGAAAGAAATCAAGGGTATTGAGTTAGGAAAAGAAGAAGTCAAATTGTCCCTGTTTGCAGATGACATGATTGTATATTTAGAAAACCCCATTGTCTCAGCCCAAAATCTCCTTAAGTAGCAAAGTCTCAGGATACAAAATTAATGTGCAAAAATCACAAGCATTCTTATACACCAGTAACAGACAGAGAGCCAAATCATGAATGAACTTCCATTCACAATTGCTTCAAAGAGAATCAAATACCTAGGAATCCAACTTACAAGGGATGTAAAGGACCTCTTCAAGGAGAACTACAAACCACTGCTCAGTGAAATAAAAGAGGACACAAACAAATGGAAGAACATACCATGCTCATGGATAGGAAGAATCAATATCGTGAAAATGGCCATACTACCCAAGGTTAATTATGTTCTTTTATGTGATGTGTGGGTCATTTAATTTTTCCATCATGCTTCTTCGTCACCATTAAAACACAGCTGGTGACTTGGATAACCTCTGAGACCTGCCATTATAGTAAACTCTCTGTGGTTTTAAATAGATATTCAGCCAGAGATTCTTGAATATATTTTCCTATACCCAAGTCTCATCTACTTTAACTTTAAATCACTTTATCAGCTTGTCTCTTAGTTTCATACTATATAATAAACTATATTTTTCTCAAATGTGAGTGTTCATCTGACCCAGTATCAACCAGGGTCTCTAAGAAAAACATAGGTTACATTTGTATATACTTGTGTCTAACTCATGCCTTAGTATTTACATTGATAAAGCTTTTTCAACTCTATGAATCTGAAGTGTAGTAAATGTAAGGCATAGTATTAACTTTGCATAGAATGACAAAGTTATTATTTGCCATGATTTAAGAGTATTCAGAGACTTTAAGATTAAATGCCATGTAGTTGGAATTACATAGTATGTAGCCTTTTCAGACTGGCTTCTTTTACTTAGTAATATGCATTTAAATTTCCTCAGTGTCTTTTCATCACTTGATAAATGCATTTCTTTTTAGCTCTGAAAAATATTCTGTTGTCTGAATATACTATCATTTATTCATCCATTCATCTACTAACAGACCTAAAAGACAACCTTGTTCCTTTCCAGTTTTGGCAATTATGAATAAAGTTACTGTTAAAAGCATTTGCGTGCAGTTGTTTGTTTGAACTTATTTCAGCTTCTTTGGGTAAATGTCAAGGGGTACAACTGTAGGACTGTATGGCAAAAGCATGTTTAACTTTGTTTAAAAATAAATAAGTATGGGCCGGGTGCGGTGGCTTATGCCTGTAATCCCAGCACTTTGGGAGGCTGAGGTGGGCGGATCACAAGGTCAGGAGATTGAGACCATCCTGGCTAACACAGTGAAACCCCGTCTCTACTAAAAATACAAAAAAATAGCCTGGCGCGGTAGCGGGCGCCTGTAGTTCCAGCTACTCGGGAGGCTGAGGCAGGAGAATGGCGGGAACCCAGGAGGCGGAGCTTGCAGTGAACCGAGATCACACCACTGCACTCCAGCCTGGCTGACAGAGCAAGGCTCGGTCTCAAAAAAATAAAATAAAAAGTATCAAATTGACTTCCAGAAGTGGCTGTACCATTCTGCATTCCCACCAGCAATAAATGAGAATTCCTGTTGTTTCACATTGTCATCAGCATTTGATTGCAAATATTATAGGTTCTGGCCATTTTAATAGATGTTACAGTGTAATGTGTTGGTTGCAATTTTACTGTGTAGGATTTAAATATATTTTATTAGTAAATATATCAAAATTATTGACTATTTTTTCCCTTTTTATTTCCCTTTAACAAAAATTAAACAGCTCTTGGTCTTATTTCAAATACTTTGTACTTTCTTCCTAGAAATTATAAATTTATGATTACTCCCAGATATTCATAGTATATTTCATATCATAACTAATGTATATGGAGTTAGAACACGATCCACTATCTTGCACGTCATCTTGTTTAAATAAGGCTTGGGATGATATGGACAGCTTACATCACTTCTAAAATTACATGTATTATCTTTAAATATAATAGGTTACTAGAAAGTTGATGACTTTTAAATTATAGAATCTATGCCCATTTCATAGGCGTTCTCTTTTAAAACCAAAAAAAAAAATCACCTCTTTAAATCTCCCTTTGACATCTCTAAATGAAGTCAGTGACACAAGGCTGCTTTATTTATTAGTGATGCTCCCAGGGGAAGAACTACTGGCAAGGTAACAGAACTCTTCAGATGAAGACAAACTCTATAGACAAATACACATATTCTCTGTAAATTAACTGAACAATGAGTATTGTTTTTATAAATTTAACACATACAGTATTTGAATATTTTGTAAAGAATTACATTTGTAGTCCAATAATGTTTTCATGTCTTTAAAAATTATTTTTGTTGTTTCAAAGCACAGAAAAACTTTGGATTCATGAATAAGCTGCTGAAAATGACAAGAGTCTTAAATGATTGCCTTAAAATCTCAATCTTTTATTCTGAGTTCTATAAAAAAGTAGTTGATTTATCAAACCAATGCAATGTGCTAGTAATAGCCATGCTATTTAAACATTTCATGTAATACATTTAAATATGTTTGTTGTTTGTATTATATTTTACAAAGTTAAAAGTATTTTGAATATTTTAAAATTTGCATTACATATATGCAGAATCCCTAAGGTGGTGTGGATAAATTATTTCTTTGATGTTATAAATTATAAGAGGATTCTTATTGATACACTGGATGACTGGAATTGTCATTCTCTTTGATAACATTCTACTTCAAGTTTTATTTTGTTGATAAAGATAGACATATTGGTATATTTTCTCTAGAATGCTTATGAAGCATTGAGCTGATTATCCATTGGGTTGCCTGGGAGAGTGATTTTCCCAGGTTTCTGAATGAAGGTTTGACACTTTTAGGAGAATGATAGTTTCGTAATGAAACTTAACCCTTTAAACTCGAAGAGATAAAAAGAACAAAAGTTTAAATTACACTTTGATTTAACACAAGCTTCTAAAAAATAAAACACACACGGGTACACATATATATACACACACATATACACACACACACATATATACACACACACACACATATATATACACACACACACACTTTCTGGAAGATTAATATTGTCAAATTTGAGAAATTTTTAGAGTAACTGAGTTAACGGTTTTGTAATAGATTATCAACTGCTGTTCTTATGAAATTGTTTCATTGCTCAAATTTTTTCACTGAAAACATTGAAAATGCAATCTCATTCTATGAGGGATGGCTGTATAATTTTTGTAGGCAGTACTTTTTCTAGGGAAAAATTTATTTTTTCTCCTTCAAACTCTATGATTCAAACATGGAGTAAAACTCAATATCCACAGGCATATTGGTTATATTTTATCCTATGATTTATACAGACTACTGTAACCTCTGGAGCTTTCTTAGAGGAAAAAAGAAGATGAATGTTTTATGAGGAATGGGCATATATTGTAACCATTTTATATATTTAGTGCTCTCATACATTTCTCTACAAAAAAAAAAAAAAATACACTCTGTAATCCAAGAACAGAAAACCAAACACTGTATGTTCTCACTCATAAGTAGGAGTTGAACAATGAGAACACGTGGACACAGGGAGGGGAACATCACATACTGGGCCCTGTCAGTGGGTAGGGGACTAGGGGAGGGATAGCATTAGGAGAAATACCTAATGTAGGTGGTAAGTTGATGGGTGCAGTAAACCACCATGGCATGTGTATACCTACGTAACAAACCTGCACGTTCTGCACATGTATCCCAGAACTTAAAGTATAATAAAAAAATTAAAAGTACACTTTGTTATTCCTTTTAACATTATCTTAATCTAAATAATAGATTTGCATGGTATGAAAGGTCAAATAGCTCTATGAGGAATATGGAAAAGTGTAGCCCCAAGCACCAGTAGGGAAAAAAAAATATTTTTTCTTCAATCCTCCTAGGTTCTTAGTTGGAATAGATCCTTGTGACAAAAGACAGGTTAACAAAGGAAAAACAAGGATAAGTTTATTAACATATATATTATATTCATACATGGGAAATAACCAGGGATTTAGTAGTTTTCAAAAACAGTGGCTTTGAATTTTAGCTTAATGTCAACAGGGAACAGAAAATTTTTAGGGATGTACAAGGTGGCAAATTTTGGAAAGGCAAAGAAATGGCAGACAAAGGCTAGTTAGTAACTTTGTTAGAGTAGATGCTCTGGTACCATCTCTAGGCCAGTAAAGGTCCAATGCTGTATTCAGTGGTTAACTGCTGTCTTCCTTAGTAGAAGGGTAGGCAGGATACCTTCTGTGTTTGTAAATCTATGTCTTGCTTTTAGGCAAATACAGGAGAGACAGGGAGCTTTCCTGAATTTGCTTCTTCTAAACTGCCTTCAGCTCAACAATCCTGCATAGTTAGAGGTGGCATATTCTGGTCTCTCCTATCCCACTCTTTTCAATTCCGATTGCTATGCTCCTAACACATTTAGGTCCACAAATACAACTAACATCCTTATTCTGCTATTTTTATTTCCAGTTTTAGTTGTTAATTAGATGATGTTACTTAATCAAGGTGATGAGGAAATATTATTTCAAAGTATTATTCCAAAATCTTATTCCAAAATAAGGTAATAACCAACATAAAGACTAACCTCTCACAGCAGAATGCAGAAGAAAAATGACAAAATCTTCCCATAGCTCTTGTAGTCTAGACTCAGAGCTGTTGAGAGGTCATCTCTGACCATGCAGCCTGCAATCAGTGGAGGAAAGGGATGAACATTCTATCTGCCTGCACGGGAGTGCTGTAAAATCTCAAGGCACAGGACAAACATGAATGACAAAATTAAGAAATAAGAACACTAGAGATTGTAGCTTTAAACACTCTGAAGATTGGAGGCAGCCCTTCGTTAAAAATCAAAAGGCTTATCCAGAACTGCCTTGAGACAGTTAAAATAGTTTATATTTTACGGTAAACCAAATGCCAGTCCAATATGCAAAAAAAAAAAAAAAAAAGCCTAAGGAAATAACTAAAATGTGTGGCGCTTTTCATGATAAAGGAAAAAGAAAAAAGGGAATAGTCTATTATTACTGCAAAAAAAAAAAAAAAAAAGTTCTGCTTAGTCAACGCCAAATTTAGCTCTCACCTAACAAAATTTAACATAAAATCTCTTGCCGTCTGATTACCCTCCAAACTGTATTTTATTCACTAATAACTTACAAGCAAAGACTAATGAGATGACGTTATCCATACTGCTTAATCAGTGTTTCTGGATTGAAACAAATGCATATATTTGTGATCGTGGAGAAATAAAATCTATTCTGTTGAATTTGAAAATGATAGGTGGGTCAGGAGTTCCCCAAGATGATTGGGAGTGATTTTAAATCATGCCATTTCGTGCTTGGAAGATCACTGATGCCAAGAAATAACACTTTGGAATAGTCTTATGCACAGACTTGGGGTTTTGATAAGATCTAGTCAAATTTTGTCAATTTTTTGTCAATATCTGGTCAATATTTTGAGAGCAATGTGCAAGTAGATAGTTTTTAAGGACTTAAATCAGATCCTCTAGCCTGTCTTCAAATATACTGGGCTCTGGAAACAAAAGTCTTACTTTCGTACAACAAAAGTTTTTACTCATATTCTACAAGAAAAAAAAAGATATTTAACAGACTTCTGCTTATGACAGCCAAATTGCAATTAACAATATACTTATTAAACTTATACAACTGAATAATATAAAGCATGTTTTTGAAGACAAGGAAGAACTTCTATGGCAATGAGGATCTGGTGAAGGGCAAAGACAATCTGGAAAAAGAAATTCCAGAGTGGTAAACTCAAAAGTTGATTGAAAGGTTGAGAAGCTGATGAGAAATTTCAACTATGTCATGAGGCTGGAGGGACAAAACTTGTATTTCAAAGCCTTCCAAAGAGAAAGGACGTTAGTAAAAACTCCAGGATATCATTAAGCACCAGTGAAGTACTGGACCATATCGCAGGAATAAAGGTTAACTAAAAATAAGCAAATCTTCATGAAGCCCAGAAATAGCTATGAATTAATTACACCCCAGAGGTGATTAGGGTAGTTTGCCTATATGCAAAATAGGACTAGAAGCAAAAGTAAACCCCCTCTGGAGCATAACAATATTCATAGCCTCAAATTATATATAGAATATTTCATACCTATATTCAACAGAACATAAGCATAGCAAGAGATTTAAGCCAAAGATTAAAAGGACAAATATCAAAATTAGACACAAACGCATTGAAGTTATATGACATAAACTTTAATTTTCAATTTAGCTTTGACCAATATGTTTCACATATTGGAAGACAAGCTATATATTTCAGCAGACAACTGGAATATATAGTTTATATATCTATACTCATATTTATACATCTATTAATTAAAAAGAAAAAACTACACGTAAAAATGCAGTAGGAGAAATAAATATGTCAATAGATTAGTTTCACAGGTTAGACTTTGTTGAAAAGAATTTCAATATAAGTCACAAAAATATAAGGACAGAAGAACACCAAGAATAAAAGGTGGTAGAAAATCCTACTTATGTGCAACAACAATCATAGAAGTAGAGAAGAGACTTAAAGGAGCAGAACAATTCATAAAATGATATAGGCTAAAAGTTTTTCAAAGCTGATTGAAAGCACCACCTGGAATATTCAACAAACCCAAGTAATGTAATCAAAGAAAACCACGCATCATACTAAAACTGCCAAATACCAAAGACAAAGAGACACATATTTAAAAGTCAAAGCAACTTTCAGATTACCTTCAGAGTATAACAATACAACAAATAGCTGAGTGCTTTAAAAAAGTAACGGAAGCCATAAGATAATTGAGTAATACGTTTAGAGTGTGTTTCTATACAGTATTTCCATATCCAGTGAAAATCTTTCAAATATGAAATTAACTCCAAGAAGACAGGAAAAAAAAAATCACTTACCATCCTACTATATTTTTAGTGAATTGGACCAAAATACAAATAGCTTATTTGGTACATCAAACTCCCTACCTATTAAGTCTGTTTCTTACGGAGGATTCAAGTTCAACCAATTTTCTCTATCGAGTTTCAACTTCATGGTCCAATACTTTTCCTCAGCATTACCAATTAAAAATTAAGGAAACTGAAGGTTATTGAGTATTCCAGGCTTAGGTGATCCAATATTATAAAGTAAATCCAAATAGTGCTGGAATACCTCGGTCTACTGTGACATCTCGAAAGGTGAGGATATGGTATCTATAGCTTTACTTGTAAAGTGAAGTTACTTCAACTTAACTTCATATTAGCAATGATATGCAGGATATGTAAAATATGAAAATAAACCCACTATATATTCAACAGTTTATTCCACTGTTGAGTTAAACTTGAGTTAAGCAATCTTCTTAATGGTAATTTCCAATAATGCTGGGTAACCTTTGTGTTTTTTTTTTCTTTGCTGTAACTTAGTAATAAATTCTCTTTAATTTTATTACAGTTTGGAAGTCATTTTTCTATCCTTCTACCCTAAGCCAAGTAAGGGAAACAAAATCTAGAAAAAGTCTACCTTTGATTTTGCCTGCTTTATAACTGTATCAGTATAAGCTAGACTTTGTCAGGCTGCCTGAAAATAGGGCATTATAATGTCTATACTTTAGATTATTTTATCTTCCCTTCTAGAGACCAATTGAGAATGTACCATTTCTATTTCAAATTATTGAGATATTGCTGACTTTTCAATCACTCCCTAACATGAAACATATAATCTCTTCCAACTGTTCTGAAGTGCTTTTGCCAACCACAAAACTGCCAAGGAGGCTCAAGTGCTGGTTTTAATTAACATACTTTATTGAAGTCTTTCAAAGCATTCAACTTTCCTGTGGTTATTTGGCATAGATCCCTTGTTGCTTCAAATAAATTTCTCATCTCAGAACTCTTCAGTTTCTGAACAGGTCCTACAATTCAAATTCAGTGATACATAATACCAAACTATAATTCATTTTCCCTTTGCAGTAATGGATTTCCCTGCTAAACTTCTGCTCTTTTAACTTTTATTTTAGGTTTGGGGGGGGTACATATGAAAGTTTTCATATAGGTAAATTTGTGGTTGTACAGATTATTTCATCACCCAGGTATTAAGTCTAGAACCCAATAGTTATTTTTCCTGATCCTCTCCTTCTTCCCAACCTCCACCTTCAAGTAGAACCCAGGGTCTGTTGTTTCGTTCATATTCATGAGTTCTCATCATTTAGCTCTCACTTATAAGTAAGAACACGCGGCATTTGGTTTTCTGTTCCCACGTTAGTTTACTAAGGATAATAGCCTTCATCTCCATCCATGTTCCCACAAAAGACATGATCTCGTTCTTTTTCATGACTGCAGAGTATTCCATGGTGTTTATATAGCACATTTTCTTTATCCCGCCTATCACTGATAAACATCTAGGTTGATTTCATGTCTTTGGTATTGTGAAGAGTGCTGCAATGAACATTCACGTGCATGTGTCTTTATGCTAGAATGATTCATATTCCTCTAGCTATATACCCAGTAATAAGATTGATGGGTCAAATGGTTAAACTGTTGCTTTTAAAGAAGAAATATAAAATTAACACATATTATGAATGTGGATAAAATACAATGTTTGAAATAGTTTCTTTTACAGAAATATGGTACCATTCATTACTAAAATTTTAATTAAGTGTGTTGCTGTAAGGTTTAACTTGAATGATGTGCCTCAGGATGATGTATCTCAGGAGGTAAATGGGGAGGAAAATTAAGCTTAATCATATAAGGGGGCCTAATGAGAAAACATTGAAGGAAGTTAAATAAAAATATGGTATAATCATAAACTAGACTTTGTGACAATAGAATTGTTATGTTTCAATACAAACTCTCCAGTGATTTAAGATTCATAATTAGGCACTTTTACTGGAAAAAAAATAGGGTAGCACTACATGAGAGGGTACCACTACATGAGAGAGTGGCTGAAAAGTCGGTTAGGGAACTCATTGCTGTTATTGCTCTCTAAGTTCATGCAAAGACGTTTCTTCAGTGTTTAAGGATTGGCCTGGATGATGAATAAAGTAAATGGAGTTGTATCCATGACTATTTAGGGGAGGCGAATGTCTAGAATAACAATAGTTCCTGTTGAATGATCACTTATTGGGAGCCAAACAGTGTCCTGAATGTTTTGCATGTATCATAGCATTTAATGCTCACAATAAATTTATGTGTTAGGATCTACTAATTTCCCCAAGAATGGTAAGGGCGTCGAGGCACAGGGGAACTTGGAATCATAACCGAGGCAACCTCTTTATTAGAATAGTAGCTAAATTAAATATTCTTATGTAGTCTGAAACAATTACTAGAATAATCAATAATACTGTATTACCGTATTCACAGTATTACTATGAAACCCATTTTTGTATAACCTAAAATCAGCATACAAAACAGAGCATCTAGCATTTTTCTTTGTGTAGGCTTCAAGAGTTTTACCAGGAGACTGGGGAAGGGCAGGCAAATGTGTGTTTTTCCAGAAGCACACATCAGGACATCATCCCCACACCTCCATCCATTGATTCTAGAGCCCTTTTATAAACAAATCTCTAGAAATAAATAGAATAAATATTTCCAGGGGAAAAATGTTTAAAGAATGCTTATCTAATGTATGCTATTGACAAGGATTCTCTTGTTATAGATTAGAATGTCAGATTGGATTTCAGCAGGAAATAGAAGACACAGTCAATTGCAATTAAGATAATTTAATGGAGAGTGTGAGAGTTTAAAGTAACCAACCAGAGACGCTGCAGAACCCAGGGACTGTCAATGGCAGGAAGCTACTACCACCAAGCCTCTATGGCAAAGGGAAGAGCGTCAGGGGGAGAGATGTGCTGTGGAAGAGATGTTTAACAGAACTGAGAGTTGAGAGAGGAGGCAGCTACTACCAGAACCATGGCTTCTGTGGCCACTCACTGCCAGAAGTGGGGGAGGAGTTTGGTGAAGAAATACCCTGACCACTCTGTTCACCCACTCATCAACCTACTGGTACTTTTCTTTTTTGACTATAATAAATTCAATCTGAAGCTGAAAAGTAAGAAACTCCAGGCAAAGTGGTCCGCAGCCCACTCCTTAGAATACAGAAAAAAGCCAGAGAATAACAGAAAATAGGTCTATGGGGAAGGGAGAAGTTATAAATGGAGATTAAAAAATATTCTCCACACATTTTCAACTCAGCATCCATTCTTGCCCAACAGAAAGGAAAGCACAAAGCCCAACTGTCACCAAATCTTCACAGAATGGTGTAAACTCATATTCTCCATAGGTCCAAAATAACAACATTGGCTATATAAGGTTTTAAAATGAAAAAAAAAAAAAAAATCATTTGATATAAGACATAACCACAGTAGTTCCTAACTCTTTGGCTAATCACAAGAGATAGGGACTATAGTAGTTATGTCTTATATCAAACGATAAATAATGTTAATTATAAGTTATTAATATTGGTATTATATTATTAATATTCTGAGTAATTAATATTAACTACTAATAATATTAATCAAAATCAATAATCATAGCTGTCTTCTTCCTTTATCTAATTCCACATTCCCTTTACCTTGCTCAGTCCCTTAGTATGTTGAGATATTTCATACTTGTTGGGGCAACTAAAAAATGTATTCTTATAGAATCCATGCCCATGTTGATCCTGACCTTACTGAACTGTTCTAGTTTCTCACTGACATCATTATATTAGGTCGGTGCAAAAGTAATTGTGGTTTTTACAATTACTTGTGCACCAACCTAATACAATATACAAGTACAAAGAAATTCCTTAGGAAGCCTCCAGGTCTAAGCCTAGTCCTTCTCCACTTTGCCTAGCAGTAACCTAATTTTCTCTTGGTAATTTTGATAAAACACCACAGTTTACAAGTTGATCCTTTCATTTGCTTTGTCAGTTCAGTGAAAGGGAAGTCCCAAACGACAAGCTGGTAGCCTCATCTTCCAGTTTAATGGAACCATGACCTTGGCACAGATGCATCTGTCTTGGGTGCTAGAGCTGTCAGTCCAACTGACCTCGAGTTTGTGTAGACAGGAAGAAAACCATGTGAAGGAACTGTTAGGTATTAGAGTAAAAGGGCACTCCTCATTCCATCCACTGATATAATGACCATGGGGAACAACACAATATATGGCCTACTACTTTAAGGCATATGCCCACGGTGTATACAAAAGGACATAAATTTTCTGGGTTTTTTTTTCCCCCTCTCTCAGATGGCACTGCAACTGAGGCATCAGTTGGCCAGACCAGCTGATTTTGAGGGATGGGCACATACAAAATCAGCATATTCTGTGGCATGATTCTTTGCACTCTTTGTTAGTGTTAAAATGAATTCCTGGACAAGAGGCAGTGTTGTGTTGCCTAAGTAGAAAAGAATAAGGTATTCCATATGTGTATCAATAGTGGCACTGGCAGAAGTGTCATAGGAAGGAACAGTTAGTCTGTATCCAGAAAAACTTTTATTTCTATGGAAACAAACCTCTGCTCGCTTGATAAAGGAAGACATTCAGTGTAATCAATCTGAAATTGTATTGCTGGTTAGTCCACTGGAAAAATGGTATATTGACTCAGCATTCACGTTTCCTTTCAGTGTCTGGGCACAAAGCAGCTCAGTTTTGGTGAGGCAAAGTGCATGTTGTTGAGCTCACGCATAGTTTTTGTTCTTGCCAACAGAGCCACACGGTACAAAGGCACATTCAGCAAGAGCCAGGAATCTGAAAACATGTGTAGTGAAAGCCATAGAACAGGTTTTCATGTTTAGTTGATTACCGAGATCCTCCTCTATAGTGGATGGTCTTTAGGACACAAGCATCTCTGCACTTCGTGCTTTTTAAAATAGGCCAATTCACATGAACCTATCACCACTCCTAACCCCACATCCCAGACTTTCCTAGCAGCAATATTCCAATCTTGTCCTTTCTAAGTCATTGACCCATTAGTCATTCCTCAGAAGTTAGGGTAGAATCATACCTTTCCAAGTAAAGAAACTAAAATGTACTGCCAATTAGAAAGATTTTCCTTCCATCCATCAGGACTATCCCTGTGTGGATCTATAATGCAGCAGCTGACTACTTATAGTTGTTGACTGCCGCACAACATGCAGACTCGTTAAACCAGGCCTCTCTGTATTCTTCTTGTCTGAGTTGGTTAATTGGATCCTCTTCTGTTATTAGAAACCTTATCAAGTTTCCATAACTGAGAGTTAGAAGTGATAGTGAAGCAATAGAAGGGGTGCAGTGGGTGAGTTCCATGTGTTATGCAATTTACTTGTGTCTTCCAAACCTACTGAGGCCTGGTTTTGCACATATGATTTCCATTAATAATGACATACTGCTGTATGCAAATAGCCTTATTATTTGATAGATCAAAAAATATTGCATGAGCAGCTGAGGTTGCCAGATGACTTGATGTTTTGTGATTAGGAATCCAGTAGTGAGCTAGGAGCATTTTTTCAATAGATAATAGTGAGAGGCAGGACAGATCATCAGTTATACATCAATATCTTAGGGATCTCCACTGTGATTCTATCCAGGGGCTACATATGCCTGCACTGTCTGCCATAGACACTTCAAATACTGCTGGATGCTCAACAGTAGGTCCAGATGTCAAGGCAGCTTGCAGTAGATCATGGACTTTATGTTAAATCCTCTCTTGATCTGGATTTCATGCCAAACTTGTAGCCTTATAAGTGATCCAATAAATGTGTAAGAACAGCCCACTCAATCTGTTGTATATTGTCTTCAATATCCAAATAGTTACACCAAACGTGTTGCCTCTTTTTCTTCATGGTAGGCCATGGAGGCGACAGCTAATGTTTCTGACATTAGAGGATGTATCCCACATATCTTAGAAAACTGGACTACTGGAAACCTCAGAATGAGAAAGCTTTCCATTTCTTAGGGTTTAATCTCCTACCCTCTGACACAGCTATGTCTTCTTGAAACATCCAGGGTACTTGTTCCTTCTTGGTCATCAGATCCAATGAGCAAAAGTATCATTAATGTAATAGATCTGCTGTAATGTTCTGTGGGACTTACAATTTCTGAGGACACTCAAGATGATTATATGTCAGAGAGCAATTTATAGCCTTAAAACAAGACATTGAAGATGTACTCTTGAATACTCATTGAAGTGAACATCTACATGTGGAAGAGAGATATACACTCTTCCCTATCTTCTCAGGAAAACACACACACACACACACACACACAGAGAGAGAGAAAGAGACAGACAGAAAGAGAGAGAGAGAGAGAGAGAGAGAGAGAGTCAACATCTGTGTACTATCTGCTACCAGGGGATGTGGCTTATTTTATTTAGTAAAGAGACCACATAGGCATGAAAACCAGTTAAATTTTGCAACAACCCACAGTAACTTCTAAGATCTATTTGATTTTTGTACCAGTCAAATAGAAGAGTTAAACAGGGATATGATATGAACCGTTTTCTCTGCATCACTATAGTGTCTGGTGGTGACTATAATTTCTATATAGAATTAACCTCTGCTCTTGGATTACTTTTTGACTGGGGATGACACGTCCACACACACCCACTTAGCTCTTCCTTTCAAAACAGTCTTCGCTCTCTGGGTCAGAGAACCACTCTGTGGATTTAACCAATATAACCAGGTATTTTTATTTAAACTATACGTTTAGGAACTGGGGAACAATCATAATTTTTAATTCAAACTATGGAACAGACTATGCCATAACTTCATTTTTCACTAGACCTCCATACCCTCACTCCCTCTAAATCTGACCCAAGGACAATGGTAGAACTGTGGTTCTCCAGGATTTAGTGTCAATTTAGAATGAGTTTCTAATAACATCTGGAATATTGAGGTATTCTCCTTGATTCAGAACACGTTTATCTCAGTATATGACAGTAAGGTTCTTGGGAAAGATTTAGAGGAAAATATATAAAATACACTGCAATATGACAAGTTTCTTCTAATTATAAATAGAAGTTTCTTCTTCATAAGAACCTAAATTCTCCCGTAGTAAAGGGAAAACAGGTCTGTAAAGGGACCTAAGTCTATGAACCAGGTAAATATCCATGAATATCCATGATACTGACAATATTTAGGTTTCTGACCTCTGGACAAAGAATTTTTTTAATCATATGGTTCAAGCAACTGTTCTGCAGGATACCTGTTCATTATGGATAGAACCCTGTGATCAACTGGTTTGGACAACAGATCCCTCAAAAACATCATTTCAAATTGCTCCCATGCTTATTAGGGGATTACAACCCATATTACCATGATAATTACAACGCTTCTATCTTGAAAGGTTAAACATTGCTGTTCCAGATTTCAATATTTTCATTGAAATCAGGAGCCTAATTTCCAGGCAACAACTCCCAGGGCCTTTCTGGGATGCTACTACTCCCTTCAACAATGTATTTTTAAATTACTGGGAAAAAGGAATCTTCTCAAAAAGGGTTCTCTTGAATGCTACAATTAACATATAACTACAAATAAGTTGCACACAGTAGATGAATTCAAATATTTCTGTATTTCAAGACTTTAGAGACTCTTCTTCTAGAGTATGGCATGGGAGTTCCAACATATCAACCTTATTGTGAGTACAAGTGGTGAGTCCAGGCTTCTATTAATCAGCCTTAAATATATTGCCAAATATACAGTCAAACATATTAGTTCAAGTACATGGGGTAAAGTTTATTTTCAGAGTCTAATATTGCTTTAGGCAATATTAATTTTCAGAGTGTTAATATTACTCTCTAGGTACTCAAACCAATATATTTATGACAAATTCTGATTAAGTGCATCTAAATTGATAAATTCTTCAAGACCAAGTTTTATATTTAGCTCTCTTTGATATAAAATCATCAGAATACGTTTTAAAACATGCTTTTTGGCCACGAGGTGATCAATTTTGGCAAGATTTTTCATTTTCGTTGGCCTGTGTCCTTTCTTTTCTAAAAATAAGTATTGTAATTCTTTCTCTGATCCATGGACAATAACTAGAAAAACTAAATAAAACAATAACTGGTAGAACCATTAGATTCTTTGTGATAATCACATTGATTTAAGTGACACGAGGTGGTTCAGCAGCAAAATTAACAATCAGTTAATCTTGCAGATGATTTTAACTGCTCACCTGTTATCTTACTCTGAGAGGATACCCTTCACTGATCCATTTGACTTAACATTCCATTCCTTCTGCTATAAACTCATACCTTAATCACAGCTTAACATTTTGTTTCTAGTTGAGCGTAGCTCATAATTTCATTGCTTTGTACAACTGTTCTAATACTTACTGTTTTTCTTTAAATTTACCTTGACTTTTTACAGATAAACATGCTCTGACCTTACCCTAACCATTCAAGTCTCTGAATCATCATTGTTTGTTAGCTGTGTTTTTTCTAATAAATAAAAACAAAAATAAACACATAACTACTTTTGAAATAATCCATTTTCACTTAAAATTCTATTATTCACACATAAGTGAGAATAAACTATCTACTTTTACATACCTTATATAGAAAAACCAGACAAATACGAAAGCAGCAAAAAAAGTCACCCAAAAAAGAGCATGTACTAAAAGATTGCATCTTCATTATAAGAAATCATACATAGAACAAAAATACGAAATTAATCCAGGTGTTTAGAAGATGGGTTAGTGACTTTCGTTGGTTGGGAGAAACTTCTATTAGGAGGGAGAATTAAGGCTAATCTCTTTCTTAATCTGGGTGATGGTCCGTCCCACAGTGCATTTAGTTTATGAAACATCATCAAATTATGCACTCTGTATTCTATGGATTTCCAATGCTTTTTACTTTGCTTCTAAGGTTACTGATTTTTCTCTCTTATTCCACATTTAAAATGTGAGTGTTCTACCTTGTTGCCCGAGGCATTGTCCCTTTATATTATCCAATATTATGTGAAATATCTATCACCCCAAGTTTCATAGCATGCTACGGGCCATAAAGCAAGAGTGCCTGTGCTTTCAATATAGGGCTTTTAATGTTTTACAAAGATTTTAGAGAAAGGAGTTTTGCAATTTCTTTTATTTGGACCTTTTAACTTTCATCTCTTTCTAAGACTCTTTTGTAAGATCTTAGCTAAAACATAACACTGAACTCAACTCCTCTTTTTTTTCACTCTGAGTCTAGGTTACTGGGACCATGTAGGTGTTATCTTGACACTTTTCGCACTTTCTCTCTGAACTTTTCCTTAGAACTATCATTCCCTTACCTCGCTGACTTCCATGCTTATCTAAACACAAAGGCAAAAAAGAATTACATTCCAAAATGAGTGCTTCCACTACTTCCACTACATCTGAATTCTGGGTGAGTTTGATGAACATATTACCTGTACCCCAGCTCTACAAGTCTGTGAACTATCATTAATATAGTTAATAGATTACTTATCGAATATGACTTACTTGACGAAAACTTTGCTGACCTTTTACATCTTTTGTCAAGCCAAGTAAGCTCTTTGCAAGTATTTGGAACATAATTATTCAAGTGTTGTCACTTGAGTAATTAATTTTAAAGGATTCTTCAAAAAGCTGCAATGGTGGCAATTTTGTATGCACTGATGTTTATTTTTACATACCATTTAAGTAAATTGTGCAAATCAGATTAGTCATGTTAATGTGTGTGTGTGTGCGTGTGTGTGTGTGTATTGTGTGGCAATTTTGTATGCATTGCTGTTTATTTTTATGTACCATTTAAGTAAATTATGCAAACCTGATTAGTCATGTTAGTGTATGTAAGTGTTTGTGTTTGTGTGTATTAACACAGCTCAGGAATTTATAATAATAAATTTAATCATGATGAGAGGGCCACAATGATTACTAGAATTAAATCTTGATGCTAATTTGTATCCTATGGATCTTAGTGATGTTTAAATTATTTTATTATGAATAAAACTATAAGGAAAAGAGTATGTTTTGAAAATGGAGTTCACAACTACTTTAGAAAGCTTAAAAAATCTTAGTATGCCTCAGAGCATCCCAACCAAATTGAATCAACTACATGATTCACCTGTTTATGCAATAGAAAATAGTAAAAATTGAATTAAAAATAGTTAAACACATTGAAAATTACAAAATATGAAATAAAGACGTAACTGAAACTATATTAATAATGAGAAGACAGTCTATGTTCATTGATTAAAGACATTAATAAAATGCCTATGCTACCCAAAGTGACCTACAAATTTAATGTTATACCCACAAAAATTCCAATGACACTTTTTCTGGAAATAGGAAAAAAAACCATAATATGAATATGGAACTACAAAAGACTCTGAACAGCCAAAGCTACCTTGAGAAAGAATGAAGTTGAAAATAACAAAACTTCCTGATTTCAAATATATTATAAATATAAACTAATAAAAACAGTATGGTGCTGGCATAAAGACAGACATATAGACGAAAGGAGCCCAATAAAAAGCCCAGAAATAAACCCAAGCAGTCAGCTGGTCTTCAATGGGGGTGCCAAGAATTCAAAATGGAGGAAAGACATTCTCTTCAACAAATGCTGTTAGAAAACCATATATCTATGTGCACGTGATTTATAGTTTTATACACAAAAAATTAAGTAAAAGTAGATTAAAGAGTTAAATTTATAACTTCAAACTCTAACACTCCTAAAGGAAAATATAAAAGAAAACCTTGTTGACATTGCTCTTAGTCATGATTTCTTGGTTATGATTCAAAAAGTATAAGCAACAAAAGCAAAACAGACAGGTGGGATAATATCAAACTTAAAAAAAACTTCTGCTCAGCAAATGAAAAACTCCACTGAATAAAAAAGTAACCTACACAATAGGACAAAGTATTTGCAAGCCATATACGTGACAAGAGGTTAACACTGAAAATGCGTAAAAAACTCTTACAACTCAATAGTGAAACAAGCAAATTAAACAATCAAAAATTAGCAAAACACTTAAAAAGACATTTCTCCAAAGAAGATACACAAATGGTCAAGACGTATATGAAAGATGCTCTGTGTCACTAATCACCAGGGAAATGTAAATCAAAGTCACAGTGATGTATCACCTCATACTAATTAGGATGGCTATTACCAAAAATACAAAAGATTATAAATATTGGAGAGGGCCTGTAGAAACATTAACACTGTTGGTAGGAGGGGTGTAAAATGGTGCAGTCACTATGAAGAGCAACACAAAATTTCCTCAAAAATTTAAACATGGAAATTCCATATGATCCAACAATCCTACTTCTGGGTATACGCCCAAAATAACTGAAACCAGGATCATGAAAAGATACGTGCCCTGCCATCACTTTGCACAATAGAAGAATTATGCATACAATACAAATGTCCATTGACAGATTAATAAAGGTGCTGCAAATTTACAATGAAATATTACTGAGCCTTAAAAAGATGTAAATCCTTCCATTTTTAACAACATGGATGAGCTCTGAAGATGTTGTTCGAAGTGAAATAAGCCAGTCACAAAAAGGCAAATACAGCATATTTCACTTGTACAGGGACCCAAAAAACTCAAACTGAAAGCATAGACTAGAATGGTGGACCAGGGGAAGGAGGAAATGTGGAGTTGTTCAATTTGTATAAAATTTCAGATACACAAGATGCATTAGTTCTAGATATTTGCTGTATAGCATAGTGCCTGTATAGTATAGTTAGCAATAATGAACTACATTCTTAAAAATTTGTTGGGAGAGTAGGTTTCATGTTATATATTTTACTGAATACCAAAAACCAGAGGATCACAGTAATCTTGTAAAGTAATGGATATGTTTAGCACCTGGATATTGTAGTCATGGTTTTATGAGTGTATGTATGTGTCCAAATTCAGAAAATTTCATAAATTCAATGTGCGGAGTTTACCGCAAATCAATTGTACCTCAATAAAACTGATTTTACAAGAGGATTTGATTCAATGACTTGGTGTTGATGAGCCTAGCATCCTGATAGATATGAAGTTAACATTAATTGATAATACATATAATACTTTTACTAAAAATCTTCCAGATACTTCTCTAGTTGAGGTCAACTGAACTGTGGTTTGTTTTTTTTTTAATGTAAGATTAGTGTTGATACTCAAATTATAAGTATAATTTGACGCTATTTTTAAGCAAATGCTTGACTTTGTTCATGTAAGGAATTTGGTAGAACTGAACTATTAATTTTGTGACATTTTCTACATGTAGTTGTTGTGTTTCCAATGATATTTTTGGACACTAGAATGTGAAGTCCTTGAGGAGAGGATCCCTCCTTCCACTTTGTGACATCGTGCCCAGATAATTGTAAATGAACAATAAGTATTTAATGGCTGGCCTCTAGTGTGTGGGAATCTGTAATGCTTGCTGAAGTCTAATGAGGACCTGATAAGACAGTATGCAGAAGAGATTGGCGACTTATCTAGGACAACTTGCTTGCTTAACCTTTACCCAAATTTTCAAGTTTTCTGCATGACGGGGGTTCAGTGTATAGCTTTTTGGCAAAGTGATATACATCAAAAATTTAAATTGAGAAAGACTCAACCTTTTCCTTTTAAAGGAAAGAGCTGACAATTTTGCGATTCTTAAGTATTTCATCTGTCACTGGCCTCCTAGTGTCTTGTTAATGATTTTTCCCCTTTAGATGACAAATCCAGCTGATTAACTGTCCTAATTGCTACTGTGCACATCCTTCCTTAGCAGGAGTCTGAGTGATTTGGAAGATATTTGTTAACTCAAAATTTGGTTAAGACTTTAACATGCAGACAGAAATTTTAAAATAAATATATTCATAACACTTAATAGACTTTGTGGTTTTGTTAAAGGGACAAAGTAAATTTGTAAGTGTTCTGATTTATTTGAGTAGTAAAAATATGTTAAACCTTAGGAAAAGTGTCTATAATATGATATGACAAATTTAACATAAACATTTTGAAGAAGAGTTGTAGACATAATTGAAAGATTTATTACTCTAAAGAAAAATTACTTTTCACTCATTTTTAAAAATTAATCCTCTTAAGGGATTTAAATTATATGTTTCACGTTCCTAATATGTATCAATTTATACAACATAACTTCCAAAAATTGCATTGATTAAAGAGGGCATACATAAAAAATAACAAATATTACAGAAAAATGTTTTGCTTCATCTCCTCCTGTTTTAAAATCAAAGGAAAATTTTTCTTTGTCTCCTCCTGTTTTAAACTCAGAATACTTCTATTTTACTATCACTTCCTGTTAATGAAAAAATCTAATATATAATTTTTTCGGGGTAATTTTAGCAATTATAGTAACCTACATATTTATTTTAAAATGACATTCAGTGAATACACACACTAAAACAAAGAGATAGATTTAGTTCTAATCAATAGTGAAAATTATCTAATCTTAAATAAGTTTTTCAATTCTGTGATTCTAATGTATTCATTTTTAAGAGGTCTGCTGTTTGGAAACAGAGACCTCTAAGAGGTAAATAACAAAAGTAGGAAGCTCAATTAAATGACAGTTGTAATAATTAATGTGAATGATGATCCATGGATCAGACAATACTCATCTATATGGCCAACAGAATTTACTGATGGATGACATTAGAATATAAGAGAAAGGAAAGGATCAAGGCTTAGTACATGATTTTTTTTTTCCAAAGCAATTCTTAGAATTTCATTTAGTGAGATGGAGAAGACTACCAGCTATTCAGGTTGAGGAGAGATGGAACCAAGATTTTAGATTAGGTCATAATAACTTTGGGGTGTTTATGATACATTTGACCTAAGATTATGAATAGGCACTAGAGTACACAAGTCTGCATTTTTTTTTTTAAAAAAAGAGGTCTTAAATGGAAATAAAAATCCATGAGCATATACATTGTATTTAAAACTATGAGGGTGAACCAGATCACTTAGGTATGAACATGTTTGGTCAAGTGCAAAGGATTATAAAGCCTGACTTCAAACTTTAGTCATGGGGAAGATGAGATACAACCATTAAAAAAGAGAAAATAACTGTGTCAAATGCTGCTAATATATCAAGATGATAAATGAGAATTGTGGCTTTTTAATAAAATAGCCACAATTACATGTACTTGTAAGTTCAAGATTGCACAGTGTCTATGAGTCAACACAGAACCTCCCTTAGATTTACCAACTGTTCCTCATGGTGAGTACTGTTGCATTCGACCAAAGGGCTATGAATAGTTTTTGCTGGAAATAATAGAGATGTATGTAAAATTTTACCATTCTTTAGTGTCAAACACTGAAGGAAATGATAGAGATATTGATCACACTAAATATCATCGACAAGGAGTCAATATAATATTTCATTGGATTTATTTTAATCTTCTAAAAACAACCCTATGAATTTCATTCAAACTTTGAAAGATAACGAGTGGGAGAATTTCTGCTTATGGGAAGATGGAGCAGAGATATTTTCGTTATTACAACCATTAAGTAACCTGGATATTTTCCATCAAACAAGCATAAGAAGACCCAGAAAGTTGGAGAGAAAACATGTGTGCTAGTACACTCCACGCTTGAGGAACAACAACTGGTGAGTTCTCTGGATTTTCATTCTGCCTCTTCTATCCAGAATGGATACTAGAGAAGATGGCAACCCTTAAGTTCCCACGGGAGCAGAAAAAAGAACACTAAAAAAGCCTCCTTTCTTTATTTAGCCAAAGGACTAGGATTAGGGCAACCTAGAAAGACTAAAAAGACAGAACACTTTTATACAATAATCACCCTATTCCAGCATAACACTTCAGGAAAAAAAAAAAAAAATCCTCATCCTGAAAAAGGAAAGTTTGAATGAAAACAATAGACTTTCACCTTTTCCAGGGAGCACTGAGACACACTCAAGTCTTCCCTCTGACGGGGTAGCATTAGAAATGTGTAAGTAGGGAACAGGGATTTTATCTCTCCTCACTCCATGGTGTCAGTGGAGATCAGGAGGTGTGTCTGTACATTCACCCCAACCATGAGTAACAAGATATTCCTCCACTTTCTCTGTAATGTTGTATCAGGTAAGGACTCGTCCAGAGTCAAGACTTTTGCCACTACTCAGTAATAATGAGACCATATCCTCCCCTGTGGTGTTGGTGGAGGCCCCACATGGGGAATAATAACGAAGAGCTACCCTTGCTCCCAGGCAGGATGGTATCACCTGAATTTTAACAGGGACCTTGAGCTGTAAGAGTGGACCAGATCGCTTAAGGGTGAAAATATTCAGTAAAGAGCAGAGGTCTAAAAAGTCTGACTTCAAAATTTAGTCAGGCTACACCCAACCTGTGGTAACAAGGATCTCCTCTTCATTTCAGATGTCAGTGGAGGCTGTGAAAAAAACTTCTATTTCTATGCTCACCTGACGGTAGTATTATGGTACACATGCACACCCACTATCTACTACAGTGTCATCAGACAAGGGATGCTAAACACAAGATTTAAATAGCCAGAGTCTTATAATACCTCAAATGTCCAGGTTCAGTTGAAAAATCACTCATCATACATAGAATGAATAAAAGCTCTAGCTGAATGAGAACAGACACTCAACATACTCTGACACTAAAATTACATGAATACTATTTTCTAACAGGCTTTTAAAGCAGGTGTCATAATAGTGCTTTAATGCATAATTATGAATATACTTGGATCCAGGGAAATTTGCTTTAGTAAATAAAGATATAAAGAAGAATGAAATTAAAATGTTAGCATAAATAGTGCAATATCAAAAATAAAATGCTCACTGAACGGGCTTAACAACAAAATGAAGGAAAGAGAATAATCCATGATCCTGAGTACAAAGTGATAGAAGTTGCCCAAGCTGAGAAACAGACAGAAAATAGAGCGGTGAAAAAACAGAACCCTAGAGAGATGTGAGAGTATTAGAAAGACCTAACATTTGTGTAATTAAAATACAGAGAGGAGAGGAGAGGAGAGGAGAGGAGAGGAGAAGAGAGGAGAGGAGAGGAGAGGAGAGGAGAGGAGAGGAGAGGAGAGGAGAGGAGAGGAGAGGAGGGGAGAGGAGAGGAGAGGAGAGGAGAGGAGAGGAGAGGCAGGGCTCAAAAAGTACTCAGAGATGAAGTATGAAAACTTCACAAATTTTGCAACAGACATTAACTTATACATTCAAAAAGCCAGAACAGACCCAAACAAGATGAAGCCAAAGAAATCTATGGCAAGATTCACCATAGTCGATCTTCTGAAAACTAAAAACTAAGAAAAACTGTTAGACGTAGCAAAGAAGAAATGACATTTTACTTACAGATAAAAAATTCAAATACCACTAACTATATAATCAGAAAACATGGAAGCCAGAATGAAGTGGAAGAACACTTTCACCTACTGAGGGAAAACAAAATAAAACCAACCAAGCAAACAACAAAAAACACTGCAAACCTTTAGCAAAAATATCTTTAAAGAGTGAAGGAAAACTCAGTATGTTTTGCTCTTGGCCTACATATCATATCATATAAGAATATACCCATGATAGCTGCTCATGAAAGAATATAAATTTCAAAAGTGAAATATGCCATTATTTGGCATCATAGTGCTCACATTCTGAAATTACATAAACAGCTTTACTGCTCTTAATTTCTCATATTAGATTCTGCTACCAATGGTATATCAAGGAAACTGTGGGACAAAACATTATCTTTTGTTTAACCTTTATTTCTCACCATATTTTTAGGGATATGTGGTGGTGTGACGTTAAGTATAACACAAAATACAAACATTTATAATGATGGAAATGATTTTTTGAGTACTTGTGAGAATTTTGTCATTTATTTTGAATTATTTTTGTTAAATAATTATTTCTCAAAATAGAAAAAGAATCTAATGATTATACAAAATTGTATACTTAAACACAGAGAGATTAATATCATATTTAACTAAGAAATTCAGAATATATCAATAGCTTCTTATATAAAATATTGTAAAATGTGTACTTTCAAGGAATATATGTCTTCTCATTATAATTTTGCTTCAAATATTTTCTGAAATCCTTTTCAGTTCTTAATCTAGCTGTAATTTGTTTAAACATCTGCCAATTCTACAGCTTTGGAAATTTTGTAGCTGTTTTTCCAATTTTTGCTAATTCCAGAATATCATACCATCAATGTCCTACCAGCTCCCAGCACCTTCATTCTTTTTAATGATGTTTCTTATTTTAATATATATAAATCCAGATAAAAATCTCATCAATTCTTAAGAGTTTGTAGAAAAAAAAATCTACTCACATATAATTTTAGAAGATGGTTGTGAAATATTTTTAAAATAATTAAAATAGTTTCAGAGACATTAATAATCAAGTTTAAGTAACTCTATGGAAGACTAATGAGATCCTTGACCACTGAAAATTATCTAGCCTACAATGATATTTTATAAGGGCTAGATGTTTTATATTCCCATAAAAAAAGCATACATTAAAATTCTGGGGGGAAAATTTAAGGAATTTCTGTAAGATTATGCAAAACAGTAATGGAGAATTTATAAGCTTTCTAGAATTAAGATAGGCTCTTTTACTTATTTTTCTTATTTTATTATTTATCCACTCAGTGATGAAGAGAGTGGATTGCCACATGAATAGATAGACACTAAATAGTTTTACAGAATGAAGTCAAAATGTTAATTCGAATACACTGGAATATTCTTTATGTAATAAAAGTATTTCATAGCTATAAGGAGATAATGAACTGCTCGAGAAATGATGTTTACACAATTGTGAGACCCACTAAAACACTTTGGTGCCAAATCACACTCCTTTCAATCAAATACATTTGATAAATCAACAATAATCCTTTTGAATGTTAAAAAAAACAAACTCTGAAAGCCCAAAAAAAATCAGTAAATTTGACTAAATTAATCTTCAACATGAAAAAGAATAATACAAAACTAAATATCCCACTTTCAAAAATGAATGGAAACAGAAATCGGCAAGGAAAAAGCAGCCTTGGACAAGACTACAGACCAACTACATCTTAAACACGTGTATAGCAAACTCCACCAAACAACAGCAAAGTATTCACTCCTCTTTACTATACCAGAAGCCTTTTTCAGAAGACTGCACGCTGGGTCATAAAACAGATAGAAATATTACAAAATATGTTTTCTAAACACAATAGAATGTACAGATGATCCCTGAATTATGAAGATTTGACTTAACGATCTTCCAAATTTGCAATGGCACAAAAGCAATACATATGCAGTAGAAATGAGATTTTGAGTACCCATACAACCATTTTACTTTCAGAACTCAATAAATTATATGGGATAGTCAACACTTTTTATAAAATAGGCTTTGTGTTAGATGATTTTGCCCAACCACAGGTTCACATAAGTGTTCTGAGTACATTTAAGTTGGGCCTAAGCTATGATGTTCGGTAGGTTAGGCGTATTAAAGGCACTTTTTATTTATGATATTTTCAACTATGTACTCGCTAAGAGTAAAGTTGTAGGAAGTGGCAATCTTATCTCTGTCCTTTCGGCCTAATTAATTATGAAAATCTTTCATAACAAACTGTATGTATCCCTATTTTAATGTTTAACAAACAATTTGCTCATTAACAAATTTTCAAACACTTGTGGTTGGACAGATATTGTCTATTCAAAAAGTAATGAGAAAAACACTTCCAGCATTCTGACAGGTTGTTTTTAAAGACTCTTTAAGTGAAAATACAGTGAAAACAATTACTTCCAATAGGGAAACCTGTTCTGCAGCCTGATTTGCCTGTTAATTTTTTTTTTTAAACTGCCATTTTCTCAAACATCGGTAGTCGCTATATTTCAAAAAGTTCCAGCTTTTTGGGCATATTTTATAGGCAAACCGAATGTTTATATAATAGTCTAAAACTTAAAGCTTGAAAATTATGGAAGCAGATTAAAATACACAAATTGAAGAGCTTTGTATTTGTCATTGAATTATCATTCCTTGTCAAATCAATGACTGCTAGTAAATGAAGGCCATTCATCTATTTAGAAAATACAAAATAAGTCTAGAGATTAGTACATATTTTAATTATTATTTTGATGATGATGATTAGTGAGTGAAATCTAGTTATGAAAAATATTGAATTTCAGTTTGAATGCCTGCTTTTTAAATTTCAACTTTAAATGCTGTAACCTCAGTCAAGTTCATTAAGCTCTTTGTTCTTCATTTACTCATCTAGCAAGTTGTACCTACCTTGTAGTGTGTCATCAATAAGCAAAGTACCTCTTGCTTCCTTACATTTCTTTCCATGATTTCCATTATTGTTTCCATGACTGTAAACATATTTTACAGGCATTGCATGGATAAAAATTGCACATGGCTCTCTATTTATATCAGGATATAGCAACTATTGTTTAATATATTTTACAAACATAATTTTTGAAATTACTGCTCTATTTCTGTCGTATTCTTCACATTAAGCAGCCTTCTTTGGATTTTAGATACAAGTATTCCACAGCTCCATAAAAACCTCGGTTTTTCTCTCATTTGTTTTATTCTATTATAAAATTTATTGAGAAAAATAAATGGCACGTTTCAGTTATGAAAGTAGTATTTAAAAAAGAGATGTCTTACAAATTCATATTATACACAGAAACATCTAGGTGAATTCTTCCTATTGAATAATCGGCATTTTGAATGAGTCATATTTTCTGAATATTTTCAGACTGAATAAAATGATAAATTTTATTTTGATTATATTACTGAAATCTAGATATTGTCATCATGGGGGATAAACAAAACATAAATTACTTTTTCTTCTTTTTAAGCAGAAATAAGTAGAATTTTTTTAAAACAAATGAAATGGAACATAGAATTTCTAATAAGTATTAAATATCCATTTAATTACGATATCAAATGCTGCTATAAAAATATTTTTTATGTCCAGGTTACAAATGAATGAATACAAAAGAAAGGATTGTTGCATGTATAAGAAGTAAATTTTGGATTATGGGTGTGTTTTAATTATTTAATACATCTTATTTCATGACAAATGGTATTGTCAGAAATTTAAGTGTCAGCCCAGGCACAGCGGCTCACACCTGTAATCCTAGCACTTTGGGAGGCTGAAGTGGGAGGATCACTTCAGGTCAGGAGTTCAAAACCAGCCTGGCCAACATGGTGAAATCGTGTCTCTACCAAAAATACAAAAACATTAGCCGGACATGGTGGCTGGCACCTGTATTTCCAGCTACTTGGGGGGCAGAGGCAGGAGAATCACTTGAACCCTGGAGGCTGCAGTGAGCAGAGATTGCATTACCGCAGGGAGGACAGGGTAAGAGTCCATCTCAAAAATAAATAAATAAATAAATAAATAAATAAATAAATAAATAAATATAAAAAAAAAGATATGATCTTTTTTTATCTTACCCAAATCAAAAGAAATATAAATTTAAATAACTGTCCAAATGTGGACCTATAATTTACAATAGTTATTTAGATGTTATTTCTTTATCCACATGTATTAAATATGCTTCATATTTCTGTTCATGCTATTTGGCAGTTCTGAGTAAATAGTGTAGGGTCTCCCAGGTCCCCAGCTTTTTCCAGGTCCTGACTGAAAAATCAAGAGGCACCTAAAACACTGTGTGACCCATACAGCTGCAAGTTTTCCGCAGCGAACTTGAACCCAAACCAGGGACCTGAACATTTTCAGGCACTGGTAAATCTATCTAGGTTGTAGCTCAAAACACTGATACTGGCTTCAGCCCTGAGCAAAATTTTCATAATCCCTCATGTAAATTTCATCCTCTGACCACCTGGCTGGGGACATACCTAGTTAGAACATTCCTTTCTCTTGCTATGTGTGGTAAGGCTGTGCTGCGTCATTCGGTAACTAATTTCCCCTAATGAATCCTTTGGCCTGATCACCCAGGTGTTTATTTTCTCTTTTTTGGAATCTCAACCAGCTCCATCGTCCAATGATTTGGGGCACTACTTGTGGGAATTCCTCTGCCTCTGCTTTTGGGGAAAGGGCAGCTATGGGTTCCTTGGGATGAAGCAATAGGTTAGGAAAAAAACATAAAATCCATTTTGAAATTGTAATTAAAATGGAGTTGTATACCTACATCAAAGGAAGACAATTTATTTATTTTTTTATTTTATTTTTTTATTTTTTTGAGACGGAGTCTTGCTCTGTCACCCAGGCTGGAGTGCAGTGCAGTGGCGCGGTCTCAGCTCACTGAAATCTCCGCCTCCCGGGTTCACGCCATTCTCCTGCCTCAGCCTCCCGAGTAGCTGGGACTACAGGCGCCCGCCACCACGCCCTGCTAATATTTTGTATTTTTAGTAGAGACGGGGTTTCATCGTGTTAGCCAGGATGGTCTCGATCTCCTGACCTCGTGATCTGCCTGCCTCGGCCTCTCAAAGTGCTGGGATTATAGGCTTGAGCCACTACTCCCGGCCAGGGAGACAATCTCTATAAAAACTTCTGAAGTGGAGAAAGTTCTGCTTGAACTGTATGTGCACATAGAATGGACTGCAACATGCTCTGAGCATTTCTAATGTCACATTGTAGCTGGGTGGAAATGTTGACTGAATAGAGGAAAGAGGTATTTTGTAATGTGAAAATGCTTTCATTGTTTAGAAATCTCTCCATTGCAAGTTATAGACCTAAATAATAAACTGGCATATATATTCTAGCTTTGAAATAATGGTAATTTGTGGTACATATACTGGAAGCTGGAACATGTCTTGAAGTTGGGGATGGGGGTGCTTTAGTCAGACATGCATACTTGCTTTCTAACAGTGCAATTTGTCCCATCTCCCTTCTCTATATTCCATTGTGTCTGCATCATTTTAATGCTGGAAACCTTCATGGTCACAGAATGGCTGCCAGCTAGCTTCCAAAACAATAGCCTTTCTCATTCAATTCCAGTAAATGAAATGATTCTCTCCAACGAAATCTTATTGAAAATACAAAATGCTTGATCCCAAAAAACCCTCACAGAAATGACATATTTTTACCCATATCTCATTGACTTTAATGACACCATATGCCCATCCTTGAACAACAACAACAAAAACATGAATAGCTTGAAGGGATACGCTGAGTACTTTGGAGGATAGCACTGCAGATATCTCCAGCTTCTACAGTTACATGAACTGCATGACAAATAGGTGAATACCTAAAAAGAAATCTGAGAGCTGTTACCGAAAAGAAAAAAAAAAAAATGAATGACGGTTGCCCAAACCAGCCAATTATTTGTCTTACATATATTTTCAAAATATTGGCATATCCAATCATTTTTAGAAGGGAAAGATTTGGATAGTATTAAGAGAGTTGGAATTCCAAAACTTGTGTTCTTTAAAAGTAATACAGAAATATTATACATGTATGCTTTTCAAATAGGAAAAAATGTATAAGAGAAGCAGAGGAATTCGTTTTATGCATGAAATAACTAGTCCTTCACCTTAACATTCTAGACACTGGTGAAAAAATATCAGGAAAAAAATTGCACTAGAAAATTGTTGGTATAAGTTAAAAGGAGTAAATCTACTATATAAGATTTTAATGTGACTATAGCTTTTCTTAAACCAATCTGAATTAAACAATGGACTCTCATGAAGACTGAAATGTATGGTGTTCAGCAGAACTGTTTACAACCAGAAATTAAGCTCATTTCAGTGTAAGGAGCTTGGCATATAAGCTGATTTTAGGAGCTGCTGAAATTCAAAATGTAAATGGCTTTTATTTAGTAGTATCCCTGCTTTGTAATACAGGCAGTCCAGGCTGCTATCTTTGTTTTCTATTAATTATTGATGTTTTCAATTCACTATGTTAAGTCCCAGAGCAGCCAATACATTGGACCACACACATTTCTCAACTGTTTGGCTCACAGGAGTTTACACTCCTTATGGCAAGGAAATGCATGTGGATGTGGTGATAACTCTAACCCCAAAAAAGAAGGAAAAGAACTGTCAGTGTATTCACACTGCTGGTGGTTACACATTTCTATCCAGATATCAGGTATATAAGTAAATACTGTGTATTTTTAGAGTTCTAAAAATTATTAAAAATATTTAGAGAATTTCTAAATGTCTTCATGGATCTTCATTCATCTTTTAGACACCTAAATCAGTGTTTTCTCTTGTTACTTTCTTTGTTCTATTAACAATCCTTTCCAATTACTTAGTGACTTATTAATACCAGAAATTGTGCCAGGAGCATTGTCTACATTATATGTAATAACTTTTTTTAAATTCATGTTAGTTATTATAGACCCCCTTTTAATGATAGGAAAACTGAGAATCAGAGAGGTTTTTAAAAAGTTATCCAAAATCGCCAGGCACGGTGGCTCATGCCTGTATTCCCAGCACTTTGGGAGGCCCAGGCAGGTGGATCACAAGATCAGGAGATTGAGACCATCCTGGCTAACATGGTGAAACCCCATCTCTACTAAAAATACAAAAAATTAACCAGGCGTGGTGGCACATGCCTGTAGTCCCAGCTACTTGGGTGGCTGAGGCAGGAGAATCGCTTGAACCCAGGAGGCAGAGGTTGCAGTGAGCCAAGATCACACTGCACTCCAGCCTGAGTGCCAGAGCAAGACTCTGTCTTGAAGAAAAAAGTTATCTAAAATCAACAAAGTTAAGAAAGGGTGAAGTCTAAAATTGATCTCAGGTGTATGAAATTATTTTCTAGGCAGAAACTGTCACCCAGTCTTCCTATCAAATTATACCCTTTCTTTTTCTTCCTCATATATTGAGGTAAAAAAAGAAAAATAAAGTATTTATGTTAAGCAAGGATGTGCTTTACATATTAGCATTATTTTAGAAATGTAGGTTGCTAAATATTACATCAGAAAAGATTTAGAAAAAGTCAAAAATGTTTACTTCTAAATTTTATAAAACATCAGCCCCCTGATTTGGATGTCTAAAATATTTGGAGGTAGAAGAAGAATTGACTTTCTTAGAGAAGTATGGAGTCACCTCCTAATGTTCAACGCGATTGGCTCCATAGAAAGAGGAAGAAACCCAGTATGAATTTAGAAGAAAATGATCAATATGTTAGAATTAGCTTTCATTTTCCTCCTTTTTAACTGATATCTGTGCTGGGTCTGTTGGGTTTGCTCCGCCAAATCTCCCTTCTAGACTTTTCCTCCTGGGTCCCTGGAGGTTGACCTGTGGAGACTGGATCTCCCTGCTCTCAGCATCATCTTCAGTTTGGGTTCAGCCAATGGAAAGTTCTGGTAGATGAGAGGGTAGCAGAAAAAGGAGGTGAGGTTTTTCCTTTACAAACTCCGTTCTTGCAGGGTCACTCTCAGATGGCATCCCTCTAGGAGAGACAGCAGTTCTGGTCAGAAGGTCCTCTCAATACATCCACTCATCATGGAATTAGATAACTGCTCCCCATGCTGGCCTTTTCGGAATGAGGTAAGGGAAGCCTACCACTTCTCATGGCTAGGTGAAAATGTTGACTGAACAGAGAAAAAAGATAAATTGAACTGCAAAATTCATTACTTAGAAATCTCTCCAACACAAGCTATAGATCTAAATGATAAATTGGTATACATATTCTAGGTATATCCATCTAACACTCTTTCTAGCTACAATATCTCTTGATGGTTTCTTTATATTCTGCCCACACTTTCTAAAATATTCATTTATGAAACTTTGCTTAGTTCCTCACTGTGGTTGCTCCATCTTTTTCCAGTGGGCACATTGACTAATACAGTAACTGACTTTTGAAGTAGCTTTAGGAAACAAGAGTTTTTCACCTTTCAACATTTTAGAATTGGGTCACAGTAAGATTCCATAACTCAGCTGCTTATGTATTTGAGAAGAAATAATCTCTTTGCTAGGGGTAACAGACCACCAGTAATTCCATGGCTTGTAGTGGTATCCTGATAACTCAGATTATCTCTCCTGGCAGCATGTGATGAAGGATGTTGTGTGGATGAAGGTCAAGTGGCTAAAGCACTTGGTAACCATGGTAACCATCATGATTACAAAGACTGTGGAGTCAGTTGGCTTTTTCTGACTCGCCTAGAAAGCATAAACAGTGAAAAGGACAAACTCAAGTCCTGGAATGCCCAACTAAGAACAAACAGGAAAAATCAAAAAGCCTTTAGGGACATTTTGAAGAGGCGCTCATCTCCTCCAGTTGCAGCAAATATATGCTAAGAGCTGCTAAAGCACCAATTAAATATAAAAACGTGAAAAAATATTATGCTACATCAAAGTCATTAATGAGAAAGAAGATATACCCTGAGACCTGTGGTGGAGACATTTGAGCAGAGACAGTCAATGTTAAACTATTTTAACAGCAAAATTCCCCTGAACTCGCTTTGACAGCAGAGATCTCCCCACTCCATGCCAACATCATCCAACACACACGGTGAAGGAACCAGCCATTCCCATCAAATACTTGGATGTTTGGCTCTTGTATTAATTATGTCTTTTATTTTCAGGATTCGATGCTTTGACATCTGGGGCTTTGCTGACCCTAGAGGGACCTGTTTCTCCCACAGTGACCCAGTTTTCAGAGATAACAAATAGCACAACTACTAGAATGCTTTTCAGATGCAAACCAACTAATCCAAGGTCCACACTCAACTAACTCATTTATTGAGCTCACATACTCGAGGACTAATATCCATCTGCCCCAATCACCTCAGGGCTAGGTACCAGACAACTAGAGAGAAACCCTAGTCCCCAGAGCCCACTGAAATTATTCAAACTAGCCATCCCTAAACCTGCTTACTGTCCCTTCCCTGTTTCTTCCTGTGAAAACCACAATAAAGGCTCTTACCCATAGGCCGCACCTCTCTCTGCCTCCCGATCAACCCCAGCACCTCCTCCTGTGACCCTCCAGAATAGAGTGCCCCTTCTCTCGAAAACTGTGAGTTAGAAAGCATCTCTTCAATGGAAAACATCTTCTGATCTGTTGGCCTTTTTATACTTCAAATTTTCTGTCAATATGTTGTATTTCAAAATAGTCTACAGGCTGTTTCCTCACCTCAGGGCAAAACTCCACCTCACCATTTTTCCTTGTAGTCCATAAAAACTTAGATATTCATAGACTAAATTGGAAATTTCATGGATCGACTAAAGAGGAGATAGTCAGTACCACAAATGGGTTGTAGAATTCACCAATTTCTATGAGCGGTGATCTGAGAGACATTTTATGAGAGGATCTAAAGACATTAAACCAGAAAGAATAAAACATAAATATAGTTCGGGATGAGTGTATTAATGGGTATGTATGAACTGGGATTTAGAATTTGCTGTATTAAGTGTCGGAAAATCATGTTATTAAAAGAGTTTTAAACTCCCAAATTCCCTGAACCTACCTTGCTAATCTCCTTTATCATCTTAGCTAATTTAAAGTTGAACAGCAGTCTACAGTCATTGATGATCAAATTCCAGAGTTTAGTGGCTGAGGGTGCAAAAGCTTAGGTTGTTAGACCAATTTTCTTATGTATAAAATGTTTATTCACCTATAAAAAAATAAAAAATAAAAAAATCTCTTTGGCTGCAATGACCCAAAGGGGACTCTACTCACTAAACTTGTTAAGAAAAGTATTGATGAGAAGAGCACTGGCAAGTCAAGTTCTGCAGTGACTGTCCTCTGTAGCCAGACCTAACAGTGAGGGATACTGCAATAATATTAGGCTCCATCATTTCAACAGAAACTTAGACCCCAGATCAGACGGCAATTTTGATCTGTCAAAGGTCATTTGAGTGCATTAAACGTAATAAACAACTGAGTTGAGTGATAATCATGTTTTGAGAGACATAGATCTATGGCAATGATTAACTGATCATGAAGCTACAAGGAATAAAACAGATTGACAGCCTAGGCAAGCATAATGTATTCTACTGGAAAATTCTTTGGCTAATGGACAGAAACCTAACTCAAGCTGCAGGAGGGGATTTATGATAGACACATATTGTTCTTTTCCCATTGTCTGAGCATACAGTGAATAGAGGTATTTACTTACTGGCAGAATTCCTATATAGGTTCCATAATCTGTATAGCAAAGGCAGTTATGGTACAAAAGGCCAATTGGAAACCCTTGGATCTTCCCACTTCTCTCAAGAGAGTGAAGAAAAAGCCAAGCCAGGCTGGGAATGATGGCTCACAACTGTAATCCCACCACTTTGGGAGGCTGAGGTGGGTGGATCACCTGAGGTCAGGAATTCGAGACCAGCCTGGCCAACATAGCGAAACCCTGCCTCTACTAAAAATACAAAAACTATCTGGGCATGATGGCACGTGCCTGTAATCCCAGCTACTTGAAAAGCTGAGGCAGGTGAATCACTTGAACCCAGGAGGCGGAGGTTACAGTGAGCCAAGATCATGCCATTGCACTCCAGCCTGGGTGACAGAGTGAGACTCTGTCTCAAGAGAAGGAAAAAAAAAAAAAAAAAAAAAGCCAAACCAATCTACAACAGATTTGCAGAGATTAGTACCAACTACGTATATTTTTAAAATGTGGAGATGATGATTCCTACCACATTCTCATTTAATTGTCTGTTAGCCAGCGCCAAAGCTACAACTAGGTCATAGAGAATGACCATAGATTATCACAAAATTAATACGATGATGATAATAATCACAGCTGAGTTGCCAGAGATGGTATCTGTACTAATCAATGCAGAAGGTCTCTTGCATGCAGAAGGTTTCTTTTTTCCATTTCTTTTTTTTTTCTTTAATTTATTTATTATTATTATACTTTAAGTTGTAGGGTACATGTGCATAACGTGCAGGTTTGTTACATATGTATACTTGTGCCATGTTGGGGTGCTGCACCCATCAACTCGTCATTTACATCAGGTATAACTCCCAATGCAATCCCTCCCCCCTCCCCCCTCCCCATGATAGGCCCCGGTGTGTGATGTTCCCCTTCCTGAGTCCAAGTGATCTCATTGTTCAGTTCCCACCTATGAGTGAGAACATGCGGTGTTTGGTTTTCTGTTCTTGTGATAGTTTGCTAAGAATGATGGTTTCCAGCTGCATCCATGTACCTACAAAGGACACAAACTCATCCTTTTTGATGGCTGCATAGTATTCCATGGTGTATATGTGCCACATTTTCTTAATCCAATCTGTCACTGATGGACATTTGGGTTGATTCCAAGTCTTTGCTATTGTGAATAGTGCTGCAATAAACATACGTGTGCATGTGTCTTTATAGCAGCATGATTTATAATCCTTTGGGTATATACCCAGTAATGGGATGGCTGGGTCATATGGTACATCTAGTTCTAGATCCTTGAGGAATCACCATACTGTTTTCCATAATGGTTGAACTAGTTTACAATCCCACCAACAGTGTAAAAGTGTTCCTATTTCTCCACATCCTCTCCAGCACCTGTTGTTTCCTGACTTTTTAATGATCGCCATTCTAACTGGTGTGAGATGGTATCTCATTGTGGTTTTGATTTGCATTTCTCTGATGGCCAGTGATGATGAGCATTTTTTCATGTGTCTGTTGGCTGTATGAATGTCTTCTTTTGAGAAATGTCTCTTCATATCCTTTGCCCACTTTTTGATGGGGTTGTTTGTTTTTTTCTTGTAAATTTGTTTGAGTTCTTTGTAGGTTCTGGATATTAGCCCTTTGTCAGATGAGTAGATTGCAAAAATTTTCTCCCATTCTGTAGGTTGCCTGTTCACTCTGATGGTAGTTTCTTTTGCTGTGCAGAAGCTCTTTAGTTTAATGAGATCCCATTTGTCAATTTTGGCTTTTGCTGCTGTTGCTTTTGGTGTTTTAGACATGAAGTCTTTGCCCATGCCTATGTCCTGAATGGTACTACCTAGGTTTTCCTCTAGGGTTTTTATGGTATTAGGTCTAACATTTAAGTCTCTAATCCATCTTGAATTAATTTTCGTATAAGGAGTAAGGAAAGGATCCAGTTTCAGCTTTCTACTTATGGCTAGCCAATTTTCCCAGCACCATTTATTAAATAGGGAATCCTTTCCCCATTTCTTGTTTCTCTCAGGTTTGTCAAAGATCAGATGGCTGTAGATGTGTGGTATTATTTCTGAGGACTCTGTTCTGTTCCATTGGTCTATATCTCTGTTTTGGTACCATTACCATGCTGTTTTGGTTACTGTAGCCTTGTAGTATAGTTTGAAGTCAGGTAGCGTGATGCCTCCAGCTTTGTTCTTTTGACTTAGGATTGTCTTGGAGATGCGGGCTCTTTTTTGGTTCCATATGAACTTTAAAGCACTTTTTTCCAATTCTGTGAAGAAACTCATTGGTAGCTTGATGGGGATGGCATTGAATCTATAAATTACCTTGGGCAGTATGGCCATTTTCACGATATTGATTCTTCCTATCCATGAGCATGGTATGTTCTTCCATTTGTTTGTGTCCTCTTTGATTTCACTGAGCAGTGGTTTGTAGTTCTCCTTGAAGACGTCCTTTACATCCCTTGTAAGTTGGATTCCTAGGTATTTTATTCTCTTTGAAGCAATTGTGAATGGAAGTTCATTCCTGATTTGGCTCTCTGTTTGTCTGTTACTGGTGTATAAGAATGCTTGTGATTTTTGCACATTAATTTTGTATCCTGAGACTTTGCTGAAGTTGCTTATCAGCTTAAGGAGATTTTGGGCTGAGACGATGGGGTTTTCTAAATATACAATCATGTCATCTGCAAACAGGGACAATTTGACTTCTTCTTTTCCTAACTGAATACCCTTGATTTCTTTCTCTTGCCTAATTGCCCTAGCCAGAACTTCCAACACTATGTTGAATAGGAGTGGTGAGAGAGGGCATCCCTGTCTTGTGCCAGTTTTCAAAGGGAATTTTTCCAGTTTTTGCCCATTCAGTATGATATTGGCTGTGGGTTTGTCATAAATAGCTCTTATTATTTTGAGGTACGTTCCATCAATACCGAATTTATTGAGCGTTTTTAGCATGAAGGGCTGTTGAATTTTGTCAAAAGCCTTTTCTGCATCTATTGAGATAATCATGTGGTTCTTGTCTTTGGTTCTGTTTATATGCTGGATTATGTTTATTGATTTGTGAATGTTGAACCAGCCTTGCATCCCAGGGATGAAGCCCACTTGATCATGGTGGATAAGCTTTTTGATGTGTTCCTGAATCCGGTTTGCCAGTATTTTATTGAGAATTTTTGCATCGATGTTCATCAGGGATATTGGTCTAAAATTCTCTTTTTTTGTTGTGTCTCTGCCAGGCTTTGGTATCAGGATGATGTTGGCCTCATCAAATGAGTTAGGGAGGATTCCCTCTTTTTCTATTGATTGGAATAGTTTCAGAAGGAATGGTACCAACTCCTCCTTGTACCTCTGGTAGAATTCAGCTGTGAATCCATCTGGTCCTGGACTTTTTTTGGTTGGTAGGCTATTAATTATTGCCTCAATTTCAGAGCCTGCTATTGGTCTATTCAGGGATTCAACTTCTTCCTGGTTTAGTCTTGGAAGAGTGTAAGTGTCCAGGAAATTATCCATTTCTTCTAGATTTTCCGGTTTATTTGCGTAGAGGTGTTTATAGTATTCTCTGATGGTAGTTTGTATTTCTGTGGGGTTGGTGGTGATATCCCCTTTATCATTTTTAATTGCGTCAATTTGATTCTTCTCTCTTTTCTTCTTTATTAGTCTTGCTAGTGGTCTGTCAATTTTGTTGATCTTTTCAAAAAACCAACTCCTGGATTCATTGATTTTTTGGAGGGTTTTTTGTGTCTCTATCTCCTTCAGTTCTGCTCTGATCTTAGTTATTTCTTGCCTTCTGCTAGCTTTCGAATGTGTTTGCTCTTGCTTCTCTAGTTCTTTTAATTGTGATGTTAGAGTGTCAATTTTAGATCTTTCCTGCTTTCTCTTGTGGGCATTTAGTGCTATAAATTTCCCTCTAACACTGCTTTAAACGTGTCCCAGAGATTCTGGTATGTTGTATCTTTGTTCTCATTGGTTTCAAAGAACATCTTTATTTCTGCCTTCATTTTGTTATGTACCCAGTAGTCATTCAGGAGCAGGTTGTTCAGTTTCCATGTAGTTGAGCGGTTTTGATTGAGTTTCTTAGTCCTGAGTTCTAGTTTGATTGCACTGTGGTCTGAGAGACAGTTTGTTATAATTTCTGTTCTTGTACATTTGCTGAGGAGTGCTTTACTTCCAATTACGTGGTCAATTTTGGAGTAACTACGATGTGGTGCTGAGAAGAATGTATATTCTGTTGATTTGGGGTGGAGAGTTCTATAGATGTCTATTAGGTCTGCTTGCTGCAGAGATGAGTTCAATTCCTGGATATCCTTGTTAACTTTCTGTCTCGTTGATCTGTCTAATGTTGACAGTGGAGTGTTGAAGTCTCCCATTATTATTGTATGGGAGTCTAAATCTCTTTGTAAGTCTCTAAGGACTTGCTTTATGAATCTGGGTGCTCCTGTATTGGGTGCATATATATTTAGGATAGTTAGCTCTTCCTGTTGAATTGATCCCTTTACCATTATGTAATGGCCTTCTTTGTCTCTTTTGATCTTTGATGGTTTAAAGTCTGTTTTATCAGAGACTAGTATTGCAACCCCCGCTTTTTTTTGTTCTCCATTTGCTTGGTAAATCTTCCTCCATCCCTTTATTTTGAGCCTATGTATGTCTCTGCGTGTGAGATGGGTCTCCTGAATACAGCAGACTGATGGGTCTTGACTCTTTATCCAGTTTGCCAGTCTGTGTCTTTTAATTGGAGCATTTAGTCCATTTACATTTAAGGTTAAGATTGTTATGTGTCAACTTGATCCTGCCATTATATTAACAGGTTATTTTGCTCGTTAGTTGATGCAGTTTCTTCCTAGCCTCGATGGTCTTTACATTTTGGCATGTTTTTGCAATGGCTGGTACCAGTTGTTCCTTTCCATGTTGAGTGCTTCCTTCAGGGTCTCTTGTAAGGCAGGCCTAGTGGTGACAAAATCTCTAAGCATTTGCTTATCTGTAAAGGATTTTATTTCTCCTTCACTTCTGAAACTTAGTTTGGCTGGATATGAAATTCTGGGTTGAAAATTCTTTTCTTTAAGAATGTTGAATATTGGCCCCCACTCTCTTCTGGCTTGGAGAGTTTCTGCCGAGAGATCTGCTGTTAGTCTGATGGGCTTCCCTTTGTGGGTAACCCGACCTTCCTCTCGGGCTGCCCTTAAGATTTTTTCCTTCATTTCAACTTTGGTGAATCTGGCAATTATGTGTCTTGGAGTTGCTCTTCTCGAGGAGTATCTTTGTGGCGTTCTCTGTATTTCCTGGATTTGAATGTTGGCCTGCCCTACTAGGTTGGGGAAGTTCTCCTGGATGATATCCTGAAGAGTGTTTTCCAACTTGGTTCCATTTTCCCCCTCACTTTCAGGCACCCCAATCAGACGTAGATTTGGTCTTTTTACATAATCCCATACTTCTTGCAGGCTTTGTTCATTTCTTTTTCTTCTTTTTTCTTTTGGTTTCTCTTCTCGCTTCATTTCATTCATTTGATCCTCAATCGCAGATACTCTTTCTTCCAGTTGATCGAGTCGGTTACTGAAGCTTGTGCATTTGTCACGTATTTCTCGTGTCATGGTTTTCATCTCTTTCATTTCGTTTAGGACCTTCTCTGCATTAATTACTCTAGCCATCAATTCTTCCACTTTTTTTTCAAGATTTTTAGTTTCTTTGCGCTGGGTACGTAATTCCTCCTTTAGCTCTGAGAAATTTGATGGACTGAAGCCTTCTTCTCTCATCTCGTCAAAGTCATTCTCCGTCCAGCTTTGATCCGTTGCTGGCGATGAGCTGCGCTCCTTTGCCGGTTGATATGCACTCTTATTTTTTGAATTTCCAGCTTTTCTGCCCTGCTTTTTCCCCATCTTTGTGGTTTTATCTGCCTCTGGTCTTTGATGATGGTGATGTACTGATGGGGTTTTGGTATAGGTGTCCTTCCTGTTTGATAGTTTTCCTTCTAACAGTCAGGACCCTCAGCTGTAGGTCTGCTGGAGATTGCTTGAGGTCCACTCCAGACCCTGTTTGCCTGGGTATCAGCAGCAGAGGCTGCAGAAGATAGAATATTTCTGAACAGCGAGTGTACCTGTTTGATTCTTGCTTTGGAAGCTTCCTCGCAGGGGTGTACTCCACCCTGTGAGGTGTGGGGTCTCAGACTGCCCCTAGTGGGGGATGTCTCCCAGTTAGGCTACTCAGGGGTCAGGGACCCACTTGAGCAGGGAGTCTGTCCCTTCTCAGATCTCAACCTCCGTGTTGGGAGATCCACTGCTCTCTTCAAAGCTGTCAGACAGAGTCGTTTGCGTCTGCAGAGGCTTCTGCTGTGTTTGTTATTGTTTACTGTGCCCTGTCCCCAGAGGTGGAGTCTACAGAGACAGGCAGGTTTCCTTGAGCTGCTGTGAGCTCCACCCAGTTCGAGCTTCCCAGCAGCTTTGTTTACCTACTTAAGCCTCAGCAATGGCGGGCGCCCCCCCCCAGCCTCCCTGCTGCCTTGCCGGTAGATCACAGACTGCTGTGCTAGCAATGAGGGAGGCTCCGTGGGCGTGGGACCCTCCCGGCCAGGTGTGGGATATGATCTCCTGGTGTGCCTGTTTGCTTAAAGTGCAGTATTGGGGTGGGAGTTACCTGCTTTTCCAGGTGTTGTGTGTCTCAGTTCCCCTGGCTAGGAAAAGGGATTCCCTTCCCCCTTGCGCTTCCCAGGTGAGGCAATGCCTCGCCCTGCTTCAGCTCTCGCTGGTCGGGCTGCAGCAGCTGACCAGCACCGATCGTCCGGCACTCCCCAGTGAGATGAACCCAGTACCTCAGTTGAAAATGCATAAATCACCGGTCTTCTGTGTGGCTCGCGCTGGGAGTTGGAGACTGGAGCTGTTCCTATTCGGCCATCTTGCTCTGCCCCCTCTTTTTTCCATTTCTGTCAGTAAAATTAACCTGAAGCATTTTTGCCTTAATCAGTAGTAGTATCAGTGCACGCTTACTCTCCTGACTTAGACCAATGTCATAATGTCCAAAGGTCTCTTGATCAGGCTGATATCTCATTACTAATATTTTATGTTGATGACATGATTCTAATCAAATGTCATTATGAGAAATTAATAAGCCTTCAATGTACTATAATAAGATATGTGGATACAAGACAATGGGTTAGAAACTCTGCAAAAGTTCAGGGGCTTGTCATATCATGGAAGTTTCTATGAATTCAATAGTGGAGAGAATATCTCAGAATATACTCTTTAAAGTGAGAGGAAGTTGCTATCCCTTGCAAAGCCCACTGCAAAGAAAGCGACTGAATGCTTTGGGGAGATCTTTGGATTTTGAGACTACATGCATCATATTTATGTGGGCTCTTCTAACCTCTTACTGGATAACTCATAAATATGACATTTTTGAATGCTATCAGAATAAGAAAATAGCCTGTAGAAGGGAAAATATGTCCTGAAGTTTGGATTCAATCAACAAACTCAATAGCATTGGAAGGGTTTATGACAGACAGAGAGGTTTTATGGAACTCTTGGCAAGTCTCAACAGGAGAAACAGCACAGACCCTTAAGGTTTGATAATAAGGCCTGGCCCTGTCACAAACTCTTCTCTATTTGAAAATCCCCTGTGACTTGATAGAAACTGAATATTTGATCACAATATAGCAAATAATCATATATCCCCACCTGCACACACTCAATAGGGGGTTGTTAGCTGACCTACTGAATCATAAAATTGAGTGGATCAGTAGTATGCTTCAGTATAATGGAAAAGGAATTTATGAAACTGAATTTAAGGATAACTGGAATGCAAAGGTAAACTGAAGAAGAATTAACACTCAGTTGCACACATTTTCACTGTTGTGTGACACCTCTCTCAACCTATATCTACAATTAGTATAACATGGTTAACATTCAAATCAAGACACTTTTAAAAGTGCAAAGCAGGCTGGACACAATGTTACACACCTGTAATCTCAGCACTTTGGGAAGCCAAGGTGGGCAGATCAGGAGGTCATGAGATCAAGACTATCCTGGCTAACATAGTGAAATCCAGTCTGTACTAAAAATGAAAAAAAAAAAAAAAAATTAGCCAGTTGTGATGGCACGCACCTGTAGCCCCAGCTACTCGGGAGGCTGAGGCAGGAGAACTGCTTGAACCCAGGAGTCAGAGGCTGCATGATCACACCATTGCTCTCCAGCCTTGGTGACAGAGTGAGACTCCATCTCAAAACAAACAGACAAACAATAACAAAAAACAAAACCCCCAAACAGCGCAAAGCAACACTATTATTAAGATGGAACAGTGGGTGTAAATTGGAAGCATTCTGGGAAAACCAGGATCTATCATCACCCTATTTATGACCATTTGACAAAGCAAGAAATGAAAGAAAAAAAATGTAGCAGTTTGGTTTATGGAACCATGTGCACCATATGCAAGCAACTGTCTGATTAGAAGTTGTTACATTAAAGCCCTATTCAGGAATGATCTTCAAAAACAGTCATATAGAGATATCTCTTTAATTAACAGACTTTTGAGAAATGAGATCACATCACTTCATTTAAAAGAAGAGGTGGCCTGAAATACAGATCTATGCTAACTCATGGGCAGTGGCTAATGGGTTGACTAAATGATCACGGAAATGGAAAGAACAAAATAGGAAGATTGTCAACAGGGAATTTGGAAACATGGGCTTCTGAAACAGCTTAAATATGTAAAACTATTTTGACCCCTTTAAACGCTGACTAGCAAGCTGCCACTATGGATAAAGCTCTCCCAAATGAGATGGAGCATATGAATTACGCTGAAGGTGTCAGCCATCCAGGTGCTCTCTCAATGAGTCTATTTATACAGTGACCATGACAGCAGGGATGAGGGCTATGCATGAATTGTACAAGAGGTACTTTCTCATCCAGGCTGATTTGGTTACTGCTATAATGCTCAACCAGACAAAAGTAAAAACCTCCCAATTTGGTTTTATTCCCTGGAAGGTACTAACTGGACATCTGACAATAGGTTGATTAGTGTAGATACTTTATATCTTGGGGGTGTTTATTAGATAGATTTTGTTACAGTAAAAGTTAATACCAAAATACCAGTGGCTTAAAACAATGACAATAGTATCAAGAGCCATTTCTTGTTTACATTATATGGACTGACTGTGGGTCTGTTCCATTTGGCTTCCCCTCTGTTATTCTACTCTGAGGCCCAAGGTAAAGGGTTCCAGATTAAAAGAACCTCTAATTTGAGACGTCCTGCTCTTGTGACAGAGGACAAAATCAGAAGAGGCTGAACAAAGTCACACAATGCATTAAAGCCTCCATTGTGTATAAAAATGATCCGAAACTGATTTTTTTTTTTCAACCAAAACAATTCACGTGAATCTAAGCTCAGAAGTAAGGGTGGTCGGCTGGGCGCGGTGGCTCACGCCTGTAATCCCAGAACTTTGGGAGGCTGAGGCGGGTGGATCCCCAGGTCAGGAGATCGAGACCATCCTGGCTAACACTAACATGGTGAAGCCCCGTCTCTACTAAAAATACAAAAAATTAGTCAGGCGTGGTGGTGGGCGCCTGTAGTCCCAGCTACTTGGGAGGCTGAGGCGGGAGAATGGCATGAACCCGGGAGGCAGAGCTTGCAATGAGCTGAGATCGCGCCACTGCATTCCAGCCTGGGAAACAGAGCAAGACTCTGTCTCAAAAAAAAAAAAAAAAAAAAAAAAGAGAAGTAAGGGTGGTCAAGTATCCTCCAAATACCACTTACCAGGAGGCTGAGGAAATTATATAAACAAAGGGCATTGAGGCGTAATCCTCTTACAGGGAAAGGGACTAACATTGATAACAATAATGCAATCTTTCACAAAATGAGAAGAAATCCCCTTCTCCACACCACATGAGAATAGACATATATTCCAGATACATATTTACCATCTCTATCTACAGTTCTTCTGCTAGGACTAAGCATATGAAATTACAGAATGCCTCATTAATTGCCATATTATTCCATACAAAGTATTCCTTGATCAAGAGACATATGCTATAGCAATACAAGGATAGCAATGGGTTCTAGTACAGAAAATTTTCAGTCTTACCACGTCTTCCACTACCACAATATTTTTGATAGAATAGTTAATATCTATAGAATTAGTGTCAATCAAAAAATGTATTATATGCTTTAAATTAGTACTGGGTATATGGTGCAATCTCTTCCACAGATGGGATGCATGTGTTTAAGAGCCAAAGAGTAGAATTAGGAGTGATTTTCCTCACTGTTAACATACATAACGTGTTGGAAGGATTTGTTCTCCCCATCCCCATTAGCATGGGCTTTCCGGGTATTTAGATTTTGGTGCTCAAAAGGAGGAGTCCTTCCGGGAGAGAACACCATCGTGATTCCATTAAATTGAAAGCTGAGATTGCATTCTGACCAGCTTGTACTCACTCCCTTTTTTTTTCTCTTGGTCCCATAGACAGAAAAGGGGTCACTGAATTTCCTGAAATGACTAATTCTTATTTCTAAGAGAATAATTTTTGGTCCCACAGGCAGCAAATGGGTCACTGAATTTCCTGAAATTCTGATTTCTAAGAGAAAAATGTCCTGCTGCAAAGCAATGGGGAAAAGAACAATGTTAGGAGCCCAGGTGATTCATGATTCACAGAGGCTCCCCTTAGTACTGCCTTGAATAATTCAGGTCTGTTAGGAAATGCAACAGGGTAACCAAAGACTCCAGTAAAAATCTGAGTTATTCTACCAGATAAATAATGCCATTCCAATGGGGTGCAACTAAAACTTGGGACCACAAGTTGCAGTCAAAGAAGGCACCCGTGATTACCAACAAAGACCTCATGGCTAACTAATGAAGTGAAAATTACGGCATCTATGTTCATGTTAATTTTTTATTTTACTTCATTTTTATGCCTGCCACATGGCATAAAGAGATAGCTAGAATTTTAGCTTCTGATAATAACTAGTATTTCACATTCCATGTAGCTTCTAGAACCTTGTGTATCTTTTGTATTAGGAACACACCTTTTTTACCTGAAGAAATAATAAGAGGCCGAGGTGGGCAGATCATGAAGTCCGGAGATCAAGACCATCCTTGCTAATATAGTGAAACCCCGTCTCTACTAAAAATAATAATTAAAAAAAAATTAGCCGGGCATGATGACGGTCGCCTGTAATCTCAACTACTCAGGAAGCTGAGGCAGGAGAATGGCATGAACCTGGGAGGTGGAGCTTGCAGTGAGCCAAGATCATGCCACTGCACTCCAGCCTGAGCAACAGAGTGAGACTCCATCTCAAAACAAAACAAAACAAAAAAAAAAGAGTAGATGCCAAGAAAAAGAAATGATAAATTATGCTATATATTTTTCATGTGCCCCTTTCAATACACTGTTCCTTTCAACTCTACTCTGTAGCAAGACGGAATAGTATGAGTTGCACCAATTGACATGTAAATAGAGTCATGAGAGCCAGCACAACTTGTCATGATGTTTTTATTGCATGGTAACACTCACCAATGAGCAGCTACCACAAAAGACGTATTAGGTAATTCAGTAAGCAAAATCATGTGGCCGATTGATATCAGACGACCTCTGTCATCAATCATGGTCAATGTTGGCTGACTGCTGCTCAATGAAGTGTCCATGGTGTAGTGTAAGCTAGACATGGGCCCAATAATATGCATGTCAACTAGGCATGGGCCCCAAAATATAGGTTTAGTCAGCAAGGTTACAGCAGCTACTGCAACCGCAAATATCCAAACTTTTATCAACTAGAACCAAAGTTGGGACCTCAATCAGATACCACCCCTGGAAACCAGTTGGAGTAGTGGGTATTGTAGTTTGTCTTACTTGCTTTCCTCTTGTTAGCTTCTCCAGAAAAAGAGACCAAGCAGATCCCAGAGGAATTGTTCCCAGAGGAGGCAAACTTGCTATATGAATGGCCCAAGAGTCTGGAAAGCAGGGAAACCATGGTACATCATTCAGATGTCACGAGTAGGAGTGAAGTAATCATTTCATCAGCTATTGAGAGTATTAGGGGCTGATGGCTAATGAGCTAATTTCCTCTTCAGAAATGGGTTCACCCAAAAAGAGCTAACTCATTATTTATGACTGGTGGATATGAGGTGACAAAGGCTGAATCCCTTGTCTCAATTCAGAAGGACCATCCCACTTCCAGATCTGCCCAGCAGAGTGATGATGAAGTCTGCAACTTTGCTATATGAAAAGCATACCTATAGACTCTAGTATGACTCAAGAAAAAACAAAGTCATTTTGCGACAACTTAGAGCAAAAGGAAGGTGAAGGATCTAAAGCTGAATAGTTTAATGCCAGCAAAGGATGGTTTAATAATTTAAGAAAACAGTTTGGCTTAAAAAATATTAAGGTAACAGGAGAAGCCATCTCTGCTGACCAAGAGGCAGCAGAGTTCCCAGATGCCATTAATAAAATCATTGAGGAGAAGGTATAGCTACCTGAACAAATTTGTAATGAAGAACAAAGTGCCATATTTTGGGGGAAAAAAAAAAAGCCACAGAGGACATTTACTAATGAGAAAAAGAAGCAAGCACCAGGACTTAAGGGCAGGAAGTGACAGGCTTACTCTACCATTTATTTATTTATTTATCAATTATTTTGCAAATGCAATCAGGTTTATGATCAGAACTGCCCTTATCTATAAAGCTGCTAAACCCTGAGCCTTGAAGAGAAAAACTAAACACCAGCTGCCAGTCTTTTGGTTGTACAACAAGAAGATCTGGGCAGTAAGAACACTTTTTCTGGATTGGTCTCATTGATGTTAGTTTTATTTTTATTTTTTTTGCCCCTCAAGTTAGGAAGTACCTTGCCAGTAAGGAACTGCCTTTTTAAGTTATTTCAGTGTTGACCAATGACCCTGGCCACCTAGAACCTCAAGAGTTCAATAGCAAAGGTGACAAAGTAGTCTACTTTTGCACAAATACAACATCTCTATTTCAGCCTGTAGGTCAGCATATTGTAAGCACCTCTGTCTCAATACACACAGGACCCTATGGATATGACTGTCAATGATGTGGAAGAGAACCCTGATAGAGAGAATGTCAAGAAACTCTGGAAACATCACACTATTGAAGATTCCATTGTTGTTACAGAAAATGACCTGAAAGTCATCAAGCCTGAAACAATACATTCATCATGCAGAAAACCATCCAAACGTTGTGCATAACTTTATTGGATTTATGACAGATCCAGTCAAGGAAATCATTAAACAGATTGTGGCTATGGCAAAATAGGTAGGGAGTGAAGAGTTTCAAGATACGGATCTGGGAGGAATTCAAGAGTTAACAGACCACACACAAGAAGAGTTAATGGAAGACAAATTGATGGAGATGAGTGCTTCTGAACCAGTGCCAGACAATGAGGAAGAAGATATAGAAGCAGTGTCAGAAAGACCAACCCCTCGTCCTCCTCAGACTACTCAATATGAAGATGATGAGAATAAAGCCTTGATGATAACCCACTTTCTTTAATAAATATATTTTCTATTTCTTATATTTTCTTAATATTTTATTTTATCTAATTTTATTAAAATAATACAGTTTATAATATATGTTTTTATTGAGGGTTTCAGTCAACAGTAGGCTACAGTAGTTAAATTTTGGGAAATTAAAAGTTATAAACAGATTTTCAACCATGTTTGGGAACTGGTTTTTCTAACCTCCACACTGTTTAAGAGTTAACTGTATGTATAAAATACATACAGAAACAGAGAAACAGAGAGTGGAAGAGAGAGATAAAATAGGCCCCAATATTTAAAATATTATAGGAAAATAGTATTTCATCAGTTTATTTGCTAACATTTTCTCTATAATCTAGATGAATATAAATTTCCATAGAATGTGCCAAGAAGACAAGAGTTGTTTTTCTAGTACTGTTCCAAAGAAAAGGTAAAGATTTTGTTGTACATAGTTATAAAATGTCTTAAAATAGCTCAAAACATCCGTAGCTCTAACTCAATCTTCTTGTTATGATTAGGCTTTAGCCCGATTTTTCCAACATCTTACCTGTTTATTCACTTCAAGGACAAAGGTTCTAGTATCACCCAGCGGTAGAATATATTATGGATATGTCAATACCCAGTGACATGCAAGAACACAGTATTCATAATACATTTCATATATTTCTTTAGCAGCGGAGGCCTGGTAATTTAAAATAGAATTGGCAGCTAACACAGGAGTGTGAAATCCATGTTGGCATCAATGGAGGGTTTTTCATATTGCTTCTTAGTCACACTCTCAGTTTTTCCTTTCACTGCCCTGGTGCAAAATATTCTTTTCTTTTTTTCCATTAACAGGTGTCACTAAGAGTCGATTTTCATGCTATGCTCTTTGTTGAATTTTTAAAAGATATTTAACCTTAACGGAAGTTTTGAAGAAAGGCTTCTCTGTGGGAACTAAATGTTATTTTGCATCAGTCACATTAGGATTCTTACGGTTATTTTCCATTTTATGCAATCTGTAGAGGTCTTCAGCATCAAAAAATAGAATGGCCGTGTATTGTAACAATGTTGGCTGTTTAAATGCCGTTTTCACTACATTTACATTCTTCAACGGCACTGAAAGTGAATTAGTACAAATTGTCATAAACACAGTGTGCCGTGTTCAAACAAGAGTTTAATCATACTGACTAGGTCAACTCTGCTATTCTTCATGCATTTATTCTGTTGTATGAGAAATTTTGACCTTGGGAAATAGGGGAAATTCATTGGAATAACCTATGTATCAAATGTAATGAGTACAAGTACCAGTACATATATTAGTTAATTCAAAAGAATCCATACAGTTCTGTCAGACAATTATGGGGAGAAAGAAGTCACTCAGAAGGGGAAAACAAGCCGAATCATCGGTGGATTTCTTTTTAAAACCTCGAAAATAAGAGAAATAATAACACTAAAATGCTAGCCAAATAGAATTAGGTCTCCTAAAGTCTGCACTAACACATACAAATGAATTAAATAATACTCAGATCAAGGCAGACAGACATAATCCAAGAAGCTCTACACTCCAGAAAATGGATAATTCCCCCAGGTGACGTATAAAATGGTTAACCTAAGCCTGTGTGCTTGAGAGAGTTTGGGGGTTCTCTAGTCCTGGTCATTCTCCTACTTACTTGGTTAATTCCATCATAGAATAAGACTCAGGGAGGCACAAATCCGTGTTGTTTTACCTGATAGGTTCTCCACAGCAAAAAGCCACAGAAAAACCAAGGATGGAGTAACCGTAAACACTCCCTCTCCGAAGAACCCATGTAAGGTGCTCAGAGCCAATCATTTTGTGCAGACGGCTACTTAAATGCGTTTGGGAGGCCGAGACGGGCGGATCACGAGGTCGGGAGATCGAGACCATCCTGGCTAACACGGTGAAACCCCGTCTCTACTAAAAAATACAAAAAACTAGCCGGGCGAGGTGGCGGGCGCCTGTAGTCCCAGCTACTCAGGAGGCTGAGGCAGGAGAATGGCGTAAACCCGGGAGGCAGAGCTTGCAGTGAGCTGAGATCCGGCCACTGCACTCCAGCCTGGGCGGCAGAACGAGACTCCGTCTCAAAAAAAAAAAAAAAAAAAAAATGTGTTTGTGCCCCAGCTAACACCTAGAAAAATGGAGAGTAAAGCAGGGAGACTTGCATATTTAATTCATTCATTCAATAAATATCTATTATGTGATCATCATAATATTTGCACTTCTAATTACTCATTATACCGGACACTTAAGTTTCATTATTTTATGTACATCAGCTATATTTCATTATAAAATGAGAGAAAAACACACAGTGGAAGCAGAAAACAATATAATGGTAACAACAGAAAACTGAAGAGGCAAATTCAAAGAGAAACATGAAACAAAAATCCACAGGATTAATTAAAAGAGGCAGAACGTCCAATATATGGTGGAAAACATGTTTAAAGAGGATAGACATAAGAATTCAAAAACACATCAGAGGACAACAGATGTAGGAAAATAAAATACGGCTTGAGTTGACAAAAGACTGGAGTTTTCAGACCTAATTACTCAATTTACTGGGCAAATTACTGCTCTAGTTTTATCTCCCAAAATTCAACTTGATTGAAAAGAATATAATTCTGCAAGAATACTTTCAGTGAAATAAAAAAAAAAAAAACTCATATCTAGAGATAAAATAATCAGCCAGTGTGGCATTCTTCTTCTCTTATACTACATGGAAACCAGAAGATTATATACCAAGTTTTGAGAGGAAAAATATTAGTACTCAAAAGGAACACACACAATAGTTAATAATATAAGCATCCTTAAGAAGTGCATGTAAAATTTACACTCTGATAAAATTCATTACCCAATGTGGGTCCAGTCATTTCTTAGCAACTTCAATGCTACATTCACATACCAAATTCTCATTAGTATTATCTGGATTATTGTAATAGCTTTTTAACTGGTCTCTCTGCTTATATCCTAAAATTCCTATGATCTATTCTCAAAAAGTGTTCAGAGTGGTCTTGCTAAAATTTCAGCTAAAAAAATAATGTATTACTCCTCTGTTCCAAGTACTTCAGTAGTACTATATCTCACTCATTGTAAAATCCAAGTTTCTCAGGCTGACCTACAAGATCCTAAAGGATCTGGTCTACATTTGTTCTCTTGTCTCATCTACAATCCAGCTTCTCTCCCACTGCTTGCTCTAAGTACCCTGACCTTCTGGAGCATGCCACACTGAAGACTGCCTCCAAGCTGTTCCCTTTCCTGTTTTCTCTGTTTGAAATATTCTTTCCCCGATTTTCCAAATGGCTCAGTCCTTTAATATCTCAGATTTCAAGACCAGCCCGCCCACATGACGAAACCCCATCTCTACTAAAAATACAAAGAAATTAGCTAGGTGTGGTGGTGGGTGCCTGTTATCCCAGCTATTCAGGAGGTTGAGGCAGGAGAATGGCTTGAACCTGGGAGGCGGAGTTTGCGTTGGGCCAAGATCGTGCCACTGCCCTCCAGCCTGGGGAAAAGAGCAAAATTCCGTCTCCAAAAAAAAAAAATAATAATAATAGTGTATGAAACTGGTTGTAGATTATTTTCAGGATCAAAGAAAATATATTTTCTCAAAATAGCCCAACTAGCTGATACCAATTTTTCTATGTGCAAAACGAGTAGCATTTCCTAAAAAATTCCTAATGAACTTGTATTTGCTTAGAAATCATAAAATCAGTGTTTAGTTTACTAGAGAAGTAACAGATTATAGTATAAAGTAAAATATACATATCATATAAAACTATTAGGTGGGCATAAATATATGTCCATAAATAAATCGATGTATTCTTTTAACAGACATTTATTGAGGGTATACTGTATGCAAAGTCTGTGTGTTTATAATCCAAGAGTGAACTAAAGAGATGTAAGTTGTGCAGGAAACATCTTGGTGTCTAAAGGGAAATGAAAATACTATACAATTACAAATAATTCAATTAAGTGTTACAAACCGGAAGAAAACAATTGCCATGGAATGTCTGTAGACATTTGTTATCATTATAAAAATAATATAAATATCTAGTATAAGCGGCCGGGTGCAATGGCTCACACCTGTAATCCCAGCACTTTGGGAGGCCGAGGTGGGCAGATCACAAGGTCAAGAGATCGAGACCATTCTGGCCAACATGGTGAAACCTCATCTCTACCAAAAGTACAAAAATTACCTGGACATGGTGGTGCGCACCTGTAGTCCCAGCTACTTGGGATGCTGAGGCAAGAGAAGGGTATGAACCCGTGAGGCGGAGCTTGCAAGGCTTTCTTATATAAGACAAAACTACTACTGATGAAGGAAAGAAATAATAAATTGGACTATACTAAAACAAAAAACTTTAAAAAAATGCTATCAGGAATTAGAAAAGGCAATCCTCAAAACGGGGTAATCACACCTAACAAGTAACTTCATTCCTAAATATATAATTTAAAAATAATAAAACAATTTAAAATTATTAATAAAAAACGTAAACACTTCTCAAAAGAAAATATCCACTTGTCCACAGGATGATAGTAAAATATGCTCAACTACCTTCGTTGTCAAAAAAATACCAATTTAATGAAACTGAGAAACACGATGCAAAAATTCTAACAAAATATTAGCAAATCAAATCCAGGAATTATATAAATGAAATCATGTATCATGGCCAAGTGAGGTTTATCTTGGGAAGGCAAGGTTAATTCAACATTTAAAAAAATCAGTGTTATTCACTATATTAAAAGAATAAAGGGCAAAATTACAAAACCAACCCAGTTACTACTGAAACACCTGATAAAAATCCAAATTCATCTGTGAAAAAACAAAACAAAACAAAACAAAAACTCTCTCGGCAGATTAGTAACAGAAAGGAAAATCTCAACCTGATAAAAGGGCTCTACCTGAAATCTACAGCTAAGATAATTTTTAAAGATGGAATATTGTCTTCATGCTAAATCAAGAAATAGCAAGAACATCTGGTTTCATCACTTCTAGCCAACGTTCATCTGGAAGTCCTAGCCAATAAAATAAGGTAAGATGAATAAGTAAAAGCCAATGAGAAGGAAAAGTAGTAAAACTGTCTTGATGTCCAGATGACAATGTTATGTACTTTGAAAATTCTATGAAATTGTCAAAAAATATGTAGAAGAAACAAAATTTTACAAGGCTGTAGGATGCAAAATAAATGTAGAAAAAGTAATTGTATTCCTAAATATTGACAGTAAACTGGAAAATAAAATTTTTAAATTACACTTGCAATAGTTTTTTTAAATTAATAAAGTACATAGGAAAAAAGCTAATAGGAATTATACAAGTCTTTATATTAAAAAATTTGAAACTATGGACACTTTCAGGAATGAAGTTAAGAAAAGTTCTTATAAATGGAGATAAATGCCAAGTTCCTTGACCAGAATATAAAATATTTTTAAGATATCAACTATTGCCAAATTGATCCACAATGCAATGCAATTTTAATCAAACATTCACCAGGATTTTTCATAAATAGAAATTTATTCTAAATTATGCATGTAAATCAAAAGATTCAGATTCAGTGACAAAACAATCTTGAAAAAGGATAAATCTGGAAGATGAATATTACCCTCCCATGCTTGTCAAAACAAACATACACATAATGTCGAACATATTTTTGTCAAAGGTGCCAAATAAATTCAATGAGAAAAAGCTTACTTTGTACAAAAAACAAACCTATAGAAAAAATGTAAATTCATATTAAAAAAATGAACCATGACCCCTTCTTCATGCCATATACACAAATTAATTCAAGGTAGATGACATATTAATAACATAAAGGCTAAACTTTAAAAAGAACATAAAAGAAAATCTGTCATTTTAGTGGTAGCAAATATATTTTAGACAAAACACAAAAGGCACTAACCATAAAGAAAAGTTGGTAAATTAGATTTCATCAAAATTTAAATTATCTGTTCATCTAATTGCACCTGAAATAAATAAAAAGGCAAAACACAGAAATGAAAAGGTAAGCCACAGAGTAGTGAAGAATATTTGAGATTATAAATTACATATACACACATACACACATATTATACATATTTAATGTTCTTGCCTACAATGTTCATTATAGCTCGATTTGTCATAACCCCAGACTAGAAAAAAAACTCAACTGTGATGAAATATATATTTCGGTTTTTGTTCAGGGTTCCTGACTCACAGCTCCAATAACCCTTGTAATTTCCTAAGTGACTCGAATAATAAGAGCAGCTTTGTGAAAATATTTGGCTTTTTATTTCTGAAAGAGCTGCAGAACAGCTTCAGATCCATAAAGGTGAAAAACAACATTTTTGTGATTTATAACAAACCCCTTTCAATCATACCAGTGTTTATGTTCATGAGGTGATTTCTGTAAAAAGGAAAAGATTTATACAATCTAGAGAGAAACCAGAGGATTAATGAGGTGATTTTTTAAAAGTTTCTAAATAACTACAAGACTAGGATGCTGGTTACCAGGGATTACAACCATGTCATTAGAGGATTGGAACTCACAGCCCTACCCCCACCTACAAAGAGGGGAGAGGAGCTGTAGATTGAGTGATCGCCAGTGGCCTATGATTTAATCAATCATGCCTAAAGGATGAGAGCTCTATAAAAGCCCAAAAGGAATCAGTTGAGGGAGCTTACAGGTTGGTGAATAAGAATATATCCATGTGGTGATGCACTCCAACTCCCAGTGGACAGAAGCCCCTGCACTTGGAACTCTTCCAAACCTTGCCCTGTGCATCTCTTGATCTGGCTGTTTATTCGTGTTCTTTAAAATATCCTTTGTTGTAATTGGGTAAATGCAAATAAAGTGTTTTTTTCTGAGTTCTGTGACCTGCTTTAACAAATGAATTGAACCCAGAAAGTGGTGATGGGAATCCCAGTTTACAGCCACTTGGTCAGTTCTGGAGACCCAGACTTGTGACTGGAATATGAAGTGGGAGACAGTCTTGTGAGACTGAATCCTCAACCTGTGGCAGCTGATGCTATTTCCAGGTAGATAGTATTGAAATTCTATTAAATTAGAGGACACCCAGTTGGTGTCCCCGAAAAAAAATTGTTTGCTTGGTATATAAGGAACCACTCCCACACACACGCATCTTGGGGCACAGAAATATTCTGTATTGAGTGTTGTGAGAGTATAGTAAAATAAACAGTTTGTTTTTTCCTATATCTTACTCCACTGTCCTTGCATTGCTGAATTGGCATATAAATACAAATTGTGCAGTAGTTACACAATGGGACACTACTCAGCAATAAAAAGAAACAAATTACTGACATATTGAACAACACGCATAAATTGACAAAACCTGTCAAAAGAAGCCAAATTCAAAAGAGATTGTCTTCATTCATGGTTGAAAAATAAACAAAATGAACTTGTGGGAATAGACTTGAGAGTAGAGGTTCCTTCTGTGGTAGAGAAGATAGAGTTGGAAAAGATAACACAGAAACTGTCTTGGATGATGGAAATCTTCCATATGTTATTGGGATCGCAGTTTCATGAGTGATTATATTTGTTGACACTCTAAACTGCATACTTAAAAACACATGCATTTTGTTACATATGAGTTATCAATTAAATTTTAAAAAAGGATGCAACGGAAAAAAGAGAATGCAAATACTCACATAAGGGGTTGTATGCAACATGTGATAACACTGTTCCCAAGAAAATGGTTAAACTGAAAATGAACATCATCATATCCATTTCTGACAAGGAGGTGGAACAACCAGATTTCTCACACACTACTGGTGGTAACGTCAATTGATACAACCACTTTGAAAACCCCTCCAGAAGTTGAACATATGCATCTCCTACAACCAATCAACTGTATATCCAGAGGATTATTCTCAACAAAAATGTATACTGTGTTCACCAAAACTCATTTTCTTTACTAGAAGGTTTATAACTTTCTAGTATTTGTAAAAAAAAAGTATTGGTAAAAACAAACAAACAAAAACTAGAAAATAACCAAATGCCACCATAGATAACTATGATATGATGACACAATAAAGCTTTATAGAACAATAAGAGTAAGCAATTTACAACTACATACGACTAAGTGGGTGAATTCCCCAAACACAAGTAGGGCCAATCTACACTCTAAAGGGCCAAGTATTGACCTGGGGTAGAGGTAGTTTAAGAGAGATTCTGAAGTTCTGAAACAGAAAAACTCGAGCAAGTTATAGATCACTTGCTCAAGTGCAGTCAGTGTATGGAAATGTATCATATAAAATACGTACTTACACTTCAATGTTAAAAAGAAGCATTTGGGAAGTTCGAAAATGAATGATGTAAAGAGTTATTCATTTGGGAAGTTCAATAATGAATGATGTAAAGAGATATTCACCATCCTAACCTAAAAGAGGCAAACAGCTCACTGATGACTTTAACTTGTTGACTGGTTCAAACATCTGCCAGAAAATGTTGTAGGCAAAATAATTTTAGAAAAGATATGCTGAAATTAGGATTAGGAGATCTAGATCACTGTCCTGGCTCCAACTCTGATTGAACTATAACTTTCATCTAATTATTTAACATTTATAGGCCTTAGCACTTTTCACCTATAAAATGACATAAATACACAGAGCATCTATTTAGTTATGTTCACCTCTAAAATTCTTTGAATCTGTTACGTAAAACTAATATAATACTTTTAAAATTCTTGATATCCTAATAAAATAAAAATATAAAAAGGTAATAGATACAATGTTTAACATTTTTATTTAATTATGAATAATATTTTCCAAGAGGAAAAATAGTTTGTTAACTCTTCATCCCTTTAGTTTTGGCAGTAGCTAGCATTTTGATTACATTGTAAATGAAGTCTACTGAAGAGTGCAGGAAATCTCAAGAGTTGCTTAACGCTGGTAGTGTTCATATGGGCCCACGTTCCTCTATATTCCAATGTGATTTCATTATACGAGGTTTAAAATATTTATGTCAGGCTTCTGTTTAGGGAACAATTATCCTACCTTCATTTTTATGATTTCTAAATACCACATTAACTGCACTGGTATTGATTCAGATAATAAAATGGCAATCAGTACTCAATGAATTGAATAATTCTCTTACAAACGTGACAGCCTAGTGTCTATCTGCTTTTATAACCATGTTTTTATTTCAGCTCCCAGGATACCTTTCTTTCACAAACCATTAAGTTTCCCAGTGTATGGAAGCTTTGGATTATTTAGCTTATCATAATAAAAACAGTCTATGCAGTGTAAACTCCAGCAAAGGCAGAAACAATTTATATGTATTTCTCCTTATTAGGGTCATAAAATGCTGTCTATAGGACCTACAAATACAGGAATAGGCACTTTCAAAAAAAAATTCTCAGGCATAATGACTTTTATTTTTTTCCCATTCCCCAAGCAATAGGTTTATAGAGTATGATTCTTCTCATTGTCAAAAAACAAGAAAACAAAAGAAAAATATAAAGTTCTCCAGATTGAAAACTGTGAACGCTAAGAAGCAATAAACTTCATGGAATAAGAACTTAAAATTTATAGCAGCCTCCATTTACATGAATTTTCACTTTTGAACACAACCTACCCATCTCTTTAAAGCAGAGGGTTGCAGTTTCTATCGTGAGCCCCAAATCTCTGAGACAAGTCTCTGTCAATTTAGGAAGTTTATCTTGCCAAAGTTAAGGATGCATGGACGTAAGCCAGTCTCAGGAAGTCCTGACGACACGTGCCCAAGGTGGTCGAGGTACAGCTTGCTTTTATACGTTTTAGGGAGACATGAGACATCAACAAATATATGTAGGATGTGTATTGGTTCAGTCTGGAAAGGCAGGTCATCTCAAAAGAGGGAAGAGCATTTCCACCTCCCAGGTAGACAAGAGACAAAAACAGCTGCATTCTTTTGAGTTTCTGATTAGCCTTTCCAAAGGAGGCAAGCAGATATACATTTATATCAGTGAACAGTGGGATGACTGTAAGTTCTGTCTGTACTTTGTCCATAGGAAATTCCTGTGAAGTATGTAGCTTTTTAAAATTTTACTATTATTATTATTATTAATCTTAGTAGCTGTTTTTTTAAGGAATAGGATGGGAGGCAGGTTTGCCCTAAGCAGTTCCCAGCTTGACTTTTCCTTTTGGCTCAGTGGTTTTGCGGTCCCAAGATTTATTTTCTTTTCACACTACTAAACCACTTTTATGGCTGCTTGTTGGGCTAGAAAAGTCAACTCTTGTGATACTCATTCTGACCCTTCCCTGCCATTTTTAAGGCAGATTTTAAAAGCTTCCAGAGCTGCTTGGGGTAATAAACTTCAGAACCATAGACTCTTCTTTCTTTCAACACCTTCACTTTGAAAGTTTCATGCTCACAAAACCCAACATGCACAAAATTGAACTCATCACCCTCCCAATTCTGTTCACAAGAGATTCAATTTCCCTGGGATCATGTTTTCATGTGAGAGGACTGAGGGAGGGTTAACAACTCTGCCTGGAAAGCAGAAATCTAGCATCCTTGGCTCAGCCTCTCTGGGGCTTCCCTTCTAGTTCTGCCTACCTGCAGAGCACATGCCCTCCAACCTGTTTTCCTACACGCATGGCTGAGAGAGGGGATGTTTCAATAAAACTGTCTGACTCGATGGGTTTACCTGTTTCATTTAGGAGTTATATCACAACTTCATTGTGTCCATGTTATGCAATCATCACACTTCAATTCAGCTTTATCTGTAATATAACTAGTATTTTGAACTCCACTCACTCCTCTATTTTTGCTTGGAGAGAGGAAAGGAGGATTAGGCAGACTCTCACCAAACCTGAGTGTTTGTACATATACACAGTTTTATTTTATTAATAATTTATATAGCATTGTATTTACCATTTTAAAGTGTACAATTCAGTGGGTTTTTGTATATTCACAAAATTATTGTTCAAGTATTGCCATTACCAAATTCCAGAACATTTTTTTTTTACCCTCCTTACATCAAAATGCATATGCTCATAAAGTCATTACAAGTTATTCCCATTCTGCTTTCTTCCTTTCCCCTTGGCAACTTCAAATCTACTGTCTGGCTGTAAATTTGCTCATTTTGGGTATTTTACATAAATGGAATCACATAACATGCAGCCTTTTGGATCTGGCTTCTTTCACCCAGCATATCGTTTTCAAGGTTCATCCATATCATAGCACGAATCTGTACATCATGAATCCGTACTTTTATGGCTGAATAATATTTCATTGCATGTTTATACTCATTTTGTTTCTCTATTCAAAAGTTGATGGATATTTGGTTTCCACTATTTTTCTATTGTTAATTATGCTGCTATATTTGTGTATAACTTTTTGCACAGAAATATATTTTTAATCGTCTTGGATCTGTCTGTATCTAGGAGTAAAACTGCTAAGTCACTAAGACTCTATATTCAACATTTTCAGAAACCACAAATTATTTTTTATATTGACTGTGCAGCACCATGCATTTTTGAGGAAATGCTTAAAGGTTCTAATTTTTCCACATCCTCATCAGTATTTGTTACTGACTTTTTTATTTTAGCCAACCTAGTAGATATGAAATAGTACCTTCATCTCGATTTGGATTTGGATTTCTCCAATGACTAATGATGCTGAACTTTTTTTTCATGTGCTTATTGGCCATTTGCACATCTTTTTCAGAAACATATCTGTTAAAATCCTTTTTCTATTTTCTTAATTGGGTTGTCTTTTTATTGTTGAACTGTAATAACTTTATATATTTTCGACACTGCACATTTATCAGATACACAGCTTGCCATTATTTTCTCCTGCATGTTGAATTTCCACTTTTGTGATAGTGTCATCTGAAGCACAAAAGTGTGCATTTTTATAAAGAGTAATTTATCTATTTTTTGTTGTTTTTGATTGCTTGTACTTGCAATGTCTTATCTCAGAAACCATTACTTAATCCACAGTTATAAGGATGTACACATGTTTTTTCTGAGTTTTACAGTTTAATCTCTTATATTTAGGTCTTTCATTCATTTTAAGTTTTACCTATGGTGTACAGAAGAGGTCCTCTGTTTACATTTCACTCCTTTGCAGCCTGAGAGAGTGAAAGTGGTTGTTTTTCACTGGTACTCTGTGAATTCAACAATTACATTACAAATGCTGATGACATAAACTTTTTTGTCTTAATAAATTTAGTCTTGAACTCTGAGCTCCAGTTGTTTCTATGCAACTTCTTACTGACATCCATGATTAACAATAAGATGGCTTATATACTCTTCCACAAATGGTATGACCAAACTCTATAATGCTTTCAAACATCATGTACGTTGAACAACCTTCATAGAAAGCCCTGAAGTCCATCCCACTATCTTCTCACAGCTAAACAATACATATAGCCTCTGAACCATCTCCGCTTCTAATTTTACCTTCTAATACTTCATTCTCCAGAAAGAAGCCAGTAGGACAATTTGTAAACAACACAACAAATCAAGTCTCTCCCCTGCTTGAAATACTCCGATGACTTCCCTGGGGAGTGATTTTGCCTCTGAGGGGAAGCCTGGCAATGTTTGAAGATATTTTTTATTGTCACACTGGGGCAAGGCACGGTTGCTATTGACATCTAGTGGGAAGAGGCTAAGTAGGCTGCTAAACATCCCACAACACACAGGACAGCCCCAGAACAATTATCTGGCTCCAAATTTCAATAATGTCAAGTTTGAGAAACCCTGAATTTCACTAAAATAAAATCCAAACTCCTTACCATGGACCAGAGGGCTCTACAACACCCTTGTCTGCCTCTCAGATCTCACCTCCCATGTATAAACCCTCTTGCTATACTCCAGTCATACATCTGTTTGTTTGTTTAATATACAAAATGATTTTTTTAAATCTCAGTCTTTAAACCTTACTCTTTCCAGGTCAGGCACAGTGGCTCATGCCTGTAATCTTAGCACTTCAGGAGGCTGACGTGGGCAGATTGCTTGAGGCCAGGAGTTTGACACCAACCTGGGCAATGTGACAAAACCCTGCCTCTACTAAAGCTGTGAACATTAGCTGGGTGTGGTGGTGCACACCTGTAATCCCAGCTTCTTGAGAGGCTGAAGAGTGATAATTGCTTGAACCCTGGAGGCAGAGGTTGCAGTGAGCCAAGATCGCGCCACTGCACTTCAGCCTGGGTGACAGAGCAAGACTCTATCTCAATACATAAATAAATAAACGAATCTTGCTTTTTCCTTTGCCTGGAATGCTCTTCCCCCAATTTTTTCCTGCTTGGCTGCTTGCCAATGCTCAGGTCACTCTCAAACATTACCTCCTCAGTGATTCAAGCCCTGACAACCCCAAGAAAGACATTGGTATATGGAAAGACAGCATTTTAGAAAAGGTGATTATGAGGGAATCATAGGATGAAAAACTGCCCATGAAAGATATGAAAGAATTATAGACTACCTTTATAAATAGCAGATGTTGAACAGCTGAAATTTGTACTGAGGTTGTATGATATGCAATTACTGAGGTTTTATGACATTCTCTTTGAAGGTTGAGCAGCCTGGAATTGGAAGCGCTATATGTAAATATTAACTCACGATTGGGAAGGGTTGGGTGAACATGGCCGAATGTCAGTAAGAGAGGACTGAGGTTCCCATCGGGATTCAAACAGAATCAGAAGAAATACAAGAGAGGTGAAGGAGAGGCTAATGTTAACTTTCAGAAAGCGGTCCTGATCCAGACCCCAAGAGAGGGTTCTTGGATCTCAAGCAAGAAAAAATTCGAAGAGAATCCATAAAGTGAAAGCAAGTTTATTAAGAAAGTAAAGGAATAAAGAATAGCTACTCCATAGGCAGAGCAGCAGCAAGGGCTGCTCAACTAAAAATAGAGTTATTTCTTGATTATATGCTAAACAAGGGATAGCTTACTCATGAGTTTTCCAGGAAAGTGATAGGCAATTCCCAGAACTGAGGGTTCCTCCCCTCTTTACACCATACAGGGTAGCTTCTTGACATTGCCCTTGGCATCTATAAACTGTCATGGCACTGGTGGGAGTGTCTTTTAGCATGCTAATGCATTATAATTAGCATCTAAGGAGCAGTGAGGATGACCACTGGTCACTTTCATCATCATCTTGGTTTTGCTGGGATTTGGCCAGCTTCTTTACAGCAACCTGTTTTATCAGCAAGGTCTATGTGACCTGTATCTTGTAAAGGCCTCGTGTCTCATTCTGTAACTAACAATGCCTTACCCTCCTGGGAGTGCAGACCAGAAGGTCTCATCCTTCTTTTGCCCAGCCCCTATTCAAGATGGAGTTGCTCTGGTTCAAACACCTCTGACACACATTGTAAGAAATGTGGAAAGCGAGGCATGGGGAGGCATGTTGAAAACAAAGGATGCAATTTCCATGGGAAACCAATTTAGAGAAGCAAAGGGATAGAGGTTATGTGCAGACAGATATTTCAGAGATTTGGATCTTAAAGACAGCAATTCCTATTGATGATTAGATACAAACCATAGTCATTCCAGAGAGAACCAAAAAAAAAAAAAAAAAAAAAAGAATTAAATGGAAATCCATGCAGCCAAGTAGATTTTTTAAAACTCAAAAGATTGTATGCAGGAATGACAGAGGTCATCACATAAATATTTAATTTCTCAAAGATGATGACAGGAGATGAGGGTGAGGAGACCGTGGATTTTGAACTGACATTAATCATGACGGTATTAAGAAGGTCCAAAAATTCTTAGGAGTGAACTCATAAAAATTAATAGTGGTTGCTGGGAACACTCACAGTGTGGTGAATGATGTTAAGGCTGGGGCCAGGTTCCACAAGACAGAGTGATCTATGAGACTAGAAGGAAGAGAAAGTGGTGGCGCCTATTCTGTGTGTTTGTCATTGTTGTGAAAAGGAGTATCTTAGCAATTGAAAGACTGCAAAAAGGATAATAAAAGGGTGTGAAATTCCAGGCTATAAGTAGAGAGCAGATAATCAGGCAATGTTATGTAAAAGGAAGTATAGTGGGAGTAAAAAAGAATATTGACTGTCTTTTCAAACACCTGTGCAATGGTGGTGATAAAAGAAGAGGACCCTGTATGATAGAACTGATGGGGAACTGACCAAATTGGGGATGAGTACTGAGAGACAGACTTAGGTTCAGTTAAGTAGTAGAGGTGAAGATTTTCAAGGAAATGGTTTGGTTTATATAAGACAGACCCTTGGGAAAGTTGTAACTCAGGGCCGCATCTTAGTGTGAAGAATAAGAGCACTTCCCTGCCTCAGTACAATGCGGCTGCATGATGGAGAGCCTGGATAAGATTATTTTCGTCCACAATCTCCTCAATGTTGAAATAGAGGATAGTGTTTTAATTGCAAGAAAACCTCTCCTCCAGATATTCTTACCCTCTAAGTGAAGGTTGGATTTCCCACATAAGTTATCACTGAGCCCCATTACTTTTCCTAAGCTGTTTTTAAGTTGTTTTATGTTTAATTCCATTACAATAAATACCATCAAAGGAAAGATGTAGGATTTGATTAGCAGTTAAAATGACAGTTGAACTCGAAATCAGTGGGTAGAAAAGCTCAAGAGCCGCTTACGATTTTAAAACTGAACAGACAAAGCCAGATGAGTAAACAAATGTTGCTTTTAAATATTGCATTAATCTTGCTATCTAAGGTAAGGGAAACAATACTATGGATGGTCCTTCCAATACTGAGATTACAATGGTTAATATGACATGTCTTCCTAAAACACATAACACACTTTAAAGTGAATCTGGAGTGGATGCACTTACAGTATCTTATGTCAATTTTTAAAAAAAGGTCATAAAAGACTTCTGCATTTTTATTCACAGATATGTGGCTAGTTCCATATTAAATGAGAGATTAATATTGTATTACTACCTAGAGAACAATAATACCAACATCTCTGGTGAAATTTACTTGTGATATGTGTAACACTATCTTTCTAGACAGAAAGATCTCATATAAAGAAGTCACTATGGATAGTACAGGCTTTCCTTTGATAATATCAGCTGTTTGCAAAGCTTTTTCTAAAGCTGGATCAGATTCACGTATTTTTCTATCACACAGACGATGGCTTCTGAGCCCTTGGGACCCCTCTCAGTAAGTATTTTCTCCATCTTCATATTTTGTGGATTCTTAAGAAAAACCCATGCTTATTTAACCATGGAAGAAGTGTATTTGGCCATAATAGAAGTTACATTTTAAATTCCCAAAAGGTAAGAGAGGCAGGTCTATCATCATTAGCAGCCTGTTCTCTCCTCTGCATATCACCCAAATACATAGCATTATTAAGATACATAGTTGTAATTTTCTAAGAAATAAAGCTTTAATGTAACATGTAAAGATAAAACACGCTTCAAAACAACGCTATCATAGAACAGAATGAAATCTGATTTACGTAAATCAATTTTCCATGGCATTGCTAATCATTATTTAGTGTTTATCCAGGATGCACACTATGCTAAGAGCTATGTACCTCAACAAAATACTACTCAGCCACACATTTTCTCTGGGAATTTATACATAATCCGAAGAAGGCAATTTTTAACATTCAAAGTATATTAGATTTAAAGCACATATAATAAAATGCCTCTTATAATAAAGGTATATCTGACATTTTATAAGACTTCATAAAAATCAAAAATGTAAAAACTTTATTTTTTCTCATCTTAAAATATTTATATATAAATTACATATAATTATATATAAATTATATAATTCATATACATAAAATTTATATATAATTTATATATAAAATATATAAAATATATATAATTTATATATGAAATATATAATATATAATTGATATATAATTGATATATGAAATATATAAAATATGTAATTTATATATAAATATATAAAAATTATATAAAAATTATATATAATTGATATATAATAAATTATATATAAATTGATCTATATTTTATATCTATGTATAAATATATTTTATATAAATATATATGTATGTTCAAATCATATATATTTATTTAAATATATGATATATACTTTATATAAATATATATGATATATAATATATGATATATATTTATATAAATATATATGATATATATTTATATAAATATATGATATATATTTAATTTAAATATATATTATATGATATATATTTTATATAAATATACGATATATATTTTATAAATATATATCATATTATAACTATGATATAATATAAACATATAACTATGATATGTATTATATAAATGTATAACTATGATATATATTTTATAAAAATGTATATGATATATTTTATAAATATATATTATAAATATATTTCATAAATATATATTATAAATATGATATATTTATGATATTTAAACATATCATATATAATTTATATAAATGTATATTATAAATATGATATATAATTTAAATATATATTATAAATATGATATATAATTTATATATTATACATATGATATATGAGTTATATGAATATATTATAAATATGATATATATAATTTATATAAATATATATTATAAATATAATTTATATGCAAATGTATGTATTCCATTTCTTAGCTATGTAGCTAAAGATAAGCATCAGGTAATTTTTAAAAAGATAATTATGAGGTTCCTGAATTGTGCTTTAGATTAAAGATGAATTCCCAAATTTAATTTAGTACAATTTTATATCTTATGATCATTATTACTCATAAACAATTAGTTCAGCCATTAATAATGAAGTAGAAATAATGGTCACCAATATTTCAGTGACTTACAATACTATACATGTGATTGCTACATATGCTATCTGCTTATTGCGAGCTGTCTTGGAGCCACTGTCACTGTCACTGTCATTCTGGGGTCCAGGTTGAAGGAGCAGTCCCCATCTGGGACAATGTAGAGCTCATTAAAGAAACAAAAGAGAGTCAGAAAGAAACTGCTAGCAAAATCAAAGTATCAGTGTGGCGGTAAAGTAAAATTACCTCAGGGGAAAGAGGATCCCATAGGGAAGAAAATTAATTTATGAGCTGTAAATCAAGCTACCCCAATACATTAATATAATTTTTACTTGGCACTCTAGTCTGTTGGAAGAGGCAGGGAATTTGGACAGAGAAATTAAAATGGACAAAGGTTAACCTGTTCTTTTTTCTTAACCTACTATGGTAAATCTCCCAGAATTTCAAGTTGTCTTATTATTTACTGCTCTGTTTTCATTGAAACCCTTCATCTCTTGTGTTTATGCCCATTCCTGATAACCTAGGTCTGTTTTCTCCTTCTGTCTTCAGGGTCAGGGTTTAACTTCCCTACTCTAACCTTCCTAAATCCGCTCAGAACTTCTCAGGAAGGCTAGAGACTGCAATATAGGACGTGTTTATATACCGTACATATGACATTTTCCTTCAAAATCTATTTCAGGAACAGTTTTCTGAAACACATTTCACTAGTTCACTATTAAGAAGTAGAGCTCTGAATATCTCTAATGTTTTCTGATCATAATTTTATAGACAAGCTCTGAATCTGAATTGTTAATCTCAAGATATATGTGCCCAAGCAAAAGCTGTATACCTAATTATTTGGAAGCATTCTTTTAATAAAAAGTGAGCAATGATTAATATAACTGGAAAAAAATTGTCAGATATACAGCACTGGCAGGTATTTTACAACAGGGGAAATCAGAAATATAAAAAGCTAGAACCGAATAAGACTAAGTGTTTTCATGTTGTTGCTGTTGTTGTTGTTGTAATTTAATTGCTATGTTCAGACCCGATTTTTTTAAAAGAGAATACATAAGTTTAAGAGATGGACTTTGTCCATTAAATACATAGTCTGCCTTTTCATCAGTGCAAGAGATTGTATCTCTAGTAACCCCTGATGAGCAGAAATAGCTTGTTGCAGAGCGGGTATCACCATTACTCCTCTCTAGCTATCTTATCCTCAGAAATCAGAAGTTCTGTTTTATTCTGATTCTGTCTTTTGAGATCTTGATCTCAACCTCAAACAACTATTATCTGTCAAAATCATTTGTAGCAGTTTAGAGGGAGGAGTGCATTTTGTACCTCAAATGAGGAAACTGGGATGGGATGTAAAACTCTGAGGAATGCATTGTTATGGATGTCAGTTGGCTGTCAGTATAAATTTTCTCAAAGCTCTCTACAAATATTAGGTATCCTTCCCAGTAGGGAAATAAATTGATGGCCCCTTGAGGTCAATGACATACTGTTATATGTGTGTAGTTTTTTACTATTTTTTATTTTTTCTGTTTGGATAACCATAAACTTATTAGGTTAAAAGAATATTTGACCTCATCACAATCCAGATTATAGTATGACATCTCTCCCATTAGCTGAATGCTACATCCACGTCCAATTCTTTCTCTTAAACTTTGATCTCCATTCAACAACTTCATTAAAAATATCTTCAGGGATCTGCTACGCACCAGGCACACTTATGTGCCCTGAGGATACAAAATCAACAAAGTCAATAACATCCCTGATCTTCATCCTCTAGGATTAGTGGTGAAGTGTGGGAATAGGGTCCAGAATGGTGAGAAGCGTAGTTCAACCATAATTTCATTCAAATTTCAGAAAATTCATTCTGGTTTAGCAGAGAAGGGAGGAGAGCATGCAGAGATATTTCACTGAAGAGACTAAGACTGAAGGAATTTTTGCAGATTTACTTCTATTACAGAACCATTTTAATCCCCCCCATTATTTTGAGTCCAATAACATTCTTCTAGGATTTTCACTGCAAATTCTACCAAGGCTAATTTACTCATTAGTCCCATAAAATGCCTTGCCTCATTTCCTCAAACCCACTGTCCACCCTATGGCTCGTCTCCACAGTTTCTTCTTTCTCCAGAAATCACTCCATATCCCCAATTCTCTTATAAACCTTCCCAGAGCACTTTTACCCATATTTGTCTCTTTCCAATCATTACAATGTAATAAAATACCACCTCTTATTTTTTAATATAACTACCAGAGGTGTCTTATTTACCAACATGTTTTTGATCCCTCTTCATTCTTGCATACAAGAATGGTTCACATCATATCTTGTTGTATTTCCATATCATAATGCCTCTAGAGATCAAATAACGACTCAGTGAATATGTAAATATCACTGTGCAGGTCAACTCTACATAGTGAAAAACGCATCCTGAGCAAAGCCATCAACAGAATGTCTCCCTGAAACCTTGAGACGTTAAGACATTCAATTGTGTATAGCACCTGCCTACCACTGTGTGATGTGGTCTGACTTGTGACTACATGACTGGAACATGTGAATATTTAAAAAATCAATAAAGTGAAAGTATATTAATTGATGAGCAATACTTTCTTATAAAATAAGCAAACAAAGTAAAATGGAAATTGTTTTTAAACAATTCTCAGACAATTTTTTCTTGTAGTGTCATAACTAAGATGACTAAGACAAACTATTTGTTTAAACCTCAGACAGAGGACTTATGCTGCTTTACCTACAGTTGCTTAGGAATAGGAATGACGATAATGGTAAATTTTAAGTACTGATGACGATGATGATGATGTATGGTTTCTTGCTGTATTATGGGTCCTGTTCTAAGTGCTTTATATATAGAATGACACAGTCTTTTCAACAGTCTTATTATGATCATTGCACAGATGAGGAAAATGAGGCATAACAAGGTTGAATAAGTCACGCGAGGCCACATAGCCAAACGTAAGGATGGGATGTGAACCAAGAAATACAAGTTCTAGAATCCATGCCCCATTCTGCTACATCCTACTGCCTCTCCTTTTACGAAAGCCTCCCAATTGTAGAAATGTGTATCTGCCATGTTAAATGTCATTTCAGAAGTTTGTAAGGGCTGTTCCTTGAAGCATACATCTGGCCCAGTCAATGTGACTAACAAGTCTTTTCAGTTAGTAACATACTTGCTGAGGGTTTGACAACAAACACTTAATGAAGATAGTGATAAATTCACACAGGCACCCAAGTAAATGTAAGCATCTCCAGAAATGAAGAAGAGTAACTATTATGCCAGCAAATAAAATTCATCTTGCCTGAATATATTTTCATATAACATAATGAGTAAATACAAAACAAATATTATTCCTTATTGAACACTATAGTTTAACACTTTTCAGTAATATAGACAAATTACACTTGGCAGAACAAGCTCTCAATATGCTTACAATATTCTAGAAAGAGATAAGTAAATGTGTACTTAAATCAATAAAAGTGAAGACAAAAAACATGTTTATGGACATCAGGGTTTCTAAGGAACTAAATATAATTGAATTCTAGCTATTGTTTCCTTGAAATGAAAATGGACGTTGCTAAGTATTTGATTATTGAAGATAAAACTAAAGTTATCAATGTAACACATAGTTCATTATTTCAAGCAGTGGAAGAATGTTATTAGATCCACAGATCAACAGAAAAATGATACCGTTTTGCTTTAGGTAACAGAAGACTCCGTTTTTCTTTTTTTTCCCTCAGTGTTTTATTATTGCTGTTGCTTTAGCCACTAACAAAACGGAAAAATTCCCCCATCTTTCTCTTTATTTTCTTGGAGTATAATATCTTTCTACATTTAATTTTGTCCTTCCTTGAACTTTATAATACTTAATCCCTCTCCTTCTCCTTCTTCCCCTCTTGACACTGGATCTCTGCAGATGACTATCTCTTGGTTATTTTTCTCTGATTTTTCTTATTTAAGCATGTAATAGAATTAAAAAAAGATCTTCCCACCCACATACTCTTTCCCAAATAATCAGTTTTCATAAAGCAGCCATCCACTTATACTTGTTCTTTGTGTACCTTTCCAAAGGGAGTCCGTATCTCTAAAGTTTTATATTCCCATCTTTTTCTCAAATTTCTCAAATATACCATAATGTTTTATACCTTTCTCTTTTCATTCATTCTGCTTGGAGATTAGTCTATGTCAGTTTACATGACATATTTTCAACCTTTAATCGTTTTCTTTTCCACATGTAGTATAATAATTCAAATTATTTTAAGTTATGTGATATTCTACATGTTTATAAAATATATATTTGTTTATAACTAAAATAATTAAATAAATTCCCATGAACTCTCTGTTTTACATAATAATATAATCTTACATATATCATTCCAATGGGTTCCTTCTTTTCCTTTTCCAATTCTGCCCAGAGAAGAGAATTATTCTCTTGACATTTGTGTTATAATCATCTTGGTTTTAAAAACTTTTATATCGTATATTTTAACTCAGAAACAATATTTTTTTTCAATTTTCTTCTTTTAAGCTTCATAAAAATGGAATTATATTATATAGCAGTCTTTGAGATTTGCTTTTCATGTCAATATCACATTGATACTTAATAGTTGTGATACTTTCACATTCATTGAGGTATGAGATTCCATCATGTAAATACACACCACAATATATTGAAACCAATGGCAAGAACCACAAATACTTTTGCACCAACCTAATATTTATGAATGCTTCTGTTGATGGGCCTGGAGTTGTTTTTTTTTTTTTTTTTTTTTTTTTTTTTTTTAATGAACAAAGCCGCTGTGAGAATTCTTCCACGTGTCTCCTGAGAAAATGTAAGAATGTATATAAAATATTTGGCTGAGAGTGAAATACCTGCTAATTTGCAGGATATGTGAGTGTCCAAATGTAAGAGATATTGCCAAATTATTTTTCCAAAATGGTTGTACAAGTTTACACATGAATCGGCAGTATAAAAATGCTCCCATTGTTCACACCGATGCCAACACCTGGTATTGCCAAATTTTTATTTTCCCTCATTTCTTCTAAGTACGTATCAAAGGGTGGATTTGCTGTAGTTGCATGTTTAAAAGGTATCACCAAACTCTTTTCCAAAGTGGCTACTTGAGCTCATGTTTTCATCATTAATTATTTTAACATACAAGAGTTCCTTTTATTCTATAAATATTTTTCTATACATTTCTCTTCATTTATAAGTAAAATATGTTATTTTTACCTCAGGAATTTTTTTTAAAATAATCTGTTTTTATTATTTATGTTTCTCTGATGCCTTTTGCTTTGTTTTTGTTTATTTATGTTTTGTCGTGATTGCTTTGAACGGGCAAAACTTTTTACAAAGTAGGTTTTAGAATTGGGAGATTGAGATAGACGCAGACCAAAAATAATCAGCTGTAATCTTCTGTAGGCATTTTATCAGTCATTGGTTTATAGAGAAGAATCATATCCCTTATTCTCTCACCTGGGAACTATAAACCCAGATGCCAGCGTTCTGTGGGACAAGTAGACTAAGATGAACCTATTGTATGTTCACGACATGTTCACTTAGTTCCCTTGTTTTAGGTGCATAATCTTTTTTTCTCAGCTGTGTCTAATGTGGTGTATTTGTCAGGTTTCACATTGCTAGTAAAGAGATACTTGAGATTGGGAAATTTACAAAAGAGGTTGAATAAACTCACAGTTCCATGTGACTGGGGAGGCCTCACAATCATGGTGGAAGGTGAAAGGCACGAACCACATGGCAGCAGACAAGAGAAGGGAGCTTGTGCAGGGAAACTCTCCCTTATAAAACCATCAGATCTCGTGAGACTTATTCACTCTCATGAGAAGAGCATGGGAAAGACCCACCGCCATGATTCAATTACCTCTCACCGGGTTCCTCCTACAACACATGGGAATTGTAGCAGCTACAGTTCAAGATGAGATTTGGGTGGGGACACAGCCAAACCGTATCATACGGTGAGTACAGAATCTTTCTGGTTACAGTTCTTTAGACAGCAAATCTCCCAGTTATTCTGGGTTGCAGGACAGGTAGTTACTTATACGCACAGGACGGAGAAAGAAATTGGGATTCTGATTTGCAAAAACAGACTTTCAGCCTTCCCTCTTATTTGCTGATGGCCCAAGCTACAAACCCAATGTTAGGAATTCCATCTTCTACTTCCCAAGTCCTCTGGGTGGGGATTCGTGGTTAATATGCTTGCTTCAGGACTTACCCTGCATTCCAACGTACGCTTCAGACTTCTCCTGAGAAGTAAATTAACACTTGTCCCTCTATTTTCCACCTTCGAAGTGTGTGGCTGTCATACTGTCTCCCACACTCCTCAGCAATGTAGGCTGATGTAAACCAAGTCTTCATTTCTGCTGCATTAGTTCAGCTGCAGAAGGGAAAGTAGGTATAGTAATGTATTTTATGCATCATGCTCCTTTCCCTAATCTTTCTACTTGAACCTCCCAATACTGGCATTAAGTATTTGTCTGGCTCCTCGTTCCATGACTTTATGAAGGTTCCAACCTCACTTTGACCATTTCTGAGCAAAATTCTGGCTTTATCCTTCATTCGCATTATTTACAGTAGTGAATTCCCAAACTTTTTAAATCCACTGACACCTTTGATGCATATAAAAGCCTTCTGAACATTGTATCTAATAAGCTCAAGGGCAGACACCATATGCCTCATTAAGAATCACTAATATCTGTGTTATTTTAAAGGCACAAAAAAATTAATCTGGGTTTTCTGTATTTTGCATTGTGAAAAACAATAAAAAATTAAACATAAAATAATATTATTAAATACAATGAGAGTATATATTTGAAACTACACTGACTTCAGGGAGTTTGACCCTGTTGTGAATAACTAGTTAAGGGATATCCAGTTATGCAGGTTCAAAACAGATCAGCCCACCAGGAGATGGGATTTGGGTTCTAACCACCTTTGCTTTTTACTATTTAACAGTAAGACATTTAATCCATCTAGAATGCATCTTTCTTATTAATAATTTGAAAAAGTTTTATTCAATGGTATGAAAAATTTTCAGCAGAGAAAAAAAACTATCATGGAACACTTAATGACTTCTTATAGGTTAGGAAGTATTTTTCATCTTTAGCCATTTTGACTGAAGGAAAACAAAACCTTCTTCTTCAATTCAGAGGTCTCTGAACCTTTCTTCTGGTCTCCTCTCTGTTGATTTATACACTTAAAACAAATGAGGACCGGTAACCTGACCTCTCTTTCTTTCCATTGCCAACTTATTCCTATTTAACATTTTAATCTACTTCTGTATCTTCTCTAAATTTCTTTTTGTCTGTCTTTGCCCTTACGTTTTAGGGCAGGTGACTTCCAGGAATTTTACATAGTATTCCAGACATAGCCGTACTCAACCTGTATAAACTAGAACTTCTGCTTCCCACCTGTGTGCAACCTCTTTTCAAGCAAACTGCATTGCAAAATTGTGTCTAGACTGTCCCTTTCTATGGCTATCAGACGCCTATGTTAAATGATGAGCAAGGAAGTTTTTTCTAGTGGTGCCTAGATGTTTTTGTTTTTCCCAATTATATAGTAGCATAATTCCAAGAAACTTTTATTTCAAATTATTGTAACTTATCACACCAATAATTCCTTACTAATATATGGGAAGTTAGGTATATTAAGGACCTGTCTGTTTGAATATGGTAACATATGTCACTCTGCATCTACTAGACTCAATGCTATTAATACAACAATAAAAGGGATTCCTCAGGAAAACTGAGGGCCTGCAGGCTGCCTGCCTCTTGAGTAAGGCAGGAACAATCCAGGGATCTGCCTATGCCTGACAAGTGTGCAAATCAGCAAATGTTTTCAGACTATACACTGTACTGTATAGGAGAATCGTCAGCTTAATACCATTAGAGTATTGCGGTTTTGTTCTGTACAGCACCGAGGTTTTGATTTAGGATTATTTTTTCAAACTATATATGTACTTTCATGTTTAATTGTAATTCCAGGAGAGCAGCTATATTATCTGCATTGTTTTTATATTCCCAGAACCCAGAAAATAGATGTTCAATAAATGCTTTTCAAATGACTGGTAGAATACAACAAGGAAGAGTACCTTAGTCTTTTCAAGCTGCTGTAACAAACTACCACCCCCGGGTACCTTACAAACAACACAAATGTATAAATAAATTTTATTTTATTTATGAGACTGAAAAGTACCAGGTCACAATACCAACACATTCAGTGTCTGAATCTGATAAGGGCCCACTCCCTGGTTTCTATTGCAGGTTCAGATATAAACGTATAAATTTCATTGGGACATAAACATTTTAGTTTGCAGGAAGAAGTAAAATAGTATATATTCACATCTATCTTAGATTACCAAAATTGCAAATATGCTACTTAAAAATAATAGGAACTTTGCTATATTACATTCCCACCAATAGTTTACAAGGGCTCTCTTTTCTTCACAACCTCACCAATATGTGTTATCTCTTTTGATAACAGCCAATATAACTGCTGTGAGGTGACATCTCACTGTGGTTTTAATTTTCATTACCCTGATAAATAATGATATTAAGCATTTTTTTAATACATGTGTTGGCCATTTGTATGTATTTTATTGAGAAATGTCTGTTCAGATCTTTTGCCCATTTTCTAACAGGTTGTTTTATTGTTATTATTTTGCTAAATTTGTTTTATGTTTTATATATTCATCTCCTATCACATATATGATTTGTAAATATTTTCTCCCAATCTGTGGATTGTCTCTTTACTCTGTTCATTGTTTCCTTTGCTACACAGAAGCTTTTTAGTTTGATACCATCCCGTTTGTCTATTTCTGCTTTTGTTGCCTGTATTTTTGGTGATATCCAAGAAATCATTGCCCAGACCATGTTACAGAGCTTTTCTCCTATGTTTTCTCCTGATAGTTTCAGTTTCAGATTTTAAATCTTTAAACCCTTTTGAGTTGATTTAGTATGTGACATGTGATACGGATTCAATTTCACTACTTTGCATGTCAATATCCAGTTCTCCCAACATCATTTATTGAAAAGACTGCCCTAACCCCATCGTGTCTTCTTGGCAGCTTTGCTGAAAATTAATTTACAAATTTTATGGGTTTATTTTTTGGTTATGTTATTCTACTGGTCAGTGTTTGTTTTTATGCTATTTCCATGCTTTTTTGAGTACGATGGTTTTGTAAGGTATTTTGAAATCAGATACTTTGAAATCTCCAGGTTTGTTCTTGTTATTCTTTCCTACTTGGGGTTGTTTATGAACCTATGCAGAGTCTCCTAGGGTATATAGTAATTTAAAATTTGTCATCCTAGCTCTACAGTGTCTATAACATGGTATTTTCTCAAAAAGTGTAAGAATCTAAGTATTAACAATTTCCTAGGTCTACTATAAATTTAGCTTTTTTGATGAAAAAGTATCTTTGATTATATAATTTATGACAATTCATCACTATGCACGCTATGCACATTTTGTCCATTTTTCTTTCAAAATTTTTCTATAGCAAGAATATCAATTTAAAGGATTTTATGTAACACAAAGGAATAAAATTTCAAAAAAATGTTTTCTTTTGTTTTTTTACTGAACTAAAAATGTGATTCCGGCTTTCACAGTGAGACATTTTGTATATTTAAGTTCAGGAGGAATCATTTTTGACTTGTGATATGTTGTCAGTAGAGTGAAAAATAAAAACTGATTGGATTTCTTTTCATTCATGTTCCAAATACTCAAGTGTTATATATCATATTTTCTCAAAATGTGGCTAGGCCTAAAGTTACCACTCTTTCAGCCTCAGTTGGGATATAAAAAACTGCTTTATGAGTTGCAAATCTTTAAAACATACATATTTCTTCGCGAGTATTCGGTAAGTCAGAGAAATGCTTACCCAAAGTAAAACCAAAGTAAAAATGACAATAAGTGGCAGCCTATGAATATACACATACAGGAAAATAAAAAAATATTATATATCATGCTAGTATGGTTGCTGTAAGAAAAACTAAAACAGAACTCAAATAAACGGAAACCTATACATCTCATCATTTGTCTCCTAATCAGTAAAATCGTGTTGAGGAGGCCTTGTTGTCTGGGGTGACACCCGAGGTTCTTTGCCTCACAGCCACAGAGATCAAGAATGTGGACACACATTCTTGTGTGGTCCACGTCTATAACATGGTATTTCCAATGTTAGAAGGGTGAGGTATAGAAATTTAATAGGCGAAAGTAAGAGAATAGCTCTCTGCTACAGAGAGGGGTCCCAGAAAAACGGGTTGTCAATCTGTGGTGAAATGCAGGGGTTTTTATAGATGATCTAGTGGTGAGGCAATGTCTGATTTACATAGGACACGAAAAACGTGTTAGGACCTGTTGTGCCATTTGCATAGGGCGTGACTCTGGCAGCCCCCGTACCAATCTTTTATTATGCCTGTGAGTTCTCTGCCTGAGCTTCTCCATGTTGCCCATTTTTTATGGTACACATGCTGACAAAAAAGGGAAGGTCGAGCCCATGGTGGACATGCGTGGCTCCCAGGGAGCCTTGTTCCATTGGTGTAGCTGCCTGCATTCCCCCATGCAAGCTTCCAGCTTCCTTATTTGTGTTTGCAGCTTGATCTTTTAGGCTGCTCTTTGTTAGAAAAGAAATGATTTCTTGGGCTGATTTTTGTTAGAAGGGAAGTTCTGCCAAGGACCCTTTTGCTCTATCTGCCTAAATAATGTCTATCTCCTGCATCAGTTTTATTGACAAAAACAATTTCTTTTCATTCTATAAAAACATTGTTAGCAACTGTGATAACTGATGCACATGCTTTCTATTAAATCTTTCTCTTTTCCCTTCAATCTGAGATTTGAAATAATTTTTTCCACAGTTTGGCAGACATGGAATTCTTACAATACCTTTCTAAAATATTTTTGGTTATAATTGAGCCATGGGATTAAAAGCAGTGGCAAATGAGGCCTTTTGTTTGGTGCACTTATCATGTTATAACTCTACACAGATTATATAGTCAATAGCATTTCCGTGACACCTTGACATTCCTTTTAATTGATTCAATTGTGTCTATCAATAAAGGCATTTCCAAGTGTTAACCCCCAGTATCTGAAAATGTGACATTATTTGGAAAAAAGGATCTTTGAAGATGCAATTAACAATCTCAAAATAAAAGTAACCTGAAATTAGGATGGCCACTAAATTTCTTATAAGGACAAGTGTCATTATAAGAAAAGAGGAAGATATGGAGATAGAGGGCAGACAGCTATGTTAAGAATTGCCAGCTTTCTCCGGAAGCTGAGAAAGAGGCATGGAGCAGATTTCACCTCAGAGACTCGGAGAGAAAGCAGCCCTACATAGTTGATTTTGCACTTCTGGTCTCTAGAACTGTGAGAGAATAATTACTGTTGCCTCAAAGCTACCAAGTTTGTGGTAATTTGTTATGATACACCTAGGAAACTAATCTATTGCTATCACTACCATAATTAATGACTTTTTTAATCTACCAGAAGCAATATAGAGTATGGTAAAGGAAACAGCTTTGGAGATTGGCTATCTTGTTTCAGTCCTGAGTTAACCACTTACCAACCTAAAAAATAATTAAATATTGCCAAAAACTATACAAATTTTATTGGACCTGTGTTAGAATTAAGTAGAAAATTTTCTAAAGATATTGCTCACAGTTTTGCCAGCTATCTAGAAAATACCCTATAAATACTAACAAAAATTGTTCTCTATAGGATGCTGCTGGTTTTATCTCTGTAATTGAGGTAGAGAGGGATGCAATAGCTTAGGTTTCAAATTAAAATTTACTATTTGTTGTAATGTAAACTTTAGTAAAATGTGGCCCTTTTCATTCATTTGAAAGTGTATCTTTTTGCATATGTGTAAGTGTGTCAGCCATGGAACAGAGAAAAGGTACAGAGAAAAGGTATATCAGGACCAACCTCAGAAGAGGAGAAAGGAGACAAGGAAGATAGAGAGAAGCCAGGTTGATGAGTTAATTACCAGTAAGGAATTTAGGCATTGCCTTATACAATGAAGTGCCACTAACGGGAACCAAGCTGAGAAATAACATGCCTTGGTTGTGGTTTATATCAAGTATTCTGTGTTTTATATAAAGTATTCTGACTGCAGTGTGTGAGAATAAATTTAAGGAAGACAGAGAGAAAGCCCAGTTAAGAAACTTGTGCTGTGCTCTACGTGAGATAACAAAGACTCAATTTTATTTTATTTAAATTTTAATTATTTTATTTATTTTGAGACAGAGACTCACTCTGTCACCCAGGCTGGAGTGCAGCTGTGCTATCTCAGCTCACTACAACTTCTGCCTCCCAGATTCAAGCAATTCTCATGCCTCAAACTCCAGAGTAGCTGGGGTTATAGGCATGCACCACCATACCTGGCTATTTTTTTCTATTTTTAGTAGAGGCAAGTTTTCACTACTGTGTTGGCCAGGCTGGTCTCGAACTCCTGGCCTCAAGTGATGTGCCCACCTAGGCCTCCCAAACTGCTGAGATTATAGGCATGAGCCACCACACGTGGCCTGCAAAGACTCAAATTTTTAAAAGTGATAGTTGGATAAAGAAGAGGGATGAGACCAATACTTCCTATCAAAACTTCTCCTTTGAGAATCATACTACCCTATTCTTTCTGTATTTTCTACAGCTTCCTTTGTAGGAAGGGATTTTTTGACTGAATGTGAAATGTGATATGAGAAGATGAGAATTAAAATGAGAAATAAGGATGCATGATTAGTAAAAACTCAAATGAAAATGTACAGAAATGAGGCATATTTGGGGATAGAGAGAGTGAACTCACTTTCCCCGTGTTAATTTTTGTGGAACAAGTAGAAACACCATATGGAAATACACAGTAGCTTAGTCTATGTCTAAAGTAAAAAAAAAGAAGTCTGACCTATCTATACAAATTTAGGAGTTGGAATATATTTGCTATTAAGATCATCAGACTGGATGTGGTGGCTCATGCCTATCATCCCAGCACTTTGTAAGGCCAAGATGGGAGGATTGCTTGAGTCCAGGAGTTTGAGGCCAGCTGGGCAACACAGTGAGATCCCCTCTCTACAAAAAAATAAACTAAATGAGCCAGGCATGGTGGCACATGCTAGTAGTCTCAGCTACTCAGCAGGCTGAAGTAGTAGGATCACTTGAGCCCAGGAGGTCGAGGCTGCAGTGAGCCAAGTTTGTGCCAGTGCATTCCAGCGTGGGCAACAGAACTGTCTAAGAAAAAAAAGATGAGAATGTGTAAGATCACCAAGGACAGTATGTAGACCCTAAGAGTTGTTCCTAAATACAAACATACAGAAACAGAAAAGAGGAAGAGAATCTCTTTATGAAGAAGGCAAAAACCAGAGGTATGACAATGACCAGAGGAGTGCTGTGTCATGACAGTGAAAGAAATTATGAAAGGCAGAGTAAGTGTTCTAGCGTTCAGAATTCATTCAGCAGAGGAGCAGAATACAATATAGGATTGTGAAGTTCGAAGGTATTTAAATTAATGATTGTGTTACAACTTAATGGCTCCTTCTTGCTGGCTACCTGGAAAAGCCAATACACTGAGAACAACAGGAATGTTGCAGTTGAGAAAGAGTTTAATTATCCCAAAGCAGCCAAGTGGGAAGACTGGAAATATTTCTCAAATCTGCTTCTCTGAGAGCTCAGAGGCTAGAATTTTTAAGGATAATTTGACAGGCATGGGGCTAGGGAATGTGTGCTACTGATTGGTTGGGTTAGGGATGAAACAGTAAGCGTGTCTAACTGTCTTCATGTACTTGAGTCAGTTTCCAGGTGGGGATCCCATGACTGGTTGAGTCAGTTGCTTGGTATGAGGCATGAGTCCAGGTAGAGTCTGTAGGTCAGGAGAATGCAAAAGTCTGAAAAATAGCTCAAAGATCCATCTTAGGTTTTATAATAGTAATGTTATCTATAGGAGCAAGGCGGGGATGGTGTTTCAAATCTTGTGAACTCTGGCTATGTGACTCCTGAGTGGTAAGGCATTATAAAAAAGCAAGCTAGGGAACAATCGCTGGTTATCATTTAACCACGCCTACATCTTGGCAGAATTAAGGCCCCTCCCATAATTTTAATGCTGTGGCCTTTTATTAGCCTTACAAAGATGGTCTAGGTCCCTGAACAAGGAGTGGGTCAGTATTGGGAGGGGACTGTTATTCTTCTTGATTTAACATCAAACTATAAGCTAAATTTCTCCCATAGTTAGCTTTGCCTACATTCAGGAATGAGCAAGGGCAGTAAGCTTGTGAGGTTAGAAGCAAGGTGGAGTTTGTTTATGGTAGATTCCTCCCACTGTTACAGTTTTTGCAAAGGAGATTTCTGTGGAGTTTTTATATAATTGTTAGGCATCTTGAGGTACCATTTCCAATTTAGATCTTCTGGAATGACACTCAGTTCAAAAAGAGTTAATACCACAAAGCCATCACTATAGCTATAAGGAAAACCAGAAGATTCTGCTGCTTTCCCAATGAACTCTCACAACTGGAATGCTGGAGAATGAGCACACAAAGTGAAAATCATGCCGAGAATTAGAAAATCAGATAAGGAGTCTGTGGCCAATGTCATTTCTTGACAGCAGGACACTGAACACTGGGCACTGGAACACAAGTGAAAGTAACCCACCCATTTCCAAATCTTGTTTGCTGGCAGCACTAGCTTCAAGCCACAGATCTGGTCTCCACTTCACGTTTTCCTGATCTCTCCAGAGCGCCTCTAAAGGAGAAACACATTTCACTTCAAAGATAATAGCTGCAAGACAGCTGCTGAAGTGATTTTTAGCATGCCTGTCTTTCCAAATAATAATGTGAAGTGCGATTTAAGAAAGACAATTTGAAAAATTCTTCCACAGTCATCAAATGTAATATAATCTCTCAACAAGATAAATATTGAAAAATATCAATTGCATGTGTCAATTGAATGTATCCATTAAAAGTTATTGGAGACCATAATAAAAATAGCTTTGGTGTCATGGGGAAAGCAAAAACCGTATTAGAAGGATTTAGGAAGGTATATGAAACACAAAGAATGATGAAGACTGTGATTGATTAATCTCCATAGGAAGAACAGAAAAATTATTAAGAGATATTAGTATAAGAAACAGGAAGGTTTTTCATTATTGAAAGTAGGGTATAAAAATAATTTTAAAAAAGATAAGAAAGAAAGGGGTTTGTTGACATTGTTTGTTTTGCAAAAGGCTATTTAAGCCTATCTATGACTGAAGGAATGTTTCCCAGGAAGATAAAGGAGATTAAAGGTAAAATGGGGGGAAAAAAGAGCTTATTTACTCAGCAAGTTTTCTCAAGGTAGCAAATAAAATAAAGAAACATACAGAAATATTTACTCAAAAAGAAAATAACTCATATTTACATCTTATAGACAAAAGAATAGTGAATACAGAATAGATTTGTTTGTAGGTGAGTATAGAAGTGAGATTGCAACTAATGGTCACAGAATCTTTCTATTTCTTGTTTTCTTTGGTTTGTTTCTTCTCAATAAGAGTAAGGTTGTCCACTGAGAATGAGGTTAATGGAAACTGAGGAAGGAGATATAGGAAAGTCACAAAAGTTTAGAATAATCATTGTGAGGAATCAAAGATAGAGCTCAATAAGATTAGTAAAGGTATTAATGAAATGTGTTGAAGTCACTATCAAAGTTACTTATCAGGATATTTTCACCTGTGTATTTTTTGTCTCCACAGCACTTATTCAATGAAGTAAATGAAATGATAATGCAGATCATAGCAGTGATTCGGGTTTCATTTCGAAAGGATAAATATGACAAAATGACAGGTGCCGAGAAATCTGGTCTACTGAAGAAGTTGGTCAGACCTTTGACATGAAATTCAGGAATGCCAGTGAAGGAAGGGAGCTCAGGAAGTATCTGACAGATTCCAAAACAGAAGTAAGATAATAAGGTCTTGGAATCTTTGGTGAAATAAAATGAAGGAAATAAGGAAGTAAAAGAGTTAGAAAAACAAGAAATCATGGTCAGAGAATATGCAAGTTATATTATAAAGTTCTGAGCTTGACCACATCAGATTAGGAAGACTTGGATAATTTGACCCTGCAGGGAGGATGTTTGCTATAAATGTAGATGGCCACTGAAGCTGCAAGAGCCCAGGGAATTAGATACAAAGATGTTGTTTGGAGTTTTATAGCTGATGGTTAAAGACCATTCAAATAATCCAAAGATGTGTAAAAAGTATTATCCAGGTACCAAAGTCTGTAATAGATGTAGAACCTACAAAGGAAGCTGTAGAAAATGCAGAAAGCATAGGGTAGTAAGATTCTCAAAGGAGTGGAAGTTTTGATATGAAGTAGAATATTTGTGTGAAACTGTTGTTGCAAATCTAGAAAACCTATTTTCTCACTTCAACTATTTGGATTTGAAAATCAGTTGTAGTTACATTTTAATGTAATAATTTCAGTGAGCAATGAATGCCAGAAGCAGGGAGAAACAGAAGCAAGCCCTGGTTATAATTTAATAACTAGGCTTATTTTAAGTATTGACTAGAAGTGGCCAAAAGTTGTGAATGACCACTGATACTACCAATGTATAATAATGCCACTAAATCAAATAACTTTCTTTGCCCTCCAAAATTATTAAAACAAAGATTCCAAGGCTCAAATGAAAGTGCCTTTGCAAAAAATATGACAGTGAGGTAAATCTGGCATTGCTGACTCCACTGTTGACTCCATCTTGCTTCTAACCTCACAAAGAGACTATGAAAAATATGTAGCACTACTAAACCAAATTACTGTCATAAGAAATATGGCATAACCATGCTTTTCCTGGAAGAGCATTCTGTGTGTTTTCCATAAACTGCCATAGAAATAAACATTTTAATTTATATTTTTTGAAACTGGAAAATCAAAATATGTCACCCCAAAATATGCTTCTTTGGCACAACTAACCCAAAATATGCTTCTTTGGAATATGTTGGGTTAGCTGTGATGAGAAAGAGCAGACAAAACGAGCTCTGAGAAGCTATCCTTTTGTAAAAGAAATTTACACCTATCTGCTTTAATAAAACAAACAGGGGATGTAGGCAGATGCTTTTTCTGAGGTTGCCTTTTTGGGATCTAGGAAAGATTAACCTACAGGAAAAAGAGACTAAAGGTCTGACGTTTATCAAGTTTTGACAGACAAACTTACTACAGGCTACCATCTCTCTTTCTGAGGACTGCTGCTTGGGAGACTTCATCTGCATAACAAGACAGCCTTTGCTCATTATTTAGTTCCTTTCCTCACCCTCCAATAACCTGTTACTACTTCCCTCCAAGAGCACCAAACCCCTACTCATTTCTGTACAGGATTCTTCAGTCATCTGGCTCATCCTGGAGTCTCACATTTTGTGTGGCTGCTGTGTATTTGCATACAAATTGACTTGTATGCCTTTTCTCTTACTAATCTGTCTCTTGTCAGCTTGTTTTACAGACTCAAATTAAAAAGTCTTCAAGAAAGGGAGAAGTTCCTTCTTCCCTGGAAAACAAAACTCTTGTTAAACACCAGACATCAGGAGCTGTTTTCACATTTCCTTTGCCAATACAAGAAATAGTTCTATGGTATATCTGATTTTTAAGATTATTCAAACTATATCATTTTCACAATATTTAGAATGGTTAATTTACATATGGCATTTGAGAAAGAATCAACTGATAGTTTATTGTAATTGAAAATGAAATTGTTTTTATAAATAGGCTCTTAGAAATGCAAAACTTCTTGCTGTTCATGATTTCATGTACAACTACCTCCAGTTATTCAAAACTTGAATCTGAGTTCCTAATCCTGTAATATTGCCTTTTACTGATACAACAAATATACTGTGCACATTTTCATTTACTTTTACAGAGCCTGCTGTTGACTCATTAAGAGTATAAAAAAATCTGCAGAGAATTATCTTTAAAGTCCCTGGATAAAAAGTATGGCAAATAACAGCTGATACAACCTATGAATAAGTCTGTCAGTTTGAAAGCATATAAAGCGTAAATGTCAAAAGGAAGATTTCCTTGTAAATAAAAAAACATAGAAGCTATATTGAAGGTCTATTTACATTACAGCCCGATAGGTTCTTCCTGCCTACTGCATAGCCAAACCAATGCACTGAGAGCAACCGGTTTTGCAGCAAAGGAAGAGTTTAGTAATTACAGGGCCAATCAAGCAGAAGGACAGAAGATAATTCTCAAGTTCACCTCCCCAAGAATTCAGACACTAAGAATTTTCAAGGATAGTTTGGCTGTCAGTGGCTTGGGGAACGGGAAATGCTACCTGTTTGGGTCAGGTATGAAAACACAGGTGGTAAAAGCAGTCTTCTTGCACTGAGTCAGTTCCTGGGTAGGGGTTACAAGACCTGTTATCAGTTTCTTGGTATGAGTTACCGATCCAGGTGTTACCAGCTGGTACATCACAATGCAGTGTCTGAAAAATATCTCAAGCACCAGCCCCAGGTTTTATTACTGTCATATTATCTATAGGAGCAATCGGGAAGGTTACAAATCTGTGGCCTCTGGCTACATGAATCCTGAGACATAATTTTAACGTTATGAACAATGTGTTAGTTTTACAGAGGTGGTTTTAGTCCCTAAATAGGAAAGGAATTAGTTTTGTGTAAGTGTTATCATCTTTGTTTTAAAGTTAAACTAAATTCCTGCCATAGGTATCTCATCCTTTACCCAAGAATGAGCAAGGACAGCTTGCACACACACATTTTATAAAAACTGGTAACTGACTTCAGCAATGTTGCAACATGAAAAATCAATGTACAACAATCAACTGTATTTCTATGTATTAGCAACAAACCAAAAATTAAATTAAGGCAACAATTTCATTTAAAATAGCATCAAACAAAATAAAAACACTTAGGAATAAATGCAACCAAAGAAGTACAAAATGTATCCTCTCAAAACACAAAACACTGTTAAACAAATTAAAGAAGAGCTAAATAAATGGAGAGGTATCTTGTGTTTAAAGATAAAATACTTCAGACTGTAAAGATGGCAATATTCCTCAAACTGATCTGCAGTTTCAATAAAATCCCTCAGAATCCCAGTTGGCTTCTTATAGAAATTGACAAGCTGATCTAAAATTATTAAGGAAACTTAAGGGAACCAAAATAGCCAAAACATTTTGAAAAGGAGGACAAAGTTGGAACACTAACACTTCTTAATTTCAAAATATACTACAAAGTTAGTGTAAGTATATGGTGTTGGCATAGTTTAGACATATGCATCAAGAGAATAAAACTGAAAGTCTAGAAATTTGTTCTTATGTTTATGAGAAATTTTGTTTAGACAAGGATGCCAAGACAATTAAATAGGCAAATAATAATTGAACAAATGGTTTTGGAAAAATTAGATATCCACAAACTAAAGAATGAAGTTTTATTTGACTCCTTTCTTACACCATACGCAGAAAAATTAACTCAAAATTTAAGAGGTGAAGCCATAAACTATCTTAAAAGTAAACTTAGGGGTAAATATTTGTGACCCTTAATTAGGCATAGCCTTTTTACTTATGACACAAAAAGGACAAGCAAAGAAAGAAAAAATAAATTTGACTCCATCAAAAGGAAAAAAAATGTGTTTCAAAGGGTATCATTGATAAATTGACAAGACAAGCAACAGAATGGAACAAAATATTTGCAAATCATATACCTGTTAAGGGACTTGCATAATAACTGTATAAAGAACCATTACAACTGAACAGTAAAAAGACAAGTAACTCAGTTTGAAAATGAACAAAAACTCTCAATCAACATTTTCGCAAAGACGATCTAAAACTAGCCAAAAAACAAATGAACAAATACTCAACATTAGTTGTCATGAGAGAAATGCAAATCAAGACCAACTACAATGAGATACAACTTCACACCCACAAGGATGTTGCCAAAAAGACACATAATAACAAGTGTTAGGGAAAATGTAAAAATATTGGAACCCTCACATATAAATGAGACTGCAAAATGGCTCGGCTCCTATAGAAAATACTCTGGCAATTCCTACAAAAAGTGTTAAACAAAGTTTTCATGACTTAGCAATTTCATTCCTAGTAATATACCCAAGAGAACTGAAAATATATATCTAAACAAAAACTTATACACAAATATTTATACCAGTATTATTCATAATTGCCAGAAAGTGGAAACAAGCCAAATATCTATCAACTGGTAAGTGTATAAAATAAAATATAGCACATACACATAATGAAATATCACTCATTCAAAAAGTAATTCATGCTACAATGTGTTTGAACCTTGAAAACATTATACTAAGTGAAAGAAGCCAGACACAAAAGATCACTTATTGTATGAAATCATTTATATAAAATGTCTAAAGCATGAGAATCTATGGAGATAGCCTGTAGATGAAGGATTGCTTACGGCTGGATGAGGGGTTGGAGAACAATAAGGTATGACTGGTTATGGATACAGCATTTCTTTGGGGAATGTTGAAATGTTCTAAAATTGATAGTGATGACTGAAAAACACTGAATATTCTAAAAGCCATTGAATTATTTGCTTACATGGGAAATCATATAGTTTATAAATTATATGCCAAAAAATCTGGTATTAGGGAAACAATTTAAGAAAATTATTCATAACTAAATTTTAAAAATTATTTCATTGGTGCTATATCAGCTTCAACTCAGATTTTTAAAATATTTCAATTATACTACTGTATAGTTTGTTTCTTACTTTAGGCTATTTTAAGAAGACAACTGAATTATGTGACTGAGCTAGAAGTTATTAGTTTACTAAAGAAATATTGTATCACAAATTTTTATCTTTGTCATTAATTTTTACTGTATACTCTACTATTATTATTCTGTGGCACTTTATGTATTTAATAATTTTGAGTATTAAAGTAAAATAAATTAGAAACTGGCCATTTTCTCTTAGTTTGATGTGACTTCTGACAGCTATCAACACATCTGAAGTCACAGTTTGGGGTTCTGTTTTGTAGACTATACAATTATTATAATTCAATTAAGTAATTAGTTAATAATGATTTGTTATACATAAGATCCAGAAGTGGTATGCAGTAAACCTGAAAACCAATCCCAGCTTTCTAACCAACTTCTAACCCATCAAAATCATTTAAATATTGTAAGATTTACTTTTTCATTGATAAGATTAGGGGCATTGACTAAAATATACACAATGTACTCTTAAAATTCTAGACAGCCAATATTAACAGCAGAGTAAACACATTTGTTGTCAGTTCTATAAAAATGTAGCAATTTATTAAAAAGAGCACCACAGATTGGAAGAATATTTGTTATAAAAATAATTATAAATAATCTAAAAATAATATTTGGAGGCAAATAAACAAGACAAGTTGGCACTTTTCCTTTAACTCTTATTGAAATTAAAATAGGGACCAGGTGCAGTGGCTCACATCTATTGTCCCAGCTACTCAGAAGGCTCAAGCGGGAGGACCATGTGAGCCCTGAAGTTAGAGGCCTCAGTGAGCTATGATCTCACCACTGCACTACAGCCTGGGTAACGCAGCGAGAAAGAGTCTATTAAAAAAATGAAGAAAAAATCAGAAGGAATGAAGGGAGGGAGGGAGGTGTTTAGCTGAGGGAGAAGGGACCAAAATGGAGGAAGGTGAACAAGATGGCACAGTCCCGATTTCTTCCGGGTTCTTCATCACCAACTTTCCCCCGCCGGGGAAAGTGCACAACACCCGACCATGCGCCAGGTGACGTCAATCCGAACAGATGGAAACTTACCCGGCCACGCCTACAGAGACGCCCCTATCACGCCCTTATCTTGCCCACTGCCCTCCCACTTCCAGTAACAATGCATAAAAGTCTGCCCCCGGCAGGAGCTTGCGTGACTTCTTCAGCCCCTCCTACTTGTGGACCGGAGAACCTCACCCGAGAACGCCGGCGCGACTTCCCTGGCCCCCCACACCTGAGGACTGGAAAACCTCACCCGAGAGTGTGCGCATATTTGCAATAAAAGGCTGCGGCTTTCTTACGTACTTTGGCCTCATGTTTAACTATTTGGCTCTCCCAAATTAAATTAAATTAAATTAAGACAGGAGGGAGGGAGTTAAAATAACTTTATTTAATTTACATTTGGGATTATACTGGATCTAAACTGAACTTTTTTTGTTCATCCAGCTTTTCAATCAGGGCTTTAAAAATGCTCTTATCAGAGACCTGAGCCTACCAAGTAGCAGGATTACCCTGCTATTCACCATCCTTCCCTTTATGACTTTACACATGCCAAGTTTCTAGTTGCCATAGCTTTTACCACAATACTACTAAGATCTGAAAGACTTTTTTGTTTGTTTGCTTGTTTTAGTGGCTGTGAGGACAGTCACCTGCATGGGCAAACCTGCCATTCAAGTCCCTTCTTTTTGTCATTTGCTACTTTAGTGATGAGCTGTGACTATGCATAGGTGTTGTGCAGGGCAAGAAGGATGGTAAGAGGCCTCAGGACGAGTTACAGAAAGAACAAAGGCATGAGTAGACCAGGAAATAGAACTTTGCTTACAGAATTCCTATGCCTGCCTTTATGAGCAGTCCTGGGAAACCTGCTGGTTTCCTTGCCTGTAGGTGAATTTCAAGAGAGTTACAGAGATGGGATGACTTTCCAACACCGTTGTTAAGAAAGGGCTATACTTTAAAACTTACGAGACAAGAAAACAAAGAATCTTTTCCCTGGCAACCCAGCTATGAACTGACAATTTGTTAATGACACATTAACAGCCAACAGGAACAGAGCCTGCTTACCTACTACTTAAGAATGTGCAAATCAAGAGAAATGAATGTGCATTTGATGTAATGTGCATTTGCAGTAGGCAAAGGAGAAAGCAATGCACCTAAGATAACTAAGCTATCAAATAAGGAAAAGAAACAAAACATTCAAATGAAGTATTCCTAGAAAACCAGTTACTGGACAAGAGAGCTTTCACTTACATCAAACGCACATTCATACACACTTTTTAAAGGTAAAATGTGAGGGTGTAATTTTTCTTCTTTTTTTTTTGGAGATGAGGTCTCAATATATTGCCCAGACTGGAGTGCAGCAGTGTGATCACAGCTCACCGCAGCCTTGACCTCCTGGGCTCAAGCGATTCTCCCTCCTCAGGCTCTCAAACAGCTGGGATTACAGGTATGCACCACCATTATGTTGCCCAGGCTGGTCAAAAGTGTAAATTTTAAACATAGAAAATGAATTAAGTTGATAATTACTACTACGACCTGAATTATAAGTCTGCAAATCAAGAGAAAATAATGGCTCAAATGAACAAGAATATACATTCTACATTAAGACTGAAAGAAGACACAAAATGTTTTTAAGTCATAAACCTTGTAACAGATAAATCTAAATTGATAATGATGGTGTGGCTCAAACTTTTAGTGTAAGGGCTAAATAATGATTCTAAAATAAAATGGATTACAGATGAATTAAAATGTCTATACCATCACAATTCTCAGAGTTAGTTGGGAAAAGGGGAGTTTAACGCATTCTAAGACCTCATTTTGTATCATGATAATGTAAACAACTGGGGACTAATACCCATTGGTAAAGGGGCAATGCTGATATCTTGATTTTACTTAATTTTTTTAAAGTCTTCAAAGTAGAAACAATAAATTAATAGCAACAGATAAAACATCAAAAGTAAAAAAGAGAAAATGAAAACACACTATAAAATAAACAGAAAACAAAATGAGATGGAAGGCATGGTTTAAGATATTTATGTTGACTGAGTATTGAGTTCAGTGACCCAGTTCTCCTACTGGATTAAGAATCAAGTCCCGGCCGGGCGCGGTGGCTCACGCCTGTAATCCCAGCACTTTGGGAGGCCAAGGCGGGCGGATCACAAGGTCAGGAGATCGAGACCACGGTGAAACCCCGTCTCTACTAAAAATACAAAAAAAAAATTAGCCGGGCGCAGTTGTGGGCGCCTGTAGTCCCAGCTACTCGGGAGGCTGAGGCAGGAGAATGGCGTGAACCCGGGAGGCGGAGCTTGCAGTGAGCTGAGATCGCGCCACTGCACTCCAGCCTGGGCGACAGAGCGAGACTCCGTCTCAAAAAAAAAAAAAAAAAAAAAAAAAAAAAAAGAATCAAGTCCCATCTATATGTCGCTTAAAATAAACTTTCAGAAAGACTTTTAGCAATTTAAATACAAAGATACAGTTAAGGTGGATGTTAAAACGATAGAAAAAAGATACATAATGAAACTCATGAGAAACCCGGAGTGACCGTATAAATGTCAGACATAGTAAACATTAGGATAAGATATACTACTAGAGACAAAAAGGATATTTTATCCCTCTCAAAATCGCAATTCAATTTTTGTAGGAAGTACCATGCTTATTCCCAAAGTTACATGGAAGCAAAAGAGACATATAATAGTCAAAACAAATTTTAAGTAGAGGACCAAAGAACATTCTCATTACTCAATTTTAAGTTCCACTATAAAGCTACAGTAATAATCAAAATAGTGTGGTATTCACAGAGGATAGACATAGGTTAATGAAGCACACTGAAAAGAAGTAGACCAACAAATATATCATAAATTATTAACAGAGATACCAAAGTGATTCATGGGTAATAGGATATTCTTTTAACAAAAGCTGCTGGAACAAATGAATATTAATGTTGGGGGGTAGGGGGTAGATGCACTTACTTTACACAACAGGCAAGCATTTAAAAAATGAATCATGGTCCTAAATGTAAAAGTGAAAACTGGATGCCACAAAATTAGACTTTTTTATTTTCATTTAGTTTAAAATATTTTCTAATTTTTCTGATTTTTTTCCTTAACTCTTGGGTTATTTACAAAAGTGTTGTTTAATTGCCAAATAGTTGTTAATATCCAAGATATCTTTCTGCATTAATTTCTAATTTAATTCTGATTTAATCAGAGACTATCTCCTATATTATCCCTTTTGTTTAAAATTTCTGAGGCTTGGTTTATGGCCCAGAAATTGGTTCTTTTTTGTTAATGTTCCCTGGACACTTCAATAGTATTATACTGTTTTTATTGTGTAACTTGTACTACAATTGTTGATTAAAGAATTGGATTTTTAGATTTGTTCAAGACTTCTATAGTCTTACTAATTTTTTTCAGGTCTACTCAAATAATCATGGAGCGATGAGGAAGGAGAGGAAAGTATATATACCATGCAAACATTAATCATAAGAAAACTTGTCAAATGTGGTATATTTTTTCATCCCTTCACTTTTAACTAATCCATGTCTTTATATTGAAGTATATTTCTTGTCATCACCATAAAGCTGAACGTTGCTTTTTATTTAGTCTGAAAGGTCTCCCATTTATTTGCATATATGACCTTTTACATTTAATGAAATTACTGATGTGGTTGGGGTTAAATACACCACCTTGCTATTTATTCCTTCTTCTTTGTGATTCTTTTTTACATTTCCTTTTTTTTTGATTAACTTAGTATTTTTACTATTAAATTTCATTTCCACTCATTAACTACACTTCCTTCTGAAAAATACATGTTCTTACTGTTTGCTATAAAGGAAATTACCATATGCATCCTTAACTTATCACAATCTAACTTTAACCAATATTATACAACATCACAAATAATGTATACATATAATAGTATATGTATAATAGTACACATCCATTTTCTTCCCTTTCCTCCATTGTGCTACTGTCATTCATTTTACTTGCACAGATATTATAAAATACAACTTATGCAACTGTGTTTTTGCTTTCAAAAATATCTATTAAATTACAGAAACTAAAAAATAGGAAAAATCTTTCATATTTACCCACATACTTACTATTCCTGGCACTCTCCATTTCTTTGTGTAAATACACATTTTTATCTGCTGTAATTTTCCTTCCATCTAAAGAACTACAAATCTCTCATTATTAATTTTTCTGAAGAATTTTTTCACCTTTGAGTACTTTTCCCATTGGATATAGGGCTTTTTTGCCAACACTTTACAGATGTAATCCTATTTCTGTGTGTAAGGCTTGCATCCTTTGTGTTGAAGTCTGAGAAAAAAAATTCTTACCTTTGTTGCTGTAAGATGCATACCTTTTTATCTTTGGCTGCTTAAAAATGTTTTTCCTTGTTGCTAGTATTCAGTATCTTAATTACAGTGGGTATTGTGTGACTTTATGGTTATCTTGTATAAGATATTCTTGGATCCTTGTTTTATATTTGTTCCAAATTTAGAAAAGATACCTTTTCAAATGTTTTCTGTTTCAGTTATGAACATTCTTAAACTTCCACTATTGCCTTAGATTTTACTTTTTAAAATATTTTTCATTTTGTAATCCAGTCTGGATCATCTTTACTGCTGGATCATCTTTATTGAATTTACTGATTTCTTCTGCAGTGCTCAATCTGTTTTTAATCCCATCTAGGAAATTTTTTATTTTAATGCCTGTATTTTTTTAAGCTCTGAAAGTTTTGTTTCTAGTTTATACTTTTGTTTTCTCCCTTCTTCATGTTCATGCTTTTCTTTAAATTCCCAACATATTCATAATTGACTTTTTAATTCCTTCTCTGCTCTAATTATATTGTCTTTGTCATTTCCAGGTCTATTTCTATTGACTACTTTTTTTTCTTTTACTTATGGTCTACATCTTCCTGATTCTTCTGGTGTCTCATACATTTTGATTGGATGCTGGAATGTGAATTCTGCATTGTTGAGTGCTGAATGGTGCTGTCTTACTTTAATAAGCATTGAACTTCATTCCAGAAAGCAGCTAAATTATTTACAGATGCTTTTATTTATATCAAGGGATTTTAAAAAAAAAAAACAGCTCTGTTTAGATTATATCTACAGTAGTCTTTACTTTAGGACTAGCTTAGTTCTACTAGTAAGGTGTGACATTTCTGTAGTCTATACCCCATGCCTTGTGATTTCAGTGAGGACTCTCCCCGCTGGGGGTTGAAACTCAAACATCTCTCAGCCCTACGTGAGCTCTGGAAATTGGTCAGCCTATAGCCTCATAACATACTTTCCCATGTCTTGTGAAATTTTACCCTAATATATGCACAGCTTCATATTCAACAAGAGACTCAAATGCCCCAATTATATCTATGAACCCCTTTATCTATGTAGCAGCCTCTACTCCGGTATAGCCCCAGGCTCTCTAATCTCTGCCTCTCCAACTTGGTAAGACTGTCATGCTTTGCACAGGTTTACTCTTCCTGCACTAAACTACAGCGATTCTTCCAGGCATAAATCTGGAGTGAACACAAAACTCATCTTACTTCCCTTATTTCAAGGATCACAGTTCCATATTGCCTATTGTTCACTTTCTAAAATTTTTCCCCATTTTTCTGTTTATGCTGGGGGGTAGGTCTGGTCCCATTTACTCTAGGCCTAAAATAAAATTTCTAGAATAAACTTTTTAAGTTGCATCATGGTTATGAGACACTCTGAGGTTAGGGTAACTGTCCTTCAAGATGCATTATATACCATGAAAAGCTATTAAATCATTCTGCATTCTTAAATAGGTAGAATGCATGTGTGTTGGAAATAAAAAGGAGAAGTTGAATGGGCGTTCCAATTTCTCTACTAGTTATCCTTTTGTAGAATGTGGTCTCTCTGTCCCTGAAGTATAAGATTCTGCAGGAACTGATGTCTGGTTTCTGGTGGCATACTGTGCTCTTATTAAGACAACACAGTAAGAGTTACAGTAAACCTAAAACCATGGCTGCTTCCTGGTCATTCGGAAGACTTTATTCCAATAAACAGACCTAACAGGGACTTCTATTCTACCACCAACATGAGTATCACAAGGCTTCTTACGCCACAATGGGTACAACGTCAACTGTCTGAAACTAAGGAGAAGCCCCAGGGGTGTGTGTACTTGCTTCCATGCTTGGTGATAACCAGGAATGTGCAATGGAAGAAACTGCTTCTTAGCAAGGGCAGAGCACTATATTCAAGGTCTCAGATCCCTCAGGATTAAGGCATTCTTTCTCCACTGGGTGAGCAACTACTGTAAGTAGTGTTCGTTTATGGGAAAGAGAATCTAGGATATGTATGAAAAGATAGAAATAGTATCAATTATGGCTGTGAGAACAACTCCGGCAGTGGAACTATATCTTGTCCTATTAGCCTTCCTGTTGTAATTCATTTTTAGAAATTGTGACTGGTCATAACCTGGAAGAATCAGTGTTAGGAAATAGTGGAAAAATTGTGGGCCATAGGTGGCTCTGAGAAGAGCAAAGAATACCCTGAAAGATACTCTCGGTGTGATCCCACTCACCTCTACACACTGAAGGCAATTACTGTGAACTCCTGTGACTCTGCCTGGAAATGTTTTCCTTGGCTATTAAAATATGCCTTGCCCATGTTCAAGACAAGTTGAAAGGGCAGGGAGTCAGTTTGCTTGAAAACAGACCTCAACCAATGTTAGAGGAGTGAGTAGTGAAATGTGCCAGCTTTCTCCCACCTAGTCTGGGATACCTCCGAGGCCTGTTCTTTATTGTCTCCTCAGTTGTTAGTGAAACTGGTCCCAATTACTCATGGTCATGATTGGCTAGATTACGTATCTTTTAGTTGCTTACTCCCCTTCCTTGGCTTACACCCTTGTTTCCTTACCTCCTCCCTGACCCCTCAGAATCACTTTCCAAAGAGCTACTTGCATCCAAATCCTCAGGCCAAAAGCAGCTCTTGGGGAATACAATCCATTATACTATTTATTAATGGATCCCAATATATGCTTCAACGGGCATTGTAAAAAAGTGAAGCAAACGTAGAATTTCCAGTATCTGTGCTAGGACAATTGAGCATCATCTGAAAAACCAAAAACAAAGATACTTGTTTCTGAAAAATTCAATTCCAAATGGACCAAGAATTGAACTCTGAGTAGAAAACCTTAAAAATGTGAAAGAGAGAATATAGGACAATATCTTTATTCCATTTTCAAGGAGAGTGGGGGGGGGAATATTTCATAGACATGTCCCAAATTTTGAAAATCAGGAGGAAAAGACTCACGGTGGGAGAAGATACTCACAACACATGACCAATAGCCCAGAACACATTAATAATTCCAGCGACTCAATAAGAAAGTGGAAAAAAATATCCAAAGGAAAAACGGGTAAAAAAACTATTGTGGAAACTTGGGTGGCAAGCACCAATAAAAAATACCCCTAATCCAAATCTTGTGACCTCACAGTATACATGCAGTGTTTTAAACCTATTGCTGTAATGATTTGAATCACTTACTTTCTTGGCTTTCTGCTGAAAACTTCAGAAGTAAATGAGGTTCCACTATGTGGACTTACTTTATAGAAATTATACAGTAGGAAAATTCTTATTTTTACAGTAAAAATGTCTCCTGAAGCTTTTAATAGAGACATTTTCAAACTGTTGAACAATATGGCCAGTTCTAAGTAAAAAAAGAAATCTCCCAAATGTAATACATATTCTGATTTAAAAGAAAATGGTACTTATAAACTGAGTGATAGAAACATCTGTTGCCATAGTGGTAAGTGAAACAGAGTATTGAGTTGTCAGAATCTTTTTTTGTTACAAATGTTAACAGCCCTTCATCCTGTTATAGTATCTTTAGAAGTGTATTTTCAGCTTTCATTGTATTATGAAACATTTCATATCTTTGCCTTCCTTTAATAGCTAATAAGTACCTTGAGTTAATAATACACTGTCTGATCTTCCAAACAGAGATTCTACCTTTCTAGCGCAGATAAAGTCTTACACCGAGATTCAGTAATTCCAAATAAAAGAAATACTACTACGAGGCGTAAGAAACTTCAATAACTTCTTAATTCCTAAAAACAAATCCCAAAAAACTTTTTTCTAGCACAACAGATATTTGTTATGCATTCCAAAACCACCTTCTTAGAAAAAACATTCCAGCACATTTGTTTCATTTATCATCTTACAAAGAGAGAAATGGTATTAATTCTCAGCTTCAATAGAAGATGATTTTAAGCATAATAGAAACGTGGTGGTCAAACATCAAGTCTTCAAGGAAAGTGAAACATGCCCTTTAGACTTACGACTTTTAACATCGCGCTCTTGTCAAGGAGGTTTTGTTTATCTGTTTGGGGATGCTGTCATGGTGGTAGTCTACTTATAGTTTGAGAATCCTTGTCTTGAAGTTTTACATGTTATCTGGCTGTCTCCAAACCAAAACTCTGTATAGCGATTTCATCTGTCCTAGTTTATAGAAATACACCACAAAGTCATTTTAAGAAATGTTTCATACATAACAGGCTATAGGTGCTATGGTTTGGAAATGGTTTATGCCAACCAAAACTTATGTTAAAACTTAATGGCCAGTGTAACAGTGTTGGGAGGTAGGGCCTATAATAGGTGATTTGAGGTCCTTAAAAATGAATGAATGCCTTTCTCAGGAGACTGGATGAGGTACCACAATACTGGTTTAGTTCTCACAGGAATAGATTTATCTTCACAAAATGAGTTGCTATAAAACAGGTCAGCCTCCTATGTTTGCTTCCTTTCTCTCTCTGTACACACCCATTTCTATTTCCATATTTATGCTATATTATGACACAGCATGAGAAGTTCACCAGAAGCCAACCAGAGGCAGCTACCTTACCTTGAACATCCCAACCTCCAGTACCATAAGCTAAATAAACCTTTTTTTCTTTATAAATTATCTAGTCACAGGTATTTCATTATACTATAAAAGCAAAATACAATCTTGGGACCCCAAACTCACTATGCCCAAGGGAAAAGTTAAACTTGGAAACTGAGTCATGCAAAAACAGCCTTCCTTTTGTTCCCAGATAGCTGTAATTTCATATGCTTACTTTATTGTATGTAAAAATGTAGATTTACTGAGCTGCAAACCAATGTATAATTTAGTATTTCCACGCTCCTTTCTTTTTAGATGTAAACTGTAGATTTACTGAGTACTCATCAGAGCCTCACAAGAATGTAACCACTTGCTCCATTCCATTGCTTACCCTCCCTCCTTTTTGTTTTTTCCTTTTTTCTTAGCCTCTCACTTGCTGTGCCCCTTTTAAGTAAGTGCTGTCTTTGGAAAAACAACACAAGACAGAGATCTTACTGCAACTTGCGTACTTTTTTTTTTTTCCCTCAGGCATGTCCTCAACCTTCGCAAAATAAACCTCTAAATTGATTGAGATCTGCCTCAGCCACTTTCTGGTTTAGAGTAGCAACAGAAAATAAACTAAGACAGAAAATTGGTACCTAGAAGTGTGGTTGCTTCTTTAGTAATACCTTAAAATGTGAAAGTGGCTTTGGAACTGGGTAATGGGTAGAGGTTAAAAGAGAAAGCCTAGAATGCCATAAATGGAGTGGTAGGGGTCATTCTTTTGAGGGCTTAGAAGACAAGAAGATTAGGGAAAATGACAATTCTTAGACATTACTTAAGTGCTCATGATCAGAATGCTGATAGAACTGTGGACGGTAAAGGCCATTCTAATGAGGTCTCAGAGGGAAATGTAAAACGTCTTACTGAGAACTAGAGTAAAGGCCATCCTTGTTATACAGTTGCAAGGAACTTGGCTGCACTGGGTCCATGCCCCAGGGCTTTGTGGAAGGTGGAACTTCAAAGTGATGAAATAGGATATTTTTATGGAAGGAATTTCTAAGCAAAATATAGGAGGAGCTGCATGGTTACTTTCAACTGTGTACAGTGAAATGTGACAGCAAAGAGAAGCAAGGAATAAAGATGTGAGAAATTCGCAGTCGGTCCATGTAAAGAACAAAAAAGCCTGTTGAGGATAATAAAACAAGTGTATATCCAAGACAGCAGTTACTAAAGAGAATCATAGTGATATAAGGGAGCCAGAGGCTATTGATCAAGACAGTCGGAAAAATACCCCAGATGTATTTCAGAGATCTTCTAAGTTGCGGCTCCCATCACAGGCCTAGAGACCCGGGAGGAAAAAAATAATTTTGTGTGACAGGCCCAGGGTACCCTCCACAGCCTCACTGACCAGGGCTTCCTCAATACTCTGCTCCTTGCATCCCAGCACAACACTCTTCAACTGTTACAACTTGGATTCAAGTTATTCTAGGTGCCTCTCCCAAGCATACAGGCTGTAAAATTCAGCAGCACCACCCACATCATGGCTTTCAGTAGGCCCAGATAGAGCTTGTGCATCTCTGGAAGGTACAAGCAGCAAGTTTTGTTGGTGCTCATAGGGTGCAGACATGCAGATTGCAAGAGCTGTAGAGACATGGTTTCCTCCACTTAGATTTCAAAGGATGTTGCAGAAAGCCTGTGAGCCCAGGCAGACACACACTGGAGGGGCGGGGCCTCCACAGAGAGTCTCCTCTAGAATACCCAGTGGAGTGATGGGAGTGAGGCTACCACCCTCAAGATCCAGAACCATAAAGTCATTGGCAGTGTGCAATGCCATCCTGGAAAGCTGTAGGCACCAGTGTGCAACTGCAGCCTGAGAAGAGCCATTTAGACTGAGCCCAGCAAAGCCATGTGAGCAGGCCTTCCCAAGGCCTTGGTGGCCCAACCTCCACCCCAGTCTGTCCATGAGGTGGTACACAGAATGAAAGATTATTGTGGGATTTTAATATTTAATGTTTGCCCTGCTGAGTTTTAGACTTGCTTTGGGCCAGTTACTCCTTTCTTTCTGCCTCTCTTTTTTGGAATGGTAGTATTTACCCTATGCCTGCTCTGTCATTGTATTTTAGAAGTAGATAACTTGCTTTTAATTGTGCAGACTCGCAGCTGGAAGGGGTTTGCCTTACTTCTCAGATGAAACTTTGGAATTTGTACTTTTGAGTTGGTGCTAGAATGTGTTCAGCCCTTTAGGATTATCGGGATGGAATGATTGTATTTTGCATGTGAGAAAGACATGAGTTTTGGGTGACTGGGGGCAGAATACTAGGGTTCATCCCCACCACAACTCTTGTTGAAATTTAATTGCCTAGGTAAAGGTGTTGAAGGGTGAGGCCTTTAAGAAGTAACTAGGTCACTAAGATGGATTAACATCTTTCTTGTGAGCCTTGGTTCATTGTTGTGAAAATGGATTTGCTCTCACAACAGTGGGTTGTTTAAAGTAGGTCAGCCTCCTTTGTCCCTCCCTTTCTTGTCACTTGTGCTTGTTTCCCTTTCCACTTTTCTGTCATGCTGTGAAGCAACACAAGGACCTTGCCAGACACCACCACCATGCCATTGGATATCCCAGACTCCAGAATCATAAGCCAAATAAATTCTCTTCTGTATATATTATACAATCTTAGGTATTCTGTTATAGCAACAGTAAAATGGACTAACACAATAGGTAAGAAACAATTTATGGCCAGACCAAATTGTTCTTTGTTGCTGTTAATTTCTAATTTCAGGTTCTTGATATTAGAACCCGCCATGCATAACAGGTTCAGTTAGACCCCATAAACCTCCACTAAGTAGTTGTTGAAAACTAAACTGGATTTAACAGATATTACCTGTCCGGATAATCTGTGCTGTGCGGTTGGTGCCACAAGATATTCTGGAAGTAAAAAGGCAATTATTTTGTGAACCAATAATTAAAGTTCTATTTTTGTCTGTATTTCAAAAGTTTTAGGAGGCAGACTGCTTAATATATTTGATTTATATTGATTATATAAAGTATTGTTAGTATAATTATATATTAATATGCATATTCACATTCACATTTCCAAAAATGGAAAGTTAGTAAGCAGTAACCAGGGCTGCATGTCAAATGTAAATGAATGACAAATTCGTGTATGTGGATTTTTTTCTTTCTTTTTTTTTTTTTTTTTTTTGAGACGGGTCTCGCTCTGTCACCCAGGTTGGAGTGCAGTGGTGTGATCTTGGCTCACTGCAAGCTTCGCCTCTCAGATTCATGCCATTCCCTTGCCTCAGCCTCCCGAGTAGCTGGGACTACAGGTGCCCCCCCACTACACCCAGCTAATTTTTTTTGTATTTTTAGTAGTGACAGGGTTTCACCGTGTTAGCCAGGGTGGTCTCGACCTCCTGACCTCGTGATCCCCCTGTCTCGGCCTCCCAAAGTGCTGGGATTACAGGCATGAGCCACTGTGCCCGCCCAAATGTGATACATGTTTTAAGAGATTTAATTTTAAAACTATGGTTATTCAAGTTAAACAATAAAAAAATTCAGTACTCTAAATATTTATTTTTATATATTTTTAAAATCAGACTTATCTGCATAGGATAAGAATTCTGTATTATTCTGGGTTTTGCTATTGCAAAATAGCACATTCCATCCATTTATACAATATATGAGCATTTTTGAGGTAAATTACACCCCCCTAAATAATATATGCTTTCAAGATTAAGCAAATACGGTTGATCAGAAAGCACACAATATTATAGCACAAAGGATCCTCTCATTTAAAAGCAGAGAAATCAGTATCCACGGAGGGAACTCCCCATTTCCCACCTCTGTATCATTATAATGTATTTCATTCTGACATGTATTTTTGACATGTATTTAATTTCTTTCCATATAACACATTTTTTCACAAATACAGATAAAAATATGTATTGAAAATCATCTATGTCTAGTCCAAGATTAAAAAAAAAAACAGAGGAAAACAAAATAAACAGAGTAGTTGCCCTGTAGAGTTTCGTAGGATAAAAAGAACACAATTATAAGTATAGTCATTCTTTACTTTCACTGGGGATTAGTTCTAGAGTTCCTCACCATGGATATCAAAATCTTCAGATGTTCAAATTCCTTAAATAAATGGCATAGTATTTGCACATAAACTATGCATATTTTCCCATGTAGTTGAAACCATTTCTAGATGACTTATAATACCTAAGGTAAATACTGTGTAATTGTTAGACAATACCATTTTATTCGTACTTTATTCCTGTATTGTTATTTTGTTTTTCTCTGAAAATTTTCAATTCACAGATGGTTTAATTGCCAATGCAGAACCCACAGATGTGAAGGCCTGACTGTATTTGTAATTATGAGCTCTGTTAAGTGTTATAAAGGAAAATAATGTACTATGAGATCTCATTGAGATTTGAAGTCTGAGTGAACAGAAGTCAAACAGAAAAAGATGGAGAAATGCAGAAAGAAAGCGCTAGGAAAAGCTTTAAGTAGGAAGAGGCATGCTGTATTAAAGAAACTAAAAGAAAATTGTAATGGCTGAAAAACACAGACTAATGGGAAGAGTTGTGTGAGATTATCCATGGCCTTAGGCTTTTCCTAAAAGCAATGAGAATTAAGGCAACAAGGATTTTAACACCGTGAAACTGTAAAATCAGGTTTACATTAAGTATAGGAGACACACTTGAGATAGGGAGTAGCAGTTGTAAAGGAGACGAGTGAGGGGACTTTTACATGTTCTGGGAAAAAGATGTTAGTAGTCTTAGTAGACTTAGTAGAAGTGATAGAAGAAATGGAAATGAAAAATCTTATAATGTTTGGAAAAGAAATCTTCATGTCTTAGTGATCGATGATTGTGAATGAGCTAGGGGGAAATATCAAAAGAAGGATCCTATGATCCCTAACAATGCCACAAAATGGATCGTGGTTCCATTCACTGAGCATCCGAACCTGGAAGAATATCCTTAGGGCAGATAAATTATAAAATTATATGTATTTTTTTGTTATTTTATTTTATTTATTTATTTATTTTGAGAGGGAGTCTGTGTCGCCCGGACTGGAGTGCAGTGGCGCGATCTCGACTCCCTACAAGCTCCACCTCCCGGGTTCATGCCATTCTCCTGCCTCAGCCTCCCGAGTAGCTGCGACTACAAGTGCCCTCCACCACGCTAGGATAATTTTTGTACTTTTAGTAGAGATGGGGTTTCATCGTGTTAGCCAGGATGGTCTCGATCTCTTCACCTCATGGTCCACCTGCCTCAGCCTCCCAAAGTGCTGGGATTACAGGCGTGAGCGACCACGCCTGGTCCCTAAAATGGTATTTTTCAAAGTTAAATTTGAGGTGCAATTGTGACATTTCAGAAGAAATATAAAAAATGTAGTTGAAGATACAGGTCTACATACCAAGTAAGAAATCTACATGGTAAATAAAAATCTGGGAATAATTGGTACAGAGATATTCAAAACATAATAAATGAGATCAATTAAAGGGGAAATATTGAGTAAGAGGAGAATGGAAATTTCCATGCTGAATAGTTAGGGAAATAAGCAAGAAAAAGCAGAGATTCATGAGAGTAGCCAAATAGGAAGAAAGCAGAAGTATATGGTGAAATTTAAGTGGAATTCAGTATTTCAAAAAAGCAGAAATAATTTTTGACAAATTTTCCCAAGAGATAAAGTAAGTTAGTTTGAAAACTGTTCATCAAATTAACACATGGAAATCTAGAAAAATGTAGTAAGAGTTTTCTTACAGGTTTTCTTTAATAGATTTTTTTAAACAAAAAGCCAAATTATTGTAATTAGACCCATCTAGTACAGAAACAGACATAAAGAAATGGACAAATAGGGTATTCAATCAATACTTTTTCTTTTTTAGAGAAAGATAGGGTGATAAGTGGATAAACAAGTTGACTGAACAAATTTCTTTTTTTTTTTTTTGAGATGGAGTCTCGCTCTGTCACCCAGGCTGGAGTGTGGTGGCACGATCTCAGCTCACTGCAACCTCTGCCTCCCAGGTTGAAGTGATTCTCCCACCTCAGCCTCCCAAGTAGCAGGGATTGCAGGCACGCACCACCATACTCAGCTAATTTTTTATATTTTTAGTAGAGACAGGGTTTCACCATTACAGCCAAGCTGGTTTTGAACTGCTGACCTCAAGTGATCCACCCGCCTCGGCCTCCCAAAGTGCTAGGATTACAGGAGTTAGCCACCACACCCTGCCTTGTTCTTAATTTTTAACCTGTGGAAGGATTCAGAATGTATAAGTGCCGATTCAAATAATCAAGTAAATGTTCGGAAAAAAAAAAAAAAGACAAAAAAATAAAGTAATAGTTAATAGTATCAGGTCCCTGACAGGTAGAAGTGATATCAAACATTCTCCCAAGATAGAGTTCTAATTATTCCTTTTCTACATATTCTCTCTTCTCTTGTCTGATCTCAGAATAACATATTTACCTTAGAAGTTATTTATATGACTTATTATCTACAGTAGCAGTTATCAAGTATTTTTGTTTCAGGAAGCCTTTAAACTAAAGAACTGAGTACCCCAACAACCTTTTGCTTTTAGGGATTAGAGCTATCAATATTTAATACATTAGTAAGACTAAGAAATGTTAAAATATAATTTATACTTTTATATTTAAATAAATGTATCATATGTTAACATAAATACCATATTTGAATGAAGAGTCAATGTATTTCCAAACAATCATTTAGTGAGAAGAATTGCACATTTTTGCAAAACTCTGTCTGGATTAACATAACAGAGCTGTTTGCTCATATCTGCTTCTGCATTCATGATATTAATAAACGGTTTCGGTGAAAGCGTATGAAGAAACTGGCCTCATATAGACCTTTTCTTTTTTTTTCTTTTTTTTTTTTTTTGAGACAGAGTCTTGCTCTGTCACCCAGGTGGCGCGATCTCGGTTCACTGCAAGCTCCGACTCCCAGGTTCACGCCATTCTCCCGCCTCAGCCTCCCGAGTAGCTGGGACTACAGGCACCCACCACCATGCCCGGCTAATTTTTTTTGTATTTTTTAGTGGAGACGGGGTTTCACAGTGTTAGCCAGGATGGTCTCCATCTCCTGACCTCGTGATCCACCCGCCTCGGCCTCCCACCCGCCTCGGCCTCCCAAAGTGCTGGGATTACAGGCGTGAGCCACAGCACCCTGCCACACAGACCTTTTCATATCATTATTAGTATTTTTCTTTGATACTACACCAAATGTGACAAATCAAGGTGAATTTCAATATGGAACATGAAAGCACTGTCAATGAACTTTTATTCTGTGTTGCCTTAATTACCATTTTTCTATGTGCAATTTGGGACTTTTTACTTGATTCATGATTTTGTAACGTCATGCGTTGGTCATTTGAGACTTATTGGGTCACCGAGTTATAAAATATCTAAAAAATTATCATGTGTTAGCAATGCCACTGATCTTAGAAAAATCGTTAAGTACTGGGAAGCTACCAGGCTCATGGTGCTATATGCAAGTTTTTCTAAGTTCTATTTTTTACCTGAAAGCTTCAGTTTTATCACTGGCAATAAATACTGTCGGTTTTATTCCTTTAAGTGATAGAGTCAATTTGTTTATTTTGAGAAAACATCCCCTAAATACTCAAATCTGAATTAAACTCTGCCATTCTTTAAGGTTAAATGATGTTCCATTAAAACAAAATGGCTACTTTAGTTCCCCAAGAATTGCACTGTCCTTGTAGATCCCCACTTTACTGTGGTAAGGAACCAAAGTGCTGTTTATATATACATTTTGTTACACAGAATACTTAAAAGAATCCAAATTTAATGAAATTTAAAACTTATACTTCTTTATAAGGACATTCTCTCAAGCAAAACTTTTTTTTTTTTTTTTGAGACAGAGTTTTACTCTTGTCCTCCAGGCTGGAGTGCGATGGCACAACCTCAGCTCACTGCAACCTCCACCTCCCAGGTTCAAGCAATTCTCCCGCCTCAGCCTCCCAGTAGCTGGGATTACAGGCGCCTGCCACCACAGCTAATTTTTGTATTTTTAGTAGAGACGGAGTTTCATCATGTCAGCCAGGCTGGTCTTGAACTCCCAACCTCAGGTGATCCTCCTGTCTCAGCCTCTGAAAGTGGTGGGATTACAGGTGTGAGTGACCACGCCTGGACTTTTTTTTTTTTTTTTTTTTTTCTCCTGCAAGAGCAGACCTTGCCGGGTGTTTGCCAGAACAAACAACAATGAAAAAATAGCAGAGCTGGCAGTAAAGAATATACTGACTACTACTGGGACCCTTTGCTGTCATTGCCTTGACTTCTGCCAAGGCACCAGCACTTTTACCCATCATGACTTTGTTTCATTGGTGCAAGTATCACCACAGTGAAAAAGGAAAATAGCATCTTATTTTATGAAGAAAATAGTTGAGACCTCTCAATTCCTTTTGAAAACGTCGCAGAATCCCAGGGATTCATAAACTATAGAGTATACTGCTGGTATACAGCATTCATTCTGCAGTTGAACCTGGATGCTTTCAAAATCCTTCAAATGCTTTTGAACCACTCTCCTCCACATTTTTTAAATTAAATTGATCTTTTTTATGAATCTATGTTGTTTTATAAGACTAGCCTGTTTCTTTTAAAATACTTCAGTTCTTTCTATTACTATTCTTAGTTGTAACATGTTTTTACTCAAAGTGTTCAAGAAACTGTCAACTGGACATATTTATTTTAGAAACTTTCTGCATTCCGAAGTGAGTCTGTATGACTGCAAATTATTCAAAGCCCTATGTGCTGAATAGGTAGCACTTATATAAGAAATATTTGCCTCGTTTAATTCCTTTCTGTCAACTTGCTTCTATTCATATAGACAGTTCATTTCCATTTATCTCTGTGAGAGCTCAATTGTCTTTGATGACTCAGCATTTTAAAAAATCAAAAGAGAAAACATGTGTCATTCATTTTGACAAATTATAAGAAATAAAATGTATGAGATGAAAATGAAGACCATTTCCTGGTGAGACACTTTCCAAGAGCAAAGTTTAAAACAGAACTACTACTCTTGTACTGGGGAAACAGATCCTAATTGCTGTGTGTCAGGGGACAGAGCAGCTTTTTCCCCAAAGATTAAACGGATATGGATATGATTCTTAAGGGAATCTAGAATGAGCAGTGGCTCCATCTCCTCTTCTGCTTACAACTCCTATCTGTCATTTTCCTCCCAGTAAATACTGGAAATGGACAGAAACTTGCTTGCATTACAACTAAAGTAATGAAGTAAGGAAATCCGTGTCTTCATTTAAAATGTTTTACTCAAACTAAAGCAGTCTCTGCAAATTTACCCTGAGAGTTTCCTGGTTGCTTTAAAATGCCCTTTTGTATCCATTTATTTGTTGCAACTAATGGTGATTCAATATCAAACACTATCATAGGTACTCTAGGGATATAAAACTGAATATAACTGTGCCTCTCTCTGTAATATATTTATAAATTAGTGGAAAAAATAAGATATATTCACATGTTGCTAAATTACTAAAAAGCAACTCATGATACATTCTCTAAGGGTGAGAGATAGAGCTAAAAATGAATGTAAAATGAGTGAAGGTGACATTTTTAACTGGACTCTCAAGGGGGGAAAGATTTTAAGAGGTTGTGAAAATTACGCATGCACTCCAGGTATAAATGAAATACGAGCTATAAAAGACACAAAAGAAAAATAATATGTAACAGTCAAAGTGTGCTTGACAGTTGGCAATGAACTCAGTTAATTGGATCCAATTTACAGGGGCTTAACAGAGTAGAAAGAAACTGAATTAACATCAGAGAGTTGTGCTTCAATTTAGGTTATACCACTTACGGTTATGTGAATTGGACACAGCCCTCTATCTTTTTATGTCTCAGTTTTTCATCTGCAGAATTAGGATTATGAGCCCTGCCTTTCCTACATTGTTAGAATCAAATAATACATTCACAAATGCATAACAACTACGAAATAATATGCTTCGTAGATTTTTAAATTTTTTTATTTTTATTTTTTTGAGACGAAGTCTCACTCTCTTTCCCAAGCTGGAGTGCAGTGTCCTGATCTCAGCTCACTGCAACCTTCACTTCTCGGATTCAAGTGATTTTCCTACCTCAGCCTCCTGATACGTGCGACTACAGACATGCGCAATCATGTCCAGCTTATTTTTGTATTTTTAGTAGGGACGGGGTTTCGTTACGTTGGCCAGGCTGGTCTTGAACTCCTGACCGCAGGTGATCCGCCCACCTCAGCCTCCCAGAGTCTTGGGATTACAAGTGTGAGCCACCGCACCTGGCCATTGTGTATTTTATAACAATTTTTAAACATTTATTTTTTATTTAGATTTTATTATAACTGGCTGAAATTTATACATCAAAATTTAGTATTTGTCAGAGTTGAAAATGGAAACTAGGAGAACAAACTAGAATATGCATTACATAGTTTAGAGCAGCACTAATAAAAATTTCTGGAATACTGGAAATATTCTATATCTATGTTGACCAATACAGTGGCAAGTTGCCACATTTATCTCTTCAGAGATTTGAAATACGGTTACTGCAACTGAAGAACTGTTTACTTTTTCTTAATTTTAATCAACATAAACTAGATTTAAGCACTACATGTGGCAACTGGCTCTTGTATTAGTGCAAGTTTCAAAAATGGTACCTATAAGAAAAAATTTTTAAAAATGACTAAACTTATTACTAACATTTCTACTGAGTCTAAGATTTCAAAGTAAAAATGCTAATCACAAATCTCCTACAGGCAAATGAAGTCATTATTTTAAATAGCCACTGACTATGGAAGATCACTTAAAATGTAGTATGTTTTTAATTCACGGAGAAAAGCGATGATGGAATTACTTTACTTTTTCATGCAAGAAACAAATTTCTGGATGAAAAATGTGGATTACATATTATTAACAAAAAAAGACTGAAAAATTATTTCCAATACATGGGACAAATACAATGCTAATTGCCTAAAAGTATACAATATCATTATTCAATAAGAAAAAATTATAACCTAATAATAATGAGATGTAGGGCATGAATAGGAAAAGAAATATAACTGGGAAGTAAACATTGAATATGTGATCAGTATGACTTATTTTACTTTTTAGATAGAGATTTCACATTTCGGGGAGTGAATGTTGAAGATGTCTACTAACCGGGCCAATCCACACATTGATAAAAAGCATGTAAATTTACGTAGCCTTTTAAGCAAACAATTTCGCAAAATAAATTAAAATAGAAAGTGTATTTTTTAATTAAACAAAAACTATAATTCTTGAGGTTCGTTTAAAAATCTATTTGCACAGATACAGACACAAATAGGAATGAGATATTCATTTAAGATTGCTTATAATAGTAAAACTGAAAATGATGAAAATATATATACAAATATCAACATATAGCCAAGATATATTCTTAAGTTCAAACTGCTGAATAGTTTGCTCATACTAGAGATACGTCAAATGAACATTTGTTCAGATACTGAATTGCCAATATTAAAATTACTATTCAAAGCTGAGGCCAAATAATACCAGCCTTCTGAGATGACAATATGAACTTTTATCACAAATTATTACCATAACTCTTTAATTTCAAACTTCAGTTGTCAATTTTTTTAAGTTTGACAGAGTACAGACATAATTATTTCAGTCTACTCTAACTTGACCCTATGTACTATAATTTTGCTCATTTTCAAATGAGATCAGTAAAGGAGGAAAGTTTTGAATCGTTAATTTATTCTTCTCTAAGACTTTCTTCTCATCTTTATCCTTATGATTTTTTCTTCTGATCAAAAGTAATTTATATTGTACATGGTTTTGAAAATCTTACCCCTCACAGAATCTGAAAGGAGAAAGTTGACATTATACTCTTAGTTTGTCCCCCCAATTGGTAAAGAATCCTCAATTTTTTTATTAAAAGATTCATGGCCTATACAAAAACTAAGTTTATTTTGTTTAATGTGATGAATGATAGAATATTCAATAATTCTACACAAGTTTCAATGGTGATATGACCTAAGCTTTATTATTGCTGTCTATATTTTCATTTAACCTCATAAACCTTGACTCAGAAAGGAAATTCTATTCCTAAGTTTTCTGCCTAATCCCACCTCTCTTTTTCTTTCTCTCTCTCTATTTTCTTTCTGGTTTACTTAGCTATTATTAGTTAAGTAACTGTGTCTTTTAGTTTACCTATCTACTTGAAATTTAATCATCATTTTTGTACTTAAAAGTATCAACTTCTGCAATCACCATGAATTCTTGTATCATTTTGCAATAATAACATCTTGCAGCAATAAATATTTAACTGATAGAATTCCAAGCCTAAAGCATCCAAGAATATTTAACTCCTAATTTCATCTAGGAAGTTTAGAAAAATTGAAAGTGAACATTTGTAGATGAGCAATAAGTCTGATTGTTATGAATCATTCCTGTTTAATTAGGCATGTTAATCAATTTTCATTGATCACTGATAAGATACAAGTTTGAGAATGTCAAAAATGACACTGAAGTCGTTATTCCAATACTGACTTTCCAAAGCCAAGAATGATTCAAAGCTTAATAGAAGATTTTTGTTAAGCACAAAACTGAAGCCAAATCTTGGTGCCTGATAGAGAGTTAGGTAGTAAAATAGATGTCAGATAAATACATGATAGCAAGATACATGAAATTGTACGATTAGAAAAATGCTAAGTAAGTATATAAAAGTATTTTAGCATGAGTAAGTAAAAATGCTGAATAAGTATATAAAAGTATTTAGCATGACTGTAGTTAACTATGAGGCAGAATTGAGAGTATGGGAGCAGAGGGGTGCTGTTAATTTTTTGCTCATATCTTTCTGTACTATTTTTGTTTTTTAACAATAAAAATACTTTATAGGCCAGGTGTGGTGGCTCACACCTATAATCCCAGCACTTTGGGGAGTTGAGGCAGGTAGATCACCTGAGCTCATGAGTTTGAGACCAGCCTGGCCAACATGGCAAAACCCACATCTCCACTGAAAATACAAAAAAAAATTAGCTGGGGGTGGTGTCACGTGTCTGTAATCCCACGTACTCCAGAGACTGAGGCACAAGAATTGTTTGAACCTGGGCAGCAGAGGTTGGCAGTGAGCTGAGACTGCAGCACTGCACTCCAGCCTGGGTAACACAGCAAGACTTCATCTCAATAAAACAAACAAAAATTATATATGAAAATATAGAAATATGCTATCGGATAACTCACATTTGGTAATTTTTGTGAAGAAAAAATTATTAATTTTATTAATATACATTTAATAATACTTAGTGACAACAGAGAAAGTCAATACAAATTAAGCTAAATTCTAGAGAGATAAGACTATATTCAGTTACAGTATAATGAGACTAAACATAAGCTGCAATCTGTGTCTGTCTTTAGAATAAGACTAGCCAAGAAGATACTGGAATACTAGAAGCTTAGGGAGACAGTGATGGTGGTTAATTTTATCTTCACTGCTAGATTATAACTTGGAGACAATTTTGAGTCAAGCTCTTTCCTTTGTTAGTATCTTTCTCTGCTTCCCAAGAGAGGTTTTACTGGGTATATGATATTATTGACAAAATACTTATAAGTGACTGTCTTCTGTCATGGTCACAGAGAAATGAAAGGTTCCTTTTTCATTTATCTATTCACAGAACCCATGGAAATTCTGTTCCTGGAAATGGGCATTTTACTTTAGAATGTGACTTCACAATATTCAGACTAATGAGTCCATCTTTTTGGATTCATAATTAAACCGGAAAAGTCAATATATAGTTTGGAGGAAATTTCACAGTGTTGGCACATAATAAGGGCTCAAAAATTTTTGTTGAATAATACATTAAGAATTCAGTAGCACTAATATTTTCTATTCATGCATTTTATTAAATTATCTCAATTCACAAATCAATTGTAAATCACTGAACTACTTTACAAAAATTGATTTCATGTTGGTTTTCTACATTAATTATAATTGTTTTATAGAAGAGCTTAAAGTAGTATAGAGGCAAAAATGTGTATCATAAAAGCATTCAATGTGTTCAGTAGTCTCTGCTTCCTACCTTCCCTGTGATGTGTGTGTTTGTCACTTTGTTGAATTCAAGGTCAAAATATAAGAGGCAATCCTAGGCCAGTCAAAGAATGTATGACTACTTTCACTTCTGCCACTTCAACTACAAAAACAGTCAAAGTCTGAACAACTGTAAGAGTCAAAGTCAAATTATACAATCTCTTACTAGGAAAAAAAAAGATAAAAAGTTATTGAATCCAGCACTACACCCATTGGTAGAATCTTTTACTGTTAGAACTAATTATTTTACGCAGATGCAAGGAATGATTACTATCTCTAGAGCTGTAACGTAGATACTAATTAATATTGTAAAGTTGAAATATTGTAGGGTTGCAGGACAGAATTCTTCTTTAGAAGGTAGAAAGCTGGGAATAAACATTTCCTACTCCAATAACACAAGACAGCTGAAGAACTAAAAACATTTTAACTTTCCTGGAGCCCATCAGAGGGCTACAGTTTCAAGGCAAACGAGTAAACTCTATGGAAAAGCAGGACCTACTAAGGGGATGAGGCATGAGCATTGGTTCACCTGAGCAGAACACAGAAGGAAGGGAAGCCAGGTACCATAACCACATAAGAAGAATTCGGTTACAATGTTTGATGGGTTGCTATGGAAGGAGTGTTTCAAGGAATCATACGAGAAGCTAGAACCTCTTGAGGGATACACACAAAACGATGTTCACTCACTCACAGGCTGCTCTCCACAGACCAACTCCAAGTGGGCGTAAGAAAGATTAGGCAGGGAGCAGTGGCTCATGCCTGCAATTCCAGCATTTTGGGAGGCTGACGTGGGCAGATCACGAGGTCAAAAGATGCAGACCATCTGGCCAACATAGTGACACCACGCCTCCACTTAATATACGAAAATTAGCCAGGCGTGGTGGTGGGCGCCTGTAGTCCCAGCTACTTGGGAGGCTGAGGCAAGAGAATGGAGTGAACCCAGGGGGTGGAGCTTGCAGTGAGCCGAGATTGCACCACTGCACTCCAGCCTGGGCGACAGAGTGAGACTCTGTCTCAAAATTAGGACAGCATGTGAGATCAGAGTCACCCTCTCATGGTGTAAGCCTGGAGGAGGGCAGCAGGGACTCCTGTGGGAAAGGTGACCCATGATTCTTCTCTAATGACGAGAGGGACCATAAGCTCTGTTGCACAGGTGAAGGCTCATTTCAGCTGGGGAAAGTATGAAACAAACAAAATAGTTACTCCTGGACACAAAACAGAAAACTGTTCTGTGGTCTCCAATCACTGTAGATGGGCCAGGAATTTCTGTGCCATACAAAGTCCACCAAATAAAGAAGGCATATTTTAGCTACCATTGAGAATAGATTTGCTGAGATTCATTGAGGGCAGATTCACTAAGAAGAGCCCAACAATGAGATGCCAGGATTGGGGGTCTTCCTAAGACAGGACAACAGAAAACTCCTTGCTTTCTGACAGGCCAGCAAGCATCAAGTAACTAGCAAGACAGCTACCCCTGGAGGAGGGGCAAGAAAGACATGGAAAGAGAGACCGTCTGACATGCACATACACAGAAAAGCCACAACTAAGGGTATTGAAGGAAAATTCTGATTCCATTTATGTGATATTTGGGGAAAGGCAAAACCATAGTTAGAGAAAATAAATCAACATTAGCCAGGGGCTTCAGATCAAGGGATTGGTTTAATAGAAAGTGTCCCAGGGGCACATTTTGTGACTATGGGAGCATCCTATATTTTCACTGTTTTGGTGGCTTCATGACTTTGTGTATTTGCTATTAACTCATAGTACCGTACATTAGAAATGGCTATTGTATGAACTTATGTTACATGTTATAATCTATGTTGTGTATGTTATACAATATACATTATACTTATACATGTAAATTATTATTAACTCTGACTTTAAAAAATTCTGAGTCAATGTAACATTGTTAAATATCTTCAGGCTGGGTGCGGCGGCTCATGCCTGTAATCCTAGCACCTTGGGAGGCCGAGGTGGGATGATCCCTTGAGCCCAGGAGTTCAAGATCAGACTCGCAATGTGGTGAAACCCCATCTCTACAAAAAAAATACAAAAATGAGTCGAGTGTGGTGGCACCTGCCTGTGGTCCCAGCTACTTGGCAGGCTGAGGTGGGAGGATCACTTGAGCCCAGGGAGGTTGAGGCTGCCGTCAGCCATGATCAGAGGAGGAGAAGTTTAAATGTAAGTAAGTTCCATATTTCAAAAACTATGATGAAATAATTAGATCGAGACCTCAAAATCGATGGGGACGTTTATCTTATAAATGAAAACTATCATTTGTAAAAGTCAGTCGGAACACTGAGCTACATGCCTGGTTCTTTCCATGAAATTAAGTCCTCCTGAAAGAAAAGGATTGGGAGATTTTAATAAACATTAAGAATACCTCATCCCCTGAAGAAGAAATTTAAGGGTGAAGAAAATGTGCTGATATTAATTCTCTTTAAATTATTTCATCTTTCTAGAGAGAAAGATACTATTTGATAATTCTCAATCAATTGCTTTACTATGCCCATTTTAGGCAGTCTCAAAGAAATAAAATACCTACAAATGAGACACATGATTGTCTGATAAATGATGCAACAATTCATCACTGCTCCTGGTGAAAGTCTCAAGGGAGTATTTTTCTAGTTTTATTTATTGGTCTTATCAGTGCATGAATGCTATTTGAAAGCTAAATGTTATTGAGAGACTCTATTTTATTACTTAAGAAAAGCGAACATAATCTGAGATTTCAGCATGATATGTTAGTTGTATTTCATTTTATTCCTGGGTACTAGTACTATATTCATCATACTTCTAAACTAGCCCCCCCACCCAAGATTTAGCTTATTTAATATCATTGATCCTCTCTTGCTCCCACTAATCAATTTACATCTATGGGAATGAAGTGGTTCCAAATTTTGGGCTCCGCATAGTCCTACACTTAGCTTCCTTATTGAAGTTGCCAGGTAAGCAAAACATGTTAGCTCGAACACCCAAGTAAGACAAATAAATGCTACATTCATCTCAGTGTTTCAGACATATGCATACTTTTTCGACTAGTACTACTGTTCAATAAACCTCAAATGCTTTCTGTTGGACCCTTTAATCAAATTTCGTCAATGTGTGCTTAAATGTTTCCAAACGTGTTAGTTCAATTTACAACCAAATTTGACCTCTGTCACACTGACTATTGGCACTGTTCAGTAAAAGCCTATGCACTTGAAAATTGTGTCATTTATCTCTGTTCCATTCCAGAGTAGCATTTTTCCATTTTCTTTTTAATTTTTTAAAGACTAGTACAGTGTCTATAATTTAAAAATCTCAGTTGTGTGTCTGCAACTGAGATTTTGAATTATAGAATTTTAGAACTAGAAACCATCAAAAGTTATGGAAATTCAGCATACATGCCTGCAACTGAAGTCTGATTTTTTTCAGTTTAGGCTTTATTACAGTAACATGAGAACTTTAAGGGTTTTTCAATAGTAGATTTAAATGGTCATGCCATTGAAACCTATGCCAGATATGGCCTTGAAAAAATAGGTAAGAAAATCATTTGGAGTGTGTGCATTCAGGTTACAGTTAACTTTTATAGTGAGTAACACAGGTGTACTGGCTCTGCCTCTAGTCAACAGCAACTAGGGCATATCTAGGTGCCTTAGACCACCTAGAATTCTGTTCGCCCTCTTGCATGACTGAAGTGTAACTAAAAATCTTTTGTGCTAAAATTCCTCACCAGAAATAAAACTATTCATTATTTCCTGAGCAGAAATAAAAATATTCATCCTTTCCTCAGCAGGTGTTTTTTAACAAATGTATTTTCAAATTAAAACTTGTTTTCTTACTAAATGCAACAAGAAGGGAAGAAGCAAAGGAGGGAGGGAGGAAGAAAGGGAGGGAGACATAGGAATTAGATATGAGTTGGAAATCCTGGGATGCCACTTTACTGACTGTAAAACTTAGTTCATTTTGTTTTTGTGACCAGGAATACCTTTCACGGTGTTATCCATTGTATAATAGCAACTGTTACGTGACCTCTTCCTTTTCTAGTCTGTATTTACTTAGATATACAGTACTTCTTTTTTTCTTTTCTCCTTTTTTTATTATTATACTTTAATTTCTGGGGTAGGTTTGTTACATAGGTATCCAAGTGCCATGGTGGTTTGCTGCACCCATCAATCCGTCATCTACATTAGGTATTTCTCCTAATGCTATCCCTCCCATAGCCCCCAGGCCCTGACAGGCCCTGGTGTGTGATGTTCCCCTCCCTGTGTCCATGTGTTCGCATTGTTCAACTCCCACTTATGAGTGAGAACGTGCTGTGTTTGGTTTTCTGTTCTTGTGTTCGTTTGCTGAGAATGATGGTTTCCAGCTTCATCCAAGGCCCTGCAAAGGACATTTTAAAAAGATATTTTAGAGACAGGCTCTCGCTCTGTCACTCATGCTTGAGTGCAGTGACACAATCATAGCTTACTACAGCCTCGAACTCCTGGGCTCAAGGGATTCTCTTGCCTCAGTCTCCTGAGTAGCTAGTTCTAGAATCACATGCCACCATAATGGTTTATTATTATTATTGTTATTATTATTACTATTTTGTAGAGAAGGGATATCACTATGTTGCCCAGGCTAGTCTCGAATGCTCAAGTCATCCTCCCACCTTACTTAGACTCCCAAAGTGCTGGGATTCCAGGTGTGAGCCACCGCACCTACCCTGTTATTTCTTAAGCAACACTTGGTGGCAATGAGGACACATGTAGTAGGGAGAGAACAGGAGGACAGAATGACAGATGGACAGATAGGCCTTCTCACCTTCTGAGGCCATTTGTCATAGAGTGGCAGAGAAGAAATCACTGTGGGGAACTTTGGAGTGGAGAGAAAATATGCTGTCCGTTTGTTTCAACACAAATGGAAAAAACTAATTGATGACACGGCTCCACGCAAGGAATGCACATCCTGTCTTCTTCACTCGATTCTCACGGGAGACGGCTGGCAAAGCTCATGGCATTAAGAAAGAAACAAAATATATAGGTTCTTTCCCAAACATGGCTACATTTTGTTTTATTTTGCTAAAGAATGCACTGTAATCTATACAGATTTGCAGTTTTCTCCTCTAAAAAAAACTGTTTGGAAAAAAAAAAATCAATGCTTCTCAGTAAGTGCTTTACATGTAAGGGGTCATTGTTTATATATATTTTTTTCTTTTTAAATAAGCATCTGCCCCGCTACTATCATTGAAAAGCTGTTTTCCACCTCAATTCTTTTAAGAACCCCAATTATAAAATCTGAAAATAAAATTTAGACTGCAGTGAACTGAAAGTGATGTTGGCTTCGGAAGCACTGTGGGAGTCAGCCAGTCTCCTTCTGTGAAATTGATCCCAGTTTCCTGGTACCTGTAAGCCCCTCAATCCTTTTCTATTTTTCATTTTTTCTTTTTTTCTTTTTTTGAACTCTAAGGTTTTTTCCTCTGCACCCAAACTCTACCTTCCCTTTTTGTAACAGCTGAGAACACCTTCCCTCATGTGTCACTCTTTCATTTTCTACTGTCAGACTTCAGGTACTTAAACATATGAAACTGCTTGTTTAAAAAGTCACAATTATACTTCTTCCCCATCTCCAAATCTTTTTCTCCTCCTCAACTGTGCAGGATTAATCATGTCCAAGTCTTACCTTCTTCAATATTTTCAAATACTTCACAATTCATTTATTATCTGCATTCCCCTTTCAGTATCCAGTGTAGCTTAGTAAGTGTAAGGACAGAGGGCAAGTGGAGAAAAGACATCTGAAAGTCAAACATCTTCTCCCTCCATCCATGCCACGTGCCAGAAATGTCTTCTGAGTCCACTGAGTAAGAATTCTCGCTTGCTATTGAAACTTCCTTTGCAAAATTTTCACTGAAGAAATTATGACACTGAAAGAAATCAGACCTAATCGACACCATCTTGCTTCTAACCTTTAAGCTGCCCTTGCTGATTCCTGGGCATAGGCTGATATAACTTTGAGAAGGAATTTAGTTCACAGTTTGACTCCGAAATAAAATGTATAATACCCGTTTCCCAAAAAGTTCCCCTTCTTGCCTGGGCATCAGTCTGCCCTTGCAGCACTAACAAATTAGTTACAAGATTAGAAACTACAGTGCAGTGGTCCTGCAGCCTCTGGCTCCAAGAATCTGAACATCCCCAAATTGGTCCTGGGGATAACATCACTATTGTAAAACCTAACATCAGTGCTTGAGATATTTTGCAGTCCCCGTAAGGGAGGAGACCACCCCTCATATTGACTTATGCCCAATTTCTGCCTCCAAAGAAAGAAGAAGTAAAAACTAAAAGGCAGAAATGAAATCCACAGGCAGACAGCCCGGCGCCGCGCCCTGGGCCTCGTAAAGATCCAGCCCTAACTGGTTCTGTTATCTATAGATTACAGACATTGTATAGGAATGTACTGTGAAAATCCCTATCATGTTTTGTTCAGATCTAATTACCAGTGCATGCAGCCCCCAGTCATGTACCCCCTGCTTGCTCAATCAATCACGACCCTCTCACACACACACCCTTAGAGTTGTGAGCCCTTAAAAGAGACAGGAATTGCTCAGTCGGAGAGCTCAGCTCTTGAGACTGAAGTCTTGCCAATGCCCCTGGCCGAATAAACCCCTTCCTTCTGTAACTCGGTGTCTGAGTTTTCTCTGCTGCTCGTCCTGCTACACCCGTACTCCATGAATCAGCTGACACTAGGCAGAGCAGTAGTCTGGCTCAACCAGTTCTGCCATCCCAGTCAGCAACAGAAGACAGCAAGAAAAACTCACTTCAACCACCTATGATTCCATCTCCAACCTGCCCAATCAGTACTCCCCACTTGCCAAGCCCCTACCCACCAAATTATCTTTAAAAATTCTGATCCCCCAATGCTTGGTAAACTGATTTGAGTAATAATAAAATTCTGGTCTCCTGCACAGGTGGCTCTGGGTGACTCACTCTTTCTCCATTGCAGTTCCCGTCTTGATAAACCGACTCTGTCTAGGCAGTGGCCAAGGTGAACCCATTGGGTGGTTATACTACAAGACTCCTCCTAATTAGTATTCTTTTGAATACCACCAGCTTCTACCCTTTTTCTGTGTGTGTGTGTGTGTGTGTGTATGTGTGTGTGTGTGTGTGTGTGTGACAGAGACACAGAGAGAGAGCAAAAGGGAGAAAGAAAAGACAGAGAGAAAGAGGAAAAAAGAGAAAGAGGAGAAGGAGGATGGAGAGAGAAACATCCAGAGAGGAATAGAGAGAAAGAGAGGAGGAATCAGAGAGGGATAGAGACACCAAGAGAGAAAGACAGACACACACACATAGAGAGAGAGAGGGACAAAGAAAAGCAGGAGGAGGAGGAGAAGAAGAAAAGAAAAAATATGAGGATAAGTGAACCTCAGCAATCACAATTTTCTCACTATGGCTAATAGTTGAAACAAAGTGATAAGAACATAAGTTGAAGGAGAATACCTTTCTCGTTGGCCCAGTCACTTGCAGTTTTAGCCAAAACACTAATGTTACTGTGTTGAGCTGCAAGGAGAGACGTCCCGGAGTGATTGGTTTTATGAGAGGATTTGCACACCCCCTCTAGGCAGAGGGAGGTTATGACATTCCAAACAAGAAATATGGTAGATTTAGTAGTGATATCATGTATTTTTTCTAGCTACACACTTAATCTCTTAGCAGCTAACATTTTCTTTTAAGATTGGCAGATACAGGAAGGGCTAGAAGCACATAAAATTTTCTTTCTTTCTTATCTACAGAACTTCCTAACTAACTCTATCTGGAAACCAGGGGGCCATATGCTGATAGAGGTCATGTGTATCTCCTCAGTAAGCGCTTTTCTCACCCTAACAAATGACCTAGGAGAAAGAAAACTGGATTGCTTTACTGCAACATTTCAAATCCCCTGGTTGTTCAATTATGATGAGCTACAACATTGACAAGCTTATTTTTGTTTTGCCTCTAATATTCATCATAGAAACTCCAACAAATGTTACTAAAATAATTTTGCTCTCTAATAATTCACAATTATTTCCAGCAATCAGAAGGTACTGGACGCTAGTGAATGAATAATGCTACAGCTGGGAATTTGGATATTTTAATGAATTTGATTATTGATGAAATACAACCCTTGCCTTTTAAATGGTACTATCTACTTATGAATTCATTGTGCTACATTCCAATAACAGGCATGTTCCAGGACTACTAGTATATATATATGTATATACACACAGATATATCTCTATATATGTATCTCTATAAATCTCCCTCTATATCTCTATATATCTATATATCTATGTATCTATATCTATATATCTATATACCTAGATCTATATCTATCTGTATATCTATATATCTATATATTTATATATACACAGAGATATATAGATATCTATACACACAGATATATCTATATAGAAATATATATAGAAATACATCTATATCCTTATATATCTTAACAGTGTATACATATATTAGTGTATATATAATCTTATTATATATAGCTTATATATGAATACATATTAGTAAATAGTATGTGTATACATATATAGTATATATAGTGTATATATACACTAACGTATATAGTATATATATACTGTAATACACAAGTATATATAATACACATGTAATACACATGTATATATACTATATATGTATACACTATATGTACACATATATATGTACACATGTGTACTATATGTGCACCATATGTACACATGTGTACACATGTGTATGTATATTCTAATATGTGTATATGTGTATACTATATACACATATATAGTATATATACACATATATACTATATGTATACACATATACTATGTATATACTATATATGTGTATATATACCTATATACATGTATATAGGTATATATAATAGGTATATAAACACACACATATATATTAGAAAAGCTGCTACTTTTTTTTGGTGTTTTTCTTATTAAATATATAAGAATGTGGGAATAAGTCACAGCGCTATTTCCTGTTTCTTCCTGACCTTTGGAATTATTCTTGAGATACTAACTAAACTATCAGTAAAATGCCAGCAGACAGAGGTGAACTTAGCACTTGTGTGTCCTTTCTTTCTTTCAGCAGTCAAGTACAGTTCTTTCTGAAATTGCAGAAGCCTCTCAAGCATATAATTTGTGGCTTCCAATGAGTTTGAACTTCATGCTTGAAGTGACACACAAGTAAGTGATTTAATTCATGCACCTGCATCTGGATTTTTTCCAGACATAATGAAATGGGCAACTACTTCAGAATTTCCCTAATAAGTATTGAAGCAAGACATCAGAAAGTCACTGATTGGCATATTTGGGCAGGAAAAGCAACAACGTGCTTAAGGTTGAGCTGTGACAGGCATCAGGGGTCAGCCCTTGAGACAAAAACTGAGCATTTCTTACTCCGAAGACCAGGCCCTTTGACTTCAATGATGTACAATTTTCTCATTACAAAAACTATTGTACCCAAAGGAATTCCTGTCAGCTTTCTAATTATTTTCTCAGTTTGAAATAAGACCATGTCTTTAATAAAACAGAGGTTTTGTCCTATGATTATTTTCGGCATCAACATAACAGTACAGAGAATGAGCACACAGGGGAAACACCACAAGGACTCATGAGAGGAGAAAGGCATTTGTTACAATAAATGTAGATTCTTCCCCCCAGGTGATTATCAAAATATGAGTATTTGTGTAGCAGTCAGTTACCATAGTCGTCGGCTAGAGAAATTTAAAAAGGAAAAATGTATTTCCTTAGCGTTGTTTTCAATGATACTATTTCCATAGTTACTATTGATGAGGTCACATAATCCCTAATCCAGACGCTTTGTGTTTTGGATCCATGGTTAGTGCATCCATATAACCCAGTTTCCATATAACCTACAGTCTCCATACCTGTATTCCATATGGGGAATTGACAAAAGCAGAGCAGACAATTGCTCTATCTTTAAATGTTGTTTCTTTTTTCTTTTTTCTTTTCGAGACGGACTGTTTCTCCGCTGCCCAGGCTGGAGTGCAGTGGCGCAGTCTCGGCTTACTGCAGCCCCTGCCTCCTGGGTTCATGTGATTCTCCTGCCTCAGCCTCCTAAGTAGCTGGGACCACAGGCGCCTGCTACTACACATGGTTAATTTTTGTATTTTTTGTAGAGACAGGGTTTCACCATGTTGGCCAGGCTGGTCTTGAACTCCTAGCCTCAAGCAATCCACCTGCCTCGGCCTCCCAAAGTGTTGGGATTACAGGCGTGAGCCACCGCACTTGGCCAAATGTTGTTTCTTTAGTATGTTTTGTGACCAGTATTTTAACAGTGATCTAATTGGGCTTAGCAAACTCCATTTGCTTGTTTTGCATTCTGCTATAATAAGGATTACATATTGTTCATGTTTCTTCTCTTAAGCAAAAATTATCAATGGAGTTAAGTATAGTAATCCTTGAAATGGACGCAAATTGAAAATAAGATGCCAACAAACAGAAGTGAAGAGGTCATGACAACATCATCAAAAACATTTAGTTGAACCTAAGGATTTGTTGGGCAAGTGAATACAAAGAGAGCAGAGAGCGCTGGAGAATCTGGCAGTGGAACGAGAACTCCTACTAGCGTCTTTATGTTTCTCTCATTATGTCATTTCAGAAATCACAGGCCTTCAAAACTACAGTTCCATCCTCAGGAGCAGAAAAAGAAAGGTCATTGCATGGCTCTGTCACGTAATAGCATATGGCCACAGGGAAATCAGTTGACTGATCTGGAAAATCAAGGCTATGACCTGGTAAATCTCTAAGGTAACTTTCAGTTATACTTTCACTCAAAGATAAACTTGGTATCTGCCATTGTGGGCCAGATACTTAACATATTGTTGAATAAGTTAAAAGGAAATTATAAGAAAGATATTTAGGGCTATGTAGGCAGAGCTTAGAGAGCTTAGAACAAAATCTAATCTAACCAGGGAAGTGTCAGGAAAGGTCTCCTTGAGAAACTGTCATTTAAGTTGAAACTTGAAGGATTAGTGGGAGGTAGGTAAGGTGGGGGCTGCTAATAGTTCAGACAGGGCAACAGACTATGTGAAGACCTGAAGCTTAAAATGAATATGGCCTTGGAAGAAACTGCAAGAAGGTGAGCAAAGTAAGTGTGGACCATCCTTGAATGCAACGCTAAGGTTTTCAGTTTTATTTTAAGAGCAATGGGAATCCACTGAAAGGTCTTAAGTCAAAGTAGAGATGATCAAATCGATTGTTAAAAAATAACTTTGGATAAAATATGGAGATAAGATTGGAAGAGATCGATAGTAGAACCTGAAAATTAATTATGGGCAATTGCAATGATTTTAAGATTGGCATGACTTAGTTACGGCTTCAATGTGGGCATAACGACAGGGTAAACACCTTTTTTTTTTTTTTTGTCATATAACTGAATGCATGATGGTGATCCTGATGGACCTAGGAAAGGCTAATTAATAAGAAGATTGATTGATTGATTGATTTTATGTTTATGGGAGAGGGTAAAAAAATCAATGTTCAGGTCTAAACATGTTTGTTTAAACATGTTTAAAACAAGAGAATCTAGGCAAAAGAAAAATGTGTTTGGGACTTCTCAGCATACAAATGGAAATTAAATACAAGGGATTAGAACCCAAGAAAAATACCAACTGAGTGTAGAGAAGGAGACATGTCAAAGGAGCCTGAGAAATTGCCGAGAGATAGAAAAAAGTTCATATAGGTATGGTGTCAGGGAAGTGAAGAAAAGGGTATATTATTAAAAGCAGTGAGTAGCCAGTAATCTGAGCCCTGGTAACAGATCAAATAAAAAATGCCCCTTGCACAGCAACATGAAGAACAGGGTAACAGTCTAGAAGAGTTTCTATGCAACAGCACTGCCCAACAGAACATTTTGAGATGACCAGTGTTTTCTATTTGCATTATTCAATATGAGCCACGTGTGGCTGTTGAGCACTTGAAATGTGGCTAAGCAAAGCTAAAAAACTTAATTTTAAATTTTACTTAGTTACTTAATATAAATTGCACATGTGACTAGTAGCTGTATATTGCACAGTACAGATGGATTATGGGAAAATGTCAGATTTTAGGAGACTGAAGAGCGAAACTGGTCATTATAGATAACCTGTTCATAAAGTTTGCTTCTAACGTAGAATGGTGAAATGATTAGAACCTGGTAAGGAGTATGAGGTTCAGAAAGGGTGAAGTTAGATCTATTGATTGATTGATTGATTGATTGACTGGAGATGGAGTCTGGGTCTGTTGCCCAGGCTGGAGTGCAGTGGTGCAATCTCTGTTCACTGCAACCTCCGCCTCCTGGGTTCAAGAGATTCTCCTGCCTCATCCTCCTGATGGGACTACAGGCATCAGCCACCACACCCAGTTATCTATTTAATTTATTTATTTATTTTTTGTATTTTTAGAAGAGATAAGATTTCACCACGTTGGCCAGGCTGATCTCAAACTCCTGACCTCAGGTAATCCACCCGCATTGGCCTCCGAAAGTGCTGGGATTACAGGTGTGAACCACTGCGCCCAGCCTATATCAACTTTAGAATGTTCAAATGGCAAGGAGCCAGGGAGAGGGAGAATTTAAGGGATTGATTTTATGTAACGAGGATATCTCTTTGATTATACTCAAATGAAAAAACAAACATGAATGAACGGAGGTCAGTTCATAGATTTGGTGATAGCAATTAGAGCAATTGCTATTTAGAGTCTTCCATTTACTTCTCATAGTGGGAAGAAAGGTCATCTTCTGAGAGAGTGGAGGAAGGTGAAGGAGCCAAGGCAGAATGTTCTCTCTTCCTAGCTGGCTCACCTGCATTCCCCCAGGCTGGCTCACACATTTGCCCCACAGGTATCTGATTGCAAAGCATGCTGTAAAGAGCAATGAAAGACCTGTCTGCTTATTAAGATCCCCCTTGAGGGACCTTGATCTCCCCTGTGTTTCCTGCCATTTGAGTCAATACCTGTGATCCTTTTGAGAAAACACTTATTTCAGTTAGGGTAAAACATGAAATGAAGCACAAGCATTTATTCGTCTCACATTTAGAACAATTACTTTAACTAACAGATATTGACACAAAATGCCAATCAGGGAAGAAGAAAGAAAAGTTTCTGGTCTGGCAGGCTCCTGGAACCCACCAAGTCCTAGGCATGTGGGTGGTCGGGACACAAACCCGATCTTGAAAAGAATAAACTAGAATACTGCCGAAAGACAGAGACAGAACAAAGGACTGATGCTGAAACTTGGCTCATCTTTTTTGAGATGGAGTCTCGCTCTGTCGCTCAGGTTGGAGTGCGTGGCGCCATCTCGGCTCACTGCAAGCTCCGCCTCCCGGGTTCACGTCATTCTCCTGCCTCAACCTCCCGAGTAGCTGGGACTACAGGCGCCCACCGCCACGCCCAGTTAATTTTTTGTATGTGTAGTAGAGACAGGATTTCACTGTGTTAACCAGGATGGTCTCGATCTCCTGACCTCGTGATCCACCCGCCTCGGCCTCCCAATGTGCTGGGGTTACAGGCGTGAGCTACCGCGCCCAGCCCATAACTATTCTTAAAGATAATCTTACATTATATGTGGCACATTCTACCTATCCATTATCTACTCTTAAAGCTCCTTCCAAGGTGACAGTTGTTGTGGAACTAAATTCACAGATAATAGATGTGGCAGGGTTGGGAGGAAATTATGTAGAGCTGTTGAAGTGGCTTCTACGAGCTGCCATGGGAAGAAAATCAAACTGATGCAGTACACTTTTAGTATGGTTAAATGCAAGGGTAAAGAGCAACAGTGCAGAAAGGGGAGTATGAAACGTGACTACAGTAAAAAGCCCAGGTGGGAAGAGTGAGGGCAAAACAAGGACTTGAAGGACAGATTCTGAAAACCTTGTAAACAGGACCTAGAATTCCAGTTGAAATGTCAGAAGAAGGGCAGAAGAGGGGTAAGCCCAGAACCCCAACAGGATCCTACTCTATAGTTCAACTCAGTTTCAATTGCCATTTATTGGCACTCACTCACAGCATGGCATAATCCTTCTCATAGTTCCAAAGGGAACTATGGCAGTGGGAAAAGGAAAAGACCAGTGAACAACCAAGAAAAAGAAAAGCTAATGCCCATGCTATTCAAGTGCAATAAACATGTGTAACTTTCCTTTGGACCTAGAATTAACAATTGTAAACTGAAATGTGAAAACAGCACTTAGCCCCCACAAACCCAAGGAATAAAATGTGATGCTAATAAAACATTGTTTGAAATTCTATTTAGTTAAGATTTTATAAGGAGGTAGTTAGAATTTTTATCAGATTATTCCAGTTCAAGAATGTAGTTAAAATTATTTAACAGAATTAACCAAAGCTTAGTGCAAGCTTCCCCTTCACTTTACAACTGCCCTGGCTCTAATTTTTCTTTCCTTTTTTTTTTTTTGTAATTTGTTATTTATTCCAGAAATGTAGGACAGTTGCATCCTAAAGCTTTAACAAAATCATCACTAAAGATTAATAACAAACCCATGCACTATACATTCTAGAAGATTAAAATAAAAAAAGATACTTTTCTCTTGTACTGAGAACCAAAATATTCATGAGCACAACCAATGGCCGTGATATATGTTTTCAAGCATACTCCTAATGAGTAAGCCATAAAACTGTTTATTGGTTTTTGTATTTTTAAGTTATATGCTTTCAACCTGATTAATGATGATGAGCATCCTAATAAAATCACTAGTCCAAAGATATATGGTAATACTTTTGTAAACTCCAGTGTCAATAATTTTGTAACTCGATGGCTTCAGCTCAGCTTCTATAGGTCACAATCCTATAGGCCCATGAAAAAAGTTTTCTCTTTAAGAACTTTGCTGAGTATGACATTTTGAGCTCAGGGCAAAACTGGTGCAGAAGTAATCATATTAATTTGATATGGTTACTTAGGCAACATTTATAATGTAGATGAAGTCTTCATTGAGAAGAAATGACTTCACTAATTATGAACATTTATGGAACCATGTCCACATTTAATTTTTGTAATTAATTATAAACTGATTATTACTATTTGCAAATTTCTTTATAATTACCACATTCGCAGTGCTCTTGTTCCATAATATTTCTCAGTTGGTGATTCTGGCAAATTATCTCAAACACTTCCCAGGAAAATTCTTGCTCTACTAGATCAGTAATATTTAATGCGTAAATGTTTCCTTCACTCTATGGAAATCCTCTCCTATAATGATTTGCCTACTCAAGGTAATTGTCTACAAATCTGTTACTTGCAGCATTACAAAACTTAGCAAATAAAGTATTGCATGTAACACACTTATACTAGAAATTTACTGTTTATCTAAAATTGAAGTTAAAATAGGCATCCTGTATTTTGTCTGTCAACCCTCATTATTTGATTTTGTATGAATACTGTGCACAGACTTTCATCTTATGAGTTCTTACTGGTTTTCATCTAAGAGACTGCCACCTTATTAACTCTTGTGCCCTTAAGTTTTGGGAACTACCCCTAAAAGAGTGATGCCAGACAGGTTTTATATATAGAAATCTATGTAGAAATATTTCTCTATTCTTCAAGTGGGACACATTACATCTTTTCCTCTAACTTCTCTGTTGAAGAAACTTCTGTTTCTCACAGATTTGATGTGTTACATTTCCCCCATTTTTAACAGGAAAATCATGTATTTCCCCAATACCTGTGATGGTATCCTTGAAGATTCCTTATTAAGCTACCACTCAAATGTCTTAAAGACATTAGATTTATGTAATTCTACACGTCAATTTTTTCAGGGTACGTTTGAGATCAGTCATTTTCTATTCTCCTGGAGTAGGTTGGTGTGACAGAATATTCTATGAATGTATCCACCAAAAAGAGAAAAATAGAGAGCGAGGGAAAGAAACAATGTAAAATCAACTCTCATAGCCTTTACTTTTCAGAGCATATTTGAAAATATAGCAATAAGGGGGCAAAAGCATGTGAACGAGTATGGCTAGTATTAGTCTGTTTGCACACTGGTATGAAGAACTGCCAGAGACTGGGTCATTTATAAAGGAAAGAAGTTTAATAGATTCACATTTCTGCATTGCTGGGGAGGCCTCAGGAAACTTACAATCATGGCGGAAGGCATCACTCCACAGGGAGGAAGAGAGAGAATGAGTGCCAGCAGGGGAAATGCCAGATGCTTATAAACCATCAGATCTCGTGAGAACTCACTCACTATCAGGAGAACAGCATGGGGGAAACCACCCCATCATTCAATTACCTCCCACCAGATGTCTCCACACATGCTGATTATGGGAATTACAATTCAAGATGAGATTTGGGTAGGAACACAGCCAAACCATGTCACTGACCTAGTAATAATTTATGTAACTATACTTAAGCAGTGTATCTTATTGGCTATATATTCATTGGTATATAACATATAATATCATATATATCCAGAGCTGTGGGATGTATGTGTGTTTGTGTGTCTACTTATCAAACCTGCCTGTGGTATATAAATGCTGCCGAAAGAGGCTATATAGATGAATAAACGCAAACACACATACATGCATACATACATAGTCTTTTTAAAATCTCTAAAACAATTATTTGTGCCATGCAACTTAACAATTATTTATATATTATTAATACTTTTTAAATTAGTTTATAGAAGTCAGTTTCAATCCTTCACTCCTTTGTAGTTTGACATTGCAAGAATCACATGAAAGATGAGATCACTAAGACTGTCAAGCTAAAGGCGAGAGCAACAAAATCAGGGACCAGCTAGGGACTGGACAGCAAAAAGAGACTTGGCAAGGTAGGAAAATCAGCTTCATGTAACACGTGTCAATCTTGGCAGTAAGATCCATATACAAGAATAATGGAAAAGTACATACCCAATGCAAATAGTGGTGAGAAGTAGATTTAAAGTTCATGGACAAATGTGATATAAACACCAGCCGAAACTACAAAATGATAAGGCAGAAGCTACTGTTGGAATGTAATTGACAGACACTGACTCATGTGAATGGTCACTAGTCATCATGGAGAAAATTAGAAGGTCTAGTGTCCTGCGTCTGGGCAAATTTTCATCAGTTTTAAAGACACACTCTTTGCACAGCAATTTACTTCTTTAGATTCCACTGCATCCAGCACAACGTTAGTGCATTAAGTGATTGTTGGCTATAGATAGGTTAATATTCTTGTTTGGAGTCTCACTATATGCTAGTTCTGTTTTCAATGAGTACTGCAATTTATATTGCAACAGTAAGTCACATGGAAACTTTAATGTGTTACCTTTTGGCGTTTTCTGCAATATAAAGTCTTGCTGAAAAATAAGTAGGTAAAAAATATGTAAGTCAAGCACATATCCATCCCGAAAAGTAATTTCATATAACACATTTTCTTATCTAGTTTAAGTAATCTCTACATGTTGCCCTGGTAATTGCTGACATTACATGGGGGAAAAATACAATCCTTTATAATATGTTAAGATGCTCGATGAAAATACATGTTTTACCTAGGCACAATTAATGTGCATTAAGTAGTTCAGCTGTGTCACAGATCTAGCAAAAAAAGATGACGTGTATAAATACTCAATAAAACTGAGGTAAACATCGATGTGATGCTGTCCAGCCTGGAATGTATTTCAGTTTGACAATAATGTTCTGGCTGTTTGTAGTTTGTCAGTTTTTAATTATTGGTTACATTTCAAACTATAAAAATCATGAAATTAGAAGAACTTTGAGGCACTAAGAATTGGTTATTTGACATCCAGATGAAACCTGGCTTAATTTGGCAACAGAATGCCATCAACTGCATAATAAATGATAATGGTCCCCATACGTCCCATATAGCACTACCCGTTATAAGAGGAAGCATCTGCTCACTTGAGCTATCAGGAAAGTTTTGGGGCTTTTCTGTGTACCTATTTATATCATTCAGCTATGTTTGTAAATGTATTTATACTCCCTGATGGGACTAGTTTGGTTATAAGGACGATTTGGGAGGTAAAAAAGTTTAAATTGATTGTAAAAGTTTCCTTCCAGATAAGGGATACGTCACTCTTTCAAGAGCCAGAGATTTAATAATTTTAGATTCTAACCCATAATGATCAAGTCACAGTGTCATTTTCTATTTGATAACAGTGCTGTTTAATAGTGTTGTGGTAAAAAACAAAGTTTAAGGTCAGGGTGGAAATGGTGATCAATGACACTATACAAGAAAAATGACCCTTGGACAATGAATACAAATAATGCTACTGACCATTATTTAGAGCTCACCACATGTCAGATACTGAGCTTTCCACTTCATACAAATGAGTTCACTTAAAGTTCAAAACAACCCACAAAATGGGTATTGAGAGCTTTATTGTGCATGTGGGAAAAGCGAGTTTTAAAGATATTAGCTGGTTGGCTTTCTGTCATATGCAGGTAAGTAGTAAAGTCCAGACCAAACCCAGGTTAGAGACTCCATAAGCCAATATTTTTGAGCATCTAATGGTTGCCGTATCATCCCATTGGCTATGGATCATGTGGTTGTGTTACTGCTTCATTTTATTTCTTTTCTCCACTTACCCAATATGCCAATTTTCATAAGCAACCTAAAAAATGTTCAAAGACAAACTCATTTTATCCTCTTCTGCATGAAATGAGGAAACTAGAAGGATCCATTTGTCATTCATACAATTTTTCTCTAAAACCACTTGTGAAGCTGGGTAATAGTCCCCAGATGGAAGTCATTAAAGTTTAATTTGTATGCATATGTGACATCTTGCTTTTCAAAATCTTTTTGACTTCACTCTTTCTATTACTGGAACTAATTGATATATATGAAAAAATAACTAATTAAAATGAGTATAAAGCAGTTTTCTCCAATATAAAGCATGCTATAAAATGCTAATAAAACTATAAAAATATATGGAAAAATCTGTCAATTATAAAATTAACTTCAGATGGGGAAGCAAGTATCATTTATCCTTTACAACGTCCAAATAAATTACTTGTTTGGCATCTAAAATTCCTTTTTGTTTACTGTTAATAAAATCTCAAGGATAATAGTTATCTTTCTTTTTATAATGCTAACCAGAATAAAATTTTGAAGATGATCACTGTAGTTCTAAATCAAATTTCTAAAAAATGTCTAAATAGCTAGTGGCTGGGAACATATCTTTGTTATGATTAAATACATTTAAATGACTGCTTGGCAAGTCATTATCACAATGAAAGTTTGTTTATTGTCCTCATGAGCAACTTTGGTTGGGTGATGGGGCCGAAAGGATGCTGTCTGGAGGAGACACCCCTTTCCCAGTGGAAGCAGACACAGTGAGTAAACCTGGGCAGGACTGAGGCTATCAGATGGATGTCCTTGACTATAAAGAATCAGAGGAGATAGGCTCAGGGAGACCACGCTCATAACTGGGAAGGCCCAAAGGCTCTTCTCATTATTCATTGTGTAGACACAAAAGAATAAAGAAATTGTTTGCTTTGCTTCTGTACATCCTTGAAGGAAAGATTAGAAAAGGCATCCCTCAAATGTAACAGTGTTTTAAATATACTTAAACGGAACTATTCAGTGTATTTCTGAATATTCTCATAATATTGCTACATTTTAAAATTAGGGTCATGTTTCAAATTCATGTTCATCTGTGTAGAGTTCTTCATTTATTTACTAATTGTATTCATTCTTCCAAAATATGTCTATTGAATGGATACCATATGTCAAACAAATATTACCCTTCAACGACAAACTGGCCTCTCTGTGGTATCTGCTGTCATGGAGTTCACCATCAAATGGAGAACACAGGTACTTTACATATAATTACAGGTGTTTCTTGACTTACAGTGGGTTTAGATCCCAATAAATCCTTCATAAGTTGAAAATATTGTAAGTTGAAAATACATTTAATACACCTAACCTATGAAAAAATTACAGCTTAGCCGAGATGGCCTTATACATGTTCAGAGCACTTATATTAATCTACGGTTAGGCAAAATCATCTGGCAGCAGAGTTCACTGTAGAGTATCAGTGGTTCACACTCATGACTGTGTGGCTGACTATGGGCTGAGGCTCAGTGCCGCTGTCCAGCATACTGAGAGAGTATCCTACCGCATATCGCTAGCCTGGGTAAAGATTGAAATTCAAAACTGGGAGTATGGTTTCTACCGAATGTGTATTATTTTTGCACCACAGTAAAGTCAAAAACTCATAATTCAAACCACCATAAACTGAAGACCATCTGTACCTAATAATTTGAATTTAATTTTGATGAGTTCAAGAATAGGGTGCTGCACAATTCTAAAATGGAAACTCTGACCAATCCTGAAAATCACCCTTCATTAACTGCAATGCAAAATTCAGACGGAAGGAAGGCTGTTGTATCCTGCAGCATGGGGGCAGCGAGGGGAGTTTCTGGAGCACAGAGAATGCAATTTAGGAAAGGAAATTTTTTAAGTGACCCTAAGGACGTAGGAGAATTAAATGTGACCACGAGTTCTTCTAGCTTCATGTTCACCATGTAAAAATTCCTAGCTAGAAAAAAATAAAATTTGATAACAAAAATTTTATTTGTCTCTGTTAGGAAAACAGGATAAACTAACATTGTTGGGGAAGAATAACCTTTTTAAAATTTTTTTCTATTTTTATTTTTTATTTTTAGACAGAGTCTCAGTCTGTCATCCAAGCTTCAATGCAGTGGTGCGATCTTGGCTCACTGCAACCTCCACCTCTGGGGTTCACGCCATCCTCCTGCCCCAGCCTCCCAGGTAGCTGGGACTACAGATTCACACCACCACACATGGCTAATTTTTTGTATTTTTAGTAGAGACGGAGTTTCACTATGTTAACCAGGATGGTCGTGATCTACCAACCTCATGATCCGCCTACCTTGGCCTCCCAAAGTACTGGGATTACAGGTGTGAGCCACCACGCCCGGCCAGAATAACATTCGTTTTAGCTCTGGGATTATGGGTACCTAGATTTTCTTTGAGAAAGAGCTACACATTTTTCTATAGCTTCTCCACACTTCTTATGAGCATATTGTGGCAAATGCTGACAGTAATGTTCAAGAGACAATGGGATAGAAAGAAAGAAAACTTTTTTAGTAGAATCTGATCAGGAACATCATAGCCAGTAAAGACTGTGCTTCCCTCCTCACTGAGAAGGCCAGGAAATCAGGAGGAGGATGTGGCTGAAACAGAGGCATCCTGAGGTAATTACCACAGCATTTTAAAATATGGTGACTGCATCTACAAGCTACCAACTGAAATTCCTCCTGAGAGAATTTTATTAATATTGAGATCAGCAGCCAAGTTTCTTTAATAAGACAAGTTATTTTATATTGCTTCGTAAAATCATGATACCCATTTGGTTTTCAGATACTGACCAAATTTGGGATTATGCCATGAATTTCTAAATCCTGAAATTACTTCATCAAAATGGCTGGTTTCCTATTTTATGAGCAGACAGATGTTATGCATTTAAGGAAAGTCCAAACAGTGCTAAATAATCTTCACCAACTTTTTGTTGGGAACGAATGAATTGGGACAACTGGGAGACCTGGGATACAGGAACATACACATATTTCAAAGATAAAAGTTCAGTGTCACCTAGCTATCCTTGTGATCCTTTAGCATCGTGACCAAAAATGATTTGACATTTGTTCTCTCAGGTCAGCAGATAAAGAAGAAGAAAACATATACATTATGTATGTGTGTATATATATGGAGAGAGAGAACATTGACAACATATAGAGAATTTTGAAGACAGAACATATATAGAATCAGAATATATATATAGAATTTTGATGACACAACCTCTGTATACAACATGGGTTACTAAATATTTTAAGCCCATTGTTGAAACCTACTGCTCAGATAAAAAGATTAGTATCAAAATCATGCTCTTCGTTGGCAATGCCCCGGTCACCCAAGAGCTGTATGGAGATGTATAAAGAAATTAATGATGTTTTCATGCCTGTTAACACAATACCCATTGTGCAGCCCATCGATAAAGGAGTAGTTTTTACTTTCAAGTTTTATTAGTTAATAAATATGCTTCATAAGGCTAAGTAGCCACAGGTAGTGAGTTCTCAGATGGATTGGGCAAAGTTAACTGAACCCTTCTGAAAAAGATTCACCATTCTAGATGCCCTTAAAGACCATTCATGTTTCATAGGAGGAGGTCACAGTAGCAGCATGAATAGGGTTTGAACAAAGTTGATGTCAATCCTCATGGATGACTTTGAGGGTTTTAAGGCTTCAGCGTGGGAAGAAACTGCACATGAGGTGGAAATAGCAAGAGAATTGGTAGCGGAGCCTAAAGATATGACTGAATTGCTGCAATCTCACGCTAAAATTTGAAGGGATGAGGAGCTTATTATTATGGATGAGCAAAGAAAGTGGTTTCTTGAGATGGAATCTCCTTCTGGTGAAGACACTGTGAACATTGTTGAAATGAGAACAACGAATTTAGAATATTGCATAAGCTTAGTTGGTAAAGCAGCATCAAGATTCAAGAGCATTGGCTACAATTCTGAATGTCCTACTGTAGGTAAAATGCTATCAAAGAGCATTGCTACAGAGAAGTCTTTTGTGAAAGGAAAAATCAATCAATAGCACAAATTTCATGGTTGTCTTATTTTAGAAAATTACCACAACCAACCCAACCTTCAGCAACCACCATCCTGATCAGTCATCAGCCATCAGCATTGAGACAAGACCCTCTACCAGCAAAAAGATTACAACTCCCTGAAGACTCAGATGGTTGTTAAAAAGCTTTAACAATAAAGCATTTTTAAATTAAAATTTTTTTAGATATCATGCTATTGCACACTTAGACTATAGTTTACCGTATTTTTATGTGCACAGGGAAAGCAAAACATTCCTGTGATTATTTTTTGTGATATTCCGTTTGCTAAGGTAGTCTGAAATCTCTGAGGTATGCCTGTATAGAAAATATAAATAGCAGTGTTAGATTTTATTTCTCTGCTTTTTTTAGTATGTTTTGTTTTGAGGTCATGATAGCTAATATTCAATGAATCCTTACTATGAGCAGGCAATATCTAAATGCTTTCACACAAGTTATCCAATTTTAATGTTACAACAATGAGATACTAGTGTTAGACCCATTTTACAGGTGTGGAAACTGAGGCTTTGAAAGGCTACATTATCCCACAAATGGTTAGGAAAGGTGACTCACTCTGTAACTCACTTTGTGGTATTTGTTTTATTGTGGGGCTCTGGAACCAAACCCACAACATCTCCCTGGTAGGCCAATATGAGAACTTCTCAGCTGTAGAGAACCCAGTGCTCATTTTGCTCACATCCCATAGCAGCTATCTTCAGTAAAAACTTTCCAAGTGCTTTCTACTTTTGTAGCTCCCCAAAACTGAATTCAGCAGCACTGATGAAGTACTTTTACAATACTCAGATCCATTCTAGTTATTTTCATCTAGGAACAAGAAAAATGACCTGAAAGGAATCTGTCTTGAGCCCCAAAAAGCTATCATAGAATTTATGTTTTAGTGCCTTTCTTTCCTACCTCCAAAGCACTACACATTCTTATTGTGACTCAGAGATAAGTAGGTACCTGGGGTTGTTTTTAAGGATCTAATCCAAGTTCTGATTCTCATTTCCTCCTCTTTGGCTGCCATTCTCTGTGTGATAGTTAATTTTATGTCAACCTAACTGGGTCAAGGGATGCCCAGATAGCTGGTAAATCATCATTTCTGTTGTTTCTGGGAGGGCATTTGTGGGGAAGATTAGCATTCAAATGGGTAGACTAAGATCACCCTGACCAATGTGGGTGAGCATCATCCAATCTGTAGAGGTCCCAAACAGAACAAACAGGTGAGGAACAGGTCAATTTGCTAACTCAGCTTGAGTGGAGACATCTCTCTTCTCCTTCCTGAAACCCTGGCACTTCTGGTTTTCCAGTCTTCAGATTTAGATACCCTTGCTGCCTTCTCAGGACCTTGGACTCAGACTGAGTGTTACAGTCAGACAGCAAGTCATGAGACTTTTCAACTTCCATGAATAGCATAAACCAATTCCTATAATACAGTCTGGGTTAAGGGAAAAGAGTTTTTATAAGCAAACCTTGTCTCTGTGTCATTGAAGTAAAAGTCATAAGCAGGAACCCTTCCCTCAAATCCTAATTTTTCTATAAAACATTTATTATTGACTAGCTACATGAGGCTTTGTACAAATAAAAGTTAATAGTATGCTCTCAAATAATTTACATTATAATTAATTTCTTGAGTGTATATGGTGAAGTCGCTATTTTATGTTCCTTATTGTGAGAGGGAGTTAGAGAAGTAAGGAAAGGTATTATATTTCAACACATTTAAGATGCTATAAATTTTAGGTTGTACCATTAATTTTATGCATCAATAAGGGGGAAAACATCCAGTTAAACCATGAAATATTGTTTATTATCTCATACATTCTAATTAAAAATGCAATAAAATGTGAAAAATGTTTGTCTTACAATCAATGAAACAAAGTAACTTGTTCAAGGTTAAGTATCTAGGGGGACTAAGGCTGTAGAAGCCGCCAGTGGAAACTTACTCAGTACGAGACACTCGAAGGAGTAAGCTGGAAATGTTGGGCTGCCTTCCAGAACAGATGCCCAGAAAGGGCATTTATCTTTCAGATTCTCCCACAGTTTTAAGTCTGCCATGTGCATAACAACCGAATATTTTTATTTTATTGATGTCCCAGAGTTGATTGTCAAGTAGATGCTAATTTGTATAACCAAAGCTCACAAAATACTTGCTAGAAGGTCAATTTATTAAATTGTCAAGATAATTATATCAGCCAATACTTGCTAATTGAATGAACCTGTCCAATTTGTTTCTCCTCAGAAGCAAGTTTTATAGGAAGACACATTTTCAGGAAGTTCCCAAGTTATCAAGTGTTATTCACAGAATTGTTTGCCCTCAAAATTCATATGCTGAAGCTGTAACCATCAGTACCTCAGAATGTTTGAAGATACGACCTTTAAAATTCAGATTCAGTTCCTTATAAATTCTGGATGTTAGTTGTGTGCTGGATGCAAAGTTTGCAAATTGTTTTAGTCAGGGTTCTCTAGAGTGACAAGACTAATAGGATAGATATAAGATATACATTAAAAAGGGAGTTTATTAAGAAGTATTAACTCACATGATCACAAGATGAAGTCCCATAATACGCTATCAGCAAGCTGAGGAGCAAGGAAGCCAGTCCGAACACCAAAACCTCAAAAGTAGGGAAACAGACAACACAACCTTAAGTCAGTGGCAGAAGGCCCAAGAGGACCAGTAAACTACTGTTGTAGGTCCAAGAGTCTAAAAGCTGAAGAACTTAGAGTCCCATGTTTGAGGGCAGGAAGCACAGGAGAAAGATGGAGGCCAGAAGACTCAGCCAGTCTAGTCCTTCCCTGTTCCTCTGGCTGCTTTTATGCTAGCCATACTGGCAGCTGATTAGATATTGAGGGTGGGTCTGCCTCTCCCAGTCCACTGACTCAAATGTTAATCTCCTTTGGCAACACCCTCGCAGACACACCCAGGAACAGTACTTTGCATCCTTCAACCCAATCAAGTTGACATTCAGTATTAACCATCTGACAAGTATTTTCTCCCATTCTGTAAGTTGTCTGTGTACTTTATTGATGGCTTCTTTTGCCTCAGAGAAGTTCTTTAGTTTAATTAGGTCCCAGTATCAATTTGTGTGTGTGTGTGTGTGTGTGTGTGTGTTAGGTCTGTGTGTGTGTGTGTGTATGTGTGTTTGCTTTTGAGATCATAGTCACAAATTATTTACCTAGGCCAACGTCCAGAAGAGTATTTCCTCAGTTTTCTTCTAGGATTTTTATAGTTTGAGCCCTTACATTTAAGCCTTTAACCCATCTTGAGTTAATGTTTGTATATGGTGAGAGTTAGAGGTCCAGTTTCATTCTTAAATCAACAAGACAAAAAAAACAAAAAAAAACCTCATTAAATAGTAGGCAAAGGACATGAACAGACACTTCTCAGAAGAAGACATACAAGCAGCCAACAAACATGAAAAGTATTCCACATCACTAATCATCAAAGAAATGCAAATAAAAATCACAATAAAATACCATCTTAATCAGAATGACTATTAGCAAAACCTCAAAAAATAACCGATGTTTGCAAGGATGGAGAAAAAAGGGAATGCTTATGCACTGTCAGTGGGAATTTAAAATAGTTCACCTTCTGTGGAAAGCAGTTTGGATATTGCTCAAAGAACTAAATCAGAACTACCATTGGACTCAGCAATCCCATTACTGAGTATATACCTAAAGATAATGAAATCATTCTACCAAAAAGACACACACATTTGTATGTCCATTGCACCATTATTCACAATAGCAAAGACATAGATAGAATCAGCCTAGGCACCCATCAATGGTAGATTGGATAAAGAAAATGTGGTACATATACACCATGGAATACTACACAGCCATAAAAAAGAATGAGATCATGTCCTTTGCAGGGACATGGATGGAGCAGGAGGCCATTATCCTAAGAAAATTAGCACACACACACAGAAAACCAAATAACACATGCTCTCACTTACAAGTGGGAGGTACACGTGGACATAAAAATGGAACAAAATAGACACTGGGGACTCCAAAAGTGGGGAAGCATGGAGGAGGGCAAGGGTTGAAAAATTACCTATTTAGTACTATGTTCACAGGAACATAAACCCAAACCTCAGCTTCAAGTGATATATCCATGTAAAAAAACCTGTAAATATACTCTCAGAATCTTTTCAAGTTTCAAAACAATAATTTTCATAAAGGTGATTAAGTTTAAATGAATCTTTTAGGGTGAGCTGTGACTTAGTCTGTCTAGTGTCCTTGTAAGAGGAGGATATTTGGACACAAAGAGACACTAGAAATGCCCATCTACACAAAAAGAGGCTTCATGGGGACACCACCAAAAGGCACCCATCGACAATCCTAGGAGAGAGATCTCAGAAGAACGAACCTCTCACCACATTCGTCTCAGACTTCTAGTTTCTCGGACTCTAAGAAAAACATATTTTTGTTGTTAAAGTTACTCATTCTGTGGTGCTTTGTTACGACAGCCCTGGAAAACTAACACATGAAAGAAAAAGGAAAATGTAATTAGATATATGAAACAAAATTTTAATAGACCTAAGCTCTTTGCGTTGAGTCATCTATTTCTCCAAGTAGTCGCGGATATACTTGACTCTGAGACCAAAAATAGGATAAAAGTCACTGACAAAGCTGATGGTATTTCAATGGGACTTCAAGTAGAATTTCTTTTGTAAAAAAGACATTGAAATTGTGTTTGCAGAAAGCTAAGCCACGTACACTGCAGTTACATTCATTCTGCTTTGTGAAAAACCCTTAGGAAAATCCAGTTAAGGGATTTTTGTACATTTCTAAATAATCTACTGTGTCTTCATTTCCAGTATTTACTCTCAGATATCATTTTTAATTTTACAGTTATCTCTTATATCTATGTACAATCTACAAAGCATGCATAGCTATAAACCAACATCAGATAAATATCATAAAATCAAAGTGCTATATCAAGCCTTCAGAGAGACAAAACTCTATTCAAGAATGATAAAAAGAATCAACAAAATGGTGTTGAAGAATGGGCAAGATTTTAATAGGTGGTAATTTAGAGGTAAGTTATTTTAAACTTGAAGAAACCTCCTAAATAAAAGGAAGAGCAAAGTATTGATTATAATCACATAACTAAATGCATTGTTCCTGAAATAATATTTTAAAATAAGACAGTAGAAGCAGCTAGGCCTGAGGTAGAGGACGTGTGTTAAGGCCCCTGAACAGAAGGCAAAAAATTAATGTATTTTGGAAGTCAAAAGAGCAAATGGTGATACATCCATACAGTGAAATATCACTCAGTACTCAAAAGAAAGAAACCACTGATACTTGTGACAATGTGCTGAACCTCAAAGACATTTCTCTCAGTGAAAGAAGCTGGTCTCAAACAATTACATGCTGTATGATTTCATTTATGTGGCATTCAAAAAAACGACAAAACTACAGGGACAGAGAACAGACCACTAGTTCTCGGTGTTTTGAAACAAGGAAAATGTAACTACTAATAAAGAGAGCATAAAGGAGTTTTTGGGGTGATGAAACTGTTCTGAATCCATCACTTATGATGGTGTTTATATAAATACCTGCTGTGGTAATATATGTGGAATCATACAAGGAAAAAAAGTTTATTGTATAATATTTTAACAAACATTATTTTAAAATGTGAATTAAAACACTTTCAGCAAGGAACAGAAAATGGATGTGTAGACATTTATAATTTAAAGAGAATTTACTAGATGAAGCTACTAGTTTAAGAGAAAGTAAGAGAGAGAAAGAATGGAAGATGTTCAAAGGTTTAACCCGGGGCAGGTGGATAATTAACTGTGATATCTCGTGATAGTAACACAAAAAAATAGTGAACTAAGAGAGAAGATTTCAAGAGTACAAGAAAAAGGAAAATTTGGATTTAACATTTTTGCCTATCAGAAAAATGCTCTGGAGATCAGAAGGTTTGGAAATATGGATCTGGGATGTAAAAGAGAAATTAAAAAGAGAAAACAAGTTAAAGACATAGATTTTCGAGTCCACCTGCTTAGAAGAGCTAATTGGAAGGATAATCTTGGAAAAGGTCTCTCAGCAGGGACCATAAATGAACAGGAGGATGAAATCTTAGAGGTGTCAATTTTACAGGAGAAAAGAATCTCTATTGAATTCTATTCTGAAAACACCAGCCTAGCGTGTGCCCTTCTCAAATATCTTACAATATTCTTTTGGCATTATGTATCGGCTTCATATTTTTAAAACCAATATATGGTCACCTTAAAAAAACTATAAACAATTCTGAGTATTTACTCAATATGTATACATAGGACACCTACAAGGTACAAGGCAGTGCTGGATGATATAATGTTACTATTTATTCCTTAGAGACAAGCCTGGGCTCTTATTACCCTCCAGGTGTCTAAATGGAAAATATTATCCAGGTTTTCCAGCTACTTGCTCATTCTTGCAATGAACAGAGGTGACAGATTGAAGTACTGACTGTGGGTGTGAAAGATGCAGAGTGTATTGTCTCATAGATTGGATTTTAGACAGATGGAACTGCAGGCTCCTTCACTATAACACAATGTTTTTCTCAGAAAATGTGCCCTAAACTTCACTGTTTCATCACTTCTGTTATAAATAACTTCTAAAAGCTTCTCTATTCTCATAATATGAGTCTTTCCCAGAAGCCTGCATCTTGTTTTCTTATTTTTCCATTGCTGTAATGTATTAATATAAGTCACGCCAGTCTCCAAGTCAGACTGAACGACTCATTAAGATCCATGCAACTTTCGAGAATGGTTGCATGTGATAAACCACCTAAACATTTTTAAAAGCGTTGATTTTTCATACTGATGCCTTTTCGTGTAAGAATCCTAAGAGACAACTGAGGAAAAACTTTCTAATAGGGATGGGAGTTGTGATTAAAACCTCAGAAATTGTATGCTGGAGATAATTTTAAGACTAAGTTACAGATAAGAAGTTTAGAGATACACCTTTGTGTTCCTGCTTATAAAATCACAATAACCTTTATGAAATGGGGCCTTGGTTACCTACAAGTATTCCAAAATAGAGAAAAAAATAAACTGATGGAAGTTTTATTAGTGCTAATATATGTATGATATCTATACTAGTACTAATAAAATATATATTAATATATAGTATATAATATATAGCATACAGTACTATATATAGTATATCATCTATTAAATACTATATAGCAATATATAGTATAAAATATATAGTAATATATAATATATATCAATATATTCTAATATTTATAGGATGATACAAATGAGATGTACAGATTCTCATAGCAATGGTCCTTTCTCTTTTTGTGAAGGAACTACTAGATGCTATAGATTAGTTTACTCAACTGCATTTCACCTTTCTTTCAAGTGTGGAATTTTAAAATCAAAACAAAACAGAACATGTTTTCCAGATTCCTTTGAAGCAAGGGTTCTAGAGGCAAATTAGATATGCCAATCATATGCCTGGGCATGAAATTTGGAAAGCAAAAGTGAGGTAGAAGCCATCTTCCTGTCACATTCTGTCTGCCTCTGCTTGGAAGCCTGTGGGGGAAACAACAATTTCTCTGCAGCAATTACTCTTCAACAGCCTCTTTTCCTAGCTCTGTGCTTCCTCAGTATGGAGTCACTAGCGCCATGTGGCCACGGAGCGTGTGCAATGTGTCTGGGCCAAATGGAGATGTTCTGCAAGTATAAAGTACACAGTGGGCTTTGATGTCTTCCTATTCCCCAAAATATAAATAAATAAAAATCAAGTAATCAATTTTCATATGGATTGATAATTGAAATATTTTATATATAATGATGTAAGTATAATCATATTAATTTTGTTAAATAAAACATGTTAAAATTAATTTTACCTGTTTTACTTTACTCCTTTGTTTAATGAGGGCACAAGAAAATTTTAAATGACAAATATGTCTCACATTATATTGCTATTAGTCAGCACTGCTCTAGCGTAGCCAGAATAGAGGACACCATTATGTAGCTTCTCACTCCATCATCTGAGTTCCTGGATGGCAGCCATGGATGTTGATTCTCTTGCTTCTTGATAATTCTGTGGCCATGGAAGTGGGCTCCTGAGTTTGGCTTAGCTTCTGTGGTGACCACAGTAGTAGTAGTAGTGGCTCTGCTGATGGCTCTAGGAGTCATCTCTATGGGTGCTACTGAGAGCCCCCTCTTTCCGTCTTTCTATTTTGTAAACATCCACTTTACTGTATTTATTCCTTGTTTAAAATCTTCATGTGTTTTCTGTTCCTTGCATTGAATCGTTATTAAAAAAGAGAGATATCTTACATAATAGGATCAATTTCCAGAATGGAACTCTTCATTTAGGTTTGTATTTTTAAGTTTCTAAGGAAAAAAATATATTTTTAATAAACCTTCTGAAGCTATGGGAATACCCCTAGTAGGTGACACTGTTGGGGGGAGGGGGCTCCTTCTTTTTGCCTGAATACAGCACTTGTAACACCTGTATTTGCATATTCCAAACAAAAGACAAGCCTGGGAAACCTCTCAAATGATTTTTTAAAAGGTACCTCTGCAAGTAATACTATTCATCAAAACAGAATTTTAAAGAGAAGACAGAAGTAAAGGAAGAAGAAATGAGATGGCCCCAATCTGATAGGAACCATTCCCTGACCAAATCTGATTTCCATGATAAGGGCCTACAAAATTACTTGCCATTTTTCTCATTTTCAGCGTATCTTGAGGGCATCCAAATGGTGACCCCACTTCCTGTGTTCCCCTGTTCCTGTTGTAAAAGCGATTTATGAATCTGCCTGGTTATCACTGGGATCATTCTATTTTGTATAGAGGTTGTTGCCTATTTTCTATACAGGATGCTTTATCCAGTAGTACTGGGCATTCAGTGATGATATCACAGCACCTGAAAATTGCCACCCTCACTAGTGTAGCTCCCCAGGTTTCTTTTACAATCACAGGAAATATATGTCTCATCCCCAGCCATGCACGATTTTAGATGTAAATTAATAAAGTGTTAGCCTCTATCTGCCATGGTGGGGAAGTTCATGAGTTGCTTAAACCCAAAGCCATTACAGTAGTTACTTATGTGCGCATGCACATGCACACACACACTCACAGAGAGTGGATTCCTTTCAGACAAGTTCATTTATTACCTACCCTGTGTTTGACAATGCATTAAAGACCATTTAAACAAAATGCATGGTTCACTAAAAGATCATTTGCTAGGAAAGGAAAAAAAAATCTAATTCAGCAATTTTTTTTTTCTCAATTTCACATTTCAGATTTCATTAACCTAGTCTTAGCTATTTACATTTCTTGGCAAGATGTCAAATGTAGTAATGTTGGGGTAACAGCTAATGGACTACGTAAGCACAGACAAAATGTAGAAAAGTATGATACACTTAAAGATCATGGAATTGCAGGCTGCAATCTGTTTCAGGCCTAAACTCAGCTTGCATTTATGCTGGGAAGATCTCAAGTTATCTGATGGGCCTAGAGATGTATAGATTTTACATTTGATATTGTATGAAAATCCAATATATATCCAAAGTAATGCCACAGATTCACTTACAATATTGCAGCAAGTGGAAAAGAGGAAAGAAGACAGAGGAAGAGAGAAAGAAGAAAATGCAAAGTCAATAAATGATGCAGTGATTCAAAGAAAGGAAGCAACACCCTACAGAGGAAATCAGAAGGAAAAGCAGTAAAAAAAAGAGCAGAAAGAATAGGGTGGAGAATGAAGAGATAATGGCAGGAAATTAGTGAAGAATTCGTATTCATCAAACTAACAATTCAAATGTTGTGTTCCTTTCTTCTGTTACTACCCATGTGGACCATAAAAACAAGGACACACAATTCTTGAAGACAATCACTTCCATAAGAGGCAAGGAATAGTCACAAGGAAGTGTGGAGGAATGGAGTTCAATTCAAATTAACCTGTTCCACACACCTTACTCTGGACTAGAAAGAATCTGTGCATTAGGAGGAAGAAAAGTGGAAAAAAATTAAATAGTAAGGAGGATTCCTTTACGGCCCACTACCCAGGAGTAGAGGCTAAACCTGGGAGGAGGGGGGAACACTATGACAATCTTAGAAATTTCGAGACTCAAGAGTAGATCTTATTCCATGTCCTGGAGGAAAGATTTTGGAAAGCTGCAGTCATACTCCTTCTCTTCCTGCAATTGGACACTGAATAATTAAAAACAGAATGAAAACAAAAAATATAAATCAATGGAATTCATATAGAACTCAGAGGACCCAAATCCTCAATGCCCCGCATCTGCTTGCCCCTGCAAATCTGCAGCACAGAATACATTTTTGAGTTATGAGAATCCCAAGCTATGAGTTAACAGAATTAAGAGGGTAAGAGAGCGAATGTACTTAGCAGACTGACTCCCGCAACGTGAAGGGATCTGGCTCAAAAGGGACATGTGGATGAGTCACAAAGATGGAGGATGATGAGGCTGCATCACGGTTCTTCACTAAAATCAAGAATAAGGAAGAACACATGCATATTTTCTTTTGAAAATTAATGTAGCCTCACATTTAATTCTCACAATAGTTGTACAATGTAAAGTATCATCCCCTCAATTTTCTGGTGAAGATGCCTAGATTTATCAAATATAACTCAGTTGGTGTTTGTTAAAACTGGAATTCAAGTACAGAAATACCCAATTATATATTGCATGCCCTTCATAATACTCCATACCGCCCCAGGCTTTGTTATTACTTGCTACGTGTTTACTCAAAAGTATTTATTGAGTTCCTACCATCTGTCAATAACACACTTGATACATGAGAAGAAAAACATTTTTTGAAAACTTGGAGCCTGCTATCTAAAGGGGAAGACAGATATTACATCAATATCAGTACTGCATATTATGAGAACATGTAAGGAGTGAAACCTAAACTAGTCTGAATTAGAGAAGTGGCAACACTGAAGCTGAAATTTGAAAGACAAGGAATTAGGTAAGGCAAGGAGTAAGGTTGTCATGTGAAATACAAACAGCCCAAATATTGCACAGAACATACTTATATTGAAAATTATTTGCTGTTTATCTGAGGTTCACATTTAATTGACACTACTCCACAAAAGAGTAAAGGGTATGTCCCAAGAACAGAGGAGAGCTTGCATGAATATCTTGAGTACCAACAAATACACGTGACAATTATGGGGGAGGAAGATGATATTGCTTTTTAGTTCTTGTCTGTTATTGTATTTTTCTCTATTTCTTGCAAGCAGTCAGGGTTCAGAAACAATGATCTATAACTATAGGGCAACCCTCAAACTTGTGTCCCACTTCAAACTTCTCTACATTCCAGATGTTCCCTTTCCATCACATCCTATTTGCAATGCATCAGAAATGGCATTTAATTCTTCCACAAATATACATCTCAGATATGTGTTTAATACTTCTGTCCGTACTACTTCTGATCCTGCAAGAGCATGGGCATTTCTTGTTTCAGGTGGTGCTGAAACCTTCTAATCTCCATATTCCTTCTGGCTGTGCCTTCCTTCTCCTTTACATTAAAATACAGAGTGATCTTCTCAAGATCTATGCCAGGTCATATCATTTTCTTTCTTCAAAACTTTCAGTGAATTACCCCTGTATTGAGAATGACATCTAAGCTTCTTTTCCATGCTCTCCCAAGTCCATTCATAAATTTCCTTCTCATATCTTTAAGCTTATCCATACCATTCTATGCCCAACTTAGAACATTTCAGCTCTTTGATTGTGGAAACTCTTTTTGGTAAATGTTCCCCGAGCTCTTTTAAATGCTGTTAAGAGTGAAATTAGAGATTTAAAAGAGAAAGGGTGACAACTCATGATTTTAAAAAGGTAAGATGTGATGGGTCTCAGAATACATAAGAAAGAACTGGGCCTGGAGAAAAAACTTCTTTTGAACATGAAAAGGTACATGTAGCCACAGCTTGTTATGCTGATATGGTAGTTAACAAAATAATGGCATCTATTAATTTTTTCAGTTCCATAAGAAGTAGGATCACTGGATGAGAGTAACAGGGAGTTAAGGACCTTTGAAATAGGAAGTGAACTCCAATAATTACTTTTAAATTATCATTGTTAAATATGAAATCAAGCTAACTAGAAAATTACCTCCATCGTGACTGGAAGCGTTACACATCAGCTTGAGGGTGATAATGATTTATGATGGAACCAGCCATCCATGCGTGTAGCATGATTTTCTATAGCTGTTCAGCTTTCAAAGACAAGTACTGAGACTACAGATAACTAAGGTTCATTAAGCTCTTTGTTAATCATGGAAGAGGTCTGTAGCTTTTCCTGAGCCCAATCTGGCTCTCTCTGAGGCAGTTCTTTGCTTACCTAAGAGACAGTCTGAAGGCTCTCCTGTTTGGTACCCTCACTATTCCAGAAAAGCAGGCAGATTTCAAACAGACATGAGTCCAAGACATTTTTCTTCTGCAACTCCATTTTCTGCTGAAGTATAGGTCACCATGCCCTATTACAGATGAAATAACTGCTCTTAATATCCTGTAAAAATATGGTTTACATTCTTACCTGCACACTGAAATCTCATGGGGGAAAAAAAACTTTAAATACCAAGGCCTGAGCTCCATGCCTAATATTGTAATGGAATTGGTCTACCGTGAGGTCACAGGGAGTTTTAAAAGTACTCCAGGGGTGTCTAACATGTATCCAATATTGGGGCCCTGTGATCAGAACACGTGCTTTACAGAGGATGCTTAGTTTCAATTATCTTGAAGAAGTTTGAGACATGCGTATTTACATATCCTACTTCTGAAGCATACAATTTTGAGGCATCAAAGTAGATACACAAAAAGTTTATGAGAACTAAGTTGTCAGGCTCTACTGATATGAATCAATATGCTGCATTTAGGCTGAGTCCATAATTTAACTGAAAAGTAATTCATATGTCTCAAAACCAAACTCTTACTAGTGAAAGAGCAATTATAACAGGAAGATTTTTTGTTGAGGGGGAAAGGGAAGAACTAAAAATAGAAGACATCTGAGTCCAATCAAATGCTGGTCATTTGTGAAAATTAAAAAGATATTTTATCCAAACATTTTAACTGCTCCAGGGTTTTTTTTTTTTACCCCCTTGAAACTTTGTCAGTAAAATTAACATTACATAATGAAAAGGAGCAAATTCATTTGTAGCTGATTTGAAAATAAAAGGTACTATTAAAGTTTTTGACAGCAGGAAATCAAATTTGTAGTTCTCCTTGTCAGATATGAGAGAATTCTGATGGGCCAGCTAGAAAAATGGAGACTATGACCAGGCACGGTGGCTCACGCCTGTAATCCCAGCACTCTGGGAGGCCGACGCGGGCAGATCACCTGAGGTCAGGAATTCGAGACTAGCCTGACCAACATGGAGAAACCCTGTCTATACCAAAAGAACAAAATTAGCCGGCTGTGGTGGCACATGCCCGTAATCCCAGCTACTTGGAGGCTGAGGCAGGAGAATCACTTGAACCCGGGAGGCGGAGGTTGCACAGAGCAGAGATCCCACCACTGCACTCCAGCCTGGGCAACAAGAGTGAAATTCCGTCTCAAAAAAAAAAAAAAAGAAAAAAAAAAAAGAAAAATGCAGATGATGATCACAGGTCTTTCCCATATCAACTTTGATGCAGTCTGGAGTACTAATAATTTATACCCGGCCATACTTCCTCCCATCTAACCATGTGATGTGACTCACAATGTCTTGAATTCTAATAATTCTTCCATTATCGATTTCTGATTATTTTCCCAGAAAACCAAACTATGATTGTGCTTTGAGAGAAGCACAGTTAAAGGTCATATTCTAAAGTTACAGCAAAAATTGGGGAATAATTCAGATATAATTTTTTTTCAATACTTTCTATAGTGGAGAAGTATAGTATCAACAAAAAGGTTCAAACATTTAGTTGCATTTGTGTATATAGTGGTATCTCTTTGTTTTTTAAGTTATAATTTTCTGATGACTGATGGTATTAAAAATATGTAATATATAATTGGTATTTGTTTATCTTCTTGTGAAGTTCTATTCAAGTCTGTCCATTTTCTATACAGTTTATTTATTTATAAGAGTGCTTTATAGATTCAATATATAAGATCTTTGAGATATGACTTATAAACACCTTCTCTGACTTTTCTCTCTCACAGTGATATCTTTGATAAACACAAGTAACACAAGTTGGTACTTTTATGCAGTGCAATCAATCAATTTCTAACTGTATGGCTAAAACATTTTCTTCCCAGTATAAGAAATGTTTCTGCAATGTCATTAACATATTCTCATGTTTTGTTATATAACTTTTATTATCTTAATTTTCACACTTAGATAATAACCCATCTGGAATTATTTTGCTTATGGTATGAAAAAAGGGTCAAATATATTTTATACGAATATTCAATTGACTGTAACAATTTATTGAAAAGGACATTATTTTCTTTTTTTTTTTTAAGCTTTTTTTTTTTTTTAATTTATTTATTATTATTATACTTTAAGTTGTAGGGTACATGTGCATAACGTGCAGGTTTGTTACATATGTATACTTGTGCCATGTTGGTGTCCTGCACCCATCAACTCGTCAGCACCCATCAACTCATCATTTACATCAGGTATAACTCCCAATGCAATCCCTCCCCCCTCCCCCCTCCCCATGATAGGCCCCGGTGTGTGATGTTCCCCTTCCTGAGTCCAAGTGATCTTATTGTTCAGTTCCCACCTATGAGTGAGAACATGTGGTGTTTGGTTTTCTGTTCTTGGGATAGTTTGCTAAGAATGATGGTTTCCAGCTGCATCCATGTCCCTACAAAGGACGCAAACTCATCCTTTTTTGATGGCTGCATAGTATTCCATGGTGTATATGTGCCACATTTTCTTAATCCAGTCTGTCACTGATGGACATTTGGGTTGATTCCAAGTCTTTGCTATTGTGAATAGTGCTGCAATAAACATACGTGTGCATGTGGAAAAGGACATTATTTTCTAATTGACTGAAGAGTCCCCTTTATTATAAGTCATGTGATACAGTGTATATGGATGCCCTCATAGACTCCGTTGGTCTGTTTGCTTTTACTTATGCTACTTTCACACTGTTTTTAGCTTTTATAGTTAAAAACATGTATGCCTTAATATATGGTCACCTAAGTATTTTAGTTTTGTTATTATTCTTCAAGATTGCCTTGACTATTCCTGGTCATTTTTATCCTAAAGCTTTACTAAAACTTTTAGAAAAGATCGTAAATTTTCAAAAAAAAAAAAAAAATCAACTAGAATTTTTACTGATAATGCATTGATTCTCTACATTAATGCAGAGAAAATCAACAACCAAAGACCAACTTTTCCTATTCACAAACGTTGGCTATCACATTATTAATTAGGCCTTCTACAATGTCTTTTAATAATTTTTACTTGTTTTGTTTTGTTCTTTCTTCCTCTGTAAAGGTCTTTCTCATCTAGGTAATTGGTGTTATTAAAATGACATATTTAAACATTTTCCATTTTCTAAGGATTGTTATGAGAAATGTAACTGATATTATGTATTGACATCGTGCCACACTATCTTGTTAACTTAAAATGTTAATAGCTGTTTATAGATTCTTTGAGTTTTTACATACAGAATCACATTGTCTACAAATAGTGACAGCTTTTTGTCATTTCTTACAAGTTTCATATTCTTTTTTCCTTACTGTGTTGATGAACAAGAACTGCCATAACATATTTAATAAGATTGGTAACAGGTATTGTTTTCTTCTTTATCTTGAAGGGAAATAGGTAATTATTTTAAAAATAAATATGATATTTGCTATAGGTTTAAGGATTTTGATAGAATTGACATGTTACAAAGTCCACATATTAACATGTACAGCTAAATTTTGAAATATGTATATACCATAAAACAACACAATCAAGTAATCTTTCCCTCTTGTACTTCCCTCCCACCCCTTTCCCATCAGTAGATAATGACCATTCTAGTTCTTTCAATTAAAAATTCATATGCGTTTTTTGATTTTCATGTAAAAGTCACCAGATAGTAAGTACTCTTTTATGTCTGGCTTCTTTCACCCAGCATAATTATTTAAAGATCTACCATATAATATTTATCCATAGATCTTTCCTCTTTTACTTTTTGGCATTACATGGCATAGATATAGCACAGTTGTGTATTCACCTATAGGTGGACATTTGGGTGGTTTCCAGTTTGGAGCTATTGCACCTAAAGCAACAAAGAACATTTAAGTACAGCTTCTGATATAGGTATAGATACAGATATATAAAGATGGTATATTCCTTTTATTTTCAATAAATTATGAGCACATACATTTATAATATATAAAATACTTATTTAGGTATTTAGGATTGAGATGGTTAAACCAGATGGTGCATCTTTAACTTTCAGAAAAGCACTAAATCTGTCTTAGATGTACAAATTAGCTCGTTAGTTGCTTTGTCTGTTTAGTGGTTCTCTATGTGGTTCTCTAAGGTGATCTGACTCATTACAATGTCATATAAATTTGTATATTAATCCCCTTCCAGGGTCATGTAGGACCTTAGACATTTCAATTCTATTTACCTGCTTGTCACTTCGTTTTATTATTAGGCGTTTGTTTCTATGTACATGGCTTAAGCCCAATAGGATCTTATATAATTGTTTGAGACAGTCATAACTCATTTTGATTTGACTACATTTTCAGTTTTTCCATTGCTTTACATTTCTCCCTGTTTTCTTGTTTCTCTTTAGGTTTATTCTTTTGCCTTAGAAATTCTGTATTTTGCTTTTTAGTCCAGGTCTGCTAACAAATTCTCTAACTTTTCTTTTTTGTTTTGACATCAGCTTATATAACCTTAATTTTGAAAGGAACTTGCTCTAGGTATGGAATTCTAAGTTAGTATTGCATGGGGTTTTCCTGCATTTTTTAGGTAACTTTCCGTTTTCTCTTGGCTCTTTAGAAGTAAGCCTTCTTTTATGAATGTGGCTCACTGAAAGCATTCTGCTAACCACTTTTTCCCTAACCACTTTTGAGATTTTTTCTAATAGATTTTTATTTTTATTATTATTATTATTATTTTTTTTTTTTTTTTTTTTTGAGACGGAGTCTTGCTCTGTCACCCAGGCTGGAGTGCAGTGGCCGGATCTCAGCTCACTGCAAGCTCCGCCTCCCGAGTTTACGCCATTCTCCTGCCTCAGCCTCCCGAGTAGCTGGGACTACAGGCGCCCGCCACCTCGCCCAGCTAGTTTTTTGTATTTTTTAGTGGAGACAGGGTTTCACCATGTTAGCCAGGATGGTCTAATAGATTTTTATTATGTACTCTTCCTGCTTGTGGTTTTCATCACTTCTTGATTCTGCACTATGCTTGGTGTTTCTTCTGTTTTGGAAAAATCTCATTTTCTCTTCAAGCTTTGTTTCTCCTTCATTCCCTGCTTTCTGTCTGGGATTCCAATTATGCATGCTTCATACCTCTTCCACTCTTACCACTATTTCTCACCTTCATTTGCTGGACATTTTTTAAAACTGTACCACAATCAAGTTCATAATCATCTTTTTTCTGTATCCAATATGCTCTATTTAGATGCAGTTGATTTATTATTCCCTTTTAGAATTTCCATTAATTCTTTTATTAGATATTCCTATTCCTATGAGACATTCTACCTGGTCATCTTTTCTCTTGAACATAATAACCACAGTTACTTAAATGTCTGTGTTTCACAACTCCAATCCCTTGATCACTTGTGGGTCTTTTCTATTGTCTGATGATGTTGCTATTGTTTTTATTTCTTTGTATGTTTGGTGATATTTTTGTTGATCTTTGGATATTGAGCATAAAAAATTCTAAAAGTAATGGATGACATTTATTTGCCCCAGAAATTATTCATCTTATCCTCTGGTATGAAGCTAGAGTGGTGTCTGATTAACTTAATCAAATAAAGCACTGAATTGACTCTACGCTGTCTTGGAATTTTCTAGCTGTCACTCAACCTCTGGTTGGCCCTTGCTCTGAGATTATTATCTTATAGGTATTATGTGAGAGTCAGTATGTTTGTCTATACATAATTGGTGCATCCTAAATTATGGTCTTTTCAGTACAGTAAGAGTGCCAAAACCTTCATTCTTCTTTCAAAAGGCTTTCTGAATGGCTTCAGTCTTCTCGCACTGCTGTTTAATTATACAATACATTTATAAAGAGGCAAAATCTCAATTATTAGGTTCATGACTCTGTGTCACCCTTGCCTTCAGGATATTGTTCTTTCAAGTCTTATCCTACTTGAAAATCACAAACTTGGATATTTGTCTTCCCAGACACAAGATACTTCCAAAAGCGCTAGTGGGATTTCTGCTTCTTAGCAGCAGCCTTCGTCCAGGGTTCACAGCCTGTTGCCACGCTCAGAAAATCAGCACATGCCTCAAAGGCTGAGGGAGACTGCAGAATGCTGTCACTCTTTTCCAGTACCTTCTTTTTCAGGTTCTTTGCCACTCAATGTCTGGCAGCCTCAACCTGCCCTTTGATGTCCTCAGACAGATGTATTTTAGATTTTCATCTGGCTTTCCCAGTTGTTCTTTATTGATCACCATCATAGCAGGAAAGGAATTCTCTATAAAACTCAAATTTTAACTAGAAAAAGCCAGATGCCAATATTTATTAAGTTATTATTAATTTAATGTTCAAAATTCAAAATGTGGACCAACTGACCTCCATAATATTCTTAGATATATGTTCAATTTTATTGCTTCCCCCACTTTATTGGATAAATTTTGAAGCTAATCACAATGAAGACGTATGCAAGCAGGTGAAACAAGAGGCAAAATAAAATCTCAAAAGTGTATAATTTCTTAAAAACAAAAAGAATAAAAGTGCTTTCTTATATAATTTTTAAAATTATCACAATTGGAAAATAATAAAATATTCTGTACTATTTACTCTTCACTATAAGCGTTTTAACCTTGTATTTCAATATTAGCCCTTCATTGTTTGAGAGTTAAATACCATTTTAATATGGTATTTAAACATTGTAGGAGAAAGATATACTAGTTTTTATTACATGCCTATTGATTTTTATTCTGTACTTGACTAAGGTCACATTAAATTTGTTTGTTTTTTTAAAAAAAAAACTAGTTTTTGTATGGAATCTATCTACAAATTTATTTCACTAAAATCTCTTCCAAAGCCACTTTTAGAAAACCAGCACAAGAATTGATTGATTTTCTTCAAATCTAACTTGATCATGATGAATATACACCCTGTGCCTAAGTTGAGTTCATTTATTTAGGGAAAAGGTCACTGAAATCAGTTGTTGACTTTTTACTTCTCAAATAACAGTCAGAATTTTATGTGACTATAACTTCAAATGCAGCAGAGAGAGATTAAATTGAAGTAGTCAGTTTTACTAATGATGTTACATCTGTATAAAACATATCATTATGATGGCACATACTAAATGTGGTTGTAGCTCTGTTAAAATATACAAACATTTTTATATGAATTAAGAAGACTGATGATAGAAGTACTATCATTCATATTTATCTTCTTACAAAAGAAAAATATTCCATACCATCTGCCTCCTCAATCCCTGTTTGCTAACTTGTCACTCTGTGCATAAATTGCTCAGGATACTATTTTGTTCAGACCTTGAATCCACACTCAACTCACAAGTGTCCTTTCCTAGTATCTTTCTCGACACTTGTAGCTCCTCCCATCCTCTGCTTGTGTGGTCTGCGCTCTTTCAGCTTCCTAAGCTCTTTTCCTAATATTGTATCTTTCACAATGTTCTCCAAGGGAGTAAATGCCTTCCTTACTGTTGATAACACTTATAACAATTCCCCCACATTTCCTAGTGACTTTATCATTCGCATCTCAGATCTTTTGCTCTCCATTACCTATTTCCAGCTCAAAGAATGCCATCATCCTCATTAAAGATTCTTTAAAGTTCACATTAGTAAGTCTCTTCTGTATGATATTTGTTTCTATCTTATTCAGCCACCCAATGATGTGGTGATGATCTTGCTTCCAGTGATTACAAAGAACATCCACCTCCTAGAAATGATCAAAATCACCTTACATTCTACTTCTGTGGCCTTCATTCTCATCCTTATTTCATTTCTCTCATCCTTATTTCACACTCTAACATTCACTGTCATATTAGTCTACTTCCTTGCCTTACTTTGGGCTCTTGTTGACGCTCATCCCGTTAAAGACCCATGAACATATCCATTACCATCTTACTAACACTCTAGAGTCACTCTCCTTTCCATTCCAAAGGGCATACTCAGTCAAATAAATCTCGAATTTTCATCCTCTTTATCTGCTGCCATTAAGTTTTAGGAAAGTCTCACCACTGTATAAGTTGATGTCAATCATTTTTGTTTCTACCTTCTAGACCCTTTCTGCTTTTCAACAATTTTGTGTCCGTTTGTTTCTAGCTGTCTTCCGCAAAAATTTTAAAAAGCCTATTTCAAACATTTTAACTAACTTCCTCTGAACTGAAATGTTAGGTAGTTGTAGAAAAGAAGCACGTTTATTGAAATTCCAAAACGGATAGGGATAAAACTAAATTGTTAACAAAGCCCAAGATAAAGTCTCTCCCCACTTCTCTCTAATGATCCATTGTCCCAGCCTCTGTGGCACAAGTGTTGTGGTCTTTTAAAAATGTGTGTATAAGGCCGGGCACAGTGGCTCATGCCTATAACCCCAGCACTTTGGAAGGGCAAAGCTGGTGGATCGCCTGAGGTCAGGAGTTCAAGACCAGTCTGGTCCACATGGTGAAACCCCATTTCTACTAAAAAAATACCAAAAATTAGCTGGGCAAGGTGGCACATGCCTGTAAACCCAGCTACTCCGGAGACTGAGGCAGGAGTATTGCTTGAACCTGGAAAGCAGAGGTTTCCGTGAGCCAAGATTGCACCACTGCACTCCAGCCTTGGCAACAAGAGTGAAACTCCGTCTCAAAAAAAAAAAAAAAAAAACCGTGTGTTCATCTAACTCAAACTAGTCATTATACGCATTTAATAATTTACTTTCAGACTTCAAACACATTTGGTAATATTTTCTATAGATGTATTTTTTGTGTGTGTCAACACTTTATTCCTCTATCAAAAACATAAGTTTCATTTTGCTCCAACTGAAATCAACCACACTTTTGCTCAAAAACACATCTTATCTCTTTGATGTTTTCCTTTTTTTTTTTTTTTTTTTTTTTTTTTTTTTGAGACGGAGTCTCGCTTTGTCGCCCAGGCTGGAGTGCAGTGGCCGGATCTCAGCTCACTGCAAGCTCCGCCTCCCGGGTTTACGCCATTCTCCTGCCTCAGCCTCCCCAGTAGCTGGGACTACAGGCACCCGCCACCTCGCCCGGCTAGTTTTTTGTATTTTTTAGTAGAGACGGGGTTTCACCAGGTTAGCCAGGATGGTCTCAATCTCCTGACCTTGTGATCCGCCCGTCTCGGCCTCCCAAAGTGCTGGGATTACAGGCTTGAGCCACCGCGCCCGGCCTTGATGTTTTCTCTGTAGTTGGAAATTTTATACATAAAATAAAGTTTTATACAGAAAATGTATAAGCCTTTCATACAGGAAGTAAAGGATTTTGCCATCTTGAACATAGAGTGGTAGAAAAGGCTGTACAGTGTAAACTGAGGCTTTCTTACTAAAACAGAATTCTGAATAACCAAGGACACTCTAATATTAACGGAACCATCACCTTGTTGAGAAAGTCAACCCATCAAATATAAGCTGCCTAAAATTTCTCATCTCTGCATTTTTGATGTTTAGAAGAAAATAAAGAATATAAACACATAAAGAGGTTTGCTACATTAGGGATAAATTGGTAGCAAATAGTCAATACAATTATACTTTTAAAAATAAATTTTATTGTACATATTTAATGTATATAACATGGTGTTATAGATTACCTATAGATAGTAAAAGCATTCCTATAAGTAGATTAACATATTCATCATCTCATGTAGTTCTGCTTGTTTTTGTGGAAAAAGTAGCTAAAATCTATTCATTTGGCATCATACCTAATACAAGAAAATGTTATTGCCTATACTCCTCATGTTGTACCTTAGATCTCTAGACTTCATCTAACATTTCTTCTTCTTTGTATCCTCTGACCTGTATCTCCTCATTTCCTCCCCACCCCCACTCCCATCCCTAGTAACCACTGTTTTATCCTCTCTTTGTATAATTGATTTTTCTTTTCTTTTAACTTTCACATGTAAGTAGGATCATGTAATATTTTTCTGTGTCTGACATTTCAATTAACACAATGTCTTGTAGGATCATGCACATTGTGGTGAACTGAAAGGTCTTTTTTTGGAGGCTGTATAATATTCCATCATACAAACACACACACACACACACACACACACACACACACACACACACACACACACACACACCACAATTTCCTTATCCATTCATTCATCAATGCTTCCATATCTTAGATATTCTGAATAATGCTACAATGAACATGAGATTGCAGGTATCTTTATGAGGTGGTGATTTCATTTCCTTTGGGTATTTGTCCAGAAGAGGGATTGCTGGGTCATATGGTAGGTCTATTTTTAATTTAGTTAGAAATCTCTATACTGTTTTTCTAACATTGGTTGTACCAATCTACATTCTCACCAGTAGTGTCCAAGAATTCCCTTTTCTCCACACCCTCACCATCATTTGTAATCTTCTGACATTTTGATAATAGCCATTCTAATGAGGAGTGTGAGGTGATATATCATAGTGGTTGTGATTTGTATTTATCTGACGATTAATGACATTGAGCACCTTTTCATGTATCTATTGGCCTTTGTCGGCCTTGCTTTGATCAATATCTATTTTAGGTTTTTGTCAATTTTTATATCAGTTTAATTGTTTTTCTACCATTGAGTTCTAAGGTATTTTATCCATTTTTAGTTGCTTTTCATAGGATAAAAGTCCAATTTTAATCTTTTGCATGTGGAAATCCAGTTTCACAGCACCATTTTTTGAAGAAACTATCCTATTCCTAAGGTTTATGTTAGTGCCCTTGTCAAAAATTAGTCGACTGTGTATGATTGCATTTATTTCTGAACACTGTGCTTTGTTCTGCTGGTCTTTGTGTTCATTTTTATGCCAGTACCATACTGCTTTTATTACTACAACTTGGTAACATGATTTGAAGTCAGGGAGTATGATGACTTACAATTTTGTTTTTCTTTCTCAGAATTGTTTTGGCTATTTGAGGTCTATTTTTCTATACAATTTCGAAATTGTTTTCCATATTCCTTTGACGAATTCCACTGTATTTTGATAGGGATTGCATTGAATATGTATATTGCTTTGGGTAGTATGGACGTTTTAACAATATTTATTCTTCAATCCACGAGCATATGTTTGTGTCTTCTTAAATTTATTTATCAATGTTTTATTGTTCTTATTGTAGAGATATTTCAGCACCTTGGTTAAATTTATTCCTAATAATTTTATTTTTGATACTAACATATATGGATTTTCTTGGATTCACTTTAGTCAGATTCTGATTTGTGTATAAAAATACTCCTGATTTTCGAGTGATTTTGCATCCTGAATCTTTCTTGAATTCATTTATTAGTTCTAGTAAATTTTTTTGTGGAAATTTTGGGAAATTTTTAGCATATAGGCTCATGCCATCTGCAAATACAGATAACTGTAATTCTTCGTTTCCAATTTGTGTTTTCTTCTTGCTGTCTGATTGTTCCTGCTAGTTCTTCCAGTACCATGTTAAATAGCAGCAGCAAGAATGGGCATCCTTGCCTTGAATTTCATCTTAGTGGAAAAGCTTTCCACTGTTCTCCCATTGATTATGATGTTAGCCATGAGTTTTTCATAGTTTTCATTAGGTTGAGATAATTTCCTTCCATACCTAAATTATTGAAAGATTTTTAATAATGATGTCAAACGTTTTTTCTGCATCAAGATGATCATGTGATTTTAATCTTTCATTCTATTTGTGTGATGTATCATATTGATTCATTTGTGTATGTTAAACCAGGCTTGTATGTCAGGAATAAATTCAACTTGATCATGACATATAATCATTTTGATGTATTTCTGGATTCGGTTCCCTAATATTTTATTGAGGATTTTTTGTTTACATCAGTGTTCATAAGAGCTATTGACTTGTAGTTCTAGTTTCCTTTTCTTGTGATACCTTTGTCTGGCTAAGGATCAAGGTAATGCTGGCCTTATAAAATGTACTTGAGACGTATTCCCTCTAGATTTATATTGTGGAAGAGTTTCACAGGTATTGGTGTTAATTCTTCTTTGACTGTATGCTGGAGTTTGACTGTGAAGCCATCTGGTCCTGGGAGGGATCTCTTTTTTGGGAGTTTTTTTTTTTTATTATTATTGCTTCAATCACTTTATTTGTTAAGCGCATATGGACTTTTGATTTCTTCCTGACTCACTATCACGTTTTATTTTTCTAGGAATGTATCTGTTTCCTCGAAGTTTTTCCAATTTGTTGGCATAATTGTTCACAGTACTCTCTCATGATCCTTTTAATTTATTAAACATCTTTCATAATTTCTTCATTTTCATTTTTCATTTTACTTGAGTCATCTGTTGTCAACTATGTTTATGTTTTGAAAAATAAAACTCTTAATTGTTGCTGTGGTTATCCTGTTCTCTATCTCTGTTTCTATTTTTATTATGTCCTTTATTCTGCTAATTTGGGGTATAATTTATTCTAGTTCTCTAAGGAATCATGTTAGACTATTTGAGATCCTTTTTTTCAAGGTAGCCATTTATGGCCATAAATTTTCCTTTAGAAAATAGGTTAATAGGTAAGGAATTACTACCAGTATTTTGCTATTTTTTGGCTTTTTTGTAGTTTTTTATGGCTTTTTCCCTCTCTTGTCAGCTATCTTTCAGATTTGATAATTTTATGTTGTTAGATTTTGTTTCCTTTATTGTTATCATTTGTTTATCTGCTGTAGTTTTTATTCTGTGATTACCATGAGGCTTACAAAAAACATCTTATAGTTATAATCAACTATTTCAAGCATATAACTTTTGTCACCTACAAAAACTCTGCACTCTCCTGCCCACACATGATTTTATGTCACAATTTCAATCTTTTTATATTGTGCATTCTTTAATAACTTGTTGTAGCTGTAGTTATTTCTGACCATTTTTGCTTTTAACTTTTATACTAAATATATGTATGATTTACATATTACCATTACAATGTATTTCTGAGCTTGACTATGTATTTATCTCTACTAGTGTGTTTTGTACTTTCATACGTATTCATGACAATAATTATTACGTAAATCATGGAAACGTGTCAATGTATTTAAGTGTACTTAAATTTGAAATATTGCTAATTAATAAACTAGGCATGTAACTGAACAAAATAAAGGGAATAAAAAGACTAATACCATCCTCTCTCCCCTAGAAAAAAAAATACAAAAAAATAAAGATAAATTATGGAAATGTAAAAACAAATAGAGACTATAACAAAATTAAAAGCTGGCTCTCAGAAAAGTCTAAACAAATTAATACACCTACTTCAAGTTTAATCAAGAGGAAAAAAGCATACAATATTTGGAAGGAAAACTAGGCCACACCTAAATACAGGGAAGAAAGTTTAAAAGTTATAGGCTGTATTAGAATAGTCCTTAACCCAGTAATTTTAAATGTCTGGATGTGTCAAAGAAACCATGTTTCATATTCTCTATAAATCAGAAGCAAAATGAAGTGCTTTCTTCTAAAACACTGACAGCTGCTGGGGCAAAGTTATTTGTGTCTACACAGAATCAATATTTAGGAAGGTTAAATTATCAAAACAGTGTACTGATGATGACATTTTCAATATATAGACAAATAATATATACATATATTTTATTCCAACTTCTTAAATGATGTGTGTTTACAGATTCCACAATATTTTCTTTAGCCTACAAAGGAAACGATCATATTGTAGACTTCTATCTTCAGTCATAATAAACAATGTCTAAAATAACCCTCTCACTGTAAACAAACAGAAAAACTGACAACATGTACTTTATCAAGTGATTTCCAAACATTAGACAATATAGGAATGTGACTTACGAGAAAAGGAAAATAAACAAGATGGCAAAAGTATGACTGATTGCCCTGATTTTCACCCTGCAGGCAATTTCTGGAATGTGGTACAAGGACTTAAAGCTCAAAACAGAGCCCAGTAGTCTCACCTTTAAGTAAACAGAGATCAAGTATGAAAAGAGGACAGCTGAGAATATGCAGGAATAATACTAGAGAAAAAGGAGCTAAACACCAAAAGAGTTCCAGACATCACTATAGGGTCCCCTAGAGTTTTCGTCTAAATCCCGATCTTCACATGCATAGGGGTAATGTCTATGACACAGAGCAAAAACAGTTTCTGGTGAAAGAACAGTTATTCCGGGGGCTATAAATTGAATAATTCCTGGAACTCACGTAAGACTAGAAAACATTGAAGTCCACGCTGAGGAGAATGGAGCAAACTCAAACTCAGTAAATCATAGGATGTTTGCTAGTAATGTTTTAGTCATGTGACTAAATTAACCTGAGGGTACAGGCAATTTTGGATACACTTCTCAAAGAGCTTAAAAACAAGCCTCAGAAAGATCACAGTAATATGTAACTTAAGTGCCAACGAGACCAAATCCAGTGCTTTTTAAAAGAAAACAACAACAACAAAAAAATCACTAACTCGATTAGAGTAAAATAGAAAGTCTGACTTTCATTCAAGTATCTCTGGACTGGCAAAAAAAAAAAAAAAAAGCAGAAAATCTGATTCACAGCCAGCAGAAAAATCAGTCAGTAGAAACGGACCCAGAAATGAGAGGCGATAAATGATAGAAATTAAAACAGCTGTAATAAATATACTGAATGTGCTCAAAGATTTAAACAAAAACATCAATATAATAAGAGAAGCAGGCCAGGCACAGTGGCTCATGCCTGTAATCCCAGCACTCTGGGAGGCCGAGGCGGGCAGATCACCTGAGGTCAGAAGTTTGAGACCAGCCTGACCAACATAGAGAAATCCTCTCTCTAATAAAAATTAAAAATTAGCTGGGCATGGTGGCGCATGCCTGTAAGCCCAACTGCTCAGGAGGATGAGGCAGGGGAATCGCTTCAACCCAGGAGGCAGAGGCAGAGGCTGTGGTGAGCCAAGAACATGCCATTGCACTGTAGCCTAGGCAACAAGAGTAAATCTCAAAAAAAAAAAAAAAAAAAAAAAAAAGTATCAGATATAAAAGATGAGACTTAAAAGAAACTTCTACAGATCAAAAATATAATTTCTAAAATGAAGATTTCACTGAACAAGATTACCAAGAGATAAAACATTACATAAGAAATGATCAATGAACTTGAAGATAAAGTAGAAAATATCCAAAATACAGAAAGAAAATTTGAATGTATGAAAAATGAAACTAAACGGTGACCTGTAAGACAAAGTTCAAAATCTGATGAAAATTGATGGTCCATAGATCAAAGATGCTAAATGAATCCCAAACGAATTACCACATACAAAGAAACCCCAGAAAGAAAAAAAGAAAAAAGGAGGCAGGGGCATATTCTGTACCCTGGAAAAAGTAAAATTACAGACTTCCCATTGGAAAAACTGTAAGCCAGAATAATATCTCACTAAAAAGCTGAAAAGGAAACAAACAAGACTGTCAAACTCAAATTCTATAATTGGTTTAAAATATATTTCAAAAATTAATGCAATAAAGACTATTACAGGCAAATGAATAAATAAACACAAAAATCTCTGAGGCGATTTTAACTTGCAAATCTACAAAACATTTTATAAGGTGTTCTTCAGGAAGAAGGAAAACAAAGCCCAGTGGGAACTTGCATATGCACAAAGGAATCAGGAAAGCCAGAAATGATCAATACACAGGTAAGCTAAAGCGTTTTTAAGTTATAGTATATTCTCGCATTTTTAATTTCTTTAAAAATTAAGTGACTACTTAAAGCAGAAACAATGACACCATATTGCGATATATCTAACATATTCTATTTTATTTGTTCTTTCATCTTTCTTTGAGACGAAGTCTTGCTCTGTCACTCAGGCTATGTATGACAGCAATGGCAAAAAGGACAGAAAAGGCATAATGTTATAAGGTTCCTGCTTTACAACTAAAGAAACAATATTATTTAAAAGACAACTGAGTTAGTAAGTTGAAACCTTTGAGCAATCCCTAAAAACTAAATAAAAGGGCAATAGTGAAGTAAAGTTGGAGCATATAAATAGTCTCAAAACATGGGAAAAGAAGAAAAAGGTATAAACAGGCTGGATAAACCCAAAACAAATAACATGATTGGACATTGAAACTCAATTACATGTAAGTGTTCCAAATGTATGTTGTCTAAACAATCCAATTTAAAGTCACATTTTCGAGTTAGATAGTAAAAGATTTATATATTCTACAAAAAGTCACTTAAAATCACGTATTTCAGTGTAATTAAAATGACTGAATTGCAGTCAAACATATCAACATGGATACGTCTCAGTCAAACATATCAACATGGATACATCAAATGATGTTTAGAAAGTAAGTTGCAGATAGTGTTTTAAAGATCTATTAATATAGGGGAAACTATAAACTCAAGCAAAATCACGTCCACAAAACTCAGCCTCTGGGGAGGAAGGGGTGAATCAGCCTTGTTAGGAGCCAGAAGGAACATCAGCTGCAGCTGATAAGGCTCAGTGGCAGTTTCAAAAATGTTAATTTCATTGTTATGCTTCAATGTGTATTATATTAATTTATGTAAATGAATAAACTGCATACTCATTACAGATAATATCATTACTATCACATTATGAAGGATATATTATAGAAAGCCAAAAAAACACACAAAAAAATGCTTGAGACAGCCTTACTAAAACAAATGAGTGTTCATTTTTTTTTTTTTTTTCTGGAAGGACTCACGAAAACCTTACACTTGTGTAATAAAGCAGAGAGATTAGATTTAATCTTAGGAACTTATTTCAAATTGATTCATCAACTCAGCAAACTCCTTTGTTTAACCACAGATTTCTTAATAGCTCACACTAAGACTTTTCAGAGTATACAGGCTATAAAATATTTGGATTCACAAAAAAATGTATTATTATGGTGCAGAACTTTTGTTTGCTCTTCTAATGGTAGTTGAGGAGAATTTGAGGGAAACACTATATTTAATTTTAATGTATCCTTGTCTTAACAAAAGGAAGACATACTCTCCGGTTCCACAATCCTTCTTGGCCGATTTTTCAACACTACCCTTCTTCAGAATTTAATCTTTAAGAGGTAATTTCATTGTAATTTGACCCGCTTTTCAACTCTCTAAGTATATGTTACATGCCACTTGTCCAGACTCTTAGTGAGATAAGCCTCTTTGTATTTTATTAAGGATGTAGCTTAAGCTGCATCTTATCAGCATTACAGCCACTTATGTGCTGGTGTGCTCCCAAGCCATGATTATAGGTCCAATCCATGATCATACATATTTTAAAATTTTTAATTTTAATAACTAACCACATCATAGTTAGATTTTAAATTATCTGGAATTTATGTGTAGCAGTTTTTCCAATGTATATGTAGCATTTTTCCCACGAGAACATTTTATTCCCTTATCTAGAATAAAACTGTGAATCAATTAGTTCTGTAAAACCATAGTTCTGTTACATTAATTTACATTAAAATGTGTAACAGAGTATTGATTGTATTAATATTGACTTTAAAATGTTAGCCAAATAGCTAATTTCTAAAATCAATTAGGTCATTTTATATATTAGAAAAGTTATAGTCACAAAGTGATCAAACACAACTCTGCCAAGCTGGTTGTTCATTAGGAACTACCAAGGAGAAATACCGGTGTCCTGCAGATCTCTAAGGCTTTCAAGTACGTCACAGCAAGCACTATTTAGAAACATTTAAATGTTCTGGATTCTCTCCTATGGAAACAGATTTCTGAGACAGGGATTTCATGCAGGAACTTTATTGGAAGTGCACTCAGAAACAGCTGTAAGGCAGTAAAGAAAACAAGACTGAGCAAAAGGAAAAGCTGAAAAGCTGAACTATGATACAATTGCTAGATATTCATTAGCTGGGAATGACTGCCTTAAGCCTTAAAGGAAAGTTAGAGTGGCCTACCACAGAATATGTTCACATGAAGGACACTCAAATTTTCACAGGGATTATTTTCCAGTTTCAGGAGTGAGTTCATGTATCTACCCAAAGCCTCCAACATATTTGCCACATCTTTCTCATTTAAGATTAATGGATTTTGGCCAGGCGCTATGGCTCACACCTGTAATCCCAGCACTTTGGGAGGCCGAGGCGGGCAGATCATGAAGTCAGGAGTTCGAGACCAGCCTGGCCAACATGGTGAAACCCATTACTCTACTAAAAATACAAAAATTAACCGGGTGTGGTGGCGGATACCTGCAATCCCAGCTACTCAGGAGGCTGAGGCAGGATAATTGCTTCAAGCTGGGAGGCAGAGGTTGCAGTGAAGTGAGATTGTGCCATTGCACTCCAGCCTGGGCAACAGAGTGAGACTGTCTCAAAAAAAAAAATAATAATAATGGATGTCATTGGTAAACTGGACTCATGTTACACAGGATGTGTTGCTGGAGCGGGCCTTTTCTGACTATATTATGACAGAGAGAAGAATCAATGTAGAACTCAGTAAGACTTTGAATGTGTAATGTCACTGTGGTATGAAAAATTCTTTTAATTTCCTTCCTGATAGTACTGGAAGAAGTTATGCCAGATCATCAGTCACGTATTAGTTACTCAAGGCTTCACTGGCAAGTCTGGCAACAACATCACTTTTATCACTGTAGCTACAAATGAGGCTTCTCCTCGTTTAGGTTTATATTAGTCCACTGTTATCACCCAGAACCTATGAGCCAGATTGTGCAAACTACATGAGGATGTAATGAGGACCATTGTCCCAGTATCATTTAGGTCACTGAAGAGAAGAACACTAATATCTGCCATTCTACCTGTGATACAGTACAGATTTTATTAGTTTGGCTAGATTTACATACCACTACAATAGTCTTACCCTCTAGGCCAAAAAAGTTATGTTTCACCAAGGATACAATATGTTCACTCCAATTACACACATGCATCAGAGAAATAGGCACTTCATTCACACACAGAACCCACAAATCCACTTTGAACCAGACTTTGGTCAACACTCCATTTATTATCTGGTCTCCATAATCCCTCTTTAATGTAGGGGAGGGGTAGGATAATGCTTTGGTTTCCCTGGATAATGTACTTATACTCTGTATCCAGAAGTCGTTGAAATGTTTGAGTGTTCTTCTCCCAGCATATACTCAAGTTAATGTTGTATTTCCTTTGGGGATGACTTGAGGAAATCACTTCAATGTACATTTGCTATGGTGTGTCAAGGTTCTCCCTGAGGGCAATGGTTCTGGGTCTGAGAATTGGCTCAGGTCCAGAAACTAAGCAAAGGATTCTGACTTTTTATTGGTGCAATGACCTTAAGCTTCCTGAATTTGATTTATTTTTCATCCTTGATTCTTTTTTGTTGTTGTTCAGATTAAGAAACTCAATGTTTGCCCATCTCTCTTACTCCTAGAAACACCATAACCTGAAACCTATCTCCAGAGCTCTTGGCGTGTCCAGCCTTTGGACTGGCTGGGGCGAGTGTTGTCAGTAGCAAAAGAATTTACCAAGGCAGTCTTAGGTAAAGAAAGGCAGATTTATAAGAGAAAGTATGAAAATATGTTACAAGAGTGCAATGGGCTGCTCTCTGTAAAGAGTCAGGGGCTAGAGGGAAGTTTTAATAGGATTGTGCTGGAGGGGCCAAGTGTGGACCAAGTTTGAACTGCTTGGGCTACATGCTTAAGGAGGTATTTGTGAACAGGATGTTGTGCCAGCAGGTGGTCTGTGTTTAGTCGTCCCTCAGAATAATTGTTCTCTGTGACCCGGAGCCCCTTATCTTATCAGGACTTTACAGACTCCTGGATTATAACTTTAACATTTATATGATGTTTGTATTCATTTCACTATTTACAGTTAAAAATCACTGTCTAGCCTAATGACAAATTTTCTATTTATCTCTTCATTTCTATTACCACCTTCATTTTATTATTTTCAGGTTCCATCATCTATTGGTAAAACTCTCACCAGAAAATAATTTACAACTATGGCAACTGTGGTACTTGTCAGTTTTCCTGGGTCTATCTATAGAATATAGTTGACTGGTAGATTTCCCAGTCTTATGCAGTGTGCCCCATTCTAGTCTGCCTATTTCTCTGGAGTATTTTATGTCTTACTCCACATTCTATTGCATTAAGTGTGTACCATTGTTTTTCGTTTTTGCTTTTGATAGTGTTTTTATGTTAACTGGATGTCTTCCTCATCCAGTTTTATTATTGAAGCCGCCCTAATCTGATGTCATTGTGTTCTAATACCACGCATCCTCTTCCAATTCCTGCTGATAATACATATTGCCTAGTGCCTACAACTCTTTTAGTACAAAATTCCTTTCTTCCCTTAACCAATCCAGCACTTCCTCACCTGGATTATGCTGCGATTTAACCTTAATTATCATTCCAGTGGCCAGGAGGAAAGATAGGGGCAGAGTCTGGGGTTGGGAGCAAAATGGTTCTCAAGACAGAGGCTTCTGCATAATTTTCAAGCAAGGAGAGAGAAGTATGAGCCATTGATATGACAAAGGTTCTCAAGTGCATTGACCTACATGTCTGAATCCCACATTTCAGTTTTCTGATTCTAAATTAGGGCTTTGGATTGCTGGGGTTGAGAACTGAATCTTCTCTAGAGATCAACTACTTTAAAAATCAAGTCCTGGGCCTGATCGTCAGCTTTGTCTTCAAAAGACGAGGGTTTTGTTTTTATTTTGTATACTACCAAGGGACCTCTGATTTTCACACTTTGCCTTAAATTGCTGATAATCATATCTAGTTTTTTGTTGTCTTTTTTCAATGCATAATTTTATTCAACAACTGTCATCTGTTTTCTTAGTCCTTAAAATTATTTCTAATCCTATACTCCTCAAATAACTGAAAGCAATTGCATTCCATTTCAGTGGCATCCCATCTAGTGATAATATTAACCACTTCACACTACAGCATGCCAGTAGAAAACCAAGCCATCAGGGTGTTATTGCCATCCAACCAGTGGGTGATCCAGTTTACCAAATTTTATTATGATGCCTGTTTCCAGGACAATGTCTGGTACCAACTATCTTAGATAAGGTTTCCTGGAAAGAGATTCTAATATGAGATTTGTCAGCAAGAGGTTAATTGAGAAGTACATTTAGGACCAGCACATGTGAGGAAGCAGGAATAGTTGAATAAGCAAAAGTGAGGATTTGAACCATGTTACATTGACCACAGAGACCACAGTAGACTCAATGGGGAAATTTGAGTCTGGGATGGCCCTTTGGATAATGGCAACGTCTTTGTACCTCTGCATCTACCTGTCATTGGATGTGAACTGTCTTGAGAAAAAGGATGCAAACTTGGTTAGAGCATCTTTCTCTTGCTTAGGGCAATTCCTGATGGAAAAGGGCATCTGTACTAGTCTATTCTTATGCTGCTATGAAGACATGCCTGAGACTGGGTAATTTATAAAAAGAGGTTTAATTCACAGTTCTGCATGGCTAAAGAGGCCTCAGGAAACTTACAGTCATGGCAGAAGGGGACCCAAAGACATCCTTGTTCACATGGCAGCAAGAGAGGGAAGTGCAGAGTGAAGGGAGGAAAAGCCCCTTATAAAGCCATCAGATTTTGTGAGAATTCACTATCACAAGAACACCATGGGGTAACTGCCCCTGTGATCTAATCACCTCCCAGGAGGTCCCTCCCACAACACATGGGGATGAAAATTTGGATTACAATTCAAAACGAATTTTTTGGGTGGGGACACAGCCAAACCATGTCAGCATCTATCAGCCATGAGCATTCTGTAAAGCTCACATGATAACATTCACTTGATATAGCAACATGAAAATTAGATACACATGCTTTTAAGGGTATGAATGAACAAAAAATTTTAATACTAAAATAGAGTACCTATTTTAGACAAGCCCTTCCCTCCTTATGAAAGTCATTGGCTAGCACACAATTGCAAAGGGTGAGAATAGAAATAATGAAGTATGATTGGATGCTTCTTCACTCTATGCCAGAGAATTTAGCCACTAATGCTGGGCATTTATTTTCATGGACTGAAGACCTCAGACTTATTAGTTGGTAGTTTATTTTATTCTGAATACGTTAATCCTTTGCACTACTATCCTGTCTGTGCTATAGTTATTACCAGTACAATTACAAAGTATTCACAAAGACCAGTGTACCTAGCACAGAAAGAGTATGGGAAAGTAGTGAGAAATGAAGAGGTAATGGAGGGTACACACATCATGAAAACAAGTTTAAAAACGCCAGCACCAGTGGATACCCCTTGGCAATACGGCTTGGCTTCTTGGTTTACCTACAGCTCTGAGTTTTCGTTTTCCCTTCAATTTCATCCAGTAAGTTTATTTAAGGTTAGGAAATCTTAGTTTCTTTAAAAGAGGCATTTGAAATTTATTTTATCCTAAGATTTTGTTGTTTTCAGCAAGACTTTTGATCTGAGTAACTTATCAGTCCTCTCTCAAAAATGCAAGTAGGCTGGGCGCAGTGGCTCGTGCCTGTAATCCCAACATTTTTGGAGGCTGAGGTTGGAGAACTGCTTCAGCCCAGGATTTTGAGACCAGCCTGGATAACATAGGAAGATCCTGTCTCTACATAAAATTTAAAAAACAACCAAGCATGTCGGTATGAGCCTGCAGTCCCAGCTACTCAGGAGATTAAGGTGAGGAGTCCCATTAACCCAGAAGGTCAAGGCTGCAGTGAGCCATGATCATGCCATAGCACACAGCACTCCAGCCTAGGCAACAAAAGAAGACCCTGTTTCTCAAAAAAAGGAAAAGGAAGTCACAACAGTTGATTTTTTAAAATCACCATGTGATGTGGTTTGGGGTGTACCCACCCAAATCTCATCTTGAATCATAGCTCTCACAATTCCCACATCATGGGAGGAACCCAGTTGGAGGTAATTGTATCATGGGGGTGGGTTTTTCCCATTCTGTTCTCGTGATAGTGAATAAATGTCACAGGATCTGATGGTTTTCAAAATAGAAGTTACCCTACACAAGCTCTCCCTTTGCCTGCCGCCCTCTATTTATGATGTTACTTGCTCCTCCTTGCCTTCTGCCATGATCATGAAGCCCCTCCAACCACTTGGAACTGTTAAGTCCATTAAACTTCTTTTTCTTCCCAGTCTGTGGTATGTCTTTATCAGAAGCTTGAAAATGGATTAATACAGTAAATTGGTACTAATAGAGTGGGGTGTTGCTGAAAAGATACCGAAAAACATGGAAGCGACTTTGGAACTGGTAAGAGGCAGAGGTTGGAACAGTTTGAAGGGCTCAGAAGAAGACAGGAAAACGTGGGAAAATTTGGAAATTCCTAGAGACTTGTTGAACGGCTTTGACAAAAGTGCTGATAGTGATATGAACAGTAAGTCCCAGGCTGAGGTGGTCTCAGATGGAGATGAAGAGAGGAACTGGGGCAAAGGTGAGTCTTGTTATGTTTTAGCAAAGAGACTGGCAGCACTTGGCCCCTGCTCTAGAGATGTGTGGAACTTTGAACTTGAAAAAGATCATTTAGGGTATCTTGTGGAAGAATTCTTTAAGCAGCAAAGCATTCAAGAACTGACGTGGGTGCTGTTAAAGGCATTTATTTTTATAAGGGAAGCAGAGCATAAAAGGGAAAATGTGCAGCCTGACAATGCAATAGAAAATAAAATCCCATTTTCTGAGGAGAAATTCAAGCCAGCTGCAGAAATTTGCACAAGTAGCAAGGATCCTAATGTTAACGCCCAAGATTAATGTCTTCAGGGCATATCAGAGACCTTTGTGGCACACCCTCCCATCACAGGCCTGGAAGTTTAGGAAGAAAAAATGGTTTTGTGGGCCAGGCCCAGGGTCCCCATGCTGTGTGCAGCCTAAGAACCAGGTGCCCTGCATCCAAGCTACTCCAGCCATGGCTGAAAGGGGCGCACATAGAGCTCTGGTCATGGTTTCAGAGGGTACAAGCCCCAAGCCTTGGCAGCTTCCACATGGTGTTGAGTCAGCCAGTGCACAGATGTCAACGACCAGCATTTGGGAACCTCTGCCTAGACTTCAGAGGATGTATGGAAATGCCTGGATGCCCAGGCAGAAATTTGCTGCAGGGGCAGGGCCCTCATGGAGAACCTCTGATAGGGCAGTGTGGAAGGGAAATGTGGGGTCAGAGCCCCTACTGGGGCACTGCCTAGTGGAACTGTGAGAAGAGGCCTACTGTCCTCTAGACCCCAGAATGGTAGATCCACTGACAGCTTGCACTGTGTGCCTGGAAAAGCCAGACACACTCAATGCCAGCCTGTGAAAGCAGCTGGAGGAAGACTGTATCCTGCAAAGCCACAGTTCCCATGCCCAAGACCATAGGAAGCCACCTTTTGCATCAGCATGACTTGGATGTGAGACATAGAGTTAAAGGAGGTCATTTTGGAACTTTAAGATTTGACTACCCCGCTGGATTCTGGACTTGCATGGGGCCTGTAGTCCCTTTGTTTAGGCCAATTTCTACTATTTGGAATGGGTGTATTTATCCAATGCCTGTACCCCCATTTTATCTAGGAAGTAACATGCTTTTGATTTTATAGGCTCATAGGTAGAAGGGACTTGCCTTGTCTCAGATGAGACTGCAATGAGTTAAAACTTTGGGAGACTGTTGAAAAGGCATGATTGGTTGTAATATGTGAGGACATGAGATTTGGGAGGGGTCAGGGATGAAATGATATGGTTTGGCTGTGTCCCCACACAAATCTCATTTTGAATTGTAACTCCCATAATTCCCATGTGTCATGGGGGGCACCCAGTCGGGGGTGATTGAATCATGGGAGCGGGTCTTTCCTGTGCTATTCTCATGATAGTGAATAAGTCTCACAAAATCTGATGGTTTTAAAATTGGGAGCTTCCCTACACAAGCTCTTTGCCATCCACTTAAGACATGACTTGCTCCTCTTTGCCTTCCACCATGATTGTGAGGCCTCCCCAACCATGTGGAATTGTAAATCCATTAAGCCTCTTTCTCTTCCCAGCCTCACGTATGTCTTTATCAGCAGCATAAAAACAGACTAATACACCATGTCATTCCAGCATCCCAGCAGATTCTGAATGAGGTAGGTAGGTAAAGTATAGTCATGTCTTCTTCTGGATAAAATCAAGTCATGTATCTACAAAATGCAGTCATGGTGAAGACTGATCTGCATCTTTTCCTTGAAAGATTGCCTGCATTATGAGCTTTCCAAATTGTGCTGGTTGACAATACTATTGAGCCACATTGGAAAATTGGAAGCATAAGAATTGTATTTCACTATTTCTGTCACCTTAACTTTTTTGCTCTTGTGTGCCTTCTTCTGGCTTCTATGAGTTTAGAGGAGAATATCCTTAGGGGACCTCACACAACCTTTTAGGAGGTCCAAAAAGTAATTTAGTATGAAAAGTTCCTTATGGTCTCTGAGAAACTCTTTGAGCCACATGGCCTGATCTTTCAGGGGAAAGATTTTCTTATGATCAAGATACTTGTTCTAGAATGACAGTCCTATTTCAAGTAAAAGAGGCTTAACAAATGATGCATGTCTCAGGAACTGTCAATAACAATAGCTATCCATGTCCAGGATTATGTGCATGTTTGAACTTGGAGTTGGCTTGTGACTTTACTTTGGAAGATGAATGCTATTTTGTGCCATAAGGAGCAAATTTGGAATTTTTTAAATGTAGGTTTAGTTTAGATTATTTATGACTTTTTTGGGCTAGATTTTTAAAAATTAAATGAAGGCATCTTGTTTACAATCCTTTTCTGAAAGAAGGATAATGGAAGGTTAACTGATATGCGTAAGGACAGAATAACTAAAATCACACATTACCATCCACATCCCTTTGAGAATTTGAGAGAATAAAGAACATTCCATGTGGCCTTGTAATGCAAGTAGCCTGGAAGCTTTGATATGAAAAAAATAAAGCAAATAAATATTTGCTAGCAAGGTGAGATGGGACAGAATAAAAGGGCATAAATCTATAATTGTAAAATACTTAATAGCAGGTGGGATGCATAAAAAATATAGTATCTAGATCAGGGACAAATGGAAAAGAAGGCAATATTACTGCATTAGGTTCCCAGAGGTGCTATACAAATAGAAACATGTTTTCTAAATGCTGAAACAGGTATTGCAATGACTCTTTATCAGAACTATGAGTCTTTTTTGCAAAAGAAATTGGATTTACTAGTTGAATGTTTTTCTCTTCCTCTGGTCACAAATGGTATTGGGGCAACTTGAGAGAGGATTCAACAATGTACAATCTGATGGACACTGAATGATCAGCCTCATAATCTAACTACATAAGCACAATAAAACAAAATCAGTCTCTTGCAAGTTGTCATAGGGGCAATAAGCTGAGGGGAAGACATTAGTTAAGGCAGCAAGCACTGAAGCTTTGTTCAAGAATTCTATCTTTCTATATTCCGTTTCACATCTACTAAACGGTGTCCTAAGTTGAAAAGGTGGTTCTACCCTAATAATGGTGAGAAAGTATTCTGTATATTGCATGTTGATCAGAATAAAACCCAAAGAAACCTTTGTAGGGTAAAGGATAAAATGTGCTTCTCATTAAAAACTTTATGATACAAAGACTAGCGAATTCTTGATTTCTAAGAGTGGAATTGTTTACACCTATGTGAGGGACTGATTTGGGTGCTTTTAGTAAGCAAAAATATAAAATTAGCTGGATTTTATATGATAAAACTAACAACATTGATAGAGCTGAGAAGAAATTTCAGGATTAGCATATCTACGATATCCACAAGAAGTCGGAGTTTAATTTGGGCATTTGGCCTATCAGAAGTTTGGGTTGGCAGTTAATTCTAAATATGAGGTCAATATGAGGACTTCTCCCAATGATCTTCCTCACAGTATGGCTCCCAACACTAAGCCTTTAATGAAAACCTCATCTAGTCTTATTATACCCTGGCTTCTTTACCAAACCTGGTGATTCCCTCCTAACTGTTCTGTGGTCTCGAAGTATTCAGCTTATAAAGCCATGCATTTAGTTGTATTACTTTCTTTTTCTTATCATGGCAATCCACGCAATTTAGAGTCAATTACAGAATTAACTTCAATTAATAGGTTTGCGTGCCAACTGATGTAGATGGATTTTTTTTTACAAATAGACTTTTTATTACAAGGCATACTTTTAGAATGAACTGAAATAAAAATCATTACATTTCAGTATCAAAAAATATAGAAAACATTTTTTAGCTGACCTTAAAGATTTTAAAACTTGGTTATGAGTTGTATTTAGTTACCTAAATGTAAATTCCACAGCCTAATGTAGGGCACATAACAAAAACAAATTTAAATTTGGAATTGACTTATAATCATCATCATTGCATAGTGAATGCTGATGATAAAACCGGGAAATAAAAAGAAATCATCTCATCTATCATGACCTGGAAATCCTAATAAAATACACATGCTACCTGGAAGAAAATTCGTACTTCCACAGTAGCCTCATTCAAGACGAACGAGGAAATTAAAAAAAAAAAAAAAAACATCTGATCTATCATGACCTGGAAATCCTAATTTAATAAAATATAGATGCTACCTGGAAGAAATTTCCCACTTCCATAGTAGCCTCATTCAAGAAGCTCTAATATAATAGGGTCTTATGAGATTATCTGCCTTGAATGAAGATTTTATTATTTAGAGTAACTGGAATATCGGACATTGGGGCATTAGGAGATCCACTTTTAAACAGTTTGCCCTTTTGTTCTTTTTATCCCTGTTTTAGATTGTTGTAGAATAAAATACTTTAAATTGATAATTATTGTAAACGAGCCCCACACCCCACACTTTTCCCTTTCTGTATAGCCTTAGCTGGTTTTCCACCGAGTTGCCTAAACATGTTTCTCATATAAGCGAAACTGAACATGCTGCTGCTATTAATCATCATAAACTTTTTTAAATGTGGTTTTCTGGAGAACTGGTACTTCGGGAGTTTTATAATAACCCTTTTAGAGTCTAAGCCACTCCATCTCCTCTGAGTTCATTCTAGAAAACGTGTTTTGTCTTTATCTTTAGTAATCCGAGACCACTCTAAAATTAAGGCCATCAGGGAAATAGCAAACTGATGATGCATTTTTATAGTGCTTTTTTCACACTACTGCTTGATTGACAGATCTTTGTGAAACATTTTTATCAGTCAAGATGAGCCCCAAGTGCCTCTGCATTACAGTAGGTGGTCAGGCATTTGCCACATCTTTTCACTAATATTTTACACACGTTATCTTGATCAGAACAGGCATCTATCAGTAAGAAATTTTCTGCATTTGGGCCTACTAAGATATTGTTCATCAAGGTAACTGGTTTTGTTAAAATCAAACCATATGAAGTATGTTCACTTGTCAGATTTGGTTTGGAAGGTGCCTGAGATACCGGTAAGGTATTGTATTCTTGTGGTACAACACTAGGTAAAATGGAACCATTTTCTGTCCTGATTCTGTTTGCATCAATTTTCAAAGCAGGATCTGATCAAACTAAAGGTGTTTCCTCTACCTCACTGTGTCCATTGACTAAATCACTACTACTACGATTATTTTCAGAATTTGGCTCTTTGTCAGGCATCTTTTTGTCTATGAAGCTCATATTTGAAACCATCATCAGAACGTTCATTTCTATTCTGAACTAAACTGTTTTCTTTTCCATACTTTCTACACGTGCCTTTGGTTCTGTAGAATCTTTCCTTGATTTGCTAGTAGAAACTGGCAGACTAATAGTTTGTTTCTCATTACTAGATGAATCTTGTTCCTGATGATTAGGATTTGAGTCTGTGTGAACATCCCAAACAATTGTTTCACTGGATTGTGCAGATGATTCTGGTGTTTTACTTAAAGACTGCTGAGCTTCTTGTTCATACAGCACAAGAAGATCTTCCAAAAGCTCATGGAATTCTGGAAAACTACTGAGTTTGAAATAGCCTGTGACTTTTTGTATGCCGGGCAAGCTGGAATGGCAGCTTAAATGACTCATTGCAATTAAAATGCAAACAAAAATACACATTTGGATAGCTATGTCTATTAAGGTGGTCTATAAAATGTTGAGAATCTTCAAATTGCCTTTGACGAAATTTGCATTTTCCTTTGCTCCACTTCATTACTGTTTGCTGCACATTTAAATCACAAGCTGACTTAGATGGATTTTAATTGTTCTCAAGGCTTAAGTTGTGACTAGTATTCCAAACAGCTAATGCTGTTTCAAAAATAATTTTAGAAGCGTTATCAAAGCCTATTTCCATTCTGAATTTACTTTATCCTTGCTTTGTCTTATTATTCTATTAATTTTTGTGAAATCAACCCTTCTAGGCCATTTTTCTTCTATGCAATCTCTTACGGCATTCTGACTGAAATGGTTCTGTGATAATGAAAGTGGGAGCTCTCTTTTGAAATGATGAGATCTCCCCTGTGAGATTATGACAAGTTAAAATTCCCTCTAGTTCTCCACAAAATACAGCATTTCCAGGTGCTAGGAATTACGTAATAAAAATATTTTTCCAAGAGTCCATGGAGCATGGAAGAGGCACATTCTGACCCAGGCCAGGGAGTTCTCTGTTTTTATGAGGGTGGTGTCTAGGGCACTGGTGATTGCTTTTGACTTAAATGGTTTACCACCCTGGAAACCATGGCTGGGTGGTTAAACCAAAAGTTCCACGATGTATATTTATGTGTGCGTGTGTGTGTGTGTGTGTGTGTGTCTTTCAAGGGTAGTAGTGCTAATGCATGTAGCAGAAGGCAATCAGGCAATAAAGCCTAGCAGACAGTAGACACAGGGGCATTATGATTGCAACGTTTTACAATTTTCAAACAACAAAATTTCAAAAAAAATACCTTCTTTACTCTCCTGTCTCCTGTTCTAATTAATGAAATGTAGTCACTATGAGATGAAATCTGTAGGGACAGAGACTGTTGGGAGGAAACAATAATCCATTTGGTATTTTAAGGTCTGACTTCACATTTTTTTACCTGGAAGTCTGTGAGATTCTTCATTCACTACTTGTGTGTATATTACACAAGTTCTCTGTCACAAACTGAAGCAAACCATTGAGCCAGAAGCGTTTTCTTGTCCATGGAATCTGTTATACTCCCGAGGGTCTCCATTCAGTTTAATACTTCATTCTGTTTAGCTACATATTTTTGAGTGACCAACTTATTTTTAAGGAATTTTTAAAATGCTGTGGCTTTAATCTATTTACAATATGCAAGGGTTCACATCAGTGATGTAGGTACTGGCTAGATTTTCTCCAGAGCTCAACTAAAACTAAATCAAATAAAAAAAATAGCATCCATGAATATATAGTTTTTAAACTTAAATAACTTCAACATAGAAACAATTATACCTATTTAACAGAATGCCTGGAGTCATTAAGTAGAATAAATCCAAGTTGCATTATTTTCAAGTCAATTAGCTTTTAAAGAAATTTGAATACTAAGAAAAACATCCGTATGTCTTGTTGTGGGTTCAACTGTATTCCCCCAAATGATATGCTGAAGTCTTAACTGCAAGAGAAATAGGATCACCACAGATACCATGTTAAGAAGTTACCATCCTAAAGTAGAGTGGATCTCCAATTAAATGTGAGCCCCACATTGGAGCTTAGCCACGGGGGCTTAGCCTGGGAGGGTTCTTTGCTTCCCCAGGAAAGAATTCAAGGATGAACCAGTGGTGGAAGAAAACAGATTTACTGAAGTGGCTATGTTCCAGCTCTGGCAGTGTTACAGCTCTGTGACTGTTTCTGCAGAGGAGGACTACCCCCCCCTTGGCAGAGACTAGCAGCTCAGAGCAGTTCTGCAGTCATATTTATACTTACCTTTAATCACCTGCAGATTAAGGGGAAGTTTATGCAGAAATTTCTTTAAAAAAAAAAAAAAAAAAAAGGGTAGTAACTTTGGTTGTTGGATCATTGCATGGAAAAGGGTGGTAACTCCCAGGTCTTGCCATGGCAATGGTAAGCTGACATGGCACACTGCTGGGCATGTTTTATGAAAAGTTGCTTCCACTTCATCCCTGTTTTAACTAGTCCTCAATTTGCTCCAGTTTCCAAGCCCCACCTCTGGAGTTCTATCCCGCTTCCTACCTCAATTGTAGTAATGCATCTGCAAGCTGAGGAAGATGAGAATTGCCAGCAAACACCAGAAGCTACAAAGAAGCAAGGCATACTTCTTCCCTAAATATTTCACAGAAAATATGGCCCTGTCAACACCTCAGTTTTGAACTTTTAGCCCCTAGAACTGTGAAACAATAAATTTCTGTCCTTTAAGACACCCCGTTTGAAGTGCTTTGTTACAGCAGTCCTAGAAAACTAATATAAGCATTTACTCACATAATTGTCATTTTCTGTGACATCATTCTTTTGTATAGATTTGTATTTCAGTTTCATTATTTTCCTTTTTCTTGAAGGATTTTCTTTAACGGGTCTCAGGGTGGAACTCTGCCAGTGAGGAACAATTTCAGCTTTCATATTTCTGAGAAAGTATTTACTTTGCCTTCACTTTGTGAGATATTTTCACTGGAGATAAAATTCTAGGTTGGTAAGTTTTTAAATTTTTTAAAAGTTTAGTACACTACGATGTTGTTCAGCTCTTCTCACGTGCATTGTTCCTGACTCCCCCGCCAAAAAAAAAGGTCATATTTTTACATTTGTTCTTTTGTATATAATGTGTCATTTTTACGTTTGCTTTTAAGATTATCTTTATTGCTTTTAGAGAATTTGAATATTATATGTTTCAGTATCATTTTCTTCATGTTTCTTGTGTTTGGACTTTGCTGAGGTTCTTCTATTTATGGATTTATTATTTTTACCAAATTCAGAAAGGCAATAGTTACTACTTGTTTAAATATATTTTCTGCACACATACCGTCACTTTGAGAACTCCAGTTACATATATATTATTAGGCTGATCTGTTAACTTAGCTAATTACTTTGTCTTTACTTGACAAATAATTATACATATTCATGGGGGTACATAGTGATGTTTCCATACATATAAGGTATAGTGATCAGATCAAGGTAATTAGCATATCCATCCATCATTTCAAATATTTCTTTTTATTGGGAACAATCAGTATCCTCTTTCCAGCAATTTGCAACTATGTAACTATTAACTATAGTTATCTTACAATGATTTACTCTTCCTATTTAACTGTAATAATTCTGTTTCATTTTAGATAGTTTCAATTATAATACATTTATTAGTTTCCATTATAATACAAGGAAGATTGCTAAATCTTCACTGTATTTTTATCTCACCTTGTCTCACTGAGTCATTTTTAATTGTTTTCTTCCTCTTTATGGTTTATATCTTCCTGCTATTCTGTATGCCTGGGTCATTTTTTATTGAATACCAGATAATGTGAACATCAGCTTGTAGGTGGTAGATGTTTATATTTCTATAAATGTTCTTGAGTTTTGTTTGGGGTTGCAGTTAATTGGAAAATGTTTGATGAGTTTGCGTTATGTTTTTAAGATTTGTTAGATGTGATTGAGCAGTACTCAGCCTAGTGTTAATCTTCCCTACTGAGCCAAGAAACTTAGATGTATTTTACCCAAATGTTCGTCTTCCTGTCGTCCCCGGAAAAAGGGTGCACCTCTTGACCCTATGTGAAAGCCAGGGACTGTTACTGCTAATCCTTTCTGATGGCCTCTTTCCCAAGGCTTGGGTAGTGCACTGTCACTTGGCTGAATTCCCTAAGGAGACATCTAAGGATCTCTGAAGTTGTCTATGTACTTCTCTCTTCTCTGGTATTTTGTCCTGTCAATGCTAGCAACCTTGATCTCCCAGGACTCTTAACTCCTCAACTCAGGGTTATGCCTGGGATTTCCCTGCTTGTTCTGTGGCCTGAAAACTGTCAATACTGGGAAAATCATTATTTCCTCCCTTGTTTTTCGTATCTCAGAGATCACTGTTATCCATTGCCTTACGTTCAGCGTCTTTGAAGTATTGCTTTATGTATTTTTCTGTTGGTAATTGGTTTATTGCTTTAAGTGTTTCATATGCAGAATAATGGCCAAAGACTTCAACATGCTGCTTCCCAGAAGCTGTGTACAATTGACCCTTTAACAACATCAGTTTGAACTGTGAGTTCACTTATATGTGGATTTTCTTCTACCTCTGCCACTCCTGAGACAGCAAGACTAACACTACCTCTTCCTTAGCTACTCAATATGAAGACAATGAGGAAGAAGACCTTTACTATGACCCAGTTAATGAATATTAAATATTCCCTCTTTTTTAGGATTTTCTTAGTGACATCTTTTCTCTTGCTTACTTTATTATAAGAATACAACATGCAATACATAGAATAGGCAAAAAGTGTGTTAGTTGGCTATTGATCTTATTGGTACAGCTTCCATATAACAATGAGCTATTAGTAACAAAGTTTTTGGAGAGTCAAAGTCATATGTGAATTTTTGGCTGCACAGAAGTCTGTGACCCTAATCCCTTCATTGTTCAAGGGTCAGCTATAATACCTTTTCCTCATTCATTGCAATACTCATGGCTGAGACTCCTGTAATAAAAGACAAATTAACAAGGGGAAATCATTAAACTATATTTAACTAAAATTTTATGTGAGTGGAGCCTTCAGAAATGAAGTCCTAAAGATAGATCCAGAGAAAACTGTATTTTTACAGGTGGTCATGCAGAAGTGTGATATGAGGACTAAAGGGTACACTGTAATAGTACTAATTTAGCAAGGCCTGTTTGTCCAGATTCTTCACGGCTTCCAGGTATAGGGCTGGATCCCTCTGGAATGGGGGTCCTACAACCTACTTTCAAACAACATAGGTCAGAGAATTCTTCTACGACCATGCTTTACTGGAGGGAAAAGTTCAGAGAAAGAGAAAGAGAAGGTCAGTGACTGTCTTGCTTCCGTTGTCCTCTCAATTTCAGCTTAAAATACTTAGTATGCCAAGGTATCATATATTGGGGTACTGTGTTCTGAGCCCTGACACAAGTGCAAGGAAGGGTAACTGCAGGAGCTAAGTATGGCTCCAATGCACAAAAGGAGGGCTAATCTTTAATACATTTTAGTATGTTTTGGTTTTGTTTTACTTTGTTCATGGAAAACATTTAAATGAGAATGCAATTTAAAGTTCAAAATATAAAAATAGATGTTCAAGTAAGAAAAACTTAAGGTAGGAAGACTAATTGAAAATAAAGAGATGAAACTAGAGAATGAGATGGCCTATTGAAATAATATGGTTAGTAGATAGGGGCATTTGGATTTCATAAGATTAGTAATAAGGAGCTAGTGTCAATTATTGTTACTTAAAAAGCATTGCTTTTCAATAGTTTCCTAGGTTATGTTTTTCCAAATAAAAATTGTGCAAAATCAGGTTTATGAAAACACCTAAGGCAAAGCTTTTGCAAACACAATCAATTTAAGACTAGGTTTTGATGCCTTTCCCTCATTGTTCTAAATTTGTATCTTTTAAAATATAGAAAAATCAACATTACAGGCTAACAATTTTAGCTCTATGGGATATGTGTGCGGTAAGTTAAGATAATCAGTCTACTTGTGCATTTAGATTATTAACCCATCAATATGTGATTAATTAAGAAAGCTTCATCCTCAATTAACTTTTAGATGCAACCTAATGTAGAGGCAGAAACACTGCCTATGTAATTAGAAATCCAGTTGTGTTTGTGGTCCCATGTTATTCAATAAGCTTCTAAAAAGAAATTTGGACACATACATAGAAACTGTAGATGGATTTATTCAGGGACATACAAAACAGTTATTTTAGACTTTTAACACTTAATGATCCACACATCTTGGTGTTTCTTTTACATTTATTTATTTTCATTTATTTGTTTGAGATGGAGTCTCACTCTGTCACCTAGGCTAGAGTGCAGTGGCGTGATCTTGGCTCAGTGCAACCTCCGCCTCCCAGATTCAAGCGATTCTCTCGCCTCAACCTCCCAAGTAGCTGGGATTACAGGCAGCCACCACCACGCCCAGCTAATTTTTGTATTTTTAGTAGAGACGGGGTTTTGTCACGTTCGCCAGGCTGGTCTTGAATTCCTGACCTTGTGATCCATTCACCTCAGCCTCTCAAAGTGCTGGGATTAAAGGTGTGAGACATCTTTTACATTTAAAAAAGCCTATTTTAATTTCTTCTTTTAAAGTCTTGTTTATATAGTGTTTCATATAATAAATCTTAAAGGTTTAGAGGAGGCAGATTAATAGCTAAATATGTGACCTGGTTTTCAATGTGTTCCATAACATATTAAAACATGTATTTCTAGGATAAACTACGGTGCTTCTAAAAAACACATTATATGCTACAGAAGTGAACTAATAGTGGGGCGGAGCAAGATGGCCAAATAGGAACAGCTCCAGTCTCCAGCTCCCAGCGCCAGCGACACAGAAGAGAGGTGATTTCTGCATTTTCAACTGATGTACTGGGTACATCTCACTAGGGAGTGCTGGACAATCGGTGCTGGTCAGCTGCTGCAGCCCAACCAGTGAGAGCTGAAGCAGGGCAAGGCATCGCCTCACCTGGGAAGTGCAAGGGGGAAAGGAATCCCTTTTTCTAGCCAGGGGAACTGAGACACACAACACCTGGAAAATTGGGTAACTCCCACCCCAATACTGCGCTTTACCAAGGGTCTTAGCAAAGGGCACACTAGGAGATTATATCCCACACCTGGCCCAGAGGGTACCACGCCTGCGGAGCCTGCGGAGCCGCCCTCATTAGCACAGCAGTTTGAGATCTAGCTGCAGGGCAGCAGAGAGGCTGGGGGAGGGGCATCCACCATTGCTGAGGCTTAAGTAGGTAAACAAAGCTGCTGGGAAGCTCGAACTGGGTGGAGCCCACAGCAGCTCAAAGAGGCCTGCCTGTCTCTGTGAACTCCACCTCTGGGGACAGCACACAGCTAAACAAAAAAAAAAAAGGCAGGAGAAACCTCTGCAGATGCAAACAACCCTGTCTGACAGCTTTGAAGAGAGCAGTGGATCTCCCAACATGGAGGTTGAGATCTGAGAACAGACAGACTGCCTGCTCAAGTGGGTCCGTGACCCCTGAGTAGCCTAACTGGGAGACATCCCCCACTAGGGGCAGACCAACACCCCACACCTCACACGGCAGGGTACACCCCTGAAACAAAGCTTCCAAAGCAAGAATCAGACAGGTAAACTCACTGTTCAGCAATATTCTATCTTCTGCAGCCTCTGCTGCTGATACCCAGGCAAACAGGGTCTGGAGTGGACCTCAAGCAATCTCCAACAGACCTACAGCTGAGGGTCCTGACTGTTAGAAGGAAAACTAACAAAGAGGAAGGACACCCACACCAAAACCCCATCAGTACATCACCATCATCAAAGACCAAAGGCAGATAAAACCACAAATATGGGGAAGAAGCAGGGCAGAAAAGCTGGAAATTCAAAAAATAAGAGCACATCTGCCCCTCCAAAGGAATGCAGCTCATCGCCAGCAATGGATCAAAGCTGGATGGAGAATGACTTTGACGAGTTGAGAGAAGGCTTCAGTCCATCAAACTTCTCAGAGCTAAAGGAGGAATTACGTACCCAGTGCAAAGAAACTAAAAATCTTGAAAAAAGAATGGAAGAATGGATAACTAGAATAATCAATTCAGAGAAGGCCATAAACAACTGACAGAGATAAAAACCATGACATAAGAAATACGTGACAAATGCACAAGCTTCAGTAACCAACTCAATCAACTGGAAGAAAGAGTATCAGCGATTGAGAATCAAATGAATGAAATGAAGCGAGAAGAGAAGTCTAAAGAAAAAAGAGGAAAAAGAAATGAACAAAGAACAAGTATGGGATTATGTGAAAAGACCAAATCTTACACTTACACTCTCCCAAGACTAAACCAGGAAGAAGTTGAATCCCTGAATAGACCAATAGCAGGCTCTGAAATTCAGGCAATAATTAGTAGCCTACCAACCAAAAAAAGTCCAGGACCAGATATATTCACAGCTGAATTCTACCAGAGGTACAAGGAGGAGCTGGTACCATTCCTTCTGAAACTATTCCAATCAATAGAAGAAGAAGGAATCCTCCCTAACTCATTTTATGAGGCCAACATCATCCTGATACCAAAGCCTGGCAGAGACACAACAAAAAAAGGGGATTTTAGACCAATATCCCTGATGAACATTGATGCAAAAATCCTCAATAAAATACTGGCAAAACGAATCCAGCAGCACAGCAAAAAGCTTATCCACCATGATCAAGTGGGCTTCATCCCTGGGATGCAAGGCTGGTTCAACATATGCAAATCAGTCAACATAATCCAGCATGTAAAGAAAACCAAAGACAAAAACCACATGATTATCTCATTAGATGCAGAAAAGGCTTTTGACAAAATTCAACAGCCCTTCATGGTAAAAACTCTCAATAAATTCGGTATTGATGGAACGTATCTCAAAATAATAAGAGCTGTTGATGACAAACCCACAGCCAATATCATACTGAATGGGCAAAAACTGGAAGCATTCCCTTTGAAAACTGGCACAAGGATGCCCTCTGTCACCACTCCTATTCAACACAGTGTTGGAAGTTCTGGCTAGGGAAATTAGGCAAGAGAAAGAAATAAAGGGTATTCAGTTAGGAAAAGAAGTCAAATTGTCCCTGTTTGCAGATGACATGATTGTATATTTCAAAAACCCCATCATCTCAGCCCAAAATCTCCTTAAGCTGATAAGCAACTTCAGCAAAGTCTCAGGATACAAAATTAATGTGCAAAAATCACAAGCATTCTTATACACCAGTAAAAGACAAACAGAGAGCCAAATCATGAATGAACTCCCATCCACAATTGATTCAAAGAGAATAAAATACCTAGGAATCCAACTTACAAGGGATGTAAAGGACCTCTTCAAGGAGAATTACAAACCACTGCTCAGTGAAATCAAAGAGGACACAAACAAATGGAAGAACATACCATGCTCATGGATAGGAAGAATCAATATCATGAAAATGGCCACACTGCCCAAGGTAATTTATAGATTCAATGTCATCCCCATCAAGCTACCAATGAATTTCTTCACAGAATTGGAAAAAAACTGCTTTAAAATTCATATGGAACCAAAAAAGAGCCCACATTGCCAAGACAATCCTAAGTCAAAAGAACAAAGCTGGAGGCATCACGCTACCTAACTTCAAACTATACTACAAGGTTATAGTAACCAAAACAGCATGGTACTGGTACCAAAACAGAGATATAGACCAATGGAACAGAACAGAGTCCTCAGAAATAATACCACACATCTACGGCCATCTGATCTTTGACAAACCTGAGAGAAACAAGAAATGGGGAAAGGATTCCCTATTTAATAAATGGTGCTGGGAAAATTGGCTAGCCATAAGTACAAAGCTGAAACTGGATCGTTTCCTTACTCCTTATACGAAAATTAATTCAAGATGGATTCGAGACTTAAATGTTAGACATAATACCATAAAAACCCTAGAAGAAAACGTAGGTAATACCATTCAGGACATAGGCATGGGCAAGGACTTCATGTCTAAAACACCAAAAGCAACGGCAACAAAAGCCAAAATTCACAAATGGGATCTAATTAAACTAAAGAGCTTCTGCACAGCAAAAGAAACTACCATCAGAGTGAACAGGCAACCTACAGAATGGGAGAAAATTTTTGCAATCTACTCATATGACAAAGGGCTAATATCCAGAACCTACAAAGAACTCAAACAAATTTACAAGAAAAAACCAAATAACCCCATCAAAAAGTGGGCAAAGGATATGAACAGACATTTCTCAAAAGAAGACATTCATACAGCCAACAGACACATGAAAAAATGCTCATCATCACTGGCCATCAGAGAAATGAAAATAAAAACCACAATGAGATACCATCTCACACCAGTTAGAATGGCAATCATTAAAAAGTCAGGAAACAACAGGTGCTGGAGAGGATGTGGAGAAATAGGAACACTTTTACACTGTTGGTGGGATTGTAAACTAGTTCAACCATTATGGAAAACAGTATGGCGATTCCTCAAGGATCTAGAACTAGAAATACCATTTGACTCAGCCATCCCATTACTGGGTATATACCCAAAGGATTATAAATCATGCTGCTATAAAGACACATGCACACGTATGTTCATTGTGGCACTATTCGCAATAGCAAAGACTTGGAATCAACCCAAAAGTTCATCAGTGACAGACTGGATTAAGAAAATGTGGCACATATACACCATGGAATACTATGCAGCCATAAAAAAGGATGAGTTTGTGTCCTTTGTAGGGACATGGATGCAGCTGGAAACCATCATTCTCAGCAAACTATCACAAGAACAGAAAACCAAACACCGCATGTTCTCACTCATAGGTGGGAACTGAACAATGAGATCACTTGGACTCGGGAAGGGGAACATCACACACCGGGGCCTATCATGGGGAGGGGGGAGGGGGGAGGGATTGCATTGGGAGTTATACCTGATGTAAATGACGAGTTGATGGGTGCTGACAAGTTGATGGGTGCAGCACACCAACATGGCACAAGTATACATATATAATAAACCTGCACGTTATGCATATGTACCCTAGAGTATAATAAAATAAATAAATAAAACGAAAAAAGAAATTTAAAAACGAGAAGTAAAACAAAAAAAAACAAAAAATAAAAAAAGAAGTGAACTAATAGTACTTGTCTCAAGGGCATCCAACATGATTATTTGAAAGAAGGAAGTATTTTTCCCATCTGTAATGCACATATCCCTTTAGGCACTGCAAGAGACCCATGAATTCATGTGAGCACCAAATATTGTCAATAAACTGATCCAACGCATCTTGCACACCTTTACATACTACTGTTATGTTTCTAATTATTTATGACAATACAAAATTAAAATGACATTTTAAAACAGTACTAAATGCAGAGGAGGTTTTGATTAATAACATTTTTAAAGTTCAATTGCCATCAAGTAGAGTGTCATTTTTAGACATTTTATAAAGGAGACTGCAACCACTGTGAAACATATAATCTCAAATAAGGGTGCATGATTGTAATTCCGAGCCCTGGCATTGTCTTCTCCTGTAGGTATTGACCATTTTAGTAAACTGTTTACCCTCTTCCATGACCAAATGGGCACCAGTTCCAAATGTGTCTCAAATGCATATCCTTCATTCCATTTTTTTTTTTTTTTTTGGCTCTGCCCTAACAGAGACCCTGTGTGTGTGTAAGGGTTATACAGATTCTCACTTATGGATTCTACCTACTTTGGTTTCCTCTGATGTAACACACTCATATAATCAGTTTGGACTTAGAGTTCCAAACATCCCTAGATGAATATAACACAGTATTTGTCTACAGTCAGTTAAAAAAATCAAATGCAAAGATATTTAATATTTGACATCATTATCTTTTGTCTCACTAGTTGGTAACAATCATATTTTATGCTGAGTTTATAGGATTTTTTCAGTAAGCTTTACTCTCTTTACGAATATCTGATTCTTTTAAATGGCATCTCTTAGTGGCTGAGTGGTTTTCTGTATTATTTGCGGCCTATGCTGACTCATTTATTGAATATACATATATCTTTTAAATACCTTATATATTTCAAGAGTGATCTGGGTACTAGGAATACAAAATTAATAAGATAGTTTCTATTCTTATAGACAAACACATAATTTTATTCTAGCTTAAGATTATATTAAATAATTTTTTTCAAATACTTAGAGCATAGGACACTTTAATCCAAAACATAAAGAACAGATATGTTTAAGAATGACTTATTGTTAGTCTTGGAGCAGAGAAGCTGGGAGAGAACATTCCAGGCCGCAAAAAGCTATGCAAAGGCATGGAGGCAGAAGAGCAAATTACAAGTCTTTTGGGATCACAGGAATGGTGCAAGGATGACAGTAAAGCTGGAAAAAATTGGCAAGGGCCAGAACATAGGAATCCCTGGAGACTACTGTGAAAATTGGATGTCTTTCTGATGGCTGGGGGAAACCATTAAATAAGTTTAAGTTGGTGACTAACAGAGTTCAATTTTCTTTCTTCTGTTTTGCTTTTTCAAGATTATTCTGCTTATATTTTGAAATGAAGGTTTGAAGCCTGTGAGGCGGTTACTGTGGTAAACACAGGAACAATAAGAGAGTTACAGTAAGACTGAGGCAGAGGGGAGGGTTCTCACAAAACTAGGTGTTCAATCGGAGGTAGGAGAATTTACTGATGTGGGAAAAATAAATTGGGGAGCAGATTTTAGAGTCTTTGATTAGTAAAGAAAATCTGGGGTTCAGAGGCAGATGTAAATTTGAAATGTCTAAGATATACAATGGAAAGGCATAACTGGAAATCAAATGGACAGGTCTATGACTCAGAATAGGGAAGATTCATCAACTCAACCTAGATTCGTCCTGGTCCACACCTAAACTAGGGTCACTGAGTGGAGAAATAGATGGAGTAAGGATCTCTGTTCTGGCCAAGTCTACAATTTCAAGGGGTAGGCATTCCACTAACGCCTCCGTGTTTCCATTTCTTATTCAATACAAATTTCTCTGTCTTAAATCATTAGGCAGACTAATTTCTAGGGCTAGTTCTTCCACTGCAGCAAGACTCTCAGTTTTGGCAGCCAGAGGAGTGTTCTTTTCCTGACCACCACTGACAAAGAACAAAAATGTTGACCATGTTTTGAACACACCCCAATTTTCAAATGGAGAAGCCTGTTCATGGTGGGTGACTTGTTTGACAGGATACAAAATCAATCACAGTGAGGGCACTGGATTTGAAGTCTGAAATGTCTGATACTCTTTAAAGATTGAGCTAGAATCCCTTCAGTGGTGCTTTAGGAACATGATAACCATTTGATGTAGCCAGAACATGATTTAATGCATTGCTAATGTATTTAGCCCTAGTGAAACTGATCCTACTTCTTCAACATAACTTTTCTATCCCCCAGTAACCCATTACTAGGAAAGCCTTGCCAAGATGGGATATTTTTCTCTGAAGAGATTTGATAGAATAGCAAGATAATTTGATGAGTACTGAGTTGGTCATTTTAACACATTTATCCATATCACACATCTTTGGCTCAAACATTTCTCTAAATACCTAAACTATCTGATCATAATAATGTTCCTTGCATATTTTAGATGCTGACTCCATGAAACCCAGCTTTCCCTGATGAGTTAAATCTTTTCACAATCTGGCCCCACTCAGAGGCAGAATTACTATGAAGTTTTTGAAGTTTAATACAGTCCCTCACTTGCATGGGTTTCCTCCAAGACCCCGGAAAGGGCCCTAGCACTGTGCTTACACATCACATACAAAATTGGCACAATTTTTTTTCTTTTTCAACATAGTTATCATTGCTGTGCTTTCTACCCCTACTTCCTTTTTTTAGGGGTTTTGGGAAATTCCAGTTCAAGGAAAGGCAAACTGACAGGATATTCAGTTTGTGCTTAGTGGGGGTACGCTTGTGCAGTTGACGGTATCATGCGTAGTTAAGTTATTGCTAGCCACTGAGCGTAGAAATGACTCCTAGGAATACTTCTACCACCCATTGTGTTGACTCTCCTGTTGTCACAACAGGAGGGCAGGACCAGATGACATGTAGATGTCCTACATTACTGCCAATCAAAATATAAACGTAGTGGGGAAGAAACAAGGTTTGAAAACCGAGAAACACTTTGTGAATAATTTTTACATTCCTCAGAAATGTAAAACTCTAAGCAAAATATTCTTTCTTATGGGCCCCTAGTCTAAACAATCAACAAAAACAACAAAAAAGACACCAAAAATAATGCTAAAGACAGAATTATCTTTCTACTCTCACTGTACAAATGATTCTTCAAGATTATAATGTGAAGAGCAATTAAAGAGGATGCAGCCAAAACATGCAGGGAAAGGAAAGTGTCATAGAGATGTGTCTGGTATCAAGTAACAAAGGTATTGTATCATTTTTCTTTATTTTCATTAATTTTCAGATTTGGAATGTCTTGTGATTATCTTTTGCTGAAAGTTCATGTTCCCCCAATATTTATATGTTGAAATCCTAACCTCCAAAGAGATGATGTTAGGAGGTGGGTCATTTAGGAAGTGATTAGGTCTTGAGGGTGGAGCCCTCATGAATGAGATTAGCACCCTTCTAAGAGAGGTCCCAGGGAGCTGTCTTGACCATTTCACCACATGAGGACATAGCTAGAAGGCACTGTCTGTGAGTAAGTGGGTCCTCACAAGACAGCATATCTGCTGAGGCTTTAATCTTGGACTTCCCAGCATCTAGAATTATGAGAAATACGTTTCTGTTCTTTTTAAACTACTTTGTTTATGACAGAATATACTAAGACTTTTTTTTTTTTTAAGGAAAAGCTTTCTTTCGTAATTGAGGTAACATACAATCACACTATCAGGTCAGACTTCTATAATTCTGATACCTTGTATCACTAATCATTTCAAATATGTAAGAAGTTATGAGAGAGAGATGAAGCAGGGGGAATGCCAGGACCTTCCATTAAGTTGTGCCCAGGGACCTTCTCGTTACATTTGGGTCCAAGTTAACATATGACACTTCTAAGCAAAGCGTGCAGTCCCATCACTTGCAGAGGGAGCCACTTCAGTTCTGACACATCCCATTAGACACACAGAGTTAATGTGTATGTGACATTAATGTGTGTATGTGACATTTTTCAGTAAATCCACAGACTTCAGGTATATTTACTACCAGGGCTGCATAAAGCCAACCTCCTTGTATATGTGACCAATGCCTCCTGAACTTCCCCCCTTACCACACTTTTCAATATGCTTCCATTTAATAATTGAATTTTGCTGGCTTCTCCATCCCTATTCAAATGGCTCTGACATTACCCAAGACGTGGTTGGTATTTCTCAACTCAGACTTCTCTTGTGAGGGTAATTTTCACCACTGCCTCCTAACAAGCTAACAATTGCTTTCTAACAGCCTGTAATGAACAGATGCTTCAGACAGCTTAGAAACTCAAAACCCAAGATGTCTTGGCCTTATTTGAGTTCTGCCAAAGGGTTTGATCTACATATGTTCAGCCGCGGATTATAAGGACAAAGTGGGGCTGCCTGCACCACCATCCTCTGTAAACCTCTGCATGTTTATTTCTGCTCATGATCCTCTACATATTTTATTGTTTTCTAGTGCCTTTGCGTTGAGCATCCATCAGGATTTCCAGAAAAGGAAGAGAATTGTTATCAGTACCTGAATAGCCCTGCTAGTGTCCACGTGTCTTTTCTCTCAGCAGAGCCCGTGAAAATGTATTTGTCAGTTAGAGGGATGGCCTTGGTTGCCTCAGTCCTCACAATTTCCAGGAATTTCACAGACATTTCAATTTTAACTGGAAATGCCAGCCAGCCTCCATTTGTCTTCCAGCACTTCCCCCTCTGAGTGATAATCAGTGATAATCATGCCCTCATTGCAGTGCTGTGCTCTCACTTGCTCTAATGGTTTTCAAGTTGAAGGCCTACCTTACTGGATTGCAGCCATATGCCTGAGAATTCGAATTTCTCCATGTTAAAACAGTGCATGTAAGGCCAATGTGCATTCCACAAGATTGCAAACTGTATGTGGCTGGACTCCAAATCTGATATGGAAAAAAAAATGTGTCTGCCAAGAAGGTAACATCATAGCAATCCTTGTTGGCCTATTGCACTTCCTGGAGAGTCTCCACTGTATTGAGTATGGCTGGATCAATCAGAGGAATCAACTTGTCTAATCCTTGATAGTCTAGTATTCACCTCTAAACACTGCTATCTGTAAGTACTGGCCACACTGGACAAGTTAAAGGGCAATAAAGGAATCAAAACTCCCATCTCAACCATTTCTTAACGAGAGCAACAATTTCTTGTTTCCCTCCCGGAATTATTATGTTTCATGTTTATTACTAAGGAAGTCTTGGTTCTAAAGATTTTTGTTTATCACAGCCAATTAAAACTACATGAGAAAGATTTAGCAGATATCCTCCTTGTAAAGGGTAACATTCCCTATTTGCACAAAGTACCCCTCCCAAGCTCACATTCATAAAAAGGCAGGGGGACCATGTTTATGCAATCACACTTTCCAGTTCATCACTCTACCCTTACCATGGTTGCCTGAGCAGCACCGGGACCCCTCTCAGGTTCACCTCCACGCCATTCAGAGCAAAATGACCCTCCTTACTACTTTACGCTGGGCTAACATTCATAAGCTATGTTACTGAGAAAAATGACTTTCCTATGTACTTTACACTGGGCTAAAATTCCATAGCTAACAATCCTAAGAAAGTTTTGTTTACACCCCGTGCCCCCCATCTTAACCTAATCATTGCATGAAGTCTAAGATCTCTTGCAGAGATGAAGCATGGAGATCTTGGCCTCTCAGTTCATCTTATCTTTTTTCATGGCTTAGCCTTTAATTAAGGGAGTAAATTTCTTCAGAGAGTATAGATCAAGCAAAAGTACCACTGCCCTTTAAGAGTTAAAAGAGACTGGGAAACCTCCCAGGCCTTTACTCACTGCAGCTTATTAGATGTCAGATCATCCAGGGCCTTTGCTCGTAAGTAGTTGCAGCCACTTGGGGATCAGTCATCAGCACAAATAATCACTTCCATTCCGCAATATACATCATCATCAGCGTATTTCCCTGATTGCTATTTCTGCAGTAACATGTCAATAATTGTTCCCCAGGCTTTTCTAACATTTTGCTTTTCAGTGTCCTAATGCTTAAACAGAAAGCACCCTTTTGAGATTCCATCGTTACCTGCACCTAGTTTCTAGCTGTGTTTATAATTTTGTGAGTAACCAGGGGCAATAATTGAGTTATTTTGCTAGTGAAAGTAGTATCTTTCCTAGTTGTCAAAGAGGCACGATAAGCTATTCAGAACTAGAAAATGTAGTCTCGCTGAGGTTTCCACCTGTCACCTCCTCCTCTCATAGAAGTCTCACTTTCATAAGGACTTTTAACAATGGCCAGAGAATAGAATTTTTATTTAATTTGCCATTTTTCCTGTGACTCCTGTCTATCCACTTAGCCATTTTCCCCAGATATATCGATTTCCTACAAATTCCACTGATAAGACTCATTCCAGTAACTATGCCTTGAATTTTCACCTTTCCATACAAAGGCTGATAGGCAGAAAACACGGCAACAAGCCTGCATAGTTTCCCCCATTTCTTCTTTTCCTTGCCAAAATACCAACAATATCTGAGCTATTGTGATTTATGGATCTAAAATGCAACCCTACTCAATGCACCGATCAGAGAGAACATGAAAGAGCATGTTGTGACATCAGACACACAAATCAGAGATCTTACCCAGTATCAAATACAAGAGCCCAGGGAATTTTACCCCAAAATTAGTCCCCTGGTATGCTGGTTATTTTAAATTAAAGGCTCTTGAAATTCAGCAAACGCTAGAAGAGGCTCCACTTTGATATTCTGTTATCTACCATAAGACTAGATCTGCCAAAGAGAACACAATTGCATTCCATCCCCTCTGAAATCCCATTCATTATCAAGTTTATTTCTGTCTCTGAGGTCCAGTCATTCTCCCTAATAACCACTTACTACCCCTCAAAAGAATTGCCTACATTTCTCATTCCCCCACCCCATGAAGAAGAGTATATAAGCATCTGTACTTCACTGAGTTACTGCGTAATCTCTTTCCCGCACTCCCCCATGCTTACATACATTAATACAATTGTAATTGTCAATTCATTTCAACAGACTTAGACTTGATTCTTTAGAGAGAAAAGCTTTGAATTTCCCTAGAGGAGCTTTACTAATAATTTAAGGAATCCAAGTAATCACAAGTCTCAGAAAAACACGTAAAGTATTAGGGTCTCCAATGTAGTTCCCCAGATGTGTACTGGTCCTGTATCAACAGATGTGCTCTCCCAGTGATACATGCAGTCACATTCCTTACACTGTACAGAAGGAGGCACTCTGGTCATTACAACATTTTTTATATTCCGATAGTTACACAGATAACGAGAAATTTTCTCTGGAATTTCCCCATAAAAGTATAACTGGTTGAGTGTTGTGGCTCACGCCTGTAATTGTAATCCCGGCACTTTGAGAGGCTGAGGCAGGCGGATTAGGATGTCAGGAGATGGAGACCATCCTGGCTAACAAGGTGAAACCCCATCCCTACGAGATGGCGCCACTGCAATCCAGCCTGGGTGACAGAGCGAGACTCTGTCTCAAAAAAAAAAAAAAAAAAAAAAAAAAAAAGATAACTGTCATGTTTTTTGAGCTCATGAAATCCTAGAGAAGGAAGTTTATACATTTATGCTTGGGAAAAACAATCAGAAGACAGTTACTCTCCTGCTAGCAAATACCACTGGTTTGTTTGCCAAGAGATATGTCATTAGTGAGTTTACAATAAAAATTGATGATGCCATTTGCTTTCTCTCCCAGGAACATATTGCTGTCCCGGAAAAGGTATTCAGTGGATTACCTACCTCCTGTTTACCATTTCCTTACCTGCCTCAATTTGTATTTGTAATCCTGGATTCTTTTTCCAAAAAGTCACCCCTGAATTATATCTTTCAAGATTTCCCAAAATGGGATCAATCCTTGGCTCTGCTGTATGCAGGCAATGAGAGAAGAGTGAAGATACACCTCCATCCTTCTCTATCTTTTCTGCTGCACGTTATCCAATCCCATCCACACCCCATTTATCCTAGGTACACTTCAACCTGTTCTCCTACATGTCTGTTTAACTCTGTCTGAAATCAACTGTTTCCCTTTTGGGAAAAATCTTTTATTGATTTCAAATTTTAGTGTTCTTCCAATTACCTCTACAAAATTTTCTCTAATTTTGCTACCTCTTCTAATTGTATCCTTTTTCTGAAATGTCATTACTTATGCAAACATCTTCGGATTATGACTAATAATAGCTACCTCAATTGAGTGCCTACTATTTGCCGTCAACTTTTCTAGGCAACTTACATGATTAATAACTATATAAATCCTACTAGTCATCATTGTGCATATTAGTCTTTTGCCCATCATATAATTAGCAGATATAATCAAAAATCATTATCTCACTTTGTGTCTGACTGCCTTCAAAATGCACCATATCATGATGTATTGACTCTACTCTGCTTCATAGTTTTCTCTAAAACTATTTACATGTTTTACCTTTTCCTGCTAAATGATAAACACTTCCATAGGAAGTACCCTGCATTGTTAATTTTATTATCTCTCTTCACACTAAATATCATCCATCCATACTGTAGCAATTTTGTAATATTCACAGAATATACACATGAATGAATGAACTACATAGTAAAAGTAAAGGTCACATTTTCTGCTTATTCTATAATCCCTGGGGTATGAATACAATATAAATGTATCTATAAATTATTGCTGATTATATGTTCAGGTTGTTGTATTTTTGGGGCTAAATAATGGACTATTTCAATAAAGACCCAGAGATGCAGGGTCTTAAAGAATACAGAAATTTTAGGTTGAGATGGGAGGATCACTTGAGCTCAGGGGTTAAAGACCTGACTAGGCAACATAGTGAGACTCCTTCTCTACATTTTTTTTTTTTTTCAGTTAGGCAGACTTGATGCTCTGCACCTTGAGTCTCATCTACTTTGGAGGCTGAGGCAGGAGAATTGCTTGAGTCCAGAAGGTCAAGGATGCAGTGAGCCATGATCACACCACTACACTCCAGGCTGGGTAACAGAACAAGGCCCTGCCTTTAAAAAAAAAAAAAAAAAAAAAAAACCAAAGAAAAGAAAAGAAAAGTTATATATTTCTCATATAAAGCACTGACCTAGTAGGCTGCCTTGGATCAATTAAGTCACCCATGCACCAAAGTTGTGGGTTGCCATCCTCAACATGAAGCTTTCAGGGTTACTACAGACATTGATTGCCATTTCCAGCCAGCGTTGAGGAGAAAGCACAAGCCCAGAAGAATAGATATCCTTGCAAACAAGTCATATGGAAGTTGCATACTTAAAATCCTTTTTCATTCTGTTGGCCAAAACACAGTCACAGGGTTGTAAGAGTCGATTGGAAAATGTAGCCCCTGGCTCTCTAGGTGGCAATGTGCCAGGCCAAACCTCTATTACAAATGGTACCTGGCTTAACAATGATTTGATGTAGGATGTTTTTAACCTTACAGTGGTGCAAAAGTGATACACACTTACTCTAAACCGTATTTCAACCATACCCAGCCATTCTGTTTTATACTTCCACTATAATATTTAATAAGTTACATGAGATATTCAGCACTTTATTATAAAACAGACTTCGTATTATGTGACTTTACCCAACTGTATGCTTAGGTAAATGTGTTGAGCACATGTAAGGTAGACTGGTCTTAACTATGATGTTCCGTAGTGAGGTATATTAAATGCATTTTAGATGTACGACATTTTCAACTTATGATTGGTTTATCAGAAGATAACCCCATTTTAAGTCAGGGGGTATCTGTATTATATGTAGGCTAGGACAGGCCAATGTGATAACAGCCAATTCCCAACTCTTAGTGGCTTAAAAGAATATTTTATTGTTTACCCACTCTCCATGTCCATCATAGGTCAGAGGGGAGCTATGCTCAATATTTTCTCATTGCTCTTACTCTGAGATCCTGGTTACTACCTGGATCTATGCCTGATGCTGAGACAGGAGGAAAAAGTATATAACTCCTAAGAGTCTGGCATTGACATTTGTATGGTCTAGCCCAGTCGTGACACACATCACTTCCATTAAAAGTACCTGGTCAAAGAAAAAAAATTACTGGGCAGAACTAGTCAGGAGAAAGGGCTCAACCAACCACAGCTGGCTATGAATTACAAGCCTCATTTGTACCTAGATGATAGATGCCAATATACAGTGAGCAGCAACAACATTTATCACATTCCAGGAAAGGTGAAAGATGAATAGGGTTTATAACCAACAATACTCAACCCTGGCCTACCAGCCTGAAGATATTTCATTGGGGAACACATATCTGCCATGCTAAGCTATATGGTTTGGATGCAATTGACTTCATGCTCCAATCTAATAATGGGCATTTATTGACCTAAATCAATCAGCATAATCTTACACACCTGATCATAGTTGATTCAGAAATAGGCATGTAGCATAAATTAGTCAGCGTAAGATTAACAGTGTTAATGTTAAAGCTGTGGGAGAGACATACTCTAAGTATAGACAAGAAATATGCAGCCTTGGCAAACGTTGGTACCCACCATTTTAAGAGGGATCACTCACATATGAAAATGTATCACTGTTAGACATTGGTAAGCTACTAGATTAAATTAACCTTGCAGTTTTACTATTTAATACAGTTCATTCTGCGTATTCTGTTACTGACAAAATAAAGACTTAAGTGATCAACTTGGCCCATAAAGCTTAAGAAAACTCGCATTAGTATAATTATGGAAAAGCAAGGCTTATGAGTTGAAATGTAGAAATGTTACTTACAAAAAGTGACATCAGAATTTATCCTAGAAACCATATTGAAAATAGCTTGATGAAATGAGCCTATTTTGTACTTTAAAACTGTGGCTCTGCTGGGTTTTGCCAAGTTTCCCTATGGGAGAACTAAATGACCCTGAAAATTGTGGAGAAAAACTTTCAGAATTCTTGAGATCATCTGAGATATACACAATAAAAGAAGTGGAACATGGTTTTTTTTAAAAAAAAAAAAAAGGTGGGTGGCAAAAATTGCAAAATCCTGCAAGCTGTGCAATTAACCCTTTACTTTAAGTAATCCCCTCAACGAAAAAAAAAAAAAATCTCCAGTAAAGTCTATCACCCTGACGAGTGTTTGGCAACAGATTTATTTTGGTAAATGAGTGTCAAGTTGGGGTTTTGTAGAAGCAAAGCTCCACCTGGAGAAGCCAGAGCTCAGGAGGCAGAGAAGGTCAGGAGAACATAATTTGTACTTCAACCCTAAATAAACATCAGCAAAAATTAGGGGGAGGATTTTGGAGTTGAAGGTATGAGGAACTGTGGAAAGGGAGAAGGTTGGATATTCCAAGAAATGAAGCTTAAACCTCAAGAAAACATTTTGATAACTTTAAAAGTTCAAGTTAGATAAATAGAGTGATTTTTCTTTCTCCACAGTCTGTTAACCCAGAATCAATGTAAGGGCAAAAAAGTTTTTGCTTCTCCCACTGAGGGGCATTAAAATTGGTAGTGATTGTTAGTAAAGCTAAACATATTCCACAGTGTATGCACACCAATGAAAAGAACTGGTCTACAAAGTATGCTTTTAATAGCCAGGTCAGGAGTGAAGTCTTAAATCCTACTCCAAATTTGTCACTAATCAGGAATGGGAACCTTACTGGGTCTTGTACTAATGTAAGTCCCAGCAAGTATAATGTGGACTAACATTAGTATCAAATTCTCTTTGTCTCTATAAATCTATAAAAAGCAATAGTAACTAGAATACATAAGCAATTCATGTAATACTTATGCCTAATATCTGTACTAGTTACTCTGCTAGCCTGTGACAATACTATTACACTATTTGTATACGCCATTTAAACTTTCAAATTCTTTTCCCATGTACCTGGTATTTTCATTGTAAAACTACTATGCAAGAGCATTGGCAGTTGATATTATGCCCATTTCACTGATTAGGAAAGTGAGGTAGAGTGAGGACAAGGAATTTGCCCAGTGTTGGACAACAAATAAATTATTGAACAAAAACTAGAATCCAGATTTTTACCTTCTAACTTAGGGATTTTGAACCAAAAAAGAATATAAGGCTGGGCACGGTGGCTCACGCCTGTAATCCCAGCACTTTGGGAAGCTGAGGCGGGCGGATCACGAGGTCAGGAGATGAAGACCATCCTGGCTAACATGGTGAAACCCTGTCTCTACTAAAAATACAAAACACTAGCCGGGCGCGGTGGCGGGTGCCTGTAGTCCCAGCTACTCGGGAGGCTGAGGCAGGAGAATGGTGTGAAACTGGGAGGCGGAGCTTGCAGTAAGCGGAGATCGCACCACTGCACTCCAGCCTGGGCGACAGAGCGAGACTCCGTCTAAAAAAAAAAAAAAGAATGTAAGATACAATCTCTCTCTCTCTATATATATATATACACACACACATATATATACATACAATCTAATACTGTACTTTATATTTTATTCACTATACTTTATATTTACTATACTTTGTTTTATATGTATCAACACTATATTACTGTACTACCATGTATTACCAATAAATAGTATATTTTACATATATGTACTATATGTAATATATAGTATTGGATATATAATTATGTAAAATATATAATTATGGAAAATATCTATCCAATGCTATATATGCATATATATACAGTAATATATATACATATATATGCAATAAATAGTATTGTAGATGAGGTTCTTTCTAGCATTATAGCCAATACTATTTATTGCCCCAGGATAAATAATGAACAGTAGAAAGAATAAATGCCCTGAAATACTGTAGACTGAAATGGAGTCAACATGGAAAAGCAGCAGATGCTTAATAGAAAAATAATTTTGTTCAGACAAATTTGCAGCACAAATATGCTGACATTTTTATGAAGGACTAATATCTCTTATCTAACTGAAGTAAACCACAGTCATAAATTACAGTACCTGAACTTCAGTGAGTTTTCAAAAATACATCACCCACCAAAGATTAATCTCCAAGATCAACAAGCACTATTCGCAACATAGGAGAGTGAGTCCAGTGACAAACGGCTTGGAGAAAGGAAGCATTTGAAGGTGAAGAGCAGTGACAAGTGAGGCTCCATGGGGATTAAAATATGAAGACCATTTTGATTCACTATTTTTCTGTATTTCCAGTGCTGGAATGGAAGCAACCAGTAAAAATGATGAAGGGTGCAAATGTGAAAAAAAAAAACAAAAAAACCAAAACACACCCAAGAGGATGGGGACAAATTTAGGGAGCAGAACTTAATTTAAAATAACTGTGACAAAATTGGAGTACAGGGAAATAATTTACTGACTAATGTACCTCAGCGTGTGTAAATAAATACGAAATAACAAGACTAGAGTTACAAATAGCGTAACAAGCAAGACACAGCCATGATGAGCAGAATCTGCATACTCTGGGGACTTTCAAGTACCCAGGGATACAACATTATGCGAAACAATTCTGGCACCGGATCACTCCCTGACAGTCGTAGCACTGATGCATCAATCTTTAATCTTTGGGATGTACAATAATAAAAAAAAAAAAGGTGAAGATTTTGTAACTTGTTGCATATTCCACAAATTCCTTTTTCAATTTTTGATTTTCTGCCTGCTCTCCCAAATTTAAGCATTCTTGTTTTCCTTTTTCTTAATTGTATCTCATTTTTATGTTTTTCTCCATCATCTTTCACATGTTTCCTTTTTTAATTTATAAAAATCACAGATACAGTAGTACCACCTTCTTGGTGGTTTTGCTTTCTACAGTTTCAGTTACCCAAGGTCAATCACGGTCCAAAAATATTATGCGAAAAATTCCAGAAATAGATGATTGAAATGTTTTAAATTGCATGCCACTGTAATTAGTGTGATGAAATCTCACCTTGTAAAAATAAGGGCTACTTGAAACAAGCATTGTGATACCATGACAATCGATCAGTTAACCAAGACGGCTACTAACTATAATAAACCCTAGTGTTGTATTTGGTAAGTAGAATGAACATTTCAACCTAATTAGACAGGTAAGTTTTTATTCCCCAGGATTTGACTACTTTCTATAACTTCAAAATTCCCTTACAATTTATCATCAGACTCATCACTGTTCTATGTCTAATCCCATCTCTGTGCCAAGATGCTTCTGCTAAGAAAAATAATAAAATCACATTTTATCACTTTCAATGCAGTAGAGGACAACAAGCATTGGAGGTGACTCTAGCAGTAGCAGGAATCCAAAAGCACTGAAAAGATACAGGCCCTGGCTTTCCCCTGTGGTGGCAGCACGCTCCAAAGGAGGCATGTTAGATGAAAGACTGATGGGAGTAGAAGCCCTGCAGAGAAGTTCAGAGAAGAATGGACTGGAAGATGCATTGGGGCATTGCTGGAAATCTCAGTGAAGAGCTGGCTTAGCTACTAAGATTGCTTGCCCTCAACTATCTCCTCCCTCTTCCAACTCGTCTTAGTCCATCTTATGTTACTATAACAGAATACCATAGACCAGGTGATTTTTAAAGAACAATGATTTATCTCTTACAGGTCTGGAGGCTGTGAAGTCCAAGGTCATGTGGCCTGCATCTGGTGAAGGTCTACTTGCTGCATCATCCCATAGCAAAGGCAAGAAGGCAAGAGAGTAAGAGGGGGCCACACTCACTTTTATAAGAACCCCACTCTCGAGAAAACTGAACTACACCTGAGAGATGATGACATTAATCCATCCATGAGGGCACACTGCCCATGACCTAATCACCTCTTATTAGGGCCCCGCCTCCCAATACTGTTGCATTGTGGATTCAGTTGTCAACACATGATCATTGGGGGACACATTCAAACCACAGCACAACTCTATTGAGATTCCATCAAGTGGTGCTACACCTGGCTTGATGTAGAGCAACAAAAAGAGACCAATATCAGTGAACTGAGCCAGAAAAAGTGTGCGCCTTCTAAGAGAACAGTCAGTCTTCAGCACATGTGAAATGGGGACCCTACAAGGCCAAACATCAACATTTGTTATTAAAGAAAAGCTGCAATATAAATTTCATGTATATTTAATTTTTAAAACCTTGACAATTGATTGCATTTTATTTTTAAAATATTGTCCTGGCTAAATAAAATATATCTTCAAGACATTTGTGGCTCACGGAAGCCAATGGACAATTTGTGTCTTGGTTTAAATTCTAATTTGTAACACAAAATTACATCTATTCCGAGCCACAATGTGTTAATTTGCTTCCTTTTTAAATTGATCATATGAGGATCCCTGAGGAGCCTCATACTCTGTGCGGTTTGGGTAAGATAAACTATTATGTAAAACATAATAAAAGCAAGTTGGATTTTTATAATTCATTGGAATTTGTTTTAAGAGTGACATGAAGTTTATAAGTACACCACTCGACACCTAATTTCAGTCTTTGTTTCCACTAAAATTTTGAAAAACTGTATTTAGATCTTTAAGTAAAATGAGCACCCTATTAAAAGTAACCATAAGGTATCTTAAGTGCTTTCAATCTCAAAACAAAACATTGACAATTATAAATTATGAAAGTCATATAGAATAAAATCACAATGTATGTGACCTAAGTTCACAATGATATACTTACTCTATTTCCAGTATTAGACTTCATAACCTAATGGTCAAAGAGAGGGAAAGCATTTAAGTTAACGATATTACCAGCCAAAAAGGGTGGACACTGAGGGGAACAAAATTTCCTTGGCTAAAATGAAAATGGTTACATATAGATAGCAATTTAGATTTTAGTTGGAATTACTTATTTCTGGCTCTAAAATATTGCTTTATTAATTAACATATAAATTAGAATCAATTCTGTAAGAGCTATTTTTGTTTTACTTTTTAAACATCTTCATCTATGTCTAACATGCTAAGTCAGGCAGAAATACTTAGGTGTATAACATTTGCGCATCTCTTTAGAAACTAGAGTATGAAAGTAGGGTTTAAAGAATAAGAAAAATAGAGAATAAATTGTCAGCGTCTAATTTTAAATACTACCACTGAAATTAGTATCCTTATTCCAGGTATTGCATTTGCATGATACAACAAGCTTAGAGACCAAATAAAACTAGTTTGGTTTAAGAAAAATCAGATTTTAAGTGAGTCAGGATCATGCCACTACACTCTAGCTTGGGGTATAGAGCAAGACTCTATCTCAGGGAAGAAAAAAAAAGAAAAAAGAAAAAAAGAAAAAGAAATCAGCTTTCAAAGGTAAATAGTGTAAAGAAAATATACAAATCAACTTGCAGTACAAACTCACTTTTTCTAGCTTCTGCTTGTTCCTACTGTTATTTGTCATGGCAATAAGTGAAGAAGTAGGAAACAGCTGCGTTTCATCCAGTATCTATTTCTTCCTTTTCATTACAAAAATTGTTTTTTCTCTGAGTGTATTTTCACTCAGAATAAAAGCTACATTTCCCAAACTACCTTGCAGTTAGGTGTGAACATATGGCCAATTTCTGGTCAATGAGGTGTGACCATGAGTGATTTGTGCAACCTTTGAGCCATGTCATTTAAAGGAAGAGTTCCCCTTTTTTTTGGTTCAGACCAGGTCACTAGCTGGAAGGCAAAAGTTACTGGCCAACCTGCACGACGTGGTAAAAGTCAACATCTTACAGGGGCTGCGGGAATGTTGTAGAATGAACCTGGACCCCTGGCACAAGGTCATCTTCATACCACTTCTGGCCAGACCATATAGGAGAGAAACAATGCATATTTATCTTACTAGGTCATTATAAGTTTAGGTCTCTTTATAGTACCTATATATTAAAACAAATAAAAAAAATTGGTCAGAACAAGATCAAGAATAGCTAGCCATCACTTAGAAGTCAGTTGCACAAACACAGAAAGTGTCCACAGGCAAACTAGTGCCCCTTATTATGCCATGAGAAAGCATTTTGGGGCGTTATACAAAATCCTCATAGGGAAAACCGTGCGCCTCAGAGCTTGTAACTCTAAGAGAAACTATGGGGGAAAACTGATAAAATTGGTATGTATTGGTTGTTTCTTGGCACTTTCAGCAAAGTTCAATTTGAGTGACTAAGATCAATGCTTGTAAGTGTGTATGCTGAAATTGAAAAGAACTCAGTTTTTAGATAGATTTTTCTTAGCCTGTGGTCAGAAACCCAAGGTGACTAGGATCTGGAAACTTGGGGCCTTGGAGTATTGATCAAGACAACTGAAATAACTTTTTACAGTGATTCTGAAAAGGTAGTTTGGGGAAGAGATAAATCTGTGCCCCCAAATCCTTCACCTATAGAGGCCAGATAATAGGAGTCCATTGAACAACTAAAAAATCAGATTAAAATTACTGCCTTATTCCCTCAGCCTATTTTCAGATGGCTCCAAGGAAATCACCATTATATTAGGAGAAAGGGGAAGAGAAAAAGCAGAAGAGACAAGTAAATAAATGATTTTAGGCTTAAAAACTTATCCATGTGATAGCTTTGCTATGACTGTTAACACATGAAATTAATCAGAAACTAACCATCAGCAACATTTTTGACTAAATTATATGATTAAGGAAACTACAAGCCAGTCCTAAAAATTCCTAGGCAGCCAGTAAAACTAAAATTGGAGCTCCAAACACACGCAAGAAGAAAACTGAGAAAAGTTGGTCCTCTCCAAGAAAATACCAAATGCGCACTTCAATTACAGCTTGCTCAGATTAATAGGCAAGGAAGGATCTTTCAGACATCTCCATTAGAAGTCACAGAAGACAGTGGCTAAGATACTTCCAGAGTAACCAGGAGATGACCTTAGCAAGAATCCTACTCAGCTACAGTTCAGAACGCCTCTCTAGTCCAGCCCAGTACTGTAGGATATTTTATATGTATCGTTACCCTCTGGGGTTTCTCATTTTTGGCTTTTCCAAATACTTGTTAGTATGGTTTTACAATTCCGTAACCAGTGTGCATTGGGTGTCTCCCGGGAAGGTGACATGTCATTTAATTTAAAGGTGATTCAACAGGAGGAGCACATCTCTCAAATTTCTAGGACTTGTAATTGAAGTTGAGCCCGGTTCAGAAATTTGGATTATCTTTCTTGGCGAAGAGCAACTGTCTTCTATACTTAAGAAGAGAGTACTTTGACATTTGTGTGACCAAAAAGATATATGACGATGAAAACTCTTTGTTCCCAAATACCCATTCTTCCTTTGTCTGAGAGTAATAGATATTTAGATATTTTAATCGATATTTAGCTGAGAACATACTTGTCAGAATATAGACTTTACTCTCAAGTTTCTCACTCTTCCCAGGCTAATGATATGACAACACCTTGGCCAGTGATCTAGAAGAAATAGGTAATATAAACTTCTCAGAAAGTTAAACGTAAAGTTATCATATGACCCAGAAATTCTAGCCCTATCCAAGGGAATTAAAAAATAAGCCCATCCCAAAGCTTGTATATACTAGCTCATAGTAACATTATTCATAATAGCAAAAAAATGGAAGCAGTCTAAATGCCCATCAAACGAATGGATAAACAAAATGTGAACACAGCTATACAATGGAGTATTATTTTGCAATTAAAAGGAATAAAGTACTGATACATGTTACAACATAGATGAGCCCTGGAAACACGCTAAGTGAAAGGAGATAGTCACAAAAGGTAATACATTGTATGACTCCATTTATATGAAATACTCAAAATAGTCCAATCCATAGAAAGTAAATGTAGATTAGTGATTGCCCAGGATGGAGGAGAGGGGAAATTGGGAGTGAGTGCCAACAGGTAAAGGTAGGAGGTTTCCTTTTGTGGTGGTGAAAGTTTTCTGAAATTAGGAGTGATGGCTGCACAACTCTGATTATACTAAAAACCAATGAATTGTACACTCTGAAATTTTTTTGAGACTGAGTTTCACTCTTGTTGCCCAGGCTAGAGTGCAATGGCATAATCTCGGCTCACTGCAACCTCCACCTCCCAGATTCAACCGATTCTCCTGCCTCTGCCTCCCAAGTAGCTGAGATTACAGACATGAGCCACCACACCCGGCTAATTGTGTATTTTTAGTAGAGACAGGATTTCTCCACGTTAGTCAGGCTGGTCTCAAACTCCTGACCTCAGGTGATCTGTCCGCCTCGACCACCCAAGGTGCTGTGATTACAGGCATGAGCCACTGCGCCCAGCCCTGAAATTTCTTAGTGTGAATTTTACATTTCGTAAATTGTACCTCTTTTTTTCAAAATAGTATCAGTGTCAGTCCATTTAGGATGCTATAACAAAATAGCATATGTTAGGTAGCTTATAAGCAACAGAAATTCATTCCTCCCAGTTGTGGAGGCTAAGTCCAAGACCAAGACACCAGCAGATTTGGTATCTGCAGAGGGCACATTTCCTAGTTACAGATGGTGCCTTCTCACTGTGTCCTCACACGCTGGTAGGGTCAAGTAGCTCTCTGCTGCCTCTTTTATAAGGGCACTAATCCCAATCAGGAGGCTTCTGCTCTCACAACCTAATCACCTCCTAATGGCCTCACCTTATACTACCTTACCTTGAGGGGTTTAAGATTTCACCATAAGAACTGGAAGCGGTGGGGAGACACAAACATTCAGACCATAGCAACCAGCAATGTCCACATCTGATAAAGAAGAAGTGTGTTCTCTTTCTTTCTTTCAGCTCCCTGGCAAGCATATGGACATGATTGTAGTTAATTGTCTTGGATATGTAGATAAAAGCAACTCACTACGGAGGAGTAAGATTGAAAAAATCTTGTGTCCTGGTACTACAGAGTTAACCAAGTAGTCCTGGACCACAGTCTCCTACACAATCAGGTGAAAGATAATTAAAATGATTAAGTTCAATTTAGTTTAAGCCTTTGTTACCTTGAGTCTCTGTTACAACAGCCAGATCTTTGTTGTAATTCAGGTAATACAAGAATTCAAGAACTTTCAAAATTGCTGGTAAATGATTTTTATCGTCTTTTAATTTCTGTCCAGCCATCCATATAGAGGTTGACATTGCAACTAGAAAGTACGTCAAGAGAGGTGATGTGGTGTTGTGTCTGAGTGAATGAGGTTTATTGTTAGACAACCCTAGAATTGAATGTATTCAATCTACAACTGAGTTTTGTTAACTCCCCGTATATTACTTTGACTAATTTATTTAACACATCCACTCTAGTCACATTTTTTCCACTTGTAAAATAAAAATAATAGGAGTCTTAAGCCTAATATATAGCAAGGACTCAATAAATTGTAGATTTTTGGAAAGGGTACTCACACTTGGAATATTGCTTGAGATTTTACTTGTTATATGCAAGGTTTTCTCCAGGTCAATTGTTACCTTTTATCTCTTTGTCTCTGCCTTTTAAATGCCCTAGAGCTTTGCAGTTGTCAACCATACAACGAAACGTCACTTCTGTTTAATGTTCAATATTACTGATTATGCAATGAATAAGAGAAGTCAACAGCTGTGATTTGCTATGGCTAACAGTATCGGTAACTCAAGGATCAGGTAGAACAAATCAGAAATATTTGTGATAAGCTATTTTTTAAAGCAAGTGAAATTAGATAATCTTTTGCAGACACCCTTGGGGATAACAGTGTTCTTGAGAAGTTGTTATTCATGCCCATAGGACATGCAGAAACTAAATTGCAGTCTCCAGAAACCTGTGTCACTCAGCCTGATGCATGATGTCAGGTTGCAGTTGACAGTGGGAAAAAAATGTTAAATTACTGCCTGACACTTTTAAATGAACTTTAAATGAACAATTCATCTCTCAAGCTCAATATGCTATAGGCACGTTACAAAATAAATCCTAAGAAAATATTCTGTAATCAGAATTTCCTTAGTATTGAATTACCCTCAGATAATAAACATTATCTCAAATATTGCAATACAGTATAAGGTTGGCATTATATGAGACACAAATTTTTCAGATTGAATACTATTTTATTACAATTTTGTTAAACCAGTGTATGTGTCTGCAAATTCTGAATTCAAAACTGGAATATCTATAGTTTTTGCATAAATATTATGAATTACAATAACTGCTACACGGAGTAAGGGCAGAAAACAAATGCAGGAGGTTTCTCCATTTTCTCACTTTGTGAATGAAAACAAGGGTAGGTCCATGACTCTTCAGGTCACTCCTAGGTAACAGAAGTTCTTCCTATCACTTTTGTCTCAAAACAATCAGTTCAGTAATTGGAATATTCAATCCAATGTAATCACTAAAAACATTCTAGGTTCATTTAAACGTGTACTTTTTTATGAAGCCAAAAGACAGGGCATGTTCAGCTTACTTCTTCTCCCTGCTTCTTGCTCAGCTTTTAATAATTTTGGGTCCTCACCCTTCAGGGAGGGAGAGGTAAGAAGGAACAGAGAGAAGCAAGAAAAATGGTAGCCGTATCTTACTTAGCGCTAATCTACACTGATGCTCTCCAGGTCTCGCAGTCTTCCAAGCGGACACTGCCCTCGTGGGAGATCCCTCATTTGAAGTTTCCTTGATCCAGGCACTTTCATTGCTATTCCAGCTCCCACACTGCACATACCTGGACACTGGGTGGTACCTCTAGTTCTTTTTCTGAGTTTTGTTTTGTTTTGTTTTTTAAACGAAGTTTCACTCTTATTGACCAGACTGGAGTGCAGTGGTGCAATCTCAGCTCACCACAACCTCTGCCTCCTCCTGGGTTCAAGCGATTCTCCTGCCTCAGCCTCCCAAGTAGCTGGGATTGCAGGCATATGCCACCAAGCCCGGCTAATTTTGTTATTTTTAGTAGAGATGGGGTTTCTCCATGTTGGTCAGGCTGGTCTCTAACACTCCTGACCTCAGGTGATCCATCCGCCTTGGCCTCCCAAAGTGCTGTGATTAGAAGCGTGAGCCACCGCACCCAGTCAGAGGTTCTTTTGCTTCTCAAGGCTCCCCTCTTAAAGAGAAATTAAGACAAGCCCACTCCATGCATTTCACATATATCATACATATTATCAAATACATAGGAAAGACCAACCCATCCTCTGTTCTGACAAGCTCTACATTAACAGGAAATTATTTTCCCTCTGTCATCAGACAGACAAGTCCCGGTACTTAGATTTCAGAAGCGTCAGTCAGACATCAGTTTACTGCACCTAGCTCCAGGGGACACATGTCGACCTCTGAGTGGCCTTTATTCCTTCCCTAGGCTTTAGGTGAAGGAATCTGAACCAGCATATTGACAGAGCTCCCCCAAAACCTTCTGCAAATCCCTATTCTTTTCTCAAAATTGTATTACAAGCTATAAATCAATGATTGGCTGTAACAAAACCAGTTTGGAAAACTCCTCTGCAAATTCTGCAGAGGGCTTCTGTACTTTGTTTTAAAATGCACCAGTAACCGCCAAGAGACCTCAGCTGAAATCGAGAGTAAAACAACTGTGGTTAAAGATATTTTTATGTAAATAGTTTCTCTTTTTGCTTTTTTTATGGTTCCACCATCCAATTTGTTTTCTTGCTTAGACTTTGAAGACTGAGAGATGTACACCTTGCTGGGTAGTTAGACAGCAGGACAGTATTGAGAAGTAGGACATATATCAGTGGAAGGAGGCTTGACATCATTTTTGTTTTTTGCAGAGACTATCTAAATAACTATCATAATCTTGATTAGTAACTGATCTTGACTAGTGTATTTAGAACACTATTACTTTAAAAAAATTATCACCCAAAAAACCACCTTGAACTGGATGTGCTATATTTATTCTCCTTTGCACAGCCATTATTTTACATTCCTCATCATCTTTACAAAATAAGGCAGGTTTATTTTTCCAAGTTTAACTTCCTGTACTAACTCAGAAGGAATTAGCTGGCTTAATTTTCTCATAACCTTTTCAAGCAGACAGCTTCAAAACATCTAATAAACCAAATTCTATGCTGACACTTCTCTCCTTCCTGCAAAAGAAACAACTAAAATCTTGTTTTAAAGATATTTGGCTTTTATTAACTTCACTAAGCCTCAGTTTCTTTCACTGTGATATGGGTACAATAGTGGTTCCATCTTAAAGATGTACTGTGAGGCTCAAAAGAAGTTATTATATACGCAAAGTGTTAGCGCCAGTACCCAGCACGCAAGAGTGCTCAGTAAATATTAGTTCTTATGTTTATTATCAATATCACATGTTTGAACATAATTTTGCCTTAATATTTGCATTTAAAATTACTGAATAATATAAAATATTTAAAGTCAGGTTGAAATGCAAGCCGTGCAGAAGCTATACAGTAGAAAAATATTGGAGACCGGGAACCTTACGCTATTAGTTCCCATTGAAAGTGTATTTACTGCCCTCTAGTGGCTATTGACCTAATAACAGAACACGTGCTAAAGGAAATGTGTACCATTTTTTTTAGAGACTTCTAACAAATATTATCAAACAACCTGTATTAACAATCAGAGGTGCCATAGTAACTAAACATAATTATATTCTTTCATTTAATTCTGAAAAACTAAGTATCTCTACATTATAAAATGACAGTCATTAAAAATTCTTATGCTTACAAAAACATTCATTTGGGGTATTTTAAAAGTAAAGAGTCAGGAGATTTTTTTCAAAACCGTATAGTTTTTGTTATCATGTAAACACTTTCCCAAATGATTTTTTTAAGTAACTAGCATTAGATCTGTGATTTAAGAAAGCAAGGTTGTTTTCTTTACACATCTGGCCAGGTTATAGGGCTACTTTGCATAATCCACGACAATTTCACTTTTCATCAACATTACTATCTTTTCTCTGGTGCATATGAAACCTAGGAAGTTCAGCACTGTAGTAATCCACAGTGTTTCAATAAGGTTTTAAGATTGATTTCAATATCCCGGCAAAGTTCAGGTGTTTTAAGGCAAATGCATCATATCTGGTAATTTTTAGTAAGAAAAATTACAGGGAAATATGTAGTACAGTATATTTAAGAACTATCAACTTATTTTTAAAAATAGAAAGCATCCTTAAAAACTATGGAAGTTGAATAGCAAGAACAACCCAATTTATTATAGAGAACTTTTTCTCATTCATCTAAATAAGTCTCTATCATGAAATTTCTGATCACATCATTTCTATTATGATTTTAAATATTAACGCATAATGTTTTCTATTTCTATAAATGGAGATTTTATTGCAGTGGAGATGTTTTTAAAATGCTTTCTGTTGGCATGTTTTAAATAAACACCTCCTTAAAGTTAGAAAACATTTACTAAATAGCCTAGCTAAAATTTTAACACCTAATAACTTTTTACCTTTTTCCTTGTGCATAAAGAAGGCGGTTGTCATTCCTTTCTTAATGATATTTTTACACAGGTACTAGTGTTTGCTTTAATGACTCATCTCTCTTGTATTCAGGTTAAGTACAGGTAATCCTCCCATCTTTTTTTTTCTTCTTCTTCTGAGACAAGGTCTCGTTCTGTCACCCGTGCTGGAGTGCAATGGCATGATCACAGCTCACTGCATCCTCCCACCTCAGCCTGCTGAGCAGCTGGGACTACAGGCATGGATCACCATGCCTGGTTTGTTTGTTTATTGGTAGAGACAAGGTCTCACTACATTGGCCCAGACTGGGTCCCTCAACTCTTGAATGACAAATGTAAAGGGTATAGACATAAACCTGATAAGTTTAAGCTCCTACACATTTATACAACTTAAAATGATAAAAACTAGCTCAACCAACCTAACTGACTCACATTAACAACATTTCACGATGGTCACTACATTGCTCACTGTAACTCAAACATGACTGTTCTAGGGCAGGTTTCTTTGGAAGGCAGCTGGTCCACCCCACATTGGTTAAATAAGGAGTCAATTTTCCCACCTTTCTTACTTTATTCAAACACCTGTGAAACTCTGTTTCATGTTTAAAATCTCAACTCTCAGAACTGTGTTCACAGATAGATCCTATCATTTATCCATATTCAGGGTTTCTTATCTTCTTCTTTGAACTGTTTTCTGACTTGCAGCATTCCCATCTATGAGAATCTGATCAATGATGAATTAATTGGAAGGTTATCTCCATGTATTCCACCCTGGATATCTATGCTGCAACGCCGTGTTTATCTTCTTACTCAAATCCCAACATTGATAATGCAGGTTAACTATGTGTTATGATCATTTCCTGATACACATTTTGCCCGTGGCAGTTTTAAAATGTATCCATTATTTTTTTTGTCATCTCATCGCACTAAGAGGTGGTGTTGCTATATCCTTCTGATCTTTGAACCTGAACTGGCCTTGGTGGCTCAGTAGTAATCAACAGATGTAAAGCAACAGAAGTGACACTGTGTGCCTTCAAAAGCTGGATCATTAAAAATGGCACTGCTTTTGCTTTTCCCACTTTGCACTCTGGCTTGGACCCTTGAGCCACCATAGAACCACCCTGATATTGATATGTTGTGAAGAAACTCAATCCACTGAAGAAACCACAGGTAGGGGCTCTATAGTTGAAAGGACCAGTTGCTAAATTAACTCACATTACACCTTTTGTCCCTCAAAGCTGCCTTACAGCTTATTTTGGAGTCACATCGCTGAGCCTTGGGTTTTTATGTCTTTAATCTGTTAATCAGTGTATTTTCTGAGATTTATCAGGAAATGTAGTTGACAGCACAGTTCCAATAATTGTTGGAAGAATAAGGTCAGAAGTGCAAAAAGAAAAGAAAAGGAAAGAAAAAGAAAACAGTAAAGAAAAAGAAGAAACGTAAAGAAAGGAAATCTGGTAGAAAACACTGGCCAAGGGTCTTTAACATTCCCAGAGGGAAACTTGGAGAGAAATTCAAACAAAAAAGCTTTTAAAAAGCTAACACTGTATTGTATACTTAGTTTAATGCTAAATATTTATCTTTATCTCGAAAGAATTAAAGACTGAAGGAACACTTTTTGTTTGATATTTTTTGACATGCATTATTAGTCATTCCTACTTCTATGTACTTAGCCACTCACCAAGGGAAGCTTCTTGTGAGAAGTGTTATACTTGAACAGGTATAAATGGGCTGGTTTTTTAAAAAATGGAAAAAAATGGAAAGATAGCCATCCCACCTTCACATAACAGTCTAAAACTGGATAGTTAAAAAAGCATTATGCCATCATATAAGTTTTATTTCATACTTAATAAGAACAGAAGGTTGGAATGTGCAAATTATTGCTACCCTACAATTGTGAGATAAAATATTCTGAACCACATTTGACAGTTGGTCCAAGCTTTTTAAACTTCAAAAATTAGCATTATAGGCACACTGCCCTTCTTTGAGAGAGTCCAAAATTCCAAAAAGCAAGAATAACATACAAATACTTTTGAAGTTAGGTAGATGCTGGTCAGTTATAATTAAAAACATTTTGCCTTCATTTAATCACTTGTTTTATTTTTATATCATCCAAACATCCAAGCAAATCTTTAAGATATGTGATTGTTGCATTTATAAATTTTTGTTTGGTTCTAATCTAAAGGTGTTTGTAACAAATGTGTCTCCTAAAAGAACGGCTTTTTTTGTGGGGTGGATACTGTTCTCCAGTGGCACCAGAGACTTCAAGCACACTGCTGAGAGACCAGAGGTTGTCAGTTTAACAGAGTCCTATCACATAGTAAATCAATATATTAACCCACAGGCAACCCCTTAGCATACAGGTGTGCAGGCTAGAACTTTCCAGCTTCTCTGGGTGTGTTTGTATGTTTAAACATTAGTATAATATGCTGAATTCTCTTTTCAATGTTTCTGCTTACTGTGATCATGATATCAGCATCAACATTTCTAGCACTTTGTTCTTAAGTGTACAAACAAGTAAAACAAGCCAGCAAATCAACTTTTGCTTTATGTTACTTATATCCTATACCAATACTGGGTTAAGTACTTTCAGTAAAGCTCAATCGATCATGAAAACCCCTGTTTTGCAGAAGAGGTTCACAGGGATCAAGTGATTTGGTCTTGATTATGTAACAATTATGTGAAGCAACAAAAAGAAGGATTTGAACCTACCTCTTCTGACTTCCATGTCAGATTAAACCATAAAATAATTTTAGCATTCAGTAATAGACACAGTTTAATCTGTTCCAAGCACCAAAAATGTAACATAAAATTTACGAAGAATGTTTTATCAATAACATGTTTTATTTAAACATGATACTCCCCTGGGTCCATGAACCCCAGCTTTATTTTTCTCGACAAAAATTCAGCAACTGAATTGTAGGCTGCATACTACAAGAGGCCAGTGATCTTAAGTAGCATACACCATGTCAGGTCCCAAAGCTCTAAAATTGCATACTTAAACATATATATGTGTGTGTGTGTGTGTGTAATGTACATATTATTTGTGTATCTGTCACCCCATGTGAAAGAAACTCTGGAAATTAAAATAAAAAGGTTTTTTGCCCTAAGGGAGATGGAACACACTGTGCCAAACCCTTCCTTGGGACAAAGGAAAGGTGGGCGTGGCACCAATCACTGAAGGGGGCTGCACTGATGGCCATGTACAATCACAGAGAGGTATCATCTCATCCCATCTTCCCCTGTCCCACTGCTACAGATGCAGCAGTTCTTACCACTGGGGCCTGGCACATATGCACTTGAAAAAGTCTTTTTCCTGCTTTCCACAGTGGCTCTACCCCCACTCAAAGTGAGCCCACGCTGCTTGGGCTTGCATGAGGGACAGAGCTCAGCTCCTCCTTCCTCCACAGAGCAGCAGTGTCCTGGCATCGGAAGACAGACAAGACACAGATTGTCTGCTCTGAACTGGAGGAGACTGCATTCAGCCCGTTTGATGGAAGCCACCAGAGGGCCAAATCTGTGGTCCACAGTAATACTGTGGCTGGAAACCATAGGACCAAGTTTATATGAACTGAAAGTGGTGAACTCTGCAACAAGGACCTAATAAGGAAGTGGATCATGTTCTAGCCTGCACAGGAGAGGAGCTCCTTCCCTCCTCTTACCCGGAGACCTCAATACATCCCAACGGAATATCCTCCCATCACTCCCTGATCAAAGCAAGTGCTTCTACTTGTCATCAGCCTACCTGAGCATGAGCCAGCTCTTACTCTTAAGTGTCACTTGCTGGACTGAAGCCTGAACTGCACTATCAAATAAAAAAACCTGCTGCCAGAAGGGCTTAGTGCTAGTGTATGAGATAAGCTTTCTAAGACCTCTGCACCCTCAGCCCTAAGGAGATAGTGTGTTGGTTTATAAATCTAATTTCTATAACAAGCAGCACCTGAGAAAGCCACTGTACAGAAACTACCTACAACCAAGAAACCAATACAGAGCCTTGACTCCCTGAAAGCACCCAGAAATGAAGCCAAATAATCATACAAAACATAAAACACAGTCCAAAGGAAAAAAATAATTAAAAATCAACAAGTCCCATTCAAATGATAGCAAATTCAAAAATAAGGAGCAACACATCACTCAGATGAGATGGAATCAGCACAAGAACTACAGAAATACAAAAACAAAATGTCTTGGCAATGCTGAAAGATCACTCTAGATCTCTAGCAAAGAATCCTAACCAAATTGAAAAATCTGAAAAAATAAAGAATTCAAATTACATCTTGCAAGAAAACTCAAGAGATCCAAGAGAAAGTTGAAATCCAACATAAAGAAACCTAAAAATGATTCAGGATATGAAAAATGAGAGCTTTAAAAAAAAAACAAACATATAACTTCTGGAATTTAAAAATTCACCGAAGCAATTTCAAAATACAGTTGAAAGCTTAACCATAGAGTAGGCAGAAGAAAGGAGAAGAAAGAATCTCAGAGCTTGAAAACTGGTCTCTTGAATTAACCCAGTCAGTCAGAAATAAAGACAGAAAGACTTTCAAAATGAACAAAGACTTTAAGAAATATGAGATTATGTAAAGTGACCAAAAGTTTAACTTGTTGGCATTCCTGAGACAGAAGAAAAATAAGTAACTTGGAAAACATATTTGAGGAAATAATTCAGGAAAATTTATCTAATCTTGCTAGAGATGTAGACATCCAGATATAAGAAATTCAGAAAACTCTTGTGAGATACCAGATGAGCATCACAAACGCATAGTCATCACACTATCCAAGGTGAATGCAAAAGAAAAAATCCTAAAGGCAACTAGAAAGAAAAGGGCTAAATTACCTATAAAGGAAACCTCATCACATTATCAGCAGATTTATCATCAGAATCGTTACAAGCCAGAAGAGACGTAGTGCCTATTTTCAGCCTTCTTAAAGGAAAAAAAAAATGACCATCAAGAATTTTATATCATCAAACTAAGCTTCATAAACGAAAGAGAAATAATGTCTTTCCAAGACAAACAAAGGCTAAGGGAATTTGTCACCACCAGACTGGCCCTACAAGAAATGCTCAAAGGAATTCTAAACATGGAAACAAAAGAATGATACTTGCTACCACAAAATCACATACAAGCACAAAATTTACAGATATTCTAAAGCAATTACACAACTGAGACTACAAAGCAACTAGTTAAAAACACCATGACAGAAACAAAACCTAACATATCAATATTAACCTTAAATATAAATGGCCTAAATGGTCCACTCAAAAGATCCAGCTTAGATTTGAAAAAACAAAACCCAAGCATCTGCTGCCTTCTAGAGACCCATCTCACACATAACACCCACAGACTCAAATAAACGGACAAAGAAAAATCCATCATGCAAATGGAGAACAAAAAAGGTTGCTATTTCTGTATCACATAAAACAGACATTAAACCAACAACGGTTAAAAAAATGACTAAGAAGGGCATTACATAATGATAAAGGGTTTAATTCAACAAGATTTAACTATTGTGAATAGATGTGCACCCAACATCAGAGCACGCAGATTTTTAAAACAAATACTAAGAAAAGAGATAGACAGCTGTACAATAATAGTGGAGGACTTCAACACCCCGCTGACACCACTATACAGGTCACCGAGGCAGAAAACTAACAAAGAAACTCTAGACTTAAATTTGACTCTTGACCAAATGGACCCTAAGAGACATCTACAGAACAGTCTACCCGACAACCATGGAATATATGTTTTTCTCATCTATGCCTGGAACAGTCTCTAAAATTGACCACATGCTTTCTCATAAAGCAAGTCTCAATAAATTCAAAAATAATAAAAATCACATCAAACATTTTCTTGGAACACAGTGGAATAAAATTAGAAATCAATACCAAGAAGTACTCTCAAAATGACACAAATACATGGAAACTGAACAACTTTCTCCTGAATGACTTTTGGGTAAATGGTGAAATTAAAGCAAACATTTTTTTAAAATGAAACAAAGAAAATAGAGACACAGTATACCAAAACCTCTGGGGTATAGCAAAAACAGTTTTAAAAGAAAAGTTTACAGTGAGCACTGTCTATACTAAAAAGATAGAAATATCTCAAATTAACAACCTAACTTTGCACATAACAAAACCAGAACAAGAACCAAACCAAACCCAAAGTTAGCAGAAGAAAAGCAAGAACAAGTATCAGAACAGAACTAAATGAAATTGAGATTAAAAATATCATGCAAAGGGTCAACAAAATGTACATTTTGTTATTTTAAAGAACAGACAAAATTGATAGACCACCAGCTAGATTAACCAAGAAAAACCAGGGAAGATTCAAATAAGTACAATCAGAAATCACAAAGGCAAAGTCACAGCTGATACCACAAAAATACAAAAGACCCTCAGAGACTACTATGAACTTCTCTGTGCGCACAAACTAGAAAACATAGAAGAAATGGATAGAATCCTGGAAACACATAACCTCTAAGTTCGAATGAGGAAGGAATTTAAATTCTGAGCTCACCAATGGAATCAGCAATAAACTCTACCAATTAACCAAACCCAGGCCAAGATGAAATCACAGCCTAATTCCACCAGACATACAAAGAAGAGTTGGTATCAATCACACTGAAATTATTCCAGAAAAATCAAGGAGGGATTTCTAACTGATTCTATAAAACTAATATCATCCTGATAACCAAAATCCGCAAAGAACAAAAATCAAAACAATAAGCCAGTATCCCTCGTGAACATATAAACAAAAATTCTCAGAAAATAGTAGCAAACAGAATCCAGCAGCACATCAAAAAATAATTCATCACAATCAAATGGACTTTATTCCTGGATTGCAATGAGGGTTCAAAATTTGCAAGTCAATAAATGTAATTCACCAGATACACAGAATTATAAACAAAAACCATATGATCATCTCAATTGAAGCAGAAAAGGCATTATAAAAATTCAGTATCCCTTCATAATAAAAACCCTTAACAAACAAGGCATTGATGAACTTATCTCAAAATGATAAGAACCATATATGGCAACCCATAGCCAACATCATACTGAATAAGCAAAAGTTGAAAGTGTTTCTTCCAAGACCTGGAACTACACAAGGATGTCCACTCTCACCATTCCTATTAGGGGGGCATAGTACTACAAGTCCTAACTAAAGCAATCAGGCAAGAGAAAGAAAAGCATTCAAATACGAAAAGAGGATGTCAAATTATATCTGTTCACTGATCACATGATCTTGTAGCTAGGAAACCCTAAAGACTCCTATTCCCGGTAAATTACTACAATAAACTCTTAGGATGCAAAATTAATACACAAAATTCAGTTGCATTTCTATACACCAACAACACTGAAGCTGAGAACCAAATCAAGAACTCATTCTCATTTACAATTATCACACAACAACAAAAGACCTAGGAATACATTTAGCCAAGGAGGTGAAAGACTTCTACAAGGATAACTACAGAAGACTGATGAAAGAAATAATGGATGACACACAATGGGAAAGCATCCAATGCTCATGGATGAGAAGAACAAAGATCATTAAAATGACTACACTCCCCAAAGCAATGTACAAACTTGACCCAATTCCTATCAAATTACCATTTTTCACAGACTTAAACTATTACAAAATCCATATGGAATCAAAAGACCCCAATTGGTCACACCAATTCTATGCAAAAAGAACAAAGCTAGAGGCATCACATCGCTTGACTTCAAACTATGCTGCAAAGCTGTAATAATCAAAACAGCATGTTACAAAGACAGAGAGTTAAATGGAACACACTAGAGAAACTGGAAATAAAGCCACATACCTACAACCAACCAATCTTCAACAAAGTCAACATAAATAAGCAATGGGGACAGGACATCCTCTTCAATAAACGATGCTGGGAAAACTGGCTAGCCATATGCTGAAGAATGAAACTGGAGCCCTGCCTCTCACCATATACAAAAACTAATTTAAGTTGAATTAAAGACTTAAACGTAAAACCTAACTCTGGAAAAATCCTAGAAGAAAACCTAGGAAAAACTATTCTGCACACTGGCCTAGGCAAGTAATTTATGACTAAGACCTCAAAAGCAAATGAAACGGAAACAAAGAAACAAATGGGACTTAATCAACAGAGAAAATAGATAATCTACAGAATGGGAGAAAATGTTTTCAAACTATGCATCCAACAGAGGACTAATAAGGAGCTATTAGTACTATTATTAGTCCTTTGTTGAATGCATAGAAACTATAGAAATTATGCAAAGAAACTTAAATACCAAGAACAAAACAATTATCATCCTTAAAAAATGGGCAAAGAATATGAACTCACAGTCCTCAAAAGAAATCCTACAAGCAACCAACAAACATGAAAAAAAATGTTCAAGATCACAAACCCAATAAATGCAAATTAAAAACATGAGATACTATCTCACATTAATTAGAATGGCTAGTAAGTCAGAACAGATAGTGGCAAGGATGCAGAGAAAAGGGAACACTTACATACTGCTAGTGGGAATATAATTAGTAAAACCCCTAATGGGCAACAGTATGGAAATTTATCAAAGATCTAAAAATAGAACTACCATTCAACCCAGCAATCCCACTACTGGGTATCTATCCAAAGGAAAAAAATAATCATTTTATCATAAACTAACCTACAATGGCTTGTTTACTGTTGCACTATTCACACTAGCAAAGTCATGGAATCAACCTATATGTCCATCGGTGGTGAGCTGGTAAAAGAAAATTTGGCATATATACACCATAGCATACTATGTAGCCATAAAAAAAGAATGAAATCATGTCCTTTGCAGCAACATGGATGCAGCTGGAAGCCATTATCCTAAGTGAAATAACACGAAAACATAAAATCAAATACCACATATTCCCACTTATAAGTGGAAGCTAAACAATGAGTATAGATGGACATAAAGATATCTCCTTAATATGTATTTAAATGATAGCAAATACTCAGGCTTACCTCTTGGAAATTTCTCTCTATGTGGGATCCCTAGCCAACCAAATATTGATAATAGAGTTAAGTGTTTTGAGTTTCACTTATACATAGTATTTTAAAGCAGGTGTTGAGTTTAGAAATAGGAATAAAGAATGCTTTTTCTTTAAGGGGTTTACTACATTATTTGGGTAGAAAGACATATGCATTAGGAAGGAAGTGAAAATGAAAAAAAGGTCAAAGGTCAATGTGCAAGGATGATATTGTTGCTCTAATTATAAGAAAATACTGAAGCTTTTTTACATTATTAACTTTCCCATTGTTCAACATTCAGTGATACCATCAGGCAAAAAGTTCTATGAACTGTTTCATGTACGAATAATCACAATAACAACAATATTTAACATGAATTGACTGCTTCTATGTATGAGACACCCTTCTGAGCCTTGTATGTGCTTTAACTTAAGAAATTCTTACAAACTTAGGACTGGCTTTAAAGCCTAAAATATAATGACTAAATACTACCCCCAAACCATGACAGCATCATTTTTCAGGCGTAAATATTTTTTTCTAGTGCTTTTTAATACTGATAAAACATAATTCTATTTTTAAACGGGATGTTCTTTAAATGTGTATCTCTTTATGTTCATGTTTCCTGAGCACATTCCACATTTTTCTCTTTTGTGGTGTCATCAAAGGTTTCTGCGACAGACCTGGTATTATGAACGGGCCCCACACACATAATCCTACATACTTGTGCACACGGCATGCTTCCCTATATATCTAGGTCATTCCCGTTACTAATGAAATTTTATGAACTAGCATAAAATACACAAGATATGCACACCTTATAAGTTACTTTATGTAGGAATGACCTGAAGTGCCATGTGCATTCACAAAATCCAAGGAGTTCTAAAAATCATTTTCATCAGGTGGAAGGTAAGAGCTTGTTTACAAAATTAATTTGACAATAGTTCATATTTTCTCCAATATCAAGTATTCAATTAAGCAACCCGTAAACTTAAAATAGATGAATAAGTGCATTGAAAATCTTCTCAAAGAAATGCTTTAAGACAATGCCTTTTTTACTCAGTATTTTTAACTTAGTAACTTTTATAATAGATTTGTTCATTATGAATTTATTTGGTGTTAATGTAGGTGTCAGTTTTTCTGGAGGGCAGTGATAACAAGCAATAACGAAATGGCAAAATATACTTTTGAAGACACAAGCAAATTATAGCTTCAATAAAAACAATGTATCCATTTAATAGCCAACTAAAAGTGGAGATAATAAATGCTACAAGGCACAGAAAGCCATTTAGTCATTTAGAAATAATCAAAGAGAGAGCATGCAGTCCTTGAGCATCTCTGCTCATTCCCAGAAGTCTCAGCTTAAAAGTGAAGTTGTGTTATAGCTCAACATGTTCTTTAGCAATTCCTATGCCTCCTTCTGTAGCATTCCTCCTTCATTTTCCACACAGGTGCCAATTACCTTTCAGCTCTGCTCTTTCTCCCAAAGCCTTGCATCACAAAAACAGCATAGTGAATATGTATTCCTCTTCCAAATAGAGTGGTTATTTTTATTTTATGTATTTATTTTGTTTGAGACAGAGTCTTGCTGTCACCCAGGCTGGAGTGCAGCGGTCCAGTCTCTGCCTCCGAGGTTCAAGCAATTCTCCTATCTCAGCCACCCGAGCAGCTGGGACTAAAGGCGTGCAACCACCACATCCAGCTAATTTTTGTATTTTTACTAGAGATGAGGTTCCACCATGTTGGCCAGGATGGTCTCGATCTCTTGACCTCGTGATCCGCCCACCTCAGCCTCACAAAGTGCTGGGATTACAGGTACCCAGCCTAGAGTGCATTTTTAAGTTATAAAAACTAATCCACTGAGATTGTTCCAAACCTAAAATTGTAACTCTTCAGACAAGGACAAAAATTCTAAGAAAATTCTAAAAATTCTAAGATTAACATTTCAGGAAACAGCAGTTAGGTTCCTACCTCTGCACATATCACCTTCACTTTGTAGATTTAACCAGAATCTGACTCCCACCCTTGAAATATTAATTGCCTTGGAGTTTTCATTCCCCACACACAACAAGAAAACAGCTACTTCCAAAGAGTTCTTCCTCCCCCACACCAAGTTCAATGCTTGTTACTTTTAGACTCATATTACTCATATAACATATTTTATCCTCCCTTGAACTATCATCCATTCATTGAAAACTAATGTCTTTCTCTTTAGCTAATTTCCAGCATCATCATCAGTGACTTCCATATACAAATTAATGACCGATATATATTTCTTACTTCATAGTCCTGTTACTTCACTGCCTATTATTTTCAACTGTACTCCACTCAGTCACTTACTCACATAGTCACCCACTAGTTATAGCTTTCAAGTGAACACTACCTCTGAAATCTAGACCTGGACCTTTGAGACCACAATTTATGTTTTTCCCCATTTTTTATTTATTTATTTATTTATTTATTTATTTATTGTTTTGAGACAGAGTCTCGCTCTGTCATCCAGGCTAGAGTGCAGTGCTGGGGTCTTGGCTCACTGCAAACCTCCGCCTCCCAAGTAGCTGAGATTACAGGCGCCCACCAACACATCCGCTTTTTTTTTTTTTTTCTTTTTTTTTTTTTTTTTTAGTAGAGACAGGTTTTCACCATGTTGGCCAGGCTGGTTTTAAACTCCTGACCTCAAGTGATCCGCCTGCCTCAGCCTCCCAAAGTGCTAGGATTACAGGCGTGAGCTACCAGGATTCTTAATCAGTTACTCCCATTTTGTGGTATTTTATTTACCCAGCAACCTCTCTTAATCTACCTACTTCCTCTACCTTTAGCAGCCTTTGTGTATCTTTACCTCTTTCCCTATACAACAGATTTCACACCCATCTCTTTAAGCTCTCTCTGATCAACTTCCTCTACTTCTGTGCCCCACTGGGCCTTTCGCATTCCATTTCACAGAGGCCAATGCTGCTGAAATCCAGCTGCCTGCTCTCTCTTTGTCTACTTCAGCAATCTAAGAGCAAATGGAGAAAATTTACTACCAGATAGACTTGTGCCTCTAAGTTTACAGCCACTGACCTCACCAAAGGAACGCTTCCCAGCAACTCTTATTTCCTATTTAGAATCTTTTTTAAAGTTCCAATCTTCATCACCCTCTCTTCAGTCTCAAATTTTACCTTACTTATTATGCTGCAAAATAGCCAAAATATCATAGAATAAATTCTACAAGTTCTTGGAACAAATATACAAACCCATCGGTATCTGCATTTATCCCTTCCTGTCTCCCCACTGTTAGAAGAGAAGAGCTTACCCTTTCATTTCCAAGCCTTTCATTTTGTGCTTGTGATCTTATTTCCACCAATTTCCCCTACACACAATCAATCACTCTTTAAAGGGTTATTTTTCAACTACTCCTTCTCCTCTCTACTGGCTATTTATCATTAGCATTTAAATACACTCAATTCTTCCTCCAACTCAAAACAAAACAGAAGCAACCACACACTCCCCATCTCTCTCCTCCTTTCATAATCAAAGTCCCTAATGGGTTTTCTCAGGCTTTCTGTTTTTAATTCCTCACTGGTGATGACTTTCTCTGAAATTCCCTAGTTCTATAATGGAAACAGCTTGCACCGATTCAAGAAAGCCAAGCGTGTGAATCTCTTCCCAACTGCACTATCATGTAACAGTGGCAGCTCAAAAAATAAGTCATGATAGGAATGTTTATCTCATGCAAACTAGCAAATGTTACACATCTACGAACCAGCTTCGTTAACCAGCACGCTGCTCTTTATCTTCTTCCACCCATCCTGTAAATGTCATTTCACAGCCTTCTAGATGTTGATACACACAGGCTAACTTCATTTTCTGAAATTCTAACATCATCTATGTACTAAGAATTCTCACATCTATACCACAAGCTTAAAACTCACTCCCTACAGGTCTAAACTCAAGTTTCCAATGTTTCCCTCCATTTAAATATCTCCAGCACATGTCAAATTTTACATTTCCAAAACTGAACTTTTTCTTTCACAAAATTGTTTGCGCCATGTTTCAATAAGTGACACACTGAGTTGCTCAAGCAAGAAACCTTTGTATTATACTTGACTCTCTTATCTTCCTTCACTTGCCAGCCTAGTCCACATTTCTCAAATCCACAAACTTTTTATCCTTACCATTGCTGTCCTACAACCTTAAGGTAAAATATAAATTATATCAGCAGCCTTCTAACTTGTGTCTTTGCCTCCAGTACTATTCCAGGTCAATTCATTATCCACACTACAGAAAGGCTAGTATTTTAAAATCAAATTATGTAACTCTCATATTTAAAATGTTGCTAATTCAAAACCCTTTTGTATTTCATAAAGCATCTTTTAGTCTAGCTCCTGATTATTTTCCCAGGGTCCTCACTCTTTTCTAGCTCTACTTTATGCTACAGCTATTTCAACGCTTTCTGTTCTCAATTTTGAGACGCTTCTGCTTTCTGTGGGGTCTTTACTTGTATCACTACTGTCCACCTCTCAAAGCCCTCTAGTTCCTCTTGTGTCATTAGTCATTGCCCCTGATTTTTAATTCACTCATTATTATATTATTAAAATTGGGTCTCGCTATGTTGCCCAGGCTGGACTCAAACTCCTGGACTCAACTGTTCCTCCCGCCTCAGCCTCCCAAAGCACTAGGATTACAGGCATCAGCCACCACACCAGCCTATTTTTGCTTTCCAAAAAGGAAATCCCTTCAAAAAGGTAAAATTTTGAATTCCTTTCAAAATTATGACTGTGGATTTCTTTCAGATTTTTTTATCAGATTTGTATTGTTCCTATGACAAATTTCCACAAACGTAGTTCCTTAAAACAACACAAATTCGTTACCTTAAGAGTTTTGTAGGTCAGTAGCCTGACCAGGTCTCACTGGCCTAAAGTCAAAGTGTCTACAGTGCTGTGTTTGTTTCTATACTTTCTAAGACAGAACCCATTTCTTGGCCTTTTATAGATGCTAGAAACCACCCACATTCACAAGCACAAAATGAAAGGCTTGGAAACAAAAAGGGTAAGCTCTTCTAACAGTGGGGAGACAGGGAGGGATAAATGCAGATGCTGATGGGTTTGTATATTTGTTGCAAGAACTTATATGAATTTATTCTATGATTCTAATGTGTTTCCCTTCCTCCATCTTCAAAGCTAGCACAAACTGATAGCATCCTTCTCACGTTATATCACGTGACCTTGCTTCAGCCATCACATCTCCTTCTCAAGACTCTGACTTTTATGCATCTTTCTTTCACTTTCAAGGAGTTTGAGATTACACTGAATCACCTGAATAATCCAGGATAATCTCTCATTTTAAGCCCTTTCCTTAAATTATCTATAAGATAACATATTTACATGTTCTCAGGATTACACTGTGAACACTTTCAGAGCCATTACCATGCCTACTATAGATCCTCTTCTCTTACCAAAGTTCTGGGTGTTCAGTGTACATTCATGAATATTCAATGATGTGTTTTCCCACATCACTCAAGATAAAACCCTGTAAATGGCTCTACATGTTTTTTAAGCACCTACGGATATTAGCAGAGACTCAAAGTATCACAATTCATCATTTTAAAGAGAAATATTTATTAAGCAAACTTCCGTTTATGGCTTTATCTTTTATACTACGATATATGGGCCCAAGTATTCTTGAGTAACCTTACATTCTGTATTTCAAATATTCTATGACATGATACTAACTGTACTTACTATTTGAAATTATGATCAATGAAAATTTAGGCCAAAAAATTTTAACTCCCAAATGTAAATATATTAATTAGGATGTTGGAATTTTTTTTTCAAGGGCACAGTAGACCCACCTTCCCTAGCAAACCTTAAATGACATGAAGAAATTGAATATCATTATGAAAACAAAGCACTTTTGTATTACACTCCATTAGTTACCAGTATATTATAATGTAAAGACCAAAAATATCTTTTCTTTTGGATGTAATACAAAAATATATCAAGGTCCTCAATAAAAGTTAGCTCAATCTGAAAACATGCTAAGTACATAAAGTTCTGAATTTATAGGAAAATGTGATGCAAATAAATAGCATTTTTGCTGCTGCTAATGTTTCATGATACAAATATATTTAACTTAGAAATGAAGTTATCAAGAGACATCAAGAGATTCTTGATATCTCTTGAAACCCGAGATACCAACACTGGCATTCTTGTATCTACCCATTGTATTTCACTGTCTGAAAATGATACAGGCTGTCATACTTATAACTAGATTCAAACTTGAGTCATCATTGGGACAATTTCTATCACTAGAAAAATAAAATACATAAACATTTAGAGACAAAATTTATCATTGATAAGGGAATATGCAAAGAAAACAGTTCCCCTCTTCATGGTTTCATAACCCATGATCTTCTTAAAAGGATTTTGCAAACAACTGCAATGTGTGAGGTTTTGTATAATCCATAGAGGGCCTGAGCAGGATGGCTGCTGGAAAAAGTTCTTCTGCCCTCAAAATATGTTGTCCTTTGGTCAGCTGACCAATGCCTTCCACTTTAACTAGTCATTTATTTTTTGAAATACAGAATTTCTAAATGCCTTCATTATCAAAATGGAGTAACACAAGAACCAGTCTTGCCTTTATTTTTTTTTTTTCCTGTTAATACTCAGCTCTCTAGGAAGGCGTGCAAGGGACAAAGAGATTTTTTAAGAATGAAAAGTTGGGAAGGGCAGTGGAGTAAAGGGAGAGCTGGGCAATGAGGCTACCAAATGAGATTGTGGATACTTCAAGGGCACAGAAATTTCAGAAAGGAAAGTCAAGAGAGCTTGCCTACTTTGCAGTTTTACCTATAGCTGGCCATGCCAGAGACCATTGTATTTGCCTTACTTTTTTAACACAGGGTATTAAAAACAGAACCTGGCTTGGACAGATCTCTTTAGATCAAGTTACTCAGTACAGGTAGAGCAGCCACAGCCATAGTAAGCCAGAATGATGTCCACAGGGTGGAGTCAGATCAGGGCTGGCCCATCTGTGCTTGCCTGGATTGGCCAGAGATGTGAAGATATTTCCTCTGATCATCTTTTAAAATTAACACATTTTAATCTGCTTACTGTGACTCAAGAATGAAGCTACTGACCTTATAATTCAAGTATTTAAATGGTACTTTCTTTCTAGACAACATTAAAAAATTAAGACTGCATTTTAGTGATTTTTCAAAATAAAAATCCAAATGTTCATGCGTAAGATTCTTATGTTGGTGTTGTCTTCTATATTTATTAGGAACTCCTAAATTTGATTAAAAAGCAGTTATAGGCAGCTATATTTTATATTAATAGAAATGCATATTAAAATGCTCTAGTGACTTCAATGTGTACGGAATTCTAAAAATGCTTTTATGTTTTCTTCTAGAAGGAAGTACTTCAACAGTTACTCTTGAATGTCACTAAAATGTTTTTAAAGTTTATTTCAACACTCTTCAGTCTCAAAAAACAGACTTTTAAAACAGCTTGGAAAAAATATAGTTTGGAAAAAGTTGCTTGATACTGAAATGAAGAACAGTAGCTGTGAAATATTTACACACTTGATGCATGCTTTTTTTTTTTTTCCAAATTGCCTCAAGGCAGCCATGGTGCTTCAAACAAATACAGTCTGGAGGTAATCTGAGTGGGGTGACTGAGTTATTGTCCTTGTTAAGAAAAGTGAATAAATTTACATCACTGTAAATTATTCAGCTTTATTCCAGTGACTATCTCTCATATTCCCTTATCAATGATAAATTTTATTTCTAAGTGTTTGTGTTGCCTATATATTTTTCTTTTCCAGTGACAGAAATTGTCCCAATGAGAACTCAAGTTTGTATTTAGCTGTAACTATGACAGCCTACATCAGCTACAGACAGTAAAATACTACAGGTAGATATAAGAATGCCAGTGTTGATATCTCTTAGGAAGGCCTTTTTCTTAAGTTAAATATATTTGTATTATGAAATTTTACAAATAACAAAAATGCTATACAATGGACATCCATATGCACATGTTCGAAAGGTTACTAAATCTCATGCATTGCTGTAATTATTTCATACTTTTAAGTTATATAATGGAGGAAGACAGTAGAATAGTGATTAGCAAGGCTGGCAAGGATAGGATGGCTCGATGGAGAGAGGTTGGTCAATAAGCACAAAAATACAGTTAGGAGCAATAAATTACAGTGTTCGATAGCATAGTCGGATGAATATAGTTAATACTTTTTTCTGCTTTTTGTCTTTAAAGGTGCAAATTTTAGGATAAACGAACTAAATAAAGGCATCACCTCTGCACTTAAACTGGACTGCTTAATATTCATTTAAATAGTCACACAGCTGAGAATTCTGTAGTATCATCAAGAAGATGTGTTTCAAGATTCAGGAAATGATAAAGTATAAATGCAAATCTAAAGTTGTAAGAAAACATTATGGACTGTAAAAATGTGCAATGTTAACATTTTCAATTCATTAGACAATCTGTAAAATGGCAATATTAAATTTTGGTAAATTTAGTATTTAACAAAATTGTTTTATAGAACTAAGAAAGCGCCCCATTTTTTGACTCCTTTTGATGAGAATAGCTTGAGGGCTTTTTTTACTGAATCTTGCAGTTTCTAGTTTGTGATTTTTCCTCATGTTATAAAACACTAACGATTTTTACAAGCACTATTTCAAAAACTATGAAGTTCTCTATTATTTAAAAAGTTTAAGTGTCTGAATTTCCAATTACATAGCTATCTCAGTTGTTACATGAGATGTTTCTAAGTAAAATCATGATGGAAACAAGTAGAGAATTAACCATATGATTCCACCATGGCCTGATGGCAACATCTGATACGAAGTGTTGAGAGCAAAATATTTCAATAGAGAGCATTCTTTAAGTCTCCCCAAACAGAATTATATCCCCTGGTTTCTAAAATAATCTTTGGAATTAATGAGGTCCAAGTGTGTACATATCTCCCAGAAATTGGAAAGGATGCTTCATGGCAAAATTTCAAATAAAGAAATATTTATTTTGCATCTTTCTCCCTTCATGAAGTGTGCAGACCAACTGGAAACATAAGAATAATACCTGAAATATCAAGATATAGTGGGATATAATATGAAGTTGCAAAATTGGAGTTAGAGGGAAGACAGAGCAAGATGGCCAGATAGAAGCCTCCACCTGCAGGAAAACCAAATGGAACTTCTATCCACACACACATCAAAAAATGTTAATAAGAACCAAAAATCAGGTGCCTAGTTTTATGATTCATATCACTAAAAGAGGCATTGAAGAGGGTAAGAAATATAGTCTTGAATGGATGATGCCACCCATCCCCAACACCATGAAGGCAGCAACCGCGTGCCATGGAGAAAGAATCTGTGCAACTGGGGGAGAGAGAGAACAGTGATTATCAGAATTTTCATTGGAACTCAGTGCCACCCTGTCATAGCAGAAAGTAACACCAGCAGTACTCAGCTGATGCCCATGGAGGGAGCATTTAGACCAGCACTACTCAGTGGCAAATTGGGCATCCCAATAGTTGGAACCTGAGTTCTGTTAAATCTTATAAGCTAAAGGGCTCTGGGGTTCTAAATAAACTTGAAAGGCAGTCTAGGCCTGCAATTTCTGGGTTATGTCCTGGTGTTTTGATGAGCTTGGAGCCAGTGGAGTTGGAGGCACATGACCCAGTGGGAAACCAGCTGGGTCAGCCAAGGGAGCATGTGCCTCCCTTCTCCCTGCCCTAGGCAGCACAGCCTGTAGCATCCGGAGAGACCCCTTCCTTCTGCTGAGGAGAGGAGACGGAAAAGTGAAGAGAATTTTGTCTTGCAACTTGGGTACCAGCTTAGCCACAGTAGAAAATGGCACCAGGCAGAGTCCTGAGGTCCCCAGTTCAGGCCTTTGCTCTTGATGACATTTCTAGACACACCCTGTGTCAGAAGGGAATGCTTGAGGGGAAAGATCCAGCCCTGAAAGGATTCATCACCTGCTGAATAAAGAGCCCATGGGCCCTGAATAATCAGTAGCGGTACACAGGCAGTGCTCACAATGGGCTTTGGATGAGACTCAGTGATGTGCAGGCTCCAGACGAAACTCAGCACATTCCCAGCTGTGGTAGCTATGGGGAGGGACTCTTTCTGTTTGAGAAAAGAAGAGGGAACAGTAAAGGGACTTTGTCTTTTGCAGTTTTAGTCCTAGCTTGGCCACAGTGCAGTAGGGCACCACATAGGCCCTTGGGGTCCTGATTCCAGGCCTTGGCTCCTGGACAGCATTCCTGGACCTGCCCTGGGCAATAAGGGAGCTTGCTGCACTAAAGGGTAAGTACTAAGTCTGGCAGCATTCACCATAAGATGACTGAAGACCCCTTGGGCCTTGAGTGACCATAGGCAGTAGCCAGGCTGTACTTGCCATGAGCCTGGTGTAGTGGTGTCCATGGAGAAAGACTCCTCTGCTTATAGAAAGGAGATGGGAGAGCTGCAAGGACTTTGTCTTATGGCTTAGGTGCCAGCTCAACTACAGTGAATAGAGCACCAGGTAGATCCCTAAGGTTTCTTACTCCAAGTCCTGGCTCCCAGACTGTACCTCTGAACCTGCCTGAGACTGGGGGAAGCTCACCACCCTGAGGGATACAAGGGAAGGATACAAGCCTAGCTAGATTCACTCCCTGCTGATTGTAGAGCCCTAGGGCCATGAGTGATAATAGGCAGTATCCAGTCAGTGATTACTGTAGTCCTTGGGTGGGACCCATAGCTGTGATGGCCTCAGGTCTGGTCCAGCATAGTCCCAGTGGTAGTGGCCACAGGTGTGCTTGTGTCACCCCTCCCTCAGTTCCAGAAAGCTCAGCACAGAAAGATACTCCATTTGTTTGGGGGAAAGGAAAGGAAAGGAAAGAGTCTCTGTCTGGTAATCTAGAGAATTCTTCCAGATCTCATCCAAGAATACCAAGGTGGCACCTCCCTAAGTCTGCAAGAGTCACAGGGTTACTGGGCTTTGGAAGTTCCCTAATGTAGATATGGCTGCACTAACAAAAAAACAGGTTACGCTACCCATGTCCCTTCAAATACCTGGAAAGCTCTGGAAAATCTTCCCAAGAAGAATGGGTACAAATAAGCCCAGATTATGAAGACTATAATAAATACCTTATTCTTCAATGCCCAGACGCAACATATCTCCACAATCATCAAGCCCATCCAGGAGAATATGACCTCACCAAATGAACTAAAGCACCAAGGACCAATCATAGAGATACAGAGATATGTGACCTTTCAGATAGATAATTCAAATAGCTGTCTTGAAGACACTCGGTGAAATTCAAGATAAAACAGAGGGAGTTGGAATCCTATCATATAAGTTTAACAAGAAGATTGAAATAATTTAAAAGAATCGAATAAATTATTGAGTTGAAAATACAATTGACACACTGAAGGATACACCAGTCTCTTACTAGCAGAACTGATCAAGCAGAAGAATTAGTGAGTTTCAACATAAGCTATTTTAAAGTACACAGTGAAAAGAGACAAAATAAAAATAAAAATAATGAAACACATCTACAAGAGCTAGAAAATAGCCTTAAATGGACAAATTTAAGAATAATTAGCCTAAAAGAAGAAGTAGAGAAAGACATAGATGTAGAAAGTTCATTCAAAAGAATTATAACAGAAAACTTACCAAACCTAGAGAACGATATCAATATTCAAATACAAGAAGGTTATAGAACACTTAGCCAATTTACCCTAAGAGTAAGACTACTTTAAAACATTTAATAATAAAACTTTCAAAGGTCAAGGATAAAGAAAAGATCCTAAAAGCAGCAAGAGAAAAGAAACAAATAACATACAGCATAGCTCCAATGCCTGGCAGCAGACTTTACAGTGGAAGTCTTACAGGCCAGGAGAGTGTGTCATGACATTAAAGTGGTGAAGGAAAAAATAATTTATACTATCCTAATATATTCAGTGAAAATATCCTTCAAACATGAAGGAGAAATAAAGACCTTCCTAGACAAAAGCCAAGGAATTTCATCAACAATATACATGTCCTAAAAGAAATGATGAAGGGAGTTCTTCAATCTGAAACAAAAAAACATTAATGAGCAATAAGAAATCTGCAGGTACAAACCTCACTGGTAATAGTAAATACACTGAAAAGCACAGGATACTATAACACTGTGATTGTGGTATGTAAATGGCTCATATCTTGAGTAGAAAGACTAAAAGATGAACATACTAGAAATAACTACAACTTTTCAAGGCATAATCAGTTTAAAAAAAAAGGTATTAATAAACAACAGAAAGTTAAACACGGTAACAAAGTTAAAGGGTAGAGGTTTTATTAGTTTTCTCTTTGTTGTTTATGTAATCAGTGTTAAGTTGTCATCAGTTTAAAATAATGAGTTAAATTATTTACAAGCCTCACAGTAACCTCAAATCAAAACACAAGCACAACAAATACACAACGTACAAAAAGCAGTAAATTAAAATACACCACCAGGAAAAAATACCCTTCACAGGAAAGAAGAAAAAAAAGGGACAAAAAAAGAAAAAAAAAAAAAAAACAAGAACCAGTAAACAAAATGGGAAGAGTAAGTCCTTATTAATAACATTGAATGTAAATGGACTAAATTCTCCAATCAAAAGATGTAGAGGGGTTGAATAAGGAAAAACAAAAGCCAATGATCTATAAAAAATATGTGTCACCTATAAATACACACCAACTGAAAATGAAACAATGAAAAGATATTACATGCAAATGGAAACACAAAAAAAGAAGTGGTAGCTATACTTATAGAACTACATTCAGGACAAAAACTATAAACAGACACAAAGAAGGCCATTATATGCTGATAAAGGGGTCAATTCAGCCAGAAGATATAACAATTATAAATATATATGCTCCTAACAGTGGAGCACCCATATACACAAAACAAGTATTGTGAGAGCTAGAGAGACAGACTCCAATCCCTTAACAGCAGGTGACTCCAACATCCTAATTTCAGAATTGGACAGATCATGAAGACAGAAAATCAACAAAGTAACATTGCACTGAATCTGCACTATAGGCCAAAATGGACCTCATTGATATTTACAGTACATTTCATCCAATGGCTGCAGACTACATATTCTTGTCCAGACCACATGGATCATTCTCAAGGATGGACTATATGTTAGGCCACAAAACAAGTCTTTAAAAAATTCAAAATTATTGAAATTATATCAAATGCCTTCTCTAACCACAATGGAATAAAACTATAAATAACAAGAATTTTGGAAACTAAAACACATGGAAATTCAGTAATATGCACCTGAACAACCACTGGGTCAATGAAGAAATTAAGAAGGAATGTTAAAAATTTATTGAAACAAATGCTAATGGAAACACAACTTACTAAAACTTGTGGAATACAATGAAAGTAGTACTATGAGGAAAGCTTACAGCTATAAGCATCTACACCAAGAAAATAGAAAAACCTCAAATAATCTACCAATGAATTTTTAAGAACTAGAAAAACAAGAGCAAATAAAATCCCAAATTAGCAGAAGAAAGGAAACAAAAGATCAGAGCAGAAATAGATGAAATTGAAATAAAGAAATAAGATCAATGAAACTAAAAGTATGTTTTTCAGAAAGATAAATATAATCAACAAACATTTAGCCAGACTAAAAACAGAGAGAAGATACAAATGAATAAAATCAGAGATGAAAAAGGAGACATTACAACTCATACTGCAGAAATTCAAAGGATCATTAGAGGCTATCATGAGAAACTATATGCCAATAAAGTGGAAAATCCAGGAGAAATCCATAAATTCCTAGAAACGCATAACATACCAAGATTGAATCATGAAGAAATCTAAAGCCTGAATAGAACAATAACAAGTAATGTCATTGAAGACTTATTGAAAAGTCTTCCAGCAAATGAAAGTCCAGGATCTGATGGCTTTTATGCTAAATTTTACAAAACATTTAAAGAAGAACTAATATCATTTCTATTCAAAGTATTTTGAAATATGGAGGAGGGGGGAATACTTCCAGATTTATCCTATGGACCAATATTACCCTGATACCAAAACAAGGCAAAGACATATCAAAATAAACAGATAAATAAGAAAACTACACATCGATATCCCTGATGAAAACTGATGCAAAACTTCTTAAAATATTAGCAAAACAAATCTCAACAACACATTGAAAACATCATTCATCATGGCCAAGTGAGATTTATGCCAGGAATGCAAGGATGGTTCAACAGACACAATCAGTGTGATACATCTTATCAACACAATGAAGGACAAAAAACATATGATCATTTCAATTGATGTTGAAGAAGCATTTGAAAAAAATTCACACTTTTTGTGCTTAAAAACCCTAAAGACTTGGGTATATAAAAAACATACCACATCACAATAAAAGCCATATATAACAGACCCACAGCTAATATCATACTGAATGGGAAAGAAACTGAAAGTCTTTTCTCTAAGGTCTGGAACATGAAAGGATGTCCACTTTCACCACTGTTATTCAACATTGTACCTGCAACCCTAGCTAAAGCAATCAGACAAGAGGAAGACATAAAGGGCATCTAAGTTAGAAAGGAAGAAGTCAAATTATCCTTGTTTCCAAATGAAATAATTTTATATTTAGAAAAACTTAAGACACTACCAAAAAGACTCTTAGAACTTATAAACAAATTCAGAGAAGTTGCAGGATATAAAATCAACATACAAAAATCAGTAACACTTCCTTATGCCAATAGCAAACCATTTGAAAAAGAAATCAAGAAAGCAATCGCACTTATAATAGCTACAAATAAAATACCTATGAATTAGCCAAAGACAAGATCCTCACAACAAAAACTATAAAATACTGATGCAGTAAGTTGAAGAGGACACAAAAAATGGGCAGATATTCTATATTCATGGATTTTAAGAATCAATATTGCTCAAATGTCCATGTTACCTAAAGCAAAGTACAGATTAAATGCAATCTCTATCACCATACCAATGACAGTCTTCACAGGAGGAAAAAAATCTTAAAATTTATATGGCACCACAAAAGACCCAGAATAGCCAAAATCATCCTGAGCAAAAATAACAAAACTGGAAGAATCACATTACCTGATCTCACATTGCACTACAGAGCTATAGTAACCAAAACAGCATGGCACTGAAATAAAAACAAACCCATAGACCAATGGAATAGAGACTCCAGAAACAAACCCATACATTTACAGTGAACTCATTTCTGACAAGGTTTGCCAAGAACATACACTGGGGAAAGGACAGTCTCTACAATAAATGGTGCTGGGAAAACTGGATATCCATATGCAGAAGAAAGAAACTAGACCCCTATCTCTCACCATATACGAAAGTCAAATCAAAAGGTATCAGACTTAAATCTAAGACTTCAAACTATAAAATACTAAAAGAAAACATTAAGAAAACTCTCTAGGATATCAGATTGGGTGAAGATTTCTTGAGTAGTACCGTATAAGCACATCTAACCAAATCAAAAATGAACAAATGGAATCACATCAAGTTACAAAGCTTCTGAACAGCAAAGGAAACAATAGACAAAGTGAACAGGCAACCCACAGAATGGGAGAAAATATTTGCAAACTACCAGTCTGACAAGAAAACCAGGATATATAAGGAGCTCAAACACTATAGGAAAATATCTAATAAGCCAATTTAAAATGGGCAAAAATCTGAATAGACATTTCTTTAAAGACATGCAAATAGCAAACAGAAGTATTAAAATATCCTCAATATCATTGATAATCAGAGAAATGCTAACTGAAAATATAATGAGATATCATTTCACCCCAGTTATAATGGCTTTTACTCAAAAGACAAGCAATGCTGGTGAGGATGTGGAGAAAAGTGAACCCCGTACACTGTTGGCAGATACGTAAAATTTTAACGCAAAATTTAATGAAAAAAAAGTGAGCACGAAGTGAATGACAAGGAACAAAAACAAAACAATGAATGAAGGAGTAAATGAATTAACAAGTGAAGCAATTTTAGAAAAGCATGTTAACGTAACAGACTAGCAAGCCATAGTTCCCTCAGGCCTCTTATTCAGTAATAGGAGACCCACTTTACAGGGAGCCGACACACACACACACACACACATAAATATATATGCAGTCTGTATGCACAGTTACAAAACCCACCTAGACCAGGTTACCCATAACTAAAAAGACCATATATTCCGGTTTGCCTGGGACAGTTCTGGTTTACGCCTGTTGATCTACTTCAGTTACTAACAGCATCCCCTTTCTCAATAGTCCCAGTTTACACAATAAAACATATGATTTTTCTACCCCAAACCAACATGGTTTATGAAAGAGATGATGGTAAATGCCCACATGAGCCTATAAGACAGCCCTAATAATGCTAACAAACAATGACAAAGGAAAAAATAAAAGGGTAAATGAGATCCTGCAGACAGGGTCACATTCCATGAACGGTATCTTGTTAAATAAAGGCAAGTTTTAAGCTCACGTTGTGCACCAAGTATTAATTTGTTCTCAGCCAAAGACAAAATTCCAAACATAACAGCAGGGGAAGAGGTGAGGCTCGTAAGAACTAACGGGACCTGCAGAAGCAGCTCAGACCCCAGAAAATTCAAGTCTGTCAAGCCTCTCCAAAAATGCTGGGAAGACTTAGGCCCATAGGCAGGCAAGCAACAAAAATTATGGCCTACCAGTATGCCTGGGGTGCAACCCACAGGCTGCAGTGTACAACTGGCAAATCTGCCCACAGTAGAGTCCCAGACTGGCCCCTGAACCAGGATTTCTAGTGTAGCCAGTGAACCCTGCTGGGTCATCAGACCTCATCTTCAGACATACAATAGCTGAGAGGCTTTATTAAAGGGCATACTTTGACCCAACTGAATACACTTTCAGACATAAAATTGCCCTAGAGATGAGCCACTTGCAGCCTACATTTGCCTTAGATATGCCAGTTTACCTTTGTAGATACCCACATCGAAGCATCAGTTTTCAGATGCAACCAGAGTTAGACTTTTGTGAAGCTAATGAAGCTTTATTTTCAGAGCCATTTCCAAGGCCCTCTACCTAGTTTTATATTCGTATTTTTATTAAAACATCTAATTAGTTGAAGCTTCCATCCACAAAATCTGGATCCACCCTGGTCATGACATAAACACTTGGAGAATTGTCACTAGAATCTGCCCTACTCCTGGCATGTGGAGGACCTCACATGCAAAGGCTGCCTTTCCCTGGTGGTGCCTCAGTGGACACAAGCAGCTCACCCAGCTGTCTCTCCCTGAGCAGAACATCATCTCAGGGAGGTAGAAGGAAGCCAGGACTTGGTGCTGGAAATGAATAAAGCAAGCTAAGAAGAAAGGAGGAAGTGGTAATGGGAAGGAAAGAGACATGAAAAGCAAACTAGCAATAAATTAGCACAGCTTCCTAATGCTGTTAGCCACGCAGTATGCTAGACTGTGAGCCCCTTGAGGGGAGCACTGTGCATTCCTCTGGGTAGTTCCAGTGCCCAGCATAGTGCTTCATCAACATTAAAGGATACCCTTCCTTTCATCTAGTCATTTTTCATCTCCCGTTTTACCAGTTAATACTCTCAATGTTCACCTTCTCAGAGGCTTGTAAACCAACAGAAGCATAGAAGAATCAATGCTGCTAGTGCCTCCTTAAATGTTCCCCTTTAGAGTGCAGCTGAAGGGGAAAAGCTCCTTTGCTGCCTATTTTTTCTTAAATCGTCCGTGTACATCAGACACCTTCATTCCTTCACCCTGTGTCCCAGCCAGGAAATCAGCAGCAACGACTTTGCAGTAACAAACTTTTCCCCACTGAGCACTCTTTCCATTTGGAATACGCAGGGTTGGCTTGGGAGTCTTTTTTTTCTTCTTTCCTATTCTCCGTCACCCAGGCTAGAGTACAGTGGCACGGTCTCAGCTAACTATAACCTCCACCTCCCAGGTTCAAATGATTCTTGTGCCTCAGTCTCCTGAGGAGCTGGGATTATAGGCATGTACCACCATACCCAGTTAATTTTTGTGTTTCTAGTAGAGAGGGGGTTTGGCCATGTTGACAAGGCTGGTCTAGAACCCCTGGCCTCAAGTGATCCGCCTGCCTTAGCTTTCCAAAGTGCCGGGATTACAGGCGTGAGCCACCATGTCCAGCCTGCTTGGAATCCTGTCTTAACTGGAGTCAAACACTTTAACACAGACAAATGGAACTGGTCCCTTTTCACAGGTAGCATCTCTGGGGCACAGACTGCTTCAGGCCGCTATTCCGTTTACATTCATAGTAACAACAGTGGACATGGGTTTGTTCAGGTTCTACTTCCATCAGTAAAGAAATGTAAAATGCACACGCCTGTGGTCCCAGCTACTTAAGGGAGGATTCTTTGAGCCCAGGAAGTGGAGGCTGCAGTGAGCCATCATCCCGCCACTGGACTCCAGCTTGGGCATATAGTGAGATCTTGTCTAAAAATAAAAATAAAAATAAATAAAAAGCCAAACACTGTTATTACAGGAAGTTTATTACCCATCTCTCACTCTCTATTATAGGGATGTTTTATACATTAGAAAAGTTTAGTGATTTTTTTTTTTAAATCAGTGAATGTGTGTTCCTTATGAAAATAGTAGGAGAGGATATTATTTGTCTTTACACTGATGCCAAAATAAAAATTTAGAAGTGTTTTCAAGTTTTGAAGTTATTAAAACTGAGCTCTAGGTTTGGAAAGTTAAAATGAGCAACTATGAGCACATTTTGCAGCAAGTCCACCAGACCAGCAGCTGCACCTATGGCACCAAACGAGCTGCTGCACAATCAGGCCCAGTATCATGGCTGGGGCCTTTGCTAGAGCCACACCTAACTCCTCCATGAAGCAACAGTGACACTGTAAATGGAAGAACAACCACTGGTTCTGAAGAAGAAACCTCATCAGGTTTGCATTCCAGCATTTATGGCTTTTATGTGTTTGCATAGAGAGAGGTGACCCGCCAGACCCGAGGAAACCTGGACCTGGGGTGGGGTAGGGGAAAGCAAGGCTGTTAAACAATGGAGTCGGTACCAGCTCCCAGTCTGTCCTCACACTATGTTATGAGAAGAGTCGCAAGATGTAACTCAAACAACTGAACACATGAGAGTCTAAAGTCCACTCTCGACATGTAAGCACGCATGTGTTGATTCTTCTTGTCCTTGCCTTCCACAGGGGCTGCTGTAAGGTGATATTGCAAAGCCTGCGACTGCAAGGCCTCTACCGCAGCCTTCAGTCAGTTGAAAGCATTGGTCTCCTCTTCCAGTTCCTGGTGCCTTTCCACCACCTTGCACTTCTCCTGGTGGACCCGCTTCAGGTGTCCAAACTCCTCATGGAGCACCCTCCTTTCCTTCTCTTTCAGCTTCAGCCCTGTGGGGAGGAGTGGTGTCGGGAAGGGGGTGTTCAAAAAGGATACAAAGCAAATAATGAAAATGCGAATTTTCATTATTCTGAAAAAGAAAGAAACCTCATCAGTTTTGCATTCCAGCATTCGTGGCTTTGGTGTGTTTGCATAGAGAGTGGTGGACCACCAGGCCCGGGGAAGCCTGGACCTGGGGTGGGGTGGGGGAAAGCAAGGCTGTGAAACAATGGAGTCTGTACCAGTCCCCAGTCTGTGAATTTTCATTAAAATGAATACTGAAAGTGAGAATTTTCATTATTTATTTGACCACAAATCATAGACAGCAAGAATGTCCAGAAAAAAAGTGGCTATTAGGTACCCATGTAGAAAGATGGAAACAAACACAGCAATGGTGAGATATCCGTATTACAGGGATGGCAGGCAATTAGCAAATGACCTCGAGGAGACATCTTGTTCAAGGACCATGCTGTCCCACAGGAGTAGAGACAGGGGTCATGAACTATCCAAACTTTATACAAGTGAGCTCCATCCTGTGGCTCACGGAACAAATAATTCTCTTTATTATTATCTACAGAAGATAGTAAATTATCAGCAACCAGCACTGCACAGCATTCAGCCAGAAATAGTGACACCTATAAGTGTTTCAAAATGTTGCATGCTTCTCATCTGAATTTCCTGTGGGCACCTTTCCTCTCCAAGATTAAAGATTATTGTAAGCCAAGAAGAGTCACAGTGGTACACTTAAGACCTACTTGGCAGGTAGTGAGACTACAGAAACAGTATTGAACCAGCTTGAGACTGTGTTGAGACTCTTTAAGAATATACGCATTATACAACCAACATGGGAATGTATACTTTCAGGTGAGCATAGCAATTTATTCAGAGGTAGAAAAAGTCATAGTTGACAATCACTGCTAAGTATCTGTATCTTCCTGGAGCAAAAAATTTAAGAATTTTGAAGAAAATATTAAACTATTTAATAGTAATGACACACCAAATATTACTGCAGGTGCTTTCAAATTTGGCCTCAAAAGACTCTTTCTTTTGGATTTTAGCTGCTTCTCCTCTGATAAAAGGATTCAGGTAAAAGCCTAATGCTATCTGTATCAGTTAGACATCAGTTAGGAGCAGAAACCACACCGGTAATCCGAAGAGTGAAAACAGAATATGAGGAAATATGAATTCACAACAGGGGATTAACCAAAAAATATAAAAAAATAAAAAAAATATATAAAAAAATCGAAAAAATATAGCCGAGGTGGGTGGATCACCTGAGGTCAGGAGTTTGAGACCAGCCTGACCAACACGGTGAAACACCTCTCTACTAAAAATATAAAAATCAGCTCGGTGTGGTGATGGGCACCTGTAATCCCAGGTACTCAGGAGGCTGAGGCAGGCGAATTGCTTGAATCTGGGAGGCAGAGGTTGCAGTGAGCTCAGATTGCATCACTGTACTCCAGCCTGGGCAACAGAGCGAGACTCCATCTCAAAAAAAAAAAAAAAAAAAAAAAAAAGTTATACAACTAGCAGATGTAAGTGGCAGCCACTACCTCTAGGGCTAGAAACAAGTATCCAAAAAAGAGATGATCTTAGAAGACAACTGTGGTAAGGCTAATATTTTGAACTGGTTAGAGAAGGTGCAGTTGTCACCCACAGGATGTCTGAGAACTTCACTGAAATGATGCACACCAAGCCTGCCCCCAAATATTCCATTGATACTCACTGTGAAACCAACAGCATCACCAGCCTCATCAGCTAGGGGGCAGTGAAACTTGCTGGGAAGCTACTTCTGGGATGAGAAATCTCACTAGAAAGCTGCTTCTGTAGTGCTGGCAAAACTCACTAAGAAGCCACTCACTGGGGTGCACACTACTGGTGACCCTCACCAATGACAGCTCAGCTGCATGTCACTGAAGCAAGAAAGAAAAGCAGGACACCAGACTCAGAAAGAGAAAAACTCTTCTAGATCCCTCTACTACAGAGCTTAGCATTATACTATTAAAGGAGAAATGTTTATGGGGTCCAGCTCCAGTATTACAAAGTAGGGCAAAAAAGGATAGTTTGGGCATGAGAAGCAATATAGTGATAACAAGCACAGTGTGCTTCCAAATAACTTATCATTCTCCAGCCATAAATACCAGCATTCATCTTGAAACTCTGCCTACCCTTCTACATTTGTACATCTCTCTCTCTCTCTCTCTCTCTCTCTGTGTGTGTGTGTGTGTGTGTGTGTGTGTGTGTGTTTAACATCAGGAGTGTAAGCTTCTGGTCACTTCATTTCTTGGAGGAAGCTGCATGCCAATAAATTGCAGTGGATAGTATAGGAGCTTTGATAAAAATTTATTAAAATTGAGGTAAAAGGATGACTACATGCTCTTTTTATGTGATCCTGGAGCACCTTTTAACAAGTCCTCTTAAGAGTCATCTAAGTTTCTAGCAAAATCATTCTATGTACTACTAATTTTGTATCATTAGAGCTCAGACTATACAATTAGAAACTGAATTGAAAAAAGAATAAAAATGATTATCTAATAGATATGAGTATGGTAAAAAAAAAAAAAAAAAGGTAAACTCAAAACTTTATGGTTTTATTATCCTGCATAAGACATTATACCAGTGTGGCATGTAACCAAGCAAACTGATTCTAGCCTATTTTATCTCTGTATCTCATATATTTTTATGGGAATATTTTTAACATATTCAGAATTTTACTTTGACAGAAAGAAGGCAAAATATGCTTATTTTTGGTAACAGTTTTATTGAGTGTAATACAAATACTACTTTTGAATGTAATATAAATACTACCTATTGAGTGTAATACTAATACCCATTTGAGCGGCACAATTCACAGGTGTTTAGTATATTCACCAGCTTGTGCAAACCATGAGTTAATTCCAGAACATTTCAATTACCTCAAACAGAAACCCTGTAACATTCAGCTGTCACCTTTCAATATTCCCATTCCCTCCCCACATCTTGGCAAACAGTAATCTACTCTGTTTCTATGGATTTTCCTATCTTGGACATTTCATAATATACAATACATGGCCTTTTATAACTGGCTTCTTTCATTTAGCATATTTTCATGTATCAGTACTTCATTACATTTATGGCTCGATAATATTCCATTGTATGGATATAAAATACTTTGTTTATCCATTTGTTAGTGGTTATTTGGGTTGTTTCTGCCATTTGTCTATGAGAAATAATACTGCTGTATACAGCAATGTTCAACCTTTTATATGAACATGTCTTCATTTCTTATAAGTAAATGTGCAAGAGTTAAATTGGTCAAATGGTAAGTGTACACATTTTTGAGGAACCAGCAGACTGCTTTCCAAAGTGGCTGCACCATTTCCCATTTCCATCAGAAGCAGTGTATAAGGGTTCTGACTTCAGTGTCTTTACCCAAACTGGTTATTGTCCACCTTTTTTTTTTTTTTTTTTTTTTGAGACAGAGTCTGGCTCTGTCGCCCAGGCGGGAGTGCAGTGACCGGATCTTGGCTCACTGCAAGCCCCGCCTCACGAGTTCACGCCATTCTTCTGCCTCAGCCTCCCGAGTAGCTGGGACTACAGGCGCCTGCCACCTCGCCCGGCTAGTTTTCTTGTACTTTTTTTTTTAGTAGAGACGGGGTTTCACCGTGTTCGCCAGGATGGTCTCGATCTCCTGACCTCGTGATCCGCCCATCTCGGCCTCCCAAAGTGCTGGGATTACAGGCTTGAGCCACCGCACCCGGCCTGTCCACCTTTTTATGGTAACCATCCTAGTGGGTGTGAAGTATATCTCATTGTAATATTTGCATTTCTCTGATGCTCAGTTGACATTGAGCATCTCTCATATGCTTATGGGATATTTGTATATCTTCTTTGAAGACATTTCTATTTCAGGACGTGTGTTATATATTTTTTTTATTATACTTTAAGTTCTAGGGTACATGTGCACAATGTGCAGGTTTGTTACCTATGTATACTTGTGCCATGTTGGTGTGCTGCACCCATCAACTCGTCATTGACATCAGGTATAACTCCCAATGCCATCCCTTCCCCTTCCCCCCCGCCATAATAGGCCCCAGTGTGTGATGTTCCCCTTCCAGAGTCCAAGTGATCTCATTGTTCAATTCCCAAACACCGCATGTTCTCACTCATACCTCTGTTATATTTTTAGTTGGATTAGTTGTCTATTGTTGAGCTGCAAACATTATTCATGTATTCTAGATAAAAATCATTTGTCAAATACATGATTTGCAAATTTTTCTCCCCACTTTGTGGCTATCTTTTCACTTTATTGATAGTGTCCTTTGAAGCACAAAGGTTTTTATATTTTGATTAACCCTGATTTATCCAATTTTTTTTATTGTTGGGCTTTTGAGGTCATATAAAAAACACTGCCAAATCCAAAAGCATGAAAGGTTTACATATATGTCTTCTAAGAGTGTTATAATTTTAGCTCTTACATTTAGGTTTTTAATCCATCTTAATCTTTATGTATGGTGTGAGGTTGGGACAGATGCTTATTCAAAAGAAAATATGCAAATATCTTCTACATTTGCCCTCCGATCAAAAAAGAAATTACAATTTAAATGAGTTAATGAGTCATGCACAGCTAATATTTCCTGGTATTTTAAAAAATTCCTGTATTCCAAAGGCCCAGTGACTTAGATATACTTAAAAGCCTAAATTAGTAAGTTAACAATCTTGTATGTTGAAAAAGCAGCAGTTGATATTGATGTCACAGAACAGCATAGAAAGATTACAGACTCATGTTCCTGGCTGACTTAACAGCAAGTTTGTTTGACGATGAAGAAGTGAAATAAATGCCCTTTTAATGTATCATCCCAACATGCATTTCCGTTATTTCAATAGTCACAAACCTTGTTCCTCTGTTTCTCCAGTTTTATTCTATTTTTTACGTAGATATAAAAATCAAATACTACATGGGAAAAAACAAAGCTTTTATGGAAAGCTAAAAAGAGGTTTTATCTGAAATAGGCGCCAATTCTCCTTTTACAACCATGATATCAAAAGCTACTTACACCCTGACCTTGCATTTGAAAGAATGCTATATGTAGTGAGATAAAAAATCATTGAAGAATTTAGCAGACTTGTAGGTTCAGGCACTAGGATCCAAGGGTAAAGATGCAAAAGAAAAACAAAAAATTAAAAAATTAAAAAAAAAAAAGACTACCAAGGCAGAATGACTCTTTCCCTCTGGCAAAACCATTGCCTCCCACAAATGAAATTTAACACTCCGATTCTTTCAAGTGAGACCCTCTGATTTTTTCTTACCATAGCCCTGGGGCCACACCAAAAGTTATCCTATTCTTAATAAGGAATCAAGGTTACAATGAATATAAGAACTACATAAGGAACTGAAATATAAATAGCCATTCTTCTAAGTTAGAAAAGAGTGGTGAGGAGGACTAACAAGTCAAGCTTAAAAAGACGAAGGAAATGTTGTGAAACTTATAACAACAATATATATTCAATATACCAGAAAAATTAGTTCTCTTTATTTTTGACACTTTGTAACCTAAAGCTAAAAGGAATCTGGAAGCTCATCTAATCCAACGTCCTGGTCTTCCAGATAAAGAAACTGAAGCTTAGAAAGGTAAATACTTTTCACAGTACATTATTTGAAATTCTTCTGAACCTACATTTTTAGAAATAATAGTGAACTATCACTGCACTCCAGTCTGAGCAACAGAGCAAGACTCCATCTCAAATTAAAAAAAAAAAAAAAAAAAAAAAAAAGAAAGAAGAAGGAATAGTAAACTAAGGAAAGAAAGTTAACACAGTTGAAATGGTGGAAAGAAGTTTAAGGAAAGGAAGTATAATAAAATTTAAAAGCTAAATTTAAATGTATATTACTTTGTAGATATATCCTTATATACTGAAAGAAAAAAATTATTGAAGTGCCATATTTAGACATTCATGGCAGCTTATGAGTGTTTGTAGATTAGAAAAGATCATGTATCTTTGGTTACTGTAGCCTTGTAGTATAGTTTGAAGTCAGGTAGCGTGATGCCTCCAGCTTTGTTCTTTTGACTTAGGATTGTCTTGGAGATGCCGACTCTTTTTTGGTTCCATATGAACTTTAAAGCAGTTTTTTCCAATTCTGTGAAGAAACTCATTGGTAGCTTGATGGGGATGGCATTGAATCTATAAATTACCTTGGGCAGTATGGCCATTTTCACGATATTGATTCTTCCTATCCATGAGCATGGTATGTTCATCCATTTGTTTGTGTCCTCTTTGATTTCACTGAGCAGTGGTTTGTAGTTCTCCTTGAAGAGGTCCTTTACATCCCTTGTAAGTTGGATTCCTAGGTATTTGATTCTCTTTGAAGCAATTGTGAATGGAAGTTCATTCCTGATTTGGCTCTCTGTTTGTCTGTTACTGGTGTATAAGAATGCTTGTGATTTTTGCACATTAATTTTGTATCCTGAGACTTTGCTGAAGTTGCTTATCAGCTTAAGGAGATTTTGGGCTGAGACAATGGGGTTTTCTAAATATACAATCATGTCACCTGCAAACAGGAACAAAGTGACTTTTTCTTTTCCTAACTGAATACCCTTGATTTCTTTCTCTTGCCTAATTGCCCTAGCCAGAACTTCCAACACTATGTTGAATAGGAGTGGTGAGAGAGGGCATCCCTGTCTTGTGCCAGTTTTCAAAGGGAATTTTTCCGGTTTTTGCCCATTCAGTATGATATTGGCTGAGGGTTTGTCATAAACAGCTCTCAAACTATACTACAAGGCTACAGTAACCAAAACAGCATGGTACTGGTACCAAAACAGAGATATAGACCAATGGAACAGAACAGAGTCCTCAGAAATAATACCACACATCTACAGCCATCTGATCTTTGACAAACCTGAGAGAAACAAGAAATGGGGAAAGGATTCCCTATTTAATAAATGGTGCTGGGAAAATTGGCTAGCCATAAATAGAAAGCTGAAACTGGATCCTTTCCTTACTCCTTATACGAAAATTAATTCAAGATGGATTAGAGACTTAAATGTTAGACCTAATACCATAAAAATCCTAGAGGAAAACCTAGGTAGTACCATTCAGGACATAGGCATGGGCAAAGACTTCATGTCTAAAACACCAAAAGCAACGGCAGCAAAAGCCAAAATTGACAAATGGGATCTCATTAAACTAAAGAGCTTCTGCACAGCAAAAGAAACTACCATCAGAGTGAACAGGCAACCTACAGAATGGGAGAAAATTTTTGTAATCTACTCATCTGACAAAGGGCTAATATCCAGAACCTACAAAGAACTCAAACAAATTTACAAGAAAAAAACAAACAACCCCATCAAAAAGTGGGCAAAGTATATGAACAGACATTTCCCAAAAGAAGACATTCATACAGCCAACAGACACATGAAAAAATGCTCATCATCACTGGCCATCAGAGAAATGCAAATCAAAACCACAATGAGATACCATCTCACACCAGTTAGAATGGCGATCATTAAAAAGTCAGGAAACAACAGGTGCTGGAGAGGATGTGGAGAAATAGGAACACTTTTACACTGTTGGTGGGATTGTAAACTAGTTCAACCATTATGGAAAACAGTATGGCGATTCCTCAAGGATCTAGAACTAGATGTACCATATGACCCAGCCATCCCATTACTGGGTATATACCCAAAGGATTATAAATTATGCTGCTATAAAAACACATGCACACGTATGTTTATTGCAGCACTATTCACAATAGCAAAGACTTGGAATCAACCCAAATGTCCATCAGTGACAGATTGGATTAAGAAAATGTGGCACATATACACCATGGAATACTATGCAGCCATAAAAAAGGATGAGTTTGTGTCCTTTGTAGGGACATGGATGCAGCTGGAAACCATCATTCTTAGCAAACTATCACAAGAACAGAAAACCAAACACCACATGTTCTCACTCATAGGTGGGAACTGAACAACGAGATCACTTGGACTCAGGAAGGGGAACATCACACACCGGGGCCTATCATGGGGAGGGGGGAGGGGGGAGGGATTGCATTGGGAGTTATACCTGATGTAAATGACGAGTTGATGGGTGCAGCACACCAACATGGCACAAGTATACATATGTAACAAACCTGCACGTTATGCACATGTACCCTACAACTTAAAGTATAATAATAATAAATAAATTTAAAAAAAAAAAAAGAAAAGATCATGTATCTTTGGAAAAGACTAATTGAGAAATGTAAAAATACTGCATTTTGGTTTTTGACATGGCATTTACGGATAGTACCAGAACATTTTCACTAAGAAAGGATTCATTTTGAGTATCTTTTAAAAATTGAGCAAATAGTAAATGTTTATCCCTAACAGCTAAAACTGAAGAAGCTCATGAAGACTGTGAAGAAGATTCAACAATCTAAATGGCAGAAAATATATACTAAGATGGATAAGCATAAGAAGATTACTAATCATAAAGGAAAAACAGTCTTCAACTGCATAAAAGACTTTACAGAGAAGATGAATTAGTATCTCTTTACTATCAAAATAATACAACAGAATGGTTATTTGCAAGAGAATAGAAAATACAGATAGTATCTGTTAAGCCTTTACTAAAAGGCTTACATCCACTACCTATGAGGTAGAGGATTATTATATTACAGAAATGTTATATTTTATATCATTATTGTATCACAGAAATTTTAACTGAAAGAAATGAACCATTCATGTAGGTACACACACATAACCAGGTATATTATATTTTTGTATAACCTAAAAAAACTTACAGTCTCAATCATTATTTTCCCTTGAATACATACTAAGGCAACCTCAACAGTAATCAGATTGTGGTTATATTTTCCAGAATAGATATTAAGGGCATAGAGCAATTACTATAAGAAATTACTTAAGCACAGAGGAGCAAACCTCAGAAATATCACTTACTATACCCGTAGATGGATTTTTCTCCCCTCTCAGTCGTATCTTGAAAGCATGAAATGAAATTCTTTTGAAAATCAATGGGAATTTACTCACATTTTAAAAATCTGTCCTGGCACACCATCTTCTAGATAAATAATAATTAGCACATACCAGAAGTTCAATAAATATTAAATTAAGTCTAGGGCAAAGCAGGATTAGTTATTTCCTATTTTGAAGGGTTAAAAGGCCCCACTTAGCTACAAGGAATGCTGAAAATGTGTTGTAACTGCACAAAATTTCTACGAAAAATGGACTTCAGTTAGTAAATAAAAAGACAATGAATATTAGATAGGCATCTAGCATTCTTTGACACATACCTCATTGCACAACAATAGAATAATCTACCCACTTGCTCGCCAGCATCAGTGCCTAAATTGTGTCATTCCTTTGCATTTTTATTATTCATATGAAATCACATCTAGTTCGCTCTTTTCTGAAATGCTGTAATTTTTCTTCAGTTGCGGCACTATAATCCACGTCACTATGGTAAATAACATCTGCATTTTATTAATTTTTCTCTAAGAACAGACTCCAGTGTAATGACTCTATGTTGAACCATACTGGGTTCTTAAACTATTAAGTTATAATGCTCTGTGATTTAGAAAGATATCTCTTTATGGACCTAAAAGCAAGCATTAAGGACATAAGAAATCGGAGTTAGTCATTTGATTTGTTTATAAGTACTTACAATACTTATAATTAATTTATTTCTACTTTTGCAGCCACCAAAACCAAAAAATTTACTGATACTCACAGAAACATACATGTTATTGTGTACATTGCTAAATTTTCACAGAAAAATTATAGGATTAGGGTTAGATCAGCTTATATTCTAGCTTTATCGGTTATTTGGCAAACAGGCACTAGATTCTCAGAGCTTTACTTTCAGTATCTCCAACAGATATAATATTTGGGGCAATTTTTTTTTTTAAGACAGAGTTTTGCTCTTTTGGCCCAGGCTGGAGTGCAATGGTGTGATCTCACCTCACGGCAACCTCCGCCTCTCAGGTTCAAGCGATTCTCCTGCCTCAGCCTCCTGAGTAGCTGGGATTACAGGCATATGCCACCGCATCCAGCTAATTTCGTATTTTTAGTAGACACGGGGTTTCTCCATGTTGGTCAGGCTGGTCTCGAACTCCTGACCTCAGGTAATCTGCCCCCCCATCAGCCTCCCAAAGTCCTGAGATTACAGGTGTGAACCACTGTGCCCAGCCTGGGGCAATCATAATTTAGTATGCACTAATATGCCCATACATGTTGTTTACAGTCTGTATTACCTCTGGTCAGTGTTCATGCCATTTATATTACTAAATATTTTGAATTCTAATAATAGCTATATCAGGGATTTTTGTGGAACTAGGCAGATATTTTTAAAGTTTCAATAATTTCCTTCCTTGATCTACCATCACTATGTAATACATAACATACACCAACATCAGCTTTTTAAAGAAAACTGCATATTGTTTAAGATAAAAATACTGGCTCCTTCAGATCAAGATGACTGACTAGAGGTGCCCAACACTAGCCTCCTCCACAAGGAGGAATCAAAACAACAGATACCCACACATTAAATAGAGCATCAAAGGGAGAATATTGGAATTCAGCAGCCAAATGACACTGTGAGGCAGAGAAACTTGAAATGTCAGCCTAGAAACAGAAATGAAGTGGCCAGTGGGATTGGCTTAGTATCAACAGAGATTATCCATTATAGGGAAAAAGTGAGAGACATTCAGCACTCCACATTTCCACCCCAGATGCCTGCAGTTCTGTCAGGAGAGCCTGTATTCCTCACAGGCCATGAGCCTTTTGTAAGGAGCTGCCTGGAGTACATGTGACTGCATTATTCCAGAAAGGATATTTACACTAAATCCCTGTCATTCCCCAGGACCCAAACTGATCTAACCTTAATCCTATTGTTTTTTCCGTGAAAATGCAGAAGCATACATAATACCATGTACATTTCCACGTGCAACAGGGAATTTTTTGTTGTGGTGGTTGCAACCAAAATATAGCATAGAACCTTTTTGAGACCAGAGCCACCAACAGAGTATCCCACTCTAAGGCCCACCAGGCCCAGCATACCCACCTTACTGGGGCCCCACCGGCATCCCTCCACATCCACCCATAGGGCTATAGCATCATAACATTTGCTGGACATAGAGGTGCAACAGTGTCCTTAGCACCTGAGCCCACATAGCACCCTATAACCCAGAGAATACGCACTTCAGCACATCCGGGAGGCTGACCCCAAGACAGAGAGCTAAGGCACACATTCACCAAAGCCTGAGAGCCACCTACCTAGAGTTTCAGCACTGCCAGCAACCCTGACCCCTCAGTGATGGGGCTGTCACACATCTCCCAGTGGCCCAGTGATTAGCCTGCCTGGCATTCCCCTCCACAGTAAAGCCATGCCATACCCTTCACAAACCACTACCATGTCAGTTACTAACCAGTGATATGGATTACAGACAAAGATACTGTGTGGAGACTATTATGTCCACCCAAAACCAAAGCCAAATCTACCTAATCAACACTATAGATGTATCTACAGGGGAAAAAACAAGTATTTCCTTATGAAAGCTATTCCACAATATTAGAATAAGTGACTGTTACACCAGATGTACAGATATGAATGTATGGACACAAGAAACGGGAAAAAGCTAGACGATGACTCCCCTCCAAAGGAACACAGTAATTTTCCAGTAGCAGACTCTAAAGAAAAGAAAACCTATGAAATGTCTGAAAAGAAATGCAAAAAAAAAAAAAAAAAAAAAAAAATGCCCTAAAGGAGAATCAGTGAGATACAAGAGAACACAAATAGACAATTCAAAGAAACCAGGGAAGCAATCTTTGATCTGAGTAAGAAATTAAGCATAAAGATAGATACCATTTAAAAAACGGTAAGATAGATACCATTTAAAAAACGAAATGTTGGGACTGAAGAATTCAATTAATGAAACAAAAAAATGCAATCAAGAACTTCAATATACTAAATCAAACAGAAAAAAAAGAACGTCTCAACTTGCAGATTGGTCTTTTGAAGTAACCCAGACAAAAATAAAGAATAAAAAAGAATGAAGAAAGGTTGCATAACATATGGGATGCCATTAAGTAAAAAGGTGTTCACATTTGGGGAGTTCCAGAAGGAGAAGAGATGGGAACAAGGCACAGGACACTAATTTAATAACATAATAGCTGAAAACTGTCTAAATCTTGGGAAAGATATACACATTTAGACACAGGAAGCTCAAAGATGCCCAAATAGAATCAAATCCAAAAAGTCCTTCCTGAGACACATCATAGTCAAACTGTCAAAAGTCAAAGACATAATTCTAAGAATAGCAAGAGAAGAGCATCAAGTTACATATAATGGAATTCTCTTCAGACTAACAGATTTCTAAGCAGTAACTTCATGGCCAGGAGAGATGGAAATATATATTCAAAGTGCTGAAATAAAAAAAAAAGAAAAAGAAAACCACTTCTGCCGAGAATACTGTACATAGCAAAGCTGTCCTTCAGAAATTAAGGATAAATAAAGCCTTCCCCAGACAAACAAAAGCTGAGGGAATCTATCACCACTAGATCTGCCCTACAGGAAATGCCTAAGGGAGTTCTACATCTCAAAGCAGAAGGATGATACCTACTACCGTGAAAACATAAAAGTATAAAATTCACTGGTAAAGCAAATACATATATGAGAAAGAGAAAGGAATCAAATGTTTTTACTACAAACACTACCTAACTGAAAAAATAAGAGAAAGAAAGGAACACAGGATATACAAAACAATCTAAAAAATAACAAGAAAAATGACAGAAATAAGTCCTCACCTGTCAATAACCTTGAATGTAAACAGTTTAAATTCTTCAATTTAAAGATATAAACTGACTAAATAAGTAAAAACAGAAGACCCAACTACACACTGCCTGCAAGAAACCCACTTCACGTATAAAGACCCACATAGGCTGAAAGCAAAATGATGGAAAAAGATTCTACGTAGAAAACAAAAACATGCAGTAGAAAGATTTCAAATATACAAGCTAATTATGCACCACTAGGAACTAGAAAGGGAAGAACAACACAAACCTAAATTTAGTAGAAGAAAATAAATAATAAAGATCGGAACAGAATTAAAAACAGACAAAAGATAAAGATCAACAAAGCCAAATGTTGTTTTCTAAAAAGATAAAATTGACAAACCATCACCTAGACTAAGAAAAAGAGGAAAGACCCAAATAAAATAAAAAATGGAAAAAGGAAACTTACAACTGATACCACAGAAATAACAAAGGATCATTAGATATTATGAGCAACTACACACCAACCACTTGGAAAGTCTAGAGGAAATGGATAAATTCTTAAATACATATAAACTATAAGACTGAACTAGGAATAGAAAACTTTGACCAATAATAATTAAGCAGATTGGACTGGTAATAAAAATTCTCTTGACAAAGAAAAGCCCAGGACTGTACAGATTTACTGCTAAATTCTGCCAAACTTTTAAACTTTAATTATTCTCCGACTATTTCAAAAGAAGAGGAATAAATTCTCCCTATTCTATGAGGCTAGCATTACCCTAATATGAAAAGCAGATGAGGTCACAACATAAAAGAAAACTACAAGCCTAAAACCTTGATGCACACAGATGCAAAACTCCTATACCAAATACTAACAAACCAATTCCAGCAGCACCTCAGAAAGATAATACATCATAATTATGTGGGATTCATTGCAGGGATGTAAGGACGGTTTAATGTTAATCAACAAATATGGTATGTCACATCAACAGAATGAAGAACAAAAATCACATGATCATCTCAATCGATGCTGCAAAAGCATTTGATAAAATTCACCTTCCCTTCTAAGTACTCTCAACAAATTAGGTAAAGAGGAACATGAATCAACACAAGAGTGGTCAAACACACAATCCACAGCTAACACCATATTGTTAACTTTTCCTTAAGAACTGGAACACGACAAGGGTGCCTACTTTCACCACTGTCATTCAACATAGTAGTGAAAGTCCTTGACAGAGAAATTAAGCAAGAACAGGTAAAAACACATTTAAATCGAAAAGAGAGAAAATAATCTGTTTGCAGATGTTAATATAAGGTGTTGCATTAAAGTGAAACTTAATTTTAGTGATTTGTAAAAATAATAGGCATATTAGAAGACAGTCATATTACTTTGAGTATCTGAAAGCAATAACCACATTCTTAACTAGTATGTAAGATTTTTAAGATTAAAATTAATGTCAATGGCTCTTCTAAAGCAACAATGTAAGTGGTTACTGCTATAAAAAGAAAAAAACACCTAATATGTTTTTACTGGGGAGTTAAGCAAAATTGACTTTTTGTACTCTACATATTAAATTACTTTAAATGACTTGATAAGTTATAACAAAAACTTAACAAATATATTTTTCTAATTCAATTGACGGAGAAAGACTAACCTATCACATATCATACTTATTTCTAACTTTGAGCAAGTTTTATATAGTACCTCTTACATAAATGAATGTGTAGAAGAAATGTAAAAACTCAGATGCGTTGGAAATAGCAGCAAAGAATTTTAAAGTGTTGTTTGTCTTTTTAAAACTCAACGTATGTTGCAAGGATAGCAATTAACTGTAACAAGCAGAAACTTAATTCATTATTCAGAGTTTGACTGCCACCTACAGGGGCTTTCTAAATCTTTTTTTCTACCACTTCCAAATGATCAGTATGACTAAATTTTCACTAACTTGATGAAATTTGGGGGAAAAAAGGGGGACTTGTGAATCATTTGTTCCCCTTAAAGACTTCTTTTAAGAAAATGTGGGCTGGGCACAGTAGGCTCATGTCTGTAATCCCTGCAGTTTGGGAGGCTGAGGCAGGTGGATCACCTGAGGTTGGGAGTTTGAGACCAGCCTGGCCAACATGGAGAAACCTTTTCTCTACTGAAAATACAAAAATTAGCTGGGTGTGGTGGCATATGCCTGTAATGCCAGCTACTTGGAAGGCTGAGGCAGGAGAATGGCTTGAACCTGGGAGGTGGAGGTTGCAGTGAGCTGAGACCACGCCATTGCACTCTAGCCTGGGCAACAAGAGCAAAACTCCAAAAAAAAAAAAAGACAGAGAAAAAAAAAAAAGAAAGAAAGGAGAAAGAAATACAGACAAAGAAAATGCAGATGATCACTCTTGAAATTCTATGTGTGACAGTGTACACTGATTTAGTGTATTGTGAAGATAAGACTAATCACTCTCCTGCATGGTAAAATGCTTAAAAACTCATTTTAGGACCACAGTATAAAGCCTATATATAAAGCAATCATAATTTAATGCAACTAATTCCTATGAATGTTGAAAATCTCAATTTGAATAAAATTTCAAAATGCTTTAACTAAGGTTATTGATAGGTAGTGCATGAAGCAAATATATGTTGTGCAAGAAAAATAGCAGTGGTTTAAGGAAGAAGAATAAAATTTTTCTTTAGAAATATTACAATATTACTAAGACCTGGAGCCTCAAATTAATTTACCATAAATCAAATCAATTATACATACATTTGTCTAGGCACAGACTATCTAAGGTCACTGTGCAAACCACAAAAATATCAAACATCCTTCTGTACTGGTTAATGTGAGTGATAGCTGTTTCTTTACCAATTATAACTGTAGTATTTTTCTACTCTTCCCTTCTGAATTAAGATACTCAGAATAATCCCTACTTCCTGGTAGCTCCAATCCAAAACAAAACAAGCATAAGGTGCTTTAATCTACATACTATTCATGCCACAAAATGACTTTTTTTCATGGCTTCATACGTTTGCAAATGTTTTTAAAAATCTTTTCTTAAAAATCTATACCCTTATATTTTTTGCAGTATCTCTATCACTAGTAATGCGGCTCACATAATTGCTATAAATACGAATATGGTTGCCTTATCTTCTATGACATTTTCAGTTAAACTCTGTACGTTTGGTATAAAAGGTTACATTTATATAATGAGGAACAACTTTTCAAAACATCTTCATTAAAACCAATTTGACAGACTCAAGTTATTCTCTTTTCTACAACTAATTTTTCTCCATTAGCTACCATATAGATTTCAACTTAGTGTTCTATGTACACTATGACATAAACATCACTCACCAAGTTTAAGGGGATAATTTAGCTCAGAAACACATTCTGAACTAAATAAATTACAGCTTAGCTTAACTTGAAGTTACAGAACAACAAATTTCGAAGGAGCTTCATCGGCTAGACCACACAATTTTATGAGAAGTAAAATGAAGCCGATGGCAACACCAGAGCTAATACCCAGGGCATCTGGTTCAATATACCATTATGTTCCACTAAATACTCTGTCGTTTCCAAAAGCAGTAGGTAAGCAACGACGTAGAGAAGGGTCAAATGGCTGTGTAGAATGGATACAGCTTCCCAAGTTGCTCCTCAGAGAGAATTGAGGCTCATGAAGTCGTCTTGTAAAACACTCCCAGCTACCACTGTCACCAAAAAAAAATTCTGTTTAACACACAAAATCTAAATGGGCATGTTATCCTCCCAGTCTCAATTTTAATTGAGGTGCCAAGAAGACATAAAACAGCATATAAAAGAGAGGGTAAGAAAGCTTAAGCACGTGCAGGTTTATAAAGAAAATGGTCCTGAGAACAGGTCCATGTATCTTAGACAACTCAGTAAGACAAAGAATACAAACCCTTAATAGAAGAACACACAGAAATTTCTGTCAGGAGAATTATAATGAGATACCCCGTGAAGAACTGGGGGCCACAAATATTCCTCACACACATATATACTCCTTTCCCAATCTGTCTCCTTGATCCTCTCTTAGGACAAGTGAGAAAATGTTACCCAACTCCAAGCTTTAGGGGGTTAACTTTGAAGTTAAAAACTGCAGTGAGCTAGTGTGTTTTGATATCTGAGAGAGTGCTAGTTCATTTTGCATTGCTATAAAGAAACACCTGAAGCAGGGTAATTGATAAAGAAAAGCGCTTTATTTGGCTCATGGTTCTGCTGGCTGCATGAGCATGGCACCAGCATCTACTCAGTTTCTAGTGAGGCCTCAGGAAGGTTTCACTCATGGTGGTAAGCAAAGAGAGAATATGTAGGTCACATGGACAGAATAACCATGAGAGAGGGAGAAGGTCCCAAACTCTTTTTAACAATCAGATCATGTGAGAACTCATTAACCACAGAGAGGGCAGCAAACCATCCATGAGGGATCCATCCCTGTGATGCAAACACCTCCCACCAGGCCCCACATCCAGCTTTGGGGATCACATTTCAACCTGAGATTTAGAGGGGACAAACATCCAAACTATGTCAAAGTGGAAATGGAACACTGACTGTGGACTATCCTAAGTGCTTTGGTGATGAAGCTGGAAGTGTGGTATTGCTTCGGAATCAATCCACCCTCCTAGAAGATGCTGGTACAGGTGATATGTGAGGATATCAAGTTAACAACGTAAGCTAAAGCTACACTGCAGAGGTGGGAGTCTTAGCATTAGAGGTCATCTCATGTCCTGAACAATACAGAGCTGTCTCCAGGAGCAAGGACACTTTAAAATACAGTGGTTGGATGTGCACTTCCACCTGTCCATGGGATGAGAAGAGTAACAAATGTCCACCTAGATGCATCTGCCCGGGTTAAAGGGAACTGTAGGATGGTGGGTCCCAGCTAGATACAATGCCAGATTTATTTCTAATTATCACACTAATTGTTCTTTTGATTAATGTTACACTGTGGTAGATTTTTGAAAAAATAGCTAAAGTTATTCATCTTCCTGTATACAAGCTCCTTTTTAATGGGACTTTTCAGCTCTTCCCATCCAGAAGTAGTTTTTTTTTGTTCTCCTTTTTACCTGTTAACTGTCAGCTGTCCTTGTGACTTGCTTTGACCAGTGCTCATGTGCCATTCTCGAGTGTAGGTGTTAACAGATGTTGCACACTCCTGTCCTTTCTCTCGGAACCCTGCCATCGTCATGTGATCAAACTCTGGCTTACAGGAGAATCAAAGACCACAGTGGGCAGAGACAAGCCAGGCAGCTAGCAACCAGCCAGACTAGCAGCTAACTGCAGACCCATGAATGAAATCAACCTAGACCAGAACAAATGCAGAGGAATTCAACCCAAAATTCTACCCCCAAACCTTTGAGATAAAGGGTTGTTTTTAAAAACTAATTTTTATGGTGTGTTACATAAGTTAATTGATATACTCTGCAAATAACCAACTTGTATTTTACCACAATTATAATTTTACTTTTGCCAAATTCATAATTTTATGTCTACTTATGTGGTAGTATATCATTCCTAAGTTAAAACAGAAGCTAATAATAGTGAACAGGTTGTGTTCACTATTATTAGTGAACAATATATACTGCATGCTCATTAGTTGTCTTTGTATTAAATGATCACTATGAGAAGATAAAATGAACACACTTCGAAAGAAGAATAGCTATCTGGAAAGTGTTTCAATAGCACAGGAAATAGACAATTAGTATACGTAGCCACTGGCAGCAATCAACAAACTTGATTGCTTACTATTACTCCTGTTTCCTTTTGGTGAACTACTGTGGTTTTCACCGTGTCTTCTTTTTGGCGTAGGATTTTAACATGTCAATAGAAATAAGTGGGCTGTAAATATTAATAAGTAAAATGATACATAAATAACATGGCAACACTTCCTTTACTCTCGAATGTCTTGGTTAACCTGGAATTTTCAAGCTATATTTCAAAAATCTTTATACTTTTGAAACAATATTCACATCATCATTATGACAACAACTCACACAGGCCTCTACAACCCACTGTGAAACCTAGACTGTACAAAATGTGATGCAGAAATAATAATTATTCCTTGTTCTCTGCTGAGCAGATGGAGATAATTCAGGATGGGAAATATAAAATCTAACAAATATAAATGTTAAAGTCTATCTGAAATAAATAAGAATTGCTGACTTAAAAGCTAGTGATTCATTGAAATCTGTTCTTTTAGTATTATATGAATAAAAATAACGTATTTATTTTAGGAACACAAGTTTATCTATTTGAGAGAATCCACCAAATGTTTCACTCTGTTTAGGCTCTGGCTCTCTCCTCAAATATCCAACACCTCTTCTCCTATCACCACTCTCAGATAATGACCTTATACTCTATTGCATCTAGAAAATTGAAGCAATAAGAAGGGAACTTACACAAGGTCTCACTGTCACATGTAATATCTCCTGTAACTGTGACCAAATGACTTGCCTTCTATTATTATGGATGAACTCCTATTCCAAGCCAATTCTCCCATAACCCTGCGGGCCCCTGTGAATTTCCACTACATTTTCTTCTTTATCCAGAGTAAAGTCCTCTAATGTTTATATATATACACATATATATATATATTACAGGACTATTATATAATATATATAATATATATTTTATATATATAATATATATTTTATATCTATATTATATATATTGGGGGGTGAAAGAAACTGGGCAAGGATATGGTTTTAGCACAGTAGTTATCAAACCACAGACCAACAGCAGCCATAGCACTTAGCAACTTGATAGGAACGCAAACTCCCAGGCCTTAGACCAGGTTTATGAATCAAAACTTCTATGAGGGAGCCCAGTAATATGTATTTTAACAAGCCTTCCAGGTGATTCTGCTGCACTGTAAGGTCTGAGAAACACTGCACTAGCAATTGCCCCCTATCTGTTCAGTTATCAGAGTTTTTCTTTCTTGGTTAGATCTTACAATTAGCACATAATTATGTTTTATTTCCTAGCTTTATATCAAATAAAATCTTTCTTGGTGCTATGTGATTCTCCTTTTATACCATTGTCATTGTTTTTCTTCTCCTAAAAGAATGTCATCAAATTTACTTATACTTGCTAGAACCATTTTTTCTTCTTTCCTTGCTATTGAATCTACTCCAGCAAGACTTCTATCAATCTCAATCCATTGAAATAACGTTTGTGAAGATCTCCATTGACCACCAGGTGAACAAATCTAGTGTACAACTGTAAGTTCTCACCTTATTTGGACTACAGCAAGATGTGACCTGGTTGTATATTCCCTCCTTCTTGAAACAATTTTCCCCCAACTGGGTTTATAGGACACCTCTCCTTGTTCTTTTCATACATCAGTGTCCACTCTTTATCTGCTTTCTTTGCTGTTTCCACATTAACTCATCAACCACAGAACATTCAAATGTTCCAGGGCTCAATTCTAGAATCTCTCTTTTTATACATACTCATTTCCCAAGTGACTATATTCTGTTTTATGGCTTTAAATGTTAGTTACATGCTAACATCTCCCAAATTGTATTTCATAACTTTAAATGCTAATTTTTGAATGACAGAATATATGATTAATAATTATATAATACACATTCTAATTAAAAATGTTTTTTCTCAAATTAGGATTTTTTTTAAAAAAAACTTCTTTAATGACTTAAAATATCATTAAGGGGGCTGACTGACATAATGAATTGAGTTCAGTGAAATGTCTCAATAACATAAGTATAGTATGTTATCTAACTATAAAGCTAGATAACTCTCAAAACAAGCGTTTTTAACACTTCAAAAACAAACTTTCCAAAACAGTGCATTTATTCATGAAAACTACTGAACCTCAGGTAAGAACAGCATTAGTCAATGCTGTTCAGACCTAGGGCCCCAGAACTTCCCACCCCCAACTTTTGCCAGAGCAGAAGTTCCATTAAGACAGGGAAGATGACAAAAAGCAAAAGCTTTGCTACCTCTGCAGAGAGAGACCACTTGGTTTAGAATGTCGTTGTTGAAGTGGCAATCTCAGCGACCAGCGAAGAGGAAAGCCTAGTTTTGAACAAACAACTAACCGGTGGACTAGCCTGATATTTAACAGAAATTCTCTGGGGGTGAAGACATCCACACAAGACTTGATAAGCCCTCTGTATACTGCCAGTTGTCCAGGGGCTGTGCAAGTAAGCATCATCAGAGACTGGAATGGACTCGAACCTTCTGTACATCTCTACTGTGTGTGAAAAAGAAACACCAGCATTAAGTAAAAGTCGAGGAGGACTTGAAAACGCCCTGTAGTTTGAATGAGTTACCAGCCAACACTGATCTACCAAAATAGCATGGAAGCCTTATTGGTTTGAGGTGTTTAAACACAGTCTCTGACTAATCTTTGACAAAATGCTATGTTATGCAGACAAGGGGAAAATCCCAGGAAATTGAAGCTTATAAATAAAACATTTTAAATTGAGCAGGAACATTATTCACACATTGTGAGGATGACAGAAATCAGAAATTTAATCCATGCCAAGTTACTAAACAAGCAAACAACAACTACTCTCAGAAAACCTTCAGAATCTAAAGTTGCTGTAATATATTTTTTAAAATGTCCAGTATTCAACAAAAATAATTCCATGTCTGCAAAAAACCAGCTGGGTGCAGTGGCTCACGCCTGTAATCCCAGCACTTTGGGTGGCAGAGGCAGGTGGATCACTTGAGGTCAGGAGTTGGAGACAGCCTGGCCAACATGATGAAACCCATCTTTACCAAAAATACAAAAATTAGCAGGGTATGGTGGTGCGCGCCTGTAATCCCAACTACTTGGTAGGGTGAGGTACAAGAATCACTTGAACCTGGGAGTTAGAGGCTACAGTGAGCCAAGATTACAACCACTGTACTCTAGCCTAGGTGAAAGAGCGAGACTCTGTCTCAAAAAAAAAAAAACTGCAAAGAAACAAGTCAAACCAATACAAAGACTGCAAAAAGGCTATTACAAACATGTACATAGAGAAAAGAAACTATAAAGAATTAAAGTATTATGACAATGACTCAATAACTGGAGAATATTAATATAGAAATTCAGATTATAACCAAAAAACAAATGGAAATTATAGAATTAAAAAGTAAAGTAACTGAAATAATTCAACAAAGGACTCCAAGTAGATTTGAAATATCAAAACAAAACAAAACAAAAAATCACGAATGTATTTTTAAAAGGATGAACAAAGCCTGTAATCCTAGCACTCTGGGAGGCCGAGGCGGGCGGATCACGAGGTCAGGAGATCGAGACCATCCTGGCTAATATGGTGAAACCAAAACATGGTCTCTGCTAAAAATAAAAAATAAATAAAAAATTAGCTGGGCATGGTGATGGGCGCCTGTAGTCCCCGTTACTCTGGAGGCTAAGGCAGGAGAATGGCGTGAACCCAGGAGGCAGAGCTTGCCGTGACCCGAGATTGTGCCACTCCACTCCAACCTGGGCAACAGAGCAAGGCTCCATCTCAAAAAAAAAAAAAAAAAAAAGGAAAGAACAAATTTACTTCCATTGAATTTTTGAAGACATTTTAATACAGAAAGTTTGTAGTTTGTATAACCTCTATGGCTGTGCTGTCAAAGAACAACCTATCTGAGACAATACCTACATATATAGCCACATCACATAAGAAATAGGCAATATTTGGGCTTGTAAAATTTTCATATGACTATAATTGCATTACTTAAATCATGGTAAAACTACCAGAACTATTGCGGGTACGCTCTAGCAATGCAATAAAACTTTGAAAATATTTATATATACATTTTAGAACTATAAAGGAGCTAAGAGATTATTTAATCTATTGCCTTGTACAAGGTAAGTCTCTGAAACGTGATCTTTTGATACCCACCACCTCTTTTGGAGCAAATCAGGCACTAACAATCCTTTTGCATAATTTCCATTTCTTGAGTTACCTCACACTTCAGGCATCATCGTCTTATGTTTTCTTTTGCGTCTAACAGACTAATTAAATGTTCAGTTTTGGAATTTTGAATCTCAGACCTGTTGACAGAAATCAAATGTGGTAGTAGTAAATGAAGAAGGTATAATAGAGAAAGAAGCCAACAAGGAGAAGATGAGTTGTGAAGAAGTCTAAATGGCCACGTCACAAATCACTGAAGTTGTGCTTGAGCCTCTAGGATTTTCGCGATACTCTGAGTCAAGCCTGACCGTATTGTTCCTCCTTGAAATCAGTGTGCTTTGAGAGACAGGAATGCTGGATCTCAGAGACAGTCGGTGACTTTGCCAACTTTTCCAAGGAGTGAGTGTCTACATTAGAACTCAAATTACCTGGCTAGTAGTTCAGCCATTTTTACACATCACTAATTTACTTCTAATCATTTACCTTAAAAAAATTATTTCCTTCTAATCATCTATCCATAAAGTTACTTGATATTACAAAAGCTTTTTATCTCTGTTCTCAAGAAGACTTCTCCTACCTTCATTTCTTAACACAGCAGCTATTTGTAACTGTTGCCTCTTATGAAGGTTATTTTACTTTTCTATGGACTTACAAAGACTGTTCTTAAAGCTTCTTCTCCTGGCTCTCTCCTGCCCCTAATCTCATTACCTGATGAAATCTCATTACCTTTTACTGGTTTTCCAAGATTGTTTTGCAGATCACAATGGTAGGTTTTTGATTTTCATTTTTTGTTAACTGTGAGTTACTTTGGTTTTTCAGTGCAACAAAAATATTAATGAAAAGTGTTCACTGTCAAGATTTTAAGGTCTCTTGCCTATGTGCTCTCCTCAAGATAAAAAGAGAATGAGTAACTCTTAGTTTTTTATTCTTGTACTTGTTAGAAAGGCAGAAATGAAATGCACATAATGCTATGTTTCTCAATTCACAAAAGAGAGAGATAACACTCATGTAGATTTTAGAAGACAAGCACAAGCATTCCTTAGCTCAGTGGTCTTCCAAATGTACTCTTTACTTATCTCCTACAAGAGTTTCGGAGCACTTTACACGCCATCATACAACTTAATATTTACAATTGTTCAATATTAATTTAAATCACTTCAAAAGCCTGAACTTCATAGATAAATATTGGCATTTAAAACTAAAACTGATACATTTCTTTAAACTTTATACAATGGACACTACATTCAACTATGCCTTTGACAGAACGAGAACACCACATCGACTGTTCAGAGAGAAAAATTAAATCCCATTAAAAGTTTTCTAAAGTTCAGGAATATTATGCTTGAAATTATATGGGATGACATTTTGTCCTGTATCTTTTCACAAGTGGCAGTTCTGATTTTATGAATAAATTTTGTGTAAATAAACAGCAAAACAAGTGAAAGCCTTAGGCCATGAGTAGGTGAGGGGCTAACAATGTGCTAAATATGTTAGTTAAATATTGCCGGGCACGGTGGCTTCTGCCTATAATCCCAGCAATTTGGAAGGCTGGGGCGGGCGAATCACCTGAGGTCAGGAGTTCAAAACCAGTCTGGTCAACATAGTGAAATTGCGTCTCTACTAATACAAAAATCAGCCAGATATGGTGGCGGGTGCCTGTAATCCCAGCTATTCTGGAGGCTGAGACATGAGAATCACTTGAACCTGGGAGGCAGAGGTTGCAGTGAGCTGAGATCGCACCACTATACTCCAGTCTGGCGACAGAGTGAGACTCTGTCTCAAAAATAAAATTGCATATATATCTTTCTTTTATATATATATACACATACATATCATATATATGATAATATATTATCTTAAGTTTAATACAAATCTAAAGTATGCAGAAGTAGTTCATGACTATGTAGAGAAATTGTTTTTGTTTGACAGCCAGCAGGAAATGTACACCTAAAAAAAAAATAAAAGTGGGTTTATTGCCTTCAGTAACCTATTAGAAAGATTAATAAATATTTCCAAAAACTGAATATATTTTTAAGAATAAAATTGATTTACCTCTATTATGTGTTTCTTCTATTTCAAGAAATAACACTGATCTGTTAATATCAACATGGAATTTCCCCCTCTACTTCTTGATATGATGCTGTCTACTGTTAAGGTAACAGACTAAGACTCACTAAATGCTCCATTATGAGAATAAAATTGCACAGTACATTTTGTAGAATATTGGTGTTTTGCATCATGACTTTAATAAATTTTAAGTGTTCTAGGATAGATATGTAGATAACGCATGGCACCTTACAATGGGTTTGCTTTCTGGTAGAAACAAGGAGCTTCTACTCTCTTTACTACTTCTTGGTGGTATTCTCTATTTTACTCTCATGAAACTTTTCCTCAGGAAGCCTGCATTCTTTACAGTAGTGGACAATAGAAGAGAATGGGTCATTAAATGAATATTGTTATCACGACTTCCACTCCACTCTGCCACATACCCCAGCCAAAGTACCTCATTTTGTGAACTGAGAGATGAGGGATAGATAGATGATACATAGATAAAATTTTGTTTTTATTTACTTCTAACCATTTGCCATTTGACATTACAAAATGTCATCACCATAATCCTATGTAAAATGACTTTTGTAAAGCCCTGTTAGGCAGGATTATAGTGATGACTCCTATGTTTCAAATTGGCCCTTTTTTCAAGTCCTACAGTTTTTTTTCAAAGTATGACCCTCTTTATTATGGTATCGAGTAGTATCTTATGCATTAGCTCATTTCATAGTGAAAGCATCTATGTACAACTGTAGAGAACCTGCTGCAGAGATAGCTCCAACTTAAATTAGAAAATATTTTCTCTGTAGAAAATAGTAAAGATTATAACATTTACCAAGCTAGCCCAAAAAGTTCATTTAAACCAAATAGTAGGTAAATACATTATACATTTTAAATACAGGTTGAATTCTGAGATCCAGGAGAAACTTCAGTTTCATTTATTGAAACAGCCACGTTATAAGTTATGTGAAGTGAAATTTCCATTAACTTTCCCTTTTACTCTTAATTTATGCCCAATTGTTTTTCTTTATGCTAAATCCATAATCCACAACAAGGTTTTAGCTGTTCTCTTCTAAAGGACGGGTAACATATCCTTTTAATCTGCTTGATAAGGTACCCATGGCTATCAAAATAATGAAATGGTTTGATTCTTCTTAAAGCATTCCCAGTATTTGGGCAAAACCAGAATCTAATAAATTACATTGCCGCCTAATACCCATGGCTTGATGGGAAGCCATGAGGAACAAGGGTAAAGTGATAAAACCGGAGAGTGGATCAAGGAATAAAAGCCAAGAGAATTTTGAGACCAGAGGGCAAGAAGCATCCAGTCATGACTGAAGAACAGAACTGAAGTTCAAATAGAAAAAGGATGTTGCCTCAAGGATCAGGAGCTGAGCTGGCTATCAGAGCCCCTAGTACATGTTGATCAAATAAGGGGCAGTTAGAGATAAAGACTGGATTAAGCAAGAGAAACCAGGACCTAGAAAGATTCCAGGTATTCACAATAATTAAATGAAAACAAGACAGACCATGCAGCTTTAAATATCCTAGGATAGTATGTTCTAGGATTCCCAGTACAGAAAGAATCTCTGGAAATTAAGGCGAGAAGATAATGCCACTCTTAAGCTCCTGTGCTGGATGGAAAGTTTCCCAGATAAATAATATCTGAGAAATCAGGCAGAGTTATCTGGCCAGGAAGCCCTACAGTTTCTTAAACTCTAGAATAAATGATCCACAGTGAGAATCAGAATGGGTGAGAGAAGTGTCAGAATGAAAAAAAGTATGGCCGCCCAACCACAGGCGCACTTTCAGGCAGATCAATGTAAGAAAAATGCACATATCAAGTTCCAATAAGACTATCATTACAAGGTTGAGTTCTCTGGAAAAAGAACTTTGAGATGAAGTTTATGGTGTTAGAAGTTTATTAGCAAATGTAATCAAAATCAGGGTGGGGAAACGGGAAGACACCAGACAGGGCAGAGCGAGACAGAGCTGTGATGTCGATTAGGCAACAGCCTCAGGCGACCACGTGGGGAACACTGGAGATCAAGTTCTTGCCAATCCTAGGAAGGGTATGGCCCCGAGTAAGAAGGTCGCTTCCAAGAAGACAGAACAACAAGCCTTTCCTTGATTGCAGATGTGGATGATCATGCTATATGCCTGGAGCCCTTTAGAAAGTTCTTGGTCCCTCTAAGAACATGCATACAACTGTAGTATGTTTAGCTCAACCTGCTAAAGAGGTATTTCATATTTCATCTGAGTATGAATTTAGGCTTCCTAGATTTAGTGAGTGACAAGACTAAATACTTGGGGTACAAAAAGCACGGCCAATGTTGTGAAGAGGATAGCTTTGGACTGCAATTTCTTCTCTTTCTCTCTCTCCCTCCCACCGTCTGTCTCTCCCCTCATCCTCTTCAGTTTGACCACCATAAATCTGGCCTTAGAGCTAGGCAAAGACTAGAGGGGAAGACTACAGTATGGGGCCTTGAATGTAAGACAAAGGGTTAGCTTGCTTGAGAAAGTGGTGCAAGAAGAGGCCTAAGGGTCAAGAATTGCTGAGGACAAGGATGTCCCCATAGGATTTCATTCACAGGAGCAGAGGTAAATTTTAAAGACCTCAGGATTTATGTTCAGAATATAGTTATTTGAAGATTTTATCCTCAATATGACCTTATACAAATGATACTTTTAACACATCTCCCAGTGGTATATAACATGGACCGAAAAAGATAAGGCTGAGAAATTATGTGGCTATCAGCGCTCGATCCAGATGAGTTGACAACAATCGGGACAGAGAAGATGATGTATTAGAATCAATAAAAATCAGTGACCTTTTGGAAATGGGTGGATAAGTGAGATGAGAAGTCAAAAAAGACCTAAACTTGCAAACTAAACAGGGACAAAAATGTGGAAAAGAACACCCATTTTGAGGGAAATACTATATGCCTACTTTCAGACACATTACACATTCAATGTAAGAATCAAGTCAAATGTTTACTAGGGGTATACAACAGGACATTGAAGAAAATTGGACTGAAAAGACAGATTTCAATATAGTTATATTAAATAAAAGAATATGATATATTTTTATTCTATTTTCAGATTATTTTACCTAGTTTATATTTTTAAAAAATAATGAACCCATAAAGATGCCATTAATGTTTTTTTAAAAGGCTGTGCCCAACCTAATTTTACTTAGTATTTCAATCCTTAAAGTTAAGCTAGTTATTATTTAATTCATTATTTCGTATTAGTATTAGTCACATTTTATCACAATTATACCCTCAAATGTGATGTCAGAATATATGTAAAATAAATTAACATAAATTTGGTTGTATTACAAAGGGGGAATATAAGACTTTCTAGTTTTACCAAGTGATGAGAGGTTTTAATATTATTGCAACAGAGAATATTTTTTGATACCACTATAAATTTGCTCTCACCATGCATCTTAGTCCATTTTGTGCTGCTGTAACAGAATATCTGAGGATGGGAATTTATAAAGAAAAGAAGTTTATTTAGCTCATGGTTCTGTAGGCTGGCAAGTTCAAAGAGCACAGTGCCAGCATCTGTTCAGCTTCTGGTGAGGGCCACATACTGTGTAAAAACACAACGGAGATGGCCCAAGGGGAAGCAAACACTTGGGAAGAGACAAAACCATCATGGGGCCTGTTTATAACAATCCGCTGTCTTGGGAATAATCCATTTCCAAAAGAAATAACCCATTCTGTTGTGGGCGTGAACTCACTCATTACTGTGAGAAAGGCAACAAGCTATTCATGTGGGAGCCACCCCATAACCCAAACCTCTCACTAGGCCCGATCTCCAATACCTCTGTACTGGCAACCAAACTTCAGCATGATTTGGGGAGAGCCAAGTATATTCAAACCATGGTACCATGTCTTTTACCAAATTAATAAACAATGACTGGAATAAGTTCAACTATAGCAATTTTTTGGAAATAATATTTGTACCAAATGACTAGAACTAGCTATTAAAATATTCTGTATTATCAATGTAAAACTAATACTTTTCATTTTTAAAAAAAGGTAGATATAGTTCTCTATATGTAGCTTATACATTTGATTAGACTATAAGTATTTAGAGGTTCTAAACATTCTCACGCGTAAAATAATTTAAATTAAAAAGGTCATGTCAGTAATTTGTTGTCTTATAAGTCAAATTGTTCTTGATTGAAATCACATGATTCAGTAATGTAAAAAATACACATTATTCATGGAGATGTAGAAAGTGTTTTTTGAGGAAAAATAAAAGTCATCGACATCCAAAAATGGATTTACTGAGTCCAATATAACTTATATAGTGCAGAACTGGTATTAATTTGCTAGTCAGAAAACACCTTTATGGCCTTTACTGAAGAAAGCTGGATTAATAGAGAGAATTTCAGCTACTCTTCTATCATTTTTCCCATCTCCTTTGACTCTGTAAAGCAAAGTTTTGCTGAAATCTGACCAGTTAAATATAAAATGAGAAATACAAACTCATAAAATATGACTGCTATATTCTAATGCAAGGGAAATAATGTAGAGATGGATGTGTCGTATCGATGAATGAAAATCTTAAGAGGAAACTGAGACTTCTGTAATCTGTATACCCATACGGGAAAAGATGAAACTTCACATTAAATTATGCAGCTCATTCGCAGATGACCTGTAGCTCTAAGAAAAACAATACAACTTCCAGTTGATAATACAGGAAAATAACTTCCTTGTCTTGCCATAAGTAGAGATATTTTTAAACAAATACAAAAAGCATTAACCTTAAAGGAAAAAATAAATAACAAGAACTACATTACAAATATTAATAAGAATGTCTGTTTATCAAAATATGCTATACAAAATATCCCATGCAACACATATAACCAAGAAACGCCTCAGAATCAGGAGGTTTAAAAAATAACATATGAATCAGTAAGAATATGTAGAGTCAACACAGTAGAAAAATGGGCAAGAGCTACGAAGAAATCAAGTGAAAATCTATTCAAACTTCATTAGTCATCAGGATAATTCAAGTTAAATTTTTAATGAGATGTTACTACATAATATACCACCAGGGCCAAAGCAGAAAGAATGGTACACCAAGTGCTGTCAAGGACATGGAACGACAGGAACTGTTATACTCCTTGTAGGAGAGTAAATGGCCAAAACTATTTGGAAAAGCATTTTATTCACTACTAATTTGAACAGGCGCATGCACAAAGATCCCAAAATCCTACACCTAAATTAGCAACAGAAATGTACATATCTATCTATCCATACACACACACACACACACACACAATGATTCCAATTAAATATATTTCCAAGGCAAGGAAAACTAAAATATGTTAGAAGTCAAGATAGTATATACATTCAGGACTAAAGAGGGGCTTAGTATTTGGCAGAAGTCACAAGAGGTGCTTCTAAATGAAGTCAGCATTCTATTTTAACTGGGACATTTGCTACACAGGTGTTCAGTTTATGAGAATTTATCAAGCTGTACATTTAGATTCCTGTTCATTTTTCTATTTTTCACAAAAATAAAATCCTGAGGGAAAGTATTTCCAAACCTGGAAGTTTGTTTACATTTTAACAACTTTGAGTTTTAAAGAAATATGTTTTTTCCTGTTTCCCAAAGAAGAGGATTTCTTGTTACCTGACCAGGCAGATATTGTAAGTTTACAAAATAAAGAACTCTTTAGTACTGTATATGGAATACAGAAACCCATGTCACTCCACAAAACAGAGCTCTATCAACTGAATTTCATTGGTTAAAAACTAAGTATAAGCGTTACTTATCAACAAAACAGTTGAAAACAATTCCATCCTGCACGGAAGTCATCTATGACCTGATCTATATCATATCTTCTTTATAGAAATGTGTTTAGTATGAATTAAGGGTTGAATTAATATGGACTGAGGTTGACTTAAGAGAGTTCAATCTCAATGCTGCACTGTTTTAGCAATTTATACTTGGAAAATCGTTGTGTGTACCTTGTATTATATGATGGAAATTCTCTTATGAAAAAAGAAATAAGTCAGGTCTTAGGTGGAGTAAAGTTCCCTTGAGAAATACAAATGAATATTTTTAGAGGCCAAATTCCATTTCTATCAGAGCATAATGCTAATAAGCACCACACAGGCAGCCTGAAGGTTGGTACTTAGCAGACGAATCCGAGTCCCCAAAAGAGTCACACACCTCTGCTGCTACTCCTGAACTCAACGCTGCTAGGATTCCAGCAAAGCAATTGGATGCACAGGGAACTAGACTTGTCTCTGAAGTAAGACCAAAGACTGAATTCTGCTCTGAGCAAAGAAAATCAATGTGAAAACAGTCTATTTTTTTTTATATCCCAGGGGTAATGATAAAGTATTGAGTGAAAGAAATGATGAAAACCTTTCTAGGTTATTAAACTACTTATATGGCCCTTGAAACACAGGGAGCAAAGTCAGTTATTTCTGTTGAAAAGAAAGTAAGAGTCAGGCCTTTGAATTCTGGGCCTAATAGAGCACTGAGAAATAACAAGGTAAGTGAAGAGCCAGCCAGTCATTGAGCATGTGCCAAGAGGGTTATTGGAAGAAATCAAACCCTGTCCATAGGAAGCATTCAAACCAGGATGAAACCAAATTGACTATCTGGAATGGCCCAGCATTGCAAAGAAGCAGAATTCATTGTATTTTTCAGAATAGGCCCTAATAGCAAATCAATGAGTAAATTCCATGACCTTTCTTTTTTGCCCATAAAATGTAGCCTGGTGTGGTACAAAACAGCATAAAACATAGACAGAAATCGATTTCAATTGAAGAAAACCCTGAAGTGGAGTAAGAGAACCCTTGCTGTGCTGCATAATTCCATTCTGAGTTATCACCATGTTGCCTGTTCAACATAGGAATGGAAAGAAGGGATGTATAACTGGGAAAAGAAGTGTCTTGGGACCCCTCCCAAATAACCTGAGAAAGGCAGCTCCTCGGTCTCTCAGCCCATGTGGGCTTTATACGGTTTCACCTTCCTTTATGGATGCTAGAATGAATAAGACAACTCTGCAAATTATAAGGTACTTGTCTAGATTCAACAAATTTCATGTTATTGTTTTTCCCCTGAATTACCACCCCACTCATGATTGCCTTAAATCTCTGCTATGGAAATACAAACCTAGCCTATGTGCATGAACTCTTAAACACTAACTGCAGTTCTTACAATAGATGAAGCTTTATTTAGTACACTGCAATAGACACTTCCCAAATCATATACCATTGCTGTTCAAGATTTAAAAATCTACCCATTTTAACACTACAAATTAGATGTATCATTGTCAATTTATGTCTGATACTAGTTTAGGCTTAGCCACAGTTCTATTATTTTCTGCACTATTTGTCTTGCTTCTCAACTTTTTTCAAGCATTTTTTTTTCCTTGACCACATTAATTAAAACTGTCTTTAGTATAGTCTGTTTAGTAATGAATTTTCCCCATTTTTAATTGTCAGAATCCAGCTTTATTTCACTCCAATTCTTGATATGTTTTTCCCAAGTCTCCCACTCTAAGTTGATACTTACTTTCTCTCACTCTTTTAAATTATTCTACAATCCTCGAGCGTCTTTTGCTGCCATTAAGAAGAAACATATCTAACTGCTCTTTATTTATGTATAATCTATTTTTTACTTTGACAGCTTTTAAGATCTTTTTCATTCTTTTTTTCAGTGCCTGTTATATGCAAATTGAACTTATCTTTAGTATTCATTTTGCTTCACATATCTGAGAATTACCATCTTTCATGAGTTCTGGGTATTTATCAGTTTTTATGTGTTTGTATTTTTATGTATATTTTTCATGTTTTCCCCTCATTTTCTCACAGAATTCCAATTATATCCATATTAGACTGTGTCACTCTACCATTCATTTCTCTTATTAATAGGAAAATAATTGGCACATTCATATTAGACAAATTCAAAGAGAGGTTGCATAAATAGTATCTATTAAAAGCTGAACAAATGAAAGGGAACCATGATGCATACAGCAACCACGTCTGGCAACAGTGAATCTGTTACCATTCCTAGGCCCTAAAGAACGAGGGGGTGGAGTGGTTCCCAGAACTCAAAAGGACAGAGAATTATGTATTGCAGACCACACCGAGATAAGCAGTGACCTTCTATGGAAAGAAAGCTAGACTAAGGCAATTTGCAGAGAGGTAGAGAAGATTAACTATCCTTACTTTATTATTTTTCCTCCCTCCAATGCTCTACCAGGGCTTTTATTAATTGCTCCCAACCAGAAGTGTAGGGCACGGGATAAAGTTCATACAAGTCGGCAGCCTGGGACAGAGACATGGGTGGAGTAAGACAAAAATGCATATAGAGAGGAGATAAGAAAGTACCTCTCAGTACGCTCTCAGTTTACATCTTTGTGTCTTTATGCTGGGTTCCACGTTACTTTTTTTTTATCACCCAGGTCATCCGTTACCTCTTGAGTTGTATCTAATCTTTTTTAAACATGTCCAGAGACTCTGATTGCAGTTTTTATTGTTTTACTTTTGTAGTTCTATATGATTTTTTAAATCCTTTATCTTTTTTATGTTTTAACTATGTAAAATAAGATTGCTTTATATATGTTTTTGATCGTTCCAATATATAGTCTTTGTAGAATGTGATTTTGCTTTGACTCTCTCGTGATTGTGATTTTTATTGTGGGCTTGTGTTTTTTGAAATACTGTCGGTAGGAATTGTCGAAGCCTGTGTTTAAATTGCTTTCTTTTAGATATGCTTGCAGTTGTTTTACCTAGGTGACAATGTTTTTGGGAGGAAGCCCTACCAATGTAGCTTGAGTGTGTTTAGCCCATATAAGAGTTGTGAAATTTGATCCCAAAATGCATATGATTGGAAATTCTCAATGAATATGTATTTTTTTTACTGTTTCATTCAGAGACTATGCTGAGACATACAAGTACTCTATGATCTTCCTCTGCAAAGCACATTTTCTCCAAGTTAACCACATGATACTGTTCCCTTTTGGGGACTCAGGCTTTATTTTCACGTCCCTGTTATCTCCTCCCACTCAGGCTTAGTCTCCTTTGCTCTATCTGTTCAGACCAATGAAGTTTTAACAGATTTTCTCAGGGCTAAAGCTATATTCCATGGTTGGTAATATCTTAGATTTTTTTAAATTTCTTATTTCTGACCTATAAGGAATTCCATTACATTCCTGCCCTTCTCATCTAGGCACTTATCATTTTAATATTTGTATTCAACATTTTTAGGGACACTAAAATGTCTCAGGATATCCAATCTGTCCTACCGGTGGAAATGGAAGTCCATATTTACTTGTTAAAACTCTGTAAATGTATTTAAGATTAAAAAAGAGAGAAATGGCTTAATTTCCATCTCTAAAATAAGAACTATACATTACACAAAATGGCCAAAAAATCTTTTAGTCCATAGTTCGTCTCTCACATTGGCCTTGTTCCACCAGTTTTGGTCTATCCTGAAGTATCACGGGGAGTCACAGTCCCTGCTTGTTAGCCTCAGTCACACAGGTGCTGCAACTCTTATTTTCACTCTAATGGTTGAAGCTGTAGCTTTTCTAATTATCCCACTCTCTCTGTGATGGTGGCTTCTAAAGTGTGATCAGGAAATCAACTAGATCAACATAACCCGGGGACTCTCATAAAAAATGCAAATTATAGGCTTACTTGGATTATGTTTAAGAATTGGGCCTAGAAATCTTCAAATTAATTAGGCTTGTGACCACGATTCACCGATTTATAAGATAAAAATTTGATATTAGCATCTTCATTCTCTTTCCTAGTAGGACCCTTGAGAAGGTGAAAGTAATCTTAACGTCCTCCTATATGAAGCAGAAACTTTTAGGAGCCCTGTGATTTTACTGTTTAAAATGATTAAGTATTTCAGAGCAACTCTAAATTTCTTTCTTTTTTATAAAACATGTGCATATTAGCTACACTTTAAAATTTAAAAGCTACAAAAATATCAATTATTTTACGTGATATTCCACTAGTTCATTTTTAAAAACATAAAAATCAGTGTAAGGTATAATAGTGGGAAAGATTTCAGCAGGGTATTAGTCCTTTTTCACACTGTTATAACGAAATGCCTCAGACTGGGTAATTTATAAGGGAAAAAGGCTCAATTGACTCACAGTTCCACATGGCTGGCTCCGAGGCCTCAAGAAACTTAAAATCACGGTGGAAGGCGAAGGAGAAGCAGGCACATTCTCTGCAAGGAAGCAGGCGAGTGAGAGAAGAGCAAACATAGGGGAAACTGCCCTTTATAAAACCATCAGATCTCGTGAGACTTAACTATCACGAGAACAGCATGGGAAGACCGACCTCATGATCCAATCATCACCTCCCACCAAGTCCCTCCCTCGACACCTGGGGATTACAGACCAGATTACAATTTAACATGAGATTTAGAGGCGGACAAAGAGCCAAACCATTTCAAGCAGGTAGGGAAGAATAAATGATGAGAAGTGAGGAGGCGTGCGAAAATATATCAAGGAAAGGATCAGACATGTGTAGCAAAGGCAAGGATGCTTACGCAGAATCAGAAGGACAATGAAGGACCCCAGCTGGAAAAAAAGAATCCCTGTTAGATTAAATAGAAGTATAGAAGTCAGGACTAGAAAGGTAAGTCAAGGCTAGACTGTGGAGGGACTTCTAGAGTCACCAGACCACTCGGGAATTTCAGGGTATGGAAGATACTGTGGATCAGCTGAAAAACTCCTAATCTCAACCCCCTTCTCACTTGTCTTATTTCCACTAAAGCCTACAAAGAAGATACGTGCTGACCATCCCAGCATCACAGTTAGATGTGGTCAGGTGAAACCGTTCTTGAAACTGAGACACCAATGGGAATCTCTGGGAAGTTTCAAGAAAAGCTTATGCTTTCCCATGAAGTGAGCAAATGGAAGTGTTACAGCCCCCTTTGGCTTCTTTCTCTTGTCCTGAGATTTACACAATGTCTTTATCTGTCATGGCCCATCTTGTGGCCATAAGACTTAAAACACCAGCAGGAGAATAGAGCCAGCATGCTAAGTTGGTGGGAGACATTGCAGATCAGCTGAACCAGTGCCAGCGGCTAATCTCTAACATTGATGTCTATCATGTGAGAAAAATATATGCTTGTTTAAACTGCTGTTGGTTGAGATTTCTGCTCTTTGTAGCCAGACAGGTTATTAATTATACCGAATGAATCTAGACAGTGTGACTTTTTTTTTCTTCCTTGAGACAGGGTCTCACTTTGTCGCCTAGGCTGGAGTGCAGTGGCACTCCACGGGTCACGTACATGGGCACATCATGGGTCACTGCAGCCTCAGTCTCCCAGTACTAAAGTGATGCTCTCACCTCAGCCTCCCAATTAGCCGGGAACACAGACACGCACTACCATGCCTGACTTGCCATTTATTTGCTTATTTTTTGTAGAATTGCGATCTCCACTATGTTGTCTAGGCTGGCCTCGAACTTCTGGGCTCAAGCGTTCCTCCCTCCTTGGCTTCCCAAAGTGCTGGGATTACAGGTGTGAGTCACTGCACCCAGCCTTGATGGTGTGACTTTTAATCCACAACATTAGTATGAAAGAAATATCATTTTCCCTTTGTTTTTTGAAATGCATATAAATGCTTCAATGCCTCAGATGTCTAACTGGTGGAGAATTCTACTTCAATCATGTTTGGGGGATGCCCTACTTCCACCTTTAGGATAATGCAAAACGTTTGGTGTTTTAAATAGTGACAAACATTAGAGGAAAGGACCTCATACATCCTTTGCTTAGTATTTGCCTATGATACACCTCTGTCCATGCTTCATTGTCAAACTTGGCCTTGAAATCTTTTGGCGTGGCTCCCACAGGTCTTACCGCTCAGTCCTCTTTGACATTCTTGAACACACAGTCCCATGTGTAGTCATGAGAAGCTCTGCATGGGATCAGATAGCTGAACTTAGGTATTTTCAAAATCCGGAAGTGTCTTTTCCAACTTTTAGGCATGGGGTAAGGCCTCTTAAATATTTCTAGGTCCAGCTATTTCACGTCCCCAACCAAATAACTCCTGCCTCTAAACCATTCCTTCTGAAACAATTCTCCCTAAAACCCCTTCAGTATGCATAAGCTTTGAAAACTTGGACATTAGTATAAATTGTATGGAAACTTCACATTTGGGCTTCACAGGGGGCAAAAGAAGCTTTGGTTACCTTCTTGGGATGAGGGAATTTGTGATAGAAAGGAAAATTACACAGAGCAAAGAGAAGAAAACACACTGTATCATTTAAAAAGGTTATTGTATCCCACCAGCGGGTAGTGAGTCATCAAATATTTTTAAGCAAATCAGTAGCATTTTTTAAATGATTAATTAGTGGTAGTACCAGCACAAATTAGGAAGGCTGACTCTTTTGTTTAGAGCCAAAAATAAGGTATCATTTAAAAGTGAATAATCTAAAATAATTTTGTAAATATGTGTTTCAGAGCCAAAAAAAAATGTTAATTGTATGCAAAAGACATACCAAAATATTATCACAGATGGGTGTTCTGATATACCATAGTTAAAACCTGGAAACTACTCAAATGTTAATGTACATGTGAATGGATGGACAACATGTAATATATTCACATAATGTGCTGTTACTCAGCAATAAAAAGGAATCAACTATTGATACATGCACTAACATGCATGGATTTTAAAGTAAGTGTGTTGAGGCTGGGCGTGGTGGCTCACACCTGTAATCCCAGTACTTTGGGAGGCCGAGGCAAGTGGATCACCTGAGATCAGGAGTTTGAGACCAGCCTGTCCAACATAGTGAAACCCCATCTCTACTAAAAATACAAAAAATTAGCTGGATATGGTGGTGGGTGTCTACAATCCCAGCTACTTGGGAGGTTGAAGCAGGAAAATCTCTTGAACCCGGGAGGCAGAGTTTGCAGTGAGCTGAGATCGCGCCACTGTACTCCAGCCTGGGCAACAAGAGCAAAACTCCATCTCAAAAACAAACAAACAAAAATAAATAAATAAATAAATGTGTTGAATGAAGGAAGGCAAATAAAGTATGTATACTGTATGATCCCATATACACACATGCATCACTTAACAACAGGGACATATTCTGAAAAACGCATCCCTATGTGATTTCATCATTGTGCAAACATCATAGGGTGTACTCACACACCTAAATGATTTAGCTGACCACACATCTAGGCTGTATGGTACAGCCTGTTGTTTCTAGGCTACAGATCTGTGCAGCACATCACTGTACTGAATACGATAGACAATGGTAACAAAATGGTAAGTACTTGTATATCTAAACATGTCTAGGCATAGAAAAGTCACAGTAAAAATATGGTATAAAAGGTAAAAAGTGGTTTACCTGTATAGGGCACTTACCATAAATCGAGCTTGCAGGACTAGCAGTTATTCTGGGTGAGTCAGTGAATATCAAGTGAGTGTTAAGGTCTAGGACATTACTATACACTACAATAAACCATAAACACTGGACACTTTGGCTGCACTAAATGTGTTAAAAAAATATGTTTCTTTCTTCAGTAATAAATTAACCTTTGCTTACTGTAGCTTTTATATTTTACTACTTTAAAGTGTTACAATCTTTTTGACCCTTTTGTAGTAATGCTTAGCCTAAAACATAAACACGTTGTACAACTGTACAAAATATTTTCTTTCTTTATACCTTTACTCCGTAAGCTTTTTTGTTTCTTTTTAAACTTTTGTGGTTAGAAACTAAGGCAAACACACACATTAGCCTAGGCCTACAGAGGGTTAAAATAATCAACATCACTGCCTTCCACCTCCACATTTTGTCACAGTGGGAGGCCTCTGGAGGTAATAACATGCACGAAACTGTCATCTCCTGTGATAAAAATGCCTTCTCCCAAAATACCTCCTGAAGGACCTGCGTGAAGCTGTTTCGCAGTTAACTTATTTTCTTAATAATTAGGAGGATACTGTAAAATAACAATAAAAAGTATAGTAAATACACAAACCAGTAACATACTCATTTATTATCATGATCAAGTATTATATATTGTACATAATTATATGTGCTACATTTTTGTAAGTCTACCAGCACAGCAGGTTTGTCTACAGCAGTGTCGCCACAAACACGTGAGCAATGCATTCTGCTAACAAAGTTAGGATGTCCATATGTCACTAGACAATAGGAATTTTTCAGCTCTATTGTGATCTTATGGGACCACCATCCTATATGCTAAATGACTAAATGTCCTAATGACTACAATGTCATTATAAGGCGCATGACTGTAAATATAAAATTATAGACAATGCAGGCTAAGCGACGGTGACAAAAAGCATACCAGCTGATTGGGTGGGACAATAGGAAAGTGTCAGAAGGATAAAATAAGGGCACAAGGAAACCTTCAGGGGTGACGGATGTGTTCCCCATTTTGATTATAATGACGATTTATTAAGTGTACACTCATGTCAAAATTTATCAAATTGTATTCCTTCAAAGTATACAATATATTTGGATGTCAACTACCTCATTACAGCTGTTTAAAGGGGTATTTTGTTTGTTCCTTTTTTTTTTTTAATAATCTGCACATAAGCTTTATAAACCTTAACTGTGTAAAGCTTATAACAATAGAAATAACAAATTTTAGAGAGTGAGGGAGGAAGTCAGGAGGTCATGTGCTGTACTAATTTATTTTATCTTTCATAGTAGGAAGTAAATTGATTCAGTCCAGAATTAAAACAAGTAGTAAGAAAAAAAGAGAGCCCCATAGTGATCGTCTTTTCTTCATTTAACTCAACATTATTTCACAGGACCACTGTTGTCTCACCTTAATTTGTTAATACATTTCCACTTACAGCCAATCTATATGTTTTAAGTAAGCATTTAATACGAATATTTTCCATCCTTAGTACTTTTAGGATTTTGTTCCCTAATTCATAGACTAAAGTTGACCCAATTCCTGCTTTATTTTCTCAGGACCTCTTTTATTTCCCTTCATTTTAAGTTAATTTGATTTCTTAAACTATCAGCAGAAAGGAAAAGGGGAGTTTTAGAAAACTTTGAAAACACAAGTCATTGTTGTTAATAATTACGCACAAATGAAGAGCTTCAATTCTGATCACTCTGGTAAAAGTTAGGCTGTAAAGGTGAATAAACCAGTCCCTACTGTGGATGTTATCATTTAGTAATACTGTTACATCTAAAACTGGTGTTTATTTTTCTGCTGCTTTTGGATTTACTGCTCTGTTGTATTCATAGGTGCTGAAAGTGATATACACACTGTTGGAAGGATTATAACAATTATTTAGGAAAAAAACACACAAATAAAAATGTAAAAACATTGGTCAAAATATTTCTTACGTAGAAAAATTTCTGGGGTTCCAAATTCACTTTTTGAAAAGGATCACTTTTACATCCTAGTGTGTCTTGATACTTACAACTTGTACTTAGTTCTTGTAATTCTCTCCTAAGTCATTAAAAAATTAATTCAAAGAGTGTTATTACTAATATATCTAAGGCATTTTGCTGGCTCTTGAGGCTATGAGGATGAATATTGTATGTTCCAGGCTTCAAGAGCTCTCGAACAAGTGAGTGAGCAAACATAACCACCCTAAAAGACAGACAACAGGCCAAGCTCAGTGGCTCACACCGGTAGTCCCAACACTTTGGGCGGCCAAGGTGGGAGGATCACTTGAGGCCAGGAGTTTGAGATCAGCCTGGCCAACCTGGTCTTTACTAAAAATACCAAAAAATTAGCCAGTCATGGTGGCATGCCTAGTCTCAGATACTCGGGAGGCTGAGGTGGGAGAAGTGCCTGAACCCAGGAGGTGGAGGGTGCAGTGAGTTGAGATCTCACCACTGCACTCCAGCCTGGGAGACCAAAAAAAAAAAAAAAAAAAAAAGAAAAAAGGTAGATAACATTGTCTTCCTTATACAGATAAGAAACTGAGACACAAAGAAATTAAGTAACTTTTCCAGAGCTCACACAGCTAGTAGTAAAGACTTTTACTTTGAGCTACCTAGTATAATTATAAGAAAGAGACTTTACAGTATAAAATGTACACCTGTAATTATTAGGAACCAAAGGCCAGAATATTTGAAATCAGCTTTATTCTGGAAAACTTAGGGTTTATTGATATAGTACGTATACTAGAACCGAATTAACATAATTACTATAAAAAATAGACAAAATGTTATAGGGGCATGAAGAAAGCAGTTAATAATACTTTAAAAACACATTCGTTAACAATTTTTAAACACAGGCAAATGTAAAGGTAAAACAAATAGCTCTAAAATCTCAGTATACAAATAATCTCAACTGACATTCAAAAATAAAGTAAAACAAAATAAAAGTAATATATGTGCATGATTAGAAACTCAAACAATGTGGATAGAAATAAATTTTTAAAAAGACCCTCACCTTCACTAACTTTGTTCCAAAGTAAACACTGTTAACAGTTAAAATGTCAACGTGTACAATATGTTCTATGAAAAGTATGTAAATATATACATCTACATACATATTATATTGGAATGAAAACAATAATACAATTATACACATTGTTCTGCATCCTGATTCTTGGATATTTTAATACATCTTGGAACTACATTTATTTCAGGACTATTTCATTGCTTTAAATACTACATAGTATTTTGTTTCATGGATAGATCATAATATAGAAGGAAGTGAGTCATTACTGCAAACACAGTTTATGGTGATTTGTACCTAAGAAGACTGAAATCATGTTTAATTGTATAAGAAGAATTTTTGCCATGCTTCTTGGTTTTCAGTGACACCCTACTGACTGTCCAGCAGATGGCGACATAACAACATGCCAGGAAATGCAAAGCAGAAAACAGGTGGCTAAGATGTATAAAGTCATTAATAGGGCTGTCTCTTTTCCATAGAGAGAAAAAAAAAAAAAAAAAATCAGAAATGACAATTTTGTCATGGTTTAAATATGATTCCAGACAACATAAGTTTATATGTGCTTCAGTAGTGGAAGTGTTACTTAAAAGTCTTGCAGAGAAGCAGGCACCATAGGAAATGGGTCAGAGGAAGGACCTGGGCCTTTATAGTGAAAACAGCAGCACTTTTGTTTGGTTGGTTTCTGTTTTCTTGAGACGAGTCTCGGTCTGTCGCCAGGCTGGAGCGCAGTGGTGTGATCTCAGCTCACTGCAACCCTCGCCTCCCGAGTCCAAGTGATTCTCCTAGCATCCCAACAGATCCTCCAAATGATTTTATGAGATCAGAAAGTCTAACTTACCCTCAGTTACAGATAAGAAAACTGAAGTGTTCATGCATTGCAAAGCCTTAATGTAGAAAGAGAACAGGTCTTCTCACTCCAAAATTTTGAGTTCTCAATATACCAGTTTATTTTCTGGGCGGACTATTGCTTTTGTTGTTGGTTTTTCTCACATGCTCATGCATGCAAACGGTAACATTTTTAAGTTAAGAAGAGGTAATACATTAGTATTCAATCAATCCAACTCATATTAAATCCCACCCAATTGAGACAAGAGGAAAGGAAAGAAAAAAAGGAGACATAAAGGAGAATCCAAAAGGACTATAGGGAAAGGTAATGAAGATGGAGGAGGCAGAAAAATGGAAGGACTGAGATGCAAATACATTTGGACAGACTTTCAATGGGGTTTAGAATCACTGCTAAATACTGATTACACACTATACATATTGAACTTGTTATTCATAGTGCAGAAAAATATTTCACCTGCTCTAATTCTTGAATGTCTTTATGTAGGGAATATATGAGATGTGTGCCTGTGTAAAATGTTTGAAAGATATATATTACAGTATTTGAAGTTAATATCACCCCGAAATGGACATGTCAAACTCCATTCTTCACCAGGTTGTGAATCCTATTTCTCATCTGCAAAACTGGGAATTTAAAAATGCAGCATTACTGTGAGCCTTAAATACAACTGTCACATGGGAGGTGCACAAATTGTTAATTTCATTTCAGCTGGTACGCAGTGCCTGTATACCATGGAATTAAAAGCTGTGCCTGTGTGATCTGACTCGTGTATTTCCTCCAGCCTTATACTGATTCATATTCTTCCTTCAGCAACAGCAACACGCTTCCAAGTCTTTGTTTTTTGTTGTTGTTTTGTTTTGTTTTGTGGATGTGTTTTTTATTTCACTTTGCTCTTTTCCTCATTCAACCTCTTTTTATGTGATTTGATTTTTTGTTGTTGTTGTTATACCTCAGCTTCCTGCTAAACTGTAAACACCAAGAAGTTAGGAACCATTCTTGGTACACCCCCATCCTTGGGTGCACAGCTCAGAGCACAGACACTAATATATTGCAGATATACAACTGAACTGTGTGATGTACATTATGTTAGGCAAATTAGTATGGCTCATTTGGTCAAGGGAACAGTTACCCAAGAGTTGAATTTTGTGTGGGAAAATAAGGTGACAGCTTCAAAGTAAAAATGTTTTCTAATCCCTTTTATTACCCCCTCTTAGAGCAGAAATTTTAGGAGCAGGGTGTCATCTGCCCACTTTATTCTCAGCTTAAAGCAGGTTAAAAGATGACATCCAATCACACACTAATTTGAGGCACTAAAGAGGCAGGATTTGCTTTAGATACCCACAAAACATACCAGAATAATTTGCAGACAAAGAAGCTTGAAATAGGAGATTCTTCAACTATACCAACTTCCTCCTTCTCAATATTATTTCTTCCTGGAAATGATGTTCATATATCTTGATGCATCTTACTTAAGCATAATAGACAAGTGTCACAATTAGATCATTCCAACTCTTCCACAAGAAAAGATACCTTTTAAAGAATATCACTGGGTAGATGCCAAACTACTCATTTCTGTAAGAGGAGATTGGACTAAGCATCTCTCATAACTAATTTGGTTGAATTTTAGAAAAATTCTTGAGCTTGCTTCAATAAATGAGAAAGTCACTTTGTAATTAGATTCTTATTTCTATTCAATATGAGGGTCATGCCATGTTCCCTGACCTGGGATGGAGAACAAATGAGCAAAAGGAATAAACCTCCGTCTTAATTGCCATTATCTTCTGCATCTCAATCCTCTCCCTAAATTTATTCATTTTGATTCCAATGTTTTCAAACAAAAGATAAATCACAAGGCTTATCTGCTTTACCTTCCCATAAATTAAACCAAAAAAATTAATGAACACATGCTGAGGTACAGGATGGCAGATTTTTTTTTACTCTAAAATATGAGGAAATTCTGGCGGGGCAAGGTGGCTCAGGCCTGTAGTCCCAGCACTTTGGGAGGCCAAGGTGGACCGGATCACCTAAGGTTGGGAGTTCGAGACCAGCCTGACCAACATGGAGAAACCTTGTCTCTACTAAATATAGAAAATTAGCCTGGCATGGTGGTGCATGCCTGTAATCCCAGATAGTCGGGAGGCTGAGGCAGGAGAATCTCTTGAACCTGGGAGGCGGAGATTGAGGTGAGCAGAGACTGCACCATTGCACTCCAGCTTGGGAAACAAGAGTGAAACTCTGTCTCAAAAAAAATAAATGAAAGGAAATTCTTAATGCTTAGGTTATAATTACCATTCCAAGACTGTAGTTGTTTTCTCTGTCTTTAACAGATTGTTACTATAAGTTGTATATTTACAAATTTCAAAGATATACAGTGATTAAAATGCAAATTCATTAGGACACTTATGATACCTTTAAAAGAAGGCTGGATAAAAAATAAATAGATTATTCTGAAATGTGTGAGATTTCTAGACTAAGACTGACGTTTCACCATATTATTCTAAATCTCCAATAACTGCATTAGTTTGGTGTTTTGTGAGGTTAGTTGACTCATTTTAAGTGACTAAAATCAGTTATTGTACCACAAGTTTTAATAAATGCTTTTCACAGGAATTATGCTACCAGGTGTTTCTGAATATGAAGCACATTGCTTAAGGAAATATCTCAATAGACAAAGCATAGGCTCTGGAGCCAGAAGTCTTGGGTTTGGGTTTCATCTTTTTAAATTTATTCTCTGAATAAACTGAAAATGTGCTAAACTTAATGAGTCAGAATGTACTCATCTAGAAAATGATTATCTTGAGCACTCCTCATCATTGCACATTGCCCTGTTTATTACATAATGTACAGAAACACTGAACAGAATAGGCTTTTTAAAGCTGTACCCTCATGCACACATACCCTAAAATGCTAATACTTGTGTAACTTGTCTTTATTTCATATTTTTTATATATTATCTGAAACAGATATTTTACAATAATTTGTGTAAGGCTTTTTAACACAAAACTTTTTCTTTGAGCTGGCTGTGGTGGTGCATGCCTGTAATCGCAGCTACTTGAGAGGCGGACGTGGAAGGATTGCTTGAACCCAAGAATTTGAGACCAGTCTGGATATCACAGCAAATGCTCATCTCTAAACAACAACAACAACAAAATAATAAAAATAAAACAAAGAAAACCTTTGAATTATTAAACCAAGAAAAATATCTATATCATGTTTAGGATATTAGGAAAATCGACATGATATTTAGCCAACTTTTGAGTGCCTACTATGTGCCAGGCACCTGTATTCCAGGTGCTCGAGAGAAACAGTGAACAGAGAGCCACATCTGCCTCACCGGAAGCAGTCAATAACTGTAGAAACAGAAGACGAAGTCGTGTGATAGGCAGTGAGGTGCTGTAGGATGGCCAAGAAGGCTTCCTGAGAGACGATATTTGCACCAAAATCTCAATGCTGAGGAAATGACAACCTTGCTCAAATTAGGAGAAAGAGAAATTGAAGAACAAGTTACTGCAAAGGTCCTGACAATGCAATTCTCTTTCACTGATAACAGGAAGAAAAGAAAGCTTGAATGTGGAAAGAGTCGCGAATCAAAGAGTGGAGAGAGAAGAGCTGGAAACGTGGGTAAGAAGCAGGTCATACACGCTGTTGAAGGCCTTATGAGCAGCTTAGATTGTATTCTGAGATTAGATGGCTCTGGGGTTTTGAACTGAAGAGTGATTTAATTGTATTATTGTATGTGTATTTCAGATTCGTAAACATGAACATGATATAAACAAAAAATGATGGATTGATGATGAACTGCATTGCTTAGTTATATTGCTTAATAATTCACAAACTGAGCTTGTTTATAACTAAAAACATTTTACTTTCTGAACGTTTAAGAATAAACATTTAGTCTTGTGGTTTCATCACAATTTAACAGTTGCTTATAAGGGAACACACATCAGACCACATGGCATTAATGTCCACGTAGTAATATGCATTTTCTCCTGTCTTAAAGATAATACCTAAAGTCTAAAAATGTGTACTTTCCCTTCCAGAAGGTGGAGGCCTTGGCCCAGCCCATGTTGAGTCCAAGTAAAGCCACGTGACAAGTACTCACAAGAGAATGTGAATAGAAGTGATGTTTGTTTCTTTTGGGTTAGGGCCTTAAAGATGCTGACAAGTTTCCTGCATTCTCTTTTTCCCCTTCTTCCACTGGAAAGCAAAGGCCAACCAATTCTGTATTTGTCAAGCAATACAAGTATTTACAGGCCATTTTCCAATTATCCAATTATCCATATTGGCTATGTTTCAGAAATGATTTTACGTGGTTTCGGAAGCAGATTTTTCGTTTGAAATACAGCTATTCTTAGCAGAAAGTCATGGGCCAATTTATTTGTCCTAAAATTGTACTGAAATACTGAATATATCTAGTGGAAAAGATAAGGAATACAACATTAATACATAGACGGTATGCAGCTATTCAAACCAGAGGGGACAGGGAAGCTACAGAACGGAATGACTCAGTTCCTTAAATTGCTGGATAGAAAAATGCAGCCCGTTGTTCAGTTCCCACCTATGAGTGAGAACATGCGGTGTTTGGTTTTCTGTTCTTGTGATAGTTTGCTAAGAATGATGGTTTCCAGCTGCATCCATGTCCCTACAAAGGACACAAACTCATCCTTTTTTATGGCTGCATAGTATTCCATGGTGTATATGTGCCACATTTTCTTAATCCAGTCTGTTACTGATGGACATTTGGGTTGACTCCAAGTCTCTGCTATTGTGAATAGTGCCGCAATAAACATACGTGTGCATGTGTCTTTATAGCAGCATGATTTATACTCCTTTGGGTATATACCCAGTAATGGGATGGCTGGGTCATATGGTACATCTAGTTCTAGATCCTTGAGGAATCGCCATACTGTTTTCCATAATGGTTGAACTAGGTTACAATCCCACCAACAGTGTAAAAGTGTTCCTATTTCTCCACATCCTCTCCAGCACCTGTTGTTTCCTGACTTTTTAATGATCGCCATTCTAACTGGTGTGAGATGGTATCTCATTGTGGTTTTGATTTGCATTTCTCTGATGGCCAGTGATGATGAGCATTTTTTCATGTGTCTGTTGGCTGTATGAATGTCTTCTTTTGAGAAATGTCTGTTCATATCCTTTGCCCACTTTTTGATGGGGTTGGTTTTTTTTTCTTGTAAATTTGTTTTGGACTCGGGAAGGGGAACATCACACACCGGGGCCTATCACGGGGAGGGGGGAGGGGGGAGGGATTGCATTGGGAGTAATACCTGATGTCAATGACGAGTTGATGGGTGCTGACGAGTTGATGGGTGCAGCACAGCAACATGGCACAAGTATACCTATGTAACAAACCCGCGCGTTACGCACATGTACCCTAGAACTTAAAGTATAATAATAATTAAAAAAAAAAAAAGAAAGAAAAAAAAGAAAAGCGCAGCCCGGCGAACTGAAGCACCCTCTTCACAGACCCTTTACTTCCATGAAGTTCTATTCAATTCCTGCCAGAAAACTGCTGCCCTCAATGAGCCGCTGCTCAAGACCACCATTCTCTGTCAAACCCGACTCCTGCTTTCTATCTTTCCTGGCACAGAACCCGTTGCCTCCCTTTACTGCCTGGAGAGTTGGGACTGGGGGATTGGAGATGGGGGAGAATGAAAATTTTCGTGATCATTTTCTCTGAGGGATTCCCCTGCTCCCCACTCAGTTCTTACTTATTAAGTGGCTTTTGTTTATGTTAGGAATAAAAAGCCATCCTGCCTGTCTTCTTCCTGCTAGCAATGGAGCCCTAGCTGGTCTTGTCAGGAATCACGTCATTAAATCTGACTGGCACATTGCAGAGGATGGTGGGGCTGAGAGATGACAGGTCAAGTTTTCGAGGGTACGTGTTCTGAAACTAAGGCAGGAGTTCAGGTAGTAAGAATCTGACAGCGAACAAAAACAGAAGTGGGCATTCTCCTTCCTGTTGAACGAGCTACTCATTCAGGAAAGCCAATGTTGAGACAGAGATTTAATAAGGACATGAACAAGCAGCTGAAAATTTAGGAAGATAACAAAGCCAATTCCAGAAGAAACCAAGCGTTGACAACAAACTGAGCAGGCGGAGGGAAACTGTCCAGATCTCATAGAGATGCTGGCAGTGTAGGTTAGGTTAGAGTTTCCGTTTGTAAAAAATTTCTCAGATTTCCATCATATCCTCACTGAACGGTTTCTATCCTAATCTCAAAGGGCCTAACATGTTCAAGGGAAAAGACATCAGGAAGGAGCAAGGAAGACATTAAAGGGGCACTGGGCAGGGATGATATCTCACCAGGGATTAATAATACCAGATGATAAAATGTGCCATTAATCCCTGCCACCAGATTTAATATTAGATTTCACTTAGTGTCTGGCACATAATAGTTGCTGAAAGCATGAGTGTTGTGTGAGTGAATAAATGGGTGAGTGGGTGATGATTGAATGAATTCGTAAATCAAAGTATAAATATTTAGCTTCCTGGTTATGAATTTTAGGCAGAAAAGTGAAGATGGAAGTATCCAGATTCATCTGATGATCTTCACTCAAAGATTTGTCTTCCTGCACCATCCTCCTCCATTTAAGAGTGATTATTCGAGAAGCACCTTGTGATGTTGAAAAATGAGAGTTGAACACTGACAAGCTAAAGATTACTGGAGATTAAGGAAAGTGCGTGGAGTAAGATTTCAAGTCGCCTGGAGCCAAGGATATAGTGAACCAATTGAGGACTAACACATACAGCAAGAAAAGAACATCTAATTTTATCTTCAAGGAGATGAAAGAAAGAAGAAGGAAGTTTTGGGAAAAAAAATCAAATACTAGATTTGATGTTAAATAAAAATCTCTTTGTAATTCAATGCCTACCCTACACTCACATTCCCAACCCTACTTTTTCGTTACCATCAATGCATCGACACCGTATTCCTTTTTCTCCACAAGAAATACTCAATATTTCAAGACAATTATGTGATAAATAAATTGGCCTATGACTTCTTATTAAGAATAGCTGTGTTTCAAAGAGAACTACGTTCCCATAATCACTTAATCTCTTGGAGCACAGCAAATCACCAGATAATTGAAATATGGCTGTAAAGACTTGTGTTTGCTTAATAAACACAAAATTGATTTTGTACTTATTTTAGGGAAAAACAGCAAAGGACAAAAAGTGACTATTTTAAAAAGAACGATTGCATTTAACACCCCCCAATTATCTAGCCATTTCGAATATCAACATTATCCCAGTGCAATTCATTTTTTCATACATCATTCTGTGTTACTGTTTTATGCCTTCATATTAGCAAAATATGAATTTGTTAAAAAAAAAAAAAAAACCTTTGATCTTTTAAAAAATCCCGCTGTAGCAAAACAATTTTTGAAAATGTATGGAGAACCAGAGTATTTTAAAGATATTTTTACTGCTTTTGCTAATAGCAAATTTAAAGGGATATTGGAGACACATACAAGCAATTTAACCGATGTATGTTAAATGCAATGGTGTTTTATGTTTTGAATTTACTTTATTGTCTCACCTGAATCTAGATCTTGGTCAGGTCAGTTCTCTTAGAAGACCTCTAGAGGGCGATGTCTCATTTAAATTATAACTGAAGGCACTCTAAGGTTCCTTTGGCCGTGGACCTTAACAAGTGAATCTTACTAAAGTGCCAGATAAGTAACCACTGCATATATAACTCGTCTTTCAGCAGACTGAAAAAAAATCTACCTAGCCAGCAAAGTCAAAACGAAATGCTTCCTTTGAGCCTACATTGAACCCCTTTGATGGTTTACACACATTCAACAAATTCTCAAAGTCATTGGTTTAACCACTCTTGGACGCACCCAGTTCTGAGTCCAGTTTTGTGTTCTTTTCTTTTCAATTGAAAGCTGTATGTCTCTTCTCAGCATCATGCATGTTATTTTCTCTTTCTTCCATTCTTACCAGTATGTCCCCATTTACAAAATAAAAACAATAATAATCAGAAATAGTCCTATGAAAATGTTCATTCTGTTTAGCCATTGATTGATCTTGCTCTAACCTTAACATTTTGTGATTATTGACTGTTGTTGCATATAACACCCCCCAATTATCTAGCCATTTCGAATATCAACATTATCCCAGTGTAATCCATTTTTTCATGCATCGTTCTGTTACTGTTTTATGCTTTCATGTTAGCAAAATATGAATTTGTTTAAAAAAAAAAAACCTTTGGTCTTTTAAAAACTCCCTCTGTAGCAAAACACATTTTTTTTTAAATAGAGACAGAGTCTCATTCTGTTGCCCAGGCTGGAGTGCAGTAGCATGATCTCGGCTCACTGCAACCTCCCTCCGCCTCCCAGGTTCAAGCAATTCTCCTACCTCAGCCTCCCGAGTAGCTGAGACTACAGGCAAACGCTGCTACACTGGCTAATTTTTTTTTTTTTTTTTTTAAGTAGAGATGGGGTTTCACCGTGTTGCCCAGGCTGGTCTCGAACTCCTGAACTCAGGCAATCGGCAATCCTCCTGCCTCAAGATCCCAAAGTGCTAGGATTACAGGCGCAAGCCTGGAGACTGGTTTTAGATTTTCTCGTAATCTCAAAACTGCATAGCTGGACTGAATGTTGTTATTGATCACAGGGCATCCGACAAATATGGATTCAAATTTTTGCGACGTCAAGCTAATTACTTAACCTCTCTAGGTTTGGTTTCCTCATTATTAAAATGAGAATAACATCTAACTCGAAATGGTTGTGGTGGAAATTAACGAGATGATGCAGTAAAGCGGTAAACACAGCATCTGACACAGTCAAAGCTAAATGGCAGCTACCATGATGTCTCTTTCTAAGTGTGAGCCCTGACAAGTTGCCACCCAAGAACTAATCTAACGTAATACCTTGAAATGCTCCTCTCTTCTCCTTTATTTCACCTGTTCCTTTGCAGTCTACATATATTCTTCAGGAGCCACCTAGAGTTTTTCTGTTGAAGAATTTTCCAAATTTCATGATCAATTTGAGTTGTCCATTCCCTTTGCTCCAAACAAACTCTACTGATCCTTCTGTTACAGCCTTGATGTATTTTTTATGTACCTGCACATCAGCATCTTCCAATAAGCTATGAAATTTGCAAAGTCAGAAACTGCATTTTATGCACTTGTGCCTTCCCAAAAGCAAAAGCATGGCACGTAGTCTGTACTCGATAAAGGTTTGCATGAAGGAATGAATGAATGACCCATGACTGACCTCACCTTGACCACATTTCCAATCTCATGATTCCCACAGTCCTTTCTTGAGTGGATTGCAAAATCAATCTGCTCTGCACTTTTCCCAGGGCGGTGGGAGGGACTGCTTATCTAGTCCCCTTTGATTTGGGGCCAGAAGGAATTGCTTTTGGGAAGATTGCCCTGCTGAAAACAGTAAACCTTTTACTCTACTACTTTTTCTTGATTTCCTTTTTCAAACTTTCTTTGTCATAGCAGGCTAATAAGGATTTAAGCCATGTTTCTGTGCCCACTAAATACTTCTGCCAAAGATCAGAAAGGAGATGCAAAATTGGAAATAGCCTTACTAGATTTCTGGCATTATGGATAATTAAATTTTTATGGTGTTATTTAAATTTTACAATTAAGAAACAGAAAAGAACTGCCCATGGCTGAAAAAAAAGTTGCAGTACTCTATGAAACCCTATTTTTCCACTATAGCAAAAATAATCTGACCAATGTGTTTTTAAAAAAGTCATAAAAGATAATGGCAGTTACATGGCATTTTGAAGATTAAAGGACAGATTGATTTTTATTTTTGTTTTTGTGTTTTTATTTTTCAAGTGAAAGTTGTCTGCTTTAGTTGATAAGATTCAATTATTTAGCTAAATAAAAAACATAATCTCTACATTCCTGTGTTCAAATAAAATCTTCAGTCACACTTTTTAAACAACTGAGATAATAATTACCTCTTATATCTCGGACCTACCCTGAATGAAATTCAAATGCATTATTTGATGGAATCGGTCACATTGAAGTACATCTCGGCCAGAATTTAATGATGGCTTGGAGACACTGGAGAAGTTTGACAGGAATTTCATGTGTCTAAAAGGTCTGGAAAAAATAACGTATTCAAGGAAATTTCAAAAATTGGGATTAATTTTCAAGCAGAAAAGAATTTTGTAAGAGTAGGATAATAAGACATAATAGGATACCGTCAAAACATAAAGTGTCACTAATATATAAGGCTTCCTCACCAGCTGTCTTCACTACTATAGAGACGGGCACATGCTTACCTGCCGTCTTGGCCCAGGCAGAAGCCCAGGGAGCACCTTCTCCTATAAGGAGCTAGTAAAGCTTATTGATTGTCTCAGCGTGTGCCTGCAAATGGACACTCCATAATGAGCAATGATTTAATCTTCTATAGATTTAGTTCCAAGTTTAAAAAATAATTTTGAGTTAAGGTGCTTTGGGGGCATCTCGCCATTAACCCACACACAACCAGCACATTCTAACACTAATTTGCAATCCTAGATGTCACACGTGGAACACATCTTATGAAGAATTAGCTTCATCTTCAAATAAGAAGTAAAGTTCTTGGCATGTTCTCTACAGATTTCAGAAGCTAACTGCACTCTCAGATGGTTAGTTTGGGCCATATTTCATAATTCAAGCAGATTATCTTCATTAGCATAGTCTTTTCTTCTCTCCCTTTCTCTTCTTTCCTTCTCTTTTACCAATTCTCAATGTTTTCTCTTGTTTCTCTTATTAGTACATAGTTATGTAGAAAAAGCTACAAATTCCACAGTAATTGGCTCTCATTGATATTACCCCAAATTATGTTTTTCCATACCACACAAAAATTGGGAATTTGATACAACTGAACTAAAAGAAACACAAAAATGCAGTTAATAAGTGTTAGTCTAGACTAGCTTCCTAGAGCACTCCCTATTTTTCCCCATGCTCTGACGATCTGGTGTTTATGTGACATTCACAGATTTGGGGCCATTTACAATTATCTTCTATGTAATAAAAGTAAGTTACGTTAAACATTCTAAAGCAAATTAAAAGGATCAGAATCAGAAAGTAATCTTGAGTGAACACTGGATGGTATGCATTTTGTAGTTGCCTATTAACAAAATTATGTGAGATTTGCTTAAGTTTTCCATAGAGAGAGCAAAAATGGAAATTGTGTGACCAGTCAAAAACAAGGAAGTCAAATAGAAGAAATCAAGAGGGGACTCGGGACTACATAATGGCTTACCAAGGCATGCTAACCAAAATCAGTTTCAAAAAGTAACATCTTGATTCAAGGGTACATTTAAAATGCCTAGAAACTCAAAAGTCAAAATTTAACACAAATCTACTTTTTTTAATGAAAAAGTAAATATATCTACTAAGAGTCTCCATGTTCCTTCACTTAGTCCCTCAGAGATGTAGAAGTTCTTGGGGTGCTTTCAAGTTCATGTCTCTAGAGTGACATGCTGTGAAAGTTATGATTAGCCAAGCAATAAAAACGTGCCAATTCATTTTGCGTAATATTAGCGTTCTAGAATATAAAGATTGCCAAAAATATTAACATATTGCTACAAATAATCTCGAATAATAAACATCATATTTCTTTAACTTTGATACAAGTTAATTCAATAAAAATTACTCAGGTTAACATAATCTGACATTAAGAAATGACAATAAATCAAACATAATTATAAAACTTAATTTATGCTGGGGATGTGATTTATCACTTGAAACCACTGAATATTCCCAAAATGAAGTGAATTGAAACCTCACAATATTGAGTAATTATTTAATGTTAACAAAGAACAGATTATATTCAGATCTTGTGCAATTTACGGTGCATGTGATATTTATTAGTATTTGGCTGGCTAAGTCTATAATTCTTCCAATTTTTGTTTAACTAAAATTGTTCTGAATTGAGTTTAGTGAGCAAGATGAGTTCTCATTTTATTAACAAAGTTTCCAGCACTTAATAATAAAAATTGGTGATGTAATTTTAAAAATATCTTTATTGCCTAGCAATGAGAAAGAACATGCAACTAAGATAAATAAATATCGGCTGAGGCACACTCCAGAAAATTACCACAATGTTTTTCTTTCATCAATTCTAAATCCATTAGTCTTTTTTTTTTTTTTTTTTTTTTTTTGTAATCAAAGGTAATAGCACTATTTCTTTTTTTTTTTTTTTAATTATACTTTAAGTTCTAGGGTACATGTGCACAACGTGCAGGTTTGTCACATATGTATACATGTGCCATGTTGGTGTGCTGCACCCGTTAACTCGTCGTTCGCATTAGGTATATCTCCTAATGCTATCCCCTCCCCACTCTCCCCACCCCATGACAGGCCCCAGTGTGTGATGTTCCCCACCCTGTGTCCAAGTGTTCTCATTGTTCAATTCCCACCTATGAGTGAGAACATGTGATGTTTGGCTTTCTATCCTTGCGATAGTTTACTCAGAATGATGGTTTCCAGCTTCACCTATGTCCCTATAAAGGACATGAATTCATCCTTTTTTATGGCTGCATAGTATTCCATGGCATATATGTGCCACATTTTCTTAATCCAGTCTATCACTAACGGACATTTGGGTTGGTTCCAAGTCTTTGCTATTGTGAATAGTGCCATAATAAACATACGTGTACATGTGTCTTTATAGCAGCATGATTTATAATTCTTTGAGAATATACCCACAATGAGATACCATCTCACACCAGTTAGAATGATGTTCATTAAAAAGTCAGGAGAATGCTGGAGAGGATGTGGAGAAATAGGAACACTTTTACACTGTTGGTGGGACTGTCAGCTAGTTCAACCACTGTGGAAGACAGTGTGGCGATTCCTCAAGGATCTAGAGCTAGAAATACTATTTGACCCAGCCATCCCATTACTGGGTATGATAGCACTATTTCTACACATTTGGACAAAAGTATACTTTTCATCATGTTTATACTTTCTAATATTACTTAGCAGAAGTTAGGTGTCTTAAAAATATGTATGCATTAAATCAATTCATAATAATTAAAAGCTTTCCAACACACCTAATATTTAAGAAATTCTATTCCTAGTTAGTAGTATTTGAACTTTACTTCTTAAGTTTATCAATGAGATACATAAACCATACATGACTTTTAAAAATTAAATATTTCTGAGGAACATCCACTTCTGCGTTCAGAAGCAAAAACCATTCTGAATTCCTCCAGCAGTCATCTCCGTCATTCTGAATCATGTGTTTATACTGATTTTTATTGGCTTATTGGATGAAGGTATCACTTATTGACTTTGAGATATGATAGGGAGGAATTTACCTCACTGAAGCCACATTTTTTGCTCTTTATTCCCAATGACTATTTCATTGTTTATGGATGCTTCCCTGGTTACCATTGCAAATTTAATTAACTGACATAAACCACCTATTTTTGATTCCTTAGTGACAGTATCTCTTTTACTTTTTGCTGAAGAGTAAGAGAGATCCTATCTTTTCCTCCTTTCTCCTACATCTTCCATATATAATATGTCATCTATGGATTTACTTTTATATCATCAGATTTGGTAATATTTATATTCTGTTTTGGGTTGATTTGCAGAACTAAAAAATTTTAAAATTATATTATTGTTGATAATGTTCACTCCAGAGCCATATAGTGTGTTGATAATGCTTTCCTCCTTTACAGGCCAAATGTCAAAACTTTTGTGCTTCTTAATAGGACATATATTATGCTTTTGGGGGGTTAAGCTTCATTTACCTTTATCTTCTAAAGTTTTCTAAAGTTTTCTAAAGTTTCATCTTTCTCCCCCCACTCCCAGAAAGGTGCTTCCAGATGATTCCATTTGCTCTCTTCATTTTGGTGCTCTGAGTCTATGCCTAACATTATCTAGGATGTCCCATTATTACCTCTTTGGGTTAGATCCACCCACTGTTTCCTGAATCCCTTGTCTTTCTCTTACTTGGTTTCCTAAAGCTTTTCTCAAAAAACTTCAAAGAGAAAGTGTGTGTAACATAAACATTCTGAGATTATGAATATCTGAAAATGACTTTACTCTGCCCTCAAACTTGATTAGTAGTTTGGCTGGGTATAGAATTCTAGGCTAGAGGGTGTGGTGGCGGGCACCTGCAGTCCCAGCTACTTGGGAGGCTGAGGCAGGAGAATGGCGTGAACCCAGGAGGCGGAGCTTGCAGTGAGCCGAGATCATGCTACTGCACTCCAGCCTGGGCGACACAGCAAGACTCTGTCTCAAAAAAAAAAAAAAAATCTAGGCTAGAAGTAATTTTCTGCTCAGAATTTTAAAGGTGCCGTTGCATCAACATTTAATAATCAATGTTGCTAATGAGCAGTCAGGCTAATATTGCCTGGGGTTTGCTCCCTTCAAAGTTATCTGCTTTTTCTCTCACAAAACTTCATACAACATCATTTTATGTAACTATGTTCTTCACTTTAAAAATATTTTTCATAGTTTGAAATTTCATAGTTTGAAATCCTCTACATCTCTGATGTGGACTGAACGCTGTGTCCACCCAAAATTCACAACCTTGAAATCCTAATACTTAATGTCATAATATTAGGGGGTGGGGCTTTGGGGAGGTTATTAAGATGGAGCCCTTAGAAACGGGATTATTGCCCTCATAACAAGAGATACCGAGGGGTTATTTACAGAACTATGAGAAATCAATGTTTAAACCACCCACTCTATGGACTCTGTAATAGCAGCCCAAGCTAAGACAATCTTTTGTCTTTTCTGTCAATATTTCTAAGTCTCGTGTCTCTTTGTCCTACATTCTGAGAGGTTGCCTTCATTTATTTCCCAAGTCATCACTTTAACTTGTAAATTACAGTATTTTTATTCATGAGCTCTTTCTTGTTCCTTGATTATGTTCCCTAAAAAGTACTTGAGGATACATTATGTGTCAAAGCACATTGATCTTAAAAGGCTTGTACTTTATTGCATGCAAATGATACCTCAATGAAGTTGATTTTATAGCTAGAAACTATCTACTTATTTCTCCCTTTTAAACTCTCTCACTTTCTCTTTATTCTTAAAAATATTTTCCTGGTGATCTTTTTCTTCTATCTGTATCAACCTTGTGCTTATTCTCTCATCCAGTATTAAACAACTTTTAACACATAACCCAAATTATATTAGATGTCCCCAAGAATCAGATCTACACACCTGGCTATACAGCAGAAGTTCTATTTATTGTCTTTCTCCCTGACCATATTCATGAATTATGTCTCTTATTCATCAAGTGTTAATAATACGATTTTTGTTTGTTTGTTTGTTTGTTTTGAGACGGAGTCTCGCTCTGTCGCCCAGGCTGGAGTGCAGTGGTGCGATCTCGGCTCACTGCAAGCTCCGCCTCCCGGGTTCACACCGTTCTCCTGCCTCAGCCTCCCTAGTAGCTGGGACTACAGGCGCCCGCCACCATACCCGGCTAATTTTTTTGTATTTTTAGTACAGATGGGGTTTCACCGTGTTAGCCAGGATGGTCTCGATCTCCTGACCTTGTGATCCGCCCGCCTTGGTCTCCCAAAGTGCTGGGATTACAGGCGTGAGCCACCGCGCCCGGCCTGTTTTTGCAGTTTTGAAAGTGCCAAACCCTACCCTGCCCTCGTGCCTCAAGACTTTCTGCTACCTCTGCCTGGAACTCATTTCCTCTGGCCATCTCTCACCTGACTCCTCATCATTTAGGTATTCCCTATATACCTCATCTCTTCAAACAGTCCTCTGTCAAGCCGTTTTTGCCTTGCTATAAAGATATACCTGAAGCTGGGTAACTTATAAAGAAAGGAGGTTTAATTGGCTCACCGTTCCACAGGCTGTATAAGCATGGCACTGGCATCTGCTTGGTTTTGAGGGAGGCTTCAATGAGCTTTTACTCATGGTAGAGGGCAAAGCAGAAGCAGGCACATCACATGGTGAGAGCAGAAGCAAGAGAGAGAGAAGAAAGATGCCACACACTTTTAAACAGCCAGATCTTGCTAAACCATTCACGAGAAATCTACCCCCACAATCCAGTCACCTCTCACCAGGCTCCACCTCCAACACTGGGGATTACAATTCACCATGAGATTTAGGGGGAACAATGTCCAAACTATATCAAGTCCTAACGTGACTACATTATGTAAAGATCTCAATGTACTTCTCTACCTTTACATTTTCTATATAGCACTATCTAAAATAATCTTGGCTGGGTGTGGTGGCTCGTGCCTATAATCCCAGTGCTTTGGGAAGCCAAGGCAGATGGATCACCTGAAGTCAGGAGTTCGAGTCCAGCCTGGTCAACATGGTGAAACCCCATGTCTACTAAAATACAAAGATTTTCCAGGTGTGGTGGCACTCACCTGTAGTCCCAGCTGCTTGGGAAGCTGAAGCATAAGAATTGCTTGAACTCGGGAGGCAGAGGTTGCAGTCAGCCAGAATCATGCCACTGCACTCTGACCTAGGTGACAGACTGAGACTCCATCTCAAATGAATGAATGATTGAAGGAATAAATAAACAAAATAAAATAATCTTATTTCATTTTCTGTTTCCCCTCAGCAGAAAAAAGCCTCTATCAGTTGGGTTTTCTTTATTGACACACATATTTTGTAACATGCTTGTATATCTGCATTTTATCAGCTTCCACCCCCAATAATACCTATATTAAACAACAGATTGCACAATCCTGATTTAAAAACAAAATATCTAGACAGAGCATGAATAGGTTTTGAAATCAGAAAATGGGAAAGGCCTTTGCAAGAATTCGGGTTCCCCATTTACTGAGCATCTGTGGTCTAATCAGTAAGATGAAGATTACAATATTTCCTGTGGACGAGACTCTTTAAAGAAATGATACGACTGTTTTCCTAGAACAGAAACATGGTAGATGCTCAATAAATTTAAATCATCTTTCCTATCATCATGTATTCATTCCAAAAATATTGACAGAACACTTGCTGTCCATCGTATTCTTGACAATTTTGAATCTCCATGAATATTCCTAATGCAGGAAACTTAAAACCCTCCAAGAAAATCCATTCCATTGTGAATCAACACCAATGTTAGGATGTTTCATTTATGTGAATGGGGTATTTGTCCTCTCGTCTTCACAGAGTCTTCTATATGGCAGGCTTGCAACAACATTCATCTCTTCTTCTTTGCTCCAGCTTAACTGTCCCCACTTGTCATAAGCAGTCCCCAGATGACACAGCTGTTATTTTCTGGCTGAATTTCTGTTTGTCAGTTTTCCATGTAGTGCTTATTGCACAGAACGCCACGCAATTCCCCAAGTGTTTTCACACTGGGGCATACTGGCAAGAGACGGTCATCTCCTGAGTTTATTTTACTCATCATCACATTAACTTGCAATTTTTCAAGTGGCATCATATGAAGATTCATGTTGAGGCTCCTTAATCTTACCACATATGTTTCTGTGAAATAATATTACCTTCATATTGAACTTTTGCAGATGATTTTTTCGCTTAATTCAAGATTACAATGATTCTTAATACATTTCAGACAAAAGGAATTTACCTATATCCTATGCTTTCAATATTTTAATGATTTTTTTAATGGGCACCAACTTTTAACAGTAGGGAACATTCTCAACTTTTTCCCCTGAATTTGAATAGTGCGAAATGCTAACCATTATGTAATTCATGTTTGCCTTCATCTCTACTCATTAAAAATGAAGTTTTGAAAATATTGACATCTGGGCTTTATGCACGTATACTTGTACCATCTGGTGGATGTTATTTCCTTGTGGAATAAAAGAATTACATAGTATTTTAGGAAGGCAAATTTGGCACACATAGCCATACATATGGAAGAAAATGAAAATAACAAATTGGTCAGTTAATTCTAAATCTGAATTTATTAACAAGTAAGTCATAGATGCAAACATCTGGAATGTATAGCCACTGGAGCAAATTTAAATCTAATTATTTAAAACATCCTTATTTTATGTCCATTAAAATTAATATTTTGGCAGAACAGACTCTCATATTTTATATCTATATTACAAATTCAAATTATTATTTTATCAGGATAATTTTATATTCCAATTAGACCATTCTGAACATTCAGTACCTTATAGGACAGAATTTGTTCTAAGGAGAGGAGGACTGTGTCAGTGTTTAACTGAATCAAATTTTGTAAGAATAAGTATCCCTAGAGAGAGATTGAACTCACCTTCGTAATGTTTTTCTGGTTTTCCTTAGCCCCTCAACCAAAGCATCCATATATAATGATTTTGCAATACAGTCACCTAAAGTTTATTTGGAAAACTTTGAAAAATAAATTTATTAAATTACGATGGATAATTTTTGTTCAACCACTATGCATCCCCTCAGTTTCTGGTATGAGAGTTTTATTTCCTTAGGCTAACTTTATCTGCCTCACTTTTACTCCACATTCCATATCTCCAAAACATGGCAATGTAATGCTTCCCGAACTAAGGAGTTTATCTCTTCCTTTCAGCCACCAGGTACACAGAATGGCATTGATTTAAGTTGGAACAATGCATGTTATCCCTACCACCACTTTTACTGAAACGATAGAGAAAAACAGACTTATATGTTTACTGAGCTTATTGACCAAGGAGGATATAAGGCCAGAAGTATGGAAGATTATTTTCGAAACGACTTGGAAATAGTTACCTTAAAAGTGAAAGACTACAGGCTATGAACTGAATGCTTGTGGCCCCAGACAATTCATAGGCTGAAATCTTCATCTTCAGGTGGTATTTGGAGATGGGATCTTTGGGAGTTTATGAGCTCATGAGGAGGGAGCCCTCATGATAGGATTAGTGCCCTTATAAGAAGAGACATCAGAGACTTTGCTTAGTCTCCTCGAGCTCTCTGCCATGTAAGGACACAGCAAGAAGACAGCCATCTACAAGCCAGGAAGAAGGCCCTCACCAGAACCAAGCCATGCTGACATCTTCATCTCAGACGCCACAGCCTCCAGAACTGTGAGAAATAAGTTTCTGTCATTTGTTTTTGTTTGGTTTTTGTTGTCAATTTTTTTTTTTTTTTTTTGAGACTGAGTCTCGCTCTGTCACCCAGGCTGGAGTGCAGTGGCGCGATCTCAGCTCACTGCAAACTCCGCCTCCCGAGTTCACGCCATTCTCCTGCCTCAGCCTCCCGAGTAGCTGGGACTACAGGTGCCCGCCACCACGCCTGGCTAATTTTTCATATTTTTGTATTTTTTTAGTAGAGACGGGGTTTCACCATGTTAGCCAGGATGGTCTCGATCTGACTTCCTGATCTGCCTGCCTCAACCTCCCAAAGTGCTGGGATTACAGGCATGATGAGCTACCATGCCCAGCCACAAGTTTCTGTCATTTAAGCCAGCCAGACTATAGTATTCTGTTATTGCAGCCTGAACCAACTAAGATACCACATTCAGAAAATGACAGCAGACAGATAGACAGAGACACATGTATAGAAATATTGTTTAATCATCTGGATCTTGCTCTGTCTGAAAATCTATTTCTGATCTTTTCAGTTTTGTGAGCCAATAAAAGCTCTTTTTTCTTTATACCATTTTTAAAATTAAGATTCTGCCCATGTACAACAGAAAGATAGTGATTAAAGCACATTTTGAGCTCTCAAACACTCCTGCCATTTCTCTCAAGCCCTAGACTCACATTGGAACAACATTTCAAGGACAAGCAACTAAATGGCCATTAATAGTTGTATATAGTTTTCACCCTTCTCAAAAAATATGCGTAGTAAGGAAATGTCAAGATGAGTGCCAATTTAACTATGTTCCACTAATTTCAACAGCAATGGAACAAAGCTATAGTACTTGTAAGAAAAAGACAATATAAGCAATCTATAAATGAATATTTCAACTACAGCAGTAGTCAACAAACTATGGTTCATGGAACAAATCTGGCCCACCTCCTGTTTTTGTAAATAGTGTTTGTGTAATATAGCCCGACGCACCCATACTGCCTGTTTTGGTGTTACAATGGTAGAGTTGAGTGGTAAACACAAAGACTCTATGACCTGCAATGTCTGCAGTATTTACTATCTGGCCCTTTACATAAAAGATTGAAGACCCTGCTACTGTGCACCACCAATTAAAGTGTGCACTATAAAAGTGATCAAATGTGTCCATTAACAGCCCATAAGCAGCATTTGCCTGATCTCTGGATCCCACAAATCAAAACTAGATTGAAAGTGTGAGTTTTTAATAGCATCCAAATCTGTCATATAAACATTCAGTAGCCAGTTATTAGCAATGTGGATAACTCTTCACCTGTATGTTTTTGGACACACAATTTAACTATTTCTCAATGTTCCTTCTAGTTAGGTGTGGCCATGTGACTGAGCTCTGGCAATAAAATGTGATGCGAAGTGATGTGCACTGCTTAACCCTTCAAGACTGGCCCATAAACCCTTCTCACTGATGGGATTGTCACCTTCTACTAGCTTGTTGCAAAATGACTGCAGGGAACTTGCAAGCAACATATTTAATAAGCTACAACCATAACGTGGAAGGAACATGGACTCCTATATCCCCAGTTGAAGGAGAGTTACCCAGATTAGGAAAACCATTTGGGACTTTATGTGTGAGATAAATAAATTTTTCTCATCTTTGAAACATTCTACATTTTTAAATTTCTAAACAATTAGTGTCACCTTAACTAGTACAGAGTAAAAGTATTCAAGCTCTTAAATTTTTTTCTCCTGGTCATCTTTGCAAATATTATTGTTATGCTCTCAGCACTAGGATGGAAAACTTCGCAAGATAAATGAATGAATAAATAAATAAGCAACCAAAATGTTTTCATATTTACCTTCAAGTGAAGAGTAAGGTTAACCTAGTAGGTTTTATCTTTACCTTTGTTTATAAAATGTATATCTCACCTAAAAATTAAGAACACTTAATTTAAGAGATCTATTTTTGTTTATGCTTGGTAAGCTATTAAGCATTAGTGCCATGGAAAGTACATTTTCCTACAGGTACTATGGAAAGTAAATTTATGATTACAAAAAAATAATTAACATATTTTAAAACATTCAATTACTACACAGTTATTATTTCAGAGCATTCTCTGTGATCCCAGTGTTTCCTCTATATATTGACTAATCTTTTATCTTTATCTTATTATCATATAACAAAGAAAACACTTTGGAATTAAGAAATAGAAATAAAAGAAAGAAACATCACTACCTGCTTTTCCATTCACTTTTCCTGAGAACTTATTTTACAGGCAGCCAGGTTTGGAAAACAGATTTCCAAACTCCAACATAAAGTCATAAGACTATACATGTACAACAATTTTCCCTCTCAGAAATACTGACCTCTTAGCAATCTTTATTTGTAGGTTAAACATCCCAGGTACACGTATGTTGAACCATAGGATGGTTAATTTTATATGTCAAATTGAATGGACCACAAGATGCCCAGATATTTGCTTAAACATTCTTGGTGCACCTGGGAGGGCGTTTCTGGATGAGACTGACAGTTCAATCAGTAGACTGAACAGACTGCCCTCCCAGTGTGGATGGGCTTCATTCAGTTCTTTGATAGCCTAATTAGAACTGAAAGGCTGAGTAAGGGAGAGTCTGCTCTCTCTGCCTGACTGTCTTCAAGCTGGGATACTGGGCTTCTTCTATGTCTTGGAATGGAACCTGCGCCATCCGCTTTCTTTGGTCTCCAGCTCACTGACTGCAGATATTGGGACTTTCCAGCTTCCACAACTGCATGAGCCAATTTCTTATAGCAAATGAATCTCTCCTCCCCCTTTTGGTTATGTTTCTGTGGAGAACATTGACTAATATAACAGCTAAAACAATGGTCAGTTACTTAAATTTGTATTTTAATAATCACATCAAGTTCATTAAGAATAAAAGTAAAGGGATGGAAAAGTTTTACTGATATTTCAAGATATCAAAGTGCAATATTGTATGTTATTTAGCAATTGAATCCAGGACATGATATAGCACACGGTCACAAAAATGTAAACTTTTATGGTATCCAAATTCACCATATGAACATTTAGTGCCAGCCATTTCAAATGAGTTTTATAAACTCCAAAACCAGAAAAAAGGAAATGTGCTTTTTTTGAGGTTATATGTATGGTTATACAATCTAGAACTCCCCGCATCTTTTGTATGTGAGGGGATAAAAGGTTGAAAAATACTTATTACATAAGGGGTTTGAGAAACTTAGATCACTGAGAGTTTTATCCCAGGACTTAATTCTTTTTACTTGTGTACTTTTGACAGTAAATCTGTCTATGGTACCAAGATACATCATGACTCTCAAACACATTGTTTACAGAACAGGCATAGATGCATTCGTGAATAGACCATGAAAATTTGTGTATGGTTGTTTTCTTCTATGACTCTTATGCTTACTTTACTTGTGGGAATCTAGAAAAAAGAGCAACTTAAGGAAGTGTCCAAACATGTCCCATTGATAGTTCTCCTGGGAAATTTTCTGCTGTCACCACAGAAAATTCTCCCCTAGGAGACTGAGCCCATACACTATCAATCTTCGAATTTTAAGGTATATAATAATTATGGGGATATTAAATATTTGCTTCCATATATCCACTTTCAGATAGCCTTTTCCCAGATATTTTGATTCAGTGAGCCTCAGATATGACCTAGGCCTCTATATTCTAACACACACAGTAAAATGGTTCTGACACAGGAGGTGGATGGCTTACGTTTTGAGAAACCACCACATAAACTTTCTTGCTTTCAATGTGATGAGTTTTCCTGTCTGGTTGTATCAGTTAACTTTTTCTGAGTAACAACAACAACAACAACAACAAAAATCTAAGTACATATAAAAATAAGCATTTGTTGATCACATGGCTGAAATCAACTGCGCTCTACTAAGCAGCTCTGCAGATAAAGACTGGGTTTGCTTTCCTGTCTAGGGGTAGGTTGGCTGATCCGCTCCTCTAGGCTGGACTCAGCTGGACTCAACTGGACTAGCCATGTCCCCAGGATGATGGCAGAAATGCAGAAAAGCACATGGAACAGCCTGGGTCTCTAGAGGCCTAGGCTCAGAACAGACCGGCTGCCACCTCCATCTAACTCTATTGGAAAAAGTCAAGTCACATCGTCAAACTCAGATTTACAAGCCCAAAAATTATTTTCTGCCCTTTCAGTGTGAGGAACTGCAAAGTAACTGAGTGAAGGGTATAGACACAAGGAGAGGTTACGAGTTAAGGCATTATTGCAATCAGCCCTTAGAAAGTACTGAAACGCAAGTACAGAAAGTGAGCGGTATCCCCATGAACTTTACTGTGGGGAATACGGCCTGTGAATACGCTGATTCAAGACCATTTCTAGAATTTACATCCAACAGGAATGGTGCGTTATACTCCATTCTGTCAAGATACTTATTTCAAGCCTAAGCTGTATCTCCTACACAGTGAACTACATATAAATTGCCGTGCAAGCTCACATGAGTGTAAATACAACTTTGCAAATTTATTAATCTAATATAGTGCTATGTATCAGATACTTCTGAGTTAAAGAAGATATCAAAGGAATTCAGGCAAAAAAATAAAATGCATTATATGAATTTTAGGGCCCCAAATAATAGTCAGGAACAATTTAAAATATCACCCATTTGAAAACTGATAACTTCTCATGTGGAAAATATTCTTGATTAAGAGTACACATTTCAGAATGCATGATATTCTCAAAGTATGCTCAAGGTTAATGCACCTATAACTATGATAAAACAGAATTTTGTGTAGAGAGAACATATATGTTCACAGCAGGACTTGCAATGCAAATCTAAAACATAATTTTATAACCTTTCCTTGATTGATAAGATTATAGATAGATATAACTGTAGCTCATCTTTGCTTATTTATGAAATATATTAAATAAAGACTTTGATCAATAACAATTGCACATATATATATATATATATATATATATATATATGAAGGTGGAAGTAATAGAACTGGCTTTCTTCAAGCATCAGAAATTGATACATCTTTAATTCAGCCTGATTTTTGTTAATTAATGTAGATTAGTACAGTTTTATATTACAGAAATACCAATATATCTTTAATAAATTACTACAGTGCTCTAAAACTTGAGGCGTCTGTGTACATAACATGGAAATATTTAGCAGAAATAATTTTTGGCACATACATAAATCAGTGCTGGAAGAGTTACTGTTCTCAAAGTAAATACAGAGTGAAAAGATAAATGATTAGTCTTGTGCTTGCTCCTGTCATGGGAGAACATAAAAGTCCTCACTATAATAAATAGACCACTCTTTTTTTTAAACTCACATGATCTCAGACATTTATAAAAATAGAAATTTCTGTTGATAAATACTCTTGACTTGGAATGCCACAAGGACATCCTGCTCGGGGTTTCTTTTTCCAAAGTCTTTACTAAATCCTAGTATTCAAAGAAGTTTTGAAGGAAGAAACTTGAGAAAGGCTGATAGAACTGGGGTCTTAAAAAATAAAGGCGCTCGTTTTAACAAGTTGTTCTTTGTTACTATAAGAATGAAGTGTTATTTGCTCTTTGTTGTTGTTGTTGTTGCTGCTGCTGCTGTTTGGCTTAAACTGGCTGGAGTTCCTATCAACCTTTCAGAAATGCCCAAGGCATCTTTCAGGGATCCAGTAAAAAAGGTTGATAGATGTATAGACTCAGTCACATCAAAGCAAAACAAACATTGCGAGAAGACCCCTGCTCATATTTAACAAAGCAGGGTTAAATGATGAATTAACTAAGGCAAGTCCTGAAATCAAAAATACCAACACAAATTCCCTGTCAAATCGACATCTTACATCGTGTGACTTTGAAAGGCTTACAATTTTTATGTTGTTTCGATACATTATTTTTAATATATAATAACTCCAGAAGTGTCTATCCTTTAAGCTGTCTCCCGTGAGTAACAGTCATACTTAAGTTAACATGGTGGTACAGGATAGACTCCAGATAGGAAGGAAGAGGCTTCCAAAAAAGTGAGGTGGGGGTACTCATCAGACAGAAGTGAAAACAATTTTTCACTTTTCCTACATCCAACGCTAACTATAAAAAGCGGAGATTCTATAGAAGGAGGCATTTTTGCTGTTCATACCATAAAGGACTAAGCTATGCTTATGTGCCATTTTCCTTGGATATCCTTGAGGTATATCTGAAAGGGTGTGTTTTCCCACTGGCTATATTACTAAGCAGTAAATGGCAACTTCCATGAAGACAGGGAATTTGCTTGTTCACTTCTGTATAAACAGGAACCAAAACCCTTCTGGCACATGGTTTGTCACCATTAATAATTGAAGAAGTAAATTATAAATTTTAGATCGTTTTAAAGTTGCTTGTAAAAATTGGCAGTTCTATTACAAAGGTAAGTTTCTCATTTAGATGTGGGATATGACTGCATAAATATTGGTCTGAGACAAAGATCTAAGGCATCCATAGTAGAACCTTTTGGCAACAGTGTTTGCATTTAATCATGACAACAGTGAATATCTACCCCTAATTCACTCCCTATTCTACCAAAGAAAGTTTTCAAATATTTTTTTCATAATTATTGATTGGAAGATAAATCAAGGCCATCTTATCTGCTAAATAATAAGGTTGCCTAAAATGATATCTACTGACTCAATCCATACATGGATGTGAGTAATGCAGTTTCTAAGTGTAAGCATATCCTGCAATTGATACCTCATGTATTATCCCATGTTCACACTGCTATACATAACTGCCTGAGACTGGGTAATTAATAGAAGAAAGAGGTTTAATTGACTCACAGTTCTGCATGGCTGGGGAGGCCTCACACAACTTAAAATCATTGCGGAAGGTGAAGGAGAAGCAAGTACCTTTTTCGCAAGGCAGCCGGAGAGATAGAAAGCAAAGGAGGAGGTGCTACTTACAAATCGCTACTTACAAATCATTAGATCTCGTGAGAACTCAGTCACTATCACGAGAACAGCATGGAGGAAACTGCCTCCATGATCCAATCACCACCTACCGTGTCCCTCCCTTCACACGTGGGGACATAGAGCCGAGCCAAACCATATCACCTCATTAAAGCAATGTTAAGCTTATTTTGAGGGCTAAGGCTGCCCAGAGAAAGTTTTCACAAATATGCAGATTATGGCAGAAATCAACACTCCTAGAAATTCGTTTATAGTTCCAAACTATACCACAAAGAGCAATTAGGAACTTTAGAAAAGCCATTGGCAGATGAAGCAGCGTCAGTGGCTACTTCCAAATGAAATCCCTCTGGGAATCACCTCTGCTCTTCTTTCATTAGCTTAGGGGCCAGAATCCTTGTGTTCTTCCCTGCACCTCCTGAAGGGCTCTGTCTTCCAGTGTTAAGTGCGCTAAAGGCCGCTAAAGGCTCAGTAGGCTTCCCAGGGCTCTCTTCAAACCTCCCTTTCACATCTCCTGTCTCCCTATACAATTTAGGTTTTTTTCCTCAAGGTAAACCAAGGTTGGAAGAGGAAAAAACAGTAAACCTCTTTTGAAGGAATTCACCAGCTTCTTCTTCTTTTTCAGTTTGTCCCCAAATAGCTCCAAGCCAAATACATCGGTCACTAAAACAACAACAAATAAGTAACTTTAAGAATTTAAAAATCAAATTCACCATAACTGATTTTTATTAAATCTCTTATACAACTCTGGGATGATTTTAAGTGAAAAAACCGCAAGGAAGAATATAATAATTGCTTGTCTTCATGCCAAGACAATATTGGCCTATTTTGATTCTCTTTCTGATTCGGTTCTTTCTTCAAGAACAAAAATGTGTACTAATTTAGGCAGGGAATTTGATCTGTAGAGGAAATGCATAAGGATGCTGAGGGAAAAATGAGCCAGGCACTTGGATTAGCAAAATCTAGAAAATCTGTAGTGTGGGAAAACTAACAAGCAAAGAAAAACACATGCTCCAAATATTTTGCAAGTTTAAGAGCCAATTGTTGACTGTGAAGAAATTCAGTCCTGGTAAATCTCCAAGCTTCTCTGCTTTCCATTTCTTCAGACCAAAAACAAACAAAACAAAACAAAAAACAAAAAACCCAAAACCCACAAAACAAAGAGGCAACTGGCAAACGTAAAACTCTAACACTATGTTTTTTTTCTATAATCTACTATCATAATAGACATATTATTAAGAATGTATAGTCTCTTTGGTGCATTTTACTGTATCATAGATTGTTCATTTCCCTGAATCTTTCTAAGATTATAAATTGAAGGTAGGTTTATCGTTTTCATAGTCATAGGAATAATTCTCATTCTTCACAGAGCTAATTATTTATTTCTGTTGTCTAGAAATCTGACTGATCCCATCAGTTTTACTTGGATGGAGGAAATTCTCTTTACATAGGAGAGAGGAAAAGAGCACAGGTCCCCTGTGGCATTAAACCGTGTCTCCATTGTGCTGCATCTTCTATTTGTCCCTGCAGATTCACTCTGCATTCTTCTCCTTCTGCTCTGGATGGACTATGTCAAAGGATCCTTTGCCTTCTGACTTCAACTTAGTTTGAATGGAGAACACCAAAAAAAAAAAAAAAAAAAAAAAAAAAAGAATACAGGAAGGAAGGAGTGTGGGATCAGGTATTTAATGTCCCTTTTCTCTTCCTGGAGGATTATCTGGAGAATCCTGGATGATATAGATTGACTAAATCCTTCAACCAAAGGGGTCATAGCTAATGTCAGGCCACCCTCTTAACACAAATCAATAAATATCTCTTTCTTCTCCTCTTTCCCTCCCACTTCCTCCATTTCTGTCTCTCTCTCTCTCTCTCTCTCTCTCTCTCTCTCTCTCTCTCTCGGTCTCTCTCTAATGACCATAAATCTTAATAGCCTTGGGATCTGATATGGTTTGTCTGTATCTCCACCGAAATCTCACCTTGAATTGTAGCTCCTATAATTCCCACATGTCGTAGGAGAGACCCTGTGAGAGGTAACTGAATCATGGAGGTGGGTCTTTCCTGTGCTGTTCTCATGATAGTGAATAAATCTCATGAGAGTTGGTGGTTTTATAAAGGGGAGTTCCCCTGTATACATTCTCTTGCCTGCCGCCATATAAGACATGTCTTTGCTTCTCATTTGCCTTCCACCATGATTGTGAGGCCTCCCAGGCCATGTGGAACTTTGACTCAATTAAACCTCTTTCTTTTATAAATTACCCAGTCTCAGGTATGTCCTTATAGCAGTGTGAGAATGGACTAATACAGGGTCCTTGCATGGCCTGCCTTTCACCTAATTTATACCTTTAAAAGTTGTCTTTTACTGAACTTGCCTCTATTATTCAATTTGAGTTTGCCATCTCCTCCCTGCCAGGACCCTAAATGATACATTCACCTCTCTTCCAATTATCTCTTCCTTAACTCCCCAATTATTACTGCTTTCTTAGTTCTAGCAATCAATATGAGCAACGTATTTATTGAAAAAGTAATCTACCCGGTTTATCTACAAGTCCTCACTACCTGTCACTCCACTGACCCTGCTGTCACTCACTGACGCCACTGATAGGCACAATGCCAGATCCCTTACAATAGCCTTCCTTACACTGCTGGTGCCCTTCAAAGCACAGGAGACTCACTGAATATTTTAGGTTCAGCTTCTATGCCATTTACTGCTTCTGTTTCCGTAAAAGCTCTTTTTGGTACTCCTGACTGAAAAGATGTTCTTCAAGTTTCTGTATTCAGTGTTCTAACTGTATGCAATTTCAGCACTAAGTATGGCTTCAACTGCCATTTACAGGCTAAAGCTTCCTAAATCTGTAATTCCAGATCTCTCTGTTAATTTGTGGTCCCTATATCTAATAAATTTATTATCAACTCTAATGTGCTAATCAAATCAAACATGTCCATTTATTACCACATCTTTATTAACATATCTGTCTCTTCCTCTGAGCTCTTTTGTTTTATTGCATGTTAAAATCACCAACCTGAACACAGAAGACAAGAACGGTGTGTTCTGGGCCGTGCCAGCTGAATCCCACCCCTAAGACTGAGGCCTGCATTTCGCCCGTTGCTACAGGAATGCTGACAACTCATCGATGTGTACTTCCCCAGGAAGTGCCTTTAGCTAAAAGAATCTCTTTTACCCAAGCTTGTATCCCCTTCCTGGGGTAGCCCACATCCAGTGATTACTAAATATGGAGGAAAAAGGCTCACCCTCCGTGTCTCTACTTGGGACAACTCTGAGGGGCCACTGCACCTCCAGAGCTCCATGTAGCCTCCACTGCCACCACATCACCCTTCTACATCTCCCTTTGCCCAATTCCACTTCTTCCCTCACCCTCTTAAAAAATCTCTGCCGCTGTATCTTCTTCCTGGGAGACCCAACCTCAGCTAGTGGGAACTTAGGGTCATTCTTGATGACTCCATCTTCCTCATCTCCTTCCTCCAATGGGTCACCCAGCCTATGAATTCTCTCTTCTAAATAATCACCCTTTCTTTAAATCTCCACAGTCACTACCTTAATTCTGGTCTCCATTTAGTATCAAGATTATGACAATTATCTGCTAATGGTCTGCCTCACTCTGGCTTTTCTTTCCTCCATCTTATCAGAATTCTGCTACTACAATGATCTTTGCAAATACATTCCATTACATCATTCTCCTGTTAAATTCCATCAGAACTTTGACAACGACCTTCAACTCTTCATAATGGAATTCTTGCCCATGTCTCTGGCGTCTCTTACTATGATGACTCTTGCTGCCACTATTCCTACTATCATTAATTCTGCCGCTGCTGCTGCTACCACTCACAACAGGCACTTACTAGGATGTGTGAAGAAAAAAAGAGACCTCCAGCTACAATTTTCCTAATAGTTCATGCTTATTTATGTTTATGTTCATGCTTATTTATTATGTTCCATCCACACGTCGCACGTATTCCCTCTAGATCATCAATTCAGTTCTTTTTGTTTTTCTTTTTTTTCTTTTTTTTTTTTTTTGCGAAGGAATCTCTCACTGTCACCCAGGCTGGACTGGACTGCAATGGCATGATGTCGGCTCACTGCAACCTCTACCTCCCAGGTTAAAGCGATTCTTCTTGCCTCAGCCTACCATGTAGCTGGGATTACAGGCACCTGTCACACCTGGCTAAGTTTTTGTATTTTTAATAGACACAGGGTTTCACTATATTGGCCATGCTGGTCTCAAACTCCTGACCTCATGATCTGCCCGCCTCGGCCTCCCAAAATGCTGGGATTATAGGCGAGAGCCACCATGCCAGGTCATAAATTCTCAAACTATAGCGTGGGGATCTTGTTAAAATGCAGGCTTTGATTTAGGAGAGCTGGGGCTGCAAAGCTGAAGCTGTTAGTCCGGGGACGACACTTGTCACATCAAGGCTCAAGTTACCTCCTATTTAGTCGTCAGAAAAGAGATATGGAGAGTATTAGTCTTTATAGCAACATCTGAGTAGGGGGTGTTTGCCGCTGCTACAATGTCTTACTGGATACTGTTTGCATTCTATTCGCCCAGTAACACAGAACTTACCCACCCAGCAGGGAATATATCCAGGGTCTGGGAGGTACTTCATGATAGCTGGTAATAGCTACTATTCTCCCAGATGGCAATCCCACTCACTGTTAATTATTTTAAAGTGGCAGTGGTCCCTAAGAGATCATCCATCCTGTCTAACAAAAAAGCAAATAAATACACTAGGAAAATAAACACAGAATTAAGAATATCCCAGGCTGGAGGAGAGAAATATGTTTACTGCTTTCTTAAGTTGAGAAAGCAGTAAGTATATTTCTTGCTTATGTTTACTGCTTGTCAGAGTTAAGCAACTTGTCAGAGCTAAGACATAGTAGCCATAAGAGATACCATGCCACATCTCTTCCAGGAATTAATGACCATTATCTGTAATTGATTGAGTCTTACTAATATACCATCAGGCAAGCTTCTAGACTAACGTCATTCTTGGAAGCCAGTGAAATTCATATTACAGATTTAAGGTCCTTTGATACAGTACAAATAACCCCTATATACTTATCTTATTAAAACCATTATATATATTTGCCATTGAGGCCTTTATAATATTTCTTCTGTGTAAAAGAAAAAAGATCAGGAAAAGAATAAACCAAGAATATTATAATTATCATCAAAGATAAAAATAATAAAAGGTGTTATCAAAAATAGTAACTACATTATAGTGAAATAAATAATTCATCTGAATGAGAAAAATTTGAATCCGTATGCATCTCAAAATATATATCTACAATATATGAAATAGAAATGTATATACCCATCATGAAAAATTCAAAAATTGATTGTTATAGCACATGTATTAATGAAGCAAATGTGGGAATGACAAACACTAACTTCCAAATAATGTTTACTTGGGGAAAAAAGTGAAAAAATGTATTTTAAAAAATATTTCTTTAAAAATGCAAAGACATCTATTGCAAATAGTACATGTTGGCATCTGCTTAATCTCAATGAGAGGTAAAGTAGATTTCTGTGATATCATTTTTGAATGCTTAAAATGTTTTATTAATTTTTGGAAGGAATGTATGTAAGGTGATTTTGAATGGTAACGTTAAAGCATTAACGTTGCTGACTGTGTTTAGATTATCATTATCTAGCTAGGACATCACACCCAGTCTTAGAATCTGTAAATATAGTAAGGCAATATCATTTGGTAGTTAGTTGAGAATATTAGCAAGCTCTTGTAATTCATTTTAAGTCAGAGATGGGTGTCAGTATCTTTGAGCCATGCCTTATTAAATGCCCCCCTTTTGTTGACACTATAGTGATGTGACAATTGGTCAGCTTTGATTACAGAATCCCATGTCCCCTGGAGTGAGTCTGCCTGTTAGTGGTAGCCCTAAAGAGTTAGTTTTTCTTGGTCGATGTTTTGAATAAAATCATCTGTAACTTTAGCTGGGGCCCCGCTGTGTGCATTTGGACTTCTGCCTCTTAATATAACCATTTAACGTTTTTCCAGTTTATTTTTGGTTAACTTATTCCCTGGTTTTGACTGGACTTTGTCTTTTTTATTTTTTATTTTTTAAATCCAAAGCCTGTCCTTTTTAGAGTGGCTTAAAGAAAAAATGCTAAGGAATGGATAGAGCAGGTTGTTTTACAAATAATGGTTTCCTCTGCTTCCTGGGTGGGACTCGGGTTCAGAGGCTACAACTAATTGAGGCCTTGATATTCTGTCTTTTCTTAAGCTTCTGTCAAATTAAGAGATCAGTGAAAAGTGTCCTTCCTACAGGATGCTCCTGGTTCCTGTCCCACTACTCTCATCAACTCTACCGTAAGGCCCGAGACAGACCCCTGACAGGTTTCCAGGGAAGAGGAAGCTTCTTGTGGAGTAAGGGAACATCTGCCCACTCTCCTCTTTATATTCATACCACCCTGCTCCATAAGAATCATCAGTGTTCCCGTTAAAAATGTCAGGGCACTCTCCTTTGAGTAAAGCTGCACTCATATTTTTATTGGAGATTCCACAACTACTACTGCTTACATGGTCTTTGTATATCACCACTCTATACTTTTCTCTATCACACTAAGCCAGGTATGTGGATTTTTAGTCCGAATTCTATCATTAACTATTTAGAAAGCATTGATTCTGTTATTTTCCCCCTCCATGGCTCAGTTACTGCTCAGTTACTACTTAAGAATATAAATAAAAACATCAGATTAGACTTTCGTATGGTTCATTTTACTAACTGTATCTTTTTGAGAAAAAAGCTATAAAATAGTTCTGACATATTTCTATGGTTCATTTCATTATCAGTATCTTTTGAGATAAAAAGCTATGAATAGTTTTAATATACAAAAATGCATAAATAATAGCATTATTAACAATTGGGTGTGCAACACCCAATGTTACAAATATGGTTGAAACCTCGCATAGTCTATTTTCTCCATATAGTAGTAAGAACCTGAGGGCAAATTGATTATGTTGTTCTATGTTTGTTCTCTTGATTCCAGAAATCCTGCTAGATTTACTAATTTTGTTCAGTTTGAATTTTTTTTTTAATTCTAAAGATTTCTACATAATTTCTTCTATACCTGTAAATTTGCCTGAGAACTTCTTAGAACTTCTTAGAACACCTAAACAGGTGTGTTTATTACCCATCTATCTCCATTTCTAGTTACCAAAACAAAAGAAGGTAGATTAGCTCAGTTGACATGGGGGAAGAAGGGAGACCCCTCAGATACCAAGACAAATCTTAGAGTTAATGGATTTATAAGGAGATGAGAAAGAAGGTGGATTTTGTCTCAGTAATTAAGTGAAAAGAGTCTTGGTGAAATTTTTCTGCTCTTGAAGGTTTCATTCTCTCTGCTGGATATTGTCTAATGTATAAAATGATAGGTGGTTACTATGGACACCACCTGATACGTACAAACCCACAACAGATCAATTCTCTCATTTATCTGGAGGCCATGCTGTCCCCTCTTTGGAATTTTGACCTCTGCCTTGACAGGTGGATTTTACTTAAACAGTTTGCCAGCGCCCCCCACTAATATATTTAAGCCCCACAAAGTTGAATATTTGTAGCTAATGCACTTTTCTGTCATCAACTTAAAAAAATCTGTGTGTGTAAACACAGACACAATTTTCACTAATATGTGTCATCTAATTCATACATGCCCAGTTCCTAACATGAACAACAAAAATATGTGTACAGCCCTTCTGAACTGAACGGGAAGTGTTTAATTCCATGGGTCAAAAGATTTCCCCCTAAACCGCTCTATCATTGGCAAAGGGAAACAATATATCAGAATCAGCCAGTGGCAATTTTCAGTCAGGCAACTTCCCTCTGGGATCTTGAATATATCGCACTTGCCTTTACACAGGTTTATAAAATTACGGTCATTTGAGCCACTTTTACTGACAAATCTTTTTATCGACTATGTCAGGATAGAAAAAAAGCTGATCTATTTTCTGATTCTGATACCGTAAGCAGTCAATTAAACTTCCTTCAGAATCAATTTTCCTAACTGCAAAAGAGACTAAACAATCTCATTCTCCAACGTTCCTTAGTAATAGGAAATATTAAATCAGCGGAGTTTGAGTCAGATCCATGGTTTTTTGTCCTAATTCTATCATTAACTAGATAGCATTGATTAAATTATTTTCTCTCCCCGGGACTCAGTTACTGCTAAATAAATAAATAAATAAATAAATACATGAAACATAGGTTTCTCATTCCTATACATTTCATTGTCCTTTACTACATGTGTTTGTATCTTAAAGTATATGTAGTACACTCCTTCATGCCACTAAATGCTCCCTAAATTATGGCATTCTGGAAAATTCATGGACAATTTGCTCTTCCCTTCTCAACATAGTATTTGTGAGATTCATCCAAGACTATACCCTAATGCTTGATGACTAATTTTTTATTCATATTTGTATTACTTTTGGTGGATATGCCCCAGTTTATCCACTCATTCTCCTATTGAAAACATTTCATTTTCCAGTTATTTGCTATAACACACAATGCTATTATAATCACTCTTGTACATGCCTTCTTAATCTGTATGATATATGTTTAGGAGTGGAATTGCTGGGACAACATTTATATACAACTTATATATGCCAGATTTTAACAAACTGTTTTCCAGTATGATTAAAACAATTTACATTTCCTCATCAGCGACAAGAAGTCCTGTTTGCTGCTCCATATCCTCACCTGCATTTGCGAGTGTTGGACGGTTTACATTTTTCTCTATTTTAGGGCTAAAACATTGTACCTGTTTGTGACTATAATTTGCATTTCACTGTTTTCCAGAGCGGTTGGACATTTTTTCATGTGTTTATTGGCCATTTGTGCTTCCTATTCTGTGAATTGCCTTTTTATATATTTTTCCATTTTTCTACTGAGTTTTCTTTTTCTTTTCTTTTTTTATTTTATTTATAGTTTCAAACCTCTATTTGGAATACTGACTTCATTAATTTTTCACATTCCAAATATTCTTCTGTAGACTATAGACTATCCTGGGTTTTTGTTTTGTTTACATTTTATAATCTTTTGCTGCACAGGCATTTGGAGTTATGACACAGTCAATTTTGTTAATCATTTTCTTTAGCCTTTGTTCTTTATTTCTCTTGTTTAAGAAATTCTTCCTCTTATCTGCAATATTTAAATACTCTCTTAATACTCTTTTATCTTATTCTGAATAACTTAAAAGTTTTACTTTTTTAAAAGATTTGTCTTTGCTTATCTGAAAAGCCAACATTGTCATTTGCTAACTTTCTATAGGTCTATTTCTATAGACCTATAGACCTTTCTATAGTCCAATTCTTGGACTCATTTCTTTACTGTTGTTCTATTTGTCTGTCTCTTGTTCCACACTGTCTTCTTAAAATAAAGCTTTGTAAGTCTTAACATCTGGAAGGACGAGCACACCCACCTGACTTTTCTTATTCAAAATTATCTCACTTCTTTAGGGCTCTTTGATCTTTTCTGTGCATTTTTAGAATCATATCAAATACTGATTAAACCCTAACAAGATTTTTATTAAAATTGCATTACGTTTATGGATAGATTTGATTTTAAAAATTGACAGTATTGTTTTATTGATATTTCTTTTGCATGAACATAAAACATGTCTCTGTTAATTTTAAGTTTTTATAAGTTAATTTTCTGTAATATCTTTTAGTAAAATACACTTTTTTCGAATACTTTCTCGGCACCTTATGATTTATTCCTAGGTATTTTATATTTTTGTTGCTATTATGAATAGTATATTTTGAAGTTTATACTTTCAAAATATTTTTACTGGGGTGTAGTAAATTAAATTATTTTTAGATTTTTTTTTTCTTTGGAGATGGAATTTCACTCTTGTCCTCCTGGCTAGGGTGGCAGTGACATGATCTCAGCTCACTGCAACCTCCACTTACTGGGTTCAAGCGATTCTCCTGCCTCAGCCTCCTGAGTAGCTGAGGGATTACAGGTGCCCGCCACCACGTCTGGCTAATTTTTTTGTATTTTTAGTAGAAACGGGGTTTCACTGGGCAGGTTGGTCTCGAACACCTGATCTCAGGTGATTCGCCTGCCTCAGCCTCCCAAAGTGTATTTTTAGATTTTGTACAAATCTGATGAACTTTTTATTTCTAGTAATATGGCTACAGGTTCTCTGACAAATATTCATAAATATGAATTGGACATATTTATGAATTGGACAGATAAGTTTGTTTCTTCTTTCCATGATCTATTCTTATATATTCTTTTTGTATTTTACTTACTAAGATCCTCAGTAAAATTTTACATTGGAGCAATAGTAGCAGACATCCTTGGTGGAAATGATTTCAAATGAAGTGATTTCAATATTTCATCATCAAGCATGATATTTGCATTAGGTTTTGCTAAATAGGCCTTAGGTTAAGAAGTTAAGAAAGTTTCTTATTTTATTTTAGTTTGCTAACATTTGTCATAAATATATATTATATATATACATATTACATAAAATATAGATATGTAATGAATATCATATCACCAATTAGATTTCTTTTTATTTCTGATATTAGTTACTTATTCATTTTCTTCCTTTTTTTTCCTTGCAAAACCTTCCAGAATTGACTACTGTATTAGTATTTTCAAAGAACGAACTCTGGCTTTGCTGCTTTTCTCTATTGTAACTTTGTATCCTATTTCATTAATTTCACACTTATTTTTTCTTATTATATTTTTCTCTATGGTCTTCAGTTCTATTTTGTTTCTTCTTATAACTTGCTGGCTTAAATTTTTATGTCATTACTTTTCAGATTTCCTTTTTAATATTTACACTTTATGGAAATGTATTCTTCTAGGTATTACTATATTTAATGTGCCATTTTTATTATTATTTAATAATTATATTTTATAAATAAATACAGTTACATCATTATATTTTATTGGTAAATTGCTTAAGAAATTGTGCCTTTCCTTCCTAGATAAGATAAACTTATTAATTATACTGTTCAAATCTTCTTTATGAGTTTTTACTTGTAGTCTATTGACTAATGAGCAATGGATATTAAAATTTATCCCATAAAGAGGAAGTTTTTCAGTTTGTCCTTAGAGTTCCAGTGATTTTTGCTGATAAACATTTGGTATATGATAGATACATTCTAGTTCAGAATTGTTACATCTTCTTGTGGAGGTTAAACCTTTTATCATTATTCAGTAACCCTTTTAATATCCATTTTTTTGGTACTCAAGTCCACTTTGTGTACTAACACAGTCATTCCAGTTTTCATTTGTAAGTATTTGCCTGATTTATTACTATCCTTTTACTGTTAGCTAGTCTTCCTTCAGTTCTAGATGTGTCTTGAGCTTGTAATGCACCTTTTGTAGTCAACTCAACAATCTCTATCTCATAACCAACAAATTTAGTCCATTTATATTTATGAAGATTGTTGATATTTTTGGATGTATTTATACCACTATTACTTCTGGCCTAGATTTTTTTCTCTGATCTCCTTTATCTTTCTTGGCATATTTTCTGTTGTTTGGGTTTTCTTATTTCATTTTTTTCTATTTATTTAGAAGTTATGTTCCATGTCTTTGCTCTAGGGCACCCCTCCTTTAGCCTTTTAAACATTACCCACTTTATAGCTCCTAGAGATTTGTCTTACTTTTTCTGTGTGAAATCAGCTTTGCATTTAACTTTTTAATTTTCTATTTTATTTATCGTGTATGTTGTTTTCTCCACATTGGGAGGGATGTTTCTCTTTACCAATTCATAATATTTACAGAAATAAAACTCTCCACTATGTACTACCCTTTCTTGTTCACTTCCCCTTCAAAGTGATTAGCTGAAGAACAATGAAGATACCTTCCACTGGGGGATAATGGAAATGTCTAATTATTACTAAAATACAGAAAGGAGAGACCCATCCTTTCCTTCTTTCTGACTGTGAGTACTGATTTGATAAAGTTTATGCGAAGTATTTGTCTAAAATGTGTTCTACTCAGCTTCTACTGATTAAGTCAGTCATAGTACCTTCTTGTAGACCTGGATTCTCAATGGTCAATAAAGATTTGTCCCACATTACTTTAAAAAGTTACCAACCTCTCAATCATATTAAGCTGAAACAGAAAGTAGAATAATTGTATGTATTTTTCTGAGAAATCATCCTTAAAAACCATCGCCAGACTCCAGGTCATAGGTAGATGGCATTTTCTCTACGTTGCTTCCACCTGCTATATGCTGACCTTCCCATTCTTCCTTCTCAGCTGTCATTCTAACAGTTTAGAACCATGCTTAGAGGGCTGATTAGGGTGGCAGAGGCAGTTTACCACTAAAGTTTTAAGTTTCTCTTCCATAGTGTATAATTATTTCATCACTGAGCAACTGGGGACGACATATCCGAATACCCTCTCCTTTGCTTGCAGGTTGGGACCATAGGTTTATTTCTTGACAGTGGAATATGAGTGTAAGTGATATACATCCACTTCTTGGCTGAAGGTGTTAAGTACCAAGTGTCTGAGGTTCCACACTCACTGAGGCAGGGTTTATCTTGAAACTCCAAGATGGCAGGCTCGAAAGAGGGAAATGGCCTGAAATTCTGTGTCGTTGGTTGGAAGAGCACTACCTAACTCTCTCTAGACTGTGATATGAGCAAAAAGCATATTTTTTTATTCTTAATTCACTGAGATTTTGGAGTTGCTTATAATATCTGTTGCCTTGTCCAGCTTATCCAGTGGCACTCCTTTTCAACAGACATGTTGTAGCTTAATTCTCTAAAATTTATTGTCATTAGCGATTGCTTTTATGGTAAATACCTCTATGCAGTACTTTTAATAGCGGAGATGTGTTCTCTATTATTTATTTTACATTATCTTGACTTTTTAATTTTTATTCTTCTGGTGAACTCTACTCAAGTTAGACACTTAATTATGAATATACATTTTGTTAGAGGAAGCTGTGTTCGGCGTTGGACATATTTTGTAGTGTGTTTGACTGTCAGGAGAATAAATTAGTTATTTGCATTAACATTTCCACTAATCATCAATAGAATGAATTAAATTATGTTTCAATACAGTGGTAAATAGAGTCAATTTCATTATTTTAAGTGGTACTTAAAATGCTTTGAAGTCTTCAATAATTTATTGTATTAAGGCATTAGATGAAAAAGTTGTTAACTCCTCTTTTTCCTGTAAATTCTTATAAAAGTGAAGGAAAACTGTAAAAAAAATAAGCTGGCCTAATTAATCGTAACTTTCTTCTTAACAGCTAGATAAAAGTTAACTTCACCTTTAAGGAAACACTTCAAAATGTATACAGTTATCTCATGTCCAATCCATAATCAGAATTTTATCTAATTGGAAAAAAAAGACAATTTCAGGATCTGGAAAAAATATGGGGAACGTCACACACCGAAGCCTATTAGGAGGTGGGGGCTGGGGGAGGGATAGCATTAGGAGAAATTCCTAATGTAAATGACGAGTCGATGGGTGCAGCAAACCAACATGGCACGTGTATACCTATGTAACAAACCTGCATGTTGTACACATGTACCCTAGAACTTAAAGTATGATAAAAAAATAAATTTTAAAAGAAAAACAAAAAAATAACAAAAAAGATATTTCTGTTTTTTTTAAAAAAAAAGGTAATAATTTAGTCCAGTAAGTTACTGATGTAAACATTTCCTCAGGAAGTACTTGATATTCTCTAAAAAGGAACCCATGAGCTTTTCTTCTCCAGTCCTGGGTGAAATGAGGTTGCAAGTTACATCACAGAGTACTCAAAATGAAACTGTTTACTTTTCTATCAGTGTCATGATTTTCTACCAAATTTGTGCTCTGTTTTACAATGGCAGGATAAACCTCTGTAGCACTTAATCCAGTGATACTTTGTAAGTGAACCTGCAAAGAAGCAGCATGTGACAGTTGCTTAAAAATAGTACTTCTGGTAGCAAACAAGTAGTGTACAGTCAGCCTAGTAGTACACCGGATTGTTAACCTCATCTAAGTGATGATTCATCTGTAAAAAATCCATACATTTCCCAGAGGGAACATGTTCACCCTTAGAAACATGTAACAACATAGGTTTTTGTTATAATAAAGTGGATATATTAGGGCCTATATTATGATATTTGCTACCATTTATTTAGGCTGTTGGTATGTGCCAAAAATTGTGATAAGTACTTTCTATGCATAATCTCATTTAATGTTCACAGCATTCTGCAAGTTGCAATCCTATTCTATTTAAGTAAACGGAGTCTCTAAAAGGATAAATAAATCCCCCAAGTTAACATTGCTACTTAATGGCAGAACTCAAATTTAAATACTGCTTCTAAAACAGGTGCATTTTCCACAGAAACGTACTGCCTGGTTTGCTACCTATTTGATAGATTTCTACTGTAGATGACGTATTATATCTTTTATCTACACAAAATTTAAGTACTTTTTATCAATGCAGTGATCCTATTCCAAACCATTGGAAAAGAAAAATACCATTATTGTGATTGTTGTTTCAGGAGCTGGAGGCTCTGGTTTTCTGGGAGGATTATACATTAAATTACCACAAGAAAGAAGCAAATCTGCCTCTGAGCAGAAAGAATCCTAAGGAAGGAGTCCTATCTGGTGTGACAGATCTCGACACTGGCTATTGCTGATTCAACAATAGCCTCCCTCCCTCCCTGCTCACAAACCTGCGGCAGAGATTCTTTATTCTTGAAGATAGAAGTGAACAGTACCCTTCCTCCAGGAGATGACTCATGAGAAGTATGAACCAATTCTAGCAACCTCTTTCCCCTTTCACAAGTGGTTGGAGCTAAGCCAGGTCTTCTGGATGGGGCTTTTAGAAAGCCTTTAGCTTTCCGAATGCAGATGTGATTTTCTGAGGTGCTCCAGTCTTATTACGGGTGTGAGGATGAAAGAAAACATGCTAAGGATGTGTATGCACAGAGGGTTAATAAAAAACAACTTTTAAAGCTGCTTGTTTCATCTTTTTCAGCTCCAGTTGTCTAGTAAATAGGTTAAAAAATGTAATACTGGATTATCTTAAATGTACAGACACCATATATGCCTAGGGCTCTTTAGAAGATAAAATCAGAAAATATATAGACTAGCATATTTAGAGTTATGCAATGCACACTTTATAGGTTTATTTTTCATTATTCATTCAAAATTTCAAACAAAATGTCCTTTGTATTGGTTTAATTTTATTATTCTTTCAATGCCTCAAACAAAAAAAAACTGTAAAATTAAATAAGATTTCCCTGTGCCATTTTAGAATACTAGGATTAAAAGCAAAATTTTGCATTCATTCTTCTTGCTTCGGGCTTTCCAAATAGGTCCCTGTAGGGCCTTGATAAATTGAGTTTAGGTTATTTTCACACATAATGGCTACATTCTATTGTCATTTGTCCCCACTCTTCCATACCCATCTTTGCCCCCTCTACCTGGGGAGGCCACACGAGCATTAAAAATTAAATGATGAGTAGACAGTGAGTAAAGAGAGAGGAATTTTTAACACAGAGAGAATAGAAACTAAGGTAAGAAAAATACCTTTAACATGCAGTTAACTCTTTAAGTCCAATATATTTTTAAGTCATTAATCCTGCAACTTAGTCTGGAAGGGGCACAGAAGACCACCAGAGTAATAGGCTTTATTCCAACCTTTGGGCATAGAGGGCTTCCAGCAAACCCAGCACCATTTGCAAATGCTCTGATGTTCTCTCTCATGAATAGAAGCCAAAGACGCAGTAACATGTTTATGAATTTGGATTTGGAGCACTTTAGAATAAAGACACCACAACATACTAATTGCCATTTCTAATTTCATAGTGCTCAGAGAAAAATGCCGGACTTCAGACTTCCAGAAAATGTTGATTCGCCAAATATAAAGTGAGCCTTTTTCCAGGTGTATAAATGACAGGGATTTCTTCTGGGACTCTGTTTTGTTTCTGAAGTACTCTTTTCTTTCCTACCACTCTGCATATTGCTTCATAAATTAGAATGACAGCTGCTAACCATGCAGAAAGGTTTTCCATTTTCAAGGAAAAAGGATTATTTTAATCCACCTCCAAAATGGAATAACATAATTTCATTAACATCTAACTATACCTTGTCCACTCATGGTAATGGATATCATGCTCCTTAACCAGGGTAAGCACAGAAAATGCTGCTGCCAGATTAAATCTCCCTAAAGGAGCAATGAGAAAAAATATATATCTAATCCATTTATATGAGGAAAAATGACCTGGGGCAGTAATGTTATTTTCTATTAAGGTAATCTGGAAAGTGGATGGAAACCAGTTAGACAGTAATTTAATATAACCACAACACAGAACTCAGAAATGAACAAATTTATTCCCATACTGAGAACAGTTAAATGGTATCTTAAGCTTGTATTTGATCTGAGAAAATGATTTCCAAAGCCTGGAATATAGTGATCTTATAAACACCACTTCAAAGGTTATTTGAAAATACTTTCCAAAACAAAAATAAGGGACATAGTTCTTTCTTAGTAATTCTAAAAGTCTTTAGAATGCCATCTCCTTAACTTCTAAATTTACAGTACAAAAAAAGACCAAGTAAGTTTTTAAAACTTTACTTCTTCAATGAAATATCTGTACATCATATAAGTAACATTTTGGATCTCAGACTAGAAAATTTCCCAACAGACTTTTTACATATTTATGTTTTTATATTATTACATATTTATATTTAATCATTTTCTTAGAAAACAAATGTGTTGTCCTCATAAAGCTGATTTTAAAAAGACGCATACATCTATTTATAAAACTTGTGTTATTGGTGGTGTTTTTTTCATGTTCGAAGTTCCTAGATCTATTGTTTATACAGGAACTGTTCTCACTCTAAGAGTCATTTCTCTGCACCCCAGGTAAGTTTCTTCATTTGCAACTCAGAAAGGACTGAAGAAGCAGCAACCACAGCATGAGCTGGGCAGTAAAATGGACAAGAAAACTAGTCAACTTCTAGTTAAGAATGTTTTAAGGGTGCTTTATAGGTATTCAAGATTTCACCTGCAAGGCCCCAAATATTCCAATATTGAGTCCTTATCATAAGGGAAGTAAAACATTCTTTGAAATATTTATTGGCCAGCCGCAGTGGCTCACGCCTGTAATCCCAGCACTTTGGGAGGCCGAGGCAGGCAGATCACAAGGTCAGGAGTTCGAGACCAGCCTGGCCAACATGGTGAAACCCTGTCTCTACTAAAAATAAAAAAAAATGGCTGTGCATGCTGGTGGGCGCCTGTAATCCCAGCTACTTTGGAGGCTGAGGCAGGAAAATCCTTTGAACCTGGGAGGCAGAGGTTGCAGTGAACCGAGATCATGCCACTGCACTCCAGCCTGGGCGACAGGGCAAGACTCCGTCTAAAGAAAAAAAAAAAAAAAAAAAAAAAAAGTACACATTGTTGCAGTTGGAAAACAACTTCAATAAGTGTAAAATACATTTTTAATAAGCTCTTTAAAAGAGAAAAAGAAGCATATTATATATCCAGTTTTAACCAATCAAAAATAGCTTATAATTGCATTTCATCCATCTTAGTAATTCAAAGTATTCTTCAGTACCAGAATGGACGTTTGCATACAGGTCTTCTCCAAATCCAGACACTAGATTTATCCAAATTGCTTTCATTCTTTAGCAGCTACATCTGATTGCAAAATTACATCTTGCTCTATTGACAGGCTTTGCTCATGATCTTGACCTCTTGAGTATACAGTGCTCCCTACTTATCCACAGTTTCATTTTCCATGGTTCTGGTTACTTGTGGTCAATCATGGTCCAAAAGTATTAAATGGAAAATCCAAGAAATAAACAATTCATAAGTTATAAATTGCACACCATTCCGAGTAGCATGATGAAATTTCTCCCCACCCTGCTACAAATCATCTGGAATCATAAATCATCTTTTTCTAGTGTGTCTACTCTGTAGACACTCCCTGCTCTTTAGTCACTTAGTTGCCATCTTGATTATTAGATCAACACTTGCAGTACCTCAGTGCTTGCGTTCAAATAATCCTTATTTTACTTCATAATGGTATCAAAGCACAAGAGTACTGTGCCATATTTGTACATTTATCATACATTTGTCATAGGTGTATATACAGGATAAAATATAGTATGTATAGAGTTTGGTACTGTCCCGGGTTTCAGGCATTTGCTAGGAGTCTTGGAATATATTCTCAGCAAATAAAGGGGGACTACTGAGGGATTTTCCAATGTTTCCTACGGCTAAACTCATGGTTTTACTTTTTCTTTAATTAATTTATGGACCTCCAAAAATTAAACAACTTTCATTAGTAAGTTGGTTAGTAAACTTTTGATATGGAAATATTAAGTGTGTGTTTGACAGTTAATAAGGATGCATCAATTTGCCACATCAACCTTTTCTGTTTTCTGGAAAATAGGATGATGTATTCTAATTGGCAATTTCTGCTTTAAAATTATTAAATTCTTTAATTTCATAAACATAAGTGCCTTGTCATCATACAGGATTCAAATAACACAGGTATTTTTATAGCAAAATGTGATACTTCTCTACCACCCAACAATTGTATTTTCCTCCTCTATCTACTTGGTGATTTCTACTGTTTGTCTCTGCTACCTTTCTCACTAGTATGATAGGAGATTTCTGCATACACATTAACTTCTCATGGCAGTGCTGAGTTCTATAATTTTCCTTCAAAGAAAACTGAAGCTACAACTATGAATTCTCATTTAAGTTAAAACTGTATGATATTAACATCTGGGAGGTAAAACTAAATTTGCACATGCCCCAGTTGTGAAAACTCTACCTAACAGGTGATTCATCCGTCTGTTGGGTGGCAAGTTTCTCCTGAGAACAAGGATAAGATATTTCACAATTTCATGATAATGTTAACCTAAAACATTGGGTCTCTATTTTATTGAGGTTATTTTGGAATTGAGGAAAGTAAGGTTACTTATTAAGCCCTCATAAATAGGTGGCATTATTGCCATTTTATGCTTTAACTTGGGAATAAAACTTTGGAATTCAAGCAACACATGCATGATCTGACAGTAAGTACCAGAGCTGGAATTTGAACTATGTTGTTGTCTAATTGCAAATTACATTTTCTTTCTACTGTCTGAAGCTATCTTATGGCAGTGGACAAAGTGTCTCATAATTTTACCTTTATTTGATGTTTTGCCTTATTTCCTTCCCCTCTAGTTTGACCAAGTTTACATCTCTTTCCTCCACAGTAATTGCTGGTATTCTTTCCCAGATCAAATAACCCTGATGTCCTGTCCTAGGGTGTTCATTTTTCACCTCTTAGAATAAATCCACTTTCCACATGATCCCTGAAAGGCGCATCCATTTAATCATTGTTCAAACAGGAGCTGGGTTGTGCCACAGAAATAAACATGATGGAACTTGCCCTCAGGGTGCTCACAGTGACCTATGAAGAGGTTTAAAATAAAGATGGAAGAATGCTAAATGCACAAAAGTTACCCAATTAAACTTGAGTAATTAAATTGCTTACCAAATAGGTAACTCTTATGTTGAGCCCTAATGAAAGAATAAGAGTTAGCTAGGAAACCTAGGTGAGATTATCAGTATTCTTGTTTCATGTTTTATTGGTGATACCATAAAAATTCCTTCAGGAGCTTTTTTCTCTGTCTCCTTAATTTGAGAGGAGCAAGATATTTTGAGAACGGCAATAGTTGAAGTTAGTGAAGGCAGGAATGAGATCAGGATCTTGTATGACATGTAAAGGAATTTTCATGTTAGAAGTAGCAAACATTTTATAGGTAGAAAGATACGCAGTGAATTATTATATTCTCACAAATAAAAAAATATGTTGGAGTTCTAAGCCCCTATACCTCAGAATGTGACTCCATTTGGAGACAGAGTCTTGACAGAAGTAATCAAGTTTAAGGGAGATCATTAGGGCAAGCTTTAATCCACTGTGACTGGTGTCTTCATAGAAAGAGAAAATTTGGAGACAGACATGGATACAGGGAACATCATGTGAAGATGGGGCAGAGATCCTGGTGATGTACCCAAAGCCAAGGAACACGAAAGATTCCCAGCAGAGCAGCAGAAGGTGAGAGAGAGAGGCCTAGAACCAATTCTCCCTCAGAGACCTCACAAGAAAGCAACCCTCTGACACCTTCATGTCAGTCTTCCAGCCTCCAGAACTGTGAGAAAATACATTTATATTATTTAAGCCATCTATTTTGTGGTACTTGGTTCCAGCAGCCCTAGTAAACTCGCACAAATGCTAAGCAGAAGCGTGAGATAATTGGAATTGGCTTTTAAGAAATATCTAACTATAGCTACTGAGTGGAGAATGGACTTGAGAGGTGAAAAATTAGAGGCAAGGCTATAATAATCAATCTTTAGCACATCACTGCTGAGTGCCTGATTTAGCAGAGTAAATCATAGAGGATATGGGGTGGGGGCAGACAAAGAATAAGAGAGAATGAAGATAAGACAGATTTAAGAAGTAAAATTAACCCCTCCAGTTTTAGCAGTGACTTACAGCTTATAAAATCAATATGAAGTACAGTCCTTGCTGATAAATAGTAAAGGAAGGAGTCTCAGATCCAAAACCTCAAATGGTACTAAGAAAAGGGAATGGAAAGGAACAAAATGAGTAATTTGGAAACATCCTTGAGTTATATATTGTTAAATGATTTTCCATGCTGCAGAGTTTTCATGCCAATATGTGGTGATTGTCCTCAAGTTTTGTTTTCAAATATTGGGAAATGAAGTATGTAGTATTTCCCAATATTGTTGATAATAAAACCCTATTTTTTTATTACATGACTCTCCCCAAGAACTAGCATTATAAAGAACAACAATGCAGAATGAATTCTCCAGTGAGAAAAGATTTGCAATTGAGAGGTCATTTGTGGCCTAAAGAGAGGACTTTCCAGGAATGGAAAGTAGATTTACCACGTTGGGTTAGAAGTCTATCAGAAAAGAAGACAAGTACAGATAACTGGCACTATAATAAAATAGTGATCTGAAGTCCGGGGAAGAGAATGGGGATAGTGATTGACATTGGTGCAGAGATACTAGAGTTATACGCTGAAGTGGAGGACTATGTTGAATGGGGATTATTTGTTCATTTGTTCTAAAAAGGGAAAGACATGTTTGACAACAGGGAAGTGAGATAGAATAGAACCCAGTGCTCAAGTAATGTTAAGTACAGAGAACTTCCTTCTATGTGATATCGTGATTTATCTCAATGTGTTTGAAGTTTATGTTGACAACGCTTTCTCCTGGAATTTGGACCTTGTCTCAATATGATGAGTGGGTACTAAGTACTGGTAACTTTGTCAATATTGAGTATTTCAGAAGTGCACACCTTAGTTGTGAAAAGTTTCATAGATAAGAGAAAAATGAAAATAGGACTCATATTTCATTTCCTGGTCTTTGTCTATTAGATACAAACACATATACACACACACTTATTTATTTATTTACCATAAATCATTGTTTGCCGCTATCAGATCACAACTATTGCAATGACTATTATGCCTTCATAGGCAATTTAAAGGCATTCCAGTCTATTTACAAATAATCCTGCATTGATATTTAATAAAACAATTCAGCTACAAGGACTAATGAAAACTACCAAGTGCTTTAATAATCTATGTTAGAATTTTCTTCTTCATTTCTTTTTCTTAATTGTGAAACAACCAGACCCTATTTTGGAGTTTGTATTACCTATACTACTTATTCACTACTTAAACTGATTTGACTTTATTTATTATTTGACAGTTTCTGCCAGGTTTCCCAACAGAACTGAAGATCTTTTGAGGGTGAGTGCATATTTATATCTATAAATATCATCACCAGTAGCTCCCACTAAACTTGGCAAAGAACAATAAAAAATTTATTCAAGAAATTATCATTAAGAGATATCTGAAACCAAAGCTTTATGAAGGTTAGGGATATAGCAATGAAAAAAATGGCTCTTTTTGTGAGGAATTCTTTATCTGGTTTAGGGATTTCAAATTTACCATGCACAAGAATTATACGGGGACCTTGTTAAAAGTGAAGATTTCCTATCCTTATCCCAAAAGAACAGTCTAGTAGCCAAAACAGGAAAAGCACCACAGGAAATAATCTCATGTAATATAATAAGGACTTCAAGAGTGGTATGAGCAAAGTTCAAATGGAGCAGAGAAGAGCAATTTATTTTCAAATGATAGCTAGATTTCTTTATTCTTCTGAATTCTCTGTATTGATTTCAGTAGTCAGGTACCTTCTATGCATTTATTGTAATAATAAAAATAATAACACAAACAAAGATAGCAATATGAAATTGGTAGAGTTGACTATTTCCCTATTACATGCCCTTCATCAGCCAAATTACAAAGTAAAATCTGACAAGAAGTCAGCCAAAAAGTTTTGAATTTTTTGAAATATGAGCTTTTAATCACTAATGTTCATAATCAACCTTTCTCAGAGTTATTGTGGCTCAAAATATTATACAGACACTACAATTTTTGATTCAACTTTATTTTACCTTTGAAATTTATTTATGTGTGTAACTTATAAATGTGAAACTTAAATAATGTAACCAGCCATAATGCTTGTTAGATACGTTAAATATCCAAACACTTCACTGCCAATTCGTCATTAGCTACTGCCTCAAGCCCTCTGAGTGCCCTGGTGCAGACCAGTACCTGCCTGCAACTTCATTTCCCTGTAATCCAACAAATAAAACTAATGCTTGGCAAAGTAAGGAGCTCCAGAACTCTGTGTAAAGGATTATGGCCAATGTTCATTCAAATTGGTTATTTCTCCAGCTAAACCTGCTGTTAAATGTTCTGTTTATATAAGTATGATGAAATATAAATGGAGGTTGGACAGATGGATGGATGATGGATAGTAGGATGGATAGATGGACGGATAAATACAGATATGGAGACAAACAGATTAATCTTGCTAGAATCCTAATAATATGCAACCAAAAACAAATGAGAACTGTTTTCAAACAATTAGGACCTTGGTACTATTCACTCTTTGATTGGATTACTGTGTTTATATTTATTTCAATGTACTTGCAGATATATATGTTTACTTTTTAAAAGTCAACTTAATAAAACATTTAAACATTTCAGCCATTCTTAAACTATCCCAATCCTATATATACAACATCCCCTGCATTTGAACATAATAGCTCTCATATCACTTCCCATATCTTAAACCTATGACTTCCCAGAACCTTTAAAACTTTTAAAAATTGACAGAGGTCAAAAAGTGGGCAAAGGATAGGAACAGACACTTCTCAAAAGAAGACATTTATATGGCCAACAAACATATGAAAAAAAACTCATGATCACTGGTCATTAGAGAAATGCAAATCAAAACCACAATGTGATACCATCTCATGCCAGTTAGAATGGCAAGTATTAAAAAGTCAGGAAACAACAGATGCTAGTGAGGCTGTCTAGAAATAGGCAAGCTTTTACACTCTTGGTGGGAGTGTAAATTAGTTCGATCATTGTGGAAGACAGTGTGGTGACTCCTCAAGGATCTAGAACCAGCAATATCATTTGACCCAGCAATCTCGTTACTGGGTATATACCCAAAGGATTATAAATCATTCTAGTATAAAGACTCATGCACATGTATGTTTATTGCAGCATTACTTACAATAGCAAAGACTTGGAACCAACCCAAATGCCCATCAATGATAAATTGGATAAAGAAAACATGGCACATAAACACCATGGAATACTATGCAGCGACAAAAGAGAATGAGTTCATGTCCATTGCAGGGACATGGATGAAGTTGGAAGCCATCATTACTAGCAAACTAACACAGGATCAGAAAACCAAACACCGCATGTTCTCACTCAGAAGTGGGAGTTGAACAATGAGAACACATGGACACAGGGAGGGAAACATCACACACAGGGGCCTGTCAGGGGCTAAGGAACAAGGGGAGGGAGAGCATTAGGACAAATACTTAAAGCATGCAGGACTTAAAACCTAGATGATGGGTTGATAGGCGCAGCAAACTACCATGGCACATGTTTAGCTATGTAACAAACCCTCACGTTCTGCTCATGTGTCTCAGAACTTAAAAAGATAGAGGTCTTGGAAAAATGAGTTATGTATTGGTTTTACCATTTTCCCTCCCATCATCTGGAAATAACCATCGGCTTTAACTAGATATGGAATTGAAAAGTGAAGGCTTGCTTTCAACAGAGGCAAAGACTTTTTTGTGCCTGTCATTTCATTAAACTGACACTTCATTTAAGTCTTCTGCTTTTAACAGAGATGCAGAAGTTTTGTTGAAATGAACAGGGAGATAAAATTTTATAGCGAAAGAGATATAAATTAAGACCTGTAGGAAATTAGTGCTTCAGAGAAAGTTTGGCATATTTTAAGGAAGAAAACAGAGGGTTATTCAGTGTCTTTCAGAAACTTCTAAGAGATTATTTGAGGAAGTAAACTAGTTTTTATGCAGAGTATATTTTCTTATAATAAGGGTAATTAAGCCAATTGAATGGATATAAATGGAGATCAAGAAAAAAAATGTCCACAAGGTCAATGCATTCTAGGATGGTAACAGACAGTTAATCATGGTGAATGTTAGAGATCTTCAGGTTTTAGGATTTAAAATTAATTATGCTAATTAATGCAGTCAATAAGCCATTGTTAGAATAGACTGATGCTTCTTTTCCATTAGATAGACTGATACTTCCATCCATTAGATAGGCTGATACTTCTATCCCTTAGATAGACTAATACTTCTTTTCCATTAGATTGGACTGATACTTCTTTCCATTAGACTGATACTTCTATTCCATTAGATTCTGTTGGTTAGAATAGTCTGTAAAATGGGGAAGGAAAGTAAAGCTTAAGCTTAATTAGTCATTAATTTAAAAAATATTTATTGAATACCTATTCATCACAAAGCCCTGTCCTGGGTGTTAAGGTAAATCAGCAAATAAAGTCTCCTTTCTCTTGGAGTTTCCATACTATTGGTGAGATAAATAATAAGCAAATAAACACTTAGATAAATAAATGCTGTAACAACATAAAGCAAAGTAAGGAGAGTGTGGTAAAGAGGACATCTGTTATTTCTACAAGTAGTCAGTGAAGATCTCACAGTTGAGGTGAATGGAGATCTAAATGCAGAGAAATCCATTCACAGAAGAGTATTTCAGGAAAGTAATCTGCAGGTCCAACTTTCTGAGGCAAGAGTGCCCTTGACAACCTTGAGGAATGGCAGGAGGACCCATGTACCTGGAGCACAGAGAGCATGGAGTTAAGTGGAGGGAGGAAAAGTAAGTGTTAATCAAAGTTAGAGAGCTGGGGTGAGGGGCCAGCTATGGTAGGGAATTATAATTCTGCATTAGGTTATTAGGGGATTTTTGAGATCACTTCGAGGATGGATCTTATTGGAAGATTGGAAGAATGACATGAGCTGACTTGTGTTTTAATAGAATCAGCCAGGCTGCCTTACGTAGTATGGACTACAGGGCACTGGTGAAGAGGACAGGAGGTTGATTAGGAGGATGAGCTGCAGATCTGTTATGCTAAGGCAGTGGTGTTCATAGTGGTGCAAAGTTGTTGTATTTCAGTTATACACTTAACACAGATGGACAGAATTGAGTGAGGAATGTGTCCAAACAAGTAAGGAGAAGTGTTTAGAGGAAAAATATCCTTCTGGAAAATGTAAGTTTTAGACAAATAATCAAACAAAACTATCTGATTTATAATACAGAGATGAAATGTACGAGTTTATATACAATTTGGGGGAAAATACAATGCAGGCATAACCATAAGATAAAGAGATGGCTAATAGGTAACACTGTCTGTCCTGCATTCAATAAAGTGACTCCGAAAATAGTGAGCTCCACTCCCATCATCCAGATTTCCAAGGCAGAGACTCCATTATCCATCTTCCTTCAGAGGACTTCCCTGTTTCATCAGGTAGGGGACTGTACTGCTTAGAGTTAAGCGTTTTTCTGATTTTCATCCCAATCGGGGAAAAAAGTTAAAAGGAATAAACACATGGTGGAAAAACTTCAAAGCAATTAAAGATCAATCTTGTTTTCATGTAATCCTTGTTTCAAAATATTCTTCATACCATAAACCTCAGTGAAATACATGGCAATTCCTTCCCTGAGGCATGAATACACCCACAGCTGATTGTAAACACAAAACTAGAGTCAACAAATGGAGAATGGTTTCATTGTCTGGAATCCCATTCTCTGATTGGAAATAGTCCCTTGGGAATTCATTACTGAGAACAAGTCCCACCCCTTGACATTGCTGCTGAGCTCACCCATGATTATCAGACAAGACATTGGCAGTGAGTTCATCTGCTCTACTCTGCTTTAGAACAACACATGTGATTAACCAGGTAAAACTCTTTTCCTTCTCCTTTATACTTTGTATCATATATAACAATCTACTATGTGTATTATTATGTTAGTAGTTTGCACATTAAAGTCTTTCTAAAAATATCGTCACAATATTTTATTCATGAAATGAAGTTACAGAAGGAAAGAAAAATGTCTGTGACTAAATACACATAAAAGAAGTTGAGATGCTCAGTGTCACTGTCTGACATTGATTGAAACTATATTCATCCAAAAATATGTAATGCTTTCTCACGGAAATATGACATATTAACAATAATTGATCATTGTAATGCTCTGTCACATAATATTTTGGAAAGATGATTTCTGCTACATTGTTCAAAGTGAAAATATTTGTTGAATTTAAAGTAGATGATAATGTTTTGGGGTTTGCAATTTTACTTTTGTTTCTACCTGTATTATTTTATTGAATAATTTAAGCATATCATAAGATTATCATTGCACTTTGGAATAATTTCATGTATGTTTACAGTTACATTGATTAGAAAAAAATATTTTTATGTTTTTCTTATAAACTTTTTCGTAGAGTTTGATCAAAGCCTATTAAGTACATCATTTACCTTTTCTGACAATTAGCTAATGTACCAAACAGACTCAAGCAATCCAAAAGAAACCTATGACCGAGGTTATATTCTCAAAAGGCATAGCTTTTTAAAAATTCAGAGCCGCTTAATCAACAAGGTTACAAAGGAAACGATCGGTTGCCTTCAAGGTTGGGAGTTAATTGAATGAACAGACAGCATGGCTTTCCTTATAGCAACCTATAACACTAATGGATAAGCTAATTTTTTCTTCCCTAAAGTAATTGCACAGTCATCTTTAATTTAAAATCACTTGCATTTACTCAGTTAGTTGGTTCCTAACAGGGCAAAGGTCTTGAACATTTATGCTGGGGAGATTTAAATTGCCAACATGATGTAGAGAGTGAAGACATTTTAGTATAAGTAATTAAAATTTAACATGCACCTTTTTTGTTATATTGAATACGTTATCAGAATTTGCAGGGAAGGTAATATTGGCACGACATTAATCTCATAATACCCTAATTTTAATATTATTACATTTCTGTTGATTCAGGGACTTCTGTTTCCATATCAGCTAGGAAATTCTAAATAAAATACTAAAGTAAAAAATTAGCAATTCCCATTAATCAAACTCTGTCTACATCAGTGAATTGTGTGTAAGAATTACCATTTTAATATTACCAAGACTCGTAATGAATGATGATGTTAACATAATGCATATTATGTTAGAATATACTCAGAATGAACTGCTATTAATCATAATTAACTATGTCTAACATCGTGATGTTAGAAACACTACATAGAAATGGATGACAGTAAAACCCAGCATTACTATTCTGTGTGACATAAGTGTTTTTTTATTTTCAGAAAAAGATAATATTCTAAATTTTATTAAACAAAATAGAATGTTTGTGAACAATTTATTTATATCTTGATTATTTTTGTCATATCAACAGTTGGGTTATCTAAGGTATTGCCACCTAAAATCCCTAAAGAATTTTATTATCTGACATCTAAAATAAGTTTTCAACCCAGCAGAAAGACCTGTCCCTTAAAATTCAATTATTTTATCACTGCATGTTGAAAATTGTCTGACGACAAATAGAAATATATTATCTGAAGAGACTTTTATCTCAAAAAATTCTTTTTAAGCAACAAGGAATAAAAAGTCTTTTCCTTAAAATCTTCACAGAATTGGAAAATATAAAAAGCTAAAATTCTGGGAAGTACAATTTTGAAAAAATTTGTTATTTTATTTTGTTTTGTTTTAGCAACTTGGGAAAAAAATTATCTTGCCATAACTTTTTAAGATACATAAAGAATTCTGAACATATACAAAAATGTACAGAGCAGTATAGTGAACTTCTAGGTACTCAGGACTAAGTTTTGACGATTAACACATAGAGTCATTCTTGTTTCACACACAGCCTCTTCACCTTGTGCTAATTTCCATGTGTTTTGATGTAAACCCTAGACATCATGTCATTGTATTTGTAAACATTTTAGTATTTAAAAATTGATATTGTATACATCTCTAAAAGATAAGCTCTCTTCTTTAAATTACTGGGATGCAATGATCAAAGTTGAAAAAATAAATATCCTCAATATCATAAAAATAGTAAGTGTATAAACCATCTTATAGTTTCCTGTGTGTCTTTTTTGGTATTTATTTAAATCAGCATCCAAATAAGACCTACACATGGCAGTTGATTGATTCTTTCTTTTCTTTTTTAATTATTATTATACTTGAAGTTCTAGGGTACATGTGCACAACATGCAGGTTTGTTACATATGTATACTTGTGCCATGTTAAGATTCTTTCAGTTCAAAAGTTCTTCTTCTATCCCTTTTTCTTCACACATCGTTGAAAATAACCTAAATTTTTGTCTTATACACTTTTTCTTTCTGGATTTTGCTGATTGAAATACCATGGTATTGTTTAACATGTTCCTCTGATTTCCCTGTTTTTGTAAACTGCTATTTGAGGCTAGAGAATTGCTCAGATTCATGTTTTATTTTTGGCTGCGTACTTTATAACTGGCCTTGTGTTTATCCCTGAGAAGGCACTTAATAGGTAGTTGTTTCTTTTTTGTATGTTGGTAGCCATTGGAGCTCAATGCCATATATTTTATTTGGAAATGTTAAAGCATAGAATTAATTCTGAAAAATACTGGACACATTAAAACTTATGGAAAAATGACTCAAAATGAAATATAAATATTGCATCTGGGTTACATAGCTAGCAAAATCACCAATGCAGGGTGTTTTGTTGTTGTCGTTATATATGACTGCATTTTCTAGAATTTGAAATCATATATAGTAAAAATTAAGTGTCTCGGGTTTTTTACAAAATGCACACTCCAGTTTTCTCCCACCCCTTTCTTTCTTCTATTTCCTTTTTGTTTGTTTGTTTGTTGTTTATTGTTGTGGCTCTTTACTAGACTCTTTGACAAGTTAGCAAAGTTACCATCTTATATCCCAGCTTCATCTTGTAAGTCTAATTACTCTAACAAGTGCTTTCCAATGAATAGTAATGTGATGATAGCAATGATGTTTCCAGAAATCAAAAATAAGGCACATAGTCTGAAAAGTCCATTTCGTCCCATCTCTAACAATCCGGGAAATTTGCCTTGCATGCTACAATACTGGCATTTCTTTAGAAGTTCTATTATTTATGGGACCAAATGGGTAGACTACTTTAAATCACAATTTTCTCAGACAGGGCCCTATGCACTGAAATATAAGATAGCATCTGTTTACTGGAAGACTGGAATTTGAGCTCAAGAGCTAGTCAGAAATCTGATTATGGAAACTAAAATATCACAGACAAGACCTAGAGAAAAGCTAATTTATTGGTGAGCTGACTGAGCATTATTGTGTTAGAACTGCTTGACACTGTAGACTGAGTATTGTGTTAGAACTGCTTGACACTGTAGACTGAGTATTGTGTTAGAACTGCTTGACACTGTAGACTGAGTATTGTGTTAGAACTGCTTGACACTGTAGACTGAGTATTGTGTTAGAACTGCTTGACACTGTAGACTGAGTATTGTGTTAGAACTGCTTGACACTGTAGACTGAGTATTGTGTTAGAACTGCTTGACACTGTAGACTGAGTATTGTGTTAGAACTGCTTGACACTGTAGACTGAGTATTGTGTTAGAACTGCTTGACACTGTAGACTGAGTATTATGTTAGAACTGCTTGACACTGCCACACCTAAAATAATATTAATAGGGACGAAGGTGTGTCTTTGGGAGGGCTTTATATGACTTTACGAGATTGGATCAAAGTAGATGCCCATTTTTAAAAACTTTATGAGACTCAAGTGAGTATGCATGTGTTAAGAAGTACTGAATAAACAAATAAAATATAAATTAAATTGGGAAAATATGATTTGGTTAAAATGAATACTACATATAAAATGAGTATATGCCATTTGAAGTAGTAAATGACCCTACATTACAAATATATACAAATAAATGCCCTGATCAGTTATGCTTATAAATCTGTATTTGTATATTTATGAAAATAAAACTAATGAGAAGGAATTTCACTGTAGATAAGGTTCATGAAAATGTCATTGCTTTATGCTAAAAAAATAAGATTTACTTTAAATAAAAATTAATTCTTCAAATACTAAGATTTTGAAAGGCATCAAAATAAAATAAAATCTTTTTATAAGAAAGAAAATAGTCCTGTACAGGAGTACAATGATCTGTTTTTACACTGCCACTTTTTCTTTATTTCAACTGCATCTGTACTACATTGTGATTTGGGTGAAGAAGACTGCTGGAGAATCATGCTAGTAACTGACAGAAACTGCAACATGTCTTTGATGTCATATTATTTTAAAGTTTCCTTGGACAATTTTCAGTTGTAGCTAATTTTCTGGGGTCCAAATAACATGAATAACCATACATTTCTTTTAATGGAAATAACTAAAATAACAGCCTTACTGAGATATTTTAAGGTCCGAATTTCCCCCAGAAATTCATTAATTGGTTTCATCTTACTTAAAGTTTTGATCATTGAATTCTATAAAGTCCATGCCTTGGGATAATTTATAAGTTAAGTAAAAGGCTATCTGAGAAACAGGTATGTCTCTCCATAGTGCACTAGCTTAAATCAAGACTCACAAGGAAATAATTGAGAATTACATAATTTGGGGACCCTTATACTCAGAATTTTTGGTAGAACTCCTAAAACAAGGGAACCATGTTTCCTCTTGCTTTCTAATGACACAGTTTAGGGTTCTTGAGATACCTCCATTCATGTCAACTTCTCCAACTAATGAAAGTAAGCAGTGTTTCCGATTTCAGGCAAGGTTCATTTGATAATGATGAAAGTGGTGAAGATGCTAAACCTGAATTATACTGTTCAATAGGTCCATACATCATACAAACTGATACATATATAGTAAGTTTGAGATATTTTTTCCCTTCTCAACTACACATTTTAGTTATCATATAAAAATTTGTATGTTTTTTCTTTCTTAAGAAGTGCCTTGGCTACTAAAGGACCTTTACATTTCCCTATTGAGAATCAACTTGTCCATTCCACACCAATGAGAGGTTTATACATGCATTTGGATAGAGTTGACATCGTTACAATATTGAGTCTTCCAATCCATATGCAAGGTGTACGTGGCCATTTATTTAGACCTTTGTTAATGTCCCTCATTGTTTTATAATTTTCTTGATAAATGACTTCTCCAACTTCCGTAGTTTATTTCTAGATATTTAGGTTCTTGGTTTGTTCTTTGTTCATGCCTTCTTCATTAGGATTTGGAATAAACTTATAAAAGAAATTAGGGCACTCTGCCTTTTTATTCATCTGGAATATTTTAACTAACACACAAATGTTAGAAAGAACCACTTCATCCTAACATCCATTTTAATGATAAATCATTCATTAAAAATTTCCCATAGATATTGATTTGTACAGGTTTTCTTCTTTTATTAAAATAACTTTTAATAATTTGTTATTGTTCTATGGCACATGCATTTTATCCGAATGTACATTATTGACATGAGGCTGGCATAATGATCTTTATAATTCTTTAATATCTTCTATAATTATGAATATATTTGCTTTATAAATTCTAAAATCATGTTTTTTTCTTCCCTTTGTCTTATTCACATGTCAGGGGTATATTTTTATTCTGTGTCTTTCCATATAAGCAGACTTTTTTCCAATCAGAATGCTTGTTTGTTTTATAATGCATAATTTTCAGATTTTATCTGTGTTAATTTACTTCTGAACTTCCTTTTGCCTTCTTCTTTGGTACCTTACTTAAATGTTTAAGTTACAGAAACAATTAATGCCATTATTTTTCTCAGAGTATAACTATAGGTTATTTTAAATGGTATATTATATCTAAAATTTCATTTTTTATTTAGAATAATGTAAATATTAGTTTTGAAATTTTAACATGCCTCAACTGCCCAAAAAAAGTTTTAAAATTATTTTTCAGAATTTTAGTTCATTCATGGAATGAGGCAGAGTTGATGTAACAATATGTGCTAGGCAGTTGACTTGGAGTTGCTTTGTCACATTCTAAGGCCAATACATAAATTGATTAATTAAATACTAATTATTAAAGCCAAGTTACAAAAGTAATAATACAATAATAGTATTATATTGAGTTATGTAAGAAAAAATAGTACATGCAAATGTAAATGTGTTAATCAGCTTATGGATTGAAACAAAAGTTTCAAAGGATGATAACTCTTTTGAGGTAATTTTACTATATTTTGAAGATCATAAGAGTAATAGATGACTAAAATAGTAGATTATTCTAAAAGGGACATAAGGAATCATTTCTCAGTCACTCCTATATCTTATTTAACCAAGAAACTCTTTCCTCAAAGCAAATATTTGTTGGCTATGTAAACAATGAAACTGACAAGGCCTCAGCTTTTGTCTAAGTGGTCCCGGCAGAGACAGGTAGAGACACCCTTGTTCTATTCCCTCTCCACCCCAGCCTGCTGGGCACAGGGCAGCCCTACAGAAGCCTCTGACTAGCAGCAAGCACTAAATGCTACTCTTACATATTTATAAAAATGAGACAATTTGGCCGGGCGCGGTGGCTCAGGCCTGTAATCCCAGCACTTTGGGAGGCCGAGGCGGGCGGATCACGAGGTCAGAAGATCGAGACCATCCTGGCTAACACAATGAAACCCCGCCTCCACTAAAAATACAAAAAAATTAGCCGGGCGTGGTGGCGGTGCCTGTAGTCCCAGCTACTCGGGAGGCTGAGGCAGGAGAATGGCGTGAACCCGGGAGGCGGAGCTTGCAGTGAGCCGAGATCGCGCCACTGCACTCCAGCCTGGGCGACAGAGCGAGACTCCGCCTCAAAAAAAATAAAAAATAAAAAAAAAAAGAGACAATTTAAGAAAGAGATGATGAAATTGTATTTATATCTCATTTTATTTTTATACTTTCGAAAATCTTTCCTTATTTTACATTTTAATAATTTTAATAGTTAGTAAAGATTTGAACTGTGAACTCAAAATCTCTAGAAAATAAACTTCTCTGCTGGATGAGAAAACTGAAGTCTAGTGGCGTTTACTTAGAAACAGGGCAGACCACTACACGTGGCGGAGCAAAACTAGTAATTAGACTCTTGAGACCGATTTTATTTTCTGTGTAAACGTCTTCAATCCCAATAGTTTATTCATGTCTGCATTCCATACAGAGGTGACTAAATTTAGTTGTTGCACGGATCCCTTATTCTATATATAATACAATTGCAAATCTTCCATGTAGCAATTCAAATTAAAAATAGATCTGCGTATGTCTATAAGTTTGTTTGTTTGTCAGTTCTTCTGTGCAGTTATGAAATGTACTGTGAGTAGAGATTTGCAAGAAAGTAAGATATTGACTTTAAGTTAAAACATCTTCATTAAATATACACACATTTTCTATATCACAATGTCATCTGTTATTATGGACTGGTCAGTGCCTCCCATGTTTGTGTATCCCATAATTCCATTTAAACATTTATCCTCCATGATATACACACACACACTACAATGTAAAGCACACTGTGATCTTTATCTTATTGTAATTATACAAAATAAGACTTGCTAGCTTTAATTTAACTCAAAAGGGTAAAATACCCAAAGTTACTATTATGCTGGCAAACATAGCTCAAGAAACGAGATGGTATTTCACGCTATTTTTTGTATGAGTTTTAACATACTACTAGAATTAACTCAAGTGGCCAAAGTAGCAATCTGAACAAAGAGTAGATGGTAAACTGTCATAAGAAATGGGAGAAGCAATACAGATCACGTCTTATGAAGGCCTAATCACGTCTTCTTCTGTCATTCTTCTAGCTTCAAAATTGTCCAATGTCAGTTACAATAAAATGTGACATATAAGCTGACAAATCTATCCGTCTTTCATTTACTCTACAAATTAAGTGTGGGCATTCTGATTCTGAATGTTAGAATTATATCAATAAATTTGATAAGAACTTTGGCTCCAAAAGTGCAAATGTAATAGCATTAAACACATGGCCAGTAAAAGTCCAAATGGACAAATGGACATACTGAGATGAAAAATATAAATTTTTTTGTCCTTGCTGCATTCTGCTAAATGAAGAACAAGATGACACCAGAGTGCCAATCTCTCTTTCAAACAAACGAACATTGAAAAAACAAAAGAGTGTATCTACATCACAAGAACTTCCAGAGTTCTGAAAGCATTCTGATCCACACTCCACAGGCATTTAATAATATAGAACCATTGTATGATTCTAAGGTAATTACCTTTATCAAAATTTACATTATTAAGACATTGACTATGACAAGTGTTTTTGCCAAGAATTTCTTGAGCTTCAGCTTCTTAGCTCAACCCAGGTTTGTGCGATGTGTTATGTGTGATTATTTTTAAGCCCATAATGCCAGGGTTTTAGATGGAGCCTGGAGGTTCCTAGGAAAATTTATAAAGTACAGAACTTTCATTTGAAAGACTCCCAAATTTATCTCAATAAGCATGTCCATTCTCCTTTCTGCCTCCTTTCTAAGCTCACATGCTCTCATTCAAAGCCCAAGCACTCTTTAAAAAACTACTACTAATACTCTGCTAATTTCTTAAAGAGTTAAAGAACTATCTTTTCCATGAAATCATCAATTACCTTTAAGAAAGGCCTCTAAGGAAACTGATTTTCAAAATTCACGAACAGGATTGGAAAAGTTCCATAGACCCTCTATGGAAGAACCTAAAATAAAACACTTGAGGCTGAAGGCTCTTTCTTCAAGATGTTTAGAATCACAGGACTGAGGGGCTCTGCCAAGAAAAGCTACTTTTCCCTCCTTAAACTGTCTCCAACCTCACCATCCTATTAATTCCTTCCAGAAGACAATATAATAACAAAATGGAAAGTCATTTTTAAAGGTTCCTAACATCTTTCTATAAAGGTCAAAATTTTGTGCTAAGACAGGCACCCAACAATTGACTATACGATGCGATACCATTGAGATTAATATATTTAGCATTTTAAATCTCTCTACATCACTCTTATCATTTTCATCTCAAAAGAACAAATCCAACTGAAGCTTACTTAGTTTAAAACTTATTTAATTCACAGAATTATTTAACTCATCATATAAATGTGTAGAAGATATACGTATATATGTTTGTGGGGATTGCATGTATAAAAGATTTCCTAGTAAGTTATTTTGTATAGATTGCTTTTGTGTGATATATTTAGAAATGAAAATTCCAATGTCGTAATGTGCAATTATCATAGGCTGCCTACAAGAGTTATTGAAAACATTTTATTTAGGTTGATAACATTAGTGACTCTACAAGAAAAAATAATGTACTGTTCTATTTAAAGATGTTCTTTAAGATAATGCAATGCAATAAACCCCAGGCAATTTTTGGCATTGGATTAAAAATACATACTTTCACAATTAGTAATCTTTCTCTATTTGAGAGAATGTTTATGTTTAAATATGTATCTCTAGTAGTTACCAGCATATCTTTCACCCAGATTTCTTTAACTCAATAAGAGTCAAAGCTGTTCAACATATTTAGCATATGTTCCTTACTTTTGCCCTTAATCATAAAGACCTCAAGATTAAAGATACATTTTAACATTCATCTGGTATTTATCTCATTAATGGCAAGAATATTCAAAACACCACACGTCGGGCACATTGTCAAATTTCTTTTTATCCAAAATTATGAACACAAAATGACTTTTAAATACTGGAAGATACAATTTCCGTTTGCATAACTATTATTTCCATCATGCAAATATGCTGTACCCACTGATGTTGATAAGATGGTTCACATATTTTCATGAAAATGAACACATTTATAATAGCACAGTTGGAAGAATTGTCACCTGACATCTGAAACACTACTGTCTTTCAAAAATAATATCCTTGTGATTTTTGTTGGCAAAAAAATTAAATGTGCCTTTCATTTGGGAATGGGGTGAGGGCCGTTGGTGCCGTTATTTTTAGTAATCTTAATGCTTGTGACTGTAGTAAACAATAATTATTATAATGTCACAAGCGATTATTGGTCATTACATTTAGATTCTCTGGCGATCTGAAGAGAAAACTGTGGTCTGTGATCCAGGTTATTCCACTTTTTTTTTCTCACAACAAGTGAAGAAGTCTGTACAGAAATATATAGAAATTCACAAGAAAATAGGAATCAAAGATTGAGAGTCGATCAATAGTCACATTGAACATGAACTTCCATAATCTCCAAAACCTGAAAAGGATGGTGAAATAAATTGTTAACTTACACATGCCTTGCATAAAATTAAAAATAAAATAAAAGCACCCTGAAATTAGATAATTTCTTCTAACTTGCTTGAAAAAAACCTCTGCAACAATCTCCATATTGTAAGTATGGTTTTTAAAGGTGTTCAGTTGCTCTGCCTATGAAGTAGCCATTCTTTTGTTTCTTTACTTCCCTAATAAATTTGCTTTCCCTTTAAAAAAGAAAAAAAGGTTTTCAGGATATTGTCTTGAAAAGACAGTAAAGTCAGGAAGTTCAGGAGGAAAAGAAATGTAAAATGCAAAATTAAAATGAGGGTTACAGACGTGAAGGAGACTTATGCAGAAAATTGAAGAACTGATACAAAGCCCAGACTTGTGGTATTGTCTCAGAATGCAGAGGAAGGCAAAGAGACGAAAGTAATGTGGGAGAATCAGATAAAATGAGGATAGATAGTAGTAATAGAAGCTAAGAATTACATTGCCTCTGAAAAATCAATCAAAACAATGGCCATAGAAACAACAATTACAGAAACCTCTTCTGAACCGATACAGAGCTAAGTAGGCCGCATTGAAAAGTCTTTCATTGTCTCAGGCAAAATCAATAAAAAGGCCTATACTTCAGAAGGTTGTGAGGTTTTCTGTTTGTTGGAATCAGACAGTCTTATATTTGTTTATTCTTATTCAGGTTTTATCATTACCATATAAAAAGAGGATCTTTTTTCCTTCTTTTGAGACCGGGTCTCACTCCATCACCCAGGCTGGAGTACAGTTACATGATCATGACTCACTGCAGCCTCAACTTCCTGGACTCAAGTGATCCTCCCACCTCAGGCCCCCTGAGTAGCTATGACCACAGGCGTGCACCACCATGTTCAGCTAACTTTTAATTTTTTTGTAGAGACAGGGTCTCACTATGTTGCCCAGGCTGGTCTTGAGAGGATCTTTGCATTGGTATTTTCTTTCCTTTTTCTTGGCCTGTGCTTTGTCACAGTATTCTAATTTTACCTTGGTGTTCACCAATGCAGCCAGCATGAGAACACCCACATAGATGAAGTCTTTGCCCACACCACCTAAGGATGTGCGAAATTGAACTCCTAATTTCCTAGTTACTTTTCATTGTTTCACTTCTGAGTATAACTAATAACCATATGTCTCTTGTTTTCAAAATAAGTTTTCAAATCAGGTTGTTTCCATAGTAACCCACTTTCAGGCACCAATTCTGTATGAATTGGGTGGGGCTCCATTGCAGTCTAATAATGAACAATCTTTTAAGGTAAGTGACTCAATACAACAAAGGTTTCTTTGTCATTCAAGGAACACATCTCCTCACTCTTTCACGTTAGCCTGTCTTTGGCATCCAGGTTATCTAGAACTGGCAGGTTGCTGAGTCAGAGTTAGTGAAGCGTGAATTGAATCTTAAGTTTTCATCTAGAAGTAACACATATAACTTCCACTCAACATTTCCCTGATCAGTGCAAATTGAACGGTTACACTCAGTTTGAGAAGAGCAAAGAATTGCAATCCTATTTTGTGCCGAGAAGAACTGGAAATATTTGCTGGACAGAACCAATGGCTACCACATATTCCCAGTGGAACTGAAGCAGTTAATTTCTCTGACACTCCTAAAATTGGTATGCTGATAAAGAAACCAAAGGATCCAGGCATTTGGATTTAAGGATGCTAGATTTCTTCTCCAAAACACCTCCTCGTGGCCTGCTGCTAATAAAATGGGTGATGGCTCTTATTAAAATTCTCAACTGGAACAGAGATTGGGTGGGGTGAGGTGAGGAGTACTGCAGTGTAACTTCAGAAGGAATTTGAACAGCCTCGCTACTTCAGGCTATAATATCATATTCACATGCTAAAGCTAAATTCCTTAAGCAGAAACCAGAGAAATCGAACTCAGGTTTGGAAATATTTGGAAGAAAAAAGGAAAGAGGGACATAGGGTGTGAGCCTGTTTGAAGAGCATGAGTCAGTAAGATTTCTGGGATTAATTATAAGTAATAGAATCAAATAGAATAATTGGGAAGCTAACATGGCAAAATATGGTTAACAGAGATAAATCATTGCTTAGCCACAAAACAAAACAAAACAAAATCCTAGGGCTCTATAAACTGCACAGAAAGAAACCGTTGGCTTGGCCAGTAGTGTCCTCTGCTGAACGCTGCTCCCAATGCCTCCCTTAAGAGCAGGACTCCGAGCGCCAAACACTGGAAATCCTCTCAGTGGGGAAACCTTGGCAGGCACCAGATTAGCTATCCAAGACTTACTCTATAGTTTCAACAAATGGTTACCAAAACTCAGTTACCAAAACACATTTTGGATTAATTAAAGAGCTAAAGTTTTTTAAATAAGGAATTTCTAAAATAGAAATATATTGGTCAATGTTAGGTTTTGGATGGACAAGAATACTTAAAGCAAAAAGTAAGTTAATAAGCCATATAGAACATTAAAAGATCAATATGTTTCCTACAAAAAATGGGAGAAATATAAAAATATAAATGAAACAAATAAAGGACAAATATAAAACTATAAATGAAACAAAATACAAATTAAAATTTTATAACACAGAGGCTATGTCACTGATGTATGGTAAGATCTTATAGTTCAATAAAAAATCAAATATCTCACTAGAAAATATAAGGGAAGGAGGCAGAATACTTGAATCGAAAATTTCTAGAAGACGTTCTAAAAGTTGATAAATATAAGACCTTTTACCCTTTATCCAATAAAGCTGCTCTTCTTCTATTTGCTCAGGCCCCTTGCTCTGTTTAAATTCTAAACGCTGGACTGTCCTGGGGCCCTATGTTTGAACTCTTTCTCTATCCACAGGTTTACCCTACGACTTTACCCAGTTCCAAACCTTTAATCATATGTCATTGAATCCATATCTGATTGCAACGTCCAAAGTCCAGATACTTGTAACCAAGTGATGATTTTAAATCTCCACAAGAATATCCAAGGTACACTGAACTTGACAAGGTCAAACAAAACCATTGGTTTCTCTCTCCATTCCCTACATCTAATCTTTGTTTAATTTCCTCCATCTCAGTGTATTTCAATACAATTTGTTCCAAGTTGTTGAAGTCAAAACCTATTTATCACTGTGGATCCACTTTCTCTCAAATTTCATATCTGACATATCTATGAATTCTATCAGTTCTACCTCTAAAATATATCCCAAATATGTCCAATATTTCTACCTTTACTATTACCAATAAGTCCAAGCCAACATTATTGTTTGCCTAGATTCCAAAAAAAAAAAAAACAAAAACAAACAAACAAACAAAAACCTCCTAATGGTTATCCCACTGTATTAGTCCCATTGGGTATTAGAAATACGCAAGACTGGGTAATTTATGAAGAAAAGAGGTTTAATTGACTCACAGTTCTGCATGTCTGGGGAGGCCTCAGGAAACGGAGGAATCATGGAATCATGTTGGAAGGGGAAGCAAACATGTCCTTTTTTGCAAGGCGGCAGGAGAGGGAAGGAGTGCCAGCAGAGGAAATGCCAGACACTTGTAAAACCATCAGATCTTGTGATAAGTCACTCACTATCACAAGAACAGCATGAGGGAAACTGCCCCTATGACTGAATTACCTCCCACCGGGTCCCTCCCATGATATGTAGGCATTATGGGATTACAATTCAAGATGAGATTTGGGTGAGGACACAAAGCCAAACCATATCACCTTCCTTGCAATAAAAAATGAGTGTGACAATCATTTTTCAAAGCACTTAAGATAGTTTCCATTCTATTTTTAATATCTCCCTAAAATTTCTCATCACCGTTTGAGGAAAAATTTACCTCTTCACCATGACTTAGAAACCCCACACTCTGTGACCTGTTTCTTTTTCTCTAATCTCATCTCACATAAATTTCCTTCATCCATTATGTTCATTGTTAATTTAAAGTACCTCCATTTTATTGCTGCCTGGGGATTATAATGAAGAAAATATTGGCCAAATTTGTAAAAGCATCAAAAATATAAAATATTTTGATTTTGTCATTCTTTTTCTCAGAGTATCCTTTTAGAAAAAAGAAAGGTAAACAGGTTTGTATTTGTGCTTAAGTAGTAAATGCAGCATTTTTAATTATATTGATAGAAAACAAACTAAATATTCTATGAATTGCATGGAGTAAATAAATTATAGAACTTTAAAATAATGGCCTAATAGGCATGAAGCTATTTAAAATTCCTGCTACAATGAAATAGAGAAAACAAATATAAACTGCACATTATTGGACAATGCAAATACAGAGCCCACTCTGATTATTTTGTTACTAACGAATATTTTGAAGCTCCCAGGGTATTTTGGAAGGCTAGTAAAGCAAAATTCTGGAACTAAACAACAAAATCCATTGGCCAAGCATATTATGAGGGATTTTCTATTGAATACACTGGTGTCTTCCTCTCAGCACCCAAGATGCTCAGAACTGGATATCCACCATTGAAGTGTACAAAGAACTAGCTGTTTTCATGACCATAATTATTAGAATATTGATTTCTGCATATATGACCACGTTCTCACTCTGCTCACTTCTAAATACAATGTTCCTTCCAAAGATTCCACTTGGTGGAACCTCTGTGATATATCTGTACAATAGCTGCAAAAGAAACTGGGGATGTGGGTTTTATGGCTTCTATCTTAGAAAGGCAGGACTCATAATGAGGGAAATCACTAGAATGTTGGAAAGATATTCAAAGATGTTGAGAGACCACAAAAGAAAAATGTCCTTAATACTGTAAATATAGGATTGGTGCCAATCCAAACATATGTGGAAAAATGTATGCATAGGAAAATAAACTTCAGGGGAAAATTAAAAAAAATGAAAGTATGTGTGTGGACAAATATTTAATGTATTATAATATTTTATATTATATATTTATAAAATATTTAATATATTATAATATGTGTGTGTGTATATATATATATATGCATGTTGAGTTTCTCCTAAACTTTGGTAAGTTTTCCATAGCATTTTAAAAGAATGCATGTTCACTGTTGAAATTTTGAAAATAGCATAGATATACAAAGAAGAAAAAATAACCCTATAACACACAGATAGCAGCTGTGAACATACTTGGTGCAGTTTCTTTGCGTTTTTTCCAAAACAGTATGTTTAGACATCTCTTTTTAGAATTTAGATGAGTATATACTTCTTTTGTCTTGATTATTAAAATATTAAAATACCTCCTTTTACCATTTATATTTTAATACTCTTTAAATTAAAAAAAATTACACAATCTCTGTTTGTAAAAAGATAACTGTTCCCACTGGTATATGAAAGCTTCCTAAATCTGTGAGAAAAAATAGAGTATTCCATATAGAACTGGGCAGAAAGGATGAACATGACAATTCACCAAATAAGAAATGTGTAAATAGCTAATCAATATGAAAAAAATCCTCAAGGTCATTAAATAAGATAATTGAAAATTAAAGATGATTCTCTATGATGTCATAGCTGAATTTTCAGTGGATTCTGCACTGTAAAGTGAACTAAACACAAGCCAACATTCCCCTGAATGTCAGTTTCAGAGGGCTCATGTGATCTATCCACAAAGCGCCTATATCAAAGCTGTCAGAAAGGTCTACTAGAATTTTCTCAGAAGAAATGGAGAGTCATTGTGCCTTGTTATTGTAACAGTGAATGTTCCTTTAGTTTTTGCAAACATTCTCAGAAAGCTTTTATTTTGTTTTTTGTTTTTCTAATAGCAGTTTCAACAATTATCTAAAATACTAAGGTCTCAATTCTATTATAACATTAAAGAAGGATAAGTAAGCATCTCTGGGCTAAGAATGGTTAAGCTGTATAAACTGATGACAGCCTGCTGTTTGGACAGATGAAGTATAGCCTAATGAAGAATATGGATCGTGTGGTTAAAATACAAAGAAAAACTTGGCAAGAACTGGCTTTGGTATTTGACTTCTCACTGTGCACTAGCAACCCATAATTATTATCAGATTCTGTTTTATGTTGAATGGATATGGTCCAGAACTGTGAAAAATACCTTCTCTTATAGGAATGTGAGGGCAATCTGACTCCATCTGTCACCCATTTGACTGCCTTGGGGTAATGTAGCTTGTTAAACAGGTGACCCTCTCCCTCCTCACTTATCCCAAAACTATGTGCTTTGTTACAAAACAAAAGAACTCCCATAAACATACAGCAGAAGAGTAACCATGACCTCTCCCAGCCCCCATGCTTCTCCTAGTCTAATAAATATCACTTAACCATGCATCCCAAGTCTATATCTTTAGTCTTTGAGAAAACAGCTGCTGAGATAGTCAAGTAGCCATAATTTCTGAATTGTCTTGTATTGAGCCAAAAGTTCGAGGTAAATTGTACCAAGATTTTTATTTGAACTTTCATTTAAGACTATTTTCTGTCACTTTTATGGAATATACTTTAATTTTATTGCTGTATTATCCAGTAAAATTGGGAGTTTTAAATATGCTGTACCCCCAGGTTGTAATCCTTGCAGTGGAATGAATTTATATTCAGTGTTGGATGAGCATGGCAATGATAATATTCTGCTGCCTCCTACGTTTTTATTGGTGCCTCTGCTGTCATTCTTTGGCTCCCAACTACTGGGAAATGAATATATTCACCTAAATGTCATACACCAAATTCAACATAATGAATTCCTCCTCATTCTGACAAACCTCTCCCTTTCCTGGATTCTCCCTCTTCGGTAATCCACCCAGTAGGCTAAGGTAGGTATCATGCTTCCTACCATTTTCTCTCTTCTAATCAACTGGGCACCAAGGTTTGCCTGTTTTTTAAACCCCATTCTTTTTCCATTGTTCATCTGTTTTCTCTGCCATTATGTAATTTCAGGCCCTCAAAAGTAATCGGTTGAGCTAGAATCATGAATCCTTGTAGACTGTACTTACGTTTGGAAGAACTGGGATTGGAACTGAAGACTGTCTGACTTTTAAAACCTGGGCTCTTAACCTCTGGTGTCAGCTGAAGTAGGGCCTATATAATAAAGGTCAAGGATTTTGGAATTTGATCTGTACACAATGGGAGTGATGTTATCCAAGAAGTTTTAAATGTTTAACCTATAACTTTCATATAGGATGTATTGCTGTAAAATCATACTGCCATGAGGGGAAGGGTGAGAAAGTTATAGTAATGGGGGTATGACATGATACAGGAGAAATTTAGAGAAAAGTGTGACTCTGAGAGTAGAGTGCTGATAGAAACTTGAAAGACTGACTAGCACATTACTTTAGTTCTCTGATTGCTCTATTCAAACATCAACATATAATAAAAGACTTCATTTTTACCACCCAGGTAAACAGAACTTATGGATTAAAGAGCCAATATTGAGGTTAACTATATATATATAGTTAACTATATATATATGTATATAATGTCACATTTGTGCTGTTCAAAGGTTTATTTTTATGTTTGGAAAACACACCAGCGGTTCAGATTCTATAAAGCTCTTCAAACAAAAAGAGAATCATACATGTAATGCATGTCTCCTCTACATTTATCATTTTGTCCAACAGAGGTTTGTTTGGAAAATGTCTGTGATATCCAAAAACAAAGTTCCAGATGGAGGAGGTGAAAATAGACATATGTTCCAGCTGTTTTCAATCTCTCTCTCTCTCTCTCTTTTTTTCTTGGCTATCATTACACTAAAAGCACACCCTTTAAAAAACAGAATCATCACTCTCTTTAAATGTGAGGGGTTCGTCTAATGGCCACTCACAAAATTTTATCTCTTCTAATAAAATTTTCATCTATGCATGTACAAGCTTGTGGTGTATATGTGCCGCCATCTGTGGTTATGCATATGCATGAGTGTGTGTGTGTGTGTGTGTGTAAATTATTTTCCCAAGTAGAGCCTGTTTTGCAGGTGAAATAGCTACCTATGTATATTTCCAACTCCCTACTAGACATGTATTGCATAAAACCCTAAGTTTAAAAAAAAATCCTCGATATCCATGTATTATTATATTGAGCCCCCTGATACAGGTGGGTCTTACTTAGTTGCTGAAGATTTCTGGTACCTTAGAGTGATCAAAACTAGGTGAAGAACATGTCTTAGAGAATGCCACCATAACAAGTCTTGCTTGAGTACTATCTACAGGCACTTCAAATTCCATATATCCTTGTGGTGATGGAACTGTTTTGTAACTTGACTGGATTGATATCAACATTTTGGTTGTGATATTGTATTATGTATGTTTGAAAGACGTTGCCTTTCAAGAAACTAGGTAAGGTTCCAGGGAGTCTCTCTGTATTATTTCTAACAAGTATTATTTTACATGCAGATGCATGTGTGCATATGCATTATTCTCTAATTTTTTAAATGTCTAATTTTAAAAAAAACTAAATTCGTTCAGTTACTAAGCTCTCCCCCAAAAGAAATTACTATGCTCTCCCGCAAGAGAACACATTCCTTTTATCTTTAACATCTGTTGATGACACCACCATGTACCAAATGAGAACATATGAGCCATCTTTGACTCTTCCCTACTCCCCTCCACCATTCAATCAGTCATCAGGTCCTACTGATTTACTTTCTGTTTCTAGAAATCATCTATCTCCTCTTCTTCTTTCCTACTGCTGATGGCCAAGTTTCATAGCCTCATTCTCTCTTTTCTTAGATAATGAAACAATATCCAAATTGCCCTTCCTGCCTCAAGCCTTAGCACCTTAAAACAGTCATCATAAATGCAGCTGCATATTACAATCACTTGAGCTTTTATAAAACAATACTGCCAAAATCTCTATCCTAGGACAATTAGCAGAGGATATCTATGAGCAGGACCTGGCCATCGGTATATTTTCAAAGCTTCCAAGATAATTATAATGTGCAACCATGGTTGAGAATCATCCCCTTGAATATGTTTTCAACTAAGACTCTACAATGATTTCACTAAAATGAAAGGCTAAGCATTATATTTCTCTGCTTTATCCTCTCTCTCTCTTACAGTTTGAATTATATCCCTCCAAAATTAATACACTGAAGTCCTAACCCCAAAGGACTTCAGAATGTGACTGTATTTTGAGGCAGGATGTTTACAGGGGTAATCAAGTTCTTTAATATGACCAGTGTCCTTATAAAGAGGGAAAATTTGGATAGGGACATGAATATAGGTAGAACAAAATATGAACGTGAAAGAGGAAATTAGGGTGATGTTCCTACAAGCCAAGGAGCAACAAAAATTGCCAGAAAACCACCAGAAACTAGGTGAGAGGCATGGAACAGATTCTCCCTCACAGCCCTCAGAAGGAACAAGCCCTGCTGATACCTTGATTTTGGACTTCCAGCCTTCAGAACTCAGAGATAAAACATGTATGTTGTTTTGACATCCAGATGGTGGCACTGTGTTACAGCAGCCCTAACAAACTGATGCACCCTTACAAATTACAAAGGACAATTTAAGCTCACAAGGTTGTTACCCTATGGCTTGCTCTATAGCCATGTATCTGTTTTTAATTTCTTCATTCCTTTTTTTATTTTTTTTACATTTTTAAATCTTTTTATAGAGATGAGAGTCTTGCTGAGTTTCCTAGGCTAGTCTCAATCTTCTACCCTCCAGCAATCTTTTGGCCTCAGCCTCTCAAAGTACTGGGATTACAGGTGTAAGCCACCATGCCAGGCATATTTCTTCATTCTTTATACTCCAGAAACACATTCATGAAGACTTTGCTCAGAGGTCATCTTGTCTTGAATAAATTCTCCTCTACCTGCCAAGACCTCTGATTATATGCTGAATATTTTTGTTACTATATTCGCCACATTGTATTACACATATTTGTTAAATATTTTTGTGATCTAAGAAGATGCTAAGTTCATTGAAGGCAATGCCATGAATTAGTACTTAAATTCCTAGTATTTAGAGTTCCAGGAATTCCTCAAGAATATCTTTACTGAGTGAATAAATAAATTATTTTATACAGTGTACTGCATAGTTTGGGTACACCAAAATGCAGAAGCTAAAATGAGATTGGAAGTGCAAGAGATTTATTAAGAGGGGAGAAAATAACAGGTGGTGGGAAAAGGCTTCAGATTACAATGTGGTTTTGAGGCCTATTGCAGAAGAAAGAAAAGGGAGGGTTGGGTAGGAAGAGCCTTGGTGTGTGCACAGTTCCAAGAAAGTTTCTGTTGAACCAACGAAAAGTTTTTGAGCCAAAGTTGCCCTTTGGAATATTCCTACATCACATCCGAATGTGCCTACCTCTGCACTCCAGCTAAGCTATGGTATACACACCTGCAATAATTGCAGTTCTCGCATCAGGAATCTTGCACCCATAAAGCATGACTTCTACCAGCTTGAAGGGTAAATCTTTGTTCCATGCTGTTTTTCAATGTGTTTTTATTGTGCCCGGCATATACCCCAGAATTTCTCAGAGGAAAACAAGTGCCAAATTCTACAGTTGAATGATACCATCATGACAATTACAAAATGTGGTCAGTATAACTTTTTCATTGATACTTTCCAAGAAATGATCAAGACTGCCATAGATGAGGAGCAGCTGCACCAATCTGGGCCTCCTACATAGTCCATCCAGTACTATTTCATCCTGGTTCAGTAGCCCACGCCTGTCCAGGCCCACAGGCAGCAGCAAGACGAGCAAGACTACCATCTCCATGACCACCATCTGGCTCAGGCAGATCTTCACAGTGCAGCCTCTGGAGGGCCAGACAACACACTTGGGAAGCTGCAGGTTGGATAAGTTCAGCAGTTCACACTGTCTAGATCCAGCCACAGGAGTGAACCCAGCAGACCCAGAGTGACCCTGGACAGAACATACAGCTGATGCAGTAGAACAGAACCAACACAGCAAAGAACCTACTGAGGCAAGACACCTGCTTGTCCCTGCTGGTATCAGGCACTCAGATGCTTTCTACCAATGCTTACTAGAACATGCAGACAGAAATCCAACCAGAACAGCAGTCATTCAGCCAGCTCCTAGATGAAAGGCAGCTCTCCTGGACCCTGTGAGTGACCATGATAGCTGACCAGGATGTCATCCAGTGCGTGTTTATCCAATAAGCCAACCAATTTTGCCAGGGTAAGCTCCTCAGGTGAGTGGTTACTGAGGGCCTGTGCTAAAAAAGCCAAAGACACTCAAGGCAATTTTTACCATGCAGCCTCACTGAGCACAGTCTCCATCTCCAAAGGCCTTGAACTCAGAGCCACTGACTCTCTAACAGAAAGATGCAACAGTTTTTGTTTCTTTTTTAATCAATATTTTGCTAAAGAATTAACAGGTTTGTGTTTGTCATCAATCCTCTGATATGAAAATATTAAATAAAAGCATACCTTGTTTTATAGTGCTTCACTTTATTGTACCTCACAGATATTGCATTTCTTTACATATTGGAAGAAGTTGATTCCAATTAAAAGTGGAACTTGTAATTCCACTTTTAAGAGGGAACTCCCCTCTTAGTAAATCTCTTGTACCTCCAATCTCATTTTAGCTTCTGCATTTTGGTGTACCCAAACTATGTAGTACACTGTATAAAATAATTCATTTATTCACTCAGTAAAGATATTCTTGAGGAATTCCTGGAACTCTAAATACTAGGAATTTAAGTACTAATTCATGGCATTGCCTTCAATGAACTTAGCATCTTCTTAGATTACAAAAATATTTAACAAATATGTGTAATACAATGTGGAGAGTATAGTAACAAAATATTCAGCATATAATCAGAGATCTTGGCAGGTAGAGGAGAATTTATTCAAGACGAGATGACCTCTGAGCATTATCTTGAGATGAAATCTACACCTGATGAAGATGCTGTGAAAATTGTTGTGATGACACCAATGGATTTGGAACATTCCATAAACTTAGTTGATAAACAGCTGCACAGTTTGAGAGAACTGACTCCAATTATGAAAGAAGTTCCCCTTTGGGTAAAAATGCTATCAAACAGCATCACATGCTACAGGGAAATCTTCCACAAAAGGAAGTTTCAATTATTGATGCAGCAAATTTCACTATTGTCTTATTTTAAGACATTGTCACAGCCACCTCAACTTTCAGCCACCACCACCCTGATCAGTCAGCAGCCATCAGCATCAAGGCAGGACCCTCCACAGGCAAAAAGATTACAGCTCACTAAAGATGTAGATGATCCTTCGCATTTTTCAGCAATAAAGTATTTTTAATTAAGGTATGTACATTTTTAGACATAATGCTTTACACCACGTCTATAGACCACAGTATAATGTAAACATAACTCTTATATAAACTGGGAAACAAAAAAAATTGTATGACTTACTTTATTGAGATGTTAGCATTACTGAAGTATTATAGAACCAAATCCACAAAATCTGTGAGTTCCTGTACTGTATTAGTTAGGGTTCTCTAGAGGGACAGAATTAATGGAAAAAAACATATGTATATGTATATATATTTATATAGATATAAAGGGAAGTTTATTTAGTATTAACTCACACAATCACAAGATCCCACAATAGGCCATCTGTAGGCTAAAGAGCAAGGAGAGCCAGTTCAAGTTCTAAAACTGATGAACTTGGAGTCTGATGGTCAAGGGTAGGAAGCATCCAGCTTGGGAGAAATATGTAGGCTGGGAGGCTAGGCCAGTCTAACCTTTTCATGTTTTTCTGCCTGCTTTATATTCACTGGCAGCTGATTAAATAGTGCCCATCCAGATTATGGTTGGGTCTGCCTTCCCAGCCCACTGACTCAAAAGTTCAACTCCTTTGGCCACACCCTCACAGACACACCCAGGATTAATACTTTGCATCCTTCAATCCAATCAAGTTGACACTCAGTATTAACCGTCACAGGTACCTATACCATATTAGTGGTGTTTTCTTGAAGAGAGTTTTTGCAAAATGTTTCATTTTGTTTTGTTTTTTCTCACTGCCACTTGCTTAAAAGAGAAAATCTCTGCAGGGGTGTACATTACCATATCCTGACCCTTGGAAAAAGAGCTTAGAAGCTCTTTTTGATGACCTCCAGAGGCTATAGAAAAAAAATGCATTTAAGAGATGAATTTATTATTCTCTAGGGAAAGTAGACTTTGTTTTTTCTCCAATCCCTTCTCCTTCAGAGATCCCATGAGAGTAGAACTTTGTGTATCCATCCTACCCCCTTCACACACCCACACACACACTCACACACACAGTTTTTCTAAAATTTTTTAAGTACATTAAATTTTTTCTAGCTCCCTTTGATGTGTGGACTTCAGATTCCATGAACTACAATAAGTCTTTTTTTAGATAGGAAAACAAAACTGAAAACATGAGAGTGAGGATGAAGTGAGGGAGAGAGAAGAAGGCAGAGGACAAATCGCAGAGGACAAATCACAGAGGACCTTGCAAGGCCTGATAAAGAGTTTGGATGTTATTCTATGGGAAGCGATAGAATAGATTTTGCCCAATAATCTGATTCATATCTTTGAAAGATTACCCTACCTTCATTATGTAGACTGGATTGCAGGGTGATGAACAGAAGCGGGAAAACCAGTTAGACACGTAACGCAATAGTTTAAGCCTGAACTAAGGTGGGTGACAGTGGATATAAAGACCCTTAAATGGATTGGATTAGATAAATCTTGGACGAAGAAAATATAGGGTTAGCTGTTGGATTGGACATGGTACATCAGAGAAAGGAAAGCAGTGAAATTTAGTACCAAGATTGTTGCCTTGACTAAATGAATGGATACATATTAGTTCTATTTACTGAAATGGGGAAGGCTGGAACAGAGAGGGGATTGGGGAAACAGCAAGAGTTTTGTTTGGGACAGACTAACTTTAAGGTGCCTATTTAGAAGCAAATGATTCAGTTTTTTTCCTCTGAATGATGTCATTTATATACGTATGTTTATTCTAAGTGCACTGATATTGAACAAATGGAAATTTAAGGAGAAAATGTGTGGTTAGCTGAGAGCAATTATGAGCTAGAACTGAAAGTGAAGGATAAAATTGGACCCTGACTGAATGAGATCTCCCAGGCATGCAGATGTCTTAATTCATTGCAAAGAGTTGAGAGATTAGTAAATACTTTGTAACAGAGTCAGACTCCATTTTTGATGTTTGACTACTGACAGCTTTAAAGTTCCACCACTTTCTCTTGTCCTGCCCTACATGGGGGAAAACTGATAAGAATGCTGGGGTGCCCCTTGTTTCAGCACTGGTGGGAAGCTCAAATCATGCAAAACTCAGAGCATGCTGGAGAGCCCTCACCCATCCTCACCCCCCATCACAATAGAAAACAATGAATTATCTTGCTATTTTTAGAGCCTGTCCTGCTTTTTCTCAGAAAGCCTGATTGTGTGCGTAGTAAACCTTTTCATACAGGTGTGTGGGGGCTTCGGTCTCTACTCTCTAGTTAAAATAGTTAATACTGCCTAATGTAAATTAAAACAGGGTCTTAAAAGTTGGAAACCCATTATGCAAGATCTATTTAGAGAAGAGACATTTATCCTTTCTGCTCTTCCTTGAGCATGAATCATCAGTTTTGTCATCTCAACTATATTTTGCATGAGAGTCCATCTCACCTCTGCAAGATGACGTCAGGGATGGGCACAGTGAGCAGAAGTCCAGGCAATGACCACCATGACTGAGGGCTCTTGCTCTGCCTGTGCCCCCTTCTGGCAAGCTTGTGCTTTCAACTGTGCTGCTTTGTGTAAGCTTCAGTTAAAAATGTAACCAACCTGCCGGGCGCGGGCGCAGTGGCTGCCTGTAATCCCAGCACTTTGGGAGCCTGAGGTGGGCGGATTATGAGGTCAGGAGTTCGAGACCATCCTGGCTAACACGGTGAAACCCCATCTCTACTAAAAATACAAAAACTAGCCGGGTGTGGTGGCGGGCACCTGTAGTCCCAGCTACTCGGGAGGCTGAGGCAGGAGAGTGGCGTGAACCTGGGAGGCGGAGCTTGCTGTGAGCCGAGATTGTGCCACTGTACTCCAGCCTGGGCCACAGAGCAAGACTCCATCTCAAAAAAAAAAAAAAAAAAAAAAGTAACCAACCTAAATTAGAAGCTGATGATTGGCATATGGGAATATGGGATTGGGGCGCTCCTCAAATGATCCTGGGTCATGTGTCTTAGCCTAGACCATGTGTCTGAGATTAACTCATGTGTCTGGAGCCCAGCATTTTCCATGGCTGATACTAGGCTCAGAGGAATAACTCCTGCCCTGCCACCATTGTTGTTTGTCTCAACCTGGCACTGGCCACCGTTCTAGGGAGTGCTTAGGGAATCACTGATACAACATGTAATATATGGGCATACCTGGAGCACTCACAATGAGCTATGCAGAGTGCCACAATTCTAAAAGCAGTGGGCTCGCTAGGACACTACAAAATGTTTTTGCTGCTGCTGCTACCTATGCCACTACTGCCCCAAAATAATCTCTAATATTGTGATATAATAAGATACATAAATATACATACATACATATGTATATGTGTATATATTTTATATAATATATTAAATATATTATAAATATATATTAAAATATTATAATACATTAAATACATAAAATATATAGATATATATTATATTAAAAATATATATATATATAAAGTCAGACCTGTTGGATCTGACTTTAAGTCCAGGTATGTGTGTGTGTGTGTGTGTGTGTATATATATATATATGCTCCCAGTTCCTCAAATAGAGCTCTTTACACCTTTTATGTGGTGGTGCTAGGAGACTCTTTTGTTCTAATGTTTGTTCTTTGACCCCTGGTTTCTGGCACAAAGCTCCTAAGACCGTTGTAATTTAATGAGTGATAGGAGAGTCTGGCACAGGGCTCCTAAATCCCTTAACATTTCCTAGGTGACAGGAGTTTCTTTTGTTCTAGTGAGGTGACTCCTGGTGGGCTTCTGGATAGCCTCTGAATGGGAGCTGGTTGCCAGAGGAACCAACCTGTAATAAAAGGTTGGAACTTTCAGCTCCACCGCCTCAACCTCTAGGGAGGGGAGTAGGGCCGAAGGTTGAGTCAGTCACCAATGGCCAGTGATTTACTTCATCATGCCTACGTGATGCAGTCTCCACAGAAAACTTAAAGGACAGGGGTTCGGGGGGCTTCTGGGTTGTTGAATACATTGGGGTGCCTGGAGCGTGGTGCACCTGGAGAGGACATGGAAGCTGCACGCTTCTTCCCCCACACCTTGCCCTATGCATCTCTTCATCTGTATCCTTTGTAATATCCTTTATCATAAGCCAGGAAATGTGTTTCCCTAAGCTCTGTGAACTGCTCTACCAAATTAATTGAACCTGAGGAGAGGGTCCTGAAAACCCTGGATTTATAGCAGGTCAATCAGAAGTGTAGGTGACAACCTATTAATATTACCTGCTATGGGCATCTGCAGTCGGGGGGCAGCCTTGTAGGACTGAGCTCTTAACCTGTGGGATCTGACCTTAACTCCAGATAGATATGTCAGAATTGAATGAATTCTAGGACACCCAGTTTGTATCCACTGCAGAATTGCTTGGTGTAGCAGGGAAAACCCCACACATATGGTGTCATAAGTGTTGAGTGACTGTGTAAGAGAGTAGGAAAACGCAGTTTGTTTTTTCCTTCAGAATTGGTGTCAGTGAAGTGAGATTTGCTGGAATGGCTCTGACTCACTGAAACATGTGGCTTGGGATGAGAAAGGATAGCTTTTGATTAGAGAAAGGAGAAGCCATTGATTCCTGGGTGGCCATGTGGTCATCCTCGGTACAGAGCAGCAGCTGTGCTGAGTTACTGAAGGTCAAAGTTACCAGTGAATTTGAGAGACAGAGCCAGCTCCCAGGGAGTTGGTTCACTGGACGCACAAAGAAATGCAAACTAATTTTTAAAACATAAAATGTTGAGTGTGTGAGAGTAGGAATTACACTTTTTTTTTTCCTGTTTCTATAGAACCTGATCCTCAGTGTTATAGGAATAAACATTCATACTTCCATCCCTATGTCCCCACCTTCTGTGGCACATCCAAGGAATTAATTTCAATCAATTGGCATCCTTGAATCCAATAAAGCAACAATTTTCATGGGTGAAGCCCTAACCTTAAAAATAATAATTTGAGACTCTCTACAGGAAGAAACTTAAAAATATGAGCAGGGTAAATATAACTCTCTCCCAACAAATTATATCCTATAACCACATACACACATATATTAATCCTAGATACAAAGGAGGAAACAAAAGCCCAAAACAGTGGTCATAATTTGACTCAATCAGAAATGAAAAATTTATTCAAATAATTTATATAACAAAAACATAAAATATTTGTTTTTCCCCTATACAGTGTAGGTTCTAAATTAAATTAGCATCTACTGAGATGGAACAATTGGCAAAATTTTATGACACAAATTAATGCTGAATTCAGGTTACGGTTATAGTCAAGGATCCCATTAAATTTAACTAAGATATACCTAAAATCTGAAGAGAATTATTGAACATGAAAGAGAAATGCCTCACCTTAACCACTGCAAAAAATACATTGCCTAAATTCTTCATAATCATAGAACCCATTAGTCTAAAACATGCTCTGTGGACATGGACACTGACCCCATGCATAATAAGTTATAATTAGATGCGATCCTTGTCATGTATATTAGGCTTGGTAAGTTGGGGCTCTACAGGCCTCCCTCCCTACTGTCCAGCGAAAATAGTTAATGCAAACTGATATAAATTAAAGCACAGTCTTCAAGGAGTGAAACCTATTATAAAGTCCAATGTTGGGAGGTGTTTATCCCCACTCTTTCTCCAGTAACAGCCCAGTTTGGACTGTTCTTAAACCTAGAAAGAATTAATGGTGCTTTATGGTGGATTACCACAACCTTAATGCCATGGTTCCACCCGTGAAGGCCCCTAAGCCCAATATAGAGTCAGTAGATTCCATCCAATCAGCAAGTGGTAAGCACTTTGCAGTCAGAGGTATCACTAATGTGTTCCTCTGTTCAGTGCCTTTTTCAACAGCCACACGTGGCCCTCACCTTCAAAAGGACACAATATATCTTTTCCAAGCTACTCAGAGGGCACTTGCTCAGCTCTATGGTTGCACACAGTCTTTGCAGCCTAGGCTTTAGCCACATCCAACTTTCTCCAGCAACACAGACACAGCACTGTACTGATCATACCCTCCTCTGGGGAGATTCATTTGACACACTCACTGAAGACATGCGAATGCTCCCGAAAAGAAGAGAGGCATTTCTCTGCACATAGCACAAGGCCCTGCACACCAGTTAAATTCATGACAATTATTGGGTAAGCTGAGGACTTCTGTATCTGTAAGAAATAGCAATCGACTCTCTCAGAACCCACAATGTTAAAAGAAGTTCAACTTTTAGAACTTTTCAGGATCTGGAGGCAACATATTTCTATGTTTACATTTTTCATATATTTCAATGTTTACATTCTCATTATAAATTTTACTGATGCCTATTTATGCTGTTGCAAATTGTTCCCTCTGGAATTGTGTCCTCTAAAACAAAGAACTCTAGAATCTGGTCAAATTGCAATACAATTGGCACTCCCATTGATGATCCCTCTCCCCTCCCCAGAAAATTCCTTCACCATAGAGGCTTTAGCAACCTCTTCTCAAACCTTCAAATCCCTTAACTACCTGGGAATCCCTTGGGATTTAATGAATGAACAGCAATGGGGGTTTCTACACTTTACGTAGAGTATGAAAACTATACATGATGTGTCTTACTGAGGAGCTGCTGCTTTTCATCCCTTAATCCAGCCATCCTTGATAAAGAGTGGGATCCAAGGGCCAGTATATTTAGCTGAACTTCAGGCAGTCAATTTGGGCTACAATTGGCTCCATCTATGCACTTTTACAGGCTATTGCCAATGGTCCAGCCCTCTGGTTCTGCCAACGGTAGCAACAACAACTAGTTATCCAAGATTTGCTCCTTTGAGGGAAATAACTATGGGAATCTCTTGCCACATAGATACTCAAAATACGTTAAAGTTACACATGTCTTAGTGCATACTAAAACCACAATACAAAGTCTTCCTTTATACCCTTCAGAACTCCAGATATTGTTCATAATGACCAAGGCACTCATTTTACTTCTCAAAATACACAATGCTGGGCTCTCAAACAAGGTGTTCAGTGAACTTTCGCTGCCCTTACCAGTTTCAGGTGACAGGCCTGAGAGAGCACTGTTATAGTACACTGAAGCTAAAATTTAATTAAATGAAACATGATGTATTTCAGCCATCAGTCAAGCATCAGGGATAAAGTGTAATAAAAACTAGGACTCCATCGTTTTCATGTTTAACAGCTGAAAGCTTTCAAGCCCCACTCTTCTGCCCCATATCTGCGCTAGCTGATAAAAAAGCCCTTATGCTCCCTTATTTGGTGTGGCAGGACATTCAAAATACCCAAGCCCCAGTCCAGACGTGAGAATCCTCCCCTAAGCCCCACACCCTAATTATAATGAAAGTCATGCTAGTCTCTTTCCTCACTTTCAAGCCATTTTCAGATCTGCTTGAGAGCTTGCGCCTCCTACCTCCCTCCTAACCCTCATTACATGAGTAAATAAACCTTCATACTCTCTCGGTGCATATGTGGCACCATTAGTCCTGACATCCAGTACAAATTTTGAGTGGGAGGACTACAATAAATTTTGTCCTAAACATCAATTAATACCTCAACACACAGTGTGCTCATCAAAATTAGGCCTTATGATTGTATTAGACACTTTGATGGAAGTTTGCAATTTTCACTGTAATTTGAGTTGACTGCAAGTTGGAAAATTTCCGAATTCTCCATTCCAAAGGGTAATTATCAACTGATAATAGAAGTTCAACTATGTTTTCGTTTTGTGTTTCTCAAATTAACTATTTGTGTATTTATTTTTTTATCTGTCACTTTCAGGCAAAGTTGAGGGAGAGCTCACACTCAGTCACAATCCCTACTTCTTTTCAACCTGTTTACTATGTTGCTGCAGAATGAGCTAAATTACTGTACTAGGTTTCATCATGAAACAAACTAACACGCTTAAAATTGGAGGTATTCTAAGCTGGGTGTCCCAAACATGCCTAAACAGTTCTGAGACTGGAATTTGAAGGACTCAGATGTTCAGGATTGAGCTTACTTTTCTCTCAGTCTGGCATCATCACTTACTTCTGTTTCAAGAGTTCCGTTACTATAATGCTGTTTAATAAACAGATTTGTTTCTAGGCACAGAATTTTAGTCTATTTGGTAATAAATCTAGATGACAAAATATTAAATAAATATTTGTATGATTTGTATATTATAATCATATAAATTACACATTTGTATAATTATGAACTAAGTGGCTAGACACATTTTTAGTGTTGTGGAAACAATTATGAAAATACATGGTTTCTTAGCACCTCATCTGATGAACTTTCCATTTCACCTGTATTAGAATCTCTTGGGTGCAGCTTTAAAGTATTTGGAGAAAAGATATCCAACCCCTTTGAATATATTCAGGGGCAAAATATATATGTTAGGTTTGAGCATTAAGAATTTTTATCCTATTTCAAAATTTTAGAAAGTCATCAAATATGTCTAAAATTAATGATAACTTTCTACTTGAAACTGTGTATTGCCCAGAAATATCTTTTTATATTAATTGTTTAAAATGAAAAATGCATTAATTAGCTGCACAATAGCCAAAAAGTAGAAGCAATGCAAGTGTCCCTCAGCAGATGAATGAATACACATACATGTTACACATACACATTACATATACATACAATGGAATATCACTCAGCTATAAAAATGAGGTTCTGATACATGCTACAACTTGGATGAACCTTGACACCAAGCCAGACACGAAATGACAAGGACTGCATGATTTCACTGATATGAAGTATCTCAAATAAGCAAATTTATAGCAATAGAAAGTGCATTTGAGGTGACCACGTACCGGAGGGAGGGGAAAATGGGGAGTTATTGCTGAACGGGTCCAGAGTTTCTGTTTGAGGTGATAAATATTCTGAAAGCAGTGGTGATGGTTGCACAGCATTATGTATGTCATGCTACTGAATGGTACTATTAATAATGGTTCTATTAATAATAGTTCAAGCGGCAAATTTCTGTTATGCAGATTTTACCCCAAGAAAAACAAAAGGAAAGAAAAGCAAGGTACTGAAGAGAACACATAATAAACAATCTTTGGTGTTTGTATTTACATAAAACAGCACTGGAAGAATACAGAAGAAATTAGAGTAAGTCGTTATTTATAGGTATATCAATATTCAGCCCCTATCCAATAATAAAGTTGTATTGGTTAAAGTACAGAAATACTTCTGGTGGGTAAATGTCCACTCCCTGATACCGTGAATTCTCTCCTCCTGTGCTCTCATCCCAAGATACCTGTCTGCACGATGGTCCAGCAAGTACAGAGTTAACCCCGGCAGGACAGGAGTCTAGAATGAGGTTAGTCTAGATTAGTCTAGAATGAGGTTGGATAGTTACAGGGTAGAGGGGAGACTCTGCAAACTAACCTTTCTAATATTCTTTCAACTCTTGATCATAAAAACAGGACAATAGAATTTGAGAGCTGAAGGAAGATGACAAAGAAGAGGGAGAGTATGCCAGGAGAAAAGGGAAGTTAAGAGAATTTAGGTGAAACGAATGAGCACATAGAAATCATAGTGACACAAAACAACTCAGGGAAGTACTGTAGAGAGGATTGAATATACGAGGGAGGGATTATATGAGAATAGAAAGGTAAAGTTGGGCCAGATGTTAAAGAACCACTATGTAACCTTAATTCCTTTGAAATATTTCCATAGCAGAGATAAACGACTTAGAGTTTTGTTTTGTTTTAAATCAAGAGAATTACTTGAACAGATTTGTGTGTCAGAAAAATAATTCTGGGCTGCTGGGCACGGTGGCTCACACCTGCAATCCCAGCACTTGGGAAGGCTGAGGCAGGTGGACTACTTGAGCTCAGGAGTTCCAGATCAGTCTGGGCAACATAGCGAAGCTTCTCTACTGAAAATACAAATTAAAAAAATGTAGCCAGGGGTAGTGGCATGCACCTGTAGTCAGTCCCAGCTGCCGGGGAGACTGAGGTGAGAGGATCACCTGAATCCTAGAGAGCGAGGCTGCAGTGAGCAGCAATTTCACCACTGCATTGCAGCCTGGGTGATAGAGCCAGACCCTGTCTCAATCATAAATACATAACAAATTTAAAAAATAATAACTCTGAGAACTGTATGCTGACATTTAGGAACTGTATGCTGAAAGTCTTGCTGAAAAATAGTTAGCTTGGGGTTGAGTTGAAAAAAAAGGAAGAACAAAAGATGACTCAGATTTCTAGCTTGGTTGACTAAAAGGGTGGAGCATGACCTTTAATGGGGGAATTCTAAAGGGAAAATTATTCAGAATTTTGATTCTGTAAAACATGAATATACTGAGATGTCAAAGACAAAGCATGACATAATATGGATTTCAAATAAAAGGTTATTATGAAAATGGTAATGGTTATTTTCCATTTAGAATGACTAAGAGGAAATATGTTAAATTTTATGGGAAAAAATAGTATCTTTATACATAAATGAAGGTCTTCAAGAGTAATACTGAGGTACAATACAAAAACTCTTCTATGCTGATTTTTGCAAAAACAATTTGGTTTTTCACCGAGATAATTCAGGTGTTAGATATGTAGAAAAGCGACCTCCAGGTAATGCCACTAATTCTATGGTTTTATATTTTGATAGAGGAAATAGATAATAAATGACTTCTCAGAATGCCATCTAACATTTTTCCCCATAAATGGATTTTCAAAATGCCATGGTATTCCTTGGGAAATAATACTGTTTCCTTTACTGTTTCCTATTTGGATGAACAACAGAAGTTTCATAAAATCTTCATGACCAAAATGGCTGTCTAGATAATTTGTTCAAGCATTCTTCCCTCAAAACTCAACACCTGTCCCCAGCTTTATTTCGTTTTCCCCCTACAGCTAAATTTTGCAAGGGGTACTCTATATCCATTCATTATTTACTTACATTTTTCCTCAATCTACTTTGTCTATCCCATTTCTATAAGTGAAATGGCTTTTGCTAAGGTCAACAGTGCCCAATACATGACTAAATCATCTTTACATGGCCTCTCTGTTGATTGATATGGTTAGATAATTATCCTTCTTTAAATATTCATTCCTTAGCATCTATGACACTATACATTCCTGATTTCTTTGATCCCCTTGACAATTTTTTCACAACCTTAACTGCAGGTTGATTTTCCTCTACTTGGCCACTAATTGACATTTCTCAAGAGCTGGTATCAACCCTGCTTCTCTTCTTACGCTAGTCACTTCCAAAAGAGTTTGAGAATCCGTTGCTTCAATTTCCAGCTATGTTCCATTGATCCCCACCCTTCCCCCAGCCCTTGCCAATTTATTTTGCACCTCTAGGCTATACCTTTCCTCTGAAGTGCAAAAATAAATAATCAAATGTTTCCTCAAACTGTCAATGTGCACATCCCCACTGCACCTTATATGTCCAAATAATCATACTCTTCATCACTCCCATCAAACACAATCCTCTTCTGGTGTTCCTATCTTAATGAAATTAATGATCATTCATCCGGGCGCACAAGTCAGACACTTAATAACATTTCAAATATCTATTTATTAATTCCCCATAGCCATTTGATCGCCAAAGACAGTTATTACTTCTTAAGTTTCTCTTACATCCCCATACTACTTTGCTTCTGTACCATCAACACCCTAGCCCAAACTACCAACATAGCTCTCTTGGATTTTTGTAAAAGTTTTTGTAACTATTCCAACCACAACAGTGCCTTCTATAATCAGAAAAAAAAAAAAAGTGAAAGTTCTTAATCCTCAAATCTGTGAAGGAAGCATAGTAAAGTCTTAAGTTAGTTTCCCAAGTGCCTGTAGAAATTATGGTAATTACTCAAATACACAACAAAGACATCTATCCACATTACACATTATCATTAACAATCACCAGCTCTGGTTTGGTTAGAGTAAGTGGCTTGAGAAGTGGCAAAGGGTAAATGACAAGCACTATTTCCATCTCGCTGCATCTTCTGCTCTGTATCTGATCTTTTAAAACCAGAGTATCTGATATGACTTTTCCCAGTCAGTCTTTTCCAGATTATTCTGGGGTCATCTGAAAGCCTGGGGAAGTCTTGATGTGCTTCTCCAATACGGGTAAGAAAGTCTTTGGTATGAAGATGTTCATCTATTTTCTCTTGAAGTAGAAATGACTCCAGTAAAGTCTTCTTTTGCTTCAGAAAGGCAGACAGGGCCAGCTGTGCTCTTTTCCTGTTACAATCGGGACACTGAGAAGATATGTGTTGCTTAGCTGCTGCCTCCTGTTTTGGCGTTGTCCTCATGTTTTTAAAGTAGATTCTGTTCAAAAGTTCATCGGGTACAGTACCACTTAAAGCATCTCTCTCTGCAGCCCCTGCATCCAATCCAACATACAGCTTTTTATGTCTGCCACTCGTCTTCTTCTTACAATCCCCTCTGTGATGAATCAAATTTATCTTCATGGTGCAATAAGACTGCAGGGCATTCAATTCTTCATCGGATACCTGAGTGATTTCTGTTTGAAGTTTGGTGTCTGGTTGGTGCCGTTCAAAGTCAGAGTCTTTGCGCTTGAGGTAGTTGATCCATTTTTTACTCAACTTCTTTTCATAATTTTTGAAGTCCAAAAGCTCAGATTGTTTGTCTTCTTGTTCCAAGCTTGGAGTCTGCTTTTCCCTCTCCAGTTTGCTCCCAGAGGTCAGGGGCGATGACTGCCGTCCTCCAGAGGAGCTGAATGAACTGGAAGTCTGTACCTCATCAGTAAAGCTCTTCAAAGTCTCAGTCTCATCAGAAAGGTTTGCCAGAGCACTTTCGTCCGTTTGGGCCAATTCTGGGCAGATGGCCATCACAATGCATCAGGCTCGGCTCCTCATTTCCTTTGCCCAGGTTAAGACTGGCTCAGGAACCCGTCAGGAGCGGGCCCCTCCAGAAATGGCTCTCAGTGCCGTCAGCTCTGCGTAGCTTGTCTTCCGGGAGACGCCGCCTTCCCAGCTGCCATGGCAACGCGGGCCGCTCATGCGCAGTGACTGGCCACCCTGCGGCGTCCCGCCTTTTCCTCCGCGCCCCGCAGCGCCCACTTCGCCTGCGCTGCTGACACTGGGTTGGCGATTTCGCCCTTTCTTCTGCACTCCCGCTTCTCTTTGGTGCTAAAGTCGAGTAGTCAAGGGGAAAAGCTTGCAAACTCTGTTTCCCAGGGGTCAGACAGGTGGCACACGTGTGTGAGACGAATAGAGTTAGGTGGCCTGTGACAAATCCGAACGTGTACGTCCGCCTAAATGCATCTAGATTTAAAAATCAAGCAAAACGCGCTGGACAACATGCACAAGCAAAAACTTGTCTGCAGGGTTTATAGCCAAGAGACCTCCTTGTAGACCATGTCTTTCGAGAAAAGTAAAAATACACCATTCTGTAAGAAGTAGTGTTCTGTGCTCCGGCATTCTGACGACCTTGAAGTTTGGGGGGCGGGGGGCAGGGGGAGCACCTGAATTTTCCAAATCAGTTTATCTGGCCTTTTGTCCATGCAGGTGCCCCCTGGCTGGCATATCCACGCCAGTCCTCACTCTTAATATGGTTAATTTATCCTTCTCCTCGGAGTCTTATCTCCTCAGGAAGGGCTTAATACCCTCCCCTGTCCTAAACTCTTTCCAGACTTTTTTTTTTTTTTTTAAATAGTGTCCAACTATGTGATTGTATGAGTATTTGATTATGAAGGCTGAAGGCAGAAATCATCTCGGTGTTGCCGACTAGTATGTGTTCAGCAATCAGCAGACACATAGCAGGTGTTCAAGAAATCTCTTGAGTGAATGGCTATGGAACAAATAAACCTTACCTTACACAGGTCCAGAGGATTTGGGGAAATAAGTACTGTCAGCTCAGGGAAATCTAACCTTTTTTCTAACTGAATTCCCAAACTTGGGCTATTCTTCAGGATATATTTTTTATTAATGGGTTTATTTAAAAAACACAGTAGAGTTTTATTAATTATCATGAGAAATTATAAAATGTTAACTCTACAGATGGGCTTTTCCTAGGCCATAATAGTTCTTGAGTCTAGGTCTTAGTCAATGTCTAGGATAATTTTAAGAGCCTAGACACCCTTCTTTCTCAGTTTTGTCTCTCTCTCTTTCTTCCTGTGTTTGCTGGGGATTGGGGGGGTATTATTCAGGTCTAGTCAGATATATTCCCCAAATGTTCATTTTGGCAAAGAATTAAAGTCAAATATTCAAAAGGCATATCTCAAGTATATGAGCCAACTTCCTATTGAAGATAAGGAGACTCCAACTTCATTTATTCAACCCAAATTGTATTTTATCATATAATGGTAGTCTTTACAAAAGAAGTACCGTGTAATTTGTGAATAATTCCAAGTAATTTCCAGTAGGGCTCAATATTTTCATTATTTATTTTTATTTCAAACCTCTGCCTCATTCTCTGAATATTTACATTCATATTTACACACGATTCACGTTTTATCTATATCTTATCCATAACATTGAACAAGGAGGCTATACTTTAAATAAAATCTATCTGTGTCTTCTAACATGCCAAATGTCTGGGGTAATCTGTCTTTTTTATAAAAGTGTCTTAAATTTCTCTTGATTTTTAAAAATAACTTTATCCTACAAGGAGATAAAGGTGGGTGGGAAGTTGTATAATTAATTTCTTTGTAATATTCAGCGTGACCCAGTGGACAGTTTTACATTCTAGTAAGTGTGTTATCTAAGGAATAAAATATCTCAACAGTACTATATTTGTCAAATAAGATTCATGAAAACACAGGTCAAAGTTTGATTTTAAACAAATATGAAGAGTAATAGTTTTCCTTTGGAAATCCCAAGCTTCTCGCCATCTCTCAGGGGCTGCTGGGAATGTCAGAATCCTTCATGCACCAAGCTGTGGCTGCTTATGGTGGGGATTGAGAGATAGGAAGAATAGAAGAGAAAGAGTCCAATCAGGCTCTCTTGGCCTAACCTTGCTATGCCGGTCCTATTACTGTTCTGCAGCTACTTTCTCTTCTTTGTAGTTCCTATCAGAGAGCAGGGCCAAGGCTTTTCTTCTAGCTTTTTCCTTAATGATCAAGAATCATTTGCAGCTATAAGGCCAACCCCAGAAAGAAGAAGTCAAAACAAATTCGTGATTCCCCTTCTCTCTTGCTTTCCTTTCCTATGGAGGGAGAAAAGCAAGCTTTCAGCATCTGTCACTCTGGCAAGCAGTTCTCCTCCCAGATATCATAACCGTTTCCTTGATGAGTTGGCATTTGGCAGGGACCTCTTCCGAGTGGTGTGCAGGGTACAAAGTGGGAATCTAGTTTAAGTATAAGAGAGACCACGTTGACAGAGCCTTCAAAAATATTCTACCCTTTACATGAACTTTTCAGGTAACGCTGTGCTTGGTTCCGTGGATCCAGCAAGATGAAATGTTTAGCTGTTCTCCTAGGGGTTAAGTTGAATGTGACAAGAATCTCACTGTAAGGGCCATTTTTGTGAAGAAAAGAATCTTATATCACTCATGATGAAAAATAATTTTATTTATAGTTGTTCAATATGTATTTTGTGGTTCACCGGTTGTTCTTTATCTTCATTTAAAAAGTTTTTACCTCACGAATATCTCTATCTTTGTATTCTGTTTTCTGCATCTTTGTTTTTAGTATTTTTTTCTGAAATTGGACTAGCTGTCTTCTACTTTAATAGCTATTTTTTTTTTTGCAAAAGTAATAATATAGGTTTACTGCAGATTTTTTTAAAAAAGAAAATGATGGCCGGGCGCGGTGGCTCAAGCCTGTAATCCCAGCACTTTGGGAGGCCGAGACGGGCGGATCACGAGGTCAGGAGATCGAGACCATCCTGGCTAACATGGTGAAACCCCGTCTCTACTAAAAAAAAAAAAAAAATACAAAAAACTAGCCGGGCGAGGTGGCGGGCGCCTGTAGTCCCAGCTACTCGGGAGGCTGAGGCAGGAGAATGGCGTAAACCCGGGAGGCGGAGCTTGCAGTGAGCCGAGATCGCGCCACTGCACTCCAGCCTGGGTGACAGAGCCAGACTCCGTCTCAAAAAAAAAAAAAAAAAAGAAAAGAAAATGATAAACCACAAATACTAAGCAGAAGCTGCCTATATTCTGACTTCCCAAAGAGAATTACTATAAACATTGATAAGTATTGTGATGTTCTTTCTTGAATTTCTTAATTAAAACCTAGATTATATTGAATTTTGGTTTTATGAACAGTTTTTTCCAGTTATTAATAAAATGAAACTTTGCATTCATTGTAAAAATTATTTTCAACATAATTTTAAAGGTGGTTTTGCATTATTTGATTCATTTAACAACTACTTTCAGATACAAGGTATTTCCAGTTTTTTTGCTATGAAAAATTATTCCTTTAGCTAAATCTTTATATATATTTGTAGCTATATGTTTGGGATAAATTTCAGAAATCATAATTCATGGGTCAAAATTTATGCACATTTTAATGCTTTTGAGATCTGTTTCTCCTATATAGATTAAATTGACAGATCCTTCAAAAATATTCTACCCTTTACACCAATTTTTGCAAGTGCCACTGTGCAAGGTTCTGTGAATCAAGCAAGATGAAATGTTTAGCTCTTCTCCTAAGAGACTAAGTTAAAGATGCCAGGAATCTCGCTGTGAGGAGCTGTTTCTGTGAAGAAAAGGATCTTACATCACTCATGATTTTTAAAAAATTAATTTAGAGTTTCATACATCATTTTTTCTAGGATATAATATTATTTTGTCCATAAATACTTCATTTTGTATCTCTTACAAGTTAGGCCTTTTTAAAAACAGCCACATTATGACCACATCTAGCACATAATGATAAATCTTTAATATCATCTCATAATTCTTTTGTGCTCAAATTTATCTGACTGCCTCAAAAATGGCTTTTTGCAAGGTGAAGTGTCAGAATCAGGATCCAAACAAGGTCCACCGACTGCATTTGGCTAATGTAGTCCTCAAGGGTTTTACTTCCTAACAGTTCCAAAGTACAAATACTTTTTATAAATGAAAAAGTGAAAAGGAACAGGAAGAGAAGTATAGTTTTATTCTCTGTTCTTGCTATTATGTTCCCTATAGATAATCATAATTTTAGAGTTTTTGATTTTTCTTTCAAAATAATTTTTTGAAAATATAAATAATGTCTCTCATACATATGTGGTCCCCTCTTCTTATAAAAACAAATTGACATACTCTACACATTGCCTCATAGCTATTTTTCTGGTTTTTTTTCCTAAAAATATATTCTAGATACCACTTTACAACAGCATATAAACATCATTCTAATTTATTTCTATGATTGCATAGTATTTCATTGTAGGAATGTAGTGTAGTTTATCCACACATTTTGATGGGTATTTTGCTATTATAAGAAATCAAAATTTGCTTTGTATCTGTGGAGGTATATTATCAAGATGAATTTTAGGAGTGAGATTACTATATCAAAAGATGAAAACATATGTAGTTTTCTGCTTAATTCCAAATCCCCTTCCATAGGCGGTACACATATTACATTTCTGCCAGCAATGTATGGAAGCATCTGTTCCCAAAAGCCTGGCCAGCAGGGTATGTTCTCAAATGTATGGATTCTTGCCAGTCTAAAGGATAAGAAATGATATCTCAGCGTAATTTTAAATTGAATTTCTCTCATTAGCAGTAAGAATAAACACCATTTAAGCATGTGTAAAGGCCATTTACATTTCTTTTTATGTGTACCATATATTGTTTTACCTATTTTTATAGATATTTTGTTTTTTCTTTTCAATTCTCAAGAATGATTTCATATTTTGGAAATACTATTCACTTGTCTGTGACTTGGTTCCAAATGGCTCTTCCCAGTTTGTCTATTTGTCTATGCTGTGTTTTGCCATGTAAAATTTTGATTTTTCTCCCATATATCAAATGTATCAATCTTTTTCCTACTTGTCCTTGGATTGTTTACACTAGCTTTTATTTTATTTTGTTAAAGTTTTTATTTAAATTGACCCAATTCTTTCTTTTAGTGTACCACTCTGTGAATTTTAACACATATATAGGTTCTGTAACCACCACCAAAATCAAGGTGCAGAATCCCCTATTCTATCTCCTTTGTTGGCACACCCTCAACCTACCTGTAACTCCTGTCTCTGGTAGTTTTTCCACTGATTTTTTTCTTGTGGTTTTCCAAATATATAATCATCTTATCTATAAGTTAAGATAGCCTCTTCCTTTTTAATTTTTATGTCTGTAATGGCTTTGTCTTTAACATCTAATTTCTTTGACTAATACCTCCAACACATTTTGGACTAGAAGTACAGTTAATAACCTTACCCATTTTTAAAATTGGATATTTATATTTGTCTTGGATTTATGAAACATATATAAAATTTATCATAGTTCTGAAATGTAGTGAACTTAAAAATTCAAGCAGTCAGTATTACCTGCATGATATATAGTTGTCCTGTAAAATGCTATTATTGCAAAGCTCTGGTAGATAGGTAAGTAGGTAGATGAATAGACAGATGAAGAAATAACTACTGAAGAATGAGCTCTCCAGTTAAAGATTTTAAATAAATTTGCCATCTATTTTCCTTCAATATTGCCAGAATATTATTCACTTTACCCCAGTTTTGCATTTTAAAAAATTAAAGTAAAATTAAATCTTTCACATGTAGTGACTTTTCATTTTTAAATAATTTCTACTTTAGGAGGATGAAGCAGGAAGATCCTTTAAGAACAGGAGTTCAAGACCAGCCTGGGCAACACAGCGAGACCTCTCCCCAACCTTGTTTCCACAAAATGAAAAACTTAGCCAGGTGTGACTGTAGTTGCTTAGCCAGGTGTGCACCTCTAGTCCTAGCTACTGAGGAAGCTGAGGCAGGAAGATTGCTGGAGCTCAGAAGTACAAGGCTGCAGTGAGCTATGATTGCACCAGTGTACTCTAGCCTGGGTGACAGAACAATATTCTGTCTCAAAAAAAAAAAAAAAAAAAAAAAAAAAGGGGAGAACACTTTAAATATACAATATTTATCTGAATTTTTTCTAAATAATTGTAGACAAATTGATTTTGTCAATTTGTAAAATGAACTGTCGTAATATGAACTAGCACAAAAAGTTTGATTCTAGACATTGCAAACGTCCCTGTTTTAACCAACAATTTTTTTGAATTAAAAAAAAAAAAACATAATCTCACTGAGATTTTTTTTTAAAGAATATTATCACTGAAATGAAGGCATCAGGCATCAGTAGGGTTTGTTCCTTCGGAAGATTGTGAGGGGAGGATCTGTTCCAGGCCTCTCTCCTTGACTGGTAGATGGCTGTCTTCATGTTCTCATGATGTTCTCCCTCCATGCCTCTCTCTGTGCCCAATTTTTTTTTTTTCATGAGGACACTAGCCACGTTAGATTAATGCCCATTCAAATGGCCTCATTTCAACCTGATTTTCTCTTTAAAGACTCTATCTCTAAATAAGGTTACATTCTCTGATACTGGAGGTTAGGACTTCAACCTGAGAATGGTGGGGGAGGAGGAGTACAATTTAACCTATGATGTGTAGTTTATACGAAATCCAGATTAAAGGCTAATTACACAATCTGCTTTTGGGGTCAACTTTTCGTATGAAAACTTGGTGATTTTCTAACTGAGAAAAACAAATTGTTAAATATAGGAACCTACCTGTTCATTAAGAAGTATCTTTATTTTAGGTGCATGTCTGTGGGGGCCTTGTGAGGACAAGCTATATTCTCTGACCCCATCATAAACTTGTCTGGCCAGCCTACAGAGTGATTGCTCACATCTCATGTTTAAGTAAGAAATTATCTTAAGAAAGTATTATTTTTATTTGAAAATAAGTGAAAGTTACTTTTTCAGTTCTTTTCAGATTGGTATATTTCAGGATTTTTAATGTTTTTAGGCATTAGGCAATGATTTCCTACTATTCCATCTGAGTATCCAGTAAAATTCAAAACAAATGCAAGTCCTACATGACTCAGCTATATTAGAAATAAATATGGCTGATATATTTAAGGACAGCAATGCAACTTAACAAATAATGTTAAATATGAATTTGCATTGTATGATCTCTTTTGCTACTTTGTCTTGGAAATTCTATGATAACAACATAATGTCTAGGTTTTCTGACACTAGCCCAATAGATAGCTGCCTTGTTTACATTCTCTTTATTGTAGTTCAATTTCAGAAGGTTCTGGGCATCTTTATGCAATTTTATAAAGTTAAGTCCCTCAGCCTTTGGGCAATACTATTGAACACTGACCTTGGAATCTAGGAAATGAATATAAATGAGATTCTAAATAGAATGTGTTTCCTTTCATAGCACAGATGATGTATAAAATGAACACAGAAATGTGCCATCTATTTGAATTTGAGTTACATACTTTTGTGTTTTCCTTGGGTAGAAGGGTCTGTGATTACAGATGACAGAATTGGAATTCACAATGATTTTCCTGAAAACTACTACATAGAATTATTTTTCCATTACTCAGTATCTTTGCAAAGCATTTTACTGTAATTTTTCTACTTAGAATGTAAGCTTTTACTGTAAAATGAATATTAACATAATTACATAGTGTTGAATGACATAGAAATTGCAAATTATTTTATTTGAGATGAATCTTTCAGTAAAACTGTTTTATTAAAGCGTTCAAAGTAAGCATAAAAATATCACCCCGCCCTGGTAAGACAGCTAATGTAATAAATGGAGCTCACAGGCTAAACTCATTTTATCTCCTTATTTTAGATAGGCATTTTCCAAAAACAAACCATATCACTGAAGAATGCAAGACTGTTTCTTTAGAACCTTCCACGCTTAACTTGAAAGCTGTCAACCCAGGAGGCTGAAACAGAGCAAGATTATGAATCCTGAGTGAATGGCTCATTCTTTGCGCCCATGCTTTTGCTGCATGCTGCCATGTGGTACAAGGCTGAGAGGTATGCACTATGATAGCTAATGAAGCACTTCCTTTATGTCACACTGACCAGAACTCTTATTTGAAGCCCGTATATTATGCCACTGAAATCTCACAATGTTAGCTTTTGTTCTGGCTAGCAGAGGCAGTTGCTTGTCCTTTCTGTAGCTAAATTTCATGCACCAAAGTTGTTAGACCCTTTACTAATATGTGTAGCTCTAAGTCATAAAACCAGCTTCTGCTATGTTTGCAAGAATGTTTTGTTTTGTCTGCCTTTTTAATGACAGCATCCCCTAAAGCCAATCATTTGTGACTTTCAGGCCATTGAGAGATAAAAGGCTTGAAGTAAAAGTCATTGGCCCTCCTGAAGTCACTCATCTATGTCAAATATAGTGATTCAATTAACATTTTAAGAACAGAGATTGAGAAGAAACTTAATTTAGGATGAAAAGAATGGCATCAGATGGACCAAAATTAATTACACTGTGTAATACTCAATGTACTGAGAAATATTCAGTGTGACTCATTTGTTATATTTAAACATATTATTCTCATAAGGTATTATGTGATTAGGGCCTCCTTTTCTGGACTATGGTTAGATTTTGTGTCTCAATGCATGCTTTAAGAAAGTGACCTAAAGAACAATACATACTGATTGTCATAACAATCTATGAAATATAGGCTTCAATTAACCTAAATGCAAATAAGAAATATTTAAGAGTTCCTCAAAGCTTATAAATTTTTAAATGAAGAAATTATGAACCACCTTCTCAAACCTGAGGTGTATCAAGTCCTTCAGGGAGTCCTCCATGGTTCCTTCCTCTCCGTCATTGACCACATCCCATCAGTCACAAAATACCATAACTACACGTCCCAAAACTAGCGGCTTCTCTTCAATCCCTTCTCCAAGCCCTTTGTATAAGTAGCCACCATTTTTCATTGTGTGAAAGTTGATTGTACAAATTGGATCATTCTTGTAATATTCAGCTAAATCAGAATAGAAGAACCAGGGACAAAGCACTCGGGACATATAGCACCTGCTCCAAGAATTAAATGTTCCACAAGGCCAGCTGCTGAAACTGCCTATTGGAACCTGAAACAAGTTTTTCTCTCATAGCTACTCAAACAACCTGCTGTGAGTCTAAGGCCAGTTTTACCCACTACTGTCAATCATCAATCAGAGCTTGCCAGCTCCCCAGAATTTTACTAGTGCCAATGAACTTTCTGAAAAAACAATATGTAACATTTTTCCTTTTTAGAAAACCTCCAACCTTCTCCTTGTTTTTTGAACACTAGTTTGTGTGTATGCCCTGAGTTGCAAGTCTTGCTTCCCTAATAAAATTTAGAGATTCGTCTCTTAAATTGCATTTGACCTAGACACCTGGATCTAACACACCTGTTATTTTATCCTGTTTTCACACTGCTATAAAGAAATACCCAAGGCTGGGTAATTTTAAAGAAAAGAGACTTAATTGACTCACAGTTCCACCTGGCTGGGGAGACCTCAGGAAACTTTCCATCATGGCGGAAAGTGAAGGGGAAGCCGGCACCTTCTTCACAAGGTGACAGGAGGGAGTGAGTGCGAGAACGAGGAAGTGCCACACTTTAAAACCATCAGCTCTCCTGAGAACTCACTCACTATCATAAGCAAAGCAAGGAAAACCACCCCATGTCTACTTAGAACCTCCCTTGACACACAGGGATTACAATTCAAGATGAGATTTGGGTGGGAACAAAGAGCCAGACCATATCACCTGCCTTTGGGCTGGCCTCACAACCTCCAGACTCTTCTCACATTCTTTACTTCCTTTCTTCCACTCAAACTGTTTTCCAAATAATCACCCAGACTGCACCACAGTGAAGCACAGCTGAGACAGTGGCCCTCACCTGTTCTGTGTGTGTTGCTGCATCTCACCATTTGGTCTTGTTAGAAACAATTAACTAGTGCGGGTTGGCTTTCTCAGTCTAAAAATAATTTTTAAAAACAGTGAAATATTCAGGATAACACAGTTACTAAAAGTTTTATGTAAAAGTGCTTGAAGAAGAAGCAGAGAGGAAATCGTTTAAGTCACTGAAACTCCCTAAAAATAGAATAACATTCAGAGTTCCCCAGCAGCTTTCCCCTGTCTCATACTCAGTTATCCTCACTGACTTCTCACCCTTCTGGTCTAAGCTTATCTGTTGTTTCTTCAGAAAGTACTTTCTCTCAGACTCCTGAATACACATATGACAATTGCTACATTATAAATAAATTCACAATTGTATAATAAATTGCTTACTGTCTGTCATAACTGATAGACTTTCAGCCCCACCAGGGCCGGAAAAAGTCTGTCTTCTCCACTAAGCTATGTGTCTTGCACGTATCAGACTGTCAGTAAATTGTGAAAATAACAAATGAATTAAATAATGGATTTCATAGTCTAGCAACAGATCTGGCCACTTATCAGCATCCCTGAGAGCATCCACTTTAGAAACAGGCATAATTCCCACTTTCACATTGTGTATCACTGTGATGCAGGTCCTTAAAGCAATTGACCAGCTAGGTCTCAGTCAGAAAAGAGCAGTCCTGTCAGGCGCCCAGCCTACGTCTGTATTAGCTCTCACTACCTGGTACATAGTCTGTCCTGAGAAGCAGCATCACTTGGTCCATTCTTGTGACCTCTGCCCAAAGTCTCTTCAAAAGGAGTCTGCAGGAAGCAGGCATCATGAAGGAGTCCTCAGAAGAGGCAGTGTACCAGGAAGCTACCTGGCCTGGACTCCCTGCAGGGGTATTCAAATTTTGCTACACATTAGAATCACTTTTCAAAACCCCGGTGGCCAGATGAATCCCAATATGTATTAAATCAGAATTTTTGGAAGTCAGACGTAGACATCAATATTTTCTAGGATTTCCAGGTGATTCCAACATGTAGCCAAGTTACAGATGCCACACTCTAGGGTTTTGTGACCCGTGCTTCAGGACCAGGGACATTGGCATCTCCCCGAAGTGTTTTAGGAGGGCAAAGTCATAGCTCTGTCCCAGATCTATGAAATCAGAATTTGCATTTTAAAGCAAATCCCTTGTGTAGAGTTGTTCGAGCTCTTTATACATTCTGGTAATCCATCCTCCTTGGCTGCTATGAATGTTGAGGTGTGAGAAGCACTGCTCTAGCACACTTGACAGCAGTATCACACTGATAACTTACTCCTGGCCATTTTCTTTCTCTTCTGTCCTTCTTTTCTCTTCCATCTGTCTCTTCAATCTATATACCAGCCATCTAGAACTCCAATTACCTGGAATGCCATCTCTTTCTTTCTTAGTAAACTATTTTTAATATTATAAAACCTTTAAACATGTAGAAAGTCCAGGGGAAAATATGATGAAAACCTATGTATGCACCATTAATATGTAACAGAAATAAACTTACTACCATTGAGTCCTTTCTTATTTAAAGAAAAATGCTACAAGGCCAGGCCCGGTGGCTCATGCCTGTAATCCTAGCACTTTGGGAGGCCAAGGCGAGAGGATCACTTGAGACCAGGAGTTTGAGACTAGCCTGGCCAACATGGTGAAACCTTGTCTCTACTGAAAATACAGGAAAAAACAAAAAAGCTTGGCATGGTAGCAGGCACCTGTAGTCCCAGCTACTTGGGAGGCAGAGGCAGGAGAATCGCTTGAACCCAGGAAGAGGAGGTTGTAGTGAGCCGAGATCATGTCACTGCATTCCAGCCTGGGCAACAGAGTGAGACTCTGTCTCAAAAAAAAAAAAAATTAAAAAATTAAAAAGCTACAAACATAAAACGAAAGCCACCTATTCATTTCTATCTAATTTTAGTCTGTTGCTCCATAAATGTGTCCGTTATCCTGAAGTTGCTATGGCTATATTGTCTTTTCCACCATTTTTGTTTTGCGTTAGAAATACCTTATAAAAAATATAAAAAAACCTGTCCTCATCGAGCTTATATTCTGCTGTGTGGGCAGATAACAAGCACAATTAGTAAGTAATTTACACTAGAAGATGGTATGTGATATGTAGAAAAATAAGCAACAGAGAGTTCAATGGAGTTCTGAGGAGCGTTGTCATTTTAAATTCAGTGGTCAAGGAAGGCGTGTCTGAAGAGTTTATATTTAAACAAAGGAGTGAAGGAAGTAAGGGAATGAATCGTGAGGTTATTGAGCAGAAGTGTTACAGACTGAGAGAAGAGCCAATGAGAAGAGTAAGTGTTACAAGACTGAGAGAACAGAAAGAGACGTGCTTGACATGTTCAAAGAAAAGCAAAGATGCTTTGTGGGTGGGAGCAGATTAATGGAACTGGAGGTTAATAGCAGAGAATGAGTGAAAACCCAATCACGTAGGGCCTTGCAGGCAGTTGTAAGATCTTTGGAGTTTTCTTTGAATAAAATCAATAACTATTAGAATATTTGAGCAGACATCTTAACAGATATCTCTGGCTGCTGTGACAGACCTCAGATTGTGAGTGGGGAGATGGAATGAGAACCAGAGCATAAAGGTAGAAGCAAAAGTCCAAGCAAGAGATCAGGTTCTTGAACCAGACTGGTGGCAGTAGAGGTGGTAAGAAAGGACCATAATTCAAAGACATTTTGAAGTTTGAGGTTGAAAGATTTCTTAGAGGGATTGGGAATAAGGTGTGAGAAAGAGAAAAGTCAAGTATGAGAAACTGAAAGGATTGAGTCACCATTAATGGAAATAGAAAAGAATTCGAGAAAAACAGTTGGAGGGAAAACCTGGAAGTGTAGCTTTTGGAAATTTTACCTCTGAGATGGCTTTGGAACACCAAAGTGGAGATGTAAAACAGGTATTTCAGTATGCAAGTCTGGAGACCAAGGGGAAGAACCTGGATGGCACTATAGGAGTTTGAAAGTGATGAGCATATAGCCGGGTGCAGTGGCTCACATCTGTAATCCCAGCGCTTTGGGAGGCCGAAGCAGGCAGATCACCTGAGGTCAGCAGTTCGAGACCAGCCTGGCCAACATGGTAAAACCCCTCCTCTACTAAAAGTACAAAAATTAGCCAGGCGTGGTGGCGGGTGCCCATAATCCCAGCTACTTGAGAGGCTGAGGCAGGAAAATCACTTGAACCCAGGAGGTGGAGGTTGCAGTGAGCCGAGACTGTGCCATTGCACTCCAGTCTGGGCCACAGAGTGAGACTCTGTCTCAAAAACAAAACAAAGCAAAACAAACAAACAAAAAGTGATGAGCATATAGCCATGGGAGGAAATGACAAGAGAAGTGTTTACGGATTATTAGAACAAGAAGCCCCGCATACTAACATCAAGGGGGCAGGGATGTTAGAAAGATCCAGCCAAGGGCACAAAGAATAGCAAGGGAGACACAAGAAAAATATTTTGAAGAGAAGGAAGTATTCAAACATATCAAATGTCCTCAAGTAAGATAAGGGCTAAGAATTAACTATTAGATTTATTAATGTGGAGGACTTGGGTGACCTTGACAAGAATAGTTTTGAAGGTGTAGGGATCAAAGACTGATGGGTATTTGTTCTAAAGAGAATAAGAAGAGAGAAAATGGAGACAATAAGTGTAGAGAATTCTTTTAAAAATTTTGCCACGAAGGGGGACAGAAAAATGGAGAGGCTGGGAGCAGTGGCTCATGCCTGTAATCCCAGCACTTTGGGAGGCTGAGGGGAGAGGATTGTCGGAGCCCATGAGTTTGAGACCAGCTTGGGCAACATAGTGAGACTCTGTCTCTACAATTTTGTTTTTAATTAAAAAATTAAAAACCAGGAAGGAAGTGGAAAAATAGCTGGAGAAGCAAGTGTAATCAACAGAGGATTGTGTTTGATATAAGAAAAAACACTATGTGTGTATGCTGATAAGAAACTCAATGAAATGAAGATGAAATAGGATGAAAAATACAGAAGTGATACTCTACAACTCATGAGAGAGAAAGGGATATAGTACATGCATGGAGAAATTGGCCTTATATAGGAGCACAGAAAGTTCATCTAAAACAGTAAGAAAAAAGGTGATATCAGAGAAATGCAAATCAAAACCACAATGAGATACCATCTCACACCAGTTAGAATGGCGATCATTAAAAAGTCAGGAAACAACAGGTGCTGGAGAGGATGTGGAGAAATAGGAACACTTTTACACTGTTGGTGGGATTGTAAACTACTTCAACCATTATGGAAAACAGTATGGTGATTCCTCAAGGATCTAGAACTAGATGTACCATATGACCCAGCCATCCCATTACTGGGTATATACCCAAAGGATTATAAATTATGCTGCTACAAAGACACATGCACACGTATGTTTACTGCGGCACTATTCACAATAGCAAAGACTTGGAATCAACCCAAATGTCCATCAGTGACAGACTGGATTAAGAAAATGTGGCACATATACACCATGGAATACTATGCAGCCATCAAAAAGGATGAGTTTGCGTCCTTTGTAGGAACATGGAGGCAGCTGGAAACCATCATTCTCAGCAAACTATCACAAGAACAGAAAACCAAACACCGCATGTTCTCACTCATAGGTGGGAACTGAACAATGAGATCACTTGGACTCAGGAAGGGGAACATCACACACCGGGGCCTATCATGGGGAGGGGGGAGGGGGGAGGGGGGAGGGATTGCATTGGGAGTTATACCTGATGTAAATGACAAGTTGATGGGTGCAGCACACCAACATGGCACAAGTATACATATGTAACAAACCTGCACGTTATGCACATGTACCCTACAACTTAAAGTATAATAATAATAAATAAATAAATAAATAAAAAGAAAAAAAAAAAAGAAAAAAGGTGATATATATGTACATGACAGCTGATAGATATTTACTTTGTCAATATAATGACTTATAAATGTTACTTTACTGATAATTAGCAATCAATAGCACACTAGTGACTAATGCTGTCAAGGTTTAGGTGTGTTTGCAGTCTCTGTGTGTTGATAACTATTGCATTAATGAAACTAATATTTTATAAGGTGAAGTAACAAGATTTTAGTATAATATTCCTATTCCTAATTCTGTGAGTAACCAATGAAAGCTAAATTTCTTCAAAACATACTACTTTTCCATAAAATTAAATAATTTCTTCTAATGTACCAAATAAAAAGATTCATTGTGAAATACATATTAATGCTCTCTAGAAAAGATTTAGTTTATGTGTTTTCTCTGTGATCATTTTCTTTCACGTAGACTTCATACTTTCTTTTAATAGGAGAACATGACAATAAATGTTAGTTTTTCAAAAAATAAAAAATACAAAGTTCAATCTCATTGTCTTGCATTTGTAAAATATGACAAAACCTTATTTAAAAAACATTTTTCTGTAGTAATTTTGTTGTTGCTTTTCTCTTATTCCACTGTTAATTATTCTCAGAAATTAACACTCTATGAACACATTTCTGGTACATGGTATAGAACAGTGGTCTTTAATTAATTGTTTATATAACTGCCCAACAGAACTTTGGGAAAATATGTATTCACTCATATATTTTTAAGTTTACAGCTGATATTTCTATCATAAGATTAAATAGTTGTGAATGATATAATTTCTAGTTTATTTTTATTGTATATAAGTTTTGATATATTTTCATCAAAATACTGAATCTGAAATTTAGCTAATTCAATTTATTAAAACTTTGTCCATAAATATTTTACTGGCAAATCTAATCTTCATTATCAACCAATCAGTCAGATCCAATAAACATGTTAATATTCTTCCTTTACAATTATTTCACTTCCAAGTCCTACCTTGTATATAGGTATATATCTAGACAGATACATATATACATGTATATATATGTGTGTGTGTATATACATATATACATATATATGTACCTGTCTAGAGTTACACATATATACCTGTCATACACACATATACCTGTCTAGATATGTACTTAGATATAGATACCTATGTATACCTATAGATATACACCCAGATAGATACCTATATATACCTAGATATAGATACATATGTTTGATAGATACACGTTTTCCTTGCCAAAAGTTTTTCATCTAGATAAAATAAGATGTCTGACCTTCAATCATTTCGTACTGAACCTCTCTTTGAATTGTTCTCAAAGGACCTTAATATGCCTTATGTAGCACTCCAGAAGTTTTACAGTTGAGAGAAATGCACCTTAGTAACATTGCAGATGAATGAGAGATTATTTGTTAAGTGGGGAAAATGCTATTGTGAAAGGGGTTGGAGGGAAAGAGAGAGTAATCCTTTTCCCATGATCAACCCATTGACTTGTTCTTAGGCAAATTAATTTTAGGAAACAGAGATATGGAAATTCAAAATCTAGAACTACAGCCCTTAAAACTATCTGAACCCATATATACCTGGAAAATTTTTGTGTGCTCTTCGAGATATGCGTGCACATACTGAAAACTGTGATTTAGAACAACGCGTGCTAGATTGAACATCTAAAAGCTACATTCTTTGTTTTGGCTGACTACAAATGACTTTTCTGTGTAAATCATTTAACTCACCAAGTATTAATTATATTTTTGCAAAGTAAGGGATTTGGTCTAAGGTAATATTTTCCAAAGAGTTTTCAAATGAATATTCCTCACAAAGCGTTCTTTGAAAAAAAAAAAAAAGGGTGTGTGTGTGTGTGTGTGTGTATTTAAATAAATCTCTGGAATGCTGTAAAATGTGCTTTTTGTGAAGAGTAAAATGCACATTGGTAGAGTAAATTCACTGAGAATTCTTGCAGGAGAAAAACATATTTAACTTCATTTAACCCATTGATTTCTAGACTATTTGATCATACACAATTGTTATTTTTGTATCATAGCTAATAGCACCACTAAGGGCTACTGTTCTAAGGAACATACTTCAAGAATCTGAGCCAGAGTTGTCTGAGACTCTAGCTATACAGTTCCATGATTTAATATGAAACATGTAGCTTGATTCCAGTAGTAACTGCCTTCACTGTTCTTCTTAAATGATTCATCCATTCAATAGTGTTTAAGGTTTAATTAAGATAACTCAGGCTGCTCTGGAAAGAGCTAAAATAATATACATAATGACATTTTGTTTTAAGATTCTATTATTTTATTTCTTTTCTATTTATACAAAATGCTCCTGCAGAAAACCATATGCATATATATATACATATATGTTTACCATGGGGTATGAGTGGGACTCACCTTCCTTTTTACTTATAAAATTCAAATTGCCTGTAAGTAGCTCAAGCAGACTATGCAAAAGTCTGTATTAGTCTTCTCACATTGCTACAAAGATACTACTAAGACTGGGTAATTCATAAAGAAGAGAAGTATAATTGACTCACAGTTCCTCTTGGTTGGGGAAGCCTCAGGAAACTTACAATTGTGACAGAAGACAAAGGGGAAGCAAGGACCTTCTTCGCATGGCAGCAGGGTAGACAAGCACAGTGTGAACAGAGAAAAAATCTGCCATTTTTAAAACCATCAGATCTTGTGAGACTCCCTATCACAAGCACAGCATGGGGGAACCGCCCCCTATAATCCAATCACCTCGCCTCAGGTTCCTCCCTTGACACATGAGGATTACAGTTCAAGATGAGATTCGGGTGGGGACACAGAGCCAAACCATATCAATGTCTCTCTAGTGTATTGTCAGGATAGTTACCTGTTTCTCAGACTGGAGTCTGGGAATCTCAATGATGAAGATACTACACTGGTTTCTTCAACCTCAGTACCTGCCTTGCACATATAAGTACAACAAATATTTCCTAAATGAATTTAACTCTTTCTGCCTATTCACATGTATTTTATAAACAAGCCAGAGAGCCACTTTTGAAAACAATGGAAAGGATAGAAATAAAGGATAACAGGTTGCTAGACCATCTCTTTAAGTTCTAGAATTTTCAAGTGATCTTTGAAAATCCAAATGCATGACATGCCTGAGCCACTTTTGTCTTTTTTGGCAGTAATACCCTCAGAGTTCTTCTGGTGATTAGTTTAGTATACCTTGCAATTCTGAAGCCAGGCAGGCCTATTTCAATCAACCTGTTCTTTTCCAGATGTTTTTTCTACCGTATCCTTTAACAGGGTTTAAAAATTTAATTCCTCTGCTGTTTAATGTATCAGGATTTTTTGGATTCGTTGTATCACATACATGAGTTATGTTATGTGTGTTAGTTACACAGCAATGTTCTGTGTCATCTCACTGGGGTATTTCATGAAAATGTGGAAGCACAGATGGTGAAAATGTAATTGGAGGGTTGAAGCAGTTAAATTTGCTTACCTCATCTAGTGCTTTATAGAGTGTTTTGAAATAATTTTCAACTCAAATGGAAGTGCTTTCTAATACAGTTTGTAGTTTTCCTTGGGATAATGAGCTCCTAAAGAAAATACTTTTTTTTTTAAGTATTAAGTTTCTTTTCATACAATTGTTTTACTTGCCATTTAGTGATTTCTTCTATTACTCATGGACTTATCACCTCACTAAGACTGATTATTCAGCAGTGAATACTGCCTCCTAACTGACTTGAGAAACCTGACTTAAAGTAATTTCTACTTAAGATGTTATTTCCTTCCTGTGTTTTCACTACTAATTTTTGCCAGCCCCAGAGTAAGAAAATAAGTCATCTTTAGGTGGAGACTCATTTCCTGACTTTTAATATAGTTGGTCAGTTATAGCTAAATGTAATGGAAGGAAAAATGTTTAAAAATAAGATAAATGTCTTATATTTTATAAATTGATGGGACAACATAAAAAAGAGAGAAGAATCCTTTCACTGAAATTCAGTCATTATAATTGATCTCCCACTGAACTCATGCCAACATTTTTCTGGAGCCCAGAACAGTATTTTCTAAAAAGAGAAATTCTGTTGTCAGAAATGTAAGTGATCTTCCCCATGGCTCAGCTAAGAAATTAATCAACGATAACACCCACCCAAATAAACTCGATTTTGTTTGTTTACTGGCTATCTTGATGTTTACTAACAGGTGGTCATAGAGATATATCTCCATGTTATCAAAAGGAGGTGTGCTCTTAAGTTAAGATGTCAATTAAAGCCGTAGAATCACCAAATCCATATGAGAGCTGATCAGGGTGAGGAGAGTGTCCTCAAGTCTATATAAGGTACCACCTCTTCACACCGTAATGGCAATTAAATTTCCGCCTAATTTTCAGAGGGTGATTTTCAAACATTCAAACCACAGGAAATTCCCTGTAGCTTTATTCATTTAATTAAAAATTATTATTGTTATTTATCATCTCTGTACCTACTTCAGTATTCCAGATCCAAGGCATAGCTCTCCAAGTCCCACCTCTATTTCACCTCTTGAAACTAATTCATTTATTCAATTTAATACCGGGTGTGTAGTACACAGCAATGAACAAGATATAAACCAAAAGGTAAATATTAGTCAAGTTTGTGAGTGTTACAAATGGACAATATCCAAGTACATAATGCCACAGAAACATGTAACATTTGGCTAACCTAGTGAGGTGTAGGGTCGGGTAGGCGTGGGATTGTTAAGTTTAACACAAAGAACTAACAATAGCAACAACAAGACATTGAACTTTTACTATGTGCTAGAACAAACACACTAAATTCTTACCATGTTCTCGGCATTAGGCACCATATATTCCTTTAACAACATAACTCTTGCATTCAAATAACTCAGGTTTTGAAAAGAGATTCTGTTGGATACAGAGATAATTACAATATTTTAAGTGCTATTTTTAAATTCATCATGTAGAACTATAGGTGGTTGAGAAAAATTTTTAAAGGTGTTAAACTTGAAAAGAATCTTGAAGATGAAGCAATTTCATCCAGAAGACAAGGAAGAAAGAGAGATTCCAAGAAAGGAAACGCGTGAAATGGGTGCAAGATAAGTGTGTTTCAGAAAACAGAAAGTATTTCAAAATGATTCAACAAAGCCTCTGTAGAGAAAGGAGTGGGGAGAAGAGATTAGAAAGAGAGGAGGCAGGTATATGAAGTTATGGATTGATAGATGAGTACAGATAGAGGCTAAATATTTTGTTATTAGTCAAGCTAACAAATACCTAGATAAAATGATGTATTTTCTAACCTTGACAAATTTGCCTTCTTAATACATAAACTGTGTTTGTCTCTGCTGCCGACAGAGACAAAACCCATACACCTTTACAACATTGAGAGCAATAGGATATATTCACCTTTAGTTTGAGGACAGGGAACAAGAGATGTAGAGAAGCATTATCCTGGGGCTGGAAGAGCATTCCTCGAGACAGTGATATTTCTGGTTACAGACTGTGTTGGGTGAGTAACAGAGGCAGTTATTTTCTTCTTTAATAAATGTATTAAATGTGATTCATGATATGAGTGGCCCTCTGTGTTTTCAGTACATTACGAGAGAGCCCCTCTTACACAAGTCTATATGAAGGTCTTTTGATATAATGCTAAAGGCTTTGAGTTTTATGCAAAAAGCTTTGAGTTTTATGCAAAAAGCTATGAAAATATCAATAATTGGTCAGTAATAACTACTAAAAATATTCAGAAGGTCATAAAAATTTGTTCAATTGTTTATTATAAGTTCTAAATTGAAAATACTATTGTTTCCCAATAAATTAAACTGTTCTTCATACAAAGTAATTCTTCCATTATATCATAAGCTTTCCATCATAAAGTGTGAAATTTTCCGCATTTAATTCAAGCAGTCACATGCAATAAAAATAGTTGATTTATCAAAATATTTTCAGAAATTTTATATCATAGACATTTAACATATGATTGTAATTAAACTAAGTCTATGTTTTTTATACATACAACTTAATTCAAGAAGAAAGAACTTCTCCAAAGACTTCTTCACTCTAGGATATATAAAATGTCTACTTCAGGAAATGTAGGATTGTTTTAACAATATACAGCATTCTAGAGACTCTTGCCAAGTTATGACAGAAACCATGATTGATGAATAAAATACAGAAAATGGAAAGAAGTCTAAATCTGGGATATAATATTCCAGAATGATTACAGCCAATTACTAAGACATTGAGCTTGTTGCAAGCACAGCCTGTCTTCTAACGCTGGTTTTCATCATCACTCAATATGTACTGGGTAGATTCTGGAATAAAAGGCCCAGGAAAGCAGAGGACCCCAGTTTTTCCTTCATTTACATAAAACTTCAATGCTGAAGCAGAATTACTTGTTGGTGATTCATGGATAAACCAGTCATATTCTATAAATAAGACATCTGGAAGGTGACTTCAAGTTGCACCTAAAATACAATCTTGTAAAATTCATAGATAAATATGTTTTTTTTTAAAAAAAATTCCTCTGTTAAATTCAATATAAAGGATGTAATCCAATCCTGTTATGGCTTCTTTAAAGGTTCTAAAATATTTCATCATATTAAAATAGTTTTTCAAGATTGTGATTCATAAACATTTAACATTGCAACTGATTAAAAGAAAACAAATTCCCAAAATCTTGGTCTATTTTTAATGCTTGGACATTAAATTGAAGAATAATTTCAGACCATAAAATTCCATGGGTATTTAGCATTTATAGTGGTCTGTGATTATTGCTGAAACAAAGATTAATGACCAATATGAGAAAACCATTACATCCAACAAACTGACCATGAGCCCTATAAATAGCATATCCCTTACAAGATTTTCAAAACTATTTTTGACTTTATCATAGATAAGAATTCCAAGACAGCACAAAAGATTGTTTTCTTAATCCACTTCCCCATTCTCTTTAACATATCCTGGAAGCCAATGCACACATCTAATAACTTGTGAATTATTCTGCTTGGCTGGTATCCCAGTGGGCTTTAAAATATTAATATGTTTAAAGCTGCAAAAATAGTTTATTTTTAATGTGTTTGATAGGGTTCTTAGCATTTTATACATCATCATAAAATATGAAAACATTGGATTCCAAATTGTTTAATTGCTATCCATAATGATATAATACTTCTAAGATTGGTTTAAACATCACAAACAAAAGATAGCAGGAAAATAGAAAGTCTTGTTTTTTTGTCAATTATGTCATTTATCACAGCATAAATGGTTCACAGGTGTAGAATTCTAATGTTCAGATTCCAAATTCAATAGTTTGTCATTATTAGTATTATCATCTGGATAAATGTTCTCTTTATATGGTATTAAACTAGAACTGACAAAGCATATTAAACAAATAGAGTTCAGCAACACCACAAATTGAATTTACAATTGATTAAGCAGAGAATAAGAAGAGTAAACCTTGTCATACAATGCATCATGATCCAATTTGGGTATGGAAAAAGCTACTCTGGGGCCCAATTTGGCCAGGAAAGAAAAGGTGAATACTGTCCGGCAAAGATGACTGAGGGGAAAAAACCTAAGTTTTCCTGCATGACATTTATGAGGTTGGAGCTTTCCAGCTTCTCTTCTTTACTTTATATTATATTTAAAGTATATTTAGTAGCATATGTATGGTATAAGATCTTTACATTATAGACCTTCCCTATTACCTTTCCATAAAATATTATGCTCTAATTTGAGCAGGACATCCATGTTTTATTCAAATTAAAAATGAAAGTTTTAAATGCAATGTTAGTTCTTTTATGAACACAAATATTTTGTTCATAAATGTTGCAGTTTAAATTTATTTACATATGCATTTATTCATAGTTAATTTTAAAATTTTATTAAATGCCTACTATGTGCCATGTACTGTTCTGGCACTGAGGATACCGTGAAAATAGAAACAAAATCCCAGCCCCTGTGGACAGGGCTGCAGTACTGCACAGTTCTAGGGTGGGTGCTACTAAACTTGGAGTCTACGTGAATAGCGGCCCCCTGAAGTTGGCACTGTACCCACTGTGGCTTTTAAGTGGTAACTGATCAAGCATAGATCAAATTCTTTATTTAAGCAGCATTATAGAACAAAGAGACACTGAAGCATATTTTGGAAGTGAATTTCCCAAAAGAAATGAGGCTTACTCCCAAAATTTTACAAAATATTTTAGCTTTTTAAATGGACAGTTGTGTAAAACGGATTGTACACTTTCATGCCTTGCTAAACAGAATATACCGATCAGACCTAACTTATTCTTAATGACTACATTTCATCATCTCAAACACAGACTATTAGACTGTGCTAAAATTCTATGATCACTCTCGAGCATGAATCATGCACAATAATACGCAATGGAGCAGACCCAGCTGCTACATTTTTCAGTTCTTTTGTCTGCTCTTTGTAGTCTCTCCCCTCCTGCTGCAGGCTCTCAGATCCTCCCATCTCTGTGCGTCTCACTAAAGTTCATTTTCTCAGGCCAAAGCACTGCGTTTAATCTTCTATGTACAGATTAACCTCACAGCCAAATTGATCCAAACAATTATACTATGTATATATTATTTAAATTAGAGTAATAAGACCACAGGTAATAAGCTATGAGAACAATCACTGATAAAAATGTTTATTTTGGCTGCTCCAAGACCTTTTGATCTCTGGGTTGCAAATTGTTGAGTTTGTCAGTTAAGTCACCAATCTAGTAAGTTACTTCCTGTTCGTGTGTGTGTGTGTGTGTGTGTGTGTATGTATGTGTAAGAGAGAATGACAAAGAGAGGAGAGAGAAAGAGAGAAAAATTATTTTATGTGCATTGGTTACTATACATGTTATACATGGCATGCAATGCTAATATAAAAATAATGAATAGTAAAACCATTACTTTTATCATTTTAAGATTATTTTCAATGAAATCATCTGTTTATTTTTATTTTTTGGAATTTTTGTATTTTTTTGTTTCAATAGCTTTTGGGATACAACTGGTTGTTGGTTACATGGATGAACTGTGTAATGGTGAAGTCTTGAGATTTTACTGCACCAGTCACCAGAGTAGTGTACATTATACCCAAAATGCAGTGTTTCATCCCTCAGTTCCCACTCACCTTCCCCTCTTCTGAGTCTCTAAAGTCCATTATACCACTCTATATGCCTCTGAATACCCAAAGCTTAGCTCCCACTTACAGATGAGAACATACAGTATTTGATTTTCCATTCCTTAATTACTTTCACTTAGAATAATGGCCTCCAGCTTCATCCAAGTTGCTGCAAAAGACATTATTTTATTCTTTTTTTATGGCTGAGTAGTATTCTCTGGTATGTATGTGTGTATACATAAATATACATACACACACACATGTATATGACATTTTCTTTATAGATATATATAATGTGATTGATATATATCACACAGACATATATACATATCACATTTTCTTTATCCACTCAGTGGTTGATGGGCACTTAGACTGGTTCCATATCTCTTTAATTGTGAATTGTGTTAAAATAAACATACATGTGCAGGTGTCCAAAGAACTAAAAATAGATTTACAATTTGATCCAACAATCCTACTACTGGATATCTACCCAAAGGAAGAGAAGTCATTATATCAGAAAGACACATTTTAAAATTCTTTACCTGATGACTGCACTGGCTATTAGGTCTAAACTATCTACTTCTGAACTTAAGGAAATTGACAATACAAATATCACAGTTCTATCACAAGGCACTACTTCAGGAAAGACTACAAAGTTGTATTATTTTTATGGCTAACAATTAAAAAAAATATATCCTACTTTGCGTTATTTTTGTGAATTTGACTAAATTGAATATTTTCAATTGAATATTTATTTTAAAATAAATATTTGCTAAATACCAACCATATGTAAGGTTCACTAATCACTGGAACAAGCAAATTGATCTTTTCATAATTGATTTATAACATCATTGTCAAATACAGTTAGTCTGTATGCAAAGCTAGGTTATAATTAGAAAATAAATCAATGTGATTTATAATCATAATAAAAATAAGACAAATCATATCATAATTTCAGGAAATGCAGAAAAACATTTGCCAAAATATTGAAATAAAACTATCTTCAGTAATAGGCTATGTAATTGTCTAGCTAAAAATCTCAGGGAATCAACAAAAAAGTTATTGGAACTAATAACTAATTTAACCATGTCTCAAATTACAATATAAATATACAAAACTCAATTAGTATTTCTACATACTAACAAAAAGACTTGAAATTAAGAAAAGCATCAAAAATATAAAATGTTTATGGATAAATTTAACAAAAATTAGGTAAGGTCTACAAACTGAAAACTATGAAACATTGCTAAATGTTTAAAAAGATCTAAATAATTGTGGAGCTATCCCATGTATATTGATCAGACTATCAATAGTGTTGAGGTGACATTTGATCAATCTCCATCAAAATCCAAGACTTTCTTTCGAAGAAACTGATGAACTGTTTCTGAAATTTATATGGAAATTCAAAGGACCTGGATTAGCCAAAACAATTTTTGAAAAAAAAAAAAATTCAGACAATATACAGTTACAATAGTCAAGACATTGTGGGTATGTTTGAAAAGACAGATCTATAGACCAATGGAATAGAATAGAGTGCCCAGAAATAGACCTACACCTATGGTCAATTTAATGTCAGCAAAATGCAAAGGCAATCCCCTGAAGAAAGAATTGTCCTTTCAACAGTTGTTACTGAAAAATTTGTACATACATACGTATAAAAAAATCCTGGCTTTTCGTACCATAGACAATCTCTAAATAGAATATCGGCCAAAATATAAGAGCTAAAGCTGTACAACTTCTGAAAGGACACAAACAAAAAATAATGTGGTCTTGAATTAAGTAAACATTTATTAGATAGCACAGAAAAATTCCAATCCAAAAAGGACAAAAAATGTTAAAATGGACTGCAACATAATTAGAAACAGTTGCCCCTCAAAAGATATTCTTAAGAAAATGAAAGAAAAACCACAGGCTGGGAGAAAATATTTGCAAAATACATACTGATCAAGGACTTATATCCAGTGAGTTGTAATAACTCACTGGGAAAACATAAAACCCAAGTAGAAAATTGAGTAAAATATTTGATTGACACTTTACCAAAGAATATACATAAATTTCAAGTAAATCTGCTGGGCGCGGTGGTTCATGCCTGTAATCCCAGCACTTTGGGAGGCCGAGGCAGGTGGATCACGAGGTCAGGAGCTCGAGACCAGCTTAGCTAACACGGGAAACACCGTCTCTACTAAAAATACAAAAAGTTAGCCGGGCGTGGTGGCGGGCGCCTGCAGTCCCAGCTACTCGGGAGGCTGAGGCAGGAGAATGGCATGAACCCGGGAGGCGGAGCTTGTAGTGAGCCGAGATCGCGCCACTGCACTCCAGTCTGGGCAACACAGCGAGACTCCGTCTCAATAAATAAATAAATAAATCCATAAAAATGATTCCCAACATCATTAGAAAAATGACAATTAAAACCACGTTTAGATACCACTACACATTTACTAGGGTGACTACAATTAAAAGTATTTTCAGTATGTAGAAAAAGTGGATCTCTCAGAGATTGTTGCTGGGTATGAAAAATAGTTGAGCCACATTGGAACAGTTTGGCAATGTCTTATGTAATTAAATATGCACTTATCATATAACCTGGGAATTCCATTTCTAGGTATCTACTTAAGAGAAAGAAAACATATCTTCACACAAAGACTTCTATGTGAATGTTCATACCAGCTTTATTTGTAGTAACCAAAAATTAGAAACAATTAAAATGCCCATCAACCTGTGAGTGGATAAACAGGTTGTGGTAGACACGCAATGGAATACTACTCAGCAATAAAACGTCTGAACTACTTCCATGCACAATGATCTGGACAGATGCCAAAAACAAATTGTGCACTTAAAATTGGTTAATTTTCTCGTATGTAAATTATAACTCAATAGAGCTAATGAAGAAATAGAATTAGCTGGTTAAACAGTTCCTATGATAGCAAAGTAGTGTGGAATATCAGCTACATGTCTCTCAAAGAGAATTGTGATATGGCTTAACAGTCAAGAACCTGCATTTATTATATAAAAACTAGTAGCACGAATTTTGCTAGAGTCTTGAGAAGACAATCTGAACGCCTGTTCTGGTGTCCTTCTGTGACCCTTGTCCATCCTGATGTTCAAAACCATGCTTGCATATTGTCACTTGAACAAATCCTCAGATGAGTGATCGCCATGCCGAAGGTTTCAGTGACTAATTGGTTGGGGTTTTTCTCTTGTCTTCACAGCCTCATCACTAATCTCAGAAATAATTAGTGTCATACTTCAGATCCAATAAGAATTTTGGTGATAATAGGAAATTGATTGATCTGAATGCATGCTTTTTGAACGATACTTGCGTAGGAAACGTGATATAACCAAAGCCTAGAGTTTGTGCAGACACATTTTGTAAGAGATGGCACTTGTCTGGTTTATTCAGCTCAAGGACTGGAATTCTGAGTGGGGATTTTCTGTTTAATATCGGATGTTAATAACCTCTCCTTAATAATATCTAAAGAGGTTCATTAAATCTGGAATTTCATAAAGACCACAAAACTAATCCATTAAGAAGGATTAAAATTTTACTGTGGGACAGAAAATATGAACAGTTAGTTTAAATTTAAACCCATTTTTAAACATAACAGTACTTTACTAAAGTTGTAGTGAAATGATTAACTGAGACCATGGAAATGACCATAGTGAATTTTGACCAGATCTTCACCAGCCATTGCTGGTTTGTGGACCACCTATTTATTGGCTTATTTCTGATACCCATGTTTTTCAATATCCTATACTTGCCATCTCATTATAATTTCCTTTCATCAGGACTGATAGAGTATCGACACATTCTCAGAATCTATGTGATTACTTGAAATTCAAAGTCTTTTGCGACTAGGTTTGTAAAGCTCTATGTACTTCTATTTTGTGCTGCACACTTCTCTGTGATCTGTCTCCAGAGTTTCTAAAATATACCTGTTTCTCAATTTTATAACATCTCCCTTCTCTTCACTGCTTCATTGAAAAGGTTTTGTAGCTTATTCCAGAATTGGTCAAGAAAAGTAAAATAATTTAATCAGCACTTCCCGGAGTGTTTTTTTCTGTCCTCCACCCATCTTTCTCAATATTTAGAAATCATTGACTCTAGAAATTTTCTCAGTGTTCAAACTATAAAATGTAGACACACACACACACACACACACTTCTTAATGCCTCATCTTCAGGAGCAAAAACAGAATAAAAGTTACCAACATGCCCACCTGCGAAGGTTATAATCTTAACCAGAAACGCTTTCCCTGGGCAACCCCTGGCATCAGTTGCTGGCGAGGGACAGAAGCTCCTGGCCTCAAGGGATAGATTGGAAAAATGTCACTGTGCCTCCTCTTCTTAGAGGAGCTTTCAGCTTGCTGGTCTTCTCTGAGCTTTCACCAAAATACAATTGGCGGCTGGGCGCGGTGGCTCACGCCTGTAATCCCAGCACTTAGGGAGGTCAAGGTAGGTGGATAACAAGGTCAGGAGATCGAGACCATCTTGGCTAACACGATGAAACCCCATCGCTAATAAAAATACAAAAAATTCGCTGGGTGTGGTGGTGGGCACCTGTAGTCCCAGCTACTCAGGAGGCTGAAGCAGGAGAATGGCGTAAACTCGGGAGGCAGAGCTTGCAGTGAGCCGAGATCACGCCACTACACTCCAGCCTGGGTGACAGCGCAAGACTTTGTCTCAAAAATAAATAAATAAATAAATAAATAAATAAATAAATAAATAAAATTCGCAGTTCTATTGAAAAAAGGCGGAATTAAATATTGCCAATAATCAAGATAAAAGTGGATTATGATCAAATGTGATAGTAGGATGTGAAATTATTCAAAATAATAATATTTTACAAAGATTTAAGGATTCAGTCTTACCTATGAAGATCAAAAGAATTTAAGTGACTACATAGAAAAATGATGACATGTATTTAATCTACCAGATATTTTAAGAGTGAGAGAAAAATGCAAAGACAGAAACAATTGTATTAGATGAACTTTTATAGGCAAAACTAAAAAGATATTGATGACATTGCTATCTGCAGAACTGTGGGACAGTAGAGAGGACCACTTCTTCAAGCAATATTTTGCTCACATCCAGTGAGGTTATTGTAAATAAAGAGTTGGAGTCAGCAGTCTGAGCTTGAAATCTGCCTCTACCACTTATTACCTGAGTGACTTTGGGCAAGACACATAGCGACACTAAGTCCATCTGTTTCTCCATCTGTTAAACAGGAATATTCATCTCACCCCACTACAGTGTTTCAGGAGGATTACTGGCTGAAATAAAGCCACAGCCACTGATATGCCACATGTACCCAGAAAGAGTAAACTCCTCATTTAACTGGATAAGGACTTACAACAAAAATTCTGAAGCCTAAGAGCCAAGCTACACAGAACAAGAGTAGACACAGCTTATCTCGGCATATATCCGCTTGTCTTCAAAGTCCCTACGAGGAGCGCACAGCTGTTGTTGACACCATCTGTAAAGAATACAGTCTCACCAGATCTGGAATATTCAAGATGCTGTTATCTTTTTTATACTCAGTGCTTGCACCACTATTTTTGGGAGTGACTGCCCGAAATAAATGTGTTCCCATTTACACGAATGTTTATAAACACTGGATTCTCCAAGTTCTTGAGCCACACTCAATATCAGAGGGCCCCCTTACTCACCTAGAGGAAAAAAACAGCATGAAAGCTCAGGTGGTCCTAATATTATCTCTTCTTCCACTTTCCAGTATTTAAGAAGGCATATTTCTCCACAGAACCTCAGATAGTTTGTAAGAATGAAATGAGATAACGCTGTCAAGTTTTAATACAAAGTAAATATTTAATAGTAATTATTTTTATTATTACTTCATGGAGACTTTGTGAGGTTTACATAAAGTAATTGATGTAATTTGCTTAGCCCAAAGCGTGGAACATGTTAACCTCTCAAGAGTTAGCTGTTGTTACTATTACCACTAGTATTCTTATCATTCTAGTTATTATCACTGTCATCAACAGTTGCTGTCACTCTGCACTGATCCTTTATCTGTGTCTTGGTCTCATAGCCCATGTCAACTTTCACACTGCAACCTTGACTTAAGACTTGAGATTGATTCATAGCTAAACAACTTGTACTTTTTTGGATAAATTGTGTGGGATTCTCAGCTGCATTTCAGACATTTTCAGTGTTTTATCATGCTACAGAAATGATGAAAGAGGGAGTGGCGCCAAGATGGCCGAATAGGAACAGCTCCAGTCTGCAGATTCCAGCCTGAATGATGCAGAAGACTGGGTGATTTCTGCATTTCCAACTGAGGTGCCGGGTTCATCTCACTGGGGCTTGCCAGACAAGTGGGTGCCGCCCACGTAGCAGGGCGGCACATCACCTTACCCAGGAGGCACAAGGGGTCGGGGAATTCCCTTTCCTAGCAAAGGGAAGCTGTGACAGATGCACCTGGAAAATCGGGACACTCCCACCCTAATACTGTGCTTTTCCAACGGCCTTAGTGCAAACCAGGAGATTATATCCCGCCCCTGGCTTGGAGGGTCCCACACCCAGGGAACCTCGCTCACTGCTAACACAGCAGTCTGAGATCCAACTGCAAGGCGGCAGCAAGGCTGGGGAAGGGGTGTCCGCCATTGCTGAGGCTTGAGTAGGTAAACACAGCGGCCAGGAAGCTCGAACTAGGTGGAGTCCACTGCAGCCCAAGGAGGCCTGCCTGCCTCTGTAGACTTCAACTCTAGGGACAGGGCATAGATGAACAAAAGGCAGTAGAAACATCTGTAGACTTAAACATCCCTGTCTGACAGCTTTGAAGAGAGGAGTGGTTCTCCCAGCATGGAGTTTGAGATCTCAGAATGGACAGACTGCCTCCTCAAGTGGGTCCCTGACCCCAGGCACCCCTCTGAGATGAAGCTTCCAGAGGAAGGATTAGGCAGCAGCATTTGCTGTTCTGCAGCTTCCGTTGGTGATACCCAGGCAAACAGGGTCTGGAGTGGACCTCCAGCAAACTCCAACAGACCTGCAGCTGAGAGGTCCTGACTGTTAGAAGGAAAACTAACAACAGAAAGGACATCCACACCAAAACCCCACCTGTACATCACCATCATCAAAGACCAAAGGTAGATAAAACCACAAAGATGGGGAGAAACCAGAGCAGAAAAGCTGAAAATTCTAAAAATCAGAACACCTCTTCTCCTCCAAAGGAATAGAGCTCCTCGCCAGCAAGGGAACAGAGCTGGATGGAGAATGACTTTGACGAGTCAAGAGAAGAAGGCTTCAGATGATCGGTAATAACAATCTTCTCCGAGCTAAAGGACGATGTTCTAACCCATTGCAAAGAAGCTAAAAACCTTGAAAAAGGAGTAGACGAATGGCTAACTAGAATAAACAGTGTCGAGAAGTCCTTAAATGACCTGATGGAGCTGAAAACAATGACATGAGAACTGCGTGATGCATGCACAAGCTTCAGTAGCCGATTTGATCAAATAGAAGAAAGGGTATCAGTGATTGAAGATTGAATGAATGAAATGAAGCGAGAAGAGAAGTTTAGAGAAAAAAGAGTAAAAAGAAATGAACAAAGCCTCCAAAAAATATGGGACTATGTGAAAAGACCAAATCTACGTCCAATTGGTATACTTGAAAGTGATGGGAAGAATGAAACCAAGTTGGAAAACACACTTTACGATATCATCCAGGAGAACTTCCCCAACCTGGTAAGACAGGCCAACATTCAAATTCAGGAAATACAGAGAATGTCACAAAGATAAACCTTGAGAAGAGCAACTCCAAGACAAATAATTGTCAGATTCACCAAAGTTGAAGTGAAGGAAAAAATGTTAAGGGCAGCCAGAGAGAAAGGTCAGGTTACCCACAAAGGGAAGCCTATCAGACTAACAGCAGATCTCTTGGCAAAAACTCTGTAAGTCAGAAGAGAGTGGAGGCTAATATTCAACATTCTTAAAGAAGAGAATTTTCAACCTAGAATTAAATATCCAGCCAAACTAAACTTCATAAGTGGTGGAGAAATAAAATACTTTGCAGAAAAACAAATGCTGAGAGATTTTATCACCACCAGGCATGCTTACAAGAGCTCCTGAAGGAAGCATTAAACGTAGAAAGGAACAACCGGTACCAGCCACTGCAAAAACATGCCAAATTGTCAAGACCATCGATACTAGGAAGAAACCTCATCAACTAATGAGCAAAATAACAAGCTAACATCATAGTGACTGGATCAAGTTCACACATAACAATATTAACCTTAAATGTAAATGGGCTAAATGCTCCAATTAAAAGACACAGACTGGCAAATTGGATAAAGAGTCAAGACCCATCAGTGTGCTGTATTCAGGAGACGTATCTCACATGCACACATACACATAGGCTCAAAATAAAGGGGTGGAGGAAGATCTACCAAGCAAATGGAAAACAAGAAAAAAGCAGGGGTTGCAATCCTATTCTCTGATAAAAGAGACTTTAAACCAACAAGATCAAAAGAGACAAAGAAGGTCATTACAGAATGGTAAACAGATCAATTCAACAAGAAGAGCTAACTACCCTAAATATGTATGCACCCAATACAGGAGCACCCAGATTCACAAAGCAAGTCCTTAGAGACCTACAAAGAGACTTAGACTCCTACATAATAATAATGGGAGACTCTAACACCCCACTGTCAACATTAGACAGATCAACGAGACAGAAAGTTAACAAGGATATCCAGGAATTGAACTCAGCTCTGCACCAAGCAGAACTAATAGACACCGATAGAACTCTCCACTCCAAATCAACAGAATATACATTCTTCTCAGCACCACATCACACTTATTCCAAAATTGACCACATAGTTGGAAGTAAAGCACTCCTCAGCAAATGTAAAAGAACAGAAATTATAACAAACTGTCTCTCAGATCACAGGGCAATGAAACTAGAACTCAGGATTAAGAAACTCAGTCAAAACCACTCAACTACATGGAAACCAAACAACCTGCTCCTAAATGACTATTGGGTACGTAACAAAATGAAGGCAGAAATGAAGATGTTCTTTGAAACCAATGAGAACAAAGACACAACATACCAGAATCTCTGGGACACATTTAAAGCAATGTGTAGAGGGAAATTTATAGCACTGAATGCCCACAAGAGAAAGCAGGAGAGATCTGAAATTTACACCCTAACATCACAATTAAAAGAACTAGAGAAACAAGAGTAAACACATTCAAAAGTTAGCAGAAGGCAAGAAATGACTAAGATCAGAGCAGAACTGAAGGAAACCCTCCAAAAAATCAATGAAGCCAGAATCTGGTTTTTTGAAAAGACCAACAAAACTGATAGACCACTAGCAAGACTAATAAAGAAGAAAAGAGAGAAGAATCAAACAGATGCAATTAAAAATGATAAAGGGGATATCACCACTGATTCCACAGAAATAAAAACTACCATCAGATAATATTATAAACACCTCTACGCAAATAAACTAGAAAAATCTAGAAGAAATGAATAAATTCCTGGACACATACAACCTCCCAAGACTAAACCAGGAAGAAGTTGAATCCCTGAATAGACCAATAATAGGTTCTGAAATTGAGGCAATAATTAATAGCCTACCAATAAAAAAAGTCCAGTGCCAGATGGATTCACAGCCAAATTCTACCAGACACACAAAGAGGAGCTGGTACCATTCCTTCTGAAACTATTCCAATTAATAGAAAAAGAGGGAATCCTCACTAACTCATTTTATGAGGCCAGTATCATCCTGATACCAAAACCTGGCAAAGACACAACAAAAAAAGAGAATTTTAGACCAATATTCCTGATGAACATCGATGCAAAAATTCTCGATAAAATACTGGCAAACCAAATCCAGCAGCACATCAAAAAGCTTATCCACCACGATCAAGTAGGCTTCATCCCTGGTATGCAAGGCTGGTTCAACATATGCAAATCAATAAATGTAATCCATCAGAACCAAAGACAAAAACCACATGATTATCTCAATAGATGCAGAAAGGCCTTTGAAAAAATTCAACAGCCTTTCATGCTAAAAACTCTCAATAAACTAGGTAGTGATGGGACGTATCTCAAAATAATAAGAGCTATTTATGACAAACCCACAGCCAATATCATACTGAATGGGCAAAACTGGAAGCATTCCCCTTGAAAACTGGCACAAGACAAGGATGCCCTCTCTCAACACTCCTATTCAACATAGTGTTGAAGTTCTGGCCAGGGCAATCAGGCAGGAGAAAGAAATAAAGGGTATTCAATTAGGAAAAGAGGAAGTCAAATTGTCCCTGTTTGCAGATGACATGATTGTATATTTAGAAAACCCCATCATCTCAGTCCAAAATCTCCTTAAGCTGATAAGCAACTTCAGCAAAGTCTCAGGATACAAAATCAATGTGCAAAAATCACAAGCATTCCTATACACCAATAACATGCAAACAGAGAGCCAAATCATGAGTGAACTCCCATTCACAATTGCTTCAAAGAGAATAAAATACCTAGGAATCCAATTTACAAGGGATATGAAGGACCTCTTCAAGGATAACTACAAACCACTGCTCAGCAAAATACAAGAGGACAAAAACAAATAGAAGAACATTCCATGATCATGGATAGAAAGAATCAATATTGTGAAAATGGCCACACTGCCCAAGGTAATTTATAGATTCAATGCCATCCCCATCAAGCTACCAATGACTTTCTTCTCAGAATTGGAAAAAAACTACTTTAAAGTTCATATGGAGCCAAAAAAGAGCCCTCATTGTCAAGACAATGGTAAGCCAAAACAACGAAGCTGGAGGCATCACACTACTTGACTTCAAACTATACTACAAGGCTACAGTAACCAAAACAGCATGGTACTGGTACCAAAACAGAGATATAGACCAATGGAACAGAATATAGCCCTCTGAAATAATACCACACATCTACAACCATCTGATCTTTGACAAACCTGAGAGAAACAAGAAATGGGGAAAGGATTCCCTATTTAATAAATGGTGCTGGGAAAACTAGCTAGCCATATGTAGAAACCTGAAACTGGATCCCTTCCTTACACCTTATACAAAATTCAATTCAAGATGGATTAAAGACTTAAATGTTAGACCTAAAACCATAAAAACCCTAGAAGAAAACCTAGGCAATACCACTCAGGCCATAGGCATGGGCAAGGACTTCATGACTAAAACACCAAAAGCAATGGCAGCAAACGCCAAAATTGACAAATGGGATCTAATTAAACTAAAGAGCTTCCGCACAGCAAAATAAACTACTATCAGAGTGAACAGCCAACCTACAGAATGGGAGAGAATTTTTACAATCTACCTGTCTGACAAAGGGCTAATATCCAGAACCTACAAAGACCTCAAACAAATTTACAAGAAAAAAATCAACTCCATCAAAAAGTGGGTGAAGGATATGAAGAGACACTTCTCAAAAGAAGACATTTATGCAGCCAACAGACACATGAAAAAATGCTCATCATCACTGGCCATCAAAGAAATGCAAATCAAAACCACATTGAAGTACCATCTCACTCCAGTTAGAATGGCAATCATTAAAAAGTCAGGAAAAAACAGGTGCTGGAGAGGATGTGGAGAAATAGGAATGCTTTTACACTGTTGTTGGGACTGTAAACCAGTTCAACCATTGTGGAAGACAGTGTGGCGATTCCTCAAGGATCTAGAACTAGAAATACCATACGACCCAGCCATCCCATTACTGGGCGTATGCCCAAAGGATTATAAACCATGCTGCTATAAAGACACATGCACACGTATGTTTATTGCGGCACTATTCACAATAGCAAAGACTTGGAACCAACCCAAATGTCCATCAATGATAGACTGGATTAAGAAAATGTGGCACATATACACCATGGAATACTATGCAGCCATAAAAAAGGATGAGTTCACGTTCTTTATAGGGACATAGATGAAGCTGGAAACCATCATTCTGAGCAAACTATCACAAGGACAGAAATCCAAACATTGCATGTTCTCACTCATAGGTGGGAATTGAACAATGACAACACATGGACACAGGGTGGGGAACGTCACACACCAGGGCCTGCCGGGGGGTGGGGGGAGAGGGAAGGGGAAGGGGGAAGGGATAGCATTAGGAGGTATACCTAATGTAAATGACGAGTTAATAGGTGTAGCACACCAACATGGCACATGTATACACATGTGACAAACCTGCATGTTGTGTGCATGTACTCTAGAACTTAAGGTTAAATAATAATAAAAAAATTAGAAAGAAATGATTAAAGAACACTCAGTGAGATTCATACAATATGGGTTAGAATGATTAAGCCTAGCAAACATTCAATGTCCCATGTGATCACAGTTTACTATGGAGGGCCTGAATGGTAGAACCTGAACACAACTACAAAACATGATTCTTAATCTGTTTAATAAAAAGATAGAGCTTTTATCTCTTTGATTTTATTTTCCTGATCTGAGAACAAGTAAGAGTTTTCTAGCATGAATTTCTACTAATATAATAGCAGACTAGTGTTTTTTTTTTTAAATGTACTGTCATGGTTTTTTACTACATATTTAATGTGCTTAGAGACAAAGATTCAGAGATATACAACCTTTTAATTTCATCACTCCCAGTTTTTATAGATCCTAAACAGTACATTGGCTACTTAACAAGAAATATGTTAATGATTTGTGGATTTTAACATAAAATTCCCTGATCTCTAACAATATGCAATAGTGATATGTTTTCCAAAAATATAGTAACTTTGGAACAGATTATTGGATGATCTGAGACAATTTTTAAAGTGCATATGGTCTGGTACTTCATAGTTAGAAAGGATGAAAAGGAAGGAGATTGAAGACTCTCTCAATACATGTGTTATTTCAACATGTCATGTGGATATGCAATATCTCTTTTCAAAAAAACACCATTGGCTAATGGTTCTAGATCACCATACAAGGCTGGCCTATTAATTTGAAATCAAGAGACTGCTTGGGGAAAGAGCCTGTGACCAGGGATAAAGTAACCCAGTTCAAATACTGCCCTGTAACTCGTGAACACCCTGCCAGGGTAAAGATTATTTAACTTCTCAGAGCCTCACTCTAATCATTTCTAAAATAGGAGATGAGAGCAATTGCTTTCTTACTGGCATAGTGAGAAATTCCAATTAAATACTGAAAATGAAGAAGCTTTTTTCTTAAGACTTTCATTCCTCCTGTATAGTAACCACTTCTAAAAATACACACATCTTTCACCTACCACTCTGAGCTGCATTAAACCAATGCTTTGAACTCTGTAATTCAGCTCCATGATTATAACCTTGTGATCCTTAGATTTCCCCACTCCCTTCCTCCAACTTTACCTTGTCACCTTTCATAGTGGAATCTCCTACTGTTATTCGTCTCTCCGTGGAATCAGATCAGACCTTCCTTCACTTTGTGTTCCATATGAAGTGTGCCTCTCACTCTTCATTTGTTATGATTTACAGCTTACCCTTAGCTTGATATCATCAGTGTACAAGGGGGAGCTGCTGTTCACCAATTCTTTGTTGTTCTCCCATCTAAGTACTAACCAGACCCAATCCTGTTTAGCTTCCAAGATCTGGCAGGTTCAGAGTGGTATGGCCATAGACTCTTTGTTGTTTTCCTTGGTGCTAAGATGAATCTCCTCTCCCCAAAGCTACATTATAAACTATATGAGAACCAGGATCACACATGCCACCTCTGTGCAACATCCAGTACAGACATAGCATCCTGAATGTGTTAAGAGCTTAAAAAATTACTGCTAACAGTGATGTAATTCTGTACCTCCATCAATAAATAAAAGCGTGGCTGGTTCCATTAGGCTGAAAAGGAACTATATAGGGTAGCAATTGATCAGAATCTATTAAGCAGATAATCAGAGTTATAAATATCAATAAACATTTTATAAATATTAATATACTTCAAAATATAGCATAATGTTTTATATAATAATCTCTGATTTTTGAATCATTGTGAATAGAATTTTGAGAGGAGGTGTTTTCATTTTTTTTCTAAGGAGCAATGACCCCCATGCCCTTGCTTAAATCTTGCTGCCATCCAGTTTGGCAGTTTCAGGAGACAGATGGGTCTTTCCAACAGTTATGTCCCTGAGGCTCATTTTATGAAGAGAATAATTGTTTAGAAATGTAGTTTCACTTTTAAGCATTAAAATTTGCCTGTGTCAACATTTTCTGGAGATACCTATTCAATTTCTTTATACACTATTATAGTAAACAAGGTAGAGTAGAAGATTCCATTTGTGCCTAACATGTGTTAATCGTAAGTTGCAGGAAGATCTAGATAAGCTTGTCTCACAGATCTATAATTGCTTCTTTCTGGTTGTAACACTCGTCTCCCCACACTTTCATTCAAATGTTGCTTTCTCATAGAGGCCTTCCTTCCTGACAACCTATCAAAAATAGCACACACACTCCCATCCACAGAGATGCACGCATGACTATTTAGACCCTTGTCCCGACTTATTTTTCTTTATAGCAACTGTCATCTTAATTAGTATACATGTGTTTTCTTAATGTCTGCATTTAATTAAATACAATAAAGATATCAACTGCAAAGGGGAAGGAACTTTGCCTCATTTTTGATCTGTGATCAAAACATCGGTCAGTGTCTGGCGTATAAAGAACTCTCAACAAATGTGCGCTGAAAAATTGAATTAGTGATTAGCGAGAGATAAGGAGTCTCCTATACCTTAGCAGAAAGTGAGTGAGAGTCAGCTGTGCTAGGTCAGTTAGAGGAGTGTGGGCCGGTGTTGCAAAGGGCAGACGTGATGGTCGGCACAACATCTCTCATATTGTTTTCCATTCCATTCCTCAAAGACTCATGAAGTGGTTCAAGAGTTAAAGTTTTAAAAAATATAAAGCAAACTCTTATAGAATCCTAACAACAAAATATTGCTGGTGTCAGTCCTGTGGATTCAGCAACTCAGAAGGTAGTGGCTTCAGAATAGACAGCAGCTGACTCTGGCCATGCAAATGACAGGCAAACACCATCCAGTGCCTGGTCAGCAGGAGCAGTGGTGCTTTTCATGGAGATCAGTACCTTAACTTCCACTTAGGGTCTGTAGAGCAAAGAGCTATCTCTGCCTCTTATAAAGCAGAGAAGAAGGAAAATGGTCCCTGCCATATGGGAGCTGAGAGTCTGCAGGACACACACACCACTCTGCGGGACTTCCAGAACAGTATGTTCCAGTTTTTATCCCTCAAATTGATGTAACTTGAAAAACCCAAATTACAATGTTCTGAGCCTTCTATTGAATTACAGTTAGTGAGGGGTGTGTGTGTACTTAAGTGGAAAAAAGAAAAATACAATAATAATAGAAAATATGGTTCTAATTATTAATGAAGTAAAAGGTAGTGCAAACATGTAAAGCTTTAACATTCCTACTGCATGTGTATCAAAAATAGGGAGGAGGTACAGTCAACTGGCTTGTTCAAGGAAGGCTTTGGAGGAATAGGTAAAATATTCTAGAAATTGCTGGTATAAATTTGACACCATAAGTGTCAAATGAACGACACCTAAAAAGATTGGAGGGAAATTAGAGGTAATATTCAAGAATATGACATAAAGAAAGGGCAAGTTAGATAATCAAAATTATTTGGACATAGCATATATTAGTCCATTTTCACACTGCTATAAAGAAATACCCAAGACTGGGTAATTTATAAACAAAAGAGGTTTAACTGACTGCCAGTTCCACATGGCTGGGGAGGCCTCAGGAAACTTACAGTCATGGCGGAATGCGAAGGAGAAGCAAGTACCTTCTTCACAAGGCAGCAGGAAAGAGAGAGAGCAGGAAAAACTGCCACTTATAAAACCATCAGATATTGTGAGAACTTGCTCACTACAGTGAGAACCCCATTATCCAATCACCTCCAACCACGTCCCTCCCTCCACACATGGGGATTACAATTCGAGATGAGATTTGGATGGGGACACAAAGTCAAACCATATCATAGCATGTAAAATAATTATGATGGAGGGGATTTTAAGCATCTTTTTTGGAAATAAATAACTTTGATTCTTGGTCCTCAGCACCAGTCTGTTTCCTAAGGACTCAGAAACTCAACATCCTCATCCAGAAAAAGTGAGCGAATATTGTCTACTTTTCATGATTATGGAGAAGATTTCAAAAGTTAATGTAAATGAAAATTACAACGTGCTACATATGAGTTGTAGTTCATACTGAGTCCCTCCCACTCACTCTAAGATGAGGAAACTGGAGTCCAAATAAGTTATTGTGCCTGAAACCACAGATATGTTTGTTGACTGGGGCTTCAAAATATGTTAATTAATTTAGAATATGCTATATGTCAAATATATTTTGTCTTTCCATTTTTGAAGTATTGTCTTCTCACAATGAAAAATTCAGGAAATACTCAAAATTAGAAAACACACAAAAACACAAAGATTATTCAACTCAACATATAACATTGTTCACGGTTATATTTTGATATATTTACCCAGTGTTTCTCTCTATGGATTGATTTTTTTGAGTGTTTGTTTTACTTCATGGTGGTTTTATTGCCTCCAGCATATATTAATTAGTATTTTAATGTAAGCATTACTAATGACACATAGCATTTCAACTAATAATACTCCCATTTTATCTAACAATTATTCCACAGGCTAGTTCCAAATTTTTTAATTGGGCTATGCTATCAAAAACAACTTGAATATAGAATTATTAAAATTTAAAGTATGTATCACTTTTATGCCTTTTAAGTTGTATCATTGGAACAATTGGGGTTAATATGAAGAATTTTGCAAATGGCCAAGTACAGTAGGTTAGAGATGGGGGGATGAGGGTCTAAGGGTGAGAAATTATAATGAGAAGTATTACACAAACATACTAAAAGTCAGTGGTTAAGAGAGTTTGTGCTTTAGCCTGGTGGTTCATACCTGTAGTCCCAGCACTTTGGGAGGCCGAAGTGAGAGGTTACTTGAGCCCAAGAGTTCAAGATCACAGTGAGCAATGAATGATTGCACCACTGCACACCAACCTTGTGGCAGAGTAAGAATCCACCCCCATATCTGAGACAGACAGAGATGAGGGGCAGGGAGAGAGACATCGAGAGTGAGAGAGAGAGAGAGAGAGAGAGAGAGAGAGAGAGAGAGAGAGAGAGAGAGACACTGTGCTTTGAAATCTGACACACTTTCCCATGTGGGGACTTTGACAAGTGAGTTAAGCATTCAGAGTCAGTTACTTTGTCTGTACATGGAATATGTTAATAGATCTTTCCTCTCAGAATTCTTATCGGGCTTAACAACAACATTTGCTGTGTTTTGCCATTCATGTTCTTATTCTTATCCCACCTTATGAAGCTATGTAATTCAGGGCCTGTTTTCTCCCAGGAATTGACAGGTAAAAGAAAGTAGGGAAAGGAAGCCTCTTCTAGCATTTGTGGGGTTTTGTTGTTTTTGGACAGGATCTCACTCTGTCACCCAGGCTGGAGTGCAGTGGTATGGTCACAGCTCACTGCAGCCTCAACCTCCTGGGCTCAAGCTATACCTCTGCCTTAGACTCCCAAAGTGTTGGAATTACAGGCATGAGCCACTGAGCCTGGCCTCTTCTGGCTTTTAAAACAAACCTCTTTTGGCTCTAATCTAGCCTTAATAAATTCAAAGCATATACAAAAGATTTTGGAGAAAAATATTATAAGCTAGACTTAGGCTTCTGCCTGGAGACTAGAAAACCTTTCCTTGTGCTGGGATGAGGGAGTCTTGCCCCTAACTAGCTGAGTGACATAAGCAAGTTAAAGTTTTGTAACTGGATGTACTGTTAAAGTGGAAGAAATAAGTAGGGGTTTTTTTTTTTCTTTTTTGTAATATATGGTAAGCCTTTCCAAAAATAAGTATGCAAAATATTTTGATTCATCTTGCTTAGAGATAGCTGAGCTGAGGATGGCTCGTGTTTTGACCAAACACAGCACTGATATTTATTTGGAAGGAAGGGTAAGATTTCAGCCCCCATCTTAATTGACTTTCCCCCAGGAATTTTATTAGCAATAGAAAAGAAATAATTCCTCAAATTCCAACTATTATTCACGTTACTACTATTATTCATAAAAATTGAGTTGCTAGTATTAAGGGTTTTGTTTGTTTGTTTTTAGACAGAGTCTCACTCTATCATCCAGGCTGGAATGCAGTGGTGTGGTCTTGGCTCACTGCAACCTCCACCTCCTGGGTTAAAATGATTCTCTTGCCTCAGCCACCTGAGTAGCTGGGATTATAGGTGCCCATCACCATGCCCAGCTAATTTTTGTACTTTTAATAGAGACAGGGCTTCACCATGTTGGCCAGGCTGGTCTTGAACTCCTGACCTCAGGTGATCTGCCTGCCTGGGCCTCCCAAATTGCTGGGATTACAGGCATGAGCCACCATGCCTGGGACTAGCATTAAGTTTTAGTGCAAATGTAACTCAGTGTAAAATGCTGTAGTAGCCTGTTCAGGCTGCTATAGCAAAGTATTATAGACTGGGTGGTTTACAGGGCAGATGCTTATTTCTCACAGTTCTGAGGCTAGAAAATTCAAGATCAAGATGGTGAGCAAGTAATTCAGTTCCAGGTGACAACCCTTTTCCTGAGTTGCAGCCTGCCACGTTCTTCCCATGTCTTCACATGGCAGAGGGAGAATTCTGGGGTCTCCTCCTCTTCATATGAAGCCACCAAGCCTATCATGAGTGTTTCCTAACTCATTTCAATCTAATTGTCGTCCCAAATGCATCAACTCCAAATACCATCACATTGGGGATTAAAGCTTCAGCATGTGAATTTTGGAGGGAACACAATTTAGTTCATAGCAAATGGTAAAATATTTGTATATAGAGAGTTTTTCATTTTTTTCACCAAGTAAGCTATATTTCATGACTCCGAAATTAAATGCTGTAATAGTTTGGATCTGTAACTAGATTTTGTTTGTATTCAAAAAAATCTTGATAGAACACACTCTTCCTTTTCTTATTAAAATATGAGTACTAATGTAAAATTGGAACAATATGTCATCTGATTTACTATACTCTGGGTCAAGTGGTGAAAGAACTATTCAGACAACCTGCCAGGTTCTGTTAGGTTACACCCAGAGTTTCATGGTTTAAGACAAATGCAGGCTGAAGTTTTGACTCACAGGCATGTGGTCTGGCTCAAGTATATACTACACATGTATCTGGAAACACACGTACAGATGCGCACATACAGCAAAGCCAAGAAACACAGGGATGTCTTCAGAGAATGAAAGCAAAAACCAGAAACTGAGTATCTTGTCCTACAAATTTCCCCCACCTCTTAGAGAAGCAACTCGGTATTTCCTTTGTGGTTTGCATTTCCAGGAAATTTTAAAAACTCTGTAGTAAATTTATTTCTGAATCTCATTATTCTATTTACCTTAAGAAATGGCTGTACTAATGGACATATTTGCAAGACCAGAAATTTGGTATGCAAGCATAGAGGACTTAGAGAAAAAGCATCTAAACAGATATGGGAAGAGAAAACTAATACACTGGTCAGCTCCAGAGAAGGTTGCAAAGCATCCCTCATTTTTGACTTTTGCCTTCCGTCCCTCAGGTGACATCATGTTTCACTCCAGTTTCCCATAACTCCCAAAAGTCATTACAGACCCTCTTGCACAGACATGTCCCTTGCTCTAAATTACACTCTGTTTCTCCCCCAACTCTCTTCGCATCCTCCACTACTCAAAATTCTGGTTCCTTCCAGGATAGGGATAGAATCTAATTAAACTAATTCTTACATGTGATTTCCTGGTAGCCTTTCATCCCTTCTTTCCTTAGCTCTTCACAGTATAATGTTAGGAATAGAAATAAACATGGCCTTGAACTCACAATAGAAAAAAAAAATGTTATTCAACTTAGTATGCAGGAAAGTAACAAATATTTGTATTACAGGAAAAACTAAGATTTTGACTGTGACTTCCCCATTGATTTCTAGAACGTAGTAGTCTCATCTTTCTGGAAGGATAGGTGCTCCCCTTTTTCTTATCTATTTGCTTTCTTCCATTCAGAGGCTCTCTCTCAGTTGCAAGGAATGACTTTCTTAAACGTAAGAGATCAGTCTTTAGATACAACTGTTGAAATTCTCCCTTACAATATTTTCCAAGTATTCTCCTTTACAATATTTCCTAAATATGAGCCATGTTGAATAGAGAGATGAATTAAGTGTTAAGAGGATATACAAAAGAGAGTGATTAAGTATAATTTTTGGATCATCTGGAAAGGAATTTACAGAGAAGCAGACATTAGAGTTAGACCTTAGGATAAGAAGGTTTGGGGGAAAATGTTGAAATGACTTGTACTTAAAATGGGAAATAAAACAATATCAAATTTCTATAATTATTTATGGAGATTATCAGGTGACAAGTTAATTGTTATAATTATCTTTAAAATCCCTAATAACACTGTCTTACACATAGTAGGTGTTCAAAAACATCTGCTGTATTTAATTGGTCTTTTTTTTCTTTTCTAATCAGCATTTGAACAGCAAGTAGCTCAACAGTAATAAAACTATTTGGCCCGTTTTATTTTAAGAAAAACATTTCTTCTAATTCACTTATTCTATTCTCTTATATATCTTTTATGTTCTTTGGTTTCTATTTTCTTCTTGTTGAGTAATAAATGTCACTGTTGTTACTTCCCTCATCTAGAAGAGAAGGAAATAATCATCTTGGCATAGCTATTCAGACATAAGGACAGTGTTTAAGCATACATGGTGGTGACAGAACAGTCTTCTCTGAAGAACTTCAGCCTCATCAGATTGGCTTCACTGTTGTACAACCCAAAGTAAACAGTGATGGAGACCATCACCCAGGGGATTCTATCTCCAAGTTCAATGGGTCTGTTGCTCAAACTGACTTCGCATGTGGAGTTGTTTTTGTCCTAAACTTTAAAGTCAAATGTCTGTGTTTTTGATAGTTCACACCTTCTACTCAAGACCCAAAATATTATTTTAACTCATTAAAAAACTTGCAGCTCAGCAAGTCCCCAAATAAAATAGCTACTGTGTTTCTGTGATTCATTTGTCTACATAAGAACTTGGCAAATATAATCCACACTCTACTCTGGCCCGCAAATAACTAATATAAGTAGAGGAAATTCTGTTATATTTTATTCCGCAATAGGATTATTTTGGTAGTGAAATTGAACCTTCCAACATAAGGATGAAAGAAACCTTTTATGAAACATGTTTTACAAATTCTTTCAAACAATTTTTCTAACATTTGAATTTTGGCAACATTTTTGCTACTTGCTGCCCAACATATTTTTCTTCAACTTACAATGAGATATGTAAATTTACAAAATGTTAAATTTTAAAGTTTTTATATTGTCATTTTTATACTAAATGGAACCATGGTCATGGAAATTCATGAAAGAAAACACTGTTGGTGTATTGTTTCATCCAAGATAATAATTAAGACCAGACTGTGGAAGTAATATTGCATAAATGTGAATATGTCCAGTGAAATACTGAGAACATTGAACTTTTTAAAGAGTTTGATAAAGCATTGCTTATGCTTTTTCAGTTATCATTGTATTCTTTGATTCTTATAGTTAAGATGTCACTTCCACTGAGGAGAAAATAAATTGTCATTTCTCTATCAATAATGATGTTTTTGAATGACTATGTGTAAACCAACATGTTTACACTTAAAAATTGGCTGAATTCACTTGTCATAAATGTGGCTAATAACTACTTAATACTTTTAAAATATAAATGATTATCCTACTGGTATATAGCGTTAAAACTGGATAATGCTTAAAATGACAGAAGCAAGGTGACCTCTATTCCAAGAAAATATAAGGTTGCTTAGTGAGCATCCATTGAAGCTAAATGTTCTTTAAAGAAATGCCCCCAGTTTACGTATAATAGATGCTGTTTCATACCTATTTGACAAAATAGTGGTGAAAATATTTCATTTCTCTGGACCTTAACCAGACACCTCATCTATAAAACATTACAGGAAAATATAACACTCATTCTTTTCCAGTGCATTTACCAAAATAACAATATGACTGGCCATAAAACAAGACTCAACAGATTCAAAATAATTCAAATCATCCATAGTAGGTTCTCCAACCATAATGGAAGTAAATTAGAAATCAATAACAAAGAGAACAATAAAACAACAGACAGTTATCCCCTCTGAACACACATAGTTTTCCTCAATATCAGCAAATTAAATTCAATAATATATAAAAGATAATATAATAATGGATGGTTTATCCCAAGAATGAAATATTTGTCTAACATTCAAAAATTAATCAATGAAATTTGCCATATTAACAAACTAAAAAGAAAAAAAAAGCTTCATGCTGACTGTAAGAGAAAAACCATATTGAGAAAAGCATTTTTCAAATTTTCATATATTTTCCTAATAAAAATTCTTAGCCCAATAGGAATACAGCAGGATTTCTCAACTTCAATATCATCTACATTTTGGTTCTGATAATTATTTGTTATGAAAGCCTTTGTTCAACATTGTAACGTAGATTGTATCCTATGGAGTAAAGCAACAACAACAATCAATCACTCAACCAATTGGTGACTTTAAGTTATAAAACAAATAAAACTGACTATTCACATACAATATGATCACCTATGTAGATATTAAGGATCTTTGAAGCTACTGGAACTAGTTAGTGAGCTTTGCAAGTCAGCAGCATACTAGTCAATGTTCAAAAATGAAATATATTTCTACATAATAGAATAAACATTTAGAGGAATTTTTTAAAATAGATTTACAACAGCCTTCAAAATATAAAATACTACAGATAATTCTGACAAAGAATATACAATATTCTTACAGTAAAAAGCAAGAAACACTACTGAGAAACTAGAAAACTGAATAAAAGAAAATACATTATGCTCATGGAATAGAAGACTCAGTATTATCAAGATGTCAATTTTCCTGCAATTGATCCAAATAACAAATTGATCAAAATCCCAACAGTCTTTTTTATAGAAATGGACAAGCTGATTCTTAAATTCATGGAGAATTACAACAGCCCTAGATTATCCAAAACTACTTATAAAGGAAGAATAAACTTGGAATATTTATAATACTTGGTGTAAAACTTACTGTAAAGCTATAATAGTTAATGCAGTGTGGTATTGTAGGAGATAGACAAATAGATTAAGAAAATGGAATAGAGAGTTTAGAAATGGGAAGACACATAGTTGGTCAACTGATTTTTGTTAAAAGTGCAAAGAAAATTCCATGGGAAAGTAATTGTCACAAATGGTTTTGGAACAATTGGATGTCCATACTTAAAAAGATAAACCTTTGATCCATACTTGCACCATATAAAAAAATTATCTCTAAATATGTCATAGAACCTAGGTGTAAAACCTAAAACTATAAAACTTCTAGCATATAGTGTAAGAGAAATCTTTGTGATCTTAGATTAGGCAAAAATCTTTTTGCCATGAGACTAGAAACATGATCCATAAAAGAAAAAAATACTTGAGAGTTATTATTTATCAAAATTAAAAATTTCTACTCTTCAAAAGGCATTTTCAAAAGAAAAGAAATTAAAAAACAAGCCAGACTAGAAAAATATGCAAATCACCTATATGGTAAAGAGTTTTTATACAGAATATATGATCTCCCATAACTCAAAATAAGGAAAACAACAAACCAATTTTGGAAAATGGACTAAACACATGAAGAGACACTTGATCAAAGATATGCTGACAAATAAGCATGCGAAAAGATTCTCAACATTATTAATCATTAGGAAATGCAAGTTAAAACCACAATGAGAAATGACCATACATCTATCAGAATGGCTAAAACTAAAAAGACTCATCAAACCAACTGTTGGCATGCATGTGTAACAACAAAAATTCTTAGAAATTGTTGGTGGTAATATACAATGGTATAGCCATCTTAGAAAACAGTTGGAGAATTTCTGAAAAAGGTAAAAATATGCCTACCAAATGTTCCTACCACTTACTACTAGGTATTTACACAAGAAAATTAAAGAATGTATACATACAATGACCTGTACATAAATATTCATAGCAGCTTGATTTATGATGACCAAATAACAATATTCCAATGTTATTGCCCCAAATGTCTACCACCAAATGACTGGATAAATAAATCGTGATATATTCCTCCAATGAAAATACTAATCAACACTAAAAAGGACAGATACATGCAACAACATGGATGGATCTCAAAATAATTATGCTAAGTGAAGAAGCCACAAAATGTACATACATATGATTTCATATACATAAACTTCTAGAAAATGTAAACCAATCTGCAGTGAGGGAAAGCAGATCAGTGGTTGCCTTGGGAGCAGAAGGGAGAAAGGAGCAAGAGGGAGAGATGGCAAAGAGGCAGGAGGAAACTCGACAATGGATATGTTCATTATTTTGTTTGTGTCAATGGTATCACAGGCATATGAATTTGTCAAAAGCAATTAAATTGTTCACTTTAAATATGTACAGTTTATTGTGTCAGTTAACTCTCAATAAAGCTGTTAAAATACGTAAGAAAAATGCCAAAAGCAACTGAAGTCTGGAAGAACTGAGAGATGAACTGAAAAAATGAAAAAGAAGAAACTGGCAAAAGAGCTCAGAGATAACAACAACAACAACAACAACAGCAGCAGCAAAAATATACTACCTGAAAGGAAAGTATGTAAAAATAATGCCTTTCTTTGCAACTTTAAGAGATGGAACTGAGGCCGGGCGAGGTGGCTCAAGCCTGTAATCCCAGCACTTTGGGAGGCCGAGACAGGCGGATCACGAGGTCAGGAGATCGAGACCATCCTCGCCAACATAGTGAAACCCCATCTCTACTAAAAAATACAAAAAACTAGCCGGGCGAGGTGGCGGGTGCCTGTAATCCCAGCTACTCAGGAGGCTGAGGCAGGAGAATGGCGTAAACCCAGGAGACGGAGCTTGCAGTGAGCTGAGATCCAGCCACTGCACTCCAGCCTGGGCGACAGAGCAAGACTCTTGATGTATCATGTTTCATTAAGAGAAACATAAGAGCTGGTATTAAAGAATCATGCAGATGAGCATTTGCAAAATTGTAAAACTTTTTTTTGTTCCATAGATATCATGTAACCAATAGCCTATCATGGCTACAAATTTTAAAATACACGGCGAAGAACAACAACAAAAACAATTTGTTTTAATAGAATAGGTAGCTCACGCCTGTAATACCAGCACTTTGGGAGGCTGAGGCGGGCAGATCACTTGAGGTCAGGAGCTGAAGATCAGCCTGGCCAAGATGGCAAAACTCCATCTCTACTAAAAATACAAAAATTAGCTTGGCATGGTGGTGGATACCTGTAATCCCAGCTACTCAGGGGGCTGAGGCAGGAGAATTGTTTGAACCCAGGAGGCGGAGGTTGCAGTGAGCCCAGATTGCGCCACTGCACTCCAGCCTGGGCAACAGAGTGAGACTCTGGTTCAATAATAATAATATAATAATAATAATAAATAGAATAGGTAACAACTGTGAAGGTGGCTAGCTGAGATTTGTTGAGTGACTGAATCATGATATCTAATATCCACTAAAATTTTCACATGCATCACACTCCCATCTGAAATCAACCCCTTTACACTAGATCCCATCCCCTGTCTCCTACTTAATAATGCACCTCAAAATTTCTATACTCTCCTCACTCCTCAACATTTCTATACTCTCCTCACTCTTCAACATTTCTATGCTCTCCTCACTCTTCAACATTTTTATACTTTCTCTCCTCCCCCTTGGGAAGATACCATATTAATTTAAAAAAAAAATAACAGAACAAAAATTTGCAAATACACTGTTATTCTTCCATCCTAATGAAAGCATCTCATGGTCCCAGATAGTTACCACGCCATGTATTTTCTTTCCTTTATTTGTGTCTCCAATCTTGGCTTTCAGTTTTCTTCTAAACCATGCTATTTTTTTCCGTATCATTCCTTGAACTTGTTCTTTTCAATATCAACAGTGACCTATGCTTTCTTAAATCAATAGCCAATTAGGCATGTGTCCTCTTATTTTATTTACACACCCTCTCTTGTCAATCTCACCTAATTTTGTGCTTTAAATTGCAAATATGTTTGAGATTCCCAAATGTATTTCTCTAACCCAGATCTCTTTTCCAAACTTGAATTCATATATCCAACTGCCTCTTTAAAACTTCTCCTAGAAATTTCTAATAGACATCTCAAATACAGCATGCCCAAAACTAAAATTCTGAACTCTATCTCACAAGACTTGCTTTATCTCTGGGATTTCCTTTTTCAATTGATGACAACTCCATCTTTCACTTGCTCAAAAAGCTTTTTTGACTCTTCTTTTCTTCTTATACAGCAAATTTAATTCTTCAACAAATATTAGTGGCATGAACTACAACAACAACAGCTTCAAACCTGATATTTCTCATTACCTTCACATGAGTCACTATCCATCCTCTCTCACCTGCATTACCATAGTGACCTCGTCTCGCTACTTTGCCTCTAAATTCTTTTCAAGTAATTTTATTAAAATGTAGAGTAGATCTTGCCACATCTCGATCAAAACCTTTCCAGGGCTCTACTTTTCACTGAATCAAATTGAAAGTACTTACTTATAAGACACTACCTAACTTTCTCTTCCTTAACAACTTGAGATATTTTTCTAGTTCTCTCCCTCTCTCTTCTTCCATTCTAGCCATATTAATTCCCTTGCTATTTCTGGAAACCGCCAGGCACACACTTCCTTAGGACTTTGCACTATCTGTTCATTCTACCTGGAACTCTGTGACCCAAGATATCTATATGATCATCGCTCTCATCTTTTCTTAAGTCATTACTGATAAGCCACCTTTGCAGTGAGGCTTACCCTGGTGTTTCTTATTTAATTATATAACATGATTGCCTCTCAACCCTCATTCCACACCCTCCTTAGCATGCCCTGCATTTTCTGTTTTCACTAGCAATTGTCCATATACTACATAATTTACTTATTATTTATTTATTTATTTATTTATTTACTTATTGAGACCAAATTTTGCTCTTGTCGCCCAGGTGGGAATATAATGGCACAATATTGGCTCACTTCAACCTCTGTCTCCCAGGTTCAAGCGATTCTCCTACCTCAGCCTCCTGAGTAACTGGGATTACAGGCACCCACCACCACGCCCAGCTAATTTGTGCATTTTTAATAGAGACAGGGTTTCACCATGTTGGCCAGGCTGGTCTCGAACTCCTCACCTCAGGTGATTCTCCCACCTCAGCCCCCCAAAGTGCTGGGATTACAGGCTTGAACCACTGTGCCTGACCTTATATTTATTCTTGATTACCAATTCCTTACCACCCATTTAAGCTACATGAGGCCAAAGTCGTTCCATTGTTTGTAAGATTGTGTTTAATGAGGCATCCCAGATTTCCTCTCCATTGTTTGTTTTTTTTTTCCAAATTTTACCTTTTTAATGTGTGTTTTTTTTAATTATTATACTTTGAGTTCTAGGGTACATGTGCATAACGTGCAGGTTTGTTACATATGTATACTTGTGCCACGTTGGTGTGCTGCAGCCATCAACTCGTCAGCACCCATCAACTCGTCATTTACATCAGGTATAATTCCCAATGCAATCCCTCCCCCCTCCCCCCTCCCCATGATAGGCCCCAGTGTGTGATGTTCCCCTTCCCGAGTCCAAGTGATCTCATTGTTCAGTTCCCACCTATGAGTGAGAACATGCGGTGTTTGGTTTTCTGTTCTTGTGATAGTTTGCTAAGAATGATGGTTTCCAGCTGCATCCATGTCCCTACAAAGGACACAAACTCATCCTTTTTTATCGCTGCATAGTATTCCATGGTGTATATGTGCCTTTTCTGGTTAAATCTCTGCCCTTTGAGATTCATTCTCAGCAGCTCCTGATGCCATACCCCACTGCCCAGTACCAGGGAACATTCTCATCCCACCTTTTGGAGGGTGATGGAAATAGTAGGTATAAACTTCTGACAAAGGCTCGTAACCTTGAAAAAATATTTATTCCAATTTCTGTTAAAGTACAAATTTACCCTTTTCCATCTTTCCTTTCAAATGGAACCATTTGAGGGCCTCACCTGGGAAAAAATGGTGCAGTTGTGATATGACACATGTCGAATGTGGGTGCTGAATTGACAATACACATAGAATGGTGCTATGCACACAGTAAATACACAGTTAATATCACTTGAATGTGTGGATAGATATGAAGCATTTTCACTTGGTATGTATACTGAGGTTCTCAAATGGTTCCATTTGAAAGGAAACACAGAAAAGGCTTTAACAGAAATTGGAACAAATATTGTTCCAAGGACACACGCCTTTGTCACATTTCATACCTGCCTCGTTCCCCCAAATGGGGGGCTGAGAATGTTGCACAGTGCTGCCTTGTCACGTATGGGATGAGGAACTAGTTAGAATGAATCTCAAAAGGCAGAGATTTAACCAGAGCAGAGCTTTTACTGAGGAGTAGGAATCTAGATACATTTTGAGGGGACTGAAGAGGGGCAGTTGCACCTTCTTTCCCAGGGGAGCAGTGAGTGTAGGAGAAAATGTGTCCTCACTTGAAAGAGTTATAAAAGAAGCTGAAGACTGTGGGCTCTAAGCCAACCACGGCGAGGGAACTGTTTTTTTTTTTAATTTAATTTTAAGTTCTGGGATACATGTGCAGAATGTGTAGGTTTGTTACACAGGTAAATGTATGCCACGGTGGTTTGTCACACCTATCTACCCATAACTTAGGTATTAAGCCCCACGTGCATTAGTGATTTACCCTGATGCTCTCCCTCCCCCAGCCCCTCCAACAGACCCCAGTGCGTGATGTTCCCCTCCCTGTCTCCATGTGTTTTCATTGTTCAGCTCCCCTTTATGAGTAAGAACATGCAGTGTTTGGTTTTCCGTTCCTGTGTTAGTTTGCTGAGGATAACGGCTTCCAGCTCCATCCATGTCCCTGCAATGGACATGATCTTGTTCCTTTTTATGGCTGCTGAGTATTCCACAGTGTATATGGACCACATTTTCTTTAACCAGTCTCTCATTGATGGGCTGGATAATCAGGCAAGAGATGGGAACATTTCTTGAACATACTAAAGATATATGGACCCCTTTTTTTGGCCATGAAATGAGGATTTCAGATAATATTATGGCATAACAAGGGTGGTGACTATAGGGTGGCACATGGTGATGTCAGCTTAACTATTCACATTAAAAAGAAGCTTTGACAGAGGAAGAGCCTCAGCCTCTATGGGCAGGGCACACACAGACCTCTCTAAACAAAATCTTGCATGTCTTGGAATCTTTGTGTTTCTGATGGTACCCTAGCCCTACGGGACAGGCAGGCAGACCCATTGCTTCTAAGACATATATGCTCTCGTGTCTGTGTCAGTATTATTTTTTATTTGCTAAGTTTCTTTTTTCTTTTTTTATTATACTTTAAGTTCTGGGTTACATGTGCAGAACGCGCAGTTTTGTTACATAGGTATACACGTGCCATGGTGGTTTACTGCACCCATCAACCCATCACCTACATTAAGTATTTCTCCTAATGTTATCCCTCCCCTAGACCCTACCCCACTACAGGCTCCAGTGTGTGATGTTCCCCACTCTGTGTCTGTGAGTTCTCATTGTTTAACTCCCACTTATGGGTGAGAATATGTGGTATTTGGTTTTCTGCTCTTGCAATAGTTTGCTGAGAATGATGGTTTCCAGCTTCATCCATGTCCCTGCAAAGGGCATTAACTCATCCTTTTTTATGGCTGAATAGTATTCCATGGTGTATATGTGCCACATTTTCTTAATCCAGTCTATCATTGATGAGCATTTGAGTTGGTTCCAAGTCTTTGCTATTGTGAATAGTGCCACAATAAACATATGTGTGCATGTGTCTTTATTGTAGAATGATTTATAATCCTTCAGGTATATGCCCAGTAATGGGATGGCTGGGTCAAATGGTAATTCTAGTTCTAGATCCTTGAGGAATTGCAACACTGTCTTCCACAATGGTTGAACTAGTTTACAGTCCCACCAACAGTGTAAAAGCATTCCTATTTCTCCACATCCTCTCCAGCATCTGTTGCTTCCTGACTTTTTAATGATTGTCATTCTAACTGGTGTGAGATGTTATCTCATTGTGGTTTTGATTTGCATTTCTCTAATGACCAGTGATGAAAAGCATTTTTTCATACGTCTGTTGGTACATAAACGTCTTCTTTTGAGAAGTGTCTGTTCATATCCTTTGCCCATTTTTTGATGGGTTTTTTTTTTCTTGTAAATTTGTCAAGATAACTTTGTTTTCATATCTATTCTTGGACTGTAATAATTTTCAATGAAGGGGGATAATCAACATTAGTAGTCCCAAAAGCAGGAATCAATGGTTTTGGAGAGCTTATATGATTTTGCTACTTTTGATAATTTAAGACCAAACTTTGGTGTGTTCTTTTAATGTGTGCTTTCAGGTGAATACTACATGGTTACCAAAATGTGATGTCAAAATTTTGACAAAGTTGATCAATAAACTAATAATGCACATGATGCTTATTGAATATAAACTACAAAATTATATGTTTTTTCTTGGTCTGGATGTGTCTGTCCAAGTGAACTTATTTAAAGAAAACACAAGGGCCAGGCGCGGTGGCTCACGCCTGTAATCCTAGCACTTTGGGAGGCCAAGGCGAGCGGATCATGGGATCAGGAGATCGAGACCATCCTGACTAACATGGTAAAACCCTGTCTCTACTAAAAATACAGAAAAATTAGCTAGGCATGGTGGCGGGCGCCTATAGTCCCAGCTACTCAAGAGGCTGAGGCAGAAGAATGGCATGAACCCAGGAGGCAGAGCTTGCAGTGAGCCGAGATTGTGCCACTGCACTCCAGCCTGGGCGACAGAGTGAGACTCCATCTGGGGAGGGGAGAGGGATAGCATTAGGAGATAAACCTAATGTAAATGATGAGTTAATGGGTGCAGCACACCAAAATGGCACATGTATACATATGTAACAAACCTGCACGTTGTGCACATGTACCCTACAATTTAAATAATAAAAATAAATACATAAATATGCTTGATAATATATTTAAAAAAGAAAACACATGTAAAACTTACTGAAAAAATAAATTAGAAACTGATAAATTCTATTTTTATTGCTTCCAATATAGTAACTTCATTAATTACAAGCAAATTGTTAGAGATTTTTAGAGGAATAATTTTCATGGACAAAGTGTTCTTACATTTATTACACTAACCATAAGCATGTAGATATTTCAAAATACTTTGAAGGTATTTATTCTCTTGATGTATTAATTTCAAGTTCATTGCTATTATAAACCTATTCATTAACAAAAATGGAAAACATAAAAGCTGACTTCCACTCATAATATCACAAATGTCTAACGTGGGTACTGAATTAATCATGTTGCTACTTATTTCATAAAAGAGTAAAACACATTTTCAAAGGATAGATCTTGCTTTACATAAAGTGTTCTTGAACTGCATTAGAGACATTGAATAATTCTATACAGAAGTCCAGATTCAACTTTCCTGAAAACGATTGGGGAAAGACTAGATAAATGATCATAGCTAATGCTTATTGTTTAGGTAAAAGTACCTAAGTAGAAAAGTGATCTTTAGGTCAGGCACAGTGGCTCACGCCTGTAAACTTAGCACTTTGGGAGGCTGAGGCAGGCAGATCACTTGAGGTCAGGAGTTCGAGACCAGCCTGGCCAACACGATGAAACTCTGTCTCCACTAAAAATACAAAAATTAGCCGAGTGTGGTGGTGTGCACCTGTAATCCAAGCTGGTCAGGAGGCTAAGGCAGGAGATTTGCTTGAACCTAGGAGGCGGAGGTTGCCTTGAGCTGAGATCCCCACCACTACACACCAGCCTGGGCAACAGAACCAGACTCTGTCTCAAAAAAAAAAAAAAAGGAAAAGAAAGGATCTTTAAATACCTGAAAGAGAGATGTAAACATTAAAAAAGGGAATAATTTAAGTGTAAAAATAATTCTAGCCAATGACTTTATAAGGACTAGCTTTTTGGATTGTGACAGTTCTTAGTTATGGAAGCTAAGACATCCTTACCCCGGTTAGGTAACTCACACAGGTCACAAAGGCTGTTAGTTTTGGAGCAGACTCCTATCCTGCATACTTTGTTTTCAAGTTCTTAACTGTCTCTATCCCTTTATTTGATTAGCTGATCCAGTACAGAGTAATAGTCAAACATTTAAGGAAGTTGGTATTTAGATTTGCAAGTAGAAAGAAGGGGACAAATATTTTAAACTCCTTCAATGTTCCTGACACAATATTAAGAACTTAGGAAGTTTTCTCACTATTTATCTTTATACTTATATTTGGTAAAGCCTTTATAAGACTATAAGATCTGAGATTTGTTTGGAATCAAGCAACTGAACAATGAAAAATAAATACAAGTAATTAAAGATTTGGGAAGTAACTCTATTAATAGAAGAAAACATAATGTATTTGTTGTGTAGAAAAGGGTATGTTAACGAGAAACTTACTAATAAGAGTTTCTAGATATCTAAAAGGCATTTGTGACCAGAGTTTTCTTGTTTTCCCAAGCCAATATAAATAGAAACGAAACTAAATTATATGGGGCAGCATACAGTATTCATGAGTAAAATGTAGCTAAGAATTAGCATGGTGCTGATAGAATATTGAGTAACCACTGCATATCAGTAATAAAGGCAGAGACAGAGATAGAGATTAGGAAAGATGTAATATCTTTTACATTAGGAAGCTACATTAGGAAAGATGTAATATCAATTCTCATTCCTTTGCTCTCCAGTGTTTTTCTTAGGGAAATAAACATAAATACACAAATATTTATGTATATGAAGTTCATCCTGCTTTCCAATCTGTAAGTTATGTGAAATTGTCTCTATTTTTAAAGAAGTATAAGAAACTCATAGAGTTTAAGAAGTCTTCCCAATTTCATAAAGAAATTAAGTGGAAGTCAAGGGAGGCAGTTTATGGAGAAAAAATTAAAGCACAAAGCTTGGAGGTAGAAGATCTGAGTTCCAGTGTGGACTTGGGCACTTTCTGTCATTTGACTGTGAAAAAATTACTTCTCAATACTTTATTTGTAAAATAAAACTTAAGAATACACACAAAATTGTTGGAAAGATTAAATAGGCATCGTGTCAGTAGAAACACTTTGAATATGAATATAAATACTTTTTAAAGAATTTATGGAACAACAGACTTCCTTCTTGGCCTACGGTTGAAGGTTAAATTCAAGAAAACTAAATGCTCATGTTTTCAGTCAATAAGACTTTGATCTAAACTTTTAAAACTGCTTCTGAGCAAATGTTTTCATTTGACTACTTCTCATCTTCAAACTCATGCATAGTATAAGTCATTCTTGCCATCTAACATGTGTCCAATATGGTTCATGATTTGCATTAACTTTGAGAGATTGTAGTCATCTAACAGGGAAAGAAATAGTAGTTAGAACATTGGGCATCTTTGAGTGATCACCTACCCAATATTTTCAGAAAGTACTACAAGATGGCCCTTGTGACATACAGGGATGGAGAATTACAGTGAACAATGAACACTACTTACAATTTCAGAGAAGAACAGGACGGATCTTAGGGCCAACAAGTTTAAAATGTCTTTTACCTCTTATTATATGTTACTCATTTTATCACATCCAACTGGAATTATTCTTGCACTTATTATTGAAAGCTTCTAGAAATTTGGAAGAAGCACGTAGACCCAATAATTGATCTGATCATTAGTCACCAAAAAAAAAACAAAAACAAAATGCTTAAGTCATAAATAGCAGCAGAATCCATTGATCGTAAATAAAGTAGAAGGGAGACATTACTGAGCAATTTCCACCAAGCAAGATAATTAAAGTCAGAGATGCCGTTTCCTGCTTCCCTGGTATAAACAATGAAGCTGCTCTACTGGCCTCTCCACAGCCTGGATGTCCCAAGGCCACCTCCCTCTTCTTTCCTTCCACATTCTCTAAAGAGGATTCTGGGTCATAAGGGAAGGAAAATTGGTGTAGCTTCTTTCTTGAAACGACTTCAGCTTTCTCTGTGTTTGTATTTGTGACATCTTATTATAAGACGAGCTAACATCTATTATTAATTGATGCACTAATTAAAGCCATACTTGCAGTTTCCATTAGCTTATTCCCTAAATTCTCCAGAGTTGGCTGTCTGGTTTTAATCAAAACCAAATGGTAGTCCAAATTCCCAGCCTGGAGCAGCTAGAAGGAAGTCATTCAGGGGAGGCACAAGAAAGCAGAAAAGATAAACAGATGATAGTTCACAAAATTTGTGACGGATGAAGGATGCAGATACTATGAGCGGCTTTAGAGATGTGATTCAGGAATGCTGCCATGCTAGATGGAAGCAGTTGTAAGTGTTTAATGTCAGCAAGACTCTAATACGATCAAGATGGAGCCTGTCTTTTGCTCCAGCACTGGATTTTTGTAACTGGAGGATTCTGACTAGAGGTAATGTGCTGCTGCATTTGCCATAACACAAACTATTTTAATTCTGTGAAGGATTCTTGTGATCAGAGAGATCTGGAAGAAATCGTTCTATTAACTGGATGCTTGGGATTTTACTTACAGATGGTCTCAGGGACAAATGAAAAGCTGCAGCATTTCCAATTTTAAGTCACGTTCCAAAAAGGTTTTACCATTTAGAAGAATTATGGTATTAAGGCTAAATTCATCTTGCTCTCTTAAAAGATCTTTTGAAATGAGAGCAAGCAAAGGCATTTTGATCAAGCTGTGCATATACATTTAATATAGTGGAAAGGTTGTGGATGGAGAGAGAACTATGTTTTCTTTTTTTCTTTCTTTCTCATAAGCAGTGTGGGATAGAAAAAGCTCTAGGACTTTATGACTCTCCAGCTAATCACCTCAAGAGCTCTGACAAAACTCACTTGAGTTCTGTGTAAAATCAGAACTCCTAAAACGCCCAGGCGGCTGGGCTCTCCCCTCCTCCCCTCTCTTCGTACATGCACACTCCTCAGAGGCAGGAAATACTTTCCAGGCAATCTGGGCCTGGTTGTGGAGGCCCCTTTTGCAAAACCTCAGTCTGAATTTAGTAGACAGAAGTCACTGGGAATGCCTTGACAGAATCCTGCCTTAGCTGAGGCTCCCTCCAGCTGCAGAGGGTGTTTTCGTTAGAATTACACACTGCGTGAAACTGCTCAGAATAGAGCCATGATCTCAACCACGAAATGGGAACTTAGATTTTGGAGAAACCAACGGGGACGGACTTCTTTCCTAGCCTGAGTGTTGAGCAGTGTCATGCCTTGGCGTTTCAGCTCCTCGTTGTCTAGGTAAGACGCTATGGACTATCTTTATGCTTTGAGGCGGTCTTTGAAGAGAGAGAAAGATTGAGATAAATGTTAGCATCTTGCCCTGAGTTGGTGACTTCCTAGGTTTTAGAGCAAAGCCATAAAATCAGAAGTGGAAAATGTTTGATAAGTAGAAAATTGTGAGTCAATTCGTTTTAGCAAACTGTCAGTTCTAAAATAGACTCCATATAGATTTAACTGTTTTCCTCCATAAAGTAAGATTTTATTTTTATCCCTTTTCATGTTTAACTTATTTATTAATTGAGCTGTCAGATCAGTTTTCCTATTTCTTGGCACAACGTGAAACAAATACATTTTCTCACACATCAGTGTGAGGTGTAAATGAATTCCTACCCTACCTTCCTGTGCCAAGAGGGAGAGTAGAAAGCACCCGAGTGACTTTTGCTTAATAATCAGTCTCCAAAGAGTATTTTGTGTCTCATTTAAAACTACGAAGATTGAATTTATTATTATTTTACCCAAGCCAGTTTCAACCATATGTCAAGCTTCTCCTGTACAGCTTAAAAGGTTCATTTTTTTAAAAAAGTAAACACGTGAAATTTCAGGAATTATTTATCTCCTAAGTAGTATTTAATCTGAGTTTTGGAAATTTAAGTGTCGGAATCGAATTTAGTTTACATTAATTTTCTTGGATTCACTGCTTAGGTCACATTTTGTGTAATATTTTGAATAACTGAAGTCAATCTCAATGACACTGACACTCATTATAACTCTTTTAAGGCAGTCAGAAATCACTCCAGTCATATGGAAACTGTTTGTGTCCTTACTTTATGTAATCGTAAAATTACATTTCCACCTGACTGTAGTCTCTTTAAGGTAATCTTAAATGTTTAAATGTACAATATATTAGGAAAGAACTTTAGTAATGACTGAAAAAGTATGGACTTATAATGCATAAGATACTGTTGTATTTCTGAATATTTATAATAAAAATCATTTTCCAGAAATAAAATGGTACATAAAGGGAAGAAATATTCATGTACATTTTCAAATCTATTAGATGAACACAAAATATACTAAGTGAAAGATGGAGAGCTATTTTGACAGTTGAATCATAAGAAATCAAGTAAGTGTTTTCTTTATAAGTTTTTATTTAGTACAAGGTGACCATCTGCTATATTAGCTATTCTCAAATTTTATACTAGAATAACTTATATTGATACATTTTAACTATTCAGTGACAATTTGTGTTAAAACTCCTTAAATATGAGAAAAAGAATCCACTTTTTATATATGTGAAAGATAAAATACTGACTTACCTAAATTATGATTTAATTAAAATCTCCAAATGGAATGTCAGGGAAGGAAAGAACGTAAGAGATCGTCTCCTCTAACACTGTCTTGAGCTTGCCTACAAGAAGCTGAGAAATGGGATTTAAAAGTGACCTGTCCAAGGTCACACCTCTAGCTAGCAGAAGAGATGACAGCAGAGCCACAGTGCCCTGATTCATAATTCATGTATCTTTTTATCCCATCATCCTGCCTTCCAATAATAATTATGCATAATGAAGTATGAACATGTCCAGTAGAAGGGTGCTTTACAGACAGAAAATTGGAGATCCTCTTATTTAAAAAAAAAAAAAAAAAAAGAGTAAAGCTGTCACAGTGTTACTTATATGGGAAAAAAATCATAACTTTAAAAAAAATCAAATTAGTATGCCTACAACAAACACTTTACAGTCGTAACTTGCTTTATGACTATTTTATTATATTTGATATTTATGTCAAAATCAATCCATATTTTAATAATTATATTAATCTGGTGTTTCTTTAAAAATAGGGCTAGAAAATAACTTTTCTAATTTATATCCTTGTACTCAAATGATCATAATAAAACTATCCCAACCAATGACTTTCAGAGGCAATTTTACAGTAACCCCCCCCCAGACATCCTTTCTTCTATCTAGCCTAAATCATTGTTGCTGTAGCTTATTTCCAATTCTATGTTCTATTTCACTACATATATAAAAAGCCTAAATTGATATATAAAAAAGTTTACATTTCTCCAGCATGTTTTCAATCCCTTAATTGATTTGTATATCTACTCTAAGCCTTCTACAAAGTCATTCAGTTGTAGAATGCAGAATTTTTATAGTATATAAATAAATGTCTGAGCAATGTGGTATAAAATGGGAGCGTTGGCTATTTCACCTGCATCATACTTCATAAATGACAATATTTGTTGCTGTGTGTGCTGAAGCAGTATACCTTCTGAGACAAGACCTTTTCTCATAAACATAACACATTCCATTTCTAGTAGCTGCCATTTCTTTAGAGAGAATGTGTCATGATGCTCTTTTTTTCCATTTTCATGACCAGATTGAGTTTCCTGATGTTATTTCTACTTAAAAGATATACTATTCAACACTTCCTTTCAATGTCACCACACTCTACATTATTGGAATGGGAAATAAGTGGAATGAAGTGGTGGCTCTTATACCTGACTGCATGATTCCTAGAAGGCCTAGTGAAAAAGAGCACATCACTTCATTTTCTTCATAAGGGCATTATAATTTTAAAAAGAGAATTTTTCTGTCTCCGTCTATACCTACCCATACTGTATAACTCACTACAAATACTTATGGGATGGTTTAATCTTATTCATAGAGGTTTAGGTCTTATCGGCTTAAAATAGGTCAAAAATGGATCATTTGAAATTCATCTTCTGTTTGTATTTTATTGGTTTCCTCTTGAAAAATGAGTGATGTCAGTGTTATATGAGAATCACTCTTTAAAAACTATTACAGTATGGCAAAGTTCCAAATGACCAAGATCTAGATCAAGGATGTTATTATCAAAACAGAGACATGTCAAGAATTACACATGAGAATTGGAAGAGGACAAGGGAACACCGAAAACTTTCAGATTTGAGGGAAGTAGTGTGAATATTGGGCCTGCCTTCCCCACACGAAAGATAAGCGCCTTGCATAAACAACATAGACCAAACAGAGTTACAGAGAAGAATGACTCTTGATTGACTTTGGTATGATAGAGAAATACAGTGTTTACTTCTATGGTTCTGTTTTGGCTTTAAACTGATAGTTTATAGAGTTTTGAGAAATAAATGGGCAATTTTTAAGAAAGTTAAACAGAATAATAATGAATAAACTAGAGACCCCGTTTAAAAAGATTGTTAGTTTTGATTCAGTGGATTACAGAGTATGTAAATGAACTTTAAAAGATTAAACAGTGACTTCAATGCCAAAAAAAATCTGAAAGATAATATAAATAGCATGCTTATGAACTTGCTCATTAATTGAGATAAATGGATGGAAAAGACAATTGTATGTGTGAAAAGGTTGTTTCTGTATTAGCTTGAAATAACAAAGTGTTTTAGCAATGCAATTCAAATAATTCAGAGAAAAAATCAGCCCTGTTAATGGAAATGAGATAGAAAGGAAGTAGGAAGATCAAACAGCAAGTTTAGATACTCAATTAGTGTTTCTTTTATTCCCAGCAATTAGCAAAATAATTAGCATGTCAGGAATTATCAACGCTTATTTGTCAACAAATGTTTGTGAAATGAATGGTAGGAAAAGCGAAGGAAAAAAAAAAAGGAAAACCAGGGTTGAGGAATGGTAATGTGTGGGAGTTAGACTTCTTTCTTATTTTCCAGACATCCTGTAATAATAGAATAATAATTTTTAAAGGGGAAGGAAAGTAAGAGGTCGGAAAGAGTCATCAGAGCCTGAGGCCAGAGGTTAACAACACTCTCATTAGATGACATTTCAAGTTCATTAAGCACCAGAAGGAAGCATAGGCATCCAGAAATGGTTTGAAATTAAAAGTTACATGAGGCCAGTGAGAACAGAGCACTAGCGAATTTTCCACAATTTAAATGGGGTGGTGTACTGAAAAAAATAATGGGCAAAGTCAGAAAACTGGCTCTGATTTCCTCTTTACCACTTGAAGCTCTGTGATTTGATGCTTGCCCCATAACTACTTTGAGTGTCTGCTTTTTATTAGTAAAGTATGGGATTTCCAGTTCATGTTGAGCATCAGATGAGATTTGGTATGTGCAAATTGTTTTGCATACAGTATAATCAGCAAGTCCTTGTTTAAAAAGGCATAGGTCAATTCATCAAGAAAGAATATGGGAGGCCAAGGTGGTCGGCTCACTGGAGGTCAAGAATTCGAGACCAGCCTGACCAACATGGTGAAACCCTGTCTCTACTGAAAATACAAAAACTTTAGCCAGGTGTGATAGCAGGCACCTGTAATCCCAGCTACTCGGGATGCTGAGGCAGGAGATCACTTGAGTCTGGGAGGCGGAGGTTGCAGTGAGCCAAGACTGCGCCATTGCACTCCAGACTGGGCAATAAGAGCAAAACTTCATCTCAGAAAAAAAAAAAAAAAAAAAGAATAAAGAATAGTTGTGTTTCACTCACATTTTGTTCTAATCGCTCATCTCTACTGAAATATCATGGACATGGAAGAAAGAGATAGTTTCAGCTCATACTCAGCCCTGGATTCTGCAGCTAAGATCAGTCGAAAGCTAAAGGAGTCATCATCATTATCACCATCATCGCCATCATGACCAAGTGACTTTACATCTAGTGAGTGCTTGAAATGTGCCATGGACTAAGTGTTCTACATATATTATAATCTCATTATTATTAACTCATTATCATTTTCCCCTCAACAGTTTTTTCATTCCCATCATAGAACTGAGAAAACTGAGGTATGTAGAATTTAGGTAACTAACCCTAATCACCAGGGGAAAAAAAAAAAGTTATTTCACAGATATCCTTACAAAAATGGGAGAGAATTCCTGCCCACCAGTATGAATTTGACACTGAGCTAGTTACTTAGTCCTGCCAAAGTTCTTCCCTATCAAATTAGAGCAATAATGGTATCTGTTTCATACAATATTTGTATTACTACTAAAGGAGATAGCTTCTAAGTAACACACCAAATACAGTACTTAGTCCATAATAAGTGCTTAATTAATTGAAGGGTTTTTTTTTTTTACTATTATAATTGTCATTGTAAGTTTCTAATGCACTTAATATTTCTTAGGTATTAAGAAAAACACTTGTTGATAAAAATAAGCTCAAACATTTACAGTTAGATGACAAAATTAAGATGAGATGATAGAAATGTATGGAAGACGGCTGGGCGCGGTGGCTCAAGCCTGTAATCCCAGCACTTTGGGAGGCCGAGACGGGCGGATCACGAGGTCAGGAGATCGAGACCATCCTGGCTAACACGGTGAAACCCCGTTTCTACTAAAAAATACAAAAAACTAGCCGGGCATGGTGGCGGGCTCCTGTAGTCCCAGCTACTTGGGAGGCTGAGGCAGGAGAATGGTGTAAACCCGGGAGGCGGAGCTTGCAGTGAGCTGAGATCCGGCCACTGCACTCCAGCCTGGGCGACGGAGCGAGACTCCGTCTCAAAAAAAAAAAAAAAGAAATGTATGGAAGACAAAAGTTGATAGCAGAGGCCCAAATAGGATACCAAGCTCACAGAAGTAATTAAGTCCCTAATGACATCTTGTTCCTAATTTCAGTGAAAATTGTGCTTATGGAATGACTAAAAATGTAATTCCCTACTGTCAACTTGCTATCTGAGCACCTGTGTTGATGTAGCTATATCTGTTATTTATACTTAGTGATTACTGTGTCTACTGTTGGAGTGTTCTTAGAAATGATAGCAAAGCTAAAAATAAAGTGACCACTTAAACAAAACCACATCTCACCATGATGATGATAAAACATTATAATCTGTGTTCCTTGTTGAATAAAAATATCTTTTTATAATAAGGCAAACCACATTTCAATCATACTGCTTTGCCATCAATAATAAAAAGGTCAGCCACACATTTAACACCAAATTTAACCCTAAGCTACTTCCTGTTACATGAAAAATTTCAAGTGAAACAAGCTCAGAGGAAAGGCAATACTTTTCTTTATTGTAAGAGATTCTACAGAAAAGAAATATTGTGCCCAAAAAGATAATTATTCATTAATGAATTTATTTGCAGAATTAATCTAAGGTACAATGTATTTGTAAATGCCCAAATTATTCTATATAGAATCAAACACTACTATTAAGAAGATTGCATACTTAAAAAAAAATAAAACATGGAGATCCAAATAAAACATAGATACTTAGAAATTACTACATCCATAAAGCAATATTGTCCCTCATGGCTGTGTTAATTCTGGTATCTCCTAGAAACCAATGTCCCCAGAAAGATCTCAGTGATATCAGGAAAATATCATAAAATATTCCCAGTTTCCTCAAATTACATGTGTGTTGCTTAAGAAAATGTTAAAAGAATCTCCAAATCTGGCTGACTTGAGCCATAAAGTGGGTGGTAAGTCAAACGCTGCCAGTATCTGGTCTCCTCTGCAAGAAAATTAGACACTACTGGAAGTGACATTAAATAGCAGCAACCTGGATATAAAAATAGAGCACCACTGAAATAATAGCTTGCAATTTTGCAACACCCTGCTCTTTTCTCAGGAGCTGACTTCTAGTGGATTGAAAGAGTTAACTTTCAAATTTGCCTGAATCACTGAGGGCTAAGAATGAGGAAAAAAAAAAAAAAGTATTTTAAGTTCAGTAAAAACTCAGATATACCTAAAACTTGGTCAACAATAAAATAATATTTTTCAGTTGGGTACCTATTTCTTCATTTATCTTCTAAAGACCAAAATTGATGGAACGTTGGATGTGTCTTTTGGAAAAAGTGATATACTCCTTATTCCCCTTACTTGGCTCATTATAGATGACTTATTCTTTAATTTAGTAAAGTTTTTGATGCTTTCCAAACATCAAAAGACATGGAAGCTATTTCATATATAATATTTTAATCTTCATAAAGCAATTTGCCAATAAAAATTTTAACAGGGATTCATGTTTTCCACTAACATGTAATGAGGTATAACAAGTAAATTCCAGCATTAAACAAAGTATGTAAAAGTAGATGAATAATGATTTTGTGTGGGATTCAAACACATATTGCTACTAAAGAAAGACAATCTGCATGAAATCGTATGGAGGTAAATTCTTCATTATGTTTTTAAAGGTTTATCCACCCACAGTCTAATTCTAGTCTTGTCTAATTTAGATTAGGTAACATGAATATTTTAAAGGAAAAACACTCCTTGTTTTTTATTGAAAGTTGACTGTCTGGACTAGACTCATAGAAATGCTTTTTAAAAATGTGATCTTAAGGTTTTTGCTATTTGTTTGTGACTTTACATAAAGGAATTAAGAAACATAATATCTTCCCTGGGCTTTCTTGCTGCTCCTAAGCATATGTCAGTTCAGTTTGGCAATAAAGAGCATCCTTCTTCATCGATCATTGAGCTGTGTGCCAGTGGGAAGGCGCCCAAATGTATACAATGTAGTTTGCTTGGTAATTTGTTTTTTTGACATTATCATTAAGAAAATGGGTTTCATTTTGGCTTCCACAAATGCTCTTTGTAATGAAGATTTACTTTGAGTTGAAGAACTACATTAAGTTGTGGTCCTGTGATCATGTCTGTTCACAGGTTGTTGATTGTCTTTTCTAGTTGCCTAATTCAATTCAGTAAGTGTTTTGGGGGCACATATGATGTACAAGTGTGACTCCCCAAGAGTAGGCTAAGATACAGTAAGATTTCATATCATTAGAGGATGTTCAGGTTTCCAGTGTATGCATCTTACCAAGGTGACCCTCACCACATAGCAACAAAATGCGCCAAATGTAGAGGTGTCTTCTTGGTTCATATGCCAAGAGAGCATTTTAGAAAGTATAAGTTATGTTTAATTAACATGAGATTATTTTCCTTATATCTTCTCTTTCTTTCCACAGTAACTAAGCACATGCTATGTGATAACTGTTTTTATATGTGTGTGTATATTTATATACATACATATGCACACATATATATTTGTGTGTATATGTCTGTATGTATATATGTGTATATATATATATACATATGTGTGTATGTGTCTGTGTGTGTGTGTCCGTATGTGTATGTGTATAAAGCAGTAGGTGGCCGAGAACGTGACCTAGAAATTTAACAGGCAATGGCTAATCAGAATCAAAAACTCTAAGGGAAACCAGAAGTAATTCTAGCTATCTAAGGAAAAAGTAAAAAAGAAAAGTAAAGTGGCTGTACCGTTATGTCTTTATTTTCCCTTCCATTAAATATTCAGAATATTTAATAGAATATCCTAGAGTCAATCATGCCTTCACTTATTTATATTGAGATATATATGTATACACACACACACACTCACAACCCAGAAGTCAATAGCGTGTTCATTTATATGTATGTGTGTTTACATATACATATTTATGTGTGCATGTATCTGTATACATATGTGTATATATGTGTGTATATATATATTTATATATAATTTATTTATATATTTATAGATAAATTATATATAAATATATATATACACACATATATATATAATTTATTTATCTATAAATATATAAATAAATTATATATAAATATATATATACACACACACATTTATATATATCACACGTATTCTCAAAGGACAAAACAAGATACCTGCATTTGATGGGATGAATACAAAAGTTGCTATCTTTCCAAGTACTGTGAGTGAGGTATTCAGGAAAAGTGGGAATTTGAGTGAGAATTCCCATTCATGTGCATTTGCTAATGTAATGCTATTTATATGCTATTTTATGTATCTTAAACTTCTATTCAAATAACATTTTAGGAAAACTATGGCTTAGACAATTCCTAAGAATACCTGTTCCAAATTTCAGGAATTCCCCAGGAGAGTAGGGGAAGGAAAGGACACTCTGAAGGAACTGACCTAAGAATCTCATAGAAATTGCACTGATATTGGTGACATAAATATTCAAACTGGCACCTTTTCTTTGCTACATACATGAGACTGGTGTTTGTGTAATTGCAAGGGGATGGTGTGGGGAGTGGGAAGGGGCAAAAGGAATGGTTTGGTACCGCCGGACATATTGTAGAAGAACTGCAGTCATGTTTATGCATCAACTCAATCTTTAATTACTGCTGTAGAACATTTAAAAATTTAAAATATTTTTAGCATGAATTCTGAAATCCAGAGATAAAACTTTCTTAGCAAATGGCATGCAAAATCATAATACTTTAAATTATTTTTAGCTATGTCTTCTGATATTTAACTCTGCATTTCTAAACAATATGATTGTACTATGATTTTTTTTTTCTATTTTAGACATTATCTCTTAACTTCCTGCTATAGAAAGTGACTATCTGCCTTAAATTATTTTCCCTGCTGTCCCTAACTTCACTCCTTACAGAATCCTATGCACTGAAAATCATTGCTTCAAATGTTTTGGTTAATTTAATGTTTACTATTTGCATTATTTTGACTACATGAAAAAAAATAGCCACAACTTATGGAGTGTGCTATACTTATATTTTCCTTCTTGTAAAACCATTTTTCCTGGGGTTGATAATTGATATCCCTAATGTTCTCAATAACTATTAATAATTCTTCCATCCAAATTGCTTGACATTATTATAAAATTCCTCTCAATATGTCATATATAATTGATTATTTCCCTTTTTTAAGAGACATCTCCCAGAGAGAACTTCAGGATTTATGTGAAATGATTTACCCATGGACTTGGTACACAACTTTTATCCTGAAAATTCTGTTCCATCCTCACTTGTGCTGAATTCTTGGCTTCCTTTTGCCATGTCTTTCCTGCTGTGTTTATTTTTTAATTTGGGGGTAGCTATCTCTTCAGTAGCTTTTGAGAAGAGGTTAAAAATAAAACTAAGACTTATCACATAATTTTAAGGCCGACATAATTTCCCATCCACATTTTGAAGTCATATTTGCCTGTCATCTTCTCTGCACTTACTTTTGAGAAATCTGATACCATTGATTCCCAACTCCTAATGCATAATCTCTTTTTCTCTTTCTCTGATTACATTTAGAACCATTTGCTTGTCTCCTAAATCTGAAAATTCACAACGATATTTCTTACGTGGTCAATTTTTCTTTCTGGTACCATTGCATCCTCATGAGTTCCCTTCAATCTGAAGACTTGAATCATTTGTTCTGGGACACATGCTAAAACTGTTTTCTTTGAAAAATTTCTTCTCTTAATGTTCTCTGAGGGCTGGGCATGGTGACTCATGCCTGTAATCCCAGCACTTTGGGAGGCCGAGGCAGGCGGATCACCTGAGGTCAGGAGTTTGAGACCAGCCTGACCAACAAGGAGAAAGTAAAAATAAAAAAATTAGCCTGGCGTGGTGGCACATGCCTGGAATCCCAGCTACTCAGGAGGCTGAGGCAGGAGAATCGCTTGAACCCAGGACATGGAGGTTGCAGTGAGCCCAGATCGCGCCATTGCACTCCAGCCTGGGCAACAAGAGTGAAACCCCATCTAAAAAACAAAAACAAAAAAAAACACAAAAAAAAATAACAAAAAACCTGTTCTCTGAAATGCTTCTGATACATGTTCCCCTCCAAGGTACCAGTGAGTTTTCAAGTTGCAAGCAATTCCCTGGAGTTTATTGTTTCCTCTGCTATCTTTTCCAAAAAGGTAATTCTAGAATAGTAGAAATCTGAAGCCAGAAAGAAAGGAAGTTTTCTTCCATCCAGTAGGAAACTGTACCTCAAATACCATTTGACTTGAACGTTCTGGAGGCAGAAAATTTACCACAGAGGATCTCATTCAGACATGTTCGCCTCCGTGAAGCCCTAGCTGACATATCCACCATCCCCTGAGCCACCAAGAAAGGAAGGGAGGGAGGGAGGGAGGGAGGGGAAAAAAAGGAAAGGAGGGGAAGGGAGAGAAGGAGGAGGGAAGGAAAGGAAAGGATAATGAGAAGGGAAGAGAGGGAAAGGAAATTAATGAGCCTCTACTTGGTATTCATACCCCTACCAATGATATTGTGGCCATGATAGAACTTTAACTTTAGAACTATTATCTTTGTCTACAGGAGTTTCTCCCACAAAATTGTAAGCTTTAGTAGCAGAGGTAGAATATATAATTTAGGTTTATATTCCTAATGTTTAGCCAAGTTTCTGCCACTCACTGGGTACTGAATAAATGCTTGATGAATAGTGACTATCATCTAACTACTGTTAGTTCTGCAGACTGCACACTTGATATCAGCCAGTGGTACTTCATCTGCACCTTGCTCTCTCAGGCTATAGAATCAGCAGTAGTAATTATTATCAAGTTCTTCTTTTCTTTTTTTTTTTTAATTTATTTATTATTATTATACTTTAAGTTGTAGGGTACATGTGCATAACGTGCAGGTTTGTTACATATGTATACTTGTGCCATGTTGGTGTGCTGCACCCATCCACTCGTCATTTACATCAGGTATAATTCCCAATGCAATACCTCCCCCCTCCCCCCTCCCCATGATAGGCCCCAGTGTGTGATGTTCCCCTTCCTGAGTCCAAGTGATCTCATTGTTCAGTTCCCACCTATGAGTGAGAACATGCGGTGTTTGGTTTTCTGTTCTTGTGATAGTTTGCTAAGAATGATGGTTTCCAGCTGCATCCATGTCCCTACAAAGGACACAAACTCATCCTTTTTTATCGCTGCATAGTATTCCATGGTGTATATGTGCCACATTTTCTTAATCCAATCTGTCACTGATGGACATTTGGGTTGATTCCAAGTCTTTGCTATTGTGAATAGTGCCGCAATAAACATACGTGTGCATGTGTCTTTATAGCAGCATAATTTATAATCCTTTGGGTATATACCCAGTAATGGGATGGCTGGGTCATATGGTACATCTAGTTCTAGATCCTTGAGGAATCGCCATACTGTTTTCCATAATGGTTGAACTAGTTTACAATCCCACCAACAGTGTAAAAGTGTTCCTATTTCTCCACATCCTCTCCAGCACCTGTTGTTTCGTGACTTTTTAATGGTCGCCATTCTAACTGGTGAGAGATGGTATCTCATTGTGGTTTTGATTTGCATTTCTCTGATGGCCAGTGATGATGAGCATTTTTTCATGTGTCTGTTGGCTGTATGAATGTCTTCTTTTGAGAAATGTCTGTTCATATCCTTTGCCCACTTTTTGATGGGGTTGTTTTTTTCTTGTAAATTTGTTTGAGTTCTTTGTAGGATCTGGATATTAGCCCTTTGTTAGATGAGTAGATTGCAAAAATTTTCTCCCATTCTGTAGGTTGCCTGTTCACTCTGATGGTAGTTTCTTTTGCTGTGCAGAAGCTCTTTAATTTAATGAGATCCCATTTGTCAATTTTGGCTTTTGCTGCCGTTGCTTTTGGTGTTTTAGACATGAAGTCTTTGCCCATGCCTATGTCCTGAATGGTACTACCTAGGTTTTCCTCTAGGATTTTTATGGTATTAGGTCTAACATTTAAGTCTCTAATCCATCTTGAATTAATTTTCGTATAAGGAGTAAGGAAAGGATCCAGTTTCAGCTTTCTACTTATGGCTAGCCAATTTTCCCAGCACCATTTATTAAATAGGGAATCCTTTCCCCATTTCTTGTTTCTCTCAGGTTTGTCAAAGATCAGATGGCTGTAGATGTGTGGTATTATTTCTGAGGACTCTGTTCTGTTCCATTGGTCTATATCTCTGTTTTGGTACCAGTACCATGCTGTTTTGGTTACTGTAGCCTTGTAGTATAGTTTGAAGTCAGGTAGCGTGATGCCTCCAGCTTTGTTCTTTTGACTTAGGATTGTCTTGGAGATGCGGGCTCTTTTTTGGTTCCATATGAACTTTAAAGCAGTTTTTTCCAATTCTGTGAAGAAATTCATTGGTAGCTTGATGGGGATGGCATTGAATCTACAAATTACCTTGGGCAGTATGGCCATTTTCACGATATTGATTCTTCCTATCCATGAGCATGGTATGTTCTTCCATTTGTTTGTGTCCTCTTTGATTTCACTGAGCAGTGGTTTGTAGTTCTCCTTGAAGAGGTCCTTTACATCCCTTGTAAGTTGGATTCCTAGGTATTTTATTCTCTTTGAAGCAATTGTGAATGGAAGTTCATTCCTGATTTGGCTCTCTGTTTGTCTGTTACTGGTGTATAAGAATGCTTGTGATTTTTGCACATTAATTTTGTATCCTGAGACTTTGCTGAAGTTGCTTATCAGCTTAAGGAGATTTTGGGCTGAGATGATGGGGTTTTCTAAATATACAATCATGTCATCTGCAAACAGGGACAATTTGACTTCTTTTCTAAGAACAATTGGCAGGGCAAATTATAAGCTGGTCTTCTATTTCAGAGACAAGTTCAAGATAGAGCATGATCGTTTGATATCAAATATAGATCAGTGATTCTCAAACTAGAATGTCTCCAATTGTTAAATAGGGTAACATTTAATTTGCTTAATTGATGATGATGATGATGATGATTATTATTATTATTATTATTTTGCTCTATCACCCAGGCAAGAGTGCAGTGGTGTAATCATGGCTTACTGCAGCCTTGACCTCCTGGGCTCAAGCAATCCTCCCACCTCAGCCTCCCAAGTTGCTGGGTCTAAAGGTGCATGCTACCAGTCCCAGCTAATGTTTGTATGTTTTGTAGAAACATCATCTCCCTGTGTTACCCAGGCTGGTCTGAAACTCCTGGCTCAAGTGATCTGCACACCTCAGCCTCCCAAAGTGCTGGGATTATAGGTGTGAGCCATCGTGCCCAGTAATTTTGTTTAATTTTAATGTGTATATTGTATGCCATAAAATTCTTATGTTAAGGCTTGGTGTTACAAAATTAATGCAAACAATGAATTCAAAATCATACACTAATATCTCAAATTTGGAAATTTCACAAGTATTTTCCAGAATCACTGCATCATTAGAAGTACATACAGTCTCTTGTAATGTTAATGTCACGGTGCTTGAACACATGAATTTAAGAAGTGAAAAATCCCCATGGAAATTCACTTCATAAAACCAACATCCTGAAATGACCTACAGTTTTCCAGATCCTCTATCCAAATCCTCAGCAACTGAGCTCATTCTGAATGAAACTGCATGAATAGGATTACAAAAGAAATGTAATAGAAATCTGAAAAATAAGTAGTCAGTTTTTTGAAATGTAATTTTAAATAAGGCAGCCCAGTGAGGAGGCTCATAGGGGAAGTCAGTCTTTTACGAAGACTTCTCTCTCTTACGGGATAGATTATAATCAATTCAGATGATTTAGGAAATAAGACCTATAAACTCAGATATGATTGACAATAATCTGATGCTCCTATTTATTAATAATCTGTTTTGTCTTTAAATCATAGAGGCAGATTTAACTATAAATCTTACAAACCAAGATTTAAATAGAAACTGTAGATAGGAGAGCTTGCAGACATTCATTTAAAAAAAAAAAAAACTATCAGACCACATGATATGGAATGAATGAGGATGCCAAATGTAATAATGATGGTTATGATAATTGAGAAATTGTATATCTTAAAAATAGAAGTGTACACTTACAGAAATGATTTGGAAATGTTCAAAGCACCTAGATTAGAAATGAAGACAAGAAGAGTTAATGCTTTATTGGATTTATCTTATTTATAATTTCTCTTTGCAGTTAGATTGTCTCAGAACTTGTTGAACTATCTTCCTTTGATTTGATAGAAATACTTACTTGTCAAGGTTGAGTGACAGAAATTAATGAATATTATTGTCAAGTCTTAAAGGCAAAATTTTTGTGTAATTCTCTTTCCTAAAAAGTTAATAAAACTATCTTTCTGCTTAGTAAAAGAAATGAAACAAGAATTCAGGCTCAACTTAAAATAAAAATGTGGTTTAGGAGTGACATCGTAATACCACTTGGCATTTCTTAAGTGAGCCTGCTCTTTCTACACTGGATAAAAATAAAGAGAGAAAAGCATCTAAAACCCTATGACATCCCAAATGTGCCCATGAAAGCAGAAATTTTCTGGCTTGCATCTATGCGTTCTTTCCACTTTCCGTAGCCTCCCACGTTATAATGACTTATGCATGGAATTCAGAGACTTTATATTTTCTTTTGAGTGCAGAGTGAACGTCAACATGGAAAATGTGAAGGCTGACCACTTTTCAAGATGGCCACAGACCTTTGAGGGAACCAAATAGTATCCAAAAAGATACTTGGTCAGTCTGGGATACTAAAATTCTAGCACATGTCAATTTCACCAGTTTTTACAGGGTGGAAATATTTACCTCTCAGGCATATGTTTAGTCAGAATAGCTCGAAATTTTTGTTGGGGAGTCAAGGCCCTTTACAATAGAATAAAGAGATCCAAAATCAGCACAGCAGTTAATCTTGTTTATAGCATAAATCAATAACTCAACCCATGTTGTGTACTGACAGTTCTTCTGTGGAATAAAAACTAAAAGTGTCTGCTCTGTAAATGGGATTTTTCTTTTACAGTCCAATAATATAGTTTCATTGTGGGGCAAAATTTGGGTTAGTCATTTTTATAAGGTTGAGTTTCCACTGGTACTATTTCTTAACTTTAACTAAGCGTTTGAAGAATTCAAGGCAAAAGGTTGGATATCTGGTATGTGTTTGTATTCTGAGCTTGTCTTATGCATGATTTTCTTGTTTGCTTAAATTTTATGGCCAAATTCTAACAGAAATATGCAAACTAAACTTCTTATAAGCCAAACAGAATGAGACTGAAGTTTCTGAAGAATAGTCCCAATTGTCCTATAGTCATATCTTCCTTTATGTTCACTTGAATTCTTGCATAAAATATTTAGAGTTTACACATAGTAAAGTTATGTGGGAAGAAGGGATGAAGGTAGAATCTCATGATTCCATGAAGACAATGAAGTTTGTTGACTATCTCAGTCTGGGCCTCAGAAGCAGGACCCAGTTTGAAGCTAGGCTCACTTCCTACATGTATAACTTTAGTAAATTATTTAATTTCTCTTAAGCTTCAACAATACCAGCTTGCAAGCTAGTAGTAGCAGTAATAGGATGCATGTATAGATGGATCTGTCCTAAGGCATTGTAAATGGTATGCATTATGCTTTCTAATCAATGCATTGTGTGTTAATATGTGATAAACTGGATTATTCCATGTTTCTTAGTCACTCCCTGGAGTAACTACACACAGGTCATTTGGGTTCGGTGTTAGCTCTTTCACACACTAATACATTACACATGCTGTCTCTATAGCTCAAGTTTTGCATGAACAGTTCCCTGGTGGCTTTTGCTGTGATTCAAACCAAACAGTGAATAGATTTATTTAACAACTTGTGTTCACAAAAGTAAATCAGGAAAGCATGCCAGCTAGAACAACATGTTTCTTCCAGTGATTTTTATTAAGTATTGCATTTCACATATTTTCTTAATGGAGTTTTAAATGTTCAGTATTTATATCTTTATTCATTAGTGGACCAGTCCAATTGCCTTTAAAAGTGTTGCTGATGATTCTTATCAGAAATATTCAATGTAAAATTTCTTACTAATATTAGGCTGCTTCTTAAAGAAATAATGTTATTAAAGCTAATAAACAGAAGCTTTATAAAATCTCTTAATTTTGATAGCATAGATTAAGTCTTCTCTTTTCTAAGATATATTTTGACTTTAGAAATTTATCTGTGACTATATATATTTTTTAATTTTTAATAGGTGGTGAAATGACAGAACCCATTCCTTTCTTTGATTGGTGATTTTGAAATAATCTTTCATCAAGTTTCATCTCCTTTACCCTCATATGGAATATATCTCTATGTCTGTTGTTAAACTACGATGACATGTCTGTAGCTATCAGAAAGAGAAGCTGGGAAGAACATGTGACCCACTGGATGGGACAGCCTTTTAATTCTGATGATTATAACACAGCATGTCATCATGGACTTGTAGCTGACAGCTTGCAGGCAAGTATGGAAAAAGATGCAACTCTAAATGTGGACCGCAAAGAAAAGTGTGTTTCACTACCTGACTGCTGTCATGGATCAGAGCTGAGAGATTTTCCTGGGAGGCCAATGGGTCACCTGTCAAAGGATGTGGATGAAAATGACAGCCATGAAGGTGAAGATCAGTTTCTTTCCCTGGAAGCCAGCACAGAAACACTAGTGCATGTTTCTGATGAGGATACCAATTCTGATTTATGCCTTACAGATGATAAACAGGTTTTGAATACCCACGGGCATAAAACATCAGGGCAACATATGATCGAAGGAGCAGGCTCCTTAGAAAAGGCACTGCCCATCATAGAAAGTAACCAAGTTTCTTTTAACTCCTGGGGAATGGCTGGTAAAACTGAATTAGCACTGGTAAAAGAAAGTGGGGAGAGAAAAGTTACTGACTCTATAAATAAAAGCCTGGAGCTTTATAATGAAATAGGTTTAAGTGAAATAAAAGATGCACCCAAAGTAAATGTAGTTGATACTTTGAATGTGAAAGATATTGCACCTGAGAAACAATTGCTTAATTCTGCTGCAATTGCTCAGCAACGAAGGAAACCTGACTTCCCTAAAGATGAAAATGAAAGAAGCACCTGCAATGTAGTACAAGATGAGTTCTTGGATATTCCTTGTACAAACAGAGGACTGCCATTATTAAAAACAGATTTTGGAAGCTGCCTTCTGCAGCCTCCTTCCTGTCTCAATGGAATGTCAGCTGAAAATGGCCGGGAGAAGAGTGGTTTTTCACAACATCAAAACAAAAGTCCACCAAAGGTCAAGGCAGAAGATGGCATGCAGTGTTTACACTTAAAGGAGACCCTGGCCACCCAGGAACCCACAGATAACCAAGTCAGACTTCGTAAGAGAAAGGTAAGACGTATGCACAGATTCTCTGGCTTTTGAAATTTTGTAAATATCCTTGGATTCATCAGTTATCATTTTGCTTGGATTAAAAACATATGAAGATGGTTCTTTTGCCCTGTCATGCAGATGCATAATTCAAAGACTACCCACTTGGTCAAACCATCAAAATATGTAAAAATTAAAGAGCAATAATCTACCCATTTCACTAATAATATGTATCATGGTTTATGAATAATCTATTTCAGAATTGCGTTAAAAACAGGATTGGTATCCCTTTCTTTAGTTGGAATTAAATAGCCACCAGATAGCTCATAAACATGCAGTTCAAGGCATTCTGTAGAGTGATTTCTGATTTTTACAAAGAAAGTCATGGTACTGTTATAGCATTTATTTGGGCATATTTCTTTTTCTCTTCAAAAAGAGTATGTTTTCATAAGAAAAAAAAGTGGTATAAATCACATATTTAAAATAATCCCTTTACATATACAAAGGCAAAACTACTCCCACCCCCAAAATGCGCTGATGCCATTTTAAGTGATACCCTGGCATACTCACCATCAATAGATGTATCACAGTCTCTGTTTCTTGACACAACTGTGACTTAAATGTTGACCAGAAAGGGCTAATAACCGAAATTATGTTTTATGTTACAGCCCCTTTGAGTAATTCTAAAAATGCCATCCTCCCCTGCGAAGCTTCCAAGTGAGAGAAGCAAGGGCTCAGATGGTGCTACCTGAATTATGGTTTAGCAAGTGAACCCTTGACCAAAACCTGTCTTTTCTACAGAATTTCCCCACATTTCTCCAAAAACCGTAGTGAGTTATAGTCCTGATATAAGTCCAAGTACAGTTGCTTCTTCTATAAACCCCACATGGCCATTGGCATTGAAGAAAGCTTACAGTTTTGACACTGATATGCACCGATTAAAACATATATCCTTGCCCCTCTCTTGAGATATTCATCCATAACTGCAATTCTCCTAAACACAAAACTAATGTTCTTTGTTCTGTTCAACTGGGGCTATCTACCATGAGAAAAAAATCTCCTACTTTCTTTGTAGTGAAGAAATCTGGTTTTCATAGACTGTGGTTTTGCTAACAAACTAGTTCAGTAATGTGTTGTGAGTTAGTTTAAATGAAGTCAAAGACTTTACAGCAAAAATCAGTGTCCACAAGCTATATGCCAACAGAGCATTTTGTGCTTCTGGCAGACTCTCCCTTCCTTACATAAGTTTTATGAAAATGTTAATGCTCTATAAAGTTGTTATGATTAAAACGATTAGGTCACTCTTTCAAAAACTTTCATATATCCTATCAAATCTGTTTGAGGGGATGCTATAATCTCATTAGACAGTATTAACTGACCTATGGCATAGCTCCCTAAAATAAAACAAACTCCGCCCAACTGCCAATGGAAACATTAAACATTCCAGAAACATATACTCACCACTTGAACATTTATATCAATACTAAGAATGCTGGAAAGAATTTACTCTTGGACGTGTCACTATAGCGTGGTTGCCTTTTGAGAGTTATAATTATATCTCATTTACAAGTTCGAATTTAAATATTCTATTTTAAGCATTCTGTCATGCTAAAGTGTTGTGACATTGTCTGATGGAATATTTTCTTTAACTCTACAACCCATTTAGGATGCCTTCTAATAAATAGATTAAATGAAAAATTTTAGGTTGGGAATTTACCCTAGAAAACTACGGTTATGGGAGAAGTCCTTAGAACTAAAATGTATAAGAATTTTTGTTTTATGCATTCTTGGATGAGTGTTAAAATACTGTGGAATTGGCAATTCGTCATTTTTAGAAATTTACCAGAAGAAACAATAGAGAATATTCATAGAAAGATACATACAGAGGTGTTCATCATTATACTGCATGTTACTGAAAGAAAAACGAAACAGTCTACATTTGCATCAATAAAGAATTTGTTTAGGCCGGGCGCGGTGGCTCACGCCTGTAATCCCAGCATTTTGGGAGGCGGAGGCAGGTGGATCACGAGGTCAGGAGATAGAGACCATCCTGGCTAACACGGTGAAACCCTATCTCTACTAAAAATACAAAAAATTAGCCAGGTGTGGTGGCAGGTGCCTTTAGTCCCAGCTACTCAGGAGGCTGAGGCAGGAGAATGGCCTGAACCCTGGAGGCGGAGCTTGCAGTGAGCCCCACTGCATTCCAGTCTGGGCGACAGAGCAAGACTCCATCTGAAAAAAAGAAAAAAAAGAAAGAAAAGAAATGGTCTAAGAATTTGTTTATTATTTATCTTGTATGGAATACTGTGCTGCCATTAAAAAGATGGAGTGAGATCCAAGCACACTAACTTAAAGAGGTTCATGATATAGTATATCTGAAAAACAACAGTAGCAGACTAATATGTATAGATAGCCAAACCTTAATGTCAACATGTGTGTGTGTGTGTGTGCATGTGGGTGTGTGTGTGTATATATACGTATGTGTGAATGCAGACAGTAGTATAAACCTCTCTGTATGACTGAATAATATGTGAAATCCTGGCTAAATAGGCACAAAATTGTTAACAGCAATTACATTGGATGAGTGGAATTAAAAGAGCAGAGGGAGGGGTTTTCATTTTTTACCCCATATAATTTTTGTAAAAGATCACAGAATTATGTATGAAATGCATACACTGAACAGAAACACACCAAAAAATAATATTTGATGTATAAACTGAGGCATTTTCTGCATGGCACAAAACAACCTTTTATTTGCATTATTACTATGATTCTTACTGCTTTTATAAATTATAAACAAATATTTATAAAGTTTTTCACACTATTGACAAGAGTTCTAATCAACTAGTTGATGTCTAATACTAGTGCAACTAGTTTAGAAGAAATACGTTTTTTGGAGGCACACGTGTGCCACATTTTCATGTCTGTAGGGAATGTGATGCCAAATGGTCAAGTGGTAGAAACAGTCTGCTAATTGTCTATATATTTAAAACTGTCAGCCATAGTAATACCTGTAAGATAAGAACTTGGAAAAGTGAAATCGTATAAAGGCTAATATCATTTTAGTTATGGAATTGTAATCAGCTCATTATCTGATAATCACGTGAGTGAATCAAATCCTTCAATAAATTTGTGCACATCAATTTCTTTTGTCAAGATAACATCAAGGTTCTAAGACTTGAAGAAAAAAAATAAAAGAGCTTATAAGGGTGATCTCCAAAATGTACTGAAATAGTGCTCTAGAGATATCATTGTGCTTTTGATATAAATTATCATTTCTTGAAACCCACAAATCTTGGCAGGCATTCATCATTTTCCAAAGCTTAGTGTTACTTAGTTTCTGATGATATTTCTGACTATCAGAGTTTAGTCACACATGTATTTATTAGAAGTCTCCGTTGGAGGGGATTACATTTGTAGTATATGTACTACAAGTATATACCTATGTTTGTAGTATATATGTAGTATACAGGGGATTACAAATATTGACCTTTTAAGCCAATAATTCCTCTAAATAGGATGAAATATATAATGAAATTGAAGCCACTGATATCAAAGGAAGACCAAATGAATCGTGAGCAAATGTTAGAGAATGTGCCATAAGGTTGGGTGACATATGACCAGCACTCACAGGGCCTGGCTGGTCTCTGGGGTGAGGCGGCTGGTTAAAAGCAATTCTGAGACAAATTCCAAAGTAGTCTGGAGGAGGGAGACAGTCTAAGAAGTGGTCTCTTTAAGCCAGACGAGATGTGAAGATGGAAAACATTTAGGGAAAGACTTGAGGTTAGACATTTTTTCTTAAAGAAGTGGTTTACTAATTAGAGAGAGTCCAGAATTCAGTCTTCTGTAAAGACTACTCAAACAGTTCTGAATTTTTTGAATAACCATAATAATTATATAAATGTCTGAACATATGTTTATTTGCTCACATAAGAAATAATCCATATTACAAAGCAAAATAAACTCCAATAAAGATGCAAAGATAATGTGAACTATAAGAAGACACCTAATTCTACATTCCAACAAAAACCTCATATTACAACAACAAATTAAATGAATGTTAGGCTCTTAGTTTATCCCTCAGGTTTGTGTGTGTTTGTTTATTTCTTGGAGATGGAGTCTTGCTTCCTCACTCCGGCTGGAGTACAGTGGTGTGATCTCCACCCACTGCAACATCTGCCTCCTAGGTTCAAACAATTCTCCTGCCTCAGCCCCCTTAGTAGCTGGGATTACAGGCATGTACCCCCACATCCGGCTAGTTTTTATATTTTTAGTAGAGATGGGGTTTCACCATGTTGTCCAGGCTGGTCTCAAACTCCTGACCTCAGGTGATCCACCTGCCTCAGCCTCTCAAAGTGCTGGGATTACAGGTGTGAGCCAATGTGCCTGGCCTGTATCTCAGTATTAATTAGGCTATAGATTTGTCTGCTATCTCTGAAAACATAATAGTGGTTCAAGTGACATATTTCTCTCACACACATACAATAGGGATAAGAAGTTCTGAACCAATATATAGGCTCTGAGCCTTGAGAATCCACACCCCTTTTATCTACCCTCTCTGCTGTCTTGAGTCCTTATCTATATTCAAGTCAGTGGGAAGGCAAAAGGGTACAGGGGTAATCACACCCGTGTATACAGGCAGTGCCCAAGTCATGGGCTTCACTGCAATTTCATGGGCTAGAATTTAGTTTCATAGGCACACCTAGCAATAAGGGAACTGACCATTGGAATCTGCATTCTGGACAAGCAGATTATGTTCACTAAAAGTTCTATTATGTTCACTAAAAGAACATATGTTCGCTAAAAGTTCTATTATCAAAGAAGTATGGGACAATTTATATTGAGAGATAACTCATAACATAAATATTGAGGAATAATGCTCTAACATAAATATATTCCAATATATCGTGACATGTTGTGAAAGAAATAACCAAGCTGCATATATGTTCTGTGGTATTCTGTATAAATACTAGGTGCTTTAATTTCACACAACAGAATACTTTTCCTCATTATGAAACTATTTGATATATTAAGTGATGTTTATCAAATGATATATCATTTCTTACAGAAAAACTGTCCAGGAATAAAACATTATATTATACATACTGTACTTTAAATCTCTGGAAAATATAATACATCGTCTATGATTGACAAAAATCAAATATTTTCTCCTTATTCTATATTTAAAATATGCAAACATTTGGTAAAAGGACACCCATACCGGAAATGATATTCTCTTTCCTTTCTATCCCCTAAATGCCAATGGGGGAGATTTGTAACAAGGGGAGGATAACATTGACCAATGGGTGACATAAAGAAGATAGTAAATTGTGCAGAAAACAGAATGAACAAAAGTAGGAGGCTGGCTGGGACAATATAAAAGGAAAGGAACCATTCTAAACAAATAAGTTCTATTGTTCTATACCTCTTTACATTGTAAAGAGGTATAGAATGTATTATAATTATATTTAACAATATAACAAGTATTGTAACTATAGTTAACAATAATAAATAGTTTCAAATAGCTAGAAGAAGGATATTGAATGTTCCCAGCACATACGTTCTCAGACATGATCAATGTTTGGAATGCTGGCTCTAATATTGTATATATCACAACATCATCTATATGCCCCATAAGTTTATAAACAATGTTTATGTATCAACTGAAAATTTTTAAATTCAAAAAATAAAGATTAAAACAAGAAATGAAAACCTAAAAGATAGTTAAGCCAAGGCTCTGGGCTAATGTAGCAAGATATGTGGAATGAAAGCAAGGACAATGAAGGAATTAGCTTATGAATAAGCTTAGTATGAGCCGACAAGGAGGGAAGGAATGTAAAGCGGGGTAGGTGTATATATAGCTCTGCAGATAAATTCATAATAACAGTATTATTTTACACCAAGCTTGCGCTGGTTTTAATGACGCAGGCCTGTTGAGCAGATTGCGCTTTCTAAATCCCCTTGTTTTGACACTCGTTTCCCTAGGTTAAAGATTGGAGCTGGCAGTGAAAGCTTATTTCCAAGCGGTTAGTTGGTGTGTAAATTCATAACAAGTTCTTGTGACAGTTCTTATCCAACATACTCTTAGTGAGTTTTGTGTCCCAGGTAAAGCTAATAGCTTTGTAAATAACTTGTTTTGTACTTCACTGGGCCACGGAAAACTATCAAATAATTTCATGCCATTTAAACTGGTTTTTGCCTTATAAATAACCAGAAAGCCAAAAATGTATTTGCAGACATTTGGGGCTCAAATACATTATCTCATGACAAATAAATATAAGTCTAAAACCAACTCAAAATGCAAAAACATTTAATTGTAAGATAAAGGAAAACACTAGGTATAGCGTCTGTTAAAATCAATCCATAATAAACATTGAGCATTTTCAGTATCCCAGGTGCTATTCTATGCGCTCGGTCCATCACCATGAGCCAGGTAGCAGAGTTTATTCCATTGCAAAGCATCTAGTCACTGAAATCCCACTGGAGATGCCAAGTAGGGCTTCTGTTTGACTGACATATAAGGCTGGCACTGAAGAGAGGGGAGAGTAGTGAGAGAGGTGGAGGGAGAGGAAAAATAGAGAGAGAGAGAGACAGAGAGAGTAAGTGATAGAAAAAAAGGACAGGCTAAAATAGGATAGCAAAAGTAGCACTGGTCATTTGTAAAGAAAAAAAATAAAGTCTTTGACAAAAAAGAAATATGTAGCAGGCTGGAATCAGATTCAATTTCAACAGGATGATGTGGTTATCACAAGCAGGAATTTTACAGAGAGACAAGGAACATGAACTTGACTCCAGGGATTATAGAGCTGATGGAGCTAAATCATTGCTATTTTTTTACATCAGGTATTCTGATGACGACAGTCAGCCTTATGGACTTTATCTCCAATAGGCTAGAGGTGGAACCCTCATATAAGCTCATATTTCAAGATCCTCAAATGATTGACTTTGGGGGGTGTTCACTTTCCCCAGTTTTCTCTGTCAAGTTAGTTGCTCAATTCTCTCTATATCCACAGAAGACATATTACGGACATGAGGTATATCATCCTATTAAAATCCTATGTATAATGTATAATAAACAAATTCATTGGAATCCAACTGATTCCACCATTGCTAACTAAAATGTAGCTCACTGAGCGCAATTATTCAACCTTGTGTCCACAGCGCTTAGAACCTGTTCATAGATGCTACAAATAATGAATGCCTTTGTTGTAGTAAGATATTTATTTTCAGAGGATAATGCCAAGCGTCAGGAACCCAAATTACAAAGATGCAGAACTTAAGTCATACAACCACCACCACTGGCCGCATATCCCCTCTTTGTTCTGCCTGCTCGTTCCGTGCTAAATCAGGACATAAGGGAAGAAGAGGGACAAGGGAATCATGTAAAATCTGGATCTCTGAGGAGACCTTCAAGACTGAGATCATTATTATTCTGTGCCTCAAAAGAACTCATTAATCATAACTAATTAGTCAATAGCAAACTATGAGTAGTAAATGTTATTTTGAAGATACTTAGTTGCATCCAGAGAGGAGTGGACAAGGATGAGTGTAGAAAAGGAAAATGTTAGCATATCCATTCATGTTTATTTTAATTTACCATTTAATTTTATGTATATTCTTTAACATAGATATTAATATAAAAGTGTATGTGTTACTGTTGATAAGTAAGTAACATAAACATGCTTGCAAAGGAGTCCATGTCAAAAATGTCAGGAGGCCACCAGTCTAGAAATTCCATAACTTTTCTGATTAATGTCACTACGAGGAAGTTGGGGATGGAGTGGAGGGAAGATGACAGGAAGAATAGAATAAAAGATTGAAAGACAAATGATTGGGGAGGTTGAGAAGCATTTGTTTAGAGAGTGTCAAACACTGACAAATTCTTTTTTAATTTTAATTGTGCAAATGACATAAAGTTGCCAGATTTGCTGCCAGATGCCTTTAAGGCAACATATATATATTATTAAATATATTATGTTCAAATTTAATTGCCCTCATTCAGAATATATATATATTCTGAATTTATATGTGTGTGTGTGTGTGTGCACGTGCACACGCATATATATATATTTATATAAATTCTGAATGAGGGTCATTAAAACTGAACATTCCTTGTTCCAGATATTATTGGGGGAAAAAAAGTAGTTATGATGTATGAGGGGCCTCTGATCCAATCAGTGACTTGGACCAAAATTGCACATTTACATTTAGTTGTTAATAGGATCATGAATGAGTTCCCATTAGCCCAACATCAGCTTTTATTGGAGCAAGAATTAATACACTTTTATGATGTTATTTTAAATAATGAATGGTTATTTCAGAGCCAGTTGTGCATTGGAGGCTATCATAATAGTGAAACTGATTTAGTTTTGTTCCTCATGGATTTCTGTTACTATAAACCGTGACGAATTTATTAATCTTTTAATACCAAAAAACCACCATAGGTTTTGGCTGCCTCCCTCGAAGAAATGCCAATATCCACACAAGTTGGGGCAACTCACATAACCTATGTAACAGATCCCTACCTCTTATCTGGGCACCAGACACAATGGTGCCCACAGGATCTGTTTGTTTTCTGGCTCATGTTCTTACAAATAATGTACTTATCCCTTGCTGCCAACAAGATCTCTATTCCACAGATAATTTTCTAGCTGTGAAGAAAATTATAATGCTATTTTAAAGATAACTTCACCAATTTCAAAGGAAACACAAGCAACTGGGAAAAATAAACTTTTACTCGTTTCTTAGTTCTAGTTCTATATTGACATAGGAATAAAACTAGTGATTAATGAACCTCTTCAATTTTTTTAGCTTCTATTTTTTGAGCCAATGAAACTTCAAAAGGGTTTACAGCTTTTTATGCACATTAAAAATTAACCCAGAGGTTTTTGAAAATATTGAAATAGCATCATTATTTGGTCTAGAAAATGAATGGTTTGGTCTGAGCTTGATTTTCCAGCCAAGAGAGTAAGCTGTGATGAGGAAAACAGCACAACCTAAAGTGGGGGATGTTATTTAACCTTTGTGAGCCTTTCATGCCCCTGGAAAATGGAGAGAACAGTCTCGGCCTTACAAGGTTGTTAGGAACATTAAGTAAAATGGAAAGTCTGATTAAGCATCTACATAGTACAGCACCTAGAACAATGGTATTTTCTAACCAGAATTGGAGATGATGATCTGACAGCCAAACAATTGAAGTGCAGAATTATTATATCTGAAAATAGCAAATTCTAGTAGAATCTATATTCACAGCATATATAACCAGCCAGTGTAAGTAGCTTCTTCAGTGGGAAATTTCTGGAGTCCTGCACTGCCCAGGGTTAAGTGTCCACAGATTCTTCACTATGCCTAGAACAAAATAAAGAAGCCAACAGCCTCTGAAGCCAAACTGCCTGGGTTTCAGTCCTGCTTCCCTCACACGTATCTTTCTAATCTTAAAAATTATTTAATCTCTCTATGGTACAGTTTTTTTTTTCATTTGTGTAACAGGATTCTTCATCTGTTGTTATAAAGATTAAATGAGTTAATATATACAAAGTAGTTAAAGTATCTGTGAACACACAGTAAACACCTTGTGACTTCAGCTATTATTAATAGTAGCAGCATTTTTTGTTTGTTTGTTTGTGTGTTTTAGTAAATTTCACTAATTATAGATCTGAGAGTTTCTTAGAAAAATCTCGGGGCTAGGGGCAGGGACTGACAAATTTTGAGAGAGAATTGAGAAGGTATGTCAACTCACATGGACATCTGAGATATCAAATTTTATTATTAAATGGTAGAGCCAGCCAGGCACAGTGGCTCACGCCTGTGATCCCAGCACTTTGGGAGGCCAAGGCGGGTAGATCACCCTGAGGTCAGGAGTTCAACCCCAGCCTGACCAATATGATGAAACCCTGTCTCTACTAAAAATATAAAAATTAGCCAGGCATGGTGGCATGCACCTGTAATCCTAGTTGCTCGGGAGACTGAGACAGGAGAGTCACTTGAACTCAGGAGGCAGAGGTTGCAGTGAGTCAAGATTACGCCATTGCACTCCAGCCTGGGCAACAAGAGCAAAACTGCATCTCAAAAAAAAAAAAAAAAAAAAAAAAAAAAAAGGAAGCCTACAATATTCATTCATTGGCTAAATAAACATTTATTATCTTCTCTTTCCCATGTACTTTGCTATGTGTGGTGTAGAATATGAATAAGAATATATATGCCTTCTTACCTAAAGGTGTTTACACATTAGTAGGGATAATGTAACACACAAATAACTAACTTTCATATTAAGTGTAATTAACTTCAGTAAGTTTTGAACTAGAAGTACAATTATATCATAATTAGGTTCCAACATAATTAAAGCTAGAAAGTATTCAGATCTCCAGAGATCGGGCTAAGGGAGGATCCCTTTCCAGATGGGGAGGTCAGAAAAGGCTTCCCTCAGATGGTGTCTGGGCTGAGTTTTGAAGGATACACTAGATTTTGCACTTGTGGGAATAAATGAGGGAAAGGGATCTCTTTGAAGCATTTTAACTGTTCTGTTTTCTCTTTCTGTCTTCAAACTTCTATTTTTTAGCTAAGTAATTTCTGGGCTCACCATATTTTTAAAAATTATCTAGATTTCAATATACTAATGAGTCCTGAAAATGATGCTGACTTGATAGCTATGTTAATTTGCTCCCTAGCTAGTATTTGATTAATTAATAAAAAAGCTAAATGAAGATTGTGGAAATGTGCTTCTTGACTAAGACATTAACAGGAGATATATTAACAAAATGGTTCAACTATGAAATAATAATATTAGGTATTCATTCCCACTAACTCTCAATTCCCTCAGTGATACATAAGAATCATGGACGGAATGTTTTTAATACATTATTTTATATAGTTTTGACCAGTTATAACAAGGTGATTTATCAACATAATTGACTGAATGCATGAGAAGTAAAAAGGCATGAGAGTAATTCCTTGTTCATTAAAACTTCAATGCTTATTATGTTTTATATTCTACTCACTTACTGGCCTTAGGCATAATTAGAAATTTTCTGTAGTATCACTTTGAAGAGATACCCAAAGGTATTTTAGTCAGAGTGTAAAGCAGACAAGAAATGTACTTCATAAATAATCTGATAAAATATAAAATTTCAATGGTCACCTTCTTTAAGTGTAAAACAAGAGATTTTCAGGCCAGGTGTAGTGGATCACACCTTAATTCCAGCACTTTGGGAGGCTGAGGCGGGTGGATCACAAGGTCAGGAGCTCAAGACCAGCCTGGCCAAGACGGTGAAACTCTGTCTCTACTAAAGATACAAAAATTAGCTGGGCATGGTGGTGGGCACCTGTCATCCCAGCAAATCAGGAGGCTGAGGCAGAGAATTGCTTGAACCCAGGAGGCGGGGATTGCAGTGAGCTGAGATCACACCATTGCACTCCAGCCTGGGCTACAGAGTGAGACTCTGTCTCAAAAATTTAAAAAAAAATGAATAAATAAAAAAAAGAAGAATAAATTTCTAACTCTAAGAACAGAAAATAGGAGCCTGCAGACCCTGTGAGTTCAGCAACTGTGCTGTTCATCTTCTCTTGTTATGGGACAAACTTTGAGTGGGAAAAATTAGTGCTGAGGTTCAGTGTACTAAGACTCAATTTTTACCATTATTGTATAAAGAATGAATGTCAATTTAGGGCACAAAATTCATTGGTGAATTTCTGAATGAGATAAACTTTTTCTTAAGAGAATTATAACATGTAGATAGCCCAAACCTATGGCAGGAATATTAAGAATAAAGTAAATTTACTTAGCAAAAATATTATGGATGTCCATTCATTTTCAGTATCTGTCATAATCATGCACAAATGGAAATGCAATATTTTGCCTCTTGCAAAAGTATACTCATTATTGAAACCTGGAGTAGAAGAGGTGACAAGCACAAAAGAACCAAGTGGTCACTACCACAGGGACGACATTAGTAAGTCGACTAATTGTGCTCTGATCTCACGTTTCCAAAGGAATTTCAAAAGGAAGCCACAGCAGGCTTCCCTTAGAGGGCCTGTGGATAATTTGCCTCACCCCATCCACAAAAGCACAGGGAAATGGGACTTTGAGTCAATATCACAGCTGACCAGTGCCTACATTAAGAAACAATCTGCCAAGTTCTTGTGTACAGAATGATTATTTCTCACCCTATGTATCTGCTGTTGTGTAGTTGGGACTTTAATTTCCAATCCATTCATCTATCACATCCCTTGCATTTTGCCTTTGTTTTGTTGTAGGATAACCACAAGATCTTGAATATCCTGTCCTATGTTCATTTATCCAACAAGCAAGTAATTGCTCAGTTGACTAGACCATGCGAAGTGTCATCTTACAAACAAATATGGATGAAAGACCCAGAATTTGCATTTCATAGATTCATGGAATGTTTCCATTGGAAAAAACTAAATACCCTTGCATTTCATTTGAAGTAAAATAATGTGTGGGTATTGACAAGATCAAGGAGCTGTAACTTAGAATGTTAATAGTGGTATGTCATTGTACCAATGTGAAGTTTCTGCCCCACGGAGAAAATGCTGAGTTGAACATTATTATGGAAACTCTATAATTTAAAAGTAATCAGAAAGAATTGGCCAACATCGAAATGTAACACAAACCTAATATTAAGGTTTTTTTAAAAAATGATGAAAGGAAGTATTTTATGCCTCTTTCAGACATTTCTCTACTTTGTGCGCAGGGAGAAAAAAACATCTGAGAATTTAACTGCCATTTCAGGCATGTGCTGACAAAAACATAAAATGAATTTTTTAAAGCAAAATGGAATGGAGTCTAAAATGAGCTTTGTTTTTTTTCTATGTTCTCCTGGTTTCTACTTTTGTAATAAAAATGTGCTTTTTCCTGAGGCATGGATTTTCATTTGATTCGATTATTCTGTACTCCTTCCCCATGGTCAACATACACTTTTATCATAAATGTGATCTCTGTCCACTTAAAAGTTACAAAGTGCTTTCTCTCAGATGTTCACAGTGTTTGGATTGAGGCATGATAAATTTTAAACAAGCTGAAAAGTATTTCAAACAAGTCCCATGCCATGAGCAATTGTCAAGAGGGCAGAGGATAAAGGAAGTTAGCTAGCAGATTTCTGTATACTCTTCATGCAAATTTTTCTTTTAAACATGTCAGTGATCACATAAAGCACTAAATTTTTACACTTAAAATTCTGCTTAGACTAGAAACAAAAAGCATGCTAAGTTGTGCATCAGCCTTTCCTGGGCAACTTAAAATGGAAATAAATCTATTTTTGACATTTCTTACCCAATGGTTATTGGAATCCTAAATCTTCAAGCCTGACCATTGAGATAATGTATCTTCTGATAGAGAATAAATGAACAATAGTTTTGTGGGTTATGTGAAGTCTGTAGATTACGAGATTTAATTTCTAACTTTCACATATGTCTTTCCATTTTTAAGAGGACCAGATTTACTCAGGGGATGTCAATAGATACATTACTACATTGATACAGTGAGTGATGCATACAAACTGCTGTCCAAGATTTGCACCTCTAGTATTCCTTTCTAAAAGCATGGCTGTGCAATGCCAAGCTAGAGTTCCAGTTATTGCACAGAATGTCATGGCAAAATGTGGTGTACATAAGGTCATTCGAGATAGCAGAAAATAGTGTAGGGTGGCATGTAGCAACAAGAAGTGCATGTTCAGACAAGGACGATGCTACTGTCTCTTTTCAAACTATATTGAAGTCATTTTAAACCTATTGTTTGTTTATAATGAGAGAATAAAACTGAATATTGTGGCTAACAAAAATGGCTACACTATGGTTTTCTATACAGCATCAGGACTTGGGAAAGAAAAATAAAAGTCAGTCTCTATGTAGGAGAAAATAGTAGAAGTGTGTTAATAGAATTCCAAAATCCTTGCTATTAAAAGAGAGTATAAAGGGGCTACAAAGCCATGTTTAAAGTACCAAAGATTTAAAATAGCCACCACACTTAAGGTGAATCATAACGTTGTCTAGGGGTTTTTATTGTTGTTCTGTGTTTAAAATCCTGGAGAGCTGTACTTGACATAGCATTTTCAAGTAGTGGGTACCATTTCAACCACTTCATAAGTGCTTAATTCTGGAAGAATTATTAGCAAATAAGCAAATATTTTGTCCTAAGTTTTCTGGTCCAACCACTGTGAGACTCACAGTAATCTCTCTTCTGCTTACTGGTCATAGCGCACATCCCTGTCATGGCCAGTAGGTACCCAGGTGAGAAGGACCAGATGGACTTTTTCTGTATGTACAACAGATGGCCTTGAGGGACTGTTTATGTTCAAAGTGACATATTTACCTTCCCCACTGTTGCTGCCATTAGTTCCTTCTGGGCAGAATTTCATTTCCACTCTGATAACACTCTTCTGCATTTTAACAAGGATGCTGTGAAACTATGAAACCAAGAAAACTAAACAGATACGTAGAATCAAGAGTGAGTTGTAAGCAATATTCATCACTCATGTGTTCAGTTCCATCCTTCCCTTAAGGAAGGAGTTTAAAAGCCAATTTACTTTGAAGCAAAGCAAATTAAAGTATATCCATCGCTCCAAAAACTAAAGAAAATCAGTCCAGGCATACAAGCCTTATTTCAGAAATTAAAAATGTTTATTGAGAACGGCTGCTAGATTCATATTGTTATCTGTCCGTATGTACCTGTGAGCTAGTCATAGGTAGAGAAAGTTAAGCTGAAAAACAGAGATTGAGAATGAATCTTCACTTTAGAAACACTGTAAAAATGGACCTGCAAGTTTAGTCTTATTTAACAATTCTAATTAATTCGAATTTTATATCCTCATGATCTCTCAGACCCATTTCCTTTACTCTTTACCATCTTTTCCTCAAATTACTGCTACATTTTCTTAACCGGCCTCTTGGCCTTTGGTCCTAACCCTTTCCAATCCATATTCCACACTGCAGCTCAGATTGTCTTTATTATTTGTTTTTTTATTTTGAGACGGAGTCTCACTCTGTTGCCCAGGTTGGAGTGCAATGGCGTGATCTCGGTTCACTGCAACCTCCGCCTCCCAGGTTCAAGCAATTTTCTTGCCTCAGCCTCCCTGGTAGCTAGGACTACAGGTGATGCTACTACACCTGGCTTTTTTTTTTTTTTTTGTACTTTTAGTAGAGATTGGGTTTCACCCTGTTGGCCAGGCTGTTCTCGAACTCCTGACCTCAAGTGATCCACCAGCCTCAGCCTCCCAAAATGCTGGGATTACAGGTGTGAGCCACCATACGCTGCCCCAGACTATCTTCAAACAATGCAGATCTGTACTTCTCCCTTCTATCGCTTCAAAATTCCAATATTGAAGACATGGTTTTCCAGGATAGTCACAATCTGGGCCCTGTTCACCTATGCCATCTCATCTCGAGCTTCTCCTCATTCCACACTTTACAGCAAACTTAAACTTCTTCCAGTTACCTCTCACACACACTCTCTCCCTGAAAGCTCTCCCAGCTCACCTCCCTGCCCTTGCCTAACTGGTTTTTCGGTCATTCAAGTTTCTTCTTACATGACACTTCACTTAAAATGTCTTCCCTGAAACCCTCAAAAACTGAATTGGGGCCGCCTTCTAGGTGTCTCTGTGCATCCTGCAATTACGTGCCCTACCACAGCACCTGTCACACTGGATTGGAATCATCTATTCACTTACTCATACTGTCGTGATTGAACTGTGACCCCTCAAATGGTACATGCATGTTGTAACCCCTGGAACCTGCAAATACGATCTTGCTTGGAAAAAGGGTTCTTTGCAAATGTAATCAAGTTAGGGATCTCAAGGTGAGATCATTCTGGATATCCCAGGTGCACCCTCAATCTAATGACTAGCGTCCTTATAAGAGAGAGAAGAGGAGCAGACATGGACACACAGAGAAGGCCATGTGAAAAACAGAAGCAGAGATTGGACCAATGCAACTGTAAATAGATGAGTGTCAGAAGCCACTAGAAGCCGGAAGAGGGAAGGAAAGATTCTGCCCTAGAGCCTTCTGAGAAAAGCACAGCCCTGCCAACATACTTTGACTTCTCACCCCTAGAATTGTGAAAAAAAATTCCTGTTGTTTTAGAACAGTTAAGTTTGTAGTGATTTGTTAGAGCAGCCTCAGGAAACTAGTATACAACCCTACAATTCAAACTGTAAATTCCTTGAAGACAGGGACCATCACACTCATTACTTAGTCACCATCCTCTCCTTAGCGCCTAGCATGTGCCTGGTGTACAGCATGCATTTATTAAATTTCTATTGAATGAGTGATTGAGTGAGGACAAGCACAGCACTTCAAGCATTATCTTATGTCACAATAATCATTAATCCTATTCTTTCACTGTCTCTCTATTCCAATTAAATTGCGTAATCACCTCAGGCCATATTGACTCATCTTAAGTTCTACCCAATATCTCTCAAGAAATGCTAATAAAAGGTAACATGACCTATAGTTAATTTTGCATTTTTTGTATGTTTTGTGCTTATTTTTTTTTGTATGTAATGCTTACGTTTTGCGCCAAGCCTTCTCTGTGTGTCCTTGTCTGCTCCTCTTCTGTCTCTCATAAGGACGCTTGTCATTAGATGGAACTCAAGTGCTCCAGCTGCCTCAGCCTCAGAAAGTGCTGGGATTACAGGAGTGAGCGACTGCGCCCAGCCTATTTGTTGATTTATTCGTTTTTAATATTTATTTAGTTAAATTTATTGTCTTTCCATTTCAAAAGCATAGAGAGTCATGATCTCACATATCAATTTCCTTTATTCTCTACCATTTTTTCCACAAATTACTGCTACATTTTCTTAACTGGCCTCTTGGCCTTTGGTCCTAACCCCTTTCAATCCATATTCTATACTGAAGCTCAGATTATCTTTACTTACTTACATATTTATTTATTTATTTATTTTGAGACAAAGTCTCGCTCTGTAGCCCAGGCTAGAGTACATGGCGTGATCTCAGCTCACTGTAACCTCTGCCTCCCAGGTTCAAGCGATTCTCCTGCCTCAGCCCCCCAGTAGCTGGAATAAAATACAATGCTACCATGCCTGGCAATTTTTTTTTATTCTTTTAGTAGAGATTGGGTTTCACCCAATTCTTTTAGTAGAGATTGAGTTTCACCCTCCTGGTCAGGCTGGTCTCAAACTCCTAACCTCAAGTGATCCCCTTGGTCCATCTCTCTTCTCCTTCCTACTTTGTATCTTAATTTTTGTTGGTTGTATAAATTTTGCATTTTTATGATTTTAGCGTATGTATTCTATCTAATGACTGTTACCATTCTGTGGTTCATCTGTAGGATAAAGATTCAATCTTTATGATACATAAATATTCACTCCAGAACAAAGCAGTGAAATTGGGCCCACAGGAAGCCGATATAGCCTCTATCTTTAACAGGGAGATCAACCAGGCAGGCATCAAGTTCTAACATATTTTCTTTTAAGTTCCTTCTATTTTGTTCCTGTTTTCTATGCTACACACCTTTCCCATGTCCATGTTCTTTATCTTTCTTATATTCTTATTTTTCTGGCTTACATTTCTCCCTGAATAACTTAATCACATTGTTGTGCATATATTTTTAAGCTCTTGTGGGTCCTTATTTGGCTCATATTTTAACCAACAGTCAAAGAAATTTAACCCTCTATGCTCTATTTTTCCCTTGAGAAACTTGATGACATTTCTCAACTCTCCTGTGACCCAGTGTTTTATATTAGAAGATCTACATGTCACACTGGTGCCTGTCTTTTGTAAATAAGTTGTTTTGTTTGCTTTTGAGACACGGTTTTGCTCTGGCACCCAGGTTGGGCTGCAAGTGGCATGATCATAGCTCACGGCAGCCCCAATCTCCTGGCCTCAAGTGATCCTCGTGCCTCAGGCTTGGTGGTGCCTTGGTGCTAGTGAGTGAGTTCTTGTGAGCTCTGACCATTTAAAAGTATGTGGCACCTCCACCCACTCCCCTCTCCCTCTCACTCACTCTTGCTTTCATCGTGTGATGTGCCTGCTCCCCCTTCGCTTTCCACCATCATTGTAAGCTTCCTAAGGCCTCCCTAGAAGCTGAGCAGATGCCTGTACCATGCTTCCTGTATAACCTGAAGAACCATAAGCCAATTAAACCTCTCTTCTTTGTAAATTACCCAGTCTCAGGTATTTAGAGCAATGCAAGAACAACCTAATACACGGACTGTGTTCTCTGCCTGGTTTTCCCTAGTACCATGTTCATGTTCTACAAATGTAATATTCTCTCAAATCTCTCTGAAAATACTAATTACAGGGATTCTCTTAGAGGTTTTCTAATATGTTATTGGTATTACTAGAATCATGTCTTTTTGTGTAGCAGTCTGTTTCTCTACCATTGATTTTTTTCTAACGATTTAGTGATCTTGGTTGATCTTTCCTAGTTATGACTAAAGAAAATTGGTTGGGTGATTAGATATGATTTCTCCATGATTGGTGTAGGAATATGTTATTTATGTGTCTTCTTTTCTCGTCTCCACCCCATCCAAATCCTCATCTCAGCATGTGGAGGTGATATAATAAATTTGTTGCCATCTCTCTGGATCTAGTATTTTCTCTTATACAAGCTCATTCTACACAGTCTAATCAGATTTAATCTTCCTAAGAAAGCATCATCACTGGATTATTTCCTTTCATAAAAGCACTAACCTACATCTTGGTTTTTTATCAGATGAAGATCATATTTCCCAGCTTGCATTTTTTAATTCCTCTGTGATTAGTCCTGGTTAAAATTTGAAGACCTACTCTCACTACTACGGCAAAGTCTTATAGAAACACAATGTACATCCATGCTCCTGGTCTCCCACGGGCTTTTACTGTCTCTCAGTAGTGGCTCTACTGAGATTACCTCACACCAGCACTTACCACATAACTGTTTCTGCATCTTCCAGTTTCTTTAAGTTACCAAAGCTACATCTTCCATGCTTTCTCCTTGAAGATATCCTCCCTGAGGAAGGAAGGAAAACGAATGGGGCTTAGTATTTTTTTTATCTTGTTTGAGAATAAACCTGTGGCCCTGATTTGGGGTTAGTACACACCCGTTGAGGGCAGAGAGCACGTGCTTCCTCTGTGTAGCTTCAGTAACTGACATGGAATTGTGAGAAATAGGAAGTTGTCAAGCAGACGGATGGGTGAATAGATTCACAAATGAGTGAGTCCATATTCCCTAAGCTGCAATCCACCACACAACTCTATCTATTTCCAGTAAGGTTGATGTAGGAGAAAAGCACAACTTCCCTTGCTGTATGCCCAGAAAAAGAGAAAAAAATTCGCTTACTGTGCTGCCTTCTTATGTCCTTGGCACTGATGTTTTAATCATCATCTTTGATTTCACATACATGAAAGGGTGCATCCTACAATAAAATTATGATAATTTGTATAAATATGTACGTTTGTTAATTCAATCACTAATTCATTAATTCAGTGGGTTTTTTTTTTATCATTGAACACTTGTCATTCTGTTCAAAGATGAACAAGATATTCAAAGATGAATAAATGACTGTAATTCTCCTCAAGAAACTAAAAAAAAAAAAAACTTGTAAGAAAAACATTCATAACTCTAACATCTTATGGCACATGCTCCATCCTATTCATTCTGGTTTGTCTGGACCACTCTGGTCTGTGTCTGTTGTTTCCACATCCTGCCTGGTTAGCTCCCCACTTCCCTCTCTGGAATGTCCCAGTTAGGTGATAAATTACATGGTTGACTATGTATTAGCCATACTAAAAAAAAAAAAAAAAAAAAAAAAAAAAAAAAAATGCACTGTATGTGGATGTTAAAATGAAAATTTATCTCATCTCCTCTTCAAACTTTAAACTTCTTAAGGGCATAAGAAAATTCTGTTGGAATTACTGAAATACAATTGCTTATGTTTTCAATCTTCCTAATATTTTTAAAACCTCAATCTAGAGTTTTTAAGAGAGATTAAACTTTGGATAATTTGTATAATGATTTAAAATATCACAAAACAAAGCTACCATCACTGGATGATCACAGAAAGCCATGAAAAACTAATATTTATAAAGCAATGAGTGATCCTAATCAGGATTCTGAAACAGTATTTTAAACGCTTCCTATTTATTCTATCTAAAGCACAAAAAGTGTAAAATGCCTTTTGCTTTTAACTCGATGTATTTCCCTCATCACAATTAACCCCTGCAGTTTCTTTCTGCTTCACGAGGCAACCTCCTTACTTTTCCTATTCCCTAGGAAATGGTAAACATTATCTTGCGGAAGTTTAATTTTTCACCAGTACAGTATTCAGTGGAGAACTGGTTATGAAGTAATGACCCAAGTATGTGAGAACTACAGAAAATACGAGATTGAAGGGAGTGATGGTAGTTTAGTTTCATTCTCAGAGTCTGCATAATTTCTCTCTAGTTTTCCAAGATGGCATGCATAGATAGTCTCCTTCCCATCACAAGTTCAGTTCTTGACCCCACACAGCCTACACTTGCCTCACTACAGCCTCACTTTTAGCCTCATGTATCTCGGTCCATAGTATATTCTTCTAGGGACTTGAGTACCAGCCTCAGGGTTTGTATTTTCCCCAGTTTACCTCCAAGCTGTAATACACTGAGGAGTCTCCTCTGGAAGAGAGTTTGTGGTAACAGTTATGTCTTTCTTTTCAATGTGAAACTACTACTGTTTATAATCTATATTTTCTATGGTCGCTATGCAGAATAGGGTCTTTTATTCACTTTTTTTCTTTAATTCACTAAGTCAGTCCAAAAATCTCCATGGCTTCTGGGCACATGCTAAGAATAACAGGAAATTTATTATTTTAACCACTGTGCTTAGCCAAAAACCCAATATAAAAGATGGCCTTTTACTGGGCCCTCAAAATCAGAAGATTAAAGTCCTTTTGAATCAGAATTGAAAATCAATACTTTCTTCAAAGTAAAGATTTTTTGAAACAAACTTTAATAATTAAGGTATCTGTGCTATATCATAGGGAACATCTTTTTATTAAAGGCTGTTTTAACAAAATTCAACCCTGATATAAACGTTTGAGGCATGAAAGGAAAAACAGCAATAAATATTTAGAAACTTATTTTCTTTTTAAACTGAAATTATGGTCTGATCTCTTTGGCTTATTTTTTTTTTAAATGTCATTTTGCTGGATGCAGTGGCTCACATCTGTAATCCTGGCACTTAGGGAGGCTGAAGTAGATGGATCGCTTGAGTCCAGGAGTTCCAGACCAGCCTGGGCAATATGGCGAAACTCTGTCTCAACAACAACAACAACAAAATGCAAAAATTAGCTAAGCATGGTGGTACATGCCTGTAGTCCCATCTACTCTGGGGTCTAAGTCAGAAGGATAGATTGAGCCCAGGAGGCAGAGGCTATAGTGAGCCAAGATTGTGCTACTGCACTCCAGCCTGGTGACAGAGCAGGACCTGTCTCAAAAAAAAAAAAGTCATTTTAATTATATTACTATCAAATATGTTCTCATTCTATTGTTAATGCCTAGCCTTTGATTTGGTACAAAATCATAGGAAATTTAGTGGCCAAATAAAGAAAACTAACAAAAAAAATTGGGAAATTAATTTATGTCTTAGTTTTTTCAGGATGCTGTAATAAAATACCAGAGACTGGGTAGTTTATGAACAATAGAAATTTATTTATTAAAGTTCTGGAAACTGGGAAGTCCAAGATCAAGGCACTGGCAGATTCAGTGTCTGGTAAAAGCCCATTTCCCGGTACACAGATGGCATATTTTCATTGTGTCTTCATGTGGTACAAGGGATCAGAGGTCTCCTTTGGGTCTTTTTTTATTAAGGATACTAATCCCACTCATGAGGGCGCTACCCATGTAACCTAATCACTTCCCAAAGGCTCTGCCACCTAATACCATTGCATTGGGGATTAGGTTTCAACATATAAATATGGGGGAACAGAAACTTTCAGACCATAGCAATCTCAGAGATCCTTCATTCTTGATAACTCAGGTTGACAGGTTCACATACGTACTATAGAACATTATGACACTGAACCTGTCATTGTCCTTATTTTACAGTAAAATGGCACAGAGCTAGCTCATGGGATGGTGTTGTTCTTGCACCAATTCTGACAACACCTGGCCCTTGGATCAAGTTGGTCACCTTCTCAGGCTTGACTCCTCATTATTCAAAGAAGGGTATTAAATTAGAAAACCTGTAGTTCCTCTCTGCTCCTTACTTCTCTAATTCCCACAGACTTGTTTGTTAGTAAATTACACTTGTTGAAACCATAATGATTACTGTTTATTTGTCAGTGTTTATTTGCAAGTATTAGAATTTGGTACACAAACAACAAAAGTTGTCGTTGCAAAAGAAAATTTTTAACAGTGTTACTGTCTTAGTCCATTTTTATGCTGCTAATAAAGACATACCCAAGATTGGGTAATTTATACAGGAAAAAGGGTTTAATGGACTTACTGTTCCAAATGGCTGGGGAGGCCTCACAATCATGACAGAAGGCAATGAGGAGCAAGTCACATCTCATATGGATGGCAGCAGGCAAAATGAGAGAGCTTGTGCAGGGAAACTCCCATTTTTAAAACCATCAGATCTCATGAGACTTATTCACTATCATGATAACATCATGGGGAAACTCACCCCCATGACTCAGTTACCTCCCGCCAGATCCCTCCCATAACACACAGGAATTAAAGATGAGATTTGGGTGGAGACACAGCCAAACCATACCATTCCACCCCTGGCCCTCCCCAATCTCATGTCCTCACATTTCAAAACCAATCATGCCTTCCCAACAGTCCCCCAAAGTTTTAACTCATTTCAGCATTAACTCAAAAGTCCATAGTCCTAAGTCTCATCTGAGACAAGGCAAGTCCCTTCTGCCTATAAGCCTGTAAAATCAAAAAGCAAGTTAGTTACTTCCTAGATACAATAAGGGTAAAGGCACCCATTCCAAATGGGAGAAATTGGCCAAAACAAAGGGGCTACAGGCCCCATGCAAGTCTGAAATCCAACAGAGCAGTCACATCTTAAAACTCCAAAATGATTTCCTTTGACTCTATGTCTCACATCCAGATCAGGCTGATGCAAGAGGTGTGTTCCTATGATCTTGAGTGGCCCTGCCCATGTGGGTTTGCAGGTTATAGCCCTGCTCCCAGCTGCTTTCATGGGCGGGTGTTGAGTGCAGCTTCTCCAGGCACACAGTGCAAGCTGTGGGTGGATGTACCATTCTGGGGTCTGGAGGACAGTGGCCCTTTTCTCACAGCTCCACTAGTCAGTGCCCCAGTAAGGACTCTACGTGGGGGTTCTGACCCCACATTTTTCTTCTGCACTGCCCTAGCAGAAGTTCTCCATGAGGGCCTCGCCCCTGCAGCAAACTTCTGCCTGGACATCCAGGTGTTTCCATACATCCTCTGAAATCTAGGCAGAGGTTTCCAAACCCCAATTCTTGACTTCTGCACACCCACAGACTCAACACCTTGTGGAAGCTGCCAAGGCTTGGGTCTTGTACCCTCTGAAGCCATGGCCCAAACTGTACCTTGGCTCCTCTTATTCATGGCTGGAGCATATGGGACACAGTACACCAAGTTCCTAGACTGCACACAGCATGTGGACCCTGGGTCTAGCCCACAAAACCATTTTTTCCTCCTAGACCTCTGGGCCATTGATGGGAGGGGCTTCTGTGAAGTCCTGTGACATGCCCCTGAGATATTTTCCCTATTGTCTTGGAAATTAACATTTGGCTCCTCATTACTTATGCAAATTTCTGTAGCTGGCTTCAATTTCTCCTCAGAAAATGGGATTTTATTTTCTATCACATTGTTAGGCTGCAAATTTTCCAAACTTTTATGCTCTGCTTTCTTTATAAAACTGAATGCCTTTAACAGCACCCAAGACACCTCTTGAATACTTTGCTGCTTAGAAATTTCTTCCACCAGATAACCTAAATCATCTCTCTCAAGTTCAAAGTTCCACAGATCTCTAGAGAAGGGGCAAAATGCTACCAGTCTCTTTGCTAAAACATAACAAGAGGACCTTTGCTCCAGTTCCCAACAAGCTCCTCATTTCCATCTGAGACCACCTTGGCCTGGACTTTATTGTCCATATCACTATAAGCATTTTGGGCAAAGCCATTCAACAAGTCTCTAGAAAGTTCTGAAATTTTCCACATTTTCCTGTCTTCTTCTAAACCTTCCAAACTGTTCCAACCCCTGCCTGTTATCCAGTTCCAAATATGTTTCCGCATTTTTGGGTATGTACAGCAGCACCCCGCTCTCTCTACTGGTACCAATTTACTGTATCATGGTGGAAGGCAAGGAGGAGCAAGTCACATCTTAGATGGATAGCAACAGGCAAAACGAGAGCCTGTGCAAGGAAACCCCTGTTTTTAAAACCATCAGATCTTGCGAGACGTATTCACTATCACGGGAACAGCATGGGAAAGACCTGCCCCCATTATTCAATTACTTCCCACCGGGTTCTTCCCACAACATGTGGGAATTAAACATGAGATTTGGGCGGGGACACAGTCAAATCATATGAGTCACTACAGAAGCACTTCAAGAATTCTCTACTGAAAACCTGTCTTCCTGTTTCCATGCAGATGGTATACTCATTAATATTACCTGAACATTGGGTGTCTCTTCCTGCACATCAAGTCTGCATATCACCCCCTGACCTGCATAATAATAGTCAACACCACAGACAGTTTAGCCCTTGGTGGTTCTCTAATTCCTTCTGTCTCTTCAACTATAACTTCTTAGTTCAAAGGTAGATATTTCTTTTTTTCCTTACTCCTATTATGATAGTATTCAGGTGCTCAGTAAATATTTATATGTTAATTGATAGATTATCTGTAATGCTGAGTGAAATGTTCACCCCAAAAATAAAGAGGAAGAAGAAAGAAAATAAATTTATAATGGCAATATACTTACACAGCACTCTGCAGTAATATCCGCATTAAAACTATCAGTGGTTGTAACACAGTTTAATTATTTAATACTCAATTCCTGTGTTTCTTCTGAATAGGGAATCCCTCCTACTAGGAGGAACATTTGAATCACTCTGATTTGGCAAACGTCATAGTTTCATTTAAGACACTAGCATTCCCTGCCAACTGAGGCCCAAGGCTGGTTCTCCCCAATGAAACATGAACCAGCAGAGCATGAGGGGGTTTCAACTATGTCCTAGGGGACTACTACTGAAGACTTCTGGGGACACAGGCCAATTCTCACAGTGTGTCAAGGATTCTGAAAGATTAATGGTCATTTGTCCAAGATATGGAATGAATTTCTAAGCAAGAATATGAATCAATTTCAAACTGTTTGGAGTAAGTTATAGAAAACTAAACATTGTATGAAAACATAAATATATCTGCAAAATTTCCACCTTCTCATTCCTTCACTCATTTCCTTCCCCCAAGAAAATGAATGAACCAACACTCCCTTCATTTAATGTACATATGTGTGTATACACGCATGTAAGTCTGTAGTGAGAACAGCAATCGTTTCTTCTAGAAGGAGACACAGATTCCTAAGGGGAAGGATACTGCTCTCAGTCTCTCAACCATTCCCTGGGAAAGTTAAAAATAAGTTCCACTGAAAAAATAAGTTGGCGCTTGTTATTTGAGAAAATTGCTTTATTCCAGGAACTGCCTCATGTAGCAGAAATTTATTTACCATCTGTGTGGACTTTAAAAATTTTCCATCTTAACTGATACACAACTGAAATAGAAACAGACTTTCCATGCGTAGGTTTTCCACAGGCCTCAATTTTTTGAAGGGTGTTAGCTCAGAAACTTTTGGGATTTTTGTGGTCCCCAGAGTGGGAGAGCTCCATGGCTGCTCCTCGGCCTTGAGATCTCCTTCTGGGGAAGAGCCCAGGCTGATGTCACCTAGTGAGCTTGGGAGTGGCTTCAGGGTGGGGGTGGAAGGGAGTGAGATAGGATTTGCCAGGAAGCATTCCAGGGACTTTGCTGAAAGGCTTCTTTTCTTTTTTTCTCTTTCTTTCTCCTTGCCTCTCTTTCACCCTGCCCTTTCTCTCTCCCTTCTCTCTTTTTTAACTTTTATTTTAAGTTCAGGGGTACAAGGGCTGGTTTGTTACACAGGTAAACTCGTGTCATGGGATTTTGTTGTACAGATTATTTCATCACCCAGGTGTTGAGCCTAGTATCCATTTGCTATTTTTCCTTCCCTTTCTATTTTTCCCTCCCTCCTTCCCTTCCTCCCTCCTTTCCTTCCCTCACTGCCTCCCTCCCTCCCTCTGTCCCTCCCTTCCTTCCTTCCTCACTCTTTTTTCCACAACATACATTGTATATACCTAGGGTATATGACAGTGTTATGCTCTCTGAATACATTGTGGAATAGTGGCCACGATCAATCTAATTAACATATCCATCACCTTCTATAGTTACCATTTTCTCCTTTTTTTGGTGAGAACACTTAAGACCTATCCTCTTAGCAAATTTCAAGTATACAATTCAGTATCGTTAACTATTTTCACATGGCTGTACATTAGGTCGTCAGAATAATATTCATCCAAACTAATTAAAACTTTGTTCCCCTTGACCAGTGCCTCCCCATTTCTCCCTCTCCCCAACCCCTGACAACTGCCATTCTAGCCACCATTCTACTCACTATTTCTATGAATTTGACTATTGTAGACTCTAAAAATAATTGAGAACCTGCAGTATCTGTCTGTGTGTGGCCTATTTCATTTGCATACTATCTTCCAGATTCATCCATGTTGTAGCATGCCAGGATTTTCTTCTATTTTAGGCTAAATAATATTCCATTGTGTGCATACGCGCATGTGTGTGTGTGTGTGTGTATACCATGTTATCTTTATCCATTTGTCCGTTCATTTGTTTATGGACATTGAGATGTCATTTGACTACTGTGAATAATGCTGCAGTGAACATGGGGTGTCGATATCTTTTCAAGATACTGATTTCATTTCCTTTGTATATAAACACAGTAGTGGGATTGCTGGCTCATGCAGTTCTAGTACCCATTTTTTAGGACCTCCATACTGTTTTCCATATGGCTATGTAGCTATGCATTTTTCCATATGGCTATACTAATTTACATTCCCACCAACAGGGTATAAAAGTTTCCTTTTTTTCACACCTTCACCAACACTTACTCTAATAGCCATCCCAACAGGTGTGGGGTGATATTTCATTGTGCTTTTAATTTGCATATCCTTGATGATTAGTGGGCAAACACCTCTTAATATACCTGCTGACCATTTATATGTCTTCTTTGGAGAAATGTCGATTCATGTCCTTTGTCCATTTTTTAAGGAGGTTATTCGGAGGGGTTTGGCTCTTTGGGGCTTTCTGTTGTTGTTGGTTTGGTTGTTTTTTATTTCTATTGAGTTATATGAACTCCTTATATGTTTAGATAGTAATCTTCTAACAGATAAGATATATGGTTTGCAGGTATTTTCTCCCAATCTGTTATAGTTAGCTAGTACATTGTGCTTAAAAGATAAAATAAAAATAAAAGCCCTTTGAGAAATAAATTACCTTATTTCTGAAGTGCTTTTAACTTATGCAGTCAGATAAGACAAATGTGCTTTCATCCTTTCCAGCTGTATCAAAGGATTATTTTATTCAAATGTTTTATTAAAATATTCCACAAGAGGAAGTAATGGCTCACCAAGGGAGAAAAATAAGGTTGAATGGGTGGCTGAGCACAAGGGAATTTATTGTTAGATGGTACTTTATATAAATTAAAGAAAAATTGAGGGAAATCCAACTGCCACTTTTTATACAAAATAAGCTGCCCTGCCTGGCTATTTTCCCACAATATTGAGCTGTAATACCATTATTCTGGAGGGGCAGAAACTAGAATTTCTTATATATTTAATTTTCTTCAAAATATGTGCTTTCCCTTCAGGAAAACTCAGAATCTTTGGGTCATTTGGATATCCACATAGACTTTGAGCAAAACAATATCATGTTTTTTCTAGAAAGGCATTGTTAACAACTATTAGAAGGTCAAAATCATATCAAATTATGTAGGCTATCTATCTCAATAATGTCTTTCAATCATTTATTATTGCACAATTTTATGCTCACCTTAACATTCAAACATAGATTTCAATAAAACTGTTAGGGAATAAAAAATTTTACAACCTATCTGTAATTTACCTTTGTGAATATAATTCCTGAGATTTGAATATTAACTATATGTCAGCCCCAAGCCTAGACTCCTTATGTACAGTTTTGTATTTAATGGCCACAATTTATAAACTGATACAAATTGATGAAAAAACTGAAGCCCTGACAAATAAGCAAGCTTTTCCAGGCCACAGAGCAATTCAGTTACAGCTATTACTCAGAGCTCAGGGAGTCAGAGCTCCAAAGGCCATTATTCTGGCCATGGTACAGACTTTTGGAACAGTCACTAACGTGAAAACCCAATCTTAACGGCATATATAGAATTTATGTTTCAAAGCAGTATTGGTCTCAGCTTTTAAGTCTTCTTATTTAAACGTAGAAAAATTTAGAGCTTTATAATAAGAAAAATGTCCAACTTGAGCTAGGAAAGGAATGACATAAACTCAATTAAAATGAAGAAAGAAAATAATTAATATACAAGCAAAAATCCAGAAATAAAAAACAGACATAGGCTGGGCACGGTGGCTCACGCCTGTAATCCCAGCACTTTGGGAGGCTAAGGTGGGCAGATCACAAGGTCAGGCATTCGAGACCATCCTGGCCAGCATTGTGAGACCCCATCTCCACTAAAATTACAAAAATTAGCTGGGTGTGATGGCACATGCCTGTAGTCCCAGCTATTCGGAAGGCTGAGGCAGGAGAATCACTTGAACCTGGGAGGCGGAGGATGCAGTGAGCTGAGATCGCACCACTGCACTCCAGCCTGGCAGCAGATGGAGACTCCATCTCAAAAAAAAAAAAAAAAGAAAAGAAAAGAAAAACAAGGCAGACATAAAATTGGGAGAATCAGCAACAACTAAAAAGCCAATCCTTTGATTTGAAAACTCTACAAATAAATGAATATATCAACCTCTATCAAGGTAAGAAAGAAAGAAGAAACAAATAATATTAGAAATAAAAAGTGGCTGTCTGGCATGCTGATGCACATCTGCAATCCTAGCACTTTGGGAGGCTGAGGTGGGAGGAGTGCTTAAAGCCAGGAGTTTAAGACCAGCCCGGGCAACATAGTAAGACCCCATCTCTGCAAAAATATTTATTAAATTAGTCAAGCATGGTGGTGCACATCTGTAGTCCTAGCTACCTGGGAGGCTGAGGGTGGTGGATTGTCAGAGACCAGGTGTTCAAGGCCACAGTGAGCTATGATCACACCACTATACTCCAGCCTGGGATCATACTACCAGACTCCAGTCTGGGCCTCAGAGCAAGACAGAAAAGGAGAGGGGAAGGGAGGGGAGGAGAAGGGAAGGGAGGGGAGGGGAAGGGAAGGGAGGGGAAAGAGAGAGAAAAGAGAAAAAAATGAACTATTATCACTGACGAAGAAAAGATTAAGAAGATAAGAGAATACGATGTAAATGTTCAGGTTAATAAATTTGAAAATTTAAATGAAATGAACAAATTACTGGAAAAGTATAACTTAGCTAAACAGAATTGAGGAAAATTATAATCTTCCAATACCTTTTCCAAAAGTGTTTAAAAACTCTTCTATAAATAAAATGCCAAGCCTGGATGATTTTACAAGTAAATTTTAACCAGTTTTGAAGAAACAGATTCTTTCAATCTCTTGTAAACTCTTCTAGAGATAGAAAAGAACAAACGTCACTCATAAACATAGGTGCAAAAAACAAAACCTAAACAAAATATTAAACAGATTCAGCTCTATAAAACCACTTAAACACCTTAACCAAATTGGGTTTATCCCAGGAATGAATGGGCATTTTACTATTAGAAAAATTTATATATGTTATTTTAAAATTTGTATAATACTTATTAAGAGATTAAAGGAAAAAAATTGATGATCATATCAAGAGATGCAGAGAAAGTATTTGGAAAAAGTTGGCATCTATTAATTGATTAATTGATTTGGGACAGGAGCTGTCTGTGTCACCCAGGCTGGAATGCAGTAGCACAGTCACAGCTCACTGCAGCCTCAACTTCTTGGGCTCAAGCAGTCCTCCCACCTCAACCTCCCAAGTAGCTGGGACCATAGGCATGTACCATCACACCTGGCTGATTTTTTGTAAAGACAGGGTCTCCCTATGATGCTCAGGCTGGTCTTGAATTCCTGGACTCAAGTCCAACATCCATTAAATTAAAAGAAAATTAGGAATATAAGAAGAGACTAGAACTACCTTAACCTAACAAAGTGATAGCTAGAGAAAAAGGAGAAGGGAGGGGAGGCGAGGAAGAGAAAACCCTCTAACAAATAGCATTCCAAATGGGAACATACTATCATTGTCTCTCTTCAACTTGAATTGGAACTACATTCCAACAGGGGCAGGTGAAAAATCAAATTTTTGAAGATGATTTTCTACTAAGTAAGCCCTCTAAGAATAATCAGACAATTATTTGGAAATAAGAAAAGGATTTAGCAAACCTGTGAAAGTTTAGAAAATGTGCATTTTTAAGATCGCCATTTTCAAAAGCAACAGAAACTGCTAAGTTACAAAGGAGTAAATCTTTATGCGTTGTACATTTGCCTGTTATTTGTTGGTGTAGGGAGTTGATGAATCATGATTGAAAGATATTAAAGAAGCTCTAAAATCAGTAGAGGGATATATCATGCTCACATATAGAGTCAATTATGTGGAGGGTTTTTTTGGGAAACAGTAGACAACTGCTGTTAACTGACTCTGACATTTGATGTATTCAACTTTTGAGTTATTGCCAGTCTACAGGGTGTAAAACAGTACCTGATTATGACTTTAATTTGCATTTCTCTAATTTCCAGCAAGTTTGAGTTTTTAATGATTAAAAAATAAAGCCTGAAAAAATCTCGTGTACATAGAACTTTGGTGTGTGATAAAGGTATCCAGGAAGATCAGTGAGGAAAGAGGTATCTTTTTTACCTCTAACTTGGTGTCATAGTTTCTCTTAGTAGAGTGGCAATAAACTCTAGCCCTGCTCTGATGGGGCTCCAGGGAAGATGGTTGTGAATGTTAACAATGTGCCTCCATGGGATACTTCATTAGGTAGACGGCCTAGTATCTAAGTATCTGACCTGTGACCAGGAATCTCTCCCACAGGAAATGTTGAGACTGGCAGATATTCTTCTGGCTCTTGTCTAACGTGTGTTCCCTTTATTTCTACCAAGATAGCGACTCTGTAGGAGAGCTCTGACCAGGAGGAGAGGTAGGTTCAAGTGTGTCAAGTAAGACCCAGAGGAGGCAACTCAACAAAACACATGAAACAACAGAAGTGTTTTATTACTCACAGATCGAAAAGAGGGCAGCACCCTCACAAGGCCAACAGGAGGTGTGTGTAGGCAGGGCGGGGGTGGGGGGGATTACGTCCAGGACACGCAGCTCAACCAGCAGGTAGGGAGCCAGAGAGAGAGGAAGTGACCTGTGCATCATGGCCTTTACTGGGGCCCAGGGTGTTACACAAGCAGGATTCCCACCAGGGGTTCTAACTGGTGGGTCTAGAACAAGCAGGTGTGAGCTCTGTGGCGTCACACTGTTGCTATGTACTTGTCATTGCAGTATATCTGCCCCGTCTATCCCCAGTGAGGATATCAGTGGGGTGAGTCAAGTAGGTTGCATCTAGCTGTCCCCTAGGGAGGAGGTCACCAGGAGGTGGTTGTATAATCTGTATAAAGGCAGATATCTGGATTGATCACCTTGAGGAAACTGTATCAAGGGTAACAAAGTCCTGATTCTGTCTAGCCCTGTTTCTGGTATGAGAACCAGGACATTGGTTCTCATAGAACCAATGAGAGGCATTGGAGGGGCATTGTAAGGAGTTCATAAGTAACACAGAAAGAATACTAAAATGTTATTTCTCAGAAAAGATGGATATATTTGAATATCTTAAAATTTAGAAAACCTATTTAGAGAAACACAGTATAAGAAAAGAATTTTTAAAAATAAAATGAGAGTAGAAATTAACATTTTAAAAAAAGAATAGTATTCAAATACTTTGATAATGTCCTTTAAAACAATAAAAAAAAATACAAATAACCCAGAAGAAGAAGGAGCAAAAAGACAAATGGATACTTTATATCCCATATTGGCAATAAATAAATAAAAAGAGTATCAAACTCTTGAAATCAGAGAATTGCAAATTAAAGTCACAGTGATGTACCATTTCACACTCTCTAGATTGGCACAATTAAAATGTCAAATACACCAAGCGTCAGAGTCAGGATCAACAGGAGCTCCCTATACATTCCAGGTATCAATATAATTAATACAATAATATTAGGAAAAATATTTGACATTATCTCTTAAATGTAACCATTCACATACTCGAGAAATTAGGAACTTCACACCTAGAAGTGTGTCCTAGAAACACTCGACTTTGTTCTCCAGGAAAAGTGTACAAGAATAATTAACTACGTTACTGCTCATAATAATTAAATACTAGAAATAATCCAAAAGACCACAGACAAGAGAATGGACAAATAATTTGTAGCATATCAATACAATGGTATATCATACAGATAGAAACTCACTAAAGTTATTCAATCTACAACACTAGAATTTTGTAAAATAATATTGCAGGGAGCTATGCATGGTGGCGTGCACCTGTAGTTCAAGCTACTCATGAGGCAAAGGTGGGAGGATCAGCCCAAGAGATTACTAACAGCCTGAGCAACATAGTGAGTCCTTGTTTTTAAATAATATTAATATTAATAGTAGTAGTAGTAGTGGTGGTGGTGGTCGTGGTAGTAGTAGTAGTGGTAGTGGTGGTAGTAGTAGTAGTGGTGGTGGTGGTAATGTTGCTGGGAATAAGGGGGTGAGTTTCCAAGTATTATACATTTAAATAGCTCTAAAACAGCACTAACTAAAACCTTACTTAAGCATACATATACATACAATTTAAAATTCTGTATTTTTTAAAAAAGCAAGTAATAAAAAACAAACCAAAAAAATTAGTGGAGGGTTATTCCATGGAGGGAGTTGGGGACAGGAGAGGAGAGGAGAGGAGCACATAGGTAAATGGAAGTCATTGGTAATGTTCCATTTCCATGGTGGGGTTGTGGATTCACAGAGGATCATTGTAATATTATGCATTATAATTTACATATATGGGACGTATGTTTCATATATCAACTGATGTATTAAAAGGCAAAAAGGAGAAACATTTAATGTGATAACAAATGTGAATGTGTCTAACCATACAGATTTAGGCAGTTTTTTATTACTGTTCTTTCAAATGTTATTTTTGAGACTCATGTTTCCTAATTAGATTGCAAACTGCTCAAAGTCAAGGATCATGACTTATAATTCCAACACGAGGTAAAGAGGATACATGAATACATTAAGTCAGTGAAAGAAATGAAGAGTAGCTACTGTTGCTTTTGTGTCAATCTCAATTACCTCTGACCCTGGGCACTTGGCCTTTTTCACCACATATCCAGCCCTCCAGATTAAGAAGACAAAGATCCATCTGCCTAAAAAGCCCAGTGTTTTAAGAAGTTTTATTTCTCTGTATCCTCCAGGAAATCCAACAACAACCCTACTCGTTTTCCCCTGGCCTCAGCCCACGTCAATGTGCCCTGCAATTTTTTCCTTGCTTTTTGCCTATATCTTGAGTCTTTCTTAACTCTGGGAAAACTTTTCACTGTGCTCAAATTTCATCTTTTTTCTCTTCTTTTTATTTCAGTGTATCTCCTTCACTTATTTCATCCCTAGGACTGCAGACAAGGAAATAGGTTAGCTCCATTTTTCCTTCTGACTCTTTCTGAGCTCTTTCATGTCCCCGTGAAAAGAACTGCCACTCTCTCCCCAGATGGTCCTCTTTCTCTAACAGAAACTCTCTAGGGAAGGATGATAATCCCAGTCTTTAAAGACATAGGTCCTGGGAATCCGGCAAAAAGTCAGGTTCCTGTTTCCTCATCAGAGAATAATAAGCCAAAAATAATAACTATAAGTGGCTATTAGAACAATGTTCTTTCCCCACGACCAGAAATGACTAGCCCCAATTTGGAGCAAACCAAGCACAGTAAAATTCTTGTGTCTATTTTATGAGAAATCTTTATCAAATTCACTACATTCAGCAGGCCTGTTTCAAAGGTAAACACAATTAAAGCCTTTCATGAACAAACATCCATAAGAAATCAATGGGAAAAATACCATAGGAGATATTCTCTTAGTCTGAATATGTATCAGACTTTTATGTATCTTTTATTCCTTAAATCAGACCTGAAGAAAGTAATCCATGTCCAAACAGGTCTTATTTTTAAAATATTCTCTTTCAATGATTACTCTCTGTTACCTTACAGCAAAGCGGTTAGAATCACCCAAGTATTATTCTCTTTTGCCGCTAACAGAATCCGAAACACTTGATCATAATCGAGATACAAATTCCAGTAATCATATTCCCACAAGAACTGCAAACCTGATAGATATTCAGTCTCACCTAATTACTATGATAGGTAAGTGTGTTGTGTAGTTCCCTAAATGCTGGCAACCAGATAAAAAATAAATAAAACCATCTCATAAACTCCCTTTGCTTTTTTTTTTTTTTAAGAATATGTAAGAGGCTATGTTGGATAGTCAATATGTTTCAGTTCGAAATTGCCAGATGCATGTTGCCTGTGATTACAACAGTTTTAAGGCCAGTTACTTCTGATTTATTTTTATTCTTTGTGCTAATGACACCTATGCATCATCATAAGCAACAATAAAACCATAGGAATAGCTATAGCAACTGATACACTATGCGTTCAACGTTCTTTTTTAAACACTGCTGGAAGAGAGTGAGCTTCACCACCTTGTAGTTACCTTGATTCCAATCTGGTAAATGTCTTCTGTTTTACAAAATGTGTTTAACTTAGATATAAAGAACAGACACATCTGTAATAAGAACAATTTACCAAGAATAAGAATAGTAGGCCGGGTACCGTGGCTCACGCCTGTAATCCCAGCACTTTGGGAGGCCGAGGCGGCAGATCACAAGGTCAGGAGATCAAGACCATCCTGTCTAACACAGTGAAACCCCATCTCTACTGAAAAATACAAAAAATTAGCCGGGCATGGTGGCGGGTGCCTGTAGTCCCAGCTACTTGGGAAGCTAAGGCAGGAGAATGGTGTGAACCCATGAGGTGAAGCTTGCAGTGAGCCAAGATCGTGCCACTGCACTCTAGCCTGGGCGACAGAGCGAGACTCCATCTCAAAAAAAAAAAAAAAGAATAGTAATGATATTTTATTCCTCTTGTTCAGGATACGTTGTTAGCCAAGTTATGAAAGAAAGGTTCCCAGGTGGATTTAGGGGTTTTTAGACATCCTTGGGTCATATGGCATATGTTATTAGACATTACAGGATAAAATGACAAAAAATTGGTAAATTTTCAATAAAAATTTTCTTGAATGAGTTTGGATAGAATTTGTACAAAATAAGTTGAAAATGTATTTGGTGAGCAATGAGGCCTCTATGGCCTTGAAGCAGTAATTCTGTGTCCTCCTAGAAAAAGGCTGGAGTTGAGCAACAGTAAGTCTCATTCTGCCCCTACTATTCCTGTAATGTGCCCATCCCATTTGCAATACAAGGATGGAGCAGAGAGGAACAAGAAGAAAGATTCTAAAACTGGGCTTTCTCTCCACTACTACTAAGATGAGAGGAGCAAGATATTACCAGAGATAAATAACTCACTAACCTCACTAAATTCCGTGTTGCTGGTAGACCCACGGAAGCATCACACAGCATGTCACAGTCTGTATCCTCAAATACTGTGCGTATTAACTTCATTATCAGTGAAGAAGACAGTATGGCGTAACAAAGAGCATTGGCATCAGAGAGGAGAGATGAGGCTCCCTCCAGTTCTGCCACTACTTAGCTTTGTGATCCTGGGTGGGTGAGTCATTGAATCTGTTCCCTACCCTGCAGAAGAAAGAGACAGAATGGAACACTTTGCAGAGAGGATGGGCATGGCCTAGGACCATGCATAGTTTGAAACTAATAAAAAATAATAATAAACCAATAATAATTTTATATCTCAGAAGAGGACAAAAACCATCATCATCATTATCATCATTATTAAAAACTGTGGAAGACAAACTCAACAAAAATCTTGTCTGATGGAAGTTGACAGACTCCACAGTATTTATCCTCTAAAGGCAGAGGCCTGCCCTTGGCAGGGCAAGGACAGAAGGGGTCAGGCAGGGAGAGGCAAATAACGTTTATAAAGAGGTGGAGGGAAGCTCCTGTATATGTTTGTAAATGTTCAGACATACTGTGTGGACTGAAGTACCGAATTTTCACGTAAAGAAATGGAGACCTCACCATAAGACACATTGGTATGGGATGCAAATCCCCTGGTACGGTAGCTTCCCTCATTATCATCTTATTTATACACATATTTCGTTGTCGTTGTTGTTGAGACACGGTCTTGCTCTGTCCCCCAGGCTGGAGTGCACTGGCACCATCATAGCTCACTGCAGCCTTGAACTCCTGGGCTCAAGCAAACCTCTTGCCTCAGCCTCTAGAGTAACTGGGACCACAGATGTGCACCACCATGCCCAGCTAATTTATTTTTTTGTAAAGCAGAGTCTTGCTCTGTTGCCCAGGCTCATCTCAAATTCCTGGGCTCAAGTGATCCTCCTGCTTTGGCCTCCCAAAATGCTGGGATTACAGGGATGAGCCTTTGCACCCAGCCCTACATATATTTTTACATCCATAGGACCCTGTTTTTCCCCTCACACTGTGAAATAAGCCACTGTAACTCCATAGAGGAAATAAATCTGTTTCCAGAATCAATACACCGAGCACAGGCGTTTATTGCATGCATTGCGATTCCTAAGAATGCCTGGCTGTAATGTCAGACATAAGCCCCACACCTGTAGTAACTCCTTTTACCCTTGCAAAGACAGGAGTGCACTACCAGGAAAGATCAGAAGAAGTGTCTATCTGCATTCCCTTCATTTTGGTCCACACCATCACTTCCCCCAAGAGTATCTCCTCATGTTTTCTTTTATCGTTTTCTGGAACTCTGTATTCCCACAGCTTCACTCTCATACCCTTTAGGGTGACACTTGTTGCCTTGGACTGTAAATACTTCTTTACTTTCATCCTACCCTACGAGATATTCCAGGGTGGAGACCAATTTTAATTTGCCTTTTCAAATATCTTTTATGATGACTAAATGAATGAATGCCCAGAACATGTGCAGTGAGCTTACGGTGAATCTGTACAGAAGTCTTTTAGTAAGACAGTCAATGTTCATGGAGCTGTTATGAAAAAGGAAGACGTTTTGCAAGGAGCCATGGGAGATGAAAATTTGTACGCAGAGAAGAAACATAGTCTTTTAAATGCTGTGAGGCAATCAAAGAGATGGGCCTTTTCTAATGAGGACAAGCAGCGTATTTTAAAATCCCTCAAATAATACAGACAATACACATCAGGATAAGGCATATCAGGTAAGGACTCATTTGCTCATGTGCTGAACCATTCTTGATCAAGAGCTTTGTTGAATTCCTAGCACTGCCTTAGATGCCAGACCTGCAGCAGTGAGCAGAATCACCTGGGGAAGTTTCAGAGCGGGCACGATGAAATAATACAATTGAACTGAAGGATGGGTAGATTCAGACACAGGCAGAGAACAACCAGGAGGTCCTTCCCAGCACAATACCCACAAAGCGATATTGGGCGAGATGAGGGCGTGTCACCAGGTCACCCTCCTACTCATAAAATTAGAAAAAGTTGTGCACAGAAATCTTTTTATAGCGTGTGTTATGTGGCATTTGTATTCTTCAAGTTTTATTATGCTTATTCACAGGAAGCAGTTTTTCCATAACTTTTCCCTTTTTTTCTAAAAATCAAAGGGGTCACTATTTAGACCAGATGGGAAAGGGAAATCATAACAGCAGCCCTTCTGGAACTTGGCTGTGCGGGAGAAGTTGGCCGGAGAATTAGCATAGAGCATGCTGGAGTGGCAGAGCTGGGAGTCCTGGAACCCGGGGCTCACCACTGTACTCTCCCAGCCCCTGCCCCCATTGGAACACAGCGCAGTTCCAATGAACAGAGAGAGAATACTCATTTCGCTAAGAGAAAAACTGAAAAGCCTGGTAATTATCCTCAAAAGTTACTTGGTCATTATACAGCTATGAGGAAGGAGAGGGAAAAAACCTTTCTTTCACAACTTATTTATTGACACAGTTATCTGAAAAATAAAATCAGGAAGAAAGCCGTGGCTTGGAATCTTTTTGAAAAGACCACCTTCTGACATTGGGATGGATCCAGAGAAGGTCAACACCCTCCACTTCCTGTCCCAGAGAAAGAGAAAAAAGACACAGATTGAAAAGGGGGGAGGGAAAGGAAGGAATCTGAAAAACACACAACTTCACAGAGCTTAGAAATTCTCTAGAGATTAAGAAAAAAAGGAACTTTCAAGAGAACTAATTTTTAGCAGTTCTCTAAAAGTTCAAGAGATCTTTTAGAAGTGCTGCTTTCAGAAAATCAAATTATTGTTCATTAGATTACTTAAAAATCATATTTTACTATTAAATATTATTCATTAGCTGGATGCAAGAAATAGATTGATGTGTGGTCATAGAATTGAATCAAAATTTTTAGCTGGTTAGTGAGTTGGACTTTATTCTGCAAAAACTACTGTATATATCACATGAGGATTTATCTTTCATATGCTATTGTGCATAACTAATTTCCAAATTAAAAGTAAACTTTTTAAGATTTTTAACAATAGTCATAATCGTACTTTTTTTTTTTCCAAATGAAGAAAAACTGTGAGCTTGGTATTTTAGATTACACATATGGAGGTAGGATAGTAGGGACAGTGTCCCCAAATCTGGTTTGAGGGAAAGAAGTTATAATTATGGATTTAGCCCTTATTTCAAAAGGTCATTTGAAGTATTTTCAACTACTGACATATGAAGTGACAGCAACATTTGTGAGTTCATAATTGTAGTAGTGACTTAATATCAGATGACTGTTTTTAGACATTGTACAGTGTGATCTCTGTGGTAACAGAGAACAAAGTATTATTTCGGAGTTTTTTTCAAATGCCAACTTAGCATTTCAAATAAGAAGGGAATTATTTAATGAGCTCACTCTATGTTAGAACATTTTGCTGACTGTATCTTATCAAGGCTCCAAAAAAAATCAAAACTTCTATTAGTGGAAATATCAATGGGCTGGAAGTTAAGAGTTCTGCGCTTTAATTCTTACTCAGTTTAATTCCGGGAAAATAATTTCATCTTTTGTGTCTCTTATTCATAAAGCAAGGTTAAAGTTTCTTCCAACTCTAAAATTATGGATCTTGCCAAAATTGCTCCATCGAAGTTACACAACTATTGGTAATAAACATAACACTCAAATTTTGGCTAGAATTAAACATTTTTAACTCAGATAATTTGGCTGTTAAACTTCATGTATGACTTAAACCTTGTGTTCTATAGTGTCTACACTCATTCTACTTTTATAAAATGCACTGCATAATGATTGCTTTAGATTCTAGCACTAAGAGTCTTTCATTCTCACATACTCTATCGGTTTTGCAACTATTACTTTACTGTCCAACTTTGCGGTCTGTGTTGGTCCTTCTTGAAACTATTCTATACTTTAATAAAGTATTTCAAAAAAGATAATAAATGATGGCAATTTGGATCAATGATAAATGACTTCTCTTTTCAGCTATTCCCATGCTACCATAATACAGAGGCAAAAAGTAAAGGTTTAAGAAATTCATGTTTTTCTTCCTTCTACGCAAGCAAAAATTAGATGCTACCTTGGTGGGGCAGGGATCATGGGGAATGAGGGCTGCTAAATTGCATCATTGAACTAAACTACCTGACTCCAAACAAGGGATTGTGTGAACTGTTTTTATTTCTTTTTTTTTTTTTTTTTTTTTTTTTTTTGAGACTGAGTCTTGCTCTGTCACCCAGGCTGGAGTGCAGTGGCATGATCTCGGCTCACTGCAAGCTCCACCTCCCAGGTTCACACCATTCTCCTGCCTCAGCCTCCCGAGTAACTGGGACTACAGGCGCCCACCACTATGCCTGACTAATCTTTTTGTACTTTTTTTTTTTTTTTTTTTTTTTTAGTAGAGACGGGGTTTCGCTGTATTAGCCAGGATGGTCTCGATCTCCTGACCTTGTGATCTACCCACCTCGGCCTCCCAAAGTGCTGGGATTACAGGCTTGAGCCACCGCAGCCAGCCTGTTTTTATTTCTTTGTATGTTGGCTTTCTCTAGAAAACTACAGTTGTTTTTATTCCTCTTAGTGTCCTTAGCATTGCCTGTAACACTAAATTATTAATATTTAATTAAATTAACTGAATTGCCTTACTCTCTTAAAAATAAATATTAGATTTGTTTTCATTTTTTTTTCTCATGACTGATATATTTACCAAATAATTCCCACTTCATTTTATGTCTTTCGTATGAAACACCATCTAACCTCTTTTTTTTTTTGGAGACAGAGTCTTACTCTGTCGCCAGGCTGGAGTGCAATGGCACCATCTTGGCTCACTGCAACCTCTGCCTCCTGGGTTCAAGCGATTCTCCTGCCTCAGCCTCCTGAGTAGCTGGGACTACAGGCACACATCACCACACCCAGCTAATTTTTGTAATTTTAGTAGAGACAGGGTTTCACCATGTTGGCCAGGATAGTCTTAATCTCTTGACCTCGTGACCTGCCTGCCTCAGCCTCTCAAAGTGCTAGGATTATAGGCATGAGCCACTGTGCCCAGCAACATCATCTAACTTTATCTCCTCTGATTTTGTTTCTAAGAATTTTCCAGGCATTATCAATAATATAACATGACAGGAATATATTTTACAATATATAATAATGTTTGCTAAATGGAAGCATATTTTATATAATTCAACAAAATAGACATGAAGACAGTGGCTTTTAAAATAATTTTGTCTTCATTCTTCCATTCAGTAAACATTTGTCAAACACTCGTTGTGAGCACAGTATACAACTAGATTCAGGGAAGGTTCGCAATATTCTGACAAAGACAGGCACATCTGAGAAAAATACTAAATGCAACCAAAAGGCCGACCCACAGAAATAGAATTGAATCAAAAACAAAGATTTTTAAATCCAATTTGTGAATTTAATACAGATTATCTAAGTGGTAATTAAGGTTGTGTTCTACAACTGGACGTTTTCTGTGATGACAACTACAAAATAAGAGGGCACATTTACTGCATTGATAACCCTGCCAATTTAATTGCTTTTCTCAGCTTCATATACAGCTGGACCAGTCTTTGTCAGCACCTGGGAAGAGTACTATAATCGCAGCTCACTCAGTGTTAGTAGAATTTGTCTTTGGAGCTGACCTCAGCATTCAAACCAAAGGCCCTGCAAAGAAGTATGTTATTGAGGGGGGCACGGTGGCTCATGCCTGTAATCCCAGCACTTTGGGCAGCTAAGGCAGGTGGATCATTTGAAGTCAGGAGTTCAAAACCAGCCTGGCCCACATGGTGAAACCCCATCTCTACTAAAAGTATAAAAATTAGCCAGTTGTGGTGGTGCATGCCTGTAATCCCAGCTACTCGGGAGGCTGAGGCAGGAGAATTGCTTGAGCCTGGGAGGCAGAGGTTGCAGTGAGCCGGGATCTGGCCCTGTGCTCCACTCTGGGTGATGGAGTGAGACGCTATCTCAAAAAATAAAAATTAAAGAAAAATAATAAAGGTAGTAGAAGTCTGTTATTGGAGATCTACTACCTGTCAACTCCCACAAGAAAGAAATGTAGCACATAATTCCTTCTTTCAAGGGCAACATAGGCAAGGCAAAAAAAACTTTCACATATAAAACTACTAGCTGGCACACAACACTCTGTGATGCTGATTGTGAAAGCAAACATAACTGAGAAGAAAAAGGGCAGAATACAGAGAAATAGTGGAGCAATGGAACATTCAATAACCATCTATAGATGCAAAGGCCAAAATGTTTCGAAACTAAACTGAAATTATTAGGGATCCATGGACCCCAGCATGAGAAGTCCTAATCTAAGATTTTGCTGTTACAGGAAACTCTGCTGCAAATCTCGAAAAGAAATGATGCTTTTCCCCTTTGACACAAAGCTTTTGAATTCTTTAGAATGCTCTTTGGAAGACAACACTTGTTGAATTAACAAATGAACAAATGAATAAATCAACAAAATTAACACAAATCTGGGGCTTTCAGACTAAACTTTGTTATCTATATTGTTTCAGTTCCATATTTGTATTCATTTTTATCGTATTTATTTATTTTTTGAGACGTAGAGTCTCACTCTGTCATCGCCCGGCCAGAGTGCAGTGGCACGGTCATAGCTCACTGCAGACTTCAATCTCTGGGTTCAAGTGATCCTCCAGCCTTGGCCTCTCAAAGTGCTGGGATTACAGACATGAGTCACCTTGCCTATCCTCGAATTTTTAAAAGATGCAACTTGACTGAAATGACAACTATTAAGTGAAATGACAACTGTTAAAAAGAGAAAAATTAATGTTAGGCACAGGGTGGCCAGAGAAGGATTCACTGAGAAGGTGATTTTGGAGAAAAACACTGAAAGCGATAAGGGAGAGAGCCAGTTTTCCAGGTGGGGGTGATGTTGCTATAGAGTCTTCCCGAATAGCTTGCAGGAGGTGCTTGAGACAGGAGCTGTGGATGCAAGTGTGTCTGCAGCAGAGGGAGGCAGATGAAGTCTGGAGGAGTTAAGGCCAGGAGGTGAGCCAGCTGCAGCGGTGTTAGGCTTTGGAGGATCTTTAGCTCTCGCTCTGAATGTCATGGGACCCTTGCAGGGTTTTGAGGAGAGGAAGTGTACACTCTAACACACGCATTTTAACAGACCGGCCAAGGATGTTTCTGTGTAGGCAATGTGTGTGCAATGGATATACAAATGTGTGCATCTGTATGTGTAAGAGTCTGCTTAAATGATGTTACCTTTTTCCCTTTATCAAAGGCAAATATTTTCAATTCATTTGTAATATTTGCTTTAATAAATAAAAAAGAATCATTTTGTTTGATTTATACAAAAAGTGTCAGTTAGGAACAATGGAGTCACTTCACACCTCTTATCTAACTAATTTATTTACTCATTAAATCATTCAACAAATATGTGTTGCAAGTCTACAGTGTATCAGGCACTTGGCACACGGAAATTCAGTGAGTGACAAGAAAACGATCTTAGATTTCACAGAAGTCCCAAACATGCTTATCTATCCTCCAAAATCTTTACCACCTATATACCCCACAATAAATGGTCCCAATACTGCATGTTCTACAAATATTACAAAACTCTTGACCAGGCACAATGGCTCGCACCCTAATCCCAGTGCTCTGAAAGGCCAAAGCAGGAAGGATCGCTTGAGGACAGGAGTTTGAGACCAGCCTGGGCAACATAAGGAGACCCTGTCTTTACAAAAATAAAAAATTAGCCAGGCATGGTGACTCATACCTATAGCCCCAGCTAATTGGCCAGCTGAGGCAGCATGATCAGTTGAGCCCAGAGGTCGACGTTGCAGTAAGCTGTAATCACACCACTGCAGTGTGGCCGGGATGACAGAGCAAGACCCTATCTCTGAAGAAAAAAAACTAAACAAGAAACTCTCGTATACCTCCTTCTTCATTATGTGCCCATGAGGTACAGTTGTTCCAAGTCTAACTCCTTCTTTCTCTGCAGTATTGTTGAAATTTGAATATTACTTTTTGCCTTGTTAGGAACTTCGTGGAAATGATCTTTTTAAAAAAAATGTACTTTGTGAATATGTCTTTTAAATGAATTATAGTATTTTAGGAAGACAGGAACTTTTTTTCCCCCCTAAAAGATGTTTCAACCAAGAAAATCAATTTTTTTTTCCAACTGCTTCTTCATTTTCTCATATTACATGCTGGTTTTCTTTACAAGATTTTTTTAATGCTCATGAATCTATGACCTTGTATAAGTTCCCCAGGAGACACGATTCTCAGCATTTTGTTGGACAAACATTTGTTTTTTGTAACTACATGAACAAGCCAAATTGCCCGTAGTCCAAAAAATAATTCTGACCTTTTTCAGTACACTCTTTTTCTTTTTAATGCCATATTCAAGGAATCCTAGTACAGTGGCAATTAAACCATTCAAAGTTTACCATTTAACCATGAGAAGGCTTTATCGCCTTGGCACATATAGTAAGATAATTTAACATTCTGAGGAAGGTTTCACAGTATATTCTCATTTTAATTGTCAGTTGAGTGGACATGAAGAAGGCATTTCTGTTTTACAACTTCAAATACATTTATTTACTTAAACGATATGCGTAAATCAGTAACATTTACATCCTAATACATATAGTAGCATTCATAAAGAAGACATTGTTATAATGAAATTTAATGTAAAATACTAGTTCTACAATTATAATAAAGTACTATTGAGTTTCAAATTATAGGACGTTGAATAAAAGAAAACAGAGCCAGGCTAATGTCATTTCTATAAATTCTTTGGAGGATAGTCATGAGATTTCCAATGAGACATTGCTTCCTTAAGCCAAACAAATGAATTGGCTGCTCAACTTAGCCTCAGTAAACATTTCTATCTGGGAAAAAAAAATATATATATATGTGTATATATATGTGTATATACGTGTATATACACATATATATATAAAAAATCTCCTGGGCCATCGTATTCTATTAGTAAACATCTAATGAATTTCTCTATTTTAATAATTATTACCAAAAACAACTCCTAAGGAATATCTATAAATGACTTACCGCTTTATTAATTTTCTGGTAAAATGAGTCTTTAGTTTTCCTAATGCTTATATATCATTACATTACATTCTTCTTTAATTTTATAAACAATTATATACTTTTATAATTATTTAGAATAATTATGTATTTTTAGAATATTTTATTTTTTTGATCCTGGTGAAAATGCTGAAGACACTTATTCTATCTTGGGCTAGTCACTTACCTGTTTCTCATTTCTTCTATAAAATGAGGATTAAATTGCCTGATAGGGTTTTGTGAGGAACAAGTGAGGTTGTGACTATGAACTCATTCTGAAAGATTAAAACTACAACAACAAGAAACTGTGAGCTACTATTGTTATTTAATTACAGTTATTCATATCATGGCCATGCCATTCTCATCTGGAAATTAGAGTCAGCACAGCTGTGGAGGTAGCTGAGCAAACAAGGGCATGTTAGAATATTTTGATGTTACAGTATCCCCTCGTGGAAAGTGAACAGTCCCAAAACGACCAAGCATGTATGATTGTATGTTTCAAGTAACCCTGAAACTAAAAATTTCATCAAGTGAGATCAGCATGGTTTGGATTAATCAGAGGTATAGCAAAATTGCAAGTTTTGGTTACTATTTTTGTTATATGTGAGGTACCAGCAAAAACATATTTTAATTCTAAGACCATCTGAGATCGTCATAATGTACTGAAGGAGCTCAAGTCAGAAAACAAAGCAATACTTTCCATTACCCACTCTATTTTCTTCTGGCAGTTCTATGATAGTTTTTTGTACCTATCACTTCAGCAAATGGTTGAAAAGTAAATACCTTGGTAGTTATAGCAATCTCATTATAGATTTGGGCATGAGGATATCTGAATATTATGATGTAAAGTAGAAATTGTTTTAGTCTCTCCTCTAGCTATAGAAGGAATAACATAAATTGAGTTACTTTTTTACTCTCACTGTGTGATGTTTAATGTATACAATAGAAATAACTATTGAGGTTAGTCGAGTTATAGGCAAGTAGAGATATAACCATGATTAAGTACAACTTTTAAAAATCTTAGTTTATTAGAAATGTTAATTTTAGTGTATATTTATAATGATATATATAATTATGAAGAAATTTTTATTTATTTTAATTATTAAATTAAACATTTTTCACTAGATAACTCTTCAAATGTTGCTACTTTTAAATCTTTATATAAGATTTTAAAAGACTATCTCTCAAATAAAATTGGATGTCAAATGCAACTGAAACAAGCCAGACTTAATGGCAATAAAGTCTGATAAAAAAAAAATAAATAGCCAATAGAACCCTCGTACTCTGTTGGTGTTCATGGAAATTAGTACAACCACTATGGAGAACAGTTTGGAAGTTCCTCAAAAAACTAAAAATAGAGCTACCATATGATCCAGCAATCCCACTGCTGGGTATATACCCTCCCAAAAAAAGAAATTAATGTATCAAACAGATATCAGCACTCCCATATTTGTTGCAGCACTGTTCACAATAGCCAAGATTTGGAAGCCACCTAAGTGTCCATCAACACATGAATGAATAAAGAAAATGTGCTCCATATACACAATGGAGTACTATTTAAAAAAAGAATATGATCCTGTCATTTTCAACATGGATGGAACTGGAGGCCATTATGTTAAGTGAAATAAGCCAGGCACAAAGACAAGCATCACACGTTCTCACTTATTCGTCAGATCTGAAAATAAAAACCATTGAATTCATGGACATAGAGTGTAGAAGGCTGGTTACCAGAGGCTGGGAAGGGTAGCGTGGGGGTACGGGACTGCGGGGATGGTTAATGACTATAAAAAATAGAATGAATAAGACCTAGTATTTCACAGCACAACAGGAGACTACAGTCAATAATAATATAATTGTACATTTTAAAACAACTAAGAGTGCAATTGGATTGTCTATAACACAAAGGATGGGTACTTGAGGGAATGGACACACAATTTTCCAGGATGTGATTATTAAGCATTGCGTGCCTGTACCAAAATATCTCATGTATGTCATAAATATATACATCTACTTTACACCCACAAAAATTAACAGTTAAAAAAGTTTTAAAATAGTCAATAAATGACTTTAATGTGGTGGAAGTCAGGCAAAAGATCTTTATACATCTTTGTTTTTTGAAACATATTTACTCTTTTTTTCCTTTATCTCATTGTTATCTTAAGAAAATTTGACCTATATCTATCCTTTCTTTTCTTTTCTTTTTTTTCTCTGTCGCCAGGCTGGAGTGCAGTGATGCGCTCTTGGCTCACTGCAACCTCCGCCTCCTGGTTTCAAGTGATTCTCCTGCCTCAGCCTCCTGAGTAGCTGGGACTATAGGCACAGGCCACCACGCCCAGCTAGTTTTTGTAGTTTTAGTAGAAACGGGGTTTCACCATGTTGGCCAGGATAGTCTCAATCTCTTGACCTCCTGATCCGCCCACTTCGGCCTCCCAAAGTGCTGGGATTACAGGCGTGAGCCACCATGCTTGGCCTCTATCCTTTATTTTTATTGGGATGACAATTTTATTTGGAGAACTATGTTGATGGCTGTTAACTTTGCAAAATTTATTCATGAAAACTTTTCACTCTTAAAAGATGAAGTCATCAAAATATCATTAAGTTATATTCTAACAAAATTTAACAGTTCAGAAAATAAAGAGTACAATTTCAAGTAAAAATACAGTTTTCAAATTCAAATACTGTTTTCAAAATAAGCTCTCTAAGTTTGACTACCCCTAATTTTAAAAAGGTGTAACTGCAGAATTTCTCTTTGGTTCTTTTTTTTGTTTTGTTTTTGTTTTTAAACAGTCTCACTCTGTCACCACGGCTGGAGTGCAGTGGCACCATCTTGGCTCACTGAAACCTCCACCTTCCGGGTTCAAGCGATTCTCGTGCCTCAGCTTCCCGAGTAGCTAGGATTACAGTCACCCACCACCACGCCTGGCTAATTTTTATACTTTTAGTAGAGACAGTGTTTCACCATGTTGGCCAGGCTGGTCTCAAACTCCTGACCTCAGGTGATCCACCCACATCAGCCTCTCAAAGTGCTGGGATTACAGGCGTGAGCCACCGTGTCCAGCCTCTCCTTGTTTTTTTAAAATAATTATGATTTATTCTACTCAATAAATTTATTTTACTAAATAATGATTTATTTTACTAAATTTATTTGATTTTAGTAAAATAATTTATTTTACAAATAAGGAGCTGGTCATTTTAATGGTGCCTACTCTAACTGGCTGCCACAATAATACAGAGTTGGGGAAGCCTATAGTCTAGTATTACAAAGTTATAGCTATCACCTAATTGAAAACTTTCCTCAATTAGATAAGAACCCCACTGCTGTGTTCTTGATACAGATTTTGACTTTTCTTCACATCGCATCACAGCCTGCCACCAACACGCAAGAGGGAAACACGGGATTCTTTCCACCTGTGTCAGGTTCCTAAATCCTGTCTTATGTTTGCCAATGATGCATCCTATAGCCAGTACGTAATAGATAAAAGTTTGCAAATTTCACTTTCTGGGTTAAAACAAACATCAACACAATCTCCTCTTTGAAAGAGGTAATTATCCCTCATTTGACACTGAGAAATATTGCCCCACACATTCCAAAATGACCTTGCCTCATTCTTGTTTCAAAGACAAAGGTTCCCTCCGTTTCTCTCTATTATATCAACTCTATGGGAGCTGAGCTGTGTGCCAATCTCCACATCTCCAAAGACTATTATTTACTCAAGTCCAACAATATATTTAGCTTTCTACATAAAAAGGGTCTTTGTCAAGCCCAGTGATCTTTGAATCTAGGTCGTTTCACAATACTAGGATGATTTTTCTTAATTGCTTTGTAAGGTTAACCTCTGGAATGATTGTGGCTTGTAAGGTATATAATATGCTCATTACATTGTTTTTTTCAGTAATCCATGAAATGCCTGAAGACGGGCATCAGCTGACAGAGTTTCTCCTGTTCTCTAAACAAAAATGTCTAAAGAAACCCATAGTGGGAAAGAACAGATGCTCCAAAACCTCCTGAAACTGCCAGAAAAAAATGATCCAGAAAACTGGTGTTTCCTTTGCTGCAAAATCTGCTAGTGTATAATACATTTGTGGCCATATATTAGAAATGACCTAATCTGTGCCAAAACTGTTCTAAAAGATTCTTTCTGAAATTAAAAGGCAAAATTAAACACTGAACGCTACGGAGAAAGGAGAAACATGGAATTAATTTTTAAAAGGATAATGTAGACAGTATTCTTAAAAGAAATTTTAGGAGGCTGGGCGTGGTGGCTCACGACTATAATCCCAGCACTTTGGGAGGCTGAGGTGGATTACCTGAGGTAAGGAATTGAGATCAGCCCAGCCAACATGGCAAAACCCCATCTCTACTAAAAATACAAAAATTAGCCAGGTGTGGTGGCGCACACCTGTAGTCCCAGCTACTCGGGAGGCTGAGGCAGGAGGATCACTTGAGCCAGGGGGTGGAGGTTGTAGTGAGCCAAGATCACACCTCTGCACTCCAGCCTGGGTGACAGAGCAAGACTCTGTCTCAAAAAAAAAAAAAAAAAAAGAAAAAGAAAAGAAAGAAAGGAAAAAAAGAAATTTTAGAAGAACAGCAAAGAAGCTATTCTTTCAGTCCTGGGAAATCCCATGACTGTTGCTCGAAAATAGACTCTGTTCCAGGGTTTCATGATTCATTCCCAACCTTTTTTCCATGTGAGTGTAAGCAGATACGCACAGGGATATCCCATGAACAGAACAAACAGCGGTGAGTCACCTGGGGAGAGGCTTTCCCAGCCATCATCACTGATGCTGCCCAACTTGACTAAAAGTGGTTTCCAAGATGAGTTTTAGTACACTCAAAAATTATACTCTTCAGTGTAGTAAACTCATTAACATTTAGTTATCCATGCTTCCAAATATTCTAGGCCTTGGGTGTTTCAGAGATTTTGTTGTACTGTGGACAGATTTCAGGAGGATTTTCACGCACACGCCACCCTAAATTTTTCAGAGCCTCATTGAATATGCATATGTGTTTCCTAAAAATGTTACATTTAGAGTCAGGGTATTTTTATATTTGAGAATAGTTTGCAAAACAGTCTCAAAAACTCAGGAAAACTAATTTAGCTGATCTGGTAGGGAAAAAACATAAAGAACAAACAATAAAAATAAAGAACAACAGTAATAACACCTCCTACTCCAGCATAGAAGCAAATACTAGAAAAAAGTTTTCTTATGTGATCTTGTACATTTAATCTTCACCTACCCTCTTTGTAAACCCAAGCTGACAAAATCTTTTCAGAAATATTTTATTATAATGTTTATTACCTAGAATAATAAAGAGCTGATATCTAATGAACACTTTTTTCTTTTCTACAATAGTATTGAGATGTAGCTAAGTACAAAACTCTAGAGGCAGAGAGGCTGAACAAAAATCCCGTCTCCCTTACTTACTAGCTGAGTGAATCTGGTTAATAACAATAAAATATTTGATAATGTGTGGCAAAGCAACTCCCCACACCACATATTTGCCTGAACAAAACCTGGTTTATGCCAAATAGGTATTACTCAATGTCAAATAAAGGGTTAGTGTCATAAATCATATGCCTTAATAAGAAAATATGAGAATCATATAATATTAACAGTGAACACACAAAAGTATTTAGTAAAAATCAACATAGATTTTAATCTCGGTAAGAGAAATGAGTAGACCGCCAAGGTAAACATTTTGTGACCATAGAAAAATTAACTATATTCGCGTTCCAAAAATCAACATTTGGAAAACAAGCTGTTAATAAATGGAGATTCACAGCATGCATGTTAGCTAATGCAATGAAGGCTTTAGAGCTCTGTACACAGGGAAAGTTTAGAGAAATTTTTTAAAGTCACAAGAAACATAAGAACTGAGTACTAGATTTTCCTTTCTTTTCTTCTTCCCTTCCTTCTTCCTTTGCCCTTCCTTCTATCTTCTTTTTTTTTTTTTTTTTTTTTTTTTTGAGATGTAGTTTCACTTTTGTTACCCAGGCTAACACGCAATGGCACGATCTCGGCTCACTACAACCTCCGCCTCCTGGGTTCAAGTGATTCTCCTGTCTCAGCCTCCCGAGTAGCTGGGTTTACAGGCACCCACCATCACACCTAGCTAATTTTTTGTATTTTTTAGAAACAGGGTTTCGCCATGTTGGCCAGGCTGGTCTCGAACTCCTGACCTCAGGTGATCTGCCCACCTCGGCCTCCAAAAGTGCTGGGATTACAGGCGTGAACCACTGTTCCTTTTCTTATTTCCTTTTATTCCTCCCTTCCCTTCACTCTCCTCTTCTCCCTCCCTCCCTCTCTGTTTCCTTCCTTCCTTGTTTCTTTCTTTCTTCCTTCCTTTCCTTCTTTTTTCTTTTCTTCTTTACTTCTTTCTTTCTATGTACACAAAACCAAAATTTACTAGCTCCAGTGTATGATGATTTAAAACTTAGTCACAACTAAATAACAAGCCCAGGACCATGTCTCCAATAACAGTCTTGCTCATTGAGAAAGGTTTGTGGAACTCAAAAGATGAAAACAAGAAATGAGTGTTGTTTACATTTATCACAATTTGAAAATGGCAGAGAAAGAACAAGAATAGACTTCTTTAAATGCCCCAAAGTAGTATACGACACGGGAGTAGATTTTGCGACAATTTTGCTAAAAGACATTATATCATATACTTTCCATTCCCAAGGAATGTTGCCATAAGAGCCCGATGAGCAAAGTCAAAAGTTCTTCGTTTTCTGGAAATTATATGACCTAGTTAAACAAAGGAACAGAGAGGGCAGAAAGTTCTTTGTCTTGATGTGATTTTTCTGAAACGTAACTGATAAGTTACTAAATCTTTGCCCACACTGTTCAAGTAGCAACCATGTATAGAAAGGATTTTGCTGTGAGCGGATCACTATTTCAGTCAACAACTGTATGACCAAGTAAGGATTTAAACCATTCCCTTACTCCTTTCTTAGGGTTATTGAAGTTTTTTCCTTAAAGATGAAGTATATTGAATTTAGGCGCAAGGGTCTAAAATGTCTATTTCTTTGTATCTCTCAATAGCACATAGATATACTCAAGTTTGGCTCCTTGGAGAACTTTCAGGTGCTAAGTATGCAGATTCTTCAGGTTTTGAGCAACTAACCTGGAAAGAAGAGAGATGTCTGGGTTACTTTTGTTTTTTCTTTCTCTTACAGCTTTTGTACTTCAGGGTAGGATGATATCACTCAAAAACTTGGGCTTCCCTATAATAAAGTCCAGTTAAGTCTGTAGTCACTGGTCTGTCATAGATACTAATTTTGTCCTCACTCATTACTGTGGCTGTTGTGGAACTGACCAAGTGCTCTGCTCTTTTTGGTTATCCTAATTGACAGTTTTAATCATTGGTGGTTCCTTACCTTGTGCCTATGCATATACCTTTGAGTTGAGGGTGGAATGTTGGATACTACAGGCTCTGAAGCTGTTGTTCCATTCTCTGACTTATAAGCTCTGTGAGGATTTAAACTATGTAACTGTGCTTTCCTCTCCGAACTACAGACTTTTGTTTGTTAGTGCCTAGAGTTTCCTGCTTCCTTCCTCAGATCGTTCATTTATCCTCCCACATCTCCTCCAAAACAATTCTGCTTTCTGTTCCCTGGTTAAAGATGTGATGAGTAACAGCCATCTGTGGCCAACTGCCCACTGACTTTTGAACAGAAATTGAGATACCAAGAGCATGCAATAAGATCAAACCATGAAACCATAAAATTTCTCTCTCTCTGTCTCCCTCCTTCTCTCCCTCCCTCTGTGCCCTTCCTTTCTCCCTCTCTCTCACATACTTTCTCCTTCTCTCTTTCCCTCTGTTTATCTTTCTCTGCCCCCCCTCTCTCCCCTGCTATGTCTCTCTGCTTCCCTCTCTCCCTTTCTTCTCTCAATCTCTCCTACTGTTCTCTTGTCAGCTATCCTCCCTTTTTCATTCTCTCCTTCCCTCCCTCCTTTCTTTCCTACATCTTCATTCATTCAGAAATGAAGTTTGAAGAATACATGACTTCTTTATACATGAACATTTTATCACTTCTTTTTTGTGGAATTTGTAGAGTCAGTGAAATGAAACAAAATGACTACTTTTCAAATTGCATAAAACATTTCCTTGAACCATTATTGTCACTAAATACTGCAAATCCTCATCCTGAATGTCTTCTAAGATGGAATGACATTTGCTTCTATTCTTGTAATGTTAAAAGAGAGCACAGTGTAATATTTTGTATGAAAAAATAACTGTGTCATGACAAATTTGGGAAAAGACTAGTACTGTAACTTATATTTAAAAAATCAATATTATTTTGGTCTCAAAAATAATTTATTAAAGATTTTTTTAAATGATACTAATGTTCTTTGTTCCTTTGGTAATGCAGAATGCACCAAAACTCGCCACTTCGATCACTGAAAACTCCTCTTTGTCACTCAGTTAATGTGACCTTCTTAAAACCAGGAATTCTTGTTATTATTATTATACTTTAAGTTCTAGGGTACATGTGCACAACGTGCAGGTTTGTTACATAGGTATACATGTGTCATGTTGGTTTGCTGCACCCATCAACTTGTCATCTACATTAGGTAATTCTCCTAATGTTATCCCTCCCCCAGCCCCCCAACCCCTGACAGGCCCCAGTGTGTGATGTTCCCTGCCCTGTGTCCAAGTGTTCTCATTATTCGACTCCCACCTATGAGTGAGAACATACAGTGTTTGGTTTTCTGTCGATGGGAGAAAATTTTTGCAATTTACCCATCTGACAAAGGGCTAATATTCAGAATCTACAAAGAACTTAAACAAATTTACAAGAAAAAAACCAAACCAGGAATTCTAAACTTATCCTCTGAGCTTATGATTCTGAAATATTTTTGCTTTGCTTTTTGAGAAGAATATGTCCACTTAGAGTTCAAGATATTGTTTTATTGACATCATGGCCATGATTCATACAATGCTTTGTGGATTTCAGATAGCTCCAGGATATTGCTGGCTAAATGTGTACCTAAATAATGTCAGTAAATCCTGGATAATAGGGATAGGGAGAAACGCCAAACATGTGACATTTGTTTTAGGAACACTGCCACCTAATAGCAAAGACATGCCATAAAAATGCAGTATAACCTCTGTGTTTTTGGATATTCATAATGCTACTTACCATGAAAAACCTGGGGAAAGTATTATAACAGAGAAATCTGTTTGCCTATGTGTAACATAATGCTTCCCTAATTATTTTTCTTTTTTCTTTCTTTTTTTTTTTGAGACGGAGTCTGGTTCTGTGGCCCAGGCTGGAGTGCAATAGAGCCATCTCGGCTCACTGCAAGCTCCACCTCCTGACGTTCATGCCATTCTCCCACCTCAGCCTCCCGAGTACCAGAGGCTACAGGTGCCGCCACCACGCCCGGCTAATTTTTTGTACTTTTAGTAGAGATGGGGTTTCACCGTGTTAGCCAGGATGGTCTAGATCTCCTGACCTCCTGTTCCGCCCGCTTCTGCCTCCCAAAGTGCTGGGATCACAGGCGTGAGCCACCGTGCCTGTCCTATTTTTCATAATATACTTTGAAATTAACATTCAATGGAACACTTTGATAAGTACTAAGCTGGGACTTCGGGGGCCCTTGAACCTTCGGGTGGCCACCAGGAGTGAATTAATAGTCAATCAGCATAATTAACAAGTATGGAGGACCAATGAGGCTAACAGACAAATTCAATGCATTGGAATTAGAACATATTTATATATTATTTCTCTACTGTATTAAAAAATACTAAAAGGACTCTGAGTAATTGAAATTGAGGAGAAAACAAAACTGGTCCCTGTGGTACTGGTCTTTCCCTCATGTTCTATTTTGATTTCAGCTCAAAATGAATAATAGAACAAAACTGAGAGGAAAGAAATGTGTGCAGAACACCATGGTTCTTCTGGCTTTTAAACCAGGCACAATTTTTCATTTGGGCATTATTTTTTCTTTTTCTTTTTTTTTTTTTTTTTTTTTTTTTTGAGACAGAGTCTCACTTTGTCGCCCAGGCTGGAGTGCAGTGGTGCCATCTCAGCTCACTGCAAGCTCCACTCCCGGGCCCAGGTTCACGCCATTCTCCTGCCTCAGCCTCCCGAGTAGCTGGGACTACAGGCGCCCACCACCACGCCTGGCTAATTTTTTGTATTTTTAGTAGAGACGGGGTTTCACCGTGTTAGCCAGGATGGTCTCGATCTCCTGACCTCGTGATCTGCCTGCCTCGGCCTCCCAAAGTGCTGTGATTACAGGCATAAGCCACCACGCCTTGCCTCATTTGGGCAGTTTAAATGTATTGACGATGAATGAAATTCTTCGTGGTTTTAGTTTAGTAGAATTATCCCAGGTTATATTACAAGTTTGAACTGTTTGGCTGTTAAAATCAGATATTATTAAAGTTTGCTATCCAAGAAAGTGTGAATAAAGCAGTGCTCATGAAAACCGTATTTCTAAGAATATATGCAGATCTAATAAATACTAAGTAAAGGCAGATCAACATAAAAGTACTAGGTAGTAAAGTAAAAAGTTATTGCTGAAACAAGGTAGTTATTGCTCTATTTGTCTTTTTCATTTTATTTCCTTCTACTAGTTGCTGTATTAATTTGTTGTACTTTCTCGTCTCAAGTTCTATTACTTTACTTTCTTTTTAAGCTTTTATTTTATTGTTATTTATATAAATGTATTGTATGCATGTGTAATTTTACATGCATAGTTTGCACAGTGGTTAAGTCAGAACTTTTAGGGTATCCATCACCTGAATAATGTACATTGCACCCATTGAGTAATTTTGCATTATCCTTCACCATCGCATCCCCTCTCCCTTCTGAGTCTCCATTATCTATCATTGCATTCTATATGTCCATGGGAACATATTTTTTTAGCACCTGTATGTGACTGAGAATATACAACGTTTTTCTTTGCTTGGTTTGTTTCATTTAAGATCATGACCTCCAGTTCCATTCATGTCGCTACAAAAGACATAATTCCATTCCTTTTTTATAGCTGAATAATATTCCATTATTACAATATAATTGAACATTCCAGTAACATTCATTGTATACACATACACACACACACATACACATATGTGCACACACACACATTTTGTTTATCCATTTATTCATTGATGGACACTTAAGTTGATTCCGTATCTTTGCTATTGTGAATTGTGCTACAAGAAATATGAGTGCAGGTTTCTTTGATGTATTTACTTCTGTTCTTTTGGGTAGATATCCGGTACTGGGATTGCTGAATCAAATGATAATTCTATGTTTAGTTCTTTGAGAAATCTCTGTACTGTTTCTCATGGAGGCTTTTATTTCTTAAAATCCACTACTGTATTAGTCCGTTTTCACACTGCTGATAAAGACATATGCAAGACTGGGAAGAAAAAGAGGTTTACAGTTCCACGTGGCTGGGGAGGCCTCAGAATCAAGGTGGGAGGCAAAAAGGCACTTCTTATATGGCAGTGGCAAGAGAACATGAGGAAAAAGCAAATGCAGAATCCTCTGATAAACCCATCAGATCTCGTGAGACTTACTCACTTTCACAAGAATAGCACGGGAAAGACCGTCCGCCACGATTCAATTACCTCCCCCTAGATCCCTCCCACAATACGTGGGAGTTCTGCGAGAAATAATTCAAGTTGAGATTTGGGTGGTGACAAAGCCAAACCATATCAACTACCATGGCCTGCTTTGAAATATTCCTATATTACATGGAAAGAGAATTGGATGTTTCATCTCAGGAAAAAAATGAGCAAAATTTCTTTATATTTTTACCAAAATTTTAAATATGTAAAAGCAATGTCACTCTTTCTAGACATTTCATTGACACATGTAGCTAATAAAGGAGAGTTGAGACAGGAAATTTGAGATTTCTATAGGCTAATTATGTGTCTATTTATGTTTGTTAACATGTTTTCAAATAATAATAATAAAAGCAGTTTGTGTTAGTAGCATTTGTTAAACTTGGTAATCCGATACCAATGAAGTCTCCGGAGACTATTAAATCACTTTTAGGGGGCATAGGATTTCATTGTTTCTCTCAACATGGATTTCATAGAACCCTATTTCTACAAGATACACTGCAAATAAAACAGACTTCTATGATCAAAATGAGAAACCTATGCATACTCTATCTCCTTATTGAAAATTCATAATGAAGTATGAATGTCCTGAAAATCCTGCAGTAAAGAAACTAGTATTTCCCAAATGTATTTGACCAGAAGACTTTTTTCCCCTCCTAATACCTATTACCATCTCACAGATTGAATGTTCAGTGAATAGGCTTTGAGGAACACTTTACTATTTTTATGGCCATTTCATTCTTCTGCTAGGAAGATGCTCTACGGATAAGCTGAAAAAGCTGAAGATGATCAGAAAAAAAAAAATTTTACTCCTGTGAGACAACTGTGTTTAAAACTATCAAAATGTTACTCATCACAGATGAGTAGTGAAGGAAGCCATTCTTTCCCGTGGTGAGCGGGTTTAGGAAATACAGCCAGCAAGGGTTTTCCGGAAGCTGGTAGTTCACAGGACCCAGAAGGTGACATAATGCTTCTCTCTGAAGTCTCAAACAGCTAGTTGTAGTCCTTTGGTGTCAGATTTGCTCTAAGTCTCCAAAGTAATAGAGAATAAGAACTGGTTTAGATTTTGTCCATGAAAGGACTGTTGACTGACAAAGAAAATACAAGTGTATGTTTCCACTAGGATTCCAAAAATACAAGGATTGCTCCAAATACTAATTACATTTCAAATTTGCTCATTTATACTTGGTACCTTATTCATTCGGGATTAAAAAAAAAGAAGAAGAAAAACAGAGAAAGTTGTATAAATGAAAGAAAATGCAGTACCCAAACTTAAATATGTGGAAGAAGCTCACTTACATCGCAGAGATCAGTAACCTACTGCCTGTGGACCAAATTGACCCTCTGCCTGTTTTTGTTTTTGTTTTTGTTGCCAAGCTGGAGTGCAGTGGCACAGTCCCTGCTCACTGCAACCTCCGCCTCCTGGATTTAAGCAATTCTCCTGCCTCAGCCACCCGAGTAGCTGGGACTACAGGTGCGTGCCAACACAACCAGCTAATTTTTGTATTTTTAGTAGAGATGAGGATTCACCATGTTAGCCAGAATGGTCTCGATCTGTTGACGTTGTGATCTGTCCACCTTGGCCTCCCAAAGTGCTGAGATTACAGGCGTGAGCCACCATGCCCGGTCTCTGCCTGTTTTTGTAAATAAAGATTTATTGGAACACAGGCTCAATTATTTGTATACATATTTTCTATGGCTGTTTTTGCACCACAACAGCAGAGCTGAGTAGTCACAACAGAGATCATATGGCACCCAAAACCTAAAATATGTATTCTTTGGTCCTTTATAGAAAAAGTTTGCCGACCCCTGGTTTGCAAAGGATATTGTGTTTCTCTTGATAAGTGCAGTGAATCAGAGTGGATGGAGAGTAATCATGGAAAGGAGGCAGCTGTTTTGGACAGAGAAGGTTCCTGCACAGAGACAACATTTGAGCAAAGAGAGAGGACTTGAAAACTTGGGGAAGTGAGCCTGTGAAAATCAGAGGATTAGGGGAGGTGTTTCCTTGGCAGAAGGACTCAATGTGGCAAGTTTGGAAAACAGCTGTGAATCCAGGGGAAGGAAAGTGATGTGAGCGTTGCATGGGTGGTAGGAGATGAGGTTTTAGGGACGTGGCCAGATCACAACAACTTTTCAACTACAGTAAATCAGGATTTGGGCTGATAGGGAGGTGTTGAATTATTCTGAGTGAGAGAAGTGACATGAACTGATTGGTTTTATAGCAATCACTCTGGCTATTTTTTTCAAAACTGATTGCAGAGAAAGAGAAGAGAATGCAAAGGACAATTCCAAATTTAAAAAGAAAAACGATATTTATCCTATCATCAGCTTACAAAAATACTATTAAGTACCTGTCCATCAGCAAGGGCCATAAGACAAAGCAATCATTTCAACTCTGACTGCTCATTAAAAATCTCCTGGACACATTTTTAAATGTACCTGTGCTAGAGCCCACAAAGAGATTCTGATTTAATTTAATTGAGATGAGGCTTGAGCATCAGTTGATGGATTGTTTGTTTGTTTAAAAGCTCTCCAAATCTCTCTAATGGGCAACTGAAATTGACAACCATTGCTTTAGAAAAAAAGCATTGAAAAAGAAAAATATGTTAATTTTATATGATAACTAATAGTATGGTACTGTAAAAAAAATATAAGAGGCAGATCATAAACAACATGAATTATAAAAGATTTCATTCTTTCTGGGGACCGTTACAACCATCTCAACTTTTTTTTTAGTTTCCTGGACAGTTTTAAAATCAGATCAGGGACCCATTAGTCTAAAGCAGGCACAGCTCTGCTTAGAAGCTGTGTCAGCATCAAATGACCTTTAGAGATCTCAAGCAGCCTCTTGATTCTGTTATTTGAATCAATTTGTACTACATTTATGACCTGATGGTGTTTGCTGGCAGGGAATTTCATAGGTTGGGAGTTTTAAACACATCATCTGCACCCAGATCATGGCCTGAAAGATAGACTCAGAGGCCCCTGCAGATCTGCCTACACAGTTGTCCCTAGGAGCAAGTTTCCAGAGTAATACAAAAATATTATTCTCCATACGTAAGCATGTGGACCGACCTTCATAGCCTCAGGCATAGCCATTACATGAGGTCATGTATGCTGATGTGATTTGTTGAAAGACATAAACATAGAATTAATCAGGAGAAAGGAGACCTTATTACTTAATGTAAACATGATTCACTTGGCTTAGATCATGTGTACGATCGAATTCTATGTTTTGACTGTAGGAAAATAAAAGACATATTTCGACTTTCAAAAGATGCTCAATTGACTACAATGTTCACCAGCATGTCCTAGGGATAGAAGAAATCAACATAAACCTAAAAGAAGGCTAAAAGAAGGCCAGCAGCATGTCTAATGAAAATCAGGCGGCAGACCTTAAATACACTGTCCCATCATCTCCTTCCCCTATTTGCACTTTACTTTGATTTATGTTTTCATTCAAGAGAAAACTGAACCTGTTTCTAGAGGCTTTACTTCTCAACTTGTCAACCTGAGAAACAGTAGGAATGGTGTAGACAGAGGAAGACGGCAAAAAGAGGTAGGAACTATGTAAATATTGAGGAGAAAGTAGAACTTCATTGGGCCATCAGATTTTTAGAAAATATTTGAGAGATGACTGAGAACTGTTTTAATGTTTTAGGGTACATGACAATATCAAAACCGAAGGTGTTAAATAAGCATAAATATTTATAGATCCATTTTTTCCTGTTCCTCTTAGAAATGAAAAATAAGATTGATGGAATCCCAGAGAGAAGAAAAATTCCATTGCTACAAATTAGACAGGGCGTCATATTTAAGACCTCAAACCTGTGAGCACCCAGTAGTCAAATATTTGCATTTTAACAGTATGTGATTTTTAAAAAAAAAAGAAATAAATTCTATGCATTTTGGAAATATGCCAAATAAATGAATCATTATAGCATCAAGTATCTTTTATATGGCACCAGATCGTAAAACACAGAACAGTAGAGCAGAGCTCTGGGAAAATACAATTTCCTCCTCTGTTTGTCTGTTTTTTGCATTGTCCAGCTGCTGTGTGTTAAAATGCTACTTAAAAAAATAAAAAACTGTTTTAGTTACTCCTAAAGGAACTTTTAAATTTGTAAAGCCCAATTGTCCAGACAATGACATTTTTTTAAAAATCTAAGAACCTGTTTTATAGACAAGTCTAGGAAAGTGAAAATAATGAAGATTGAAAACGGGTCAGTCCTTTTGGTCCACTAACAAGGTTTCTCATTTCAGGGATTAACTCTTGATAGGTAACACTGGACAGTAAAATTAGATATGATGTCATTTTCAAGAAAAGTGTAAAACCTGCCGGACTAATAATAAAGGAAAACCAACGTGTAGAATGAGTCTCTTTTACCGATTTATCTCTACAGAGCAAAACATGTTTCCTACGCACATTCATGCAGTAGGAAAATGATAGAATATGAAGCAAGATGCAGGCACGTTTTGCAGATATTGTAGGTTCCATTCCAGAGCACTGCAATAAAGCAAATGTCCCAGTTAGTGACTCACACAAGTATTTTTGGTTTCCCAGTGCATATAAAAGTTATGTTTACACTATACTGTAGTCAGGTATGCAATAGCATTCTGTCTTTTAAAAAGTGCATATCTTAATTTAAAAATACTTTATTGCTAAAAAATGTTAACAATCATCTGAGCTTTCAGCAACTCAATCTTTTCGCTGGTGGAGGGTCTTGCCTTGATATCGATGCAGCTGACTGATGGGAGTAATAGTTAGGATGACCATGGCAATGTCAACAATAAAGTTTGCTGCATCGATAGACTCTTCCTTTCACAAAAGGTTTCTCTGTAGCATGCAGTGCTGTTTGAATAGCATTTTCCCCAGAGCAGCATATCTTTCAGAATTGCAGTCAACTCTTCCACTCCTTTATCAACTAAATTTTTGTAGTATTCAAAGTTCTTTGTTGTCATTTCAACAATATGCACAGTATCTTCATCAGGAGTAGATGCCATCTCAAAGAACCATTTTCTTTGTTTATCCATAAGAAACAACTCCTGGCTGGGCACAGTGGCTAACTCTTGTAATCCCAGCACTTTGGGAGGCCAAGGCAGGCGGATCACCTGAGGTTGGGAGCTCAAGACCAGCCCGATCAACATGGAGAAACCCCATCTCTAATAAAAATACAAAAATTAGTCAGGTGTGGTGGCGCATGCCTGTAATCCCAGCTACTCAGGAGGCTGAGGCAGGAGAGTTGCTTGAATCTGGAAGGCGGAGGTTGCAATGAACTGATATCGTGCCATTGCACTCCAGCCTGGGCAACAAGAGTGAAACTCCGTCTCAAAAAAAAAAAAAAAAAAGAAAGAAAGAAAAAGAAAAAAAGAAACAACTCCTCATTCACTCAAGTTTTATCATGAGATTTCAGCCATTCAGTCACATCTTCAAGTTCCACTTTTAATTCTAGCTGTAGGGACATTTTCCACTAAAGTCTTGGACCCCTCAAAGTCATCCATGAGGATTGGAATCAACTTCTCCCAAGTGCCTGTTCATGTTGATGTTTTTACCTCCATCCATGAATCATGAATTCTCTTAATGGTATCTAGAATAGTGAATTCTTTCCAGAAGGCTTTTAATGTACTTTACCTAGATCTATCAAAGAAATTCTATCCACGGCAGCTATAGCCTTACAAAATGTATTTCTTAAATAATAAGACTTGAGGGTGAGCACGGGGCTCATGCCTGTAATCCCAGCATTTTGGGAGGCCAAGGTGGGTGGATCGCTTGAGCTCAGGAGTTCAAGACCAACCTGAGCAACTTGACAAAACCCCATCTCTACAAAAAATACAAAAATTAGCCAGGTGTATTGGAGCAGGGACTTGTAGTCCCAAGCTACTCAGAAGGCTGAGGCGAGAAGATTGCCTGAGCCTGGGAGTTTGAGGCTGCAGTAAGCCATGAGACTACAACTGCCCTCCAGCCTGGGCAGCAGAGTGAGACCCTGTCTCGAAAAATAATAACAATAATAATAATAAAACTTGAAAGTGAAAATTACTTCTTGAACCATCAGCTGCACAGTGGATGTTGTGTTAGCAGGCATGAAAACAATGCGAATTTCCTTATAAGTCACCTTGCCAACATCTAACCTAGGTCACCAGCCAAATCATCCTTCTTTGTACCTCTTGCTTTCTCTCTTAAACATATACATACACACGTGCATGCACGCGCGCACACACACACACATTCTCAATACTTACTGTCATGCCTGCACACTTTTACAGCTCCAAAGAAACCACTAACAAACTTTATGAATTGAGATGGAGAAACTCAAATTACTGGTTTTCTACATACAGCATATGTTTAAAATTTAGAGCAGTGACATCTTGGGTTATAGAGAGTTATCTCATAAAAAGATCAGTGGTTTAGAACTCACTGTTCCATCTCACCTCTATTGTTAGCTAGTTATGACATCATCCTCATTTGTAAAAGTATGGTATTAAATAGGAGTTTGTTCTATTGCCATCAAACCATGATTGTGGCTGGGCGCGGTAGCTCATGCCTGTAATCCCAGCACTTTAGGAGGCCGAGTCAGGTGAATCACCTGAGGTCAGAAGTTCGAGACTGTCCAAAATGGTGAAACCCCATCTCAACTAAAAAGACTTTAAAAAAAACAAAAAAATCACCGAGTATGGTGGCACATGCCTGTAATCTCAGCTGCTCACAAGTCTGAGGCAGAAGAATCGCTTGAACCGGGGAGGCGGAGATTGCAGTGAGCCGAGATCGTGCCATTGAACTCCAGCCTGGGCAATAAGAGTGAAACTCTTGTCTCAAAAAGTCAAAAATGAAACAAAACAAAACAAAACAAAGAAACAATAACATGATTCTATAGGAACATCTACTTTTTGCTTTCCTCTGGAATGAACACAGTGTATCTGGAAAAAATCGTTGCCATTTTTTTCAGTATGTGTTCCCCAAAGAGAGACATAATTGAGTCAACAGAACATGTCAAAATTTATAGGACAAAAATACCTGACAGTGTACATAATTTAGGATATCGCCTACCTACAATTGCATAATCTCATTTCAGTCTGTGAGTTTCAGAAATTTCTTTTAAAACTCAGTTCCTTGCTACTTTGGGGAAGGAAGTTAGAGACTTGTGGAACTTATAGTTGGGTTTATCACTTAAACATTGGACTGTCCATTAATTGGAAAAGCCAACGTGGTTGTTAACTTTTTTTTTTTTTTTTTTTTTTGAGACGGGGTCTCGCTCTGTCACCCAGGCTGGAGTGCAGTGGCCGGATCTCAGCTCACTGCAAGCTCTGCCTCCCGGGTTCACGCCATTCTCCTGCCTCAGCCTCCCGAGTAGCTGGGACTACAGGCGCCCGCCACCTCGCCCGGCTAGTTTTTTGTATTTTTTTTTAGTAGAGACGGGGTTTCACCGGGTTAGCCAGGATGGTCTCGATCTCCTGACCTTGTTATCCACCCGTCTCTGCCTCCCAAAGTGCTGGGATTACAGGCTTGAGCCACCGCGCCCGGCCGGTTGTTAACTTTTTATATATGAGACAGGCATTTGTGATTGGTTTAGGTAAGTTTAGCTCTTAATCCATGCTTTCTCTTGGTCTGTAACTACTTTAATAGAAGTTTTCACTATGGAAATGTGACAGTCCCCAACCCCTATTCCAAAGATTTCTTTCATCCTGCCCATTAAGCCTTACTGAGCCCCAGAACACCCTTCCGCATTTTCAATAAGAGCCTCACCATTTTTATCAAAGAGAAACTAGAATCATGGGTCAAAAACTCCTTCAAGTCCCTGTCCCCTCTGCACAAATGTGCACATTTTTTTCATAAATTCTTTTTAGCCTTCATGGAATAGTAATGCCTGTTCTCTCAACAGCTAACACCTCCTGTACTTTGCATCTCATCTCATCCTACAGTTTTCAGTGGCTTTACTCCATCATTCTTTTCAAATGTCTGTGCTATCAATAACTGTTCCTTCCAAATTGACTCTTTTCTTCAAATTACAAGTTAGATTCTGTCTCCCCTATGTTTGAAAAAGGAAAAAAAAAAAAGAAGAAGAAGAAGGAGAAGAAGAGAGGACCTTCTCCAGCAGTACAGCACCCTTCCCCAGCAGTAGAGCACCATACAGCTGCTACTCTTGAACGTGTTTCCCTTCTCAGGCCAGCTCCTTGTCAGCCCAGTCTAATGTCACTGCCTTCATTTTCTCACCTCCCAAGTAGACTTCATGTGACTCTGTCTTATATCTTTACCACTCTACTGGAACTACACTTAAAAAATGTCACTAGTCATCTCCTAGCTGCCAAAACTGAATAACATTTGAGTCTTTTTCTCACCTGCTTTTTCACTGAGGCACTTTACACGTTCCCTACTCCTCTTCCTATGGGCAAAAGAGATTTTCCATCCTCCATGGGTGTAAAGCAAAAATCAACCTTAAAATCGACTTAGAATATTGCCTTTCTTAGTGCAAAGAATTTAATATTTCTCCAATGATGTGCAATAAAATGTAAATAAACCTGTTATGTGTATATGAGTTGTAATATCATAGGATTAAAATGAGAATTCTAATGCCTCTATTAGCACAAGTGCATATAAGATGTATCATATCATTTAGCACTTAATGATATATTGTTTTATCACTGTTCACATTTTAATTTTTCTTAGGTGCATGTTTTGCTCCCAAATTAGATTGCCATTCCCATGTCTACCATTTATTTAGGATATCTCTCATTAGTATTTTCCATAGTCAAGGACATGCAATAAATATCTGTTCTGAAGTTGCCTATAGTAAGGTCTCATTTTCAATATAATACATTATTGAGTTCATGATGACACTTTGCGTGAAAATAGATATATTTTGGTTAGGCTGTTGAAATTGTGTGATCATACATTTTGTTTGATTTATTCCATCGTTTTCAAATATCAGCCAAAGAATACTTTCCAATAAATAAGTATTTTGCTCTTTTTAGCAGGAGATTTGATAGAGAAGCAGAAAAACACTGGCATAAATATAAACATATACAAGAGCTGTGATAAAATGTCACATACGAATTTCTAAGATCTGGTAGAAAAATATTTCTTTCTTTGGACTTATTTTCTATATTAATTACTGTAAGAAAACTATTACCTTTTATCTGTCCTGAATTTTTTATATCTATCTGCTCTACTTGGCTTTAGGAGGCTGTCACTTACATAGCCCCTATCCTCCACTCGCCACCCCACTTCCCCACCCACGTTCCCTTTCTCAAGCCCTAGAGATAGATAAGCACATCACCCATTCTAAGCCATCAGTCCGTATCCCCCGACCCCAATTATATAGTTTTTTTTTTCTTTTTTCTGAGAGCATTCTTTCTAAAACAGGTATATTTCTTGAATTCTATGTAGCCATATTTGCCATGGCATTGAGAAATCTTACCTGGAAACAAATTCGTCACAAAGACAGGCAGAGACAAGAGAGACAGAGTTGTGATATCAATGCTTGATTCTTGAACACACCTGTGCCTCAATCATCCTCTTGGACTTCTCAGTTATGTCACCAATACATTTCCTTTTGTGCTTAAGCTACTTTGAATAGTGTTTCTGGGAAGGACAACCTAAAGAGCTCAAACTCACACCATAGCTTAATAAACCCTCAGCTGACTGACATGGAAGGAGCACTTACACATTTTATAGATTATTCTCATCTGTTGTTTTCAATTTTTCAATATGTTTCAGGCAACTTCATAGGATAGCAATAGCCATACATGCCATGTTATAACTCTTTTAAACTTCAAAATGCATTGTGAATATCTTTCTACCTCAGTAATTATTCATGCATAATATAATTCATTATTGGAAATTTAGCAGCAATAAAATGCACATTACAAATCTAGTAGTTTGTAAAATTATGTGATTTATAAACATTTTGCTTTTAGATTTAGAATTTTAACCAAGAAATACATGTTGATTCTTCTCAGCCTTCCCATTGTCTAGATTTTTAAATTAATTATTAAATTTCATAAACCAACACTTTTCAGGTAAATGTTCCAATCTTTTTTTATTCAATGGAGAAACTGTGTTTTCAAGTTGAAAGTGTGTTCCCTTTTCACCTTCAAAAGTACAGCAGAGAAAAGGAAGGCAGTGAGCACTACCTCAAAAATATAACCTAAAAATCATTTTTTCAAAAGAATGAAAATGAGGGCAGTAGATTTCAGGAGCTTCTTGGACTCTAATATGTCATGATCACCTGGCAACCATCACAGATCAAAGGTCTCCAATAACCATATTTACTAGTAAATGGTAATTAAGCAGCATTGGAAATAATGATCACATATTTACTTCTTGTACTATTTACTTTTGGATGTCTTTTTAGGATCTATTTGATTTTTTTCAAAGGACTTTGTTTCTCAAAGGCCACTAATGGCATAATCACATGCAAAATTCAGATAAATCTATTGGATCAGAACCTCAGTTGCAGGGCAGAAGGGAATTTGCCTTTGAACAAATTCCCAGAAGTCTCATGCATTCTTCAATTTGAGAACTATTGATCTAAGCAGGAACCTTGGCTTTATTTTGGAATTACTTGGAGAATTTTATAAAATGATGATGCCTATATTCCATTCCCACAGATTCTGAGATACTGTAATTGTTCTGGGGTGTGGCCTAGGTATCATAATTTTTTAAAGGATTTCTTAAGGCGATTCAAGGTGAATCTAATGTTTAGTCATGGTTAAGAACCACTTACATACTCATGCAAACATCAGATAGCATTTAAATATGATATGAATAACTTAAAATTAAAGATATCAAAAACAAATGTGGATTTAACCTTCGAATTTTCTGTTACTCAGTAACTACATTAAAATATGCATTATTAAATATCAGCATGTTTTCCAAACAAATATTTTGGCATTCTTTAAGTTACACGTAGCTGAAAATTTGTTTGTGTGTCTTTCTGAGCAAGAAGAATTATTTAAAATCTAGAGATTCTATCCAAATAGATACTAAAAAGAAATGCAAGGTTGCTTCCAGCAAATAAAAATATACTTACTGAGTATCACTATGTGCCCTGCGGTGAGATGGGCATGGCAAAAGATACATACAATAAAACTTTCCCTTTTTTGCTTTCACTACTAGGAAGCTCAATGCCAAACTTGCTGCTGCATGATGATAGTAGCTGTACATCTAAGCTTTTTGTATTTTACTTCTCCCTACATTCTATCAGTGGTTTTCAACCACTACAAATCACTACAAAAAGTTTTTTGTTTGTTTGTTTTTAAGTATGGATGCCTAGACTTTATCCCAAATTTATTAAATCAGACCTTATGAGGATAGTGGCCGGATACTTAAATTGCATAAAACTCAATAGTTCATCCTTACATGCATTTCTCTTTTAAATCACTGCTCTAAATAACTGGTTTTCAAACTTTTATTTGTAAGAATCATCTAAGGGACTTGATAAACTGCAAATGTCCAGGTCTCTTCCACTATGATTTGGTAGGCCTTGGAGGAGACCTATGATCTGTATTGCTAAAAAGCACTATAGTGCTTTCTGATACAGGTGTTTGATAAACTGCACCTTAAACACCATTGAGGAATGTGGGTTTTATCTGATAATTGTATTTATAGGTCATGTTTTGTTCTTCCCTTTAATCGTAAACCATCAAAGTTTATCTAATAATTAAGGTCAACATGTTTAGAGTCATAAAAGACCTTAGAGATCGTTGAATCCAGTGGTTTTCAAATGATTCTGTGGAATTTATTTAAGCAGAGATTCTGCCTTCTCTCACCCCACCAGGCTGCCCTGTAGCCTGACCAGAGTCTACTTATGTGTCTTCCATAATTGGGTTACTGTGTAAATATTCTTTGAAGAATTGGTTCTACATCTTCAAGAACACCCTTGGGCCACCAAAATGGTATATACATTGAGAAAAACACAAAGGAGTCATAGCAAGCATGTAGTTCCATCACCACCCATCACATTAAATGGCAAAAAAACCCATCTTGGACAGGTTAACTTTTACCTCTCAGAGACTCAACAGATGGAGAGAGTGTGCCCTACAATCTCCCAAGGCATATCTTTTCTTCTGAACTCAAGTCACCCTGGAGTAGTTGGGTCACCATTTCCCAAACTAGTGTTCTGTGAAATAAAAAATAAAAAAATAAAAAATAAACAGATAAAAGGATCTTATGCTCAGATATGTTTGAGAAATTATTGGTTAAATCAAACTAAATATTCTTCTTTACTTTAGGAGCTCTCAAAGCTTTCAAGTTGCTAACAGATATCATAATGATTCAGTAAAAACTTATAAAAGTAAAAAATCGTAGAAAACAGAATTTTTGAAAATTTGATTATTCAAACATTCCTCTCAAGTCATCCCTATTAAAATTAAAGTGAAAATCCTCTACTAATATCCTCACAATAATCTTTTTTGAAACATTAATATAAACCTACAAGTATGCTTGAAATGAATTTATGATTGTATCATGGCACACAGCATCTCTTGTCATGCCATGGTGTCTGTGGACCCAGTGAAGGTACCTGCACCTCCCATTCCTCTGTTCTCTTTTGCCACCTTATCTTTTTACACTAGTACAACACACACCCACACAAAAGCCTAGAAAGAGTGAGATTAAGACTCCCAAGAAAAACAAAATGCTTTTCATTCCTGAGCCCTAAACTTTCATCATAGCCCTTCACCTGTTCCCCAAAGCCACCTGCACAGAGGATGTTGTCTCTCTGCAAGCAAACTGGAACACTGTTACTGGATTTCTGGCCAGATGGTCAAGCAGTCAGAGTATTGAATGACCAGTATATGCCTAACATTTTCCTTGGTTCTCTGAGGGGTGCAAAGGCATAAGAAGACATTATTCCTGCATCCCAGGGCTTCAGTCTAATAAAGACCTGAGGCAGAAATTGTAAAAGGCTCAAAATAAAAGCATGCAATGCAAAGGTTTAAGATTCATTTTTTACTCTCAAGGAGCTCACATTTTGGGGAGAAAATCTGAGGCAGGAGAATGGCGTAAACCCGGGAGGCGGAGCTTGCAGTGAGCCGAGATCGCGCCACTGCACTCCAGCCTGGGTGACAGAGCCAGACTCCGTCTCAAAAAAAAAAAAAAAAGAAATATATGACTATAATTGCCATGAGAACAAGGGGACCAAGGTGCAGTACAAAAGACTGGGTAATTCCAGGAGAAGGGGATTGAGAAAGAAGTCATAGAGGGAGGGTGACCAATTATTCCCTGGAGAGTGAATAGAATATTTCCAGATAGAATAGGAAGAGGTGACTGCTGAGCTGAAAAGTAGCATAGAGTTGAAGCCAACAGAGACAGAAACAGACCAAGAGATGTTTTTAAATCTTCACCTATGTTAAAAAAATGTAATTCTGTACAATGAGAAAGAATTGGTGTGAAATTATATGGCTCTCACTAGAATGATGATGCAGGGTCAAGGAAAGGAGATATGAGTAGAGACTAGGGGGAGCCTCAGGAGTGGAATTGCTGTCCTGGAGACATCAAGGAGGATGGAATAGAATAAGCCAGTGTCAGGACACAGCCCCATGAACCAGGAGTTGGACAGAGAACTGTGGGAAAAACTTGGAGGCATGGGGCAATGTGTTGATAGTCAACGACAGTTTGGGAAAGCAACTGCAAACCCGGGGCATTAACCGTACAGGGGGGCATGGAATTGGGTAGGCAGGGAGAGAGCCAAGAGCCCCTCACACATTTGTATGAAGACAAATGTGTAAAAGGCACATTTCTAAAAAGACAAAACAAAACAATGTAAGGAGTGTGGAATCAGAGCAAACAGCAGGAACTCCCAAAATACAGGTTGAAAAATGGGCCACACCTGCATCACACAAAAGCCAGGGGGATTCATACTTAGGCACAGCAAGTTATAGGCTTAAAATTGACAGCATTAAGAAAAACTCGTGATATGACAAATTTTTCCAGTAGAGCATCATTGTAAGTAACCTTGAGGTAAGCTCTAATGATTGAAGCAAGAACTGGAGGAAATCCTAGGGTGAGAGACAAATGTAGGCAATTTTAAAGGAGAGAAGGAAAAAATATATAGACAATGGGACTATAAACACAGGAACCCTGAGGAAATACGAAGAACACATAAAAATGGAAAGAACACAGATCTGCGAGGAAAAAGGACTGATTTCTAAATCTATGTTGCCTCTAATAAGTCTCAATCGTCATGTTTGCTTAAGTACGAGGCTACTCTTAATGGTGTCAATTCTCACTTGAGCTTTACATTCTGCGAACTTCTGAGAAAAGATGGCACACGGTGACAAAGGAGGCAAACAGACTAAATCTGAGGTTCATTTGAATTTAGAGTGTCAAAAGTTTCATCTGAGATAAAAAGAAGGTATTTATTAAAATACAGAGGTAACTATTCAGATAACTAAAAGATATTGATATTCAATTACTACTACAATGGTAGCTGCTACTAGTAATAAAAACCGTGTGCATCTATAGAGCACAAGTATGTGATTTAGAGAATACGATTAAGGCTCAGAAAATAAAGGAGAAGAAAAGTATTTGTGGAGTATCTACTGCTTGCCAACTTTGATGTCAGATGTTTATATTCATAATGACAATAATTTCTCTATAGAAAAAGAAAACTGTCATTTAACAGACAATACTTGGAATATTAAGCATGGACATCTTTTCAATTTGTATCCAATCAGATTCCTCCTTGCCAAAAATAATAATAATAATAATAATTGACATGCGGGGTGGCTCACACCTGTAATCCCAGCACTTTGAGAGGGCAAGGCAGGAGGATTGCCTGAACCCCGGAGTTCGAGACCAGCCTGGGCAACATACCCAGACCCTGTCTGTACAAAAAATAAAAAGACTAGCCAGGTATGGTGGTGCACGCCTGTGGTCCCACCTAGTCAGGAGGCTGAGGCCTTCAGTCCTTACTTTAACTGGTTCTAAACAGAAGACAATCACTTGAGCCAGAGCCCAGGAGGTCAAGGCTACAGTCAGCCATGATTGTGCCACTGTATTGCATCCCGGGCAACAGTGAGACCCTGTCCCCCCAAAAAATAAAAATTTTAAATTTTAAAAATGGAAAAATTGTTTTCAGTGGGGAGGAGGAGGTTGGTTTTGCTTTATATGCATTAAACTAAATCAGTTTGACCATGATAATATGAGATAGATAGATATATATATATATATATTTTTTTTTTTTTTTTTTGCTATGACACGGTATAATGATATTGACTCACTACTTCAAAAATGTCCACAAAATGCAACAGTCTCGCTTACCAGGTAGGCTCTGTAATATCCTGTCACCCCTTCTGCCAAATACAGTCTCTCTGCCTCCCAGGGATTTCGTTAAATGAGACTGATGGAGAAAATGAACCACTCTGTCACCATACATTAATCCTGAAGATGTCAGATAGTGAGTGTTAGCAGCATCATTCCCACTGCTGTTTGTTTTCTAAGTTTTCCTTTTCGTCTAAATAAAAATACTCAGACCTGTGAACTCTGAGAACAAGATGTGCCTTTTTCTTGTCCTGCCACATGGCTCCATCAATATTGATATGAAACTAACCCTCCAGGGCTGTCTGTGCTCCTGGCAACGTTTCAACACTAACATGTGGTTAATTTTCTAGAGGATTTTTCTTCCCGTCCTGTGCTCAAGAGGAGCCAAAGAGTTTGTGGGAAACAGCCGCTTGACTCGTGCATCTATGGAGCTTGCATATTTCCCTGAGAGATAATGACCCTTCTCTTTTTTTACTGCACATTGTGTTCTAGGAACTTGGAAAGAGAAGCATATCCTAAATACTTAGCAGGCTTTCAAAACAATATTCCTGGACACATGGCATGTGAGAAAAAAAAAAGTCATAGAATTCTCAACATTTACTTCCTGTCAATATTTAGCAATAAATGTATATGATCATATTTATAGCCATTTATATGCCATATGCATTGGTACATTATGTACTAAGCACAGAGGTTGTGATAAATACTCAAAGTAGATTCATTTTATTAAATTACTAATTTTGTCACACCTGTAATCCCAGCACTTTGGGAGGCCGAGGCGGGCGGATCATGAGGTCAGGAGATCGAGACCATCCTGGCTAACATGGTGAAACCCCGTCTCTACTAGCAACACAAAAAAATTAGCCAAGCATGGTGGTGGACGCCTGTAGTCCAAGCTATTTGGGAGGCTGAGGCAGGGGAATGGTGTGAACCCAGGAGGCAGAGCTTGCAGTGAGCCGAGATCGCACCACTGCACTCCAGCCTGGGTGACAGAGCGAGACTCTGTCTCACAAAAAAAAAAATAAAATAAAATAAAATACATATATGTGTGTGTGTGTGTGTGTGTGTGTGTGTGTGTGTGTGTGTGTATACACACACACACATAACTAATTTTGGACCAAGAGTGCAAGGAAGATCTGAAGGCAAATACTGGAGATCTGATTTTTATTTTATTACTATTATTATTTTTTTGAGATAGTCTCTCTCTGTAGCCCAGCCTGGAGTGAAGTGGTGTGATCTCCACTCACTGCAACCTGTGTCTCCCGGGTTCAAGGGATTCTCCTGTCTCAGCCTCTGGAGTAGCTGGGATTACAGGCGTGCACCACCACACCTGGCTAATTTTTGTATTTTCAGTAGAGATGGGGTTTCACCATGTTGGCCAGGCTGATCTTGAACTCCTGACCTCAGGTGATCGGCCTCCCGAAGTGCTGGGATTATAGGCGTGAACCACCATCCCCAGCCTTGATTTTTATTTTTATCATTACTTCTATTTTTTCCAGGTAGGACAATGAGTTGTTTTGTTTTGTTTTAATTTCCGAAGTTTGTGAGGACAGTCTGACAGAACAGTATTGCTTTGTTTTTATTTTCAATAGTATAAGGAAACATCCCTTTAAAATTCTATTAAATGGAATAAAGACATTTCTTAGGATTGTTTAATTTACTTTCTATTTTTATAGCTGTAGTAAAATGCACATTTGGATTATGTTTTGCTGAGCAAATAACAGAATCTTAAAAATAATGAGATCATAATTCTCATTTTCCCCTCGGATGGGCCTTGTAAGTCTGTAATGGATCAACGCTTTCAGTCCACAAGGAAACGTTTAGAATAAAAATATTCAGCCTTTTCTTTAACTTGTTCTAAAGAGAACAACATGGATTTTGAATTATTTTATTTGTAATGGTGACAGGGTCTGTTAAAAAATCTATACTTTCTCATGTATTTGCCCTTTCAGTCATCAGCAAACATCTGTGGTTGAATAAAATGTAAATAAGAATTTTATCAAATTGAAGAATAGCACACATCAGAGCAGAAATCTGATTTCTGTTTAGTCACAGAATGTTTTGGAAATGCCTAGCAATCGTAGTATTAATACTCCTTAGTACTGAAGATACTAATACTTTTTATAATTATAATTAGTATAATTAATTCTTTCTTCAATACTAAGAATCAAGGGTTATCCACAAATAACAGAGAGGTGAAACTACACCAACCTAGCAAAGATCCCTCCCCATCAGCTTATAAAACATGTCTACTTCTCCAAATCACTTAAATGGCAAATTTAGGTTCACCTTGAAACAAATAAAGGCAATACTATGCCCGTACATGTCTCGTACAGAGATGGCACTGTGAGGCAGTAGGGATTGGAAGAAGAGCAGAAAACGTTCATTTTATTTTTCCACTTTCAATATAATTTTACAAAAATGCATTTATTTCCTTCTTAAAAATAGAATGATGAAGACCTGGAAAAGAGGATTGGTGAGTGAAGAGAAAAATAGAAAGACATGCATGCCAAACTTGGCAGGCAGGGCACACCTGTGAAAATCAATTCAATTCAGCTACTCTTTACCTGTTTAGTTGTGCCTTTCACTGTGTTTTGCATAAGAGCTTAGCCATAGCTGGAGTCTCGCATCACCCCCCAGCTCCATCAGAATTCTATACCTATTTTGTTAACATGTCTATGTCTATGATTTCCCATCACACCATGTGCTTCCATGACTTCCATCCTTCCATCTTACTCAAATTCAAGGTTCAATGTAATTGTCTTCTCTATGAAGCTGACCCTGGGCCATATCACCCAATCAGAATCTTTTTGTTTTGTTTGCTTTAATAGTACTTTGCTCAAACACTGGACTCCATTCCATTTGTTTTTTTAGCTGGTGGTTTGCATGTTGATCTACCAGATGTAATATCAACTCCTTAAAAGAAGAGAGGTTTTATTTATCTCTTTCATAAAACACTATGTTATTGATCTGATAGCTGCTCGATAGAGAAAGAAAAATAAAATAAAATAAACCCCAGCACCCTCCCTTTAACCAGAACTAATGAAAGAAGTGATACATTTGCTCCAAGATTAACTAAAACATTCAAAAAGAAGATATTTACACTGGAAAAAGACCCATTTGTCACCTAATGTATGCAATAAACATGCAGTTTTCCAGGATATGTTTTAACTTTCTCTCTAGCTCCCTGCTCCTGCAGTCAAAACCTAGGAAGCCAACCATTTATTAATATTACTAATCGTAGACAGTATTTTCATTGGTAAAAAAAAAAAAAAAAAACAAAAAAACAAAAAAACAAAAAACCAATGCAATCTCTAAATTCCTTTCTGGTTTTGAAATACTACTTTGTGATCTGTTTCTCTCATATGAAAATAACATAATTTTATCACTAAGCACCATTTCATCTACCATGGGTTTCTGAGAACAGTAATACTGTATCGTCTTAAACCTCATCTTTTGAAAACACAGAAAGATTACTTTTAGGTATTAGTTTAAACCTCATTAAATATATATATGTTATATATACCCTTCAAAATTTTTAAGGAATCCTGAATCCCAAACTCATTTAAAAAGTCTAAGATTTTTCTTAAGCTCTCTAACTCAAAAGATTTATCAGTCATAGTTTTATTTGTGCTTACACAATTGATAACCAAAGAATTACTACTCATGAAGGGAAATCGGTACAAGTAAACTCCACAGAAGACCCATATATTTGTGACTATGACCATTTGAATTAAAAACCATAGAAACATATGTGTCCCTTTCATGGGTACATAGTTCATATGGAGAACAAGTAAGATACACATATAAATAAAGAAAAATTTCTCTTCACTGCGCTAGAGATTCCCTAGGCAGAAATTTGGGTTAAGAGTTATTACCATATTGGGAAAGAAGCAGCCATTGTTTGGTTTCCTTATGCACAAAGAAAAGGCAAACAAACAGGTCTTAATTATCTCAGGGAATTGGAGGATGAGTAACCTCAATATTTTGGAAGCAAAAGGCTATTTTTCAAATGTCCCTTTCCCTCAGAAATATTATACCACAAAGGCGTTTTTCAGTTTTGAGTAAGTCCTGCAAGGACACAAACAATGAACCAGTCTACTGCCAATGCATTTTCTAATCAGTGCATCTGAAAAGTTATCTTCCGTTAAAGAGAAAATATCCTCATAGCTGTTTATGCTTTTTCTGTAGAAACTTTGACTTTTCTCACTCTCACCCATGGACTCAGGTCAAACTTTGACTTTTCAAGAATGCCAGATATACGTAGATGGCTATTAAAGATTGGGACTTAGTAGATAATTGTTAATTAATCAAAAAATATTTTTGAATCTTACTCTGTGCATAGACACTACTGGGTACTTTAGGGGTTGCAGAGACACATGAGCCCAGTCTTTTCTCAGGTAAACTTTAAAAATTGCTTGAGGAGATAATATATGCATGAAAAGCTTAATAATATAAGGCAGCTATACGGACTACTTATCATCAAAAAGTTCAATGAAAGAAATAGTTATGTTAAAAATGAATGACATGTATTCTGGAATTGTCATTGAATTTTGGAAAAGTTACAAATGATGTTTTTTTCGTGGTTAAGCAAAAGATTAACCAGGAATTACAGCTATGATGCTAACTCACTTAATTTTTTAATCCAAAATATGGGCAGTTATCAGTCCATATGGAAGAGACCCACCCAGGTTTCTCAGTATAATCTGTAAGGGGTTTAGAGAAAACATCCAAGAGCTCAAATTCATGTTTCTCGTATAAACAGAGAATCGTGGTCCTTCTGCCTCATGGGGCTTACTGCATAGAAACTAGTCATTCATATGCCCTAAAATTAAGCAGGTTAGTCTGTATTTGCCATTCCATTTATTATATGGAACCACTGAAAAGGTCAAAAATGGCCAGGAAAATGTGGCACATATACACCATGGAATACTATATAGTCATAAAAAAGAATGCATTCATGTCCTTTGTAGGAACATGGATGAAAGTGGAAGCCATCATTCTCAGCAAACCAACACAGGAACAGAAAACCAAACACCACATGTTCTCACTCATGAGTGGCAGCTGAACAATGAGGGGAACACAAGGAGGGGAACATCACACACCTGGACCTGTCAGGGCTTGGGGGGCAAGGGAAGGGAGAGCATTAGGACAGATACCTAATGCATGCGGAGCTTAAAACCTAGATGACAGGTTGATAGGTACAGCAAGCCACCATGGCACATGTACACCCATGTAACAAACCTACACATGTACCCCAGAAGTTAAAAAAAAAAAAGCAGATATTGGCAATTTCATATAATAGAACTTAATCAGTGTAGCCTAAGTCTCTACCGTTTCCTACCTACTTTCTCCTTTCATGCTATTATGAGGACATAAGAAAATCCTTGGAGACACACACAAAATACATTCCAGGATTAATGGAAAGACCCTAGTGAGAAAAGTGGGTACTCATAGATGCCCATCAGTCTGTTCCCTGATTCTTCTTTTCCTAAAAATCCCATAATGTTGCTTTCATCTAGTACAGGTGGATCTATTTAAAATCATCTGATTAGAAATAATTGTTGACACTTCGCTGTTTTTTACTGATCAGTGATTTTAACTAGCCTGACTACTCTCAAGAAAACCTCAGACTTATTTACTGATTTGAAATCAATCATATTCTTTACAGCACAATACCAGTACTTTAACAAAGGCAGAAAACAGACTTCAATATGTGAGGGCATAAAATGGGGGATAGAGATGGTGAAAAAAAAAATGTTTTTTCCTCAACATATTCTTCATGGAGCTCCTTTATCAAAATCACCTGGGTTATTTACAAAGGGCAGGTTCCCAGACCCCAGCCAAAAAATGTCAAACCAGAATCTCTCAAGTGTAATCCAGGAATCTACATTTAAGTAATTAATTGTTCTAATAAGGTATTCACTATACTAGAATATGCAAAGTATAAGATGACAAAACCCTGTGTACCCACCACATGGGTTTATGAATCTGAATATTTTCCTATTTGTTGGAGATTTTGTTTATACTATTTTGGTCTGTTTTATTTCTATCTGATTCTGAAATGAAACATTTCAGAGATGGTGCAGCATAGGTGGGAATCTCTCTGCTTCCACTTCCCTCCTTAAGTTCATAGGTAACCACCATCCTGAACCATCTAAAGTGGCCATATTTTGTATGTCCGCACTCAATAAAATATATAGTATATCTTTTAGATGTTTTGCATATGTATCTTTTATATGCATGTTTGATATGTTTTTTAAATTTTATGTCAAATTACATCACATGGTATTCATCATTTTGCAACTTCCTTTGTGTTCAATATTAGGTTATGGAGAGTGTTTTCACTGTTGATACTTTTAACTCAAGGCCAATTTTTAAAATTGCTATAGAGTGACATTTGCATATGTAACAAGTTCTATGAGCAAATTTTATGCACATTAAACTTAGGATGTAGGAAGACAGTGAATCAGGACCAAAGTGATGAGTCTAGGGAAGAATAACGTGGAAGCCGGCAGACGCCAGCATCAGGGTACATGGGTACAACTGTCACCGAACATGTGAACAGTCAAAAAGAAATGACCCTCCACTGAGAACTGTCTAGGTGGAAAGCATACTGAAAAGCTTTTTTTCCTTTTCACAGATAAGAAACTTATTTTCAGACATGCCAGTCCCAAGCCATATCCTAACTTTGGCATAGTTGTTTGAAACTTCCCAGAGGAAATTTCAAGAAGACATACAAGAACATTGGTTGGACTTCTTAGCGTGAAAGAACATAATACTACTTTTCAGAAATACTTTTTATACCTGTGTACACTAAATGGCTCCATATTTATCGGTTTTTGTACATGTAGAGAAAAAATCATGAACATGCCATTCAGCACTTCTTTTTCAAGTTATTTAAAGGCCCTTAATGGTAAAAAAAAAAAAAAGAAAGAAAAAAAGAAAAAAGAAAGAAAGAATGGTAATAATAAGATAAAAATTAAATTGGCTAGGTACGGTGGCTCACACCTGTAATCCCAGCACTTTGGGAGGCCCAGGTAGGCAGATCACGAGGTCAGGAGATTGAGACCATCCTGGTTAATTAGTTTAGTAGAAAACCCGTCTCTACTAAAAATACAAAAAATTAGCTGGTCATGATGGCAGGTGCCTGTAGTCCCAGCTACTTGGGAGGCTGAGGCAGGAGAATGGCATGAACCCGGGAGGCGGAACTTGCAGTGAGCCGAGATCATGTCACTGCACTCCAGTCTGGGTGACAGAGCGAGACTCGGTCTCAAAAAAGAAAAAAAATTTAATATTTTACCCTGTTTAAATATCATTGAGAAGATGAAGGGGAAAATTAAACATATCCTTATATGCTTATGCTTAAAGAAATAGTTTTTCACAACAAGTGACTAATATTTTTAAACTTCAAAATGTATTTACTTAAATCACTAGCAAATAGTAATTTATTTAATTAATTTAAATACTTATTAGTAAATCACTTAAATCACTAAATAAAATCACTAGATTTATTTATTACATCAAATCACATTGTATGGCACTAGTTGCCACGGACTTAAAAAAATAACATCGTGGGCCACGTGCGGTGGCTTACACCTGTAATCCCAGCACTTTAGGAGGCCAAGGTGGGCGGATCACGAGGTCAGGAGTTCAAGACCACCCTGACCAACATGGTGAAACCCTGTCTCTACTAAAAATACCAAAAAAATTAGCCAGGCATGGTGGTGCACGCCTGTAATCACAGTTACTCAGAAGGCTGAAGCAGGAGAATCGCTTGAACCTGGGTGGTGGAGGTTGCAGCGAGCCGAGATTCAGCCATTGCAATCCGGCCTAGGCGACAGAACAAGACTCTGTCCCTGCTCCTCCCCCCCCAAAATAATAATAACATCGTGTCAAATAAAGATATTTTTCTTGGTTTATTGCATGTATTGTGTTAGCTCATTCACTGAATGTTTGCTTTAAATCACATATGCAGAATCTTCTAACTATATTTTATGTGCTCACTTATGAGGTCTCTTTGAATCTTATCTTTTCCATAGAGAGTCCCATTATGTCACTTCTTAGAAAATGTCAGTTTGGGTTTATGGTAGAAAGCCAAGGTCATAATGCTATTCTTTTCTATCTTTGAACTAAAAGAAACAGTGCAAATATTCAGGAATTTGTGCAATCTATGAGAAGAAAACTGTAATGTCGATGAGTCATAGGAAGAACAGATCATACATTAAATTGGTCAAGCCAGGATTCAACATATTGAGAATGATGGTCACAAAAGGGGATCATCACCAAGTTCTCAACAAAATTAGCTGTGGGTTAGTTGAACTGGCAAAGATAAATTTTCTATACACATAAAGATGGAAAGGATCTTAGGTATACTTTAGTAACCGTATTTATTGAATATATGGACATCTTTTCATATCAATAATAAGGATACTCAGTCATTATGTTAAAGGCTTCAGTGTATGTCAATATATGAACCTACCAAAACCTTTTAGTCCCTCATAATTCAACAAAGGTAAAAAGATAGTACATGAAAAAGATATTATAAAGTGTGTTATGCAGTTAAGGAATATAATTTGTGGGGAGCTTTTTCGTGTTTGTGGTGTCAGCTTTTTTTAGATTGTATTTTTTGTGTGTTTTTGCTTTCAATAAGCATTTATTTTTATATCACTGATATAATTCACCATCATGTACTTGTTGGAGTAGTTTAAAACTGTAACATGTAAGTCCCTTTGCCCCTCTCCCATTTCCATATTCAGCTCCCAAGGATGAATGTTGTATTAGTCTGTTCTCACACTGCTATAAAGACACTACTGGAGACTGGGTAATTTACAAAGAAAGGGGCTTTAATTGACTCACAGTTCCACATGGCTGGGAGGCCTCAGGAAACTTATTGTCATGGTGGAAGGCTAAGGAGAAGTAAGTACTTTCTTTACTAGGTGGCAGGAGACAGCAAGAGAGCAGGGGAAAACAATCAGATCATGTGAGAACTCACACACTCTCATGAGAACAGCGTGGGGGAACCTCCTCCATGATCCAATTACCTTCGAACAGGTCCCTCCCTCAAATACCTGGGGAGATGAGATTTGGGTGGGGCACAAAGCCAAACCATATCAGATATCCTTCCAGATATTTTTTGTGTATATATATACATATATATATATGCACGCACATACACACACACAAATAATTTTGCGTGGATGTGTCTGTATGTGTGCTCGTGTGTGTGCGTGTGAGACAGAGTGAGAGAGAGAGAAAGAGAGAAATATATAAAGGATTTTATGCTGTAGAGCAGGGGTGTTCAATGTTTTGGCTTCCCTGGGTCACATTAGAAGAAGAATTATCTTGGGCCACACATGAAATACACTAACGCTAATGACAGTTGGTGAGCTAAAAACAAACAAACAAACAAACAAAATCTCATAATGTTTTAAGAAAGTTTACGAACTTGTGTTGGGCCACATTCAAAGCTCTCCTGGGCTGCGGATTGGAAAAGCTTGCTATAGAATGTTCTTTACCTTTCTTTCTCTACTTAGCAAACTCTCTGTAGAGCACTTTCCTTATGAGTAGCAGGGTCCCAAGTACTGTTGGGCAGGTTATACCCTGCGCAAGGACACCAAACTAAAGTGCTGAGTGGGGGCTGATAGGCAACCTGTGTTTTGCTCATTGAACATGAACCCTGGCACATGACTGTGTCCATTCAAAGGGAGCATTTTTCTTTTTTTGTTTTTTTAGACGGAGTCTCAGTCTGTCCCCCAGGCTGGAGTGCAGTGGCGCGATCTCGGCTCACTGCAAGCTCTGCCTCTCGGGTTCACGCCATTCTCCTGCCTCAGCCTCCTGCGTCATTGGGACTACAGGCTCCCGCCACCATGCCCGGCTAATTTTTTGTATTTTTAGTAGAGACAGGGTTTCACTGTGTTAGCCAGGATGGTCTCGATCTCCAGACCTCGTGATCCGCCCGCCTCAGCCTCCCAAAGTGCTAGGATTACAGGCGTGAGCCACCGCGCCAAGGAGCATTTTTCCAACTTGCATTGAAGCGTTAGGTAGGTTACTCATGGCCCTGTCAGTGCATGTGAATCTGCATCATCGTATGCAACTATTGCATTGTGATCCAAGAAATAACGGTGCCATAACTCATTAAGTTAAAGTTTTCTATTGATAGTAGGTTATTTCCTGTTTTTTGGCTACTAGCAAAAAATGCTACAACAAAGAGAGTATCGATTAAACTTTCTTTGCATGTGTGCAAGTAATTTTCTAAGATAGGTATCTAAAATTAAATTACCAGGTTGAAGAATATGTTCTACTTTAATTTCAATAGAGACTCCCAAGCTACTCTCCAAAGGGGAAAAAAAATTCTATTTCCAAAATATTGTCAAACTTGAGTGTGGTCATGATTTCTTTTTTATGAAAAAGTAATAATTATCATTCATAATTAATGAGCATTGTTTTAATTACCAGTGATGCTTTACACCTGTAGTCCCAGCTACTCTGGAGGCTGAGGCAGGAGAATGGCTTGAACCCGGGAGGCGGAGCTTGCAGTGAGCTGAGATTGCACCACTGCACTCCAGCCTGGGGGACAGAGCCAGACTCCATCTCAAAAAAACAAAACAAAACAAAACAAACAAACAACAACAACAAAAAACAAACAGTAAAACCAAAATGGCAACTCTTAGATTTGCCCAGGATTATAACATAAAATAAGATACTGGGAAGAGGAAATCCCCACTCACCGAAGCTGTAAAATTAAACATAAGGAGACAAATACTATTTATTCATTCAAAGAAACAAGCTTATGAGAGACCTCTCCATTGGAGTGATATTGCCCTTGAAGCCAAGGGTTTCCTCGGATATACCCAGCAAGAAGTGTGTTAAGCCAAAAGAAGATTATGTGAATGAAAACTACAGTTGCCAGATAAAACATAAAATACCCAGTTACATTTTAATTTCAGATAAAAATGTTGAGCTGCAGTATGTTCAATGCAATATTGTCTTATACAATATTTGGAAATACTTATACTAAAATATTATTTTTTTATCTGAAATTCAAATGTAACTAGACATCCTATAGTTTTATTTGCTAAATCTGCAAATTTAAATTGCAAATGAGGGAGAAGATTATATATATTTGAGAAAGCAAAAGAAGCTCTCTACTTGTAGTAAAGCATTTCCTAAAACATAGTATGGCTTAATTGAGATTACATCAGATAGCATAAAGAATCTTTATTTTGATAATTGTGTAGTTTAATATGTGTTAGAAATAGATCACATTATTTATATATTATATAGCATGTATATATAATATTAAAAATACAGCTATAAAATAATAAGGAAGATACAGTGGTAAAAAAAATAACTACAAATTTTAAGGAAAATATAGTTGTTGGACTCAGAATGATTGACATTTGGGGACCACTGGGCTGAATCAGAGAGTTACAACAGTGCGGCAGAAAAGTAGACAGAAGTCAGGTCAATACAAGACTTTAAAAAAAATAAGGGGTACCTTTTAATGAAAAAGGAATACATGCTTACTTATGTCTTTCTTTGTTGTTCATGGCAAAGGAAGGATCATCATAATATTCCTAAAAACAATTTATGGAATTTCAATGTTAAACAGATATTTTTCTTATGTTTTCAAACCAAGAAAAGTCTTGTCTGCTTTAAAACCTGAGCCAAAGCAAAGAGTTACTGAGTATTGTAAAAAATAAAAATAAAAAATAGTCACAGGAATTGGCAGATATCACATAAGCAGGATAGTATGGAATACGTATCAGCTCAGCAAGACTGATCCTATATTCTGTAATGTATTTAGTGACCGGAATGACAATCTTTAATTTTAGCACCTAAAAGGAAGACTGGTTCCAGCATACTTACCAAATGATATAGGCAGAAATTATATCCCAGTCCCCAAAGTGGGCCTTTGAAGTGCATGGAGGAAGCCATGCTCAGATTTCTCTGGAATAGGTTCTCCCCCTGGTTCACACCTACCACTTCTGAACACTTCTCAGGACGAGCTATATCACTATTCTTTGAAAGTATTTAGGAAACTGTGTAGGCAACTTACGAAAGTTCTGGCTAATCAGTGCTCCATTTGAAGCGAAGTTGGAGTTTAAAAATTGAGCAAAAGAGAAACCAATTTTCTTCACCACATCTTATTAAGTGGAAGCAGATTAATAGGGGATAAATATAAACAGATAATATAAAGCCATGATCACTAATTAATGATTACATGTCAGTTAAAAGATTGCTTGTTGCAACTTTAAATAACAATATTATCTATCCATCTTCATGACCTAATATTATAATCAGAGTGGCACACATTATTAATAAAAGATAATATGCCTAGAACTTGGAGTTGAATGCAATATATCTAGCAAACAGGAAATAATTGTTGGTTTATTTTCTTTCCTGCTAGTCTACGTAAGTTTCAAATTAAAACACAGTGGAATAAAAATTAAGACTGACTGATTTAACTTGCCTAGAAATTCTGACTTTGGATAATTACATTATCTTTAGCTTCTTAGTGTCAATTTGCATGAAAATCTTCACTGCTCTAAAAAAAGAGACTTAATAACTTTCTGGTTTCTTAAACAGGATATTATTTTAAGAAAGGAAAGTCTAGAATTAGAAATTTATTGTCAAATGAAACATATAACACTAATATGAGATTTTTACACTAGGCCAGCTGGCCAGAGATCAAATACTTCAGGATGAAACTGAGCCAAGTCTTTTGCTAAAAGGTGCCTTTCTTTCACGGGTGAGCAAGGAGTATTACCAGCCCAGAATAATCAATAAGACGCATATGGAATTGAAGACAGCATAGGGGCCAGAACCTTGAATCAGGAGGTTTTAGGTCTATTCCTGGTTTAGCATTTAATTTATAATGATTATGTGATGCCACCGTTCATTGACAAGAAAAGCGTTCAAGCAGTGCTCTATTTGCCGAACCAATCATCCACTATTTGCAAGCATCTGGGTATTTTACTGAACTTTTTTGGTTCTCTTCCAAATGCTGGCATTCGGAAAACAGAGCCTGTGTCTCTCTAGGAGAGGCACACTCTTTTTTTTTTTTTTTTTTTTTTTTTTTGAGACGGAGTCTTGCTCTGTGCCCCAGGCTGGAGTACAGTGGCGCGATCTCGGCTCACTGCAAGCTCCGCCTCCCCGGGTTCACGCGATTCTCCTGCCTCAGCCTCCCGAGTAGCTGGGACTACAGGCGCCCGTCACCTCGCCCAGCTAATTTTCTTGTATTTTTAGTAGAGACGGGGTTTCACCGTGTTAGCCAGGATGGTCTCGATCTCCTGACCTCGTGATCCGCCCGTCTCGGCCTCCCAAAGTGCTGGGATTACAGGCTTGAGCCACCGCGCCCGGCCGAGAGGCACACTCTTTTCTGGACTTTGTGTTTCTCCAGTCTGCAAAATGTCCAGTAATTTGCACCTCCTCCCCAACCATGTTGTGTGCATGCTGTGTTTGTGCTGTTCAATTAAGAGCATTTGTAGAAAGAGGGGTGTTGGGATTATCTGTCCCAGATGGAAGGAAAGAAGCAGAGAGGAGACTCCTGTTGTTTAAGCCTCACAGAATCTGACACTTTTAGGAAAGAATGTTCTCTAAAAACCCTATTCATCTTCCCCAGATACCACGGCAATCAAAGAGACTTCACTGCCCGGGAACTAAATAGCTCTTCCAAGTAAATTAGGAGCTTCTTTCAGATTTCCAGGTTACCACCATGGGCTTGGACATCTTAGGTTTCTGACAGTAAATCAAATTGAGTTGAAATTTCTCTCCTAATTTGCCTCGTATCTACTGACCTATGTCTGAAAGAGATACAATTGGAAATTTCTTCCACAGCAGCTACATATATTATCTAAACTTTGACAGCAGCTGGTTGCCTTCCCCAAGGCAACAGGAGGTTTCTGTTCTTAGCACTACACAGACGCATAATGGGAAAAAGAGACATACATCACAGCTTTGACTCAAGTTCAGCTCACAGTCAACTAAATACTTTTTCCTCATTAAAAAAGCAGATTGTGGCTATTCCATTAAGAATAGCCTGTTCATGTTCTAAACAGGCACTTAATTCTTAGGCTGCTTTAAAGAGGGTATATAGAACACGGAGAAGCACTTGCCTAGTCTGCCCTGGTCAGAGAACACATAGAGTAATATATTTAATTCTGGGCACCAACAGTTAATTGAGTCATTGACAGAATTATGTCATATCCAGAGAAGAGTAAACATAATTAACGAGGATTTGAAAACATGTCATATGAGAAATAATTAAAGGAATTGAGGATGATTCACCCAAAAATGAAAGAACATGGGCACCACATCATTCTTCAAATATCTGAAAGACTGTTTCATGGAATATAGACACTGCTATTTCTGTCTAGTTCTTATGGAAGAAACTGAGAAGTTAGAGGAAGGCAGGATTTGACACTATAACCTTTTTTAAAATTTATAGCTGCACAAATATGAAATAGGTTGCTTCCTCCAAAACAGTGTACAGTACATAACGGTCAATAAACATACCTTAAATGATTGCTAAACAAAAGTTTAAAGAACTAGGCAAGGCCGGGCGCGGTGGCTCACGCTTGTAATCCCAGCACTTCAGGAGGCTGAGGCGGGCAGATCACGAGGTCAGAAGTTCGAGACCAGCCTGGCCAACACAGTGAAACCCCATCTCTACTGAAAAAAAGAAATACAAAAATTAGCTGGGGATGGTGGCAGGAGCCTGTAATCCCAGCTACTCGGGAGGCTGAGGCAGGAGAATCGCTTGAACCTGGGAGGCAGAGGTTGCAGTGAGGCAAGATTGTGCTACTGCTGTCCAGCCTGGGAGACAGAGCTGGACTCCATCTCCAAAAAAGAACAAAAAAGAAAGAAAGAGAGAGAGAGCGAGAGAGAGAGAGGAAGGAAGGAAGGAAGGAAGGAAGGAAGGAAGGAAGGAAGGAAGGAAGGAAGGAAGGAAGGAAGGAAGGAAGGAAGGAAGGAAGGAGAAAAGAAAAGAAAAGGGAAAAGAAAGAAAAGAAAAGAGAAAAGAAAGAAAAGAAAAAAGAAAACAACAGGGCAAGACGACTTCACAGGTTTCTTGCAATTAAGTTGTAGTAATTGACGTTCTTCAAAAACACAGTTTCTGTATATTGACAGGAAGAAAAACCAGGATGCAGAAGTTGAGGAGAGAATTCATGATACCCAAGTGGGCATAAAATTTAAGATGTTTAACATGGAGGGAAACCAACATGTAGAACTAGAAAGCTAACAGGAAGGGGAGTGGGAAGAGCCAGGCTCTAGTCTTGACTTTACCAAAGGATTTTTAAAACTCCCTGGGGTTCAATTTTCTCATCTGCAAAATCAAGGCACTGGAACCTTGAACTTTTATATTTCGGAATTATTTGTTGTTGAGTGAAGTATCCAAATGACATATCAGTAACTTAAAGAATTGTGTTTTGACTTAAGTATAAATGTGAATATAAAAATACGTTAACTGTTGGGCACTCGTAGACATAAAGAGGGGAACAACAGACACCGGGGACCACAGAGGGGAGAAGGAGGTAGGGAGGCAAGGGTTGAAAAACTACCTATTGTGTATTATGCTCACTAGCTGGGTGACATGATCAATCGTACCCCAGACCTCAGCATCACACAATATACCCATGTAACAAGCCTGCACATGCAGTTCTGAGTCTAAGATAAAAGTTGAAATAAAAAAGATGTTAATTATAGTAAGTTTTAAAGAAGTTTACAAACATAAATAATAAATAGAGCAAGGAAGAGAGCTAAAGGAGCCATTACTGAAAAAAAAATCTTCCAGAAGTACACGAAATTAATTAATTAATTAATTAATTTGAGATGGAGTTTCACTCTCGTTGCCCAGGCTGGAGTACAATGGCGCGGTCTCGGCTCACTGCAGCCTCCACCTCCCAGGTTCAAGTGATTCTCCTGCCTCAGGCCTCCCAAGTAGCTAGGATTACAGGTGCCCACCACCATGCCCGTCTATTGTTTTATATATATATATATAAAAAAATATATATATATATATACACACACACACATTTTTTTTTTAAGCAGAGATGGGGTTTCACCATGTTGTCCAGGCTGGTTTCCAATTCCTCACCTCAAGTGATCCACTCGCCTCTGCTTCCCAAAACTCTAGGATTACAGGCGTGAGCCACCATGCCTGTCCCAGAAGTAGACAAAATTTAAATCTACAATTCATACTAAAATTTACCTGGGCAACAAGGTAAATTCCTTGTTGCTCAGGTAATTCCTTAGTAATGTTAATCCCTGTTGCCCAGGAAATTCCTTCCAATATTAAGGAAAATAAATGTATTTTAAAAAATAAAATGCATTATTTTAATATGTTATTATGTTGACTAAACCATAATTATAACTATATTTGTAACTATCAATGTTTCTATTCAAGTCAAATTCTAAGAAGAATTCTCCATCCTTCTGACCCCTACCCCAGTGTGTTTTGGAGTCACCATATGCCAGCTGACCCTGGTTCACACCAGCTCAAACGGGCCAATTGTGTACATTTCTTCCAACCTTGCAGTCAGTAACATCTTGTTGGCAGCTTGAAATGGGTCAGGGGAGTATTTACCCCACGGAAATTCACAAATAAGGACTTTCATTTTATTTGGAGATTCAGTTGCTAAACATTTACCAACATACCATAGCCCACCCATTTCCTGCTCCTAAGAAATATGCTCCCCAAACAGTGCCTTTTCCTATTCCACTTTAATCTTAAAACATATAGCGTCTTGTAATAAAATAACCTGTTATTTCTTTACAGTCATTGAATATGTGTTCAATTTAGACTTCAGCATAACAAGACCAAAACTAGAAAAAATAACCTTAGGATAAAGAGCATGCATTAGTCATGGGGCATTGCTGGATGGAAAGTGTTGTAAGGTTTCAAAAATTTTGATTGACTGTATGTATTAAGAAACCTAGGCTGGATCTGGATGCAGTGGCTCACACCTGTAATCCCAGCACTTTGGGAAGCTGAGACAAGAGTATCTCTTGAGTCCAGGAGTTTGAGACCAGCCTGGGCAACATGGTGAAATCCTGTCTCTACAAAAAATACAAAAAAAAAAAAAAAAAAAAAAAACAAACAGAACTGGTGGCACATGCCTATAGTACCAGCTACTTGGGAGGCTGAGATAGAAGGATCACTTGGATCCTGAGAGATCCAGGCTATAGTGAGCCAAGATCGTGCCACTACACTGCAGTATAGCCTGGGCAACAGAGTGAGACCTTGTTTCAAAAAGGAAAAACGGAAGGAAAGGAGAAAGAAAGAAATCTAAAAGTTTATAAAATGTACTAAATCACTCCTTTGCTTATATCTTGACAGTGGTCTCCATTACACAAAGAATGAAACTTACCACTTTATAGTGACCTTTAAAACAAAAAATGGTGTCTCCTATTTAAATCCAGCCTCATTTTGCACTAGCACTCATTCCCTCTCCCTCTCACTTCCCCTCCTTCAACTTTCCTATTGTTTTTTCTGTTTCTCTTATTAACCAAACCCATTTCCTCCTTAACATTACTGTGTTACTCTTCGCTCTGCTTGAACACTGTTTTCCCAGTTTTCCTCATCCTTTTTGACTTCCTTGTAATCACTGCTCCCTTCCTCCCCCACTTCTCCTCCTCTTTCTTTTCCTCCTCCTCCTTCTTATTCTTTCTCTTTTCTGTCTTTATCTCTGCCTCTCTATCTCTATCATCTCCTCCATCTCATCCTCTCCCTCTCTCTCATCATGGTTTAACTCTCACTTCTGCAAAGAGCTCTTCTGTGACCAGGCTACAACCTTGCGGTTACTGTGTATCTCATTACCCTACTTATTTTCTTCTTACATGTGTTCCCATTTGAAACCGTCTTACGTAAGACTCTGTTGATTTTCATTGTCTTCCTATGGTTGACTATAATATTCAGGAAAACAGAGATTTTATCTGTCTTTCTTGCTGATAAATATTCAGTCCCTTGGACCAGTGACTGAAGGGAAGAAGGAAGGAAAGATAGAGGGAAGAGAATTTAGCATCTTGGTCTTGATTTACAGAGGTTACTGAAATACTAATTTCATTAGTAGGCAGCTTCACTTGTCAAGAAGTTTCTCTTCCTGGACTATAGTGACAGGGAGTTTTTTAAGTCCACTGTAGATGTCCACTTAGACAAAATCTGCAAATACGCTGCTCTGTTTTCAGGCATGAAAACATTTGCTGGAGTGTAGCCATCAACATATGAAAGGTTAAAACTTTGTGAAATATTAATACTGGGACTTTGAAAACGAGAGCAATAGTGTTTATCCAAAGCATCAGGTTTGCAGTCATTCTATTTTGTGAAGTTTTTTTTGAATGTGTAACATACGATACTGGTCTGTGTACTTGACCCTTCGGGCTAAATGTAATGGATGGTGAATAAGGATGCATCCAAGAAGAAAAAGGAATCAAAATAGGCTTATTTCTCTAAAGGAGTATCACAGAGTAAGAATGTTTGGTTTCAATCCTTTTGGCAGATCATTTAAAATAATTTGATCTTCATCCCATGGATTTGAAAATGTTTTTAAAGCACAATGTCAGCATCCAGTTAATTCAAAGACAAATTGTTTCTGAGACTACTGCTGATCTGTCTAGGATAGCTGCAGGATATACTGCTGTATCCAACATTAACGTAGTAGCTGGAAAATATCAAGAAATATTTTCTAAGGCTTTGGGAGGTGTTATTTCAGTGGCTCCGACTGATTTCATTATTATTATTCCTGAAAATGAATTGCATGAGCAGTGTATAACTTGACTTATGTCTGCCAGGTAGAAAAATCGAATCTTTGTCCTAGAGGACATTATAACTGAGAAAGGAAAGACGATCACACAAAATCATATGTGGAAATACAGATGCAAAGATCATCTCTTGCCAAACACAACTTTGGTTTAAAAGAAAGTATATAATGAAGCCCATGGGAGGAGTGATTTTGGGGATTTAATTACTATTTAATCAGATTTTTCCATTATCTGGAATATTTAGAAGGGAATTAACCTAAAGAAGTTATAAGCATGATCATACTATCAATAACACTTCTTTGAATGTAACAAAGTTTTGTAGCTGTGAGGGATAGGATACATGGAAAGGATCAGGTCTGTTTGTTCGCAAATATCATGGACCCCTTTACAAGAATAGTTTATGATGACAAAAAAATGTAATTTTCTGTCACAGCCTTATTAAGTGTTTTAGACAGCAGGGACAATAGGAGGAGACTAAAGTAATAACAGCAGCATGGTATTCTGAAAGAATTAGCATGCCTCAAAAAATTCTTAACGTATTCTCAAAATTAATCTGTCTTTGTGAAAACAGGGCTGGCTGTTTCAATTTGCATTAATCTGTTAAACCATGCACAAGTTCAGTTTACTCAAGTAACATATCCAATGTTAGCTTAATTAATTGATTGACCAATTTAATCTGATAAACCAATTATCTGACATGTCCAAGATAATGCCTCTGTAATATTAACAGTCTGCTCTCGCTGTTTAAGATATGGAAAGTTCTATACAATTAGATTAACCCACAAAATTGTCCTAGACCCTGTTCTTTGGGGATGCCTTTTAATGGTGGCTGGGGGAAATTTAGAAGGATTAAAATAAACAGCAAATTTTAAAAAAAAAAGGAGGTTGTGATTCGGGCAGTCATCGGATTCATCTCACAAGGAACCATCACCAAAGTGAATCCTCAATCTGCCACCATTGTATTGAGAGCCCTCAGGCTTCTGTCAAGATGTATTTTCCCACTGAGATCAGCCACTGGTGGTCCTTTTAAAGCTGATTCACTCAGATCAATATAATCAGACAGATGGAGAGGATGGCAACATGTCACAAATGATGACTTGCCTCAAAAGAGCCGACCCTGAGTGCATGACATTTCTCTGTAGATGTTCCTTTTGAAGAACCTAACTGTGCTTTCTATGGGTTTTTTTTTTTTGCTTTTTGTTTTTTGTTTTTTGTTTTTTGTTTTTGTTTTTGTTTTTAGCCAATACCCTAACCCATCCTAATACCTTGCACAACACAGGGAATCTGGAAGATTCCTAGAACTATTTGGCTTGACTTAAACACACCAGAATGGTAGAGTCATGCCCAAGTAACTCCATAGGCTCAATGAGAAGCTTTACTCCTATAAGCAAAAATATTTCTATCAATACATGTCTGTAGTATAGAGAATTGAGAGTAAGTAACCATAGTCATTTACAAAAATACAAATTGTTGTGGGAGCTGTTTTATAAAAGTGTGTGAAAGAAAAGAAATTCAAAAGAAGAAATTTTAGTTAGGATATAGCTTTAAGTAGCCATGGGTAAATGGCCCCATGCTAGGAAAACTGTTCCCCTGCAAACAGAAAACTTGCCTCACTTAATTCTTTTCCAGTGTTTTTACTATACTGCAAAAGAGTCTTCCAAAAATGTTATCTCATATGCATCCCTAAATGTCTAGCCACAAACAATTATTAGTACCTTTTAAATCATCAAGTTGTACTCTCAAAAAAGAAGAAAAATATGTAACTTTTCCCAAAAATAAGTAGTGGGAAAATAGTAAATACATGCCATTACTCATTGTTGTTATACTTCTTTGTTCATTGCACTTTGCTTTATAAGATATATATTTAATATTCATGTAAAATGCTTTCTTGGCACTAGGTCAATATCTTCCCAATGAAGAGCCCATTGATGACACAGAATGGAACTTCTCTTCTAATTAAAGACCGCCTATTACCCAGCGTCCCTTTTGTAGCATTGAAGAACAGGGAATGTTTTATTCTTATTAAGAAATGGCCTTTCAGATTCAGTAACAACATGTTCTGTTCCTCAGGAAATAAGAGAAGATCGAGATAGGGCGCGGCTGGACTCCATGGTGCTGCTGATTATGAAACTGGACCAGCTTGATCAGGACATAGAGAATGCCCTCAGCACCAGCTCCTCTCCGTCAGGCACACCAATGAACCTGCGGCGGCACGTTCCTGTGAGATTTCCACTTTCTACTTATTTTTCCATAAGAGTCGTATGTCTGTACTTTATACAGTCCCTCTTGCAAAGGAAACATCCTTGTTAATAGCATCTAACAACATATGACTCCAATACAGTACCATAAAGATAACCAAAATACTTCTATGCATCATGCATACATTCTAGGCATACTTCTATGCAAAGAGGCCACAGAGAAATGGGTGATACAAAAGAATATATTTTTCATTAAACAGGAAGGAAAGTCACCTTGGGAAATTATGCTTTGTAGTGATTGAACCTTCCTTAATTGCCAGTCTTCTCTGATATGAGAAAGACTCTATTAGCAAGTACTATGTCTGTCACTGTCCCACAAATTTGTATTGCAAGTAGAAGATTCCTATTATAGATTTGCTACATGAATAACTGGATGGATGGATGGATGGATGGATGGATGGATGGATGGATGGATGCTAGTTGAGCTAGCCCAACACACTACAAGAAAGAATTTAGATGAGATTAACTTGAGAAAACTCCAAAATTCACTTAGTGAGATACAGTGAAAGAGACAGAGCTGAGAATTTCATTTTATTATGCATCAATTTTACATAATACAGACACTCCTCTGAGAGTCCAGCACTCCTCAAAATCTGGAAGACAGATTCTAGGATCGACTATACACTTTACATATTTACTATCAGCATCATATTAAATGACTTAGTTTGTACAGATCTAGGAAATGTGATGGTTGAGTTTACTTATAATTAAGCTATGAATCACTGTTCAATTCATGTATTACTTGTGTTATTCAATAATAAACATATTAAATCAAGAAATTTGTATTTACCTGAAATCAAAGCAGTAGAAAAACATATATATAAATTTAAGCATCTACTGAAATATAACTGTTGTCTATCAAATGATTTGATACATATTGTTCTGCCTCCATTTAAATTGTCAACTGGATTTTATATTGCCCACATTATCTCATGGAATATCACAATTGTTAGGTCTGTAAATAGAGATATATTCAGAATAGGCAAATATAATACAGTGGAAACATTATGAACTTTGGAGTGTAAAGGTCTGAGTTCAAATGCCAGCATTATACCTGACTTTCTGGGAACATAAAATTATTTAATTTCTCAACTGCGGGTTCATGTGAAAAACAGAGATATTATTTCCTAACTAATGGCTCTTTGGGAGGCATAAATGAAAAAAATGTATGTAAGAGGTATTGCATGGATCAAGCACAGAGTACATGGTTAATTCTCCTTCCTCCCCCTTGTACTAGACTCACTCACACCAGGCCTTGAGCTAGAGATGAATAAGACATATCCCAACACCCTGGAAACTGCTTTTTGATCTTTATGTTTTTCTGGGTCACCTCTTATTCTTTATTTATGTTCCTTAGAATTTAAAGCTAATTTTAACATTCTTTCACCATCAAATATTTTCCCACAGAAGTTTCCACTCCTTTTGATAATTGTGTGGTGGAATAAGAGGATTATAATGGCAGGATTAGGACCTTGACCATCTACCAAGGAGCACTGACCCAGATACAGAGGACACACTGCCTCTGCCCCACCCTCATACTTCACTGTGAATTTATAGATTAGCAGGAAGAACAAGACACACAGTGAAACACTCACTGCCCCCCCAACTCCAACCCAGTTTGAGAATATTTATGAGAAAATGCCAGAATAAGTTCTGCATATAATAAAAACCATCAAGAATAATATAGTCTTTAAGGATGTCTTTAACATAAAAAAAAAAATTAAAGCACAGGTAGAGATAAAGGTTTAAAGGAGGCTGCATAGATAAAGCCTTATAAATTGGCTATGGCCTGATGAATCAACAGAGCCCAGGATCTGGTGGTTTTCTCCTTTGCAAGGCTGATTTTATCCAGGCACTCACAGTGTGCCAGTCTCTTGGTGCTTACTGAGATAGCCAATCTTGTAGGATGAATGGGGACAGGGGATGAGATGAGGACTAAGTATTTAGTGAGTGCTAACCTTTATGTAAGTTACTTCATTTAACCTCTTGACAGTCCTACCATGAGAAATCTGAGCTTCAGAGAGAGAGGATGAGTAATTTACCTGTGTTCACACTGATGGGGAGCGGTGAGTTATTTACCAAAGGTCACCCAGCAGGTGAGATTTGCACATCTGTCAGACTCCAAAACCTATGCTCATTCTGCTATATTAGAAGCCTTCCCAACATGCCAATATTTTATTTACAATGAGATACGTACAATTTCCAGAACCAGAATTCCCTGGTTGTCAGACAGTCAGGGCGTTTTCTTCCTAATAATGACATGTTTTGAAGTTTGAATTAGGAATAGTTTTGTAGTCAATGTTTAATTAAGGGAATGCTGACAGTCTCTTGGGATATTTCATTGATACATAGGGAAGTTCAGACACATACAGGCCAGAACCACTCTACCACCTTCGATTGGGCCTCCCCTGCTGTTCTGCAGTATCTTTTGGTCTCCCTGGATCTTCTCCCATATTTCAAGGTAGCCATTCAACAATCTTACTTGCACTTATCTCTTAGCATTCTTACCTCTTAACACCCTTGCCTTCCTCTTCTCATAGAAAAATGAGACCATTGAAAGATGTCCCAGCATCACACCTGCAAACAGCTATAGGTGCCTCTTTGCCTCTTTCTCTCCTCCAACACCAATAAAAGATGTGTTGCTCCTGTCATCTAATACTGATCTGTCTCCACCCTCATCCCCATTCCTTCCCACCTGCTTTGCTCTACCAATTATTCAGACTCTCACTTAGGTTCAAATTCCATTGCTCTGTTCTGACTAGTCTTCACCCTTTTTCTCTATAGCAAGTATAGTTGGGACTACAGGCATGCATCACCATGGCTGGCTGTGGGGTTTTTTTGTTTGTTTGTTATTGTTGTTGTTGTTGTTGTTTGTAGAGAGATGGAGTTTCTCTATGTTGCCCAGCTGTATGTTCTAGGGCTCCTGGCCTCAAGCAATCTTTCCACCTCGGCCTCCCAATGTGTTGGGATTACAGGCATGAGCCATCACACTCAACCTCTTTCTTGATTTAATTGTTGGCTATTGCTCCATCATTTCACCCCACCCCTTCTCTCATCTGACAAATCCAGCAGTGCCAAAGCAGTCTCTCACCACAGCATTCTGTATTTTCTCCACCACCTACCTATTCAATAAATCCTTCCTTAGTTTGACTCTGCTGTTAGTGGGTAGGAGAAGAGATGTGGATGGGGAAGAGTTAATTGTTCTTTTTTTCTCTTGACCCTCTTTCAGATATTGCCCTAGTTCATCCCTTCATTTTTAAGCCAAACTTTAATCTCGTCTTCATCTTATATTTCTTTCCTGATTTATAATTTATTTTTATTTTTTAGAGACAAGGTCTTGTTTTTGTTTGTTTGTTTGTTTTTTGAGATGAAGTCTCGCTCTGTCGCTGGAGTGCAGTGGCGCGATCTCGGCTCACTGCAACCTCCGCCTCCCGGGTTCAAATGATTCTCCTGCCTCAGCCTCCCAAGTAGCTGTGATTACAAGCATGCACCACCATGCCCAGGTAATTTCTGAATTTTTAGTAGAGACAGGGTTTCACCATGTTGACCAGAACGGTCTCTATCTCCTGACCTCATGATCTGCCCACCTCAGCCTCCAGAAGTGCTGGGATTACAGACATGAGCCACTACGCCCAGCCAAGGTCTTGTTCTTTTAATTTGCATGCTTAATATTTGTTGCTCAGGCTGGAGTGCACTGGCACAATAAATAAATCACTGCAGCCTCAAACTCCTGGGCTCAAGCAATCCTCCTGCCTCAGCCTCCTGGGTTGCTGGGAATATAGGCATATATCACCATGACTGGCTAATATTTTTTTTTTAATTATTGAAGAGATGGGGTTTCTCTATGTTGCCCAGGCTAGTCTAGAGCTCCTGGCCTCAAGCAGTTTTCCCACCTTCGCCCCCCAATGTGTTAAGATTACAGGCATGAGCCATCACACACAGCCTCTTTCTTAATCATTGGCTATTGCTCCATCATTTCTCCCCACTGCTTGTTTTATCTGACAAATCCAGTAGTGCCTGTTCAGTCTCTCCCCACAGCATCAGATGCGATTGAATTGCTTCTCTTCCTTCACTTTCACTCCTCTCCTGGCTTCTGGCCGCTCTGCTGTTTTTCCTTGTATTCTGCAACGGTTGCTTTCCAGACCCTTCAATGGCTCCTCTTCATACATCTGCCTCTGAAATCTTATATCAAGATTCTAGACTCAATTCTCCCTTTGTCTGGCTTTGAATATTCTCCCTGGGAATCACCACAGCTTCCATTCCCTTCTCCATATTGAGGGTCACCAGTGAGACCTTTTCTTAAGATCTCCAGATCAGAACAACCAATGGACCACAAGATGCACCCTTCCCTGAGTGGGTTGAGTGGTATAAGCACTTCTAGTACACACATCACTGGAGTCCCTGCCATGATATAAACCCCACAGAGAGCTCTATATTTCCATTGCCTGTCATAATTGGAGGCATAGGATAACACTGATGGATGGAGTCTTGCAGGAAGATGTCTTGTAGGATTAATTACACAAAGCAAGGTGGGGGAGTGGGTCACAGGGAAATTATGAGTTGGCAGTTGTAATGATATACCCAGGGTTTATTCAGTGCTTGATTTGCTTATGGTAGCAGTGGAAAATTAAAGGAGAGAGTGGATGTGAAAGATCTTGGGAGAGCTTTTGGGTAATTTCTCAAATTGAACAGAGGACAGAAGAGAAAATAATAAAGATTTGTACTAAACTACACATTGATGGTCCTATTAAAATTACTTATTTAGTTGTGTTTGAGGCCCCTGCAGAATATCATGGTGGTTACTTTAAAAAGTTGAATTCTGGGGTCACAAAGACCTGAGCTCTAATGCCAGCTCTGCCTTGGGATATGACTTTGGTCAAGTTATCTACCTTAAGCCTTGGCTTCACCCACCGTCTCTCATGTGATGATGGTGCCTTCCACATAGAGTTGATGAACATTGAAGCAGATAATGGTTATACAGCCTTGTCTGCCAAAGGTAAAAATGCAAAAAATGGTAGAGTTTTTAAAAGTTATTATTTCACCTTGGAATCATTATACGGTTTGAAAGATGCAAGATTACTCTATTATTTATCTAATCAAATCACAAACAGGAAATTAATGCAAAATATTTCTAATATACCTAAAGGTCAAATAGAAATGACTTATAAATTACCTGCTACTTATGACTATGCATTCAATGTTTATAAATTATCTGCTATTTAAGACTACTTGACGTTGATCCAATTTGAAAGTGTAATGAATCATATTCTTAAGGTAAAATGTTGTTTGTCTTTTCTATGCAAAAAAAAAGGACATGGCCCTGATCCAAAATCACTCCAGGCATCAGATATTTGGTCAGAGTTATGTCTTTTACACACATGCACACACACACATGCACGCACAGACACGCACATACATTTAAAGAGAATGTAACATTATTTTTTGCTGCATATGTCTTTTGCACCCTTCCAACTGAAGAAAATTTAGTTTCAATGCTTTTGATCACATAATTTTATAGCAGAAATTATAAAATTACTTCTATTATGAGAATTAAGAAAGGAAAGGTGGCTAGGCACAGTGGCTCACGCCTGTAATCCCAGCACTTTAGGAGGCCAAGGCGGGCGGATCACAAGGTCAGGAAATCGAGACCGTCCTGACTAACATAGTGAAGCCTCGTCTCTACTGAAAATATAAAAATATTAGCCGGGTGTGGTGGCGGGCGCCTGTAGTCCCAGCTACTCTGGAGGCTTAGGCAGGAGAACGGCGTGAACCCAGGAGGCGGAGCTTGCAGTGAGCCGAGATTGCGCCACTGCACTCCAGCCTGGGCGACAGAGGGAGACTCTGTCTCAAAAAAAAAAAAAAAAAAAGGGAAAGGTATTAATATTTGTCAGTCTAGTTGTTTCTTCATTAAACTGTATTTAATGATCATGTTCTGTCTGCCAGGAACTATACTAACACCTGTGGACACATCAGTAAACAAGACAGGTGAAGTCCCTGCTCTACATAGATTCTAACAGAGGAAGACAGACAAGAATTATAAAGAGAGATGGATGCACAGATGGATAGGTAGATAGGTAAATTCATAGAAGATAGATAGAAAGATAGATAGAAAGAATATATAGTAGATTAACAAGCAAAGAGGATTGTAAAATAGAGAATGATATGCTATAGAGGTTGAAAAGAGGAAAGTTCTTTGGTTTAAAATGTCAACGGATGCTGCTCTGAGGTAGTAATATTCAAGCTGAGATCGGAGTGACAAGAAGGGGCCAGCAAAGGGAAACACTGGGACAAGGGACAAGAAAGAGCATAGGGCCTAGTCCCTGCTGTAGACATCAGCTTACTGTATTAAAAGAAATGACCAAGAGCAGATAGGACCAAGATGCAAGAGAATGGCAAAGCTAAGACCAGAGAGTTGGGGTGCAGGACATGATATTTGACTATGTGAATCATGGCAAAGTTGAGATGTATAAAGAGCATACATAGATATATTTAACTCACAGTTTTCTCAGATTGAAAGCCTAGAGTGATAGGTGCCTTTGCTCCACCCCCTCTGCAATTTCCCCCTCCCACCTTTCCTCTGTGCAATCAAACCACCTATAACTCAAAGAAAGCATATGATATATTAAATGCACAGCCTTTGCAGAGGTTACCAGGTAATTATATCCACTCAACAGACATGTCTTGACCTCACACTATGTAGTAGTTGCTAAGAAAACATAATAATATTAATAATAACAATATTTGTGGGAGTAGCTAGCATTTAATGAAAATTATTAGGAGCCAATTACAAGCACTTTGCTTTACACTCATGAAACTCCATGAGTTTCTACTATCATTATACCCATTTTCAAACAAGGGAATTGAATGACACATGACAAAACATAATTCCTGCCCTCAGTTTATTAGATAGACATTTGAGCTAAACTATTCCAGTCCACCGTAATAGTTGTCACCATAGAGATTGAATAGGAACATAGAAGAGATTGAGGTAAGGAGAAATGAGAACTCTCTTTGTATTTGAAATCCAGTGTCCCTGTGAGGAACTCTGGGCAGCGCTGTATAGCCAGAGGAGTGTCAGTGAGTGATTCAAGGTCATACAGTAAGGAAGGTGTGGCTGTGGGTTTCTGCCTTCTAACTTCTCTGCAGTGCCCTACCTAGCCACACTCCTGGCCCTTCCAATGCACACTAAGCTGTTAAATTACCAAACAATATGTTGCCTCTTTCTCAAGTATTTGCAGACCCTCTGATGAGCACAATGGTTCTTACAAAATAATGCATCATTATGTGTGACACATCAGTATCAGTTGTCAGCAACTCTTTAGTGTATTCGTGTGTATTGAGAGAAGGAAGAAGTGACAAAGTGCTGGAGGTAAGAAGAAGGGCATTTGGGAACATTCGCACATCCTTCATACCAGTGCATTTGTTTTTAATAGGATCTGGAATCAGGATCTGAAAGTGGAGCAGACACCATTTCAGTAAATCAGACACAAGTAAATTTGCCTTCTAACACTGAGTCCACGGACCTCCCATCTTCCACCCCAGTGGCCAATTCTGGAACCAAACCCAAGACTACGGTGAGTTCTAAATGATAACAAACAGTCTTTACGTGTAAATGTTGATGATCATCAGGTAAGAGTTGATATTCATTCAATATAGAAGAAATACTGTTGGAATCTTAGCCATAGCGACTTAACAATATTTAATTTATTTGATTAAGTACAACCCTAGAAACATGTTGTTTGTTTTATAAATGATAACACAAGTACTTCATTGAAACAAGTCATGTACCAAGAATTATTCAAAACGTGCTAATTAAATTTCATTGCTAGATACTCAGAGCTTTAAAGAACCAAGAATGCAAAATCTGGAGATGGCTTTCCCTACGCTATTGTCCTGACCACATTGCTTACCAGTTAGAAAATTGTTTCTCTAAGATGTGATGAATGATAGACGACAGATGATGATGGATGGATGGATGGACAGATAGATTGATTGATTGGTAAAGAGAAAGAGATGATAGAGATAGATGTAGATGGATGGATAGATAATAATTATATAAAGATATTTAGATTGATATAGACACAGATAGATTGATTGATAGATAATAGGTTTATATACAGAGATATATAAAATCACCCACATCAAAAACTTTCTGTGGGAATTAAATGAAAGAGCACATATAAGAAGTGCTTAGTGAAATGATTGGCACAGAATAAGTGCTGAATAAATGTAAGTTACTGTCATTATTATTATGATACTTAGTAGACTTTACAATGTTATTAAAACAAATTATTCCACATGGAATAATATACTGTGAAAGGAGGAAACTGCTCTGGTTTGAAATGCTTCATGTGTAAATTGTGAATAAAAGACATTTTCCCTTAAGGAAAGAGTTGAAATGCAACAGGAAAATAGTATTTGACTCTAGAAGGTAACATTTATGGAGGAAGTAATTACCACTTCAAATATCTAAAATCCCAGTAGTTCCAAAATAACCTTTCCTAGTTTAGTGAAAATCATAGCGTCGTATTATTTTTTATGCCCATGGTAGCTTAACACAAAAAAACAAGTTTGGATTGCTTGTTCACTGCCTTTAAAATAAAAGTCAAGTCTAAAATAGGACTCAGAAGATAATGCTCTGATTTTAAAACATGATAGATTTGCTGCAATTGCAAGAATGAAAATATATCATTTAAATGACAGATATGCATGGTTTAAATATTTACATAGAAATTAAATTCCTTATGTTATTTATATCTAAAACATTTTTATGGAATAAATATTTATTGAACATCTACTACATGCCATGCACTAGGCTACATGAAAAAGACTTGGAGAAGAATAAAACATATTCCCTGTCTTTAAACAGCTTACATTCCAGCAAAAGGAGGTAAGTATGTAAACAGTGAAATGCTATACAGGCTATAATAATACTGTATATATTGGGAATAGGAGGAACTGGCAAGATAATTCATTTTTTTAAAGCACCTGCTACTATCCTGCAGGGCAGTTCTTTTCTCCCTGATATAATTACCAATGGCATCCACTTTCTCTCTTGGAACATACAAATTTCAGTGAGTGAGTGCCTCATAATTCATAACAAAGTGTTGAAGAATGTGTGCAGTTGCTTGGTCTTTCTTCACTTACCCCTGTGTTTATAAATGTGGTCAATACAGTTACACAGAAGTACATACATATACACACACATATATATATACATGTATACACATATATATGTGTATATATATATTTTTTGAGATGGAGTCTTGCTCTGTTGCCCAGGCTGGAGTATTGTGGTGTGATCTCCGCTCACTGCAAGCTCTGCCCCCCGGGTTCACGCCATTCTCCTGCCTCAGCCTCCCAAGTAGCTGGGACTACAGGCACCCATCACCACGCCCATCTAATTTTTGTATTTTTAGTACAGACCGGCTTTCACTGTGTTAGCAAGGATGGTCTTGATCTCCTAACCTCGTGATCTGCCCGCCTCAGCCTCCCGAAGTGCTGGGATTACAGGCGTGAGCCCCCGCGCCTGGCCTATTTTTCTTATTTTTTAAGTTCCAGGATACATGTGCAGAACGTGCAGGTTTGTTACATACGTATGTATACGTGTGCCATGGTGGTTTGCTGCACCTATCGACCCGCCATCTAGGTTTAAGGTGGGAATGTAAATTAGTTCAGCCATTGTGAAAGTCAATGTGACAATTCCTCAAGGATCTAGAATCAGAAGTATTTGACCCAGCAATCCCATTACTGAGTATATATCCAAAGAAATATAAATCATTCTTCTGTAAAGACACATGTACATGTATGTTTATTAAAGCACTGTTTACAGTAGCAAAGACATGGAACCAACCCAAATGCCCACCAATGATAGACTGGATAAAGAAAATGTCGTACATATACACCATGGAATACTATGCAGTCATAAAAAGGAATGAGACCATGTCCTTTGCAGACATGGATGAAGCTACACTTTTGTTTTGAGGGGAATAATTTTTTCAATTTGTGTGGGGGTGTTTTCTTTTTTTCTTGTTATTGGTGTTGCTATTCTTCTAGGTACACCCTTTTCACTACAGTTCAAAAGTAATTATTGGGCCATGGATCAATTTTCTGGTTGGAATATCAGAATGAAGAATTTTGTCTATGGGAGATTAAACAGATACTTTCTCCCACAATTTGGAGCTTAAGGAATAAATGATATGTAATAGCAGTCTAGATACTTTATGAAGAGAGAGAAAACTGTGATAGCCTACAGAGCTGTTCTTTTTACCATGAACAAAAGTTTTAATTTTAATATTAAGTAGAAATATGAAATTCGAAGAACACCTACTTAATACATCAAACTATAATGAACTAACCCTCTGCTCTGTAATGACAATTTGACAGCATGCCCACCTTCATTCCATAATTAAGGTTACCTTTGATTTGCTGCTATGAAATCTGTTTATAGTGGTGACCACAGTAACAACCACAGAAATTTGGCTTTCCTTTTGTGTGTAAGGTCTCTGGGTTTCTAAATGCCTATTTTTCAATAAGATTATTTTTCTTTTAAACTTATTCTTAGAATAGGACCAATGAGTCATCGTCAGATTTTTCATTAATTCTATGTATAGATCATGCTGAAAATTAAGCATTAATATAGATTTCTGAGATATATTTCATTAAAAAAATGAAAAAGTTAAAATGTTAAGTTATCCACTGTCAAAACACACATTAGTAAAAAGAAGAGGCCTATTGTGTCATGTCACCAAGCTCATCAATTTCTCTCCTAAATTCTGTTTGGTTCTTTTGACACAGTCTCACAATACCTTTCATACTAGACTCTTCCATAAACAACCCGCAGCCCCTGTATCATTTTATGTAAAGTGCTTTGATTCATGTACAGCAGTACACTGATATCACTCTTTCTTCAGTGGCTTGAGTTGTTCCTGGTATTTATTAATATAGGATTGTTTCATGAAAGGTTTTAAAACTGAACATTAAAATCGCTGAGGTTTTGTGATAGTTGTTTTTCCTAAAGATACTTTACTTATAAGCACAGATATTCATTAAATCAGTATTAATCAAATATTTATGAAAAAAAGAGCCAAGCCCCAGATAACAAGAAAAAAAATTGCTGTTTGTAAAATAAGTAACTGAAGGAACAAGGAGAGTCTAGCATTCTACTGTGTAGAATAACCAAGATCATCATCAAGAGTACACAGGATATGGTACCCAGATCCTCAAGGCTCCTGAACACTATACTACACCCAGATTCACAGGCTTAGCACCTGGATTCAGGACTAATATAAATTGGCTTGAGCTGTTATTATATCAGAAACAAAATGTCACTAATATTTGAATACTCAAAGTGAACAAGAAAAGGTTTACTGAACAATAAAAAACAATGCCTGGCTCATCAAAGCATAGTGTGGGTTACATGCTTCTAACATCATTTTCTATATCATACATCCACCACAGATTTTACATATATATGTTTACATATGTATATGTGTGTGAATGAATGTGTATATATGTATACACATAAAATAGATTATATATGCATATATTTGTGTACTTGTGTGTGTATATATTCGCATCAGATGTTATTTTTCAAAAATAACATATTTTCTGAAGTGTTATTTTGATGTTATTTTCAAAAAGCCTGTGTTGAATAATTCTTAACTATGCAGAATTTTTAAAGCGAACCAAATTAGTAATTATTAAGTTCTTATGTAATCATATAATCTGTCAGTATAAATGATATTAATTATGTATAAAACTGTTGCTCAGGATAAACACAGAAACAACAAATGCAGATCTGTTTATTGTTACCAATGTATAGTGTAGTTTTGTTTGTATCTGGGATAGAAGTTTCAGCTCTGGAATGATCTGAGAAATAGTTTCAAAACAGAAAAGCTTCTAAGGTAGAACAAAGGTTAATGGGTGCCTTTTACAAATAATAATCAACTTGTTAATTATTGCCACTGAAAAAGAATTCCATGTGGCGCTGCTTAAAAATAAAAATTACAATGCCAATAAAATACTATTTCAGTGGAGAGTTTATTAAAGATGTCTAAGACAATCTGATTGGGAATATGACATTACTCCATGATGAATTAGCCACAAGGGATTAGGAAAAAAAATTCTTATTTTGGAATTTATTAATCAACTACATTCCTGAACCTGTAAAATTATATTTTAAATTATGCATGCATAATTTATATATGCATGCTTTTACATATTTTTATACATAATTTTTAAATGTATACATTTACACATTTCTGGGAACACTGTCAAGAACTCCATCCGATTTTAAAGACTGTGTAACTCCCCATAAAGAAATGCTACATTTGAGTTTTCATAGTTCAGTCAGTTATTCAGTGAAGTAACTCAGTGTTGAACATGTGAACATCTTCGCTATAAATAATAAATATGCTGCAGGTACATTGACAAGGATGACTTCATTTGGGTTTATTTCCTAATGGATCATTGCATGGTATTACCTTTGCAATAAATTAGGCCATACTTTAGGTATATTTGAAAACTGATTCTTCTATGAAACTATAAAATGTCATTTGCATTTGTTCCAACTATACCACATATAAGCAAGAATAAAACTGATCCAAAAACAAAAGAAAAACCACCAAGGTTTTCCCTTAGTAATTTCAATGTAAACCAGGTTTTATATTTCTAAATCCAATCACATATCCCATAGATATGATCATTAAACTAAAGTCACTGTGCTTGTGATATATGAGTGAGAGGTAATAAAACTGAAACACTAATATTGAAATTCTACCTTTCACATCATTTTAAAGTATCACTTAAAATTAAATTTAAAGGCAAAATTTTAGTGATAGCTTTATTTTGTTTCACCATGTTATTATATACTATATGTTTGCTTAAATGGTTATCAGATGAATTTTTTAAGAAGATTGGCAATTTTCCCTAATGCTGTTCAATATTTAAAACAAAACAGAAAGATAAAGTACTTCTTTTACAAGTAGAAACTGCAAATGTTTATTTTCACTGAAGTCTTGGGGAAAGAATTCAAGGTAATATGTAAAATTGGCTAGAATTTAAATAGTATTTTATGGTATCACATGTGTTATTATTAGTTTTCACATCCTGAGGAAAGAAACAGTCAACATACTACAGGAAAAAATGATATACATGGAATTTGTAAGGGAAGTTTAGACAACTTCTTCAGAAACATCAAAAAATTGGAATTAATGCAGTTTTTAATTAAAACATTTAAACACAAATGTAATAGTCTTAGAAAAGAATGTCTTTTGATGTAATGCTTTTGAATGTGGCAATTTTATTTTGACATGACAAAGCCATCACATTAAAGTATGTGGATTTTTAAAGAAAGATTTGCTTCTGTTAGTAAGATCCTCATTGTTTATGAGAAAGAAAAATAGGCAAAATTATAGCTTTTTAAAGAAGAATTGAGCCACGAGAGAGCTGGAAAAAAAGTTTCTAAAAAGGAAATTGTTCAACGATTATTATAATGTGATATTTCTTAGAATTCTATGATTTAAAAGCATAGAGGATTTCATTCACCTAGTCTGAATTTTGAAATAATAAATAAATGTGCAATTCATTAACTCTGGACCAAACAGAAATATTTCCACAGCCATTTACTTTTATATTTCAAATAAATTCAAAATTCTCTCATTTCTTGTTGTTTTAAGATACTGACGTCTGTTTCCAATTCATTGACATGTTAACTCAAGACAGTTTTGTCTGTGATGGGTTAATCCATCTTCACAGTCACCTCCTCATACACATCTTTCCACTTTGAATCTTGGAATTTCATTTTGTCGAGAATAACTTTTATCTTTATATATATAATACTAAGCTCTGAACACATAATAGTTAAATAATTTTTGGGGCTGGCAAACTTGTTTTTCTCTCTTGTGTTTAGTTTGTAGTAATCTGGTTAATTAAGTGTCTGGAGCAGAATTCATAAAACCAAAAGAAATATGGGAAAAAATGAACATAAATGAATGATAGGTTAGAATTGAATAGATTAACAGCATAAAAAAATACTTAAAAATCATTCCTGCAACCTAAGATTTTAGTCATATGAATAGTACTTTGCATGTTATCATCATTACAATGAGAAAAATTTAGTTTTTCCATGGACCGATGTTGATTTCTTGAATTCAACTCATATTTTCGTCCAAGAGAAATAACAACTGCCAGTCACTTCTGGGCAATATAAAATGGCAAGCCAACAGCATGCCACAACATAGCAACCAAGAATATAATTCATAGCACTGAGGAGTAATAATAACTGGTAAGTCATTTTCACAGTCTTCACTTTATTCATTTCAAACCTAGTTGTCTCAAAGCTCTAATTACATATTAAATATTTTCCCATATTTTTCCACCTTCTTGCTAACAGATTGATAATTAATTCTGTCCCAGGCATTTGATGGCCTCTGTGCTCACGTCTTAAAGACAGTTGAAGTCACTGAAATATTTAAGCAAGGATTTCATGTGAATATACAAAGGTTACACAGACAGCCTTCTTGACTATAGTTTTGAGCTGAATCAACCGCATACCAAATTTCAAAGTGAAACAATAAAAATATAAGCCAACCATCTGAGTAGCCTGAAAATCACATATCGAAATATTTGGACTCATGTAACAGAAATCTGAAAGTAAAGGAATTGTTTACTCTGTATCCTCGTGGAGTCCTGAGACGCCATCACTTGAAAACCTCCTTTATCCTTGATGTTTTGGGTATTTAATGAATACTATATGTACTCGTTTCATTTATTTTTCAATCAATCGTCTATACTCCTTAGATTTTTGTTGTCATTGTTGGGTTTTACCGATTCTCTAGTCTTTCTACTTTAACAAGCTAGTATAATCCAGATGACCTCCTGAATCAGTAGATTCCTTCAAAGGAAAATCCATTGATGTAATGAAATTGACTCTCGTTGTTTCATCTTTACTGTAGATTGCTTTATCCATGTTGTTGTTGTTGTTGTTTTGTTTATTCATTTTGAAGGCCCCATCTTTGTATCAGGACCGTAGTAATTTACTAGATAAGCATTTACCAAATTAGTTATAATATGAAATGCAGAGAATGATGCAGACAAGCACTAATAACCAAATAAATCAGGGCCACTCCCACCATGCACTCTAGGGCACCCCCAAAACTGCCTTCCTATACCTGTCCCAGCCAAGCTGACTGAGCTTTATCTCTTTTATACATTGGCCTTCTTTATAAGATGTTTTTTGAGTAATCCATGACACAGATTTCATTTAAATTCTATACTAAACGAATTATAAGAGAGAGGAAAATGTTGACGAATATTTTTTTTATGTCCAGGCAGCCTCTGGGACAAGCCTGTTTCATTTCCAAGAATATCCCCACAAAGTTGCCCCCAGTACTTCCCTGTTGCTAAGGCATTGCATTCATTTTTTTTTTTTTTTTTTTTTTTTTGAAACGGAGTCTCGCCCTGTCGCCCAGGCTGGAGTGCAGTGGCGCGATCTCCACTCACTGCAAGCTCCGCCTCCTGGTTTCAAGCCATTCTCCTGCCTCAGCCTCCGGTATAGCTGGGACTACAGGCGGCCGCCACCGCGCCCGGCTAATTTTTGTATTTTTTTAGTAGAGACAGGGTTTCACCGTGTTAGCCAGGATGGTCTCGATCTCCTGACCTCGTGATCCGCCCGTCTTGGCCTCCCAAAGTGCTGGGATTACAGGCGTGAGCCGCCGCGCCCGGCCACGTCATTGCATTCGTTTCTAAGGTTTTTTCATCAGTAAATTCTGAACCCTGGACTGGACAGACAATAAGAAACAGAAACAAAATGTAAAAGACAGCAGACTCCAGATTAGAGCAACTCAACCTAGCCCGGGTCTAGGGTTCTGCTGGCCCAAATCATTGAGGTCTTAATGTAGAACAAATTCAATACTTTGGAACACAGGGTTTTAGATAGATCACTGGACATTATTTTTTATGTTGTTTCTTTTGTGGAATTAAGTCAGAATATTAAATGATTTTTTAGAAGATGAACATTTACAATTGAAAACTAGTAGAATTTCCATTTAAAGATATTTCCCAAGCAAATATTAACCAAATATTTAATTTCACATTTAGCATTTTGTGGATATATCAGAGTTGTGAGATCATTCTCCCACTTAATGTATTTGTAGTTTTATTTTTGTATTTTGTGTTAAGTCCAATGCTACACACACACACACACACACAATGGCAGGAGGTTCTACATACTTGGTGATCTCCATTTCTAATATTCCCTTATGTAGTTATATGGAACCAAAAAGGAATTGCATATTAGTTAAAGGACCTTTTTTATTATTAGTGAAGTCAAAAGTTTCTTATACTTATTAGATAATTGAACTCCTTATTTTAAGATAATTCAAAGGTAAAGAACAAAATTATAAGACATGTATAATATGGCTCTTTAATCTCTATGTCTTTATATTATTCTACATTTTTAATTAAACAGAGCCTTCTCAATTTATAATGTAGTTGAACTCAAATACTATTAAGGCTTTGAACATTGTCATTATTAGATTATGAGACCTAACCCACTTTTTAAAAACAGTTATAAAGAACCAATTAGGGTTATGCATAAACCACTGTGCCAGGTATTGAGACAGAATTTTCAAAATGTAAAAAGGGGGTATGACATGATTGGAATTCTTGGAATCAGACTGTAAGACCAAGAATTTCCTGGAAAGGCATATTGGTGAGTGTTCTCAAGAGCTTGACATGATTGGACATAAGGAAGGTAGACTGAGAGGGAACAGAGTTGGACTGAGCTGCCATGCAGTGACAACTCCAGCCTCCGTGTATTCCTTGGAAAGCTCTGAAGCCTAGGTGACCTTTCAGAGTTGTTGCAAATTAAGGCAAGGAGGCTGGACCTCTGCATCCTGTACCAGCCAACCATGACTTTAGGCTGGTCCTAGAAAGTACTGGAATGTTGAGTGGGGCAGTTCTTTGAGGCCCAGAGTCTTTCCCAATAGGGAAAGCAGCCACAGCCATTGGCATCTGCTGTTCTCAGCTGCTGGGTTATTGGTTCCCTTGTCCTGAGGAAGAGCCTAGGAATAGCTCTGCAGGCTCTACCACACAAGCCAGGACGTCACCTTCATGTGGCACATACTCTGACACGAGCAGCAAATACCCAAATACATGATTATGAAATGGTATTACAATGAATACCAAATTTAAGTTATTAACAGATGATTAAATGTTAAAGACATGTATACATTATGTTACAGACAGTGGGAGCCTGTAGTCCCAACTACTCAGGAAGCTGAGGCAGGAGAATTCCTAAGGTCTGGAATTCAAGGCTGTAGTGTGCTATAGTCATGCTTATGAATAGCCACTGTACTCTAGCCTGGGAAACAGGGAGACCTTGAATGAATGAATGAATGAATGAATGAATGAATGAATGAGAGAAAGAAAATAGAGAGAGAGAAGGAAGGAAGGAAGGAAGGAAAAAAAGAAAGGAAGGAAAGAAAAAAGAAAGGAAAGGAAGGAAGAGAGAAAGAAAAAGAAAGAAAGGAAGGAAGGAAGGAAGGAAGGAAGGAAGGAAGGAAGGAAGGAAGGAAGGAAGGACGGACAGAGGGGAGGAGGGAGGGAAGGAGAGAGGGAAGGAAGAAGGAAAAGAAAACATGAAAAACAATAAAGGAAAAGGCGAAAACCCTCAGGTGGTAAGACATCCCAGAGAAAATGACCATGAAATGTAACCTTTAACAATGACCAGGAGTTTCCCAGGTGAAGAAAGGGGAAGAGGAAGAAGATGTAAAAACATCAGAGAGCAAAAATAGTAGTCTGTTCATGGGATATTGGGTAACCTAATTTGAATAAAGTATGCTGCACATAGCTCCAACTGGCAGAAAGTATAGCTAGAATAGCCTTTTGGGAGAGTTTGTAGAGAACTTTCAATGTTTTGTTTTTTTAAAAAAAAATATACCTTAAGGGAAATGTGCAGATGGTTTTTCAACAAGAAAACAAAATGAATTTGATTTATATTTTAAAAAACTATAACTCTACAAGTCGAGTGGAAAAATGGACTCAGATTGTGGAGGAGAGAAGAGATGGAAGGGTGATAAAAGGATAGGATGTTTGGCAGTGATGCAAAGAAAGACAAAGGCTGGCCAAAAAGCTTTATTGAAGGAAGTTTTATCATCCTTTCCATTGTTTCATTGTTCTCCTAGCAGTGTAGCCTTATCTTAAATGTGCATCACTTAAGGGAATGCAATCACAAAGAAAATTTATTTTTTTCTTACACCTACCACTAGGAACATCCCATGTCAGCTACTTTGTCCCTCCCACTTAGACAAAAACTCAGGAACTCCCACGATTCTTACCAGATATTCTTCCCTAACACAAATATTTTAAATTCCAAAATATAATAGTCTCAATTCAGAAACCAATATGTTCAATATCTTTAATAATCAATAGTTCAGTCTTCCTTTCCCTGTAAGGCTTCCCAAGCAAATATTAACCAAGTATTTAATTTCACATTTAGCATTTTGTGTATATATCAAAGTTGGGAGATCATTCTCCCACTTGTAGTTTTTGTTTTAAGTCCAATGATACACACACAAACACACACACACACACACGCACACACACACAGAGAGTTTTGTCTGTCTTAAGGTAGGTGTCTACCTGCAACCAGGGAAGATTGTGGGATAGGAGTATTCTGCTTCCTTTTTCTTTCTAGATCATTCTACACATCGCTTGCTAGCGGCTTTGTGATGGGGAGCAGGGGCCTGGCAAGAACAGGAAAGTTCTCACTGGATGAAAATACACAATCTGTAGGTCTACAAGATATTAATCTGTCGTCTGCTATATCAATCATCTGTTGTTGTATGATAAATTAAACTTAGTGGCTTAAAGTAACAATAACGCAACCTCATGAAAGACTTTGCCTGAACAAACCACTCCTGAATTCCTGATACATGCATACCATGGAACATAATTGATGATTAGTACCATTTTAAGCCATTAAATTCAGAGGGGTTTGTTGTGCAGTCAATCTCACAATTCCTAGTGTGTCAGAAATTTGATAGCAACTTAGTTGTACGGGTCTTTCATGAAGTTGCAGTCAGGTGTCTGCTGGAATGCCATCCGCTAAAGGTTTTACCAGGGCTACAAGAACTGCTTCCAAATTGACTTATTCATGTGGCTGGAAAATTGGTGTTCGAGCATTGGGTCTTCTCTATGTTATTCTTCTCAATGGCGATGCTTGAGTGTTCTCATGTGGTGGTACCTGACTTACACCGATGCAAGTGAAAGAAATCAAGGAAGTCAAACGGTCTTATCTTCTGTACCGTACTGATCACGCAGACTAGCCCTGTTCAATGTTGGAAAAGGTCTAAACAAGGGCATGTTTATAAAAGAATTATTGAGTGGCAACTTGGAGGCTCATTAACACAATGTGTCATTTCTCTGATGGATGCAAAAGCACTGACCTGTTCCATATGGTCCCCAAAAGATAGCATCTGTTCCAAGTTCAAGATTTTGTTAAATAAATCCAATCCGGGTGCAGATGAGACTCTGCAGGTCTCAGGTGCACTTCTTCAAGCACAGCCCCTCAGGTATAGTTCTTTCTCTGAACATACGCAAACACACCGAACATACAGTGGTATGGCAGATATAGAATAACAACTCTAGACCCTCTCATTCAATAAAAGGAGGAAACAGAAGGCACATAAGTGTCCCTGGTCTGTAGAAATCCTGAAAAACAACAGGGCACATATTTGAAGGTCTTTGGCTCAAATCATTCATACCACTTCCTGGGGTTGATCCACCAGTCCTTCCTGTGCGATGTTGTGCCCTTTGAGTCATTCTTCCTTTTTCTAATGAAATGCCCAATGTTTGCAAGTGAGATGATTTCTCATCTTGTTTTCTGACTGTGATAATTTGGTGGTCCAAAGGTCTCTTTTAATTTTTCACTATCTCTTAACCTGTTGAGCCAAGCTAGAGGTGTTTCTGCTAATATGATCTCTTTACACTTTGTGTATTTCTCATGTATCTTATTAGGGCTCGATCCATTACCCAAAAGTCACACTTAGAAAATTCATCAAGATATGTCTTTCTCTACCTCAGGCATCTATTGAGGCTTCTGAAAGACATTGTCTTCATAATTCTTTTAAGTCCTACTTTTTAATGTACAGGATCTGTGACGTATCTTTCAAAAATTCTAGAGGACTTAGAACTGCCTGAATAGTTATCTGAGGTATCATCTCAGATATTTCTGAGGTCTTAGCAAAGGATTTTGAGATCACATTTTCTTCAGTGTGATCTAGATTTGTTCTTATTATTTCTTTATTGTAATATCATTTGCTGTCTGGAAAGGTTGTGAAGAAACAGTTTTATTTTTGAATCCAACAAATTCTGGCACCTTTATATTTTAACACTCCTTTAGCTTCTCTCTCTTTTTCATTTCAGTACACATAATAAGAAGTCAGAAATTATCTTTAACCAAGTCTGGAAATCTCCTTATCTAGATCACTAAGTTCTTTAGGTACACTTTTTCTTTCTACATTACCACACACAACAATATTGCTAAACTTTTTTCCTCTAAATAAGAAGGATTCCATTTTCCTAATAACACTTTCTTCATTTTTCTTTAAGCTTTCACTGAAAGCTCCCTCAAAAGCTACCTGACTCATGCTAACAGTATGTTTGATGTCCTTTCAGTAGTATTCTGTTTACAACTGTCTAGCATCCACCTGCCCCCCCAATCTCAAAGTCCCTATCATATTTTGTCAGATTTTAGGGGTTTTTTGTTGTTGTTGTTATGGTAGCCTAAAAATCCATACCAGCTATCTATTGCTGCATAACAAATCTTCCTTAATTTAATGACTGAAAACAGTACTAATCATCTATTATGTCCCTGGGTTTGCATGTATCAAGAATTCAGTAGTGTTTTGTTCAAGCAGTTTTAGGACAGGGTCTCTCATGAGGCTGCAGTTAGGGGTTGACTGGGGCTGGAGGGTTCATTTCCAAAACAGTATACTCATGTGGTTACAAATTGGCTCCTTTCCACCTGGATCTCTCTATGAAGCAACCAAAATGTTCTCACATCATAGCAGCTGCGTTCTTCCAGAGTGAACCATCTAAGAGACAAAGACAGAAACAGCTATGCCTTTTATGAACTAGCTTTCAAAGTCACACACCAGGATGTCTCTTGTATTCTACTGGTCATATGAACCTATCCTAATCAATGTGAGAGGGGACTCTACCAGACACATCTGCCAGGACACAAACATCACTGGAGGACATATTAGAGATTAGCTACCACACCTGTAATTTCCTTAATTGGCCTTTGCACTTTTTTTTTTTTTTTTTTTTTTTTTTTTTTTTTTTTTGCAGGTCAGTTACTTTTTCCACAACCCCTAGAGATACGTGAACACTTTCCTCACTTTCATCTTCTCACGGCTGAGGCTTCTTTATATCTCTAGTCAACCCTAGGGACAGGCCCTTACTTGATGCCATGTGATACATCTCTGGTCTGTGAGAAACACAAGCACTGCCAGTTTCCAGCCAAAGTTAAGAATCCAGCTGATACTAATACAGCCACACCCCCTCTGGCTTGTCACCAGCTAGACACCCCAACAAGCCAGGTTAGACTCCTGTGTCTCCCACACGACGGGGACACATGTCAAGCCCTCCACGTCTATAAGGTCCCTTTGAAGTCCTTTTCATCATCCTTGAAATGAGGGCAGGCACCATATTAACCCTTCCCTAGAGGGCAAAGTGTGTTGGAGGTGGATGTTTTCATCGAATACAAAAATCCCAAATCACTTTTTCTCAAAGCCTCTGATTCTTGATCCTATTATAACCTCCAAGAAGGCAGGAGAATTGAGTTCTTGAATGCATTCTCCTCCAAATACTTCTTGCAAGCTCTGCAGCTTGGTCTGTCTCACTACTTACTTTGATATTGAATTTGCCCCTTTAGGGTTTGCGTCAAAATTTTAATTTTAACATCTGATCACAGGGAGCTGTGTCCTAAGCTGCAATTATCAATACCAGGAGCATATTTCATCTCTGCTGCCTTCTGAGAGATAAGAACACTTTGAGGAATGGAAAACTAGAGTCAAGGTTATAGCGGTATTTTTTGTCATTCACTAAAACTATATTTAAACAGGACTAAAGATGAGTATATACAACCCAAAGTGGGATGACTACCACCCCTTGGTTCCTTAATTGGTCCTGCTAATGGCAGAGTTTACATCCACAAAAAGGTAGAGGTAAACAATGGGTTTTCTTTAAAACATTAAATTTGAACACAGGATGGTCAGATGACATGTTAAAACACTACAAAATAGTTTGAATATTGACTTACCATGGAAACAAATACAAATAAATGTGAATACAATAAAAAAGCGATGACGGCTCTGCTTTAAAATGGGTCCAAGTAGTTTTCCGGGGAGAAAAACATGTAACTGTTTATCAGTTTGCCTAGACTCTAACTCGTTTCTTATTTGTGGTCTTTATGACATAATTTTCTATTATGGAACTTGGTTCCTTCTTCAGTTCTAACAAGTGCTAATGAAACTTCCTTCTATCCCAGTCAAACATTTATGGGAATGGTGGTGAGGAAGAGATCCAGTGACAAGGAATGAATGGTGCCTGGCCAGAAAGGTTCTGTAAAGTTCGGTTCACTGCTGAGATCTAGAAACTTCGGCAGCTTTCTGGGATTAAGAAGGATGGATTTCCCCTCCCTGTGTGTGTTCTCGTTTTTCAACTCCCACATATGAGTGAGAACATGCAGTGTTGGGTTTTCGGTTCCTGTGTTAGTTTGCTGAGAATGATGGTTTCCAGCTTCATCTATGTCCCTGCAAAGGACACGAACTCATTCTTTTTAGAAGCTGCGTGGTATTCTGTGATACATGTTAGGACAAATACCTAATGACTGAGGGGCTTGAAACCTAGATGACGGATTGATGGGTGCAGCAAACCACCATGGCACATGCATACCTATGTAACAAACCTGCATGTTCTGCACGTGTACCCCAGAACTTGAAGTAAAATAAGGATGGATTTCAGCAGTAAATAAAGAGGGTCCCCAATTTACAATGATTTGACTTAGAATTTTTTGACATTAGCATGATGCAAAAGAAATATGCTTTCAGTACAGTATTCAATAAATTACATGTGATATTCAACACTTATAAAACAGGCTTTGTGTTAGATCTCTTTGCCCATCTGTAGGTTAATGTAAGTGTTATAAGCACATTTAAGATAGGCTAGGCTAAGTTTTGATGTTCAATAGGTTAGGTGTATTAAGTGCATTTTTGACTTAAGATTTTTTTCAACTTACAATGGATTCATTGGAACATGACCCCATTGGAAGTCAAGGAGCATCTGTACTGTTATGGCGGCGTCTAAATGGTCAGATCAGGAAAGGGTGAAGGCAGTTAGGTCAGGCTGACTCCAGGGAAGTAAAAAGGACAAATGCTGACTTTTCAGGTGCATGGACACAGGAATGGGCCCCAAGGATACTTATTTTTATTCAGACTCAGACTGAAGGATCATTTTTCTTCACATTTCAGAAATATTGGAATACTAAATGTAATTTTTCTAACCACATGCCTCTGAAAACTTTCTTTAAAATGTTATCAAACCAGAAAACAATTATTACATACCTGATGCCATTTAAAAGCTTGAGTCAAAAAATTAAAATTATTTCGATATATTTCATTACTGTTAACATTATATATTTATTATTTATCCTGATTCCTAGCATATCTCTGAGTTACACAGACTAAACAACATTAGCCATTAATTGGTTTAAGAATATTGTCACAGCAGATTATCGTAATTATATTTGCTGTATGAAGTGGAAGGGACATTACAAGGATATGAGCTATATGCTCTTTTCTGCGTCTCTGGAACTAAATTAAATCAAAGTTTTAATAAGTTAGGCACATAATGGAAGTTCTGTTAATTTTTCAGGCTGATGAAAGACTTTCAATATTGTTACAAACAAAAGAAATAGATATAATCAGGTATCTGAATTTAAAATAGTTTTAAGAATACATAGTTTTGAAAGGTTTGTAAATAAGTGAAATAATTCAATAAATATGTATGTAATATCTGTAGAAGAATCTTTTCAGGTTTTCTTAATTGCATTTTTACACATTGTATTTTGTAGTGCACAAGAATGTTCCTCCACCCAATACAGATATTTTGATATTTCAGGGAAAACTCTAACATATTTAATCTCTTCTTGGATCATAAATTTGATTGTCATTTGTAGTCTTTTCAAACATTATATTTGAATCCTAGAGATAATTAATACTTCGCTAACTTAAAATTCTATCACCTTTAGATAACCATGGGGCCTTTCAAAGGACTTTCTTCTCTGATGAGAAATAGTACACGTAGACTTTTACAATTACTAAGATTTTTTTCCTGGAATTAGGACATCTTACACCTTGAAAAGGATGATGTCCAAAAAAAGATTAATGCTAACTAAAACAGTAACATCATTGACACTTCAAAGAATAAAAACATGTTAAGTGTAGTAGTACCTTGCTTTTTGTTTTCCTGTTTTTGTTTTTTCTTTCAGAATGCTGCCATCTTCTGGTCAAATTATATCACTTCACAAACATAACGACTCAAAATAGGCCAATAGATTTACACAAATTTCCCTTTTATCATTAGGCGCCACCTATTTAAGATTTGTGCCTCCAATATTCCAAAACTAGAGACCTTTAAACTATTGTTTAAAAATGTGTTCAGAGGCTAAATTCACAGAAGACGTTTCAGGACTTGTAATATTATGAAAATATATATGTTTCAGGGCTTATGTTATGAAAGTGTGTATCGCACAGTAAATGCATATGAAAGTATAGATAAGGGAATATTTGACTTTGTTCTATGTCTATAAAAATTGATGTCTAGGATAAGGAAGCAGTTTTGATGTATATTTTCTGTTTTCGTTTCTACAAACTTTAATTTTCAAGGTAACTCACCTTGAAAGAATATGTTTCTAGTATTTTATAAAAGCCCTTATTGAATAACGGTCCTCCTTACAACAAAGCAGACACTTGTGACTGGCAGATTTCTTCTTGTCACAGAATTGTTCATGTTTGTGACCACCTTTAGATTATTTATCAAATAATATATAATTTAAAGGGCTAGTTTTTATATACATATGCATGATTACTTCCAACTTCCACACTTCTAAACTCATTCCTTTTCGTTCACTCATTCATTGAACAAACATTGGAAATCTTATATGCGTTGGTCTCTATGCGAACTACTAAATTCAAACAGAAATAAGATGCTGCCTCTGGACTTGAGAATTCACAACTGAGTGGATTCCTTTAGCCAAGCCCTAGAAATCCTCATTGAAACACACTGTCCTTAACTGACTCCACCAAAGAGACTTTAATCTACCCAAACCAAGAACTATTAAATCACAGTGCAAAAGTGTGAAGCATCCAAAAGATTCATTAGCTACTGCTTTTTGTCACTGGTGGTTTCTACCAGATTTTTTTCCTTCCTCTATTTATATTTACAATCTGCTGACACGTATAATCTACACCAAATAGCCATGAAATCAGCCACAGTAACCAATACTGAACAGGTGAAGAATCCTGACCCAGCAAGACCCATAGACTGGAATCACTCATCAAGAGCTAGGATTAAATGTTGGCTCAAAAGAGCCGTCTGATCTTGCTTCAGTCACCTCTAACGCCTCTGTGGGTGAAAGCAGGAATTTACTTTTCCAAAACTTTGAAACGTTACCTGAAGCAGGATTCTACAGAAAGACACAAAGTGTACTGATAATTCTAAATTTCAACTCCCCCTTTGCTACTTATAAATCCAAAACATCAAATCACTCTTCCTGAGCTACCTACCTGCCTTATTTCTTAACATTTCTAACTGTCTTTTCAACAAAATCACACCTTCTACTCTAACTATATTGCCTTTCCCATATTCAGAATTGCCTGATTAAAAGGGTTGGTTGCAGGCAGGGAGAAGAGGAGGGGTTTCTATGCCTCATAGATGGGTGGGATTCCAGGAGTCAACTGTGTTTCTTAGAGCGCCAAGTCACGCAGAAGATTTGGTCACCAGAGTGCTTACTTAGAGGAATAGAGGGAGGAAGGAGAATGTTTGTCATTAGCAAATCCTTCCCATTTGGACGATTTCACTTGCAGCACCCCACTGTTTTTCCCATTATTCAAAGACAGCAAGTAAATAACTACATGCATTGCTGTATGGTGTTTACTGGACAATGTGAAAATGTTTTCCATTTTCTCTGGAAGATAAAATGAGAGCGAGTATACAGACATGAAGCGTAAGAATTCATGTGAGCAGTTCCTCACGGCCAAACCATTTTCTTCAGCTAGCGGAGGCTACGAAGACAATGTGGGAACAGCTTTTCCTCTTTTTGGTGCTTTTTCTTGGAACAGTAATTGGAGCAGCATGATTTAAACTCTTTTCGGTTCGCGCATGTAAAAATATTAGGAGAAAATTTGAAAATCTACAAGTCACTCTCACAAGTATCCTAGATGTCCTTATTCCTTGATATTTTGTGGCCAATGTTGACTATATATAGAGAGATACATTTTTTCCTCCTGTATTCTTTTAACAAAAGCATACCACTCTGCCAAATATTACTCCATAAAGTGATACCTGTAGCTTATGCTCTTCTTTGAATTCGAATGATGGCCAAGCTTTGACAAATAGAAACGATTCCTTTCATTCTTATCTCATGGCAAAGAAAAAAAAAAGTCATCATTGAAAATATCCGATTTAAATAGAAGATTTGAAGAATTGGAGATGGATTTGGCATGACCTTTGACTTCCTTTGTCAGGAGATAAGTTGACACTTGGATTTGGAGAGCTCCACTGTAGGGGGTCTGAATCCGTAGCAAACTATACAGTCATTGACATCGCATTTTTATTCCGAAACCTATTTCAGGAGGCTCAGTTTAAATATCAAAAATTATACATTAAATGCAGATACAGTTCTTTCACTTATAGCATTTCCACACATGCTTCTTAAGCAGCAAATACCACATTATGAGTTCCTATAATTTGTCCTTCATTAACACTTTTTCTGTTTTATCAAGGCTTTTGGAAAACAATCAAACTTAGATGACATCTTTGCAAACCTGGAAATTATGCCAAATTGTCCATAAAATGAAATAACACAGGATTATAACATTATTAGCATTTTATAAAGTAGAACATGCTTTATATATGAATGCAAAGCTTATAAGTTTTTTCTCTTTTTTATTTGTACTAAGCCAGCTTTAAAATATTTACATTTTAATTAAATAATTGAACTAGTGCCTTTTAAAGGCATTCATGAAGATTCAGTGAGGTTGTGGAAGTAAATCTCTTAGCAGAATATTCAAGGTACAGGAAGCCCTCTCCCATTGACCATCATTTTTATATCTCAATTTGTATAATAGATGTGCTTTCTGAAAGTAATACATACAATTATTTTTGGTGAATTGAAAAAAATTTTAAATACTGTTATTTGCATGTTGTGTAAATCCTATGGCAAACTGTTTATTGAGCTGAATCAAATTCTGGTATTTTCTGTACTAAGGTATATTAAACAGACACATATATAATTGAGAAAGGGAACAGATCAGGACAACTGGGTTTAACTAACAAGATGAAGAGATCACCAGCCCAAAAGCACAACTTTGTCCTGTACATCCTAGAATAAGATAAAGAATGATTTATAATCAAGTACTCAGAAAGCCTAAACTATTCAACCTCAGGGAAAACCAAAAGATGAAGAAGGCTTTTATCATCAGGGAAAAGCCCATAGGACACTTTTGTATTCAAAATGACACTAATGAATGTGGTCATTATCTGGGAAGACAAGGATTAAGAAAAAGATTTATAATTCAGTCACCCCTATTTGTACCCATCTTAAAAATTCTCATTTGGGGCCAGGCTCACCCTTGTAATCCCTGCACTTTGGGATGCTTAGGCAGGAGGAATGCTTGAGCTTAGGAGTTTGCAGCTATAGTGAGCTGTGATCGCACCATGACACTCTAGTCTGAGCAACAGAATAAGACCATGTCTCAAAAATAAAAAATAAAAATAAATTGTCATTTCGGTTTAGGCTCAGCCATGTCTGCTGCTTTCTGTAGCTGTTTCCTAGATGCTGTTCTCTGAACCAACCCCTGGTGGTTGCTGGGCATGGTGTTGGATGGCATTCAACTCTGTTGCCTAATTAGGAATATTCCAAAGAATATTTATTATAAATTATAAAGATATATATTTCTGGCAAATTTGTTTCTTTGCATTCTAAATAACTTACCATATAGGCCCTTTTCTATATAAATAAAACTCTTGTGCTAAACAAAATATTAAGATGAGTTAATATAACTATTTCTTTTTAAATGGGATGCCTTGAACTTTCCTCTATCAATGACGTGTTCCTTTCTACTCACGAAGATGAGGAAATAGTTTAGCGCTTAGTTAGAATATGACAGACAGTTCATGAACTGTATTTGATAACTGTAGTAACTCAGATGTCAGCAAGTCAGGCCCAGTGTTTCATCAGTGATGAATGCAAACACTTAAAGGAGGGATTTCTGCACTATGTTGGCGTCTCTGAAGAACTGATGTTCTTCCATGTCAACACAGAAGAATTTGTTTGGACATTTTCTTGGAGTGCTAGTGAACTGACTACCAATCCTCAAACAGTTGTGCTGTTTGTGTACAAAATGATTGTAAACAGGCTACTCATGGAAATGATCCTTTTTACTTATTGCAGTTCTCTCTATAAATGTTTGATCCTTATAAGCAATTAGTTAAGGAAAGCATGATTTTGAACCTTTGGCTTGGGATTTTCTGGGACTTTTAGAATAACCTCTATATAAAACTCAATTATCTTTATTTGAGTTTTCTCCAGACATTTAGTATTCTATTTCCCACTATCAAAGCCACACACACACACACACACACTATTTTTTTAAAGAAGTAACAAGTGAAATGTAAATGGTAATGAGCTGTGACTATTTCCTAATAAGCAAAATCTCAGTTTGCAAGTCACATGCTTGATGTCCCGATCTATTTTAATGTATTTGGTGAATGCATTTTCAAGAGGATCTGGCTCTTGAGAATGTACCATTATAGAGCCACAGTTTTTATTGTACCCTTTTATGATATACTTCCTCAGTAGTGAACATGCTTTCAAATGCCCAATATTACCTTCTCGTCTGTACATTACATTTACTCATTCAATAATTATTGAGTGAGGGCCTACTGTGTGGCATGCATTGTGCTGGATAGTGGAGCTACAATAGGCTTCCTCAAAGAGCTCACAGTTAAACAGGAAACACACTAATGCACAGCCAACTCTAACTCAGGAAAGCCTGGGGTGGGACAGCACCAATCGTTTTGAGAGAATTAGTTGAAGGTGTTATACAACGGGTGCTCAAAATATATTTACTGGATATTTAAGGACAGATGGATCTTTCCTGATGTAGAATGCCAAGGAAAGGACTCTCCAGGCAAAAAAAAAAAAAAATTGTGAGCCAAGGCGTGAAGGTGCAAAAGTCCAGTGCACGTTTGAGGACTAGCAGTCGGCTCCAACTGGCAAAGGTGCATGGACTTACGTGTTCAGAGCTGAGGAGCAGAGGCTGGTTAGAATCAGATCCAAAAGTGTCTCCTACACCATGACAAAGACGAGCTTTAAGAGAGAAAGAGAGAGAGACAAAGAGATAGAAACGGAAAGAGAAAAACGTACGTGCATTTTGGAAAATCTCATTTGAATGGGGACAGAATACATTGAAATGACTCTAGGGAGGGAGACAATTTTGAAAGCTGTTCTAGAAATCCAGGGACAAAATGATGATGGTGGAACTGAGGTAATAGCAAAGAGGAAGAGGGGGCATACATGGATCCAGGATACACATTAAGGAAATAATAAAGTAACTTACTGGATATACAGAGTAAAGACAAGGAAAGAAACTAAGACCAATGAATGACTGAACAACTAGGAAAATGATGGTGCTTACCTTTGTCATCCATTTTTCCTTGATCTGAAGATAACCCAAATTTCCATTTGAGGATTCCCCCAATAACACTTAGTACATATGGTGTGGCAGGGATACCCTCAAGAATAGAGTACGTCACCCATAGCAGAGCCAGTAAACGCTGCAGTTCCCCTGGCCAGGATCATGTGTAAGTGTGACTGGGTGGTTGTGTCATGGTGGGGAGTGGGGAAGGCAGGGATCCACTCATCCTAAGCTAGTCCAACGAGGGTTTGAACATCAGAAACTGCGTGAGAGGCTGTCTCCCTTGCATTGGATTTAGAGCAACAAGAATATGAGGTTTGGGATGCTGTCCACATCTTGCCACCCCAGAAAGAAAACCTAAGAATGTAGCCAAAAGAAAAGCAGAGCTTAGTCACTGAACAGAAAGGAGTACGTTGTGGTGACCTTAGCTGAGCCCTGATTTCAGCCGCACCTGAAGCTAGCCCTACAACTGGACTTTTCCATTTTGCACGTTAATATGCTTAGGTCCTTTCTAGGAGGAAGAGCCCCCACTCACAGGAACATCAGGGATAATGCCTGGGAAGCGGTTTAAATGTCTCTGTGTGGAGCTCCAAGAAGAAATCTGCCCTGGACTGTAACCCACAGACAGGTATAACCCATAGACACGAGATGATCACACAAGTGGCACGAATAAAATACTGAGAGAAAGCAGCGGGGAGCACCAACATTCAGTCAGTCAGTCACTCAACAAATGCTCATCAAACACCTGCTCTAGGTCAAGTACTCGACCGTGAACAAAATGGACATTAATTATGAAAAATAATAATTTTTAAATCCCTGTTTTTTAAAGCTTATAGTGTATTGGTGAAAAATATATATATAAGTAAAATCTTCAGTGGATTTACTAATGATATGCTCTAGGAAGAATGGATGGGCTGTAGCCTTTAGACAGAGTGATCAAGGTAGGCTTTACTAAGAAGTTGACATTAGGTTTTTGAGTAAAGATTGGAAGGAAGTGAGAAAACAAACAATGTACATCCCCGGAGAAGAACATACCAGATGTTCTGGGAAAAGCCACAGGAGGTCACTCTTCTGGGGCCAAGTGAGCAAGGAGGAGGGACCCAGTCACCTAAGACCTCAGAGGCCTTGTAGGGACTTTGACTTTTTTTTTCCTTTTTCCATTTTTTTTTTCTTAAGTTTTAAATCTGACTTTGACTTCTATTCTGAGTGAGATGAGAAGCCAAGGGAGCGCTCTGAGGAGAGGTTAGGAAAGCCAATTTAGACTTCAAGTGGACCACTTTGGCTGTGTGTTGAGAACAGCCTATGGGCACAATCCAGGAGACCAGGCAGGAGGCAAGTGTAACTCTCCAGGCCAGAGAGGATGGTGTCTGGACCAAGGAAGTAGCTAGCAGCAGCGCTGGTAAAATTGTTCTTATTCTAGATGTATTTTTAAGGGAGAAAAAAACAGGGGTCATGATGAATTGAACATGGACCTTAAGAGAAAGAAAGAAACCAGGGATGACTTCAGGGCTTCTGCCTGAGCTATTAGAAGAGTGAAAGAACCCATCAAAGGAAACTGAATTGGAGTGCCCAAAAAATTAGGAGCGAATACTGTCACAGAAAACAATCATTTTGGCGAGGAGATGAGAGCCAAAAATTGCCCATGTGATTTAACAACAACAGAAAAAGCAGCTCTCTGACGACTTTGGTGAGAACAGTCGTAATCTTTTTTTTTTTTTTTTTTTGACCAAGCCAAAAATACTGGACTTGCTAGACTATGAAAGGAGGTATCAATAGGTTAAATAGAAAGAATGAATCTATTGGAAGTTCAACCAAATTCAACAAATCCATTCTATGGCACGACAGGAGATAGAAAGAAGGTTAAGACACAGCACATGTTCTCTAGGCCTATAGGCACTTACAGACTATTGAGGATGCAGGATGGACATGTGAATGGAAATAAGGTGAACCGTGTAATTATAGCACTGCCCTGAATGTTCTTATTCTCTAAACGTCATCAGAGGCTGAGGCAATCAGATCATTTGAGGTCAGGAGTTTGAGACCAGCCTGACCAACATGGTGAAACCCCGTCTCTACTAAATATAAAAATTAGCAGGGCATGGTGGTGAGCACCTGTAATCTCAGCTACTTGGGAGGCTGAGGCAGGGGAAATCACTTGAAACCAGGAGGCAGAGGTAGCAGTGAGCCAAGTTTGCACCACTGCACTCCAGCCTGGGCAACAGAGTGAGAGTCCCTCTTGAACAAATAAATAACCATCATCAGAGATGGATTGAGCAGGACGAACATCACTGACATCCATGTCACTTATCCTTACTTGGAAGAAACTTGTTTATTCTAGAAACTGAAAACCATAAACATCCTTCCCTTCCGTGAGGGCGCTCTTTCACCTAACAATTCAGAGTATCTGTGTTTGCACCAGGCTGCCGCAGTTAACCTATGAGAAGTGATGCATGTCAACTTGGTGCACAAATAAGTGTGGCTCCAGTGGAAAATGCTCTCTGGCAGAACACTGACATTCTGTAAGAATTTTTTTTTTCTACGCAGAAAAAAACAATTAACTGCCTTGCCTTGCATTTTCACTTGAATAATATCTCACTGTAGCAACCTCAAGTCCTTCATGATTTCCCTGCGGCAAATGAGAACTTGACCTTCTTGTTGGGCTGCTGCCTGAGGTGCAAGGCAATGCTTCAATTCGCAACAGACATCTTTACTATGAAGAAGATGCCAAGTCTCTGGAAAGAAGGATAGAAAGCGGGGGAAGGGAAGAGAGGAACACATGAATTTGAGTTTGGTAATGGAAAATATACTGTCCTAGGAGATAGAAGACATGGTGTCTGAGGGCCCTTTATCAAGTTTGAGACATTAATCTCTCAACTTAAAGTGAGGGTCACATCTAATCTGTTTAAAAATTCCCAATTATGTCTTTCAACTTAAGAGTTCTAACTTTCTTTTCCACTTTGAGTTATATATTACTGATCAAATTCAGCTGTTTGTAACACAAGGGTCTCTTGAAGCCAGGGTCAAAGATTTAGTCACTGCTTTACACATAGAACTTCATTCCAGAAACCATTCCTAGAGCTGTAGACACTCTTCCAAACCCCACACAATTATTGGTCATAATTGGGATTTGAAGAGAGTCTATGTTTATTTCTGTAAAATTCCTGTCTAAGCCAAAAAACTTCTCAAGACTCTTGCCTGAATCATACTATATCATCCTCATTTGCAAATGTAACTTGAAGAATCTCTTGAAACTTCTCCTGTCTCTCTTTCTCCCCCTGGTGCTGGCAGACTGGACAAGCCTGCTGAATTCGTCCTGAAATTGCCTAATTTCAGGTGAAACAAAACACAAAAAAGAAGAATAAACCACAGAGTACTTCACTTCTACTACAGAGTATTTCACTAAACATCACAAAGTGCCTGACATGACGACTTCAAAGGATACAGGAAAGATTCAGTGTGCTAGACTATGTAAAGAAAACACACCCTTCTCAAAAACAAATAAGCACACCTTTGTCTTGTTTTGTTTTGTTGTTGTTGTAATCAAGAAACAAGGTTGTACAGAGAAACAATTCATGGGAAGATCTTTGATCGGTGGAGGCTGCTTTGTGCTTTTCTTCTATTGGGCCCCCTAATGAGGATTGAGATATGCAAGCTAACATGTAGGCAGCACCCAAGAACAGGAGGCTGTCTGTACTACAGGATCATTCAGGACAGTATAGAATCACTGCCAGCAGTTCTCTGTGTCACGCTTCCTCGCAGTTCATGATCTGGATGGATTGAGTAAGACGCATTCCACGTCCTGAGTTACAAACACTGCAGGTCCCCTTCTCCTTGTAAATCTGATCAGCTCTAGCCTTGCAAGACCCAAAGGATGGCAGCAGCCAGGGCGAGTGACCAGGACTAAAGTAGAAACCCAAAATTAGAAGAGCCAAGGATTTTAAGGAGAGAGACACAAATACACTGAGTGTCATCTGGCCTCTATTCTCATTTTTAGCTTTATAAAATACAGAATATAGCCTCTAGGGAGACATAGAGAGGAAAAGGAAAGGAGGCAAAGTTCGTGCTTGGGAGAGCGAGCAGACAGGAATGAGGGTTGAAAAGTGTACCCCATGCACACAAGACAGGAAGGAAGGAAGTGATGCAACACATCGAGGAATGCAAGAGCCCAGCAATTCCACAGAGATGAGTGTGTGGGAGAGCCCGGCCGGAAGGGAGAGTGACTGATGGGAAAACTTCTGGAACAAAGTACAGCTGGGTGGCCTTCGACCCAGAGGGAAAAGGAAGACCTTGGCCTAGAAAGATCTTTCCTGTGTCTGAGGATGAGCATAAAGCCTTCACTGAGTCCTGAGAAGGCATCCAAAAGGAGAGAAATGGAGAGAAGACCTACTCAGGGGAAGTTTCTGCCTGAAATTTACATCCGCTCTAACTGAGCAGATTTCTAAATTTTTTATTGTTTGAACTTCTTGTCTGAACTTGGGAACAAGAGCACTGAAGTATAAGTCAAGACCTCTGGACCCTACCCCCAGCTCTTCTGATAATTCGTTGTGGAGCTTTAACTTGTTGGGTTTATTTATCCTCAAATGCTAGAATACCACTCACAGTGTCAGCTGTAGAACCTCCCCTTTCACACACCTGCCATGTGCCCACAAAGAACCTGCCATAGACTGCAAGTTTCATGGGGCCACAGGCCATGTCCATCTTAATCACTATGTCATCATCATACTTAGGACAGCACCAGGCATATAGTGGATGCTCAACAGATACATGCTCAATGAATTAAAGTAGCTTACAATCCAGAAAGCAGAGTTGTCCTGGCAGAAGCAATAGGAAGCCCTACTACTTTCACGCCCCTTCACCCCTAGGCTCCCTATAGGAATTCCAGGACTAGGAGGAACCCAGTGTTGAACAGCTAGCTGGATGAGCTGTAGAGGCTTCTCTTCGAGCCTATAGTTCTGTGGTCTCTATGCAACACATGTTGAGTTGAAAGTGTAGAAATTAATCTTGTGTGGCCCAAATTCACCTGACTGAAGGATCACTTTTCTCACTTTACCCTCTAAAGTCCTAGTCTTTGAACCTGGCTGGTATATTTTCCCCTCTCTTTGCAGAAGATGAAAGCATTTTTCCAGACAGGCCTGCTGTGAGTGACTTCATGGAAATGAATATCTTGGGTCGCTTAGGTTCCTCTCATTTGGGGAACTCCTTGTATATATTTATTTTTAAGAATAGGGCTGAGAGGTTGACATTTCCATTAGCAGTTGAGTGATTTTTTTTTTAAATAAAAACCCTATTCCTCAGTGAGACATGCCTCACATTCCGCTCTCCCCACTGCAGGCAGTTATGTGCTGCTAAATATGCAGTGGAAATGACACATGTCTGGAAACCCAGAAGGAGCGCCGTCTCACCACGGCTCACTCAGTGGTGCACAATGAAGGTGTTGTAAGTGCTTCATGAAGCAAGGTGGACTCCAACGTTCTCAAAAGAGAAATTGGTAACATCTCATGCATCTGGCATTTGTCCCTCCAACGCATTCACAGGTGGCTTCTGTTTGAACTCTGGTCACATCTAGAGTAGGATAAAGGCACAGGGTCACCTGACTCACCAGAAGATCCTGGAACTATCACAGTATCTGCAAGTGAATTGAGGCCAGTAGTTCCTCCTTCAAGGGAGGGGAGCTGTGCAGTCACGTACCACCAAAGGGGTGGATCAGCTCCACGTGCACCTTAGATAATAGTAAGCCCTGTGGACATTTGACTCACTGCATTCAATAGCCTAGCATGCTTTTGTTCTAAAGGATAGATATAATCAGTCTAACCCAAAGTATTTTTCTCCTAATTTATGTCCACAAAGGGATCCCTACAGGGTATTCTCCGGACCTGTGCAAAGTCCACTAACAGGATAGAGGTTGTGATGTGGAAATTTAAAATGGAATTGGATTTCTAAGGATTATACTACTGGAATACAGATTGGATTAAATGTAAATGAAGTATTACAACAGGAAGACATGTGTCCTAGTTGAAGCAAGTGTTGCAAGTCTGTGGGCACGGATTTACCATGCAATCTCAAACACACCAAGAATTTAATCCTTGGCAAAAGATGAGGGTCCTTTTAAGGACAGAAAAAAACTTTGCAATTACATTTTAATAAACTCAAATGAGTTTCTTAGTTGGCAACTTATTTTTATTGTTTTGATGGTTTGTGGGTAAATGAGTTAGAAATGAGACAATTCTCCTTAAAATATACATGTTTTTACTAAGTTAGGGGAAAAGTTTGGTTTTGATTGGTCTTTGAAAGGCTGACAAAGATGTCTACAGTATGTGATAATTTTAGAAATCACCTATTCCTAGTCCTAAAAACAGGAATCCATGTAAGCTTATGTGCTTGCATGGTTCATGTGCCAGTACGTAGGGTCAGTAAGCAAAAGGGGAGATAGAAGTGTCATTACGCAGGTCGGGTGTGGTGGCTCATGCCTGTAATCCCAGCACTGTGGGAGGCCGAGGCGGGAGGATCACCTGAGGTCGGGAGTTTGAGACCAGCCTGAACAATATGGAGAAACCCATCTCTGCTAAAAATACAACATTAGCCTGGCGTGGTGGCACATGCCTGTAATCCCAGCTACTCGGGAGGCTGAGGCAGGATACTCACTTGAACCTGGGAGGTGGAGGTTGCAGTAAGCTATTGCGCCACTACACTCCAGCCTGTGCAACACAGCAAGACACCATCTCAAAAAAAAAAAAAAAAAAAACTGTCATTACCCAGAGACCTGAAAACTCAAAAATAGCTTTGACTATGAAGAGGGAGCAAACTAGGTAAGCAGATCTGAAGAGGAAGATGATGGGCTGACATTCTATGTAGAGTTCAGTGTGTCACCAAAGAATCTGGACAAGAAACCATCTTCTTAGTTGTTCTCTGGCTTTCCTTGAATTCCTTTCTCTCTTTCATTCTCCTGCCTCTTTTCTCTAACGCTGAAGTCACGTGCATGTGCGTGCACACACACATGCACACACACCTACCTCTCCCTGCTATCACTCAAGTTATAAGAAACAAAGAAACCACTGTAGAAATTTCACATTTCAAAGAGCTTCTTAGAGTGTAGAAAGAGTTAAGGGAGTGTGTACCTTTATACCTGGTTTTCTTTAGCCAAGTAAAGCAAATGCCACACAAGCATACAGCTTTTGTTCTTGATGGTTCAAGTTATCATTTTGGTGCCAAATCTAAGATCCAAATGAAATCCAGTTTTGCAATCACCAAATACTGAGAAATGTTTCAGCATGCTTGGTGACCTTAGATTTTGCTGGACCCACAATGGAAAATAAAGTTGTAGGATATTTTTGCATGCTGGTGATTTTTTTTCATTTTTTTTTGTTGTTGTTTTATATTTTTATTTTCTTTTGTTTTTTGTTTTTAATTTTATGGGGAGAACATGTGAAAATACCTTAACCAATCACTTTAGGTTCTATATTATTGTAAAACAATTTACAATAATTTGCTCTTCACCTCTCTGATACCTTCTGTGTAATAGAACAATAACTTTTGGAATAAGAGCTAGGTTCAGTTTCCACTTCTGTTATCAGCTTTATGACCTGTGACCAATTTCTTATCTGAGCTTCAATGTTGTTAATCAATTAAACAGGCATAATGCTAGGTCCTCATGGATACCATGAAGTTTAAAAAAAAAAAATCACTGCAAATGCTTAGCATTCGCTTATTCAGTGACATATACTAAGTCTCTACAATATGCATGCTCTGAGAACACAGTGCAGAAACAGACAGAAAGCAACAACTCTGCCCTCAAGGAGCAAATATACAAGTGGGAGAAAGATAACAAACTACAAAGAAATCCAAATTAAAACACAGAAACACTTGCAGGTTAGTTCCATGGGCTTTCATGTGTAGACATTAACAGAATTAGTAACTTACAAATATTTGTGTGATGATTGTCTCATTAATGTTTACATCCCCCACAAAGTGTAGGCTCTGTGATGGCAAAGACCAATATTGTATGCCCATATCTTGCACACAGTAGAAGGGTAATGCACAATTACTGAATAAATGAATGCATGCATTGTGATAAGGAAATAGAAAGATGTAATGGAGAAAACAAAAATGTGGGGAGTAACATTGGTAGGATGGTCTAGAAAGGCCTCTCTAGGATGCTGGCTTAAGTGATGAGAAGAAGTCAGGCATGTGGTTGGAAAAAAAAAAACAGAAGAGAATTCTAAACAGGAAATATCTGGGGCAAAGGCCCTGAGACAGGAAAGACGGTAGAATGTTTAGAGAACGGGAAGGGGCCGACGTGGCTGATGCAGAGACCAGAGACAGATTATGGTAAATTTGAGTTTTATTGTAAACAGAATGCAAGTTCCCTTTCCCTGTTCCACACCCTCCTTGTTTATAGTTTTGTTTTAGTAATAAGATTAACATCCATTTAAAAATTAGGCAACAATACTAGATAATAGATCATTAATTATGAATGGCAAGAAACAGATGTCCACGTTCAGGAGTGGAAGGGATGTGAGCTAATGCACGCAGGAAAGGTTAACCGAGACCAGAGTTTCACTCTGATTCCAGGCATGGCCTCAAAATCATTCCACTATTGGGCACTTGGATCCGCACCACACGGAGTACCCAGGAATCTAACTGCAACCAGACAAATGTCCTAATTTCACACTTTGCTGCTTCCACATTGGCAGATGTCAAAGAAATTTTTCCAAGCCAGACTTTGTGATGCCCCAAAAACACTGGGCTCCTTCTCCAGTTTTGCTGGTGAACTTCCAGTAAGTCATCTAAGCTGTATTGCTCAGCTTCCACATCCTATGAAGTGTCATCGAGGTCATCTTCCCTACAGATGTTGTCTTCAGTTTCCCAGAGCTGGTCTACTCCGTAGACCAAGTATGCGCCAACTCATCTCTGCCTTGCAGAATGATTCCAATTAAGCCACTGCTCCTACTTTTCTTCTTCAGAGCCTGAGGCTGGAAAGTTCTGCTGTTTCTCAAAAGTTTAGTGGTTGACATCTATTGTGTCTGGCTGCTCTTTGGCTGCACTTTTGAATTTATTTCTTTGATTTTGGGAAATTCTGTCCTTCCTCTTCTTCCTGCCTTGACTGTATGGGAAATCTGTCTCAGCTTGGCCTAGCATTCAGATCACTACTTAGCCCAGTGCCCAGCACCTAATGTCAGGACTTATAGAAGATTATTGGTACATGTGCTAAATAAGAAGTTAGGCAGCAATGCCTACTGTCAGCCCTTTTGAGTTCTTCCTTGAGCAAGAAGCTTGATTCTACTTTTTCTTACCTACCCTAACAGAAGGGGCATTTGATTTTGGTAGGGGAAGCTTGTTTAAAAGTTCATAAATATCTTGTCCAAACCTATCTTTGAAACATAGGAAATAATATGTAAAGTGGACTTTTAAGATCGATGGTTTGCAACACTGGCTCCAGTGATAATCTCCTGGGGGGCTTTTATAATACCAATATATGGTCCCTAATGCATTTCTGATTTTAATGGGTTTGTAGTGAGGCCCTGGCACTGATATATTTTAAATTTCTCCATGTGATTCTAATGCGCAGACTGGTCTGTTGAGCGTTCATTCTGTGCAGAGCTCTGTACTGAGTGTTTGATGTGCATTACCTTACTTAATCCTCAAAATAGTACAGCCCGGTGGCTATCACCTTCATTTTATGGAAGAGGAAGCTAGGACTCAGAAATATGAAATTAATGTCTCAAGGCAACTCAGCTTGCTTGAACCCAACTTGTGTGTCTCCGGTGAGGATAGGCAAAGAAATAATTGTACCCAGCTGTGTGAGAATGTTTTATAAATACTATAATGCAGAATCCAACATACTCACTTTTAAAATGTTAGTGGAGTAGCTCTTTATAAATATTCTAGTTAATAAGTGTCTCATTTCTGTCAAATCCTGTCAAGTGTAAATGCATCCGCAATATCCTGAACATTTATGATTTTCATTCCATAATGGCCTGAATAGCATGAGAACTTAAATAACTTCCAACTTGTTCCAACTTACAATCACATCTCATTGCTTAACTTTATGACATCACTCAACTTCTCTAGTGAAATCATAGTATGGTTCCTATTCATTTTATTTTATATCATTTTGGGGTAATAAGCAATTAAGTATACTTTGAAAATTCCTTAAATAATTTTGCAAGATTTCTTAAATACCTGGAAGCATTCTTGGAGGTCATGAAACCACTCTTAGGATCGCTGTTGCAGACAAATGCCAGCACCACTGGATCTGTAGAACTTCCTCTCCGATGCTTCATTTAGATTGAGTTGTATTTTGCTGAACCAGCTTAAAAAGTAAACCTCACCTCTTCCAATAGTCAAGATTCCCACCAACCTCAAGCAGAGCTGCAGGTGCATATTATTAGCAAAACTGGGCTCTTTTGACTTATAATTAGAGTCCCAAGTCTTTTGAAGTAAGACCCATTTGCCCAGATTTGTATAGCATTACCTGAGTGTAACAGCACCCAGCACAGCCAAATTGATGGGTTAAGGATACAAATAAGGAATTGCGAATCAGCTTCTGAGGCAGGTGTTTTTGAGAAAGCAGAGAGAAGAGAGAACAAATATTGCTTAGAAGAAAAATAGTTGGTAACTGTTTTGCTTTTGCAGAATAAAATAGGCATTACTTCTCAAATAGCATTGCCTAGGGACACCCTCCAGTATTCACAAACATGCTACGTCACATAGTCGGAATTTTAACAACTTCGTTACTGAGTATATATCTCAAGAGAAAATAAAGAAAATGGTCATCCCCAGTGCTTGGGTTCAAGTAACAGGGAAATTTTTTCTACACACCTCTTCTTTTCCATTTCCTTTATCTTTGTTAGCAATTTTTTTTTTTTTTTTGGCTCCTTCCTTAGCAGAAATTTTGTATTTTTGAGGATACTAGAAAACTTTTGTGTTGGAGTTATTTAAGAAAGAGAAACTTTAATAGATAAAACGGGAAAATATTTTAATGTATATTTTTTAAAAGAAAAAAAAACTTTTCTTACATTTCCTTCCCCTACTGTAAACTAGAAAAATACTAGGTGGCAAATTAATAAGCACCTGCGCAGTTAAGCAGCACAAAACAGAAAATACTTACCCAGAGTAATCAAAGCACTTTTTTTGGACTAAATGCAAGTCAAAGGCCATCCTCCACTCTTCGACCCAGAGAGTATATACCCTTTGCAGTCTCACTAACCCAGGGGTGACAAAACTAGTATTTGGAAATCAACATTCAATTTAGTGCTTTCACGGTTCTTCAGGTTGCTTATTCATAAATGAAAACATTTTTGTGTGTATTTTTATTCATGTTTGTAGAATGGAAAAGAGGCTTGCTCTGATATAATTGGTTTCAGTTAATTAAGTTAGGATCTCTAACTTACAGCTATTTTTTTTCCAGAAAAACTTACAGTGAATAGGAAAATATTTGTTATAAAGCAAAACAGAATAGCAGGATTACCCTTTCAAGTTTTTATCTGCAGGTTTTCAGAAATTTTTCATCTCTTTTTAAGATAATACCCTAATTTTATACAGTTTTATCTATCAATTTAAAATTTAAATTAAATGAATAAAGACAATACCTAATTCATGAGAACATATATACAGGCATTTTTGTAAAATCTATACCATAGACAGAATTTATATTTTTTGTGATCAAGTGACTCTAATTTCTTCCAAGAAATTTTACATGTTCAGAAAATTGCAAAATTTAATATGTTATTAATTCTGGATATTTATACAGCATTAAAAAAATAGGTGTCTTCATCCATTTGGATTTTCATAAGAGTTCAACATATCTACTGCAAACATATCTCAACTATTGTAATTCTCAAGGAAGAAAATCCGAAGATGAAAAGAATTTGGATCTGACTCATCAAAGGAGAATTCACCACTCTTGTAATTTCTTGAAACTGTATTCAGAATTTCACAACCCTTGCTAAACCATAAATGAAGGGTCACAAGCAATAAAACAGCAGAAACCCAGTAAGAATGTGCCAGAGTTCAGAGAACAATTACCCCAGGCTTAACTTCACTGACCTTTAAACTGTTTGGGTCATCGGTGCTCTTCTGTATAAAGTATCTCACAACGTGCTGGGGCTCAGGCCTTGCAGAGTTCTGCAAGCTGGAGTCCCAGCAGCAAAAGTCAAACTGGGGTAAATTTGTCCAAAGACAAATAAAACAGTTTTCTCTAGCATGGTGCATTTGGAACACATAGGTGTCAAACAGTGAATTTGGATATAATCTCTGGACCTGGGGCAGGACTTTTCTTCCCGTTTTTTTGTTTTTTGTTTTGAGACAGACTCTCACTCTGTTGCCCAGGCTGGAGTGCAGTGGTACAATCTCGGCTCACTGCAGCCTCTACCTCCCAGGTTCAAGCGATTCCTATGCCTTGGCTCCCTAGTAGCTGAAATTACAGGCACACACCACCATGCCGGGCTAATTTTTTTGTATTTCTAGTAGAAATGGGGTTTTGTTGTATTGGCTAGGCTGGTCTCAAACCCCTGGCGTCAAGTGATCCGCCTGCCTCAGTCCCCCTAAGTGGTGGGATTACAGGCATGAATCACCTGGCCAGCAGGGCAGGGCTTTCCTGAGGCTTCTCTGAATTCGTACTTGTTAATCCTCTATCCTAGAAGACTTTTTGCAACCCTAACACCAACATCTTCAGAGTGAAGTGTGGTCCAGGAAAAGAAACAGCATTGATCAGGAAGTTAGGAGACTCCAATTCCTGTTATTGATGTATAATTTATTAGCCACATGGCTTTCAGAAATGAAATTTGGAAATCATTTATTAAATCCCTATACCATGGGTTAGCACCAGGAGTCCAATTGCTGACTTCAAGAAGCTCATAATTTAATGTAGAATGTAAATTAGCACAGATTACTATGATATAATTTAAGAAGTGTATGTAATCATTTGGAAAAATTCTAAGGAGACAGAAAGAAAGGAATTACCAATTCTGTTTGTGGGTGTGGAAGCAGAAATATCTACATAGGCTTCAGGTGGAACCTTAAAGATAGTTGGCAAGGAATTTGGTATGGTAAAATTACATGGAACAGGAGAAAGGACAATTTTGTTAAAGTATCAATTAAGGCAAACTGTGAAAGACAGAGTATCTTTCTGAGGAATGTGGACAATGTAGGCTATTTAAGACTAAATTTCCTCATCTTTAAATAAAGGAATTGGAGTGGATGACTTCTGAGTCCATGACCAGGTTTAAAAGTCTAAATAAGATTACATTCAAAGTTCAAGCGGAAATGCCCTATATAAAAGTTGGCCAAATGCTATCAGTTCCTGTAAAGATAATGCCAAGTCAGTGGTTATTATTCCAAACTCCCCTGCATCATCAAAAAAGTACTTAACTAAAAATAAAAATAAGATTTTTTTTTTTTTTGAGACAGAGTCTCGCTCTGTCACTGAGGCTGGACTGCAGTGGCACGATCTCGGCTCACTCCCCCACCTCCTGGGTTCATGCCATTCTCCTTCCTCCGCCTCCCAAGTAGCTGGGACTACAGGTGCCCACCACCACACCCGGCTAATATTTTTGTATTTTTGTAATTTTTTTTTTTTTTTAGTAGAGATGGGGTTTTACCGTGTTAGCCAGGATGGTCTTGATCTCCTGACCTCGTGATCTGCCTGCCTCGTCCTTCCAAAGTGCTGGGATTACAGGTGTGAGCTACCGTGCTCAGCCAAAAATAAGATTTTTTAAAATGAATCAACTTTGTGTTAGAGATGCCAAAAAATAGTTGAATTACTTCAAATGTTATTCTAGAGTGATTGTGCAACGGAATTAATTGGGTCCTCGCAAAATTCATATATTGAAACCCTAACCCCAAATGTAATTGTTTTTGCTGTAAGGAAGTAATGCATATTTAATGAGCTCATAGAGCAGGGTCCTGATCCGACAGGATTCTTGTCCTTATAAGAGCCACCAGAGAGGGGCCACCTGCAAGCCAGGAGGAGAACCCTCACGAGAAAGAGAACCCTGCCAGACCTTGATCTGAAACTTCCAGTTTCCAGAACTGTGAGAAATAAATTTCTGTTGTTTTAGCCACATAGTGCTTGTTATTTTGTTATGACAGCCTGAGCTGGTGTGAGATTACAGGCGCACATCACCATGCCTGGCTAATTCGTTTGTATTTTTAGTAGAAATGGGGTTTCGTTACATTGGCTAGGCTGGTCTCAAACTCCTGGCCTCAGGTGATCCACCTGCCTCATTCCCCCTAAATGTTGGGATTACAGGTGTGAATCCCAACTGAGCTGACTAATACAGATAACAAGTTTTAGTTTAAGTATCAAAGTCTATTAAAAACTTGATTGTAATATTTACACTATATGAATTATTCTTTATAGTATATATTGTGCTATAAAAAATGATATATTTTTTAATTGATGGTGCAGCAAGATGACTGTGACTGTAACTCTCCCAATGATGTTTCATTATTTCATTAGAAATGAGAACATTCATTGATTTAAACTTTGTTTTCTTCCCTTTTTAAATTTTTTTTGGTTTTTTTTTTTTTTTTTTTTTTTTTTTGAGCCAGTGTCTCACTCTGTCACCCAGGCTGGAGTACAGTGGTATGATCTTGGCTCACTGCAGCCTCAACGTCCCAGGCTCAAGTGATCCTCCCATCTCAGCTTCCCCAACAGCTGAGATTACAGGCATGTGCCACCATGCCCAACTAATTTTTTTTTTTTTTTTTTTTAATTGTTGGTAGAGATGGGGTTTCGCCATGTTGCTCAGGCTGGTCTTGAACTCCTGTGCTCAAGCAATCTGCCCACTTCGGCCTCCCAAAGTGCTGGGATTACAGGTGTGAGCCACCACACCCGGCCCAATTTAAAATTTTCATTTTTGCACACAGCTGAACTTTACCAGTGAGCTAAGTATTAGTGGCATTCAGAAAAGTGAAATGTGCTAATGAGCTTGATGCGTGAATGAATTTTAACCAAACAAGTTCAGTTATTTTTTTTTAACTTCTAAAGGGATTCTATTTATTTGCATACCCATATTAAAATATTTTATAATTATTTTGTCATTCATTCTACATAAATCCTCTCAGCACCTACTCGTTTTCAGACAGTTAGGCCCTGGAAATCACTAAGGAGAAGAGGATAGTCTCATTACCTGCTTTCACCAAGCTCAAAGTCAAGCCTGTAAGAACATAAAACTAGAAGTCACGGACAATAAAGTATAGTACAGGCTAAGACAGAAGTACAGATTTCTGCAAGAGCTTTGGCTAGTTAGAAGGCCAGGAAAGCCTTCCTAGAAAAAGTCATTTTAGCAAAGCCTGGAAAAAGGTTGGCATATATGAGATCTTAGCAAGTATGTCAAATGAACAAATGTTGATCAATAGCAATGAGCCAAGCAAAGACACGGGGCAGAGTAAACATTATGTTTGAAGGTCTGAAGTACAAAGCCAGGCCAATTACAGGAAAAGAAAAAAAATAATTCAATATGTCTGGACAGCAGAATCCCAAGGGGTGGAAATGTGAAGAAGGTCAGTGGACCCACAGAAGGAACCCATCAGCCTCTCTCACTTTCAACCATCACTGAATAAATCAAGAACTATACCATTGACTCATAGTGTGGCACATTAGAAGGTATTTGAGAAAAAAAATTTTTTTTTTTTATTTCCAGATGAAGTCTCGCTCTTATCCCCCAGGCTGGAGTGCAATGGCACAGTCTTGTCAACCTCCTCCTCTCGGTTTCAAGCAATTCTCCTGCCTCAACCTCCCGAGTAGCTGGGATTACAGGCACCTGCCACCATGTCCAGCTAATTTTTGTATTTTAAGTAGAGATGGGATTTCACTATGTTGGCCAGGCTGGTCTTGAACTCCTGCCCTCAGGTGATCCACCCGCCTCTGCCTCCCAAAGCGCTGGGATTACAGACAAAAGCCACCGCACCCAGCCTGTTGTTTTAAGAACGCAGTGAAGTCTTTTACAGATATTATAGGAATTCAAACACATTTTCTCCTTCTGACTCAGAAGAAATGACACATATGTAGTTGAGGGAAAAAAAAAATCCTTAGATGATCTAAAACTTTTGATCAAAATGTCCACCTCCATTTCCTCTCCCTGGGTGTTCCTCTTGCAAGAAATGGGCAGGGCAGGCCTCACCTGGGTTTAACTTCTCTAGCCTACCTCAGGTGCAGACAAGAGGAAAGCCACCTATAGCCACATTTCAGCCAACTTTCTGGTTAATTATGTTACTAAGAAAAACTAAGGAAGCAGAGTAAAATCATCCGGGACCATATATATATATATATATATGTATATATATATATACACACACACACATATACATACACACACACACACACACACAAATACCATATATATGGTATTTTAAAATAAAAAGGGCTAAAATTCATATAAAATTTATTATAGGGCTTTATTAGTGTCTTACTAAGACGGATTTTGTTTTAGTATATTTCCACATTGTAATTTCAGATTTTGTTTATCCTCTCCACAGAATGAGGTTATTACTTGGGTATTTTAAAATACTTGTGTTCCTGGTAGGTGTGCATTCAGTATTATAAATGTTTTGACCACTAGTTTAATTTATATTTTCCTTAATCACTGTTCTCACAATTGCTTAACGATTCTTACTGTCCAAAAGAGAGTGTATTATGCATATTAACATAATAGTGACTGAGTTAATCTACTATTTTTATACTTTTTTTTTTTTGGAGACGGAGTCTCACTGTGTAGCCCAGGCTGGAGTGCAGCAGCGCGATCTCGGCTCACTGCAAGCTCCGGCTCACTGCAAGCTCCACCTCCCGAGTTCACGCGATTCTCCTGCCTCAGCCTCCCGAGTAGCTGGGACTACAGGCGCCCGCCACTGCGCCCGGCTAATTTTTTTTGCATTTTTAGTAGAGACGGAGTTTCACCGTGTTAGCCAGGATGGTCTCCATCTCCTGACCTGGTGATCCGCCCTCCTCTGCCTTCCAAAGTGCTGGGATTACAGGCGTGAACTACTGCGCCCCGCCTATTTTTAGACCTTAAAAGTAAATTCAGGAGGCTAAGTAACCCCCTCTGTAGTCCCAGTTACTAAGAAAGCTGAGGTGTGAAGACCACTTGAGTCTAGGAATTAGAGGTCAGCCTGGGCAACATAGTGAGGCCCCCGTCTCTACAAAAAATAAAAAATGAGCCAGGCGTGGTGGTGCATGCCTGTAGTCCCAGCTACTTGCGAGGCCGAGGTGGGAGGACTGCTTGAGCCCAGGAGGTCAAGGCTACAGCGAACTGTGATCACCCCATTGCACTCCAGCTGAGCGACAGAGCAAGACCCTGTCTCAAGACAAAAAAGATCCCATCTCTTAAAAAAATACAAAATCCATAAAATAATAAATTTAAATTTAAAAAATGAAAGCAAATACACTTATGAAGCTGAATGGATAAAAGGCTCTCCCTTTGCTTCCTGTTGCTTTTGCTGACTTTCTAGGCATGTGCACGTGATGATGAGGCCGGGAGGGCAGTGCATGTGTTGGGCACAAGCGCATCCACGTGCGCTATGCAGCTGCCAACAGGGATCACAATGACTGATGCTTTCATTGAACAGTGTTCTTGTGAACAGTTGTCTTAACTCAGAAGCTACCTCTAAAAGCTACATTTTAAAAATAACTGAATGTAAACAAGACAAACTCTATTTTCAATAGAGACATATGAAGTTTTTAATACAGTGTCTTACTGATGGCTTCTTCAAAGTTGGCTATTTCAAATGTATGCTTTTATTAGTATATTTTCCTATTACTGTTCAATTGATATAATAATAAAACTCTTGGTGCAAAATATGTATTTAATGTGAACTATTCGATTACCCATCTCTATATAACTCTAAATGAATCATGTTATGAATTGAAGAATGAAGAGTAAATTTCTAGGTATTATGACTTAGGAAACAATTGATCAAAATTACCTGTAGTTCTGGACAATTTGTGAGGTACAGAACTTATCTCTACTATTCCACATTTATCACAAATAAAAGGACCCATTCACTTATCCATATGAGTAAATATTCTGTTTTTACCAGGATAAAATAATTCATCTAATATTACAATGGTTGATGGCCAATAGTAAATATGTATGATCTCATTTTTATTTGCTTCTTATCTTATACCACATCACACAATTTCTCAAGAAAAATATGAAAAATCAAAAACCATGATATATTTTCCTTACTGTAAATTTGTGTGTTCATAAAATCCTTGAGATTGCACAAATCTTTTCATATCAAGCCTAGAAATCTACAGATGAGGAAATTGAAGCCAGCAGCGTAGGTGATGCGTCCTATTGAGGGCTTCCAGTGTGTTACACACCAGGCACTGTTCTGAGAGCTTTGTATCCTCACCAGCTTAGGTGATGAATACACACACGTGGTTTGCTGGTAAACTGGCTGGGGGCAGGCGGGTAACAGAGCCCTGATTTTTAACATTTGCCAATTTCTGTGATGTAAATGCTTGCAGTAGTGATGATTTCAAGCTAGCAACGGTTTAACAAATGTTTCACAAAATTCCTGAATATTTAAGAATCAGTTCCTCTGAGCTGGCACCATCTAGCTCCAGAATACCAGGGGGAGAGAAGGAAAACTTAGGCACAGAGAAGTTTATAGTGGTGTGTCAATAGTAACTCGGCTAGGGAGTGATTAGTGTGGCAGGACTTGAAGGCAGACAGTCTGGCTACAAAACCTACCTTCAACCACTAGGCTCCACCTTCTCTATTTATATGTAGTGTTTTTCATTGTTTTCCTCATTAAGTAGTCCCTGATTTTCTTTTATCTCTTTATAAGCATATGGAGTCAGTCAGCACATAATGGGAAACACATTCTAAGTGTAAAATACAACAAAATTAATAATAAAGATTTATTGATCACTTATGGTGTGCAAAGCACTATGTACATGTTTTGGGGAATGTGAAAACTAATCAAAAAATAATGGGGCCAGGCATGGTGGCTCACGCCTGTAATCCCAGCACTTTGGGAGGCTGAGGCAGGTGGATCATGAGGTCAGGAGATCGAGACCATCCTGGCTAACACAGTGAAACCCAGTCTAAAATGAACCAGGCATGGTGACAGGCACCTGTAGTCCCAGCTACTTGGGAAGCGGAGGCAGGAGAATCGTTTGAACCCGGGAGGCGGAGGTTGTGATGAGCCAAGATCAAGCCACTGCACTCCAGCCGGGGCAACAGAGCAAGACTCCATCTCAAAAGTAAAATAAAAAATAATAATAATAATAGTAAAGTTTTTATTTTACTCTCTATACTTTTCTGTGTTTTTAAATATTTTTTGCAAGTAATGTCTGGAATACATTAATTAAACATTTACTGCATTAATGGATATGTTATTATATTCATGACAATTAATTTCATTTAAAAGTAAAATCAAATTGTTATGATAGAAACCATTGAAATTGGTTTCCTTTGGAATTTATTTTGAGAAGTGTGTCAGAACATAGATATCCAGGGAATTATTATTTTTCTTAATCAGGACTTGGCAGACGTTTTCTATAAAGGGTCAGATAGTAAATATTTTAGGTTTGTGGGCTCTCCAGTCTCTGTCCCAGGTATTCAATTCTGCTGTTGTAGTGCAGAAGCCACATAAGCAATACATAATCAAACCAATGTACATGGATGTGTTCCAGTAAAACTTTACTTGTGGACACTATGATTTCTATTTTGTGTAATTTTTATGAGTCACAATAAATTCTGTCACTTTTTTTTCCCCAAACATCCAAAAAATGTAGTTCACAGGATATATCAAAACTGGGGAAAGGGCAGATTTGGCTGAAGCCATGTTTGCAATCATTTTCTAAGTAATTATATAGGAAAATTAACATTGCAATGACAGCATAGCATATCACCAGTGTGAAGTACATGAATTTCAGACTGAATCCCAACTCTATTTCCTAGTTTATTACATTAGTTACTTAAATTCTTTGTGCTTCAGTTTCTTCATCTATAACATGAGGATAATAATCCTTTTCTCCTTGGTCTGTTATAGCGATAAATGAATCAATTCATATAAAGCACTTAGGACTGTCCTTGTATATAACAGATACTATACACATGTTTGCTCAATAAATAGCCTCGTTATTTGAAAATATTTAGCAAGAATTTTGAAGCCAATTTACAAACCATGGAAGAAAACCTTATTACGTGAGAGTCATTTACCTTATTCATGAAAACTGTCCCTAAATTAGGCTATTTCAAAAATCTAAATCAAAACCAAGCATCTGTATCAAAAGTCTACTTTAGAAAGTCTACTTCATGAAATTCATCACAGATTTGAGTGTTTAAAAATATAAATATAGTCAAAAGGACAAATATTTTGAAACAAGATCTCAAAAGAATGAGTACTATGCTTGAAAACAATTTTCAAGAGAGGCTTGCTTCTATGCACGATGTGACCAATAGAATCATTAAAGGCTACCACCTTCCAAATTGACTATTCTAATATGAACAATTTCCATTTAGAAACAAACCTTCTGGTGTTTCTCTTTATATTTATTTATTTATTATTTATTTATTTTTTGAGATGGAGTCTTGCTCCATGGCCCAGACTGGAGTGCAATGGTGCCATCTAGGCTCACTGCAACCCCCGCCTCCCCAGTTCAAGCGATTTTCCTGCCTCAGCCTCCCAAGTAGCTGGGATTACAGGTGCCCGCCACCATACCCAGCTAATGTTCGTATTTTTAGCAGAGACAGGATTTCACCATGTTGGCCAGGCTGGTTTCAAACTCCTGACCTCAAGCCATCCACCCGCCTCGGCCTCCCAAGGTGCTGAGATTACAGGCATGAGCCACCACACCTGGCCTAGTGTTTTTCTTTATAGTTAGCCTTCATACTTTCATATAAGGAGCTTATAGTCTTAGAAAGGAGATAGAGCAAACACACGAGAAAAACTTCAACCATGTGCAATAAATGATAAAGAACAAAAAAATTACAAATCTGAGGTGTTATGGAGGAACACTAAATGATAATCTAGATAAGGGAGTTATAAAAATCTATCATTAGGGTACATTTGACGGTGGACCTTAAAAGAAGGAAATAAACTTTGTAAGAAGGAGGAGGCCAGGTGAGGTGGCTCATGCCTGTAATCCCAGCACTTTGGGAGGCTGAGGTGGGCAGATCACGAGGTCAGGAGATCAAGATCATCCTGGCTAACACGGCAAAACACTGTCTCTACTAAATATTAAAAAAAAAATTAGCTGGGTGTGGTGCCAGGTGCCTGTAATCCCAGCTACTCAGGATTCTGAGGCAGGGGAATGGTGTGAACCCAGAAGGCAGCGGTTGCAGTGAGCCAAGATCGTGCCACAGAACTCCAGCCTGGGTGACAGAGCAAGACTCTGTCTCAAAAAAAAAAAAGAAGAAGAAGAAGGAGGAATAGCTGTGGCATGTATTATTTCTGTCCTCTAAGCACTTCGGATAACAGATCCAGTCTCTCCTCACAGAGGTGTCATTTGATCTGACCAGGATCATCCTAGTATCTCCAGAATTCTTCAGACTTATCAAGCAAGACTATTTTAGTTTCTGATCACAGATTAAAAGACTTAATTGCCAATATGTCTCCAGCCATATCCCCCACTATATGGAAAACCTGGTCTCAGAGATTCAAGTCAGAGGAAAAGGAGAGACAGAATCCATATGCAGCTGGATCCAATCGTCCTGAGGCCACATTCACCCCCAAACCCATGACATCTAAAGTGCAACTCACTTTCTTTTTCCTGCTCATGTCTCCCCACAAGATAATTGCCCCTTTTTTAGATTCTCCTTCCTGTTACCTAATCTAATAATTCACTTGGATTGATCACCTATACTAGAATTTGTTCAGGTTTCCTTTACCCTCCTCCCTCACTAAACACCATCACCATCAAATCCTTTCGTGTTAGGGATTTTCCTTATATACCTGGTGAGCTCTGGCTATATGTTTCTATATAAAGATAAGTCATTGATGATGGAAAATAAGTGACAGAAAATACATAAATAGTAGTCAAAAAAAAAAGTCACTGAAAGTTGATTAGATGCTTGTGTTGAAGTGGGGCTGGAAGGGTACACTCTAAAACGTGTTCACTGGTGGACAGTGATCTGGTTGAGACCCGGCTCTGTTTGAGAAGTCTCTCAAATGCTGACACCTATTGGTCTCCTCTCTTTGGCTGATGAGTTTCCCTAAAAAGGAACCTTCCAGCAGCGCTTGCTGGGTAATAGGGGAGGTTAATATCTGGTTGTAGAAATTCAAGGAGCTGAGCTGGAGAAGGGAGCGTGCTGATCTTCACTTGCTCCGTGAAAGAGCACGTGAAAGGTTTGCATTACTTCTGTGGCTTCCTGTTACCTTTGCTTCTGTCTTTTTCTTTGTGTATTCATTTTCTTTCTTCCGTTTTCACTATAATGTGTTCTGAGAGGGCTCTACAATAGGTGAATCTGCTTATTCTGTGATTTCTAACCAGAAGGACCTAAACACTTTTTACATCTAAAGCCATGCCCTCCATTCCTATTAATATCTAACGAGTGTCTTCAAAAGGTCTTCATCATCTTTCTTAGGGACTCGTGCAACAACCTTCTCAATGGTATTGTACTGGTATTTCCCCCGTTGCACCTCATCCTGCCCTCAGCTCTGCCCGACATCCTTGGGTCCACAACCTGTCTGATTAGTGTCTCCAGAGAGTAAACTTCCTGTCTGTTGAACTGGCGGACAGGAAATTGACTGTGCAGGCTGGAGTTGGAGATCTAGGAATCTTAGTGCTACATATAAAGTCACTTCTCTTTTCATTTCCCTATGCCTGTCGCCACCTTCCAGAGCAGCTGGTGCCTGCAATTTCTGAGCACTTTCCGTTTTCCAGCTCAAAGAATATGCTTCCCTCTTACTGACTTCCCATCCCCACTGCCCTCCTCAAGATGGTTGAGAATACAGCTCTCGGCAACCTATAGCATAGCTGCCAACAGTTCACCTGCTTTCCAGAGGAATAATGCTATTGATATGGTTTGCATTACATCTGTGTCTTCCTGTTACCTTTGCTTCCATTTATTCCTCATGTATTCATTTTCTTTCTTTCTTCCTTCTTCACTGTAATGTGTTTTGAGAGGGCTTTAAGATAGGTGAATCCACTTATTCTGTGACTTTTTAACCGCAAGGATCTAAACACTTTACATTTAAAACCATGTCCTCCATTCCTATTAATATTCCAAAGATGGTCTTCAAAAAGTGATTGGAAATGCTCTCCATAAGAAAGACTCTTTCTTATGGACTCTTGCAACAACCTTCTAATTGGTATCCTTTCCAGTTTGTCATCCCTAAATCTACTTCCAACACATTTCCCAAAGCATCCATCCAAAATGCAAATCTCTCAATGTCACATGTTTAAATTTCAATAGGACCTTATCCTCTAGAGAATAATATTTACCTTCTGTGTGGTTCATGGTCCTGAATGAGCTGGCACCTCCTATATCGCTAGTTTAGTTTTTCTTCGCTTGCCACATAATATATCTGAAACTCCAGCAACATGAAACTTCTCATGTCCAACCTTCAACCACACATATATTACTCACACGGAAGCCAGGCTCTGTCCCACCTCCTGGCACAAATACCCTTTTTCTGTCCCTCCACATATACACAAGATGATAAAATCCCCTGCAAGTGGCATCTTCTCCAGGAAGCATGTTTTAATGCCTTCTCCCTGGAAGATAAAGGGCCTCTACTCTGTATTCTTATAAAAAGCACCTTATCTATACTTACTTCATATGCTGAAATGAGTTCCTCATGCTTCTGTGCCCATATGGGAGAGGAACTGTTACCTGTCCATCTTTCCCAATTTGTTTACGGCCCAGACCTCCTGGAAGTGACCAGAAAAATACTACAGCTACTTTTCTTTATCTTTCAACTCCACCTTCTGGTGCCTAGGACTATCCTCTAACCCTCAAACTAATTTAAGTGTTAAATATACACAGGAAGAATGGTCAGTATATGAAATGGGCTGTATGTGGCAGAGGAGAGGTTAAATTCCCAAGCCTGCTCTTCTCTCATGCCCCATCCCCGACACCACTACTCAAGGGGTGTCCAGCCCTGCTGCTCCCATCCCCAACACCTGCACATCCTTGAGCTCTAGCTATGACATGTTTAGGGCTCTCTGTGTCAGGTGTTCCTCAGAAATGTACATAAAACTTTATTCACCACCATTATTACTGAGTGTGGTTTTGTTTTTCAAAAAGTAAAATAGAGATATGGACTAGAAAGATTGACTTGATAGTCACCTACTTGTTTCTCTCTGTTTTCCAAAATGATTAGTAAATACCCAAAACAGTATACATTAGCCCCCCATTTTCCAAAGTGGAACATATTCCATGACCCACAGTGGATGCCTGAAACTACGGATAGTACCAAACCTTGTGTATACTATGTTTTCTCCTATACATACATCACATGATAAAGTTTAATTTATAATTAGGCACAGCAAGAGATTAACAATAGTAACTAATAAAATAGAACAACTACAACAATATGCTGTAATAAAGGTTATAGCAATGTGGACTCTCTCTCAAAATATCTTGACTGTACTCACTATTTTCAGACCATGGTTGACCCTTGGTTGTTTTGGATCCAAGAGGAGATAGAACTTTGTCAGAAATATCTGCTACAGTGGGAAAAGAGAAGCAAGAGAGCCAATGACAAGGGCTTGAAATAAAAAGGAGAGTGAGAAAGGGGGATTTTCATTGGCAAGCCCACCCCAGTCCTCTGTCACTTCCTCTGGACACACCTCTGGCCTGGACAACGGGATGTGTTCCTTTACATTCGAGGAACTATGCTCACTTCGCTATCAAGTTCTTATGGCACATGCCACTCAAGTTACAAAGAACTAGGACAATTAAACTTTACATACATGATGGCTTAAAATAGATTTTGTGAACAGACTTGCCGATCTGGCTACTGTGGTACTTTTTGTCGTCTATGAGAAAATGATTTCAGAGTTCCAAAGAGCAGACTTGAAAGTGAACATTCAGACAACAACTTGTTTGCAAATTCAGACTAGCCTACATTTCGTTCCTGGTGCTAACTGAAAAATATTAGACTACAATTATGAACAAATGTTTTTCCCTCCAAATTAGCAGACGTGAAATATGATTAATAAGGTTAGCTGAATGGAGAAAGCCTCTTCTGATACGATTGTGAATTCCTTTACATCAAAAAATTGTGTATACTCAAACTTTAACCAAGTTGTAGACACAGGTAATATAATATTAACCAAAGGTAAGGCTATGTAATCCCAAAGTACAAAACTCAAGTAATAATTTCTGAAGAGCTTTTCTCTTATCTGAGATTCTTAGAAAGTCATTTCCTAATGTATTGACAAGAATCTAGCTTATGAAACCTGAAACGGCAAATGCACAGTACAAAACTTACAAATCACAAAGTTGCTTATGAAGTCGCTTACAAAAATTCCAATAACAAAGTTTTCTAATTTTTGTATGAACAATGCCTTAAACACAATCACCAAAGGTTTATGAGTCTTCCTAAGATAAAATAAAAACTACCTTTTTATGCTGAATTGTTCTTGCATTCAAAAGTGTGAATGGCCAGATGCGGTGGCTCACACCTGTAATCTCAGCACTTCCAGAGGCCGCAGAGTGTGCATCACATCAGGTCAGGAATTTGAGACCAGCCTGGCCAACACGGTGAAACCCCATCTCTACCAAAAACATAAAAAATTAGCCAGGTGTGGTGGCAGGTGTCTGTAATCCCAGCTAATTGGGAGGCTGAGGCAGGAGAATTGCTTGAAGCTGGGAGGCAGAGGATGCAGTGAACTGAGATGGTGCCACTGCACTCCAACCTGGGTGACATAGCAAGACTCTGTCTCAAAAAAAAAAAAAAAAAAAAAATATATATATATATATATATATATGAATGAAAAATTTAAACTAATCCTTGATTAACCACATATGCTCATCATCTCTTCCAAGAGATCCCTGGGACTCCCCCAGCCCCAACTGAACTGGCTCTTGGCTTCTTCCCTCCTTCATTGCCACTCCCAGGTAACCTTTATCTATTAATTCAAGGAGAATCATTTTCTTTACATTCTCTGCAATGATGACTCTGTTTTCACTCTAGGGGAATTGAATCAACTCCTTAATTCTCAAGTTGCTTGTTATCACAGTAACTCCTGACATTTTAGGTGCAATACCTGACAGTTGGGGAAGGAAAAACAGGTTTACAAGTTCCATCCCTAAAGCTTCCTCCATACTCCTCATATAGAATTCAATTCTATATGAATTTCTTCCACCAGTCAACCATATCACATGTGGACAAATGAGTTTTCTCCCAGAGTATTACAATCCTCGTCTGCAAAATAAGTGTGTGTGTGGTGGGTCCGGGGAAGGGATTGGACCCTAAAATTCATTTTCTACTTCACTATTCTGAAATTATATGATTCCATGTGCCTCTTCGGTCTTCCACAATAATTTGTTTTTATTGTTCCCCGTTATCCCCTCATTATCCAATTTGATTAAATAACCAATTAGAACTTGATAAACTTACTAGGTTAAAAGTGTACACACAATTAGATTTTTTTTTCCTTTCACACTACCTGCAAATTATACAAATTAATTACAAAGTGAAACCCACTGTGGTTATTGCTCTCTTTCTTTTCATTCTGAGTCACAAGGAAAAAAATCTAAATATTGTTATACATATGTGCTTTTCTAATAGTTCAGTCTATCTTGTGCTATAAATCACTGTTATCATCATAATAGTGATAGGGACCCCGTGGCTAGCCTTATGCACCACTTCATCAGTAACCATTCCTACCAACTTTTTTAGAGAACTCATTTGCGGGTGTTGCTTTCCAGCAAAACACCAAAAGCCACTTGTCACTCTGTACTCTGTATTCTACTTACTTAGTAGAACTTCCCCTGTAGATTGAAAGTGTTTTGTTTTCTTTTCTTTTTTTGAGATGGAGTTTCACTCTTGTTGCCCAGGCTGTAGTGCAATGGCACGATCTCAGCTCACTGCAACCTCCACCTCCCGGGTTCAAGCTATTCTCTTTCCTTAGCCTCCCGAGTAGCTGGGATTTCAGGCATGCACCACCATGCCCGGCTAATTTTGTATTTTTAGTAGAGACAAAGTTTCACCATGTTGGTCAGGCTTCTGACCTCAGGTGATCCGACTGCCTCAGACTCCCAAAATGCTGGGATTACAGGTATGAGCCACTACGGCTGGGCTGATTGAAAGTATTTTAAAGGTAGGAACTATAGCTAATTCATCTTTGTACTTTCTTCAGCACAAGATACCGAATTTTGCTTGTAAGTACTTAATATGTATTGAATGAAAGAAAAAGAAGCAAGGAGCAAATAAATGAGTAGTTTGTAGGACAATAACACAGGTTCAGAGAATATCAAAAGAAACCCCAAGATTCTGAGAAATCCTTGCCAGTTTCTCAAAGCAAATAATACTAACCTAATATCTTGATGGCTTGGACCACTGATGCCATGATTCTGGAAACTTAAGCAACTAAGCATTTCAAATTTGGGCCCCTGAAGATGTCAAAATGATAGGAAATGTTAAATTCACCTACTGTAGGTTTACTTTCAGACCGATGGCTAGAAAAGATGCCAACGGTGAAAAAATCAGGATCACATTTCCACCAACTGAAACAAAGGCCTTAAAACTGTGTTTAGACTTTTAGAGTGCTGACTTTATCCAAGAGGCAATCCAATGTGGGAAAAGAGGACAGGCATTGGAATGAAATATGACTGAAATCCACATTCCTCCATTTACTCACAGCTTGCCTTTGGCAGGTCACCTAATATCCTGGACCCTCTTTTCTTACAGAGAAAATGGGAATAACAACAGTATCTGTCATACAAACATGTCTAAAAATCAAGTAAGATTATACCAAATTATCTAGCATAGTACATTCTTGCGCGGAGTAGACACAATAAATTTCTTCCCCATCTTGTAACTTTTATTTCAGCACATTAGCTCCCAGTGTAAAGAAACATGTCATTTTAATGCTTTTTTTCCATTCAGCTATCATAACTGATTGAGGACACCACACCGCACAATCTCAGGAGTTACGCAGAATGACAGCCCCTGTACATGCTGTTCCTGTCTCAGAGCTATGAGCCATCACTTTCTGCTCAGAACAATTCCTTGGTGTATCTACACTTAAGGCTGCAAACAACATGAACTAACAGGGGGAAGCCGGGCATTCATGGATGACCCAATCTCTGACTCAAACAAATCAAATCACTGAAGAATCATAAATTCACCTTTCTTTGTAGCTTCCAAGCCAAAGGAATTATAGAAGTCACAAGCGCGCCTGTTTCACAAAAGTATCAGCAGTATAAAGCAAATAAGTATCTCTGCTTTTCAATAAGTAAAGGGTGGAGATGATTATCGTGAACGGGAAAGTTAAATTACTCTCAAGCAGTCAGAAATTACTGTTTGGTTCACCAAGTTACACTAAAAACACTCTGAAGTCAAACAACGGCAGCTAATTCGTCTTGTCATTGATGTATGTTGTATTAGTCAGGATTCTCCAGAGAAACGGAACCAATGGATATGTTGGAGGCAAAGAGAGAGAGAGAGAAACAGACTGATGGATATGTTGGAGGCAAACAGAGAGAGAGAGATTTTAATTTGGCTTACGTAATTGTGGGGTTGGCAGGTCCAAAATCCATAAAGCAAGCAGGCAGCCTGGAAGTTTGGTTAAGAGTTGATCTTGGAATCTTTAGTCCCAATTCCTTGAATTTCCAAGCAGGATTACCATGTTGCGGTCTTAGGGCAGAATTCCTTCCTCTTCAGGAAACCTCAATATTTCCTCCTATGGTCTTCAACTGACTGGATGAGATTCACCTGCATTACAAAGGTTACTCTGCCTTACTCAGAATCTACTGATTCAAATATTAATCACATCTGAAAAATACTTTCACGGCAATATCTAGACTGGCAAAACAACTGTGCACCATAGCCTCGCCAAGTTGACACATAAAATTAATCATTATGTATCTTTTGCTTGTCCAAATGGTTTGCTTTTCTTGCTATTCTAATCATACAGAATTTTTTTCAGCGCTGTCTCCAAATATTCTACATATTTGAAACAGTTTTCCTGAAACAGGTGACTGTTTTTTAGTGTAAGCATTAAATAGTTTATAAATAAAGTAGTTCCTATCACCTCTCATGTATTCCATATTTATTACACAGAGGAAAATGTAGAACTTTAATTTCATGATACCTCATTGGTCATGTTTAGATTCTTCAAGATCAGAAATAGTTTTTATTTTGGAATTCACAGAGTGAATGGATATAAACTCTTTTAATTCACACTGACCAAATCTATCCTCTTGATCTGATGCATTTTAATTTAAAGAGCCTCTTTATTACTAAAATAAATACTACCTAACTTGTAGAATAGAAAGCAGTTTAGGCATTTTATTATTTTATGTATTGAAAGATTCTTCAACTGATTTACCTAATTTTGCGTTCACCTGTGATTAGAGAATCTGATGGATGACTTTTTATCACCTACGCTTTGTCCACAGATGTAATCAATCTGCTCTTGGCTAGCCTTGATGGGGCCTGTTCTTCCCTGGGGCACCAATCTAAGAGCTGCACAGTGTTTAAAGAGTACCTTGCATCTCAATAGCTGCATACCAGGAAGATGAACCTGCCTATTTTGACTACCAGAGTCACAACCTCGCCTCTTTGCTTTCAAGGCTTTCTGCAAGGTGTCCTTACAACATTCTAACAGCTGGGACATCCTCTGAAACCCAGGAGCAGTTCTCCCATCTGGGCTACCTGGGAATTCCCTAAGGCACCCTTTCTCAAAACAGACTCCGGCAGCAGCAGCATCTCCGAGGAATGGTCAGAAATAAAAAATTCCCAGGCCCTGCCCCAAACCTAGTGAATCAGAAACCATGAAAGGGGCCCAGTAATCTGCATTTTAACAGGCCCTCCTTGTGATTCTGATGCATGCTGGAGTTCAAGAACTGCTCAAAGCTGAAGGCATAGCATATGTCCATACCCAAAGCTCCCCGTGACACTCATAGCTGCATTCCTGCATCATGATTTTCATTTGGACAATTCCCAGTGGTTCTTCTATATATGGTAGGATGAATCAAGCGTTGCAGTTTCTTGAGGGCTTTCTTTTCTCTTCTTTTCGTCTTTGTTATGCGTTTGTTATTGGCGTATTTTTGTTTGTTTGTTTTTTGTGGGGTTTTTTTTTGCTCAGCATTGTGGTTATAAGCTAAAGAAATTAGTTCAATGAGAAAAACAGTACTTTTGCTGAAAACTGACCCTCAGCCCCTTATTTTAAATCCTCCCTTGAAATCCTACTGACCACACGTTTCTCCCCAGCATGAGTCTCAATATTGACCCTGAATATCCCCATAGCTCGATGTGAATATGCCTTTGTCAGCAACATGACATGGGAAATCTAAATCTTCCGACCAAATTAGATGCTGGTAAAACTACCCCAAGGAATAGGAATAATTCCCTCGCAACTGGGTGCAGCCATAGAGCATAGCTGAACTTTCCAAGAATTTTATCTCTGTTAGATTTTTAAGTTCTTCCAAAGCCAGGGCATATATTTTACTTTTTCGTGAAAATTTGGTGGATGAATCAAGGAATTTATGGCATAGGCCAGATTGTTACTGAGTTTGGGAGAGCTTTGAAACCTATGAAGTTTATAACAACAATAAAATAATAGCCACTACAAATGTTAACGTTTTGAAGAATCAGCTAGTCAAACATCCTTGTTTATGGGACAGGAAATTAGGAGCAGAAATTTACATGCATTGGGCCTATGAAAGAAAAATAGTTTATTTTTTACGTAGCAACAAAAAGTAAGCAAGACCATATGCAAGAGAAAAGTCAGCATTAAAAAATTAAAGATGAGGCGGGGCGCAGTGGCTCATGCCTGTAATCCCAGAACTTTGGGAGGCTGAAGCAGGTGGATCACTTGAGGTCAGGAGTTCAAGGCCAGCCTGGCCAATATGGTGACACCCCATCTCTACTAAAAATACAAAACCTGGTGGGGCATGATGGCAGGCACCTGTAATCCCAACAACTCAGGAGGCTGAGGCAGGAGAATTGCTTGAACCCGTGAGGCAGAGGTCGCAGTGAGCCAAGACGGTAACCCTGCACTCCAGCCTGGGCAACAGAGCAAGATTCCGTCTCAAAAAAAAATAAAAACGGAAATGAAACCGAGCATCAAATAGTGCCTGCAATGGCCTTCACCCAGATATGAGAGTAGCTCTCTCCTGGACTTCATTCAGGCCTCTTCCCCAGGACCTCCTTCCCTGATCTCCTGTCTGAAGCCCTAACACCCAAGCCCACCCCACTCAGAATGCTCCACTCCATATCTGCTTCATCTTCCTTCCTCACTTTTACTGCCACCTGATTTTCTACTTCATTCAGTTGCTTATTTGCCTGTCTCCCGATGAGTATGGCAGGGATTTTATGTTTTACTTATTGCTGAATTTTCCCTGCTTTTAGCACATAGCAGATATTCAACCACTATTTGTTAAGTGAGTGGATGAAAGAAAGAAGAAAGAAATGAATACAAGTCCTTGAGCCATGAGTGAAACACTTTGTAAACTATTTAATTGTTATAGGCTTTCTATACAAGTAATTTTAATTTGGAGAGAATCACAATCTCTTTGTGTATTTTATGAAAGCTAGGGATTGTTTTCTTAATAAAAAAATACATATGCACAAATAAACTTGGCACCCAATTGTAGAGGTTCTGATTGTTAAGTAAATTTTCTGTAATGAAAGCCATCTACTCTCCTTATTTCAAAACAGGTGACATAATGATAGGGCATCTCTGCCCTGTGTCCTGCCAGAGACCAAATGTGAATTTAAAACAGCACATAAGGCTGGGCGCGGTGGCTCATGCCTGTAATCTCAGCACTTTGGGAGGCCGAGGTGGGCGGATCATGAGGTCAGGAGATCGAGACCATCTTGGCTAACATGGTGAAACCCCATCACTACTAAAAATACAAAAAATTAGCCGGTGTGGTGGCAGGCGCCTGTAGTCCCAGCTACTCGGGAGGCTGAGGCAGGAGAATGGCGTGAACCCACAAAAAAACAGCACACAAATATCAAAAAAAAATCTAAAATACTCACCTGTAATCTGTTGTCTTGTGTGACGATTCCTAGAGATGTAGTCTCTAAAAGGAAAATATGGTAAATTAAAGCTAGAGAATTGAAAGATGATGCTGTATTTATTGAGCATTTGCTATTTGCCTGGCACCCTGCTAATTGCCTCCCCTTGTTCTTACAAATACCCTAGAAGGTTGTCACTGGCAGCCAGAAAAATCACATATTGTGCCTTGTCCTCCATGTCTCGGAAGGCAGTTACTCTATTACTTGCATCGTTGTTTTTAACTTTGAAATTTTTTCTTATGCACATCATCTCAATGTCTTTTAGTCTCACGGCAACTCATGACAAAGGTACTTTGGTTTGCAAAATTCCCTTTTGACAAGCAAGAGAATGATTCAGTTAATTAATTCATTGCCAATCATTCCGCAAACATTTACTGAGCCCATATTCATAGAAATTACCTTTTCTTGGTACCAGATATATGCATTGTTATATATGAAGTGCTTCTGGTATAAAAATTCAAATCAGTGTATGTGTTTTATTTAATTGCTTGGTTCACTTACACATATTTCCTGTGCAAAATAATTAAAGTGTACAAAAGTAAAATTATCGATGTTTCTCACAATTACTGATTTCTGCGAAATTCTTTGATTTTCACATGCAAAAGACAAAGGCTATTATTTATTGTTACTCGATTATTTCAATAATTGAGTAAGCTGAAGATTCCAGGTCGCTAGTTGGGCTGGCTGGTAGCTCACCTCCTGTGATCTAGGTGTGGAACCACTGGCTGTTGGGATGGGGTGAGCCCCTCAAGACCACCTGGCTTATCTTCATGTACCGATGAGGTGTGGGGACATGGGAAATAGACTTCTCAGAACTGAACTTCTCAGAGTCAGGAATCAGGGCTTATTCATCTTTGTGTCTTCACGAAAAGAGTCATTGGTAAAGAATAAATGCTCACTAAATATTTATTTACTCAGTTGGTATCTAAACTTGGTTTTTACCATATGTAATATGTTCCAGTACTGCAAGGAAAGTTTCTCTATTTTGTAGCAGTAGTTGCAGAATGATTTATTCTTTTCTAACAAAAGTCAAGCAAGGGCCCAATGCAGCTGCTCTTAACTTCAGGATTTGAGCTCAGCTGGAGTGCCAGCAACAGCCTCAACCACAATTATTTCCAGTTCAACTAAAATAATATTTTTTTTCAAACCATGGCTTTGTGATTCTAATTTAGTTTTAACCACCTGTAACATATATTGTCTCACTTAATTTTCCCACAAGCCTGTGATTGGATGAGATTATCATCCCAGTTCCTATGAGGTGGAAGGGAAAGACTAACCAAGTGTCCCATCTAAGGTCAAAAGCAAGTGGGGGCAAAATTGGAGAAAGTCTAGATTCTTTCAATTGCATCAAACCATTTGCAAAGCAATGTTATGGCAACTTAGAGGAAAACTCTCCATTTCACTACCATATTAAGTTCCTCTAGCTATACTATCTGGCTAGGAACACTGAAGTGTACTACTCAATATATGATAGGGGACCCATAAATATTGGTAGAAGGAAAGAATAAATGAATGAAGCCTAGTTAATTGGATATACAATTCATACTATAGGGATTTTTTTTCATGGAGTTTATATCACTAGCAGTAGAAAGAGTGGAACTCACTTCTTTACATTCTTGTTTAATTCAATTATTTAGTTAATATGGTATTATACTTTTCCTTGTTGCTCAGAATCTATCCCTGTTAAACAACAGTAATGGTACATCTTCCAGCTTTATTGTACCAAAACGGATGGGAAAGATGCTCTGTAGGTAAAATTACAGATGTACATATTCTTACACATACATTTTCTTGGAAATTCAGATTTCTTATAAGTTGTCTTTCCTACAATTTGGTTTATCCTCCTAAATTCTCTGATATACACACAGAAAATTGAGCAGTGTGGATAGGCATCAGAATCTGTGCCCTAATTTTTCCATCTATTTACAATTCATGATGTTAATGCGATTATCAAATCAAATCAAGGCATTAAAAATAACTACAAAACACAATGTTGTTGTTATTCTGTAACATGACCTTTGAAAATATTGGACTAATTATTTTTTGTAGCGATGAGTACATTCATCCTTCATTACAAATTAGGTAATCCATTATTCTGAAATCGGGCAGATAATGAGTAATTTCATTTAAAATTAATTGTAATTGCATCAGAAATATATTTACTTAAACTCAAAAAACACACTGCCAAATCTAATGTGTGTTATGGAAATGATATCCACATTCTACATTTTTTCATATAGGCCACCTTTTGTGTGCTGCATGATCAAGATTTTAATAGAGCAGAACTGTAGAGGAATTAAATGCTCTTGTAGCATTCTGGAATTTAGGTCTATGCTAAAGGCATTGTCAAGCAGGTATTTGAACACATCTTCCTTCTATTTCTATTTTTACCCCAGGAAGGAAGTTATCCTTTTGCCTTTGACCAGAAACAATTGATTTTGTTCTACTTGGTTTATATTTTTCATTTCATCTGCTTTAGCTAACTATTAATAAATCATTTGCTTCTTCTTAATTATTTCTATATCTTAACAACATTAGGAAAAAAATTACAAATTTGACATCAGTCTTAATGTGTTAATTTTGTTTCCCTAGGTTAACATCCATGTCACACAGCAATAGTGACCATTTATATTTGGGTGGCATACTACATTATATTATACACTCATTGGTTATTAACACTATTTTTGTGTTAATCATAACAACAGCAATACTGTTCTTATCTCATTTTATAGATAAACAAGATGAGGTTGAAGCCAAGGGCATGTAGCTAGTACATGACAGAGCTTGTATTCAAACCCAATCTTCTGATCTTTCCAGTTTTTTTCTACCACACAATGGATGCCATGATAAAACACATGGCTGAGTTGTGTGGGCCATCACAGTTTTTTAACCTTGATGACTTTATATTGGTTTAGTCTCAGTAGCTACAAACTTAACAATAAAAAGCAAGCTGATCTCATGCTTTGAGAAAAACAATACTTCTTTGTTTTGAGAGTTTAAAAACTTTCTCCTGGAATTGTGACTTTTTGTAGTCTGAAAAATTAATATAGTTTAACAAATATTGTTTTATGACCTATATTGATACATTAGAATTTCTACCAATGTAATTCTACCTTTGATCTCAATAATCAACCACAGTATCTCAGAGTCAAGCAATTTCACTTTAGGACTGGGTTTATGTTAGAAAAAAAAAACTGTATTAAAGGTTCTACTTCCCTAGATTTGAGCAAATAATGGAATATGCTTCAAAGACTTAGATGAATGATCTTCAGCTCATATTGGAAGATTTAGAAGGAAAATAAGTAATTCAATTATATTTTCAAAAGAAAGATGAGCCTTTAGAAATATGCCTTCTGCCCAGTTTTTGTAAAGATTCTGAATATCAAATCTTTTCCCAGTTAAAGTTCCAGTACAATATGTAATAAGTAGTACCTTCATAAGTAAAAATATATAAATTAATGTTTTATGATTTGTAAAAACAATTTTTATGAAAGAAAACTTATTCCTTACAAAAAATCATGTTTTGAAATTAACAAGTAATGATTATACATGACTTAGTGTAGGTACAATAAATAATAGTTGATTAATTTTGCTTTTTATATTGTCAAGCATGGGTATATAAAGTCTGCCATGATTCTATGGAACAATAGATCCAGGTTTGGCTTGAACATTTTGTTTGTGATCAATATTTTCTACAAGGCATAATATGTAATATACATTATCCTATACTTCTTGGAGATCTATTCTTATGAAGGACGGGGGTTTCCATCAGCGTGCCCATAGGATGACTTTACCATGAGGAAAATAAGGATGTTAGTTTCGTATATGCTTTGAGAAACTTCAGCCGAGGTTTAGAGAACCCTCCCTTAATTGTCTTCCGCTCTGCATCAGGAAGTCTCATGCCTTGACAATAAATACGAGCTGATCTAGAAAAGTCTCTTCGTGTGCTCACATTGATTTCTCTACAAATATAAGTATTCCGTAGAGAAAAGTGTTGATCAGCATGTGCTTGGTTTCTATACCCTCTGAATAGAAGTCCCTTTCTTAAAATGTAAAAAAGTAGTTTTTAAATTTTAGATGAACTCTACAGTACTTTAGTCAAGTTCTCTACCCATTTGCCTGATTTCCTTCAATTCTGCTAGCTGCTATTTCTCACACTCCTTTGCTCTTTCTCCTCCAAGAGACTTCTAAATTGTGACAGACCCCAAGGCATTATCTCCAGCCATCCTTTCTTCCTGTCTGTTTTCTCTCTTTGGAAGATCTCATCCTGCCCCCATGGTCTTAAAAACACCTTGTAGGCTGATGATTCTAAAATGTATACCTGCAGTTTGGACCTCTCCCCTGAGTCCAGACTTGTCTCTCCCTCCTTGGCTTAGCACAGTGACAACCAGCTAGAGCCCCTGAGCCAGTGGACTAATTCAGACTCTGCCATTTATTACAACCTTAGCAGCCACAATAGCAGTCCCTATTTCCAGATGAACTTAAGAGGCATAAATGAGCTATTGTCCGTAAAAGGGCTTAGAGCAGGGCCTGCCACATAATAGGCACTGATAAATAATAGCTATGATTATGACTTAAATCTCTACTTTGGATATCTAACAAGCATCTCATTTTTAACATGCCAAAAACAGGACAATTGGTGTCTTCCCCCCATACCCTCTGACACACCAGGGTTTCAACCAGATCAAACACCCAGAAGGAATTTTTGATTCTTCTCTTTTCTTCAAATGACTCATCCAGTCCATGCATTAGTAAGTCCTGCCCACTTTATCTACAAAATAACTCCTGATGTTTTCCTCTTGCCTTATCCTTGCCTAGAGACAATTGATGTCTGTCTCCCACAAACCTGGTTTAGTCCCCATTGTTTCCTAGCTGGTCTCCTGCCTTCTCCCCTGCCTGCGCAGTCTACCCTGTGTGCACAGTGATCTTTCCGTATATTAATCCACTCATGTTACTCTCCCTGCTTAAAACTTCCAGCTGCTCCCCATTGCTGCCAACATAAAACTCCTCGAGGGGGACTTACAGATCTGGCCTGTCCCTACTCCCTGACCTCTTTTCCTTTTCTTCTCCCGTATCTTCTACTGTGCTAGCAGTGACGCTAGCCTTGTCTCTGTCCTTTGAGCACACCAAGCTCATTTCCCTCGCAAGGGCTCCACACTTGCCACTCCCCCTGCTTCTCTCCTCTGTGTCAGTGCTTGCAATGCTATCTCTTGGTTATTCAAGGTGCAACTCAAATGTCACCACCATGAGAGCTGACATCCCTGGTAACCTTGGCTAAAGCCACTTCGCACCCCCTCTCCAAGCATCCCTCGCTCTCCACCATATGGCCTTATTCTCTCTTCTTCCTAACAGTTATCTGAATACGGCATTGACTTATTTGTTTTCCATGTCGTTAGGCAATCTCCCCTACCAGAAGGTTAGCCTCATGAGCAAAGGGGCTTTTCAAGTTCTGTTCGTCACTGTTTTCCCAGTACGTGTAAGGCGCCTGGAACACAGAGAAGACACTTGAAAAGTTTCTGTGTCTGAATAACTCTGGGTTTGCTAAAATCTTTTAATGCTGTCTCTACTCTATTGTGGAGTCTCATAAAATAAACATGTTTGTAGATACCTAGCAAAGTGATGTTAGGTAAAGAAGGAGAATGTCATTTGAAACCATTTGGAGAACCCATTTAGTTTGAGTTACTATAAATTTTGTTGTACACATTCTAAATAAAGCTATATTTTAAGTAAGAGGGGGGTGAGAACACATGAAGGGCACTTTCTGTAATAAGCAGGAGAGCCATTTCCCAGTACATCTGGAAATGTCCTTGTTAAGCAGTTTAAGTCTTAGAAAATGTTTATTTTTGCTGGGCATGATGGTTTATACCTGTTAATCCCCACATATTGGGAGTCTAAAGCAGGAAGATCACTTGAGTCCAGGAGTTCAAGGCCAACCTGGACAAAATAATGACACCCTCATCGATACAAAAAAAAAAAAAAAATTAGCTGGGCACAGTGGTGCTCACCTGTAGTCTTAGCTACTTAGGAGGCTGAGGTGGGAGGATGGCTTGCCGAGGTGTTCCAAGCCGCAGTGAGCTATGATTGTGCCAATGCACTCCAGCCTGGGCAATAAAGGAAGACCCTGTCTCTAAGAAAAGAAAAAAATAAGAATGAAATTGTTATTCTGTATCTCAAAGAAAATCTTGTATAACATTGATAGGTAGGGAACATTTTGCAAAAATGTATTCATGTATGCCATATGGACAAAGAAAAAATAATTTAAACAATTTATATAAGTAGTAAGTGCAATATGAAAAAAACTGTAATATATTTTTAAATTAAATTCAGTTAGTTTTTCTAGAATCATAGTGTTGCCACAATTCTAGAAAGGTAATTTAATCCATTCCTCTGCCTTTAGGGAGGATAAACATAAACTGTATTTTCTTTAAACCTTTGGGCAGGAAATTTCAGCATCTGAGAACCACTCTTAAGAATCCATTTCAGCAGTGACTCAGTAAAATAAAATAAAATAAAAATCACATTTTAATATATTGTTCCAAATAAACTATATTAATTCTGTAAAATATCAGTAAACCTAGGTTAATTAATGGGTTAATCAAGTAACTTATAATTTACTTCTTAAAGAAAAAGCAAACTCAAGAAAATCAGTCAATAGTGGGCCAGACATGGTGGCTCACGTCTCTGGGAGGTCAAGGTGGGCGTTTCACTTGAGGTCAGGGGTTCGAGATCAGCCCAGCCAGGCCAACATGGAAAAACTCCATCTCTACTAAACATACAAAAATTGGTGGGTGGTGGTGGTAGGCATCTGTAATCCCAACTACTCAGGAGACTGAGGCAGGAGAATCGCTTGAACCTCAGAGGTGGAAGTTGCAATGAGCCGAGATAGTGCCACTGCACTCCAGTCTGGGCAACAGAGTCAGACTCCATCTTAAAAGAAAAAAAAAAAGAGAGAGAGAGAGAGGAAAAAAAGAAAATCAGTCAATAGTGAACATTCAGTGTTTCCAGCAGCTACCAGGGTATGTTATGTGTGCTCTAGTCATTCTCTGACTCTAAGGTATATTTCTTGAAACCAAGGAATGAAGAGTGTAGCTCAGATAATTTGGAGCTGGAGGCACTGCAAGAACCAATATTTATAGAAAGATTGCATTGTGTTCATTATGTTTCATTCGCTAAGCCAGGAAAACATGCTAATGCACTTTACAATGATTTTTTTAAATGGTTGAAATAAGGTGTTTTTTTTTTTTTTAAATTTAAACGGGCATTAAGAAAAATAAGCAATTTACATTCCATGTCCAATCAAGGTTTTACTGCATGTGATTTAGAGGTCATTAAACATGCTGAAGCTAATTTATGTGTTTAAAAATAATATTTTGTCATTTTTGTGGAAGCTGACATCAACCTAACATGGCTTGAGTCTTCGTGTACAGAAGTTACACACATTGTCCCCTGGTCACATTCTCAACTTGTTATGTCAAGAAACAGCCTAGGAAAAAGAAAGAAGGCACAGCAAGAATCATATTAAAGCCGCTTAAAACAAGGAGTGAGGACTGACTCAATGCCAATATCAATATTTTATTCCTTTTGGTAGGCAAAAATTTTTATGCTTCTGAAATCTTAGAAACTTGAAAAAATAGGTTGTACTTTTAAACAGAAAGTAGAAAATACTGAGTTTCAGGTTTTATGAAAAGTTTCTTGGATTTGGTAGGGATTTTTTTTTTTTTTTTTTTTTTTTGGTTTTGGGTTAGTTGGGAGTTTCTTCTGATGTTTCTCCATCATTTCTGAATTAGAACACAGACATTTTAAATTTGAGAGCATTATATGGTGAACAGAATTCAGCTATGTGACAAAATTACACATTCTGATTCTTTCTCTTTTTTGATCCTCTGTAGCAATAGCTATTTTAACCAAACACTATTTATCCTCATAATAACCACCTCAACTTGGAAGTTCTTTACTCAGTCTTCTTTGGAATGTTGCCTTTTATTGAGCCAGACTTATTAAAATACTATTCAGCTTAGAATTTGTTCTCTATACTCTTAAGCCATGGATTCATAGACTCAGATCTCTGAGCAAAAAAGAATCCTAACAATTGGAATTGCCACCCAAAAGAATACCACGTTTACTCCTATCAATCATTATTTTCCAGAGTAGCCAATGTGGTGCTTACAAAATAGCAAAAATTAGAAATTGAATTAAAAGTTTGGGCTTGTTTACAAACCACCAATCTGTATAGGGTCCCAGTAAAACCACTGTGACCATTTATTTACTAGAAGGCTGCAATAAGAGACCAGGAATCCAGCCAAAGGAACCAGAGGAACCTGGCTCTGGGCGAATCATAAAGAATATAGTGAGCTTTTCTCCTCCTGGTTCAGATACCCTTGGTGCTCATTGTGAGCTTTCTGGATTTATTCTTTGCTTTATTTTTTTTCCTCTCCATGTCTATCCATTATGTTTATTTTAACCTAACTTCAAGTGTGTAAACATTTTGCAGAGGGTGGAACACCTATCTATAAGGCTAACCTGTTTCCAGGCTCGTGAAAATGAGCCTTGTAAGGAAAGGTATTTTGAATCATGTTCGGTTTGTAGAGGCACAGAGTCTAAAGAAAAATTTAACAAGTAAACAAGATTAAAAAATTCAAAAGGAAGGTAGTGAGGAAAGACAGATGTAATAATCCTAACCCCTGGTCACCTCATCCCCTCTCACTGTGTGTTTGTTGTCTGTACCCGTGACCTGGGACCTTGACACATGATGCAGAGATCACAGCTTCATGATAGGAAGGCCCTTGATTAGCAAAGAAGATGTAGACGAAGGTAACTAGTGACTGGTTTGAATGTACTGGCCTATATAATTATCTAGAATTAATATTTGCTCAGAGCTCACAGAATACACAACATTCTGCTAAAGGAGGGTGGCACGGAAAAAGAGGCAGAGATTCAACAGACCTGTAACCTAGCTCAGCAAGGTAGACCTTCGTGTTCAGTCAAAAGTTCATGAGGATTCCATTGAGTACATAAAAATAAAAACATGGGTGTACATAGTTTGCTAACGTTCCACCTCTGCCAGGTTGTACTGGGTTCTTTTGATATCAGATGAGTCAACCACCCAAAGGCAAAAATCAGTCTTGTTTTTAAACACTGGATAATAGGCTGGGTGTGGTGGTTTATTCCTGCAATCCCAGCACTTTGGGAGGCCGAGAAAGGATGATCACTTGAAGACCAGCCTGGGCAACATAGCAAGATTCTATCTCTACAAAAAAATTTTAAATTATCCAGACATGGTGGTGTGCACCTGTAGTCCCACCACAACTATAGTTGTAACAGCTCCTGTTACCACCTAGTCCACTTCAGCTGTAGTCTTCTCTACTGAGGAAGTTGAGGTGGGAGGGTCACTTAAGCCTAGGAGTTAGAGGTTGCAGTGAGCTATGATCGTGCCACTGTACTCCAGCCTGGGCCACAGGGCAAGATTCTGTCTCTAAATGTAAAAATAAAAATAAAAAATAAACACTGGATAATGAAGCAATGTTCTTTTCTCAAACTCTGCAACAATAAAACCTGAGTATTAAACATGGACTTCATGTACTTGTGTATATATCAATCAGTAACCATTACTTACTACAAGAAAGGTACCACACTGGCATAGAGAGGACAAAAAGAAAGAAAATATATACACAGCTCCTGTTCTTAAGGATCCTAAGAGTTTTGCTGGAGAAACAAGGCATGACATTCTAATGTATATACAAGAATATGCAGAAAGATTTTTAATCATAATATATAACAGAAAAATTCTACTTTAGTGGTGAAAATGTTTCCTAATCATAGAACAGATGAGGAGTTAAAAATACCCCTAAACCAAGTTACCCCAAAATACCCCTAAACCAAGTCACCCCAAAATTTAGTAGAAAAAAGTCAATACTTTTAGAAGTCATTTCTTTCTTCTAGCCTCCCTGAACTATAGTTGTGATGGGAAGAAGGTAGCTATTGATAGAATTTACCTTATATAGATTAGGTGATGACTGAGGTTAAACCAGTCTGGGGATGACTACATTCCATTTATTCCACAGTCTAGATTCAACAACAGGGATATATCCTAGTAAATTCTAAGATACAACTCCAATCTTGACCCCGCTTCTATGCATCCCAATGATCTGGACCAATATTATCATTTTCTATGAATGTATGTCTTGATGTGAAAAAATTGGAAAGTTCTATGGGACCAGCAGATAGTCATAAATCCAGAAAGTAATATTTGTTTTCAGATTCAATTTGGGAAGAAGGGATGAGGAAAAGGTATTTACTCATTTGGTCTCCCCATCTAGACTGTGATGAGCCACTCCAAGGCAGGACTTGGTTCTTCATCTTTTTTCCCAGAGCTGAGTTGCTGCTCCTGTGATACTTATTCAAATAATGAATTGAATGAATCAATGTCTGGATCAGTGATTCAGTGAATAAATGTCTTTGCTTCCTACCCTCCAGCTTGCTCTTCAGCTCGTTCTGATCCAGCTTCCTATCCCGTTCACATTTCCACATCTACCCTTGCTGACTTTTTTCAGTGACTTCCACATTGCAGGATGGAATGATCACATTCTCATCTTACCCGATCCCATATCACTCCAGCCTATTGACTGTCCAGCTCATTTTGGAAGAGTCTGTTCCTTCCGCTTCCGTGACATCACACTCCTCTGGTCTTTCCCTTTCACCTCTGGCTGGTCCTCATCACTTCACTCTGCTGGCTCCTCCTCAATTGGGCCCTTGAACACCTGCATCCAGTCTCAAGCCCACTCCTTTCCCATGTCAGAGTCTCAAACCATAAGGTCCTCACCTCCCCAGCTTCAGATACCCTCAAACTTACATTTCAGCCCAGACCTCTATTCTCACCTCCAGACTCCTAAAACCAGCGGTTTAAAAGTTTCACAACTCTCTCTAGTTGAGCTTGTCCAAAAACAAATTCAGCTCCTGTTACCACCCAGTCCACTTCAGCTGTAGTCTTCTCTAGTTATATGGATGGTACTTTCATCTTCTCAGCTTCACAGGGCAAGAATCTGAGAGTCTTCTTCGACTGCTATGTCTTTGACACTCCCGCAATCAACTCAGTACCAAAACATACCTCTATCTCCAAAATATAACTGAGGTATGAACACTTCTCCCCATCTTCATCACTAGCAGCCCAGCCTAATCAGCAGTCAGTTCTTTCTTGAGCTGTTACCACTTACCTGTCAATGCCATCTCTACTCTCATCACCTTCTTCCAGATATATCCTCCTCATAGCAGCCACAGAGATCTTTTGAAACCACAAATCACATCATTTATCTATTTAAAACCCATGTATAGATGCTCAGGGCTTATTAGCATCAACTACAAGGGCTTGCCTGATCTAGTCACTGCCTCGGCAGCATCATCTCATGCTCTCCTTTCCATCACTCACCAGATTCCAGCTACTCCTTTCGATTTTCAGATCCTAGCCTGGAACTCTTGCCAAGATTCTTACCTATGACTTTTGCACATGTAATTCCCAGTTTGAGAAGTGCTCTTCCACCTATATTTTGCCTCGTTCTTGTTTAGGTGTCAAATCAAATGTTAGTTCCTCAGAAAAGCTCAATGAAGTTGCCCTCTCTGAACTTTTCTTTCTAACACTCTCCATGGTGTTTAATTAATTGCCATTTGTTTAATTGTTTGTTTAACATTGACTTCCCCCACTGTGCTGTGAGGTTCATAAGGCCAGAGACAACGTCTACCTTTGTTCACTGCTATTATCTCTAGTACTTGACACAGTGCCTGATACAGAGTAGAGGCTCAGTACATTTTTGTCAAGTGGGTGGATGAATACTATGCAGTGGATACAGGAAACAGAAAATAGGTTTCAGCTGGGGCAGTGACTTAAGTCTGTAATCCTAATAATGATAACCTGAGGCAGGAAGATCGCTTGAGCCCAGGAGTTCAAGACCAGCCAGGGCAACATAATGAGACCCGCCCCCCACAACAAAGAAAAAAATGCCAGAAATAAAAAATTATAAAATAAAATATGTTTTATGTTTTAATAAGTATAGGCACAAAACACTAGCAAAATGTAATTACATTATTTGTAAATCCAGCAATTGCTATCTGAACTCTAGAAATAGTCTTTCTTGGTCAGATCTCATTTGGGGCATCACTCTTTGATGTCTACTTCACATGACCTAAAACTGCAAGTGGCACCGGGCGCAGTGGCTCACGCCCGCAATCCCAGTACTTTGGGAGGCCAAGACAGACAGATCATGAGATCAGGAGATCAAGACCATCATGGCTAACATGGTGAAACCCCGTCTCTTCTAAAAATACAAAAAAAATTAGCCGGGCATGGTGGCGGACAACTGTAGTCGCAGCTACTCAGGAGGCTGAGGCAGGAGAATGGCGAGAACCTGGGAGTTGGAGCTTGCAATGAGCTGAGATTGCGCCACTGCACTCCAGCCTGGGTGACAGAGTGAGACTCCGTCTCGGAAAAAAAAAACCAAAAAACAAAAAAAACTGCAAGTGGTCTGTTTCTACTGATCACAAAATCACCTCAGGCACAGCCATATGCCACAACAGTTCATTCAATCACACCAGTGTGTTCTCCTAGCTCAGTACTTCTCAAAATATGAGTCCTAGAGCCTCAGCAGTGCTGCCTGAGAACTTGAAGAAAATATAACTTCTTCAGCCCAACCCTTGACGTAGTGACCTAAGGAATAGAAAACTTTGAGAGCAGGCCCAGTAGATGATTCCAATGCACGCTGAAGTTTAAGAACCACTGGTCTAGCTAACCTGGAAAGGGAATACCTAGGAGTCCCAGGTTTACCACTTTACAACTTAGACATAACCTGATTTGCCAGGCTCTTTTGGTGAACTTGGTGGAGAAAAGATAATTGGGAGTCAATATTGCTGTCTAACTTAATAAGCTGGCTCCAGTTGGGGTAGGGAAAGTAGTAGGCAGCTCTTCAGTTATGAGTGGCACGATTATATGCACAATTATATGTACTTTTCTTTAAAAAATTATAAATACATAATAGTTGTATATGTATTTTTTTGGTCAGCCTTTGGATGTTCTACTATAACACGTTCCCAACTCTTAAGTAGAGATCAGCTGATGTACATAGCTCTGTGCTGTAAACGCAAGTCTTCCATAAATAAAAAGCTAGATCCTCTTCTGGCCAAATGTTTCTCTCTTGAATCTTTAGTGAAATTTGCATGTGGATTAGTTTTCTCTCTCTTAGATCTCATTTTTCATAATTTTTAATATCCTCATCATTGCCTTGCAATACAGTCATGCATCACTCAACAGCAGGGATGCTGTCTGAGAATTGCGCCATTAGGTGACACACATCCTTGTGCAGACATCATAGAGTGTACTCACACAAACGTAGATGGTATTTTTTTATTTATATATTTTTATAAGAAAAACCAAGTAGCCCAGCACCATTACTGAATGTCAACCATTTCCTTTACTATGCAATGCCAATATCAAGTGTCATGTGTCAGGTTTCTATATATGCTCCATTATAATCATATGGGACCAACATTGTGTATACCAAAACATCATTACAGTGCATGACTGTACTCTTTATTATATATTGGATGATTGACTGAAAGAGTTATTTTCTTACTTTAATTGGAAATAAACATAAAGCGCTACATGTTTTAACATGTGATGCAAGAAGACAATCTTTTCTCTTAACGCCCATTTTTCCCAGAGAATATTCTGTCCTGAACTTCATCAGTGATAATGCCAAACATTCTTTTTTCTGTAAGTTCTTAAATCTTTATAGCATTTTCCAAATGTTTTCAGAGGTTGGTCTTTACATGAAAGACCCATGGCTGACTGAGAGTTGTTCTTGGACAGCATGCTTTATGTCTCTACCTTAGGATCAGGCTTCAGAAACCACCCACCCGTCAACCACCTTTTATATTTTACACCAGCGTATATGGCCCTGTGAGATTTTCTGTGTGTGTGTGTACAGAATTATTGTCCCAGAACATGTTTATATGTTTGGGAAGTGTTGTAGTGTTGTGCAATTTAGTAGGAATATGGGAAGCAAGAAAAAAATGTCTTGTACGTATCACATTACCCCTTTTTGCCATCCACGAAATAATCAAACAGTTTCTTTAAGGGACTGGCTCTGTTCTGAAAACTAAAAGCTCATTAGTCTCATTCCTACTTCCTTTCCAGACCTCCAGAGCTCTGAATAAACCAGCAAACAGCCTACCCTGACCAACTTCTGAGATTTCTCTTTTCTTCCTTTTGTTTTTACCTAGTTGTTTTATAAATTGCCACAAGTTACAGAATGCTAAAAGAAACTTCTCTGTTGTGAACTTTACCTCCAGTACCTTTGTTATAGCTGTTTTCTATGTGATTCATTTCAAGAAGAAGAAACTTGGGACATATTTTAGCATTCAGTGTTTAAAAACACAAACAAGATAATCATTTGGATTATTTTATGGTAAGTGCTTTTTGCACAGTATCACCAAAGTGTTGTCAAAAGTCTATTTAATCTCCAATAGTCACCCTAAAAATACAGACACACTACAAACACACACATACGAAACACTTTCAAGATTAATTAAGGAAAACACAATTGCATTTTGGTTGGCTTAAATCCAAAATTTTCAAATTTAGTAAAGACTGCAACTGCTTGATATGCAATAAGACTCTAATCTTAAAAAGTAACTTCTATTTTATATTTCATAAGTAAAAGTACATGGTATATATTTAATTTAGGAGCTAAGAGCTTATGCAGGTTAGCACAAAGAAGAAAAAGTATGATAAAACTGTATTATGTTGATAAAGTTAGATCTTATTTTAAAGGCTTTTTATTTTTATTTTATTTTATTTATTTTTTTTTTTTGAGACGGAATCTCGCTGTGTCACCCAGGCTGGAGTGCAGTGGCTCAATCTCGGCTCACTGCAAGCTCCGCCTCCCGGGTTCACACCATTCTCCTGCCTCAGCCTCCTGAGTAGCTGGGACTACAGGCGCCCGCCACCGCACCAGGCTAATTTTAAAGTCATTTTTAAAGAATTGCACTAGAGACATGTCTACTACATATGCCTCAATAATATGAACTACTAAAAACCTTGAATTTGCTTTTTAGTGGTATTTCTGGAAATTCTTCTGTTAGCACATTTGAAAGAAATCTGCAGCAACAACAAAAAAATTAAAAACGCCTTCAGATCTCCTTCTGATGCAAGACTCAAAAAAAAAATAAGTCTCATTTGTCAGACACTTTATTAACTATTCTTAAGTAACAGGTCTGTCCCCGACAGGCTCAGTGGCACCTCCTGGCAGGCTGTAATTCAGCCAGGGTATTAAGGACATTGGGACACATTAGCTGTTTCACGTAATCCATAAACCAGTTTGCTGAATTGATTTACACTAACTCCTTGCTGGGGCATCTTTCCAAATTATCACTCTTTAAAATACTTTTATTTTAGAATCAGAAAAATATTTATTTAACATTTAAATATTAATATTTAAATAAAAAATATTATTTACAAAAGAAATAATACCACCAATTAACAAAATGCCTACTTTATGTCTCATAGAATTGCTGTGAAGATTAAATAAAATATGTAAATATTCCAAACAATAAGGTATTCATTTTGCTGCTTTCCCTTATCTCTATGTATATATAAAAAAAGGGCACGAATACCATATGCCTGACTATGTATGCTCACGTTAATATTTATTGTAAATTCTAAGTTCCTTAAGCTTAGAAATCAATTTTTATTATTCTGTATATAGTTCCTATTTTCACTTAAAATATACAAGAGAGCTCAACAAATATAAATTAATAAAGGATGACTATCAACCCAAGCAAAATACTTAACTGCAAAGAATGATGGAGGAGAATAATAATAAAGAATAGAGGCCCACTTTCTGCCTATTTCCATTTTGTAAATTAATGCAACTTAATTATAGCAGGAGAAATTTTAAATTTTTATATTAGCGATAAATTAATGTCTTTGAACACAAAACCATCTTCTGAAGGAGCTTTAAGAAAACCTAATTCCCTAGGGAATAAGATGCACTTTCAGTTGAGTCATAGTTTTGCAGATGTATATGAAAGATAGTCATAAGTTCCTCATTTAAATAAGTAGGGAAATGCATTTGTTATTTTTTGCTGCATAGCAAATTTCCCCATAATTCAGCAACTTGAAACCATCATGAACATTCATAGTCTCACACCGTTGCCATGGGGCAGAAATTTAGGAGCAGAGCTTAGTTGAGTGGATTTAGCTGAGCCTATGTCATAGGGTTTTCCACAGATTTGGCTAGGCCTGGGGGGTCTGTCTTCAGTATGGCTCACTCACCTGGTTGTTGGAGGCCTCACTTCCTTGCCATGTGACCCACATGGAGCTGCTTGAGTATCCTCATGACATGGCCGCTCGCTCTCGCCAGTACAAACCTTTCAAAAGACAGAGCAAGAGGGAAACTACAGTGCCTTATGGAACAGTGTCAGAAGTCGCATACCATCACTTCTGCCATAGTCTATCAGAGAAGGGAGCTAGGCTTCACCTTTTAAAAGGGGGAGTGTTAAAGAATTTGTGGACACATTCAAAACTCATCATAGCAAGCTCTATGAGAACTGCCATCCCAACGCAGTAAAGAAATATTACTTCTTAGAACTCATTCCAGTTTGGCTCAGCTTTTTACTGACACACTTTTCCAAAAGAAACATAGCGTGTTTTAGCACAGATTAAGAATTATCCAAAATTTGGAACTTTAAAGGTATGCTAAAATTTTATAACTAAGAAAACTGTGATCTAAAGTGTTTAACCTTCTTAAGGTCACAGGACTAGATCTGAGGTCTATAGATACCCAGTATAAATCCTCAACTGAGTTCAACTATATGTTGTTCAACATTATATGTTATAATGTCAGATGTATGTGAAATCCAAGGTTATAAGTAAAATTCAATGTAAAAATTTGTGTCCAACAAAATGAAAAAAGGGTTTATGGGGGTACAAACAAATATAAATACCATCATACTTGCCCCCAACATACTTGTACTTTAAATAGAGTTAGAAGCTTTCAAACATGTAACTAAAACAATTAAGATTATATTATTTATTTTAGCAACTGATATACTGTTCTTTCAAAGCTAAAATGATCAAAGTTATTCAACAGCAGTGGGTACTAATCAAACTAGCCAGATAGATAATATTATAAATGTTTTGATTAAGAAATTAACACATTTAATTAAAGCAATCTTGAGGTATTTTCTATTCTGAATTTTTGTTATGAAGGAAAATTTATTACAGTTCTTGAAAGAAAAGTACATGTAAAACCCCAATGTAAATAATGCATTTGAATAGAAATAATTTTCAGGTCTACTTCAATATATCTTTAATTTTCTGGTACTCAGGGTTCTCCAAATAGAGGATCTATGAAAATGCAGCATTTGTTAATGGAATTTTGACCCAGATACTAAAGAAAAGATTTGCAGGAATTAAAAATAGACAACATAGAATGTAGCACATTTACTGAATTCCAATAACAGACACATAAACAAATAGGTTGGCTGTCTCATCTGGCCTATGTGGATTTGGTGTGAATTATTATCAAGACGGCCTGCAAATAACAGCCAATTTTAAAAGTATATTTGGATCTCATTTTACAAAATCATAGAAAATTGAGAAAACCTGTTTTCCTTATAACTGAATGAATTATCCTCCTGATTCAAGGCTTGTATGATGGCGAATTCCTGAAGAAAAGAATGCTGCTAACTGGAAAGAGGACAAGGCCTCATTACATTAGGGACATTCACTTTGCTACTAAAATGCTCTAAACTGTTTAGGTATCTGTTTTTGTTTGTTTTATTTATTTATTTATTTATTTATTTTTAGACTGAGTTTCGCTCTGTCGCTAGGCTGGAGTGCAGTGGTGTGATCTCGGTTCACTGCAACTTCTGCCTCCTGGGTTCAAGTGATTCTCCTGCCTCAACCTCCTAAGTAGTTGAGACTATAGGCACCCACCACCATGCCTGGCTAATTTTTGCATTTTTAGTAGAGACAGGGCTTCACCATGTTGGCCAGGATGGTCTCAATCTCCTGACCTCGTGATCTGCCCGCCAGATCCCCTCAAAGTGCTGGAATTACAGTCATGAGCCATTGCGCCCGGCCAGTATCTCATTTTTGAATCACTTAATACTTTCCAGTTTTTTATAGACTACTTCCCTGTTTAGCACATAGGTTAGTAAACATGAGTATTTTTTAAAAGTTCTTTCCTGGTACTAGATTTTGTATTTTAAGTAATTGGGATCTGCTTAGTCCATTTGTGTCACTATAAAGAATACCTGAGGGTGAGCAATTTATACAGAAAATTGGTTTATTTGGCTCATGGTTCTGCGGGCTGTACAGCTGCATCTGGTAAGGGCCTTGGGCTCTTCCACTCGTGGCAGAAGGGAAGGGGAGCCGGTGTGTGCAGAGATCACATGGCTAGAGAGGAAGCAAAAGACAGCTGGGGAGAAAGGTTCCAGGCTCTTTTCAAAAAATTGATTAATTTATTTGTAGAGATGGTGTCTCTCTATGTTACTCAGGCTGGTCTAGAACTGTTGGCCTCAAGCAATCCTCCTGCTTTGGACTCCTGAAGTACTGGAATTACAGGCATGAGTCACCATGACCAGCCTAAGTTCTTTTTAACAACCAGTTCTCATGGGAACTAATAGAACCAGACCTCACCCCACCTACCCTCAAGGAGAGCCTTCATCTATTCATGAGAGATCACCCCATGACCAAAACACCTCCCATTAGACCCCATCTCCAACATCGGGGATCAGATTTCCACATGAGATTTGGAGGGGACAACATCCAAACCACGGTAGGAGTATAGCAGTTGTGTGGCTTTGGGGCCCTGCTCTATTATAATCCTTGAAAAAGAAAAAAACACATCTTTTTCATGTTTTTATTTTTAAATGTGCTACAAATACTTTCTTCTGTTCATTCCAAAAGATAGATAATTAGATGAAGTTGCACCCAGTACAAAGGTTAGAGTTATGCAAAGAGGATCTGAACTTCTCTTAATGAAGAGTTAATAGACATGTTTTTAACTCATTTCATAGACAGCAGAAATCATAAGACCAAATATCCCAAATGGATATTAGCAAGAAATGTAAGATAACAAAGCAGCATTTTATTCTAATGTTCATATTTGAAACTAGAATTCATTTGACATAGTGCCAATAACTTTTAATAACTTAAAATCCAAACCAGCCTTTTGTCAGCCCTAATAATAAGGTTATAGAATTAAATAATGGGCCAGGTGCGGTGGCTCACACCTGTAATCCCAGCACTTTGGGAGGCCAAGGTGGGTAGATCATGAGGTCAGGAGTTCAAGACCAGCCTGGCCAGCATGGTGAAACCCCATTTCTATTAAAAATGCAAAAAATTAGCTGGGCGTGGTGGCGTGCACCTGTAATCCCAGCTACTTGGGAGGCTGAGGCAGGAGAATTGCTTGGACCTGGGAGGCAGCGGTGGCAGTGAACCGAGATCACACCACTGCACTGCAGCCTCAGGGACAGAGTGAGACTTCATCTCAAAAAAAAAAAAAATAAGAAGAAGAAGAATTAAACAATGGTTGGAGAAGGATACTGAAAGAAATTGGTGTATTAATCTGCTCTTGCATTGCTATAAAGAACTACCCGATACTGGGTAATTTATAAAGAAAATAGGTTTAATTGGCTCACAGTTCCACACACTGTACGGGAAGCATGGCTGGGGAGGTCTTAAGAAACTTACAATCATGTCGGAAGGCAAAGGGGAAACAGGCATATCCTACATGGCTGGAGCTGGAGGAAGAGGGTGAGGGGAAAGGTGCTACACACTTTTAAACAAGCAGATTTTGTAAGAACTCACTCACTATGGGGAGAATAGCAAGGGGAAAATCCACCCCCATGATCCAATCACCCCCAGCAGACCCCTCCTCCAACACTGGGGATTACAATTCGAGATGAAATTTGGGTGGGGACACACATCCAAACCATATCACTTGGGTGGGAAGAAACAGATGATAATGGAAAAGTTGTGGAGAGAATGATGTTTGCAAGCGTTCTTTGCCAGTGGAGGGCGGGGTGGGGAAGGGAGGCGAAAATGGAATCTTAATTGTAATGCAAAACTTCTCTTTAAGACCAGGTGTCTTTTACATGCTTACAATATGCTACTTTCACTTTTTTGAGTGTTTTTTATTTTGTTGATGTGCTTCTAATCAGAAACAGTTTTATAAACTACACAGCTACTAAACCAATTACATTTGAGCCTGATGAAAGGTATCCCCATTATAGGTATAAATAGACCCGTTAGCATCACTGCTGATTGATGAAGAATTCCAGGTCTGCAAAATCCAGCTCTATTTTAAGTGCTCCTTGTCAGCACCCAGCTTTGGAGTTAACCTCACTCAATTGTGTTTCTTTGCAGGAGAAAGATTACACGAGGCTAAACCACAGAGCATTCAATCTGTCTCGTGAAAGTATATAAACACTTTTTAGTGCAGTCATAAAAACTATGATTTCTCCCTTTACTCTGTTAAGTGCACGCTTAGCTAGCAAAGGTATTCAGAAAGAAGAGAGGGAAGGTTCAGCTGGCCGAGGACTGACATGTAGAAAGGGAAAAATGTGTCCATGGCTTACCTTTGTGTTAATGTTTCCTGCTCCCTTAAGATTAATCAATAGGCATCTCAAGGATGATCAGTGTTCAATTACTTCTTTAAGCCCATGTTCCAACTAGGTGTTTTGTTTGTTTGTTACTAGTAATTAAAACCATACCAATATCTTTAGTTTCTAACTTTCTTTTTTCCTACTGTTATCTATGGTAAAGGATATGTGCAGTAAAGCAAAAATGTGACTCCTAAAGAGACTGTGTAGAAGAAAAAGGAAGAACGTGAACTTAACTAAGTTAAAACCTTCGGTTCAAATCTTGCCATGGACACTTACCAATGGTGAGGTCTGGGTCAATTATATGACCTTGGCTCTATTTGACTTGATTTCCTCATATATAGAATGATATAGTAACAATAACTACCCTTTGGTAGTTATTAAGATTATATTACATGGCTAAGCACAATGGCTCATGCCAGTAATCCCAGAACTTTCGGAGGCCAAGGCAAGAGGATCACTTGAGGCCAGCAGTTTCAGACTAGCCAGGAAAACATAGCAAGACCCCTTCTCTGAAAAAATAAATAAACAATTTTTTTTTTTAATTAGCCGAGTGTAGTAGTGCATGCATGTAGTCCTAGCTACTCAGGAGGCTGAGGCAAGAGGATCACTTGAGTTCAGGAGGTTGAGGCTAGAGTGAGCTATGATCACACCACTGCACTCCAACCTGGGTGACACAAAAAGACCCTGTCTCTAAAAATAAATAAACTTAATTTAATTTAAAAAGATTATTAATAAGTTAATAAGTGCCAAGTACTTAGAAAACTGCCTGGCAGAGTTACGGTGCAGAGTTAAGTGCAGAGTTACGGTGACCGCTAAGTAAGTGTTGCCTATTCCCCCATGTCACAGAAGCAACTTACCATCACTTTTCCTAGTTATTCACAAAATGCTGGCCACTTTGAGGACTATAACTGGATTCTTGACTACAATTTATTTCTCTGACTTTGCTTTCTCAATCCTCTTTCCACTCTCCTCAACTTCTGCCTGCCCTTGTAAATGCAATCCTCTTAAATCTCCTAATTCGAACTTCTCCCTTTCCTTCTATACTTTCTCCCTATGTATCACCTCCCAGAGCCTTTAATTCAGGCCTCATTCCCCTCACCACACAGCAGACACAGCCCAGTACAGATGCGATCTTTATGCCTCAGTGATATTGGTCAAAAAATTACCGACCACAGCCATTTCATCTCTATCTTTTCTCCAAGAATTCAGATTTATTTCCTTCTCTCTTCATCGCCTATCTTTTACCCAGCTTTTGATAAATAATTATTGAAAATATGTTTTGTAAAATGTTTAGTTAGCAATCTTATCTAACTTCTAAAGTTACATGTAAATTTCAGTTAACCGGGCTATGTCTATAAAGTCTATGCTTTTATCTTGAATGTTCAAATTATTTAATGGGTTTTCTAGAGATAATTAGTATTGAAGCAATTCAATCTGGACATTAGTGTTTTCATACTTGCTAGTTAATTATCCTCCCATCTATGTTTATAAACAAAAATGTGGCTTATTGCTAATGTTATTACTTAACCTTCGTTATACTTGATGATTTGAATCTTTTCAGCATTAGTCTAAATTGAAAATATGTCAGTGCTACAAACTACATCTCACAGAAAGCTCAGAATTCATTGACCCATTTTGAAATATAGTTTTCTGGAACTAAGGTAGACTCTAATGGTACATAAATGATGTAAGACTTTTTTCACTTATTACAGTCTATGCCTCACATAACTCTCCACATAGGAAGAGAGTGGGGAGAGAGGAAATTTCAATGCTCATTCATAGAAGAAAAGAAAAGGAATAGATTCAATTAGGAATCCAATAGAAAATACAAGAAACACTTAACACAAGATTATTTGAGAAGGGATTAGTTACACAGGGACTATTCGCAAAGTTGTACGGTAGGAGAAACACAAAGGATACTATAGTCACCAGGGGGTTAGTAGCAGCTGAGCTGATCACCCCAAGGCCCAAAAGACCAGAGAAGGAAGCAAGTAACAAAACCCAGAGGGGAAAAGGTCTGCAAAGTCAGCTGCCCTAAGAAAACCAATGACCTCAGGTGAAAAGTCACAACAAATTCCAAGCAATCATACCAGGTAGGATCCAAGGGAGTAGATAATCCAACCTCACTGTCCTCCCCTTCTGTCTCCTTCTACGGCTTGCCATGGACCCAGTCTACCTGGAAGCCAAGAGGAATAAGGACCCTGTTGATGGAATCCATATAAAGCATTCTCATATATATTATCATCCAGACTGGGACACTTTTGAGGGTTGAGAAAGTTGTCAAAATTAATTACCATTATTGCAAAAAAAAAAAAAAAAAGAAACATGCTACTCAACAATTATCTAACTACATAATTGGAGCTTTATACAATACAATGAATAACAAAACCATGATACCAAGAACTCACCGATGACTCTGTATATACTAGGACAAAAGTGCTGCACCTCTGTTTATCCTGCATATCTCACATCCACCTAACCCACATTGCCCTTCTACCTTGTCAGACTTTGTGGGTCCTACAGGCTGCAGCAGGCACCAGACCACACTGACTGGTAGACCAAGTGGCTGGTAGGGAGGCATCGTTCGACACTTCCATCACCAGCAGAAATCAGAACGAGTTAGCTGTCCCTAACCAGTGTGTCTGAGTACACTTTGTTAAGCCAGTAGGCAACCTGCATGCTGTTCTTGAAAGGGAGGTGTTGGTTAGATTACATCTGAAAGGGGTCAGGGAAGGAGAGGCTGTTTATCACTTAATAGTCTTTCAGATTTAACCCCATACTAACGTGAGAACTTTGTTCTCTGCACATGCATCTCACACAATACTAGACAAGACTATAGAAGCTGGAAATACAAACCCACCCTGAATAATTTTAATGTAACTACTAATAACTTTATGTCATCAAAAATAAACATTTTGAGACAAATGTTAAACTGATCAAGAGATCTTTTAAACCAAGATTATCCCAGGCAAACCTGAGCATATGACTCCCTGTCTCCATCCAGGTCACCCTTCCTGCACAGAGGATGGGATAGAAAGGAAATCTGGGTGAGGGGGCTGGGCAGCAAATGGAAATTAACAAACAAAATACGGGGACTTAGGTCATCAACGGGGTAGAAGAAATTGAGTTGGGCTCCTGTGATTTAAGGAGCGAGGTCACAGAATAGTTACCATGTTATCAAGTGCAGGCAATTGAAAGGCTCCAACATCAAGTTCACCTCTAACTTAACCTGTCTTTCTGACACCATAGAGCAGACTCCTCTTACATTTTATAGATAGATTCAGACCTGTATCTCAGAGGTGCCAACAAGGACATCTCTTCTGCCCAAGCATTCACCCTCAAAGAGCAGAATGTTTATAGAGATCTCAATGTTAACACAACTTACCACTTTGAAAGCACCAAATGTTTGGTTATTATTTGATTATCATCCTGATTCCAGAAACCTCTCATGAAATTTTTGATCAATTTCTTTTTATTATTAACATGTATGTATGTATGTATGTATGTACGTACGTAGAGACAGGGTCTCAGCATCTTGTTCATGCTGGTCTCGAACGCCTGGGCTCAAGGGATCCTTCTGCCTCAGCCTCCCAAAGCGCTGGGATTCCAGGCATGAGCTACTGCACTAGGCCATTCATCAGGTTCTGTTAGTCTTCTGTGTCATAAACTTCTTCCTTAGTTCCCAATCACTTACAGTGGATTCTGCACACTCTCAGGCCTGAAGTGATGACCTTCATTAGAGCTGCAGAACATTAGAATGCCTTTACTTTCAGCCAAAATAAAACCTACATGTTACTGATCCTGGCATCATGATGCACATTCTAGGTTAGACCACGCATAAGATATATCAAATGTGTGGGTGGTTACCACTACAATGAGTATCTCCCTGTAATGAAAATGTTTCTGGGTTCCAGCCAAGAGCCCACTTTATGAAGTCATATTTGATAAGAATAAATTACAATTCAGTGAACAAGATTACGGCGCGTCATAAGGAGATCTATGTATATCATTTAAGTAGTTTTAATCTGTATTCTTTTTGTGGTTCTGATTTAATGGTTTATGTTTGAGCTTCTACCAGAAGCCTGGATCTACCAAAAGTTTTTAAGTTGGATGTTATGAAATGGGGGGGTAATACAGATGAACATGCAGACATTGAATTATTAAAATGAAATTAAGCTTATATTTGAATATAATTGGTAATAATTAACCAGACCAAGATGGCTATGAGTAAATGCTTTACCTCTCAGCTTTATAAGACACTAAGTGAAAATACACAAGACAAATAGATTGACAACACACGTTATTTTGTTTATAAGCTAGATATTATATGCTATTCTGTTAAACTGTAAACCAATATGTTACCTCTGTTTTTATCCAAGTCTATTGACCAATATTATATGTATATTTATAATATAATATATGTATATTATATGTATATTTATAATATACATATATTATATATACATATATGTGTAATATATGTTATAAATATATGTATAATATGCATATATGTGTAATATGTATATATTATAAATATACATATAATATACATATATCTATATATGTATATACATATATATGTATATACATATGTACATATAATATACATATAATATAATATAATATAATATACATATCTATATATGTATATTATATGTATAATTATATGAATACATTTCAATAATTTATGAATAGTGAATGGATTTCATTTTCATTTGGGGAAATTTCAGTAAGTGATAAATCCTGTGAAGAGTTCTGATTAAATGCGAGTAGTGGTCCCAGGGATCTCCTACAATTCAGAAGTCACCCAAAGTTCTCATGAGTGCAGAATATAAACGTTCCACATTTTCTGGTACAGGGATCATTTCCACTTATGCCCTCGGGTCTCCTGCTCCAGGACTTACAGAACTGGGAGCCTGCTCCTCTGTATGGAGACCCAAGTAGAATATCATCACTGGCTTACCTAAAAGCACAAAGAATAGTAATGGCTAGTAATAGCTAGTTTGGGGTGACAAATCTCAAATTAAAGTTGAGGGAGAAGGATTATATCCTCCACACTGAGCTTTATAAAACTTAAGGAAAATAGTTGAAAAAAAAGAAAATGTTTTTCAAAATCTCACAGAAAAAATTTAAAATTATTCAAAATAAATAAAGGAGAAATAAACATGTGGAAACAAGTTAAGCGGGCTGGAGGAAGAGGAGGACTCAGAGACAGACAATCTATACTTGCTTTGCATTATTTCCAAATAAATATATACAGTAGTTGTTTTTAATCTCATATTAACAAATACAACAATAGGAATATAGTTCACAATCATGGAACTGTGTGACAATCCCTTCCCATGCAGCAATTTCATTTAACCCTCACAAATAGCCCCAGGATGTAGCTACTATATCTACCCCTATCTCACTGAGCTCAGAGAGTTCTAGAAAACTGCCAAAAATCATCACGCAAATAAGTGGCAGTAAGAAACCTTGTACATGTTCATATTCACCTCTAATGTTTTGTTTCAGTCCTCAGTGTGGATTCACAATTAGATTACTTCTTTTCACAGCATGTCTTCAATTTCTTTTCCGCAATTACTGCACTTAGCAAAAGACCGTGTAGGTAGTGAGTACTTTGCATGAGTCTTTATGATTAACTAGACCTAGGCACACGAGGATGAGGATCTCAGAGCACATTACTATAGAATGAGCATTCTAAGAAGAAGAAAGAGAATCACTAAAGCATTTTAAGGAAAACAGTGCTGTGAGTAAAAATCTTCAGCAGGGACGTTGCCTTAGTAATGCCCAGGAAATCCTGTGAGAAGGAGCATTTCGCACCAGCAAAAAGCTACGATTCAGACTTCACGGACAAAATGAATCATTATGAGGAGTGTAACATCGAAGGCAAGATAAATTGCTGGTTGATATCGTCCAACAAAAAGAAAGATAAACAGCTATTTTGAGTCAATTGCTTGCTGAATAAGTTAATTATCTTGAGTATCATCATCTTCACTGGAAATAAGCCTACATGTCTACATTACTCCTTAATTGTGAACTTTCATAGATCAGACTTAAAAAAACAAAACTACCATGAATAGTCAGTATTTCTAAGTGGCTACCACAGGCAAATCAGCATACAGAACAATAAAATAATTATTTTGAAGAGTTTGCAAATTTAAGAAGATATATGTAATATAGACAGAATGAATACATTAATATGCAATACTTAAATATATTCATTAATTTTAATAGGCATTTTTTCTGTTAGCAATGTTCAATTGGAATAAACTTTAATGGTAACATAGAGAAAGACATGATTTCTTAAATTCTGAAAAGAATTTAGAGGATGAAAATATATCTGAAGGATATGTCATGAATAAATCATCAATTGTAAATTTCTTAGAGATACAGAGTATTATCATTAAAAAATTCAATAAAGACAGAGAAGAGTTAAGTTAATGTGGCCCAGTCATGGGGCCCTTTCTGTTTATCTAGCTTGCTAAAGAAATTATTTAAAAAAAAAACTTAGAATAATGATTAGTATTTATTTTAGACCACATTTCCAAATAAAAGTGGCCTCAACCAGAGCTTTGTCAGCCGGAAATTCAACATTTAGCTATCGGAAGACAGCATGGAGTAACATATTCTGCAGAATTTGTTGAAGAGAGAGTTACCGGCTTTAAATACAGTAAATGCCAGTGTTTTGAAAAGGAAAAGAAAAAATTTTCAAGGTCACAATCCCAACTTTCATTCTTATTTAGTGGAGGGTCATGTCATCTCTGCTCAAGATAACCAACAGACATACCTGTGAGCGGCACCAAAATATCCCTTAAGAACCAACTTTGCCTTTGTTCAAATGTTTAAACAACTATTTTAAGCTGAGACCCTAAATTTCTACACCATATAATATAAATAAAGCTGTAATTTCAGTCTACAAAACTGAAAGACAGTTGTTAAAGTCAGTGATTTCAGTGGGGGACTAAATCTCAATATGGCTGACAGCTTCTATTAAGTAAGATGTGTCCTTTTTTTTTTTTTTTTTTAAGAAAAAGAAGGATGCACAGCATGAATGACATTTCTCAGATAATTGTGCGTGCATTTATTAATATTTCACTTTGGTTATAGATATTTGTGCCTTGAAGGCAATGCTTTATACCAGCACATCATCTCTCCTTTCTGAAACTGAATTTCCATTGTCTTCTATGATCTCATTAAGAAACTAAGTTAATTTGGAATCATGAACACTAGGAAGGATGAAGCCATGCTGACCTCTGGCTTCATCGGTCTTATGAATAATGGTATAGTAGATAGGGTTATAAAGACACATGCCAGTCTAGTTTCCATCTGGACACAAAAAGCCATATAGTACTGGGCAAGTCACTTAACCTATCTGGGTCTCAACATCCTCATAGGCAAAATGAGAGAGAAAGAGCTAAATCAGTGTTTTGCGAAATATAGTACTTACAGTACTAATGGTATATCAGCTGATACTGGGGTAAACATTCTGAAATTTTATAATTATGTATCCTAGTATGTATTATGAGTAATATAACCCACAAATCAAACCCATAAATTTTGCATTTCTATTATTTAGAAAAAGTAAAAAATAGAAAATGTATCTAAATTTGATTTTATTAAATTATTAAGTCAATAATTTATAGATGATACATGTATATAGTAAAAATTCTGAAGGTGGTATTTGAAGAACTGAAGATTGGGAAACATGAATGATCTCTAAATCCCTCTCCATCAAGAAGAGACTATATTTTTAATGAAAGAATGATGACTGTCAAAGCTAGAGAATTACTTTGTAAACCAAAATAGATGATATCAGATTGCCAATCAGACACAGCTTTTCAATAAACTTCTTTGTTCAAATGAAAGCAGACTGAAATCATTGACTGGCTAACAATATTGCAGACTGGAGTGATTTCAAAAGAGTCTTTAAATGAAGAAGAGACGAAAACAAACCCATTTTCCCATGTACCTTCTTTTCTTTCATGCTGTCTTTCATGTCTTCCCAAAAAATGTGAATCCCAAAACACTTCCTGTTGCCCATGTGCCCACAATGGGCTCTTGTGCCCTCATCTGAGACAGGGGCTGTTCCATCACTGAAGGATATTTTCTTGCAATTTCTAAGGACAGAATTACTTATTTTGGAATTTCTCTGCAATTTTTTTTTTGTGGAACATATTTTTGTGGGAACAAAAGTGAATGTTTTAAAGGAAAAGGGGTAAATTACTCTGTCACTGATTTTTCTATGAATTAAGCCACTTTTTAAAAGGCAAATGAAGAAAATTTCTATAGAGATAAACAGAGCACTCCAAACACTTCTGTGCGAACATCTTGAATATTCGAAATCATGTAAAAGAAAGCTCTGACAATAAAAAGAGAAAGCACAAAATAGCTAGTGCTCTGTTTGTGTACTGCAGGACAAAAAATAAATTTGCTTCACGGAACACAGGAGAATTTACATACTATCACAGCTGCCAATTGTTTGAAGAGGTTGGCCTATAAGGTCCTTCTTAATGATAGTATTCTATGTTCCTGATTCTAAAGAACTAGGAGGAAAATATTTCATTCAAGTGAGGAAAATGTCATAAAAAAATAACATATTGAAGAAAATGAATAGAAATATTTCATTTTATTTCTAAAATAGAAAAACATATTCCTAAAATCAGAGAAAATAGGAAAAAAAAGCATATTCCTAAAATCATCAGGAAGAAATTGGTTCAATTAGAATGTTTCCATTGATGAGATATTCAGATTGTCAATTGTCATGGATTCAGATAGGATGCCTATTACTTATGATGCTATTTATGTTAGCAGCTTCCGTGCGGTTGGTGTGAGCTCCTAAAAGGTATCCATCTGAGGTTCTCCTGGAAGTGCAGAAAGCCATCTCAGCAGCAGACCCAAAGAATCAATATATGTTTAGAACATTTCCACGTGGCATGTCAAAATCAGCATTTCCCCAACCATCTTTCACATCCAAAAACACCAACAGACATGCACACAGTCTAAGCTCCCACATACAGCTTTAAAAGATCTCATTAGAAGAAACCAAATTGTTTCCTTCTCTTTTACTAAAAAAGCTTTTTTAAATGGCTTTTTACAAATTCGATCGTATTAATACAACACCTTACCTGGCCAGCTTCAATGGAAATCTTTACATGTGGAGAACTATTAAACGGTCTCAGTATAGGGGGCCGGGGTGGTTGGGAGCCGTAGAAAAGGTGCTATCTTATTATTTAAATATCTTAGACAAGAAAAGCAAAAGACTATGGATGATTCTTCTCCCCTTTCATTTGGAAGTTATTTGTAGACTTTCCTTTGTTCCACTGAGAAATAAGAGAAAAAAAAATATGAAGTTACAGCGAACCCATATGGCCAGCAGGAAAATCCTGTTTAATTGCTTTATTGCAAGAAACATTAAATCACTTCCTGAGGATGCAGTTCAAATGAAACATATGGCAACTATTAGCAAAAGCCCCTAATGAATTAAAAAATATGCCTTTTATGGGAGCTTTCTCATAAGCATCAATCATACATGTTATTTAAATTGTATATACAAATAGGCATTTGGTGTTTTAGTTCCACCAATGTTGATGAACACCTACTCTGTACCCTATTATATAGTCAGCTTGTGTGAAATTTTATTTCTGAGCCCAGAACTAGATATGACACGATGGGACCTCAGAACATGGACCCAAATCTATCCAGGTCTCTTCTCAGAAACCAAGGACGAGAAGAATCCCCCAATCAATGCCTCCTGCCCAAGGGTTTCATGTCCAAGAAAACCATTCCATTTCTACTTGGATAGTACTAATGATCTATATTCTTCACACTCTTTTTAATGCCAAACTAGTGATGTGGCTAATCATTCGCATTCAGCATCCATTCTTTGCCTTTTTTGTAACTTCTTTAATTAGATTATGAATTCCACAAAGAAGAAAACTTTCCTAAGAGTTTTTGTATCTAGGATAATGTGAGGCATGTAATTAAGAATTAACAATCAGCTTTAACTAACTGTAGAGCAAGGGTCAACATTTTTAAATTGTCCCTAATGCTGTTCATCTATGGAAAATTTCAGAAATTTAACAATTTAATACATTTATTCATAAACAACTTTCTAGAGAGACAATTCTCCCTCAAATTCAAAGATAAACCATTGGAGGAATATCCACCTGTTATCACTATCTGGTTTTACTCTTAAAAAGAAGTTATAAAATTCTAGGAATACTACACTTTGACTATCCTTTCTCTACATTGTAATATGGTCTTTGAAGTTATGTAATGGAAGTGAGCTTTGGTAGCTTAAAAATCATGCAGTGTGGTGAGATTCTAAAGTAATTGACACTGGCTACATGAAATATGGACATTGGCCATAAGGAGGCTAAAACATATTTTTGCTTGATACCCCAACTCACTGATTATCATTTTTATTAAATATTTACTTACACATGCTTGGTTATATACTTCTGAAATCAAATAAAATATAGAAAAGACTTGTTTTTGTCACTGGTCAACTTGTGATTTGGGGCAAAGCATTCAACTTGACTTAAATGTGTCTGCCATGAGAAGAGCAGGCTTCTTTAGACAATGTCTAAATGTCCCATACAAAATATTCTTGTACAGGTATTTTGTGTTCTAAGTAAATGTCTTATTATAAGACCAATCCAAACTTTTTTCCTCCTTCATTTCAAAATAAGTCTGTTTAGTGTGGCTCAGAGGCCAGCATGCCCGTGTTGTGCCTTGCTTCCATTACTGACAGTATGACCTCAAAAGAGTTACTATACATTCCAGGACTTTACAGGGTATTCTAAAGATGCGGTGAATTTCTGCAGGTAAAAGCTTAAACCTGGACCATACACATACTAAGCACCCAGTAAGCACTCGCTATTTTTATCCTGAGGAACTTTCTCCAGGAACATTCTTGAATTACCTGTCACCAACTTTTCCAGTCTGGTTGATAAAAGAAGGGTTTCTGTTTTATTTTTCTGTTCGTTTGCTTTTCACAAAAGAGAGAATGTATTTTAAAACCCCTGATCAGGGGTAAATTTAGGGGCTAGACTTAACATTTAATACATAGTTTGGATTTAATTCTAATTTTAAATACGTTGTAAGAGACACATAGAAAGTAAACAAACATTACCAAAACTGTAGGATCACTTGTAAAAGGAGGAAATTGCTTTCCTCTAGTATTGAATCAGAGAAGTTCTTGAAGAAGAAGAAAAGTCAGATGACTTTTTAATAAATGAAAGAATGCCCAGGAAATGCTGGCAGCCTATGCCATTCATTGGAAGCCCTGATCTCTGGGCCTGATGCCCCAAGCTGCCATTTAATCCATACATCTGCATCTTTGGGAGCATGTGGAGTCACCCAGAGAACAGTGCTGAACAACTAAACGTAGATTGAGATTGAGTCAAAATATGCTTTCAGTATAAAATAATATTGCCAAAGCAACCCCCGTATCTCTACTTTTTTTTTTTTTTTGACAGTCTCACATGGAGTGCAATGGTGTGCGGTCTCGGCTCACTGCAACCTCTGCAGTGAGTTCAAGAGATTCTCCTGCCTCAGCTTACTGAGTAGCTGGGATTACAGGCACCTGCCACTATGCCTGGCTAATTTTTGTATTTTTAGTAGAGGCGGGGTTTCACCATGTTAATCAGGCTGGTTTTGAACTCCTGACCTCAGGTGATCCACCTGCCTTGGCCTCCCAAATTGCTGGGATTACAGGCGTGAGCCACCACGCCCAGCCTCTACTTTTTATCCATAAGGAAATCTTTACCTTAGTTGAATAATTGCATCAATCACCAAATCCCCTAAATCCCAAAGGTGAAGATCTCAGCAGTAATCAATATTTCACAAGGATATAGACGTCTTGATATTTGCTATTTCTAGAAATGAAGATTGATGCTATTTTCTTGGGCTGATCCACAACAGAGGTGTACTTGGGTCTCTCTCTCTCTCTCTCTCTCTCTCTCTCTCACACACACACACACACACACACACAAATACCCATTTGAGTGTGCTTTTCTTACGTCAACTCTGAGGATGTTGTCCCTGAAGAAATGAAGAAATATCACCTTTGGATCTATCCTGTGGTCAGTGGTTATGGGGTAGAAGGCATCAAATCCCAGTGGGTCAGTTAATACATCCTCAACTATATTTTATACATGAGTAACTGAGATGAATGAGAACCAGAAAGTCAACGTGCTTCATTTGTTTAGGGGTATCCACAAACAGTAGAACTAGACAGTTAAGCTTTAAGTTCTTGGAAAGATCTCATTCTGAGCCCTATGTTTTTAAATAATGATAGTGATAAATGCTGGGGATTGAGCTTCTAAATCTTTCACATCAGTCAACTAACCCACTGGACCAAGGCCCATTTTAATAGATAGTAAGAGTGGCTTTTCCCTGAAGATCTGCTATGCTTTATAGAGGCTGCTTCCTTTAGTTCTTTCAGCAATCCTGTGAAGTAGATGTGATGATCTAGATGTGATTAATAAAGAAGAAACCTGAGCCTTGAGAGGTAAGATAGCTCACTTTAGTGCACAGAGAAAATAAGCAACAGGGAAGAGATTTGAAATGCCCAGAAACTAACCAATTTGCTTCTGTCTCCTAAAAATAGGACCAGAAAATTTAACTACGAAAGTTCTACCCCAATTCAAAGTGTTTTTAGATTCATTTATTGCCAATGTTGTTGTTTGTTTCTTTGTTTGTTTGAGATGGGGTCTGACTCTGTTGCCCAGGCTGGAGCCTGTAGCACGATCATAGCTCACTGCAGCTTTTATCTCCCTAGGCTCAGGTGATTCTCCTACCTCAGCCTTCCAAGTACCTGGGACTATAGGTGCATGCCACCATACCCAGCCAATTTGTGTATTTTTTGTAGAGATGGGGTTTCACCATGTTGTCCTGGCTAGTCTGAAACTCCTGGGCTCAATGATCTGCCTGCCTCTGCCTCCCAAAGTTCTGGATTACAGGTGTGAGCCACGACGCCCAGCCCTTTGCCAGTGTTAAAGATAATATGGATATATATTCATTTGAGTCTGACTTCAGACAAGAGAATAATTAGAAGATGATTTACAGTTATCAAAGACAGATTTAGTGATTTTACTGATAGTTCCAAAATGCTAATTTTTCTATTGGCAGGCTCTATTTCATTTTTGCTTCATTAATTATACTTCATTTTATTTCTAATGATGCTTTTTGATGTTTCTTCCTAATAATACCATAATTTTTGTGTCTTTTTTTTTTCAGGCTATTCCAGGTATTTCAGAGAAGGAAAAGGCTGGTAAGTTGACATTTTGGTTGTGTTTTCTCACCAATCTATTTTAGAATAAATTTCACCTTAAAATAGGCATTTTATTAAATATATAAAATGTATACATCTCATGAATATCTGGGAAAATGTTGTTTAAAATCTGTAAAAGAAATTTGTTTTGCTCAATATATAAGAAAAATATATGTGGTTTTCTGACATAACGACATTGTGTTACAATAAGATATGTGTTTCTTGGGGTCTTCTTTGTAACTGCAACCATAATTGTTTTCTTAAGTAAAAGAATTAGATGTTGATCAACGTTCTGGGGAATGAATTTGGAAATTAGTTGTTAATAATTACCAAGATTTATTTTTAATCTTCATTACTTAGTAGCCACAGAAAAAGATGTAATTGATGCTTAAAGCTGATGCTATACTATCAAAATTACAGTGATGAAGCAATGTGACTAATTGTATTGAAGAAAAAATTCTAGTGTTTTTCTAATTATAATTATTTAACAGTATTATGGGAAATGGACAAGGACTGATGAGAAATGAAAATATGAAAAATTAGACTTGGATTGGTAGATCTATGTGCTTTTAAAAAATCATACTGTCTTACGTGTTCTGTGTAATAAAAACAAAAACAGATTAAAGGTATATTATCTAACTTGAAGTACATCACTTAGTTTGTAGACATTTGTGATTTTTAAGAAGTATATTAAAAGTTTATAGTCTCATGTTAGAGAAAATATTAAAATTTCAAGTGCCTTTACACTAAAGCATTAGAGTTTGTCTGGCGGGGGTGTTTGCCGTCTATGTCAGTGATCTTATTTTTGCTGCTGGATAGTTTTTACACAGAATTTTCCTAGCTTGTGTCCTTCTGTGAGCTAAACTTTTGTCTCATGTTTAGGCTGTATCTCATTTCTTCACTTCAATAATGTTGAAAAGTATCTCTTCAGAATAGAGGGAAAATATTGAACTGGCATCACATGTCAGCTCAAGAGAAAAATCACACAACATAACAATGTACTAATACCATAAGGATTAATATCAGGTTGGTGCAAAAGCAGTTGTGGTTTTGGCCATTGAAAATAATTGCGGTTTTGGCCATTACTTTGAATGGCCAAACCGCAATTATTTTTTTCACCAATATATTTACCACATATTGAATGGATTTAAAGTGTTAAATCTCCAATATCTTAAATAGCTGTCCCCATGATTCACTGCAATTTAAACAAAGTATATAACAGAACAAAGTTGCCATCCTATTCCACAATGTCAGCAAGTTTTCTCACACCCCAAGAAGAAAATGAGGATGTGAGTTGTTGGCTGGTCAGCGGGGGAAAGAAGGAATGGAAACGCCATGGCTAGAGGAGAGAGGAAGGCAGAGCGTTCTCTTTCTCCTCTTCCAGTTAAATGGCTTCAGTTTGACAGGGAGAAGCTCTTCATTCTGTCAAGCTTCTCGAATATTTTGAAAATATTTTTATTTTTATTTTTATTAGCATTATTATTATTATTATTTTTTGAGATAGAGTCTCACTCTGTTGCCCCAGGCTGGAGCACAGTGCTGTGATCTTGGCTGACTGCAACCTCCACTTCCCAGTTTCAAGTCATTCTCCTGTCTCAGCCTCCTGAGTAGTCGGGATTACATGCCTGCGCCATCACACCCGGCTAACTTTCGTATTTTTAGTAGAGACGGGGTTTCGCCATGTTGGCCAGGCTGGTCTCAGATTCCTGAGCTCTCTGGTGATCTGCCCGCCTCGGCCTCCCAAAGTGCTGAGATTAGAGACATGAGCCACCGCATCAGGCCTGAAAATATTTTTAAAACAAAGAACTAGAGAACATAAATATAATGTAACCACTACTTTTTGTCATAATCCTGGAAATTTTCCGCCTTAAGAACAACATTTTTTTTAATGAAATTAATAGTCCCTCCTTACATAATCTTTTTGAGTCATTTCTATATGGCTGAGGCACACATAAAAGAATCAAGAGATTAAATTTTCAGAGGTTCTATAAAATAACATATATGACCTCTACAGGCCCCAGGCACCTGGATGCCCCATCTCAGACACTTAGCAACTCAGGATGGACTGATTTGAGCAAAACCTGACTTCTGCTCTTTATGAAAATATTAGAATGCCTGGAATTTACTCCAGAATGAATTTTTATTTAGATTTCTGGAGGATATGCTGATATACTTAGGAGAAAATGTAATTTTGTTTGATCATTTAAGTATAAGAAAGAAAGGATCTTTTTTCAAGGCACTCAATTTACCTGTCAAGACAAATGCTCATGTTTGAATATTTTATGAATCATAGTAACAAATATGACAACTCAAAAGAGAATGTGATTTATTTCAAAAGTTTTAAGTACCATAACAGTCTAAGCAATATAATTCTATTTCTAAACTTTATTATTTGAAACATTAAAAATATTTTGAGTGTACTATATACAAATATAAATCTTGCTTCTTTCATGTCTTTATGAATCTCTGTTTGTAAGCTTCCACTAGACAGAGGAATGGCCATGAAGGCAGGAGACCCACTCAATCTTCTCGGGGTTAATTGAACTCTTAAATAGGATTAAGCTTCATACCCACCCCTAAGGCCTGTCTTTTTTTTTTTTTTTTTTGTATCTTTCTAAATGAATGTAGCCTATTGTTCTTTATTAAGAAAGTCTATTTTTAATCTGTGTGACCTCTCATCCAAGCTAACTGGAACCAACTCTACTAGGCTTTGTGAAGCTCTAAATTAAATCATTTGGGCACATTCCATTAATCATCCTTGAATTGCAGTTGTGTGATTGCTCTGTGTGTGCTGTAAGTAACTGTCTTCTATTCTGATCCATGTTTCTATGATAATACAGCTCAGTGGGATCATTTCTGCTGTTTGTCTCCTGCCCTGTGATGACAAAAATCTTCAAAGGGAGGCAAGTTTGAAATAGCCTTTTATGGATTCAGTCATTTCACAAATACTTACTGAACAGCAACATGTTCTAGGCATTATATTAGGTTCTATTGAGAAAGCAGTTATGAATAAGGATGGTCTCTGCCCCATAGGAACTCAAACTCTAGTTGGAGGATATCCCATCAGGCTGGCATCCCTCCTTCTCCTCTTCTCAATTGAGAATTTCTTAATCCTGCTTATTCAAAAAGCTTCCCAAGCAAGGAATCAAATCAAAATATTGTCTTCAGGAAACTCTGGGTGAGAATGTGCCTTCTCAGGATCTGAGACAGAATCCAACCAACTTCTTTTTTAAATAATCAGAACTAATCACACAAGTATCGATATGTATAATTATATCCAATAAATATCATTTTCATCTAACTTCGATCGTGTCGCTAGAGTTTGTATGCTTCAACCTTTTTTGGCACCAGGAACCAGTTTCGCAGAAAACAATTTTTCCGTGGAGTGCAGTGGGGGATGGTTTCAGGATGAAATTGTTCCACCTCAGACCTCAGATCATCATAAGGAGCGCACAGCCTAGATCCCTCACATGTGCAGTTCACAACAGGGTTCATGCTTCTATGAGAATCTAATGCTGCTGCTGATCTCACAGAAGGCAGAGCTCAGACCGTAATGTTTGCTTGCCCACCGTCCATCTCCTGCTGTGTAGCCCGGTTCCTAACAGATCACAGACCGGTACTGGTCCAGGGCCTGGAGGTTGGGGACCCCTGCTCTAAAGAGTGTACCAGTCCTGTTGGAATATCCTCCAGCACATCTGCTTCCTATCTGTATGGCCTTGAGCAAGTCACTTAACTTCCTCATCTCCCTCATTTCCAGAACACAAATCAAGAATCTGCCATGCTGTTGATGTAAGGCAACAATGCTTGGTACAAACTAAGTCCCGAAAAATGGTAGCTGTTTTTTATGATAATTAGTTGGTGCCTACAGGACGAATAGACACTGGCTGCGTCACTGATGTCCTTGTGTGTTCCACAAGTCCTAAAATGCCTCCTCGTGGTACTAACAGCTGAGCAGCTCTCCACGTGGAAGAAGAAAGAGATCACTTTCTCCATGAGTCTTCTGAATGAGTTAATTCAAAGGTTGTCACAGTATAGACAGAGTTGATCACATTTTAACCTCCCTTTAGAGATTTTTTTGGTCTATTAGACTGAAATTCTCTCTCGGAAACAGGTAATATTTGATTTTCAAAAAAAGATTAGTTTCAGAGAAATGTTCATGCTGTGTCCCGTTTTCCTGTGACTCCATTATCCTCCTGTATCCACAGTCCCTGAGGTCATCAGATCCTATCTACCCAGCAAGCCAGCTAGGCGCCTGGGTTCTCCTGCCGCTCCCAGGCTCCTCCACCTTCTGCACATGGTGTGTCAGCACTGCCCTCTCGTCACCCTTGTCCATCCCTCTGGCCACTGCTTTCATGCAGGGCTTCACTTTCCGCTGGACTTTCACAAAAGCATCCAGAACTGGTTTCCCTGACTGAACCTCTCATTACACCAGTCTATTATCTGCACTGTCACCAGAGTTATCTTTGAAAATATATAACCTGATCGTGTCAGTTCCTGTGCCAACAACATTTTATCTGTCTCTTTATTAGCCGTAGAGTAAAATTAAACTGTCATGGCTGGTCATTTGTCCATTCAGGAGTGACCTGTCCATACATAGCCATTTGTTATTCAGTTGCAGTATCATTCATTGGACCGGACACATGTCTGTGTTGCCCTTCAGATCCACCCTCTGCCCTACTTCTCCCTGCCTCTGTGCCCTGGGAGGCCAACCAATGTGAACTAAATCAAAGGACTTCCCTGCTTTCTGTCTTCCCCATTCAGCCATGAGGAGGACGAGAAGCTGTAGCAGGAGACTGGGGGAGGGGGATGGTGGGACAATGAGGTTGGAAAGTTTGTTTTTAAATTTAATTTAGTTTTATTTTATTACGTTCTGCGGTACATGTGCAGGATGTGCAAATTTGTTACATAGGTAAACGTGTGTCATGGTGGTTTGCTGCATCTGTCAACCCATCACCTAGGTATTAAGCCCAGCATGCATTAACTCTTTTCCCTAGTGCTCTTCCCCCACCACACTCCCCAAAAAGGCCCCAGTGAGTGTTGTTCCCTCCCTGTGTCCATGTGTTCTCATCGTTCAGCTCCCACTTATAAGTAAGAACATGCAGTGTTTAGTTTTCTGATCCTGCTTTAGTTTGCTAAAGATAATGGCTTTCAGCTTCGTCCACGTCCCTGCAAAGAACATGATCTCCTTCCTTTTTTTGGCTGCATAGTATTCCATCGTGTATATGTACTGCATTTTCTTTATCCAGTCTGTCATTGATGGGCATTTGGGTTGATTCCGTGTCTTTGCTATTGTGACTAGTGCTGCAATGAACATATGTGTGCATGTATCTTTATAATAGAATGATTTATACTCCTTTGGATACATACCCAGTAAGGGGATTGCTGAGTCAAATGGTATTTCTCGTTCAAAATCTCTGAGGAATGGCCACAGTGTCTTCTCCAGCTTCTGGGAGTCGCTGTTGGCTTCTCTTACTTAGGCTGCCATTTGCACTAAGCTTCCAAATTCTGACAGCCATTCTCTCCTCTGGCCCTGTGGTTTCCCCTTATAAATGGTCCTGTTATTAAACTCCCTTCAATGTACTTAATGTGCATTTGTTTCCCACAAGGAGCCTCACTGATATACCTCCAATATTTTCCATTTTTTCTCTTTCTTCATTTTCTGTGTTGGTTGCTCAAACTGTAACTATCATAGCACCCCTTCTACCTCTCTACTTTCGTGTTCTGCCTAGATCTGTGGCATGTAACTGGCACCTGATGATAGGTGGAGAAAGAGAGAGATAGAGTGAAAGACGGCTTATCCAGGGGAAAAAAAAAAAAAAAAAAAAGATGAGGAGCCCTTTTTTTTTTTTTTTTTTTTTTTTTTTTGAGATGGAGTTTTGCTCCTGTTGCACAGGCTGGAGTGCAATGACACAGTCTCAACTCACTACAACCTCCACCTACTGGATTCAAGTGACTCTCCTGCCTCAGCCTCCCAAGTAACTGGGATTACAGGCGTCCACCACCACACATGGCTAATTTTTTATTTTATTGTATTTTTTTGTATTTTTAGTAGAGACAGGGTTTCACTATGTTGGCCTGGCTGGTGTCGAACATCTGGCCTCGAGTGATCCACCCGCCTTGCCCTCCCAAAGTGCTGGGATTACAAGTGTGAGCCACCACGCCCATCCACATCTTTTTTTTCTTTTTTCTTTTTCAAAGTAAATGAAAATAGTTTCATTAGAGACTTAGAATGTGCTCTGTCTTGGAAAAGTAACACTGCATTTTAGTCACTAAAATGTCACTTTGAGCGTATTTGCGAACTATTAATATGGAGTAACATGAAATCTGTCATTGTAAAATTAAATCAAAGAACACGTCACAAATTTTGTCAGGCTATATGGCAGGCCATGCGAAACAAAGCATTATCATTAGCCAAAAATGGCTTTAGAAAAAATAGTTTCAACTTGTTTTTCATTCAGGGGGTACAAGTGCAGATTTGTTGCATGGGTATATTGTTTGATGCAGAGGTTTGGGGTCCAGCTTTCCCTGTCACTCAAGTAGTGAGCATAGTGCCTAATAAGTTGTTTTTATCCCCCGTCTTGAAAATCCTACTTGCTTCATTAGATCCAACAATAATATCACTTCCTTAAAGACTTATTTCCCAGGCAGAGCTAATCTTAGAGCTTATTCTGTGCTCCTAAAAAGCTACGTCTTTTCTGTTACAGTTTTATTATCTTGCTTAGCTGTGTGTCTTCTTTAGATCACGAACTTTTCTAGGTTAAGAATATTGTCTGTGTGTGTCCTGCAATTAAAATAGCTATTAAAATATAGACATTCTGTAAAATATGTGTTAATCAAGAAATTATAATTATAAAAATGCTCTGGCTACAAACTTACTGACTTAGAATTAATACGATTCTAACGTTTTTTATTTAACCTTCTCCATTACTCCTACTACTCAACACAATGGCCAAATATGTCAGCCAGGTCATGAATTAATGGTACTGTTTGGGGATCTGTGCCACATGAATGTGTAAAGGGGTCCATTGAAAAAGATGACTTAGAGCCCAACTTTGGTTGCTTTCCTTGGTCATTTTTCTCAGAATGTTTATTCTCCTGCCTGGAGGTTGTTTGGTTGGCCATAAAATGTTCAAAATCAAGATAATGAATAACTATAGCCTGAAATTCTTGTGAAAGATAGCTTTCAGAAGCATATACCAGAGTCACGGTCTCTCCAAACTTTGTGTTGTGGTCATAAGACAGAAAATAGAAATCAAACACTTCTTTGTGACAAATGTGTAAGGGAAAAATCAGAATTTTCATAATTTTATTCCAAGCTCCTTATAAACATACTAAATAACAAAGCCTAGACTTGATGCATTTTGGTATTAATTTTCTTGGCTGCTTTTCATCCCTGAGAAAGGATATGCAAATGAACAACAACAACAACAACAAAAAGAACTAAAATGGAAAGACACTTCCCTTTTTTCAGTCTGATCATCATTGCTTGGATCCAGAGAACGATTAATGTGACATATCCACTCTGCGCCATGTTCCCAGATCTACAAATCCAAAGAGATTCGCTGAAAAAATTAAAACAGGACTGCTCTATTTCAGACTTCTCTTTGGAAAGACTCTGCTCTATTTTGTGTCTTCATTTTAGTATGGATCCGATTGGTTTTATTGCTGTCTCTCCCACTAGGCTGTGAACACCTTAAGAACATAATTTTGTTTCCTTCAGTTCAGTACTCCCAATGCCTGGTATTATTATAAAAATCAGCAAATGTTTTGCTCTATTTGCACGATACTCCCAAAGCCAAATTTTGAGTCTTACCTTTCTATTCTAAAGGAAGCTCTTCTTGTAACAGCAAAGCCCCCCAGCTGTTTTATAGGGTTTAGCAAGATGTGAAAATTGTCTTTATCTGGTCAGCCTGGGCCTTGACCAGCACTCCAAATTCTGTATTCTCTTTCACTCTCAGAAAGTGAATTTCATTATTTTTACACTAATGGCTTATAAATACTTGCTCGTATTTTTTTTTTTTAATGTATGAAGGGCTCTGCTTGCCTGCTTCTTTATGAGGAAAGAATGTAGGGTATGCTCACACATAACTTCTCAGTGTTTCTAAAACTTAATGTAAACTAATCCATGAAAAGTTAGCTGTGGTTGACTGGGCTGTGGAAAGAAAACACATTAGCTTTCAGGTATCAAGGAATTTGTGAAAAATATAAGTAATCTATTCTTCAGTGCCAAAGATCTTGAACTCATAGGATTTTTAAAATACAGATACTTTTCCAAATATTTCTTCATTTTCTGTTGGTATTTTTGCTGTTGCTAATTGGGTGAGACAAATCTACTGTATTACCAGAACCAATAGAACATATTTTCTTTTCCTCTCAATTATATTTTAAGCAACACAGGTAGATGATAATTTCTCTTTTAATATGTTCTGATTCAAATGTTTCCTCCCACATTTGAAGTGGTCTTCCCAGGTCTCTGCAGCTGAAAGTGGCACTTCATTGGTATATTTATTATGGCATTTCATGTTTTCTATGATGTATTTCTGTTCATGAATTTTATGCTACATCAGGCCAAGAGCTCCTTGAAGGCAGAAACCTCCCATTTCATTTTTTGTTACCCCACGTGCAATGTGATATCTTGCACAGAGGAGGTGCTCAAGAAATAGTTTTGAATCAATCTGTTTATTTGGCAGATGAAACAACTCACACAAACATTCAGCTAATCTCAGGTCTATCCACGTCCAGGACTTTTCACAATATTTGACGAACTTTTAATTTCTCCTTCCAAAATGTCTGATGCACATTTTACTCCTCCCATTATTTCTTGGAAAGAATGGCTATCAGCGCTTGAAGAGGTGGCTATGAACTGCCAGTATGGGCCAGTAAGAGAGCTTTGCATTTCAGTGCTTTAATTGCCATTGACCTTTATCAGTAGAAAAAATAATTTGTCATTTTCAATCTTCTCTGAAGAAAGATAATTTATGAAAGGGCCCTTTTGTATCTGTTTTACCAAGAAAGCAACTAAGGATCTTCCATTTAGTTCAAAATCTGGCTGGGCATGGTGGTTCACGACTGAGAAGTCCTATAAAGCAACAGTCTCAAACCTAGACAAACACACCCGTAAGTGTATTCCAAGATTTTCCAGGGGCTACACAGACATGGATATTTTATCTGAAATTCTCAAGTTTCAAAGTCACCCTTTCTGAAATTTAATCTGCCCTGAGACTCTCTGAAGCTTGCTACTGCTGGTTTTTCCAACTTTTCTATTACCACCACATTTCCCTTATTTTAAAAACGTAGGCCGGGCGCAGTGGCTCAGGCCTGTAATCCCAGCACTTTGGGAGGCCAAGGTGAGCGAATCACTTGAGGTCAAGACTTCAAGACCAGCCTGGCCAACATGGTGAAACTCCATCTCTACTAAATATACAAAAATTAGCTGGGCGTGATGGTGCACACCTATGATTCCAGCTACTCAGGAGGCTGAGGCACGAGAATTGCTTGAACCTGGGAGGTGGCAGAGGGTGCAGTGAGCCAAGATTGCCCTACTGCACTCCAGCCTGGGCAACAGAATGAGACTCCATCTCCCCCCCACCCCCCCAAAAAAAAAACACTTACCTGTTCATCTCTTAGAAGTCTTCAAATTTTTACCTCTATTGAGTTTCCAGTGCACAGTTTGCAGTTTAATTTTATTAATAATGTGAATATATACACAAATATGTACCCACAAGAAAACTGATTGATCCTAGTTTCTTTGGAGAGGTGCGTTTACTTTGGAAAGTTACATGTAATAAGGTATTACTCTGACCTCACTAAGTATAAAATGACTTACAATTCTGCTGGCATGACTATACTTCTCGTATTGACCCTCCATTGGCTTGAAGCACTTTGATTTGTTTTCTGTAGGCAAGTTCAATATCTCTTTCAATGGATTCCATAGACATTTCTATTATAGAATTAAGACATAACTTTTTAGATGTGTTTTATCAAAGTAGGAACCCTTAAAGAGTTACTAACAACCATAACAAATTCACCAGTGCCCAATAAAAGGTTGGTGCCAATCTTCTTGTCTGCAGGCTGTGCAGAAATCTAATTTAATTCAGGAGAAGTGTGGATCATGAATTTAAGAAACTATTTTGTCCTGACTACTGTAATGAGGTAAAGTTCTCACAGAGTTCTTAAAGTTCTACTTAACTAAAATACTCACTAAAGAGTGCTGATGCACACACAAGTAGGGTATTATATTTGTTTTTAAAATTTCCCAAACACATTTCTGTGACTCACACCTGCTAATGTTATAAACTTCTTGTTAATATAAATGTTAAATCAGTTCTCTTCTGTGGATTTAAGGAAATAGACAAATGGGGACAATAACAGTACAGTTCATCACTTTTTAAAATTTCCCCTTTCTCTTTAAATCTGTGATCCTCTTGAACATATTTATCTAAATACTTTCCCCACTGAGCTGTGATTTCCTAAAAGACATCTTCCCTGCACCTCGGGAATACCAGCCTCTTAACAGATATTTTGGTTGAAGTTTGTGGAATGAATGACTGAACTGATAATAATAACAAGAATTTACTCTGTGCCTGCACTTTTCCAAGCACTTTATAGACGTGAACTCAGTTAATCCCCTAGCGACCCTATGAGGTAGGTGCTATTGTTATCTACATGATACAGGTGAAGAACCTGAGACTCAGAGAGGCTTCCTAATATATCGAAAGTCACACTGTGGCCAAATCAGGATTCAAAGCCAGCAATGCAGACAACAGTGCATGCTCTTAGCCGCTATGCTATATGTCGTGGTTAAATGCCAAGACTTCTCAGGCTGTTGAATAAATTTTTTCCAGAATCCGGCCTTACCCTTCCTTTCCACCCTTATTTTCCATCCTCTTCTAGCACGCACCGTCCGCTGTAACCATGGTAACAACCTCACTTTTCTCCTGAAGTTGCTTCTGCATAACTTGACCTTTGCTCCTCCTGTTTCCCTTCCAGAAATTATCTACCCCATCCCCCAATGACTCATTTGTGTCCTGGCTTCCCAGAGAAGGTGAAGTCTTCTGTGATAACTCCTGCTCACATTAATTTCATACTTTCTGAAATGAGATAACTATGGCACATGGAGTCTGATCTGGTCATTTTTGTACTTGATCATTGATGGACTGTCCTTGTCCTCTGAGTGTTCTATTTATCTCAGCAATGCTTTCCAACAGCTTGTAACCATCTTTTAAAACATCATGTAGCACAGTACGGTGCACCTAAAAGATGCTTATTTCATTCATAATTAGGCTTTATTTTTAGAGCAATTTTAAGTTCACAGCAAAAGTAACCAGAAAGTAAAGTTCAAACTGTATGATATTCTGGTAAAGGCAAACCAAGGAAACGGTCAAAAGATCATTGGCGGTCGGTGGTTTGCGGAGACAGAGAAATGAATGGGCAGAGCACAGGGGGTTTTCCGCATAGCGAAACTATTAGGTATGACACTAAAATATTAATAGTACAGCATTTGTTTTACTCCACAAATCCTTGCTAGAACTAGGCATATCCTGAATGTTCAATACAATTAGAATTTTTCACAATATTGCCCTTTTTGGCTACAGAACTATATTATTTCATAATTCCGTTGGAGCTCAGAGAACATCTTTCGCCCCGTCTCTTTGAGCCTCAGTCATAGAAATCAGTGCCACCGTAGCTTACAGTTTTAAGATTCATGGATTTTCTTTCTCCCCTTGACTACATACATTATCTCCTTTTTAAAATCACTTAATTCATCCTGAACAGGCCATTTGGCTATTTGTTTATTTTTAATTAATTTATTGTTTTAGAGACAGGTTCATGCTCTGTTGCTCAAGCTGGAATGCGGTGGTGCAATCGCGCCTCACTGCAGCCTGGAACTCCTGGGCATAAGCAATCTTCCTGCCTCAGCCTCCCCGGTCAGTGGGACTACAGGCATGCACCACCATCACCGACTAATTTTAAAAAAAAAAATGTTTTTTAATGTAGAGACAGGATCTCACCATGTTGCCCAGGCTGCTCTCAAACTTCTGGCTCCAAGAGAGATCCTCCCACCTCAGCCTCTCAAAGTGCTGGGATTACAGGTGTAAGACACCATGACTGGCCTGCAATTTGGTTTTTAATTTGCAATAGAATTTGTTTGGGTCACGTGCTGCTGCCCTTAACAATTTTATATTTTCAACAGACTATATCCACATCCCCTCATGTTTAAATAAACATTTGTTTATTTAAAAAGGAATATAAAAACAAAAAAAATGAGTAACACAATTGATGCATTTTTTTAAATAAAGACTCTTAAATTAAGAGAAGAAAATGTCAGAATTCTGTTAGACTTAACCTGAATTCTATCATTTAGCATTTTTCTATTTAAAAAAATATACTTGTATGTAGGGCGTGGGGAGCACGTGCATTTTTTTTTTTAATTATTATTTCTAAGGCCTCTGATGGCTGCATCCCAGCTGCAATGATGAACACAATAGCGTCCATCTATGCAAAACAAAGATCAGCCAGGTTACCCAAAGGGGGACATTAACGCCTTCTTATTTTATGACTTTAGCAAAGTGAAGAGCTGGCTTATTATATCCAGAAAACTTTATTTTGTAATATTTTTGAACACCAAAACTTAGGGCCTTAAAAAAGAATGACCTGGGTCTAACTTGTGACCTTGACTCTAAGTTGGTACTCATCGTTCCACAGCCAATCAGGAGCCATTCTCCCAGATGGTCCACGACAATAGAACATAAACAGAGCAGTGACCACTCATCCCCACGTGTAGGAAGCGGCCTGGCCTTTCTATGATGTGGACAAGAGATCCGTGGGGTGGAGACACATTCAAAATGTCTTTCCAAAAGGAGATACTCCAACACGCATACAAATACCTTCAGGCATTCCAACAGCATTCCCATTTATAATGAAAGCCAGCTTAAAAAACAAAAAAACAAAAAAAACCAAAAAACTGCAGGTCACAAATATCAAGACATTTTCCTGAAGAAAACAAAATGTAAAATTTCAGCAAAGTTAGCAAAGTTGGTTTAATTAGATTACAGACAGAAGATAGAAAAAAAAAGAAACCATTGCATTATTTGTTTGTCTGTTTCCTGCTAGAACCTGAGTGAGGCAAAATAACAGCACTAATGTGTAGAAAGAATTCCACATCTGGAAAACCTTTGCTTCGTCTATGGTAGCTTTTCAGCATCTTGCTCTGTGTCTATTATTTCCCATGACTTCAGCTTACCTTGCTTTTGTTTTCTTTAGTGAAATTATTTAACCCTTAGGGGTTTTAGGCTTGGTCTGGTTTGGTTGGTTTGGTTTGTATGGGAAAGGGAAATACTACATATTTTTGTGATTTTCTAGAATTTACCTTATTTATATATATTACTGTCTATGTCACTTACACTTTATTTATATTTATTACTGTCCATGTCAGTATACTGTGTATTTACTATATTATATAAGTGACATGGACAGTAATGAGTATAAATATCTGATCAATTATATGGAATTATATTTTAGAAATACTTTAAGTGGATAGTGCTTTGATTTTCGTTTTAATAGCTCTAATATTGGTCTTTCTCTTCCCATTGAAGAGTTTTATTTTGTTCATCGCAAATCACAGAAGTTAATATCACGGAGCAGATAGAAATAAATTTACATATTAGTATCACAGTACTCACTGAAATCATATGTAATTAACAAAAAATGTTTACTATCCAAACATGATCTCACTGAATTCTCTACTATAAGCCTTAAGTAAGTTACATGGCATTGATATTTGAGTTTTCTTTTCCTCTGTCTTTACACCTTCTCTTGGGAGTCTCACCCAACTAAAGATATGTCCGCACATGGCAGGGTGCAGCGGCTCATGCCTGTAATCCCAGTACTTTGGGAGGCTGAGGTAGGCGGATCACTTAAGGCCAGGAGTTCAAGACCAGCCTGGCCCACATGGTGAAAACCTGTCTCTACTAAAAATACAAAAATGAGCCAGGTGTGGTGGTGCATACTTGTAATCGCAGCTACTTGGGAGGCTGAGGCAGGAGAATCCTTGAACCTGGGAGGCAGAGGTTGCAGTGAGCTGAGATCACACCATTGCACTCCAACCTGGGCAGTAAGAATGAAACTCCATCTCAAAGAAAAAAAGATATGTCTGCACAGTTTCCAGCTCTGGCCCAAGCTACACATCTCATTCCAGTTGCCCCCTAGTGCCATCACAGGAATGCTCACATTCTCCACAACCTGCACTTTCCACCTCAGCGTTTTTGCTAATATTGTTACCTTTTCCTGAAATTTCCTTTTATATCATCTCCAGATGTCCATATTTACTTTGTCTTTGAAGATTTCCAGGATATCCACTATTCAGCAATCGGCACTTTTTCCCAAAACACTCCAGTACTATATCTGAACTTCTTATAAGGCTGATATCCTTTCATGCCCTTTATTATTACTGTTAAGACTTTTTTTCCATATTATATAATAAAAACCATGTGTGACTTATCTTTGCATTTCTTGCACATAAAGGACATTCAATCATTTTTTTCAAAAATTAAAAAATTGAAAGAAACGAAAATGGCATTTTTAATTAAGAAAAACAGCATACCCTTTAATGCGCCGTTTGCTAAAGTGTGCCTCATGATTTTCAGGAATGCTTGTTTAAAAATTCAGATTCCTGGATACCTCCAGGCCTGCTGAACCAAAATCGCTTAGGCTCAATAACCATAAACGTTAACATACTCTCCAGGGAGTGTTCTTCTTGTGAACACTAAGTTTGAAAACCACTGGTTAATATCAGTGGAAATTTCCCATCTATTACTCTTCCTCTACATGCATTTCATTTCCATTGGTACTTCAAAGTCTGTACAGCAAAACAACATCTTAAGGTTTAAGACAGATTATCATAGCACTGAATGACAACCAAAAAGTCAGTCACATTTTGTTATAAATATAACCAAAACTATTTTTGAATATGTATTATTGCCATACAATGCACTAGGCTCACAAAACTATTGAAGACACCACCTATACAGAACTTATAGTCAAGGTAAAAGAAAAGACACAAAAATATGAAGTGTATTGAACAAGCAAAATAATAAAAGATACCCAAAGTGTCATATGGTTGCACATATTTGCACATGCTGCCTACTCATTATCCAGTCTTCCAAGGACAACAACCTTTTAAGGTAATGAAAATAATTCCATATGCATACATGGCAAGGAGAGAAAAAGAGGATGGGGCTGTGCAATGAGAAGCTGGGCGTCACACTACTCACATTCAGTGAGTAGATGTTCATTGGAACAAGGTTCTTATTTTATTTACAACTTTCTCTAGAATTGTACACCCTCTTCTCCTCCCCCAGGGCTAAATTTTGTTCACATCTTGGAATAGCCTAGCAAGTGTTACCAAGCACCCACATAAAAGGAATTTGTGTCTGGTCACAGTGGCTCATGCCTGTAATACCAACAATTTGGGAAGCCAAGGCAGGAGGATTGCTTGAGGCCAGGAGTTCAAAGCCAGCTTGGGCAACATAGTGAGACCGTGTCTCTACAAAAAAAAATATTTGAGCAATTAGCCAGGCATGGTGACACCTGTCTATAATCCCAGCTACTCAGGAGGCTGACGTAGGAGGATCGCTTGAGGCCATGAGTTTGATACCTGCCTGGGCAAAATAGAGACTCCAACTCTAAAAAAAAAAAAAAAATTAGCCAGGTGCAAAGGCACATGCCTGTGGTCCTAGCTACTCTGGAGGCTGAGGCAGGAGGATGGCTTGAACTCAGGAGTTGGAGCTATGATCGCACCCCTGCAGGCCAGCCTGGGTGACAGAACGAAACAATGTCTCTACATATTAATAATAAAAGGAATTCTAACTCTATGAGATGGAGGGTATTTGGGGGTGAAGGAATTATAGAACACTGTGGAGTGGTAGCCCTGGGAAGCCAGATGTTAGGAGCACTGAATGCCTTAGGAAAAAGGAGCAGGTCACAGGAGTGAAGGTGGTCAGAGAATGAAAGTGAAGAATGATGACACACACAGCACCTAATTTGCAGTTTTGTAGTTCCTAAAAATGGCCCAAGTAACACTGCAAAAATCACTGCCATATAAAAGGCCATATATAAACTGCCATATAAAAACTGATACAAACTTTAGTTAAGTCCACAACCTTTAGCTTCCCCTAAGTGAAACCTATGATCCCTACGCTGGGTTAATACAAGTCCTTCCAAATGTCAGCCCATACAAGTCTCTTCCCTACCCACTTCTTACTTCTTCTTTCCTCCCCTAGAAAGTTGCAGGCCAGCAACAAAGGGGGAAAGGGACAGGAACTAGTGATGTTGATAGGGGCCGCCTCTCCTGTTTAGTTGTCTCAGAATCTCCTTATTCTAGACCTTGATGGCACATCCTTTGAGGATGCTGATAGCCTGCTGAGCTAGATAAGCAGTAACAGCTAAGTGGTAAGATACTCAAGAGTCTCTGGACATTTAGCTGAGGGGGGAATGAAAGCATTGAAATACTGGAAAGGAAGATCTGAGGCATTTCTAGGCAAGGAAAATAGTGTTGGCAGAATTAAAAGACTGGGAAATGCACGAGGCACAGTGATGCAATTGAGTAGCCCAGCCAGCTGGAGCCTAGAGTTTGTGTTTGGAAGGAGAGAAGATTGGAAAAATGGGATGGGTCCAGACTCCAACAGGCCTCAAAGAGTGATTATAATTTTTACAAAGAATACTAATTCTTATTAATCAGTTGCATCACCCCATCTGCAAAGATCTAGACGTCCTTATTCTTAATTCTGTATTAAAGGAAAAAAACCAGTTATTTTTAAATGATATACTGTAATACCAGAAACTCTTTCGATAACAACTACGATCACTATTGATAACAAAATTTTAATAGGTATACATTTCATAGGATTTAGTGGCTAGGTTAGAAGAAAAGTAAAGTATTTTGAGGTAGGCTTTTGGTTTTGGGGATATACTTTTAAAAATTGAACTCTGATTTATTACAATTCAACCATTGCTCATGATAATAAATAACAAGTGACACCATTGTTATAAAAATAACATATGAATTTTTTTAAAAACTAAGAAAATAGCTGTTTCTAAAGATCTCCAATTTTCCAACTGATTTCAGAGCAAATATTCTCCTAAGAAATGCTATTTCCTTAAAAAAAAAAAAAAAAAAAGCTAGATAAAAGGAAACTCTACCTTATAATCATTATATTTTACACTTAATTGGCAAAATTGCCTGTTTTATTTCCTGTCTCCATGTATCCTTTGTTTTTCTTTGAATATTTCACTTTTCAATATTCTTGCATCATTGGCAATCTAGTCTTCATGCCAGATGTGAACCACTCATTGTGCACAAAATTCCAAAGGCAAAAATACCTCTGTTTCCTTTGGAGGTTTGTTTTTCAATTTCCAATTGGAATATTAACGATGCTTACTACTGCTGCTTTTCCATGTATATAACAAATAATGAGAGATGTACAAATACCAACAAGGGTTTAATTCAGAGGCTGATTTTAAAACTTCACAAAACAGGGCCCTTTTCTCTCCATCTAGAGCTACTCTTATATTTTATACTTACACTTCAGAGCAGGGTTTTCCAAACATATTTATGGTGATTTATTTCTTTAACCCATACCATTTTAAAATATAATGAAAATAAAGTATTAGAAAAAAAATTGGAAAAGAAAACATAAAATAGAAGCCAAAGTTTTTTTATCATTAGATTCAACATACATAAAATTAAGAAGGTTCTGAATGTTTACTTTCCATTTCTGTGCTCATCTCTGACCATCTGTCTGGACCCTGACCAGCCATTCATTGAATTGGCCACACCTTGATTAGTTTCAAAGGCCAGAAAGCCCAAGCCAGTAAGAAGTGGCAGGGAAAGTTAGAGTCAGAGTTTCCCAACTCTTTAGTTGAAGACATTAGGAAATCAATGAAGGCATCAGGTTTCTTTGATTCCCACCACATTTCTTAAATTTATTAACAAGAGTCCCCTGACACATATACACACAAAGGAATCTGTACAAAAGAAGCATTTGCTAAAAATCTCCATGGTCTTTCACCATCTGCATTTGTGCTTCAGTCTCTAGGGTGCTCAACCTTCACCTCAGATCCCCTCTTTCCTGTGAAGTTTGCAGACTGTCATCTCCTGTACAGTTTCAACTCATGCAAACACATCGTGAGGTTCCATCTCCCACAATTCTATGTTTCCTTTTATCAAAGGCTTTCTTTTTTTCCTTCTTCTCCTCACTTGTCTTTCTTTAGCATTTTGTACGCCAATCAAAAGAATAAGAGTTTCACTTTTTCATGTGTTTTTTTTCTATTTTTTTCCTATTTCAAAATATTTAAGAAAAGGTTTTTGGCTATCAGAGAGACTGTGAAAATTTACATTCTTTTGCTGCTAATATTAGCAAAATGCCTGTTCACTTTAATAAGTATTTTTTCTGGTTGCATTCTGCGCCTTGAAAAGGAATATATATCCATACAAACAACATATTCTCATATAATAATGCAATACAATAGAAACATCATTATTGAGTTGACATGTTTTTATACTTTTATAATGAATGGATACTAATAATGATTCAATATAAAATAACTCTTTCATGAAACCATTAAAATAAATTTTACTATTGACATTCAAACTACTTTATTATAATAAAATCTAATCCAATTAACACAGCACTGGGTATATCATATTGATATACACACACTCCAAGTCAGTGATTATTTCTTAAACAGCAATTTTTTTCTCTGGTGATAGAAAAACCACCTCCTCTTCACCTCCCTGTGAAGTTATATATCTAATTTTCAGAGATTGAGGGTTCTGATGGTTTGCTTTGGTTAGAGAATTTTTGTCAATATCAAAGTTTGAACACTAAGCTTCTATTACCCAATTCTATCACTTCTATATGTTCTGTGAAATGCTTATTTATAAATCCATTGATTTTTCAATTGGATTGTTTCTATTTTGCTTTTTGATTTACAGAAGTGCTTTATTTGTTATAGATAATAACACTGTATTGCATACTTATGATGCAAATATTTCCCCAATTTATCACTTTGCTTTTCGTCATCACCCCTAAAAATTCTCTCATGTACCAAGTAGTTAATCTCATCCCACATTCACCCCATTCCCAGCCTCTGGCAAGCACTGAGCTGATCTCTGTCACCATAACTTTGCCTTTTGTAGAATTATCTATAAGTGGAAAAAGGCATTTGTACAAATGTATATTTTTATATATCTTTAGTAATTCCTAGGAGTGGAATTCATTGGTAAGGTACATTTAACTTTATAAGAAACTTCCAAGCTGTTTCCGAATTGCTTAAACAATTTCACATTCCCACCAGCAATCTGTAAGAACTCCTGCTGCTCTACATTCTCTCCAACACTTAGTATGGTCAGTCTTTTTAATTTTAGTATGTAATAATATCTCAACTGGCTTTAATTTGCATTTCTCTAATGATTTATGACATTGGGCATCTTTTCATGTACTTATTGGCCATTCATATATCTTCTTTTGTGATGTATCAGTTTAAACCTTTTCCCATTTGTTAAAATGTGGTTGGAAGATGATCCAAAAACTTCTACAAGTCTTACAGTTTTACTCCTACAGTTAGGTCTCTGGTCTATGTTCCATTTAGAGCTCATGTTTGTTTCAGGTGTGAGGTAAAGCTCAAGATTCCTTTTTTCCATATGGTTATCCAACTGCCCCAGCACCCCAGTTGTTGATAACCTATTTCAGCTAGATTATCTCCCCTCCATTAGCTAACTTTAGCACCATATAGTACGGATCTATTTCTGGAATCTTTGTTCTGTTCCTTTAGTCTATATTTCTATTGTTAAATCAATACCACCCTGTCTTGATTACTGTAGCTTTTGGAATCAGGTAGTGTAAATCCTCCAACATCACTCCACTTTCAAAATTATTTTGGCTCCTTTAGGTCTTTTGTATTTCCATATAAATTAGAATCAACTTGTCAGTTAAACAAACAGACAAAAAATCTGCTGGAATTTTTATTGGTTTTGTGTTGAATTTATAGTTTGGAAGAATTAACAACCTAGCAATATTGTCTTCAAATGCATAAATGGTAAATCTCTATGTATGTATATCTTCTTCAATTTCTTAGCAATATTTTGTAGTTTTCAGTGTACAAATTTTTGTACAAATATTTTATTAAATGTATCTTTAAGTATTTCATATTTTTAATCATGCATGGTATTTTCTTGTTTAACTATGAAATGTTCATTTCCAGTATATGAAAATATAATTGATTTTGTATATTAATCTTCAATCCTGTGATCTTGCTAAACTCACTTTTTACTTTTAGTTGATCTGACTAGAGATTAAGCAATCGCACTGATCTCTTCAAAGAACCAGCTTTTGTTCTTCTAAACTGTTTGTTGGTTTTTAATTTCAGGGCTTTCTGTTATCCATTTATTTATTTATTTACTTACTTATTTATTTTTGAGATGGAATCTTGCTCTGTCACCCAGGCTGGAGTGCAATGGAACGATCTCAGCTCACTGCAACCTCTGCCTCCCGGGTTCAAGCAATTCTCCTGCCTCAGCCTTCTGAGTAGCTGGGATTACAGGCACCCGCCACCACACCCAGCTAATTTTTGTATTTTTAGTAGAGACGGGGTTTCACCGTGTTGATCAGGCTGGTCTCAAACTCCTGACCTCAGGTGATCTACCTGCCTTGGCCTCCCAAAGTGCTGGGATTACAGGTGTGAGCCACTGCACCGGGCCATTATCTTTATTATTTTTTTCTTTCTTCTGCTATCAGGTCCAAAGTAGTCTTTATTTTAGGACTAATTTAGCCCCGCTGCTGAGGCATGACTCTTCTGGGGATTATACCTAATGCTCCGTATTTCCTGAGGTCTCTTCATACTCACTGGTAGGAACACAAACTAATGCCAGCTTTGTGTGTGCTCCAGGAAGTGACTGTACTTCCAATGGACTGGAAGTGACTCTAGTCCACTGATTTCCAGGGCTTCTTTCCTAGCCTTGGAGAGTTCCTTCTCATGCTGGTGTCTATCCATATTCAGCCAAAGGCTTGGGAAGACCCCTCTGCAGATCTCACTCTTTGTTCTGCTCCGTCTTCTTTGATACTCTGCCCTACAAATTCTAGCTGCCTCCATTCCCCTAAACGCTGATCTCTGTCACCTTAACACTGCTAGGCCATGCTGAGTGGCTTATATCCGTAATCCCAACACTTTGGGAGGCTGAGGCAGGAGAATTGTTTGGGCCCATGAGTTTGAGCCACGCTGGACAATACAGGGAGTTCTGATCTCTACAAAACATTAAAAAATTAGCCAGGCAGAGTGGTGTGCACCTGTAGTCCTGGCTACTCAGGAGGCTGCAGTGAGAGGATTGCTTGAGCCCGGAATGCAGAAGTTGCAGTGAGCCGAGATCGCACCACTACACTCCTGCCTGGGCAACAGAGTGAGACCTTGTCCCAAAAAAGAGAAGAAAAGAAAAAGAACTGCCAGGTTATGTTTGGTTTACCCCAAATTGCCCATATGCAGAGTTGGTATCAGAACAATGGTCAGGCTTATCTATTTTTTTAAATCCTTCTCTCAGAGATTACAGTACTTCACAGTGTATTGTATACTTTCTGAAAAAAAAAAAGTTTTTTTTATTATTTTTATTTTTCTTTCTTGTGTGTGTGTGTGTGTGTGTGTGTGTTTCAGTAGGATCCCTTCATACACAGAAGTCGACCTGCAAATACCTTTTTACGGAAACATTCAAGCTAGTTGATATTGCAATGTTTTGAGTCCTATCACAATATATAACATTTATTAATACTATGGTCAAAAAAGTATAATCAACAAGTTACGTTAACATAGAGAAATATTTGGGTTCCTGTTTGGTCTGATTTTTACATCATCCCTGAATGTATATGCCTGAGTATATCATGTAGCCATTATCTAAAACTGCTTTTCATTTTATTGTTAGTGTAAGTGTGTTATTTGAGATCGTTGCTAATTGTTATAATCCAAAAGTAACAACATCTGTCATTCTTTATGGACATTTGTGGCAATTACTGTATATGAAGGTAAAATAATATGTGAGTTTTTTGGGGTTTTTTTTCTCGGAAGGAAGTCTTCTAATTTAGAAACAGCAAGGGGTTAATATTTGTATTTCAATCTCGACAAAAAGATACATGAAACAGTAAGTATTAATTTCAATAACCACAATTTAAAAGCAATTCAAGTAATCATAATATACTTTAAATAGGAGAGAGCAGAGAAATGATAACTCCTGTTCTATGCTGTAATGCTAGGCTTCTTTACTAACACACTGTAATTTTACATGGTGAAAAATGAAAGGATAAAAGAAAGAATAAAAATATGATATGAATACAATAAAATGAAGAACAAAATAAAGGAAATTATTTCCCCCTGAAGTTTTAACTGTATCTAAAATTATTTTACTATTAGATATTCGGTTCTTGCTAAGGTAATATAAGTTATAGACTTTTTTGCATTATTTTTGATGTACCATTATTGTTTATTTTTCTATAGAAATTGCAAATGCTTAACCTTTTGAAATTACAACATAAAAGAAAACCTGAAATCATGACATAGAAAAAAAGTTCTGAAGGCATCTCTACATCCTCTTTCTTTTTTCCAGTATGTTTTATTTCCTGCCTCTCTGTTAAATATTTTCACATTGAAAACTATGGTCAACTACAGAGAGTGGAAAAGAAATGATCAAGAGAGGATTAAATCCAAAGAAACAGCTCCAGAGAAAGATGTTCAAAGCAACTTGAAAATAGCTTAAGGAAAGCATTAAAATGGCCAATTATATATACTAATAGCTAGAATTCTGCTGAGGTATTTTTCTGAAGTGGAATGAGACCATCTAGCCCAGTAGAGTTGTTTAAACTTTTCACTCCACTCTAACAGGAGGGACAAGTCCCCACCCTATGTAATTCTGATATCCTCTTCTCCCACCCTCGAATCTCAACCAGAATAAATGATCTAGTCAATACCCTCATTAGCAAATGAGAAAATAAAATGCTGTCCTAAGATCACAAAGCTGTCTGGCAAGGAGCAGAATTGAAATCAAGTCCTCTTTTCCACAGGCAAGGTGACTTTTCATAGCCCAGGTAGAGATCTTTGCTTCAGAAAGCATAGTTACTGAAATTCAGCAGTCAAAAGGAAATAAGATATTGTTACATGACTCAAGAAGAAAAGGAAGTCCTCTCTTCCCTAACATTCACTTCTTGTTTTATTGCAGCCTTTCCCCTTATAGATATATTCAACACTGTGCCCTCCAACAAGTTGATTTTACTCTGACAGATAGTGTGATTTTGGTATATATCAGAAGTTGTAGAGCAAGTCTCTGAACCTTGATCGCCAGTCCTGTCAGTAAAGCTTTCTCAGCATAGAACCGCAATGTATACATTTATTTATGTATAACTTATATCTATAAATCATGGTACTTATGTGCTTTGTACATTATACAAAATGGAAATATTTAAAGAACACTATGTGTACATACAGATATAGATTCCAAGATTTTCTCCCTGCCTTCCAAGAATAATTTTGTTTGCCCCCAGGTCAGAAATAATCAATTTGAAGAAAATCATCATTGTAGTTTGTTGGTCTATCAAACATCAATATGCACCTAATAGTGCAAGCCACCTTGATTTGAGCCCTTTGGTCAAGAATATTTAATAGAGCTTACACAAAGAAGATTCTCAACCAAATTCAGTGGAATTCTTAGGGTTCCAAATGTAGAAGCAGATTAACAAGTAAAATTTCCAGTTGTCAGAGCAAATGCACTAAAGATGATTATATTATCTAAACATTTCAAAACGAAAGCGGTCCTCCACAACATGTAACCTACCTGCTAGATGCCAGTTATCACAATGAACAGAAACCATTTAGACATCCTTCAGAGTTACAGAGGCTTCATTCTACGAATACTCCTTGTCATGGACTATTGGATACCTACACAGTGGAGAACATCTTCTGTGGAGTTACAGCATTTTAGGCAGATATATTATGCTGGGGTAGGCACTGCCATTCACTAAGCCTGCCATCCTATTTCAGGGGCTGGATCACTCACAAGACTTAACCAATGGGGTTATAATCATTTTCTTTCTATGCCAAAGACCCGGATCCAAACATGGTATTAACTCTGAATAAGCTTTTCATTTCCCATCATTATTCACATTCTTTTGAAAGGATCTTCCAGCAGTTTAGGTAGTCCTAAATGTTCTTCTCATTGGTCCAAAGAAGGGTTAAATGAGTTTCATCAGCAACAGTGGCCATAAGACCAAAGTGGATTTATGTTACACAAGCTTGGTAAAGAAGGGTCCCTAACATTAAATCAGAGAAGATGGAACCTAGAAACACTATAAAATTAAAAATTTTGTTTGCAGCAAGATAAAATGTATGAATCAGGCAAAATTAAATTAAATTAGTAATACATTACCAAAGCAGGATGATTTTTTTATATGGAAAATGTTAGGGACTTACTTAAACCAGAATCTCTAGCTTAGGATACAAACTAGAACCTCTGCTCTCCAGGGATCTGGAAGAGTTTACACAGCTTTCCTGGTCAAACAGCATCTCCACCAATGGCTGAAACTAATCCTTTATCACAGAAATAAGAAACTGCAAACCTATCAAAGCATAACGTCGTTATTCTCTTTTTTTTTTTTTTTTTTTTTTTTTTCTTGAGACGGAGTCTCACTCTGTCGCCCAGGCCGGAGTGCAGTGGCGCAATCTCAGCTCACTGCAAGCTCCACCTCTGGGTTCACTCCATTCTGCCTCAGCCTCCCGAGTAGCTGGGACTACAGGTCCCACCACGCCCGGCTAATGTTCTGTATTTTTAGTAGAGACGGGGTTTCACTGTGTTAGCCAGGATGGTCTCAATCTCCTGACCTCGTGATCCACCCGCCTCTGCCTCCCAAAGTGCTGGGATTACAGGCGTGAGCCACTGCATATGGCTGATTCTCATTTTTCTTATGATTCCCAGTGGGATCTTGAAAAATCAATGAACTCCTCATATTCCTACTTGTTCTACCTATGAAGCTGAGACAACACTAATTATCACAAACTAGTCTCACCTCTCAGTGTCACAGAAAACTGGGATAGTTTGAAGTTTGTGGAAATACAACTTGAGGAATTATTGTATAAGTGGCAGATTCTAGGCAGCACCTTTTCTGTGTGTAGCATTTCTAGTGGCCTCCAAAGCAAGCAAAATGTAAGAATAATTTAAAATTGGTTGTGTATTAGAATATCTTTACACCATACACATAAAATATAGCTCAGATTCATCCATAAGGGGTTGAAATACCCTCACAGTGAAATTTGGACTTAACGAGTTGCCAGAAATGAGAGACCCAAGTTGCCAGCTCTACACTGGCCTATGGTAAAACCTATAATTAAAGTTTGCCTTGCTCAACAATGCTTAACTGAACTTCCCCTCCTGAAATACTCTGCCAATGAAACTTACATTTATGCCATGAGGTTTCCTTTGAAAAAGACAAACAAAACATAAAAACCTCTTAGATAGGTGAGGGCTGTGGGTCATTCTACCTAATGCAACTTGCACTAGGAATAGGCAGATGTTTCTAACACCGACTGAGATGAGCTTCACTGAAGAACTTTGAGTACTGTCCTAGAGAAAGTGTGTTGCTAAGAGGAGGAGGATTGTTTTGTAACACTTTGGAGATTAGACCTGAGTGCTCTATTGTTAAACAGTGTGTGTTGAACTAGGCCTTGGTTCTCTTGGCTCATTGCCCTTGAATTTCCATAGTCGGGATCACCTCAAATGCATCTGCAGACTCAGGATTCTGCCACACCCTAGGTCCTGTTGGTTATTTTATTTTGACTAAGATTAAAGAGCATTAGCTCATAGCTTGGTATCGACTGAACCTAGATAACACTAATGGGTCACTATCATTACTATCGTCGTTAATTTAAGACCAACCAAGTTGATTAGGAAGCTAATGAGTTTTTGAGGTAGACAGCTCCGGGCATGAATCCTGGATCTGCCACTTACTATCTAACCTTTTTCACATTTTTTCTAAGCTTCAAGTTTCCTCATCTCTAAAAAACTGATAATAATACCTATACTGGATCTCTGATAACTTGCTAATTTTCCTATACAATACTAAAAGCATTTATCATACGTTATAGGGACTTAATGAATGCTTATTTCCCTTTACTGCTCCCCTTCCTTTCTGTGTTTAGGTATAGAAAAGCTTCCTATCATTATAGTCAGTCACTTTGCATGACTCAAACAACCAGCTGTTGATCATGCTGGGAGCGATTGTGTGTCCCTAACTTTATCATCAATCTAGATTGGAAATTCAGGCGAGGTCAGTGCCTAGGAGGAGTTAGGAATCCCGGCTGTATTTTCCTCTGTGTTCCTATAACATTTTGCGTAACACTTTGAACATGCTTCTATCTTGAAACGTATCACATTATTTTGGAACTATTTTTGGTCAATGTGATATTTCCTCCTTGAAGACAGAGTTGAGGTCTTATTCGTCCTAAAGTTCCGCAGGCCTAAAACAGCATCTGGTGAAGGGCACTACCCATGCCATGTGTACTTCATGTCATTCCTCTGCAAAACGGGTCCAGATGACACGATTCGATGTGCTTCAAGGTGTTCAGATCTCTTTGCAAGAGAAACACACACAAACTTTGGGGACATTGTTTTAAAATAGAACCAGGTTATGGCAATCATATTCTCTGAAAATCTTTAATAGAGGATTTTCATTTGGAATTGGCCCCTCCAGGCACAGAGGTCTATATACTTCAGCAGTTAGCATGCATTTCCTCCTAATCTATGCCCCGTCCAATGATAAGGCAAAGACGTGGATATCTACCATGAAGTACATTCTCAATGGGGGACATTCATGAGCTTTAACAGTTTGGGAACAACACAGTTTAGGACATATGGGTTATTAATAAGCACTGGTACTAATGTTAGTTGTAATTCATGAGCACAATCTCAGTATTTTCATAATCATCCTTTGTATAATTAACTTGTCAAAGATATATGGTGAAAATAATGCATGTAGCCGGGCGCGGTGGCTCACGCCTGTAATCCCAGCACTTTGGGAGGCCGAGACGGGCGGATCACGAGGTCAGGAGATCGAGACCATCCTGGCTAACACGGTGAAACCCCGTCTCTACTAAAAAATACAAAAAAACTAGCCGGGCGAGGTGGCCGGCGCCTATAGTCCCAGCTACTCGGGAGGCTGAGGCAGGAGAATGGCGTGAACCCGGGAGGCGGAGCTTGCAGTGAGCTGAGATCCGGCCACCGCACTCCAGCCTGGGTGACAGAGCGAGACTCCGTCTCAAAAAAAAAAAAAAAAAAAAAAAAAAAAAAAAAAAAAAAAAAAGAAAATAATGCATGTTGTAGAAATTAGAAGACTCAGGAGATCAGTGTGGGTTGAAAATGACTGTGTGTGTAAAAATAATTACAGTAATAATTAGCATTTGCATGGCTTCTTGCAATTTACAAAGTGTTTTTACAACATTATCTCATCTTGCAAAGGTTATGAACTGGCCTTTAGATGCTATCTTATGCCAATATTAAGCTTCCCTGCCAAACCTTGTGCATTATAAGGTAGGATTTGGTAGACAGGAAGAAAAGAGGATTAATAATGCATTTAAAAGGCAAAAACTCTGCCAAATTTATTGGCGTAGAAATAGATTTATTTGGTATTTTAGAAACTAAGGTGCGTATCTTGTAAAAGAAGCAGTTGTCTCATATTTTGATTTCACAATGCTGGGCACTTTTTTTTACATTTTGGAGGGTGAGTTTTTGATGTGCAATTGTAATGAGGAAGTTCACTTACTTGGAACTAGAAGATTCATACAATCGGGATATTTGAAACTTTTTAAGGGGCAAAACCTAGAGTGACTTGATTAAACCAATGTAAGTAGAAGTACGGTTAGAGAGAAAATGTGAGGAGCTGATCAATATTTTGTTTAAAACTCCAGCGTCCATTTCTTTATTTTATTTATTTTAGAGGCAGGATCTTGCTCTGTCCCCCAGGCTGGAGTGCAGTGGGGGTGACCATGGGTCACTGCAGCCTGGAACTCCTGGGCTCAAGCGATTTTTCCCTCTCAGCCTCCCAAGTAGCTGGGACTACAGGTGCATGCCACCACACCGGCCTAATTTCTTGTAGGGGTGGGGTCTTGTTTGTTGCCCAAGCTGTTCTCAAGCTCCTGGCCTCAAGTGATCCTCCAGCCTCAGCCTTTCCAGGTGCTGGGATTACAGGCGTGAGCCACAGTGACTGGCCTCTCAGGTCTCCATTTCTTAGAGAGAATCCAGATTGACCTGTAAAATGCTTCTTCCAGCCATATCTTCCTTCCCACAACCACAACTAAAGGTTGAACTTCCTATCTCATCAACCGCCTAATCTAAAACCATGAGTTAATGAGATAAAAAATGAGTTACTAAAATGCAAATGTTCTTGAGAATCAACCTTGAAAGTTAAAGACAAGGCCACCTGCCAGCCCCACCCTCCGACCTCCCCTGCTCGCTTGCCTCCGGCGCTGCGTTTCCCTTTGAAAACGCGAGGTCACCTGGACTGCCCCTGAAGGGGAGACCTGCTGTGTGACCGAAGAGCAGCCCGGCGCGGACCCAGGTGAGTCATTGGGTTACACAGGAAGCGAGACGCCTCCGGGTAGCTGGGCTGCAGCTCGCGCGCCCCGCGAGGGTGTCGCCGGCGCAGGGTAAGCCTTTCCAGATGTGGCCGCCGCGCGCGCTTGGCCGCTGGCCAGGAGGCCGCCTGCAGTCGGCGCTTCCCGGGGCCGCAGTGCCAGCCGCAATGCCGGGCTCCTGAAGGCAGGCGACAGCCTGCGGCCGGGAGGACAGCGCGGGGCGGAGGACGGAGGCATGGTCGCGGCGCCCGAGCTGCGCTGAAGGCATCTGCGAGCGGATGGGGGACCCCAAGGCCCACGTGATGGCGCGCCCCCTGCGAGCCCCTCTCCGGAGGTCCTTTAGCGATCACATCAGGGACTCCACGGCCAGAGCCCTGGATGTCATCTGGAAAAATACCAGAGACAGACGGCTGGCAGGTGAGAGGCGGAAGGGGATTGGAGACCGGGGGTGAGGGGTATTAAAAAGAAAACAATTTACTGCGAAGGCGCAGTGATGAGCTTGGATCATGAATGATCTCATCAGCTGGGTGAAGTTTCATTCTTGTCATGGTAGTGTGTTCGGTCTCCCTTTCTCTAGTATTTAATGTTGACGGAGTGTTGAGATTTTTGTGTGTTTGTTTTGTGTAACGCCGCTCTGGTTACCGGTCTGATTATTTCTAGATAAGGAATTACGAGAGTTGTGGGGTTTTTTAACCTTGAAAAGAGAAGCAAGGTCCTTGTGACTGTCAGGAAATCGGTAGTGATGAACTGCCGCAAAAGCCCTGAGCTCCGCGGGGCTGTCTCGGATCAGCTTTGGAGCTGAAGCTGATCAGGTGTGAGGTGCCCTGGCGTGTGCGCGGGAGAGGGGCCTGGCAGGTCTGTGTGTCAGTGGAGTGATGGGCGCTGCCCAGTGAAAGCCTGTTGGTACTTCCTCTGGCAGCCGGGAGCTGCTCTCAGTTCCAAGAGGGTGTCATGTGTGCCAGAGGCAGGCGTTTGAAATATAATAAAACATAAATACAGTGGTGCAATTCAAATGCTCTAGGGCTCATGTGACAGCCACCAAACGGCAGACTGTGTTTGCAGGGGTCCGGTGAGGAGATAGGGACTTCTGTCTCATTTTGTTGGGATAAAATAGCATCTCACTACGATATGAAAAAACTCTCTGAATCTGGGTAGGTTTTCCCAATAGCGTTTATGGTGCCTTCTTGTTTGCTCTCCAAGTCTGTGTTCCTATGCCATCTACATGGATGGGTCAAAGACTATGTTTTCTTAACCTTGTTGGTCAATCCAGTTGTTTTCCATATACTGAAGGAAGGTCTGAATTGTTACAAATATTAGAGGTGGCCTCTAAGAGTCAATGCAGAGTTCTGTGCTGTGTTCTTAATAAAAGGTCGATTTTCACATAGTTGTCTTGATGTGACTTGAAGAGGGGAAATTTAAAGTGTGCGATTATGATAAAGCAGATTGTGAAGATAACCTGCTAGTTTCATGCCCTCATAGACTCTTAAGATTGTTCTGAATGCACATAAAAATCTTTCTCTCTGTTACACTAAACAATATTCCCCAGGACTGATGGAGAAAGGAAACAATGTCAAGTTTAACCATTAGGTAGGGAAGGGAGCAAAATATTTTAAATTTAACCATTTTATTATTGCTTTAGAGGAAAATGTGGCACCCTAAAGAAATACGACTTTCCAATATGATTTTTTATTTAATTCTTTAAGGAAGTTTAAGATATAAGATTTGGGAGTAAAAAATTCACGACTGTAATTGGTTGACAATTTAAAAGAAAAGGTAGTTTCTTCATAGTTGTCTTGTTTAATAAACAATGCTGCAAATGAAAAGATTCTATAAATAATATCTTACTAAAGATAATGGAGAAATATCTTGTTATGGTTTAACGTTTTAATTTGAAAGTAAGACTAATTCAGACATTTATGGTTCTGAGATTTCCTCTTACATTTTCATAAATAAATAGCCTTTCACAGCTGCTGAGAATAATAATATCCTCTAAGAATAAGAATATTATCCCTGGAAAGTTGTTCTCTTTCTTCTCATTTGCCTGTTATATATTAATATTATATTTGCAGTCAAAACATAACAGCAAGTGTAAATTAATGAAAACACTTAGAGAAAAATGGTTACTTTTTATGTGTGATGAAAACTCAAATGTTTTCACAACTCTAACAGCAAATAGGATTTTTGCTGCTGTAGGTCCATTAAGGGAAAGAATTCTTTATGCTGCCCAGGTTTTCTAAGAGCAGTATGGACCTCTGAAGTAATTCACACAGTAGAGAATCCAGATACCATACCTGAAAGGAAAAGACTTTGACTATGACAACTGACTCTGATTTGGGGGACCCGGACACTTCTAGTGTCCTCCTCACTCTTGGCTCATGGCTGAAAGCTCATTTAGTAAAACACAGATTGACTTGGTGCACATCCAAACCTCAAGAGCGCTTGCTTCCATCCCTTTCCCTCAAGCTTCTCGTCCGCACTCAACCCTTCACGCTCACCAAACGTTAAACAATGGGGGCTAACGATCCACAAAAAGTCACTTCTCTGAACACCAGAGAAAATCTTTGTTATATATCATAGCACCTTGCCTTCGTGTGCAGAATGGAGGGCAGTAGAAAGTCCAAACCCTTTTCTTTCTGTTGTGAAATTAATGAGGTAACAGGTAAAAAGTGTTTTTTAAGTCCCTGGAAGATAGTACTTCTGTTAATAGTACCTAGAATGTTATTTCAGTGATAATTATTGCCTTCCTGAATTTCATCAGGTTTCTCAAAAACTAATCTGAGATTTTAGTTTCTTTCACCTAACCAAAGGGTTTGGTCGTGGGATAACATGTGAAGTTTCCTTATTAGGTATATTCTCATTCTCTGGCTCTCTCTCTCTCTCTCTCTCTCTCTCTATCTCTATCTCTCTCTCTCTGTCTCTCTCTCTCTCTCCCTCCTTCCCTCTCTCACCATCCCCCCCCCCCCACTCCACACACACACAAACACAGTTCTGCTATCCCAAATGATGTCATGTACAAAAACCATCATTTACATCTTCTTGTCTTAAACTCCCTTCTACATGAAACAGGGAGCCTGTTATTTTTAAGCATCTGCAGCCTTTTATAAACAATACACAGAATTGTTGCTAGGAAAAGGCCTTCAGGTTGTGAGGAAGGACAGATCAGATTGTCTTACTTGCATTCGCCTTTATATATGATCCACTTTTTCAGCCCAATTATATCCCACAGGAGTTTCTCTTACTCCTATCCTCTACTACCATTATTCCCAACCCCAAGGTACTCTGTCTTCTTTGCTAAAAGCAGAGGATGGTATTGAGTTTTCAGTGAATTAGAACTTCGAGGCTGACAGTGGTTGAGTGATGCAGGGGACAGCTTTTTGCTGGATGAAGTGTGCTTCCTTCTTAAAGCTCCTCTGTGCTCTCACCCCCTCCTCTCTGATTCATGGACATCTTGTCAATAGGGCGTATTACATTCCTGAAGGGCAGTTGCCTCTTAATCCTTCCTTCCACAGAGCGCCTTGTAGCCTGCTTTTGTGCCCATGGATCTCTTTATCATTCTTTTGAAACCTATGATCGCTTCTCAGAATAATATTTTTAAATGCATAAATAAAATATATAGAATTATAGAGAAAATCAATTATAGTGAAATATAGTTATCAAAGTATTTGAAACACAAAATTATGATGTATTAGTATACTGTGAATGAATTATATAAAAGGATAATGCCTTTAAAATATGGACAAGTAAGTATAAGTTAAAAGCTATTTTTTTGTTTGTTTTGTTTTTTGTTTTGAGACAAGAGTCTCGCTCTGTTGCTCAGGCTGGAGTGCAGTGGCGCGATCTCAGCTCACTGCAAGCTCTGCCTCCCAGGTTCACGCCATTCTTCTGCCTCAGCCTCCCGAGCAGCTGGGACTATAGGCGCCCAACACCAAGCCTGGCTAATTTTTTTTTTTTTTTTTTTTTTTTTTGTATTTTTAGTAGAGACGGAGTTTCACCACGTTAGCCAGGATGGTCTCGATCTCTTGACCTCGTGATCTACCCACCTCGGCCTCCCAAAGTGCTGGGATTACAGGCATGAGCCACCACACCCAGCCAGTTAAAAGCTATTTTTAAAGGTATCATGTGCACACTGTTGTTATTTAACTCAACTAAGAACATTAAGTTGTGCATTAACCTGGTCTTTGACTCATCTCCTTGTCACTCACCATTATAGATATAGGGAAACCTGGGAGGCAATGTCCACAGCTAGGTCACAAATTTGTGAACCTACAATTTGACTGTTTGGTGGCTGAATGACCACAAGGCACAGATCCGCCCAGTAGCTGGCCAGTAAGGTCACGTGAACACCTTACTTGTGTTATTCACCCAGCCAGCCTGAGTGAACCCCTGTGGATAGAAAAATGTCAATCATGTATGATCTGGAATAGGTCTAATAGTGACATCACTGTGGAGTAGGGATGAACGTAAGTGATATTCTACAATATCTACAACTGTTAACTGATATGCAAATGTCCAGTTTCTACTGGTGGCAAAGTCACAGGGACAGCTAAGGCCATTGAAGGGGAGCAGGATAATTTGCCAACATTTATAATTGGAGCAAATGCTAAATTTCAGTTAGAGCTTAGTGACAATGCAAACATAATGTTTCCTCATCCAAGTTCATAGGCCCCTGAATCTCTGTTTAATATTTGCTGTGGCTTTTAAATACCTGTAGTCAAAAATTCTCAGACTGAGATGCTGGGCTCTCCTATATGAGTTGGCTAAAATTCCTTGATGTACATTTGACAAAGCTCCACAAACAAGTTTGGACTGATAGACTGATAAGACTGCCTCTAAGGAAAAATAAAAGAAATTAAAATTGAGGCTAGAAAGAGTTAGAGGGCCTGAAAGTCAGGCAAAGCCAAGATTACACATGCACAACTTTCTTCAGTTTAGGCAGTGGAATAAACAAATAAGCTGAAAGAAATCAAATACTAGTCTTTTTTGCTTGTTTGTTTGCTTGTTTGTTTGTTTTCTGAGACAGAGTCTCACTCTGTCACCCAGACTGGAGAGCAGTGGGGTGATCTCGGCTCACTGCAACCTCCACCTCCCTGGTTCAAGAGATTCTCCTGCCTCAGCCTCTCGAGTAGCTGGGATTACAGGCACCACCACCTCGCCTGGCTAATTTTTGTATTTTTAGTAAAGACAGGGTTTCACCATGTTGGCCAGGTTGGTCTTGAACTCCTGATCTCAAATGATCCACCCACTTTGGCCTCCCAAACTGCCGAGATTACAGGCATGAGCCACTGAGCCTGGCCAATACTAGTCTTTATTTAACAACATCTAATAAAGTAAGAGCTACTAAATAGTATCAATTACACGGACTTTTTTTTAAAAAAAGAAGTGATTTCTTCTCTCAATTTGGGAAACATGACATATAAGGGGAAAAGTCTAAATGCTTCCACCTGATTAAGATACGTGGCATGACATTATTTCCAGAAACATTTAAGAGTCTGGGTACAGTGGCTTACGCCTGTCATCCCAAAAATATGGAGTCCTGGCAGGAAGACTGCTTGAGGCCTGGAATCCAAGACTAGCCTGGGTAACAGAGCAAGACCTTGTTTCTACAAAAAATTTAAAAATTTAGCCAGGCGTGGTGGCACCCACCTGTAGTCCCAGGAGCTGAGTCAGGAGAACCACCTGAGTCCAGGAGTTCAAAGTTACAGTGAGCTATGATTGTGCCACTGCACTCCAGCTTGAGTGACAGACAGCAAGACCTCATCTTCTAAAAAAGAAAGTAAAACAAACAAAAATGTTTAAGAGAAAGGAGAAAAAACTGAATTGCCTATGAAGAGAGCAAGAAAATTTAGGCAAACCTCAATCCAAGTGAGAGTCAATAGACATAAAATAAATTCTTCAAGTAACTACATTAGGTTGAAATCCCCTGAGGTATTTTACAGTGTTCAGGATCATATGTCTTTTGCAAAATAGATTTTTACATTGCAGCTGATCAGTCCTCCAATTCACTGGCAAAAAGAGTGCGGGACACACTGTGTGGTACATTGACTCTCAGTTCAGTGGGGCATCAGGAATTCTGGCCCACTTCCAAGGAAGGGCAACCACAGACATCGACTCCTGTGAACTGTTCTCTGCTCATTTGGTTCACAGTGAAAAGCAAGTAAGGGCATATGTAATGCCTTTTAACCATGAGTGATGTAGGCCTCAAAATATGCAGCCTCCTCTAGTAAACAAAGACTTTTCCAATCCTAGGCAACACCAGAGGAGATTTTTAAAGACAGACAACCACTAGGGAAGCTTCGTGAGATACTGCAATGTGAACACGTATCTAGATTAAGTTAAAGGATACTGTTTCAATAAAAAGAGGAGCATGTTGATCTCAAGGGTGGCTTTGATGAGAGAATATATTATATAGTGGCTTAGAGAGTTGCCTGCAATGTCGGGCTGCCTGGGGCTGAGTCCTGGCTCTTGCACTGGGTAGTATTAGGCAAGTCAGTGTTCCTTGCCAATACAAAAGGAATAACAGTCCCTATGTCATGAAATGGTTTTAAGGATTAAATGAGCTACTCTGTGAAGTGCTCAGAAGAGTCATTGACATATACTAAGCATTCCATCAGTTTCAGTCTTGATACCCTACTTCCTGAGGGCCTTCACCTTGTTACCATGACACCTCTATAATTGGCTTAGGGCTTTTGGGCAAAAGTGGTTCAACCAGTCCAAAAAAAAAAAAAAAGAAGAAGAAGAAGAAAGGGAAATGTAAAATGTCAATGGCAAATGGAACAAATTTCTGTATCTCTGGAGAGAAACAAAGAAGGATCTACTGGAGGTGATTTTTGACCAGATCTTTGTGGACTCCAAAAGGAAATGACTGGAGAGTAATTGATTCCACACATTGATGAGGGAATCAGTCCTTGCATATGAGCTTGTCAAGCTAGATATACAATATCTGAAAGTTTTCCTAAGCACGTTGGGACCTGCTTTGAAAATTGCTGTATAGATGGAGCCAAACATGGAAAAGAGCAGCAGCACAGCAGGCCTGGGCTCTCAAGCATGTGGCTCAGCACTGGTATGGGAAAAAATGTGCTAAATGTCAAGGCTGCCACTTGAAAGGGATGTTTTGCACACCTCCCTTTCTGCAACAAGACTTCTGTGACTTTCTTTATTTAAAATAGTATGCATGTACAGTCTGCATATTTTGCCATAGGTCACTGTAATTACAATACCTAGATATGTCCAAAATCAAAGGCCTGGTAGGAGGATCATATTAATTTCTCACACATCTACTTAAGGATCTGAGGCTATTTCATAAAGCAAAGACTGGATTTAAAAGAACATTCCTCTGGAAGTTCTCTATTCCAAATGAATTATTTAGGTATAGATGGAAGTTAAACTTGAATGTTTTTTAATTTCTTATTCTACTTACTTTTAATAATAATGTCTTTTTTTTTTTTTTTTTTTTTTTTTTTGACAGAATCTTGCTTTGTTTCCCAGGTTGGAGTGCAGTAGTATCATCATAGCTTACTGCAGCCTTGAACTCCTGGGCTCAGCAATCCTCCTGCCTCAGCCTCCCCAGCAGCTAGGACTATGGGATTGTGGCTAATTTTTTCATTTTTGTAGAGGTAGGGTCTTGTTCTATCACCCAGGTTGGTCTCATACTGCTGGCCTCAAGTGATCCTCCCAGCTGGGATTACAGGCACAAGCCACTGAACCAGTTTGTCACTCTTGAAGAAAGAGGAGATGCCATTCAGCTGGCATGTGCTGGAGTTGCTTGTGTGTGATGATGATGGATTTGCATTGATCCCTCTGTGTTCTTCCCTGTAGCTCAAGGACAACCACTGATATTTTTGAAGCTGTAGTTATCGATGAAGACCTAGCCATGGAAAAGAACACAGTTATTCAGCCTCATAATCGTCAAACTCATGACTATAGTACTGCTTCTGCTTCTCTCAGGCACAGTCAAAGACAAGGAGGCATGTGCTTTCTTAGAATATGAATGAAATGTGGAACCCAGCAATAGGTGGTTGTCATCCTTTGGACATGCTCTTGATGAGTGTCTACTAAATGCCAGAACCTGTGTTGAGAGCTCTAGAGGCATTTTCTCATTTAATCTTCAAAATAATTTGGAGAAACAGGTACTATTTGAGTCCCACTTAAGTTAGGACATTTTTTGCTGCTACCTTAAAATTCCATTAGTAAATGTTCATGGAGAAAGATCAGAAACTTCCAACCCAGCCTGTCAATTGTCATTATTTAATCCCACAAGGATTCATTGAGCATCTTTTGTATATAGAACACTGTGCTAGGCACTGAATGGCGAGCACAACAGACACAACCATTGCCCACTGGCCACAAGTATGACCCGTTGGCACTAACTTGGAACTCAAGGGAGCATGAGCTTTTTATTAAGTAAGAATTGTACGTTGTCTCTTGGTCACTGAGAGGCATCTGAGACTCATCACTGAGTTAAATCAGCGATTCTCAGCTTGCAAGGGGGCAGTATCAGAAAGGGGCATAGGTAGCTTTTTAAAATATATTCAATCAACATATTGTATTAATAGCACATGCTGCACCTTGCACAATGCTGAAGATAAAGAAAGGAAGTGGCCGGGCATGGAGGCTCACACCTGTAATCGCCGCACTTTGGGAGGCCGAGGCGGGTGGATCATGAGGTCAGGAGATCAAAACCATCCTGGCTAACACAGTGAAACCCCGTCTCAACTAAAAATATGAAAAAAAAAATTAGCCGGGTGTGGTGGCAGTAGCCTGTAGTCCCAGCTACTCGGGAGGCTGAGGCAGGAGAATGGCGTGAACCCGGGAGGCGGAGCTTGCAGTGAGCCAAGATAGCACCACTGCACTCCAGCCTAGGCAACAGAGTGAGAGTCCATCTCAAAAAAAATAAAGGAAGCACAGATGGGAGGGGTCCAACATGAGTACAAAGGTTGAGAAACACCGGCTTAAACTTACCTGAAGATTTTTGTGGGCCCCACTTTCCCTCGTGGAGCCAAGAGTATCCTATAAACACACAAAAAGAAGTCGGAATTTCTGGATGCCCCCATAGAGCCAAGGGAAATCCTCTCTGCAAACAAGGCTGGGCCAGGTGGCTTATACCTGTAATCTCAGCACTTTTGGAGACTAAGGTGGGAGGATCACTTGGAGCCATGAGTTCAAGATGCCTGGGCAACATAGCAAGACTCCGTCATTACAAATAATTTAAAAATTAGCCAGCTATGGTGGCATGCACCTGGAGCCCCAAATACTCAGGAAACTGAGATGGGAGGGTTACTTGAGCCCAGGTGTTTGAGGCTGCAGTGAGCTATGATCACGCCAGTGCGCTCCAGCCTGGATAACAATGTGAGCCTGTCTCTAAAACAAAAAGAGTCAGGCAAGTTAGTGCATCATCCTTAATGAACTGGCCATTCTCCTCTTTATAAGACAAAAAGACTTGTTATTCCAAAGTGCTATAACATTATATTTTTAATCATATTTTTTAAAATGAGATATGGACTTGTTTTCAAAGTTTAAAAGTACTAAAGCCTAAAATATGTCACTGTCTAGAATAGAGTGATCTCAACTGATTTAGAAATCAGAATGAACTCAAATTGGAAGTTATACTTTAAATGTTTCAATTTACATATGAGATTATCCTCAGAGTTTAGCATATATGGGCTATAGAACTGAAACAACATTGTCTGAAGTCATTGTTGATTCCACAGAATTTCAGCCAACAACAGAAACACTCTTAAAAAAAACAAATTATCAACTTGGTTGATAATCACAGACAATCAAAATCACCAAGATATGGTGAAAAGACATGGCATATTATTGCTTAGTGAAATCTTGGTTGGTGATTTTTTGAAAGCCCTGATACCTTCTCTCTTGGTTCTTTATTTACATGAGCACATCTAGGCAATTGCACACACACACATGCACACACACTCAGGAATCACATGACTTCAAAGACTTTTCTTTATAAAAGATTGAAGATTCCTGAGTTATAGGTTGCTGGTGTAAAAGTCATAATATAACATCTGATTGTTGACACTGCAGTGGGGGGAACAGCACATTTTATGGTGTCTAGACTTTGTTTTATCTGGTTGATTTTTGGTGACATATTTAGCTTTTTGTAGACAATTCTCAAATTACTGACTCAGCATTCAGTGTGGTTCAGTTTATCACGATCCATCATCTCTAATCTAGTTTTGAATAGCAGGATGTTGTAGGTCCAGATTGAAGTGTGACCTTTGAATGTTTTTCATTCATGGTTGATTACTATATCCGAAGGGTCTAGACAGTGTTATTGGTTTCTCACCAACATAAACATCTAGCAGAAAAAAAAAAAAAAAAAAAGAGCTAAACTAGATGAGTAAGAACATTCCTAATCTACCTTTACAATATGCTATATTTAAAATATAACTTTTTTGCAAAATGAAGCCCATCTCAGGTCTAAAAGTATGCCATCAAACATATCGTTTTTCAGCTCTGATAAGACCGTCTTTGGACTCTAATGTTTCACTGGTGAAAACAAGTTTGAGCATGTAGTTTCAGGCTGCACTAGAAACATCTTTCTTTTGTGATGTTATAAGAAGCTAGAATTTCATTTAGTGAATTCCAGCCAAATGAAATTAGCACGTGCATGTCAACTCATGTGTAGCTCATGGCTGGACAAATGAGTTGGTAAACCAATGAAGATGAGGAAGACCGGTGATGAGACCAAACCCACAGCACACGGGCATTAGTTATCAGGCCTTCTAATGTTATTATCAGGCCTTCTGAATTTTATTTCACCTAAGCTGACTTTAAGATTCTAACAGTTTTTATTGTATTAGAACTATGCAAAAGGCTTTCTTTCTTTCTTTTTTAATATTAATTCTTGCTGTATTGACCAGGCTGGAGTGCAGTGGCAGGATCTCAGCTCACTGAAACTTCTGCCTCCCAGATTCAAGTGATTCTTGTGCCTCAGCCTCCGGAGTACCTGGGACTACAGGCACCTGCCACCATATCTGGCTTATTTTTGTATTTTTAGTAGAGATGGGGTTTCACCATGTTGGCCAGGCTGGTCTCGAACTCCTGACCTCAAATGATCCTCCTGCCTCAGCCTCCCAAAGTGCTGAAATTACAGGTGTGAGCCACCACACCCAACCCAAAGAGGTTTCTTAACAGCCAGAGCTTCCCAGGGTAGAGTAATATGCTACTGAGACAAAGGGAGAAACCAGGCCTTTTTCTTTACATAGGGGCTAGCAACTCCATCCAACCAAACAACATGCAAAACATGCCCACAGCCAGGTAAGAGAATGTGGTAAGAGTACCAGGTAAGAGAATGTGTCTGGATAACAGCACAACCCAGAGTGCTTCCCTTTTAGATGAAACACACATCAGTGTCATGACACTAACACTGGAAATTTTATACTTAAAATATTGTAAGTTTATAAAATATGCATTCAGCAATTAATTCCAGTTTATGTACAAGAGTTACTGCATAGTGTTTTTTTCTCCCTTTTTTTGTTTGCTAAAGAAAGAAAGGAAGACAGAGAAAGGTTTTCTTTAGTCCTTCAGTGATTATGTGTATAAATTGATGACTTAGAACTTAAGACTACGTTTCCAGCAAAGCTCTTTGCCTCCGCATAATCATTGCACAACTGAAGATAAACATAGAGGGTAAACACCAGAATAATTGTGTCAAAGCAGTGCCTGAAAATTCATTGTAAATGCCCTTTGCCCTATTTTAGATAATAACAACATTCTATGACCAACCACCCTGTGCATACCCCAAGGTTTAGCATATCATAGTCAAGTGTTAATAAACTGGAAGAGGGAAAACTTAATTTAAATTAAAACATTTAATTTAACAAGGAAGGAGGGAAGGAGGGAGGGAGGAAAGGAGAGGAGGGAAGGGGAGGGGAGGCAAGCGGAGGGGAGGGGAGACAAGAGGAGGGGAAGGGAGAGACGAGGAGGAGAGGGGAGAGAGAGGAGGGAAGGAAGAAGGGAAGGAAAAAAAAGAAAACACAGCCTAGAAAGGACATTTGCAGGAAGATGATAGTAAACGGCCGCATGCTGTCTTGGAGACTATGACAAATGGATCAAAACTGGACACCCACTTTCTCAGCCACTACCACACACATTCCGAGCTCCCATTCTTGTGAGGCCAGTTCACAGAAAATGTTTTTATTTCTGTGACCCTGAGCATGACTCCCACTTTGCTGCATAAAGTATTTTCTGAGTGAACCTTCGTGGCCTTCCATCCTCATTAATCTCTACCACCTACCCACACATACTCCCACTCTCAAACTTCTTTTGTGATTGCCTACTATTTTTCTTTACCCATTTTTTTACTTAAAGAAAGACATCAAGTGTAGTAAGCTCATAGTGTGTAATGCTTTCTTTGCCCTGTTCTATATTTCTCTCCCTATTCAAACTTAAAATATTTTAGTGAATTAATAAAAGACCATAATTTGAGCTATGTCTCAAAATAAAGTCCATGTTTTTAAACCACATTAACTTAAGTAATGTCTCTGTTTTTAAATGGAGCTTAGGAAAATAGCATTTGACAACTTTTATTACTATAGGAAAAAGCTGACCCGTACCGTGTACAAATTGAGCTCTGAGGGTCAGAAGCCAAGTGCCATTAATAACTTTTGAAGAGTAGGTAATCTCTGTTCACTTTGAAGACTGAAGTATGTACTAATTGCTTTTGTAAAGTGAAGGTGATGTTGCTCTAGTTAATGGGCCATGCAGTTGTATCCCAGGACATTTAATCCCAGTGTCTCATGTGGCTTAAGTTGCTGTTTTCATAACATACTCATTGTTTTCTGATTCAATATCATTTGGTTAACACTCAGAATTGTTATCTTTGCTTCCCAAAAATCTTTTCTGGAAAAATATCTTTAGATAGTTTATCAGTTAACTAATAGCAAGATTATTTTACTAAATATTTTAAATATGCAAGATTCTCATGTATCTACCACTAACTTAAATAATAAAACATTGCAGTTGCTGTTACAGCCTCAAGTGTGCCCCTCCTGGGTCACATTTCCCTCCTTCCCTCCTCTCCCGCTCCCCCTGAAGTTCTCCAGTCCTGAACTTGGTGTTTAATCACTCTCATACTGGCTTTATACTCAACTGTCCCCAAACAATATTATTTTCACATTTAAAAGTTTTAAGTGGCACCATACTGCAAATATCTTTCTTCAGCTGTCTTTGCTCAGAATTGTATTTTTGAGATTTATTCATGTTTGAACATAAAGTTCCTTATTCTGGGCCGGGCACAGTAACTGACACCTGTAATCCCAGCACTTTGGGAGGCCGAGGTAGGTGGATGACCTGAGGTCAGGAGTTTGACACCAGCCTGGACAACATGATGAAACCCCCTCTCTACTAAAAATACAAAAAAAAATTAGCCAGGTATGGTGACTGCTGCCTGTAATCCCATCTACTCGGGAGGCTGAGGCAGGAGAATCACTTGAACCTGGGAGGCAGAGGTTGCAGTGAGCCAAGATGGTGCCACTGCACTCCAGCCTGGGCGAAAGAGCAAGACTCAGTCTCAGTAAATAAATAAATAAATAAATAAATAAATAAATAAATAAGTTTCTTATTCTTACTGCTGTTATATAAATATGCCATAATTTACTTATTCATTATCCTGTTGAAAGGCGTCTATGTTGTTTCCAACTATGTGCTTGCATAAGTATTTGTTGTTATGAATATTATTGTCAATATTTTTTCCTCTGGTAGAATAATTCATCTAAAGATGGAATTTCATAGTCTAAACATGTACATCTTACATGGCCAAAATTCAACATGTATTACACATCCACCAATGGTATATTAGAATGCTAATCATTATAGAAAAGATAATTTTTCAAATGCTGTAAAAGTGGTAGAACATTTTCTTTAAAAAAACATTAAAATAAAAATAGTGTGGGTAAGATATTAACAAAGTCAAGGTCACATATTTTTGTGTTATATATACATATAAATTTATGTATACATGCACATATATATTTGTATATATACATATATACAGATATAAATTTGTATTATATGTCATATATAAATATATGATGACTAGTGTTTGAATTATTAATTAAATTCAGCAAAGACTAGATGAATAAAGTTTGGAATGAAGCTTGTAAATAAGTAATAAGTACTATTTCTCTCATCTTACCGTGGTTTCTTATACAGGTCAAGCTAAAATGTAACTAAGTGTCTATTTAAAGATGATAATAACATAAAGTTCATTACTTGGGTATGAACACAGCTGATGTAGGTGCTGAGCATAGGAAATGGAAGGAGAGACCATCTGAGAATTAGAAAAATAAAAAAATGTAATTCAGAGATAACCACTTCACAATAACTTATATTAAGTAATACCAATAATAATACCTAACACAATATTCCCTCCCTCCCAAAAAACTCTTGCAGGCTTCCATGGAGACCAAGGGTTCCCTTGACCAAGTGGACAAATCTGCTATGGGGGACCAACTATCTGAATGTCATTGAAAAAGCAATCCTTTCCCCAAATATAGGATAAATTATCAAGTGGAGGAAGCACTCATTTGCCAAAATCAACATAGAATAAACATTTTTATTCTACTCTATTAAATGCACTAGTAACACTTCATTTTTAAAATGTCTTCTATAAGCAAACCATCATGTCTTAGAATGACATGCATGTTAAAATCCAGTGTCTCTATCTCAGCATCTACTAAGAGAGATTCATAACTAGTGATGGTTATTCTGTTTTGAAGTTCAAATACTGCCTGTGGAGACAATGACCTCTGTACTTGCATTTGCCATCCATCAAGTAATCTTTCTTCTGATCATATTGGTAAGTTGGGAGCAATACACTTCATTATGTTTGAATGTCATCTTAAAAATGGTGGTTCATGAGCCAGGTGCAGTGGCTCATGCCTATAATCCCAGCATCTTGGGAGGCCGAGGCAGGAGGATCGCTTGAGCCCAGGAGTTCAAGGCTGCAAGTGAGTTATGATTGTGCCACTGCACTCCTGCCTGAGTGACAGAACAAGGCCTCATTTCTAAATAAAAATAAACAAAAGATAAAAATATGGTTCAATCAACTCCGCATAGTTTCCTGGCAATATTGGTGAATTTGCAATTTTCTTAAATGACCTCTTTTCATTTTACTAAGTTGTCCACATATCATTGCTTTAGAATGTCAAGTTCAGAAGGACACAAGTCATACTTTGTAAAAAAAAAAAAAAAAAAAAAAAAAAAAAAGTTTTTTTTTAAAAAAAAGTTTAAAAGTTGGGAGTTTTCTTCACGATCACGATTATCAATTTTCCTCCTAATTTTAATGGCTTTTATCATTTCTTATGAAATATGTTCCCCTCAAGCAATTCTTTAAAATTGTTCTCTTCTTCAAAATATAAACCCCTATCTTTTTTAAGTCTCCTAAGTTCAGTTAGAACTTCTCTCTAATAACGACCATTTGTATCCTTCATTTACGTATTCAATCACAACCAATACAGAAATTATTATTTTTAGCACACACCGTAATTTGACATTTAGAACTAACCCTGTCCCCTACTACATAGTAGCACTCTTACCCCAAGAGAGGGGTCAAAGAAGAAAATATAACAAGAGTTTTTAAGGTGATTTTTTTAAAACTCAGAAAGAAGGTGAGATTGACATTTTGCCTCAACTTCTTGATATATAAGCTAAACACCAATTAGACACATTCAATGCTTAGAGCTTTTCCTGAATTATTATTTAATGCTTAATAACTCTATGAAGTAGATTCTGTTATCATCCTTGTTTTACAAATGCTGAAACATGTCTTGAAGGTTTAAGTATCTTGCTCCAAATCACATAACATGTGAAAAAGTGAGCTTTTTGTCTTTCCAACAAAACTTGTGTTTTTCATCTCCATTCACGGCAGTTAGTTTTGTCTCCTCTCTTCTTTCATACCCCACATTTCTTCCATCACCCAGTCCTATCATCGGTACCTGCAAATGCATCTAGATGCTGACCACTTGGCACCACCCTCACTGCCACCACCCTGGGCCAAGCCACCATTGCCTCACACCTGTGTTCTTACAGTCACTCTTCAACTGGTCTCCCCACCTCCACCCTTGCCCCACCTACTGTAACGCATTCCACACATGGTGATCAGAGTGATATTTATAAACATAAACTATATCCTGTCACTCCTCAACTCAAAACCCTCCAATATCTTTCCCTCACACTATAAAATCCCTTCTATGGCCAAGAAGTCTCTGCCTGACCTGGGGCCTGCCTACTCTTCCCACTTCACTTTTCTATCCTTTCCCCTGTTCACTCCATTCTGTACATTCTGGCCTCTTTGCTGTTCATAACGATTGCTGTTCCCTCATCTTGAAAAATTCTTTTCCCAGACAGTCACATGGCTCTGTCCCTTACTTTGTTCATGTCTCTGCTGAAATGTTACCTCTCCTGAGAGGTCAGTCAAGACCACTCTATTAAAATGGCATTCTCCTCTGAACCAATTGCAATCCACTTCTGGTATGTCACCTGTGTTTGTTTAGTGTCTCTCTGTCCTTTTAGAATTTAAGTTCTCCTGTGATGCCAGGAACTTAGTATTGTGCATCTTCATATTCTTAGTGCTTAGAACAATGCCTGATACATTAACCTTTGTTGAATTATTTAATCAGTGGACAAGCATATAAACCTAAAGTCATACACACAGATTGCCAAATGCAGGAATGCATATATTAACATTATATGTTAAAATATGCAAGCACACTTTCTAGAGAACCGACTAAAAGATAAAACAGATGTTGGGAATTTGAGGCAAAGCATCTATCTCACGTTTTTCTGAATCAATCAAAATACTTGGAAGCTATTTGAATCAGTTACCCCTCCCTTATATATCACATACATTTTTTTCATAAACTATGTCTAAATTATGTTCTTTCTTCTATGTTGCTAATTCCTGAGACTCAAAGTACCATATATAAATGATATAAGAGTTACACTTTTATCCTTCCAGCATCAGTTGGATATTTCTTCCTTTCTTTCTCCCTCTTTCCTCCTATTTTGTCCTATCCTCACCTTTAAACCCCAATTCTGTATTTCCTCTGTCTATTGGACATTTTTCCAGTAGATGGGTATCATGAAACTTCATATTAAAATGGAATTAACTTCATTATCTCCACAATTAACTTCATTATCTATTCTTTAGTATTCGTTCATCTCTACAGGTGGCCTTACCTCTCCTTTATCCCTCATGTGAAGTCAATCACAAAATCCTGTCCTTTCTACCTTCTGTATGTCTCTGCATCTGCCTTTACTTTCTAATTCTACATCCACTGCCAAGGCACAAACTGTCATTATTCTTACCTAGCTAAAGTTAGGATCTTCTGAGCTTGTCTCTATGACCTGAACATCTGCCACTTCAATCCATCATTCATCCCACTGCCCTCTTCCCTGTTTCACTGTTTTTGCTCAGAAACTATCAAGATCATGCAATTTCCAGGCATATCAAGCCAAAGCACCTCTACCTGCTTGGGAAGATTTTCTGTTATCTGGCAACGTTCTACTTAACCATTCCTGTCTCTTTGCTGTTCTGCTAAAGCATTGTGTTCATTCCTCCTCTGCTGTTTGCGTGTTTTCTTTAACAAATGCAGCATGATCCCCTTCATCCAAATTCCTTCTGCTTTTCATTTCTCTTGCTCTTGTAATATCTAGAACAATGTCAACCTTTACTGATGTCCATTTCATCGGAAGTCTTGTAGCACTTACTGATTTTTTAAACTTTGTAATTAACAACATGCTATTTTTATTTCTATTTTTGGCTGCTATTTTATATTTCAGTCTTCTTCACCTAAGTAGATAGGAATATACTTAAACAGAAAAAAAAAATCATCTGTTGTACTGGTATGTAGTGCTGGTATGCACCCTCATAGCTACCAGTATTGTTTTTTCAGGCTGCATAACACACACCAGTTCAAATAAGCCAACATTTCTATTGCTTTCTCAGATGAAACAAGTCTACATTTCTCAGAAGAACCAAGCCTACAATTTAAGTAGGGCAGGTGGAAAAGAAATGAAGGAAATGAGACAGATTTGGAGAATCTGTGAAAATTTAAAAGACTGTAGTATCTTTTTTTTTTTTTTTTAATATCAGTAATGAAGCTCTTCTTCCCCACACCCTATAGACCGAGGTGGATTTATCATACAGCTGATGAACTTTCAGGATCTATCACTTGCATTGACTCTTCCAAGGCCCTAAGGGAGCCCTAGCACTCTGTTCAGGTGTTTTTGTAAAATATGTAAAATCAAGATTGTGTAACTGCACTCAATTCAAATCACTGTGGTTCATTATGATTCACAGCACTGGATAGTCTGTGGGCAATTTTGCATTTATAATTTATTGTATTGGATGGCCTTGGGGTGGCCAAGTTCTTTTGTATTTATTTTTCATGTCAGGTGCCACTGGAGTGATGGAGTGGGTATTTCATAATTGTAGTTTTTAATCTTTTGATTTTCTCTCTGGCTTTTTTTTTTTTTTTTTTTTTTGAGAAGGAATCTCGCTCTGTTGCCCTGGCTGAAGTGCAGTGGTGCGATCTTGGCTTACTCTAAGCTCCGCCTCCTGGGTTCACGCCATTCTGTCTCAGCCTCCCAAGTAGCTGGGACTACAGGCGCCCAACACCACGCCCGGCTAATTTTTTATAGTTTTTAGTATAGAGATGGGGTTTCACCGTGTTAGCCAGGATGGTCTCGATCTCCTGACATTGTGATCCGCCTGCCTCGGCCTCCCAAAGTGCTGGGATTACAGGCGTGAGTCACTGTGCCCGGCCTAATTTTCTCTGTTTTCTTAGTTGAAAATGAAATTGAGTATTCTAGAGTCTAGCTCTAGACAGCCTCCCACCCATATGAGAAATAACAGACCCCTGTACAAACAGGAAATGAAATAGAAAGAGATAGAAACTAATTTTTCATGGAGGACATACTATGTTCCCACAGGGTACATAGGCCATTGACACCTTTCAGTGGTACAACAACCAACTTACAGCAGATTTCATCTTCCCCTTTCACAAAAGAGAAAACTGAAGCTCAAAGTAATAGGGAACTGGTCAAAAGTCAAATAACTAATAAATACTTAAATTTGGATGTGAGCTTAATTCCCCCAAATCTAAAGTCCATTGTGTTCTTGTAACCTTACAGGGCTTAAGTGAAAATCAGGAAGCAGATATTATAAGTTAATGGGGATATATATGGGTAACTATTTTTAGAAACAAAAATCTAAATTCTCTCCTATCTTCCTATGTTTTTCAGAGCCTATTCTTAAACAAATAGTAAAAATATGATTACTTTCCTGTACTTCTCTGTATTCTGTTGATCTATTACTTCAACTGATTCAGAGTAAAGCTGCAGTTTCCTTAGTGAAGTCGAGGATTTATAATTTGTCAGTCCCTAAAGAAGAATGTGAAGGAGGGGGTATTTGAAAGATCTGAAGAGTTCCGAGTGTGATGCTTAGACTGTTAATCTTCAGGGACTGGAATGTTTTGTTTCTCTCACCCTTGCACTTGTGATTTGCTGGGTGATTCAAGTTGAGATAGCAGCCACTCTAAAACACTATAAGAATTGAAACTTGCTGTGTTTAAGTAGTTACTTAATTGTGGCTCCTTGCCACTTTATAGCCTTGGAGAAGTCTGCTGTTGGTACTTACATGCATTTTATTTCAAGTTGGCTTTTGATGACTTCCCGCTTGTATTTTCCTAGGCACTTTTGTAGCTAGAAAACAGCTTTTTCATTGCTTTGGTAAAATGCATACAAAGCTTGCTCCTGACTAAAGACATTATGAGAGAGAGAGAGACTGCTATTAAGTTCCCATGCACTCCAGCAAGGACAGCTGGTTAGGATTAGAACATTCTACCTTAAGCATGCTGCTTTCCCACAGCCTTTATTGTGTTTATGGTTTTTTTTTTTTTCTTTTCCGTAGTTGACATAAACAAAGCCAACATCATATTCTGAGTAGAGTCAGCACTTCTGATGTAATCAGGAAATTCCACTAAATAATTTTTAATGTTGAATACAGCAAACATTTTATTATTTGAGAATCTGCATTTTAATCAGCATATACATTGTCATGATGACTGACATATATAAAATAGATTTTACTAGTCAAGATCATCTCTACCAATAGCTATAGTGCTATTCACTTGTTCAATGCACATGTCAGAATTGTTGCTGTTTTTTGTTTTTGTTTTTGTTTTTTTTTCTGAGACAGGGTATTGCTCTGTCACCCAGGCTACAGTGTAGTGGTATGATCATGACTCACTGCAGTCTTGAACTTCAGGGCTCAAGTGATCCAGCTAAATCAGCCTCCTGAGTAGCTAGGACTACAGGTATGCGCCACCTTGCTCAGCTAATTTTTTAACTCTTTTATAGAGACAGGGTCTCATTATGTTGCCCAGGTTGGTTTCAAATGCTTTATTTTTTTAATGATAAGCATATGTAGTCCTGGGAACTTTGTGAAATTCTAGTAAAGAACATGATTTTGTGACACAAGTCATGACCACCATGGACAACTATTCGTGGCATCCTGATTGCAGTGCTACAGAAGTTTAGGGTGGAACTTGGTCTTGATCATATCTTCCAATAAAAACAAGACAGTGCACAGATTGCAAATAAAAAAGAGGGTCAGAGGCTGAAAAATGCATATAAAAAATAGCCTTCACTCTGCACACTAACAGTATGTACTGGTAGTTACAATTATTCCAAGGCAGTTCTGCCTGTCTCCCAAGATCCTGCCTCTGCCTTTTTTTCCCCTTTGTTTTTAGCTTTAAGTTCTGGGATACATGTGCAGAGTGTACAGATTTGTTACCTAGGTATACATGTACCATGGTGGTTTGCTGTACCCATCAACCCATCATCTAGGGTTTAAGATCTGCATGCATTAGGTATTCGTCCTATTGCTCTCCCTTCCCTTGTCCCCCACCCCCAACAGGCCCCAGTGTGTGATGTTCCCCTCCCTGTGTCCATGCGTTCTCATTGTTCAACTCCCACTTATGAGTGAGAACATGCGGTGTCTGGTTTTCTGTTGCTGTGTTAGTTGTCCCTGCAAAGGACATGAACTCATTCCTTTTTATGGCTGCATAGTATTCCGTGGTGTATATGTGCCACATTTTCTTTATCCAGTCTATCACTGATAGGCATTTGGGTTGGTTCCAAGTCTTTGCTATTGTAAATAGTGTTGCAATAAACATATGTGTTCATATGTCTTTATAGTAGAATGATTTATAATCCTTTGGGTATATACCCAGTAATGGGATTGCTGGGTCAATAACTAGTTCAACCATTTTAAAAATCAGCAACAAGCGAAGTAATTCTTCTTGCAATAATTTAGTCTATGTAAGACCTTGTTTGAATTCCTAGAAAGTCTGAAAGCTTGAGTTACATAGTAACAAGTACTGTACATTTAATAACTTATAAACCTCCTTTAGGTTTTTTGACCATATATTTATTTCATTCATTCAGTTGAAAATCATGAGTACAGAAGTCTACCTTGTAAACCTTAGCCTGGATCTCAACTAACTTTTGAGACCTTGGGGAAGTCAGAATAATCTACATCATCTTTTTGTTCCTCATCTGTAGAGATGGGGTTAAATTATGTTATCCCTACATTTTCTTCAAACCCAAATATGCTATGTGCCTAGATATTTGTTCATAACTATGCTGTGTTGCAGCAGAATGATACAGCATACAGACCCTACTTTCAAGACAGGTACACTAAACATTAAACAATAAAAAGGGCAATGGGAAATATTCTTTCATTTAACAAATATTAAGTGAGTACTTCTTATATGTTAGGCACTCTGCCAATTGCTGCAAAGACGACCATGGATAGTAACTGCTGTGGGCATTACAAAGAAGCTATACTGGTATTGGATGGAAAGTGATCATGATAGAGGTGGGATGAGATTGGGTTAATAAATTCAGAGGGAACAGCATGAATCCCAGTGCAGGGTGCAGAGACAGTGAAAGCTGGCCATGCAAGGTCAGGAAATCCAGAGTCATCTTGCTTGGCTAAAGTAGAAAGCTGTTGTTTTCAACCCTCACATCTGTTCATTTACTCTTTTTTCTTTCATTCCATTCATTTCATTCATTCATATATTCAAAAACTATTTGCTGAGTACTTAAGTCAGTGGATATGAGGATACAGAGATGGGCAGGACTTATCCCTGCCTTTTAAATGACAATAATGTCATTGATGAAGTTCCTTTTTATATAGCGGCACTGCTATAGGCTTTTATACATTTATTACTGATTTGTACAAATTGCAATGAGGTATAGGTCTTACTATCCCCATTTGATAATTAACAAAATTGACACTTAAGAGTACTTTAGGCATGGCACAGAGGCTCATGCCTGTAATCCCAGCACTTTGGGAGGCCTAGGTGGGCAGATCAATTGAGGTCAGGAGTTTGAGACCAACCTGGCAAACATGGCAAAAACCCATCTCTACTTGAAAAAAAAAAAAAAAAAAAAGCTGGGCGTGGTGGCATGCACCTGTAATCCCAGCTACTGGGGAGGCTGAGACAGGAAAATCGCTTAAACCCAGGAGGCAGAGATTACAGTGAGCCAAGATTGCACCACTGGACTCCAGCCTGGGCAACAGAGTGGGACTCCTTCTCAAAAAAAAAAAAAGTGCTTTAAATAATTCTTCCAAGATCATATAGTAACTCAAGGAGTCAGAATTAAAATCCAGATCCCTGGGTTCCAGGATCAGTGCCCTTAACCATCACTATTGTGCCTTCTGAGTATTTTTTAAATAAACTAAATCTTTTGTTAAATGCTAAATGATTTTTAATCATATCACACACCAACACATGGAACATATACTATGCATAGAACTTTTATCTATTGAGTACGTCAGAAATCTATACCCTTTCCCTACTCTCAGATATCCTTTTTTTAACTGTCATTTGGATCTTTCTATCATTCTCCAGTCAGTAGTTTCCAATAATATCTGACAACTGGGGATGGGGGTGGGTTAGGATAGAGATAATGAAACTTTGTTCCTTTTTATTTCAGTCATCAAAGATAAGCCCTGTGGCATTAGCTTGGTTAGTTATGCAACTGTGGAAGATCTAGATGGCATCAACTGCATTCATGCAATATAATGATCAAAAGTGGGAAGAAAGATATAGGTTATAGTTTGTTTCTACCTGCATTCTAATCAATTTTCTCTTGTTCTTCAACTGTCTAGAAGATGTGAAAGGGTATACATAGAAAACAGAAACCCGGAAGTTCATCCTTGCAGGCTACAACTGGGAAAGACAGCCGGCCCCTGAATGGGTAGGAGGCATGTTCTGGCCTGTGTCCCTACATCTCTTAAAGCTCAAGACTAGTTACTTCTCATTTTTATAGTCATGATTTTCCCTGTTGCTATTCTTTTCAAGTGCTTTTTATTCTTTATTTTATTCTTATTTTTTCTAATTTTATTTAGGGGGTCGGGTTGGGTTGGGGGAAAGGAGGGAGAAGGATTTCCAAGGAGATGACCACAACATTCTGAGAAGATGAATACCACCTATAACCCTAACGCTGGTCTCCTAAATATTTGGTGGACTATTTATATCCCTAAGCTGTTATGTCTTCAAGGATTTTTGCAAAAACGATTTTGCCAATTAAAAGAGACCACATTCACCCAAACGTTAGATGGTTACTCTAGTTAACATCTGGGCTGCATCCTGACGTCAGGGCTGTGGTGATGAAGTCCAGATGTTATAACTTAACAGTGTTTTTGTTACTCCTAAGCATTTGCTGCCTTTGTGTTTTTTTCCCCAGACTCTAATTTACTAATACATGAAGGTTATTAAAAAAGAGGGGGAAATGAAATTAGCATATGGCATGGACTCAGACTAACTGAATTCCTCCTCTTCCTAAGCCCACTCTCCAGCCATCACAGAATGTACAGCCTGGGGAAAGTAGACTCAGGACTTGCTGAGATTAAGATGTTTGCATTCAGTTGCTACTTTTAGTTAACACAGGTGAGGTGATTTTACTAAGTCTTTTCAGTTTAGTGTGATGTGGTAAGGAAACAGAAAAAGGAATAAAATCAATTGTAAATATTCCACATTTTTGATAGTTGTTTTCCTTTTAATCTGAATTTTGTGTCATATGTCCATGTGTGTACACCTATGCACATATCTAAACACCACACATACAATCACACACACACACAATATGTGTTTTTCTACAGGAGAACCACCACTTACACAAGAAGCCATGTTAAAGCAAGTCCTCTCACAATGAACGAGGACATCCAATGACAATTTTTAAAAAGACACTGTTACTCTCTGACATCTGTGCAAGAAGCAAAGAAAATTACCAAGAACAGCTTCTTCCTTCAAATCCCATTTTAGATCTATGACTATTAATTTATCTAAAAAATTTGCATGACTATTCTTATTTTTAACTGATTTCACTTCTTATGCTAATGAATTCCATATGAGCTTTATTGCTTGGTATTAATGACTCTACTTTAGTTCTTACAGCAGTCTAAGAGTTAACCCAAATTCTGTTTATGATATTGCAAGTTTTGGGGACTTGATCGTACGATGGCTTCCCACTTCCCTTAATCCACTGGATTACTGTCTGTGAACCTCTTCTAACTTCATTATAATGTATTTTAAGGTATGCATGATACTTTAACCGTGAACACAGATGGGTAGGATTAGCTTTCTGGTTTGGGGACTTGATCAAACTTAATGTTTTCTATAAATAAGTTCTGAGCCAATTTAATAGGCATGTGGCTATAGGTCAAGACACTCTTCTTACTCCCTTTCCTATGCCATTACTGTTTAGTCAGAGACCTTAAGAGGGCTCATGTAATGGAACAGTTCTTTGAAGCATCACGCAAATCTTTTGCTCATTTTTCTACATGGTGATCTTTCAAATATTTGAAAGCAAGCAAGAGAGATATCCTCTTAAACCAGGTTATATATCCATTATTGCAACATTTTCTTACTGAGAAACATTTCTAAACAGTCTCTTCTATATACTTTCTAGTGTTTTAATAGCCCTTAGTAAATAAGATACTATACATCTGCTCTGAGCAAGGTAGAATACAGTAAGATTTTTTCTTCCCTTATTCTAAATCATATGACCATATTAACAGTCTATAATGGCAACATATCTGTTGTCTTTTTATCACCTATAACACATGATGGTTCATATTAAGCTTCTTAACAATGCACAAGAGTTCTTAGACCTTCCCTCTTGTGCAGCAGGGTTTGGAGGCTTTCTAAAGCCTAAACGTGAGTTGCCCTTTGTCCCAGTTATATCTAATGCCGTTCATTTTACATACTCCTCTCCTTACCCATCACTGGAGACTACTGAGATAATTCTGAGTCCTTCTCTCTTCATATATTTGCTCTTTGTTTTAGTTTCGTGATGTCCATAGACTTTATAAGCATGTCACTTGGGACTTTTAATCAAGGACTTTTTATTTAATTTAATCAAAATGTTACTTAGGACAAGTTCAATGACAAAATTAGAGAATTCTCTCCAGGCACACATCCATATCTAGTCAATAATCAACCGTCTTAAAGGTCATTTGCTCAACAAAAATATGACTTTATTCAATATTGCAGCATCTGTCCTGTCTAAAAGAATATCACTAAAGCTTGGTAAAATGCTTTGCTGTTATCAGGAAGTGTCCCATTGCCCTTATGTAACTTTATAAAAATGAATTGTACATTATTAAGAATTTTTTTCATCTAATTCATCCATCTTTCAATACTTTGAACCCAACTATGTTGTCTCTAATAATTATTATTATAGCTTATATTTGTATAGTGCTTAAACATAAATCACCCTCATGGAATACTTTCAAACAGATTAGGGAAACATATGGGATTATCCCCCATTTTAAAGATGAAGAAACTTTGGTTCAGAGAGGTGACTAAAATTTAGATCTCATGATTTTGAGCTCAGTTATTTTTATTTCCATGACATCACAGCCGACAAGATTCAATTGTATTTTACTCACATAGTTAGGTGCTCAATGAATATTTTTGAATAGATGGATACATTTATCCAAAAGGTCCTGTATCCAAGAACCTCGCCTCAATGCGTTTTGTCATGTAAAAGAGATGGAAAACTGTTGCCAGAATAAAAATTAAAATTATAAATAAAATTACATAATTTTTAGAGACTTTATATATGGCACATACAATGATTAGGACTATATTTCCCAAATCCCAAATTGATACCAGATTGGTATCAATCCAGTAAGAAATTGCAATAATCAGCAGCAAAATGAGAAAAACAAGGGCAATTGTTATGGACTGAATTGTGATTTCCCACCCTGCCCCCTCAGCCTGCAGTTCATATGTTAAAGCTCTAACCCCAATGTTACTGTGTTAAGAGATAATTGGGATAAGTGGAAGGTATAAGGAAGTAAGTGAGGTTAAATGAGGTCATAAGGGTGGGGCCCTAAGCCAATAGGAATAGTATCCTCACAAGAAGAGAAAGAGCCAGTAGGAGAGTGCACATACAAAGGAAAGGCCATGTGATAAGACAAGAAGGTGGCCATCTATAACCCAGGGAGAGAGGCCTCACCAGATACCAACCTTCAGGATACCTTGATCTTGGACTTTCAGGTCCAGCACTGTGAAAAAAAAACACTGAATCTGTGGCATTCTGTTATGTCAGCCCCAGTAGACTTACACAGCAATGCACTGAATTTTCTTTTAGTATTAAATGTATTCAACTTAAAGCCTTATCCATTATTCTATCCTTCTTGCTTTTGTATTATTAAAATATCCTCACTCTTATGAAATTATGGTGATAATAGAAGCTTGTTTGGGATGATGTGGACTACAGTAAGTACTTTATTTTTTCTTGCTTTCTCTCTTTCTCTTTTTCTTTTTTTCTCATTTACAGCAACTTCCCCTCTGCTTAAATACATGCTTAAGTCTCTTCTATCCTGGCATTCTGTTATGGGAGCCCCAGTAGACTTACACAGCAATGCACTGAATTTTCTTAGAGTATTAAATTTATCCAACTTAAAGCCTTATCATTATTCTGTCCTTCTTGCTTTGGTATTATTAAAATATCCTCAGTCTTATGAAACTATGGTGATAGTAGAAGCTTGTTTGGGGTGATGACTTTACTTGCTTTAATCCACATCATCCCCAAAATTACCATAACAAAAATTACCCACCTAATCCTGTGCCTATAAGAGTATGGAAATTTTATCAGTCTAGGACATCCAGAAGTCTAGAATTCATAGGAGAACAGCATGGGAGTGAAGCAATGATATTGCGTGGGCCAGCTGACCTCAACCAGGAGAACTCTTTGAACTATAGGGAACTCTCCAAGGTCTTTGCAGAAGCTTAGTGGAGCAGATGGGGACAATATTGTTCTATCAGGGAGCAGCAATATGTTGGTTAAAAAGTAATCAAATTATATGAAAACAATAAAGAGGCAATATGAATGGAGAGTCATTTGGTAGAATTTTACAAGGAAATATTTATTTAACAAGCATGCATTGATCTTATTCCATGTGCCAGGGATTGTGCCAGGCAATGGGGACACAAAAATGATCATGATCCATTCCATGCCCTGAAGGGTCTCATTGTCCAGTAATGGAATAGAGCAAGGGGACTTCAGTGGTGGAAGTGGCCACAATATCCCAAAGCACTTCAAGGGAGAGGCCCACCACCCCCCGACCCCAAGCCATCCTGGAGGGTTCTGGCAGGCAAAAACATTTCAGGAAGAGTGGATGACAGGTGAAAAGACGAGATATGGGCAAGTGTGTGAAGGAAGTGGTAACCTGGGTGGAGACTTGTCACGTGGAGACATTCTCCTGAAAAGGAAAAAGAAGGATCAATGGGGATAATTGAGGATGGGAAAGGATGGGTTTATGGTATGTTGTGGTTTTCTGTTCATTGTTGTTCTTGGGATTTTGGTTTGGGTTGTTTCTCAGTCAGGATGGAAGAGACTGAAGCATGTATTTAAGCAGAGGGGACATTGCTATAAAAGAGAAAACAGAAAGACAGAGAAAGAGAAAGGAAGAAACAGGTTGGAACTCTGAGAAAGGAATAAGAAAATTGTTGAATCACTAATTCAGAAGACTGGGTGAAAGGCATAGGTGAAGGGAGTCTTGGCTAGGAGGAGGAACCACCCTGAGACTGATGGAAATGGGATCATGGTGGCAGTGGAGACAAGGAGTGCCTGGAAGCTGAGATAGAGGATACCAAGTCTCAACTCTCTTAATGCAATGGACACAATACAGTCTGCTAGTAATGAGGCAGGGTGGCTGGACGTGGTGGTTCACACCTGTAATCCCAGCATTTTGGGAGGCTGAGGCGGGTGGATCACCTTAGGTCAGGAGTTCGAGACCAGCCTGGTCAACATGGTGAAACCCCGTCTCTACTAAAAATACAAAACAAATAAAAAATAAATCAGCCAGGCGTGGTGGCAGTCGCCTGTAATCTCAGCTACTTGGGAGGCTGAGGCAGGAGAGTCACTTGAACCCAGGAGACGGAGGTTGCAGTGAGCCGAGATTGTGCCATTGCATTCCAGCCTAGGCAACAAGAGCAAGACTTTGTCTCAAAGGAAAAAAAAAATGAGTCAGGGTTTGAGATGAATGGGAAAAGTTTAGAGGCATCACTGAGGAATGGAAAGAGAGGAGTCTAAGAATGATTAAAATAGCCCCTCTGAGGTTAGGAAGCTCCAATTAGTAATGGTTCCTATCTGCAAAGCTGTGGGAGTTTCTACAGTGGTAATTAGTCATCCCAGGAAGGGGGAAAAAAGGGTGAATTGCAGCTTCAATTCTGTGTGGAGGTTTTCCTGGTAGAAGATATTGAGAAGCCAGGATACCAGGGAATGGAGAGTGCATGTTCAAGAGTAAAAGACTGGCTCCACCCAGCTGTGGAGAGGGAGACACGGGATGGAAGGATGAGATCAGAATGAGTTTTCAGGGTTGAGGACTTCTGAAGGAAGCTCCCCAACGGAGAAAATGATCCAGACTGCTGCTCAGTGATGGTGTTGGAATTGGAGGGTTACACCATGTAGGGGGTGTCTGCAGAGACGTTGCCTCCCGTAGTGAGGCTGTCAAGGTTGGAGTTAAAGGGAAGTATATGAACAAAGGGCTAGAATATTTAATAAATAAGGGGGAGTAACTGGGGCTTGGATTGACATGAACTTGATGGCCTCACTTCAAAAGAGTTGGGAGAATAAAGATTGGGAAACAGCTCAGAGTCAGAGAATTTTCCTTCCTGCAACTAACCTAACAGAATATGGAAGCAAAATGAGGCTTCAGGGAAAGAGATGTGCTAAGGGAAAAGCCAAGTCTCCAATAGGACCAGCAGGTGCAGAAGCTGCTGCAAAAATTGTGCATATAAGCGAGTGTGTTATCAATTAAATATGATGTCAATGGTATAGAGAAAGGGGCTGGGAAGAGACGGGGAGCAAAGAAACAGGAGCAAAGGAGTGCTGGACAATGTCACAAGGAGGTGGTTCATTTACCAACTGGGCAGCTTCTCTGCACACCGCAGACCGAGACTAACCAGGTCCCTGCTTTCCTGGAGCTTCAGTTCCAAATGACTTGTGCTTTGTTTTGTAACTAAAGATTATAGAGAGCTGATGCATGGTTTCAAGCAACCGTAAAACTACAGCTAATCATTTACATGTTATTTATTAGACTCGCTATAAACAACATCCCATTAAAATGAATATAGAACTGAAAATGCTTCTAACTTTGAGCAGTCATGGGTAGTACTATGGGGTCAGCTATACTATTAGTAAAATATCACATGGTTTGGTTAGGAAATTCTTGTAGCACGATGGTGAGCCTCAAGTCTATGACAATCAGCCTGGAAGATAAAGCAGTTCTATTTTTTGCACTTGTTCGATCATATTTTCCACGTGTCTTCAAAGACAGGCATTTGCAGGGTGTTAGGACAATTAAGCATAGTGGTTATGGGAAACAGTATAATGTGACAATTGAAAGCATGGATCTTGGAGATAAACCTGTGGGATTTGGATCCCCATTCTGTGCTTAGAATGTAGGGAATTACGGGCAGGATACTGAACCTCTCTGTGCCTCAGTGTCTTCATCTGTAAAATGGAAATGATATGAATACATCTGCCTCATGAGGATGTTGCAAGAATTAAATGAGTCACTAAAAATAAAGCACTTAGATTGCTGCCTGGTACATTGGAAGTCCTAAATAATTGTTAACAACTACTGTAATTGGATATAGCATGCCGCTCTTTGAAAGGCATTATGTCTTCTATAGTTGATACTGCTTGGCAAAGTGTTGGCTGTACCAGTTTTGCAATTGTACTTCTGACCTAGTAACAACTGTGCCAAATTGCACAAGCAGATAGTAATGTCTGGCAGTGTCTGAAGTTTTCGCTGCTAATGGAACAACTGGAACTGACTTTTACTTGGCATCCAACCAAACAATGAATTCTTGCTATCATTTCAGCAATATTTTTGTCTTTTGTCTCTAATATTTTCAGTGGCCATACATTAAATACTTATAAAAAGCAACTTATTTCTTTCTGGGCAATAGGTGAAGCTCCTTACAATGTGGTTGAGGGCACAGGATGGCATTCTTGTTAACAGAGGAGTCTGTTTCTGCCTGTATTTAAGAGAGACACTCAGTCTGGGTTTTGCTCATTACAGTTTTGCAATCCAGGGTCACTTCTAGGTGGGGCATTCTACCGACAACAAAACAAGAATGAACAGTATTTATGATCTCAATGATGGGGTGCAATGGCCTCGTGATACTGCTTTATTCATTCAACAAATATTAGAAATATGTCTCAGACGCTCTGCTAGATCCTGGGTGACAGCCCTACTCTGTAGACTATCTCCAGATATTTAAATGGGAACTTAGATAAATGTGATAAAGACATTAGTGAAGCAATGCCATGCAAGTGGGTGTCAGGTGATGGAATGTGGTCACGGTAAAAGAAAAAGAAAAAGAAAAAGCATTTTTCTTACTATACCTTTGTAGGTATCTTTATTATGAACCCGATGAGAAACTGCATTGATATAAATTGCTGTGAACTCGTCATTTTCAAATGCTTTCTGAGCATCAAATTCTTCTATTTCAGATGATCTCTCTCTCTCTCTCTCTCTCTCTCTCTCTCTCTCTCTCTCTTTCTCTCTCTCTCTCTCCCCGTGAGACTGCCACATGAGTGAATCTACCAGAAAAAACAATAACAGTCTCTAAGCTGGAACATTAATAACTTACCATTACGCTAATGGTATCATCATTGACACCTTAATGCCTAATTTTCTTTTGGTCAAATCAATCTCTCCTGAACAGTTACCTGGCAATCTTATAAAATAAAAGAAGTGTAAGACATTTAAAAGACATGCTTTCTGACTTTTAAAATCAAAGTTATTTTCCTCCAAATGAAAAATATTCCATAAATAAAAATGTGTATTTAATTCAATTCCTTCCTGCCTTTAATTCACCATTATTGCAAACAGCCTCTAAAAATCTTCTCAGTTCTAGGTGGAAGTGTTGCTGGACTCTGTAAGTCGGCCCCATTGCCTTCTGTAATATTATGTTGTCTCAGGACCACCACCCCGGTTCAAGTTTTATCCTTTTCTTCAGCTTGTTTAAAGTGTTCTTGTTTAAAGCACGCTTAATAGTTTGTGCCTGGGCATAGTGTCTAACACCTGTAATCCCAGCACTTTGAGGGGTCAAGGCGGGTGGATCGGTTGAGGTCAGGAGTTCAAGACCAGCCTGGCCAACATGGTGAAACCCCATTTCTACTAAAAATACAAAAAATTAGCCGGGCATGGTGGCAGGCACCTGTAATCCCAGCTCCCTGGGAGGCTGAGGCAAGAGAATCGCTTGAACCCAGGGAGCCAAGGTTGTAGTGTGTTGAGATCATGCCACTGCACTCCAGCCTCGGTGACAGAGTGAGCTATCAAAAAATAAAAATAAAAATAAAAAATAAATAAAAAATAAAAAAGTTGGCATTTACCTAAACAATTTCTGATGATAGGAGTGGTACAGTATCTAAACATGGTTTCCCTAAAGAAAAGTCCCTGAGACAAAGATTCAGGTGGCAGTAGTTCATTTAGAATGTGCTCCCAGGAGGCACAAGGAAGAATGACAGGGTGAGAGGAAGAGCCAATAAAGGGTTAATGAGCAGATTTCTGCTGCGGCTGTGCATTGTTTACTATTGCTGCAAAACCACCTCAAAACTTAGTGGTGTAAAACAACCACTTATTGTGCTCACAGCTTCTGTGGGTCAGAATTGGGATGGGCACAGAGTGCCTCTGCTACAATGTCTGGGATATTGGCCGGGAGAGTTTCAAAGGCTAGGGTTGCAAGACAGCTAGAGGCCAGCATCACATAGAGGTGTCTTTAGTGCCTGCTGGTTGATGCAGACACCTCAGTGGGGCCTCAACGGAGCGCCTACACCTGGCCTCTTCCTATAGCCTGGGCTTCCTCACAGTGTGGCCACCTCAGGGCAGTCAGACTTCTTAGAATGGGCCCCGAAAACAAATGTCCCAGGGAACAAGAAAAAGTGGCATCACTTCTTCGACCTAACCTTAGACATCACACGGCTACATTCTGTTGGTTATAAGCAAGTGATACTCCTGCCTTAACATAAGGGGTGGAAAAAATAAAGCTCAACTCTTGAAGGAAGTTATGTCAAAGAATTTCCAGCATTTGTTCTAGAAACAAAAACAAGAACAACAAAATGTTGGCATAGTATAAGCAACCGTCTTCCTTCTTGCCTGGAATGGTCAAAGTGAGGGAAGAGGTGTGAGAGGGAATATGAATTAACAGATAATTACAATACACTATAACATACAGCTGATAAGAAACAAATATGCCCAAAACTATAATAGGATCACAGAAGAGGGGCATGTTTAGCTTGGCCCTGAGATTCAGGGAAGGTGGGTGAGAGTCAATGAGATGAAGAAATGTAGGGAGGAGATTTTTAAGTGGAAGGAATAAAAGCAATCTCTTGGTGTGTGCAATTTGGTAAAGTGGGAGGAGGAGAGTGGCAGATAAAGGTGGAAAGGAGACCAAGAGTGGTGGCTCATGCCTGTAATCCCAGCACTCTGGGAGGCTGAAGTGGGAGGATCACTTTAGGCCAGGAGTTCGAGACCAGCCTGGGCAACATAACAAGACCCCATCTCTATAAAACAATTAAAAAGGTAGCCAGGCATAATGCTGCATGTCTGTAGTCCCAGCCACTCTGGAGGTTGAAGAGAGAGGATCACTTGAGCCCCAGAGTTCGAGGCTGCGGTGAACTATGATTGCACCACTGCACTCCAGCCTGAACAACAGAGTGAGATCCTGTCTCAAAAAAAAGAAAAAAAAATGGAAAGGAAAGATCATGAAAAATCTTAAATATCATACTGAGAGGCAGAGATCTGATTTTTAGGCAATGGAGGGTCCTTTAAAGTCACTGTAAGTATCTAAGAGAAAAATTATGATAGCCTGAAGGAAGTATAGCTAAACAGTAGGGAATAGGTTTGAAAAATATTTAGAAAGTAAAATAATTAGTGTCTAGAGATTAGTTGAGTGTGTGAAGCACAGGAAAGGGAGAAGTCAAGCTTCACACCAGGTTCCTACCCTGGGTGCTTGAAGGAATGGTGGTTCCCCCAGATGAGGAATTTCCTAAGAGGAGCAGGTTACAGAGGAAATAGTGGGTATGAGGTGCCTGTGACTTCCACAGGCACACAACCCCAGGGCAGGTGCATATACGAGTCTAAACTTAAGAGAGAGGGCCGGTCAAGAGATACCAATTATGGAGTCATCAACAAATAGGAAGAGAATGAGATTGTCCAAGAATATATGGAAAGACAGAGAGCAGCTCTTTTGGTCCTTAGAATGCAGATGTTGCTAGTAACCTGATGTTTTTCACAACTGATGACCTCAATTTTCTTGATGATAAGGAAAACAAAGTTATCTCTTGAAAGTGGAACCCAAATACTGATGACAATTTTTAGTACAACAGTGACAAAGAGAAACAACAAATACAGACCACAATTTAGAAAAAAAAAAAGAAGAAAACGTGTTCTGTTAGTATTGTGCAAGTCTTTATAATTGTTCCTATTGTTAACAGGCCCTTTCCTTGTACTCTAACATTCTAACCCTAGGTCTCTGTATTAATTTATTCTCACATGGCTGTACAAAACTACCTGAGACTGGACATTTATAAAGAAAAAAGGTTTAATTAACTCAGTTTCACAGGCTATACAGGAGGCATGGCTGGGGAGGCCTCAGGAAACTTACAATGATGGCAGAAGGTGAGGGGGAAGCACGTCTTCACATGGTGGCAGGAGAGAGAGAAAGAGGGAAATACTACACACTTTTTTTTTTTTTTTTTTTTTTTTGAGACAGAGTCTCGCTCTTGTCACCCAGGCTGAAGGGCAATGGTGTGATCTCTGCTCACTGCAGCCTCCAATTCCTGTGTTCAAGTGATTTTCCTGCCTCAGCCTCCCGAGTAGCTGGGATTAGAGGCATGCACCACCACACCCAGCTAATTTTTGTATTTTTAGTAGAGATGGGTTTTCACCTTGTTGGCCAGGGTGGTCTTGAACTCCTGACCTCAAGTGATCCACCTGCCTTGGCCTCCCAAAGTGCTATACACTTTTAAACAACCAGATCTCATGAGAACTCACTCAGCATCATGAGAACAACAAGGGTGAAATCCACCCCCATGATCCAATCACATCCCACCAGGTCCCTCCTCTAACATGTGAGGATTACAATTTGACATGAGATTTGGGACACAGCATCATGCCATATCAGTCCTACTCACTAAGCTGGTTTAAAAAACTTGCTAAAAATGTTAAAGTCATATTTTCCATAACTTCGGTCACCCTCATAGTTGATTTCAATTCCTTCTGATTTACACACACATTGAATCATCACTAAGCAAGAAAATATAAGCTTTCTCCAATGGCAACAACTATATAAACCTACTGGGGAGACCAGGCACAATGGCTCACACCTGTAATCCCAGCACTTTGGCAGGCTGAGGTTGGAGAATCGCTTGAGCCCAGGAGTTCAAGATCAGCCTGAGCAAACGGCAAAACTCTGTCTCTACAAAAAATACAAAAATTACAGATGTGGTGGCATGCACTTGTAGTCCCGACTACTTGGGAAACTGAGGCAGGAGGATCCATTGAGCCCGGGAGGTCAAGGCTGCAGGGAGCTGTGGTCATGCCACTGCACCCCAGCCTGGGCAACAGAGAGAGCCCCTGTCTCCAAGGAGGAAAAAAAAAAAAAAAAACTGGTGGGGAGATATTTTTTTTCTTTTCCTTTGATGTTTAGCATTCATTATTCCCAAACATCTCAACAATCTATGTGTGTCGGGAATGGTTTCCAACAGACAATAGATATAGACTCCTCCTGTCAACTTTCATTACCACAAGAAATTCAGAGTATTGATGCTCTAGGAAAGATGCCTTCCCAAGACAAATTGGCAGAGGAACAGAATGAGGACTGAGAAGACAAGATGAACAACCTTTCATATGTGCACATCATTGCTTTACTCAACAGATACTAGCAGTGTGATTATGGTTATGTTGGAGTGCACGAGTGTTTTACCTGTAAAAGAGACCTTCCTAGTTAAAAAGAGTTGGAAAACCACTGAATTAGATAATCCTAATCCATGGATAATCCCCACATCTTCCTTCAATGGCTTCATTTGCCACCCCCAAGAAAGCTTCAATCTGAGCTCTGAATGTGAGCCAAATGGGCAGATCTGAGTTCTCCCCCTTCTTAATGCAGCATGGTAAATGACCAAAAGGCAAGCTGCTAAGAGGGGAAATGAAAGGACCCCAGGGTCTGGATACACCAAACTGGCTAATTGGCCCCTGAAAGATAGTGAGCAGCGTGTTAATGCCTCTTGTGTCCTAACAGCACAGCGGGATCTCCATGGAAGAATACCTCTCCAACTGGGAGGTCACCACAAAAGCAACATTCTCAACCAGCATGCTTTGGCCCCGTTGAAAGCCCTGAAAATGTTTCTACGGTGTTACTCTGCCATTTAGAGGACTTGGATGCAGGGTGCAGAGAAGGAAAGGAAAGGCTTTTCATATGTTTTCTCTGCTACATTCGGACTGAAATACTAGTTTTAAGATCTTCTTTTTATAGTCTACCTTTGAACCTGATCTAGAATACCAAATACACAAAAAAGGTGTAAGGGAGATGGAAAACCAGAAACTGAGGAAAAGGAAACCAGAGGGGAAAAAATGTCCCCCAAATCAGGTTGGAAATGTTAGCCTGGGAAAACTCGTATACATGTGTGATGTTGCCTCCCATTTGCCCACACTAAAGAGTTTACAGTATATATTTGCATAATATTATCTCCCTAAGTGGCCTTTTCTTAATGCTTAATTGAAAGCACTTCTCACCTCTGGATAATTTCTAAGCATCTGCTTTTATTCCAAGTGAGTAGAAGATCAAAGTATGCATATAGGGATATTATGAATCCACAGTTTGGCCTCCAAAGCCCCCTTATTGAAGTGCAGTATTTTTCAACTAGACCTTGAGTCCATGCAAGAATGTAACTTAAGTGTAGAATGATGTGACTGCAGCAAAGCTCAGCTGCTCCCCTTCTTTTCCCCTTGGCTGTCTCCCTCTCTGTTTTCAAGATTTATTCCCCTTCTCTCTCAACCCCTTCTTTGGCCTTCCTTGCTCTCTCCTTCTTAGCCTCCTGAATCTAATTAGAACAAAGAGCCAAATAGTATCCAAACACTATTCATAGTTTAATACACATATCACCAGGAAAGGCTCAGATTTTACACATTTTGATATTTTCCTCATTTAGATCAAAGATATTTCTAATTAAAGAGAATATCTATATTTCCATTTGAATAGAAATTGGCCATCACCAACTAAGGCAATGAAAGTCAGTTTAAGAAAATATTGGCCAGGCCAGATGCAGTGGCTCACGCCTGTAATCCCAACACTTTGAGAGGTCTAGGTGGACGGATTGCTTGAGTTCAGTTCGAGACCAGCCTGGGCAACGTAGGGAAACCGCATCTCTACAAAAAATCAAAAAATCTAAAAATTAGAGGGGCGTGGTGGCATGCACCTGTAGTCCCAGCTACTCGGGAGGCTGATGTGGGAGGATCCCTTGAGCCAGGGAGATGGAGGCTGCAGTGAGCTGAGCTGTGATCACATCACTGGACTCTTGCCTGGTCACGAGAGAGACCCTGTCTCAAAACTAATATACACATATACGTGTGTATTAGTCAAGTGATGATTGCATCCTTTTTCTCCACCAAAGTTAAAAACATCTTGAGGAAGACATATGAGGCAGATGAAGGTTACTGTCACGTTTCATTGTTCTGTTCCTTTGAACTACCAGCCCTTTCTTCACCTTTGAATCCGGGCGAAATCTCTTGCTTCTAAAGATTCTTCTGTGGTTTAGAGGAGGACACTACTATGGGAAAAGAGCAAGTCCAGCCTGGTAAACTGCCCAGAGATATGCCAGGGTCTCCAGAGACATCTACTTGAGGTGTCACTTCCACGGTACGCTGAAGTTTGTTCCTTTGGAAGTTTCCATAAAGGGCTTAAAATAAAAGTTCCCCTAATCTTGTTCCCACATGTCTACTGTGCATTTGAAGATGAAGATTATTTATGTTTAGAGAGCACTGTAGCCACTTAGATACCTCTCCAGCGGGCAGAGGTCTGAAGGGTGCGCTAATGTTTATCACTGGCACCAGAACAAGCATTACAGAAATGCAAGCTCCTTGGCTCACCTCCCAAATTCTGCTTTCCCTCCTGACGGACTTCAAGCCACTTTGTAAATTGCTTTGTTGTTTGCGGAGTGCATTTCTCTCTGGGCTACAATTCTGCCGGAGTCAATATTTTGACACTCTTCTTCTGGAAAACTCCCGATTTCTAATACTTCACCCCATTGGATTCTCCTTTGAAGTTGGAGAACATAACCCAGGCCTGAGATTACATATCAGGATTATTTCCCTCTTGGGGTCTGTGCCCCTGTGTGAGTGCGCATATGTGTATATCTGAGCCAGTTAATTGTTTCATTGGTTGCTTAGAGCATGGTATAATGTTGGCCTGGATCCTAGATTCAGTCCCTGAACATTACAGAGTGAAAAAAGCTGATCCACAGCCACAGATCCAACTCACCCCTGACCACTCACTCGGCCATTATGTGCCTGTGATCAGTCGAAAGGATGGAATGATGAACCCTAGTCCAGGCTTGCCTACCTATCTGGCCCTTGGTAACCCAACTCAACACCCTGTTTCAATTATCCTGGACTTTGCACTATTCCCCACACATCTTGCAGCAATTCCCATCTTTGTGTTTTGACCTACACAGTATCCTGGTACTGGATTATTTGCCCCGTTCTTCCCTGAGGATTTAATACTATGTCATATGCAGTTAAGCTCTTCCTCTAAGAAGCCTCTCCAGCCATTTGCACCTAACAACTGCTCTTGTTGATTTTCCACAGTAAGCACCAGATATAACATATTGCCAGTCGCTCTTCGTAGACTGGAGATAAGAAACCTGTGACCCCAGATAGGCACACTCAAACTCTTCTTACCCAATCTCCTTTTTATATAAAGCAAGAAAGACAAAAACCAAGTGATTGTATGTTCAGAACCTGACTTCCAAATCACATCACACCACTGAGTGCTGTTTCAGTTTTCCAGCTAGACTATGTGCCCTGATGCCAAGGACTGTGCACCTCCCCCCTACACCCCCCACGCCATCTGGCAGAGCCAGTGCACACAGTAGGCTCAGCAAATGCTTGCTCAGCTTCTGATTGTTCCCAGGTAAGCCCACACACCTTCTGGAAGCATGCCTCAGAGAGCATACACATCACTTGAGGTGAATGATTTTCACAGCTTCCAGGGAATCAGAGTAATTCCAGTTGCTTGCTGTGTAACCCAGGGCCACCGTTGGGCAGGGTCTGCCCCACACAGTGACTCCCAGCCAAGGGGAGACCTGGGAACTGAAATCTAGGCCGGTCCTCAGATCACAAAGTCCTGGAGGGGAGCTGATCAACCCCAAGGAAGAAAGGTCTTTTTCTCATTGTTAAATGGTACTGATCCTTACTTCCCTGAGGCACACACCCACAGGGCAAAGCCTCCTGAGAGAGCATCTTTTCTTTCTTTCTTTTCTTTTCTTTTTTCTTTTCTGTTTTCTTCTCTCTCTCTCTCTCTCTCTCTTTCTTTCATCTTTTCTTTTTTTTTTTTTTTTTTTTTTTTTGAGACTGGGTCTTGCTCTGTCACCCAGGCTGGAGTGCAATAGCACGAACATGGCTCACTGTAGCCTCCACCTCTTGAGCTCAAACAATTCTCCTGCCTCACCTCCCCTGTAGCTGGGACCACAGGTGTGTGCCACCACGCCTAGCTATTTTTTGTATTTATTTTTAGAGATGGGATTTCAGCCATGTTGCTCAGGCTGGTCTTGAACATTTGAAGAGGAAGGATGACCAAAATTAGTTTGTTGAGCTAATAGGCTTTAGTTTTATACTGTTGCAGAGTCTAGAGAGGGAGAGATTTATATTTTAAATTTCCCTTAAAATCATAAAATACATGCCTTCAATATACACACTTATGTTAACATACACATATATATACACATGCATGTGCATGCACACACACATACACATGGAACTTGATTTAGGATAACAATGGGGATAAATGCAAAGCTAAATGTTTAAAAACAGAGCTACAAATATTTGTTAATTTACTCCAAAGGATGTTAGGATGGTAGTTTTACCTGTTTATTTCTTCCCTTCTTTTCTTTCTTTCTCTCTCTCTTTTTCTTTCTTTCTTTTTCTTTCTTTCTTGCCTCACTCTCTTTCCTTCTTTCTTTCTTTCAATATATGTATTAGGTAAGTACTACTTTTAAATGATCTGTTATAACCCAGGAAGAGATATGAGGCTTCATATTCTCTGGTCTGGAAATACTACAAACATTTCTGCAGTGTGGTCAGAAAAGCTAACAGCATACTAGGAAACCTGAACAATAGAAAAAGCTTGACCGTCTCCCGGAATAGCATACATGCATCCTCTTGTAAGTGGGAGCTAAACTATGAGGACATAGAAACATGCAGAGTGATATAATGGACTTTGGGGACTCAGGTGGGGAGGTAGGGAGGGGACTGAGGGATAAAAGTCTACACAGTGGGTATACTGTACATTGCTGGGGCGATGGGCACACCAAAACCTCAGAATTCACCATAAAGAACTCATCCATGTAACCAAAAACTACTTATACCTCAAAAACTATTGAAATGAAAAAAAGTCATCGTAATAAAACTAAATTGGAAAAAAGATTATGTATGATATGAGCTCATTTAACTGAAGTTCATAAACAATCACAAATATATAACTGTGTGGTATGTGTGTATATACACAGAAGCTGATGTGTTTATATGTATATATGATGTCTATATTTGTATATACATATATACTCACATATGTGTGTGTGTGTGTGTATATATATCTATACATCCTCCCCAGGATCATTGTGTGTGTTTTTTTTCCACTGCATTGCTGGTCCTTAGAAAAAGAGTAAGCAAAACAACAGAAGAGATATATGCACCTCCATATGAGAATAATGTTTATGTAATCTTAAAAAGTTAAAGTTGGAAGGGACTTCAAAGCCATCTGAAGATCAAATCTTCTCACAGAGAGAAATTTGTCATCTGAAAAGGTTCAATGATTTATATTTCATTTCTTAGTTTAGAGAGACCACGTTATTTTCAGGACCTAACCTGTTTCCTCTTTCCTCCAGATTCCTGGAAGCCAGGAACACCTAGCCATAGCTTTGTTTTTCTAGCACTGAACTTTTCCCATGGGCAAGTAGCAAATTCATCCTTTTAGATGGAGATGAACTGAGAATATTGATCTCAAGTTGTATTTATTTCAATAAACTCATAAAAAAAAGTTGGAATCATTACCTATCACACAATTTATCCCAAATAGCCCTAATTTCGTTTTTTGGACCATCTCCGAAGCAAGTACAGTAAGATTGACCTGTCTCAGGGTTGTAACAGGAATATGGTCAGAGTTCAGTAAGTTTTTTAAAGCACTCAGAAATCTATGGTTTAATGCAATCAAATACATTGCTATTTTTCTTTTGTTCACTATACATAATTATTGGACATAATTTCCTGTAGAAATGGGTAAAACGACTATATGGACAAGGTTGATAGGCTAATTAGTGAATAAGAGATTTTAAGATCCAATTCTGTTTTCAACATCAATTTACAAAGAGGAGTGGATAGAATCTCGTAATCACATATCCCATTAGTTAAAGTATAATAGCGCTATTCACTGACGTCAGACAATCAACTTGAACTAAGATTGTTAGAAGAATTAAGTTGATAAATACAGTCGTTAAAGTCTATAGAAAATCAAGAATCTGTAACAGTAAGTGTTGGAAAAGTGAATGAACCTTAAAGAAAGTATATCCAAAGAAAGTTTTCTAGATTCCTTGATTTTGCAAAATTTTATACTGCCAGAAAACAATATGTTCTGCCTTCAATATTTAATCCTTAATGATTGTTTCTGTTATATGTAGTTTTAAATGTTTTATATTCACAGAATATATTTTAGATTTGCCATAAATTATATAGAATTTGAAAAACAGGTTCCATACTAACTTCAGAAAATTTGGTTAATATCTTAATTATAGTTGTTTTAAAATTTCACTTTGCCTTTTATTATTTCTTCCTGCTTCTTACTAGTAGTATTTTATATAATAAGTAGCAAAGGTTCTAGTCTTTAATCTCTCTGAAAATAGATGTCAGCTATTTATAGTCTTTTCCCTTCCATCTTGCTTTAATGGACACTTTTAAAGCTGTTAGAAATTAAAGGTCACCATGGCTGAATGTGTATGTGGCAATTTGTCCAAATTAACTTATTACTGTGGTCTTGTGAGTGAACATGAGCCATCTGGCTCCATTTCTAAGGAAATATCTTCCAAGAGAATGAATTCTTGGGCAAGATTTAATTATCTCTCACCTAAAAAAAAAAAAAAAAAAAAAAACTCTATAGTTACCCTGTGAGTTAAACCCATGGATTAATTATTATTAAATTTCAGTTCAGGAGGATCTTTCTTCCACGTCTCATCCATTTTCATTTGTACAAGAAAATGGACACAAATATGCCTAGAAGAGCTACTTTCAGAAGGAGGCTTAGAATATCACACATTGAAGAAAGTTGTCATTCTGCTAAATTGAAGAAAGAGAAGAGAGATATTGAATATACACATTTTCTTTTGGCCGTAAGCTTTGAGGAGAATGTAATCCATTCCCTCCACATTTTCCTTGTATTACCTGAATTTTAAGAAGGTACCAGCTTTAGACCCAGCTTTTAGTTGTTACTGTCTCACTATGTAAATATAAACAAAGACCACTGTTGTCATTGGCCTACTGAGTGGCCTCCAAAGTCAACATGACACTAGGTAGTTCATTTTCACCTGAAAAAATGGAAGTAAAAGATAATCGTACCTGTTCTTTTAATTGCCTCCCTCCCAGCTTTTCACAGCTAAATAGATACAAAATGCAACCAAATTCAAATGTGCTTTTTTTCTTAAATAACTAGATAAGACTCTATCACAATACAAAATCACCAAAAGATAACAGCTGTCATAACTAAATTGATTGTAATGAAGATAATCAAAATAGTAACAAATTTAACAGACAGAGCTAGTCAGGGCTACAGGCCCTAGAATTCAGTCTTTGCTCTCCATCCTTTTACTAAGGGTCTCAAAATATTTTCTGGTTGAGTTTCTTTTAAAATTCAGTTGTTTTGTTTTGGTTTTCTGTTTTGCTTTGTTTCTTAAGTCTCTCTTTTCTTTGCCAAGATCCCATACCAAAAATAATCCCCACGAAATTTAACTTTTCAGCATTCGTGAGCTTTATCCGATTTAATGTGGCTTCAAATTTTAATCCATATACTCTCCAGTGTTCATTTGACAAATGTAATTTACATGCACCATTATTTTATTTCAAGCAGCACCGTAGACAAGATGTTTAAAAAAAGAACCAGTAAAGGTATTCTACCACTTAACAGATGTTCCCCTGGCTAGATTCCCTCACTCTAAAATGGCAGTGCTGAGAAGTAGCTTTCTTCATTTTTTTAATATCTCCTTCAGATTTCATAGGCTAAGTGTATTGTCTTAAATTAGCTACATTGCCAAAAAAGAAGACTAATTAAGGCTGATTTCAGGATGCTAATCAGAATTAAACTAGGATACTTATGTAAACAGGAAATAGGCTTGAAATAGACCCATCCTATACCCCAGCTACTTGCTAAATATTTTATTGAACCTGCATTTGTCTTCAACTAGTGGATGAGGAACCAGTATCTAGTTTAGTTAATGGCATGCTGCTATTAGTTTTGTTTTGTTTTAATAGAAACAAGTTACATGAAAAGTACAGCATGATCCAAAGATCTATCTTAAATTGGCCTTAAGCTTTGAGGAGAATGCAATGCATTCCCTCCACATTTTGCTTGTATTTCCGAAATTTTTAAAAAGGTACCAGCTTTAGACCCCGCTTTTAGTTGTTACTATCTTGCTTTGTAAATGGAAACAAATACCACTGTTGTCACTGGCCTACTGAATTGCCTCCACGGTCAAAAAGACACTAGATAACGCAATGGACTTGTACATACTCTGTTGTTTTCAAAATACAGAAGAAAGAAAAAGATAAACATTGAAAACATTTATTTCTTATAGCTCCTGAGTGGTTGAGACTTTTGAGACATTTAATGTTATATTAGCCTCAAAGAAAGAGAGACAATAAACCAATAAAAATCCATCTCCCTACAACAAGACCCCCAATTCAAGACTCTCTTCCAGCTCAATGGATTTGTGATACATGAAGGTTGTATTTATTTAATACCCAAACAGCTGATGAAAAATAATAATTTAAGCATATCCAAATATCCAAACATTGTGTTGACAAAACATCCAGGTGGTAAGCCAAATTGTTTTATTTTCATTTATGTGTTTAAATGTTCTATTGAAATTGAAGCAACGTGATAGAAGATGTGGTACATACTGACTATGGTATGATAGCATCTTTATTTGAAATTTCTCTGGAGTACATTCTTATCCTATGCAGATTCTCTTTTGTAGAATATACTCCATGATTGGAATAAAATATTAAAAATAATATTCGGCCCTTAAAATATCTTATTTTGGAGAAAAAAATTAACCATTGGAGAAAAAAATACTAAAATGTATTGATATTTCTTCCATATAAAAATAAGAGTATCTGTCATGAAATTAGGGTAACAATGGCCAAGGGTTGTAAACCAGAGTTGTCAAATATCTATTTTGCAGTAGTCACAAGGGTGAATATATACCCCCCTTTTTTTTTTTTTTTTTGAGACAGAGTCTTATTCTGTCGCCCAGACTGGAGTGTAGTGACACGATCTCAGCTCACTGCAACTTCTGCCTCCCGGGTTCAAGAGATTCTGGTGCCTCAGCCGCTCGAATAGCTGGGATCACAGGTGTGCAACACCACACCCAGCTAATTTTTGTTTTTTCGGTAGAGATGGGATTTTGCCATGTTGGCCAGGCTAGTTTCAAACTCCTGGCCTCAAGTGACATGCCCACCTTAGCCTCCCAAAGTCCTGGGATTACAGGCATGAGCCACCGTACCCAGCCACAAGTGTGAATATATAGGACATTTTTAATTATTCCTTTTGTTCAATATTTCATTATTTATTCCAAAATATTAGTCAAGGAAAGCAAACAAACAGAAGATCTTTATTTCCTTTGTGTTTTCAGAAAAACAAAGTTGAATCTATCAAAAGTAACAATGTAATGAGAAAAATAACTTTCTAAGAACTCTGAGACAATAGAATATTTTCATGAATGAAATAATTTGTATTTGAGTTTAAAATTTCAGAATTGATGAAGTAAACATCAGTCTCTCCAACTGCCAAGGCAACATTAATGTCACTTGAAATGAATGTGAATAACAGAGAAGCATCCTTCTAGCTAGGGCTCTGTTGTCATGCCAAGACTGTAGCAGAGGCTGGGCACCGGTGGCTCGCGTGTGTAATCCCAGCACTTTGGGAGGCCGAGGTGGGTGGATCACGAGGTCAAGAGATCGAGATCATCCTGGTCAACACTGTGAAAACCCGTCTCTATTTCAAATACAAAAATTAGCCAGGCGTGGTGACAGGCACCTGTAGTCCCAGCCACTGGGGAGGCTGAGGCAGGAGAATCACTTGAACCCAGGAGGCAGAGTTTGCAGTGAGCCAAGATCGTGCCACTACACTCCAGCCTGGGTGACAGAGCAAGACTCCATCTCAAAAAAAAAAAAAAAAAAGACTGTAGCAGAATCATCAGGTTGGAATGGCAAGGAAGTCAAAATGCTTCAATATTTATTCTGTGTATATGAGTGACTGTGGAGGAAAATACCTGAATCCACACATCATCTCCAACCCAATCTTCATCATTGGTCGAGAGCTGTCTATTCCCCCATGCTTTAAGCCTGGTCATTCCCTTCATGACATTGTTTTGCCACTGACCCTAAACTGTTTCTGCTGCAGACACCAGTGGCCAAGTGAAATGAAGCCACCTCCTTATTTCAGAGCACAACTGCCACCACACTGACCAAAGAACTGAGAAGCCATGAATGGTTCATGAAACAGTCTGAGAGTGGACAAAATTAAACAAAGTAAGCCTCACTGGATGTGGCAGGTATACAGGGATTTCAGAAAACATGAATAATGTTTTCTGGAGACCCCAACAGCTGGACACACGGTCCTACAGAAATACTCATTGAGATTCAAAATATAATGAAGCATATCTACACACAAGAAAGGATGGTTCTAAGTCCATGCTTTTGCAGAGAACTTTTAAAGATTTTTTTAAAAGCAATTCACAAACAATTAGAGGACAAGACATTTTAAAACTAATCTGATCACATCGCTGTGCTCAATAATGTATGCCTTGTGACTTTAGACAAATCACATCTCAGTCTCCTCATCTGTTAAATCGAGGTGGACAAGGTAACTGCTGCAGAATTTCCCTGCTCTAACAATCTTTGACTTGAAGTGCCTAAGAATATGTAGAATTGCGGACCAATTAAAATGAAAGAAAAGTCCAACTCTTTGCTTATCTGTCTTCTGTAAGTTTTCCACAAGGGGCATGTATTCCTGTTGTAAATTAGGAAGTAATAACTGATTCGAATCATTTTTTAAAATATAAACTATACAGGAATAGAAACTCTAGAAATCATCTCATTTAACAAAGGAGATCACAAAAGAATAAGAAGGTTTAGTAATTTGCCCAAATGCACACAGTCATCAGTTGGAAATCTAGAAGCCTGACCAAGTTCCTTTGACTCCAAGGTTAGTGCTCCTTGGTGACACATCAAAGCATTAAACATAAAATGGCAATCATCTCCATCAGTTAAGAAGAAGGAAAACCTCGCACTTGATTTTTTTATTTTTTAAATCTTCCTGTCAGGATTTAAAAGGCATTAAGGCCTAGAAATAAAACGAAGAATTTAAAGACCTTGAAGGCTAGGGTCTTATTTGTAATGTATGCAACTCCTGCAACAGACCAAGCCCCACTTTTGCCTGTGCTGCACATACTGGTCCAGATTCCAAAGATCCCTTTCCTCTCTTCCCAGCTAGCCATACGGGTGTGTGACACAGTGACCCGCCATTCCCTTCTCCACACCACAAGTAAAGTGACAAATGCCTAAATCTCTTTGCTGTGATGTTTCTTCTCAAAGCAATCCTGAAAATCCCATTGATCAAAAATCTATATCTGGGCCAGGCACAGTGGCTCACGCCTGTGGCAGGCCAAGGTGGGCAGATCACCTGAGGTCAGGAGTTCGAGACCAGCCTGGTCAACATGGTGAAACCCCATCTCTACTAAAAATACAAAAACTAGCCGGGTATGTTGGTGGGCACTTGTAATCCCAGCTACTCAAGAGGGTGAGGCAGGAGAATTGCTTGAACCTGGAAGGTAGAGGTTGCAGTGAGCTGAGATCACACCACTGCACTCCAGCCTGGACCACAGAGCGAGACTCCATCTCCAAAAAAAAATCTATATCTGAATTGAAGCCACTTTTATATCCACTCCATTTAGGCAGTTTCTCTCGCCTAAATGCCCCAAGTATGAAAACCTAAAAGAAGAAGAGTGATATTAGCTCTCCTGGATTCATGCCACCTAATCTTGCCTTATCATTTGCTTTTAAAATTTAACAATATCATGAGACAAACAGACCATAACTTTTGAGGGAAAAGGTGTAATAAACTAGCAAAAGCAAATTGCTGTGCAAATCTGATTGGACCTTTCAAGATGTTCTTGACTCTTAGCTGCTACCCTTTTTACTTGCTCTCTGTTGACACCAGCAGATCTTGAACAAGGTATTTATGAAGATATCCTACAATCACTATTTACTGGCCGCGAGTACCAGAAATGGTTTATTGGCTAGTATTAGGAAAACATCAAAGTCCTTTCTTAGAAAGTGCTGTTTCCCGCCTGTTTGGTGTGCATGAAATCAGTGAACCTAATAAAGTAGCAAAGGCTCATTAGGAAGAGCAACAAAGTTCCCAGTGTCCTTTATGAGCCTGCAGCCACCACAGAAGAGATCAAAGCCTCCATCAGTAGTGTCTGTGCATCTGTTTTCTTTTTATCCAACGTGTTATTTAGTTAGTAGTTTGACAACATCAAAGCTTTGGGCCATTAGATTCTTTGGTCCACATGGGACTAAATTTATTTTTACAAATGCATCTGGTCTAAGATGGAAATGTTTCCGGTAACTGCAGGTCACCAATTTGAGTGCCATGAACACTTTCAGAATTTATGGTTACATTTTAGGGGCCAGGTTCTCTTCATCAGCCTAGAGGTAGAGCGCTTCTTAGCTCTTTGTAAAGTCACCCACTTTCATGGCGGAAATGTCACATAAAATTAAGAATCCAAGAAAAAGAAGTCTCCCTCCCTCTCTCTCTCTCTCTCTCTCTCTCTCTCTCTCTCCCCCCTTCCTTCTTCTCTCCTTCTTTCCTGCTATCCCTCCAGCTTTACTGAATTATAATTTATATACTAAAAAGTTCACCTATTTCAAGTACACAATTTGATAGTTTTTAATGCATTCATGGGGTTGTGTAATTTTAGAACATTTTCATCACCCTTAAAAAGAAAACATATACCCATTGGCAATCATTTTCCACTTTCCCCAAAACTACCCCCCAACTGAGTCCTAAGCACCCACTAATCTTCTTTCTGCCTCTATGGATTAGCCTATTCTAGATATTTTATATAAATGGAATCATAGGATGTGTGGTCCATTGTGACTGGTTTCTTTCACTTAGTATAATGTTTACATGGTTTGTAATGTTGTAGCATGGGTCAATATTGTATTTCTTTGTATTGCCAAATCATATTCTGTTGTGTGTATAGACCACACTTTATACATTTGTCAGTTGGTGGACATTTGGATTGTTTCCTCTTTTTGGTTATTATGAAGAATGCTGCTATGAACATTTGGATATGGGCTTTTGTGTGAGCATATGTTTTCATTATTCTTGGGGAAATACCTAGGAGTGGAATTGCTGGGTCACATGGCAATGCTACTAACCTTCTGAAGAACTGCCAGTGTGCCAAGGCAGCTGCACCATTTTCTATTCTCACCAGCAATGCATGAGGGTTCCAATCCCTCCGCATCCTTCCCAACACTTGTTATAGTCTCTCATTTTTATTAAAGCCATTCTGGTAGGTGTCAAGTGGTATCTATTTGCAGCCTTGATATGCATTCCCCATTCTGTATGCATGGCTGATGATGTTGAGCATCTTTTCATGCTAACCAACCATTTGTATGTTTTCTCTGAAGAAATGTCTATCTGGATCCTTTGTCCATTGTTTTTAAAGAGACAGAGTCTAGCTCTTGCTCTGTTGCACAGGCTGGAGTGCAGCGGCACGACCATAGTTCACTGCAGCCTTCTGGGCTGAAGCAGTCTTCCTGCCTCAGCCTCCCTAGTGGCTGGGACTACAGCCACATGCCACCATGCTGGGCTAATTTTTTTGTAGAGACAGGGTCTTGCTTTGTTGCTTAAGCTGATCTCAAACTCCTCCCAATCCTCCCATCTCAGCCTCCCAAAGTGCTGGGGTTACAAACGTGAGCCATCACGCCTGACCCTTTGTCCATTTTTCAACTGGTTTGTCTTTTTATAATTTAATTATGAGAATTTATTATGTATTCCAGATACAATTCCTTTATCAAATATGTAGTTTGTGAAATCTCTCCCTCCTTTGACTTTTATTGAGATGCTCCCTGCTAAGTGTGTATTTCCTGTTTTTTTATGAATGGGAAACTCCTTAAAAAGTAATGAGTCACAATAGAGGAAATAAAGCATATTTCAGAACCATCGCTTTGCTAAATATACAAAATCCCCCCAAAAAATCCCCTAATAAGAACATTAGAACAAGAGCTTGGTTAGTAAAGCCATCATGGCCACTTGAGTTTTGTTCCAACAATAATTATTCCCATTTATATATAGATTTACAGTTTACGGGGTACCCTTATATACATAGTCTCTTGTAAGCTTCCTAATATTTCTATGAAATATTATGATTATCCCATTTATTAATTAAAAAATTGAGGCAGGGTGGGACGGGTGATGAAGACATTCAGTAGACTATCTTGTCACACTTAAGTTCAGCCTAAATACCATCTATATAAATGTCAAAATATTCAGACCAAGATTCATTCAATGAAATATAAAAGCCACCAAGCCAGTTACGGGAATTGATTTTTTTTTAACAATTTATTCATTTGTATGTGATGCCTAAATGTGAGATGAAAAGTAAAACAAGTGTCTATGTCACAATAGACTGGCTACAGTTATAATTACATGACATCAGGAATCCAGAAACTTAATATATCTTTCGTCATGTCTTATAACACGTATGTCTAACCCCCTGAAAAGATGCATTACTATAGGGTCTATCGCCATACAGTAAATTAGTGGAAGGGTTGAGTGTATATATGTTTCACTGGCAGAGGCTACCACTAATTTACTGTGTGACCATAGATCCTATATCAATGCATGGAGATAGCCTATATCTTGAGTTTTCAGCTACCAGGGAAGCATAGGTACCCTCGGCCCTACCACTAATTTACTGTGTGGTATTAGGCAAATCACAAACCTCTTTCAGCCCATACTTCAACATCTAGGAAATCTACTAAGATTCCCAATCCAATTCTCTCCAGTTTATAGGATTCTCCTGCATTAAGTGATCTGGATATGGGCTGAAATAAAGTATGAGACATAAAAGATATGAGCACCTGGCACCTAAATAAGAGAGAAGTAGCAATAATGAGATGGCGATACAGTTCTTGTGGGCTAGTCACTAAGTGAGACTACACTTGGAACTAGGCAGTTTGTTTTTATTAAGATTATCACTAATAACAATTATCACTAATAATCGCTAATATTATTAGCAATAATATTAATAGTGGCGGGAGGATCGCCTGAACTCAGATGCTCAAAACCAGCCTGGGCAAGCACAGAATTCAGAATGAGCTTAGTGGTCAGTCCCTGCCCCCGCCCCCTATACCATACACAGAGTAATAATGAACTATTTCTCATTTGTGCCCAGTTTTTTTAATGGGGATTAACCTTCTCACAGTATCAGTCCATGGTGGTTCCAGCATAGTCTGTACCCAAAACCATGATTACAGCCACTTGAGGGAAGCTCAGAACCAATCAAGGCTATACCTAGGACAACCTACTAAACCAGAATCTTCCGTCAGGTCAAAGGCTAAGCATTTTCCAGGCTCCCAAAGCTACTCTGAATCAATGGAACCTAAAGTGATTTGTGGCAGCAAGTCAGGGTAGCCTCTAATTCCTATACAGAGAAAGATATTTTCTGAAGCAAAATTCAGGTCACATTTTCTGACAATAGAGAATATTGTATACATACATAGATCACCCTGGAAAATCCAGGACCTATAATTGCCATATTTCTGTAACTGTCAGGCAATGCTCTTATCACCCCTTAAGGACAGACTAGTGACCTGCTAAGAGAAGATCACATCTCCAGAATTTAAGTTTTGAGCCTGTCCATATAAACTGGCCATTGGGCCAACTGTGGGAAGGATAACTGCTTTCTAAGTCAATTTTAGTCCATCTATCAGTACTTATTAATGTCAAATGAAGCAATAGGATAGATCTCTATAAAATGCTATGTGATTGTTTGTGTCACTCATCATGTATGCAGCACTACTTTATCTGTGTCTCTACCTGAATATTACACAGATGAAAATAAAAGTATGTCTGAAAGTATTTCTAATTTTCTAGAGAAATTTCCAAATATAAACCCAAAATTATATTAACCAAAGAGTGTTACATTTACATTTATTAATCAGGCCAGGCATGGTGGTTCATGCCTGTAATCCCAGCACTTTGAAGGCCAAAGTGGAAGGACTGCTTGAGCTCAGAAGTTTGAGACTAGCCTGGGCAATATAACAAGATCGTTTCCACTAAAAAAAAAAAAAAAAAAAAAAAAGGTAGCCAAGTGTGGTGACATGTGCCTATTTTCCCAGCTACTCAGGAGGCTGAGGTGGGAGGATCATTTGAACTCAGGAGTTCAAGGCTGCAAGGAACCATGACTGCACCACTAAAGTCCAGTTTGGGCAACACAGGGAGACACTGTATCAAAAAATTAAAAAATAATAAAAATAATAAAAATTTAAAAATAATTAAAAAACGATAAAAATAAGAATTTTTGTAAAAGAAAATTCTTCAGCCTTGGGGTAAGAAAAGCATATCTCCACTGTTTCGCCAAAATGGACTCTTGGACATGGACACTTCTCCCACGTGCTACGTATTTAACTTAAAGTTTCTAATGCCCTTCTAACCAGTGGTGAGGTCAGAACCACCTTTGCAGGGGGAAGGGGGTGAATGAGATATTTGCCCTCCTTGGTTGTAGGTGCCAACCGGTTGTTCATATTCAATCCTGAACTTTGACAAATCTCTTGACTTAACTGGGAAATCTTCAAATGTAAAATGTGTTGATTACACAAGTTGGAGGGCCTAGAGAATGAAGCCTTTTGAAAGTGTTTTGGGGCTACTTCAGCAATCCCACTGAAACTTGTTCTCTGTCAAGAACCACTTTTAAAAAGAAGTATAATTTGTTTAAAAAAGGCAGCACACCCACCTTTACACAAGCTTTCTATTTAAAATGGCATTGAGGCAAAGAAGGAACAGACATTTCTGCCCTACGCGACAGTCTCTAATGAGTTGAGATTAAGTGGCTGGGATCTCCAAGAATTCTTCAGGCTGGCCTTTCATTTCCTGGTAGAGATAGGAAAACTCACTGAAAACCTAGCAAAGGAAAAAATGACGGAGCCCGTAAGTCAAGCGCCCATCCTCCATAATTACCTAGAAAATTCCTACGGAAGCTTCCAACTTTCTACAGTTTTTTAGTTCTGCCCTTGGTGGTTAATTAACGTGGTGCATAAGACTAGCATAGGATAAGTGACTTGGCCTCTGACTGTGGGAGGAGTAACTACAGTGAAGAAGTAGGAAGAGAAAAAATCTCTAGGCACTCACTCCTGTAGACACTGTCCATATCTAGCCCTTCCTGTGCACACTGTCCTGTGCTAATATTGAGGAGAGAGGAAGCATTGTTTAGAAGGAAGTAGCTCCTCAAGGAAGGAAGTGGCCAGTACAGGAAAAACAAAGCAGAACCTTCCCAGAATAGAATTCACCTTTCACCTTTCACCTTTGACCACCCCTTAGGGCTCCCTACCCCACATCCAAGTCCTGTCAGACAGTGATACGCACGTTAAGACCTGTGCCTTTGTCTAAACCTGCCTTTGTCCATTGTTGAATCATGTATATTTTTCCAAAATTAATGTCACCAGCATTTGTAGCCCTCAGATACTGCCTGGATTCTCAAGCCCTTAATAAACAGGTGAGACTGTGCTGTTTGGTCTCATGATGATCATGGACAAGTTCTTCATGGACAAGTTCTTCTGACCAACAGGACTGAAATCTGCTCCTCAGCAACAGGATCTTCCAGAAAATGACTCCCTTTAGCTTACACATCTCAAACAACCAATGTCATTGCCATTTTTATCAAAGCTTTGTGGTTGCTATATAGAGCAAACAATTTTAATTTTTATTTCCCTAAAGAATTTAAGTAGCCTCGTGTGGGTAAATGAATAGTTATTCTTCTGTTTACCTGGATCTAAGTAGTTGCTTAACAAAAAATGATCCCCAATGATTTTGTCAAAAAAAAAAAGTTGTTTTTGCGTGTAGACATCATACTCCCTCAGAATCTGTAATCATTCCAAAAATTGCATAATCTGATCTTGACAATTTAAGGTAAAATAGTTGCAAAAAGAAATAGCTTCTTACACATACTCTAAGTATATTTGCCTTTTTATTAGAGTTGGTTTCAGACATTCTTCACATTTTTAGGAAATCTTTTGATTTGTTTCTGTTTTAGTGTGTAACGTAAAACTCTCCACCTTTTACTGAAACATATTATCCACTGAAAAATTAAAAACAGTATAAAGGTAGGAATAGTTGAAGCCAGTTTTAAAGACTTTAAAGCTGAAATAAATTTTTCAAATTATAATGCTCTGCTTTCATATATATGTATTCCTAACAGACCAATAAAATGGAGTGCTTGTTGTTTATTGGAAATTGACATTCCAATGGTGTTAGCCAACCAAGTAATTCTTTTTTAAAGTTTCCTGCACAAAAATGTGTACAAAGGAATGTTTTTATACCAATTAATGTTTATAGTTTGTTTTGGAACATTAAGTTAAACTAAGGTTAGTTTTATGTGTTCTCTTTTTACCATATTTAATGAATATCATTGGTGGTAAATTTTTCTTCTAGGGTTTTTAATCTTTGTTCCATTTCAGAATAACAGCATGGGAAAGATAAAAAATAAACACAAAAAGAAAGGCTTCACAGAGGCAAACGGATTATTGTGTTATTTAAAATGAGCATTTAATATTCTTTAAAGAAAAGAAGAGCTAGATTATGTGCGGAGAGGCTGCACAAGATACTAGCCACCAACTGAAAAATGTTGCGGGGGAAGGGGTTGTTCTAGTCTGATGGGCCACAGGAAAAATTTTTATTGAGTTCCAACTATGTGTGCTGCTCTCTATGACAGGATTTTTATATGTAGCATTTCACATTATCATTTAACAAACTTACAGTGTCACTCTCTTCATTTGGCAAAGAAAAAATTGAGGCCCAAATATTTAAGAAGATTGCAGGAAGTCACACAACTGATAGAACTAGAATTTCAAAAAAAAGGTCTGGCCCAGCATGGTGGTTCACACCTTTAATCCTAACACTTTGGGAGGTCGAGGTGGGAGGATCCCTTGAGCCCAGGAGTTCAAGACTAGCCTGGGAAATATACCGAGACCCCATCTCTACAAAAAGTCAAAAGAAAAAAAAATTACTAGCTGGGGATGGTGGTGTGTGCCTATAGTCCCAGTGACTGGGGAGGCTGAGGTGGGAGGATTGCTTAAGTCTGGGAGGTTGTGACTACAGTGAGCTATGACTACACTGCTGCACTCCAGCCTGGGTGACAGAGCAAGACCCTGTCCCCCCCGCCCCCGCCCTCCACACACACACCCCCCTCAACAAATTAGGTGTGTTTGAGTCCAAATCCTGAGCTCCTCTTGTTATAACCAAGAAAGACTCAGTACCTAGACAAGAGGATAGAGTATCACATGAAAATAAGCAACAGAAGCTATAGCAAAACTATGATGAGAAGCAAGAGTGCTGGAATCACCAGGTCATGCTTAGATTTGGGAGACAGTTTTGAAATTTTAGCAAATAGAATGTGAGAACTTCTGATGGAGGAACAATCAGACAGCAAGGTTTCCAAGGGGAAAATCAAAAGAAAACATAATACATTCCTTAGCTTTTTTTTTTTTTTTTTTTTTTTTTTTTGAGACGGAGTCTCACTCTGTTGCCCAGGCTGGAGTGCAGTGGCGCCATCTCGGCTCACTGCAAGCTCCGCCTCCCGGGTTCACGCCATTCTCCTGCCTCAGCCTCCCAAGTAGCTGGGACTACAGGCGCCCGCCACCTCGCCCGGCTAGTTTTTTGTATTTTTTTTAGTAGAGACGGGTTTTCACCGTGTTAGCCAGGAAGGTCTCGATCTCCTGACCTCGTGATCCGCCTGTCTCGGCCTCCCAAAGTGCTGGCATTACAGGCTTGAGCCACCGCGCCCGGCCGTTCCTTAGCTTTTAAAGGATGTGTCTCACCTACATAAAACCAAACATCAGTGTAATCAATGAAATACTGACATGGAATGTAATGTCTCAAATGCTTTTAGCAGAATAGCTCAAAATTCAGTGCAGGATAATCTATACACACCACTGTTATAAGCTTAATTTTTCTACCATAATCTGAAGGAATTTAAAATGTGGGTTTCTCTGTCTCTTCTCACTTACGATAGCAAAAAGTGAGTGATTAAATGATTTTATACAAATAATGCTTTTGGAATGGCCCTAAATTTCTTGATGTAAAATACCTCTCTGTAATATATTGTTACACAGAGACATGAACACCAAAGTTTGCCAAATACACATGAATTGATGAAAATAATACAGAGGTCTTCTTAGAAGTCAGAATTTCAACCTTCGTTCTTAGAACAGCTAAGTTTAACTTCTCACTTGACAATGGTTTATTATACATTATATACTATATATTATAAATATATATGTAAATATATATTATACATAATTAAATAAAATAAATATATATTTATATATAAAGATATATTATACATAATATATTATATATAATTATTTATATTACATATATAATTATATATAATATGTAATATTATATTATATATTATATATAATGGTTTATTATATTTTTTTAATATATATAAAATCTTTGGGGCCAGGCATGGTGGCTCATACCTGTAATCCCAGCACTTTGGGAGGTCAAGGAGGGCAGATCACTGGAGTTCAGGGGTTCGAGATCCACCTGGTGAAACCTCATCTCTACTAAAAATACAAAAGTTAGCTGGGCGTGCCTGTAGTCCCAGCTACTCGGGAGGCTGAGGCAGGAGAACAGCTCGAACCCAGGAGGTGGAGGGTGCAGTGAGCTGAGATCGCGCCACTGCACTCCAGCCTGGGTGACAGCAAGACTCCGTCTCAAAAACAAAAAAGAAAAGAGAAAAAAAGAAAACCTTTGGGAGCAATTTTTCCCATTGAGTAAAATAGTTCCTGAGCAGGGATCCTGGTTGTCAGCCAGCTTTTGAGGCCTCTTCCCAATCTAGATGTCTCTATTTGGGTGTGCCGCCTGCTCAATCATCCAGGTCAGTGGTGTCTAACGTACCCTATGGAGAGAATGAGGTGGTGACACCCAGCATTTGTTTAGCTTCTAGGGAGAACTTGTGAAAGCTAAAGACCTTAGTTTAAGGCTGAGAAAACCCAATGAGTTGAAAAGGGCTAAAAACTGAAGACTCAAAAGATATTCCCTTTATTTTATTGTGCACTGGAGTAACCTCTAGTACCCCCTTGGCAGAAGTCTACACCATTAAATTTAAAATGTGATCACCTAACACCCTCGTACGTGGGGCTGCATTTCGTCACTCAGCCCACAGCCTGTCTTGCTGACATTCTCGACTGGCTGTGAGGCTGTCACTGAGGTTGCCTGGCAGGGCCCACAGTCAGCCTTTCCGAGGCTATTGATCTCCATGTGAACAGCTGACAATTCTAATTTCAAACTCTGTGTATTTCAAGTTGCACTTTGATGCTGTAATAAATCCAAGATAAATTACACATATTTAGTTCCTAAAGTAATGATGTATGGATTTACTTTGGATATAGAAAAAATAAATATGCTGTGCGTGTCCCCACTTCTTTCCTCCACAGTGACGTGGTATTTGTAAAACAAATGCCATAAAAATTGATCTGTGAGTGAGCCAAGGAGTATCTGCTGCTTTTCTTAAAGGCATAGGAAAATAGTATTTAATAATAATATCAAGAATATAATGTTTTATTTGATGTGTTTACTTATTGATAGTTCTATTTAATAGTTAAGGAACATTTGGTCTCTGCTGAATATATGTTTTGTCCTTTAAATTAATTCTTGCTTCGATCAAATTTGTAGACTATAAAGAGACATTCCTCAATAATTCCACCCAATTCCCCCTTGTGACACAAGCCAGGCTGCTCAGGTGTCTGTCTTTACCTGGGGCACCCTTATCCTTTGCTGCAAATTCAAATTCTGATTCAAATTCAAATTTCCTTTGTTCTCAGAAGCCCACCTTCTTCAAAAAAGCCTTCACTATATCCCTTGCCTTCCCAGAGACCAAAATGACTCAGTGTTATTTGTTGTGGTAAAATATACGTAGCATAAAATTCACCATTTTAATCACTTTAAAATGTACAATTCAAGGGCATTTTGTATATTTACAGTGTTGTGCAACCGTCACCATTATCTACTTCCAGAACATTTTAATCGCCCCAAAAGGAAACCCTTGTACCCATTAAGCAGTTACCCGCACCAACCCCTCCTCTTCCCAGGCCCTAGAAACTCCTCATCTGCTTTCTGTGTCCGTGGATTTATCTATACTGGAGAGTTCCTATAGTGGAATTAGACAATACGTAGCCTTCTGTGTCTCATTGTTTTTACTTGCTGTAATGGTCTCCGTTCATCCATGTGTGTAGCATGTATCAGTACTTCATTCCCTTTTACAGCTGAATAATAATCCATTGCGTGGACATACCGTATTTAATTTATCCACCCATTAATAACTATTTGGAATGCTTCCACTTTTGGCTGCTATAAATAATGCTGCAATGAACATTCTTATACAAGTTTTTGTTTGAAGACTCATATTGTATTTTTTCAATAAAATTCTTGGAGATACAGATATATAGATATCTCCAAAAATATCTCCAAGGAATTAGTGACGGCTTTTTTGAAGAAGGTGGGCTTCTGAGCACAAAGGAAATTTGAATTTGAGCCAGAATTTAGATATATAAATATAAATGTATATGTATTTAAGATAGTTTGGCAGTTTCTTCATAAGTTAAATATATAATTATATCAATTCTACTCCTGTTTATATATTTTATAAGTATTTTATATATTATAATTATATAAGTATAATTATATTATACAAGTATAATTATATGAATTATATAAGTAATTATATGAATATAATTATATAAGAATGTAATTATATATGAATATAATTATATAAGAATGTAATTATATATGAATATAATTATATAAGAATGTAATTATGTATGAATATAATTATATATGAATAGAATTATATAAGAATATAATTATATATGAATAGAATTATATAAGAATATAACTATATATGAATAGAATTATATAAGAATATAATTATATATGAATATAATTATGATATATAAATATTTATATTGTAAATATATATAAAATATGTAAACAGGAATGGAATTGCTGGGTCATATGATAATTATATATTTAACTTATTAAGAAACTGCCAAACTATTTCAAAAGACTTCATCATTTTTACCATTAGCAATGTGTGACCCAGTTTCTCTACCTCCTCAATAATACTTGTGATTTTCCTTTTCTCAAATTATGATAGCTGTCCTAGTGTGTGTGAAGTCATACATCACTGTAGTTTTGATTTGCAATTCCCTAATGGCTAGTAACCCTGAGCATCTTTTCATGTATGTTAGGCATTATCATCTTTGGAAAATGTCTATTGATTTGCAAATTTTTTCTCTTATTATTTGGGTTATTTCTTTATCAATAGTTTCCTTTGATGCACAAAAGCCTTTAATTTTGATGAAGTCCAGCTTATCCTTCTTTTGTTGCTCATGCTTTTGGTGTCATATCTAAGACAGCATTGCCAAATTCAATAACATGGAGATTTTCATCTATGCTTTCTTCTAGGAGTTTTATAGTTTTAGCTGTTAAATGTAGGCCTTCAATCAATTTTTAGTTAGTTTTTGTGTATGGTATAAGGTAAGGATCCTAGTTTATTAATTTGCATGTGGCTAGTGAGTTGTCGCAGCACCATTTGTTGAAGAGACTATTCTTTCCATCATCCATTGATTTTGAAACTTTCTAGTGGATAGCATTTTAGTTAATTATTATATATTCCTTTTTGTTGTTATTTGATACATGTAGGTCTTATTTCTACAAGTAGAGAGGACTCCATTCAAGGGAGGGGACTGACTTCTGTCATGTTTCTGGTATTTTATGTAAGGGCTAAAATGGTTCCCATAGTGAGGAAAAAGGAATCAAAGAGGACCCAAGCCCTTGACCCAAGAAAATCAGAGTATTCTATTTAAAGAACAACTTTTAGTTGGTTGGGGTTTTTTTGTTGTTGTTTTTTGTTTTTTGTTTTTTTGAGATGGAGTCTAACTCCGTCACCCAGGCTGGAGTGCAGTGGCATGATCTCGGCTCACTGCAACCTCTGCCTCCCAGGTTCAAGAAATTCTGCTGCTTCAGCCTCCCAAGTAGCTGGGACTACAGGCACCCACCACCACCCCGGCAAATTTTTTTGTATTTTTAGTAGAGACGGGGTTTCACCATGTTAGCCAGGATGGTCTCGATCTCCTGATCCCGTGATCCACCCTCCTCAGCCCCCCGAAGTGCTGGGATTACAGGCGTGAGCCGCCGTGTCAGCCAGTTGATTTTAATTATAAACGAATATGACATAGTCTCTGCCCTCAAAATGTTCACAGCCTAATGGGAGAAGCCAGTGTATTCAGTAACCATTAGACATAACATGGCTATTGAGTGGCTCAGATGTAGATCATTCTAGTGAGACATGTTATAAGAGGAAACGCATACCTTAGTACAAAAAGAATGCCACACACATCCTTCAGGAATTGTTGATATTTATAACATTGTGAAATGATAATAGTTTATATATTAGATTAAGTAATAAAGTCATAAAATTGATTAGGTTCTTTTTACTCTTTTAATGTGTCTTGCATTATATTTCTATTGGATAACACTGGCATAGTCAAATAGAAAAGCAAGCGTCTCACAGCTATACAGATAGTAAGAGAAATGATGTTTATATCCATTTCTTCAAATTTTAGAACTTAGGTTTTTATTTACTATACTATACAACTCAAAATTAACAAGGAGTATTAAGATGTGATTGGTGGTTCCAATTTGAAACTAGGAAGTGGGGCTTGGATTCACAACCTATATTCAGTTCTATATTGTGCACAGAACATCTTCAAGGACACAAGCAAAAGGCAAACATGCTGCCTACAGCGTCAAGTTTCATGGGAGGCACACTTGTCCCACATCACCCAATTAGAGAACAATTACAGGTTAAGCCAGTGGTTCAAAACCAGCAGTAATTTGGTTTGGTTTCCCATGGAACATTTGGCAATGTCTGGAGATATTTTTGGTTATCACAGTTGGGGGTACTACTAGCATCTACTGGATAGAGGCCCAGGGATGCCACTAAATATCCTATAATGCACAGGACAGACCCCTACAACAAAGAGTCAGCTGACACAAACTGTATATTGTCCTGAGGTTGAGAAACCCTGCGCTAAACCATTGCTAAAGGAAGTATTTCAGAGCAAGAGCAGATGATTGCATGCTGGAGCTCTCAGGGGAAATGACATGAAGGAAAGGACCCTTAGGCAGACCATGAAGTTTTGGCACATTCTGCTGGGTAGAGGGATGGGCTAAAATGGGCAATAAGAGTGACTGCCAGTTGGGGAGGAGTGTGGCAAGGAGTGGAACTAGAAATGGACTTGAGTCCCTTGGAGTAGAGTGTGTCATGAAAGGAAGCACTGACTAGAGAGGTGACCTGCAACTCAGAAGAACTGGACTCTAAGCCTGATTCTTCTATTTGGTAGCTGGATGGCTTTGAACAAATCACATGAGTTTCCTCAACTTCAATATAGTCCTTTGTCAAATGAAAATAATTGTAACAACTTTGACTCTTTCTAAGTTTTGAGTATCAAATGAGACCCTTGGTGTAAAACAAGTCATCACTGGCAATACAAAGTAGTATTGTTGACTTTATTGTTGTGTTTGTTGCTAAATTGAGTTGGTGCCAGAGTGTGGAAGCCTGGCAAGGAGAGGAAGCTGGGTCTGATGAGATCATCTGGAACAGGACAGCAATAAGAGGACAGTGACTCTTTGGAAGGTTCACTTTGATGCAATGTGTAGGAAAGACGGGAACTGGGAGAGAGTGGAGTTAGAAAAATCACCTAGGAAACTTTTCCAGGGAAACACCATGAGTGGGTAAGAGGAACCTGGAGGGCACTAAATGGACTCGAGCAGTCACTCCCAGTGGAGCACACTGGGGAGATGAGTTGTAGCTTTTGTAGAGGTAGACAGAAAAATCAGTAGATTACTCCACGGGCTTGCGCACTGGTCCTTTCTAATGCGAAAGATTGTGAGTGAAAAATATATGTGGTTTCTAACACAAGGTGTCTAATACTTTATAGATAATCAATACAGAATCTTAAGAAAATATGGATTATGAAGTTTCCCTGAATATGTCTCATCTTCAATAGTCCTACAATGGTGGTATGTTTTAAAATTTGCTTCCCTAGTAGGATGTACTTTCTAGCTCTTTGTTTGAAGTTTTTTTTGTTTGTTTGTTTGTTTGTTTTTCACATTTAGTATTTGCTTTTGTTTTTTGAGATAGGGTCTTCTCTGTCACCCAAGCTGGAGTGCAGTGGCGTGATCTTGGCTAACTGAAACCTCTGGCCCCTGGGCTCAAGTGATCCTCCTGCCTCAGCCTCCCGAGTAGCTGTGACTATAGGCGCTCACACCACACCCAGCTAATTTTTTTATTTTTAGTAGAGATGGGGTTTCACCATTTTGGCCAGGCTGGTCTCAAACTCCTGACCACAAGTGATCCACCCACCTCGGCCTCCCAAAGTGTTGGGATGACAGGTGTGAGCCACTGTGCCCAGCCTTCACATTTAATATTTAAATTCAGAGTCTTTCAGCCTGGTACCCAGGCAGATACTTATATTAATTTTTTTAGTTAAAAAATTTTTTTTTGTAAGACATTTAGGAAGTGATCTAATAGTTTTACTCTATCATAAGGATGTAGAGAATTTAGAAAGTAGGCTCCATTAGCATGTAAGCTTCCAAAGGGCAGGGATTTGGAGCTGTTTTGTTCATGACTATAATCCTGTGCTTAAAACACTGCCCAGCACATGGTAGCCTCTATAATTATTTGCTGAATGAATAAATGAATTATTAAGAGGCACATGTTGTGTGTGTACTACTCCTGGGTGGTTATGTGGTTAAATAGGCACTATGTGCATTTTGTGGTGCTGAGTTTGACAATATCTTATTTCCAGCCATGGACCAAGGCCCTTACAAAAGCCCTGTCATGAGACCCATCTATTGCCACTCGTTCATTGCCACCAGCACTCAAATCAATCATTTTCTCCTCTCCTTTTTACCTCCCCTGGAATCCAACAGCGGTAAAATCAGTAAAGTTGGAAGTGGATGAAGATAAGAGCACAAAGGGGTCCAATTTTTCCAACTCGGAAGTGGCAATCGGTTTGTCTCCTTACACCTTTCCCCAAAAGAGGCTTTTCCATGTTCCTGAAGAAAACATTGCCTGGGCGGGTGTGTGCCTGGCAGAACGCTACTCTCCAATCTCCTTGGGCAGCCACAAAAAAAAAGGGGGAGGTGAGTGGGGCGGCTCTTCAGAAAGATGTGACAATATGCCAGTTTCACCAATGATAAGAGAAGCCTGAGACACCAAGAGTCAGCACAGGCCACAGGTCATGTTTGACAGTGCAAAGCTGCAAGGTCCTTCAGATAAAGCAAATAGGAGAGTGGGCTCCAAAGCCTGCCAACAGCGTCCCAAAAGCTAAAAGGGAAACTTCCCTAAAGAAACGGGGAAACAATGTAAAGATGCTAAATTGGTCATTTAAGTATGCCCTCCTTGGTTAGAAAAAACCTCCTTTGCATAGTTTCCACTCTCTTTAACCATTCTGTGGATTTACTACCCATTCATAATATCTGCTCACTTTCTGAATCAACTTGCAATTTGTTCTGTACCACACTTGAAATCTTCACTTAGAAGAGAAAAAGAAGCCCAAGGATATTATACTCAGAATCTATCTTCTTATAAAGAAAACAAATAAACAGCCAGGCACAGTGGCTCACACCTGTAATCCCAACACTTTGGGAGGCTGAAGTGGACGGATCACTTGAGATCAGGAGTTCAAGAGTGGCCTGGCCAACATGGAGAAACCCCATCTCCACTAAACACACAAAAATTAGCCAGGCATGATGGGGGACGCCTATAATCCCAGCTATTCAGGAGGCTGAGGAATGAGAATCGCTTTAACTCGGAAGGCAGAGGTTGCAGTGAACTGAGATCACGCCACTGCACTCCAGCCTGGGCAACAAAGTGAGACGCTGTCTCAAAAAAAAAAAAAAAAAAAGGAAACAAACATAACACTTATGAAAAAAGGAAACAAGCATAAATACTTATGAAATGCATCAAATTACCAAATTCTCATTAAGCATTGGTTTGAAATTTTATTGTACATTTGGGGCCATACTGTAGACATGGCTAAGATACATAAAATATGAGATTACATTATTGAAGAGGCGTCAAACAGGGAAAAGGAATCTGCTATGCGGTTTCTCTCACTGAAATGGAAGCCTCTCAAGTTTCATATTTAATTCACACACAAAAAAACAACTTATTAGTATTTTTTTAAATAGCATAACTTTTCAAATGGTATATCTCTGGATTTAAAACCAATCATTTTCTAACATCTCAAGATTCTGTAATTTATGCATTTTCTGAAAATCTGAAGAGTCCTAATTAACTTAGGAAGACATTCTTCTTTAATCTGTATGTAGAAATATAGAAACTTCTGTTATTTCTATATATTTCAAAGATATAAAGTGTATTATAGATGGGAATAGTGCCCATAGATGTATGTAATGCACAATTGTGCATCTCTATACAGTGGGCCTGGGTATGTACATGTCTGTGTAGTCATTTTGCTTTCCAGAGCAAATGATACAGCCAAAAATAATGTCTGAAGAAAATTCTGTTCTCTCAGTGCCTGTAAATTCCTTATCTGTGTATATTCAATGTTGACATTATCATGCAGAATTTTTATTAAGTCTTTCACTTTATCTCTGAGCGAGACTAAAAAGAAGAGCAGTCCATTAATATCTGTCTTAAACTCCCACTACATTAAATATCTCTTTTTGAAATGTGAAGATTCCAAAAGAAAATTAAGCCACTTAAAAATCTGTACAATAGCAAATAGAAAGCGATACAAATAAAAAATTAAAATGGCGCGTCCTTCAGTAAAGCAAATTTGGATGAGATCAAATGAAAATGAGCGAAAGCTTGAGCTAGAAACAAACATTTAGTCAAATGGAAAACATTTCTGGACTTCTGCTTTTCAGACCTGTCTGCCTCCCAAGCTGTCATACGGTGATATTGAAAATGCTTTACATATCACAGAGATAACTGAAGGATTAAAGGCATGTTTGAAGTTCTTGGAACTATTCTAAGAAAGCCACTCGAGAAAACACAAGCACTGTCAAAAATATTGTGCAGTCCATCATTAAAAACGGGCAATCATTTGTCATCCATTTCATCTTTCCCTTCTATTTTCTCGCATTAAACTATCACATTATAGTTAACATTTTGTAAATCAATTTTATGTTGCATAATGAGTGCCCAGAGCAATACCAAAACCGTATAAACCAGGACAAGCAGAAAAGATGGTCTTAAGAAATGAACGAATAAGAATTCACTCATGTCAAGCATTATGCTGAACACTAGAGACATAGCAATAAATGCAGATGCAACCCCTGCCCTCATGAAACCTACAGTTCAACAGAGCAGAGAGTCATTCCTGATTGTTCCAAAAACAAACAAAAAAAGCAGTGTGCTATTGAAATGTGTATGCACACAGGGACCTAACATAGTCCAGGGGAAGAACAGGAATATAGATAGGGCAGAAGGAATTGTGGAAGCTGGGAAGGCCATCATGGCTGGTTGGTCATCCTGATATTTTTTAAAAGCCATTTATGTTGTTAAGAGGAATAGAAGCCTCTGTAACATAAACTTAATAACATAACATAAATTTCTTAACATAGAAATTCTCTATGGAGGGTTTACATATTTATAACATAACTTGTTGAAACTGGGGTCAATGCTCATTGTTTTGTCTATTAGGGACAGCACCAGCTGCTTTCATGCATGCCTTTTCTATGGAGTATTAATGTCCTGGTTATTCATTGTTGACCAGCTTTAGTTTGCCAACATTTGACATAGGAGTTGTGTTAAAATTTCATTCTAGCATGCTGACATATACAATACACAGTTATTTTACCTGCCAGGATTTCATGTATGTTTCCCAAAAAAGCCACCACTCTTCCGCAGTTTGGGGGTTTGTTTTCTTTTCAATTCCAGCCTAGTTTTTATTTCTACTTTATAGTTATCATGCTGTAACAAATAGTTTCAATTATAAGGAACTAGGAAAAAGAAATTGACATTTTCACCTACCAAATCCTGGTAAGGTATTATTGTGTTTTACATCTAATAGACAGAGGAAACATGACTAGTATTTGTTGATGACTGATATAGTGGCTTGCAAGGAGTTTTAGAAAGAGACCAATATTTACCTCAAAAGTTCCCTATAGAAAATATTGCTCTCCTTCTCTTTCTTCCCCACACCCAGCTGATGCAAGCGAACCCCAAAGCTGGGGCTCAGCTTTGGAGTGTTCTTGGCTTCACTCAGGAAAGAATGCAAGTGTGAGCTGACAGTGAAAGAAAGCAAGTTCTTTAGAGAAACAGTGTACAGCAAAACAGTGCTGCATAGACAGAGCAGGGCTACCCCTAGGCAGAGCAGCCAGAGTAGCCCTTGTGCATCGATGGCTAGCTATATTTACGCTCACTCCTAACTCTATGCTAAGTAAGAAGTGTATTATTCACAAACTTTCTGGGAAATGGGGCAAGGAGTCCCCAGAACCACATAAGGTAACTTCCAGGTCATCGCCATGGTATTTATAAACTGACATGGCACTGGTGGGTGTGTCTTAAGCAAATACATTATAATTCCTAGTCCTAGCTGGTTTGAGGCAGTTTCTTTGCTACATCCTGTTTAGATCAGGAGGGTCTTAAAAACAAGTCCTGCTCATCTCTTACCTCACCCCCATTATTTATTTGTTTAGTAGTTATAAGTCTAGAAGAATGAGAAAACTAAAATTCTATTCATTTTAAATTTTCATTCTATTCCTACAGATGAAATGACTTAGAACAATAGATTATTTAAGGCAGAAGAACTTCAGACCAGAGAAAGAGACTTAAAGGCAGCAAGAACAGTAAATGCTTTATTTGGTTTTCATTTTGAAGATAATAAGGGCATAAACCAATTTCCTCAAAAGATGTCAAAGTATGTGTTTAACTATCAAGTCACTAAAAGTGGAAACCTAAAGTGGTTCTATTGAACCACCAGGAACCAAATAACTGATGAGGACCAACAGCCTTACAATAGCAAAATATCAATTTTCTTCTTTCCAAAAGTCAGAGAAAGTATTTCTAAAATTGATTTAATGTAGTAAATGAATTCTTTTTTTTAAAAAAAAAGGGTTTTGAAATATAGATCTCTATAAAAGAGCAAATCTTATTGCTTCTGTTTACTTTATGATGCAATTTTATACCTATTAGCAGGGTTAGCATACTTCGATTTACTTCTTCTAAACTTTTGTCTCCAATAAAAGTTTGTTGACATTGACATTGACAGTGACAATGCCTCCAATAAATTTTTGTTGACAATGACATTGTTGATGTCATCCAGTGCTGTAATCTTTGCTCTTTCCCCTTTAATAAACTTTCTGGTCTTCCTAAAACAGTATTTAAAGATACCCAGAATTGAGGGCGGAAGTGGGAACCATATTTGCTAAGCACAAAAGAACAGGATAGAACTCTTGGAATATGCTGTGTTTTGTTAGCTATTTAAAAGAAATAAAAGTAAGAAATTACCAAGAAATCAGTATTGACAGATGGGCAACAAGTTTGCAATTTTTTCTATCCTTGCTGAGGTAGCATTTAACTATAGAAATTTGAGAGGAAGAAAAAAACATTTCCTCTCTACTCCCTAACCAACACCAAACACCAAAATTCAGCACCCATAATCTTAGTATTTCAAAGGCCATAACTGATTTTAGCTTATTGCCTAGACTGGCCATTCTCATATTTAACATTTACAGGGTGTATTAGGCTGTCCTTGCATTGCTATAAAGAAACACCTGGAACTGGATAATTTGCAAGAAAAAAGGTTTAATTGGCTTCTGGTCTGCAGGCTGCAGAGAAAGCACAACACCAGTATCTGCTTCTGAGAAGGCCTCAGAAAGCTTACAATCATGGCAGAAGAGAAAGGGGGAGCAGGCATCTCACATGGTGGAAGCAGCAGCAAGAGAAAGAGGAGGGAGGTGCCATGCACCTTTAAACGGCCAGATCTCATAAGAACTCATTGACTATTGCAAGGACAGTACCAAGAGGATGGTGCTAAACCCTTCATGAGAAATCCACCCCCAAGACCCGAACACCCCACCAGGTCCCACCTCCAACATTGAGGATTACATTTCAACGTGAGATTTGGGCAGGGACAACATCCAAACTATATCACAGGGTTTTGCTATTTTTTCTATTTATGAGCAATACCATATTCTATAATCTCAAGTAAGCTTTAATTTTGTCACAGAGACTGATGAGAAGTCATCCACTAGTGAGTGAACATAGCTCCATTTCCTATGTCTGTATCTCATCATGACATTATTGTTCTCTACTTGCACTAACTCTCCAAAGGAATTATGTTTTTGTAGTGAAAATTATATGCAATACTGAAAATTAAGATTGCATGGACTCTCAAAAATCTTGAGATGACTCTTTATAGATATCTATCTATAGATTTATAAGGATACATAGGTTGATAGTCACAGATGAACATCATACGTCAATATATATCAAATAGCTACAGGAATTATTAGCAGTTCCTGTAGCCTTGGTGAAAAAGCAGTTCCCCCACTCCAAAGATCTTTTTTTCAAGAAAGTATTTGTTTTTCTGGAATCCATAGGCTTTAGAATAAATTGAGTTACAAAAATCAAAGTCATCAACTTACTCTTAACATTCGTTTTATTTTCCTCTTCTTTAACATTCGTCATATTCTATAACAGCAACTAAAATAGTCATGTGTGGAATACAATTAATGCACACATTATAAATGATATTTTCACAACTTAAGCTGTGAATAATAGATGTTAGGCCATTCATTTTTCCCTTTTGATGGAAACATTTTCTGATTTTTCTCACATCATCAGCTTTCCAAGTTTTAAGGAATTGCTTGTAAAACTATCTTACTTCTTAGCATTTATTAGGGGAGAGTGTGTGTATGTGTGTGTGTGTGTGTGTGGTGTGTGTATATGTGTTTATGATCCTACATTGAAATGTCTATTATCTTTTTAATTCTATAACTTAATCCTTAAGTCACTGTTCCAAAGTCATGACTCATAGTTGATCTGAAATTCTGGGCATTGCAGAAAGGAAGCAGAAGTTCGATAAAATATCACATAAGAAGAACTTTTAATCTAAAAACTCTGCACCAAAGAAAGGAAGACTAATTGTAGCAGCCTTTAAAACTGATGTTGTGAATTTGCTACATTTTCGTAAGATTTAATAGTTTCTACTAGTAGATGAAGTGACTGATAAATAATAAAAATTGTTTCTCTTCATAATGTTCTTGGAAAGACTGGCCAAAATAGAGGCAAGGAGTCTGATAACAAAAATATTGAGCTGTGTTTCTAAATTTAATCCTTCTCTGCCAAGAAACTGATAGGTAATAAGATATGAATAAGCTTCATGCAATTTATTTCCATGTCCATATTTTATTAAATTTCTTGAATTCTGTATGCCTCTCTGTGTGTGTGTGTGTATGTGTGTATACATATGCAGGTATATATATACATATACTCGTATATATATGCACACACACATATATATAACCTCATGAAATCCTGACATTTTAATCAGTTTAGCACTTTAAAACAATAACAACAACAAAAACAAAAGCCAGCCTTAAAGATATATACATGTGATGTTGCTCACTGAGAAGTTCTTTTCTTGTCAGTCCATGGTTTATAATTCACAGAGGTAAACATAAGATGGATTTTAAATTAAAATACTATGGTGAATTAAAACAAATACTAGACATTGTGCACTTTCAACCAAATAGAATCTCAACTGGTAATTCAGCCTCTCAAATGTCATAACTTACAGTGGTCTCTAAACTGTTTTAAAATGGGTATACATAAGTAAAATACTGTCAAGTACACACTATGTGTATTACATATGTATGTGTATACATATGTAGATACATAATTGCTAAAGCATGGTTTCTCAACCCCGGCATTATTGACATTTTGGGCAAGATAATTCTTTGTCATGGAGAACTGTACATTATGGGATGCTAGCAGCATCCCTGGGTTCTACCAAGTGTATGTTGGCAGTACCTCCCCCAGGTGTGACAGCCAAAACCTCTCCAGACACTGCCAAATGTCCCCTAGGGAGAAAGATCACTCCAATTGAGAACCACTACTCTAAATAATGTTCATGTAACACTGCAGTAATATATGGTGTAAAGCAAACATGAAAAAATGTCTATTTTTAAGGTTGAGTTTATTTTATTTTTTAATAGTGCCAAAACAAACGTTTTCTCTATAAATGTTATAGTGAATAACTTTTAGGATAAAAAATATGACAGAATATGCTTGAAGTTGCTTTTAAATCTTAGCCTAAAGAAGGAGACACACCAATTCAAACTGCAGTTTACTTCAATGTTTGATTTTAAAGGCTGTGAAGATAGAAAAAGACATGTAACTCCAAATGGACAAAATGCAACTTTTTTACTAAGTCATTATCTAGCTTAACAGTAACCCAAAGGAGTCTACTGAAATTTTACTAGAAATATATATGCTTTGATGTCTTGAAAACAAACAGGATTGCATTTTTATATTTTGAATACGTACATTTGAAATTACTGCAAGTGCAATTATTAATTTGTCAAAAATTTTAACAGATTGGAAAACTGTATTCAGATTTTTTAATTTGTGCATGAGAGTTTTAATAGGTAGTAAATACACATCATTTTCAGTAATAAATTCATATAAGACACATTTCCAAAATATTTTTAGAATGATTTATACATAACACAACTTCTTCTATAAACCACTTACTTGTTGACTCATTGTTTAAGTGCCATCTTTATCTTGGAGAAACAAATTATGCAGTCTTTAAAAAAATGTATTCTCAGTAGCATAATAGTGACCACTGCTTATCGTCACTGAAATGTCAGTAAATTTGAGTTATGTGATTTTGTAAAATAAAAATGAGTAAGTCATCTCCAGTTCCAGTTCTTTGCTATGAGATAACCAGCAAATCTCTGTATGGTAACAAATGGTGTTTGTGGCCCACTCTGTACCTCATTTCAAACATTGTAAAGAATTCACTTTTTACTAATTTGGGTTTTTAATTAAAATATTAGAATATCAATGTCAGTCTATAGCATTTTGTGCACTTTTAGCTTCAACTTTTTGCTAAAATAGCTCGTCTATTAATTTTGCAATGTTATCTCCATAAACTTAGCCTAGAATTCTTTCTGTGGTTACACTTACAGTTTTTAGATGAAACATTATATTTATTAAAGGAGTCATTTACTGTTGAGAATATCACCTCATTGGTTTTTCTTTCCTTTAGTGGCTCATAATGAAAGGGGGAAGGTAATCGTTCATATTCCATCATTGAAACCAAATTTAGCAAACACTATACACCGAGCCCTATTAGAAACATCTGTGCTTACATTTACTGTATATTCCAAACCTTTTACACGACATAATTTGTTATAAAACTTGTTTATTCAGATCTTTTGCAATGTTGACTGTGTTTTCACCAGGAAATACATTCAAAGGAATGTATTTTAGCCTGGTAATCACGTTGTTTTCCAAGGATTCTTTTAGCCGTTTTTACCAAGGCAAGATGAACACGTTTCCTCATTGTGTCTTTAGGTCATTGGCTATACAGTGAAGTTTTTCATTAAACATTAATTGGGTGTTACATAACTAAACATTACAGGAGAAATCATAGAATATCTTTAAAATATCTTGATGACTTTGCTCTATCCTTAGCTAACATCTCAAGGCATAATTTTCCTCGAGGTCAAGGTTCACTTTGAAAAAGAGTAAGTGAATATCCATATTTTAATAGTCTTCTCAATCCTTCCATGGGGGAGAAGGTAGAGGCAGAAATTTTGTCAAATCTGATTAGATCGTCAACACATCAGTAGTTCCTAATAGGACTCAGAGGAATTATCAACGTTCTCTTGCTCATCACTTTGTCTTGACATATTAGCATTATTTTAGTCAAATTTCTTTCAAATGAGATAATATGTCTTTAAACTCTCTTATGTCTACTTATGTTCATCCATAAATGACTTGAAACATTTAAGTCAAGCTTGTCCAACCCATGGCCTGTGGACTGCACGCAGCCCAAGACAGCTTTGAATGCAGCCCAACATAAATTAGTTAAGCTTTCTTAAAATATTAGAAGAATTTGTTGCTATTTTTTTTTTTAGCTCATCAGCTATCATTAGTCTATTTTATGTGTGGCCCAAGACAATTCTTCTTCTTCCAATGTGGCCGAGGGAAACCAAAAGACTGGACCCCCCTTTATGTAAATGGTAAAAGCAAAAGAATGATTGAGAGAGACTTGGCCAACCCATTTATGCCATGGAACGCACAATCTCCCTTTAACAGACTTTGAGTGTAAGTGACACATGCCATGTGGAATGAAGTAGGAATCAGCATTAATCCACTTAAGTTAAATATTTGCAAAGCTTAGTTTCATTCTTCAATTTAAAAAAATAAGATATAAATAGAAGTTAGTCATATTTTCTCCAATGGATCATCTTGCACAATTGCGGGGGTACTAGATCCCATTTTCAGAAGCCCTGCCTTAGAGTGAGAACCAGCTATTCTTAGAGGTGCAAATGATATTCATTAGTCTGTTCTGCAGACTGAAATGAACTCTATTTTCCTACCTAAAATCAAAACTTGCAATGTAGTTTTTTGGCATTTTTTTTTCCTAGTGTGACCACCCAATAATGCCATCTGGTCTCTAATAGCCTCATTTTAACATGGGATCGAAAAATGCCACGTTGCAAGACTGGCCAAATTCAGGCAGTACGATCAAGAAGGTGTTAAGAAGCAAGCCAATTAGTGTCATAGTTACAGTTATGGTGCAAAATGTAAGACAGGTGCTTGTACCAGAAACTCATTGAAAAGCATTCTCTCCACTTAGTTATATGTAAAGGCAATGAAGGAATTTGACCACAAGCATTCCCGTAAATATTTAAAAACAGTTTTCTGGCCGAGTTAATAAATGAATGGAATGGTTCAGAATTTCCAGCCATAGTGTGACAAGTAATTGGTGAAATCTGCAAAATGCCTAGTGCCTATGTAAAAAGATGTTATGTTTTCAGATCATTAAAGTACACCATTTTATTTGCCAGTGATTTATTTTATTTGTAAAGTATCTTACTCGTAATGAAATGAAATAGCCATGACTTTAGCTCAATAAAATATTTTATGGCTTCTAAAACCTATGACTGTATGTGTGTGTATGAAGTAAAAGAGCTGAAATTACCCTGAAACTGTCTCCACCCATAATTATTATTTATTTTTAGATAAAAGGATGTTTTAAAATCTGAAATTTAAGCCTTGTTCATTAATACTCATCAGCAAAATACTAAAGCGGACTTTAAAGTCTAAGGGAAATAGTGTACTGAACCTTCACCTGTGATAGGGATTCTCACTACGTTGGCCCGTAAATAAGTGAAAGTGAATGAGCACTGTAAAGACAGCTGCACTTTTCAGAGTTTGGTGCTGCACTCCGCCTCTCTGTTTTCCACCCATCCAGCCCACTCAGCCTCTATGTATTAGCACATCCGACAGAGGTCATCCAACCGCAGGTCCCGTCATCCTAATCCTTGGAGATTACTAGACCTAATAAAGACTTCAGGAATATTTCTGGCTTGACAGTAATATTTTCCTTAACAGAACAGTCTTTTTTTCCCCTGAGCATTTTTGTCCTTCCAAACTTCAAGACTTTCTTCAAAGTCACCTCGGACCCCAACAACACACACCAGGAGTACTACAATGATTCTGTTGACACAAAACACATCAAACACCCAAGAAGTTACTAATGCTATGAAGTCTATGCATGGCTTGAAATGGTGTCTCCTTCCAGGGTAATAGCAATGGCAGGGTAATAAGTCAGCAAAAAACATTAACAACACTTCCAATGAAGAGAATGAATCTAAAATCAAGGTGAAACTGTAGAGCTCTTTTCCTATCATGATATTTTCCATCCATTCTGTTCTGTTTCCCAAAAGGTTTATTTCAAGTAAAAGACAAGAATCATATCACAAAGCTATTTTAAAGAGAATTTCCTCTTCTGTCCATAATCCTGAGGAATATTTGCCTCAAAAAGTAAAAGCCTATGTTTACAACCAAGTACACTACAGAGGGAGGAGGAAGACATTTTTAGAAGAAAACTGGCAAGAAGAGAGGATGGGAAACAAGTCTAGTCTATCAAAACACTTCTGTCCAGACGTGTCACCAGATGCATCATTCAGACGGGATTGTGCACAATCTCCAGGTTTTCTTCAAGTTCTTCCTATTGGAGGCGAACTCAATCTTCATTTCATTTTTGGTAACTTTCCAGGGTTAGAAATACTCATCTCCAAAAGAATTCTAAAGCCCATAGAAGAAATCTAGACACTTCTTGTTACATCTTATTTTCTGTTACTAATTTCCCACTGAAATTCCCTATTCATTATTTTGACTGAGTAGCCCAAGTATTGTTTGAAAAAAGAAATCATTCAGGCTGGGCGCAGTGGCTCACGCCTGTTACCCCAGCACTTTGGGAGGCCGAGGCGGGCGGATCACGAGGTCAGGAAATCGAGACCATCCTGGCTAACACGGTGAAACCCCGTCTCTACTAAAAGTACAAAAAATTACCCGAGCTTGGTGGCGGGCGCCTGTAGTCCCAGCTACTCGGGAGGCTGAGGCAGGAGAATGGCGTGAACCCGGGAGACAGAGCTTGCAGTGAGCCGAGATTGCGCCACTGCACTCCAGCCTGGGCAACAGAGCGAGACTCCGTCTCAAAAAAAAAAAAAAGAAAGAAAGAAAGAAAGAAAGAAATCATTCAAATAAACATTTGTTTAAAAACATCATGGTAATTATCGACACTTAATGCTGAGTTTTCTCCAGCATGTTGCAACCTAAAATGGACAATGTAGAAACTAGTAATTGAACAGCACGTAGGTGAACACAACCTAAATACTATGAAGTCAACACTATCTTAAGTTTAAGGAAAGACAAAGACAGGTAAAGTGTGCAAGGTGAGTTTTCAGAAGAAGGGGCATAGGACTGAATCCCACTTTCCTACTATTCAGTTTTCATGAAAGACTGACTAAAACTGAAATCTCAAGCTACCTTTGATAAATAAAGGAAATAAGGTGTGTTACAAAGGGGAAGCTAGCCAGGCATGGTGACTCATGCCTGTAATCCCAGCACTTTGGGAGGCTGAGGCAGGTGGATTACTTGAGCCCAGGAGTTCAAGACCAGCCTGGGCAACATAGTGAGACCCTGTCTCTACAAAAAATACAACAATTAGCGAGGCATGGAGGTGCATGCCTGTAGTCCCAGTTACTGAGGAGGCAGAGGCGGGAGGATCACCTGAGCCTGGGAAGTCAAGTTTGCTGTGAGCTGTGATCACACCCTTGCATTCCAGCCTGGGCAACAGAGTGAGACTGCATCTCAAAAATAAATAAATAATTTAAAATTTTAAAAACATTTTTAAAAGGAGGGGGAACCTTCAGTTTTGATAAAAGTCAAGTCACAGTGTGGGAAGTGAAATAGAAATCAAATGAATAAGTAAATAGGAGGGAAGAGATAAAGCCCAGAGCAAAGCCAACAAGACAGGCAGGCTTAGAAATTCTGCAGAGACGGCAGAAAGAAGGCAATTTCACTAAGTCTGGAGAATAAAGACCAGGTCATTGGCCTAAATACCCAGGAATAAAAACTTGATATAACATTCTTTCAGCAAAGAAATGTCAAGTGTTTGAGGCGATGGATATGTCAATTATCTGATCTAATCATTATGCAATGTATATATGTATCAAAATATCACACTATACCCTGGAAATATGTACAATTATTGTGTCAATTAAAAACAAAACCTATTAAAACCTTTTAAATCTAAAAATACCCTATTGGAGCCGGGCATGGTGGCTCACGCCTGTAATCCCAGCACTTTAGGAGGCCGAGGCCGGTGGATCACGAGGTCAAGAGATTGAGACCATCCTGGCCGACATAGTGAAACCCCGTCTCTACTAAAAATACAAAAATTAGCTGGGCGTTTTGGCGCCCACCGGTAGTACCAGCTACTTGGTAGGGGGAGGCAGGAGAATCACTTGAACCAGGGAGGCAGAGGTTGCAGTAAGCCGATATCATACCACTGTACTCCAGCCTGACAACAGAGCAAGACTCCGTCTCAAAAACAAACAAACAAACAAAAAACCTTTTGAGTACTCTAGACTTAGTACCTGAGGGAGAAAACAATCTGTATGACAAACCCTGTGACATGAGCTTCCCCGTATAACAAACCTGCACCTGTGCCCCTGAACATAAAATAAATGTTTGAAAAAAAAAATTTAAAAATACATTTTGTACACATTCATGATGTGTTTTAGAGAAACTATCAAAGATGAGGAGCTCAGTATTATAAAAGCACAGAAGAGAATGTCCAGAATCTACATTTGGAGATTTTGGAGACTCCAAAAATCTCGGTGGCACAAATTGCTCCTTCTCCTGAATCATTAAACTGCAATAGTATTTAAATAACTTGAATGATGACTGTGGCTTTTATTCTAATATATTAGAAATTAGGAGCTTTTCTTCTCTAACAAATTCTCAGCTATATTTTATGGTTCTGGTAGTTGTTCAATACTGCCTTCTTAAATTTATTTTCTCAATAATCTAAATTCTTATAATAATGTATTATCAGAAGGTATAAAATATTTGTATTTGTTCTTACATTTTTTAATTTAGATTTCACACTCAAAATGATCTTTACAATGTGAACTGTAATGAATATTTTTGTTTTATTTTTATTACATGCAAAAAGTCATTAAAATAGCAGTTTGACACAATATATTTGACAATTTCATTTTTTCATCTCAAAGTGAATTCCTGCTTTGAACACTCTGAAAATGCAACTCTGAAAGATTCCCAAAACCTTGGATCCAGTCCCAAACAAATCAGAAACAGGCTGTTGGCATTTTTTTCCCCTTATTTTCTCAATTGCCAATTTGTTTTATTATTTGAAGTGTAGAAGAAGAAAAAAGTCCAAAAATAAAAACCCTGCTTGTTTCATAATAACTATCCACATGAAATCCAATGTATTCAGTAATCTGAATCAACTCCATTTTCTGTGCTGTGTAATTATAGTTGAGGCTATAAATGGAGATTCAGAGCCAAACCTAGGTTCTATAATATGTGTAGAATCAAAACTGAAGGGCTGGGTACAGTGGGTCATGCTTGTAACTCCAGTAGTTTGGGAGGCCAAGTCTGGAGGATCACTTGAGGCCAGGAGTTCCGGACCAGCCTGGGCAACATAGTGAGACCCCATCTCCACAAAAAACAATTTAAAACTTAGCTGGGCGTGGACCTGTAGTCCCACCTACTCAGGAGGCTGAGGTAGGAGGACCTCTTGATTCCTGGAGTTCAAGGCTGCAGCGAGTTATGATTGTACCACTGCAGGCCAGCCTGGGCAACAGAGTGAGACTCTGCCTCTCTAAAAATAAGAAACTCACACGGCCGGGCGTGGTGGCTCAAGCCTGTCTTTGGGAGGCCAAGACGGGCGGATCACGAGGTCAGGAGATCGAGACCATCCTGGCTAACACAGTGAAACCCTGTCTCTACTAAAAATACAAAAAACTAGCCAGGCGAGGTGGCGGGTGCCTGTAGTCCCAGCTACTTGGGAGGCTGAGGCAGGAGAATGGCGTAAACCCAAGAGGCGGAGCTTGCAGTGAGCTGAGATCTGGCCACTGCACTCCAGCTTGGGCGACAGAGCCAGACTCCGTCTCAAAACAACAACAACAACAAAAAAAACAAACCTCACACAACAACAACAAAAATTGCAGTCAGTCTTGTAGACATTGATCGTGTACAAAGTTCTATTTAGGAAAGAAAATAGTATTTAAGTCTACTTTTATTAAGAATGTGGGTTCCTAAACCAATTCATCTGGTTAGGAATCAGCTCTGCCACTTTCATCTGGGTGGCAAGCAAGTTATTTAATCATTCGACACCTCAATTTCCATAACTGTAAAATAAGAATAATAATACTAAATTATCAGCCAAGCGCAGTGGCTCATGCCTGTAATCCCAGCACTTTGGGAGGCCGAGGCAGGTGGATCATGAGGTCAGGAGTTCGAGACAAGCCTGACCAACATAGTGAAACCCCGCCTCTACTAAAAAAAAAAAAAAAATACAAAAAATACAAATATTAGCGCGGCGTGGTAGCATATGCCTATAATTCCAGCTACTCAGGAGGCTGAGGCAGGAGAATCACTTGAACCCAGGAGGCAGAAGTTGCAGTGAGCCGAGATGGCACCATTGCACTCCAGCCCAGGCAACAGTGTGAGATTCGGTCTCAAACGATAATAATAATAATAATAATAATAATAATAATAATAGTACTTATCTAATAGGGTTGTTATGAGGATTAATTGAATTAATACATCTAACTCTTTCAGAACACTGCCTAGAATACTATAAATACTCAATACATGCAAGCCTTTAGAATTTGTCTTAAAAATTGTAGTTACTATTGTTTTAACAAACCAAAACAATAGCGATACTTGTAATATTTCATGAAACCAAGCACCATAGCATCTTATGAAAAGCCATGCTGTGGAGTAGACAGAGCCTGACTTGGAGATGGAAGATCTACTTTCAAACTCAAGCTCTAAAATGTATTGACTCTGGTTTTACCCATTTCCCTCACCTCTATGTGATCATCCATAAATACATAGAAATAGCATCCTCCCCTCACCATCTTATGCGGAAGCCATATATGAAAATATTTTAATGTAAGAACTATTTTATATAAGAATTTTTAATATACAGCAAGAACAATTTAGTTGAAGTATATTAAAAATACAATAGAGAGAAGGGAATACTAAGTGCAGAACAACAGAGCAAGTAGGAAAGCTTCCCAGAGGGCATGATGTTGCAGTAGGGTTCTAAAGAACGAGGAGAAGGTGGGCCCCAGTGGCTCAAACCTGTAATCCCATTGCCTTGGAAAGAGGCAGGAAGATTGCGTGAGGCCTGGAGTTCTAGACCAGCCTGGGAAACATGGCAAGATCTCCCATCTACAAAATTTTAAAAATCAGCCCGGCGTGGTGGTGCATGCCTGTATTCCCAGCTATTTGAGAGGCTAAGGCAGGAGGATTGCTTGAGCCTGGGAGTTCAACGTTACAGTGAGCTATGATTGCACCACTACACTCCACGTTGGACAACAGAGCAAGATCTTGTCTCAAAAAAAAAAAGGAGAAGAAGTTTACTAGGGCTTCGAGTTTTTTTAAAAGCATGTTTGGAGATCAGTGAATTGAGATGAGATTATATGCGAAGTCCCTTTTAAGCTGTAAGTTGCTATTAGATGCAAATGTTTGTGGACCTCAGTGATCAAAATGTGATGCCAGGCCGGGCGAAGTGGCTCACACCTGTAATCCCAGCACTTTGGGAGGCCGAAGCGGGCAGACCACCTGAGGTCAGGAGTTTGGGACCAGTCTGGCCAACATCATGAAACCCTGTCTTTACTAAAAATATAAAAATTAGTTGAGTGTGGTGGCATACTCCTCTAACCCCAGCTACTTGGGAGGCTGAGGCAGGAGAATTACTTGAACCCTTGAGGTAGGGTTGTAGTCAGCCAAGATCGAGCACTGTACTCCATCCTGGGTGACACAGCAAGACTCCATTTCAAAAAAAAAAAGAAAAAGAAAAAAAAAGCCATGCCAAGGAGTTGTGACCTTACCTGTAGGTTGACGGTTAATGAGAAGTTGTTTATGATACGCTGTTTACATAAAGCATACTTTATGAAATGGAAAGAAATAAGCAACATTTTCTATTTTAAAGAATGATAAAACTAGAAATCTCAAAGCGAACCCAAAATCTAGAAGCAAAATTTGAATTCATATAGGAATAACTATTTTTTGTAAAGTTTGTGATTTATTTTACTTGTATAGAAAAGTATGCCAGACAGACACTTAGGAAGAAAACACATGAACATTCTTTCACTCGGGAAAACTGTCCTAAAATGACTCTACAATGCAAAGAGAAGGTCAAGAGCTTTTGTTCAATTGGGAGAGGTGATGTCTGGAACCGGCTCAGCATCTATCCTTTGCCTTTGTAAATGGTACCAATTCAAAACAAATGGAAGAACTATGAAACTGAGAATTACTCCGATGAGTTTGGGAAATAACTGTCCTTCCTTTGTCCTCTTATCAACACACATTTTGTCTTATCACATATTTTAAAATTATTAGGCCAGATCACACTTATGATTGTCACTTTCTTCTAAGACTGAACTTAGCTTCCAAGAGAGTTCTTCAATCTAAAATTAATTTTTTTTTTTACCTTTTTCTTTTGTTTTTTGAGACAGGGTTTCATTCTGTTGCCCAGGCTCAGCAACTCTGAACTCCTCGGCTCAACCTATCTGCCAGTTTCTGCCTTCCAAATCACTGGGATTATAGGTGTGAGCTACTGCACCTAGGCAATCTTTTCACTTTAAATGAAATACTTTGTTCTTAGAAGGATGTATCATCAGTCTAAAGCCAAGATCAGGCAAAAAGAAGTTTAAACTAATATGTCCTTATCATTACCTCTCCAATAGGGTGTATTTTGGCTGTTCCTGAAGTCTCATCAGACTAGTTTTAGCCCTTATTATATTCAGATTTTTATAGTTCCCAACACATTTTTTATGCCAAATCCTCCTTTTCTTGTTTACCCCCATAAAGCCTATATTCTGGAAATGTTAGTCACAAAAATGTATTTGTTAAGCCATAATTTTCACTCTTTAAAAAAAATGAATTGGCCGGGCGCAGTGGCTCACACCTGTAATCCCAGCACTTTGGGAGGCCGAGGTGGGCGGATCACGAGGTCAGGAGATCGAGACCATCCTGGCTAACATGGGGAAACCCCATCTCTACTAAAAATACAAAAAATTAGCTGGACTTGGTGGCAGGTGCCTGTAGTCCCAGCTACTCGGGAGACTGAGGCAGGAAAGTGTCATGAACCCAGGAGGCGGAGCTTGCAGTGAGCCGAGATCGCGCCACTGCACTCCAGCCTGGGCAACAGAGCGAGACTCCATCTCAAAAAAATAAATAAAATTAAAAGTTTAAAAAATAAATAAATAAATCAAGGGCTTAAATAGTTATTAATTAGGGAATCTGATCAGCATAGGAGAACTACTATTAACAAACTATGTTCATATAATTCTAGCCAAGAGCAAATAAGTTGAACATTTTAAGTTAGATTTCTTGAAGCTTTCTGAAATTTTGAAGATCATACAATGACATGTTATTAATATTACCTTTACTCCACTAGACATCCTCAGACCCCCAGGTAGGAAACTCTTTGCAGGAATAAACAAAATGTATGAAATAGACAAAAACAGGAACCAATATAGGTTCTCATGCATTCATTCTTCTGAAAAACAACTACTGGATACATATCATTGATCACGTACTTTGCCTTGCATAAACATACTTTCAAGAAGACATCAGGAAACACCCAAGAAAAAATAAACCATAGAAAGTTCTAAGATATATTTTAATCCCTCTGATGTAGTAGAATCAAAGTCACGCCCCACTGTAGCTCCATTTCAAACACCCCTACCACTGGAAATATTTTCATCTCATTTGAAGCCATGATTACAACTGACTTCACAGGAAGATTGAAAGATATTTAGTTACGAGGTGCGCAACATTTGTATGTCAGGACTCATGACATAAATAAGATGTTCTCTTAGCCCCAAAGGATAATAAGCATAGATGATCACAGATGATCAGGGTTTCCCTGGAGAACTTGTTTCCCGTTTCAGAGGAAATGTAAGATGTGAAAGAAATTGTAAAAGGAGTGTCTGTGAAAAATTAAGTATCGTAGAACCACGGAATCACAGAATTAGAGGAAGCATAAACACAATTCATGGTTCATAGTAAGCCTATGAGGGACAGTTGATAGATGAATAGTCTCCTGTCTCCCAAATAATGGCCTAGGTGCAGTAATGAGCAATAGACTTTACATGGGTATGTGTTGAAATGAGAAAAATAAAGGCAATATAGTAGAGCCAAGTGTCTTCTTATTTTGTTTGAGAGGAATGGGCAATCCCTTTGAATAGAGAAATATACACAAGAATAAAATTGTTTTTCTTCCTGTATCCAGAATTAACAAATGTGAACATTTTATACTTGTGTTATCATTTTTTACATAAAGAAATAAATTATTGTGGATAAAGTTGAAGTCCCTTTTAAACACCTCTCCAGTCCTAGTCTCCTTCCCCTAATCAGAGATAACCTCTCATGTGTCAATATTTCGAGTTCACGTGTGTGTGTTTGCATCAATACAGAATGTAGAGCATTGGTTGTGTTTTAATTTATATAAATGGTATATATTGTATAAAGCTGGATTTACTTACTATTCTAGAATGATCCTTCATTCTTACATTATTTCTTTTCTCTTCTTCTTGACTTATCCTTTATTTTGTTAAATGGTGGTAATTATGAATGGCAATTAAAATGTCCTAAACTGGCAAAATTAAACAGTGACAGTCTGTATTTCTATAATGACCCCTTGCTCATGTTTTTTTAATGATTCCTAAATTCCAAGAGAAGGAGAGGACTGCTATAGGTCAACCATGATGTTTCTGCCACATGGCCATCAACCCTCTTTTTGAACACCTCCAGGGATGGGCATGTTACTTGGCAATGTGGCACCATCTCTAAGGAGCTTTGTTAGAAAATAATCTTCTGAGTTGATCTGAAATCTGTTTGTGTATGGCTTCTACCTATTGGCAGTATTGTATACTTTGAGGTTACACAAACCAAAACAAATTTAGTTCTCCTTCTTCACAGAAGTACTTCAATCACACAAAGAAACTACATAATTTTCTCTGAATCTCCTTTCCTAGAAATTAAGCATCCTCATTTCCATCAACTATACTTCATATCATATAGATCTAAGTAGCAAAGAGCTGTATTCACACTCGCATCCACTTGATCATTCACCGTGGGCAGGAGCCATTTATTTATATAGGAAGGCTCAAAATGTCCTTGTGGCTGTTGCTACCTGTTAGAACATGATTGATTGAAACAGCTCATCTGCTTTTAATCTTGCAACAGAAGTATTGCCATCTCCAATTGCTGACAAAATACATTTGTCAAGTTCAACAGATATCCCAAGGTAGCCATGCAACTCTGAAGCTACAGGGCTAATCAGTGATAAATTTGGGATTAGAACCCAAAGGCTTTGAGATTCTAGCTATTTTTCTCATGTAATGGAATATTATATAGTATCAGTTTGGGCCAAATAAATGAGAACTAGCCATATCAAAGGGAAAAACCATGCTCAGTACTTTTCTCAGTGTATTTGAAGCATTTTTTAAAGGAAAGTTTGCTTTTTCTAGGTTTACTTTCTCTTCCTGTTTCTGAGACAGGGTCTTACTCTGTCACCCACACTGGAGTGCAGTGGCACAATCATAGCTCACTGTAACCTCAAACTCCTGGGCTCAATCCATCCTCCCACCACAGCCTTTCAACTAGCTACTAACACAGGCACATGCCACCACACCCAGCTAATTTTCCTATTTTTTGTAGAGATAGGGGTCTCTCTCTACAAAAAGTTTGAGACCAAACTGGTCTCAAACTTCTGAGGTCAAGAAATCCTCCCACCTTAGCCTCCCAAAGTGCTGGGATTATAGGCATGAGCCTCCATGCCCCACCTGCTTTTTTATCCATAACAAAATGGAATGTTTGGGGCCCACAATGTTTCTTCAAGTTGACTATGAAAAGGTTAAAAATTAGTTCTGTTATTATTTTTAATCCCAGAATGGAGTCCTTGTGCTTTTGCCAGTACTGCTGGCCTCTGCCCGTGGCTGCCTTCCAAATCAGGTGTGTTGACTCAGCTTCCAAACGGCATTTGCAAACATTTTTGGAGGATGTCCAATTCCAGGATACACAGTGCACCAGGGCCTGCTTTCACTCCAGGACTGCCTGATGCCATCAGGAAAAGCATTCTTTACAAAAATGCAAGCTGTTATTTTCATATAATATTCCAAGGAGATCAGTAACAATATGTGTAAAGGGCAGGGGATGATTCATAGCTGCCCACTCAGCTCCCAAGGAAGTTTCCGAGGCTGATGTTGAATCGTTCCACATAGCTATTGGCATAAGGGCCTTGGAAGCTGCTCTGATTGCAAAAGCAGTCCTCTCAGTTTCCTGAGGATGGTGATGAATGTCCCTGCTTGACGACCTTGGTTCACTGGAAAAATATGGCATTTGATAAATATTTTGAACACAGGTATGTTTTCTTCCTAGGAGATTAAGTGCTCATTTCTCTGTGGGTAGCAAATGCAGATTTTGGTGAACTGAGAAGTTTCTTTTATTCTGAGACCAAGCCCTAGCCACTCTCTATCATCGACTCTCTAATAAATTACTGTACAATTTTTAGTGCATATTTAAGCCTGAATTTAAAATGCTGATAAAGAAGCACAGTTTTCTGAAACTCTATCAAGCATGCATATGGATTTTTTAGGGCATCAGATATTCCCTAAAAGTTACCAAAATAGGTGTTCATTTCCTTTGATGACTTCTTTGAAATGGATTGTTGGTTGAAATCCAGTGAGTACTGGCAGATTTCCACCTCCCAGGGAGGGCTATGGTAATTACAACTTGTTGGCATTCTTTTCAGCAATTTCAGAAGGGATACCAAAAATTAAGCACTCAAAGAGGTTGAATCATCCTTTCACCTTTGAATGTACTCACTTCCTTTGGTTCTGGCCAAAGCTTTTTTGGAAGGTATTCCTATGAACTTCCGTTGCTGGTGTAAGCAGTAGAATAACAGAAGGCAACAACCAGAATTGGGTTGCCACAACAGAAAAAAGATAAATGCTTCTAACCCACTGAGTTAGTAGGAAATGGTGGGAGGGAGTAGGAGATTCTAGCCATAGTTGTTAGGTTCTTTATATCTGTACTTAGTACAGATACGGCACTAAACTATTAGAGATGTGGTGGGTCCCTCTAATTCCTACTTTAGAAATAATATTTTTAAGACTTTTTTGGCCTTATCATCCATAGCCCTAAATGGGTCTCTTCTCCCCTAACTCAAAAAGCATCACCCAATTTTTTTTAACATTTGATAATAAGATGTTGTCCCTGATAGGCTTCAAAAGACTCACCTGGTAAGGAAGAAAAGATACGATCTTTTCAAAAGTCAAAGTAACACAATAGGATAATAATATAACAGCTGTGGCAGGAAATTCCCATTTGTTTCCCAAATGAATGACAGTCAATAGGTGTCAGTGTGTTCTAAGATTGAGAGGTCTCTCCATAAGGAAGGCTTGAAGAAGAAAAGTCTTGAGTTGGATTGGATAGGAACAGAGGGGAGGGGGATGGTTTAGGACAAGGGAACAAGGCAAGAAAGAATAAAGTCCTTAGGCAGAGGAAGATTCATCAAGAGGGTCACTGTATTAGTTGGCTTGGACTACCGTATTAAACACCACACACTAGGTGGCTCAAATAACTGCAATTTATTTCCTCATAGTCCTGGAGGCTAGAAGTCCAACATCAAGGTGCTGGCAGGGTTGGATTCCTCTGAGGTCTCTCTCCTTTGCTTGCCAATGACCACCTTCTCTCTGCTTTGCCCTCAGAGGATCATCCCTTTGTGCGCCATTGGTGTCTCTTCCTCTTCTTATGAGACCAGTCATATTGGATCAGGATCCTACCCTAACAGCATCATTTTAACCCACTCATCTCTTTAAAGACCTTATCTCCTAAGTCAATCACATTTTGATTATTGGGAGTTGAGACTTCAGTGATACAATTCTGTCCAAAACATAACCAAAAGTTGAGTGATACAATTCTGTCCAAAACATTAACAAAAATTACAGACTAGAGACCCTGACTTAAACGGGTTGCTGTGAAGCGAGGATCTGCAGTGTTCAGTGGGAGAGGAGAAGCTGTGTTAGAAACAGGAAACATTTCTACGTAGGCATATGTGGGAAATTGCCAAAAGAGACTTGAATCTCCAAATCTCTGATAACTTCCTATGATTTCTTTTCTCATTCTAAGTCAATATTCACTTTCATCCTGAATTTTGTATTAGTAATTTTGTCATCTCATTTTTAAAAAGGGCATTGCCCAAAATTGCACAGCATCAGGTTTCACAAAACTCATCTCCATCCTGACATACAAGAATAATCAGGTTGGCCAGGTGTGGTGGCTCACACCTGTAATCCCAGCACTTTGAGAGGCTGAGACAGGCAGACCACCTGATGTCAGGAGTTTGAGACCAGCCTGGCCAACATGGTAAAACCCTGTCTCTACTAAAAAAAAAAATACAAGAATTAGCTGGGCGTGGTGGCGTGCGCCTGTAATCCCAGCTAGTCTAACTTGGGAGGCTGAGGCAGGAGAATCTCTGGAACCTGGGAGGCAGAGGCTGCAGTGAGCCAAGATCACACCACTGCACTCCAGCCTGGGCTACAGAGCAAGACTCCATCAGAAAAATAATAATAATAATAATATAATAATATCAGACCACTCCCGTTGAAGCAGAGAGTTTTAATAGGAAAGGAGATGAGAGAGGTCAGAATCATAGGCACTGTAGGCAGAAAGGACTACAGGGTTAGTATTGCCAAATCTGTTATTTCACAGATGAAGAAACAGATCCAGAGAGAATGGCTTGGCCACAGTCACAGCCTGGACACCAGCAATAACAGAATCCTAGGCTTTGAACGTCAGTCCTGTGGTTTGTCCCGCAGATTGAGGCTTTATAAAATTAAGGAACACAGAAATGGATTTAACATTGTGATTCATCATCTGGGCTTACATGTGGAAGTTTCCCATGACCAAATTCTCAGGGCATCTTAAAATACTGTCTTCAGTGTACGCCACCAGGCACATACTTTACTTTCTCCTCCTTACTGTTCTGGTCAATATGGTTTTGTTGTTGTTGTTGTTTTGTTTTGTTCTGTTTTATTTTTATTTATTTATTTTTATTTTTGAGACAGTTTTGCTCTGTGCAGTAGCACAATCTCAGCTCACTGCAACCTCCGCCCTACCAGGTCAAGTGATTCTTCTGCCTCAGCCTCTCAAGTAGCTGAGATTACAGGCCCATGCCACCACACCTGGTTGATTTTTTGTATTTTTAGTAGAGACGGAGTTTGACCACGTTGGCCAGGCTGGTCTTGAACTCCTGACCTCAGGGGATCCACCCGCCTCCACCTCCCAAAGTGCTGGGATTACAGGCGTCAGCCACTGTGCCCAGCCAATAAGGGTTTAATAGAAATGCAAGCAAACCCCCAATTTATATTTGGCTTCCTGTAAATCATGCGGACATGAAGAGGCCTCAGGAATTCCACTTTCTTTGCTATTACCAGTCATTTGTAATTTCCTTTCTCACTTTTGTTTTGAATTTTCTTGTGGAGCTGATGAAAAACAACCCATTTCTACTTTTCTACCTCGTTCTCTATCTCACTCCCAAAATAATCCCCCAGCATTCCCCCAAACATATACTACAGTGTGGAGCAAGCTTATCATTTCATCCCTCTCCCAGATTTTTCACCAGGCCAGTGATTGTTTAGGGAAACATTCTGGTGAAGAAAGGGTGGAAAGGGAGTTGGTGACCCAAGGATCCTCTTTCAACTTCCCCCACACTTGCAGACTTCATCTTCATCTTTAGGTGAGGTCACCGTCACTCTAACCCTGCTTGGTTCTTGTCCCCTGTACCACCCCCTTCCACTCACCTCTTGGGCCCACACCTCTCCCTCCACTCCACCAGCAATCTGAAACCTTCTCCTGACCCCACAGCCCACAGCTTCTGATCTGCTAAACCCTGGTTCTTCTCTAAATGTAACTGAACCTTTAGTTTTTGTGTGCCCCTCAAATTCATTATTTGCTCCCTATTTATGACTTTTACCTTTCTCAAAGGCATTCAAAAGACACTTGACCTGTCAGCATAATTCATTGTTTTAGTAATCACTAAAACCCTTTATAAATCGTAAAAGGGGAATGTGATTCCAAGGTCTGTGCAGAGAGAGAGAATACTGTCTGCAGACAGACTTTATTCTGTGGCACTGATGCTAGAGAGGAGAGGAAAACCTTAGCAGCCATGGGTGGTGACAGTGGAAAGGGAAACAGGGACTGCAATCCCTGGCTGTCACCAGGAAGTGCGCACCAGAGGAACCCCATAGATATCCCCAAAGCCTGCACTGGCCAACAGGGTAGCCACGGCCACTCGTGGCCACCAAGCACTAGAAATGTGGCCAGTGCCACCTTGGATGAAGTATAAAATACACACCAGATGTCAAGCACTCACCTTGACATAAACAATGTAAAATATTTTGTTAGTCTTTATATCGTTTACCTGCCAAAATGATATTCGGAATACATTGGGTAACATAAAACATAGTATTACAGTTAATTTCATATGTTTCTTTTGATGTTTCTTGCAGTGGCTACTAGAAAATTTTAAATTACAATGATGGCTTCATCATATTTCTGTTGGATCCTTCTAAACCTCTGTTCACACGCTGGGCGCTCTCCCACCTGGCTGAAGGCGCTGGCTCTGTGGGAAGCCAGGGCCAAGAGTGTAGCCTTCTTTTTTTTTTTTTTTTTTGAGACAGAGTTTCACTCTTCTTGCCCAAGCTGGAGTGCAATGGTGCGATCTTGGCTCACCACAACCTCTGCCTCCTAGTTTCAAGTGATTCTCCTGCCTCAACCTCCCGAGTAGCTGGGACTACAGGCATGTACCACCATGCCCGGCTAATTTTGCATTTTTAGTAGAGATGAGGTTTTCCCATGTTTGCCAGGACGGTCTCGAACTCCCAGTATCAGGTCATCCACCCGCCTCAGCCTCCCAAAGTGCTGGGATTACAGACACCACGCCCTGCCAGAGTGCCTTCTTTTCTCTCCATGCTAATCGCATGCCTAATTGGATCTGAATGTATTTTTACTTAATTATAGTTGCATTTAGCAGTTAGGGCCTGAGAATTGTCACTAGACTACCTTGAGTTCAATAGGCTTTTTATTTTTGTTAGCTTTGGTGGAGTGCAATGGCATGATCAGAGCTTACTGCAGCCTTGAACTCTTAGCTTTGCCTTAAGTGATCCTCCTGCCTCAGTTTTCCAAAGTGCTGGGATAACAGGCGTGAGCCACAGCACCCAGCAGGCAATTTCTTTCTTGGCTGGAGTTCCACCTGTGTTGGCGCAAAGAGGAGAATATTTAGAGTTTAAAACAAATGGTTCATAAACAAACAAACGAAATGAATCTGTATATAACCTTAACAGGAAGAGGCTATTTTAGCCTCTATTGTTGAATGACCTTACATAAAAGCTTTCCACAGAGAGAGTTGAAATACTTACAGTTATTTTATCATGGAAAACTATGTCTTTTAATGCTACTGAAGTAACTTCAGTGACTTTAAATCTAACACATACTAAAGACTTTTGATTGTTCGAAAAAAAGGCTTGGTCCATAGGGATTTTTATTTATTTAAAAATATTTAATAAAGGCCAAGTGCGATGGCTCACGCCTGTAATCCCAGCACTTTGGGAGGCCAACGCAGGCGGATCAAAACGTCAGGAGTTCAAGACCAGCCTGGCCAACATGGTGAAACTTCATCTCTACTAAAAATATATATATTAAAAAAATTAGCTGGGCATGGTGGCACACACCTGTAATCCTAGCTACGCGGGAGGCTGAGGCAGGAGAATTGTTTGAACCGGGACCAGTTGGAGGAAGTTGCAGTGAGCCAAGATCACACCATTGTACTCCAGCCTGGGCTACAGAGAGAGACTCTGTCTCAAAAAAAAAAAAAAAAAAAAAAAAAAGTAATAGACATTGTATAGAAATATAGAATATACGAAAAATAATAAAATAAACTTCCTTTTACTCACCATCCAGCCTAAGAAATCAAACATCTCCAATACTGTAGAAAGTCCCTCTCAACTCCCAAAAGTAACTGCTAATGTAAATTTCATGTTTGTCATTACTTTTCCTTTAGTTAGAATTTTACTAACTAAATTTAGTTAGAATTTTACTAATTAAATGTCTACCAAAGTAGACATTTTAAAAGCTGGCTGAGACCACAATACAAAAATTAGCCTGGCGTGGTGGCAGGTGCCTGTAATCCCAGCTACTCTGGAGGCTGAGGCAGGAGAATCACTGAACCCAGGAGGCAGGGGTTGCAGTGAGCTGAGATTGCACCATTGCCCTCCAGCCTGGGTGACAAGAACACAACTCCATCACACACACACACAAAAAGATTGCCACTGTTGTATGGACCTGCTTAAAATAAATATCCTGGATTCTGTATAGCAACCTAAACTCCCAAAGCAATTATTCTATTCTTACAAGTACTTTTCCATTAAGAAGGAGGAGGAATAGAGAAGGAGGGCAAGAGAAAAAAAATCTATTACCTTATATGTCTGTCTTCTTATATAAGAAAGTGACGCCATATTAAGAAACAACTATTCACGCTGGTGCCAGAGGGTTGGGGAGCCAAGAAATCCCTGGGGAGCGGTCACAGGAAATTCCATCCAAAAGTCCAACATGCAGTGAATATCCCACAAATATTAGTGGTGCTTCTGCAGAGGTAGCAATGTTGAATGCCTCGAGTATTCCCGGATGATTTTGATTAATTTCCTCATTCCTTCTCTCCTGAGTCCAGATCTCCCCAGCATAGATTGCTTCCCAAATAGTATCTCCAATTTTATGTAATATATAGTCTAATATCTGTTTCTTTATTAGCTAAGTGTCTTTCTCTGCATCTCCTCTATATTGTCAATAGTCCTCTGTCATCTTTCTGTACGTCTTGGGATGCAGTACTCAAAGAATCACAGAGTGTGTTTTCCTTCAACAAAATTAATGATCACCTAGCATTTTCAAGATACCATACTAAACTCTGAAGATCAGAAAAATTAATATGACATAATCTCTGCCCCAACGGGACCTATATTCTAGTGAAAAAAAAAAAAAAAGCAGGGAGTTTAAAGATCTTTCATTCGACAAATATCTATTGAGCGCCTATTATATGCTGATTATTTTCTTATGCTCCAGGGACGACACATCAACAACTAAAGCAGATCAAATGTCTGCTGTCATAGAGCTTACATTCTACAGGTGGGAAGCAAACAATAGAGAAAAAAATAAATTATACATTCTGTATAGATTCTTACATTGGAAGGTAATAAGTGCTATGGAAAAAAAAAAAAAGTAAAGCAGGTAAGAGGTGGGGAGGAGAAGGGGAATGTGAGTGACATATGAAATACAGCCACCTGACCAACAGACACCTCATATAGGTGGCTGCCCCTCTGGGACAAAGCTTCCAGATGAATGATCAGGCACCAATATTTACCGTTCTGCAATATTTGCTCTCTGCAGCCTCTGCTGTGATACCCAGTTAAACAGGGTCTGGAGTAGAACTCCAGCAAATTCCAACAGACCTGCAGCTGAGGGGCCTGTTAGAAGGAAAACTAACAAACAGAAAGGAACAGCATCAACATCAACAAAAAGTTCATCTACACCAAAACCCCATCTGTAGGTCACCAACATCAAAGATCAAAGGTAGATAAAACCACAAAGATGGGGAGAAACCAGAGCAGAAAAGCTGAAAATTCAACAAATCAGAGAGCCTCTTCTCCTCCAAAGGATTGCAGCTCCTTGCCTGCAATGGAGCAAAGATGGATGGAGAATGACTTTGACGAGTTGACAGAAATAGGCTTCAGAAGGTCGGTAATAACAAACTTTGAGCTAAAGGAGGGTGTTCAAACCCATCGCAAGGAAGCTAAAAACCTTGAAAAAAGATTAGACGAATGGCTAACTAGAATAAATAGTGTAGAGAAGACCTCAAATAACCTGATGGAGCTGAAAACCATGGCAAGAGAACTTCATGACACATACACAAGCTTCAATAGCTGATTCAATCAAGTGCAAGAAAGGCTATCAGTGATTGAAGATCAAATTAATGAAATAAAGTGAGAAGACAAGGTTAGACAAAAAAGAGTAAAAAGAAATGAATAAAGCCTCCAAGAAATATGGAACTATGTGAAAAGACCAAATCTACATTTGATTGGTGTACCTGAAAGTGATGGGAATAATGGAACCAAGTTGGAAAACACTCTTCAAGATATTATCCAGGAGAACTTCCGACCTAGCATGGCAGGCCAACATTCAAATTCAGGAAATACAGAAAACACCATAGAGATACTCCTCAAGAAGAGCAACCCCAAGACACATAATTGTCAGATTCACCAAGGTTAAAATGAAGGAAAAAGTGTTAAGGGAAGCCAAAAAGAAAGGTCAAGTTATCCACAAAGAGAAGCCCATCAGACTAACAGCAGATCTCTTGGCAGAAACCCTACAAGCCAGAAGAGAGTGGGGGCCAATATTCAACATTCTTAAAGAAAAGAATTTTCAACCCAGAATTTCATATCCAGCCAAACTAAGCTTCATAAGTGAAGGAGAAATAAAATCCTTTGCAGACAAGCAAATGCTGAGAGATTTTGTCACCACCAGGCCTGCCTTACAAGAGCTCCTGAAGGAAGCACTAAACATGGAAAGACACAACCGGTACCAGTCACTGCAAAAACATGCCAAATTGTAAAGACCATCCATCAATGCTAGGAAGAAACTACATTAATTAACAGGCAAAATAACTAGCAAACATCATGACAGGATCAAATTCACACATAACAATATTAACCTTAAATGTAAATGGGCTAAATGCCCCAATTAAAAGGCACAGACTGGCAAATTGGATAAAGAGTCAAGAACCATCAGTGTGCTGTATTCAGGAGACCCATCTCACATGCAAAGACACACACAGGCTCAAAATAAAGGGATGGAGGAAGATCTACCAAGCAAATGGAAAGGAAAAAAAAAAAAGCAGGGGTTGCAATCCTAATAATGTCTCTAATAAAACAGACTTTAAACCAACAAAGATCAAAAGAGACAAAGAAGGCCATTACATAAAGGTAAAGGGATAAATTCAACAAGAAGAGCTAACTATCCTAATATATATGCATCCAATCCAGGAGCACCCATATTCATAAAATAAGTCCTTAGAGACCTACAAAGAGACTTAGGCTCCCTAAGTCTCCCTAAGCACCCATATTCATAAAGTAAGTCCTTAGAGACCTACAAAGAGACTTAGGCTCCCTAACAATATTAATGGGAGACTTTAACACCCCTCTGTCAATATTAGACAGATCAATGAGACAGAAGGTTAACAAGGATATCCAGGATCTGAACTCAGCTCAGCAACAAGCAAACCTAATAGACATCTACAGAACTCTCCACCCCAAATCAACAGAATATACATTCTTCTCAGCACTACATTGCACTTATTCTAAAATTGACCACATGATTGGAAGTAAAGCACTCCTCAGCAAATGTAAAAGAACAGAAATCATCACAAACTATCTCTCAGGACAGTCAAATTAGAACTCAGGATTAAGAATCTCACTCAAAACTGAACAACTTGCTCCTGAATGACTACTGGTAAATAACAAAATGAAGGCAGAAATAAAGATGTTCTTTGAAACCAATGAAAACAAAGACAAAATGTACCAGAATCTCTGGGACACATTTAAAGCAGTGTGTATGGGGAAATTTATAGCACTAAATGCCCACAAGAGAAAGTAGAAAAGATCTAAAATCAACACCCTAACATCACAATTCAAAGAACTAGAGAAGCAAGAGCAAACACATTAAAAAGCTAGCAGAAGGCAAGAAATAACTAAGATCGGAGAAGAGCTGAAGGAGATGGAGACACAAAAAAACCCTTCAAAAAAATCAATGAATCCAGGAGCTAGTTTTTTGAAAAGAATGATAGACCGCTAGCAAGACTAATAAAGAAAACAGAGAAGAATCAAATAGACGCAATAAAAAAATGATAAAGGGGATATCACCACAGATCCCACAAAAATACAAACTACCATCAGAGAATACTGTAAACACCTCTATGCAAATAAACTAGAAAATCTAGAAGAAATGGATAAATTCCTGGACACCCTCCAAAGACTAAACTGGGAAGAAGCTCAATCTCTGAATAGAGCAATAACAGGCTCTGAAATGGAGGCAATAATTAATAGCCTACCAACCAAAAAAAGTCCAGGACCAGATGTATTCACAGCCGAATTCTATAAGAGGTACAAGGAGGAGCTGGTACCATTCCTTCTGAAACTTTTCCAACCAATAGAAAAAGAGGGAATCCTCCCTAACTCATTTGATGAGGCCAACATCATCCTGATACCAAAGCCTGGCAGAGACACAACAAAAAAAGAGAATTTTAGACCAATATCCCTGATGAACATCGATACAAAAATCCTCAATAAAATACTGGCAAACCGAATCCAGCAGCACATCAAAAAGCTTATCCACCACGATCAATTTGGCTTCATCCCTGGAATGCCAGACTGGTTAAACATATGCAAATCAATAAATGTAATCCATCACATAAACAGAACCAATGACAGAAACCACATGATTATCTCAACAGATGCAGAAAAGGCCTTTCACAAAATTCAACAGCCCTTCATGCTAAAAATTCTCTATAAACTAGGTATTGATGGAACGTATCTCAAAATAACAAGAGCTATTTATGACAAACCCACAGCCAATATCATACTGAATAGGCAAAAACTGGAAGCATTCCCTTTGAAAACCGGCACAAGACAAGGATGCCCTCTCTCACCACTCCTATTCAACATAGTGTTGGAAGTTCTGGCCAGGGCAATCAGGCAGGAAGAAGAAATAAAGGGTATTCAATTAGGAAAAGAGGAAGTCAAATTGTCCCTGTTTGCAGATGACATGATTGTATATTTAGAAAACCCCATCATCTCAGCCCCAAATCTCCTTAAGCTGATAAGCAACTTCAGCAAAGTCTCAGGATACAAAAATCAATGTGCAAAACTCACAAGCATTCCTATACACAATTAACAGACCAACAGAGCCAAATCATGAGTCAACTCCCATTCACAATTGCTTCAAAGAGAATAAAATACCTAGGAATATAACTTACAAGGGATGTGAAGGACTTATTCAAGGATAACTACAAACCACTGCTCAACAAAATAAAAGAGGACACAAACAAATGGAAGAATATTCCATGCTCATGGATAGGAAGAATCAATATCATGAAAACTGCCATACTGCCCAAAGTAATATACAGATTTAATCTGTTCCCATCAAGCTACCAATGACTTTCTTCACAGAATTGGGAAAAACTACTTTAAAGTTCATATGGAACCAAAAAAGAGCCCACATTGCCAAGACAATCCTAAGCAAAAAGAACAAAGCTGGAGACATCACTCTACCTGACTTCAAACTATACTACAAGGCTACAGTAACCAAAACAGCATGGTACTGGTACCAAAACACATATATAGACCAATGGAACAAAACAGAGGCCTCAGAAATAACACTACACATCTATAACCATCTGATCTTTGACAAACCTGACAAAAACAATAAATGGGGAAAGGATTCCCTATTTAATAAATGTTGCTGGGAAAACTGGCTAGCCATATGTAGAAAGCTGAAACTGGATCCCTTCCTTACACCTTGCATAAAAATAAATTCAAGATGAATTAAAAACTTAAATGTTAGACCTAAAACCATAAAAACCCTAGAAGAAAACCTAGGCAATACCATTCAGGACATAGGCATGGGCAAGGACTTCATGACTAAAACACCAAAAGCAATGGCAACAAAAGCCAAAATAGACAAATGGAATCTAATTAAACTAAACAGCCTCTGCACAGCAAAAGAAACTACCATCAGAGTGAATAGGCATCCCACAGAATGGGAGAAAATTTTTGCAATCTACCCATCTGACAAAGGGCAAATATCAAGAATCTACAAAGAACGTAAACAAATTTACAAGAAAAAAAATCAAACAACCCCATTAAAGTGGGCTTTTTAATGAAGCCTACTAAAAACAAGGATATGAACAGACACTTCTCCAAAGAAGACATTTATGCAGCTGACAGACACATGAAAAAATGCTCTTCATCACTGCTCATCAGAGAAATGCAAATCAAAACCACAATGAGATACCATCTCACACCAGTTTGAATGGCAATCATTAAAAAGTCAGGAAACAACAGGTGCTGGAGAGGATGTGGAGAAATAGGAACACTTTTACACTGTTGCTGGGAGTATAAATTAGTTCAACCATTGTGGAAGACAGTGTGGCAATTCCTCAAGGATCTAGAACTAGAATTACCACTTGACCCAGCAATCCCATTACTGGGTATATACCCAAAGGATTATAAATCATGCTACTGTATAGACACATGCACACGTATGTTTATTGCAGCACTACTCACAATAGCAAAGACTTGGAACCAACCCAAATGTCCATCAATGATAGACTGGATTAAGAAAATGTGGCACATACATACCATGGAATACTATGCAGCCATAAAAAAGGATGAGTTCATGCCCTTTGCAGGGACATGGATGAAGCTCAGCAAACTATCACAAGGACAGAAAACCAAACACCACATGTTCTCACTCACAGGTGGGAACTGAACAATGAGACCACTTGGACCTAGGGTGGGGAACATCACACACTGGGGCCCGTAAGGGGGTGGGGGTTTGGGGGAGGGATAGCATTAGGAGAAATACCTAATGTAAATGACGAGTTGATGGGTGCAGCAAACCAACATGGCACATGTATACCTATGTATCAAAGCTGCACATTATATACATGTACCCTAGAACTTAAAGTATTATTTTAAAAAAAGAAAGAAACACAGCCACCTGAGAAGGTGACAATTGAGTAAAGATGTGAAGGCTGTGGCAGCAGCCATGTGCTTGCTGGGAGAAGAGCTCTCCAAGTAGAGCAAACAGTAAGTGCAAAGGTTTTGGAGTGAGAGCAAATCTCAGGTTCCTTTTGTTCCTGGGTTTCTTTTCAAGAAACATCAAGGGGGACAACATGGGAATAGGAGAGAATGAGGAAAGGGCAGTTGGAAAAAAGGTCAGAAAGGTGACAGAAGGGATGTTGATAGATACATATATATTTGAATTAACCTAGGACCTTTTTGCTGATAAATTTGAAAATAGGTATATTCAACAGAAAAAAAGGGAACATTATATGTCCAGTGCTAAATAGTAAAACCAATGAGTAAGAAGTAGAAATTCTGAATGAGAAAATAAAAATTAAAAATTGATTCTCATATATACTTTAAGTCTGATAGTAAAAGTTAGGATTTACCTATTTGAGGCAACTCTATTTTCAATGTTTAAAGGAGGCAGATGTTATATTTTTTAACTTCATGTGATGGTTTTGGTTTTAATATGAATTCTTATTGAGAAACTGGTGAAAGTAGCATTATATAGGCATGTTAAGGACTGGGATTAGTTGTACAATGAATAAAGAAGTTTTAATGGGTGTTTATATGTGATTAAATTGATTTAGTGACCAGTTCTACATGATGCACTGTAAGAATCTCCTAAATTCAACATCATACTTCTTGGTGAAAGTTATTGCCAAAATTATGTTCTTTCTACCTATGGTCTATTGTACATTGGCTTCTACAAGTGCTTAGCTTGGGATTTGTAATAACTAACCTTTATTTATAAGAGCTAACCTTTCGATTTTTCACAGTATCTGACTTAAGCAGGCTATGAACTTAGAGCACTAAAGACAATCTAACATTTATTTGATATCTGGGATGTGATGTATAAGCCATTGTGCTGTGTGACACACACAAAAAATGTGCTTCCCTTCAAGGAGCTAATGATCAAGTGGATAAGCGAGATACATATACAACTAATAAAACTTCATAAGTAATGGAAGTTTACTACATAAAACACAATGGAAGGGCCAGGCAGGGAACAAGTACTTTGACTGCACTAAAGACAGTAAGTCTGCTTCCTTTCATGGGAACCTTGACATATGAATTAAGGGAGTAAAAGAATGTCCATAAACACCATCTCCCTTCGATAAGTACCTGGATTGCTAATACTACATATGATTCCACCACAAGATTAAGGGTTACATCTAGAGCGACCACTGATATCACAAAGCCAATGATGTGTTCATGTTTTAAAGAGAATTAAATAGGCATATCAAGTATTCCCGGATGATTTTGATTAATTTCTTCATTCCTTCTCTCCTGAGTCCAGATCTCCCCAGCATAGATTTATTCCCAAATATTATCTCCATTTTTATATAATAGTTTAATATCTATTTCTTTATTGGTTAAGTGTATTTCTCTGCCTCTGGTAATTCGCTTTCTGTTTGTTTTGTTTTGTTTTGTTTTTGTTTTGAGACTGAATCTTGCACTGTGGCTCAAGCTGGAGTGCAGTGGTATAATCAATGCTCACTGTGGCCCCAACCTCCTGGGCTCAAGCAATCTTCCCACCTCAGCCTCCCAAATAGCTGGAACTACAGGTGCGAGCCACCATGCCCAGCTAATTTCTATTTTTTTTTTTTGTTCAGACAGGGTTTCGCCACATTACCCAGGCTGGTCTCAAACTCCTGAGCTCAAACAATCTGTCTGCCTCAGCCTCCCAAAGTGCTGGGATTACAGGTGTGAGCCTCTGCAACCCCCCATTAATTCTATTTAAAAATATATAAACAGTGCACGTGTAAGTGTACAGCCCGATAAATTTTTAGGGTTAGGGTTAGATGAACATACCTCTTTAACTAAAACCCACATCAAGAAACAAAACATTACCAACCAACTCTGCAGAAGACCTCATCATGCCCTCACCCCTACCTCCCAGTCACTACCACTACCTCCCACCAAGGCTCCTGATTTCTAATAGTAGAGATTCGTTCTGCTTTCACATAAATACAGTCATACAGTGCACACTGTTTTGCGTCTGGATTCCCTCAGTCATTGTTATACTCATGAAATTCTTCATATTATTTTGCAAAGTTGAAGCGTGTCTGTTTTCATCATTCTGTAGCATTCTCTTGTATTGCTCTACTACAATTTATCTGTTCTCCTGTTGATGGGCATTTATATCATTTTCAATCTGGAGCTATTATAGATAATGCTGAAATGAGCATTTCAATACATGTCTTTCAGAGAACAAATTACACATTTCTATTTGGTAAATTGGTATTGGGTGTATATTTGGTAGAACTGCCGTATCACAGTTGATTGATACTTCCAAGTAATTTTCCAAACTGTACTAATTTATACTCCTACTAGAAGTTTATAAGAGTTTCATTTGCTCCACATCCAACTCTTGGTGTTTTCCATCTGTTTCATTTTAGCCATTCTGGAGGATGAGTGGAGGATTGTCTGTCTTTTTTCTACTGATTTTTAGGAGTTCTTTATAAACTGGGGATACGAAACCATTGTCGGTTATATGTTTTGCAAAAAAACCTTCTTCCACTCTTTTAATGCTGTCTTTGTATGTATGGAAGTTAATACACAACATCTATCATTTTTCTTGTATCGTTAGTTTTTTGGGGGAGTTGCCTTTTGGATTGTCTATGAAGCCTTTGCCCATTCCCAGGTCAGGAGGGAGTTCTACTTTTCCTCTAAAAGGTATATTGTTTACTTTTCACTTCTAGATCTGCAATTCATAGAATTGATTTTTTTTTAATGGATGATGTGAGGTTGTTTTTCCCTATACAGATATATGATTGACCCAGAACCATTTTACTGAAACAGGGAATTATTTTTAATTCATTTACGATGTATTAGAGCTACTGAAATAAGAATCAAATATATCTTATTATCTTAAATATTTCCTATAATCTGAAATCTTAGTTTAAGTGTCAAGTCCACTTTATTTTGGGGTCTAACTCAAATTTCCAACAAATACAGAAGGAATAAGAGAAGAAATAAGTTTATTTCATTACTATTAATCTGTTATCCAGATATTAAATTGGAATAGTTCCACCTGATTCTGCATTTTCCCTTCTGTCCAGATGTAGCACTAGTTTTTACATGATTCTCTGTCCAAGAACCAGAATTTTTCCTGGTTACACTCATGATTGGAATACTATCTGAAATATAAAAAAGCAAAAATGAATAGAAATACTGGCATTTTTTGCCCTAGATTACCACAATTTCACTTGCAGACCTCGCTATTGTTGTATGTTATGTCCTTCAAATTCCACTCGAAAGAGTGGTTGTTTTGTAATGCATGTATCAATAAACCACTAAACCCAAGTGTATTACCACATCTCTTATGCAGGAATGTGAGGGAAGTAAGGTTGAAGACTATGCACTTGTGAAATTCTATAAACAATACATCAGTTTGCTGAGAGGTGCTGTATTTAAATAACGTAAGTGTCCTTTTAGTTCTTGATAGTTCCTGGAATTTTGAAAACAATGAAAAATTTCATTTCTCAGAGTAAACAGATGACATATAGAAAACGAATGACATATCATTAATATCTAGCTTTTTCTATAAAAATGGACACTTTTTAACACAATAGAAAAGATATAAAGTATATTATGAAGTTTCACAAGACCCAAGAAACCCCCCAAAAATTGTTCCTAAGACAAAACTTCATTTCTCATCTTCCAGAGTCCATAGACTCAATGGCTGATATATCATTGTCACATAATATTTTGTTCTGTTCTGACAATCAACTATAAACAATTAAAAATTTAAAAATTATGTGAGAGTTAAGAAATGTAAACACTTGGTTATATTATTATAAGAAACTATGATTAGATAGCTTAGATTAGGTTCAAGATGGCAGCAGTGCTGTACCCCTTCCTGGAGATTCTAGGGGAGAACTGTCTCTTTGCTGTTCCCAGCTCCTGGAAGCTGCCCACCATCCTTAGCTCACCTCCATCTTCAAAGCCAGCAACAGCCAGTTCTTCTCATATTGCTTTGTTCTGACCTTGTCGTCTATCTCACTTGTTCACATGTAAGGACTCTTGTGATTTCACTGGGCTCACCTAGATAATCCAGGACAATCTCCATATTTGAAGGTCAGCAGATTAGCAAATTTAATTCTATCTGCTACCTTCATTCTTCATTGCCATGTAACATAACATGTCCATAGGCTCCAGGGATTAGGATATGGTCATTGTCACTGGGAAGCTGGGGCTGTGGGTGTGCAGTAATCTACCTACCACAACTTTTTTTAAATCAAAAAGAGCATTTTTATTAGAAGGCAATTTTCATCCCTCTATCAAGAATTTAAATCCACTTTTTTCATTTCTTTTCCCTAGAGGAAATGGAGAACAAATGAAAAGCATATTAAAATTTTGCTTTAGAATCCATAAAATCAAACCAGGTCCTGACCTGATTATAATACATTTTATGTTTCTGAAATAAAAAAAGAAGTGTATATCCAAAAAAGCAAATCATAAACTTAGAAATGTAATTTAATAAAGATCCTAGGAAGTGAAATTTGTTGAAATCTGTGTCCAAAAAAATAGATAAATTTATTCTCCATTTACAATAAAGATGTGCTACATACTATATGACTCCATTTATATAACATTCTGTAAATGAAAAAATTACAGAGACGAAGAACAGATATGTGTTTGCAGAGATTGGAGGAGAGGGAGGGTGTGATCAGGAAGGAAAGCAGGAGGGAGTTCCACTGTGGTGAGAGAACAGTTCTGTATGGTGATTGTGCTGACATGACAGCTACAGGCATCTATATATACATGTGTTAAGAGTGTCATAGAATTATCTACCAAGACAAGAAAAAAGAAGAACATGCAAAATTTGGTAAAACCTGACTCAAATCTGCAGTCTATTAGTTAATTGTATTATGCCAATCAATTTCTTGGTTTTGATAGTGCACATTGGGAGAAGTTGAGTGATTGGTGTACTACTTTTGCAACTTCTTGTGAGTCTATAATTTTTTAAGTTGAATTTTAAAATATGCGTTTAAAAAACAAGAGAGAAATGAGAGTACAGACAGATGGTTAAAAGTTGAAAATGAGCAGTTAAACATCTAACTGCAATGTTTAAGGTAGAAAAGGTGAACTTTCAGATTCAATGCTATTCCTATCAAACTAAAAATGTCATTTTTCACAGAATTAGAAGAAAACTACTCAAAACTTCATTATCAAACCAAAAATGAGCCTGAATAGCAAAAATAATCCTAAGCAAAAAAAAAAAAAAAAAAAAAAAAAAGCTGGAGGCATCACATTACCCAACTTCAAACTATACTATAAAGCTATAGTAACCAAAACTGCATGGTACTGGTGCAAAAATAAACACAGACCAACATACCATAATAGAGAATCCAGAAATAAAACTGCACACCCACACCATTTGATCTTTAACAAAGTAGACAAAAGCAAGCAATTGGGATAGGGACTCTCTGTTCAATAAGTAGTGCTGGGATATCTGGCTAGCCATATGCAGAAGAATGGACCCCTACCTTTCAACATATTCAAAAATTAACTCAAGATGGATTAAAGACTTAAATGTAAGATCTTAAACTATAAAATTCCTAAAAGAAAACCTAGGAAATACAATTCTGAGTATCAATTCTTTGCCTTGGCAAAGAATTTATGACTAAGTCCTCAAAAGCAATTGCAACGAAACCAAAAATTGACAGGTGGGACCAAATTAAACAAAGAGCTTCTGCACAGCAAAAAAAAAAAAAAAAAAAAAAAAAAATTATCAATGGAGTAAACAACCTACAGAATGGGAGAAAATATTCATGAACTCTGCATCTGACAAAGGTCTAATATGCAGAATCTATAAGGAACTTAAGTCAGCAAGCAAAAAACATATAACCCCATTAAAAAGTAAACAAAGTACATGAACAGATGCTTCTTAAAGGAAGACATACAAGCAGCCAATAAACATAAAAAATGCTCATTATCACTAATCATCAGAGAAATGCAAATCAAAACCACAATGAGATACCATCTCACAGCAGTCAGGATGGCCATCATTAAAAGGTCAAAAAAATAACAGATGCTGGCGAGGCTGCAGAGAAAAGGAAGCACTTATACACTGTTGGTAGGAATGTACCTTAGTTCAGCCACTGTGGAAAGCAGTTTGGAGATTTCTCAAATAACTAAAAATAGTACTACCATTCAACCCAGCAATCCCACTACTGGGTGTATACCCAGAGGAAAATAAATCATTCTATCAAAAAGACACATGCCTTTGTGTGTTCATCACAGCACTACTCACAATAGCAAAGACATAGAATCAATGTAGGTGCTCATCAACAGTGGGCTGGATAAAGAAAATGTGGAACACACACCATAGAATAGTATGCAGCCATACGAAAGAAAGAAATCACATCCTTTGCAGCAACATGGGTGATGCAGCTGGAGGCCATTATCCTAAGTGAATTAATGCAGGAACAGAAAACCAAATACCACAGGACCCCACTCATAAGTGGGCCCTAAACATTGGGTACATGTGGACATAAAGGAACAATAGACCACTGGGGACTATTAGAGGGAGGACTGAAGGAGGGAAACAAGGGCTGAAAAATGACCTATTGGATACTATGTTCACTACCTGGGTGATGGGATCATCCATACCCCAAACCTCTGCATCATGCAATGTACCCAGGTAATAAACCTGCACACATACCTCCCAAATCTAAAATAAAATGAGATTTTAAAAAAGAAAAAACAGACTTTAATTATGATTTAATATTTGGTAGAGACATGGGCCAGGTAAATTAGTAAAAGATCCAAACATTCATTCCAATTCTCAAACCATTCCAAATGTGTAGTCTTATACGTAGTTCTAATTCAAGCAACTAAATACTTTTATCCTTAATTTAGTAGAGGAAAAAAGGGGGCAAAACAGGCCAGGCACAGTGGCTCACGCCTGTAATCTCAGCACTTTTGAAGGCCAAGGTGGGCAGATCACAAGGTCAGGAGATTGAGACCATTCTGGCCAACGTGGTGAAACCCCGTCTCTACTAAAAATACAAAAATTAGCAGGGCTTGGCGGTGCATATGCCTGTAATCCCAGCTACTCAGGAAACTGAGGCAGGAGAATCGCTTGAACCTGGGAGGTGGAGTTTGCAGTGAGCCGAGATCTCCCCACTGCACTCCAGCCTGGCAACAGAGCTAGACTCCGTCTCAAAAAAAAAAAAAAAAAACAAGAGGACAGAACAAAGAAAGAAACATTATTTGGTTTGCATAGAAGCATCAAAAATTAAATAATTAGATTGCTCTCGAAGTGAGGAAAACATAGAAAGCTTAAATTCCCACCCCACGTGAGCTCTGAAGAGACCTGGATCGTGCCCAAAGGAGACTTTCCTCCACTGGTTTGCAAGAAGCCAAACCTCTGATGGGGAACTTTAAAAGTAGGGCTCAAACATTTGTCTACTTCAAGATAGTCAAGATAATTCCATAAAGCATCTTTCAAAAATATGTTAACGTTTAAGATATGGGTGTTCACTCTGATTCAAGAAATTTCAAAACAGTCATCATAACTGCTGGGACAAAATGCTGTATCAATGATCATGACACATAGAGAAAAGAAAACATTTTATATACCCTAATGACTTTTTGGTTACCCAGTAAGGGTCTGTAATCAGAGAAGCAGCAATATCAACTACAGATAGATGGAGACGCAGGAAAAATTAATGGCAGACAAGGAATTCGGGATGACAGTAAGCTAGGATTTGACAAATGAATCCTCCAGCCTCGAAAGATTTTGAGAGTTGATTCTCACATTCCTTTTGATATAGGACTTTAAAATCTCCTGTTAGATCAGTGAAGCTACTGAGGAATAGAACTTCCATTTTCTGATACTGAAACAACCACGCAAATCTATATTCAAAGCTTGTCCAAAACAGCACATGTTCCTGACTAACTGAAATCTGGCAAGTTCAAATCCCCATCCTGCCACTTACTGTGTGAGTTGGGGAAGTCTCTAAAATAAACTGAGTCTAAATTGCAGCATTTGTAAAAGGGAATTATAATAATGGTTAACATTTATTGAGGGGTTGCTATGTTCCAAGCCTTGATCTGAGTTTATGTATATGGATTCATTTAATAATGCTGACTGAAATCCTACTTACCTCACAGGAAATGATCAAATATGAGGGATAAATGAGCTACAAAGTGTAAAAACCCCAGCACTATGTGTGTCTGGAACATACAAGGCACTAAATAACTGTTGGCTTCCTTTCTTTGGTTTCTCTTTTCTGGAAGTTTTCCTTGCAGCGGTTTTAGTACTGAGGCTCCAGCTGGCCACACGCTATCATGGGTCTCCATAGTGAGGTTGAAAACATAGTACTGAAGTATTTGCAGAAGCACCCATACAAGGCTAGCAGATAGCTCTTAAATAATTACCACGTTAACACTTCCGACTCCATCAATTAGTTATAAAAATAACTGCCCCCATATGACATCTATAAAATGCTTTGTTATCATAAGAATAATGCCATATAGATGAAACACAATTATTGTTCTTTTTGGTTATTATAATGATCAACTTTTTATGGTAGTGATGGCATGTAGACATACTAATCTTCTTAGTCTTGGTTCTGAGCCCGTAAACTAATTCTGAGCTCTGCTCTGCCATGGATGGGCATTCAAATACCTGTAGCAGTAGGATTCATTTGGAATTCACTTTAGAACCAAGCCTCTCTTCCCTTTTCTCTCCAACTGACCCTCACCTGGGGCAATTGCCTGCACTGGAAACACTGACTTCCCCAAGGGTTTTGAGCCTCCAAGTACTCTAGCTATACCCTCCGCAAGGCGTTGATTAGATGTTATATGCTAGGCTCTACATAGAAATCCACTTTCTCCTCTGCGTAAACTACTTTTTAAAAGAAAGTATGGGCCAAGCGTGGTGGTTCACATCTGTAATCCCAGCACTTTGGGAGGGCGAGAAGGGAGGATTGCTTGAGGCCAGGAGTTTGAGACCAGCCTGGACAACCCTTGTCTCTACGAAAAATAAAATTAAAAATGAGTGGGGCATGTGGCATGCACCTGTAGTCCCAGCTACTCGGGAGGCTGAGACAGGAGGATTGCTTGAGCCCAGGAGTTTGAAGCTACAGTGAGCTATGCACTCCAGTCTGGGTGACAGAGCAAGATCCTGTCACTAAATAAATAAAAGGAAGTAGGGCACCTATGGAAGCTCAGTGAGTTATTTCAGTTCCTACTGACTTTGTATCTATTCGAAATTTTTTTTTAATCATATGAGATGAGAATAAGAATAAACAGGTTGACCCAGCCTAAATGACATACATCATAACATTCCTGAAAATTGCACTTAGTCCTTAATCAAAACCCCTGACACATTAATTCAGTAGCAACTCTTTCTTTCTTACCCCAATCTCTAATTGCAACTAGAGGGGAGGAGGTATTCCTTTTTTTTTCCTCTTGCACTTTAAGACTGCCAAATCTTTGATCAGTTCACCAATTTAGTTTCTCTCCCTGATTCAGCTACTTCTGAGATAGCTCCACATACCATGTTCTAATAATCAGTAAACATAACATGAGTTATATTTCTTAAATCACAGAGCTTTGGTGACCCTCAGTCACAAGGTGGTCTCTTGAGATTTCAATACTTTTGAGCAAGGTTAGACCTTTAGGCTAACTTCCCAGGTTAAAAGCCCATGATTGAGAACACCTCTTCCATTCTTTTCACCAGACACCCTAAGTGATTCTATTCTTCTAGCATTAGACGTCTGGAAAATAATGTTAGCTCACGTTTTCTGCAACACACATTACACAGAAACTTTTTTTTTTCTTTTTTGAGACAGAGTCTCGCTCTGTCGCCCAGGCTGGAGTACAGTGGCAAGATCTCAGCTCACTGCAAACTCCGCCTCCCGGGTTCACGCCATTCTCCTGCCTCAGCCTTCCGAGTAGCTGGGACTACAGGCACCCGCCACCACATCTGGCTAATTTTTTTGTATTTTTAGTAGAAATGGGGTTTCACCGTGTTAGCCAAGATGGTCTCGATTTCCTGACCTCGTGATCCGCCTGCCTCGGCCTCCCAAAGTGCTGGGATTACATTCGTGAGCCACCACACCCGGCCTGGAAACGTATTTTCAAAGTGCTTTTCTGAGATCAGTAATGTATGTCATTTACATGTTACTAACACTCAATTCAGAAGACTTCAATTAATTTCTAGTTGCTGTGAAAGACTGTTTATTGGATTTTCTTCTCAATGATTATGACTGCATTTTAAATAAGAATTCTATTGTAATTACTGCATCAAGAACTATTTGGCTCTTCAAATATTAAAGAACATACAGAAATGTATCCATCATAACATCTCCATCTCTAAAGAATTTTAGTATACATCAGTGGCCTTCTCCAGCATATCAGGTCTTAACAATTAGCCAAAAAATTGTATGCTAAATAAACTTGAAATTAGCTTTATTTCATAAATCACAGAATTTTAGAGCTCAGGGGACCTAAGCCTGAAATATTCCTCTTTGTTGTTGTTGTTTTGAGATAAGATCTTGCTCTGTTGCCAGGCTATAGTGCCGTAGGGTAATCACAGCTCACTGCCACCTTGACCTCCCAGACTCAAGTGATCCTCCCATCTCAGCCTCCCCAGTAGCTAACTGGAACTATAGGCATCAGCCACCACATCTGGCTTTTTTTTTTTTTTTTTTTTTAAGATGAGGTATTTCTATGTTGCCCATGATGGCCTCAAACTCCTTGACCTTAAACAATCCCCCCACCTTGGCCTCCCAAAATGCTGGGATTATAGACCAGAGCCACTGGGCTCAGGCTGTCTTCCATGTTCTTAATCTCTTTGAGAACATAATAAAAGGCAATAATACCCACAGACTTTGTGAAAAAGAAAGTCCTGGTTTAGACCACCTCTTTTATTTTTCAGAGGGGAAAACTGAGTTTCCATAGATTAAGACTTGGCCAAAACCACAGAACAAGTTCTAAGGCCCAAGGGTCAACTGAAACCTAAGTACCCCCTCACTTGACCAAAGTGGTTTTTATTAGGAAAAAGAGCTGTTCTTTAGGGAATTTCTACTTTAAGCAGGGCAACATTTTGAGAATTTTATCCATATTAGCTCTAAAGTTACAAATGATAAAATCTTACAAGATAGGAATTATTTCCGCATTTTTAAAAAACACTCACATTTGAGAGATTAAATAATTTTCCCAAGTTTTCATATGTAATTCAACAAGACAGCCAGGATTTAAATCCCTGAATATCCAAACTCCAAAGCAAAAACAACAACAACAACAAAAACCCACAGTATTACATTCAAAATAGTATTTCTCAGTTGACATAGTTGATTCATTTGTGAGAAAGGAACAAACCAATCAAAACTTAAAAGTGAGTAATGTTGAGTAAGTTCTAACCTTGAGCTACATAGTAAAGCCCCCAAATTTCCAAGTACCATATATCACATTTCCTTCTGATCCATAACAAGGTGAAGATGAAGATAGATGCCTATGTACTATTTATGACTGAATAATAAACTTCACAGAAAATTCTAAATCACATTTCCTATACCCATGACCTTTTTTACAATGCAAAGAGGACTATGTGCTCCCCCTAACATTATGATAATAAATTAGACTCTTCTATCCAACGGTCATAACCACAGGGTCACCATCAGGAAACACAGAACTCTAATCACCGACTTCATTTCCTGACTGCTGTGGGGAATTCTGGCCGTTTTCGGAACACAGATAGGTGTAACAACGAGAAGGTCACTCATGTGTCTGTTTGACAGATACAATGCCCGTCGATAATCAGTTTGGTGTGGACTTCACTTTGAATCTTAAAAAGCCAATGCAAAACGGCCGGTTGTTTCTCCTTATTCCAAGGGGAAGATCAAAAGGAGCCTTATCTGGACTAGAGACAGTTTATTTCCATCTCAGAACAAAAGACAAAAGATACCGTGTCTTTTCCTTTCCTCTGAGTTCCTTTCCACTCCCTTTCCTGATTGGCAGTAATATCCTGACCATTAATCTATGTATTTTAAGCATAAAATCAATTTCTGGGACTTGTCTCGTTTATTTTCATAACAGGAACAATGGAAATAGCATCAAGTTGCTATTGTGAGTAAAAGAGATTTAAAATACTGTGTTAGGCTCTCCTTTCGGACACATGATGATACAAGGAACTGAAGTCCAGCTGGAACGAGATCTAGATACAGACGTAGAGCTCTGAGAATAATAATTTCATTTAGGAAAATATTGGTCCTTCGTCTCGTTAAAATTTTGAGAATCCAGCCAATATTCAGATTAATAAACTTCATTCTTGGGAAGCCATTCTAATCTAAAGAGTATTTGTGCTGCCTTCTTCACTCAGTCAGATCCTTAGAGATATATGTTTTATGTCTTAGAAGTGGCTTCATAAGAAAGATAAATAAAAAATGGAGAACAAGTATAGTGTGGCTGCACTATTAGAGATATCACTGTAACTTCAGAGGCCAATCTGAGACAACATCTAGCCTGATTCTTCATATTCAAAAGCTTCATTTCCCTAAGAATACAGAAAATGGAAAAAAAAAAACCCACAGATTTATTTTTTAAGAAAAAAAGCAAACACTGTAAAGAAACTAAGTATTAATAATGGTACTTGGTGGACGTTGTCAGTCATAGAAGGCCAAATTGTATGATTGAGTGATCTAAAAATAAGTTTAGTTTTTGTTTTTGTTTTCAATTGTGGTTTAATAAAATAACAAATGTGAGTTATACTTCCCAGTTGGAGTTACTTACTGCTAAAATAATCTATGCAGGTAATGCCATTTGCAAGACTGTATGGATCAAATAAATACTATCTTGTCGGACTCTTCCCAGAATTAAGTGACTGATCCAATGAGAATTGTTATTAGAAATTCATTCTCATTTTGAGAATCCATCCAATATTCAAATTAACAAATTTTGTAGCTGTGCAGGTGCCTTTCACATAGCAAGGCTGCGCTCTTCCCAGGATCTGTACTGTGATTTCAGGTATCACCCATAAAGCCACAAATAGCCACAAATAGCAGCTTTGAGGCCTGGTAGATAAAATACCCAGCTTTCCCCCACTGAGAAGCCATTCAGTTTTAATCCATAATCTCCAGGGAAATGAGGGAAAGGACCTCGGCTAAATCCAAAAGGAGGCATGGTCCAGATCACACACATAATATAGGTAATTCTGTGTAATCAGAGTCGCTTACTAAAGAGCCCCCAAATCCCTCATATAAAGACTAAGTTCCCTTGCAAGCTTTCAGAAAGGCCAATTAGACTTCAGAACATAGCAAATGTTAAGACAAAAGGAGATTTGAGCAGAGTCAACTTCAGTTAGTATTTGTGCCTTTTACCCCCTTAACTCCCTTTGTAACTATTTTCTGAATTATCTTCTCGCTGAGTGTTTACCCTAGAATGTACACAGATTGTTTCCACTAGAAAAAGTCTTTTGTTCATTTCCTCTAGTTGCCTAGTTCAGCTCACTATACTCAGGGACTTTTTCATGTTCATTCAGAATTCAATGCGTTTTCTGGGTTTTGTTTCCTTTGAAAGGAGACGAACTAGGCAAAATTTTTCTAAGCCTGCTTTCTTTGTTTTCATCATAGGGAAATGGGTCCAGGTCTCAGGAAACTTCTTTTTCTGCCAGCTCCAAAAAAAAATAAGGTATTTTCTCCAGGACCACAGGGCACCAATTCCCAGCGTCCTCTAAACTCACCTCTCAGGCCTCACCTGGGTCCCAGCACCTGCAGTCTGTCTGTCTGATAGCTGGACTTGGTATGAACTGGGATGTCATTAAAGGATTTCAAATAGCCAGATACATGATCAGAGATGTGTCTAAAAAAAAAAGTCAGCAGTTTAAATAAGTTGGCTTATTTAATACATTTAGGTAAGTTTGACTTATTCAATCAGTTTAAATAAGATGGCTTAAAGAGAAATCAGGCCTGGAGCAGTGGCTCATGCCTGTAATTCCAGCACTTTGGGAGGCCATGGCAGGTGGATCACTTGAGGTCAGGAGTTCGAGGCCAGTCTAGCCAACATGGTGAAACCCCATCTCTACTAAAAATGCAAAACTTAGCCAGGCATGGTGACACACACCGGTAATCCCAGCTACTTGGGAGGCTGAGGCAGGAGAATAGCTTGAACCCAGGAGGCAGAGGTTGCAGTGAGCTGAGATTATGCCACTGTACTCCAGCCTGGGCTACAGGGCAGACCCTGTCTTAAAAAATAAATAAATGAGACAGAGAGAGAAATCAGACATGAAGTGATTAGTTAATGGTCCATAGCCCTGATCAAAAGGAATGATGGCCTGAATTAGGGTAATGGCAGGAGCAACAGAAGACACACTATAGAGAGAAAATGTGCTGGGCTTTGGAAATCATCAGCATTAGGGGACGAGAATAATGCAAAGGAGTAAGTGGTCAAAAAAGATGCCAGGGTTCTGAGCCTGTGAACCGGGATGGCATCATGTCATTAAGGAAACACCAAGAGGAAAGATGGTGAGTTTCACTGGGAATACGTTTTGTGGCCATATGCTTTAAGATGTGGAAATACAACCTGTTTCCAGCCCTTCTGGCCCCCAGTGGTAGAATTAGTGACAAAGTATCGACTACTATACCCCCAGGAGTCATCACATCAGTGACCCTGGATTAAACGCTTTCCCAGATCTGCCCTTCTGGACTCATCTAGCCATCTGAGTGACAAGATCCAGAGAGCCAATATATAGGTCTGTGCTTGAGGAAATTGACCCAAGGAAGTCATTCACCCTACTGCTAGTCAAGACCACAAGACTGAGTGGAAAGAATCATTGCCACTCATGTGTGGTTGGCCCCTTTCACCAGAGTAAGGGAATACAGGAAAGTGTAGAGGCTGATGTTTTGATTGGAGCATCCACTACTCTGGCTATACTCTTCAGGAAAATGTAGTTGAAGGAGCAGCTGTTTAAGATTTCAAGGATCCTGGCCAAATCTTTCCAAAAGAGCTACAGCAAACAGAAATCCTGACCAAATGTCTGCCTTCAGCACTAACAACATTGTGTTAAGAGATGGAACAGAGCGTGAAAGTAGGGACCACGAGGTGACTGTTACAACTTCGGGACTGGAGCACTTTGTGTCAAGCTCAGAATGTCTCCAGAAATCCAAAAATACTGCTTCTCAGTCCACGTGTCATTTACCTACCAGCTACCCTTTCCGCATGTCATGCCAAAACTTCTTCAAATTGTTTGCCTACTTATTTTATTTCTGAATTAGGCCACTTACCTTTCTTTCCTCTCCTTCTTTCTTTTAAATGAACACTTAGAATCTCATTAAGGACTACTGTATAAAGTGAGATTGCTAGATCTAGCAAACAAAAACACAAAACACCCAGCGAAATTTGAATTTCAGATAATTCTTTCATTATAAGTATATTTCAAATATTGCACAGGACATGGTTATACTATAAAGTATACTTGTTATTTATCTGAAATTAAAATGTCACTAGGTAGCATGCATTTTACCTGGCAACCCTAGTAGAAAAGAAATCAATCATAGAGCCATCCATATCTGTTCTGCAACTTACCATATTCAGATGACACTTCCTTCACTGATCTCCGTGGCTACAAAGGTACTTAAACTCCCACACACAAAATGCAACAAAAGCCTCCAGAAAATGGAAAATGGAGATTCACAATCTCTGCTAATTGGGATTCCATTTCATAACCATCACAACTCCATTTTCACTAATACAGTTTAAGGCTATTCCACTGAATTACCAGAGTTGACAAACAATTTTCGTCAATGCCATTGACAGTATCTGGGTAGAGCATTTGTGAAAGCTCTGAAGGCAATGTCTCAGAGGTAAAATATAATTATGACAGAGGAAAGAGCTTTCTCCTGATGTAAAAGTATCAATGTCTGCACTGACTATGCCTTGCTACCTCCAGAGGGTGAAGTTTTTGCACCAATTCACACACCACATCCCATGCCAACACGGTCCCATGTTGATAGGCTCATGTAGATAAGATCTGGTTAAAATTAATGCCAAGAAGACCTTCAAAGGGAACATCAGGAAAATGAAAGTCAGGGGAAGATATCAGGCATATGATCCAAATACCAGCCCAACTGCCTTGATTGGATGAATATGATCATTCTACATGGGACCATGAACACTACACCTTGGGTTTTTTGGTTTGATAGATAGATAGATAGATAGATAGATAGATAGATAGATAGATAAGAATTGTTTTTTTTTTTTAAGAGAAGTCTTAAAAAAAGACTTGTCTTTTTTTTGTCTCTTGTCTCCCAGTTCTGAGTGCAATGGCTTGATCTTGGCTCACTGCAACCTCCGTCTCGTGGGTTTAAATGATTCTCCTGCCTCCGCCTCCCAAGTAGCTGGGATTAAGGCGCCTGCCACCACACCCGGCTAATTTTTGTATTTTTTAGTAGGGACAGGGTTTCACCATGTTGGCCAGGCTGGTCTCAAACTCCTAACCTCAGGTGATCCGCCCGCCTCAGCCTCCCAAAGTGCTGGCATTGCAGGCGTGAGCCACCGTGCCCGGCCGAGATTTTTTTTTTTTTAAGGCAGTGTCTCACTCTGTCATCCAGGCTGGAGTGCAGTAGCAGTCATGGCTCACTGAAGCCTTGAATCCCTGGGCTCAAGCAAGCCTCCCACTTCAGCCTCCCGAGTAGCTGGGACTAGGCATGCATCACCACACTTGGCTAATTTTGGGGTTATTTTGGTGTTTTGGTGCATTTTTTCCCCCTTTTGTGTTTGTAGAGATAGAGGTCTCACTGTGTTGCCCAGACTGGTCTCAAGTTATCCTCCCACCTCAGCCTCCCAAAATGCTGGGATTACAGATGGGAGCTACCACGTCTGGCCAGATATTGATCTGGCTAGCTCCTTCTCCCTAGGCTGCCTCCTGAGGTTTTTTGTTTGTTTGTTTGTTTGTTTGTTTTTTATATAAGCCACTTTGTTCTAGAAGTAGTAGGCACCTTTCCCCATTCTGATTCCTGCTGTTTCACCTACCACAATGTATCACTACTCATTCCCTTCCCATCCCACCCCACACACTTAAGTGCCTGTGACTGGTGCTGTCACAGGCACTTCGTTGAGCTGCCTAAATTCTGCCTTTCAATGAAATCTGGAGGAACCACTTATTAAGGTGGAGACCTTAATGCCTGGGAACCCTGGAATAGGAGCTTCCCGCCCATTTTCAAAATTATTTCATGATCCTAGGTACTTTCCAGAAGGTCTTGCACTGTTGTTCCTTTCTCCCAACTTTGATCAGCTGATCATGCATTTTACCAAACAATCCAGTACTGAGTGCAGGTAAAAATGTGTCTTAAAGGTGTGAATTAATAGTTTTATTATATGGTAATTTTAACTTATTAAAGAAGTGTGGTAACATTATATAACACTATGGACTCTCACTGACTATGAGCCAAGTAACCCATATTTAAGGTTGAGGCTAAAATTGTGGGCCACCAAGCTGTCCTTCTGCCTCTTCATGTATGTGTGCTGGTTGTATGCCTGCCTGTACAGATGTCTCAAAGTCCTACTTAGTGAGGCTACATGGTGTCAACAAGTACAGACAATGACAATGACTTTAGGAAAGATCCTCAGTCAATTTGATAAGTATGTAAGAATCCTCAAGCCCTATTGTTTATTTTATTCTTAGTTTTAGAAACAGGGTCTTCAGACTGGAATGTAGTGGTGCATACTCCTGGACTCGAGACATCCTTTTGCCTCTGCTAGGAATACAGGAGCATGCCACCACACCTGGCTTTTTTTTTCTTTTTTTTTTTCTTTTTTCGTAGAGACAGGGTCTCACTGTGCTGCCCAGGCTGATCTCAAACTCCTGGTCTCAAGTGATCCTCCTGCCTTGGCCTCCCAAAGTGGTGGTATTACATTCGTGAGCTGTACCCACTGTACCAGCCAAACCCGGTTGTTTAAAACTGTAGCTTACTGGCTGGGCGCAGTGGCTCATGCCTGTAATCTCAGCACGTTGGGAGGCTGAGGTGGGTGGATCGCCTGAGGTCAGGAGCTCGAGACCAGCCTGGTTAACGTGGTGAAACCCCGTCTCTACTAAAAATACAAAAATTAGCCGGGTGTGGTGGCAGGCACCTGTAATCCCAGCTACTCGGGAGCTGAGGCAGGAGAATCGCTAGAACCTGGGAGGAGGAGGTTGCAGTGAGTTGAGATTGTGCCATTTCACTCCAGCCTGGTGACAGAGCAAGACTTCATCTCAAAAAAAACACCACCACCAAAAAAAACTGTAGCCTACCATCATTGAGTTGCCAAGACAATAAATGCTTTCATTTTGATATTCCTGAAGCTCCAAAATGGTTTAGTTCATCTGCCAAGGCCATAGAATTGTTTGCCTTTTCCTGAACTCCTCTTATGTTTCTCTTAACTAGTCAAGCTGCTCCAAGAGCAGTGACTATATATTGAGGCAGCCACTCTATATAGCAGTAGTTTCCAACCTTTCTGCTATAAATTCTTACGAAAGTCAAAAACTTTCATAAACTCCTACAGAATTGCAGCTGTACTTTTATTCTCTGTTGATTGAAACATGGTACAAAACAGCTGCTATGAGTTTGGTACATTTCAAAATTAATTTGTATTTATCACAAAAGTCTCTACCTATATTTTAATAACGTAAAATGTGTACATATCTGAGTAGGATATTTTGTCCCTTATGTCTAAAAATACTGTGAATATTGATTTATGGCCCTTTTAACAAGAAGCATGGGGCCTTTAACATGAGTTCACATTGCACAGGTTAAGAAGCAGTGTATTGTTCTCTATGTTCTGTGTGCATCTCAGAAAACACATCCACAAGGAAGCGTTCTCTCCAAGGATGTGAGACATTTCCATAAGGAACAGAGGTACATATAAACCAGTCACCCTCACACCAGAAGGGGCAGGGGCAGGGGCAGGAAAGGTAGTTTAAGTTAGGATCAGAATCAAGGGCTTGTAATCCCAGGACTTTGGGAGGCTAAAGCAGGAGGGTTCCTTGAGGCCAGGAGTTCAAGACCAGCTGGGGCAACAAGGCAAGACCTGTCTCAACCAAAAAGTAAAAAATTAGCCAGGTGTGGTGGTGCATGCCTGTTAGTCCCCACTACTCAGGGAGGCTGAGGTGGGAGGATCGCTTGAGCCTGGAGATAGAGGCTGCAGTGAGCTATGATCATGCCACTACATTCAGCCTGGGCAACAGAGTGCAATTCTGTCCCAAAAAAAAGAAAGCAAAAAAAAAAAAAAAAAAAAAAGCCCCCCGCAAATGACGCTGATCACCTCCCTTTCACTGCATTCAATGCTGCTTTTAGAATCGTCAGGTTTATTGTGCAGTTACTATGTTTGTGTTGTTCCTGCATGCCTTCATCTAGGTTTCAGCTCTGCCTCACATACACATAGGTGGTGTATGTATGTGTGTATATATATTTTATATATAACATATATTATATATTTATATATTTTATATATATATATAATTTTTTTTTTGAGACGGAGTCTCGCTCTGTCACCCAGGCTGGAGTGCAGTGGCTCAATCTCTGCTCACTGCAAGCTCCACCTCCTGGGTTCGCGCCATTCTCCTGCCTCAGCCTCCCAAGTAGCTAGGACTACAGGCGCCCGCCACCACACCTGGCTAATTTTTTATACTTTTAGTAGAGATGGGGTTTCACCGTGTTAGCCCGGATGGTCTCCATCTCCTGACCTCGTGATCCGCCCGCCTCGGCCTCCCAAAGTGCTGGGATTACAGGCATGAGCCACCGCTCCCGGCTCCACCTCCCTAAATCTATCCTGATCCCCATCCCCTCTTTCATATGGTAGTTTCACAAAAATATTGAAGGATATTATTAATCACTACCTGCTCCCCGCTGTCCCTAATCAAAGCCCTCTCTTTTAACAGAGCTAGGATGCATTAAGGTTTCTGTGGTTTAAAAGCCAAATCATTCTGGTGGTTTAACCTATGCCAGGTAAGAGGGAGAGAGGAAAAGAGGAGGAAAGTAAGGAGAGATTCCTAAGGCTCTTGCTCGCCCTGTGGAGTGAAGTAAAGCCGAGATGGGAATGCCCAGCCTTCTAGCCACCACATCCAAGAGGACAGCGCCTGTGAAAGCCCAGTGGGGATGATGAGAAACACTGCAAGGATTTTCAATCAAGCTGGAACAGGTACTGGAATATTCTGAGTCAAACAGCATTCAGTCCACTCATCAGAGTCATTCTTTATGACTCAAATGTTTATGGCTTCAAGTTAGCACCACAAAGTTAGTGTCTCCCCACCGCCTTTTAATTTTTTTATTTTTTTAGGCTAGTCAAGTGAAGCAGTGGGAGTGGAGAAGGAACAAAAAAATCTAACTGGTTGTGATCAATTCGTTGTAGACACCATTGCACTTGGACCATCCCCCCACTCACCTTTTTTCCAAGACGGAGTCTCACTCTGTCGCCCAGGCTGGAGTGCAGCAGCACAGTCTCGGTTCACTGTACCCTCTACTTCTTGGGTTCAAGCGATTCGCCTGCCTCAGCCTCCTGAGTAGCTGGAATTACAGGCATGTGCCAGGACACCCGGCTAATTTTTGTATTTTTAGTAGAGACAGGGTTTCACCATATTGGCCAGGCTGGTCTCGAACTCCTGACCTCATGATCCGCCCGCCTCAGCCTCCCAAAGTGCTGGGATTACACATGTGAGCCTCCATACCCTGCCCCTCCTTTTTTACTAGGTTTCCACTCCATCCCTCCATCCATCCCTTACCTTCTTGCTTCTTGCCACTTGCCCTTCAGATCCACACACCTCCTGGAAGACCATCCCCAGAAACAAGCACCAACTAAGCCATCAAGGGCTACTGGGTAGAGACAGACTTTGCCCTGGCTGCCGTCTGGAGAGATGGTGGACATGTGTGTGCTCTGTTCTGTAGTACCTGTGCCAGCTCACCCAGGAAAGTTATGAGATGATGGGGTATGGGGAGAGGAAAGCCCCAGTCTGGGTTTATAATTGAGGTGATACACCTACAGGTTGCACAATAGTAAACAAAAGAGGAGGTGTTGAATGAGATGGTGCCTTCAGCAAGGGAAAGGGTTTTAAGGCTTCATGTTGGGGCACATGGAGAGCCAACTAAGTCCTCTCTCCACCCTTAGAAAAACCTGAACGCAAGAATGTGCAGCTGTCTCCCAATCCTTTGATAAAATGCAGTGCCCTGGAGTCCTTCAGAGTGACCCAGTACTGAGCCTCTGGGGTGGCTGGCACCACTGCCTAACAAGGCATACAAAATGCCCACTTGGCATCCCGTGTGATACTCTCGCTTAGGAGTTTCTGTAGCTTGGCAGAAACTGGGAACCCAAAGCTTTAGGGAGTGGACGCATGAGAATTTTCTGGCCTCCACGTCTTACAGTTTCTTGGGCTCCTGCCACAGTACTGGTATTTGATTTAGAGGCCTAAAAGGGAAATCAGTCCCACGTGGGTAGATAACAAAACACTTTCCACCTTAGGCTTACGGAGTGGAATTTGAATATGAAGCCAAAACTCCTATCTCCGCCTGCTTCGCTAATTACATAAGTTTCCTCACTACATTCTGCAGCTGTTTATATGAATACAGCGCTGGTTCTCAGAGTGGTCGATCTCAACACAAAGGATCAGGGGCTCAGGGCACTCACCCTGGACTGCAACCCAGACTCCAGTGTTAGTTGTATGTCTCTTGGGTGTGCCAGGGGATCCTGGGTTTATTTCTCTCTTTCATAAAATGAAGCTAAGCAAACTGCCTAAATTGTCTTAGGATGCAGAGGTGTCAAAGAAAAATGAGACAGAGAAAGAAAGAAGAGAGATGTGTGTGGGGGCGGGGTGTTGGTTGTGAACATTAACTCTAGCAATAAAGATTACTGTGGAACCTTATTGAAAAGCACTGGAAGAAAAGCAGGGCTAGATCTGGAGGAAAGTATCCATCCCTCCCTTTAAAATGTTCCAGATTTCACTATGGGAAAGCTTCACAGATATCCCAAGATACTGTTTGACCTGAGGAAGAACAAGCGCATGGTATGGGATGCATTTCCCCTTCTCTTACCTGTCTCAGAACCTCTCGCCAGCCTTGTCTGACAAGATTCACCTCTGTTTTCATAGGCGTAAAAAAGTTAGGGTCAAGGTACAATCAAATAATCATGAATTTTCCCCAAATACACAAATTATTTCAACACAACCGTTTCTAAATTAAAATCAAATCTGGTTACTCCAAGAAGAGCAAATGCATTGTACAATACCGTTTCTTTTGTTTATTACGTAGAAAGATGAACAAGTTTCACTAAATATGGCTCCCATAAATAAGTGTGCACTTAACAAAAGTCAGACTCACAATTAACCCCTCTTGATGATATGGGGTGATTGGGCGGGGACCCCAGAGATACACTACGGTTAAAAACATGGGCTTTTATATGACACACAGATGAACCAATAAAAATGTGACCTCTTGACATGTATAAAAAAAGCTATCTTGGGTTTCTCTCAGTGAAATATCTGAAGGCTTTAAAACTTTAAACAAAGCCCAGCTGGTTTATATGCACAAGTTCCAAACCCTGAAATATTCCCATGATATCTAGTTTCAAAGAATTCTACTACTGTAAACTAATGAGTAAACTAAATGAGTAAGTTTTCCCTTTTAAAACGTGCTTTATTTTTGTTATAAAGCATGTTGTGTGGTAAATAGAAATTGAGAGGAATAAACGTAAATTGCCCTGGTGGAAAAGGAAAAGAAATATTATGATTCCAAGTGTAATAACAATTATAAAAGCTAAGTTTCCATTCAGAGTGTGAAAGAATCTCCAAGGATTTACATTCAGATAGAATTTAATTATAGCCACCCTGTTAGCATTTAAATTCTAGAGCTCAGGGTAGCATTTTTGAAGAAGTCCCTTTTTAGACCACTGCCCCGACAATGTATTTATTTATTTATTTATTTATTTATTTATTTATTTTTTTATTTTTATTTTTTATTTATTTATTTTTTGTTGAGGCAACAGGCTGTTTGACCCTTCTTCACTCAGTCAACTTAGATTAGTTCAGTTAGCCTATGATTTGGGAGCCAATAAAATGTAGGTATGTGGTGATTACCAAAGCTTTCTTATTTTTCAAATGCTAAATTATGCTTAATCACTGCCCTTTTTTGTTGCTCCCCTGCTTATTCCGATTGTCCCGTCTGAAGCTACGTATTAGCAGGCTCTCTCTTGCAAAAACACAAGTTCTTCCCTGTGGTAAATTTTCTTCTCTTCCCAAACTCCTTCAAGGCTCAATTTCACTTTTTGCTCGTGTACTTTCTCTAACCCCGCCTACTCAAATTGCACGTAAGGTTTTCTTTTTTTCTGTTTACCATCAAAGATTCTGTGAGTCCTTAATGTAGAGTGTTTCAGACTTGTTTGCTTATATCAAGAAAGGGGAAAAGATAGTTTCACTAGGTAACTGGTTTCGATTTGTAAGTTTTGGTGCAGAGAAGTAGGCATCCTGCCTCTTATGACTTAGGAAATTAAGTTTGCAGGGTCAGTGTGACACGCATGACAAAGTTCCAAAATGTCCCCAGTAAATCAGTCTCAAGGTTCTGCGTGAACACCATCCACACAATTGTTTAAACTTCCTGTCTGAGAATCAGATTTCAGTCACTGCAGTTAATCCTGGAATTTTACTCTAACCTTCATATCTGGGGAAAAAATAAAATTAAAAAAATCACAAAGGCAATAGACAGTGGCTATTCTATCTGTCCCGAATGTGTTCTTGGAATATATACGTTGACTTTAATAAGGTTTCCATTTTCAAAGGGGCAAAGCATAAGGTTGCCCCTGGATAAATCTAGTAGTTATTAGGCGCTGGCTGGATCCTACTGAGGGATGCTCTGAGCCAGCCTTCCACCTAAAATCCCTGACTGTTTGAGTTGCGAACATTCTCTTTAGCCAGATCAGATACGGGGACACTTGGAATTTTCATAACCTTTCATTCTAGAGTTTATAAATGTGGACACCCACCCTTTCCTCCCCCTAACCAGCAAGTATGATTACACCCTGGAAGGAAGGGACGGGAAGTGTGTGCACACAGAGCCCACCAATGACTCAAGAGTCAGAATTTCCGAGAGAAAATATTTGATAGGTTTTGCCAGGCTTTGGTGGGAAGGAAAAGAAGAGTTTTCCTCAGGGCAACTCACACGGCAGAACAATGTAAAGCATAGTGAGAGCAAATATATAAAAAGCATCTGGTACACCCAGCACACTCTCACCTTGTAACCTTGTAATTATTTAGCACAGAAGGAAGAAATTCAGAACAAAACAAAACTATGTACTCAGGATACTGTGTGTGAATGTAACTTGGATCCTTTGGGATGACATTTTGGCCATGATATTCATGGTAGAAAGTTGCTATAGGACTCAGCTTGGAGTAAGGGTTGGAACAGTTATTAACAGTAAGCTCAATAATATATTAAACAAGCTAAATTCCCAAAAGAAAAGAATAATAATCTATTTTAAAGATTATTAATCTTGAATACTGTAGCCACATCTTTGATGCGTTGATGGGTTGATGTTCCTTGCTGGTTAAGCAACAAGAAAATAAATTGTCTCATTTGTCTCCAATTTTAAAAGTTGGAAAATGAGGGATATGTTCCAAATAAATTTAAAGAACAGATTATTTTTTCAGCTATCTAAAACATCAAGACTGAGAATGAAAAATGAAATAGAATGATTTTCCAGTGCATTTATTTAAAAATATTTCACTCTTATAAAATAAAAACTAGTTAGAAGGTTTCTCATTTCACTTTACGAACTTTTGGCTCATAGTGAATATATTCAATTAAAGTTACTACCAGCCTACAGCTCTGGGTTCTTTTATTCCTCATGTGAACTATTAAATGTGATCTTTATTGTATTTTCATTAATAAGTAATATTTATCATGAGACCAACCTCAGATTTGGGGTAATTCTACATTAGCAAAATTTTTATCAGTGTCATAACGAAGACTCTCAAATTGCAAATTAGTATAGCAAACAATATTACTTTAAAATATATGGGAACTTATCAAGTATCAGAATGTTTAAGTTTTATTTAACTAAAAGCATGTACCTCAATATTTTATTAATTAACTTCCTGAGGCACTGAAGATAATCTACTATGGTGAACATGCTTTTTTTAAAAAAAATAGATTTAAATTATTGTTTTAGCCTAAAAATGTATAAACTAGAACATTTATTATAATTACAGTATTTAAGATTCTAAAACTAAGAATGTTAATGTCCAACCATATAGTTTTTGGGTTTTTTTTCATTTGCTTTTTGGTGGAGGCAGTTTTGTCATTTTCTCACCATATAAAACCTACAGGCACCAGGATATTTACTGAAACAGTGAAAAAACTGGATACATTATAAATGACCATCAACAGAAGACTAGTTAAATCATTAGGGTATTGCCATATAACAGAATTCTATGCATACTTTAAAAGAAATTGAGTACATTTATACACTGATATGGAGACATTCACTTAAAAAAAAAAAAGCAAGTTGTAGAAAGTTTGCATAGAAATTAGTGAAGAAAAAGGGTGTGTTTATATACATACATATACATTACAGAGTGAGAATGCATAGGATATGCTAGTAATTGCATGGAAAATGATTTGAATGATACTACCTCATATATGAAAGAGTTTCCCTTTTGAGTTCATTCAATTTCATATTATTTGAATTTTAAAAACATAAGTTTTTTAAATTTATAAAAAACAGTGATTGATATAATAGGATTCCCTTATCTACCTATCAAAATGCTAATAGTGCTTATTTCTAAGTGAAAAACTAAGTCGTTTTTCTACTTTTTCTTCCCTGATCATTTATATAATCTATTTTTTACATTAAATATGAGTGTGCAATAAAGTATGAATTTTAAAAGTTTTAAGGCAGAGAATAGAGTATTCCAGGAGAGCGAAAATATGCGGAGGCAACATGCTAAGAAGAAAATATACCTTAAAGTGTGTCATGGTCAAAATAGTTACAAAGTTTTATTAAGTCATAAACCTAAATTCTTCTAACCAACTAATTCTCTAAGGCAAAAATGGCAGCAGCTTTTTAATTGATGAAGTCATGGTTGGCTGCATATGCCTTTAAAAAAAAAAAAAAGACAGGGTCTCAGTCTGTCACCCACGCTACAGTACAGTGGCAAGATCACTGCTTACTTCAGCCTTGACCTCCCCAGGCTCCGGTAATCTTTCCATCTTAGCCCCCAGCCTACCCCCAGGAGCTGAGACTACAGGCCCAAGCCACTGTCCCCGGCTAATTTTTTTTTATTATTATTATTCTTGGTAGAGGGGTGTTTCACCACGTTGCCCAGGCTTCCATTTCTTAAGCATAAAGAAACTATAACATTCATTTTTAAAAACTGATATTTGAATGGCATTAGTACAACTTCTAAGAGTTATCTCAATATTTCATGGAAATTAAAACCATTGCTTCATTAACTAAGAATAATTCGTAATTTGCTAAACAAAGATGCTTTAATTAAAGCTTATTTGAGATACCATTGACATTATTCAAACATATTGAGTCATTTCTTTGGGTTATATAAACTCAGAATTATAGAGTTTTATTCAAAGTCTTTGCAGGTGAACCCAAAAGAATGATTTGTGTCTATCAAGAAAAGCATGTAAACTTGTCAACCACTGTTAGCAATGACTAGCTGGTAGCTGCTGGGCCATTTCAGAACACTTCTTATGGACTTTGGAAAACCTGGCACTGTTGCCAGTTTTTGAAGGCTCTGTACTTTGTCTAAAGAACCAACCTGTGCCCCACAAAGCATGCCTAAACTTCAAGCACAGTTCCACACTCAAAGGAACCAAGACTATATTTAGTAAGCCTGGAAGTTTACTAAATTTGAAGTTCATACTGTCCAATTAATATGAAACTATAAAAAATAGGCAATACATAATATCACATAGCAATAGACACAACACAATCATACTTTTTTTGGATGGAATAAATCCCAGGGATCTGTTCCTGCAGGAACAGGCTCTGCACGCACCAGCATTTATTCATAACACACACACAGTAGGCAGCCCTACCACTTTCTTTTCTTTTTTAAAATAACGTTTACCAACAATAAATGTAAATGGTATAAAATTTTAAAGGTATCATATGGTATGGAATAAGTCTTTCCCCAACCCCTGTCCTTCAGTCCCTCAGGTTTCCTTCACATCATTTTCATTTTGTTTTATACTTTTAAATCTTAGATACATTTGAAAAATACTTCGGTGCAAAGAGTAGGCCAGAGGTCAACTTCATTAGTGTCTGGATGGCAATCAAGGCTCAAGTTCAGATACTGAATAATCGTTTGTCTTTTCTTCCGTTGATATGCAAAGCTACAGTCAATTAAACCTAAATTCCTTTCTTTTTAGTCCATTTCTAGACTGACTAGTTCCATCGATTTGAAAATGCAGATTATACTTAAGCTCATACAGAGGCTTTAGAGCCTGAATCCCCTGGGTTTGAGTCTCAGTTCTACAGTTTACCACCTGTATGACCTTGTTCAAATTCTGCCTAAATTCCTCATCTATAAAATGGTGATATTAATAATCATAAGATTGTTGTGGGGACTAATTAATAGTTGATAACACTGCAAAAGTGCATACATAGCACTGAATGTGTACTATCATTAAGCTTAAAATTCACTGTTGGTGTTTTTACTGGTATTTCATTAAATTGACAGAGTGAGGAAGACTGGCATCTGTAAATGCTGAGTCTTCCCATGTAAACATCATATGTTTCATGTTTTCGGGTCCACTTTCTTCAAACATCGGCCCACAGATCTTTACCCATGTTTTATAAGGATTCACATTCTCCTCTTGTAATTCATCTTCCCCAGATATTTCATCATCATATGGTTCCAATTCCTGTAATTCCTAGTTATTACCTCCCAACTACCCTGTTCCATCTGTAGACATCTCTTATCCAAGACACTTGACTGAGGGCCTTGACTACAACCTGTCCCTAATAGAATGTAGCAAGTTGTATTTCTTTAAAACATCTGAGCTTCACTATTACTTATGAAGGCTCATGCATTTTTAAGGCCAGTATTTTCTCCAGGGAAAAAAGCTCTCTGTTGAAATATTTTTCTGGATGTGAAGTCTGAGTTTGTAGAAAGCATCCTGAGAAATCAGACCCCTCAATAAGATTTTATGCTTGAAGCCTTTATCTGAGTTTTTGTTTCATGCACATTAAACTGTTACTGAAAAGCATGGGTCTTTTAAAGTTCAGGGGGAAAGTGTTTATAAAGATCTAAGACTGAGTTAAAGACAAAACCATAGCCAGAGGCCTGGTTTCCTGCAAAGGAAGAAGTCCCCTCTAATCTGTCATGCTTCTGTCTAAGAGGATATTAAAACCATCGCAGGCTCCTGTGTTTACTGCCAGTCATGTGTCTCACAATCCCTGTCTGTACCAGGGAGTCACATGATAAGGGTTACACACGATGGCTCATCCATAGCTCCTTGTTAAGGGCAATACAGTGAGTAATTAGAGTATTGGCGACAAAGAAAAAAAGAGACAATGAAACCCTTATTATTAGTTACCATCTCCCAATCACTAATGTAATTTGAAGAAAAAAACTACACCTTGAAAGGAATAATTAAGCCAGCTGGGCAAGCCATTGCAATACTTGATTTTAAAAGAAAACACTCATTAAACTTTTTTCTAATTAAAAAAAGGGCATTAAAAATAGATGTAATGTGAGAAGCCACAGGGCCTCCCCAGACCCAACCCACAGTGCTGTCTTTCTTCTCCATTTCTTTTAAGCTGCCTAAGAGGGCTGAAGGACCATATATTCACCCGCACATACACACATATACGCATCCCCAACCACAAAAGACATTCAAGTGGTGTTGGTTTTATGGGCAATACAACACCCTTCAGAGACAAATGGCTGATTTAATACTGGCCCAGAGCTGACAGATCTTGAGAAACGCCTATTATATCCTTGGGAAGATTTCTTTAAACAAAGTATGTGGTTACCAGCAGAATGAAGTCTCAGTTTTGGATTTTGAGGGTAATTCAGTGAGGCAAGTCTTCATCAACCCAGTACAAACAAGAGGCCTGATGCCCTCAGGGGCTGTTCATGGAGCTTTGTTCTCACAATCACCTGTTTTATTCCAGCCTTAGTCAGTGGGGACTGAAGTTTGCTTATAGCTCATTCTTTCTTATGTACAGATGTTCTTCCAACTGCTAGTAAGGCTGGCCAAGTACACAGGTTCTCTTTGCCTTTCTAAAGATATGGGAAATGTCATCAACTATAAAAGAGAACGTGAAAAGTATTAATGTTGGTCATGCTTGGGCAGGAAGAGTGAAGGTGCAGATGGGTCTGGATAGAGCCAGGAAGAAGGACGGTGATCAAATTTTATAGACTGAGATGAGGAATAGACACAGAGAGGGCAAATACTATATGTTTATGACCTAACAATTAGCAGGGGATTGGCTCAATAAAGGGCTAGGGAGCAACAAAAGATGCTGAGTTAAATAGTTTATCTGAGGAAAGACACAGACTGCTTCAGAGCAAGTTCTAGGGGTAGGAAATGAGAAGAATATTGATGCCCAGAATACAATGAGGCAGCAGAGTTCCCCTTTTAAAATTTCAGAGAAATTGAAGAAAAAGAACAGAGCTCATATGTAAACAAGGAGCTAGGAAAAAGAGCTTGATTTGGGGTTGGGGGGTCGGATTTGAACTAGGAAGTACAAATGGAGAAGTTTTGAAAGTTTATTTGAGTTAAGCTCTGTCAAGATAATAGAATTGAGATTCTGCCTTCTGTATTTTGATTCTGCTGAGAGATTTCCAATCAGTATCATAAAAATATCATTGGCCAGGCACAGTGGCTCACACCTGTAATCCCAGCACTTTGGGAGGCCGAGGCAGGCAGATCACGACATCAGGAGATCGAGACCATCCTGGCTAACACGGTGAAACCCCGTCTCTACTAAAAATACAAATTAGCTGGGCATGGTGGTGGGCGCCTGTAGTCCCAGCTACTTGGGAGGCTGAGGCAGGAGAATGGCATGAACCCAGGAGGCAGAGCTTGCAGTGGGCCAAGATCGCACCACTGCACTCCAGCCTGGGTGACAGAGCAAGACTCTATCTCAAAAAAAAAAAAAAAAAAAAAAAATTGTCACCCCATTACTGGCCAGCTAGGTGTTTGCTGTCAAGGAAATGCATAGAAGAATGAGAAGGGAGAGCATAGAGTCCAAGAACTCTAGGTTAGCCTTTTAGAAAGAAAAAAAACAACAAAAACAACCCTCTTAAGCGTGCTGATATTACCAACGAGAAAATGCCAGCATGCCTGCATCCCATTTGTATAAAAGACACACACAGATACACAGGATTTAGTTGGTCAAGTTCTCCCTACAGGCCCTGCATGGCTGTTAGTGGCCAAGAAAGCAAAATGGTATGTGCTCCATGGAATACTATGCAGCCATAAAAACGAACAAAATCCTGTCTCTTGTGGGAACGTGGATGGAGCTGGAGGCTATTATCCTCAGCAAACTAACAGGAACAGAAAATCAAATACTGCATGTTCTCACTTGTAAGTGGGAGCTAAATGATGAGAACTTATGGACACAAAGAAGGGAACAAGAGACAATGAGGTCTACTTGAGGGTGGAGCGTGGGAGGAGGGAGAGGAGCAGAAAAGTTCTCTATTGGGTACTGGACTTAATTCCTGGGTGATGAAATAATCTGTACAACAAACCCCTGTGAATATGAGTTTATGTATGTAACAAGTTTACCTATGTCACCTGTACATGTACCCCAGACCTAAAATTTAAAAAGAAAAAAAAATCAAACGTCTTATCACACACATGCAACACACAGCACAACACAAAACAGTGTATCATTTCTATAGAGAAGGAGAATACAACAATGGTTTGTTGTCAAATCTCAGGTTAGTAATAAATGCCTTTTTTTTTTTTTTTTTTTGAGATGGAGTCTAGCTCTGTTGCCCAGGCTGGAGTGCAGTGGCGCAATCTCCACTCACTACAACCTCTGCCTTCCAGGTTCAAGCGATTCTCCTACCTCAGCCTCTCAAGTAGCTGGAACTACAGGCGCCCGCCACCACGCCCAGCTAATTTTTGTCTTTTCAGTAGAGACGGGGTTTCACCATGTTGGCCAGGATGGTCTCAATTTCTTGACCTCATGGTCCGCCTGCGTCGGCCTCCCAAAGTGCTGGGATTACAAGCGTGAGCCACCACGCCCACCCAATAAATGCTTCTATGTGGCTAGCCGAAAAAACAAACAAAAATAAAAACAAAAGAAAAAAGTGTGTTGTACCTTGAGATCCCACACTCTCAAGCACAGAGCATGCTGGTCCTGGTTGGAGTAGAACTGTTTCATTATACACTTAAATTCCAGATAAGAGTGCCTGCCTGCTCCAGAACTGTGAAATATGCAGATTCACATTGTCAGTATCAGTCACAGATCTGAAAATCAGTATGAAAGAACTTCCTTTTCCAATTTTCAGATTTGAAACGAGTGAGAGAAGGAACACAAGCTACTGGGATAGAAGAATGTGGTCCCAATGCTGTTAGTACAGAGAAATACTCAATTCACTTGAAAGGGGGAAAAAGAAATCCACACACACTAATTTACGGAAGTTCACTGGTGCTTCATTCATCATTCTTCAGTTTTCTAGTGGAGATTTATTTAGGTCAGAGTTTTGGGTGAGATCCCTCACTCCCCCAGGAGACTGGCAGTATTATTTAGAAACTAGATTCTAAGGAAGAATCAAAATGATACAACTGATAGATTCAGTCTGTAATAGCCTAGCAAGGAAAAAGAATATTTTTTTGTTACTGATGAATGGTTCCTAGATACAGTTAGACAAACCAGTGCAAATGAAGAAAAATATATATAAATTGTGAGCTGACTGATTTCATTTTCAACACGGTTTAGAGAAGCTTTTGTCTTCTACTTGCCTAAATTTAGATTGATCATCCCAGAGAGATTTAAAATTTATATTACATTAATCAGCATTCCTTCATTCTTCCTAAATGCCATGCAGATGTCAAAGCATTATTTAGAAACAAAGCTATATTCGGGTCCAGTCAAGTCAACACTAACCAGAAATGTCCTTTGGTTTCTAGATTAAATTTCCTGGTTTGCTTTTCCCTGTGACTTTCTGTGCTGAAGAATATTATAAACCTTCCCATAACTCTATCTTGGACTTTATTCTCTCAACTTTAAGCATTCCAATAGCAGAAGCAATAGTAATGATGTCAACTTTTTAAAAACACAGAACTGAAATAAATATGGAAGCCCCCGTCTTAGATGCCATATAATAAGAATAAAGTTGATATTAACACTGGAAAGTAGATATTCCTTTACAGATCAAATTACTATGACTACTGTTATTATTATTAATAATACTAATATTATTTGGCTTTGATAATACAAAGAAGACAATAAGGCCAATTTGGTGATTATTTCTAATAACTTACAAATTTAGATATTAAAAAGTTACTACTTTCAGTATCACTAGTTTGCTAGTTATAGAACTTTGCAATACTACTACAATAGAGGGTAACCAGTATTGATTAAAAAAACAAAGTCCTTTTAAAACATAAGTAAAACAGCAGTGTGATATAACTACAACTATTACATATTATGGTGTATTTTTCTTTTTTTTTTTTTTTGAGACAGAGTCTCACTCTGTTGCCCAGGCTGGACTTCAATGGCACAATCTAGTCTCACTTCAACCTCCACCCCCGGGTTCAAGTGATTCTCCTGCCTCAGCCTCCCGAGTAGCTGGGACTACAGGGGCACACCACCATGTCTGGCTAAGTTTTTCGGGTTTTTGGTAGAGACGATGTTTCACTATGTTGGCCAGGCTGGTCTCGATCTACCTCGTGACCCACCCACCTCAGCCTCCCAAAGTGCTGGGATTACAGGTATGAGCCACAGCGCCCGGCCCTACAGTGTATTTTAAGAGACTATGACATATACATTATGAGGCACAACAATACAACAGCCATTAACCCATCATGCAATGAAGAACTAGAATATTCTTTCCTGTTAAAGTTACGCTAGTGCTCTTCCCTAACCAGTTTCCTTGGCTTGCCCCAGAAGAAATCATAATCCTGAACATTGATCTTATATTCCCTTCATATTTTCTTAAATTCAAAATTATGTAAGCTCTTTATTTTTAATTTTTATATTTCATTCAACATTGTTTCAAAGATTTATCCATGTTGTCGCATGTAGCTATGGCTCATTTATTTTCACTGCTGTGTAATATTCCACTGTGAAAATATACAATTTTTAAAGATCCATTCTCCAGGTCATGGACATGTGGATTATTTCCAGTTTTTCCTAATGCTGCTGCAGATATTCTTAGTTGTTTGGAGTTTCTCTAAAGTAAGAGTTTCTCTAGTACATCCCTTAGAGTAGAATTGCTAGATCGTACCATAGTCAGTGTTTAGCTTTAATGTGAATGTAAAATTGTTTTCTTAAGAAGTTGTAATAATACACCTTTCTATCAGAAATATACATGAGTTCTCATCATTGAGAACTTAGCATTTTAAAGTATAAACTTAGTATACGTTTATTCACTGTATGTTTTCTATGCCCGGTCATATATTTTGTCCAATTTTATTTATGTTCTTTTACTTTTAAATCTTTGTTTTGCTTTGAGTTTACTCTTTTGTGCTCTTTCTGAACTGGGTGCTTAGTTTTTAGCCTTCTTCTTTGCTAATATAAGCAATTAAGCTTATGCATTTCATCAGATATTGGCTCTGCTCTCTCTCATAAGTTTAAATAGGTACTACTTTCACCATCATTCAGAATTTTAAAATTTTCAATATGATTTCTCCCCAATTCATGAGATATTTAGCACTTTTCAAATTATAAATGAAAGTATTTATAACTTATAAATACTTTTGTTTTTGATTTCTAATTTATTGTATTTGGGTCAAAGAATGTGGCTGTTCTAATTATCTGTTGCTGCATAATCTTCAAGGCAATGACTTAAAACAATAGCAATCAGTTATTTTGCTCATGGATATGAGTTTTTACTGGACACAGCTAGGCAGTTCTTCCTTAGGGGTCTGTATTAGTCAAGGTTCTCCAGAAAAACAGAACCAGTAGGATAGATAAATAAATAGATGAGAGAGAATTTATTTTTATTTATTTATTTTTAATTATTTTTTTGAGACAGAGCCTTGCTCTGTTGCCCAGGCTGGAGTGCAGTGGTGTGATCTCGGCTCACTGCAAGCTCTGCCTCCCAGGTTCACACCATTCTCCTGCCTTAGCCTCCCGAGTAGCTGGGACTACAGGCACCTGCCACCACGCCCAGCTAATTTTATTTTTAGCAGAGAGGGTGTTTCACCATGTTAGCCAGGATGGTCTCGATCTGCTGACCTCGTGATCCGCCCGCCTCGGCCTCCCAAACTGCTGGGATAACAGCCATGAGCCACTGTGCCCGGCCCGAGAGAGAATTTATTATGGGAATTGTCTCACATGATTACGGAGGCTCAGAAGTCCCATAATACACCATCTGCAAGCTGGAGAACCAAGGAAGCTGATAGCATGGCTCAGTTCAAGTCCAAAGCCTCGGAATCAGGGAATCTGACAGTGGTAACTGTCAGTCTGAGGTTGAAGGCCTAAGATGCTGCAAGGGCACTGGTGCAAGTCTGAAAGCCAGAGGACCTGGAGTTCCGATGTCCAAGGGCATGACAAGATGGTGTCCCAGCCCCAGAAGAGAGCAAATTTGCTTTCCTCTGCCTTTTGTTCTGTCTGGGCACTCAACGAATTGGACAGTGCCTGTCCAAATTGGGTGAGAGATCTTTCTTACTCAGTCCACTGATTCAACTGTAAGTCTCCTCCAGAACTACCCTCATCGATACACTCAGAAATGATACTTTGCCAGATATCTGTTCAGCCCTTTACCCAGTCAAGTTGCCACCTAAAACTAACCATCACAGGGTCTCTCTGGCGGCTGCAGTCAGATGTTAGCTGGGGTCAGGGTCTCTCGAAGGCTTCTCCATTCACATGTGCCTGGCCAGGGAAAACTCAAACAGCTCTGGGCTGGAACACCTTAGCATGTCTACGTCTCTCTCGCTCTCGGCTTTTCATTTGGTCTTTCAACATCAGGGCCTCAGGGCAACCAAACTTCTTACATGGTAGCCGAAGACTCCAGAATGATGATCCCAAGAAAAAGTCACTGAGGCTGGGTGTGGTGGCTCAGGCCTGTAATCCCAGCACTTTGAGAGGCTAAAGTGAGGGGACAGCAACTTAGGAAAAAAAAAAAAAAAATCAGCCAGGGTGATGGTGCACACCTGTAATTCTAGCTACTTGGGAGGCTGAGGTGGAAGGATCACTCGAGCCCAGCAGTACAAGGCTGCAGTGAACCACGATCACACCTTTGCGCTTCACCTTAGGCAACAGAGCGAGAACCTGTCTCAAAAAGAAAAACTCACTGAAGTTATATGACCTTGTCTAACCTATCTAGGAAGTAACACAAAATCACGTAAGCCATATTTTGTTTACTAAAGGTCAAAAAGGACAGCCTGGGTTCAGGGGAAGGGGACATTGACTCCACCTTTTGATGAAAGGGTTGCCAGAGATTTTCTGCGCGTGGTTTCAAACCACAACAGTGGTCAATATGATACCACCTCTTTGAAATTTGCTGAGATTTGATTGATGGTTTAGTATATGGTCAGTGCTTTTGTTTTCTGTTTTTAATATCAGTAACTTTGAAAATGTGTATGTTCTAACTGATATCTATACATGATCATTAAAAATGTTTTTATTGGACTTTGTCTGCACCCACCAGTATGATATTGGTTAGTTTTTCCCTCTAATTCTGTCTTTTTTGAGATGGAGTTTCACTCTTGTTGCCCAGGCTGGAGTGCAATGGCACAATCCTGGCTCACGCAACCTCCAGTGTTCAAGCGATTCCCCTGCCTCAGCCTCCAGAGTAGCTGGGATTACAGGAATGTGCCACCATGCCCACCTAATTTTGTATTCTTAGTAGAGACAGACTTTCTCCATGTTGGTCAGGCTGGTCTCAAACTCCCAACCTCAGGTGACCCACGTGCCTCGGCCTCCCAAAGTGCTGGGATTACAGGCGTTAGCCACCTTGCCCGGCCTGCCAGTTTTCCTCTGTATATTTTGAGGTTTTGTTAGGGGCACATGGGTTCAGAATAGCTTTTCTTCCCTATTTTAGTTAAATAAACTTTTTAGTGCTGTATAATAACCCTCTTTACCACTTAAAGTCTTTTTTGAATTAAAAACTTTTATTTCTTATAAATTTGTAGTTATCCTAATTTTCCTTTTATTTTTAACCTTCTTATATCATAATGTTATGATGTAGCCCAAGTAAACACTATATAGCTAGATTTTTATTTTCATTATTAGAGATTCAGATATCTGGAGAACTCGGTTATGAAATTTAGCAGACTTTTCTAATCCTTTGTGTTGTTTTCGACTTAATATATTTATTTTGTTAACCCTCTAAAAGATGAAAACAACCAGTAGAGAAATAGCTATTTGTTCAGCAACAGAAAATCTGTATAACAGAGATCAGATCTAATCCTTTCTCTACTGATAAATCCTCAAATATTAGTCTTTCACAGCTCGTAAGTTGTATTAGTCTGTTCTTCACACTGCTATAAAGAAATACCCAAGACTGGGTAATTTATAAAGGAAAGAGGTTTAATTGACTTACAGTTCTCCGCAGCTAAGGAACGCTCAGGAAACTTACAATCGTGGCGGAAGGTGAAGCAGAAGCAAGTAACTTCTTCACATGGTGGCAGGAGGAAGTGTGTGTGTATGTATGAGTATAGGAAAAGCTACCATTTATAAAACCATCAGATCTCGTGAGAATTCACTCATTATCACGAGAAAGCACGGAGAAACCACCCCCCCTGTAATCCAATCATTTCCCAGTAGATGCCTCCCTAAATACATGGGGATTATAATTCAAGATAAGATTTGGGTGGGGACACAAAATCTAACCATATCATAAGACTTGTTGCTGGGTCTATTTTTAAAAATGTGTAATTCGTTGCCTTGCAGTTCCTCAAAGTGCAGCTTAATTCAACTGAATCAATAAGAGATAATTGAGTTAGTTACACATGAAAAGCCTATCTTGGAAGATAGAGGGCAGCTCCATTCTCCTGCTGACTATTCAAGTAAGTTAATGATCTGGAGCTGTGTAGGGGTTTCCAGAAATAGCTCTATAATGGCCATCATGCTGTAGTTAGCAGCAAAGAAAGGGAACTGTGTTTTATTTTCCAGGCAATTGCCCAAACCCACCCTGTAGCATCTTTATTTTAGGACCAATCCACCAGAAAGAAAGAGCAACATACGTTTCAAATGAGCACAAAACATCTCCTTAGTGGAAACAAACTCATGAGTGAGTCCATTCTTTTTTACTGACAAGGTGAAAGGTTGAAAATAGCCATCTTAGCATTGTACATAGCTCTTGAAAAACTCACAGATGTTCCAGGATTGATTTATTACTATTAATGGATATATATCTGCACACACACATATATTGCACTTATGGAAAATTCAAAAGTCAAAACATTTCTGAAAAACTCAGTGCCCCTAGATCTCTACTAGCTTTTTAGTAGCAGGCTTTTTTTTTTTTTTTTTTTTTTTTTGAGACAGGCTCTTGCACTGTCATCCAGGCTGGAGTGCAATGGCACAATCTCGGCTAATCGCAACCTCTCCCTCCCAGGTTCAAGCGATTCTCCTGCCTCAGCCTCCTGAGTAGCTGGGATTACAGGAATGCACCACCACGCACAGCTAATTTTGTATTTTTACTAGAGATGGGGTTTCTCCATGTTGGTCAGGCTGGTCTTGAACTCCCGACCTCAGGTGATCCACCCACCTCGGCCTCCCAAAGTGCTGGGATTATAGGCGTGAGCCACTGCACCCAGCCGCAGCAGGCTTTTATAAAGGCCTCACTCTAAGCAAGGCGTCTATATGTGATACTAGGAGAGAGAAAAATAAGACAGCTAGAATATTTTTTGAGTACATAATAAAATCTGTAACTAAAAATAAAACCAAAAACCCTATCTAGTAAATGACCTGTTTTGTAAATTACATTTGTATCTCAGCATTTCTGGGGTCAAACCCTATAGGGAAAACTAAGTAAACTCCTAGTTAATAATTGAAAAGAACAAATAAGCTTTAGATTTTGTTTGAAGCTTGTTAATTTTTATCATAAATTAATAAGCTTAAAAGGCACATGACATACCAGTAAAAATATTCTCATAAGAAATGACAAATGGTTAATATCCCTAATGTACGTAATACTTACAGATCAATAAGCAAGGACAAAAATGCTTCATTGAAAAAAAATAAAAAGTTGGCCAGGCACGTGGCTCAACCTGTAATCCCAGCACTTTGGAAGGCAGAGGCAGGCAAATCGCTTGAGCCCAGGAGTTCAAGAACAGCCTGAGCAACATGACGAGAATCCATCTCTACAACTAATACAAACGCTAGCCAGGCATGATGACTCCCATCTGTAGTCCTAGTTACTCCAAAGGCTGAGGTGGGAGGAGCACTTGAGTCCAGGAGTTTGAGGCTGCAGTGAGCTATGGTCACACCGCTGCACTCCAGCCTGGGCAACAGAGCAAGATCGTGTCTTGAAAAATATACAGATAGTTAATAGATATAGATATAAACTTGTTTTTTAAAAAAAGAAAATATTTAACCAGTATAAGCCAGACACAAAGAGGCAACTGTTATATGATTCTGCCTATAAGACATACCTAAAATAGTCAAATTCCTAGGGACAGCAAGTGACATAATGGTTACCAGGGGCTGGGGAAGGGGAGAATGCGGAGTTTATCATTGAGCTTCAATTGGGAATGATGAAAAAGTTCTGGAGATGGATAACGGTGATCGTCACACAATAACGTGAATGCACTGTACTTACTGCTACTAGACTGTACATTTAAAGATGGTTAAAATGTATTATATTATGTACATTTTACCATGCCATTTAAATTAGTTAATTCGAAGGGAAAGTAGCCTAGTTGCTTTTGTGAAATAAAAAGTGATCACAATGTTTTACTTTCCACTTGTTTGATTTTTGTGTAGTCAGGGGACACAGGAAAAGAATCAGAGCAGTCCCTGGTAAAGACCAAATGGATGTTGGGGCTGAGACCCAGCACTTTTGAGTTCATTTTCTGGCAGGGAGGCCTTGAACTGATGGACCACCTGAGACTTTAAATGGAATAGCCTTTAAAAGGAAATCCTACTGTCAATATAGTAAGTATCTCAGGAAAGCATGCTGGTTGATTTATCAAATCAGGACTAAGAATTCAGTACGTTCAAGCCCGCCATGGAGCTCCTTACAGAGCCCTATTAACAGAGTTGTGTCCTCCAAGTGCCCTCTTCATGTTCGTTTTAGTTTTGCCCAATACCCTGCCTTTTTTAGGGTTTAGTAAATACTTGTTGAATGATAAAAGTACTATACTGGGCTGGTTCATAGTTGGGGTTTAAAAGGTTATCCGAAAATTAGACTTAGATCACATTTTCACAGGCACAACAGACTCTCAGACTCTCATTTTTTCTTTTTTTTTGAGACAGGGTCTCACTCTGTGGCCCAGGCTGGAGTGCAGTGGCACAGTCTCGGCTCACTCCAGCCTCAACTACCCGGCTCAAGCAATCCTCCTGCCTCAGCCTCCCAAGTAGCTGGGAACACAGGCACAGCAGCATGCCCAGCTAATTTTTTTTTTTCATGTTTTGCAGAGATGGGGGTCTCCCTATGTTGCCCAGGCTGGTCTCAAACTTGTGGGCTTGTGATTTTCCTGCCTTGGCCTCTCAAAGTGCTGGGATTACAGGCATGAACTACTGTGCCCAGCTTCTCTCTCTTAAAAATATCACTGGGAGACTAAATTAACCTTCCCCATATTTTAAACTTGCATTATTCAAAAGTTGTAGTCAAAAGAAGGTCTGAGTGAACAAGAGACATACTCCAGTTAAAATTAAAAGGGGTGAATTAATTTGCTGCCTAAGTGCTTTATTATTCTCCTCTTTCTTCATCCTACTACACTCCAGCATTTGGGTTTTGACAAATTCTGAAAAGGCTAAATACCAGGTAGGGTAGAGAGTGGGGGTTGGGGGAGAACCCAGACTGGGGTCACTAAAGCTTAAAAATAAATGAATGTTTTAAGGACAATCATTCGATTTCTAACTTAATTACTTTCCTTAATTGAATACCATTTAAAATTATTTTCAAAACTTTCTATTCTTTGTCATATGTTCTTTGAATATTATAAACAAAAATTATCTCCCCAGTAATTTTGCAATGCTGCACTGAACACAAATTATAACATTTTCCAAGTGCAGAGGAGTCTACTATTTCCTCAAGGAGAGAAATCAATTTCCAAAGAGATTGCCTGGCTCATACCACTAGAGCAGAGTGATGTCCAAGCTGAGGAAAGAGCATGACAGGAAGTGAACAGCACAGGTCTTGGTGCCAAATCATTTTTTAAAAATCTGCCACTGAGAACAAGTAAGTAACAACACCTCATATAACTTGTGATGGGTTTTCATTTTAACTGAAACAGTTTCAGAGGACCCTAAGCTGTTGGCACTGAAACAGGCTACATTGAACAGTTAATTCCTGCCTCTTAGTTTAGCATTTCAAACCAAAATCTCACTTAATGCAGATCAGCTGAAAAATCCCTTCTACCATCATCTGCCTATGACAGAGACAGATGAAACCTTGGGTGATGACTTGAAGGTTAAATGAAGAGGAAGGACACTGTGGGGCCTGGGGCCCCTCAGAGGTAAAGCACCACTGTTTGTTGACACTCTGCATGATTTTTTCACTCTTTCCTTCCCCTGCTTGTAAAAGTTCCTCAGATTCACAAAGGGTAATTCCAAGGTCTCATTTTGTTTTAATCTTCTCCTGGATGATGATTTAAATAGGAATTTCATGTTTTAGTTCTAATAATAGTGGCCAACATTAATAAGTGGTTAATATGTATTAAGCACTTATGTATATTATTTTATTCAAGCCTCATAAACCCCCATGAGGTATGCACCATAACAGCCTTCTTTTTTAAAGGTGAAACTGAAGTTTTGAGAGGCTAAATAACATATTCAACTTCACAGCCATCAAAAAAAAAAAAAGAAAGAAAAGAAAAGAAATAGACCAGGTGCGGTGGCTCACGCCTGTAATCCCAGCACTTTGGGAGGCCAAGACTGGTGGACTGCTTGAGCCCAAGAGTTCAAGACCAGCCTGGGCAACATGGCAAAACTCTGTCTCTACAGAAAAATACAAAAATTAGCCAGACGTGGTGGCACACACCTGTAGTCCCAGCTACTTGGGAGGCTAAGGTGGGAGGATCGCTTGAGCCTGGGATCCTCTTGTCCTGAGTGGGATGCACAGACTTTCGGCTGCAGTGATCTGAGATTTCTCCACTGCACTCCAGCCTGGGCAACAAAGTGAGACTATCTCAAAAACAAGAATGAAATCATGTCCTTTGCAGCAACATGGATGCAGCTGGAGGCCATTATGCTAACTATATTAACACAGGAACAGGAAACCAAATACTACATGTTCTCACTTATAAGTGGGAGCTAAACACCGAGTACTCATGGACATAAAGATGGCAACAATAGACACCAGGAACTACTAGAGTGGGGAAAGAGGGAGGAAGGGGAGAAAGAGCTGAAAAACTATTAGCTACTATGCTTAGTACCTGGATGACTAGACCAATCATACCCCAAACCTCAGCATCATGCAATGTATCTGCTCATGTACCCCCTGAATCTAAAATAAAAGTTTAAATTATAACATAAACCAATAATATATTAATCATAAAGCTAGTAAGTGGCCTGCTCTAAAAGTCCTGCTTTCAACCACTATTCTCTTAAGCGTAGCAGCTTTCAAAATGTAGCATGTCCATTTCTAATAAGAGTGGAATTAAAGCTATAAAAATCGGGGCTTGGCCCTTGTCATAGGATGTGTAAATAGACCAAAGATTGGAAGAGGATGAGATTCGGGGAAGGTCAAATGCAAACCAACGCATCACCAAGAGAAAGGATTTTGGAGCTATTATTAGTAGTATTATACAATGAGCAAACTATCTCCAGAGAGATGTAATGAAATTAGAAAAGATCCAGGGACAGCGGCATCAATAATCAAGGAGAGAGAAATGGGGCTTGAAGAAGAAGAAAAGTCTAGCCTGTTTTATTCTGGAAAGACGAATGCTAAGTGAAATTAAAAAGACTCCTGGCAACATAATTAAATTAGAATACAACTTTAACCAGCAAATAAAAAAACATTAAGAACTCATTCTGAGAATTGGTGTATTTGGAGGGGAGATATTTAGAATATCTGTATTTTTAAGGTTTGAATTTTTAATAAATAAGATAAATTAGTATGTTTTGAAGGTGCACTCTTATTTTTTAAGTTTGAATATTACACTGCAGCCTGAGCGATCTTTTCAAATTGCAAATCCAATCACGGGATGCTTTCTTCCATTAAAATGGCTTCTCGCGGTTTATCACTGCTAAGGTCTTTCCTTAACATAGTCACGCAGGGCACTGAAAGTTGTTGCTTTTACTTTCCTGGCCTCCCGTGGAATCACACTCCCCCTTGCCGGTGGTGGGCTCTTGGGCAACTCCTCCGGCTCCCATACTCCTGAAGGCAACTGCATCATCTGGGCCAGGTCAGATCTCCATTTCCTGGGCCCTCACAGCACGGCTTTTTCATACACCCCTGTTGCTTCCCCCCACCAGACTGTAGCCCTTGCACCATCAGCAGTTACATTGTAAGTAGGTAAAAAGCCTGGAAATATCTGTTGAACGGAGGAGTCCCATATCCTTTAGAGCTGAATTCTGGTTTAGGTAAATTAGGGAGCCAGTAGTGGAGTTAGCCTATTTATTTATTTTTGTAGAGATGGAGTCTTGCGACATTACCAAGGCTGGTCTCAAGCTCCTGGGATCAAATAGCCCTTCCACCTCGGTTCCCAAAGCGCTGGGATTACAGGTGTGAGCCACTGCATTCACCCAGCATTTTTATTTTGTTTTATCAACATTTATGAGGGAAAGGGTAGAAGAGTCTTGTGTATGTAAACTAAGATATGGCTATGAAACCAATACGTTTTACACTATAAGAGACTAATTTCTCCTATTTGTATTTGCCCCATTTAAAAACAAATTGTGCCCTTCCCCAGTTCCAATATTACCTCCCTGCTTTATGTATCTCCATCAAACATACTCTATATATCTCATTTATTTTGTTCGCTGTGCATCTTTCCTGCGAGAAAGTAACCTCCGGGAGGGAAGGGATATTTGTCTCTTTTGCTCACTTCTGTATCTCCCAGCCTACATCTGTGTTTGGCACATAGTAAATGCTCTTTCTGTATTTGCTGAATGAATGAGTTGAGTTCAGTAGTCTTCCTTGCCCAGAGATAGCAGGCAAAAAGCATCAATTAACCCCGAAGTAAATTTTAATGGAATCCCTTTCTGAATTTTTTAAGACTCTTACTGCAACTGCATTTAGCTGTGATCTCTTAACATCAGGCTTCCTAATACATCAGGGGGTCCTCAAACTACAGGCCATCAGAATCATCGGAGAGCTTGTAAAAGTTGCAGATTCTCACCATCAAAGATTAGAATTCTGCAGACAGGCGCCAGCCAAGGACAGTTCCAGGAGTTGCATTCGGATTGTGGCCCAAGGGCCAGTTTGAGAAACACGGGCTGTGACCCCCAGCACGTGCGAGTAAAAGCTCAATTCCTCTAAGGCGGTATTTATCACCTACATTCGCTCAGTACCCACGCGGGTTTTAGCAATAAATAACCAACGTCCAAGGGACAGGTACTCTTCACGCGTTTTTACAGATCTGGAAACACTGCCACTTTCCCTTCCTCTCCGCTTCCCCTCGGTTCTCGCAAATTTACGCGGTTGCCGCTAGGATAAAAGACAGGTAAAAAGTGCGCAAAGCTACCAAGAAAAAGAAGGAAAGCGCAAGGCACACTAGGGTCCAGCCCAGACACCTCCGCCAAGTAAATGCCTCGTGACCTTTGCCTTTGCACCCGGGGCCAATAGTTGGCGACTTTTAGGCGCTTCCCGCTGGCAACGTGGAGGCCCGTGGGGGAAAACATTCCAGCCTTGGGCGGAGGAGGCGAGGGTTGGGATAGGGGGGCGGGACCGAGGGGCGGGGCCTTGGCGGGGCGGGGCTAAATGGCGGCCTGAGGCTGCGGCCGCGGGGAAGAGACTCGGGGCGGGGCGGAGCCTGACAGTGGGGCGGGGCCAGAGAGCAGCCCGTCGCCAAGGCCCGCCACCCAGACTCCTGGGAGGAGGCGATGCCGCCGGGTCTGGCCCCGCCCCTCGGGGGGTGGGCACAGCGGGAGGGCGCGGCCGGCGGGGCGCGCTGGAGACAGTTCGCTCCGGCTGCCCGAGCGAGGGCGCTTCGCTCCTAGCCAGGACATGGCCGCACCTCTCCACAGCAGGATCCCCGGCTCACGGGCTTCTCGCCCAACTCCCTGAGCGCTCCCTCTTTTCGATCTTTAGAGAACACCTCGTTCTTTCTGGGTCCGTGGCGAGGGGCAGGGAGCGGCGAGCAAGGATGCGCTGAGGACCGCGAGGGCGCGGGTCCCGGGTGCCGCCGTGGGTCCCGACGCGGGAGCCGAGCCGCCTCGGCCTGCCTCGACTTCCCCACTGCGCTTCCGCCGCCGCCCGCCGCGCTTGATGTGCAGAGAGAAGCCGGACACCATGATCCTAACACGTAAGCTGGACTTGCGCCTTGCCGTCGGGCCGGCCGCGGGAGCCGGCTGCGGAGGGGACCTACCGCGAGAAAGTGTCACCCCGCCTTGTCAAGTCGGTGCTTGTTGTTCTGTGCTCTTGAAACGCTTTCTGCGGAGTCTCCGGAGTTTCTTGAAGGTGGTGTGGGGATAGCAGGACTCGCAGTTTGGGGAGGGAGTTTGAATTTTGGAGGAGTGACCCTTGATTACCTTTTGCCTGGGGACCGCGGGTCAGCGCGCCAGGCGGGCTCTGGATCGGCCGCAACCTATGAAGGGAAGCCCTGGTTCACTTTCTTCCTTGAGCCGGGTGGGGGCTCGCGGCTCTGGCTCGTGGGGCGCGGCGACACCGCCTTCTACCGTCCTTTCCTTTGGGGACGACTGCTCTGCGCTCCTACTCACTTTCTGTCATTCACCAGGCTAGTCCAAAATCAGCGTGAACTCCTGGAGGGTTTACTGTTTGGGAACGTTTTAGACCCTAGTGGCACTTGAAAAAAAAAATTTTTTTTTTTTTTCATCACTGCTTGAAAGTCAGTTCACCAAAAACTTGTTTTCCTTTTCAACCATTTTGGGGTCAGATACTTTATACGCTGGGAATTAACTCAGACCTGGCCAGGGAAGTCTCGGTTTGGTAGCCGCGGGTACCAGGAGAGTGTTGGGGTAGTTTAGCAAGCCCCGTGGCTTGCAAAAGGGGTTCTTCCTAGGAAAAAAAAAAGAACAATACAGTGGGTTTCCCCTCCCTTCCCCCGAGAACGGTCGCTGAATCGTGTCCCTGAAATGCCCCCTTGGAGATACCCACGCCCTTGACCCCGACAAGAAGCCCGAGGAGCGAGTTCCTGGGCCGGAGAGAGGAAGGAAGCTCGCCTCCCGACTCGACTATTTTCGTAACGAGGCGACAGCTTCTTGGAAGCCTGCCCCACTCCATGTCCCTGTCCCCACCTCCAGAGTCCTGGGCCGAGCCTTTGATCCCTCCGAAGGAGGTGCACCCCTCCTCTCCACAGCGAAGCGACCCTGCTGCATGTAGTTTTCTGCGTCCGCGAGCGTCCTTCAGCGCACAGCCCCTGGGGCGAGGAAAGTGAGAGGGGACACCGGGTCAGGCTGGTGGGGTCTGATCCTGATCAGCAGCCTGCTAGCTGGGCGAACCTGAGCAGTGACAGGATCTCACTGTGCCTCCTTCATCTGCAGCAAAGGGGTGATAACTGTATTACCTCCGCGCGGGGAGGTTGTGAGGATCAAATGAGCTCATTCAAGTAAAGTGATTAGCAGGGTGCCTGTTCCCGATGTTCAATAAATACCCAATGTGTGCTTATCACTGCGGAAGGAAACCCCTGCTTGCAGTCATTAATCTGCATTTAAAGAAGGCTTCGTCCCACTCCCCACCTTTCCCCATCCTCAGTCTTGTTTTGAGCGAGTCTTTTTACTCCCAATATGGGTGAACAAATGGGTTCATTCTTAGGATTCAGAGGTTGTTTCGGCGATTATTGGTGAGATAGAAGAATGCAGCCTAGGCCGGTGGCATTGATGATGTATTTGGGAAAAAAAATACAGCTTGGGAGAAGGCAGACTACTGAGTCTCAGATTACATTTTTTTTTCTCCAAAATTCTGTTTGCTGAAGGAATGAGGGAAAATTAATAGTTCAGCAGATTGCAGCCCTCTGAATGTAAATCTATCAGCAGCTCCAAGAGGTTGACTAATTCGCCATCCATCTGGACTAGAGACTGGTCCTCGGTAGAGATAATTTGCAGACCGTAAGTGTGGAATTAATGGAGGTGCCATCTTGGCTTGCAGACGGCAGCAGATGGTCAGAGGAGTGTCCTGTAAGGCAGCAGCCCCTCTAATGGAAGAACTAAAGTCCTGGGGAACCAGTGTCAAATGGTTAGCAGATGTGTGCACAAAAGTTATTTTGAGACATTTTCTGAGAAAATGTTGGCGATTGCATGTATTCACTTTTATTGTGGCATGCCAGATTTACAGAGTGGCCGATGCATACTGAGTGCAGATGCATACTTTTTGCATTAGCACTACTGTTCAGAGTTTAAAATGAAGCACAGCAGACTGAGTTTCTCTCCTGGCTGTTTTGAAAAGTTTGCTTTTGACAAATACTTATTTTAATTCACGCAGAGTAACACCAGACACCAAACAGCCTGGAAGTTCAAAAAGGGGACCGGAGGATAAATAGTTTCCAACTTAAATCTTTCCCTGGAGTGGGTGAGAAAAGTGGTTTTGGTGACTTGTGTCATAACTTCCCAATTGCAGATTTCAGAGAAACACCACTCATTCCTTGAACAGTGAATAGTTGAGCAATTAACTATTGCTAACTATGAAGGCAGTGTTTCAAATGTTAATGCACTGGAAAGACTGAAGGATTTTCTTAGGGCTCTGGAGTAAAGGTGAAAGGCAGGTTACCCTTCAACCTAAAGCCTTTGTTTGCTTGTTTTTTTGTTATTCTGTACTGCAGTTCAGAGAGCAGACTAAGCAAAGTTTAAGAGCATTTTTTACATTAAAAGAGGTGTGTGGGTGCTTCTGGAAAATATACCAGACTAGTAGAAAGACATGTTGTGATTCAACAAGCTATTACTGTGAAGTGAGTTTAAAAATGTATATAGTACTTAAACTCTTATTTGTAGAACTATTACGGGACTTAAAGGGGATATGGGAGGCCCCAGTTGAGATGCCTTCCAATCAGAGGCTTGGTGAGATTCCAAGAGGTGGTTTCAAATACAGAAATAAGTACTTGGGTTTCCCTTGGTGTCCCCATGGAGATTTTAAGCCATGACGCAATGTTTAAATCATAGTGGTATTTTTATGACTTAAGCCAGTAAATATGCAATTTGAAAATATTCAGGGAAGGGTGATTTGGTCCAGAAGAATGGGGATATCCAGAGTACAGTGGGTGAAATGGATCGGACTTTTTGGAAGAGAGCCTTGTGCTGGACAGGATGGTCCAGCATTGTCAACACAAGTTTCTCACGCTTCACTCTCCTTCCTAGCAACAGGAAGACGGAAATGAGGCCATGCAAAAATAAAAGACCCTGAAAGGCTCCAGACAATACTTGATCCACCCTACCATTCACCCTGTACAGCCAGAAGACTTTTACAAAAGTAAAAATAACTTCAGATGTTTCCCCTTCCTCCCTGGCTATTGCCAAATCATTAAAGACCAAATTCTCAGTGCTTCGCAACATCATAGCAAAACCTGGCCCCATGGTGTGACTGGCATCCAGACCCACATCATGCCAAGCCTGTTCTTGAGATTATAAAGAGGACCTGGGGAGAAAGGTGATTTTCATTTGTAATGTTTGCACAGTCCAATGATTTGAATTACATGAGTTGGGATCTAGTGGGAGAGAACTAATTCCTTTAACGTGTAGACTAAGTTGTATCCTCTGACTTTTCTCAGAATGCTCATTTTATCAGGATCTGCCCCTAAAATTCTTAGTTTGGAGTTCTGGGGCAATAAGGCAAAGGAATAATCTGTACATCATTCAAGACACTAAAAAATGAATTCTTCATGTTGTAGTCAGGGTGAACTAACGCCCAACCACAGAGTGTAACTATCCAGTGTGTCCTAGAAAGCACAATTCCAAGACCCTCTTTTCCATGGCTGTGAAATTAGAAGGAACATGCTTTTCTGGAGCACTTTCACAACTGTCTCTATTTCCTACTCTGTGGCCTTTGCATATGGATGAATGCAGAGGGAGGTGAGTGCTGTTCCTCTTTGAAGGAAGACAGTGCTGCAGGGTTGAAGTATGTTTTATAGGACTGGGTTACTGCATGGAGTGAGCGCCATCCATAGTGTTTTCTTTCAATCTCAATAGTTAGAGATCCAGTTAATGTAAAAGGGTTTAGATTCCCAGCTGAGAAGGGCTCCTTCCATCCTCTGGCCCTTTTCCTTCTGTGGGACCCTGTGTTATTGTTAGGGATTACCATGATCACTGATAAGAACTGCAGAGTCCTCCTGGGGGCCCTCTAATTAGGTCTACTCTGTCGTAAGGTTTTGTTCACTAGACATTTCTGCCTTGCCATCATAATTAACGGAGAACAAGAGGAAAGCCCTCACATTTAGCCTATAAACTTTCATAGTGTCACCCAAGCAGCAATCCGACTTCTCTGGTCTGGCCCTTATAGAGCCTTACAGTTACTTTGCAATTTCCTGGGAGGCTTGTGGTGCATAGGTAGGGAGCTATAATGTTAGAGTCCAGGAATGACAAATTTTTTGTGAGTCCCCTCCATGGAAGGGAGTCTAGTGAGAGGAGACTTGGGGCTCTGTCTTTAACATTTGGGGGACTGTTCTGGGATACCATTTTCTAAATCTCTGGCCCGCATTGACTGTACCAAATAATGCTTTCTTCAGTGAAAGTACTTTCCAATATTATTTATAAAGGAGACTTTTCTCCCAAATGTGACTGAAAATATGTGAATGCCTGCCTTTAAGGAAATAAAGTTTGGGGCACCAAAAGGTGAACTATTATATCCTTCTAAAGTGACGCCAAAACACAGTGGAAATCAGTTTCTCTTAATCATTCACCCTTGAGTTTTTTTGGTTGGTTTTTTTTTTTTTTTTTTTTTTTTTTGTGGGAGGGGAGGGGGTGTTCTGCTACTAGACTTACTTTCCTCGTGAAAAGTGTGCTTATTTTCATTTTACATTTCTCTACTTGGTACCTTTTGGTGTCTACCCTGTCCCCCGTTGGGGAAAAATATCAAAAGCTCATTGAAGGCTGAGGTCAGTGAAGCCTGAGTCCTCAGATGCCTTTGGCACCTCCCATCCACATTTTGTTCTCTGCCCTGCCCCACCTTTGAGTGTCCTGTGGAGAGGACTGGAGGTCACTTCCTGAAGCTTGTCAGAAAGGCGCCTTCCTTCTCCTCGCAGGAGTCTCTAAAGGATGTTTAAGGGACAAAAGTTTTCCACACCCTGGGGTTGTAGCATTTCCCAGGCTGGCAGCACTTAGGAAGCCACAGAAGAAGAGACGTCAGCGGTGAAATGGCCTGTGGCCCATGCACCACAGCCACGCGGTGTCCCTCCTCACACTCAAGTGACAAAATAGAGAGAAGATGCTGAAATCCTGAAGTGATCTTTACCTCTCGATTCTGGAGAAACCGTAAACGCATAAGGGATCCAATCTCCATACAATTCTCTTTTTCAAATTGCATAGCACAGAAAGGGCATTTTATATAATGCTTGGACATCTGTAAAAGTCATTTCATGGGAAGTTCCAGAACTTTGCAAAGGCAGCCTGGAAAACCAGTGCCTTTTCCCTACTGAGGGGCAGTTAAGATGCGGAGAGGTTCAGTGACTAGCCCAAGGTCACATGTGAGTTGACTGGAACCTCAGACCCCTGCCGGTCAGCATGTGTAAACAGAATGAGGACAGCAACAAAATGAAGGCCTTAAGTTGTTTATAGGAACCTGAAGCAGAATTTGACCATTAGATTAATTTCTGTTCATTCATTAGTGTTCATTTAGGGGGCTGGGTGTCCCAAGCAATACTGGTGAAAATAAATCCTTAGCTCACCGAGAACACAGCAAATCTTATTTTTTACTTTTTGGCACAAAACTGAGAAAGTCTAATTGAATAGTGTTTCCTCTTTGAGGTTTGACATAGAAATGGCTGGAGGTAGCTTATACTCCTAACCAGTACCTGCCATGTTTTCATTGTCATTGGGCTTTGATAAGGCAACTTGATATTTCTTTTTTTTTTTTTTTTTTTTTTTTGAGACGGATTCTCGCTGTGTCGCCCAGGCTGGAGTGCAGTGGCCGGATCTCAGCTCATTGCAAGCTCCGCCTCCCGGGTTTTTACGCCATTCTCCTGCCTCAGCCTCCCGAGTAGCTGGGACTACAGGCGCCCAACCACCTCGCCCGGCTAGTTTTTTTTTTTGTATTTTTTAGTAGAGACGGGGTTTCACCGTATTAGCCAGGATGGTCTCGAACTCCTGACGTCGTGATCCGCCCGTCTCGGCCTCCCAAAGTGCTGGGATTACAGGCTTGAGCCACCGCGCCCGGCCAATATTTCATTCATTTTCTTTTTTCTGTTAGAATGGACGAAAATATGGGTGAGCAGTTTTTTTAACAGACCTTCCTGCTAACCCCTTTATTTCTAATTTAAGGTTTTTATAGCATTGTAATTTGTACACTATTTTGTTTTCTCCTGTGCTATGGTAGAACTGTAAAGCAAAAGCCAATGTTGGGGGAGATGCCCCTCTTAGAATAAGCTTTGCAAACGTATGTAAAAGAAGAGTTAATTTGTATGCCAACTTTTAATAACAGAGACAGGGTTACTCTAGGTTTGGAACTAGATACTTCGCCTTGAATAGTAAGTTTAAAGAGGGAATGGAGTATATAATCTTAAAACATGTGCTTCATTTTACCAAAAAAAAATGAGACTCAGGAAAATAAGGACCCTTAAAACTGTATCAATTAGTTAGATACTTTTCTTTCTTGAAATTCTTCATCTATATAGTTATCATCTTCAAAGGACTTCGTACTTTATGAGCTATTCCAAATCACTGTTGTTAGTGCGTAGTTTGAAATGTGTAAATATTTGACATAGAATACTGGAAATACGTATACACATGAGTGTGTGTGTGTAAGGATAGATAGATGTGTGTGTCCGTGTCGCAGCGATTTATTTTTATCCTGCCCTAGGTTGAAATGAAATAGATGTGATGATTCAGTATCCATTTCCTTCATAGTTTATTTTGATTTCAGTTTGACCTCTTTTAGCTGGGTAATAAGTGCCAATTTTTGATTAGTTGGGAGATATTTTCTGTTCCTGGAAATAACTGGATCTGCACAAGACTAGAGGGCCTGATAGAGCCATGTCCCTCATGGGCTCAGATTCATCTGGAGCTGTTGCCTTTGCCAGGGAAGAGCACATATTTTGATGTGAGCTACTTGCCTTTTCCTGGTTTATGTGTTAAAAAGAGTGCTTTGCAAACTCTTGTACTACAGGATCCCCAAAGAGGATTTCAGTTGATTTAACTTCTACATTGCTAAAGCGTCACGTGCAGGGCTTCCATCCCAGGTATAGACTTGCAGGGCGTGTCTCCCAACGTTTCCTCCTTTCAAGGCAAAACCATTTATTAAGTTGTCATCACATCACAGGGAAAATGGGTCCTTTTTCCCCTCCTTTCTATAATTTCTAGGAATGTTCTTTACTAGAAAGATGTATATGTATGTCTCCAAACCTCAAGCAGAAGAATAAGAGAAAAAAAAAAAAAAGAAAAGAAAAAAACTTAAAAAGAAAATCCCCCAAAGCTTCCATTCCTTACTAGGACTGAAAACCAGTATGGTGATGTACAAGTGAGGGCACTACTGAAATAGGCAAGAAGGGCTCTAACCTGGAGATGAGAGCTCGGTAGCTTTAAGCTAGCACCTTCAGCAAATCACCTCAATTCTGTACCAACTTCCTCATTTGTAAAGAAAAAAGATGAAAAGCTTCAAGATGCATTTCAGCACCCAAGTCATGGGTTCTTTGGAAGATAAGATACTCTAATAGAAGTACGAACATGAAAGATCAATAAGGAAAGTAAAACTCTTAAGAGCTTTCTGTGCATTGAAGTGTTTTCTTCCCCTCAAGTTGAAATTTAGAGGGCTGTAGACACGCACAGAAGCAAACGTTGGTTTTGTGTTCTCTGTAATATGAATACAAGCTTCATGGGACAAATCAAGAAGTCGATCGATCTCTTAAAAAGCAAATTGAGTCAGGTGTGGTGGCTCATGCCTGTAATCCCAGCACTTTGGGAGGCCAAGGCGGATGGATCACTTGAGGTCAAGAGTTTGAGACCAGCCTGGCCAACATGTCAAAACCCCGTCTCTACTAAAAATACGAAAATTAGCCGGGTGTGGTGGTGAGCACCTGTAATCCCAGCTACTTAGAAGGGTGAGGCAGGAGAATCACTTGAATCCGGGAGGCAGAGGTTGCTGTGAGCTGAGATCGCACCACTGCACTCCAGCCTGGGTGACACAGTGAGACTGTGTCTCAAAAAAAAAAAAAAAAAAAAAAAAAAGGCAAATTGGAAATGTTAGCTCTTAAAATAAAAACAATTAAAACTTTCATAAATTTACAAAATTGGGGATCTCTCATAGCAGTTTCTAGTGGTCCAGTTTTTTGAGGGAGGAAGAATGTCTCCATGTAATTGATGAGAAATCTGGAAAATTAACAGTGGGCATGGAACCCTTTCTAGAGGTGGTCCTAGAGAGAAGGTGAAATGGGCATAAAGGAAATATTAGAGTCAAGAGCTTAGGGAGTTTACAAAGCCACTGGCAAGCCCAGGCTTTACAGATGAAACAACAGGACCAGAGAAATTATTTTCTTAAGGCCGCCTATCTAGGCAGTGAATTCTTTCCTGGAGCTGTTTTCCTGACTTGTTACAGTAATGCTTTGTCTTCTGTGATAGAGTATCAGAAGGACTTCAGGGCATCCAGATGCAAAGCTGTTTTACATCTGAGGAAATAATGTTGGTTGCTCATTGAATAACCAGGCTGAGAAGGTGCTTCCATCTGATCCGTGAGATAACTTACTTTCTGCTCTGTACTCCTGCTTTTTACTCTGTGTTATAGTGAATCTGGACCGCATTCCTCCCAACATCTCTGCTTCCCAGCTTACCTCTTCCTTCATTCAGGGTCCTTTACACGGAATCCCCTCTCCTGCAATCCAGTCTCATATCCAAGATCATAATGCTTCCTTCAATAAAGAAGCACAGACTGGGTCCAGACAGACTCCACTTGTCTACTAGCAAGAAGGGATACCTCTCCTACTCTGATGTCACACGTCTTTCCTATGTCATATCACATTCCTCTTCATACCATACAGAAGTTCTTCATTTCCTCTTTTTTTGTTGTTTTTTAAAGAAAAGCTATGCATGAGAATAGTGCTTTTCAAATTGGTCACATTGGTAGATAACCGCATTTAAAAATACATAAAAATGTAAGACTGCATCACTTCCTGTAGGTTTTGTTTGAAAATTCTTTTATAATAGTTACATATATAGGTACATGTTTATATGCATGAATTTGTACTTATATTTATACACACACATACACATGTACATACATGTTTATGCGTGTACCATGTTACAATGTAGAATGTATTTCTTATTGTGGATCCTGGTCAGAAAAATTAAGACCACTTACTAGAACAAAAACTGTATGAGTGGTTTATTTCTTTATGTAATATTTATTGAGCAACTGCTGTGTGCTGCTGTACATGCTTGGGATATATCAGAGAATAAAATAGACAAAGAAGCTTGCCCTTGTGGAGCTTATAAAGAGGAAAGACAGAAAGTAAACATAATAAGTTTTGTGAAAGAAGAAAAAATAAAACCGGAAAAGGGGGAGAGAGGGCCCAAGTGCCATGGCCCACGCTGGTAATAACATACTTTGGGAGGGAGGCTGAGGCAGGCAGATCATTTGAGATCAGGAATTCGAAACCAGCCTGGCCACCATGGTGAAATCACGTCTTTACTAAAAAACAAAACAAAACAAAAAAACAAAAATTATCCAGGCGTGGTGGCGGGCGCCTGTAGTCCCAGCTACTCAGGAGGCTAAGGCAGGAGAATCGCTTGAACCTGGGAGACAGAGGTTGCAGTGAGTCAAGATTTGCATTCCAGCCTGGGAGACAGAGTTGAGACTCCTCAACAACAACAAAAAAGGCGCCCGGGAGGGGGGCGGTGGGGAGTAGAGGAAGAGGGCATGGGAGGAGGCCGGTGTGGCTGGATCAGTCAGAGGGAGATGGGGCGATAGGCGGCGGGGTCCTGACAGGAGCCGGGACATGTGGGACATTGTTAGGAGTTTGGCTTTCACCAATGAAAGGGGCACTCGCTAATGTCGCCTGTACAGGATCACCTGATGGACCTCACAGTAGCCCTTAGGAAACCAGTTCATTTCTAAGTGGAGGATAGAGGATCCTCATACACACTGTACTCCACTGTCAATTTCCTTTCCACTTGGCTTCCCGCTTCAAGTCAGGAGCTTGAGTCTTTCATTTTCCCTGAGAGCTGCTGGCAGTACGCCTAGTTGAATCAATAAATAGTGAAGGAGAAAATGTAGGATGATTAGCTTTAGCTAAACATATGACTGTACTAGAATATACCGATAGATGTGGGTTAGCTGTTGCTAAGCCAGATAGCCTAAGAAACTGACTTAGTGACTGACGGTCTCCCAGAAGCTTCCTGTTTTTTTTTTTTTTTCAGACTATGCATAGCAGATGTTTGGAATTTTTTTAGGCACCTGAGGGTAGGAATGCTGTCAGTTGCTGGTGAAAATCTTTACTGTGATTAGATAACATTAGAGTTTAATAAATATTAATATATGAAGTCTGCTGTCTGCCTTAACCTTGCTAGGAATTTATTTCACATAGATAACTCCTGATAACCAGTCTTTGGCAACTGTGTATGTTTCACATTTGGTTTTTTTTTTAATTGCGAAGAGCAAGAGATTCGTGTCATCGGTCTCAGTCTGCCTTTAAAGAAAGGAAAATAGTAATAGATTTTTTTTTTCTTTTCCTTGTTCACACCAACCTATCTGTAATTCCTTTGTGCAAAAAGTTGTCTTTCGGGATATACAAATGAATTAAAAAGTGAGAAGTTGGTGGAGTGAAGAAGGGGGAATTCATTTGAGAGAACTCAGGGCTTAAGGTATGACAGCTTGGTACGTCCTCAGAACACCAAGGAGTTTGGAAAGCCTGGAACAAGCTTACATTTGGAGGCCTTCCAAGAGCTGAGTGGATAGGCAGATGCCAAACTGTGAAGGCTGTGGTCTTTGCTGAGGAGTTTGGATTGTATTTGAAAGGCGGTGGAAAGTCACTAAAGAATTGTAAGCAGGGGAGTGACATAATGAAATATGTGTTTCATAAAACCAGCCCAGTGACTCCGGGATCCTTGAAGGCGGATGGATTTGTTGGGGGCAGGGAGGGGTGAGGCTTATCAAAGAGTTCAGTGAGGAGGCTGTTAGGATAATCCAAGGGTGAAAAACTCCAGGACGAAGGAATACAAAGAAATGTTATCTAGGTTAGTGGTCCTCAATCCTGGCTGCCTTTAAACGTAGGGAGCTTTTCTGAAATACAATGTCCAGGCCCTACCTAGACTGAGTGAATCAGAATACTTGGGGAGGGGGTGGTGGATGTTTTTAGAAAGCTCCCAGGCCAGGCACGGTGACTTACGCCTGTAATCCCAGCACTTTGGGAGGCTGAGGCAGGAGGATTGCTTGAGCCCAGGAGTTTGAGATCAGCCTGGGCAACACAGCGAGACTCTGTCTCTACAAAAAAAAGTTAAAAACTTAGCCAGGCATGGTGGTACATGCCTGTAGTCCCAGCTACTGAGGAGGCTGAGGCAGGAGGATTGCTTGAGCCCAAGAGTTCAAGGCTACAGTGAACTGTGATCGTGCCACTAGACTCCAGCCTAGGTGACAGAGTGAAACCTTGTCTCAAAAAAAAAAGAAAAGAAAACTCCCCAGCGCAATGCTACCTACATCCAGGGCTGGGAATCACCAGGATCTCCTTACCTTACTACAAGTGTTTTTGGTCGTGATTTGCTTCTCCCAGTGACCTCCCTGTGGAACCCACCCATCAAGTAAAGATGGGTTGTAATTAAAGCCGTCGTATCCACGTGCACAACATTCCTGCAAAATTGGCCACCTTGATGTCATCAGAATTGATAAGCAGTGTCTTCCTTCCCATTTGAAGGAATCTTTGTCACCACAGGGAGGAGAATGCATCTTGGTTTGGATCAGAAAGCACCGCCTGCCTGCACGCAGCTGACATGGTTCTCCAGCAATTTAAAGCATCAGCTTTTTCATGAATCTTCGCCCATATGTCTATCAGATTTTAGGGAATCCAGGGAATCTGCAAAGTGCTTGAATTTTCTTACGTTCCTTTAATTTCTGAGAATTGCATTTAAAAAAAAACAAATTCACTGTACCATTTGCATCAAAGCCTGATTTCGGTAGCATGTTATCAAAGAAGAGAGGAAACCCAAAAGTTCCCTCTGTGAAGCTAGAGCGAATGGAAGATTGAAGTAATCATATCTTGGTTAGACCCAATTACTGTTGCTCAACCAGCTAAGATAACAGAGTTCAAAAGAATGATGCTGGGGGTGGGGAATTTTTGTTCAGCTTACTGTTGAGGGGTGATGGGAAGACACGATCATCCCGTCATGCCAGGAAATGTGCAAATATGGCCTAATGGTTCCCAGCCATACACAAAAGGGTGTCCGGTACCTCATCCATCTAATGTCCAGAACTGCTTTGTGAAACGACTTTGACAAAAGCTGTTTCCAATAAAAATTTCCTGTTTCCTCCTAAGGCATTTGTCTGTTGTTTGCTTAGAGAAAACCCAGGTATAAAAGTTTCATTGTATTTCCATTGTATTTTTAGTTTCTAATGGCATTTTCGTTCAGTGGGGAATGTTTTTTAAAAATCATCCTCGTAATTTTCACATCACCACCCACATACATTGAAGGGAAAATCACACACTCAGAGCTGTGTTAGAGGCCCCCCAAAACAAGCATGGGGTACATAAAGGTGTCCAAAGTAATGTAATATATGTGCGGTTTTCTGTAATATTTTAGATTTTATTCATTGTTACATAATATATATCATATATATTTGTTACATAATATACATTATATATATATGTATGGTTTTTTTTTTTTTTTTTTTGAGATGGAGTCTCATTTTGTGACCCAGGTTGGAGTGCAGTGACCCAATCTCGGCTCACTGCAACCTCCGCCTCCTGGGTTCAAGCAATTCTCCTGCCTCAGCCTCCTGCGTAGCTGCGACTACAGGCACCTGCCACCACGCCCGGCTAATTTTTGTATTTTTAGTAGAGACGGGGTTTCACCACGTTGGCCAGGCAGGTCTCGAACTCCTGAGTTCAGGTGATCTGCCCGCCTTGGCCTCCCAAAGTGCTGGGATTACAAGTGTGAGCCACCACGCCCAGGCTGTTACATACAATATTTTTAAAGGGAAGAACCTGTCTTGCAGGAAGAACCTTGCATTTTTGTAAGTGATTGTTACCTCTCTCACTATGGCATTTGAATGTAGAAATCTCAGTTTTTAAAATTTTTTTATAAGTTTTGTTTTTTTTTTTGAGATAGAGTCTCACTGTATTGTCCAGGCTGGTTTTGAAGTCCTGGGCCCAAGCAATCCTCCCACCTCAGCCTCCTGAGTAGCTGGGAACACAGGAAGGAACTCTTTTTCCTTTTTACATTTTTTGTAGAGATGAAGTCTCGCAATTATTGCCCAGACTGGTCTTGAACTCCTGGCCTCAAATGATACTCCTACCTAGACCTCCCAGAATGCTGGGATTACAGGCGTGAACCACTTCGCTTGGCCTCAGAAAGCTCATTTTTAAGGAGCGGTGGTTACTTCTCTGTCTGTTTCCTCATGTGTTTATCTCAGAGATATTAGTAATCCACATCTTAGGATCAATATGAGGTGTAAATGAACTCATATGCACTAGTGCTTAGACAGGGCCTTATGCATATTAAGCACTCAGTAAAGTGATGCGTTGATAGAACTGTTGAGAGGCAAATGGGAAGACTGCATGGAGGAGGTGGCATTTGGTTGGGATCTTGAAGGATGAGTGAAATTTCATCTTGAGCATTTCAGGCCAGAGAATTCACTGAAGTACAGTGTGTGTGGAGATGGGCACCAAATTTACTTTGGCTAGAATGCTCGGCTTCAGGGAGCTGAACACTTAGGTTGGCCAAGTGGAGAGCCTTGAAAACCTTGCCGGGGTGTTTAGACCTTTTTTTTTTTTTCTTTTTTTTTTTTTTTTTTAAATATATAGGGTCTTGCCCTGTTGCTCATGTTGGAATGCAGTAGTGTGGTCACGGCTCACTGCAGCCTCGACCTCCTGGGCTCAAGTGGTCCTTCCACCTCAACCCCTCAAGTAGCTGGGACGACAGGTGTGCGCCACCATGCCTGGCTAATTTTTGTATTTTATGTAGAGATGGGGTCTCCCTATGTTGTTCAGGCTTGTCTTGAACTCCTGGACGCAACACAGTCCACCCAACTCTGCCTCCCAAAGTGCTAAGACTACAGGCGTGAGCCACTGCACAGAGCCAGGACCTGATTGTTTAGGCATGCAGCTCCAGCGAAGTTTGCGAAGGAGAGAGAAGATTAATGCTGTAACTCAGAAAGTTTGACGAGTCAGGATTGGTGGACAGATTCTCTTCAGAGAGGGGAGTCTACAGACCCAGAGTTTTATTAAGAGTTAGGAGACACTTTGGGAGGCCGAGACGGGCGGATCACGAGGTCAGGAGATCGAGACCATCCTGGCTAACACGGTGAAACCCCGTCTCTGCTAAAAAATACAAAAAACTAGCCGGGCGCGGTGGCGGGCGCCTGTAGTCCCAACTACTCGGGAGGCTGAGGCAGGAGAATGGCGTGAACCCGGGAGGCGGAGCTTGCAGTGAGCTGAGATCCGGCCACTGCACTCCAGCCTGGGCGGCAGAGCCAGACTCTGTCTCAAAAAAAAAAAGAGTTAGGAGATTAGAGCAAAAGTAATGGCATGAATCGGGGAATGAAACTCTGTGACTCGCATGTGGATATAGGTTCATTTCACATTAAATAAAACAAAAATAACTGATTTTGTAAAATCAGTATGTACATTGGATTGTTAGTACTTTCTCTTGACCCATGAATTGGAAAGTGTAGGAGTGAGGTCAACAAGTATTCCATTTTCTAAAAAATATGTGACAACTTTTTACAGTTTTCTAATTCTGATTTCTACAAAAACAGTGGGTTAGGGTCTCATTGGAATGCAGCCTAAGTTTTCATGAGTGGACTTTTTGTGTTGGTAAAATAGTCATAGGCTTGTCTATTTCCCATGGTTTCACATCAAAAGGAAAGACAAATTCTCATTTTTTTAGGGTGAAGACAAGAAAGGATAAGATGACTCGATCTCTGCCATTTGGGGAGTACTGCTTTTTAGCCGTTGTATAAACTGTTAATTAAATTATCTGCTGAAGAAGCAAACGTTCGCCTGTTTACATTCTTTCTAACTAAGTGGCCCTAAGAGTGACTATTTTGACACAGCTTTTCTGATCAATTTATGACCATTTGGAGTCATTTTATTTCTTAGACAGGGCCAGTAGAAAATAAGAGAGATAGCCAGGCACAGTGGCTCATGCCTCTTATCTCAGCTACTTGGGAGGCTGACATGGGAGGATCATTTGAGCCCGGAAGGTCGAGGCTGCAGTGAGCAGTGATTGCACCACTGCACTTTAGACTATTGAGCAAGACTCTGTCTCAAAAAAAAGGCCAGGTGCGGTGGCTCACGCCTGTAATCCCAGCACTTTGGGAGGCCGAGGCAGGCGGATCATGACGTCAGGAGATCGAGAGCATCCCGGCTAACACGGTGAAACCTCGTCTCTACTAAAAATACAAAAAATTAGCCGGGCGTGGTGGCCGGCGCCTGTAGTCCCAGCTACTCGGGAGGCTGAGGCAGGAGAATGGCGTGAACCCGGGAGGCAGAGCTTGCAGTGAGCCGAGATTGCGCCACTGCACTCCAGCCTGGCAACAGAGGGGACTCTTCTCAAAAAAAAAAAAAAAAAAAAAAGAACAAGACAGGAATATGCATTTTTGTGTTCCTCAAATCACATAGGAGCTTAAATAAATACTTTGTAAAGTTAGATTGTTTAAAAAACTAATATCTTACATCTTCCATGCCTCTTGGCATGAAACTATTTTTCTAAGTAAAGCAGGCTCATGCTTTGGCAGTATTGGCTAGTGAATTGGTATCTAATTAAGGCTTTTGTATGTGTGCTGACCTAGTGCCGTGTCTCTCTCGTCAAAAAAGGGCGGGCATTGAGAATTTTTGGTTACTCACCACTTATTAAGTTAAATATTAAGAAAGCAAGCACATTTACTTTTTAACAATCTATTGTTCAATGTCTAACAATCTTTTCAGTGAAAATAACCTCTAAGTAGCCAAATGAAATGTGTTTTTAAAATAGTTTTAAAACAAGCAGCCTTTTTTCTTTCCATATCTATCTTTTGTAGGAGGGGGCGGGCACACAGATAGGGCAAAAGTAATGTCTTCATTCTTTTTTTTTTTTTTCTTTTGGTTACAGAGTCTTACTCTGTTGCCCAGGCTGGAGTGTAGTGGTACCATTGAGGCTCACTGCAGCCTCAGCCTTCCAAGCTCAAGCAATCTTCCCACCTCAGCCTCCAGAGTAGCTGGGACTACGGGAGGGCACCACCCCTGACTAATTTTTGTAATTTTTTTCTTTGGTAGAGACAGTTTTGCCATGTTGCCCAGGCTGGTCTTGAACTTCTGGGCTCAAATGATCCTCCCACCTCAGCCTTTCAAATGCAGGGATTATAGGCGTGAGCCACCACACCCAGTCTAATTTCCTTATTTTTTAAAATAAAATGTTGAGCTTGTATATGTTTTTCCAGCAATATCGTTTTCTGGGAAGTGTTTATTTTATAATTTTATTTAAAACATCTTTATTTCCTTACTGAGACAAAATGTGGATATACACATATGAAAAAAGGTAAGCTCAAATGATTCACTTTGGACAATTCTACACTTCTATTCAGTGCAGACATTGAAGTTCTTCCACACTGATGTCACTCTATCGTTCGCTCCCAATTCAATCCTAAGTCTTGGGTTGAATAATGCTACTTTCACTGCTACACTGAAAAGATTAATGAAGTTCACTTTGCCATGCTATTTATTTCCAGGCTACTGCCATAATTGTTTTTAGTTTGGGTATTAAGGAACTCATCAGGAGATGGCAGGTTTTGTTGTTTTTTTTTTTTTCTCTTTCCTGTGCTCAGTGAGTAAATTCCCACTTGCTTTAATGAATTTGGATTTTCTTAATTACCTTTCTTCAAAGGCCAAGGAACTCATGAAGTAATAGGTGAAAAAGTGCTTTGGAAACATAAAGTTACTGGACAAAAATAAGATGTGTACACTTCTAATATGAACTATTAGTCTCCCACTTGGTTAAGAGAGATGCTTAATGAAGATTTGAATGTGGCATTAATTATGCAATGCTGAGAGCTTTGTAAATGAGTGAATAGACTTGTGTAACTGAGTACTCTTATGGCCTGAGGAAGGTGAGAGGAAGAGTTGAAAGGAATATTCTTTGTACAAGCAGAGACGCCAGCTAATGTTCCCAGGACCTCCTCAGTGAGTCAGTTTTAACAGGATTGTAAATATGTGCTCCAATGAGTTTTAACACAGTGTGTCAGTTGCTCTTGGCCTTTCTGTTTATCGATACTATCTACAAGATGTTAAATCACAGGGAGGTAGAAGCTTTATTAGCCATTTCTGCCTGCCAAGATTGTGGGATTTACTGACTTCGTACCCTCCATGTTCCTTGACATCCTGGGCCTCTCCTACTGGATTAATACCCGTTGAGTACCTGAGCACTCGACAGTGACACAACACAAGGTCAGGGGCTTTTGAAACACCCAACCCCTGGGTGTCAGAAAGCCTGTGACTGTACTCAGATAAATTTTATTTTAGCGTGTTGGTGGAGGTACTTTGCGGCCTTTTGTTGAAGTGAAAAGTAGTACAATAGGCTGGCCAGGCTTAAAATGAGTTATTTAATCTCTCTTCAACTTTCTCATGATGCCTTATTTTCATAACCATTTGTAATCAGAGCACTTCAGAAGCAGCACAAAATGAGTAACTTGCTCCCAGGCCCCCATTTTTGTTTTTCGTAAAGGGAAAATACATCCCCATGTATGTGTGAAAAAATCGGAAAAGACGCATACAAAATGTAAACCATTTGAATTAAACATGTATGTCTGTTTGCTTCTCCGTATTTTCTACGGTAGTCGTGTTTTGCTTGTATCATAAAATCAAAGCTTATTGAGGGAAAATAAGCATGCTGAGGCACACACGGCTAATTTTGTTTTTCTTCTAATTCTGTTCTAGAAATTGAAGCCAAGGAAGCTTGTGACTGGCTACGGGCAACTGGTTTCCCCCAGTATGCACAGCTTTATGAAGGTAAGCTGGGAATGCTGTTTTTTAAAAGTTGGCATAATTATAATCCCTTATTCGGGAATATTACTGATCTGCAACTTATTTTCAGCAGTTTTACAGTTTAAATGTTTTATTTAAAAAAAAAAATGTAGTAAGCATGCAAGACCCCCACCACTGAAAACAAAAGCTAGCACCTTGATGATAACAGTCCCATGCCACTCCCCGTCTGCCGCCTGCCACTCCCCCCGGCTGCCACCTGCCACTTCCTGCCTAAAGTAATCAGCATCCTGAAGACTATCATTTTCTTCCTTTCTTTTTATATAATTGTATTGCATTTCCTGAAAAGTACATTTTTACAAAGTTATTTTTACCTTTATAAAGAGGGTACTGTGCTGTATGTAATCTCGTGGGGTTTTTATTTTTCACTTAATATTGTATCGTTAAGATTCTTCTGTACTGTATGGCCTGTTGTTCATTTGCTTTGGCTGCTGTGTAATACACCATTGTGTATTACACAAGAAACCACAGTTTATTCATATCCACACTCTGGTTGGCGGGTATTTTGACTTTCTCTGTTTTGCTTTTATAAGCTGTGCTGTTGTGAACATTCTTGCATCTATCTTTTGTGGTACATGCATAATAATTCGTCTCACTTCTATCCCTAGGAACAGAATTACTAGGTAATGAAGAATATGTATGTTCAATTTTACAATGCAAGTTTTTCGAAAGTGCGTGTACCAATTTTCACTCTTACCAATCTATGTATCCACATTTCCTCAACACTTGACATTGTCAGACTTTAATTTTTGCCAACCAAGTGGATATAAAATGATATACAGGTTCTGACTGCCATTTCCCTAATCCTTAATGGTAAGAAGCATTTATTCGTGTCACTTGGCCACATTTGTTTGCTCACATGATGCTTCTCTGAGTGATTTATAAGAGCTCTTTTTATTCTAAATGCTAATCTTTCACTGGTCATGTGTTGCAGATACCTTTCCCAGCATTTGTAATTAGGCATCTCACTTTTCTCTAGGTTGTCTTTTAATGAATATTATGTTTTCTGTGGCATTCAGTTTTTCAATTGAGAAAAATGGTTAAAAAAACAAAAATAGGATCTGGGCTGAATTCTTACCATCTCATTTTCTTAGCAGTGCCCTGGGGATTTCTCGGATACTGAGATCATTCTCTCAGCTTCTGCGTACCGTGGGGAGTGCTCACGCTCCATGCATGTCAAGATAAATAGGCTGTTCCTTTATTTATTTGTTTGTTTTGAGACAGAGTCTTGCTCTGTCGCCCTGGCTAGAGTGCAGTGGTGCGATCTTGGCTCACTGCAACCTCTGCCTCCTGGGTTCAAGCCATTCACCTGCCTCAACCACCTGAGTAGCTGAGATTACAGGTGTGTGCCACCATGCCCGGCTAATTTTTGTGTTTTTAGTAGAGCCGGGGTTTTACCATCTTGGCCAAGCTGGTCTTGAACTCCTGACCTCAGGTGATCCACTCACCTTGGCCTCCCAAAGTGCTGGGATTACAGACATGAGCTACTACACCTGGCCTAGGCTGTTCATTTAAATGGGAGTTTCATTATTCTCTATATGAAGTCAGTTTAAAATAATTACAGCTATGAACTAATGCATTCCATTTTATGGGTAACTTTCAAACAAAGGTTGGGTGAAGAGTAAAGTGATTCCCAAGTTAGAATACCTGGTCTTCCTTATGTAGCCTAGATTGATTGTACGATTTTTTTTTCCAAGAAGATGGATTCTGAATTGTTTTATTATTAGACTGTGTAAAATATCTTACTGTTTCTTCATTCCAGAGAATATTTCCAACCAATTTCTTCTGATTAACTTGCATACTTATTTTGGTGGAGTTGCTTGTCTTTCTTTTAGAGATAAGTTTTAACCTGTTAACATTTGAAAGGGCTTTAGGGGAAGGAGGACCAGCATTCTATTGGATTTTCAGTTCATAGCTCTGCTGGAGATAAGGAAAGATAACTGCATTGGCAGTGACACCAAAGCGGCTGTCCTTTTGTTCTCCTATTTAGAAATTAAGTTTTCTTCAATTATGCTCATTTTTTGCATTGTTTTGCTGCCAGGTAGCACTTTCTTGTGATATATATGTTTGCTAAGAGCCAATTCCAGTCCCTGTGTCACTTCTTTCCTAATCCTAAAGCACAGGGTGCATTTGCACAGGTTGCATTTGGGGTTCCCTCATGTTCCCAAGTCTTTTGAAGCTTAAGCCTACTTTTGGGGTATGCTGCATATTGTTCTGGGCCGTCGCCTACCCGTTTTTCCTGCCACTGTGTGCTGGGTGAGTACATACACCATACATGCCATACCAACCCACACATGTTCCCCTGTTTTGCTTGATTTGGGTACTTGGCAATTTGTACTTCCTGCTTTTCAACCCACAGTGGAAGTTGAGTTCAGAGAACGTCTTCTGTACATCAGTAAACTATCATCTTTTAAAAGCGAGTCCAGGCAAATAAAAGAAAATTACTGATTTAATTCTTTCACTCCTCATTTGCGTTTAATACCTACCAGATTTTTTAGAAATTGTTAATTTGCATTAGAAAAGGAATCTGAAATATGGCTCTGGGTATACTAACTTAGAAATTCCTAAAATAATATAGTTACTTTCTCACATGTAGGTAACAGGCATGTGAAAATTTCAATTTACATTTATAGATCTGATGTTATACTGTGTAAATATTAAAAAGTATTCCTTAATATCAGCTCTGTTAGTTCATCTTGGTGTGTATTCACAGTGAAATACAGGCCAGGAATGGTGGCTCATGCCTATCATCCCAGCACTTTGGGAGGCTGAGGTGGGAGGATCGCTTGAGGCCAGGAGTTCAAGGCCAACCTGACCAACATAGTGAGACTGCATCTCTATTTTAAAAATTTAGAAAGAGACAAACAAAAAAAGCAAAATACAGTGTCACAACCTTCAAACAGTGTTACAACCTGTCTTGCTTTATTTACTAATGCTCTAGTTTGCATTGACTATAAGTTTTTCTTTTTCCATTATAATGGTTCCACTAATCATTTGTCTAAGAGAGACTTGGTCTATAAATTAGTGAAGAAATGTAATTCTGTGATACTAAATTTTATATATTCATAAATCTTTGGACTATAGCCACTTCCTTGGTCTGCCTATATTATCATTTAGGGAACAATGTCAGTAATCCAACTCTAGCCTTCAGAAAAGAAAAGGATCGACTATAAGTTTATACTCATTCTGATATATTATCTCTAGAAAATAGATTACTAAGAATAAGGAATTCCATATCATTCCATAAAACCAGTAATCATAAGAAATAATAAAAACATAGTGAACAGTTATGTGCCCACAAGAGCTGGAACAGGACTAATTACCTGTATCTCCAAAACTACTGACAGCCATGTTTATTCCGCTATGTGGCATTAGCCATTTTGAAGGCCAAAGGGATGTTTTATTTTTTATTTATTTTTTTCAGACAGGGTCTCACTCTGTCATCCAGGCTGAAGTGCAATGGTGTAGTGAGAGTTCACTGCAGCCTCAAACTCCGGGGCTCAGGTGATCTTCCACCTCAGCATCCCATGTAGCTGAGACCACAGGCACGTGCCACTATGCCCAATAAAAATTTTTTAAATTTTTTTTGTAGAGACAGTGTCTCGCCATGCTGCCCAGGCTGGTCTCACACTCCTGAGCTCAAATGATCTTCTCTCCTTGGCCTCCCAAAGTGCTGGGATTAGAGATGTGAGCCGCAGTGCCCAGCCAAAGAGAATTTTTTAGCTTGTGGTGATTCTAGTTTCCTGCTGTGATGACTGATTTCACCCAGGTCTGGTCCAAAGAGTTAGCCCCGCACTGAGACACTCCTCCTCCTGGTACTGTAATAGCATTCTACTGAGGAGGCCCATGATTTGCCCTCATAGCTGGAACTCCAAGAGGGTGATAACTTGCCTTTATCCAGTGGCAATTTTAGAGCTGTTGTAAATTTCTGCAGTGGCTACCTCCACTCTGCTTTTCTTGGGTATATTTACTTACCAAGCGATCTTTTTAGGCAGTCCAGAGAAAGGAATTCCTCCATTGAGTTGACTGTTTTCTCCCTCTGTGGTTTGCAGTTCTGATACAGCTTCTTCATTGTCTTGAGAGAACTGAATGAACTCTTCTACAGATTAAAGGATTTGAGATTCTGTTGTTCGATAGCAACTTTAAAGCTAGCCCTTTTCTTTTTCGGGGAGTTATATCAGTTCCTACAAGGCCATATTGCAGTGCTAATATTTGTTTTTAAAAAAGCGTATCTTGAATTCTCCTTGGCTCTTGATGCCATGTGAGTGGATTACATTCCATTTCCTACCACTTTTCATTGTTCTCTAGGTCTTTCTGTGGCTCAATTTTTCTACCATGACCTTTTCCCTGATCACACGTGAGCAAACACACACACACATAACACACCGCCCAGCCACATTAAAAGGCAGCATTCTTCTGACAGTCATTGTGGCTTAAATTATCATTTATACTGGAGGCTTATTGCCTGCTGCTTTGTTTAAAGGTATAACAATGTCCTGAGCCACTTGTCCTTGACCAGAAGCAATATTTTTTGAGTTTCTACCACTTTAAAGCTGAAGCTCCTTTAGGACAGTGACGCAGGATTGGCTTGAATTGCCTTATTGTCCCATAGACCTTGATGGGGAATGAGGCGTCCTACAGGAGGTGCTCAGTACATTGCTGAAGAGTTTCTTCCCCGCTTTGGTAAACTGGGCTATTTGGCAAATTGGGTTATAGGTGCTCAACGAATACATTTGTTTATTTTTCTTATAGATTTCCTGTTCCCCATCGATATTTCCTTGGTCAAGAGGGAGCATGATTTTTTGGACAGAGATGCCATTGAGGCTCTATGCAGGTAAATGGACACGTTTTGAGTGTTTTCCTTTTTTATTTTTTAAGAACACAGTACTTATCACTAAGATAGGCTTTGCTTGCTTTTGGCCTTGCTAATTGTGTTAGGTCTTTATTGGCAAACCATATGGCGATCGGAGACCTTTTAATTAAAAATTAAATAAAATATTGTTATTTAGTATTGCCATTAAAATAGCACACTGTCCTAGGAAGTACTCAAATAATAGCATTCCATATTTGATATGATATAATTGGTGTAACAAGTAACAACTCTAAGGTAGTTAGGAAACTTGGATTAAGGTTTCCTAAAAGGGTACGATGGAAATTTAGCATGTTCAGAGGAATAAATGGAGGGTGGCGTATAAAGACAGGAGCAGCGCTTGCATTCCAGGGAAGCTCCTCTCAATGTCTTCAGTTTTCCCTCATATAAAATAATGATAGGATGAAATAAGGCTATAAAATAACTCAGCACGGTCTTTAACATATAGGCAACAGGCAGTTAAATGATGTGAAATTGAATGAAACTGTCAGAAATTCTTGATGCTTGTGCTTTTGGGTCTTCAAGCTAAGAGGCAGCTTATAGGTTTTAGTGAGGTGGAGGTAATAAAACCTGTAGCAGACAACGATGGGACGCTGATAATCCTTTCAAGCTCTTCATGACATTTTTCATCCTTTCTAATTTTTCTCAAAAGCTAAAATCCCTTAAAAGCTGAATTCTGGGGGAAAAAAATTATACACAGACAAAATTCACATAGGTTGATGTGATTATGAAACTAAATAAGTATTATTTTAATTTCAGGGTTTTTCTGTTTTTGTTTTTGTTTCTGTTTTTTGTTTGTTTGTTTGTTTGTTTGTTTTTGAGAAGGAATTTCGTTCTTGTTGCCCAGGCTGGAGTGCAATGGCGTGGTCTCGGCTCACTGCAACCTCCACCTCCTGGGTCCAAGTAAATCTCCTGCCTCAGCCTCCCGAGTAGCTGGGATTATAGGTGCCCACCATCACGCCCAGCTAATTTTTTGTATTTTTAGTAGAGGCTGGGTTTCACCATGTTGGCCAGGATGGTCTCAAACTCAAACCTCAGGTGATCCACCTGCCTTGGCCTCCCAAAGTCCAGGGATTATAGGCATGAGCCACTGCGCCCAGCCTATTTGTGTGTGTGTGTGTGTGTGTTTTGTTTTTTGTTTTGTTTTGTTTGTTTTAAAGAGAAGGTCTCACTCTGTCGCCCAGGCTGGAGTGCAGTGCCACAATCATGGTTCACGGCAGCCTTGACCTCCCAGCTACAGGTGATCCTCCCACTTCAGCCTCTGGAATAGCTGGGACTACAGGTACACACCACCATACCCAGCTAATTTTTGTATTTTTTGTAGAGATGCGGTCTTGCCATGTTGCTCAAGCTGGTCTTGAACTCCTGGGCTCAAGCAATCACCCATCTCGGCCTCCCAAAGTGCTGGGATTAAAGGAGTGAGCTACCACACCCCGTCTCAGTATTTTTTTTTTTTTAATTTGGAAAAACATCATGAAGGTAGAATGACGTCCAGTATTTCTTTCCTCTTTGTAGGCAAAGAAAGCAGTGGTAGTTCTGTTTTCTGCCTTTCTCGTATAATACAGTGTTATTTGAAGCAACCAAAGTAAGCAGTGGTTTGGGGCAGATAGATGGAATATTTAGAATAGTATATGGACTAGACTAATTCTCATGGCTTAAGAGAGGAAAAAACAAAGAGTCCTCTTAAACAGTGACAGAAACACTGTCACTTTTCTAGTCCAATTAAATGACTGATAGAAATGTACAGGGTATGTACCCATTTTCTGAAAGAAAGCTAATTCTAAGAACTTCACTATGGAGTATAATATCATAACTATGTCATCGGGAATGAAAAAAATGTCACAGATGCAGTTTCGGGAGGGGAAGGAGTCCGCATCTGGAATATGAACTACAGACATTTTTTTAATGTTTTCATGCTTAGCTGTGGAGCAGAATTAATCTGTTTTCAATCCATCACTGGTGATCATGCATATGCATGAGGTCACTTCTGAGATGCATCTTAGGAAATATTTAAGCATTACGTCATTTCACACATTTTAAGCCAGTTAGAGAGTGAGTGCTCTGGACAGCAGCAATAGCTTAGGAATTCTTGGGTCATAAAAATATCACTGCAGCATTTCAGGCCAAAGGGTCATGATTAAATTCTTGAATGCTTTTTCAGAATATCAGTTTGTGAAATGTTGTTTTCCATTTCTGGGAGAAAAAGCATCCTCTGTACTTTGCAATTTACACTGGCTCTGAGTACCTTTTGGGAAGCCACCTTTCTTTGGAGCAAATGAATCTGTGCTGCTAGATCTTTGGCAAAAAGAAAAGCCTAGAAGAAGCAGACTCTGCCAGATATGCTAGTTGGACTTCAGTTTTCTCTCCTGCGTAGAATAACAACTCATAGGAAATGCAGTGATAGATGTCAGAGCACTTTAAAACTTAAATTATTAGGCCCATATTTGAGTAAGTGCAGAAAGGCCTAGGGTTGGATTTTCTTTTTTAAAAAAGGAAATTCTTCAGAACACAGTAACAGTCATCAACTGGTTTGTAATAGAAAACCTCAGGGCTGTTGTCCACAAGTTCACATAAATGGACTTTTCATGAAAATGATGCCCCTTTTGAGAGGCCTAAACAAATGTTCAGAAGAAAAGGGACCTCTATCAGGTGTATTTCAAGCACCTTCCTTTATTTTATTTATTTTTTTATTTTTTTGAGATGGAGTCTCGCTCTATCGCCCAGGCTGGAGTACAGTGGCGCAATCTCAACTCACTGCAACCTCCGCCTCCCAGGTTCAAGTAGTTCTCTGCCTCGCCCGCGGAGTAGCTGGGATTACAGGCACCCGCCACCACGCCCAGCTAATTTTTTTGTATTTTTTTAGTAGAGATGGAGTTTCACCATATTGGCTGGCTGGTCTTGAACTCCTGATCCACCCGCCTTGGCCTCCCACAGTGCTGGGATTACAGGCGTGAGCCACTGCGCCCAGCCAGCACCTTTGTTTAAAACACATTACAGGCCGGGCGCGGTGGCTCAAGCCTGTAATCCCAGCACTTTGGGAGGCCGAGGCGGGTGGATCACGAGGTCAGGAGATCGAGACTATCCTGGCTAACATGGTGAAACCCCGTCTCTACTAAAAATACAAAAAACTAGCCGGGCGTGGTGGCGGGCGCCTGTAGTCCCAGCTACTTGGGAGGCTGAGGCGGGAGAATGGCGTGAACCCGGGAGGCGGAGCTTGCAGTGAGCCGAGATCGCGCCACTGCACTCCAGCCTGGGAGACACAGCGAGACTCCGTCTCAAAAAAAAAAAAAAAAAACACACATTACAAGTTCTGAGCTGTCAGCTGCATAGTGTAGTTGAGATACTTGTTGTACTGATCATGTGATAGTCACTTCATTTGCTAGACCTGCCTCTTCCAAATACCTTTGGCCTATGGAATTCAAGGGCCAGCAAAATAACGAAGCTACAGTATTATTTGAAATGTTGCCCTGTGGTTTTGGAAGTTCTCTCTAGACTGACAGACTTTTTATAGACTTTTGTCTTTGCCTTGTTGATATTTTCAGAACAGTTGATTTTAAATACATGGGGTAATATAGTTGCAGAAAATCAGCTTAAACATTTTATAAAATCTTTCCCACCTACCTCCTCCTCTGGTACTGGACCATATTTTATGCAGGGATCTTATAAGCGGTCTCATGTATACTCTAGCATTATTCTCAGTTTAGAGTGTTCGTGTACCTGTGACATTCACAGATCTTACGGCTCCTTTGGTCAAGAAGTAAGTAGGGGCTTCTTTTTCTACTCAGGGCAAGAAGACTTGTAGACTTTATGGGTTTTATGAGAACAATGACATTATCTTAAATATAAAGTTTGGCAATAACCAAAAGTTACAAGTGTGGGACTATAGGTTTTTTGGATTTAGATCGCTAACCAGCATTTTTACATTCACACTGCAAGGGGTTCATGTATCTGCCCTTGGAGATACATGAGAGAAGTGGCTTGGAGAAGTGGCTTTGGCCTGATCTTGCTAGCTTTACTATATAATGCAATTCCAGTGGTAAGGCCAAGATTATGAGAGCTATACTCAATAGTAATCCTGGAGGAGTGATTGACTTTGTCTTGAAGCATGTGCAGGTAGTTTTGTGAACTGTGATTCACTACCAGGATACCTCTTGTGAAATGTTCCTTCTATTGCTTGCCTTTCTAAAGCTTCTGAAAACTATCCCAAATGGCTATTTTCCTTGGGAATTAAAATTGACTCCTTCTATAAACACAGCAAAGAATTATGTGTACTTAAAGTGACAGTTGTATAATGAAAAATAGATTTCCACCCTGTCATCTGCAGTGTGTACTTTGTGGTAGAGCAGCCCGTCAGATGCCTGAGCCATGCACAGCAGCCCACCTTAGAGCAGATTCTAACTTTGTCACAGTTTCTGGTCTGTTAAAAGGGAAGCATGTAGCCGGGCACAGTGGCTCACGCTTGTAATCCCAGCAGTTTGGGAGGCCAAGATGGGAGGATCACTTGAGCCTCCAGGAGTTGGAGACCATCCTGGGCAACATGGCAAGACCCCATTTCTACAAAAAATAAAAAAAATTAAGCAGGCATGATGGCGCATACCTGTAGTCCCAGCTACTTGGGAGGCTGAGGTGGGAGGATCCTGTGAGCCCAGGAGGTCCAGGCTCCAATGAGCCGTGATAGCACCATTGCATTCCAACCTGAGCGACTCTGTCTCAGGAAAAAAAAAAAGAAAGAAAGAAAAGGAAAGGCTGGGAGTAGCATGTAATTTTTTTTAAAGCAATTGCACAGATTCCAAGAAAATATCTTTAAGAATTGTAACCACTTTTGTGAGAGTATTACTTGGAAAATGGTTTCTTTCCCCCTTCTCCCTCTTCTCTTCTTTGTTTTTGGCCTGTTTTTACTTTGAATACAATGGGGCCCAGGTCCCCACCTGCTGTGCTTTTATCTGGGTTCCTGCAGCTCCATGCAGAGAAGCTCTTGAACCTTTGATAGGCCAGCCTTGTGCCCCTCCCTCTTCAGAGCAGGGTACAAGTTGCCCAGGAGATAAGAGGGACACATTCCTATGGAGCCCAGCCTGGGCGGGTTCTTAGGGGGATGGGAAAGGCCCAGGCTTCCGGACAGATGGGTTATGAAACCAGCATTTCTGCCACTGTGTGAGGAATCCCTTAGGATATAAGTTGCTTTCATTTATTACTACCATTAATATTGATGTTAGAAAGGAACACAAATGGCCGGGCACGGTGCCTCATGCCTGTCATCCTAGCACTTTGGGAGGCCAAGGTGAGTGCATTGCCCGAGCTCAGGAGATCGAGACCAGTGGGGCAACATGGCAAACCCTCACTTCTACTAAAAATACAAAAATTAGCTGGGCGTGATGGTGGGCGCCTGTAGTCCCAGCTGCTCGGGAGGCTGAGGCACGAGAATTGCTTGAACCTGGCAGGCAGAGTTTGCAGTGAGCCAAGATCGCACCACTGCACTCCAGCCTAGGCAATAGAGCAAGACTCTGTCTCAAAAAAAAAAAAAAAAAAAAGAAAGAAAGAAAGAAAAAGAAAGGAACACAGAAGTTACTGGGTTTGAGAGTCACCATGTTTTAATCGTGTGGACTTAGACAAGATCTGTGACCTCCCCAAGCCCCATTTCCTCATTTGTAAAGTGAAGGTTAATCATAATATCTGTACCATAGGTTTGTTGGGAAGATGAAGTAATACATAGGAAGTGCCTAGCATAGTGCCTGGCCCGTAGTAGGCCTCGTTTGTGTAGCTGGAACTATGATTTGATATCAGTACTGTCCCTGTAAGCAAATAAGGTCCCAGCACAGTATGTTCTTTAGGGGTCCTCCGGGACAAATGAAAATCACAGAAACCCTAGGGTAGAACTCTGGGCTTTAGGTCTGTAATGCCATTAGATTGGTGCTACCAACATAAAAAGATAATGTTGACCTTTAGAGAACTGGCCTCCTGGGTCTTTTTCGTTCGACTAAAATCTAGAGTTTGTGAAGCTAAACCTCTCCCCAGCCCCATAGGCCTCTGTGACTAGTAAATTCGGTTATAAACACCATTCAACCATTAAAGCCCAAATGAAGTCAAGTGACTATTTGATTACAGGTTTGATTCATGGAACCCAGACCTAAGACTAACTGTAACCATTCCGGATTCTTTAAATCTTGAAAACATTTGAGAATTAAAACATTGTGGGTGTAAGTTATTTAAGTAATTGATACCCCCAATAGAGGGACCTTATATCCACTCATTTTAAAGTATGCAGACTTTTTCTTAGTTATTTGTTTTCTTTTCCTCCCCATCAACACAGAATTCTTCTGAACATAGGCACTCTGTGCTATCTTTGTTTATTCTATAAACAGGCTACCACATAAGCTATGAAGTCGAAATTGGGCTTATCAGGCAGGGAAAAATACTTTCTGTTCTGTTGCATCAACATTGTTAGGCAAACTGCAAGAACAGGATCAGGAAGATAAAGCCCTGAGGTGGTCTTACGTTTCCCAGGAATTTGTGTGAATTAAATGATCTTATCTTATGAAAATGTAAGGATTGCAATTTGTAGGAAAAACTGGAAAACTGGTGATAGCAGATAGCAAACAGACACATTACAGGTTCATTTCAGGAAGGATGAGTGATGACCATCTGGGAGATGGCAGGAAAATTGGGGCCTGAAGGGTTGTCATTCATATTTGTACATACCATTTAGTTCAGCATATTTAAAGAGTTTCTTTTTTCAACTATTGCATTATTTCTCTATGAGGCTTTGGATTTTTTCTGTAAGTGTTTTATTTTCAATGGAACTAAATCTCCCTAATTTTAAATTGATACTGCTGTTTGGCAGAGGTCAAAGTATTGATATCGTAATTACAATAGGATGGCTGTTGCAAAGAAGAATGTGACCTGAGTGCTTAATTTTGAACTCAGTAAGATTTGGATCCTTGAAGTTACAGTATGCAGATTCTTTAAATGATCATTTGTCCTATTGCCATGAGTATGGCACACATTATATTGTCCTATAACAGGAAGCTGTTCAAAATATTGGATATTAAAGAGGGTTTCAATTTCCATTCTGTGCAAGGACTCTAAAATTTTGAACAGCTGTCCAAGATTATGATTCATCAGAGATAACTAAAACTAATTGTTTAAATTTGAGTTTAAATTTGAAATACAAGACACTGTTCATTTTGCCAAAAACTCTACTTGGTTCTTTGTTGCTGTTTCGCTGTTTCTATTTCTGTGAAAGGAGACCTCATAAACTTTTCTTTTTTTTTCTTTTTGTTTTGTTTTTGAAATGGAGTCTGGCTCTATTGCCCAGGCTGGAGTGCAGTGGCACAATCTCTGCTCACTACAGCCTCCGCCTCCCAGGTTCAAGCCATTCTCCCTGCCACGGCCTCCCGAGTAGCTGGCATCAGAGGCACCCACAACCATGCCCAGCTAATTTTTGTATTTTTAGTAGAGATGGGGTTTCACCATGTTGGACAGGCTGGTCTCAAACTCCTGACTTCAGGTGATCTGCCTGCCTCGGCCTCCCAAAGTTCTGGGATTACAGACGTGAGCCACTGTGCCCAGTCAGAAACTTTTCGTTCTTGGCATCACATGTGGCAGTCCATAATGGCTCAACCTAAGAGTTACTGGAAGAATGATTTTTCTCAGTAAGAGCAACTCATTGAGAGTTAAAGAATCAGACTTGACAGTATCATAGCTGTGTGCCATTTCACACTAAAATATAAAAATTACAGTGAAAAACTTAAGAAACATAAAAGTATTTTTATTTTTATTTATTTATTTATTTTGAGATGGAGTCTCGCTCTGTCGCCCAGGCTGGAGTGCAGGGGCGCGATCTCTGCTCACTGAAAGCTCCGCCTCCTGGATTCACGCCATTCTCCTGCCTCAGCCTCCCGAGTAGCTGGGACTACAGGTGCCCACCACCACGCCCGGCTTGTTTTTTTTTTTTTGTATTTTTAGTAGAGACAGGGTTTCACCATGTTAGCCAGGATGGTCTCGATCTCCTGACCTCGTGATCCACGCACCTCAGCCTCCCAAAGTGCTGGTAGTACAGGCGTGAGCCACCACGCCTGGCCACAGTATTTTTAAATCACTCACTTTTTAAAGAAGTTTCTAATACTCCTCTAGGTGTTAGATTTTACTGAGTTCCAAGAAACTCCTTAGATATATGAATTGTTTAAAAACAGGTGTTTATCCACTTAGTAGAGAGTGGTTGCCTATCTTTGCTAACGTTATTTCTTTGCTCTATAGGCGTCTAAATACTTTAAACAAATGTGCGGTGATGAAGCTAGAAATTAGTCCTCATCGGAAACGAGTGAGTATACAAATTGTATAATAGAATGAGGGGGAAGGGGCAAACAAAAAAGTGAATGATGTGTTTTGTAATAGCTTTTGTTTCTCAAAGTCTTAGTTTCTCATTCCGTAAGCATCTACATCTTGAATGGTATCATCTAGACTCGATAGCCTTATGTAGTTGAAGTCAATAGTTGCAACTAGCCCATTACATTATTTTATATATTATTTTTGACCTGATCACATCAGCTATGATTTTGCCTAACTCAGTGTCTGTTACATAATAAAGGGATCATGCTTAAGGAATCTCAGTGGATTTTTGCATTGGTTATAGAGGAAATAAAGCTTATTTCCAACTCTTCTGTCTTCCCAAATATAACAATAACTGTGCTTCAAAGCTGTAGAGGTGAAAGTGAAGGCCGATTTGTGCAATATTGAAGAATAATAAGAGATTTGGAGGGAGGAAAGGAATTGGAGGAGGAAGAGGAGAAGGCAGGAAATCCCACACAGTTTAGTCAAATGGTGGTATAGAACCAAATTGGATGGTATTTTCTTCTGCGCGTGAATTGTGAAGACTTGTTATGAGATCTTACAAGAAGAGGTGGGTGTAGTACTGGGAGTAAGTGTCACAAATTAGAGTAAACAGGAATGAGTCTGGTCAAAGAACATATTTCTGACTTCCGGGTACAAATTTGAATTATGCCAGAGTCCCTGAGCTGCAAAAAGTTGCCTTCTTGGGGAGTCAAAGCTTTGAAACAAATGAACTGGAACCTCAGCACCCACTGAGCTGTGCAGAAGAGCCCTAGAAGCCAGCGCTCCATGCTTTCCACTCATTGTCCTGTGAAACTTGGGCCATGGGATATTTTCCACACCAGTGGAAAAGACATGTATCATACTGAATTGTGCCCTTTGATTCCTGCCGAAAAGGCCCAGATGCAATAGTCGGTGTGACAGCATATCCCTGAGTCCTATACATAAATCGGGCATAACCAGCAAAGATGTTCCTTAGTGTTTATGAATACCGCAAGCTGTCAGAGCTGGGTATTTGTGAAACCTTGTTCAATGGGCTGGAGCATGACTGAGGTTGAAACTTCACAGGTCAGCTGTGGCCTGAGCGCTAGCCCTCATGTCTGGTGGGGGAGGGGAAGAAAAGGTACTGGTAAGAGTCTCCAAAGCCCTGGTAGTGGACTGAAGCTGCGTGATGACCCACCTTGATCCAGGGCCCCTTTATTCCAGTGGGAGACCTTATAAATTTTCAGTGTCTAGAGATTTGAGTTGCCACTCTTCTTAGTGTTTGAAAACTACCTTTTTAATTGCAAGAGGGAATATAAACATACACCAACAAAAGACCGCACAACGGAAGGCAGCCCGGAGGCAGTCCTGCTCACTGCTCACTTCAGTTCAGAATATTTTGCATGCCTGGAATTTTCACCATCTCGGAGGTTTCCTGTGTGAGCAATTAAGGAACAGCCTGTAGATCCCAGAGTTTCCATAAAATAGTTCTTATTTAAACTTGCAGCATTTGGTCAGGTACTCCTCTGTTAAATTCTTTAAATACATCTTTGTTATTTAAAAAACAAAACAAAACAAAACACTGGGCACTGTGGCTCATGCCTGTAATCCCAACACTTTGGGAGGCCCATGTGGGAGGATCGCTTGAGGCCAGGAGTTTGAGACCAGCCTAGGCCAATATAGTAAGACTCCTGCTCTCTACAAAAAAAATTAAAAAAGAAAAAGAATATGTAAATGGGGCTGGGCACAGTAGCTCATCCCTGTCACCGCAGCACTCTGGGAGGCACAGGTGGGAGGATCATTTGAGGTCAGCAGTTCAGAACCAACCTGGGCAATACAGCAAGACCCCATCTCTACCAAAAAAAAAAAAAAAATAGCTGGACATGTTGGCACTTGCCTGTAATCCCAGCTACTAGGGAGGCTGAAGTGGGAGGATCACTTGAGCCCTAGAATTTGATCCTGCAGTAAGCTGTGATCATGCCACTGTACTCCAGCCTGGACAACAGAGTGAGACCCTATTTCTTAAAAAACAAAAACAAAACAAAAAAAACACCTTTAAAATTCAAATTATAAAGTACAAGGGGAGAATTGACACTACTGGCATATTATGAGCAGCCTCCTGCTCATGCCCTGCTCCCTGCTGGCTGCCAGCCCCAGTGTGTGAATGGCTCCTTTCTGTCTTTGCAGAGTGACGATTCAGACGAGGATGAGCCTTGTGCCATCAGTGGCAAATGGACTTTCCAAAGGGACAGCAAGAGATGGTCCCGGCTTGAAGAGTTTGATGTCTTTTCTCCAAAACAAGACCCAGTCCCTGGGTCCCCAGACGACTCCCACCCGCAGGACGGCGCCAGCCCCGGAGGCACGCTGATGGACCGCGGCGAGCGCCAGGAGGTGTCTTCCGTCCGCAGCCTCAGCAGCACTGGCAGCCTCGCCAGCCACGCGCCCCCCAGCGAGGATGCTGCCACCCCCCGGACTAACTCCGTCATCAGCGTTTGCTCCTCCAGCAACTTGGCAGGCAATGACGACTCTTTCGGCAGCCTGCCGTCTCCCAAGGAACTGTCCAGCTTCAGCTTCAGCATGAAAGGCCACGAAAAAACTGCCAAGTCCAAGACGCGCAGTCTGCTGAAACGGATGGAGAGTCTGAAGCTCAAGGGCTCCCACCACAGCAAGCACAAAGCGCCTTCAAAGCTGGGGTTGATCATCAGCGGGCCCATCCTGCAAGAGGGGGTGGATGAGGAGAAGCTGAAGCAGCTCAACTGCGTGGAGATCTCCGCCCTCAACGGTAACCGCATCAACGTCCCCATGGTACGAAAGAGGAGCGTTTCCAACTCCACGCAGACCAGCAGCAGCAGCAGCCAGTCGGAGACCAGCAGCGCGGTCAGCACGCCCAGCCCTGTTACCAGGACCCGGAGCCTCAGTGCCTGTAACAAGCGGGTGGGCATGTACTTAGAGGGCTTCGATCCTTTCAATCAGTCAACATTTAACAGCGTGATGGAACAGAACTTTAAGAACCGCGAGAGCTACCCAGAGGACACGGTGTTCTACATCCCTGAAGATCACAAGCCTGGCACTTTCCCCAAAGCTCTCACCAATGGCAGTTTCTCCCCCTCGGGGAATAACGGCTCTGTGAACTGGAGGACGGGAAGCTTCCACGGCCCTGGCCACATCAGCCTCAGGAGGGAAAACAGCAGCGACAACCCCAAGGAACTGAAGAGGCGCAATTCTTCCAGCTCCATGAGCAGCCGCCTGAGCATCTATGACAACGTGCCGGGCTCCATCCTCTACTCCAGTTCAGGGGACCTGGCAGATCTGGAGAATGAGGACATCTTCCCCGAGCTGGACGACATCCTCTACCACGTGAAGGGGATGCAGCGGATAGTCAATCAGTGGTCGGAGAAGTTTTCTGATGAGGGAGATTCGGACTCAGCCCTGGACTCGGTCTCTCCCTGCCCATCCTCTCCAAAACAGATACACCTGGATGTGGACAACGACCGAACCACACCCAGCGACTTGGACAGCACAGGCAACTCCCTGAATGAACCGGAAGAGCCCTCTGACATCCCGGAAAGGAGGGATTCTGGGGTTGGGGCTTCCCTAACCAGGTCCAACAGGTAACAGTTTTTCTCCTCTCTCCAGGTGTGAGGCACGGGGGTCAGAAAGAGATTGCCTGTGCTTGTTCTGTGGGAGAAAATGGGGTTAAGTCTGGCATTCTTAGCCATGTCCATTCCTAAGGAAGGTGTCAGACCAGGAAGCACCAAAATTCAAAAAGTGGATGTGATTGAATGGGTATGGAGTTCCGGTTGGGGAAGATGAAAAAAGTTCTGGAGATGGTTGATAGAGATGGTCACACAATGAGAATGAACTTGGTGCCACTCAACTGCACACTGAAAAATGGTGAAAACGGTACACTTTATATTGTGTATATTTTCCCATAATGAGGATTAAAGCATGGAATAGAAATGAAGTCCTCTCAGTTCCTAAGATAAGATGCCAGCAAGCAGCCCATTGCTAATGTTGCTTCTATCTATTAAAAAGCCTTTGGGCCAGGCACAGTGGCTCACTGTAATCCAATACTTTGGGAGGCCAAGGTGGGAGGATCACTTGAGGCCAAGAGTTTGAGACCAGGCTGGGCACCATAGGTAGACTCCGTCTCTACAAAAAATTAAAAAATGAGCCAGACATGGTGGCACAGGCCTGCAGTCCTGGCTACTCAGGAGGCTGAGGCAGGAGGATCACTTGAGCCCAGGAGTTCAAGGCTGCAGTGAGCTCTGATGGCACCACTGCCTGGGCAACAGAGCAAGAAAAAAATCAAATAAAATCAAATAAAAAGCCTTTACACTCACTTTTCTCTCCACTTCTCCCGCAGGCACCGACTGAGATGGCACAGTTTCCAGAGCTCACATCGGCCAAGCCTCAACTCTGTATCACTACAGATTAACTGCCAGTCTGTGGCCCAGATGAACCTGCTGCAGAAATACTCACTCCTAAAGCTAACAGCCCTGCTGGAGAAATACACACCTTCTAACAAGCATGGTTTTAGCTGGTAAGAGTTTAAATGATCAGTCAACTGTCCTTGAAAGATATTTTTGGGGCCGGGCACGGTGGCTCACGCCTGTAATCCCAGCACTTTGGGAGGCTGAGGTGTGCGGATCATGAGGTCAGGATATCGAGACCATCCTGGCTAACACAGTAAAACCCCAACTCTACTAAAAATACAAAAAATCAGCCAGGTGTGGTGGCGGGCACCTGTAGTCCCAGCTACTCGGGAGGCTGAGGCAGGAGAATGGCGTGAACCCGGGAGGCGGAGCTTTCAGTGAGCCGAGATCGCGCCACTGCACTCCAGCCTGGGCAACAGAGCGAGACTGTGTCTCAAAAAAAAAGATATTTTTGGTCAGCTCCTTGAGGTTGTCCCCACAGTAAAAATATGACACTAATCACTCTCTCTGCATTTTTGTTTTGTTTTGTTTTGTTTTTTGGTTTTTTGGTTTTTTTTTTTTTTTTGAGACAGGGTCTTGCTCTGTCACCTAGGCTGGAGTGCAGTGCAGTGGTGCAATCTTGGCTCACTGCCACCTTGACTTCCTGGGCTCAAGCAATTCTCCCACTTCAGGCTCCAGAGTGGCTGGACTCCCGAGTAGGTGGTACTACAGTCGCTCTCCACCACACCTGGCTAGTTTTTTGTTTTTTGTTTTTTGTTTTGTTTTGTTTTCTTCTGTTTTGTAGAGATGCAGTTTCACCATGTTAACTAGGCTGGTCTCGAATTCCTGGGCTCAAGAGATCCACCCACCTTGGCCTCCCAAGTTGCTGGAATTACAGGTGTGAGCTGCCACACCAGCCACTCTCTATATTCTTGAGGCCACATTTGATATTGTTGAAGCCAGTGGAGTCTTAGGAAATTATCAGCGTGGGTTGGTTGATTAAGTTTTCAGCTCTCTGAGTGACAGATTGCCAGTTGATGGGGGAGAGAATGCATTACTCTTGCATCATGTGGTATAGGCATCTTTCCAATATTAGGAATAATCCACTATAAGTAAATATATGCACAGTATCAGATCATATTTTTGGATAGAAGAAAAGAAAAACATTAAGATTTAATGAGACTGTCTTTGAAATTCTTGATTTACAGTACCTGATCTTATAACCCTATTCATGCCTTTTTGTAGAAATCATTTTGGGCCGGGTGTGGTGGCTCATACCTATAATACCAGCATTTTGGGATTCTGAGGCAGGTGGATCACATGAGGCCAGGAGTTTGAGACCAGCCTGGCCAACATGGTGAAACCCCATCTCTACTAAAATACAAAAATTAGCTGGGCATGGTGGCACTCAGGAAGTCGAGACATGAGAAACCCTTGAACCCAGGAGGTGGAGGTTGCAGTGAGCCCCAAGATAAGGCTACTGTACTCCATCCTGGGCGACAGAGTAAGACTCTGTCTCAAAAAAAAAGAAAAAAAGAAAAAATCATTTTGGACGCAATGCAAATATTTGTAGCATCATTAAAAAATCTACCTGTGCTAAAGAATTCAGGTTACTTTTTTTCTAGCAAAGACTCTCAAACAGTGAATAATTATTTTAAGGAATTCACTACTCTAACATATTATAGACTCAAATGTAGAGATGAAATGCATTGTACAAATTGTTTATAATTACTTTGAAAAATATAGCTCTTTAGTATATAGAATGTGAGGGGTAGGCTATAAGACTAGATGAGTCATCTAGCCTAATCTGGGTACATCTTAATTTTTCTGCTATCAGTGCAAAGCAGAGAAATGTTTTCTAGATTGACGTCTCAGTGTATTTTTCAGTGTCAGCTGGGAATCCTTAAGTCTTTTCAGTAATCTGAGTGTTTATTATCCAGTTGCACAACTACTGTATTTGATAAAAATGAAGAAGCCGCCCATTTTATTAGTAGCACACTGTAGCAAACCCAAGTTACTTGAGAAAGTCGGCGAAGTAAGGAAACTGTTCTGTCTTCAGCTCCTGCTCTCCTTAGGACTCATAGTGGGTTTAACTTCAGCATCAAAGCACCTCCTGTTCAAAGGCTGTTATTATGTGAGCCTTGCTAAATACAGAAGTTGTTTGTTCTGAATGACAGAAATAAGTATTGACCGGTTTATCCTCACATGCTTCAGATTCTCGGTGGGGATCGTAATGTGTTCTTTTCACATTCCGCCGTCGGGCTTTTCTCCCCCGACAAAGCGAGCATTATGCACACTTATAGCCGTGATACCATATACTTAACTGTATGGAAATACAAACTTAACTCTGCTCTTTCGTTTTACCTTTCCTGGAGCTATAAACAGTAACATGCCATGGCCGCTGGTGAGCATTCAAAAAGCAAAGCGGTCTGTCTTCTCTGGAGTTCCTCTGTGCTTAGAGTAATATTTTCCCTGCTGGCTATTTAAAACTGCATATTTTAGATTCTCATTTCTGAGTTGCCCACCCCCATCCCACCAAACCCTCAAGAATCTGAAAGTCCATAATACTTCTTGAGTTCTGGTCAGCGTTTCCAGTGACTCAAAACTAACTGTAAAAACCTCACATGGTGGGATCTGTGGAGCAGGGAGGAATCCTACACAAGGTTCTTTTCCTGTTTGGCCTTGCCCTTTCGGGTCCTGTTCAGAGAGGTCATTTGGAGAGCTGGAATTTCTGCTTGACAGCCTGAAATGCATGACATGGGTTTCCTGCTGTTGCGTATACTGCTGGGGTGGACCTGGTTTCAGGACACCAGAGAGCCTGGGGTTGGCTCACAAAACCCCCATTGTTCCTTTTCCATCTTCCTTTAGAAACCTAAAAATGTAATGTTCTGCGGGTCATCAGCAGGAGAATTTATTTTGACTTCAGGTCATTCACTGTTGAGCTCTGGAGTTGGCTGTCATTGTGTTAGGCTCTCATTGCTGTTTTCCCATCCTGTATTACGTGCATCTTTTGACCCTAAATGCTTTGGATCTCATCAAGAACTCAGAAGTGATTCTTATCCTTTTGTCAAGACAAAAGAGACCTTGTTTTTCACACTCTATCAGAAGCACCTCATTAGGATATTATACGTTGTTTTCTGCTTGTTCCTTCCTCTACCGCCATTCTATGAGGAAATCCATCAGCTTCCTTAAGACTGTAGACTCCAATTCTCCAGGTTCAAGGTGGAAAGACACTCCCAACTGAGGAAATGAGACTGAACCTCACAACCCCAGCTCTTAGAAGATCTAGAACAGCACTGTCCAGGAGAACTGTCTGGATGATAGGAACATTCTTTATCTGCACAAGCCAATACAGTAGGTACTGAGCACAAAAGGCGAAGGAGCACCTGAAGTGTGGCCAGAGCCACTGGGGAACTGAACTTGTCATTTTGTTTAATTTAAATTTAAGTAGCCACCATATTAGCACAGATCTGGAGCCCACAGGGTTTACCTGCAGAAGTGGACAAGTGTAGACAGACAAGCGAACATGTCTCCCCCGACACCAGCATGTCTGTGTTCTTTAACAGGGCCGTGCCCAAGTTCATGAAGAGGATCAAGGTTCCAGACTACAAGGACCGGAGTGTGTTCGGGGTCCCACTGACGGTCAACGTGCAGCGCACAGGACAGCCGTTGCCTCAGAGCATCCAGCAGGCCATGCGATACCTCCGGAACCATTGTTTGGATCAGGTGAGAGTGCTGCCTGCGGGTCCGCACACTCAGGGGAGCTCGGATTACGTGCGGCGTCTTCTAGTTGTGTGGTGTGAACACTGCGTCCATGTGAATGTACCCCACACTTAGTGTTGCTCTTCCGACAGGTTGGGCTCTTCAGAAAATCGGGGGTCAAGTCCCGGATTCAGGCTCTGCGCCAGATGAATGAAGGTGCGGTAGACTGTGTCAACTACGAAGGACAGTCTGCTTATGACGTGGCAGACATGCTGAAGCAGTATTTTCGAGATCTTCCTGAGCCGCTAATGACGAACAAACTCTCGGAAACCTTTCTACAGATCTACCAATGTGAGTGTCCTTTGATCTTAAGATTGTTGGTGTCGGGGAAAAATAGGACCCACTGAAGCTTGTAGCTTCCTTGATAGCATTCTTTTTTTTTTTGAGATGGAGTCTCGCTCTGTCACCCAGACTGGAGTGCAGTGGCGTGACCTCGGCTCACTGCAACCTCTGCCTCCCAGGTTCAAGCAATTCTCCCACCTCAGCCTCCCAAGTAGCTGGGACTACAGGAGGGCGCCACCACATCTGGCTAATTTTTGTATTTTTAGTAGAGACGGGGTTTCACCATGTGGGCCAGGAAGGTCTCGAATTCCTGACCTCAAGTGATCCTCCCACCTCGGCCTCCCAAAGTGCTAGGATTACAGGTGTGAGCCACCGTGCCTGGCCTTGATAGCGTTCTTTTGACAAGAGGGTCTGCATGGTGACCTCTTGGAAACCCATGTCATCACTTTCTTCCTTGCCTCCTTGTTTGTGGAACAGGTTTCTCTATAGTTACTGAATGATGCGAAAATAAATTTCCCAGTCTCTAATGACTGATGCAACTGTACGTTTTTACCAGCAGATCCAAGTTAGGCTTTCGTTAGTTTCTAGAACAGTGTTATCTGGGCACTCAGATAAAGATCAGGTACCAAGATCTCTTTCTCTCTCCACCTTGTCTACAGAAATTTCAGTTGCTTCACCTCCCTCTTGCTGGGCTGTTGGATTTAAAATTTCACGGGTCTGTGTGTTTTATCTTGCTGTAAAATGAATACATAATCTTCTTCTGTTATTCATCTCAGTTTCTGCCAGAAATACTTGGGAAAACAATACCCATGCCCTTCTTACTTTTATGTAAAGCTTAAAGCAAACAGTTGTCTAAATTAATGATCAAGTTCAGGATTATGGCTTTTACAGCCTTGTGTTTTTCTTGGCTCAGTGTGGTATTACAGCAATGTAATTTAAAAGCAGCCTCTCTTAGCGCTCGAATTGTCTCTAGGACTGGCACAGTGGACTTCATTTTATGAGAAATGGAGCTGGTCTGGATTATTTCATTAGTTGTTTCATCCTTTCATATTTTATAAAAACACAGGTCACATTTTCCTTGCCAAGGTATTTGTTATGTGTTGTAACCATGGAGCTGTTTAATCAGTTTGTCCTATGGAGCTACATTTGAGTGACTTGATTTTTCCACCACACGCTCTTTTAAAGAGTTGTCTATTCAAGGAGACCTGACGATTGGGATCAGCATTTTCTACATGTAGATTGTTTATGGGTTTATTTGCATTTTTATGTATTTGCATATTCATATGCATTTTTATAACAGCCTCTCAAGCATGCTTTCTAAAAACTTAAGATATTACTAATTCAATGTATTCTATGTATTAATTAAACTGAATATTTTCAGTTCAATTCAGTTCAGAAGTGAGTATTTTAGCAGCTTGCTTTTCCCATTTCAAGAATGAACAAATCAGTTAAACTCATGAAAACCTCCAGAGATACTGAACATTTTGTACTCAAGGCTGAGAGATCTCCGTTCTTACGTTCTTGTACATATTTCAGACAAGATTTTTCATCGACACTAAACAAAAGTGTATAGTGTTTTCAGTAATTGAGATTGGTAAATTAGGGATTTTTTTTTCTCATGCGTCGTTAAGAAAAAACTGTTCTGTAAACTAAAAGAACAGGCATCCTCTAGAGCCGAACTCTGAGGTGGATTTAAGAGTGTTTGGGTATCGTGGGTGTTTAAAATTTTTTTCACTCCTTCACGAGGCAGGAAATACTTGAGGGTAGTGACGCCAGTGGCAATTCATAACTTTTACCGTATTCACCTCTAGTACACTTTCTACAAGTGCTTGTTCAGTACTGGGCTGAGGTATTTGATGCCGATATTTGCTTTGGGACATTTCCTTGCAATATCCATGCAAATTCACCAAGCTGATGGGGAAAGTGCTGGTGTCGTGCAGATGTGCCCAAGGACCAGCGCCTGCAGGCCATCAAGGCTGCCATCATGCTGCTGCCTGACGAGAACCGGGAGGTTCTGCAGACCCTGCTTTATTTCTTGAGCGATGTCACAGCGGCCGTAAAAGAAAACCAGATGACCCCAACCAACCTGGCCGTGTGCTTAGCGCCTTCCCTCTTCCATCTCAATACCCTGAAGAGAGAGAATTCCTCTCCCAGGTACGGGCTGCATGGGAGGTGCGTACACAGAGGGGGCAGCCTGCGTTCTTCTAGGACTCTCTGTATTTGTGGTTTTGTGGGAGTCTTTCCCGAAACAAGGAAGAAAGTTAGACCGCTGTATTAGTCCATTCTCACACTGCTAATAAAGACATGCCTGAGACTGGTCTATTGGTGTCCATGAGAAAACAGTCTCACGGGACTTAACCCCCACAGACTAAATCCATCCAACTGATCCTTTTCCTCAGCTCTAAAGGAACTTGAAAAGTATTTCTTAGCTAGAGGCCTGGGGCCTAGTTATGCTAGTGAAGGTTAGGTTGCTTTTGAAAGTCGTACAGTGTTTAAATGTATGTTTAAATAGTTCTTTCTGAGATGGAGTCTCGCTCTGTCGCCCAGGCTGGAGTGCAGTGGTGCAGTCTCAGCTCACTGCCACCTCTGCCTCCCAAGTTCAAGCCATTCTCCTGCCTCAGCCTCCCCAGTAGCCGGCACTACAGGCATGCGCTGCCATGTCTGGCTAATTTTTGTATTTTTAGTAGAGACGGGGTTTCACCATGTTGGCCAGGCTGGTCTTGAGCTCCTGACTTCATGATCCACCTGCCTCAGCCTCCCAAAGTGCTGGGATTACGGCATGAGCCCCTGTGCCTGGCCACATTTAAATAGTTCTTAAAGTTGACTGGGGCAATCCAACTGTAATGGGATACAGAACTAGAGATGAGTAGAGGAGAGAGATCAAATAAGATGAAGACAAAAGCTCAAGGAAACAATGGACTTAGCCCTCACCTGGGGGAGGGGGCCTGTGTATTCAGGCAGGTAAAGACGGTGACACCGTTTACTCCAACTCCCAGGGACTCCTTTCCCACATTTCTCAGAAGCTGCTCCCCTACCACGCAAACACTGCCCCTCCAAGCTGCCCTGTTCCCAATAGGAACCTATTTAATAAAATGGTTTTAATCACCTTGATTTCATCAAAAGCATATCTCTTTAATGTTTTTTGTGTGTTGTTGACAAAACTCTGAGATACTCTGGTGAGCAAAGTAAAAACACTCTTAATGAATTGAACAATAAACAGGTTCCAGTGAAAAATATTTTTTCTCTTTTCTTTGGGTTTCCTGGAATAATACCTGGATGAAAAATATATAAATATTTGAACTGTTCCCCTCCTGTATTTCTTCTATCTAGGGTAATGCAAAGAAAACAAAGTTTGGGCAAACCAGATCAGAAAGATTTGAATGAAAACCTAGCTGCCACTCAAGGGCTGGCCCATATGATCGCTGAGTGCAAGAAGCTTTTCCAGGTAAGGAAGTGAGAAGCTTGGCTCCTTTATTAAGGATAATGTGAATAGGTACAAAGTCTTAGGCTTGATACTTGTTCATGTCTTACCTGAAGACCTTTTCCACAGCTGGAGATGGTATAAATAGCCGAGAATGTCTTATTTACATATATTATAATGTATCAGCTAGAGTTAATTATGCTTAATGAAATTGTCCCTTTAGTTAGAAAGGAAAAGCAGCCGGGCGTTGTGGCTCACGCCTGTAATTCTAACACTTTGGGAGACTGAGGCTGGTGGACCACATGAGCTCGGTAGTTCAAGACCAACCTAGGCAACATGATGAGACCTCATCTCTACAAAAAAAAATTTTTTAAATGAGCCGGGCATGGTGGTGTGCACCTGTAGTCTCAGCTACTTGGGAGGCTGAGATGGGAGGATCATGGGAGCCCAGGGAGATGGAGGTTGCAATGAGCCAAGATTCTGCCATTGCACTCCAGGCTGGGTAAGAGAATGCAACTCTGCCTCAAAAACAAAAAAAGAAGGAAAGAAAAAGGAAAAGAAAAAAAGGCAACAAATTATCTGGAATTAAACTTCTGTATCCACTTCTGTATCTGAGAAACCTGCTTTGATCAATGTAATTCACTCCCCCTACTCTTAACTTTCCAAAGAAGACCTTACATGGGAATAAGATTTCAGATACCTTTATGGAGGTGATCTATTCATATCCTCATGGTACCACGTGAGGTCAGCATGATAGCCCACCTCTGGCGGAAAGATGCCTGTGCTGCTTTAAGGACCAGGCCACTGTTCCTGCCTAGCCTTTTCCACTGATGGGCGTTGAGATTGAGTACAGGCGGACCCACCTCCTTTCTGTCTGTCACGTTCCGCACAGGTTCCCGAGGAAATGAGCCGATGTCGTAATTCCTATACTGAACAAGAGCTGAAGCCCCTCACGCTGGAGGCACTCGGGCACCTGGGAAATGATGACTCAGCTGACTACCAACACTTCCTCCAGGACTGTGTGGATGGCCTGTTTAAAGAAGTCAAAGAGAAGTTTAAAGGCTGGGTCAGCTACTCCACTTCGGAGCAGGCTGAGCTGTCCTATAAGAAGGTAAGGCTTCACCCTGTTGTCGGCTAGTTCAGTCCAGGCGTCGAGGCTTGGGTCCATCAGAGACAACATGCTTTTGCCAACTAATCTCTCTGGGGATCTGTAGCCCACACCCTGCCTTGTAGAGCTGGGCACCCGGGTGAGTCAGATCCCCCTGGTGAGAGTGGAAACCGGGCAAAGGAAGAGTAATTTTCATCCCGTGTAACACTTGGGAGAGGATTTCAACTATTTCTAATGAAGTCCTTTGGCTCTGCAGAATCACACTAGACTTCCCTGGAATGTTTTGCTAATGGCATTGAGCTGTGGAACATCCTATGACACGCTTCGATTTTTCCATAATTTGGTCAGAAACCCTTTGCACTCTTCTCTGTTCTTACTGTTCTCTTGGCCCTTTAATGAGCAGGGATCGTTAGGGGGAAATTAATTCCAGTTAGGACTAGTAAACATCTTGAGGGCAGAGGCATCTCGTAAGGCTCAGCAGGATAGGTCCATCGGAGGTATATGTTGATGCTGCCTCTACCATCTTGAAAATACATAAACAATGGGAGTAGGCTGGGTGGCCTTGCAGGCTTTGGAAATGAGTGTAAATGATTGATTTTTTATTTTTTATTTTTTATTCGTTATTTTTTTTGAGATGGAGTCTTGCTCTGTCGCCCAAGCTGGAGTGCAGTGGCGCCATACCGGCTCACTGCAACCTCTGCCTCCCGGGTTCAAGCAATTCTCCTGCCTCAGCCTCCCAAGTAGCTGGGACTGCAGGCACCCGCCCCCACCACCATGCCTGGCTAATTTTTGTATTTTTAGTAGAAAAGATGGGGTTTCACCATATTGGCCAGGCTGCTCTCGAACTCCTGACCTTGTGATCTGCCCATTTTCGCCTCCCAAAGTGCTGGGATTATAGGCGTGAACCACCACGCCCGGCCAGTGACTGATATTTCTTTATTGCATGCACCCTGATACAGGTCCCAGAAAAACAAAACAAATGTCATAGTTTGTTTTGTTTTGTTTTGAGATGGAGTTTCATTCTTATCACCCAGGATGGAGTGCAGTGGTGTGATCTCGGCTCACTGCAAAATCTACCTCCTAGGTTCAAGTGATTCTCCTTCCTCAGCCTCCCGAGTACTTGTGTTTACAGGTGTCTGCCACCATGCCTGGCTAATTTTCGTATTTATAGTAGAGACAGGGTTACACCATGTTGGCCAGGCTGTTCTTGAACTCCTGACCTCAGATGATCTACCCACCTCAGCCTCCCAAAGTGCTGGGATTATAGAAATAAGCCACAGCACCCAGCCCAAATGTCATAATTTTGACCAGAGTTGACAACAGCTTTTGTTCACTTTCTGGCTTGCTCTTAAAGCCTAGGGATAGCAGCCTATTTAAGTCATAGATTTATTAGCCCTCCAATATTTATATATTGATTATATTGTTTATATGATTTATATAATCAATTAACATTGATTATATGTGACTAAAATTGTTAGTCTAACTAACAATTTGACTTCAAAAACTAGGTGTGTACGGATTGCCTTGGCACTGAGAAATATATCCTCTTTCCAGGTGAGCGAAGGACCCCCTCTGAGGCTTTGGAGGTCAACCATTGAAGTCCCTGCTGTGCCAGAGGAAATCTTAAAGCGCCTACTTAAAGAACAGCACCTCTGGGATGTAGACCTGTTGGATTCAAAAGTGATTGAAATTCTGGACAGCCAAACTGAAATTTACCAGTATGTCCAAAACAGTATGGCACCTCATCCTGCTCGAGACTACGTTGTTTTAAGGTGAGCACTTCCAAATTGTTTTTTTGTGACAAGGATGACTCCATATATGAACCAAGCCTATATGTCACTGATCTTACAAGATGGTATAATTATTTAAAGTAGAGGCCAGGCATATGATGGCTCACACCTGTAATCCCAGCACTTTGGGAGGCCAAGACAGTAGGATCACTTGAGGCCAGGAGTTCAAGACCAGCCCGGGCAATATAGCAAGACCCTATCTCCGCAAAAAATTTTTAAAAATTAGCTAGATGTTGTGGTGCATGCCTGTAGTCTTAGCTACTCGGGAGGCTGAGGCAGGAGGATCTCTTGAGCCAGGAATTTTTTTTTGTTTTTTTTTTGTTTTTTTTTTGAGACGGAGTCTCGCTCTGTCGCCCAGGCTGGAGTGCAGTGGCGTGATCTCGGCTCACTGCAAGCTCCGCCTCCTGGGTTTACACCATTCTCCTGCCTCAGCCTCCTGAGTAGCTGGGACTACAGGCGCCCACCACTGCGCCCGGCTAATTTTTTGTATTTTTAGTAGAGACGGGGTTTCACCGTGGTCTCGATCTCCTGACCTTGTGATCCGCCCGCCTCGGCCTCCCAAAGTGCTGGGATTACAGGCGTGAGCCACCGCGCCCGGCCGAGCCAGGAATTTGAGGCTGCAGTGAGCTGTGAGTATGCCACTGTACTGCAGCCTGGGCAACAGAGCAAGACTTTGTTTCTTTTTTTTTTTTTTTTTTTTTGAGACGGAGTCTCGCTCTGTCGCCCAGACTGGAGTGCAGTGGCCAGATCTCAGCTCATTGCAAGCTCCACCTCCCGGGTTTACGCTATTCTCCTGCCTCAGCCTCCCGAGTAGCTGGGACTACAGGCACCAGCCACCTCGCCCGGCTAGTTTTTTGTATTTTTTAGTAGAGACGGGGTTTCACCGTGTTAGCCAGGATGGTCTCGATCTCCTGACCTCGTGATCCTCCCGTCTCGGCCTCCCAAAGTGCTGGGATTACAGGCTTGAGCCACCGCGCCCGGCTAAGACTTTGTTTCTAAATAAACAGAACAAAACATATGCCTCCAGAAAAGTAGTGAACACCTTCAAATGTGGAAAACAGATCTACATTTATTCTAGCAATGTGTTCCTCACTGAGAATGGCTTGAACTCCTTGGTAACTGAGCTCGGAAAGAGAGGCGCCTTCCAATGAATATGCTCATTGGTAGCAGATTTTTGCCCCTTTTAGGATAGATTTTCTTGTCAGAAACAGCTAGTGAATGAATAAGCCAGGAAATAACATTTGAGTCCCAAGGGAGATGTGGTTAAGGCTGATTTATGTGTAATTCATAAATTCTCTTGAGATATTACTGAAAGAAGAATTCCAAAAATCTTTGAGGAAATGTCATGTTGGAAGTCCAGACCTTTTCAAACAGCCAGTGCTCCTTTAGGTGTCTGTGTTCCAAGACATTTGTGAAATAGAAAAAATTGTTTTAAGCTACACTTCAAATTGGCTCTTTTTTCAAAGAGGAGGCTGTCTGAGCATATAAACCCTCTGTAACAGCGACTCTGTACAGAGTTCCTCATTCGGGAGTCCTTGTATAGTGTCTTCGTGCATATAATACTAATACTGCTCTAACAGAATGTCACAGACCGGGCAATTTATAATGAACAGATATTTATTTGGCTCTTGGTTCTAAAGGCTGGGAAGTCCAAGATCAAGGAGTTGCATCTGGTTGTTTGTTTGTTGTTTGTTTGTTTGATTTGGGGACATGGTTTCATTCTGTCACCCATGCCAGGGTACAGTGGCAAGCTCATGGCTCACTGAAGCCTTCACCTCCCAGGCTCAAGCAATCCTCCCCCCTCAGCCTCCCCAGTAGTTGGTACTACAGGCATGTGCCACCATGCCTGGCTAACTTGTTGATTGTTTCTGGTGGTAACATGGTTTCACCATATTGTCCAGGCTGGTCTCAAACTCCTGGGCTCAAGCGATCCTCCTACCTCAACCTCCCAAAGTGCCAGGATTTCAGGCATGAACCACCATGCCCAGCCTAGTGAGGGTCTTCTTACTGTGTCCTCCCAGAGTGGAAGGGCAAAGAGAGGGCAAGGGAGAGCAAAAGAGAAAATGTGCAGCTTTAAGCCATTTTTATTTATATATTTATTTATTTTGAGATAGAGGGTCTCACTTTGTTGCCCAAGTTTGAGTGCAGTGGCATGATTACAGCTTAAGCAATCCTACCATCTCAGACCCCCAAGTAGCTGGGATTACAGGAGCACACCACCATGCCTGGCTAATATTTTTTATTTTTAGTAGAGATGAGGTCTCACTATGTTGCCCAGGCTGGTCTTGAACTCCTGATCTCAAGCAATCCTCCCTCCCCAGCTTCCCAAAGTGCTGGGATTAAAGGCGTGAGCCACGGAACCCAGCCTCAAGCTCTTATAATTGCCATTAATCCAGCTCCCATTAGGCCCCACCTCCCAACACTGTTGTATTGGGGATTCAGTTTCTAGCACATGCTTTTTGGGGAACACATGTACACCATAGCAAGTAGCTTAGAGGATGCCATTTATCTAGGCCTGGGCCACACAGCACAGCCACTGAGCCTGACCCATCACCCCACTGCAAATAGGGAAGAGTGAAGCATGATTTTAAACTTGGCTTCTATGAAATTGCATCATTTCCGCCTCTGGTTTTGTCTCTACAGAACCTGGAGGACTAATTTACCCAAAGGAGCCTGTGCCCTTTTACTGACCTCCGTGGATCACGATCGGGCTCCTGTGGTGGGTGTGAGGGTTAATGTACTCTTGTCCAGGTATTTGATTGAACCCTGTGGGCCAGGAAAATCCAAGCTCACCTACATGTGCAGAGCTGACTTAAGGTATGTTCTGATTCTGATTTTTTTAATACGGTGAGGGTCATGAAGGAAATTCAGACTTTTTGTTTAATGCAAAGAATGCCCTAAATGAACACATCATTGTTTCCTGGTGACTTCATGAAGAGTGGTGTTTATACAGTAGCATTTCATGTTTGTTGGTCTTCCAGCGACCGCTTCCTAATTTGGATCCCTTAGAAAATGTAGTTCTAAAGCAAAGCAAATACGGTAGCTTGGCCATGAATTCAAAGCCACAGGAAGTGATAGATTTTATGCATTTGAACTAGCAAACAGACGTTTGTCATTTTATTTCCATGCTTTCTAACTTAAATGATTCATCTGCTTTTCTTTCTTTTCTCTGATAGGGGCCACATGCCAGAGTGGTACACAAAATCTTTTGGACATTTGTGTGCAGCTGAAGTTGTAAAGATCCGGGATTCCTTCAGTAACCAGAACACTGAAACCAAAGACACCAAATCTAGGTGATCACTGAAGCAAAGCAACCGCTTCCACCACCAGGGTGTTTGTTTCTAGAACCTTTGCCAGTCCTTGAAGAATGGGTTCTGTGTCTAATCCTGAAACAAAGAAAACTACGTGCTGGAGTGTAGGAATTGACTATAGCAATTTGATACATTTTTAAAGCTGCTTCCTGTTTGTTGAGGGTCTGTATTCATAGACCTTGACTGGAATATGTAAGACTGTGCAAAAAAAATGTATTTGTATTCTTATTCAAATTGCTTCTGAGAAGCAAAACTCTTTAGATACATTATGGAAGATAATGAAGATACTTCATTCTCTCGTGATATCGGTGTATGCGTACCTGTGTCGCTTTATTTGCAGTGTGCTGAGGGACTGGTGTATCCACTGGAATAGCTGGTACTCTTTGACGTGTTTTCTCACCAAGATGAGCAAAGAAAGGTTTGCACAGAGGAGTGTGAATGTGTGTTTGTTGCTGGCTGAATGGCAATAGATGTCTAAGATGGATTCAGTGTCTGGCACACTGAGACACCTCCAAGAAGGAGATTGATGCGTCAGGTTCAGTTTAACCTGGAATATCTGACTACCCGTGAATCCACCCAGAAAGGGGACCCGACACCCTTGTCCGTTTATGCTTTGTTGTTTTTTTTTTCCAAGTTACTAAGCGTATTCCTTCTCCACCAACCTCTTTTGTACTTTGATTGAATATAGATTGGCTCTGACACCCATTTCAAATGCAGTTTCTTTGTAGACCTGATTGCAAATAGTGATGTAGTTTTAACCAGTATGGATTAGTTCAGGGATGAACTGCTCCCTCCGGCCTTACTGGCTGTGATCCACAGGGTTTTGTTTTGTTTAAGTTGAGATGTAAAAACTGAACGTGATAACACTTACTCTTAAATCAAGCATCAAAACGTTTTCCCTGTTAGAATTCTTTGCATTTTTGTGTTTGTAACAGAAACGCTTTAGGACACTATGTTTGGGAATATAGGAAACTGTGTGGCCCAAGGAAATCCCTGTAAATTTAACCCGCCTAGGAAAGGCTTTTTCCCCCGCCTTTGGTTGTTAACGGCATTCCCGAAAGCCACATGTGTTTATTAATTGGGTTTGTTCTTATCAATAGGTTTTCTGGTTTTATGACCTTTTGTCTTATTTTATTTTTCCTACATTTCTTTCTTTTTTTTCCTTTAGAATGCCCTTGAAATATATTTAAGTGGTAATGAAAAATAGGAATCATAGTAAAAAACAACAAGAAAACCAACTCAAACCAGTGAAGTTTTTTAGAAGGGTGGTCTTTATTCAGGTTTTACTGGAATGGTAAGGATTGACTCAAGAGACAGTATTAGTAAATTTATTTTGTATGGATCAAAAGTGAATAATGTATGAATGAGAGTTGTAAGAAGGATTTTTATTTTGTTATAATGTAGTTACCATTTTCAGTGTTATTTCAAAGGTTCTTTGAAGAATTTCGGGGCAGGGGGTCAGATTAGAGTTTTAAAATTTGAGTATTTTGGATATCAGTGTTCCTCATGAAGATATACTTGGATATTCAATTTTGATGGCTTCCAGATTTGTAAGATTGTATGTTGTATATACCATTCTATTAAGAAACATGTCCACTGTGCTTTCAAACATAGATAAAGCATGATAAAGATTATTATTTAAGATATACTTGTATTTATACCTCAGATATTCTTTTGGGTTTTGTACCTCAAGGCTTTTTTCTCCTTATTGTAAATACACTTTACGTGAATACAGTCTAAGTGAAGAAAATAAATAAAAGGAAGAGGTTTATAACTTGCTCTATATCTGTACAGAATATAATCAATAAGTGCACTATTAAATGTTTAAAGTAAGGGAAACGTCTGGGCTGCCTTCCTTAATATTGCATCTCACTCCCACCCTTAAAACCACACATTGCAAAGCATAGCATTTTAGCATCAGCTACAATCAAAAGAGCGATTTGCTGAAGGAAAAATCGGACTGCAAATCATTCCAAGGCCAAACTGCAACTGAGCCACCCACTCCCAACAGGAAACCCTGGTGAAGGTTCAGGAAGCACGGAGATTCTCTCCAAACAAAGGTCCAGTTAGGAAACAACGCTGAGAGGATGACAAGAACGTGCAACAGCAGAAAGATGCTCGCAAGCAGAGTCAGGCTCGCCGACGAATGCCACAAAAGGTCTCTTTCCCACTATTTAATTTGACAAGAGAAAAATTTGAAGGATATGAACATTTTCAAGAACTCTGCTGAGATCAATTAGAGCGCCATCACAACTTATTTGTGTGACTAATTGTCTAGATTGTAAGCTCTTTGAGGGCAGGGCTCGTCTCCTACACATCTTTATAATCCCCTGCAGCAGCTTTCAGTATTTTGTACTTGTAGGCACCTAATAAATTTATTATTTGCTAAACTGAGCTGATTGGATTAGCTTGTTATTGCAAAGGGAAGAGCATCTAGGATCCCGATCATCTTAAAGCCTCCCTTTCATTCATTGCTGATTTTCAGATCACAGAGACTGGAAATTGTCCAACTTCATGGGATCTTAAGTTTTAAACTGAAAAAGACAAATTATTTAACCTGATGGAGTCTTACATTTAAACTGATGAAGGTGACATGGATCATATAGATACTATGGCTACTGATTTTAAACAGGTTGTGATGGCATTTTAACAAATCACATGTCTCACAATGTGATGTCTATCTTAGAAGACGTTGTATTTCAACAAATATTTACTTTGGGCATAGGAAAAGGTCGGGGGTGGGGGGACCCTAACCTTATCATAATTTGTTTTGTGGTTTGTTTGTTTTTGAGACAGCGTCTCACTCTGTTGCCCAGGCTGGAGTGCAGTGGTGTGATCAAGGCTCACTGCAGCCTTGACCTCTTCGGCTCAAGCAATCCTCCCAACTCAGCTTCTCAAATAGCTGGGACTGCAGGCGCATACCACCACACCTAGCTAATTATTGTATTTTTTGTAGCAACGGGGTTTCACCATGTTGCCCAAGCTGGTCTCAAACTCCTGGACTCAAGCGATCCCCCATCTCGGCCTCCCAAAGTCCTGGGATTACAGACATTAGCCACCATGTGCAGCCTTCCCCTTATCATTTTTTAAAGGAAACACACACACATCAGGGAGGTTTTTTTACTTGGCTCTTCAGACCTGGTTTGTTCAGAGCTGTATAAAATAAAGATCAAAATGTCTTAGGCCTGAATACCTAATACTTTAGTTATTTGGAGAGATTGGGAATCATTGGTTCCCAATAGTTTACAAGGTTACCAAGGTGGGAGTAGCCACCCTCACAAGCCCCCACTGTGGGTTTAGATTGCTCTTGCCACACCACCTACTATGTGCTTAATGCATTTTGTCAGTTTTTCACTAGCTATGTACCCCGCACTGGAGATCAAGCTGTGAGCAAGGTCGGCATCACCCTGCCCTTGCAGAATTAAAATCTGCAGAATTAAAATCTTTAAAATCTACAGATTTTAAAATAGAAATGTCAGTGCCACGTGGTGAGCACTAGAACGGGTTCCTACGCACTCAGGAGGAGAAGCGAAGGACTTAACAAAGCTCAAGGTAATTGTTTTACACACTCCAAGCATCCTATCTACCAATTGAATGGAAGAAGTTGGGCAAATCTAACCACATTACATGATTCTTTAAGAAGTTTGTTTTTCAGGGCTGTGGAGACAACTGAAATTTTTGAAAAGTAAGATCTAAAGAAAAATGAAGGAAGACAATCCGATATAGGTACTTTCCAACACCACTAGACAGGGGAGTGCAGAAAGCGGGGGGTGATAGGGATGTGGGGGATTTTACAGCTGCATTCATGTGTCTTTACAGCACTTTATCCTCTTTTCATATGCTTACTTAAGCCTCACATGCACCCCGTGAAGCCTATGTGTCCTTACCATTCTATGGTCAGGATATGACTTAGAGCAGGTGTCCCCAACCCCCAGACTACAGACAGGTACCTGTCCCTGGCCTGTTAGGCCACACAGCAGGAGGCGAGCAACAGGCCAGTTAGCGTTACTTCCTGCCTGAGCTCCACCTCCTGTGGGATGGGCAGCATTAGAATCTCATAGGAGCATGAACCCCATTGTGAACTGCACATGCAAGGGATCCAGGCTCCACACTCCCTGGGATCTGATGATCTGAGGTGGAACAGTTTCATCCCAAAATCATTCCCCAACCTCTTCCGCGGAAAAATGGTCTTCCACGAAACCGGCGCCTGGTGCCAAAAAGTTTGGCGAGCACTGGCTTCAACAGTTAGTGACTCATTAAAGCCCCCAGACCCAGAAGAACGAGAACTGTGATTCGAGCTCACATCCACGTTCCTCACACCATCTGCCCTTTGCTGATCGCTCCCTAATCTAGAGGCAATTTCTCAATCGCTCCCTAATCTAGAGGCAATTTCTCAGCATACCAATCCACCATGGCTGCAGGATTAGAATCAGGAAGAACTAGGAACATGAAAGTCCACAACAAAATAGCTTCTGTGAATGGAAAATAGAAACTTGGGACACCAATTCACTCTGCCAAAAGAAAACAATTAAGCTGAGAGCTGATCATGCAAGAAACTGCCTTTTTTTTGTTGTTCCTAAGCAGATACCTACAGATAAAAGGTTAAATATCTGTGGAGATAACTACTCTATAATCACATTACCTTATGTAAAGTGCCCATTTACTGAGCACCAGACAAAGGTATAATTGACTATTCCCCTACCTGCTCTTTAAAAAAAAAAAAAAAAAAAAAAAGACAAAGTCCCACTTTGTCACCCAGGATGGAGTGCAATGGCACGATCTTGGCTCACTGCAACCTCCACCTTCCGGGTTCCAGAGATTCTCCTGCCTCAGCCTCCTGAGTAGCTGGGACTACAGGCACATGCCACCATGCCCGGCTAATTTTTGTATTTTTACTAGAGACGGGATTTCACCATGTTGGCCAGGCTGATCTCGAACTCCTGACTTCAAGTGATCCACCCGCTTCGACCTCCCAACTGCTGAGATTACAGGCATGCGCCACGATGCCCAGCCCCCTACCTGCTCCTTTTCTCTTGCAGCTGGTGGATTTAGTAATACCCTCCCTCTTTCCCCCTCCAACCAGCTTTTCCCCTTTAAATACTGAAGCCTCAAAATCATCTTTGTAGAAATTCACAGACCCATCTTCCAGGCATTGTCCTTAACCTTGGCAAAATAAACATCTACATTGATTGAGACCCGTCTCAGATACTTATTGGTTTATGCCACGTTAGTCAGAGTCCCAAGGAAATTCTGTCACCCTATTACTGAGATGACAGGAGAATTTAAATCGGTGAAGATAAGTAGGAGGAGAAAGTTTCATTTCAGGTTGATGGTTGAAAGAATTTGTAGTCCTGTCTAGCAAATCAAATGTATGATTTGAAATGTACAGACTCCGCTTTTCCTCCTTGTGACACATAGGACCTGATTCTCCCCTTGCGCAAGAACAGAACAGTTAATGACAAATGTGGTCTGATCACAGCCCACCCATTCCCTCTTATCATGCATTTCTTAGTGGGCACACAAGAACATCACTGACAGGCTTCTTAACTTGCAACCCGGGACTAGAATACCAGTCTTGTGACTCTTTTCTGCAACACTCCATAACGCGCTCCCCACCACACAAGAATATCAGGAAGTGCTACGGGGATATTTGTGAAGGTGCTTTGAAAAGCAAGGGTTATTCAGCTGTAAGGGAGCACTCAGGAAAGCCAAGTGGAACCCAGCCCAGCTGCTTTCCCTCCCCTGCCCGTTGAGGCATACATTAATGACTCTAAAGCAGAAATCCCAAACAATGAGATCATGGCATGCATGTCATCTTGGTGTTCCATCAGGATGCAATTTGCCTAAGGAATTTAAATCCCATTTGCCTAAGGAATGCAAATTATAACAAATCTTAAAAAGCCTGTGGCAGGAAAAGCTCAGGTAGGTCTGCACAGTTGCAATGAGTTTGGGCCCATTCTCTAGGGGATGGTGAGACTTTTGCAGGCAGGGAGTTTGCTAAATCATGTTGGTAGCTGTAGCCCAAAGTAATTATCTTGGCTGTATATACACAGCTCCCATGAGAACAGCTGGCTTGTCTGTGCGGACTCAAGGCTGTGTTGACACCTATAGTAATAAACACGTTTCTGTACAAAATTTTCAACCATTGAATTTTTTTTTAAAGGGGAGGGGAGTTCAAGGCTAAAAGTGTTACAACTCATAAGGGCTTCTCATTTCCTTTTCTCTTTCTCCTTTTTTTTTTTTTTTTTTTTTTTTTTGAGATGGAGTCTCACTCACTCTGTCACCTAGGCTGTATTGCGGGGCGTGAACTCAGCTCACTGTAACCTCCTTCTGGGTTCAAGAGATTCTCCTGCCTCAACCTCCCAAGTAGCTGGGATTACATGTGTGCACCACCATACCCGGCTAATTTTTGCATTTTCAGTAGAGATGAAGTTTCACCGTGTTGGTCAGGCTGGTCTCAAAGTCTTGACCTCATGTGATCCGCCCACCTTAGCCTCCCAAAGTGCTGGGATTACAGGCGTGAGCCACCGTGCCCAGCCTTTTTCCCATTAAGATACAACACGGTGGCCGGGAGCAGTGGGTCACGCCTATAATCCCAGCTCTCTAGGAGGCCGAGGCAGACAGATCACAAGGTCAAGAGACCGAGACCATCCTGGCCAACATGGTGAAACCCCCGTCTCTACTAAAAACACAAAAATTAGCTGGGCGTGGTGGTGGGCTTCTGTAGTCCCAGCTGCTCGGCAGGCTGAAGCAGGAGAATCACTTGGACCTGGGAAGGTGGAGGTTGCAGTGAGCCAAGATCATGCCACTGCACTCCAGCTAATGGTGACAGAGTGAGATTCTGTCTCAAAATAAATAAATACATACATACATACATACATACATACAAAACACTGCAGAAAGGAAAAACCTTACTCTTCTTATGACTCTGAGAATGGCACTCACCAACCATGCTAAGTGATGTGTTTCTGCAAAAACAGTCTGATTTACAAGGAGGTCATTTCAAAAGCTTTTGGGATTACAGGCACTTTTAAAACACAAATGTGTTAGGCCCAAGTCTGAATGGACATGCCGTGAGCTACCATTTATTATAATATTATAATGCACCGGGTAAGAGAATATGTGCTTTATATACAGTTAATACCTCATTTCAATTTCATAGTACCAGGTATGGTGGCTCACACCTTGTAATCCCAGCACTCTGGGAGGCTGAGGCAGGTGGATGGTTCTAGAGCAGGAGTTTGAGACCAGCCTGGGCAACATGGCAAAAACCCATCTCTACAAAAAGTACAAAAAATTAGCTGGGCATGGTGGCCCGCCTGTAGTCCCAGCTACTCTGGAGGCCGAAGTTGGAGGATTGCTGGAGCCCAAAAAGTGGAGGCTGCAGTGATCATGCCACTGCATTCCAGCCTGGGTGACAAAGTGAGACCCTGTCTCAAAAAAATAATAAATAAGTAAATTTCATAGCAGCCTTTTGAGGGAGAGAACTTATTAGCCTCATTTTACAGATGGAAAAGTTTAAAGAGATAGGAAAGCTTAAAGAAATATAGTAGCACATAATATTTACAAATGGACTCAATAAATTTTAGGGCAGTACTTAGAACATTCTGCCATGCTGGAGATATTCCTTATCTGCCCTGTCTAATATGGTGGTCGCTAGCACATGTGGCTGCAGCTAGTGTAACTGAGGAGTTGAATGCTTAATTTTATTTAATCTTTTATTAATTTAAACTTAAATAGCTTCATGTGGCTAATGGCTACTGTATTTGTATAATGCAGATGCTATTTCAAAGATCTAAGAATATTTCCAAGCAATCTAAACCCTATCGCTCTCTTGGCCTATATAATAAAGCTCTTAAGAAATAGGATGGGTGTGGTAGCTCACGCCTGTATCCCAACACATTGGGAGATGGAGGAAGGAGGATCACTTAAGCCTAAGAGATCGAGACCAGCCTGGGCAACATAGGGAGATCCCATCTCTACGGCAAAAAAAATAAAAATTAGCTGGGCATGGTGGTTCACATCTGTAGTCCCATCTACTTGGGAGGCTGAGGTGGGATGATCACTTAAGCCCAGGAGTTTGAGGCTGCAATGAGCTAGGATCCCACCATTGCACTTTGGCCTGGGCAACAAGTAAGACTCCATCTCAAAAAAAAGAAAAGAAAAAGAAGAAAGAAAGAGAGCGGAGATGAGGAAAGAAGGAAGGAAGGAAGGAAGGCGGGCGGGAGGGAAGGAAGGAAAGAAGGAAGGAAGGAAGGAAGGAAGGAAGGAAGGAAGGAAGGAAGGAAGGAAGGAAGGAAATGAAGACAGACGAAAGACAGAAGAAAGAATGAGAGAGAGAGAGAGAGAAAGAAAGAAAAAGAAAGAAAGAAAGAAAGAAAGAAAGAAAGAAAGAAAGAAAGAAAGAAAGAAAGAAAGAAAGAAAGAAAGAAAGGAAGGAAGGAAGGAAGGAAGGAAGGAAGGAAGGAAGGAAGGAAGGAAGGAAGGAAGGAAGGAAGAAAGAGAAAGAGAAAGAAAGAAAGAGAGAGAGAAAGAAAGAAAAAAGAGAAAGAGAAAGAAAATAAAAGGAATGAACGGAAATACAGTAATATTTGTAAAAACCTAACTGACCATATTTCAGGTCAGATAACATCAACTCACCATTCTGCCTGCCACAAGACTAAAACGGCATCTCTACCACCTATGGCCAGCCTCCACATTTCTCAAGCCAGAGTTGGATAACCTCTTTTGTTTGCTGCTAGGGAATCTACACATCTCCAGACTAGAGATAAAGATGCAGCTGATCCGAAAAGAATGCCTAATAATTCAGACTATTCTTGGCTCGCTGCAACTCTCACAGACATTGCTGTTCCAGCAACCACAGCTGTCATTTTGTGGTCTGTTCCTGTCTGTTCCTGTTATTTTGTGTGTCTGTTCCCTTGTCTCTGGTATCGTGGCTTCTTTTCATGTTGGTAAGACTGGCCATCCAACAGCAGCATTCAGAGCCCAGAGTCAGCTTTGATGGAAGGAGTCCCTGATCCAGGTTTGATAAGAGAGGTCTGCACCCAAAAGTCAGCAGTAACAATTCTGAGACAAAGACGCATCTTCCTTAGTGGTTTCTAGACTTTCGCCTCCAAAGGATCTTTGTTATATTCCTTAACCTGCTCCACCTTTTCCACAGTTTTCAAATATTTCTCATATTACACAGTATAATTGTTCGAGGAAGTAATGTATTCATTTTCTTATTTTCAGTATATTCATGTATTATTTATAACTGTTAATCAAGGCTAGAAGCCTCTCAGAAAGAAGTGTGAAATAACTATTATTGGCACACAATTTGAGTGTTCTCCGTGAAAAGCAGTTTTCTAAGGTTTTTAAAACTGAAGGCTGTGGGATCTTAAAATGAAAACAATTGAATTAATGGATGTAGTAGGATTGTTATCAAAAGCTGGAAAGGGTAGTGGGGAAAAGTGTATATGGTTAACGAGTACAAAACAAAATAGTTAGAAGGAATGAATAAGACCTACTATTTGATAGTACAACCGGGTGACTATAATCAATAATAACATAACTGTGCATTTTAAAATAACCTAAAGAGTGTAAATAGATTCTCTGTAACACAAAGGATAAATGCTTGAGGGGACGGACACCACATTTGCTACGATGTGATTATTTTACATTGCATGTCTGCCTCAAAGCATCTCCTGTTCCGTAACTATATACACCTACTATGTACTCACAAAAATTAAACATTAAAAACTTTTTTTTTTTTAAATCTCAAGACTGTCCAAGGCCATTCACTTCAACAATCCCAAGTCTGCAGCACAGTGACAGTTCCTGGCTCTCTCCAGCACTCAGCACAGGAGGTGATTAATCAAGGAAATGGGGGATTTGACATCCCTCCCAGAGAAAACAGTTTTCCTTACTTCCGGGGCCAGCAGATAGGATGTATTTTTTTCAATAACAAAGATAAGCAGAGCTCTATTTTGTTGCAGTGTTTCAAAACGTAAACATATAAATAGATCATTAATATCATTCCAAGAAAGCAGGAAATTCGAAGTCACACAGTCTGTAATGATTATTAAAGCAAGAAGAAAATGCTGAAATATCTCAAAGAGCCAGAGACTATTTCACCCCAGGATGCAGAATACTGAAAATAGAATATGTTTCTGAACGACCTGTTGGAAAGGAAAGAAGATACTAAAATTCTGGAAGAAAGCAGATCTGGCCGGTAAGACAGGATGAGGGTAAAGCTCTTGGTTTGGTGGGGGTTTTGGGTTGCTTTTGGTTTTGTTTTAGCTAACCTAATCCCACAAACATTCTTGGATCAGATTAATATTTGCCACCACGGGCATATCCCATAACCCAGTGGCCTTCTACTCTGAGAGACCCAAGAGTTCCATCCCTTTTGCATGAATGACTTCAGTGGCTCATTCAGTCTAAGGTCAAGCTGCCTTTCAGAGGACCGGTGGGCATTTAAATTTCAGAACTGCAGTTTTTGGTGATTTTTGAACAGAGCCATTTCATGACATAGGAGACCTAACAGAATAAGAAAACCATTTCAAAGGCTAACTCCTTTTGTTTGCTTTCATTCACTTCCTAGTTTCCTCTGATTCTAAACCTGTTTAATCCCAAGAAAAGAACAAATAGAGATAAAATCAGGAAATATAAAAAACAGCATCCTCCAAATAAAACAAAACTCTCATTTAAGCAACAACAAAAAAAGGAAGAACCAGTGCAGTCCTGGAAGGAAGCAAACAAAAGAAGGACCAGGATAAGGTTTCTTTTTCTTTTTCTTTTTTTTTTTTTTTGACAGGTTTTGCCATGTTGGCCAGGCTGATCTTGAACTCTTGAGCTCAAAGAGATCCACCCACCTCAGCCTCTCAAAGTGTTGGGATTTATAGGCGTGAGCCACAGTGCATGGCCCAGGGCAAGGTTTCTCATGATCAAAATAGATGCGCAAAAATTCCTAAGTCTACATCACACCTCTGTGCTTGAAGATACCAAAAGAGCCAGCCGGACTCCCTTTCTTAGGCTGCCTGAGAGAATACGATTTATTTCAATTTTCACACGGACTCTAGGCCTTCTTTTCTCATCTTCCTAGTATTCAGGCTCTCATTACCTGGCCAATGTTCCTTCACACAAATGCCTTCTTTCTCTCCATGACTTTTTCTCTCTTGCTTCCTTCAAGCCAACTTTAGGACTCCAGGGCCCTCCTGGGGCCTCAAATCGTCGCTGCTCCCTGTGTCTTCCCTCTGTCCCTTCCTTGTTTTTCCTCTCTCTTCATCTTTCACACCTCCATATACCTTCCCTTCCTATCCCTGGATCCCTCAAGAAAAAAAAAAAAAAGATTTTTCGTTTCAGCGGAACACAGTGGCTCACGCTTGTAATCCCATCACTCTGGGAGGCTGAGGCCAAGGCTGGCAAATCACCTGAGGGCAGGAGCTCGAGACCAGCCTGGCCAACATGGTGAAACCCCGTCTCTACTAAAGGTATAAAAATTAGCCAGGCGTGGTGGCACGCACCTGTAATCCCAGCTGCCGAGGAGGTCAAGTCACGAAAATCACTTGAACCCGGGAGGTAGAGGTTGCAGTGAGCCAAGATCATGCCACTGCACTCCAGCCTGGGAGCCAGAACAAAGACTCTGTCTCAAAAAAAGAAAAAAATATTTTTAGTTTCTTGTAATTTCTTAGGCTCCCATTAATTTGCAAGTAAGAAAAATCACCTTATGTTTCTATTAATTTAAAAGTATTCATAATCCCAGCACCATGGGAGGCCAAGGTGGTTGGATCAGTTGAGCTCAGGAGTTCAAGACCAGCCTGGATAAAGATGGTGAAACCCCATCTCTACTAAAAATATAAAAATTAGCCAGGCTTAGTGGTGAGTACCTGTAGTCCCAGCTACTCAGGAGGCTGAGGCACGAGAATCACTTGAACCTGGGAGGCGGAGGTTGCAGGGAGCCGAGATTGCACCACTGCACTCCAGCCTGGGTGACAGAATGAGACTCATCTCAAAGTAAATAAATATACAAATAAATAAAAGTAGTCAGACTATCTCTGCTAGATAGGCTAAGGAATTATTTATCTTTTGTCCCATTTGCAAAGGGAGAACTGGCACGGTGCAATGTTTCATGTCTGTAATCCTAGTGCTTTTGGAGGCTGAGACAGGAGGATTGCTTGAGAAGAGGAGCTGGAGACCACCCTGGGCAACATAGTGAGATCCCTTCTCTACAAACTATTTTTTAAAAGTTAGACAGGAGTGGTGACATGCAGCTGTAATCCCAGCGACTCAGGAGGCTAAGGCAGGAGGATCACTTGAGCCTAGGAGTTTAAGGCTGTACTGAGCTATGACTGCGCCACTGCACTTCAGCCTGGGTGACAGAGCAAGATCCCATCTTTTAAGAAATGAAAATAAAATAAAACAAAAGTATTCAGACTATCTCTGCTAGATAGGCTGAGAAATTCTTTATCCTTTGCCTCCTTTAGGAAGAGAGAGCTATATGAAGTCATTACAAAGGGAATACTGCAGGAGGCAGTTGAGTGATAGAGAGCCAATGGGCCTCAATAAATTAGATGGATGAAGACACAGCTACAGGGTGGTGGTTAGAGAAAGTAGATTTGAGCAACATTTTCTTTATTATTATTATTATTATTATACTTTAAGTTCTAGGGTACATGTGCACAATGTGCAGGTTTGTTACATATGTATACATGTGCCGTGTTGGTGTGCTGCATCCATTAACTCGTCATTTACATTAGGTATATCTGCTAATGCTATCCCTCCCCACTGCCCCTTCCCCACAATAGGCCCCGGTGTGTGATGTTCCCCTTCCTGTGTCCAAGTGATCTCATTTGAGCAACACTTTCTTAAGTTCAGGAGCTCATATGCAGAATTTTGGAGACAAAGGATATTTGCCAATGGAGAGGGAAATAGCAAAGGTGCCATGAGGAAAGAAATACACAGAGCATCAAAGTCAGGGAACGTGCCTTCCTTTGGAACAGCAGGGAAAGACAGGGTAAGAAAGCTCTTCCTATGCAAGAGACTTGGGAGCCATGGAATCAAAGAATGTTGACTTGGATGGCACTTTCAAGATGGACAAATCTAAGCATCTAATTTTCTAGAAGTAGAAGCAGGCTCAGAGAGGCTGAGATTTTATTTATTTTTGTTATTGTGTTTTACTGTTTTTAGAGATGGGATCTGGCTATGCTGTCCAGGCTAGAATGCAGTGGTTGTTCACAGGCACAGTCAGAACACACTGCAGCCTAGAGCTCTTAGCCTCAAGCAATCCTCCCACCACAGCCTTCAGAGTAGCCGAGACTACAGGCAGGAGCCACCACACTGCCTTGCCCAAATAATTTTTTTTGGGTTTTTTGTTTTTGTTTTTGTTTTTTGTGTTTTTGAGATGAAGTCTTGCTCTCTTGCCCAGGCTGGAATGCAGTGGCACAATCCCAGCTCACTGCAACCTCCCCCCGCCGGGTTCAAGCAACTCTCCTGCCTCAGCCTCCTGGGTAGCTGGGATTACAGGCAGGCGCCACCTCACCCGGCTAATTTTTGTATTTTTAGTAGAGATGGGGTTTCGCCCTGTTAGCCAGGCTGGTCTCGAACTCCTGACCTCAGGTGATCCGCCCACCTCAGCCTTCCAAAGTGCTGGGATTACAGGTGTGAAACACCACGCCCAGACCTCTTGCCTGAAGGTTTTTAAATGACAGCAATAAATATGCTAGAAGTCAGGTTTGGATGACAGCAGTTATTCTGGAGGAACTTTAGGTTGGTTCCCCACTGCCCAGCAACATAGTAGATGAGCACTTCTGTTGTAGTCATTTCTTTCAGGGTTTACCTCCACCAAGGTGCCCTGGTCTGACTTTCATTCGAAACTCAGATTCTCCTAGGGCAGGGCCCTAGTTCCTACCAGCCATCCATGTGTCCTCTTTGTCTACTTTTACTCCCCTAAAGCTATGACTATCTATTGGGAGGCATGGATAATGTTCATTTCAGCAGGTAGGTCTGCACAATTCTAATTTTTCCATGCATTATCTTATTTAACCCTCACCACAAAAGAAACAATGAGATTGGAGGTCATATTATTCTGTGTTACAGATGGAGAAAGCAAAGTACAGCTAGGCTAAGTTTTCCAGGGTTCTCTGTGAAATTAATCACATAAAGACTTAGGAACAGCCCCTGGCACACGCTAAGCCCCAGTATCTGTTAGATATTATCTTTATTGTTTTACTAGAGGCCATGTCATGTAGCAGGTAGGACTCTGGAGCCAGATTCTCTGGGGTCAAACCACCATTTATACTAGCTGTGTGCTCTCAAGGAAATAGAGGTAATAAGAGTAGAGAAATTAGTACTCAGCCAGGCGCAGTGGCTCATCCCTCTAATCCCAGCACTTTGGGAGGCCAAGGTGGGCGGATCATGAGGTCAAGAGATCGAGACCATCTTGGCCAACATGGCGAAACCCTGTCTGTACTTAAAATACAAACAATTAGCTGGGTGTGGTGGCGGGCACCTGTAGTCCCAGCTACTCCGGAGGCTGAGAATGATTTGAACCCGGGAGGCAGAGATTGCAGTGAGCCAAGATTGCACCACTGCACTCCAGCCTGGCGACAGAGTGAGACTCCATCTAAAAAAAAAAAAAAAAAAAAGAAATTAGTACTCATGGTAACTAACACATGATGATCACTATGTATTATTATTTCTAAATGTGTTTCTTATTCTTTCTTAGTTTAAGCACATGCCTAAAACAAACTATACACACCCATAAGATTCATATGAATCAAGATTATTACTTGCGTGGCTCTCCCTGTGGGTCAAGCTTGCGTGGCTCTCCCTGTGGGTGAGGTGGGAAAGGCCGGACAGCTTCCTCTCCTTATGGAGTGTCGGGAATTTAGCAGCACTGGATTTCTAGATTTTTTACTGAGTTAGTCATTCAACAACGAGTATCCGCTATGAACCAACAGAGGAAAGCCACAGAAATGTAAGTCAACCCTCCCGACTTGAAGGCGCTGATAGCCTTTCCAAGGAGACAGAGAGAGAAATAATTTCAATGCCATGTGTTTTAGTGGAGACTCTACCCAGTGGCCCAGAAAAAGAGAGGATAGCTAAACCAGATGTTGAAGGATGATGGAGGAAGGGGCAGGAGGCATTCCAAGCAGGGGCAAGCTGGGGGCATAGGTAGCCTGAAGGAGTCTAGGCTGGCAACAAAGCAGGGAGGGTCCTGCGTGGCTGGAGGAGGCAGTTCTGGAGGCTCAGCAGGAGAAGCGCCTGCAGAAGTAGGCAGGGGAGATGGGAAGATTGAGAAGAGCCTTGCATACCATTCTAAGGAATTTGATTGTCATGGGCCAGGCAAACAGGAAGCTTTGAGAAGCTTTGAAGGAGGGAAGCATAGAGTTAGAGCTGTACTATGAACCCAGGACGATTAAAAATTTTAAAATTAAACTGCAAAGAGGGCGGGTACAGTGGCTCACTCCTGTAGTCCCAGCATTTTGGGAGGCCGAGGCAGGAGGATTACCTGAGGTCAGGAGTTCAAGACCAGCCTGGCCAACATAGTGAAACCCTATCTCCACTAAAATACAAAAATTAGCTGGGTGTAGTGGTGCATGGCTGGAATCCCGGCTACTCAAGAGGCTGAGGCAGGAAAATCGCTTGAACCTGGAAGGTGGAGGTTGCAATCAGCCAAGGTGGCGCCACTACACTCCAGCCTGGGCAACAGGGCAAGACTCCATCTCAAAAAACAGACAGACAAACAAATGAACAAACAACAAAAAAACTTCAATGAAAAAAAGTCAAACAAAAAAATTCAAGTTAAAATGAGGTCACACTGGATGGGGTAGGCTCTAAACCCAATCACTGGTCTCCATCTAAGAAGTGACACAGACGCATGGAGTCATAGGCATATGGAGAAGTCCATGTGATGAGGCAGCAGAGATTGGAAGGATGCGTCTGCAAACCAAGGAGCGCTCACAATTGCCAGCAACAACCAGCAGCTACAAGAGCAAGGAAGGATTCTCTCAGAGCCTTTGGAGGGAGAATGCTCAGGTGGCATCTCTTTTTTTGAGACGGGGCCTTGCTCTGGCTCTGTCGTCCAGGCTCAGGGCAGTGGTGCAATCTTGGCTCGCTGCAGCCTCCGCCTCCGGGGTTCAAACCATTCTCTTGCCCCAGCTTCCCAAATAGCTGGGATTACAGGTGACCGTCACCACGCCTGGCTAATTTTTGTATTTTTAGTACAGATGGGGTTTTGCCATGTTGGCCAAGTTGGTCTCCAACTCCTCACCTCAAGCGATCCGCCTGCCTTGGCCTCCCAAAGTGCCAGGATTACAGGTGTGAACCCCTAAGGCTGGGTGCAATGGCTCACTCCTGTAATCCCAGCATTTTGGGAGGCCACAGCCCAGCCCCAAGTGACATCTTAATTTTGGACTCTAGCCTCTAGACTGTGAGAATAAATTTTTATTGTTTTAAGTCCAACCACAAAGAATTGGATCTGAGTTTTTAAAAGAAAATTCTGGCCAAGTCACACTTGTGATCCCAGAGCTTTGGATGGCTGAGGCGTGCGGATTCTTTGAGGCCAGGAGTTCAAGATCCGGATAGGTAATCTAGTGAGACCCTATCTCTACAAAGAAAATTAGCAAGGAATGATGGCATACACCTACAAGTCCCAGCTGCTCCAGCTACTCAGGAGACTGAGGTAGGAAGTAGTTTGATCATGCCACTGTGCTCCAGCCTGAGCAGCGGAGTAAAATCCTGCCTCTAAAAAAATAAAGAAAATGGCCGGGCGCGGTGGCTCAAGCCTGTAATGCCAGCACTTTGGGAGGCCGAGACGGGCGGATCACGAGGTCAGGAGATCGAGACCATCCTGGCTAACATGGAGAAACTCCGTCTCTACTAAAAAATACAAAAAACTAGCCGGGTGAGGTGGCGGGCGCCTGTAGTCCCAGCTACTCGGGAGGCTGAGGCAGGAGAATGGCGTGAACCCGGGAGGCGGAGCTTGCAGTGAGCTGAGATCCGGCCACTGCACTCCAGCCTGGGCAACAGAGCAAGACTCCGTCTCAAAAAAAGAAAGAAAGAAAGAAAAAATAAATAAAGAAAATAAAAATAAAAGAAAAGCCTGCAAGGGGTGTGGAGGCTAGATTCACTGGAAAGGATTTAGGCAAGGAGAGCCTTACCTAATACCCACAAAAGATGGTAAGTGCCCAAACCGAGAGAGTGCTGTGGGGAAGAAACAGCAGGAGGTGAGGAACAGAGAGAATGAGGAGGGAGAATCCCTGGCATGCAGCAGCAGCCCTTTTACAATGAGAGATGGGAGATAAGCATTGCACTCCAGATCATAGCTGAAGCCCCCATGTGAAGCGGAATGCTGCTGTCTGAGATAAGCAGTGCCGGAGGAGAAACAGGTTTGAGATGAAGGAAAAGGGTGGTGAGTTAAAGTGGGAGTCTACTGAGGCTTCTGCAGGAGGTCTAAGTGGAGTTCTGACCCAGGCCATGGAAACAGGGCACACGAGTTCCTGGGAGCAGATGCCTGGCCAAGGCGAGGGTTTGGAAGAGTAAAGGGTAGCTGAAGCCCTGGACGATGCGGAGATGTCCTGGTCTAGGGGGAGAACAGAGAGGTCGCTACCAGGCTGCCTGGGACCAGAGTGCTAGCTATCTGCCTGGAAGTCACCTCATAAAAGATTCCAGGGTCACAAGACAGGGACATGAGTTTCTTGATAATTATCAGGAACCTAAGTTTGCTTGTTTTTTTCTTAGCTTGATGTTTTAGGTTCCCGAATTCCCTAGCTTATTGGAGACAATGAATGCCGTTTGGATCTCTTCCATGAAGAAGCTGGAGGCGTCCTGGAGAAGTGGAACGGCTCACGCTTGTAATCCCAGCACTTTGGGAGGCCACGGCCGGAGGATTGCTTGAGCCCAGGAGTTTATGACCAGGCGGGACAACAGAGCAAGGCCTTATCTCTATAGAAAATTTAAAAATTAACAGGGTATCGTGGTGCATGCCTGTAGCCCCAGCTACTTGGAAGGCTGAGGTGGGAGGATCACTTGAGTCCAGGAGTTTGAGCCTGCGGTGAGCTGTGATCACGCCATTGAACTCCAGCCTAGACAACAAAGGGAAACCCTGTCTTCAAAAAAGAAAAGAAAAAGAAAAACAAGAGAACAGAGAATGACTGGTGTCAACCAAATAACTTAATTCAATGGTGTAAGTGTTCTCGCTCCTAAATAGAAAGTCACAAATTATCCTAGGCTGTCTAATATTCAGGCACAGTCCCTGATAAGTGAAGTTAGAGTTGACCAGCGTGAAAGAGCTGGTTGCTTTCTTCAGTATCTTTAAAATACCAAAAACAAAAACAAGAAAGACAAGAGCAGGCTTGTGCAAATCTTGTCCTAGCACAAAAGGGCTGCGTGCAGTAATGAGAACATTTTGTCAATTTCATAAGGCACCGCATTCTACCTTGGGTATCCTATAATAGTCAAAAGCTTTGATTGGCAGTTATATGTGTTCTTTATAAACTCTGAGAAAGCAAATTAGATTGGTTTAGTCAATGCACTTTAATTGACAGATATCAATTTTCAAAACCTGAAGTTTCTAGAGATTAAAATACAAAACAAAATTAAATGTTATCCAGAGCGGGGACAAGTTTGGGACCCCACAACAAGAGCTCAGCCCTGACTCACTGTCCTTGTGAGTGAGTGCGGCATCACCAGAAGCCCTACCAGCATCCTCTGTGGTGAGAAGGAGTCCTGCCGGCTGAAACTTCCAAACACTTCTGTCAAAGAGGTGAGTGGAAAAATTTAAACCTCCCCAGCTAATTCCAAGGGACTCTTCAAGTGATGGTTCCTCTAAGAAACCCCCCAGGGTAGGGACTAAGTGTCCTTCCTCTGGGCTTGCTCTGTTTGGCTGCATTATTTTTTATTGTCTGGGTCTGCCTTTTGTTTTGTGTTACTTTGTTTTGGTTTGGGTCTGGGTCTGCTCCTAGACAATAGCCTCTTTGAAGGCAAACATTGCCTTCTTCCTCTCTCTGTCCCCAACACCCAGCATAGTACTTGGCATATTTCCAGGGCTCCAAAATCATATGGACCAGAAGACAATCTGCTTTACAATCAGACGTGCCTCTGAAGACAGAGGATGAAGAGAAAGCAGTGGGGAAGGAGGGCCACCCCATGGTCTGAGGCAACTTGAATAAGGAAACCTCTTTCCTGCCTTGAAGGGCCATCCTGCAGCACCCAGCAAACACAGACACCTACTACCTCCAAGGCTCTAGGGTGACACATGGCCTTTGGTGACTTGAAACCTCCATCTAGTTAGAAAACAAAATCCAGCAACCCATAGAATAAATATTTTTTTATTTCAATAGGTTTTGGGGGAGCAGGTGATGTTCAGTTATGTTCTGTGGTGGTGATTTCTGAGATTCTGTTGCACCCATCACCCAACCAGCATACAGTGTACCCAATCTGTAGTCTTTTGTCCCTCACCCTCTTCCCACCCTTTCACCTGATCCCCAAAGTACCTTGTATCATTCTTAAGACTTTGCATCCTCACAGCTTAGCTCCCACTTATGAGTGGAAACAAATGATGTTTGGTTTTCCATTCCTGAGTTACTTCACCTAGAATAATAGTCTCCAGTTCTATCCAGGTTGCTGCAAATGCTATTATTTCATGTTTTTATTTTTTTAATGGCTGGGTAGTATTCCATGATATATATACATCACTTTTTCTTTCTTTCTTTTTTTTTTTTTTGAGACAGAGTCTCGCTCTGTCACCCAGACTGGAGTGCAGTGGCACAATCTCGGCTCACTGCAAACTCCACGTCCCCAGTTCACGCCATTCTCCTGCCTCAGCCTCCCAAGTAGCTGGGATTACAGGCGCCCACCACCATGCCAGGCTAATTTTTGTATTTTTAGTAGAGACGGGGTTTCACCGTGTTAGTCAGGATGGTCTTGATCTCCTGACCTCGTGATCCACCTGCCTTGACCTCCCAAAGTGCTGGGATTATAGACGTGAGCCACTGCGCCCAGCCACATTTTCTTTATCCATTCATTCGTTGACGGCCATTTGAGTTGGTTCCATTATTTTTGCAATTGCAAATTGTGCTACTATAAACATGCGTGTGCCACTATCTTTTTCACATAATGATTTCTTTTCCTCTATGTAGATAGCCAGTAGTGGGATTGCTGGATGAAATGGTAGTTCTACTTTTAGTTCTTTAAGGAACCTCCACACTGTTTTCCATAGTGGTTGCACAAGTTTACATTCCTACTAGCCGTGTAAAAGCGTTCCCTTTTCACCGCATCCATGTCAACATCTATTATTTTTTGATTTTTTTATTACAGCCATACCACGAGAGTGAATCTTGAGAGGCCAACAAGTTCTTCCTTAATGAGAGATGCAGGAAGTGGAGAAGGAACTGGACTCTGAGTATCTTTCTTCTCCTTTTCTACTTAGACCCTGCGAGACAATTGATCTAAATACGCATTTTTCTCAGAGCTAAGTCTAGTGGGTCCTGGAGGAAATTTAAATTAGGACAGGTGTGGACAAAAATGTTTGCTGTCTCTTCTCCTTACTTTTACTTTTTTCTTTTTCCTCTTGGCAAAGGGCAAGAGGAAGATTCAACTCCAAATGCTCACGAAGTATATTTCTCCTTCATTGTAATTAAGGTTTCAGTCACCCATGCACTAGAACTGTATGTAATTGCATTCCTGGTCTCCTCTTCAAATTACTCCAGCAGTCTTCCTGGGGGACTCTGCTTTAGGTATGTCTTAGTAGGTGCAAGAACTGACTTCTCAAATCATTTATCTACTTACTTGACCAAGCTCTCCTCCTTTAAAAAATAACAAGTAACAGAGTCTTAAGATATTTATTTCACCCAGCGCTAACAGCTCACAAATAGAAATCCAGACTTTGAGGGGGTGATTTCAAAAGGTAACCTTTAATCTGTTTTAACTGTCAGCCATCAGTCTGTAAGAACAGGAAATGTGCTCTATGTAATTGAATCACCACCCTGTTTTCCATCCTCCATTTCTCTTCCCCGATAAAGGGCGTCTCCTCACACTCCCTTATCTTCACCTAATGCCTCACCTCTGAGAGAAGGAGCCAGGAGCAGTGGAGAGAATTAATTTGATTGCAACAATCTGGGGGAGAAAAGCATGCAAATGAGGTTGAAGGCAGGAGGTTTTACTTTTAGAATCCAGTTGCTATTCACACCTCCTTGTGCTTTTGTAAGTGCTTCCAAATGTCAACCTTCAGGGTCAAGGGAGGTGGCTGCATCTGGGTTCAAAAATGTGGTTTCACACTTGGATTCTCCAGTCTACTCCACAGGAGAATCTGGGGTTCCACCAAGCCAGGATGAGACCTCCAGACTTGACATACCCCTTCAAATGAATCCTGGGCGTGGATGTGCTCACAGTCTACTGTCTGGTCATTTTTAGCCTTATCTTTTAGCATGTGGTTGATCACAGGCATACCATGCTGCTGAGAAATCAGCAGAGGCTCCCTGCGGAGTGTCAGGATGGGAGGGAGAGAGGGGAGGATTGCGTTTCTTAGTAGATATACCCAATTCAGTAATTTGTTTTATGACACTTCTCAGGTGAAATCCACATCGTGAGACCAAAGACTAAGTAGGAACCTTAGCTCTCTGGGGTCACCCCAGGCTCTGACCCCCTGCACTGATTGTCACGGCCACACGGCAGAGCTTGAGAGTTTCCATTTCTGTGGAGGCTGAGCTCACAGTTCTGCAGCCTGTGCTTTTTGTAAGGTGGACGGGGAACAGCGTGATACTGCTGTTACCCAGTTAATATTCCACATGTGGCTATACTTTTGATATCACTAAGCATGGGGAGTTGAGAGTACCAGGATATGATTAATAGAAACATGAAGTGGAATCAGAATTCTTGGATTCTAGTGCTTTAAACTATCTGAACCTCTGTCTCCATGTCAGGAAAAAGGAAGGAGAAATGTCACCTAGACCAAGAGTCAGGTCAGCATAAAAGGGCTTCAGGCACACCAGTCTCCACAAGGGGCTTAGGAGACACATGCCTTTTTGTCCATACAAATGCGGGCATTGATGGAATTTTTTCATGGGGTGGTGGACGCGAGTTTTGAAAAACTTCCAGGATGAAATCACCTCTAGCCCTCTCTGGAGAATAAAGCTCTGACTTGTTCATGGGGTAGGGTGGACCCCAAACTGTTTCCTGAGAAATTCCTGGCTTTGCCTTCAGGTCCTCCCCGCCTTCCAACGCAACATAATAAGGTTTCAAGTCTACAGATCATTCTTCAAATAAGGACACAAAACAACGTCTCTCTAAGCCCTTGAACTGATGCCCACCAACTCTTATCCAAAAGCTGCGTGAGAGAAAGTTCCCTCGGAAGGACTATTTAAAAATTATTTAGTTCATTCTCTCTTCTTAATACTTTAGGATTTTTCTTTGGATACAGCTGGACATCAGTAAACCAAACACCTAGGTACTTAATACTTAGGTTCCGAACAAAACGACAGAGTTACATTTTCATCAGGGAAGCTCCAAGAGCCAGGGTAGAAAGCATGAAGCATTTGGTTTGGACCTGCTTAAGTTGTGGAGCTGGGGCACCTGCACCTCCTGTGTCTATTCTAAGAAACCTCACATCCAAGGCCAGATGCCGTGGCTCATGCTTTGGCCTTTGGGAGGTCAAAGTGGGTGGATCGCTGGAGCCCAGGAATTTGAGACCAGCCTGAGCAACATAATGAGACCATGTCTCAGCATAAAATACAAAAAAAAAAAAATTAGCCGGGCTTGGTGGTGCACACCTGTGGTCCCAGCTACTCGGGAGGCTGAGGTAGGAGAATGACTTGACTCCAGGAGGTGGAGGTTGCAGTGAGCCAAGAATGCACTACTGTACTCCAACTTGGGTGACAGAGTGAGACCCCGTCTCAAAAAAAAAAAAAAAAAAGAAAAGAAAAGAAAAGAAAAAACTTCTCATCCAAAAAGGCTTTTATTTGTAACAGCTTTAGAAAGCTTTCTCCCCCCTGAGTTTACTCTCATTACCGATTTTATCTTCCCTACCCTACCACCCTGCCCCCACCCTGGGATTTTTTTGAGATGGGAGTCTCAGAATCCAAATGGAAATGCAATAAAATAATTCCATGGCCCCTTGTGTGTCCTGCCTGCTTGTGCCACATTACTTTTCAGACCTTGTTGTCTATCCTGCTTGCCTCCCTCCTGAGTTTTGCATGTGCTTTGGTTTAAGTTGTCTCAAGTCCTTTTTGAAAATTAAGTCATCACAAGCAAATATTTTTGTATTGGTCTGTTCTCATGCTGCTAATAAAGACATACCCAAGATTGGGTAATTTAATAAAAGAAAGAGGTTTAATTGACTCACAGTTCAGCATGGCTGGGGAGGCCTCAGGAAACTTACAATCATGGTGGATGGGGAAGCAAACATGTCCTTCTTCACAGGACAGCAGCAAGGAGAAATGCAGAACGAAAGGGGTCCGAGGGAAATCCCCTTATAAAACCATCAGCTCTCCTGAGAACTTACACACTACCAGGAGAACAGCATGGAGGTCCCTCCCATGACACATGGGGATTATGGAAACTATAACACAATTCAAGATGAGATTTGGGTGGGGACACAGCCAAATCATATCATTGTTTAAAATACGTTTAGCAAAACACCTGCTTAAAATAATCAATTTCACATTATATACATGTTACAAAATCTCTCATGCACTCCATAAATTTGCACTAATAAAAACTTTTTAAAATTAAAACAATCAGTTCAAGAGACTGATGATCCAAGTAATAAATCGGCCAATCTGTTTTTGTCTTCTTTCCTTCCAACTATCCTTCCTCTAAATAACTTCAGTTCTCAATAACACTGATCAAGTAACAATGTTACGGTTTAAAGTAGTAACTCTAAAAGACTTACAACACTCAGCACAGAGTCATGCCAATTAGAGGGTATTGGATGAATGTTTGTGAATGAACAACAGAAAATCAGCGAAGAGCAGAAACTCGGTTTTGCTCTAGAGCTTGAAAATTCTTTCCACATTGATTACTTGAGTTTCTACCCCATAATTGAAGTTGTTTTGCTTTTCCTTATGAGCTCCCTCTGGTTTGGACATTGTTCGTTACTTCCAGTGCCTGTTTCATTCTCCTTGGAGGTTCGTGACTTCCAGTGCCTGTTTCATTCTCCGTGGAGGAAAGGTTGAACAATCTGGAGAGCAAGGGCTGGCAAACTTTTTTTTTAAAGGAGCGCAAGCAAATACTTTAGACTTTGTGATCTGTATAGTCTCTGCTGCAACTACAGCCAATCTTCATTATTCGTGGATTCTGTATTTCTGAATTCACCTACTCACTAAAATTTATTTGCAACCTCAAAATGAATACTCATGGTTCCTTTGCCCTCATTCCTGGAAAAACATGTCACCTGACACCCACGTTTCCAGCTGATGCTGAACAGGGCAATGTTGTGTCCTTTTGTTTCAACTCTTGCACTGTAAATAAGTCACCTGTTCAGGATCTACTTAGTCCCATGTGTTTTGCATTTTTGTGCTTTCTGTTAGTGATTTTGCATTTCAGTGATTCCCAAGTATAGTGCTGAGGTCCTGCCTAGAGTTCCTAGCACAAGAAGCTGTGAGGTGCCTCAAGGAGAAAACCCGTGTGTTGGATGAGCTTCATTCAGGCATGAGTTCTAGTGCTGTTTCCGTGAGTTTCATGTTAACAAGTCAGCAATATATATTAAACAAAGTCCCTTTAAACAGAAGCACATATAAAATATAATTACTTATTGATCAGTAGACAAAAATGTGACCAGAGGCCTACAGGAAACTAACCCTATATTTCCCCTAGGAGAAATAGTTCAGTATTCATTAATTCAGTATTAATGGTGACTTTATGGAACATAAATGCTGTGAATAACAAGAATAAATTGTATTCAATTCCCCAGATACCGTGTGAAAGCAGCCACAGACAATGGTTAAACAATGGGCCTATGTTCCCAATAAAATGTTATTTACGGACACTCAAACTTGAAATTCATGTAACTTGTATATGTAACAAAAGACTGTGCTTCTTTTGAGCTTTCCCCCAACCATTTAAAAATATAAAAGTAGTTTAAACCCACTGGCCATACACAAACTGGTGGTGGGCTGGATTTGATCCATGGGCTTCTGTTTGTCAGCTCCTGTTGTAAAACCTTGTTTTCAATGAATCTCACTGCTTTGGAGCCATATCATGGTCAATTTGGGAGATCCATGATCTTATTCCCCTGTGATATGGTTTGGCTCTGCGTCCCCACCTACATCTCATCACAAAGTGTAATCCCCATGTGTTGAGGGAGGTGATTGGATCATGAGTGCCGTTTTCCCCATGCTGTTCTCATGACAGTGAGTGAATTCTCATGAGATCTGATGGTTTTATAAGGGGCTCTTCCCTTTCTCTCGCCTGCCACCATGTAAGATGTGCCTGCTTCGCCTTCTACCATGATTGTAAGTTTCCTGAGGCCTATCTAGTCATGTGGAACTGTGAGTTAATTAAACCTCTTTCTCTTACAAATTACCCAGTCTTGAGTATTTCTTTATAGCAGTGTGAAAACGGACTAATACATTCTGGAAGTCTCTACCACTTCAGTGTCATCACTCTGATGGGGCCTAAGAACATTCATGATGTTTGGGTCTGTGTAACAGAAGGAAAGAGTACTGAAGTTGGACTCCAGATAGCTGGTTTTGAAAGCCAGGGGTCTCATTCTGTCACCCAGCTGGAGTGCAGTGGCATGATCATAGCTCACTACAGCCTCAGACTCCTGGGGTCTCAGCTTTCTGAGTAGCTGGGACTACATACACAGCTAATTTAAGTTTAAACAAACTGATCACACTTGGCTAATCTGTTTAAACTTTTTTTTTTTTTTTTTTTTGGTAGAGACAGGATCTCCCTATGTTGCCTAGGCTAGTCTTGAACCGGCCACAGGTGATCCTCCCACCTCAGCGTTCCAACGTGCTGAGATTACAGGTGTGAGGCACCTTGCAGGGCCAGGTATCACTTCTTAAATGTTTGACTTGAGGCAACTTTACTGAGCCTCCTACAGAAGACAGAGAAAGAAACCTGTGAATCTCCCAGGGCTATAATGCAGGTTAAACCACACAGCAAGAGTAGGCTTTGCAGATGGGACTCCTGATTGCGCCTTCGCCAGTCCCACCCCTTTCCAGTTAAGAAATTTGACCCCTGAGGTTCCTTGGAAATCATCCAACTCTCGTGGAAAGCAAGCAGATACTGACAAATCTCATCTTTCTCTACCCTTCTCAACATTTTCAGGGGTCAGGGATACCATGCAATGTCATCCGAAAAATGAGCAGGAAGATTTTTCCCTAAAAATTGTAGCCTTCATTTCCATCTACTCACAACATGTTTAGAGTACCAGGGAGGTGTCCTCAGATTGTCCCCACCCTTGTTTAGGCTCATGTCAGTCAGATCATTTTCAGGCTTGGGCAGAAACCTGCTGGTGAGAAACTGCTCAAGTGTCACTGCTTACAAAAGAGGGAAGAAAACAGAAAAGTCTGTTTATTTTTCTGACCTAAAAGATAACATTGCTTTGCCCTTTCCTTTTGTTTAAGGTTAGATCTGGAGCATTCCTTGAAAGTTGCCCAAGAAGAGATTCTCTCAGCCATTTTTTTCATAGTAATTTGTGCTTTGATTCAAAATGGATTACTTTCAGTAATAAGGAGGATCCATAATATAAGAAACAATGCTAATTTTCTCATCCGTGAAATTGAAACAATGACTCAGATCCCTGCCTATCTGATCACTTAAAGTGATCTGTAAACTATGTAGGAATTTTTTTAATTAATTAATTTATTTATTTATTTATTTATTTATTTATTTATTTATTTTTAGACAGAGTCTTGTCCTGTAGGCCTGGTTGCAATTTAGTGGTGCAATATCAGGGCTTACTGCAGCCTCGACGTCCCAGGCTCAAGCAAGCCTCCTGCGTCAGCCTCCTGAATAACTGGGACTATCTGCCTCAGCCTCCTGAATAGCTGGGACTACAGATGTGTACCATTATGCCCAGCTAAGTTTTTATATTTTTGCAGAGACGTGGTCTCACTATGTTGCCCAGGCTAGAGTACAGTGGTGCAGTCATAGCTCACTGCAGCCTCGAACTCCTGAGCTCAAGAAGTCTGCCTGCTTCCGTCTCCCAAAATACTGGGATTATAGGCATGAGCCACCAAGCCCAGCCTGAGTATTGTCATTTTATTGGATTACAGAAACTGTGGGCAACAAAATTAACTCATCACTTCTATCCCAAGTAATTCATGGCACTTTTCAGACATGGTATCATTAATTTTTTTGTTTTTGCAGAGTAGAAATGCAGTATTCATAAAGCCATAGCCTCAGACCTGAGAGCTGGAGGGGACCTCAGAGGGCTCATCCAAGTCCTTTGTCTATGATGGGGAACCTGAGGCTCTTACGAGTTTGAGGGGCGCTGGAGGCGGGGGACTTGTGCTGCCTGGTGGCTGGGCCAATCCAGCCCAGCAGGGGCACATCCTAGGGCAGCAAGGGGCATCGCGAGCGGGCATTTACGAAGCCGCAAGTCTCCACAAGTCAGGCCAGGTCGTTCTGCTCCACCTAAGGACTGCATGACTCCTGAGGTCAGCATTTTATTACCCAGGTATGACCCAGGTTTCTCATAACCTTAGTCGCAACTTTCTAGAAATTGATAGAAAATGGGAATCTGGCACTCTTGTATGCGTTACACTTTTCAAAGACAAAGAAATGTCACAGTGAGAGGTAACAGGGCACCCAGAGACCGTGAGTTTCTCTCTTGTTTTGCAGATAAGAAAATAGATTTGGCCAAAATCCAATGGTCTAGGAGTCCTCCACGACCTTCCCTGCCCCATGGCCCTCCCTGCCCTCTCCTCTTACCCCTCTACCCAGTTTCCAGGTTCTGTACCCTTGCTTCTGCAGTTCCACATTTCTTGTTTGTTTGTTTTGAGACAGTGTCTCATTCTGTTGCCCAGGTTGGAGTGCAGTGGCATGATCATGGCTCACTGCAATCTCGAACTCCTGGGTTCAAATGATCCTTCCACCTCAGCCTCACTTCCACTATATTCATCTTAGTGGATTTTTTAGGACTTTAAACAACCCATCAAAAACGTCAGAGTTGGAAAGCTGACGTCACCTGTTCTGCTAACTGAGTGTGTGTTTTTAGTGAATTGCTTTACCTCTTGGGACACAGGGATTGCAGCAGGAGCTGATCTCAAGTGTGCTGCTGGGAAGGGTGACTTGCTGTCATGTGGAAGGCAGCTCTGTTCTCTCTTGCTGAGCCTTGACAAGCTTTGAGTCCTCCCCAAAGCCCAAGGTTGGTTTCTATACCCGTTGCAATTCAATCTTTTCCAGAAAACCTACAGACTTTTACAGGTTGTAAAAGGGTCCTGCCCTCCTGTGAGAAGAAAGGAGATTCCACTTGCTCTTTTTTTTTTTTTTTTTTTTTTTTGAGACAGGTTCTCATGCTGTTACCCAGGCTGGAGTGTAGGGTGTAATTATGGTTCACTGCAGCCTTAATCTCCCGGCATCAAGTGATCCTCCCACTTCAGCCTCCCTAGCTGGGATTGTAGGCACTAGCCGCTATATCAGGCTAATTCTGTTTATTTTATAGAGACAAGGTCTCGCTATATTGCCCAGGCTGGTCTCAAACTCCTGGCTTCAAATGATCCTCCCACCTCAGCCTCCCAAAGTGCTGACCTTGGTCATTCTATAAGGCAGCAGCTTTCATTGCCAGCAGAGATGGTTTTCAAAATTCCAGCCATGGAGCACGGCCTTCCAAGGAAGGACCCACCAGAAGCACAGTATGTAAGCCAGGTCGTGCTGGGCTGCCCCGTCTCAAACAGGGGTGTGCTGGAGTGGAGATTAGAGTCCAATTTAATCTTCTTCTACACTTTGCCATTATCAGGTGGCCTGGCAGTGGTGAAGCCCTAGGGGACAGTTTGATTGTGACAGGTTGAAATTTAACCTGAATGTTACAGGTTAAAATTAAGACTCTTCTAGGAATTTGAGGCTGCAGTGAGCTATGATCACACCATTGCGTTCCAGCCTGGATGACAGAGGCAGACCCTGTCTCCAAAAAAAAAAAAAAGAAAAAAAGCTAAAGCTCTGTCCTGTGCCCCTCAACACTCAACACTGCTTACAATCTGACCCCAACCATTCCCCACCCTCCACCCCAGCCTATGGTCCACACACATCAGAATGTGCCCCTGCAGGGTTACTGCCTCTCTCCTGTTCCCAGATTCGCCCATCAGGGCTCTGCTCAGATGTCACCTCCTCTGTCATTGCTTCCTCGATGCTTTCTCCAGCGTGTTGTGAGTATCTGGGAATATAGCATCATTCCCTCTGTTGTCTGAGGTCGGTTACCCCCAGCGGACCATGAATTCCTTCAAAACAGGAACTGGGTCTTACTGTTGGAATGTTTAAGGGATACTTGAAGAACACTTGAGTGCTGGGGGATGGGAATGGAGTTGAAAGAGGAAGCCTGACCCTCACGGAGCTGACATCCTGGAGAGGAGGAAGACAGACAATAAACACGATAAACAAGAATCAGGGGGTAGCTTATTATAGAATGATCAGTGCTGTGGAGAACAAGCAGAGATGGGGACAGCAAGTGTGTGTTGGGTGGGAGGAGGGCATTTCAGTTGCAACGGGTGGTCAGGGAAGGCCACCCATGATGACCACGGCTATCAGCCTGAAGGTAGCAAGGGGCAGAGCAGTGTAGCTATCTGGGGCGGGGGGCATAGCAAGGTAGATTATAAAGAGTGGTCAGATTCTGGACGTATTTGACCTAGCATTTCCGTTCTAGGAATTTATTCTAAGGAAATAGTTGCACAATTGGCAAAGCTGTAGCTTGCAGCAATGTTCATCGCAGCCTGTTTATGATATTAGCTTTGTAGAAAATATAAATTTACAAAAATGGCAATCTCATTGAATAAGTTATGCAATCATGAAACAGAACTTTATGTATCCACTAAAATAATAATGTAGAAATATGTTCACTGGTGTGAAAATCTGTTCACTTGATACTAAAAATGAAAATATAAAATATTCTTAATTTTTATTTTTAATTGTGGTAAAATACACATAATATCAAATTTGCCATCTAAATCATTTTTAAGTGCAAAGGTCAGTAGCGTCAGGTACATTCAGACTTTTGAGCAACAAGTCTCTAGAACTCTTTTCATCTTGCAAAACTAAGAGTCTGTACCTTTTAAAAACTCCCCATTTCTCCCTCCCCAGTTCTCTGGGGACCACTATTCTGCTTTTGTCTCTTTAAGTTACTCTACACTAGGTATCTCATATAAAGAGGATTATGTCATATTTGCCTTTTTGTGACTAGCACATTTTACTTAGCATAATGTCCTCAAGGTTCATTTATGTCGTATCATGTGTCTGAAGCTCTTTCCTTTTTAAGACTGAATCGTATTCTATTGCATGGATATACCACGTTGTGTTTATCCATTCATCCATTAATGGACATTTAGGTTGTTTCTTCCTTCTAGTTATTGTGAATAATATTTCTATGAACAGGGGTGTACAAATATCTCTTTGCGACTGTTGTTTCAATTCCTTTGGATACATACCCAAAGGTGGAATTGCTGGATGGTATGGTAATTCTATTTTTAATTTTGTTTTTTAAGACAGAGTCTTGCTCTGTCACCAGGCTGGAGTGCAATGGCGCAATCTCGGCTCACTGCAACCTCTGCCTTCCTAGGCTCAAGTGATTCTCCTGCCTCAGCCTCCCGAGTAGCTGGGACTACAGGTGCGCATCACCACGCCCAGCTAATTTTTGTATTTTTAGTAAAGACGGGGTTTCACCATGTTGGCCAGGATGGTCTCAATCTCTTGACCTCATGATCCACCCGCCTCAGCCTCCCAAAGTGCTGGGATTACAGGTGTAAGCCACCATGCCTGGCCTATCTTTAATTTTTTGATTAACCATCAACCTGTTTTCTAGAAAAGCTGCATTGTTTTACATTGCTATCAGTAGTGCACAAGTGTCCCTGTTTCTCCTCATCATCACCAACACCTGTTATTTTCTGGGTTTTGATAGTAGCCATCCTAATGGGTGTGAGGTGGTATCCCATTGTAGGTTTGATTTGGTAGAAATGCATTTTTATTGTAGAAATTGTTGGCATTCAGTATACGTGGACTGGCTAAAATATTTTACAGAGACATTCCCAAAGATAAATATAGTATTCAACGATTCCATTAAAAGTAAGCAAAGGACACAGAGGCATTCCTCCAAAGAAGATATTCAAATAGGTGATAAACACAAGAAAAGATGCTTAACATCACTAATTATTAGGTAATGCAAATCAAAACCACAACGAGATACCACTTCATACTCATTTGGATGGCCGTTATAAAAAGTTTAAAAAAAAACAAAACAACAAGTGTTTGTGAGGATGTGGAGAAATCAGAACACTTGTGTACTGCTGATGGTAATGTAAAGTGTTGCAGTCATTGTGGAAAACAGTATGGTGGTTTCTCAAAACATTAAACATAGAATTACCATATGATCTGGCCATTGCACTTCTGGGCATATACTCCAAAGAACTGAAAGCAGAGACTCCAACAGATATTTGTATACTCAATTTGTAACCTCTTTATTCTCAATAACCAAACAACCCAATTGAATTGAACTGAATTACTCTAAATTTGAAACAACCCAAATGTCCACTGACAGATGAATGAACAAAAAAAGTGGTATGTACATACAATGGTATATTATTCAGGCTTAGAAATGAATGAAATTCGGACACATGCAGCAACATAGATGAATTTTGAAGGCATTGCTATGTTAAATGAAATATGCAGGATGCGAAATGACAGATACTGTATGATTCTGCTTGTATGAGCTACCTAGTAGTCAAATTCACACAGTCAGAAAGTAGAATGGTCGTTGCCAAGGCTAAGGAAATGGGAGGATGGAGAGTTACTGTTTAATGATTTCAGAGTCGGTTTGGCTTGGGATGTTGAAAAAGTTCTGGAGATAGAACGTGGTGATGGTTGCACAATAATGTAAATGTACTTAATGTCACTGAACTGTACGGTTAAAATGTTACATTATATGTTATGCATATTTTACCACTATTTTAAGAAAATCTGTTTATAAAAGGAACCTCTTCAACTCGCCTGAGGAGACCAGAAGTTGTAGCTTCTCTCATATTCTCAAGACAAATTCTGCCCTTGGACTATCAGAGTTAGACTAATAAAGTCTAATCTCTACTTTGCTCAGCTGAAGACATAGTGACTCAGAAATATATCTGTCTTGGGATATCAAATCACGTCAACTTCTTGAGCACTTACTATGTGTGATGGTTAATTTTATGTGCCAACGTGGCCAGGTTATAGTACGCAGTTGTTTGGTCAAACATCAGTCTAGATGTTGCTGTAAAGATATTTTCAGAAAGATATGGTTGGCCGGGCACGGTGGCTCACGCCTGTAATCCAGCACTTTGGGAGGCCAAGGTAGGTGGATCACAAGGTCAGGAGATCGAGACCATCCTGGCTAAGGCAGTGAAACCCCGTCTCTACTAAAGTAACAAAAAAGTAGCTGGGCGTGGCGGTGGGCGCCTGTAGTCCCAGCTACTTAGGAGGATGGGGCAGGAAAATAGCGTGAACCCAGGAGGCAGAGCTTGCAGTGAGCCAAAGCCGAGATCATGCCATTGCACTCCAGTCTGGGCGACAGAGCGAGACTCCATCTCAAAAATAATGATAATAATAAAAAGATATGGTTAACATATAAACCAGTAGGCTTTGAATAAAGCAGACTACCCTTTGTAATGTTTGTGGGCCTTGTTCAATCAGTTGAGGGCTTTAAGAAAAATAACTGAGCTCCCCTAAAGAGGAAGGGATTCTGCTTCCAGGCTGCATTCAGACTCAAGACTGCAACAGCAGCTTCTTCTGAAATTTCCACTCTGCTGGCCTGCCTTGCAGATTTTGGACTTGCCAACCCCCACAATCGCATGAGCAGATTCTTCAAAATAAATCTTTTTCATTGACTCTGTTTATCTGGAGAGTCTTGACTAATCACCATAGAAAGGGCTGCGTGGGATGTACAAGTGGTTCAGACCTGGCTTTCAGGCGTTTTGACTGGTTCAGCGTCCACTTACCAGACTCTAAACCAGAGCAATTGTTTCGTTCATAGCCATGTAATTCATAACATTGCTTGGGATTAAGTGGTTTTCTTGACACATTCAGCTTTTGGAGTGACAATTTTAAAGCACCATAAGCCAAAACCAAAATTAAACCCTTTGAATTTACTATTCTTCCCACTATGCCACACTGTTCCTCTTAGGAAATAGCCTCACGAAACGTAGGCAGTTTATTGCTGACACGTCCCATCTGTTGTCCTCACAGTATGAATGTCATGTGTTTGTCAAGTTCACTGGGATTTCTCCCACACACTCACACTCTGTATTCTGGGAATTAAGCTGAGGAAAGTATCCTCTTCCTCACCAGCAACTGCTACAGTCAGCTTCCTTTAGTAAACAATGTCTGTGCAGTGAATGTTCTCAGTAAAGCCCTCTGGATGCGTTCTTTGCCCGTGTAGAGCCAAAGAAAAATAGCTGAAATGTGCAATCTCAGCATTTTTTCTGTCTAATATTATCGGTGCTTAGTCTCTTCCATGGAGATCCTGTGTGGATGGCTACAAAACAGGATAAATTTTTTGTCTTAAAAAATGAGCTGATATTACATAATGGAAATTATATATTGGTTAGGATTTCAGCTCCTTTTCCCTTCCCCATGAGCTCCATTATACCAAATCAAACAAAATAAAAAGGAAACATTGAAGGAAAATATTTGAACAATGAAGGTCTGGGACACACACACAACTATCATTGAATTCACTTAATGTTGCTTTTAAACCACAACAGCTTTTTGATTACATCTTTCTGATTGCAGTCTTCTTTCCCTCTTCCGTGATGACCACTAGCTCCTGGTTCAGCCATGGGTGATGGAGCCAGTGGCTTAACAGGGTTCTCAAAGGATGAAAGGAGACACTCAAACCACAGGATTGAGAAGACTCGGTGAGACAAAAAGCGAGCTCTGTTTCAAGTAGCTAAGAGGTGAATCACATTTGCAGAAAGCGAAGAGAACTGGAAGTAGGAATTGAAAAGCTGGGACACAAAGCTAGAATTTAGGATGCATCGGATAAAGTGACCAGCTAGAATGCACCCTCATTTTCCTAGCTTTACTTTGCACTACGTGCATTTACTGTAGGGCTTTTTGAAGAATGAACAAAGGAAAACTATTCTGCTTTCCTTATCTTCTCTGTAATTTCCTGCTAGTGCCCCCACCCTTAGCTACTCCCTGCCCCCATACTAATCCAATCAGTAGACTGGCAAGGCTCATTTCTCATGCATTATTTAGAGCGCATGCTGGTGGTGTTAGAACTAGGTTAGGCAGCTGTGAAAACCTAGAGGCTCCCTTGCGATTCTGATTTGCCTTTTTCTGATTCAACTGTGTTGTTCCCTTATGATATTCCCCAGAGTCCAAAGTGAAGGCTTGGGATGATTCCTGTAATTTTTTTTTTAAAGGTGAAAAATGTCCCTGTGATAGAGATGCAGGACCAACTGTTAAAGTTTATGTGAGGGTCTGTTTTACGAGACAAAATGTATCCAAGATACATGTAAAAGTTGAAGAGAGAAGACAAAACAACAGTGATGAAGGTGTGGAAGACAGGACAAAAGGATATTGAAGCCAGGAAAAATATGATGAAGCCCTTCAGGCTTTTATTCCCAGATACTTGTGATAAGATCCCATAGAGCTGCTATACAGGTATTATAAATTTGGCTTTAAACACTTTAGGAGCCAGGCTAAAATGGGACCATATAATAAGTTATGTGACTGGGGCAGAGGTGGTTAGAACAGAAGTACTATTGCTCTTGAAATAGACAGCAGAGAAAAATCCATTCTCCCACCACTCTTATCACCCACTCACAACTCTCTCTGGGGACAACGTGAAGACCACTGAGGCTGACTGCGGTGGCTTATGCCTATAATCCCAGCACTTTGGGAGGCTAAGGCAGGAGGATTGCTTGAATCCCATCCTGGACAACAGAGGCAAATTATCCAGGGGTGGTGGTGCATGCCTGTAACCCCAGCTATTTGGGAGGCTGAGGCAAGAGGATCACTTGAGCCCAGGAGGTTGAGGCCACAGTGAGCTGTGGTCATGCCACTGCACTCCAACCTGGCTAACAGAGCGAGCCTGTCTCTAAAAATAAAAATAAACAAAAAACAAAACACACACACAAAAATACTGCGCAGTAGTCTTTCTAATCAATTTTTCTAATGTTCTTATAATGTAAGCATCAACCTTCTCCAAAGGCTGGGACTGTAGTGATGCAAGGATAAACAACAGGCTTGCCTTCAAGAATTTTCTGATTTAATGAGAAGGGGGAGTATCTTATTATTTAATTGATGGAGGAGATTGAATGGATGGCTTTGGGTGCACATTTCCGTAGCAGGGAGATTTTTCCACATTTGAAGTAGGGTGCACGTGATCGGTCTACAGTGCAGTTCTGCAGAGACCTAAAGCCACTCCAGGACGTGTCTTCTGGAAAACATGAAGTGGCTAAGAGAGAAATGACTTGTGAAAGGGATCAAATGTGCCTCTGTTGGGGTTACAATAATTCATACTTCTGAGAAAAGCGTGAAACCCATGAAACCAGATCGTGGTTCCTCAGTGAAGCATGGAGAAGAGCATTAACTCCCAGGGAACAGATCACAGGGAAGGGCGGAGCGAAAGGCTGATAGCCCATGTCCCAGGACTGGGAAGAGCAGCTGCATCACAGAGAAACACCAGAAGCTTGCCTGGGAGATGCTGCCTCACTGCAGAAGACACATTCCTTCAGCATGAACAGCAGCAGCATCTTGCTGGGGTAAAGGAGAGAGGAAAACCAAAATAAAGGAATTAATTCCACCGCAACTTTCTCGAGGGAGTAGCATCATATTTGTTTCTTCCATGGCAAAGTGCTTTTCAAATTAGCCACCACACACCTGGCTAATTTTTATTTATTTTATTTTATTTTTTTGAGACAGAGTCTCGCTCTGTCACCCAGGCTGGAGTGCAGTGGCCTACTCTCGCCTCGCTGCAACCTCCACTTCCTAGATTCAAGTAATTCTCCCGTGTCAACCTCCTGAGTAGCTGAGATTACAGGTATGTGCCACCAGGTTGAGCTAATTTTTTTTTTTTTTTTTTTTTTAGAGACATAGTTTCATTCACCATATTGGCCAAGCTGGTCTTGAACTCCTGACCTCAAATAACCTGCCCACCTTGGCCTCTCAAAATGCTGGGATTACAGGCATGAGCCACTGCACCTGGCCTTACCTCACTCATTTTTAATTTTTAAAATGTTTTTAATAGAGACGAGGTCTCACTATGTTTCCCAGGCTGGTCTCGAACTCCTGGCGTTAAGCGATCTCCCTTCCTGCCTTGGTCTCCTAAAGCGCTGGGATTACAGGCGTGAGTCACCATGCCCAGACTATTTTTTATTGTCATTTGTCTGGTTTTGCCCTAGATACCTGGGTTAGGTGAATACTAGTACAGAAGAAAAGTATTAGTATGTTCTAGAAGCAGCTCTGGAACGCCCCAAAGCGGAAATAGTAGCCAGCTTCTGAGTATCAGTGTAAGTTGGGTATTTCCATCAGGGTAATGGAAACTTCACATTACAAACAGCCCCACTTCCATCCTTGCCCCCTTCTGCCACCATCCTCAGACAGAACAAGTGGCAGCTAGGAACATCAGCATCCCACGTTGGCCCCCAGCAGGACAGAGTGGCTTCTTGTCCTGGCCTCAGTTTTTCTTAAGTGACTTTCTCTCAGTAACTTGCTATTCCCCCTGGAGACTGGCCAGGCTACATTCTACCCAGAGCCCACCCTTTCTTTCTTTTCTTTCTTTTCTTTCCTTTCTTTCCTTTCTTTTTCCTTTCTTTCCTTTCTTTCCTTTCTCTTTCCTTTCTCCTTCCTTTCTCCTTCCTTTCTCCCTTCCTTCCTCCCTCCCCCCCTTCTCCCTTTCTCCCTTTCTCCCTTTCTTTCTCTCCTTCTCTCCTTCTCTCCTTCTCTCTTTCTTTCTCTCTTTCTTTCTTTCTTGGAATTTCTCACTGTCGCCCAGGCTGGAGTGCAGTGACACCATCTCGGCTCACTGCAACCTCCTGGGTTCGAGCGATTCTCCTGCCTCAGCCTCCTGAGTAGCTGGGATTACAGGCACCTGCCACCACGCCTGGCTAATTTTTGTATTTTTAGTAGAGACAGCGTTTCACCATGTTGGCCAGGCTGGCCTCAAACTCCTGACCTCAAGTGATCTGCCCGCCTCACCCTCCCAAAGTGCTGGGATTACAGGCATGAGCCACTGTGCCTGGCCAGCAGCACCGCTTTCAAATACAAGCAACACTGCTTTCTGTCCTCTTCCTCTTCCCCAGCTTTCCAGGGCTATCGCAATTCTATGGTAGCCAGATTCTCGCTGGAATCTTCAGTCACCCCACTTTTGATGTACTCTTATGCATGCCGGATGCAGAAACATGACATCTGCTGGGTTGGGGCCACCTGGCTACTGGCTCACCCAATCATGCTGAGTCGCATCGGTTTATTTTTATGGCTATCACAGCACTCCACATTGTTGGAAGTTATCAATTACCTTGTGTTAACTCACTTACAAGTTTACTGTCTATTTTCTCCCTCTAGAATAGAAAGTCCACAAGACCAGTGACCTTGCTTATCTCGTTGACGTCTGTATTTTCAAATGTTTTGAACAGTGTTTGGCACATATTAGGTACTCAATAAAGTTTTTATTGTTGTGAATAGAGGATGTAGTACATTCTGTTTTATTTTTTATTCATTTATTTATTTTTAAGACAAGATCTCACTCTGTCACCTAGACTGGAGTGCAGTGGCGCAATCATGGCTCACTTCAGCCTCCATCTCCCCGGCTCAGGTGATTCTCCCATCTCACCCACCTGAGTAGCTCGGACTACAGTCTCACACCACCATGCCCGGCTAATTCTCATTTTTGTTTCTGTTTTGTAGAGACAGGGTCTTGCTATGTTTTCCAGGCTGGTCTCGAACTCCTCCTCCGCCTTCCAAAGTGCTGGGATTACAGGTGTGAGCCACCACACCCTGCCAGGATATAGTACATTTTAAATCAGAGAACTTAAAGCAATACAACACTACTGAATGTTTCACTGGGGAAACTTAGAGTAGCCAAAGGTCCCCAGGAGCTGGACACTGAGTAAAGAGGCATGCAAAGGTATAAAAGGGAGCTGAGAGCAGTGATTTTCCAACTGTGCCTCGGATGACTGCGAGGTGGTATCCCTGAGACCATTCCAGGGAGTCTGTAAGGTCAAAACTACTTTCATAATAACATTAGGATACTATTTGCCTTTTTCACTCTCTTTACATCTCCACGGATGGTGCAGAAGCAAAGACTGTACTTTTGGGGTAATTTCTGTAGTTCATTAGTATAGTTTTCTGAGCATGTAGAGCATGAAAAAAAATAAAAATATGTATATTTTACAAAGCAAAAGGGAGTAAAACTGCTGTCATTTTAGCATGGCACCAAATTATTACCACATACTTATAGTAAAATGAATGTCAGTTTCACTTAAGAATGTCCTTAGTACATCAGTACAAATTAATGTCATTAAGCCTTGACCTTTATGTTCGTATCCATGTAATATTCTGTGTGACCACATGGGAAGGGCACAAAAGCAGTTCTGCTGGACAGTGAAGTATGTTAGTTTTCTTGAGAAAAAAACACTTGGTAATTGAATTGTGAGTTAACCTAACCATTTCTTTTTTCTTAGAACACCGTTTTTACTTTAAATTATGTAAGACAAACTACAGTTATTTTAGACTTAGATATTTCAGAAATTCTTTCTCAAATATGAATAAAGTGAGATTGTCACCTCAAGTAAAATAACAAAGAGTATCTGTTGCCAAAGATAAAATCTGAACTCAAGAGAAAATAAGAACTATAGAAAACGTATGTCTATCACAGTGAGCTTGACAGTTTCCTTATAGAGACTGTTCTGATGAGATCGGTGGTAATATTGTTAAAAAATGATTTTTGATGTTGTATAATAAAATTTGTTGAAACTGGAAGATCTATATAACTCAGTGAACCAATATCTTCCAAATGTTACAAAATCATACGCAGATAAAATGTATTCAAAGTGCAAAATAAATCAGTGGAATTCCTGTAACAGAGGAAAAACTCCATTGTTAAAGTTGCAGAAAACTCCATTGTTAAGGTTGCAGATTCAACACTGAAATTAACTTCTGAGAAACTAGTACTTACTGAATTTAGGTATAGTGTCACACCATAAGCACCAATACCTAAAAAAGCTATTAAAATATTTCTCCCCTACACAGAGGCTGATTTTTCTTCACGAACTTCCACTAAAACAAGTTATTACAACAGGCTGAGTGTAGAAGCGGAGTGGCTATGAGAATCCAGCTGTTTTCTATTAAGCTAGACATTAAAGAGATCTGTAAACTGTAAATGACATCACTCTCCTCACCACATTTTTGTTTTGTTTTGCAAAATACATTTTTCATCAACTGTGTTATTTATATTAACATGTAATACATTACTTTTACTTTTATATGAATATTTAAGACTTCCTTAGCATTATTATTTTATTTATTTTATTTTGAGATTGAGTCTCACTCTGTCAACCAGGCTAACGTGCGGTGGCACGATCTCAGCTCACTGCAACCTCACCTCCCAGGTTCAAGCGACTCTCCTGCCTCATCCTCCCAACTAGGTGGGATTACAAGTGTGCACCACTATGCCCAGCTAATTTTTTTTTATTTTTAGTAGAGATGGAGTTTCTCCATGTTGGCCAGGCTAGTCTCGAACTCCTGACATCAAGTGATCTGCCCACCTTGGGTTCCCATAGTGCTGGGGTTACAGGTATGAGCTACCACTCCCAACCCTGAATATTATTTGTAAATATAGTAAACATCAATAACTCACACTTAAAAAGTCTTTTGGAATCCTCAATTTTTCAGAAAGTAGGTGGGTTCTGAGACCAAAATATTTGAGAACTTCAGATGCAGATTAGGCCTAAGAGAACTCGCCAGTGGCTCCACTGTACACGAAGCATTTTCTCCTCACTTTTCTCTTTGAGGCCCAAGTCCACACAAATTAAACAAAATAGAAAAATTAAATGGGGCCAGGCACAGTGGCTCATGCCTGTAACCCCAACACTTTGGGAGACCAAGACAGGTGGATCGTTTGACTCCAGGAGTTCAAGATCAGCCTGGGCAACATGGTGAAACCTCATCTCTACAAAAAATCCAAAAGTTAGCTGTGTGTGGTGGCACGCCTGTCGTCCCAGCTACTTCGGAGGCTGAGGTGGGAGGATCACCTGAGCCCAGGGAGGTTGAGGCTCCTGTGAGCCATGATTCTGCCACTGCATTCCAGCCAGGGTGACAGAAGGAGACCCTGTCTCAGAAAAAAAAAAAAAAAATATATATATATATATATATATATATGTATGTATATATAAAAACCTAAATATATATGTAATATTTACTATATATGATTTTTATATAATTATACATAATACTATATATAATTTAATAAATATATATTAAATATATATTTAATATTTACTAAATATGTATTTATTACTAAATGTGTATATATACGTCTGAAAGAAACGGCTAATATTTCCTGGTGTGTCTTCGTGTCATAGAACATTGACTCTCATTTTCACCTCAGAACTATTCTGGAAGGCAATAGTTGATCAATCTCATTTTGGTAGAGGAAGGAAGAGGCTCAGAACAGTTAAGTAAGTTGCCCAAGGTTACAAAGCTAGTAAGTGGATAATAGCCCCATAGGTTTTCTCAGCATTTCCCATGAGACCAGGATGCATCTGATGATTATTGGAAATATTTAGGTCCAAAATACTTTTGCCTAAAGTATAATGCACAATTGAGGTGAAATATGGCTTTGATTTGTTTGAATTATCCCCATAACTGCCTTGGTATGGCTGCTTTCCTGGGCCAGGGAAGACAATGGCATCACAGCGGTCCCCAAATTTCCTGCAAAATTCTATAAACCAGCTGGGCCTCTCTTTAAACTTCTTGGTATAAATCCTCTTCCAAAGGAAAAGGATGGTTGGAGTTATTTTTTTTTTTTCCTTTTCCTTCTGTTTTTGTTCTGGCATTCTTTTGTGAGTATGGAACTGATTACTAAATAGGGTCAAACAGCTTGAGTCGGGCTTCCTGTGTGAATGTGAACAGTGCTGATTTCTAGCCTTACATTTGATATGTTATCTGTGGCGGCTGTGCCCGACGTTGAAGTTTCAGATGGCTTCCTTCAATTTCCTGTATTGTTATAATTGTGGCTGTGTGTGCACATGTGCACGTGTGGGCAGAGAAAGCAGTGAAGACAGAAGAGAGGATGTTTCTCTGTGTTTACTTGGATTTTGTGAAAGGTTTTTAGTTAGATATTGAGAGGGCCACATGTTTCAATGGAAAGAGCCCTGGTTAGCAAAAAGGAAGGTCCTGTCTTGTCTGCCACTAATTGCCTGTGTGGTTTTTGGCAAATATTTAGTCCTCGGGCCTAGTTCTGCTTCCTTATAAGGCCCCTTCCAGCTCTGAAATTTTGTAACTCTGGTTTCTACTCAGAGCTTCACTTTCCAACTCCCCACACTTGGCTGTTCTAAAACGTTTGTTTTGCCTCCTGATTTTACTTTCCATGCCTTTTTTGTTCTCCTCCACTTCTCATTACTATCCCATAGCCTTTTGGATTTAAGTTCTTCTAGAAAAGTTCCTCCTTTCTCAGCAATTATTTTTCAGCTTCCGTTGTCTCTGAAAAAAAAAAATACTATAAAAGATCGCCTTTATCTTGGAAAGAAGATCCAGAATGTGTTGGCTTCCTGTTTTGTTGGTGAGATGTGTAGAGCTTGGAGATTGGACTGTGGGTCAGGATTCCCCGCTAAGCCTTACATGAGAGAGCTCAGAGCTGCTGGTCTGCCAGCCATTTCTCTCTCTGCTCTGTTTTTCTTAAACTCAAATAAGTTCAAATATGCATGACAGGCCAGGCGCGGTGGCTCACGCCTGTAATCCCAGCACTTTGGGAGGCCAAGGCGGGTGAATCACGAGCTCAGGAGTTCGAGACTAGCCTGACCAACATGGTAAAACTTGGTCTCTACTAAAAATACAAAATTTAGCCGGATATGGTGGTGCGCGCCTGTAATCCCAGCCACTCAGGAGGCTGAGGCAAGAGAATCGATTGAACCCGGAGGCGGAGGTTGCAGTGAGTTGAGATCCCGCCAGTGCTCTCCAGCCTGGGTGACAGAGCGAGAGTCCGTGTCTCTCTCTCTCTCTCTCTCTCTGTATATATATATAATAAAATATAAATATATATATGCAGGATAATGGCATATCTAATTCATCTGCTTTTATGGCCCAGGATGAATGTTTAAATGGAACCCGGAAATGAAACTTCTCGTTTTTCATCAGCTTCTAGTCCCAAGCTGATGGCGCCCCTAGAGCCTCCGCAAGTGGGTCTGGCGCCATCTGGTGGTGGGATGCGCTGATGCTTTGCTGCCTGATGGACAGAAAACACAGTGCGTAATGAAGAAAACCTGTTGACTGAAATACGCGCAGAGACTTAAACAAAGGACCGGTGACATTTGCAGCACATGACTCAGTAGCCCAAAAGTTCAAATTTGTTATTAAATATGCAAATTTGTGAAAGTTACAGAATCTTTGGGACCATGCAAAGTGAAGATTGATAGGTGTGTGCACTTTAGGCATGAGGCATGTTCAGTTTGTAACTTTGTAGTGAGATGCTTGTTCTTAGTATGGAATCCAGATGTTGTCTGCTGGTAATTTATGCTCCTGTGCAAAACGTAGGCAAATTGATTAATTTTTATCAATCTCATTTCATCTTGTTCTCATCTGTAAAAGATCATGTCTAAGGACCCTTACACGCTTTAAAAACTTTCAAGGAACCCCAAACATTGCAATATTCTGATTTCCTCTAGTGATTCTATGTGCTTCACATCCATGCTTTCTTCCATCCTCCAAGAGTTTAATGTTATCAGGAGGTGTGGAGGTAATACTAAGAATTGTCATTTATTGGATGCTGCTATGTTTTTTATACTATCTTAGGTAGTTTAACATTTTAAAAATTCTGGCTTACAAAAGTCTGTAACATAAGTATCACTGGGCTCATTTTACAGATAAGGCACGTAAAGCTTACCGCACTCTGCTTTCCATGTTTACAAACTAAAAGATAAATGAGAAACAAGGAAGAAATATGCTAATTGTCTTTATAATTCAGCACAACACCGTTTACAGTGCATTTACAGCTCAGTGTAATTTGCCACTTTGCAACAATACAAAATGTCAAGTATCCAAGCCACATCATCGCTCTATCTTCACATACTGATAAAGCTGCTGCCATACCGCAAGTGTAGGAAGAGTTTTAAAAATGCATTTTCCAGGGTGCCAGGGGGAAACAAATATTTGCCAAGACCAGAGCTGGTATTTCACAAATCTCTTTTCTGTGAGCTGAGGAGTGAGGAGAGGTGGAGTGACAAGCCATCAAGTGGAATTACCATGTCCCAGATACTGATGCAAGGATGGCGAGTGGCAGAGGACTATTGGCAGGTGTCTCGGGCATGGCACCAGAGCAGCACTCCGTTTCTGTTGACCAGTTTGTTTGGGTCTCCCTTTTAAAAGTCGGTCATCCTTTCCCAAAGAGTGCTCTGTAAGGTGTTCACACATTTTATATGGAAAATAAAGCTTTTGAATGAAATATTATGAGAAACAAGTGGCTGAATACAGTTAAATGGGTTTCTTTGCTCTAGTATAGGATTTCTTGAAACCTTTCATGTGTCAGTGTATATTTTTAACATAATCTATAAATTAAATGTATTTTATTATATAAATTAAATACAGGTGATAGGGTTTGGCTGTGTCCCCACCCAAATCTCATCTTGAATTGTAGTTCTCATAATCCCCATGTGAGTTGGGAGGGACCTGGTGGGAGGTAATTGAATCATGGTGGTGGTTAACCCCGTGCTATTCTCATGATAGTGAGTTCTCACGAGATCTGATGGTTTTATAAGAGGTTTTCCTCTTCTCTCAGCTTACATTCTTCTTGCTGCTGCCATGTGAAGAAGGACATGTTTGCTTCCCCTTCCACCATAATTGTAAGTTTCCTGAGGCCTCCCTAGCCATGTAGAACTGTGAGTCAATGAAACCTCTTTCCTTTATCAATTACCCAGTCTCAGGTATGTCTTTATTAGTAGTGTGAGAATGGACTAATCCAATAGGTCAAGGTTAAATAGTTCAAATAACCCCAATAGCTGGGGAGCTGGGGATAAGGCAGAAAATGTAACCTTTCTCCCAGAGCTAGGAATCCTTCAACCCAACTACTTTAGCAGACTTGTGTGTGTGTAAATTTCCAAAAACTACCCTAGTAGCATCACCTCGCTTATGTGGCATAAGTGCATTAAATCTGATGAATGTTGAAACAATGCTCTGTAGACGTCTAACAGCAACCCTGGTCCACACTTACATAGGGCAACAATGAACCCAGTAACAGCTTCTCTTTTGAGGAGGGCTTGTGCTCTCTAGGTGGTACACCTTCCTGCCGTTGCACCCTTAGGTCACCCACCTGGCTCCTCGAGACATTGGGGTTTGTTTCCAATGGTTGAAATGAATGATCAAACCCACACTGACTTGATATCCAGACATACTTTCCTATATCATAGATATTAGTCATCAACATTTTAGGGCATAAATTATGTTTCAGAAGTCTATTGAGAATTCCTACATTGCTAAACACTTGGGAATATCCCAGACCCTGATGCATTGCATCTTACCATTTGCTTTGTTTTGTTTTTTGTTTTTTGAGACGGAGTCTCACCTCGTCACCCAGGCTGGAGTGCAGTGGCGCGATCTCATCTCACTGCAACCTCTGCCTCCTGGATTCAAACAATCCTCCTGTCCCAGCCTCCCGAGCAGCGCCCGCCATCACACTGGCTAGTTTTTAGTAGAGATGGGGTTTCACCATCTTGGCCAGGCTTATCTTGAACTCCTGACCTCGTGATCCACCCGCCTCGGCCTCCCAAAATTCTGGGATTGCAGGCATGAGCTACTGCCCCCAGCCACATCTTACCATTTTAATAGCAACATCTTTACTTTGTGCCTGGAACTTTACATGCAGGAACTTGATGAATCCTCCCGGCAGCCCTATAAAGGTAGGGGCATGTAACATCTTTGGTGTATAGAAGATGAACTGAGTCAGAGAGTAGTTAAGCAACTTTCATCCCTACACAACTTCCAGAATCTCTTAGTGACTCCTACTGTTTCCCCTAGTTAGCCTTTGATAGTCTCCATGAGATCTGCTGTCAGAACTTCATCTGATCCTGATGCAGCCTTGCTGACCTATGGAATTTCCCCTCCTTTTCCAGGGCTTACATCTCATTAGGACCCATGGGTCATTCCTCTGAGCATGACACACTGGGGCAAGTGTCTGTGTCAAACTCTGTTAGAAGTTTCTATATTAAGATATAAAGAGAAAGAAGCAAAAAGCAAACTTTTATGTACACTCTGACTTCAGTTATGGGAAATGTGTGGAAAAGAAGGCGGTAAGGAAACACAGTGATGACATTGCATTAGAGTTGTAGGACAATGGATGTTTTTCTTCTATTTTCTTAATTTTATGAAATACGGTATATCAGTTATTAAATGAGAAAGGTTTACCTTCTTACTAATTTAAATATTTCTTTCCAAAAACTGAAATACATCTATCAACTCAGATGGTTACCAGGCAATATCACAAAATTTGCATTTTTTTTTTGTTTTTGAGATGGAGTCTTGATCTGTTTGCCCAGGCTGGAGTGCAGTGCAATCTCCGCTCACTGCAAGGTTCACCTCCCGGGTTCACACCATTCTCCTGCCTCAGCCTCCCAAGTAGCTGGGACTACAGGTGTGTGCCACCACACCTGGCTAATTTTTTGTATTTTTAGTAGAGATAGGAGTTCACTGTCTTAGCTAAGATGGTCTCGATCTCCTGACCTTGTGATCCGCCCATCTCGGCCTCCCAAAGTGCTGGGATTACAGGCATGAACCACCGTGCCCGGCCAATATGCAATATTCTTTAAAATAGTTACCATTTATCAATTGCTTAATAATTGTATCTTACATATGTAACCTTGAACCCCTGTAAGAACTGACCAAAGCAGCTATTATTATTATTATTATTATTATTGAGATGGAGTCTCACTCTGTCGCCCAGGCTGGAGTGCAATGGCACGATCTTGGTTCATGGCAAATTCCGCCTCCTGGGTTCAAGTGATTCTTTTGCCTCAGCCTCCTGAGTAGCTGGGACTACAGGTGCAAGCCATCATGCCTGGCTAATTTTTGTATTTTTGGTATAGATAGGTTTCACCATATTGGCCAGGGTGGTCTGGAAGTCCTGACCTTGTGCTCTGCCCTCCTCAGCCTCCCAAAGTGTTGGAATTACAGGCATAAGCCACTGCACCTGGCCCAAAGCAGCTATTATTATACACTTTTTGAAGCTGAGGAAACCAAGGCCTAGAGAAGGGCAGTGATTTTTTCCAAGAACACATTGCTGGATTTGCATGGCCAGGCTCATGTTACTTCAAAGTGATCATCATCACCTCATCATTCACCTGGTAGAAACTTATTCTTTCCGTTTTCAGGGTACGCAGAAATTTTGTTACTGTATCAAGATCACAGGAAGAGTGTTTGAGACATCACCAGAATCTACAGCCTCTGATGGTGCTCCTGGGTTCAGCTTCTAGCATTACAGGCGTGCTAGCTTGTCTCCAAGATGGCACCCATGAGCCCTAAATTCCTGGATTGATGCTCTTGCCTAGTCCTCTATTGTGTCATATCAGGATTGTTCCAAGTAACCAATAGAACTCAGCAGAGTTGATGGCATGTCACAAAGTTAGGTCATAAAGGACATCATGGTTTCCATGTTGCTGGCTTCCTCTTGGATCATTTTCTCAGGAGGAAACCAACTGTGTGTTGTGAGAAGATTTAAGCCATCCAGGGAGAGGTCCACATGGTAAGGAATGGAGGCCACCAACTGACAACCATGCTGGTGAGGGATTTTTAGAGGCAGTCCCTCCAGCCCCAATCAGGCCTTCAGATTACTGCATCTCACATAGATTACAACGTTGTGAAATGACACTGAGTCAGACTCATCCAGCAAAACCACTGAACTCCTGACCCACAGACACTGAGATAAATGTTGTTTTAAACCACAGAGTTTTGGGGGTAATTAGTCACACAGTGATAGATAATTGATAGACATTGCAGATAACTTGTCTCTTTAGTCCGCAAGACTTTAGACAGAGAGGAACTCTACTTGAAGATCTATTCTTAAAGAACTACACCTGGTCAGGCATGGTGGCTTATGCCTGTAATCCCAACATTTTGATAGGCCAAGGCAAGATGATTGCTTGAGCCCAAAAGTTTGAGAACAGCCTGAGAAACATGGTGAAGCCCCATCACCACAAAAAACTTTCAAAAAATTAGCCAGCCATTATGGTGTGTGCCTGTCATCCCAGCTACTTGGGAGGCTGAAGCAGGAGGATTGCTTGAGTCCAGGGGTCAAGGCGTCAAGGCTACAAGTGAGCTGAGATTGCACCACTGCACTCCAGACTGGGCGACAGAGTGAGACTCTGTCTCAATTTAAAAAAAAAAAAAAGAACTACACCTGAGAAGACTTCTCTGTATTGGGATCTGATTTAAATAATTACATCCTGGACTTCAAACCTAGATATCCTGTACAAGTTTGAGAGTTTTGGGAGGAGTTGAGAGGAATGAGAGTATTTTACATGTGGGAGAAATAGAAATAATTTGTGGCTAGATGGTGGACTGTGATGATTTAAAATATAGCCACTGATTATTTAATATTCCTTTCAAAAGATGGAACAAAATTCCCCTCCACCTGAATGTGGGCTGGAGTTAGTGACTCGTTTGTGGTCATAGAATGTAGAAGTGACTGTGTGTGATGTCAGAGACTAGGTCATGAAAGTGATGGTGTCTTCCGGCTTGCTCTTACTCTTGGATGATCTGCTCTGGGGATAGTTGTGAGTAGGCCTGCAGCCCACAGCCATGTGAGTGAGCCTTTTGAAGAGTGGACCTTCCAGGCCCCGTCAAGCCTTCAGGTGACTGCAGCCCCAGCCAACATCTTGGGAGACCCTGAGTCAAAACCCCCACTAAGTCACTTCCAGATCCCTAAGTCTCAGAAACTGTGAAGAAAAAAAAATGAATGTGGTTTTAAGCCCTAAGTTTGGGGCATAGTTTCTTAAGTAGCAATAGATAATATGTCTGATATGGTTTAGCTGTGTCCCCACCCAAATCTCACCTTGAATGGTAGCTCCCATAATTCCTTCATGTTGTGGGAGGGACCCGGTGGGAGATAATTGAATCATAGGGTGGTTTCCCCCATACTGTTCTCATGGTAGTGAATGGTAGTGAATCAGTCTCACAAGATCTGATGGTTTTATCAGGGGAAACCCCTTTTGCTTGGTTCTCATTCTCTTCTCTTGTTTGCTGCTATGTGAGACGTGCCTTTCACCTTCCACCGTGATTGTGAGGCCTCCCCAGCCATATAGAATGGTGAATCCATTAAACCTCTTTTTTTTTTTTTTTTTTTTTTTTTTTGGTAAATGGTCATGTCTTGGATATGCTTTTATCAGCAGCATGAAAATGGACTAATACAACGTTATTTGCTGAAAATTTGCCTTATAATATTTTCATATTTGGATGAGAAAAAAGATTTTGGATAAATCGAAGCAAACTCTTTTCATCCTAAGATAACAGAAACAGAGTAATTTGCCTCTATTCTTGCTCCTATTTTGTCCAATATAAGCCCAGAAATGACTTTTGTCTTTATTGTCTAATTTTTTAATTGTAGAAATGTATTCAATCACTATATTTAGTTCAGAAAACTTTGCTGTAAACAGAACATTCACAATTTTTTTAAATATATATTTTCTGAATAGCTACTTTATAATGTACACTGGGCATCTAGAGGCTATAAAGATGAATGAGGTGCAGTTATTGTCCTCATGGAATTTAACCTACTCATGGACTATTAAATAATAAAAAAGCAATAATATATATTAAAGTACCAAATGCCATATATCCATATATTCTAAATGGTCTATTATCCTTTAACTCCTGTCTTTTCAACTTAGCCTTTGCAACTGAAATCTTTCCTAAATTTTAAGTACATTTTATTTTAAAAAATCTTTTAGAGATGGAGTCTCACTATGTCACCCAGACTGGTCTTGAACTCTTTGCCTCAAGCAATCCTCCAGCCTCAGCCTTTCAAAGTCCTGGGATTACAGGTGTGAGTCACCGCACCCAGCCAATTCATTTAAAGCTGAATATACCACCAGGGGTGGTGGTGTATGCCTATAGTCCCAGCTACTCCAGCTACTCAGAAGGCTGTGGCAGGAGAAGCCCTTGAGCCTAGGAGTTCTGGACTGCATTACAGCCTGGGAGACAGAGCAAGACCCCATCTCTTAAATATATATATAAAAAAATACAAAGTAAAAAACTCACATATCAAAGTGTGTACTCCTGAATTCACACAGTGACACACCCATGTATCCACACAGTGACCCACCCCTGTATCCACAATTAGATTTGGGAGCAGAACATTATCCAGCCCGTATCCTGAGGAGCTGCTATTTTGCCTTCCACCGCCATACAAAAATGTTGCCAGTTTTTGAAATTTGTAAATGGAATGATATATGTGATTTTTGGTTTGGATTCCTTCACTTAAGTTATGCTTGTGAGATTTACTTTTGCTGTTCAGGGTAGCAGTAAATTCCCATAGCTCTATTACATTAAATTATATGAATACACTTGTATAAATACACTTGTCCGTTCTACTGTTGATGGATAATTCGATGATTTCCAGGTTGGGGCTATAATGAAAAGTACTGCTAAGAACATACACGTACATATCTTTTGGTAACATAGAACTCTTTTTATCTGGTCTACACTGTCAGTGGGAATCGCTGGGTCATAGTGTACTGTCTTAGATTGCACTTTTAGCTCAGCTCTGTCTCCCTCTCTATGTCCTTGCTGTCTGGCTTTTCAGTATCTTCTATTAGTGGAGTTTCAAGTTTTTCCACATCTTGTTCCACATCTGCAACAACATTTGATATCATAACTCTTTTTTTCATTTGAGATATTCTTGAGTGTTTTATTATTTATTTTTTACCTAGGTTTTCTCCTGTGCTTGATAAGTCTGAAGAAATCAGAGAGACAGAGACCGTGTAAAATATAAACTGCTCCTGAGTCTGAATAGGATGCATTACAAGATGTAACAACTTGTTTGACAGACCCTTGTTCTCCCTGAATAACCAGATTTGTCCGAATTCCTACCTGGTTACCAACTCGTTAGTTACCAGTTGTTTGTTGGTTGACTAGTTAGTATCAACTCAGCATCGGTCCGTTCTGTATGGATGTATGTGTATATATATAAGACATATATTTAAATATATATAAGGATGTATATTTAAGCGTGCTGATGGCTGGGTGTGATGGCTCACACCTGTAATCCCAGCAAATTGGGAGGCCAAGTTGGGAGGATCGCTTGAAGCCAGGAGTTTGAAACCAGCCTCGGCGACATAATGAGACCTCCTGTCTACAAACAAACAAATAGCTGGGTGTAGTGGCACACACATATAGTCCCAGCTACTCAGGAGGCTGAGGCAGGAGGATCGCTTGAGCCCGGGAGACTGAGGTTACAGTGAGCTATGATTGCATCATTGCACTCCGGCCTGGGCAATACAGCAAGACCCTGTCTCTGAAAATAAAATAATAATAATAATAAATTGTCCTGGGCATATGAGGATTTTGATTCAGCATCCGGCTTTCATTCTCCAGAAGAGGGCAGCCTCGTTCCACGTTTTGTCTGTAGCCTCCCTGCAGACACCTCCTCCCTCCTCTGTTTGTTAAAGGGCAGGCTTTATTTGTTAAGCGCATGACAGCCTCCTGGGCAGCCAGGTGGGAAGTTGGGAGGTATTTTTTCTCTTTGTTCTTTCTGGCTCTCTAACCAGATTCTAGTTAATTCCACCTGAGGTCTGGATGTGTCCTAGTTTCATTTCTAGACCTGCTGTCCCAGCTCCCTACTGTGTCTCCCAACCTCCTGCTAAAGACCCCTCAAATCTCAGAGCCTCCCCTCCCCTCCCTCACCTTCTCTCTTTTCCAGAGGAATGTTTCCAAAGCACGTGCTCAAAAACGTTCCAAGGCTGTCTAGCATTTGAAGAAATAAATATGTGTGATTAGGTTAAAGTCTAAATCCCCTGGTGGCATTCTTGGCCCCTAAGAATCAAACTGCAATCCACTTCTCCACTTTCCTCTACTTGTACTCCCCTCAAAAAACCCACATTTCCGTGGAGTAAGCAGAACTAGGGTTTGAACAACTCTAGGTCCGAGTCCAAATGCAAAGCTCAATGTCTTTACTTTCCATCCATATGACCGTGGCCAGGAACTTAACCTCTATGAACCCTGGTTTTCATATCACTAGATGGGGCTCAGTGGTACCTACCCCTCATGGTTGGTGTAACAAATAAACGTTGCTACGGATGTAAGAGTTCCTGGCATAAAGTGACCACATGATAAATGGTACTGTCATTGTCATCATCATCAATTTACTTAATTTACTCTGGGCTTCGCTTCTTCTCTGCCGTTGTCCAAACTCCCTGCTGTCCTGCCCTACTGAGATTTCATCTTGTGAGGTCCAGCCTTGTGTCACCTTCTTTAGATAACCCTCTTCCTCCCCCAGCATCCCAGCGTTCACTGCTACTTCTGAGCACCCTCATTCAGAGTCAGGTAAAAATTCGTTCACCCAGGTTTACTGGGCACCCCCAACAGCGCCAGCACTATGCAGGTACTACAGTGAAAGAGGCAGACAAGTCCCTGCCATGGTGACAGGTATACTCTCACAGAGAAATATGCTTAAATAAATACATAAATAAATATGCATCATGAGTTTCAAAAGGAAATTCACGTAACTCCGGGACCACAGAGCAGGAAAATAGCTTAGAGTCTCTTCTGTATCAGGGGCAGGGGCCCCAAAGGCTTCCCTCGGAAAGGCACGTCGAAGCTGAGATGGAAGCGTGATTAAGTCAGGCCAACTGAGGAGTGGAATCACATTCTAGAAAGAGAGAACTGTGCCCCTCTTATCTGTCCTGCCAATTTTAAATTCTCCAAGATCAGACACTGAACTTTTTTCCCATAAAATCTCCAGCAGAGCCTGGAAAGGCCCTTGCCTATAGGAATTCGTCAGAAATTGATGAACAAAAAAATGCAAAGAAATGGCAGCTTTTAAAATTGAAGTCTTTAAAACGACAGGGAAACAAGCTCTTTCCGTTCCTGTGTTTTCTGTCCCTTTCTCGGGGTGGTTACATATTTTGAGTCCCAAGATGATATGGTAATGAAAAACTCTAGTTCTTCACAGACCACCTCTTCTGAGGGCCAAGAGCTCACAAGATGGCTTGGGTGAGGGTTGCTTCAGGACAGCTTCTTACCCCCGAAGCAGGAGAATTCTACCCATGTGGGGTGTGCAGGTCACTTTATCCATCACACCGAAGTTCCTTCCTTAGCCAAAGAAAGGAGTATAGGGTTGAGTCAGACACCCTAACAATCAACTTCTCCTGGACTCATCTTATTTCCTGGAACTTTGGGGCTCCACTACATTTGTTTTAATGAGAAGTTTTTAGTTGCCTCTGGGGTGGGGACAGTGCTCCCCCACGCAGCAAGAACCAGGCCTGTGGAAGTGGCCCCCCCATGCAGTTTGAAGGTGGCAGCTCCACTCACTCTATGCCAAGCATGGACACAGGAATCGTCGCGAAGCTTCCCGGGCAGGCAGGCCAGGGCTCAGGCTCAGCGCGACATCCGGAGCTATTCCAAGTCAGGTTTCTTCCACTCCTGGGCAGCATCTTGGGGGCTCAAGTTCATGGCTGCGAACAGCTGCTGGCGAGTGGGGCTGTTCCCACCCTCCCCTCAATGCAGAGTCTCCGTGGGTAAACCCTTTGAGGGCCCTGGCCTCTCAAAGATGGGTGGGGTTCACTTCAAAGTGGCTGTGAGTTCTCTTCTGCAGCAAGAGAGCTCTAACAGAGGCCTGCCTACCCCGATTTTTCAGGGGTGGGGTGTTGGGAAGGAAGGGGTATCTCTATCTCAACTTACCACGCCCTTCATTTTCAGTTATTGTGAGCTGTTTCATTGCAAGAGAAAGAAAAACTTGTAACTGATCGTCAAATATCATTCACTGGTGGTTTTCGTTTTTACACTTGGACGATTAACCCCGAGGACCAAGTCCACATGATTAGTGTTCATCAGTATTCAAACAAACATCTAGCAAATAAATAAAAGCGTATTCTTCACACCTGAGGTCTCAGAGAAGGTGGAGAGAGGGCACTTGGTCCTAAGGGCCTGAGAGGAGAGGTTATCTCCTAAGAGGAGACCTACGATGCAGGAAGTCAATGAAGCTGGGACATGACCCTCTATTGCCAGCTGATCCCAGGAGCTGAGTTCCATCAGCCGGGGCCGGGGCTCTTCCTCCCCACAAGGCTGAAGGCAGGCGGGCAGTCGGTGGTGGGCGGGAGAGCTCCTCTGTTGCTCATTTAGAGAAGGTCCTTTAAAACGGCAAATGATTGTTTGTTTCTGGAGGTCAGCGCAGGGGGTGACATGGAGGATAAAAATACTGTGGTCTCTCAATATCCGTGGGCAGTTTGTTCCAAGATGCCCTCAGATACCAAATCCATGGATGCTCAAGTCCCTGATATAGAAATGATGCATAGCATTTGCACATTACTGACACACATCCTGCCTTAGACATTAAATCATCTTCAGGTTCCTTATAATACATCACACAGTGTAAACAGTTGGTATACTCTATTGTTTAAGGAATAATAACAAGAGAAAATGTTCGTACGTGTTAGCACAGACACAATCTCCTTTTTTCAAATATTGCTTGAATCTACAGAAGTGGAACCCAGGGATCTGGAGGGATGACTGTGCTAGGTAGAAAAGTGACTGGAGCTGGAATGGCGTTGGTCAACTATCCCCCTTAACCAAAAATTGGTGGAGACACATAAGGGAAAACTTGTGGCTGATGCAGAATGGTTTTTTAACTGCTAAATTGTAAAGGTGTAAAACGAGTAGTGCTGTAAAATACCCTAAATGCAAAGGGCTGTAGATGGTGAAGGAGGAGAAGATCAACGTGGAACTGTGGGATCAGGGGCATTTCTTTGCAGATGGGACCTGAGTGGGCTGCAGTGTGACAAAGATCTGGATGGATGCATAGGACAACTGTCTGGAGGAATGCAAACGCAGGTGTGTGTGGAGGAATGCAGAAAGAAGCATATGGATCTGGTTCTTGGCTTTGCAAGTCACTCCTTCTCGGAGTCAGTGGCTCTGAAGGTTTCTAGTATCCCAGGCATCTGCTGCTTTTCCTTGCACACACGTGCACTTGTATGGGGATTATCTTCTGTGCCCTGCATCCGGGATGGGGTGGGGAGTGAAGTGTACTGACGTTGACAGTTTCCTTCTGATTTTACCCATTGAGAAAACTGTAAAACCCACTATACATCTGTTAAATATATAATTTTAAAACTGAATTTATGCTTAGATATTTCAAAAATAGAAAAGAAGCACAAAGATGGAAGAAGGGATGGCTTCTAAAGACAATAACTAGCAATATTTTTAAACTGGGAGGTTTCTGGCAGAGTACAAAGCACAGGACTGAGGTCTCACTGATTCTTGCCAAAGGTCAGCATAGAGTGAATTTTATTTGTTATGATTTTTGCCTTTCAAGCAGCCACCTGAGGGCCAAACTGATGCTCAGGGAGATGGAGTAGCTTCGTCCATCACAGGTGAGGAGCCGTCAAGCTGCGCCATGTCAGGGCACCATCCGCTGCAAGATTGCATCCCTCTGAGTGGCATGAGAGCCACAACAGGGCCGGCACAAATCCTCCCTCGTTTCACACCCCCATGCTGGTAATGAGCTGACAAGTTGCAGATGGAGCAGGTCAGGAAAGAGAACAAACTTGCCTACCTCCCAAGCAACATACAAAAATGACATCCTTTCTAGATTAGGATCATATTTGCATGCATCCACTTTTGGATAGTCTAATACATCTTTATTAATCTCCAAATATGTATTTTGAGATTTTGAGATTTTTGAGATATGTAATCTCCAAAAATGTTATTTTGGTCAATAACATTCTTTTAATAACCATTAAAGATAATCTAGTATTAAATGGTTAATTTTGCTTCCCTTAGATAAAGATGACAGAATTCAAATACGAACTCGCCCCGTCCAGTTGAAGTGTAGTGAGAGCTGACTGTGTGAACTGAATAATGCTTGTCCTGTACAGAATGGAGAAGAAAAGCAAACTTTTGTTCACCTGGGAACAGTTTTTAAAAAATACATTGATACCTAACTTAAATAATTGAATACATATCATAAACATACAAATTACACCATTTAAAATATACTTACTACAAAAAGATCCCGAACATTTTTGGTTAATGCAAATAAAATTTCTTCACATTATTTTAAGAGTCAAAATATTTTACATCAATTTGTGCTTTTAAAACTATTGCTAGCTTCCCCTGGGAAAAGCCAAAATAACTGTATATTGTAGAAAAAAGTTTTTGCACTTTTGACCCAAATGCACATATCAACACAAGAAGAGGCACAATAACATCTAATAATTGTTTTACATTTCCCTGAAACAGACAAACAAACAAAACCTAGTTATTCAATGAAATGCATTTCTATGGTAATTGCTAATTTGATGTTTTCACACGTGCACAAAAGAACTACTTTTTCTTGGTCACTAACGACAACAAACCCTAGATGTCTAGGAATATATATATGTGTCATTTTACATACATACATATTTAAGAGAGCATATGAAGAAAATAGGACAGTTTGCACATACATATTCAAAGCCTCTCAGAAATTCCACTTAGGTCCACATTAGTGAGCTTTAATGTATTGCCAGCGTTCTGTGTAAATAACCAGAGAAGTAAAACAAACTTTAGTAGTGGAGTCCCTCCTTAAACATTAATAGAAAATCTAGTTAGAAGTGGTATGATTAGCTCATAAGAGGTCAGAAGTTCAAGACCATCGTGGCCAATATGTTGAAAGCTCATCTTTACTTAAAAAAAAACACAAAAATTAGCCAGGAGTAGTGGCATGTTCCTTTAATCCCAGCTATTCAAGAGGCCGAGGCACGAGAATTGCTTGAACCTGGGAGACAGAGGTTGCAGTGAGCAAAGATTGCACTACTGCACGCCAGCCTGGGCAACAGAGACACGGTAAAAAAAAAAAAAAAAAAAAAAAAAAAAAAGAGGAAGGAAGGAAGGAAGGAAGGGAGGGAGGGAGGGAAGAGAAAAGTGCTTATCACTTAACCAAATTCTTGCTAAGGCAATGTAAATATAACTGTACCTTCTTCAGGGAATTCATCGTCAGGGTACACTTGCTTAACTGCAGTGACTCAGTCGTTTTTCAATGCGGAGGTAATATTCGTAAAAAATCAATATTCCATGTGGAGAAAATGTATTTTTCCTGTGGATGAATTAATGATTAATTGGGTTGGAGTAAACTTTACTTTCTGCAGCTCTAGTATTTATTTGTCAAATGAAGATCCAGTTTGGCAATCAGCTCTTACAAATGGTCCATCAGATTGGTCAGATAGATTATTCTATAGCTCCAATCCCTCCCAGATAAAGTCATTGATTATCTGTATATACTCAATTGGGGACGACCCGCATCACGAGAGGACAGAGTATGTGATGTAACAGAAACAATTCACACCGCTGTTAATGTGTCATAGACAGTGGGATCCCTGGGGAATGAAAAATAGGACAATTCAGCTAGAATTTTCTCTTTGATCAACTCTCTTCAGTTTCTGATTGTGCTCTCAAGCTGAGCCCTTTCTATTTGCATTACAATTTCAATCCTTGGTTGGTGAGAGTTCTTTTTCAATGTTTGTACTTCAGTTTTGTAGATAACTGAGGTTGCAGATATGGAGTTTATACTATCAAAACAATCATCAAATAATCAAAATAATCATAATTTTGAGTTAAGATTGGAACAAGAGGAGTTAAGCATTATGGTTGTTTGAGGGTCTGTTAATGCTTCTCTGATTCCTTTCCACTTCAGTGGTTTTCCTATCTGCTGGAAGGATGTTTAGTAACACTTACCTCATATGCCTCTTGATGGAATGAAGCCTGTATCGTGCATTTTTCTTTGGAGAAAGATTACAATTATGGCATTTGAAATCCAAGTATATATCTAGGGAATGTGGGAATTACTTGTCATTATGTAATTTCTTATGAAAGCTTTGTCTAAAATAGCAGATTGCAGAACAGAAAAAAATCGAGGGCAATTGCAGGAAATGAGACTGAAAAATAATTCAGTTAGTTTATGAAGGGCCTGAATGCCATCCAAAGGAGTCTGCGTTTATTCTGTATTTTTCTGAAATATATCTCACAGAACACTTATGCTACCGGATGTTAATATATCTAGGGCAGGCTAGATTAAGTCTAAGTTTCAGGGTAGTCCTTAAATATGCTAATATGCATCGTGATTCTCTAAGGGAGCGTTTTTTTTTTTTCTCTCAAACTAAACAATATAACTTGGTAATAGGCAGACAGGGAATATGAAGAATGTTCCAGCTTGGCACCTTCAGGTCAGTTAAGTCCAATATTCTGGGTACCTTCAAGATGCCAGATAGTCATTCCTTTGTATCACATGTATCCAGCACACAGAAGATTGTGTATCCAGCACACGGCAGGGCTTAGTAAACAGATGGAGTGAATGAAATATCCGAGTAGTCCTCAGTGGCCTTACTTATAAAATGGGAAAACAATCATATAATTGTTGAAAGGTTGAAGAGTTGGAGAAAAGTGGTCCCAGAATATTTCACAATCAAGTACTATTTTTTAGTTCAAATCAAATTAAAACAGATTTACAAATGAAAACATAAAAGGAAAAATAGGTAAGAGACTACTATTGAATTACTGTCTAGCTGTGTAATCTTTGCTTAACTTTTCCAAAGCTCATTTGTAAAGCGGATAATCACACTTACCTTGAAAGGCTCTAATACTCTGCCAAGCACATGAGCTGGGCCCAGGGGTGGGAGTATATGGTGTTGTGGTTAAGAGCAGAGGCTAGGAGCCAGACCTGAGTTTGAATCCCAGCTCTGCCTCTGACTAAATGTGTGATACCTACTATGTGTGTAACCTTAAGCAATTTAATTTCTTTCTGCCTCAGCTTTCCTCATCTGCAAAATGGGAACAGTAAGTATACTTATCTCGGAGGGCTGTGGTGAGGACTGCATATAAACTAATGAATGTTGTATATTAAGAAAAGTTCACAGCTATTCGTATTTCAGATTTTCTATGTAATCGGAAGGAGATGCTGAGACCTGCCCTAATTCGTTCTTCTTAGACTGCAGCTGCTTGACTGGCAGTTGATTCCCATTTCCTCCTTCCTCCCAAACTGGGTGCTCACAGCTCACATTTAACCTGTGCCCGCCCCCACCAAGTCCAACTCCTGAGTTAGACCTTCTGTTCTCCTCCAAACCCCTATATATGTATATATATATATGTAGTAATTTAATTTAAAAATTCACCAGTGCTTTTTTTTTTTTTGGTCATTAATATTCAGAGGTATTCATGTTCCTACCTGGTTTATATTTGGATTGTTTTTTCTCTGGATTACTCCAAATTTTTGCCTATTGAGTTGATGGCCACTTAAAAGACAGAGAAATTCTTGGCATGTAGAATTTGGAAGGAAATAGAAAGGCAAACAAGAAATAAGGATGAAAAAAAATTTTTTTTTAAAAAGAAAGAAAGAAAGATGAGCACTATTCTGCATGGAGATCTGTGATGAGAAAAGAGAACCCAACCAAATTCTAAGATGTTTGCGTAGCTAATTTGTTACTTACTTTGATATGCTGGTGTCATATCATCACTATGCTGGCAATTGGAAACAATTTAAATAGGTGCTTGAATTATTCCCACTATAAGATTATTTTGATTCCATCCTTTGTCCACGTTAATGCACTTTCCCCCAAATCCTTTGAAGATTCCATGGAATTCCTCAAGTAGACAGTGAGGTGTCAGGAAGCCAACAAAGTTTTGTTTTGTTTTGTTTTGTTTGAGATGGAGTTTCACTCTTGTTGCCCAGGCTGGAGTGCAATGGCACAATCTCGGCTCACTGCAATCTCCACCTCCCAGGTTCAAGCAGTTCTCCTGCCTCAGCCTCCCAAGTAGCTGAGATTACAGGTGTGCACCACCAACCCGGCTAATTTTTTGTATTTAATAAAGACGGGGTTTCACCATGTTGGTCAGGCTGGTCTCAAACTCCTGACCTCAGTTGATCCACCCACCTCGGCCTCCTGAAGTGCTGGGATTACAGGCATGAGCCATCGTGCCCAGCTGCCAACCAAGTTTTTAAGAATCCTCCAATAATCCCCCAAACTCTCCCTTCTATTTCAGATAGTGGGACTCTGTGCTCATGCCAGTAAGTAAAGAAGAAGGAATAAGAAAGACACTGTGTGATCTAGTGTTAATAAGGAAGTAAGTGATCAAATTACTCCAGCTAGATCGGTAGAATCTATTATCAAGCACGCTGAGGCCGACAGCATTCACAAATCAACTGTCTACGTGTATACTCACTGATGACGTGTGTTTCCTTTCGAGGACAAGTAAGCTTTTTAAATGATCAAGACGTTTACATTAGTTTTGCCCTTCAATGGCTTTTCTCAAAAAAAAATCCAAAGGCAGAAGTTAAATTTAAAAGAGCTTTCCATGTGACTACCCCAAAGAGAGATTATCAATCACCAAATTAAATATTTGTATACAAAATAATATCTGGATGCGTAGATTCTTACGTTCATCAGATGAAGAGTGAAAGAGTTATTAGTCACCATGCTTTATTTACACCCCTGTCAAAATTACATGAAAATATTTCTCTCCAAAGAACCATTATAGAGAACCCTTTCATACAAAGTGGTGTGTGTACATCTAAGAGGTTGCTCAGTTTAGCTCAAAGGCTAAAGAGTCTAGTAAACTGAGTTCCACCACGTCGTGACTTTTAAGTGGTAGGTTACCACCAGAAAGAGACGACTTCAAGCACAGATTTCTAGCAGCAAGGCCAGGATTAAAAACCCATGTGACAACAGGCTTCAGAGAGAGGAACAATCCATTCCTAATTCAAAGGCCATCAAGCCCCAGTTGTAAGAACATTTTTGACTCTGAGAATCTTCTCTTTTTACCAAGAAAATCCCTTACAGTCATGGTTTAACATCCTAAATTAAGGAATAGAAGAAACCAAATTAATTTTTAATTTATACTCCGCATATATATGTTTTCAGTCGTCCACTACTGCAGGATGTACACTGAACGGTACAAGTCATGTGCATCATTTTCATCAGACAATCTCATCTACCAAAATGGTGATAACACAATCTTATTTTGAAGCCAAAAGAGAGTTATAAACATCAATCGTTTTCAGATATGGTTTAAACATGTTCAAAAGTAACATCATTATTTTAAGTTACAGCACAATCATTAAAGGAAAAAAGAACCCAAGAACAAATAAAATTCGTTATTATTTTAGTTACTGTTAGTGGAAAAAATAAAACAAGATTTGGATTTTCAGCCAGGATAAAGTAAAAAGACTCTTGCCAGATGTCCACTTTCTCATTCATGAGCTACTTGAGACTGTACTCCTGGGTCAACTTATTTCTGCTTCTCCTGTCTCTAGACCTGTCTTAATTATATTTGTGTCTCAGGATCCATGACGTAGATTTAAACAAACCCAGGGGCAAATCTAAACACTGACTACACAGTGTCCAGTCTATTCATTTCTCTACAAAATGACAGAAATTCAGCCTTTAATCAGAAGTTGATTCTACCTAAATTCCTAATAAAACTAATAAAAGGAAGTCACCTGGCCGCGCGCAGCGGCTCACGCCTGTAATCCCATCACTTTGGGAGGCCAAGGCGGGCGGATCACGAAGTCAGGAGATCGAGACCATCCTGGCGAACATGGTGAAACCCTGTCTTTACTAAAAATACAAACAAATTAGCCGGGTGTGGTGGCGGGTGCCTGTAGTTCCACCTTCTAGGGAGGCTGAGGTAGGAGAATCTCTTGAACCCAGGAGGCAGAGGTTGCAGTGAGCTGAGATTGCACCTTCGCACTCTGGCCTGGGTGACAGAGTGAGACTCTGTCTAAAAAAAAAAAAAAAAAAAAAAAAATAGAAGCCATTACAATGAACACATTTTTGCCAATGAGAAATAAACTTGTTTATTCCATGCTCTCAGGGTTCGATGAACTCTTGGAAACCATTTTCTGCATCCTGCTGGTTGTGTAAGTGTTTTCCCTGCAAAAAGTTGTCAAGATGCTTAAAGAAGTGGTAGTTGGTTGGCGAGAGGTCAGGTGAATATGGTAGATGAGGCAAAACTTCATAGCCCAGTTTATTCAACTTTTGAAGCCCTGGTTGTATGACATGTGGTCAGGCGTTGTGGAGAACGGGGCTCTTTCTGTTGATCAGTGCCGGCTCCAGGTGCTGCAGTGTTCCGTGCATCTCATTGAATGGCGTGGCATACTTCTCAGATGTAATGATTTCACCAGGATTCAAAAACTGTAGTGGATCAGAAGACCAGCAGCTGACCACCATACAGTGACCGTGACCTTTTTTGGTGCAAGTTTGACTTTGGGAAGTCGTTTGGAGCTTCTTCTCAGTCCAACCACTGAGCTGGCTGTTGTATGAAATCCACTTTTCGTGGCATGTCACAATCTGATCAAGAAATGGTTCATTGTTGTTTCATAGAATAAGAGAAGATGACACTTCAAAAGGATGCTTTTTAAAATATTTGGTCAGCTCATGAGGCACCCACTTATCAAGCTTTTTCAACTTTCCAATTGGCTTCAAATGCCGGATGACCATAGAATGGTCGACATTCAGTTCTTCGCCAACTTCTCTTGTAGCTGCAAGAGGATCGAATTGAGTGGTTGCTCTCAATTGGTCGTTATCAATTTCCGGTGGCTGCCCACTACTCTCCTCATCTTCAAGGCTCTCGCCTCCTTTGCAAAACTTCTTGAACCACTGCGCTGCACATTAATTAGCAGTTCCTGGGCCAAATGCGTTGATGTTGTGAGTTGTCTCCCCTGCTTTAGGACCCATTTTGAACTCGAATAAGAAAGTCGCTTGAATTTGCTTTTTGTCTGACATCATTTCCACAGTCTAAAATAAGTAAGTAATAAGTCATTAGCAAAAAAAAAAAAAAAAAAAAAAAGCAAGAAATGCCCATTAAAATGATGAATAACATAACCACATTTATTTAAGAGGGTATTCCAGTATCAAACAGCAAATTTCAAGAATGCAAAAACTGCCATTACTTTTGTAATCACCTTATAGTAATTTGTGTGATTTCTTTTTTCTTTGTTAGCCTGGCTTGATAGTGACCAATTTTGTTGATCTTTATGAAGAAACAGCTATTGTTCTATTGAGTTCTTCTGTTGATTTTCTGTTTTCAGTGCCATTGACTTGTCATCTTGTTTTTATTTCTTTTGAGTGAATTTGGCTTATATTGTTCTTTTTCTTTTCTTTTCTTTCTTTTTTTTTTTTTTTTTTTTTTTGAGACTTAGTCTCGCTCTTTTGCCCAGGCGACCTCGCTCTGTCACACGAGGTCAGGAGATCGAGACCATCCTGGCTAACACGGTGAAACCCCGTCTCTACTAAAAATATAAAAAATTAGCCGGGTGTGGTGGCAGGCGCCTGTAGTCCCAGCTACTTGGGAGGCTGAGGCAGGAGAATAGCATGAACCCAGGAGTTGGAAACTGCAGTGAGTCGAGATCGTGCCACTGCACTCCAGCATGGGTGACAGAGCAAGATTCTGTCTCAAGAAAAAAAAAAGAAAACCTAGTAGCTGGGCATGGTGGTGCATGCTTGTAATCTCAGTTATTCGGGAGGCTGAGGCAGGAGAATTGCTTGAACTGGGACCCGGGAAGCGGAGGTTGCAGTGAGCCGAGATCCTGCCACTGCAGTCCAGCGTGGGCTACAGAGCAAGACTCTCTCTGGAAAAAAAAAAAAATTATATATATATATATATGTATGTATTTGAAGTATTATCCAATGAGAGCAGGTGTTCTGGAAGACCTCATTTAAATACAGAATCTGAATGGGGGTCCATGTCACACCTTCCATTTTTTCATCTTTGCAGCTGAGCTTTGCTCCTCTTCTCTGCTGGACTGTGCTGTTTCCCACAAGGTGTTCAGGGAGTCTGCCCTGAATCCTACAACCAGGAGATGAGAAACACACAGTGACACCAGCAGGAGAACATAAAGATGTGGTGACAGTTGTCCTCCTGCAGAGTCCAGAGCAGTGCACTCCTACCGCTGGTGCCCTAGCTAAGCCTGGGGGCCAGCATGCCCGATGATAGTCTGGGAGTGCTGCAGTCAGAGTCCCCACAATGGGCACCCAGCCTGTGCCCTTGCATTCTGCATGATCGTGGCCATTGTCACCTCAGAGCCCCTGTGTACAGATCAATGCATCCTAGCAGAGCTGCATGTGAGGAAAGACCACGTGAGTCCTGGGAAAGAGCTGAGGCCCTGCAGGGGAAGGTGGCCAGGACCGAGACCTGATGCCTGTCTGGAGAATCGTCTGTGGGTGTGAGTGGCACTGTGGGGTCAGTGCCTGGGTTTTGCTGATCCCCCTCCTCAAAGATCAGGGCCCAAGCAGGGGATGGCGTGTGTGTGGCACCTGGAACTGCAGGGCCACCACACATGTGTGAGACCATCATGGGGACCTGAACACGGTGTCGTCTGCAGACCCCACCCATCCATTGGCCCTAATTCCTGGCCAGCTTCTGCCAAGGAGAGAGGATGGAATTTATAAGGTGGGTGTAAGCTGAAGCCTGTCCCCCAGTGGCTGACATACAGTGGTGACACTCTCTGTGTGGGAGAAAGAAAGAGAGATCAGACTGTTACTGTGTCTATGTAGAAAGACGAGGACATAAGAAAGTCCATTTTGATCTGTACTAAGAAAAATTCTTCTGCCTTGAGATGCTGTTAATCTGTAACCCCAGCCCCCACCCGGTGCTCACAGAAGCATGTGCTATTGACTCAAGGTTGAATGGATTTAGGGCTATGCAGGATGTGCCTTAGTGAAAATGTGTTTGCACGCAGCATGCTTGGTCAAAGTCATCACCATTCTCCAGTGTCGAGTACCCAGGGACACAGTGCACTGCGGAAAGCCTCAGGGACCTCTGTCCAAGAAAGCCTGGGTATTGTCCAAGGTTTCTCCCCACTGAGGCAGCCTGAGATATGGCCTCGTGGGAAGGGAAAGATCTGACCATCCCCCAGCCCGACCCCCGTAAAGGGTCTGTGCTGAGGAGGAGTGGAAGAGGAGGCCTTTTTGCAGTTGATATAAGAGAAAGGCATCTGTCTCCTGCTCATCACTGGGAATGGAATGTCTCGGGGTAAAACCTGACCATACATTCTATTTACTGAGATAGGAGAAAACCACTTTATGGCTGGAGGCGAGACCTGCTGGCGGCAATACTGCTCTTTACTGCACGGAGATGTTGGTGTAAAGTCAAACATCAATCTGGCCAACGTGCACATCGAGGCACAGCACCTTTCCTTACACTTATTGATGACACAGAGTCCTTTGCTTACACGTTTTCCTCCTGACCCTCTCCCCACCACTACCCTGTAGTCCTGTCACATCCACCTTGCCGAGATAGTAGAGATAGTGATCAATAAATACTGAGGGAACTCCAGAGACCCGTGCCGGTGCAGGTCCTCCATATGCTGAGCGCAGGTCCCCCGGGCCCACTTTTCTTCCTCTATACTTTGTCTCTGTGTCATTTCTTTTCTCAGTCTCTCATCTCCACCTTTTGAGAAATACCCACAGGTGTGGAGGGGCAGGCCCCCTTCACTCTGATGCCACCCTTGCCCTCACCTAGCTCTCTCATAGCTGGGATTCTAAGGGGTCTTCCCCAGGGTTACATGCCCACTGCAAATCAGACGTGAGCATGTCGATGCCTCCTGGATGTGGGGCTACTGGTGGTCAAGGCCTGGCAGTATGTGGAGGGTCTTCTCAGAGGGGCCATGGGCCCAGGGAATGGGATGGGACGCTAACTCCACCCTGCACAGGAACTGCAGCCCCCAGCCAAGCCGGCCCAAGTATTCCAGGTGCTGCCCACCCCGCATGCACACTGCCGGGCTCCAGGTGGCCGGGCAGAGAGGGATGGCCTGGTGGGTTGCTGAGAATCCAGAATGAAGGGGGCATGCACTGCCATCCACAGTCTGGCAGCCACGAACAGGGAGGCTTTTGCCTGGTGAGCCAGGGGGATTGGGGAAGGGCAGGCAGCCCAGTTGGCCTAATTTACCAGTGAATGAGCTGTGGGCGGAGCCGCTCCTGGCTGAGGGCTGGGGTTGGGACAGTCTGTTTGCACCTCCTGGGCTCCAGGCTGCCAGCTGCCTGCCCAGGGTCTGAATGTCCTACTGTGACCTGTTTCCTCACCTGGCCCAGAGGACAGATAGGGAAGGCTTGTTTTGAGGATTAGGCAGGGTAATCCCAGTCAGCCCTCATTGGCTTGCCTATCCTCCAGGTCTTTTTGATTTCTTTTTTCTCTTCTTTGTTATGAAACTCAGAGAATTGTCCTCCAGCATGTCTTCAGCTGGGGAGGTGGAAAGGCCCTTGGCTTCAGGGCCCCTTCTGGGTGCCCTCTCTTCCTAGGGTTTTTAAAAGCATATACTTAGCAACACTCCCTGTACCTGCGAGAGCTGCAGAGAACGTCCTGTGTGTCCAAACCAGAACACTTTGTTCCCTGACCCCAGACCCTCATCACACCCCAAAGCCCAAATACTTTCAGGTGACCAGCTTCAGACAAGAGTCTGAACTCAATGCTTGTATTCTGGGGTCTACACAGGCCCGTATGATGGGGCTACCTCCATTCTACCCCTGTGCCTCCCCCAATCCATTAGGGGCCTCAACTCTAGTGATTCCTAACTGGGAGCAAGGTTCCCCAGGCAGGGAATGCAGCCCTCCCCAGGATGCTGGCCTGGCCATGTCTCCACACCTTGGGCACAGCCGCAATTTTCTTCTCTGATGTGTGTGGGCACCAATGCCTATGTGGGTGTGGGTGCGTCCTCCCCTTTTGTTGATGAGGAACCTTCCTGCAGCCGTTGGGGTGGGTATGGGCACCACACGTGCCTGGCAGCAGGGTGGTGCCTGCCGAGGCTTGGCTACTCTATGTCTCACTGCCACCTCTCCAGGGGAAGCAGACCCTGTGCCCTAGTGCCCCTCATACCCAGTCCCTCACATTCTTCACTTGGCATCTCCCTGCCTGATTCTCCCAACTCAGCCCCTGCCAGGTTTCTCCAGGCCCTGTGGGCCCTGGGATGGGATCAAAGGAGGCAGCAACTGTGCTGTCTGCCTCTGCCTGAAGTCAGGGATCCCTGGCCGCTACTGGCATCTGGTGGGCAGGGTAGGTGGGGAGGTCAGGGCTCAGCTTTTCCACTCCCCAGCCTGCACTGGCGAAGTCACCAGGTGTAACTGGCCTGGAGGCTGATCTGTGTCCTCCACAGTCCCTTGATGCGTTATATTGAAGCCAATCCTTGTGTGAATGACTTGACCTGTTGTTACCGCCCACATCAAACCAGAAGCGAAAGACTCTTGCACTTGGGCCCAGAGCCTGGAGCTGAGGCCGCCATGACCACCTTGTTCTCTTCCTTCTGGGGTCCCCAGGAAGCTCCAGGACTGAATGATCCCCACAAAACACAGTGGCCAGGATGGGAGGGCTGGAGGTCAACTCCCCCCCACCTCTACCACCACAACCAAGAGGCCCCATGGAGGTTGGCCCTGAGCTGTGGGTCGCTGTGGGATACAGGTTCCCACGGATACTTCGGGGGGTGAGCATGGGTCCTCCTGGCTGACGGGAGCCTGGTGGGCATTGGGTGTGTGGGGCCTGTGTAGGTGGGTTGGACAGCACTGGGCCTAGCCAGGGAGCTGGGGAATGGTGTGGCCAAAGTGGGCAGCAATATGTTGCCAGAGCAAAACTACAGTGCAACCAGCCCAGCTGGTAGGGAGAAAGAGGCCTGCCTAGCAGGACCGTCCACCCTGTCCTGGCCCCAAGCCCAGACTGCCTGCCTGTACTGGACATTGCCTGGTCCAGGAGGCCTGGGCATGAGGGTCAGGTCATGTGTCCCTGGGTTCCAGACTTTGGTGGTCCCTTGGGAGCTGAGCATCCTCTGGGCAGTAGGAGGGCCCGCGGTCCACTGTTTGCATCGGCCCCTGGGGGTGTGCCCCCACCCCAGCTCCTCAGCCCGCACGGGAACGTGGCCAGGGCTCCTCCCCTGCTCTGTGGGTCCAGCTCTGAGCAGCTCACTGGGTGACTCTGACAGCTTCCTCCACAAAGCTTGGGTCCTCGTCTGTGGGAATGGGGTGTCCCAGGGCCCCTGCAGGCAGGAACCCACCCCCAGCTCCTCTGGTGGGCCCTCCTGGGTTTTCTTACCTACTGGCTTGTGAGACCTGGTTGGTCAAACCTGGTGTCCTATTTTTATTTTGGCCTTTTTCTTAGTGTGTGTTTTCTGTAACTACTGCTGTGTAGATCTTCTATTTGAGTTTTAGGTGGAGAATCTTGCCCACCCAGAGAGCCCCCACCCCAGACAGCCTCCACTTCAGCCCCCCCACCCCGGGCTGGTCCTGCCTGTGCTTCGCTTGGTGTGAATGTTGAGTGTGATGGATCCACATGGCTACTTGACCCTGCATCTCCTTCCTTCTTGTTGCTGAGGCCTGTTCTGTTCTCTCTTTCTCCACCTGAGCTGCACTTGAAGCCAAGATGAAGGATGAGAAGTGGTTGCTACGCAGGACCCTCCTGCAGCGAATCTGCTGTGAGAAGGCTGCGCTGGCCCAGCCTGTCATTTCCTTCTCTAAGCTCATTCCAGAGGTCGGCCAGGAGCAGCCCGTACCTGCCTGCTCTTGTGGTCCGTGAATCAAGAATGGATTTTACAATTCCAAATGGCTGAACAAGTAAAAAAATAACAATTCATGACACTGAGAAGTGTCCATGTCCATAAGTAAAGTTTCATGTGGGTGCAGTCATGCCCATCTCTTCACAGGCCACCTGCAGAAGGCTGCTGTGGTATAGGCCACCTGCAGAAGGCTGCTGTGGTATAGCCATGGCAGAGTTGCATTCTTGAGGCAAAGATCAGTTGGCAAAGCTGAAAATACTGACTCCTGGCTCTTTAGGGAAACAGTTTCCAGTCCCTGGTTTAAGGGCTGTGTGGCAGGACCCCAGGATCTTGGTCAGCTTGTTCCTCCCTCAGGGCCTGCTGTGGCCTTCGCTAGTATGTCTGCAAAGTCTGCGTGCTATGGTGCCTCTCATGGGTCATTGAGCTCTGTCGTGCTAGATTTCAGGGTGTCTGCCTCATGGTCACCTGTCTCACCAACAGAGACCCTGTGGCCAGATTCAAAGTAGCAGGAACAGTTGGTCTTTGGCAGCAAGGATACCTTCGACCTGAGCTGCTACCCACCCTGAGGTGGTCCCATGACACCCATTGTCTCGGTCAAGGTTGGGGCAGGGCTGGTGTCCTGGACTGCCCTGCGATGTGGATCGTAATAGCCAGGGGGGAGAGGGGGTTGCTATTACTCCCCATATCATGGGGAGTGCCTCACCCCCTGCGACGTGGATCGTAATAGCCAAATACTCCCTCCTGCAATGTGTGTCCATTATTAGCAGTCTCTTTTATTCAGGATATTAGGAACAATTTCACAGGTTTCACGTACACAGCCTTTAACAGGAGAACGAATACCATCCTCTGCACCTCCGGATATTAGCATCCATATCACACAATGGGTGTACAGTTTTTGGGAGATTTGGGGTAATGTCGCCCTGTGTTTCCCTGAATATTCGGAGACATATCACAGGGCAGTTGTACACCCACTACTCTCTTGGCAAGAACATCATACTTTACCTACTGGAAATTAGGAGCAATATCACAGACTGGGTATCAAGCCACTGTCATACTGGAAGTAATATCATGCTCTCCCCCACAAGTTATGAGGAATAATATCACAGGGGGGTGTGTACCTTCTCCGGTAGTGGGAGTAGTAATATCATGTCTTCCTTTAGATGACAGGAACAATATCACAGGGTGGGTGTATACCCCGTGTGTTTTTGGAAGCAATGCCATTCTCTCTTCTTCTAGGTTTTAGGATTCATATCACAGGCAGGATGTACACCCCTTGTTATATTGGATGGAATCTCATCCTCTTTCAACCTGTATCTTTAGAACAATATCCCATGGGGGCTGTCCATCCCTTCAATATTGGTACTAATACCATCTTCTCCTTTCCTGGACATAAGAAATAATATCACAGGAGGGGTGGGGTGTACACCCTTTGCGATGTTGGTAGTAATATTGCCTCCCCCCTGTGGTTATTAAGGACAAAATCCCAAGGTGGCTGTACGGTTCCTACTTTATTGCGAGTAATATCATCCATTCACCCCCTGGATAAGAGGAACCATATCTCTGAAGAGGTGTCCACCCCCTTCGATACTGTCAGCCATGTCGTCTTCTTCCCGCCTGGATATTAGGAACGATACCCCGGGGTTGGGGGCGGTGTACACCCACTGCGATATCGAAAGTAAAATCATCCTCTTTCCCGCTGGATATTAGGAACTATATCACAGGTGTGTGTGCACCTTCTGGGATATTGGGAGTACTATCAGCCTCCACCCCGCTGCATATTAAGAGCAATATACAGGGGGCAAGATAGTTACACCCCCTGCGATATTGACAGAAATATTCTTCTCTTTCCCCTGTACATTAGGAACTACATCACAGGGGTCTGCACACCTTCAGCGATTTTGGGATTCATGTTATCTTGTCCCCCACTGAATGTCAAAAACAATATCACAGAAGGGTATACACCCCCTGCGATATGGCCAGTAATATCATCGTATCTACCTTTGGTTACTAGGAACAACGTCACAGAGGGTGTGAACACTGTCCCGCGATATTGAGCATAATGTTATCCTCTCTTCCCCTGGATATTAGGAACGATATCCCTGGTGGTTGGAGGTGGAGTACATTCAGAACAACATCACTGGGTGGGTGCACACCCCCTGGGATATTGGGTGTAGTATCATCCTCTCTTCCCTAGGATATTAAGAACAGTATCACAGGAGGGGTGTACAGTCACAGCCCCTGCGTTATTGGGATCAATAACATCTTCTCCCCCTCTCGATATAAGGAACAATATCCCAGGGTGGGTGTACATCCCCTGCGATATTGGGCGTAATGTCATCGTCTCCCAACGTGGATATTGTGCATAGTGTCACAGTGGGGTGTACGCCTTCTTCGATATTGGCAGCAATACCATCCTCTCCCCTCAGGATTATAGGGAAAATATCGAAGGGGTTTTACAACTCGAGCGATACGGGCAGTAATATCATCCTCTCCCCACCCAGATGTTAGGAACTATATCACAGGTGGCTGTACACTTCTTGCGATATTGGGAGTCGTATCATCCTCTCCCATCGTCGATATTAAGAACAATATTACAAAGTAGGTGTACACCCCCTACGATATTAAGAGAAGTATTATGCTCTCCCCTTCGGGATATTAGGAGCAATATCGCAGGAGGTGTGTACAACCGCTGCGATATTGGGAGTCATATCATCCTCTCCCCTGAATATAAGAAACAATATCACAGGAGGATGTACACCCCCTGTGATGTTGGGAGTCATATCATTTTCTCTCCCTCTGGATATTCAGAACAATATCACAGGGGGTGTGTACACCCCCTGCAATATTGGTATAGAATGAGACCACCACTTCTCCTGCTGTCTTTCCCGGCTTTTCCCCGTCTCCCCTTTTGCCTAGTTTATAAGACAGGAGAAGGGGGAGAAAGCAAAAAGTTGGAAAAAAACAGAAGTAAGATAAATAGCTAGACGACCTTGGTACTACCACCTGGCCCTGGTGGTTAAAATAATAGTGATAATATTAACCCGTGACCAAAACTAGTAGTGTTATCTGTAAATTCCAGACATTGTATGAGAAAGCACTGTAAAACTTTTTGTTCTGTTAGCTGATACATGTAGCCCCTCGTCACGTTTTCCATGCATGCTTGATTTATCATGACCCTTTTACATGAATGCCTTAACGTTGTAAGCCTTTAAAAAGGCCACGTATTTCTTCTTCAGGGAGCTCGGTTCTTAAGACGCGAGTCTGCCGACGCTCCCGGCCGAATAAAAAACCTCTTCCTTCTTTAATCCGGTGTCTGAGGAGTTTTGTCCGCGGCTCACCCTGCTACATTGGGAGTAATGTCTTCCTCTCCCCCGCTGGCTATTATGAACAATGTCACAGAAGGAGTGTACACCCCCTGCTCTATTGGGGGTGATATCCTCTCCATCCCTGGATATTAGGAACAATATCACTAGGCAGTGTACACCTCCTGCAATACTGACACTAATCCTCTTGCCCCCTGGATATTAGGAATCATATCACAGGGGTGGTGTACACCCATGGCGAAATCGGAAGAAAGGTCATCCTCTCCACCTTTGGATGTTAGGGACAATGTCACGGGGGAGGTCTACACACCCTGTGATATTGGGAGTCATATCATCCTCTCCCACCCAGGATATAAGAAACAAGACGACCGAGGGGATATACACCCACTGTGATAGTTTCAATAATGTTATCTTCTACCCGATGGCTATTAGGAATAACATCATAGAGGGGTGTACACTTTCTTCGATGTTGGGACTAATATCATCCTCTCCCTGCCGGATATCAGGAACAAATCTATTAATTATTAATATTAATAAATATAATAAAATTAATAATCACCATCAATATTAATAATCATAATAAAGATAGTAAAAATTAATACTGGTTAAAATGTTAACAATTCGTATTAATAATTAATAGTAATATCATTAATAATTAATGATATCAGCAATTAATATTGCTTAAGTCAATAGAGATGTTGGTAATAAAATAATGATTAATATTAAGAACTAATAATATTGTTAAATGACATTAATATTAATAATTAATTTTAAGCATTCATAATCATGTATGTAAAATAATTATCCATAATTAATAATGGTATCCTATTAATTAATAGTGTCATTGATAATTATTAAAATCAATCATTGATGTTTAATAATTAATCATATTATTACTCCTAATACCGCAAGGGGTGTACACTTACCTATGATGTCGTTCCTAATATCCAGGGACAGAGAACGTGATATTTGTTTTAATATCGTAGTATGTGTACGCTCACGCTGTGACACCGATCCTAATATCTAGGGGGATAGAGTATGACATGACTCCCAACATAGCAACGAATGGACAGCCACCTGGCGATATTGCTCCTAATATTCACGGAAGAAGCATATGATATCACTCCCAATATCGCAGGGAGTGTACAAGTCTTCTGGGATATTGTTGCTGGTATCCGGAGGGGGAGAGGATGATAATAATTCCAGTATCGCAGGCTGTGTTCACCCGCCCTGTGATATTGTTATTAACATCCTGGAAGGGAGAGGATGATATGACTCCCCATAGAGCAGGAGGCGTACACCCAGCCTGGGATATTGTTCTTAATATCCATGGAGTGGAGAGGCTGATATTACTCCCAATATGGCAGGGGTGAACATTCACTCTGTGATATTCTTCTTAACATCTCAAGGCCGAGAGGTTCATATTATTCCCAGTATCACAGACACTGTATATCCCCGTGTGATACTCTTCCTGATATCCAGAAGGGGAGAAGATGGTATTAATCCCCATATCGCAGGAGGTGAACACCCAGTCTGTGATATCTTTCCTAATTTGCGGGGGGAGAGAGGATAATTTCATTCCCAATATTGTAAAAGATGTACACGCTAACCCTGTGATATTGTCCTTAATATTCCAAGGCACAGAACATGATGTTACTCCCAATATCGCAGAAAGTGTACACCCCCCAGTGATGTTGTTCCCATGACCCGGGAGGGAAGAGGATGATATTATTTTCAATATCGCCGGGGGTGTACACGCCACTTGTGACACTGTTCATAATTTCCACCTGGGAGAGGATGATATTACTCAGAATATCGCAGGGGTTATAAACACTACTTTGATTTTGCTACTAATAGCCAGGCAGAGAGAGGATGATATTCCTCCCTATATTGGAGAGGGTGTACACCCGTCTATGATACTGTTCGTGATGTCTAGAGGGGGACATGACATTACTCACAAAATGGTAAAAACGCTGTGGGTCCATCGTGGATTCTAATATCCAGGCAGGTATATTACACATCAAGTCGCAGGGAGTGTCTACTGCGGCTGTCATATTGTTTCCGATACCAAGGGAGGAGAGAATGACTTCGCGACGAATATCGAGGAAGCCAAAACGCCCCCTGTGATATGGTTCCAAATACCCACCTTGGGAGAGGATGATACTACCTTCAATAAAAGGGGTTGTCCAACACACCGGACATATTTTTTCAACTATACAGAAGAAGAGAAAATGATACTACTGCCAATATTGCTGGGGGTGTCCTCCGTCATGAGATATAGTTCTCAGGGCTAAAGGGAGAGAAGATAATGTCACATTGAACTACAGGTGGTGCATACCCAATGGTGATATTGTCAGGGGGGTGAGCCACCCCCCGCGAGGTGGGGACCAATGGCCACCCCCTCTCCCCCCCTTGGCTATTGGGAGCCACCTCGCAGGGGGGTGAGCCACCCCCCGCGAGGTGGGGACCAATGGCCACCCCCTCTCCCCCCCTTGGCTATTGGGAGCCACCTCGCAGGGGGGTGAGCCACCCCCCGCGAGGTGGGGACCAATGGCCACCCCCTCTCCCCCCCTTGGCTATTGGGAGCCACCTCGCAGGGGGGTGAGCCACCCCCCGCGAGGTGGGGACCAATGGCCACCCCCTCTCCCCCCCTTGGCTATTGGGAGCCACCTCGCAGGGGGGTGAGCCACCCCCCGCGAGGTGGGGACCAATGGCCACCCCCTCTCCCCCCCTTGGCTATTGGGAGCCACCTCGCAGGGGGGTGAGCCACCCCCCGCGAGGTGGGGACCAATGGCCACCCCCTCTCCCCCCCTTGGCTATTGGGAGCCACCTCGCAGGGGGGTGAGCCACCCCCCGCGAGGTGGGGACCAATGGCCACCCCCTCTCCCCCCCTTGGCTATTGGGAGCCACCTCGCAGGGGGGTGAGCCACCCCCCGCGAGGTGGGGACCAATGGCCACCCCCTCTCCCCCCCTTGGCTATTGGGAGCCACCTCGCAGGGGGGTGAGCCACCCCCCGCGAGGTGGGGACCAATGGCCACCCCCTCTCCCCCCCTTGGCTATTGGGAGCCACCTCGCAGGGGGGTGAGCCACCCCCCGCGAGGTGGGGACCAATGGCCACCCCCTCTCCCCCCCTTGGCTATTGGGAGCCACCTCGCAGGGGGGTGAGCCACCCCCCGCGAGGTGGGGACCAATGGCCACCCCCTCTCCCCCCCTTGGCTATTGGGAGCCACCTCGCAGGGGGGTGAGCCACCCCCCGCGAGGTGGGGACCAATGGCCACCCCCTCTCCCCCCCTTGGCTATTGGGAGCCACCTCGCAGGGGGGTGAGCCACCCCCCGCGAGGTGGGGACCAATGGCCACCCCCTCTCCCCCCCTTGGCTATTGGGAGCCACCTCGCAGGGGGGTGAGCCACCCCCCGCGAGGTGGGGACCAATGGCCACCCCCTCTCCCCCCCTTGGCTATTGGGAGCCACCTCGCAGGGGGGTGAGCCACCCCCCGCGAGGTGGGGACCAATGGCCACCCCCTCTCCCCCCCTTGGCTATTGGGAGCCACCTCGCAGGGGGGTGAGCCACCCCCCGCGAGGTGGGGACCAATGGCCACCCCCTCTCCCCCCCTTGGCTATTGGGAGCCACCTCGCAGGGGGGTGAGCCACCCCCCGCGAGGTGGGGACCAATGGCCACCCCCTCTCCCCCCCTTGGCTATTGGGAGCCACCTCGCAGGGGGGTGAGCCACCCCCCGCGAGGTGGGGACCAATGGCCACCCCCTCTCCCCCCCTTGGCTATTGGGAGCCACCTCGCAGGGGGGTGAGCCACCCCCCGCGAGGTGGGGACCAATGGCCACCCCCTCTCCCCCCCTTGGCTATTGGGAGCCACCTCGCAGGGGGGTGAGCCACCCCCCGCGAGGTGGGGACCAATGGCCACCCCCTCTCCCCCCCTTGGCTATTGGGAGCCACCTCGCAGGGGGGTGAGCCACCCCCCGCGAGGTGGGGACCAATGGCCACCCCCTCTCCCCCCCTTGGCTATTGGGAGCCACCTCGCAGGGGGGTGAGCCACCCCCCGCGAGGTGGGGACCAATGGCCACCCCCTCTCCCCCCCTTGGCTATTGGGAGCCACCTCGCAGGGGGGTGAGCCACCCCCCGCGAGGTGGGGACCAATGGCCACCCCCTCTCCCCCCCTTGGCTATTGGGAGCCACCTCGCAGGGGGGTGAGCCACCCCCCGCGAGGTGGGGACCAATGGCCACCCCCTCTCCCCCCCTTGGCTATTGGGAGCCACCTCGCAGGGGGGTGAGCCACCCCCCGCGAGGTGGGGACCAATGGCCACCCCCTCTCCCCCCCTTGGCTATTGGGAGCCACCTCGCAGGGGGGTGAGCCACCCCCCGCGAGGTGGGGACCAATGGCCACCCCCTCTCCCCCCCTTGGCTATTGGGAGCCACCTCGCAGGGGGGTGAGCCACCCCCCGCGAGGTGGGGACCAATGGCCACCCCCTCTCCCCCCCTTGGCTATTGGGAGCCACCTCGCAGGGGGGTGAGCCACCCCCCGCGAGGTGGGGACCAATGGCCACCCCCTCTCCCCCCCTTGGCTATTGGGAGCCACCTCGCAGGGGGGTGAGCCACCCCCCGCGAGGTGGGGACCAATGGCCACCCCCTCTCCCCCCCTTGGCTATTGGGAGCCACCTCGCAGGGGGGTGAGCCACCCCCCGCGAGGTGGGGACCAATGGCCACCCCCTCTCCCCCCCTTGGCTATTGGGAGCCACCTCGCAGGGGGGTGAGCCACCCCCCGCGAGGTGGGGACCAATGGCCACCCCCTCTCCCCCCCTTGGCTATTGGGAGCCACCTCGCAGGGGGGTGAGCCACCCCCCGCGAGGTGGGGACCAATGGCCACCCCCTCTCCCCCCCTTGGCTATTGGGAGCCACCTCGCAGGGGGGTGAGCCACCCCCCGCGAGGTGGGGACCAATGGCCACCCCCTCTCCCCCCCTTGGCTATTGGGAGCCACCTCGCAGGGGGGTGAGCCACCCCCCGCGAGGTGGGGACCAATGGCCACCCCCTCTCCCCCCCTTGGCTATTGGGAGCCACCTCGCAGGGGGGTGAGCCACCCCCCGCGAGGTGGGGACCAATGGCCACCCCCTCTCCCCCCCTTGGCTATTGGGAGCCACCTCGCAGGGGGGTGAGCCACCCCCCGCGAGGTGGGGACCAATGGCCACCCCCTCTCCCCCCCTTGGCTATTGGGAGCCACCTCGCAGGGGGGTGAGCCACCCCCCGCGAGGTGGGGACCAATGGCCACCCCCTCTCCCCCCCTTGGCTATTGGGAGCCACCTCGCAGGGGGGTGAGCCACCCCCCGCGAGGTGGGGACCAATGGCCACCCCCTCTCCCCCCCTTGGCTATTGGGAGCCACCTCGCAGGGGGGTGAGCCACCCCCCGCGAGGTGGGGACCAATGGCCACCCCCTCTCCCCCCCTTGGCTATTGGGAGCCACCTCGCAGGGGGGTGAGCCACCCCCCGCGAGGTGGGGACCAATGGCCACCCCCTCTCCCCCCCTTGGCTATTGGGAGCCACCTCGCAGGGGGGTGAGCCACCCCCCGCGAGGTGGGGACCAATGGCCACCCCCTCTCCCCCCCTTGGCTATTGGGAGCCACCTCGCAGGGGGGTGAGCCACCCCCCGCGAGGTGGGGACCAATGGCCACCCCCTCTCCCCCCCTTGGCTATTGGGAGCCACCTCGCAGGGGGGTGAGCCACCCCCCGCGAGGTGGGGACCAATGGCCACCCCCTCTCCCCCCCTTGGCTATTGGGAGCCACCTCGCAGGGGGGTGAGCCACCCCCCGCGAGGTGGGGACCAATGGCCACCCCCTCTCCCCCCCTTGGCTATTGGGAGCCACCTCGCAGGGGGGTGAGCCACCCCCCGCGAGGTGGGGACCAATGGCCACCCCCTCTCCCCCCCTTGGCTATTGGGAGCCACCTCGCAGGGGGGTGAGCCACCCCCCGCGAGGTGGGGACCAATGGCCACCCCCTCTCCCCCCCTTGGCTATTGGGAGCCACCTCGCAGGGGGGTGAGCCACCCCCCGCGAGGTGGGGACCAATGGCCACCCCCTCTCCCCCCCTTGGCTATTGGGAGCCACCTCGCAGGGGGGTGAGCCACCCCCCGCGAGGTGGGGACCAATGGCCACCCCCTCTCCCCCCCTTGGCTATTGGGAGCCACCTCGCAGGGGGGTGAGCCACCCCCCGCGAGGTGGGGACCAATGGCCACCCCCTCTCCCCCCCTTGGCTATTGGGAGCCACCTCGCAGGGGGGTGAGCCACCCCCCGCGAGGTGGGGACCAATGGCCACCCCCTCTCCCCCCCTTGGCTATTGGGAGCCACCTCGCAGGGGGGTGAGCCACCCCCCGCGAGGTGGGGACCAATGGCCACCCCCTCTCCCCCCCTTGGCTATTGGGAGCCACCTCGCAGGGGGGTGAGCCACCCCCCGCGAGGTGGGGACCAATGGCCACCCCCTCTCCCCCCCTTGGCTATTGGGAGCCACCTCGCAGGGGGGTGAGCCACCCCCCGCGAGGTGGGGACCAATGGCCACCCCCTCTCCCCCCCTTGGCTATTGGGAGCCACCTCGCAGGGGGGTGAGCCACCCCCCGCGAGGTGGGGACCAATGGCCACCCCCTCTCCCCCCCTTGGCTATTGGGAGCCACCTCGCAGGGGGGTGAGCCACCCCCCGCGAGGTGGGGACCAATGGCCACCCCCTCTCCCCCCCTTGGCTATTGGGAGCCACCTCGCAGGGGGGTGAGCCACCCCCCGCGAGGTGGGGACCAATGGCCACCCCCTCTCCCCCCCTTGGCTATTGGGAGCCACCTCGCAGGGGGGTGAGCCACCCCCCGCGAGGTGGGGACCAATGGCCACCCCCTCTCCCCCCCTTGGCTATTGGGAGCCACCTCGCAGGGGGGTGAGCCACCCCCCGCGAGGTGGGGACCAATGGCCACCCCCTCTCCCCCCCTTGGCTATTGGGAGCCACCTCGCAGGGGGGTGAGCCACCCCCCGCGAGGTGGGGACCAATGGCCACCCCCTCTCCCCCCCTTGGCTATTGGGAGCCACCTCGCAGGGGGGTGAGCCACCCCCCGCGAGGTGGGGACCAATGGCCACCCCCTCTCCCCCCCTTGGCTATTGGGAGCCACCTCGCAGGGGGGTGAGCCACCCCCCGCGAGGTGGGGACCAATGGCCACCCCCTCTCCCCCCCTTGGCTATTGGGAGCCACCTCGCAGGGGGGTGAGCCACCCCCCGCGAGGTGGGGACCAATGGCCACCCCCTCTCCCCCCCTTGGCTATTGGGAGCCACCTCGCAGGGGGGTGAGCCACCCCCCGCGAGGTGGGGACCAATGGCCACCCCCTCTCCCCCCCTTGGCTATTGGGAGCCACCTCGCAGGGGGGTGAGCCACCCCCCGCGAGGTGGGGACCAATGGCCACCCCCTCTCCCCCCCTTGGCTATTGGGAGCCACCTCGCAGGGGGGTGAGCCACCCCCCGCGAGGTGGGGACCAATGGCCACCCCCTCTCCCCCCCTTGGCTATTGGGAGCCACCTCGCAGGGGGGTGAGCCACCCCCCGCGAGGTGGGGACCAATGGCCACCCCCTCTCCCCCCCTTGGCTATTGGGAGCCACCTCGCAGGGGGGTGAGCCACCCCCCGCGAGGTGGGGACCAATGGCCACCCCCTCTCCCCCCCTTGGCTATTGGGAGCCACCTCGCAGGGGGGTGAGCCACCCCCCGCGAGGTGGGGACCAATGGCCACCCCCTCTCCCCCCCTTGGCTATTGGGAGCCACCTCGCAGGGGGGTGAGCCACCCCCCGCGAGGTGGGGACCAATGGCCACCCCCTCTCCCCCCCTTGGCTATTGGGAGCCACCTCGCAGGGGGGTGAGCCACCCCCCGCGAGGTGGGGACCAATGGCCACCCCCTCTCCCCCCCTTGGCTATTGGGAGCCACCTCGCAGGGGGGTGAGCCACCCCCCGCGAGGTGGGGACCAATGGCCACCCCCTCTCCCCCCCTTGGCTATTGGGAGCCACCTCGCAGGGGGGTGAGCCACCCCCCGCGAGGTGGGGACCAATGGCCACCCCCTCTCCCCCCCTTGGCTATTGGGAGCCACCTCGCAGGGGGGTGAGCCACCCCCCGCGAGGTGGGGACCAATGGCCACCCCCTCTCCCCCCCTTGGCTATTGGGAGCCACCTCGCAGGGGGGTGAGCCACCCCCCGCGAGGTGGGGACCAATGGCCACCCCCTCTCCCCCCCTTGGCTATTGGGAGCCACCTCGCAGGGGGGTGAGCCACCCCCCGCGAGGTGGGGACCAATGGCCACCCCCTCTCCCCCCCTTGGCTATTGGGAGCCACCTCGCAGGGGGGTGAGCCACCCCCCGCGAGGTGGGGACCAATGGCCACCCCCTCTCCCCCCCTTGGCTATTGGGAGCCACCTCGCAGGGGGGTGAGCCACCCCCCGCGAGGTGGGGACCAATGGCCACCCCCTCTCCCCCCCTTGGCTATTGGGAGCCACCTCGCAGGGGGGTGAGCCACCCCCCGCGAGGTGGGGACCAATGGCCACCCCCTCTCCCCCCCTTGGCTATTGGGAGCCACCTCGCAGGGGGGTGAGCCACCCCCCGCGAGGTGGGGACCAATGGCCACCCCCTCTCCCCCCCTTGGCTATTGGGAGCCACCTCGCAGGGGGGTGAGCCACCCCCCGCGAGGTGGGGACCAATGGCCACCCCCTCTCCCCCCCTTGGCTATTGGGAGCCACCTCGCAGGGGGGTGAGCCACCCCCCGCGAGGTGGGGACCAATAGCCACCCCCTCTCCCCCTCTTGGCTATTGGGAGGCATGGTGGACTCACAGCCTGTTGACCATATTGTGAGTAGTATCGTTTCCCTCTCTTGAAATAATGAACTGTTTCATAGACGGTTGTACACCCTCAGTGTATTGCTCTGCGGACAATCATATAATTAATTATTAAACATCATTTTAATAATTATCAATAATACTCTCAATTAATAGTTAACCATTAATTATTAATAATTTTTTGAATAGGTTGTGATCTACTCCAAGGATTAATTTTTAATATCAATGTCATTTATCAATATTAATATTTCTTAATAATTATTATGTTATAGCCAATATCACTTAGTATTGATTTAAGTAACGTTAATTGATGATATTATTTTATTATTAATTGTGTTCAGATTATTAATTATTAAATACTAATACTCATCATTAACTTTTTTAACCAGTATTAATTTTAGTATCTTAATTGTGATTTTTAATGTCTATGATTAATATATATTTTTATGTTTATTAATATTAATAATTAATAATCTTGTTCCTGATATCTGGCCGGAAGAGTATGATATTACTCCCAGTTTCGAAGAAAGTGTACAGTCTTAATTCTAGTAGCCAGGGGGTAGAGGATGACATTGAAAGTAGCGCAGTGGCCGGGCGCGGTGGCTCACGCCTGTAATCCCAGCACTTTGGGAGGCCGAGACGGGCGGATCACGAGGTCAGGAGATCGAGACCATCCTGGCTAACACGGTGAAACCCCGTCTCTACTAAGAAATACAAAAAACTAGCCGGGCGAGGTGGCGGGCGCCTATAGTCCCAGCTGCTCGGGAGGCTGAGGCAGGAGAATGGCGTGAACCTGGGAGGCGGAGCTTGCAGTGAGCTGAGATCCGGCCACCGCACTCCAGCCTGGGTGACAGAGCGAGACTCCGTCTCAAAAAAAAAAAAAAAAAAAAAAAAAAGAAAGTAGCGCAGTGTGTGTACATGCCGTCGGTCATCTTCTTCCTTCTATCTAGGGTGGGAAAGGATGATATGACTCCCAATATCACCGTGGGCGTGGACCTCCACCGTGGTATTTTCCCTAACATCCAAAGGCGGAGAGGGTGACCTTTCTTCCGATTTCGCAGGGGTTGTACACCACCCCTGTGATATGTTTCCTAATATCCAGATGGCGAGAGGATGATATCAGTCCCAGTATTGTAGGAGGCGTACACTCCCTGGGGATGTTTTTCCTAATATCCAGGGACGGACAGGATGATATCACTCCCAATAAAGTAGGGGATGTACACCCCTTCTGTGACATTGTTCCTAATAGCCAGCCGGTAATTATTATAATTGTTTGAATAGGTTATGATCTACTCCAAGGATTAATTTTTAATATCAATGTCATTTATCAATAATAATATTTCTTAATAATTATTATTATTTTATAGCCAATATCACTTAGTATTGATTTAAGTAACGTTAATTGTTGATATTTTATTATTAATTGTCTTATTATTATTAAATATTAATTATTAATACTCATGATTAACTTTTTAAAGCAGTGTTAATTTTAGTATCTTAATTGTGATTTTAATATCTATAATTAATATTTATCATTTATATTTATTAATATTAGTAATTAATAGCCTTTTTTCTGATATCCGGCCAGGATAGGATGATATTACTCCTCTTGTCACAGAAAGTGTACGCTGCTCTATGATGTTATTCCTAGTAGCCAGGGGGTAGAGGATAGTATTAAAACTACCGTAGTGTGGGTATATCCCGTCGGACATCTTGTTCCTTCTTTCCAAGGTGGGAGAGGATGATATGACTCCCAATATCACAGTGGGCGTGGACCTCCACCGTGATATTTTCCCTAACATCCAAAGGTAGAGAGGGTGATATTTCTTCCGATTTCGCAGGGGTTGTACACCACCCCTGTTCTATGTTTCCTAATATCCAGATGGCGAGAGGATGACATCAGTCTGAATATTGCAGGAGGTGTACACTCCCTGGTGGTATTGTTTCTAATATCCAGGGATGGAGAGGATGATATCACTCCCAATAAAGCAGGGGGTGTACACCCCTTCTGTGACATTGTTCCTAATAGCCAGCCGGGGGGAGGAAGATATTACCGCCAATATCGCCGCAGGGGTGTACACCCCCTTGGGATATTCATCCTTATATCCTGGGAGGGAGGCGATGTTACTAGTGGCAATATCGCAGGGGATGTACACACCCACTGTGCTATTGTTCCGACTAACACGATATGACTCCCATATCACGGGGGGGGGGTACATCCTCCTGTGATATTGTTTCTTATATTCAGGGGGAGAGGATGATATGACTCCCAATATCGCAAGGGTTGTACACACCTCCTGCGATATTGTTCCTAATATCCCGAAGGGGAGAGCATAATATTACTCTCAATATCTCAGGGGGTGTACACCCCCTTTGTAATATTTTTCTTAATATCCATGATGGGAGAGAATGATAAGACTCCCAATATGGCAAGAAGTGTACAGCCGGCTGTGATATAGTTCCTTACATCCAGGTAGGGAGAGGATGATGTTACTGCCCATATCGTACAAAGTGTAAAACCCCTTCGATATTTTGCCTACAATCCTGAGGGGAGAGGATGATATTACTCCCAATATGGAAGAAGGCGTACACCCCCCTGGGACACTACGCCCAATATTCACGTTGGGAGACGATGACAATACGTCCAATATCACAGGGGATGTACACCCACCCTAGCATATTGTTCCTTATATCGAGAGTGGGAAAAGAAGCTATTACTCCCAATAACGCAGGGGCTGTGGCTGTACACTCCTCCTGTGATATTGTTCTTTATATCCTGGGGAAGAGAGGATGATATTACACCCAATACCGCAGGGGGTGGACACCCACTCAGTGATGTTGTTCTGAATGTACTCCACCTCCCACCACCAGGGATATCGTTCCTAATATCCAGGGGAAGAGAGGATAACATTATGCCCAATATTGCTGAGGAGTATACACACCCTCTGTGATGTTGTTCCTAGTATCCAAAGGTAGAGACGCTGATATTACTGGCCATATCGCAGGGGATGTACACCCTTCTGTGATATCGTTTTTGACGTTCAGTTGGGGGAGACAATAACATTAATCCCAATATCGAAGAAGGTGTACATACCCCTGTGATGTGGTTCCTAATGTACAGGAGAAAGAGAAGAATATTGCTCTCAATATCGCAGGGGATGTAACCACCCTGTCCCCTGTATATTATCCCTAATATTCAGTGGGTTGGCGGCTGACAGTACTCCCAATATCCCAGAAGGTGCACACACACCTGTGATATAGTTCCTAATATCCAGCGGGAAAGAGGCTGAGTTTACTTTCGATATCACAGTGGGTGTACACCGCCCCCAACCCCGGGGTATTGTTCCTAATATCCAGGCGGGAGGAAGATGATATGGCTGACAGTATCGAAGGGGGTGGACACCTCTTCTGTGATATGATTGCTGATATCCAGGGGGTGAGTGGATGATGTGTACACCCCACCTGTGACATGAATCATAAAACCTAGGAGAATGATATTGCTTCCAAAAACACACGGGTGTACACCCACCCTGTGATATTGTTCCTGTCATCTAAAGGAAGACATGATAATACTACTCCCACTACCGGAGAAGGTACATACCCCCCTGTGATATTGTTCCTCATAACTTGTAGGGGAGAGCATGATATTACTTCCAATATGACAGTGGCTTGACACCCAGTCTGTGATATTGGTTCTGCACACCAACTCTGTGCCCCTCGTTTCCCATGTGTTCTCTCCTCACTGTTGGAACCTTGGGGGAGGCTTTGTCTTTGGTTACAGATGAAGAGACAACGGGTCTGAGAGGTTAAGAAAGTTTGTTACTGGAAAGGGGTCCCAATCCAGACCGCAAGAGAGGTTTCTTGGATCTCACGGAAGAAAGAATTCGGGGTGAGTCCTTAAAGTGAAAGCAACTTTATTAGGAAAGAAAACGAATAAAAGAATGGCTACTCTGGCCGGGCGCAGCGGCTCACTCCTGTAATCCTAGAACTTTGGCATGCCGAGGCAGGTGGATCACCTGAGGTGAGAAGTTCGAGACCAGCCTGGTCCAACATGGCAAAACCCTGTCTCCACTAAAATACAAAACATTAACGGTGTGGTGGCAGGTGCCTGTAATCCCAGCTACTAGGAAGGCTGAGGCAGAAGAATCGCTTGAACCCACGAGGTGGAGGTTGTAGTGAGCCAAGATCATGCCACTGCATTCTAGTTTGGCCAACAGAGCAAGACACCATCTCAAAAAAAAAAAAAAGGAAAAAAAAGAATGGCTGCTCCATAGGCAGAGTGGCCCCAAAGGCTGCTGGTTGCCCATTTTCATGGTTATTTCTTGATCATACGCTAAACAAGGGTTGGACTATTCATGAGTGTTCCAGGAAAGGGGTGGGCAATTCCCAGAACTGAGAGTTTCTGCCCTCCCTTCCGAGACCATGTAGGGTAACCTCCAGATGTTGCCATGGCATCTGTAAACTGTCGTGGCGCTGGTGGGAGTGCCTTGTAGCAGTTAACGCATTATAATTAGCACATGATGAGCTGTGAGGGCAATCAGAGGTCACTCTCGTGGCCATCTTGGGTTTGCGGCTTTGGCCAACTTCTTTACTGCAACCTGCTTTATCAGCAAGGTCTTTATGACCTGTATCTTGTGGGGACCTCCTATCTCATCCTGTGACGAAGAATGCCTAGCCTCCTGGGAATGTGGCCCAGCAGGTCTCAGCCTCCCTTTAACCAGCCCCCATTCAAGATGGAGTCGCTCTGGTTCACGTGCCTCTGACAAGTTGGCCTGGGTTGAGCGTTCCCTAGTGTGCGGTTGTTGGAGCTATTCCTAGGAGTAAGAGGGAATAGTAGGAAACAGGCCTGTTAGCCCTGGGGCTGGCACTCTGCCCCAGTATGTCGGCCTCATTTTAGTGGTGACAAAACTGGGGCTCAGAGACATCAACTCCCTCATCTCAAACCCCCAGACTGTCAGTGGTGGGCTGGGGTTGGAATGTGGGGCTTGAAGACCCATCATCTCCTCTGGTCCCCCAGTCTCTGCTGCCCAAGAGGAACAGGATCCCAGGATCCAGGCCCCTCATGGCACCAGCCAGGGTGGGTGGAGATGGGAAGGCACAGTTCCAAAGCCCCCCGGACTCTGAGGAAGGTCGGGGGCCGAGAGCAAGCCGGACCTGCGGACCCTACCCCGAGAAGAATGGCTGCAGGCCCGGCCCAGCGGGCAGGAGGTCTGTGTCCCCAGTCAACGTGACGGCGCTTCCCACTCCTCCAGCCAGGCCATGCCGTCTTCACGTTTCCAATCATGCGGCCTCCTCTCCAATTCCCAAGCCCGACCCACAGAGACAGCGATCTGGGGTCCACGTGAGGTTTGTCAGCAGCTCTGACCCGCTGCTTCCCGCCAGTCCCGCGGCCGGTTCTGGAAAGCTCTCTGCTTCCCCCTGGTGGGGAGGCTCGGGGCAGGGCTCTGGCTGCAAGCATGGGGTCCCAGAACCTCCTGGCTCTGTCACCTCTGCTGGGTGGCAAACCAACCCAGGACTGAAGCAGCAGATGGCTGCCTGATTCCTTATGATCAGAGCTCCGCCCACTGGCAAGTCTCTCTCCGGGCCTCAGTTTCCCCTTCCATTAAACGAGGGGCTTGGGGGATACCAAGGAGGGGTAACAGCTTAGTGAGGATGGCAGGTTTTTTCTGGGGAGATGAAAACATTTTGAAAGTAGATGGCGTGAGTGGTTGCACAGGACTGTGAATGCACAAATGCCACCACATTATTCACGTTGAAATAGTTCATTGCATGCGATGTGAATGTCACCTCATTTAAAGTGTTTAAGAGAGGGGCCTGGGAGAGTGCAGTGTATGTGAGAATCACGTGCGACACCCACAGTCTCTGAACCTCGGTTTTCTTGCTGTAAACTGGCAAAGAGACCGTGTGAGCTGTGTTCCCTAAGGCCAAGAGATTCCAACAAGGAAAACCTGGGATTCCAGGGACTGAGATGAGGGCCGGGGACCGGAAGGGGAGGGGTATGTGGGGATGGCTTGGGGGCAGCCCAGATAAGGCTTTCAATACTGGGCAGCAGCATCTACACAGGCAGAGATCCCTGCATCTCACTTCCCACAGGGCTGACCAGTGGCCAGAGGTGGGACTAGCCAGGCTCAGCCCAACCAAGTCTGGGAGCAGAGGACACTGAGTGAGGGATCCCCGGGGCCACCGTCACTGGCTTGTGGCTCTCCCGACACCACAAGAGAGGTCCAGGAGCTGACCTTGGGTCCTAATGGGGGACACCTTCCTGGCTGCAGGCTGGCAGGGTGGTGTGGTGGTCAGTGTACTGGGCTCTGCGTCTCCGCCCCTACCTGCTGCTGTGTGACGGTGGGCCAGACACCTAACCTCTCTGTGCCTCTATTTCTTCAATGGCGAACAGGGACACTAGCAGACCCCACATCCGGGCACAGTGGCCTGAAGGTTAAAGTCAAGGGCGACACGAGACCTACGGCAAAAGCTCTGAGCAGGGAAAGCAGGGAGCTGCCCAGAGAGTTCCACCACCATCTCCCCTCTGGCCACCGAGGAAACCGAGGCTCATGGTGACCTGGCCCAGGTCTGTTGAACTCACGGTCCTTCTCTTCCCCAAGATCAGAGGGCTGCCACCAGGGAAGGGGCTGGCCCCTAGACACAGCCCAGGAAGCACACAGGGAAGGATGCCCTGGGGACTTCGGTAGGTTATTGCAAAGAAAAATTTATTGCTATTTGAACCCTCCTTTCATGCCCCATTTCCCAGAAAATGAGCCACGGGAGACACCAGGAGAGGGAGGAGACCATCCTTCTTGCACAAAACCCACTCCCTTGGATGCTGTCCTCAGCCAGAGTGGCTGGGGGCCAACCAGGGGGCCCACCCGCAGAGTGGCAGAGGAGGCAGGTTGACCCTCCGGACGTTGAGCTCTGTGGCGAAGGTCCTGGCCTTCTGGTAGAAGAGGAGCGACTTCTCACGGTCCAGGAGGAAGTTCTGGGAGATGGTGGCGGGCCGCGTGTAGATCTTCAGCTGTGCCTTCTTGTTGCCCAGGTCCACGGCGGCTGCCAGTGCCAGCTGGTAGTACTCAAACGGGTCCTGAAGGGGACAGGTCATGCTCAGCAAAAGGGGGACTCGGAGCCCGTCTTCCCAGAGGCCGTTCCTGTCTCCAGGTCATTCCACGTGTCCAGCCAATGCTGGCTCACCCCATGAGCCCCGAAACCTGTTACACTGCTGTGGTCTCAGCTGCAGGAAGTGGGGACGACCCTTACACCCCTGGAAGCCTTCCTGACTGCCCCTACGCCCCACTCACCCCAAGCCTCCTGCCCCAGTGCCACCCTCTCCGCAGGCAGTGGCTGCTTTCCCCATGGGCTGAGGTCAGGGCAGATCCTGCCTGCTCTGAGAGTTCCATGCAGGACCCGTGGCTCCGAGCCACAGCAGGGGCACAGCGTTGAGTGACCCAGGCTCCCCTCTGGCCCCTGTCCATGCTGACCATTTCCAGGCCCTCCACGGGACAGGCCAGGTACAAAACCATCTCACAGGTGTCCTCTCTGGCAATGTTCCCTGAAATATTGACGGAGTGTGACTCCCCAGACATCCAGTCCCATTTTCAATGCATCTTTGGCCCAAACTCACCATCCCTGGGTTGGGATGCCGCCTCCCAGACCTCCTCCTTCACCCTCCCACCCTCCACCCGGCTTCTCCCCAGGCGCCTCCTCCACATGGGGCCACCCAAGGAACCTCTCTAAGACCCATGCCTGGCCTGTCCCTCTTTACCATCTCAAGATGGCTCCCAGGGTCAAGGACAAAGTCCAAGATGCAGCAGTCCATTCCCTCACTGCCCCGCCCCACACATGGAGCAGGGGCGTGAGAAGGCCCCGAGTCACCGCCACTGCTCATCCAATGCCCCCGGCCCAGCCGAACACTGGACTCTGTGCTGGGTGAGTGGCTGAGCCTAACGAACTTGCTCCCAGTCTGAGAGACCTGGGAGTAAACACTGACCACACAGGGTGGCCCAGGCTATGGCAGAGGGAAGCCCAGGAGCCTGTGGGGGGCCCAGGAGGCCCCAGACTCAGCCGGGGGTGGAAGGCAAAGGTTTCCTGAAGGGGTGGGGGCATCCCAACTAAACAGGAAGGAGCCAGCCAATGCATATGTCTCTGCGTGTGCCTGTGCGTGTGCCTGTGCGTGTTTGTGTGCCTGTGTGTGCGTGTCCCTGTGTGTGCCTGTGTGCATGTCTGTGTGTGCGTGTGTGCACCTGTGTGTGCGCGTGCTGTGTGTGCATGTGCCTGTGCCCGTGTGCATTTCCATGTGCCTGTAGTGAGTGCAACAGCTAGTGAGTGGCAGGCTGAGCCAGGACACACCTAATCCTCCCTATTCCAGGGCTCCCTCTCACGTGTACACTAAAGGGGACCCCATTTTAGAGGCAATCGGCAAAGATGCCCATTTACCCCTGCCTCTCTGCCAGCCTTCCAGGCCCCATGCAGCCCGGCGTTTTCTCCTACTCCTCTGGGCCCTGGGTCCAGAGCCTCCTCTACAAGGAGGAGGGTGTAGCCTTGGAAAGACAGCCGCCCTTGGGGAATTCCAAGGGGCCTCCCTGTGGGAAGCTGGCCTGCGCTGACAGCATAGTCACGATGACGCCCAGAGGGCTGTGCATGGGAAGGAGGTGAAGGAGGCCTCTGCCCCTCAACCCCAACTGTGGACTTTGGCCTCTCAGGTACTACTTGGCCCTTTCCTTCCTCCTGGGCAGGCGGAGTGGGCGGCAGGCTTGACCAAGAGAGATAAAGGCCTCTTCTGGGAGGCCCGCCCCCTGGGTCCCAGGCGAGCCCCTGAGTGGTGAGCAGCGTCCCTGAGTCTGACACTTGGCACCTCCCTGTCTGGCTGGGACTTGGGAGGCCACAGGGACCACTTCTGACCACCAGGTGTCGCCAGCACTGGGCGGGGGCCTCCCGGGCAGCCCCAGGCCTGCGGTGGGGGATACGATACGGGGCGAGGTCGTAGGGCTGCCCCAGCTCCTCATGTTGTTCTAAGGACCCCAAGATCTCGGCCCCTGGACTGGAGTGCCCTGGCCCCTCAGCCCATAAGGAGCACTGATGCGGTGCCGGTGTGATGCTGAGGAGGGGCGGTGCCTGCTGGGCAGAGGGGTGGAGACACCCCAGGTCTGAGTCTGACACTCCCAGCTCTCCACCCGGGCAGGGCTGGGGGCAGAGGGAGCACAGCACCTCCGCTCCAGACAGACTCGACCCAGCAAGGCCTCAGCCTGGCTGGTTGAGGCCCTGCCCCACTGTACCTGCCCTGAGCTAGGGTTTCCCTGTCTGTGAACCCGATGGTTAGACACTGGTCCCACCCCACCCTTCCTGGGTGATGTGAAGATTCAAGGTATCTCGGGACTCCAGGAAGGAGTTGCTCAGTGCAGGCTGGCACCCTGGGCAGGCTTCCTAGAGGAGGCGCCACGATTTGGGTTGGATCTTGCAACGTGGATTCAATGTGAGGATGATGCCATCTTCCGAAATGTCCTTCTCCCGACCCTGTTTTCTTTGTTAAATGCAACTTGACACTTGACTGTCAAGACTCAGTTTTGGTGTCACTTCCTCCAGGAGGGTCCCCCTGACTACAATCCCCCTTCTTTACCCAGAGGCCACCATTGCCCACTCATGTGTCAGCCTCCCTGGCTGAGACTGAGTTCTTGAGGGTGGGGCCTGGCCAGCTTGGGAGCTGGGTTGTATCTGCCAACATTGCCGGTTCCTCCAGCCACGTGCAGAGCTCCAGGGAGGCCACTGGGCCATTCCTAAGGAAGGCTGGAACCCAGGCCTCTGGGTCTGGGTAGAGATCCCACTCCAAGGGGGCCGGGAACACCCCGAGCCCTGCCCCTCCCCACCCACCTTCAGGTCGTAGAAGATGATGTCACCGAGCACCAGGTACACCTTCACGTAGTAGAGGGTCTCCTCGTCGAACTCCAGTGGCGAGTTGCAGAGCTACAGGGCCTTGAGGTAGAAGTGCTCCGCCAGCTTGCCCTGGCCCAGCTGATGGTGCAGGGCGGCCAGCCAGTGGTAGGCCACGTGCTCGTTCAGACGGTCTCCTGGGGTGCAGGCCAAAGGGGCAGGTGTAAGGACGCGGCTCCCTGGGGCAGGGAGGGCACAGGCCCCTCAGCAGCAGGTATGAAGACCCCGGGCAGCACCTGGCTTGCCTGCAGGCACCTGCGGTCGCCTGGGCAGCTCTGGCCAGTCCCTTCCAGGTCCCCAGACTCACTTTCCCATCTGCAAAGCAGAACTAATAAGGCCTGCCCCTGTCTACTGTGAGGCTTTGGCAAAGTCGGACTTGGATGGCCCAGCTCTGTGCCTACACATAGCCACCTGCCTTTGCTCACTGGTTTTAACCAGGGGAGCCCAAAAGCCATGCAGTCCAGGTGCTCCCGGGCACCCCGGCTCCAGGCAACCCACAGACGTGACATCCGACTCCTCCTGCGTGTGTCACAATCAGAGCCCCCTACTTTGGGGAGTCAGCTGCACACCTACTGTGTACTGGGCCACGGGGCACAAGGTGCTGGGGCATGCGGCCTGCCTAGGGTTCCCTGTCTCTGGAGGGGGACAGATGACCCTGGCACAGCACCAGGGGATGCCCGGCCTTAAGGGGCAGACTGCTGGAAGGGGAACTGGGATTTTATCAGCCAGAGAGCCATGTGGTTGATGAGGTTGGGAAGGGCACAAGATAAAGGGAATGTGTCACTCAGCCTGGCACATACAGGGACCAACGAGATGCCTGGCATGTCTGGAAGGCAGAGGGCACACTGGGCGGCCCTTGTGGTCAGCAGCGGGAACAGGCAGAGGAAGCAGAGCTCAGTCAGGCAGGGAGCTCTACACTGCCTGAGAGACCTCGGGCCGTGCCCCACAGCCAGACAGGGAAGCCAGTTGGGCAGATCTGCCTGCCTGGACAGGAGACCAGGAAAATCCAGCAGCTGTTTCAGCTCCTGCCCTGCAGACCTGGAGGCTGGGCTCTGGCAAAGTGTGGGTCCTGGCAGGGTGGGGGCTCAGGGGACTTACCCAGAGTGATGCTGAGTGCTAGGGCCATGTAGGCAATCTCCAAGCCGTCCTGGGGCTTCTCCAGTGTGGCCAGGAGTGCCACCAGCTTTTTGCACAGCTGTAGCTGCAGCTCCGCCTTGCAGTTGCCCGTAGTCACTGCCAGGGCCAGGACCCGGTCCTACCACACAGGCAGGTGGGGTCAGGTTTCCCGCAGCACCCACCTTGCCCAGCGCCCTCCTCAGAGCTCAAACATGTGCTTGGAGCTTCCCACACCCCAGCTACCCCTGCACCTCCACACAGCTCTGTGCTCTGGGATAACACACAGTTCAGACACCTAAGTTGGGGGCTGAAGAGTCACCTGAGGCCCATCCAGCTACACCCAGCAGCCTCAGACCAGCCTTTCCCACCTGGGCACCAGGGGGTCTGGCTGGGGGGAGCCAGCACTCCTCTCTGCTCTAAAAACACCGCATTTATCTGTGCCCAGGGCTGAGCCACACCGTGAGCTCAGAGGAAGGGAGAAGCTGACCCACTTCGGGGTGCAAGCAGACCTGGGCCTCCCACTGACATGCTGTGTGTCCTTTGACACGTCCCTGTGCCTCTCTGAGCCTCAGTTTCCTCATCTGGAAGATGGGGACAGGACTTCCCGCTCATGGTTGCTTGAGATCATCAGGTACAAGGGTAGAGCCATTGTCACATCCAGGCCCCAAACGTTTGTCCCGGGCAGGGGCATGGTCAATATCATTCCCGGTGAGACCACTTGGAAACTGAGCAGGTGCATGGGTGGCCCTGCCTCCAGGTGGGAGGCCTCTGCCCTGCCACACCTGTGCCTCAGCCCTCCAGGTGCTCCCCTGAGGCCCACCCACATCAGCCCACAGGCCAGCTCACCCGGTAGAAGGACACGGCTTTCTCCCGCTCCCAGGCCCCATTGAAGAAGATGTCTCCAGCTGCCTCAAACAGCTCCAGCCTCAGGCTGGGGTCGCCTGTGTACAGGACCACATTCTGTGCCACCTGAAAGGAGACAGAAGTTCCCTCAAGACCCACACCTGGCGAGGTGGCCACGCCCACCTTTGCCAGCCTCCTTCCTCTCACACACTACAGGTACACCTGAGCGTTTTTCAGGCTCTGTGCATTAGGGATGCCCCCACCACTGGCATGAGGACAATGAACTGATGCACCTGAGTGCCAGGAGGTGACTGAGCAGCTGCAGCCCAGGAGCCCGACACCTGTGAATCCTACCACCAGGGCTAGCCCTAGCCCACTTCCCCTGCACTCAAACCAGTCTCCGTGGCCCCCAGACTGCTGGGAGCCCATCCCCTGGCTCCTTTCTGTGTTGCCACATCCCTGCCACACCAATAGTGTTTGTGGGTGGGCCTGGTCCCATCTTGGCCATGAGCTCTTGATCCCTCTCCTCATCTCATGGAGGTATATAGCAGGTGCTCAATCACGAAAGCTTCACCAGGCTCGTGGGCTTCACAATTTGTTCCAGATCACACTGTGTTTGGGAAAGCCTCTGAAAACAGCCACTATGATAGATTCATTTTGTAAGGAGATGTGCCACGTGTCGCTTGGAGCAAGTTCTTCTGTGTGTTAACTGAGTGGTCACATTATTTGAGCATGTGCTGTATACCAGCAGGTGCTGGGCACTGTGAGGGGCCGCGCCTCTGCCCTCAGGGAGAAGATGCTGGCCACTGGGGGAGGATGTGCAGGAACCAGTTGGAGGGAGGGAAAAGGCACACAACAGGTGCTCAGCAGTGGCTTAGGAATGAGTGGATGGATGGATGAATGAATGGATGAGGAGATGTAGACACATGGATGGATGGATGGATGGATGGGTGTGTGGATAGATTAATGCTGGGATGGATGGATGGATGGATGGATGGATGGATGGATGGATGGACGGACGGACGGACGGACGGACAGATGAATGGATGGATGGACGGACGGGTGGGTGGATGGATGGATGGATGGATGGGTGGGTGGGTGGAATGATGTGTGTATGTCTGCATGTATGTATGGGTGGGTAGATAATGCATGGATGGGTGGAGGGTAGATGATGTATGTGCATATTGATGGCTAGATGGTGGATAGACGAATGTATGGATAAACCAATGGACAGATAGATAAATGGAGGGATGGATTAATGGGTAGATTAGTGGGTGGATGGATGTATGATGGATGGATGGATGAATGAATGGGTGGATGGATGATGGATGGATGGAAGGACGAACAGGTGGATGGATGGATGATGGAAGCATGGATGGATAATGGAAGCATGGTTGGATGATGGATGGATGGATGAATGGATAAATGGATATGTGGATGGATGATGGATGGATGGAAGGATACACAGGTGAATGGATGGATGATGGAAGGATGAATGGACCGATGGATGGATGAACAGGTGAATGGATGGATACACGGGTGAATGGATGGATAAAAGGATGGAAGAATGATGGATGGATGAATGGACAGATAGATGGACAGATGGATGAATGGACAGATAGAAGGATGATGGATGGATGGATGATGGATGGATGGATGGATGGATGGATGGATGATGGATGGATGGAAGGATGAACAGATGAATGGATGGATGATGGAAGGATGGATGGATGAATGGATAAATGGATAGATGGATGAATGATGGATGGATGGAAGGATGAACAGGAGTTGAGTGTGATGGATGGATGAATGACGGATGGATGAATGGTGGATGGATGGAAGGATGAACAGGTGGATGGATGGAAGGATGAACAGTTGGACGGATGGAAGGATGAACAGGTGGATGGATGAAAAGATGAACAGGTCGATGGATGGAAGGATGGAAGGATGAACAGGTGAATGGATGGTTGATGGAAGGATGAATGGACGGATCGATGGATCAACAGGTGAATGGATGGATAGACGGGTGAATGGATGGATGATGAATGGATGGATGATAAATGGATGGATGATAAAAGGATGGATGATAAAAGGATGGATGGATGAATGGACAGATGGATGGATGATGGCTGGATGGATGATGGATGGATGAATGGATAAATGGATGGATGGATGGATGATGGATGGATGGATGGAAGGATGAACAGATGAGTGGATGGATGATGGAAGGATGGATGACGGAAAGATGGATGGATGATGGAAGGATGGAAGGATGAATGAATGGTTAAATGGATGGATGGAAGGATGAACAGGAGGTGAGTGGATGGATGATAGAAGGATAGATGGATGATAGATGGATGGATGGATATATCAATGAATGGATAAATGGATGGATGGATGAATGATGGATGATGGAAGGATGGATGGATGAATGGACGAACAGGTGGATGGATGGTGGCTGAATGAAGGGATGATAAAAGAATGGATGAATGAATGATGGATGGATGGATAGATGGATGGATGGATGGATGGATGGATGAATGGAAGGATGAACAGGTGAATGGAAGGATGAAAAGGTGAATGGAAGGATGAACAGGTGAATGGATGGATGCTAGAAGGAAGGAAGGATGGATGGATGGATGGAAGGATGAGCAGGCGAGTGGATGAATGATGGAAGGATGGATGGATGATAGATGGATGGATGGATGATGGATGAATGGATGGATGGAAGAATGAACAGGTGAATGGATGATGGAAGGATGGAAGAATGGATGGAGGGATGGATGGATAGGTGAATGGACGGATCATGGATGGATGGAAGATGGTTGGATGGATAATGGAAAGATGGATGGAAAGATGGATGGAAGGATGGAAGAACAGGTGAATGGATGGATGAAGAGGTGAACAGAAGAATGATGGATGGATGGATGGATGGATAGAAGGATGAACAGTTGGATGGATGATGGAAAGATAGATGGAAGGATGGATGGATGGACGAACAGGTGAATGGATGGACGAATAGGTGAATGGGTGGATGGACAGGTGAATGGATGGATGATAAAAGGATGGATGGATGATAGATGGATGGATGAATGGAGGGATGGATGATGGATGGATAGATGGATGGATGCTTGGAAAGACGAACAGGTGAATGGATGGATGATGTAAGGATGGAAGGATGGATGGATGGATGGATGGATGATGGATGGATGGATGGAAGGATGAGCAGGTAAATAGATGATGGAAGGATGAATGGATGGGGGGATGGAGAGTGAAGAGCACAGGGGTCCTCCTGCATCCCTTGCCACTCACCTGGATGTACAGGTCCACCAGATCGCTCTGCCGCAGGATGTAATAGATCTTCCCTGCTTGCAGCCAGGCATGCGCCTCCTTCTCTTCCTTCTGAAGGTCAATGAAAATCCCCAGACTTCCCTTGGTGTAGTCCAGAGTGGATCTGCAGGCCCTGGAATCAGACACAGGTATCAGAACAAGGGCTCTCATCCTCCTGGAACCAGTCTGCCTCCTCCCGTGGGTCTGGTGACAGATGAATCTGGAATGTGAGGACTGGGAACGGCCCTCTTGTGTGTGCAGTGTTCTGCTCTTCCCAGGCTGCTGGGAGGGCCAGGGTGAACACACACGGCATGGAAAAGATGAAGGACATCCTTCAGAGGGAATCGAGCATCATGCTACCCTGTGGCAGGAGGAGTGTGCTAGTCCATCTCCCCTGCCTCCCAGACATGGCCTGTGTCTTCTCCAGACGCACCAGGAACCGTTAGTGTTCAGGGGCTATCTGGGCCGATGGTTCTCAAGGTGTGCAGGCATCACAGTCACCTGGAGGCCAGTCCTTATAACTTGCTGGCCCTGCCCACAGAGCTTCCGGCTCCACAGGCCTGGGGCAGGCCATAGAACTCCCACTTGCCACAAGCTCCTAGGTGACATGGATGCTGTTCTACTGGTCCAGGGACTACACTTTGAGAAGCATGGCTCTAGCACACTGGCCCATTTTCCTTCTGTGAACCTGAGACCAAGACTGGAGGCAGTCTCCCGGGTCCCCATGGAATCTGGCTCCTTCCCTGCTCTCTCAGTAAGTCTGACACTCGAGGGGGTGTGACTGCAGCAATGTCACTGGGCCCTGTGGGTGGGGTGGCCAGGGCCATGGTTACCCCACCAGGTCAGGATGCTTGGGGGAAGCCGAGTAGGCCACATATGGGACGTGAGACCTTGAAACCCTGTCCCAGGGAAGCAGGTGACACAACTGGCTCTGTCTTCTGTGGGAGCGAAGCCACAGGTGGCTGGTGTGGTCACATTTAACGGGACAGATGAAGGCCAGGAGTGAAGATTCGGGCAGGCAGAGGTCAGAGGACAAAAGCCACCATAGTAGGAAGAACAGCCCAGAGTGCACGTACTGCCTCTGCTGGGGTTGAGATGACCTTTGACCCAACAAGGGACGCTCAAGCTGGGACTCACGGGCCAGCAGCAGCCCTGGGACGACCCCAGGCCCACCAGCTCAAAACATCTGATGCCAAGGAACCGAATGATCAAAAGGAGAGGGGCTGCTGGGGTCCTGGGCCAGCTTCCCTGTGCACCCCTACCGGCCCTGCCCGCTCCCACCTCCACCACTGCAAAGCCAGCCCTTACCACTTGTTGCCCAGGGACAGGTAGAGTTGACTGATGGTCTCCAGGAGCTGCCCCTCCAGCACCTTGCCGGCCACCTTGCGGGCCAGGGAGAGCTGGAGCTCATGGTAGATGACACACTGGGCCTCGCTGGGCATGACGCTGCTATAGAAGTAGCACAGCTGGTGAACGGCCCGCAACTGGCCTGGGCAGAAGACAAAATGGAAGACGTTAGTCTCCCAGCATCAAAGCCAGGCTGGCTGGGCTCGGAGGCCCCTGCGCTGTGCTTGCCTCTTTCACACCTCTGTGAGCCTGGGCCCCATAGGCGGGGAGACTGAGCGCAGACAGGCCATGCACCCGTGCCAGGGCAGACGCCGAGCACACAGTCACATGGGCACACCTTGGTGCAGAGGCTCACGGTAGAGTCCGGCCTTCTTTACAACTCCCAGGGCCGAGGTCCTGGCCAGGCTCGGCCCCTGCACCAGGCCATCTATTTCTGCTTCACAAAGCCCCTCTGGCCAGGACCAGGGCCGCCTTCAGCCTAAGCTGATGAGGCCAGGGGCACAAGTAGACCCTGTCGCACATGGAACCCTGAGAGAGCAAAGCCAAGCGTCATGTCTGCCACACACGGCATCATGTTGGCGGAATGGGGTTCAAAGCCAGGCCCTGGCGTTCCCACACATGCTTCTTTCATGCAACCAGGCTCCCAAGCCACAGGCTCACTGGCCTCTCCCAAAGCCAGGGCGCTGGGAACGATGGAAAGTTTCTGATTTTCTAGTGCCAGAAACATTCCGGAGATTAACACAGGAAACCAGGTACGCTGAATGGACATCTGTTACACACGCCACCCAACAACAGCTGAATACACAGTCCTCTCGAGCACCCAGGGGACATTTCCCATGACAGACCATGTGCCAGGCCACAAAATGAGCCGCAGTGAATGGAGAAGGACTGAGACCGAAGCAGAGGTGTTCTTCAGCTGTACTGGCACAAAACTGGAAATCAACAGTGAAGGAAATGTGGGAAATTCAAAAATATGTGGAAATTACACACTCCTAAACAACCAGTGAGTCAAAGAGACCATCAGGGAAACTGAAAACTAATTTGAGAAGAATGCAAACAAATGCACAGCCCGGGCCAGCGCGGTGGGTCACGCCTGTCATCCCAGCACTGTGGGAGGCCGAGGTGGGAGGATCGCTTGAGTCCAGGAGTTTGAGATCAGCCTGGGAAACATGGTGAAATCCCATCTCTATAAAAAAATAAAATATAAAAATTAGCCGGGTGGGGTGGTGCATGACTGTAATCCCAGCTACTCGGGAGGCTGAGGCATGAGAGTGGCTTGAACCTGGGTAGAAGTTGCAGTGAGCCAAGATTGCACCACTTCACCATACCCTGGGCAATAGAGCAAAACTCTGTCTTAAAAAAAAAAAAAAATAGCACAGTGTATCAAAAATTCCAAGATGCAGCTAAGGCAGTGCTGAAAGGGAAATTTATAACTGTAAATGTCTACATTCAAAGAAAGAAGAAAAATCTCAAATCAAAAACCTAACCTTCCACCTTGAGAAACTAGAAAAATAATGAACTAAACCCAAAGCAAATAAAAGGAAGAAAATAATAAACATGAGAGTGGAAATGGGAAGTAAAAATACAGAGAATGGAAAAACAAAAGAGATAATCAACAGAACCAAAAGTGGGTTTTTTGAAAATAATAACAAAATTGACAAATCTTTCACCAGACTGACCAAGAAAAGAAAGATGGACACAAATGACTAAAATCAGAGACTGAGCCCCATGGCTCACGCCTGTCATCCCAGCGCTTTGTGAGGCCGAGGTGGAAGGATCGCTGAGGCCAGCATTCAAGACCAGCCTGGGGGAACATGATGAGACCCCATCTCTAATAAAAAGAAATAAATAAAAAATTAAAAACCCAAGTTTCTAAAATCAGAAATGAAAGAGGAAACATTATTGCCGACCTGACAGAAATAAAAGGATTCCATGAAAACACTACGAACAACTGTAGACCAACAAATCAGACCATCTAGACACAACAGCCAAGCTCCTAGAAAGACACAAACTACCAAAAGTGACTCAAAAATGACCCCAAGTAAGCATGTGGGGTAGCAGCCCCGCCCTCGGTCTCCTCGACCGTTCAGCGCAGGGTGGGGAGATAGGAAAGCATGATCCCCGTTCCCTGGCCTGCATTTCCAAGTCTGAATCCCCCAGCACCCTGGGGAGGGCCTCACAGGAGGAGGTGCCACAGGCTATTGTGCCAGGAGCCACGGGAGGCTGCAGTGGGGGTTGGGGCGCTGGATTCCTGGAGGGTCTCCTTCCAGTCAGGGAATGCCCCTGGGGAAGAAGCCTGGGTCTGAACCCCCCACCCCTCCTTGGGCAGATGTGTGGGACCGGGGCCCCTTCACACGGTCCTTCCCAAAATCTCATCCCTCCTAGGGCCAGGAGTGGGTGCCAGGCCTGTGCTGGGAAATGGGCAGATTTGGCCACAGCCCCTGGGGCTCTGGTCCAGGCCACAGGAGGCACCTCTGAGTGGTCTCACTATGCCATGACAAAGCGCTGCAAGGCAGAGGGGACCCACAACAGTATCCCTTGTCTCGGCCATTTCCCTGGACTCAACTTCCTCATCTATCCTCTGCGGCCTAGATTTCAGACAGCCCTGCCCACCTACTATCCATTCACTGCTCAGTCTGCAGTGACTGTTCGATAGCACTCCATGGCTCCCCAGTGCTCTTGGGGAAAAGGCCAAGCCACAGCCTGAGGCCCCAGGCCCTGCTTAGCTCTCCAGAAGAGCTTCTCACCATCCAGCACCCAATCCACCCACTCCTAACTCTGCACCTCCCTGCATAAGCCCTGCTCACTCACCCCCGCTCACACCCCACTTATCCCCGCTCACACTTCCGCTCACTCACCCCAATCACACCTCCGCTCACTCACCCCTACTCAGTCATCCCCGCTCACACTCCCACTCACTCACCCCCATCACACCTCCAATCACTCACCCCCACTCACTCATCTCCACTCACACTCCTGCTCACCCCCACTCACACCACCACAACCCACTTATCCCCGCTCACACTCCTGCTCACTCACCCCCATCACACCTCTGCTCACTCACCCTTTCACTCATCCCCGCTCACTCTCCCGTTCACTCACCCCCACTCAATCACTCCCACTCAATCACCCCCACTCACTCACCCCAATCACCCCCACTCACTCTTCCCCGCTCACACCCCCTTCATCCCCGCTCATTCACCCCCACTCGCTCACCCCTGCTCACACCGCACTCATCCCCGCTCACACTCCCACTCACTCACCCCCATCACACCTCCGCTCACTCACCCCCACTCACTCACCCCCGCTCACTTACCCCCACTCACTCACCACCACTCACCCCCACTAGCTTATCCCTGGTCCTTCACACAGGCTACACCACCAGGCCCTCCCCCACCACCTATTACTTGACTAAATCCTCTCAACCCTCTGGTCCCAGACTAAAGAGGCTTCCCTAACCCGGGGCCAAGTGCTGGCCCGCCATCACGCCACTCACCCTTTTGTGGCTTCTCTGGCCTAAAGCTCACATTCCCACGCTCAGTCCCTGCCACCCGAGGACCCCACAAGCCCCATTTGTGGGTGGGGCCTGACACACACAGTGCACAACAAGCTGCTTTTGCATGAACTGCTCTGCGGCTTTAGGCAATCACCCGCCCCGTGTCCTCTGTGAAGTGGGATGACAGGTGCGCAGGCTGCCAACATACCAAGCAGATAACACAGGCAAAAGAACCGGCGTTCACAGCCTGGCTCATGGAGGGGCCCCAAGTCCCAGCTCAGCAGAGCCTGCCTTGATCCCAGGGTTATGGCTAGGGATTCCCAGCACGCAGGACTTTCCGTGCTCAAGGCAGCATGGTCCCGGGGCAAACTGGGAAGAGCTGGCTGCCCCAGTAGGGCAGAGGGCCTGGCCCTGTGTGGGAACCGCCTGTCTCCAGGGCGCTTGCCAACATCTGCTGCTGGCCATGACTCAGCACTTTCAATGGTGGAAAAACCACCACTTGTTTCTGAATCACAAACCCCAGGTGTGCCCTGACCCGAGTGGCCCCGGAAGGCATACAGGAGGAACCGGGGCACTCACTCTCCACATGGCCCATCTCCACAGCGACCAGAAGGGCCCACTCATAGTAGCCCTTGCCCTGCTTTTCCGGGCCCTGACGGGTGCAGAGGTGGCCCAGCCACAGGAGCACATAGGTGAAGTCCCAGCCACACTCCCTGCAGGGCAGCCTCGATAACAGCCGCACGGCCTCCAGGAGGTAGTGCTGGGCCATGCTGCTGGCACCCGCGTGCAGGCACAGGGTCCCGAAGTTGGCCAGCACCACTGCCTGGTTCCTCCGCTGGCCCAGGTCCTGAGCTGCCCGCAGGGTGTGGTAGTAGCCCTAGGCTGCCTGTCTCGTCCGGCCCAGCAGGGCAAGGGCTACTATGCCTTCAGAGCCATGTCTCTCTCTTGTCATCTAACCCATTTAAACTCTCCTTTCAAACTCTATGCCAGACCTAACCACTTCTCACCTTTCTCATCATTTCCAACCAGGTCCAGCCCTCATCATAGCTCTCTGGGTTACTGCAAAAGCCTCCCAATCACCAGGCACAGTGGCTTATGCTTGTAATCCCAGTACTTTGGTAGGCCAAGGTGGGTGGATCATCAGAGGTCAGGAGTTCAAGACCAGCCTGGCCAACATGGTGAAACCCCTCTACTAAAAATACAAAAAATTAGCCAAGCATGGTGGTGGGTGCCTGTAATCCCAGCTATTCGGGAGGCTGAAGCAGGAAAATCACTTGAACTCAGAAGGCAGAGGTTACAGTGAGCCGAGATCGTGCCATTGCACTCCAGCCTGGGGGACAAGAGCGAAACTCCATCTTTGAAGGTTTAAAAAAAAAAAAAAAAGCCTCCCAACCTACCTGTCTCCTTCCACCTTTCACCCTGCCCTGCATTCTACCTTCCACTCTCAAACATTTCAGAAAAAAAAAAAAAATTATATCCACAGAGAAAGAAAGAGAAAGTAGAAATGGGGTGAAATGTTTGGGGAATCTGAGGGAAGAGTATATGGGAATTCTCTGTACTATTTTTGCAACTTTTCCGTAAGTCTGGATTATTTTGAATTCAAGAGTTAAACAAAGAAAAAACAAAAACAAAACACTGTCTCCCTTTGTGAACCCATCCTGTCTTTCCCCTGGTAACTGAAGGACGCTCTCAACTAACACATCTATTTTTTCATGAACACTAAAAGAACCCTTGCCTAGTTTTCACTTTCTGTACTTGGCAGTAGAATTTCATATATATGTGTGTGTGTACATATATGTGTGTGGTGTGTGTGTATATACAAAGAGGGAGAAATATATATGTGTGTATATATATATAAATATATATTGTAAATTTACAATGGTAATGTGTATATATATAAATATATGTGTGTGTGTAAATATATATAATACATACCCCATAGCCTGTCCTTAACCAGTTTTAAACTTAGTCGGAAAAACACATACCTAAGCAGAGAATTTCAAAATAATATGATGAATATTTTGATCGAGGGATGTGTTGCTATGGAACATGCTGCTAAGACACAAAACCTCCTAGATGGGGCAATGAATGAATGAAGTTTTGCACCTATAGGCACCCCCTCTGATATCCCCTCAAACATTTATACGTATATGCATTTGCTTCCCCTAGGACCCCATTTCATAAGGGTTAGTCCTAGAGCCTAGCGAGTTCCTACTACAGCTGGCACACATATGCCATTCAAGAAACAGTGGCTGAGTGAATGACGAGTTAAGAACCATTTGTCAGCCAGTGCTCAGTAATACAACATGCACTGGTATGGAAATTATATTTTTGTTGAAAGCAAGGGCAGGATCACAAAATATCTTTCCACAGAAAGCAAACCTCAAAAGCTTCTTTACCCTAGTAAAGCACGTTCTAAGAAGCTCCCCTTATATAAAAGAAAACCTCCTCATTCGTTATCAATGGCATGTAAACCTAATAAGCCTTCACCTCTGATGACATCTCTTCCATCCCCAGGGCTAGATGAAGGAGGTTCCGGAAACCCTGGTAGTTGTGAAGGTGGCCCCCAGCTCTGACAGTCTTGAACCCTGTGGGCGCGGGGGTCACACAGCAGAAGAACAACAGAGGGAAGCATCATCAGGCTTCGAATATGTTTGAACCAGAGATGGCAAATAGGCTGCAGCCAACTGAAAACACCAGAGATTCATGGTGGCCACCTGAGGGGTTGTGCTCTTAAAAAACAAAAATTAAAATTAAAAATTAAAAAATTAAAAAAGGAAGGGGTCAAGAATCCATCAGGTCTGACTGAGACGTGTATCAGTGACTAACACCCCATATGGCAAAAGTACTCCGGTGCGCTTTGGGTACTCACAGCTTCAGCAGTATTCAAAGGCGTGTGCTTCCCTAAGACTAAGTCACGGGAATACCCCCCCCCCCCCGCAACACTGCCAGGAGAAACGTCTAACATGGATTTGGCTAGAAATACAGTTGTCTTTAACAAATTAACACTGAATACATCCTGACTTATTAGAGCCTGCGAGAATGACATTCTCAATGATAACAGTTATCACTACAATCTCCAAACATCTGCGATCCTGCAAGGAGGAACTGTGACAGCGCAGGCCACGTGTCCAGACTGCTTCCCAGACTGCCTGTTACAAAATAAAAGAAATGAAATCCCCCCAAAAATGTCTTCACTCACATTTAGCCAGTTGTTCCTTTGTGTGCATCTCTGTGCTAAAATGGCCATTCTTCCCCACAGCCTGAAGTCATACGCTAAAATCAATGAGACTCACATGAAGCCAGAAACGTGCAGATGCCAAGGAAACCAACACAAACGAAATGGGCTGGAGAGTGTGGCCAGGAGGATGGTACTTCCCAGGAAGCAATTACTTCATCTCTGCCCATGAAGCAGGCAGCTGTCACTGTCCCCCAGGCCCATGCCAGCCACTCGAAGTAGGTTCTAACCCAACTACCTCCAACAATCAACGTAAATACACCACACAATTGGCTTCTGAAAGGACACCTTGCAACCAACAAGAAACTGTAAGCACAACTTTGAAAAACTGTGCAACTAAAATCCTTGGGAAGGGATCAACACTGCCACATTTTGACTCAAATACTGTTTCGTGGTAGCACTGCAATAATTCACTGAAACAAAAGAATGAATGAGGAACATTATATAAATGAATATAAAAGAATGAATGAAGAATGAACATTATATAAATGAATGTTTATATAGGAATCAGAGGAAGCATGACTAATCATTTAAAGAAATAGGTCAAGAAACTGCTAGGTTCAGATGCTACCGTGAGACACTGTCAGGGCCTTAGGCAAATTCACTTCTCTTGGTCCTGTTTCTAGGTTCATCAAAAATCAGCTTTGGACTAGGGAATCTGTTGCTTTCCAATGCCTTCCTTCTGCGATTCCAGCCCAGATTTTAGGACTGCTCTCCCACTTGGTATATGAAAGCACTTTCTATGTGTAATAGCAAGAGTACATTTCTGTGTTGAATGCTGTTTGGGACCTACTCTATGAGGCAGAATATCATCATGTAATTTTAAGCATGACGACAAGGCGCACTCTAGATAAGAATAACACATAAGACGTGGCCATACACCTGCGCGTGCCTGGCAAGGAGATAGGGAAGTCTCATTTAATGAAGCCGGGGTACCTGTTGCACCTTAATATCCTCAGTCCACATCAAGTTCACAACGTCCTTCTGACATCCAACCACAGGTATCACATACTTTTCCACACTTTCCACCCAAGATTGAAATATGCAGAGCACCGTGATAAAGACGCCTCCATCCCCAGCATGTGGGCTCTCATTCTGTAGAATTACATACTTTCGGGGCAAAATGGTGACCAGGTTGTAGCGGCAAGCAAGACTGAGCTCCGTGGGGAGAGCAGGCCCTGCAGCAGCCACCACTCCTGTCGCCACAGTCTGATGCAGCTGCAGAGAAGCTGTGGCTGAGGCCATTCACTTTGTGAGAGAACCGCACAGGAGGGAAAAGCTAGGGAAGGTAGGGAAGAGGGCAATGTCAGGCTTCTGAGCCCAAGCCAAGCCATCGCATCCCCTGTGACTTGCACGTATATGCCCAGATGGCCTGAAGTAACTGAAGAATCACACAAGAAGTGCAAATGCCCTGTCCCACCTTAACTGATGACATTCCACCACAAAAGAAGTGAAAATGGCCGGTTCTTGCCTTAAGTGATGACATTATCTTGTGAAATTCCTTTTCCTGGCTCATCCTGGCTCAAAAAGCTCCCACACTGAGCACCTTGTGACCCCCACTCCTGCCAACCAGAGAACAACCCCCCTTTGACTGTAATTTTCCTTTACCTACCCAAATCCTATAAAATGGCCCCACCCTTATCTCCCTTCACTGACTCTCTTTTAGCACTCAGCCCGCCTGCACCCAGGTGATTAAAATGCTTTATTGCTCACACAAAGCCTGTTTGGTGGTCTCTTCACACGGACGCACATGACAGGCAGGTGCAGAGCCAGGGAAGGCTCTGTGATGAGAACAGAAAGGAATGCACCTCCCTGTACACACACTCGGATTTTATGACAATGTGGGTAGGGGGCTGAACTGGATGCCTGAGAACATTCCTCCAAGTTCCTTTGCTGATTTTCTAAATATTGGTGTAAAATCTGAACTCAGAAAGTTTTTTTAAATCGCTTCAATCAACATCTTTGTCTGGTGCTCAGCATCATGTCTACATGATCATCTAGAAAACCAACTTCAGTTCTAAGGCTCACGTCCTCCTACAAAGTGCCAGGGATTTTACAAGGGAATGCACCTCTCATTCGCATCAAGAACACACATAACTACCATTAAAGAAATGCTGAATTTGCTTACACAATTTTTTAAACACCCAGATTTGAAATACAATAGAGAAGACAACTTTTTGATAGCTCTGCTTTGCAACAGGGAACTGCAGGTAGAGAAAATAACCTGCCCTGATTTCTAACCAGCCAACCACCTGTCTTCCCTGGCTGCAGTAGGAGCAATCTTCCTGAGCTCAGGATGAAAAAGAACCCAGCTGGTTAAGGGACAGATAGTCATCAGTTCTCAGCAGGCCTCCCGGGTCCCAAATCCCCATGTAATACGTGGAAGTAAAAAGCTATCAATGACCAAGCATCTGAACGCTTATCTCACCTCCCCATCTGCTTCTCCTGCCATACAAATATAAAATTAATAAGCCTGGTATTAGAGAACAGAGTTGGTGCTGCATCTGTCTTCCTAAAATTACGGATAATTACCAGCCCACAATGGCTTCTAATCAGATTTGAGTGGTCCCTTAGACAGGAAGCTAAAGTGCCTCAGCCCTAAACTGAGAAGAAAACTGAAACTGGAAGGCTCTAGGTTTGATTTTTTCCCCCTTGTTCTAAAGTTGCTGTTCCCAAATCTCCATCTACTGTCTTGTTTATAAAATGTATGAGAAACAAGGAAATTTAAAGACACTATAGAAATGGCCACTTTTTCTAGGTACAAATTTTGTGAACATGATTTTCAGCTGCTGGGCTTTTTCTCCACAAACTGTGAGCCTGGGGTACATTTTCTCCCTCGTGGTTACACATTCAGAGTCAGGGAAAGTGGTTTTAGCAATAAAGAGGGGAGTGCAGTGAGAAGTGACCGGGCACTGAGAAGGGCAGACAGGGACTCTACCTCAGTGGCCTGCAGCACTCCTGGGCCTCGGCCTTTACTTTTCTATCTGTACAAGGGATCTAAAGGCCCGTGATTCTAGGCCACGACAGCTCTTCATACACACATACGCAAACATCACACGCCTATGTGAAAAGCTGTGACACTTGGCTGATTTCCTGAAGAAGTTGTCTTGTATCATTTCTACTCAAGTACTCCACATCCTTCCAGACAAGTATCAGAGGATGATGGGCTATCCCACAGCAATGTGTGTAACCTCTGCTGCTTACGATCCCCGTTCACATAGCATTTTCCAAAAGCATTTGGTGTGAAGTGACAGAAGAAAGAAGAAGAAGGTTCTTTCAGCTCATTCATTCATTCATTCATTCAACAAATATTGACTGACTATCTACGTGCCAGGCACTGGTGATATACCAGGGAACATATAGTTTTGTAGGTAGAGACAGACAACCAAAAAGCATGTTCAAGAGTGATCAATGCTGTAGAGGAAATACACTAGGAAGCAGGAAGAACAATACCCCAACCACCCTACACTGGGGTGACGCTAGCGTTACAAAACGGAAACAGCGGCCGGGGGCGGTGGCTCACACCTCTAATCTCAGCTGTTTGGGAGACTGAGGCAGGTGGATCACCTGAGTTCAGGAGTTCAAGATCAGCCTGACCAATACGGCGAAACTCTGTCTCTACTAAAAACATAAAGATTAGCTGGACGTGGTGGCACACACCTGTAATCCCAGTTACTCAGGAAGCTGAGGCACAAGAATCACTTGAACCTGGGAGGCAGAGGTTGGAGCGAGCCGAGGTCGCGCCACTGCACTCCAGCCTGGGTGACAGAGCAAGACTCTGTCTCAAAAAAAGTAAAAATAAAAATAAAATGTAAACAGAGAATAAGATACCAAAAGAAAGAACATGAACGATTAATTGTAACAAAAGCCTTTGTAAGCTGATACTTTCCTTCCTGGATCCTTGTCCCTTACAAATGGAAAAACACGGCGGGTAGGGGTAGCATCAAAATGATGGTGATGTTTTAAGATGACTTTGGGTTTCAGATGTCTGACAGCCATACTCATGTACTTCAACGAGAAAGCTCTAGCTCTATAAGCCATCTGGGCAATGGTTTAATGTCTTTTTTTTTTTTTTTTTCCCCAATGGGTTTTTAAAATACAGGAAAACATGTGTGTTTATTTGGCTGCTCTGTGCCCGCACACGTGCAAACTGTGCTAACAGGTTTTTCCATTTTTTGCTGAATTTGCCAGCTTGCCATAAACAGGCTTCCATGTCTTAATTGTCTATAAATAGCACAAACACCCAAAAATGCAAATCAAGACAAGCTGTTCCTTCAACTGCTGCTGCCATGATGACAGCGAGCGACAACTGGCCAAATCAATACCTGGAGACTGAAGCTGTCCGGCAGACAGCACAGGGTCCACTGCTTTTCCCATAGCATTTAAAGAAACAAGCGGAAACGGCTCTCCACACAGGACAGACACGTCCTTTGTCCTTTGAATAAATGCTGCCAATGCCCAAAATACTTTCTCCATCACACTATCTATATAGAATTCAAGTTCCTTCCAATACCATAAGTAACGCCAGTGATAGACTATGTTTAGCCATCATGACCCATTAGCATTCCTTTTCCTCTAAAATGTTGAAATAATAACATTGAGTGAGCACTCACAAGGTGCCAGGCTCTGAGTTTGATCTCGCTGAGTTCTCATTGAAATCCGGTAAGATCAGTACCATATTCTCTCATTTTTCATAGATGAGGAAACTGAGGCATAGAAAGGCTAAGTAAGTTGTCCATGGTCACAGGTTATTTAGGAACTTTTCTCCAAACTTTCAAAAGTTAACTACTACCACTATTACAAATGAGTTTCTGTTTGTTTGTTTTGGTTTCTTTTTTTTGAGACAGGGTCTTGCTCTGACCACGCTGGAGTGCAGTGGCGTGATGATGTTTCACTGCAGCCTCTACTTCCCGGGCTCAAGTGATTCTCACACCTCAGCCTCTCCAGTAGCTGGGATTACAGGCATGAGCCACCACACCTGGCTAATTTTTTAATTTTTATTTTTTGTAGGGATGGGGTTTCACCATGTTGCCCAGACTGGCTCCGAACTCTGGGCTCAAGAGATCCTCCCAGGTCGGCCTCCCAAAGTGCTGGGATTACAGGTGTAAGCCACTGTGCACAGCCCTACAAATGTGACTTGTACAAAGTCAGAGCAGTGAGCAGGAAGAGAACAGAGACTTCGGCGAGTCTCCTGGCTGTTGCAACACCATATCCCTCCTCCATACCGTAATGTGTCTGCACCCACCAAGCTCCTAGACGTTGAAGGCAGGCCAGCTCAGAGACGAAACAGAGTCAAGAAAGAGAAGATGCAGACATGCGTCCTGATTTCAGCTCGAGCGAGCATCTCTCCCCTGCAGCTGCACAGGCAGAAACCAGGGGCCGTGAGTCTGAGGCAGTGTGTTTGGTTCCTGGCAGGTAATCTTTTGGGAGACCATCCCATACAATTAGTGTTACACTTCTCAAAAAGGAAGTGTGACTTGTATAGAAAAATCGATTCCATTTGGGAGAAAGGTCTAATAAAACCCCAAAGGGTAATACAACAACAAATTAAATTCATCTGTCCAAACTGAAATCCCAAAGCCCTCTGGGCACACGGCTGCTTTTCTGAGCTGAAATTCAGCTCCAGCTGAGAAACAGGTCAACTTTCCTAAAAAGATTTCTTTTTCACATACCTTCAATAAAAATTCCTTTCCCTCACTTGTCATTTTCCAGATTTAATGGCTCTGTTGGCCTTCCTCTTATTTAGACCATGAGCACTGACTTCATGTCTGCTATGGCCGGGACTCCAAGGGAGGCACCCTAGGGAACACAGATGACTGCAGCACAGCGACACCCTCAAGGAGCACACACGGGGAAGGCAAGATGATACCATCGCAGCCTTCACACACAAATGAACTTGGCATCCATACCCCGTCCCATTTCTAGAAAACAACGATGCTGAGTCAGTAACATTCACCGAACAGCCTGCAGTGTGGAGGCAGGCACGAGGGGGCTTCAAGCGGGGAAGAGCACCTTCAGAAGGGGGCATGCAAGCAACGTGGAGGCAGGAGACACCCCCACGAACAAGGGCCAGCCCGGGGGCCTGCAGAAATGCCCATGCATCTGGGAGGGAGAGAGGACAAGATACTTAAATGCTCCAAAATGAATAGAAGCCTCCCAAGAACCTCCCCCAAAATGGGGCAGGAATTTACAAAAGACCAAACCGAGCATGCGCAGTTACTTGTGCAGGGTGCCACCAGAGCGAGCTATCCAGGAAGAAACAGGGTCACTAGAAGCCTGAGCCTCTACTCCCAGCTCTGCAACTCATTCACCCTATGACCTTGGTGAAGGCTCTTAGCTTCTGTGAGCCACAAGAGAATCACGGGAAAACAGAAGATATGAAAACTGCTCTGCCTTTTTCACAGAACTGCTGAGGGAATAAAATCAGATAATGGATTTTTAAATTCTCTGTGAATTACAAAGCAAAATACAAACGCAAGACATCATTCTTACCATTAACAACAGCACTGTCAAATTAAGAGCAGAGTTAAGACCACAGCATTTTCCAACCCCCCGACTCCTGAGAGAAATAGTGAGTCCAGCCGATGTATTTGGGCAACCCCAGTATCTAGGCTTTGAGAACTTCAAACAGCTCATGAACTCTGACAGTATCACTCCAGCCCAGTGCTCACTAAGTTCTCCAAGACAGCCAACTGACAGAAAATACTACAGCTTTTTCAGCTGGGCTTGAAGTCCTCCAAGCTCACAGCACAGCTCAACAATGAAGAAGAGGTTTTCTGCCACTAGACTCAAAAGCTGGCTTTTGTAGATTCCCATAGAAAGAACATTCAAGGCCAGGTGTGGCGGCTTATGCCTGTAATCCCAGCAATTTGGGAAGCCGAGGCAGGAGGATCACCTGAGCTCAGAAGTTCAAGAACAGCCCTGGCCAATATGGCGAAGCCCCATCTGTCCTAAAAATACAAAAATTAGCCGGGCATGCTGGCGGGCACCTGTAATCCCAGCTACTTCGGAGGCTGAGGCAGGAAAATAGCTTGAACTCAGGAGGCTGAGGTTGCAGTGAGCTGAGATCATGCCACTGCACTCCATCTCAAAGAAAAAAAAAAAAAGAAAGAGCATTCTTTTTTGCTGATGTTAAATTTCCTGTGCTAAACACAGAGAAATCATGCAACACTGAAATCCTGAAAAACATATCATAAAAAGCATTTAGTGACTGAAAAGGCATTCAGTATAACCTGTAACAGTGAGTTCCCCTCCTCTTTCCAGCCAGCTCCACTAACGCTGTGACCCTTAACAATGCTTTCCCTAACACAGAGGAAAATTAATAGGACCGCTTACCCCTCTCAGCTGACAGCTAAACCAGTGCTTCTCCCTGGGCTCACTAAAAATGACCTTTACCCAAAACCAGGCTGCAACGACCCTGTAGATGTTGACTAACAATTTCAAAATTCCCATATTCTTTGTCCACTCCTAAGGAAGATGAACTAAAGCCAGGTGTCTCCAAGTCAGTACTAACAGAGGCCTTAAACATCAGATGGCCCATCCCCTTCTTTGACAACCGGGGGATCTAAAGCTGAGCTTATGGAAGAAAACAGCCTGTTTAGTAACAAAGCGAAAACCAAAGCCTAGTCACCTAACCTCTGGTCCAGAAGTCCTGTGACAATCCAGCACCCATATAGGATGAGTCTCCCTAACCAGAAACTCTGAAATCCACAACTTTTTCAGTGCCGATGTGATGCTCAACGAAATGTTCATTGGAGCAGCTCAGACTCTGGATTTTTGAATTCAGGATGCTCAACCAGCAAGGATAATACAAATATTCAAAAATCCAAAAATGTAAAAAAATCTGAGACACTTCTGGTTCCAAGCAGTTTGGATGAGGGATATTCAACCCGCATTTTTTTTTTTTTCCTCTAATGAAGAAAATTAAAAACGAGGCCCGAGCAAAGTCATTCAATCCATACTAAAGTCATTCAATAGTTTAATTAGTACCCATTTAAAGTTAAGTGCTACCCACAGATATTTAAAAGGATGAAAACATACATGCCTACAATCCCAGAACTTTGGAAGGCCGAGGCGGGAGGATCACCTGATGTCAGGAGTTCAAGACCAGCCCGGCCAGCATGGTGAAACTCCATCTCTACTAAAAATGCAAAAATTAGCCAGGCGTGGTGGCACACACCTGTTATCCCAGCTACTCGGAAGGCTGAGGCACGAGAATCACTTGAACCTGGGGGGAGCACGTTGCAGTGAGCTGAGATCACACCACTGTACTCCAGCCTGGACCACAGAGCAAGACTCTGTCTCAAAAAAAAAAAAAGTAAAAAGAAAATTAATTTAAATTGTGTTTTCACATGGAGCCCATGTTCCCAGAACACAAGCCCTGCTCTATGCTCCAAGGGCACACAGGATGCCCCTTTATCTTAATACTCACCATATTCCATGGCAGGCATTGGCATGTGTCTGTCCATCACACTAGAATTCCTGTGCATGAGGCAGGGATCATATATTATTACCTTTCTGTCCCCAATGTCTGGCCTAGAAGACACTCAGTAAATGATTCCTGAACTAAGTCAGATACTAAGACATTTTAAACTTGTATTAACAAAATTGATTCAATAAGTCTGCCAATGCAGCGTTCATACCACACAGCTTAAATCTCAACCTGCGGATTTATCTTGTGTTCTGCTAGATTATCACCTATTAACATTCAGGAGGCACCTAGTATGTGCTGGGCATTACTAATTGCTGGGGACCTAGCAGTGGCAAAACAACATTCCTTGTTCAAAGAGAAGTTCTAGTATAAAGAGGAATAGAAGGAACAGGCTAGATTGATGAGAGAGCTAAGAAAAGGACAGGGTGCCATGGGAAGCACCTGGTCTTCTCTGGATGGTACACAGTTAACGAAGTCTGAGTGCTTCGTACAGCATAAGATCATCTCCTCCAAAGAAGCTAATGAAGCTTTGATTCCCCAGTACCAGAAGTCACCAGAAAGGTGCCCACAGCCACATGCTTAGTGTACGAAGTGAAACCAACTAAACAAACAAAGCTCCAACTTCCAGAGGCAACGGTCCAATTATGAAATCCTCTGGCTATGCTCAATTGAAATTCAAGGTATTCAAGAGGCCAATATTTAAGTGATAAATTAACCCAACCACTTAAAACTAAAGTAGTCTTTGGTTCAAGGGGTAAGGGTATACTACATTTTACAAATTTATTAGCTCTTAATATTTACATTTAAATATGATGATGGTGTAATAATAACTTTACTGAGTAGTTACTATGTGTTAGGCACCAAACTAAGCACTTTACACACACATTTGCACGATCCTGTGAGATGATAATGACCCCTTGTCATCCCATTTCATAGATGAAAGTTAGGTTAATATAAGCTTAAAAACTTGCCCAAATGACACAGCTAGTTAGCAAAACCCAGGCAGCCTGACTCCATAGGCCTTGTTTAAAGAAGTAATATTTATAAACTGTCCAGCGCAGCAGTGGTACAAACAAGAGTTCAATAAACGCCTAAAGGGTACTTCACACCCAAAATCGTTTCCCGCCAATCAAACTACACTTACTCTGGTTCTGCACAACCAACTGTCAAATTATTGTTCCATGAAGAAAAGGTGGAATGGGTAGAGATCAGAATAGAGTGAATAACTGGTAAATATACTTCATGACAGGTAGTAACAGGATGTGGCATTTAGGCTATTTCCACATTTGTTTGCATAACACTTTTTCACAGTTCTAAAGCACAAGAACCATTCTAAGCTAGTGAAGACATAAAGCATGTCTATGATCCAGGACTCCAATTCACTGTGGATCGGTGGATCTCAACCTTTACGGTATATCAGAACCACCTGGGGGTTTTTAACAGCACTATAGCTGCGCAGGCTCCATTCCTGCAGATTCTATTTCAACTGGTCTGGAGTAAGCACGCGAGCTTTTTTCACAGTCCCCTAGATGCAGCTAGGTTTGCAAACCACTGTCCAAGTTGCTCTCACACTTCTGCTCAGTTCAACACGCACTCACTGAGATTCTAAGCACTATGAATTGGGCTAAGTTAACAAGTCAGGCTCCATTCCCTAATAATATTGGCAAAGAAATCAATATCAAAGATTTATTCCAGTCCAAACCAAATAAATTGCCGGGTGAAAAAAATGCCCTGGCATAGTTTGCCACACAAAACAACTTCCTGTATCTTCCCAGTCAGTAGCCTAGAGACTGACTTTGAGCCATGAGAATTCAGAATCAGGGGAAAATGCCAGTCTGAGGCATCTGCCACACTCCTAGCACACCCCCAAAAGCGCCCAGCTACATTTCACATCCACTGTCCTAACAGGGGTCGAAATAGGGAAGAGCAGTGCAATACAGAAAACAGAGCCTGCTGGGTGGCAAAAGGCTGGGAAATACCAGTCCTAGCCCTGCTACCAATCGCTCTGGTCACTTCTCTCTGGTCCTGGTGTGGCCAACAGTTACACGAGAGGGTGAGGCATAAAAACACAGATGTCAGGCAAGCTCCAGCATCCAAAATACATAGAAATTAAAAAACATTAAGGTGATATCAAGGAATGTATGCCATCAACCAGAAAAGTAACTGAAATATTCCTTTTCCCATTCTTAAGAAATCAAAAGTGGAAGCAGAAAATTGAGCAATCAGCCTACCAAGTTGACTGGGGCAACAGAATACACTCACGGATTCTGTTCACAACATCGGGGGTGACAGACCAAAAGGAGAACGGCAGAGCGTCCCTCTCTCCTCTGTCCACCCATGCCAGCAGCACGTGAGTCCGTCCACACGCAGCGCCCAGTCTCCTGTTCCACTGACGCCAGCGTCCACTCTCCGCAAGCCTACTAAGTGCCACATGTGCTATGATGCTCCCTCATCTCATCACCATAGACATCCCTGCTGGAGGTGAGTATGTGACAGATGAAAATCACAGAAGCCTAGGGAGGTTGAGAACTGCATTCCCACTGCGATGAGGGCGTGCTTGAGAGGGACCCCACGGCTGGGCTCTCCATGCCGCTCTCCTCAGTAATCACTCCCAGACCAGAGCAGCGAGGGGGAATTTTCTTCCTCTCACTATTTTCAGCCCCTTGGCTGACACAGCATTCCCCAGAAATCTATTGAGTTCTGGCAGCTCTGAGGCCACAAAGCCATAAACGCAAGGGACACACAGCCCATCTGTCTCTAACGGGTCTTTTACTTGTCATGCTGGTCATTTCTAAGAGAAGATGGGTTAAGAAAGACTTGGCAAGTTACCACGAAATGAATCCTCCACTCCTCCCTGGGGGAAGGCTGACTAGCCAGCAGTCAGGCCGGCTTTCTTCCCCCACTCCCTGCATTCCTGTCCCTAAGGAGCCACAGACAATCCCACCAAATATAGGCAGGGGACAGCCGCCTCCTTCCTACAGCTGGAGGGGGGAAGGGTCCTCTCGGGCCTTTCTAACTGCATGAAAACCAAACTGGGAGTTGTACTGACTCGGGCCTCACCCATGTTGCAGGCATGTACAACACAGGTGCCCAGTGGTATCATCAGGCAGAACTACGAATGTGCTTTCCATCGTTTTCATACAATGATTCCAGAACCGCTATCCACACAGCTCCACTTCTCACACATACGACGTGCTTCACGGATTGCACAGCATGTTCACCATGCCCCTCATCCGCTCCTCCCAGCAGCCTTGTGTGATCCCTTCAGTATGCTTCCTCATCTCCATTTCTTAAGAAATGGAGTTTCTGAGGTTATGAAACCAAAACTTTCCCAAGAACATCCAGCTAGTGTTAGAACCAGTATATGAGGGCTTCTGATTCTAGAACCAGTATTTGTGCCACTGTTCCACATGGGCCCCTCCAGGGATTTCTGCCTGATCTTAAAATGCAGACAGCAAATCTGTCTCTCTACAGTCCTGGGGTTCCCTATAGACAAGAAGTCACACTTCTAACAGAAAGCTTATACTTATTTGGAAGGCTACCTGGGATATTTCTTTTAAGTTAGTTTGTTCATGTTTTGGAAAGATTGTTCCAATGGCAATGCGGGGCATGAAGTGTGGAAAGGATTCCATGATGAGGCAGAGAAACAATTCGGAGGCTCTTACAACAGTTCAAATGAGGCATGAGGTGCAACTAGAAAGGACAGAGGGAAAATGCATTGGAAACAAATGCAAAATGAAATCCACTCAGACCCAGGATGGAAAAAAGGGGATTAAGCATGATGGTGGTTTCTAGTTTGAAAGACTGATGAACACGGATGTCATTAACTACTGCAGAGTGGTATCTGGAGCCTGGGTGCACCAGTTTGTTTAACCATTCACCTGCTGAGCAGTCTCCGGGCTGTTTCGTTTCTAGCCTTCATAAAGAATGCTGCTATGAACAGATACATAAAGGCTTTTGTGTGAACATAAGTCTTCATTTCTCTGGGATAACTGCCCATGAATGTGAGTTTTGCATCCTATGGCAATTGTACATTTAGTTTTTTAAGAAACTGTCAAGCTGTTTTCCAGAATGGCTGTGCCATCTTCCATTCCCACCAGCCAGGTGTGAGTGATCCCGTTTCCCCGCATCCTCACCAGCATTGGCCTTGTTACTACTTTTTATTTTAGGCATTCTGATAGGTGTATAGTTACGTGGCTTTAGTGTGCCTTTTTCTGATGGCTCATGATGTTGAACAAATTTTCATGTGCTTATATGTTATCTGAAATATCTCTTCAGGTCTTTTATTCATTTTCAAAGTAGATGGTTTGGTTTCACTGTTGAATTTTGATAGTTTTTTATATATTATAGATATGAGTCCTTTATCAGACGTGGTTTGCAAATAGTTTCTCCTAGTCTCTATCTCCCCTTTTCATCTTTATTTTGCATTTTACATTTTAGTCCATAATCCATTGTGAGTTAATTTTTGTGCGAGGTATGAGGTTTAGATCAGAGTTCAGGTTTTTTTCCTATGAATAATCAGGTAGCCAGTAACTTTTTTAAGACACAAGGTCTCACTCTGTCACCCAGGCTGGAATGCAATGACAAGATCAGAGCTCACTGCAGCTTCGACTCCTGGGCTCAAGTTATCCTCCTGCCTCAGCCTCCTGGAGTAGCTGGGACCACAGGCAGGTGCCACCATGACCAGTTAATTTTTTTAGTTTTTGTAGAGACGGGGTCTTGAGCCATGTTACCCAGGCTGGTGTGGAACTCCTAGGCTAAAGTCATCATCCCACTTATATGGGGCCAGGCAGTGGCACATGACTGTAATCACAACACGTTGGGAGGATGAAGCAGGAGAATCACTTGAACCCAGGAATTCCAGACCAGCCTGAGCAACAGAGGGAGGCCCTGTCTCTGCAAAAAATTTTAAACATTAGCTGGGCATGGTGTTGTACACCTGCAGTCCCAGCTACTTGGGAGGCTGAGGTGGGAGGATCTCTCCAGCCTATGAGGCTGAGACTGCAGTGAGCCATGATCGCACCACTACACTCCAGCCTGGGAGAAAGTGAGACACTGTCTCCAAAAAAAAAAAAAAAAAAGCTAGAGCATCACCCATATTAAAGACAGGTATTGTTTTCTTGAAAATTTAATTACAGTTATATAATGGACATGTAAAATGTCCAGTTTGAAAGCTTGAAAAATATATAACTAAGTACTCTTACCTTAAAATTCTGATTCCTACCTAAGGTAACGCATACTGTTTACATAAGTATCACAATGCCTGGACAACAACTAAAAATGTGTATGAGGGAGAAAAATGAGCATGTATGCCTATTAATTGAGGTATATTTCCCCCTTATTACATAAAAAAGTCATCACAGCAAACCCCTGTGACTGTATCTAAAGCAAGCCTACAGTTTTACTTCTCTGTATTATAAAATGCAAGGTTAAAATTCAAATACTAAACATTTTCTGAAGCCAAGGGTAGTTTACTTAAAATAAATGCCTAGGGTCTATATCAAAAATATGAAAAAGCTAGCTACTTCATAGCCATTCCAATCTAAGTTCAGCTTTTTCTTTTTTAATTGACACATAATTGTGTGCCGTACATATGTATAGAGTACACATAGTGATGTTATAATACATGTAAGGTATGTGATCAGTGTACTTAGCATATCCACCATCTCAAACATTTATCATTTCTTTGTGTTGGTAACGTTCAATACCCTTCCTCCAATTATCTGGAACTATATATATATATATCTATATATATAGATATATATATATTTTTTCTTTTGAGACAAAGTCTTGCTCTGTTGCCCAGGCTGGAGTGCAGTGGTGTGATCTCAGCTCACTGCAACATCTGCTTCCTAGGTTCAAGCTATTCTCCTGCCTCGGCCTCCCTGAGCTGGGGTTACAGGCACCCACCACTATGCCCGGATAATTTTTGTATTTTTAGTAGACATGGGGTTTTACCACGTTGGCCAGGCTGGTCTCAAACTCCTGACCTCAGGTGATCCACCAATCTCAGCCTCCCAAAGTGCTAGGATTACAGGCATGAGCCACTGCGCCCAGCCTGAAACTATATATTCTTGTTAACTATAGTCATCCTATGTTATAGAACACTAGAACTTATTCCTATCCAGCTATAATTTTGTATCCTTTAACAAATTTCTCCCTATCTCCCTCTTCCCCCACCCTTCTCACCCTCTAGGATCCTCTGTCTACTTTCAACTTTCATGAGATCCACTCTCTTTTGCCTTCCACAAAGGAGAACATGTGCTGTGTAACTTTCTGTCCCTGGCTTATTTCATAATATCTTCCAGTTCCATCCACGTTGCTGAGAATAACAGGACTTCATCCTGTGTTATGGCTGAATAGTACTCCACTGTGTATAAAGACCACATTTTCTCTATCCATCATCTGCTGTTGGACACCGAGGCTGATTCCATATCTTGGCTATGGTGAACAGTGCTGCAGGAAACACAGAGGTGCAGATGCCCCTTCGACAATGATTTCCTTTTCTTTGGGTATCTACACTGTTGTGGGACTGCTGGATCACACTATAATTTCATTTGCAGTTTTCTGAGAAACCTCCATACTCTTTGCCATAGTGGGTGCCCTAGCTTACTCACTCTTATTCTTTTTTCTCTATGAGACAGAGTCTCACTGTTGCCCAGGCTGGAGTACAGGGGTGCAATCTTGGCTTGCTTACTGTAGCATCTGCCTCCCGGGTTCTAGTGGTTCTCATGCCTTGGCCTCCCGAGTAGCTGGGATTATGGGCGCCCGCCACTGCACCTGGCAAATTTTTGTATTTTTTAGTAGAGATGGGGTTTCACCACGTTGGCCAGGCTGGTCTTGAACTCCTGGCCTTAAGTGACCCGCCCACCTCAGCTGCCCAACTGTGCTGGGATGTCAGCGTGCGCCCCACGCCCAGCCAGCTGCTCTAGTTTACACCCCCCTACAGTGTGTAAGAGCTCCCTTTTCTCCATATCCTCGCCAGCACTTGTTATTTTCTGTCTTTTCGATAATACCCATCCTAACAGATGAGATGATGCCTCACTGCGGTTTTGATTTGCATTTCTCTGATTATAAGCGATACTGAGCATTTTTTTCACATATTTTTTGGCCATTTGTATGTCTTCCTTCAGGAAATGTCTGTTCTGTTGGGTGTGGTGACACAAACCTATAAGCCCAGCACTCAGAATGCTAAGGCAGGAGGACAGCTTGAGCCTAGACCGGCCTAGGCAGCATAGCAAAACCCTAGCTCAAAAAAGAAAAAAAAAAAAAAGAAAGAAAGAAAGAAAGAAATATCTGTGTCTGTTCAGCTTTTTGACCTCCAAAAATTAAGAGTCCATTTTGGAATCGGACGACCTGCCTGATTCAGAGACAATCTGTGTTTGATTCTACTCTGCTACTTCCTATGTGACTTTGGGAAGTTCCCTTAGCCACTTTGAGCTCAACTTCCTCAACATTAACCAGGAATAAGTACCACCCGCCTCTGCTGGTTAACGCTGAGGACTGAAAGGAGAACCTCCACAACGCCACTTGACAATGCCACCTTGAGGTAGCCCCTCAATGCGGGGCTGGTAGGATCATCTGAAGCCAAATACAACTTTCCTTTCCACTGTCCCAGGCTCACTCTGCATGCGATTAGCAAGGAATAGCGAATAAAGGAAACCAAAATAATTGCTTAATTTTTAAAAAGTCGGGGTGGTGGCAAAATAGGAGGGAGAGGAGGGGAAGGAAAAGCAGCCGGTCACCAGTTCTACTCCAGGGCTCATCCCCAGCCTCCTCACTCAGGAAATCACCATTCCCCTCCTCCTGGGGAGGGGTACTTTCTCCGCTGGCTTCACCTACAGGGAAGGCACTGCCACAGGTGTTCAGAAACCAGGAGCACCTTGAAATGGGCAATGTGCTTTGGGTAGGAGACCTACAATTTCCCCAAAGAAACCACGGCACAAAAGTGACCCACATAGGAGGGACCAACCGCTGTAAACACTTGGTGGCAAAAACTGATGTCATACCTTCTGTACAGGAGACACACACCCAGATAAAACTTGCCAAAATAGCAGAGAAAAAAATACAGCAGACATCCAGTGCCATTCTGTCACAGAAATATTTATATCCCAAAGCCAGGGACCTCTCTGGAACACTGTCTTTATTTCCACGTCTCATGGAAGATGTTTGAGTGCACTCACGTGTGTCTCAACAAACTTCCAGTCCCTGCTCTAAACCCTGTGGCTCCTCAGCAAAACCCAAAAACAAGTATCAGTTTTCCTTCCAAATGGGAAATTTCCTGACCTAGCGAAACCAGCATCAAATCCACTTATTATGAGATAGCTGATTACAGGCGAAGCCCTCTGGTCCAGGATGACTCCCCTCCTGCAGGAGCGGGAAGGATGGGCAGAGCAGTGGCCTGCCAGACCACATCTCCAGGCAGTTTGAAACCATGGCTGCTCAGGTGAGCCGTGATAAAAATCAAAACCAAGTATCTCTGAAAAGTGTACATGGCAAGACCCAGACCTCGGACCAGACTCAGCCGAAATGGATGTTGCAAGGTTTGTTCAGAGACATCCGCTCCATGCCCCCTCTCCCCGGGACCTCCCTCCTTGCACTAGGGTTCCAGGGCCAATGGACCGCTCCCTTACCTCTAGCCCAGTGCATTTTCAGGACCAGCTCCCAGACTGTACCAGACCCTGAAATGTATTCGCTGAATGCACTCTTTCTTGAAATGATCATAAATCATCTGACTATAACAACAATTGTTTTAAAAGTGTTCTCTCTCTGTCTCTCAGGAATCATGCCTTGAGTTTGAGCAAGCAGCTTTGCTTCTCTCTACTGCAATTCTATCACTTGCACAATGTTAACAATTACTGTGTTCACCCATAGCATTGTTGTAAAAAGCCTTAAGACCCACTTCATGTAGCCTGCCTGGAGCACAGACCCTGTCACATGGTAAATGCCCATTGAAGGTGAGTTATCTGTAGCTATTATTACCTGCCACTCCAGCGAACAAAAGGAGTCGATCAGGTCTCATCGTATCACCATGAAAGGATGTCCAGGTAGACTGCGGAGTGGGAGTAGGGGAACTCAATGTTTACCAGGTACTATTTTGTTTTTTAGAATGTGTACATGTATATTTGTAGGTACACTGGAAAAGATCTGGAAGGAAATACACCCAGTGTTAATAGTGACTCCCCAAAGACACATTCATCCAAACACACAGGAGAAAAACATTCACTATCTTTCTGTCTTCCAAATCATTTGAACTATTTCCAATAAGCATCTATGGCTTTTGTAAAGTTTTTGAAAGGAATTTATTGCATTTTTTTCTGGAGAAACAAGCAGGAGCACGAAAAAGGTGGAAACAGAAGGTAAAATGGAATGGGACTCAATGGAATTGAGTCCCAGCCAGGCTCAGCAGGCTCATGAACCACGCACCTCTCACTACAACTCAACATCAGCTCTCTCTTCTCTTGGTCCAATGGCCCAAGACTTAGAGATAAAATGTTTATTGTGATCACATCAATCACACCAAGGAGCTTGGAACCACCCTTTCAAACTCCTCTCCTTGTGTGTACCTGCCCAGGGCTGTTAGCTTTCCTCCTGTGTTTTTGGCTGGTCTGTAATCCCCTAGTGGTGGAAATGCACCCTGACACTTAGCCATCATCCCCTCAACACTTGGCATCGCATAGAGACCAGGGCAGTGATGCCCACTCGGACTGTGATTCTACTTATAAAGCAAAGGACCAGGGGCCAGATGCGACTTGTCTTTGGTAACTCACCAGCTGTTGCTTGAACCAGAACAAAGCCAGGTCTCCTGATGCCCAGAAAAGAGCTAGTGCCTGTCCCGCTAGAAACGTGGTGAAAATGTTTTGCTTGCTGTAAAAAGATGCACTACTGGAGAATATGGGTGCAACTTCTCATGGAGCCACTCAGCCCAGATCACCAGGAAACAGGGCTGCTGGATGAGACACTAAGCCCGTCCACTGGAAAGGAAATCTGGCTGGGCAGTAGAAGGAAATTCACACAGGTTAGCCCGGCCCAACGGCAGCAACAACATGAACAAAACAAAAAATACCTGACTGGAAAGCCATAGCCTGGCTAGCAAATTCAAAACAGAGCCACAATCCTAGCAGCACATATCACTGCAACACAGAGCTTCAGTCAGTGTGCGCACACTATAAGTAGAAAGGTAAAATGTCCATGTTTTTGGAACTAAGGGATATTTTTATGTGTGTGTGTGATGTCAGAAGAAACTGTTGGCAAGTAAATAGAAATAGGCGCCCTTACACATTGACACTGAGATAACGGTATGGCCCTAACAGAAGGGAATCGAGCAACACCCATCAACATTTAAAATGTGCAGAACCCTGGATCCCACAATTCCATTTCTAGCAATGCATCCTATGAACATATTCACACAAATATGCAAGAATTATGTACAACTCAACATTGATTAATCCAAACGGTTGGGAATAACCTAAATATTTACCAGTGGGGAACTGGTGGAGAACACTGTTTATCTTATGCCAACATCTGTGTTTTAAAAAGAAGATACATAGGCAGGGTGCAGTCACTCACACATGTAATCCCAGCACCTTGAGAGGCTGAGGCAGGTGGATCAAGAGGCCAAGATATCCACACCATTCTGGCCAACACGGTGAAACCCCGTCTCTACTAAAAATACAAAAATAATCTGGGCACGGTGGCACGCGCCTGTAGTCCCAGCTACTCAGGAGGTTGAGGCAGGAGAATCGCTTGAACCCAGGAGGTGGAGGTTGCAGGGAGCTGACATCACGCCAGTCTGGTGACAGAGCAAGACTCCATCTTGGAAAAACAAACAAGCAAACAAACAAACAAAACTGGCAACAGTGGTCAAAGGGCAGTGATGGGAGTAGGACTGCCTTTCACTCTCCAGGACCTTTTGAATGTCGCTCATATTACATACTCAAAATATATGACTACAGTAAATATTTTCAGAGTAACTATGAAAAACTGGGGAAATAATAATATCTAACACACAGGACTGCTGCATAATTAAAGGATGAAAAACATTAATCACTATCAGAGTTCAAAGGAAGAAAGATTAATTCTAGCTTGGATGTCAGAGCAGGGATCATGTAAAGAAGTGAGTATTTCAAGTCTTGAAGGATGGAGAAGATTTAAAGAGGCAGAAGTGTGGAGATGATGTCCCAGATGGAGATAAGAACATAGGCGAAGACGATGTCCCAGGTGGAGATAAGAACGTAGGCAAAGACAATGTCCCAGAGAGAAATAAGAACACAGGTGAAGACGATGTCCCAGATGGAGATAAGAACATAGGCAAAGAAAATGAAGAAATGAGAAGGTATAAATTCAAATGCAGCTCTCAGGCTGGGCTTCAGAACAGGGCTTAGGCAACAAGCTGGAGTGCAAGGCTGATGGCGGGAACGGAAACACTGAAACCCAACTTGCATATCACGCCCAGATCATGAGCCTTGAATGCCAAGCCAGGGAACCCGTCCTTGATCTTAACAACAAAAAAATCACTGGGGTGGGTATGGAGGCTCATGCCTGTAATCCAGTGCTTTGAGAGGCTGAGGTGAGAGGACTGCTTGAGGCCAGGAGTTTGAAACCACTCTGGACAACACAGCAAGACTCTGTCCTTACAAAAAATTTAAAATTTAGCTAGGCAGGATAGCACACCTGTAATCCCAGCTACTCAGGAGGCTGAGGCGGGAGGATCACTTGAGCCCAGGAATTTAGGGTTACCGTGAGCTGTGATTCTGTTGCTGCATTCCAGCCTGAGCAACAGAGCAAGGGCATGTCTGAAAAATAAAAAAAAACGAAATAAAATCACTAAAAGTTTGTATAGACATAAAGTATAAAATCATACCATATATGATTTAATCCAGATATATAATATAAATTAGAGGGGGAAAAGAGAAATTAGGAAGCTATTATAAGAAGACAAGACTCATCTAAGACATGAGCAAAGGCCCTGGGCTCACAGTGCTATCTTTATATAAAGGAATAAACTACCACATTTATTTTCATGGCATCACCAACTTAGATACAGGCTACAGTATTCTGGAACCATCTCTGTATCAGTCAAATCAGATGGCCATAATACTATAGGCAAATACCATAAAAAACACCATAAAAATACTATAGGCAAATACCATTAAAAAAAATGTAAAAACTGTGTGGTTTAAACATTAGTTTATTTCTCACAGCTCCGGAGGCTGGAAGTCCAAGATCAAGGTGTCAGCCAACTCAGTTCTGGGACAGGGACCTCTTCCTGGCTTGCAGATAGCCACCTTTCTTCTTGTTTCCTCACACCAGGGCATTGGGAGCTCTCTGCTTTCTTTTTTTTTTTTTTTTTTTTTTGAGACAGAGTCTCATTCTGTCACCAGGCTGGAGTGCAGTGACACAATCTCAGCTCACTGCAACCTCCGACTCCCTGGTTCAAGCAACTCTCCTGACTCAGCCTCCCGAGTAGCTGGGATTACAGGCACGTGCCACCACACCCAACTAATTTTTGTATTTTTAGTAGAAATGGTTTCAGGATGGTCTCAATCTCCTGACGTCCTGATCTGCCCACCTCGGCCTCCCAAAGTGCTGGGATTACAGGTGTGAGCCACCACATCCAGCCTGGTTTCTCTTCTTCTAAGAGCACTAATCCTGTCAGACCAGGGCCCACGCTCATGACTTCATCTAACCCTAATCACCTCTCAAAGGTCCTATCTCCTAATACCATCACACTGGCAGTTAGGGCTCCAGTACAAGAATCTGGAGGAGACATATACATTCAGTTTATAACAATGTCTTTTCAATCCTGTTGAAAAAAGCAACCAAATGAGTAGGCGAAGAAGTACCTTATATGTAAACAAGTCAGGACTTTTCATATTTCTGCTAATACATTAAGGTCAATTTAAAATGTCTGATAACAAGAGTCAGAAGCAGAGATACATGAAAGTTAGTTACTCTGCAATTTAGGCCCACAATGAGTTGTCTTCCAATGACATTGTGGCACAAAGAACACTGCTTTCTATTCCTGGTTTTGCCACCAAAGAAGCTGGAACATTTCCCTGTATTTCCGTTTATCTTGAAAATCACTGGGCTGACCTAGCAGACCTCCAAGGTTCCTTCCATTCACAAATTCCACAAATAACTTTCAACCAACAGAGGCTACACAAATAAACTACACTGATGAAGGGGAAAGCTAACACTAGCAAACAATGAGATGCACACAAGACAAGACGTATAGAGAAGTGGATCAACCACAAACTGGTGGACGATGAGCCGGTGGGGGATAAAAACACATTCCCTAACGATGGACAGACAGGCAATGGCGCCGAGGTAGTATTGTTGAAGATTTCCTATTTTACAGCTTCAAGATAAATGGCCCAATTGTTTATATTCATTCTGATTAAATGTGAACGTGAAAACTTCCTCCAGGGGACACAGACATCTAAAAACTTCTCAATGTATCCAATTTGTCATTTGATATTTTTACTGACAAGAAAAATGAGGGACTGAATACACAAACAGACCATGCCTGATCATATGTATAAAGACAGAACTCAGACCACAACCTGTAGCTGCCCACCCGGGAAACCAATCCCCTATCTACAGTCAACAGCCAGGAGGCCAACCAGGCTAGCACATCAGACAGGAAGCCAGACTGCTCTCTCTCAACAACCCAGAAACTAAACCACGACTCTGTCCCACGTGGCCAGGATTTGACTCAAAACTGACAGCCACCCTAATTTTGGCCCCTATTTCTGGTTAGGATAATTCAGAGAAAGCCAAATTCGCCCCTAACCAATCACATAGGACACCCCACTTCTGCACAGCCGCCTCCAGCCCCCACAACAGCCTCCACTGGGAGCCATTCTTTTCCATCCTGAAGCTTCCCCACTCCTCATCCGCCACTCACTGGCATGTCAGTCTCTGCCACACGCAAGTGACGGTGCCGACTCCCTTGCCACAGCAGCTCTGAGAAAGTTGCCTCTGCCTGTCTCATGTGGGTGGCTGGGTGGCCTTCGTTCATCTCCCCCAAAGAATAAGTCTTAAATGAGGGGCTTCTCTCTATATGGCCAAGCTATACAATTCAGAAGCCCAGCATGGCGATTCCAAGCCTGGAAAGACCATACACCCCTCAGGTCCTCTTTCCACAAAACACAGCTTCCTTGAGTTCCTCAGTCACTCCCCACCAACCAGGGAAGGAACCACATGTTATGGAAAGATCAAGGGCCTTGAAGTCAAACTTCTGAGTTCATCAAGTACTTCATCTTTCCACTTAACAAATTACATGGCCTTGGCCAGGCGTAGTGGCTCACACCTGTCATCCCAGCACCTTGGGAGGCCAAGTTGGGCGGATCATCCAAGGTTGGGAGTTCAAGACCCTCCTAACCAACATGGAAAAACCCCATCCCTACTAAAAATATGAAATCAGCCTGGTGTGGTGGCGCATGCCTGTGATCTCAGCTACTTGGGAGGCTGAGGCAGGAGAATCACTTGAACCTGGGAAGCAGAGGTTATGGTGAGCCGAGATCACGCCATTGCACTCCAGCCTGGACAAGAAGAGCAAAACTCTGTCTCAAAAAAAAAAAAAAAAAAAAAAAAAACACAAAAACACGAACAACAACAACAAAAACACAAATGACATGACCTTGAACAATTTCCTTAACTTGTCTAAGCCTCTATCTTCATCTTCAATAAAATAATTTTACCTCCAAGATTGCATTAAATGGAATCCCACATGCAAAACAGCTGACAAATATTAGGGGCCCAACAGCTGTGTGCTCCTACTGCCACCCCACTTTACCCCAAGGGAGAAGCGCAAGATGTCCAGAAAAAGCCTGTTGATCCCTACACCTCAGCATCTTGTGTTCACACAAGCCGCAGTGGGATCCAGACTTACCGCGGTCGCCCAAATACAAGCCACGTTTTGATTTTTCAACTTAGTTACACATGACTTCTAACGTTCACCATATATGATCCATAATTTATAAGAGATTTTCCTACACTACCCCTTGATTCTATTTTAGCAGACTCAGATGTGCCATAATACCTCACTCTCTTAAATCCTCTTCAGTATCAAAAACAAAACTTTAATCTGTAACACAGTTATCAGCAGCGAAAGTGGAAAAGGTACCTATGAGTCAAAATGACCCTCTGCCCTGCCCTGCCCCACCCTGCAAAAAGCTGTTCAGGAGGATTTGGGCTGCTTATGAGAATGCTGTCTGTATTTCCAGGGACAGACAAACGCCTACCCTCAGGAGAAGCTGCGCTGCTCAGCCTCCAGGGTAGAAAGCTCCCCACACCCTCTACCCAAGGAGAAGAGAAGCAAATGGGGTGGCCAGGCTCCAGGATGTGGACTGTGTAGTGTGGTTTCTGCAGTCCAGGTCACCGCCATGGGTGAAGCTTTTCCTTCCTTCTTTTCCACCGAAGCGGCCAAGGTCCTACGGCTGCTGTAGGGTCTCTTCCCTAGAATGAGTCAGCCCAGCCATTCCCCTTCCCTTTTTTTTTTTTTTTTTTTTTTTTTTTGAGATGGAGTCTCACTCTGTCACCCAAGCTGGAGTGCAATAGTGCAATCTTAGCTCACTGCCACCTCTGCCTCCCAGATTCAAACAATTCTCCTGCCTCAGCCTCCCAAGTACCTGAGATTACAGGCGCCCACCACCACGCCCAGCTAATTTTTATATTTTTAATAGAGACGGAGTTTCTACTTGTTGGCCAGGCTGCTCTCGAACTCCCGACCTCAGGTGATCCACCTGCCTCGGCCTCCCAAAGTACTGGGATTACAGGCATGAGCCACCGCATCTGGCCGAGTCAGCCCAGCCATCCTGACTTTTTGTTCTGGCAAAATTACTCTCTTCCACGTCTACCTTCCAAGTAGCTAAATCAGAGATCCGGCCTTGGGGCAGGCTTGAAGAATCCCTGTTTTTTGGTCCTCAAGGGGTCCTACCAGGGTCTGGGACAATTCCAAGACTTGTGTTCTTAAAGAGGAAAGAAGCCTCACATACACAGCTCTCGCAGAGCTCAGGCAGAGCTCACGCAAGGCTTGGGAGGCGGCCCTAAGGTTTGGGTGTGCCATCTATGATAACAGCTAAGAGATCTGAAGCCAGCTGTCTGGGTTCCAACCTCAATTCCAACAGCACTGGCTGTGTGATGTTAGACAACGTCCCCACCCTCTCTGTGGTTCCCTTTCCTCACTGTAAAAGGGCCACGATAATAGAGCTGCTCTAAAAATTAAGTGAATTCATGCATATAAGGTATTCAGAACAATGCTTGGCACATGGGGGGCTTCAATAGACACGTAATGAACAGAGTAACTTAGCAATTAGTAAATATACTCATACAGGCCAGGCGCAGTGGCTCACGCCTGTAATTCCAAAACTTTGGGAGGCTGAGGCAAGAGGGTCACTTGAGCCCAGGAGTTTGAGACTAGCATGGGCAACACAGCAATATTCCATCTCTAAAAATGTGTTTCTGTAACATATACGTATGTATACACTCATATATTCACAGCGTATTTATAATACACAAAATAGCTGGAATACAGACTTAACTATTCACAATGGTTACTTCTAGAGAACGGGGAATACAAATTTCAGCTTTTTGCCCCACACGTATATACTTGTATCATCTGAAATATTTAAGCAAATTGTATGTATAAATTTGCCCCAAAACACATAGCAGAACAGTGTAGTTTTGACTCAAAAATCTTCAAATCATGATGGAATTGTCCTGCGAAAGTAAAGTTATAGAGATGAAAAGTCTCCCTCCAGCCTAAATGCTCTTTCATCTGACCTATATTACACACACCAATGCAGACGCCCCAATCCTTTCCCCACTGTCATAAGAATTTTTCAGTGAACTGCAATCCCCTTTACAAACTAGATGATAGTTAGAGTCACCAGGCAAGAACGTGGATCTAGTTCTGCTTTTTCAAAGCCCAATGTTCCTCATATAATAGCAATGCATTCTTCAACCGGTCCACTGCCCCCAACACCTGACCTCTCTGTTGTACACAACTGAGCGAGGCCTGGGAGAAAGCAGGTGCAAATTTCACTTACTCAGTAACAACACATCCCGCCTGATTCCTCTGCTCAGCTAGTTCTCAAGTCATCTTTTACTAAGCTTTCATTTGGCTCTACCACACGTAACTAGGCTGGGTAAAACACTTTACCAGGTTGTTTTTTTTTTTTTTTTTTTTTTTTTTTTTTTTTTTTCCTTTGAGACAGAGTTTCACTCTGTAGACCACACTGGAGTGCAGTGACGCCATCTCAGCTCATTGCAACCTCCACTTCCCAGGTTCAAACGATTCTCCTGCTTCAGCCTCCCAAGTAACTGGGACTACAGGCGCACCCAGGACTACCACCACACCCAGCTAATTTTTGTATTTTTAGTAAAGATGGGGTTTCACCATATTGGCCAGGCTGGTCTCAAACTCCTGACCTCATGATCCGCCCGCCTTGGCCTCCCAAAGTGCTGGGATTACAGGCGTGAGTCACCGCGCCTGGCCTACTTTACCAGTTTTATTCCTGAATTAAACCTGTTATTACTATCAATAATGTCAATCAGTGCCATTTCATTCACCGTATGACACACACACAAAGCACTTCATACTCACTCCACCTATCTGCTTTTCTGCAATGGCCACAGTGTTCCCCATCTTACATGAGAGGCACAGACAAAGACAATGACTTCTCCAAGGTTCTGTAATTCACAATCAGTGGCAGAACCAACATGCCCAACCAGGTCTGGCCAAGGCCTGTGTTTCAGCCACCCCACCTGGTTGCTGCCCCTAACGCTCAATGGGCAAGTAACAGATCACTCCGATTGCAGAGGCTTCTGAAATGCCCTCCGCCATGGTACAGTGGACGGTTCGCTCTCAGGAGGGGAGGCAGGGGTGGGAATCAGCACACAGTTCTGCTAGGTTTCTCATGCAGGGCACAGACTATGTATTTTGTGCCTTGCTTTGCAGGTGAAATGTCTCCTGCCCCCTGTACAACAGCTTTCTTTGTCCTCTCCACATAAAAGTACAACTGAGTTCCTCAGGGGAAGGCAGTGATCACTGCCCTGTGCCACACCTGACTGATGTCCAAACAAGTGGACACACAGGCTCTTCTCTTATGGCCCAGGTTGCTCCCATCTGCTAAGCATCGAAAACTACACACAGGATTCGCAGAACATGAATGACATGGAGGTGACCGCTTTATCTCTGTGGAAAACTTACTGCACTGTCTTAAAAAAGGGAATTCAGGAAAAGCTGAACATTTGAGGCTGGCTGGCTGTAATCTTCAGCTGCTGAGAAAGCCTCAGCTGCTCGGTTCCACGGAGGAAATCCAACTCCTCCCTCAAAGTCTAACTCAAGTACACCTCCTCTGCGGTGCCTGCCCCTTCCTCCCTTTCACAAGCACGTGTTCCCTCTGCAGTCCCAGAGCATTCTATTGTCACCTCTGGAGCCACGCTGTCCCAGCCTACAGCCAGCTCAGTGCACAGCTGCCTCTCCCTGTGTGTACCTGCAGGCCCCACCTGGGCTGGAAGGCTGCCTCCTTCTCCTCCGCACAGAGGCCGCACTCAGGAACTACTGAATGAGGGATGGAGTGGATGAGCAAGATCAGCCAAGGGCTACAGGGAGTGACCTGCAGCTCCCAGCAGGAACAGCCCCTGCCCTGCCAATCCGGAGGTGCTGGCTCTGTTCTCAGCAGGGCCGCTAAAAGCTCCGTTATAACAGCTCTAGGCCACAATGGTCAACTTGGTGTCAGGCCCTAGAGACACCGAAACTCCTAACAAATAAAGAGACCGCGTATGCAGCATGCTGGTTAAAAGCACAGGCTTCGGTGTCAGAGCTTGAATTCCACTTATTATGTGATCTTGAGCAAGTTACTCAATGCATCAGTCTCATTTTGTCACCGGCAAAATGAGGACATTATCTGCCACACAGTGTTGCTGAAAAAGTAAGTGAGGTGACAGACGCAAAGTGCTTGGCAGTTACTTACTCTTATTGGTTTATTACAAAGAAGAGAACACGGGAACAGCCAAATGCAAGAGAGGCACAGGGCACACCACGGGGCAGAGAGGTCGGGGCTCCCATGCCGTTCCTGGAAGTGCCACCTCCCCAGCACCAAATGAGTTCACCAAACCAGAAGCTTTCCAAACCCAGTATTTAGAGGGTTTTATGGAGTTTTCATAACATAGACATGATTAAGTCATTGGCCACCGTGAGTAGCTCAATTTCCAGCCTGTCTCATCTCCCCTCCCAGAGGTAGGGGTGGGGCTGATATGTCCAACTCTTTAATCATGACTCATCTTTCTGGCAACCAACCCTAATCCTGAATCTGTCCAGGTGCCCGAAGCCATCTGTCATCTCATTATCATACAAAAGACACTCCTATCACCCCAGAGATTCCAAAAGCCTTAGAAGCTCTTGTATCAGGTATTGAAACATAGGACCAAATAATATAACCAATGATGTTCCTATCACTCAGGAAATTACAAGAGTTTTAGAAGCTCTGGGCCAAAAACCAGGAAGAATACTAAATATGCACAATATTGTACTATGTATCCCACTATCACGATACTTTTTTTTTGAGACAGAATCTACCTCTGTTGCCCAGGTTGGAGTGCAGTGGTGCGATCTCACCTTATCGTGCGATCTCACCTTATCGTGCGATCTCAGCTCACTGCAACCTCCACCTCTCAGGTTCAAGCAATTCTTGTGCCTCACCCTCCTGAGTAGCTGGGACTACAGGTGTGGGACACTACAACCGACTAATTTTTGTATTTTTTAGTAGAGACGGGGTTTCTCTGTGTTGGCCAGGCTGGCCTTCAACTCCTGGCCTCAAGTGATCTGCCCGCCTCGGCCTCCCAAAAATCTGGGATAAGTCACGAGCCACCGTGCCTGGCCTCACTATCACAATGATTATACTGAGAGGATGGGGGAGAAAAACGTGGGCAGCAGGAGAAGCGGGGAAGGTAAGCAGCCTGAATCCTTGTCTTCCACAGTAGGACATCTCCCTGTCTTTCACACAATCTAGAACGAGCTAAAACATAAACACAGTAACCTCCAAGGAGCAGGGATCAGAGTGGAGAAGGGTAAGGTAGGGGATTGCTGGGTTTTATTGTAAGCCTTGTTAATTACTGACTCTTAGAGCTGTAGGTCTGTACAACTTTGCTAAAAATGAGTATTTACCTATAATCCCAGCACTTTGGGAAGCCAAGGTGGGCAGATCACGAGGTCAGGAGATCAAGACCATCCTGGCTAACAGGGTGAAACCCCATCTCTACTAAAAATACAAAATATTAGCCAGGCGTGGTGGTGGGTGCCTGTAGTCCTGGCTACTCAGGAGGTTGAGGCAGGAGAATGGTGTGAACCCGGGAGGCGGAGCTTGCAGTGAGCTGAGACCATGCCACTGCACTCCAGCCTGGGTGACAGAGTGAGACTCCGTCTCAAAAAAAAAAAAAAAAAAAAAAAAAAAGAGTATTTAGTTTTTAAACAAAATCTGATACTTGACCAACAACAATAGTATATTAAGTAATATGGTTTTTTTTGTTTTTGTTTGAGAGAGGGTCTTGCTCTGTTGCCCAGGCTGGAATGCCGTGGTGTAATTCTAATTGACTACAGCCTCAAATTAGTGAGATCAGGTGATCAACACCCCCCCCAACCCCAGCAGCTAGAACCACAGCTGTGCCCCACCACGCCCAGCATTTTTTTTTTTTTTTTTTGGTAGAGGTGGAGGTCTCACTATGTTGGTGGTCTTAAACTCCTGACCTCAGTGGATCCTACTGCCTCAGCATCCCTAAGTGCTGGGATTACAGGTGTGAGCCACCACTCCATAGCCAGGATGGTCTCAATCTAGTGACCTCGTGATCTGCCCTCTTCAGCCTCCCAAAGTCTGGGATTACAGGCATGAGCCACTGTGCCCGACCCTAGATTCTGGTTTATTAAAGGAAATGTATTTCAAGTCAGAGTTTGTCATTTATTGCACAGGAAAATAAAAACTTCGCTAAGAAAATCAAAAACACCCACATGATAAAACGAGGTCCTGCTTGGTTTTAAACTACTTGGTGACCACCATCAGTTGTTTTCTTGACCACACGATGCACCTAATTCCTAACTATGAATAAAGTGCAAACATTGTTTATTGGGCTTTTAGCTTCAGCCTTGAGACAATCGGATTCTCTCAAACTCAGGAATGTGAATCGCTGTTGGGTTGATGCAGCTGTTTCCATTCTAGAAATGGACCTGGAATCATGTACTTTTCACCCATGAAGAGTCCTTTGGGTAAAACTTGAAAAGGCAAGGTCCCAAATTCCCCATATGGTGTTTCTTCCAGTAGAGGAATTACTCTAATGACTTCTTAGCAAAACTTACATAATCAGGGCAGGCCATCAAAATACTCCAGAACACAAAGTTTAGCTCTGTTTCTGATGGACCTGTCTCCACTGCTATCAGTCTCACCAACAGCCTCACATCAAGTCAGAGGAACGGTTTTTTCATTTAAGAAGGATCTTCATGGCTGGGCGCGGTGGCTCATGTCTGTAATCCCAGCACTTTTGGAGGCCAAGGCGGGCGGATCACAATGTAAGGAGTTTGTGACCAGCCTGGCCAACAGAGTGAAACCCCATCTCTACTAAAAATACAAAAATTAGCCAGGCTTGGTGGCATGTGCCTGTAGTCCCAGCTACTCAGGAGGCTGAGGCAGGAGAACTGCTTGAACCCGGGGGGTGGAAGTCGTGGTGAGCCAAGATTGCACCACTGCACTCCAGCCCAGTCAAGAGAATGAGACTCCGTCTCAAAAAAAAAAAAAAAAAAGAAGGATCTTCATGTTCCTGCCAATTTGCAAAGAAAAAAAAAAAAATTGGTATCTGTTAACGAGAGGCAATGAAAAGCACCTCCCAGGCTGCTGTAGTAAGTGGATCGGTAACTGTGGTGGGAGAGTCCAACCCCCAAGACCTGTGACTATGTTATGCAGCAAAAAGGCTTTGCCACAGGCCTTAGGAAGAGTATCCTGGGCTCTCCAGGGAGGTCCAATCTAATCCCATGAGCCTCTAAGAGCCTAGAACTGGCCAGGTGTGGTGGCTAACACCTGTAATCTCTACACTTTGGAAGGCTAAGGCAGGCGGATCACGAGATCAAGAGAAGGAGACCATCCTGGCTAAAATGGTGAATCCCATCTCTACTAAAAATACAAAAATTACTCGGGTGTCATTGCGGGCAACTGTAGTCCCAGCTACTCAGGAGGCTGAAGCAGGAGAATCACCTGAACCTGGGAGGTAGAGGTTGCAGTGAGCTGAGAACACACCACTGCACTCCAGCCTGGGCAACAGTGCGAGACTCCATCTCAAAAAAATATTTTAAAACAGGGCATAGAACTTTCTCCGAGTGGAAGAAGAGAAATGCACACAGGGGAACTGGAGAGCCTGACCAGGTCCCTGGGTTAGCTAGTCCTGAGCTGATGGGACCACGTGCAAAGACCAGATAGAGGGAGCTGAGGGCAGCCCCCAACAGATGGCCAGCAAGGGAACAGACACCTCAGTCCTGCAACCACAAGGAACTATATTTGGCCAAAAGCGCTTGGAAACAATTCTCCAGTGAGGAATGCAGCCCAGCCCACATGCTGATTTTTGCCCAGTGACACCCACGTTAGACTTCTGCCCCACAGAACTGTGAGATGATACAATTTCAATTGTTTTAAGACATGAAGTTTGTGGAAATGTGGTAAAGCAGCAACAGAAATGAATACAGTGATTTACGTGGAAACCCCTAGAAGAGTGTCTGGCACGGTGTTGACACCTGACAAGCGTTTCCTGATTTCCTGACATTGCAAAGCAGGGCTGGCCACACTCTATCCAAAACAATAGATGATAGACTTGTTCTGACAAAACAGATTCAGTGAATTATAAATGGCCCAGAACACCTACAAATTTTAGGTTTCAGGTAAGTGATTGCCTTTCCTTTCACTTAGAAACCTCCCAATGCTCATCTTACTGATAAACTCTAAGTACCAGGCAGGAGACTAAACACCAGACAAACCCAGCCCCAGATGCCCCGAGGGAGCCCGTCCCAGCACTCACTCCGCTGCACTGAAATGATGTCCAAGTCAGTTTATCCCACTAGACCAAGAACTCCAGCTCTCCATGTGTGAGTCACCAGTGCTGCCTCTGCATCTCTGCTTCTAGGATGGTGCTTCTGCACTTCACAGGAAATCTGTATCAATGTTTGTCAACACTATATATGACAGTGTCACTTAATATCTGCACAGAAAACATCAATTCTTTGAGGACCAGGGCCGGGTTTATTAGCCTTCGTACTCCCACTGCCACTGTCTGGGACATCAGAGGCACTCAGTAGAAGTTGGTGAAGAGAAAGAAAAGGCAGAGGAGAGAGAGGAAAGCAGGACCAACACCGCAGACACAGATTCTGAGGTGGCTGGAGGAGAGGCAGGACAGAGAAACTTCCTGGATGCTGGAATGGGGTTCACCGTGATACCTGCTGCTGGATTTCAAATGTCAAAGGTGACACTTTGCTGACCTTGACTTCTGACTGCCCTTTAGCTTTCCCAACCTCAAGACAGGGCACTTAGAAACTGCAATGTCAAGAAATTATGCTTCATCAAAGCATGGGAATGTTATTTACATGGACGTTCATTACTGCATTTTTTATATGGGAATGTAAATAATTGAAGAGATTGTTAAAGACTAAATCATGCACATTCAATAACTTTGTAAAATATTAATGATAACTGAAACACAAATTTTGATGTTCCCCAAAAATGCTAACATATAAAACAATACTGGCCAATTAAAGATAGAAAACAATCCTAATGAAGCTCCCCAACAGACACATTAAAACTTCTCTGTACATTAAACATTTGGGATTTCAAAGGAAAACCCAGATTCATTCCATTCTTAATATGGCGTTTAAAAAAAAAATCTTAGGTAATACAATATTTCATTTAAAATTTACAAAATTCCATTACATTCATAATTTCGTTTGATCCTCAAAACAATCTCCTGAGTTAGGCAGAACAGGTATTACTAACAACTAACTCCATTTTACAGGTAAGGGAACTGAAGTTCAGCAAGTACTTGGGCTTAACAAAAGTTTTAATAGGGCCACATATCGAAACCAAATCTTCTGCTCAAAAGAACTAGAATAAGTTATCTTTTACATATTATTCATACTTATATCCTGTCAATATCCAAAAATGTTTTGAGGTAGCCTGCAATAATAGACACCTATCCAATAAAAACATTAAAATGAAAAACGGGGAAAAAAAACAGCAGGTGACATGGGAGACAGACGAAGGTAGATAGCAAAGACTGAGACTTATAATCTAACAAAACTTCATCTCTGACCTTCCAGTTCCAGGGAGATAACGCTAAAGGAAACAAGATGGTTTATAGACTCATAAACTGACAAAAGAGAGGTTGCATCAGTTCTTAACTCTGAAACACTCCTAGCAGCCACAGCAAATCTCTAGGACAACATACCAATGGCATCAAAGCAAGAGTATACTTCAGTGATAGAGTGAATTAAGTTCCCTGTTTGGGACCCAGGCCAGGGCTAGAGAAAAGAACTCTGAAATGTAGAGCTCAGAAATACATCCTCTGTCGGCCACAGGCAGTGGCTCACACCTGTAATCCCCAGCACTCTGGAAGGCTGAGGCGGGCAGATCACGAAGTCAGGAGATGGAGACTATCCTGCCTAGCACAGTGAAATCCTGTTTCTACTGAAAATACAAAAAATTAGCCAAGCGTGGTGGCAGGCGCCTATAGTCCCAGGTGTTTGGGAGGCTGAGGTAGGAGAATGGAGTGAACCCAGGAGGCGGAGCTTGCAGTGACCCGAGATCCTGCCACTGCACTCCAGCCTGGGCAACAGAGCAAAACTCCGTCACCCCAAAAAAAAAAAAACAAAAAATTATTCTCCATACCCTTGTGTCCCCTTCTGTGAGAGACTTCCTTACATCATTGCGAGGAAGAGAATTTTTCTCTGCTATATTTACTTGAAAGAATTAAAGGTGTAGAGCAAAAATTCTTGGAAATTATGTAGTTTACGATCCTCAAAAGTGAGAAAAATGAAGCCCAGAAGAGAAGGCCTTCCAGGAAAATTCCAGAGCCGGAGGTAGAGCCAGTACATTGTTTTTGTTTTTGTTTTGAGAGGAAGTCTCACTCTATGGCCCAGGCAGGAGTGCAGTGTAGCCATTTCACTCACTGCAACCTCCGCCTCCTGGGTTCAAGCTATTCTCCTGCCTCAGCCTCCTGAGGAGCTGCGATTACAGGCGCCCACCACCACGCCCAACTAATTTTTGTATTTTCAGTAGAGACAGGGTTTCACCATGTTGGCCAGGTTGGTCTCGAACTCCTGACCTCAAGTGATTCACCTGCCTAGACCTCACAAAGTCCTCGGATTACAAGCGTGAGCCAACGCGCCCGGCCGACCTGGTAAGTTTTAATCAAGTATTCTGAACTATGCTACAAACACTAGGAAGTAATAGAAAAAAAAATTAATCTAAAAACCCTCTGGAGAGTCAAAGAATTGCAGATTTAAAATAGCATGAATACTTGGATTCATGGTATTGAAAAAGGACCTCGCATTTACCCGTATGTACAAACTGCCTGCGCACTTCTATCAGAGCATTTTTCAAGCTGTGCTACAGTTAACTATGTACTGCCCAAAGCCAATCTGTCCCTGCGGATCGTAAGCTCTTAAAGACCAGGACTTCAGGAGAACAAGCAAAACTTCAGAGAGAAGAGAGCCACCGAAACAGAGTTCATAGCAATGGGTCGGCAGGAGCTGATGACTGGAGGTGCGCAGTAGTCTTGGAGTCTGGGACAGCGGAGGGCAGAGAAGGCAAAAGGGCCTGCATGACACGCTACAGGGCTAGGAGCCACAGCTGTGGTGATTAGTTCAGTTTTGTCTCCTATGCCTGTTACTTATACACCATCTCTTGTTCAGAAAGAACTTCAGGTTGAGTATTTGGACTCCTTGAGCCTTCTGCTGTTTGTCTCCAGGACGTTTAACACTCTTAAAAGGGGAAAACTGTCCAGTTCGATTTCGCTTCCTGGGACATTACAGGTTTTTCAAAAGTTTGATGAAAGCATTCATTAAGGAGTGATTCCACTTTCTTCGCTGGCTGAGAAATACAGCGTCTGAGGGGCAGCATCAGGTCTTCCCATCAAGCTGAGGTCGGAGTCTCCCCACCCACGGACCTCAGCCTCGCTCTCCCCTCATAAGTCTGACCTCTAACTGTAACTGCCTTGGCCTCATTCCGTGGGTGTGGATGCTCCTGCTTGAAACGCATTTTCCAGCCCGCCAAATTCTTGGGAGAGTTTCTTCCACTCTCCAAGCGCTAAGAGCTACAAAGTTCAATCTGGCTTTCCAGATTTTTTTTTTCTTCCCATTACTAACGGAAGAAATAAAGAAGTGCTGGGCAGAAGGGCCCTGCTCCCTCCAATCAGAGCCCAGCCCGGGGCCAGAGCAGGAAGTGCGGCGGTGGGACCCGCGGTGGGACGCGCTGTGAGGGCCCCTCGCCCCCTGGGACCCGCCAGCCAGGGCAGAGGTCGGTGTGGCCACTGCGCGACAGCTCCGGGCCCGCGCCTCTCGCTTCCTCCCGCCAGGCAAGTGAGAGGATAAACTATGGGGCGGGGGCAGTGCGCCCCCACCAACCGCGCCCCCCGCGCACGGACCCCCACTACACGCGTGTCCCAGGCGGAGTCGACGCAGACGAGCCACGGGGCGGCGCACAGCACCACTAGCAGGGCGGCCAGGACACACGCGCGCGGGTCCACGCAGCCACCTATATAGGTGACAAAACAGGAAGCCGTCATGCGGGGCCGGGAAACAGCCCCCACCCAGAGTCACGGACTCCCTCGTCCGAGGGTCCGCGCAGTCCCCTAGGTGAGTCTAGCGAAGCAGTCTCGCTGCTAGGGAGGGCGGGGAGGGCGGCGGAGTCTCCCACTCGCGGTGACCCGGATCCCGCCACACGAGTGGGCCCACGCAGGGCCCCCTCTGCCGCACGCGGGGACCAGCCACGCTGCGGGGGACCGGGCAGAAGCCAGCGCCCGGGTCCATGCAGTCCCCTCCGCGGCAGACGCGGGGAGCCGGGGAGCAGTAGGGACCGGCCCCCACCCGCAGGGCGACCGGGACTCCCCCGCGGGCCCACGCGGTACCGCAGCAGGCGCGAAGCCCCCAGTGCCGCCCAAGGCCGAGACAAAGCCCTGGCGCAAGGACCCCGGATCCCGACCTCGGACCCTGCGGAGCCCAGCTCGGAGCCGCCACGCCCGGGGCAGAGACCCCCGCCCGGTCAGGAGACCCCGTCGCCCGTCGTGCCGTCTCACCTCAGGCTGCCGCCTCGCAGCGCTCGCTCCTCACCTGGGCGCCTGGGCCGACTGAAGCGCAGCTGAGCAGCCGACAGAGCCACCGCAGCCTCAACAACGGAGCCCCGGGGCGGGGCCGCCGCCGCCGCTTCAGCCCGTGTTCCCCGCTCAGGATCCGGCTCGGATCAAGGAGCTGCAGCTGGCGCAGGGCTGCGGCCCGGAAACACACCGCGCAGGTGCACACGGCCCCGCCCGCCGCCCGCCGCCCGCCGCCCGCCGCCCGCCGCCCGCCGCCCGCCGCCCGCCGCCCGCCGCCCGCCGCCCTGCCCCAGCGGAGCCGGGCGCCCAGGACCCGCCCCCCGGCCAATGCGGAGCGAGCTGCGCGGAGAGGGCGGGGCCTGGAGGAACAAAGGGAGGTTGGGCGGGGCGGTGCTGGGACTGGGCGTGCGGGGTCCCGCGGGAGGACCGGACCCAAGAGCTGGCCGGATCCTGGCCTCCTAGAAGACCCAGCTCAACGTCCACCTGGAGTCTGCTCTACAGGACGCGCTCATCTCAAGCCCAGAACTCAGGCTTTTAGGGCAGAGAGCGAGAGACAGGCTTGTTTTACAAAAAGGGAAACTGAGGTGGAAGGAATTGGATTGCCTGCTGCCTGAACTCACGTAGTCCCATTCACTCGTTCACCTTGTCATTCAGCAAACATTTGGAAGCACGTATGGTGGGCGTTAGGAGTGAAGTAGGGCCGGGCGTGGTGGCTCGCGCCTGTAATCCCAGCAGTTTGTGGGGCCGAGGCAGGTGGATCACTTGAGGCCAGGAGTTCGAAACCAGCCTGGCCAACATGGTGAAACCCCATCTCTGCTAAAAATACAAAAATTAGCTAGACTTGGTGGTGCAATCCTGTAATCCCAGCTACTCGGAAGGCTGAGACAGGAGAATTGCTTGAATCCAGGAGGCAGAGATTGCAGTGAGCTGAGATTACACCATTGCACTCCAGCCTGAGTGACAAGAAAAAAACTCTGTCTCAAAAAAAAAAAAAAAAAAATTGTCTCTTGCCACTAGCATGAAGGTCCCATGAGAAGAAAAATGGAAACTCTTGCTCATAACAGTGCCCCAAATGCCCAGCACAGTGTAGCTGTAGGGCAGTTGGTCGATGGTGGACGCTGCTGGTTGAAGGGCCCAGCTGGTCCTCCCAGCTGCCTTCTCCCTGGTCACGTTCCATTATAGAGAACAGAATAGTTTCTTGCCCTTCCAGAGTCCCTCTTAGTGGGGATTGGCCAAGTGACATTGTCCTGCCCCGGGAGACATAAGTGGAAGTTGGCTGAAAGGTTTCTAGCCTTAGTGTGCTGGGACGATTTGAACCAGGACATGACAGCTGACCGTCCATCGTTCAGGAATTCTGCAAGTTAGTTGTTCAACACATTCAGTACTTCAAATTTTAAATAATATATACTCGCAAATTAAAAAATGCATTAGACCAGATGCAGTGGCCCACGTCTAACACATTGGAAGCCTGAGGCAGGAAGATCACTTGAGCCCAGGAGTTCAAGACCAGCTTAGGCAAAAAAGGAAGATCCTGTCTCTACAAAAAATTTTAAAGTTAGCTACGCATGGTGGTGTGTGTATGCAATCCTAGCCACTCAGGAGGCTGAGATGGGAGGATCGCTTGAGCCATCTGTTCAAGGCTTCAATGAGCTATGATAGTGCCACTGCACTCCAGCCTGGGTGACAGAGCCAGACCCTGTCTCAGAAATAAATATATTTCATATATTAATAAATTTATAATAAATGTATATATACACATGTATTATAATTATATATTTAGACATAAAGATGTATTTCTTGTTTTATTTATTTATTTATTTATTTTGAGATGGAGTTTAACTCTTGTTGCCCAGGCTGGAGTGCAATGACACAATCTGGGCTCACTGCAGCCTCCACCTCCCGGGTTCAAGTGATTTTCCTGCCTCAGACTCCTGAGTAGCTGGGATTACAGGCACACACTACCACGCCTGGCTAATTTTTGTATCTTTAGTAGAGATGGGGTTTCTCCATGTTGGTCAGGCTAATCTCGAACTCCTGACCTCAGCTGATCTGCCCACCTTGGCCTCCCAAATTGCTGGGATTACAGGTTTAAGCCACTGTGCGCAGCCTATATGATATATTTACATATTATAATTATGTATATTAATTTTATATAATTATATATAAATATAAAAATATAAAAACTTTCCTTGCCTTCTCTTGTTTCTACCTACAGTCAGTGTATACCCATGATTTCAAATACTATCTACATGTAATAATTTTAAATGTATATTTTATATATATATATATATATATATTTTTTTTTTTTTTGAGATGGAGTCTCGCCCTGTCACCAGGCTGGAGTGCAATGACGCAGTCTTAGCTCATTGCAACCTCTGACTCCCAGGTTTAAGCGATTCTCCTGCCTCAGCCTCCCAAGTAGCTGGGCTTATAAGCGCCCACCACTATCCTGGCCCGCGGGATAGTCAGAGCAGGCCCTGGAGAAGGGGTTGGGAATTTGGGGAACAAGAGACACGAGAAATGGAGACAAGACAGTGCTCTGATCAAGTCTCGTTTAATGGCGGTAATGCACTGCCTTATATACACTTGGAAGGGAAGGGGTTGGGCTAAGGCGGAAATGATCTCATTGCCGAGGGCGTGGCCAGGTTAGTTTCGGTTTCTCCGGTCGGACGTCATGTTGCGCTTGCGCTATTAAGTAACAATTTTCCCGGGCGCGGGAAAAGTGAGTGAAGAAGAAGCAGGAGGAGAGCCATCTTTTAACGGCGGTATTAATATAGGGAAGAAGGTAAATCTAGAGAGAAGGTGTGGGGTGGAAATGAATATAGCTCAGGCATTTAATCTTTAATTATTATTCGCTATGGCCGGGGCGTGCAGCTCCGGACACACCACCATGTCCTGCTAATTTTTGTATTTTTAGTAGAGACAGGGTTTTGCCATTGTGGCTAGGTTGGTTTCAAACTCCTGACCTTAATTGATCACCCGCCTCAGCCTCCTAAAGCGCTGGGAATACAGGCGTGAGCCACCTTGACCAAAATATTTTTCTGTTTCCAAACATTTTACATGAGAGGAAAGTGGAGAATAAATCACCTGACACTCTACTGTAAAAAAAAAAATCTTTGTGCCTCTCTTCTTTTCATCTTTCCTAAGTGTACATATTACCAAAATGTCTTTAGGTTGAGGTCTCCCCGTGAAAACCTTACAGGGTGTTGTGTCCTCAGCCACCCTCCTGTCTTTTCCTAGTCCTGGCATTTTAGAACTGTCTGGGAATGACCCAGGATACCCACAGTGGCCATGTCTATTGGAGGGTCTAGTGAATATCAGCCCCGGGGTCATCTCATCCCCAAGGACAGCCTGAAGTAGGGGGTAGAGTCTCTCAGGGGAGCAGCTGGATGCTCTTGGCCTTAGAGGAATCTCCGGGTATAGTTTCATCTAAAATGGTGACCCCTTAGGGTTATTAAAATTTTAGGACATTAAAATGAATGGACAATACAACGTAACGTCATTAAAGCTAGGTCATTAAAACTGTTCCTCTAGCTGGAGGTTTTATTCCTCGGAGACACATTGATGGTCTGCCAATGGGATGCTGATATTGAGAGGAAAAGGCAGAAATGATTTCTGCTTTCTAGATTGTCTCAGACTTGTGAAGAGAGAAAAATTCTCCCAAAGGATGAGGAAAACCCACCCCAGAGAGGATGTGCAAGAACCTAAATATGAAAATGCTCTGAAGGCACACAGGAGGACAAAGAGCAGTGCCAGTGCCTCCTAGGTGGTCACTGAGTGCTTTACTGAACAGGATGGGTGTCCCGAGGGATAGAATGGGCTGCCGTGACACTTAGAAAGGTCTGCGTTGGAGTCAGCACTGCCTCTCCCTGAGTTTGTTACCTTGAAAAGGCTTGTCCTCTTATTTGAGTTTCAGTTTGTCATTGACTGTAAGATACATTTTGTCAGTACAGCTTGAAAGATAAAAATACTATTTCCAAAGAGGCAAGATAAAATGATGCATTTTATTTGCTAAAAATTCGTATTTATTTCTTCCCCAGAGTGAGTGTAGTAAGTTTTAAAGGTCTGTTCTTTTTAAGGGTAATTTCAAATGGAATTGTAGGACTTAGCTTTGTCAATGCTACTGGTGAAATACAAGTGTGATAGATAAATTGATGATTTACAAAGATTCACCAAAATGTCAGTTCCCCTCTTATAGCATGGTGAAGAATTTATGACAGTGGACATATCTGTATCCTCTTATCTGGATATCTGAGGGGGTTTTTCGTGTTTTTTTTTTGTTTGTTTTTTTGGAGACACTGTCTTGCTCTGTAGCCCGGCTGGACTGCAGTGGCGCCATCTCTGCTTACTGCAACCTCTGCCTGCCCGGTTCAAGTGATTCTCCTGTGTCAGCCTCCCGAGTAACTGGGATTATAGGCACCCACCACCACACCCAGCTAATTTTTGTATTTTCAGTAAACACGGGGTTTTAGGCCTGGCACGGTGGCTCATGCCTGTAATCCCAGCACTTCAGGAGGCCAAGGTGGGTGGATCACGAGGTCAGGAGTTCCAGAGCAGCCTGGTCAACGTGGTGAAAAACTGTCTCTACCACAAATACAAAAAAATTAGCTGAGCCTGGTGGCAGGCACCTGTAATCCCAGCTACTCGGGAGGCTGAGGCAAGAGAATTGCTTGAACTCGGGAGGTGGAGGTTGCAGTGAGCCAAGATCTTGCCACTGCACCCCAGCCCAAGCGACAATGCAAGACTCCGTCTCAAAAAACAAACAAACAAACAAACAGCAAAAAGACGGGGTTTTGATATGTTGGTCAGGCTGGTGTCAACCTCCTGACCTCAGGTGATCACCCATCTCATACTCCCAAGGTGCTGGGATTACAGGCGTGAGCCACCATGCCCGGCCCACTCTATTTTCCTTTTATTCTCTAAATTTTAATATGTTTGAGTTTGTCTGTTCCTTTATCACTGTTTTCTTACATAAAAGAAATTCTGCCTAATCCTTCATAAAAAAAATCTTCCTGTGACTTCTGAAAGTGTTCTGGTTTTATCTTTCATATTTGAATATATAATAAGTTGATTATGGATCATGGAATGGAGAAGAATGCAATGCATTTTCCCAAGTAGATGCCAGCCTGGTTTGCCTCATATTTTAAAGTGCATGTGATTTCTTTTTCTATTCTACAGTGCCTACTCTATCATTCATCAACTTTCCATATAAATGCTGGGTCATTACGACTTTTCTTCCCCTTGGTCTGCTTGCTCGTCTCTCTGCTAATACTGTGCTGTCCTGAGTATTGTCGTTTGAAAATCTTAGAAGTATGTTAGACAAGTCATCACTCTTTTTTTAGATGACTAAAAAGCATTAGACATTTGTCATTTTTACTACGCATGAAAAAGTAGTTTTTCCTTCCTAAAAAAAGCCTGATTGGGGAATTTATGTGATTTCATAGGAATAGCATCTGGAAATGGTGACATTAATGTCATTTTAAAAAACACGTGTCGTATTTCCTCTTATTCCTTTCTGCCTTGACATTGTGCAATAGAAATTTTAAAAATTGTTGTATTAGTATTGTTAAATATCAATTATTGGTTTTGTTTACTACTCAATTAAATTTAGTAAGCCTACTTTCTCTTGGTATAATCACATTGAATGGGCTCAACTCCCCAGTTAACAAGTGACAGCACATGTAAAATATTGTCTACCAGGGAAACTCATTGAACACTTAGTGTTCAGACTGTGTTTCGGTGTCTGGTTCCCTAAGCACCACTGCAGTGAAAATAATAGACCTTCGGCAGAAAAACTTTTGGTAAATATATTGCATAAGCCATTTAGATGCAGTGAGTCATTCTTATTACTTGGGTTGGTGGAATCCCTTTCAAAATGTAAGTTACTATTACAAACAAAGGTGGAACTTTGTGAGCAGGCATTTTTAAGAATAAGTAGTCTCAGGACTGATAATATTAACTCCCTTATGCACATCAGGTAGGACTTTATTATGACAGATACTAAAAATGCACAAAGTGAAGTTAAAAGGTAACTCCTAGCAGCACATCTTACTCCCTGGATTCTCTAATGAGATGGGTGTTTCTACTTTGCTGTTGCCTTTCTGAATAGTTCAATTCCAGCATTAGTACTGCTGTGTGGGAGGGAGTATGTGTGAACAGAGTAAGAGTTGTGACAATCAAGTCACAGAAAAAATGCTTGGAAATTTTAGAATCATGTAAACAGCTTATGGATTGAGTATAGATTCCCAGTGCAGTCAGTCTCACCCATCCTTCTATCCACATGTGTGGAATGTTCTAGGACTCCATGGCTTTTGAGGATGTGGCTGTGAACTTTACCCAGGAGGAATGGGTTTTGCTAGATTCTTCTCAGAAGAATCTCTACAGAGAAGTGATGCAGGAAACCTGCAGGAACCTGGCTTCTGTAGGTGAGAATGACAACACATTTCACTTAATTACAGAAGTATTTCCCTATCATCAGTGCTATTTGTGATTTGCAATGTGGCAAGGGAATGATTTGGTGAATAAATCAGGCATGGGCACTGTGTACAAAGAACATTAAATCTAGTAATGTTTCTGTAGTTTGTAATAATTCATGATAATTTTGTGGGTCTGCATTTTAGGAAACAAATGGAAAGACCAGAATATTGAAGATCACTTTGAAAAACCTGGGAAAGATATAGATAATTTGTACTGAGAAGAGGAAATAAAGTCCTCTGAAGGAATCTTATCAAGTCATGAACTTAAAAACAAGCAATCAAAACAAATAAGAGTCACTTGAAATTTATTTTTTTGAGAAAGTGGGAATGTTTCATTTCTCTCATACCCACTCAAGGACATATGAAAATGGACACTGTAGCTCCCTGGGCCTTGTAAATACAAGAACGTACACAGGATTAAAACTCTAATAGTTTAGAAACTGCAAGAATATTTTCAGTTTTCACATTTACTTGAAAAGTCATGTGAAAACTCCCACAGGAAAGAAGTTCTATAAGTGAAGCTTTTCTAATTTGGAAAGCCTGATGCAAATTAATTACGGTGCAGTGCTTGAAAAAATGTATGTTACACAAGTTACAAGTATATTGTTTTTATCAGTGGCTCATTCTTAAGGAGTCATGAGTATGCAATTCACCTTGTTTTGCAGGGAAACCTTGAGGTGAGAGTTCTGTAAATGCTCTTTAAGCAGTAGTACTTGAGTTTCATAGATAATGATATTCAGTTTATTGGTAGAATTTTTGTCTATTCATTTGATAATGTGCTGGATTCATGGTTGAATTTTAATGTTTTTCTAATATGTAGGTAAGTTTAATTTTTTTTTTATTTCATTATTACCTTTTTTTGAGATGGAGTCTCACTGTGTTGCCGAGGTGGAGTGTAGTGGTGCAATCTCGGCTCACTGCAACCTCCGCCTCCTGGGTTTAAGTCATTCTCCTGCCTCAGCCTCTGTAGTAGCTGGGACTACAGGTGCCTGCCACTACATCCAGCTAATTCTTTGTATTTTTAGTAGAGACAGGGTTTCACCATGTTGGCTAGGCTGGTCTTGAACTCCTGGCCTCATGATTTGCCCACCTCAGCCTCCCAATGTGCTGGGATTACAGACATGAGCCACTGCACCCGGTCGGTTAAGTTTCGCTTTTATGTATTGTCCTGTGATTAACGGACCAGTGAATAATGACTGTGAATTGTTGGGATTGTCTTACTAGCCTCATTTGGCAAATTTTGATTATCCCTTGTTCATTATACACATTCCACCTTTCTTTATTAAAGGAAAAACTACTCTTGATGTAAAGATGTTTATTTTTTGCTAATAATGAGTTGGTATTAATTCCTAAGTACATAAATTTTACTATAGAGTATCATCTCGTGAGTTCTTTGTATGTGTTGCCCTTTATTCTTTATTATTTCTGTCTATTATTTGGGTCATTCACTTTGAATGAAGGAGAGAGGACTGTGATAGGACAATATGTTGTAACCAATCTGAGGGAGGAAGCATTCAATCTCTCAGTCACATATGATAGCGTTGGGCTTTTCATCAATGCCTTTCTTATTGTAGTAGATAGTATTGCACCATTATGATATGATAGTTTATATACTGTATTTTAGAGTATTACAGTCTTACCAGTCAGTGTCACATGATTCAGTTCCCTATCAGCCAATAGACAAACCAATCACATACTCCTGTAGGAACAAGGAACATCCTCGGCCGCGTGGGTGGATCACGCCTGTAATCCCAGCACTTAGGGAGGCCGAGGCCGGTGAATCATGAGGTCGGGAGATTGAGACCATCCTGGCTAACACGGTGAAACCCCATCTCTACTAAAAATACAAAAATTTAGCCGTGTGTGGTGGTGGGTGCCTGTAGTCCCGGCTTCTAGAGAGGCTGAGGCAGGAGAATGGTGTGAACCCGGAAGACGGAGATTGCAGTGAGCCAAGATCACACCACTGCACTCCAGCAAGGGTGACAGAGAGAGATTCTGTCTCAAAAAAAAAAAAAAAAAAAAGAACATCCTCACTTTTTTAATGCTATACCACTGCTATACCACTCTCTGCTCCCAAGTTAATCCCTGTTTGGGCCTGTGGGAGCTTACACCATCCTCCTATAAGTAATTAATAACTGATGTCTGGCTTATCTGTTTAGTAATAGATGTTATGTGTTTAACGGTGCCAGTAAACGTAGGGTGCTCATTCCTTCCTCACCAGTGGGGTGCGTGAGACGCTGTTGAAACAATTGGCAACACAAATGGAACGGACCAGCCCTCATGAAGGACACCTGCTCAACTTGACCTACCTGCTGTCGGCTGACGGTTCCGTAACACATCAGCAATCACCTGAGTCAGAACCGTGAGCTGATGATGGCCCTTCCCTTTGGTCTGCACAGTGTTTTGTGGTCTTCAGGTGTTGTCATCTTCTCCCACACTAAACTGCTCTCATCTCCTAGACATGAATGTTTACTTGCATCCAGCATGACATTTGGCCTGTGCTTAGCAGGCAGTTTTGAGGCCCTGGTTTATTAATGCACAAAAGCGCAGCACATAAGCCAACACTTAAGTCCTAATTAGCAAGGATCAGGCTGTATCTCTGTAGTCCCTGCATCTACTCTGTTCACCATCTCTGTATGCTTAGGGCAGCCATGTGAACATTATTAATTATTATATACTCCAAGACAATAGTTTTTATGTAGGCAGAAGTAGTGGCCTTGTTTGTTTCTTGTGCTGCTGCTCCCCTTGCCACTGTCCCCTACACCCTCCTGATGAGGTGTACATCTATGGTGCCTCATGGTTCAGTCACGGATGAATAAAGAAAATGGGAAGAAAGAGTTTGATATTAGCCCCTATCAAAGCATATGAAGAAGAGTCTCAGCTGCTTTCATTGAAAAATTCCTAGCGAGTGTGTGGGTTTTTCTTATCACTGCTGCTTATCAGCATGCCAAAAGTCGAATCTTCGGACGGCAAGTCTTGCCGGCCTTAGACATAATGGCCTTACTGCATGTGGAGCTAACTCCAGGAAGATGGAATGACAGTCTCTGGAGGATTAGGTGGTCTCCTCCAATGTGGCTTGATGGGCTCCTGAACTCTTTCCTGTAACCATGCAGAGAGTCTACACTGCCAGCAATCATGTGCCTCAACTCTGTAGATGTAGAAACTCAAAATATTCAAAATATTCTGAAACAGTTTCCATTGAAAGGAAAGAGAAAGGCAGTTAGGTGCCATGCTCCAGTCAAGATAACTAGTGGATGGCTCACAAGAATACTCTGTCGCTACTGTCTGTGCCTCTGTCACAACAAATATCCTGATCCTTCAGTTTTAAGGGTGCAGGGCCATTTTCCTCCCTTTCTTACTGGTAGTTCTCAAGATAACTGTATGATATGCTGGGAAGGCAATATCCTGATAATCAGGTGACATTGGTCAGAACAGCCCAGGCTCTGTTATAGTCCCTGCTCAAAACAGAATGGACTTTAATGCTTGTGTCCAGCAAACCACATCATTGGAGAAAACCCAAGGTGGGCTGCTTTCTGGGGTCCCTCAGTTGTAGTGCAAGTGAAGTGTTTACATCAAAACTCCATCCATCTGCTCTGGGTAGCCTTCCTGATCTTGTGGTAGCGGTTCATACTGAATCCTAGGCTTCTGTTGTCTTTTGTTTGCTATTTGTAAGTAATAAATTCACTTCATGGAATTTATGTATGAATGTGTTTGGTCTCATTGTACTCAGAAAAGTTGGTAGCCATTGCACAGTGAACCCACTTCATAATTGGTGAAAACGCCTATGCCCCCCTTGTGCCACAGCAAGGAGGTTCATTCAGCCAAACATAAACTTCATGTGCGTAAAACCCTGTAGCACAATTATTACCATGTGGAAGGCCTTTAACAATGGTGATGCTGATTTGAAGAACTCTGAAGGAAGAAATTTACACAAATGGGTTGGGTACACGGGAGTCCCTCCTAACTTAAAGCAACCCTTACTCCCCTCTGCCTAAAAAGAGTGAAGAGGCCAGGCACGGTGGCTCAGGCCTGTAATCCGAGCACTCTGGGAGGCCGAGGTAGGCAGATCACAAGATCAGGGGTTCAAGACCAGCCTGACCAACATGGGGAAGCCACATCTCTACTAAAACTACAAAAATTAGCCGGGCATGGTGGTGGGCACCTGTAATCCCAGCCACTTGGGAGGCTGATGCAGGAGAATTGCTTGAACCTGGGAGGTGGAGGTTGAAGTGAGTCAAGACCATGCCACTGCACTCCAGCCTGGGTGACAGGGCAAGACTCCGTCTCAGGGGAAAAAAAAAAAAAGTGTATAAGAACTGAAACAGGTTTAAAATTTCACCTAATTGGAAATGCAAAGTTTACAAAAATAGTATTAAAATAAATTGCTAAATGAGTGCTCATTGAATTTTATGCCTCCACAAAGTGGGTTGTGAATTAACTTCCACATCTGTTGAAAGCCACCAAAGTTCGGCAGCCTCCGTGTCTGAAATTCACATGTGGCTCAAATATGAATTATACCTGGGGATACCCCAAAGTTTAAATATGGTATCCCCTGTGATATTATGAGGAAGTGCTGTACATAAAACAGGTTGTCTTCCTTTAATTCTGAAAATAATATTATCTTGCCTAAATTCTCCAAAACGCATCGCTCTGCAGTATCCGATAGAGGACATAGGTTTCCTGACCAATGAGCACTGAAAGTAAGTGTGTGCGACTCACCTATGTTCTTATCAAAATGGAAATCCCCGAATCCCACCAGTTAGAATAACATGACAGAATGGCAGATTTTTGGAATATATAGGTTTTCTGTGAGGTTAGTAAGTATTGATTCCATTTTTAAAATAGATATCAATATATTTAGATTACCTATTTCTCGTATGTTTTAGTATTAAGAGATTGTGTCTTTTAATTCATCCAGTTGGTCTAAGTTACCAAGTTTGTGCATTATGGAAATTGTAATATTCTTTATTATTTTATCATCCATGGGCTCTCTAATATAAAGGCCTCTTTTAATTCTTCTACTATTAGGTTGGTGCCAAAGTAATTGTGGTTTTGGACCATGAATTTTAAATTTTTATAACTAGGCTTCAACACATCTTTATTAATCAAAATAGAACCCATTACAGTGGACTGGGCACAGTTGCTCACGCCTGTAATCCCAGCACTTTAGGAGGCTGAGGCGGGTGATTCAGGAGGTCAGGAGTTTGAGACCAGCCTGAGCAACATGGTGAAATCCCGTCTTTACTAAAAATACAAAAAGTAGCCGGGTGTGGTGGCATGTGCCTGTAATCCCAGCTACTCAAGAGGTTGAGGCAGGAGAATCTCTTGAACCCAGGAGGCAGAGGTTACAGTGAGCTGAGACTGCACCTTTGCCCTCTGGCCTGTGTGATAGAGTGAGACTCAGTCTTTAAAAGAAAAGAAACCATTACATTGAGCACATTTTTGCCAATGAGAAATAAACTTGTTTATTCCATGCTTTCACGGTTCGATGAACTCTTGGAAAGCATTTTCTGCATTCTGCTGGTTGTGTAAGTGTTTTCCCTGCAAAAAGTTGTCAAGATGCTTAAAGAAGTGGTGGTTGGTTGGCGAGAGGTCAGGTGAATACGGCAGATGAGACAAAACTTCATAACCCAGTTTCTTCAACTTTTGAAGCCCTGGTTGTATGACATGTGGTCACACGTTGTGGAGAACTGGGCCCTTCATGTTGACCAGTGCCAGCTCCAGGTGCTACAGTTTTCCATGCATCTCATCGATTAACTTGGTATACTTCTCAGATGTAAAGATTTCACCAGGATTCAAAAACTGTAGGGGATCAAAAGACCGGCAGCTGACCACCAAACAGTGACCATGACCTTTTTTTGGTACAAGTTTGACTTTGGGAAGTGGTTTAGAGCTTCTTCTCAGTCCAGCCACTGAGCTGGCTGTTGTATGAAATCCACTTTTCGTGGCATGTCACAATCTGATCAAGAAATGGTTCATTGTTGTTTCATAGAATAAGAGAAGATGACACTTCAAAAGGATGCTTTTTAAAATATTTGGTCAGCTCATGAGGCACCCACTTACCAAGATTTTTCAGCTTTCCAATTGGCTTCAAATGCTGGATGACCATAGAATGGTCGACATTCAGTTCTTCGCCAACTTCTCGTGTATCTGTAAGAGGATCGAATTCAGTGGTTGCTCTCAATTGGTCATTATCAACTTCTGGCCCAGAGCCTGGGGCTGAGGCTGGCATGACCACCCTGTTCTCTACCTTCTGTTGCGCTTGGGCCCAGAGCCTGGGGCTGAGGCTGCCATGACCACCCTGTTCTCTTCCTTCTGGGGTCCCCAGGAAGCTCCCAGGACTGAACGATCACCACAAAATACAGTGGCCAGGATGGGAGGGCTGGAGGTCAACTACCCCCCGCCCCTGCCACCACAACCAAGAGGCCCCCATGGAGGTTGGCCCCGAGATGTGGGTCCCTGTGGGATGCAGGTCCCTGTGGGATGCTTCAGGGGATGAGCACGGGTCCTCCTGGCTGACAGGAGCCTGGTGGGCACTGGGTGTGTGGGGCCTATATAGATGGGTTGGACAGAACTGGGCCTGACCAGGGAGCCAGAGACTGGTGTGTCTTCCCGATTTCCTATGAGATCCCCTATCTGGTCATAGATGATGGTGATTTCTCTTTAAGTACTGAATCCCTGTAAGGTGTTAGGCACTCCATTCTTACCAAGTTTATTTTGTTACCTGGTAGAACCTGGCTCATAAAGAAGAAAATGGTGAAGAGGAGGACAGGAATCCTTATGGCTGAAGAAAGAAGAAAGTTTGGCTTCATTTCCAGGAGGCAGAGAAAACTTCCGTCTGTGGCTCTCTAGCACCAGTGGAATGTCTCTGTTTGGATAATGAAAGCCTTTCTGTACCTCATTAGGAATATTCATAGATAGAGGTGTTCTATGCATGCAAAATTGCTTTTATGGGAGGACCGATGTGGGTGCACAGTTTTGGCCAGAAAACCTTGTTCAATGGGAACATAAGCTACAAACATTTTGGCAAAAGATGAAAGTTTATGAACAAACAACCATTTATATTGTTACAATAAATTAGACTATGTTGAGAAACCAGTTGCTTTCGTTAATGATCAGACATTTTGTTAGTGAACACTTCCCAGACTTTACTAGCCCTGCTAAGAATTAATCACCCCACTTGCTCCTGGTCTGAAGCCCCAAAGTGCTTTGTTGATGTTACAGTGCTTACTGCCTTGTATGTTAGATTAGTGAATGTATATTTGCCTCTTCCACCACTGTATGAGCTTCTTGCTTGCTAGGACAAGGCTATATTCCTCAGAGCAGAGGAGGGAGTTGAATCATGTGGCCATTTATTCTCAAATCCTCTTCACCAAGTGGAACAAAACAGAACAGCGAAAGACCACTGCACATGGAAGCAGGAGGTCTGGATTTGGGTTCTAGTTCTCTAGATCTATTACTAACTGGAGGTATGGATAGAATCAGGAAAATTTTCTTCCTTAGATGCTTCCTTGATAGCACCTATAAAGGTTGAGATCTGTTGGATCTAGATCAGGGGATTCTCAATCACTACTATGCATAAAATCAACTGGGAGAGTTGCTTTGCAATACAGATGCTTAGTTCCATCTCATGATATTTTTACTGTTTTTTAAAATTGATCTAGTATTTTTCATTAAATAATGTCAACTTTCTTAGTCTACATCTAATAAAACTCCCACCGGCATACAAATACATTGAATGATATTAGCAGCAGAATCTTTAAAGAAAGTAACCATATACAACTATTAAACCATTTTTTTCATTACTTATTATTTCATGCTGTTTGTCACTATTGTCATCATAATCAGCATCACCTTACATTGCTGAACACCCATTATGAACCATATGGCATAAACATTTTTCCTACTCGTAAGGAGCATACATTCTCTATACGCATATGAAATTAATGTCTGAACAAAGTGGCTTAAACAAGGCAGAAGTTTATTTCTTTCTCACTTAAATCTATAGTTACACGTATCATGGCTGGTACAGATGTTTGCCAAATTCATTAGGGATGCAGGCCCCTTCCAGCTGTCTGCTCTGCTGCATTTTAGAAGAGGCTCCAGTTTGGCTGCTAAATGCCCACCTATCATTTTTTAATTCCAGGTAGCAGGAAAGAAAATAACAAAGAGAGAAAAACAAGGGAACGTCTACCCCTCCTTTTAAATTTTTTAACCAACCCCCTCTTTTTTTTTTTTTTAACCCAATTTGTTGAGCTATGATTACATTTAAAAAGCTGTCCATGTTTAAGGTACGCATCTCAGTGAGCCTGGGGACCTCCAGAACTTACTTATATGGTATATCTGAAACTTTGTGCTCTGACCACATCTACCCATTTCCCCTGCACCACGACCCCTGGCAGCCACCATTCTACTCTCTGCTTTTGTGAGTTTGTCTATTTTAGATTTCAAATGCAAGTGAAATCATATAGTAATTGTCATTCTGTGGCTGGCCTATTTCATATAACGTAATGCCCTCAAAGTCCACCCATGTTGTCACAAATGACAGGGTTTCATTATTATGTAACACTGAATAATATTCCAATGCAAATATGTATTAACCATTTATCCTGATACTCTCCCTCCACCTGCCTCCCCAGTGTGTGTTGTTCCCCTCTCAGTATCCATGTGTTCTCATTGTTCTGCTTCCACTTGTGAGAACATGCACTGTTTGATTTTCTATTCCCGGGTTAGTTTGCTGAGGATAATGGCTTCCAGCTCCATCTATGTCCCTGCAAAGGACATGATCTCATTCCCTTTTATGACTGCATACATAGTATTTCATGGTGTGTATGTACCACATTTTCTTTATCCAGTCTATCATTGATGGACATTTGGGTTGATTTCATGTCTTTGCTATTGGGACTAGTGCTGCAATGAACATGTGTGTGCATGTATCTTTATAACAGAATGATTTATATTCGTTTGGGTATATACACAGTAATGAGATTGCTGGGTCAAGTGATAGTTCTGGTTCTAGGTCTTTGACGAATCACCATACTGTCTTCCACAGTGGTTGAACTAATTTACATTCCACCAACAGTGTAAAAGTGTTCCTATATCTCAACAGCCTCATCAGCAGGTAGTTTTATTTAAAAATTTTTGGAGAAACCTTCATACTATTATCCAAAATGGCCATAGTAGTTTGTATTTCCACCACGAATATACAAGGGTTATCTTTTATCCACATCCTCACTAATACTTACTATTCATCTTTTCGATAACAGCTATTCTAAGAGGTGTCAGGTGACATTTCATGGTGGTTTTTATTTGCATCCCCCTGACAATTAGAGATGGTAAGAATTTTGTCATGTATTTGTCGGCCATTTGTATCTCTTCTTCTGGGAAATGTCTATTCAGATCTTCACCTATTTATTTATTTTATTTTATTTTATTTTTTGAGACGGAGTCTTGCCCTTCTTGTAGTCCTCAGTATCCGTTGTTCCCATCTTTACATCCATGTATAATCAGCGCTTTGTTCGTGCTTATAACTAAGAACATATGATATTTGGTTTTTTCTTCCTGCATTATTTTAGAATAATGGCCTCTAGCTGCATCCATGTTGGTGCAAAGGACATAATTTTTTTTAATGGTTGCATAGTATTCCATGGAGTATATATACTACATTTTCTCTATCCGATGATAGAGAAAATATTCATGTCTTTGCTATTGCAAATAATGCTATAATAAATATATGAGTGCTCGTGTCTTTGTGGTATTTTCTTTTGGATACAAGGGTCAGTCCCCGTGGCTGCTGTCGAGGACTAGCATTGAGTGCCTGAAGCTTTTCCAGGCTCAGGGTGAAAGCTGTCAGTGGATCTATGATTCTGGGGTCTGGAGGATGGTGGCCGTCTTCTCAGAGCTCCACTAGGCAGTGCCCCAGTGAGGACTCTGTGGGAGCTCCTACCCCATATTCTCCCTCTGCACTGCTGTAGTAGACATTTGCATGAGGTCTCCACCCCAGCAGGCTTCTACTGGACATACAGGCTTTTCCATACATCTTTTGAAATCCAGGTGAAGGCTTCTGATATGGTTTGGCTCTGTGTCCCCGCCCAAATCTCACCTCAAATTGTACTCCCACAATTCCCACATGTTGTGGGAACCCAGTGGGAAATAATTGAATCATGGGGGCAGTTTCTCCCATATCGTTCTTGTGGTAGTGAATAAGTCTTACGAGTTCCGATGGTTTGATAAGGCGAAACCAGTTTTGCTTGGCTGTCATTCTCTCACTTGCCTGCTGTGATGTAAGACATGCCTTTCGCCTTCTGCCTCCCCCCAGCCATGTGGAACTGTAAGTCCGAATAAACTTATTTCTTTTGTAAATTGCCCAGTCTTGGGTATGTGTTTATCAGCAGTGCACTCCTGTACTTTGTGCAACTGCAGGTTTAATATCCCATGGAAATTGCCAAGGCTTAAGGCTTGCACCCTCAAAGCAGTGACCCAAACTGTGTCTGGGGCCTTTTTTAGCCATGGCTGGAGCTGGAGTGGTTGGGAGGTAGAATGCTGTGAGCACTGTCCTGCGCTTGCCCGGGGTGGTGCAGCCCTAGGCCCAGCCCACAAAACCAGTCTTCCCTTATAGGCCTCCAGGCCTTTGAAGGGAGGGGCTGCCACCAGCCAAGGTCTCTGAAATGCCTTTCAGGCCCTTTCTTCATTGTCTTCTATTAGCATCTGCTTTCCTTTTAGTTATGCAAATGTCTTCAGCCTGCTTGAGTTTCAGAGGATACCAATGGCCTTAGAAGTACCATATGACCCCTAACACTTCTTGACTTCATTTCTGCAATATATTTTATTTTTTTACGTCATCATGAGCATTGAAACTTTTTATATCTATTCACTTTCCATTTGTTTCCAAGTCCAGTTTACTTCCAAATAATTTTAGAATATAGAGTCTCCATAAGACTCTAGTTTGTCTGGTTTCTTGCTGTACCCCATGACTGCGAATGCTTTCTAGTACATATAATACACTCAAAAGTACTTATGAGGCCGGATGCGGTGGCCCACGCCTGTAATCCCAGCACTTTGGGAGGCCGAGGTAGGCGGATCATGAGGTCAGGAGATTGAGACCACCCTGGCTAACACGGGTGAAACCCAGTCTCTACTAAAAAAAATACAAAAAAATAGCCGGACGTGGTGTCGGGCGCCTGTAGTCCCAGCTACTCGGGAGGCTGAGGCGGGAGAATGGCGTGAACTCGGGAAGCGGAGCTTGCAGAGAGCCGAGATCTCACCACTGCGCTCTAGCCTGGGCAACAGAGCAAGACTCCATCTCAAAAAAAAAAAAAAAAAAAGTACTTATGAATGAAAAAAGGAAAGAATCTTCCTATTTTTCCTTCAACATAGCCTTAACTTTTTGGTTTCCAACTTTATGTGGGGTTTTCAGTAGCTGTCTCAAAAATCCAATCAAATTGAACCGGGTGTGTCTCCAGAATGCAGTTTCGATTAGGTTCAGTATCTGTGCAATCAGGGCATGTCTCTTGGAATGTAGTGCTGATTAGGTTTATTAATTGTTTTTTCCTATATAAGGGGAAGCCAGAGGATGCGTTTTCCCAGAGAAGGAGCATCAGAAGAGTTTAAGACCTTGGGGAAAGGGAGTCTTGCTGCTTGCTTGTGGGACTTGCCTTGGAAGGTAGATAAGTTCACAGCATCCTCCAACTTTTTATTTTTGGTGAGTTCTCCGAGCACTGAGATGTGAACTGGCCTCATTCCCTTACAATGATACTGTTACCAGTAGAAGAGATTCGAGTTACTGGCAGCATATCTGCATGGGTCCATAAGCAACTTCAGTCCTTACCTCCTCAGAAGAAAGAATTCGACTGAGGGGCATACAGCGGAAAAAGAGACTAAGTTTCAGAGCAGGAGTGGAAGTTTATTTAAAAAGGCTTTAGAACAGAAAGGAAAGGAAAATTCTCCTGGAAGAGACCCAAGTGGATGCCTGAAGGTCCAAGAGAGAAAAGAGAAGGGCCTTTAACCTTGATCCTGGGATGGGCTTGCCTCTTTCCCACGATTCTTCCTTTAGGGAGAGTTTCCGGCATGCACAGTGCTTTCCTTACCCTTTGGAATTGGCATGCACGGTGTGTTTAGGGAGTTATGTGCATGTCCATCTGAGGCTTTCTTTCCTTTTCCAGTGGTGTCCCCGGAAGATTATACTTTGCCATTTTTGTCTCTTAACATAAATGCCCAAGAAGTTGCTTCTTCCTGGGGTCTGCATTTAATTAACATTTTTGATGTTAACAGGTGTAGACCACCAGGAAATGGCCTGTCTCTGGTGCTGCCTAATTATCATTGTTAGAGAGGCAAAGTGATCACTAACAGGCCATCACCTGACATTTCTAGTGGGTAGGGGAAGAGCCCTCTCCTGCCCTGCTCCTGCTCTTCTACCTGTAACAAGACAAGCCTTGAATAGCATCAGACATGTGTCCCATCAAGGCAGCATCTCATTAGTAAATTTTACTGTGTGAATTGTTACTTCACATTCTCATATTCTGTGTTCACTATTTGTGTGCCTTTTCCATTTTTGTTTTGACCATATCTCATTATTTTAACTGCCTTCTCCAAGATTCTAGATCTGCATTGACCAATAGAGTAACTACTAGTCACATGTGGCTATAAACTGTAAATTAATTATAATTAAATAACTAAATGGCATATCCTTAGTAGTAATTGCCAAATTCGTGGCCAAACTAGAAATTCTGTAACTACATATGTGTGGTAGTTACTGCATTGGACAATGTAGATATAGAGCATTTCTTTCATCACAGAAAATCATGTGGGGCATGTTGGCTGCCACTTATTTTTAATTTATTTTTATTTTTTATTTCTTCGAGACAGAGTTTTGCTCTTGTTGCCCAGGCTGGAGTGCAATGGCATGATCTCAGCTCACCGCAACCTCCACCTCCCAGGTTCAAGCGATTCTCCTGCCTAAGCCTCCCTAGTAGCTGGGATTACAGGCTTGTGCCACCACGCCCGCCTGTTTGTTTTTTTGTTTTTGTTTTTGTTTTTTTCTATTTTTAGTAGAGACAGGGTTTCTCCATGTTGGTCAGGCTGGTCTCAAACTCCTGACCTCAGGTGATCCGCCTGCCTCCACCTCCCAAAGTGCTGGGATTACAGGTATGAGCCACTGTGCCCGGCCTTATTTTTAAATTCTATTTGTGTGGTTTATAGTTAAATGATATTCTGCTTCTCTATATTCATTTCCTTTCACAGATTTTCTCAGGCAATTTTAAAATTTCATTCATTTACCTTCTTGAGGAAAGTACTTAGATCATTTTTTAAAAATAATGTACAGCAAATAATTTTTCCACGGATATTGTTTTAGCTTTATTGTGTTGGTACTTTTACATACTATATTCAGGTATTATTATTTTTCATAACTTACTTTAAAAATTGTGCCAAGTTTATTTAAAAGAGATTTCTCCCTTGATTTTCAGAGGTCAGATTGTGTCTTCCATTTCTGTTATTTTAATTTTATTTTATTATATGTAAATATGTTGCATATTCCTTTTTTAAAAAATATGAGATTTTTTCTCTGGTTACACAAACTTTGTATGAAGTGTTCATTATGCGCTTTAAAAATAAATATTTTGTTTCAGGGCATGGTGCTTTCACACATGCAACCTTAGAATAATTCTAAATTCCATTCCACTTTCACCATTCCTGAACTGCTTTGAATATATTGGATGTTGGAAGCCATGAGAGGTTTTGACTTGCAATCCAGTCAAGATAACAGGATTTTCCATTTATAGTGTAATCTGATATATATTCGTTTTGGTTTCATACTTTTAAAAAATCTATTCTCTTTTACTCTGTGGTGATCTTTGCTTTTCTATTTGTGCTTTACTAGAATGTCAGCTGCTGTTTCCCTAGCACCTGAGATGTTACTCAACACTGAATAGTGCTGGTGTTGAGAATTGAGAGAATCTACTAAATAATAGCACTTTTTGAGACCGCAGTTCTGAATTAAAAGGAAGGGAAAGGACAGGCAAAAGAATATAGACATCAGCTATTTTTACTGAAGATCTGTTGGAGAACATGGTTTTGGTGTCCAGGAACTTGAGACCTAATACTGCATTCCTAATACTTCACTAAGGTGGGCCTAAATAGCCCTGAAAGGGCTAGGAAGTCACAAGTCAGCCTCTTAATTGTTATGGGTGTCCTGAAAATATTAAGGTAATATTGAAGATGCAGAATGGCTCCTTCCTCATGACTTTTTAAGAGATCTGGGCCGGGCGCTGTGGCTCATGCCTGTAATCCCAGCACTTTGAGAGGCTGAGGCGGGTGGATCACCTGAGATCAGGAGTTCCAGACCAGCCTGACCAAATTGGAGAAACCCCGTCTCGACTGAAAATACAAAATTAGCCAAGCGTGGTGGCGCATGCCTGTCATCTCAGCTACTTGGAAGGCTGAGGCAGAAGAATAGCTTGAACCTGGGAGGTGGATGTTGCAGTGAGCTGAGATTTCACCATTGCACTCCAGCCTGGGCAACAAGAGCAAAACTCTGTCAAAAAACAAAGAGAGAGAGAGAGAGAGAGAGAGAGAGAGAGAGAGAGAGAGAGAGAGAGAGAGAGAGAGAGAGATCTGGATGGAGATACTAAGCTGTGCAGGCTCTCATCTTGAAGTCACCAAATACGTAAGTTGTTATTCCTGCTCTGGTGAGAAGTTTGTCAATACATTTTTTCCATGAATTAATGAAAATTTTAGACCCATAACATAAGTTTTAAAAAATTTATCCTAAAGATTGCTTGTGTATGTGTCTGTTTTGAAATATATTTAATCTCTATATCTTGAAATAGTTTTTATAGATTCCATACAAGAGTCCTTTAGGAAATAAGTGTGCTTTGATTTTCTTATAATATTTGTCCTTGTTTGTCCCTGGCACAGTCTGTATACGACCATTTAAATTACTTTTAGTTCATGTTTGGGTTATAATCACACACAGATATTCTCTAAAGTCCAAATCTTATTTTGATATTCGAGGAAGAGTTTACATGGTAATAATATTAAGGGTTACAGCTGGTTTCACTGAAGCTTTGTAGGCATTCTCTAATATCTTATTTTTTTGAAGGAATATCTATTCTGCTTGAATTATAGACTACATAATACATGTACTGTCAGGTACATTCATGGAAGGGACAGGCAGATGGAGTCATATGTTACTGAAGCCTTGATAAACAGATGTAGGAAATAGACCAAGGAATAAGAAAAAAGTTGATATTGAAAAGTGCTTGTTGAAGTCTGTAAATGTGCATTAAAATGTGGCAGTAAAAATAGACACAGTGAAGTTTGGGAACTGGGGTCTAAATCCTGGAGTCCCCAGAATCAAAGAGAACCTTGGTTAGGGGAGTAATTTTGTAAAAAAGCAAGAAGAGGCAGTGACAAGGCAGAATATAATTAAAAGTATTGCTGTGTCATTTTCTAGTTTTGTAATTTTGTCATATTTTTCAAACTCTGTTGATCATTTATTGAACTGGTAAATAAACTATCATCAGCAGGGTTATTATAAGGGTTAAATAAGGAAATTTATGTATATCTGTAAGCACAACATCACAATTAATACAAAGTTACCCTTTTTATTTTTTCCTGGACTTCATGTACAAATGGGTCAGTTAATTTTTTGTTTATGAAACATAATTATCATTTGTACATAAAATATATTTATTTTTTTTTATTTTTAGCAGGGAAATAATACATGCATGTTTTCCCCCATCTCAAACACATGCATTCATATAAACATATCCATCTATATACCTACATATCTATGTATGAATATACACATGGACATCAGTATTTCTCAGCAAATATGTATCATGATAATCAGAGATATTGCAACTAACAAAGACTAATATAAACCATGATTGCAAGAATTTTAGATGCCACCTTAGTAAAATATCAGATTGAGCTGCTACATTTCTCTCAGCCCTAAGTCATTTTGTATTTTCTGAGCATCTTAGAGGATTGTGACTGTATACACAGGACAGAAACACCATGACCCAGGGTACTGCTGTGAATTTCTGATGCAGGGGATTTTAAGGGCTAGATCAGCAGGAAGGGAGTGTTGACCCTCCAAGTGAAATAAATTCCTGAAATGATTATCCCCATCCTAAAACAGATTTTTTTTTTTTTTTGATACAGAGTCTTGCTCTGTCGCCCTGGCTGGAGTGCAGTGTTAAGATCTCCGCTCACTGTAATTGCCTCCTGGGTTCAAGCGATTCTCCTGCTTCAGCCTCCTGAGTAGCTGGGATTACAGGCAAGCACCACCATGCCCAGCTAATTTGTGTATTTTTAGTAGAAATGGGGTTTCACCATTTTGGCCAGGCTGGTCTCGAACTCCTGACCTCAGGTGATCCACCTGCCTTGGCCTCCCAAAGTGCTGGGATTACAGGCAAGAGCAACCGCACTTGACCCTAAAACAGATTCTTACTTGATTGATTTCCAAGTTCCAAGGGGAAATACAAAAGTCGAAATTGAGAGAAAGTAAAAGTGGAGTAAGGCTTCAGAAGGCTGTGATTGGTGTTGGAGAAACATTGCTAGGGCATAAAGCTGGGATAATAAAATCTGAGAAATCCCACAGTGTTTATCTACAGGTGGAAATCATATTCCACATGTGGGCGGAGTCAGGGGTCCCTGTATTTTAAAATCAGTGAGGGAATTGAATATCTGGACTTGTGTCAATTAACATACAAAACTCAGTGCTTTTAATGTTCTCGTTCACAAGATATCTGTGTTCCTTCTTTGCCAGAAACCATAGTCATAGGCTTCCTAATTTTGACCTTGGGGAAAGAGGAGAGGCCTCTGTGTGTTTGTGTGTATTGGTCAGGCTGTGGTGCAGGTGGTGTCACACTTCAGTGAAGGTCTGGCTTTTCATCACAGGTTGGTCTGAAAATTGTGTACAAGGCTGGTGTCTCACTTGTTCTTTCTCCAACCTCAGCTTTTTTTAGTGCCTGAAGTGTCTGCAAGTGGAAATCCAGAAGAAGACAGAGAGAGACTGAGTTCTTGACAATGCATTCACTAGTGAGTAGGGGATGCCTCTCTCTGCTGAAATGACACCCATATTGCTGGCAAATGGGCAGTTTTCTGCAGTTTGCATGGGTGTTTCATTTTTATTCTTTTTGTTTGTTTGTTTTCATGATGCAAAATCCATCCAGCCTGGGTGTTCCAAATGCAATCAGGAGACTTTCAGGTATCTGGCCTCCAATTAAGTTTTCTCAGGACTCTAGGTTGGGTATCATGTGTCAAAGATTCCTAAATTATCAATATAATTTCTAATATTACACTACTTTATTCCAGCCCCTATTCAGGCTATTTACAAAAAAAGACATGAGAGGTCTCATTTATGTATTTCTTTTTCTTCTATCCATCCTATAACCTCATAGGGAAATAATTGACCCATTAACTGTACCGTTGGCTGAAATAGACTTAGGATTTTGATGAATGCAGGCAATAGAGATGCGTGAAGAGCAGAAGATCACAGCCCAATAATGAGGCTGATGTTCTAGCAGCTGAGTTCAATAAATCCCGTGTGATAGGCCTTGGGCAAGAGCTGCACAGTGCTGAGGAAAAAGGAGAGTTTGATAAAATATATTTGTGCTTTTAAAAACTTTGCAAAAGGACAACTAAAGAAGTCATTATTATTCTTATCCCCATTCATTTTACCTTTTGATAATTAACCTTTTCACCTTCTGGTAACTGAAAGTAACATATAAGAAATACAATTACTTAATTATGGTTGCACACTCAGGAGAAGGAATATAGTAGATAGAGTACAATTTAGGGTTCTGTGGAAATGCTTCATAAGGGCTGGTTAGAAAAAAGCAAAACAGTAAAGAGGTCTTTTTATCCTTGAACAAGCCAAGTGAGAAAGTAAAGTTAAAAGAGAGGCAGTGATAACTGATGTTTGGATTGCCCAGAGAAAGTTGAGAACAGGAAGCTTCATATCACAGGAATCATCAGACTAAGACTTCCTCAGTGTACCAGCCTCAGCGGTCTTGTCTTGTGCTGCTCGACTGTCTTCAAGCCTTGTCATGAACACCTGAATGACATAACATTAGAGTGACTCTATGTATAAATTGAATCCTATATTCTGCGTAAAACTTGTTCAGTTCTGAAGAATGCTGGAGTCTGGTTCATTACTTTCTAACTTTTTAATGAATAAGGGACCAATGACATGTATTTAATAAATATTTGCTAGATAGGAAACATGTTTTCTATTACTTCGTTAGATTATTCAAAGCACATAATAGGTCTTTTAACCATTTGATTGGTGAGAAACCTGTGGTTTATCTAGAGAAATAATTTATTTAATCACGGTCGTGTTTAAAAAGTAGTAAATCATGGTTATTTGTCTTGTGACTACTCTGTAATTTTCTTGAAATTCATGGTAAATTTGTTTTATTTATGAAGGTTCAAGCGAAAATTTTATAATCAGTTATGTACAGGTGATTAACACATTACTGAAAAATATCTGGGCTATATTATGCCACACCTCATGTGATATTTCTTCATAGTAAAGTTTAATGGATTAAGAGTGGGTACGTCTCTGTGAATGAATCGGAAAGGCAGATACCAGCTTAGTATTGAGAATGAACTGGCTGGAACCTAAAACACTGGGAATTCTGCATATCCAGCTCCTACCTATGTCATCTCAGCCTTCCTCCTCTGGACGTTAAAAGGGATTCTCTGTCTAAACTAAAGTGTCTGTGATGTTTTAGAAGAAAGTGACTTTTGAAGATGTAGCTATTGACTTCACCCAGGAAGAGTGGGCCATGATGGACACATCCAGTTGTTGGTGACTGGAAAACAACAGTCACCTGGTGTCCCTCGGTGAGTCCCTCAACATTCACATATGTATGTAGACACACATTGACTCATTCATTCAATAAGTGTTGGAACAGCTTCCCCATATCTAACTCTAATCTCTTCTCTGATTCTCTCACAGATCTTATCTGAAAAAGTTTGAGCTCTCTAAATCTGTCTGAAAGAAATATCTTTATTTTATTTTATTTTGTTTTGTTTTATTTAGTTTGTCACTCAATTAGAATGTAATCTTGACAAGGATTTCATGATTTCCTTGGTACTCAGTGTCTAATACTCAGAACAGACCTGAGAACTTAATGAATATTTTCTTTTCTTTTTTTTTTTTTTTTGAGACAGAGTCTCGCTCTGCCGCCCAGGCTGGAGTGCAGTGGCGTGATCTTGGCTCACTGCAAGCTCCGCCTCCCGGGTTCACGCCATTCTCCTGCCTCAGCCTCCAGAGTAGCTGGGACTACAGGCGCCCGCCACCTCGCCCAGCTAGTTTTTTTGTATTTTTTAGTAGAGACGGGGTTTCACCGTGTCAGCCAGGATGGTCTCGATCTCCTGACCTCGTGATCCGCCCGTCTCGGCCTCCCAAAGTGCTGGGATTACAGGCTTGAGCCACCGCGCCCGGCCTAATGAATATTTTCAATGTATTAAATTTAATATTTTCTAAATAACTCTTCTGCTTTAGTCGCTATGCTTAGGCTGAGACCCATTAGTGAAAACAATAGCAATATCTTTTCTGTATAGAACATCAATTATTTTTGTAAATCAAATTTTTTTTTTGTTCTGCATGAGAATAATAATAAACATACTGTGCAGAGGTTTAATTAATCTCTTTCTGAAAGGACTGTGTATTCTGCATTGTGTCTTGGAACTTAGGCATGGACTCAGCATTCATAGGTCCTGACTGTTTTGAATTTCCTTTTCCTGATGGACCTTTCATTTGGATTTATTTTCTAGTCTCATGTTGGGTCAAAAAAATCCTGGGGAGTTTTCTGTGTTCTAGGTCTTGTGGCCTGAGCTGACCTTCACTGTTTTATTCTTCCTTGATAGCCTGCCCTACAGTTGGTGATAATGCACATTTATTGACAGTGAACTCAAAACACATGTACTGTTTCCACTAACAGGGTACCAGATAAGCAAATCCTATATAACTTTGCAGCTGGAGGAAGGAAAAGAGCTCTGGCGGGAAGGAAGAGAATTTCTCCAAGGCCAGAATCTGGGTAAGCAACAGGGTCCTGTGCTCTAATAGGAGGAGGTGCTTTGTCAATGAATAATATCAGTCAAATATTAATTAGAGGTTTTATTAAATGAGTGGTAATTTCTAAAATGTAGGTTAAGCTACTGGAGCAGAATTCCTTAGATGGTATCATCAGTTTTGTTCATATGTCAGATGCTACTCTTGTGTCCTCTTGCCTTTTCTTTTACTTTCAGGAAAAGGATAATTCATGTACTCGTTGGGGTTAAACTGTCACATGCTGACTCTTTTACCGATACCCCTGTGAAGACTATCCCTCTATTTACCTGCCTGATAGCTCATGTCCATTTTAAATCTTTTCACATTTTAATTTTAAGACTCTTTTCTAATTGCTGACGCTGTACCTTCTGTTCTATTGAAGTATTTTCTTCATTTGACACATTTGCCACATCTAAGTGTCAATTTTTGAAAAAAAGTAAACAGGCCTTGTGGGTTTTCAAACAATTTTATTACCATAATACCAAGGTAACAATTTATTTTTCAATTATTTCAGACAAGGAAAGTGCCCTTAAGAAAAAACACACGATAACCATGCATCCTATCAGAAAAGATGCATCCACCGGTATGACAATGGTGAGTTTTATAGCTCTGTACACCAGTCATCTAAGTTAAAGATCTGGTAATGGGTTAAGTTAGTAATGACGCACAGGCACCTGAGTGTAATTAGGCTGGCACTAAGTGCTTTCTAAGCAAAAAAAAAAAAAAAATTTGATACTTTGAATTCAGTGAATAAAGTGACCTGTGTTGTAAACCATAACATGAGATCTTTAAAATAGAACAAGTGCATACACATTACTCATGCTCAGACTTTGAAAGATATTGATATCATCACAATCAATGGAATAACTCTGCAGTTGGGATCTTACAAAAGAGAAAATATCTGTGTCTGCAGGAGACAATGTGTACGCAAGTGTCAATCGAGAAAAATGACGAGACAAGTCTCAATCATTTTAGGAGATGTATTTGCCAGAGTTAAGGACATGCACCTGGGGAACAGGTGTATACCTTTCTCCAAAGATAATTTTCTCCAAATTTAAAGGGGGAAAGGGTGGGATATTGAGAAGTACACAATTTTCATGTAAAAGTTGGGTAGAAAAAAATAGTCATTCATGAATTTTTCTGGCTTAGTGAATCTGGATTTTTTTTTCATAAGATGACATAAACAAATGAGGCAGAGGAATACTGCAGGAAAGCTGCATTTTATATAAGACAACATAGGCAAAATGGGGCAGGGAAACAATTGGATATGCATTTGTGTCTGGTGAACTGGGGATGACTGCGCCTGTAAAGACAAGCTATCAGTTTGCATTGTCATGGTGTAATTTTAACAGCTCATCAGGAATCTCCTTGTGGGCAAAATATGGGGGAGGCATGTAGCTTTTCATCTTGTAGCCGTATTATTTAGGAACCAGAAGGGGGAGGCAGGTTTGTGTGACCCTGTTCCCAGCTTGATTTTTCCCTTTGGTTAAATGAGTTTGGGGTGCCAAAATTTAATTTCCTTTCACACAAGTAACATTGGAAACATTTCAACTGGGCTCTACCACTGAATGGTTGGTCTAGGATTCAAAGGTGGTGAAATGAATGTATAGATGTATGTCGGTAAATCATTAAGAGCTTTTAATCTTTGTCTCTAAAGGAGAACTCTCTCATTCTGGAGGATCCCTTTGAATGTAATGATTTGGGAGAAGATTGCACTCACAGTTCCACAATGACTCAGTGTTTGTTAACTCAGAGTGGAAAGAAACCCTACGTCAGCAAACAGTGTGGAAAATCCCTTAGTAATCAGTTGTCCCCTAAACCACATAAACAAATTCATACTAAAGGTAAATCATATCAATGTAATATATGTGAAAAGGCCTATACTAATTGCTTTCACCTTAGATGGCACAAGATGACTCACACTGGAGACGGGCCATATGCATGTCATCTATGTGGAAAATCCTTCACTCAGCGTCCTCACCTTAGAAGACATGAGAAAACCCACACGGGAGAGAGACCGTAGAAGTGTCATCAGTGTGGGAAAGGCTTTATTCAATCCTTTAACCTTGGAAGACATAAGAGAACTCACCTTGGATAAAAGCGTTATGAATGTGATAAAAGTGGGAAAGTCTTTAGTCAAAGCTCTGGCTTTAGAGGACACACAAGAATTCACACTGAAGAGAAACCACATGCTTGTCTTCTATGTGTGGAAAGCCTTCAGTGTATCTTCTGACCTTAGATGATATGAGAGAACATGCACTGGAGAAAAGCCATATGAATGCCATTTATGTGGGAAAGCCTTCAGTCAACGTACTAATCTTAAATAACATCAGAAAATTCACCCTGGAGAGAAACTTATAAATGCCTTCAGAACATATTCTGACTTTAGATGACATGGTGTTAGGAATGATGGACGTAAGGAATATGGAAGAGACTTCAGCTGTAGTGTAACATCTAAACATGCCAAAGGACCCACATTTTGTAGAATTACTATACCCAACATGGACGTTACTTCAGTTGCCTTTATTCTTCAGTCCACATCAATAAATTCATATGGAAGAGAAATTGTACGACATGTGTGTACCAAAGACTTGTTAGTGATCTGATCATAAATGACACGAGAGAGCTGAAACTGTCAACATGATAAACTAAAAGTCTTCAGCAACAGTTTTAATAATTTAAAACGTGTGGGACTTTCAGGTAGAGAATCTCTAGCTCTGTGTTCAGTGTGAAAATGTTTTTATGTGCAATTTGTTGTCAAATAACCTAAGAAAACTTTACTTGGATGAACCTTTTATTTATATTTTCTGTGAATAAACATTCAGCCAAGCACTAGGCTTGATGTTCACAAGAAAACACAGTGATAAAATGCTGCTAAAATGGAAAATAAGAAAGGAAATCCTTTATAAGCTAAATAAGAAGGGAAAGTCTTTCCAAGGGCAATGAATTCTCTTGGAATACCAAACACTTCTTACTGGAGAAGTTATGCCTTGAAAAATCATGAGAAATCCTTTCTTCACAGAGTAACGCTTGTGGCACATGTGAGATTTCACACTGGACAAAACACGGTTAGCATCTTGAAAGGAGAATATTCTTTAGTGGTAATTCATTTCTTAGTTGACATTAAGTTTCTCACATTGAGGAGCTATCAAATTTGAAAATCACTGTGGAGAAACCTGATAGATTTCTCATCAGAAAAGTGAGTCAAGAAGGTGGACCTCTAGAAAAAACTCTTAACACATAGTTTAGCAAAATAATTAAGAAATTTGAGAAAATTATTCATAAAAATGCAGCACATAAATGTATAATAGCAAAGTGACTATTTTTCCAGCTTGATTTAACACATAGAAAAAACTCTTAACACATAGTTTAGCAAAATAATTAAGAAATTTGAGAAAATGTCTATTCATAAAAATGCAGCACATAAATGTATAATAGCAAAGTGACCTGGGCATAAATTGAATGCAGAATTATATAAGAAATCTCATTAAACATTTCCAAAAGATCAATACTTACAAATATTGAAAGAATACAATCGGTTGTTGAAAAAACTTAGTGTGTTGGTGAAGTCCTTCTTTCATTTATGCAGCCCTAACAAATCGATGTGCATCTGCACTCCTTGGCTTATGGGTCGACATTCTACCCCAACTTCCGAGCCTCCCCAGTCTTCGACGGCTCTTTCCTCACAGCTCACCTCCCTTTACTTCAATGTCCACTGAAACCACTTGTTTCCATCCAACCCTGGAACTGACACATCAGGGATCTTCAGCCCCACTCGTCAGATTTCTCAGTGTGTCATTGCATAGATTTAGCAAGGAAATGGAGGCTGTATCAAAGACACCTAGTATATGCATTTGGGTGTCCCCAACCCTTGCCTCGGTCTCTGAGTAGTTACCTGGGATCAGAGAATAAGGCAGCCCTGCTCTTCTATCCCTCAGAAATCTCTTGAAATTTTGTCCCTGAAGCCTCTCTAAGTGGAGGTAGCAGTTCATCTCATGACACCCCAGAGTTTACTCAGGTAAGTCCTGAGTTATTACACAGAGACAGACATAGCTGTGTTCCTTTTACTTCTGTCCAGAAGATAAAACACCAGCATGATAAAGCAGGCGAACCTGTCAGCCACCATGCAAGCCTTTCCTATATTTGATTCAATGTACTTTTCCAGAAGCAAAATGAAAGTTCTCACAGAGGGGGCTTCCTCTGCCTTGTCCTCAGAATTGGAAAATGTATTGTCCATCAAGGAGCCTCAGTACTGAACCTAAAACTCAAGAGAAAATGTTTCCTGAATAACAAGTGGGATGATGACATGAAATTTTGCAAAACAGGCACAATCTTAACACGATAGGTCTTACTAAGGCTAAATGGCCTTATCCATGGTTGAAATTGACACATCATTATATTAAAAAATCTCCACAAGTGATTGATTTTACTCTGCAGCCAGGGTTTATGTCAAGTGTGAGGATGGTGTCTTGCATTGTCGCTTGGGCTTGGGTGCAGTGGCAAGATCTTGGCTCACTGCAACCTCCACCTCCCGGGTTCAAGCAATTCTCTTGCCTCAGCCTCCCGAGTAGCTGGGATTGCAGGTGCCTGCCACCAGGCTCAGCTAATTTTTGTATTTGTGGTAGAGACAGTTTTTCACCATGTTAGCCAGACTGCTCTGGAACTCAGGAACTCCTGACCTCATGATCCGCCCACCTTGGCCTCCCAAAGTGCTGGGATTACAGGCATGAGCCACCGTGCCAGGCCTAAAACCCCGTGTTTACTAAAAAAAACAAAAATTAGCTGGGTGTGGTGGTAGGTGCCTATAATCCCAGTTACTCGGGAGGCTGACACAGGAGAATCACTTGAACCCGGGAGGCAGAGGTTGCAGTAATCAGAGATGGTACCACAGCAGTCCAGCCGGGCTACAGAGCAACACAGTGTCTCCAAAAAAACAAAAAACAACACCAAAAAACCCCTCAGATATCCAGATAAGAGGATACAGATGTATCCACTGTCATAAATTCTTCACCATGCTACAAGAGGGGAACTGACATTTTGGTGAATCTTTGTAAACCATCAATTTATCTATCATACTTTTATTTCACCAGTAGCATTGACAAAGCTAAGTCCTACAATTCCATTTGAAATTACCCTTAAAAAGAACAGACCTTTAAAACCTACTACACTCACTCTGGGGAAGGAATAAATATGAATTTTTAGCAAATTATATACGTCATTTTACCTTGCTACTTTGGAAATAGTACCTTTATCTTTCAAGCTGTACTGACAACATGTATCTTATAGTCAATGAAAAACTGAAAGTCAAATAAGCGGACAAGCCTTATCAAGGTAACAAACTCAGGGAGAGGCATTGCTGACTCCAACACAGACCTTTCTAAGTGTCACGGCAGGCCATTCTATTCCTCGGGACACCCATCCTGTTCAGTAAAGCACTCAGTGACCACCTAGGAGGCACTGGCACTGCTCTTTGCCCTCCTGTGTGCCTTAAGTGCATTTTCATATTCAGGTTCTTGCACATCCTCTCTGGGGTGGGTTTCCTTGTCCTTTGGGACAATTTTTCTCTCTTCGCAAGTCTGAGACAATCTAGAAAGCAGAAATCATTTCTGCCTTTTCCTCTCAATATCAGCATCCCATTTGCGGATCGTCAATGTGTCTCCGAGGAATAAAAGCTCCGGCTGGAGGAACAGTTTCAATAACCTAGCTTTAATGACATTACGTTGTATTGTCCATTCATTTTAATGTCCTAAAATTTTAATAACCCTAAGGGGTCACCATTTTAGATGAAACTATACCAGGAGATTCCTCTAAGGCCAAGAGCATCCAGCTGCTCCCATGAGAGACTCTACCCCCTACCTCGGGCTGTCCTTGGGGATGAGATGACCCTGGGGCTGATACTCACTAGACCCTCCAATAGACATGGCCACAGTGGGTATCCTGGGTCATCCCCAGACAGTTCTAAAATGCCAGGACTAGGAAAAGACAGGAGGGTGGCTGAGGGCACAACACCCTGTAAAGTTTTCACGGGGAGACCTCAACCTAAAGACATTTTGGTAATATGTGCACTTAGGAAAGATGAAAAGAAGAGAGGCACAAAGATTTTTTTTTACAGTAGAGTGTCAGATAATTTATTCTCCACTTTCCTCTCATATAAAATGTTTGGAAACAGAAAAATATTTTGGCCAAGGTGGCTCACGCCTGTATTCCCAGCGCTTTAGGAGGCCGAGGTGGGTGATCAGTTAAGGTCAGAAGTTCAAAACCAACCTAACCAACATGGCAAAACTCTGTCTCTACTAAAAATACAAAAATTAGCTGGACGTGGTGGTGGGCGCTTATAAGCCCAGCTACTTGGGAGGCTGAGGCAGGAGAATCGCTTGAACCCGGGAGTCAGAGGTTGCAGTGAGCTGAGACTGTGCCATTGCACTCCAGCTTGGTGACAGGGCGAGACTCTGTCTCAACAACAACAACAACAACAACAGCAACAACATAAAAAAATATATATATATTAAAAAACTATAAATTTAAAATTACTACATGTAGATAGTATTTGAAGTCATGGGACTGACTGTAGGTAGAAACAAGAGAAGGCAAGGAAAGTTTTTATATTTATATTTATATATATTACATAAAATTAATATACATAATTATAATATATAAATATATAATATAGGCTGTGCACAGTGGCTTACACCTGCAATCCCAGCAATTTGGGAGGCTGAGGTGGGCAGATCAGCTGAGGTCAGGAGTTCAAGACTAGCCTGACCAACATGGAGAAACCCCATCTCTACTAAAGATACAAAAATTAGCCAGGCGTGGTGGTGCTTGTCTGTAATCACAGCTACTCAGGAGACTGAAGCAGGAAAATCACTTGAACCCAGGAGGCGGAGGTTGCGGTGAGCCCAGATTGTGTCATTGCACTCTAGCCTGGGTGACAAGGGTTAAACTCTATATCAAAATAAATAAATAAATAAATAAATAAAACAAGAAATAGATATTTATGTCTAAATATATAATTATAATACATAAATGTGTATATATACATTTATTATAAATTTATTAATATATGAAATATATTTATTTCTGAGACAGGGTCTGGCTCTGTCACCCAGGCTGGAGTGCAGTGACACTATCAGAGCTCATTGGAGTCTTGAACAGATGGCTCAAGCGATCCTCCCATCTCAGCCTCCTGAGTGGCTAGGATTGCATGCACACACCACCATGCGTAGCTAATTTTAAAATTTTTTGTAGAGACAGGGTCTTCCTTTTTTGCCTAAGCTGGTCTTGAACTCCTGCGCTCAAGTGATCTTCCTGCCTCAGGCTTCCAATGTGTTAGACGTGGGCCACTGCATCTGGTCTAATGCATTTTTTAATTTGCGAGTTTATATTATTTAATATTTTTAAGTACTGAATGTGTTGAACAACCAAGTTGCAGAATTCCCACACAATGGACGGTCAGCTGTCATGTCCTGGTTCAAATTGTCCCAGCACACCAAGGCTAGAAACCTTTCAGCCAACTTCCACTTATGTCTCCCGGGGCAGGACAATGTCACTAGGCCAATCCCCACTAAGAGGGACTCTGGAAAGGCAAGAAACTATTCTGTTCTCTATAATGGAATGTGACCAAAGAGAAGGCAGCTGGGAGGACCAGCTGGGCCCTCCAACCAGCAGCATGCACCATTGACTAACTGCCCTAGAGCTACACCGTGCTGGGCATTTGGGGCACTGTTATGAGCAAGAGTTTCCATTTTTCTTCTCATGGAACCTTCATGCTAGTGGTAAGAGACAATTTTTTTTTTTTTTTTTGAGACAGAGTTTTGTTCTTGTCACTCAGGCTGGAGTGCAATGGTGTAATCTCAGCTCACTGCAACCTCTGCCTCCTGGATTCAAGCAATTCTCCTGCCTCAGCCTTCCGAGTAGCTGGGATTACAGGATTGCACCACCACATCTAGCAAATTTTTGTATTTTTAGTAGAGATGGGGTTTCACCATGTTGGCCAGGCTGGTCTGGAACTCCTGAGCCACTGCACCCAGTCAAGAGTGAGATTTTAAATCAATAAGTATAATTGTGATGAATGCCAGAAAGCAGAATGTGTGTGATGGGGAGGGGACTTAAGTTATTGTCTCATATTTTAACACTTTCATAGGCAATAACTAAAAACTTAGAAGCTTAAAACAACACACACCTTTAAGCCAATTTTGGCAAGCTAGGAGTTGAGCACATTTTAGCGGGTCGTGTGCTTGGGATCTCACGCTAAGCAGCTGGGCTGCATCCTCATCTGAGGCTACATCAGGGCAGAATCCATTTCCAGGTCCGCCGAGGTTATTGGCCGAATTCATTTCCTCGGACCCGCTTGGCAAGGGCCCAGCTTTTTGCTTCCTTGCCTACGGGGCCCTCCAAAGGTCCTTTCTCAGCACAGCATCTCCCTCCTGCAGCGCCTGCAGGCGGAACCGTTCTCTCTAGTGTGCGAAGGTGATGCACTGTGACAGTGACATCCCATTGCTTTCGCCAGGCTCTATGGGTTAGAAGCCAGTCACCGGTTTTGCTCGTACCCAAGGTCAGGAAGATTATGCAAGGGCATAGGTCACTGGGGGGTGGTCAGCCACTTTAGGGTGTGGCTGCCACCACTGAATTTGGTGAGACTTTAAGGGTTGGTAGGAGTTGGTCAAGTACAGGGGTGAGGGTGTGTCAGGCAGGGGTGAGGGCATGGAGGGGGATGCAGAGGCCTGCACCCTGGAATGTCCTTTCACTCCCTGAGGTTTTGTTCTCCTGATCCCTGAGTACATCCCAGAACACGGTGGGGCCCTAGCAGGGGAGAGGTAGGGAAGCATGTGTTGTTCATCCGGGGACCTTGTTAGGCAAATCAGATTAAGGAACAGGCTTTCAGTGGTGGGTGCAAGCTTGGGAGTGATGAGTGTGCAGGTGTGTGTGGGAAGAGCGATGGGGATGGGGTCAGCCCCAGCCACCAAGAAGACTTTAACTGCATCCACCCATCCCAGCAGCCTCCCTGGGTGAGTGCCTTCAGGGTGCAGGTCCTGTTTTACACATGGAATTGAATCAGAGTGGGACACTGCCTTGCCTTAGAGAGGTCACACTTCTTCTCCTTCTTCTTCTTCTGCTTTTTTTTTTTTTTTTTTTCTTTTAATTTGCAACAGATTCTCACTCTGTTGCCCAGGCTGGAGTGCAGTGGTGTGACCTTGGCTCACTGCAACCTCTGCCTCCCAGGTTCGAGCAATTTTCCTGCCTCAGCCTCCTCGGTAGGGTAGCTGGGATGATAGGCACGCATTACCATGGCTGGCTAATTGTTGTATTTTAGTTTCACCATATTGGCCAGGCTAGTCCCAGTCTCCTGGCCTCAAGCGATCTGCCTGCCTCAGCCTCTCAAAGTGCTGTGACTACAGGCGTGAGCCACCACTCCGGGCAAAAGGTCACAATTCATGCCACGTGGGTGGCAGCCACTCAGACAGCACCCCAGCCGGCGCTGGGAGTGAGGGGTGCTCAGTGTCCTAGGAAGGCAGAGGGCTGCATGAGAGGTTCTGGGAGGAAGGACTGGAGGAGGATTTGAGATTTTCACCTGAGCAGCTGGGTGGATGGAGGGGCTGTTCACAGAGAATCACAAGAATGTGAATGAGCAGGTTAGGGCACTAATAAAGCACTCTGTGTTGGCCTGTGGAAAATTTGAGATGCTTCCCTGCGTCCAGGTGGAGCTTTGGGAAAGGTCAGGGCTGGGCATCTGATGGGATGGATGTCTCTGGCAGGCAGCCGAGCATGTGGATGGTTTGTGAAGCCCGGAAGAGCAAGAGATTTCTTGTGGCAGTGCCCACTGCAAATGGAAGGGCATTTGGCCTGAGTCCAGACATATACAAGTTGGGCAGAGAAGGGGGTGGGTCCCTGGGACCCACCGAGGAGCAGCTATGGGAGTACAGGGAAACCAAGGGTGTGGGGTCACATGAAGCAGGAAGCTCAAATAAGATGAGGAAAGAGGTTTTAAAGACGATCAGGTCTGGGGACAGTGGTTCATGCCTGTAATCCCAACACTTTGGGAGGCTGAGGCGAGAGGATAGCCTGAGGCCAGGAGTTTGAGACCAGCCTGGGCAACATAGGGAGACCCCATTTCTATAAATAAATAAATACCATTGGTACTTGGCATTTCAGGCGGGGAACAGCAAACACATGAAAGCTCTGTGGCAGGAAAGGGAAGTGATTAGTGCTCGCTCCTGGTTCGTTTATCAGACCTTAAAGAGATGCAGAGACATTTCAGGTACTCCTTGGCCGAGCTCCTTCAGGGAAGGCCTAGGTTCGCCTCTACTTCCCATCTATTAATTTTTTTTTTTTTTTTTTTCGAGACGGAGTCTCATTCTGTCGCCCAGGCTGGAGCACATGCAGTGGCACCATCTCAGCTCACTGCAACCTCTACCTCCCTGGTTCAAACGATTTCTCCTGCCTCAGCCTTCCCAGTAGCTGCAACCACAGATACGCGCCACCACGATCGGCTAAGTTTCTGTATTTTTAGCAGAGATGGGGTTTCATCTTGTTGGCCAGGCTGGTTTCGAACTCCTGGCCTCAAGTAATCCACCTGCCTCGGCCCCACAAAGTGCTGGGATTACAGGCGCCAGCCACCGCGCCCGGCCCTACTTCACTCCTAACACCCACCATACGTGCTTCCAAATGTTTGCTGAATGACAAGGTGAACGAGTGAATGGGACTACGTGACTTCGGGCAGCAGGCAATCCTATTCCTTGGACCTCAGTTTCCCTTTTTGTAAAGCAAGCCTGTCTCTCGCTCTCTGTCCTAAAAGCCTGAGTTCTGGGCTTGAGATGAGCGCGTCCTGTACAGTAGACTCCAGGTGGACGTTGAGCTGGGTCTTCCAGGAGGCCAGGATCCGGCCAGCTCTTGGGTCCGGTCCTCCCGCGGGACCCCGCACGCCCAGTCCCAGCGCCGCCCCGCCCAACCTCCCTTTGTTCCCCCAGGCCCCACCTTCTCCGCGCAGCTGGCTCCCCCTTGGCCGGGGGGCGGGCCCTGGGCGCCCGGCTCCGCTGGGGGCGGGGCGGCGGGCGGCGGGCGGGGCCGTGTGCACCTGCAGGGTGTGTTTCCGGGCCGCAGCCCCGCGCCAGCTGCAGCTCCTTGATCCGAGCCGGATCCTGAGCGGGCAACACGGGCTGAAGCGGCGCGGCGGCGGCCCCGCCCTGGGGCTCCATTGTTGAGGCTGCGGTGGCTCTGTCGGCTGCTCAGCTGCGCTCCAGTCGGCCCAGGCGCCGCGGCGAGGAGCTAGGGCTGCGAGGCGGCGGCCTGAGGTGAGACGGCGCCATGGGCGACGGGGTCTCCAGACCGGGTGGGCGTCTCTGCCCCGGGTGTGGCGGCTCCGAGCTCGGCTCCGCAGGGTCCGAGCTCCGCTCCGCAGGGTCCGAGGTCGGGATCCGGGGTCCTTGCGCCTGGGCTTTGTCTCGGCCCCGTGTGGCACCGGGGGCTTCGCGCCTGCTGCGATACCGCGTGGGCCCGCGCGGGGAGTCCCGGTTGCCCTGCGGGTGGGGGCCGGTCCCCACTGCTCCCCGGCTCCCCGCGTCTGCCGCGGAGTGGACTGCATGGACCCGGGCGCGGGCTTCTGCCCCGTACCCCGCAGGGTGGCTGGTCCCCGCGTGCGGCAGAGGGGGCCCTGCGAGGACCCACTCGTGGGGCGGGGTACGGGTCACCGCGAGTGGGAGACTCCGCCGCCCTCCCCGCCCTCCCCGCCTTCCCTCGCAGCGAGACTGCTTCGCCAACTCACTGAGGGGACTGCGTGGAGGTTGCAGTGAGTGAAATGGCTGCAGTGCACCCCAGCCTGGGCCATAGAGTGAGACTTCCTCTCAAAACAAAAACAAAAACAATGTACTGGGTCTACCTCCGGCTCTGGAATTTTCCTGGAAGGCCTTCTCTTCTGGGCTTCATTTTTCTCACTTTTGAGGATCGTAAACTACATAATTTCCAAGAATTTTTGCCCTACAGCTTTAATTCTTTCAAGCAAATACAGCAGAGAAAAATTCTCTTCCCCGCAATGGTGTAAATAATGGACGCCTTTGAAAATGTGGATTCTAAAGTGGAAGTTCTTTTTCTTCTTCCCCTTTGTTTCCTTTTAAACGAGTTTAGTTACATGAGTATATACTTTATCTCAGACTTAAGGACAAGTATCTATGATGAAAACTTAAGTAACTTTTTGGCAATATCTTGCATATTCTTCACAATTGTGTTTTATGTGCAGCATCTTCCCTATATCCAGTTGATTTGTTTTTTTCTCATTAATGGAGTTGTTGAGCTCAGAACTTTTCAGGAGCATTTTGTTGATCTTTTAAGTGTCATGTGAAATATGTTCCAATTTAACATTTTATTTTGTTGACTAAAATGGGAGTAAATGGAAACTTGAGAGTGCCTTGAGTAGATGTACTTGGCTTGTGTAATGGTTTGAAGCATAGTTGAAAATTACCACTTGTTGCCAGGTGTGGTGGCTCACACCTGTAATCCCAACACTTGGGGAGGGCAAGACAGGCAGATCACGAGGTTAGAAGATGGCTAATCTGGCTCATACAGTGAAACCCCGTCTTCACTAAAAATACCCCGTCTCCACTAAAAATACAAAAACTTAGCTGAGTGTGGTGGCACACGCCTGTAGTCCCAGCTACTCGGGAGGCTGAGGCAGGGGAATCACTTGAACCCGGGAGGTGGAGGTTGCAGTGAGCGGAGATTGCACCACTGCACTCCAGCCTGGGCGACAGAGTGAGACTCCATCTCAAAAAAAAAAAAAAAAAAAAAAAAAAAAAAAAAAAAATGCACTTGTAAAAAATTGCATCACATGTTGAATGACCTATAAAGGAGCTACAATTCTAAGGTATATGGTAATTAATTCTTTAAAATAGGCCGGTTGCTGTGGTTTACACCTGTAATGCCAGCGCTTTGGGAGGCTGAGGAGCGAGGATCACTTGAGCCCAAGATTAGAAGCTGCAGTGAGCTATAATCATGCCACTGCACTCCAGTCTGTGTGACGGAGTGAAACCCTTTCTCTAAAAAATAAAAAGGTAAATAAATAATTTAAAAATAAAATACTAAGCTCCTTTCCAATTTACCTGTTTGGTAAGGTGGGAATTTGATGTGTTTGAGTTTCTTAAAACCATGTGTCTCTGTAGAAAGGAGACACAATTTTCTCTGCTATTCCTAGTTATTTGGATGATTATAGGGATTAAAAATAGACATTTGGTCAAGTCTTGAGCTACTGAATTACAATTTTTGCTTCGCTCAGTAGGATTTTGCCTTTATTTTGATTTGCATTCTTAGATTAGGAAAATATCTTTGTTATATGCCCCATACACTTTGTTCTTTTGGGGAATCTGATCTTAGGAGAGGGCTTCAAAACGCGACCAGATTTTCTTTATTGTTTTCTAGATTTTATTAATGTCTTAATAAAACTTAACTAGTTAATGCTGCTTCTATGTCGAAGTATTTTTCATTTAGAGTAGGCTTGATTTTTATATGGATTAAATGAAAGGAAGTCTCTCACGGAAGGGGACATATGGGTATGGAGAAGACAGAGGGTGTGTGTGTATATATATATATATATATATATTTTTTTTTTGTTTGTTTGTTTGTTTGTTTGTTTGTTTGTTTTGGAGACAGAGTTTTGCTCTGTTGCCCAGGCTGGAGTACAGTGGCAGGATCTCGGATCACTGCAAGCTCCGCCTCCTGGGTTCACTCCATTCTCCTACCTCAGCCTCCCAAACAGCTGGGACTATAGGGGCCTCCCACCACGCCTGGCTAATTTTTTGTATTTTCAGTAGAAACAGGATTTCACTGTGCTAGCCAGGATGGTCTCCATCTCCTGACTTCGTGATCTGCCCGCCTCAGCCTTCCAGAGTGCTGGGGATTACAGGTGTGAGCCACTGCCTGTGGCCGACAGAGGATTTATTTCTGAGCTCTATATTTCAGAGTTCTTTTCTCTAGCCCTGGCCTGGGTCCCAAACAGGGAACTTAATTCACTCTATCACTGAAGTATACTCTTGCTTTGATGCCATTGGTATGTTGTCCTAGAGATTTGCTGTGGCTGCTAGGAGTGTTTCAGAGTTAAGAACTGATGCAACCTCTCTTTTGTCAGATTTTGAGTCTATAAACCATCTTGTTTCCTTTAGCGTTATCTCCCTGGAACTGGAAGGTCAGAGATGAAGTTTTCTTAGATTATAAGTCTCAGCCTTTGCTATCTACCTTCGTCTGTCTCCCATATCACCTGCTGTTTTTTTCCCCGTTTTTCATTTTAATGTTTTTATTGGATAGGTGTCTATTATTGCAGGCTACCTCAAAACATTTTTGGATATTGACAGGATATAAGTATGAATAATATGTAAAAGATAACTTATTCTAGTTCTTTTGAGCAGAGGATTTGGTTTCGATATGTGGCCCTATTAAAACTTTTGTTAAGCCCAAGTACTTGCTGAACTTCAGTTCCCTTACCTATAAAATGGAGTTAGTTGTTAGTAATACCTGTTCTGCCTAACTCAGGAGATTGTTTTGAGGATCAAACGAAATTATGAATGTAATGGAATTTTGTAAATTTTAAATGAAATATTGTATTACCTAAGATTTTTTTTTAAACGCCATATTAAGAATGGAATGAATCTGGGTTTTCCTTTGAAATCTCAAATGTTTAATGTACAGAGAAGTTTTAATGTGTCTGTTGGGGAGCTTCATTAGGATTGTTTTCTATCTTTAATTGGCCAGTATTGTTTTATATGTTAGCATTTTTGGGGAACATCAAAATTTGTGTTTCAGTTATCATTAATATTTTACAAAGTTATTGAATGTGCGTGATTAGTCTTTAACAATCTCTTCAATTATTTACATTCCCATGTAAAAAAAAAATGCAGTAATGAAGGTTCATGTAAATAACATTCCCATGCCTTAATGAAGCATAATTTCTTGACATTGCAGTTTCTAAGTGCCCTGTCTTGAGGTTGGGAAGGCTAAAGGGCAGTCAGACGTCAAGGTCAGCAAAGCGTCACCTTTGACATTTGAAATCCAGCAGCAGGTATCACAGTGAACCCCATCCCAGCAACCAGGAAGATTCTCTGTCCTGCCTCTCCTCCAGCCACCTCAGAATCTGTGTCTGCGGTGTTGGTCCTGCTTTCCTCTCTCTCCTCTGCCTTTTCTTTCTCTTCACCAACTTCTACTGAGTGCCTCTGATGTCCCAGACAGTGGCAGTGGGAGTACGAAGGCTAATAAACCCGGCCCTGGTCCTCAAAGAATTGATGTTTTCTGTGCAGATATTAAGTGACACTGTCATACATAGTGTTGACAAACATTGATACAGATTTCCTGTGAAGTGCAGAAGCACCATCCTAGAAGCAGAGATGCAGAGGCAGCACTGGTGACTCACACATGGAGAGCTGGAGTTCTTGGTCTAGTGGGATAAACTGACTTGGACATCATTTCAGTGCAGCGGAGTGAGTGCTGGGACGGGCTCCCTCGGGGCATCTGGGGCTGGGTTTGTCTGGTGTTTAGTCTCCTGCCTGGTACTTAGAGTTTGTCAGTAAGATGAGCATTGGGAGGTTTCTAAGTGAAAGGAAAGTCAATCACTTACCTGAAACTTAAAATTTGTAGGTGTTCTGGGCCATTTATAATTCACTGAATCTGTTTTGTCAGAACAAGTCTATCATCTATTGTTTTGGATGGAGTGTGGCCAGCCCTGCCTTGCGATGTGAGGAAATCAGTAAACACTTGTCAAGTGTCAACACCGTGCCAGACACTCTTCTAGGGGTTTCCACGTAAACCACTATTCATTTCTGTTGCTGCTTTACCACATTTCCACAAATTTTGTGGCTTAAAATAATTGAAATTGTATCATCTCACAGTTTTTTGGGGCACCCACTGTTCTGACGTGGGTGTCACTGGGCAAAAATCATAATGTGGGCTGAGCTGCATTCCTCACTGGAGAATTGTTTCCAAGCGCTTTTGGCCAAATATAGTTCCTTGTGGTTGCAGGACTGAGGTGTCTGTTCCCTTGCTGGCCATCTGTTGAGGGCTGCCCTCAGCTCCTGAGGCCTCTATCTGGTCTTTGCACGTGGTCCCATCAGCTCAGGACTAGCTAACCCAGGGACCTGGTCAGGCTCTTCAGTTCCCCTGTGTGCATTTCTCTTCTTGCACTTGGAGAAAGTTCTATGCCCTATTTTAAAATATTTTTTTGAGATGGAGTCTCGCACTGTTGCCCAGGCTGGAGTGCAGTAGCATGATCTCAGCTCACTGCAACCTCTACCTCTCGGGTTTAAGTGATTCTCCTGCTTCAGCCTCCTGAGTAGCTGGGACTACAGGTGCCCGCCAGGATGTCCAACTAATTTTTGTATTTTTAGTAGAGATGGGGTTTCACCATTTTAGCCAGGATGGTCTCCATCTCTTAATCTCATGATCTGCCTGCCTTAGCCTCCCAAAGTCCGGAGATTACAGGTGTGAGCCACCTCGCCTGGCCAGTTCTATGCTCTTAGAGGCTCATAGGATTAGATTGGACCTCCCTGGATAGCCCAAGGTACTCCTCCTAAGGACTTTGGCAAAGCCCTTTTGCTGCGTGATATAGTCACAGGTCTCGCGGGTTGGAATCTCCCACCACAGTTACCAATCCACTTACTACAGCAGCCTGGGAGGTGCTTTTCATTACCTCTGGTTAACAGATACCAATTTTTTTTTTTTTTTTCAAATTGGCAGGAACATGAAGATCCTTCTTTTTTTTTTTTGAGACGGAGTCTCATCCTCTTGCCCGGGCTGAAGTGTAGTGGTGCAGTCTTGGCTCACCACAACTTCCACCTCCCGGGTTCAGGCAGTTCTCCTGCCTCAGCCTCCTAAGTAGCTGGGACCACAGGCACGTGCCACCAAGCCTGGCTAATTTTTTTATTTTTAGTACAGACAGGGTTTCAGTATGTTGACCAGGCTGGTCACAAACTCCTGACCTCGTGATCCGCCCACCTTGGCCTCCCAAAGTGCTGGGATTACAGGCGTGAGCGACCACACCCAGCCATGAAGATCCTTCTTAAATGAAAAAACCGTTCCTCTGACTTGATGTGAGGCTGTTGGTGAGACTGATAGCAGTGGAGACAGGTCCATCAGAAATGGAGCTAAACTTTGTGTTCTGGAGTATTTTGATGGCCTGCCCTGATCATGTAAGTTTTGCTAAGAAGTCATTAGAGTAATTCCTCTACTGGAAGAAACACCCATATGGGGAATTTGGGACCTTGCCTTTTCAAGTTTTACACAAAGGACTCCTCATAGTCGCAAAGTACATGATTCCAGGTCCATTTCTAGAATGGAAACAGCTGCATCCACCCAACAGCGATTCACATTCCTGAGTTTGAGAGAATCCGATTGTCTCAGGCTGAAGCCAAAAGCCCAATAAACAATGTTTGTACCTTTATTCATAGTTAGGAATTAGGTGCATCCTGTGGTCAAGAAAACAACTGATGGTGGTCACCAAGTAGTTTAAGACCAAGCAGGACCTCATTTTATCATGTAGGTGTTTTTGATTTTCTTAACGAAATTTTTATTTTCCTGTGCAATAAATGACAAGCTCTGACTTGAAATAAATTTCCTTTAATAAACCAGAATCTAGGGCCGGGCGCGGTGGCTCACGCCTGTAATCCCAGACTTTGGGAGACCGAGCAGGGTGGATCACGAGGTCAGTAGATTGAGACCATCCTGGCTTTGGGGAAACCCTACCTCTACTAAAAATACAAAAAATTAGCCGGGCATGGTGGCGGGCTCCTGTAGCCCCAGGTACTCGGAAGGCTGAGGCAGGAAAATGGCGTGAACCTGGGAGGCAGAGCTTGCAGTGAGCGGAGATCACGCCACTGCACTCCAGCCTGGGCGACAAAGTGAGACTCTGTCTCAAAAAAAGGAAAAAAAAAAAAAACAACCCAGAATCTATAATCCTAAGGTTTTTAACCTGGCTTTCAGAACTTTATGAAGTCCCCAAAATCCTGTGCAACAATTTTGTGTGTATGCATCCATGTGTGTTTATGGGGAGACGATTTATAGCTCTCCATAGTTTTTCAAAGTGGTTGGATTACAAAAAATTTTAGAATACACCACTTTGGCCTGGTGTGGTGGCTCACACCTGTAATTCTAGCACTTAGGGAGGCTGAGGCAGTAGGATCCACTGAGGTCAGCAGTTTAAGACCAGCAACATAGTGAGACCTCCACCTCTACCAAAAAAAAAAAAAAAGAAAAGAAAAAAAAGAAAGAATGCTGGGCGTGGTGGTGCACACCTGTGGTTCTAGCTGCTCGAGAGTTGATCACCTGATCCCAATAATTTGAGGCTGTAGTAAGTTAGAATTACACCACCGCACTCTAGCCCAGGCAACAGAGCAAGACCCTCTCTCAAACAAAAACACAAAACCATATCACTTAATATACTATTGTTGTTGGTCAAGTATCAGATTTTGTTTAAAAACTAAAAACTTTTTTTTTTTTTTTTTTTTTGAGATGGAGTCTCGCTCTGTTGCCCAGGCTGGAGTGCAGTGGCATGGTCTCAGCTCACTGCAAGCTCCGCCTTCCAGGTTCACACCATTCTCCTGCCTCAACCTCCTGAGTAGCTGGGACTACAGGCACCTGCCACCACGCCCGGCTAATATTTTGTATTTCTAGTAGAGACGGGGTTTCACCGTGTTAGCCAGGATGGTCTTGATCTCCTGACCTCGTGATCCGCCCACCTTGGCTTCCCAAAGTGCTGGGATTACAGGTAAATGCTCATTTTTAGCAAAGTTGTACAGACCTACAGCTCTAAGAGTCAGAAATTAACAAGGCTTAGGACAAAACCCAGCAATCCCCTACCTTACCCTTCTCCACTCTGATCCCTGGTCCCTGGAGGTTACTGTGTTTATGTTTTAGCTCGTTCTTCCAGATTGTGTGAAAGACAGGGAGATGTCTTACTGTGGAAGACAAAGATTCAGGCTGCTTACCTTCCCCGCTCCTCCAGTTCCCCATGTTTTTCTCCCCCATCCTCTCAGTATAATTATTGTGATAGTGAGGCCAGCCACAGTGGCTCGTCACTTATCCCAGATTTTTGGGAGGCCGAGGCGGGGAGATCACTTGAGGCCAGGAGTTGAAGGCCAGCCTGGCCAACACAGTGAAACCCCATCTCTACTAAAAAATACAAAAATTAGTCAGTTGTAGTGTTGCACACCTATAGTTCCAGCTACTCAGGAGGATGAGGCACAAGAATTGCTTGAACCTGAGAGGTGGAGGTTGCAGTGAGCTGAGATCGCACCATAAGCTGAGATCGCACCACTGCACTCCAACCTGGGCAACAGAGGTAGACTCTGTCTCAAAAAAAATTATTGTGATAGTGGGATACATAGTACAATAGTGTATATATTTAGTATTCTTCCTGGTTTTTGGCCCACAGCTTCTAAAACCCTTGTAATTTCCTGAGTGATAGGAACATCATTGGTTATAATATTTGGTCTTAGGTTTCAATACCTGATACAAGAGCTTCTAAGACTTTTGGAATCTCTGGGGTGATAGGAGTGTCTTTTGTATGATAATGAGATGACAGGTGGCTTCGGCCCCTAGACAGGTTCAGGATCAGGGCTGGTTGCCAGAAAGATGAGTCATGATTATAGAGTTGGACACGTCAGCCCCACCCCTACCTCTGGGAGGGGAGACGAGACAGGCTGGAGATTGAGCTAGTCACGGGTAGCCAATGACTTAATCATGTTGATGTTATGAAAACTCCATAAAACCCTCTAAACACTGGGTTTGGGGAGCTTCTGGTTTGGTGAAGTCATTTGGTGCTGGGAAGGTGGCACTTCCAGGGACGGCATGGGAGCCCCGACCTCTCTGCCCCGTGGTGTGCCCTGTGCCTCTCTTGCATTTGGCTGTTCCCGTGTTCTCTTCTTTGTAATAAACCAATAAGAGTAAGTAACTGCCAAGCACTTTGCGTCTGTCACCTCACTTACTTTTTCAGCAACACTGTGTGGCAGATAATGTCCTCATTTTGCCAGTGACAAAATGAGACTGATGCATTGAGTAACTTGCTCAAGATCACATAATAAGTGGAATTCAAGCTCTGACTCCGAAGCCTGTGCTTTTAACCGGCATGCTGCATACGCGGTCTCTTTATTTGTTAGGAGTTTCGGTGTCTCTAGGGCCTGACACCAAGTTGACCGTTGTGGCCTAGAGCTGTTATAACGGAGCTTTTAGCGGCCCTGCTGAGAACAGAGCCAGCACCTCCGGATTGGCAGGGCAGGGGCTGTTCCTGCTGGGAGCTGCAGGTCACTCCCTGTAGCCCTTGGCTGATCTTGCTCATCCACTCCATCCCTCATTCAGTAGTTCCTGAGTGCGGCCTCTGTGCGGAGGAGAAGAAGGCAGCCTTCCAGCCCAGGTGGGGCCTGCAGGTACACACAGGGAGATGCAGCTGCGCACTGAGCTGGCTGTAGGCTGGGACAGCGTGGCTCCAGAGGTGGCAATAGAATGCTCTGGGACTGCAGAGGGAACACGTGCTTGTGAAAGGGAGGAAGGGGCAGGCACCGCAGAGGAGGTGTACTTGAGTTGGACTTTGAGGGAGGAGTTGGATTTCCACAGTGGAACCGAGCAGCTGAGGCTTTCTCAGCAGCTGAAGATTACAGCCAGCCAGCCTCAAATGTTCAGCTTTTCCTGAATTCCCTTTTTTAAGACAGTGCAGTAAGTTTTCCACAGAGATAAAGCGGTCACCTCCATGTCATTCATGTTCTGCGAATCCTGTGTGTAGTTTTCGATGCTTAGCAGATGGGAGCAACCTGGGCCATAAGAGAAGAGCCTGTGTGTCCACTTGTTTGGACATCAGTCAGGTGTGGCACAGGGCAGTGATCACTGCCTTCCCCTGAGGAACTCAGTTGTACTTTTATGTGGAGAGGACAAAGAAAGCTGTTGTACAGGGGGCAGGAGACATTTCACCTGTAAAGCAAGGCACAAAATACATAGTCTGTGCCCTGCATGAGAAACCTAGCAGAACTGTGTGCTGATTCCCACCCTTGCCTCCCCTCCTGAGAGCGAACCGTCCATTGTACCATGGCGGAGGGCATTTCTGAAGCCTCTGCAATCGGAGTGATCTGTTACTTGCCCATTGAGCCTTAGGGGCAGCAACCAGGTGGTGTGGCTGAAACACAGGCCTTGGCCAGACGTGGTTGGTCATGTTGGTTCTGCCACTGATTGTGAATTACAAAACCTTGGAGAAGTCATTGTCTTTGTCTGTGCCTCTCATGTAAGATGGGGAACACTGTGGCCATTGCAGAAAAGCAGATAGGTGGAGCGAGTATGAAGTGCTTTGTGTGTGTGTGTCATACGGTGAATGAAATGGCACTGATTGACATTATTGATAGTAATAACAGGTTTAATTCAGGAATAAAACTGGTAAAGTAGGCCAGGTGCGGTGACTCACGCGTGTAATCCCAGCATTTTGGGAGGCCAAGGCGGGCGTATCATGAGGTCAGGAGTTTGAGACCAGCCTGGCCAGTACGGTGAAACCCCATCTTTACTAAAAATACAAAAATTAGCTGGGTGTGGTGGTAGTCCTGGGTGCGCCTGTAGTCCTAGCTACTTGAGAGGCTGAAGCAGGAGAATCGTTTGAACCCTGGAGGTGGAGGTTTCAGTGAGCCGAGATGGTGTCACTGCACTCCAGCCTGGGTAGAGAGTGAAACGCTGTCTCAAAAAAAAAAAAAAACCTGGTAAAGTATTTTACCCAGCCTAGGTACATGTGGTAGAGCCAAATGAAAGCTTAGAAAAAGATGACTTGAGAACTAGCTGAGCAGAGGAATCAGGCGGGATGTGTTGTTACTGAGTAAGTGAAATTTGCACCTGCTTTCTCCCAGGCTTTGCTGAGTTGTGTACAACAGAGAGGTCAGGTGTTGGGGGCAGTGGACCGGTTGAAGAATGCATTGCTATTATGTGAGGAACATTGGGCTTTGAAAAAGCAGAACTGGATCCACGTTCTTGCCTGGTGACTCTAACTATCATCTAGTTTGTAAAGGGGATTGCAGTTCACTGAAAAATTCTTATGACAGTGGGGAAAGGATTGGGGCGTCTGCATTGGTGTGTGTAATATAGGTCAGATGAAAGAGCATTTAGGCTGGAGGGAGACTTTTCATCTCTATAACTTTCACAGAACAATTCCATCTTCCATGATGTGAAGATTTTTGAGTCAAAACTACACTGTTCTGCTATGTGTGTTGGGGCAAATTTATACATACAATTTGCTTAAATATTTCAGATGATACAAGAATATACGTGTAGCATAAAAAGCTGAAATTTGCATTCCCCCTTCTCTAGAAGTAACCATTGTGAATAGTTAAGTCTGCATTCCAGCTATTTTGTGTATTATAAATACGCTGTGAATACATGAGTGTATATATACATATACGTTACAGAAACACATTTTTAGAGATGGAATATTGCTGTGTTGCCCATACTAGTCTCAAACTCCTGGGCTCAAGTGATCCTCTCGCCTCAGCCTCCCAAAGTTTTGGAATTACAGGCATGAGCCACCGTGCATGGCCTGCATGAATATATTTACTAATTGCTAAGTTACTCTGTTCAATACGTGTATTGAAGTCCCCCATGTGCCAAGCATTGTTCTGAATACCTTATATGCACGAATTCACTTAACTTTGAGAGCAGCTCTATTATTGTGGCCCTTTTACAGTGAGGAAACGGAACCACAGAGAGGCTGGGGACGTTGTCTAACATCACACAGCCAGCGCTGTTGGAATTGAGGATGGAACCCAGACAGCTGGCTTCAGATCTCTTAGCTCTTATCATAGATGGCACACCCAAACCTTAGGGCCGCCTCCCAAGCCTTGCGTGAGCTCTGCCTGAGCTCTGCGAGAGCTGTGTATGTGAGGCTTCTTTCCTCTTTAAGAACACAAGTCTTGGAATTGTCCCAGACCCTGGTAGGACCCCTTGAGGACCAAAATCAGGGATTCTTCCAGCCTGCCCCAAGGCCGGATCTCTGATTTAGCTACTTGGAAGGTAGACGTGGAAGAGAGTAATTTTGCCAGAACAAAAAGTCAGGATGGCTGGGCTGACTCGGCCAGATGCGGTGGCTCATGTCTGTAATCCCAGCACTTTGGGAGGCCGAGGCAGGTGGATCACCTGAGGTCGGGAGTTCGAGAGCAGCCTGGCCAACAAGTAGAAACTCCGTCTCTACTAAAAATATAAAAATTAGCTGGGCGTGGTGGTGGGCGCCTGTAACCCCAGCTACCAGGGAGGCTGAGCCAGGAGAATTGTTTGAACCTGGGAGGCAGAGGTGGCAGTGAGCTAAGATTGCACCACTCCACTCCAGCGTTGGTGACAGAGTGAGACTCCATCTCAAAAAAAAAAAATGAAAAGAGGGAAAGGGAATGGCTGGGCTGGCTCATTCTAGGGAAGAGACCCTACAGCAGCCGTAGGACCTTGGCCACTTGGGTGGAAAAGAAGGAAGGAAAAACTTCACCTAGGGCGGTGACCTGGACTGCAGAAACCACACTAAACAGTCCACGTCCTGGAGCCTGGCCACCCCGTTTGCTTCTCTTCTCCTTGGGTAGCGGGTGTGGGGAGCTTTCTACCCTGGAGGCTGAGCAGCGCAGCTTCTAATGAGGGTAGGCGTTTGTCTGTCCCTGGGAATACAGACAGCATTCTCATAACCAGCCCAAATCCTCCTGAACAGCTTTTTGTAGGGCGGGGCGGGGCAGAAGGTCATTTTGACTCATAGGTACCTTTTCCACTTTCGCTGCTGATAACTGTGTTACAGGTTAAAATTTTGTTTTTGATACTGAAGAGGGCTTAAGAGAGTGAGCTATTATGGCACATCTAAGTCTGCTAAAATAGAACCACGGGGTAGTGTAGGAAAATCTCTTCTAAATTATGGATCATACATGGTGAACGTTAGAAGCCATGTGTACCTCAGTTGAAAAATGAAAACATGTCTTGTATTTGGGTGACCCTGGTAAGTCTGGATCCCACTGTGCCTTGTGTGAACACCAGTTGCTGAGGTATAGGGATCAACAGGCTTTTTCTGGACATCTTGTGCTTCTCCCTTGGGGTAAAGTGGGGCGGTAGTAGGAGCGCACAGCTGTTGGGCCCCTAATATTTGTCAGCTGTTTTACATGTGGGATTCCATTGAATGCAATCTTAGAGGTAAAATTATTTTACTGAAGATGAAGATAGAGGCTTAGACAAGTTAAGAAAATTGTTCAAGGTCCCGTTTTTTTTTTTTTTTTTGAAACAGAGTTTTGCTCTTCTTGTCCAGGCTGGAGTGCAATGGCGCGATCTCGGCTCACCACAACCTCTGCTTCCCAGGTTCAAGTGATTCTCCTGCCTCAGCCTCCGGAGTAGCTGGGAAGACAGGCATGTGCCACCACGCCAGGCTGATTTCGTATTTTTAGTAGGGATGGGGTTTTTCCATGTTGGTTAGGCTGGTCTTGAACTCCCAGCCTTGGGTGATCCGCCCAACTCAGCCTCCCAAAGTGCTGGGATTACAGGTGTGAGCCACCACACCTGGCCAAGGCCATGTAATTTAAGTGGAAAAATGAAGTACTTGATGAACTCAGAAGTTTGACTTCAAGGCCCTTGATCTTTCCATAACACGTGGTTCCTTCCCTGGTTGGTGGGGAGTGACTGAGGAACTCAAGGAAGCTGTGTTTTGTGGAAAGAGGACCTGAGGGGTGTACGGTCTTTCCAGGCTTGGAATCTGCCATGTTGGGCTTCTGAATTGTATAGCTTGGCCATATGGAGAGAAGCCCCTCATTTAAGACTTATTCTTTGGGGGAAATAAAGGAAGACTGCCCACATGAGACAGGCAGAGGCAACTTTCTCAGAGCTGCTGTGGCAATGGAGTCGACACCGTCACTTGCGTGTGGCAGAGACTGACATGGCAGTGAGTGGCGGATGAGGAGTGGGGAAGCTTCAGGATGGAAAAGAACGGCTCCCAGTGGAGGCTGTTTTGGGGGCTGTAGGCGGCTGTGCAGAAGTGGGGTGTTTTATGTGATTGGTTAGGGGCATATATGGCTTTCTCTGAATTATCCTAACTGGAAATAGGGGCCAAAATTAGGGTGGCTGTCAGTTTTGAGTCAAATCCTGGCCACGTGGGACAGAGTCGTGGTTTAGTTTCTGGGTTGTGGAGAGAGAGCAGTCTGGCTTCCTGTCTGATGTGCTAGCCTGGCTGGCCTCCTGGCTGTTGACTGTAGATAGGGGATTGGTTTCCCGGGTGGGCAGCTACCGGTTGTGGTCTGAGTTCTGTCTTTATACATATGATCAGGCATGGTCTGTTTGTATATTCAGTCCCTCATTTTTCTGGTCAGTAAAAATATCAAATGACAAATTGGATACATTGGGAACTTTTTAGATGTCTGTGTCCCCTGAAGGAAGTTTTCACGTTCACATTTAATCAGAATGAATATAAACAATTGGGCCATTTATCTTGAAGGTATAAAATAGGAAATCTTCAACAATACTACCTCGGCGCCGTTGCCTGTCTGTCCATCGTTAGGGAATGTGTTTTTATCCCCCGCTGGCTCATCGTCCACCGGTTTGTGGTTGATCCACTTCTCTATACGTCTTGTCTTGTGTGCATCTCATTGTTTGCTAGTGTTAGCTTTCCCCTTCATCAGTGTAGTTTATTTGTGTAGCCTCTGTTGGTAGGAAGTTATTTGTGGAATTTGTGAATGGAAGGGACCTTAGAGGTCTGCTAGATCAGCCCAGTGATTTTCAAGATAAACGGAAATACAGGGAAATGTTCCAGCTTCTTTGGTGGCAAAACCAGGAATAGAAAGCAGTGTTCTTTGTGCCGCAATGTCATTGGAAGACAACTCAATGTGGGCCTAAAATGCAGAGTAGCTAACTTTCATTTATCTCTGCTTCTGACTCTTGTTATCAGACATTTTAAATTGACCTTAATGTATTAGCAGAAATATGAAAAGTCCTGACTTGTTTACATATAAGGTACTTCTTCGCCTACTCATTTGGTTGCTTTTTTCAACAGGATTGAAAAGACATTGTTATAAAGTGAATGTTTATGTCTCCTCCAGATTCTTGTACTGGAGCCCTAACTGCCAGTGTGATGGCATTAGGGGATAGGACCTTTGGGAGATGATTAGGGTTAGATGAGGTCATGAGCGTGGGCCCTGGTCTGACAGGATTAGTGCCCTTAGAAGAAAAGAAACCAGGCTGGGTGTGGTGGCTCACACCTGTAATCCTAGCACTTTGGGAGGCTGAGGTGGGCAGATCACGAGGTCAGGAAATTGAGACCATCCTGAAACCCTGTTTCTACTAAAAATATGAAAATTAGTTGGGTGTGGTGGCATGTACCTGTAATCCCAGCTACTCGGGAGGCTGAGGCAGGAGAGTTGCTTGAACCAGGGAGTCAGAGGTTGCAGTGAGCTGAGAATGTGCCACTGCACTCCAGCCTGGTGACAGAGTGGAGACTCTGTCTCAAAAAAAAAAAGAGAAAGCAGAGAGCTCCCACTGCCCTGGTGTGAGGAAACAAGAAGAAAGGTGACTGTCTGCAAGCCAGGAAGAGGTCCCTGTCTCGGAACTGAGTTGGCCGACACCTTGATCTTGGACTTCCAGCCTCCAGAGCTGTGAGAAATAAACTAATGTTTAAACCACACAGTCTACGGTGTTTTTTATGGTATTTGCCTATGGTATTATGGCCATGTGATTTGACTGATACAGAGATGGTTCCAGAATACTGTAGCCTGTATTTAACTTGGTGATGCCATGAAAATAAATGTGGCAGTTCATTCCTTTATATAAAGACAGCGCTGTGAGCCCAGGGCGTTTGCTCATGTCTTAGTTGAGTCTTGTCTTCTTATAACAGCTTCCTAATTTCTCTTTTCCTCTTTGAACTTATATTATATATCTGGATTAAATCATATACGGTATGATTTTATACTTTATGTCTCTACAAACGTTTAGTGATTTTATTTCATTTTGTTTTATTTTTGAGACATGCCCTTGCTCTGTTGCTCAGGCTGGAATGCAGGCATGCCATCACAGCTCACGGTAACCCTAAATTCCTGGGCTCAAGTGATCCTCCCACCTCAGCCTCTTGAGTAGCTGGGACTACAGGTGTACTATCCTGCCTAGCTAATTTTTAAATTTTTTGTAAGGACGAAGTCTTGCTGTGTTGTCCAGAGTGGTTTCAAACTCCTGGCCTCAAGCAGTCCTCTCACCTCAGCCTCTCAAGGCACTGGATTACAGGCATGAACTGCCACAGCCAGCCCAGTGATTTTTCATTGTTAAGATCAAGGACGGGTTCCCTGGCTTGGCATTCAAGGCTCATGATCCGGGAGTGATACGGAAGTTTGGGTTTCAGTGTTTCCATTCCCGCCATCAGCCTTGCACCCCAGCTTGTTGCCTAAGCCCTGTTCTGAAGCCCAGCCTGAGAGCTGCACTTAGAATTTAGACCTTCTCATCTCTTCATCTTCTTCGCCTATGTTCTTATCTCCATCTGGGACATCATCTCCACACTTCTGCCTCTTTATATCTTCTCCATCCTTCAAGACTTGAAATACTCACTTCTTTTACATGATCCCTGCTCTGACATCCAAGGTAGAATTAATCTTTCTTCCTTTGAACTCTGATAGTGATTAAAATTTTTCATCCTTTAATTATGCAGCAGTCCTGTGTGTTAGATATTATTATTATTTCCCCAGTTTTTCATAGTTACTTTGAAAATATTTACTGTAGTCATATATTTTGAATATGTAATATGAGCGACATTCAAAAGGTCCTGGAGAGTGAAAGGCAGTCCTACTCTCATCACTGCTCTGTGACCACTGTTGTCAGTTTTGTTTGTTTGTTTGCTTGTATGTTTTTCCAAGATGGAGTCTTGCTCTGTCACCAGGCTGGCGTGACCTCAGCTCTTTTTAAAAACACAGATGTTGGCATAAGATAAATACTGTTCTCTACCAGTTCCAACTCCTGAGTTCAAGCGATTCTCCTGCCTCAACCTCCTGAGTAGCTGGGACTACAGGCGTGCGCCACCATGCCCAGATTATTTTTGTATTTTTAGTAGAGACAGGGTTTCACCATGTTGGCCACGATGGTCTGGATATCTTAGCCTCGTGATCCACCTGCCTCAGCCTCTCAAAGTGCTGGGATTACACGTGTGAGCGACTGCGCCCAGCCTATGTATCTTCTTTTTAAAAACACAGATGTCGGCTTAAGATAAATACTGTTCTCCACCAGTTCCTCACTGGTAAATATTTAGGTTGTTCCCAACCGTTTGGATTAATCAGTGCTGAGTTGTACGTAATTCTTGCATATTTGCGTGAATATGTTCATAGGATGCATTGCTAGAAATGGAATTGTGGGATCCACGGTTCTGCACATTTTAAATGTTGATGGGTGTTGCTCGATTCCCTTCCGTTAGGGCCATACCGTTATCTCACTGTCAATGTGTAAGGGCGCCTATTTCTATTTCCTTGCCAACAGTTTCTTCTGAGCTATTTTGTTTGACATCACACACACACACAAATAGACCGCTTGTTCCAAAAACATGGGCGTTTTACATTTCTACTTAAAGTGTGTGCACACTGACTGAAGTTCTGTGTTGCAGTGATATGTGCTGCTAGGATTGTGGCTCTGTTTCGAATTTGCTAGCCAGGCTACGGCTTTCCAGTCAGGTATTTTTTGTTTGGTTCATGTTGTTGCTGCCGTTGGGCTGGAGTAACCTGTGTGAATTTCCCTCTACTGCCCAACCAGATTTCCTTTCCGGTGGACGGGCTTAGTGTCTCATCCGGCAGCCCTGTTTCCTGGTGATCTGGGCCGAGTGCCTCATCCGGCAGCCCTGTTTCCTGGTGACCTGGGCCGAGTGTCTCATCCGGCAGCCCTGTTTCCTAGTGATCTCGGCTGAGTGGCTCCATGAGAAGTTGCACCCATATTCTCCAGTAGTGCATCTTTTTACAGCAAGCAAAACATTTTCACCACGTTTCTAGCGGGACAGGCACTAGCTCTTTTCTGGGCATCAGGAGACCTGGCTTTGTTCTGGTTCAAGCAACAGCTGGTAAGTTACCAAAGACAAGTCACATCTGGCCCCTGGTCCTTTGCTTTATAAGTAGAATCACAGTCCGAGTGGGCATCACTGCCCTGGTCTCTGCGGTGCTGAGTGTTGTGGGGATGATAGCTAAGTGTCCGGGTGCATTTCCACCACTAGGGGATTACAGGCCAGCCAAAGACACAGGAGGAAAGCTAACAGCCCCGGGCAGGTACACAGAACCAGAGGAGTTTGAAAGGGTGGTTCCAAGCTCCTTGGTGTGATTGATGTGATAACAATAAACATTTTATCTCTAAGTCTTGGGCCATAGGACCAAGAGAAGAGAGAGCTGGTGTTGAGTTGTAGTGAGAGGTGTGTGGTTCGTGTGCTTGCTGAGCCTGGCTGGGACTCAATTCCATTGAGTCCCATTCCATTTTACCTTCTGTTTCTACCTTTTTCATGCTCCTGCTTGTTTCTCCAGAAAAAAATTGCAATAAATTCCTTTCAAAAACTTTACAAAAGCCATAGATGCTTATTGAAAATAGTTCAAATGATTTGGAAGACAGAAAGATGGTGAGTGTTTTTCTGTTGTGTGTTTGGATGAATGTGTCTTTGGGGTAGTCACTATTAACACTGGGTGTATTTCCTTCCAGATCTTTTCCAGTGTACCTACAAAGATACATGTACACATTGTAAAAAACAAAATAGTACCTGATACACATTGAGTCCCCCTACTCCCACTCCGCAGTCTACATGGACATCCTTTCATGGTGATACGATGAGACTTGATCGACTCCTTTTGTTCGCTGTAGTACTAGGTAATAATAGCTACAGATAACTCACCTTCAGTGGGCTTTTACCATATGACAGGGTCTGTGCTCCAGGCAGGCTACATGAAGTGGGTCTTAAGGCTTTTTACAACAATGCTATGGGTGAACACAGTAATTGTTAACATTTTGCAAGTGATAGAATTGCAGTAGAGAGAAGCAAAGCTGCGTGCTCAAACTCATGGCACGATTCCCGCGGGAGAGAGAGAACACTTTTAAAACAATTGTTGTTATAATCAGGTGATTTATGATCATTTCAAGAAATAGTGCATTCAGTGAATACATTTCAGGGTCTGGTACAGTCTGGGAGCTGGTCCTGGAAATGCACTGGGCTAGAGGTAAGGGAGCTGTCCATTGGCCCTGGGCCCCTAGTTCAAGGAGGGAGGTCCCGGGGAGAGGGGGCATGGGGAGGAGGTCTCTGAACAAACCTTGCAACATTCATTTCGGCTGAGTCTGGTCCGAGGTCTGGGTCTTGCCATGTACACTTTTCAGAGATACTTGGTTTTGATTTTTATCATGGCTCACCTGAGCAGCCATGGTTTCAAACTGCCTGGAGATGTGGTCTGGCAGGCCACTGCTATGCCCATCCTTCCTGCTCCTGCAGGAGGGGAGTCATCCTGGACTAGAGGACTTCGCCTGTAATCAGCTGTCTCGTAATAAGTGGATTTGATGCTGGTTTCGCTAGGTCAGGAAATTTCCCATTTGGAAGGAAAACTGATACTTGTTTTTGGGTTTTGCTGAGGAGCCACAGGGTTTAGAGGAGGGACTGGAAGCTTGTTGAGACACACGTGAGTGCACTCAAACATCTTCCATGAAACGTGGAAATAAAGACAGTGTTCCAGAGAGGTCCCTGGCTTTGGGATATAAATATTTCTGTGACAGAATGGCACTGGATTTCTGCTGTATTTTTTTCTCTGCTATTTTGGCAAGTTTTATTTGGGTGTGTGTCTCCTGTACAGAAGGTATGACATCCGTTTTTGCCACCAAGGGTTTACAGCGGTTGGTCCCTCCTATGTGGGTCACTTTTGTGCCGTGGTTTCTTTGGGGAAATTGTAGGTCTCCTACCCAAAGCACATTGCCCATTTCAAGGTGCTCCTGGTTTCTGAACACCTGTGGCAGTGCGTTTCCTGTATGTGAAGCCAGCGGAGAAAGTACCCCTCCCCAGGAGGTGGGGACTGGTGATTGCCTGAGTGAGGAGGCCGGGGATGAGCCCTGGACTAGAACTTGTGACCGGCTGCTTTTCCTTCCCCTCCTCTCCCTCCTATTTTGCCACCACCCCCTCTTTATAAAATTTATTAAAAATTAAGCAACTATTTTGGTTTCCTTTTTTCGCTATTCCTTGCTAATCGCATGCAGAGTGAGCCTGGGACAGTGGAAAGGAAAGTTGTATTTGGCTTCAGATGATCCTACCAGCCCCGCATTGAGGGGCTTCCGCCAGGCGGCATCGTCAAGTGGCGTTGTGGAGGTTCTCCTTTCAGTCCTCAGCGTTAACCAGCAGAGGCAGGTGCTACTTATTCCTGGTTAATGTTGAGGAAGTTGAGCTCAAAGTGGCTAAGGGAACTTCCCAAAGTCACATAGGAAGTAGCAGAGTAGAACCAAACACAGATTGTTTCTCAATCAGGCAGGTCGTCTGATTCCGAAATGGGCTCTTAATTTTTGGAGATCAAAAAGCTGAACAGACACAGATATTTCTTTTTCTTTTCTTTTTTTTTTTTTTTTTTTTTTTGAGCGAGGGTTTTGTTATGCTGCCTAGGCTGGTCTAGGCTCAAGTTGTCCTCCTGCCTTAGCGTTGTGAGTGCTGGGCTTACAGGTTTGTGTCACCACACCCAACCGAACAGACATTTCCTGAAGAAAGACATACAAATGGCCAAAAAATATGTGAAAAAATGCTCAGTATCACTTATAATCAGAGAAATGCAAATCAGAAACCGCAGTGAGGTATCATCTCACCTGTTAGGATGGATATTACCAAAAAGACAAAAAATAACAAGTGCTGGTGAAGATATGGAGAAAAGGGAGCTCTTACACACTGTAGGGGGGTGTAAACTAGGGCAGCAGGCTGGGCGCGGGGCGCACGCTGACATCCCAGCACTTTGGGAGGCCGAGTCAGGCAGATCACCTGATGATAGGAGTTTGAAACCAGCCTAGCCAACATGGTGAAACCCCGTCTCTAGTAAAAACACAAAAATTAGCTGAGAGTGGTGGATCACACCTGTAATCCCAGCACTGCTGGGCAGCTGAGGTGGGTGGTTCACTTGAGGCCAGGAGTTCAAGACCAGCCTGGTAACGTGGTGAAACCCCATCTCTACTAAAAAATACAGGAATTTGCCGGGTGCAGTGGCAGGCGCCCGTAATCCCAGCTACTCGGGAGGCTGAGGCATGAGAACCACTGGAACCCGGGAGGCGGATGCTACAGTAAGCAAGCCAATTTGCACCACTGTACTCCAGCCTGGGCAACAGTGAGACTCTGTCTCAAAGAGAAAAAAGAATAAGAGTGAGTAAGCTAGGGCACCCAGTATGGCAAACAGTATGGAGGGTCCTCAGAAAACTACAAATAAAATTACAGTGTGATCCAGCAGTCTCACTACAGTGTAGATACCCAAAGAAAAGGAAATCAGTGTCGGAGGGGCTTCTGCACCTGTGTGTTTCCTTCAGCACTGTTCACCGTAGCCAAGATATGGAATCAGCCTCGGTGTCCAACAGCAGATGATGGATAGAGAAAATGTGGTCTTTATACACAGTGGAGTACTATTCAACCATAACACAGGATGAAGTCCTGTTATTCTCAACAATGTGGATGGAACTGGAAGATATTATGAAATAAGCCAGAGACACAAAGTTACACAGCACATGTTCTCTTATGTGGAAGGCAAAAGAGAGTGGATCTCATGAAAGTTGAAAGTAGACAGAGGATCCTAGAGGGTGAGAAGGGTGGGGGAAGAGGGAGATAGGGAGAAATTTGTTAAAGGATACAAAATTATAGCTGGATAGGAATAAGTTCTAGTGTTCTATAACATAGGATGTCTGTAGTTAACAACAATATATAGTTTCAGGCTGGGCGCGGTGGCTCATGCTTGTCATCCTAGCATTTTGGGAGGCTGAGGTGAGTGGATCACCTGAGGTCAGAAGTTTGAGACCAGCCTGGCCAACGTGGTGAAACCCCATCTCTACTAAAACTACAAAAATTAGCCGGGCATAGTGGTGGGTGCCTGTAACCCCAGCTACCAGGGAGGCCGAGGCAGGAGAATAGCTTGAACCTGGGAAGCAGATGTTACAGTGAGCTGAGATCACACCACTGTACTCCAGCCTGGGATACAGAGAGCAAGACTTTTTCTCAAAAAAAAAAAAAAAAAAAAGAAAGAATATATAGTTCCAAATAATTGGAGGAAGGGTATTGAACGTTACCAACACAAAGAAATGATAAATGTTTGAGATGGTGAATATGCTAATTACACTGATCACATACATTACATGTATTATGACATCACTATGTGTACTCCATACGTATGTACAGTACACAATTATGTGTCAATTAAAAAAAAGCTGAACTTAGATTGGAATGGCTATGAAGTAGCTAGCTTTTTCATATTTTTGATATAGACCCTAGGCATTTATTTTAAGTAAACTACCCTTGGCTTCAGGAAATGTTTAGTATTTGAATTTTAGCCTTGCATTTTGTAATACAGAGAAGTAAAACTGCAGGCTTGCTTTAGATACAGCCACAGGGGTTTGCCGTGATGACTTGTTTATGTAATAAGGGGGAAATATACCTCAATAGGCATACATGCTCATTTTTCTCTCTCGTACACATTTTTAGTTGTTGTCCAGACATTGTGATACTTATGTAAACAGTATGCGATATCTTAGGTAGGAATCAGAATTTTAAGGTAAGAATACTTAGAGTTATATATTTTTCAAGCTTTCAAAGTGGACATTTTACATGTCCATTACATAACTGTAATTAAATTTTCAAAAAGACAATACTTGTCTTTAATATGGGTGATGCTCTAGTTTTTTTTTTTTTTTTTTTTTTTGGAGACAAAGTCTCACTTTCTCCCAGGCTGGAATGTAGTGGTGCGATCATGGCTCACTGCAACTTCAGCCTCATAGGTTGGAGAGATCCTCCCACCTCAGCCTCCCAAGTAGCTGGGACCACAGGTGTACAACACCATGCCCAGCTAATGTTTAAAATTTTTTGAAGAGACAGGGCCTCCCTCTGTTGCTCAGGCTGGTCTGGAATTCCTGGGTTCAAGTGATTCTCCTGCTTCATCATGAAGGCTAGAAACTGGAAACAGCCCGGAGACTGCTCAGCAGGTGAATGGTTAAACAAACTGGTGCACCCAGGCCCCAGATACCACTCTGCAGTAGTTAATGACATCGTTGGTCATCAGTCTTTCAAACTAGAAACCACCATCATGCTTAATCCCCCTTTTTCCATCCTGGGTCTGAGTGGATTTCATTTTGCATTTCTTTCCAATGCATTTTCCCTCTGTCCTTTCTGGTTGCACCTCATGCCTCATTTGAACTGTTGTAAGAGCCCCCGAATTGTTTCTCTGCCTCATCATGGAATCCTTTCTACACTTCATGCCCCGCATTGTCATTGGAACAATCTTTCCAAAACATGAACAAACTAACTTAAAAGAAATATCCCAGGTAGTCTTCCAAAAAAGTATAAGCTTTCTGTTAGAAGTTTGACTTCTTGTCTATAGGGAACCCCAGGACTGTAGAGAGATGGATTTCCTGTCTGCATTTCAAGATCAGGCAGAAATCCCTGGAGGGGCCCATGTGGAACAGTGGCACAAATACTGGTTCTAGAATCAGAAGCCCTCATATCCTGGTTCTAACACTAGCTGGATGTTCTTGGGAAAGTTTTGGTTTCATAACCTCAGAAACTCCATTTCTTAAGAAATGGCGATGAAGAAGCACACTCAAGGTATTACACAAGGCTGCTGGGAGGAGCGGATGAGGGACTTGGTGAATATGCTGTGTAATCCATGAAGCACGTCGTATGTGTGAGACGTGGAGCTGTGTGGATAGCGGTTCTGGAATCATTGTATGAAAACGATGGAAAGCACATTCGTAGTTCTGCCTGATGATACCACTGGGCACCTTGTTGTACATGCCTGCAACATGGGTGAGGCCCGAGTCAGTACAACTCCCAGTTTGGTTTTCATGCAGTTAGAAAGGCCTGAGAGGACCCTTCCCCCCTCCAGCTGTAGGAAGGAGGCGGCTGTCCCCTGCCTATATTTGATGGGATTGTCTGTGGCTCCTTAGGGACAGGAATGCAGGAAGAGGGGAAGAAAGCCGGCCTGACTGCTGGCTAGTCAGCCTTCCCCCAGGGAGGAGTGGAGGGTTCATTTCGTGGTAACTTGCCAAGTGTTTCTTAACCCATCTGCTCTTAGAAATGACCAGCATGACAAGGAAAAGACCCGTTCGAGACAGATGGGCTGTGTGTCCCCTGCGTTTATGGCTTTGTGGCCTCAGAGCTGCCAGAACTCGATAGCTTTCTGGGGAATGGTGGGTCAGCCAAGGGGCTGAAAATAGTGAGAGGAAGAAAATTCCCCCTCGCTGCTCTGGTCCGGGAGTGATTACTGAGGAGAGCAGCATGGACGCCCAGCCGTGGGGTTCCTCTCAAGCACGCCCTCACCGCAGTGGGAATGCGGGTCTCAACCTCCCTAGGCCTCCATGATTTTCATCTGTCACATACTCACCTCCAGCAGGGATGTCTATGGTGATGAGATGAGGGAGCATCATAGCACATGTGGCACTTAGTAGGCTTGCGGAGAGTGGACGCTGGCGTCGGTGGAACAGGAGACTGGGCGCTGCATGTGGACGCACTCACGTGCTGGTGGCATGGGTGGACAGAGGAGAGAGGGACGCTCTGCGGTTCTTCTTTTGGTCTGTCACCCCCGATGTTGTGAGCAGAATCCATGAGTGTATTCTGTTGCCCCAGTCAACTTGATAGGCTGATTGCTCAATTTTCTGCTTCCACTTTTGATTTCTTAAGAATGGGAAAAGGAATATTTCAGTTACTTTTCTGGTTGATGGCATACATTCCTTGATATCACCTTAATGCTTTTTAATTTCTATGTATTTTCGATGCTGGAGCTTGCCTGACATCTGTGTTTTTATGCCTCACCCTCTCATGTAACTGTTGGCCACACCAGGACCAGAGAGAAGTGACCAGAGCGATTGGTAGCAGGACTAGGACTGGAATTTCCCAGCCTTTTGCCACCCAGCAGGCTCTGTTTTCTGTATTGCACTGCTCTTCCCTATTTCGACCCCTGTTAGGACAGTGGATGTGAAATGTAGCTGGGCGCTTTTGGGGGTGTGCTAGGAGTGTGACAGATGCCTCAGACTGGCATTTTCCCCTGATTCTGAATTCTCATGGCTCAGAGTCAGTCTCTAGGCTACTGACTGGGAAGATACAGGAAGTTGTTTTGTGTGGCAAACTATGCCAGGGCATTTTTTTCACCCGGCAATTTATTTGGTTTGGACTGAAATAAATCTCTGATATTGGTTTCTTTGCCAATATTATTAGGGAGTGGAGCCTGACTTGTTAACTTACCCTGATTCCTAGTGCTTAGAATCTCAGTGAGTGTGTGTTGAACTGAGCAGAAGTGTGAGAGCATCTTGGACAGTGGTTTGCAAACCTAGCTGCATCTGGGGGGCTGTGAAAAATGCGTGCGTGCTTACTCCAGACTAGTTGAAATAGAATCTGCAGGAATGGAGCCTGGGCAGCTATAGTGCTGTTAAAAACCCCCAGGTGATTCTGATATACCGTAAAGGTTGAGATCCACCGATCCACAGTGAATTGGAGTCCTGGATCATAGACATGCCTTATGCTTTCACCAGCTTACAATGGTTCTTGTGCTTTAGAACTGTGAAAAAAGTGTTATGCAAACAAATGTGGAAATAGCCTAAATGCCACATCCTGTTACTACCTGTCATCAAGTATATTTACCAGTTATTCACTCTATTCTGATCTCTATCCATTCCACCTTTTCTTCATGGAACAATAATTTGACAGTTGGTTATGCAGAACCAGAGTAAGTCTAGTTTGATTGGCGGGAAACGATTTTGGGTATGAAGTACCCTTTAGGCATTTATTGAACTCTTGTTTGCACCACCGCTGTGCTGGACAGTTTATAAATATTACTTCTTTAAACAAGGCCTATGGAGTCAGGCTGCCTGGGTTTTGCTAACTAGCTGTGTTATTTGGGGCAAGTTTTTAAGCTTATATAAACCTGACTTTCATCTATGAAATGGGATGACAAGGGGTCATTATCATCTCACAGGATCGTGCAAATGTGTGTGTAAAGTGCTTAGTTTGGTGCCTAACACATAGTAACTACTCAGTAAAGTTATTATTACACCATCTTCATCATATTTAAATGTAAATATTAAGAGCTAATAAATTTGTAAAAGGTAGTATACCCTTACCCCTTGAACCAAAGACTACTTTAGTTTTAAGTGGTTGGGTTAATTTATCACTTAAATATTGGCCTCTTGAATACCTTGAATTTCAATTGAACATAGCCAGAGGATTTCATAATTGGACCGTTGCCTCTGGAAGTTGGAGCTTTGTTAGTTTGGTTGGTTTCACTTCGTACACTAAGCACGTGGCTGTGGGCACCTTTGTGGTGTCTTCTGCTACTGGGGAATCAAAGCTTCATTAGCTTCTTTGGAGGAGATGATCTTACGCTATATGAAGCACTCAGACTTCGTTAACTGTGTACCATCCAGACAAGACCAGGTGCTTCCCACAGCAGCCTGTCCTTTTCTTAGCTCTCTCATTAATCTAGCCTGTTCTATTCCTCTTTATACTAGAACTTCTCTTTGAACAAGGAATGTTGTTTTGCCACTGCTAGGTCCCCAGCAATTAGTAATGCCTAGCACATACTAGGTGCCTCCTGAATGTTAATAGGTGATAATCTAGCAGAACACAAGATGAATCCGCAGGTTGAGATTTAAGCTGTGTGGTATGAACACTGCATTGGCAAAATTATTAAATCAATTTTGTTAATACAAGTTTAAATGTCTTAGTAACTGACTTAGTTCAGTAATCATTTACTGAGTGTCTTCTAGGCCATACATTGGGGCAGAAAGGTAATAATATATGATCCCTGCCTCATGTGCAGGAAGTCTAGTGCGATGGACAGACACGCGCCAATGGCTGCCATGGAATATGGTGAGTATTAAGATAAAGGGGCACCCTTTGGAGCATAGAGCAGGGCTTGTGTTCTGGGAACATGGGCTCCATGTGAAAACACAATTTAAATTAGTTTTCTTTTTTCCTTTTTTTTTTTTTTTTTGAGACAGAGTCTTGCTCTGTGGTCCAGGCTGGAGTACAGTGGTGTGATCTTGACTCACTGCAACGTGCTCCCCCCAGGTTGAAGTGATTCTCATGCCTCAGCCTCCCGAGTAGCTGGGATAACAGGTATGCGCCACCACGCCTGGCTAATTTTTGCATTTTTAGTAGAGATGGAGTTTTACCATGCTGGCTGGGCTGGTCTTGAACTCCTGACATCAGATGATCCTCCCGCCTCGGCCTTCTAAAGTTCTGGGATTGTAGGCATGTATTTGTTCATCCTTTTAGATATCTGTGGGTAGCACTTAACTTTAAATGGGTACTAATTAAACTATTGAATGACTTTAGTATGGATTGAATGACTTTGCTCAGTCCTCATTTTTAATTTCCTTCATTAGAGGAAAAAAAAAAAAATGCGGGTTGAATATCCCTCATCCAAACTGCTTGGAACCAGAAGTGTCTCAGATTTTTTTACATTTTTGGATTTTTGAATATTTGTATTATACATGCTGGTTGAGCATCCTGAATTCAAAAATCCAGAATCTGAGCTGCTCCAATGAACATTTCCTTGAGCGTCACGTCAGCACTGAAAAAAAGTTGTGGATTTCGGAGTTTCTGGTTAGGGAGACTCATCCTGTATGGGAGTTGGGTTGTTGCAGGAGTTCTAGACCAGAGGTTAAGTGACTAGGCTTTGGTTTTTGCTTTGTTACTAAACAGGCTGTTTTCTTCCATAAGCTCAGCTTTAGATCCCCTGGTTGTCAAAGAAGGGGATGGGCCATCTGATGTTTAAGGCCTCTGTTAGTTCTGACTTGGAGACCCCTGGCTTCAGTTCATCTTCCTTAAGAGTGGACAAAGAATATGGGAATTTTGAAATTGTTAGTCAACATCTACAGGGTCATTGCAGCCTGGTTTTGGGTAAAGGTCATCTTTAGTGAGCCCAGGGAGAAGCACTGGTTTAGCTGTCAGCTGAGAGGGGTAAGAGGTCCTATTAATTTTCCTCTGTGGTAGTGAAAGCATTGTTAAGGGTCACAGCGTTAGTGGAGCTGGCTGGAGAGAGGAGGGGAACTCACTGTTACAGGTTATATTGAATGTCTTTTCAGTCACTAAATGCTTTTTATGATATGTTTTTCAGGATTTCAGTATTATATGATTTCTCTGTATTAAGCACAGGAAACTTAACATCAGCAAAAAAGAATGCTCTTTCTTTTTTTTATTTTTCTTTGAGATGGAGTTTTGCTCTTGTCACCCAGGCTGGAGTGCAGTGGCGTGATCTTAGCTCACTGCAACTTCAGCCTCCTGAGTTCAACGATTTTCCTGCCTCAGCCTCCCGAGTAGCTGGGATTACAGGTTCCCGCCAGCATGCCCGGCTAATTTTAGTATTTTTAGTACAGACGGGGCTTCGCCATATTGGCCAGGCTGTTCTTGAACTTCTGACCTCAGGTGATCCTCCTGCCTCGGCTTCCCAAATTGCTGGGATTACAGGCATAAGCCACCACGCCTGGCCTTGAATGTTCTTTCTATGGGAATCTACAAAAGCCAGCTTTTGAGCCTAGTGGCAGAAAACTCTTCTTCATTGTTGAGCTGTGCTGTGAGCTTGGAGGGCTTCAAGCCCAGCTGAAAAATCTATAGTATTTTCTGTCAGTTGGCTGTCTTGGAGAACTTAGTGAGCACTGGGCTGGAGCGATACTGTCAGAGTTCATGAGCTGTTTGAGGCTCTCAAAGCCTAGATACTGGGGTTGCCCAAATACATCGGCTGGACTCACTATTTCTCTCGGGAGCCGGGGGGTGGAAAATGCTGTGGTCTTAACTCTGCTCTTAATTTGACAGTGCTGTTGTTAATGGTAAGAATGATTTCATGCGTTTGTATTTTGCTTCGTAATTCACAGAGAATTTTAAAATCCATTATCTGATTTTATTCCCTCAGCAGTTCTGTGAAAAAGGCAGAGCAGTTTTCATATCTTCTGTTTTCCCGTGATTCTCTTGTGGCTCACAGAAGCTAAGAGCCTTCACCAAGGTCATAGGGTGAATGAGTTGCAGAGCTGGGAGTAGAGGCTCAGGCTTCTAATGACCCTGTTTCTTCCTGGATAGCTCGCTCTGGTGGCGCTATGCTCAGGTAACTGCGCATGCTCGGTTTGGTCTTTTGTAAATCCCTGCCCCATCTCGGGAGAGGTTCTTGGGAGGCTTCTATTCATTTTGGAGCATTTAAGTATCTTGTCCTCTCTCCGTCCTCCCAGATGCATGGGCATTTCTGCAGGCCCCCAGGCTGGCCCTTGTGCATGGGGGCGTCTCCTGCCTCCACGTTGCTTGCATGCCCCCTTCTGAAGGTGCTCTTCCCCGCATGAAGCCCCCTCGTGCCTGCCTCCATACTGCAGGCTGTTCAGTACATTTTACTGACTCAGCATCGTTGTTTTCTAGAAATGGGACGGGATATGGATGCCAAGTTCATTTGTGTGTGAAGGCTGCGATGGTATCATCTTGCCTTCCCCATGTGTGCTCCTTGAGGGTGTCGCTGTGCTGCGGTCATCTGTGTTCCCTAGGGTGCCTCCCTTGGAGTCTGGGCCGTAGCAGACTTGCAGTCAGTGTTCATGGCCTAAATGAGAGGAAGGCCAACAGAGCCATTAAATCTGGAAAATGACAAGTGAGGGAAAGGAATTTTTATTGAAGGCATGTGAAAAAGAAATCTTTTTAGAAAAGTTGACCTGTTTCTCAACTGGAGTTGAATTTCAGCTCAGAAAAGCAGCTGTGTGCCCAGAGGGCTTTGGGATTTCGGTTTGTGACAGATGAATTGAATTTCTTTTTGTATGAATGTATTATCCTTTTGTGTTTTTATTAGACCTTTCTCCCAAATGGAATCGATTTTTCTATACAAGTCACACTTCCTTTTTGAGAAGTGTAACACTAATTGTATGGGATGGTCTCCCAAAAGATTACCTGCCAGGAACCAAACACACTGCCTCAGACTCACGGCCCCTGGTTTCTGCCTGTGCAGCTGCAGGGGAGAGATGCTCGCTCGAGCTGAAATCAGGACGCATGTCTGCATCTTCTCTTTCTTGACTCTGTTTCGTCTCTGAGCTGGCCTGCCTTCAACGTCTAGGAGCTTGGTGGGTGCAGACACATTACGGTATGGAGGAGGGATATGGTGTTGCAACAGCCAGGAGACTCGCCGAAGTCTCTGTTCTCTTCCTGCTCACTGCTCTGACTTTGTACAAGTCACATTTGTAGGGCTGTGCACAGTGGCTTACACCTGTAATCCCAGCACTTTGGGAGGCCGACCTGGGAGGATCTCTTGAGCCCAGAGTTCGGAGCCAGTCTGGGCAACATGGTGAAACCCCATCCCTACAAAAAATAAAAATTAAAAAATTAGCCAGGTGTGGTGGCTCATGCCTGTAATCCCAGCTACTGGAGAGGCTGAGGTGTGAGAATCACTTGAGCCCGGGAAGTAGAGGCTGCAGTGAAACATCATCACGCCACTGCACTCCAGCGTGGTCAGAGCAAGACCCTGTCTCAAAAAAAAGAAACCAAAACAAACAAACAGAAACTCATTTGTAATAGTGGTAGTAGTTAACTTTTGAAAGTTTGGAGAAAAGTTCCTAAATAACCTGTGACCATGGACAACTTACTTAGCCTTTCTATGCCTCAGTTTCCTCATCTATGAAAAATGAGAGAATATGGTACTGATCTTACCGGATTTCAATGAGAACTCAGCGAGATCAAACTCAGAGCCTGGCACCTTGTGAGTGCTCACTCAATGTTATTATTTCAACATTTTAGAGGAAAAGGAATGCTAATGGGTCATGATGGCTAAACATAGTCTATCACTGGCGTTACTTATGGTATTGGAAGGAACTTGAATTCTATATAGATAGTGTGATGGAGAAAGTATTTTGGGCATTGGCAGCATTTATTCAAAGGACAAAGGACGTGTCTGTCCTGTGTGGAGAGCCGTTTCCGCTTGTTTCTTTAAATGCTATGGGAAAAGCAGTGGACCCTGTGCTGTCTGCCGGACAGCTTCAGTCTCCAGGTATTGATTTGGCCAGTTGTCGCTCGCTGTCATCATGGCAGCAGCAGTTGAAGGAACAGCTTGTCTTGATTTGCATTTTTGGGTGTTTGTGCTATTTATAGACAATTAAGACATGGAAGCCTGTTTATGGCAAGCTGGCAAATTCAGCAAAAAATGGAAAAACCTGTTAGCACAGTTTGCACGTGTGCGGGCACAGAGCAGCCAAATAAACACACATGTTTTCCTGTATTTTAAAAACCCATTGGGGAAAAAAAAAAAAAAAAAGACATTAAACCATTGCCCAGATGGCTTATAGAGCTAGAGCTTTCTCGTTGAAGTACATGAGTATGGCTGTCAGACATCTGAAACCCAAAGTCATCTTAAAACATCACCATCATTTTGATGCTACCCCTACCCGCCGTGTTTTTCCATTTGTAAGGGACAAGGATCCAGGAAGGAAAGTATCAGCTTACAAAGGCTTTTGTTACAATTAATCGTTCATGTTCTTTCTTTTGGTATCTTATTCTCTGTTTACATTTTATTTTTATTTTTACTTTTTTTGAGACAGAGTCTTGCTCTGTCACCCAGGCTGGAGTGCAGTGGCGCGACCTCGGCTCGCTCCAACCTCTGCCTCCCAGGTTCAAGTGATTCTTGTGCCTCAGCTTCCTGAGTAACTGGGATTACAGGTGTGTGCCACCACGTCCAGCTAATCTTTATGTTTTTAGTAGAGACAGAGTTTCGCCGTATTGGTCAGGCTGATCTTGAACTCCTGAACTCAGGTGATCCACCTGCCTCAGTCTCCCAAACAGCTGAGATTAGAGGTGTGAGCCACCGCCCCCGGCCGCTGTTTCCGTTTTGTAACGCTAGCGTCACCCCAGTGTAGGGTGGTTGGGGTATTGTTCTTCCTGCTTCCTAGTGTATTTCCTCTACAGCATTGATCACTCTTGAACATGCTTTTTGGTTGTCTGTCTCTACCTACAAAACTATATGTTCCCTGGTATATCACCAGTGCCTGGCACGTAGATAGTCAGTCAATATTTGTTGAATGAATGAATGAATGAATGAGCTGAAAGAACCTTCTTCTTCTTTCTTCTGTCACTTCACACCAAATGCTTTTGGAAAATGCTATGTGAACGGGGATCGTAAGCAGCAGAGGTTACACACATTGCTTTGGGATAGCCCATCATCCTCTGATACTTGTCTGGAAGGATGTGGAGTACTTGAGTAGAAATGATACAAGACAACTTCTTCAGGAAATCAGCCAAGTGTCACAGCTTTTCACATAGGCGTGTGATGTTTGCGTATGTGTGTATGAAGAGCTGTCGTGGCCTAGAATCACGGGCCTTTAGATCCCTTGTACAGATAGAAAAGTAAAGGCCGAGGCCCAGGAGTGCTGCAGGCCACTGAGGTAGAGTCCCTGTCTGCCCTTCTCAGTGCCCGGTCACTTCTCACTGCACTCCCCTCTTTATTGCTAAAACCACTTTCCCTGACTCTGAATGTGTAACCACGAGGGAGAAAATGTACCCCAGGCTCACAGTTTGTGGAGAAAAAGCCCGGCAGCTGAAAATCATGTTCACAAAATTTGTACCTAGAAAAAGTGGCCATTTCTATAGTGTCTTTAAATTTCCTTGTTTCTCATACATTTTATAAACAAGACAGTAGATGGAGATTTGGGAACAGCAACTTTAGAACAAGGGGGAAAAAATCAAACCTAGAGCCTTCCAGTTTCAGTTTTCTTCTCAGTTTAGGGCTGAGGCACTTTAGCTTCCTGTCTAAGGGACCACTCAAATCTGATTAGAAGCCATTGTGGGCTGGTAATTATCCGTAATTTTAGGAAGACAGATGCAGCACCAACTCTGTTCTCTAATACCAGGCTTATTAATTTTATATTTGTATGGCAGGAGAAGCAGATGGGGAGGTGAGATAAGCGTTCAGATGCTTGGTCATTGATAGCTTTTTACTTCCACGTATTACATGGGGATTTGGGACCCGGGAGGCCTGCTGAGAACTGATGACTATCTGTCCCTTAACCAGCTGGGTTCTTTTTCATCCTGAGCTCAGGAAGATTGCTCCTACTGCAGCCAGGGAAGACAGGTGGTTGGCTGGTTAGAAATCAGGGCAGGTTATTTTCTCTACCTGCAGTTCCCTGTTGCAAAGCAGAGCTATCAAAAAGTTGTCTTCTCTATTGTATTTCAAATCTGGGTGTTTAAAAAATTGTGTAAGCAAATTCAGCATTTCTTTAATGGTAGTTATGTGTGTTCTTGATGCGAATGAGAGGTGCATTCCCTTGTAAAATCCCTGGCACTTTGTAGGAGGACGTGAGCCTTAGAACTGAAGTTGGTTTTCTAGATGATCATGTAGACATGATGCTGAGCACCAGACAAAGATGTTGATTGAAGCGATTTAAAAAAACTTTCTGAGTTCAGATTTTACACCAATATTTAGAAAATCAGCAAAGGAACTTGGAGGAATGTTCTCAGGCATCCAGTTCAGCCCCCTACCCACATTGTCATAAAATCCGAGTGTGTGTACAGGGAGGTGCATTCCTTTCTGTTCTCATCACAGAGCCTTCCCTGGCTCTGCACCTGCCTGTCATGTGCGTCCGTGTGAAGAGACCACCAAACAGGCTTTGTGTGAGCAATAAAGCATTTTAATCACCTGGGTGCAGGCGGGCTGAGTGCTAAAAGAGAGTCAGTGAAGGGAGATAAGGGTGGGGCCATTTTATAGGATTTGGGTAGGTAAAGGAAAATTACAGTCAAAGGGGGGTTGTTCTCTGGTTGGCAGGAGTGGGGGTCACAAGGTGCTCAGTGTGGGAGCTTTTTGAGCCAGGATGAGCCAGGAAAAGGAATTTCACAAGATAATGTCATCACTTAAGGCAAGAACCGGCCATTTTCACTTCTTTTGTGGTGGAATGTCATCAGTTAAGGTGGGACAGGGCATTTGCACTTCTTGTGTGATTCTTCAGTTACTTCAGGCCATCTGGGCATATACGTGCAAGTCACAGGGGATGCGATGGCTTGGCTTGGGCTCAGAAGCCTGACATTGCCCTCTTCCCTACCTTCCCTAGCTTTTCCCTCCTGTGCGGTTCTCTCACAAAGTGAATGGCCTCAGCCACAGCTTCTCTGCAGCTGCATCAGACTGTGGCGACAGGAGTGGTGGCTGCTGCAGGGCCTGCTCTCCCCACGGAGCTCAGTCTTGCTTGCCGCTACAACCTGGTCACCATTTTGCCCCGAAAGTATGTAATTCTACAGAATGAGAGCCCACATGCTGGGGATGGAGGCGTCTTTATCACGGTGCTCTGCATATTTCAATCTTGGGTGGAAAGTGTGGAAAAGTATGTGATACCTGTGGTTGGATGTCAGAAGGACGTTGTGAACTTGATGTGGACTGAGGATATTAAGGTGCAACAGGTACCCCGGCTTCATTAAATGAGACTTCCCTATCTCCTTGCCAGGCACGCGCAGGTGTATGGCCACGTCTTATGTGTTATTCTTATCTAGAGTGCGCCTTGTCGTCATGCTTAAAATTACATGATGATATTCTGCCTCATAGAGTAGGTCCCAAACAGCATTCAACACAGAAATGTACTCTTGCTATTACACATAGAAAGTGCTTTCATATACCAAGTGGGAGAGCAGTCCTAAAATCTGGGCTGGAATCGCAGAAGGAAGGCATTGGAAAGCAACAGATTCCCTAGTCCAAAGCTGATTTTTGATGAACCTAGAAACAGGACCAAGAGAAGTGAATTTGCCTAAGGCCCTGACAGTGTCTCACGGTAGCATCTGAACCTAGCAGTTTCTTGACCTATTTCTTTAAATGATTAGTCATGCTTCCTCTGATTCCTATATAAACATTCATTTATATAATGTTCATTCTTCATTCATTCTTTTATATTCATTTATATAATGTTCCTCATTCATTCTTTTGTTTCAGTGAATTATTGCAGTGCTACCACGAAACAGTATTTGAGTCAAAATGTGGCAGTGTTGATCCCTTCCCAAGGATTTTAGTTGCACAGTTTTTCAAAGTTGTGCTTACAGTTTCTTGTTGGTTGCAAGGTGTCCTTTCAGAAGCCAATTGTGTGGTGTATTTACGTTGATTGTTGGAGGTAGTTTGGTTAGAACCTACTTCGAGTGGCTGGCATGGGCCTGGGGGACAGTGACAGCTGCCTGCTTCATGGGCAGAGATGAAGTAATTGCTTCCTGGGAAGTACCATCCTCCTGGCCACACTCTCCAGCCCATTTCGTTTGTGTTGGTTTCCTTGGCATCTGCACGTTTCTGGCTTCATGTGAGTCTCATTGATTTTAGCGTATGACTTCAGGCTGTGGGGAAGAATGGCCATTTTAGCACAGAGATGCACACAAAGGAACAACTGGCTAAATGTGAGTGAAGACATTTTTGGGGGGATTTCATTTCTTTTATTTTGTAACAGGCAGTCTGGGAAGCAGTCTGGACACGTGGCCTGCGCTGTCACAGTTCCTCCTTGCAGGATCGCAGATGTTTGGAGATTGTAGTGATAACTGTTATCATTGAGAATGTCATTCTCGCAGGCTCTAATAAGTCAGGATGTATTCAGTGTTAATTTGTTAAAGACAACTGTATTTCTAGCCAAATCCATGTTAGACGTTTCTCCTGGCAGTGTTGCGGGGGGGGGGGGGGGGTATTCCCGTGACTTAGTCTTAGGGAAGCACACGCCTTTGAATACTGCTGAAGCTGTGAGTACCCAAAGCGCACCGGAGTACTTTTGCCATATGGGGTGTTAGTCACTGATACACGTCTCAGTCAGACCTGATGGATTCTTGACCCCTTCCTTTTTTAATTTTTTAATTTTTAATTTTAATTTTTGTTTTTTAAGAGCACAACCCCTCAGGTGGCCACCATGAATCTCTGGTGTTTTCAGTTGGCTGCAGCCTATTTGCCATCTCTGGTTCAAACATATTCGAAGCCTGATGATGCTTCCCTCTGTTGTTCTTCTGCTGTGTGACCCCCGCGCCCACAGGGTTCAAGACTGTCAGAGCTGGGGGCCACCTTCACAACTACCAGGGTTTCCGGAACCTCCTTCATCTAGCCCTGGGGATGGAAGAGATGTCATCAGAGGTGAAGGCTTATTAGGTTTACATGCCATTGATAACGAATGAGGAGGTTTTCTTTTATATAAGGGGAGCTTCTTAGAACGTGCTTTACTAGGGTAAAGAAGCTTTTGAGGTTTGCTTTCTGTGGAAAGATATTTTGTGATCCTGCCCTTGCTTTCAACAAAAATATAATTTCCATACCAGTGCATGTTGTATTACTGAGCACTGGCTGACAAATGGTTCTTAACTCGTCATTCACTCAGCCACTGTTTCTTGAATGGCATATGTGTGCCAGCTGTAGTAGGAACTCGCTAGGCTCTAGGACTAACCCTTATGAAATGGGGTCCTAGGGGAAGCAAATGCATATACGTATAAATGTTTGAGGGGATATCAGAGGGGGTGCCTATAGGTGCAAAACTTCATTCATTCATTGCCCCATCTAGGAGGTTTTGTGTCTTAGCAGCATGTTCCATAGCAACACATCCCTTGATCAAAATATTCATCATATTATTTTGAAATTCTCTGCTTAGGTATGTGTTTTTCCGACTAAGTTTAAAACTGGTTAAGGACAGGCTATGGGGTATGTATTATATATATTTACACACACACATATATTTATATATATACACATTACCATTGTAAATTTACAATATATATTTATATATATATACACACATATATATTTCTCCCTCTTTGTATATACACACACACCACACACATATATGTACACACACACATATATATGAAATTCTACTGCCAAGTACAGAAAGTGAAAACTAGGCAAGGGTTCTTTTAGTGTTCATGAAAAAATAGATGTGTTAGTTGAGAGCGTCCTTCAGTTACCAGGGGAAAGACAGGATGGGTTCACAAAGGGAGACAGTGTTTTGTTTTTGTTTTTTCTTTGTTTAACTCTTGAATTCAAAATAATCCAGACTTACGGAAAAGTTGCAAAAATAGTACAGAGAATTCCCATATACTCTTCCCTCAGATTCCCCAAACATTTCACCCCATTTCTACTTTCTCTTTCTTTCTCTGTGGATATAATTTTTTTTTTTTTTCTGAAATGTTTGAGAGTGGAAGGTAGAATGCAGGGCAGGGTGAAAGGTGGAAGGAGACAGGTAGGTTGGGAGGCTTTTTTTTTTTTTTTTAAACCTTCAGAGATGGAGTTTCGCTCTTGTCCCCCAGGCTGGAGTGCAATGGCACGATCTCGGCTCACTGTAACCTCTGCCTTCTGAGTTCAAGTGATTTTCCTGCTTCAGCCTCCCGAATAGCTGGGATTACAGGCACCCACCACCATGCTTGGCTAATTTTTTGTATTTTTAGTAGAGGGGTTTCACCATGTTGGCCAGGCTGGTCTTGAACTCCTGACCTCTGATGATCCACCCACCTTGGCCTACCAAAGTACTGGGATTACAAGCATAAGCCACTGTGCCTGGTGATTGGGAGGCTTTTGCAGTAACCCAGAGAGCTATGATGAGGGCTGGACCTGGTTGGAAATGATGAGAAAGGTGAGAAGTGGTTAGGTCTGGCATAGAGTTTGAAAGGAGAGTTTAAATGGGTTAGATGACAAGAGAGAGACATGGCTCTGAAGGCATAGTAGCCCTTGCCCTGCTGGGCCGGACGAGACAGGCAGCCTAGGGCTACTACCACACCCTGCGGGCAGCTCAGGACCTGGGCCAGCGGAGGAACCAGGCAGTGGTGCTGGCCAACTTCGGGACCCTGTGCCTGCACGCGGGTGCCAGCAGCATGGCCCAGCACTACCTCCTGGAGGCCGTGCGGCTGTTATCGAGGCTGCCCTGCAGGGAGTGTGGCCGGGACTTCACCTATGTGCTCCTGTGGCTGGGCCACCTCTGCACCCGTCAGGGCCCGGAAAAGCAGGGCAAGGGCTACTATGAGTGGGCCCTTCTGGTCGCTGTGGAGATGGGCCATGTGGAGAGTGAGTGCCCCGGTTCCTCCTGTATGCCTTCCGGGGCCACTCGGGTCAGGGCACACCTGGGGTTTGTGATTCAGAAACAAGTGGTGGTTTTTCCACCATTGAAAGTGCTGAGTCATGGCCAGCAGCAGATGTTGGCAAGCGCCCTGGAGACAGGCGGTTCCCACACAGGGCCAGGCCCTCTGCCCTACTGGGGCAGCCAGCTCTTCCCAGTTTGCCCCGGGACCATGCTGCCTTGAGCACGGAACGTCCTGCGTGCTGGGAATCCCTAGCCATAACCCTGGGATCAAGGCAGGCTCTGCTGAGCTGGGACTTGGGGCCCCTCCATGAGCCAGGCTGTGAACGCCGGTTCTTGTGCCTGTGTTATCTGCTTGGTATGTTGGCAGCCTGCGCACCTGTCATCCCACTTCACAGAGGACACGGGGCGGGTGATTGCCTAAAGCCGCAGAGCAGTTCATGCAAAAGCAGCTTGTTGTGCACTGTGTGTGTCAGGCCCCACCCACAAATGGGGCTTGTGGGGTCCTCGGGTGGCAGGGACTGAGCGTGGGAATGTGAGCTTTAGGCCAGAGAAGCCACAAAAGGGTGAGTGGCGTGATGGCGGGCCAGCACTTGGCCCCGGGTTAGGGAAGCCTCTTTAGTCTGGGACCAGAGGGTTGAGAGGATTTAGTCAAGTAATAGGTGGTGGGGGAGGGCCTGGTGGTGTAGCCTGTGTGAAGGACCAGGGATAAGCTAGTGGGGGTGAGTGGTGGTGAGTGAGTGGGGGTAAGTGAGCGGGGGTGAGTGAGTGGGGGTGAGTGAGCGGAGGTGTGATGGGGGTGAGTGAGTGGGAGTGTGAGCGGGGATGAGTGCGGTGTGAGCAGGGGTGAGCGAGTGGGGGTGAATGAGCGGGGATGAAGGGGGTGTGAGCGGGGAAGAGTGAGTGGGGGTGATTGGGGTGAGTGAGTGGGGGTGATTGAGTGGGAGTGATTGAGTGGGGGTGAGTGAACGGGAGAGTGAGCGGGGATGAGTGAAAGGGTGAGTGAGCAGAGGTGTGATGGGGGTGAGTGAGCAGGAGTGTGAGCGGGGATAAGTGGGTTGTGGTGGTGTGAGTGGGGGTGAGCAGGAGTGTGAGTGGAGATGAGTGAGTGGGGGTGAGTGATTGGAGGTGTGATGGGGGTGAGTGAGTGGGAGTGTGAGCGGGGATGACTGAGTAGGGGTGAGTGAGCGGAGGTGTGATTGGGGTGAGTGAGCGGAAGTGTGAGCGGGGATAAGTGGGGTGTGAGCGGGGGTGAGTGAGCAGGGCTTATGCAGGGAGGTGCAGAGTTAGGAGTGGGTGGATTGGGTGCTGGATGGTGAGAAGCTCTTCTGGAGAGCTAAGCAGGGCCTGGGGCCTCAGGCTGTGGCTTGGCCTTTTCCCCAAGAGCACTGGGGAGCCATGGAGTGCTATCGAACAGTCACTGCAGACTGAGCAGTGAATGGATAGTAGGTGGGCAGGGCTGTCTGAAATCTAGGCCGCAGAGGATAGATGAGGAAGTTGAGTCCAGGGAAATGGCCGAGACAAGGGATACTGTTGTGGGTCCCCTCTGCCTTGCAGCGCTTTGTCATGGCATAGTGAGACCACTCAGAGGTGCCTCCTGTGGCCTGGACCAGAGCCCCAGGGGCTGTGGCCAAATCTGCCCATTTCCCAGCACAGGCCTGGCACCCACTCCTGGCCCTAGGAGGGATGAGATTTTGGGAAGGACCGTGTGAAGGGGCCCCGGTCCCACACATCTGCCCAAGGAGGGGTGGGGGGTTCAGACCCAGGCTTCTTCCCCAGGGGCATTCCCTGACTGGAAGGAGACCCTCCAGGAATCCAGCGCCCCAACCCCCACTGCAGCCTCCCGTGGCTCCTGGCACAATAGCCTGTGGCACCTCCTCCTGTGAGGCCCTCCCCAGGGTGCTGGGGGATTCAGACTTGGAAATGCAGGCCAGGGAACGGGGATCATGCTTTCCTATCTCCCCACCCTGCGCTGAACGGTCGAGGAGACCGAGGGCGGGGCTGCTACCCCACATGCTTACTTGGGGTCATTTTTGAGTCACTTTTGGTAGTTTGTGTCTTTCTAGGAGCTTGGCTGTTGTGTCTAGATGGTCTGATTTGTTGGTCTACAGTTGTTCGTAGTGTTTTCATGGAATCCTTTTATTTCTGTCAGGTCGGCAATAATGTTTCCTCTTTCATTTCTGATTTTAGAAACTTGGGTTTTTAATTTTTTATTTATTTCTTTTTATTAGAGATGGGGTCTCATCATGTTCCCCCAGGCTGGTCTTGAATGCTGGCCTCAGCGATCCTTCCACCTCGGCCTCACAAAGCGCTGGGATGACAGGCGTGAGCCATGGGGCTCAGTCTCTGATTTTAGTCATTTGTGTCCATCTTTCTTTTCTTGGTCAGTCTGGTGAAAGATTTGTCAATTTTGTTATTATTTTCAAAAAACCCACTTTTGGTTCTGTTGATTATCTCTTTTGTTTTTCCATTCTCTGTATTTTTACTTCCCATTTCCACTCTCATGTTTATTATTTTCTTCCTTTTATTTGCTTTGGGTTTAGTTCATTATTTTTCTAGTTTCTCAAGGTGGAAGGTTAGGTTTTTGATTTGAGATTTTTCTTCTTTCTTTGAATGTAGACATTTACAGTTATAAATTTCCCTTTCAGCACTGCCTTAGCTGCATCTTGGAATTTTTGATACACTGTGCTATTTTTTTTTTTTTTTAAGACAGAGTTTTGCTCTATTGCCCAGGGTATGGTGAAGTGGTGCAATCTTGGCTCACTGCAACTTCTACCCAGGTTCAAGCCACTCTCATGCCTCAGCCTCCCGAGTAGCTGGGATTACAGTCATGCACCACCCCACCCGGCTAATTTTTATATTTTATTTTTTTATAGAGATGGGATTTCACCATGTTTCCCAGGCTGATCTCAAACTCCTGGACTCAAGCGATCCTCCCACCTCGGCCTCCCACAGTGCTGGGATGACAGGCGTGACCCACCGCGCTGGCCCGGGCTGTGCATTTGTTTGCATTCTTCTCAAATTAGTTTTCAGTTTCCCTGATGGTCTCTTTGACTCACTGGTTGTTTAGGAGTGTGTAATTTCCACATATTTTTGAATTTCCCACATTTCCTTCACTGTTGATTTCCAGTTTTGTGCCAGTACAGCTGAAGAACACCTCTGCTTCGGTCTCAGTCCTTCTCCATTCACTGCGGCTCATTTTGTGGCCTGGCACATGGTCTGTCATGGGAAATGTCCCCTGGGTGCTCGAGAGGACTGTGTATTCAGCTGTTGTTGGGTGGCGTGTGTAACAGATGTCCATTCAGCGTACCTGGTTTCCTGTGTTAATCTCCGGAATGTTTCTGGCACTAGAAAATCAGAAACTTTCCATCGTTCCCAGCGCCCTGGCTTTGGGAGAGGCCAGTGAGCCTGTGGCTTGGGAGCCTGGTTGCATGAAAGAAGCATGTGTGGGAACGCCAGGGCCTGGCTTTGAACCCCATTCCGCCAACATGATGCCGTGTGTGGCAGACATGACGCTTGGCTTTGCTCTCTCAGGGTTCCATGTGCGACAGGGTCTACTTGTGCCCCTGGCCTCATCAGCTTAGGCTGAAGGCGGCCCTGGTCCTGGCCAGAGGGGCTTTGTGAAGCAGAAATAGATGGCCTGGTGCAGGGGCCGAGCCTGGCCAGGACCTCGGCCCTGGGAGTTGTAAAGAAGGCCGGACTCTACCGTGAGCCTCTGCACCAAGGTGTGCCCATGTGACTGTGTGCTCGGCGTCTGCCCTGGCACGGGTGCATGGCCTGTCTGCGCTCAGTCTCCCCGCCTATGGGGCCCAGGCTCACAGAGGTGTGAAAGAGGCAAGCACAGCGCAGGGGCCTCCGAGCCCAGCCAGCCTGGCTTTGATGCTGGGAGACTAACGTCTTCCATTTTGTCTTCTGCCCAGGCCAGTTGCGGGCCGTTCACCAGCTGTGCTACTTCTATAGCAGCGTCATGCCCAGCGAGGCCCAGTGTGTCATCTACCATGAGCTCCAGCTCTCCCTGGCCCGCAAGGTGGCCGGCAAGGTGCTGGAGGGGCAGCTCCTGGAGACCATCAGTCAACTCTACCTGTCCCTGGGCAACAAGTGGTAAGGGCTGGCTTTGCAGTGGTGGAGGTGGGAGCGGGCAGGGCCGGTAGGGGTGCACAGGGAAGCTGGCCCAGGACCCCAGCAGCCCCTCTCCTTTTGATCATTCGGTTCCTTGGCATCAGATGTTTTGAGCTGGTGGGCCTGGGGTCGTCCCAGGGCTGCTGCTGGCCCGTGAGTCCCAGCTTGAGCGTCCCTTGTTGGGTCAAAGGTCATCTCAACCCCAGCAGAGGCAGTACGTGCACTCTGGGCTGTTCTTCCTACTATGGTGGCTTTTGTCCTCTGACCTCTGCCTGCCCGAATCTTCACTCCTGGCCTTCATCTGTCCCGTTAAATGTGACCACACCAGCCACCTGTGGCTTCGCTCCCACAGAAGACAGAGCCAGTTGTGTCACCTGCTTCCCTGGGACAGGGTTTCAAGGTCTCACGTCCCATATGTGGCCTACTCGGCTTCCCCCAAGCATCCTGACCTGGTGGGGTAACCATGGCCCTGGCCACCCCACCCACAGGGCCCAGTGACATTGCTGCAGTCACACCCCCTCGAGTGTCAGACTTACTGAGAGAGCAGGGAAGGAGCCAGATTCCATGGGGACCCGGGAGACTGCCTCCAGTCTTGGTCTCAGGTTCACAGAAGGAAAATGGGCCAGTGTGCTAGAGCCATGCTTCTCAAAGTGTAGTCCCTGGACCAGTAGAACAGCATCCATGTCACCTAGGAGCTTGTGGCAAGTGGGAGTTCTATGGCCTGCCCCAGGCCTGTGGAGCCGGAAGCTCTGTGGGCAGGGCCAGCAAGCTATAAGGACTGGCCTCCAGGTGACTGTGATGCCTGCACACCTTGAGAACCATCGGCCCAGATAGCCCCTGAACACTAACGGTTCCTGGTGCGTCTGGAGAAGACACAGGCCATGTCTGGGAGGCAGGGGAGATGGACTAGCACACTCCTCCTGCCACAGGGTAGCATGATGCTCGATTCCCTCTGAAGGATGTCCTTCATCTTTTCCATGCCGTGTGTGTTCACCCTGGCCCTCCCAGCAGCCTGGGAAGAGCAGAACACTGCACACACAAGAGGGCCGTTCCCAGTCCTCACATTCCAGATTCATCTGTCACCAGACCCACGGGAGGAGGCAGACTGGTTCCAGGAGGATGAGAGCCCTTGTTCTGATACCTGTGTCTGATTCCAGGGCCTGCAGATCCACTCTGGACTACACCAAGGGAAGTCTGGGGATTTTCATTGACCTTCAGAAGGAAGAGAAGGAGGCGCATGCCTGGCTGCAAGCAGGGAAGATCTATTACATCCTGCGGCAGAGCGAGCTGGTGGACCTGTACATCCAGGTGAGTGGCAAGGGATGCAGGAGGACCCCTGTGCTCTTCACTCTCCATCCCCCCATCCATTCATCCTTCCATCATCTATTTACCTGCTCATCCTTCCATCCATCCATCCATCATCCATCCATCCATCCATCCATCCTTACATCCTTACATCATCCATCCATTCACCTGTTCGTCTTTCCAAGCATCCATCCATCTATCCATCCATCATCCATCCCTCCATTCATCCATCCATCTATCATCCATCCATCCTTTTATCATCCATCCATTCACCTGTCCATCCACCCATTCACCTATTCGTCATCCATTCACCTGTTCGTCCATCCATCCATCCTTCCATCTATCTTTCCATCATCCATCCAACTGTTCATCCTTCTATCCATCCATCCATCCATCCATCATTCTTCTGTTCACCTCTTCATCCATCCATTCACCTGTTCTTCCATCCTTCCATCCATCTTTCCATCCATCTTTCCATTATCCATCCAACCATCTTCCATCCATCCATGATCCGTCCATTCACCTATCCATCCATCCCTCCATCCATTCTTCCATCCTTCCATCATCCATTCACCTGTTCATTCTTCCATCCTTCCATCCATCTTTCCATCCATCTTTCCATTATCCATCCAACCATCTTCCATCCATCCATGATCCGTCCATTCACCTATCCATCCATCCCTCCATCCATTCTTCCATCCTTCCATCATCCATTCACCTGTTCATTCTTCCATCCATCCATTCATCCATCATCCATCCATCCATCTATCATCCATCCATCCTTCCATCATTCATCCACTCGCCTGCTCATCCTTCCATCCATCCATCCATCCATCCTTCCTTCATTCTAGCATCCATCCATTCACCTGTTCATCCTTCCATTCACCTTTTCATCCTTCCATTCACCTGTTCATCCTTCCATTCATCCATCCATCCATCCATCCATCTATCCATCCATCCATCATTCATTCATCCATTCTTTTATCATCCCTTCATTCAGCCACCATCCATCCACCTGTTCGTCCATTCATCCATCCATCCTTCCATCATCCATCATTCATCCATCCATCCATTTATCCATTCATTGATATATCCATCCATCCATCTGTCATCCATCTATCCTTCTATCATCCATCCACTCACCTCCTGTTCATCCTTCCATCCATCCATTTAACCATTCATTCATCCTTCCATCCTTCCATCATCCATCCATCTTTCCGTCATCCATCCTTCCATCATCCATCCACTCATCTGTTCATCCTTCCATCCATCCATCCATCATCCATCCATCCATCCATTTATCCATTCATCCATCCATCATCCATCCAGCCATCATCCATCCATCTGTCCATTCATCCATCCATCCTTTTATCATCCATCCTTTTATCATCCATCCATTTATCATCCATCCATTCATCATCCATCCATTCACCCGTCTATCCATCCATTCACCTGTTGATCCATCGATCCGTCCATTCATCCTTCCATCAACCATCCATTCACCTGTTCATCCTTCCATCCTTCCATCCATCGACCTGTTCATCTTTTCATCCATCCACCTGTTCATCCTTCCATCCGTCCAACTGTTCATCCTTCCATCCATCCACCTGTTCATCCTTCCATCCATCCACCATTCATCCATCCGTCATTCATCCATCCATCACACTCAACTCCTGTTCATCCTTCCATCCATCCATCATTCATCCATCTATCCATTTATCCATTCATCCATCCATCCTTCCATCATCCATCCATTCATCTGTTCATCCTTCCATCCATCCATCATCCATCCATCCATCCATCCATCCATCCATCATCCATCCATCCATCATCCTTCTATCTGTCCATTCATCCATCTGTCCATCTATCTGTCCATTCATCCATCCATCATTCTTCCATCCTTTTATCCATCCATTCACCCGTGTATCCATCCATTCACCTGTTCATCCATCCATCGGTCCATTCATCCTTCCATCATCCATCCATTCACCTGTGTATCCTTCCATCCATCCATCATCCATCCACATATCCATTTATCCATTCATCCATCCATCCATCATCCAACCATGCTTCCATTATCCATCCATGCTTCCATCATCCATCCATCCACCTGTTCGTCCTTCCATCCATCCATCATCCATCCACCCATTCATTCATCCATCCATCCATCATACATCCATCCACCCACTAATCTACCCATTAATCCATCCCTCCATTTATCTATCTGTCCATTGGTTTATCCATACATTCGTCTATCCACCATCTAGCCATCAATATGCACATACATCATCTACCCTCCACCCATCCATGCATTATCTACCCACCCATACATACATGCAGACATACACACATCATTCCACCCACCCACCCATCCATCCATCCATCCATCCACCCACCCGTCCGTCCATCCATCCATTCATCTGTCCGTCCGTCCGTCCGTCCATCCATCCATCCATCCATCCATCCATCCATCCATCCATCCATCCCAGCATTAATCTATCCACACACCCATCCATCCATCCATCCATCCATGTGTCTACATCTCCTCATCCATTCATTCATCCATCCATCCACTCATTCCTAAGCCACTGCTGAGCACCTGTTGTGTGCCTTTTCCCTCCCTCCAACTGGTTCCTGCACATCCTCCCCCAGTGGCCAGCATCTTCTCCCTGAGGGCAGAGGCGCGGCCCCTCACAGTGCCCAGCACCTGCTGGTATACAGCACATGCTCAAATAATGTGACCACTCAGTTAACACACAGAAGAACTTGCTCCAAGCGACACGTGGCACATCTCCTTACAAAATGAATCTATCATAGTGGCTGTTTTCAGAGGCTTTCCCAAACACAGTGTGATCTGGAACAAATTGTGAAGCCCACGAGCCTGGTGAAGCTTTCGTGATTGAGCACCTGCTATATACCTCCATGAGATGAGGAGAGGGATCAAGAGCTCATGGCCAAGATGGGACCAGGCCCACCCACAAACACTATTGGTGTGGCAGGGATGTGGCAACACAGAAAGGAGCCAGGGGATGGGCTCCCAGCAGTCTGGGGGCCACGGAGACTGGTTTGAGTGCAGGGGAAGTGGGCTAGGGCTAGCCCTGGTGGTAGGATTCACAGGTGTCGGGCTCCTGGGCTGCAGCTGCTCAGTCACCTCCTGGCACTCAGGTGCATCAGTTCATTGTCCTCATGCCAGTGGTGGGGGCATCCCTAATGCACAGAGCCTGAAAAACGCTCAGGTGTACCTGTAGTGTGTGAGAGGAAGGAGGCTGGCAAAGGTGGGCGTGGCCACCTCGCCAGGTGTGGGTCTTGAGGGAACTTCTGTCTCCTTTCAGGTGGCACAGAATGTGGTCCTGTACACAGGCGACCCCAGCCTGAGGCTGGAGCTGTTTGAGGCAGCTGGAGACATCTTCTTCAATGGGGCCTGGGAGCGGGAGAAAGCCGTGTCCTTCTACCGGGTGAGCTGGCCTGTGGGCTGATGTGGGTGGGCCTCAGGGGAGCACCTGGAGGGCTGAGGCACAGGTGTGGCAGGGCAGAGGCCTCCCACCTGGAGGCAGGGCCACCCATGCACCTGCTCAGTTTCCAAGTGGTCTCACCGGGAATGATATTGACCATGCCCCTGCCCGGGACAAACGTTTGGGGCCTGGATGTGACAATGGCTCTACCCTTGTACCTGATGATCTCAAGCAACCATGAGCGGGAAGTCCTGTCCCCATCTTCCAGATGAGGAAACTGAGGCTCAGAGAGGCACAGGGACGTGTCAAAGGACACACAGCATGTCAGTGGGAGGCCCAGGTCTGCTTGCACCCCGAAGTGGGTCAGCTTCTCCCTTCCTCTGAGCTCACGGTGTGGCTCAGCCCTGGGCACAGATAAATGCGGTGTTTTTAGAGCAGAGAGGAGTGCTGGCTCCCCCCAGCCAGACCCCCTGGTGCCCAGGTGGGAAAGGCTGGTCTGAGGCTGCTGGGTGTAGCTGGATGGGCCTCAGGTGACTCTTCAGCCCCCAACTTAGGTGTCTGAACTGTGTGTTATCCCAGAGCACAGAGCTCTGTGGAGGTGCAGGGGTAGCTGGGGTGTGGGAAGCTCCAAGCACATGTTTGAGCTCTGAGGAGGGCGCTGGGCAAGGTGGGTGCTGCGGGAAACCTGACCCCACCTGCCTGTGTGGTAGGACCGGGTCCTGGCCCTGGCAGTGACTACGGGCAACTGCAAGGCGGAGCTGCAGCTACAGCTGTGCAAAAAGCTGGTGGCACTCCTGGCCACACTGGAGAAGCCCCAGGACGGCTTGGAGTTTGCCTACATGGCCCTAGCACTCAGCATCACTCTGGGTAAGTCCCCTGAGCCCCCACCCTGCCAGGACCCACACTTTGCCAGAGCCCAGCCTCCAGGTCTGCAGGGCAGGAGCTGAAACAGCTGCTGGATTTTCCTGGTCTCCTGTCCAGGCAGGCAGATCTGCCCAACTGGCTTCCCTGTCTGGCTGTGGGGCACGGCCCGAGGTCTCTCAGGCAGTGTAGAGCTCCCTGCCTGACTGAGCTCTGCTTCCTCTGCCTGTTCCCGCTGCTGACCACAAGGGCCGCCCAGTGTGCCCTCTGCCTTCCAGACATGCCAGGCATCTCGTTGGTCCCTGTATGTGCCAGGCTGAGTGACACATTCCCTTTATCTTGTGCCCTTCCCAACCTCATCAACCACATGGCTCTCTGGCTGATAAAATCCCAGTTCCCCTTCCAGCAGTCTGCCCCTTAAGGCCGGGCATCCCCTGGTGCTGTGCCAGGGTCATCTGTCCCCCTCCAGAGACAGGGAACCCTAGGCAGGCCGCATGCCCCAGCACCTTGTGCCCCGTGGCCCAGTACACAGTAGGTGTGCAGCTGACTCCCCAAAGTAGGGGGCTCTGATTGTGACACACGCAGGAGGAGTCGGATGTCACGTCTGTGGGTTGCCTGGAGCCGGGGTGCCCGGGAGCACCTGGACTGCATGGCTTTTGGGCTCCCCTGGTTAAAACCAGTGAGCAAAGGCAGGTGGCTATGTGTAGGCACAGAGCTGGGCCATCCAAGTCCGACTTTGCCAAAGCCTCACAGTAGACAGGGGCAGGCCTTATTAGTTCTGCTTTGCAGATGGGAAAGTGAGTCTGGGGACCTGGAAGGGACTGGCCAGAGCTGCCCAGGCGACCGCAGGTGCCTGCAGGCAAGCCAGGTGCTGCCCGGGGTCTTCATACCTGCTGCTGAGGGGCCTGTGCCCTCCCTGCCCCAGGGAGCCGCGTCCTTACACCTGCCCCTTTGGCCTGCACCCCAGGAGACCGTCTGAACGAGCACGTGGCCTACCACTGGCTGGCCGCCCTGCACCATCAGCTGGGCCAGGGCAAGCTGGCGGAGCACTTCTACCTCAAGGCCCTGGAGTTCTTCTACCTCGCCACTGGAGTTCGACGAGGAGACCCTCTACTACGTGAAGGTGTACCTGGTGCTCGGTGACATCATCTTCTACGACCTGAAGGTGGGTGGGGAGGGGCAGGGCTCGGGGTGTTCCCGGCCCCCTTGGAGTGGGATCTCTACCCAGACCCAGAGGCCTGGGTTCCAGCCTTCCTTAGGAATGGCCCAGTGGCCTCCCTGGAGCTCTGCACGTGGCTGGAGGAACCGGCAATGTTGGCAGATACAACCCAGCTCCCAAGCTGGCCAGGCCCCACCCTCAAGAACTCAGTCTCAGCCAGGGAGGCTGACACATGAGTGGGCAATGGTGGCCTCTGGGTAAAGAAGGGGGATTGTAGTCAGGGGGACCCTCCTGGAGGAAGTGACACCAAAACTGAGTCTTGACAGTCAAGTGTCAAGTTGCATTTAACAAAGAAAACAGGGTCGGGAGAAGGACATTTCGGAAGATGGCATCATCCTCACATTGAATCCACGTTGCAAGATCCAACCCAAATCGTGGCGCCTCCTCTAGGAAGCCTGCCCAGGGTGCCAGCCTGCACTGAGCAACTCCTTCCTGGAGTCCCGAGATACCTTGAATCTTCACATCACCCAGGAAGGGTGGGGTGGGACCAGTGTCTAACCATCGGGTTCACAGACAGGGAAACCCTAGCTCAGGGCAGGTACAGTGGGGCAGGGCCTCAACCAGCCAGGCTGAGGCCTTGCTGGGTCGAGTCTGTCTGGAGCGGAGGTGCTGTGCTCCCTCTGCCCCCAGCCCTGCCCGGGTGGAGAGCTGGGAGTGTCAGACTCAGACCTGGGGTGTCTCCACCCCTCTGCCCAGCAGGCACCGCCCCTCCTCAGCATCACACCGGCACCGCATCAGTGCTCCTTATGGGCTGAGGGGCCAGGGCACTCCAGTCCAGGGGCCGAGATCTTGGGGTCCTTAGAACAACATGAGGAGCTGGGGCAGCCCTACGACCTCGCCCCGTATCGTATCCCCCACCGCAGGCCTGGGGCTGCCCGGGAGGCCCCCGCCCAGTGCTGGCGACACCTGGTGGTCAGAAGTGGTCCCTGTGGCCTCCCAAGTCCCAGCCAGACAGGGAGGTGCCAAGTGTCAGACTCAGGGACGCTGCTCACCACTCAGGGGCTCGCCTGGGACCCAGGGGGCGGGCCTCCCAGAAGAGGCCTTTATCTCTCTTGGTCAAGCCTGCCGCCCACTCCGCCTGCCCAGGAGGAAGGAAAGGGCCAAGTAGTACCTGAGAGGCCAAAGTCCACAGTTGGGGTTGAGGGGCAGAGGCCTCCTTCACCTCCTTCCCATGCACAGCCCTCTGGGCGTCATCGTGACTATGCTGTCAGCGCAGGCCAGCTTCCCACAGGGAGGCCCCTTGGAATTCCCCAAGGGCGGCTGTCTTTCCAAGGCTACACCCTCCTCCTTGTAGAGGAGGCTCTGGACCCAGGGCCCAGAGGAGTAGGAGAAAACGCCGGGCTGCATGGGGCCTGGAAGGCTGGCAGAGAGGCAGGGGTAAATGGGCATCTTTGCCGATTGCCTCTAAAATGGGGTCCCCTTTAGTGTACACGTGAGAGGGAGCCCTGGAATAGGGAGGATTAGGTGTGTCCTGGCTCAGCCTGCCACTCACTAGCTGTTGCACTCACTACAGGCACATGGAAATGCACACGGGCACAGGCACATGCACACACAGCACGCGCACACACAGGTGCACACACGCACACACAGACATGCACACAGGCACACACAGGGACACGCACACACAGGCACACAAACACGCACAGGCACACGCACAGGCACACGCAGAGACATATGCATTGGCTGGCTCCTTCCTGTTTAGTTGGGATGCCCCCACCCCTTCAGGAAACCTTTGCCTTCCACCCCCGGCTGAGTCTGGGGCCTCCTGGGCCCCCCACAGGCTCCTGGGCTTCCCTCTGCCATAGCCTGGGCCACCCTGTGTGGTCAGTGTTTACTCCCAGGTCTCTCAGACTGGGAGCAAGTTCGTTAGGCTCAGCCACTCACCCAGCACAGAGTCCAGTGTTCGGCTGGGCCGGGGGCATTGGATGAGCAGTGGCGGTGACTCGGGGCCTTCTCACGCCCCTGCTCCATGTGTGGGGCGGGGCAGTGAGGGAATGGACTGCTGCATCTTGGACTTTGTCCTTGACCCTGGGAGCCATCTTGAGATGGTAAAGAGGGACAGGCCAGGCATGGGTCTTAGAGAGGTTCCTTGGGTGGCCCCATGTGGAGGAGGCGCCTGGGGAGAAGCCGGGTGGAGGGTGGGAGGGTGAAGGAGGAGGTCTGGGAGGCGGCATCCCAACCCAGGGATGGTGAGTTTGGGCCAAAGATGCATTGAAAATGGGACTGGATGTCTGGGGAGTCACACTCCGTCAATATTTCAGGGAACATTGCCAGAGAGGACACCTGTGAGATGGTTTTGTACCTGGCCTGTCCCGTGGAGGGCCTGGAAATGGTCAGCATGGACAGGGGCCAGAGGGGAGCCTGGGTCACTCAACGCTGTGCCCCTGCTGTGGCTCGGAGCCACGGGTCCTGCATGGAACTCTCAGAGCAGGCAGGATCTGCCCTGACCTCAGCCCATGGGGAAAGCAGCCACTGCCTGCGGAGAGGGTGGCACTGGGGCAGGAGGCTTGGGGTGAGTGGGGCGTAGGGGCAGTCAGGAAGGCTTCCAGGGGTGTAAGGGTCGTCCCCACTTCCTGCAGCTGAGACCACAGCAGTGTAACAGGTTTCGGGGCTCATGGGGTGAGCCAGCATTGGCTGGACACGTGGAATGACCTGGAGACAGGAACGGCCTCTGGGAAGACGGGCTCCGAGTCCCCCTTTTGCTGAGCATGACCTGTCCCCTTCAGGACCCGTTTGAGTACTACCAGCTGGCACTGGCAGCCGCCGTGGACCTGGGCAACAAGAAGGCACAGCTGAAGATCTACACGCGGCCCGCCACCATCTCCCAGAACTTCCTCCTGGACCGTGAGAAGTCGCTCCTCTTCTACCAGAAGGCCAGGACCTTCGCCACAGAGCTCAACGTCCGGAGGGTCAACCTGCCTCCTCTGCCACTCTGCGGGTGGGCCCCCTGGTTGGCCCCCAGCCACTCTGGCTGAGGACAGCATCCAAGGGAGTGGGTTTTGTGCAAGAAGGATGGTCTCCTCCCTCTCCTGGTGTCTCCCGTGGCTCATTTTCTGGGAAATGGGGCATGAAAGGAGGGTTCAAATAGCAATAAATTTTTCTTTGCAATAACCTACCGAAGTCCCCAGGGCATCCTTCCCTGTGTGCTTCCTGGGCTGTGTCTAGGGGCCAGCCCCTTCCCTGGTGGCAGCCCTCTGATCTTGGGGAAGAGAAGGACCGTGAGTTCAACAGACCTGGGCCAGGTCACCATGAGCCTCGGTTTCCTCGGTGGCCAGAGGGGAGATGGTGGTGGAACTCTCTGGGCAGCTCCCTGCTTTCCCTGCTCAGAGCTTTTGCCGTAGGTCTCGTGTCGCCCTTGACTTTAACCTTCAGGCCACTGTGCCCGGATGTGGGGTCTGCTAGTGTCCCTGTTCGCCATTGAAGAAATAGAGGCACAGAGAGGTTAGGTGTCTGGCCCACCGTCACACAGCAGCAGGTAGGGGCGGAGACGCAGAGCCCAGTACACTGACCACCACACCACCCTGCCAGCCTGCAGCCAGGAAGGTGTCCCCCATTAGGACCCAAGGTCAGCTCCTGGACCTCTCTTGTGGTGTCGGGAGAGCCACAAGCCAGTGACGGTGGCCCCGGGGATCCCTCACTCAGTGTCCTCTGCTCCCAGACTTGGTTGGGCTGAGCCTGGCTAGTCCCACCTCTGGCCACTGGTCAGCCCTGTGGGAAGTGAGATGCAGGGATCTCTGCCTGTGTAGATGCTGCTGCCCAGTATTGAAAGCCTTATCTGGGCTGCCCCCAAGCCATCCCCACATACCCCTCCCCTTCCGGTCCCCGGCCCTCATCTCAGTCCCTGGAATCCCAGGTTTTCCTTGTTGGAATCTCTTGGCCTTAGGGAACACAGCTCACACGGTCTCTTTGCCAGTTTACAGCAAGAAAACCGAGGTTCAGAGACTGTGGGTGTCGCACGTGATTCTCACATACACTGCACTCTCCCAGGCCCCTCTCTTAAACACTTTAAATGAGGTGACATTCACATCGCATGCAATGAACTATTTCAACGTGAATAATGTGGTGGCATTTGTGCATTCACAGTCCTGTGCAACCACTCACGCCATCTACTTTCAAAATGTTTTCATCTCCCCAGAAAAAACCTGCCATCCTCACTAAGCTGTTACCCCTCCTTGGTATCCCCCAAGCCCCTCGTTTAATGGAAGGGGAAACTGAGGCCCGGAGAGAGACTTGCCAGTGGGCGGAGCTCTGATCATAAGGAATCAGGCAGCCATCTGCTGCTTCAGTCCTGGGTTGGTTTGCCACCCAGCAGAGGTGACAGAGCCAGGAGGTTCTGGGACCCCATGCTTGCAGCCAGAGCCCTGCCCCGAGCCTCCCCACCAGGGGGAAGCAGAGAGCTTTCCAGAACCGGCCGCGGGACTGGCGGGAAGCAGCGGGTCAGAGCTGCTGACAAACCTCACGTGGACCCCAGATCGCTGTCTCTGTGGGTCGGGCTTGGGAATTGGAGAGGAGGCCGCATGATTGGAAACGTGAAGACGGCATGGCCTGGCTGGAGGAGTGGGAAGCGCCGTCACGTTGACTGGGGACACAGACCTCCTGCCCGCTGGGCCGGGCCTGCAGCCATTCTTCTCGGGGTAGGGTCCGCAGGTCCGGCTTGCTCTCGGCCCCCGACCTTCCTCAGAGTCCGGGGGGCTTTGGAACTGTGCCTTCCCATCTCCACCCACCCTGGCTGGTGCCATGAGGGGCCTGGATCCTGGGATCCTGTTCCTCTTGGGCAGCAGAGACTGGGGGACCAGAGGAGATGATGGGTCTTCAAGCCCCACATTCCAACCCCAGCCCACCACTGACAGTCTGGGGGTTTGAGATGAGGGAGTTGATGTCTCTGAGCCCCAGTTTTGTCACCACTAAAATGAGGCCGACATACTGGGGCAGAGTGCCAGCCCCAGGGCTAACAGGCCTGTTTCCTACTATTCCCTCTTACTCCTAGGAATAGCTCCAACAACCGCACACTAGGGAACGCTCAACCCAGGCCAACTTGTCAGAGGCACGTGAACCAGAGCGACTCCATCTTGAATGGGGGCTGGTTAAAGGGAGGCTGAGACCTGCTGGGCCACATTCCCAGGAGGCTAGGCATTCTTCGTCACAGGATGAGATAGGAGGTCCCCACAAGATACAGGTCATAAAGACCTTGCTGATAAAGCAGGTTGCAGTAAAGAAGTTGGCCAAAGCCGCAAACCCAAGATGGCCACGAGAGTGACCTCTGATTGCCCTCACAGCTCATCATGTGCTAATTATAATGCGTTAACTGCTACAAGGCACTCCCACCAGCGCCACGACAGTTTACAGATGCCATGGCAACATCTGGAGGTTACCCTACATGGTCTCGGAAGGGAGGGCAGAAACTCTCAGTTCTGGGAATTGCCCACCCCTTTCCTGGAACACTCATGAATAGTCCAACCCTTGTTTAGCGTATGATCAAGAAATAACCATGAAAATGGGCAACCAGCAGCCTTTGGGGCCACTCTGCCTATGGAGCAGCCATTCTTTTTTTTCCTTTTTTTTTTTTTTGAGATGGTGTCTTGCTCTGTTGGCCAAACTAGAATGCAGTGGCATGATCTTGGCTCACTACAACCTCCACCTCGTGGGTTCAAGCGATTCTTCTGCCTCAGCCTTCCTAGTAGCTGGGATTACAGGCACCTGCCACCACACCGTTAATGTTTTGTATTTTAGTGGAGACAGGGTTTTGCCATGTTGGACCAGGCTGGTCTCGAACTTCTCACCTCAGGTGATCCACCTGCCTCGGCATGCCAAAGTTCTAGGATTACAGGAGTGAGCCGCTGCGCCCGGCCAGAGTAGCCATTCTTTTATTCGTTTTCTTTCCTAATAAAGTTGCTTTCACTTTAAGGACTCACCCCGAATTCTTTCTTCCGTGAGATCCAAGAAACCTCTCTTGCGGTCTGGATTGGGACCCCTTTCCAGTAACAAACTTTCTTAACCTCTCAGACCCGTTGTCTCTTCATCTGTAACCAAAGACAAAGCCTCCCCCAAGGTTCCAACAGTGAGGAGAGAACACATGGGAAACGAGGGGCACAGAGTTGGTGTGCAGAACCAATATCACAGACTGGGTGTCAAGCCACTGTCATATTGGAAGTAATATCATGCTCTCCCCTACAAGTTATGAGGAACAATATCACAGGGGGGTATGTACCTTCTCCGGTAGTGGGAGTAGTATTATCATGTCTTCCTTTAGATGACAGGAACAATATCACAGGGTGGGTGTACACCCGTGTGTTTTTGGAAGCAATATCATTCTCCTAGGTTTTATGATTCATGTCACAGGTGGGGTGTACACATCATCCACTCACCCCCTGGATATCAGCAATCATATCACAGAAGAGGTGTCCACCCCCTTCGATACTGTCAGCCATATCATCTTCCTCCCGCCTGGATATTAGGAACAATACCCCGGGGTTGGGGGCGGTGTACACCCACTGTGATATCGAAAGTAAACTCAGCCTCTTTCCCGCTGGATATTAGGAACTATATCACAGGTGTGTGTGCACCTTCTGGGATATTGGGAGTACTGTCAGCCGCCAACCCACTGAATATTAGGGATAATATACAGGGGACAGGGTGGTTACATCCCCTGCGATATTGAGAGCAATATTCTTCTCTTTCTCCTGTACATTAGGAACCACATCACAGGGGTATGTACACCTTCTTCGATATTGGGATTAATGTTATTGTCTCCCCCAACTGAACGTCAAAAACGATATCACAGAAGGGTGTACATCCCCTGCGATATGGCCAGTAATATCAGCGTCTCTACCTTTGGATACTAGGAACAACATCACAGAGGGTGTGTATACTCCTCAGCAATATTGGGCATAATGTTATCCTCTCTTCCCCTGGATATTAGGAACGATATCCCTGGTGGTGGGAGGTGGAGTACATTCAGAACAACATCACTGAGTGGGTGTCCACCCCCTGCGGTATTGGGTGTAATATCATCCTCTCTTCCCCAGGATATAAAGAACAATATCACAGGAGGAGTGTACAGCCACAGCCCCTGCGTTATTGGGAGTAATAGCTTCTTTTCCCACTCTCGATATAAGGAACAATATGCTAGGGTGGGTGTACATCCCCTGTGATATTGGACGTATTGTCATCGTCTCCCAACGTGAATATTGGGCGTAGTGTCCCAGGGGGGTGTACGCCTTCTTCCATATTGGGAGTAATATCATCCTCTCCCCTCAGGATTGTAGGCAAAATATCGAAGGGGTTTTACACTTTGTACGATATGGGCAGTAACATCATCCTCTCCCTACCTGGATGTAAGGAACTATATCACAGCCGGCTGTACACTTCTTGCCATATTGGGAGTCTTATCATTCTCTCCCATCATGGATATTAAGAAAAATATTACAAAGGGGGTGTACACCCCCTGAGATATTGAGAGTAATATTATGCTCTCCCCTTCGGGATATTAGGAACAATATCGCAGGAGGTGTGTACAACCCTTGCGATATTGGGAGTCATATCATCCTCTCCCCCTGAATATAAGAAACAATATCACAGGAGGATGTACCCCCCCCCCGTGATATGGGAGTCATATCGTGTTAGTCGGAACAATAGCACAGTGGGTGTGTACATCCCCTGCGATATTGCCACTAGTAACATCGCCTCCCTCCCAGGATATAAGGATGAATATCCCAAGGGGGTGTACACCCCTGCGGCGATATTGGCGGTAATATCTTCCTCCCCCCGGCTGGCTATTAGGAACAATGTCACAGAAGGGGTGTACACCCCCTGCTTTATTGGGAGTGATATCATCCTCTCCATCCCTGGATATTAGAAACAATACCACCAGGGAGTGTACACCTCCTGCAATATTCAGACTGATGTCATCCTCTCGCCATCTGGATATTAGGAAACATAGAACAGGGGTGGTGTACAACCCCTGCGAAATCGGAAGAAATATCACCCTCTCTACCTTTGGATGTTAGGGAAAATATCACGGTGGAGGTCCACGCCCACTGTGATATTGGGAGTCATATCATCCTCTCCCACCTTGGAAAGAAGGAACAAGATGTCCGACGGGATATACCCACACTACGGTAGTTTTAATACTATCCTCTACCCCCTGGCTACTAGGAATAACATCATAGAGCAGCGTACACTTTCTGTGACAAGAGGAGTAATATCATCCTATCCTGGCCGGATATCAGAAAAAAGGCTATTAATTACTAATATTAATAAATATAAATGATAAATATTAATTATAGATATTAAAATCACAATTAAGATACTAAAATTAACACTGCTTTAAAAAGTTAATCATGAGTATTAATAATTAATATTTAATAATAATAAGACAATTAATAATAAAATATCAACAATTAACGTTACTTAAATCAATACTAAGTGATATTGGCTATAAAATAATAATAATTATTAAGAAATATTATTATTGATAAATGACATTGATATTAAAAATTAATCCTTGGAGTAGATCATAACCTATTCAAACAATTATAATAATTACCGGCTGGCTATTAGGAACAATGTCACAGAAGGGGTGTACATCCCCTGCTTTATTGGGAGTGATATCATCCTGTCCGTCCCTGGATATTAGGAAAAACATCCCCAGGGAGTGTACGCCTCCTACAATACTGGGACTGATATCATCCTCTCGCCATCTGGATATTAGGAAACATATCACAGGGGTGGTGTACAACCCCTGCGAAATCGGAAGAAAGGTCACCCTCTCCGCCTTTGGATGTTAGGGAAAATACCACGGTGGAGGTCCACGCCCACGGTGATATTGGGAGTCATATCATCCTTTCCCACCCTAGATAGAAGGAAGAAGATGACCGACGGCATGTACACACACTGCGCTACTTTCTTTTTTTTTTTTTTTTTTTTTTTTTGAGACGGAGTCTCGCTCTGTCACCCAGGCTGGAGTGCGGTGGCCGGATCTCAGCTCACTGCAAGCTCCGCCTCCCAGGTTCACGCCATTCTCCTGCCTCAGCCTCCCGAGCAGCTGGGACTATAGGCGCCCGCCACCTCGCCCGGCTAGTTTTTTGTATTTCTTAGTAGAGACGGGGTTTCACCGTGTTAGCCAGGATGGTCTCGATCTCCTGACCTCGTGATCCGCCCGTCTCGGCCTCCCAAAGTGCTGGGATTACAGGCGTGAGCCACCGCGCCCGGCCACTGCGCTACTTTCAATGTCATCCTCTACCCCCTGGCTACTAGAATTAAGACTGTACACTTTCTTCGAAACTGGGAGTAATATCATACTCTTCCGGCCAGATATCAGGAACAAGATTATTAATTATTAATATTAATAAACATAAAAATATATATTAATCATAGACATTAAAAATCACAATTAAGATACTAAAATTAATACTGGTTAAAAAAGTTAATGATGAGTATTAGTATTTAATAATTAATAATCTGAACACAATTAATAATAAAATAATATCATCAATTAACGTTACTTAAATCAATACTAAGTGATATTGGCTATAACATAATAATTATTAAGAAATATTAATATTGATAAATGACATTGATATTAAAAATTAATCCTTGGAGTAGATCACAACCTATTCAAAAAATTATTAATAATTAATGGTTAACTATTAATTGAGAGTATTATTGATAATTATTAAAATGATGTTTAATAATTAATTATATGATTGTCCGCAGAGCAATACACTGAGGGTGTACAACCGTCTATGAAACAGTTCATTATTTCAAGAGAGGGAAACGATACTACTCACAATATGGTCAACAGGCTGTGAGTCCACCATGCCTCCCAATAGCCAAGAGGGGGAGAGGGGGTGGCTATTGGTCCCCACCTCGCGGGGGGTGGCTCACCCCCCTGCGAGGTGGCTCCCAATAGCCAAGGCGGGGAGAGGGGGTGGCTATTGGTCCCCACCTCGCGGGGGGTGGCTCACCCCCCTGCGAGGTGGCTCCCAATAGCCAAGGCGGGGAGAGGGGGTGGCTATTGGTCCCCACCTCGCGGGGGGTGGCTCACCCCCCTGCGAGGTGGCTCCCAATAGCCAAGGCGGGGAGAGGGGGTGGCTATTGGTCCCCACCTCGCGGGGGGTGGCTCACCCCCCTGCGAGGTGGCTCCCAATAGCCAAGGCGGGGAGAGGGGGTGGCTATTGGTCCCCACCTCGCGGGGGGTGGCTCACCCCCCTGCGAGGTGGCTCCCAATAGCCAAGGCGGGGAGAGGGGGTGGCTATTGGTCCCCACCTCGCGGGGGGTGGCTCACCCCCCTGCGAGGTGGCTCCCAATAGCCAAGGCGGGGAGAGGGGGTGGCTATTGGTCCCCACCTCGCGGGGGGTGGCTCACCCCCCTGCGAGGTGGCTCCCAATAGCCAAGGCGGGGAGAGGGGGTGGCTATTGGTCCCCACCTCGCGGGGGGTGGCTCACCCCCCTGCGAGGTGGCTCCCAATAGCCAAGGCGGGGAGAGGGGGTGGCTATTGGTCCCCACCTCGCGGGGGGTGGCTCACCCCCCTGCGAGGTGGCTCCCAATAGCCAAGGCGGGGAGAGGGGGTGGCTATTGGTCCCCACCTCGCGGGGGGTGGCTCACCCCCCTGCGAGGTGGCTCCCAATAGCCAAGGCGGGGAGAGGGGGTGGCTATTGGTCCCCACCTCGCGGGGGGTGGCTCACCCCCCTGCGAGGTGGCTCCCAATAGCCAAGGCGGGGAGAGGGGGTGGCTATTGGTCCCCACCTCGCGGGGGGTGGCTCACCCCCCTGCGAGGTGGCTCCCAATAGCCAAGGCGGGGAGAGGGGGTGGCTATTGGTCCCCACCTCGCGGGGGGTGGCTCACCCCCCTGCGAGGTGGCTCCCAATAGCCAAGGCGGGGAGAGGGGGTGGCTATTGGTCCCCACCTCGCGGGGGGTGGCTCACCCCCCTGCGAGGTGGCTCCCAATAGCCAAGGCGGGGAGAGGGGGTGGCTATTGGTCCCCACCTCGCGGGGGGTGGCTCACCCCCCTGCGAGGTGGCTCCCAATAGCCAAGGCGGGGAGAGGGGGTGGCTATTGGTCCCCACCTCGCGGGGGGTGGCTCACCCCCCTGCGAGGTGGCTCCCAATAGCCAAGGCGGGGAGAGGGGGTGGCTATTGGTCCCCACCTCGCGGGGGGTGGCTCACCCCCCTGCGAGGTGGCTCCCAATAGCCAAGGCGGGGAGAGGGGGTGGCTATTGGTCCCCACCTCGCGGGGGGTGGCTCACCCCCCTGCGAGGTGGCTCCCAATAGCCAAGGCGGGGAGAGGGGGTGGCTATTGGTCCCCACCTCGCGGGGGGTGGCTCACCCCCCTGCGAGGTGGCTCCCAATAGCCAAGGCGGGGAGAGGGGGTGGCTATTGGTCCCCACCTCGCGGGGGGTGGCTCACCCCCCTGCGAGGTGGCTCCCAATAGCCAAGGCGGGGAGAGGGGGTGGCTATTGGTCCCCACCTCGCGGGGGGTGGCTCACCCCCCTGCGAGGTGGCTCCCAATAGCCAAGGCGGGGAGAGGGGGTGGCTATTGGTCCCCACCTCGCGGGGGGTGGCTCACCCCCCTGCGAGGTGGCTCCCAATAGCCAAGGCGGGGAGAGGGGGTGGCTATTGGTCCCCACCTCGCGGGGGGTGGCTCACCCCCCTGCGAGGTGGCTCCCAATAGCCAAGGCGGGGAGAGGGGGTGGCTATTGGTCCCCACCTCGCGGGGGGTGGCTCACCCCCCTGCGAGGTGGCTCCCAATAGCCAAGGCGGGGAGAGGGGGTGGCTATTGGTCCCCACCTCGCGGGGGGTGGCTCACCCCCCTGCGAGGTGGCTCCCAATAGCCAAGGCGGGGAGAGGGGGTGGCTATTGGTCCCCACCTCGCGGGGGGTGGCTCACCCCCCTGCGAGGTGGCTCCCAATAGCCAAGGCGGGGAGAGGGGGTGGCTATTGGTCCCCACCTCGCGGGGGGTGGCTCACCCCCCTGCGAGGTGGCTCCCAATAGCCAAGGCGGGGAGAGGGGGTGGCTATTGGTCCCCACCTCGCGGGGGGTGGCTCACCCCCCTGCGAGGTGGCTCCCAATAGCCAAGGCGGGGAGAGGGGGTGGCTATTGGTCCCCACCTCGCGGGGGGTGGCTCACCCCCCTGCGAGGTGGCTCCCAATAGCCAAGGCGGGGAGAGGGGGTGGCTATTGGTCCCCACCTCGCGGGGGGTGGCTCACCCCCCTGCGAGGTGGCTCCCAATAGCCAAGGCGGGGAGAGGGGGTGGCTATTGGTCCCCACCTCGCGGGGGGTGGCTCACCCCCCTGCGAGGTGGCTCCCAATAGCCAAGGCGGGGAGAGGGGGTGGCTATTGGTCCCCACCTCGCGGGGGGTGGCTCACCCCCCTGCGAGGTGGCTCCCAATAGCCAAGGCGGGGAGAGGGGGTGGCTATTGGTCCCCACCTCGCGGGGGGTGGCTCACCCCCCTGCGAGGTGGCTCCCAATAGCCAAGGCGGGGAGAGGGGGTGGCTATTGGTCCCCACCTCGCGGGGGGTGGCTCACCCCCCTGCGAGGTGGCTCCCAATAGCCAAGGCGGGGAGAGGGGGTGGCTATTGGTCCCCACCTCGCGGGGGGTGGCTCACCCCCCTGCGAGGTGGCTCCCAATAGCCAAGGCGGGGAGAGGGGGTGGCTATTGGTCCCCACCTCGCGGGGGGTGGCTCACCCCCCTGCGAGGTGGCTCCCAATAGCCAAGGCGGGGAGAGGGGGTGGCTATTGGTCCCCACCTCGCGGGGGGTGGCTCACCCCCCTGCGAGGTGGCTCCCAATAGCCAAGGCGGGGAGAGGGGGTGGCTATTGGTCCCCACCTCGCGGGGGGTGGCTCACCCCCCTGCGAGGTGGCTCCCAATAGCCAAGGCGGGGAGAGGGGGTGGCTATTGGTCCCCACCTCGCGGGGGGTGGCTCACCCCCCTGCGAGGTGGCTCCCAATAGCCAAGGCGGGGAGAGGGGGTGGCTATTGGTCCCCACCTCGCGGGGGGTGGCTCACCCCCCTGCGAGGTGGCTCCCAATAGCCAAGGCGGGGAGAGGGGGTGGCTATTGGTCCCCACCTCGCGGGGGGTGGCTCACCCCCCTGCGAGGTGGCTCCCAATAGCCAAGGCGGGGAGAGGGGGTGGCTATTGGTCCCCACCTCGCGGGGGGTGGCTCACCCCCCTGCGAGGTGGCTCCCAATAGCCAAGGCGGGGAGAGGGGGTGGCTATTGGTCCCCACCTCGCGGGGGGTGGCTCACCCCCCTGCGAGGTGGCTCCCAATAGCCAAGGCGGGGAGAGGGGGTGGCTATTGGTCCCCACCTCGCGGGGGGTGGCTCACCCCCCTGCGAGGTGGCTCCCAATAGCCAAGGCGGGGAGAGGGGGTGGCTATTGGTCCCCACCTCGCGGGGGGTGGCTCACCCCCCTGCGAGGTGGCTCCCAATAGCCAAGGCGGGGAGAGGGGGTGGCTATTGGTCCCCACCTCGCGGGGGGTGGCTCACCCCCCTGCGAGGTGGCTCCCAATAGCCAAGGCGGGGAGAGGGGGTGGCTATTGGTCCCCACCTCGCGGGGGGTGGCTCACCCCCCTGCGAGGTGGCTCCCAATAGCCAAGGCGGGGAGAGGGGGTGGCTATTGGTCCCCACCTCGCGGGGGGTGGCTCACCCCCCTGCGAGGTGGCTCCCAATAGCCAAGGCGGGGAGAGGGGGTGGCTATTGGTCCCCACCTCGCGGGGGGTGGCTCACCCCCCTGCGAGGTGGCTCCCAATAGCCAAGGCGGGGAGAGGGGGTGGCTATTGGTCCCCACCTCGCGGGGGGTGGCTCACCCCCCTGCGAGGTGGCTCCCAATAGCCAAGGCGGGGAGAGGGGGTGGCTATTGGTCCCCACCTCGCGGGGGGTGGCTCACCCCCCTGCGAGGTGGCTCCCAATAGCCAAGGCGGGGAGAGGGGGTGGCTATTGGTCCCCACCTCGCGGGGGGTGGCTCACCCCCCTGCGAGGTGGCTCCCAATAGCCAAGGCGGGGAGAGGGGGTGGCTATTGGTCCCCACCTCGCGGGGGGTGGCTCACCCCCCTGCGAGGTGGCTCCCAATAGCCAAGGCGGGGAGAGGGGGTGGCTATTGGTCCCCACCTCGCGGGGGGTGGCTCACCCCCCTGCGAGGTGGCTCCCAATAGCCAAGGCGGGGAGAGGGGGTGGCTATTGGTCCCCACCTCGCGGGGGGTGGCTCACCCCCCTGCGAGGTGGCTCCCAATAGCCAAGGCGGGGAGAGGGGGTGGCTATTGGTCCCCACCTCGCGGGGGGTGGCTCACCCCCCTGACAATATCACGGTTGCGTGTGCACCACCTGTAGTTCAATGAATGACATTATCTTCTCTCCCTTTAGCCCTGAGAACGATATCACATGACGGAGGACACCCCCAGCAATATTCGGAGTAGTATCATTTTCTTTTCTTCTGGATAGTTGAAAAAATATGTCCGGCGAGTTGGACAACCCTTTTATTGAAGGTAGTATCATCCTCTTCCAACGTGGGTATTTGGAACCATATCACAGGGGGCGTTTTGGCTTCCTCGATATTCGTCGTGAAGTCATCCTCTCCTCACTGGGTATAGGAAACAATATGACAGCCGCAGTAGACACTCCCCGCTACCTGATGTGTAATATCTCTGCCTGGATATTAGAATCCACGATGGACCCACAGCGTTTTTACGATTTTTTGTGTAATGTCATGTCCTCCTCTAGACATCACGAACAGTATCAAAGACGGGTGTACACCCTCTCCAATATAGGGAGGAACATCATCCTCTCTCTGCCTGGCTATTAGTAGCAAAATCAAAGTAGTGTTTATAACCCCTGCGATATTCTGAGTAGTATCATCCTCTCCCAGGTGGAAATTATGAACAGTATCACCGGTGGCGTGTACACCCCCGGCGATATTGAAAATAGTATCATCCTCTTCCCTCCCGGGTCATGGGAACATCACTGGGGGGTGTACACTTTCTGTGATATTGGGTGTAACATCATGTTCTGTGCCTTGGAATATCAAGGACAATTTCACGGGGTGAGCGTGTACATCTTTTGCAATATTGGGAATGAAATTATCCTCTCTCCCCCTGCAAATTAGGAAAGATATCACAGAGTGTGTTTTCACCTCCTGCGATATGGGGATGAATACCATCTTCTCCCCTTCCGGATATCAGGAAGAGTATCACACGGGGATGTACAGTGTCTGCGATACTGGGAGTAATATGAACCTTTCGGCCTTGAGATGTTAAGAAGAGTATCACAGGGTGAATGTTCACCCCTGCCATATTGGGAGTAATATCAGCCTCTCCACTCCATGGATATTAAGAACAATATCCCGGGCTGGGTGTACGCCTCCTGCTCTATGGGGAGTCATATCATCCTCTCCCTTCCAGGATGTTAATAACAATATCACAGGGCGGTTGAACACAGCCTGCGCTACTGGAATTATTATCATCCTCTCCCCCTCCGGATACCAGCAACAATATCCGAGAAGAGTTGTACACTCCCTGCGATATTGGGAGTGATATCATATGCTTCTTCCGTGAATATTAGGAGCAATATCACCAGGTGGCTGTCCATTCGTTGCTATGTTGGGAGTCATGTCATACTGTATCACCCTAGATATTAGGATCGGTGTCACAGCGTGAGTGTACACATACTACGATATTAAAACTAATATCATGCTGTCCGTCCCTGAATATTAGGAACGACATCATAGGTAAGTGTACACCCCTTGCGGTATTAGGAGTAATAATATGATTAGTTATTAAACATCAATGATTGATTTTAATAATTATCAATGACAGTATTAATTAATAGGATACCATTACTATTTATGGATAATTATTTTACATACATGATTATGCACACTTAAAATTAATTATTAATATTAATGTCATTTAACAATATTATTAGTTCTTAATATTAATCATTATTTTATTACCAACATCTCTTACTATTGACTTAAGCAATATTAATTGCTGATATCATTAATTATTAATAGTGATATTATTATTAATTATTAATACTAATTGTCAACATTTTAACCAGTATTTATTTTTACTATCTTTTTTATGATTATTAATATTGATGATTATTATTAATTTTTATTATATTTATTAATATTAATAATTAATAGATTTGTTCCTGATATCCGGCGGGGAGAGGATGATATTAGTCCCAACATCGAAGAAAGTGTACACCCCTCTATGAGTTATTCCTAATACCCATCGGGTAGAGGAGAACATTATTGAAACTATCACAGTGGGTGTATATCTCCTCGGTCATCTTGTTTCTTATATCCTGGGTTGGAGAGGATGATATGACTCCCAATATCGCAGGGGTTGTAGACCTCCCCCGTGATATTGTCCCTAACATCCAAAGGTGGAGATGATGATATTTCTTCCAATTTCGCGATGGATGTACACCACCCCTGTGATATGATTCCTAATATCCAGGGGGCGAGAGGATTAGTCTCAGTATTGCAGGAGATGTTCACTGCCTAGTGATATTGTTCCTAATATCCAGGGAGGGAGAGGATATCATCCCCAATAGAGCAGGGGGTGTACACTCCTGTAACATTGTTCGTAATAGCCAGCGGGGGAGAGGAAGACATTACTCCCAATATTGCAGGGGATGTACACCCCCTTGGGATATTGTTCCCTATATCCTGGGAAGGAGATGATGATACCAGTGGCAATATCGCAGGGGGTGTGCACCCTTCTGTGATATAGTTTTTCACTTTCAGTGGGGGAGAGGATAACATGAATCCCAATACCGCTGAAGGTGTACAGGCCCCTGTGATGTAGTTCCCAATGTACAGGAGAAAGAGAAGAATATTGCTCTCAATATCGCAGGGGGTGTAACCACCCTGCCCCCTGTATATTGCTCCTAATATGCAGCGGGGTGGAGGCTGAGAGTACTCCCAATATCCCAGAAGGTGCACATACACCTGTGATATAGTTCCTAATATCCAGCGGGAAAGAGGATGATTTTACTTTCGATATCACAGGGGGTATACAGGGCCACCAACCCTGGGATATCTTTCCTAATATCCAGGCAGGAAGAAGATGACATGGCTGACAATATCGAAGGGGGTGGACACCTCTTCAGTGATATGGTTCCTCTTATCCAGGGGGTGAATGGATGATATTACTCCCAATAAAGTAGGAACCGTACAGCCACCCTGGGATTTTTGTCCTTAATAACCACAGGGGAGAGGTGATATTACTACCAACGTTGCAAGGGGTGTACACCCCTCCTGTGATATTATTTCTTATGTCCAGGAAAGGAGAAGATGGTATTAGTACCAATATTGAAGGGATGGACAACCCCCATGGGATAGTTTTCTAAAGATACAGGTTGAAAGAGGATGAGATTCCATCCAATATAACAAGGGGTGTACATCCTGCCTGTGATATGAATCCTAAAACCTAGAAGAAGAGAGAATGACATTGCTTCCAAAAACACACAGGGTGTACGCCCACCCTGTGATATTGTTCCTGTCATCTAAAGGAAGACATGATAATACTACTCCCACTACCGGAGAAGGTACACACCCCCTGTGATATTATTCCTCATAACTTGTGGGGGAGAGCATGATATTACTTCCAGTATGACAGTGGCTTGATACCCAGTCTGTGATATTGCTCCTAATTTCCAGTAGGTAAAGTATGATGTTCCTGCCAAGAGAGTAGTGGGTGTACAACTGCCCTGTGATATGTCTCCGAATATTCAGGGAAACACAGGGCGACATTACCTCAAATCTCCCAAAAAGTGTACACTCATTGTGTGATATGGTTCCTAATATCCGGAGGTGCAGAGGATGGTGTTCGTTCTCCTGTCGCAGGCTGTGTATACACAACCTGTGAAATTGTTCCTAATATCCTGAATAAAAGAGACTGCTAATAATGGACACACATTGCAGGGGGGAGTAATTGGCTATTACGATCCACATCGCAGGGGGTGAGGCACTCCCCATGATATGGGGAGTAATAGCAACCCCCTCTCCCCCCTGGCTACTACGATCCACATCGCAGGGCAGTCCAGGACACCACCCCTGCCCCAACCTTGACCGAGACAGTGAGTGTCATGGGACCACCTCAGGGCGGGTGGCAGCTCAGCTTGAAGGTATCCCTGCTTCCAAAAACCAACTGCTCCTGCTAGTTTGAATCTGGCCACAGGGTCTCTGTTGGTGAGACAGGTGACCATGAGGCAGACATCGTGAAATCTAGCACGACAGAGCTCAATGCCCCCATGAGAGGCACCATAGCACTCAGACTTTGCAGACATACCAGCGAAGGCCACAGCAGGCCCTGAGGGAGGAACAAGCTGACCAAGATCCTGGGGTCCTGCCACACAGCCTTTAAACCAGGGACTGGAAACTGTTTCCCTAAAGAGCCAGGAGTCAGTATTTTCAGCTTTGCCAACTGATCTTTGCCTCAAGAATGCAACTCTGCCATGGCTACACCACAGCAGCCTTCTGCAGGTGGCCTGTGAAGAGATGGGCATGACTGCACCCACATCAAACTTTACTTATGGACATGGACACTTCTCAGTGTCATGAATTGTTATTTTTTTAATTTGTTCAGCCATTTGGAAATGTAAAATCCATTCTTGATTCACGGGCCACAAGAGCAGGCAGGTACGGGCTGCCCCTGGCCGACCTCTGGAATGAGCTTAGAGAAGGAAATGACAGGCTGGGCCAGTGCAGCCTCCTCACAGCAGATTCGCTGCAGGAGGGTCCTGCGTAGCAACCACTTCTCATCCTTCATCTTGGCTTCAAGTGCAGCTCAGGTGGAGAAAGAGGGAACAGAACAGGCCTCAGCAACAAGAAGGAAGGAGATGCAGGGTCAAGCAGCCGTGTGGATCCATCACACTCAACATTCACACCAAGCGGAGCACAGGCAGGACCAGCCCAGGGGGGGCTGAAGTGGAGGCTCTGTGGGGTGGGGGCTCTCTTGGTGGGCAAGATTCTCTACCTAAAACTCAAATAGAAGATCTACACAGCAGTAGTTACAGAAAACACACACCAAGAAAAAGGCCAAAATAAAAATAGGACACCAAGTTTGGCCAACCGGGTCTCACAAGCCAGTAGGTAAGAAAACCCAGGAGGGCCCACCAGAGGGGCTGGGGGTGGGTTCCTGCCTGCAGGGGGCCTGGGACACCCCATTCCCACAGACGAGGACCCAAGCTTTGGGGAGGAAGCTGTCAGAGTCATCAGTGAGCTGTTCAGAGCTGGAGCCATAGAGCAGGGGAGGAGCCCTGGCCACGTCCCTGTGCAGGCTCAGAAGCTGGGGTAGAGGCACAGCCCCAGGGGCCGATGCAAACAGTGGACCGCTGGCCCTCCTCCTGCCCAGAGGATACTCAGCTCCCAAGGGGCCACCAAAGTCTCAAAACCAGGGACACACCACCTGACCCTCATGCCCAGGCCTCCTGGACCAGGCAATGTCCAATACAGGCAGGCAGTCTGGGCTTGGAGCCAGGACAGGGATGGACGGTCCTGCTACGCAGGCCTCCTGTTCCCTACCAGCTGGGCTGGTTGCACTGTAGTTTTGTTCTGGCAACATATTGCTACCCACTTTGGCCACACCAGTCCTCGGCTCCCTGGCTAGGCCCAGTGCTGTCCAACCCACCTACACAGGCCCCACACACCCAGTGCCCACCAGTCTCCCATCAGCCAGGAGGACCCATGCTCACCCCCCGAAGTATCCGTGGGAACCTACATCCCACAGGGACCCACAGCTCAGGGCCAACCTCCATGGGGCCTCTTGGTTGTGGTGGTAGAGGTGGGGGGATTTGACCTCCAGCCCTCCCTTCCTGGCCACTGTGTTTTGTGGGGATCATTCAGTCCTGGGAGCTTCCTAGGGACCGCAGAAGGAAGAGAACAGGGTGGTCATGGCGGCCTCAGCCCCAGGCTCTGGGCCCAAGTGCAAGAGTCTTTCGCTTCTGGTTTGATCTGGGCGGTAACAACAGGTCAAGTCATTCATACAAGGATTGGCTTCAATATAACGCATCAAGGGACTGTGGAGGACACAGATCAGCCTCCAGGCCAGTTACACCTGGTGACTTCGCCAGTGCAGGCTGGGGAGTGGAAAAGCTGAGCCCTGACCTCCCCACCTACCCTGCCCACCAGATGCCAGTAGCGGCCAGGGATCCCTGACTTCAGGCAGAGGCAGACAGCACAGTTGCTGCCTCCTTTGATCCCATCCCAGGGCCCACAGGGCCTGGAGAAACCTGGCAGGGGCTGAATTGGGAGAATCAGGCAGGGAGATGCCAAGTGAAGAATGTGAGGGACTGGGTATGAGGGGCACTAGGGCACAGGGTCTGCTTCCCCTGGAGAGGTGGCAGTGAGACATAGAGTAGCCAAGCCTCCGCAGGCGCCACCCTGCTGCCCGGCACGTGTGGTGCCCAAACCCACCCCAACGGCTGCAGGAAGGTTCTTCATCAACAAAAGGGGAGGATGCACCCACACCTATATAGGCATTGGTGCCCACACACATCAGAGAAGAAAATTACTGCTGTGCTCAAGGTGTGGGGAAAGGGGCAATGTCCCCTTCCTCCCCATGGTGGGTCCAAAGTTACCTGCTCCTGCCAGCACCCCCACCCCCAACTCCACCGGCTGCTGACCTCCACCACAGTGCCATGTCACGTGCCAGGAACAGCTCAGCGGTACATCCCAAAGGGTGCTATCCTGGAGCGGCTGTGCTGGGCAAGTGACACCTTTCCTAGTCACAGAGGTTTTCTTTCTTTACCGCTCCTGGCCCTGGGCCTCGGTTTCCCCCACTGTGGCACAGTGTAAAAATCCCATCTTAAAGGCTAGGAACCCAGAAAGGTCACCACACCTGGTGAAATGGGCGGTGAAACTCCCTGCCTTGGACCTCTTGCTCCAGGTCTGATGTCCATTGGGACACGGCCAGGCCAGCATCCTGGGGAGGGCTGCATTCCTTGCCTGGGGAACCTTGCTCCCAGTTAGGAATCACTGGAGTTGAGGCCCCTAATGGATTGGGGGAGGCACAGGGGTAGAATGGAGGTAGCCCCATCATATGGTCCTGTGTAGACCCCAGAAAACAAGCATTGAGTTCAGACTCTTGTCTGGAGGTGGCCACATGAAAGGATTTGGGCTTTGGGGTGTGATGAGGGTCTGGGGTCAGGGAACAAAGTATTCTGGTTTGGACACGCAGGATGTTCTCTGCAGCTCACTCAGGTACAGAGTGTGTTGCTAAGTATATGCTTTTAAAAACCCTAGGAGGAGGGGAACACAAAGGGCCCTGAAGTCAAGGGCATGGTCCAGTCTTTCCACCTCCCCAGCTGAAGACAAGCTGAGGACAATTCTCTGAGTTTCATAACAAAGAAGAGAAGAAAGAAATCAAAAAGACCTGGAGGATAGGCAAGCCAATGAGGGCTGACTGGGATTACCCTGCCTAATCCTCAAAACAAGCCTTCCCTATCTGTCCTCTGGGCCAGGTGAGGAAACAGGTCACAGTAGGACATTCAGACCCTGGGCAGGCAGCTGGCAGCCTGGAGCCCAGGAGGTGCAAACACATTTTTACTGAGGCACATCCTGCACAGCCCTAAATCCATTAAAACTTGAGGCAATACAGCACATGCTTCTGTGAGCACAGGGTTGGCGCTGGGATTACAGATTAACAGCATCTCAAGGCAGAAGAATTTTTCCTAGTACAGATCCAAATGGACTTTCTTATGTCTTCATCTTTCTCCATAGACAAAATAACAGTCTGATCTCTCTTTCTTTCCCCCACACAGAGAGTGTCACCACTGTATGTCAGCCACTAGGGGACAGGCTTCGGCCTCGCCATGCCGGAGACCTTTCAGGACAGACCTGAGGAAGGTGGGCAGAGTGGGTAGGGAGAGGAGGGCCTGGCCTGAGGAAAGAGCAGGCTGGGCCTGAGGTTGTCGGGGGCCTGAGGTTGTCGGGTGCCCGCATGGGCCTCTGGGCAGCACCAGGATCTGATGGGACCAAAGGACAGGCCAGTGGGCCGTGTGGGGCCTGTGACTCTGAGTCAGCAGAGAATATGCCTGAATTACATCCTGATAGGTGCACCCTGACTCTGAAGCTGAGGACACCTAAGGCATGGAGGTGGGGTGGAGGTGGGGGCAGAGCAGGGGATGGGGAGGGAGCCTGTGCCGGTCCAGGTCAGAGGTGGTGGCTTGGCCCCAGTGGCTCCAGATGCAATGAAGAGCCAAGAGGGACTTTCCTGAGGGACTTAGATGCCGGGGTGGAGGAGCACTGCAAGATTTCAGCCTGAGTCCCCGGGAGGATGGAGTCACCAGGAGCTGAGGTGAGGAAGACTGAGCGGTGGGGGTTGTGCGGGGGTGCAGAGGCCTGAGCTCAGTTTGGCCCCTGCAGACTTGAGACGCCCACTCCATGCACAGGCAGAGACGGCAGGGGAGGGGAAGAGGCTGCAGCTCAGGTAGCCCTGGAATGTGCAGCCCGACATGCTGGGGCACTGGGTCCTGGTGCCCTAATGGCTGGGAGCTGCTTCCCTCCTGGGATGCCACAACTCCTTTCGGGCACATCTGCAGCTCCTGTGCCCACCACAGAGGGGAAGTGGGAAAGGCATCTGTGCCTATGCATGTTCTCCTTCACCTTGTCCTAGGCAGGTCCCAGGCAGCACCTCCCCTCCCAAGTGGCTCCCCTTGGCCCCTGCCCCTAGTGTTCACAGACAGACTCTCGAAGAGGGCTGGACTCAGCGGCTCACTTCTAATGAATAGAACCAGGCAAAAGAGATGGCGGTCTCTCCTGAGATTGAATTGGGGGGGCGCTGCAAGTTCTGTCCACTGGAACTCTCCCCCTGGCTCTTGATAGGTGCTAGTTCTGGCAAAGCCAGTCACCTGCCCAGGGCAGAGGGTGGCCTGAAGCTGATGCCACGGAGAGACTGGGGCCTTCAGTCCAACAGCTTGTAAGCAACAGAATCCTGCCAGCAACACAGAAGCGAGTGTGGAAGCAGCTCCTCCCCTGATGAGCCTGAGCCTTCAGAAGACACGGCAGCCCTGGGCAGACACCTGCTGCAGCCGTGGAGAGCCCCTGGCGCAGAGGGCTCAGTGAAGCCTGCACTCCTGGCCCCAGGAGTAATCATTCCTGTGGTATAACTGTGTGCTGGTGTGGCTGGGCCACAGTTTGGAGTAATCTGTCAAGGGACAATAAAGAACAAACACACACCTCAGGTCCTACTGGGTGGAAGCTGTACGGTCAGCACGGCATGTAATATCTTCCTCTTGAATTAGAAGATTCATTGCTAAGGCCAACGATTAAAAAAAAAATACCTCTAGTTGTAGCACCATTAAAATACGTGACTTGCAAAAAACAAAACAAAACAAAAAAACTATAAAAGAGCCATAGCTATTCTCTTCCATCTTAGCTACAGGAATATATTAATATATGTTAATTCCTTGACTGAGCAATGGGCCAAACTCATGAGAACAGATGTGTGAGGACCGTCAGTGACCGCCCTGACCCCAGCCCTTACATACAGACAAACTGTTCAACATAAGCCGTAACCTTGGGGGTCTTGACACTCTAAATTTTATTGTTTTTAATTAACTATTTCTATTCCCTAAACAATACCTGTTCATCGGAGAGAAAAATAGCATTACCTATACTAAGCAAAAGAAAGGAAATAAAATGCTCAGAAACATTTACATATGCATGCAGACTCTCACACACACACTCACACACACACGCACAGGCTCACACTGTGTCTAGGACTGCCTTTTCACTTATTTCTATGTCCTGAACATATTTCCACGTCAGTAGACATTTATCCTCGTAGCAGTAACAGCAATTAAATATTATTACAGCGTCTATTTTTACCATCATTTATTTAACTCATCATGTTTGAACTGTTAGGTTGTATCTATCGTTTTTTGTAATACAGGCAATTTGATGACAAATGACCCATCCCCTAATGTTCAATATAAAATATCAATTATATAAGGAGATAAGGGGTATTTGGCTAAAATAAAATTCAGCGTGCCCCACCTTCTCCACATGTACTATGCTCTAAAAAGGCATGAGTAATTAAATTAGCCCTTCTATTCTCCAGCACAGATCCTGAGCCCAGCGGTGGGTGCGGGTGCTTAGAGCACCGGTCTCCTCTCCTACCCGCCAGAAGGCAAAGGCCACTCAACTGCCACCTTAAGACACCCAGGATTCTCCTCTTCTTTTTTATTAATAGAATAAAGCTCAGGCTCAGTGCATGGGAGCAGCGCTCTCCGACTTTGCATTCATCAGAGTAACCTAGGTGGCCTGTTTAAAAATTCACATTCCCTGGCTGCGCTCGCAGAAACTGGACTTCAGTGGTTTAGTGGGGGTGTGCATAGGCCAGGTGATTCTGAGGACCACAAGGGGTTAGGAATTGCCCCGTTAATTCTGGCCAAGGGAGAGATCAGACCATCCAGCATAGTCCGCAGCATATTTCTTTTCCCTCTTTTGCAATGAATATTTGATTCTCAGCGGGATGAGCCCCAGGATGAGGCACACATCCAAGAAAAATCCATGCCTCTCCTTCTTTTCCCCAGGATTGCCCTTTGGCGAGACTCTCCTTTGCGACTGCTTCACTTTCCCTGGTTCATAGAACAAACCTCTTCTTAGTCTCTTTTGTTGTCTCTTATCTGTTCAACAAACACCCACTGCACAGGACCGTCCTCCGGTAAGCCGTCGAGTGGGGCCGTTTGGGAGCTCTTCTTCGTGGGGTGAGCCCTGAAGGAACCGGGGCCCCATAAGCCCGTGCTTTTGTGGGGGTTGCCCCCTCTCCCATCGCAGGGTAACTGGCACCAGGCTGTTAAGCTGCGGATGGGCAACCGCACATCCCATTGGGTGTGCGTATTTCAGCACGTGGAGTTGGCCAGTGAAGCCGGCCGAGGTCGGCACAGCGTACAGCAGCGGGCCTGTCCGTGGGGAGGAAGGGTCGTCCCGCCTCCCCTCCAGGCTAGTCCTGTTGCGCCTCCTCCTGCCTCACGCTGACTTTCGCGCACCCAGGCGTCTCTGAGGGTCGCGCCCCGATACCCTCCTCCACCCCAAGGCTTCTTCTCCCCAAGGGCCAGGTTGGGGGCCCAGGAGCGCCACAGCCTCCGTAGGCACGGGAAATCGCAGCTTCGTCAAAGCTAAGCCCGCCGTGCTCAGCTTTTCTCACCACCTGGAGGATCCACTCTCCTTCCGTCCTTCCCGACCTCAGGCTGCACAGAAAACTTGGGGGCGGGGATCGAGGAAGCCGCGCCCCGAGGCTCCCAGCGCAGCCCCAGGAGGAATCCTGCCGGCAACAAGAAGCTGTGCGCGCGGCCGGGCGCGAGCCTCCGCGTCCAGGTGGGGTCTCCGCGCCCCAATTCCACCCCACCCCGCCAACGGCGCTCCCCGCAAGTGCGGGGTTTCCACCCGTCCTGGCGTTCGCGCCCACTCAGGGTTTCCCTCGCCCCCCCCCCCCCGGAGATGCTCCCCGCGTTCTATCCCGCCCCGCCCTGGCGCGCCCGGTAAACGATGTGACCCCGCCCCTCTGCAGTCTCCGCTCCCCAGGACGCTGCCCCTGTCCCCACTTGTGGTGCTCGGGGCATCTCTAAAGCCCCCAACCAGAGTCCTCCAACCCACCCGCGAGGCTCGCGCACCAGCAACGCGGCCCCACCCGCAGGGACCTCGCCCACCTGTGGCTCTAACCCCGCCTCTGCGGCCTTCCCCACCGCTAGCGCGGCCCCCACCTACGACGACCCCCGCGTAGGTCCTCCTGCCCACACGTGTCCCCCCGCCAGCCCCTGCCCCTACCCCTGCCCCTAGCCGTGCCCCTGCCCCTAGCCGCTCCCCCGCCCCCGCAGCCCCTCCAGTGCGCTCGGGCCCCGCCCATTGGCGCTGGGGCCGAGCAGGGGCGCGGGCCTGGCGGCGTTCCGAGTCGGGCGCGCGCGGGCAGGGTCCCCACTGCCTGCTGCGCAGCCGGACTAGCGGCTGCCCTCGGCCTTCTCGCCATGGACGCGGACGACTCCCGGGCCCCGAAGGGCTCCTTGCGGAAGTTTCTGAAGCACCTCTCCGGGGCCCGCAAGGCCATTGGCATGCTGACCAGCGTCGGGGATGTTCAAGGTGCGCGCGCCCCTACCGGCGGCGAGGGTGGGACGGACGGAGAAGGGGAGAACAGGGCGAAGTGGATGTGGCAACCGGGCAGAAGGGGGGAAGCGATGGAAGGACCCGAGGAAAGGTGGGGAAGCGATGGGAAGAACCGGGGAGACGAGCGGGGAAGCGATGGGGAGAACTGGGGTGAAGCCCGTGACCCGGAGTGGCAGGGGTCCCTGCGGGGCGGCCTGAGCCGGCAAGGCAGCCCCAGGGTCCTTGCCGAGTGGGGCGGAGGAGGACGGGACACGGCAGTAGGAACCTCCATCCGGAAGAGAGTGAGCTTTCCACCCCCTCCAGTTTATGTTTTAAATTGAGCCTGGCAGAGGGGGTCGCCTGGAGCGCCCTCGGGGGTCGTTCTCCCTCAGAGCTGTAGGAAGGGGCCGGGCTTCCCTTCCGAAGCGTGGGTACAGCGCGATCACTTCCTAAGTAGCCCCCGCCCCCTAACTCCTCCCCACGTCACCTCCCAGCATGTCGAGGAAGAAACGGCCAGGTCTCCGCGCGCCTTCTGTCGCCTCATGCCCTGCGCGACGTGGGTGGGGTCCCGGCTGGCGGCGGGGGTGCTCTGGGTTCCCGCCTGGCGACTCCGAGGCGGTCCGGCAGCCCGTCGCTTTTCCGCTGGAAGAGTTTAAAAAAGGGTTTCCTGCCCTCGCATGTGCTGTCGCTTTTTGGCTCGTGACAAAACCGAAAACTAAAATGGGTCCCAGGCCCTCCCCGCCAGCCTCCGCGGACGGGAAGGACCAGGAAGCGGGGACTCCGGGACGTCAGCGGCGCCACGGCGCGGGCTCTGGGCTTCCCCTGCCCTGCAATGTAGAGGCGGCTCTCCAGGAGGGGCCAGAGTCTGGGCCCACGACGCGGGCGCGCCGGGAGGACATTTACCATTGACGGGCCGGAGGTGGTGGAGACTGCGCGCCCCAGGCCCCGGGTGCACGTGGGGGCGCCTGTGCCTGGACGGTGGAGCGCCCCGATCCTTGCAGCCCCTGGCGGGTAGATCTGCGCTTCCCAGGCGAACGCTACCTGGGAGCCTTAGCGATCGCGAGGGCTGGAGACGCGACGCACCCCGAGCTGGGTTTTGATTTTTATTTTCCCGGTTCCTCCTGCCGCAGATGCGTGGAAAGGCCCGGATGGCGGATTTCCTGCCGTTTCGGGACCGCGCACTGCACAAGGATGGAGCGGGGATGAGCCCCCCGCCCACGGGCCCGGTGACCTTCCCTTCGCCCTTGAGTGCGCGGGGCGGGCGCGGGTGCTGTAGGTTGGGGCGCTGTGGGCGCCGCCCCGCCCGCCGCGAGCGCCTACGTGATGCCAGGTCCGTCGTCTCCTTGTGCCCAGGCCCGGACATCCGTATGCCGCGCGCTCCGCGAGCCCGCAGCGCAACCTCCCCAGGCCCAGCGCCCCCCGCGGGAGACCCCGGTGGCAGCGCCAGACCCCGCGCCGCAGCCCGACCCCCAGCGCCCCTGGGAAGTGCTCTGGCGTTAGCGTTTTAGTAAAAGGACCCCCCGCCCCCCCCCCCCCCAGCATCAGCATTCCTCCTGTAGGGTTGGATTCTCAGAGAAAAAAAAGGTGATGCAGCAGACGCTGGGATTGGAGAAATTACCAGAGTGAAGTGGAAATAGCCTGGCCAGCGTGACTTAAACCAGCCCCGAGATGTGCGAGTACGAATGGAACCGCCTGGGGTCGGGATAGGACCCAGAGTGGCTTCTCAGTAAAAGGCCTTCAGAAGCAGAGGGAACATCTTGAGTGACTTTACCGGGGCCGCGAAAGACGAGAAACCTTTGGCACGGGAAGAGGAAACGATCTCTGGAAGTCACCAGGGCGGGTGGAAGGTCAGGGGTTCAAGGTTATTTTGGAATTTAGGTGCTGTGCTTCCTGCACGGTGGCTCATGCTTGTCATTCCAGTGCATTTGGAGGCCGAGGCAGGAGGATCGCTTGAGCCCAGGAGTTCCAGAGCAGCCTGGACAACATAGTGAGACTCTGTCTACAAAAAATAAAAAAAAAAGAAAGAAAGAAAAACACATTAAGATGCTGTATGTATTGGAAAATATTTATGGGTCATTCTTTTGAGCTCCATGTCCAAAAGCTTGCTAAAATGCTTGGGAGTTCGCGTACAGGCACGTGAGATTAGGATACAGTGGCAGAATCGCGGTGTTCTCTGTTACCCTGGTTTTGCCACCTGGGAGGAGTTACACATATTGAAGGTTTGTAAGTCAACGCCTCTTCTCTTCTGGGGAAAAAGGTATTTTGGAAACCAATATTATGTGGGAACGTGGCTTGGTTGGTACAGCCTCGGCTTAATGGGAGACAGCTGCCCTCAGCTCTGCAGGTGGCATCAAATACAGTGGCCTCGAGCCCACATGGGTCACACCTGGGCTGTCCCTGGGGAAGCCCGCTACGGCAGGTCGCCTGGGCATTCTTTCCTTGGCAGAGCCGAAGTCACAATTTTTTGTAAACTCTAAAGAGCTTTACCCTTCCAAGATATGATCTTGAACCTGTTGGAGCATTTGGACGCATTTCTTTTAAGGAAGTTCACCTCCAGATGTGCTCAGAGGGCCTGGTCTTAGCTGCCACAGATTTACAAATTCTTACAGTAAGTAGGTTATTCCTCGAGAATTTATCTGTTGTGCCCCCATTCTTTTTGCCATTTTATTCTGATTCTATATTAGTACTTGATTTTCCCTGACGTAGAAGACTATTGCCTGTAGCTAGAGATCAGAGAACACATTCCCATTCAAGTATTAACTTCAGGGGAATTATCTGTCAGATGTGAAATTATGGTAAAATTCCATATATTAAAATGACCGTAGCTACCATTTGTTGAAAATATTTTGTATACTAGGAGCTTTACAATTCTTATCTCCAAGCCTAGATACATGATCCCAAGAGAGGCATGCCCTCATTTTGGAAGTGGGGAGAAAGACTCACAAAGAAAAATAACTTAGGTAAGGGCATGAGGTGCGTGCGTGATTGTGGTAGGAGCAAAACAGATCCTAATTCCAAATATTGTACTGTCGGTTAGACCATGAAGAGTACTTATGTCTGGCTGTGTCACCCAGGCTGGAGTGTAGTGGTGCCATCATATCTCACTGCAGCCTCAAACTCCTGGGCTCAAGTGATCCTCCTGCCTCAGCCTTCTGAGTAGCAGGGAAGACAGGAATGCATCATCATGACCAGCTAATTGTTATTATTAATATTATTATTATTATTTCTGTAGAGACAGGATCTCACTATGCTGCTGAGACTGGCCTTGAACTCCTGGCCTCCTCTAGTGAGCCTCCTGCTTTGGCCTCCCAAAGAGCTGGGATTACAGACATGAGCCATCATGTCATGCCTCCACCATGCTTTTCAGGGGTGTTTCTTGGTGAAGCTCCTTAATCTAGTTAATGCTCAAAAGTGAGCAAAACCAACTAGCTCAAAATTACACAGATATTCTTTGGGTGGTTTTGTGAGGGGAACGGAAAGTAACTTTTTACAGCGATGGGAGTCAAGGTGGCAAAAATCACATTAAGGGTTAATACCAACGCCATGGGCTGCTTTTCTTCCCCCAGTAGAGTTCATATTATTTAATTATAAGATAAAATTGAAAATCTCTTTCCTATATTCCTGACTACCCAGGCCTTGAATGAAGAAAGTATTTCTCAGGTTAGTTTTTTTTTTTTCCCCCTACTTCTTTGGGTAGCTTGTGTCTCAGGCTGTGGGTTTTTTTTTTTTTTTTTTCCCCTGCTTCTTTGGGTATCTTCTGTTGTCCCAAGACATGTCTGGAAACTTAAATTGATTTTCGCTCACCCTAAAATAAGCTCCGCAGCTCTGGATCACGGACTGACCATGACTAAGTGCCCACCGCCACGTCACGCTGTGCCACACACCAAGAGTGACTCATTGTCTTCGTCACAGGTTGTGGCTTCTGCAGGGCCTGGTGCCTGGTGGAGCTGAGTGTAGTGGGAAGTCCAGGTGCATCCTTAGGGTGGGCTGGATGCGAAAGCGGCGTCCTTTTTGCCTGTGGTGACATGAACATCAATACAGTATTTATAGAAAGTTCATGTAAATGGAGTAAGTATCAACCTTTCCAATCCTAGTGAGAATAGCTAGCGTTTAGTGACTCTCTGTTATGTGGCAGGCCCTCAGTGATGCTGGTCACTGACTTATCCCCACTTTACGCATGAGCAAGGGATGTCCGAGGTGTTCCAGCTTCCCTGAGTTCACAGAGCTCTGTGGTGTGGCCAGGCCCTGTGGCTGCAGCAGGGATGTTCAGGGCTGCGTGTAGCTGTGTCTTCACTGGTGACTTTCCCGTGCCCAGCACCACGCCTGGCGCTTGACAGGAACGCAAGTGTTTGCTGCCTGCCTCCCACCTGGAATCTCCACTGAGGAGCAGGAAACCAGGGGTTCTAGCTGTCTTCTTCATTCGTGAAGTCCTTTAGAGGAATTCAACCCTCTCTAATCAAAATACCCAACATCCTCAGGTCAATATGTATAAACTGTTAAGACTTCAAGATTAGTACCTTAGAACCGAAGTCAGAAGTGTGGTTTCAATTGACTGGACATGCATTAGGTCAATGACACACATATTTATTGGACACCAGGCTTGAGCCCCTCGTGGGCACCTTTGGTGTCTGAAGCAATATTCCTTGGGTGGTTTTGTGAGGGCAACAGAAAATGACTTTTTATAGCGATAGGAGTCAAGATGGCAAAAATGATATGAAGGCTTAGTACCAATATGATGGGCTGCTTTTCTTCCCCCAGTAGAGTTCATATTATTTAATTTTAAGATAAAATGGAAAATCTCTGAAGCAATGCTTCGGAGCCCAGTAGGATGGAAGGGGAAACTGAGAACAGTGCCATTTCGCCTCACACAGCTCCGGCGCCCCTCACCATCCTGTGCACACACATTCTTTGATGGGATCTTTTCAGTGTAAAGTGCAGTAATTGATTTTGCAGAAATTACTGGGTCTGGGAGGCAGATGATGAGTGATAGTGTCACCCCGTGGCACAGTGGGAGATTTGTGTGATGGCATCATTTTCTATGAATGCAGACCGCTTTGTGTGCCATACTCGGAGGACCCTTCGAAGCTAGACATTTTGTCATCTTTGTCAAGCTCTACCAATCTGATGGACCGTCAGAAACAATTAAAATTAGAAAGATGAAGATACGGTAACAACGTGGTCAGGGCAAACCTCAGGATACCAGATTGCAAGTTCACAGTTGCCTTTCTGCTAAGAACCTGCGGGTGAATATGGAACAGAGGGCCATGTGTCAGTAGTTGGGTTGCGTTTTGTGTTTCTTTTCTACAAGCCCTTTCTGGTGTTGTGTTTGTGTTTATTAGAGAGTAGCTGCCCAGAGGCTGCCGTTTCCCTCCCCACTCCTCGGTTCTCTCCATCTTCACCCCCAACTCCCAGTCCTTTGTTTGGAATTGCAGTCATTGTGCTTGTCAGGATGGAAGAGGCAGCCAGACACATGGCAGACCAGAGCACGGAGAGGCAGAGACTTACTCTTAAGTCCCGCCCTGGCCCGGCTGTCTCGAGTGCTGAGATAGGGTCTCCGTGTTTTCCTCTGCAGAATGGAGGCATCACTCGGTCTCTGTCTTCTCTCCCTGTCTCTTTCTTCACTCCCCTCTTCCCTAACACACATCCACAGTGAAAGTCTTCAGGAGCCAAAAGAGAAAAGGCTGGACTGTGCTGGGCCCCCCCGACCCCAGGGCCCATTTGCTGTCTTCCCAGCTTCCATGTGCCCAGAGTCACCTGGGGGAGCCTTCGGAGGTGCAGATCCTGACTGTGTGGGTCTGAGTGAGGCTCCGACTCTCATGGGGAGGGGGAGGGCACCGGTGCTGCGGGTCCCCCTGGGGCCAGTGTGGCGGTTTGCAAATCGTGCAGATCAGCTTCTCCACTTCTCCAGGTTTCTCCAACGTGAGATGCTCCCAAGAGTCCTTTGGGATTGTTTTCTGACTTTGACCAGGATTTTGATGGAGAAGATTCGTTAATATAGGACCCCTTGTCTCAACTATGTAAATGATCTGATCTGAAGTTTTCTGAATGGAAAATGATTGAAAGGTTGGCATGCAGTAGCCTCGGGGAGTCATTCCTTCATATCTTTTCAGCTGTGTCTTACTACAATTAAGATTTTGTTTCTGTGTGTGGGGGGTTTTTTGAGATGGAGTCTCCCTCTGTTGCCCAGCTGGAGTGCAGTGTCTTGATCTGGGCTCACTGCAACCTCTACCTCCCGGGTTCAAGCGATTTTCCTGTCCCAGCCTCCCAAGTAGCTGGGATTACAGACTTGCACCACCATGCCCACCTGGGTTTTTTCTGTGTGTGTGTGTGTGTGTATCTTTAGTAGAGATGGGGTTTCACCTTGTTGGTCAGGCTGGTCTCGAACTCCTGACCTCAAGTGATCCACCTGCCTTGGCCTCCCAAAATGCTGGGATTACAGGCTTGAGCCACCACACCCAGGCTTATTTCTGTGTTTCTGTAATCATTTCGAAGATTAACGGACTGCCTTCGGTGAGTCAGGGCAGGCTTTAGGCAAAAGAACCAAGCCCTTTCCGCCCCTGGAGCTCTCACTCCTGCGGTGAGGCGGGTACAATGTGCCTGTAGCTGGACCTGAGAAGAAAAGTTCCTGTCTTATGAAAGGGCCCAGGGAGCCTCTAGTTGGGGCCCTTTGACCTGACCCCACGGTGAGGGAGGAGTCAGTAGAGGAGGGTGGCCCAGAGGAGGACCTTGGATTTGCCTTAGGGGAACTGGGAAGCAGGTGGAGGGAAGCAGACTGACTGTCTCCGATAAGGGTGGTTCTGTGGAGAGGAGAGGACAGGACCGGAGGTCATGAGTTTAGGGTCTCACAAGAAGCGGCCACAGATGGAAGCTTATGGTGTGGGGCATGTGGCAGGGCAGCCCTATGCCCACAGACACACCCTGCCGAGGAGACCCAGGGACTTGAGTGTGTTGGGGCGGCGGGTAAATGGGCACTCAGCTATTACCGCTGGAAGGCAGAGCGTGTGAGCTGCGGCAGACACGGGCCGGTGGGGTAAAAGGAGAGTCTTCACAGCAGTGCTTAGAATAGTAGAAAGTGGGAAAACCAGCAAAAACCTATCAATAGGAGATTAATGAATCCATTATGGCACCTGGAATGGAAGGAATTTTTGTCAGCGTTTAATAAGGAGCTTTGTGCTGGTCGAAAGTCAGGAGGTGCACAGTACACTCAAGGGCGGTATTGAAGAGCCGATTCCAGAGCAGCTCTGCACAGCAGATCCCCCTGGGGCCAGAGAGGCTGTTTGCAAATCCAAGCAGATCCGCTTCTTGGAGGTTTCTCCAACGGGAGCATCTCCCAGGATTGGGGCCTGCGTGGGTGGCTTGTGTTATATATGCAATTTTAAATGATCTACTTGCCACATTAAAGAAAGGCGGGCCGGGACAGGGGGACACTGGGTGCCATGACTCATGCCTGTAATCCCAGCACTTCGGGAGCCCAAGGCAGGTGGATCACTTGAGCCCAGGAGTTTGAGGCCAGCCTGGGCAACATGGAGAGACTCAATCTCTACAGAAAATACAAAACAATTATTCGGATGTGGCGGTGCACACCTGCAGTCCCAGCCGCGTGGGAGATTGAGGTGGGAGGATTGCCTGAGCCCAGGAGTTGGAGGCTGCAGTGAGCTGTGACTGCACAGGTTCACTCCAGCCTGGGTAACAGAGAGAGACCCTATCTAAAAAAAAAAAAAAGTTAAAAAAAAACCACTTTTATATTCAGCCAACTATTTTGATAATAATCAGTTATTGTGTTGATTATTAATATTTTACACTGTTTTCCATACTAAGTCTTTGAAATCCATTGTGTAAAGAATCTTAAAGTACATCTCCATGTGGACAGGATGCACTTGGCCAGCGACTCCTCTGAGGGACAGTGTGGTCACAGCGATGGGTGGCGTGTCCTGCCTGTATGTAGAAGGTCCCCGTGTGGGTGTTTCTGCGAAGGCCCTGAGGGATGTGCAAGGGAGGGCCGACACCGTACCAGCCACGCAGAGGGCTCTCCGATTGTCAATGGCAGCCCTTCCTCCTCCCCACCCTCTTAACACCTCCCACCCCACTTGTTATTTTTCTCCTCAGTGCTTACGGCCATCCACCCATGGGCATCATGCATTTGTTCACTGTGTTTCTTGCTTTCGGGTCTCTCCTGATCAGAACAAGCTCCGCCAGAACCATTTTGTCACGGATGCATCCACATAGCACCCGGCAGCGATGGCACTTGGGGCACCTGAGGTGGACAGTGGGCCGGTGGTTGAGTGAAGGGCCCTGCAGATTTATCTCAAGCCCTCCCCTGACCCTACCGGAAGACACGGTGGTCTGCACAGTCCAGATAGTCAGAGAGGCCCCCGGCTCGATGACTTTGACCCGGCGGGGGTGGGGAGGGGGGAACAGCACGTTGACAGAATCGCCCCTTGGTATCCCACCTCCCCATGCCTACATAATCCCTACATTGTCAAAGGAGAGACCCCTAGAAGGAGCTTTGGCAGAAGGAGTGAGGTCAGCACAGTGTAAGCTCATTTTCTGACAAACCAGTGGCAGCAGTCGGCAAACTGACTTTATTTCTCAAAAAGAATTTATGCATCGAAATTAACAAGTGAGCAATCAGCAGTGTGGGAAAATTCAGGAAAAGCAGTTCAGTGCCGTGAGAGAGGGCGAGGCAGGGAGCTTTATTTCTCCAGACAACGGAGGAGGTAAAAGAATAGACCGAGATTATTTCATTAGATTTCATCTATTCTTCCTTTTTTTTTTTTTTTTTTTTTTTTTGAGACGGAATCTCGCTCTGTTACCCAGGCTGGAGTGCTGTGGCAGAATCTCGGCTCACTGTAACCTCCGCCTCCCGGGTTCAAGCGATTCTCTTGCCTAAACCTCCCAAGTAGCTGGGACTACAGGCACACGCCACCACGCCCGGCTCAATTTTCTTTGTATTTTTAGTAGAGACGGGTTTCACCCTGTTAGCTAGGATGGTCTCAATCTCCTGACCTCGTGATCTGCCGGCCTTGGCCTCCCAAAGCCCTGGGATTACAGGCATGAGCCATCACGGCCAGCCTATTCCTTACTTTTTTTTTTTTTTTTTAAATACAGTTTAGATTTTATCAGAGCAGAATCCCAGGAAATTGAGATTTGTAAACTGGGAAATCCAGCTCCTCCAAGTAGCCAGGAAATAAGGGTGACCTCAGTCATTCTTGCTGGCCCTGGTGTGGGCCGGGGATGACTCTGACTCAAGGAAGAAGCGGTCTTGTGACTGTCTTACCCACACTGTGGTTTAGTAAGAAGGTGTTAAAAAGTGTGTCATATGAAGAAAGTGATTTAATAACTGGTCAGAGTAATGACCACGTATTTCCTATGTAACCACTCCCTCGTTATCTCCAACTTTATCTTTGGTTCTCATGACAAGATTATCACTTCCCTGAAAATTGGGGTTTTTGCAAATGACGAAGAGGTGTTTTTCCAAATGGTAATGTTCTTCTTTGGTGGGAAGATGTTTTCTCCTGGAAATCCTTAGGAAAGTTATTTGGTTCTTGGGTTGGGCTCCCAAAACCAAATGAAATGAGATGGATTATCCCCAGGATACCTGAGATATAAGGACAATCTGTAGCTTGAGTGTGGAGTGAAAGACACTGAAACTGCCCTTTGTCCCAAATAGCTGTGTGCTGGGGCCCTAGAGAGCCCTAAGGAGATGGTGAAACAGGTGACGTTTACCTGTGAGGCTGAAAGCACTCATTGCCAGGCTGTGAAAGCCCACACTGCAGGTCTTTGTCCCTGTCCTGTGGGTGACAGAGCCTGCCAGTAAATGCTGGTGCATTTCCTTCTTGCTCTTCATCCACCCATGTTCTCCTCCCTCCTAACCCCTCACTGAATGTTCCTGGGGCTTCCTCAGGTTTCACCCTGCAGGGCCCAGCAGGAGGCAGCTGATTTGCAGTCCTCACCATTCAGAAGTTCAGAGGGAGGGCTTAGAACCACACAGGCTCCACCCCCAGGCAATTAAGTGATCATCTGCCCTCAGCAGGCATTATTTTCCTTCAAGTTCCCATTGGTGACTCTAAGGCACAGGCATTGTAATAGAGGAAATCAGGAAGTCTTGAAAGTTAAAATGAAATAAGACTAGGGTTTACACTGCAGCTTCACCACTTCACTAAGGTCGTTACCTTCCAGTAATCAGTTTATCCCCCTCAGAGCCTCAGCTTTCTCATCCCTCCAGCGAGGTGTCAGGAGCTCTGCGGGCTTCCTGTGAGAATCATCCCTGTGACGGCTCTGGCTGTGGGTGTGCAGTCAGCAAGGGACGCCCTACTAGGTCACACCAAGTGCTGCCAGCCCCTGAGCTCAAGGATGACACGTGAAGAAAAGCCCTTCGCAATGTAGGGCTCCATCCCACCAATGTGCAAGTGAATAGAAGTCCTTTCAGGACCTAGTGTTGTGTATTTTTAAGTGTGGTGCCCTGTCCCCTGGAAATTGATAGAAATGCACGTTCCCAGGTTCCCGCTCCACCTGTGAAACCTTGGGAGTGGCCCAGCCACCCGGGGTGCGGCGGCCACCGCTGGTGATCCCCTGCTGTGGGGTGATGTCACTGTTCTTTCTGGGAGGGTGCAGGTGGACCCAGGGGTGGGGGGTGGGGAGAATCCTGCAGGGATTTCAGGGACTGAGTTTAGTGCTGGGGTTCATTTTTACTCTGCACACGAGTCTCCTGGGGTCACCTTGTGTATCATGTCCAGCTTTTTTTTTTTTTTTTTTTTTTTGAGACAGTGTCTTGCTCTGTCACCCAGGCTGCAGTGCGGGTGGCACAATCTCCACTCACTGCAAGCCCCTCCTCCCGGGTTCACGCCATTCTCCTGCCTCAGCCTCCTGAGTAGCTGGGACTGCAGGTGCCTGCCACCATGCCTGGCTAATTTTTGTATTTTTAGTAGAGATAGAGTTTCACCATGTTGATTAGGCTGGTCTTGAACTCCTGACCTCAGGTGATCTCCCCACCTCAGCCTCCCAAAGTGCTGGAATTAAGGCATGAGCTACCATGCCCGGTGGGCTAATTTTTAAGTTTTACAGATGGGTTCTCACTGTTACCCATGCTGGTCTCAAACTCCTGGCCTCAAGCAATCCTCCCATCTTGGCCTCCCAAAGTGCTTGGATTTGCAAGCATGAGCCACCACACCTAGCCAAACATTGATCTTTCATTTTAAACTTCATCTAGAGATGTGACAAAAACCAAATGAGGTATTTGTTAAAATACTTTATAACCCTAGTACAGTAATAGAGTAATCCAACTGACAATTTCACAAAACTCAACTTTTGGCAACAAGTTCAAGGTTATACATGTTAATAAAGATAATACATTTATTCAATCAGAGGAAAAAGGTTACAATGACAGAATTTATCTTTTTCTTTATTATGTTGCCTGAGCTATGGTTAAGGTTTGGGGAACTGGTATCTTAAAGAACCTTCAGAAATGTCTCATTCTAGAATTTAGAAACAAACTTTACACTCTCGGGGTTGAGAGAATCCAGGAACAATCACCACCCCTAGTGTCCAGATGCTACTCTCCAAAGGCCCTTCCCCACTAGCCACAGAAATCAGGGCTCCCTGGGAAACAGACAGTTGAGCCTCTGAAGCAGGGGGGCCCTGGCTGTGCATGCTTTAGGGAGGTGAGGGTGGGGGCCTAGAAACCAAAGAAGTGAGACCAAAATGGGCCAACAGCTGGGGCAAATGTGGGCATAAAAATAAATTCCATCTGATCACATAGTCTCAAATATGTACATGTACAGAAATATTTCTCTGACGTCACAGGGGTACTAAAAAACAAAACAAAAGACGGGGGGAAAAAAGAAGAAAAGAAAGAACTCTCTTCCCCATGGTGGGCGCACTGGCTTACACCTGTAATCCTAGCACTTTGGGAGGTCAAGGTGGGCAGATTGTTTGAACTCAGGAGATCGAGACCAGCCTGGGCACCACGGCAAGACTCTGTCTCTACAAAAAAATGTAAGCACTAGCTGGGCATGGTGGTGCACACCTGTAGTCCCAGCTACTCAGGAGGCTGAGGTGGCTCAGGAGGCTGAGGCTGCAGTAAGCTAAGACCATGCCACTGTACTCCAGCCTGGGGGACAGAACCAGACCCTGTCTTTAAAAAAAAAAAAAAAAAAAAAAAAAAGACAGCCTCTTCTGTCATCATTAGAGGTAGCTCCCGCACCACCCTAACTCCTCCTCAAACTGGACTTCCCAGGGAGAGCAGCCGCCCCTGCCTTTTCCACAGAACCATACTTCAAGATAACCTGACAGACCCAGCTGATGTGGAGCTCTTCTTTGAAGAAGTCCAGCAAACGAATGAAGAATTACAGAATTTGAAAACTTCACAAACTCTAATAAATGATTCAGGCAATAATCCTCAATGAATATGAAAACTATTAATAGGTTGATGAGGAACTCATTATCACAGGACACCAGAAACTCAAGTGCACCAGCTGCTCCGTGGCTGAAAGGAGAAAGCAGATCTTCACAAGACAGTGGCCGACTCTCAGCATGCACCCCGCTGGCGTGAGACCCCCAGTGGAGGCAAGCAGGCCTCACAGGAAGGTAGGATGTGGCCATCTATGCAGAACTCCCCACGAGGGACTCTGCCTGAAAAGGCACAGCCTGACTCAAACTAAGTCTTTGGATCTAACTTCCAGTTCTCAGGAAACACAGGAACATGGCACCCAACACCACACAGGAGCAGCCAGGACACCTGGAAAGTGAGAGCGCCCAGAGGAAACCCGGCCTGCACACTCCTCTGCCGTCCGAGAGGGGGCCCGGGAGAGACCCGGGCTGAGCAGCTGTGATCTGTGGGACCCTGTGCCACAAACACTTTGAGGCCAACTAGAAAATTTGAATATGGAATAAGAAATAGGCAGTTTTAAGAAAGTATGCTTTATTCTATTAAAACTGAAAATGGCATTAGCTCATGTAAGAAAGAATCCTCATGTTTTAGGGTCACAAATTCAAATATTTAGGGGTAAATGATGACATTCATAATTTACTTCCAAAAACTTCACAAGGAAAAGGATATCTATTATGTGATAAGTGTTTAGGGGCTCATTATCCTAGTCTACTTTTCTGTGTGCTTGAAAGTTTTCATAATTCTTTTTACATAAAATAATGTTGCAAATATGTTTTTACATTAGCATTTCTATGTAAATTATTAGTGTTTTATATAATACATATAACTATATTATTATGATAATGCACTCATATTAGTGACATAAGAAACAAGCGATGTATCAGAAAGTGATTATATAATTAAGGTTCTGTGACTGCCTCCACTATCGGAAGAGCACTTCTCTGTGCCAAGGACAGGCTCGAAGCTTCACACACCCTGGGTCGGATTGGGCACCATCCATGCACCCCCACTCTCCATGCAACAAAGCTGGAAGTGAAGCAAGAAGCTGGGGGCCAGGACCCTCCTCTGGGGGTCTCTAAACACCGTGTTTGTAACCACCATGCTGAGCCCACTGAAGGCTATCATTGTAAATGTCCAAAATCAATGTCCAAGTAAGATAGGCAAACTTAGGCCAAGAATCTTACCTATAGTTAGATATTTCTTAAGCATCGCTAAATGTGAGAGAAGCCATGTCATGAAAATGTAAGGACACAAGTCAATTTTTCACAATCCACCATCAAACTTTTCCAACAAAATATTACCTAGCATTGCTTGGGTGATCGTGAGTGGCATGAAATTGCTTAAGCTGCTCCCACGTAAGCTCCGGGATGCACAGTGGGTCACCCCCAGAGACCACTGAGTACGTGTGGTGGGGAAGAAATCTGTTTTGAAGGTGCTGGGAGAATATCCTCTCATTGTCTGTCTTGAAATGTGAAGTAAATAAATAAGAATATGTACATATAAACTAATACACACACACTACATTACTTACAATATAGCCAATCGATCACATTCTGGTGCATATGCCTGTAATACTCTGCAAATAAAACTGTTCTAATGGTAAAAAACAAAAAACAAAAAACAAAAAAAAACCACCCCTGCAGGCATTGTTTAACACTGTATTCAATCACTCATCACCCATGCACAGGATCCAAGGATTGAGAACAATGGACTTTTTGATGTGTGTTGCAACAAACTCATAGCGGAGGGCTGTAAATCGGAGGGATCACCAGGTCTGCCTACCAGCCACCAGGCAAGTGGGGAGAAGCTGTCACCCCAACTTGAGTTTCAAGAAGACTCCTTGGAAGAAACGACCACCAAATTGAGAATGAAAAGGTAAGAAATAGTTCACCAGCTGAGGGGGGCTACAGAAATCAGAGAGCAGGCCACCTGTGTGCCTCAGGGACACCAGCACAGGCAGGTTGTCAAAGTCACAAGGGGACATGAAGACATGGGCCCAGGACAGCAGCTCTTAATCCAAGATGGTCTCAAGACTCCTTTACACCCTGAAAAATTAACCCATTTATGCCTGAGGTTGCAATTTTTTTTTTTAAAAAATCAGACCTTGGCAATGACCTTGAGCTGTAGGATATAAATAACTCCCACAAGCTTAGGATTCCAATAATGGAACACTAGGCACAAATGGGTTTTAACGAAGACCCAAACAACTTTTGATTATGTAGGCTTTTTTTGCCTGTGTAGGTACCTGTGTGTGTTTATATAATTTTTCTATATTCTAAATTAAAGTTGATTAAAAAATTAAAGTATTAAAAAATACTTATGCATTAAGGTAAGCCATCATTACATGTTAATATAAGTATGTTTGAAAAATACTTCTCATAACAAAGTAAAAAACCAACTACTTAGAATGATGCTGTGTTGCCTTTTTTGCAAATCTCTGTAGTGTCTGGCTCAGAGGTGAAGCTGGACTCCCTCATCTGCTCTGTATCCAGCTTGCTGTGTGTCACACACCTCACCACGCAGCCTCTAGAAAGTATACAATGTACTTGGGCAAGAATGAGTGAAAAAGACAATGTGTTGATAGTGGTATGCAAATAGCTTTTGTCTCACTGCAGATCATACGCGGGGGTCGTCAGACATGGTCTGAGACTCTGGGAAGAACAGCAGCCTGGCCCTGCTACCCCCTGGCTTCTGCTCACAGCACTGACCCCAGCTAATCCAAGAACATGTCACCTATAATGAGAATATTGAAGAAAAATCAACCATCTTTCAGATGTGTCTGTATCATGGTACGGTACATGGGTAAGGTAAGCTGAACACAACATAAAAAAGAAAACTTACAAACCCTCCCTTCATCTAAGATGACTCCTTTAAAGACCAAGGGCATCTGGGGGTCACTGGAGTTCTCATGTTCCAGCCGCCATCCTTCCTGCCTGAGGACAAATAATTATAAGCTGACAGTGACTCAAATACTAAAGTCTGTATCAACTAGTTAATCACTCATGACATCCCAGAAATCCAGCTCATGTAAACCTGGGGAAAAGGTGGCATCCAAATACACTGAGAGGAGATTCTGATAGTCCTTGGGATTTTGTGTGGAAAATGGATCCAGAGTATAATCACTAGCTGGGTACAAAGGAAAAGTGAAATTGTAAAATTTAACAGATTTCTACTAAAATTATTGAATCTCAAGCCTCATTTCCCCTTTGTCCTAGGACAGTAAGTTGTAGCTATTCTTGAGATGGGGCAGTGGCTCCATGCTCTGGCCCCCAACCTCAGCAGCTGTCCCAGCTCATCACCTTGAGTGTTGGCTTTCCCATCCCGTCTCAGGATCTGCACTGGACGGGCACCAGGTCTTTCTTCAGCGAACATCTAAACTCTCTCAAGTGTCTCCAGAGACTTTCACACGTCTACAAAGATGACCTCATTCTGTAAGAGCATGGATTTAACTTGCTCTTCGATGTCACTCCTTCACAGAGTGCACTGTTCATCGTCACCCTATCCACTAGCGTCAGTCTTACTAAAAGTCATACATCAATGTTAGTGGTAACTCTGGAGGCCTGGCATTGTAGTGATATCCCCAAGAGAAAATTGTTCTGAACCTTTCTGGGAAAAGTTCACGTACGTTTTTTTCAAATGCTAGTTTTTATAATCTCGCTACCATGTGGCTTTCCTGAAGAATGAAATTTCTGACGTCCTTCAAGTAGAGAGAGGTAAAACTTTTTCTAGAACATGAATTGCCCACTCCTGTCATCCCTTCTCAGAAACTAACTGAATTCCAGTGGGTGCGCCTGGCAAACGCAAACACGGTTTCCGTTCAGGATGCTGGTCTTACCTGTGAAGGCAAACGCGGTTTCCGTTCAGGATGCTGGTCTTACCTGTGAAGGCGTTCATGAACGTGGAGAGGGGCCGGCTCAACATTTTGAAGAAAGGGTCTCTGCACGGATATTTCCGAGACCCACAAAGGACGGTGTGCTCAAGAATGTGAGGAACACCGGTGCTGTCCATGGGAGTGGTGCCGAACTGCACGCTAGGGAAGAAGGAACGGCACGCCAGGGAAGGGGGAGGAATAAGGAACAGAAGGCCAGGGACGGGGAGGAACAGAACGCTAGGGAAGGAGAATGACTAGAATACAAAACGTTCATCTTAGTGCTGCGGACACAGTTCCCAGATGCATCATCACCTCAGGCTACTAGAAATTATCATTCTGACACCACAATCCTCCAACACAGGGTCTCCCAACTCTAATGTAAATCATTGATTCAGACTATAACATTGTATTTTGATGAGATTGTAAGTCCCTGTAAGCTTTTCCTTATTTTTCAAGATGCTCTGTCAATAAAAATACTAGTGAGATGATATTTAAACCACGTAACATACAGTCAGTGCTTTAAACCAAGCTTGTCTAACCCACAGCCTGCAGTCCGCATGCTCAGGATGGCTTGGAATGCATCCCAACACAATCCCTACACTTTCTTAAAACATTGAGGTCCTCTATTTTTTTTTTTTTTTTTTTTTTTTTAGCTCATCAACTGTCCTTAGTGTTAGTGTATTTAGTGTGTGGCCTAAGACAGTTGTGGCACAGGGAAGCCAAAAGATTGGACATCCTTGATTTAAAGAAAACATTCAAGACCATGTTCTTACAATGCACGACGTACCTGAACAGATTATTCCTGTCTTCTCTGGCCAGGTGTAAATACCTGGCTCTTGTGTCATTGTGGCTGAGCTTCATGGCCGTCAGGAACAGCTCGGGAAGAGATGTCACCTGAGTTAACCTGAAAAACACGAGCAGTTAAACGTAGACAAAATAGCCTGTGAAATGGTGATCTTCGACACACTGAGAAAACTGGCTTTTCTGCCTGAAATTAGATGATGCCGGGAAGCCAGTATTTCAGAGCTGGAGAGAACAGAACCATCCTGTCCAAGTCCCTTATCCTACAAACAAGGAAAGGAAGACCTAAAGAAGGCCGATGAGAATGTGTGTGTGTATATGTATATTTTTGAGTGCTTATTATTGGCTAGGTATTTTCCATTTTTTTATTTTTTAAATTTTTTATTCTTTTTTGGCTAGGCATTTTCTAATCATGTCACATAGAATCCTGTGACGGAGGTATTCTCATCCTCATTTACAGATGAAACAACTGAGGCTCAGGGTGATGAAACAAGCTGCCCGAATCAGAGCCAGGATTCGCCCTGGTGTCTGCCCTTCCCACGGTACTGTGCTGCACCTAAGTAACACAGCACCCTTTCCAACACCTGCTGAGTGCCTCCTGCTTTTGTGTACTGCACCTCAGTAACACAGCACCCCTTCCAACATCGGCTGTGTGCCTCCTGTTTCTGTGCATATAATCTCCTGTAGTGCGAAGCACGGGCCTGCAGGACGGGCAATGCTGGAGTGGGCTAGCCGGCGACAGCGGGGAGAGTCCAGGATCAGTCTTTGCTTCTCCTAGTTTGAGATGGATTCTCGGTGGTAGCTGTAAGCACTAAGCTGGGGCTTCCAGAACAGCTGGAGGGGCTGGGAGGATAGAAATGCCCCCCAAAAAGATGAGACTCCCCACTCCTGGGGCAGGGTGGAAGATCTTCTCCTACCTTAGGCAAGCCTCCTGGTAAGTGTCCATACTCTTTGGTATGAAAGAAACTGTCTTCTCTTCCAGTCAGGCCAGCCGGCCCAGCTCTCTCCCGCAATCACATACCACGTCCCTGTGATCACCACGCCACTTGCCACTCCCTCCGTCCAGGTGCCATGAGTCACCTGGCCAAGCGCACACAGCAAGTCACTGGCAGAGGTGAGACCTCGGGTCTCCTCAGTCCAATCTAGGGAGCCTGCCATCCAACAGTCATGCATAAAGCGGCCCACTACGACCTGCATCATCTACCGCTGTTAAATTACTTGTTTCCAAGCTTACCGTACTTTATATCAGATGATCAATGCATTTAAAATCAGCAGATACAGTGAAATGTCTGCTTTCTAATAATATAGAGCTTTAATAATAATAGCGTTCATGATAGCTATTTCTCAAACAAGAAACATGACTTATCGTAAATTTCTATGGCTGGACACAGTGGCTCACACCTTTAATCCCAGCACTTTGGAAGGCCAAGGTGATATGGTTTGGCCTCGTCCCCACCCAAATCTCATCTTGAATTGTAGTTCCCATAATCCCCACATGTTGTGGGAGGGACCTGGTAGGAGGTAATTGAATCATGAGGGCGGTTCCCCCATGTTATTCTCATGACAGTGAGTATGTTCTCACGAGATCTGATGGTTGTATAAGGGGCTTCCCCCTTCACTTGTCATTCTCTTCCATACCACCCTGCGAAGAGGTGCCTTCCACCATGATTGTAAGTTTCCTGGGCTTCCCCAGCCATGCAGAACTGTGAGTCAATTAAACTTCCTTACTTTTTGGCTCATTCATTATAAATTACCCAGTCTTAGGTATTTCTTCATAGCAGTGTGAGGTTAGACTAATACACAAGACAAGAGGATTGCTTGAACTCAGGAGTTTGAGACCAGCCTAGACAACAAAGTTTCCACCTACACCTACACCTACACACACACACACACACACACACACACACACACACACACAAAATGAGCCAGGCGTGGTGGCACCTTGTCCCAGTTGCTTGGGAGACTGAGGTGAGAGGATCTCTTGAGCCCAGGAGTTCGAGGTTGCAGTGAGCCAAGATCACACCACCGCACTCCAGCCTGGGCGACAGGGTGAGTCCCAGTCTCAAAAATAAGTACATTTCTATAGAATTTGAGAAATAAAGGAGAATAATCTACCACTCTGGGTGAGCCCCTTATTAATAGTAGCCAGTACTATAAACTCAGGTGTCTGTCTGTCTGACCTTTGCAGGATTTCACAAATGCACTAAGTCTGTTGTCAGGACTCCCATGCCTGGACCTTGCCTGGAACCCCCTAGTCACTTCCCTGGCTCCCTTTCTGGAGCCCTGCCCAGAGGCAGCTGCTTTCTCACACCACCCTCTCCAGCTCTTCCCTCTCCCCCCAGCAGCAGCAGCTCCCACTCCTCCTCCCGCCCTTGTCCTTGGCCCTCTGTATGGCATCCACCATGTGCCTCCAGTCACAGCCACGTCAGTCTTTCTAGACAGTAAGCTGTTTGTCTTTTACATTTGCTACAACATCAAGCATAGCACAGAGCCAACAGCTGGCCAAATATGTGAAGTGTTGTCATTTTTAGTTACTATACTAAAAAAAAAAAAAAAAAAAAAGGAAAAAGTTTAAGCAAATAACAAAACAAAAAACAAATGAATCCATTTTAATATAAACCTAAGTAAGTATAGGTCCACAATTTCTTCTTTATAATTTTGAAACCCAAATGGCTCAGAAAACTGAAAGATTCTGCAGAAGTTTAGAGCAAACTATTTGATGGCAAAACCTGACTGAACAGATCAGGGCACTGAGTCTTCGTGCTCATACTCAGCGAATCATCAGGTTTGGCGGCAGAAACCCTAGTGTGTCTAGGGTTTCTAGAAGGGCGTGCTATGTTGGGCGGGGCTGTGCATGTGATGGGAGGAGCTTAGTGAGGGGTGGCTCTTTGCAGGTGAGGAGTGGAGCCTAGTAGGTGGGGATGCAGGTGAGCTGGGCCTTGGGGACGGGGCTTGCAGGAAATGGGGTGGAACCAGTGGGGTGGTGCTGCAGGCAACTGGGTCTTGGGGGCGGGGCTTGCATACGAGAGGCGGGGCCTTGTGGGGGCAGGGCTGGCAGAAGAGGCTGGGGCTTGTTGATGGACCGGGCTGTTCAGCTGAGGGTAGTGGCCTCCTCGGGGGCTGCTGGAAGCTGGGCCAGGTGAACCTTGGTAATCCTCTGTGGCCTTGGTCCTGTGGCTCAGGCTGTGCCCAGCAGGGAGGCCGGCCCGATCGAGCTGCGGTCTCCACCCTGAGAGCGAGGGCTCCTTTCCCCAGCGCAGGTTAAAGCACCGCGTGTCCACCTGTGCAGTGGCTGGTCCCCATGTGACCTGGAGGGCAGAAACCCTGGGTCCTGCCGCTGGTCCGGGGCTTCTGCTTCCCCTTCCTGCAGTTCCTGGGAGGGTCTGTATGTCCAGGGGGCTCTGATCCCTGCCTCAGGACCACGGGTGAGGTGTCGAGATCGCCCGCTGTGGAGCTGGCCTGGATCTTGGTTCTGTGGATCCTCGCTGTGTGGTTCTGGAGCAGTTCTGTCCTCAGGAGAGGGATCCTCACAGCTGCCTCTTGGTGCCGTGAGAAGAATTAATAGGACGACCCCCAGGTACCTGCTCGTAGCCCTATGCAGGGCCAGCCCTGTGTCTCCACCAGTTCCTTCCCTTTGTGCTCCCCTACACTGTCACATCGCCAGCCTTTATTTCCTTTTCCTTGGACCCAGGCAGCGAGTGCCCCGCTGGCCTTGGCAGCCCCTTCTCTAATCTGTCATCAAATCACTTCCTGACGGACAGCACTGACCAGCCATTGGTGTCACCAAAGTCCCACAAAATAGAACCCAACTTTTCTATTCAGCTGTGCAGAGCTGTCCCAGGCCTACAGCCCACAGGCTGGCCTCATTGACCATGAGATCCCTGGTTCTCACCTGGGGCTGGGGGTGCCCCTGGCATCCGGTGGAGTGTCAGGGATGTCCCTCCAGGCCCAGTACAGTCCCCCAGCCAGTGGCCGGCAGACAGCAGCACCCAGCCTGATATCTCTGTGGCTTCCGGTTCCCCGAGGCCAGCTGTGCTTTGCTGCCTCTTCATCCTCTCAGACGGGCGCCCTCTCTCCACCTTCGCTGGTTAGTAGGTTCCATCCATTAGAGCTCGAAGCACTGCCTCCCGGCAGCGCAGCCCCTTCTCTTGGAAGAAAAAAGGGCCGGGCACGGTGGCTCCATCCTGTAATCCCAGCACTTTGGGAGGCCGTGACAGGCGGATCATGAGGTCAGGAGATCGAGACCATCCTGGCTAACACGGTGAAACCACGCCTTTACTAAAAAATACAAAAAAACTAGCCGGGCAAGTGGCAGGTGCCTGTAGTCCCAGCTACTCTGGAGGCTGAGGCAGGAGAATGGCGTAAACCCAGGAGGCGGAGCTTGCAGTGAGCTGAAATCCAACCACTGCACTCCAGCCCGGGCCACAGAGCAAGACTCCGTCTAAAAAAAAAAAAAAAAAAAGAAAAAGAAAAAAAAGAAAAAACAGGCTGTGGTGTTTGAAAAACAAACAAAACCGTTTGGTTTGTTGGTTTGTTCTTCGACCTTCACAGGCTCCTAGGTCACACGTTTCAGTGTCTCAGCGAGTGACTTTCTCTCTGGAAGCCGTATCAGCCTCTTGTTTGATGTCAGCCACAGCAGAAAGAAGCACTCCGTAGGCCCCGTGCTCAGCACCTTGGCATGAGCTCCTGCCATCTTCTGTTCATGATCATCACAGCTCTGTGCAGTGGGCGTCCTCCTGATCCATGTGGGAGGATGGAGGCGGAAGGGTGAGTGACGGCAGGATCACGTGAGGGGTCTCTCCCGAGGTAGGGAGGGGAACCGGCCCAGGACCTCAGTGCCCATCGCATCCTTCTTCCTCCTCCTCTGCCTCTCTGTGACTATTTGACTCAGGCTGCAGGGACAGACATGAGTATGTGCAGAGCGTGTGTGCTCCCCTGGGGGTGTGTGCTCATATTGGCAGGGAGGGATGTGAGCGTGTACGGAGCGTGTGTGCACACCTTGGTGGTGTATGCTGGCATTGGCAAGGACAGATGTGAGCGCATACAGAGTGTGCTGGCATTGGCAGGGACAGATGTGTACAGGGCATGTGTGCACACCTCGGGGGTGTGTGCTGTTGTTGGCATGAACAGACGTGAGCGTATACAGAGCCTGTGTGTACCCCTGGGGGTGTGTGCTGGTGTTGGCTGGGACAGATGTGTACAGAGCGTGTGTGTACACCTCGGGGTTGTGTGTTGGTATTGGCACGGACAGACGTGAGTGTGTACAGAGCGTGTGTGTACACCTGGGGGTGTGTGCTGGTGTTGGCACGGACAGACGTGGGCATGTACAGAGCGTGTGTGCACACCTGGGGGTGTGTGCTGGTGTTGGTACGGACAGAGGTGAGCGTGTGTGCACACCTGAGGGTGGGTGCTTATGTTGTTTTGTAAGCGGCAAATAAGTAGCCCTTGCGTCGGGCGGCCCTGCGCCCGTGCTGAGTCCGTCAGTGGACCTCGGGTTGGGGTCTCCATCTCCCCAGACAGCACTCGAGTGTCTTGAGGTTTCAGATTCTTCTTCTCCAGGTACTTGGGCCTCCTCAGGACCAAACATCAGAACGAGCCAACTGCAAACTACAAGAACGTTCAAATCCATCTTCAGTAGGAAAAACAAAAGCAATTGGAATAATTTTCCAACATGACCCCGTGGCTAAGCCATTAGATACTCCAGCCAACAGATTGAGTCACTTTAAAATTCACACCGATTAAAATGGTTTTGAGAGTTGCAGAGCTTTGCTGCTAAACTTTGAAATAATTGAAGCGTTCTGCTCCACTTGCCTACTAACTAGGGTTGGAGATAACTTTCAGCCCAAAGTAACAACCTTCTAAATCCAGCTTAGATGCGAGGCTCCCACTGACACAGGAAGAGACAGTGGCCCTTGTTCATTCTCCTGTGTTCACATACTTTGTCATTTTTTTTGTATCCTGATCATCACTTGTGCTTTTCCAATTGAAACTAAAGGGAGTTTAGTTCTGTTTTGGAGAAGCTGTGGTTAGTGGTTTCTTTTCATGGTTTGCTTAATCTCTTAAGTCTGGTGCTTATGTTTACCCAAATGCACTTTTCTTTAGTATGGTGATGCCACTGCCCAGGGCTTCTCCTTCCATATCTGCTCTCCAGGAGGCCCCCTAGGAATGGGCACTGGAGATCCAGCCGCTCTCCGTTTGCCATTTTCTGTGAGTCCAATGTAGGTTTGCCTCAGAGAAGAAAACAGGCCTCCGGGTTAGGTGCCCCTGACTGCTTGCTTGTGAAATGTTTAACGATAAGGCGCCTTCCAAACTAATTTTACACATTCAGAGTTGTAGCTTGAAGTATCACTGCAGTCATAAGAACAAGAAACTCTCCCATAAAGTAGATAGGCAGAAAAAACCACAAAAATTTAATAAAGTGCAAATAAAATGGTGTTGTAAGAATATACAGTGGGAAATGCTCTGAGTCCAGCCAGATTGGTATGGCGTCCTCTTGTAAATACATTCAGCCACGTGTGGCCCTGATCGCAATCACTACTGTGAATTGTGATCCAGAATGTTCTTGGGGGGCCGATGCCTGGACTGTGCCAGCAGCTGAGTCTGATTGGGCATCAAGGCGGTGATGTGCTTAGCATGGCCAGCTGGACTGAGGGGTGGCCACCCGTGCACTCACCACGTGCAGTGGTTATTCTGGTGATGGAGTTGCACGCGGCACGGCTTGTCCACCTGGGCTACTTAAAGTACCGGGAACCCAACTGCTGGCGCATGCCTCCCGACATGGGAGCTGTCTTTTTTATCCAGGGCCCTCTGGTGCTGCAGACACTGGCCGCCGGTCCCTGAGCCCATGGGGAGGCACCAGAGGGCTCTGCTGGGCCATGGCGGTCCCCAAGCAGGTGGTCACTCATTCCTTGGGGAGTGGTCCATGGCCTGTGAGTTTATTCCTGGGGTCTGTGTGGGCAAGGTTAACCAGTTCACAGCTGGGCACTTACACTGGTGACACTAAAGTGGAATCTATATTAGCTCGCATGGGAGTGCGTGAGGAACTGGGAGGGTGGGGGAGGCTTGGCCCTAGCACTGGAGCCCGGGTTCCTGACATTTCTGCGTCTTCCTGTTGAGGGGCCACCAGGGCCCCCATGGGTCCTGAAGACAGTGGGTGCCCTATGGACAAGGGGATGAGGAAGACTCTAGAGGCTGTGGGAGGCAAAGAGACAGTCGCTCCCCCAGAGCCAGCCCTGTCGACACCTCGACGTTAGCTGGTGGGACCTGTTTTGGACTCCAGCTTCCAGAAATGTGAGAAAATAAGTCAGTGTTTAGGGTGCTAAATTTGGGGTGATTTAGTGGAGAAATAGAAAACTAGCCCACAAAGGTGCACGCATTGAAATGTGCTCTGTCCAGGTGTTCACAGTGGCGTGACGGGGATGACATCAGGGTTCGGGGAACTGTGCAGTTTTACTGAAGGAAGGGGGCTCACCACGCCTTTCCTCATGTGACTGAAGGTACGTATGCCTGCCACACCGCCCAGGAGACAGGGACTAGAATTCTGACTTTATTATGGCAACCAAGCCACAGTCAGAACACGGTGAGGGCTGAAATGAGCTTCCTGCAGCCTGAACTGGGAAGAGGAATCGCAAGTAGTTTGTGTTTTTCTACACAGACCTGTCCTTTCAGATTTTGTTGAGTTCTGGAAAAAGGGAGAAGCCAGGCACACCTCGGCGAGGGACAGTGTTTCTGGAGGTGGGGCGGCTTCAGCCTGAATGTGGCCGTGTGGCTGGGAGGCTCAGAAACTGCCCTCCAAGGGCACCCATCTGTTCCCTTCTGCACTAATACCTCCTTTACAGAAATTCCAGAGCAGTGCGGGAGGCCTCTGGTCTGAATGGGTTTGTGTGGACCGAGGTCACGGGGTGTTGTCCAAGTACTTATCCTGATGTGGCAGAGGCTCTGTTCCCAAATAATTATTCCACAGTTTCAGAGCCTATATCTGAGTGATAGTCTTTTAACTTTGTTGCATGAAAGCAAACAAAGTATGTTGAGGTTTTAAAAATCCATTTAGTAGTCATGGCTGTAAACTCATACATGGGGCTTTGGGATGGAGTGAAAACCACCGTCACCTGGCGTGGACGCTGCGTGGTATTTTTAGGGTGGTGGCCTGCTCGTGCCTTGAGCTCCATCTGCAGCGTGAGCAACAGCTGTGCATTTGAGAAATGTGGGCAGGTCAGCTTGCTCCTCCAGGGGCCTGCAGGGATGCGGGTGAGGGGCCTGGGATGAGGCCACATCATTGGGAAGGAGCTTGGTTGTGTCAACAGATATATCTGCCCCTACAGGCCCTCAAGCCAGCCAGAACCCAGTTTTCCTTTGGTCATCTAATGCCAGAAAAAAAAAAACCTGTTTCTTAGAGATTCTCATAATTTATATTAATGAACCATTTGACCATATGTAAAATGTTATAAATGCACGAGGCTTTACAACTTGACAGATGTGTAACTCACATATTAGGATTGAATCAAACCGTTGAAGATATTTCACTTGAAGGTTTTTAGCATTTTATGCACAAACCAAATGCCAACAGCATTTTGAAGGAGTATTTTGGAATTTTAAACACAGTGGGACAGTGCTGGGTCTCTGGGATGCTGGTGGGGTGGACGTGACCTCAAGCTCTTGGAGCTTGCAAGCAAGCAGGATTCCTAAATTGTCACACCTGCAGTGCTGGAAGTCAAAGTGGATTTCTGTAAATGAGGTATTAGTGCAATAAGGAACAGATGAGTGCCCTTGAAGGGCAGTTTCTGAGACTCCCAGACACCGCAGGAAGAAGTGGGGGAAGGGGGCAGTTACCCAACAGAACCTGGATGGTGGAGCCGGGATTGCTGGTGGCCCTGGGTGGCAGGTCATTACGTGCAATAAGGAATAGGTGACTGCCCTTGAGGGAGGATTCTCGGCTCCCTTCAGAACCGCAAGTGGAAGACACCCCAAGGTGGGGGGTAGGGGTTCGGTTATCCACTGGAGCCTGGATGGTGGAGCTAGGTTTGCTGGTGGTCCTGCGTAGCAGGTCATTACGTGCAATAAGGAACAGGTGAGCGCCCTTGAGGGCAGTTTCTCGGCCTGCTTCGGAACTGCAAGTGGAAGACGCCCCAAAGTGTGGGGGGGTGGGGGTCGGTTTTCCAGTGGGGCCAGGTTTGCTGGTGGCCGCTGCGTGACAGGTCACTGCGTGGAGCGATGGGAGGTGAGTGGAGTGGGAATAGAGGACGCACCCTCCACAGCTACTGCTGGGAGTTGGCTCTGGTAGCAGAGGGGGCATAGAGGGAATCCCATCAGGAGCAACACGGCTAGGGTCGCACGTGTGCTGGACGCTGAGGTGTGGCTATATGTGATCTCAGTCTCCACAGCCGCCCTGGGAAGTGGGTTCAGTTACCTTCCCATCTCCCATTTGAGAAATCTCCGGGGCTCACATCACAACTGGGTGGGGTGGAACTAATGTCTCAGGCAGGACATTGGCCCCAGAGCCCAGCTCTTAACCCACCCCTGCTGTTTTCAGTCCACCAAGTTTGTAGAGAGGGGTGTGTGGTGGTGGGGGGTGGAAGTCGTGCATTTCAGGGGACGGCTGAGAAACCAACACAGTAGAAGGGGGGCAGGAAATAAACCAGGCAGGAGACACAGGCAGTGCTTGGGAGATCTGCGCGGGGTCTGGGTGTGGGGGGCGCCTCTGGGCCTGTGAACCCCGTTCTGTGCTCCTGGCTTGTCCAACCTTCACCCTCAGCCACATACTGCGCGCTTTAGGTGAAATCTCAGTCCCTCACGTGGTGCGGGCATCTTTTCTCCCTGGCTTTGCCTCTCCTTAAATCAGAGTCTCAGTGGGGATGGTGGGGTGGTTGGTGGTCCATGGAATTTGCCCTCCACTCCCATCCTTGTCCTGTCTGGCCTGTTACCTGAATCTGTGTCTCTTCAGAGCCTGCAAATGAGTGGAGGCCACGGCAGCCTCTCGCTGACCGGCCTCTCAAACTTTTGTATTCATCAGAATCATGTTAAATGCTGATTCCTAGGCACCCCATTAGACTCTCTACACCTGCCTGGTGTGGGTACTTTGAGGAAGGTACAGAGGGTTGCTGGGCTGTTCCAGGAGGGAATTTGCATTTGTAGAATGTCCACTGTGCTCCTTCCAGCACTCTATTTTCCACGCACATGTGGCATTAAACCTGGAAAACCTCTGGGTGCTGTGCTGGGTGAGGAAGCCCTGGCTGGATGAGGGGCTGCTGGGGCTCGGACTTGATTCCTGGGCTGGGGGCTGCGGGCTTACTCTGTTCAGTGGGCCTGCTGATGGGATGCCCTGGAAAGTCCTGCTGTGCACTCAGGGAGGTACAGAGACACGCTCAGGAAATACAGACCATGGATTTAAAAATTCCTACTGGAAAATCCTTTATGAGCAAATTTGCACCTGACTGAAGACAATCATTGCTTGAGTAATTGGTTTGTTTACAAAATTGGTCCTATGAACAAACAGATTAGTTTTCATTCATGCCTTGTCTATAACGTAAATAGGAGCTATTACGGCAACCTAAATGAATTTTAAATTTTGTATCAGATTGCATGCCAGATTACAAATGGCTGCTTGATAATCTAATTGGTAAAACGGAGGGATTTGGTACTTGGAACCCAGAGTGAAGAGAACAGAATTGCTTTGGTTTCTTAAAAGTGTGTGACAGGGGTGACCTGGGGTGAAGAGAAGTGGCTGGAGTCATTACACTCGAGGAGATGATCTGCCCCAGCTTTTCTCAGCTGTCTTCTGGATAAAACAAAAGAGTGATAAACGTGGAAAAATTCAGCACTGAGTTCGTCTATGCCCTGAGCTTCTCATACGGTCATTAATGTGACTGGGCTGTATCTGTGAAGCCTCCATACAGGCACAAAGGAATTAGGCTAGAGTAAGGCGGCCGGCGACCTCTGGCGCCTGGGCCACGTGTCATTTCCTAAAGCCCTTTTGGGTGAAATGACAGTTGCAATGTCTGTTGTTTGGAGGAGTGTAATCTCATGTATGAGATGCAGATTATAAACACCAAAGCCAGGAAGCTTGGTGGGAGTGGCCGTCATCCAAGTGGTTTTCTGTGCTGCCGTGGACGAGGTGTGGATGTGTCATCCGTTGGTGAGATCCACTGGTGAAGGGGCTAAGCAATCCCTTGGTTGTGGGGGGTTTGTGAAGCTACATCTCTTCTGGCATCCCAAGTAAATACATTTTGTAAAACTTGTGCATTTGACCCAGACCCTAACCCTGAGTGTTGAAGTCTGGTGCAGTGTCTTGAGCCCTCTTCTGCATTGAGGGTGAGTGACTGTAAATGACCAATTCCTCAGTGATGAAAGTTCAAATTTAGCTTCCCTGAGGAAGCCAGACCTCAGTCACCCGTGTCTCCATTGTAAACACTGCGGCCTCTACACGGGTGGATGCGAGTTTCCAGGTCCTCCTTGAAGAAGCAGCCGTGTGGTGCTTGGTGATTTGATAACATCAGCCACCTTCTGTCTTCTGTCTAATCATGGTACAAATGATTCTCCTACAAGGAAACGGATCTGGTTTCTTCCCCGATCATTGGAAGAAGCAGCCCACCTAGGGACTGCACCGTCCTCTGCACTTTCACAACGAAGTCTGTGTCTGTCTGTGAGGAGTGTCATGTGTGTCATAGGAATCACGGGAATTGCCTTAATTCTTCCACTTTTTAAGGGCTCGGGCAGCTCTGCCTGTTTTACCTGGGATGAGCAGCAGGTGGTCTCTGGCTGCTGTGGGACTAGGGCTTGGGGTGCGTCATCACATCCCGTGGCCTGTCCAGGTGGGCATCATTGTCTTTTGCCTGTTGGCTGAGGCAGCTGTGATGCCATGGGGATCATACTTGTGTCGGGGCCAACCCAGTTCTTCCCATGCACACCTCTCCTGCTGGAGTGCCTTTCCTTATGATGACGTGTTGAATTAGCGTGGAGAATGTGGAGAGGCTCTGGGCCTCTCCTTCCCATTCTTACTCCCTGGAGCTGTGATGCCCGACAAGGGAGCCCATAGCCAGAGGCTCCTTTAAATTTAATTAGAATAAAGATTTGATTACATGTCCAAACACATTTGAAAAGAACTTCACAGATTAAATTCCAGATTCAGCCCTTCAGGCCCAGTGACCACGTTTTGGGGCTCAGCAGCTGTAGGTGGCTGTTGTCTTTCAGTGTTGACTGAGCAGATTGGGACGTTTCCAGTTCAGCAGGCAGTTCTCTTGCATGGTTCTGCCTGTGGTGAGGACACCTTGGCTGGAGAGCTTCGTGGGGATGCCTTAGGCCTCTGGCGGCAGCCAGGCTGCACGGTTCCTGTGCCCCGGGTCCTCTGAAGGCCCAGATGGATCCCACCACAGAGTCAGCACTGCTAGACTTGGGTACAGTGTGTAGACAGCAGAGGGGCACGTCCGGGCCTTGCTCACTGGCCTCCTTGGCCAGACTCCCATCTCTGAGTCTTCAGGGGAAATGCATCCACCATCCACACCGTGCACCAGAAGAAAACTGCAGGCTTCTCTGTGGGTGGTGAATTGAGATCATGCAGAGTGACTAGGCTTGGGCTCCTGGCCAGCGTGGAGCCTGATGATAGCTTTAGGTGGAACCTGACATGCCTCCGTGTGTACATGGCAAAGAGAATGCAGTGTTGTCAACTTGAATCCAAATGTGCTCCCGTTTTGAGGTGGAAGGTTCTGGGAGTATTGGCCATTGGTGATTGTCCTGCTGTGGAGGACTTCGAATGCAAGCACTGGTTTAGGGTAACCCTGGTTTCCTGGTCCTGTATGTGGGCATCCCTGAGTGTGCTGGGCTGGAGGTAGGCAGGGCAGATGGGAGGGTGACAAAAGGTCAGGTGTTTCCAGCTGTGGGGAGTGATGCCATCAGATGTCCGAGATCAGGAGGGTGTTGACCAGGGGACCAAAGCAGGGGTGGGTGGAAATGCCATGTTTTCTGGGGCGTGGGGAGGACCTGTTGAGCTCTATTGCTGGGCAACAGTTCTTCCATTCTCAGGAATCTGTGCCATTGTAATTGAGTAGCAAATTCAGTAATTGCTCTAATTACTTACTGTTAAGTCCCCATCCAAATTACCATGAATTAGCAACAGTGACAACAGTTTGCCTGGTCAAGCCTTGCCAAGAAAAATCAGTGGAACTAGTTTTAGTTGCCTTGAGTTCCCTCCAAATCGGATCCTTAGAGGCTTGTGTTCCCACAGCTGCTGCAGTTTCTCCTGGGTCTGGCAGGCACATTCCAGACATTCACACCTCAGCTCAGATGCAGGCGTGCACATTATTTACAGAAAATCACACTGTGCTGTGATCGGCTTGAGCTGACGTTTTCTAGGTGGGAGGCGGAGGCCGAGGACCTGTGAGGGACTGTCTTCTCATTGACTTGGAGCAGGTGCACATCTATTCTTCAAAAGTTCTAATAGGATGAAATTAGCAATACAAATTTTTGAAATTCATGTGTTATGAACTCTGTTCAGTGATTTCCTCTGAAATGAGAGACTATTTGCGGACCAGACAGTTGGCCTGCAGCTCTCCTTAGAACTGTCCTAGACCTCGATGCCATCCTATGGTTTCTTCCTGAGTGTGGGGTGCGCTGCTTGAAGCAAAACCAAAGGAAAGAACGTGGTCAGTGTGCATCACTACTGCAGCCAGCTCAACGCGCCCACCCACTGGGATGGGCACTGGATCACTTAACATTTTAAACGCATTTAACACTAAACCAGTAATCAGCCAGTGCTTTCTGTAACCAAGTTTTCTGGCTCATGGGAATCTGACACTTGACTTTTCGGAAGAGAATACTTGCTTCTGTGGAGTGTCAATATTTGTCTCATTTCTTGAGACTTTGTTCAAAGTGATGAACGTGTGTAAATTAGGACCTTTTTGTGTAAATTGGGCCACAGAGCTCTCTAGACACAGTCAGGGGGGTAAAAGGCTGTGAAAGATGCCGCCTGATGTGAGCCATGGCCAGGCACTTTGGAACCTGGGATCCCATCTCCAGCCTTTCAAAGGACATAGAGGAATATAAAATGCAGATGAGAGAGTTCATATTTTGGGCATCTCTGTTCTTTTGAAATCAAAGTGCAAAGAAAAAGTTTTGCCTCGAGGTCTTACCCCATACTTGTTTTTCTCCTGAGGTTTTAAAATTTTCTTAACTGCTTTTTTCTCCACTGATCCTTGGGGAAATTCTGTCTTCATATCTTCTTAAAAGATATGGTTAAATTGAACACTGAAATTTAAAATCATGCTTTCATATTATTTTTCTTTTAACTGATGTATCTGACATTGGTGAAGAACTAAGTGGGCGTGTTGGTTTACTTTTATTTTTTTGAGACAGTCTTGCTGTGTTGCCCAGGCTGGAATGCAGTGGCACCATCTTGGCTCACTGCAGCCTCACCTCCTGGTTCACACCATTCTCCTGCCTCAGCCTCCTGAGTAGCTGGGATTATAAGTGCCTGCCACCATGGCTTGTTCATTTTTGTGTTAGTAGAGACGGGGTTTCAACATGTTGACCAGGCTGGTCTTGAAATCCTCACCTCAGGTGATTTTGCTCACCTTGGCCTCCCAATGTGCTGGGATTACAGGCATGAGCCACCACACTCGGCCTGGGATATTCTTGATTGTAACTGTAATAGATCCCTTTAATGAAAACAAAACAGAACAACAACAACAACAAAACAGCTGTCTGAAAAGTCCCGAAATTAAAGAGCCTGCTTGGACAGGGATTTGGACACCAGTTGAATGGCCCAGCACAAACCATAGTTACATGGGCCACTCAGCCTGTTAGATCCTTAGGGTATTTGAAGTGGTGGGGATATTTGCATTTCTGCCTCTGGATATCGTGTTAGTATGAATTCGACTAGTGTTTGAGGGCCAGGCTCAGATCCGGGAAAACAAGAGCCCCTGCCCTCATGCCTCTTCTCTTCTATGTGTGTGTGTGAGGAAAATAGAAAGCACAAGATATTTTTTTTCAATGAGCTGGAAAGACGGAAAAACAAGCTTAAGATGTTTACTTGTTCAGAAGAAGGGAAGTGCAAGGAATACTCAGCTTTGCTGTTGCTGAAGGAGGCCCCTGGCGGAGGCTGTTTCAGAGGTGGGGTTTCTCTGAGAAAGGTAAGAGGCAAATAGGATGCCCCATCTGGTTTGCCAGAGATGGGGAAAGTTAGCACCCCCAAAACAGCCTCAGCATTCTTTCAAAGACATCGGAAAACCAGCTAGGGTGTGGGACCCTTGTTGGCCGCTGGGTAGAAGGAAAACATTGCTGGTCCTGAGGACTGTACTGTTCTTCCACTGCTATAAAGAACTACCTGAGGCTGGGTAATTAGGAAAAAAGGTTTAATCGGCATACAGTTCTGTGGGCTGTATAGGCTTCTACATCTGGGGAAACTTACAATCATGGTGGAAGGTGAAGGGGAGGCAGGCATGCCTTCACATGGCTGGAAGGGGAGAGAGAGTGAAGGGGAAAGTGCCATGTACCTCCAAACAACCAGATCTCAGGAGAATTATCATGAGGACAACACTTGGGGGATTGTGCTCAACCATTAGAAACCACCCCCATAAGTCAATCACCTCCCGCCAGGGCCCACCTCCAACACAGGGTTACAGTTCAGCATGAGATTTGGGTGGGGACACACAGCCACACCACGTCAGGCTTCCCATTCTTCTCCTGCACGTGCTTCACAAATGGTTCTGTCATTGGTTTTTGTTGATACATAATATATGTACGTATTTTCTGAGTGCATGTGATATCTTGATTCATCCCTATATTAATCAAATCTGGGTACTTGGGATGTCTTTCACTTGAAATATTTTCTTTTCCTTGTGCTGGTAATGCTCACGTTATTCTCTCCTAGCTGTTTTGATAATACACAGTAGATGACCCACTGCCATCCCCCTGCTGATTTACCAATAGTAGGTCTTGTGCTCCCATTAGGCTGTGTGTTTGTGCCCGTTGCCAGCCTCTGCCCATCCTGCTTATGAGTGGGCTCTGCTGGGCCCTGTTGACCACCTACTCTTGGCCTCCATGAGATCTGCTCTCAGCTCCTGCTTATGAGTGAGAACATGCACCGTTTCTTTGCTTGGCTCGTTTGCTTAACGTAATGTCCTCCAGCTCCATCCATGCTGTCGCGGATGACAGGGCTCTCCGCTGTGTGGTGGAGTATTGTTCCTGTGTATGTTCGGGCCACGTTCCCTTCATCCCCTGTTGACGGGCACTCAGGTGATTCTGGACCTTGGCTTCTGTGGATGGTGCTGCACTGAAGCTGGGACCAGTCACTGGCTTCATATTCGGGGACGTGAGCCACTTTCATGTTCTCAAGCAGCCTATCCCCAAAGCCCTCTGTGGAATGCCGCATTCCTTTGTGCCCATGGCTTCCACTAGGATGAACCGTTGGGAAGTGGATTTGAACGCTTGGGTTTCTGTCTTTAATTGGTACCCAGCTGCACTGACCAAGCAGGGGTCCCAGTGACCCTGGACACTACCTCACATAAGGTCCAAAGATGCAGTTAGGTTCTTTCTTTAACTTTATAACAAACAAACAAACAAACAAAAAAAACGCTATGGACCTGGTTAAGCTATAGCATTATCAGTTAGTGTTTTTCCTATTGGAAAGGTGTATATTTTATTTTCTAAGAAGGAAAGAAATCCTGTTAAATACTCTAAGCACAGATTAAATCATGTCAAGGAAAGAGGTACTATTTTGGGGGAAAATTGTCCCTTCATGTCAAAGATCAAGGGGATGACTTCCATTGTTTAATTGAGTTAATTATGAAATCTTAAGTGGTTTTGAGGAGACGAGCTGTGGATGCTGTAAGACATGAGACTGATGCTGATTTAATATTAGTCAGCCCTGACAGAATGTGGCTAATATTTAAAGCTTGCTCCAGTATTGCTTGATAGATTGTAAGTTAATGTAAAGATCGGTTTGATGCTTTTATTTTACAAAATATGATTGAGGAAAAGTTTGATAGCCAAGGAAACAGCCTTCAACCAATTTATTCCTAATTTCTATCACCAGAAAAATTTGTCCTGTTAATTCCAGAATTTACTTTTGGAAAGTTCCTGTAAGGAGAGCAGAGGTATTGGTGGTTGAATGATGACTTGAATTTAGGTGAAGGTCGTTAAATATTTCATAGTCATGTTTGTCTTGGTGGTTTTAGCAATTTTATATTAAATTTAGAACTGCGAGTCAAACCAAATGTGTTCTTTTGCTTTTGTGATACTCCTTTGTTTGTATGACTATATTTGTAAAGAATGATAAAATGTGTATAAGGCATTTTCTCTGTGTAGATATTAGGATTTTTAGGGAAACAAATTAATCATTCTTCTAATAGACATTGTGCTGTGTGTTGGGTCCTTTGTATATTAGTTGAATTATTATAATGAGGACCACTTGAAAGTATGTTTCTATACAAGATCTTTTATATGCTGCCTTGTGTTATGCAAAATCCTTCATCCTCTAAGAAGACTAAGTAATGGGTTGGAGGAGAGGTTTAATTCCCCATTAGGTCTATTCCGAATGCCCAGAATTGAATGCAAGTATGAATTATGTTTTCAAAGTGGGGTGTGTGTGGTGAACTCCTTTTTAGATCATGGGAGGGAGGTAAAGCAAAGATCAGATTTGCTGATGAACATTTGTGCATATTCTAGTGGAGAAGTCATATGACTTGACTGTACCTGCCTACTCTGATTTTGGTGTCATTAGTGTCCGTAGCCACAAGCCTCAGCTTAAAAAGAAGGCTTCCTGGAAGGGGAAAATAGGAATCGGTAAGAACCTGAAGTTGTCTGTCATGGCCTGTGAGTCACAGGTAAATAAACCTGCATGAGGGGACGTTGGCTGTACAGTATTTTCCTTCTGTTTTAAGACTGTCAGAAAAAGGTCAGTTCTATTGCGTTGGGTCCCTGCACCTCACTTTTGCTGCAGAGGGGACTTGCCATTATACCTCTTGCCCCCAGTGCCCAGGAGGCTGATACCACATAGAAGACCTGCAGGTCAGTGGAGGTGAACAGGCACCGGACACGCTGTGCACCTTGGGACACATCTGAGAAGTGCGTCCTTGCAGCAGGTCTGGGGTGAGGGGGTGTTCCATCTCCTCTGCCTTCTCTGGCTTTGCGGGCCTTTGAAGTTGGTCCTGGAAAGTGAAATTAGTTAATGCTGATCAGCTCGAGGTCAAAGCTGGAATCAGGCTCATCATTTCCTGCAGTGTTCACAGCAGCAGCTCGTAAACTCGACATGACCTGAATCCGGATAGTCGAGGTTCCGTCCTGCTTTGTGAGTCGGTTATGTGTGGTCTTGAGAAAGGGAACATGGGTTTTCTTGACTCTGAGGGGGCCGAAGAGACCCGCCCTTCACTAGGGGTCTGTGTGAAGCAGTGGACCCTCCAGTCAGGAGGCAGCAGGGACTCAGGAAAGCCCCACATGCCCTCCAGTTCCCCTATGTTGAAATGGTTTGTACTAGGCCGTGCCGGGTCATTTTGGGAGGTAAGTGGGGCATTCACATGGGGGTATGCAGTATTCTTAGGTGTCAGGTGCGAGAGTTGAATTTGTAGAAGCTGTGCAGATAGGAAAGGGCCTGGCAGGGAGTGCTGTTTACACGGAGCCGATTTAACGCGAGATCTGCGCTCTCCCTGGGTCCGTGTCTGACCGGTGTCTCCCAGTCTGCAACGGGACGTTCACGTGACTCGGCGCCATCATCCCACTCTGTGTAGACGTCTGAGGATCTGTGCGTGGCTGCTGTGTTAGAGTGACTTATGATAATGAACTGAGAAACAGTGAACAAACCCTGAATTGGTCAGCACTGGTTCCACGGCCAGTTCTCCCGTGGTTGGAGTCATTCATTATAACGTGTGCTGGACTCCTATGCAGAGCTCTGATTTTCAGAGACCCTTTAACTTGGCAGCTAACCAGTGGGTTCCTTCAGAAGACATTTGAGTCCCCTTTACCTGCCAGGGTGACCCTGGGAGTTTGAAGGTGAGTGAGACAAGCCCTCCCTGTCTTGTGGATTTTACTGTCCAGAGGGGAGACAGATGTAGATGGTGAAGGAGGCCCTATCAGAGGTCAGCGCATGTCGGTTTTATTTCTGTAGCACTTGCTGTGTTCAGGCTGTGCCCCGGGCCATGTGCAGAGCATCTGGGGACCCTGCCCATGGCATCCCAGGCACAGCTAGCATCTGCACCATCTTCATACTTGACCTGAGTTTTGGGGGAAGTACCGAGGATGGCTTCTACCTTTGCTGGAGAGGGTTGGAAGTCAGGGCAGTCCTCCACACGGGAGATGATCGCCAGCTGAATCCTCAAGAAAGAGAGGTGGTTCCCACAGAGGCAAAGCAGGGCAGCATGCACAGACCTGGGTGTGGGGTCTGGGGCAGGTACATCTGAGTGGGGTCTGCTGGGAGACAGCGGGAGTGAGGTGTGAAGGCAGTTGGAATTTACAGGATAAATTATCACTAAGGTGATGCTGGGGAAACAGATAAAATCGGGACTCTCTGGGGTAAACGTGTACCTAGGGTTACCCTGGGCGTGGGTGTTTTCAGGCTCTGAAGGCAGAGATTTAGGAAATTGGGCAGAGTTGAGCCCCAGATGAGGATGAAGGCTACCCTTGGGGGGGCTGTTGAATGAGACAGGGATGGAAACCCAGTGAATGTCCTGGGGTCAGTCTAGCAGGAAGGTGACAGAGGAGACTGGTGCTCTCAAAGACCCTGTGGGTCCTGCCTCTCAAAGTGCTGGGATTACAGGCATGAACCACTGCTCCCTACCGTTACTGTAAAATTTCTAAGCTACTGTCTCTCATACCCACTCCCGTATTGTTTGTTTTTTTTTTTTTAACTAGGTTTATGGCTGTATTTTTTTGCAATGGAACCAAACAGTTACCTGTTTGAAGTACAAATAACACGATGTTTAAAAACCAAAAATGTCAATTTGCACAGAAGTTTCCAAATACCCAGTTGGTTTGAGCCTTGCATTGCAGTGCCACTACCTGCTCTTAAATTTCTACACGATGTAGAGATAGTGAGGCAGGGACCACTCGAACATCTTCAAGTTTTGATTCTATTAACTTGGGTATATTTTCAATTAATTTGGCACACCTGTGAGTGTCGCAAGCAATGCCAGGGTATTTATTTTGAAGCTTGTCAAAGGAAGAGTTGGGAAGATTTTCACATTTTTAGAATTTTCATAGTAGTTATAATTTACAAAGAATGTAAAGTTGTGTAGTCATTATTTTGCTTTTTTCTAGATGTGTCCCTAAACAGGGTTGATAACTAATTCTACATCACAGGATTCAGAACTGTACCCTTTTGGAGCCGATGTCTGTAATGGAGGAATTCTGCCTCGTCAGTTCACTTTAAGCGTGTTTAAAAGGTTTTCTTTATCCTAGTTGGAACCTGTGGCTATAGTTTGTTTTCACTGCTGAGGAATATTCCATGATGGAAACTGTAATTCATCTGTTTTTCGTATCGATGGGCAATTGGATTATTTTGGGAGGGTGTGTATGTCTATTCAGCCTTCATTTTTTCAGGATTTTTTGTAGAAGATAATGTAACAGTGTAACATCCTCTGCTAGGGAGCCAACACGAACCCTGATTACAGCCTCACAGACACTCACGCCTTGTTACCAATACACAGAACCATTTTCTTAAGTTGAAACACAGTAGCAGAACCTGAAGCCATGTGAATGGGTCCTCCGATCTTATACTTGGAATTCACTTTTTATTACTCTGTCTACTAATTAGGAAGCATATCAATTATACAGAAATCTGAGAATGTATAATTATACATTTATAACAGAAGAAAACTTATTTTTAATACCCCAGAACACATGGCTATGTTTTTCCCTCATGCCCCACCACTGTTTTCTTTGCTTGTAATGCGAAATGACACTTGAATAAGGTTTTCTAGAGACTGTTAGACTGGCATAGTTCTTCAGAGACAGAGGATGTAAAGCACATGGAGAATTTCTGTTTGTGGAATGTGATTTCCTGGTGGCCTCATTCAGGCTGCCGCCGCCTTCCCCTCTGGCCGCCTGCACCGTGGGACGTCTGAGGAGGTCCCTGTTTCATCCTCTGGAAGTTCTAAAAAGGAAGGAGAGGAGGGCGTGCAGGGTGTGGTACCTTTGTGTTGGTCCTTCGAGCTATTATTTGGAGTCTCGGCTGCCTTGGTGTTTGCTGCCTTTATGTCCCTAGCTCGTGGCTTTGTCCTTGTGTCTAACAGGCAGACAGATGGAAAGGGAAGTTGTATTCAGCCAACAGCTTGATCTTATTCTCAAGGCTGAAATCGACTGGGTATTTGGAGACTTCTATGTAAATTGGCATTTTTGGTTTTTAAACATGGTGTCTTATTTGTACTTCAAATGGGTAACGGGTTCTCTTGGAAAAAATATAGCCATAGAGCTGGTTAAAAAAAAAAAAAAAAGGGGGAGTGGGTGTGAGAGAGTGGCTTAGAAATTACACCAGTAATGGCAGGCCATGGTGGCTTACGCCTGTAATTCCAGCACTTTGAGAGGACGAGGCAGGTGGAGAAGATGAGGTCAGGAGTTCGAGACCAGCCTGGACAACATGGTGAAACCCCGTCTATACTGAAAATATGAAAATTAGCCGGGCATGGTGACAGGCACCTATAATCCCAGCTACTTGGGAGGCTGAGGCAGGAGAATCACTTGTACCCGGGAGGCAGAGGTTGCAGTGAGCTGAGATCGCGCCACTGCACTCCACCTTGGGTGACAGAGCAGAAACTCTATGTCAAAAAAAAACAAAAAACAAAAACCAAAAAAACCACCCCGGTGATGGAAACCTGACTGTGTCATCTGTGATGGAGATGGCGGATTATTTTGTTTTTAGTGACAGGATGAATTGGATATATTTGCAGTATTGATCTTGACAAGGGAAATGGTCAGAACCAAATGTGACGCCCAGCTTGGGCCTCGCCGTTGGCAGAAGACCCTGGTGGGCAACAGACTGGAGACTCAGAGACTGAGGGGCAAATTCTCATGCCGTGATGCTATTGCAGTCACTGCTTCTGGACTCCTGCTGGAGGGAGCGGTCCCCTGGCTTTACAGGCTTTGGTGCAGTGGAGACCTTAGGACCTGCCTCTCCTGGCACACCTGTGGGTGTGGCGAGCAGTGCCAGGGCTGAGGCACAGGTGCTGAGACCGGAACGTGGACGGGAGAGGCTGCACACGGTGCGCGGCAGGCGTCTGCTCAAGCAGCCCTGGGTTTCCGCAAGGGGGCGGGGCGTTGGTTTTCCTCCTTGAATTTGGGTGGGGAGGGTGTCCTGGGGTGCTGTGTCTGCACTTGTGTTGCTCTGAGGTCAAGGTGTGGCCCCGAGTCCCTGTCCCTCTGCCAAAGTGAGGGTTTGCCCATTTTCAGGTCAGATTTCCCTTGGGTCCTGGCCTCTAGGAGTGGGGGGCATTCGACGGGGACGTGAGCACGGTGGACGCGAGTCGGCCTCTTCGTCTCCCCCCAGCTCCTGGGCTGTGTCTGAAGAGCTGCCCAGCGGAATCGCCGTCCTGCCTGGTGTTTCATTCACCAGAAATCGTTCTCACTGTGGACTCTTGACTCAAATTTAATCTGGGAATGGAACGTGCTGTTGCTGGATGCCACACACAGCATCAGGAGCCTAGTTGGGGATTATATAATCTTACCCTACACCTTAAAAGTGAAGACTATAGTTGTCAGGCCTCTGAGCCCAAGCCAAGCCATCGCATCCCCTGTGACTTGCACGTATATATGCCCAGATGGCCTGAAGTAACTGAAGAATCACAAAAGAAGTGCAAATGCCCAGCCTCGACTTAACTGATGACATTCCACCACAAAGGAAGTGAAAATGGCGGGTCCTTGCCTTAAGCGATGATATTTTGTGAAATTCCTTTTCCTGGCTCATCCTGGCTCAAAAAGCTCCCCCACTGAGCACCTTGTGACCCCTACTCCTGCCCACCAGAGAACAACCCCCCTTTGACTGTAATTTTCCTTTACCTACCCAAATCCTATAAAACGCTCCCACACTTACCTCCCTTCGCTGACTCTTTTCAGACTCAGCCCGCCTGCACCTAGGTGAAATAAACAGCCATGTTGTGCTCACAAAGCCTGTTTGGTGGTCTTTTCACACGGACGCGCATGACAGTAGTTAAGGAGATACTGAAGTCTTTGCCAGCTCCAAGAGCTTTTTCAGTTTGTTGGGCCATTTTAGGCAGAAGGAAAAGCTTGCTTAGAGAATCTTACAGAAATGTTTGGTGCAGCGCCGCTAAACCTTGGAATAAATGTGTAACTTTCCATGGCGGCCCTCTGGAAAGAGATGCACTTTGAGTGCACCCTGGCCTGCTCGCTACAAGAATCCGCCGTGCCACCCCGCTTTCCGTGGGTCTGCAGGTGTGCGTGGTCCATCTCCCTGCACTGTGGCCATGGAAGGGAAAGTGATCTGGAATGCTGGCAACAGTTCTCGGTGCGTGTTGATGTGTGCTGCTTTCTACAGGTGAGAACACTTCTGTTTAATAAACATCTCATCAGGATGATTGCAAGATATTTGAGTCTCATTCAGTAGTGTTTCTGGGTTCCTTCTCTTTTTAATCTGCTTTCTAGCACTAGGCAAGTGAAGACATGGAAAGTAATAAACCCATCGAACTTGTAGAGACGTGGTGTTGTGTAGGAGCAAACTGTAGCCTCTGGCTCTGTTTAAAGATCGTAGTAAACTCTTACCTGGCGTGGTCAGGGTGTAAATTATTTTGTTTAATCGAAATGTGAATGAGTCAAAGCTGGCACCTGCATTGTTGATGAAATACCAGATTTTAAAGGAACATGTCGATATGCCGTAAGATACCAGCAAAGTTCCTCGCTGAGGTTCTGCGCGGGTTCGGAGGAGCTGGGCCTTGTGTCACCAGAGTCGTCTCTGGTAGCAGACGCTCAGTGTTGGGCATTAGTCACTTAGCCTTTCCAAGGCCGAGGAACAGTTCGCTGTGGTGTTTTTAGAACCTGTACTTTGAGTCCATTTGTCCAACTTGACTCGAAGTTGCTGCCCAGTTTCAGACCTTTGCCTTGCACCGTGCGCTCGTTTTCTTGTCCTCTGATAACTGCCTCAGTTGCCTCCAGCCTGACAGTCGAGCCTCATCGTTCATGGACAGAGGCTCCGTGGTGGGTCCCAGGCCGCGACTCCGGCTTGCACAGTTCCATGCCTGTCACCGTGGTTTATCTCATCACTCCCGGGATTTCCCGTTTAGAGGAAGAGGGTCCCTTTCCTGCAGGCCCTGTGTGGTGTGGAAACCACCCCTACCTGCATTTCTCCTGTTTGAACTGTACCGTGAAGCTATTTCTGTTCTAGTCAACCATCAGAATTTAAGGTACGGTGATTTATGTAACTTATCACACGCTTCTCAGCGGTTCTTTATGAATTTCATTCTGTTGTGAAATGATTGCAGTTTTCATGGCTGCGCTGGTCTCAGGTTGTGGCCATTGGTAACTATCTTGAAATGAATTGCGTTCCCCATTGTGTGTTAAGGTTTTGTCTGGGAGCTGTTGAGGCCTCACCCTGCTTAGGGCGGTGGCTTTGCTCTCCTGACAAGAGGAAGAATCTTATTAGAGCATTTCTAATGTGGTTTTTGCTTCCAGACAGAATTACTTTTTTCCAGAGACGGCCACTAAAGTTGTAAATTATGCTCAGGAAGACACACGGGTCAGCTGACAGACTGGAGTCCAAAACAGACCCAAAGAAGCAAAAGCAATTCAGTGGAATTTGAGTCTTTTCAACGAATTTTGCTGGAATTATGGGACAGCCATATGCAAAAGTGTGAAAACAAGGAGAAATTCCTGTATGAAAATGAAGGTGGACCATAGCCCTGAATGTAAAATGCCAAACTACAAAACCTGTAGAAGAAACGGAAATTGTCGAGACCTAGGGTGAGAGCTCTTAGCCATGATACCATGATCCATAATCAAGGAAGAAAACAAGTAGGGTAAGACCCATCAAAATTAAACTTTTAATGTAAAAGACACCCCTAGGGAATTGAAGAGACACATTTTCTATAGAGGGGGAGAAGATGTCTGTGAACCATGCAGCCGGCAAAGGACTCGTATCCAGAATGCACAGGACTCCCGTGGCTCATGACAGAGAACAAATCACCTGACTTAAAAGCAGTCAGAGACCTGAACAGATGTTTCGCTGAGAAGGACGGGAGGATGGCCCGAAAGCATCTGAAATGACCTTCAGCGTGACTGGTTGCACCGAGATGTGCACCGAAGCCGCAGTGAATTTGTTCACACCCCTGCTGGAGCGCCTGACGTAAGGTCTTCCGACAGCCCCAGGTGCTGGTGAGGACAGGCAGTCGGGACTCCTGTGCGATGCTGGGGTTCAGCATGGTGCAGACAGCTCGGTGGTTTCTTACAAAACTGAACTCATATAAACGTGGGGCCTGGTGACCCCACTCTTGGGTATTTACCCTAGAGAAACAGAAGCTGTTGTTGAAGAAAAACTGTGCCCAGATGTTAATAGCACTGTCTATAGTTGCCCAAAAGAGGTTACAATGTGCTGCAGCCATACGTGGAATAAGAAACACCCAGCAGCCCCGAGGCCGGGCTGCTGATCACAGGACACCCTGGGTGCACCTCCAGGCACGATGCCCAGGAAAGAGACAGGCTGAGCCTGCTGTGCTGTGACCTGCCCCTCCGACAATACTCGCAAAAGACAGACCCGTGGGAATGGAGAACATGGAGACGGTGGTTGCTGGGAATGGGCGAGTGTGCTTATGAGGCCTTGTGAGTGGGTCTGGGGCTGTGGGACTGTTCTGCTTGTGTGATGATGATGATGATGGGAATATTTGTGCCGAAATTCACAGAACTGAACACTGTCCACTTTACAGTAATTTTTAAAAGGTGGTAATATGCTCATTTTCAGTACTGTTTTTAATGGAAGATGGAGTTTGCAGACGATTCGTTAGGGCAAGCCTGTCTCAGGCTACCCGGATTGGGTTGGAGTAAGCTCATTTTCAATACTGTTTTTATGGAAGATGGAGTTTGCAGACGATTCATTAGGGGCATGTCTCAGGGCCCCTGGGTTGTGTTGGGTTGGAAAAGCCTTCCCTGTTGCGGGCAGTAGCGTGGGGCATGGAAAGGATATTGCCACAGAAACACATAGAATCCTTTGAGGAAACGTGTGCATTTCTAACTTGCTATAAGATAGAATTGGAATTTGTAATGGTTTTGTTTTCTGGAGTCTTGGTAGAATAGGGAGACAGTGTAATGAAAGCTAATTTTGAAATGAAGAATTTTAAAGATTTTCAACAGCAATAGCTCTAGGAAGTCCCTGGAAATGTAAAGATGTTCAGTAGCGATAGCTCTAGGAATAGTCACCCTGGAGTTGCTTCTTGAGCATTGGTTTCCGGGCTGTATCTTCCGACTTTCATTTTTAAGTTTTGCTGTGGGTTGGGGATGTGTGGGAATAGCCATCAGTGTTGGGTAGGAATGGCCCTGCAGGGGTGCATGTGTCCCAAAGCCTGGGGCACTGTTTCAACCTAGCTTGGAACATGGGGACTCTTGTCAGTGGCTGGAGTAAGAGTACCAGCCTGCCAGGCTGGGGGAGCCCACGGGGTGGTCTGGGCACTGTCCTCCCTGCCTGCAGGATGGCAGCTGGAGGAGCTCGAAGGCTGCCTGCCTCGTGGCTGTCAGCGCAGCAGCCCCTCCTGTCACTGGAGCAAGCTTTGGATCCACGAGTCTCTGCGCCTGGACTTGCCTCCTGGGAGCTCCGCCACTGCCTGAGGGCCCTGGTGCCACTTTCCCTGTGGAACCCAAGCCTCAGACAGCTGCGACTCCAGATTCGGTTGCTTTCCCTGATGTCTCCTTCCAGCACGAGCGCTCACCTCACTCAGTGCAGAGCCTCAGGTTCCCTCCAGATCCCCAGAGATGGAATCTCCCAATTTAACAATATCGTTGGTGACAAGATTTGAGCGGCACTGATTTAACTCAGCTTCCAGAGTTTAAGTTCCCAAGACACAGTCCTGCTCGTTCCCTGTCCTGATCCTGTGTGGCTGGTGTGGATGCGGGGTTTCCAGAGGGTGGGGCTGAGGCAGTGGCTGGTTGTGGGGTTTCGGTTGTGTGGAGTGGAGGATCAGTGGACACTGGCTTTCCCAACTCACTTTCTATGTAGCTCCCAGTTTCTCAAAATCATAATTATCTTGGATTCCCTGTGAAACTGGGAGTCAGGCCTTGTGTGCAGTGTTGGGTGGCCATGACAGGGCAGGAGGGAGAGATGAGAACAGGGAGGACGGGTTTGTCAGGGGAAGGAACCCCTTGCCGAATCCCTGTGTCTGTTTTAGGTTAAAGACGAATGGCCGGGTGACAGATGTCTCACCCGTTGTGGTTGGACCTTGCTGTGCTGAACCCTGAGCAGGGGCCCCAGCAGCTGCCTCCTGCCAGGCCGGGGCCACAGGGCTGGGCTTCTGCCTCTGGGGTGGGTTGCAAGGGCTCATGCCAAGGTACAAGGGTCTGCACAGCTCCTGTGTGACCTGAGGGACATGTGGGAAGCTGGTCTGTGCTCCTTACCTGGGAGAAGCTGAGCTCACCTGGGCCAGAGCCTCCGGGGAGGTAGGAAGGCAGAGGCCTGGAATTCCTGCTTTCCCCAGACAGCAAGAAAGCACCTGCTCCGAGATGCCCTCAGCGGCCATATATAGTTGATTTTAACATGAGGGAAGATGGCAATTAACCCGGCTCTGTGGGGAGCTTTGAGGAGTCCAGGCCCTGGGCCCCGGGCTTTTTTATATGTTCCTTCCTGAACAAAAAACAAAAGATCCCTGTGGCTGATGTCCACTGCATGGGGTAGGACATGCCGAACTTGTGTGGGGCTTGTCCCTGCGTTTCGTTGGTGCTCCTCCCTGCCCCCACAGACACCAGCCGTTCCAGGCTGAGGCTTGTCCTGGTTAGACCCTCGTTGATGGGGTCTGCGATCCTGGATTGAGGGCCCAAGCACTTCTTTCATTATTAAAATGATTCACCTGAGATGCATGACTGCCTCTAAACATCTCGTGAGCATGAGATATAGCCAGTGCCACCGAACCAAGCTCAATATCCTAGTGTAAAGGAGAAATTTTACTTTTAATGTGCTCCTGGGACTCAGATGCAAATATTCAATTCCCGTTAAACTTTGAAGACCTTGAGAACCTCTGAGATTCCTTGGAAACTACTCCTTGGCCCCACGACTAACTCTGCTGTGGAAGGAGGCTGGAGTGGTCCGTGGGGGAGGACCGGGTGGTCCGCGGGGTCTGGGGTCCTGCTGCGTTCTCCAGGATTCCTTCCGTTTCATCATTAGTCCCAGCTCTTCAGCAGGTGGAGCAGATTCACTGACATTTCCATTATTTTGTTCCTGTGTTGACTCAGTTAACTGAATCAATATTTACCAGAAATAATTGATGGTGAGATGGGAATTATTGGTGATTCCCGGACACAGGCAGCCTGTATAGATAAGTGTGTTACAGTGTCTGATTTCTGAGATGTTGGTCCACACCTTCTCAGGAACACACTTTCAGGGGTAGATTCCTGTGCAGGAGAAGCTGTTTTTCCCCAAGACGCGGTGGCGGCCCCTGCACTGGCATGGCAGGGTGGCTGTGTGACTGGGCAGGGCTGGACGTGCTCCTGCCCGCCCCTGAGCTGGGCGCCCGCCTCCACCGCACATCTGTGTCGAGGGTGCCTGCCTTTGTTCCCCCAGCTCGAGGTCATAGAATTGTACCTTCCTTGACACATTTCTGTATAGAGATGATTAGATCTGGGGGCTGAATCTCAATCTGACATGCATGTGGGTAAATTATTCACGTGAATGACTTGGGTTCTCTATATTCAGGGTCAGGAGGCATGAGGTGGGTTTGGAGATGGCTGCCTGGCCTCAGGAAGTTTCTCTCAGAGCCTGTTTCTTTCTCTATCAAAGTAAATGAATCCTACCTCACCGGGCTTGACACACGCTCAGTACTCAGATGCTGTCTGGCCTTTATTATAGTTAGTATTTGCTGAACAGCGTGGCTGGTAAGAAAATGCATTATCTTTACAATTTATAGAATGTCACACAAGGCAAGCATGAAACTTGGACACTATCCTAATCTGAAGATGCTAGTGCTTACTCTTCTCCTTAAGCATTTTATTGTAATTCTGGCATCTGTCAGCCGAATCATATGACGGCACTGCACGCATGATGCCAGCCCTCAGATACCTAGGAAGGGGGAGCCTGAGGCTGCCAGGGAGCATCCCTCCTGCCTCCAGCCCTCGGGGGTTTCTCTCTCTCTCTCTCTCTGCTTCCCTCTGTCCCTCCCTATCCCCCGCTCCCCTCCCTGCCCCCCTCACTTACTCTACAACAGAGGCCCAGACTTTGACAAATCCCAGCTGGGCCTATTTAACTCTTGCCTGGGAAACCAGAGGGAAAGGGGCCCAGTTACTACAGAAATCCAGAGAATTGAAATAGAATGTGAGCTACTTGTGTGTCTTGTTTTTTATTTTAATCTGAATATAAAAGGCAAGTGTCAAAACAAAATCGGTGCTAACTGCGCCACACAGCTCCGAGTCTGCCTTGTCGGGGCTCCGTGGGTTCCCACGCCCTGGCCTTCTCCATGAGCATCTGGACATGCCGTGGGCTGCAGAAAGCATTCAGCTACGGTCCTTTGAATGTTCCAGAGTCACATTTAATAAAAATCTTCACATTCATCCATGGCCAAGTCTTGATTGAATAACAGGTATTGCAGGTCTTTGGGTGGGGCTCAGCCTCTGTTTTACAAGCAGCCACACCATCCGAGGGGCAGGTCCGTGTGGGCTGGTGACCCAGTCCTCTTAGTGGGGGTCCTTGAAGTTCTAGAAAGTAGTGATGCAACCTGTGGCATACATAAAAAGCCTCATGTGCCCCCCTGAGAAGCTGGGGCTTCCCCTCAGTACTGTGGTGTGCTGTGTTTGTGATTGTGCCAGATGCTAAAAGGGTGAGGGAGATGCCTAAAAACCAGGCTCCCAAAGACAGCCCTTCATGTCTGGTACTTTCACGTATGTATGCACACCTGTTTGACATGTGTACACCTGCTTCATGCATGCACCTGTTTCATGTGTGTACACCTGTTCGTGTGTACATCCACCTGTTTCACGCATGTGCCTGTTTCGCACGTGTACACCTGTGCATTCACCACCCTGTATTACGTCATACATTGTATTTTACAGATTGCTTTTCACTTTGTATTGTGAGCTTATAATGACTTTATGAAGAAAGGAGGGGGCCCGGGCAGCCTTTGGCTCTGAGAAACGTGATGTCGCGGGAACAGATGAGACAGGCCGGGTGAGGCCGGCAGAGGCCGTCGTGTCCTGGGAGCCCGTGCGCATCCACTGTGCGTCGCTGTGTGACAAGTGACCCCAAAGCCTAGTGGCTTAAGGCAACATACACGTATGACTGTACAGCTTCTACGGGTTGCAAATTCAGGGCAGCCCTGCTGAGCGGTTCTGGCCCAGTCCCCTTGGGTCACTGTGAAGATGTTGTCCCTGTCCAGGGCTGTGGCCATCTGTAGGCTCAGCTGGGCTGGAGGTTCTGCTCCAGGATGCTGTGCTGACATGTCTGCGGGCGGAGGCCTGGTCCTCCACACCCGGCCCCTCCCTGGGGCTGCCAGGTGCATCCCTGCCCAGGGCCGCTCCTTTCCCCAGAGACGTGGGAGTGCTGGTCTTACACCCAGTGTCAAGGTGGCCGGTCCCCTGGGCCATACTGACCAGCCCTGAGCTCTGCGGGAGGGAGCATCCAGCCGTATGAGCCCCAGGAGGGAGGTCATGGGGCCATCGAGGGCTGGCTTCTGGGCCATGTGAGAAGCCTTGGGTGTTGCCTTAAAGCTGAGGAAAATGGCAGAATCTGGCTGGGAGCTGGAGAGAGAGGAGAGCTTGCGTGTGGGTTTGCCAGGCCCTGAAGGTCGGGACAGGGCTAGAAGTACTCACATTCACAGATCCCTTCCAGGGTCAGGGCTCACAGTGTTCCTCTGTGACTCAAGGTACGTGCTTGTTGAGGGTGGTTTTCTGTGTTTTGTTTGATGCGTCAAGAAGAAGTTTGTTTTCAGTGCGGTAGGTGTTGGGGATGAGTCTGGGGCTGCTGATCCCAGAGGAATGTCCTGGAATGGAAGTGTGGACAGGGCGGAGGGCCAGGCCCAACGGGCAACAGTGTGGAGGGAGAGAGGCTTGTTGCATGTGGCCGGTAGATGGTGACGTGTTGGAGTGACAGGGTCTGTGAGGGAAGAGCCGTGTTCAGTCTAAGGGCATCGAGTTTGCTGAGTAATCTCTGAAATGTCCTGGTAGAGACGGGTAGCAGCTGCCGGGGCGTGCGGATCCCTCTGTCGGGAAGGTGCGGGTGGCTGCGTGAGGACAGTCTGAGGTCCGGGTGCCAGAGATGGTGTCATGCGCAGCAGGGCCTAGGACAAGCCTGGGATTCGATTGTGGAAGAGGTGGGTGCTGTGAGGGAAAGGCGGCTGCGACTGAACTCTACTGGGATTTCCGTGAGAATGTGACGCGTGTCGGGGGCAGGGTCAGGAGCAAAGTCAGGAGCAAAGGCTTGTGTCCCCTACTCAGCGGCTACTCATGCAGGGCTGGGCGACAGTGGAGGTGGCGCGGGAAGGCGTTCACTGAAGCCCGTGTTCTATGACTTGACGGGTATTCCTCCCATGAGGGTGGAATGGAGACTGGACGCTGGGTGGCTTTTTGGGAGCTGCGTCCTGTGTGACCCCACGTGTAGTGGGCTCACAGCAGAGCTTGAGTCCTTCCTTTACAGATACTTTTCAGAGTTCGCCCGCCTTTAGATTCTCTGATTAACCTGTCTGAAGCGGGTTCCAGGAATCTGCCACCTGCCAGGCCAGGAGGTTCCCCGTATGTGGCTGGTCCCCTGACACCCTGAGAAACATGACTCAAGAGGATCACCCGAGTTTCCTAAATATGAGTCGCCTGCCTTCTCTTTGCTTTCATGCCTCCCCCAGGGTGGGCCAGTCCTGTCAGCCACAGTGATACCTGCATGCTGGGGTTACAAGGAGATTGGGGCGTGGTCCCCCAGGGAGATTCGGTGACTGAGGATGCTGTCATAGCAGCCAACATGTCCTTATTGTTTTCACTTTTAATGAAGTTCACTTGCTAGGTTTTCCGATGCACAATGGCGTCCTTGTGAAAAATTGGTGATCAAGGAAGCAAAGAAGTGTAGGAAAATGATCCTGTCCTTAAACCTAAGAAACGATAAAACAGCAAAGAGCCCTGAAGAGCCCATGAACCTCCTCATGGGGCAGTGAGGAGACACCTCAGTAATGGCTTAAAAAAAAAAAAAAAGAAATCAGACAATACTGAAGAAAACGTAAACTAAATTTTGGATCTCTATGGGTAAAGAGATTGTGGTTGACATTTTGTAGGCATGTGTTTTTACACTTAATTATTTTTCTTTGTTGGATTTAGAATTAGTCACAAGAAACACGATTTTTTTTAACTGAAAAAACATTGGGGTAAGTATACGAAGTCTAATCCCTTTGTGATATTTCTGTACTGTGAGACTCCAGATACAAAATTGAAGCCCAGACTCTGACTCTAACGAACTGGAGAGAGAAGTGGTCATCTCCTGCAGGACAGTCTGGCCTTCAAGCGTCTGGCCATCCTCCCAGTCTTGGGCAGACCTGCATCGCTAGTGCTTCCTGCCAGGCTGTGACCCTGTGCCCAGGTTTCAGGAGCACCTGGAACACTTTTCCTGGGGGCTCCTGCTTTGTCCTGGCTCCTGGAAGCACAGGTTTTGATGAAGGACTCTCCCCACCGCCAGGTAACTCGGTGATTGCCCCCCAGACTGTATTTCTCGCATGGGGCGCAGAGAGGCTGGGCGTGGTGTCCTGGCCCTGGAGCCAGCTCTAGGGCTGCACGGCGGCCTTGCCTCTGCCCCTTATCTGGGAACAGGGCAGTGGGGAGGAGAAGGGAACCAGGGTCTTGCCCCTTCTGTGTCTCAAGAATACGGGAACACATCATCCCACTCCCTTCCACCATTTACAGCCCAGGCTTATGTGTGAAGTATTTAAGTTATTTTATAACTTATAACCTCCCTTGACAATGATGTATTTTATATAAGCAGCACATAGAAAGTGGTAATTTTAATACCCTATCAAGCAAGATCTAAACAATAAGGAGCAGATATCACTGTAGAAAAGTTACTTTGTCCAGGAAACATTTATCTACTGCAGATGGAAATGAATCATCGCTTCCTCCTTGGTGGTTCCTGATGAGCCTGTGAAATTCTGTCCTGTTCACCACTGTTACAGTTACAAGCTGTACCTTTTCTTCTATGATGTTTATTTCTTGCCTGTTCACCACCGTTACAGTTACAAGCTATACCTTTCCTTCTGTGATGTATATTTCTTGAGGGCATGGACTAAATCCTAATTCCACAGTATTCAATGCACATACTCAAGAGACACTTGTTTGAATACATGGATTAATGGAAAATAGATGTGGTGACTTCACTTTTAATTCATTATGCCAAACTTCAAGTGTTTCCACGCACAATTTTATGGTCCTTTGGATAAACTGGGCTTCTGTGCAGGGTGGTTAGAGATAGAGTGCAGCAAATGGCTCTGTGCCTCTAGGCTCACGAAGGGCTTGAGGGACTTGGTTGGCAGCACCTGTGTTGAAAACTCAGTTGCACAAATCCATTCAAGTGACCTGCCAGCACACACAGCCCTGCTTCCCAGCTGATTTCTGCAGAGGCTTCTCCTGAATGCCCCAGGTGAACGTGGGTTCAGCCAGCACTGCTGGGCTTCCACAGCAAGCCAAGTGCAGGGACGAGGGAGAAGGGGGCAGGACCCGACTCTTCCTGGGCCCCAGCGCCTGTGTGGGGACGCTGCCTGGCCTAGCTCTTCTTGGGGAGGTCAGGAAAACGATGGCATGGAGGGTGTATTGGCATGAGCCGCTTGCTCAAATATGGATCCCAGGTCTGTGTGGGAGGCAAAATAGAAACTTATGTGGATATTGTCAGTAACATAGCAAATATGGGCTTCTTCCCTAGGGTGGCTGACCCTCTCATCTGCTGAGCAAAGGCCTGGCCCGGCCTTCTGGGCCTCCACAGTGAGCTTTTCCCAAGCTCTGTCCACTCCATGAAGATGGTGGGAGCCAGGGCAGACATGGGGTGTTTGTCACTTTTTTTTTTTTTTTTTTTTTTGAGACGGGAGTGTTGCTCTGTCACCCAGGCTGGAATGCAGTCGTGCTGTCTCCGCTCAATGTAACCTCCGCCTCCAGGGTTCATTCCACTCTCCTGCCTCAGCCTCCTGAGTAGCTGGGACTACAGGTGCCCGCCACTATGCCGAGCTAATTTTTTGTGCTTTTAGTAGAGACGGGGTTTCACCATGTTGGCCAGGATGGTCTCAATCTCCTGACCTCGTGTTCTGCCCTCCTCGGCCTCCCAAAGTGCTGGGATTACAGGCGCGAGCCACCGTACCTGGCCAGGTGTTTCAGTTTTTGAAAGCTACATTTAAGGAATGAAATAGACCAAACAATTACTTATTTTTGAATATTGAATACTTAGTCTACCAGAACACTTAAATGTAGTTAATGTATTTGAATAATAAGGAAGAACTTTCCCTCTGTTTCCAAAGCAAAAGTATAAACAACCTTGTACTTGGCAGGGACTTCACTCTGTTTCTAAAAAAGCCAGCAAGCACTTTTCCTGAAATAGACCCATCTCTTCTTCTGCATAGACCCTATTAACTTACATTTCTGCTGTATCCTGATGTGATAGATTATAGAAAATTTCTTGCTACTGGAACTTGCACGATGCTTTCCTTGTAAACATCAGATAGAAAGTATGGATTGTAAATCTCAGATTAGTTGCCATCCTTGGTCTTGGTAGAGCTGCCACCAACAGCCTCCATCAGTTACAACAGAGTGCATCTCCCCAGCAACCCGGCTTAGATTGCAGACCGAGCCAGGCTCACCGAGGATTCAGTGCAACGTCTTCCGAAGCTGTAGCCACTGCTCTCGGAGACTTGAGAAGCCCTCCCTTTGATGCCTGCACGTGGCTGTTCTCAGATCACAGCAGCTGCAGCAGCATCTCGGAGGATGCCGGCAGGGGTGTCCTGGGTAGTGACACCACGGGTTGGGGCCTGCAGTGTCTGAATGAAATGGGCTGTGACACCGAGCAGCCTAGAGGAGTCTGCAGCCACATTTCAAAGGTGCAGTGGCCCGAGGTGAACCCCAGAGCCCTGAGGAGCCTGGAGTTGACCTGTCATGACTCCATTGAGAGAGCTGGCTGAATTCTGTACCTGTGCGGGCAAAAGATGGCTGTTTCTGCTTGGCCCCTTCCCAGGCCAGGGCTGGGAAGGAGGTCTGCACAGCTAGTGGGAGCTTGACTCTGTTCACACTCGGGGCTGAGTCCCTCAGCTTTCTGTGAGCCCAGGGAAGGTAGACATGCCGAGCTCTCCTGGAAGAGGCCCCTGATGAGTCGAAGCTGAGCTTCAGGACCTTGTGGTGTGCGAGGCGGGTCAGAGTCGGTGCATGCTGCGTGGGGGCCCGGCTGCTGTTGTCACTAATTGGGCTCAGCAGACGCTGCCAGTGGACGTGGCTCCTGTGGTACTTGGTTTTCTCCTCACAGGAGTGGTTTCCCTGCTGTGACAGTGTCGGTGCTATGACAGGCAGCATGGCAGGAGGAAGGCACTTGTGGGGTTTTGCCCTGAGGCCCCTTTCCTCTTGAGGAACAAGAAGGGGGTTTGGAATCCTGCTTCCGGCTGCATTCCCTTGCTAGGTTCTTGGCCTCGGAGGCGGGAGAAGCTGAGTGCAGGCCTGAAGCCTGGACCCCTTCCACAGCCTCCGCGGTGCTTGTGGTGGTATGCGGGACATGGCCCTTGGAACTCCAAGCCCTACCCTGGCATGCCCGCCCATTGGGGCATCTCAGGCACCTGCTGTGTGCCAGGCTTCGTGGTGGGGTGGGTGGTAGCAAGGGCTATGGGATAGAGGGGGCACCGTACCCGGATGATGAGAAGCATCAGGGAGGCACTTGAGGCAGTCACAGCAGAGCTGAGACCTGCAAGGAGGAAACTGACTGTGGGTGTTGGGGTTCAGGGAGCTCCCTCTACCAGAGCCACAGCGGCCAGTGAGGGCAGAGTGGGGGACCGAGTCCCAGGGAAGCCATGTGCACGGTTTGCATCAGGTGTGCAGGTCTGCCGGGCTGTGCTGCCCTTCTCAGTCCTGGCTGGGCCTGGGGTCCCAGAGGGAATGGAGGGTCCTCGCATCTTCCTTTTCTTGCTTCCCTGTTGCTTCCTGGTCAAGGGATGTTTGTTTATTGTAACTCCGGCTGTTATTCTGAATATTAAGAGACGCTTCACAAAATTGTAGGGAGAGAGGGACTAGGGATTCATTTTTTTTTCTCCCCGATTTTACACGGAGGCTTCTGCTGTCCCTTAGTGTGGAGGCAGAGTGCAGATGCTCTGCAGTTATCTGTACAGGAAGAGAAGAGGTGCTGGGAAGTCACTGATCTGATCATTGCAATAGCACTGACATTTTTAAATGAGAGAATGCTGATGTCTATAATAAGCAGAGTAAAACTTCAGTAGCTTCGATATAAAGATGCCGAGATGATCTTAGAGCCACTTCGTCCGTAGATCCTTCTGCAGTGTGGAGTGTGACATCTCTACCAGCCTCTGGTCCGTGGCCGCCTGTGGGTAACTGAATGCTTGAAGTGCAAATGAGAAACTGAACTTCTAATTGCATTTAGTTTTAGTCAAATTTAAACAGCTATATGGGCCAAGCACCGTGGCTCTTGCCTGTATTCCCAGCAGTTTGGGAGGTCGAGGCATGTGGATCACATGAGGTCAGGCATTCGAGACCAGCCTGGCCAACAGGGTGAAATCCTGTCTCTACTGAAAATACAAAAAGTGAGCCGGACCTGGTGACAGGCGCCTGTAATCCCAGCTACTCGGGAGGCCGAGGCAGGAGAATCACTTGAACTCCAGAGGCAGAGGTTGCAACGAGCTGAGATTGTGCCACTGCACTCCAGCCTGGGTGACAGAGTGAGACTGTCTTAAGAAAAAACAGATTTTTAAAAACCCTGTATGCCGCTAGTTGCTTCTGTAGGAGATGCATGGTTCCAGAAGGTAGACTTTGTGTTGAGAATTCTGCAGCGTCAGGCTGAAGACAGTCTCCCTTCCTAGCAGTGTGGGCCCCTGGGCTGCTCTTCTACCAGAATGGATGGTGGCATCTCTGGGAGATATCTGTGGACTCGGATATCTGTGGATTAGTGACTTGTGTTACTCACAGATACTTAATTTTATGGGTAAATGAATACCTGGACTTGCTGCAACTTCAGGGCGAGATTCGGGGGTAGGGAGTGAAAAGTGACGAGGGGACCCAGGGCTTGTCCTGCCACCCCCAGGACCTGGTCAGGGCGCCTTCCCGTCTGAAGCCCCGGCACCTGATTGGGGCGCCCTTCCCTCCTGAAGCCCCCAGCACCTGGTCGGGGGCACCCCTCCCCTCTGAAGCCCCCAGACCCTCCTGGCCTGCGGTGCTGCTTCTCCAAATGCTGCCCTTGGCTGTTTTCGAGGAGTCACTGGCACCCGAGCAGGCTGCGTGTGTCACTTCTTCATGGATCTGGGGTGTCAGTGAAGTTCATTTTTCTCGTCTTCCTCATGTGCCACATCTCACCTGTTTGTCCGAGTTCGTGTGTGTGCATGTTGTGCGTTCTCAGGCTGTACTCAGTGCTTAGGTGACAAGAACGTCTTAGAGCAATGGACTGTCTGCTCCTAAAGGACGCTGTGTGTTAATCGAGACACGGTTTACTTGTGAGGTTTAAATTTCCTGGGTGTGTTGGAGGCAATTAGGGGGAAACAAGCTCTAAAAAAGCCCCTGGGAATGAGGAAGGCAATAATGAAAACAATAACTTTATACACACTTAGCAGTTGATTTAATTTGAAGGTGAATTTTGCATTTTGGGGACTCCTAAAGCTACTGTTCGTAGGGATTTCCTTGATGAGCTTCTTGTTTTCTGTCAAGTAGAAAGTAAAGTGGATCAGTTTTGCCTTTAATTCTGACTGACTAGAATCTACTTCCCTTTTCCCCCCATTCATGTTAGGGTGGGGATTGGACTAGAAGAGCTGTAGGATCTATTTCTGATCTTAAATGAATTTTTTCTTGACTCACTTTTATTTTATTGGTGAGCTGCTATTTCTTCCTTCAACGCACTGTTCTTTGGTTTGGGAAATGTGCTATATTTGTACCGTGCTTTAAATGTACACAATGGTTCTAAATTGCTACTTTAGATATAACATCTTAGTTAAAATGTCATCCATACATCAGGCACAGTCTGAGGCCTGGAGACCCCTCTTGTCACTTCCTTCCAGCCGTATCTCCTTCCCTGGCCACGTTGCCTCTGGCCACGTCTCCTCTCCCCACCACGTCACCTCTGGCCTCCCTTCCTGCCTTCCTTCCTCCCTCCTGGTGGCCTCCATGGCTCCTGCTGACTGCCCTCCCGAGGGTCTGTTCAAGGCTCCTTCCCCGTTTTCTGCTCCTGAGTGGGTCTCGGGGCCTGGATGTTTCCCATTCAGTTCATTATTTCCAGAGGGGCAGATGATACTACTCACAATATCCTAAACAGGCTGTGAGTCCACCATGGCTCCTAATAGCCAAGGCGGGGGGAGGGGGGTGGCTATTACTCCCCACCTCGCAGGGGGTGCCTCACTCCGGGACACAAATGCACAGCCCACTGTGCCTGTAGTTTGTCTTCTAGGAATGGACCTCTTCTTGTACGGCCTCTCAGATGAGATGAAGCAGGCCCACAGGGAGCAGCTCTTCACTGTCAGCTATAGGTGAGTGAGGAGCGGGGGAGACGGTGTCTGGGAATGGAGGCCTTAACGGCACTGACGCAGAAGCCAGTCCTCGCTGACCTCGCCTGCCTTCCCCTCGGGTTCTCGGCACTGGGAAGAGCATGCACGGCCTGGCCATACTCGGACCCGAGAACCCCAAAATCGCCAAGGACCCATCCTGGATCATCAGATGAGTGGCCCTGGCACGCCCGACTGTGCAGGAGCCCCTGAGAAAATCGGCCTCTAGAGCTGAATATGAAAAGTCAGAAATGCTACTGCTTTTTCCAAGAACATTATGTCATTCTTAAGGTTTTGCCACTGACTGGCAAGTCAGTCTTAAGAGCAACAAGGAAGACATTCATTGAAATAGTTATGCACAAAGTGCCAAAGATGCACCACATATAATTTACTTTCTACTGACAAAGGCTAGTTTTACCTCATTAGTTCTAGAATATTTAAGAATCTAAAAGGGCAACTCTGACTTAACCTCTGCTTGAGTCATTATTTTAAGTAGCATTTAGGGCCTTTATTAAAAAGCAGAAGTAGAATGAAAAGGCACACAAAGGTGTCCTACCTCCGCCTGTGCTGATTCATGAAACTGATCACACCGAGGCCCTGTGGGAGCATCCTCCTAACAGACGGAAGTTCAACAGGGCGGCTGAATGGAAGCAGTCCCTGAGAAGCAGAGGGGCTGGGGTGAGTAAGTGCTCGCTTCGTCTTTACAGAGCCAGAAAGGAAAGCCTCCACGCCAGCTCTTGGCCGTTGGACTCCGATTTCCCAAACAGCTGGTTTTTGGTGTCTCCTCTCCCTCCATACAGCTCTCCGCCCACGTTTCTGAGGTACAGCTGTGGTCTCTTGCAGTCTAGAACTGAGGCAGAAACACTGTCCCTACAGGAGGGGGGCCCACGAGGGTGGCAGGGCTGTCACCCCAGCACCCATGTCTACTCTGGCAAGAGTCATTGGAGAGTTCCAAATTAGGGCCCAGTGAGGACCGTGGCTTGGACTGGACGAGAAGCTGGCTATCAGATTTTTCAAACCCCCACCGTGGTGGTTTTAACATGCAGCTAGGATTGCAATCAAGAGGCTGAGTAGATAAGATTCATGTGTTCTCTTTTACTTTCTAAGGAGAGCAGGAGCCTGGGGTCCAGGCCCAGGGTCCTGGCCTGCTGCTCTGGATGGAAACTGACACGTGACAAATATGTAACAGTAAGTAAACATGGCATTCCCCTTGTCCTGTGTAAACTACTAGCTTTGTTCTCCTTTTATGACTTGCGCATAGTTCAGTGATCCCTATAAAAATATTTTGATAATCTTTGCCCACAAAACTGCTGAGAAAACCCTTAGTAGCCACCCTACTTGGAGTTGTAGGCAAATGTTTAATACGCACATCTGAAAGCATGAGACAGTCCACAGACAGCACACACTGGAGCTGGTGGGGCACATGGGCGGTGACAGGTGCTCACTGATTAGGTTTTAATGTCAATACCTGCATAAAGTGCTGATCAATAACTTAAGTATTACAAAAACAGATGGTCCACGGTGAGTCCAGGTTGCAGGCACGTGCAGGTGGGACTGGATTAGAGGCTCCAGGGCTGCACGTGCTGTAGCTGGCCTGAGTCTCACACGTTGTAGCTGGCCTTGTACTTGGCCAGGATCTTCATGAGGGGCCGCAGCTTGAGCCACCACCGTTCTTTGGGAATCCTGTGCCTGTGGAGGGAAGGGGGGACAGCAGTGAGGCTGGGAGATGCCACGGCCAGCACAGCAAGTGGTCTTGCCAGAAACACGGGGGTTGTAGGGTCGGCTGAATCAACTAGATGATAAAGCCAATTTCAAGATCAAACAAAACCATTGTTTTTATATTTCTAAAAATTCTTCCCAAAGACCTAGTGGTAGTTTGTTGCTCTGTCACCAGGCTGTAGAGCAGTGGTGCAATCTCAGCTCACTGCAACCTCTGCCTCCCAGGTTCAAGCGGTTTCTCCTGCCTCAGCTTCCTGAGTAGCTGGGACTCCAGGTGTGCGCCACCACGCCAGGCTACTTTTTGTATTTTTAGTAGAGACGGGGTTTCACCATGTGGGCCAGGCTGGTCTCAATCTCTTGACCTAGTGATCCACCCACCTAGGCCTCCCAAAGTGCTGGGATCTTAGGCATGAGCCACCGTGCCTGGCCAAGACCTAGTATTTTTTAACTGAGCTTCAGAAAAGCTAGTTCCTCAAACCCCTGAATGAGTTGCCGAACGCAACAGCAATGGCCATTCCCCTGTCCTGTACTCACATTGGCTGGGTTTGCTAAGGCAATAAGACCCCGACTTACTCAAAATCCATTTGGTTCTTCAGCTCTGCCACAGGTTGAAAAATAACATTTCTTTTGCTGATTCCCAGCACACAAACGGGATCATCGGTGGTCAATGTTTTTCCTATAAAAGGTTTAAAAACAGATTAACACTGCCCTGTCCCATGGGCAGCTGGGGGAGCAGAATCACGGGGTGAGATTCCTGGGCACTGTGCTGAACCTGGCCTGGAAGCCTGGGGGAGGCTGAGAACAGCTGTGCAGTGTGGCCAGCGCCCGGCCTGGGCTTGCACAGCTCTGCTCTTGTGGGATCACCCTGATGGCTTCCTGGAAAGCAGCTTTTGTTTTTTCTCTCAGTGGAGAGAATTTTTCACTAAATAGTGGAATAAGGAAATTACCTTAAATTATGGCAAAACACTAATAAGAAATTGATGCTCACATATACACACACTGAGGCACGAGAAGCATCCGTAGCTAAATTAGCAAGAGAAAATGGATGTAGAAAGAATCAGTCAGTTCTTCAAAAAGACAAACCGATTGAAACTATTCACATCACTGTTTTTTGTAGACTGTCATTCTTCTAACTCGGACATTGGCAGTGATAATGGTTTGCCCTAATAAAAGCACACGTCTGGTATGACTGAAGAAAGCTGAGGGGGGTGGGGGTGAGAAAGATGCTGGCACAAATAACCACTCAGGAATGAGTAGGGACCAGCCACGTTGGAACCATTAACAAGAGTAATGTGTCATGTTTTCTAAAACTTTTCAGCTTATCTAAAGATTGTTAGAATATGTAAGTTACAAAACTGATTTAAGGAAAAACATGCATAGTTCTACAAACACGAACAATTCATTCAGCAGCCAAATCTTCCTCAAAACTGGAAGTTCTGATGGATGGGGTCACAAGGAGGTTGTCCTACCAAACATCCAAGAAATAGAAGACCCCACTTCAACTGTGAGGGAAACTGTGGGCTGATGCTCAGGATTTCCAGAGCAAAAAGCCTGCACAAAAGAACTTCAGGTTGAATCTAGCAGTGATAAAAGAGAACATGTCATGCACACCCAGGAATCCAAGATTGGTTAAATAGCAATGCTCAGAGACCAGCAGGAGTTAGAACATCACACGCAGCTCGGTACTGAACTGAAGAAGGAACCAGCAGCCTACTTCTCCCCGATAGGACAGCATTTTCACCAAGGCAGATGGCCTCCCTCCCCGGACCCCTTACCTCTGCCCTGGGCCTCCTTGAGTTTTGCAGTGATCCACTCCATAGCTCTGGCAGAGATTTTGGTTCCAAAGTTTCTATCAAATGGAGAAGGTGCCCCACCCTGTTGGTGGTTAGAGTCATATGAAATATCAGTTATACAGTAACACTTTGCTGTGAAATAGAAATGATGATTTCTGTTTCACAGAATTCATGTTTTTGTTTCTAAGTCTTTAGGGATAGCTGGAACAGAACAAAACAAAATCTGTGATTCCTGTAGCCTGAACTCAGCCTGTTAAGCAAAAGTATCAAGTGTTCCCCCCTGCCCAGTAAGAGAAGGGTTTTAATAAATGGAACGAGTCAACTAACCATCTCCAATATTTTAAAATCTTAAATCAAGATTTCGTAAACTCATCTGGGGTGGGGATGGGTCACAGCTTTAAGAATCTGATAACCGTTGTGGATTCTTTGACAAAGTCACACAGACGCCTACTATTTCATCATTTCAGGCGATTCATGAGCTCTCTGAAATAAGTTCACGGGCTCTGGTTTAAAAGTATAAAGAATAGGAGGTGGTGAAGGAGGAGTGCGTGGGAGTTAGGAATCCTGGACCGCTGTGTCCCAGGCTCAACTCATAACATGCGTGTGCCCGCATGCAGCTTATTCCAGGTCATTCTGATTTGAGGGTGAGTGTCAAGTATCTTACATGTCTGATAATCCTTTTTAAATCTTAGGACGCTCCAGTTTTTAACCTGATGCCATGTTTAGTTTGAATAAGCATTTCCAAGTGATGGGGGTGTCACTGTTTTCATGAAAGCTGACAGTTCCCTTAAAATCCCCATTACTCAAACCGCACCAACAAAAGAAGCCTAAAGCTGCTGCTGTTTGGCATGACTTAAAAGTTTAGATGTTTTGGCTGGGCACGGTGGGGATCACGCCTGTAATCCTGGCATGCTGGGAGGCTAAGGTGGGCGAATCACCTGAGGTCAGGAGTTTGAGACCAGCCTGGCCAACGTGGTGAAACTCCATCTCTACTGAACATACAAAAATTGGTTGGGCGTTGTAGTGGGCGCCTGTACACCCATCTACTCGGAAGGCTGAGGCAGGAGAATCTCTTGAACCTGGAAGGTGGAGGTTGCAGTGAGCCAGGATTGCACCACTGCACTCCAGCCTGGGCAACAGAGCAAGACTGTCTCAAAAAAAAAAAGTCTCCCAGCTAACTGGGAGTATGCGTATACTCCAGATTATTTTGTTGTATAGTGACAACATATGCGACACAACAAACCGACCCAGGATGTCGATTTCACCTAAGCCCGGCTAACAGGGAGTCATGAAATCTTGTGCTGTCTTGCTGTCCCACCCAGAACGTGAATCATCCCTGTGCCCTAAAGTCTCCATGCTGTCTGTGCCTCCTGCCCCTGAGTCACTCAGTAGCCGCCTTGGTTATCAGATGGTTATCAGCACCCACCCCCTCATGTATACAGGGGGCGGGTACTATCCCCAGGTCCAGGTACCCACTGGAGTCTTGGGACACATTCCCTGAGGCTAAGAGGGATGACTGTATTTCCTTCTTCCTTCATAAACATCAGGTGTTAGAGAAATGATTGCGAGATATCTAATAGAGTAAGACTATAAAGCAAAAGTTTTAGTTGTCTAAATGCAAGAAAGTCTTTAGAGCAACGCACCACAACTCTCTTCTGCATATGCCCAGTGTGTAGTGCACTCCAGCGGCAAAGAAATGACCACTCATCCAGCCCAAAGTCACCAGAACCTAAGAACCGCGGTGTGACAGTGACCGTAAGATCAGCCCTGGTCTCTCACTCACCTGAGCACAAGGCCCCTATGGATGGTGGTCTTTATTTTCTCCGTCAGGTGCTCCACATTGGACTGGAAAAGAGTATTTTGTTAATCAGGCAATAAACTTATGCTAAGCACCCACTGTGTGCCAGGCCCTGCAGGGCGGGAAGTGCCAACCAAGTGTGGCGGTGAGTGTGGCCAAGGAGGTTGCAAGCTCTCACGGCTCAGGTCTCGGGGAGCCTCCCCCAGGCGGGGAGAGCACGTCTGCAGCGATGAATGCTGAGCGCAGGGCACGGTGAGCAGCCCTCATGGCAGCCACTAGAAACGCCTTCCAGAATCAACAGGGTCCCTCTGAAGACGATAATTCCGTGATTGGCCTAGCGCTCATTCACGGCTCTATTGCTCCTTATTTATTTTCATGACAATGTTCTACTCGGCGCTCTCAGCAGAAAAGAGCAAAACCCCATCTCTACTAAAAAATACAAAAAACTAGCCGGGCGAGATGGCGGGCGCCTATAGTCCCAGCTACTCGGGAGGCTGAGGCAGAAGAATGGCGTGAACCCGGGAGGCAGAGCTTGCAGTGAGCTGAGATCCGGCCACTGCACTCCAGCCTGGGCTACAGAGCAAGACTTCGTCTCAAAAAAAAAAAAAAAAAAAAAAAAAAAAAAAAAATATATATATATATATATATATATATAAATTTTATAAAAGATTAAAAAAACAGTACACCTGTTTGGGGCAGCTCCATTATCATCTTATGGGACCCACTGCTGACAGAAACATCACAATGCAGTGAACGACTCCACAAGTAGTCACTTTGACACAGTGAAGAAATTCATGATTCACATGTCACATAATTAGTGACAACACCAAGGCCCTTTTTACTTGATCTATTTGGCTCAGAAACAAGTAATATCCTAACTTTTTAAAAGACAACGGTGCCGGGCACGATGGCTCACGCCTATAATCCCAGCACTTTGGAAGGCCAAGGTGGGCAGATCACGAGGTCAGGAGTTCAAGACCAGCCTGACCAACATGGTGAAACCCCATCTCTATTAAAAATACAAAAATTAGGTGGGCATGGTGGCATGCACCTGTAATCCCAACTACTCGGGAGGCTGAGGCAGGAGAATGGCTTGAACCTGGGAGTCGGAGGTTGCAGTGAGCCAAGATCGTGCCACTGCACTCCAGCCTGGGTGACAGAGCAATATGTAACATATATTTATTTATATAACTAACTAAAGACAATTGTTCAGTTGCATTTTATCTGCCAAGGCCTGTCCTCCTGCATGGAGTTTAGCAACTTTGAACACTGCAGGGTCCAGGCCTGGATTCTGCTGTGCCGTCGAAGCAAGGGCAGACCCCGGGGTCGGCGACACCCTTCCCTAAAAGAGCCACAGATGCCAAGAAACCACGGCCGTGTCTGTGTCAGTTTAGAGGCAGATGCAGCACCAAAGGCCTCAAGACTTAAAAGAAGCTGCAGCCAGCTCCAGAGCCAGTCGCAGACGTGGGTGGTGACTGTCAGTGGAGGCACTCAAATCGTTTGTGACAGAAGGGAGAAAACATTACACAACAGACTACATCAAAAAAACAAGCTTGTGTTTCACACAAGAGACTAGAAGGTGTCCTCAACCAGGCACGTCCGCCATCACCTGACACTCGGGAGAGGCACCTGGTCGATGCAAAGGGCATCAAGCGTGGCGTGTTCGGTAGCACCTCCGTCTGCATGCCCCCTCGAAAAGCAAACCACCCTAGACACGATGATTTGCTCCGCAGCACCGAGAGGATCCCAAGGGGACGGTCCCCTGAGGCCAGCCCCGTCACATACCTGCAGATCCTCAATGTCGAAGGGCTCTTCGAAAATGTATGCGGCATCGGCTCCGGCCGCGATCCCCCCCATGTTGGCCAGGTAGCCACAGTAGCCGCCCATGGTCTTGATGAACACGCGCCGCTTGGTTCTGCTGGCGGACTGCTTGATGCGGTCGCAGGTCTGGTCAGAGAAGAGATCAGTCACTCCAGCCCAGGGCCAGGGTGCACCCACCATCCCAGAGCTCCCCTACCAGTGAGTGCAGCAAGGCCCCACACCGCACCTGAGCATGCGGTCCCAGCATCGCACAGGGGTGAAGGGTGTGCAGCAGCCGGGATGTGCCTCGGAGTGGATGTGAACATGCCCCCCCCCCCCACCAGCCACCTGGAGGTGACCTCGATGACCTGTGGTGGGGACCTGGCCATCTGCCACTCCCTTCTCCCAGGCCCCATAGGAGGAGACTGAAAAGACGACCCCACAAGCCAGCTCACTCCATGCTGCTCTTCGACTGTCCCTGCTGAAGCAGCTTTCACCAGACGCGGACACTGTTAGGTGTGAGCTGAGAAGTTACGGGGCTGTCACCTGCCAGCTTTGTCCATGGGAACAGCTGTGCTCTTCTATTTTCTTCTGAAAAGCGTGATTTTAGAGTTGTGGCCGTCTTCCATCCATCGGTGAATGTTACATTTATAGAAACTCTACTCCAAGGCAGATGATGGTTCTTACACCCAGGCGCCTGGGGGTCTTTCGGATGCATAGGCATGAGGTCCCAGAGTGAAATGTCTGCCATCCGCCCTCCACGAGGACCCAAGCTCAGCAGGGAGAAAAACAGCAGAGAAATGCATCTGCCGCCTTCCCACCCACACTTCAGTCCGGGCTACAGCGCCCTCTTCTGGCACTCTGCAAAGCCTCTGCCTGGGCCTCAGCTCCCACCCTGGCCCCCTCCAATCTGTTCACACAGACTGGAGACCCATCTATATAAAAAGCATAAATCTGATCCAGTTCTTGGTTCATTCAAAACCCTTTGCTCACTTCAAGTACACGTTAAGCCTTTCTCTGGAATCCCTGGCCCCGCCCACTTCTGACACCAGGTCCGCTCTAGCTCCAGCCACCCCAGGTCCTCCTGGGGCCTCTGCATATGCTGGCCGCTATGTGCATCACATTCAGGCACAGTGGTGGGCGGGAGAGCAGCCCCCAAAGGAATCCCGGTCCTAATGCCTGGAACCTGGGAATGTTCCCTCATGCGGTGATAAAGGTGAATCCTGAGGACTACCCAGGTGGGCCCTAAGTGCCACCACCTGCATCGGCAGATGAGGGGTGCAGAGGCCCTGGAGTAGGATGCTGCACACCCACATGGGAGGAGGCGGTGCCAGGGAACAAGGCGTGCAAGGCCCGGGGCTCTGGGCACCTGAATGGGCCACGAGGGACTCTCCTGGAGCACACACTCTGGCCTCAGCCCATGGCTCCCGCCCTCCAGAACTGTGGGAGAGTGATGATTATTTTCCAGCCCCAGGTGTGTGGTCAGGGTCACAGCGGCCACGGGACACACACAGGCACCTTCCTCAGCTCTGACCCAGAGGGAAATGCCATTTCCTTAGGAAAACATCACCTGGTTTCTAGGACCACAAAGTTCCCTCTGTCAGGGGCTCTCGGGGCACCCCATGTCCTCTCTTCATAGAAATCACCCCGGTGTCTCTCCCTGCAGTTACCTCGTGGTTATGTGACTTGCAGTCCTCACTAGGCTGCACATTCCATGAGGGCAGGAACTGTGGGCTGGGCTTACACCACTGCACCATCAGCAGGACCCGGCCGAGCCCCCCACAGAAGGCGCTCAAGAAATGCTTGTCTCTGAATGACACAAGCACAGTATTCCCCAGCCAGCCAGCCAGCTGTCCGTCTATCCAGCCATCCGTCCGTCCATCTGGGTCAAGGGCTGATCCTGCAGGATTCCCTAACCGGCCTCCGTGGGACTCACCCAAGAGTAAAAGGATGAAGTGGGGGTGTGGGCTTGAGACTAGGAGCCACATGAGAGTCTGTTCACTGAAGTTTAACACCCACGGGAAATTTTCACTTGAGTACTTCGAATGAAATTTCAAAGCACACTTTGTTGAATAAACACAGGCTTGATTAAACCATTCCAACCTATACTTCGTTTCTCTGGAAGATTCTTTTCCTCCCAAAATAATTGGTTGATGTATTCAAAACTGAACACGGGCTCTAGTTAGAGGGCCACTTTGCATTGTGTAGAAGCCGAGATGGGGGGAGAAACAGGCAATGGGAAGAATTCCCGTCTTTGTGCTTAGGAAGGACAGAGGACAGAAACCCGTCAAGGGTCCAAAGAACCTGTAACTGCCTTCTTGAAGGGCCAGTGCAGAATTCTGAGGGTTTCACTTTTCCACCTGTACTGGGTCTCTCTCTCATTGTGATCTAAGACTTAAGATGCAGTAAGGCTTTCAGATTTGCCCTTTGTCTTAGAGCATCCCGGGCATGGGAAGGAAAATGTGGGTGGGGCATCAGGACCTCCAGAGGCACAAAGCCTCATGGGTTATTTTTCCAACTGAATCTCCCCCACAGCCCACCCTGAGGTGGGGAATTACTGTCACTCATTCAAAGAATGACAGCTGCTTAATGGCAAAAGAATTCTGCAGGCAAAGCAGCTCTCCCAAGAGGCTGATTTGTGCCCAAACGTGTCTGAGTTCTGGTCCCGCCAGGCTGCAGCTGTGGGTGTGTGGAACAGTGGAGCCCTGACAGCTGAGCCATGCCCCCAACCGTGTGCTCCTCTGAGTGTAAATGCAGTGACAGCTGGGACGGAAGAGTCTGCCGTTGCTGGAGCTTAGATACAGCTTTCCTGAACACTCTCCTCATTACCTAGATGGCATCTGAAGCCTGAATTAGCTTCTAAAAATAGCAAGTCACTCCGGCCGTGCCTCAGGCAATTAGTCAAAGTAGCACTGACAAGAAGGCGGCCAATCCCAAGCGTGGCCCTGCGTGGACAGCAGTTGTGAGTGGCACTCGTCAGGCAGAGCCTGTGACCTCAGCCATTCTTGCCACACAATGGGATGTGCCCAGCAGACACAACCCCCTGCAAGGGCACACACACGATCCTGCTAGGAAATTCCCCAAGGAGTCCCATGGGAGCGAGAGCCCCAGGCTACAGTTCAAACATCACCAGCACTTTGCTCCATGGGTGTTAAGAAATATAAATTGGTGGTGAAAGATAAGGTGGCGTTTGGCTACAGTGTTAAGGTAGAAAAAAGCCACTGACTTCTCTGTGAGAACCACCTTGCTCTGTGAATCTGCAGGGAGGCCAGTTTTCCCATGACTGGTATCCTTCACGGCAGCCGAGCCTCTGCTGAAGTCGGTGGCCAGACGGGGCAGGGGTTGGGGCTCCCATCCCTGCTACAGCAAGGGACCTGCAGCAAAGCACAGCCGCTGGCCGGGGTAGTGCTGCGCTGCGTGCCGGGTGCGAGGGTGGAAGCATATGTGGACATCTACAAGGTGCTAAAGGAGAGCGAAGCCAGCGATAGCTGGACCCTAATGGCATTCAGTGAACAGGGGTCAAGCGCGGGGGCCCAAGAAAGTCCAGGGAACGAGCCAAGGCCAGCCTCTGCGAGGCCAGCACAGCACCAGGGAAGGCGACAGGGAGAAGCCCAGGAGAGAGATGGCCCTCAACTCGAGTGGGAGGCACAGGAGGCTGCAGCCGACCTCACGACCCCTCCGCTCCCTTCCCTGCACTGGAACTCAGTTCTGAAGGAAGAACCCGGAACAGAACTGCTGTTTTCCGAGGTTCTGTGCCAAGCTGAACTAAGGAGTCTCCAACAGGGCTGGGAGTTTCCACCGCAAACTCCGGAGCTGGTTCAGACGTGAACATCGAAGCTAAAGGCCAGTGGCTGCTCTCCAGGAGACACCCGGCGGCCAATCCACTGACATGACCCCACATGCCAAGGTGGCCACTGTCCTGTCTGCAGCCGAGTGAGGACCCTCTCTGCAGCAAAGGCCTGTGGAACTCCCACAGGTCCTCATGTCCAGCTCATGACCATAGAGGTGGGTCAGCTTATCAGGGACCGGAGGGGCCACCATGCGGGTGTCAGCACCACGCCCATGACCGGCAGAATCCACTCCTCCCAAAGCACATGTTGGTGAAACTGCCTGCCCAGGAGGGCATGATCTCGGCTCTTTAAAGATCCTCTCATCTCACCAGGAAGGCTGTGGTTCCAGGCAGCGGCCCCCAGTGGGCACAGCTCTGTCCCAGAGCTCGTACGTACCAGGCACTCAAACCCCTTCCTGCAGGTTCCCACAGCTGGCCCTGCAGCCTCGCTACTCAACGCAGGCGGGAGAGGCCGGCTCCAGAGAAATGGTGCTCAAAACTCCCCTAGTCTAGGTGGGATAGAAACACAACCCCAAGGACTGGATATATCATCTCACTTTTAATCAATAAAGACAGGTTCTCCCTAAGGCAGAGAAGCTAAAAAATTTACCCTGTTCTGGCCAGTGTGACTGACATAAAGCCAAGCTAACAAAGGGGGGGGGGGAAGAGTAATAATAAATCTGGCTCATTCTTAGCACAGAAGAAACAAATTGCTAAAATAAAATAAAGAAAGCAATGGGAGGAAACGGGGTTCTCTTACCTGGACAACAGCAGTCAGGCCAGTGTCGGTGCCCAGGCTTATTTCTGTGCCTGGGACATTGTTGTTAATCGTGGCCGGCACCACACACAGGGGGATGCAAAGCTCCCGGTGGTGGCCTTGCGCCTCAGCCATGTCGCACGTGCTCTTGTAAGCCTGAAGCAGCAGGGCCAAGCAGTTAGCGGGGGTGCTGGGTGCTCACATGCCAGCCCCAGGGCCTCCACTGAGGTCCAGGAAGGGACAGCAGGGACCTGAGTCATCAGGGGAAGCCGGTTCATGTGGGTCAGGGGACCAAGGGGAGCTCTGGAGGCCATGTGGGAGCAGGACAGGCCTTAGCAACACAGGGGACTGCCTGGGCACAGCCCAGGTCCTCTTGAAAGGGGAGGCGTGCAGGCAGCACAGCAGGGTGGGTGTGAGGCCGGCAACAGAGCAGCTTGCAGGCAGCGGCAAGTTAGTCACGAGCGGGACAGCTCAGCTCTCGGCATCTCATCGTGGGTAAGCGAGGCCAGGGCGGTCAGGACATTTGAAGGCAAAGCCAGTCCCTGTAGCTTTCTGTAGGCAGTCCACGATCAGTGGGATGGGGCACACAGCTGTAAGGACCACACTAAGTGACTGCCTTCATCGTGCAGAGGCAGCCTCCACGCGCAGGCAGGGAAGGAGGCCGGCAGCTGGATTACCGGTGGGCCACACTCAGCCCCATGCCACATCTCTGCTCTCCGGCGGGAAGTCACACGCAAAGCCACACAGGCGAGCAAGAACCTGAGTTGCTGCTCTGAGGTTCCACTGGGAAATGGGCTCTGTTGTCAGAAAGGGGAGCGGTTCTTGAGCCCGTGTACACCGGGCTTTTTCAGGCTCCACCTCAGGGTGTTAACCAAGGTAACAGGAAAGGTCCACACGCCCACTGTTCCCAGCTCCAAGCGGCCCCACACAGCAAGGTGTTTTTGTCATCCACTTGGTGGCAAAATCAACTATTTATGGCTTGGACGTGTCCCTCTTACTGTGAATATCCCCACATCTGCTGCAGAAATGCTACTGTTGGGATGCAAGGCGGGGCCCACATCTCCCCAGGAGAGTTGGACAGTGAGAGAGCCAGGCTCTGCAGCCCTGGTGCAACCCAAAGCATCCCAAGGCCAGGAGCCCGTGTGGGCCGAGGGCTTCGGACAGTGGGTGCAGATGCGTGGCAGGTGAGTTCACAGCATGGTGGGTAGCAGGGTAAGATGGGTGGGTCAGTGCTGGGTGACCACGAGGTGAGCTGTGAGCAGGGGCCCCCGTGCCCCATGGCACGTCCTCCGCGTCCACCCAGACCCAGCACATGCCCAGCTCTTGGGCTGCTCTGTACAGGCTCTGCCTTGCAGGCTCTGGCCATGGCAGTTTTTGCAGGACTTCAATCCAAATGCCAGCCTGCTTCCAAGCCAGAAACACTCATCTGGGGATATTGGCTGGCCTGGTGCCCAGGATGTGGCCCTGTCAGCACCACCACGTGGGGGGCTCCTTATGCTCTTCAGACAGGTGATGTCACTCCTTTACTGTGGAATACTCTAGCCCAGGACTAACCAAGACTGGCCGCGGGGAGCTGGCTGCTTCTCCAAGAAGCTCTCGCTGGAAGCCAGAGGGTGTGGGTGACCTGGGGCCAGGAGGGGCCTGAGGCACACAAGAGGGCAGGTGGGGGTGTCTCGGCTCCGTAACTCCGCCTTGAAATCTGTGGGAATGGCCACATTGCTGCAAATCCTCTCTCCCCTCTTCCCTGTCGCTCCTCTTTTCCTTCCTTCAGTCTCCAAAAAAGGGGAGGGAAGACTTCAAGATGGGGAGAGACCCTGCCCAGAAAAGCATAAAGCTCTCAAGACCAAACACAGCCGGGCCCCTGGGTCCTTAGTAGGGCCACTATGACAAGGAATTACTCACAAGGCTGTAGTCACCGCCACCTTCGCGAAACCTGACAGCAGCGTGGCACGCACCTACTGTTTCTGATGTGACCTGATCAAGCTTACAGGACAGAGTAATGCACCAGCCAGCACTAAAGAGTGAAAGGAGTCCAACCGAAACTCCCTGCAGCCATATCCTGAGAATGTGTAACACCTGCTCTGAGGTATTTCATTCATTCTGTTTTGCCAGAAAGACCCACTCACCAGCGCCACATAGATTCTGAGGGGCTGTGGCGTCCGCTAAGCATCAATGCTGGCAAGAAGGAAATCACAAGTGACGATGACGACTTCACCACATCAGATCCGCCCAGGGCTTCTGAACCACAACAGGGCCACGTCCTGAGCCAGACTCCTGCTATGGAGCCCGCCCTGTGCTTGGAGGAACTTTTCGCAGCGTCCCTTGTCCGCAGTCCCAGGTGCTGGGAGCATCCCTTCTCCCAGTTCTAACCAGAAACCTCCCTGGATGGCGCAAACATTCCCTGGGGCACAATCACCCCAATGAGAATCACCAAATTTACTGAACAACTGGAGCCATCCACAGACCTCAAACATAAATGCTGCCCAGGGCCGGGCCATGAGTCACGGGTCACAGAGGGTGTTGGCCAGACAGGAAAGAGACGCTCACTCCCACACATCCTCAGGCTCCGACGGCTTCAGGACAGTGGCTGGAGGGACCCAGAGCCATCCACGTCAAGTCGCCTCACGCCCTCATTTCCTGAGTTCGCCACCAGCTCCTGTGTTCTACAGCCAGGCGAGCCCAGTTCAGACCCAAATCCAAACCTTCTCAGGATTCACCCTGTTTGGCCATCAGTAAACAGGGCTCTGGAGAAAACAGCTGCCATGTTCACATCTCGACCCCTCTCCCTTTAGGGGTCCACAGAGGGATCTTCAGCGGCTTTCTCGTCCCTGCCCCAGCTCCCGAGCAGCTGCAGCATTCGCCAGGGTGACCTCGATCAGCCGGCGTCACTCACCCATCACGAGGCTAGAACCACGGCACTCCCAAGACAGCCTCATTCCTCGGAGCTCGGGATCAGAAGGGCAATGAGGACACACACAAACACTTACCAAGGTGGCTGTGCCTGGCCAACGGGAGGCTCAACTAACTACACACTCCAGTTCTTTCTCTATTGTAATCCGTTAACTTAAGGCCCAGCACGGTGGCTCATCCCTATAACCCCTGTGGCTTTGAGAGGCCAAGACGGGGGGACTGCTTGAGCCCAGAAGTTTGAGACCAGCCTGGGCAACACAGGGAGACCTCGTCTCTGTAGAAATACAAAAAATTAGCCACGCATGGTGGCAAGCACGTGTAGTCCCAGCTACTCAGGAAGCTGAGGTGGGAGGATCGCCTAAGCCTGGGAGGTCGACGCTGCAGTCAATCGTGATTGCACCACTGCGCTCCAGCCCGGGAAACAGAGGCCCTGTCAAAAAAAAAAAAAAAAAGAAAGAAAAAGAAAAAAAAAAGAAAAGAAAATGAAATTGTTTAACCTAGCTTTGAGAAACTGGAATGAATGAAAAACTGAATTTAAAACAATCGCATAATAAATCACACAGTCCCTCCAAGGGAAGTCAAAGCGGGTGGAACTGATCATTTGCGGGGTGTCTGGCTCACGTATTTTGGTTTTCAAATTTTGACCCTACACGTTTGTTACATATTTACAATCTGAAAAAAAAAAAGTTATTTATAGCGGAGGACCCTGGAATTAAAGGGAGATTTTCTTCATGCCTGAAAGTGTACATCACACACCACAAGGATCTATGCTTTGTGTGGAAACTTGAAAATAAAAAAGTCACAGGGTGATCAACACCAGCTTTGTCCCACATCTTCAGATGCTCATCTAACTGCAGTGACTGCTCTCAAATTCTCCACCCATTCCCTCTGGGTAAGTTCCAATTAGGTAACAATTAGTGAAAAAAGAAGCTTCAATCCCTCCCATTGCACACCCAACTTTCACAGACCCAAAAATCCAGCTAAAGCAGGTGAAAGAACAGTGAAAGCCATGCTGGAATCCTCTCTGTGAAACACACTCATGTTCACATTCCCAGCACGAAGGTAAGCCCAGAGCCGGGCCAGCCCTGCAGCAGCAAAGCCGTGACGCCCATCACCAGCAGAGCAGAGCAGAAGCAACATCTAGGTCAGAGATTAGTGACTGCCAAAAATAAGGTGAACGTTGCCCCCAAAGCCAGTGAACACGGGAAGACCTGGACAGGTTTCCTTCACAAAGGAAGTGAAGAAAGTTTAAGACGCTCAGAAAAGCAAGAAACGAGTGCTAAGCATTACTTACCATATGAGCTGTATGTTAAAAGCTTGTTTTTTTATTTACCAGCGCTAGAAATAAGTTTCATGCCAAGGGTTTACAAAAAACAAAAACAAAATAGAAAACTTTGAAAAATGTTCGTGAGAACTAAGTCGCACAAGAAAAATTAAAACTTGAGAATTAGTGAAAAATTTTAGACATCAAATTTTTTAAAAATGAAATACTTCCTGCATTAGGTACGGATCTTCAGACTCCCACGTGAATCACCAAGTGTGACACACAAACGTGGGGGTAGGCGTGTATTTCTTGTAGCCGGAAACGGCGGCACGTGCCTGCGGTCCCAGGTACTCGAGAGGCTGAGGCGGGAGGATCACCTGAGCCCAGGAGGTCGAGGCTGCAGTGAGCCGAGATCACACCACTGCACTCAAGCCTGGGTGACAGAGTAAGACTTTGTCTCACAAAGAAAAGTAAAACAGGCCGGGCGCGGTGGCTCAAGCCTGTAATCCCAGCACTTTGGGAGGCCGAGACGGGCGGATCACGAGGTCAGGAGATCGAGACCATCCTGGCTAACACGGTGAAACCCCGTCTCTACTAAAAAAATACAAAAAACTAGCCGGGCGAGGTGGCGGGTGCCTGTAGTCCCAGCTACTCGGGAGGCTGAGGCAGGAGAATGGCGTAAACCCGGGAGGCGGAGCTTGCAGTGAGCTGAGATCCGGCCACTGCACTCCAGCCTGGACCACAAAGCGAGACTCCGTCTCAAAAAAAAAAAAAAAAAAAAAGAAAAGTAAAACAAAGAAAACAAAGCAAAACAAAACAAAAAACAGAAGAATATATTTCTATGTTTTATTATTGTCTTTTGGCAAAAAAATTAGCCCCAATATTGCCTTAGATGTAATTTAACATCCCCACTTTACAAAGGGGAAAATGAGGTCAACAGCCAAGACCAAAGAGAAAACAAATGCAATGGTGCGTTCAGGACAATGACTACAATTACAAAATATTCAGTTCAATTTCTACCCTCAGCGTCAAGGCAGGGGTTCATCATAATGGGTATTGGAGGCTCAAAGAAAATTTAGGCTCAGCATTAATAATAATTTTTAAAAAGCAGATTTTAATGCTGGTGCAATCACAGGAGACTGCAGCCCAGCCCTCCTCAGCGCTGTAGGTACTCACGGGCACTCCCGGGGTCTTGGCCAGGCTACGTCCCCGCCGGTGGCCACACAGAAGAAGAGGCGATAAAACTTTTTGGGAGTGAGATCAAAAATGTTCAGAGTCTAAAATCCTACTTTTCGTGGGGGGGGGGGGGGAGGGCGGCGAAATAACCAGAAGCTCTCATTCAGGATATTTGTAAAAGGCTGTTTCTAGCGCTCGGTAGATAAAAAGGGCGGGGGCCCACAGGTTAGAGTCAGCCAGCGCCACCTGGCGGGGCGCACACGGACTTATGTTGGTGATAGTGTTCAGGGCTGTGTCTGCCCTGATGCTGAAATCGGAACCCGGCACGTTGTTGGACACAGTAGCAGGAACCATGATCATGGGCACACAGAACTCCTCGTGCTTCTCCCGGGCGGCTGACAGCTCCAGGAGTCCCATCTAAATTGATCCAGTATCTGCACGCTGGCTGCTCAGAGGCCGTGGTGTGGAATGGCCAGGACATCGCTTAGTCATACGGGGCACAAGCACCTCACTTGCCACTCCTATCTATTTCATCAAACCCTATTTTCTCCTGAATATTGACCATAGCAAAGTCATTAGCCTTCGAGATACATTTGAAACATCAACTTGCTTTGTTCAAGAGGTTTAAGACACACGTAAGTCTTTCTTGCCATGCTCAACACACACTGCGGGCCATTTCTGAAGTCAATGTTTCTGGAACAAAAGCCTCGGCCTACTCCGTGAACATTCACGCTGAGCACACTGTCGCGTATCTGCTTGGCCAGCCAGCAGGGGGCAGGAGAGAGCTGCAGGGGCAGGAGAGAACCGCAGTGGGGTCCCTGCAAAGGCGCCTCACTCCCTCAATCAAGGACGGTGCCTCTTGCCAATCCAGCGGCTTCCTCCAAGCGGAAGCCGACTCTTCAGGTGCCACCGCACTGACTTCAGACGGCTCAGCCAATGGGGCAACAGATTCAACAGAGTTCCATGTTGTTAAAGGAAAACTTCTGTTACCAGACAACCTTAATATCAGATTCAACTTAAAATAATCAACAAGATTGTTTCCAAACCAACATGCTACTAGTGCCTTATCTTTCAATGCTGCTTAAACACGGAGAAGTATGAGGAAAAAATAGCATGGCACTTACTTCTGAAAAAATAACACCTCTTCCAGGTTCATTTTACCCATATCACAAAGACTTAGAACTGTGGATTCCCTACAGGAACGTGGAGTGGGGGTGGATCCCCACGCTGACCCAGCCTCCCCCCAGTCAGTCAACCCCCCACCTCAGGGTTCACACCTCTCCAGGCCCTGTCACCTCAACAAGGAAAGGTGGCCTCTCTGAGCTCTCTTCGCAGGGAGCACCCGAACGGGAGCGAGAGAGAGACAGACACACCCACAACTACTTGAAAATCCTGAAACGCAATACATATTTAAGGACTTCGTTATTAGTTTTTTTAAAACTGTAAGAACAAAGTGAGAGAACAAAGTGAGCCTGGTTTTAACCTCTCTGCCATAATAACACCGTGTACATCTGTCTTTTACTGTTTGTTCCTTCTCCAGCAGCTGCTGCCCGGCTGGCCGACTGCAGGAGAAGAGCCTCTGGTACTCCCGGGAGGCCCTCGGTAAAAGCGTGAGCACCACGATCACGTCTCAGGACACCGCACACGTTAGGGTCGCCCACAGACCGCCGTTCCCAATGCCTAGAAGGCACTGAACGGGCCTCCTGCTCTTTGTAAATGTCAACTCTCCTAAACTATGTTGTGTTGAAAACTTTTAACTGCAGTCCACACATACTTCTTTGTTTCCATCTTGTTTTAATCCTAGAGGCATATTATTGTAGAAAATCAAGTTTACGAGGTTGAAGAGTTTTCTGAAAGTCGACTTCTAATCCTGTAAGGAAAAAAAAAAAAAAAAATGGGCCAGATGTGGTGCTCACGCCTGTAATCCTAGCAGTTTGGGAGGCCGAGGCGGGCAGATCGCTTGAGCCCAGGAGCTCAAGACCAGACTGGAAAACATGGCAAAACCCAGTCTCTACTAAAAATACAAAAAAAAAAAAAAAAAAAAAAAAAAAAAAAAAAATTAGCTGGTCATGGTGACATGTGTCTATTCCCAGCTACTCAGGAAGCTGAGGTGGGAGGATCACCTGAGCCCAGGAGGTGAAGGCTGCAGTCAGCCAAGATTTGCGTCACTGCACTCCAGCTTGGGCGACAGAGTGAGACCCTGTCTCAAAAAAACAAAAAGCAAAAACTGTATAAATCATTACTGAAGGGAGCTGGCCGGGCACAGTGGCTCACGCCTGTAATCCCAGCACTTTGGGAGGTCGGGGTGGACAGATCACCTGAGGTCAGGAGTTTGAGACCAGCCTGGCCAATATGGCAAAACCCCATCTCTAATAAAAATACAAGAATTAGCCGGGCATGGTGGCAGGTCCCTGTAATCCCAGCTACTCAGGCGGCTGAGACAGGAGAATCACTTCAACCCGGGAAGCAGAAGTTGCAGTGGGCTGAGATTGTGCCACTGCACTCCAGTCTGGGCAACAAGAGCAAGAGTCCACTTCAAAAAAAATAAAATTAAAAATAAAAATAAAAGGGAGCTAATGCTTTTCATTTAAGGGAAGGGAGAAGAACATTCAGTATTTATACATCTCACGCACACATCTGCAGTGGTGCCCTGAAGTATTCAAGATTCACATTCCTACAAACATAGCTCAAAACTACTCACCAAGTTACATGCTAACAGCACATGCACTGCAAGAATGCTACATTATATTTTTAAAGCATCTATGTCCAATGTTTTAGCATACTGGCGGTTTTGCCTTCAGGTGCTGTATGCCTAAATTGTTACATGTTTAGTCATTCATTTTAGAATTTATGACTTGCTTTAGACAAAAGAAATATATTTAAACGTAAGCTACTAAATTAATGACTTAGGGGAAAAATTACTAAGTTAACTTGGAAGTTAAACTTTGCAAACTGAATTTGTTGGACCTCATGTAAGCTAGATGATCAGTTTTTTAAATTGTTGTGTGTTTCCCTCGAGGATGGAAGTCTCCTCTTTTCTCTCATCCACTGTGCACACCACTGCAGCCTGTGCCTCTTGTCCACCGTGCCACAGTGCGGCCTGCAGTTTACCCTGTACCACGCCTTCCACACCTTAGTGACTTTCAGGTAAGTAGAACCAAGAAGGAAATGAAAAGCAGATAAATGACCTCCACCCCCACATCCAGGATGCAAATGTTAAACATTCATCAAAGTAAAACCAAAAAGCCATGTTAGCTCACGATTGTAACTGGTAGAGTTATGTGCATGGCAATTTTAAAAGTCTAGTTATGTAAAAACCTAATTGAAAGTCTCAAGAAATACAAAGTTTATACAAAAAGACATCGGCAGGCATTGACAGTGAGGAGAGGGCTTCACTCTGCATCCAGCCTGTCCTGGAAGCCACGGCCAAATGCCAGGTTGTATAGATCCGAAAAGCAGAAAAAAACAAGTGTTGAAATGTGTACAGTCTCAGCAATGTACAAATTCAATGTAAGATGCTCAGAAACCTTGAATTTCCAATCAGAAAACAGGAACATGAGCAAGTTGCCCAGCAGTGCCCACCTTCTGCTTACGGCACGTATAACAGGAACGCTGGCCACCTTGGGGGGACAGAGGCTTCCTGGTCACATTTGCTCTGGCAGTCGCACAGCTGGCCCCGCCACAAACACCTGGCTAATACTGAAAAACCACCCGCTCCCTGGGCTTTGCTCACTCTAGCCGGGAGAGCATATTTACAGAGTACATTATCGACTGAGTCCTCGTTCAATCCGTCAAACTTGTTGAAGGCCGGGCAACCCCATTCCTGGCCCAATTAAGTGAACTGAGCAGAGCAAATGCCCCCAGTTGGACGGCACTCAGTCACAACAGCAGCGGCCACTGTTCACAGGGTGCTGGCTTTGTGCCGGGAACAGTTCCAAGCGTCTTCTTTCTGTCTGAAGAATGTGCACTGCAACGCTGTGGGGCCATTTGCAACGTCCACCAGAGTTCTGAGGCAGCCAAGTCTAGGCTGTCTGTGGGCCTCGCTGCATGGCAGTCCACGTCCCCTGCAGACAAGACTTCACTGCAGGGACCGCGGGTTCCAGGGCTGCCTTGAGGCACATGCTCCCTTCACCACCTCTTCCTGGCCCCTGACACCAACCCTCACCACCACTGCTGCCAACACTTTATTTTCCCATGGCTCCTGAGGGGCCTATTCTTTCTGCCATTCCCTGCTCCCTGCGTCCAGCTTAGAGGATGCCCACATCAACATCAACGCTCACGTAATCACCACCCCTTCCATGGGGCTTGATGCCTAGGAGTCTCAATATCAGAAAGTCAGATTCCTGTGCTTGTTGGAGAATTTCTTCCCATTGTGGAAGTGAAGGAGATAAAATTCTAGGTGCCTGCAATAACCTCATTTCCACAGCTAAGCAACTTCAGTAGTAGCACAAAACAGTTTTTTTTTTTTTTTTAACTTTTTTTATACAAGCTAAAAACAGTTTAATTTTTACATCCACGTTCTCATCAGCTCCCACCTGGTGAGCAGGCAAATAGTAATTTTCAAAGAATCAAATTGTTCCATAATTTTAACACTTGGCATTATCACTATTAAGCAAGAATTATCCCAAAAATACACGATGATCTTGTTCTCACATTCAAAAATTGGTTGTCACACAGTGAAATAGCTCTTAATGCAAGGGAATGTTTCTTTTCAGGTTTCTGTTCTGGAAAAAAAAAAATCTGGCAAAGAGATAAACATTAATTATGTAACTATCCAAAATGCCTCCAAGAAAAATAATGTCATCCAATTAGTTCTTTAGAGTGTTACAAATGCAGCTGAGTTTTAACAGTAATTTGTCCATAATTATCAAAAGAATCTTCAGAAATCTTGATACTGAATGGATAACCATAAATGGATATAAAACGCAAAGGCAAAGCGGAAGAGTTAACATTTGGGGTAGATTTTGGCCCCTATTTTTAACATACGCATAGTTATTTACCTAGCTGAACTATATCCCTCTCCTCCTTCCTAGGCTCTTCAAGCCTGATTTTCAAGCATAGACTGGTTTTTGGTAGGTGAAGGCAGTTTTAAAAGATGTCAGGATCAGGCCGGGCACGGTGGCTCAAGCCTGTAATCCCAGCATTTTAGGAGGCCAAGGTGGGCCGATCACTTGAGGTAAGGAGTTCAAGACCAGCCTGGCCAATATGGCAAAACCCTGCCTATATTAAAAATTTTTGTAATTAGCCAAGCGTGGTGGCACACACCTATAATCCCAGCTACTCGGGAAGCTGAGGCAGGGAGAACTGCTTGAACCCAGGAGGCGGAGGTTGCAGTGAGCCAAGATCACACCACTGTACTCCAGCCTGGGCGACAAAGTGAGACTCTCTCAAACAAGCACTTAGCCCTCAGAAGAAGCTTGAGCATCCCCTGCCCCAACCAACCCAAGGAATCACATGGCAATGGTTATCATCTGATTTTGACACAATAAAGTTCTATTCTCCTCTCTAAACACAATGGTAAACACTTGCCATCAGCCCACAGAAACTCCCAGGACCCAGTAACACCGGACGAGCAAGATTAATGGGCCACGTATGCAGGGTTCAGCTGCAGAAAGTGATGGCACCAAGAATGTGTGTGCTCAAACCAGATTCCTCGCTTTCAGGGTGGAGGGTCTCCCCGGGAAGATCATCCAGCGGGATGGTTTCCACTTCCACCATGAGGAGGGAAACGGGGGTTTCCAGAGGACACTGACAGGACTTGGGACTACTGCCCCTTTGTCCTCTGTTCTGTTACGGGATGAGGGTGGGCTGAAGGCAGGTTCTCCCTACATCTTCTGGGCAGGAGAGATGGAGCTGACAAGTGGACGACGGCTTTTCCAAAACATTCCCATGTTCATAACCTGTTATCGACCAGCTTTCCCTGGAGATCAGTGAAGCAGCAGCATTGATTCTCTTCCATTAGGGACAACCCGGTGGCACGGGAGGCCGGAGACGGCATCCGCGCTGGGTCAGCCTCTGCGTGGGTCTGAGTCAGTCACTTGTGCCTGGGCCTCAGCATGCTCGTCTGTCAAATGGGCAGCCCCACAGACCAGTGACTTTCAAGCAGAGGTCCAAGGAGGTTGCCCAAGGACAGGGAGGGGGAGGGGGGAAGAAGAAGAAAACTGTCCAGGGAATGGGGGGGGGAGGGGAGGACTGTCCAGGGAAAGGGAGGGGGAGGAAGAGGAGTGTGGAGGGAGGAGCAGATGGGGGATTCTCTGAGGAGGAGGACCAAGTTTCTGAGGTGTCTTGGAGTCAGAGGTGGCAGTGGCTTGGGCTCTAGGCCCTCTGTTGCATAGTTTTAGGCTTTAGCTATATTTGTGAACCCTTTAAAAGATTTAATTTGAAGAAAACCGGAGTTGAGGATACCTTGCTTCTAAAACACAATTTCTCAAGCCTAAGACTAAGTGCTAAGCATTGCTCATTCTGTTACCGTCTTTTCCTCCTATTTAAAATCAGCCGCACACTGCCAATTCTCCCTTCAGTGTAAACACCACCTTTTCTGAGGATCTCAAACAGCAGAGCGAGCAGCCCGTGATCCCGGCCGTGTGCACGAGGAGCGAAGAGCAGACGTGCGGTGAGGGCTGCGGACGACACGAGAGGCTGAGGCCCAGCACCTCCCTGCACCGCTGTGCTTTGCCAGGCCTAAAGGACACCGTCACCTCTGGGGTGAACAAGCAGCACAAGCTATCAACACTTATTCCAAAGGAACAAGAAGAAAATTCAAACGAAGTTAACACAGTTATCCCAACACAACCCTGCAACAGCCCAGAAACAGGAGGGCCAGTGAGCCTGAGACGGGCGGTTCCCACAGTGGGACAGCGACATTGGCATTAGGGCTTTTTGGCAAAAATAGACAAAAAAGGTAACATGGGCCACCCATTATTTCCTGCCAGTGGAAAGACACCCACAGGCCCCCAGATGCCAACGGCCCCCTGGAAACGAACCCACGCAGTGCCTCGGGTCTTCACACGAGCAGGACACACACACCACACTTGGCTCCCACGCCTGAGAGTCCAGGGGAATGGCAGGAAGTCCCCGCAGGACAGGGCATCCTGTGAGGTCAGTGCAGGGCTACGCACCTCAGAGGGGCCCCCGGGCAGGTGCTGTCTCCCCAAAGGATGAGCCAGTCCTGACCACACCCAGATCGCGGTGGCCTCCAAGCCGAGTGCCAACATCTCACGTCCAAAGGGATGCACAGGTGCCTGCTGCGCGTGGAGCCCAAGCCCCTCTCAGAGCTCAGGACGAACCCAGTGTCCAGGTCCGCGGCCGTCACCAGCCAGGAGAGGCGTCTGGGGCACTTCCCAGCAATGGCTGTGGGAAGTAACAACTCAGGCCCATCAGGGGTTTCCTCATTATGCAGGTTTTAGAAGTGGACACAGAGGTTCAGGTCTAATGGCACAAACATCGACGGATCCCATGGAAATGCGGGCGTGGCCCCTACATCCCACCAGCCTGCATGGCTCCTCCTTTCTACTCCCATCACACACGTCCCCACCCAGCCAAGCCCCTTCTCCTTTTCCCCACTGGATTCATCAAATCAAATCTCAGTCCTTGGCAAATGTACCATTAGTTTATTTACTTCCCAGAACAAAAGCACACTTCCAGTTAACATGACACCCCAGCTATGATAGAAGAGCCTTAATTCAGACATGACATGGAGGAACAGAGGGAGGAGTGGTCGAGGACTGTCCTGGAACCGGCAGCTGTTTTCTGGGGAAAGCCTCCGTCCCACCCGAGCCTGACACTCATGCCACACTGTCCCCATGGTATCTGAAAGCTCCATGAAGACAGGGTCACTCTGACCCCTTCACACCTACAACGCCAAAGAGGAGCAGGAGTTCAGGAGAAGTCTCCTGCTAGTGCTGAAGACAAGAATAATTCCTTGTGCTGTCCAGAATGTCAGAAGAAAACAAGGCACCATGTAGATGCCTTGCAGGTGAATTTTGGAATGATTCTACCGAATGCCAGTCATCCTTTTTCAGAACAAAACCAATACCGGAAAACATGTGTCGCCAGCAGAGAGATGGTCCTTTAGACGGCTTACAAACACACCTACGTTACGCTGAATTTATCTCAAGCCACCCTCTCTGCGCTAATGTAAAAAGTCTCCTTTATTAACCAGTAGCCTTTCTCATCTGGTGCTTTTTAACAAGCAAAAGGGTCCTGTAACACTCAGGCATTGTCTAAAACGTCAAATGGAAGCCTAGAATCCTCTTCTGTGCAGCTTCACTGCAAAGTATTTTGACATGAGCCAAATCGTGCTATTTCTACACCTTCATAGGAAACTCAATGCTTCATCAAGGAGACACAGCATGATTTCTGCTAGGCACAGAAACTGGTGGGGTGGGAATGGGGCTGAGGGAACATTACATAGAAAGCCCCAATAATCACCTGCATGAGAGCCACACTGGCCGGCAAGCCCCGGTCGGCTTGGTCTCTACAGTCACAGGCGTGAGGCCTGGAGGGCAGACACCTGGCACTGCTGCCCACCCCAAGGTCGTGGCCTCTGCCCCTTCTCTGCTGCCCATCAGTTCCAAGCTTCTGGCAATACCATCTGCTGCCCCCACTGCCTGATCGACTCTTTGTGAAAAGCAAATGTTGCCAGGATAGCTTATGAGTGCATCTGCCAGGAAAGCAGCTCCGATTGACGTTGAAACCCCGTTCTCGCACCCCTGGCAGCTCCCCTGCCCGCGATGTGTACATGCTTGCAGCTCTGACCTCGCTCAGTGTCCACACAGGTTCTGTCCCCTGGAGAGCCGAATGCAGACTCAATGTTGAGTCAGAAATACACAAAGAGGGTGACGGTTACGAACTGCCCGCCTGTCCCTCAAAACACAGGTTGAAATCCTCACCCTCAATGTGATGCTGTCAGGAGGTCTTTGGGAGGTGATGATGTCCCGAGGCTGGAGCCCCGTGAATGGGGTTTGTGCCTCAGAAAGGAGCCCAGCAAATCCGTTGCCCTCCCACTGTGTCAGGGCCAGAGAGAAGGCGTGCGCGAACCAAGAAGGGGCCCACACCAGAATCCCCCCATGCGGCACCCTGATCCCGCCTTCCAGCCTCTAGAACTGGGAGAAACAAATTCCTGTTGTTCATAAGCCACTCAGTCAATGGTGTTTCGTTACAGCAGCCTGAGCTGCCTGAGATGACAATGCTCACCGTCCTACAGAGACGGCTACTCCCCTCTCCCAGAAAGAGGGCTTAATTAAAATCCCTGTCTCTCCTCGCCGCCACCACAGATCTCATTCCCCCACCCCGTAAGCCAGCAGTTGCTAGGATTAAAGGAAAAGGAGGATCGTTTTAGACCAGCCCCTCCATGCCTGTCTGAAGCCTTTGACTTTGCCCACTTCCACGGTGGCCGTGTCACCGGATTCCCCATGCCAGCTCTGCGTCTGCACTGGGTCCCAGGCTCTGGACAGACTTCTCCAGCTGTCCATCCAGCACACCCATTTCCCCTTCTCCTTTGCAGATTGTCCTTCAATATCCAACCACCCTCTCTGCAACCCAAGGCCTTCCGATCCAGCCATTCAGGGTGAGCTCAGCCGTGCACTGGAGTCCTTGGCTCAGGTAACCCAGGCCCAAGACATTGGCACCAACGATCTACTGACTGTGGGGTCTGCACAGCCACTAGCTGCCCCAGCCACACCAGGGCCTGGGAGGGGAGGCAGAGGAAGCTGTGAAGCTGCCAACAGCTGTGCGGGGACAGGGGTCCCTGAGATGAGGAGGATGCCATGGAAGGAAATTCAGAGAAAGAGCCCCAGGGCTGGACGGGTCATGCCCAAAGCCTGCACTGCTGAGTTTTCCAGGTTTCTGAACTCAATCGCTGACCCACACAGCACATGATTCCTGAGTGCTGACCCTGCGTGGCATTGGATATGGCAATAAAGCAGGCCACCCACCTCCCCCCCCCCCCCGCACATACACGGGGCCTCCGTCCTGGCGGGAAGGCAGGCCTGGGCGCCCAGCTGGCACCACGAGCCTGGGAAGGGGGTCGTTTCAGACGGACAGTGGGTGCAGCCTTGCCAAAGCCCAGCAGTCATCTGCACTGCCACAGCCAGGCTGAATTCAGATCAACCGCACAGAAACCTGACCCTCTCAAGGGCACGCCTGAGCTCATTAGGGACAGACACAGTCTCCTGCTTATCTCCAACACTTTCTGGGCATGTCTAGTTACAAACGGACGACGCAGTCTTGGAAGCACAGATCCCAGGCCTCCCCCCATGCTCCTCTCCTTGGTGCCGTTGATGGGAAGAGGCAGGTATGGCCGCGAGGCCGCACACCCACAGCCACACTGCCGCTGAGACACGGGCCTTTGACGGTTACTTCTGCCAAAGAACTCTGCTCCATCTTGGAGCACACCATGGCGGGCAGGAAGCTCCACCCGGAGAAACAGTGATGCTTCTCCCCAGGGCCAATGGAGGGCACCCACTGCCCTGAATTCAGCAGCTTACTTACATTCTGGAAAACATCTGAATTATGGGGAACACTAAAATGAAAAGGTCACGGAAGAAAGCTTAGAAGACCGTGTGAAGTCTCAGCAAGTCCAAACGTTTCTGAACCAAGACTGCTGGGGTCGACAACCTTACAGGGAAAGTTTCCACACGGGCCTTCAACAAGCAATGCTCAGCAGAGTGCCACGCTCTGGGCAGAACCTCAGACACCACAAAGTCACATCAGAGCCAACAGCAACTGAAATACAGCGCTCTCCTAAGATGTGTGCGTTACCTGCAGAAAGTTACTAGACGCTAAGATGGGGGAAGAAAAGGATAAGGTTAGAAACAAATTTAAAGTAATTTCTGCATACAAAAAAATTCTATATCCACTGGCTTTCTTTCTGGGCGTAACTACTTTTACATGAGATGCACATCCCAGTTGGAAGGAGTCTGGGTTTTCCGTGGGTAGAGACGAGGGCTCTCCAGGAAATGTGAACCCTTTCTCACTCGCTGAGCCCTGAGGCCATCCTGACCTGCCTGAGCATTTCCCTGCTCTGCCTCCAGCCAGCTCCTTCCGGCACTCACCTGGCTGCTCCCCAAGCCTGCACTGGCCCAGGATCTCCTCTTCTGCTGCTGCCAATCTTCTGCTGCTAAACTTTCGCTTTAGGGCAAATAAGTTGGAAACTAAAAAGTTATAAGACTCCCTTGTTTTTTAAAAATTTGTCTTTTCAGAAAACAAAGAACACTAATTCTACTTTCATGATTTAATATGTTGCCCCCATCTGCATGTTCATGGATATGTGTTTTTATATATATTTTAATCAATACTTATAAAAGCATGCACTGTTGGCTATAGTCAGTTTAATTACATTTGATGTAAGGAGTTTGAAATTCGGTGAATTCAGGCACTCAAAATTTAAGCCCTTTGACATCTATTAATCAAATGGAAATATGACAAGTAGACATTACAAAAATCAAGAGAAGTGTTCAATAAAAATCCTGGACTTTTAGATATTTTCACAAATGTAATGTATATATTAGTACACAAACTTGAGCATTTTCACAAATCTTTGAACTCAAATTCCATTCTTAACTTTTACAGGTAAATGAATATCCATATGTGATTTTAAGCAGCTCAAGCATCAGCTCTTAAAAACAACCAGAAATGCTGCGGGCAAATTCTACTGAACAGCAAATAACGGAACTGCACCCAACAACCCAGGTACCTCCCCTGAGGCATCTGGAACATGAGGATTAGGAGCAGCCTTTGCTTTCTGAGGTGCCTGAGAGTGGGGATTCCCGACTCCCCAAGTCTAAGAAGGCCTCAGCGATAAGGAAAACTGGTTAAAAAAAAACTCTGCTGGCTCCCTGCCACGGGCTCCTCGATCTCACTTCCTCTCTGGCCCTCAAAGCCTGACTCTTGGTCCCAGCCCTGCTGCTCACTGGGGTGAGGCCATGGGCGTCACTGTACCTGTAAGGGGAGAAGCTGGTCAGGATACAGGATCCTGGCTATCCTGGCAGTGCTCAAGCTGATACTGTAATTAATTTTGTAGTGAGTTACTTAAGGCAAAATTTAACTTCTGAATAATTTAGATACGTGTATCCTAACAGGAAAATCCTGAACGTAGAACACAGGCCACACCCTCACACAGATGTTATCTGGCTAGCACTCTTTTTTGTTTGCCTTTTCAGTAGATATTTTTAAAAGCAGTTTACAGTTCATAGCAAAATCAGGAGGAAAGTACGGAGTCCTCACATATCTTCTTCCCCAGCACAGGCAGAGCCTCCTTCGTTCTCCTGCCCCCACCAGGCCAGCACGTCTTTATGACTGACAGATCCGCATCAACACAGCACCACCACCCAGAGTCCACAGCACACAAGAGGGCTCAGAGCCTGCTACTGCTCATTCTGTGGGTTTCACAGACGTGGAACGGCATGGATTCCCCCATGAAAACCCTACCCGGAGTTGCTTCTCCACCCTACACTCCTCCCATTCATCCCTCCCTTCCCCAGCCCCTGGCAGCCACTGACCGTTTTACTGTCTCCACAGCTTTGCCTTTTCTAGACCGTCCTGTGGTTGGACTCAGACAGCAGGCAGCCTTTCCAGATTGGAGACTCACTTGTCAACATGCATTTAAAAGATCCGTGTCTTTTCATGGCTTAGTGGTCCAGTTCTTTTTAGCGCTGACTAATATCCCAGTTTCTGACATACCACAGTTTATCCATTCACCTACTGAAGCGCATCTTTGTTGCTTTCTAGTTTTGGCAATTATAAATAAAGCTGCTGTCAACATCTGTGTGACATTTCCGCATGGAAGTAAACTTTCAGCTCCTCTGAGTAAACGTCCAGGACTGTGATTGTTCCTGTGGTCGGAGTGCTTAGTTCCACGGAAAACCACCATGCTACCTCCCACAGCAGCTGCCCCACTTCCCCCAGCAATCAGTGAGGGTCCTGATGCCCACACATCCGCCAGCACGCGGTGGTGTGGGAGTTCCAGTACTGACCAGGCTGCTGGGTGCACAGTGACGCCTCGCCCTACGACATAAGATGCGGGCCATCTTTCCACGTGTAGGTTTGTCATCTGTGCATCTTCTTTGTTGGGGTATCTGTCCAGGTCTTTGGTCCATTTTTAATCAGGTTGTTCATTTTTTTGTTGAGTTTTGAGAGTGTCCTGCATGGTTTGGATAACAGCCTTTATCAGATGAGTCTTTTACAGATACATTCTCCCCATCTGTTCCCTGCCCTCTCCTGCTCCTGAGACAGTGTTTTATTTTAAAAAAACCACTTTAGACAGAAGATGGACCTCCAAGCCCATCACGGTTCTCATTTTGGCCATGGTCACCACCCTCCCAGCCCTGGTTCCCACCTTTCCACGATCTGCTGGTCCTGTGGGGGTTGCTCCATACGAAGTCCCTAACATGTCTCCAATGATGGCAACATAAAAGCAGGCAGTTTGCAGGTAGGAAGGAGCTGATGGAGGCCGGAGCAGCATGAGAAGGCCAGCAGCTTCATCCCTCGGGGACACGCAGGCCTCTCAGATGTCTCTCCAGGTCACTTCCCAAATGAAGTACCTGCCTTGGCCATGGGCAGGAAGCAGGACCTGGCCTAGATCTCAGCATATTTGACCTGGCACGGCATTTACAGGTGAGCCTCCGTAACCGGAAACTCTACTCTGGGGAGAACCCATTTTCGTTCTCAAGGCTTTTAATTAAGAAATCAAAGAGCAATGCCTGGAGTGAGGATGCAGGGACTCTGCGTGACCCACACGCTCGTTTCCACCTGGCGCAAAGGACCCTGGAGTGAGGGTGCAGTGCCTGCTCTGAGTCACCAGCACACTCATCGTTTCTACATAAAGAACCCTGTGAGTCTGTCCCAGGACTTTTTAGCCTAGACTTAAAAACTCACAGCCCAGGACACCCTAACCATTTTAAGAACCTGAGGGGTGGGCCAAGGGGATCTCACAGACTTTGGTGCCGGCTGTGGGGTCAGGACAGGGCAGCTGGGGCTTCCCGCAAGCACTTCCGGGAGGCCGTGCAGTGGCCCGAGACTGGTTCCAGCTCCTGTCCTCGGTTCTCATGCTCAGCAGTGACAGGAGCCCTCCCTTCCAGAGCAGTTCCTGGCTCCAGGCCCTAACGTCCATGTCCAGGCCCCTGGTGGGGCAGCTTCTACCCCAGGGAGGCTGGGACCGGAGACAGCCTGGAGCTCTAGGCAATCCTGGTAACCACCTGCTTTCCGAAGTGACTGCAGACAAACTCCTGCTTCCAAAACCTGGCACAGGCTGTGTGAGGCCTGGAACGCAGGAGGTGCACTTCACAGAGTCCCTGCTCAGATGCAAAAGCAAGGCTAAGTGCAGGAAAATTATTTAATTACCCTCATGGTCATCAAATCATAGTCACTTAGACCTATGTGTGGCTAGAAGTATACACATTATAGAAGTGTATATAAATGTCAATATATACATGCTTATTTTCCTTTTATGTACCTTACATACATATGTATACGTGCATATGTATAAAACATTGATGATAAACCATAGCTAAGATTTCAAACCTCAGTCACAAAGATCTCACAAGCAAATTACTATTCTTAAATTCTAAATAAGGACGTAACATTTTACATTCTTGCGAACAAAACGTTCTCTATTGGCATTTTATTTTAAAAACCAAGAATGTACTCCATTCTCTCAATTTCTATTTTATTTATTTATTTATGTTTTTTTTTTTTTGAGACGGAGTCTCGCTCTGTCGCCCAGGCTGGAGTGCAGTGGCCGGATCTCAGCTCACTGCAAGCTCCGCCTCCCGGGTTCACGCCATTCTCCGGCCTCAGCCTCCCGAGTAGCTGGGACTACAGGCGCCCGCCACCTCGCCCGGCTAGTTTTTTTGTATTTCTTAATAGAGACGGGGTTTCACCGTGTTAGCCAGGATGGTCTCGATCTCCTGACCTCGTGATCCGCCCGTCTCGGCCTCCCAAAGTGCTGGGATTACAGGCTTGAGCCACCGCGCCCGGCCTTCAATTTCTATTTTAAATAATCACTTTCGCTGAGAGATTCTATAACTTCCTACACACATTGATTTCCAATCATAGCTCATTAGTTCAAGAAAAACTGCTCTATGGGACTTTTGCTATTTTAAAGCATAATGATGTCTCTCTCTCTATACCCAAGAATAGAAAGATGCCCGTGCAGATGTTTCCAAAGCAATTCAGATGAGATGGTCTAGACACACAGTTTAAGACAATCACATTTTCAAAAAAAAAAAAGAAATCACATTTTCAATGGCAGAAGACCAAGACGAAATCCAAGATGTTCTGAAGGCATCGCCTTTTATTTAATGTATTTGTAATTTGAGTGGAACATGACGTCCTAAAAGATAACCAAATAGTGCATCACAGCCCTTAAAACCCACAGTATAAAATCTCTTTTGTTTTAAATACACTTAATTTTGTCACATTTTCTTTTTGTAATTTCAAAATTTCTAAAGGTCCTAAAGCCTCAAATCAGGATAGAATTGGACTTTGGCAATTCCCAAAGTCACAAGCAGGTTGTATGTCCACAGCTATTTGGAATGTGGTTTCTGATGGAAGCTTCTATGAATGCACATGGAATCCCTCTGGACTACAAAGGCTGACTCAGCGTGTCTCAGAATGAAAATATATACATTTGTGATGGACACCAGAACAGATACCAATTACTAAAACAACAGGAAAGTCTACAGCACTTCTCATACAGAACGAAGGCAAAGTGTTTGAGGAAAAGTCTTTCCAAGTGAAAATATCAGAGCTGATTGGAACAAAGAAGATTCTGAAGAAGATCCTGGCTTCTTTACGAGACTTCAGAATTTTCCTCATCTGCAAGTGAAAATGAACCTCCTGCTTGTCCACTGAGGACAGGGAGAGAACAGGGTAGGATACAGACCTTCAAACACTTCATAGGGGGAGAAAGGAAGACGGGCCAGCCCCGTACACCCATCGGCACACCCACACCAGCTATGCAGATGACTCAGCTAACTGCGATGGCCGGGCATGTCAATGAGACAGCCGGACACGGGTGACCTGCCAAGAGACAAGATAGCCAAATCTGGGCGGAATCCCTGGAGGGTGGTCACTCCAGGGCCTCTCAGGTCTGTGCCCAGGAATCTGCATTTCCAAGTAGCCCAGATGAGTTACTGCCCAGATGCCCTCACCAGTCATGGCTCACACAGGCAGCAGAACCCCATATGCCTCCTCCTCCTGTGACGTCTGGCATGGATTTTCCTTAATTGCCGACACCGTGTTCCTCTACATCTACTCTCACCATTGGTCCCGAGTTTACTGAACTTACCAACAGAACAAGAGAAGGGAACTACAAGGGAAAGCATCCACCTGAAATAGGAATGACCAGGGCTCACGTCAGCGGACACAGCAAACGCAGCACATATTTGTGCACGGCTCACCACTCACAAAGCCCACAGCAGCGCAGTTTCCACTCAGAACGTCCGGGTGGCTGTAGGCAGGGAGAAGATGCTGCACAGCTGTTTCTATGCTAAATACTTGAAGGTGTGAATTTTATTACGTATAGAAAAATGTGTGTTTCGCATACAAACGTGTGCATTTATGTTAAATACAGGAAAACACGTAATCCAGGTATTTCAGTTCATACCACTGTGGAGGCTTTTCAGTTTCTTTTCATACAACTGCCCAACTGGGGCCCAGAACCAACACCCACCAGCTGTGTCACTGCATCTGTTTTACTGTCACACACCAGCCCTACCCCACAAACAAACAAACAAAAAAAACAAACAAAAAACCAAAAAAACAAAAAATCAAAAAACAAAAAAAACGCCATGGCACTTAATAAAAAAATAATTTTACAACATTATTAGAGATGACTTGTGATCCTCTTTGAAGAGATTGCAGTACCTGAAGGATTTCAAATACAAGTATGTTCTGGGTCTCCTGATCTCAGGACCCGTCCACACTGGTGGCTTTAACGGTGCTTCGTGGAAACTTCCAGAAGGCATGTGTGTCATGTCTAAGAGCAACCTAGAGTTCACGCCTCAGCACTGTATGCCTCTTTTTCCTCATCCCGCAAGCACCGTCTTCTCCCAGGGAGCTGGTGCTGTGCCCTGAGGATCTGTCCCACCAGTCCCTGCCAAGTCCCTGGTGCCATTGTGGAGAACCAGCCTCCGTCTGTCCAGGTGTGTTGTGCAGAAAGCAAGTCATCCAAATCTGTTTAAAAAACACACATTTGCGACGCCTATAGGCCTCAGAAGGTGGAGGCAGACAGGATAAGGGCAGCTGTCATAAGAACTGAACATCAAGCCCGTCTGTCTGGCGACTGATGGATGCTGTCTGCAGTGAGCCACTGCACATTTAGCGAGGCTGTCTGGCTCCTCACCTCCGCCAAGCCTCCACCCGTCGCGTCTGGCCTGGATTCTCTGACACCTGCATGGACTTCACCTACTTCATTAACTCAGTTCACTAAGGCCCCCTGTACCGCAGCAAGGACGGCAGTGGTCGCACCTGCGGCCACTTATCCTCTCTGCATCTAGCTCCTCTCCCTGAGGCAACAGCACCTCTGAAGTCACAGCCTGGCCTCCCAACTCTCCTCCATCCCGGGCTTCTTGGCATGTTGTTCTGCTGCACACACCTCAGCAAATACTGCTGATTAGCCAGAATCACCCAGAAATCTCTTAACCTTGAATCTGGCTGCTTTTGTAATTTGTAGTATTTGTAATTCTGGTGTGATTTGAGGAGCAAATTTTAAAATTAGAGAAGATGTGGTTTTTATTCTCTCCTTTCTAACTTGTAACCTTGAAAATTCTAGTAGCAGCAAGGGTTTGTTGAAAGTAACTTCCACCAAATAGAACCTATTACAAATGTACTACAGAGTGTCAAATAATCACATAGATGTAAATAGAGATGCAGACACAGATATAAAATCCAATGGTTAAACCAGATTGAGAAATGCTTGCCAGTTTGTAGAACTTCTAAAACTTGATATAAATGTTGGTTTAAGGGATACAAGATGTTATGAGATGAGATGAGATGCTTGGCCTAGAACCACAGGCTCTCTCCTCTTTATAGCAGAAAATCCATAAGGAAGTCAAATCTGAAAGAACCAGGTACCGCTGAACGACAATCAGCCATCCTTCCCATCCCTGGGCCAGCTGCGGTGAGTGCAGCCAGTCGTTCACCAACATCCATCATCTATCCTCCAGGACATGGCTACAATTTACTCCCAGCTCCCTGTCATTATGTAGATTAGGTAAATCATGGCCACTCTCACCCTAAGCCAAGCCTCCCCCACCTCCCACCCCGGCAGCGTGGTAATCACCCAGTCCCAACCACAGCAAGGACAGCCGTGTCCTTGGGAACGCAAAGCAGGGGTCTGGAAGGAACCTGGATCCCTGAATACTTCATGGAGTAGTCACCAGCCTGGAACTTCCTCCCCTTGAAGGGTTGGCAAGAGAGAAAACCTCCTTGGTTCCTCAAGCTACAATACTGCCGAGTCTCTGATCACGGCATCCTTACCCACCCTCGTCAGGAGCCGTTCATGCTCATTAAGACATGAGAACAAAACTGCAGTGGCACAGTCACACACACCCAGAACGCAGACCACCTGCTGCTCACATTCATCGTATTAACACCAAAAAGCCACCGTGGTGGATATCCCGGATGTGGACACTTGGCGGCTTCTTGCTGGAGATGCACTTTGTGCATTTATCGCACGACCATCTGGGCGTCAGGAGGGGCTGCGCAGATGGCAGCTGTGCACGTCCCAGGGAGTCTCACCCGCTGGACTCTCGGCCAGCTCCCAGCATCAGCGCCCACAGGGTCCTCTCCTCTGGGAGCACGTGCTTGGACGCTACAGTGTCCTGTGGATCCACACAACCGCGCTGTGTGCCCCAGAGCTTAGAAAGTACCACTGCATCAATGCGTCCACAGGTGAGGCCGGGGGCAGAAGCCAACCTCAAGCAGTTACGGTCCTCCGTGGGGCTGGCGTCCAGGCAGGAAGGCGACTCAGCCGCTCTCCTCTCACTGTGGAACTCCTAGGTCCCCACATGAACAGAACCTAAGTAATAGGCAAGAAACAACAGGAACGAGAACACGACCAGCAGCTTCTGAGATGGGCAAGCTGGGCTGCTCATGAGATACCTGAAGGGGACGGTGCCAGAGCCCCTCCCAGTGACCTGTGAGGACTGCGCTGCTGGCATCTCCCTAAAACCAGGCCAAGTCGAGTTAGACTCGAGGCTTCCCAGGAGTGGGCAGATCCATTCAATCCCACAAGTCTGAACCTTCTAAGGCCATCTCATGGTCCTCATCTCACAGGTGGGAACCAGGACACTGCACCATAGACCCAGCCCCAAGCCCACGTTCCTTCCTCTACACCACACACCAGTACAGTGAGCACTTAGGGACTGGGCATTCATGTAAAATACTGTTGAACTGAAACTTCTGATTTAGAAAAAGTTTAATTCCTACTCACAGAACTGAAAGTGTTCTGTCCTAGGAGGCGGCAGTTGTAGTTAAGCATGAGAGAGGAAGAAGGGATCCGAGGGGTACCAAGTATTAAATATTCATCTAATTCCATTCACCACGTTGCCAAGCTCCTGTCACCTGCTTCATTTTCTGTCCTTAAAAGACACAATAGTTAGGTCTTAAAATAGGCAACCCGTTTTACTGATGCTTAGCTATAAAGGAGCGAGCTACGTATCCAAAAGAGAGATATGGGAAAACACAAAATGTACACGAGCGATCGGGTGGGAGGGCAGCTGCAGCAGCATCGTTGTCTGCTGCATTGTGAGCCAGCCACGTGGGCTGGACAGCTCACTTAGCCACTGAAATTACATCATCATCTAAGATTTTTGTTGCAGTTACTTTGATAAATTCTCCCTCCTGCTAGGGAGAGTAAGGTTTAGCTTGCTTTCTTTTATTTTTTGAGTCGGAGTCTCGCTTTGTCACCCAGGCCGGAGTGCAGTATTACAATCATGGCTCATCGCGGCCTTGACCTTCTGGCTCAAGCAATCCTCCCGCCTCAGCCTTCCAAGTAGCTGGGACCCACAGGCGAGTTTCATTTCTTTGCTAACAAATTCCTAATTCACCACCGCGCGGTGAGCCCGTCAGGGCCATCTGCCTGGATGTCCACCTTGCTGACTGGCTGTGTGGTCTCTAAGGAGGATGCACCACGGTTGCCCGGGCTCTGCACGCGATGCCGAGTCTCCATGTCTGCCGCCGTCTAAGGGATTGACAGCCCGGAGCATCCCGACGTGCCACCGTGAGCCAGGCTTTATTCCACAGGGCTACTCTGCTTCCCGTGACGAGATGCAGCACGTGAGCACAGATCAAAGGGTGTCAACAATAACACATTCCCCAGATACTAAACAGAGGACCGAGGCTTTAGTTCCTTATTTATTTGCTATGGGCTTGATTCAAAAACAGCTTTCTGGGATCCTGGGGACAAACATCTCTAACTAGTGAGAATTCTGGCTTTAGTAACAGGAAAAATCACCTAATGCCCATTTTGTAACTGCTGTTCTCATCAGAACTTGAGGCCAAAGAAAGGGAAAAATAAGAGGAGGACCAAGGTCCTGACACCCCAGTTTGTACAAGGCCAACCAGCCTGCTGGAGGGGGTGAAAGGAGTAATGTTTTTAAACTGCCAAGTTTTAAAAACATGGCTGTAGGCTGGGCACAGTGGCTCACAACTGTAAGCCCAGCACTTTGGGAGGCCGAGATGGGAGGATTGCTTGAGACCAGGAGTTCAAGACTAGCCTGGGCAACACAGCAAGACCCTATCTCTTTAAAAAGAAAAAAAAAAAAGGCTTTTATTAAAATAGTACTAAAAAGGTTAATACAATAAATTACTATGTCAACATGGCACCCCCTGCTCTCAGACGAGGTGGGTTCTCTGTGGCTACAATGAGGCCCGGAGAGAAATGTAACCGGCATCACAGGGAGGAAGGTCGACCCTGAAGCCCCATGACACTAACTCCTGTACAGTTTGTTAATCAGCCTGAAGTCTCCTCCGCCATCAGACAGAAGCCTGGTTTAGAGGAACGCTGCCCACGGGACCCGGGTGGACTTCCGACCCTGGCCGACCAGACAACCCCACCCTGGGACCCTGCTGGCAGCCCCGACTGGACAGAATGGCCTCGTGTCCTTTCCCGCCAGAAGCTGCAGACCCTGAGCCAGTCCTGGCTGTGACTGAGGCTGCGCATAAACGTCTGTGCCCCAAAGCTCACCTTTGTACATGACACGCTGAGTCCACCTCATTTCAAACGTTACGCTAGCCCCAAGGCAAACATGGAAGTTACAGGTTAACTCATTATGCGTGTGCTAGACTTTCCCAATAAGTATTCAGACATTCCATGAACCGCATGAAGAAACCCCATTTTCCCTGTAAACGTTCAGACATTCCATGAACCCGATGAACACACACAGCGAACAAAAACCGGAACGTTTAACGCCGCGACCTCCCCCGCTCCTGAGGGGCGCGTGCTTACAGCTCCCCCGAGACCACATTTCCCAAAGCACAGACTTACTCTGAAAATAAAACCTCCTTTTTTTCCTGTCTCTGCACATCTCGTGGTCGTGTTAACAACTATTGCTACAAATATAAATGGGGTATCATCCGTGCTGGTCACCCAATTCCTACCACCAAAGCTTCAGGGCCCCCCAGTCTGATGGAAGCTTCTATCGCCCTAAAGCCAACTCTGGAGGCGAAGGCCGAGCTGGGGAAAGACTGTGTCACTCGCAAATCCACACCACGGGGCCCTCTGCATTTGTGTGTAAGGAATTCTTGGCCTGTCCTGGGGTTTGGGGAAATCAGGATGCAAGTAGATACCGTACGCTCTGCCATGGGACCGTGAAGTCTGCGGAACCTCAGAGGAACAAGGACAAATGGCTGCAGGAGTCCCACAGGCCGAGCCTCGATGGGCTCCTGTGTCAAGAACACAGACACGCCAGGAGGAGCAGCCGATGCAGGCAAAGCTTGCAACCCCAGCACGTGGCAGCGTCCGAGTGTTGGGGCCTCTGGACAAGCTCTACCACAACTGCCATATTCTGTGGCAAAATTTTAAAAATAGGTTTTAACTAGTTACAACTCTAACTTGTTTTACAGATAAACAGAACACAGGGTACCAACAGCCTCAAAATACTTTGCCTAGAACCAAGTCTAGAATGCAGATAGCTGCTGCTCCGAGTGTGACGAGTCCCCTGTAGTGCCATAAATCCTAGATCTAGGTGACTAAGTGCTCTTGCTAAACCAGAAGGCACCCTCTGGCCCCAGGCCAGTCCATCAGCCCGGGCAGAAGCTTCTAAAGTAAGTGCCTGTGGATCTGTATTGGACGGATGTAAACCAGGCAAAGTCACAGGGGCTCATCCTGGAAGCCCATCCGTTTACCCACTCATGCCCTGGAGAGCCCTGCCCCCAGCTCCACACCCGCAGTCACGCTGAACCACAAGAACTGGCTTCTAAGGCCCTTAAGCCACTCCCACTCTCCCCTGGACAGACCCTTCTCAAACCATGAGGCCCAGAGTAGCCTTAACAGGTGGTCCCAGCAGAACTGGTCACTGCACTTTCTTACTGGCAAGTGAGTCAACAGTTACCTAAGTAGAGCAACCAAACAGGATGTTTTTCCACTTAAAAGGTCTCATTTTTGTCCATTTAGGATAGTGTGTGTGTGTGTGTGTGTGTGTGTGTGTGTGGTGGCAGGGGTTCTTGTTCTGTCACTCAGGCACAGTGTACCATGAGTAGAGTGGTGCTATCACGATTCACTGCAGCCTCAACTTCCCAGGCTTGGGTGATCCTCCAGCCACAGCCTCCCGACTATCTGGGACCACAGGTGCACACCACCACTATCTACTTTTTTGTAGAGTCAGGGTCTTGCTATGTTGCCCAGGCTGGTCTCAAACTCCTGGGCTCAAAACTCAATCTACTCACCTCAGCCTCCCAAGGTGCTGGGATTACAGGTGTGAGCCACTATGCCCAGCCTAGAATTGATATTTCTTAAACTCTTACTGAGTTTGACACATGAATTCCACTTACATAGATATCCGCACACTCTCACAGCTCAAGGATTTTTCTGAATCTCGATTCTGTCCATTCAAGGTCAATATCTAAAGAAAGGGCCAGAACTGACCCTCCCTCAATGAAGCCTAAGGGCAAATGCAGCAGCATCCTCAGGGTATGAGGAGACAAAGAAAGAAGGGTGGAAAGTAGACGTTGAAATTCCGGTGTTAGAATCATAATCACCAACACTTTAAGAGACAATCTGCTTTCCAAAACATGTAGCTGCTGGATTCACTTCAAAGTCACCAGATTCCACAGGCAGGCGCTCAGAGAGGCACAGCTTTCTAAGGCCGCCCGCCCTGGGACAGCGTAACAGCCTCGGGGCAAATAAACAAAGGCTTGTTTCTCTCAAGGACAAAGGTTCTCAAGTCCTTCCAAATAGTTTCTTCTTCTAAATCAGTTAGACGGCCTCGTACAACACTGTTTAGAGTGCCAGTGTGCTCAGAAGTGTGAAGTGAAAGTACATCTCAGGACCCCAAAATCACTAAGCTAAAGGGAAGACAAGGTGGGGAACGGCTTAGGGCAAACTTGCCTCCCAGGCTCCTAACAGAGACTGGAAGAAAAAAGAAAGAAAAAAAAGGCATGTACCTCCCTCACAACCGTTGGTCCACAAGGAAATTCCTCAGGGACAGAGGGCAGAACTCAAAGTCACCATCTGCACACGGAGATAAATGCGGGTCTTACTGCTTTCTCCGGAAAGGCTCACCGGAAACGCATCTGTCTCTGATCTACCTGTGACCTGGAAACCTGGACCAAACCAACGTACATCTCACATATATTGATGTCTCACATCTCCCTAAAATGTGTAAGACCAAGTTGTGCCCCAAACACCTTGGGCACATGTCCAGGACCTGAGACTATCACGGTGCATCCTCAACCCCTCCTGAGGCTGTGTCCCGGCTGTATCCTCAACCCCTCCTGAGACTGTCACAGTGCGTCCTCAACCCCTCCTGAGGCTGTTTTTAACCTTGGGAAAATGAACTCACTGAATGGGCCAAGAATTACCTCAGACGCTTCTGGTTTACAGGAAGCATTCTCTCATGCATGTATAATGCAATCATGTGGAATTACAAAATGCCACTTTAGTAAAGGCTGAAAGAATTAGGGTTTGATGTGCTTTAAAAAAAAAAAAAAAAAAAAAAGAACGTTCTATTTATCAATGGACAATGAAAGCCCACACCCCCCTCTGCAGTGATGATGTCAACTGGAATGAGGGGCCCCCTCCTGTGGAAGCAGCAAAGGCTACCCTCTGACCCCACTTCCCAGAGTCCAGGCTTTCTGCTGCTCAGGGAACAGCAATCCCAGCTTCACAGGGCTCAGGCCACCAAACCCAACTCCCATCCATGCTGGAGAATCACCCCAGGGACCAGCGAAATGGCAGGCGCAACTCTCACCTCATCCCCTTAAAGGGGAAAAGGCATCTTCCCGCTCTTCTTCCTGCTGGTGGGAACAGGGGCAGGAGTTGCAGGGTCAGGAGTCGGGCAGCAGCCTGGGTCCCTGCTAGTCACAGATGGCAAATGCCAACCAGCCCCGACCTTCACTTTGCAGAGAAGAAATCCTCCTCTTTTGTCAGGTCCCTGTTAGAAGTTTGCACCCATTCCTTTAAAAAAAAAAAAAAACTTAGATACAACATGGGTGTTTTGCTGACAATATTTCAATTATCTGGGGGCCTTGGGTCGAGTGACGCCAAAACAGAAAACTGAACCCTGTTGCTCAGGAAACCACCCTCCAAGCCCCATCTACCCTCCCAGGCTGTCACCTTATGGTGTTTGTCTGCTAGATGATTATTTTTTAACAATAAATGCTCTTAAGAGCTAGGTGTACAGAACAGACAAGAAGTCAGCTCAGGTTGAGGGGAAGCAGGAACAGACCCCTCTCCCTGCAGGACGGTGGAGGAGGAACCTTCAGCACCTGGGTTTGTAGGATGCTGGATCTCTGAGAGCATCTCTCACAGCTCAAGTACGGCCAGACCTTCCTCTGCCACAGCCTGTTCAGGAGAAGGCAGCACCCGCCCTAGAGACCGACAAGCCCTGTGTGGGGTTCAGCTGGAGCTGAACTTTCCTCCCTTGGTGAGAGTCAGGGCCAGCGGTGAGGAGGAGAGAAGCAGCAGGCATGAGGGGCACTGTGGCAACTCCATGCCACGCTAACTCTCGTCTGATGTGCTCCGGCCAAAACCACGCTTCTCGGAGGGCGTTTCCCTTCACACATCCGGAAATCATCAACGTCTAGTCTCCTCACAGGACAGATCCTTCCCCAGGAGGCAGACACTTGGCTGTAACACGTGGTAATGAGGGGCGAGCCTTCGTGCCCATTCTGTAGTGTTTCCTGTTACCTATTTTACCTTAAGCTAAAAATGGTTTCCATTTAGACTCCGTAGTGACACAGCAGAACACACTAGATTCAGTGTGATCCCACACCCGTCACTGCTGACCTCAAGTTCTTTATTTGTTCATTTTGCTTCTAGAGTTTGTACTCTATCCCAGGGTTCCAGGCCTGTGGATTCAACCAACCATAGTTTAAGAATACTTTTTAAAGGTGTTTGTACTAAGCATTCAGACTTTATTATTCATTAAACAATATCGTTTAACAACTACTCGCATGGCATATCCATGGTATAGGTGTTACGAGCAACCCTGACATGACAAAGTCTGCAGGAGGATGTGCATATGTCATATGCAAACACGATGCCGTTTTATACCAGGGACCTGAGCACCCACAGACCTTGGTATCCATAGGCAGTCCTGCAACCCAACCCCGTGGGCACTGTGGAATGGCTATAATAGAAAATACAGAGGTTTTAAACAGTTATGTACTAAATCTAATCTTTTGTTAAGAAATTACTGTGTATCACGTGTATTATTTGGAAGTCCTTCCTGGCCCAGAGACCTGACATGTTCTTATCATCTTTTCATCCACTGATCTAACTTAGTCATTCCAGTAAGTTTATTGAACACAAATCAATTTTACAATTACATTCTTACAGGAATCACACTCATAATGTAAGCTGCTTTGGTTTTTAAAGTGAAATAACCAATAGTTTTGACAACTAGCTATATCATAGAATAACACGATAAAGCAGCCCCACGACATGCAAAAACATGGGGTTTCAAAGCCAACCACTATCAAACACATTACAAACCCCTAAATACGGAAATGTTTTACACCACGACAGATATTCCAGAAAAAAACAAGATGTTCAAAAAAGCCTTATGCAGAAAGCCACTTTCCCCCTTCATTTTTCACACAGTTTCCAGAAGCTTGTGTTTGGCAATAACCATGAACTAGAAGTAGCGTCCGCTGCAACTACTGCTACTGAAACACAGAATATTAAAGCAAAAAAAAACCAAAAAAACAAAAAGACACAGCATATTTCCTATTGATGAGAATAGGTAGAGTGTTATAAGAATGAGTGTGTTCTAAAGGCAACAACATTCAAATTCTAGGTCTCCCGCAGACACTAGACGGTAACCGCCAAAGCTTATGCACTTGGCAACGTTCAAGGAGACCAAGTTCAGAGCCGTCACAAGGCAGCACCATCCTCAAGTGATTATCTCAGGTGGGTTTGAGGGCAAGTGCCCCCATCACAGTGGGAAAGCTGCCCAGCTTCGTCATCCCACGTCTTCAATAGTTTCTTTACACTGGGAACCAGTGAGCAAAACCTAAAACACTTCCTCAAATCTCAAGATAGTCTTGAGAGCTCTTCTCCTTGCCCCTTCTCTTACTGAGAAAGCCTATTTTGCAAGCAATCTGTAGTGCTTACCAGAGCTGGGGCAGGAGGAGACCTAGTGTTTGGTAGACCGAGTTTCAAGCGTGGGGAGACCGGGAAGTTCTGGAGATGGATGGCGATGATCGCGGCATGATAGTGTGAACACTCTTAATGCCACCAAACCATACACTTAAAAATGGTTCGAGTGCTATGTAAGTTTACCACAATCAAAAGACTGAGAAAAGTCATCTATAATTACTGTCTCCAATATCTTGCATCCTGTAAGGTATATTTGCTTTTTGAAATCCTCAGAGCAATCATGAAAGACTAATACCCTGTCGTCTCTGAAACACAAGCAAAGTCAAGGGTTTTGATTATAGGAAAGTAGCTGGAGAGCAAAGCGTCCGTTAGACACGGCAGCCGTGGTAGGACAAACACATGGTAGGAAGGTGGTGGTCATGCTACACGCAGATGGGAAAGGCGTGGGGAGCCACAACACCAGAGGTTTGGGAGGCACCTGGGCAGGAGCTGAGAATGTACCAAACACGTTCGATCACGCAACATTCACGGACCCCGAGTCCAGGCACGGCCACTGACATCCACTGTGCCCAGGGTGTCCTCTGCCACAGAGATACACACCCTGCCGAGGATAGTGCACAGATTAAATGTCAAAGCACAGACATGCTCAGGTCCAGCTTCTCAGATGGAAGCAAAAACACATTTCGCAGGCCCCAGCAGCATGACTCTCCACCTGACTCTACCCCCGTCCCATTTATTCTCGAACCCGTCTCTCCCGGACCCCACAGCATGACTCTCCACCTGACTGCACCCCGTCCCGTGCATCTCCGCACCTGTGTCTCGGCCCTCCCTCCTTCCCTCGTTGGGTCAGGCACCAACAGTCCACTGTGTGCCTGGTGCACTGAACCTTGTCAGGGGCCTCTGGGCCGCGTGCCAGGACACGCACCTGGAAACTCCCAGTGCACATGTTGGTCTCCTGCAGGACGCTTGGCTCTTCTATCTGCGGGAGCCGGCACCCACCCGTACAACCGACTCCACTCTCAGAAAAGTCACAGAAGGCTCCTCACCAACCCAGCAGCACCCTGAGGCCACATCCCACTCACCTGCTGGCTCCTGAGCCTCCCGCCCTGTGACGGCTCGCTCCTTCCTGAGCTCCTTCGGCTCCCTGCCTCGATTCCACTGGTTCTTTCCTGTCGTCTGGCAGGGTTCTACCAGGACCCTCTGGCTCTCACGACACCCCAGCTCCACAGACCCACCCACTGGGTAGAGCACATACGTCCAAGCCCAACCTTGCTGATATGCTCCAGCTGGCCCTGGACTCGAACCACGCTGCCGTAGCTTTCCATCAGTGTGGCATCTGCGAGTTACCTCCTGGGTAATGCCAGGTGATGGTAACATCAACCAGGAGGCACCGCTGAGAAGCAGAACGCATGGTGCGGTGACCCAAACGTCACATCCCTCAACAGACGCTCCGTGTCTTCTCTCTTGGCAGAGCTTCGCTGTAGGAAGGAGGCCGTTCCTCCAGTGCTGCTACTTCCAACACCAGGGAAAGCAAGCTTCAGAAATGAACGGCGTCAGAAGCAGGACCCACCAGCAGGGCTGCCAGCGGCCAGACGACCACAGCCCCAGCATTCCCCAGCCAGCACAGCTGACAGCCCAGGCTCTAGAAATGCACAGCTTCAACCTTTGGAGTAAAAACCCTCCCAAGCTAACTATTATTTTCAACAATGGGATTGGGGAGTGGGGAGGGAGGTTCTAACCCTGCCCCCCTTGATAGAAAAGAACTGGGATCTGATGATCTGTGCTAAGTCAGCACTTTGCTTCCACCACATGCAATCATCCTCAGCAACAGGAAGTCAGAAGCGTTGAGTGATGACACCGATATCAACACATGCGCTTCTGACAGCTCCAGTAACTGGCTGCAGATACAACCCGACAGCGGTGAGATCCACGAACATCACCAGTCTTCCCAAGGATCGTGTTCCTGAATCTTCCGCATTCGGAATAACCGTCTCCTTTGCCAGGGCTGAGCCATGCTTCCCTCTCCCCTGTCCTCTGCTTTCACCAGCTTCGTGCGCGTTTCCGAGCAAGAGTCTGTGCAGGTGCTATCACTTATTTCCACAGCAAGAATGTACACAGACACCACACAGAAATGGGCAACCCTGTTAGGAGCTGTGCAGGGACATCTAACTCATCAATGTGCCAAATTCCTGTTGCCATGGAAATTAAACTAATGTTGCTATGACTGCATCTCTTACTGCACCACTAAAGACCATCCCGGTAAGAGGAATGTGCCTCTGCATAGCATTCAGCTCACGTTTACGTGTCCGTTTTCCCTGAATATGCTTGTTATGTGAGATAGAAATCAGTGAGATGAGCTATAACGTATAGTATAGGATCGTTGTGTCTCCTAGGCTCAAACACACCCTTTAATGAAGTTTAACTCTCTGGGGACGTGAGTTACATAGTAACATGTTTTGGATACTGTCTCTTTCACATTCTAAATATCAACACCAAAGAAGTTCTGGAGTTCCTTTTTAAATTGAAATGCCATTTACAAAGCATAAAAGCCCCAATATTAAAGGATACAATTCAGTCTTTTTAGTGTATTCTCAAAGCTGCACAACAATCAACCACTAGTATGTAGTTCCGGGACTTTTTCACCACCGGCCAAAGAAACCTTGAACCCATTAAGAGTCAGCACATGCTCCTTCCTTCCTCCAGCCCCTGGCAATCGCCAGCTGTCTTCCGTTTCTCTGGATTTGCCCATTCTGGACACCTGTTGTGAGGAGAATCATACACAGTGCGTGACCTTTGGCATGATCTTTGGTGCTGGCATCTTTCACGTCCAAGGTGAGTGGAATCTCACAGTGCACGACCTTTGGCACCGGCATCTTTCACATCCAAGGCTCGTTCGGGTTGGAGCACATGTTCTTTTGTTCCTTTTTACGGCTGAGTGATATTCCATTGTGTACATATTTTCTTCATCCATTCATCTGTTGACACCTGGGTTGTTTCTACTATTACCAATAGTGCTGCTATGAAGATTCTTGCATAAGATTTTTTTTGTAAAAATGTTTTCAATTTTCTTGGGCATAAGCCTAGGAGTGAAATTGCTGGGTCGTATGGTGATTTTATGCTTAACTTTTCTGAGGAACTGCCGGACTTTTCCAAAGCAACTGTACCATTTTACTTCCCCTCCCACTAAAGATTTCAGTTTTCTCAAATTCACCAACATGTCACTGTCCAATACTGGGGTTTTATCCATCTTGGTGGTTGTGAAGCGGCATCTCACGGTGGTTTTGATTTCCATTTCTAAGATGAATTCTGTTAAACATCTCATGTGCTTTTTAAGGCATTTATTCTTTGGAGAATGTATTCAAATCCTTTGTCCATTTTTAAATTGGATTTTTTTTATTAAGAGTTTTAAAATATATTCTTGATATCAGGCCCTTATTGGGATAATGTATCCTGTTCTGTGGGTTGTCTTTTTACTTTAATAGTATCCTCTGAAATGAACATTTTTAATTTTGATACCGTCTTTTTCCCATCAGTTGCTTGTTATGCTTTAGACGTCTCATCTAAGGAAACATTGCCTAATCCATCGTAACAGTTTCACCAGGATTCGCCCCCTAAAGGTGTCATAGGCTGAACTGCCCCTCATGCCTCAGATTCCCATGTTAAAGTCACAACCCCAGAAACTCAAAATGTCACTATATTTAGATACAGGTCCTTTATCTTGGCAATTTAGGTCCCACAAGATCTTAAGAGTAGGCCCTGATCCCTCACAATCGGCTCCTTACGTTGGATCCATTTTGAGCTTTGTGTGTAGGGTGAGGAAGGGTCCAGGCCATCCTTTTCCATGTGGATACCCTAGTTGTCCCAGCACCATTGAGTTGCGAAAGGAAAAAAGCAAAGCAACCCTTACGTCCTTTCTCCATCAACAGAAGACACACTGAAGAATCGTGGACAATTTTGTTGGTTTAAGCCAGTGGTTTTCAAACTTTTGGGTCTCAGGAACCCTTTGCACTTTATTGAAGATCACAAAAAGCCTTCTCATGAGGCCAGGAGTGGTGGCTCATGCCTGTAATTCCAGCACTTTGGGAGGCAGAGGCAGGTGGATCACTTGAGGTCAGGAGTTTGAGACCGGCCTGGCCATGATGAAACCTACTAAATACAAAAAGTAGCCGGGCATGGTGGCGGATACCTGTAGTCCCAGCTACCTAGGGAGGCTGAGGCAGGAGAATCGCTTGAACTCAGGAGGCAGAGGTTGAAGTGAGCTGAGGTCACACACCACTGCACTCCAGCCTGGGTGGCAGAGCAAGACTCGGTCACAAAAAGAAATAATTTAGTTCATTTTACAATGATAAAGTCATTACATCTTAACAATTTTAAAGAAGAAACCATTTTCCAAAATAAGCAGCAGTGTGGCAATAGTTTGTGCTGCTGTGAAAACCCCTAACATCTCTGCACCTCAGACAGCAGGGTTCTCATGCCTGCATCTGCATTCAGTGCGCAGCAGAGCCGTGGTTGAAGTTTATGAAGAAAGTCTGACCCCATGCTGATATACAATTCGAAGTATTTTCATTGTGTTTTCAGAACATTTTAGGTATTCTCTGCTGCCAAATGTAACAAGCGGCACTTCCGTACAGGCTGTCTGCAATGCGGAGTCTGTGCTCTGGTCAATGGGCTTTTCTGCCCCAATTCCTTCTAAGTCGTCCTGCACTTGGCTGGCTTTTACCAGCACACTATTTGTAATCACATTGGTTAGAAAACACTAGTTCAGAGTTATGAGCAGCTTCCACATTTCATTATGTGTCAAAAAAAAAACCAAAAAACCAACCAACCCACATCAATATCACCATTGATCACATGAGAAAGTGGTGGACACAAGATTTTTATACTTTAATATTCACTGGAAAGCTCAAATGTCTATCACTGGGAATAAGGTGCTTTCCTGGAGATGAAAGTCATTTTGTTCATTTTTCAGGCCACACCTGGAAATACCTCCATCTGAAGTGGCATTGTTTGTACGTCTTTCTTTACATAAAGAAAGCTGTTAGTGGAAGAAGTGGTTCTGCAGGTTCATAGCTCAGAGGCACCAGTGCTCTCCCTAGATAACCATAAAATCCTCAGAAGATGAACCTGTGCACCATTCCTGTTTCTCACTCAGAACATTCCAGAAGGAACCCTGAATCCCGGTGCTGCAGCGGGACTGAAGTTTGCTCTCACCCACACAATGAACCCAGGGAGCTCCCCCAGTCGCCACCCCAAGGCCATAGCCTTGGTCCTCTGTCTGGTCTAGGAGGGCTCCTGCAGCTCCAGCCTAGCAGGGAAAAGCAGGCACCCACATGTCAGAAAGCACTCCCAAGGCCCGGCGAGCACTTCTGCTTATGTGCCAGCCAAGTGCGTTTGACAAGGCTACACCCAGCTGTACAGCAGGCAGCGAGGTACCCAGCAAATACTCAGGGCTCATGTTACTGAGGAAGGAAGGTGGACAGCGAGGTACCCAGCAAGTGCTCAGGGCTCACGTTACAGAGGGGAAGTCAGGCAGATAGTGAGGTACCCAGCAGGGTTCACGTTACCGAGGAGGAAAGGAGCGTGGAGACAAGGGGGCTGGAACAGTCTGTCATAACCTTTTGCATTTACAAGGCTCGCTAAAGATTATCCAATTTGATCTTGGCAACAGCTCACAAGATAGGCAGAGGCATGACTGTTTTCACTACTTCATAAAAAGAGATCCAGAGAACTAATGATGACCACGTGCTCTTCCCACAGGCTCCCAGAAATCCTCAAATCATCTGTCTTGTATACATGTGATAGTATCTCAGTCAAGTCCCCTCTCTGCAGGGGGATTTTAATGCCGCCCTGCTGTTCCTTCACACCCCTGCCCTCTCCTGCATTTCAGCCATGCCCACCATCCATGATGCCCACCATCCATGGGGAGTCCACACCACCCCAGCCCCGCTGCTGCTGCTGGCTTGGGTCACCCTTATCTTTCATTTCCACCGGCAGGGACCTGTTCTTCCTTCAAACGCAGCTCAACCTCACTCATTGTGTGAAGCCTTTTCCAGCCACCACAACTGTCATGTGTAAAATCAGTCTGTGGAATGCTTCATTTAGGAGGTGCTTATGTTGACTTATTGGCTGTGAGCAGGACCAAATTCTTAGCAAACCAAGTGATCCCCTCTCCCCATCTCTGCTCCAGTGCACTTAAAACAAGCATTCCTGGAAGCACCTTTTCAGTCCAATTCATGCATGAGTCTGCCCCACACCCTGCAGAAAAGCCCTGGCGGTCAGGGCTCAGGGCCCCCAGGTGGGTAAGGAGAGCTTAGTGCCCTCTCTGGAATTGTTGCCCAGAGACCCACGGCTGGAAGGGAAAAAACTTTGCATCCTGTGAAATATCCAGGCCTCAAGACCCACTCAGGAGCAGAAAACGAGGAAAGAGCCTTGAACAGACCCTCGGGAGGGCAGTCAGCAGGAGCCACGGAGGCCACCAGGAGGGAGGGAGGGAGGCAGGCAGGGAGGCCAGAGGTGATGTGGCTAGAGGTGACATGGTGGGGGGATGACACGGCATGGTGGGGGGAGGAGACGTGGCCAGCGGCAACGTGGCCAGGGAAGGAGATACGGCTGGAAGTGACAAGAGGGGTTCTCCAGGCCTCAGACTGTGCCTGATTTATGGATGACATTTTGTTATATCTAACTTTAAAGTAGCAATTTAGAACCATTGTGTACATTTCAAGCACGGTACAAATATAGCACATTTCCCAAACCAAAGAACAGTGCATTGAAGGAAAAAATAGCAGCTCACCAATAAAAAGAGTAAAGAAAAAAATTCATTTTAACATCAGAAATAAAGAGATCCTACAGCTCTTCTAGTCCAATCCCCACCCTAATGTGAATGGGGGGAAAGGGAAGTAGATTCTAGTCAGAATTAAAGGCAAAACCGATCCACTTTACTTTCTACTTGACAGAAAACAAGAAGCTCATCAAGGAATCCCTACGAACAGTAGCTTTAGGAGTCCCCAAAATGCAAAATTCACCTTCAAATTAAATCAACTGCTAAGTGTGTATAAAGTTATTGTTTTCATTATTGCCTTCCTCATTCCCAGGGGCTTTGTTTAGACCTTGTTTCCCCCTAATTGCCTCCAACACACCCAGGAAATTTAAACCCCACAAGTAAACCGTGTCTCGATTAACATACAGCATTCTTTAGGAGCAGACAGTCCGTTGCTCTAAGACGTTCTTGTCACCTAAGCACTGAGTACAGCCTGAGAATGCACAACACACACACACACAAACTTGGACAGACAACAGATGAGATGTGGCACATGAGGAGGAAGACGAGACAAATGAGCTTCACCGACTTCACCCCGGATCCATGAAGAAGTGACACATACAGACTGCTGGGGTGCCAGTGACTCCTCAAAAACAGCCAAGGGCAGCATTTGAAGCAGCAGCACCACAGGCCAGGAGGGTCTTTGGGCTTCAGAGGGGAGGGGCGCCTCCGACCAGGTGTTGGGGGCTTCAGAGGGGAGGGGCGCCGCTGACCAGGTGTTGGGGGCTTCAGAAGGGGAGGGGGGCCCCAACCAGGTGCTGGGGACTTCAGAAGGGAGGGGTGCCCCGACCAGGTGCTGGGGCTTCAGACGGGAAGGCAAATATATCCAATTCATCCTGTCACTAAAAACGACATAATCTGCCATCTCCATCACAGATGATGCAGTCAGGTTTCCATCACCGGGGTGGTTCTTTTTTTTTTTTTTTTTTTTTTTTAACATGGAGTTTCTGCTCTGTCGCCCAGGGTGGAGTGCACAGTGGCGCGATCTCGGCTCACTGCAACCTCTGCCTCCCGGGTACAAGCGATTATCCTGCCTCAGCCTCCCAAGTAGCTGGGATTACAGGAGCCTGTGTCACCATGCCCGGCTAATTTTCATATTTTCAGTACAGACGGGGTTTCACCATGTTGTCCAGGCTAGTCTTGAACTCCTGACCTCAGGTGATCCACCTGCCTCATCTTCTCAAAGTGCTGGAATTACAGGCATAAGCCACCACGGCCCGTGATTACTAGTGTAATTTCTAAGCCGCTCTCTCACACCCACTCCCCCCCCCTTTTTTTTTAAACCAGCTTTATGGCTATATTTTTTCCAAGAGAACCCATTACCCATTTGAAGTACAAATAAGACACCATGTTTAAAAACCAAAAATGCCAATTTACATAGAAATCTCCAAATACCCAGTCGATTTCAGCCTTGAGAATAAGATCAAGCTGTTGGCTGAATACAACTTCCCTTTCCATCTGTCTGCCTGTTAGACACAAGGACAAAGCCACGAGCTAGGGACATAAAGGCAGCAACCAGGAAGGCAGCCGAGACTCCAAAGAAAAGCTCGAAGGACCAACACAAAGGTACCACACCCCGCACGCCCTCCTCTCCTTCCTTTTCAGAACTTCCAGAGGATGAAACAGGGACCTCCTCAGACATCCCACGGTGCAGGCGGCCAGAGGGGAAGGCGGCGGCAGCCTGAATGAGGCCACCAGGAAATCACATTCCACAAACAGAAATTCTCCATGTGCTTTACATCCTCTGTCTCTGAAGAACTATGCCAGTCTAACAGTCACTAGAAAACTGCATTCAAGTGTCATTTCGCATTTCAAGCAAAGAAAACAGTGGTGGGGCATGAGGGAAAAACATAGCCATGTGTTCTGGGGTATTAAAAATAAGTTTTCTTCTGTTATAAATGTATAATTATACATTCTCAGATTTCTGTATAATTGATATGCTTCCCAATTAGCAGACAGAGTAATAAAAAGTGAATTCCAAGTGTAAGATCGGAGGACCCATTCACATGGCTTCAGGTTCTGCTACTGTGTTTCAACTTAAGAAAATGGTTCTGTGTATTGGTAACAAGGCGTGAGTGTCTGTGTGGCTGTAATCAGGGTCCCTGTTGGCTCCCTAGCAGAGGATGTTACACTGTTACATTATCTTCTACAAAAAATCCTGAAAAAATGAAGGCTGAATAGACATACACACCCTCCCAAAATAATCCAAATGCCCATCGATATGAAAAACAGATGAATTACGGTTTCCATCATGGAATATTCCTCAGCAGTGAAAACAAACTATAGCCACAGGTTCCAACTAGGATAAAGAAAACCTTTTAAACACGCTTAAAGTGAACTGACTAGGCAGAATTCCTCCATTACAGGCATCAGCTCCAACAGGGTACAGTTCTGAATCCTGTGATGTAGAATTAGTTATCAACCCTGTTTAGGGACACATCTAGAAAAAAAGCAAAATAATGACTACACAATTTTACATTCTTTGTAAATTATAACTACTATGAAAATTCTAAAAATGTGAAAATCTTCCCAACTCTTCCTTTGACAAGCTTCAAAATAAATACCCTGGCATTGCTTGCCACACGCACAGGTGTGCCAAAATAATTGAAAATATACCCAAGTTAGTAGAATCAAAACTTGAAGATGTACGAGTCGTCCCTGCCTCGCTATCTCTACATCGTGTAGAAATTTAAGAGCAGGTAGTGGCACTGCAATGCAAGGCTCAAACCAACTGGGTATTTGGAAACTTCTGTGCAAATTGACATTTTTGGTTTTTAAACATCGTGTTATTTGTACTTCAAACAGGTAACTGTTTGGTTCCCTTGGAAAAAATACAGCCATAAACCTGGTTTAAAAAAAAAATATATGGGAGTGGGTATGAGACAGTAGCTTAGAAATTTTACCAGTAACGGTAGGGAGCAGTGGCTCATGCCTGTAATCCCAGCACTTTGAGAGGCAGGACCCATAGGGCCTTTGAGGGCACCGGTCTCCTCTGTTGCCTTCCTACCAGACTGACCCCAGGACATTCACTGGGTTTCCACCCCTGTCTCATTCAACATCCCCCCCAAGGGTAGCCCTTCGTCCTCATCTGGGGCTCAACTCTGCCCAATTTCCTAAATCTCTGCCTTCAGAGCCTGAAAACACCCACGCCCAGGGTAACCCTAGGTCCACGTTTACCCTAGAGTCCCGATTTTATCTGTTTCCCCAGCATCGCCTTAGTGATAATATATCCTGTAAATTCGAACTGCCTTCACACCTCACCCGCACCGTCTCCCAGCAGACCCCACTCAGATGCACCTGCCCCAGACCCCACACCCAGGTCTGTGCATGCTGCCCTGCTTTGCCTCTGTGGGAACCACCTCTCTTTCTTGAGGATTCAGCTGGAGATCATCTCCCGTGTGGAGGACTGCCCTGACTTCCAACCCTCTCCAGCAAAGGTAGAAGCCATCCTCGGTACTTCCCCCAAAACTCAGGTCAAGTATGAAGATGGTACAGATGCTAGCTGTGCCTGGGATGCCATGGGCAGGGTCCCCAGATGCTCTGCACATGGCCCGGGGCACAGCCTGAACACAGCAAGTGCTACAGAAATAAAACCGACATGCGCTGACCTCTGATAGGGCCTCCTTCACCATCTACATCTGTCTCCCCTCTGGACAGTAAATTCCACAAGACAGGGAGGGCTTGTCTCACTCATCTTCAAACTCCCAGGGTCACCCTGGCAGGTAAAGGGGACTCAAATGTCTTCTGAAGGAAGCCGCTGGTTAGCTGCCAAGTTAAAGGGCCTCTGAAAATCAGAGCTCAGCATAGGAGTCCAGCACACGTTATGATGAATGACTCCAACCACGGCAGAACTGGCCGTGGAACCAGTGCTGACCAATTCAGGGTTTGTTCACTGTTTCTCAGTTCATTAGCATAACTCACTCTAACAGAGAAGCCACGCACAGATCCTCAGACGTCTACACAGAGTGGGACGATGGCGCCGAGTCACGTGAACGTCCCATTGCAGACTGGGAGACACCAGTCAGACGCGGACCTAGGGAGAGCGCAGACCTCGCATTAAATCGGCTCTGTGTAAACAGCACTCCCTGCCAGGCCCTTTCCTATCTGCACAGCTTCTACAAATTCAACTCTCGCACCTGACACCTAAGAATACTGCGTACCCCCATGTGAACCGCCCACTTACCTCCCAAAATGACCCGGCATGGCCGAGTACAAACCATTTCAACATAGGGGAACTGGAGGGCATGTGGGGCTTTCCTGAGTCCCTGCTGCCTCCTGACTGGAGGGTCCACTGCTTCACACAGACCCCTAGTGAAGGGCGGGTCTCTTCGGTCCCCTCAGAGTCAAGAAAATCCTTGTTCACTTTCTCAAGACCGCACACAACCGAGTCACAAAGCAGGGCGGAACCTCGACTCTCCGGGTTCAGGTCACGTTGAGTTTAGGACCTGCTGCTGTGATCACTGCAGGAAATGATGAGCCTGATTCCGGCTTTGACCTCGAGCTGATCAGCATTAACTAATTTCACTTTCCAGGACCAATTTCAAAGGCCTGCAAAGCCAGAGAAGGGAGAGGAGAGGGAACATGCCCTCACCCCAGACCTGCTGCAAGCATGCACTTCTCAGATGCATCCCAAGGTGCACAGCGTGTCCGGTGCCTGTTCATGTCCACTGACTTGCAGGTCTTCTATGTGGCATCAGCCTCCTGGGCCCTGGGGGCAAGAGGTATAATGGCAAGTCCCCTCTGCAGCAAAGGTGAGGTGCAGGGACCCAACGCAATAGAACTGACCTTTTTCTGACAGTCTTAAAACAGAAGGAAAATACTGTACAGCCAACGTCCCCTCACGCAGGTTTATTTACCTGTGACTCAGAGGCCATGACAGACAACTGACAGACAACTTCAGGTTCTTACTGATTCCTATTTTCCCCATCCAGGAAGCCTTTCTTTTTAATATCGTACGAATTTGCCATTCTGTAGGCCAAAAACAGCAAATATTAGCAGTTTCCTACGGTTCAACCGAATAAAACATGATCACGACCTTTTGTGAAACCATGAAGAAAAGGTGGATATCTCAATATGTGTTTCCAGACTGGCTTTGTTCCTGAAGCACTAACTCTGTTCACTCAGGATTTTAGACCCTGAAGAATAAACATCAGTATCCCACCAAGAAAACCAAAAGAATGAAATAATTTTGCATCCACCTTGGAGCCTTTTTAGGACAAGGCAGGACACAAACTTTTAAAAAGCTGCAGTTGTCCCTCTGTATACACAGGGACATGGATTCCAGAACACCCCCCGAGTTTACCCAAATCTTCGTATCCACAGGACCCGCGGCCACCCTATGGAACCGCATGTAGGAAACTTCGGCCCTCCACAAAGCCAGGTTTTTTCAATAAGGGTTAGGTTAGAAAAAAAATTAACATAAGTGATCCTTCGAAGCTCAAAACCCATGTCGTTCAGGGTCAGCTGCATTTACTATTTGTGTCATAACTGAGGCCTGAAAGCCATCATTCTCAATACCTTAACGTGATGGTTAACAAACTAACTGTTCTGATTAGAAAGAGGAAAAAGCTTATTTTTAAGCTGACAATCAGAGTGGGCGCTGCTACGGTGAACGTAGAACAGACCTAAGCAAGCACCAAGGCTGGGGTGACTGCCTGTGCTCAGACACACCAGGGCCCGTTCCTCCATCTCCCTCTGCTGAAAGGGATAACCCCTTCTCCCCCATGACTAAAGGGCCTTTATTTAAATATTCACATGAGAAGTGCTATGAAAAGCTGAAAGGTCACAGATGACATTTTTAAAAATAAACATTAACTTAAGCATTTAACAAGCCCATTATGATTAAAAAAAAAAAAAAAAGGAATTAAGTTGCTGGGTGTGGTGGCTCATGGCTGTAATCCCAGCACTTTGGGTGGCCGAAGTGGATACATCACCTGAGGTCAAGAGTTTGAGACCAGCCTGGCCAACATGGCGAAACCCCGTCTCTAACAAAAATACAAAAATTAGCCAGGCATGGTGGCAGACGCCTGTAACCCCAGCTACTTGGGAGGCTGAGGGAGGAGAATCACTTGAACCTGGGAGGGGAGGTTGCAATGAGCCGAGATCGTGCCATTGCACTTCAGCCTAGGTATTCAAGTGTGGAACTCCATCTCAAAAAGAAAAAAAAGTATAAAGTTTTCCTTCCAATGAACCTATCATTCAGCCACTGAGGTAACCTATAGGTACTTATTCAGCCATGAGATACACCACAGGAGACATAGGCGAACAGGACACAGTTCCTCCCTGAAAGAAGGCTGCACCCCAACAGAAGGCAGGCACACACTCCGAATGGAATCAGCGTAGGGAACAGATGCTGCTGCAGGTGGAACTGGCTGCACAGAGCATCCGCTCAAGTGTCTGAGAAATAAGGAGCTGTTGGTGGCATCACCTACCGCACCTGAGCTGGGACGCTGGGGAGCCTGTCATCACCACCACCACCCGGGGCAAAGACCCCCAGAACCACACAACGACCTTACAAACTCACCGAGGAGATGACTGAGAAATGTGCGTGGAATGATGTGAACACGCAGACATCAGGGCCACGCGCGGCGTTGGTTTTGTGCATTGACCTGAGCATGCCCCAGGTGCCCAGATGGCTGATTCTGCATTATTTCTGTGTGAGATGCATGTTTGCCTCTGGACTGAGTGGAGACCCATCCTCACCAGTATGGAGGGTACTACTCTATCCACCCAGGGCTCGAGTAAAACAGCAAGGCGGGGAAGACTGGGCTCACTCCACCTGTCTGGCTGATGGGCCAGTGACATCTGTCTTCTGCCGCCCGTGCTCCTGGGTCTCAGCTCCTCAGACCCGGGTGGGATGTGCACCCTCCGCTTCTCAAGTCTTCAAGCCACACCCTCCCAGGGCTCTAGCTTGCAGGCTGTGGGTCCTGGGGCTTCTTGGACTCTGTAGCCCCTGCAGCAAGCCTCCCTCTGGAGACACACACACACCCGGCTGTCTCTCTGGAGAGCCCTGACTAAAAGCCGCCCCTAAAAGTGGTCTTCACAGTTTCTTTCTAGCCCTAAGATCCCAGCGCCCCTCCTACAATTCTAGGCGGAAAGGTGGACGGAAACCAATGGACAGAGGTGTGTGCCGAGGACACGCCAGGCAGCGGCGCTTGGCAGGAGGGCACTAACGCTCTAAGCAAAGAATCAATGTTGCTTGCCACAAAAATGAGAACGGTAAAGATTTCTTCAAACAGAAATGAATTTGTTTCATGATTTGCCCTTAATACATAAGAAATCATAAAAGTAGGCCTATTAACAATTACATAAGTCTTTAGAGGCCCCTGAACTACTTCTGTTCCTTTGTGTTTTTATACAAAATAAGCCTGAGGTTAAAGAGAATAACGTCACTGGCTGCAGCTGGGGCCACGCGAGGACACAGCTTATACACATGAGGTCCCTGGGTGCCCCGAGTCCTTCCCTTGCTATTTATGGAAATATGGGAGAAGCCAGGAGGTCTGAGCATGGACCTGGCCATGCTCCCAAGGGCCGAGGAAACCACCCATCTGTCCAGTCTTCCCTCCACCCCGCGGTTCGCTCCTACCCAGACTCTTGGGCTGAGGCGGCTCATGCACTCAGCAGCGCCACCATTAAACGTATAGCTTCGCATCACCAGGGCCTCCTCTGGCCTCCTCTGACCACCCCTGGACCTGCAGTCAGCACTAGTCTGCAGGACATGCGTGGACAAGGCTGATGGATCACGGCCTTCAACCAGGAAGGTGCCAGGCAAGGAGTCGGAGACACTGGGGATGGAGCAGCACTCACCCGGGGAGGCGAAGGCCGGCAGCGGCCACCACCGAGGACCTCCCTTCCCACCCTGAGGGCAGCTCACCCAGGGAGGCGAAGGCCGGCACCGGCCACCACTGAGGGTCTCGAGGGCCCTTCCCACCCCGAAGGCGGCTGCGATCACATTTCCCATCGCACCAAGAGACCCCTGTGTATTGAGCACAAAGCTTTTCGACATTCGAATCAATAAGGAATCACAAGACGGACATTCCCTCAATCCAAATGGCCAGCCCATGAAACAGACACGCAATCCTCATACACATTTCCTGTGGGAAAGTCAATCCATCCCTGGGGCCTCGCGCCAGGGGTGGGGGAGCATCATGGGGAGAAGCCCCAGCCTGGCTCCTCCCCCTACAGCTCCTTTTCCCTCTGCCTCCCTGCCCCCCCACCCCCTCCCTAGCTTCAGAGGCTCCTTCCTCAAATTCTTTCCCCTTGATGAAGTCATTCATTCCCAAAATACAAAGCAAAGGCATGGGGGCTCAAGAGAAAATCCACACCGTGGCTCCTGTTTTAGATTCTCGTAAATTTGAGAATAACCAAGCAAGAATCTTTGGCATCTGAATGTGGTCTGAAGGCATCTGAGCACAATGCCCGGCACTGGCCTGGAGTGGATCATGCGTGTCTGGGACATCTTCATAACTCTACACCAATTAGTTTGAAACATCACTAGCAGAATAGAACTATGTGAATAGCTACTTCTCTGTTAAAAGTAGGAAAAGACTCCAAGCTGCCCTCAAGAAACATCCTTCCCATGAGGAGTTTCTGCATCGAGCCTTTCAGGCACAGGCGTGGCCCCCGGGCCCGACTCCCTCATCCCTGTGTCATAAAGCAGCAAAGATGGTGGGGAATAAAGCAAGTGAAGGAGTCAGTTCCGCACAAAACGGGCTCCAGAAGCCACAGCCCCTCTCGCAGTGTGGGAGCCAAGCCCAGAGACCTGGAAACCCCAGGGTTCCCAGGGAGGAGGGCAGAACAATGCCATTTCCCCCTAGTGTAGGGAGACAGCACCCCACGTCCTCTGGCCTTAATGGAAGAGAGACTTCCCATAAATGATTCGAATGAATCCACCACACACAGAAAATGGGCTAAGGGCTAAGACACCCATTTAAATGCCTGCCAAAACACATTAAAGGAACACACAGATAAGCGAGGTTCTTCTCTTATCCAAGAAATATTCAGAAACAAATCCAGGAAGCAAACTCTTTGCAATCAAAAGACCAATTCAGAGGTGCAGATTAAAAATCAAGACACAACTGAACCCTTAATACACCAAGAACCAAGTTTCATGGAAATGTAATCACGTCACCAACTCCCAGCTGAAGGAAGCAGCAATGGCCACTGACCAGCTGTTCAGTCGTGGGTCAGTGAATGAAAGGCAATGCTGCCCAGGACAAAGACGAGATGTTAACCTGAAAAGGGCAAAATCGCAGAGGCTGGAGGGACCTTCCAGGTAACCTGACCCCCTCAGTGGACAGAGGACCCCCGTGGGGCCACAGAGCCCAGAGCTCCAGTGTGCTCGGGGCAAGCACTCAACTGCAACCCTGATGTCCGAATGCCTTCTGCCCTTCTCCGTCTCTGCCCCATTAACAGGGAATCCGTGAATGCTAAGGAAATGTGATGCATTTCACAATACATTTAGATTTCTAGCAAATTAAAGATAAACAGTGAGAAACTTTGGGAATTAACCAAAATACAGTTCACTGAATGCCCAAACTCAAAGCTAGTCTCCAAGAGGTGATAAGCTATGTGTGGTGATGAATGCCTGTAAATCCCAGCAGTTGGGGATGCTGAGGCAGGAGAATCACTTGAGCCTAGAAGGTTGGGGTTGCAGTGAGCTGTCATTGTACTGCTGCACCCAGCCTGGGAAACAGAGTGAGACTGTCAAAAAAAAAAGATTAAAAGAGTTCAAATGAATTCGCCCATACCCTTTAAATTTTCATTTGGGTGCATGAGGTGATCTAGTTCCTTTATCCCTTGCAATACATGAATAATCTAACAAATAATTAAATATAATCTAACAATTACATTGGAAAATTTAATTATTTTCCCATTTCATTATTCCCTATATCAGGGAAAAAGTTAAAATTATTCCCTCTTTCAGGGAAAAAGCTAAAAATCATTTTAAACCTTCCTTCCACAAAACAATGTTCAGTCATCTCTATCTGCTTTATAATGTGGAATTCAGCTTCACAAGTCTACAATACAGTTTTTGTTAAACACTGTTTACGTAGACAGGCAAGAGAAACACGGTCTATGTAGAAGCAGCAGAAGACACGTTTTAACAGAAAAGGGAGAAGATACCACCGTGTGGAGCTTCTGAAAATTCTGTCCTCATCTTGCCCACACAACACACAGAAAACAGCCAAGCACGTGCCTAGTGTCCAACAGGAGCACAGAAAGGACAGGGATCCCTCCAGTTGTTTAGTGACCAGCCCCACTTGTCACCGCCACATAACAAAATCCGCACGGCAACTTCAGCACGTTTCATTCATGATTCCACAGAAATCAGGTTGAAGAACTGGGAGATGTTTTACCCACCTTTAAAATCCAAGTGTGGGACTAATAAACACATTATGGGTTCACTTAACTTTTCCAAATTTTTACTTGGAGAAACCTATAAAGTTCTTGTCAGTTACATCTTTAAGTTTTTCAATAATTTTTAAATGCAAAGGTCGGGCAAGACTTGTAAGGAGGTACACACATACAGCCCAGTGCGGTAGCTCACACCTGTAATCCCAGCACTTTGGGAGGCTGAGGTGGGCGGATCACGAGGTCAGGAGATCGAGACCATCCTGGCTAATACGGTAAAACCCTATCTCTACTAAAAATACAAAAAATTAGCCAGGTGTGGTGGTAGGCGCCTGTAGTCTCAGCTACTCGGGAGGCTGAGGCAGGAGAATGGCCTGAACCCAGGAGGCGGAGCTTGCAATGAGCTGAGATTGCGCCACTGCACTCCAGCCTGGGTGACAGAGGGAGACCGTCTCAAAAAAAAAACAAAAAAACAAAAAAACAAAAAAGGAGGTACACACATACATGCCACATTCTTCTTCTCTCAAAGAGAAGGGCCCTTTTTTAAGATTCCAGATGGAAATGTGGTTGTCCCCCTGCTTTCGAGAGGATGGGCTGTTTTAAGCATGAACAGACTTTTCCTCCATGCACCGAGGATACACCATGGGGGACACTGCTGCCGCCGCCTCCCCAGTCTCTGCTCAGGGTGGGGCAAGGGGAGCTCATCTGTCTCCCGTGTACACTGTCAACAGGCCAGGTGCTCAGGAGGGGACTTCCAGGACTCGCTGAAGGCATTAGTTAGCAGGGCAGGCAGTGCCTCGTGCTGGTGGGCATCCAGCAGTAAGGGGGTCTTGCACTTTACTCCCCAGGCCCAGCCCCAGAGGGGAAAGAGGCACCTGTATCGTAACTAATGTGTATTTATAGACACACAGAGACTCTGCAGTGCAAGGCGCAGAACTAGAAGGAATCATGGAAATAAGAGGGAAGACATTTGGTTACGACTGGCAGAGCCACCCCAAGCCTCGCACTTCCTGCTGGAGCCCTCACTGACCAGTCTCCTCCGGGGTCACTGCCGCTGCCTTGCCCAGCTCACGACAGGGCAGATGGTGACAGAGCCTCAGAACAACCTCCCACTCCTTCCTCACTAGCCCAGGGGACAAGCTGCTCATGAGTGTCCCAAAGCCTGAATGCAGGAACACAGAGGTGACTGAGCAGAAAGAGGGACAGCCACAATGGCCACGGGTGTACGGATATTGCTGGGCAACCCAGCAGCGCTTTCCACCTTAAAGAGGTCGTCCACGGGTGTGCGGATGCTCTCGCGTGACCCAGCAGTCCTTTCCACCTTAAAGGGGAATGGCCACGGGTGTGCGGATATTTCCGGGTGCCCCAGAGCCCTTTTCACCTTAAGGAGATTTTCAGTCTCAGTTCAGTCTCCAAACTATTCAGTGAGGTTGGAGGAGTACCACTGTGGACCAACACTGATTGGCACCAAGTAAGGGCAATTTTATAACCAAGTCTCGATCATAAGAGAATCAGGTCTTTGGCCATCTGGTCAAAGCTCTTTCTGTAACAAAGTTGGATAATTAAGTTGCACTTTGGCTTTCCAAATCTTGCTACAGAAACCACATCTTCCTAGGTGTGGCTCCGTGGTGTCACGTGCACACATCAGTAGCCAGGCTTGCCAAGACTCAAGGCACGTTACACGTTCACCTGAGAAGGCTGCTCTATCGTTGAGGGCTCTGGCGTGCTCTGAAATGAATTTGCCACTTCAGCCTACACTCTACTTCCTTGTTTGGTTAAAGAAAACCAAAAGGAAGAATTTGTTTTGGCCAATCGCCTGCTGCACCCAACTGCAGAGGTTTTAATTATAGTACTTTCATTGCATCCTAGAAAGCAAAGTCATATAGATCAACTCATTATTACCACTCCAAAGGTTTAGTAAATCTCCAGATAATCAGGTCAACATTCTAACAAGCTACATTAAGGGTTATAATACTCAAAATTTAAAACTACATCCATGCTTCAAAAACCACCATTCCCATTTCAGATGGCCAAATGCATATGAGAAAGAAATGTGCTGAGTGCATTTTTTTGCTAATCTTATGGAGAAACTGCCACTTTAAAAACGGCTCTAGTTCCTGGCTCCAGATGGGTGTGGTGGGTTGCCTCACTCATTTTCAACTCCACCTGAAGCTGGGAAACTAGAAATTCATTCCCAGACTTCAGGGCATGAGAATTCCCACTTCTGGAAACAGCCTGGAATGCAGATTTGTAGCAGAGAATTCTTTCCTGCCCACCCTAACCATCCTCTGTGGAAGGCAACAAAGACAAGTCCACCTACCTAGGTGCAACTGCACCACGAAGAACCATTTCAAGGTGGGAGGTGCCCACTGCTCCAACGGCAGGCCTCCCAGCATCTCAGAGCAGCCAGAACTGCTCCCTCCTTCACAGGGAAGGGGAAACAAGGCCAGGAGGAAGTGGTTGGGGAAGCAAGCGATGGGGTGGCTGATTGGGGATCAGAGGTTTCCTCAGAGGGGACTCAGGTTCGGGTAAGGAGAGAAGAGGAGGAACCAAGATTTGGCTAACAAGCGTTTTGTCCTGATTGATCAGTGGGAACAGGCAGTTTAGTTAATCACTTATAAGGCAGAGATGGGGGGGTTTAAAGGCCTGTGCCTGGGCTTGTCCTCAGTAAATGGTCATTCGCAAGTCAGCCTAAGCCACATGGGAAGGGGCTTCTTGCAGTAAACAACGTAGGGGCATAGTTGTGGGGAAGGAGAATGTCTTAACAATCAGTGTTTTACAGGATCACAGGGCTCAATGTTCAGTATTGTCACACATCAAGGTTTTTACAGTCTGAAGAAAACTACAGTCCTAAGGTGTCAGTTCTCAAAGCCCTTAAGTTCCTCCTGCTAATATTCCCAGAGGGTCTCCACTTCTTGCACCGAACCCCAACTTGCACAGGCACTTGCGTCTTCCTCCTGCAGCAAATGCAGATGAGAAGGCTGCAGCTCTGTTGCAGTAATGATGCCATGGCAGCCCTAACACAGCAGCAGAGCAATGGCTCTGGCCTGAATGTCCCCAAAACCTCATGCTGAAACCATCTCCGATGGGATACATTAAGAGGTGGGGCCTTTGGGAGGTCCCGCTCTCAGGACTGGGTTTGGTGTCCTTGTTGGGAGACCTGACGGAGCCCTCTTGTCCTCCACCATGTGAGGCCTGATGAGATGCCCGCTGCCATGCAAGACCTGGCCAGATGCTGCCGTCTGTGAGCCACAGGCCCTGGGGCACCAGATCTGCAGAGGTGCCTTGACCTTGGACTTCCCAGCCTCCAGAGCTGTGAGCAATAAATGTCTATTTACAAATAACCCAATCAACAGCAGCCAGAAACAGTAATGTTACATTAGCCACTTTCTCAGTGGGCCAGAGGCCTCTCCATGAGCCACCACTGTAAAGCAAGAACTTCCTGAAGGATGGAAAAGGGTTCACAAGGAATTCTACCCAGCACCAAGGTGTCTGTCCTTTCTCACAGGAAGACAGCTGAGCCACGGCAGGAAACTACAGGGTGGGTGGGGCTGGATAGTAACCTGTCACCTGCTCATCTAAGCCTCAGTCTCCCGCCTCTCGACAGCAGGGGTAACACCCCTCACCTGAGCTGTTGGGGGAGGTAAGAGTGCTGGGTGATTAACAATTGTTAGCTCCACAGAAATTAGGCAAAGAATCCTCCCCTACGTCTTATAAAACCAAACCAGCCCAGGAATTCCACATTACTACTAATTTGCATGGGAAAATGCTGGATTCTCATAAGCTCTGGCATGTCATTTGTATTAATAAAGTTTGCAGAGTTTTCATATACTAAGTATATAAAACAGGAAAATAAATCATGCAATTTGGAGGCTGAGGCTTGGAGGCTGAGGCAGGAGCATCACTTCAACACAGGCGGCGGGGGTTGCAGTGAGCCGAGACCGTGCCACTGTACTCCAGTCTGGGTGACAGAAGGAGACTCCATCTCAAAAAAAAAAAAAAAAAAAAAAAGATATTGCTGCTTGATACTAGTAAAGTGGGCAGATTCTACATGCCAACTCTTATTCAAAGGTCACCTAACACTGACTCAGGAACTCTGTCCCTGATGTGCTTGAAGTTTTAATGCTAACAGTGTTAAAGACCACTCCCCCAGGAGCTCTGAACAAGTATTTCCGGTATACGCTGAACGAGACCACACACTCTGTGACCGAAATCTAACTTCACAGACCCAAACTACAGAACCACAGAAGACACCGCTTCTGTCCAACTTTGTGTTCTGCCATCGTTTGTGTCCATTATTTCCTACAAACCATCTCATTAGAATTTAGAGCACACAAAAGGCCGATACAACAGGGTTACTTTTCAAAGGTTTGGAAGTGAAGAACAGATACAATGCATTAACTTCCTATTGCTGCTGCAACAAATTACCACAAATGCAAACCTCCTCTCAACCCTGGAAGTCAGGAGTGCCAGGGCTGAAGTCAAGGGGTCAAGTAGGTTGTGTTCCTGCCTGGAGTCTCCCAATTCATAGAGGCCACAATGCAGCTTGGCTCACAGCCCCACCCCCCTCCGACCGCTGCCCCAGCCTCAGCCCTGCACCCCTCTGGCCCCTGCCCCACCCTTGGACCCATGCCCCTCCGGCCCCTGCATCACCCCCCCACCCCCGCCGCCCTCAGCCCCACAGCCCTCTGGCCTCTATCTCCTTCTCAGGTCTCCTCCTCTGGGGCAGACCCTCATACTCCCTCTCAACCAGGCACATGTGAGGACACTGGACCCCACCTGGACAACCCAGGGTCCTCCCCCATCTCACTGTCCGTTACAGTCACATCTGCAAAGCCTCTTTTGCTATGTAAACTTCATTATACTAACATAATCATTTAACAAGTCCATTATAATGATGTAAAAATTGACATTGTTTTCCTAATGAACAGATCAGTCACCCATGTAACCTATAAATATTTGACTATTAAATATACAATACTGTAGGAGACAAAGATGAGGAAGACGGTTCCTCCCTGAAAGACGACTGGACCCTAGATGGAGGGATGAACATTCTGAACAGAATCAACATAACTCAACATTTGAGTCAGAGAGGCCAAGCAATAAGACTTTCAAAAAAGCAACCAGAAAGTATGTACCAGTGCCTGTAGTTCACAGTTGAGCCTGGTGTCATGAGCACGAGCGTGTGGATATGCACACCAGGCCCAAGTTTAAGATCAAATATAAGGAGCTTTCCAACTATAGTATTTAACTAGCTCTTTCTACAAAAATAGCCTCTTGATTACAGTTTTTATCCAAAAAGTTCTTTGTAATTAAAGAAATTAATTTTCCCCTAAAAGACATTTCTCTATCTATTGCCCCATATAAATGAAATGGGTATACTAAAGAAGAAAGACAAATGTTTGACTTAGCGGGTTTGCCTATGACTTGGATAAGCATGATTTTCTTCTGACCAAGCAGGGAGCAGCTGGACCAGACTGCAGGGAAGGAAAAACAAATTTCCACTCTGACCTCAGTTGGGCACCAGAGTCTTCCCTGACAGAATGTGGGTGTGGTGCTTCCCACACACCAGCCTCTGACAAAACTCAGCCCAAGGGTGTGGGAAAAGGCCATCTACTCCTGAAAAAGCTATAAAGTGCAGACACATCAAAAGCTTCAGAAGACTGTAAAGCGCCAAGGAGACCAATGCACCCTTGGAGTTTACAGCAAATGGTCAGCATCACAGGTGCCTGAGGTCCAGGGTCAGCTCCCAGCTGCCGCGACGACGTAAGCACAGCCCTGGCTTCCCCTCTGACGCACAGAGCTGGTCACTCCGCCGGCAGCACTCAGAGATCAGAACATTCTAGATGAAATCAACGTGTTCCTTTTAAAATGGGGAACTGGGAAGCACAACTGAAGCTCTACGACTATCTCAACTGCTGGGCTTCGGGGTAGCATTAGGAAATCATGAGAATCCAAATCTCAATTTCATACAGATTCACTGCAGGTTCCAGAATTTCCTGAAACGTTCTTCAGATTTACTCAGGATTTCCTTGCCAAAGCTAATAAAGTCTACATTCCTATGGAAAAGCCACCATAAGCACCACCACAAATAAGATCAACTGGGGCCCGCCCTTCGCACCAAACATATAAACTGTTACTCACACAAGACTGTGCTGGAGGGAGCTCTCAGCTGAAGCCGAATCCGTGAGATTTCATTATCCCCATTTTGGATCGAGTGTGAAGACTGTCAGCAAACCAGGGCCCCAGTGTGAAGCAGAGAACAGATCCTCTGACGCCTGCCTGAACATCTCATTCCCACCTCTGTCTTGGATATTGAACACCCTCAAAGCTACTGAGTCACCCACATTTGCAGATCATTTATCCTGCTACCAGGATAACATAATTATGCGATAAAAATGCCTTCTCAGGGCTTTGTCATACTCAATAAGGAAGCTCAGAAGGCTAGGTAAGCCCAAGAAAGGGGGAAGCAGCTTCCAGACAGACAAAAACCAAGGAAAACCATGCAGAGACTCTCTCCAGAGAGCAGAAAAAGAGCCCGCTGTAACCTTTCAGGCCCTGCTGCCTGCAGCCCTGCATTAGGTGGCACCATTTCCACAGATGCATCCTGCTGGGCCCATTTGAAAGGTCCCGCTTGTGAGACATTCACCCCCCGCCCCACTTCCAGCTCCTGCAAGACCCGCTGGAGCCCCATCCACCCCGGGGGCCTACTGTGCAAGTCTTCCTGGGAGATCCCTCAGAGCCTGCAAAGCGACTGAGACTAGGAAGCACCAAGTATCCAGAAACGCACAAACCCGTTCTCGTGCTGCTTCCTGGGTTTCAAGTTGTCTTCAGAACGAGTCCTGCATAAACCCCAGGCTGGGGAGCCAGCCACGGCCCAGCAGCACCCAGTTCATGCGCTCCACACACCCCACAGGGGCCACTGAGGCCCCAGCAAGCTCTGTCCGCGGGGCAACACTCCAACCATAGCCACAGTTCAGGATTGGCCACTCGCCCCGCTGCCGTAATTACCTGCTGTGATCTGAATTCTCATTGGTTGGGAAGGGGATCTCACTGCTCAAGCACTCCCTGCTGCCTCCTTGCAAACAAAAAAATATCCAAAACCCCTCTTAAAGAACGTTTACTATAACCTCAAACCAAGACCCATCCTGAGACCAGGGAAGATACACACGCATTTCTGACATCTGGAGGGCGTCAGTGACCGACACCACGGCTTCCGTGTGGTGTGTGAAGCGGGAGGCCTGTCACGGTGACTCAGGCTGGGGTCTGAATAGGAGTCTTCCAAGCAACTAGGCAACCAGGACGCACACCCCAAAACCCACGTCCCTGCACTCATGTACCTGCCACAAATGCTGCGTGGCCATCGACACCAGTTGTGAACCAAGACCGATCTGTGTCCTGTGGCCCTCACAACGTCCCTACATGCCTGGGCCCAGCACAGGCCTGCACGGCACCCTGCTCGCCTCCAGTGGGGCTCTCTCCTGCCAAGGGGGATGGCCCTGAAGGCCGTTGAGATTTCCAAAGCTCTACAAAGTCATCCTTCCTCCTGCTTGTTCAGAAGGCCTAAAGCCTTGAAGACACCAGTGAGAATTGAGCTAGCCTCAAGGCAGCTCAAACACCTAAACACAGGAAAGCTGGACCTCTCTGCCCTCGAGAGCAGCTGATAACCCACTGGGCTGAGCAGAAGGCACAGACGTCACATCCAGATGCCAGTAGCGCTCACGTTTGCATTCCAGGAGCCACCATGTGAGTCCCTCCAAGGCTTCCAAGTCCCACTTGATTGTTTTCATCGTATCTCTGTAACATCAGAGACTTTATACCTAATGGTATCTATGAGATCGTCTCTACTTTTATGAGCACACATGCTCCCTGACTTACCATGGGATGAAACTGTTCCAATAAACCCAACGTAAGCTGAAAATATCCTAAATAGAAAGTGCATTTGACATAATAGTTTCAACTTACAACGGGTTGATCCACAGGCAGCCCATCTCGGGCCAAATAATGCACTGAGTGTGACTAGTTCACACCATCACAAGGTTGAAAAAAAATCACAAATGTAACCATTGTGAGCCAGGGACCTCCTGTATTGTGGCTCCTGTCTTCAAAGACAACAGAAACCTCTTCTTAGACAAGAATCAATTTATAATCCTCAGAATGTTAAACTAAAATTAGTTTAACAATCTACAGGTTCAAACAAAGCCAAAGTAGGCCCACAAGGCCATTTGTGCCATTCGCTAACACACATGACTCTGTAATAACCCTCACCACAGTCCCTCAGAGTGGATCCCAGAGGCGGCTGAGGCTTGTGGCTACGGACACTAATGACACCAAAATCAGAGTACGCAGGTGCAGTCAAATCATATGACTTCCGCACTAGAATATGCACAAATGTTCATCAGCAAATCTGATCTTTGCTTTATCTCCCTCCCATGACCTAAAAAGGAGTCCACCACACACTCCCCACTTCAAAAACATAATTCATACTTGCATTCAATTCTGGGCATTCGGAATAGACCTAATGGGGAATTAAACCTCTCCTCCAACCCATTACTTAGTCTTCTTAGAGGATGAAGGATTTTGCATAACACAAGGCAGCATATAAAAGATCTTGTATAGAAACATACTTTCAAGTGGTCCTCATTATAGTAATTCAACTAATACACAAAGGACCCAACACACAGCACAATGTCTATTAGAAGAATGACTAATTTGTTCCCCTAAAAATCCTAACATCTACACAGAGAAAATACCCTATACACATTTTATTATTCTTTACCACTATAGTCATACAAAGGAGTATCACAAAAGCAAAAGAACACATTTGGTTTGATTCGCAGTTCTAAATTTAATATAAAATTGCTAAAATCACCAAGAAAAACATGACTATGAAATATTTAACGATCTTCACCTAAATTCAAGTCACCATTCAACCACCAATACCTCTGCTCTCCTTACAGGAACTTTTCAAAAGTAAATCCTGGAATTAACAGGACAAGTTTTTCTGTGATAGAAATTAGGAAGAAACTGGTTGAAGGCGGTTCCTTGGCTGTCAAACTTTTTCTCAATAGTATTTTGTATAATAAAAGCATCAAACAGATCTTTACATTAACTTACAATCTATCAAGCAATACTGGAGCAAGCTTTAAATATTAGCCACATTCTGTCAGGGCTGACTGACATTAAATCAGCATCAGTCTCATGTCTTGCAGCATCCACAGCTCGTCTTCTCAAAACCACTTAAGATTTCATAATTAACTCAATGAAATAATGTAAGTCACCTCCTTGATCTTTGACATGAAGGGACAATTTTCCCCCAAAATAGTACCTTTCCTTGACATGATTTAATCTGTGGTTAGAGTATTTAACAGGATTTCTTTCCTTCTTAGAAAATAAAATATACACCTTTCCAATAGGAAAAACACTAACTGATAATGCTATAGCTTAACCAGGTCAAAAGTGTTTTTAAGTTAAAAAAAGAACCTAACTACATCTTTGGACCTTATGTGAGGTGGTGTCCAGGGTCACTGGGACCCCTGCTTGGTCAGTGCAGCGGGCTACCAAAGACAGAAACCCAAGCGTTCAAAGCCCCTTCCCAACGGTTCATCCTAGTGGAAGCCATGGACACAAAGGAATGCGGCATTCCACGGAGGGCTTTGGGGATAGGCTGCTTGAGAACATCAAAGTGGCTCACGTCCCCGAATATGAAGCCAGTGACTGCTCCCAGCTTCAATGCAGGACCATCCACAGCAGCCAAGGTCCAGAATCACCTGAGTGCCCATCAACAGGGGATGAAGGGAATGTGGCCCGAACATACACAGGAACAATACTCCACCACACAGCGGAGAGTCCTGTCATCCGCGACAGCATGGATGGAGCTGGAGGACATTACATTAAGCGAACGAACCAAGCAAAGAAATGGCGCATGTTCTCACTCATAAGCAGGAGCTGAGAGCAGATCTCATGGAGGCCAAGAGTGGGTCAACAGGGCCCAGCAGAGCCCACTCATAAGCAGGATGCACAGAGGCTGGTAACAAGCACAAACACACAGCCTAATGGGAGCACAAGACCTACTATTGACAAATCAACAGGGGCATGGCAATGGGTCATCTACTGTGTATTATCAAAACAGCTAGGAGAGAATAATTTGAACATTACCAGCACAAGGAAAAGAAAATATTTCAAGTGAAAGACATCCCAAGTACCCAGATTTGATCAACATAGGGATGAATCAAGATATCACATGCACTCTGAAAATATGTACATATATTATGTATCAACAAAAACAAAAACAAATGACAGAACCATTTGCGAAGCATGTGCAGGAGAAGAATGGGAAGCCTGACGTGGTGTGGCTGTGTCCCCACCCAAATCTCATGCTGAACTGTAACCGTGTTGGAGGTGGGCCCTGGTGGGAGGTGATTGACTTACGGGGGTGGTTTCTAATGGTTTATCACAATCCCTCAAGTGTTGTCCTCATGATAGTTCTCCCGAGATCTGGTTGTTTGGAGGTGCATGGCACCTTCCCCTTCACTCTCTCTCCCCTTCCAGCCATGTGAAGGCATGCCTGCCTCCCCTTCACCTTCCCCCATGATTGTAAGTGTCCCCAGATGTAGAAGCCTATACAGCCCACAGAACTGTATGCCGATTAAACCTTTTTTCCTTATTACCCAGCCTCAGGTAGTTCTTTATAGCAGTGGAAGAACAGTACAGTCCTCAGGACCAGCAAAGTTTTCCTTCTACCAAGCGGCCAACAAGGGTCCCACACCCTAGCTGATTTTCCGAAGCCTTTGCCAGAATGCTGAGGCTGTTTTGGAGATATTAACTTTCCCCATCTCTGGCAAACCAGATGGGGCATCCTATTTGCCTCTTACCGCCTTTCTCAGAGAAACCCCACCTCTGAAACAGCCTCCGCCAGGGGCCTCCTTCAGCAGCAGCAAAGCTGAGTATTCCTTGCACTTTCCTTCTTCTGAACAAGTAAACATCTTAAGCTTGTTTTTCCATCTTCCCAGCTCATTGAAAAAAATATCTTATGCTTTCTATTTTCCTCACACACACACATAGAAGAGAAGTGCCGTGAGAGCAGGGGCTCTTGTTTTCCCGGATCTGAACCTGGCCCTCAAACACTAGTCGAATTCATACTAACACGATATCCAGAGGCAGAAATGCAAATATCCCCACCACTTCAAATACCCCTAAGGATCTAACAGGCCCAGTGGACCATGTAACTATGGTTTGTGCTGGGCCATTCAACTGGTGTCCAAATCCCTGTCCAAGCGAGCTCTTTAATTTTGAGACTTTTCAGACAGCTTTTTTGTTGTTCTGTTTTTATTAAAGGGATCTATTACAATTACAATCAAGAATATCCCAGGCCGAGTGTGGTGGCTCATGCCTGTAATCCCAGCACATTGGGAGGTCAAAGTGAGAGCATCACCTGAGGTCAGGATTTCAAGACCAGCCTGGTCAACATGTTGAAACCCTGTCTCTACTAATACAAAAATGAACAAGCCATGGTGGCAGGCACTTATAATCCCAGCTACTCAGGAGGCTGAGGCAGGAGAATGGCGTGAACCATGAGGTGAGGCTGCAGTGAGCCAAGATCGTGCCACTGCATTCCAGCCTGGGCAGACATCAAGACTGTCTCAAAAAAAAAAAAAAAAAAAGTAAACCAATACACCCACTTAGTTCTTCACCAATGTCAGATACATCGTTAAAAGAAAAATATGAAAGCATGTTTTTAAATTTCAGTGTTCAATTTAACCATATCTTTTAAGAAGATATGAAGATAGAAGTTCCCCAAGATTCGGGGGAGAAAAAAGCAGTTAAGAAAATTTTAAAACCTCTGGAGAAAAACGAGTGTGGGGTAAGACCTCGAGGCAAAACTTTTTCTTTGCACTTCGATTTCAAAAGAACAGAGATGCCCAAAATATGAACTCTCCCATCTGCATTTTATATTCCTCTATGTCCTTTGAAAGGCTGGAGATGGGATCCCAGGTTCCAAAGTGCCTGGCCATGGCTCACATCAGGTGGCATCTTTCACAGCCTTTTACTCCCCTGACTGTGCCTAGAGAGCTCTGTGGCCCAATTTACAGAAAAAGGTCCAAATTTACACATGTTCATCACTTTGAGCAAAGTCTCAAGAAATGAGACAAATATTGACACTCCACAGAAGCAAGTATTCTCTTCCGAAAAGTCAAGTGTCAGGTTCCCATGAGCCAGGCAGTTTGGTTACAGAAAGTCCTGGCTGACTTGCTGGTTTAGTGTTAAATGCATTTACAATGTTAAGTGATCCGGCCCCCCTCCCAGTGGGTGTGCGCGTTGAGCTGGCTGCAGTAGTGATGCTCACTGACCACGTTCTTTCCTTTGGTTTTGCTTCAAGCAGCGCACCCCACATCCAAGAAGAGACCATAGGATGGCATCGAGGTCTTAGGACAGTTCTAAGGAGAGCTGCAGGCCAACTGCCTTGTCTGCAAATAGTCTCTCATTTCAGAGGAAATCACTGAACAGAGTTCATAACACGTGAATTTTAAAAATTCATATTTCTAATTTCATACCATTAGAACTTTTGAAGAACAAATGTACACCTGGCTCCAAGTCAATGAGAGGACACTCGGACAGTCCCTCACAGGTCCTCGGCCTCCACCTCCCACCTAGAAAATGTCAGCTCAAGCCGATCACAGCACAGTGCGATTTTCTGTAAATAATGTGCACGCCTGCATCTGAGCTGAGATGTGAATGTGTGGAATGTGCCTGCCAGGCCCAGGAGGAACTGCAGCAGCTGTGGGGACACAAGCCGCTAAGGAATCTGATTTGGAAGGAAATCAAGGCAACTAAAACCAGTTCCACGGTTTTTTCTTGGCAAGGCTTGACCAGGCAAACTGTTGTCACTGTTGCTAATTCATGGTAAGTGGAATGGGGACTTAACAGTAAGTGATTAGAGCAATTACTGAATTTGTTGCTCAATTACAATGGCAGAGATTCCTGAGAATGGAAGAACTGTTGCCCAGGAATAGAATTCAACAGGTCCTCCCCACGCCCCAGGAAACATGGCATTTCCTCGCACCTCCGCTTTGGTCCCCTGGCCACCACCCTCCTGATCTCGGCCATCTGATGGCATCACTCCCCACAGCTGGAAACACCTGACCTCTTGTCACCTTCCCGTCTACCCTGCCTTCCTCCAGCCCAGCAGAGTCAGGGATGCCCACATACAGGACCAGGAAACCAGGGTTATCCTAAACCAGTGCCTGCATTCAAAGTACTCCACAGCAGGACAATCACCAATTTCCAATAATCCCAGAACCTTCCACCTCAAAACGGGAGCACATTTAGATTCAAGCTGACAACACTGCATTCTCTTTGCCATGTACACATGGAGGCATGTCAGGTTCCACCTAAAGCTATCATCAGGCTCCACGCTGGCCAGGAGCCCAAGCCTAGTCACTCTGCATGATCTCAATTCACCACCCACAGAGAAGCCTGCAGTTTTCTTCTGGTGCACGGTGTGGATGGTGGATGCATTTCCCCTGAAGACTTGGATAGGGGAGCCTGGCCAAGGAGGCCAGTCAGCAAGGCCTGGACATGCCCCTCTGCTGTCTACACACAGTACCCAAGTCTAGCAGTGCTGACTCTGTGGTGGGATCCATCTGGGCCTTCAGAGGACCCAGGGCACAGGAACCGTGCAGCCTGGCTGCAGCCAGAGGCCTAAGGGATCCCCACGAGGCTCTCCAGCCAAGGTGCCCTCACCACAGGCATAACCATGCAAGAGAACTGCCTGCTGAACTGGAAACATCCCAATCTGCTCAGTCAACACTGAAAGACAACAGCCACCTACAGCTGCTGAGCCCCAAAACGTGGCCACTGGGCCTGAAGGGCTGAATCTGGAATTTAATCTGTGAAGTTCTTTTCAAATGTGTTTAGCTATATAATCAAATCTTTATTCTAATTAAATTTAAAGGAGCCTCTGGCTATGGGCTCCCTTGTTGGGCATCACAGCTCCAGGGAGTAAGAATGGGAAGGAGAGGCCCAGAGCCTCTCCACATTCTCCACGCTAATTCAACACGTCATCATAAGGAAAGGCACTCCAGCAGGAGGTGTGTGCATGGGAAGAACTGGGTTGGCCCCGACACAAGCATGACCCCCATGGCATCACAACTGCCTCAGCCAACAGGCAAAAGACATTGATGCCCACCTCGACAGGCCACCAGATGTGATGACGCACCCCAAGCCCTAGTCCCACAGCAGCCAGAGACCACCCGCTGCTCATCCCAGGTAAAACAGGCAGAGCTGCTCGAGCCCTCAAAAAGAGGAAGAATTAAGGCAATTCCCGTGATTCCCACGACATACATGACACTCCTCACAGACAGACAGACTTCACTGTGAATGTACAGAGGACGGTGCAGTTACTAGGTGGGCTGCTTCTTCCATGGATCGGGGAAGAAACCAGATGTTTCCTTGTAGGAGAATCATTTGTACCATGATTAGACAAGACAGCAGGTGGCTGATGTTATCAAATCACCAAGCACCGCACGGCTGCTTCTCCAAGGAGGACCTGGAAACTTGCAGCCACCCATATAGAGGCCGCAGTGTTTACAATGGAGACATGGGTGACTGAGGTCTGGCTTCCTCAGGGAAGCTAAATTTGAACTTTCACCACTGAGGAATTGGTCATTTACAGTCACTCACCCTCAATGCAGAAGAGGGCTCAAGACACTGCACCAGACTTCAACACTCAGGGTTAGCGTCAGGGTTAAATTCACAAGTTTTATAAAATGTATTTACTTGGGATGCCAGAAGAGATGTAGCTTCACAAACACCACCCCCCTCCCCCATAAGGGTTTGCTTAGCCCTTTCACTAGTGGATCTCACCAACGGATGACACATCCACACCTCGTCCATGGCAGCACAGAAAACCACTTGGAAGATGGCCACTCCCACCAAGCTTCCTGGCTTTGGTGCTTAAAATCTGCATCTCATACGTGAGATTACACTCCTCTGAACATCAGACATTGCGACTGTCATTTCATCCAAAAAGGCTTTAGGAAATGACACGTGGCCCAGACGCCAGAGGATGCCGGCTGTCTTACTCTAGCCTAATTCCTTCGTGCCTGTATGGAGGCTTCACAGATACAGCCCGGTCACATTAATGACCGTATGAGAAGCTCAGGGCATAGACGAACTCAGTGCTGAAGTTTTCCACGTTTATCACTCTTTTGTTTTATCGAGAAGACAGCTGAGAAAAGCTGGGGCAGGTCATCTCCTCGAGTGTAATGACTCCAACCACTTCTCTTCACCCCAGGTCACCCCTGTCACATGCTTTTGAGAAACCAAAGCAATTCTGTTCTCTTCACTCTGGGTTCCAAGTACCAAATTCCTCCGTTTTATCAATTAGATTATCAAGCAGCCATTTGTAATCTGGAATGCAATCTGATACAAAATTGAAAGTTAATATAGGTTGCTGTAATAGTTCCTATTTACGTTATACACAAGGCATGAATGAAAACTAATCTGTTCATAGGACCAGTTTTGTAAACAATCCAATTATTCAAGCAATGCTTGTCTTCAGTCAGATGCAAATTTGCTCATAAAAGATTTTCCAGTAGGAATTTTTAAATCCATGGTCTGTATTTCCTGAGCCTGTCTCTGCACCTCCCTGAGTGCACAGCAGGACTTCCCAGGGCATCCCATCAGCAGGCCCACTGAACAGAGTAAGCCCGCAGCCCCCAGCCCAGGAATCAAGTCCGAGCCCCAGCAGCCGTTCGTCCAGCCGGGGCTTCCTCACCCAGCACAGCACCCAGAGGTCTTCCAGGTTTAATGCCACGTGTGTGGAAAGTAGAGTGCTGGAAGGAGCACAGTGGACATTCCACAAATGCAAATTCCCTCCTGGAACAGCCCAGCAACCCTCTGTACCTTCCTCAAAGTACCCACACCAGGCAGGCGTAGAGAGTCTAATGGGGTGCCTAGGAATCAGCATTTAACATGATTCTGATGAATACAAAAGTTAGAGAGGTCGGTCAGCGAGAGGCTGCCGTGGCCTCCACACATCTGCAGGCTCTGAAGAGACACAGATTCAGGTAACAGGCCAGACAGGACAAGGATGGGGAGGTGGAGGGCAAATTCCATGGACCACCAACCACCCCACCATCCCCACTGAGACTCTGTGATTTAAGGAGAGACAAAGCCAGGGAGAAAAGATGCCCGCACCACGCGAGGGACTGAGATTTCACCTGAAGTGCGCAGCATGTGTCTGAGGGCCAAGGTTGGGCAAGCCGAGAGCACAGAACGGGGTTCACAGGCCCAGAGGTGGCCCCCAGACCCCGCGCAGATCTCCCAAACACTGCCTGTGTCTCCTGCCTGGTTTATTTCCTGCCCCTCTTCTACTGTGTTGGTTTCTCAGCTGCCCCTGAAACGCACGACCTCTGCCCCCCCCACCACACCCCCCTCTCTACAAGTTTGGTGGACTGAAAACAGCAGGGGTGGGTTAAGAGCTGGGCTCTGGGGCCAACGTCCTGCCTGAGACATTAGTTCCACCCCACCCAGCTGTGATGTGAGCCCCTGAGAGTTCTCAAATGTGAGATGGGAAGGTAACTGAATCCACGTCCCAGAGCGGCTGTGGAGACTGAGATCACATGCGGCCACACCTCGGCATCCAGCACACGTGGGACCCCAGCTGTGTTGCCCCTGATGGGAATCCCTCTATGCCCCCTCTGCCACCAGAGCGAACTCCCAGCAGTAGCTGTGGAGGGTACGTCCTCTATTCCCACTCCACTCACCTCCCATCGCTCCACTCAGTGACCTGCCACGCAGCGGCCACCAGCAAATCTGGCCCCATTGGATAACCGGCCACCACCCCTCCCCCACACTTTGGGGCGTCTTCCACTTGCGGTTGCGAAGGGGGCCCAGAAACCGCCCTCAAGGGCGCTCACCTGTTCCTTATTGCACGTAATTACCTGCCACGCAGGACCACCAGCAAACCCGGCTCCACCATCCAGGCTCTGGTGGATAACCGAACCCCACCCCATCCCCCACCTTGGGGCGTCTACCACTTGCGGTTGCGAAGGGCGCTCGCCTGTTCCTTATTGCACGTAATGACCTGCCACGCAGGACCCCAGCAAACCTGGCTCCACCATCCAGGTTCTGGTGGGTAACTGCCCCCCCTCCCCCGCTTCTTCCTGGGGTGTCTGGGAGGCTCAGAAACTGCCCTCCAAGGGCACTCATCTGTTCCTTATTGCACTAATACCTCGTTTACAGAAATCCACTTTGACTTCCAGCACTGCAGGTGTGACAATTTAGGAATCCTGCTTGCTTGCAAGCTCCAAGAACTTGAGGTCACGTCCACCACACCAGCATCCCAGAGACCCAGCACTGTCCCATTCTGTGTTTAAAATTCCAAAATACGCTTTCAAAATGCTATTGGCATTTGGTTTGTGCATAAAATGCTAAAAACCTTCAAGTGAAACAAGTATCTTCAATAGTTTGATTCAATCCTAACATGTGAGTTACACATCTGCCAAGTTGTAAAACCTCATGCATTTATAACACTTTATGTATGGTCAAATAGTTCATTAATGTAAATTACAAGAATCTCTAAGAAACAGGTTTTTTTCTGGCATTAGATGACCAAAGGAAAACTGGGTTCTGGCTGGCTTGCGGGCCTGTAGAGGCAGCCATATCTGCTGACACAACCAAGCTCCTTCCCACTGACGTGGCCTCATCCCAGGCCCCTCACCCGCATCCCCGCAGGCCCCTGGAGGAGCAAGCTGACCTGCCTACATTTCTCAAATGCACAGCTGTTGCTCATGCTGCAGATGGAACTCAAGGCACGAGCAGGCCACCACGCTAAAAATACCACGCAGCGTCCACGCCAGGTGACGGTGGTTTTCACTCCATCCCAAAGCCCCATGTATGAGTTTACAGCCGTGACTACTAAATGGAATTTTAGACCCTCAAGACATACTTTGTTTGCTTTCATGCAACAAAGTTAAAAGACTGTCACTCAGATATAGGCTCTGAAACTGTGGAATAATTATTTGGGAACAGAGCTTCTGCCAGATCAGGATAAGTACTTGCGACAACACCCCATGACCTTGATCCACACAAACCCATTCAGACCAGAGGCCTCCCGCACTTCTCTGGAATTTCTGTGGATTTCTGTAAACGAGGTATTAGTGCAATAGGAACAGATGAGTGCCCTTGGAGGGCAGTTTGAGCCTCCCAGCCACACGGCCACATTCAGGCTGAAGCCGCCCCACCTGCAGAAACACTGTCCCTTGCCGAGGTGTGCCTGGCTTCTCCCTTTTTCCAGAACTCAACAAAACCTGAAAGGACAGGTCTGTGTAGAAAAACAAACTACTTGCGATTCCTCTTCCCAGTTCAGGCTGCAGGAAGCTCATTTCAGCCCTCACCCTGTTCTGACTGTGGCTTGGTTGCCATAAGAAATAAAGTCAGAATTCTAGTCCCTGTCTCCTGGGCGGTGTGGCAGGCATACATACCTTCAGTTATATGAGGAAAGGCGTGGCGAGCCCCCTTCCTTCACTAAAACTGCACAGTTCCCCGAAACCTGATGTCATCCCCCTCACACCACTGTGAACACCGGGACAGAGCACATTTCAATGCGTGCACATTTGTGGGCTAGTTTTCTATTTCTCCACTAAATCACCCCAAATTTAGCACCCTAAACACTGACTTATTTTCTCACATTTCTGGAAGCTGGAGTCCAAAACAGGTCCCACCAGCTAACGTTGAGGTGTCGGCAGGGCTGGCTCTGGGGAAGCGACCGTCTCCTTTCCTCCCACAGCCTCTAGAGGCTTCCGCATCCCCTGGTCCATAGGGCACCCACTGTCTTCAGGACCCACAGGGGCCCTGGCAGAAATATCAGGAACCCGGTCTCCAGTGCTAAGGCCAAGCCTCCCCCACCCTCCCAGCTCCTCACGCACGCCCGTGCAAGCTAATATAGATTCCACTTTAACTAGTGTCACCTGTGTAAGTGCCCAGCTGTGAAATGGTTAGTCTTGCCCACACAGACCCCGGGAATAAACTCACAGGCCATGGACCACTCCACAAGCAATGAGTGACCACCTGCTCGGGGACCTCCATGGCCCAACAGAGCCCTCCAGTGCCTCCCTATGGGCTCAGGAACCAGCAGCCGGGGTCTGCAGCGCCAGAGGGCCCTGGATAAAAAAGACAGCTCCCATATCAGGAGGCACCCGCCCACGGTCGGGTTCCCGGTACTTTAAATAGCCCAGGTGGACAAGCCGCGCCGCGTGCAACTCCATCACCAGAATAACGACTGCACGTGGCGAGTGCATGGGTGGCCACCCCTCAGCCCAGCTGGCCGCACTAAGCACATCACCGCCGTGACACCCAATCAGACTCAGCTGCTGGCACAGTCCAGGCATCGGCCCCCCAAGAACATTCTGGATCACAATTCACAGTAGTGATTGCAATCAGGGCCACACGTGGCTGAATGTATTTACAAGAGGACGCCGCAGCCAATCTGGCTGGACTGAGAGCATTTCCCACTGTACATTCTTACAACATCATTTTATTTGCACTTTATTAAATTTTTATGGGTTTTTTCTGCCTATCTACTTTATGGGAGTGTTTCTTGTTCTTATGACTGCAGTAATACTGCGAGCTACAACTATCAATGTGTAAAATTAAACATTTCACAAGCAAGCAGCCAGAGGTACCTAACCTGGAGGCCTCTTTTCTTCTCTGAGCCAAACCTACATTGGACTCAAAGAAAACGGCACACGGGCCGGGCGCGGTGGCTCACGCCTGTAATCCCAGCACTTTGGGAGGCCGAGGCGGGCGGATCACAAGGTCAGGAGATCGAGACCACGGTGAAACCCCGTCTCTACTAAAAATACAAAAAATTAGCTGGGCGCGGTTGTGGGCGCCTGTAGTCCCAGCTACTCGGGAGGCTGAGGCAGGAGAATGGTGTGAACCCGGGAGGCGGAGCTTGCAGTGAGCCGAGATCACGCCACTGCACTCCAGCCTGGGCGACAGAGCGAGACTCCGTCTCAAAAAAAAAAAAAAAAAACGGCACACGGAGAGCGGCTGGATCTCCAGTGCCCATTCCTAGGGGGCCTCCTGGGGAGCAGATATGGAGGAAGAAGCCCTGGGCTACTGCACTGTCCTACTAAAGAAAAGTGCATTTGGGTAAACGTAAGCACCAGACTTAAGAGATTAAGCAAACCATGAAAAGAAACCACTAACCACAGCTTCTCCAAAACAGAACTAAACTCCCTTTAGTTTGAATTGGAAAAGCAGAAGTGATGATCAGGATACAAAAAAAAAATGACAAAGTATGTGAACACAGGAGAATAAACAAGGGCCACTGTCTCTTCCTGTGTCAGTGGGAGCCTTGCATCGAAGCTGGATTTAGAAGGTTGTTACTTTGGACTGAAAGTTATCCCCAACCCTAGTTAGTAAGCAAGTGGAGCAGAACGCTTCAATTATTTCAAGGTTTAGTGGTAAAGCTCTGCAACCCTCAAAACCATTTTAATCGGTGTGAATTTTAAAGTGACTCAATCTGTTGGCTGGAGTATCTAATGGCTTAACCACGGGATCATGTTGGAAAATTATTCCAATTGCTTTTGTTTTCCTACTGAAGATGGATTTGAACATTCTCGCAGTTTGCAGTTGGCTGGTTCTGATGTTTGGTCCTGAGGAGGCCCAAGTACCCAGAGAGGAAGAATCTGAAACCTCAAGACACTCGAGTGCTGTCTGGGGAGATGGAGACCCCAACCCCAGGGCCACTGATGGACTCAGCATGGGTGCAGGGCCGCCTGACGCAAGGGCCACATATTTGCCGCTTACAAAACAACATAAGCACACACCCTCAGGTGTGCACACATGCTCTGTGCACGCTCACGTCTGTCCATGCCAATACCAGCACACACCCCCAGGTGTGCACACATGTTCTGTACATGCTCACGTCTGTCCGTGCCAACAACAGCACACACAACCCCCGGGTGTGCACACACGCTCTGTACACATCTGTCCCCGCCAACACCAGCACACACCCCCAGGGGTGCACACACGCTCTGTACATGCTCACATCTGTCCATGCCAACAACAGCACACACCCCCGAGGGGTGCACACACGCTCTGTACACATCTGTCCCCACCAACACCAGCACACACCCCCAGGGGTGCACACACGCTCTGCACATACTCATGTCTGTCCCTGCAGCCTGAGTCAAACAGTCACAGAGAGGCAGAAGAGGAGGAGGAAGGACGCGATGGGCACTGAGGTCCTGGGCCGGTTCCCCTCCCTACCTCAGGAGAGACGCCTCATGTGATCCTGCCGTCACCCACCCTTCCGCCTCCATCCTCTGTCCTCCCACATGGATCGGGAGGACGCCCACTGCACAGAGCTGTGATGAGCATGAACAGAAGATGGCAGGAGCTCATGCCAAGGTGCTGAGCACAGGGTCTATAGAGTGCTTCTTTCTGCTGTGGCTGACATCCTCAAACAAGAGGCTGACATGGCTTCCAGAGAGAAAGTCACTCGCTGAGAAACTGAAACGTGTGACCTAGGAGCCTGTGAAGGTCTAAGAACAAACCAACAAACCAAACAGTTTTGTTTGTTTTTCAAACACCATAGCCTGTTTTTTTCTTTCTTTCTTTTTTTTTTTTTTTTTTTTAATGCTCTACCTTGGGTATCATTTAGTTTAATTTCAAAGTAAGTCCAATAAATACACAAAATCACAGGACTGAGCATGGAGCATTGTTTCACTTCATGTCCTCCAGCCTTTAGGACACATTAAGGAAAGACATGATTCCAGGATTCCCATTAGAAAGACTGCCCTGAGGCACCTGCTGGGACAGGCAAATTGCAGCTGTTGATGCTGCCCCCAAGCTGCTTGGATGAAGAAGAAGATTCCGGAGGTCTCTTCTCTTCTGTCCCTCACCCAGAAGAGAAGGTAAGGGGAGAAAGGTGAGAGAAGACAGGAAGAAGGAGGAGGGAGGGAGGGAGAGAGGAGGGGAGAGGTAGGGAGATGGGGGGCGCAGGGGGAGAGAGGAGGGGGAGGGAGGGAGAGGGGAGGGGGGAGGGAGGAAGAGAGGAAGGGAGAGGGAGGGAGGAGGGGCATGTTCCATCCACCAAGACAGCTGCACTGCAGAGAGAATGGAGGGTGTGTTGCCTCTCAGGACAGCAAGTTCATGCTGTTTATAACTGTTAGCATAAACAGTGACCAGCTGAGGACAGACTTGGCTTCCATGGAATTCACAGATTCCAGTCATTAAAAATCCCTTCTGAGTTTTCATCTGGAAAACTTTGCAAATGTATTTAGGGACAAGAGGCAGAAGATGAAGCCAACACAATTGGGCTCAAACCGCCGTCCTTTTCCTTCTCTCTGCATCCAGGACCCGCCCTGAGCCCCTGAGTGTGAGGACCCGGAGCTGCCCAGCCCAAGGGCGCGGCCCCTGACCAGAGGAGGGAGCTGCACAGGGGGGACCCCAGCACGTGGATGGCAGGATCTGTGCTATCTCAGTCCCAGGGTCCCAAGCAGAGAAGGTCTGGGGTTCCCAGCTGAAGCTTTGCTGTCTCCTCTGTCACCAAAGTCCAGAAGGACTGAGTGGGACCAACGCCGGACCTGCCGGTTCCTCAGTGGCTGCCAATGTGGCCCTCAGGTTGCGGGTGAGACCCTCTAGGGGAGCCCAGACAGCAGCGAGAATCACAGGCAGGAGTGCTCCAGGGGCCCCAAAACACAAGTGCAGCCTGAGGAAGGCAGTGCCCGCTCACATCCCCGTCCAGGCTTGTGTGCCACACTCGAGAGGCACACGGCACCAGAATATGGTGCTTTAAGTGGCTTTGTGGGGTGTAGGAACACAAAGTGGGGCCTCGAGTGGCTCAGAAGTCACTCCCACCAGCCCGCGGGGACCCGGGCGGCCCCTCTGGACGTGGCTGGCGTCTCTCCAGGGCAGGCTCCAAAGTCCCGCGGAGGAGGTGAGCGTAGGTCTTGCTCTGACCTGAGGAAGGCCCCTGACAAGTATCCTGAACATGCAGCCACACAGCTGACTGACTCATCTGAAGGGACCTGCTGAGCCATGAGCTAGGGATGGCTGGAGAGAACTCGACTAACACACGATCCCTGCCCAGGCGCCCACGTGGGGCTCCCACGAGAAAACTACGGAAGCTGTGAAGACGGAGGTGTGCATGGGGCTGGGAGAACCCAGGGAGGAACCGCAATGGGGACAGGGAGGGACAGAGGGCTGGGCCCCACAAGCAAACGAGGGAGGCCCTCAGTGCCATGAAGACCCCCTGCACCCACCGCTGCAGGCCTGGCTGGCAGCACGACCTTGCCTGCGGGGGCCCAGGAGCACGTGTGTTTGGCAGGAGCTGCCCTCCTGGAGCCGCACTATGGGTACCATCATTTTACAGGCAGGTACCTGATATCAATGATGACAATCAACCATGCCACCCTGAATTACAGCCATGTCCTCAGCGGGTCACTATTTACGCTGACAATTACAAAGAGCTTGAACTCGCTGTTCCAAGAGGCAACAAGCCCTTCATTATCACGGCAGCAAGCCTCTGTGCGGCCCTCCGCCTCCGCCGCTTCCCGTCGGGGCAACCTGAAGTCCCATGACGGTGACTCAGAGCCAGCCCAGTAGCTTCAGTGCAGGAAAAATCACAAAATCTCAAACACATCCTAAACATGGGCAGCTGGTAGGAGCTGATTCCTAAATTAAACCTGTTCGGAGGCTTTCTGGGCTAGCACAGCTCTGATCACAGGCTTGCGCTTTCTGCTCCCTGTGAAGGGCTGGGCTCTGCCATTCTGCAGGCTCCGCTAGGTGGAGTCCGCCCTGTGGCCTCGGTGGCCTGTGCCAGACAGTGTGACCGTCGCCCGCAGTGAACACTCGGCACAGCAGAGCAGGCTTGGGGAAGAACAGAAAGTGACCTCTAAGCCTGCAGAAGACGCTAAGCCACGCATGGCCTCACGCGCACTGTGTGTCAACCACGGCCTAAGCAGGAAACAGTTCTTAATAGTTCCAGTAAATGCAAAGGCCGCCCTGGAAAACTGCGCGAACCTTTCTGACTACTCACAGGTGGAGAGCCACTGCCTGACACACAAAGGTAAAGAATTAACCTGAAACTGCATATTATAAAACTTATTTTGAAATGATGGTACTTAATTTAAAAGACTCCCAAAGAATACTGCATTAGAAAGTGACAGAGTGAAACTGTGAGGCTGACCACAGGAGTCCCTGGAAATTTCACCAAATGTTGTGTCAAAACTGGGAAACAGAAGAACCGCACCTGACGAAACATTCGATTAATCACTCGAGTCCTCCCCACATACGAAGCTATGTTAAAAAGTGTTCCCAGAAGGTAAAGTGAGCAGGAGGGCTGTGAACACATAAAGAAAGAGCCACTTCATCCACGGACCACAACAAAAGAAACGCTAACGAGTGCCGACGACACGCTGGAGTCCAGGACTCCGGGCGCAGCTGTGAAGGTGACACTCAGGGTCCCACTGTCCAGATGGGAAGCCAGGGTGGAAACACCAGGGAGCCTGTCTCAGGGTGCGGAGCCAGTGAACGGTGGTTCATACTGGGCCAATCCCAGCTGCCAGGCTTTGGGGCTCCTGGGAACAGAATCCTGTTGACTTCACTCTGGGGTGCGAGAGGTGGCAGCATCCCCCAAAGGCACCTGGAGAAGTGGTGTTACCCTCCATCCCCTGTCCCCTGCGCTACCCTCCGTCACCTGTCCCCAGGTTGCTCACCATCCTCCTCACCTCCAGGCCCCTCTTCCTGTCCTCCCTCATTTTCCTGTTCACCCAGAGCACGTCACATGACTCTTCCCTTTTCAAGAGGCTCAGCTGCACCCAGAGGCATTCCAGCCTATTCGGGATGGGACACACACCCTGAGGAAATGCCAGCACAGGGCCAGAAGGGCCTGAGACCCTCTCACTGTTGCCCAGGAAGGATGAAACAGCCCACGGTCATGCTGCTTGTCAGGCAGGATGAAAACTTCTGTTTCCAAAATGTTCTTTTCACTAGAACTGTTCAGACCATTCGTGAACCAATCAGTTAAATACCAACAAGGGCTATTCCCACTTATTCTCTGGCTACAGTTTTCCACCCATCAGCAACCACACTCCTAGGACTTATCCCTAACGAAGTATCAGCTCCTTTTACCTTTTAGGAAAACCTCTTTCTCTCCAGCTTTGTCTTCCTTCCACAAAAGGTGCCTCTGACTGCCTCACTCGCCGTACCAGCATTTCACTTGGCTACAGAGGAAAATCTGCATGGGGCTCAGAGGTGGGTGGTCCCCGCATGGGCAGCAGCTCTGTGACATCCTCTGAGGAGCCTGGCCCAGGCCTGCCCCACAGGCCAAGACTCTGGCTTCTGGCACTTGGGTCCCCAAAGCTGCTTTCCCTCCAGGCATCATGCCCCAGGCAAGACGGCCGGACAAGGGCTCAGGGCTGCTGTGGGTCAAGAAAGCCTCCCGACACCTCCCACTCCAGGAACCCCCATCAGCATCCCAGCATCTGGACCTGTGTCACCAGCCGCTTCGCCGTACAAGAGAATTGGATTTTCAGCTGGGTGTGCTGCTTCCCTAAACAAAGTAGGGTGTTGTTACTGAGGAAAAAGGAAAAAGCTGGCATCTTCTTGGCAACCCCGTGACATCCAGCCACCGGTTTTCACCACCCCAGAGATGTCCACCCAGGGCAGATAGTGTCTTCAACCAAGCGTCACTGACCCAGAAGTGCAGTAATTAGTACACTTTCACCAGAGTCACCCACTCCTTCACCTTTACACCCAAGAAAAACATGTTTGCCAGGCAAATTAGATGTCTGGGAGGTGTAAGGAAACCCCAAGCCTGCTTTAAGCCTCAGACTTTTGAGACAGTTGAGGGCCGTGCACACAAGAGCAAGGCTGCACCCGAAAGCTCTGCTCCTGCCGGACGTCATGGAAAGACTGCACGGCTCAGCCACATGGACCCTTCCAGGACTTCACCAGAGGGACCTCCGTGGCACACACAACGACATGCACTTTGTTCAGCCTCGAACAGACCACGCCCTCGTTCCAGGGTCGGTGATCCACCTCCTGCCATCACCTCACCGAGGGTCTGCGTCTGCCTCTGTCATAACTTTGCTGTTTTACCCGGGTACTAAAATGCAACATCGGAATGTTTAAAGGTCTTTAAGTACCAACATTCTGGGTGCAGTTCTTGGCACTTTAATGTGGTCACTCGATGCAGGCCTCACAATTCTGAGGTAGCTCATACCTTTCCTACCTAACCAAGGAAGAAACAGAGGCATGGAAGGTCTAGCTCCAAAGGAGCAGGATAGTATTCAAACCAGTGATCTTCGTCACATGCTGACCTACCTCTCAGGCTGAGATAAGGTTAAAAATTAACTAGGTAGAACAGTGTTCCATAAATCAGCTGGAAATGGTCCTTGTGGATGGGCCTGTGGTTATTCCCTGAAGAACAAGACCATTCGCCCAAAAATCCACCTGTGTCACACTCAAATGTTTACATATCCAATTATTTTTAAAATACTCCAATCAAGCATGTTTACAGCCATTTAGAGCCATATAGATTGTCTGCTTTGCTGACAATCAACCCAAGACCTCTGTCAGCAAAGGACACGGTGCCAGGTCCAGAGAAGGTGGGACAGAGACACAAACAGGAACCGCTCCGTCCCTGGGAGCCTCGCTCTGATGGGCCCGCGAGGACATGTCACAGACCACGGGGCACAGGCAGACGGCAGGCCAGGAGAAGGGGCTGCGCTGCCGGGAGGCAGTGCTTTGAGCTCTAATGGATGGAACCTGCTAACCAGCGAAGGTGGAGAGAGGGCGCCCGTCTGAGAGGATGAAGAGGCAGCAAAGCACAGCTGGCCTCGGGGAACCGGAAGCCACAGAGATATCAGGCTGGGTGCTGCTATCTGCCGGCCACTGGCTGGGGGACTGTACTGGGCCTGGAGGGACATCCCTGACACTCTCCACCGGATGCCAGGGGCACCCCCAGCCCCAGGTGAGAACCACGGATCCCATGGTGAATGAGGCCAGCCTGTGGGAAGTGGGGCTGGGACAGCTCTGCACAGCTTAATACGAAAGTTGGGTTCTATTTTGTAGGGCTTTGGTGATGCCAATGGCTGGTCAGTGCTGTCCGTCAGGAAGTGATTTGATGACAGATTAGAGAAGGGGCTGCCAAGGCCAGCGGGGCACTCGCTGCCTGGGTCCAAGGAAAAGGAAATGAAGGCTGGCGATGTGACAGTGTCGGGGAGCACAGAGGGAAGGAACTGGTGGAGACACAGGGCTGGCCCTGCCCAGGGCTACGAGCAGGTACCCGGGGGTCGTCCTATTAATTCTTCTCACGGCACCAAGAGGCAGCTGTGAGGATCCCTCTCCTGAGGACAGAACTGCTCCAGAACCACACAGCGAGGATCCACAGAACCAAGATCCAGGCCAGCTCCACAGCCGGCGATCTTGACCCCTCACCCGTGGTCCTTAGACAGGGATCAGAGCCCCCTGGACACACAGACGCTCCCAGGAACTGCAGGAAGGGGAAGCAGAAGCCCCGGACCAGAGGCAGGACCCAGGGATTCTGCCCTCCAGGTCACATGGGGACCAGCCACTGCACAGGTGGACACACGGTGCTTTAACTCGCGCTGGGGGAAGGAGCCCTCGCTCTCAGGGAGGAGACCGCAGCTCGATCGGGCCGGCCTCCCTGCTGGGCACAGCCTGAGCCACAGGACCAAGGCCAGAGAGGATTACCAAGGTTCACCTGGCCCAGCTTCCGGCAGCCCCCAACTAGGCCACTACCCTCACCTGAACAGCCCGGTCCATCACCAAGCCCCACCCTCTTCTGCCAGCCCTGCCCCCACAAGGCCCCGCCTCTCGCATGCAAGCCCCGCCCCCAAGGCCTAGCTTGCCTGCAGCCCCGCCCCACTGGCTCCACCCCATCTCCTGCAAGCCCCATCCTCAAGGCCCAGCTCACCTGCATCCCCACCTACTAGGCTTCACTCCTCACCTGCAAAGAGCCACCCCTCACTAAGCTCCTCCCATCACTTGCACAGCCCCGCCCAACATAGCACGCCCTTCTAGAAACCCTAGACACACTAGGGTTTCTGCCGCCAAACCTGATGATTCTCTGAGTGTGAGCACGAAGACTCAGTGTCCTGATCTGTTCAGTCAGGTTTTGCCATCAAATAGTTTGCTCTAAACTTCTGCAGAATCTTTCAGTTTTCTGAGCCATTTGGGTTTCAAAATTATAACGAAGAAATTGTGGACCTATACTTACTTGGGTTTATATTAAAATGGATTCATTTGTTTTTTTGTTTTGTTATTTGCTTAAACCTTTTCCATTTTTTTTTTTTTTTTTTTTTTTTTAGTATAGTAACTAAAAATGACAACACTTCACATATTTGGCCAGCTGTTGGCTCTGTGCTATGCTTGATGTTGTAGCAAATGTAAAAGATAAACAGCTTACTGTCTAGAAAGACTGATGCGGCTGTGACTGGAGGCACATGGTGGATGCCATGCAGAGGGCCAAGGACAAGGGCGGGAGGAGGAGTGGGAGCTGCTGCTGCTGGGGGGAGAGAGAAGAGCTGGAGAGGGTGGTGTGAGAAAGCAGCTGCCTCTGGGCAGGGCTCCAGCAAGGGAGCCAGGGAAGTGACTAGGGGGTTCCAGGCAATGTCCAGGCATGGGTGTCCTGACAACAGACTTAGTGCCTTTGTGAATCTTGCAAAGGCCGGGCAGACACCTGGGTTTATAGTACTGGCTACTATTAATAAGGGCCTCACCCAGAGTGGTAGATTCTTCTCCTTTATTTTTCAAATTCTATAGAAATGTACTTATTTTTGAGACTGGGACTCACCCTGTCACCCAGGCTGGAGTGCGGTGGCATGATCTTGGCTCACTGCACCCTCAAACTCCTGGGCTCAAGCGATCCTCTCACCTCAGTCTCCCAAGTAACTGGGACAAGGTGCCACCACGCCTGGCTCATTTTGTGTGTGTGTGTGTGTGTAGGTGTAGGTGTAGGTGTAGGTGGAAACTTTGTTGTCTAGGCTGGTCTCATCTCCTGAGTTCAAGTAATCCTATTGTCTTGTGTATTAGTCTAATCTCACACTGCTATGAAGAAATAGCCAAGACTGGGTAATTTATAATGAATGAGCTAAAAAGTAAGGAAGTTTAATTGACTCACAGTTCTGCATGGCTGGGGAGGTCTCAGGAAACTTGCAATCATGGTGGAAGGCACCTCTTCACAGGGTGGTGTGGAAGAGAATGACAAGTGAAGGGAGAAGCCCCTTATAAAACCATCAGATCTCATGAGAACATACTCACTGTCATGAGAATAACATGGGGGAACCGCTCTCATGATTCGGTTACCTCCTACCAGGTCCCTCCTACAACATGTGGAGATTATGGGAACTACAATTCAAGATGAGATTTGGGTGGGGATGTGGCCAAACCATATCACCTTGCCCTTCCAAAGTGCTGGGATTAAAGGTGTGAGCCACTGTGTCCAGCCATAGAAACTTATGATAAGTCACGTTTCTTGTTTGAGAAATAGCTACCATGAATGCTATTATTAAAGCTATATATTATTAGAAAGCAGACATCTCACTGTATCTGCTGATTTTAAATGCATTGATCATCTGATACAAAGTACGGTAAGCTTGGAAACAAGTAATTTAACAGCGGTAGATAATGCAGGTCGTAGTGGGCCGCTTTATGCATGACTGTTGGATGGCAGGCTCCCTAGATTGGGCTGAGGAGACCCGAGGTCTCACCTCTGCCAGTGACTTGCTGTGTGTGCTTGGCCAGGTGACTCATGGCACCTGGACGGAGGGAGTGGCAAGTGGTGTGGTGATCACAGGGACGTGGTATGTGATTGCGGGAGAGGGCTGGGCCGGCTGGCCTGACTGGAAGAGAAGACAGTTTCTTTCATACCAAAGAGTATGGACACTTACCAGGAGGCTTGCCTAAGGTAGGAGAAGATCTTCCACCCTGCCCCAGGAGTGGGGAGTCTCATCTTTTTGGGGGGCATTTCTATCCTCCCAGCCCCTCCAGCTGTTCTGGAAGCCCCAGCTTAGTGCTTACAGCTACCACCGAGAATCCATCCCAAACTAGGAGAAGCAAAGACTGATCCTGGACCCTCTCCCCGCTGTCGCCGGCTAGCCCACTCCAGCATTGCCCGTCCTGCAGGCCCGTGCTTCGCACTACAGGAGATTATATGCACAGAAACAGGAGGCACACAGCCGATGTTGGAATGGGTGCTGTGTTACTGAGGTGCAGTACACAAAAGCAGGAGGCACTCAGCAGGTGTTGTAAAGGGTGCTGTGTTACTTAGGTGCAGCACAGTACCGTGGGAAGGGCAGACACCAGGGCGAATCCTGGCTCTGATTCGGGCAGCTTGTTTCATCACCCTGAGCCTCAGTTGTTTCATCTGTAAATGAGGATGAGAATACCTCCGTCACAGGATTCTATGTGACATGATTAGAAAATGCCTAGCCAAAAAAGAATAAAAAATTAAAAAATAAAAAAATGGAAAATACCTAGCCAGTAATAAGCACTCAAAAATATACATATATATACACACATTCTCATTTGCCTTCTTTAGGTCTTTCTTTCCTTGTTTGTAGGATAAGGGACTTGGACAGGATGGTTCTGTTCTCTCCAGCTCTGAAATACTGGCTTCCCGGCATCATCTAATTTCAGGCAGAAAATCCAGTTTTCTCAGTGTGTCGAAGATCACCATTTCACAGGCTATTTCGTCTACGTTTAACTGCTCGTGTTTTTCTGGTTAACTCAGGTGACATCTGTTCCCGAGCCGTTCCTGATGGCCATGAAGCTCAGCCACGATGACACAAGAGCCAGGTATTTACACCTGGCCAGAGAAGACAGGAATAATCTGTTCAGGTATGTCGTGCATTTTAAGAACATGGTTTTGAAAGTTTTATTTAAATCAAGGATGTCCAATCTTTTGGCTTCCCTGTGCCACATTAGGAGAACAACTGTCTTAGGCCACACACTAAATACACTAACACTAAGGACAGTTGATGAGCTAAAAAAAAAATAAATAAATAGAGGACATCAATGTTTTAAGAAAGTGTAGGGATTGTGTTGGGATGCATTCCAAGCCATCCTGAGCATGCGGACTGCAGGCTGTGGGTTAGACTAGCTTGGTTTAAAGCACTGACTGTATGTTACGTGGTTTAAATATCATCTCACTAGTATTTTTATTGACAGAGCATCTTGAAAAATAAGGAAAAGCTTACACGGACTTACAATCTCATCAAAATACAATGTTATAGTCTGAATCAATGATTTACATTAGAGTTGGGAAACCCTGTGTTGGAGGATTGTGGTGTCAGAATGATAACTTCTAGTAGCCTGAGGTGATGATGCATCTGGGAACTGTGTCCGCAGCACTAAGATGAACGTTTTGTATTCTAGTCATTCTCCTTCCCTAGCGTTCTGTTCCTCCCCATTCCTGGCCTTCTGTTCCTTATTCGTCCCCCTTCCCTGGCGTGCCGTTCCTTCTTCCCTAGCGTGCAGTTCAGCACCACTCCCATGGACAGCACCGGTGTTCCTCACATTCTTGAGCATACCGTCCTTTGTGGGTCTCGGAAATATCCGTGCAGAGACCCTTTCTTCAAAATGTTGAACCGGCCCCTCTCCACGTTCATGAACGCCTTCACAGGTAAGACCAGCATCCTGAACGGAAAACCGTGTTTGCGTTTGCCAGGCGCACCCACTGGAATTCAGTTAGTTTCTGAGAAGGGATGACAGGAGTGGGCAATTCATGTTCTAGAAAAAGTTTTACCTCTCTCTACTTGAAGGACGTTAGAAATTTCATTCTTCAGGAAAGCCACATGGTAGCGAGATTATAAAAACTGGCATTTGAATAAAACGTACGTGAACTTTTCCTAGAAAGGTTCAAAACAATTTTCTCTTGGGGATATCATTACAATGCCAGGCCTCCAGAGTTACCACTAACATTGATGTTTGACTTTTAGTAAGACTGACGCTAGTGGATAGGGTGACGATGAACAGTGCACTCTGTGAAGGAGTGACATCGAAGAGCAAGTTAAATCCACGCTCTTACAGAATGAGGTCATCTTTGTAGACGTGTGAAAGTCTCTGGAGACACTTGAGAGAGTTTAGATGTTCGCTGAAGAAAGCCCTGGTGCCCGTCCAGTGCAGATCCTGAGACGGGATGGGAAAGCCGGCACTCAGGGTGATGAGCTGGGACAGCTGCTGAGGTCGGAGGCCAGAGCATGGAGCCACTGCCCCATCTCAAGAATAGCTACAATTTACTGTCCTAGTACAAAGGGGAAATGAGGCTTGAGATTCAATAATTTTAGTAGAAATCTGTTAAATTTTACAATTTCACTTTTCCTTTGTACCCAGCTAGTGATTATACTCTGGATCCATTTTCCACACAAAATCCCAAGGATTTTCAGAATCTCCTCTCAGTGTATTTGGATGCCACCTTTTTCCCAGGTTTACGTGAGCTGGATTTCTGGTATGTCATGAGTGATTAACTAGTTGATACAGACTTTAGTATTTGAGTCACTGTCCGCTTATAATTATTTGTCCTCAGGCAGGAAGGATGGCGGCTGGAACATGAGAACTCCAGCGACCCCCAGATGCCCTTGGTCTTTAAAGGAGTCATCTTTAATGAGATGAAGGGAGGGTTTGTAAGTTTTCTTTTTTATGTTGTGTTCAGCTTACCTTACCCATGTACCGTATCATGATATGGACACATCTGAAAGATGGTTGCTTTTTCTTCAATATTCTCATTATAGGTGACATGTTCTTGGATTAGCTGGGGTCAGTGCTGTGAGCAGAAGCCAGGGGGTAGCAGGGCCAGGCTGCTGTTCTTCCCAGCAGGTCTCAGACCATGTCTGATGACCCCCGTGTATGATCTGCAGTAAGAGAAATGCTATTTTCATACCACTATCAACACATTGTCTTTTTCACTCATTCTTGCCCAAGTACATGGTGTACTTTCTAGAGGCTGCGTGGTGAGGTGTGTGACACACAGCAAGCTGGATACAGAGCAGATGGGGGAGTCCAGCTTCACCTCTGAGCCAGACACTACAGAGATTTGCAAAAAAGGCAACACAGCATCACTCTAAGTAGTCGGTTTTTTACTTTGTTATGAGAAGTATTTTTCAAACATATTTATATTAACATGTAATGATGGCTTACCTTAATGCATAAGTATTTTTAATACTTTAATTTTTTAATCAACTTTAATTTAGAATATAGAAAAATTATATAAACACACACAGGTACCTACACAGGCAAAAAAAAAGCCCACATAATCAAAAGCTGTTTGGGTCCTCATTAAAACCCATTTGTGCCTAGTGTTCCATTATTGGAATCCTAAGCTTCTGGGAGTTATTTATATCCTACAGCTCAAGGTCATTGCCAAAGTCTGATTTTTACAAAAAAACTTGCAACCTCAGGAATAAATGGGTTAATTTTTCAGAGTGTAAAGGAATCTTGAGACCATTTTGGATTAAGAGCTGCTGTCCTGGGCCAGTGTCTTCATGTCCCCTTGTGACTTTGACAACCTGCCTGTGCTGGTGTTCCTGAGGCTCATGGGTGGCCTGCTCTCTGATTTCCATAGCCCCCCTCAGCTGGTGAACTATTTCTTAGCTTTTCATTCTCAATTTGGTGGTCTTTTCTTCCAAGGAGTCTTCTTGAAACTCAAATTGGGGTGACTGCTTCTCCCCACTTCCCTCGTGGCTGGAAGGCAGACCTGATGATCCCTCCGATTTACAGCCCTCGGCTATGCGTTGTTGCAACACACATCAAAATGTCCATTGTTCTCAATCCTTGGGTCCTGTGCGTGGGTGATGAGTGATTGAATACAGTGTTAAACAATGCCTGCAGGGTTGTCTTTTGTTTGTTTGTTTACCATTAGAAGAGTTTTATTTGCAAAGTATTACAGGCATATGCACCAGAATATGATCAATTGGCCATATTGTAAGTAATGTAGCATGTGTGTATTATTTTATATGTACATATTCTTATTTATTTACTTCACATTTCAAGACAGACAATGAGAGGATATTCTCCCAGCACCTTCAAAACAGACTTCTTCCCCACCACATGTACTCAGTGGTCTCTGGGGGTGACCCAATGTGCATCCCGGAGCTTACGTGGGAGCAGCTGAAGCAATTTCATGCCACTCACGATCACCCAAGCAATGCTAGGTAATATTTTGTTGGAAAAGTTTGATGGTGGATTGTGAAAAGTTGACTTGTTTGTATTCTTACATTTTCATGACATGGCTTCTCTCACAGTTAGCGATGCTTAAGAAATATCTAAGTGTAGGTAAGATTCTTGGCCTAAGTTTGCCTATCTTACTTGGACATTAATTTTGGACATTTACAATGATAGCCTTCAGTGGGCTCAGCATGGTGGTTACAAACACGGTGTTTAGAGAAGCCCAGAGAAGGGTCCTGGCCCCCAGCTTCTTGCCTCACTTCCAGCTTTGTTGCATGGAGAGTGGGGGTGCATGGATGGTGCCCACCCCGACCCAGGGTGTGTGAAGCTTCGAGCCTGTCCTTGGCATGGAGAAGTGCTCTTCCGATAGTGGATGCAGTCACAGAACCTTAATTACATCCTCACTTTCTGATACATCGCTTGTTTCTTATGTCACTAATATAAGGTCATTATCATAATAATATAGTTATATGTTTTATATAAAATACTAATAATTTCCATATAAATGCTAATGTAAAAACGTATTTCCAAGATTATTTTACATAAAAAGAATTATGAAAACTTTCAAGCATACAGAAAAGTAGACTAGGATAATGAGCCCCTAAACACTTATCACATAATAGATATCCTTTTCCTTGTGAAGTTTTTGGAAGTAAATTATAAACGTCATCATTTACTCCTAAATATTTGAATTTATGACCCTAAAACATGAAGATTATTTCTTACATGAGCTAATGCCATTTTCAGTTTTAATAGAATAAAACATACTTTCTTAAAACTGCCTATTTCTTATTCCATATTCAAATTTTCTAGTTGGCCTCAAAGTGTTTGTGGCACAGGGTCCCACAGATCACAGCTGCTCAGCCCGGGTCTCTCCTGGGCCCCCTCTCAGACGCCAGAGGAGTGTGCAGGCCGGGTTTCCTCCGGGCGCTCTCACTTTCCAGGTGTCCTGGCTGCTCCTGTGTGGTGTTGGGTGCCATGTTCCTGTGTTTCCTGAGAACTGGAAGTTAGATCCAAAGACTTAGTTTGAGTCAGGCTGTGCCTTTTCAGGCAGAGTCCCTCGTGGGGAGTTCTGCATAGATGGCCACATTCTACCTTCGTGTGAGGCCTGCTTGCCTCCACTGGGGGTCTCACGCCAGCGGGGTGCATGCTGAGAGTCGGCCACTGTCTTGTGAAGATCTGCCTTCTCCCTTCAACCACGGAGCAGCTGGTGCACTTGAGTTTCTGGTGTCCTGTGATAATGAGTTCCTCATCAACCTATTAATGGTTTTCATATTCATTGAGGATTATTGCCTGAATCATTTATTAAAGTTTGTGAAGTTTTCAAATTCTGTAATTCTTCATTCGTTTGCTGGACTTCTTCAAAGAAGAGCTCCACATCAGCTGGGGCTGTCGGGTTATCTTGAAATATGGTTCTGTGGAAAAGGCAGGGGCGGCTGCTCTCCCTGGGAAGTCCAGTTTGAGGAGGAGTTAGGGTGGTGCGGGAGCTACCTCTAATGATGACAGAAGAGGCTGTCTTTTTTTTTTTTTTTTTTTAAAGACAGGGTCTGGTTCTGTCCCCAAGGCTGGAGTACAGTGGCATGGTCTTAGCTTATTGCAGCCTCAGCCTCCTGAGCCACCTCAGCCTCCTGAGTAGCTGGGACTACAGGTGTGCACTACCATGCCCAGCTAGTGCTTATATTTTTTTGTAGAGACAGAGTCTCACCATGGTGCCCAGGCTGGTCTCGATCTCCTGAGTTCAAACAATCTGCCCACCTTGACCTCCCAAAGTGCTGGGATTACAGGTGTAAGCCACTGCGCCCACCATGGGGAAGAGAGTTCTTTCTTTTCTTCTTCCCCCCCCCGCCCAGTCTTTTGTTTTGTTTTTTAGTACCCCGTGACCTCACAGAAATATTTCTGTATATGTACATATTTGAGACTATGTGATCAGATGGAATTTAGTTTTATGTCCACATTTGCCCCAGCTGTTCGCCCGTTTTGGTCTCACTTCTTTGGTTTCTACACCCCGACTCCCACCTCCCTAAAGCATGCACAGCAGGCCCTCCCTGCTCCAGAGGCTCAACTGTCTGTTTCCCAGGGAGCTCTGATTTCTGTGGCTAGTGGGGAAGGGCCTTTGGAGAGTAGCATCTGGACACTAGGGGTGGTGATTGCTTCTGGATTCTCTCAACCCCGAGAGTGTAAAGTTTGTTTCTAAATTCTAGAATGAGAAATTTCTGAAGGTTCTTTAAGATACCAGTTCCTCAAACCTTAACCATAGCTCAGGCAACACAGTAAAGAAAAAGATAAATTCTGTCATTGTAACCTTTTTCCTCTGGTTGAATAAATGTTATCTTTATTAACATGTATAACCTTGAACTTGTTGCCAAAAATGGAGTTTTGTGAAACTGTCAGTTGGATTACTCTATTACTGTACTAGGGTTATAAAGTATTTTAACAAATACCTCATTTGGTTTTTGTCACATCTCTAGATGAAGTTTAAAATGAAAGATCAATGTTTGGCTAGGTGTGGTGGCTCATGCTTGCAAATCCAAGCACGTTGGGAGACCAAGATGGGAGGATTGCTTGAGGCCAGGAGTTTGAGACCAGTATGGGTAACAGTGAGAACCCATCTGTAAAACTTAAAAATTAGCCCACTGGGCGTGGTAGCTCATGCCTGTAATTTCAACACTTTGAGAGGCCGAGGTGGGGAGATCACCTGAGATTAGGAGTTCAAGACCAGCTTAACCAACATGGTGAAACTCTATCTCTACTAAAAATACAAAAATTAGCCGGGCGTGGTGGCAGACGCCTGCAGTCCCAGCTTCTCAGGAGGCTGAGGCAGGAGAATGGCATGAACCCGGGAGGAGGAGCTGGCAGTGAGCGGAGATTGCACCACCCGCACTCCAGCCTGGGTGACACAGCGAGACACTCTCTCAAAAGAAAAAAAAAAAAAAGGCTGGACATGATACACAAGGTGACCCCAGGAGACTCCTGTGCAGAGTAAAAATGAACCGCAGCACTAAACTCAGTCCCTGAAGTCCCTGCGGGATTCTCCCCACCTCCCACCCCTGGGTCCACCTGCACCCTCCCAGAAAGAACAGTGACATCACCCCACAGCAGGAGATCACCAGCGGTGGCCACCGCACCCCAGGTAGCTGGGCCACCCCCAGGGTTTCACAGGTGGAGAGGGAGCCTGGGAACTTGCATTTCTAGCAATTTCCAGGTGACAGGGCACCACACTTAAAAATACACAATACTAGGTCCTGAAAGGACGTCTATTCACTTGCACATTGGTGGGATGGAGCCCTACATTGCGAAGGGCTTTTCTTCACGTGTCGTCCTTGAGCTCAAGGGGTGGCAGCACTTGGTGGGACCTAGTAGGGCGTCCCTTGCTGACTGCACACCCACAGCCAGAGCCCTCACCGGGATAATTCTCACAGGAAGCCTGCAGAGCTCCTGACACCTCGCTGGAGGGATGAGAAAGCTGAGGCTCTGAGGGGGATAAACTGATTACTGGAAGGTAATGACCTTAGTGAAGTGTTGAAGCTGCAGTGTAAACCCTAGTCTTATTTCATTTTAACTTTCAAGACTTCCTGATTTCCTCTATTACAATGCCTGTGCCTTAGAGTCATCAATGGGAACTTGAAGGAAAATAATGCCTGTGAGGCCAGATGCTGACTTCATTGCCTGGGGGTGGAGCCTGTGTGGTTCTAAGCCCTCCTTCTGTACTTCTGAATGGTGAGGATGGCAAATCAGCTGCCTCCTGCTGGGCCCTGCAGGGTGAAACCTGAGGAAGCCCCAGGAACATTCAGTGAGGGGTTAGGTTGGAGGAGAACATGGTTGGATGAAAAGTAAGAAGGAAATGCACCAGCATTTACTGGAAGGCTCTTCACCCACAGGACAGGGAGGAAGACATGCACACCTGCAGTACGGGCTTTCAAACGTCACCTGTTTCACCATCTCCTTAGGGCTCTCTAGGGCCCCAGCACACAGCTATTTGGGACAAAGGGCAGTTTCAGTGTCTTTCACTCCACACTCAAGCTACAGATTGTCCTTATATCTCAGGTATCCTGGGGATAATCCATCTCGTTTCGTTTTGGTTTTGGGAGCCCAACCCCAGAACCAAATAACTTTCCTAAGGTTTTCCAGGAGAAAACATCTTCCCACCAAATAACAACCTTACCATTTGGAAAAGCACCTCTTCGTCATTTGCAAAAACCCCGGTTTTCAGGGAAGTGATAATCTTGTCATGAGAACCAAAGATAAAGTTGGAGATAACGAGGGAGTGGTTACATAGGAAATACGTGGTCATTACTCTGACCAATTATTAAATCACTTTCTTCACATGACACACTTTTTAACACCTTCTTACTAAACCACAGTGCGGGTAAGACAGTCACAAGACCGCTTCTTCCTTGAGTCAGAGTCATCCCCGGCCCACACCAGGGCCAGCAAGAATGACTGAGGTTGAAACTAGGCCTCATAAAATTTAGAAACTAGGCCCCATATAGAAAAAATTAACACCAGGTGGCTCTGGATAGGGTCCCACCCTGCCTCGATAGGGTCCCACCCTGATAGGGTCCCACCCTGCCGATTCCGGGAAACAACCTCATGGGGTCCCACCCTGCCAATTCCGGGGGTCCCACCCTGCCTCGAAGTTCCCGGAATCAGCAACTCCAAGAAAAAACCTCATAAGGTCCTGCTCTAACCAACTAGAACAAGACACCTTGCTCAGGCCATAGCTAGACCCAATTACCACGCGCCTAAAGCTTTGTTTGAATTTCGCGCCTTAAGCTGTGTTTGAACTTGTGTTTGCCTATATAAACAACCTGTAACAAGCACTCGGGGTCCCAGGGCCAACTTAGAGCTTGGGACCCTAGCGCGCTAGTAATAAATAACTCTCTGCTGTGAATCTCGTGTCGGTGATCCTTCGCAGCGACCCCTGCCCAGGAGGGAATCGACAGTTCGGTTCCAACAAGGTCACCCTTATTTCCTGGCTACTTGGAGGAGCTGGATTTCCCAGTTTAAAAATCTCAGTTTCCTGGGATTCTGCTCTGATAAAATCCAAACTGTACTTAAAAAAAAAAAAAAAAAAAAAAAAGGAAGGAATAGGCTGGCCGCGATGGCTCATGCCTGTAATCCCAGGGCTTTGGGAGGCCAAGGCAGGAAGATCACGAGGTCAGGAGATTGAGACCATCCTGGCTAACAGGGTGAAATTCTTCTCTACTAAAAATACAAAGAAAACTGAGCCGGGCGTGGTGGCATGCGCCTGTAGTCCCAGCTACTTGGGAGGCTTAGGCAAGAGAATCGCTTGAACCCGGGAGGCGGAGGTTACAGTGAGCCGAGATTCCGCCACTGCACTCCAGCCTGGGTAACAGAGCGAGATTCCGTCTCAAAAAAAAAAAAAAAAAAAAAAAAAAAAAAAAGTAAGAATAGATGAAATCTAATGAAATAATCTAGTTCTATCCTTTTACCTCCTCCGTTGTCTGGAGTACTAAAGCTCCCTACCTCGCCCTCTCTCACAGCACTGAACTGGTTTTCCTGAATTTTCCCACACTGCTGATCACTCACTTGTTAATTTCGATGCAAACATTCTTTTTGAGAAATAAAGTCAGTTTGCCGACTGCTGCCACTGGTTTGTCAGAAAATGAACTTGCACTGCGCTGATCTCACTCCTGCTGCCGAAGCTCTTTCTAGGGGTCTCTCCTTTGACAATGGAGGGATTATGTAGGCATGGGGAGGTGGGATACCAAGGGGCTATTCTGTCAACGTGCTGTTCCCCCATCCCCACCCCCGCCGGGTCAAAGTCATCGAGCCGGGGGCCTCTCTGACTATCTGGACTGTGCAGACCACCGTGTCTTCCGGTAGGGTCAGGGGAGGGCTTGAGATAAATCTGTAGTGCCCTTCACTCAACCACCGGCTCACTGTCCACCTCAAGTGCCCCAAGCGCCATCGCTGCCGGGCGCTATGTGGATGTGCCGGTGAGAAAATAGAAAGTCTCTGGTCCCGGCGGAGCTTCTTCCGATCAGGAGAGACCCGAAAGCAAGAAACACAGTGAACAAATGCATGATGCCCAGGGGTGGATGGCCATAAGCACTACGGAGAAAAATAACAAGTGGGGTGGGGGTGTTAAGAGGGTGGGGAGGAGGAAGGGCTGCCATTGACAATCGGAGAGCCTGCAGACTTGCCTGAGAGTGACGTTTGGGGAAAGAAGGAAAGGGAAGAAGGGAAGGGAGGTTAGCTAAGTGGACATCTGGGAAAGAGCTCAGGCAGCAGAGGGGCTGGGGCGGGGGGGCACTGGCAGCGTGCTGCATTCCAGGGTCCTCTGCGTGGCAGGGTGTCAGCCCTCCCCTGCACATCCCTCAGGGCCTTCGCAGAAACACCCACACGGGGACCTTCTACATACAGGCAGGACACGCCACCCATCGCCGTGACCACACTGTCCCTCAGAGGAGTCGCTGGCCACGTGCACCCCGTCCACATGGAGATGAACTTTAAGATTCTTTACACAATGGATTTCAAAGACTTAGTACGGAAAACGGTGTAAAATATTAATCAACACAATAACTGATTGTTATCAAAATAGTGGGCTGAATGCTGAATATAAAACAGGTTTTTTTTTTTTGCTTTTTTTTTTTTTTACTTTTTTTTCTTTAGATAGGGTCTCACTCTGTTGCCCAGGCTGGAGTGAAGCTGTGCAGTCACAGCTCACTGCAGCCTCCAACTCCTGGGTTCAGGCAATCCTCCCACCTCAATCTCCCACGGGGCTGGGACTGTAGGTGTGCACCGCCACATCCGACTCATTGTTTTGTATTTTTGGTAGCGACTGAGTCTCTCCATGCTCTCCAGGCTGGCCTCAAACTCCTGGGCTCAAGTGATCCACCTGCCTTGGGCTCCCAAAGTGCTGGGATTACAGGCGTGAGTCATGGCACCCAGTGTCCCCCTGTCCCGGCCAGCCTTTCTTTAATGTGGCAACTAGATCATTTAAAATTGCATAAATAACACAAACCACCCACGCAGGCCCCAATCCTGGGAGATGCTCCCGTTGGAGAAACCTCCAAGAAGCGGATCTGCTTGGATTTGCAAACGGCCCCTCTGGCCCCAGGGGGATCTGCTGTGCAGAGCTGCTCTGGAATCGGCTCTTCAATACCGCCCTTGAGTGTACTGTGCACCTCCTGACTTTCGACCAGCACAAAGCTCCTTATTAAACGCTGACAAAAATTCCTTCCATTCCAGGTGTCATAATGGATTCATTAATCTCCTATTGATAGGTTTTTGCTGGTTTTCCCACTTTCTACTATTCTAAGCACTGCTGTGAAGACTCTCCTTTTACCCCACCTGCCTTTGTCTGCCGCAGCTCACACGCTCTGCCTTCCAGCGGTAATAGCTGAGTGCCCATTTACCCGCCGCCCCAACACACTCAAGTCCCTGGGTCTCCTCGGCAGGGTGTGTCTGTGGGCATAGGGCTGCCCTGCCACATGCCCCAACCCCATAAGCTTTCATCTGTGGCCGCTCCTTGTGAGACCCTAAACTCATGACCTCCCCTCCTGTCCTCTCCTCTCCACAGAGCCACCCTTATCGGAGACAGTCAGTCTGCTTCCCAGTCAGTTGGCTTCCCTCCACCTGCTTCCCAGTTCCCCTAAGGCAAATCCAAGGTCCTCCTCTGGGCCACCCTCCTCTACTGACTCCTCCCTCACCGTGGGGTCAGGTCAAAGGACCCCAACTAGAGGCTCCCCTGGGCCCTTTCATAAGACAGGAACTTTTCTTCTCAGGTCCAGCTACAGGCACATTGTACCCGCATCTCACCGCAGGAGTGAGAGCTCCAGGGGCATAAAGGGCTTGGTTCCTTTGCCTAAAGCCTGCTCTGACTCACCGAAGGTGGTCCGTTAATGTGTGAAATGATTACAGAAACACTGAAATAAGGCTAGGTGTGGTGGCTCAGGCCTGTAATCCCAGCATTTTGGGAGGCCAAGGTGGGTGGATCACTTGAGGTCAGGAGTTCGAGATCAGCCTGACCAACACGGTGAAACCCCATCTCTACTAAAGATACACACTCACACACACACACACACACACACACACACACACACACACACACACAACCCAGGTGGGCGTGGTGGCGCAAGTCTGTAATCCCAACTACTTGGGAGGCTGGGACAGAAAAACCGCTTGAACCCAGGAGGCAGAGGTTGCAGTGAGCCCAGATCAAGCCGCTGCACTCCAGGCTGGGCAACAGAGGGAGACTCCATCTCAAAAAAACCCCACACACACAGAAACAAAATCTTAATTGTGGTAAGACACAGCTGAAAAGATATGAAGGAATGACTCCCCAAGTCTACTACATGCCAACCTTTCAATCATTTTCCATTCAGAAAACTTCAGATCAGATCATTTACATATATACGTTAAGACAAGGGGTCCTATATTAATGAATCTTCTCCGTCAAAATCCTGGTCAAAGTCAGAAAACAATCCCAAAGGACTCCTGGGAGCATCTCACGTTGGAGAAATCTGGAGAAGTGGAGAAGCTGATCTGCACGATGTGGAAACCGCCACACTGGCCCCAGGGGGACCCACAGCACCGGCGCCCTCCCCCTACCGGTGAGAGTCGGAGCCTCACTCAGACCCACACAGTCAGGATCTGCACCTCCGAAGGCTGCCCCAGGCGACTCTGGGCACATGGAAGCTGGAAAGACAGCAAATGGGCCCTGGGGTCGGGGGGGCCCAGCACAGTCCAGCCTTTTCTCTTTTGGCTCCTGAAGACTTTCACTGTGGATGTGTGTTAGGGAAGAGGGGAGTGAAGAAAGAGACAGGGAGAGAAGACAGAGACCGAGTGATGCCTCCATTCTGCAGAGGAAAACACTGAGACCCTAATCAGCACTCCAGACTGCAGGGCCAGGGCGGGACTTATAAGTAAGTCTCTGCCTCTCAGTGCTCTGGTCTGCCATGTGTCTGGCTGCCTCTTCCATCCTGACAAGCACAATGACTGCAATTCCAAACAAAGCACTGGGAGTTGGGGGTGAAGATGGAGAGAACCCAGGAGTGGGGAGGGAAACGACAGCCTCTGGGCAGCTACTCTCTAATATACACAAACACACCAGAAAGGGCTTGTAGAAAAGAAACACAAAACACAACCCAACTACTGACACATGGCCCTCTGTTCCATTTTCACCCGCACGTTCTTAGCAGAAAGGCAACTGTGAACGTGCAATCTGGTATCCTGAGGTTTGCCCTGACCACGTTGTTACCGTATCTTCATCTTTCTAATTTTAATTGTTTCTGACGGCTCATCCGATTGGTAGAGCTTATTTAAAGAGCCCTGATTCTCCCTGATAAAAAGTTGGAGTCCTGTATCAAAAGCTTTTAGTTTTCTGTAACCAAGAAGGAAAACATGCTTCTTTTGAAAGATGAGAAACTGTCTAGCTTCGAAGGGTCCTCCGAGTATGGCACACAAAGCGGTCTGCATTCATAGAAAATGATGCCATCACACAAATCTCCCACTGTGCCACGGGGTGACACTATCACTCATCATCTGCCTCCCAGACCCAGTAATTTCCGCAAAATCAATTACCGCACTTTACACTGAAAAGATCCCATCAAAGAATGTGTGTGCACAGGATGGTGAGGGGCGCCGGAGCTGTGTGAGGCGAAATGGCACTGTTCTCAGTTTCCCCTTCCTTCCTACTGGGCTCTGAAGCATTGCTTCAGAGATTTTCCATTTTATCTTATAATTAAATAATATGAACTTTACCGGGGGAAGAAAAGCAGCCCATCACATTGATACTAAGCCTTAATATCATTTTTGCCATCTTGACTCCTATAGCTATAAAAAGTCATTTTCCGTTGCCCTCACAAAACCACCCAAGGAATATTGCTTTAGACACCAAAGGTGCCCATGTGGGCTCAAGCCTGGTGTCCAATAAATATGTGTGTCATTGACCTAATGCATGTTCAGTCAATTGAAACTTCACACTTCTGACTTCGGTTTTAAGGTGCTAATCTTGAAGTCTTAACAGTTTATACATATAGACCTGAGGATGTTGGGTACTTTTGATTAGAGAGGGTTGAATTCCTGTAAAGGATTTCATAAATGAAGAAGACAGCTAGAACCCCTGGTTTCCTGCTCCTCAGTGGAGATTCCAAGCAGGAGGCAGGCAGCAAACACTTGCTTTCCTGTCAAGTGCCAGGCGTGGTGCTGGGCGAGGGAAGGTCACCAGTGAAGACACAGCTACACGCAGCCCTGAACATCCCTGCTGCAGCCACAGGGCCTGGCCACACCACGGAGCTCTGTGAACTCACGGAAGCTGGAACATCTCAGGCATCCCTTGCTCATGTGTAAAGTCGGGATAAGTCAGTGACCAGCATCACTGAGGGCCTGCCACATAACAGAGTCACTAAACGCTAGCTATTCTCACTAGGATTGGAAAGGTTGATACTTATATGAACTTTCTATAAATACTGTATTGATGTTCATGTCACCACAGGCAAAAAGGACACCGCTTTCGCATCCAGCCCACCCTAAGGATGCACCTGGACTTCCTAGTACACTCAGCTCCATCAGGCATCAGGCCCTGCAGAAGCCACAACCTGTGACGAAGACAATGAGTCACTCTTGGTGTGTGGCACAGCGTGACGTGGCGGTGGGCACTTAGTCATGGTCAGTCCGTGATCCAGAGCTGCGGAGCTTATTTTAGGTTGAGCGAAAATTAATTTCAGTTTCCAGACATGTCTTGGGACAACAGAATATACCCAAAGAAGCAGGGGAAAAAAAAAAAAAAAAAAAAAACTAGCCTGAGAAACACTTTCTTCATTCAAGGCCTGGGGAGTCAGGAATATAGGAAAGAGATTTTCAATTTTATCTTATAATTAAATAATATGAACTCTACTGGGGGAAGAAAAGCAGCCCATGGCGTTGGTATTAAGCCTTAATATGATTTTTGCCACCTTGACTCCCATCGCTATAAAAAGTTACTTTCCGTTCCCCTCACAAAACCACCCAAAGAATATCTGTGTAATTTTGAGCTAGTTGGTTTTGCTCACTTTTGAGCATTAACTAGATTAAGGAGCTTCACCAAGAAACACCCCTGAAAAGCATGGTGGAGGCATGACATGATGGCTCATGTCTGTAATCCCAGCTCTTTGGGAGGCCAAAGCAGGACGCTCACTAGAGGAGGCCAGGAGTTCAAGGCCAGTCTCAGCAGCATAGTGAGATCCTGTCTCTACATAAATAATAATAATAATATTAATAATAACAATTAGCTGGTCATGATGGTGCATTCCTGTCTTCCCTGCTACTCAGAAGGCTGAGGCAGGAGGATCACTTGAGCCCAGGAGTTTGAGGCTGCAGTGAGCTATGATGGCACCACTACACTCCAGCCTGGGTGACAGAGCCAGACATAAGTACTCTTGGTGGTCTAAGGGACAGTACAATATTTGGAATTAGGATCTGTTTTGCTCCTACCACAATCACATACGCACCTCATGCCCTTAACTAAGTTATTTTTCTTTGTGAGTCTTTCTCCCCACTTCCAAAATGAGGGCATGCCTCTCTTGGGATCATGTATCTAGGCTTGGAGATAAGAATTGTAAAGCTCCTAGTATACAAAATATTTTCAAAAAATGGTAGCTATGGTCATTTTAATATATGGAATTTTACCATAATTTCACATCTGACAGATAATTCCCCTGAAGTTAATACTTGAATGGGAATGTGTTCTCTGATCTCTAGCTACAGGCAATAGTCTTCTACGTCAGGGAAAATCAAGTACTAATATAGAATCAGAATAAAATGGCAAAAAGAATGGGGGCACAACAGATAAATTCTCGAGGAATAACCTACTTACTGTAAGAATTTGTAAATCTGTGGCAGCTAAGACCAGGCCCTCTGAGCACATCTGGAGGTGAACTTCCTTAAAAGAAATGCGTCCAAATGCTCCAACAGGTTCAAGATCATATCTCGGAAGGGTAAAGCTCTTTACAGAGTCTACAAAAAAATTGTGACTTCAGCTCTGCCAGGGAAAGAATGCCCAGGCGACCCGCTGTGGCGGGCTTCCCCAGGGACAGCCCAGGTGTGACCCATGTGGGCTCGAGGCCACAGTATTTGAGGCCACCTGCAGGGCTGAGGGCAGCTGTCTCCTGTTAAGCCGAGGCTGTACCAACCAAGCCACGTTCCCACATAATATTGGTTTCCAAAGTACCTTTTTCCCCAGAAGAGAAGAGGCGTGGACTTACTAACCTTCAATATGTGTAACTCCTCCCAGGTGGCAAAACCAGGGTAACAGAGAACACCGCGATTCTGCCAATGTATCCTAATCTCACGTGCCTGTACACAAACTCCCAAGCATTTTAGCAAGCTTTTGGACATGGAGCTCAAAAGAATGACCTATAAATATTTTCCAATACATACAGCATCTTAATGTGTTTTTCTTTGTTTTTTTATTTTTTGTAGACACAGAGTCTCACTATGTTGTCCAGGCTGCTCTGGAACTCCTGGGCTCAAGCGATCCTCCTGCCTCGGCCTCCAAATGCACTGGAATGACAAGCATGAGCCACCGTGCAGGAAGCACAGCACCTAAATTCCAAAATAACCTTGAACCCCTGACCTTCCACCCGCCCTGGTGACTTCCAGAGATCGGTTCTTCTTCCCTCGCCAAAGGTTTCTTGTCTTTCGCGGCCCTTGCCACATCCACTTCGCCCTGTTCTCCCCTTCTCCGTCCGTCCCTCCCTCGCCGCCGGTGGGGGCGCGCGCACCTTGAACATCCCCGCCGCTGGTCAGCATGCCGATGGCCTTGCGGGCCCCGGAGAGGTGCTCCAGAAACTTCCGCAAGGAGCCCTTCGGGGCCCGGGAGTCGTCCGCGTCCATGGCGAGAAGGCGGAGGGCAGCCGCTAGTCCGGCTGCGCAGCAGGCAGTGGGGACCCTGCCCGCGCGCGCCCGACTCGGAACCGCCGCCAGGCCAGCGCCCCTGCTCGGCCCCAGCGCCAATGGGCGGGGCCCGAGCGCACTGGAGGGGCTGCGGGGGAGGGGGAGCGGCTAGGGGCAGGGGCACGGCTAGGGGCAGGGGTAGGGGCAAGGGCTAGCGGGGGGACACGTGTGGGCAGGAGGGCCTACGCGGGGGTCGTCGTAGGTGGGGGCCGCGCTAGCGGTGGGGAAGGCCGCAGAGGCGGGGGTAGAGCCACAGGTGGGCGAGGTCCCTGAGGGTTGGGCCGCGTTGCTGGTGCGCGACCCTCGCGGGTGGGTTGGAGGACTCTGGTTGGGGGCTTTAGAGATGCCCCGAGCACCACAAGTGGGGGCAGGGGCAGCGTCCTGGGGAGGGGAGACTGCAGGGGGGCGGGGTAACATCGTTTACCGGGCGCGCCAGGGCGGGGCGGGATAGAACGCGGGGAGCATCTACCGGGGGGGGGGCGAGGGAGACCCTGAGTGGGCGCGAACGCCAGGACGGGTGGAAACCCCGCAGTTGCGGGGAGCGCCGATGGCGGGGCGTGGTGGAATTGGGGCGCGGAGACCCCACCTGGACGCGGAGGCTCGCGCCCGGCCGCGCGCACAGCTTCTTGTTGCCGGCAGGATTCCTCCTGGGGCTGCGCTGGGAGCCTCGGGGCGCGGCTTCCTCGATCCCCGCCCCCAAGTTTTCTGTGCAGCCTGAGGTCGGGAAGGACGGACGGAGAGTGGATCCTCCAGGTGGTGGGAAAAGCTGAGCACGGCGGGCTTAGCTTTGACGAAGCTGCGATTTCCCGGGCCTACGGAGGCTGTGGCCCTCCTGGGCCCCCAACCTGGCCCTTGGGGAGAAGAAGCCTTGGGGTGGAGGAGGGTATCGGGGCGCGACCCTCAGAGACGCCTGGGTGCGCGAAAGTCAGAGTGAGGCAGGAGGAGGCGCAACAGGACTAGCCTGGAGGGGAGGCGGGACGACCCTTCCTCCCCACGGACAGGCCCGCTGCTGTACGCTGTGCCGACCTCGGCCGGCTTCACTGGCCAACTCCACGTGCTGAAATACGCACACCCAATGGGATGTGCGGTTGCCCATCCGCAGCTTAACAGCCTGGTGCCAGTTACCCTGCGATGGGAGAGGGGGCAACCCCCACAAAAGCACGGGCTTATGGGGCCCCGGTTCCTTCAGGGCTCACCCCACGAAGAAGGGCTCCCAAACGGCCCCACTCGACGGCTTACCGGAGGATGGTCCTGTGCAGTGGGTGTTTGTTGAACAGATAAGAGACAACAAAAGAGACTAAGAAGAGGTTTGTTCTATGAACCAGGGAAAGTGAAGCAGTCGCAAAGGAGAGTCTCGCCAAAGGGCAATCCTGGGGAAAAGATGGAGAGGCATGGATTTTTCTTGGATGTGTGCCTCATCCTGGGGCTCATCCCGCTGAGAATCAAATATTCATTGCAAAAGAGGGAAAAGAAATATGCTGCGGACTATACTGGATGGTCTGATCTCTCCCTTGGCCAGAATTAACGGGGCAATTCCTAACCCCTTGTGGTCCTCAGAATCACCTGGCCTATGCACACCCCCACTAAACCACTGAGGTCCAGTTTCTGCGAGCGCAGCCAGGGAATGTGTATTTTTAAACAGGCCACCTAGGTTACTCTGATGAATGCAAAGTCGGAGAGCGCTGCTCCCATGCACTGAGCCTGAGCTTTATTCTATTAATAAAAAAGAAGAGGAGAATCCTGGGTGTCTTAAGGTGGCAGTTGAGTGGCCTTTGCCTTCTGGCGGGTAGGAGAGGAGACCGGTGCTCTAAGCACCCGCACCCACCGCTGGGCTCAGGATCTGTGCTGGAGAATAGAAGGGCTAATTTAATTACTCATGCCTTTTTAGAGCATAGTACATGTGGAGAAGGTGGGGCACGCTGAATTTTATTTTAGCCAAATACCCCTTATCTCCTTATATAATTGATATTTTATATTGAACATTAGGGGATGGGTCATTTGTCATCAAATTGCCTGTATTACAAAAAACGATAGATACAACCTAACAGTTCAAACATGATGAGTTAAATAAATGATGGTAAAAATAGACGCTGTAATAATATTTAATTGCTGTTACTGCTACGAGGATAAATGTCTACTGACGTGGAAATATGTTCAGGACATAGAAATAAGTGAAAAGGCAGTCCTAGACACAGTGTGAGCCTGTGCGTGGGTGTGTGAGTGTGTGTGTGAGAGTCTGCATACATATGTGAATGTTTCTGAGCATTTTATTTCCTTTCTTTTGCTTAGTATAGGTAATGCTATTTTTCTCTCCGATGAACAGGTATTGTTTAGGGAATAGAAATAGTTAATTAAAAACAATAAAATTTAGAGTGTCAGGACCCCCCAGGTTACGGCTTATGTTGAACAGTTTGTGTGTATGTAAGGGCTGGGGTCAGGGCGGTCACTGACGGTCCTCACATATCTGTTCTCATGAGTTTGGCCCATTGCTCAGTCAGTCAAGGAATTAACATATATTAATATATTCCTGTAGCTAAGATGGAAGAGAATAGCTATGGCTCTTTTTTAGTTTTTTTGTTTTGTTTTGTTTTGTTTTTTGCAAGTCATGTATTTTAATGGTGCTACAACTAGAGGTATTTTTTTTTTAATCGTTGGCCTTAGCAATGAATCTTCTAATTCAAGAGGAAGATATTACATGCCGTGCTGACCGTACAGCTTCCACCCAGTAGGACCTGAGGTGTGTGTTTGTTCTTTATTGTCCCTTGACAGATTACTCCAAACTGTGGCCCAGCCACACCAGCACACAGTTATACCACAGGAATGATTACTCCTGGGGCCAGGAGTGCAGGCTTCACTGAGCCCTCTGCGCCAGGGGCTCTCCGCGGCTGCAGCAGGTGTCTGCCCAGGGCTGCCGTGTCTTCTGAAGGCTCAGGCTCATCAGGGGAGGAGCTGCTTCCACGCTCGCTTCTGTGTTGCTGGCAGGATTCTGTTGCTTACAAGCTGTTGGACTGAAGGCCCCAGTCTCTCCGTGGCATCAGCTTCAGGCCACCCTCTGCCCTGGGCAGGTGACTGGCTTTGCCAGAACTAGCACCTATCAAGAGCCAGGGGGAGAGTTCCAGTGGACAAAACTTGCGGCACCCCCCTCCAGTTCAATCTCAGGAGAGACCGCCATCTCTTTTGCCTGGTTCTATTCATTAGAAGTGAGCCGCTGACTCCAGAACTCTTCGAGGGTCTGTCTGTGAACACTAGGGGCAGGGGCCAAGGGGAGCCACTTGGGAGGGGAGGTGCTGCCTGGGACCTGCCTAGGACAAGGTGAAGGAGAACATGCATAGGCACAGATGTCTTTCCCACTTCCCCTCTGTGGTGGGCACAGGAGCTGCAGATGTGCCCGAAAGGAGTTGTGGCATCCCAGGAGGGAAGCAGCTCCCAGCCATGAGGGCACCAGGACCCAGTGCCCCAGCATGTCGGGCTGCACATTCCAGGGCTACCTGAGCTGCAGCCTCTTCCCCTCCCCTGCCGTCTCTGCCTGTGCATGGAGTGGGCGTCTCAAATCTGCAGGGGCCAAACTGAGCTCAGGCCTCTGCACCCCCGCACAACCCCCCACCGCTCAGTCTTCCTCACCTCAGCTCCTGGTGACTCCATCCTCCCGGGGACTCAGGCTGAAACCTTGCAGTGCTCCTCCACCCCGGCATCTAAGTCCCTCAGGAAAGTCCCTCTTGGCTCTTCATTGCATCTGGAGCCACTGGGGCCAAGCCACCACCTCTGACCTGGACCGGCACAGGCTCCCTCCCCATCCCCTGCTCTGCCCCCACCTCCACCCCACCTCCATGCCTTAGGTGTCCTCAGCTTCAGAGTCAGGGTGCACCTTTCAGGATGTAATTCAGGCATATTCTCTGCTGACTCAGAGTCACAGGCCCCACACGGCCCACTGGCCTGTCCTTTGGTCCCATCAGATCCTGGTGCTGCCCAGAGGCCCATGCGGGCACCCAACAACCTCAGGCCCCCGACAACCTCAGGCCCAGCCTGCTCTTTCCTCAGGCCAGGCCCTCCTCTCCCTACCCACTCTGCCCACCTTCCTCAGGTCTGTCCTGAAAGGTCTCCTGCATGGCGAGGCCGAAGCCTGTCCCCTAGTGGCTGACATACAGTGGTGACACTCTCTGTGTGGGGGAAAGAAAGAGAGATCAGACTGTTATTTTGTCTATGGAGAAAGATGAAGACATAAGAAAGTCCATTTGGATCTGTACTAGGAAAAATTCTTCTGCCTTGAGATGCTGTTAATCTGTAACCCCAGCCCCAACCCTGTGCTCACAGAAGCATGTGCTGTATTGCCTCAAGTTTTAATGGATTTAGGGCTGTGCAGGATGTGCCTCAGTAAAAATGTGTTTGCACCTCCTGGGCTCCAGGCTGCCAACTGCCTGCCCAGGGTCTGAATGTCCTACTGTGACCTGTTTCCTCACCTGGCCCAGAGGACAGATAGGGAAGGCTTGTTTTGAGGATTAGGCAGGGTAATCCCAGTCAGCCCTCATTGGCTTGCCTATCCTCCAGGTCTTTTTGATTTCTTTCTTCTCTTCTTTGTTATGAAACTCAGAGAATTGTCCTCAGCTTGTCTTCAGCTGGGGAGGTGGAAAGACTGGACCATGCCCTTGACTTCAGGGCCCTTTGTGTTCCCCTCCTCCTAGGGTTTTTAAAAGCATATACTTAGCAACACACTCTGTACCTGAGTGAGCTGCAGAGAACATCCTGCGTGTCCAAACCAGAATACTTTGTTCCCTGACCCCAGACCCTCATCACACCCCAAAGCCCAAATCCTTTCATGTGGCCACCTCCAGACAAGAGTCTGAACTCAATGCTTGTTTTCTGGGGTCTACACAGGACCATATGATGGGGCTACCTCCATTCTACCCCTGTGCCTCCCCCAATCCATTAGGGGCCTCAACTCCAGTGATTCCTAACTGGGAGCAAGGTTCCCCAGGCAAGGAATGCAGCCCTCCCCAGGATGCTGGCCTGGCCGTGTCCCAATGGACATCAGTCCTGGAGCAAGAGGTCCAAGGCAGGGAGTTTCACCGCCCATTTCACCAGGTGTGGTGACCTTTCTGGGTTCCTAGCCTTTAAGATGGGATTTTTACACTGTGCCACAGTGGGGGAAACCGAGGCCCAGGGCCAGGAGCGGTAAAGAAAGAAAACCTCTGTGACTAGGAAAGGTGTCACTTGCCCAGCACAGCCGCTCCAGGATAGCACCCTTTGGGATGTACCGCTGAGCTGTTCCTGGCACGTGACATGGCACTGTGGTGGAGGTCAGCAGCCGGTGGAGTTGGGGGTGGGGGTGCTGGCAGGAGCAGGTAACTTTGGACCCACCATGGGGAGGAAGGGGACATTGCCCCTTTCCCCACACCTTGAGCACAGCAGTAATTTTCTTCTCTGATGTGTGTGGGCACCAATGCCTATATAGGTGTGGGTGCATCCTCCCCTTTTGTTGATGAAGAACCTTCCTGCAGCCGTTGGGGTGGGTTTGGGCACCACACGTGCCGGGCAGCAGGGTGGCGCCTGCGGAGGCTTGGCTACTCTATGTCTCACTGCCACCTCTCCAGGGGAAGCAGACCCTGTGCCCTAGTGCCCCTCATACCCAGTCCCTCACATTCTTCACTTGGCATCTCCCTGCCTGATTCTCCCAATTCAGCCCCTGCCAGGTTTCTCCAGGCCCTGTGGGCCCTAGGATGGGATCAAAGGAGGCAGCAACTGTGCTGTCTGCCTCTGCCTGAAGTCAGGGATCCCTGGCCGCTACTGGCATCTGGTGGGCAGGGTAGGTGGGGAGGTCAGGGCTCAGCTTTTCCACTCCCCAGCCTGCACTGGCGAAGTCACCAGGTGTAACTGGCCTGGAGGCTGATCTGTGTCCTCCACAGTCCCTTGATGCGTTATATTGAAGCCAATCCTTGTATGAATGACTTGACCTGTTGTTACCGCCCAGATCAAACCAGAAGCGAAAGACTCTTGCACTTGGGCCCAGAGCCTGGGGCTGAGGCCGCCATGACCACCCTGTTCTCTTCCTTCTGCGGTCCCTAGGAAGCTCCCAGGACTGAATGATCCCCACAAAACACAGTGGCCAGGAAGGGAGGGCTGGAGGTCAAATCCCCCCACCTCTACCACCACAACCAAGAGGCCCCATGGAGGTTGGCCCTGAGCTGTGGGTCCCTGTGGGATGTAGGTTCCCACGGATACTTCGGGGGGTGAGCATGGGTCCTCCTGGCTGATGGGAGACTGGTGGGCACTGGGTGTGTGGGGCCTGTGTAGGTGGTTTGGACAGCACTGGGCCTAGCCAGGGAGCCGAGGACTGGTGTGGCCAAAGTGGGTAGCAATATGTTGCCAGAACAAAACTACAGTGCAACCAGCCCAGCTGGTAGGGAACAGGAGGCCTGCGTAGCAGGACCGTCCATCCCTGTCCTGGCTCCAAGCCCAGACTGCCTGCCTGTATTGGACATTGCCTGGTCCAGGAGGCCTGGGCATGAGGGTCAGGTGGTGTGTCCCTGGTTTTGAGACTTTGGTGGCCCCTTGGGAGCTGAGTATCCTCTGGGCAGGAGGAGGGCCAGCGGTCCACTGTTTGCATCGGCCCCTGGGGCTGTGCCTCTACCCCAGCTTCTGAGCCTGCACAGGGACGTGGCCAGGGCTCCTCCCCTGCTCTATGGCTCCAGCTCTGAACAGCTCACTGATGACTCTGACAGCTTCCTCCCCAAAGCTTGGGTCCTCGTCTGTGGGAATGGGGTGTCCCAGGCCCCCTGCAGGCAGGAACCCACCCCCAGCCCCTCTGGTGGGCCCTCCTGGGTTTTCTTACCTACTGGCTTGTGAGACCCGGTTGGCCAAACTTGGTGTCCTATTTTTATTTTGGCCTTTTTCTTGGTGTGTGTTTTCTGTAACTACTGCTGTGTAGATCTTCTATTTGAGTTTTAGGTAGAGAATCTTGCCCACCAAGAGAGCCCCCACCCCACAGAGCCTCCACTTCAGCCCCCCCTGGGCTGGTCCTGCCTGTGCTCCGCTTGGTGTGAATGTTGAGTGTGATGGATCCACACGGCTGCTTGACCCTGCATCTCCTTCCTTCTTGTTGCTGAGGCCTGTTCTGTTCCCTCTTTCTCCACCTGAGCTGCACTTGAAGCCAAGATGAAGGATGAGAAGTGGTTGCTACGCAGGACCCTCCTGCAGCGAATCTGCTGTGAGGAGGCTGCACTGGCCCAGCCTGTCATTTCCTTCTCTAAGCTCATTCCAGAGGTCGGCCAGGGGCAGCCCGTACCTGCCTGCTCTTGTGGCCCGTGAATCAAGAATGGATTTTACATTTCCAAATGGCTGAACAAATAAAAAAAATAACAATTCATGACACTGAGAAGTGTCCATGTCCATAAGTAAAGTTTGATGTGGGTGCAGTCATGCCCATCTCTTCACAGGCCACCTGCAGAAGGCTGCTGTGGTGTAGCCATGGCAGAGTTGCATTCTTGAGGCAAAGATCAGTTGGCAAAGCTGAAAATACTGACTCCTGGCTCTTTAGGGAAACAGTTTCCAGTCCCTGGTTTAAAGGCTGTGTGGCAGGACCCCAGGATCTTGGTCAGCTTGTTCCTCCCTCAGGGCCTGCTGTGGCCTTCGCTGGTATGTCTGCAAAGTCTGAGTGCTATGGTGCCTCTCATGGGGGCATTGAGCTCTGTCGTGCTAGATTTCACGATGTCTGCCTCATGGTCACCTGTCTCACCAACAGAGACCCTGTGGCCAGATTCAAACTAGCAGGAGCAGTTGGTTTTTGGAAGCAGGGATACCTTCAAGCTGAGCTGCCACCCGCCCTGAGGTGGTCCCATGACACTCACTGTCTCGGTCAAGGTTGGGGCAGGGGTGGTGTCCTGGACTGCCCTGCGATGTGGATCGTAGTAGCCAGGGGGGAGAGGGGGTTGCTATTACTCCCCATATCATGGGGAGTGCCTCACCCCCTGCGATGTGGATCGTAATAGCCAATTACTCCCCCCTGCAATGTGTGTCCATTATTAGCAGTCTCTTTTATTCAGGATATTAGGAACAATTTCACAGGTTGTGTATACACAGCCTGCGACAGGAGAACGAACACCATCCTCTGCACCTCCGGATATTAGGAACCATATCACACAATGAGTGTACACTTTTTGGGAGATTTGAGGTAATGTCGCCCTGTGTTTCCCTGAATATTCGGAGACATATCACAGGGCAGTTGTACACCCACTACTCTCTTGGCAGGAACATCATACTTTACCTACTGGAAATTAGGAGCAATATCACAGACTGGGTATCAAGCCACTGTCATACTGGAAGTAATATCATGCTCTCCCCCACAAGTTATGAGGAATAATATCACAGGGGGTGTGTACCTTCTCCGGTAGTGGGAGTAGTATTATCATGTCTTCCTTTAGATGACAGGAACAATATCACAGGGTGGGCGTACACCCTGTGTGTTTTTGGAAGCAATGTCATTCTCTCTTCTTCTAGGTTTTAGGATTCATATCACAGGCAGGATGTACACCCCTTGTTATATTGGATGGAATCTCATCCTCTTTCAACCTGTATCTTTAGAAAACTATCCCATGGGGGTTGTCCATCCCTTCAATATTGGTACTAATACCATCTTCTCCTTTCCTGGACATAAGAAATAATATCACAGGAGGGGTGTACACCCCTTGCAACGTTGGTAGTAATATCACCTCTCCCCTGTGGTTATTAAGGACAAAAATCCCAGGGTGGCTGTACGGTTCCTACTTTATTGGGAGTAATATCATCCATTCACCCCCTGGATAAGAGGAACCATATCACTGAAGAGGTGTCCACCCCCTTCGATATTGTCAGCCATGTCATCTTCTTCCTGCCTGGATATTAGGAACGATATCCCAGGGTTGGTGGCCCTGTATACCCCCTGTGATATCGAAAGTAAAATCATCCTCTTTCCCGCTGGATATTAGGAACTATATCACAGGTGTATGTGCACCTTCTGGGATATTGGGAGTACTCTCAGCCTCCACCCCGCTGCATATTAGGAGCAATATACAGGGGGCAGGGTGGTTACACCCCCTGCGATATTGAGAGCAATATTCTTCTCTTTCTCCTGTACATTGGGAACTACATCACAGGGGCCTGTACACCTTCAGCGGTATTGGGATTCATGTTATCCTCTCCCCCACTGAAAGTGAAAAACTATATCACAGAAGGGTGCACACCCCCTGCGATATTGCCACTGGTATCATCATCTCCTTCCCAGGATATAGGGAACAATATCCCAAGGGGGTGTACATCCCCTGCAATATTGGGAGTAATGTCTTCCTCTCCCCCGCTGGCTATTACGAACAATGTTACAGGAGTGTACACCCCCTGCTCTATTGGGGATGATATCCTCTCCCTCCCTGGATATTAGGAACAATATCACTAGGCAGTGAACATCTCCTGCAATACTGAGACTAATCCTCTCGCCCCCTGGATATTAGGAATCATATCACAGGGGTGGTGTACATCCATCGCGAAATTGGAAGAAATATCATCATCTCCACCTTTGGATGTTAGGGACAATATCACGGGGGAGGTCTACAACCCCTGCGATATTGGGAGTCATATCATCCTCTCCAACCCAGGATATAAGAAACAAGATGACCGAGGAGATATACACCCACTGTGATAGTTTCAATAATGTTCTCCTCTACCCGATGGGTATTAGGAATAACTCATAGAGGGGTGTACACTTTCTTCGATGTTGGGACTAATATCATCCTCTCCCCGCCGGATATCAGGAACAAATCTATTAATTATTAATATTAATAAATATAATAAAAATTAATAATAATCATCAATATTAATAATCATAAAAAAGATAGTAAAAATTAATACTGGTTAAAATGTTGACAATTAGTATTAATAATTAATAATAATATCACTATTAATAATTAATGATATCAGCAATTAATATTGCTTAAGTCAATAGTAAGAGATGTTGGTAATAAAATAATGATTAATATTAAGAACTAATAATATTGTTAAATGACATTAATATTAATAATTAATTTTAAGTGTGCATAATCATGTATATAAAATAATTATCCATAAATAGTAATGGTATCCTATTAATTAATACTGTCATTGATAATTATTTAAATCAATCATTGATGTTTAATAACTAATCATATTATTACTCCTAATACCGCAAGGGGTGTACACTTACCTATGATGTCGTTCCTAATATTCAGGGACGGACAGCATGATATTAGTTTTAATATCGTAGTATGTGTACACTCACGCTGTGACACCGATCCTAATATCTAGGGTGATACAGTATGACATGACTCCCAACATAGCAACGAATGGACAGCCACCTGGTGATATTGCTCCTAATATTCACGGAAGAAGCATATGATATCACTCCCAATATCGCAGGGAGTGTACAACTCTTCTCGGATATTGTTGCTGGTATCCGGAGGGGGAGAGGATGATAATAATTCCAGTAGCGCAGGCTGTGTTCAACCGCCCTGTGATATTGTTATTAACATCCTGGAAGGGAGAGGATGATATGACTCCCCATAGAGCAGGAGGCGTACACCCAGCCCGGGATATTGTTCTTAATATCCGTGGAGTGGAGAGGCTGATATTACTCCCAATATGGCAGGGGTGAACATTCACCCTGTGATACTCTTCTTAACATCTCAAGGCCGAGAGGTTCATATTACTCCCAGTATCGCAGACACTGTACATCCCCGTGTGATACTCTTCCTGATATCCGGAAGGGGAGAAGATGGTATTCATCCCCATATCGCAGGAGGTGAAAACACACTCTGTGATATCTTTCCTAATTTGCAGGGGGAGAGAGGATAATTTCATTCCCAATATTGCAAAAGATGTACACGCTCACCCCGTGAAATTGCCCTTGATATTCCAAGGCACAGAACATGATGTTACACCCAATATCACAGAAAGTGTACACCCCCCAGTGATGTTCCCATGACCCGGGAGGGAAGAGGATGATACTATTTTCAATATCGCCGGGGGTGTACACGCCACCGGTGATACTGTTCATAATTTCCACCTGGGAGAGGATGATATTACTCAGAATATCGCAGGGGTTATAAACACTACTTTGATTTTGCTACTAATAGCCAGGCAGAAAGAGGATGATGTTCCTCCCTATATTGGAGAGGGTGTACACCCGTCTTTGATACTGTTCGTGATGTCTAGAGGAGGACATGACATTACACAAAAAATCGTAAAAACGCTGTGGGTCCATCGTGGATTCTAATATCCAGGCAGAGATATTACACATCAGGTCGCGGGGAGTGTCTACTGCGGCTGTCATATTGTTTCCTATACCCAGTGAGGAGAGGATGACTTCACGACGAATACCGAGGAAGCCAAAACGCCCCCTGTGATATGGTTCCAAATACCCACCTTGGAAGAGGATGATACTACCTTCAATAAAAGGGTTGTCCAACTCGCCGGACATATTTTTTCAACTATCCAGAAGAAAAGAAAATGACACTACTCCGAATATTGCTGGGGGTGTCCTCCGTCATGTGATATCGTTCTCAGGGCTAAAGGGAGAGAAGATAATGTCATTCATTGAACTACAGGTGGTGCACACGCAACCGTGATATTGTCAGGGGGTGAGCCACCCCCCGCGAGGTGGGGACCAAGAGCCACCCCCTCTCCCCCCCTTGGGTATTGGGAGCCACCTCGCAGGGGGGTGAGCCACCCCCCGCGAGGCGGGGACCAGTAGCCACCCCCTCTCCCCCCCTTGGCTATTGGGAGCCACCTCGCAGGGGGGTGAGCCACCCCCCGCGAGGTGGGGACCAATAGCCACCCCCTCTCCCCCCCTTGGCTATTGGGAGCCACCTCGCAGGGGGGTGAGCCACCCCCCCGCGAGGTGGGGACCAATAGCCACCCCCTCTCCCCCCCTTGGCTATTGGGAGCCACCTCGCAGGGGGGTGAGCCACCCCCCCGCGAGGTGGGGACCAATAGCCACCCCCTCTCCCCCCCTTGGCTATTGGGAGCCACCTCGCAGGGGGGTGAGCCACCCCCCCGCGAGGTGGGGACCAATAGCCACCCCCTCTCCCCCCCTTGGCTATTGGGAGCCACCTCGCAGGGGGGTGAGCCACCCCCCCGCGAGGTGGGGACCAATAGCCACCCCCTCTCCCCCCCTTGGCTATTGGGAGCCACCTCGCAGGGGGGTGAGCCACCCCCCCGCGAGGTGGGGACCAATAGCCACCCCCTCTCCCCCCCTTGGCTATTGGGAGCCACCTCGCAGGGGGGTGAGCCACCCCCCGCGAGGTGGGGACCAATAGCCACCCCCTCTCCCCCCCTTGGCTATTGGGAGCCACCTCGCAGGGGGGTGAGCCACCCCCCCGCGAGGTGGGGACCAATAGCCACCCCCTCTCCCCCCCTTGGCTATTGGGAGCCACCTCGCAGGGGGGTGAGCCACCCCCCCGCGAGGTGGGGACCAATAGCCACCCCCTCTCCCCCCCTTGGCTATTGGGAGCCACCTCGCAGGGGGGTGAGCCACCCCCCCGCGAGGTGGGGACCAATAGCCACCCCCTCTCCCCCCCTTGGCTATTGGGAGCCACCTCGCAGGGTGGTGAGCCACCCCCCCGCGAGGTGGGGACCAATAGCCACCCCCTCTCCCCCCCTTGGCTATTGGGAGCCACCTCGCAGGGGGGTGAGCCACCCCCCCGCGAGGTGGGGACCAATAGCCACGCCCTCTCCCCCCCTTGGCTATTGGGAGCCACCTCGCAGGGGGGTGAGCCACCCCCCGCGAGGTGGGGACCAATAGCCACCCCCTCTCCCCCCCTTGGCTATTGGGAGCCACCTCGCAGGGGGGTGAGCCACCCCCCCGCGAGGTGGGGACCAATAGCCACCCCCTCTCCCCCCCTTGGCTATTGGGAGCCACCTCGCAGGGGGGTGAGCCACCCCCCCGCGAGGTGGGGACCAATAGCCACCCCCTCTCCCCCCCTTGGCTTTTGGGAGCCACCTCGCAGGGGGGTGAGCCACCCCCCCGCGAGGTGGGGACCAATAGCCACCCCCTCTCCCCCCCTTGGCTATTGGGAGCCACCTCGCAGGGGGGTGAGCCACCCCCCCGCGAGGTGGGGACCAATAGCCACACCCTCTCCCCCCCTTGGCTATTGGGAGCCACCTCGCAGGGGGGTGAGCCACCCCCCCGCGAGGTGGGGACCAATAGCCACCTCCTCTCCCCCCCTTGGCTATTGGGAGCCACCTCGCAGGGGGGTGAGCCACCCCCCCGCGAGGTGGGGACCAATAGCCACCCCCTCTCCCCCCCTTGGCTATTGGGAGCCACCTCGCAGGGGGGTGAGCCACCCCCCCGCGAGGTGGGGACCAATAGCCACCCCCTCTCCCCCCCTTGGCTATTGGGAGCCACCTCGCGGGGGGGTGAGCCACCCCCCACGAGGTTGGGACCAATAGCCACCCCCTCTCCCCCCCTTGGCTATTGGGAGGCATGTTGGATTCTCAGCCTGTTGACGATATTGTGAGTAGTTTCGTCTCCCTCTCTGGAAATAATGAACTGTTTCACAGACGGGTGTACACGTTCAGTGTATTGCTCAGGGAGCAGTAATATAATTAATTATTAAACATCAAGGATCCATTTTATTAATTATCAATAATACTATCAATTAATAGTTTACCATTAATTCTTAATTATTGTTTTAAATAGATTATGTTCTACTCCAAGAATTAATTTTGAATATTAATATCATTTATCAATATTAATATTTCTGAATAATTATTATTTTTTTGCCAACATCACTTAGTATTGATTTATGTAACAGCAATTGTTGATATCATTATTTTATTATTAAATGTGTTAATATTATTAATTATTAATACTCATCATTAACATTTTTAACCAGTATTAATTTTAGTATCTTAATTGTGATTTTTAATGTCTATGATTAATATACATTTTTATGTTTATTAATATTAATGATTAATAGTCTTCTTCCTGATATCTGGCCGGGAGAGTATGATATTACTCCCAGTATCGAAGAAAGTGTACAGTCCTCTATGATGTTAATTCTAGTAGCCAGGGGGTAGAGGATGACATTGAAAGTAGCGCAGTGGCCGGGCGCGGTGGCTCACGCCTGTAATCCCAGCACTTTGGGAGGCCGAGACGGGCGGATCACGAGGTCAGGAGATCGAGACCATTCTGGCTAATACGGTGAAACCCCGTCTCTACTAAGAAACACAAAAAACTAGCCCGGCGAGGTGGCGGGCGCCTATAGTCCCAGCTACTCGGGAGGCTGAGGCAGGAGAGTGGCGTTAACCCGGGAGGCGGAGCTTGCAGTGAGCTGAGATCCGGCCACCGCACTCCAGCCTGGGTGACAGAGCGAGACTCCGTCTCAAAAAAAAACAAAACAAAACAAAAAAAAAGAAAGTAGCGCAGTGTGTGTACATGCCGTCGGTCATCTTCTTCCTTCTATCTAGGATGGGAAAGGATGATATGACTCCCAATATCACCGTGGGCGTGGACCTCCACCGTGGTATTTTCCCTAACATCCAAAGGCGGAGAGGTTGACCTTTCTTCCGATTTCGCAGGGTTTGTACACCACCCCTGTGATATGTTTCCTAATATCCAGATGGCGAGAGGATGATATCAGTCCCAGTATTGTAGGAGGCGTACACTCCCTGGGGATGTTTTTCCTAATATCCAGGGACGGACAGGATGATATCACTCCCAATAAAGCAGGGGATGTACAGCCCTTCTGTGACATTGTTCCTAATAGCCAGCTGGTAATTATTATAATTGTTTGAATAGGTTATGATCTACTCCAAGGATTAATTTTTAATATCAATGTCATTTATCAATAATAATATTTCTTAATAATTATTATTATTTTATAGCCAATATCACTTAGTATTAAGTAACGTTAATTGTTGATATTATTTTATTATTAATTGTCTTATTATTATTAAATATTAATTATTAATACTCATGATTAACTTTTTTAAGCAGTGTTAATTTTAGTATCTTAATTGTGATTTTAATATCTATAATTAATATTTATCATTTATATTTATTAATATTAGTAATTAATAGCCTTTTTTCTGATATCCGGCCAGGATAGGATGATATTACTCCCCTTGTCGCAGAAAGTGTACGCTGCTCTATGATGTTATTCCTAGTAGCCAGGGGGTAGAGGATAGTATTAAAACTACCGTAGTGTGGGTATATCCCGTCGGACATCTTGTTCCTTCTTTCCAAGGTGGGAGAGGATGATATGACTCCCAATATCACTGTGGGCGTGGACCTCCACCGTGATATTTTCCCTAACATCCAAAGGTAGAGAGGGTGATATTTCTTCCGATTTCGCAGGGGTTGTACACCACCCCTGTTCTATGTTTCCTAATATCCAGATGGCGAGAGGATGACATCAGTCTGAAGATTGCAGGAGGTGTACACTCCCTGGTGGTATTGTTTCTAATATCCAGGAATGGAGAGGATGATATCACTCCCAATAAAGCAGGGGGTGTACACCCCTTCTGTGACATTGTTCCTAATAGCCAGCCGGGGGGAGGAAGATATTACCGCCAATATCGCAGGGGTGTACACCCCCTTGGGATATTCATCCTTATATCCTGGGAGGGAGGCGATGTTACTAGTGGCAATATCGCAGGGGATGTACACACCCACTGTGCTATTGTTCCGACTAACACGATATGACTCCCAATATCATGGGGGGGTACATCCTCCTGTGATATTGTTTCTTATATTCAGGGGGAGAGGATGATATGACTCCCAATATCGCAAGGGTTGTACACACCTCCTGCGATATTGTTCCTAATATCCCGAAGGGGAGAGCATAATATTACTCTCAATATCTCAGGGGGTGTACACCCCCTTTGTAATATTTTTCTTAATATCCATGATGGGAGAGAATGATAAGACTCCCAATATGGCAAGAAGTGTACAGCCGGCTGTGATATAGTTCCTTACATCCAGGTAGGGAGAGGATGATGTTACTGCCCATATCGTACAAAGTGTAAAACCCCTTCGATATTTTGCCTACAATCCTGAGGGGAGAGGATGATATTACTCCCAATATGGAAGAAGGCGTACATCCCCCTGGGACACTACGCCCAATATTCACGTTGGGAGACGATGACAATATGCCCAATATCACAGGGGATGTACACCCACCCTAGCATATTGTTCCTTATATCGAGAGTGGGAAAAGAAGCTATTACTCCCAATAACGCAGGGGCTGTGGCTGTACACCCCTCCTGTGATATTGTTCTTTATATCCTGGGGAAGAGAGGATGATATTACACCCAATACCGCAGGGGGTGGACACCCACTCAGTGATGTTGTTCTGAATGTACTCCACCTCCCACCACCAGGGATATCGTTCCTAATATCCAGGGGAAGAGAGGATAACATTATGCCCAATATTGCTGGGGAGTATGCACACCCTCTGTGATGTTGTTCCTAGTATCCAAAGGTAGAGACGATGATATTACTGGCCATATCGCAGGGGGTGTACACCCTTCTGTGATATCGTTTTTGACGGTCAGTTGGGGGAGACAAAAACATTAATCCCAATATCGAAGAAGGTGTACATACCCCTGTGATGTGGTTCCTAATGTACAGGAGAAAGAGAAGAATATTGCTCTCAATATCGCAGGGGATGTAACCACCCTGTCCCCTGTATATTATCCCTAATATTCAGTGGGTTGGAGGCTGACAGTACTCCCAATATCCCAGAAGGTGCACACACACCTGTGATATAGTTCCTAATATCCAGCGGGAAAGAGGCTGAGTTTACTTTCGATATCACAGTGGGTGTACACCGCCCCCAACCCCGGGGTATTGTTCCTAATATCCAGGCGAGAGGAAGATGATATGGCTGACAGTATCGAAGGGGGTGGACACCTCTTCTGTGATATGGTTGCTGATATCCAGGGGGTGAGTGGATGATGTGTACACCTCACCTGTGACATGAATCATAAAACCTAGAACAAGAGAGAATGACATTGCTTCCAAAAACACACGGGGTGTACACCCACCCTGTGATATTGTTCCTGTCATCTAAAGGAAGAGATGATGATACTACTCCCACTACTGGAGAAGGTACACACCCCCCTGTGATATTGTTCCTCATAACTTGTAGGGGAGAGCATGATATTACTTCCAATATGACAGTGGCTTGACACTCAGTCTGTGATATTGGTTCTGCACACCAACTCTGTGCCCCTCGTTTCCCATGTGTTCTCTCCTCACTGTTGGAACCTCGGGGGAGGCTTTGTCTTTGGTTACAGATGAAGAGACAACGGGTCTGAGAGGTTAAGAAAGTTTGTTACTGGAAAGGAGTCCCAATCCAGACCGCAAGAGAGGTTTCTTGGATCTCACGGAAGAAAGAATTCAGGGTGAGTCCTTAAAGTGAAAGCAACTTTATTAGGAAAGAAAAGGAATAAAAGAACGGCTTCTATGGCCGGGAGCAGCGGCTCACTCCTGTAATCCTAGAACTTTGGCATGCCGAGGCAGGTGGATCACCTGAGGTGAGAAGTTCGAGACCAGCCTGGTCCAACACGGCAAAACCCTGTCTCCACTAAAATACAAAACATTAACGGTGTGGTGGCAGGTGCCTGTAATCCCAGCTACTAGGAAGGCTAAGGCAGGAGAATTGCTTGAACCCACGAGGCGGAGGTTGTAGTGAGCCAAGATTATGCCACTGCATTCTAGTTTGGCCAACAGAGCAAGACCGCATCTCACAAAAAAAAAAAAAAAAAAAAAAAAAAAAAAAAAAAAAAAAAAAAAAAAAAGAATGGCTGCTCCATAGGCAGAGTGGCCCCAAAGGCTGCTGGTTGCCCATTTTCATGGTTATTTCTTGATCATACGCTAAACAAGGGTTGGACTATTCATGAGTGTTCCAGGAAAGGGGTGGGCAATTCCCAGAACTGAGAGTTTCTGCCCTCCCTTCCGAGACCATGTAGGGTAACCTCCAGATGTTGCCATGGCATCTGTAAACTGTCGTGGCGCTGGTGGGAGTGCCTTGTAGCAGTTAACGCATTATAATTAGCACATGATGAGCTGTGAGGGCAATCAGAGGTCACTCTCGTGGCCATCTTGGGTTTGCGGCTTTGGCCAACTTCTTTACTGCAACCTGCTTTATCAGCAAGGTCTTTATGACCTGTATCTTGTGGGGACCTCCTATCCCATCCTGTGACGAAGAATGCCTAGCCTCCTGGGAATGTGGCCCAGCAGTTCTCAGCCTCCCTTTACCCAGGCCCCATTCAAGATGGAGTCGCTCTGGTTCTCGTGCCTCTGACAAGTTGGCCTGGGTTGAGTGTTTCCTAGTGTGTGGTTGTTGGAGCTGTTTTTAGGAGTAAGAGGTATTGTCAGTAGGAAACAGGCCTCTGTTAGTCCTGGGGCTGGCACTCTGCCCCAGTATGTCGGCCTCATTTTAGTGGTGACAAAACTGGGGCTCAGAGACATCAACTCCCTCATCTCGAACCCCCAGACTGTCAGTGGTGGGCTGGGGTTGGAATGTGGGGCTTGAAGACCCATCATCTCCTCTGGTCCCCCAGTCTCTGCTGCCCAAGAGGAACAGGATCCCAGGATCCAGGCCCCTCATGGCACCAGCCAGGGTGGGTGGAGATGGGAAGACACAGTTCCAAAGCCCCCCGGACTCTGAGGCAGGTCGGGGGCCGAGAGCAAGCCGGACCTGCGGACCCCACCCTGAGAAGAATGGCTGCAGACCCGGCCCAGCGGGCAGGAGGTCTGTGTCCTCAACGTGACGGCGCTTCCCACTCCTCCAGCCAGGCCGTGCCGTCTTCACGTTTCCAATCATACGGCCTCCTCTCCAATTCCCAAGCCCGACCCACAGAGACAGCGATCTGGGGTCCACGTGAGGTTTGTCAGCAGCTCTGACCCGCTGCTTCCCGCCAGTCCCGCGGCCAGTTCTGGAAAGCTCTCTGCTGCCCCCTGGTGGGGAGGCTCGGGGCAGGGCTCTGGCTGCAAGCATTGGGTCCCAGAACCTCCTGGCTCTGTCACCTCTGCTGGGTGGCAAACCAACCCAGGACTGAACCAGTGACACCTGTGGCGCTCCCAGAACCTCCTGGCTCTGTCACCTCTGCTGGGTGGCAAACCAACCCAGGACTGAAGCAGCAGATGGCTGCCTGATTCCTTATGATCAGAGCTCCGCCCACTGGCAAGTCTCTCTCCGGGCCTCAGTTTCCCCTTCCATTAAACGAGGGGCTTGGGGGATACCAAGGAGGGGTAACAGCTTAGTGAGGATGGCAGATTTCTTCTGGGGAGATGAAAACATTTTGAAACTAGATGGCGTGAGTGGTTGCACAGGACTGTGAATCCACAAATGCCACCACATTATTCGCGTTGAAATAGTTCATTGCATGCGATGTGAATGTCACCTCATTTAAAGTGTTTAAAAGGGGGGCCTGGGAGAGTGCAGTGTATGTGAGAATCACGTGGGACACCCACAGTCTCTGAACCTCGGTTTCCTTGCCGTAAACTGGCAAAGAGACCGTGTGAGCTGTGTTCCCTAAGGTCAAGAGATTCCAACAAGGAAAACCTGGGATTCCAGGGACTGGGATGAGGGCCGGGGACCGGAAGGGGAGGGGTATGTGGGGATGGCTTGGGGGCAGCCCAGATAAGGCTTTCAATACTGGGCAGCAGCATCTACACAGGCAGAGATCCCTGCATCTCACTTCCCGCAGGGCTGACCAGTGGCCAGAGGTGGGACTGGCCAGGCTCAGCCCAACCAAGTCTGGGAGCAGAGGACACTGAGTGAGGGATCCCCGGGGCCACCGTCACTGGCCTGTGGCTCTCCCGACACCACAAGAGAGGTCCAGGAGCTGACCTTGGGTCCTAATGGGGGACACCTTCCTGGCTGCAGGCTGGCAGGGTGGTGTGGTGGTCAGTGTACTGGGCTCTGCGTCTCCGCCCCTACCTGCTGTGTGACGGTGGGCCAGACACCTAACCTCTCTGTGCCTCTATTTCTTCAATGGCAAACAGGGACACTAGCAGCCCCCACATCTGGGCACAGTGGCCTGAAGGTTAAAGTCAACGGCGGCACGAGACCTACAGCAAAAGCTCTGAGCAGGGAGGGCAGGGAGCTGCCCAGAGAGTTCCACCACCATCTCCCCTCTGGCCACCGAGGAAACCGAGGTTCATGGTGACCTGGCCCAGGTCTGTTGGACTCATGGTCCTTCTCATCCCCAAGATCAGAGGGCTGCCACCAGGGAAGGAGCTGGCCCCTAGACACAGCCCAGGAAGCACACAGGGAAGGATGCCCTGGGGACTTCGGTATGTTATTGCAAAGAAAAATTTATTGCTATTTGAACCCTGCTTTCATGCCCCATTTCCCAGAAAATGAGCCACGGGAGACACCAGGAGAGGGAGGAGACCGTCCTCCTTGCACAAAACCCACACCCTCGGATGCCGTCCTCAGTGAGGGTGGCTGGGGGCCAACCAGGGGGCCCACCCGCAGAGTGGCAGAGGAGGCAGGTTGACCCTGCGGACGTTGAGCTCTGTGGCAAAGGTCCTGGCCTTCTGGTAGAAGAGGAGCGACTTCTCACGGTCCGGGAGGAAGTTGTGGGAGACGGTGGCCGGCCGCGTGTAGATCTTCAGCTGTGCCTTCTTGTTGCCCAGGTCCACGGCGGCTGCCAGTGCCAGCTGGTAGTACTCAAACGGGTCCTGAAGGGGACAGGTCATGCTCAGCAAAAGGGGGACTCGGAGCCCGTCTTCCCAGAGGCCGTTCCTGTCTCCAGGTCATTCCACGTGTCCAGCCAATGCTGGCTCACCCCATGAGCCCCGAAACGTGTTACACTGCTGTGGTCTCAGCTGCAGGAAGTGGGGATGACCCTGACACCACTGGAAGCCTTCCTGACTGCCCCTACGCCCCACTCACCCCAACCGTCCTGCCCCAGTGCCACCCTCTCCGCAGGCAGTGGCTGCTTTCCCCATGGGCTGAGGTCAGGGCAGATCCTGCCTGCTCTGAGAGTTCCATGCAGGACCCGTGGCTCCGAGCCACAGCAGGGGCACAGCGTTGAGTGACCCAGGCTCCCCTCTGGCCCCTGTCCATGCTGACCATTTCCAGGCCCTCCACGGGACAGGCCAGGTACAAAACCATCTCACAGGTGTCCTCTCTGGCAATGTTCCCTGAAATATTGACGGAGTGTGACGCCCCAGACATCCAGTCCCATTTTCAATGCATCTTTGGCCCAAACTCACCATCCCTGGGTTGGGATGCCGCCTCCCAGACCTCCTCCTTCACCCTCCCATCCCCCACCCGGCTTCTCCCCAGGCGCCTCCTCCACATGGGGGTCACCCAAGGAACCTCTCTGAGACCTATGCCTGGCCTGTCCCTCTTTACCATCTCAAGATGGCTCCCAGGGTCAAGGACAAAGTCCAAGATGCAGCAAGTCCATTCCCCCACTGCCCCGCCCCACACACGGAGCAGGGGCGTGAGAAGGCCCCGAGTCACCGCCACTGCTCATCCAACGCCCCCGGCCCAGCCGAACACTGGACTCTGTGCTGGGTGCGTGGCTGAGCCTAACGTCCTTGCTCCCAGTCTGAGGGACCTGGGAGTAAACACTGACCACACAGGGTGGCCCAGGCTGTGGCAGAGGGAAGCCCAGGAGCCTGTGGGGGGCCCAGGAGGCCCCAGACTCAGCCGGGGGTGGAAGGCAAAGGCTTCCTGAAGGGGTGGGGGCAACCCAACTAAACAGGAAGGAGCCAGCCAATGCATATGTCTCTGCATGTGCCTGTGCGTGTGCTTGTGCGTTTGTGTGCCTGTGTGCATGCCTGTGTGTGCGTGTGCCTGTGCCCGTGTGCATTTGCGTGTGCATTTCCATGTGCCTGTAGTGTGTGCAACAGCTAGTGAGTGGCAGGCTGAGCCAGGACACACCTAATCTTCCCTATTCCAGGGCTCACTCTCACGTGTACACTAAAGGCGACCCCATTTTAGAGGCAATCGGCAAAGATGCCCATTTACCCCTGCCTCTCTGCCAGCCTTCCAGGCCCCATGCAGCCCGGAGTTTTCTCCTACTCCTCTGGGCCCTGGGTCCAGAGCCTCCTATACAAGGAGGAGGGTGTAGCCTTGGAAAGACAGCCGCCCTTAGGGAATTCCAAGGGGACCTCCCTGTGGGAAGCTGGCCTGCACTGACAGCATAGTCACGATGAGGCCCAGAGGGCTGTGCATGGGAAGGAGGTGAAGGAGGCCTCTGCCCCTCAACCCCAACCGTGGACTTTGGCCTCTCAGGTACTACTTGGCCCTTTCCTTCCTCCTGGGCAGGCGGAGTGGGCGGCAGCCTTGACCAAGAGAGATAAAGGCCTCTTCTGGGAGGCCCGTCCCCCTGGGTCCCAGGCGAGCCCCTGAGTGGTGAGCAGCGTCCCTCTGGGTCTGACACTTGGCACCTCCCTGTCTGGCTGGGACTTGGGAGGCCACAGGGACCACTTCTGACCACCAGGTGTCGCCAGCACTGGGCGGGGGCCTCCCGGGCAGCCCCAGGCCTGCGGGTGGGGGATACGGGGCGAGGTCGTAGGGCTGCCCCAGATCCTCATGTTGTTCTAAGGACCCCAAGATCTCGGCCCCTGGACTGGAGTGCCCTGGCCCCTCAGCCCATAAGGAGCACTGATGCGGTGCCGGTGCGATGCTGAGGAGGGGCGGTGCCTGCTGGGCAGAGGGGTGGAGACACGCCAGGTCTGAACCTGACAGTCCCAGCTCTCCACCCCTGCAGGGCTGGGAGCAGAGGGAGCACAGCACCTCCGCTCCAGACAGACCCGACCCAGCAAGGCCTCAGCCTGGCTGGCTGGGGCCCCGCCCCACTGCACCTGCCCTGAGCTGGGGTTTCCCTGTCTGTGAACCCGATGGTAAGACACTGGTCCCACCCCACCCTTCCTGGGTGATGTGAAGGTTCAAGGTGTCTCGGGACTCCAGGAAGGAGTTGCTCAGTACAGGCTGGCACCCTGGGCAGGCTTCCTAGAGGAGGCGTCAGGATTTGGGTTGGATCTTGCAACGTGGATTCAATGTCAGGATGATGTGGTCCTCCGAAATGTCCTTCTCCTGACCCTGTTTTCTTTGTTAAATGCAACTTGACACTTGACTGTCAAGACTCAGTTTTGGTGTCACCTCCTCCAGGAGGGTCCCCCTGACTACAATCCGCCTTCTTTACCCAGGGGCCACCATTGCCCACTCATGTGTCAGCCTCCCTGGCTGAGACTGAGTTCTTGAGGGTGGGGCCTGGCCAGCTTGGGAGCTGGGTTGTATCTGCTAACATTGCCGGTTCCTCCAGCCGCATGCAGAGCTCCAGGGAGGCCACTGGGCCATTCCTAAGGTAGGCTGGAACCCAGGCCTCTGAGGTCTGGGTGGAGATCCCACTCCAAGGGGGCCGGGAACACCCCGAGCCCTGCCCTTCCCCACCCACCTTCAGGTCATAGAAGATGATGTCACCGAGCACCAGGTACACCTTCACGTAGTAGAGGGTCTCCTCGTCGAACTCCAGTGGCGAGTTGCAGAGCTACAGGGCCTTGAGGTAGAAGTGCTCCGCCAGCTTGCCCTGGCCCAGCTGATGGTGCAGGGTGGCCAGGCGGTGGTAGGCCACGTGCTCGTTCAGCCCGTCCCCTGGGGTGCAAGCCAAAGGGGCAGGTGTGAGGAAGTGGCTCCCTGGGGCAGGGAGGGCACAGGCCCCTCAGGAGCAGGTATGCAGACCCCGGGCAGCACCTGGCTTGCCTCCAGGCACCTGCAGTCACCTGGGCAGCTCTGGCCAGTCCCTTCCAGGTTCCCAGACTCACTTTCCCATCTGCAAAGCAGAACTAATAAGGCCTGCCCCTGTCTACTGTGAGGCTTTGGCAAAGTCGGACTTGGATGGCCCAGCTCTGTGCCTACACATAGCCACCTGCCTTTGCTCACTGGTTTTAACCAGGGGAGCCCAAAAGCCATGCAGTCCAGGTGCTCCCGGGTACCCCGGCTCCAGGCAACCCACAGACGTGACATCCGACTCCTCCTGCGTGTGTCACAATCAGAGCCCCCTACTTTGGGGAGTCAGCTGCACACCTACTGTGTACTGGGCCACGGGGCACAAGGTGCTGGGGCATGCGGCCTGCCTAGGGTTCCCTGTCTCTGGAGGGGGACAGACGACCCTGGCACAGCACCAGGGGATGCCCGGCCTTAAGGTGCCGACTGCTGGAAGGAGAACTGGGATTTTATCAGCCAGAGAGCCGTGTGGTTGATGAGGTTGGGTAGGGCACAAGAGAAAGGGAATGTGCCACTCAGCCTGGCACATACAGGGACCAACGAGATGCCTGGCATGTCTGGAAGGCAGAGGGCACACTGGGCGGCCCTTGTGGTCAGCAGCGGGAACAGGCAGAGGAAACAGAGCTCAGTCAGGCAGGGAGCTCTGCACTGCGTGAGACACCTCGGGCCGTGCCCCACAGCTAGACGGGGAAGCCAGTTGGGCAGATCTGCCTGCCTGGACAGGAGACCAGGAAAATCCAGCAGCTGTTTCAGCTCCTGCCCTGCAGACCTGGAGGCTGGGCTCTGGCAAAGTGTGGGTCCTGGCAGGGTGGGGGCTCAGGGGACTTACCCAGAGTGATGCTGGGTGCTAGGGCCATGTAGGCAAACTCCAAGCCATCCTGGGGCTTCTCCAGTGTGGCCAGGAGTGCCACCAGCTTGTTGCACAGCTGTAGCTGCAGCTCCGCCTTGCAGTTGCCCGTAGTCACTGCCAGGGCCAGGACCCGGTCCTACCACACAGGCAGGTGGCTCAGGTTTCCCACAGCACCCACCTTGCCCAGTGCCCTCCTCAGAGCTCAAACATGTGCTTGGAGCTTCCCACGCCCCAGCTACCCTTGCACCTCCACACAGCTCTGTGCTTTGGGATAACACACAGTTCAGACACCCAAGTTGGGGGCTGAAGAGTCACCTGAGGCCCATCCAGCTACACCCAGCAGCCTCAGACCAGCCTTTCCCACCTGGGCACCAGGGGGTCTGGCTGGGGGGAGCCAGCACTCCTCTCTGCTCTAAAAACACCGCATTTATCTGTGCCCAGGGCTGAGCCACACCGTGAGCTCAGAGGAAGGGAGAAGCCGTCCCACTTCGGGGTGCAAGCAGACCTGGGCCTCCCACTGACATGCTGTGTGTCCTTTGACATGTCCCTGTGCCTCTCTGAGCCTCAGTTTCCTCATCTGGAAGATGGGGACAGAACTTCCAGCTCATGGTTGCTTGAGATCATCAGGTACAAGGGTAGAGCCATTGTCACATCCAGGCCCCAAACGTTTGTCCCGGGCAGGGGCATGGTCAATATCATTCCCGGTGAGACCACTTGGAAACTAAGCATGTGCATGGGTGGCCCTGCCTCCAGGTGGGAGGCCTCTGCCCTGCCACACCTGTGCCTCAGCCCTCCAGGTGCTCCCCTGAGGCCCACCCACATCAGCCCACAGGCCAACTCACCCGGTAGAAGGACACGGCTTTCTCCCGCTCCCAGGCCCCATTGAAGAAGATGTCTCCAGCTGCCTCAAACAGCTCCAGCCCCAGGCTGGGGTCGCCTGTGTACAGGACCACATTCTGTGCCACCTGAAAGGAGACAGAAGTTCCCTCAAGACCCACACCTGGCGAGGTGGCCACGCCCACCTTTGCAAGCCTCCTTCCTCTCACACACTACAGGTACACCTGAGCATTTTTCAGGCTCTGTGCATTAGGGATGCCCCCACCACTGGCGTGAGGACAATGAACTGATGCACCTGAGTGCCAGGAGGTGACTGAGCAGCTGCAGCCCAGGAGCCCGACACCCGTGAATCCTACCACCAGGGCTAGGCCTAGCCCACTCCGCCTGTACTCAAACCAGTCTCCGTGGCCCCCAGATAGCTGGGACCCCATCCCCTGGCTCCTTTCTGGGTTGCCACATCCCTGCCACATCAACAGTGTTTGTGGGTGGGCCTGGTCCCCTCTTGGCCATGAGCTCTTGATCCCTCTCCTCAGCTCAAGGAGGTATATAGCAGGTGCTCAATCACGAAAGCTTCACCAGGCTGGTGAGCTTCACAATTTGTTCCAGATCACACTGTGTTTGGGAAAGCCGCTGAAAACAGCCACTATGATAGATTCATTTTGTAAGGAGATGTGCCACGTGTCGCTTGGAGCAAGTTCTTCTGTGTGTTAACTGAGTGGTCACATTATTTGAGCATGTGCTGTACACCAGCAGGTGCTGGGCACTGTGAGGGGCCGCGCCTCTGCCCTCAGGGAGAAGATGCTGGCCACTGGGGGAGGATGTGCAGGAACCAGTTGGAGGGAGGGAAAAGGCACACAACAGGTGCTCAGCAGTGGCTTAGGAATGAGTGGATGGATGGATGAATGGATGAGGAGATGTAGACACATGGATGGATAGATGGGTGTGTGGATAGATTAATTTTGGGATGGATGGATGGGTGGATGGATGGATGGATGGATGGATGAATGGATGGACGGACGGATGGGTGGATGGACGGACGGATGGGTGGATGGACGGACGGATGGGTGGATGGATGGATGGATGGATGGGTGGGTGGGTGGAATGATGTATGTATGTCTGCATGTATGTATGGGTGGGTAGATAATGTATGGATGGGTGGAGGGTAGATGATGTATGTGCATATTGATGGCTAGATGGTGGATAGACGAATGTATGGATAAACCAATGGACAGATAGATGAATGGAGGGATGGAGTAATAGGTAGAGTAGTGGGTGGATGGATGAATGATGGATGGATGGACGAACAGTGAATGGATGGATGGGAGAAAGGATGGATGATGGAAGGATGGATGATGGATGGATGGATGAATGAATGGGTGGATGGATGATGGATGGATGGAAGGATGAACAGGTGGATGGATGGATGATGGAAGCATGGATGGATAATGGAAGCATGGTTGGATGATGGATGGATGGATGAATGGATAAATGGATATGTGGATGGATGATGGATGGATGGAAGGATAAACAGGTGAATGGATGGATGATGGAAGGATGAATGGACGGATGGATGGATGAACAGGTGAATGGATGGATAGACGGGTGAATGGATGGATAAAAGGATGGAAGAATGATGGATGGATGAATGGACAGATGGATGAATGGACAGATAGACGGATGATGGATGGATGGATGATGGATGGATGGATGGATGGATGGATGGATGGATGATGGATGGATGGAAGGATGAACAGATGAATGGATGGATGATGGAAGGATGGATGGATGAATGGATAAATGGATAGATGGATGAATGATGGATGGATGGAAGGATGAACAGGAGGTGAGTGTGATGGATGGATGAATGATGGATGGATGAATGGTGGATGGATGGAAGGATGAACAGTTGGACGGATGGAAGGATGAACAGGTGGATGGATGAAAGGATGAACAAGTCGATGGATGGAAGGATGGAAGGATGAACAGGTGAATGGATGGTTGATGGAAGGATGAATGGACGGATGGATGGATCAACAGGTGAATGGATGGATAGACGGGTGAATGGATGGATGATGAATGGATGGATGATATAAGAATGGATGATAAAAGGATGGATGATATAAGAATGGATGGATGAATGGACAGATGGATGGATGATGGCTGGATGGATGATGGATGGATGAATGGATAAATGGATGGATGGATGGATGATGGATGGATGGAAGAATGAACAGGTGAATGGATGGATGATGGAAGGATGGATGATGGAAAGATGGATGGATGATGGAAGGATGGATGGATGAATGGACGAACAGGTGGATGGATGGTGGCTGAATGAATGGATGATAAAAGAATGGATGAATGATGGATGGATGGATGGATGGATGGATGGATGGATGGATGGATGGATGATGGATGGATGAATGGAAGAAAGAACAGGTGAATGGAAGGATGAACAGGTGAATGGATGGATGAACAGGTGAATGGATGGATGCTAGAAGGACGGACGGATGGATGGATGGAAGGATGAGCAGGCGAGTGGATGAATGACGGAAGGATGGATGGATGATAGATGGATGGATGGATGATGGATGAATGGATGGATGGAAGAATGAACAGGTGAATGGATGATGGAAGGATGGAAGAATGGATGGAGGGATGGATGGATAGGTGAATGGACGGATCATGGATGTATGGAAGATGGTTGGATGGATACTGGAAAGATGGATGGAAGGATGGATAGAAGGATGGTCGAACAGGTGAATGGATGGACGAAGAGGTGAACAGAAGAATGATGGATGGATGGATGGATGGATAGAAGGATGAACAGTTGGATGGATGATGGAAAGATAGATGGAAGGATGGATGGATGGACGAACAGGTGAATGGATGGACGAATAGGTGAATGGGTGGATGGACAAGTGAATGGATGGATGATAAAAGGATGGATGGATGATAGATGGATGGAGGGATGGATGATGGATGGATGGATGGATGGATGGATGCTTGGAAAGACGAACAGGTGAATGGATGGATGATGGAAGGATGGAAGGATGGAAGGATGGATGGATGGAAGGACCCACAGGTGTATGGGAAGACGACGGAAGAATGGATGGATGGATGGATGGATGGATGATGGATGTATAGATGGAAGGATGAGCAGGTAAATAGATGATGGAAGGATGAATGGATGGGTGGATGGAGAGTCAACAACACAGGGGTCCTCCTGCATCCCTTGCCACTCACCTGGATGTACAGGTCCACCAGCTCGCTCTGCCGCAGGATGTAATAGATCTTCCCTGCTTGCAGCCAGGCATGCGCCTCCTTCTCTTCCTTCTGAAGGTCAATGAAAATCCCCAGACTTCCTTGGTGTAGTCCAGAGTGGATTTGCAGGCCCTGGAATCAGACACAGGTGTCAGAACAAGGGTTCTCATCCTCCTGGAACCAGTCTGCCTCCTCCCGTGGGTCTGGTGACAGATGAATCTAGAATGTGCGGACTGGGAACGGCCCTCTTGTGTGTGCAGTGTTCTGCTCTTCCCAGGCTGCTGGGAGGGCCAGGGTGAACACACATGGCATGGAAAAGATGAAGGACATCCTTCAGAGGGAATCGAGCATCATGCTGCCCTGTGGCAGGAGGAGTGTGCTAGTCCATCTCCCCTGCCTCCCAGACATGACCTGTGTCTTCTCCAGACGCACCAGGAGCCGTTAGTGTTCAGAGGCTATCTGGGCCGATGGTTCTCAAGGTGTGCAGGCATCACAGTCACCTGGAGGCCAGTCCTTATAGCTTGCTGGCCCTGCCCACAGAGCTTCCGGCTCCACAGGCCTGGGGCAGGCCATAGAACTCCCACTTGCCACAAGCTCCTAGGTGACATGGATGCTGTTCTACTGGTCCAGGGACTACACTTTGAGAAGCATGGCTCTAGCACACTGGCCCATTTTCCTTCTGTGAACCTGAGACCAAGACTGGAGGCAGTCTCCCGGGTCCCCATGGAATCTGGCTCCTTCCCTGCCCTCTCAGTAAGTCTGACACTCGAGGGGGTGTGACTGCAGCAATGTCACTGGGCCCTGTGGGTGGGGTGGCCAGGGCCATGGTTACCCCACCAGGTCAGGATGCTTGGGGGAAGCCGAGTAGGCCACATATGGGACGTGAGACCTTGAAACCCTGTCCCAGGGAAGCAGGTGACACAACTGGCTCTGTCTTCTGTGGGAGAGAAGCCACAGGTGGCTGCTGTGGTCACATTTAAGGGGACAGATGAAGGCCAGGAGTGAAGATTCAGGGCAGGCAGAGGTCAGAGGACAAAAGCCATCATAGTAGGAAGAACAGCCCAGAGTGCACGTACTGCCTCTGCTGGGGTTGAGATGACCTTTGACCCAACAAGGGAGGCTCAAGCTGGGACTCACGGGCCAGCAGCAGCCCTGGGACGACCCCAGGCCCACCAGCTCAAAACATCTGATGCCAAGGAACCAAATGATCAAAAGGAGAGGGGTTGCTGGTGTCCTGGGCCAGCTTCCCTTTGCCCCCCTCCCTGCCCTGCCCACCCCCACCTCCACCACTGCAAAGCCAGCCCTTACCGCTTGGTGCCCAGGGACAGGTAGAGTTGACTGATGGTCTCCAGGAGCTGCCCCTCCAGCACCTTGCCGGCCACCTTGCGGGCCAGGGAGAGCTGGAACTCATGGTAGATGACACACTGGGCCTCGGTGGGCATGACGGTGCTGTAGAAGTAGCACAGCCGGTGGACGGCCCGCAACTGGCCTGGGCAGAAGACAAAATGGAAGACGTTAGTCTCCCAGCATCGAAGCGAGGCTGGCTGGGCTCGGAGGCCCCTGCGCCGTGCTTGCCTCTTTCACACCTCTGTGAGCCTGGGCCCCATAGGCGGGGAGACTGAGCGCAGACAGGCCATGCACCCGTGCCAGGGCAGACGCCGAGCACACAGTCACATGGGCACACCTTGGTGCAGAGGCTCATGGTAGAGGCCAGCCTTCTTTACAACTCCCAGGGCCGAGGTCCTGGCCAGGCTCGGCCCCTGCACCAGGCCATCTATTTCTGCTTCACAAAGCCCCTCAGGCCAGGACCAGGGCTGCCTTCAGCCTGAGCTGATGAGGCCAGGGGCACAAGTAGCCCCTGTCGCCGATGGAACGCTGAGAGAGCAAAGCCAAGCGTCATGTCTGCCACACATGGCATCATGTTGGGGGAATGGGGTTCAAAGCCGGGCCCTGGTGTTCCCACACATGCTTCTCTCATGCAACCAGGCTCCCAAGCCACATGCTCACTGGCCTCTCCCAAAGCCAGGGCGCTGGGAACGGTGGAAAGTTTCTGATTTTCTAGTGCCAGAAACATTCCGGAGATTAACACAGGAAACCAGGTACGCCAAATGGACATCTGTTACACACGCCACCCAACAACAGCTGAATACACAGTCCTCTCGAGCACCCAGGGGACATTCCCCATGACAGACCATGTGCCAGGCCACAAAATGAGCCACAGTGAATGGAGAAGGACTGAGACCGAAGCAGAGGTGTTCTTCAGCTGTACTGGCACGAAACTGGAAATCAACAGTGAAGGAAATGTGAGAAATTCAAAAATATGTGGAAATTACACACTCCTAAACAACCAGTGAGTCAAAGAGACCATCAGGGAAACTGAAAACTAATTTGAGAAGAATGCAAACAAATGCACAGCCCGGGACAGCGCAGTGGTTCACGCCTGTCATCCCAGCACTGTGGGAGGCCGAGGTGGGAGGATCGCTTGAGTCCAGGAGTTTGAGATCAGCCTGGGAAACATGGTGAAATCCCGTCTCTATAAAAAAATAAAATATAAAAATTAGCCGGGTGCAGTGGTGCACGTCTGTAATACTAGCTACTTGGGAGGCTGAAGCATGAGAATGGCTTGTACCTGGGTAGAAGTTGCAGTGAGCCAAGATTGCACCACTGCATCCCACCCTGGGCATTAGAGCAAAATTCTGCCTTTTAAAAAAAAAAATAGCACAGTGTATCAAAAATTCCAAGATGCAGCTAAGGCAGTGCTGAAAGGGAAATTTATAACTGTAAATGTCTACATTCAAAGAAAGAAGAAAAATCTCAAATCAAAAACCTAACCTTCCACCTTGAGAAACTAGAAAAAGAATGAACTAAACCCAAAGCAAATAAAAGGAAGAAAATAATAAACATGAGAGTGGAAATGGGAAGTAAAAATACAGAGAATGGAAAAACAAAAGAGATAATCAACAGAACCAAAAGTGAGTTTACTGAAAAAAATAACAAAATTAACAAATCTTTCACCAGACTGACCAAGAAAAGAAAGATGGGACACAAATGACTAAAATCAGAGACTGAGCTCCATGGCTGACGCCTGTCATCCCAGAGCTTTGTGAGGCCGAGGTGGAAGGATCGCTGAGGCCAGCATTCAAGACCAGCCTGGGGGAACATGATGAGACCCCATCTCTAATAAAAAGAAATAAATAAAAAATTAAAAACCCAAGTTTCTCAAATCAGAAATGAAAGAGGAAACATTATTGCCGACCTGACAGAAATAAAAGGATTCCATGAAAACACTACGAACAATTGTACACCAACAAATCAGACCATCTAGACACAACAGCCAAGCTCCTAGAAGGACACAAACTACCAAAAGTGACTCAAAAATGACCCCGAGTAAGCATGTGGGGTAGCAGCCCCGCCCTCGGTCTCCTCGACCGTTCAGCGCGGGGTGGGGAGACAGGAAAGCATGATCCCCGTTCCCTGGCCTGCATTTCCAAGTCTGAATCCCCCAGCACCCTGGGGAGGGCCTCCTAGGAGGAGGTGCCACAGGCTATTATGCCACGAGCAACCGGAGGCTGCAGTGGGGGCTGGGGCGCTGGATTCCTGGAGGGTCTCCTTCCAGTCAGAGAATGCCCCTGGGGAAGAAGCCTGGGTCTGAACCGGGGCCCCTTCACACGGTCCTTTCCAAAATCTCATCCCTCCTAGGGCCAGGAGTGGGTGCCAGGCCTGTGCTGGGAAATGGGCAGATTTGGCCACAGCCCCTGGGACTCTGGTCCAGGCCACAGGAGGCATCTCTGAGTGGTCTCACTATGCCATGACAAACCGCTGCAAGGCAGAGGGGACCCACAACAGTATCCCTTGTCTCGGCCATTTCCCTGGACTCAACTTCCTCATCTATCCTCTGCGGCCTAGATTTCAGACAGCCCTGCCCACCTACTGTCTGTCTGTTCACTGCTCAGTCTGCAGTGACTGTTCGATTGCACTCCATGGCTCCCCAGAGCTCTTGGGGAAAAGGCCAAGCCACAGCCTGAGGCCCCAGGCCCTGCTTAGCTCTCCAGAAGAGCTTCTCACCATCCAGCACCCAAACCACCCACTCCTAACTCTGCACCTCCCTGCATAAGCCCTGCTCACTCACCCCCGCTCACACCCCACTTATCCCCGCTCACACTTCCGCTCACTCACCCCAATCACACCTCCGCTCACTCACCCCCAGTCATCCCCGCTCACGCTCCCACTCACTCACCCCATCACACCTCCACTCACTCACCCCCACCCACTCATCTCCATTCACACTCCCGCTTACTCACCCCCACTCACACCACCACACCCCACTCATCCTCGCTCACACTCCTGCTCACTCACCCCCATCACACCTCTGCTCACTCACCCCCACTCACTCATCCCTGCTCACTCACCCCAATCACACTTCCGCTCACTCACTACCACTCACTCATCCCCGCTCTCTCTCCCGTTCACTCACCCCCACTCACCCACCCCCACTCAATCACCCCCGCTCACACCCCCTTCATCCCCGCTCACTCATCCCCACTCGCTCACCCCTGCTCACACCCCACTCATACCCGCTCACACTCCCACTCACTCACCCCAATCACACCTCCGCTCCCTCACCCCCACTCACTCACCACCACTCACCCACACTCGCTCATCCCTGGTCCTTCACACAGGCTACACCACCAGCCCCTCCCCCACCACCTATTACTTGACTAAATCCTCTCAACCCTCTGGTCCCAGACTAAAGAGGCTTCCCTAACCCGGGGCCAAGTGCTGCCCCGCCATCACACCACTTACCCTTTTGTGGCTTCTCTGGCCTAAAGCTCACATTCCCACGCTCAGTCCCTGCCACCCGAGGACCCCACAAGCCCCATTTGTGGGTGGGGCCTGGCACACAGTGCACAACGAGCTGCTTTTGCATGAACTGCTCTGCGGCTTTGGGCAATCACCCGCCCCGTGTCCTCTGTGAAGTGGGATGACAGGTGCGCAGCCTGCCAACATACCAAGCAGATAACACGGGCACAAGAACCGGCGTTCACGGCCTGGCTCATGGAGGGGCCCCAAGTCCCAGCTCAGCAGAGCCTGCCTTGATCCCAGGGTTATGGCTAGGGATTCCCAGCACGCAGGACTTTCCGTGCTCAAGGCAGCATGGTCCCTGGGCAAACTGGGAAGAGCTGGCTGCCCCAGTAGGGCAGACAGCCTAGCCCTGTGTGGGAACCGCCTGTCTCCAGGGCGCTTGCCAACATCTGCTGCTGGCCATGACTCAGCACTTTCAATGGTGGAAAAACCACCACTTGTTTCTGAATCACAAACCCCAGGTGTGCCCTGACCTGAGTGGCCCCGGAAGGAGCACATGAGGAACCGGGGCACTCACTCTCCACATGGCCCATCCCCACAGTGACCAGAAGGGCCCACTCATAGTAGCCCTTGCCCTGCTGGGCCGGACCCTGGTGGGTGCAGAGGTGGCCCAGCTGCAGGAGCACGTGGTGAAGTCCCGGCCACACTCCCTGCAGGACAGCCTCGATAACAGCCGTACGGCCTCCAGGAGGTAGTGCTGGGCCATGCTGCTGGCACCCGCGTGCAGGCACAGGGTCCCGAAGTTGGCCAGCACCACTGCCTGGTTCCTCCGCTGGCCCAGGTCCTGAGCTGCCCGCAGGGTGTGGTAGTAGCCCTAGGCTGCCTGTCTCGTCCGGCCCAGCAGGGCAAGGGCTACTATGCCTTCAGAGCCACGTCTCTCTCTTGTCATCTAACCCATTTAAACTCTCCTTTCAAACTCTATGCCAGACCTAACCACTTCTCACCTTTCTCATCATTTCCAACCAGGTCCAGCCCTCATCATAGCGCTCTGGGTTACTGCAAAAGCCTCCAAAATCGCCAGGCACAGTGGCTCATGCTTGTAATCCCAGTACTTTGGTAGGCCAAGGTGGGTGGATCATCAGAGGTCAGGAGTTCAAGACCAGCCTGGCCAACATGGTGAAACCCCTTTACTAAAAATACAAAAAATTAGCCAAGCATGGTGGTGGGTGCCTGTAATCTCAGCTATTCAGGAGGCTGAAACAGGAGAATCACTTGAACTCAGAAGGCAGAGGTTACAGTGAGCCGATATCGTGCCATTGCACTCCAGGCTGGGTGACAAGAGCGAAACTCCATCTCAGAATGTTAAAAAAAAAAAAAAAGCCTCCCAACCCACGTCTCTCCTTCCACCTTTCACCCTGCCCTGCATTCTACCTTCCACTCTCAAACATTTCAGAAAAAAAAAAATTATATCCACAGAGAGAGAAAGAGAAAGTAGAAATGGGGTGAAATGTTTGGGGAATCTGAGGGAAGAGTATATGGGAATTCTCTGTACTATTTTTTCAACTTTTCCATAAGTCTGGAGTATTTTGAATTCAAGAGTTAAACAAAGAAAAAACAAAAACAAAAACAAAACTAAAACACTGTCTCCCTTTGTGAACCCATCCTGTCTTTCCCCTGGCAACTGAAGGACGCTCTCAACTAACACATCTATTTTTTCATGAACACTAAAAGAACCCTTGCCTAGTTTTGACTTTCTGTGCTTGGCAGTAGAAGTGTGTGTGTGTGTGTATTTCATATATATGTGTGTGTGTGTATATATGTGTGTGGTGTGTGTGTGTATATAGAGAGAGGGAGAAATACTTATGTGTTTATATATATAGTATATTTACATTGGTAATGTATATAAATATAAATATATGTGTGTGTGTAGATATATATAGTACATACCCCATAGCCTGTCCTTAACCTGTTTTAAACTTAGTCGGAAAAACACATACGTAAGCAGAGAATTTCAAAACAATATGATGAATATTTTGATCGAGGGATGTGTTGCTATGGAACACGCTGCTAAGACACAAAACCTCCTAGATGGGGCAATGAATGAACGAAGTTTTGCACCTATAGGCACCCCCTCTGATATCACCTCAAACGTTTATAGTTATATGCTTTTGCTTCCCCCAGGACCTCTGTTTCATAAGGGTTAGTCCTAGAGCCCAGCGAGTTCCTACTACAGCTGGCACACATATGCCATTCAAGAAACAGTGGCTGAGTGAATGACAAGTTAAGAACCATTTGTCAGCCAGTGCCCAGTAACATAACATGCACTGGTATGCAAATTATATTTTTGTTGAAAACAAGGGCAGGATCACAAATTATCTTTCCAGAGAAAGCAAACCTCAAAAGCTTCTTTACCCTACTAAAGCACGTTCTAAGAAGCTCCCCTTATATAAAAGAAAACCTCCTCATTCGTTATCAATGGCATGTAAACCTAATAAGCCTTCACCTCTGATGACATCTCTTCCATCCCCAGGGCTAGAGGAAGGAGGTTCTGGAAACCCTGGTAGTTGTGAAGGTGGCTCCCAGCTCTGACAGTCTTGAACCCTGTGGGCGCGGGGGTCACACAGCAGAAGAACAGAGGAAAGCATCATCAGGCTTCGAATATGTTTGAACCAGAGATGGCAAATAGGCTGCAGCCAACTGAAAACACCAGAGATTCATGGTGGCCACCTGAGGGGTTGTGCTCTTAAAAAACAAAAATTAAAATTAAAAACTAAAAAATTAAAAAAGGAAGGGGTCAAGAATCCATCAGGTCTGACTGAGATGTGTATCAGTGACTAACACCCCGTATGGTAAAAGTACTCCGGTGCGCTTTGGGTACTCACAGCTTCAGCAGTATTCAAAGGCGTGTGCTTCCCTAAGACTAAGCCACGGGAATACCCCCCCAGCAACACTGCCAGGAGAAACGTCTCACATGGATTTGGCTAGAAATACAGTTGTCTTTAACAAATTAACACTGAATACATCCTGACTTATTAGAGCCTGTGAGAATGACATTCTCAATGATAACAGTTATCACTACAATCTCCAAACATCTGTGATCCTACAAGGAGGAACTGTGACAGCGCAGGCCACGTGTCCAGACTGCTTCCCAGACTGCCTGTTACAAAATAAAAGAAATGAAATCCCCCCAAAAATGTCTTCACTCACATTTAGCCAGTTGTTCCTTTGTGTGCATCTCTGTGCTAAAATGGCCATTCTTCCCCACAGCCTGAAGTCATACGCTAAAATCAATGAGACTCACATGAAGCCAGAAATGTGCAGATGCCAAGGAAACCAACACAAACGAAATGGGCTGGAGAGTGTGGCCAGGAGGATGGTACTTCCCAGGAAGCAATTACTTCATCTCTGCCCATGAAGCAGGCAGCTGTCACTGTCCCCCAGGCCCACGCCAGCCACTCGAAGTAGGTTCTAACCAAACTACCTCCAACAATCAACATAAATACACCACACAATTGGCTTCTGAAAGGACACCTTGCAACCAACAAGAAACTGTAAGCACAACTTTGACAAACTGTGCAACTAAAATCCTTGGGAAGGGATCAACACTGCCACATTTTGACTCAAATACTGTTTCGTGGTAGCACTGCAATAATTCACTGAAACAAAAGAATGAATGAGGAATATGTTTATATAGGAATCAGAGGAAGCTTGACTAATCATTTAAAGAAATAGGTCAAGAAACTGCTAGGTTCAGATGCTACCGTGAGACACTGTCAGGGCCTTAGGCAAATTCACTTCTCTTGGTCCTGTTTCTAGGTTCATCAAAAACCAGCTTTGGACTAGGGAATCTGTTGCTTTCCAATGCCTTCCTTCTGCGATTTCAGCCCAGATTTTAGGACTGCTCTCCCACTTGGTATATGAAAGCATTTTCTATGTATAATAGCAAGAGTACATTTCTGTGTTGAATGCAGTTTGGGACCTACTCTATGAGGCAGAATATCATCATGTAATGTTAAGCATGATGACAAGGCGTACTCTAGATAAGGATAACACATAAGACGTGGCCATACACCTGTGCGTGCCTGGCAGGGAGATGGGGAAGTCTCATTTAATGAAGCCGGGGTGCCTGTTGCACCTTAACATCCTCAGTCCACATCAAGTTCACAACGTCCTTCTGACATCCAACCACAGGTATCACATACTTTTCCATACTTTCCACCCAAGATTAAAATATGCAGAGCACCGTGATAAAGACGCCTCCATCCCCAGCATGTGGGCTCTCATTCTGTAGAATTACATACTTTCGGGGCAAAATGGTGACCAGGTTGCAGCGGCAAGCAAGACTGGGCTCCGTGGGGACAGCAGACCCTGCAGCAGCCACCACTCCTGTCGCCACAGTCTGATGCAGCTGCAGAGAAGCTGTGGCTGAGGCCATTCACTTTGTGAGAGAACCGCACAGGAGGGAAAAGCTAGGGAAGGTAGGGAAGAGGGCAATGTCAGGCTTCTGAGCCCAAGCCAAGCCATCGCATCCCCTGTGACTTGCACGTATATGCCCAGATGGCCTGAAGTAACTGATGAATCACACAAGAAGTGCAAATGCCCTGTCCCACCTTAACTGATGACATTCCACCACAAAAGAAGTGAAAATGGCCGGTTCTAGCCTTAAGTGATGATATTATCTTGTGAAATTCCTTTTCCTGGCTAATCCTGGCTCAAAAAGCTCCCACACTGAGCACCTTGTGACCCCCACTCCTGCCCAGAGAACAACCCCCTTTGACTGTAATTTTTTTTACCTACCCAAATCCTATAAAACGGCCCCACCCTTATCTCCCTTCGATGACTCTTTTTCGGACTCAGCCCGCCTGCACCCAGGTGATTAAAATGCTTTATTGCTCACACAAAGCCTATTTGGTGGTCTCTTCACAGGGACGCGCATGACACGCAGGTGCAGAGCCAGGGAAGGATCTGTGATGAGAATAGAAAGGAATGTGCCTCCCTGTACACACGCTCGGATTTTATGACAATGTGCGCAGGAGGCTGAACTGGATGCCTGAGAACATTCCTCCAAGTTCTTTTGCTGATTTTCTAAATATTGGTGTAAAATCTGAACTCAGACAAAAATTTTTTAAATCACTTGACATCTTTGTCTGGTGCTCAGCATCATGTCTACATGATCATCTAGAAAACCAACTACTGTTCTAAGGCTCACATCCTCCTATAAAGTCCTAGGGATTTCACAAGGGAATACACTTCTCATTCACATCAAGAACACACACAACTACCATTAAAGAAACGCTTAATTTGCTTACACAATGTTTTAAACACCCAGATTTGAAATACAATAGAGAAGACAACTTTTTGATAGCTCTGCTTTCCAAATGCGAACTGCCCATGGAGAAAATAACCTGCCGTGATTTCTAACCAGTCAACCACCTGTCTTCCCTGGCTGCAGTAGGAGCAATCTTTCTGAGCTCAGGATGAAAAAGAACCCAGCTGGTTAGGGGACAGAAAATCATCACTTCTCAGGGGGCTTCCCGGGTCCCAAATCCCCATGTGATACATGGAAGTAAAAAACTATCAATGACCAAGCATCTGAACGCTTATCCCACCTCACCATCTGCTTCTCCTGCCATGCAAATTTAAAATTAATAAGCCTGCTATTAGAGAACAGAGTTGGTGCTGCATCTTTCTAAAATTATGGATAATTACCAGCCCACAATGGCTTCTAATCAGATTTGAGTGGTCCTTTAGACAGAAAGCTAAAGTGCCTCAGCCCTAAACTGAGAAGAAAACAGAAACTGAAATGCTCTAGATTTGATTTTTTCCCCCTTGTTCTAAAGTTGCTGTTCCCGAATCTCCTTCTACTGTCTTGTTCATAAAATGTACGAGAAACAGGGAAATTTAAAGACATGATAGAAATGGCCACTTTTTCTAGGTACAAACTTTGTGAACATGATTTTCAGCTGCTGGGCTTTTTCTCCACAAACTGTGAGCCTGGAGTACATTTTCTCCCTCGTGGTTACACATTCAGAGTCAGGGAAAGTGGCTTTAGCAGTAAAGAGGGGAGTGCAGTGAGAAGTGACCGGGCACTGAGAAGGGCAGACAGGGACTCTACCTCAGTGGCCTGCAGCACTCCTGGGCCTCGACCTTTACTTTTCTATCTGTACAAGGGATCTAAAGGCCCGTGATTCTAGAACACGACAGCTCTTCATACATACATACGCAAACATCACACACCTATGTGAAAAGCTGTGACACTTGGCTGATTTCCTGAAGAAGTTGTCTTGTATCATTTCTACTCAAGTACTCCACCTCCTTCCAGACAAGTATCAGAGGATGATGGGCTATCCCACAGCAATGTGTGTAACCTCTCCTGCTTACGATCCCCGTTCACATAGCATTTTCCAAAAGCATTTGGTGTGAAGTGACAGAAGAAAGAAGAAGAAGGTCCTTTCAGCCCATTCATTCATTCATTCATTCATTCAACAAATATTGACTGACTACGTGTCAGGCACTGGTGATATACCAGGGAACATATAGTTTTGTAGGTAGAGACAGACAACCAAAAAGTATGTTAAAGAGTGATCAATGCTGCAGAGGAAAATACACCAGGAAGCAGGAAGAACAATACCCCAACCACCCTACACTGGGGTGAGGCTAGCGTTACAAAATGGAAACAGCGGCCGGGCGCGGTGGCTCACACCTGTAATCTCAGCTCTTTGGGAGACTGAGGCAGGTGGATCACCTGAGTTCAGGAGTTCAAGATCGGCCTGACCAATACGGCGAAACTCTGTCTCTACTAAAAACATAAAAACTAGCTGGACGTGGTGGCACACACCTGTAATCCCAGTTACTCAGGAAGCTGAGGCACAAGAATCACTTGAACCCGGGAGGCAGAGGTTGGAGCGAGCCGAGGTCGTGCCACTGCACTCCAGCCTGGGTGACAGAGCAAGACTCTGTCTCAAAAAAAGTAAAAATAAAAATAAAATGTAAACAGAGAATAAGATACCAAAAGAAAGAACATGAACGATTAATTGTAACAAAAGCCTTTGTAAGCTGATACTTTCCTTCCTGGATCCTTGTCCCTTACAAATGGAAAAACACGGCGGGTAGGGGTAGCATCAAAATGATGGTGATGTTTTAAGATGGCTTTGGGTTTCAGATGTCGGACAGCCATACTCATGTACTTCAAGGAGAAAGCTCTAGCTCTATAAGCCATCTGGGCAATGGTTTAATGTCTTTTTTTTTTTTTTTTTTTTTTCCAGAGGGTTTTTAAAATACAGGAAAACATGTGTGTTTATTTGGCTGCTCTGTGCCCACACACGTGCAAACTGTGCTAACAGGTTTTTCCGTGTTTTGCTGAATTTGCCAGCTTACCATAAACAGGCTTTCATGTCTTAATTGTCTATAAATAGCACAAACACCCAAAAATGCAAATCAAGACAAGGTGTCCCTTCAACTGCTGCTCCCATGATGACAGCGAGCGACAATTGGCCAAATCAACACATGGAGACTGAAGCTGTCCGGCAGAGAGCACAGGGCCAACTGCTTTTCCCATAGCATTTAAAGAAACAAGCGGAAACAGCTCTCCACACAGGACAGACACGTCCTTTGTCCTTTGAATAAATGCTGCCAATCCCCAAAATACTTTCTCCATCACACTATCTATATAGATTTCAAGTTCCTTCCAATACCATAGTAATGCCAGTGATAGACTACGTTTGGCCATAATGACCCATTAGCATTCTTTTTCCTCTAAAATGTTGAAATAATAACATTGAGTGTGCACTCACGAGGTGCCAGGCTCTGAGTTTGATCTCGTTGAGTTCTCATTGAAATCCGGTAAGATCAGTACCATATTCTCTCATTTTTCATAGATGAGGAAACTCAGGCATAGAAAGGCTAAGTAAGTTGTCCATGGTCACAGCTTATTTAGGAACTTTTCTCCAAACTTCCAAAAGTTAACTACTGCCACTATTACAAATGAGTTTCTGTTTGTTTGTTTGTTTTTTTTTGTTTTTTTTTTTTTTTTTTTGAGACAGGGTCTTGCTCTGACCAGGCTGGAGGGAGTGGAGTGATGATGTTTCACTGCAGCCTCGACTTCCCGGGCTCAAGTGATTCTCGCACCTCAGCCTCTCCACAGTAGCTGGGATTACAGGCATGAGCCACCACACCTGGCTAATTTTTTAATTTTTATTTTTTGTAGGGATGGGGTTTCACCATGTTGCCCAGACTGGTTCCGAACTCTGGGCTCAAGAGATCCTCCCAGGTCGGCCTCCCAAAGTGCTGGGATTACAGGTGTAAGCCACTGTGCACAGCCCTACAAATGCGACTTGTACAAAGTCAGAGCAGTGAGCAGGAAGAGAACAGAGACTTCAGTGAGTCTCCTGGCTGTTGCAACACCATATCCCTCCTCCATACCGTAATGTGTCTACACCCACCAAGCTCCTAGACGTTGAAGGCAGGCCAGCTCAGAGACGAAACAGCAGTCAAGAAAGAGAAGATGCAGACATGCGTCTTGATTTCAGCTCGAGCGTGCATCTCTCCCCTGCAGCTGCACAGGCAGAAACCAGGGGCCGTGAGTCTGAGGCAGTGTGTTTGGTTCCTGGCAGGTAATCTTTTGGGAGACCATCCCATACAATTAGTGTTACACTTCTCAAAAAGGAAGTGTGACTTGTATAGAAAAATCGATTCCATTTGGGAGAAAGGTCTAATAAAACCCCAAAGGGTAATACAACAACAAATTAAATTCATCTGTCCAAACTGAAATCCCAAAGCCCTCTGGGCACACAGCTGCTTTTCTGAGCTGAAATTCAGCTCCAGCTGAGAAACAGGTCAAATTTCCTAAAAAGGTTTCTTTTTCACATACCTTCAATAAAAATTCCTTTCCCTCACTTGTCATTTTCCAGATTTAATGGCTCTGTTGGCCTTCCTCTTATTTAGACCATGAGCACTGACTTCATGTCTGCTACGGCCGGGACTCCAAGGGAGGCACCCTAGGGAACACAGATGACTGCAGCACAGCGACACCCTCAAAGAGCACACACGGGGAAGGCAAGATGATACCATCGCAGCCTTCACACACAAACGAACTTGGCATCCATACCCCGTCCCATTTCTAGAAAACAACGATGCTGAGTCAGTAACATTTACCGAACAGCCTGCAGTGTGGAGGCAGGCACGAGGGGGCTTCATGTGGGGAAGAGCACCTTCAGAAGGGGGCATGCAAGCAACGTGGAGGCAGGAGACACCCCCACGCACAAGGGCCAGCCCGGAGGCCTGCAGAAATGCCCATGCATCTGGGAGGGAGAGAGGACAAGATACATAAATGCTCCAAAATGAATAGAAGCCTCCCAAGAACCTCCCCCAAAATGGGGCAGGAATTTACAAAAGACCAAACCGAGCATGCGCAGTTACCCGAGCATGCGCAGTTACCTGAGCATAGCGCCACCAGAGCGAGCTATCCAGGAAGAAACAGGGTCACTAGAAGCCTGAGCCTCTACTCCCAGCTCTGCAACTCATTCACCCTATGACCTTGGTGAAGGCTCTTAGCTTCTGTGAGCCACAAGAGAATCACGGGAAAACAGAAGATATGAAAACTGCTCTGCCTTTTTCACAGAACTGCTGAGGGAATAAAATCAGATAATGGATTTTTAAATTCTCTGTGAATTACGAAACAAAATACAAACGCATGACATCATTCTTACCATTAACAACAGCACTGTCAAATTAAGAGCAGAGTTAAGACCACAGCATTTTCCACCCCCCGACTCCCCAGAGAAATAGTGAGTCCAGCTGATGTATTTGGGCAACCCCAGTATCTAGGCTTCGAGAGCCTCAAACAGCTCATGAACTCTGACAGTATCACTCCAGCCCAGTGCTCACTAAGTTCTCCAAGAGAGCCAACTGACAGAAAATACTACAGATTTTTCAGCTGGGCTTGAAGCCCTCCAAGCTCACAGCACAGCTAAACAACGGAGAAGAGGTTTTCTGCCACTAGGCTCAAAAGCTGGCTTTTGTAGATTCCCATAGAAAGAACATTTAAGGCCAGGCGTGGCGGCTTATGCCTGTAATCCCAGCAATTTGGGAAGCCGAGGCAGGAGGATCACCTGAGCTCAGAAGTTCAAGAACAGCCTGGCCAATATGGCGAAGCCCCATCTGTACTAAAAATACAAAAATTAGCTGGGCATGCTGGCGGGCACCTGTAATCCCAGCTACTTGGGAGGCTGAGGCAGGAAAATAGCTTGAACTCAGGAGGCTGAGGTTGCAGTGAGCTGAGATCATGCCACTGCACTCCAGCCTGGGTGACAAGAGCAAAACTCCATCTCAAAGAAAAAAAAAAAAGAAAGAGCATTCTTTTTTGCTGATGTTAAATTTCCTGTGCTAAACACAGAGAAATCATGCAACACTGAAATCCTGAAAAACATATCATAAAAAGCATTTAGTGACTGAAAAGACATTCAGTATAACCTGTAACAGTGAGCTCCCCTCCTCTTTCCATCCAGCTCCACTAACGCTGTGACCCTTAACAATGCTTTCACTACCACAGAGGAAAATTAATAGGACCGCTTACCCCTCTCAGCTGACAGCTAAACCAGTGCTTCTCCCTGGGCTCACTAAAGATGACCTTTACCCAAAACCAGGCTGCAACGACCCTGTAGATGTTGACTAACAATTTCAAAATTCCCATATTCTTTGTCCACTCCTAAGGAAGATGAACTGAAGCCAGGTGTCTCCAAGTCAGAACTAACAGAGGCCTTAAACATCAGATGGCCCATCCCCTTCTTTGACAACCGGGGGATCTAAAGCTGAGCTTATAGAAGAAAACAGCCTGTTTAGTAACAAAGCGAAAACCAAAGCCTAGTCACCTAACCTCTGGTCCAGAAGTCCTGTGACAATCCAGCACCCATATAGGATGAGTCTCCCTAACCAGAAACTCTGAAATCCACAACTTTTTCAGTGCCGACGTGATGCTCAATGAAATGTTCATTGGAGCAGCTCAGATTCTGGATTTTTGAATTCAGGATGCTCAACCAGCAAGTATAATACAAATATTCAAAAATCCAAAAATGTAAAAAAATCTGAGACACTTCTGGTTCCAAGCAGTTTGGATGAGGAATATTCAACCCGCATTTTTTTTTTTTCTCCTCTAATGAAGGAAATTAAAAACGAGGCCCGAGCAAAGTCATTCAATCCATACTAAAGTCATTCAATAGTTTAATTAGTACCCATTTAAAGTTAAGTGCTACCCACAGATATTTAAAAGGATGAAAACATACATACCTATAATCCCAGAACTTTGGAAGGCTGAGGCGGGAGGATCACCTGATGTCAGGAGTTCAAAACCAGCCCGGCCAGCATGGTGAAACTCCATCTCTACTAAAAATGCAAAAATTAGCCAGGTGTGGTGGCACACACCTGTAATCCCAGCTACTCAGAAGGCTGAGGCACGAGAATCACTTGAACCTGGGGGGAGCACGTTGCAGTGAGCTGAGATCACACCACTGTACTCCAGCCTGGACCACAGAGCAAGACTCTGTCTCAAAAAAAAAAAAAAAGAAAAGAAAAGAAAAAAGAAAATTAATTTAAATTGTGTTTTCACATGGAGCCCATGTTCCCAGAACACAAGCCCTGCTCTATGCTCCAAGGGCACACAGGGTGCCCCTTTATCTTAATACTCACCATATTCCATGGCAGCCATTGGCATGTGTCTGTCCATCGCACTAGACTTCCTGTGCATGAGGCAGGGATCATATATTATTACCTTTCTGTCCCCAATGTCTGGCCTAGAAGACACTCAGTAAATGATTCCTGAACTAAGTCAGATACTAAGACATTTTAAACTTGTATTAACAAAATTGATTCAGTAAGTCTGCCAATGCAGCGTTCATACCACACAGCTTAAATCTCAACCTGCGGATTCATCTTGTGTTCTGCTAGATTATCACCTATTAACATTCAGGAGGCACCTAGTATGTGCTGGGCATTACTAACTGCTGGGGACCTAGCACTGACAAAACAACATTCCTTGTTCAAAGAGAAGTTCTAGTATAAAGAGGAATAGAAGGAACAGGCTAGATTGATGAGAGAGCTAAGAAAAGGACAGGGTGCCATGGGAAGCACCTGGTCTTGTCTGGATGGTACATAGTTAACAAAGTCTGAGTGCTTCGTATAGCGTAAGATCATCTCCTCCAAAGAAGCGAATGAAGCTTTGATTCCCCAGTACCAGAAGTCACCAGAAAGGTGCGCACAGCCACATGCTTAGTGTACGAAGTGAAACCAAAAAACAAACAAAGCTCCAACTTCCAGAGGCAACGGTCCAATTATGAAATCCTCTGGCTATGTTCAATTTAAATTCAAGGTATTCAAGAGGCCAATATTTAAGTGATAAATTATCCCAAACACTTAAAACTAAAGTAGTCTTTGGTTCAAGGGGTAAGGGTATACTACCTTTTACAAATTTATTAGCTCTTAATATTTACATTTGAATATGATGATGATGTAATAATAAGTTTACTGAGTAGTTACTATGTGTTAGGCACCAAACTAAGCACTTTACACACACATTTGCACGATCCTGTGAGATGATAATGACCCCTTGTCATCCCATTTCATAGATGAAAGTCAGGTTTATATAAGCTTAAAAACTTGCCCAAATGACACAGCTAGTTAGCAAAACCCAGGCAGCCTGAATCCATAGGCCTTGTTTAAAGAAGTAATATTTATAAACTGTCCACCACAGCGGTGGTACAAACGAGAGTTCAATAAATGCCTAAAGAGCACTTCATACCCAAAATCGTTTCCCACGAATCAAACTAGACTTACTCTGGTTCTGCCTAACCAACTGTCAAATTATTGTTCCATGAAGAAAAGGTGGAATGGGTAGAGATCAGAATAGAGTGAATAACTGGTAAATATACTTCATGGCAGGTAGTAACAGGATGTGGCATTTAGGCTATTTCCACATTTGTTTGCATAACACTTTTTTTCACAGTTCTAAAGCACAAGAACCATTATAAGCTGGTGAAAGCATAAGGCATGTTTATGATCCAGGACTCCAATTCACTGTGGATCAGTGGATCTCAACCTTTACGGTATATCAGAACCACCTGGGGGTTTTTAACAGCACTATAGCTGCGCAGGCTCCATTCCTGCAGATTCTATTTCAACTGGTCTGGAGTAAGCACGCATGCTTTTTTAACAACCCTCCAGATGCAGCTAGGTTTGCAAACCACTGTCCAAGTGGCTCTCACACTTCTGCTCAGTTCAACACGCACTCACTGAGATTCTAAGCACTATGAACTGGGCTAAGTTAACAAGTCAGGCCCCACTCCCTAATAATATTGGCAAAGAAATCAATATCAAAGATTTATTCCAGTCCAAACCAAATAAATTGCCGGGTGAAAAAAATGCCCTGGCATAGTTTGCCACACTAAACAACTTCCTGTATCTTCCTGGTCAGTAGCCTAGAGACTGACTTTGAGTCATGAGAATTCAGAATCAGGGGAAAATGCCAGTCTGAGGCATCTGCCACACTCCTAGCACACCCCCAAAAGCGCCCAGCTACATTTCACATCCACTGTCCTAACAGGGGTCGAAATAGGGAAGAGCAGTGCAATACAGAAAACAGAGCCTGCTGGGTGGCAAAAGGCTGGGAAATACCAGTCCTAGCCCTGCTACCAATCGCTCTGGTCACTTCTCTCTGGTCCTGGTGTGGCCAACAGTTACACGAGAGGGTGAGGCATAAAAACACAGATGTCAGGGAAGCTCCAGCATCCAAAATACATAGAAATTAAAAAGCATTAAGGTGATATCAAGGAATGTATGCCATCAACCTGAAAAGTAACTGAAATATTCCTTTTCCTATTCTTAAGAAATCAAAGGTGGAAGCAGAAAGTTGAGCAATCAGCCTACCAAGTTAACTAGGGCAACAGAATACACTCACGGATTCTGTTCACAACAGCGGGGGTGACAGACCAAAAGGAGAACTGCAGAGCGTCCCTCTCTCCTCTGTCCACCCATGCCAGCAGCACGTGAGTGCGTCCACACGCAGCGCCCAGTCTCCTGTTCCACTGACGCCAGCGTCCACTCACCGCAAGCGTACTAAGTGCCACATGTGCTATGATGCTCCCTCATCTCATCACCATAGACATCCCTGCTGGAGGTGACTATGTGACAGATGAAAATCACGGAGGCCTAGGGAGGTTGAGAACCGCATTCCCACTGCGGTGAGGGCGTGCTTGAGAGGAACCCCACGGCTGGACCCTCCATGCTGCTCTCCTTAGTAATCACTCCCGGACCAGAGCAGCGAGGGGGAATTTTCTTCCTCTCACTATTTTCAGCCCCTTGGCTGACACAGCATTCCCCAGAAATCTATTGAGTTCTGGCAGCTCTGAGGCCACAAAGCCATAAACGCAGGGGACACACAGCCCATCTGTCTCGAACGGGTCTTTTACTTGTCATGCTGGTCATTTCTAAAAGATGGGTTAAGAAAGACTTGGCAAGTTACCACGAAATGAATCCTCCACGCCTCCCTGGGGAAGGCTGACTAGCGAGCAGTCAGGCCGGCTTTCTTCCCCCACTCCCTGCATTCCTGTCCCTAAGGAGCCACAGACAATCCCACCAAATATAGGCAGGAGACAGCCACCTCCTTCCTACAGCTGGAGGGGGGAAGGGTCCTCTCGGGCCTTTCTAACTGCATGAAAACCAAACTGGGAGTTGTACTGACTCGGGCCTCACCCATGTTGCAGGCATGTACAACACAGGTGCCCAGTGGTATCATCAGGCAGAACTACGAATGTGCTTTCCATCGTTTTCATACAATGATTCCAGAACCGCTATTCACACAGCTCCACTTCTCACACATACGACGTGCTTCATGGATTACACAGCATGTTCACCAAGCCCCTCATCCGCTCCTCCCAGCAGCCTTATGTGATCCCTTCAGTATGCTTCCTCATCTCCATTTCTTAAGAAATGGAGTTTCTGAGGTTATGAAACCAAAACTTTCCCAAGAACATCCAGCTAGTGTTAGAACCAGGATATGAGGGCTTCTGATTCTAGAACCAGTATTTGTGCCACTGTTCCACATGGGCCCCTCCAGGGATTTCTGCCTGATCTTAAAATGCAGACAGCAAATCTGTCTCTCTACAGTCCTGGGGTTCCCTATAGACAAGAAGTCAAACTTCTAACAGAAAGCTTATACTTATTTGGAAGGCTACCTGGGATATTTCTTTTAAGTTAGTTTGTTCATGTTTTGGAAAGATTGTTCCAATGGCAATGCGGGGCATGAAGTGTGGAAAGGATTCCATGATGAGGCAGAGAAACAATTCGGTGGCTCTTACAACAGTTCAAATGAGGCATGAGGTGCAACTAGAAAGGACAGAGGGAAAATGCATTGGAAAGAAATGCAAAATGAAATCCACTCAGACCCAGGATGGAATAAAGGGGATTAAGCATGATGGTGGTTTCTAGTTTGAAAGACTGATGAACACGGATGTCATTAACTACTGCAGAGTGGTATCTGGGGCCTGGGTGCACCAGTTTGTTTAACCATTCACCTGCCGAGCAGTCTCCGGGCTGTTTCCAGTTTCTAGCCTTCATAAACAATGCTGCTATGAACAGATACATAAAGGCTTTTGTGTGAACATAAGTCTTCATTTCTCTGGGATAACTGCCCATGAATGTGAGTGCTGCATCCTATGGCAATTGCACATTTAGTTTTTTAAGTAACTGTCAAGCTGTTTTCCAGAATGGCTGTACCATCTTCCATTCCCACCAGCCAAGTGTGAGTGATCCCGTTTCCCCGCATCCTCACCAGCATTGGCCTTGTTACTACTTTTTATTTTAGGCTTTCTGATAGGTGTATAGTGACGTGGCTTTAGTGTGCCTTTTTCTGATGGCTCATGATGTTGAACAAATTTTCATGTGCTTATATGTTATCTGAAATGTCTCTTCAGGTCTTTTATTCATTTTCAAAGTAGATGATTTGGTTTCACTGCTGAATTTTGATAGTTTTAAATATATTATAGATATGAGTCCTTTATCAGACATGTGGTTTGCAAATAGTTTCTCCCAGTCTCTCGCTCCTCTTTTCATCTTTATTTTGCATTTTACATTTTAGTCCATAATCCATTGTGAGTTAATTTTTGTGCGAGGTATGAGGTTTAGATCAGAGTTCAGGTTTTTTTCCTATGAATAATCAGGTAGCCAGTAACTTTTTTAAGACACAAGGTCTCACTCTGTCACCCAGGCTGGAATGCAATGACAGGATCAGAGCTCACTGCAGCCTTGACTCCTGGGCTCAAGTTATCCTCCTGCCTCAGCCTCCTGGAGTAGCTGGGACCACAGGCAGGTGTCACCATGACCAGTTAATTTTTTTTAGTTTTTGTAGAGACGGGGTCTTGAGCCATGTTACCCAGGCTGGTGTGGAACTCCTAGACTAAAGTCATCATCCCACTTATATGGGGCCAGGCAGTGGCACATGACTGTAATCACAACACGTTGGGAGGATGAAGCAGGAGAATCACTTGAACCCAGGAATTCCAGACCAGCCTGAGCAACAGAGGGAGGCCCTGTCTCTGCAAAAAATTTTAAACATTAGCTGGGCATGGTATTGTACACCTGCAGTCCCAGCTACTTGGGAGGCTGAGGTGGGAGGATCTCTGCAGCCTATGAGGCTGAGGCTGCAGTGAGCCATGATCGCATCACTACACTCCAGCCTGGGAGAAAGTGAGACACTGTCTCCAAAAAAAAACAAAAAAACAAACAAAAAAAAAAGCTAGAGCATCACCCATATTAAAGACAGGTATTGTTTTTTTGAAAATTTAATTACAGTTATATAATGGACATGTAAAATGTCCAGTTTGAAAGCTTGAAAAATATATAAGTATTCTTAACTTAAAATTCTGATTCCGACCTAAGATATCGCATACTGTTTACATAAGTATCACAATGTCTGGACAACAACTAAAAATGTGTATGAGGGAGAAAAATGAGCATGTATGCCTATTAATTGAGGTATATTTCCCCCTTATTACATAAAAAAGTCATCACAGCAAACCCCTGTGACTGTATCTAAAGCAAGCCTACAGTTTTACTTCTCTGTATTATAAAATGCAAGGCTAAAATTCAAATACTAAACATTTTCTGAAGCCAAGGGTAGTTAACTCAAAATAAATGCCTAGGGTCTATATCAAAAATATGAAAAAGCTAGCTACTTCATAGCCATTCCAATCTAAGTTCAGCTTTTTCTTTTTTAATTGACACATAATTGTGTGCCGTACATACGTATAGAGTACACATAGTGATGTTATAATACATGTAATGTATGTGATCAGTGTAATTAGCATATCCACCATCTCAAACATTTATCATTTCTTTGTGTTGGTAACGTTCAATACCCTTCCTCCAATTATCTGAAACTATATATATATCTCTATATATATAGATATATATATATATTTTTTCTTTTGAGACAAAGTCTTGCTCTGTTGCCCAGGCTGGAGTGCAGTGGTGTGATCTCAGCTCACTGCAACGTCTGCTTCCTAGGTTCAAGCTATTCTCCTGCCTCGGCCTCCCTGAGCTGGGGTTACAGGCACCCACCACTATGCCCGGCTAATTTTTGTATTTTTAGTAGACATGGGGTTTTACCACGTTGGCCAGGCTGGTCTCAAACTCCTGACCTCAGGTGATCCACCCACCTCAGCCTCCCAAAGTGCTAGGATTACAGGCATGAGCCACTGCGCCCAGCCTGAAACTATATATTCTTGTTAACTATAGTCATCCTATGTTATAGAACACTAGAACTTATTCCTATCCAGCTATAATTTTGTATCCTTTAACAAATTTCTCCCTATCTCCCTCTTCCCCCACCCTTCTCACCCTCTAGGATCCTCTGTCTACTTTCAACTTTCATGAGATCCACTCTCTTTTGCCTTCCACATAAGAGAACATGGGCTGTGTAACTTTCTGTCCCTGGCTTATTTCATAATATCTTCCAGTTCCATCCACGTTGCTGAGAATAACAGGACTTCATCCTGTGTTATGGCTGAATAGTACTCCACTGTGTATAAAGACCACATTTTCTCTATCCATCATCTGCTGTTGGACACCGAGGCTGATTCCATATCTTGGCTATGGTGAACAGTGCTGCAGGAAACACAGAGGTGCAGATGCCCCTTCGACAATGATTTCCTTTTCTTTGGGTATCTACACTGTTGTGGGACTGCTGGATCACACTGTAATTTCATTTGCAGTTTTCTGAGAAACCTCCATACTCTTTGCCATAGTGGGTGCCCTAGCTTACTCACTCTTATTCTTTTTTCTCTTTGAGACAGAGTCTCACTGTTGCCCAGGCTGGAGTACAGTGGTGCAATCTTGGCTTGCTTACTGTAGCATCCGCTTCCCGGGTTCCAGTGGTTCTCATGCCTTGGCCTCCCGAGTAGCTGGGATTACGGACAACCGCCACTGCACCTGGCAAATTTTTGTATTTTTTAGTAGAGATGGGGTTTCACCACGTTGGCCAGGCTGGTCTTGAACTCCTGGCCTCAAGTGACCCGCCCACCTCAGTTGCCCAACAGTGCTGGGATTACAGGTGTGATCCACCGCTCCCAGCTAAGTTTTGTGTTTTTAGTAGAGACGGGGTTCACCATGTTGGCCAGGCTGGTTTCAAACTCCTGACATCAGGTGATCTGCCCGCCTCGGCCTCCCAAAGTGCTGGGATGTCAGCGTGCGCCCCTCGCCCAGCTGCTCTAGTTTACACCCCCCTACAGTGTGTAAGCGCTCCCTTTTCTCCATATCCTCGCCAGCACTTGTTATTTTTTGTCTTTTCGATAATACCCATCCTAACAGATGAGATGATGCCTCACTGCGGTTTTGATTTGCATTTCTCTGATTATAAGCGATACTGAGCATTTTTTTCACATATTTTTTGGCCATTTGTATGTCTTCCTTCAAGAAATGTCTGCTCTGTTGGGTGTGGTGACACAAACCTGTAAGCCCAGCACTCAGAATGCTAAGGCAGGAGGACAGCTTGAGCCTAGACTGGCCTAGGCAGCATAGCAAAACCCTAGCAAAAAAAAAAAAAAAAAAAAAAGAAAGGAAAGAAAGAAAGAAAGAAAGAAAGAAAGAAAGAAAGAAAGAAAGAAAGAAAGAGAGAGAGAGAAATATCTGTGTCTGTTCAGCTTTTTTTTTTTTTTTTTTTTTTTTTTTTTTTTTTTTTTTTGAGGCGGAGTTTCGCTCTGTCTCCCAGGCTGGAGTGCAGTGGCGGGATCTCAGCTCACTGCAAGCTCCGCCTCCCGAGTTTACGCCGTTCTCCTGCCTCAGCCTCCTGAGTAGCTGGGACTACAGGCGCCCGCCCCCTCGCCCGGCTAGTTTTTTTTGTATTTTTTAGTAGAGACGGGGTTTCACCATGTTAGCCAGGATGGTCTCGATCTCCTGACCCTGTTCAGCTTTTTGACCTCCAAAAATTAAGAGTCCATTTTGGAATCGGACGACCTGCCTGATTCAGAGACAATCTGTGTTTGGTTCTACTCTGCTACTTCCTATGTGACTTTGGGAAGTTCCCTTAGCCACTTTGAGCTCAACTTCCTCAACATTAACCAGGAATAAGTACCACCTGCCTCTGCTGGTTAACGCTGAGGACTGAAAGGAGAACCTCCACAACGCCACTTGACAATGCCGCCTGGCGGAAGCCCCTCAATGCGGGGCTGGAAGGATCATCTGAAGCCAAATACAACTTTCCTTTCCACTGTCCCAGGCTCACTCTGCATGCGATTAGCAAGGAATAGCGAATAAAGGAAACCAAAATAATTGCTTAATTTTTAATAAATTTTATAAAGAGGGGGTGGTGGCAAAATAGGAGGGAGAGGAGGGGAAGGAAAAGCAGCCGGTCACAAGTTCTAGTCCAGGGCTCATCCCCAGCCTCCTCACTCAGGCAATCACCAGTCCCCACCTCCTGGGGAGGGGTACTTTCTGCGCTGGCTTCACCTACAGGGAAGGCACTGCCACAGGTGTTCAGAAACCAGGAACACCTTGAAATGGGCAATGTGCTTTGGGTAGGAGACCTACAATTTCCCCAAAGAAACCACGGCACAAAAGTGACCCACATAGGAGGGACCAACCGCTGTAAACCCTTGGTGGCAAAAACGGATGTCATACCTTCTGTACAGGAGACACACACCCAGGTAAAACTTGCCAAAATAGCAGAGAAAAAAATACAGCAGACATCCAGTGCCATTCTGTTACAGAAATATTTATATCCCAAAGCCAGGGACCTCTCTGGAACACTGTCTTCATTTCCACGTCTCATGGAAGATGTTTGAGTGCACTCACATGTGTCTCAACAAACTTCCAGTCCCTGCTCTAAACCCTGTGGCTCCTCAGCAAAACCCAAAAACAAGTATCAGTTTTCCTTCCAAATGGGAAATTTCCTGACCTAGCGAAACCAGCATCAAATCCACTTATTATGAGATAGCTGATTACAGGCGAAGCCCTCTAGTCCAGGATGACTCCCCTCCTGCAGGAGCGGGAAGGATGGGCAGAGCACTGGCCTGCCAGACCACATCTCCAGGCAGTTTGAAACCATGGCTGCTCAGGTGAGCCATGATAAAAATCAAAACCAAGTATCTCTGAAAAGTGTACATGGCAAGACCCAGACCTCGGACCAGACTCAGCCGAAATGGATGTTGCAAGGTTTGTTCAGAGACCTCCTCTCCATGACCCCTCTCCCCGGGACCTCCCTCCTTGCACTAGGGTTCCAAGGCCAATGGACCGCTCCCTTACCTCTAGCCCAGTGCATTTCCAGGACCAGCTCCCAGACTGTACCAGACCCTGAAATGTATTCGCTGAATGCACTATTTCTTGAATGATCATAAATCACCTGACTATAACAACAATTGTTTTAAAAGTGTTCTCTCTCTGTCTCTCAGGAATCATGCCATGAGTTTGAGCAAGCAGCTTTGCTTCTCTCTACTGCAATTCTATCATTTGCAAAATGTTAACAATTACTGTGTTCACCCATAGCATTGTAGTAAAAAGCCTTAAGACCCACTTCATGTAGCCTGCCTGGAGCACAGACCCTGTCACATGGTAAATGCCCACTGAAGGTGAGTTATCTATAGCTATTATTACCTGCCACTCCAGCGAACAAAAGGAGTCGATCAAGTCTCATCGTATCACCATGAAAGGATGTCCAGGTAGACTGCGGAGTGGGAGTAGGGGAACTCAATGTTTATCAGGTACTATTTTGTTTTTTACAATGTGTACATGTATATTTGTAGGTACACTGGAAAAGATCTGGAAGGAAATACACCCAGTGTTAATAGTGACTACGCCAAAGACACATTCATCCAAACACACAGGAGAAAAACATTCACTATCTTTCTGTCTTCCAAATCATTTGAACTATTTTCAATAAGCATCTATGGCTTTTGTAAAGTTTTTGAAAGGAATTTATTGCATTTTTTTCTGGAGAAACAAGCAGGAGCACGAAAAAGGTGGAAACAGAAGGTAAAATGGAATGGGACTCAATGGAATTGAGTCCCAGCCAGGCTCAGCAGGCTCACGAACCACGCACCTCTCACTACAACTCAACACCAGCTCTCTCTTCTCTTGGTCCAATGGCCCAAGACTTAGAGATAAAAGACTTATTGTGATCACATCAATCACACCAAGGAGCTTGGAACCACCCCTTTTTTTTTTTTTTTTTTTTTTTTTGAGACGGAGTCTCACGCTGTTGCCCAGGCTCCTCTCCTTGTGTGTACCTGCCCAGGGCTGTTAGCTTTCCTCCTGTGTCTTTGGCTGGCCTGTAATCCCCTAGTGGTGGAAATGCACCCGGACACTTAGCCATCATCCCCACAACACTCAGCACCACATAGAGACCAGGGCAGTGATGCCCACTCGGACTGTGATTCTACTTATAAAGCAAAGGACCAGGGGCCAGATGCGACTTGTCTTTGGTAACTCACCAGCTGTTGCTTGAACCAGAACAAAGCCAGGTCTCCTGATGCCCAGAAAAGAGCTAGTGCCTGTCCCGCTAGAAACGTGGTGAAAATGTTTTGCTTGCTGTGAAAAGACGCACTACTGGAGAAGATGGGTGCAACTTCTCATGGAGCCACTCAGCCCAGATCACCAGGAAACAGGGCAGCCAGATGAGACACTAATCACGTCCACTGGAAAGGAAATCTGGCTGGGCAGTAGAAGGAAATTCACACAGGTTACCCGGGCCCAACGGCAGCAACAACATGAACAAAACAAAAAATACCTGAGTGGAAAGCCATAGCCTGGCTAGCAAATTCAAAACAGAGCCACAATCCTAGCAGCACATATCACTGCAACACAGAGCTTCAGTCAGTGTGCGCACACTTTAAGTAGAAACGTAAAATGTCCATGTTTTTGGAACAAAGGGCTATTTTTATGTGTGTGTGTGATGTCAGAAGAAACTGTTGGCAAGGAAATAGAAATAGACGTCCTTACACATTGACAGTGAGATAACGGTATGGCCCTAACAGAAGGGAATCGAGCAACACCCATCAACATTTAAAATGCGCAGAACCCTGGATCCCACAATTCCATTTCTAGCAATGCATCCTATGAGTATATTGACGCAAATATGCAAGAATTACGTACAACTCAGCATTGATTAATCCAAACGGTTGGGAATAACCTAAATATTTACCAGTGGGGAACTGGTGAAGAACACTGTTTATCTTATGCCAACATCTGTGTTTTTAAAAAGAAGATACATAGACTGGGCGCAGTCGCTCACGTGTGTAATCCCAGCACTTTGAGAGGCTGAGGCAGGTGGATCACGAGGCCAAGATATCCAGACCATCCTGGCCAACACGGTGAAACCCCGTCTCTACTAAAAATGCAAAAATAATCTGGGCACAGTGGCGTGCGCTTGTAGTCCCAGCTACTCAGGAGGTTGAGGCAGGAGAATCGCTTGAACCCAGGAGGTGGAGGTTGCAGTGAGCTGAGATCACGCCAGCCTGGTGACAGAGCAAGACTCCATCTTGGAAAAACAAACAAGCAAACAAACAAACAAAACTGTCAACAGTGGTCACAGAACAGTGATGGGAGTAGGACTGCCTTTCACTCTCCAGGACCTTTTGAATGTCGCTCATATTACATACTCAAAATATATGACTACAGTAAATATTTTCAGAGTAACTATGAAAAACTGGGGAAATAATAATATCTAACACACAGGACTGCTGCATAATTAAAGGATGAAAAACATTAATCACTATCAGAGTTCAAAGGAAGAAAGATTAATTCTAGCTTGGATATCAGAGCGGGGATCATGTAAAGGAAGTGAGTATTTCAAGTCTTGAAGGATGGAGAAGATTTAAAGAGGCAGAAGTGTGGAGATGATGTCCCAGATGGAGATAAGAACATAGGCGAAGACGATGTCCCAGGTGGAGATAAGAACATAGGCAAAGACGATGTCCCAGACGGAAATAAGAACACAGGTGAAGATGATGTCCCAGATGGAGATAAGAACATAGGCAAAGAAAATGAAGAAATGAGAAGGTATAAATTCTAAATGCAGCTCTCAGGCTGGGCTTCAGAACAGGGCTTAGGCAACAAGTTGGAATGCAAGGCTGATGGCGGGAACAGAAACACTGAAACCCAACTTGCATATCACGCCCAGATCATGAGCCTTGAATGCCAAGCCAGGGAAGCCCTCCTTGATCTTAACAACGAAAAATCACTGGGCCGGGTGCGGCGGTTCATGCTTCTAATCCAGTGCTTTGAGAGGCTGAGGCGAGAGGACTGCTTGAGGCCAGGAGTTTGAAACCACTCTGGACAACACAGCAAGACTCTGTCCTTACAAAAAATTTAAAAATTAGCTAGGCAGGATAGCACACCTGTAATCCCAGCTACTCAGGAGGCTGAGGCCGGAGGATCACTTGAGCCCAGGAATTTAGGGTTACCGTGAGCTGTGATTCTGTTGCTGCATTCCAGCCTGAGCAACAGAGCAAGGGCATGTCTCAAAAATAAAAGAAATGAAATAAAATCATTAAAGGTTGTATAGACATAAAGTATAAAATCATACCATATATTATTTAATCCAGATATATAATATAAATTAGAGGGGGAAAAGAGAAATTAGGAAGCTATTATAAGAAGACAAGACTCAACTAAGACACGAGCAAAGGCCCTGGGCTCACAGCCCTATCTTTATATAAAGGAATAAACTACCACATTTATTTTCATGGCATCACCAACTTAGATACAGGCTACAGTATTCTGGAACCATCTCTGTATCAGTCAAATCAGATGGCCATAATACTATAGGCAAATACCATAAAAAACACCATAAAAATACTATAGGCAAATACCATTAAAAAATGTAAAAACTGTGTGGTTTAAACATTAGTTTATTTCTCACAGCTCTGGAGGCTGGAAGTCCAAGATCAAGGTGTCAGCCAACTCAGTTCTGGGACAGGGACCTCTTCCTGGCTTGCAGATAGCCACCTTTCTTCTTGTTTCCTCACACCAGGGCATTGGGAGCTCTCTGCTTTCTCTTTTTTTTTTTTTTTTTTTTTTTTGAGACAGAGTCTCACTCTGTCACCAGGCTGGAGTGCAGTGACACAATCTCAACTCACTGCAACCTCCGACTCCCTGGTTCAAGCAACTCTCCTGACTCAGCCTCCTGAGTAGCTGGGATTACAGGCACGTGCCACCACACCCAACTAATTTTTGTATTTTTAGTAGAAACGGTTTCAGGATGGTCTCAATCTCCTGACATCCTGATCTGCCCACCTCGGCCTCCCAAAGTGCTAGGATTACAGGTGTGAGCCACCACACCCAGCCTTGTTTCTCTTCTTCTAAGAGCACTAATCCTGTCAGACCAGGGACCATGCTCATGACCTCATCTAACCCTAATCACCTCTCAAAGGTCCTATCCCCTAATACCATCACACTGGCAGTTAGGGCTCCAGTACAAGAATCTGGAGGAGACATAAACATTCAGTTTATAACGATGTCTTTTCAATCCTGTTGAAAAAAGCAACCAAATGAGTAGGCGAAGAAGTACCTTATATGTAAACAAGTCAGGAATTTTCATATTTCTGCTAATACATTAAGGTCAATTTAAAATGTCTGATAACAAGAGTCAGAAGCAGAGATACATGAAAGTTAGTTACTCTACAATTTAGGCCCACATTGAGTTATCTTCCAATAGGCCCACATTGAGTTGTCTTCCAATGACATTGTGGCACAAAGAACACTGCTTTCTATTCCTGGTTTTGCCACCAAAGAAGCTGGAACATTTCCCTGTATTTCCGTTTATCTTGAAAATCACTGGGCTGATCTAGCAGACCTCCAAGGTCCCTTCCATTCACAAATTCCACAAATAACTTCCTACCAACAGAGGCTACACAAATAAACTACACTGACGAAGGGGAAAGCTAACACTAGCAAACAATGAGATGCACACAAGACAAGACGTATAGAGAAGTGGATCAACCACAAACTGGTGGACGATGAGCCGGCGGGGGATAAAAACACATTCCCTAACGATGGACAGACAGGCAATGGCGCCGAGGTAGTATTGTTGAAGATTTCCTATTTTACATCTTCAAGATAAATGGCCCAATTGTTTATATTCATTCTGGTTAAATGTGAACGTGAAAACTTCCTCCAGGGGACGCAGACATCTAAAAAGTTCTCAATGTATCCAATTTGTCATTTGATATATTTACTGACAAGAAAAATGAGGGACTGAATATACAAACAGACCATGCCTGATCATATGTATAAAGACAGAACTCAGACCACAACCGGTAGCTGCCCACCCAGGAAACCAATCCCCTATCTACAGTAAACAGCCAGGAGGCCAGCCAGGCTAGCACATCAGACAGGAAGCCAGACTGCTCTCTCTCCACAACCCAGAAACTATACCACAACTCTGTCCCACGTGGCCAGGACTTGACTCAAAACTGACAGCCACCCTAATTTTGGCCCCTATTTCCAGTTAGGATAATTCAGACAAAGCCAAATACGCCCCTAACCAATCACATAGGACACCCCACTTCTGCACAGCCGCCTCCAGCCCCCACAACAGCCTCCACTGGGAGTCGTTCTTTTCCATCCTGAAGCTTCCCCACTCCTCATCCGCCACTCACTTGCATGTCAGTCTCTGCCACACGCAAGTGACAGTGCTGACTCCCTTGCCACAGCAGCACTGAGAAAGTTGCCTCTGCCTGTCTCATGTGGGCGTCCTTCCTTTGTTTCCCTCGAAGAATAAGTCTTCAATGAGGGGCTTCTCTCTATATGGCCAAGCTATACAATTCAGAAGCCCAGCATGGCAATTCCAAGCCTGGAAAGACCATACACCCCTCAGGTCCTCTTTCCACAAAACACAGCTTCCTTGAGTTCTTCAGTCACTCCCCACCAACCAGGGAAGGAACCACGTGTTATGGAAAGATCAAGGGCCTTGAAGTCAAACTTCTGAGTTCATCAAGTACTTCATCTTCCCACTTAACAAATTACATGGCCTTGGCCATGCGTGGTGGCTCACACCTGTAATCCCAGCACCTTGGGAGGCCGAGTTGGGCAGATCACCCAAGGTTGGGAGTTCAAGACCAGCCTAACCAACATGGAAAAACCCCGTCCCTACTAAAAATATGAAATCAGCCTGGTGTGGTGGCGCATGCCTGTCATCCCAGCTACTCGGGAGGCTGAGGCAGGAGAATCACTTGAACCTGGGAAGCAGAGGTTGTGGTGAGCCGAGATCACACCATTGCACTCCAGCCTGGACAAGAAGAGCAAAACTCTGTCTCAAAAACAAACAAACAAACAAACAAAAACGAACAACAACAACAACAACAAAACAAATGACGTGACCTTGAACAATTTCCTTAACTTGTCTAAGCCTCTATCTTCATCTTCAATAAAATAATTTTACTTCCAAGATTGCATTAAATGGAATCCCACATGTAAAACAGCTGACAAATATTAGGGACCCAACAGCTGTGTGCTCCTACTGCCACCCCACTTTACCCCAAGGGAGAAGCGCAAGATGTCCAGAAAAAGCCTGTTGATCCCTACACCTCAGCATCTTGTGTTCACACAAGGCGCAGTGGGATCCAGACTTACCCGGGTCGCCCAAATACAAGCCACGTTTTGATTTTTCAACTTAGGTACACATGGCTTCTAACGTTCACCATATATGATCCATAATTTAGAAGAGATTTTCCTACACTACCCCGTGGTTCTATTTTAGCAGACTCAGATGTGCCATAATACCTCACTCTCTTAAATCCTCTTCAGTATCAAAAACAAAACTTTAATCTGTAACACAGTTATCAGCAGTGAAAGTGGAAATGGTACCTATGAGTCAAAATGACCCTCTGCCCTGCCCTGCCCCACCCTACAAAAAGCTGTTCAGGAGGATTTGGGCTGCTTATGAGAATGCTGTCTGTATTCCCAGGGACAGACAAATGCCTACCCTGGTTAGAAGCTGCACTGCTCAGCCTCCAGGGTAGAAATCTCCCCACACCCTCTACCCAAGGAGAAGAGAAGCAAATGGGGTGGCCAGGCTCCAGGACGTGGACTGTTTAGTGTGGTTTCTGCAGACTGTTTTTTTGTTTTTTTTTTTGTTGTTGTTGAGACAGAGTCTCGCTCTGCCGCCCAGGCTGGAGTGCAGTGGCCGGATCTCAGCTCACTGCAAGCTCCGCCTCCCGGGTTCACGCCATTCTCCTGCCTCAGCCTCCCGAGTAGCTGGGACTATAGGCGCCCGCCACCTCGCCCGGCTAGTTTTTTGTATTTTTAAAGTAGAGACGGGGTTTCACCATGTCAGCCAGGATGGTCTCGATCTCCTGACCTCGTGATCCACCCGTCTCGGCCTCCCAAAGTGCTGGGATTACAGGCTTGAGCCACCGCGCCCGGCAGTTTCTGCAGACTGTTTAGTGTGGTTTTGCAGGCCACCCAAGTGGCCAAGGTCCTACGGCTGCTGTAGGGTCTCTTCCCTAGGATGAGACAGCCCAGCCATTCTCCTTCCCTTTTTTTTTTTTTTTTTTTTTTGAGATGGAGTCTCACTCTGTCACCCAAGCTGGAGTGCAATGGTGCAATCTCACCTCACTGCCACCTCTGCCTCCCAGGTTCAAACAATTCTCCTGCCTCAGCCTCCCAAGTACCTGAGATTACAGGCACCCACCACCACACCCAGCTAATTTTTATATTTTTAATAGAGACGAAGTTTCAACTTGTTGGCCAGGCTGCTCTCGAACTCCTGACCTCAGGCGATCCACCTGCCTCGGCCTCCCAAAGTGCTGGGATTACAGGCATGAGCCACTGCATCTGGCTGAGTCAGCCCAGCCATCCTGACTTTTTGTTCTGGCAAAATTACTCTCTTCCACGTCTACCTTCCAAGTAGCTAAATCAGAGTTCTGGCCTTGGGGCAGGCTTGAAGAATCCCTGTTTTTTGGTCCTCAAGAGGTCCTACCAGCGTCTGGGACAATTCCAAAACTTGTGTTCTTAAAGAGGAAAGAAACCTCACATATATGGCTCTCGCAGAGCTCAGGCAGAGCTCAGGCAAGGCTTGGGAGGCGGCCCTAAGGTTTGGGTGTGCCATCTATGATAACAGCTAAGAGATCTGAAGCCAGCTGTCTGGGTTCAAACCTCAATTCCAACAGCGCTGGCTGTGTGATGTTAGACAACGTCCCCAGCCTCTCTGTGGTTCCGTTTCCTCACTGTAAAAGGGCCACAATAATAGAGCTGCTCTCAAAGTTAAGTGAATTCGTGCATATAAGGTATTCAGAACAATGCTTGGCACATGGGGGAGTTCAATAAACACGTAATGAACAGAGTAACTTAGCAATTAGTAAATATATTCATGCAGGCCAGGCACGGTGGCTCACGCCTGTAATTCCAAAACTTTGGGAGGCTGAGGCGAGAGGATCACTTGAGCCCAGGAGTTTGAGACTAGCATGGGCAACACAGCAATATTCCATCTCTAAAAATGTGTTTCTGTAACATATATGTATATATACAATCATATATTCACAGTGTATTTATAATACACAAAATAGCGGAATACAGACTTACCTATTCACAATGGTTACTTCTAGAGAAGGGGAAATGCAAATTTCAGCTTTTTATGCTACACATATATTCTTGTATCATCTGAAATATTTAAGCAAATTGTATATATAAATTTGCCCCAAAACACATAGCAGAACAATGTAGTTTTGACTCAAAAATCTTCAAATCATGATGGAATTGTTCTGTGAAAGTTATAGAGATGAAAATCTCCCTCCAGCCTAAATGCTCTTTCATATGAACTATATTACAGACACCAATGCAGACGCCCCAATCCTTTCCCCACTGTCATAAGAATTTTTCAGTGAACTGCATTCCCCTTTACAAACTAGATGATAGTTAGAGTTACCAGGCAAGAACGTGGATCCAGTTCTGCTTTTTCAAAGCCCAATGTTCCTCACATAATAGCAATGCATTCTTCAACGGGTCCACTGCCCCCAACACCTGACCTCTCTGTTGTACACAACTCAGCAAGGCCTGGGAGAAAACAGGTGGAAATTTAACTTAGTAACAACACATCCCGCCTGATTCCTCTGCTCGGCTAGTTCTCAAGTCATCTTTTTCTAAGCTTTCATTCGGCTCTACCACATGTACCTAGGCTGGGTAAAATACTTTACCAGGTTTTTTTTTTTTTTTTTTTTTTGAGACAGAGTTTCACTCTCTAGCCCAGGCTGGAGTGCAGTGACACCATCTCGGCTCACTGAAACCTCCACCTCCCGGGTTCAAACGATTCTCCTGCTTCAGTCTCTCAAGTAACTGGGACGACAGGCACACCCAGGACTACCACCACACCCAGCTAATTTTTGTATTTTTAGTAAAGATGGGGTTTCACCATATTGGCCAGGCTGGTCTCAAACTCCTGACCTCATGATCCGCCCGCCTTGGCCTCCCAAAGTGCTGGAATTACAGGTGTGAGTCACTGCACCTGGCCTACTTTACCAGTTTTATTCCTGAATTAAACCTGTTATTACTATCAATAATGTCAATCAGTGCCATTTCATTCACCGTATGACACACACACACAAAGCACTCCATACTCACTCCACCTATCTGCTTTTCTGCAATGGCCACAGTGTTCCCCATCTTACATGAGAGGCACAGACAAAGACAACGACTTCTCCAAGGTTTTGTAATTCACAATCAGTGGCAGAACCAACATGCCCAACCACGTCTGGCCAAGGCCTGTGTTTCAGCCACCCCATCTGGTTGCTGCCCCTAAGGCTCAATGGGCAAGTAACAGATCACTCCGATTGCAGAGGCTTCAGATATGCCCTCCGCCATGGTACAATGGATGGTTCGCTCTCAGCAGGGGAGGCAGGGGTGGGAATCAGCACACAGTTCTGCTAGGTTTCTCATGCAGGGCAAAGACTATGTATTTTGTGCCTTGCTTTGCAGGTGAAATGTCTCCTGCCCCCTGTACAACACCTTTCTTTGTCTTCTCCACATAAAAGTACAACTGAGTTCCTCAGGGGAAGGCAGTGATCACTGCCCTGTGCCACACCTGACTGATGTCCAAACAAGTGGACACACAGGCTCTTCTCTTATGGCCCAGGTTGCTCCCATCTGCTAAGCATCAAAAACTACACACAGGATTCGCAGAACATGAATGACATGGAGGTGACCGCTTTATCTCTGTTGAAAACTTACTGCACTCTCTTAAAAAAGGGAATTCAGGAGAAACTGAACATTTGAGGCTGGCTGGCTGTAATCTTCAGCTGCTGAGAAAGCCTCAGCTTCTCGGTTCCACTGTGGAAATCCAACTCCTCCCTCAAAGTCTAACTCAAGTACACCTCCTCTGCGGTGCCTGCCCCTTCCTCCCTTTCACAAGCACGTGTTCCCTCTGCAGCCCCAGAGCATTCTATCGCCACGTCTGGAGCCACGCTGTCCCAGCCTACAGCCAGCTCAGTGCACAGCTGCGTCTCCCTGTGTTGTACCTGCAGGCCCCACCTGGGCTGGAAGGCTGCCTCCTTCTCCTCCACACAGAGGCCGCACTCAGGAACTACTGAATGAGGGAGGGAGTGGATGAGCAAGATCAGCCAAGGGCTACAGGGAGTGACCTGCAGCTCCCAGCAGGAACAGCCCCTGCCCTGCCAATCCGGAGGTGCTGGCTCTGTTCTCAGCAGGGCCGCTAAAAGCTCCGTTATAACAGCTCTAGGCCTCAACGTCAACTTGGTGTCAGGCCCTAGAGACACCGAAACTCCTAACAAATAAAGAGGCCACGTATGCAGCATGCTGGTTAAAAGCACAGGCTTCGGAGTCAGAGCTTGAATTCCGCTTATTATGTGACCTTGAGCAAGTTACTCAATGCGTCAGTCTCATTTTATCACCGGCAAAATGAGGACATTATCTGCCACACAGTGTTGCTGAAAAAGTAAGTGAGGTGACAGACTCAAAGTGCTTGGCACTTACCTACTCTTACTGGTTTATTACAAAGAAGAGAACACGGGAACAGCCAAATGCAAGAGATGCACAGGGCACACCACGGAGCAGAGACGTCGGGGCTCCCATGCCATCCCTGGAAGTGCCACCTCCCCAGCACCAAATGAGTTCACCAAACCAGAAGCTCCCCAAACCCAGTATTTAGAGGGTTTTATGGAGTTTTCATAACATCAACATGATTAAGTCATTGGCTACCCGTGACTAGCTCAATCTCCAGCCTGTCTCGTCTCCCCTCCCAGAGGTAGGGGTGGGGCTGACATGTCCAACTCTATACTCATGACTCATCTTTCTGGCAACCAGCCCTGATCCTGAACCTGTCTAGGGGCCGAAGCCACCTGTCATCTCATTATCACACAAAAGACACTCCTATCACCCCAGAGATTCCAAAAGTCTTAGAAGCTCTTGTGTCAGGTCTTGAAACCTAAGACCAAATATTATAACCAATGATGTTCCTATCACTCAGGAAATTACAAGGGTTTTAGAAGCTCTGGGCCAAAAACCAGGAAGAATACTAAATATATACACTATTGTACTATGTATCCCACTATCACAATAAATTTTTTTGAGACAGAGTCTACCTCTGTTGCCCAGGTTGGAGTGCAGTGGTGTGATCTCAGCTTATGGTGCGATCTCAGATCACTGCAACCTCCACCTCTCAGGTTCAAGCAATTCTTGTGCCTCATCCTACTGAGTAGCTGGAACTACAGGTGTGCAACACTACAACTGACTAATTTTTGTATTTTTTAGTAGAGACGGGGTTTCACTGTGTTGGCCAGGCTGGCCTTCAACTTCTGGCCTCAAGTGATCTGCCCGCCTCGGCCTCCCAAAAATCTGGGATAAGTCACGAGCCACCGTGCCTGGCCTCACTATCACAATGATTATACTGAGAGGATGGGGGAGAAAAACATGGGCAACAGGAGGAGCGGGGAAGGTAAGCAGCCTGAATCCTTGCCTTCCATAGTAGGACATCTCCCTGTCTTTCACACAATCTGGAAGAACGAGCTAAAACATAAACACAGTAACCTCCAAGGAGCAGGGATCAGAGTGGAGAAGGGTAAGGTAGGAGATTGCTGGGTTTTGTCCTAAGCCTTCTTAATTTCTGACTCTTAGAGCTGTAGGCCTGTACAACTTTGCTAAAAATGAGTATTTACCTGTAATCCCAGCACTTTGGGAAGTCAAGGTGGGCGGATCACGAGGTCAGGAGATAAGACCATCCTGGCTAACACGGTGAAACCCCATCTCTACTAAAAATACAAAATATTAGCCCAGCGTGGTGGCAGGCGCCTGTAGTCCCAGCTACTCAGGAGGCTGAGGCAGGAGAATGGTGTGAACCCAGGAGGCAGAGCTTGCAGTGAGCTGAGACTATGCCACTGCACTCCAGCCTGGGCGACAGAGCGAGACTCCATCTCAAAAAAAAAAAAAAAAAAAAGAATATTTAGTTTTTAAACAAAATCTGATACTTGACCAACAACAATAGTATATTAAGTGATATGGTTTTTTGGGTTTTTTTGTTTGAGAGAGGGTCTTGCTCTGTTGCCCGGGCTGGAGTACGGTGGTGTAATTCTAACTTACTACAGCCTCAAATTATTGGGATCAGGTGATCAACCTCTCGAGCAGCTAGAACCACAGGTGTGCACCACCATGCCCAGCATTCTTTATTTCTTTTTTTTTTTTTTTTGGTAGAGGTGGAGGTCTCACTATGTTGTTGGTCTTAAACTGCTGACCTCAGTGGATCCTACTGCCTCAGCATCCCTAAGTTCTGGGATTACAGGTGTGAGCCACCACACCAGGCCAAAGTGGTGTATTCTAAAATTTTTTGGAATCCAACCACTTTGAAAAAGTATGGAGAGCTATAAATCATCTCCTCATAAACACACATGGATGCATATACACAAAATTGTTGCACAGGATTTTGGGGACTTCATAAAGTTCTGAAAGCCAGGTTAAAAACCTTAGGATTATAGATTCTGGTTTCTTTTTTCTTTTCTTTTCTTTTTTTTTTTTTTTTTTGAGACAGAATCTTGCTTTGTCGTTCAGGCTGGAGTGCAGTGGTGTGATCTCCGCTCACTGCAAGCTCTGCCTCCCAGATTCACGCCATTCTCCTGCCTCAGCCTCCCGAGTACCTGGGACTACAGGCGCCCGCCACCATGCCCAGCTAATTTTTTCTATTTTTAGTAGAGGCAGGGTTTCACCATAGCCAGGATGGTCTCAATCTCCTGACCTTGTGATCCACCCTCCTCGGTCTCCCAAAGTCTGGGATTACAGGCATGAGCCACCGCGCCCGGCCCTAGATTCTGGTTTATTAAAGGAAATGCATTTCAAGTCAGAGTTTGTCATTTATTGCACAGGAAAATAAAAACTTCGTTAAGAAAATGAAAAACACCCACATGATAAAATGAGGTCCTACTTGGTTTTAAACTACTTGGTGACCACCATCAGTTGTTTGCTTGACCACAGGATGCACCTAATTCCTAACTATTAATAAAGGTACAAACATTGTTTATTGGGCTTTTGGCTTCAGCCTTGAAACAATCAGATTCTCTCAAACTCAGGAATGTGAATCGCTGTTGGGTTGATGCAGCTGCTTCCATTCTAGAAATGGACCTGGAATCATGTACTTTTCGCCCATGAAGAGTCCTTTGTGTAAAACTTGAAAAGGGAAGGTCCCAAATTCCCCATATGGTGTTTCTTCCAGTAGAGGAATTACTCTAATGACTTCTTAGCAAAACTTACATGATCAGGGCAGGTCATCAAAATACTCCAGAAAACAAAGTTTTAGGTCCGTTTCTAACGGACCTGTCTCCACAGCTATCAGTCTCACCAACAGCCTCACATCAAGTCAGAGGAACAGTTTTTTCATTTAAGAAGGATCTTCATGGCTGGGTGTGGTCGCTCACGCCTGTAATCCCAGCACTTTGGGAGGCCAAGGTGGGCGGATCACGAGGTCAGGAGTTTGTGACCAGCCTGGCCAACATACAGAAACCCCGTCTGTACTAATAATACAAAAATTAGCCAGGCTTGGTGGCACGTGCCTGTGGTCCCAGCTACTCAGGAGGCTGAGGCAGGAGAACTGCTTGAACCCGGGAGGTGGAAGTTGTGGTGAGCCAAGACTGCACCACTACACTTCAGCCCGGGCAAGAGAATGAGACTCCGTCTCAAAAAAAAAAAAAAAAAAAAAAAAAAAAAAAAAAAAAAAAAGAAGGATCTTCATGTTCCTGCCAATTTGCAAAAAAAAAAAAAAAAAAAAGATTCATATCTGTTAACCAGAGGCAATAAAAAGCACCTCCCAGGCTGCTGTAGTAAGTGGATCGGTAACTGTGGTGGGAGATTCCAACCCCTGAGACCTGTGACTATGTCATGCAGCAAAAGGGCTTTGCCACAGGCCTTAGGAAGAGTATCCTGGGCTATCCAGGGAGGTCCAATCTAATCCCATGCCTGTAATCTCCGCACTTTGGGAGGCTAAGGCAGGCGGATCACGAGATCAAGAGATGGAGACCATCCTGGCTAAAATGGTGAAATCCCATCTCTACTAAAAATACAAAAATTAGTCGGGCATCATGGCGGGCACCTGTAGTCTCAGCTACTCAGGAGGCTGAAGCAGGAGAATCACTTGAACCTGGGAGGTAGAGGTTGCAGTGAGCTGAGATCACGCTACTGCACTCCAGCCTGGGCAACAGTGCGAGACTCCATCTCAAAAAAATATTTTAAAATAGGGAATAGAACTTTCTCCGAGTGCAAGAAGAGAAATGCACACAGGGGAACTGGAGAGCCTGACCAGGTCCCTGGGTTAGCTAGTCCTGAGCTGATGGGACCATGTGCAAAGACCAGATAGAGGCCTCAGGAGCTGAGGGCAGCTCCCAACAGATGGACAGCAAGGGAACAGACACCTCAGTCCTGCAACCACAAGGAACTATATTTGGCCAAAAGCACTTGGAAACAATTCTCCAGTGAGGAATGCAGCCCAGCCAACATGCTGATTTTTGCCCAGTGACATCCACGTCAGCCTTCTGCCCCATAGAACTGTGAGATGATACAATTTCAATTGTTTTAAGTCACTAAATTTGTGGAAATGTGGTAAAGCAACAGAAATGAATACAGTGATTCACGTGGAAACCCCTAGAAGAGTGTCTGGCACAGTGTTGACACCTGACAAGCGTTTCCTGATTTCCTTACATCGCAAGGCAGGGCTGGCCACACTCCATCCAAAACAATAGATGATAGACTTGTTCTGACAAAAAAGATTCAGTGAATTATAAATGGCCCAGAACACCTACAAATTTTAGGTTTCAGGTAAGTGATTGCCTTTCTTTTCACTTAGAAGCCTCCCAATGCTCATCTTACTGATAAACTCTAAGTACCAGGCAGGAGACTAAACACCAGACAAACCCAGCCCCAGATGCCCCGAGGGAGCCCGTCCCAGCACTCACTCCGCTGCACTGAAATGATGTCCATGTCAGTTTATCCCACTAGACCAAGAACTCCAGCTCTCCATGTGTGAGTCACCAGTGCTGCCTCCGCATCTCTGCTTCTAGGATGGTGCTTCTGCACTTCACAGGAAATCTGTATCAATGTTTGTCAACACTATGTATGACAGTGTCACTTAATATCTGCACAGAAAACATCAATTCTTTGAGGACCAGGGCTGAGTTTATTAGCCTTTGTAATCCCACTGCCACTGTCTGAGACATCAGAGGCACTCGGTAGTAGTTGGTGAAGAGAAAGAAAAGGCAGAGGAGAGAGAGGAAAGCAGGACCAACACCGCAGACACAGATTCGGAGGTGGCTGGAGGAGAGGCAGGACAGAGAAACTTCCTGGATGCTGGAAAGGGGTTCACTGTGATACCTGCTGCTGGATTTCAAATGTCAAAGGTGACGCTTTGCTGACCTTGACCTCTGACTGCCCTTTAGCTTTCCCAACCTCAACACAGGGCACTTAGAAACTGAGATGTCAAGAAATTATGCTTCATTGAACCATGGGAATGTTATTTACATGGACGTTCATTATTGCATTTTTTACATGGGAATGTAAATAATTGAAGAGATTGTTAAAGACTAAATCATGCACATTCAATAACTTTGTAAAATATTAATGATAACTGAAACACAAATTTTGATGTTCCCCAAAAATGCTAAGATATAAAACAATACTGGCCAATTAAAGATAGAAAACAATCCTAATGAAGCTCCCCGACAGACACATTAAAACTTCTCTGTACATTAAACATTTGGGATTTCAAAGGAAAACCCAGATTCATTCCATTCTTAATACGACGTTTAAAAAAAAAATCTTAGGTAATACAATATTTCATTTAAAATTTACAAAATTCCATTACATTCATAATTTCATTTGATCCCCAAACAATCTCCTGAGTTAGGCAGAACAGGTATTACTAACAACTAACTCCATTTTACAGGTAAGGGAAATGAAGTTCAGCAAGTACTTGGGCTTAACAAAAGCTTTAATAGGGCCACATATCGAAACCAAATCCTCTGCTCAAAAGAACTAGAATAAGTTATCTTTTACATATTATTCATACTTATATCCTGTCAATATCCAAAAATGTTTTGAGGTAGCCTGCAATAATAGACACCTATCCAATAAAAACATTAAAATGAAAAACGGGGAAAAAAACAGCAGGTGATATGGGAGGCAGACGAAGGTAGATAGCAAAGGCTGAGACTTATAATCTAACAAAACTTCATCTCTGACCTTCCAGTTCCAGGGAGATAACGCTAAAGGAAACAAGATGGTTTATAGGCTCAAAATCTGACAAAAGAGAGGTTGCATCAGTTCTTAACTCTGAAACACTCCTAGCAGCCACAGCAAATCTCTAGGACAACATACCAATGGCATCAAAGCAAGAGTATACTTCAGTGATAGAGTGAATTAAGTTCCCTGTTTGGGACCCAGGCCAGGGCTAGAGAAAAGAACTCTGAAATGTAGAGCTCAGAAATACATCCTCTGTCGGCCACAGGCAGTGGCTCACACCTGTAATCCCCAGCACTCTGGAAGGCTGAGGCAGGCAGATCACGAAGTCGGGAGATGGAGACCATCCTGGCTAGCACAGTGAAATCCTGTTTCTACTGAAAATACAAAAAATTAGCCGGGCGTGGTGGCAGGCGCCTATAGTCCCAGCTGCTTGGGAGGCTGAGGTAGGAGAATGGAGTGAACCCAGGAGGTGGAGCTTGCAGTGAGCCGAGATCCTGCCTCTGCACTCCAGCCTGGGCAACAGAGCAAAACTCCGTCTCAAAAAAAAAAAAAAAAAAAAAAAAAAAAACATATATATATACCTTCTGTCTTCTCCATACCCATGTGTCCCCTTCCGTGAGAGACTTCCTTTCATTTAAACCATATAAAAATCAAGCCTACTCTAAATGAAAAATACCTCGACACAGAAGCAGCATTAACTAGTTAAGTTTTATTAAGACATTAATAAAATCTAGAAAACCATAAAGAAAATCTGGTCGCGTTTTGACGCCCTCTCCTAAGATCAGATTCCCCAAAAGAACAAAGTGCATGGGGCATATAACAAAGATCTTTTCCTAAACTAAGATAAGAATGCAAATCAAAATAAAGGCAAAATCCTACTGAGCGAAGCAAAAATTGTAATTCAGTAGCTCAAGACTTGACCAAATGGCTATTTTTAATCCCTATAATCATCCAAATAACTAGGAATAGCAGAGAAAATTGTGTCTCCTTTCTACAGAGACACGTGGCTTTAAGAAACTCAAGCACATCAAATTCCCACCTTACCAAACAGATAAATTGGAAAGGAGCTTAGTATTTTATTTTTAAATTATTTATTTACCTTTTTATTTTTTAGAGAAAGGGTTTCACTCCGTCACACAGACTGGAGTGCAGTGGCATGATTATAGCTCACTGCAGCTTCTAATCGGGCTCAAGTGATCCTCGCTCCTCAGCCTCCCAAAGCGCTGGCATTACAGGTGTAAACCACAGCACCCGGCCTGACTCTTTTAAAGAATTAATTAGCATATTCCTTAGAATTGTAACTCCTTTATAGGTCATTCAACATGTGATGCAATTTTTTACAAGTGGTTTTTTTTTTTTTTTTTTTTGAGATGGAGTCTCACTCTGTCACCCAGGGTGGAGTGCAGTGGTGCAATCTCGGCTCACTGCAACCTCCACCTCCCGGGTTCAAGTGATTCTCCTGCCTCAGCCTCCCGAGTAGCTGAGACTACAGGTGTGTGCCGCCACATTCAGCTAATTTTTTGTATTTTTAGTGGAGACAGTGTTTCACCATATTACCCAGGATGGTCTCCATCATCTAACCTCGTGATCTGCCTGCCTTGCCCTCCCAAAGTGTTGGGATTATAGGTGTGAGCCACCACATCCGGCCACAAGTGGTAATTTTCAACTATGCTTCAAACCATTACACAAAGCCAAGTACATCTACTCAAGGCACTCTCAAGTTTCCATTTACTCCCATTTTACTCGACAAAATAAAATGTTAAATTGGAACATATTTCACACGACACTTAAAAGATCAACAAAATGCTCCTGAAAAGTTCGGAGCTCAACAACTCCATTAATGAGAAAAAAAAAAAAAAACACCAACTGGATATAGGGAAGATGCTGCACATAAAACACAATTGTGAAGAATATGCAAGATATTGCCAAAAAGCTGCTTAAGGTTTCATCATAGATACTTGTCCTTAACTCTGAGATAAAGTATATACTCATGTAACTAAACTCGTTTAAAAGCAAACAAAGGGGAAGAAGAAAAAGAACTTCCACTTTAGAATCCACATTTTCAAAGGCCTCCATTATTTACACCATTGCGGGGAAGAGAATTTTTCTCTGCTATATTTGCTTGAAAGAATTAAAGGTGTAGGGCAAAAATTCTTGGGAATTATTCAGTTTACGATCCTCAAAAGTGAGAAAAATGAAGCCCAGAAGTGAAGGCCTTCCAGGAGAATTCCAGAGCCGGAGGTAGACCCAGTACATTGTTTTTGTTTTTAGAGGAAGTCTCACTCTATGGCCCAGGCTGGGGTGCAGTGCAGTTATTTCACTCACTGCAACCTCCGCCTCCTGGGTTCAAGCTGTTCTCCTGCCTCAGCCTCCTGAGGAGCTGCGATTACAGGCGCCCACCACCACGCCCAACTAATTTTTGTATTTTTAGTAGAGACAGGGTTTCATCATGTTGGCCAGGTTGGTCTCCAACTCCTGACCTCAAGTGATCCGCCTGCCTAGACCTCCCAAAGTCCTCGGATTACAGGCGTGAGCCACCGCACCCGGCCAACCTGGTAAGTTTTAATCAAGTATTCTGAACTATGCAACAAACACTAGGAAGTAATAGAAAAAAAAATTAATCTAAAAACCCTCTGGAGAGTCAAAGAATCGCAGATTTAAAATAGCATGAATACTTGGATTCATGGTATTGAAAAAGGACCTCGCATTTACCCGTATGTACAAACTGCCTGCGCACTTCTATCAGAGCATTTTTCAAGCTGTGCTACAGTTAACTATGTACTGCCCAAAGCCAATCTGTCCCTGCGGATCGTAAGCTCTTAAAGACCAGGACTTCAGGAGAACAAGCAAAACTTCAGAGAGAAGAGAGCCACCGAAACAGAGTTCATAGCAATGGGTCGGCAGGAGCTGATGACTGGAGGTGCGCGGTAGCCTTGGGGTCTGGGATAGCGGAGGGCAGAGAAGGCAAAAGGGCCTGCATGACACGCTACAGGGCTAGGAGCCACAGCTGCGGTCATTAGTTCAGTTTTGTCTTGTATGCCTGTTACTTATACACCATCTCTTGTTCAGAAAGAACTTCAGGTTGAGTATTTGGACTCCTTGAGCCTTCTGCTGTTTGTCTCCGCGACGGTTAACACTCTTAAAAGGGGAAAACTGTCCAGTTCGATTTTGCTTCCCGGGACATTACAGGTTTTTCATAAGTTTGATGAAAGCATTCACTAAGGAGTGATTCCACTTTCTTTGGTGGCTGAGAAATACAGCGTCTGAGGGGCAGCATCAGGTCTTCCCATCAAGCTGAGGTCGGAGTCTCCCCACCCAAGGACCTTACCCTCGCTCTCCCCTCATAAATCTGACCTCTAACTGTAACTGCCTTGGTCTCATTCCATGGGTGTGGATGCTCCTGCTTGAAACGCATTTTCCAGCCCGCCAAATTCTTGGGAGAGTTTCTTCCACTCTCCAAGCGCTGAGAGCTACAAAGTTCAATCTGGCTTTACAGATTTTTTTTTTTCTTCCCATTACTAACGGAAAAAATCAAGAAGCGCCGGGCAGAAGCGCCCTGCTCCCGCCAATAAGAGCCCAGCCCGGGGCCAGAGCAGGAAGTGCAGCGGTGGGACGCGCGGCGACAGCCCCTCCACCCCGGGGACCCGCCGGCCAGGGCAGAGGTCAGTGGGGTCTGTGTGGCCGCTGCGCGACAGCTCCGGGCCCGCGCCTCTCGCTTCCTCCCGCCAGGCAAGTGAGAGGATAAACCATGGGGCGGGGGCAGTGCGCCCCCACCAACCGCGCCCTCCGCGCACGGACCTCCACTACACGCGCGTCCCAGGCGGGGTCGACCCAGACGAGCCACGGGGCGCCGCACAGCCCCACTAGCAGGACGGCCAGGACCCACGCGCGCGGGTCCACGCAGCCACCTATATAGGTGACAAAACACTCAGGAAGCCGTCATGCGGGGCCGGGAAAGAGCCCCCACGCAGACTCACGGACTCCCTCGTCCGAGGGTCCGCGCAGTCCCCTCGGTGAGTCTGGCGAAGCAGTCTTGCGCGATGGAGGGCGGGGAGGGCGGCGGAGTCTCCCACTCGCCGTGACCCGGACCCCGCCCCACGAGTGGGTCCTCGCAGGGCCCCCTCTGCCGCACGCGGGGACCAGCCACGCCGCGGGGGACTGGGCAGAAGCCAGCGCCCGGGTCCATGCAGTCCCCTCCGCGGCAGACGCGGGGAGCCGGGGAGCAGTGGGGACCGGCCCCCACACGCAGGGCGACCAGGACCCCTGCGCGGGCCCACGCGGTATCGCAGCAGGCTCTAAGCCCCCGGTGCCGCCCAAGGCCGAGACAAAGCCCAGCCGCAAGGACCCCGGATCCCGACTTCGGACCCTGGGGAGCCCAGCTTGGAGCCGCCACGCCCGGGGCAGAGACCCCCGCCCGGTCCGGAGACCCCGTCGCCCGTGGCGTCGTCTCACCTCAAGCCGCCGCCTCGCAGCGCTCCCTCCTCACCTGGGCGCCTGGGCCGACTGGAGCGCAGCTGAGCAGCCAACAGAGCCGCGGCAGCCTCAACAACCGAGCCCCGGGGCGGGGCCGCCGCCGCCGCTTCAGCTCGTGTTCCCCGCTCAGGATCCGGCTTGGATCAAGGAGCTGCAGCTGGCGCGGGGCTGCGGCCGGGAAACACACCGTGCAGGTGCACACGGCCCCGCCCGCCTCCCGCCGCCCCGCCCCCAGCGGAGCCGGGCGCCCAGGGCCCGTCCCCCGGCCAAGGCGGAGCGAGCTGCGCGGAGAGGGCGGGGCCTGGGGGAACAAAGGGAGGTTGGGCGAGGCGGCGCTGGGACTGGGCGTGCGGGGTCCAGCGGGAGGACGGGACCCAAGAGCCCGCCAGATCCTGGCCTCCTAGAGGACCCAGCTCAACATCCACCTGGAGTCTGCTCTACAGGACGCGCTCATCTCAAGCCCAGAACTCAGGCTTTTAGGGCAGAGAGAGAGAGACAGGCTTGCTTTACAAAAAGGGAAACTGAGGTCCAAGGAATAGGATTGCCTGCTGCCCGAAGTCACGTAGTCCCATTCACTCGTTCACCTTGTCATTCAGCAAACATTTGGAAGCACGTATGGTGGGCGTTAGGAGTGAAGTAGGGCAAGGCGCGGTGGCTCGCGCCTGCAATCCCAGCACTTTGTGGAGCCGAGGCAGGTGGATCACTTGAGGCCAGGAGTTCGAAACCAGCCTGGCCAACAAGATGAAACCCCATCTCTGCTAAAAATACAGAAACTTAGCCGATCGTGGTGGCGCGTACCTGTGATTCCAGCTACTGGGAAGGCTGAGGCAGGAGAATCGTTTGAACCTGGGAGGTGGAGGTTGCAGTGAGCTGAGATGGTGCCACTGCATGTGCTCCAGCCTGGGCGACAGAGTGAGACTCTGTCTCCAAAAAAAAAATTAATAGATGGGAAGTAGAAGCGAACTTAGGCCTTCCCTGAAGGAGCTCGGCCAAGGAGTACCTGAAATGTCTCTGCATCTCTTTAAGGTCTGATAAAGGAACCAGGAGCGAGCACTAATCACTTCCCTTTCCTGCCTCAGAGCTTTCATGTGTTTGCTGTTCCCCGCCTGAAATGGCAAGTACCAATGGTATTTATTTATTTATAGAAATGAGGTCTCCCTATGTTGCCCAGGCTGGTCTCAAACTCCTGGCCTCAAGCTATCCTCTCCTCTCAGCCTCCCAAAGTGTTGGGATTACAGGCATGAACCACTGTCCCCAGCCCTGATCGTCTTTAAAACCTCTTTCCTCATCTTATTTGAGCTTCCTGCTTCATGTGACCCCACACCCTTGGTTTCCCTGTACTTCCATAGCTGCTCCTCCGTGGGTCCCAGGGACCCACCCCCTTCTCTGCCCAACTTGTATATGTCTGGAATCAGGCCAAATGCCCTTCCATTTGCAGTGGGCACTGCCACAGGAAATCTCATGCCCTTCCGGGCTTCACAAACCATCCACATGCTCTGCTGCCTGCCAGAGACATCCATCCCATCAGATGCCCAGCCCTGACCTTCCCAAAGCTCCAGCTGGACGCAGGGAAGCATCTCAAATTTTCCACAGGCCAAAACAGAGTGCTTTATTAGTGCCCTAACCTGCTCATCCACATTCTTGTGATTCTCTGTAAACAGCCCCTCCATCCACCCAGCTGCTCAGGTGAAAATCTCAAATCCTCCTCCAGTCCTTCCTCCCAGAACCTCTCATGCAGCCCTCTGCCTTCCTAGGACACTGAGCACCCCTCACTCCCAGCGCCGGCTGGGGTGCTGTCTGAGTGGCTGCCACCCACATGGCATGAAGTGTGACCTCTCGCCCGGTGTGGTGGCTTACGCCTGTAGTCACAGCACTTTGGGAGGCTGAGGCGGGCAGATTGCTTGAGGCCAGGAGACTGGGACCACCCTGGCCAATATGGTGAAACTAAAATACAACAATTAGTCAGGCATGGTAATGCGTGCCTATCATCCCGGCTACCCCACCCAGGAGGCTGAGGCAGGAAAATTGCTCGAACCTGGGAGGCAGAGGTTGCAGTGAGCCAATCACACCACTGCACTTCAGCCTGGGCAACAGAGTGAGAATCTGTCGCAAATTTAAAAAAAAAAAAAAAGAAGAAGGAGACGAAGTGTGACCTAAGGCAAGGCAGTGTCCCACTCTGATTCACTTTCATGTGTAAAACAGGACCTGCACCCTGAAGGCACTCACCCAGGGAGGCTGCTGGGATGGGTGGATGCACAGTTAAAGTCTTCATGGTGGCTGGGGCTGACCCCATCCCCATCGCTCTTCCCACACACACCTGCACCCTCATTACTCCCACGCTCGCACCCACCACTGAAAGCCTGGCCCCTAATCTGATTTGCCTAACAAGGTCCCCGGATGAACAACACATGCTTCCCTACCTCTCCCCTGCTAGGGCCCCACCGTGTTCTGGGATGTACTCAGGGATCAGGAGAACAAAACCTCAGGGAGTGAAAGGACATTCCAGGGTGCAGGCCTCTGCATCCGCCTCCATGCCCTCACCCCTGCCTGACCCCTGTACCTGGCCAGCTCCTACCAACTCTTAAAGTCTCACCAAGTTCAGTGGTGGCAGCCACACCCTAAAGTGACTGTCCCCCCAATGACCTATGACCTTGCATAGTCTTCCTGACCTTGGGTACGAGCAAAACCGGTGACTGGCTTTTAACCCATAGAGCCTGGCAAAAGCAATGGGATGTCAATGTCACAGTGCGTCACCTTCGCACACTAGAGAGAACGGTTCCGCCTGCAGGCGCTGCAGGAGGGAGATGCTGTGCTGAGAAAGGACCTTTGGAGGAGCCCCGTAGGCAAGGAAGCAAAACGCTGGGCCCTTGCCAAGCGGGTCCGAGGAAATGAATTCGGCCAATAACCTCGGCGGACCTGGAAATGGATTCTGCCCTGGTGGAGCCTCAGATGAGGATGCAGCCCAGCTGCTTAGCGTGAGATCCCAAGCACAGGACCCGCTAAAATGTGCTCAACTCCTAGCTTGCCAAAATTGGCTTAAAGGTGTGTGTTTTTTTAAGCTTCTAAGTTTTTAGTTATTGCCTATGAAAGTGTTAAAATATGAGACAATAACTTAAGTCCCTTCCCCATCACACACATTCTGCTTTCTGGCATTCATCACAATTATACTTATTGATTTAAAATGTCCCTCTTGACTGGGTGCAGTGGCTCAGGAGTTCCAGACCAGCCTGGCCAACATGATGAAACTCCATCTCTACTAAAAATACAAAAATTTGCTAGATGTGGTGGTGCAATCCTGTAATCCCAGCTACTCGGAAGGCTGAGGCAGGAGAATTGCTTGAATCCAGGAGGCAGAAGTTTCAGTGAGCCAAGATTACACCATTGCACTCCAGCCTGAGTGACAAGAACAAAACTGTCTCAAAAAAAAAAATTGTCTCTTGCCACCAGCATGAAGGTCCCATGAGAAGAAAAATGGAAACTCTTGCTCATAACAGTGCCCCAAATGCCCAGCACGGTGTAGCTCTAGGGCAGTTGGTTGATGCTGGACGCTGCTGGTTGCAGGGCCCAGCTGGCCCTCCCAGCTGCCTTCTCCCTGGTCACCTTCCATTGTAGAGAACAGAATAGTTTCTTGCCTTTCCAGAGTTCCTCTTAGTGGGGATTGGCCAAGTGACATTGTCCTGCCCTGGGAGACATAAGCGGAAGTTGGCTGAAAGGTTTCTAGCCGTGGTGTGCTGGGGCAATTTGAACCAGGACATGACAGCTGACTGTCCATTGTTCAGGAATTCTGCAAGTTGGTTGTTCAACACATTCAGTACTTAAAAATATTAAATAATATAAACTCGCAAATTAAAAAATGCATTAGACCAGATGCAGTGGCCCACGTCTAACACATTGGAAGCCTGAAGCAGGAAGATCACTTGAGCCCAGGAGTTCAAGACCAGCTTAGGCAAAAAAGGAAGACCCTGTCTCTACAAAAAATTTTAAAATTAGCTACGCATGGTGGTGTGTGCATGCAATCCTAGCCACTCAGGAGGCTGAGATGGGAGGATCGCTTGAGCCATCTGTTCAAGGCTCCAATGAGCTATGATAGTGTCACTGCACTCCAGCCTGGATGACAGAGCCAGACCCTGTCTCAGAAATAAACATATTTCATATATTAATAAATTTATAATAAATGTATATATATACACATTTATGTATTATAATTATATATTTAGACATAAATATCTATTTCTTGTTTTATTTATTTATTTATTTATTTTGAGATGGAGTTTAACCCTTGCCACCCAGGCTGGAGTGCAATGACCCAATCTGCGCTCACCACAACCTCCACCTCCTGGGTTCAAGTGATTTTCCTGCTTCGGTCTCCTGAGTAGCTGGGATTACAGGCACTCACCACCACGCCTGGCTAATTTTTGTATCTTTAGTAGAGATGGGGTTTCTCCATGTTGGTCAGGCTAGTCTCGAACTCCTGACCTCAGGTGATCTGCCCACCTCGGCCTCCCAAATTGCTGGGATTACAGGTGTAAGCCACTGTGCTCAGCCTATATGATATATTTACATATTATAATTATGTATATTAATTTTATATAATTATATATAAATATAAATATAAAAACTTTCCTTGCCTTCTCTTGTTTCTACTGACAGTCAGTCCCATGACTTCAAATGATATCTACATGTAATAATTTTAAATGTATATATATATATATATATATATATTTTTTTTTTTTTTTTTTTGAAATGGAGTCTCGCCCTGTTGCCAGGCTGGAGTACAATGGCGCAGTCTCAGCTCACTACAACCTCTGACTCCCGGGTTCTAGCAATTCTCCTGTCTCAGCCTCCCAAGTAGCTGGGCTTATAGGCGCCCACCACCACGTCCAGCTAATTTTTGTATTTTTAGTAGAGACAGGGTTTTGCCATGTTGGCTAGGTTGGTTTCGAACTCCTGACCATAATTGATTGCCCACCTCGGCCTCCTAAAGTGCTGGGAATACAGGCGTGAGCCACCTTGGCAAAAAATATTTTTCTGTTTCCAAACATTTTACATGAGAGGAAAGTGGAGAATAAATCATCTGACACTCTACTGTAAAAATAATCTTTGTGCCTCTCTTCTTTTCATCTTTCCTAAGTGTACATATTACCAAAATGTCTTTAGGTTGAGGTCCCCCCATGAAAACTTTACAGGGTGTTGTGTCATCAGCCACCCTCCTGTCTTTTCCTAGTCCTGGCATTTTAGAACTGTCTGGGGATGACCCAGGATACCCACAGTGGCCATGTCTATTGGAGGGTCTAGTGAGTATCAGCCCCGGGGTCATCTCATCCCCAAGGACAGCCTGAGGTAGGGGGTAGAGTCTCTCAGGGGAGCAGCTGGATGCTCTTGGCCTTAGAGGAATCTCCTGGTATAGTTTCATCTAAAATGGTGACCCCTTAGGGTTATTAAAATTTTAGGACATTAAAATTAATAGACAATTCAATGTAGGATCCATGGTGGACACACAGCATGTTTACGATTTTGTGAGTAATATCATCTCCCCCTCTAGACATTACGAACAGTATCAAAGATAAGTGTACACCCTCTGCAATAAAGGGAGGAATATCATCCTCTGGCCAACTGGATATTAGGAACAATATCAAAGGAGTGTTTTTGACCCCTGCGATATTGGGAGTAATATCATCCTCTCCCAGGTGGAAATTAGGAACAGTATCACCAGGGGCATGTACACCCCCTGCCATATTGAAAGCAATATCATCCTCTTCCCTCCTGGATCATGGGAACAACATCACTGGGGGGTGTACACTTTCTGCGATATTGGGAGTAACATCATCTTCTGTGCCTTGGAATATTGAGGACAATATCACGGGTGGGGGGCGTGTACATCTTCTGCAATATTGGGAATAATATTATCCTCTCTCCCCCTGCATATTAGGAAAGATATCACAGAGTGGGTGTTCACCTCCTGCGATATGGGGATTAATACTATCTTCTCCCCTTTCGGATATCAGGAAGAGTATCACACGGGGGTGTACAGTGTCTGTGATACTGGGAGTAATATCAACCTCTTGGCCTTGTAACATTAGAAGAATATCACAGGGTGGATGTTCACTCCCTGGCATATTGGGAGTAATATCAGCCTCTTCCCTCCATGGATATTAGGAATAATATCCCAGGCTGGGTGTACGCTTCCTGCTCTACGGGGAGTAATATCATCCTCTCCCTTCTAGGATACTCATAACAATATCACAGGGTGGGTGAACACAGCCTGTGATACTGGAATTATCATCATCCTCCCCCCCTCCGAATACTACGAACAATATCACAGAAGAGCTGTACCCTCCCTGCGATATTGGGAGTCATATCATATGCTGCTTCTGTGGATATTAGGAGCAATATCACCAGGTGGCTGTCCATTCATTGCTATGTTGGGAGTCATGTTTTGAGAAATTCAGAAATGCTTTCTCAAAAATGAATAAAGTGAGATTGTCACCTCAAGTAAAATAACAAAGAGTATCTGTTGCCAAAGATAAAATCTGAACTCAAGAGAAAATAAAAACTATAGAAAACTTATGTCTATCACAGTGAGCTTGACAGTTTCCTTATAGAGACTATCCTGATAAGATTGGTGGTAATATTGTTAAAAAATGACTTTTGATGTTGTATAATAAAATTTGTTGAAATTGAAAGATCTATATAACTCAGTGAACCAGTATCTTCCAAACGTTACAAAATCATGCATGGATAAAATGTATTCAAAGTGCAGAATAAATCAATGGAATCCCTGTAACAGAGGAAAAACTCCATTGTTAAAGTTGCACAAAACTCCATTGTTAAGGCTGCAGATTCCACACTGAAATTAACTTCTGAGAAACTAGTACTTACTGAACTTAGGTATAGTGTCACACCATAAGCACCAATACCTGAAAAAGCTATTAAAATATTTCTCCCCTACACAGAGGCTGATTTTTCTTCACGAACTTCCACTAAAACACGTTATTACAACAGGCTGAGTGTAGAAGTGGAGTGGCTATGAGAATCCAGCTGTTTTCTATTAAGCTAGACATTAAAGAGATCTGTAAACTGTAAATAACATCACTATCCTCACTACATTTTTGTTTTGTTTTGGAAAATGCATTTTTCATAAACTGTGTTATTTATATTAACATATATTACTTTTACTTTTATATGAATAAATAATTTAAGACTTCCCCAGTAATATTATTTAATTTATTTTATTTTGAGATTGAGTCTCACTCTGTCACCCAGGCTAACGTGCGGTGGCACGATCTCAGCTCACTGCAACCTCACCTCCCATGTTCAAGTGATTCTCCTGCCTCAGCCTCCCAACTAGGTGGGATTACAAGCGTGCACCACTATGCCCAGCTAATTTTTTTATTTTTAGTAGAGATGGAGTTTCTCCATGTTGGCCAGGCTAGTCTCGAACTCCTGACATCAAGTGATCTGCCCACCTTGGCTTCCCATAGTGCTGGGGTTACAGGTATGAGCTACCACTCCCAACCCTGAGTATTATTTGTGAATATAGTAAACATCAATAACCCACACTTAAAAAGCCATTTGGAATCCTCAATTTTTCAGAAAGTAGGTGGGTTCTGAGACCAAAATATTTGAGAACTTCAGATGCAGATTAGGCCTAAGAGAACTCGCCAGTGGCTCCACTGTACACGAAGCATTTTCTTCTCACTTTTCTCTTTGAGGCCCAAGTCCACACAAATTAAACAAAATAGAAAAATTAAATGGGGCCAGGCACGGTGGCTCATGCCTGTAATCCCGACACTTTGGGAGACCAAGACAGGTGGATCATTTGACTCCAGGAGTTCAAGATCAGCCTGGGCAACATGGTGAAACCTCATCTCTACAAAAAATACAAAAATTAGCTGTGTGTGGTGGCACGCCTGTCGTCCCAGCTACTTCGGAGGCTGAGGTGGGAGGATCACCTGAGCCCAGGGAGGTTGAGGCTCCTGTGAGCCATGATTCTGCCACTGCATTCCAGCCAGGGTGACAGAAGGAGACCCTGTCTCAGGAAAAAAAAAAAAAAAATATATATATATATATATATGTAAAACTTAAATATATATGTAATATTTACTATATATAATTTTATATAATTATATATAATACTGTATAAAATTTAATATCTATAAATATATATTAAATATCTAATATTTACTAAATATTGTATATATGTCTGAAAGAAACGGCTAATATTTCCTGGTGTGTCTTCATGCCATAGAACATTGACTCTCATTTCTCATTTTCACCTCAGAACTATTCTGGAAGGCAATAGTTGATCAATCTCATTTTGATAGAGGAAGGAAGAGGCTCAGAACAGTTAAGTAAGTTGCCCAAGGTTACCAAGCTAGTAAGTGGATAATAGCCCCATAGGTTTTCTCAGCATTTCCCATGAGACCAGGATGCATCTGATGATTATTGGAAATATTTAGGTCCAAAATACTTTTGCCTAAAGTATAAGCACAATTGAGGTGAAATATGGCTTTGATTTGTTTGAATTATCCCCATAACTGCCTTGGTATGGCTGCTTTCCTGGGCCAGGGAAGACAATGGCATCACAGCGGTCCCCAAATTTCCTGCAAAATTCTATAAACCAGCTGGGCCTCTCTTTAAACTTCTTGGTATAAATCCTCTTCCAAAGGAAAAGGATGGTTGGAGTTATTTTTTTTTTCTTTTCCTTCTGTTTTTGTTCTGGCATTCTTTTGTGAGTATGGAACTGATTACTAAATAGGGTCAAACAGCTTGAGTCGGGCTTCCTGTGTGAATGTGAACAGTGCTGATTTCTAGCCTTGCATTTGATATGTTATCTGTGGCGGCTGTGCCCGACGTTGAGGTTTCAGATGGCTTCCTTCAATTTCCTGTATTGTTATAATTGTGGCTGTGTGTGCACATGTGCACGTGTGGGCAGAGAAAGCAGTGAAGACAGAAGAGAGGATGTTTCTGTGTTTACTTGGATTTTGTGAAAGGTTTTTAGTTAGATATTGAGAGGGCCACATGTTTCAATGGAAAGAGCCCTGGTTAGCAAAAAGGAAGGTCCTGTCTTGTCTGCCACTAATTGCCTGTGTGGTTTTTGGCAAATATTTAGTCCTCGGGCCCAGTTCTGCTTCCTTATAAGGCCCCTTCCAGCTCTGAAATTTTGTAACTCTGGTTTCTACTCAGAGCTTCACTTTCCAACTCCCCACACTTGGCTGTTCTAAAACGTTTGTTTTGCCTCCTGATTTTACTTTCCATGCCTTTTTTGTTCTCCTCCACTTCTCATTACTATCCCATAGCCTTTTGGATTTAAGTTCTTCTACAAAAGTTCCTCCTTTCTCAGCAGTTATATTTCAGCTTCTGTTGTCTCTGAAAAAAAATATTACAAATGGTCGACTTTATCTTGGAAAGAAGATCCAGAAAGTGTTGGCTTCCTGTTTTGTTGGTGAGATGTGTAGAGCTTGGAGATTGGACTGTGGGTCAGGATTCCCCGCTAAGCCTTACATGAGATAGCTCAGAGCTGCTAGGCGGGCAGCTATTTCTCTCTCTCTGCTGTTTTTATTAAACTCAATTAACTTTAAATATGCAGGATAGGCCAGGCGCGGTGGCTCACGCCTGTAATCCCAGCACTTTGGGAGGCCAAGGCGGGTGGATCACGAGCTCAGGAGATTAAGACTAGCCTGACCAACATGGTAAAACCCCATCTCTACTAAAAATACAAAATTTAGCCAGATGTGGTGGTGCGCGCCTGTAATCCCAGCCACTCAGGAGGCTGAGGCAAGAGAATCGATTGAACCTGGAGGCGGAGGTTGCAGTGAGTTGAGATCCCGCCAGTGCTCTCCAGCCTGGGTGACAGAGCGAGAGTCCGTCTCTCTCTCTCTCTCTCTCTCTCTCTCTCTCTCTCTCTCTCTCTCTCTCTCTCTTCTCTCTCTCTCTCTCTCTCTCTCTCTCCCCCTCTGTATATATATATATAATAAAATATAAATAAATATATATATATGCAGGATAATGGCATATCTAATTCATCTGCTTTTATGGCCCAGGATGAATGTTTAAATGGAACCCGGAAATGAAACTTCTCGTTTTTCATCAGCTTCTAGTTCCAAGCTGATGGCGCCCCTAGAGCCTCCGCAAGTGGGTCTGGCGCCATCTGGTGGTGGGATGCGCTGATGCTTCGCTGCCTGATGGACAGAAAACACAGTGCGTAATGAAGAAAACCTGTTGACTGAAATACACGCAGAGACTTAAACAAAGGACCGGTGACATTTTCAGCACATGACTCAGTAGCCCAAAAGTTCAAATTTGTTATTAAACATGCAAATTTGTGAAAGTTACAGAATCTTTGGGACCATGCAAAGTGAAGATTGATAGGTGTGTGCACTTTAGGCATGAGGCATGTTCAGTTTGTAACTTTGTAGTGAGATGCTTGTTCTTAGTATGGAATCCAGATGTTGTCTGCTGGTAATTTATGCTCCTGTGCAAAACGTAGGCAAATTGGTTAATTTTTATCAATCTCATTTCATCTTGTTCTCATCTGTAAAAGATCATGTCTAAGGACCCTTACACGCTTTAAAAAATTTCAAGGAACCCCAAACATTGCAGTATTCTGATTTCCTCTGGTGATTTTATGTGCCTCACAGCCATGCTTTCTTCCATCCTCCAAGAGTTTAATGTTAACAGGAGGCGTGGAAGTAATACTAAGAATTGTCATTTATTGGATGCTGCTATGTTTTTTGTATTCTCTTAGGTAGTTTAGCATTCTAAAAATTCTGGCTTACAAAAGTCTGTAACGTAAGTATCACTGTGCTCATTTTACAGATAAGGCGTGTAAAGCTTACCGCACTCTGCTTTCCATGTTTACAAACTAAAAGATAAATGAGAAACAAGGAAGAAATATGCTAATTGTCTTTATAATTCAGCACAACACCGTTTACAGTGCATTTACAGCTCAGTGTAATTTGCCACTTTGCAACAATACAAAATGTCAAGTATCCAAGCCACATCATCGCTCTATCTTCACATACTGATAAAGCTGCTGCCATACCGCAAGTGTAGGAAGAGTTTTAAAAATGCATTTTCCAGGGTGCCAGGGGGAAACAAATATTTGCCAAGACCAGAGCTGGTATTTCACAAATCTCTTTTCTGTGAGCTGAGGAGTGAGGAGAGGTGGAGTGACAAGCCGTCAAGTGGAATTACCATGTCCCAGATACTGATGCAAGGATGGCGAGTGGCAGAGGACTATTGGCAGGTGTCTCGGGCATGGCACCAGAGCAGCACTCCGTTTCTGTTGACCGGTTTGTTTGGGTCTTCCTTTTAAAAGTCGGTCATCCTTTCCCAAAGAGTGCTCTGTAAGGTGTTCGTACATTTTGTATGGAAAATAAAGCTTTTGAATAAAATATTATGAGAAACAAGTGGCTGAATACAGTTAAATGGGTTTCTTTGCTCTAGTATAGGATTTCTTGAAACCTTTCATGTGTCAATGTGTACTTTTAACATAATTTATAAATTAAATGTATTTTATTATATAAATTAAATGCAGGTGATAGGGTTTGGCTGTGTCCCCACCCAAATCTCATCTTGAATTGTAGTTCTCATAATCCCCATGTGAGTCGGGAGGGACCTGGTGGGAGGTAATTGAATCACAGGGGTGGTTAACCCCGTGCTATTCTCATGATAGTGAGTTCTCACAAGATCTGATGGTTTTATAAGGGGCTTTCCCCTTCTCTCAGCTTACATTCTTCTCCTTGCTGCTGCCATGTGAAGAAGGACATGTTGCTTCCCCGTCCACCATAATTGTAAGTTTCCTGAGGCCTCCCCAGCCATACAGAACTGTGAGTCAATGAAACCTCTTTCCTTTATAAATTACCCAGTCTCAGGTATGTCTTTATTAGTAGTGTGAGAACGGACTAATCCAACAGGTCAAGGTTAAATAATTCAAATAACCCCAATAGCTGGGGAGCTGGGGATAAGGCAGAAAATGTAACCTTTCTCCCAGAGCTAGGACTCCTTCAGCCTAACTACTTTAGCAGACTTGTGTGTGTGTAAATTTCCAAAAACTACCCTAGTAGCATCACATCGCTTATGTGGCATAGTGCATTAAATCTGATGAATGTTGAAATAATGCTCTGTAGATGTCAAACAGCAACCCTGGTCCACACTTACATAGGGCAACAATGAACCCAGTAACAGCTTCTCTTTTGAGGAGGGCTTGTGCTCTCTAGGTGGTACACCCTCCTGCCGTTGCACCCTTAGGTCACCCACCTGGCTCCTTGAGACATTGGGGTTTGTTTCCAATGGTTGAAATGAATGATCAAACCCACACTGACTTGATATCCAGACATACTTCCCTATATCATAGATATTAGTCATCAACATTTTAGGGCATAAATTATGTTTCAGAAGTCTGTTGAGAATTCCTGCGTTGCTAAACACTTGGGAAAATCCCAGACCCTGATGCATTGCATCTTACCATTTGCTTTGTTTTGTTTTTTTGTTTTTTGAGATGGAGTCTCACTCTGTCGCCCAGGCTGGAGTGTAGTGGTGCGATCTTGGCTCACTGCAACCTCTGCCTCCTGGGTTCAAGCAATCCTCCTGTCCCAGCCTCCCGAGCAGTGCCCACCATCACGCCCGGCTAATTTTTAGTAGAGATGGGTTTCACCATGTTGGCCATGCTTATCTTGAACTCCTGACCTCGTGATCCACCCGCCTCGGCCTCCCAAAATTCTGGGATTGCAGGCATGAGCCACTGCGCCCAGCCACATCTTACCATTTTAATAGCAACATCTTTACTTTGTGCCTGGAACTTTACATGCAGGAACTTGATGAATCCTCCCGGCAGCCCTATAAAGGTAGGGGCATGTAACATCTTTGGTGTATAGAAGATGAACTGAGTCAGAGAGTAGTTAAGCAACTTTCATCCCTACACAACTTCCAGAATCTCTTAGTGACTCCTACTGTTTCCCCTAGTTAGCCTTTGATATTCTCCATGAGATCTGCTGTCAGAACTTCATCTGATCCTGATGCAGCCTTGCTGACCTATGGAATTTCCCCTCCTTTTCCAGTGCTTACCTCTCATTAGGACCCATGGGTCATTCCTCTGAGCATGACACACTGGGGCAAGTGTCTGTGTCAAACTCTGTTAGAAGTTTCTATATTAAGATATAAAGAGAAAGAAGCAAAAAGCAAACTTTTATGTACACTCTGACTTCAGTTATGGGAAATGTGTGGAAAAGAAGGCTGTAAGGAAACACAGTGATGACATTGCATTAGAGTTGTAGGACAATGGATGTTTTTCTTCTATTTTCTTAATTTTATGAAATACGGTATGTCAGTTATTAAATGAGAAAGGTTTACCTTCTGACTAATTTAAATATTTCTTTCCAAAAACTGAAATATGTCTATCAACTCAGATGGTTACCAGGCAATATCACAAAATATGCATTTTTTTTTTTTTTTTTTTGAGATGGAGTCTTGATCTGTTGCCCAGGCTGGAGTGCAGTGGTACAATCTCGACTCATTGCAAGCTCCACCTCCTGGGTTCACGTCATTCTCCTGCCTCGGCCTCCCGAGTAGCTGGGACTACAGGTGCGTGCCACAACACCTGGCTAATTTTTTGTATTTTTAGTAGAGATGGGGTTTCACTGTCTTAGCCAGGATGGTCTCGATCTCCTGACCTTGTGGTCCGCCCATCTCAGCCTCCCAAAGTGCTGGGATTACAGGCGTGAGCCACTGTGCCTGGCCAATATACAATATTCTTTAAAATAGTTACCATTTATCAATTGCTTAATAATTGTATCTTACATATGTAACCTTGAACCCCTGTAAGAACTGACCAAAGCAGCTATTATTATTATTATTACTATTATTATTTTTGAGATTGAGTCTCACTCTGTCGCCCAGGCTAGAGTGCAATGGCATGATCTTGGCTCATGGCAACTTCGGCCTCCTGGGTTCAAGTGATTCTTTTACCTCAGCCTCCTGAGTAGCTGGGACTACAGGTGCAAGCCATCACACCTGGCTAATTTCTGTATTTTCAGTAGAGACAGGTTTCACCATATTAGCCAGGCTGGTCTGGAACTCCTGACCTTGTGCTCTGCCCTCCTTGGACTCCCAAAGTGCTGGGATTACAGGCATGAGCCACTGCGCCTGGCCCAAAGCAGCTATTATTATACACTTTTTGAAGCTGAGGAAACCAAGACCTAGAGAAGGGCAGTGATTTTTTTTCCAAGAACACATTGCTGGATTTACATGGCCAGGCTCATGTTACTTCAAAGTGATCATCATCACCTCATCATTCACCTGGTAGAAACATATTATTTCCATTTTCAGGGTACTCAGAAATTTTGTTACTGTATCAAGATCACAGGAAGAGTGTTTGAGACATCACCAGAATCTACAGCCTCTGATGGTGCTCCTGGGTTCAGCTTCTAGCATTACAGGCATGCTAGCTTGTCTCCAAGATGGCACCCATGAGCCCTAAATTCCTGGATTGATGCTCTTGCCTAGTCCTCTATTGTGTCATATCAAGGCTGTTCTGAGTAACCAATAGAACACAGCAGAGGTGATGGCATGTCACAAAGTTAGGTCATAAAGGACATCATGGCTTCCATGTTGCTGGCTTCCTCTTGGGTCACTTCCTCTGGAGGAAACCAACTGTGTGTTGTGAGATTTAAGCAATCCAGGGCGAGATCTACATGGTAATGAACGGAGGCCACCAGCCGACAACCATGCTCGTGAGGGATTTTTAGAGGCAGACCCTCCAGCCCCAATCAGGCCTTCAGATTACTGCATCCCACATTGACTACAACATTGTGAAATGACACTGAGTCAGACTCATCCAGCAAAACCACCGAACTCCTGACCCACAGACACTGAGATAAATGTTGTTTTAAACCACAGAGTTTTGGGGGTAATTAGTTACACAGTGATAGATAATTGATAGACATTGCAGATAACTTGTCTCTTTAGTCCGCAAGACTTTAGACAGACAGGAACTCTACTTGAAGATCTATTCTTAAAGAACTACACCTGGTCAGGCAGAGTGGCTTATGCCTATAATCCCAACATTTTGATAGGCCGAGGCAGGATGATTGCTTGAGCCCAAAAGTTTGAGAACAGCCTGGGAACATGGTGAAACCCCATCACCACAAGAAACTTTTAAACAATTAGCCAGTCATTGTGGTGTGTGCCTGTCGTCCCAGCTACTTGGGAGGCTGAAGCAGGAGGATTACTTGAGTCCAGGGGTCAAGACTAAAAGTGAGCTGAGATTGCACCACTGCACTGCAGACTGGGCAACAGAGTGAGACTCTGTCTCAATTTAAAAAAAAAAAAAAAAGAACTACACCTGAGAATACTTCTCTGTATTGGGATCTGATTTAAATAATTACAACCTGGACTTCAAACCTGGACATCCTGCACAAGTTTGAGACTTTTGGGAGGAGTTGAGAGGAATGAGAGTATTTTACATGTGGGAGAAATAGAAATAATTTGTGGCCAGATGGTGGACTGTGATGATTTAAAATACATCCACAGATTATTTAATATTCCTTTCAAAAGATAGAACATAATTCCCCTCCACCTGAATGTGGGCCGGTCTTAGTGACTTGTTTGTAGTGAATAGAATGTAGAAGTGATTGTGTGTGATGTCAGAGACTAGGTCATAAAAGTGATGGTGTTTTCCGGCTTGCTCTTACTCTTGGATGATCTGCTCTGGGGAGAGTTGTGAGTAGACCTCCAGCCCACAGCCATGTGAGTGAGCCTCTTGAAGAATGGATCTTCCAAGTCCAGTCAAACCTTCAGGTGACTGCAGCCCCAGCCAACATCTTGGGAGACCCTGAGTCAGAACCCATGCTAAGTCACTTCCAGATCCCTAAGCCTCAGAAACTGTGAAGAAAAAAAAAAGTATGTAGTTTTAAGCCCTAAGTTTGGGGCGTAATTTATTATGTAGCAATAGATAATATGTCTGATATGCTTTAGCTGTGTCCCCACCCAAATCTCACCTTGAATCGTAGCTCCCATAATTCCTTCATGTTGTGGGAGGGACCCGGTGGGAGATAATTGAATCATAGGGTGGTTTCCCCCGAACTGTTCTCATGGTAGTGAATCAGTCTCACAAGGTCTGATGGTTTTATCAGGGGAAACCCTTTTTGCTTGATTCTCATTCTCTTCTCTTGTTTGCTGCCATGTGAGATGTGCCTTTCACCTTCCACCATGATTGTGAGGCCTCCCCAGCCATGTAGAACTGTGAATCCATTAAGCCTCTTTTTTTTTTTTTTTTTTTCTTTTTGGTAAATGGTCATGTCTTGGATATGCTTTTATCATCAGCATGAAAATGGACTAATACAATGTTATTGCTGAAAATTTAACTTTATAATATTTTCATATTTGGATGAGAAAAAAGATTTTAGATAAATCCAATCAAACTCTTTTCATCCTAAGGTAACAGAAACAGAGTAAATTGCCTCTATTCTTGCTCCTATTTTGTCCAGTATAAGCCCAGAAATGCCATTTGTCTTTATTGTCTATTTTTTTTATTGTAGAAATGTATTCAATCACTATATTTAGTTTAGAGAACTTTGCTGTAAACAGAACATTCAAAAATTTTTTAAATATATATTTTCTGAATAGCTACTTTATGATGTACACTGGGCATCCAGAGGCTATAAAGATGAATGAGGTACAGTTCTTATCTTCATGGAATTTCATCTATCCATGGACTATTAAATAATTAAAAAATAATAATAATATATATTAAAGTACCAAATGATATATATCCATATATTCTAAATTGTCTATTACCCTTTTACTCCTGTCTTTTCAACTTAGCCCTTGCAACTGAGATCTTTCCTAAATTTTAAGTACGTTTTATTTTAAAAAAATCTTTTAGAGACGGAGTCTCACCCTGTCACCCGGACTGGTCTTGAACTCTTTGCCTCAAGCAATCCTCCAGCCTCAGCCTTTCAAAGTCCTGGGATTACAGGTGTGAGCCACCGCACCCAGCCAATTCATTTATTTAAAGCTGAAAATACCACCAGGTGTGGTGGTGTATGCCTATAGTCCCAGCTACTCCAGCTACTCAGAAGGCTGTGGCAGGAGAAGCCCTTGAGCCTAGGAGTTCTGGACTGCATTACAGCCTGGGAGACAGAGCAAGACCCTGTCCGTTAAATATATATATATATTTATATATTTTTATATATATGTATATATTTTTATATATTTATATATTTAGAGATTTTTATATATTATATATATTTATATATTTACATATTTATATATATATATAAAAAATACAAAGTTAAAAACTCACATATTAAAGTGTATACTCCTGAATTCACACAGTGACACACCCATGTATCCACACAGTGACCCACCCCTGTATCCACAATTAGATTTGGGAGCAGAACATTACCCAGCCCATATCCTGAGGAGCTGTTATTTTGCCTTCCATCGCCATACAAAATGTTGCCAGTTTTTGAAATTTGTGAATGGAATGATATATGTGATTTTTGGTTTGGATTCCTTCACTTAAGTTACGCTTGTGAGATTTACTTTTGCTGTTCAGGGTAGCAGTAAATTCCCATAGCTCTATTACATTAAATTATATGAATACACTTGTATAAATACACTTGTCCATTCTACTGTTGATGGATAACTTGATGATTTCCAGGTTTGGGCTATAATGAAAAGTACTGCTAAGAACATACACGTACATATCTTTTGGTAACATAGAACTCTTTTTATCTGGTCTACACTGTCAGTGGGAATTACTGGGTCGTAGTGTACTGTCTTAGATTGCACTTTTAGCTCAGCTCTGTCTCCCTCTCTATGTCCTTGCTGTCTGGCTTTTCAGTATCTCCTATTAGTGGAGTTTCAAGTTTTTCCACATCTTGTTCCACATCTGCAACATCATTTGATATTATAACTCTTTTTTTCATTTGAGATGTTCTTGAGTGTTTTATTATTTATTTTTTACCTAGGTTTTCTCCTGTGCTTGATAAGTCTGAAGGAATTAGAGAGAGAGACCATGTAAAATATAAACTGCTCCTGAGTCTGAAATAGGATGCATTAGAAGATGTAACAACTTGTTTGACAGACCCTTGTTCTCCCTGAACAACCAGATTTGTCTGAATTCCTACCTGGTTACCAAGTCGTTAGTTACCAGTTGTTTGTTGGTTGACTAGTTAGTATCAACTCAGCATTGGTCGGTTCTGTATGGATGTATATGTATATATATAAGATATGTATTTAAATATATATAAGGATGTATATTTAAACGTGCTGATGGCTGGGTGTGATGGCTCACACCTGTAATCCCAGCACATTGGGAGGCCAAGTTGGGAGGATCGCTTGAAGCCAGGAGTTTGAAACCACCCAGGGCGACATAATGAGACCTCCTCTCTACAAACAAACAAAATAGCTGGGTGTAGTGGCACACACATGTAGTCCCAGCTACTCAGGAGGCTGAGACAGGAGGATCGCTTGAGCCCAGGAGATCGAGGTTACAGTGAGCTATGATTGCATCATTGCACTCCAGCCTGGGCAGCAAGACCCTGTCTCTGAAAATAAAATAATAACAATAATAATAAATTGTCCAGGGCATATGAGGATTTTGATTCAGCATCCGGCTTTCATTCTCCAGAAGAGGGCAGCCTCATTCCATGTTTTGTCTGTAGCCTCCCTGCAGCCACCTCCTCCCTCCTCTATTTGTTTTTTTTTTTTTTTTTTTTTTTTTTTTTTTTTTTTTTTTTTTTTTTTTTTTGAGACGGAGTCTCGCTCTGTGGCCCAGGCTGGAGTGCAGTGGCGCGATCTCGGCTCACTGCAAGCTCCGCCTCCCGGGTTCACGCCATTCTCCTGCCTCAGCCTCCCGAGTAGCTGGGACTACAGGCGCCCACAACCGCGCCCGGCTAATTTTTTGTATTTTTAGTAGAGACGGGGTTTCACCGTGGTCTCGATCTCCTGACCTTGTGATCCGCCCGCCTCGGCCTCCCAAAGTGCTGGGATTACAGGCTTGAGCCACCGCGCCCGGCCTCCTCTATTTGTTAAAGGGCAGGCTTTATTTGTTAAGCGCATGACAGCCTCCTGGGCAGCCAGGTGGGAACTTGGGAGGTATTTTTTCTCTTTGTTCTTCCTGGCTCTCTAACTAGATTCTAGTTAATTCCACCTGAGGTCTGGATGTGTCCTAGTTTCATTTCTAGACCTGCTGTCCCAGCTCCCTACTGTGTCTCCCAACCTCCTGCTAAAGACCCCTCAAATCTCAGAGCCTCCCCTCCCCTCCCTCACCTTCTCTGTTTTCCAGAGGAATGTTTCCAAAGCACGTGCTCAAAAACGTTCCAAGGCTGTCTAGCATTTGAAGAAATAAATACGTGTGATTAGGTTAAAGTCTAAATCCCCTGGTGGCATTCTTGGCCCCTAAGAATCAAACTGCAATCCACTTCTCCACTTTCCTCTACTTGTACTCCCCTCAAAAAACCCACATTTCCGTGGAGTGAGCAGAACTAGGGTTTGAACAACTTTAGATCCGAGTCTAAATGCAGAGCTCAATGTCTTTACTTTCCATCCATATGACCGTGGCCAGGAACTTAACCTCTATGAACCCTGGTTTTCATATCACTAGATGGGGCTCAGTGGTACCTGCCCCTCATGGTTGGTGTAACAAATAAACTTTGCTACGAATGTAAGAGTTCCTGGCATAAAGTGACCACATGATAAATGGTACTGTCATTGTCATCATCATCAATTTACTTAATTTACTCTGAGCTTCGCTTCTTCTCTGCCATTGTCCAAATTCCCTGCTCTCCTGCCCTACTGAGATTTCATCTTGTGAGGTCCAGCCTTGTGTCACCTTCTTTAGATAACCCTCTTCCTCCCCCAGCATCCCAGCGTTCACTGCTACTTCTGAGCACCCTCATTCAGTCAGGTAAAAATTCGTTCACCCAGGTTTACTGGGCACCCCCAACAGCGCCAGCACTATGCAGGTACTACAGTGAAAGAGGCAGACAAGTCCCTGCCATGGTGACAGGTATACTCTCACAGAGAAATATGCTTAAATAAATACATAAATAAATATGCGTGATGAGTTTCAAAAGGAAATTCACGTAACTCCGGGACCACAGAGCAGGAAAATAGCTTAGTGTCTCTTCTGTATCAGGGGCAGGGGCCCCAAAGGCTTCCCTCGGAAAGGCACGTCGAAGCTGAGATGGAAGCGTGATTAAGTCAGGCCAACTGAGGAGTGGAATCACATTCTAGAAAGAACTGTGCCCCTCTTATCTGTCCTGCCAATTTTAAATTCTCCAAGATCAGACACTGAACTTTTTTCCCATAAAATCTCCAGCAGAGCCTGGAAAGGCCCTTGCCTATAGGAATTCGTCAGAAATTGATGAACAAAAAAATGCAAAGAAATGGCAGCTTTTAAAATTGAAGTCTTTAAAACGACAGGGAAACAAGCTCTTTCCGTTCCTGTGTTTTCTGTCCCTTTCTCGGGGTGGTTACATATTTTGAGTCCCAAGATGATATGATAATGAAAAACTCTAGTTCTTCACAGACCACCTCTTCTGAGGGCCGAGAGCTCACAAGATGGCTTGGGTGAGGGTTGCTTCAGGACAGCTTCTTACCCCCGAAGCAGGAGAATTCTACCCATGCGGGGTGTGCAGGTCACTTTATCCATCACACCGAAGTTCTTTCCTTAGCCAAAGAAAGGAGTATAGGGTTGAGTCAGACACCCTAACAATCAACTTCTCCTGGACTCATCTTATTTCCTGGAACTTTGGGGCTCCACTACATTTGTTTTAATGAGAAGTTTTTAGTTGCCTCTGGGGTGGGGACAGTGCTCCCCAACGCAGCAAGAACCAGGCCTGTGGAAGTGGCCCCCCTATGCAGTTTGAAGGTGGCAGCTCCACTCACTCTATGCCAAGCATGGACACAGGAATCGTCGCGAAGCTTCCCGGGCAGGCAGGCCAGGGCTCAGGCTCAGCGCGACATCCGGGGCTATTCCAAGTCAGGTTTCTTCCACTCCTGGGCAGCATCTTGGGGGCTCAAGTTCATGGCTGCGAACAGCTGCTGGCGAGTGGGGCTGTTCCCACCCTCCCCTCAATGCAGAGTCTCCGTGGGTAAACCCTTTGAGGGCCCTGGCCTCTCAAAGATGGGTGGGGTTCACTTCAAAGTGGCTGTGAGTTCTCTTCTGCAGCAAGAGAGCTCTAACAGAGGCCTGCCTACCTCGATTTTTCAGGGGTGGGGTGTTGGGAAGGAAGGGATATCTCTATCTCAACTTACCACGCCCTTCATTTCCAGTTATTGTGAGCTGTTTCATTGCAAGAGAAAGAAAAACTTGTAACTGATGGTCAAATATCATTCACTGGTGGTTTTCGTTTTTACACTTGGACGATTAACCCCGAGGACCAAGTCCACATGATTAGTGTTCATCAGTATTCAAACAAACATCTAGCAAATAAATAAAAGCGTATTCTTCACACCTGAGGTCTCAGAGAAGGTGGAGAGAGGGCACTTGGTCCTAAGGGCCTGAGAGGAGAGGTTATCTCCTAAGAGGAGACCTACGATGCAGGAAGTCAGTGAAGCTGGGACATGACCCTCTATTGCCAGCTGATCCCAGGAGCTGAGTTCCATCAGCCGGGGCCGGGGCTCTTCCTCCCCACAAGGCTGAAGGCAGGCGGGCAGTCGGTGGTGGGCGGGAGAGCTCCTCTGTTGCTCATTTAGAGAAGGTCCTTTAAAACGGCAAATGATTGTTTGTTTCTGGAGGTCAGCGCAGGGGGTGACATGGAGGATAAAAATACTGTGGTCTCTCAATATCCGTGGGCAGTTTGTTCCAAGATGCCCTCAGATACCAAATCCATGGATGCTCAAGTCCCTGATATAGAAATGATGCATAGCATTTGCATATTACTGACACACATCCTGCCTTAGACATTAAATCATCTTCAGGTTCCTTATAATACATCACACAGTGTAAACAGTTGGTATACTCTATTGTTTAAGGAATAATAACAAGAGAAAATGTTCGTACGTGTTAGCACAGACACAATCTCCTTTTTTCAAATATTGCTTGAATCTACAGAAGTGGAACCCAGGGATCTGGAGGGATGACTGTGCTAGGTAGAAAAGTGACTGGAGCTGGAATGGCGTTGGTCAACTATCCCCCTTAACCAAAAATTGGTGGAGACACATAAGGGAAAACTTGTGGCTGATGCAGAATGGTTTTTTAACTGCTAAATTGTAAAGGTGTAAAACGAGTAGTGCTGTAAAATACCCTAAATGCAAAGGGCTGTAGATGGTGAAGGAGGAGAAGATCAACGTGGAACTGTGGGATCAGGGGCATTTCTTTGCAGATGGGACCTGAGTGGGCTGCAGTGTGACAAAGATCTGGATGGATGCATAGGACAACTGTCTGGAGGAATGCAAACGCAGGTGTGTGTGGAGGAATGCAGAAAGAAGCATATGGATCTGGTTCTTGGCTTTGCAAGTCACTCCTTCTCGGAGTCAGTGGCTCTGAAGGTTTCTAGTATCCCAGGCATCTGCTGCTTTTCCTTGCACACACGTGCACTTGTATGGGGATTATCTTCTGTGCCCTGCATCCGGGATGGGGTGGGGAGTGAAGTGTACTGACGTTGACAGTTTCCTTCTGATTTTACCCATTGAGAAAACTGTAAAACCCACTATACATCTGTTAAATATATAATTTTAAAACTGAATTTATGCTTAGATATTTCAAAAATAGAAAAGAAGCACAAAGATGGAAGAAGGGATGGCTTCTAAAGACAATAACTAGCAATATTTTTAAACTGGGAGGTTTCTGGCAGAGTACAAAGCACAGGACTGAGGTCTCACTGATTCTTGCCAAAGGTCAGCATAGAGTGAATTTTATTTGTTATGATTTTTGCCTTTCAAGCAGCCACCTGAGGGCCAAACTGATGCTCAGGGAGATGGAGTAGCTTCGTCCATCACAGGTGAGGAGCCGTCAAGCTGCGCCATGTCAGGGCACCATCTGCTGCAAGATTGCATCCCTCTGAGTGGCATGAGAGCCACAACAGGGCCGGCACAAATCCTCCCTCGTTTCACACCCCCATGCTGGTAATGAGCTGACAAGTTGCAGATGGAGCAGGTCAGGAAAGAGAACAAACTTGCCTACCTCCCAAGCAACATACAAAAATGACATCCTTTCTAGATTAGGATCATATTTGCATGCATCCACTTTTGGATAGTCTAATACATCTTTATTAATCTCCAAATATGTATTTTGAGATTTTGAGATTTTTGAGATATGTAATCTCCAAAAATGTTATTTTGGTCAATAACATTCTTTTAATAACCATTAAAGATAATCTAGTATTAAATGGTTAATTTTGCTTCCCTTAGATAAAGATGACAGAATTCAAATACGAACTCGCCCCGTCCAGTTGAAGTGTAGTGAGAGCTGACTGTGTGAACTGAATAATGCTTGTCCTGTACAGAATGGAGAAGAAAAGCAAAGTTTTGTTCACCTGGGAACAGTTTTTGAAAAATACATTGATACCTAACTTAAATAATTGAATACATATCATAAACATACAAATTACACCATTTAAAATATACTTACTACAAAAAGATCCCGAACATTTTTGGTTAATGCAAATAAAATTTCTTCACATTATTTTAAGAGTCAAAATATTTTACATCAATTTGTGCTTTTAAAACTATTGCTAGCTTCCCCTGGGAAAAGCCAAAATAACTGTATATTGTAGAAAAAAGTTTTTGCACTTTTGACCCAAATGCACATATCAACACAAGAAGAGGCACAATAACATCTAATAATTGTTTTACATTTCCCTGAAACAGACAAACAAACAAAACCTAGTTATTCAATGAAATGCATTTCTATGGTAATTGCTAATTTGATGTTTTCACACGTGCACAAAAGAACTACTTTTTCTTGGTCACTAACGACAACAAACCCTAGATGTCTAGGAATATATATATGTGTCATTTTACATACATACATATTTAAGAGAGCATATGAAGAAAATAGGACAGTTTGCACATACATATTCAAAGCCTCTCAGAAATTCCACTTAGGTCCACATTAGTGAGCTTTAATGTATTGCCAGCGTTCTGTGTAAATAACCAGAGAAGTAAAACAAACTTTAGTAGTGGAGTCCCTCCTTAAACATTAATAGAAAATCTAGTTAGAAGTGGTATGATTAGCTCATAAGAGGTCAGAAGTTCAAGACCATCGTGGCCAATATGTTGAAAGCTCATCTTTACTTAAAAAAAAACACAAAAATTAGCCAGGAGTAGTGGCATGTTCCTTTAATCCCAGCTATTCAAGAGGCCGAGGCACGAGAATTGCTTGAACCTGGGAGACAGAGGTTGCAGTGAGCAAAGATTGCACTACTGCACGCCAGCCTGGGCAACAGAGACACGGTAAAAAAAAAAAAAAAAAAAAAAAAAAAAAAAAAGAGGAAGGAAGGAAGGAAGGAAGGGAGGGAGGGAGGGAAGAGAAAAGTGCTTATCACTTAACCAAATTCTTGCTAAGGCAATGTAAATATAACTGTACCTTCTTCAGGGAATTCATCGTCAGGGTACACTTGCTTAACTGCAGTGACTCAGTCGTTTTTCAATGCGGAGGTAATATTCGTAGAAAAATCAATATTCCATGTGGAGAAAATGTATTTTTCCTGTGGATGAATTAATGATTAATTGGGTTGGAGTAAACTTTACTTTCTGCAGCTCTAGTATTTATTTGTCAAATGAAGATCCAGTTTGGCAATCAGCTCTTACAAATGGTCCATCAGATTGGTCAGATAGATTATTCTATAGCTCCAATCCCTCCCAGATAAAGTCATTGATTATCTGTATATACTCAATTGGGGATGACCCGCATCACGAGAGGACAGAGTATGTGATGTAACAGAAACAATTCACACCGCTGTTAATGTGTCATAGACAGTGGGATCCCTGGGGAATTAAAAATAGGACAATTCAGCTAGAATTTTCTCTTTGATCAACTCTCTTCAGTTTCTGATTGTGCTCTCAAGCTGAGCCCTTTCTATTTGCATTACAATTTCAATCCTTGGTTGGTGAGAGTTCTTTTTCAATGTTTGTACTTCAGTTTTGTAGATAACTGAGGTTGCAGATATGGAGTTTATACTATCAAAACAATCATCAAATAATCAAAATAATCATAATTTTGAGTTAAGATTGGAACAAGAGGAGTTAAGCATTATGGTTGTTTGAGGGTCTGTTAATGCTTCTCTGATTCCTTTCCACTTCAGTGGTTTTCCTATCTGCTGGAAGGATGTTTAGTAACACTTACCTCATATGCCTCTTGATGGAATGAAGCCTGTATCGTGCATTTTTCTTTGGAGAAAGATTACAATTATGGCATTTGAAATCCAAGTATATATCTAGGGAATGTGGGAATTACTTGTCATTATGTAATTTCTTATGAAAGCTTTGTCTAAAATAGCAGATTGCAGAACAGAAAAAAATCGAGGGCAATTGCAGGAAATGAGACTGAAAAATAATTCAGTTAGTTTATGAAGGGCCTGAATGCCATCCAAAGGAGTCTGCGTTTATTCTGTATTTTTCTGAAATATATCTCACAGAACACTTATGCTACCGGATGTTAATATATCTAGGGCAGGCTAGATTAAGTCTAAGTTTCAGGGTAGTCCTTAAATATGCTAATATGCATCGTGATTCTCTAAGGGAGCGTTTTTTTTTTCTCTCAAACTAAACAATATAACTTGGCAATAGGCAGACAGGGAATATGAAGAATGTTCCAGCTTGGCACCTTCAGGTCAGTTAAGTCCAATATTCTGGGTACCTTCAAGATGCCAGATAGTCATTCCTTTGTATCACATGTATCCAGCACACAGAAGATTGTGTATCCAGCACACGGCAGGGCTTAGTAAACAGATGGAGTGAATGAAATATCCGAGTAGTCCTCAGTGGCCTTACTTATAAAATGGGAAAACAATCATATAATTGTTGAAAGGTTGAAGAGTTGGAGAAAAGTGGTCCCAGAATATTTCACAATCAAGTACTATTTTTTAGTTCAAATCAAATTAAAACAGATTTACAAATGAAAACATAAAAGGAAAAATAGGTAAGAGACTACTATTGAATTACTGTCTAGCTGTGTAATCTTTGCTTAACTTTTCCAAAGCTCATTTGTAAAGCGGATAATCACACTTACCTTGAAAGGTTCTAATACTCTGCCAAGCACATGAGCTGGGCCCAGGGGTGGGAGTATATGGTGTTGTGGTTAAGAGCAGAGGCTAGGAGCCAGACCTGAGTTTGAATCCCAGCTCTGTCTCTGACTAAATGTGTGATACCTACTATGTGTGTAACCTTAAGCAATTTAATTTCTTTCTGCCTCAGCTTTCCTCATCTGCAAAATGGGAACAGTAAGTATACTTATCTCGGAGGGCTGTGGTGAGGACTGCATATAAACTAATGAATGTTGTATATTAAGAAAAGTTCACAGCTATTCGTATTTCAGATTTTCTATGTAATCGGAAGGAGATGCTGAGACCTGCCCTAATTCGTTCTTCTTAGACTGCAGCTGCTTGACTGGCAGTTGATTCCCATTTCCTCCTTCCTCCCAAACTGGGTGCTCACAGCTCACATTTAACCTGTGCCCGCCCCCACCAAGTCCAACTCCTGAGTTAGACCTTCTGTTCTCCTCCAAACCCCTATATATGTATATATATATGTAGTAATTTAATTTAAAAATTCACCAGTGCTTTTTTTTTTTTTTGGTCATTAATATTCAGAGGTATTCATGTTCCTACCTGGTTTATATTTGGATTGTTTTTTCTCTGGATTACTCCAAATTTTTGCCTATTGAGTTGATGGCCACTTAAAAGACAGAGAAATTCTTGGCATGTAGAATTTGGAAGGAAATAGAAAGGCAAACAAGAAATAAGGATGAAAAAAAATTTTTTTTTAAAAAGAAAGAAAGAAAGATGAGCACTATTCTGCATGGAGATCTGTGATGAGAAAAGAGAACCCAACCAAATTCTAAGATGTTTGCGTAGCTAATTTGTTACTTACTTTGATATGCTGGTGTCATATCATCACTATGCTGGCAATTGGAAACAATTTAAATAGGTGCTTGAATTATTCCCACTATAAGATTATTTTGATTCCATCCTTTGTCCACGTTAATGCACTTTCCCCCAAATCCTTTGAAGATTCCATGGAATTCCTCAAGTAGACAGTGAGGTGTCAGGAAGCCAACAAAGTTTTGTTTTGTTTTGTTTTGTTTGAGATGGAGTTTCACTCTTGTTGCCCAGGCTGGAGTGCAATGGCACAATCTCGGCTCACTGCAATCTCCACCTCCCAGGTTCAAGCAGTTCTCCTGCCTCAGCCTCCCAAGTAGCTGAGATTACAGGTGTGCACCACCAACCCGGCTAATTTTTTGTATTTAATAAAGACGGGGTTTCACCATGTTGGTCAGGCTGGTCTCAAACTCCTGACCTCAGTTGATCCACCCACCTCGGCCTCCTGAAGTGCTGGGATTACAGGCATGAGCCATCGTGCCCAGCTGCCAACCAAGTTTTTAAGAATCCTCCAATAATCCCCCAAACTCTCCCTTCTATTTCAGATAGTGGGACTCTGTGCTCATGCCAGTAAGTAAAGAAGAAGGAATAAGAAAGACACTGTGTGATCTAGTGTTAATAAGGAAGTAAGTGATCAAATTACTCCAGCTAGATCGGTAGAATCTATTATCAAGCACGCTGAGGCCGACAGCATTCACAAATCAACTGTCTACGTGTATACTCACTGATGACGTGTGTTTCCTTTCGAGGACAAGTAAGCTTTTTAAATGATCAAGACGTTTACATTAGTTTTGCCCTTCAATGGCTTTTCTCAAAAAAAAATCCAAAGGCAGAAGTTAAATTTAAAAGAGCTTTCCATGTGACTACCCCAAAGAGAGATTATCAATCACCAAATTAAATATTTGTATACAAAATAATATCTGGATGCGTAGATTCTTACGTTCATCAGATGAACAGTGAAAGAGTTATTAGTCACCATGCTTTATTTACACCCCTGTCAAAATTACATGAAAATATTTCTCTCCAAAGAACCATTCTAGAGAACCCTTTCATACAAAGTGGTGTGTGTACATCTAAGAGGTTGCTCAGTTTAGCTCAAAGGCTAAAGAGTCTAGTAAACTGAGTTCCACCACGTCGTGACTTTTAAGTGGTAGGTTACCACCAGAAAGAGACGACTTCAAGCACAGATTTCTAGCAGCAAGGCCAGGATTAAAAACCCATGTGACAACAGGCTTCAGAGAGAGGAACAATCCATTCCTAATTCAAAGGCCATCAAGCCCCAGTTGTAAGAACATTTTTGACTCTGAGAATCTTCTCTTTTTACCAAGAAAATCCCTTACAGTCATGGTTTAACATCCTAAATTAAGGAATAGAAGAAACCAAATTAATTTTTAATTTATACTCCGCATATATATGTTTTCAGTCGTCCACTACTGCAGGATGTACACTGAACGGTACAAGTCATGCGCATCATTTTCATCAGACAATCTCATCTACCAAAATGGTGATAACACAATCTTATTTTGAAGCCAAAAGAGAGTTATAAACATCAATCGTTTTCAGATATGGTTTAAACATGTTCAAAAGTAACATCATTATTTTAAGTTACAGCACAATCATTAAAGGAAAAAAGAACCCAAGAACAAATAAAATTCGTTATTATTTTAGTTACTGTTAGTGGAAAAAATAAAACAAGATTTGGATTTTCAGCCAGGATAAAGTAAAAAGACTCTTGCCAGATGTCCACTTTCTCATTCATGAGCTACTTGAGACTGTACTCCTGGGTCAACTTATTTCTGCTTCTCCTGTCTCTAGACCTGTCTTAATTATATTTGTGTCTCAGGATCCATGACGTAGATTTAAACAAACCCAGGGGCAAATCTAAACACTGACTACACAGTGTCCAGTCTATTCATTTCTCTACAAAATGACAGAAATTCAGCCTTTAATCAGAAGTTGATTCTACCTAAATTCCTAATAAAACTAATAAAAGGAAGTCACCTGGCCGCGCGCAGCGGCTCACGCCTGTAATCCCATCACTTTGGGAGGCCAAGGCGGGCGGATCACGAAGTCAGGAGATCGAGACCATCCTGGCGAACATGGTGAAACCCTGTCTTTACTAAAAATACAAACAAATTAGCCGGGTGTGGTGGCGGGTGCCTGTAGTTCCACCTTCTAGGGAGGCTGAGGTAGGAGAATCTCTTGAACCCAGGAGGCAGAGGTTGCAGTGAGCTGAGATTGCACCTTCGCACTCTGGCCTGGGTGACAGAGTGAGACTCTGTCTAAAAAAAAAAAAAAAAAAAAAAAAAAAAAAAAATAGAAGCCATTACAATGAACACATTTTTGCCAATGAGAAATAAACTTGTTTATTCCATGCTCTCAGGGTTCGATGAACTCTTGGAAACCATTTTCTGCATCCTGCTGGTTGTGTAAGTGTTTTCCCTGCAAAAAGTTGTCAAGATGCTTAAAGAAGTGGTAGTTGGTTGGCGAGAGGTCAGGTGAATATGGTAGATGAGGCAAAACTTCATAGCCCAGTTTATTCAACTTTTGAAGCCCTGGTTGTATGACATGTGGTCAGGCGTTGTGGAGAACGGGGCTCTTTCTGTTGATCAGTGCCGGCTCCAGGTGCTGCAGTGTTCCGTGCATCTCATTGAATGGCGTGGCATACTTCTCAGATGTAATGATTTCACCAGGATTCAAAAACTGTAGTGGATCAGAAGACCAGCAGCTGACCACCATACAGTGACCGTGACCTTTTTTGGTGCAAGTTTGACTTTGGGAAGTGGTTTGGAGCTTCTTCTCAGTCCAACCACTGAGCTGGCTGTTGTATGAAATCCACTTTTCGTGGCATGTCACAATCTGATCAAGAAATGGTTCATTGTTGTTTCATAGAATAAGAGAAGATGACACTTCAAAAGGATGCTTTTTAAAATATTTGGTCAGCTCATGAGGCACCCACTTATCAAGCTTTTTCAACTTTCCAATTGGCTTCAAATGCCGGATGACCATAGAATGGTCGACATTCAGTTCTTCGCCAACTTCTCTTGTAGCTGCAAGAGGATCGAATTGAGTGGTTGCTCTCAATTGGTCGTTATCAATTTCCGGTGGCTGCCCACTACTCTCCTCATCTTCAAGGCTCTCGCCTCCTTTGCAAAACTTCTTGAACCACTGCGCTGTACATTAATTAGCAGTTCCTGGGCCAAATGCGTTGATGTTGTGAGTTGTCTCCCCTGCTTTAGGACCCATTTTGAACTCGAATAAGAAAGTCGCTTGAATTTGCTTTTTGTCTGACATCATTTCCACAGTCTAAAATAAGTAAGTAATAAGTCATTAGCAAAAAAAAAAAAAAAAAAAAAAAAGCAAGAAATGCCCATTAAAATGATGAATAACATAACCACATTTACTTAAGAGGGTATTCCAGTATCAAACAGCAAATTTCAAGAATGCAAAAACTGCCATTACTTTTGTAATCACCTTATAGTAATTTGTGTGATTTCTTTTTTCTTTGTTAGCCTGGCTTGATAGTGACCAATTTTGTTGATCTTTATGAAGAAACAGCTATTGTTCTATTGAGTTCTTCTGTTGATTTTCTGTTTTCAGTGCCATTGACTTGTCATCTTGTTTTTATTTCTTTTGAGTGAATTTGGCTTATATTGTTCTTTTTCTTTTCTTTTCTTTCTTTTTTTTTTTTTTTTTTTTTGAGACTTAGTCTCGCTCTTTTGCCCAGGCGACCTCGCTCTGTCACACGAGGTCAGGAGATCGAGACCATCCTGGCTAACACGGTGAAACCCCGTCTCTACTAAAAATATAAAAAATTAGCCGGGTGTGGTGGCAGGCGCCTGTAGTCCCAGCTACTTGGGAGGCTGAGGCAGGAGAATAGCATGAACCCAGGAGTTGGAAACTGCAGTGAGTCGAGATCGTGCCACTGCACTCCAGCATGGGTGACAGAGCAAGATTCTGTCTCAAGAAAAAAAAAAGAAAACCTAGTAGCTGGGCATGGTGGTGCATGCTTGTAATCTCAGTTATTCGGGAGGCTGAGGCAGGAGAATTGCTTGAACTGGGACCCGGGAAGCGGAGGTTGCAGTGAGCCGAGATCCTGCCACTGCAGTCCAGCGTGGGCTACAGAGCAAGACTCTCTCTGGAAAAAAAAAAAATTATATATATATATATATATGTATGTATTTGAAGTATTATCCAATGAGAGCAGGTGTTCTGGAAGACCTCATTTAAATACAGAATCTGAATGGGGGTCCATGTCACACCTTCCATTTTTTCATCTTTGCAGCTGAGCTTTGCTCCTCTTCTCTGCTGGACTGTGCTGTTTCCCACAAGGTGTTCAGGGAGTCTGCCCTGAATCCTACAACCAGGAGATGAGAAACACACAGTGACACCAGCAGGAGAACATAAAGATGTGGTGACAGTTGTCCTCCTGCAGAGTCCAGAGCAGTGCACTCCTACCGCTGGTGCCCTAGCTAAGCCTGGGGGCCAGCATGCCCGATGATAGTCTGGGAGTGCTGCAGTCAGAGTCCCCACAATGGGCACCCAGCCTGTGCCCTTGCATTCTGCATGATCGTGGCCATTGTCACCTCAGAGCCCCTGTGTACAGATCAATGCATCCTAGCAGAGCTGCATGTGAGGAAAGACCACGTGAGTCCTGGGAAAGAGCTGAGGCCCTGCAGGGGAAGGTGGCCAGGACCGAGACCTGATGCCTGTCTGGAGAATCGTCTGTGGGTGTGAGTGGCACTGTGGGGTCAGTGCCTGGGTTTTGCTGATCCCCCTCCTCAAAGATCAGGGCCCAAGCAGGGGATGGCGTGTGTGTGGCACCTGGAACTGCAGGGCCACCACACATGTGTGAGACCATCATGGGGACCTGAACACGGTGTCGTCTGCAGACCCCACCCATCCATTGGCCCTAATTCCTGGCCAGCTTCTGCCAAGGAGAGAGGATGGAATTTATAAGGTGGGTGTAAGCTGAAGCCTGTCCCCCAGTGGCTGACATACAGTGGTGACACTCTCTGTGTGGGAGAAAGAAAGAGAGATCAGACTGTTACTGTGTCTATGTAGAAAGACGAGGACATAAGAAAGTCCATTTTGATCTGTACTAAGAAAAATTCTTCTGCCTTGAGATGCTGTTAATCTGTAACCCCAGCCCCCACCCGGTGCTCACAGAAGCATGTGCTATTGACTCAAGGTTGAATGGATTTAGGGCTATGCAGGATGTGCCTTAGTGAAAATGTGTTTGCACGCAGCATGCTTGGTCAAAGTCATCACCATTCTCCAGTGTCGAGTACCCAGGGACACAGTGCACTGCGGAAAGCCTCAGGGACCTCTGTCCAAGAAAGCCTGGGTATTGTCCAAGGTTTCTCCCCACTGAGGCAGCCTGAGATATGGCCTCGTGGGAAGGGAAAGATCTGACCATCCCCCAGCCCGACCCCCGTAAAGGGTCTGTGCTGAGGAGGAGTGGAAGAGGAGGCCTTTTTGCAGTTGATATAAGAGAAAGGCATCTGTCTCCTGCTCATCCCTGGGAATGGAATGTCTCGGGGTAAAACCTGACCATACATTCTATTTACTGAGATAGGAGAAAACCACTTTATGGCTGGAGGCGAGACCTGCTGGCGGCAATACTGCTCTTTACTGCACGGAGATGTTGGTGTAAAGTCAAACATCAATCTGGCCGACGTGCACATCGAGGCACAGCACCTTTCCTTACACTTATTGATGACACAGAGTCCTTTGCTTACACGTTTTCCTCCTGACCCTCTCCCCACCACTACCCTGTAGTCCTGTCACATCCACCTTGCCGAGATAGTAGAGATAGTGATCAATAAATACTGAGGGAACTCCAGAGACCCGTGCCGGTGCAGGTCCTCCATATGCTGAGCGCAGGTCCCCCGGGCCCACTTTTCTTCCTCTATACTTTGTCTCTGTGTCATTTCTTTTCTCAGTCTCTCATCTCCACCTTTTGAGAAATACCCACAGGTGTGGAGGGGCAGGCCCCCTTCACTCTGATGCCACCCTTGCCCTCACCTAGCTCTCTCATAGCTGGGATTCTAAGGGGTCTTCCCCAGGGTTACATGCCCACTGCAAATCAGACGTGAGCATGTCGATGCCTCCTGGATGTGGGGCTACTGGTGGTCAAGGCCTGGCAGTATGTGGAGGGTCTTCTCAGAGGGGCCATGGGCCCAGGGAATGGGATGGGACGCTAACTCCACCCTGCACAGGAACTGCAGCCCCCAGCCAAGCCGGCCCAAGTATTCCAGGTGCTGCCCACCCCGCATGCACACTGCCGGGCTCCAGGTGGCCGGGCAGAGAGGGATGGCCTGGTGGGTTGCTGAGAATCCAGAATGAAGGGGGCATGCACTGCCATCCACAGTCTGGCAGCCACGAACAGGGAGGCTTTTGCCTGGTGAGCCAGGGGGATTGGGGAAGGGCAGGCAGCCCAGTTGGCCTAATTTACCAGTGAATGAGCTGTGGGCGGAGCCGCTCCTGGCTGAGGGCTGGGGTTGGGACAGTCTGTTTGCACCTCCTGGGCTCCAGGCTGCCAGCTGCCTGCCCAGGGTCTGAATGTCCTACTGTGACCTGTTTCCTCACCTGGCCCAGAGGACAGATAGGGAAGGCTTGTTTTGAGGATTAGGCAGGGTAATCCCAGTCAGCCCTCATTGGCTTGCCTATCCTCCAGGTCTTTTTGATTTCTTTCTTCTCTTCTTTGTTATGAAACTCAGAGAATTGTCCTCCAGCATGTCTTCAGCTGGGGAGGTGGAAAGGCCCTTGGCTTCAGGGCCCCTTCTGGGTGCCCTCTCTTCCTAGGGTTTTTAAAAGCATATACTTAGCAACACTCCCTGTACCTGCGAGAGCTGCAGAGAACGTCCTGTGTGTCCAAACCAGAACACTTTGTTCCCTGACCCCAGACCCTCATCACACCCCAAAGCCCAAATACTTTCAGGTGACCAGCTTCAGACAAGAGTCTGAACTCAATGCTTGTATTCTGGGGTCTACACAGGCCCGTATGATGGGGCTACCTCCATTCTACCCCTGTGCCTCCCCCAATCCATTAGGGGCCTCAACTCTAGTGATTCCTAACTGGGAGCAAGGTTCCCCAGGCAGGGAATGCAGCCCTCCCCAGGATGCTGGCCTGGCCATGTCTCCACACCTTGGGCACAGCCGCAATTTTCTTCTCTGATGTGTGTGGGCACCAATGCCTATGTGGGTGTGGGTGCGTCCTCCCCTTTTGTTGATGAGGAACCTTCCTGCAGCCGTTGGGGTGGGTATGGGCACCACACGTGCCTGGCAGCAGGGTGGTGCCTGCCGAGGCTTGGCTACTCTATGTCTCACTGCCACCTCTCCAGGGGAAGCAGACCCTGTGCCCTAGTGCCCCTCATACCCAGTCCCTCACATTCTTCACTTGGCATCTCCCTGCCTGATTCTCCCAACTCAGCCCCTGCCAGGTTTCTCCAGGCCCTGTGGGCCCTGGGATGGGATCAAAGGAGGCAGCAACTGTGCTGTCTGCCTCTGCCTGAAGTCAGGGATCCCTGGCCGCTACTGGCATCTGGTGGGCAGGGTAGGTGGGGAGGTCAGGGCTCAGCTTTTCCACTCCCCAGCCTGCACTGGCGAAGTCACCAGGTGTAACTGGCCTGGAGGCTGATCTGTGTCCTCCACAGTCCCTTGATGCGTTATATTGAAGCCAATCCTTGTGTGAATGACTTGACCTGTTGTTACCGCCCACATCAAACCAGAAGCGAAAGACTCTTGCACTTGGGCCCAGAGCCTGGAGCTGAGGCCGCCATGACCACCTTGTTCTCTTCCTTCTGGGGTCCCCAGGAAGCTCCAGGACTGAATGATCCCCACAAAACACAGTGGCCAGGATGGGAGAGCTGGAGGTCAACTCCCCCCCACCTCTACCACCACAACCAAGAGGCCCCATGGAGGTTGGCCCTGAGCTGTGGGTCGCTGTGGGATACAGGTTCCCACGGATACTTCGGGGGGTGAGCATGGGTCCTCCTGGCTGACGGGAGCCTGGTGGGCATTGGGTGTGTGGGGCCTGTGTAGGTGGGTTGGACAGCACTGGGCCTAGCCAGGGAGCTGGGGAATGGTGTGGCCAAAGTGGGCAGCAATATGTTGCCAGAGCAAAACTACAGTGCAACCAGCCCAGCTGGTAGGGAGAAAGAGGCCTGCCTAGCAGGACCGTCCACCCTGTCCTGGCCCCAAGCCCAGACTGCCTGCCTGTACTGGACATTGCCTGGTCCAGGAGGCCTGGGCATGAGGGTCAGGTCATGTGTCCCTGGGTTCCAGACTTTGGTGGTCCCTTGGGAGCTGAGCATCCTCTGGGCAGTAGGAGGGCCCGCGGTCCACTGTTTGCATCGGCCCCTGGGGGTGTGCCCCCACCCCAGCTCCTCAGCCCGCACGGGAACGTGGCCAGGGCTCCTCCCCTGCTCTGTGGGTCCAGCTCTGAGCAGCTCACTGGGTGACTCTGACAGCTTCCTCCACAAAGCTTGGGTCCTCGTCTGTGGGAATGGGGTGTCCCAGGGCCCCTGCAGGCAGGAACCCACCCCCAGCTCCTCTGGTGGGCCCTCCTGGGTTTTCTTACCTACTGGCTTGTGAGACCTGGTTGGTCAAACCTGGTGTCCTATTTTTATTTTGGCCTTTTTCTTAGTGTGTGTTTTCTGTAACTACTGCTGTGTAGATCTTCTATTTGAGTTTTAGGTGGAGAATCTTGCCCACCCAGAGAGCCCCCACCCCAGACAGCCTCCACTTCAGCCCCCCCACCCCGGGCTGGTCCTGCCTGTGCTTCGCTTGGTGTGAATGTTGAGTGTGATGGATCCACATGGCTACTTGACCCTGCATCTCCTTCCTTCTTGTTGCTGAGGCCTGTTCTGTTCTCTCTTTCTCCACCTGAGCTGCACTTGAAGCCAAGATGAAGGATGAGAAGTGGTTGCTACGCAGGACCCTCCTGCAGCGAATCTGCTGTGAGAAGGCTGCGCTGGCCCAGCCTGTCATTTCCTTCTCTAAGCTCATTCCAGAGGTCGGCCAGGAGCAGCCCGTACCTGCCTGCTCTTGTGGTCCGTGAATCAAGAATGGATTTTACAATTCCAAATGGCTGAACAAGTAAAAAAATAACAATTCATGACACTGAGAAGTGTCCATGTCCATAAGTAAAGTTTCATGTGGGTGCAGTCATGCCCATCTCTTCACAGGCCACCTGCAGAAGGCTGCTGTGGTATAGGCCACCTGCAGAAGGCTGCTGTGGTATAGCCATGGCAGAGTTGCATTCTTGAGGCAAAGATCAGTTGGCAAAGCTGAAAATACTGACTCCTGGCTCTTTAGGGAAACAGTTTCCAGTCCCTGGTTTAAGGGCTGTGTGGCAGGACCCCAGGATCTTGGTCAGCTTGTTCCTCCCTCAGGGCCTGCTGTGGCCTTCGCTAGTATGTCTGCAAAGTCTGCGTGCTATGGTGCCTCTCATGGGTCATTGAGCTCTGTCGTGCTAGATTTCAGGGTGTCTGCCTCATGGTCACCTGTCTCACCAACAGAGACCCTGTGGCCAGATTCAAAGTAGCAGGAACAGTTGGTCTTTGGCAGCAAGGATACCTTCGACCTGAGCTGCTACCCACCCTGAGGTGGTCCCATGACACCCATTGTCTCGGTCAAGGTTGGGGCAGGGCTGGTGTCCTGGACTGCCCTGCGATGTGGATCGTAATAGCCAGGGGGGAGAGGGGGTTGCTATTACTCCCCATATCATGGGGAGTGCCTCACCCCCTGCGACGTGGATCGTAATAGCCAAATACTCCCTCCTGCAATGTGTGTCCATTATTAGCAGTCTCTTTTATTCAGGATATTAGGAACAATTTCACAGGTTTCACGTACACAGCCTTTAACAGGAGAACGAATACCATCCTCTGCACCTCCGGATATTAGCATCCATATCACACAATGGGTGTACAGTTTTTGGGAGATTTGGGGTAATGTCGCCCTGTGTTTCCCTGAATATTCGGAGACATATCACAGGGCAGTTGTACACCCACTACTCTCTTGGCAAGAACATCATACTTTACCTACTGGAAATTAGGAGCAATATCACAGACTGGGTATCAAGCCACTGTCATACTGGAAGTAATATCATGCTCTCCCCCACAAGTTATGAGGAATAATATCACAGGGGGGTGTGTACCTTCTCCGGTAGTGGGAGTAGTAATATCATGTCTTCCTTTAGATGACAGGAACAATATCACAGGGTGGGTGTATACCCCGTGTGTTTTTGGAAGCAATGCCATTCTCTCTTCTTCTAGGTTTTAGGATTCATATCACAGGCAGGATGTACACCCCTTGTTATATTGGATGGAATCTCATCCTCTTTCAACCTGTATCTTTAGAACAATATCCCATGGGGGCTGTCCATCCCTTCAATATTGGTACTAATACCATCTTCTCCTTTCCTGGACATAAGAAATAATATCACAGGAGGGGTGGGGTGTACACCCTTTGCGATGTTGGTAGTAATATTGCCTCCCCCCTGTGGTTATTAAGGACAAAATCCCAAGGTGGCTGTACGGTTCCTACTTTATTGCGAGTAATATCATCCATTCACCCCCTGGATAAGAGGAACCATATCTCTGAAGAGGTGTCCACCCCCTTCGATACTGTCAGCCATGTCGTCTTCTTCCCGCCTGGATATTAGGAACGATACCCCGGGGTTGGGGGCGGTGTACACCCACTGCGATATCGAAAGTAAAATCATCCTCTTTCCCGCTGGATATTAGGAACTATATCACAGGTGTGTGTGCACCTTCTGGGATATTGGGAGTACTATCAGCCTCCACCCCGCTGCATATTAAGAGCAATATACAGGGGGCAAGATAGTTACACCCCCTGCGATATTGACAGAAATATTCTTCTCTTTCCCCTGTACATTAGGAACTACATCACAGGGGTCTGCACACCTTCAGCGATTTTGGGATTCATGTTAGGCTGAGGCAGGAGAATGGCGTGAACCTGGGAGGCGGAGCTTGCAGTGAGCTGAGATCCGGCCACCGCACTCCAGCCTGGGTGACAGAGCGAGACTCCGTCTCAAAAAAAAAAAAAAAAAAAAAAAAAAGAAAGTAGCGCAGTGTGTGTACATGCCGTCGGTCATCTTCTTCCTTCTATCTAGGGTGGGAAAGGATGATATGACTCCCAATATCACCGTGGGCGTGGACCTCCACCGTGGTATTTTCCCTAACATCCAAAGGCGGAGAGGGTGACCTTTCTTCCGATTTCGCAGGGGTTGTACACCACCCCTGTGATATGTTTCCTAATATCCAGATGGCGAGAGGATGATATCAGTCCCAGTATTGTAGGAGGCGTACACTCCCTGGGGATGTTTTTCCTAATATCCAGGGACGGACAGGATGATATCACTCCCAATAAAGCAGGGGATGTACACCCCTTCTGTGACATTGTTCCTAATAGCCAGCCGGTAATTATTATAATTGTTTGAATAGGTTATGATCTCCTCCAAGGATTAATTTTTAATATCAATGTCATTTATCAATAATAATATTTCTTAATAATTATTATTATTTTATAGCCAATATCACTTAGTATTGATTTAAGTAACGTTAATTGTTGATATTTTATTATTAATTGTCTTATTATTATTAAATATTAATTATTAATACTCATGATTAACTTTTTAAAGCAGTGTTAATTTTAGTATCTTAATTGTGATTTTAATATCTATAATTAATATTTATCATTTATATTTATTAATATTAGTAATTAATAGCCTTTTTTCTGATATCCGGCCAGGATAGGATGATATTACTCCTCTTGTCACAGAAAGTGTACGCTGCTCTATGATGTTATTCCTAGTAGCCAGGGGGTAGAGGATAGTATTAAAACTACCGTAGTGCGGGTATATCCCGTCGGACATCTTGTTCCTTCTTTCCAAGGTGGGAGAGGATGATATGACTCCCAATATCACAGTGGGCGTGGACCTCCACCGTGATATTTTCCCTAACATCCAAAGGTAGAGAGGGTGATATTTCTTCCGATTTCGCAGGGGTTGTACACCACCCCTGTTCTATGTTTCCTAATATCCAGATGGCGAGAGGATGACATCAGTCTGAATATTGCAGGAGGTGTACACTCCCTGGTGGTATTGTTTCTAATATCCAGGGATGGAGAGGATGATATCACTCCCAATAAAGCAGGGGGTGTACACCCCTTCTGTGACATTGTTCCTAATAGCCAGCCGGGGGGAGGAAGATATTACCGCCAATATCGCCGCAGGGGTGTACACCCCCTTGGGATATTCATCCTTATATCCTGGGAGGGAGGCGATGTTACTAGTGGCAATATCGCAGGGGATGTACACACCCACTGTGCTATTGTTCCGACTAACACGATATGACTCCCATATCACGGGGGGGGGGTACATCCTCCTGTGATATTGTTTCTTATATTCAGGGGGAGAGGATGATATGACTCCCAATATCGCAAGGGTTGTACACACCTCCTGCGATATTGTTCCTAATATCCCGAAGGGGAGAGCATAATATTACTCTCAATATCTCAGGGGGTGTACACCCCCTTTGTAATATTTTTCTTAATATCCATGATGGGAGAGAATGATAAGACTCCCAATATGGCAAGAAGTGTACAGCCGGCTGTGATATAGTTCCTTACATCCAGGTAGGGAGAGGATGATGTTACTGCCCATATCGTACAAAGTGTAAAACCCCTTCGATATTTTGCCTACAATCCTGAGGGGAGAGGATGATATTACTCCCAATATGGAAGAAGGCGTACACCCCCCTGGGACACTACGCCCAATATTCACGTTGGGAGACGATGACAATACGTCCAATATCACAGGGGATGTACACCCACCCTAGCATATTGTTCCTTATATCGAGAGTGGGAAAAGAAGCTATTACTCCCAATAACGCAGGGGCTGTGGCTGTACACTCCTCCTGTGATATTGTTCTTTATATCCTGGGGAAGAGAGGATGATATTACACCCAATACCGCAGGGGGTGGACACCCACTCAGTGATGTTGTTCTGAATGTACTCCACCTCCCACCACCAGGGATATCGTTCCTAATATCCAGGGGAAGAGAGGATAACATTATGCCCAATATTGCTGAGGAGTATACACACCCTCTGTGATGTTGTTCCTAGTATCCAAAGGTAGAGACGCTGATATTACTGGCCATATCGCAGGGGATGTACACCCTTCTGTGATATCGTTTTTGACGTTCAGTTGGGGGAGACAATAACATTAATCCCAATATCGAAGAAGGTGTACATACCCCTGTGATGTGGTTCCTAATGTACAGGAGAAAGAGAAGAATATTGCTCTCAATATCGCAGGGGATGTAACCACCCTGTCCCCTGTATATTATCCCTAATATTCAGTGGGTTGGCGGCTGACAGTACTCCCAATATCCCAGAAGGTGCACACACACCTGTGATATAGTTCCTAATATCCAGCGGGAAAGAGGCTGAGTTTACTTTCGATATCACAGTGGGTGTACACCGCCCCCAACCCCGGGGTATTGTTCCTAATATCCAGGCGGGAGGAAGATGATATGGCTGACAGTATCGAAGGGGGTGGACACCTCTTCTGTGATATGATTGCTGATATCCAGGGGGTGAGTGGATGATGTGTACACCCCACCTGTGACATGAATCATAAAACCTAGGAGAATGATATTGCTTCCAAAAACACACGGGTGTACACCCACCCTGTGATATTGTTCCTGTCATCTAAAGGAAGACATGATAATACTACTCCCACTACCGGAGAAGGTACATACCCCCCTGTGATATTGTTCCTCATAACTTGTAGGGGAGAGCATGATATTACTTCCAATATGACAGTGGCTTGACACCCAGTCTGTGATATTGGTTCTGCACACCAACTCTGTGCCCCTCGTTTCCCATGTGTTCTCTCCTCACTGTTGGAACCTTGGGGGAGGCTTTGTCTTTGGTTACAGATGAAGAGACAACGGGTCTGAGAGGTTAAGAAAGTTTGTTACTGGAAAGGGGTCCCAATCCAGACCGCAAGAGAGGTTTCTTGGATCTCACGGAAGAAAGAATTCGGGGTGAGTCCTTAAAGTGAAAGCAACTTTATTAGGAAAGAAAACGAATAAAAGAATGGCTACTCTGGCCGGGCGCAGCGGCTCACTCCTGTAATCCTAGAACTTTGGCATGCCGAGGCAGGTGGATCACCTGAGGTGAGAAGTTCGAGACCAGCCTGGTCCAACATGGCAAAACCCTGTCTCCACTAAAATACAAAACATTAACGGTGTGGTGGCAGGTGCCTGTAATCCCAGCTACTAGGAAGGCTGAGGCAGAAGAATCGCTTGAACCCACGAGGTGGAGGTTGTAGTGAGCCAAGATCATGCCACTGCATTCTAGTTTGGCCAACAGAGCAAGACACCATCTCAAAAAAAAAAAAAAGGAAAAAAAAGAATGGCTGCTCCATAGGCAGAGTGGCCCCAAAGGCTGCTGGTTGCCCATTTTCATGGTTATTTCTTGATCATACGCTAAACAAGGGTTGGACTATTCATGAGTGTTCCAGGAAAGGGGTGGGCAATTCCCAGAACTGAGAGTTTCTGCCCTCCCTTCCGAGACCATGTAGGGTAACCTCCAGATGTTGCCATGGCATCTGTAAACTGTCGTGGCGCTGGTGGGAGTGCCTTGTAGCAGTTAACGCATTATAATTAGCACATGATGAGCTGTGAGGGCAATCAGAGGTCACTCTCGTGGCCATCTTGGGTTTGCGGCTTTGGCCAACTTCTTTACTGCAACCTGCTTTATCAGCAAGGTCTTTATGACCTGTATCTTGTGGGGACCTCCTATCTCATCCTGTGACGAAGAATGCCTAGCCTCCTGGGAATGTGGCCCAGCAGGTCTCAGCCTCCCTTTAACCAGCCCCCATTCAAGATGGAGTCGCTCTGGTTCACGTGCCTCTGACAAGTTGGCCTGGGTTGAGCGTTCCCTAGTGTGCGGTTGTTGGAGCTATTCCTAGGAGTAAGAGGGAATAGTAGGAAACAGGCCTGTTAGCCCTGGGGCTGGCACTCTGCCCCAGTATGTCGGCCTCATTTTAGTGGTGACAAAACTGGGGCTCAGAGACATCAACTCCCTCATCTCAAACCCCCAGACTGTCAGTGGTGGGCTGGGGTTGGAATGTGGGGCTTGAAGACCCATCATCTCCTCTGGTCCCCCAGTCTCTGCTGCCCAAGAGGAACAGGATCCCAGGATCCAGGCCCCTCATGGCACCAGCCAGGGTGGGTGGAGATGGGAAGGCACAGTTCCAAAGCCCCCCGGACTCTGAGGAAGGTCGGGGGCCGAGAGCAAGCCGGACCTGCGGACCCTACCCCGAGAAGAATGGCTGCAGGCCCGGCCCAGCGGGCAGGAGGTCTGTGTCCCCAGTCAACGTGACGGCGCTTCCCACTCCTCCAGCCAGGCCATGCCGTCTTCACGTTTCCAATCATGCGGCCTCCTCTCCAATTCCCAAGCCCGACCCACAGAGACAGCGATCTGGGGTCCACGTGAGGTTTGTCAGCAGCTCTGACCCGCTGCTTCCCGCCAGTCCCGCGGCCGGTTCTGGAAAGCTCTCTGCTTCCCCCTGGTGGGGAGGCTCGGGGCAGGGCTCTGGCTGCAAGCATGGGGTCCCAGAACCTCCTGGCTCTGTCACCTCTGCTGGGTGGCAAACCAACCCAGGACTGAAGCAGCAGATGGCTGCCTGATTCCTTATGATCAGAGCTCCGCCCACTGGCAAGTCTCTCTCCGGGCCTCAGTTTCCCCTTCCATTAAACGAGGGGCTTGGGGGATACCAAGGAGGGGTAACAGCTTAGTGAGGATGGCAGGTTTCTTCTGGGGAGATGAAAACATTTTGAAAGTAGATGGCGTGAGTGGTTGCACAGGACTGTGAATGCACAAATGCCACCACATTATTCACGTTGAAATAGTTCATTGCATGCGATGTGAATGTCACCTCATTTAAAGTGTTTAAGAGAGGGGCCTGGGAGAGTGCAGTGTATGTGAGAATCACGTGCGACACCCACAGTCTCTGAACCTCGGTTTTCTTGCTGTAAACTGGCAAAGAGACCGTGTGAGCTGTGTTCCCTAAGGCCAAGAGATTCCAACAAGGAAAACCTGGGATTCCAGGGACTGAGATGAGGGCCGGGGACCGGAAGGGGAGGGGTATGTGGGGATGGCTTGGGGGCAGCCCAGATAAGGCTTTCAATACTGGGCAGCAGCATCTACACAGGCAGAGATCCCTGCATCTCACTTCCCACAGGGCTGACCAGTGGCCAGAGGTGGGACTAGCCAGGCTCAGCCCAACCAAGTCTGGGAGCAGAGGACACTGAGTGAGGGATCCCCGGGGCCACCGTCACTGGCTTGTGGCTCTCCCGACACCACAAGAGAGGTCCAGGAGCTGACCTTGGGTCCTAATGGGGGACACCTTCCTGGCTGCAGGCTGGCAGGGTGGTGTGGTGGTCAGTGTACTGGGCTCTGCGTCTCCGCCCCTACCTGCTGCTGTGTGACGGTGGGCCAGACACCTAACCTCTCTGTGCCTCTATTTCTTCAATGGCGAACAGGGACACTAGCAGACCCCACATCCGGGCACAGTGGCCTGAAGGTTAAAGTCAAGGGCGACACGAGACCTACGGCAAAAGCTCTGAGCAGGGAAAGCAGGGAGCTGCCCAGAGAGTTCCACCACCATCTCCCCTCTGGCCACCGAGGAAACCGAGGCTCATGGTGACCTGGCCCAGGTCTGTTGAACTCACGGTCCTTCTCTTCCCCAAGATCAGAGGGCTGCCACCAGGGAAGGGGCTGGCCCCTAGACACAGCCCAGGAAGCACACAGGGAAGGATGCCCTGGGGACTTCGGTAGGTTATTGCAAAGAAAAATTTATTGCTATTTGAACCCTCCTTTCATGCCCCATTTCCCAGAAAATGAGCCACGGGAGACACCAGGAGAGGGAGGAGACCATCCTTCTTGCACAAAACCCACTCCCTTGGATGCTGTCCTCAGCCAGAGTGGCTGGGGGCCAACCAGGGGGCCCACCCGCAGAGTGGCAGAGGAGGCAGGTTGACCCTCCGGACGTTGAGCTCTGTGGCGAAGGTCCTGGCCTTCTGGTAGAAGAGGAGCGACTTCTCACGGTCCAGGAGGAAGTTCTGGGAGATGGTGGCGGGCCGCGTGTAGATCTTCAGCTGTGCCTTCTTGTTGCCCAGGTCCACGGCGGCTGCCAGTGCCAGCTGGTAGTACTCAAACGGGTCCTGAAGGGGACAGGTCATGCTCAGCAAAAGGGGGACTCGGAGCCCGTCTTCCCAGAGGCCGTTCCTGTCTCCAGGTCATTCCACGTGTCCAGCCAATGCTGGCTCACCCCATGAGCCCCGAAACCTGTTACACTGCTGTGGTCTCAGCTGCAGGAAGTGGGGACGACCCTTACACCCCTGGAAGCCTTCCTGACTGCCCCTACGCCCCACTCACCCCAAGCCTCCTGCCCCAGTGCCACCCTCTCCGCAGGCAGTGGCTGCTTTCCCCATGGGCTGAGGTCAGGGCAGATCCTGCCTGCTCTGAGAGTTCCATGCAGGACCCGTGGCTCCGAGCCACAGCAGGGGCACAGCGTTGAGTGACCCAGGCTCCCCTCTGGCCCCTGTCCATGCTGACCATTTCCAGGCCCTCCACGGGACAGGCCAGGTACAAAACCATCTCACAGGTGTCCTCTCTGGCAATGTTCCCTGAAATATTGACGGAGTGTGACTCCCCAGACATCCAGTCCCATTTTCAATGCATCTTTGGCCCAAACTCACCATCCCTGGGTTGGGATGCCGCCTCCCAGACCTCCTCCTTCACCCTCCCACCCTCCACCCGGCTTCTCCCCAGGCGCCTCCTCCACATGGGGCCACCCAAGGAACCTCTCTAAGACCCATGCCTGGCCTGTCCCTCTTTACCATCTCAAGATGGCTCCCAGGGTCAAGGACAAAGTCAAAGATGCAGCAGTCCATTCCCTCACTGCCCCGCCCCACACATGGAGCAGGGGCGTGAGAAGGCCCCGAGTCACCGCCACTGCTCATCCAATGCCCCCGGCCCAGCCGAACACTGGACTCTGTGCTGGGTGAGTGGCTGAGCCTAACGAACTTGCTCCCAGTCTGAGAGACCTGGGAGTAAACACTGACCACACAGGGTGGCCCAGGCTATGGCAGAGGGAAGCCCAGGAGCCTGTGGGGGGCCCAGGAGGCCCCAGACTCAGCCGGGGGTGGAAGGCAAAGGTTTCCTGAAGGGGTGGGGGCATCCCAACTAAACAGGAAGGAGCCAGCCAATGCATATGTCTCTGCGTGTGCCTGTGCGTGTGCCTGTGCGTGTTTGTGTGCCTGTGTGTGCGTGTCCCTGTGTGTGCCTGTGTGCATGTCTGTGTGTGCGTGTGTGCACCTGTGTGTGCGCGTGCTGTGTGTGCATGTGCCTGTGCCCGTGTGCATTTCCATGTGCCTGTAGTGAGTGCAACAGCTAGTGAGTGGCAGGCTGAGCCAGGACACACCTAATCCTCCCTATTCCAGGGCTCCCTCTCACGTGTACACTAAAGGGGACCCCATTTTAGAGGCAATCGGCAAAGATGCCCATTTACCCCTGCCTCTCTGCCAGCCTTCCAGGCCCCATGCAGCCCGGCGTTTTCTCCTACTCCTCTGGGCCCTGGGTCCAGAGCCTCCTCTACAAGGAGGAGGGTGTAGCCTTGGAAAGACAGCCGCCCTTGGGGAATTCCAAGGGGCCTCCCTGTGGGAAGCTGGCCTGCGCTGACAGCATAGTCACGATGACGCCCAGAGGGCTGTGCATGGGAAGGAGGTGAAGGAGGCCTCTGCCCCTCAACCCCAACTGTGGACTTTGGCCTCTCAGGTACTACTTGGCCCTTTCCTTCCTCCTGGGCAGGCGGAGTGGGCGGCAGGCTTGACCAAGAGAGATAAAGGCCTCTTCTGGGAGGCCCGCCCCCTGGGTCCCAGGCGAGCCCCTGAGTGGTGAGCAGCGTCCCTGAGTCTGACACTTGGCACCTCCCTGTCTGGCTGGGACTTGGGAGGCCACAGGGACCACTTCTGACCACCAGGTGTCGCCAGCACTGGGCGGGGGCCTCCCGGGCAGCCCCAGGCCTGCGGTGGGGGATACGATACGGGGCGAGGTCGTAGGGCTGCCCCAGCTCCTCATGTTGTTCTAAGGACCCCAAGATCTCGGCCCCTGGACTGGAGTGCCCTGGCCCCTCAGCCCATAAGGAGCACTGATGCGGTGCCGGTGTGATGCTGAGGAGGGGCGGTGCCTGCTGGGCAGAGGGGTGGAGACACCCCAGGTCTGAGTCTGACACTCCCAGCTCTCCACCCGGGCAGGGCTGGGGGCAGAGGGAGCACAGCACCTCCGCTCCAGACAGACTCGACCCAGCAAGGCCTCAGCCTGGCTGGTTGAGGCCCTGCCCCACTGTACCTGCCCTGAGCTGGGGTTTCCCTGTCTGTGAACCCGATGGTAAGACACTGGTCCCACCCCACCCTTCCTGGGTGATGTGAAGATTCAAGGTATCTCGGGACTCCAGGAAGGAGTTGCTCAGTGCAGGCTGGCACCCTGGGCAGGCTTCCTAGAGGAGGCGCCACGATTTGGGTTGGATCTTGCAACGTGGATTCAATGTGAGGATGATGCCATCTTCCGAAATGTCCTTCTCCCGACCCTGTTTTCTTTGTTAAATGCAACTTGACACTTGACTGTCAAGACTCAGTTTTGGTGTCACTTCCTCCAGGAGGGTCCCCCTGACTACAATCCGCCTTCTTTACCCAGAGGCCACCATTGCCCACTCATGTGTCAGCCTCCCTGGCTGAGACTGAGTTCTTGAGGGTGGGGCCTGGCCAGCTTGGGAGCTGGGTTGTATCTGCCAACATTGCCGGTTCCTCCAGCCACATGCAGAGCTCCAGGGAGGCCACTGGGCCATTCCTAAGGAAGGCTGGAACCCAGGCCTCTGGGTCTGGGTAGAGATCCCACTCCAAGGGGGCCGGGAACACCCCGAGCCCTGCCCCTCCCCACCCACCTTCAGGTCGTAGAAGATGATGTCACCGAGCACCAGGTACACCTTCACGTAGTAGAGGGTCTCCTCGTCGAACTCCAGTGGCGAGTTGCAGAGCTACAGGGCCTTGAGGTAGAAGTGCTCCGCCAGCTTGCCCTGGCCCAGCTGATGGTGCAGGGCGGACAGCCAGTGGTAGGCCACGTGCTCGTTCAGACGGTCTCCTGGGGTGCAGGCCAAAGGGGCAGGTGTAAGGACGCGGCTCCCTGGGGCAGGGAGGGCACAGGCCCCTCAGCAGCAGGTATGAAGACCCCGGGCAGCACCTGGCTTGCCTGCAGGCACCTGCGGTCGCCTGGGCAGCTCTGGCCAGTCCCTTCCAGGTTCCCAGACTCACTTTCCCATCTGCAAAGCAGAACTAATAAGGCCTGCCCCTGTCTACTGTGAGGCTTTGGCAAAGTCGGACTTGGATGGCCCAGCTCTGTGCCTACACATAGCCACCTGCCTTTGCTCACTGGTTTTAACCAGGGGAGCCCAAAAGCCATGCAGTCCAGGTGCTCCCGGGCACCCCGGCTCCAGGCAACCCACAGACGTGACATCCGACTCCTCCTGCGTGTGTCACAATCAGAGCCCCCTACTTTGGGGAGTCAGCTGCACACCTACTGTGTACTGGGCCACGGGGCACAAGGTGCTGGGGCATGCGGCCTGCCTAGGGTTCCCTGTCTCTGGAGGGGGACAGATGACCCTGGCACAGCACCAGGGGATGCCCGGCCTTAAGGGGCAGACTGCTGGAAGGGGAACTGGGATTTTATCAGCCAGAGAGCCATGTGGTTGATGAAGTTGGGAAGGGCACAAGATAAAGGGAATGTGTCACTCAGCCTGGCACATACAGGGACCAACGAGATGCCTGGCATGTCTGGAAGGCAGAGGGCACACTGGGCGGCCCTTGTGGTCAGCAGCGGGAACAGGCAGAGGAAGCAGAGCTCAGTCAGGCAGGGAGCTCTACACTGCCTGAGAGACCTCGGGCCGTGCCCCACAGCCAGACAGGGAAGCCAGTTGGGCAGATCTGCCTGCCTGGACAGGAGACCAGGAAAATCCAGCAGCTGTTTCAGCTCCTGCCCTGCAGACCTGGAGGCTGGGCTCTGGCAAAGTGTGGGTCCTGGCAGGGTGGGGGCTCAGGGGACTTACCCAGAGTGATGCTGAGTGCTAGGGCCATGTAGGCAATCTCCAAGCCGTCCTGGGGCTTCTCCAGTGTGGCCAGGAGTGCCACCAGCTTTTTGCACAGCTGTAGCTGCAGCTCCGCCTTGCAGTTGCCCGTAGTCACTGCCAGGGCCAGGACCCGGTCCTACCACACAGGCAGGTGGGGTCAGGTTTCCCGCAGCACCCACCTTGCCCAGCGCCCTCCTCAGAGCTCAAACATGTGCTTGGAGCTTCCCACACCCCAGCTACCCCTGCACCTCCACAGAGCTCTGTGCTCTGGGATAACACACAGTTCAGACACCTAAGTTGGGGGCTGAAGAGTCACCTGAGGCCCATCCAGCTACACCCAGCAGCCTCAGACCAGCCTTTCCCACCTGGGCACCAGGGGGTCTGGCTGGGGGGAGCCAGCACTCCTCTCTGCTCTAAAAACACCGCATTTATCTGTGCCCAGGGCTGAGCCACACCGTGAGCTCAGAGGAAGGGAGAAGCTGACCCACTTCGGGGTGCAAGCAGACCTGGGCCTCCCACTGACATGCTGTGTGTCCTTTGACACGTCCCTGTGCCTCTCTGAGCCTCAGTTTCCTCATCTGGAAGATGGGGACAGGACTTCCCGCTCATGGTTGCTTGAGATCATCAGGTACAAGGGTAGAGCCATTGTCACATCCAGGCCCCAAACGTTTGTCCCGGGCAGGGGCATGGTCAATATCATTCCCGGTGAGACCACTTGGAAACTGAGCAGGTGCATGGGTGGCCCTGCCTCCAGGTGGGAGGCCTCTGCCCTGCCACACCTGTGCCTCAGCCCTCCAGGTGCTCCCCTGAGGCCCACCCACATCAGCCCACAGGCCAGCTCACCCGGTAGAAGGACACGGCTTTCTCCCGCTCCCAGGCCCCATTGAAGAAGATGTCTCCAGCTGCCTCAAACAGCTCCAGCCTCAGGCTGGGGTCGCCTGTGTACAGGACCACATTCTGTGCCACCTGAAAGGAGACAGAAGTTCCCTCAAGACCCACACCTGGCGAGGTGGCCACGCCCACCTTTGCCAGCCTCCTTCCTCTCACACACTACAGGTACACCTGAGCGTTTTTCAGGCTCTGTGCATTAGGGATGCCCCCACCACTGGCATGAGGACAATGAACTGATGCACCTGAGTGCCAGGAGGTGACTGAGCAGCTGCAGCCCAGGAGCCCGACACCTGTGAATCCTACCACCAGGGCTAGCCCTAGCCCACTTCCCCTGCACTCAAACCAGTCTCCGTGGCCCCCAGACTGCTGGGAGCCCATCCCCTGGCTCCTTTCTGTGTTGCCACATCCCTGCCACATCAAGTGTTTGTGGGTGGGCCTGGTCCCATCTTGGCCATGAGCTCTTGATCCCTCTCCTCATCTCATGGAGGTATATAGCAGGTGCTCAATCACGAAAGCTTCACCAGGCTCGTGGGCTTCACAATTTGTTCCAGATCACACTGTGTTTGGGAAAGCCTCTGAAAACAGCCACTATGATAGATTCATTTTGTAAGGAGATGTGCCACGTGTCGCTTGGAGCAAGTTCTTCTGTGTGTTAACTGAGTGGTCACATTATTTGAGCATGTGCTGTATACCAGCAGGTGCTGGGCACTGTGAGGGGCCGCGCCTCTGCCCTCAGGGAGAAGATGCTGGCCACTGGGGGAGGATGTGCAGGAACCAGTTGGAGGGAGGGAAAAGGCACACAACAGGTGCTCAGCAGTGGCTTAGGAATGAGTGGATGGATGGATGAATGGATGAGGAGATGTAGACACATGGATGGATGGATGGATGGATGGGTGTGTGGATAGATTAATGCTGGGATGGATGGATGGATGGATGGATGGATGGATGGATGGATGGATGGATGGATGGACGGACGGACGGACAGATGAATGGATGGATGGACGGACGGGTGGGTGGATGGATGGATGGATGGATGGATGGGTGGGTGGGTGGAATGATGTGTGTATGTCTGCATGTATGTATGGGTGGGTAGATAATGCATGGATGGGTGGAGGGTAGATGATGTATGTGCATATTGATGGCTAGATGGTGGATAGACGAATGTATGGATAAACCAATGGACAGATAGATAAATGGAGGGATGGATTAATGGGTAGATTAGTGGGTGGATGGATGTATGATGGATGGATGGATGAATGAATGGGTGGATGGATGATGGATGGATGGAAGGACGAACAGGTGGATGGATGGATGATGGAAGCATGGATGGATAATGGAAGCATGGTTGGATGATGGATGGATGGATGAATGGATAAATGGATATGTGGATGGATGATGGATGGATGGAAGGATACACAGGTGAATGGATGGATGATGGAAGGATGAATGGACGGATGGATGGATGAACAGGTGAATAGATGGATACACGGGTGAATGGATGGATAAAAGGATGGAAGAATGATGGATGGATGAATGGACAGATAGATGGACAGATGGATGAATGGACAGATAGAAGGATGATGGATGGATGGATGATGGATGGATGGATGGATGGATGGATGGATGGATGATGGATGGATGGAAGGATGAACAGATGAATGGATGGATGATGGAAGGATGGATGGATGAATGGATAAATGGATAGATGGATGAATGATGGATGGATGGAAGGATGAACAGGAGTTGAGTGTGATGGATGGATGAATGACGGATGGATGAATGGTGGATGGATGGAAGGATGAACAGGTGGATGGATGGAAGGATGAACAGTTGGACGGATGGAAGGATGAACAGGTGGATGGATGAAAAGATGAACAGGTCGATGGATGGAAGGATGGAAGGATGAACAGGTGAATGGATGGTTGATGGAAGGATGAATGGACGGATGGATGGATCAACAGGTGAATGGATGGATAGACGGGTGAATGGATGGATGATGAATGGATGGATGATAAATGGATGGATGATAAAAGGATGGATGGATGAATGGACAGATGGATGGATGATGGCTGGATGGATGATGGATGGATGAATGGATAAATGGATGGATGGATGGATGATGGATGGATGGATGGAAGGATGAACAGATGAATGGATGGATGATGGAAGGATGGATGACGGAAAGATGGATGGATGATGGAAGGATGGAAGGATGAATGAATGGTTAAATGGATGGATGGAAGGATGAACAGGAGGTGAGTGGATGGATGATAGAAGGATAGATGGATGATAGATGGATGGATGGATATATCAATGAATGGATAAATGGATGGATGCATGAATGATGGATGATGGAAGGATGGATGGATGAATGGACGAACAGGTGGATGGATGGTGGCTGAATGAAGGGATGATAAAAGAATGGATGAATGAATGATGGATGGATGGATAGATGGATGGATGGATGGATGGATGAATGGAAGGATGAACAGGTGAATGGAAGGATGAAAAGGTGAATGGAAGGATGAACAGGTGAATGGATGGATGCTAGAAGGAAGGAAGGATGGATGGATGGATGGAAGGATGAGCAGGCGAGTGGATGAATGATGGAAGGATGGATGGATGATAGATGGATGGATGGATGATGGATGAATGGATGGATGGAAGAATGAACAGGTGAATGGATGATGGAAGGATGGAAGAATGGATGGAGGGATGGATGGATAGGTGAATGGACGGATCATGGATGGATGGAAGATGGTTGGATGGATAATGGAAAGATGGATGGAAAGATGGATGGAAAGATGGATGGAAGGATGGAAGAACAGGTGAATGGATGGATGAAGAGGTGAACAGAAGAATGATGGATGGATGGATGGATGGATAGAAGGATGAACAGTTGGATGGATGATGGAAAGATAGATGGAAGGATGGATGGATGGACGAACAGGTGAATGGATGACGAATAGGTGAATGGGTGGATGGACAGGTGAATGGATGGATGATAAAAGGATGGATGGATGATAGATGGATGGATGAATGGAGGGATGGATGATGGATGGATAGATGGATGGATGCTTGGAAAGACGAACAGGTGAATGGATGGATGATGTAAGGATGGAAGGATGGATGGATGGATGGATGGATGATGGATGGATGGATGGAAGGATGAGCAGGTAAATAGATGATGGAAGGATGAATGGATGGGGGGATGGAGAGTGAAGAGCACAGGGGTCCTCCTGCATCCCTTGCCACTCACCTGGATGTACAGGTCCACCAGCTCGCTCTGCCGCAGGATGTAATAGATCTTCCCTGCTTGCAGACAGGCATGCGCCTCCTTCTCTTCCTTCTGAAGGTCAATGAAAATCCCCAGACTTCCCTTGGTGTAGTCCAGAGTGGATCTGCAGGCCCTGGAATCAGACACAGGTATCAGAACAAGGGTTCTCATCCTCCTGGAACCAGTCTGCCTCCTCCCGTGGGTCTGGTGACAGATGAATCTGGAATGTGAGGACTGGGAACGGCCCTCTTGTGTGTGCAGTGTTCTGCTCTTCCCAGGCTGCTGGGAGGGCCAGGGTGAACACACACGGCATGGAAAAGATGAAGGACATCCTTCAGAGGGAATCGAGCATCATGCTACCCTGTGGCAGGAGGAGTGTGCTAGTCCATCTCCCCTGCCTCCCAGACATGGCCTGTGTCTTCTCCAGACGCACCAGGAACCGTTAGTGTTCAGGGGCTATCTGGGCCGATGGTTCTCAAGGTGTGCAGGCATCACAGTCACCTGGAGGCCAGTCCTTATAGCTTGCTGGCCCTGCCCACAGAGCTTCCGGCTCCACAGGCCTGGGGCAGGCCATAGAACTCCCACTTGCCACAAGCTCCTAGGTGACATGGATGCTGTTCTACTGGTCCAGGGACTACACTTTGAGAAGCATGGCTCTAGCACACTGGCCCATTTTCCTTCTGTGAACCTGAGACCAAGACTGGAGGCAGTCACCCGGGTCCCCATGGAATCTGGCTCCTTCCCTGCTCTCTCAGTAAGTCTGACACTCGAGGGGGTGTGACTGCAGCAATGTCACTGGGCCCTGTGGGTGGGGTGGCCAGGGCCATGGTTACCCCACCAGGTCAGGATGCTTGGGGGAAGCCGAGTAGGCCACATATGGGACGTGAGACCTTGAAACCCTGTCCCAGGGAAGCAGGTGACACAACTGGCTCTGTCTTCTGTGGGAGCGAAGCCACAGGTGGCTGGTGTGGTCACATTTAACGGGACAGATGAAGGCCAGGAGTGAAGATTCGGGCAGGCAGAGGTCAGAGGACAAAAGCCACCATAGTAGGAAGAACAGCCCAGAGTGCACGTACTGCCTCTGCTGGGGTTGAGATGACCTTTGACCCAACAAGGGACGCTCAAGCTGGGACTCACGGGCCAGCAGCAGCCCTGGGACGACCCCAGGCCCACCAGCTCAAAACATCTGATGCCAAGGAACCGAATGATCAAAAGGAGAGGGGCTGCTGGGGTCCTGGGCCAGCTTCCCTGTGCACCCCTACCGGCCCTGCCCGCTCCCACCTCCACCACTGCAAAGCCAGCCCTTACCACTTGTTGCCCAGGGACAGGTAGAGTTGACTGATGGTCTCCAGGAGCTGCCCCTCCAGCACCTTGCCGGCCACCTTGCGGGCCAGGGAGAGCTGGAGCTCATGGTAGATGACACACTGGGCCTCGCTGGGCATGACGCTGCTATAGAAGTAGCACAGCTGGTGAACGGCCCGCAACTGGCCTGGGCAGAAGACAAAATGGAAGACGTTAGTCTCCCAGCATCAAAGCCAGGCTGGCTGGGCTCGGAGGCCCCTGCGCTGTGCTTGCCTCTTTCACACCTCTGTGAGTCTGGGCCCCATAGGCGGGGAGACTGAGCGCAGACAGGCCATGCACCCGTGCCAGGGCAGACGCCGAGCACACAGTCACATGGGCACACCTTGGTGCAGAGGCTCACGGTAGAGTCCGGCCTTCTTTACAACTCCCAGGGCCGAGGTCCTGGCCAGGCTCGGCCCCTGCACCAGGCCATCTATTTCTGCTTCACAAAGCCCCTCTGGCCAGGACCAGGGCCGCCTTCAGCCTAAGCTGATGAGGCCAGGGGCACAAGTAGACCCTGTCGCACATGGAACCCTGAGAGAGCAAAGCCAAGCGTCATGTCTGCCACACACGGCATCATGTTGGCGGAATGGGGTTCAAAGCCAGGCCCTGGCGTTCCCACACATGCTTCTTTCATGCAACCAGGCTCCCAAGCCACAGGCTCACTGGCCTCTCCCAAAGCCAGGGCGCTGGGAACGATGGAAAGTTTCTGATTTTCTAGTGCCAGAAACATTCCGGAGATTAACACAGGAAACCAGGTACGCTGAATGGACATCTGTTACACACGCCACCCAACAACAGCTGAATACACAGTCCTCTCGAGCACCCAGGGGACATTTCCCATGACAGACCATGTGCCAGGCCACAAAATGAGCCGCAGTGAATGGAGAAGGACTGAGACCGAAGCAGAGGTGTTCTTCAGCTGTACTGGCACAAAACTGGAAATCAACAGTGAAGGAAATGTGGGAAATTCAAAAATATGTGGAAATTACACACTCCTAAACAACCAGTGAGTCAAAGAGACCATCAGGGAAACTGAAAACTAATTTGAGAAGAATGCAAACAAATGCACAGCCCGGGCCAGCGCGGTGGGTCACGCCTGTCATCCCAGCACTGTGGGAGGCCGAGGTGGGAGGATCGCTTGAGTCCAGGAGTTTGAGATCAGCCTGGGAAACATGGTGAAATCCCATCTCTATAAAAAAATAAAATATAAAAATTAGCCGGGTGGGGTGGTGCATGACTGTAATCCCAGCTACTCGGGAGGCTGAGGCATGAGAATGGCTTGAACCTGGGTAGAAGTTGCAGTGAGCCAAGATTGCACCACTTCACCATACCCTGGGCAATAGAGCAAAACTCTGTCTTAAAAAAAAAAAAAAAATAGCACAGTGTATCAAAAATTCCAAGATGCAGCTAAGGCAGTGCTGAAAGGGAAATTTATAACTGTAAATGTCTACATTCAAAGAAAGAAGAAAAATCTCAAATCAAAAACCTAACCTTCCACCTTGAGAAACTAGAAAAATAATGAACTAAACCCAAAGCAAATAAAAGGAAGAAAATAATAAACATGAGAGTGGAAATGGGAAGTAAAAATACAGAGAATGGAAAAACAAAAGAGATAATCAACAGAACCAAAAGTGGGTTTTTTGAAAATAATAACAAAATTGACAAATCTTTCACCAGACTGACCAAGAAAAGAAAGATGGACACAAATGACTAAAATCAGAGACTGAGCCCCATGGCTCACGCCTGTCATCCCAGCGCTTTGTGAGGCCGAGGTGGAAGGATCGCTGAGGCCAGCATTCAAGACCAGCCTGGGGGAACATGATGAGACCCCATCTCTAATAAAAAGAAATAAATAAAAAATTAAAAACCCAAGTTTCTAAAATCAGAAATGAAAGAGGAAACATTATTGCCGACCTGACAGAAATAAAAGGATTCCATGAAAACACTACGAACAACTGTAGACCAACAAATCAGACCATCTAGACACAACAGCCAAGCTCCTAGAAAGACACAAACTACCAAAAGTGACTCAAAAATGACCCCAAGTAAGCATGTGGGGTAGCAGCCCCGCCCTCGGTCTCCTCGACCGTTCAGCGCAGGGTGGGGAGATAGGAAAGCATGATCCCCGTTCCCTGGCCTGCATTTCCAAGTCTGAATCCCCCAGCACCCTGGGGAGGGCCTCACAGGAGGAGGTGCCACAGGCTATTGTGCCAGGAGCCACGGGAGGCTGCAGTGGGGGTTGGGGCGCTGGATTCCTGGAGGGTCTCCTTCCAGTCAGGGAATGCCCCTGGGGAAGAAGCCTGGGTCTGAACCCCCCACCCCTCCTTGGGCAGATGTGTGGGACCGGGGCCCCTTCACACGGTCCTTCCCAAAATCTCATCCCTCCTAGGGCCAGGAGTGGGTGCCAGGCCTGTGCTGGGAAATGGGCAGATTTGGCCACAGCCCCTGGGGCTCTGGTCCAGGCCACAGGAGGCACCTCTGAGTGGTCTCACTATGCCATGACAAAGCGCTGCAAGGCAGAGGGGACCCACAACAGTATCCCTTGTCTCGGCCATTTCCCTGGACTCAACTTCCTCATCTATCCTCTGCGGCCTAGATTTCAGACAGCCCTGCCCACCTACTATCCATTCACTGCTCAGTCTGCAGTGACTGTTCGATAGCACTCCATGGCTCCCCAGTGCTCTTGGGGAAAAGGCCAAGCCACAGCCTGAGGCCCCAGGCCCTGCTTAGCTCTCCAGAAGAGCTTCTCACCATCCAGCACCCAATCCACCCACTCCTAACTCTGCACCTCCCTGCATAAGCCCTGCTCACTCACCCCCGCTCACACCCCACTTATCCCCGCTCACACTTCCGCTCACTCACCCCAATCACACCTCCGCTCACTCACCCCTACTCAGTCATCCCCGCTCACACTCCCACTCACTCACCCCCATCACACCTCCAATCACTCACCCCCACTCACTCATCTCCACTCACACTCCTGCTCACCCCCACTCACACCACCACAACCCACTCATCCCCGCTCACACTCCTGCTCACTCACCCCCATCACACCTCTGCTCACTCACCCTTTCACTCATCCCCGCTCACTCTCCCGTTCACTCACCCCCACTCAATCACTCCCACTCAATCACCCCCACTCACTCACCCCAATCACCCCCACTCACTCTTCCCCGCTCACACCCCCTTCATCCCCGCTCATTCACCCCCACTCGCTCACCCCTGCTCACACCGCACTCATCCCCGCTCACACTCCCACTCACTCACCCCCATCACACCTCCGCTCACTCACCCCCACTCACTCACCCCCGCTCACTTACCCCCACTCACTCACCACCACTCACCCCCACTAGCTTATCCCTGGTCCTTCACACAGGCTACACCACCAGGCCCTCCCCCACCACCTATTACTTGACTAAATCCTCTCAACCCTCTGGTCCCAGACTAAAGAGGCTTCCCTAACCCGGGGCCAAGTGCTGGCCCGCCATCACGCCACTCACCCTTTTGTGGCTTCTCTGGCCTAAAGCTCACATTCCCACGCTCAGTCCCTGCCACCCGAGGACCCCACAAGCCCCATTTGTGGGTGGGGCCTGACACACACAGTGCACAACAAGCTGCTTTTGCATGAACTGCTCTGCGGCTTTAGGCAATCACCCGCCCCGTGTCCTCTGTGAAGTGGGATGACAGGTGCGCAGGCTGCCAACATACCAAGCAGATAACACAGGCACAAGAACCGGCGTTCACAGCCTGGCTCATGGAGGGGCCCCAAGTCCCAGCTCAGCAGAGCCTGCCTTGATCCCAGGGTTATGGCTAGGGATTCCCAGCACGCAGGACTTTCCGTGCTCAAGGCAGCATGGTCCCGGGGCAAACTGGGAAGAGCTGGCTGCCCCAGTAGGGCAGAGGGCCTGGCCCTGTGTGGGAACCGCCTGTCTCCAGGGCGCTTGCCAACATCTGCTGCTGGCCATGACTCAGCACTTTCAATGGTGGAAAAACCACCACTTGTTTCTGAATCACAAACCCCAGGTGTGCCCTGACCCGAGTGGCCCCGGAAGGCATACAGGAGGAACCGGGGCACTCACTCTCCACATGGCCCATCTCCACAGCGACCAGAAGGGCCCACTCATAGTAGCCCTTGCCCTGCTTTTCCGGGCCCTGACGGGTGCAGAGGTGGCCCAGCCACAGGAGCACATAGGTGAAGTCCCGGCCACACTCCCTGCAGGGCAGCCTCGATAACAGCCGCACGGCCTCCAGGAGGTAGTGCTGGGCCATGCTGCTGGCACCCGCGTGCAGGCACAGGGTCCCGAAGTTGGCCAGCACCACTGCCTGGTTCCTCCGCTGGCCCAGGTCCTGAGCTGCCCGCAGGGTGTGGTAGTAGCCCTAGGCTGCCTGTCTCGTCCGGCCCAGCAGGGCAAGGGCTACTATGCCTTCAGAGCCATGTCTCTCTCTTGTCATCTAACCCATTTAAACTCTCCTTTCAAACTCTATGCCAGACCTAACCACTTCTCACCTTTCTCATCATTTCCAACCAGGTCCAGCCCTCATCATAGCTCTCTGGGTTACTGCAAAAGCCTCCCAATCACCAGGCACAGTGGCTTATGCTTGTAATCCCAGTACTTTGGTAGGCCAAGGTGGGTGGATCATCAGAGGTCAGGAGTTCAAGACCAGCCTGGCCAACATGGTGAAACCCCTCTACTAAAAATACAAAAAATTAGCCAAGCATGGTGGTGGGTGCCTGTAATCCCAGCTATTCGGGAGGCTGAAGCAGGAAAATCACTTGAACTCAGAAGGCAGAGGTTACAGTGAGCCGAGATCGTGCCATTGCACTCCAGCCTGGGGGACAAGAGCGAAACTCCATCTCTGAAGGTTTAAAAAAAAAAAAAAAAGCCTCCCAACCTACCTGTCTCCTTCCACCTTTCACCCTGCCCTGCATTCTACCTTCCACTCTCAAACATTTCAGAAAAAAAAAAAAAAATTATATCCACAGAGAAAGAAAGAGAAAGTAGAAATGGGGTGAAATGTTTGGGGAATCTGAGGGAAGAGTATATGGGAATTCTCTGTACTATTTTTGCAACTTTTCCGTAAGTCTGGATTATTTTGAATTCAAGAGTTAAACAAAGAAAAAACAAAAACAAAACACTGTCTCCCTTTGTGAACCCATCCTGTCTTTCCCCTGGTAACTGAAGGACGCTCTCAACTAACACATCTATTTTTTCATGAACACTAAAAGAACCCTTGCCTAGTTTTCACTTTCTGTACTTGGCAGTAGAATTTCATATATATGTGTGTGTGTACATATATGTGTGTGGTGTGTGTGTATATACAAAGAGGGAGAAATATATATGTGTGTATATATATATAAATATATATTGTAAATTTACAATGGTAATGTGTATATATATAAATATATGTGTGTGTGTAAATATATATAATACATACCCCATAGCCTGTCCTTAACCAGTTTTAAACTTAGTCGGAAAAACACATACCTAAGCAGAGAATTTCAAAATAATATGATGAATATTTTGATCGAGGGATGTGTTGCTATGGAACATGCTGCTAAGACACAAAACCTCCTAGATGGGGCAATGAATGAATGAAGTTTTGCACCTATAGGCACCCCCTCTGATATCCCCTCAAACATTTATACGTATATGCATTTGCTTCCCCTAGGACCCCATTTCATAAGGGTTAGTCCTAGAGCCTAGCGAGTTCCTACTACAGCTGGCAAACATATGCCATTCAAGAAACAGTGGCTGAGTGAATGACGAGTTAAGAACCATTTGTCAGCCAGTGCTCAGTAATACAACATGCACTGGTATGGAAATTATATTTTTGTTGAAAGCAAGGGCAGGATCACAAAATATCTTTCCACAGAAAGCAAACCTCAAAAGCTTCTTTACCCTAGTAAAGCACGTTCTAAGAAGCTCCCCTTATATAAAAGAAAACCTCCTCATTCGTTATCAATGGCATGTAAACCTAATAAGCCTTCACCTCTGATGACATCTCTTCCATCCCCAGGGCTAGATGAAGGAGGTTCCGGAAACCCTGGTAGTTGTGAAGGTGGCCCCCAGCTCTGACAGTCTTGAACCCTGTGGGCGCGGGGGTCACACAGCAGAACAACAGAGGGAAGCATCATCAGGCTTCGAATATGTTTGAACCAGAGATGGCAAATAGGCTGCAGCCAACTGAAAACACCAGAGATTCATGGTGGCCACCTGAGGGGTTGTGCTCTTAAAAAACAAAAATTAAAATTAAAAATTAAAAAATTAAAAAATGAAGGGGTCAAGAATCCATCAGGTCTGACTGAGACGTGTATCAGTGACTAACACCCCATATGGCAAAAGTACTCCGGTGCGCTTTGGGTACTCACAGCTTCAGCAGTATTCAAAGGCGTGTGCTTCCCTAAGACTAAGTCACAGGAATACCCCCCCCCCCCCGCAACACTGCCAGGAGAAACGTCTAACATGGATTTGGCTAGAAATACAGTTGTCTTTAACAAATTAACACTGAATACATCCTGACTTATTAGAGCCTGCGAGAATGACATTCTCAATGATAACAGTTATCACTACAATCTCCAAACATCTGCGATCCTGCAAGGAGGAACTGTGACAGCGCAGGCCACGTGTCCAGACTGCTTCCCAGACTGCCTGTTACAAAATAAAAGAAATGAAATCCCCCCAAAAATGTCTTCACTCACATTTAGCCAGTTGTTCCTTTGTGTGCATCTCTGTGCTAAAATGGCCATTCTTCCCCACAGCCTGAAGTCATACGCTAAAATCAATGAGACTCACATGAAGCCAGAAACGTGCAGATGCCAAGGAAACCAACACAAACGAAATGGGCTGGAGAGTGTGGCCAGGAGGATGGTACTTCCCAGGAAGCAATTACTTCATCTCTGCCCATGAAGCAGGCAGCTGTCACTGTCCCCCAGGCCCATGCCAGCCACTCGAAGTAGGTTCTAACCCAACTACCTCCAACAATCAACGTAAATACACCACACAATTGGCTTCTGAAAGGACACCTTGCAACCAACAAGAAACTGTAAGCACAACTTTGAAAAACTGTGCAACTAAAATCCTTGGGAAGGGATCAACACTGCCACATTTTGACTCAAATACTGTTTCGTGGTAGCACTGCAATAATTCACTGAAACAAAAGAATGAATGAGGAACATTATATAAATGAATATAAAAGAATGAATGAAGAATGAACATTATATAAATGAATGTTTATATAGGAATCAGAGGAAGCATGACTAATCATTTAAAGAAATAGGTCAAGAAACTGCTAGGTTCAGATGCTACCGTGAGACACTGTCAGGGCCTTAGGCAAATTCACTTCTCTTGGTCCTGTTTCTAGGTTCATCAAAAATCAGCTTTGGACTAGGGAATCTGTTGCTTTCCAATGCCTTCCTTCTGCGATTCCAGCCCAGATTTTAGGACTGCTCTCCCACTTGGTATATGAAAGCACTTTCTATGTGTAATAGCAAGAGTACATTTCTGTGTTGAATGCTGTTTGGGACCTACTCTATGAGGCAGAATATCATCATGTAATTTTAAGCATGACGACAAGGCGCACTCTAGATAAGAATAACACATAAGACGTGGCCATACACCTGCGCGTGCCTGGCAAGGAGATAGGGAAGTCTCATTTAATGAAGCCGGGGTACCTGTTGCACCTTAATATCCTCAGTCCACATCAAGTTCACAACGTCCTTCTGACATCCAACCACAGGTATCACATACTTTTCCACACTTTCCACCCAAGATTGAAATATGCAGAGCACCGTGATAAAGACGCCTCCATCCCCAGCATGTGGGCTCTCATTCTGTAGAATTACATACTTTCGGGGCAAAATGGTGACCAGGTTGTAGCGGCAAGCAAGACTGAGCTCCGTGGGGACAGCAGGCCCTGCAGCAGCCACCACTCCTGTCGCCACAGTCTGATGCAGCTGCAGAGAAGCTGTGGCTGAGGCCATTCACTTTGTGAGAGAACCGCACAGGAGGGAAAAGCTAGGGAAGGTAGGGAAGAGGGCAATGTCAGGCTTCTGAGCCCAAGCCAAGCCATCGCATCCCCTGTGACTTGCACGTATATGCCCAGATGGCCTGAAGTAACTGAAGAATCACACAAGAAGTGCAAATGCCCTGTCCCACCTTAACTGATGACATTCCACCACAAAAGAAGTGAAAATGGCCGGTTCTTGCCTTAAGTGATGACATTATCTTGTGAAATTCCTTTTCCTGGCTCATCCTGGCTCAAAAAGCTCCCACACTGAGCACCTTGTGACCCCCACTCCTGCCAACCAGAGAACAACCCCCCTTTGACTGTAATTTTCCTTTACCTACCCAAATCCTATAAAATGGCCCCACCCTTATCTCCCTTCACTGACTCTCTTTTAGCACTCAGCCCGCCTGCACCCAGGTGATTAAAATGCTTTATTGCTCACACAAAGCCTGTTTGGTGGTCTCTTCACACGGACGCACATGACAGGCAGGTGCAGAGCCAGGGAAGGCTCTGTGATGAGAACAGAAAGGAATGCGCCTCCCTGTACACACACTCGGATTTTATGACAATGTGGGTAGGGGGCTGAACTGGATGCCTGAGAACATTCCTCCAAGTTCCTTTGCTGATTTTCTAAATATTGGTGTAAAATCTGAACTCAGAAAGTTTTTTTAAATCGCTTCAATCAACATCTTTGTCTGGTGCTCAGCATCATGTCTACATGATCATCTAGAAAACCAACTTCAGTTCTAAGGCTCACGTCCTCCTACAAAGTGCCAGGGATTTTACAAGGGAATGCACTTCTCATTCGCATCAAGAACACACATAACTACCATTAAAGAAATGCTTAATTTGCTTACACAATTTTTTAAACACCCAGATTTGAAATACAATAGAGAAGACAACTTTTTGATAGCTCTGCTTTGCAACAGGGAACTGCAGGTAGAGAAAATAACCTGCCCTGATTTCTAACCAGCCAACCACCTGTCTTCCCTGGCTGCAGTAGGAGCAATCTTCCTGAGCTCAGGATGAAAAAGAACCCAGCTGGTTAAGGGACAGATAGTCATCAGTTCTCAGCAGGCCTCCCGGGTCCCAAATCCCCATGTAATACGTGGAAGTAAAAAGCTATCAATGACCAAGCATCTGAACGCTTATCTCACCTCCCCATCTGCTTCTCCTGCCATACAAATATAAAATTAATAAGCCTGGTATTAGAGAACAGAGTTGGTGCTGCATCTGTCTTCCTAAAATTACGGATAATTACCAGCCCACAATGGCTTCTAATCAGATTTGAGTGGTCCCTTAGACAGGAAGCTAAAGTGCCTCAGCCCTAAACTGAGAAGAAAACTGAAACTGGAAGGCTCTAGGTTTGATTTTTTCCCCCTTGTTCTAAAGTTGCTGTTCCCAAATCTCCATCTACTGTCTTGTTTATAAAATGTATGAGAAACAAGGAAATTTAAAGACACTATAGAAATGGCCACTTTTTCTAGGTACAAATTTTGTGAACATGATTTTCAGCTGCTGGGCTTTTTCTCCACAAACTGTGAGCCTGGGGTACATTTTCTCCCTCGTGGTTACACATTCAGAGTCAGGGAAAGTGGTTTTAGCAATAAAGAGGGGAGTGCAGTGAGAAGTGACCGGGCACTGAGAAGGGCAGACAGGGACTCTACCTCAGTGGCCTGCAGCATTCCTGGGCCTCGGCCTTTACTTTTCTATCTGTACAAGGGATCTAAAGGCCCGTGATTCTAGGCCACGACAGCTCTTCATACACACATACGCAAACATCACACGCCTATGTGAAAAGCTGTGACACTTGGCTGATTTCCTGAAGAAGTTGTCTTGTATCATTTCTACTCAAGTACTCCACATCCTTCCAGACAAGTATCAGAGGATGATGGGCTATCCCACAGCAATGTGTGTAACCTCTGCTGCTTACGATCCCCGTTCACATAGCATTTTCCAAAAGCATTTGGTGTGAAGTGACAGAAGAAAGAAGAAGAAGGTTCTTTCAGCTCATTCATTCATTCATTCATTCAACAAATATTGACTGACTATCTACGTGCCAGGCACTGGTGATATACCAGGGAACATATAGTTTTGTAGGTAGAGACAGACAACCAAAAAGCATGTTCAAGAGTGATCAATGCTGTAGAGGAAATACACTAGGAAGCAGGAAGAACAATACCCCAACCACCCTACACTGGGGTGACGCTAGCGTTACAAAACGGAAACAGCGGCCGGGGGCGGTGGCTCACACCTCTAATCTCAGCTGTTTGGGAGACTGAGGCAGGTGGATCACCTGAGTTCAGGAGTTCAAGATCAGCCTGACCAATACGGCGAAACTCTGTCTCTACTAAAAACATAAAGATTAGCTGGACGTGGTGGCACACACCTGTAATCCCAGTTACTCAGGAAGCTGAGGCACAAGAATCACTTGAACCTGGGAGGCAGAGGTTGGAGCGAGCCGAGGTCGCGCCACTGCACTCCAGCCTGGGTGACAGAGCAAGACTCTGTCTCAAAAAAAGTAAAAATAAAAATAAAATGTAAACAGAGAATAAGATACCAAAAGAAAGAACATGAACGATTAATTGTAACAAAAGCCTTTGTAAGCTGATACTTTCCTTCCTGGATCCTTGTCCCTTACAAATGGAAAAACACGGCGGGTAGGGGTAGCATCAAAATGATGGTGATGTTTTAAGATGGCTTTGGGTTTCAGATGTCTGACAGACATACTCATGTACTTCAACGAGAAAGCTCTAGCTCTATAAGCCATCTGGGCAATGGTTTAATGTCTTTTTTTTTTTTTTTTCCCCAATGGGTTTTTAAAATACAGGAAAACATGTGTGTTTATTTGGCTGCTCTGTGCCCGCACACGTGCAAACTGTGCTAACAGGTTTTTCCATTTTTTGCTGAATTTGCCAGCTTGCCATAAACAGGCTTCCATGTCTTAATTGTCTATAAATAGCACAAACACCCAAAAATGCAAATCAAGACAAGCTGTTCCTTCAACTGCTGCTGCCATGATGACAGCGAGCGACAACTGGCCAAATCAATACCTGGAGACTGAAGCTGTCCGGCAGACAGCACAGGGCCCACTGCTTTTCCCATAGCATTTAAAGAAACAAGCGGAAACGGCTCTCCACACAGGACAGACACGTCCTTTGTCCTTTGAATAAATGCTGCCAATGCCCAAAATACTTTCTCCATCACACTATCTATATAGAATTCAAGTTCCTTCCAATACCATAAGTAACGCCAGTGATAGACTATGTTTAGCCATCATGACCCATTAGCATTCCTTTTCCTCTAAAATGTTGAAATAATAACATTGAGTGAGCACTCACAAGGTGCCAGGCTCTGAGTTTGATCTCGCTGAGTTCTCATTGAAATCCGGTAAGATCAGTACCATATTCTCTCATTTTTCATAGATGAGGAAACTGAGGCATAGAAAGGCTAAGTAAGTTGTCCATGGTCACAGGTTATTTAGGAACTTTTCTCCAAACTTTCAAAAGTTAACTACTACCACTATTACAAATGAGTTTCTGTTTGTTTGTTTTGGTTTCTTTTTTTTGAGACAGGGTCTTGCTCTGACCACGCTGGAGTGCAGTGGCGTGATGATGTTTCACTGCAGCCTCTACTTCCCGGGCTCAAGTGATTCTCACACCTCAGCCTCTCCAGTAGCTGGGATTACAGGCATGAGCCACCACACCTGGCTAATTTTTTAATTTTTATTTTTTGTAGGGATGGGGTTTCACCATGTTGCCCAGACTGGCTCCGAACTCTGGGCTCAAGAGATCCTCCCAGGTCGGCCTCCCAAAGTGCTGGGATTACAGGTGTAAGCCACTGTGCACAGCCCTACAAATGTGACTTGTACAAAGTCAGAGCAGTGAGCAGGAAGAGAACAGAGACTTCGGCGAGTCTCCTGGCTGTTGCAACACCATATCCCTCCTCCATACCGTAATGTGTCTGCACCCACCAAGCTCCTAGACGTTGAAGGCAGGCCAGCTCAGAGACGAAACAGAGTCAAGAAAGAGAAGATGCAGACATGCGTCCTGATTTCAGCTCGAGCGTGCATCTCTCCCCTGCAGCTGCACAGGCAGAAACCAGGGGCCGTGAGTCTGAGGCAGTGTGTTTGGTTCCTGGCAGGTAATCTTTTGGGAGACCATCCCATACAATTAGTGTTACACTTCTCAAAAAGGAAGTGTGACTTTTATAGAAAAATCGATTCCATTTGGGAGAAAGGTCTAATAAAACCCCAAAGGGTAATACAACAACAAATTAAATTCATCTGTCCAAACTGAAATCCCAAAGCCCTCTGGGCACACGGCTGCTTTTCTGAGCTGAAATTCAGCTCCAGCTGAGAAACAGGTCAACTTTCCTAAAAAGATTTCTTTTTCACATACCTTCAATAAAAATTCCTTTCCCTCACTTGTCATTTTCCAGATTTAATGGCTCTGTTGGCCTTCCTCTTATTTAGACCATGAGCACTGACTTCATGTCTGCTATGGCCGGGACTCCAAGGGAGGCACCCTAGGGAACACAGATGACTGCAGCACAGCGACACCCTCAAGGAGCACACACGGGGAAGGCAAGATGATACCATCGCAGCCTTCACACACAAATGAACTTGGCATCCATACCCCGTCCCATTTCTAGAAAACAACGATGCTGAGTCAGTAACATTCACCGAACAGCCTGCAGTGTGGAGGCAGGCACGAGGGGGCTTCAAGCGGGGAAGAGCACCTTCAGAAGGGGGCATGCAAGCAACGTGGAGGCAGGAGACACCCCCACGAACAAGGGCCAGCCCGGGGGCCTGCAGAAATGCCCATGCATCTGGGAGGGAGAGAGGACAAGATACTTAAATGCTCCAAAATGAATAGAAGCCTCCCAAGAACCTCCCCCAAAATGGGGCAGGAATTTACAAAAGACCAAACCGAGCATGCGCAGTTACTTGTGCAGGGTGCCACCAGAGCGAGCTATCCAGGAAGAAACAGGGTCACTAGAAGCCTGAGCTTCTACTCCCAGCTCTGCAACTCATTCACCCTATGACCTTGGTGAAGGCTCTTAGCTTCTGTGAGCCACAAGAGAATCACGGGAAAACAGAAGATATGAAAACTGCTCTGCCTTTTTCACAGAACTGCTGAGGGAATAAAATCAGATAATGGATTTTTAAATTCTCTGTGAATTACAAAGCAAAATACAAACGCAAGACATCATTCTTACCATTAACAACAGCACTGTCAAATTAAGAGCAGAGTTAAGACCACAGCATTTTCCAACCCCCCGACTCCTGAGAGAAATAGTGAGTCCAGCCGATGTATTTGGGCAACCCCAGTATCTAGGCTTTGAGAACTTCAAACAGCTCATGAACTCTGACAGTATCACTCCAGCCCAGTGCTCACTAAGTTCTCCAAGACAGCCAACTGACAGAAAATACTACAGCTTTTTCAGCTGGGCTTGAAGTCCTCCAAGCTCACAGCACAGCTCAAAAATGAAGAAGAGGTTTTCTGCCACTAGACTCAAAAGCTGGCTTTTGTAGATTCCCATAGAAAGAACATTCAAGGCCAGGTGTGGCGGCTTATGCCTGTAATCCCAGCAATTTGGGAAGCCGAGGCAGGAGGATCACCTGAGCTCAGAAGTTCAAGAACAGCCCTGGCCAATATGGCGAAGCCCCATCTGTCCTAAAAATACAAAAATTAGCCGGGCATGCTGGCAGGCACCTGTAATCCCAGCTACTTCGGAGGCTGAGGCAGGAAAATAGCTTGAACTCAGGAGGCTGAGGTTGCAGTGAGCTGAGATCATGCCACTGCACTCCATCTCAAAGAAAAAAAAAAAAAAGAAAGAGCATTCTTTTTTGCTGATGTTAAATTTCCTGTGCTAAACACAGAGAAATCATGCAACACTGAAATCCTGAAAAACATATCATAAAAAGCATTTAGTGACTGAAAAGGCATTCAGTATAACCTGTAACAGTGAGTTCCCCTCCTCTTTCCAGCCAGCTCCACTAACGCTGTGACCCTTAACAATGCTTTCCCTAACACAGAGGAAAATTAATAGGACCGCTTACCCCTCTCAGCTGACAGCTAAACCAGTGCTTCTCCCTGGGCTCACTAAAAATGACCTTTACCCAAAACCAGGCTGCAACGACCCTGTAGATGTTGACTAACAATTTCAAAATTCCCATATTCTTTGTCCACTCCTAAGGAAGATGAACTAAAGCCAGGTGTCTCCAAGTCAGTACTAACAGAGGCCTTAAACATCAGATGGCCCATCCCCTTCTTTGACAACCGGGGGATCTAAAGCTGAGCTTATGGAAGAAAACAGCCTGTTTAGTAACAAAGCGAAAACCAAAGCCTAGTCACCTAACCTCTGGTCCAGAACTCCTGTGACAATCCAGCACCCATATAGGATGAGTCTCCCTAACCAGAAACTCTGAAATCCACAACTTTTTCAGTGCCGATGTGATGCTCAACGAAATGTTCATTGGAGCAGCTCAGACTCTGGATTTTTGAATTCAGGATGCTCAACCAGCAAGGATAATACAAATATTCAAAAATCCAAAAATGTAAAAAAATCTGAGACACTTCTGGTTCCAAGCAGTTTGGATGAGGGATATTCAACCCGCATTTTTTTTTTTTCCCTCTAATGAAGAAAATTAAAAACGAGGCCCGAGCAAAGTCATTCAATCCATACTAAAGTCATTCAATAGTTTAATTAGTACCCATTTAAAGTTAAGTGCTACCCACAGATATTTAAAAGGATGAAAACATACATGCCTACAATCCCAGAACTTTGGAAGGCCGAGGCGGGAGGATCACCTGATGTCAGGAGTTCAAGACCAGCCCGGCCAGCATGGTGAAACTCCATCTCTACTAAAAATGCAAAAATTAGCCAGGCGTGGTGGCACACACCTGTTATCCCAGCTACTCGGAAGGCTGAGGCACGAGAATCACTTGAACCTGGGGGGAGCACGTTGCAGTGAGCTGAGATCACACCACTGTACTCCAGCCTGGACCACAGAGCAAGACTCTGTCTCAAAAAAAAAAAAGTAAAAAGAAAATTAATTTAAATTGTGTTTTCACATGGAGCCCATGTTCCCAGAACACAAGCCCTGCTCTATGCTCCAAGGGCACACAGGATGCCCCTTTATCTTAATACTCACCATATTCCATGGCAGGCATTGGCATGTGTCTGTCCATCACACTAGACTTCCTGTGCATGAGGCAGGGATCATATATTATTACCTTTCTGTCCCCAATGTCTGGCCTAGAAGACACTCAGTAAATGATTCCTGAACTAAGTCAGATACTAAGACATTTTAAACTTGTATTAACAAAATTGATTCAATAAGTCTGCCAATGCAGCGTTCATACCACACAGCTTAAATCTCAACCTGCGGATTTATCTTGTGTTCTGCTAGATTATCACCTATTAACATTCAGGAGGCACCTAGTATGTGCTGGGCATTACTAATTGCTGGGGACCTAGCAGTGGCAAAACAACATTCCTTGTTCAAAGAGAAGTTCTAGTACAAAGAGGAATAGAAGGAACAGGCTAGATTGATGAGAGAGCTAAGAAAAGGACAGGGTGCCATGGGAAGCACCTGGTCTTCTCTGGATGGTACACAGTTAACGAAGTCTGAGTGCTTCGTACAGCATAAGATCATCTCCTCCAAAGAAGCTAATGAAGCTTTGATTCCCCAGTACCAGAAGACACCAGAAAGGTGCCCACAGCCACATGCTTAGTGTACGAAGTGAAACCAACTAAACAAACAAAGCTCCAACTTCCAGAGGCAACGGTCCAATTATGAAATCCTCTGGCTATGCTCAATTGAAATTCAAGGTATTCAAGAGGCCAATATTTAAGTGATAAATTAACCCAACCACTTAAAACTAAAGTAGTCTTTGGTTCAAGGGGTAAGGGTATACTACATTTTACAAATTTATTAGCTCTTAATATTTACATTTAAATATGATGATGGTGTAATAATAACTTTACTGAGTAGTTACTATGTGTTAGGCACCAAACTAAGCACTTTACACACACATTTGCACGATCCTGTGAGATGATAATGACCCCTTGTCATCCCATTTCATAGATGAAAGTTAGGTTAATATAAGCTTAAAAACTTGCCCAAATGACACAGCTAGTTAGCAAAACCCAGGCAGCCTGACTCCATAGGCCTTGTTTAAAGAAGTAATATTTATAAACTGTCCAGCGCAGCAGTGGTACAAACAAGAGTTCAATAAACGCCTAAAGGGTACTTCACACCCAAAATCGTTTCCCGCCAATCAAACTACACTTACTCTGGTTCTGCACAACCAACTGTCAAATTATTGTTCCATGAAGAAAAGGTGGAATGGGTAGAGATCAGAATAGAGTGAATAACTGGTAAATATACTTCATGACAGGTAGTAACAGGATGTGGCATTTAGGCTATTTCCACATTTGTTTGCATAACACTTTTTCACAGTTCTAAAGCACAAGAACCATTCTAAGCTAGTGAAGACATAAAGCATGTCTATGATCCAGGACTCCAATTCACTGTGGATCGGTGGATCGCAACCTTTACGGTATATCAGAACCACCTGGGGGTTTTTAACAGCACTATAGCTGCGCAGGCTCCATTCCTGCAGATTCTATTTCAACTGGTCTGGAGTAAGCACGCGAGCTTTTTTCACAGTCCCCTAGATGCAGCTAGGTTTGCAAACCACTGTCCAAGTTGCTCTCACACTTCTGCTCAGTTCAACACGCACTCACTGAGATTCTAAGCACTATGAATTGGGCTAAGTTAACAAGTCAGGCTCCATTCCCTAATAATATTGGCAAAGAAATCAATATCAAAGATTTATTCCAGTCCAAACCAAATAAATTGCCGGGTGAAAAAAATGCCCTGGCATAGTTTGCCACACAAAACAACTTCCTGTATCTTCCCAGTCAGTAGCCTAGAGACTGACTTTGAGCCATGAGAATTCAGAATCAGGGGAAAATGCCAGTCTGAGGCATCTGCCACACTCCTAGCACACCCCCAAAAGCGCCCAGCTACATTTCACATCCACTGTCCTAACAGGGGTCGAAATAGGGAAGAGCAGTGCAATACAGAAAACAGAGCCTGCTGGGTGCCAAAAGACTGGGAAATAGCAGTCCTAGCCCTGCTACCAATCGCTCTGGTCACTTCTCTCTGGTCCTGGTGTGGCCAACAGTTACACGAGAGGGTGAGGCATAAAAACACAGATGTCAGGCAAGCTCCAGCATCCAAAATACATAGAAATTAAAAAACATTAAGGTGATATCAAGGAATGTATGCCATCAACCAGAAAAGTAACTGAAATATTCCTTTTCCCATTCTTAAGAAATCAAAAGTGGAAGCAGAAAATTGAGCAATCAGCCTACCAAGTTGACTGGGGCAACAGAATACACTCACGGATTCTGTTCACAACATCGGGGGTGACAGACCAAAAGGAGAACGGCAGAGCGTCCCTCTCTCCTCTGTCCACCCATGCCAGCAGCACGTGAGTCCGTCCACACGCAGCGCCCAGTCTCCTGTTCCACTGACGCCAGCGTCCACTCTCCGCAAGCCTACTAAGTGCCACATGTGCTATGATGCTCCCTCATCTCATCACCATAGACATCCCTGCTGGAGGTGAGTATGTGACAGATGAAAATCACAGAGGCCTAGGGAGGTTGAGAACTGCATTCCCACTGCGATGAGGGCGTGCTTGAGAGGGACCCCACGGCTGGGCTCTCCATGCCGCTCTCCTCAGTAATCACTCCCAGACCAGAGCAGCGAGGGGGAATTTTCTTCCTCTCACTATTTTCAGCCCCTTGGCTGACACAGCATTCCCCAGAAATCTATTGAGTTCTGGCAGCTCTGAGGCCACAAAGCCATAAACGCAAGGGACACACAGCCCATCTGTCTCTAACGGGTCTTTTACTTGTCATGCTGGTCATTTCTAAGAGAAGATGGGTTAAGAAAGACTTGGCAAGTTACCACGAAATGAATCCTCCACTCCTCCCTGGGGGAAGGCTGACTAGCCAGCAGTCAGGCCGGCTTTCTTCCCCCACTCCCTGCATTCCTGTCCCTAAGGAGCCACAGACAATCCCACCAAATATAGGCAGGGGACAGCCGCCTCCTTCCTACAGCTGGAGGGGGGAAGGGTCCTCTCGGGCCTTTCTAACTGCATGAAAACCAAACTGGGAGTTGTACTGACTCGGGCCTCACCCATGTTGCAGGCATGTACAACACAGGTGCCCAGTGGTATCATCAGGCAGAACTACGAATGTGCTTTCCATCGTTTTCATACAATGATTCCAGAACCACTATCCACACAGCTCCACTTCTCACACATACGACGTGCTTCACGGATTGCACAGCATGTTCACCATGCCCCTCATCCGCTCCTCCCAGCAGCCTTGTGTGATCCCTTCAGTATGCTTCCTCATCTCCATTTCTTAAGAAATGGAGTTTCTGAGGTTATGAAACCAAAACTTTCCCAAGAACATCCAGCTAGTGTTAGAACCAGGATATGAGGGCTTCTGATTCTAGAACCAGTATTTGTGCCACTGTTCCACATGGGCCCCTCCAGGGATTTCTGCCTGATCTTAAAATGCAGACAGCAAATCTGTCTCTCTACAGTCCTGGGGTTCCCTATAGACAAGAAGTCACACTTCTAACAGAAAGCTTATACTTATTTGGAAGGCTACCTGGGATATTTCTTTTAAGTTAGTTTGTTCATGTTTTGGAAAGATTGTTCCAATGGCAATGCGGGGCATGAAGTGTGGAAAGGATTCCATGATGAGGCAGAGAAACAATTCGGTGGCTCTTACAACAGTTCAAATGAGGCATGAGGTGCAACTAGAAAGGACAGAGGGAAAATGCATTGGAAAGAAATGCAAAATGAAATCCACTCAGACCCAGGATGGAAAAAAGGGGATTAAGCATGATGGTGGTTTCTAGTTTGAAAGACTGATGAACACGGATGTCATTAACTACTGCAGAGTGGTATCTGGAGCCTGGGTGCACCAGTTTGTTTAACCATTCACCTGCTGAGCAGTCTCCGGGCTGTTTCGTTTCTAGCCTTCATAAAGAATGCTGCTATGAACAGATACATAAAGGCTTTTGTGTGAACATAAGTCTTCATTTCTCTGGGATAACTGCCCATGAATGTGAGTTTTGCATCCTATGGCAATTGTACATTTAGTTTTTTAAGAAACTGTCAAGCTGTTTTCCAGAATGGCTGTGCCATCTTCCATTCCCACCAGCCAGGTGTGAGTGATCCCGTTTCCCCGCATCCTCACCAGCATTGGCCTTGTTACTACTTTTTATTTTAGGCATTCTGATAGGTGTATAGTTACGTGGCTTTAGTGTGCCTTTTTCTGATGGCTCATGATGTTGAACAAATTTTCATGTGCTTATATGTTATCTGAAATATCTCTTCAGGTCTTTTATTCATTTTCAAAGTAGATGGTTTGGTTTCACTGTTGAATTTTGATAGTTTTTTATATATTATAGATATGAGTCCTTTATCAGACATGTGGTTTGCAAATAGTTTCTCCTAGTCTCTATCTCCCCTTTTCATCTTTATTTTGCATTTTACATTTTAGTCCATAATCCATTGTGAGTTAATTTTTGTGCGAGGTATGAGGTTTAGATCAGAGTTCAGGTTTTTTTCCTATGAATAATCAGGTAGCCGTAACTTTTTTAAGAGACAAGGTCTCACTCTGTCACCCAGGCTGGAATGCAATGACAAGATCAGAGCTCACTGCAGCTTCGACTCCTGGGCTCAAGTTATCCTCCTGCCTCAGCCTCCTGGAGTAGCTGGGACCACAGGCAGGTGCCACCATGACCAGTTAATTTTTTTAGTTTTTGTAGAGACGGGGTCTTGAGCCATGTTACCCAGGCTGGTGTGGAACTCCTAGGCTAAAGTCATCATCCCACTTATATGGGGCCAGGCAGTGGCACATGACTGTAATCACAACACGTTGGGAGGATGAAGCAGGAGAATCACTTGAACCCAGGAATTCCAGACCAGCCTGAGCAACAGAGGGAGGCCCTGTCTCTGCAAAAAATTTTAAACATTAGCTGGGCATGGTGTTGTACACCTGCAGTCCCAGCTACTTGGGAGGCTGAGGTGGGAGGATCTCTCCAGCCTATGAGGCTGAGGCTGCAGTGAGCCATGATCGCACCACTACACTCCAGCCTGGGAGAAAGTGAGATGCTGTCTCCAAAAAAAAAAAAAAAAAGCTAGAGCATCACCCATATTAAAGACAGGTATTGTTTTCTTGAAAATTTAATTACAGTTATATAATGGACATGTAAAATGTCCAGTTTGAAAGCTTGAAAAATATATAACTAAGTACTCTTACCTTAAAATTCTGATTCCTACCTAAGGTAACGCATACTGTTTACATAAGTATCACAATGCCTGGACAACAACTAAAAATGTGTATGAGGGAGAAAAATGAGCATGTATGCCTATTAATTGAGGTATATTTCCCCCTTATTACATAAAAAAGTCATCACAGCAAACCCCTGTGACTGTATCTAAAGCAAGCCTACAGTTTTACTTCTCTGTATTATAAAATGCAAGGCTAAAATTCAAATACTAAACATTTTCTGAAGCCAAGGGTAGTTTACTTAAAATAAATGTCTAGGGTCTATATCAAAAATATGAAAAAGCTAGCTACTTCATAGCCATTCCAATCTAAGTTCAGCTTTTTCTTTTTTAATTGACACATAATTTTGTGCCGTACATATGTATAGAGTACACATAGTGATGTTATAATACATGTAAGGTATGTGATCAGTGTACTTAGCATATCCACCATCTCAAACATTTATCATTTCTTTGTGTTGGTAACGTTCAATACCCTTCCTCCAATTATCTGGAACTATATATATATATATATATATATATATATATATATATATAGATATATAGATATATAGATATATAGATATATATATATTTTTTCTTTTGAGACAAAGTCTTGCTCTGTTGCCCAGGCTGGAGTGCAGTGGTGTGATCTCAGCTCACTGCAACATCTGCTTCCTAGGTTCAAGCTATTCTCCTGCCTCGGCCTCCCTGAGCTGGGGTTACAGGCACCCACCACTATGCCCGGATAATTTTTGTATTTTTAGTAGACATGGGGTTTTACCACGTTGGCCAGGCTGGTCTCAAACTCCTGACCTCAGGTGATCCACCAATCTCAGCCTCCCAAAGTGCTAGGATTACAGGCATGAGCCACTGCGCCCAGCCTGAAACTATATATTCTTGTTAACTATAGTCATCCTATGTTATAGAACACTAGAACTTATTCCTATCCAGCTATAATTTTGTATCCTTTAACAAATTTCTCCCTATCTCCCTCTTCCCCCACCCTTCTCACCCTCTAGGATCCTCTGTCTACTTTCAACTTTCATGAGATCCACTCTCTTTTGCCTTCCACAAAGGAGAACATGTGCTGTGTAACTTTCTGTCCCTGGCTTATTTCATAATATCTTCCAGTTCCATACACGTTGCTGAGAATAACAGGACTTCATCCTGTGTTATGGCTGAATAGTACTCCACTGTGTATAAAGACCACATTTTCTCTATCCATCATCTGCTGTTGGACACCGAGGCTGATTCCATATCTTGGCTATGGTGAACAGTGCTGCAGGAAACACAGAGGTGCAGATGCCCCTTCGACAATGATTTCCTTTTCTTTGGGTATCTACACTGTTGTGGGACTGCTGGATCACACTATAATTTCATTTGCAGTTTTCTGAGAAACCTCCATACTCTTTGCCATAGTGGGTGCCCTAGCTTACTCACTCTTATTCTTTTTTCTCTATGAGACAGAGTCTCACTGTTGCCCAGGCTGGAGTACAGGGGTGCAATCTTGGCTTGCTTACTGTAGCATCTGCCTCCCGGGTTCTAGTGGTTCTCATGCCTTGGCCTCCCGAGTAGCTGGGATTATGGGCGCCCGCCACTGCACCTGGCAAATTTTTGTATTTTTTAGTAGAGATGGGGTTTCACCACGTTGGCCAGGCTGGTCTTGAACTCCTGGCCTTAAGTGACCCGCCCACCTCAGCTGCCCAACTGTGCTGGGATGTCAGCGTGCGCCCCACGCCCAGCCAGCTGCTCTAGTTTACACCCCCCTACAGTGTGTAAGAGCTCCCTTTTCTCCATATCCTCGCCAGCACTTGTTATTTTCTGTCTTTTCGATAATACCCATCCTAACAGATGAGATGATGCCTCACTGCGGTTTTGATTTGCATTTCTCTGATTATAAGCGATACTGAGCATTTTTTTCACATATTTTTTGGCCATTTGTATGTCTTCCTTCAGGAAATGTCTGTTCTGTTGGGTGTGGTGACACAAACCTATAAGCCCAGCACTCAGAATGCTAAGGCAGGACGACAGCTTGAGCCTAGACCGGCCTAGGCAGCATAGCAAAACCCTAGCTCAAAAAAGAAAAAAAAAAAAAGAAAGAAAGAAAGAAATATCTGTGTCTGTTCAGCTTTTTGACCTCCAAAAATTAAGAGTCCATTTTGGAATCGGACGACCTGCCTGATTCAGAGACAATCTGTGTTTGATTCTACTCTGCTACTTCCTATGTGACTTTGGGAAGTTCCCTTAGCCACTTTGAGCTCAACTTCCTCAACATTAACCAGGAATAAGTACCACCCGCCTCTGCTGGTTAACGCTGAGGACTGAAAGGAGAACCTCCACAACGCCACTTGACAATGCCACCTTGAGGTAGCCCCTCAATGCGGGGCTGGTAGGATCATCTGAAGCCAAATACAACTTTCCTTTCCACTGTCCCAGGCTCACTCTGCATGCGATTAGCAAGGAATAGCGAATAAAGGAAACCAAAATAATTGCTTAATTTTTAAAAAGTCGGGGTGGTGGCAAAATAGGAGGGAGAGGAGGGGAAGGAAAAGCAGCCGGTCACCAGTTCTACTCCAGGGCTCATCCCCAGCCTCCTCACTCAGGAAATCACCATTCCCCTCCTCCTGGGGAGGGGTACTTTCTCCGCTGGCTTCACCTACAGGGAAGGCACTGCCACAGGTGTTCAGAAACCAGGAGCACCTTGAAATGGGCAATGTGCTTTGGGTAGGAGACCTACAATTTCCCCAAAGAAACCACGGCACAAAAGTGACCCACATAGGAGGGACCAACTGCTGTAAACACTTGGTGGCAAAAACTGATGTCATACCTTCTGTACAGGAGACACACACCCAGATAAAACTTGCCAAAATAGCAGAGAAAAAAATACAGCAGACATCCAGTGCCATTCTGTCACAGAAATATTTATATCCCAAAGCCAGGGACCTCTCTGGAACACTGTCTTTATTTCCACGTTTCATGGAAGATGTTTGAGTGCACTCACGTGTGTCTCAACAAACTTCCAGTCCCTGCTCTAAACCCTGTGGCTCCTCAGCAAAACCCAAAAACAAGTATCAGTTTTCCTTCCAAATGGGAAATTTCCTGACCTAGCGAAACCAGCATCAAATCCACTTATTATGAGATAGCTGATTACAGGCGAAGCCCTCTGGTCCAGGATGACTCCCCTCCTGCAGGAGCGGGAAGGATGGGCAGAGCAGTGGCCTGCCAGACCACATCTCCAGGCAGTTTGAAACCATGGCTGCTCAGGTGAGCCGTGATAAAAATCAAAACCAAGTATCTCTGAAAAGTGTACATGGCAAGACCCAGACCTCGGACCAGACTCAGCCGAAATGGATGTTGCAAGGTTTGTTCAGAGACATCCGCTCCATGCCCCCTCTCCCCGGGACCTCCCTCCTTGCACTAGGGTTCCAGGGCCAATGGACCGCTCCCTTACCTCTAGCCCAGTGCATTTTCAGGACCAGCTCCCAGACTGTACCAGACCCTGAAATGTATTCGCTGAATGCACTCTTTCTTGAAATGATCATAAATCATCTGACTATAACAACAATTGTTTTAAAAGTGTTCTCTCTCTGTCTCTCAGGAATCATGCCTTGAGTTTGAGCAAGCAGCTTTGCTTCTCTCTACTGCAATTCTATCACTTGCACAATGTTAACAATTACTGTGTTCACCCATAGCATTGTTGTAAAAAGCCTTAAGACCCACTTCATGTAGCCTGCCTGGAGCACAGACCCTGTCACATGGTAAATGCCCATTGAAGGTGAGTTATCTGTAGCTATTATTACCTGCCACTCCAGCGAACAAAAGGAGTCGATCAGGTCTCATCGTATCACCATGAAAGGATGTCCAGGTAGACTGCGGAGTGGGAGTAGGGGAACTCAATGTTTACCAGGTACTATTTTGTTTTTTAGAATGTGTACATGTATATTTGTAGGTACACTGGAAAAGATCTGGAAGGAAATACACCCAGTGTTAATAGTGACTCCCCAAAGACACATTCATCCAAACACACAGGAGAAAAACATTCACTATCTTTCTGTCTTCCAAATCATTTGAACTATTTCCAATAAGCATCTATGGCTTTTGTAAAGTTTTTGAAAGGAATTTATTGCATTTTTTTCTGGAGAAACAAGCAGGAGCACGAAAAAGGTGGAAACAGAAGGTAAAATGGAATGGGACTCAATGGAATTGAGTCCCAGCCAGGCTCAGCAGGCTCATGAACCACGCACCTCTCACTACAACTCAACATCAGCTCTCTCTTCTCTTGGTCCAATGGCCCAAGACTTAGAGATAAAATGTTTATTGTGATCACATCAATCACACCAAGGAGCTTGGAACCACCCTTTCAAACTCCTCTCCTTGTGTGTACCTGCCCAGGGCTGTTAGCTTTCCTCCTGTGTTTTTGGCTGGTCTGTAATCCCCTAGTGGTGGAAATGCACCCTGACACTTAGCCATCATCCCCGCAACACTTGGCATCGCATAGAGACCAGGGCAGTGATGCCCACTCGGACTGTGATTCTACTTATAAAGCAAAGGACCAGGGGCCAGATGCGACTTGTCTTTGGTAACTCACCAGCTGTTGCTTGAACCAGAACAAAGCCAGGTCTCCTGATGCCCAGAAAAGAGCTAGTGCCTGTCCCGCTAGAAACGTGGTGAAAATGTTTTGCTTGCTGTAAAAAGATGCACTACTGGAGAATATGGGTGCAACTTCTCATGGAGCCACTCAGCCCAGATCACCAGGAAACAGGGCTGCTGGATGAGACACTAAGCCCGTCCACTGGAAAGGAAATCTGGCTGGGCAGTAGAAGGAAATTCACACAGGTTAGCCCGGCCCAACGGCAGCAACAACATGAACAAAACAAAAAATACCTGACTGGAAAGCCATAGCCTGGCTAGCAAATTCAAAACAGAGCCACAATCCTAGCAGCACATATCACTGCAACACAGAGCTTCAGTCAGTGTGCGCACACTATAAGTAGAAAGGTAAAATGTCCATGTTTTTGGAACTAAGGGATATTTTTATGTGTGTGTGTGATGTCAGAAGAAACTGTTGGCAAGTAAATAGAAATAGGCGCCCTTACACATTGACACTGAGATAACGGTATGGCCCTAACAGAAGGGAATCGAGCAACACCCATCAACATTTTAAATGTGCAGAACCCTGGATCCCACAATTCCATTTCTAGCAATGCATCCTATGAACATATTCACACAAATATGCAAGAATTATGTACAACTCAACATTGATTAATCCAAACGGTTGGGAATAACCTAAATATTTACCAGTGGGGAACTGGTGGAGAACACTGTTTATCTTATGCCAACATCTGTGTTTTAAAAAGAAGATACATAGGCAGGGTGCAGTCACTCACACATGTAATCCCAGCACCTTGAGAGGCTGAGGCAGGTGGATCAAGAGGCCAAGATATCCACACCATTCTGGCCAACACGGTGAAACCCCGTCTCTACTAAAAATACAAAAATAATCTGGGCACGGTGGCACGCGCCTGTAGTCCCAGCTACTCAGGAGGTTGAGGCAGGAGAATCGCTTGAACCCAGGAGGTGGAGGTTGCAGGGAGCTGACATCACGCCAGTCTGGTGACAGAGCAAGACTCCATCTTGGAAAAACAAACAAGCAAACAAACAAACAAAACTGGCAACAGTGGTCACAGGGCAGTGATGGGAGTAGGACTGCCTTTCACTCTCCAGGACCTTTTGAATGTCGCTCATATTACATACTCAAAATATATGACTACAGTAAATATTTTCAGAGTAACTATGAAAAACTGGGGAAATAATAATATCTAACACACAGGACTGCTGCATAATTAAAGGATGAAAAACATTAATCACTATCAGAGTTCAAAGGAAGAAAGATTAATTCTAGCTTGGATGTCAGAGCAGGGATCATGTAAAGAAGTGAGTATTTCAAGTCTTGAAGGATGGAGAAGATTTAAAGAGGCAGAAGTGTGGAGATGATGTCCCAGATGGAGATAAGAACATAGGCGAAGACGATGTCCCAGGTGGAGATAAGAACGTAGGCAAAGACAATGTCCCAGAGAGAAATAAGAACACAGGTGAAGACGATGTCCCAGATGGAGATAAGAACATAGGCAAAGAAAATGAAGAAATGAGAAGGTATAAATTCAAATGCAGCTCTCAGGCTGGGCTTCAGACCAGGGCTTAGGCAACAAGCTGGAGTGCAAGGCTGATGGCGGGAACGGAAACACTGAAACCCAACTTGCATATCACGCCCAGATCATGAGCATTGAATGCCAAGCCAGGGAACCCGTCCTTGATCTTAACAACAAAAAAATCACTGGGGTGGGTATGGAGGCTCATGCCTGTAATCCAGTGCTTTGAGAGGCTGAGGTGAGAGGACTGCTTGAGGCCAGGAGTTTGAAACCACTCTGGACAACACAGCAAGACTCTGTCCTTACAAAAAATTTAAAATTTAGCTAGGCAGGATAGCACACCTGTAATCCCAGCTACTCAGGAGGCTGAGGCCGGAGGATCACTTGAGCCCAGGAATTTAGGGTTACCGTGAGCTGTGATTCTGTTGCTGCATTCCAGCCTGAGCAACAGAGCAAGGGCATGTCTGAAAAAAAAAAAAAAAAACGAAATAAAATCACTAAAAGTTTGTATAGACATAAAGTATAAAATCATACCATATATGATTTAATCCAGATATATAATATAAATTAGAGGGGGAAAAGAGAAATTAGGAAGCTATTATAAGAAGACAAGACTCATCTAAGACATGAGCAAAGGCCCTGGGCTCACAGTGCTATCTTTATATAAAGGAATAAACTACCACATTTATTTTCATGGCATCACCAACTTAGATACAGGCTACAGTATTCTGGAACCATCTCTGTATCAGTCAAATCAGATGGCCATAATACTATAGGCAAATACCATAAAAAACACCATAAAAATACTATAGGCAAATACCATTTAAAAAAATGTAAAAACTGTGTGGTTTAAACATTAGTTTATTTCTCACAGCTCCGGAGGCTGGAAGTCCAAGATCAAGGTGTCAGCCAACTCAGTTCTGGGACAGGGACCTCTTCCTGGCTTGCAGATAGCCACCTTTCTTCTTGTTTCCTCACACCAGGGCATTGGGAGCTCTCTGCTTTCTTTTTCTTTTTTTTTTTTTTTTGAGACAGAGTCTCATTCTGTCACCAGGCTGGAGTGCAGTGACACAATCTCAGCTCACTGCAACCTCCGACTCCCTGGTTCAAGCAACTCTCCTGACTCAGCCTCCCGAGTAGCTGGGATTACAGGCACGTGCCACCACACCCAACTAATTTTTGTATTTTTAGTAGAAATGGTTTCAGGATGGTCTCAATCTCCTGACGTCCTGATCTGCCCACCTCGGCCTCCCAAAGTGCTGGGATTACAGGTGTGAGCCACCACATCCAGCCTGGTTTCTCTTCTTCTAAGAGCACTAATCCTGTCAGACCAGGGCCCACGCTCATGACTTCATCTAACCCTAATCACCTCTCAAAGGTCCTATCTCCTAATACCATCACACTGGCAGTTAGGGCTCCAGTACAAGAATCTGGAGGAGACATATACATTCAGTTTATAACAATGTCTTTTCAATCCTGTTGAAAAAAGCAACCAAATGAGTAGGCGAAGAAGTACCTTATATGTAAACAAGTCAGGACTTTTCATATTTCTGCTAATACATTAAGGTCAATTTAAAATGTCTGATAACAAGAGTCAGAAGCAGAGATACATGAAAGTTAGTTACTCTGCAATTTAGGCCCACAATGAGTTGTCTTCCAATGACATTGTGGCACAAAGAACACTGCTTTCTATTCCTGGTTTTGCCACCAAAGAAGCTGGAACATTTCCCTGTATTTCCGTTTATCTTGAAAATCACTGGGCTGACCTAGCAGACCTCCAAGGTTCCTTCCATTCACAAATTCCACAAATAACTTCCTACCAACAGAGGCTACACAAATAAACTACACTGATGAAGGGGAAAGCTAACACTAGCAAACAATGAGATGCACACAAGACAAGACGTATAGAGAAGTGGATCAACCACAAACTGGTGGACGATGAGCCGGTGGGGGATAAAAACACATTCCCTAACGATGGACAGACAGGCAATGGCGCCGAGGTAGTATTGTTGAAGATTTCCTATTTTACAGCTTCAAGATAAATGGCCCAATTGTTTATATTCATTCTGATTAAATGTGAACGTGAAAACTTCCTCCAGGGGACACAGACATCTAAAAACTTCTCAATGTATCCAATTTGTCATTTGATATTTTTACTGACAAGAAAAATGAGGGACTGAATACACAAACAGACCATGCCTGATCATATGTATAAAGACAGAACTCAGACCACAACCTGTAGCTGCCCACCCGGGAAACCAATCCCCTATCTACAGTCAACAGCCAGGAGGCCAACCAGGCTAGCACATCAGACAGGAAGCCAGACTGCTCTCTCTCAACAACCCAGAAACTAAACCACGACTCTGTCCCACGTGGCCAGGATTTGACTCAAAACTGACAGCCACCCTAATTTTGGCCCCTATTTCTGGTTAGGATAATTCAGAGAAAGCCAAATTCGCCCCTAACCAATCACATAGGACACCCCACTTCTGCACAGCCGCCTCCAGCCCCCACAACAGCCTCCACTGGGAGCCATTCTTTTCCATCCTGAAGCTTCCCCACTCCTCATCCGCCACTCACTGGCATGTCAGTCTCTGCCACACGCAAGTGACGGTGCCGACTCCCTTGCCACAGCAGCTCTGAGAAAGTTGCCTCTGCCTGTCTCATGTGGGTGGCTGGGTGGCCTTCGTTCATCTCCCCCAAAGAATAAGTCTTAAATGAGGGGCTTCTCTCTATATGGCCAAGCTATACAATTCAGAAGCCCAGCATGGCGATTCCAAGCCTGGAAAGACCATACACACCTCAGGTCCTCTTTCCACAAAACACAGCTTCCTTGAGTTCCTCAGTCACTCCCCACCAACCAGGGAAGGAACCACATGTTATGGAAAGATCAAGGGCCTTGAAGTCAAACTTCTGAGTTCATCAAGTACTTCATCTTTCCACTTAACAAATTACATGGCCTTGGCCAGGCGTAGTGGCTCACACCTGTCATCCCAGCACCTTGGGAGGCCAAGTTGGGCGGATCATCCAAGGTTGGGAGTTCAAGACCCTCCTAACCAACATGGAAAAACCCCATCCCTACTAAAAATATGAAATCAGCCTGGTGTGGTGGCGCTTGCCTGTCATCTCAGCTACTTGGGAGGCTGAGGCAGGAGAATCACTTGAACCTGGGAAGCAGAGGTTATGGTGAGCCGAGATCACGCCATTGCACCCCAGCCTGGACAAGAAGAGCAAAACTCTGTCTCAAAAAAAAAAAAAAAAAAAAAAAAAACACAAAAACACGAACAACAACAACAACAAAAACACAAATGACATGACCTTGAACAATTTCCTTAACTTGTCTAAGCCTCTATCTTCATCTTCAATAAAATAATTTTACCTCCAAGATTGCATTAAATGGAATCCCACATGCAAAACAGCTGACAAATATTAGGGGCCCAACAGCTGTGTGCTCCTACTGCCACCCCACTTTACCCCAAGGGAGAAGCGCAAGATGTCCAGAAAAAGCCTGTTGATCCCTACACCTCAGCATCTTGTGTTCACACAAGCCGCAGTGGGATCCAGACTTACCGCGGTCGCCCAAATACAAGCCACGTTTTGATTTTTCAACTTAGTTACACATGACTTCTAACGTTCACCATATATGATCCATAATTTAGAAGACATTTTCCTACACTACCCCTTGATTCTATTTTAGCAGACTCAGATGTGCCATAATACCTCACTCTCTTAAATCCTCTTCAGTATCAAAAACAAAACTTTAATCTGTAACACAGTTATCAGCAGCGAAAGTGGAAAAGGTACCTATGAGTCAAAATGACCCTCTGCCCTGCCCTGCCCCACCCTGCAAAAAGCTGTTCAGGAGGATTTGGGCTGCTTATGAGAATGCTGTCTGTATTTCCAGGGACAGACAAACGCCTACCCTCAGGAGAAGCTGCGCTGCTCAGCCTCCAGGGTAGAAAGCTCCCCACACCCTCTACCCAAGGAGAAGAGAAGCAAACGGGGTGGCCAGGCTCCAGGACGTGGACTGTGTAGTGTGGTTTCTGCAGTCCAGGTCACCGCCATGGGTGAAGCTTTTCCTTCCTTCTTTTCCACCGAAGCGGCCAAGGTCCTACGGCTGCTGTAGGGTCTCTTCCCTAGAATGAGTCAGCCCAGCCATTCCCCTTCCCTTTTTTTTTTTTTTTTTTTTTTTTGAGATGGAGTCTCACTCTGTCACCCAAGCTGGAGTGCAATAGTGCAATCTTAGCTCACTGCCACCTCTGCCTCCCAGATTCAAACAATTCTCCTGCCTCAGCCTCCCAAGTACCTGAGATTACAGGCGCCCACCACCACGCCCAGCTAATTTTTATATTTTTAATAGAGACGGAGTTTCTACTTGTTGGCCAGGCTGCTCTCGAACTCCCGACCTCAGGTGATCCACCTGCCTCGGCCTCCCAAAGTACTGGGATTACAGGCATGAGCCACCGCATCTGGCCGAGTCAGCCCAGCCATCCTGACTTTTTGTTCTGGCAAAATTACTCTCTTCCACGTCTACCTTCCAAGTAGCTAAATCAGAGATCCGGCCTTGGGGCAGGCTTGAAGAATCCCTGTTTTTTGGTCCTCAAGGGGTCCTACCAGGGTCTGGGACAATTCCAAGACTTGTGTTCTTAAAGAGGAAAGAAGCCTCACATACACAGCTCTCGCAGAGCTCAGGCAGAGCTCACGCAAGGCTTGGGAGGCGGCCCTAAGGTTTGGGTGTGCCATCTATGATAACAGCTAAGAGATCTGAAGCCAGCTGTCTGGGTTCCAACCTCAATTCCAACAGCACTGGCTGTGTGATGTTAGACAACGTCCCCACCCTCTCTGTGGTTCCCTTTCCTCACTGTAAAAGGGCCACGATAATAGAGCTGCTCTAAAAATTAAGTGAATTCATGCATATAAGGTATTCAGAACAATGCTTGGCACATGGGGGGCTTCAATAGACACGTAATGAACAGAGTAACTTAGCAATTAGTAAATATACTCATACAGGCCAGGCGCAGTGGCTCACGCCTGTAATTCCAAAACTTTGGGAGGCTGAGGCAAGAGGGTCACTTGAGCCCAGGAGTTTGAGACTAGCATGGGCAACACAGCAATATTCCATCTCTAAAAATGTGTTTCTGTAACATATACGTATGTATACACTCATATATTCACAGCGTATTTATAATACACAAAATAGCTGGAATACAGACTTAACTATTCACAATGGTTACTTCTAGAGAACGGGGAATACAAATTTCAGCTTTTTGCCCCACACGTATATACTTGTATCATCTGAAATATTTAAGCAAATTGTATGTATAAATTTGCCCCAAAACACATAGCAGAACAGTGTAGTTTTGACTCAAAAATCTTCAAATCATGATGGAATTGTCCTGCGAAAGTAAAGTTATAGAGATGAAAAGTCTCCCTCCAGCCTAAATGCTCTTTCATCTGACCTATATTACACACACCAATGCAGACGCCCCAATCCTTTCCCCACTGTCATAAGAATTTTTCAGTGAACTGCAATCCCCTTTACAAACTAGATGATAGTTAGAGTCACCAGGCAAGAACGTGGATCTAGTTCTGCTTTTTCAAAGCCCAATGTTCCTCATATAATAGCAATGCATTCTTCAACCGGTCCACTGCCCCCAACACCTGACCTCTCTGTTGTACACAACTCAGCGAGGCCTGGGAGAAAGCAGGTGCAAATTTCACTTACTCAGTAACAACACATCCCGCCTGATTCCTCTCCTCAGCTAGTTCTCAAGTCATCTTTTACTAAGCTTTCATTTGGCTCTACCACACGTAACTAGGCTGGGTAAAACACTTTACCAGGTTGTTTTTTTTTTTTTTTTTTTTTTTTTTTTTTTTTTCCTTTGAGACAGAGTTTCACTCTGTAGACCACACTGGAGTGCAGTGACGCCATCTCAGCTCATTGCAACCTCCACTTCCCAGGTTCAAACGATTCTCCTGCTTCAGCCTCCCAAGTAACTGGGACTACAGGCGCACCCAGGACTACCACCACACCCAGCTAATTTTTGTATTTTTAGTAAAGATGGGGTTTCACCATATTGGCCAGGCTGGTCTCAAACTCCTGACCTCATGATCCGCCCGCCTTGGCCTCCCAAAGTGCTGGGATTACAGGCGTGAGTCACCGCGCCTGGCCTACTTTACCAGTTTTATTCCTGAATTAAACCTGTTATTACTATCAATAATGTCAATCAGTGCCATTTCATTCACCGTATGACACACACACAAAGCACTTCATACTCGCTCCACCTATCTGCTTTTCTGCAATGGCCACAGTGTTCCCCATCTTACATGAGAGGCACAGACAAAGACAATGACTTCTCCAAGGTTCTGTAATTCACAATCAGTGGCAGAACCAACATGCCCAACCAGGTCTGGCCAAGGCCTGTGTTTCAGCCACCCCACCTGGTTGCTGCCCCTAACGCTCAATGGGCAAGTAACAGATCACTCCGATTGCAGAGGCTTCTGAAATGCCCTCCGCCATGGTACAATGGACGGTTCGCTCTCAGGAGGGGAGGCAGGGGTGGGAATCAGCACACAGTTCTGCTAGGTTTCTCATGCAGGGCACAGACTATGTATTTTGTGCCTTGCTTTGCAGGTGAAATGTCTCCTGCCCCCTGTACAACAGCTTTCTTTGTCCTCTCCACATAAAAGTACAACTGAGTTCCTCAGGGGAAGGCAGTGATCACTGCCCTGTGCCACACCTGACTGATGTCCAAACAAGTGGACACACAGGCTCTTCTCTTATGGCCCAGGTTGCTCCCATCTGCTAAGCATCGAAAACTACACACAGGATTCGCAGAACATGAATGACATGGAGGTGACCGCTTTATCTCTGTGGAAAACTTACTGCACTGTCTTAAAAAAGGGAATTCAGGAAAAGCTGAACATTTGAGGCTGGCTGGCTGTAATCTTCAGCTGCTGAGAAAGCCTCAGCTGCTCGGTTCCACGGAGGAAATCCAACTCCTCCCTCAAAGTCTAACTCAAGTACACCTCCTCTGCGGTGCCTGCCCCTTCCTCCCTTTCACAAGCACGTGTTCCCTCTGCAGTCCCAGAGCATTCTATTGTCACCTCTGGAGCCACGCTGTCCCAGCCTACAGCCAGCTCAGTGCACAGCTGCCTCTCCCTGTGTGTACCTGCAGGCCCCACCTGGGCTGGAAGGCTGCCTCCTTCTCCTCCGCACAGAGGCCGCACTCAGGAACTACTGAATGAGGGATGGAGTGGATGAGCAAGATCAGCCAAGGGCTACAGGGAGTGACCTGCAGCTCCCAGCAGGAACAGCCCCTGCCCTGCCAATCCGGAGGTGCTGGCTCTGTTCTCAGCAGGGCCGCTAAAAGCTCCGTTATAACAGCTCTAGGCCACAATGGTCAACTTGGTGTCAGGCCCTAGAGACACCGAAACTCCTAACAAATAAAGAGACCGCGTATGCAGCATGCTGGTTAAAAGCACAGGCTTCGGTGTCAGAGCTTGAATTCCACTTATTATGTGATCTTGAGCAAGTTACTCAATGCATCAGTCTCATTTTGTCACCGGCAAAATGAGGACATTATCTGCCACACAGTGTTGCTGAAAAAGTAAGTGAGGTGACAGACGCAAAGTGCTTGGCAGTTACTTACTCTTATTGGTTTATTACAAAGAAGAGAACACGGGAACAGCCAAATGCAAGAGAGGCACAGGGCACACCACGGGGCAGAGAGGTCGGGGCTCCCATGCCGTTCCTGGAAGTGCCACCTCCCCAGCACCAAATGAGTTCACCAAACCAGAAGCTTTCCAAACCCAGTATTTAGAGGGTTTTATGGAGTTTTCATAACATAGACATGATTAAGTCATTGGCCACCGTGAGTAGCTCAATTTCCAGCCTGTCTCATCTCCCCTCCCAGAGGTAGGGGTGGGGCTGATATGTCCAACTCTTTAATCATGACTCATCTTTCTGGCAACCAACCCTAATCCTGAATCTGTCCAGGTGCCCGAAGCCATCTGTCATCTCATTATCATACAAAAGACACTCCTATCACCCCAGAGATTCCAAAAGCCTTAGAAGCTCTTGTATCAGGTATTGAAACATAGGACCAAATAATATAACCAATGATGTTCCTATCACTCAGGAAATTACAAGAGTTTTAGAAGCTCTGGGCCAAAAACCAGGAAGAATACTAAATATACACAATATTGTACTATGTATCCCACTATCACGATACTTTTTTTTTTGAGACAGAATCTACCTCTGTTGCCCAGGTTGGAGTGCAGTGGTGCGATCTCACCTTATCGTGCGATCTCACCTTATCGTGCGATCTCAGCTCACTGCAACCTCCACCTCTCAGGTTCAAGCAATTCTTGTGCCTCACCCTCCTGAGTAGCTGGGACTACAGGTGTGGGACACTACAACCGACTAATTTTTGTATTTTTTAGTAGAGACGGGGTTTCTCTGTGTTGGCCAGGCTGGCCTTCAACTCCTGGCCTCAAGTGATCTGCCCGCCTCGGCCTCCCAAAAATCTGGGATAAGTCACGAGCCACCGTGCCTGGCCTCACTATCACAATAATTATACTGAGAGGATGGGGGAGAAAAACGTGGGCAGCAGGAGAAGCGGGGAAGGTAAGCAGCCTGAATCCTTGTCTTCCACAGTAGGACATCTCCCTGTCTTTCACACAATCTAGAACGAGCTAAAACATAAACACAGTAACCTCCAAGGAGCAGGGATCAGAGTGGAGAAGGGTAAGGTAGGGGATTGCTGGGTTTTATTGTAAGCCTTGTTAATTACTGACTGTTAGAGCTGTAGGTCTGTACAACTTTGCTAAAAATGAGTATTTACCTATAATCCCAGCACTTTGGGAAGCCAAGGTGGGCAGATCACGAGGTCAGGAGATCAAGACCATCCTGGCTAACAGGGTGAAACCCCATCTCTACTAAAAATACAAAATATTAGCCAGGCGTGGTGGTGGGTGCCTGTAGTCCTGGCTACTCAGGAGGTTGAGGCAGGAGAATGGTGTGAACCGGGGAGGCGGAGCTTGCAGTGAGCTGAGACCATGCCACTGCACTCCAGCCTGGGTGACAGAGCGAGACTCCGTCTCAAAAAAAAAAAAAAAAAAAAAAAAAAAAAAAAAAAAAAAAGAGTATTTAGTTTTTAAACAAAATCTGATACTTGACCAACAACAATAGTATATTAAGTAATATGGTTTTTTTTGTTTTTGTTTGAGAGAGGGTCTTGCTCTGTTGCCCAGGCTGGAATGCCGTGGTGTAATTCTAACTGACTACAGCCTCAAATTAGTGAGATCAGGTGATCAACACCCCCCCCAACCCCAGCAGCTAGAACCACAGCTGTGCCCCACCACGCCCAGCATTTTTTTTTTTTTTTTTTTGGTAGAGGTGGAGGTCTCACTATGTTGGTGGTCTTAAACTCCTGACCTCAGTGGATCCTACTGCCTCAGCATCCCTAAGTGCTGGGATTACAGGTGTGAGCCACCACTCCATAGCCAGGATGGTCTCAATCTAGTGACCTCGTGATCTGCCCTCTTCAGCCTCCCAAAGTCTGGGATTACAGGCATGAGCCACTGTGCCCGACCCTAGATTCTGGTTTATTAAAGGAAATGTATTTCAAGTCAGAGTTTGTCATTTATTGCACAGGAAAATAAAAACTTCGTTAAGAAAATCAAAAACACCCACATGATAAAACGAGGTCCTGCTTGGTTTTAAACTACTTGGTGACCACCATCAGTTGTTTTCTTGACCACACGATGCACCTAATTCCTAACTATGAATAAAGTGCAAACATTGTTTATAGGGCTTTTAGCTTCAGCCTTGAGACAATCGGATTCTCTCAAACTCAGGAATGTGAATCGCTGTTGGGTGGATGCAGCTGTTTCCATTCTAGAAATGGACCTGGAATCATGTACTTTTCACCCATGAAGAGTCCTTTGGGTAAAACTTGAAAAGGCAAGGTCCCAAATTCCCCATATGGTGTTTCTTCCAGTAGAGGAATTACTCTAATGACTTCTTAGCAAAACTTACATAATCAGGGCAGGCCATCAAAATACTCCAGAACACAAAGTTTAGCTCTGTTTCTGATGGACCTGTCTCCACTGCTATCAGTCTCACCAACAGCCTCACATCAAGTCAGAGGAACGGTTTTTTCATTTAAGAAGGATCTTCATGGCTGGGCGCAGTGGCTCATGTCTGTAATCCCAGCACTTTTGGAGGCCAAGGCGGGCGGATCACAATGTAAGGAGTTTGTGACCAGCCTGGCCAACAGAGTGAAACCCCATCTCTACTAAAAATACAAAAATTAGCCAGGCTTGGTGGCATGTGCCTGTAGTCCCAGCTACTCAGGAGGCTGAGGCAGGAGAACTGCTTGAACCCGGGGGGTGGAAGTCGTGGTGAGCCAAGATTGCACCACTGCACTCCAGCCCAGTCAAGAGAATGAGACTCCGTCTCAAAAAAAAAAAAAAAAAGAAGGATCTTCATGTTCCTGCCAATTTGCAAAGAAAAAAAAAAAAAAATTGGTATCTGTTAACGAGAGGCAATGAAAAGCACCTCCCAGGCTGCTGTAGTAAGTGGATCGGTAACTGTGGTGGGAGAGTCCAACCCCCAAGACCTGTGACTATGTTATGCAGCAAAAGGGCTTTGCCACAGGCCTTAGGAAGAGTATCCTGGGCTATCCAGGGAGGTCCAATCTAATCCCATGAGCCTCTAAGAGCCTAGAACTGGCCAGGTGTGGTGGCTCACACCTGTAATCTCTACACTTTGGAAGGCTAAGGCAGGCGGATCACGAGATCAAGAGAAGGAGACCATCCTGGCTAAAATGGTGAATCCCATCTCTACTAAAAATACAAAAATTACTCGGGTGTCATTGCGGGCAACTGTAGTCCCAGCTACTCAGGAGGCTGAAGCAGGAGAATCACCTGAACCTGGGAGGTAGAGGTTGCAGTGAGCTGAGAACACACCACTGCACTCCAGCCTGGGCAACAGTGCGAGACTCCATCTCAAAAAAATACTTTAAAACAGGGCATAGAACTTTCTCCGAGTGGAAGAAGAGAAATGCACACAGGGGAACTGGAGAGCCTGACCAGGTCCCTGGGTTAGCTAGTCCTGAGCTGATGGGACCACGTGCAAAGACCAGATAGAGGGAGCTGAGGGCAGCCCCCAACAGATGGCCAGCAAGGGAACAGACACCTCAGTCCTGCAACCACAAGGAACTATATTTGGCCAAAAGCGCTTGGAAACAATTCTCCAGTGAGGAATGCAGCCCAGCCCACATGCTGATTTTTGCCCAGTGACACCCACGTTAGACTTCTGCCCCACAGAACTGTGAGATGATACAATTTCAATTGTTTTAAGACATGAAATTTGTGGAAATGTGGTAAAGCAGCAACAGAAATGAATACAGTGATTTACGTGGAAACCCCTAGAAGAGTGTCTGGCACGGTGTTGACACCTGACAAGCGTTTCCTGATTTCCTGACATTGCAAAGCAGGGCTGGCCACACTCTATCCAAAACAATAGATGATAGACTTGTTCTGACAAAACAGATTCAGTGAATTATAAATGGCCCAGAACACCTACAAATTTTAGGTTTCAGGTAAGTGATTGCCTTTCCTTTCACTTAGAAACCTCCCAATGCTCATCTTACTGATAAACTCTAAGTACCAGGCAGGAGACTAAACACCAGACAAACCCAGCCCCAGATGCCCCGAGGGAGCCCGTCCCAGCACTCACTCCGCTGCACTGAAATGATGTCCAAGTCAGTTTATCCCACTAGACCAAGAACTCCAGCTCTCCATGTGTGAGTCACCAGTGCTGCCTCTGCATCTCTGCTTCTAGGATGGTGCTTCTGCACTTCACAGGAAATCTGTATCAATGTTTTTCAACACTATATATGACAGTGTCACTTAATATCTGCACAGAAAACATCAATTCTTTGAGGACCAGGGCCGGGTTTATTAGCCTTCGTACTCCCACTGTCACTGTCTGGGACATCAGAGGCACTCAGTAGAAGTTGGTGAAGAGAAAGAAAAGGCAGAGGAGAGAGAGGAAAGCAGGACCAACACCGCAGACACAGATTCTGAGGTGGCTGGAGGAGAGGCAGGACAGAGAAACTTCCTGGATGCTGGAATGGGGTTCACTGTGATACCTGCTGCTGGATTTCAAATGTCAAAGGTGACACTTTGCTGACCTTGACTTCTGACTGCCCTTTAGCTTTCCCAACCTCAAGACAGGGCACTTAGAAACTGCAATGTCAAGAAATTATGCTTCATCAAAGCATGGGAATGTTATTTACATGGACGTTCATTACTGCATTTTTTATATGGGAATGTAAATAATTGAAGAGATTGTTAAAGACTAAATCATGCACATTCAATAACTTTGTAAAATATTAATGATAACTGAAACACAAATTTTGATGTTCCCCAAAAATGCTAACATATAAAACAATACTGGCCAATTAAAGATAGAAAACAATCCTAATGAAGCTCCCCAACAGACACATTAAAACTTCTCTGTACATTAAACATTTGGGATTTCAAAGGAAAACCCAGATTCATTCCATTCTTAACATGGCGTTTAAAAAAAAAATCTTAGGTAATACAATATTTCATTTAAAATTTACAAAATTCCATTACATTCATAATTTCGTTTGATCCTCAAAACAATCTCCTGAGTTAGGCAGAACAGGTATTACTAACAACTAACTCCATTTTACAGGTAAGGGAACTGAAGTTCAGCAAGTACTTGGGCTTAACAAAAGCTTTAATAGGGCCACATATCGAAACCAAATCTTCTGCTCAAAAGAACTAGAATAAGTTATCTTTTACATATTATTCATACTTATATCCTGTCAATATCCAAAAATGTTTTGAGGTAGCCTGCAATAATAGACACCTATCCAATAAAAACATTAAAATGAAAAACGGGGAAAAAAAACAGCAGGTGACATGGGAGACAGACGAAGGTAGATAGCAAAGACTGAGACTTATAATCTAAGAAAACTTCATCTCTGACCTTCCAGTTCCAGGGAGATAACGCTAAAGGAAACAAGATGGTTTATAGACTCATAAACTGACAAAAGAGAGGTTGCATCAGTTCTTAACTCTGAAACACTCCTAGCAGCCACAGCAAATCTCTAGGACAACATACCAATGGCATCAAAGCAAGAGTATACTTCAGTGATAGAGTGAATTAAGTTCCCTGTTTGGGACCCAGGCCAGGGCTAGAGAAAAGAACTCTGAAATGTAGAGCTCAGAAATACATCCTCTGTCGGCCACAGGCAGTGGCTCACACCTGTAATCCCCAGCACTCTGGAAGGCTGAGGCGGGCAGATCACGAAGTCAGGAGATGGAGACTATCCTGCCTAGCACAGTGAAATCCTGTTTCTACTGAAAATACAAAAAATTAGCCAAGCGTGGTGGCAGGCGCCTATAGTCCCAGGTGTTTGGGAGGCTGAGGTAGGAGAATGGAGTGAACCCAGGAGGCGGAGCTTGCAGTGACCCGAGATCCTGCCACTGCACTCCAGCCTGGGCAACAGAGCAAAACTCCGTCACCCCAAAAAAAAAAAAAAACAAAAAATTATTCTCCATACCCTTGTGTCCCCTTCTGTGAGAGACTTCCTTACATCATTGCGAGGAAGAGAATTTTTCTCTGCTATATTTACTTGAAAGAATTAAAGGTGTAGAGCAAAAATTCTTGGAAATTATGTAGTTTACGATCCTCAAAAGTGAGAAAAATGAAGCCCAGAAGAGAAGGCCTTCCAGGAAAATTCCAGAGCCGGAGGTAGAGCCAGTACATTGTTTTTGTTTTTGTTTTGAGAGGAAGTCTCACTCTATGGCCCAGGCAGGAGTGCAGTGTAGCCATTTCACTCACTGCAACCTCCGCCTCCTGGGTTCAAGCTATTCTCCTGCCTCAGCCTCCTGAGGAGCTGCGATTACAGGCGCCCACCACCACGCCCAACTAATTTTTGTATTTTCAGTAGAGACAGGGTTTCACCATGTTGGCCAGGTTGGTCTCGAACTCCTGACCTCAAGTGATTCACCTGCCTAGACCTCCCAAAGTCCTCGGATTACAGGCGTGAGCCAACGCGCCCGGCCGACCTGGTAAGTTTTAATCAAGTATTCTGAACTATGCTACAAACACTAGGAAGTAATAGAAAAAAAAAATTAATCTAAAAACCCTCTGGAGAGTCAAAGAATTGCAGATTTAAAATAGCATGAATACTTGGATTCATGGTATTGAAAAAGGACCTCGCATTTACCCGTATGTACAAACTGCCTGCGCACTTCTATCAGAGCATTTTTCAAGCTGTGCTACAGTTAACTATGTACCGCCCAAAGCCAATCTGTCCCTGCGGATCGTAAGCTCTTAAAGACCAGGACTTCAGGAGAACAAGCAAAACTTCAGAGAGAAGAGAGCCACCGAAACAGAGTTCATAGCAATGGGTCGGCAGGAGCTGATGACTGGAGGTGCGCAGTAGTCTTGGAGTCTGGGACAGCGGAGGGCAGAGAAGGCAAAAGGGCCTGCATGACACGCTACAGGGCTAGGAGCCACAGCTGTGGTGATTAGTTCAGTTTTGTCTCCTATGCCTGTTACTTATACACCATCTCTTGTTCAGAAAGAACTTCAGGTTGAGTATTTGGACTCCTTGAGCCTTCTGCTGTTTGTCTCCAGGACGTTTAACACTCTTAAAAGGGGAAAACTGTCCAGTTCGATTTCGCTTCCTGGGACATTACAGGTTTTTCAAAAGTTTGATGAAAGCATTCATTAAGGAGTGATTCCACTTTCTTCGCTGGCTGAGAAATACAGCGTCTGAGGGGCAGCATCAGGTCTTCCCATCAAGCTGAGGTCGGAGTCTCCCCACCCACGGACCTCAGCCTCGCTCTCCCCTCATAAGTCTGACCTCTAACTGTAACTGCCTTGGCCTCATTCCGTGGGTGTGGATGCTCCTGCTTGAAACGCATTTTCCAGCCCGCCAAATTCTTGGGAGAGTTTCTTCCACTCTCCAAGCGCTAAGAGCTACAAAGTTCAATCTGGCTTTCCAGATTTTTTTTTTCTTCCCATTACTAACGGAAGAAATAAAGAAGTGCTGGGCAGAAGGGCCCTGCTCCCTCCAATCAGAGCCCAGCCCGGGGCCAGAGCAGGAAGTGCGGCGGTGGGACCCGCGGTGGGACGCGCTGTGAGGGCCCCTCGCCCCCTGGGACCCGCCAGCCAGGGCAGAGGTCGGTGTGGCCACTGCGCGACAGCTCCGGGCCCGCGCCTCTCGCTTCCTCCCGCCAGGCAAGTGAGAGGATAAACTATGGGGCGGGGGCAGTGCGCCCCCACCAACCGCGCCCCCCGCACACGGACCCCCACTACACGCGTGTCCCAGGCGGAGTCGACGCAGACGAGCCACGGGGCGGCGCACAGCACCACTAGCAGGGCGGCCAGGACCCACGCGCGCGGGTCCACGCAGCCACCTATATAGGTGACAAAACAGGAAGCCGTCATGCGGGGCCGGGAAACAGCCCCCACCCAGAGTCACGGACTCCCTCGTCCGAGGGTCCGCGCAGTCCCCTCGGTGAGTCTAGCGAAGCAGTCTCGCTGCTAGGGAGGGCGGGGAGGGCGGCGGAGTCTCCCACTCGCGGTGACCCGGATCCCGCCACACGAGTGGGCCCACGCAGGGCCCCCTCTGCCGCACGCGGGGACCAGCCACGCTGCGGGGGACCGGGCAGAAGCCAGCGCCCGGGTCCATGCAGTCCCCTCCGCGGCAGACGCGGGGAGCCGGGGAGCAGTAGGGACCGGCCCCCACCCGCAGGGCGACCGGGACTCCCCCGCGGGCCCACGCGGTACCGCAGCAGGCGCGAAGCCCCCAGTGCCGCCCAAGGCCGAGACAAAGCCCTGGCGCAAGGACCCCGGATCCCGACCTCGGACCCTGCGGAGCCCAGCTCGGAGCCGCCACGCCCGGGGCAGAGACCCCCGCCCGGTCAGGAGACCCCGTCGCCCGTCGTGCCGTCTCACCTCAGGCTGCCGCCTCGCAGCGCTCGCTCCTCACCTGGGCGCCTGAGCCGACTGAAGCGCAGCTGAGCAGCCGACAGAGCCACCGCAGCCTCAACAACGGAGCCCCGGGGCGGGGCCGCCGCCGCCGCTTCAGCCCGTGTTCCCCGCTCAGGATCCGGCTCGGATCAAGGAGCTGCAGCTGGCGCAGGGCTGCGGCCCGGAAACACACCGCGCAGGTGCACACGGCCCCGCCCGCCGCCCGCCGCCCGCCGCCCGCCGCCCGCCGCCCGCCGCCCGCCGCCCGCCGCCCGCCGCCCGCCGCCCGCCGCCCGCCGCCCGCCGCCCGCCGCCCTGCCCCAGCGGAGCCGGGCGCCCAGGACCCGCCCCCCGGCCAATGCGGAGCGAGCTGCGCGGAGAGGGCGGGGCCTGGAGGAACAAAGGGAGGTTGGGCGGGGCGGTGCTGGGACTGGGCGTGCGGGGTCCCGCGGGAGGACCGGACCCAAGAGCTGGCCGGATCCTGGCCTCCTAGAAGACCCAGCTCAACGTCCACCTGGAGTCTGCTCTACAGGACGCGCTCATCTCAAGCCCAGAACTCAGGCTTTTAGGGCAGAGAGCGAGAGACAGGCTTGTTTTACAAAAAGGGAAACTGAGGTGGAAGGAATTGGATTGCCTGCTGCCTGAACTCACGTAGTCCCATTCACTCGTTCACCTTGTCATTCAGCAAACATTTGGAAGCACGTATGGTGGGCGTTAGGAGTGAAGTAGGGCCGGGCGTGGTGGCTCGCGCCTGTAATCCCAGCAGTTTGTGGGGCCGAGGCAGGTGGATCACTTGAGGCCAGGAGTTCGAAACCAGCCTGGCCAACATGGTGAAACCCCATCTCTGCTAAAAATACAAAAATTAGCTAGACATGGTGGTGCAATCCTGTAATCCCAGCTACTCGGAAGGCTGAGACAGGAGAATTGCTTGAATCCAGGAGGCAGAGATTGCAGTGAGCTGAGATTACACCATTGCACTCCAGCCTGAGTGACAAGAAAAAAACTCTGTCTCAAAAAAAAAAAAAAAAAAAATTGTCTCTTGCCACTAGCATGAAGGTCCCATGAGAAGAAAAATGGAAACTCTTGCTCATAACAGTGCCCCAAATGCCCAGCACAGTGTAGCTGTAGGGCAGTTGGTCGATGGTGGACGCTGCTGGTTGAAGGGCCCAGCTGGTCCTCCCAGCTGCCTTCTCCCTGGTCACGTTCCATTATAGAGAACAGAATAGTTTCTTGCCCTTCCAGAGTCCCTCTTAGTGGGGATTGGCCAAGTGACATTGTCCTGCCCCAGGAGACATAAGTGGAAGTTGGCTGAAAGGTTTCTAGCCTTAGTGTGCTGGGACGATTTGAACCAGGACATGACAGCTGACCGTCCATCGTTCAGGAATTCTGCAAGTTAGTTGTTCAACACATTCAGTACTTCAAATTTTAAATAATATATACTCGCAAATTAAAAAATGCATTAGACCAGATGCAGTGGCCCACGTCTAACACATTGGAAGCCTGAGGCAGGAAGATCACTTGAGCCCAGGAGTTCAAGACCAGCTTAGGCAAAAAAGGAAGATCCTGTCTCTACAAAAAATTTTAAAGTTAGCTACGCATGGTGGTGTGTGTATGCAATCCTAGCCACTCAGGAGGCTGAGATGGGAGGATCGCTTGAGCCATCTGTTCAAGGCTTCAATGAGCTATGATAGTGCCACTGCACTCCAGCCTGGGTGACAGAGCCAGACCCTGTCTCAGAAATAAATATATTTCATATATTAATAAATTTATAATAAATGTATATATACACATGTATTATAATTATGTATTTAGACATAAAGATGTATTTCTTGTTTTATTTATTTATTTATTTATTTTGAGATGGAGTTTAACTCTTGTTGCCCAGGCTGGAGTGCAATGACACAATCTGGGCTCACTGCAGCCTCCACCTCCCGGGTTCAAGTGATTTTCCTGCCTCAGACTCCTGAGTAGCTGGGATTACAGGCACACACTACCACGCCTGGCTAATTTTTGTTAGTAGAGATGGGGTTTCTCCATGTTGGTCAGGCTAATCTCGAACTCCTGACCTCAGCTGATCTGCCCACCTTGGCCTCCCAAATTGCTGGGATTACAGGTTTAAGCCACTGTGCGCAGCCTATATGATATATTTACATATTATAATTATGTATATTAATTTTATATAATTATATATAAATATAAAAATATAAAAACTTTCCTTGCCTTCTCTTGTTTCTACCTACAGTCAGTATATACCCATGATTTCAAATACTATCTACATGTAATAATTTTAAATGTATATTATATATATATATATATATTTTTTTTTTTTGAGATGGAGTCTCGCCCTGTCACCAGGCTGGAGTGCAATGACGCAGTCTTAGCTCATTGCAACCTCTGACTCCCAGGTTTAAGCGATTCTCCTGCCTCAGCCTCCCAAGTAGCTGGGCTTATAAGCGCCCACCACTATCCTGGCCCGCGGGATAGTCAGAGCAGGCCCTGGAGAAGGGGTTGGGAATTTGGGGAACAAGAGACACGAGAAATGGAGACAAGACAGTGCTCTGATCAAGTCTCGTTTAATGGCGGTAATGCACTGCCTTATATACACTTGGAAGGGAAGGGGTTGGGCTAAGGCGGAAATGATCTCATTGCCGAGGGCGTGGCCAGGTTAGTTTCGGTTTCTCCGGTCGGACGTCATGTTGCGCTTGCGCTATTAAGTAACAATTTTCCCGGGCGCGGGAAAAGTGAGTGAAGAAGAAGCAGGAGGAGAGCCATCTTTTAATGGCGGTATTAATATAGGGAAGAAGGTAAATCTAGAGAGAAGGTGTGGGGTGGAAATGAATATAGCTCAGGCATTTAATCTTTAATTATTATTCGCTATGGCCGGGGCGTGCAGCTCCGGACACACCACCATGTCCTGCTAATTTTTGTATTTTTAGTAGAGACAGGGTTTTGCCATTGTGGCTAGGTTGGTTTCAAACTCCTGACCTTAATTGATCACCCGCCTCAGCCTCCTAAAGCGCTGGGAATACAGGCGTGAGCCACCTTGACCAAAATATTTTTCTGTTTCCAAACATTTTACATGAGAGGAAAGTGGAGAATAAATCACCTGACACTCTACTGTAAAAAAAAAAATCTTTGTGCCTCTCTTCTTTTCATCTTTCCTAAGTGTACATATTACCAAAATGTCTTTAGGTTGAGGTCTCCCCGTGAAACCTTTACAGGGTGTTGTGTCCTCAGCCACCCTCCTGTCTTTTCCTAGTCCTGGCATTTTAGAACTGTCTGGGAATGACCCAGGATACCCACAGTGGCCATGTCTATTGGAGGGTCTAGTGAATATCAGCCCCGGGGTCATCTCATCCCCAAGGACAGCCTGAAGTAGGGGGTAGAGTCTCTCAGGGGAGCAGCTGGATGCTCTTGGCCTTAGAGGAATCTCCGGGTATAGTTTCATCTAAAATGGTGACCCCTTAGGGTTATTAAAATTTTAGGACATTAAAATGAATGGACAATACAACGTAACGTCATTAAAGCTAGGTCATTAAAACTGTTCCTCTAGCTGGAGGTTTTATTCCTCGGAGACACATTGATGGTCTGCCAATGGGATGCTGATATTGAGAGGAAAAGGCAGAAATGATTTCTGCTTTCTAGATTGTCTCAGACTTGTGAAGAGAGAAAAATTCTCCCAAAGGATGAGGAAAACCCACCCCAGAGAGGATGTGCAAGAACCTAAATATGAAAATGCTCTGAAGGCACACAGGAGGACAAAGAGCAGTGCCAGTGCCTCCTAGGTGGTCACTGAGTGCTTTACTGAACAGGATGGGTGTCCCGAGGGATAGAATGGGCTGCCGTGACACTTAGAAAGGTCTGCGTTGGAGTCAGCACTGCCTCTCCCTGAGTTTGTTACCTTGAAAAGGCTTGTCCTCTTATTTGAGTTTCAGTTTGTCATTGACTGTAAGATACATTTTGTCAGTACAGCTTGAAAGATAAAAATACTATTTCCAAAGAGGCAAGATAAAATGATGCATTTTATTTGCTAAAAATTCGTATTTATTTCTTCCCCAGAGTGAGTGTAGTAAGTTTTAAAGGTCTGTTCTTTTTAAGGGTAATTTCAAATGGAATTGTAGGACTTAGCTTTGTCAATGCTACTGGTGAAATACAAGTGTGATAGATAAATTGATGATTTACAAAGATTCACCAAAATGTCAGTTCCCCTCTTATAGCATGGTGAAGAATTTATGACAGTGGACATATCTGTATCCTCTTATCTGGATATCTGAGGGGGTTTTTCGTGTTTTTTTTTTTTGTTTTTTTGGAGACACTGTCTTGCTCTGTAGCCCGGCTGGACTGCAGTGGCGCCATCTCTGCTTACTGCAACCTCTGCCTGCCCGGTTCAAGTGATTCTCCTGTGTCAGCCTCCCGAGTAACTGGGATTATAGGCACCCACCACCACACCCAGCTAATTTTTGTATTTTCAGTAAACACGGGGTTTTAGGCCTGGCACGGTGGCTCATGCCTGTAATCCCAGCACTTCAGGAGGCCAAGGTGGGTGGATCACGAGGTCAGGAGTTCCAGAGCAGCCTGGTCAACGTGGTGAAAAACTGTCTCTACCACAAATACAAAAAAATTAGCTGAGCCTGGTGGCAGGCACCTGTAATCCCAGCTACTCGGGAGGCTGAGGCAAGAGAATTGCTTGAACTCGGGAGGTGGAGGTTGCAGTGAGCCAAGATCTTGCCACTGCACCCCAGCCCAAGCGACAATGCAAGACTCCGTCTCAAAAAACAAACAAACAAACAAACAGCAAAAAGACGGGGTTTTGATATGTTGGTCAGGCTGGTGTCAACCTCCTGACCTCAGGTGATCACCCATCTCATACTCCCAAGGTGCTGGGATTACAGGCGTGAGCCACCATGCCCGGCCCACTCTATTTTCCTTTTATTCTCTAAATTTTAATATGTTTGAGTTTGTCTGTTCCTTTATCACTGTTTTCTTACATAAAAGAAATTCTGCCTAATCCTTCATAAAAAAAATCTTCCTGTGACTTCTGAAAGTGTTCTGGTTTTATCTTTCATATTTGAATATATAATAAGTTGATTATGGATCATGGAATGGAGAAGAATGCAATGCATTTTCCCAAGTAGATGCCAGCCTGGTTTGCCTCATATTTTAAAGTGCATGTGATTTCTTTTTCTATTCTACAGTGCCTACTCTATCATTCATCAACTTTCCATATAAATGCTGGGTCATTACGACTTTTCTTCCCCTTGGTCTGCTTGCTCGTCTCTCTGCTAATACTGTGCTGTCCTGAGTATTGTCGTTTGAAAATCTTAGAAGTATGTTAGACAAGTCATCACTCTTTTTTTAGATGACTAAAAAGCATTAGACATTTGTCATTTTTACTACGCATGAAAAAGTAGTTTTTCCTTCCTAAAAAAAGCCTGATTGGGGAATTTATGTGATTTCATAGGAATAGCATCTGGAAATGGTGACATTAATGTCATTTTAAAAAACACGTGTCGTATTTCCTCTTATTCCTTTCTGCCTTGACATTGTGCAATAGAAATTTTAAAAATTGTTGTATTAGTATTGTTAAATATCAATTATTGGTTTTGTTTACTACTCAATTAAATTTAGTAAGCCTACTTTCTCTTGGTATAATCACATTGAATGGGCTCAACTCCCCAGTTAACAAGTGACAGCACATGTAAAATATTGTCTACCAGGGAAACTCATTGAACACTTAGTGTTCAGACTGTGTTTCGGTGTCTGGTTCCCTAAGCACCACTGCAGTGAAAATAATAGACCTTCGGCAGAAAAACTTTTGGTAAATATATTGCATAAGCCATTTAGATGCAGTGAGTCATTCTTATTACTTGGGTTGGTGGAATCCCTTTCAAAATGTAAGTTACTATTACAAACAAAGGTGGAACTTTGTGAGCAGGCATTTTTAAGAATAAGTAGTCTCAGGACTGATAATATTAACTCCCTTATGCACATCAGGTAGGACTTTATTATGACAGATACTAAAAATGCACAAAGTGAAGTTAAAAGGTAACTCCTAGCAGCACATCTTACTCCCTGGATTCTCTAATGAGATGGGTGTTTCTACTTTGCTGTTGCCTTTCTGAATAGTTCAATTCCAGCATTAGTACTGCTGTGTGGGAGGGAGTATGTGTGAACAGAGTAAGAGTTGTGACAATCAAGTCACAGAAAAAATGCTTGGAAATTTTAGAATCATGTAAACAGCTTATGGATTGAGTATAGATTCCCAGTGCAGTCAGTCTCACCCATCCTTCTATCCACATGTGTGGAATGTTCTAGGACTCCATGGCTTTTGAGGATGTGGCTGTGAACTTTACCCAGGAGGAATGGGTTTTGCTAGATTCTTCTCAGAAGAATCTCTACAGAGAAGTGATGCAGGAAACCTGCAGGAACCTGGCTTCTGTAGGTGAGAATGACAACACATTTCACTTAATTACAGAAGTATTTCCCTATCATCAGTGCTATTTGTGATTTGCAATGTGGCAAGGGAATGATTTGGTGAATAAATCAGGCATGGGCACTGTGTACAAAGAACATTAAATCTAGTAATGTTTCTGTAGTTTGTAATAATTCATGATAATTTTGTGGGTCTGCATTTTAGGAAACAAATGGAAAGACCAGAATATTGAAGATCACTTTGAAAAACCTGGGAAAGATATAGATAATTTGTACTGAGAAGAGGAAATAAAGTCCTCTGAAGGAATCTTATCAAGTCATGAACTTAAAAACAAGCAATCAAAACAAATAAGAGTCACTTGAAATTTATTTTTTTTAGAAAGTGGGAATATTTCATTTCTCTCATACCCACTCAAGGACATATGAAAATGGACACTGTAGCTCCCTGGGCCTTGTAAATACAAGAACGTACACAGGATTAAAACTCTAATAGTTTAGAAACTGCAAGAATATTTTCAGTTTTCACATTTACTTGAAAAGTCATGTGAAAACTCCCACAGGAAAGAAGTTCTATAAGTGAAGCTTTTCTAATTTGGAAAGCCTGATGCAAATTAATTACGGTGCAGTGCTTGAAAAAATGTATGTTACACAAGTTACAAGTATATTGTTTTTATCAGTGGCTCATTCTTAAGGAGTCATGAGTATGCAATTCACCTTGTTTTGCAGGGAAACCTTGAGGTGAGAGTTCTGTAAATGCTCTTTAAGCAGTAGTACTTGAGTTTCATAGATAATGATATTAAGTTTATTGGTAGAATTTTTGTCTATTCATTTGATAATGTGCTGGATTCATGGTTGAATTTTAATGTTTTTCTAATATGTAGGTAAGTTTAATTTTTTTTTATTTCATTATTACCTTTTTTTGAGATGGAGTCTCACTGTGTTGCCGAGGTGGAGTGTAGTGGTGCAATCTCGGCTCACTGCAACCTCCGCCTCCTGGGTTTAAGTCATTCTCCTGCCTCAGCCTCTGTAGTAGCTGGGACTACAGGTGCCTGCCACTACATCCAGCTAATTCTTTGTATTTTTAGTAGAGACAGGGTTTCACCATGTTGGCTAGGCTGGTCTTGAACTCCTGGCCTCATGATTTGCCCACCTCAGCCTCCCAATGTGCTGGGATTACAGACATGAGCCACTGCACCCGGTCGGGTAAGTTTCGCTTTTATGTATTGTCCTGTGATTAACGGACCAGTGAATAATGATTGTGAATTGTTGGGATTGTCTTACTAGCCTCATTTGGCAAATTTTGATTATCCCTTGTTCATTATACACATTCCACCTTTCTTTATTAAAGGAAAAACTACTCTTGATGTAAAGATGTTTATTTTTTGCTAATAATGAGTTGGTATTAATTCCTAAGTACATAAATTTTACTATAGAGTATCATCTCGTGAGTTCTTTGTATGTGTTGCCCTTTATTCTTTATTATTTCTGTCTATTATTTGGGTCATTCACTTTGAATGAAGGAGAGAGGACTGTGATAGGACAATATGTTGTAACCAATCTGAGAGAGGAAGCATTCAATCTCTCAGTCACATATGATAGCGTTGGGCTTTTCATCAATGCCTTTCTTATTGTAGTAGATAGTATTGCACCATTATGATATGATAGTTTATATACTGTATTTTAGAGTATTACAGTCTTACCAGTCAGTGTCACATGATTCAGTTCCCTATCAGCCAATAGACAAACCAATCACATACTCCTGTAGGAACAAGGAACATCCTCGGCCGCGTGGGTGGATCACGCCTGTAATCCCAGCACTTAGGGAGGCCGAGGCCGGTGAATCATGAGGTCGGGAGATTGAGACCATCCTGGCTAACACGGTGAAACCCCATCTCTACTAAAAATACAAAAATTTAGCCGTGTGTGGTGGTGGGTGCCTGTAGTCCCGGCTTCTAGAGAGGCTGAGGCAGGAGAATGGTGTGAACCCGGAAGACGGAGATTGCAGTGAGCCAAGATCACACCACTGCACTCCAGCAAGGGTGACAGAGAGAGATTCTGTCTCAAAAAAAAAAAAAAAAAAAAGAACATCCTCACTTTTTTAATGCTATACCACTGCTATACCACTCTCTGCTCCCAAGTTAATCCCTGTTTGGGCCTGTGGGAGCTTACACCATCCTCCTATAAGTAATTAATAACTGATGTCTGGCTTATCTGTTTAGTAATAGATGTTATGTGTTTAACGGTGCCAGTAAACGTAGGGTGCTCATTCCTTCCTCACCAGTGGGGTGCGTGAGACGCTGTTGAAACAATTGGCAACACAAATGGAACGGACCAGCCCTCATGAAGGACACCTGCTCAACTTGACCTACCTGCTGTCGGCTGACGGTTCCGTAACACATCAGCAATCACCTGAGTCAGAACCGTGAGCTGATGATGGGCCTTCCCTTTGGTCTGCACAGTGTTTTGTGGTCTTCAGGTGTTGTCATCTTCTCCCACACTAAACTGCTCTCATCTCCTAGACATGAATGTTTACTTGCACCCAGCATGACATTTGGCCTGTGCTTAGCAGGCAGTTTTGAGGCCCTGGTTTATTAATGCACAAAAGCGCAGCACATAAGCCAACACTTAAGTCCTAATTAGCAAGGATCAGGCTGTATCTCTGTAGTCCCTGCATCTACTCTGGTCACCATCTCTGTATGCTTAGGGCAGCCATGTGAACATTATTAATTATTATATACTCCAAGACAATAGTTTTTATGTAGGCAGAAGTAGTGGCCTTGTTTGTTTCTTGTGCTGCTGCTCCCCTTGCCACTGTCCCCTACACCCTCCTGATGAGGTGTACATCTATGGTGCCTCATGGTTCAGTCACGGATGAATAAAGAAAATGGGAAGAAAGAGTTTGATATTAGCCCCTATCAAAGCATATGAAGAAGAGTCTCAGCTGCTTTCATTGAAAAATTCCTAGCGAGTGTGTGGGTTTTTCTTATCACTGCTGCTTATCAGCATGCCAAAAGTCGAATCTTCGGACGGCAAGTCTTGCCGGCCTTAGACATAATGGCCTTACTGCATGTGGAGCTAACTCCAGGAAGATGGAATGACAGTCTCTGGAGGATTAGGTGGTCTCCTCCAATGTGGCTTGATGGGCTCCTGAACTCTTTCCTGTAACCATGCAGAGAGTCTACACTGCCAGCAATCATGTGCCTCAACTCTGTAGATGTAGAAACTCAAAATATTCAAAATATTCTGAAACAGTTTCCATTGAAAGGAAAGAGAAAGGCAGTTAGGTGCCATGCTCCAGTCAAGATAACTAGTGGATGGCTCACAAGAATACTCTGTCGCTACTGTCTGTGCCTCTGTCACAACAAATATCCTGATCCTTCAGTTTTAAGGGTGCAGGGCCATTTTCCTCCCTTTCTTACTGGTAGTTCTCAAGATAACTATATGATATGCTGGGAAGGCAATATCCTGATAATCAGGTGACATTGGTCAGAACAGCCCAGGCTCTGTTATAGTCCCTGCTCAAAACAGAATGGCCTTTAATGCTTGTGTCCAGCAAACCACATCATTGGAGAAAACCCAAGGTGGGCTGCTTTCTGGGGTCCCTCAGTTGTAGTGCAAGTGAAGTGTTTACATCAAAACTCCATCCATCTGCTCTGGGTAGCCTTCCTGATCTTGTGGTAGCGGTTCATACTGAATCCTAGGCTTCTGTTGTCTTTTGTTTGCTATTTGTAAGTAATAAATTCACTTCATGGAATTTATGTATGAATGTGTTTGGTCTCATTGTACTCAGAAAAGTTGGTAGCCATTGCACAGTGAACCCACTTCATAATTGGTGAAAACGCCTATGCCCCCCTTGTGCCACAGCAAGGAGGTTCATTCAGCCAAACATAAACTTCATGTGCGTAAAACCCTGTAGCACAATTATTACCATGTGGAAGGCCTTTAACAATGGTGATGCTGATTTGAAGAACTCTGAAGGAAGAAATTTACACAAATGGGTTGGGTACACGGGAGTCCCTCCTAACTTAAAGCAACCCTTACTCCCCTCTGCCTAAAAAGAGTGAAGAGGCCAGGCACGGTGGCTCAGGCCTGTAATCCGAGCACTCTGGGAGGCCGAGGTAGGCAGATCACAAGATCAGGGGTTCAAGACCAGCCTGACCAACATGGGGAAGCCACATCTCTACTAAAACTACAAAAATTAGCCGGGCATGGTGGTGGGCACCTGTAATCCCAGCCACTTGGGAGGCTGATGCAGGAGAATTGCTTGAACCTGGGAGGTGGAGGTTGAAGTGAGTCAAGACCATGCCACTGCACTCCAGCCTGGGTGACAGGGCAAGACTCCGTCTCAGGGGAAAAAAAAAAAAGTGTATAAGAACTGAAACAGGTTTAAAATTTCACCTAATTGGAAATGCAAAGTTTACAAAAATAGTATTAAAATAAATTGCTAAATGAGTGCTCATTGAATTTTATGCCTCCACAAAGTGGGTTGTGAATTAACTTCCACATCTGTTGAAAGCCACCAAAGTTCGGCAGCCTCCGTGTCTGAAATTCACATGTGGCTCAAATATGAATTATACCTGGGGATACCCCAAAGTTTAAATATGGTATCCCCTGTGATATTATGAGGAAGTGCTGTACATAAAACAGGTTGTCTTCCTTTAATTCTGAAAATAATATTATCTTGCCTAAATTCTCCAAAACGCATCGCTCTGCAGTATCCGATAGAGGACATAGGTTTCCTGACCAATGAGCACTGAAAGTAAGTGTGTGCGACTCACCTATGTTCTTATCAAAATGGAAATCCCCGAATCCCACCAGTTAGAATAACATGACAGAATGGCAGATTTTTGGAATATATAGGTTTTCTGTGAGGTTAGTAAGTATTGATTCCATTTTTAAAATAGATATCAATATATTTAGATTACCTATTTCTCGTATGTTTTAGTATTAAGAGATTGTGTCTTTTAATTCATCCAGTTGGTCTAAGTTACCAAGTTTGTGCATTATGGAAATTGTAATATTCTTTATTATTTTATCATCCATGGGCTCTCTAATATAAAGGCCTCTTTTAATTCTTCTACTATTAGGTTGGTGCCAAAGTAATTGTGGTTTTGGACCATGAATTTTAAATTTTTATAACTAGGCTTCAACACATCTTTATTAATCAAAATAGAACCCATTACAGTGGACTGGGCACAGTTGCTCACGCCTGTAATCCCAGCACTTTAGGAGGCTGAGGCGGGTGATTCAGGAGGTCAGGAGTTTGAGACCAGCCTGAGCAACATGGTGAAATCCCGTCTTTACTAAAAATACAAAAAGTAGCCGGGTGTGGTGGCATGTGCCTGTAATCCCAGCTACTCAAGAGGTTGAGGCAGGAGAATCTCTTGAACCCAGGAGGCAGAGGTTACAGTGAGCTGAGACTGCACCTTTGCCCTCTGGCCTGTGTGATAGAGTGAGACTCAGTCTTTAAAAGAAAAGAAACCATTACATTGAGCACATTTTTGCCAATGAGAAATAAACTTGTTTATTCCATGCTTTCACGGTTCGATGAACTCTTGGAAAGCATTTTCTGCATTCTGCTGGTTGTGTAAGTGTTTTCCCTGCAAAAAGTTGTCAAGATGCTTAAAGAAGTGGTGGTTGGTTGGCGAGAGGTCAGGTGAATACGGCAGATGAGACAAAACTTCATAACCCAGTTTCTTCAACTTTTGAAGCCCTGGTTGTATGACATGTGGTCACACGTTGTGGAGAACTGGGCCCTTCATGTTGACCAGTGCCAGCTCCAGGTGCTACAGTTTTCCATGCATCTCATCGATTAACTTGGTATACTTCTCAGATGTAAAGATTTCACCAGGATTCAAAAACTGTAGGGGATCAAAAGACCGGCAGCTGACCACCAAACAGTGACCATGACCTTTTTTTGGTACAAGTTTGACTTTGGGAAGTGGTTTAGAGCTTCTTCTCAGTCCAGCCACTGAGCTGGCTGTTGTATGAAATCCACTTTTCGTGGCATGTCACAATCTGATCAAGAAATGGTTCATTGTTGTTTCATAGAATAAGAGAAGATGACACTTCAAAAGGATGCTTTTTAAAATATTTGGTCAGCTCATGAGGCACCCACTTACCAAGATTTTTCAGCTTTCCAATTGGCTTCAAATGCTGGATGACCATAGAATGGTCGACATTCAGTTCTTCGCCAACTTCTCGTGTATCTGTAAGAGGATCGAATTCAGTGGTTGCTCTCAATTGGTCATTATCAACTTCTGGCCCAGAGCCTGGGGCTGAGGCTGGCATGACCACCCTGTTCTCTACCTTCTGTTGCGCTTGGGCCCAGAGCCTGGGGCTGAGGCTGCCATGACCACCCTGTTCTCTTCCTTCTGGGGTCCCCAGGAAGCTCCCAGGACTGAACGATCACCACAAAATACAGTGGCCAGGATGGGAGGGCTGGAGGTCAACTACCCCCCGCCCCTGCCACCACAACCAAGAGGCCCCCATGGAGGTTGGCCCCGAGATGTGGGTCCCTGTGGGATGCAGGTCCCTGTGGGATGCTTCAGGGGATGAGCACGGGTCCTCCTGGCTGACAGGAGCCTGGTGGGCACTGGGTGTGTGGGGCCTATATAGATGGGTTGGACAGAACTGGGCCTGACCAGGGAGCCAGAGACTGGTGTGTCTTCCCGATTTCCTATGAGATCCCCTATCTGGTCATAGATGATGGTGATTTCTCTTTAAGTACTGAATCCCTGTAAGGTGTTAGGCACTCCATTCTTACCAAGTTTATTTTGTTACCTGGTAGAACCTGGCTCATAAAGAAGAAAATGGTGAAGAGGAGGACAGGAATCCTTATGGCTGAAGAAAGAAGAAAGTTTGGCTTCATTTCCAGGAGGCAGAGAAAACTTCCGTCTGTGGCTCTCTAGCACCAGTGGAATGTCTCTGTTTGGATAATGAAAGCCTTTCTGTACCTCATTAGGAATATTCATAGATAGAGGTGTTCTATGCATGCAAAATTGCTTTTATGGGAGGACCGATGTGGGTGCACAGTTTTGGCCAGAAAACCTTGTTCAATGGGAACATAAGCTACAAACATTTTGGCAAAAGATGAAAGTTTATGAACAAACAACCATTTATATTGTTACAATAAATTAGACTATGTTGAGAAACCAGTTGCTTTCGTTAATGATCAGACATTTTGTTAGTGAACACTTCCCAGACTTTACTAGCCCTGCTAAGAATTAATCACCCCACTTGCTCCTGGTCTGAAGCCCCAAAGTGCTTTGTTGATGTTACAGTGCTTACTGCCTTGTATGTTAGATTAGTGAATGTATATTTGCCTCTTCCACCACTGTATGAGCTTCTTGCTTGCTAGGACAAGGCTATATTCCTCAGAGCAGAGGAGGGAGTTGAATCATGTGGCCATTTATTCTCAAATCCTCTTCACCAAGTGGAACAAAACAGAACAGCGACAGACCACTGCACATGGAAGCAGGAGGTCTGGATTTGGGTTCTAGTTCTCTAGATCTATTACTAACTGGAGGTATGGATAGAATCAGGAAAATTTTCTTCCTTAGATGCTTCCTTGATAGCACCTATAAAGGTTGAGATCTGTTGGATCTAGATCAGGGGATTCTCAATCACTACTATGCATAAAATCAACTGGGAGAGTTGCTTTGCAATACAGATGCTTAGTTCCATCTCATGATATTTTTACTGTTTTTTAAAATTGATCTAGTATTTTTCATTAAATAATGTCAACTTTCTTAGTCTACATCTAATAAAACTCCCACCGGCATACAAATACATTGAATGATATTAGCAGCAGAATCTTTAAAGAAAGTAACCATATACAACTATTAAACCATTTTTTTCATTACTTATTATTTCATGCTGTTTGTCACTATTGTCATCATAATCAGCATCACCTTACATTGCTGAACACCCATTATGAACCATATGGCATAAACATTTTTCCTACTCGTAAGGAGCATACATTCTCTATACGCATATGAAATTAATGTCTGAACAAAGTGGCTTAAACAAGGCAGAAGTTTATTTCTTTCTCACTTAAATCTATAGTTACACGTATCATGGCTGGTACAGATGTTTGCCAAATTCATTAGGGATGCAGGCCCCTTCCAGCTGTCTGCTCTGCTGCATTTTAGAAGAGGCTCCAGTTTGGCTGCTAAATGCCCACCTATCATTTTTTAATTCCAGGTAGCAGGAAAGAAAATAACAAAGAGAGAAAAACAAGGGAACGTCTACCCCTCCTTTTAAATTTTTTAACCAACCCCCTCTTTTTTTTTTTTTTAACCCAATTTGTTGAGCTATGATTACATTTAAAAAGCTGTCCATGTTTAAGGTACGCATCTCAGTGAGCCTGGGGACCTCCAGAACTTACTTATATGGTATATCTGAAACTTTGTGCTCTGACCACATCTACCCATTTCCCCTGCACCACGACCCCTGGCAGCCACCATTCTACTCTCTGCTTTTGTGAGTTTGTCTATTTTAGATTTCAAATGCAAGTGAAATCATATAGTAATTGTCATTCTGTGGCTGGCCTATTTCATATAACGTAATGCCCTCAAAGTCCACCCATGTTGTCACAAATGACAGGGTTTCATTATTATGTAACACTGAATAATATTCCAATGCAAATATGTATTAACCATTTATCCTGATACTCTCCCTCCACCTGCCTCCCCAGTGTGTGTTGTTCCCCTCTCAGTATCCATGTGTTCTCATTGTTCTGCTTCCACTTGTGAGAACATGCACTGTTTGATTTTCTATTCCCGGGTTAGTTTGCTGAGGATAATGGCTTCCAGCTCCATCTATGTCCCTGCAAAGGACATGATCTCATTCCCTTTTATGACTGCATACATAGTATTTCATGGTGTGTATGTACCACATTTTCTTTATCCAGTCTATCATTGATGGACATTTGGGTTGATTTCATGTCTTTGCTATTGGGACTAGTGCTGCAATGAACATGTGTGTGCATGTATCTTTATAACAGAATGATTTATATTCGTTTGGGTATATACACAGTAATGAGATTGCTGGGTCAAGTGATAGTTCTGGTTCTAGGTCTTTGACGAATCACCATACTGTCTTCCACAATGGTTGAACTAATTTACATTCCACCAACAGTGTAAAAGTGTTCCTATATCTCAACAGCCTCATCAGCAGGTAGTTTTATTTAAAAATTTTTGGAGAAACCTTCATACTATTATCCAAAATGGCCATAGTAGTTTGTATTTCCACCACGAATATACAAGGGTTATCTTTTATCCACATCCTCACTAATACTTACTATTCATCTTTTCGATAACAGCTATTCTAAGAGGTGTCAGGTGACATTTCATGGTGGTTTTTATTTGCATCCCCCTGACAATTAGAGATGGTAAGAATTTTGTCATGTATTTGTCGGCCATTTGTATCTCTTCTTCTGGGAAATGTCTATTCAGATCTTCACCTATTTATTTATTTTATTTTATTTTATTTTTTGAGACGGAGTCTTGCCCTTCTTGTAGTCCTCAGTATCCGTTGTTCCCATCTTTACATCCATGTATAATCAGCGCTTTGTTCGTGCTTATAACTAAGAACATATGATATTTGGTTTTTTCTTCCTGCATTATTTTAGAATAATGGCCTCTAGCTGCATCCATGTTGGTGCAAAGGACATAATTTTTTTTAATGGTTGCATAGTATTCCATGGTGTATATATACTACATTTTCTCTATCCGATGATAGAGAAAATATTCATGTCTTTGCTATTGCAAATAATGCTATAATAAATATATGAGTGCTCGTGTCTTTGTGGTATTTTCTTTTGGATACAAGGGTCAGTCCCCGTGGCTGCTGTCGAGGACTAGCATTGAGTGCCTGAAGCTTTTCCAGGCTCAGGGTGAAAGCTGTCAGTGGATCTATGATTCTGGGGTCTGGAGGATGGTGGCCGTCTTCTCAGAGCTCCACTAGGCAGTGCCCCAGTGAGGACTCTGTGGGAGCTCCTACCCCATATTCTCCCTCTGCACTGCTGTAGTAGACATTTGCATGAGGTCTCCACCCCAGCAGGCTTCTACTGGACATACAGGCTTTTCCATACATCTTTTGAAATCCAGGTGAAGGCTTCTGATATGGTTTGGCTCTGTGTCCCCGCCCAAATCTCACCTCAAATTGTACTCCCACAATTCCCACATGTTGTGGGAACCCAGTGGGAAATAATTGAATCATGGGGGCAGTTTCTCCCATATCGTTCTTGTGGTAGTGAATAAGTCTTACGAGTTCCGATGGTTTGATAAGGCGAAACCAGTTTTGCTTGGCTGTCATTCTCTCACTTGCCTGCTGTGATGTAAGACATGCCTTTCGCCTTCTGCCTCCCCCCAGCCATGTGGAACTGTAAGTCCGAATAAACTTATTTCTTTTGTAAATTGCCCAGTCTTGGGTATGTGTTTATCAGCAGCGCACTCCTGTACTTTGTGCAACTGCAGGTTTAATATCCCATGGAAATTGCCAAGGCTTAAGGCTTGCACCCTCAAAGCAGTGACCCAAACTGTGTCTGGGGCCTTTTTTAGCCATGGCTGGAGCTGGAGTGGTTGGGAGGTAGAATGCTGTGAGCACTGTCCTGCGCTTGCCCGGGGTGGTGCAGCCCTAGGCCCAGCCCACAAAACCAGTCTTCCCTTATAGGCCTCCACGCCTTTGAAGGGAGGGGCTGCCACCAGCCAAGGTCTCTGAAATGCCTTTCAGGCCCTTTCTTCATTGTCTTCTATTAGCATCTGCTTTCCTTTTAGTTATGCAAATGTCTTCAGCCTGCTTGAGTTTTAGAGGATACCAATGGCCTTAGAAGTACCATATGACCCCTAACACTTCTTGACTTCATTTCTGCAATATATTTTATTTTTTTACGTCATCATGAGCATTGAAACTTTTTATATCTATTCACTTTCCATTTGTTTTCAAGTCCAGTTTACTTCCAAATAATTTTAGAATATAGAGTCTCCATAAGACTCTAGTTTGTCTGGTTTCTTGCTGTACCCCATGACTGCGAATGCTTTCTAGTACATATAATACACTCAAAAGTACTTATGAGGCCGGATGCGGTGGCCCACGCCTGTAATCCCAGCACTTTGGGAGGCCGAGGTAGGCGGATCATGAGGTCAGGAGATTGAGACCACCCTGGCTAACACGGGTGAAACCCAGTCTCTACTAAAAAAAATACAAAAAAATAGCCGGACGTGGTGTCGGGCGCCTGTAGTCCCAGCTACTCGGGAGGCTGAGGCGGGAGAATGGCGTGAACTCGGGAAGCGGAGCTTGCAGAGAGCCGAGATCTCACCACTGCGCTCTAGCCTGGGCAACAGAGCAAGACTCCATCTCAAAAAAAAAAAAAAAAAAAGTACTTATGAATGAAAAAAGGAAAAAATCTTCCTATTTTTCCTTCAACATAGCCTTAACTTTTTGGTTTCCAACTTTATGTGGGGTTTTCAGTAGCTGTCTCAAAAATCCAATCAAATTGAACCGGGTGTGTCTCCAGAATGCAGTTTCGATTAGGTTCAGTATCTGTGCAATCAGGGCATGTCTCTTGGAATGTAGTGCTGATTAGGTTTATTAATTGTTTTTTCCTATATAAGGGGAAGCCAGAGGATGCGTTTTCCCAGAGAAGGAGCATCAGAAGAGTTTAAGACCTTGGGGAAAGGGAGTCTTGCTGCTTGCTTGTGGGACTTGCCTTGGAAGGTAGATAAGTTCACAGCATCCTCCAACTTTTTATTTTTGGTGAGTTCTCCGAGCACTGAGATGTGAACTGGCCTCATTCCCTTACAATGATACTGTTACCAGTAGAAGAGATTCGAGTTACTGGCAGCATATCTGCATGGGTCCATAAGCAACTTCAGTCCTTACCTCCTCAGAAGAAAGAATTCGACTGAGGGGCATACAGCGGAAAAAGAGACTAAGTTTCAGAGCAGGAGTGGAAGTTTATTTAAAAAGGCTTTAGAACAGAAAGGAAAGGAAAATTCTCCTGGAAGAGACCCAAGTGGATGCCTGAAGGTCCAAGAGAGAAAAGAGAAGGGCCTTTAACCTTGATCCTGGGATGGGCTTGCCTCTTTCCCACGATTCTTCCTTTAGGGAGAGTTTCCGGCATGCACAGTGCTTTCCTTACCCTTTGGAATTGGCATGCACGGTGTGTTTAGGGAGTTATGTGCATGTCCATCTGAGGCTTTCTTTCCTTTTCCAGTGGTGTCCCCGGAAGATTATACTTTGCCATTTTTGTCTCTTAACATAAATGCCCAAGAAGTTGCTTCTTCCTGGGGTCTGCATTTAATTAACATTTTTGATGTTAACAGGTGTAGACCACCAGGAAATGGCCTGTCTCTGGTGCTGCCTAATTATCATTGTTAGAGAGGCAAAGTGATCACTAACAGGCCATCACCTGACATTTCTAGTGGGTAGGGGAAGAGCCCTCTCCTGCCCTGCTCCTGCTCTTCTACCTGTAACAAGACAAGCCTTGAATAGCATCAGACATGTGTCCCATCAAGGCAGCATCTCATTAGTAAATTTTACTGTGTGAATTGTTACTTCACATTCTCATATTCTGTGTTCACTATTTGTGTGCCTTTTCCATTTTTGTTTTGACCATATCTCATTATTTTAACTGCCTTCTCCAAGATTCTAGATCTGCATTGACCAATAGAGTAACTACTAGTCACATGTGGCCATAAACTGTAAATTAATTATAATTAAATAACTAAATGGCATATCCTTAGTAGTAATTGCCAAATTCGTGGCCAAACTAGAAATTCTGTAACTACATATGTGTGGTAGTTACTGCATTGGACAATGTAGATATAGAGCATTTCTTTCATCACAGAAAATCATGTGGGGCATGTTGGCTGCCACTTATTTTTAATTTATTTTTATTTTTTATTTCTTCGAGACAGAGTTTTGCTCTTGTTGCCCAGGCTGGAGTGCAATGGCATGATCTCAGCTCACCGCAACCTCCACCTCCCAGGTTCAAGCGATTCTCCTGCCTAAGCCTCCCTAGTAGCTGGGATTACAGGCTTGTGCCACCACGCCCGCCTGTTTGTTTTTTTGTTTTTGTTTTTTTTTTTTTCTATTTTTAGTAGAGACAGGGTTTCTCCATGTTGGTCAGGCTGGTCTCAAACTCCTGACCTCAGGTGATCCGCCTGCCTCCACCTCCCAAAGTGCTGGGATTACAGGTATGAGCCACTGTGCCCGGCCTTATTTTTAAATTCTATTTGTGTGGTTTATAGTTAAATTATATTCTGCTTCTCTATATTCATTTCCTTTCACAGATTTTCTCAGGCAATTTTAAAATTTCATTCATTTACCTTCTTGAGGAAAGTACTTAGATCATTTTTTAAAAATAATGTACAGCAAATAATTTTTCCACGGATATTGTTTTAGCTTTATTGTGTTGGTACTTTTACATACTATATTCAGGTATTATTATTTTTCATAACTTACTTTAAAAATTGTGCCAAGTTTATTTAAAAGAGATTTCTCCCTTGATTTTCAGAGGTCAGATTGTGTCTTCCATTTCTGTTATTTTAATTTTATTTTATTATATGTAAATATGTTGCATATTCCTTTTTTAAAAAATATGAGATTTTTTCTCTGGTTACACAAACTTTGTATGAAGTGTTCATTATGCGCTTTAAAAATAAATATTTTGTTTCAGGGCATGGTGCTTTCACACATGCAACCTTAGAATAATTCTAAATTCCATTCCACTTTCACCATTCCTGAACTGCTTTGAATATATTGGATGTTGGAAGCCATGAGAGGTTTTGACTTGCAATCCAGTCAAGATAACAGGATTTTCCATTTATAGTGTAATCTGATATATATTCGTTTTGGTTTCATACTTTTAAAAAATCTATTCTCTTTTACTCTGTGGTGATCTTTGCTTTTCTATTTGTGCTTTACTAGAATGTCAGCTGCTGTTTCCCTAGCACCTGAGATGTTACTCAACACTGAATAGTGCTGGTGTTGAGAATTGAGAGAATCTACTAAATAATAGCACTTTTTGAGACCGCAGTTCTGAATTAAAAGGAAGGGAAAGGACAGGCAAAAGAATATAGACATCAGCTATTTTTACTGAAGATCTGTTGGAGAACATGGTTTTGGTGTCCAGGAACTTGAGACCTAATACTGCATTCCTAATACTTCACTAAGGTGGGCCTAAATAGCCCTGAAAGGGCTAGGAAGTCACAAGTCAGCCTCTTAATTGTTATGGGTGTCCTGAAAATATTAAGGTAATATTGAGGATGCAGAATGGCTCCTTCCTCATGACTTTTTAAGAGATCTGGGCCGGGCGCTGTGGCTCATGCCTGTAATCCCAGCACTTTGAGAGGCTGAGGCGGGTGGATCACCTGAGATCAGGAGTTCCAGACCAGCCTGACCAAATTGGAGAAACCCCGTCTCGACTGAAAATACAAAATTAGCCAAGCGTGGTGGCGCATGCCTGTCATCTCAGCTACTTGGAAGGCTGAGGCAGAAGAATAGCTTGAACCTGGGAGGTGGATGTTGCAGTGAGCTGAGATTTCACCATTGCACTCCAGCCTGGGCAACAAGAGCAAAACTCTGTCAAAAAACAAAGAGAGAGAGAGAGAGAGAGAGAGAGAGAGAGAGAGAGAGAGAGAGAGAGAGAGAGAGATCTGGATGGAGATACTAAGCTGTGCAGGCTCTCATCTTGAAGTCACCAAATACGTAAGTTGTTATTCCTGCTCTGGTGAGAAGTTTGTCAATACATTTTTTCCATGAATTAATGAAAATTTTAGACCCATAACATAAGTTTTAAAAAATTTATCCTAAAGATTGCTTGTGTATGTGTCTGTTTTGAAATATATTTAATCTCTATATCTTGAAATAGTTTTTATAGATTCCATACAAGAGTCCTTTAGGAAATAAGTGTGCTTTGATTTTCTTATAATATTTGTCCTTGTTTGTCCCTGGCACAGTCTGTATACGACCATTTAAATTACTTTTAGTTCATGTTTGGGTTATAATCACACACAAATATTCTCTAAAGTCCAAATCTTATTTTGATATTCGAGGAAGAGTTTACATGGTAATAATATTAAGGGTTACAGCTGGTTTCACTGAAGCTTTGTAGGCATTCTCTAATATCTTATTTTTTTGAAGGAATATCTCTTCTGCTTGAATTATAGACTACATAATACATGTACTGTCAGGTACATTCATGGAAGGGACAGGCAGATGGAGTCATATGTTACTGAAGCCTTGATAAACAGATGTAGGAAATAGACCAAGGAATAAGAAAAAAGTTGATATTGAAAAGTGCTTGTTGAAGTCTGTAAATGTGCATTAAAATGTGGCAGTAAAAATAGACACAGTGAAGTTTGGGAACTGGGGTCTAAATCCTGGAGTCCCCAGAATCATAGAGAACCTTGGTTAGGGGAGTAATTTTGTAAAAAAGCAAGAAGAGGCAGTGACAAGGCAGAATATAATTAAAAGTATTGCTGTGTCATTTTCTAGTTTTGTAATTTTGTCATATTTTTCAAACTCTGTTGATCATTTATTGAACTGGTAAATAAACTATCATCAGCAGGGTTATTATAAGGGTTAAATAAGGAAATTTATGTATATCTGTAAGCACAACATCACAATTAATACAAAGTTACCCTTTTTATTTTTTCCTGGACTTCATGTACAAATGGGTCAGTTAATTTTTTGTTTATGAAACATAATTATCATTTGTACATAAAATATATTTATTTTTTTTTATTTTTAGCAGGGAAATAATACATGCATGTTTTCCCCCATCTCAAACACATGCATTCATATAAACATATCCATCTATATACCTACATATCTATGTATGAATATACACATGGACATCAGTATTTCTCAGCAAATATGTATCATGATAATCAGAGATATTGCAACTAACAAAGACTAATATAAACCATGATTGCAAGAATTTTAGATGCCACCTTAGTAAAATATCAGATTGAGCTGCTACATTTCTCTCAGCCCTAAGTCATTTTGTATTTTCTGAGCATCTTAGAGGATTGTGACTGTATACACAGGACAGAAACACCATGACCCAGGGTACTGCTGCGAATTTCTGATGCAGGGGATTTTAAGGGCTAGATCAGCAGGAAGGGAGTGTTGACCCTCCAAGTGAAATAAATTCCTGAAATGATTATCCCCATCCTAAAACAGATTTTTTTTTTTTTTTTTTTTTGATACAGAGTATTGCTCTGTCGCCCTGGCTGGAGTGCAGTGTTAGGATCTCGGCTCACTGTAATTGCCTCCTGGGTTCAAGCGATTCTCCTGCTTCAGCCTCCTGAGTAGCTGGGATTACAGGCAAGCACCACCATGCCCAGCTAATTTGTGTATTTTTAGTAGAAATGGGGTTTCACCATTTTGGCCAGGCTGGTCTCGAACTCCTGACCTCAGGTGATCCACCTGCCTTGGCCTCCCAAAGTGCTGGGATTACAGGCAAGAGCAACCGCACTTGACCCTAAAACAGATTCTTACTTGATTGATTTCCAAGTTCCAAGGGGAAATACAAAAGTCGAAATTGAGAGAAAGTAAAAGTGGAGTAAGGCTTCAGAAGGCTGTGATTGGTGTTGGAGAAACATTGCTAGGGCATAAAGCTGGGATAATAAAATCTGAGAAATCCCACAGTGTTTATCTACAGGTGGAAATCATATTCCACATGTGGGCGGAGTCAGGGGTCCCTGTATTTTAAAATCAGTGAGGGAATTGAATATCTGGACTTGTGTCAATTAACATACAAAACTCAGTGCTTTTAATGTTCTCGTTCACAAGATATCTGTGTTCCTTCTTTGCCAGAAACCATAGTCATAGGCTTCCTAATTTTGACCTTGGGGAAAGAGGAGAGGCCTCTGTGTGTTTGTGTGTATTGGTCAGGCTGTGGTGCAGGTGGTGTCACACTTCAGTGAAGGTCTGGCTTTTCATCACAGGTTGGTCTGAAAATTGTGTACAAGGCTGGTGTCTCACTTGTTCTTTCTCCAACCTCAGCTTTTTTTAGTGCCTGAAGTGTCTGCAAGTGGAAATCCAGAAGAAGACAGAGAGAGACTGAGTTCTTGACAATGCATTCACTAGTGAGTAGGGGATGCCTCTCTCTGCTGAAATGACACCCATATTGCTGGCAAATGGGCAGTTTTCTGCAGTTTGCATGGGTGTTTCATTTTTATTCTTTTTGTTTGTTTGTTTTCATGATGCAAAATCCATCCAGCCTGGGTGTTCCAAATGCAATCAGGAGACTTTCAGGTATCTGGCCTCCAATTAAGTTTTCTCAGGACTCTAGGTTGGGTATCATGTGTCAAAGATTCCTAAATTATCAATATAATTTCTAATAATACACTACTTTATTCCAGCCCCTATTCAGGCTATTTACAAAAAAAGACATGAGAGGTCTCATTTATGTATTTCTTTTTCTTCTATCCATCCTATAACCTCATAGGGAAATAATTGACCCATTAACTGTACCGTTGGCTGAAATAGACTTAGGATTTTGATGAATGCAGGCAATAGAGATGCGTGAAGAGCAGAAGATCACAGCCCAATAATGAGGCTGATGTTCTAGCAGCTGAGTTCAATAAATCCCGTGTGATAGGCCTTGGGCAAGAGCTGCACAGTGCTGAGGAAAAAGGAGAGTTTGATAAAATATATTTGTGCTTTTAAAAACTTTGCAAAAGGACAACTAAAGAAGTCATTATTATTCTTATCCCCATTCATTTTACCTTTTGATAATTAACCTTTTCACCTTCTGGTAACTGAAAGTAACATATAAGAAATACAATTACTTAATTATGGTTGCACACTCAGGAGAAGGAATATAGTAGATAGAGTACAATTTAGGGTTCTGTGGAAATGCTTCATAAGGGCTGGTTAGAAAAAAGCAAAACAGTAAAGAGGTCTTTTTATCCTTGAACAAGCCAAGTGAGAAAGTAAAGTTAAAAGAGAGGCAGTGATAACTGATGTTTGGATTGCCCAGAGAAAGTTGAGAACAGGAAGCTTCATATCACAGGAATCATCAGACTAAGACTTCCTCAGTGTACCAGCCTCAGCGGTCTTGTCTTGTGCTGCTCGACTGTCTTCAAGCCTTGTCATGAACACCTGAATGACATAACATTAGAGTGACTCTATGTATAAATTGAATCCTATATTCTGCGTAAAACTTGTTCAGTTCTGAAGAATGCTGGAGTCTGGTTCATTACTTTCTAACTTTTTAATGAATAAGGGACCAATGACATGTATTTAATAAATATTTGCTAGATAGGAAACATGTTTTCTATTACTTCGTTAGATTATTCAAAGCACATAATAGGTCTTTTAACCATTTGATTGGTGAGAAACCTGTGGTTTATCTAGAGAAATAATTTATTTAATCACGGCCGTGTTTAAAAAGTAGTAAATCATGGTTATTTGTCTTGTGACTACTCTGTAATTTTCTTGAAATTCATGGTAAATTTGTTTTATTTATGAAGGTTCAAGCGAAAATTTTATAATCAGTTATGTACAGGTGATTAACACATTACTGAAAAATATCTGGGCTATATTATGCCACACCTCATGTGATATTTCTTCATAGTAAAGTTTAATGGATTAAGAGTGGGTACGTCTCTGTGAATGAATCGGAAAGGCAGATACCAGCTTAGTATTGAGAATGAACTGGCTGGAACCTAAAACACTGGGAATTCTGCATACCCAGCTCCTACCTATGTCATCTCAGCCTTCCTCCTCTGGACGTTAAAAGGGATTCTCTGTCTAAACTAAAGTGTCTGTGATGTTTTAGAAGAAAGTGACTTTTGAAGATGTAGCTATTGACTTCACCCAGGAAGAGTGGGCCATGATGGACACATCCAAGAGAACTGGATGGACACATCCAGTTGTTGGTGACTGGAAAACAACAGTCACCTGGTGTCCCTCGGTGAGTCCCTCAACATTCACATATGTATGTAGACACACATTGACTCATTCATTCAATAAGTGTTGGAACAGCTTCCCCATATCTAACTCTAATCTCTTCTCTGATTCTCTCACAGATCTTATCTGAAAAAGTTTGAGCTCTCTAAATCTGTCTGAAAGAAATATCTTTATTTTATTTTATTTTGTTTTGTTTTATTTAGTTTGTCACTCAATTAGAATGTAATCTTGACAAGGATTTCATGATTTCCTTGGTACTCAGTGTCTAATACTCAGAACAGACCTGAGAACTTAATGAATATTTTCTTTTCTTTTTTTTTTTTTTTTTGAGACAGAGTCTCGCTCTGCCGCCCAGGCTGGAGTGCAGTGGCGTGATCTTGGCTCACTGCAAGCTCCGCCTCCCGGGTTCACGCCATTCTCCTGCCTCAGCCTCCAGAGTAGCTGGGACTACAGGCGCCCGCCACCTCGCCCAGCTAGTTTTTTTGTATTTTTTAGTAGAGACGGGGTTTCACCGTGTCAGCCAGGATGGTCTCGATCTCCTGACCTCGTGATCCGCCCGTCTCGGCCTCCCAAAGTGCTGGGATTACAGGCTTGAGCCACCGCGCCCGGCCTAATGAATATTTTCAATGTATTAAATTTAATATTTTCTAAATAACTCTTCTGCTTTAGTCGCTATGCTTAGGCTGAGACCCATTAGTGAAAACAATAGCAATATCTTTTCTGTATAGAACATCAATTATTTTTGTAAATCAAATTTTTTTTTTGTTCTGCATGAGAATAATAATAAACATACTGTGCAGAGGTTTAATTAATCTCTTTCTGAAAGGACTGTGTATTCTGCATTGTGTCTTGGAACTTAGGCATGGACTCAGCATTCATAGGTCCTGACTGTTTTGAATTTCCTTTTCCTGATGGACCTTTCATTTGGATTTATTTTCTAGTCTCATGTTGGGTCAAAAAAATCCTGGGGAGTTTTCTGTGTTCTAGGTCTTGTGGCCTGAGCTGACCTTCACTGTTTTATTCTTCCTTGATAGCCTGCCCTACAGTTGGTGATAATGCACATTTATTGACAGTGAACTCAAAACACATGTACTGTTTCCACTAACAGGGTACCAGATAAGCAAATCCTATATAACTTTGCAGCTGGAGGAAGGAAAAGAGCTCTGGCGGGAAGGAAGAGAATTTCTCCAAGGCCAGAATCTGGGTAAGCAACAGGGTCCTGTGCTCTAATAGGAGGAGGTGCTTTGTCAATGAATAATATCAGTCAAATATTAATTAGAGGTTTTATTAAATGAGTGGTAATTTCTAAAATGTAGGTTAAGCTACTGGAGCAGAATTCCTTAGATGGTATCATCAGTTTTGTTCATATGTCAGATGCTACTCTTGTGTCCTCTTGCCTTTTCTTTTACTTTCAGGAAAAGGATAATTCATGTACTCGTTGGGGTTAAACTGTCACATGCTGACTCTTTTACCGATACCCCTGTGAAGACTATCCCTCTATTTACCTGCCTGATAGCTCATGTCCATTTTAAATCTTTTCACATTTTAATTTTAAGACTCTTTTCTAATTGCTGACGCTGTACCTTCTGTTCTATTGAAGTATTTTCTTCATTTGACACATTTGCCACATCTAAGTGTCAATTTTTGAAAAAAAGTAAACAGGCCTTGTGGGTTTTCAAACAATTTTATTACCATAATACCAAGGTAACAATTTATTTTTCAATTATTTCAGACAAGGAAAGTGCCCTTAAGAAAAAACACACGATAACCATGCATCCTATCAGAAAAGATGCATCCACCGGTATGACAATGGTGAGTTTTATAGCTCTGTACACCAGTCATCTAAGTTAAAGATCTGGTAATGGGTTAAGTTAGTAATGACGCACAGGCACCTGAGTGTAATTAGGCTGGCACTAAGTGCTTTCTAAGCAAAAAAAAAAAAAAAAAATTTGATACTTTGAATTCAGTGAATAAAGTGACCTGTGTTGTAAACCATAACATGAGATCTTTAAAATAGAACAAGTGCATACACATTACTCATGCTCAGACTTTGAAAGATATTGATATCATCACAATCAATGGAATAACTCTGCAGTTGGGATCTTACAAAAGAGAAAATATCTGTGTCTGCAGGAGACAATGTGTACGCAAGTGTCAATCGAGAAAAATGACGAGACAAGTCTCAATCATTTTAGGAGATGTATTTGCCAGAGTTAAGGACATGCACCTGGGGAACAGGTGTATACCTTTCTCCAAAGATAATTTTCTCCAAATTTAAAGGGGGAAAGGGTGGGATATTGAGAAGTACACAATTTTCATGTAAAAGTTGGGTAGAAAAAAATAGTCATTCATGAATTTTTCTGGCTTAGTGAATCTGGATTTTTTTTTTCATAAGATGACATAAACAAATGAGGCAGAGGAATAATGCAGGAAAGCTGCATTTTATATAAGACAACATAGGCAAAATGGGGCAGGGAAACAATTGGATATGCATTTGTGTCTGGTGAACTGGGGATGACTGCGCCTGTAAAGACAAGCTATCAGTTTGCATTGTCATGGTGTAATTTTAACAGCTCATCAGGAATCTCCTTGTGGGCAAAATATGGGGGAGGCATGTAGCTTTTCATCTTGTAGCCGTATTATTTAGGAACCAGAAGGGGGAGGCAGGTTTGTGTGACCCTGTTCCCAGCTTGATTTTTCCCTTTGGTTAAATGAGTTTGGGGTGCCAAAATTTAATTTCCTTTCACACAAGTAACATTGGAAACATTTCAACTGGGCTCTACCACTGAATGGTTGGTCTAGGATTCAAAGGTGGTGAAATGAATGTATAGATGTATGTCGGTAAATCATTAAGAGCTTTTAATCTTTGTCTCTAAAGGAGAACTCTCTCATTCTGGAGGATCCCTTTGAATGTAATGATTTGGGAGAAGATTGCACTCACAGTTCCACAATGACTCAGTGTTTGTTAACTCAGAGTGGAAAGAAACCCTACGTCAGCAAACAGTGTGGAAAATCCCTTAGTAATCAGTTGTCCCCTAAACCACATAAACAAATTCATACTAAAGGTAAATCATATCAATGTAATATATGTGAAAAGGCCTATACTAATTGCTTTCACCTTAGATGGCACAAGATGACTCACACTGGAGACGGGCCATATGCATGTCATCTATGTGGAAAATCCTTCACTCAGCGTTCTCACCTTAGAAGACATGAGAAAACCCACACGGGAGAGAGACCGTAGAAGTGTCATCAGTGTGGGAAAGGCTTTATTCAATCCTTTAACCTTGGAAGACATAAGAGAACTCACCTTGGATAAAAGCGTTATGAATGTGATAAAAGTGGGAAAGTCTTTAGTCAAAGCTCTGGCTTTAGAGGACACACAAGAATTCACACTGAAGAGAAACCACATGCTTGTCTTCTATGTGTGGAAAGCCTTCAGTGTATCTTCTGACCTTAGATGATAGGAGAGAACATGCACTGGAGAAAAGCCATATGAATGCCATTTATGTGGGAAAGCCTTCAGTCAACGTACTAATCTTAAATAACATCAGAAAATTCACCCTGGAGAGAAACTTATAAATGCCTTCAGAACATATTCTGACTTTAGATGACATGGTGTTAGGAATGATGGACGTAAGGAATATGGAAGGGACTTCAGCTGTAGTGTAACATCTAAACATGCCAAAGGACCCACATTTTGTAGAATTACTATACCCAACATGGACGTTACTTCAGTTGCCTTTATTCTTCAGTCCACATCAATAAATTCATATGGAAGAGAAATTGTACGACATGTGTGTACCAAAGACTTGTTAGTGATCTGATCATAAATGACACGAGAGAGCTGAAACTGTCAACATGATAAACTAAAAGTCTTCAGCAACAGTTTTAATAATTTAAAACGTGTGGGACTTTCAGGTAGAGAATCTCTAGCTCTGTGTTCAGTGTGAAAATGTTTTTATGTGCAATTTGTTGTCAAATAACCTAAGAAAACTTTACTTGGATGAACCTTTTATTTATATTTTCTGTGAATAAACATTCAGCCAAGCACTAGGCTTGATGTTCACAAGAAAACACAGTGATAAAATGCTGCTAAAATGGAAAATAAGAAAGGAAATCCTTTATAAGCTAAATAAGAAGGGAAAGTCTTTCCAAGGGCAATGAATTCTCTTGGAATACCAAACACTTCTTACTGGAGAAGTTATGCCTTGAAAAATCATGAGAAATCCTTTCTTCACAGAGTAACGCTTGTGGCACATGTGAGATTTCACACTGGACAAAACACGGTTAGCATCTTGAAAGGAGAATATTCTTTAGTGGTAATTCATTTCTTAGTTGACATTAAGTTTCTCACATTGAGGAGCTATCAAATTTGAAAATCACTGTGGAGAAACCTGATAGATTTCTCATCAGAAAAGTGAGTCAAGAAGGTGGACCTCTAGAAAAAACTCTTAACACATAGTTTAGCAAAATAATTAAGAAATTTGAGAAAATGTCTATTCATAAAAATGCAGCACATAAATGTATAATAGCAAAGTGACCTGGGCATAAATTGAATGCAGAATTATATAAGAAATCTCATTAAACATTTCCAAAAGATCAATACTTACAAATATTGAAAGAATACAATCGGTTGTTGAAAAAACTTAGTGTGTTGGTGAAGTCCTTCTTTCATTTATGCAGCCCTAACAAATCGATGTGCATCTGCACTCCTTGGCTTATGGGCCGACATTCTACCCCAACTTCCGAGCCTCCCCAGTCTTCGACGGCTCTTTCCTCACAGCTCACCTCCCTTTACTTCAATGTCCACTGAAACCACTTGTTTCCATCCAACCCTGGAACTGACACATCAGGGATCTTCAGCCCCACTCGTCAGATTTCTCAGTGTGTCATTGCATAGATTTAGCAAGGAAATGGAGGCTGGATCAAAGACACCTAGTATATGCATTTGGGTGTCCCCAGCCGTTGCCTCGGTCTCTGAGTAGTTACCTGGGATCAGAGAATAAGGCAGCCCTGCTCTTCTATCCCTCAGAAATCTCTTGAAATTTTGTCCCTGAAGCCTCTCTAAGTGGAGGTAGCAGTTCATCTCATGACACCCCAGAGTTTACTCAGGTAAGTCCTGAGTTATTACACAGAGACAGACATAGCTGTGTTCCTTTTACTTCTGTCCAGAAGATAAAACACCAGCATGATAAAGCAGGCGAACCTGTCAGCCACCATGCAAGCCTTTCCTATATTTGATTCAATGTACTTTTCCAGAAGCAAAATGAAAGTTCTCACAGAGGGGGCTTCCTCTGCCTTGTCCTCAGAATTGGAAAATGTATTGTCCATCAAGGAGCCTCAGTACTGAACCTAAAACTCAAGAGAAAACGTTTCCTGAATAACAAGTGGGATGATGACATGAAATTTTGCAAAACAGGCACAATCTTAACACGATAGGTCTTACTAAGGCTAAATGGCCTTATCCATGGTTGAAATTGACACATCATTATATTAAAAAATCTCCACAAGTGATTGATTTTACTCTGCAGCCAGGGTTTATGTCAAGTGTGAGGATGGTGTCTTGCATTGTCGCTTGGGCTTGGGTGCAGTGGCAAGATCTTGGCTCACTGCAACCTCCACCTCCCGGGTTCAAGCAATTCTCTTGCCTCAGCCTCCCGAGTAGCTGGGATTGCAGGTGCCTGCCACCAGGCTCAGCTAATTTTTGTATTTGTGGTAGAGACAGTTTTTCACCATGTTAGCCAGGCTGCTCTGGAACTCAGGAACTCCTGACCTCATGATCCGCCCACCTTGGCCTCCCAAAGTGCTGGGATTACAGGCATGAGCCACCGTGCCAGGCCTAAAACCCCGTGTTTACTAAAAAAAACAAAAATTAGCTGGGTGTGGTGGTGGGTGCCTATAATCCCAGTTACTCGGGAGGCTGACACAGGAGAATCACTTGAACCCGGGAGGCAGAGGTTGCAGTAATCAGAGATGGTGCCACAGCAGTCCAGCCGGGCTACAGAGCAACACAGTGTCTCCAAAAAAAACAAAAAACAACACCAAAAAACCCCTCAGATATCCAGATAAGAGGATACAGATGTATCCACTGTCATAAATTCTTCACCATGCTACAAGAGGGGAACTGACATTTTGGTGAATCTTTGTAAATCATCAATTTATCTATCATACTTTTATTTCACCAGTAGCATTGACAAAGCTAAGTCCTACAATTCCATTTGAAATTACCCTTAAAAAGAACAGACCTTTAAAACCTACTACACTCACTCTGGGGAAGGAATAAATATGAATTTTTAGCAAATTATATACGTCATTTTACCTTGCTACTTTGGAAATAGTACCTTTATCTTTCAAGCTGTACTGACAACATGTATCTTATAGTCAATGAAAAACTGAAAGTCAAATAAGCGGACAAGCCTTATCAAGGTAACAAACTCAGGGAGAGGCATTGCTGACTCCAACACAGACCTTTCTAAGTGTCACGGCAGGCCATTCTATTCCTCGGGACACCCATCCTGTTCAGTAAAGCACTCAGTGACCACCTAGGAGGCACTGGCACTGCTCTTTGCCCTCCTGTGTGCCTTAAGTGCATTTTCATATTCAGGTTCTTGCACATCCTCTCTGGGGTGGGTTTCCTTGTCCTTTGGGACAATTTTTCTCTCTTCGCAAGTCTGAGACAATCTAGAAAGCAGAAATCATTTCTGCCTTTTCCTCTCAATATCAGCATCCCATTTGCGGATCGTCAATGTGTCTCCGAGGAATAAAAGCTCCGGCTGGAGGAACAGTTTCAATAACCTAGCTTTAATGACATTACGTTGTATTGTCCATTCATTTTAATGTCCTAAAATTTTAATAACCCTAAGGGGTCACCATTTTAGATGAAACTATACCAGGAGATTCCTCTAAGGCCAAGAGCATCCAGCTGCTCCCATGAGAGACTCTACCCCCTACCTCGGGCTGTCCTTGGGGATGAGATGACCCTGGGGCTGATACTCACTAGACCCTCCAATAGACATGGCCACAGTGGGTATCCTGGGTCATCCCCAGACAGTTCTAAAATGCCAGGACTAGGAAAAGACAGGAGGGTGGCTGAGGACACAACACCCTGTAAAGTTTTCACGGGGAGACCTCAACCTAAAGACATTTTGGTAATATGTGCACTTAGGAAAGATGAAAAGAAGAGAGGCACAAAGATTTTTTTTTACAGTAGAGTGTCAGATAATTTATTCTCCACTTTCCTCTCATATAAAATGTTTGGAAACAGAAAAATATTTTGGCCAAGGTGGCTCACGCCTGTATTCCCAGCGCTTTAGGAGGCCGAGGTGGGTGATCAGTTAAGGTCAGAAGTTCAAAACCAACCTAACCAACATGGCAAAACTCTGTCTCTACTAAAAATACAAAAATTAGCTGGACGTGGTGGTGGGCGCTTATAAGCCCAGCTACTTGGGAGGCTGAGGCAGGAGAATCGCTTGAACCCGGTAGTCAGAGGTTGCAGTGAGCTGAGACTGCGCCATTGCACTCCAGCTTGGTGACAGGGCGAGACTCTGTCTCAACAACAACAACAACAACAACAACAGCAACAACATAAAAAAATATATATATATTAAAAAACTATAAATTTAAAATTACTACATGTAGATAGTATTTGAAGTCATGGGACTGACTGTAGGTAGAAACAAGAGAAGGCAAGGAAAGTTTTTATATTTATATTTATATATATTACATAAAATTAATATACATAATTATAATATATAAATATATAATGTAGGCTGTGCACAGTGGCTTACACCTGCAATCCCAGCAATTTGGGAGGCCGAGGTGGGCAGATCAGCTGAGGTCAGGAGTTCAAGACTAGCCTGACCAACATGGAGAAACCCCATCTCTACTAAAGATACAAAAATTAGCCAGGTGTGGTGGTGCTTGTCTGTAATCACAGCTACTCAGGAGACTGAAGCAGGAAAATCACTTGAACCCAGGAGGCGGAGGTTGCGGTGAGCCCAGATTGTGTCATTGCACTCTAGCCTGGGTGACAAGGGTTAAACTCTATCTCAAAATAAATAAATAAATAAATAAATAAAACAAGAAATAGATATTTATGTCTAAATATATAATTATAATACATAAATGTGTATATATACATTTATTATAAATTTATTAATATATGAAATATATTTATTTCTGAGACAGGGTCTGGCTCTGTCACCCAGGCTGGAGTACAGTGACACTATCAGAGCTCATTGGAGCCTTGAACAGGTGGCTCAAGCGATCCTCCCATCTCAGCCTCCTGAGTGGCTAGGATTGCATGCACACACCACCATGCGTAGCTAATTTTAAAATTTTTTGTAGAGACAGGGTCTTCCTTTTTTGCCTAAGCTGGTCTTGAACTCCTGCGCTCAAGTGATCTTCTGGCCTCAGGCTTCCAATGTGTTAGACGTGGGCCACTGCATCTGGTCTAATGCATTTTTTAATTTGCGAGTTTATATTATTTAATATTTTTAAGTACTGAATGTGTTGAACAACCAAGTTGCAGAATTCCCACACAATGGACGGTCAGCTGTCATGTCCTGGTTCAAATTGTCCCAGCACACCAAGGCTAGAAACCTTTCAGCCAACTTCCACTTATGTCTCCCGGGGCAGGACAATGTCACTAGGCCAATCCCCACTAAGAGGGACTCTGGAAAGGCAAGAAACTATTCTGTTCTCTATAATGGAATGTGACCAAAGAGAAGGCAGCTGGGAGGACCAGCTGGGCCCTCCAACCAGCAGCATGCACCATTGACTAACTGCCCTAGAGCTACACCGTGCTGGGCATTTGGAGCACTGTTATGAGCAAGAGTTTCCATTTTTCTTCTCATGGAACCTTCATGCTAGTGGTAAGAGACAATTTTTTTTTTTTTTTGAGACAGAGTTTTGTTCTTGTCACTCAGGCTGGAGTGCAATGGTGTAATCTCAGCTCACTGCAACCTCTGCCTCCTGGATTCAAGCAATTCTCCTGCCTCAGCCTTCCGAGTAGCTGGGATTACAGGATTGCACCACCACATCTAGCAAATTTTTGTATTTTTAGTAGAGATGGGGTTTCACCATGTTGGCCAGGCTGGTCTGGAACTCCTGAGCCACTGCACCCAGTCAAGAGGGAGATTTTAAATCAATAAGTATAATTGTGATGAATGCCAGAAAGCAGAATGTGTGTGATGGGGAGGGGACTTAAGTTATTGTCTCATATTTTAACACTTTCATAGGCAATAACTAAAAACTTAGAAGCTTAAAACAACACACACCTTTAAGCCAATTTTGGCAAGCTAGGAGTTGAGCACATTTTAGCGGGTCGTGTGCTTGGGATCTCACGCTAAGCAGCTGGGCTGCATCCTCATCTGAGGCTACATCAGGGCAGAATCCATTTCCAGGTCCGCCGAGGTTATTGGCCGAATTCATTTCCTCGGACCCGCTTGGCAAGGGCCCAGCGTTTTGCTTCCTTGCCTACGGGGCCCTCCAAAGGTCCTTTCTCAGCACAGCATCTCCCTCCTGCAGCGCCTGCAGGCGGAACCGTTCTCTCTAGTGTGCGAAGGTGACGCACTGTGACAGTGACATCCCATTGCTTTCGCCAGGCTCTATGGGTTAGAAGCCAGTCACCGGTTTTGCTCGTACCCAAGGTCAGGAAGATTATGCAGGGGCATAGGTCACTGGGGGGTGGTCAGCCACTTTAGGGTGTGGCTGCCACCACTGAATTTGGTGAGACTTTAAGGGTTGGTAGGAGTTGGTCAAGTACAGGGGTGAGGGTGTGTCAGGCAGGGGTGAGGGCATGGAGGGGGATGCAGAGGCCTGCACCCTGGAATGTCCTTTCACTCCCTGAGGTTTTGTTCTCCTGATCCCTGAGTACATCCCAGAACACGGTGGGGCCCTAGCAGGGGAGAGGTAGGGAAGCATGTGTTGTTCATCCGGGGACCTTGTTAGGCAAATCAGATTAAGGAACAGGCTTTCAGTGGTGGGTGCAAGCTTGGGAGTGATGAGTGTGCAGGTGTGTGTGGGAAGAGCGATGGGGATGGGGTCAGCCCCAGCCACCAAGAAGACTTTAACTGCATCCACCCATCCCAGCAGCCTCCCTGGGTGAGTGCCTTCAGGGTGCAGGTCCTGTTTTACACATGGAATTGAATCAGAGTGGGACACTGCCTTGCCTTAGAGAGGTCACACTTCTTCTCCTTCTTCTTCTTCTGCTTTTTTTTTTTTTTTAATTTGCAACAGATTCTCACTCTGTTGCCCAGGCTGGAGTGCAGTGGTGTGACCTTGGCTCACTGCAACCTCTGCCTCCCAGGTTCGAGCAATTTTCCTGCCTCAGCCTCCTCGGTAGGGTAGCTGGGATGATAGGCACGCATTACCATGGCTGGCTAATTGTTGTATTTTAGTTTCACCATATTGGCCAGGCTAGTCCCAGTCTCCTGGCCTCAAGCGATCTGCCTGCCTCAGCCTCTCAAAGTGCTGTGACTACAGGCGTGAGCCACCACTCCGGGCAAAAGGTCACAATTCATGCCACGTGGGTGGCAGCCACTCAGACAGCACCCCAGCCGGCGCTGGGAGTGAGGGGTGCTCAGTGTCCTAGGAAGGCAGAGGGCTGCATGAGAGGTTCTGGGAGGAAGGACTGGAGGAGGATTTGAGATTTTCACCTGAGCAGCTGGGTGGATGGAGGGGCTGTTCACAGAGAATCACAAGAATGTGAATGAGCAGGTTAGGGCACTAATAAAGCACTCTGTTTCGGCCTGTGGAAAATTTGAGATGCTTCCCTGCGTCCAGCTGGAGCTTTGGGAAGGTCAGGGCTGGGCATCTGATGGGATGGAGGTCTCTGGCAGGCAGCCGAGCATGTGGATGGTTTGTGAAGCCCGGAAGGGCATGAGATTTCCTGTGGCAGTGCCCACTGCAAATGGAAGGGCATTTGGCCTGAGTCCAGACATATACAAGTGGGGCAGAGAAGGGGGTGGGTCCCTGGGACCCACCGAGGAGCAGCTATGGGAGTACAGGGAAACCAAGGGTGTGGGGTCACATGAAGCAGGGAGCTCAAATAAGATGAGGAAAGAGGTTTTAAAGACGATCAGGTCTGGGGACAGTGGTTCATGCCTGTAATCCCAACACTTTGGGAGGCTGAGAGGAGAGGATAGCCTGAGGCCAGGAGTTTGAGACCAGCCTGGGCAACATAGGGAGACCCCATTTCTATAAATAAATAAATACCATTGGTACTTGGCATTTCAGGCGGGGAACAGCAAACACATGAAAGCTCTGTGGCAGGAAAGGGAAGTGATTAGTGCTCGCTCCTGGTTCGTTTATCAGACCTTAAAGAGATGCAGAGACATTTCAGGTACTCCTTGGCCGAGCTCCTTCAGGGAAGGCCTAGGTTCGCCTCTACTTCCCATCTATTAATTTTTTTTTTTTTTTTCGAGACGGAGTCTCATTCTGTCGCCCAGGCTGGAGCACATGCAGTGGCACCATCTCAGCTCACTGCAACCTCTACCTCCCTGGTTCAAACGATTTCTCCTGCCTCAGCCTTCCCAGTAGCTGCAACCACAGATACGCGCCACCACGATCGGCTAAGTTTCTGTATTTTTAGCAGAGATGGGGTTTCATCTTGTTGGCCAGGCTGGTTTCGAACTCCTGGCCTCAAGTAATCCACCTGCCTCGGCCCCACAAAGTGCTGGGATTACAGGCGCCAGCCACCGCGCCCGGCCCTACTTCACTCCTAACACCCACCATACGTGCTTCCAAATGTTTGCTGAATGACAAGGTGAACGAGTGAATGGGACTACGTGACTTCGGGCAGCAGGCAATCCTATTCCTTGGACCTCAGTTTCCCTTTTTGTAAAGCAAGCCTGTCTCTCGCTCTCTGTCCTAAAAGCCTGAGTTCTGGGCTTGAGATGAGCGCGTCCTGTACAGTAGACTCCAGGTGGACGTTGAGCTGGGTCTTCCAGGAGGCCAGGATCCGGCCAGCTCTTGGGTCCGGTCCTCCCGCGGTACCCCGCACGCCCAGTCCCAGCGCCGCCCCGCCCAACCTCCCTTTGTTCCCCCAGGCCCCACCTTCTCCGCGCAGCTGGCTCCCCCTTGGCCGGGGGGCGGGCCCTGGGCGCCTGGCTCCGCTGGGGGCGGGGCGGGGCGGGGCGGCGGGAGGCGGGCAGGGCCGTGTGCACCTGCAGGGTGTGTTTCCGGGCCGCAGCCCCGCGCCAGCTGCAGCTCCTTGATCCGAGCCGGATCCTGAGCGGGCAACACGGGCTGAAGCGGCGCGGCGGCGGCCCCGCCCTGGGGCTCCATTGTTGAGGCTGCGGTGGCTCTGTCGGCTGCTGAGCTGCGCTCCAGTCGGCCCAGGCGCCGCGGCGAGGAGCTAGGGCTGCGAGGCGGCGGCCTGAGGTGAGACGGCGCCATGGGCGACGGGGTCTCCAGACCGGGTGGGCGTCTCTGCCCCGGGTGTGGCGGCTCCGAGCTCGGCTCCGCAGGGTCCGAGCTCCGCTCCGCAGGGTCCGAGGTCGGGATCCGGGGTCCTTGCGCCTGGGCTTTGTCTCGGCCCCGTGTGGCACCGGGGGCTTCGCGCCTGCTGCGATACCGCGTGGGCCCGCGCGGGGAGTCCCGGTTGCCCTGCGGGTGGGGGCCGGTCCCCACTGCTCCCCGGCTCCCCGCGTCTGCCGCGGAGTGGACTGCATGGACCCGGGCGCGGGCTTCTGCCCCGTACCCCGCAGGGTGGCTGGTCCCCGCGTGCGGCAGAGGGGGCCCTGCGAGGACCCACTCGTGGGGCGGGGTACGGGTCACCGCGAGTGGGAGACTCCGCCGCCCTCCCCGCCCTCCCCGCCTTCCCTCGCAGCGAGACTGCTTCGCCAACTCACTGAGGGGACTGCGTGGAGGTTGCAGTGAGTGAAATGGCTGCAGTGCACCCCAGCCTGGGCCATAGAGTGAGACTTCCTCTCAAAACAAAAACAAAAACAATGTACTGGGTCTACCTCCGGCTCTGGAATTTTCCTGGAAGGCCTTCTCTTCTGGGCTTCATTTTTCTCACTTTTGAGGATCGTAAACTACATAATTTCCAAGAATTTTTGCCCTACAGCTTTAATTCTTTCAAGCAAATACAGCAGAGAAAAATTCTCTTCCCCGCAATGGTGTAAATAATGGACGCCTTTGAAAATGTGGATTCTAAAGTGGAAGTTCTTTTTCTTCTTCCCCTTTGTTTCCTTTTAAACGAGTTTAGTTACATGAGTATATACTTTATCTCAGACTTAAGGACAAGTATCTATGATGAAAACTTAAGTAACTTTTTGGCAATATCTTGCATATTCTTCACAATTGTGTTTTATGTGCAGCATCTTCCCTATATCCAGTTGATTTGTTTTTTTCTCATTAATGGAGTTGTTGAGCTCAGAACTTTTCAGGAGCATTTTGTTGATCTTTTAAGTGTCATGTGAAATATGTTCCAATTTAACATTTTATTTTGTTGACTAAAATGGGAGTAAATGGAAACTTGAGAGTGCCTTGAGTAGATGTACTTGGCTTGTGTAATGGTTTGAAGCATAGTTGAAAATTACCACTTGTTGCCAGGTGTGGTGGCTCACACCTGTAATCCCAACACTTGGGGAGGGCAAGACAGGCAGATCACGAGGTTAGAAGATGGCTAATCTGGCTCATACAGTGAAACCCCGTCTTCACTAAAAATACCCCGTCTCCACTAAAAATACAAAAACTTAGCTGAGTGTGGTGGCACACGCCTGTAGTCCCAGCTACTCGGGAGGCTGAGGCAGGGGAATCACTTGAACCCGGGAGGTGGAGGTTGCAGTGAGCGGATATTGCACCACTGCACTCCAGCCTGGGCGACAGAGTGAGACTCCATCTCAAAAAAAAAAAAAAAAAAAAAAAAAAAAAAAATGCACTTGTAAAAAATTGCATCACATGTTGAATGACCTATAAAGGAGCTACAATTCTCTAAGGTATATGGTAATTAATTCTTTAAAATAGGCCGGTTGCTGTGGTTTACACCTGTAATGCCAGCGCTTTGGGAGGCTGAGGAGCGAGGATCACTTGAGCCCAAGATTAGAAGCTGCAGTGAGCTATAATCATGCCACTGCACTCCAGTCTGTGTGACGGAGTGAAACCCTTTCTCTAAAAAATAAAAAGGTAAATAAATAATTTAAAAATAAAATACTAAGCTCCTTTCCAATTTACCTGTTTGGTAAGGTGGGAATTTGATGTGTTTGAGTTTCTTAAAACCATGTGTCTCTGTAGAAAGGAGACACAATTTTCTCTGCTATTCCTAGTTATTTGGATGATTATAGGGATTAAAAATAGACATTTGGTCAAGTCTTGAGCTACTGAATTACAATTTTTGCTTCACTCAGTAGGATTTTGCCTTTATTTTGATTTGCATTCTTAGATTAGGAAAATATCTTTGTTATATGCCCCATACACTTTGTTCTTTTGGGGAATCTGATCTTAGGAGAGGGCTTCAAAACGCGACCAGATTTTCTTTATTGTTTTCTAGATTTTATTAATGTCTTAATAAAACTTAACTAGTTAATGCTGCTTCTATGTCGAAGTATTTTTCATTTAGAGTAGGCTTGATTTTTATATGGATTAAATGAAAGGAAGTCTCTCACGGAAGGGGACATATGGGTATGGAGAAGACAGAGGGTGTGTGTGTGTGTGTATATATATATATATTTTTTTTTTTTTTGTTTGTTTGTTTGTTTGTTTGTTTGTTTGTTTTGGAGACAGAGTTTTGCTCTGTTGCCCAGGCTGGAGTACAGTGGCAGGATCTCGGATCACTGCAAGCTCCGCCTCCTGGGTTCACTCCATTCTCCTACCTCAGCCTCCCAAACAGCTGGGACTATAGGGGCCTCCCACCACGCCTGGCTAATTTTTTGTATTTTCAGTAGAAACAGGATTTCACTGTGCTAGCCAGGATGGTCTCCATCTCCTGACTTCGTGATCTGCCCGCCTCAGCCTTCCAGAGTGCTGGGGATTACAGGTGTGAGCCACTGCCTGTGGCCGACAGAGGATTTATTTCTGAGCTCTATATTTCAGAGTTCTTTTCTCTAGCCCTGGCCTGGGTCCCAAACAGGGAACTTAATTCACTCTATCACTGAAGTATACTCTTGCTTTGATGCCATTGGTATGTTGTCCTAGAGATTTGCTGTGGCTGCTAGGAGTGTTTCAGAGTTAAGAACTGATGCAACCTCTCTTTTGTCAGATTTTGAGTCTATAAACCATCTTGTTTCCTTTAGCGTTATCTCCCTGGAACTGGAAGGTCAGAGATGAAGTTTTGTTAGATTATAAGTCTCAGCCTTTGCTATCTACCTTCGTCTGTCTCCCATATCACCTGCTGTTTTTTTCCCGGTTTTTCATTTTAATGTTTTTATTGGATAGGTGTCTATTATTGCAGGCTACCTCAAAACATTTTTGGATATTGACAGGATATAAGTATGAATAATATGTAAAAGATAACTTATTCTAGTTCTTTTGAGCAGAGGATTTGGTTTCGATATGTGGCCCTATTAAAGCTTTTGTTAAGCCCAAGTACTTGCTGAACTTCAGTTCCCTTACCTATAAAATGGAGTTAGTTGTTAGTAATACCTGTTCTGCCTAACTCAGGAGATTGTTTTGAGGATCAAACGAAATTATGAATGTAATGGAATTTTGTAAATTTTAAATGAAATATTGTATTACCTAAGATTTTTTTTTAAACGCCATATTAAGAATGGAATGAATCTGGGTTTTCCTTTGAAATCTCAAATGTTTAATGTACAGAGAAGTTTTAATGTGTCTGTTGGGGAGCTTCATTAGGATTGTTTTCTATCTTTAATTGGCCAGTATTGTTTTATATGTTAGCATTTTTGGGGAACATCAAAATTTGTGTTTCAGTTATCATTAATATTTTACAAAGTTATTGAATGTGCGTGATTAGTCTTTAACAATCTCTTCAATTATTTACATTCCCATGTAAAAAAAAAATGCAGTAATGAAGGTTCATGTAAATAACATTCCCATGCCTTAATGAAGCATAATTTCTTGACATTGCAGTTTCTAAGTGCCCTGTCTTGAGGTTGGGAAAGCTAAAGGGCAGTCAGACGTCAAGGTCAGCAAAGCGTCACCTTTGACATTTGAAATCCAGCAGCAGGTATCACAGTGAACCCCATCCCAGCAACCAGGAAGTTTCTCTGTCCTGCCTCTCCTCCAGCCACCTCAGAATCTGTGTCTGCGGTGTTGGTCCTGCTTTCCTCTCTCTCCTCTGCCTTTTCTTTCTCTTCACCAACTTCTACCGAGTGCCTCTGATGTCCCAGACAGTGGCAGTGGGAGTACGAAGGCTAATAAACCCGGCCCTGGTCCTCAAAGAATTGATGTTTTCTGTGCAGATATTAAGTGACACTGTCATACATAGTGTTGACAAACATTGATACAGATTTCCTGTGAAGTGCAGAAGCACCATCCTAGAAGCAGAGATGCAGAGGCAGCACTGGTGACTCACACATGGAGAGCTGGAGTTCTTGGTCTAGTGGGATAAACTGACTTGGACATCATTTCAGTGCAGCGGAGTGAGTGCTGGGACGGGCTCCCTCGGGGCATCTGGGGCTGGGTTTGTCTGGTGTTTAGTCTCCTGCCTGGTACTTAGAGTTTGTCAGTAAGATGAGCATTGGGAGGTTTCTAAGTGAAAGGAAAGTCAATCACTTACCTGAAACTTAAAATTTGTAGGTGTTCTGGGCCATTTATAATTCACTGAATCTGTTTTGTCAGAACAAGTCTATCATCTATTGTTTTGGATGGAGTGTGGCCAGCCCTGCCTTGCGATGTGAGGAAATCAGTAAACACTTGTCAAGTGTCAACACCGTGCCAGACACTCTTCTAGGGGTTTCCACGTAAATCACTATTCATTTCTGTTGCTGCTTTACCACATTTCCACAAATTTTGTGGCTTAAAATAATTGAAATTGTATCATCTCACAGTTTTTTGGGGCACCCACTGTTCTGACGTGGGTGTCACCGGGCAAAAATCATAATGTGGGCTGAGCTGCATTCCTCACTGGAGAATTGTTTCCAAGCGCTTTTGGCCAAATATAGTTCCTTGTGGTTGCAGGACTGAGGTGTCTGTTCCCTTGCTGGCCATCTGTTGAGGGCTGCCCTCAGCTCCTGAGGCCTCTATCTGGTCTTTGCACGTGGTCCCATCAGCTCAGGACTAGCTAACCCAGGGACCTGGTCAGGCTCTTCAGTTCCCCTGTGTGCATTTCTCTTCTTGCACTTGGAGAAAGTTCTATGCCCTATTTTAAAATATTTTTTTGAGATGGAGTCTCGCACTGTTGCCCAGGCTGGAGTGCAGTAGCATGATCTCAGCTCACTGCAACCTCTACCTCTCGGGTTTAAGTGATTCTCCTGCTTCAGCCTCCTGAGTAGCTGGGACTACAGGTGCCCGCCAGGATGTCCAACTAATTTTTGTATTTTTAGTAGAGATGGGGTTTCACCATTTTAGCCAGGATGGTCTCCATCTCTTAATCTCATGATCTGCCTGCCTTAGCCTCCCAAAGTCCGGAGATTACAGGTGTGAGCCACCTCGCCTGGCCAGTTCTATGCTCTTAGAGGCTCATAGGATTAGATTGGACCTCCCTGGATAGCCCAAGATACTCCTCCTAAGGACTTTGGCAAAGCCCTTTTGCTGCGTGATATAGTCACAGGTCTCGCGGGTTGGAATCTCCCACCACAGTTACCAATCCACTTACTACAGCAGCCTGGGAGGTGCTTTTCATTACCTCTGGTTAACAGATACCAATTTTTTTTTTTTTTTCAAATTGGCAGGAACATGAAGATCCTTCTTTTTTTTTTTGAGACGGAGTCTCATCCTCTTGCCCGGGCTGAAGTGTAGTGGTGCAGTCTTGGCTCACCACAACTTCCACCTCCCGGGTTCAGGCAGTTCTCCTGCCTCAGCCTCCTAAGTAGCTGGGACCACAGGCACGTGCCACCAAGCCTGGCTAATTTTTTTATTTTTAGTACAGACAGGGTTTCAGTATGTTGACCAGGCTGGTCACAAACTCCTGACCTCGTGATCCGCCCACCTTGGCCTCCCAAAGTGCTGGGATTACAGGCGTGAGCGACCACACCCAGCCATGAAGATCCTTCTTAAATGAAAAAACCGTTCCTCTGACTTGATGTGAGGCTGTTGGTGAGACTGATAGCAGTGGAGACAGGTCCATCAGAAATGGAGCTAAACTTTGTGTTCTGGAGTATTTTGATGGCCTGCCCTGATCATGTAAGTTTTGCTAAGAAGTCATTAGAGTAATTCCTCTACTGGAAGAAACACCCATATGGGGAATTTGGGACCTTGCCTTTTCAAGTTTTACACAAAGGACTCTTCATAGTCGCAAAGTACATGATTCCAGGTCCATTTCTAGAATGGAAACAGCTGCATCCACCCAACAGCGATTCACATTCCTGAGTTTGAGAGAATCCGATTGTCTCAGGCTGAAGCCAAAAGCCCAATAAACAATGTTTGTACCTTTATTCATAGTTAGGAATTAGGTGCATCCTGTGGTCAAGAAAACAACTGATGGTGGTCACCAAGTAGTTTAAGACCAAGCAGGACCTCATTTTATCATGTAGGTGTTTTTGATTTTCTTAACGAAATTTTTATTTTCCTGTGCAATAAATGACAAGCTCTGACTTGAAATAAATTTCCTTTAATAAACCAGAATCTAGGGCCGGGCGCGGTGGCTCACGCCTGTAATCCCAGACTTTGGGAGACCGAGCAGGGTGGATCACGAGGTCAGTAGATTGAGACCATCCTGGCTTTGGGGAAACCCTACCTCTACTAAAAATACAAAAAATTAGCCGGGCATGGTGGCGGGCTCCTGTAGCCCCAGGTACTCGGAAGGCTGAGGCAGGAAAATGGCGTGAACCTGGGAGGCAGAGCTTGCAGTGAGCGGAGATCACGCCACTGCACTCCAGCCTGGGCGACAAAGTGAGACTCTGTCTCAAAAAAAGGAAAAAAAAAAAAAAAAAACAACCCAGAATCTATAATCCTAAGGTTTTTAACCTGGCTTTCAGAACTTTATGAAGTCCCCAAAATCCTGTGCAACAATTTTGTGTGTATGCATCCATGTGTGTTTATGGGGAGACGATTTATAGCTCTCCATAGTTTTTCAAAGTGGTTGGATTACAAAAAATTTTAGAATACACCACTTTGGCCTGGTGTGGTGGCTCACACCTGTAATTCTAGCACTTAGGGAGGCTGAGGCAGTAGGATCCACTGAGGTCAGCAGTTTAAGACCAGCAACATAGTGAGACCTCCACCTCTACCAAAAAAAAAAAAAAAAAGAAAAGAAAAAAAAGAAAGAATGCTGGGCGTGGTGGTGCACACCTGTGGTTCTAGCTGCTCGAGAGTTGATCACCTGATCCCAATAATTTGAGGCTGTAGTAAGTTAGAATTACACCACCGCACTCTAGCCCAGGCAACAGAGCAAGACCCTCTCTCAAACAAAAACACAAAACCATATCACTTAATATACTATTGTTGTTGGTCAAGTATCAGATTTTGTTTAAAAACTAAAAACTTTTTTTTTTTTTTTTTTTTTTTTGAGATGGAGTCTCGCTCTGTTGCCCAGGCTGGAGTGCAGTGGCATGGTCTCAGCTCACTGCAAGCTCCGCCTTCCAGGTTCACACCATTCTCCTGCCTCAACCTCCTGAGTAGCTGGGACTACAGGCACCTGCCACCACGCCCGGCTAATATTTTGTATTTCTAGTAGAGACGGGGTTTCACCGTGTTAGCCAGGATGGTCTTGATCTCCTGACCTCGTGATCTGCCCACCTTGGCTTCCCAAAGTGCTGGGATTACAGGTAAATGCTCATTTTTAGCAAAGTTGTACAGACCTACAGCTCTAAGAGTCAGAAATTAACAAGGCTTAGGACAAAACCCAGCAATCCCCTACCTTACCCTTCTCCACTCTGATCCCTGGTCCCTGGAGGTTACTGTGTTTATGTTTTAGCTCGTTCTTCCAGATTGTGTGAAAGACAGGGAGATGTCTTACTGTGGAAGACAAAGATTCAGGCTGCTTACCTTCCCCGCTCCTCCAGTTCCCCATGTTTTTCTCCCCCATCCTCTCAGTATAATTATTGTGATAGTGAGGCCAGCCACAGTGGCTCGTCACTTATCCCAGATTTTTGGGAGGCCGAGGCGGGGAGATCACTTGAGGCCAGGAGTTGAAGGCCAGCCTGGCCAACACAGTGAAACCCCATCTCTACTAAAAAATACAAAAATTAGTCAGTTGTAGTGTTGCACACCTATAGTTCCAGCTACTCAGGAGGATGAGGCACAAGAATTGCTTGAACCTGAGAGGTGGAGGTTGCAGTGAGCTGAGATCGCACCATAAGCTGAGATCGCACCACTGCACTCCAACCTGGGCAACAGAGGTAGACTCTGTCTCAAAAAAAATTATTGTGATAGTGGGATACATAGTACAATAGTGTATATATTTAGTATTCTTCCTGGTTTTTGGCCCACAGCTTCTAAAACCCTTGTAATTTCCTGAGTGATAGGAACATCATTGGTTATAATATTTGGTCTTAGGTTTCAATACCTGATACAAGAGCTTCTAAGACTTTTGGAATCTCTGGGGTGATAGGATTGTCTTTTGTATGATAATGAGATGACAGGTGGCTTCGGCCCCTAGACAGGTTCAGGATCAGGGCTGGTTGCCAGAAAGATGAGTCATGATTATAGAGTTGGACATGTCAGCCCCACCCCTACCTCTGGGAGGGGAGACGAGACAGGCTGGAGATTGAGCTAGTCACGGGTAGCCAATGACTTAATCATGTTGATGTTATGAAAACTCCATAAAACCCTCTAAACACTGGGTTTGGGGAGCTTCTGGTTTGGTGAAGTCATTTGGTGCTGGGAAGGTGGCACTTCCAGGGACGGCATGGGAGCCCCGACCTCTCTGCCCCGTGGTGTGCCCTGTGCCTCTCTTGCATTTGGCTGTTCCCGTGTTCTCTTCTTTGTAATAAACCAATAAGAGTAAGTAACTGCCAAGCACTTTGCGTCTGTCACCTCACTTACTTTTTCAGCAACACTGTGTGGCAGATAATGTCCTCATTTTGCCGGTGACAAAATGAGACTGATGCATTGAGTAACTTGCTCAAGATCACATAATAAGTGGAATTCAAGCTCTGACTCCGAAGCCTGTGCTTTTAACTGGCATGCTGCATACGCGGCCTCTTTATTTGTTAGGAGTTTCGGTGTCTCTAGGGCCTGACACCAAGTTGACCGTTGTGGCCTAGAGCTGTTATAACGGAGCTTTTAGCGGCCCTGCTGAGAACAGAGCCAGCACCTCCGGATTGGCAGGGCAGGGGCTGTTCCTGCTGGGAGCTGCAGGTCACTCCCTGTAGCCCTTGGCTGATCTTGCTCATCCACTCCATCCCTCATTCAGTAGTTCCTGAGTGCGGCCTCTGTGCGGAGGAGAAGAAGGCAGCCTTCCAGCCCAGGTGGGGCCTGCAGGTACACACAGGGAGATGCAGCTGCGCACTGAGCTGGCTGTAGGCTGGGACAGCGTGGCTCCAGAGGTGGCAATAGAATGCTCTGGGACTGCAGAGGGAACACGTGCTTGTGAAAGGGAGGAAGGGGCAGGCACCGCAGAGGAGGTGTACTTGAGTTGGACTTTGAGGGAGGAGTTGGATTTCCACAGTGGAACCGAGCAGCTGAGGCTTTCTCAGCAGCTGAAGATTACAGCCAGCCAGCCTCAAATGTTCAGCTTTTCCTGAATTCCCTTTTTTAAGACAGTGCAGTAAGTTTTCCACAGAGATAAAGCGGTCACCTCCATGTCATTCATGTTCTGCGAATCCTGTGTGTAGTTTTCGATGCTTAGCAGATGGGAGCAACCTGGGCCATAAAAGAAGAGCCTGTGTGTCCACTTGTTTGGACATCAGTCAGGTGTGGCACAGGGCAGTGATCACTGCCTTCCCCTGAGGAACTCAGTTGTACTTTTATGTGGAGAGGACAAAGAAAGCTGTTGTACAGGGGGCAGGAGACATTTCACCTGTAAAGCAAGGCACAAAATACATAGTCTGTGCCCTGCATGAGAAACCTAGCAGAACTGTGTGCTGATTCCCACCCCTGCCTCCCCTCCTGAGAGCGAACCGTCCATTGTACCATGGCGGAGGGCATTTCTGAAGCCTCTGCAATCGGAGTGATCTGTTACTTGCCCATTGAGCCTTAGGGGCAGCAACCAGGTGGTGTGGCTGAAACACAGGCCTTGGCCAGACGTGGTTGGTCATGTTGGTTCTGCCACTGATTGTGAATTACAAAACCTTGGAGAAGTCATTGTCTTTGTCTGTGCCTCTCCTGTAAGATGGGGAACACTGTGGCCATTGCAGAAAAGCAGATAGGTGGAGCGAGTATGAAGTGCTTTGTGTGTGTGTGTCATACGGTGAATGAAATGGCACTGATTGACATTATTGATAGTAATAACAGGTTTAATTCAGGAATAAAACTGGTAAAGTAGGCCAGGTGCGGTGACTCACGCGTGTAATCCCAGCATTTTGGGAGGCCAAGGCGGGCGTATCATGAGGTCAGGAGTTTGAGACCAGCCTGGCCAGTACGGTGAAACCCCATCTTTACTAAAAATACAAAAATTAGCTGGGTGTGGTGGTAGTCCTGGGTGCGCCTGTAGTCCTAGCTACTTGAGAGGCTGAAGCAGGAGAATCGTTTGAACCCTGGAGGTGGAGGTTTCAGTGAGCCGAGATGGTGTCACTGCACTCCAGCCTGGGTAGAGAGTGAAACGCTGTCTCAAAAAAAAAAAACCTGGTAAAGTATTTTACCCAGCCTAGGTACATGTGGTAGAGCCGAATGAAAGCTTAGAAAAAGATGACTTGAGAACTAGCCCAGCAGAGGAATCAGGCGGGATGTGTTGTTACTGAGTAAGTGAAATTTGCACCTGCTTTCTCCCAGGCTTTGCTGAGTTGTGTACAACAGAGAGGTCAGGTGTTGGGGGCAGTGGACCGGTTGAAGAATGCATTGCTATTATGTGAGGAACATTGGGCTTTGAAAAAGCAGAACTGGATCCACGTTCTTGCCTGGTGACTCTAACTATCATCTAGTTTGTAAAGGGGATTGCAGTTCACTGAAAAATTCTTATGACAGTGGGGAAAGGATTGGGGCGTCTGCATTGGTGTGTGTAATATAGGTCAGATGAAAGAGCATTTAGGCTGGAGGGAGACTTTTCATCTCTATAACTTTCACAGAACAATTCCATCTTCCATGATGTGAAGATTTTTGAGTCAAAACTACACTGTTCTGCTATGTGTGTTGGGGCAAATTTATACATACAATTTGCTTAAATATTTCAGATGATACAAGAATATACGTGTAGCATAAAAAGCTGAAATTTGCATTCCCCCTTCTCTAGAAGTAACCATTGTGAATAGTTAAGTCTGCATTCCAGCTATTTTGTGTATTATAAATACGCTGTGAATACATGAGTGTATATATACATATACGTTACAGAAACACATTTTTAGAGATGGAATATTGCTGTGTTGCCCATACTAGTCTCAAACTCCTGGGCTCAAGTGATCCTCTCGCCTCAGCCTCCCAAAGTTTTGGAATTACAGGCATGAGCCACCGTGCATGGCCTGCATGAATATATTTACTAATTGCTAAGTTACTCTGTTCAATACGTGTATTGAAGTCCCCCATGTGCCAAGCATTGTTCTGAATACCTTATATGCACGAATTCACTTAACTTTGAGAGCAGCTCTATTATTGTGGCCCTTTTACAGTGAGGAAACGGAACCACAGAGAGGCTGGGGACGTTGTCTAACATCACACAGCCAGCGCTGTTGGAATTGAGGATGGAACCCAGACAGCTGGCTTCAGATCTCTTAGCTCTTATCATAGATGGCACACCCAAACCTTAGGGCCGCCTCCCAAGCCTTGCGTGAGCTCTGCCTGAGCTCTGCGAGAGCTGTGTATGTGAGGCTTCTTTCCTCTTTAAGAACACAAGTCTTGGAATTGTCCCAGACCCTGGTAGGACCCCTCGAGGACCAAAATCAGGGATTCTTCCAGCCTGCCCCAAGGCCGGATCTCTGATTTAGCTACTTGGAAGGTAGACGTGGAAGAGAGTAATTTTGCCAGAACAAAAAGTCAGGATGGCTGGGCTGACTCGGCCAGATGCGGTGGCTCATGTCTGTAATCCCAGCACTTTGGGAGGCCGAGGCAGGTGGATCACCTGAGGTCGGGAGTTCGAGAGCAGCCTGGCCAACAAGTAGAAACTCCGTCTCTACTAAAAATATAAAAATTAGCTGGGCGTGGTGGTGGGCGCCTGTAACCCCAGCTACCAGGGAGGTTGAGCCAGGAGAATTGTTTGAACCTGGGAGGCAGAGGTGGCAGTGAGCTAAGATTGCACCACTCCACTCCAGCGTTGGTGACAGAGTGAGACTCCATCTCAAAAAAAAAAAAAATGAAAAGAGGGAAAGGGAATGGCTGGGCTGGCTCATTCTAGGGAAGAGACCCTACAGCAGCCGTAGGACCTTGGCCACTTGGGTGGAAAAGAAGGAAGGAAAAACTTCACCTAGGGCGGTGACCTGGACTGCAGAAACCACACTAAACAGTCCACGTCCTGGAGCCTGGCCACCCCGTTTGCTTCTCTTCTCCTTGGGTAGCGGGTGTGGGGAGCTTTCTACCCTGGAGGCTGAGCAGCGCAGCTTCTAATGAGGGTAGGCGTTTGTCTGTCCCTGGGAATACAGACAGCATTCTCATAACCAGCCCAAATCCTCCTGAACAGCTTTTTGTAGGGCGGGGCGGGGCAGAAGGTCATTTTGACTCATAGGTACCTTTTCCACTTTCGCTGCTGATAACTGTGTTACAGGTTAAAGTTTTGTTTTTGATACTGAAGAGGGCTTAAGAGAGTGAGCTATTATGGCACATCTAAGTCTGCTAAAATAGAACCACGGGGTAGTGTAGGAAAATCTCTTCTAAATTATGGATCATACATGGTGAACGTTAGAAGCCATGTGTACCTAAGTTGAAAAATGAAAACATGTCTTGTATTTGGGTGACCCTGGTAAGTCTGGATCCCACTGTGCCTTGTGTGAACACCAGTTGCTGAGGTATAGGGATCAACAGGCTTTTTCTGGACATCTTGTGCTTCTCCCTTGGGGTAAAGTGGGGCGGTAGTAGGAGCGCACAGCTGTTGGGCCCCTAATATTTGTCAGCTGTTTTACATGTGGGATTCCATTGAATGCAATCTTAGAGGTAAAATTATTTTACTGAAGATGAAGATAGAGGCTTAGACAAGTTAAGAAAATTGTTCAAGGTCCCGTTTTTTTTTTTTTTTTTGAAACAGAGTTTTGCTCTTCTTGTCCAGGCTGGAGTGCAATGGCGCGATCTCGGCTCACCACAACCTCTGCTTCCCAGGTTCAAGTGATTCTCCTGCCTCAGCCTCCGGAGTAGCTGGGAAGACAGGCATGTGCCACCACGCCAGGCTGATTTCGTATTTTTAGTAGGGATGGGGTTTTTCCATGTTGGTTAGGCTGGTCTTGAACTCCCAGCCTTGGGTGATCCGCCCAACTCAGCCTCCCAAAGTGCTGGGATTACAGGTGTGAGCCACCACACCTGGCCAAGGCCATGTAATTTAAGTGGAAAAATGAAGTACTTGATGAACTCAGAAGTTTGACTTCAAGGCCCTTGATCTTTCCATAACACGTGGTTCCTTCCCTGGTTGGTGGGGAGTGACTGAGGAACTCAAGGAAGCTGTGTTTTGTGGAAAGAGGACCTGAGGGGTGTACGGTCTTTCCAGGCTTGGAATCTGCCATGTTGGGCTTCTGAATTGTATAGCTTGGCCATATGGAGAGAAGCCCCTCATTTAAGACTTATTCTTTGGGGGAAATAAAGGAAGACTGCCCACATGAGACAGGCAGAGGCAACTTTCTCAGAGCTGCTGTGGCAATGGAGTCGACACCGTCACTTGCGTGTGGCAGAGACTGACATGGCAGTGAGTGGCGGATGAGGAGTGGGGAAGCTTCAGGATGGAAAAGAACGGCTCCCAGTGGAGGCTGTTTTGGGGGCTGGAGGCGGCTGTGCAGAAGTGGGGTGTTTTATGTGATTGGTTAGGGGCATATATGGCTTTCTCTGAATTATCCTAACTGGAAATAGGGGCCAAAATTAGGGTGGCTGTCAGTTTTGAGTCAAATCCTGGCCACGTGGGACAGAGTCGTGGTTTAGTTTCTGGGTTGTGGAGAGAGAGCAGTCTGGCTTCCTGTCTGATGTGCTAGCCTGGCTGGCCTCCTGGCTGTTGACTGTAGATAGGGGATTGGTTTCCCGGGTGGGCAGCTACCGGTTGTGGTCTGAGTTCTGTCTTTATACATATGATCAGGCATGGTCTGTTTGTATATTCAGTCCCTCATTTTTCTGGTCAGTAAAAATATCAAATGACAAATTGGATACATTGGGAACTTTTTAGATGTCTGTGTCCCCTGAAGGAAGTTTTCACGTTCACATTTAATCAGAATGAATATAAACAATTGGGCCATTTATCTTGAAGGTATAAAATAGGAAATCTTCAACAATACTACCTCGGCGCCGTTGCCTGTCTGTCCATCGTTAGGGAATGTGTTTTTATCCCCCGCTGGCTCATCGTCCACCGGTTTGTGGTTGATCCACTTCTCTATACGTCTTGTCTTGTGTGCATCTCATTGTTTGCTAGTGTTAGCTTTCCCCTTCATCAGTGTAGTTTATTTGTGTAGCCTCTGTTGGTAGGAAGTTATTTGTGGAATTTGTGAATGGAAGAGACCTTAGAGGTCTGCTAGATCAGCCCAGTGATTTTCAAGATAAACGGAAATACAGGGAAATGTTCCAGCTTCTTTGGTGGCAAAACCAGGAATAGAAAGCAGTGTTCTTTGTGCCGCAATGTCATTGGAAGACAACTCAATGTGGGCCTAAAATGCAGAGTAGCTAACTTTCATTTATCTCTGCTTCTGACTCTTGTTATCAGACATTTTAAATTGACCTTAATGTATTAGCAGAAATATGAAAAGTCCTGACTTGTTTACATATAAGGTACTTCTTCGCCTACTCATTTGGTTGCTTTTTTCAACAGGATTGAAAAGACATTGTTATAAAGTGAATGTTTATGTCTCCTCCAGATTCTTGTACTGGAGCCCTAACTGCCAGTGTGATGGCATTAGGGGATAGGACCTTTGGGAGATGATTAGGGTTAGATGAGGTCATGAGCGTGGGCCCTGGTCTGACAGGATTAGTGCCCTTAGAAGAAAAGAAACCAGGCTGGGTGTGGTGGCTCACACCTGTAATCCTAGCACTTTGGGAGGCTGAGGTGGGCAGATCACGAGGTCAGGAAATTGAGACCATCCTGAAACCCTGTTTCTACTAAAAATATGAAAATTAGTTGGGTGTGGTGGCATGTACCTGTAATCCCAGCTACTCGGGAGGCTGAGGCAGGAGAGTTGCTTGAACCAGGGAGTCAGAGGTTGCAGTGAGCTGAGAATGTGCCACTGCACTCCAGCCTGGTGACAGAGTGGAGACTCTGTCTCAAAAAAAAAAAGAGAAAGCAGAGAGCTCCCACTGCCCTGGTGTGAGGAAACAAGAAGAAAGGTGACTGTCTGCAAGCCAGGAAGAGGTCCCTGTCTCGGAACTGAGTCGGCCGACACCTTGATCTTGGACTTCCAGCCTCCAGAGCTGTGAGAAATAAACTAATGTTTAAACCACACAGTCTACGGTGTTTTTTATGGTATTTGCCTATGGTATTATGGCCATGTGATTTGACTGATACAGAGATGGTTCCAGAATACTGTAGCCTGTATTTAACTTGGTGATGCCATGAAAATAAATGTGGCAGTTCATTCCTTTATATAAAGACAGCGCTGTGAGCCCAGGGCGTTTGCTCATGTCTTAGTTGAGTCTTGTCTTCTTATAACAGCTTCCTAATTTCTCTTTTCCTCTTTGAACTTATATTATATATCTGGATTAAATCATATACGGTATGATTTTATACTTTATGTCTCTACAAACGTTTAGTGATTTTATTTCATTTTGTTTTATTTTTGAGACATGCCCTTGCTCTGTTGCTCAGGCTGGAATGCAGGCATGCCATCACAGCTCACGGTAACCCTAAATTCCTGGGCTCAAGTGATCCTCCCACCTCAGCCTCTTGAGTAGCTGGGACTACAGGTGTACTATCCTGCCTAGCTAATTTTTAAATTTTTTGTAAGGACGAAGTCTTGCTGTGTTGTCCAGAGTGGTTTCAAACTCCTGGCCTCAAGCAGTCCTCTCACCTCAGCCTCTCAAGGCACTGGATTACAGGCATGAACTGCCACAGCCAGCCCAGTGATTTTTCATTGTTAAGATCAAGGACGGGTTCCCTGGCTTGGCATTCAAGGCTCATGATCCGGGAGTGATACGGAAGTTTGGGTTTCAGTGTTTCCATTCCCGCCATCAGCCTTGCACCCCAGCTTGTTGCCTAAGCCCTGTTCTGAAGCCCAGCCTGAGAGCTGCACTTAGAATTTAGACCTTCTCATCTCTTCATCTTCTTCGCCTATGTTCTTATCTCCATCTGGGACATCATCTCCACACTTCTGCCTCTTTATATCTTCTCCATCCTTCAAGACTTGAAATACTCACTTCTTTTACATGATCCCTGCTCTGACATCCAAGGTAGAATTAATCTTTCTTCCTTTGAACTCTGATAGTGATTAAAATTTTTCATCCTTTAATTATGCAGCAGTCCTGTGTGTTAGATATTATTATTATTTCCCCAGTTTTTCATAGTTACTTTGAAAATATTTACTGTAGTCATATATTTTGAATATGTAATATGAGCGACATTCAAAAGGTCCTGGAGAGTGAAAGGCAGTCCTACTCTCATCACTGCTCTGTGACCACTGTTGTCAGTTTTGTTTGTTTGTTTGCTTGTATGTTTTTCCAAGATGGAGTCTTGCTCTGTCACCAGGCTGGCGTGACCTCAGCTCTTTTTAAAAACACAGATGTTGGCATAAGATAAATACTGTTCTCTACCAGTTCCAACTCCTGAGTTCAAGCGATTCTCCTGCCTCAACCTCCTGAGTAGCTGGGACTACAGGCGTGCGCCACCATGCCCAGATTATTTTTGTATTTTTAGTAGAGACAGGGTTTCACCATGTTGGCCACGATGGTCTGGATATCTTAGCCTCGTGATCCACCTGCCTCAGCCTCTCAAAGTGCTGGGATTACACGTGTGAGCGACTGCGCCCAGCCTATGTATCTTCTTTTTAAAAACACAGATGTCGGCTTAAGATAAATACTGTTCTCCACCTGTTCCTCACTGGTAAATATTTAGGTTGTTCCCAACCGTTTGGATTAATCAGTGCTGAGTTGTACGTAATTCTTGCATATTTGCGTGAATATGTTCATAGGATGCATTGCTAGAAATGGAATTGTGGGATCCACGGTTCTGCACATTTTAAATGTTGATGGGTGTTGCTCGATTCCCTTCCGTTAGGGCCATACCGTTATCTCACTGTCAATGTGTAAGGGCGCCTATTTCTATTTCCTTGCCAACAGTTTCTTCTGAGCTATTTTGTTTGACATCACACACACACACAAATAGACCGCTTGTTCCAAAAACATGGGCGTTTTACATTTCTACTTAAAGTGTGTGCACACTGACTGAAGTTCTGTGTTGCAGTGATATGTGCTGCTAGGATTGTGGCTCTGTTTCGAATTTGCTAGCCAGGCTACGGCTTTCCAGTCAGGTATTTTTTGTTTGGTTCATGTTGTTGCTGCCGTTGGGCTGGAGTAACCTGTGTGAATTTCCCTCTACTGCCCAACCAGATTTCCTTTCCGGTGGACGGGCTTAGTGTCTCATCCGGCAGCCCTGTTTCCTGGTGATCTGGGCCGAGTGTCTCATCCGGCAGCCCTGTTTCCTGGTGACCTGGGCCGAGTGTCTCATCCGGCAGCCCTGTTTCCTAGTGATCTCGGCTGAGTGGCTCCATGAGAAGTTGCACCCATATTCTCCAGTAGTGCATCTTTTTACAGCAAGCAAAACATTTTCACCACGTTTCTAGCGGGACAGGCACTAGCTCTTTTCTGGGCATCAGGAGACCTGGCTTTGTTCTGGTTCAAGCAACAGCTGGTAAGTTACCAAAGACAAGTCACATCTGGCCCCTGGTCCTTTGCTTTATAAGTAGAATCACAGTCCGAGTGGGCATCACTGCCCTGGTCTCTGCGGTGCTGAGTGTTGTGGGGATGATAGCTAAGTGTCCGGGTGCATTTCCACCACTAGGGGATTACAGGCCAGCCAAAGACACAGGAGGAAAGCTAACAGCCCCGGGCAGGTACACAGAACCAGAGGAGTTTGAAAGGGTGGTTCCAAGCTCCTTGGTGTGATTGATGTGATAACAATAAACATTTTATCTCTAAGTCTTGGGCCATAGGACCAAGAGAAGAGAGAGCTGGTGTTGAGTTGTAGTGAGAGGTGTGTGGTTCGTGTGCTTGCTGAGCCTGGCTGGGACTCAATTCCATTGAGTCCCATTCCATTTTACCTTCTGTTTCTACCTTTTTCATGCTCCTGCTTGTTTCTCCAGAAAAAAATTGCAATAAATTCCTTTCAAAAACTTTACAAAAGCCATAGATGCTTATTGAAAATAGTTCAAATGATTTGGAAGACAGAAAGATGGTGAGTGTTTTTCTGTTGTGTGTTTGGATGAATGTGTCTTTGGGGTAGTCACTATTAACACTGGGTGTATTTCCTTCCAGATCTTTTCCAGTGTACCTACAAAGATACATGTACACATTGTAAAAAACAAAATAGTACCTGATACACATTGAGTCCCCCTACTCCCACTCCGCAGTCTACATGGACATCCTTTCATGGTGATACGATGAGACTTGATCGACTCCTTTTGTTCGCTGTAGTACTAGGTAATAATAGCTACAGATAACTCACCTTCAGTGGGCTTTTACCATATGACAGGGTCTGTGCTCCAGGCAGGCTACATGAAGTGGGTCTTAAGGCTTTTTACAACAATGCTATGGGTGAACACAGTAATTGTTAACATTTTGCAAGTGATAGAATTGCAGTAGAGAGAAGCAAAGCTGCGTGCTCAAACTCATGGCACGATTCCCGCGGGAGAGAGAGAACACTTTTAAAACAATTGTTGTTATAATCAGGTGATTTATGATCATTTCAAGAAATAGTGCATTCAGTGAATACATTTCAGGGTCTGGTACAGTCTGGGAGCTGGTCCTGGAAATGCACTGGGCTAGAGGTAAGGGAGCTGTCCATTGGCCCTGGGCCCCTAGTTCAAGGAGGGAGGTCCCGGGGAGAGGGGGCATGGGGAGGAGGTCTCTGAACAAACCTTGCAACATTCATTTCGGCTGAGTCTGGTCCGAGGTCTGGGTCTTGCCATGTACACTTTTCAGAGATACTTGGTTTTGATTTTTATCATGGCTCACCTGAGCAGCCATGGTTTCAAACTGCCTGGAGATGTGGTCTGGCAGGCCACTGCTATGCCCATCCTTCCTGCTCCTGCAGGAGGGGAGTCATCCTGGACTAGAGGACTTCGCCTGTAATCAGCTGTCTCGTAATAAGTGGATTTGATGCTGGTTTCGCTAGGTCAGGAAATTTCCCATTTGGAAGGAAAACTGATACTTGTTTTTGGGTTTTGCTGAGGAGCCACAGGGTTTAGAGGAGGGACTGGAAGCTTGTTGAGACACACGTGAGTGCACTCAAACATCTTCCATGAAACGTGGAAATAAAGACAGTGTTCCAGAGAGGTCCCTGGCTTTGGGATATAAATATTTCTGTGACAGAATGGCACTGGATTTCTGCTGTATTTTTTTCTCTGCTATTTTGGCAAGTTTTATTTGGGTGTGTGTCTCCTGTACAGAAGGTATGACATCCGTTTTTGCCACCAAGGGTTTACAGCGGTTGGTCCCTCCTATGTGGGTCACTTTTGTGCCGTGGTTTCTTTGGGGAAATTGTAGGTCTCCTACCCAAAGCACATTGCCCATTTCAAGGTGCTCCTGGTTTCTGAACACCTGTGGCAGTGCGTTTCCTGTATGTGAAGCCAGCGGAGAAAGTACCCCTCCCCAGGAGGTGGGGACTGGTGATTGCCTGAGTGAGGAGGCCGGGGATGAGCCCTGGACTAGAACTTGTGACCGGCTGCTTTTCCTTCCCCTCCTCTCCCTCCTATTTTGCCACCACCCCCTCTTTATAAAATTTATTAAAAATTAAGCAACTATTTTGGTTTCCTTTTTTCGCTATTCCTTGCTAATCGCATGCAGAGTGAGCCTGGGACAGTGGAAAGGAAAGTTGTATTTGGCTTCAGATGATCCTACCAGCCCCGCATTGAGGGGCTTCCGCCAGGCGGCATCGTCAAGTGGCGTTGTGGAGGTTCTCCTTTCAGTCCTCAGCGTTAACCAGCAGAGGCAGGTGCTACTTATTCCTGGTTAATGTTGAGGAAGTTGAGCTCAAAGTGGCTAAGGGAACTTCCCAAAGTCACATAGGAAGTAGCAGAGTAGAACCAAACACAGATTGTTTCTCAATCAGGCAGGTCGTCTGATTCCAAAATGGGCTCTTAATTTTTGGAGATCAAAAAGCTGAACAGACACAGATATTTCTTTTTCTTTTCTTTTTTTTTTTTTTTTTTTTTGAGCGAGGGTTTTGTTATGCTGCCTAGGCTGGTCTAGGCTCAAGTTGTCCTCCTGCCTTAGCGTTGTGAGTGCTGGGCTTACAGGTTTGTGTCACCACACCCAACCGAACAGACATTTCCTGAAGAAAGACATACAAATGGCCAAAAAATATGTGAAAAAATGCTCAGTATCACTTATAATCAGAGAAATGCAAATCAGAAACCGCAGTGAGGTATCATCTCACCTGTTAGGATGGATATTACCAAAAAGACAAAAAATAACAAGTGCTGGTGAAGATATGGAGAAAAGGGAGCTCTTACACACTGTAGGGGGGTGTAAACTAGGGCAGCAGGCTGGGCGCGGGGCGCACGCTGACATCCCAGCACTTTGGGAGGCCGAGTCAGGCAGATCACCTGATGATAGGAGTTTGAAACCAGCCTAGCCAACATGGTGAAACCCCGTCTCTAGTAAAAACACAAAAATTAACTGGGAGTGGTGGATCACACCTGTAATCCCAGCACTGCTGGGCAGCTGAGGTGGGTGGTTCACTTGAGGCCAGGAGTTCAAGACCAGCCTGGTAACGTGGTGAAACCCCATCTCTACTAAAAAATACAGAAATTTGCCGGGTGCAGTGGCAGGCGCCCGTAATCCCAGCTACTCGGGAGGCTGAGGCATGAGAACCACTGGAACCCGGGAGGCGGATGCTACAGTAAGCAAGCCAATTTGCACCACTGTACTCCAGCCTGGGCAACAGTGAGACTCTGTCTCAAAGAGAAAAAAGAATAAGAGTGAGTAAGCTAGGGCACCCAGTATGGCAAACAGTATGGAGGGTCCTCAGAAAACTACAAATAAAATTACAGTGTGATCCAGCAGTCTCACTACAGTGTAGATACCCAAAGAAAAGGAAATCAGTGTCGGAGGGGCTTCTGCACCTGTGTGTTTCCTTCAGCACTGTTCACCGTAGCCAAGATATGGAATCAGCCTCGGTGTCCAACAGCAGATGATGGATAGAGAAAATGTGGTCTTTATACACAGTGGAGTACTATTCAACCGTAACACAGGATGAAGTCCTGTTATTCTCAACAATGTGGATGGAACTGGAAGATATTATGAAATAAGCCAGAGACACAAAGTTACACAGCACATGTTCTCTTATGTGGAAGGCAAAAGAGAGTGGATCTCATGAAAGTTGAAAGTAGACAGAGGATCCTAGAGGGTGAGAAGGGTGGGGGAAGAGGGAGATAGGGAGAAATTTGTTAAAGGATACAAAATTATAGCTGGATAGGAATAAGTTCTAGTGTTCTATAACATAGGATGTCTGTAGTTAACAACAATATATAGTTTCAGGCTGGGCGCGGTGGCTCATGCCTGTCATCCTAGCATTTTGGGAGGCTGAGGTGAGTGGATCACCTGAGGTCAGAAGTTTGAGACCAGCCTGGCCAACGTGGTGAAACCCCATCTCTACTAAAAATACAAAAATTATCCGGGCATAGTGGTGGGTGCCTGTAACCCCAGCTACCAGGGAGGCCGAGGCAGGAGAATAGCTTGAACCTGGGAAGCAGATGTTACAGTGAGCTGAGATCACACCACTGTACTCCAGCCTGGGATACAGAGAGCAAGACTTTTTCTCAAAAAAAAAAAAAAAAAAAAGAAAGAATATATAGTTCCAAATAATTGGAGGAAGGGTATTGAACGTTACCAACACAAAGAAATGATAAATGTTTGAGATGGTGAATATGCTAATTACACTGATCACATACATTACATGTATTATGACATCACTATGTGTACTCCATACGTATGTACAGTACACAATTATGTGTCAATTAAAAAAAAGCTGAACTTAGATTGGAATGGCTATGAAGTAGCTAGCTTTTTCATATTTTTGATATAGACCCTAGGCATTTATTTTAAGTAAACTACCCTTGGCTTCAGGAAATGTTTAGTATTTGAATTTTAGCCTTGCATTTTGTAATACAGAGAAGTAAAACTGCAGGCTTGCTTTAGATACAGTCACAGGGGTTTGCCGTGATGACTTGTTTATGTAATAAGGGGGAAATATACCTCAATAGGCATACATGCTCATTTTTCTCTCTCGTACACATTTTTAGTTGTTGTCCAGACATTGTGATACTTATGTAAACAGTATGCGATATCTTAGGTAGGAATCAGAATTTTAAGGTAAGAATACTTAGAGTTATATATTTTTCAAGCTTTCAAAGTGGACATTTTACATGTCCATTACATAACTGTAATTAAATTTTCAAAAAGACAATACTTGTCTTTAATATGGGTGATGCTCTAGTTTTTTTTTTTTTTTTTTTTTTTTTGGAGACAAAGTCTCACTTTCTCCCAGGCTGGAATGTAGTGGTGCGATCATGGCTCACTGCAACTTCAGCCTCATAGGTTGGAGAGATCCTCCCACCTCAGCCTCCCAAGTAGCTGGGACCACAGGTGTACAACACCATGCCCAGCTAATGTTTAAAATTTTTTGAAGAGACAGGGCCTCCCTCTGTTGCTCAGGCTGGTCTGGAATTCCTGGGTTCAAGTGATTCTCCTGCTTCATCATGAAGGCTAGAAACTGGAAACAGCCCGGAGACTGCTCAGCAGGTGAATGGTTAAACAAACTGGTGCACCCAGGCCCCAGATACCACTCTGCAGTAGTTAATGACATCGTTGGTCATCAGTCTTTCAAACTAGAAACCACCATCATGCTTAATCCCCCTTTTTCCATCCTGGGTCTGAGTGGATTTCATTTTGCATTTCTTTCCAATGCATTTTCCCTCTGTCCTTTCTGGTTGCACCTCATGCCTCATTTGAACTGTTGTAAGAGCCCCCGAATTGTTTCTCTGCCTCATCATGGAATCCTTTCTACACTTCATGCCCCGCATTGTCATTGGAACAATCTTTCCAAAACATGAACAAACTAACTTAAAAGAAATATCCCAGGTAGTCTTCCAAAAAAGTATAAGCTTTCTGTTAGAAGTTTGACTTCTTGTCTATAGGGAACCCCAGGACTGTAGAGAGATGGATTTCCTGTCTGCATTTCAAGATCAGGCAGAAATCCCTGGAGGGGCCCATGTGGAACAGTGGCACAAATACTGGTTCTAGAATCAGAAGCCCTCATATCCTGGTTCTAACACTAGCTGGATGTTCTTGGGAAAGTTTTGGTTTCATAACCTCAGAAACTCCATTTCTTAAGAAATGGCGATGAAGAAGCACACTCAAGGTATTACACAAGGCTGCTGGGAGGAGCGGATGAGGGACTTGGTGAATATGCTGTGTAATCCATGAAGCACGTCGTATGTGTGAGACGTGGAGCTGTGTGGATAGCGGTTCTGGAATCATTGTATGAAAACGATGGAAAGCACATTCGTAGTTCTGCCTGATGATACCACTGGACACCTTGTTGTACATGCCTGCAACATGGGTGAGGCCCGAGTCAGTACAACTCCCAGTTTGGTTTTCATGCAGTTAGAAAGGCCCGAGAGGACCCTTCCCCCCTCCAGCTGTAGGAAGGAGGCGGCTGTCCCCTGCCTATATTTGATGGGATTGTCTGTGGCTCCTTAGGGACAGGAATGCAGGAAGAGGGGAAGAAAGCCGGCCTGACTGCTGGCTAGTCAGCCTTCCCCCAGGCAGGAGTGGAGGGTTCATTTCGTGGTAACTTGCCAAGTGTTTCTTAACCCATCTGCTCTTAGAAATGACCAGCATGACAAGGAAAAGACCCGTTCGAGACAGATGGGCTGTGTGTCCCCTGCGTTTATGGCTTTGTGGCCTCAGAGCTGCCAGAACTCGATAGCTTTCTGGGGAATGGTGGGTCAGCCAAGGGGCTGAAAATAGTGAGAGGAAGAAAATTCCCCCTCGCTGCTCTGGTCCGGGAGTGATTACTGAGGAGAGCAGCATGGACGCCCAGCCGTGGGGTTCCTCTCAAGCACGCCCTCACCGCAGTGGGAATGCGGGTCTCAACCTCCCTAGGCCTCCATGATTTTCATCTGTCACATACTCACCTCCAGCAGGGATGTCTATGGTGATGAGATGAGGGAGCATCATAGCACATGTGGCACTTAGTAGGCTTGCGGAGTGTGGACGCTGACGTCGGTGGAACAGGAGACTGGGCGCTGCATGTGGACGCACTCACGTGCTGGTGGCATGGGTGGACAGAGGAGAGAGGGACGCTCTGCGGTTCTTCTTTTGGTCTGTCACCCCCGATGTTGTGAGCAGAATCCATGAGTGTATTCTGTTGCCCCAGTCAACTTGGTAGGCTGATTGCTCAATTTTCTGCTTCCACTTTTGATTTCTTAAGAATGGGAAAAGGAATATTTCAGTTACTTTTCTGGTTGATGGCATACATTCCTTGATATCACCTTAATGCTTTTTAATTTCTATGTATTTTCGATGCTGGAGCTTGCCTGACATCTGTGTTTTTATGCCTCACTCTCTCATGTAACTGTTGGCCACACCAGGACCAGAGAGAAGTGACCAGAGCGATTGGTAGCAGGACTAGGACTGGAATTTCCCAGCCTTTTGCCACCCAGCGGGCTCTGTTTTCTGTATTGCACTGCTCTTCCCTATTTCGACCCCTGTTAGGACAGTGGATGTGAAATGTAGCTGGGCGCTTTTGGGGGTGTGCTAGGAGTGTGACAGATGCCTCAGACTGGCATTTTCCCCTGATTCTGAATTCTCATGGCTCAGAGTCAGTCTCTAGGCTACTGACTGGGAAGATACAGGAAGTTGTTTTGTGTGGCAAACTATGCCAGGGCATTTTTTTCACCCGGCAATTTATTTGGTTTGGACTGAAATAAATCTCTGATATTGGTTTCTTTGCCAATATTATTAGGGAGTGGAGCCTGACTTGTTAACTTACCCTGATTCCTAGTGCTTAGAATCTCAGTGAGTGTGTGTTGAACTGAGCAGAAGTGTGAGAGCATCTTGGACAGTGGTTTGCAAACCTAGCTGCATCTGGGGGGCTGTGAAAAATGCGTTCGTGCTTACTCCAGACTAGTTGAAATAGAATCTGCAGGAATGGAGCCTGGGCAGCTATAGTGCTGTTAAAAACCCCCAGGTGATTCTGATATACCGTAAAGGTTGAGATCCACCAATCCACAGTGAATTGGAGTCCTGGATCATAGACATGCCTTATGCTTTCACCAGCTTAGAATGGTTCTTGTGCTTTAGAACTGTGAAAAAAGTGTTATGCAAACAAATGTGGAAATAGCCTAAATGCCACATCCTGTTACTACCTGTCATCAAGTATATTTACCAGTTATTCACTCTATTCTGATCTCTATCCATTCCACCTTTTCTTCATGGAACAATAATTTGACAGTTGGTTATGCAGAACCAGAGTAAGTCTAGTTTGATTGGCGGGAAACGATTTTGGGTATGAAGTACCCTTTAGGCATTTATTGAACTCTTGTTTGCACCACCGCTGTGCTGGACAGTTTATAAATATTACTTCTTTAAACAAGGCCTATGGAGTCAGGCTGCCTGGGTTTTGCTAACTAGCTGTGTTATTTGGGGCAAGTTTTTAAGCTTATATAAACCTGACTTTCATCTATGAAATGGGATGACAAGGGGTCATTATCATCTCACAGGATCGTGCAAATGTGTGTGTAAAGTGCTTAGTTTGGTGCCTAACACATAGTAACTACTCAGTAAAGTTATTATTACACCATCTTCATCATATTTAAATGTAAATATTAAGAGCTAATAAATTTGTAAAAGGTAGTATACCCTTACCCCTTGAACCAAAGACTACTTTAGTTTTAAGTGGTTGGGTTAATTTATCACTTAAATATTGGCCTCTTGAATACCTTGAATTTCAATTGAACATAGCCAGAGGATTTCATAATTGGACCGTTGCCTCTGGAAGTTGGAGCTTTGTTAGTTTGGTTGGTTTCACTTCGTACACTAAGCACGTGGCTGTGGGCACCTTTGTGGTGTCTTCTGCTACTGGGGAATCAAAGCTTCATTAGCTTCTTTGGAGGAGATGATCTTACGCTATATGAAGCACTCAGACTTCGTTAACTGTGTACCATCCAGACAAGACCAGGTGCTTCCCACAGCAGCCTGTCCTTTTCTTAGCTCTCTCATTAATCTAGCCTGTTCTATTCCTCTTTATACTAGAACTTCTCTTTGAACAAGGAATGTTGTTTTGCCACTGCTAGGTCCCCAGCAATTAGTAATGCCTAGCACATACTAGGTGCCTCCTGAATGTTAATAGGTGATAATCTAGCAGAACACAAGATGAATCCACAGGTTGAGATTTAAGCTGTGTGGTATGAACACTGCATTGGCAAAATTATTAAATCAATTTTGTTAATACAAGTTTAAATGTCTTAGTAACTGACTTAGTTCAGTAATCATTTACTGAGTGTCTTCTAGGCCATACATTGGGGCAGAAAGGTAATAATATATGATCCCTGCCTCATGTGCAGGAAGTCTAGTGCGATGGACAGACACGCGCCAATGGCTGCCATGGAATATGGTGAGTATTAAGATAAAGGGGCACCCTTTGGAGCATAGAGCAGGGCTTGTGTTCTGGGAACATGGGCTCCATGTGAAAACACAATTTAAATTAGTTTTCTTTTTTCCTTTTTTTTTTTTTTTTTGAGACAGAGTCTTGCTCTGTGGTCCAGGCTGGAGTACAGTGGTGTGATCTTGACTCACTGCAACGTGCTCCCCCCAGGTTGAAGTGATTCTCATGCCTCAGCCTCCCGAGTAGCTGGAATAACAGGTATGCGCCACCACGCCTGGCTAATTTTTGCATTTTTAGTAGAGATGGAGTTTTACCATGCTGGCTGGGCTGGTCTTGAACTCCTGACATCAGATGATCCTCCCGCCTCGGCCTTCTAAAGTTCTGGGATTGTAGGCATGTATTTGTTCATCCTTTTAGATATCTGTGGGTAGCACTTAACTTTAAATGGGTACTAATTAAACTATTGAATGACTTTAGTATGGATTGAATGACTTTGCTCAGTCCTCATTTTTAATTTCCTTCATTAGAGGAAAAAAAAAAAAATGCGGGTTGAATATCCCTCATCCAAACTGCTTGGAACCAGAAGTGTCTCAGATTTTTTTACATTTTTGGATTTTTGAATATTTGTATTATACATGCTGGTTGAGCATCCTGAATTCAAAAATCCAGAATCTGAGCTGCTCCAATGAACATTTCCTTGAGCGTCACGTCAGCACTGAAAAAAAGTTGTGGATTTCGGAGTTTCTGGTTAGGGAGACTCATCCTGTATGGGAGTTGGGTTGTTGCAGGAGTTCTAGACCAGAGGTTAAGTGACTAGGCTTTGGTTTTTGCTTTGTTACTAAACAGGCTGTTTTCTTCCATAAGCTCAGCTTTAGATCCCCTGGTTGTCAAAGAAGGGGATGGGCCATCTGATGTTTAAGGCCTCTGTTAGTTCTGACTTGGAGACCCCTGGCTTCAGTTCATCTTCCTTAAGAGTGGACAAAGAATATGGGAATTTTGAAATTGTTAGTCAACATCTACAGGGTCATTGCAGCCTGGTTTTGGGTAAAGGTCATCTTTAGTGAGCCCAGGGAGAAGCACTGGTTTAGCTGTCAGCTGAGAGGGGTAAGAGGTCCTATTAATTTTCCTCTGTGGTAGTGAAAGCATTGTTAAGGGTCACAGCGTTAGTGGAGCTGGCTGGAGAGAGGAGGGGAACTCACTGTTACAGGTTATATTGAATGTCTTTTCAGTCACTAAATGCTTTTTATGATATGTTTTTCAGGATTTCAGTATTATATGATTTCTCTGTATTAAGCACAGGAAACTTAACATCAGCAAAAAAGAATGCTCTTTCTTTTTTTTATTTTTCTTTGAGATGGAGTTTTGCTCTTGTCACCCAGGCTGGAGTGCAGTGGCGTGATCTTAGCTCACTGCAACTTCAGCCTCCTGAGTTCAACGATTTTCCTGCCTCAGCCTCCCGAGTAGCTGGGATTACAGGTTCCCGCCAGCATGCCCGGCTAATTTTAGTATTTTTAGTACAGACGGGGCTTCGCCATATTGGCCAGGCTGTTCTTGAACTTCTGACCTCAGGTGATCCTCCTGCCTCGGCTTCCCAAATTGCTGGGATTACAGGCATAAGCCACCACGCCTGGCCTTGAATGTTCTTTCTATGGGAATCTACAAAAGCCAGCTTTTGAGCCTAGTGGCAGAAAACTCTTCTTCATTGTTGAGCTGTGCTGTGAGCTTGGAGGGCTTCAAGCCCAGCTGAAAAATCTATAGTATTTTCTGTCAGTTGGCTGTCTTGGAGAACTTAGTGAGCACTGGGCTGGAGCGATACTGTCAGAGTTCATGAGCTGTTTGAGGCTCTCAAAGCCTAGATACTGGGGTTGCCCAAATACATCGGCTGGACTCACTATTTCTCTCGGGAGCCGGGGGGTGGAAAATGCTGTGGTCTTAACTCTGCTCTTAATTTGACAGTGCTGTTGTTAATGGTAAGAATGATTTCATGCGTTTGTATTTTGCTTCGTAATTCACAGAGAATTTTAAAATCCATTATCTGATTTTATTCCCTCAGCAGTTCTGTGAAAAAGGCAGAGCAGTTTTCATATCTTCTGTTTTCCCGTGATTCTCTTGTGGCTCACAGAAGCTAAGAGCCTTCACCAAGGTCATAGGGTGAATGAGTTGCAGAGCTGGGAGTAGAGGCTCAGGCTTCTAATGACCCTGTTTCTTCCTGGATAGCTCGCTCTGGTGGCGCTATGCTCAGGTAACTGCGCATGCTCGGTTTGGTCTTTTGTAAATCCCTGCCCCATCTCGGGAGAGGTTCTTGGGAGGCTTCTATTCATTTTGGAGCATTTAAGTATCTTGTCCTCTCTCCGTCCTCCCAGATGCATGGGCATTTCTGCAGGCCCCCAGGCTGGCCCTTGTGCATGGGGGCGTCTCCTGCCTCCACGTTGCTTGCATGCCCCCTTCTGAAGGTGCTCTTCCCCGCATGAAGCCCCCTCGTGCCTGCCTCCATACTGCAGGCTGTTCAGTACATTTTACTGACTCAGCATCGTTGTTTTCTAGAAATGGGACGGGATATGGATGCCAAGTTCATTTGTGTGTGAAGGCTGCGATGGTATCATCTTGCCTTCCCCATGTGTGCTCCTTGAGGGTGTCGCTGTGCTGCGGTCATCTGTGTTCCCTAGGGTGCCTCCCTTGGAGTCTGGGCCGTAGCAGACTTGCAGTCAGTGTTCATGGCCTAAATGAGAGGAAGGCCAACAGAGCCATTAAATCTGGAAAATGACAAGTGAGGGAAAGGAATTTTTATTGAAGGCATGTGAAAAAGAAATCTTTTTAGAAAAGTTGACCTGTTTCTCAACTGGAGTTGAATTTCAGCTCAGAAAAGCAGCTGTGTGCCCAGAGGGCTTTGGGATTTCGGTTTGTGACAGATGAATTGAATTTCTTTTTGTATGAATGTATTATCCTTTTGTGTTTTTATTAGACCTTTCTCCCAAATGGAATCGATTTTTCTATACAAGTCACACTTCCTTTTTGAGAAGTGTAACACTAATTGTATGGGATGGTCTCCCAAAAGATTACCTGCCAGGAACCAAACACACTGCCTCAGACTCACGGCCCCTGGTTTCTGCCTGTGCAGCTGCAGGGGAGAGATGCTCGCTCGAGCTGAAATCAGGACGCATGTCTGCATCTTCTCTTTCTTGACTCTGTTTCGTCTCTGAGCTGGCCTGCCTTCAACGTCTAGGAGCTTGGTGGGTGCAGACACATTACGGTATGGAGGAGGGATATGGTGTTGCAACAGCCAGGAGACTCGCCGAAGTCTCTGTTCTCTTCCTGCTCACTGCTCTGACTTTGTACAAGTCACATTTGTAGGGCTGTGCACAGTGGCTTACACCTGTAATCCCAGCACTTTGGGAGGCCGACCTGGGAGGATCTCTTGAGCCCAGAGTTCGGAGCCAGTCTGGGCAACATGGTGAAACCCCATCCCTACAAAAAATAAAAATTAAAAAATTAGCCAGGTGTGGTGGCTCATGCCTGTAATCCCAGCTACTGGAGAGGCTGAGGTGTGAGAATCACTTGAGCCCGGGAAGTAGAGGCTGCAGTGAAACATCATCACGCCACTGCACTCCAGCGTGGTCAGAGCAAGACCCTGTCTCAAAAAAAAGAAACCAAAACAAACAAACAGAAACTCATTTGTAATAGTGGTAGTAGTTAACTTTTGAAAGTTTGGAGAAAAGTTCCTAAATAACCTGTGACCATGGACAACTTACTTAGCCTTTCTATGCCTCAGTTTCCTCATCTATGAAAAATGAGAGAATATGGTACTGATCTTACCGGATTTCAATGAGAACTCAGCGAGATCAAACTCAGAGCCTGGCACCTTGTGAGTGCTCACTCAATGTTATTATTTCAACATTTTAGAGGAAAAGGAATGCTAATGGGTCATGATGGCTAAACATAGTCTATCACTGGCGTTACTTATGGTATTGGAAGGAACTTGAATTCTATATAGATAGTGTGATGGAGAAAGTATTTTGGGCATTGGCAGCATTTATTCAAAGGACAAAGGACGTGTCTGTCCTGTGTGGAGAGCCGTTTCCGCTTGTTTCTTTAAATGCTATGGGAAAAGCAGTGGACCCTGTGCTGTCTGCCGGACAGCTTCAGTCTCCAGGTATTGATTTGGCCAGTTGTCGCTCGCTGTCATCATGGCAGCAGCAGTTGAAGGAACAGCTTGTCTTGATTTGCATTTTTGGGTGTTTGTGCTATTTATAGACAATTAAGACATGGAAGCCTGTTTATGGCAAGCTGGCAAATTCAGCAAAAAATGGAAAAACCTGTTAGCACAGTTTGCACGTGTGCGGGCACAGAGCAGCCAAATAAACACACATGTTTTCCTGTATTTTAAAAACCCATTGGGGAAAAAAAAAAAAAAAAAGACATTAAACCATTGCCCAGATGGCTTATAGAGCTAGAGCTTTCTCGTTGAAGTACATGAGTATGGCTGTCAGACATCTGAAACCCAAAGTCATCTTAAAACATCACCATCATTTTGATGCTACCCCTACCCGCCGTGTTTTTCCATTTGTAAGGGACAAGGATCCAGGAAGGAAAGTATCAACTTACAAAGGGTTTTGTTACAATTAATCGTTCATGTACTTTCTTTTGGTATCTTATTCTCTGTTTACATTTTATTTTTATTATTACTTTTTTTTTGAGACAGAGTCTTCCTCTGTCACCCAGGCTGGAGTGCAGTGGCGCGATCTCGGCTCACTCCAACCTCTGCCTCCCAGGTTCAAGTGATTCTTGTGCCTCAGCTTCCTGAGTAACTGGGATTACAGGTGTGTGCCACCACGTCCAGCTAATTTTTATGTTTTCAGTAGAGACAGAGTTTCGCCGTATTGGTCAGGCCGATCTTGAACTCCTGAACTCGGGTGATCCGCCTGCCTCAGTCTCCCAAAGAGCTGAGATTACAGGTGTGAGCCACCGCGCCTGGCCACTGTTTCCATTTTGTAACGCTAGCGTCACCCCAGTGTAGGGTGGCTACGGGTATTCTTCTTTCCTGTTTCCTGGTGTATTTTCCTCTACAGCATTGATCACTCTTTAACATACTTTTTGGTTGTCTGTCTCTACCTACAAAAATATATGTTCCCTGTTATATCACCAGTTCCTGGCACATAGATAGTTAGTCAATATTTTTTGAATGAATGAATGAATGAATGAATGGGCTGAAAGAACCTTCTTCTTTCTTCTGTCACTTCACACCAAATGCTTTTGGAAAATGCTATGTGAACAGGGATCCTAAGCAGGAGAGGTTACACACATTGCTGTGGGATAGACCATCATCCTCAGATACTTGTCTGGAAGGAGGCGGAGTACTTGAGTAGAAATGATACAAGACAACTTCTTCAGGAAATCAGCCAAGTGTCACAGCTTTCACATAGGCGTGTGATGTTTGCGTATGTATGTATGAAGAGCTGTCGTGTTCTAGAATCACGGGCCTTTAGATCCCTTGTACAGATAGAGAAGTAAAGGTCGAGGCCCAGGAGTGCTGCAGGCCACCGAGGTAGAGTCCCTGTCTGCCCTTCTCAGTGCCCGGTCACTTCTCACTGCACTCCCCTCTTTACTGCTAAAGCCACTTTCCCTGACTCTGAATGTATAACCACGAGGGAGAAAATGTACTCCAGGCTCACAGTTTGTGGAGAAAAAGCCCAGCAGCTGAAAATCATGTTCACAAAGTTTGTACCTAGAAAAAGTGGCCATTTCTATCATGTCTTTAAATTTCCCTGTTTCTCATACATTTTATGAACAAGACAGTAGAAGGAGATTCGGGAACAGCAACTTTAGAACAAGGGGGAAAAAATCAAATCTAGAGCATTTCAGTTTCTGTTTTCTTCTCAGTTTAGGGCTGAGGCACTTTAGCTTTCTGTCTAAGGGACCACTCAAATCTGATTAGAAGCCATTGTGGGCTGGTAATTATCCATAATTTTAGAAAGATGCAGCACCAACTCTGTTCTCTAATAGCAGGCTTATTAATTTTAAATTTGCATGGCAGGAGGAGCAGATGGCGAGGTGGGATAAGCGTTCAGATGCTTGGTCATTGATAGTTTTTTACTTCCATGTATCACATGGGGATTTGGGACCCGGGAAGCCCCCTGAGAAGTGATGATTTTCTGTCCCCTAACCAGCTGGGTTCTTTTTCATCCTGAGCTCAGAAAGATTGCTCCTACTGCAGCCAGGGAAGACAGGTGGTTGACTGGTTAGAAATCACGGCAGGTTATTTTCTCCATGGGCAGTTCGCATTTGGAAAGCAGAGCTATCAAAAAGTTGTCTTCTCTATTGTATTTCAAATCTGGGTGTTTAAAACATTGTGTAAGCAAATTAAGCGTTTCTTTAATGGTAGTTGTGTGTGTTCTTGATGTGAATGAGAAGTGCATTCCCTTGTGAAATCCCTAGGACTTTATAGGAGGATGTGAGCCTTAGAACAGAAGTTGGTTTTCTAGATGATCATGTAGACATGATGCTGAGCACCAGACAAAGATGTTAAGTGATTTAAAAAATTTTTGTCTGAGTTCAGATTTTACACCAATATTTAGAAAATCAGCAAAAGAACTTGGAGGAATGTTCTCAGGCATCCAGTTCAGCCTCCTGCGCACATTGTCATAAAATCCGAGCATGTGTACAGGGAGGCACATTCCTTTCTGTTCTCATCCCAGATCCTTCCCTGGCTCTGCACCTGCGTGTCATGCGCGTCCCTGTGAAGAGACCACCAAACAGGCTTTGTGTGAGCAATAAAGCATTTTAATCACCCGGGTGCAGGCGGGCTGAGTCCGAAAAAGAGTCATCGAAGGGAGATAAGGGTGGGGCCGTTTTATAGGATTTGGGTAGGTAAAAAAATTACAGTCAAAGGGGGTTGTTCTCTGGGCAGGAGTGGGGGTCACAAGGTGCTCAGTGTGGGAGCTTTTTGAGCCAGGATGAGCCAGGAAAAGGAATTTCACAAGATAATATCATCACTTAAGGCTAGAACCGGCCATTTTCACTTCTTTTGTGGTGGAATGTCATCAGTTAAGGTGGGACAGGGCATTTGCACTTCTTGTGTGATTCATCAGTTACTTCAGGCCATCTGGGCATATACTTGCAAGTCACAGGGGATGCGATGGCTTGGCTTGGGCTCAGAAGCCTGACATTGCCCTGTTCCCTACCTTCCCTAGCTTTTCCCTCCTGTGCGGTTCTCTCACAAAGTGAATGGCCTCAGCCACAGCTTCTCTGCAGCTGCATCAGACTGTGGCGACAGGAGTGGTGGCTGCTGCAGGGTCTGCTGTCCCCACGGAGCCCAGTCTTGCTTGCCGCTGCAACCTGGTCACCATTTTGCCCCGAAAGTATGTAATTCTACAGAATGAGAGCCCACATGCTGGGGATGGAGGCGTCTTTATCACGGTGCTCTGCATATTTTAATCTTGGGTGGAAAGTATGGAAAAGTATGTGATACCTGTGGTTTGATGTCAGAAGAACGTTGTGAACTTGATGTGGACTGAGGATGTTAAGGTGCAACAGGCACCCCGGCTTCATTAAATGAGACTTCCCCATCTCCCTGCCAGGCACGCACAGGTGTATGGCCATGTCTTATGTGTTATCCTTATCTAGAGTACGCCTTGTCATCATGCTTAACATTACATGATGATATTCTGCCTCATAGAGTAGGTCCCAAACTGCATTCAACACAGAAATGTACTCTTGCTATTATACATAGAAAATGCTTTCATATACCAAGTGGGAGAGCAGTCCTAAAATCTGGGCTGGAATCGCAGAAGGAAGGCATTGGAAAGCAACAGATTCCCTAGTCCAAAGCTGATTTTTGATGAACCTAGAAACAGGACCAAGAGAAGTGAATTTGCCTAAGGCCCTGACAGTGTCTCACGGTAGCATCTGAACCTAGCAGTTTCTTGACCTATTTCTTTAAATGATTAGTCAAGCTTCCTCTGATTCCTATATAAACATATTCCTCATTCATTCTTTTGTTTCAGTGAATTATTGCAGTGCTACCACGAAACAGTATTTGAGTCAAAATGTGGCAGTGTTGATCCCTTTCCAAGGATTTTAGTTGCACAGTTTTTCAAAGTTGTGCTTACAGTTTCTTGTTGGTTGCAAGGTGTCCTTTCAGAAGCCAATTGTGTGGTGTATTTATGTTGATTGTTGGAGGTAGTTTGGTTAGAACCTACTTCGAGTGGCTGGCGTGGGCCTGGGGGACAGTGACAGCTGCCTGCTTCATGGGCAGAGATGAAGTAATTGCTTCCTGGGAAGTACCATCCTCCTGGCCACACTCTCCAGCCCATTTCGTTTGTGTTGGTTTCCTTGGCATCTGCACATTTCTGGCTTCATGTGAGTCTCATTGATTTTAGCGTATGACTTCAGGCTGTGGGGAAGAATGGCCATTTTAGCACAGAGATGCACACAAAGGAACAACTGGCTAAATGTGAGTGAAGACATTCTTAGGGGGGATTTCATTTCTTTTATTCTGTAGCAGGCAGTCTGGGAAGCAGTCTGGACACGTGGCCTGCGCTGTCACAGTTCCTCCTTGTAGGATCACAGATGTTTGGAGATTGTAGTGATAACTGTTATCATTGAGAATGTCATTCTCACAGGCTCTAATAAGTCAGGATGTATTCAGTGTTAATTTGTTGAAGACAACTGTATTTCTAGCCAAATCCATGTGAGACGTTTCTCCTGGCAGTGTTGCTGGGGGGGTATTCCCGTGGCTTAGTCTTAGGGAAGCACACGCCTTTGAATACTGCTGAAGCTGTGAGTACCCAAAGCGCACCGGAGTACTTTTGCCATACGGGGTGTTAGTCACTGATACACATCTCAGTCAGACCTGATGGATTCTTGACCCCTTCCTTTTTTAATTTTTTAGTTTTTAATTTTAATTTTTGTTTTTTAAGAGCACAACCCCTCAGGTGGCCACCATGAATCTCTGGTGTTTTCAGTTGGCTGCAGCCTATTTGCCATCTCTGGTTCAAACATATTTGAAGCCTGATGATGCTTTCCTCTGTTCTTCTGCTGTGTGACCCCCGCGCCCACAGGGTTCAAGACTGTCAGAGCTGGGAGCCACCTTCACAACTACCAGGGTTTCCAGAACCTCCTTCATCTAGCCCTGGGGATGGAAGAGATGTCATCAGAGGTGAAGGCTTATTAGGTTTACATGCCATTGATAACGAATGAGGAGGTTTTCTTTTATATAAGGGGAGCTTCTTAGAACGTGCTTTAGTAGGGTAAAGAAGCTTTTGATGTTTGCTTTCTCTGGAAAGATAATTTGTGATCCTGCCCTTGTTTTCAACAAAAATATAATTTGCATACCAGTGCATGTTATGTTACTGGGCACTGGCTGACAAATGGTTCTTAACTCGTCATTCACTCAGCCACTGTTTCTTGAATGGCATATGTGTGCCAGCTGTAGTAGGAACTCGCTGGGCTCTAGGACTAACCCTTATGAAACAGAGGTCCTGGGGGAAGCAAAAGCATATAACTATAAACGTTTGAGGTGATATCAGAGGGGGTGCCTATTGGTGCAAAACTTCGTTCATTCATTGCCCCATCTAGGAGGTTTTGTGTCTTAGCAGCGTGTTCCATAGCAACACATCCCTCGATCAAAATATTCATCATATTGTTTTGAAATTCTCTGCTTACGTGTGTGTTTTTCCGACTAAGTTTAAAACAGGTTAAGGACAGGCTATGGGGTATGTATTATATATATCTACACACACACATACATTTATATTTATATACATTACCAATGTAAATATACTATATATATAAACACATATGTATTTCTCCCTCTCTCTATATACACACACACACCACACACATATATACACACACACATATATATGAAATACACACACACACACTTCTACTGCCAAGCACAGAAAGTCAAAACTAGGCAAGGGTTCTTTTAGTGTTCATGAAAAAATAGATGTGTTAGTTGAGAGCGTCCTTCAGTTGCCAGGGGAAAGACAGGATGGGTTCACAAAGGGAGACAGTGTTTTAGTTTTGTTTTTGTTTTTGTTTTTTCTTTGTTTAACTCTTGAATTCAAAATACTCCAGACTTATGGAAAAGTTGAAAAAATAGTACAGAGAATTCCCATATACTCTTCCCTCAGATTCCCCAAACATTTCACCCCATTTCTACTTTCTCTTTCTCTCTCTGTGGATATAATTTTTTTTTTTCTGAAATGTTTAAGAGTGGAAGGTAGAATGCAGGGCAGGGTGAAAGGTGGAAGGAGAGACGTGGGTTGGGAGGCTTTTTTTTTTCTTTAACCTTCTGAGATGGAGTTTCGCTCTTGTCACCCAGCCTGGAGTGCAATGGCACGATATCGGCTCACTGTAACCTCTGCCTTCTGAGTTCAAGTGATTCTCCTGTTTCAGCCTCCTGAATAGCTGAGATTACAGGCACCCACCACCATGCTTGGCTAATTTTTTGTATTTTTAGTAAAGGGGTTTCACCATGTTGGCCAGGCTGGTCTTGAACTCCTGACCTCTGATGATCCACCCACCTTGGCCTACCAAAGTACTGGGATTACAAGCATGAGCCACTGTGCCTGGCGATTTTGGAGGCTTTTGCAGTAACCCAGAGCGCTATGATGAGGGCTGGACCTGGTTGGAAATGATGAGAAAGGTGAGAAGTGGTTAGGTCTGGCATAGAGTTTGAAAGGAGAGTTTAAATGGGTTAGATGACAAGAGAGAGACGTGGCTCTGAAGGCATAGTAGCCCTTGCCCTGCTGGGCCGGACGAGACAGGCAGCCTAGGGCTACTACCACACCCTGCGGGCAGCTCAGGACCTGGGCCAGCGGAGGAACCAGGCAGTGGTGCTGGCCAACTTCGGGACCCTGTGCCTGCACGCGGGTGCCAGCAGCATGGCCCAGCACTACCTCCTGGAGGCCGTACGGCTGTTATCGAGGCTGTCCTGCAGGGAGTGTGGCCGGGACTTCACCACGTGCTCCTGCAGCTGGGCCACCTCTGCACCCACCAGGGTCCGGCCCAGCAGGGCAAGGGCTACTATGAGTGGGCCCTTCTGGTCACTGTGGGGATGGGCCATGTGGAGAGTGAGTGCCCCGGTTCCTCATGTGCTCCTTCCGGGGCCACTCAGGTCAGGGCACACCTGGGGTTTGTGATTCAGAAACAAGTGGTGGTTTTTCCACCATTGAAAGTGCTGAGTCATGGCCAGCAGCAGATGTTGGCAAGCGCCCTGGAGACAGGCGGTTCCCACACAGGGCTAGGCTGTCTGCCCTACTGGGGCAGCCAGCTCTTCCCAGTTTGCCCAGGGACCATGCTGCCTTGAGCACGGAAAGTCCTGCGTGCTGGGAATCCCTAGCCATAACCCTGGGATCAAGGCAGGCTCTGCTGAGCTGGGACTTGGGGCCCCTCCATGAGCCAGGCCGTGAACGCCGGTTCTTGTGCCCGTGTTATCTGCTTGGTATGTTGGCAGGCTGCGCACCTGTCATCCCACTTCACAGAGGACACGGGGCGGGTGATTGCCCAAAGCCGCAGAGCAGTTCATGCAAAAGCAGCTCGTTGTGCACTGTGTGCCAGGCCCCACCCACAAATGGGGCTTGTGGGGTCCTCGGGTGGCAGGGACTGAGCGTGGGAATGTGAGCTTTAGGCCAGAGAAGCCACAAAAGGGTAAGTGGTGTGATGGCGGGCCAGCACTTGGCCCCGGGTTAGGGAAGCCTCTTTAGTCTGGGACCAGAGGGTTGAGAGGATTTAGTCAAGTAATAGGTGGTGGGGGAGGGGCTGGTGGTGTAGCCTGTGTGAAGGACCAGGGATGAGCGAGTGTGGGTGAGTGGTGGTGAGTGAGTGGGGGTGAGGGAGCGGAGGTGTGATGGGGGTGAGTGAGTGGGAGTGTGAGCGGGTATGAGTGGGGTGTGAGCAGGGGTGAGCGAGTGGGGATGAGTGAGCGGGGATGAAGGGGGTGTGAGCGGGGGTGATTGAGTGGGGGTGGGTGAGTGGGGATGAGTGAACGGGAGAGAGAGCGGGGATGAGTGAGTGGTAGTGAGTGAGCGGAAGTGTGATGGGGGTGAGTGAGCAGGGATGAGTGAGTGGGGGTGAGTGAGCAGAGGTGTGATGGGGGTTGAGTGAGCAGGAGTGTGAGCGGGGATGAGTGGGGTGTGGTGGTGTGAGTGGGGGTGAGTAAGCGGGAGTGTGAATGGAGATGAGTGAGTGGGGGTGAGTGAGCGGAGGTGTGATGGGGTGAGTGAGTGGGAGCGTGAGCGGGGATGACTGAGTGGGGGTGAGTGAGCGGAGGTGTGATTGGGGTGAGTGAGCGGAAGTGTGAGCGGGGATAAGTGGGGTGTGAGCGGGGGTGAGTGAGCAGGGCTTATGCAGGGAGGTGCAGAGTTAGGAGTGGGTGGTTTGGGTGCTGGATGGTGAGAAGCTCTTCTGGAGAGCTAAGCAGGGCCTGGGGCCTCAGGCTGTGGCTTGGCCTTTTCCCCAAGAGCACTGGGGAGCCATGGAGTGCTATCGAACAGTCACTGCAGACTGAGCAGTGAACAGACAGACAGTAGGTGGGCAGGGCTGTCTGAAATCTAGGCCGCAGAGGATAGATGAGGAAGTTGAGTCCAGGGAAATGGCCGAGACAAGGGATACTGTTGTGGGTCCCCTCTGCCTTGCAGCGGTTTGTCATGGCATAGTGAGACCACTCAGAGATGCCTCCTGTGGCCTGGACCAGAGTCCCAGGGGCTGTGGCCAAATCTGCCCATTTCCCAGCACAGGCCTGGCACCCACTCCTGGCCCTAGGAGGGATGAGATTTTGGAAAGGACCGTGTGAAGGGGCCCCGGTTCAGACCCAGGCTTCTTCCCCAGGGGCATTCTCTGACTGGAAGGAGACCCTCCAGGAATCCAGCGCCCCAGCCCCCACTGCAGCCTCCGGTTGCTCGTGGCATAATAGCCTGTGGCACCTCCTCCTAGGAGGCCCTCCCTGGGGTGCTGGGGGATTCAGACTTGGAAATGCAGGCCAGGGAACGGGGATCATTCTTTCATGTCTCCCCACCCCGCGCTGAACGGTCGAGGAGACCGAGGGCGGGGCTGCTACCCCACATGCTTACTCGGGGTCATTTTTGAGTCACTTTTGGTAGTTTGTGTCCTTCTAGGAGCTTGGCTGTTGTGTCTAGATGGTCTGATTTGTTGGTGTACAATTGTTCGTAGTGTTTTCATGGAATCCTTTTATTTCTGTCAGGTCAGCAATAATGTTTCCTCTTTCATTTCTGATTTTAGAAACTTGGGTTTTTAATTTTTTATTTATTTCTTTTTATTAGAGATGGGGTCTCATCATGTTCCCCCAGGCTGGTCTTGAATGCTGGCCTCAGCGATCCTTCCACCTCGGCTTCACAAAGCTCTGGGATGACAGGCGTCAGCCATGGAGCTCAGTCTCTGATTTTAGTCATTTGTGTCCCATCTTTCTTTTCTTGGTCAGTCTGGTGAAAGATTTGTTAATTTTGTTACTATTTTCAGTAAACTCACTTTTGGTTCTGTTGATTATCTCTTTTGTTTTTCCATTCTCTGTATTTTTACTTCCCATTTCCACTCTCATGTTTATTATTTTCTTCCTTTTATTTGCTTTGGGTTTAGTTCATTCTTTTTCTAGTTTCTCAAGGTGGAAGGTTAGGTTTTTGATTTGAGATTTTTCTTCTTTCTTTGAATGTAGACATTTACAGTTATAAATTTCCCTTTCAGCACTGCCTTAGCTGCATCTTGGAATTTTTGATACACTGTGCTATTTTTTTTTTTTTTAAGGCAGAATTTTGCTCTAATGCCCAGGGTGGGATGCAGTGGTGCAATCTTGGCTCACTGCAACTTCTACCCAGGTACAAGCCATTCTCATGCTTCAGCCTCCCAAGTAGCTAGCTAGGATTACAGACGTGCACCACCGCACCCGGCTAATTTTTATATTTTATTTTTTTATAGAGACGGGATTTCACCATGTTTCCCAGGCTGATCTCAAACTCCTGGACTCAAGCGATCCTCCCACCTCGGCCTCCCACAGAGCTGGGATGACAGGCGTGAACCACTGCGCTGTCCCGGGCTGTGCATTTGTTTGCATTCTTCTCAAATTAGTTTTCAGTTTCCCTGATGGTCTCTTTGACTCACTGGTTGTTTAGGAGTGTGTAATTTCCACATATGTTTGAATTTCTCACATTTCCTTCACTGTTGATTTCCAGTTTCGTGCCAGTACAGCTGAAGAACACCTCTGCTTCGGTCTCAGTCCTTCTCCATTCACTGCGGCTCATTTTGTGGCCTGGCACATGGTCTGTCATGGGGAATGTCCCCTGGGTGCTTCAGAGGACTGTGTATTCAGCTGTTGTTGGGTGGCGTGTGTAACAGATGTCCATTCAGCGTACCTGGTTTCCTGTGTTAATCTCCGGAATGTTTCTGGCACTAGAAAATCAGAAGCTTTCCACCGTTCCCAGCGCCCTGACTTTGGGAGAGGCCAGTGAGCATGTGGCTTGGGAGCCTGGTTGCATGAGAGAAGCATGTGTGGGAACGCCAGGGGCCGGCTTTGAACCCCATTCCGCCAACATGATGCCGTGTGTGGCAGACATGACGCTTGGCTTTGCTCTCTCAGGGTTCCATCGGTGACAGGGTCTACTTGTACCCCTGGCCTCATCAGCTCAGGCTGAAGGCGGCCCTGGTCCTGGCCTGAGGGGCTTTGTGAAGCAGAAATAGATGGCCTGGTGCAGGGGCCGAGCCTGGCCAGGACCTCGGCCCTGGGAGTTGTAAAGAAGGCTGGCCTCTACCATGAGCCTCTGCACCAAGGTGTGCCCATGTGACTGTGTGCTCGGCGTCTGCCCTGGCACGGGTGCATGGCCTGTCTGCGCTCAGTCTCCCCGCCTATGGGGCCCAGACTCACAGAGGTGTGAAAGAGGCAAGCACGGCGCAGGGGCCTCCGAGCCCAGCCAGCCTCGCTTCGATGCTGGGAGATTAACGTCTTCCATTTTGTCTTCTGCCCAGGCCAGTTGCGGGCCGTCCACTGGCTGTGCTACTTCTACAGCACCGTCATGCCCACCGAGGCCCAGTGTGTCATCTACCATGAGCTCCAGCTCTCCCTGGCCCGCAAGGTGGCCGGCAAGGTGCTGGAGGGGCAGCTCCTGGAGACCATCAGTCAACTCTACCTGTCCCTGGGCACCAAGCGGTAAGGGCTGGCTTTGCAGTGGTGGAGGTGGGGGTGGGCAGGGCAGGGAGGGGGGCAAAGGGAAGCTGGCCCAGGACACCAGCAACCCCTCTCCTTTTGATCATTTGGTTCCTTGGCATCAGATGTTTTGAGCTGGTGGGCCTGGGGTCATCCCAGGGCTGCTGCTGGCCCGTGAGTCCCAGCTTGAGCCTCCCTTGTTGGGTCAAAGGTCATCTCAACCCCAGCAGAGGCAGTACGTGCACTCTGGGCTGTTCTTCCTACTATGATGGCTTTTGTCCTCTGACCTCTGCCTGCCCCGAATCTTCACTCCTGGCCTTCATCTGTCCCCTTAAATGTGACCACAGCAGCCACCTGTGGCTTCTCTCTCACAGAAGACAGAGCCAGTTGTGTCACCTGCTTCCCTGGGACAGGGTTTCAAGGTCTCACGTCCCATTTGTGGCCTACTCGGCTTCCCCCAAGCATCCTGACCTGGTGGGGTAACCATGGCCCTGGCCACCCCACCCACAGGGCCCAGTGACATTGCTGCAGTCACACCCCCTCGAGTGTCGGACTTACTGAGAGGGCAGGGAAGGAGCCAGATTCCATGGGGACCCGGGAGACTGCCTCCAGTCTTGGTCTCAGGTTCACAGAAGGAAAATGGGCCAGTGTGCTAGAGCCATGCTTCTCAAAGTGTAGTCCCTGGACCAGTAGAACAGCATCCATGTCACCTAGGAGCTTGTGGCAAGTGGGAGTTCTAGGGCCTGCCCCAGGCCTGTGGAGCCGGAAGCTCTGTGGGCAGGGCCAGCAAGCTATAAGGACTGGCCTCCGGGTGACTGTGATGCCTGCACACCTTGAGAACCATCGGCCCAGATAGCCTCTGAACACTAACGGCTCCTGGTGCGTCTGGAGAAGACACAGGTCATGTCTGGGAGGCAGGGGAGATGGACTAGCACACTCCTCCTGCCACAGGGCAGCATGATGCTCGATTCCCTCTGAAGGATGTCCTTCATCTTTTCCATGCCATGGGTGTTCACCCTGGCCCTCCCAGCAGCCTGGGAAGAGCAGAACACTGCACACACAAGAGGGCCGTTCCCAGTACGCACATTCTAGATTCATCTGTCACCAGACCCAAGGGAGGAGGCAGACTGGTTCCAGGAGGATGAGAACCCTTGTTCTGACACCTGTGTCTGATTCCAGGGCCTACAAATCCACTCTGGACTACACCAAGGAAGTCTGGGGATTTTCATTGACCTTCAGAAGGAAGAGAAGGAGGCGCATGCCTGGCTGCAAGCAGGGAAGATCTATTACATCCTGCGGCAGAGCGAGCTGGTGGACCTGTACATCCAGGTGAGTGGCAAGGGATGCAGGAGGACCCCTGTGTTGTTGACTCTCCATCCACCCATCCATTCATCCTTCCATCATCTATTTACCTGCTCATCCTTCCATCTATACATCCATCATCCATCCATCCATCCATCCATTCTTCCGTCGTCTTCCCATACACCTGTGGGTCCTTCCATCCATCCATCCATCCATCCTTCCATCCTTCCATCATCCATCCATTCACCTGTTCATCTTTCCAAGCATCCATCCATCCATCCATCCATCATCCATCCCTCCATCCGTCTATCATCCATCCATCCTTTTATCATCCATCCATTCACTTGTCCATCCACCCATTCACCTATTCGTCCATCCATTCACCTGTTCGTCCATCCATCCATCCTTCCATCTATCTTTCCATCATCCATCCAACTGTTCATCCTTCTATCCATCCATCCATCCATCATTCTTCTGTTCACCTCTTCGTCCATCCATTCACCTGTTCGACCATCCTTCTATCCATCCTTCCATCCATCTTTCCAGTATCCATCCAACCATCTTCCATATATCCATGATCCGTCCATTCACCTATCCATCCATCCCTCCATCCATTCTTCCATCCTTCCATCATCCATTCACCTGTTCATTCTTCCATCCATCCATTCATCCATCATCCATCCATCCATCTATCATCCATCCATCCTTCCGTCATTCATCCACTCGCCTGCTCATCCTTCCATCCATCCATCCGTCCTTCCTTCTAGCATCCATCCATTCACCTGTTCATCCATCCATTCACCTGTTCATCCTTCCATTCACCTGTTCATCCTTCCATTCATCCATCCATCATCCATCCATCCATCCATCCATCCATCCATCCATCCATCCATCCATCATTCATCCATTCTTTTATCATCCATTCATTCAGCCACCATCCATCCACCTGTTCGTCCATTCATCCATCCATCCTTCCATCATCCATCCATCTTTCCATCATCCATCCTTCCATCATCCATCCATTCACCTGTTCATTCTTCCATCCATCCATCATCCATCCATCCATCCATTTATCCATTCATCCATCCATCATCCATCCAGCCATCATCCATCCATCTGTCCATTCATCCATCCATTCTTATATCATCCATCCTTTTATCATCCATTCTTATATCATCCATCCATTCATCATCCATCCATTCACCCGTCTATCCATCCAGTCACCTGTTGATCCAGCCATCCGTCCATTCATCCTTCCATCAACCATCCATTCACCTGTTCATCCTTCCATCCTTCCATCCATCGACCTGTTAATCCTTTCATCCATCCACCTGTTCATCCTTCCATCCGTCCAACTGTTCATCCTTCCATCCATCCACCATTCATCCATCCATCATTCATCCATCCATCACACTCACCTCCTGTTCATCCTTCCATCCATCCATCATTCATCCATCTATCCATTTATCCATTCATCCATCCATCCTTCCATCATCCATCCATTCATCTGTTCATCCTTCCATCCATCCATCATCCATCCATCCATCCATCCATCCATCCATCCATCCATCCATCATCCATCCATCCATCATCCGTCTATCTGTCCATTCATCCATCTGTCCATTCATCCATCCATCATTCTTCCATCCTTTTATCCATCCATTCACCCGTCTATCCATCCATTCACCTGTTCATCCATCCATCCGTCCATTCATCCTTCCATCATCCATCCATTCACCTGTTTATCCTTCCATCCATCCATCATCCATCCACATATCCATTTATCCATTCATCCATCCATCCATCATCCAACCATGCTTCCATTATCCATCCATGCTTCCATCATCCATCCATCCACCTGTTCATCCTTCCATCCATCCATCATCCATCCACCCATTCATTCATCCATCCATCCATCATCCATCCATCCTTCCATCATCCATCCTTTCTCCCATCCATCCATTCACTGTTCGTCCATCCATCCATCATTCATCCATCCACCCACTACTCTACCTATTAATCCATCCCTCCATTCATCTATCTGTCCATTGGTTTATCCATACATTCGTCTATCCACCATCTAGCCATCAATATGCACATACATCATCTACCCTCCACCCATCCATACATTATCTACCCACCCATACATACATGCAGACATACATACATCATTCCACCCACCCACCCATCCATCCATTCATCCATCCACCCATCCGTCCGTCCATCCACCCATCCGTCCGTCCATCCATTCATCCATCCATCCATCCATCCATCCATCCATCCATCCATCCATCCCAGCATTAATCTATCCACACACCCATCCATCCATCCATGTGTCTACATCTCCTCATCCATTCATCCATCCATCCACTCATTCCTAAGCCACTGCTGAGCACCTGTTGTGTGCCTTTTCCCTCCCTCCAACTGGTTCCTGCACATCCTCCCCCAGTGGCCAGCATCTTCTCCCTGAGGGCAGAGGCGCGGCCCCTCACAGTGCCCAGCACCTGCTGGTGTACAGCACATGCTCAAATAATGTGACCACTCAGTTAACACACAGAAGAACTTGCTCCAAGCGACACGTGGCACATCTCCTGACAAAATGAATCTATCATAGTGGCTGTTTTCAGCGGCTTTCACAAACACAGTGTGATCTGGAACAAATTGTGAAGCTCACCAGCCTGGTGAAGCTTTCGTGATTGAGCACCTGCTGTATACCTCCTTGAGCTGAGGAGAGGGATCAAGAGCTCATGGCCAAGAGGGGACCCGGCCCACCCACAAACACTGTTGATGTGGCAGGGATGTGGCAACCCAGAAAGGAGCCAGGGGATGGGCTCCCAGCTATCTGGGGGCCACGGAGACTGGTTTGAGTACAGGCGGAGTGGGCTAGGCCTAGCCCTGGTGGTAGGATTCACGGGTGTCGGGCTCCTGGGCTGCAGCTGCTCAGTCACCTCCTGGCACTCAGGTGCATCAGTTCATTGTCCTCACGCCAGTGGTGGGGGCATCGCTAATGCACAGAGCCTGAAAAATGCTCAGGTGTACCTGTAGTGTGTGAGAGGAAGGAGGCTGGCAAAGGTGGGCGTGGCCACCTCGCCAGGTGTGGGTCTTGAGGGAACTTCTGTCTCCTTTCAGGTGGCACAGAATGTGGTCCTGTACACAGGAGACCCCAGCCTGAGGCTGGAGCTGTTTGAGGCAGCTGGAGACATCTTCTTCAATGGGGCCTGGGAGCGGGAGAAAGCCGTGTCCTTCTACCGGGTGAGCTGGTCTGTGGGCTGATGTGGGTGGGCCTCAGGGGAGCACCTGGAGGGCTGAGGCACAGGTGTGGCAGGGCAGAGGCCTCCCACCTGGAGGCAGGGCCACCCATGCACCTGCTCAGTTTCCAAGTGGTCTCACCGGGAATGATATTGACCATGCCCCTGCCCGGGACAAACTTTTGGGGCCTGGATGTGACAATGGCTCTACCCTTGTACCTGATGATCTCAAGCAACCATGAGCTGGAAGTTCTGTCCCCATCTTCCAGATGAGGAAGCTGAGGCTCAGAGAGGCACAGGGACATGTCAAAGGACACACAGCATGTCAGTGGGAGGCCCAGGTCTGCTTGCACCCCGAAGTGGGACAGCTTCTCCCTTCCTCTGAGCTCACGGTGTGGCTCAGCCCTGGGCACAGATAAATGCGGTGTTTTTAGAGCAGAGAGGAGTGCTGGCTCCCCCCAGCCAGACCCCCTGGTGCCCAGGTGGGAAAGGCTGGTCTGAGGCTTCTGGGTGTAGCTGGATGGGCCTCAGGTGACTCTTCAGCCCCCAACTTGGGTGTCTGAACTGTGTGTTATCCCAGAGCACAGAGCTGTGTGGAGGTGCAGGGGTAGCTGGGGCGTGGGAAGCTCCAAGCACATGTTTGAGCTCTGAGGAGGGCACTGGGCAAGGTGGGTGCTGTGGGAAACCTGAGCCACCTGCCTGTGTGGTAGGACCGGGTCCTGGCCCTGGCAGTGACTACGGGCAACTGCAAGGCGGAGCTGCAGCTACAGCTGTGCAACAAGCTGGTGGCACTCCTGGCCACACTGGAGAAGCCCCAGGACGGCTTGGAGTTTGCCTACATGGCCCTAGCACCCAGCATCACTCTGGGTAAGTCCCCTGAGCCCCCACCCTGCCAGGACCCACACTTTGCCAGAGCCCAGCCTCCAGGTCTGCAGGGCAGGAGCTGAAACAGCTGCTGGATTTTCCTGGTCTCCTGTCCAGGCAGGCAGATCTGCCCAACTGGCTTCCCCGTCTAGCTGTGGGGCACGGCCCGAGGTGTCTCACGCAGTGCAGAGCTCCCTGCCTGACTGAGCTCTGTTTCCTCTGCCTGTTCCCGCTGCTGACCACAAGGGCCGCCCAGTGTGCCCTCTGCCTTCCAGACATGCCAGGCATCTCGTTGGTCCCTGTATGTGCCAGGCTGAGTGGCACATTCCCTTTCTCTTGTGCCCTACCCAACCTCATCAACCACACGGCTCTCTGGCTGATAAAATCCCAGTTCTCCTTCCAGCAGTCGGCACCTTAAGGCCGGGCATCCCCTGGTGCTGTGCCAGGGTCGTCTGTCCCCCTCCAGAGACAGGGAACCCTAGGCAGGCCGCATGCCCCAGCACCTTGTGCCCCGTGGCCCAGTACACAGTAGGTGTGCAGCTGACTCCCCAAAGTAGGGGGCTCTGATTGTGACACACGCAGGAGGAGTCGGATGTCACGTCTGTGGGTTGCCTGGAGCCGGGGTGCCCGGGAGCACCTGGACTGCATGGCTTTTGGGCTCCCCTGGTTAAAACCAGTGAGCAAAGGCAGGTGGCTATGTGTAGGCACAGAGCTGGGCCATCCAAGTCCGACTTTGCCAAAGCCTCACAGTAGACAGGGGCAGGCCTTATTAGTTCTGCTTTGCAGATGGGAAAGTGAGTCTGGGAACCTGGAAGGGACTGGCCAGAGCTGCCCAGGTGACCGCAGGTGCCTGGAGGCAAGCCAGGTGCTGCCCGGGGTCTGCATACCTGCTCCTGAGGGGCCTGTGCCCTCCCTGCCCCAGGGAGCCACTTCCTCACACCTGCCCCTTTGGCCTGCACCCCAGGGGACCGGCTGAACGAGCACGTGGCCTACCACCGCTGGCCGCCCTGCACCATCAGCTGGGCCAGGGCAAGCTGGCAGAGCACTTCTACCTCAAGGCCCTGTAGCTCTGCAACTCGCCACTGGAGTTCGACGAGGAGACCCTCTACTACGTGAAGGTGTACCTGGTGCTCGGTGACATCATCTTCTATGACCTGAAGGTGGGTGGGGAGGGGCAGGGCTCGGGGTGTTCCCGGCCCCCTTGGAGTGGGATCTCCACCCAGACCCCAGATTCCTGGGTTCCAGCCTACCTTAGGAATGGCCCAGTGGCCTCCCTGGAGCTCTGCATGCGGCTGGAGGAACCGGCAATGTTAGCAGATACAACCCAGCTCCCAAGCTGGCCAGTCCCCACCCTCAAGAACTCAGTCTCAGCCAGGGAGGCTGACACATGAGTGGGCAATGGTGGCCCCTGGGTAAAGAAGGCGGATTGTAGTCAGGGGGACCCTCCTGGAGGAGGTGACACCAAAACTGAGTCTTGACAGTCAAGTGTCAAGTTGCATTTAACAAAGAAAACAGGGTCAGGAGAAGGACATTTCGGAGGACCACATCATCTTGACATTGAATCCACGTTGCAAGATCCAACCCAAATCGTGGCGCCTCCTCTAGGAAGCCTGCCCAGGGTGCCAGCCTGTACTGAGCAACTCCTTCCTGGAGTCCCGAGACACCTTGAATCTTCACATCACCCAGGAAGGGTGGGGTGGGACCAGTGTCTTACCATCGGGTTCACAGACAGGGAAACCCCAGCTCAGGGCAGGTGCAGTGGGGCGGGGCCCCAGCCAGCCAGGCTGAGGCCTTGCTGGGTCGGGTCTGTCTGGAGCGGAGGTGCTGTGCTCCCTCTGCCCCCAGCCCTGCAGGGGTGGAGAGCTGGGACTGTCAGGTTCAGACCTGGCGTGTCTCCACCCCTCTGCCCAGCAGGCACCGCCCCTCCTCAGCATCGCACCGGCACCGCATCAGTGCTCCTTATGGGCTGAGGGGCCAGGGCACTCCAGTCCAGGGGCCGAGATCTTGGGGTCCTTAGAACAACATGAGGATCTGGGGCAGCCCTACGACCTCGCCCCGTATCCCCCACCCGCAGGCCTGGGGCTGCCCGGGAGGCCCCCGCCCAGTGCTGGCGACACCTGGTGGTCAGAAGTGGTCCCTGTGGCCTCCCAAGTCCCAGCCAGACAGGGAGGTGCCAAGTGTCAGACCCAGAGGGACGCTGCTCACCGCTCAGGGGCTCGCCTGGGACCCAGGGAGACGGGCCTCCCAGAAGAGGCCTTTATCTCTCTTGGTCAAGGCTGCCGCCCACTCCGCCTGCCCAGGAGGAAGGAAAGGGCCAAGTAGTACCTGAGAGGCCAAAGTCCACGGTTGGGGTTGAGGGGCAGAGGCCTCCTTCACCTCCTTCCCATGCACAGCCCTCTGGGCCTCGTCGTGACTATGCTGTCAGTGCAGGCCAGCTTCCCACAGGGAGGCCCCCTTGGAATTCCCTAAGGGCGGCTGTCTTTCCAAGGCTACACCCTCCTCCTTGTATAGGAGGCTCTGGACCCAGGGCCCAGAGGAGTAGGAGAAAACGCCGGGCTGCATGGGGCCTGGAAGGCTGGCAGAGAGGCAGGGGTAAATGGGCATCTTTGCCGATTGCCTCTAAAATGGGGTCGCCTTTAGTGTACACGTGAGAGTGAGCCCTGGAATAGGGAAGATTAGGTGTGTCCTGGCTCAGCCTGCCACTCACTAGCTGTTGCACACACTACAGGCACATGGAAATGCACACGCAAATGCACACGGGCACAGGCACACGCACACACAGGCATGCACACAGGCACACAAATGCACAAGCACATGCACAGGCACATGCAGAGACATATGCATTGGCTGGCTCCTTCCTGTTTAGTTGGGTTGCCCCCACCCCTTCAGGAAGCCTTTGCCTTCCACCCCCGGCTGAGTCTGGGGCCTCCTGGGCCCCCCACAGGCTCCTGGGCTTCCCTCTGCCACAGCCTGGGCCACCCTGTGTGGTCAGTGTTTACTCCCAGGTCCCTCAGACTGGGAGCAAGGACGTTAGGCTCAGCCACGCACCCGGCACAGAGTCCAGTGTTCGGCTGGGCCGGGGGCGTTGGATGAGCAGTGGCGGTGACTCGGGGCCTTCTCACGCCCCTGCTCCGTGTGTGGGGCGGGGCAGTGGGGGAATGGACTTGCTGCATCTTGGACTTTGTCCTTGACCCTGGGAGCCATCTTGAGATGGTAAAGAGGGACAGGCCAGGCATGGGTCTCAGAGAGGTTCCTTGGGTGACCCCCATGTGGAGGAGGCGCCTGGGGAGAAGCCGGGTGGGGGATGGGAGGGTGAAGGAGGAGGTCTGGGAGGCGGCATCCCAACCCAGGGATGGTGAGTTTGGGCCAAAGATGCATTGAAAATGGGACTGGATGTCTGGGGCGTCACACTCCGTCAATATTTCAGGGAACATTGCCAGAGAGGACACCTGTGAGATCGTTTTGTACCTGGCCTGTCCCGTGGAGGGCCTGGAAATGGTCAGCATGGACAGGGGCCAGAGGGGAGCCTGGGTCACTCAACGCTGTGCCCCTGCTGTGGCTCGGAGCCACGGGTCCTGCACGGAACTCTCAGAGCAGGCAGGATCTGCCCTGACCTCAGCCCATGGGGAAAGCAGCCACTGCCTGCGGAGAGGGTGGCACTGGGGCAGGAGGCTTGGGGTGAGTGGGGCGTAGGGGCAGTCAGGAAGGCTTCCAGGGGTGTAAGGGTCGTCCCCACTTCCTGCAGCTGAGACCACAGCAGTGTAACAGGTTTCGGGGCTCATGGGGTGAGCCAGCATTGGCTGGACACGTGGAATGACCTGGAGACAGGAACGGCCTCTGGGAAGACGGGCTCCGAGTCCCCCTTTTGCTGAGCATGACCTGTCCCCTTCAGGACCCGTTTGAGTACTACCAGCTGGCACTGGCAGCCGCCGTGGACCTGGGCAACAAGAAGGCACAGCTGAAGATCTACACGCGGCCGGCCACCGTCTCCCACAACTTCCTCCTGGACCGTGAGAAGTCGCTCCTCTTCTACCAGAAGGCCAGGACCTTTGCCACAGAGCTCAACGTCCGCAGGGTCAACCTGCCTCCTCTGCCACTCTGCGGGTGGGCCCCCTGGTTGGCCCCCAGCCACCCTCACTGAGGACGGCATCCGAGGGTGTGGGTTTTGTGCAAGGAGGACGGTCTCCTCCCTCTCCTGGTGTCTCCCGTGGCTCATTTTCTGGGAAATGGGGCATGAAAGCAGGGTTCAAATAGCAATAAATTTTTCTTTGCAATAACATACCGAAGTCCCCAGGGCATCCTTCCCTGTGTGCTTCCTGGGCTGTGTCTAGGGGCCAGCCCCTTCCCTGGTGGCAGCCCTCTGATCTTGGGGATGAGAAGGACCATGAGTCCAACAGACCTGGGCCAAGTCACCATGAGCCTCGGTTTCCTCGGTGGCCAGAGGGGAGATGGTGGTGGAACTCTCTGGGCAGCTCCCTGCCCTCCCTGCTCAGAGCTTTTACTGTAGGTCTCGTGCCGCCCTTGACTTTAACCTTCAGGCCACTGTGCCCGGATGTGGGGGCTGCTAGTGTCCCTGTTTGCCATTGAAGAAATAGAGGCACAGAGAGGTTAGGTGTCTGGCCCACCGTCACACAGCAGCAGGTAGGGGCAGAGACGCAGAGCCCAGTACACTGACCACCACACCACCCTGCCAGCCTGCAGCCAGGAAGGTGTCCCCCATTAGGACCCAAGGTCAGCTCCTGGACCTCTCTTGTGGTGTCAGGAGAGCCACAGGCCAGTGACGGTGGCCCCGGGGATCCCTCACTCAGTGTCCTCTGCTCCCAGACTTGGTTGGGCTGAGCCTGGCCAGTCCCGCCTCTGGCCACTGGTCAGCCCTGCGGGAAGTGAGATGCAGGGATCTCTGCCTGTGTAGATGCTGCTGCCCAGTATTGAAAGCCTTATCTGGGCTGCCCCCAAGCCATCCCCACATACCCCTCCCCTTCCGGTCCCCGGCCCTCATCCCAGTCCCTGGAATCCCAGGTTTTCCTTGTTGGAATCTCTTGACCTTAGGGAACACAGCTCACACGGTCTCTTTGCCAGTTTACGGCAAGGAAACCGAGGTTCAGAGACTGTGGGTGTCCCACGTGATTCTCACATACACTGCACTCTCCCAGGCCCCCCTTTTAAACACTTTAAATGAGGTGACATTCACATCGCATGCAATGAACTATTTCAACGTGAATAATGTGGTGGCATTTGTGGATTCACAGTCCTGTGCAACCACTCACGCCATCTAGTTTCAAAATGTTTTCATCTCCCCAGAAGAAATCTGCCATCCTCACTAAGCTGTTACCCCTCCTTGGTATCCCCCAAGCCCCTCGTTTAATGGAAGGGGAAACTGAGGCCCGGAGAGAGACTTGCCAGTGGGCGGAGCTCTGATCATAAGGAATCAGGCAGCCATCTGCTGCTTCAGTCCTGGGTTGCTTTTCCACCCAGCAGAGGTGACAGAGCCTGGAGGTTCTGGGAGCGCCACAGGTGTCACTGGTTCAGTCCTGGGTTGGTTTGCCACCCAGCAGAGGTGACAGAGCCAGGAGGTTCTGGGACCCCATGCTTGCAGCCAGAGCCCTCCCCCGAGCCTCCCCACCAGGGGGCAGCAGAGAGCTTTCCAGAACTGGCCGCAGGACTGGCGGGAAGCAGCGGGTCAGAGCTGCTGACAAACCTCACGTGGACCCCAGATCGCTGTCTCTGTGGGTCGGGCTTGGGAATTGGAGAGGAGGCCGCATGATTGGAAACGTGAAGACAGCACGGCCTGGCTGGAGGAGTGGGAAGCGCTGTCACGTTGACTGAGGACACAGACCTCCTGCCCGCTGGGCCGGGTCTGCAGCCATTCTTCTCAGGGTGGGGTCCGCAGGTCCGGCTTGCTCTTGGCCCCCGACCTGCCTCAGAGTCCGGGGGGCTTTGGAACTGTGCCTTCCCATCTCCACCCACCCTGGCTGGTGCCATGAGGGGTCTGGATCCTGGGATCCTGTTCCTCTTGGGCAGCAGAGACTGGGGGACCAGAGGAGATGATGGGTCTTCAAGCCCCACATTCCAACCCCAGCCCACCACTGACAGTCTGGGGGTTCGAGATGAGGGAGTTGATGTCTCTGAGCCCCAGTTTTGTCACCACTAAAATGAGGCCGACATACTGGGGCAGAGTGCCAGCCCCAGGACTAACAGAGGCCTGTTTCCTACTGACAATACCTCTTACTCCTAAAAACAGCTCCAACAACCACACACTAGGAAACAATCAACCCAGGCCAACTTGTCAGAGGCACGAGAGCCAGAGCGACTCCATCTTGAATGGGGCCTGGGTAAAGGGAGGCTGAGACCTGCTGGGCCACATTCCCAGGAGGCTAGGCATTCTTCGTCACAGGATGAGATAGGAGGTCCCCACAAGATACAGGTCATAAAGACCTTGCTGATAAAGCAGGTTGCAGTAAAGAAGTTGGCCAAAGCCGCAAACCCAAGATGGCCACGAGAGTGACCTCTGATTGCCCTCACAGCTCATCATGTGCTAATTATAATGCGTTAACTGCTACAAGGCACTCCCACCAGCGCCACGACAGTTTACAGATGCCATGGCAACATCTGGAGGTTACCCTACATGGTCTCGGAAGGGAGGGCAGAAACTCTCAGTTCTGGGAATTGCCCACCCCTTTCCTGGAACACTCATGAATAGTCCAACCCTTGTTTAGCGTATGATCAAGAAATAACCATGAAAATGGGCAACCAGCAGCCTTTGGGGCCACTCTGCCTATGGAGCAGCCATTCTTTTTTTTTTTTTTTTTTTTTTTTTTTTTTTTTGAGATGCGGTCTTGCTCTGTTGGCCAAACTAGAATGCAGTGGCATAATCTTGGCTCACTACAACCTCCGCCTCGTGGGTTCAAGCAATTCTCCTGCCTTAGCCTTCCTAGTAGCTGGGATTACAGGCACCTGCCACCACACCGTTAATGTTTTGTATTTTAGTGGAGACAGGGTTTTGCCGTGTTGGACCAGGCTGGTCTCGAACTTCTCACCTCAGGTGATCCACCTGCCTCGGCATGCCAAAGTTCTAGGATTACAGGAGTGAGCCGCTGCTCCCGGCCATAGAAGCCGTTCTTTTATTCCTTTTCTTTCCTAATAAAGTTGCTTTCACTTTAAGGACTCACCCTGAATTCTTTCTTCCGTGAGATCCAAGAAACCTCTCTTGCGGTCTGGATTGGGACTCCTTTCCAGTAACAAACTTTCTTAACCTCTCAGACCCGTCGTCTCTTCATCTGTAACCAAAGACAAAGCCTCCCCCGAGGTTCCAACAGTGAGGAGAGAACACATGGGAAACGAGGGGCACCGAGTTGGTGTGCAGAACCAATATCACAGACTGAGTGTCAAGCCACTGTCATATTGGAAGTAATATCATGCTCTCCCCTACAAGTTATGAGGAACAATATCACAGGGGGGTGTGTACCTTCTCCAGTAGTGGGAGTAGTATCATCATCTCTTCCTTTAGATGACAGGAACAATATCACAGGGTGGGTGTACACCGCGTGTGTTTTTGGAAGCAATGTCATTCTCTCTTGTTCTAGGTTATATGATTCATGTCACAGGTGGGGTGTACACATCATCCACTCACCCCCTGGATATCAGCAACCATATCACAGAAGAGGTGTCCATCCCCTTCGATATTGTCAGCCATATCATCTTCCTCTCGCCTGGATATTAGGAACAATACCCCGGGGTTGGGGGCGGTGTACACCCACTGTGATATCGAAAGTAAACTCAGCCTCTTTCCCGCTGGATATTAGGAACTATATCAGAGGTGTGTGTGCACCTTCTGGGATATTGGGAGTACTGTCAGCCTCCAACCCACTGAATATTAGGGATAATATACAGGGGACAGGGTGGTTACATCCCCTGCGATATTGAGAGCAATATTCTTCTCTTTCCCCTGTACATTAGGAACCACATCACAGGGGTATGTACACCTTCTTCGATATTGGGATTAATGTTATTGTCTCCCCCAATTGAACGTCAAAAACGATATCACAGAAGGGTGTACACCCCCTGCGATATGGCCAGTAATATCATCGTCTCTACCTTTGGATACTAGGAACAACATCACAGAGGGTGTGTATACTCCCCAGCAATATTGGGCATAATGTTACCCTCTCTTCCCCTGGATATTAGGAACGATATCCCTGGTGGTGGGAGGTGGAGTACATTCAGAACAACATCACTGAGTGGGTGTCCACCCCCTGCAGTATTGGGTGTAATATCATCCTCTCTTCCCCAGGATATAAAGAACAATATCACAGGAGGGGTGTACAGCCACAGCCCCTGCGTTATTGGGAGTAATAGCTTCTTTTCCCACTCTCGATATAAGGAACAATATGCTAGGGTGGGTGTACATCCCCTGTGATATTGGGCGTATTGTCATCGTCTCCCAACGTGAATATTGGGCGTAGTGTCCCAGGGGGGTGTATGCCTTCTTCCATATTGGGAGTAATATCATCCTCTCCCCTCAGGATTGTAGGCAAAATATCGAAGGGGTTTTACACTTTGTACGATATGGGCAGTAACATCATCCTCTCCCTACCTGGATGTAAGGAACTATATCACAGCCGGCTGTACACTTCTTGCCATATTGGGAGTCTTATCATTCTCTCCCATCATGGATATTAAGAAAAATATTACAAAGGGGGTGTACACCCCCTGAGATATTGAGAGTAATATTATGCTCTCCCCTTCGGGATATTAAAAACAATATCGCAGGAGGTGTGTACAACCCTTGCGATATTGGGAGTCATATCATCCTCTCCCCCTGAATATAAGAAACAATATCACAGGAGGATGTACCCCCCCCCATGATATTGGGAGTCATATCGTGTTAGTCGGAACAATAGCACAGTGGGTGTGTACATCCCCTGCGATATTGCCACTAGTAACATCGCCTCCCTCCCAGGATATAAGGATGAATATCCCAAGGGGGTGTACACCCCTGCGATATTGGCGGTAATATCTTCCTCCCCCCGGCTGGCTATTAGGAACAATGTCACAGAAGGGGTGTACACCCCCTGCTTTATTGGGAGTGATATCATCCTCTCCATCCCTGGATATTAGAAACAATATCACCAGGGGGTGTACACCTCCTGCAATATTCAGACTGATGTCATCCTCTCGCCATCTGGATATTAGGAAACATAGAACAGGGGTGGTGTACAACCCCTGCGAAATCGGAAGAAATATCACCCTCTCTACCTTTGGATGTTAGGGAAAATATCACGGTGGAGGTCCACGCCCACTGTGATATTGGGAGTCATATCATCCTCTCCCACCTTGGAAAGAAGGAACAAGATGTCCGACGGGATATACCCACACTACGGTAGTTTTAATACTATCCTCTACCCCCTGGCTACTAGGAATAACATCATAGAGCAGCGTACACTTTCTGTGACAAGAGGAGTAATATCATCCTATCCTGGCCGGATATCAGAAAAAAGGCGATTAATTACTAATATTAATAAATATAAATGATAAATATTAATTATAGATATTAAAATCACAATTAAGATACTAAAATTAACACTGCTTAAAAAAGTTAATCATGAGTATTAATAATTAATATTTAATAATAATAAGACAATTAATAATAAAATAATATCAACAATTAACGTTACTTAATACTAAGTGATATTGGCTATAAAATAATAATAATTATTAAGAAATATTATTATTGATAAATGACATTGATATTAAAAATTAATCCTTGGAGTAGATCATAACTTATTCAAACAATTATAGTAATTACCGGCTGGCTATTAGGAACAATGTCACAGAAGGGGTGTACATCCCCTGCTTTATTGGGAGTGATATCATCCTGTCCGTCCCTGGATATTAGGAAAAACATCCCCAGGGAGGGTACGCCTCCTACAATAGTGGGACTGATATCATCCTCTCACCATCTGGATATTAGGAAACATATCACAGGGGTGGTGTACAACCCCTGCGAAATCGGAAGAAAGGTCACCCTCTCCGCCTTTGGATGTTAGGGAAAATACCACGGTGGAGGTCCACGCCCACGGTGATATTGGGAGTCATATCATCCTTTCCCACCCTAGATAGAAGGAAGAAGATGACCGACGGCATGTACACACACTGCGCTACTTTCTTTTTTTTTTTTTTGAGACGGAGTCTCGCTCTGTCACCCAGGCTGGAGTGCGGTGGCCGGACCTCAGCTCACTGCAAGCTCCGCCTCCCGGGTTCACGCCATTCTCCTGCCTCAGCCTCCCGAGTAGCTGGGACTATAGGCGCCCGCCACCTCGCCCGGCTAGTTTTTTGTATTTCTTAGTAGAGACGGGGTTTCACCGTGTTAGCCAGGATGGTCTCGATCTCCTGACCTCGTGATCCGCCCGTCTCGGCATCCCAAAGTGCTGGGATTACAGGCGTGAGCCACCGCGCCCGGCCACTGCGCTACTTTCAATGTCATCCTCTACCCCCTGGCTACTAGAATTAAGACTGTACACTTTCTTCGATACTGGGAGTAATATCATACTCTTCCGGCCAGATATCAGGAACAAGATTATTAATTATTAATATTAATAAACATAAAAATATATATTAATCATAGACATTAAAAATCACAATTAAGATACTAAAATTAATAGTGGTTAAAAAAGTTAAGGATGAGTATTAGTAATTAATAATTAATCATCTGAACACAATTAATAATAAAATAATATCATCAATTAACGTTACTTAAATCAATACTAAGTGATATTGGCTATAAAATAATAATTATTATTAAGAAATATTAATATTGATAAATGACATTCATATTAAAAATTAATCCTTGAAGTAGATCACAACCTATTCAAACAATTATTAATAAATAATGGTTAACTATTAATTGAGAGTATTATTGATAACTATTAAAATGATGTTTAATAATTAATTATATGATTGTCCCCAGAGCAATACACTGAACGTGTACACCCGTCTGTGAAACAGTTCATTATTTCCAGAGAGGGAGACGATACTACTCACAATATCGTCAACAGGCTGAGAGTCCAACATGCCTCCCAATAGCCAAGGGGGGGAGAGGGGGTGGCTATTGGTCCCCACCTCGCGGGGGGTGGCTCACCCCCCTGCGAGGTGGCTCCCAATAGCCAAGGGGGGGAGAGGGGGTGGCTATTGGTCCCCACCTCGCGGGGGGTGGCTCACCCCCCTGCGAGGTGGCTCCCAATAGCCAAGGGGGGGAGAGGGGGTGGCTATTGGTCCCCACCTCGCGGGGGGTGGCTCACCCCCCTGCGAGGTGGCTCCCAATAGCCAAGGGGGGGAGAGGGGGTGGCTATTGGTCCCCACCTCGCGGGGGGTGGCTCACCCCCCTGCGAGGTGGCTCCCAATAGCCAAGGGGGGGAGAGGGGGTGGCTATTGGTCCCCACCTCGCGGGGGGTGGCTCACCCCCCTGCGAGGTGGCTCCCAATAGCCAAGGGGGGGAGAGGGGGTGGCTATTGGTCCCCACCTCGCGGGGGGTGGCTCACCCCCCTGCGAGGTGGCTCCCAATAGCCAAGGGGGGGAGAGGGGGTGGCTATTGGTCCCCACCTCGCGGGGGGTGGCTCACCCCCCTGCGAGGTGGCTCCCAATAGCCAAGGGGGGGAGAGGGGGTGGCTATTGGTCCCCACCTCGCGGGGGGTGGCTCACCCCCCTGCGAGGTGGCTCCCAATAGCCAAGGGGGGGAGAGGGGGTGGCTATTGGTCCCCACCTCGCGGGGGGTGGCTCACCCCCCTGCGAGGTGGCTCCCAATAGCCAAGGGGGGGAGAGGGGGTGGCTATTGGTCCCCACCTCGCGGGGGGTGGCTCACCCCCCTGCGAGGTGGCTCCCAATAGCCAAGGGGGGGAGAGGGGGTGGCTATTGGTCCCCACCTCGCGGGGGGTGGCTCACCCCCCTGCGAGGTGGCTCCCAATAGCCAAGGGGGGGAGAGGGGGTGGCTATTGGTCCCCACCTCGCGGGGGGTGGCTCACCCCCCTGCGAGGTGGCTCCCAATAGCCAAGGGGGGGAGAGGGGGTGGCTATTGGTCCCCACCTCGCGGGGGGTGGCTCACCCCCCTGCGAGGTGGCTCCCAATAGCCAAGGGGGGGAGAGGGGGTGGCTATTGGTCCCCACCTCGCGGGGGGTGGCTCACCCCCCTGCGAGGTGGCGCCCAATAGCCAAGGGGGGGAGAGGGGGTGGCTATTGGTCCCCACCTCGCGGGGGGTGGCTCACCCCCCTGCGAGGTGGCGCCCAATAGCCAAGGGGGGGAGAGGGGGTGGCTATTGGTCCCCACCTCGCGGGGGGTGGCTCACCCCCCTGCGAGGTGGCGCCCAATAGCCAAGGGGGGGAGAGGGGGTGGCTATTGGTCCCCACCTCGCGGGGGGTGGCTCACCCCCCTGCGAGGTGGCGCCCAATAGCCAAGGGGGGGAGAGGGGGTGGCTATTGGTCCCCACCTCGCGGGGGGTGGCTCACCCCCCTGCGAGGTGGCGCCCAATAGCCAAGGGGGGGAGAGGGGGGTGGCTATTGGTCCCCACCTCGCGGGGGGTGGCTCACCCCCCTGCGAGGTGGCGCCCAATAGCCAAGGGGGGGAGAGGGGGTGGCTATTGGTCCCCACCTCGCGGGGGGTGGCTCACCCCCCTGCGAGGTGGCGCCCAATAGCCAAGGGGGGGAGAGGGGGTGGCTATTGGTCCCCACCTCGCGGGGGGTGGCTCACCCCCCTGCGAGGTGGCGCCCAATAGCCAAGGGGGGGAGAGGGGGTGGCTATTGGTCCCCACCTCGCGGGGGGTGGCTCACCCCCCTGCGAGGTGGCGCCCAATAGCCAAGGGGGGGAGAGGGGGTGGCTATTGGTCCCCACCTCGCGGGGGGTGGCTCACCCCCCTGCGAGGTGGCGCCCAATAGCCAAGGGGGGGAGAGGGGGTGGCTATTGGTCCCCACCTCGCGGGGGGTGGCTCACCCCCCTGCGAGGTGGCGCCCAATAGCCAAGGGGGGGGAGAGGGGGTGGCTATTGGTCCCCACCTCGCGGGGGGTGGCTCACCCCCCTGCGAGGTGGCGCCCAATAGCCAAGGGGGGGAGAGGGGGTGGCTATTGGTCCCCACCTCGCGGGGGGTGGCTCACCCCCCTGCGAGGTGGCGCCCAATAGCCAAGGGGGGGAGAGGGGGTGGCTATTGGTCCCCACCTCGCGGGGGGTGGCTCACCCCCCTGCGAGGTGGCGCCCAATAGCCAAGGGGGGGGAGAGGGGGTGGCTATTGGTCCCCACCTCGCGGGGGGTGGCTCACCCCCCTGCGAGGTGGCGCCCAATAGCCAAGGGGGGGAGAGGGGGTGGCTATTGGTCCCCACCTCGCGGGGGGTGGCTCACCCCCCTGCCAGGTGGCGCCCAATAGCCAAGGGGGGGAGAGGGGGTGGCTATTGGTCCCCACCTCGCGGGGGGTGGCTCACCCCCCTGCCAGGTGGCGCCCAATAGCCAAGGGGGGGAGAGGGGGTGGCTATTGGTCCCCACCTCGCGGGGGGTGGCTCACCCCCCTGCCAGGTGGCGCCCAATAGCCAAGGGGGGGAGAGGGGGTGGCTATTGGTCCCCACCTCGCGGGGGGTGGCTCACCCCCCTGCCAGGTGGCGCCCAATAGCCAAGGGGGGGAGAGGGGGTGGCTATTGGTCCCCACCTCGCGGGGGGTGGCTCACCCCCCTGCCAGGTGGCGCCCAATAGCCAAGGGGGGGAGAGGGGGTGGCTATTGGTCCCCACCTCGCGGGGGGTGGCTCACCCCCCTGCCAGGTGGCGCCCAATAGCCAAGGGGGGGGAGAGGGGGTGGCTATTGGTCCCCACCTCGCGGGGGGTGGCTCACCCCCCTGCCAGGTGGCGCCCAATAGCCAAGGGGGGGAGAGGGGGTGGCTATTGGTCCCCACCTCGCGGGGGGTGGCTCACCCCCCTGCCAGGTGGCGCCCAATAGCCAAGGGGGGGAGAGGGGGTGGCTATTGGTCCCCACCTCGCGGGGGGTGGCTCACCCCCCTGCCAGGTGGCGCCCAATAGCCAAGGGGGGGAGAGGGGGTGGCTATTGGTCCCCACCTCGCGGGGGGTGGCTCACCCCCCTGCCAGGTGGCGCCCAATAGCCAAGGGGGGGAGAGGGGGGTGGCTATTGGTCCCCACCTCGCGGGGGGTGGCTCACCCCCCTGCCAGGTGGCGCCCAATAGCCAAGGGGGGGAGAGGGGGTGGCTATTGGTCCCCACCTCGCGGGGGGTGGCTCACCCCCCTGCCAGGTGGCGCCCAATAGCCAAGGGGGGGAGAGGGGGTGGCTATTGGTCCCCACCTCGCGGGGGGTGGCTCACCCCCCTGCCAGGTGGCGCCCAATAGCCAAGGGGGGGAGAGGGGGGTGGCTATTGGTCCCCACCTCGCGGGGGGTGGCTCACCCCCCTGCCAGGTGGCGCCCAATAGCCAAGGGGGGGAGAGGGGGTGGCTATTGGTCCCCACCTCGCGGGGGGTGGCTCACCCCCCTGCCAGGTGGCGCCCAATAGCCAAGGGGGGGAGAGGGGGTGGCTATTGGTCCCCACCTCGCGGGGGGTGGCTCACCCCCCTGCCAGGTGGCGCCCAATAGCCAAGGGGGGGAGAGGGGGTGGCTATTGGTCCCCACCTCGCGGGGGGTGGCTCACCCCCCTGCCAGGTGGCGCCCAATAGCCAAGGGGGGGAGAGGGGGTGGCTATTGGTCCCCACCTCGCGGGGGGTGGCTCACCCCCCTGCCAGGTGGCGCCCAATAGCCAAGGGGGGGAGAGGGGGTGGCTATTGGTCCCCACCTCGCGGGGGGTGGCTCACCCCCCTGCCAGGTGGCGCCCAATAGCCAAGGGGGGGAGAGGGGGTGGCTATTGGTCCCCACCTCGCGGGGGGTGGCTCACCCCCCTGCCAGGTGGCGCCCAATAGCCAAGGGGGGGAGAGGGGGTGGCTATTGGTCCCCACCTCGCGGGGGGTGGCTCACCCCCCTGCCAGGTGGCGCCCAATAGCCAAGGGGGGGAGAGGGGGTGGCTATTGGTCCCCACCTCGCGGGGGGTGGCTCACCCCCCTGCCAGGTGGCGCCCCAATAGCCAAGGGGGGGAGAGGGGGTGGCTATTGGTCCCCACCTCGCGGGGGGTGGCTCACCCCCCTGCCAGGTGGCGCCCAATAGCCAAGGGGGGGAGAGGGGGTGGCTATTGGTCCCCACCTCGCGGGGGGTGGCTCACCCCCCTGCCAGGTGGCGCCCAATAGCCAAGGGGGGGAGAGGGGGTGGCTATTGGTCCCCACCTCGCGGGGGGTGGCTCACCCCCCTGCCAGGTGGCGCCCAATAGCCAAGGGGGGGAGAGGGGGTGGCTATTGGTCCCCACCTCGCGGGGGGTGGCTCACCCCCCTGCCAGGTGGCGCCCAATAGCCAAGGGGGGGAGAGGGGGTGGCTATTGGTCCCCACCTCGCGGGGGGTGGCTCACCCCCCTGCCAGGTGGCGCCCAATAGCCAGGGGGGGAGAGGGGGTGGCTATTGGTCCCCACCTCGCGGGGGGTGGCTCACCCCCCTGCCAGGTGGCGCCCAATAGCCAAGGGGGGGAGAGGGGGTGGCTATTGGTCCCCACCTCGCGGGGGGTGGCTCACCCCCCTGCCAGGTGGCGCCCAATAGCCAAGGGGGGGGAGAGGGGGTGGCTATTGGTCCCCACCTCGCGGGGGGTGGCTCACCCCCCTGCCAGGTGGCGCCCAATAGCCAAGGGGGGGAGAGGGGGTGGCTATTGGTGCCCCACCTCGCGGGGGGTGGCTCACCCCCCTGCCAGGTGGCGCCCAATAGCCAAGGGGGGGAGAGGGGGTGGCTATTGGTCCCCACCTCGCGGGGGGTGGCTCACCCCCCTGCCAGGTGGCGCCCAATAGCCAAGGGGGGGAGAGGGGGTGGCTATTGGTCCCCACCTCGCGGGGGGTGGCTCACCCCCCTGCCAGGTGGCGCCCAATAGCCAAGGGGGGGAGAGGGGGTGGCTATTGGTCCCCACCTCGCGGGGGGTGGCTCACCCCCTGCCAGGTGGCGCCCAATAGCCAAGGGGGGGAGAGGGGGTGGCTATTGGTCCCCACCTCGCGGGGGGTGGCTCACCCCCCTGCCAGGTGGCGCCCAATAGCCAAGGGGGGGAGAGGGGGTGGCTATTGGTCCCCACCTCGCGGGGGGTGGCTCACCCCCCTGCCAGGTGGCGCCCAATAGCCAAGGGGGGGAGAGGGGGTGGCTATTGGTCCCCACCTCGCGGGGGGTGGCTCACCCCCTGCCAGGTGGCGCCCAATAGCCAAGGGGGGGAGAGGGGGTGGCTATTGGTCCCCACCTCGCGGGGGGTGGCTCACCCCCCTGCCAGGTGGCGCCCCAATAGCCAAGGGGGGGAGAGGGGGTGGCTATTGGTCCCCACCTCGCGGGGGGTGGCTCACCCCCTGCCAGGTGGCGCCCAATAGCCAAGGGGGGGAGAGGGGGTGGCTATTGGTCCCCACCTCGCGGGGGGTGGCTCACCCCCCTGCCAGGTGGCGCCCAATAGCCAAGGGGGGGAGAGGGGGTGGCTATTGGTCCCCACCTCGCGGGGGGTGGCTCACCCCCCTGCCAGGTGGCGCCCAATAGCCAAGGGGGGGAGAGGGGGTGGCTATTGGTCCCCACCTCGCGGGGGGTGGCTCACCCCCCTGCCAGGTGGCGCCCAATAGCCAAGGGGGGGAGAGGGGGTGGCTATTGGTCCCCACCTCGCGGGGGGTGGCTCACCCCCCTGCCAGGTGGCGCCCAATAGCCAAGGGGGGGAGAGGGGGTGGCTATTGGTCCCCACCTCGCGGGGGGTGGCTCACCCCCCTGCCAGGTGGCGCCCAATAGCCAAGGGGGGGAGAGGGGGTGGCTATTGGTCCCCACCTCGCGGGGGGTGGCTCACCCCCCTGCCAGGTGGCGCCCAATAGCCAAGGGGGGGAGAGGGGGTGGCTATTGGTCCCCACCTCGCGGGGGGTGGCTCACCCCCCTGCCGAGGTGGCGCCCAATAGCCAAAGGGGGGGAGAGGGGGTGGCTATTGGTCCCCACCTCGCGGGGGGTGGCTCACCCCCCTGCCAGGTGGCGCCCAATAGCCAAGGGGGGGAGAGGGGGTGGCTATTGGTCCCCACCTCGCGGGGGGTGGCTCACCCCCCTGCAGGTGGCGCCCAATAGCCAAGGGGGGAGAGGGGGTGGCTATTGGTCCCCACCTCGCGGGGGGTGGCTCACCCCCCTGCCAGGTGGCGCCCAATAGCCAAGGGGGGGAGAGGGGGTGGCTATTGGTCCCCACCTCGCGGGGGGTGGCTCACCCCCCTGCCAGGTGGCGCCCAATAGCCAAGGGGGGGAGAGGGGGTGGCTATTGGTCCCCACCTCGCGGGGGGTGGCTCACCCCCCTGCCAGGTGGCGCCCAATAGCCAAGGGGGGGAGAGGGGGTGGCTATTGGTCCCCACCTCGCGGGGGGTGGCTCACCCCCCTGCCAGGTGGCGCCCAATAGCCAAGGGGGGAGAGGGGGTGGCTATTGGTCCCCACCTCGCGGGGGGTGGCTCACCCCCCTGCCAGGTGGCGCCCAATAGCCAAGGGGGGGAGAGGGGGTGGCTATTGGTCCCCACCTCGCGGGGGGTGGCTCACCCCCCTGCCAGGTGGCGCCCAATAGCCAAGGGGGGGAGAGGGGGTGGCTATTGGTCCCCACCTCGCGGGGGGTGGCTCACCCCCCTGCCAGGTGGCGCCCAATAGCCAAGGGGGGGAGAGGGGGTGGCTATTGGTCCCCACCTCGCGGGGGGTGGCTCACCCCCCTGCCAGGTGGCGCCCAATAGCCAAGGGGGGGAGAGGGGGTGGCTATTGGTCCCCACCTCGCGGGGGGTGGCTCACCCCCCTGCCAGGTGGCGCCCAATAGCCAAGGGGGGGAGAGGGGGTGGCTATTGGTCCCCACCTCGCGGGGGGTGGCTCACCCCCCTGCCAGGTGGCGCCCAATAGCCAAGGGGGGGAGAGGGGGTGGCTATTGGTCCCCACCTCGCGGGGGGTGGCTCACCCCCTGCCAGGTGGCGCCCAATAGCCAAGGGGGGGAGAGGGGGTGGCTATTGGTCCCCACCTCGCGGGGGGTGGCTCACCCCCCTGCCAGGTGGCGCCCAATAGCCAAGGGGGGGAGAGGGGGTGGCTATTGGTCCCCACCTCGCGGGGGGTGGCTCACCCCCCTGCCAGGTGGCGCCCAATAGCCAAGGGGGGAGAGGGGGTGGCTATTGGTCCCCACCTCGCGGGGGTGGCTCACCCCCCTGCCAGGTGGCGCCCAATAGCCAAGGGGGGGAGAGGGGGTGGCTATTGGTCCCCACCTCGCGGGGGGTGGCTCACCCCCCGTGCCAGGTGGCGCCCAATAGCCAAGGGGGGGAGAGGGGGTGGCTATTGGTCCCCACCTCGCGGGGGGTGGCTCACCCCCCTGCGAGGTGGCGCCCAATAGCCAAGGGGGGGAGAGGGGGTGGCTATTGGTCCCCACCTCGCGGGGGGTGGCTCACCCCCCTGCGAGGTGGCGCCCAATAGCCAAGGGGGGGAGAGGGGGTGGCTATTGGTCCCCACCTCGCGGGGGGTGGCTCACCCCCCTGCGAGGTGGCGCCCAATAGCCAAGGGGGGGAGAGGGGGTGGCTATTGGTCCCCACCTCGCGGGGGGTGGCTCACCCCCCTGCGAGGTGGCGCCCAATAGCCAAGGGGGGGAGAGGGGGTGGCTATTGGTCCCCACCTCGCGGGGGTGGCTCACCCCCCTGCGAGGTGGCGCCCAATAGCCAAGGGGGGGAGAGGGGGTGGCTATTGGTCCCCACCTCGCGGGGGGTGGCTCACCCCCCTGCGAGGTGGCGCCCAATAGCCAAGGGGGGGAGAGGGGGTGGCTATTGGTCCCCACCTCGCGGGGGGTGGCTCACCCCCCTGCGAGGTGGCGCCCAATAGCCAAGGGGGGGAGAGGGGGTGGCTATTGGTCCCCACCTCGCGGGGGGTGGCTCACCCCCCTGCAGGTGGCGCCCAATAGCCAAGGGGGGGAGAGGGGGTGGCTATTGGTCCCCACCTCGCGGGGGGTGGCTCACCCCCCTGCCAGGTGGCGCCCAATAGCCAAGGGGGGGAGAGGGGGTGGCTATTGGTCCCCACCTCGCGGGGGGTGGCTCACCCCCCTGCCAGGTGGCGCCCAATAGCCAAGGGGGGGAGAGGGGGTGGCTATTGGTCCCCCACCTCGCGGGGGGTGGCTCACCCCCCTGCCAGGTGGCGCCCAATAGCCAAGGGGGGGAGAGGGGGTGGCTATTGGTCCCCACCTCGCGGGGGGTGGCTCACCCCCCTGCCAGGTGGCGCCCAATAGCCAAGGGGGGGAGAGGGGGTGGCTATTGGTCCCCACCTCGCGGGGGGTGGCTCACCCCCCTGCCAGGTGGCGCCCAATAGCCAAGGGGGGGAGAGGGGGTGGCTATTGGTCCCCACCTCGCGGGGGGTGGCTCACCCCCCTGCCAGGTGGCGCCCAATAGCCAAGGGGGGGAGAGGGGGTGGCTATTGGTCCCCACCTCGCGGGGGGTGGCTCACCCCCCTGCCAGGTGGCGCCCAATAGCCAAGGGGGGGAGAGGGGGTGGCTATTGGTCCCCACCTCGCGGGGGGTGGCTCACCCCCCTGCCAGGTGGCGCCCAATAGCCAAGGGGGGGAGAGGGGGTGGCTATTGGTCCCCACCTCGCGGGGGGTGGCTCACCCCCCTGCCAGGTGGCGCCCAATAGCCAAGGGGGGGAGAGGGGGTGGCTATTGGTCCCCACCTCGCGGGGGGTGGCTCACCCCCCTGCCAGGTGGCGCCCAATAGCCAAGGGGGGGAGAGGGGGTGGCTATTGGTCCCCACCTCGCGGGGGGTGGCTCACCCCCCTGCCAGGTGGCGCCCAATAGCCAAGGGGGGGAGAGGGGGTGGCTATTGGTCCCCACCTCGCGGGGGGTGGCTCACCCCCGTGCCAGGTGGCGCCCAATAGCCAAGGGGGGGAGAGGGGGTGGCTATTGGTCCCCACCTCGCGGGGGGTGGCTCACCCCCCTGCGAGGTGGCGCCCAATAGCCAAGGGGGGGAGAGGGGGTGGCTATTGGTCCCCACCTCGCGGGGGGTGGCTCACCCCCCTGCGAGGTGGCGCCCAATAGCCAAGGGGGGGAGAGGGGGTGGCTATTGGTCCCCACCTCGCGGGGGGTGGCTCACCCCCCTGCGAGGTGGCGCCCAATAGCCAAGGGGGGGAGAGGGGGTGGCTATTGGTCCCCACCTCGCGGGGGGTGGCTCACCCCCCTGCGAGGTGGCGCCCAATAGCCAAGGGGGGGAGAGGGGGTGGCTATTGGTCCCCACCTCGCGGGGGGTGGCTCACCCCCCTGCGAGGTGGCGCCCAATAGCCAAGGGGGGGAGAGGGGGTGGCTATTGGTCCCCCACCTCGCGGGGGGTGGCTCACCCCCCTGCGAGGTGGCGCCCAATAGCCAAGGGGGGGAGAGGGGGTGGCTATTGGTCCCCACCTCGCGGGGGGTGGCTCACCCCCCTGCGAGGTGGCGCCCAATAGCCAAGGGGGGGAGAGGGGGTGGCTATTGGTCCCCACCTCGCGGGGGGTGGCTCACCCCCCTGCCAGGTGGCGCCCAATAGCCAAGGGGGGGAGAGGGGTGGCTATTGGTCCCCACCTCGCGGGGGGTGGCTCACCCCCCTGCCAGGTGGCGCCCAATAGCCAAGGGGGGGAGAGGGGGTGGCTATTGGTCCCCACCTCGCGGGGGGTGGCTCACCCCCCTGCCAGGTGGCGCCCAATAGCCAAGGGGGGGAGAGGGGGTGGCTATTGGTCCCCACCTCGCGGGGGGTGGCTCACCCCCCTGCCAGGTGGCGCCCAATAGCCAAGGGGGGGAGAGGGGGTGGCTATTGGTCCCCACCTCGCGGGGGGTGGCTCACCCCCCTGCCAGGTGGCGCCCAATAGCCAAGGGGGGGAGAGGGGGTGGCTATTGGTCCCCACCTCGCGGGGGTGGCTCACCCCCCTGCCAGGTGGCGCCCAATAGCCAAGGGGGGGAGAGGGGGTGGCTATTGGTCCCCACCTCGCGGGGGGTGGCTCACCCCCCTGCCAGGTGGCGCCCAATAGCCAAGGGGGGGGAGAGGGGGTGGCTATTGGTCCCCACCTCGCGGGGGGTGGCTCACCCCCCTGCCAGGTGGCGCCCAATAGCCAAGGGGGGGAGAGGGGGTGGCTATTGGTCCCCACCTCGCGGGGGGTGGCTCACCCCCCTGCCAGGTGGCGCCCAATAGCCAAGGGGGGGAGAGGGGGTGGCTATTGGTCCCCACCTCGCGGGGGGTGGCTCACCCCCCTGCCAGGTGGCGCCCAATAGCCAAGGGGGGGAGAGGGGGTGGCTATTGGTCCCCACCTCGCGGGGGGTGGCTCACCCCCCTGCCAGGTGGCGCCCAATAGCCAAGGGGGGGAGAGGGGGTGGCTATTGGTCCCCACCTCGCGGGGGGTGGCTCACCCCCCGTGCCAGGTGGCGCCCAATAGCCAAGGGGGGGAGAGGGGGTGGCTATTGGTCCCCACCTCGCGGGGGGTGGCTCACCCCCCTGCGAGGTGGCGCCCAATAGCCAAGGGGGGGAGAGGGGGTGGCTATTGGTCCCCACCTCGCGGGGGGTGGCTCACCCCCCTGCGAGGTGGCGCCCAATAGCCAAGGGGGGGAGAGGGGGTGGCTATTGGTCCCCACCTCGCGGGGGGTGGCTCACCCCCCTGCGAGGTGGCGCCCAATAGCCAAGGGGGGGAGAGGGGGTGGCTATTGGTCCCCACCTCGCGGGGGGTGGCTCACCCCCCTGCGAGGTGGCGCCCAATAGCCAAGGGGGGGAGAGGGGGTGGCTATTGGTCCCCACCTCGCGGGGGGTGGCTCACCCCCCTGCGAGGTGGCGCCCAATAGCCAAGGGGGGGAGAGGGGGTGGCTATTGGTCCCCACCTCGCGGGGGGTGGCTCACCCCCCTGCGAGGTGGCGCCCAATAGCCAAGGGGGGGAGAGGGGGTGGCTATTGGTCCCCACCTCGCGGGGGGTGGCTCACCCCCCTGCGAGGTGGCGCCCAATAGCCAAGGGGGGGAGAGGGGGTGGCTATTGGTCCCCACCTCGCGGGGGGTGGCTCACCCCCCTGCCAGGTGGCGCCCAATAGCCAAGGGGGGGAGAGGGGGTGGCTATTGGTCCCCACCTCGCGGGGGGTGGCTCACCCCCCTGCCAGGTGGCGCCCAATAGCCAAGGGGGGGAGAGGGGGTGGCTATTGGTCCCCACCTCGCGGGGGGTGGCTCACCCCCCTGCCAGGTGGCGCCCAATAGCCAAGGGGGGGAGAGGGGGTGGCTATTGGTCCCCACCTCGCGGGGGGTGGCTCACCCCCCTGCCAGGTGGCGCCCAATAGCCAAGGGGGGGAGAGGGGGTGGCTATTGGTCCCCACCTCGCGGGGGGTGGCTCACCCCCCTGCCAGGTGGCGCCCAATAGCCAAGGGGGGGAGAGGGGGTGGCTATTGGTCCCCACCTCGCGGGGGGTGGCTCACCCCCCTGCCAGGTGGCGCCCAATAGCCAAGGGGGGGAGAGGGGGTGGCTATTGGTCCCCACCTCGCGGGGGGTGGCTCACCCCCCTGCCAGGTGGCGCCCAATAGCCAAGGGGGGGAGAGGGGGTGGCTATTGGTCCCCACCTCGCGGGGGGTGGCTCACCCCCCTGCCAGGTGGCGCCCAATAGCCAAGGGGGGGAGAGGGGGTGGCTATTGGTCCCCACCTCGCGGGGGGTGGCTCACCCCCCTGCCAGGTGGCGCCCAATAGCCAAGGGGGGGAGAGGGGGTGGCTATTGGTCCCCACCTCGCGGGGGGTGGCTCACCCCCCTGCCAGGTGGCGCCCAATAGCCAAGGGGGGGAGAGGGGGTGGCTATTGGTCCCCACCTCGCGGGGGGTGGCTCACCCCCCTGCCAGGTGGCGCCCAATAGCCAAGGGGGGGAGAGGGGGTGGCTATTGGTCCCCACCTCGCGGGGGGTGGCTCACCCCCGTGCCAGGTGGCGCCCAATAGCCAAGGGGGGGAGAGGGGGTGGCTATTGGTCCCCACCTCGCGGGGGGTGGCTCACCCCCCTGCGAGGTGGCGCCCAATAGCCAAGGGGGGGAGAGGGGGTGGCTATTGGTCCCCACCTCGCGGGGGGTGGCTCACCCCCCTGCGAGGTGGCGCCCAATAGCCAAGGGGGGGAGAGGGGGTGGCTATTGGTCCCCACCTCGCGGGGGGTGGCTCACCCCCCTGCGAGGTGGCGCCCAATAGCCAAGGGGGGGAGAGGGGGTGGCTATTGGTCCCCACCTCGCGGGGGGTGGCTCACCCCCCTGCGAGGTGGCGCCCAATAGCCAAGGGGGGGAGAGGGGGTGGCTATTGGTCCCCACCTCGCGGGGGGTGGCTCACCCCCCTGCGAGGTGGCGCCCAATAGCCAAGGGGGGGAGAGGGGGTGGCTATTGGTCCCCACCTCGCGGGGGGTGGCTCACCCCCCTGCGAGGTGGCGCCCAATAGCCAAGGGGGGGAGAGGGGGTGGCTATTGGTCCCCACCTCGCGGGGGGTGGCTCACCCCCCTGCGAGGTGGCGCCCAATAGCCAAGGGGGGGAGAGGGGGTGGCTATTGGTCCCCACCTCGCGGGGGGTGGCTCACCCCCCTGCGAGGTGGCGCCCAATAGCCAAGGGGGGGAGAGGGGGTGGCTATTGGTCCCCACCTCGCGGGGGGTGGCTCACCCCCCTGCGAGGTGGCGCCCAATAGCCAAGGGGGGGAGAGGGGGTGGCTATTGGTCCCCACCTCGCGGGGGGTGGCTCACCCCCCTGCGAGGTGGCGCCCAATAGCCAAGGGGGGGAGAGGGGGTGGCTATTGGTCCCCACCTCGCGGGGGGTGGCTCACCCCCCTGCGAGGTGGCGCCCAATAGCCAAGGGGGGGAGAGGGGGTGGCTATTGGTCCCCACCTCGCGGGGGGTGGCTCACCCCCCTGCGAGGTGGCGCCCAATAGCCAAGGGGGGGAGAGGGGGTGGCTATTGGTCCCCACCTCGCGGGGGGTGGCTCACCCCCCTGCGAGGTGGCGCCCAATAGCCAAGGGGGGGAGAGGGGGTGGCTATTGGTCCCCACCTCGCGGGGGGTGGCTCACCCCCCTGCGAGGTGGCGCCCAATAGCCAAGGGGGGGAGAGGGGGTGGCTATTGGTCCCCACCTCGCGGGGGGTGGCTCACCCCCCTGACAATATCACGGTTGCGTGTGCACCACCTGTAGTTCAATGAATGACATTATCTTCTCTCCCTTTAGCCCTGAGAACAATATCACATGACGGAGGACACCCCCAGCAATATTCGGAGTAGTATCATTTTCTTTTCTTCTGGATAGTTGAAAAAATATGTCCGGCGAGTTGGACAACCCTTTTTTTGAAGGTAGTATCATCCTCTTCCAAGGTGGGTATTTGGAACCATATCACAGGGGGCCTTTTGGCTTCCTCGATATTCGTCGTGAAGTCATCCTCTCCTCACTGGGTATAGGAAACAATATGACAGCCGCAGTAGACACTCCCCGCGACCTGATGTGTAATATCTCTGCCTGGATATTAGAATCCACGATGGACCCACAGCGTTTTTACGATTTTTTGTGTAATGTCATGTCCTCCTCTAGACATCACGAACAGTATCAAAGACGGGTGTACACCCTCTCCAATATAGGGAGGAACATCATCCTCTCTCTGCCTGGCTATTAGTAGCAAAATCAAAGTAGTGTTTATAACCCCTGCGATATTCTGAGTAATATCATCCTCTCCCAGGTGGAAATTATGAACAGTATCACCGGTGGCGTGTACACCCCCGGCGATATTGAAAATAGTATCATCCTCTTCCCTCCCAGGTCATGGGAACATCACTGGGGGGTGTACACTTTCTGTGATATTGGGTGTAACATCATGTTCTGTGCCTTGGAATATCAAGGGCGATATCACGGGGTGAGCGTGTACATCTTTTGCAATATTGGGAATGAAATTATCCTCTCTCCCCCTGCAAATTAGGAAAGATATCACAGAGTGTGTTTTCACCTCCTGCGATATGGGGATGAATACCATCTTCTCCCCTTCCGGATATCAGGAAGAGTATCACACGGGGATGTACAGTGTCTGCGATACTGGGAGTAATATGAACCTCTCGGCCTTGAGATGTTAAGAAGAGTATCACAGGGTGAATGTTCACCCCTGCCATATTGGGAGTAATATCAGCCTCTCCACTCCATGGATATTAAGAACAATATCCCGGGCTGGGTGTACGCCTCCTGCTCTATGGGGAGTCATATCATCCTCTCCCTTCCAGGATGTTAATAACAATATCACAGGGCGGTTGAACACAGCCTGTGCTACTGGAATCATTATCATCCTCTCCCCCTCTGGATACCAGCAACAATATCCGAGAAGAGTTGTACACTCCCTGCGATATTGGGAGTGATATCATATGCTTCTTCCGTGAATATTAGGAGCAATATCACTAGGTGGCTGTCCATTCGTTGCTATGTTGGGAGTCATGTCATACTGTATCACCCTAGATATTAGGATCGGTGTCACAGCGTGAGTGTACACATACTACGATATTAAAACTAATATCATGCTGTCCGTCCCTGAATATTAGGAAGGACATCATAGGTAAGTGTACACCCCTTGCGGTATTAGGAGTAATAATATGATTAATTATTAAACATCAATGATTGATTTTAATAATTATCAATGACACTATTAATTAATAGGATACCATTACTATTTATGGATAATTATTTTACATACATGATTATGCACACTTAAAATTAATTATTAATATTAATGTCATTTAACAATATTATTAGTTCTTAATATTAATCATTATTTTATTACCAACATCTCTTACTATTGACTTAAGCAATATTAATTGCTGATATCATTAATTATTAATAGTGATATTATTATTAATTATTAATACTAATTATCAACATTTTAACCAGTATTAATTTTTACTATCTTTATTATGATTATTAATATCGATGATTATTATTAATTTTTATTATATTTATTAATATTAATAATTAATAGATTTGTTCCTGATATCCGGCGGGGAGAGGATGATATTAGTCCCAACATCGAAGAAAGTGTACACCCCTCTATGAGTTATTCCTAATAGCCATCGGGTAGAGGATAACATTATTGAAACTATCACAGTGGGTGTATATCTCCTCGGTCATCTTGTTTCTTATATCCTGGGTTGGAGAGGATGATATGACTCCCAATATCGCAGGGGTTGTAGACCTCCCCCGTGATATTGTCCCTAACATCCAAAGGTGGAGATGATGATATTTCTTCCAATTTCGCGATGGATGTACACCACCCCTGTGATATGATTCCTAATATCCAGGGGGCGAGAGGATTAGTCTCAGTATTGCAGGAGATGTACACTGCCTAGTGATATTGTTCCTAATATCCAGGGAGGGAGAGGATATCACCCCCAATAGAGCAGGGGGTGTACACTCCTGTAACATTGTTCGTAATAGCCAGCGGGGGAGAGGAAGACATTACTCCCAATATTGCAGGAGATGTACACCCCCTTGGGATATTGTTCCCTATATCCTGGGAAGGAGATGATGATACCAGTGGCAATATCGCAGGGGGTGTGCACCCTTCTGTGATATAGTTTTTCACTTTCAGTGGGGGAGAGGATAACATGAATCCCAATACCGCTGAAGGTGTACAGGCCCCTGTGATGTAGTTCCTAATGTACAGGAGAAAGAGAAGAATATTGCTCTCAATATCGCAGGGGGTGTAACCACCCTGCCCCCTGTATATTGCTCCTAATATGCAGCGGGGTGGAGGCTGAGAGTACTCCCAATATCCCAGAAGGTGCACATACACCTGTGATATCGTTCCTAATATCCAGCGGGAAAGAGGATGATTTTACTTTCGATATCACAGGGGGTATACAGGGCCACCAACCCTGGGATATCATTCCTAATATCCAGGCAGGAAGAAGATGACATGGCTGACAATATCGAAGGGGGTGGACACCTCTTCAGTGATATGGTTCCTCTTATCCAGGGGGTGAATGGATGATATTACTCGCAATAAAGTAGGAACCGTACAGCCACCCTGGGATTTTTGTCCTTAATAACCACAGGGGAGAGGTGATATTACTACCAACGTTGCAAGGGGAGTACACCCCTCCTGTGATATTATTTCTTATGTCCAGGAAAGGAGAAGATGGTATTAGTACCAATATTGAAGGGATGGACAACCCCCATGGGATAGTTTTCTAAAGATACAGGTTGAAAGAGGATGAGATTCCATCCAATATAACAAGGGGTGTACATCCTGCCTGTGATATGAATCCTAAAACCTAGAAGAAGAGAGAATGACATTGCTTCCAAAAACACACAGGGTGTACGCCCACCCTGTGATATTGTTCCTGTCATCTAAAGGAAGACATGATAATACTACTCCCACTACCGGAGAAGGTACACACCCCCTGTGATATTGTTCCTCATAACTTGTGGGGGAGAGCATGATATTACTTCCAGTATGACAGTGGCTTGATACCCAGTCTGTGATATTGCTCCTAATTTCCAGTAGGTAAAGTATGATGTTCCTGCCAAGAGAGTAGTGGGTGTACAACTGCCCTGTGATATGTCTCCGAATATTCAGGGAAACACAGGGCGACATTACCTCAAATCTCCCAAAAAGTGTACACTCATTGTGTGATATGGTTCCTAATATCCGGAGGTGCAGAGGATGGTGTTCGTTCTCCTGTCGCAGGCTGTGTATACACAACCTGTGAAATTGTTCCTAATACCCTGAATAAAAGAGACTGCTAATAATGGACACACATTGCAGGGGGTAGTAATTGGCTATTACGATCCACATCGCAGGGGGTGAAGCACTCCCCATGATATAGGGAGTAATAGCAACCCCCTCTCCCCCCTGGCTACTACGATCCACATCGCAGGGCAGTCCAGGACACCACCCCTGCCCCAACCTTGACCGAGACAGTGAGTGTCATGGGACCACCTCAGGGCGGGTGGCAGCTCAGCTTGAAGGTATCCCTGCTTCCAAAAACCAACTGCTCCTGCTAGTTTGAATCTGGCCACAGGGTCTCTGTTGGTGAGACAGGTGACCATGAGGCAGACATCGTGAAATCTAGCACGACAGAGCTCAATGCCCCCATGAGAGGCACCATAGCACTCAGACTTTGCAGACATACTAGCGAAGGCCACAGCAGGCCCTGAGGGAGGAACAAGCTGACCAAGATCCTGGGGTCCTGCCACACAGCCTTTAAACCAGGGACTGGAAACTGTTTCCCTAAAGAGCCAGGAGTCAGTATTTTCAGCTTTGCCAACTGATCTTTGCCTCAAGAATGCAACTCTGCCATGGCTACACCACAGCAGCCTTCTGCAGGTGGCCTGTGAAGAGATGGGCATGACTGCACCCACATCAAACTTTACTTATGGACATGGACACTTCTCAGTGTCATGAATTGTTATTTTTTTTATTTGTTCAGCCATTTGGAAATGTAAAATCCATTCTTGATTCACGGGCCACAAGAGCAGGCAGGTACGGGCTGCCCCTGGCCGACCTCTGGAATGAGCTTAGAGAAGGAAATGACAGGCTGGGCCAGTGCAGCCTCCTCACAGCAGATTCGCTGCAGGAGGGTCCTGCGTAGCAACCACTTCTCATCCTTCATCTTGGCTTCAAGTGCAGCTCAGGTGGAGAAAGAGGGAACAGAACAGGCCTCAGCAACAAGAAGGAAGGAGATGCAGGGTCAAGCAGCCGTGTGGATCCATCACACTCAACATTCACACCAAGCGGAGCACAGGCAGGACCAGCCCAGGGGGGGCTGAAGTGGAGGCTCTGTGGGGTGGGGGCTCTCTGGGAGGGCAAGATTCTCTACCTAAAACTCAAATAGAAGATCTACACAGCAGTAGTTACAGAAAACACACACTAAGAAAAAGGCCAAAATAAAAATAGGACACCAAGTTTGGCCAACTGGGTCTCACAAGCCAGTAGGTAAGAAAACCCAGGAGGGCCCACCAGAGGGGCTGGGGGTGGGTTCCTGCCTGCAGGGGGCCTGGGACACCCCATTCCCACAGACGAGGACCCAAGCTTTGGGGAGGAAGCTGTCAGAGTCATCAGTGAACTGTTCAGAGCTGGAGCCATAGAGCAGGGGAGGAGCCCTGGCCATGTCCCTGTGCAGGCTCAGAAGCTGGGGTAGGGGCACAGCCCCAGGGGCCAATGCAAACAGTGGACCGCTGGCCCTCCTCCTGCCCAGAGGATACTCAGCTCCCAAGGGACCACCAAAGTCTCAAAACCAGGGACACACCACCTGACCCTCATGCCCAGGCCTCCTGGACCAGGCAATGTCCAATACAGGCAGGCAGTCTGGGCTTGGGGCCAGGACAGGGGTGGACAGTCCTGCTAGGCAGGCCTCCTTCTCCCTGCCATCTGGGCTGGTTGCACTGTAGTTTTGTTCTGGCAACATATTGTTACCCACTTTGGCCACACCAGTCCCCGGCTCCCTGGCTAGGCCCAGTGCTGTCCAACCCACCTACACAGGCCCCACACACCCAGTGCCCACCAGTCTCCCATCAGCCAGAAGGACCCATGCTCACCCCCCAAAGTATCCGTGGGAACCTGCATCCCACAGGGACCCACAGCTCAGGGCCAACCTCCATGGGGACTCTTGGTTGTGGTGGTAGAGGTGGGGGGAGTTGACCTCCAGCCCTCCCTTCCTGGCCACTGTGTTTTGTGGGGATCATTCAGTCCTGGGAGCTTCCTAGGGACCCCAGAAGGAAGAGAACAGGGTGGTCATGGCGGCCTCAGCCCCAGGCTCTGGGCCCAAGTGCAAGAGTCTTTCGCTTCTGGTTTGATCTGGGCAGTAACAACAGGTCAAGTCATTCACACAAGGATTGGCTTCAATATAACGCATCAAGGGACTGTGGAGGACACAGATCAGCCTCCAGGCCAGTTACACCTGGTGACTTCGCCAGTGCAGGCTGGGGAGTGGAAAAGCTGAGCCCTGACCTCCCCACCTACCCTGCCCACCAGATGCCAGTAGCGGCCAGGGATCCCTGACTTCAGGCAGAGGCAGACAGCACAGTTGCTGCCTCCTTTGATCCCATCCCAGGGCCCACAGGGCCTGGAGAAACCTGGCAGGGGCTGAGTTGGGAGAATCAGGTAGGGAGATGCCAAGTGAAGAATGTGAGGGACTGGGTATGAGGGGCACTAGGGCACAGGGTCTGCTTCCCCTGGAGAGGTGGCAGTGAGACATAGAGTAGCCAAGCCTCGGCAGGCACCACCCTGCTGCCAGGCACGTGTGGTGCCCATACCCACCCCAAAGGCTGCAGGAAGGTTCCTCATCAACAAAAGGGGAGGATGCACCCACACCTATATAGGCATTGGTGCCCACACACACCAGAGAAGAAAATTACTGCTGTGCTCAAGGTGTGGGGAAAGGGGCAATGTCCCCTTCCTCCCCATGGTGGGTCCAAAGTTACCCGCTCCTGCCAGCACCCCCACCCCCAACTCCACTGGCTGCTGACTTCCACCACAGTGCCATGTCACGTGCCAGGAACATCTCAGCGGTACATCCCAAAGGGTGCTATCCTGGAGCGGTTGTGCTGGGCAAGTGACACCTTTCCTAGTCACAGAGGTTTTCTTTCTTTACTGCTCACCGGCCCTGTGCCCCGGTTTCCCCCACTGTGGCACAGTGTAAAAATCCCATCTTAAAGGCTAGGAACCCAGAAACGTCACCACACCTGGTGAAATGGGGGGTGAAACTCCCTGCCTTGGACCTCTTGCTCCAGGACTGATGTCCATTGGGACACGGCCAGGCCAGCATCCTGGGGAGGGCTGCATTCCTTGCCTGGGGAACCTTGCTCCCAGTTAGGAATCACTGGAGTTGAGGCCCCTAATGGATTGGGGGAGGCACAAGGGTAGAATGGAGGTAGCCCCATCATACGGGCCTGTGTAGACCCCAGAAAACAAGCATTGAGTTCAGACTCTTGTCTGGAGGTGGCCACATGAAAGGATTTGGGCTTTGGGGTGTGATGAGGGCCTGGGGTCAGGGAACAAAGTGTTCTGGTTTGGACACACAGGACGTTCTCTGCAGCTCCCTCAGGTACAGGGTATGTTGCTAAGTAAATGGTTTTAAAAACCCTAGGAGGAGGGGAACACAAAGGGCCCTGAAGTCAAGGGCATGGTCCAGTCTTTCCACCTCCCCAGCTGAAGACATGCTGGAGGACAATTCTCTGAGTTTCATAACAAAGAAGAGAAAAAAGAAATCAAAAAGACCTGGAGGATAGGCAAGCCAATGAGGGCTGACTGGGATTACCCTGCCTAATCCTCAAAACAAGCCTTCCCTATGTGTCCTCTGGGCCAGGTGAGGAAACAGGTCACAGTAGGACATTCAGACCCTGGGCAGGCAGCTGGCAGCCTGGAGCCCAGGAGGTGCAAACACATTTTTACTGAGGCGCATCCTGCACAGCCCTAAATCCATTAAAACTTGAGGCAATACAGCACGTGCTTCTGTGAGCACAGGGTTGGGGCTGGGGTTACAGATTAACAGCATCTCAAGGCAGAAGAATTTTTCCTAGTACAGATCCAAATGGACTTTCTTATGTCTTCATCTTTCTCCATAGACAAAATAACAGTCTGATCTCTCTTTCTTTCCCCCACACAGAGAGTGTCACCACTGTATGTCAGCCACTAGGGGACAGGCTTCAGCCTCGCCATGCCGGAGACCTTTCAGGACAGACCTGAGGAAGGTGGGCAGAGTGGGTAGGGAGAGGAGGGCCTGGCCTGAGGAAAGAGCAGGCTGGGCCTGAGGTTGTCGGGGGCCTGAGGTTGTCGGGTGCCCGCATGGGCCTCTGGGCAGCACCAGGATCTGATGGGACCAAACGACAGGCCAGTGGGCCGTGTGGGGCCTGTGACTTTGAGTCAGCAGAGAATATGCCTGAATTACATCCTGATAGGTGCACCCTGACTCTGAAGCTGAGGACACCTAAGGCATGGAGGTGGGGTGGAGGTGGGGGCAGAGCAGGGGATGGGGAGGGAGCCTGTGCCGGTCCAGGTCAGAGGTGGTGGCTTGGCCCCAGTGGCTCCAGATGCAATGAAGAGCCAAGAGGGACTTTCCTGAGGGACTTAGATGCCGGGGTGGAGGAGCACTGCAAGGTTTCAGCCTGAGTCCCCGGGAGGATGGAGTCACCAGGAGCTGAGGTGAGGAAGACTGAGCGGTGGGGGGTTGTGCGGGGGTGCAGAGGCCTGAGCTCAGTTTGGCCCCTGCAGATTTGAGACGCCCACTCCATGCACAGGCAGAGACGGCAGGGGAGGGGAAGAGGCTGCAGCTCAGGTAGCCCTGGAATGTGCAGCCCGACATGCTGGGGCACTGGGTCCTGGTGCCCTCATGGCTGGGAGCTGCTTCCCTCCTGGGATGCCACAACTCCTTTAGGGTACATCTGCAGCTCCTGTGCCCACCACAGAGGGGAAGTGGGAAAGGCATCTGTGCCTATGCATGTTCTCCTTCACCTTGTCCTAGGCAGGTCCCAGGCAGCACCTCCCCTCCCAAGTGGCTCCCCTTGGCCCCTGCCCCTAGTGTTCACAGACAGACTCTCGAAGAGGGCTGGACTCAGCGGCTCACTTCTAATGAATAGAACCAGGCAAAAGAGATGGCGGTCTCTCCTGAGATTGAATTGGGGGGGCGCTGCAAGTTCTGTCCACTGGAACTCTCCCCCTGGCTCTTGATAGGTGCTAGTTCTGGCAAAGCCAGTCACCTGCCCAGGGCAGAGGGCGGCCTGAAGCTGATGCCACGGAGAGACTGGGGCCTTCAGTCCAACAGCTTGTAAGCAACAGAATCCTGCCAGCAACACAGAAGCGAGCGTGGAAGCAGCTCCTCCCCTGATGAGCCTGAGCCTTCAGAAGACACGGCAGCCCTGGGCAGACACCTGCTGCAGCCGCGGAGAGCCCGTGGGGCAGAGGGCTCAGTGAAGCCTGCACTCCTGGCCCCAGGAGTAATCATTCCTGTGGTATAACTGTGTGCTGGTGTGGCTGGGCCACAGTTTGGAGTAATCTGTCAAGGGACAATAAAGAACAAACACACACCTCAGGTCCTACTGGGTGGAAGCTGTACGGTCAGCACGGCATGTAATATCTTCCTCTTGAATTAGAAGATTCATTGCTAAGGCCAACGATTAAAAAAAAAATACCTCTAGTTGTAGCACCATTAAAATACATGACTTGCAAAAAACAAAACAAAACAAAACAAAAAAACTATAAAAGAGCCATAGCTATTCTCTTCCATCTTAGCTACAGGAATATATTAATATATGTTAATTCCTTGACTGAGCAATGGGCCAAACTCATGAGAACAGATGTGTGAGGACCGTCAGTGACCGCCCTGACCCCAGCCCTTACATACACACAAACTGTTCAACATAAGCCGTAACCTTGGGGGTCTTGACACTCTAAATTTTATTGTTTTTAACTAACTATTTCTATTCCCTAAACAATACCTGTTCATCGGAGAGAAAAATAGCATTACCTATACTAAGCAAAAGAAAGGAAATAAAATGCTCAGAAACATTCACATATGTATGCAGACTCACACACACACACTCACACACACACGCACAGGCTCACACTGTGTCTAGGACTGCCTTTTCACTTATTTCTATGTCCTGAACATATTTCCACGTCAGTAGACATTTATCCTCGTAGCAGTAACAGCAATTAAATATTATTACAGCGTCTATTTTTACCATCATTTATTTAACTCATCATGTTTGAACTGTTAGGTTGTATCTATCGTTTTTTGTAATACAGGCAATTTGATGACAAATGACCCATCCCCTAATGTTCAATATAAAATATCAATTATATAAGGAGATAAGGGGTATTTGGCTAAAATAAAATTCAGCGTGCCCCACCTTCTCCACATGTACTATGCTCTAAAAAGGCATGAGTAATTAAATTAGCCCTTCTATTCTCCAGCACAGATCCTGAGCCCAGCGGTGGGTGCGGGTGCTTAGAGCACCGGTCTCCTACCCGCCAGAAGGCAAAGGCCACTCAACTGCCACCTTAAGACACCCAGGATTCTCCTCTTCTTTTTTATTAATAGAATAAAGCTCAGGCTCAGTGCATGGGAGCAGAGCTCTCCGACTTTGCATTCATCAGAGTAACCTAGGTGGCCTGTTTAAAAATACACATTCCCTGGCTGCGCTCGCAGAAACTGGACTTCAGTGGTTTAGTGGGGGTGTGCATAGGCCAAGTGATTCTGAGGACCACAGGGGGTTAGGAATTGTCCTGTTAATTCTGGCCAAGGGAGAGATCAGACCATCCAGCATAGTCCGCAGTATATTTCGTTTCCCTCTTTTGCAATGAATATTTGATTCTCAGCGGGATGAGCCCCAGGATGAGGCACACATCCAAGAAAAATCCATGCCTCTCCATCTTTTCCCCAGGATTGCCCTTTGGCGAGACTCTCCTTTGCGACTGCTTCACTTTCCCTGGTTCATAGAACAAACCTCTTCTTAGTCTCTTTTGTTGTCTCTTATCTGTTCAACAAACACCCACTGCACAGGACCATCCTCCGGTAAGCCGTCGAGTGGGGCCGTTTGGGAGCCCTTCTTCGTGGGGTGAGCCCTGAAGGAACCGGGGCCCCATAAGCCCGTGCTTTTGTGGGGGTTGCCCCCTCTCCCATCGCAGGGTAACTGGCACCAGGCTGTTAAGCTGTGGATGGGCAACCGCACATCCCATTGGGTGTGCGTATTTCAGCACGTGGAGTTGGCCAGTGAAGCCGGCCGAGGTCGGCACAGCGTACAGCAGCGGGCCTGTCCGTGGGGAGGAAGGGTCGTCCCGCCTCCCCTCCAGGCTAGTCCTGTTGCGCCTCCTCCTGCCTCACTCTGACTTTCGCGCACCCAGGCGTCTCTGAGGGTCGCGCCCCGATACCCTCCTCCACCCCAAGGCTTCTTCTCCCCAAGGGCCAGGTTGGGGGCCCAGGAGCGCCACAGCCTCCGTAGGCCCGGGAAATCGCAGCTTCGTCAAAGCTAAGCCCGCGGTGCTCAGCTTTTCCCACCACCTGGAGGATCCACTCTCCTTCCGTCCTTCCCGACCTCAGGCTGCACAGAAAACTTGGGGGCGGGGATCGAGGAAGCCGCGCCCCGAGGCTCCCAGCGCAGCCCCAGGAGGAATCCTGCCGGCAACAAGAAGCTGTGCGCGCGGCCGGGCGCGAGCCTCCGCGTCCAGGTGGGGTCTCCGCGCCCCAATTCCACCCCACCCCGCCATCGGCGCTCCCCGCAAGTGCGGGGTTTCCACCCGTCCTGGCGTTTGCGCCCACTCAGGGTTTCCCTCGCCACCCCCCCCCCCCCGCCCCGGGAGATGCTCCCCGCGTTCTATCCCGCCCCGCCCTGGCGCGCCCGGTAAACGATGTGACCCCGCCCCTCTGCAGTCTCCCCTCCCCAGGACGCTGCCCCTGTCCCCACTTGTGGTGCTCGGGGCATCTCTAAAGCCCCCAACCAGAGTCCTCCAACCCACCCGCGAGGCTCGCGCACCAGCAACGCGGCCCCACCCGCAGGGACCTCGCCCACCTGTGGCTCTACCCCCGCCTCTGCGGCCTTCCCCACCGCTAGCGCGACCCCCACCTACGACGACCCCCGCGTAGGTCCTCCTGCCCACACGTGTCCCCCCGCCAGCCCCTGCCCCTACCCCTGCCCCTAGCCGTGCCCCTGCCCCTAGCCGCTCCCCCGCCACCGCAGCCCCTCCAGTGCGCTCGGGCCCAGCCCATTGGCGCTGGGGCCGATCAGGGGCGCGGGCCTGGCGGCGTTCCGAGTAGGGCGCGCGCGGGCAGGGTCCCCACTGCCTGCTGCGCAGCCGGACTAGCGGCTGCCCTCGGCCTTCTCGCCATGGACGCGGACGACTCCCGGGCCCCGAAGGGCTCCTTGCGGAAGTTTCTGAAGCACCTCTCCGGGGCCCGCAAGGCCATTGGCATGCTGACCAGCGGCGGGGATGTTCAAGGTGCGCGCGCCCCTACCGGCGGCGAGGGAGGGACGGACGGAGAAGGGGAGAACAGGGCGAAGTGGATGTGGCAAGGGGGCAGAAGGGGGGAAGCGATGGGAGGACCCGAGGAAAGGTGGGGAAGCGATGGGAAGAACCGGGGAGACGAGCGGGGAAGCGATGGGGAGAACTGAGGTGAAGGCCGTGACCCGGAGCGGCAGGGGTCCCTGCGGGGCGGCCTGAGCCGGCAAGGCAGCCCCGGGGTCCTTGCCGAGTGGGGCGGAGGAGGAAGGGACACGGCAGTAGGAACCTCCATCCGGAAGACAGTGAGCTTTCCACCCCCTCCAGTTTATGTTTTAAATTGAGCCTGGCAGAGGGGGTCGCCTGGAGCGCCCTCGGGGGTCGTTCTCCCTCAGAGCTGTAGGAAGGGGCCGGGCTTCCCTTCCGAAGCGTGGGTACAGCGCGATCACTTCCTAAGTAGCCCCCGCCCCCTAACTCCTCCCCACGTCACCTCCCAGCATGTCGAGGAAGAAACGGCCAGGTCCCCGCGCGCCTTCTGTCGCCTCATGCCCTGCGCGGCGTGGGTGGGGTCCCGGTTGGCGGCGGGGGTGCTCTGGGTTTCCGCCTGGCGACTCCGAGGCGGTCCGGCAGCCCGTCGCTTTTCCGCTGGAAGAGTTTAAAAAAGGGTTTCCTGCGCTCGCATGTGCTGTCGCTTTTCGGCTCGTGACAAAACCCAAAACTAAAATGGGTCCCAGGCTCTCCCCGCCAGCCTCCGCGGACGGGAAGGACCAGGAAGCGGGGACTCCGGGACGTCAGCGGCGCCACGGCGCGGGCTCTGGGCTTCCCCTGCCCTGCAATGTAGAGGCGGCTCTCCAGGAGGGGCCAGAGTCTGGGCCCACGACGCGGGCGCGCCGGGAGGACATTTACCATTGACCGGCCGGAGGTGGTGGAGACTGCGCGCCCCAGGCCCCGGGTGCACGTGGGGGCGCCTGTGCCTGGACGGTGGAGCGCCCCGATCCTTGCAGCCCCTGGCGGGTAGATCTGCGCTTCCCAGGCGAACGCTACCTGGGAGCCTTAGCGATCGCGAGGGCTGGAGACGCGACGCGCCCCGAGCTGGGTTTTGATTTTTATTTTCCCGGTTCCTCCTGCCGCAGATGCGTGGAAAGGCCCGGATGGCGGATTTCCTGCCGTTTCGGGACCGCGCACTGCACAAGGATGGAGGGGGGATGAGCCCCCCGCCCACGGCCCCGGTGACCTTCCCTTCGCCCTTGAGTGCGCGGGGCGGGCGCGGGTGCTGTAGGTTGGGGCGCTGTGGGCGCCGCCCCGCCCGCCGCGAGCGCCTACGTGATGCCAGGTCCGTCGTCTCCTTGTGCCCAGGCCCGGACATCCGTATGCCGCGCGCTCCGCGAGCCCGCAGCGCAACCTCCCCAGGCCCAGCGCCCCCCGCGGGAGACCCCGGTGGCAGCGCCAGACCCCGCCCCGCAGCCCGACCCCCAGCGCCCCTGGGAAGTGCTCTGGCGTTAGCGTTTTAGTAAAAGGACCCCCCCCTCCAGCATCAGCATTCCTCCTGTAGGGTTGGATTCTCAGAGAAATAAAGGTGATGCAGCAGACGCTGGGATTGGAGAAATTACCAGAGTGAAGTGGAAATAGCCTGGCCAGCGTGACTTAAACCAGCCCGGAGATGTGCGAGTACGAATGGAACCGCCTGGGGTCGGGATAGGACCCAGAGTGGCTTCTCAGTCAAAGGCCTTCAGAAGCAGAGGGAACATCTTGAGTGACTTTACCGGGGCCGCGAAAGACGAGAAACCTTTGGCACGGGAAGAGGAAACGATCTCTGGAAGTCACCAGGGCGGGTGGAAGGTCAGGGGTTCAAGGTTATTTTGGAATTTAGGTGCTGTGCTTCCTGCACGGTGGCTCATGCTTGTCATTCCAGTGCATTTGGAGGCCGAGGCAGGAGGATCGCTTGAGCCCAGGAGTTCCAGAGCAGCCTGGACAACATAGTGAGACTCTGTGTCTACAAAAAATAAAAAAAAAAAGAAAGAAAGAAAAACACATTAAGATGCTGTATGTATTGGAAAATATTTATGGGTCATTCTTTTGAGCTCCATGTCCAAAAGCTTGCTAAAATGCTTGGGAGTTCGCGTACAGGCACGTGAGATTAGGATACAGTGGCAGAATCGCGGTGTTCTCTGTTACCCTGGTTTTGCCACCTGGGAGGAGTTACACATATTGAAGGTTTGTAAGTCAACGCCTCTTCTCTTCTGGGGAAAAAGGTATTTTGGAAACCAATATTATGTGGGAACGTGGCTTGATTGGTACAGCCTCGGCTTAATGGGAGACAGCTGCCCTCAGCTCTGCAGGTGGCATCAAATACGGTGGCCTCGAGCACACATGGGTCACACCTGGGCTGTCCCTGGGGAAGCCCGCTACGGCAGGTCGCCTGGGCATTCTTTCCTTGGCAGAGCCGAAGTCACAATTTTTTGTAAACTCTAAAGAGCTTTACCCTTCCAAGATATGATCTTGAACCTGTTGGAGCATTTGGACGCATTTCTTTTAAGGAAGTTCACCTCCAGATGTGCTCAGAGGGCCTGGTCTTAGCTGCCACAGATTTACAAATTCTTACAGTAAGTAGGTTATTCCTCGAGAATTTCTCTGTTGTGCCCCCATTCTTTTTGCCATTTTATTCTGATTCTATATTAGTACTTGATTTTCCCTGACGTAGAAGACTATTGCCTGTAGCTAGAGATCAGAGAACACATTCCCATTCAAGTATTAACTTCAGGGGAATTATCTGTCAGATGTGAAATTATGGTAAAATTCCATATATTAAAATGACCGTAGCTACCATTTGTTGAAAATATTTTGTATACTAGGAACTTTACAATTCTTATCTCCAAGCCTAGATACATGATCCCAAGAGAGGCATGCCCTCATTTTGGAAGTGGGGAGAAAGACTCACAAAGAAAAATAACTTAGGTAAGGGCATGAGGTGCGTACGTGATTGTGGTAGGAGCAAAACAGATCCTAATTCCAAATATTGTACTGTCGGTTAGACCATGAAGAGTACTTATGTCTGGCTGTGTCACCCAGGCTGGAGTGTAGTCGTGCCATCATAGCTCACTGCAGCCTCAAACTCCTGGGCTCAAGTGATCCTCCTGCCTCAGCCTTCTGAGTAGCAGGGAAGACAGGAATGCACCATCATGACGAGCTAATTGTTATTATTAATATTATTATTATTATTTATGTAGAGACAGGATCTCACTATGCTGCTGAGACTGGCCTTGAACTCCTGGCCTCCTCTAGTGAGCCTCCTGCTTTGGCCTCCCAAAGAGCTGGGATTACAGACATGAGCCATCATGTCATGCCTCCACCATGCTTTTCAGGGGTGTTTCTTGGTGAAGCTCCTTAATCTAGTTAATGCTCAAAAGTGAGCAAAACCAACTAGCTCAAAATTACACAGATATTCTTTGGGTGTTTTTGTGAGGGGAACGGAAAGTAACTTTTTACAGCGATGGGAGTCAAGGTGGCAAAAATCATATTAAGGGTTAATACCAACGCCATGGGCTGCTTTTCTTCCCCCAGTAGAGTTCATATTATTTAATTATAAGATAAAATTGAAAATCTCTTTCCTATATTCCTGACTACCCAGGCCTTGAATGAAGAAAGTATTTCTCAGGCTAGTTTTTTTTTTTTTTCCCCCCTACTTCTTTGGGTATCTTGTGTCTCAGGCTGCGGGTTTTTTTTTTTTTTTTTTCCCCTGCTTCTTTGGGTATCTTCTTTTGTCCCAAGACATGTCTGGAAACTTAAATTGATTTTCGCTCACCCTAAAATAAGCTCCGCAGCTCTGGATCACGGACTGACCATGACTAAGTGCCCACCGCCACGTCACGCTGTGCCACACACCAAGAGTGACTCATTGTCTTCGTCACAGGTTGTGGCTTCTGCAGGGCCTGGTGCCTGGTGGAGCTGAGTGTAGTGGGAAGTCCAGGTGCATCCTTAGGGTGGGCTGGATGCGAAAGCGGCGTCCTTTTTGCCTGTGGTGACGTGAACATCAATACAGTATTTATAGAAAGTTCATGTAAATGGAGTAAGTATCAACCTTTCCAATCCTAGTGAGAATAGCTAGCGTTTAGTGACTCTCTGTTATGTGGCAGGCCCTCAGTGATGCTGGTCACTGACTTATCCCCACTTTACGCATGAGTAAGGGATGCCCGAGGTGTTCCAGCTTCCCTGAGTTCACAGAGCTCCGTGGTGTGGCCAGGCCCTGTGGCTGCAGCAGGGATGTTCAGGGCTGCGTGTAGCTGTGTCTTCGCTGGTGACTTTCCCGTGCCCAGCACCACGCCTGGCGCTTGACAGGAACGCAAGTGTTTGCTGCCTGCCTCCCGCCTGGAATCTCCACTGAGGAGCAGGAAACCAGGGGTTCTAGCTGTCTTCTTCATTCGTGAAGTCCTTTAGAGGAATTCAACCCTCTCTAATCAAAATACCCAACATCCTCAGGTCAATATGTATAAACTGTTAAGACTTCAAGATTAGTACCTTAGAACCGAAGTCAGAAGTGTGGTTTCAATTGACTGGACATGCATTAGGTCAATGACACACTTATTTATTGGACACCAGGCTTGAGCCCCACGTGGGCACCTTTGGTGTCTGAAGCAATATTCCTTGGGTGGTTTTGTGAGGGCAACAGAAAATGACTTTTTATAGCGATAGGAGTCAAGATGGCAAAAATGATCTGAAGGCTTAGTACCAATATGATGGGCTGCTTTTCTTCCCCCAGTAGAGTTCATATTATTTCATTTTAAGATAAAATGGAAAATCTCTGAAGCAATGCTTCGGAGCCCAGTAGGATGGAAGGGGAAACTGAGAACAGTGCCATTTCGCCTCACACAGCTCCGGCGCCCCTCACCATCCTGTGCACACACATTCTTTGATGGGATCTTTTCAGTGTAAAGTGCAGTAATTGATTTTGCAGAAATTACTGGGTCTGGGAGGCAGATGATGAGTGATAGTGTCACCCCGTGGCACAGTGGGAGATTTGTGTGATGGCACCATTTTCTATGAATGCAGACCGCTTTGTGTGCCATACTCGGAGGACCCTTCGAAGCTAGACATTTTGTCATCTTTGTCAAGCTCTACCAATCTGATGGACCGTCAGAAACAATTAAAATTAGAAAGATGAAGATACGGTAACAACGTGGTCAGGGCAAACCTCAGGATACCAGATTGCAAGTTCACAGTTGCCTTTCTGCTAAGAACGTGCGGGTGAATATGGAAAAGAGGGCCATGTGTCAGTAGTTGGGTTGCGTTTTGTGTTTCTTTTCTACAAGCCCTTTCTGGTGTTGTGTTTGTGTTTATTAGAGAGTAGCTGCCCAGAGGCTGCTGTTTCCCTCCCCACTCCTCGGTTCTCTCCATCTTCACCCCCAACTCCCAGTGCTTTGTTTGGAATTGCAGTCATTGTGCTTGTCAGGATGGAAGAGGCAGCCAGACACATGGCAGACCAGAGCACTGAGAGGCAGAGACTTACTCATAAGTCCCGCCCTGGCCCTGCTGTCTCGAGTGCTGAGATAGGGTCTCCCTGTTTTCCTCTGCAGAATGGAGGCATCACTAGGTCTCTGTCTTCTCTCCCTGTCTCTTTCTTCACTCCCCTCTTCCCTAACACACGTCTACAGTGAAAGTCTTCAGGAGGCAAAAGAGAAAAGGCTGGACTGTGCTGGGCCCCCCCCGACCCCAGGGCCCATTTGCTGTCTTCCCAGCTTCCATGTGCCCAGAGTCGCCTGGGGGAGCCTTCGGAGGTGCAGATCCTGACTGTGTGGGTCTGAGTGAGGCTCCGACTCTCATGGGGAGGGGGAGGGCACCGGTGCTGCGGGTCCCCCTGGGGCCAGTGTGGCGGTTTGCAAATCGTGCAGATCAGCTTCTCCACTTCTCCAGGTTTCTCCAACGTGAGATGCTCCCAAGAGTCCTTTGGGATTGTTTTCTGACTTTGACCAGGATTTTGATGGAGAAGATTTGTTAATATAGGACCCCTTGTCTCAACTATGTAAATGATCTGATCTGAAGTTTTCTGAATGGAAAATGATTGAAAGGTTGGCATGCAGTAGCCTCGGGGAGTCATTCCTTCATATCTTTTCAGCTGTGTCTTACTACAATTAAGATTTTGTTTCCGTGTGTGGGGGGTTTTTTGAGATGGAGTCTCCCTCTGTTGCCCAGCTGGAGTGCAGTGTCTTGATCTGGGCTCACTGCAACCTCTACCTCCCGGGTTCAAGCGATTTTCCTGTCCCAGCCTCCCAAGTAGCTGGGATTACAGACTTGCACCACCATGCCCACCTGGGTTTTTTCTGTGTGTGTGTGTGTGTGTGTATCTTTAGTAGAGATGGGGTTTCACCTTGTTGGTCAGGCTGGTCTCGAACTCCTGACCTCAAGTGATCCACCTGCCTTGGCCTCCCAAAATGCTGGGATTACAGGCTTGAGCCACCACACCCAGGCTTATTTCTGTGTTTCTGTAATCATTTCGAAGATTAACGGACTGCCTTCGGTGAGTCAGGGCAGGCTTTAGGCAAAAGATCCAAGCCCTTTCCGCCCCTGGAGCTCTCACTCCTGCGGTGAGGCGGGTACAATGTGCCTGTAGCTGGACCTGAGAAGAAAAGTTCCTGTCTTATGAAAGGGCCCAGGGAGCCTCTAGTTGGGGCCCTTTGACCTGACCCCACGGTGAGGGAGGAGTCAGTAGAGGAGGGTGGCCCAGAGGAGGACCTTGGATTTGCCTTAGGGGAACTGGGAAGCAGGTGGAGTGAAGCCGACTGACTGGGAAGCAGACTGACTGTCTCCGATAAGGGTGGTTCTGTGGAGAGGGGAGGACAGGACGGGAGGTCATGAGTTTAGGGTCTCACAAGAAGCGGCCACAGATGGAAGCTTATGGTGTGGGGCATGTGGCAGGGCAGCCCTGTGCCCACAGACACACCCTGCCGAGGAGACCCAGGGACTTGAGTGTGTTGGGGCGGCGGGTAAATGGGCACTCAGCTATTACCGCTGGAAGGCAGAGCGTGTGAGCTGCGGCAGACAAAGGCAGGTGGGGTAAAAGGAGAGTCTTCACAGCAGTGCTTAGAATAGCAGGAACTGGGAAAACCAGCAAAAAACTATCAATAGGAGATTAATGAATCCATTATGGCACCTGGAATGGAAGGAATTTTTGTCAGCGTTTAATAAGGAGCTTTGTGCTGGTTGAAAGTCAGGAGGTGCACAGTACACTCAAGGGCGGTATTGAAGAGCCGATTCCAGAGCAGCTCTGCACAGCAGATCCCCCTGGGGCCAGGGGGGCTGTTTGCAAATCCAAGCAGATCCGCTTCTTGGAGGTTTCTCCAACGGGATCATCTCCCAGGATTGGGGCCTGCGTGGGTGGCTTGTGTTATATATGCAATTTTAAATGATCTACTTGCCACATTAAAGAAAGGCGGGCCGGGACAGGGGGACACTGGGTGCCATGACTCATGCCTGTAATCCCAGCACTTCGGGAGCCCAAGGCAGGTGGATCACTTGAGCCCAGGAGTTTGAGGCCAGCCTGGGCAACATGGAGAGACTCAATCTCTACAGAAAATACAAAACAATTATTCGGATGTGGCGGTGCACACCTACAGTCCCAGCCCCGTGGGAGATTGAGGTGGGAGGATTGCCTGAGCCCAGGAGTTGGAGGCTGCAATGAGCTGTGACTGCACAGGTTCACTCCAGCCTGGGTAACAGAGAGAGACCCTATCTTAAAAAAAAAAAAAAAAAAAAAAAAGTTAAAAAAAAAACACTTTTATATTCAGCCAACTATTTTGATAATAATCAGTTATTGTGTTGATTATTAATATTTTACAGTTTTCCATACTAAGTCTTTGAAATCCATTGTGTAAAGAATCTTAAAGTACATCTCCATGTGGACAGGATGCACTTGGCCAGCGACTCCTCTGAGGGACAGTGTGGTCACGGCGATGGGTGGCGTGTCCTGCCTGTATGTAGAAGGTCCCCGTGTGGGTGTTTCTGCGAAGGCCCTGAGGGATGTGCAAGGGAGGGCCGACACCGTACCAGCCACGCAGAGGGCTCTCCGATTGTCAATGGCAGCCCTTCCTCCTCCCCACCCTCTTAACACCTCCCACCCCACTTGTTATTTTTCTCCTCAGTGCTTACGGCCATCCACCCATAGGCATCATGCATTTGTTCACTGTGTTTCTTGCTTTCGGGTCTCTCCTGATCAGAACAAGCTCCGCCAGAACCATTTTGTCACGGATGCATCCACATAGCACCCGGCAGCGATGGCACTTGGGGCACCTGAGGTGGACAGTGGGCCGGTGGTTGAGTGAAGGGCCCTACAGATTTATCTCAAGCCCTCCCCTGACCCTACCGGAAGACACGGTGGTCTGCACAGTCCAGATAGTCAGAGAGGCCCCCGGCTCGATGACTTTGACCCGGCGGGGGTGGGGAGGGGGGAACAGCACGTTGACAGAATCGCCCCTTGGTATCCCACCTCCCCATGCCTACATAATCCCTACATTGTCAAAGGAGAGACCCCTAGAAGGAACTTTGGCAGCAGGAGTGAGATCAGCGCAGTGTAAGCTCATTTTCTGACAAACCAGTGGCAGCAGTCGGCAAACTGACTTTATTTCTCAAAAAGAATTTATGCATCGAAATTAACAAGTGAGCAATCAGCAGTGTGGGAAAATTCAGGAAAAGTAGTTCCGTGCCGTGAGAGAGGGCGAGGCAGGGAGCTTTATTTCTTCAGACAACGGAGGAGGTAAAAGGATAGACCGAGATTATTTCATTAGATTTCATTTATTTTTACTTTTTTTTTTTTTTTTTTTTTTTTTTTTTTTTTTTTTTTTTTTTGGGGGGGGGACGGAATCTCGCTCTGTTACCCAGGCTGGAGTGCTGTGGCAGAATCTCGGCTCACTGTAACCTCCGCCTCCTGGGTTCAAGCGATTCTGTTGCCTAAGCCTCCCAAGTAGCTGGGACTACAGGCACACGCCACCACGCCCGGCTCAATTTTCTTTGTATTTTTAGTAGAGACGGGTTTCACCCTGTTAGCTAGGATGGTCTCAATCTCCTGACCTCGTGATCTGCCTGCCTTGGCCTCCCAAAGCCCTGGGATTACAGGCATGAGCCATCACGGCCAGCCTATTCCTTACTTTTTTTTTTTTTTTTTTTAAATACAGTTTAGATTTTATCAGAGCAGAATCCCAGGAAACTGAGATTTGTAAACTGGGAAATCCAGCTCCTCCAAGTAGCCAGGAAATAAGGGTGACCTCAGTCTTTCTTGCTAGGCGCTGGTGTGGGCCGGGGATGACTCTGACTCAAGGAAGAAGCGGTCTTGTGACTGTCTTACCCGCACTGTGGTTTAGTAAGAAGGTGTTAAAAAGTGTGTCATGTGAAGAAAGTGATTTAATAACTGGTCAGAGTAATGACCACGTATTTCCTATGTAACCACTCCCTCGTTATCTCCAACTTTATCTTTGGTTCTCATGACAAGATTATCACTTCCCTGAAAATTGGGGTTTTTGCAAATGACGAAGAGGTGTTTTTCCAAATGGTAATGTTCTTCTTTGGTGGGAAGATGTTTTCTCCTGGAAATCCTTAGGAAAGTTATTTGGTTCTTGGGTTGGGCTCCCAAAACCAAACGAAATGAGATGGATTATCCCCAGGATACCTGAGATATAAGGACAATCTGTAGCTTGAGTGTGGAGTGAAAGACACTGAAACTGCCCTTTGTCCCAAATAGCTGTGTGCTGGGGCCCTAGAGAGCCCTAAGGAGATGGTGAAACAGGTGACGTTTACCTGTGAGGCTGAAAGCACTCATTACCAGGCTGTGAAAGCCCACACTGCAGGTCTTTGTCCCTGTCCTGTGGGTGACAGAGCCTGCCAGTAAATGCTGGTGCATTTCCTTCTTGCTCTTCATCCACCCATGTTCTCCTCCCTCCTAACCCCTCACTGAATGTTCCTGGGGCTTCCTCAGGTTTCACCCTGCAGGGCCCAGCAGGAGGCAGCTGATTTGCAGTCCTCACCATTCAGAAGTTCAGAGGGAGGGCTTAGAACCACACAGGCTCCACCCCCAGGCAATTAAGTGATCATCTGGCTTCAGCAGGCATTATTTTCCTTCGAGTTCCCATTGGTGACTCTAAGGCACAGGCATTGTAATAGAGGAAATCAGGCAGTCTTGAAAGTTAAAATGAAATAAGACTAGGGTTTACACTGCAGCTTCACCACTTCACTAAGGTCGTTACCTTCCAGTAATCAGTTTATCCCCCTCAGAGCCTCAGCTTTCTCATCCCTCCAGCGAGGTGTCAGGAGCTCTGCGGTTTTCCTGTGAGAATCATCCCGGTGAGGGCTCTGGCTGTGGGTGTGCAGTCAGCAAGGGATGCCCTACTAGGTCCCACCAAGTGCTGCCAGCCCCTGAGCTCAAGGACGACACGTGAAGAAAAGCCCTTCGCAATGTAGGGCTCAATCCCACCAATGTGCAAGTGAATAGAAGTCCTTTCAGGACCTAGTGTTGTGTATTTTTAAGTGTGGTGCCCTGTCCCCTGGAAATGGATAGAAATGCACGTTCCCAGGTTCCCTCTCCACCTGTGAAACCTTGGGAGTGGCCCAGCCACCCGGGGTGCGGCGGCCACCGCTGGTGATCTCCTGCTGTGGGGTGATGTCACTGTTCTTTCTGGGAGGGTGCAGGTGGACCCAGGGGTGGGGGGTGGGGAGAATCCTGCAGGGATTTCAGGGACTGAGTTTAGTGCTGGGGTTCATTTTTACTCTGCACACGAGTCTCCTGGGGTCACCTTGTGTATCATGTCCAGCTTTTTTTTTTTTTTTTTTGAGACAGTGTCTTGCTCTGTCACCCAGGCTGGAGTGCCGGTTGCACAATCTCCACTCACTGCAAGCCCCTCCTCCCGTGTTTATGCCATTCTCCTGCCTCAGCCTCCTGAGTAGCTGGGACTGCAGGTGCCTGCCACCATGCCTGGCTAATTTTTGTATTTTTAGTAGAGATAGAGTTTCACCATGTTGATTAGGCTGGTCTTGAACTCCTGACCTCAGGTGATCTCCCCACCTCAGCCTCCCAAAGTGCTGGAATTACAGGCATGAGCTACCATGCCCGGTGGGCTAATTTTTAAGTTTTACAGATGGGTTCTCACTGTTACCCATGCTGGTCTCAAACTCCTGGCCTCAAGCAATCCTCCCATCTTGGCCTCCCAAAGTGCTTGGATTTGCAAGCATGAGCCACCCCACTTAGCCAAACATTGATCTTTCATTTTAAACTTTATCTAGAGATGTGACAAAAACCAAATGAGGTATTTGTTAAAATACTTTATAACCCTAGTACAGTAATAGAGTAATCCAACTGACAATTTCACAAAACTCAACTTTTGGCAACAAGTTCAAGGTTATACATGTTAATAAAGATAATACATTTATTCAATCAGAGGAAAAAGGTTACAATGACAGAATTTATCTTTTTCTTTATTATGTTGCCTGAGCTATGGTTAAGGTTTGGGGAACTAGTATCTTAAAGAACCTTCAGAAATGTCTCATTCTAGAATTTAGAAACAAACTTTACACTCTCGGGGTTGAGAGAATCCAGGAACAATCACCACCCCTAGTGTCCACATGCTACTCTCCAAAGGCCCTTCCCCACTAGCCACAGAAATCAGAGCTCCCTGGGAAACAGACAGTTGAGCCTCTGGAGCAGGGGGGCCCTGGCTGTGCATGCTTTAGGGAGGTGAGGGTGGGGGCCTAGAAACCAAAGAAGTGAGACCAAAATGGGCCAACAGCTGGGGCAAATGTGGGCATAAAAATAAATTCCATCTGATCACATAGTCTCAAATATGTACATGTACAGAAATATTTCTGTGACGTCACAGGGGTACTAAAAAACAAACCAAATAAGACGGGGGGAAAAAAGAAGAAAAGAAAGAACTCTCTTCCCCATGTTGGGCGCAGTGGCTTACACCTGTAATCCTAGCACTTTGGGAGGTCAAGCTGGGCAGATTGTTTGAACTCAGGAGATTGAGACCAGCCTGGGCACCACGGCGAGACTCTGTCTCTACAAAAAAATATAAGCACTAGCTGGGCATGGTAGTGCACACCTGTAGTCCCAGCTACTCAGGAGGCTGAGGTGGCCCAGGAGGCTGAGGCTGCAGTAAGCTAAGACCATGCCACTGTACTCCAGCCTGGGGGACAGAACCAGACCCTGTCTTAAAAAAAAAAAAAAAAAAAAGACAGCCTCTTCTGTCATCATTAGAGGTAGCTCCCGCACCACCCTAACTCCTCCTCAAACTGGACTTCCCAGGGAGAGCAGCCAGCCGCCCCTGCCTTTTCCACAGGACCATATTTCAAGATAACCCGACAGCCCCAGCTGATGTGGAGCTCTTCTTTGAAGAAGTCCAGCAAACGAATGAAGAATTACAGAATTTGAAAACTTCACAAACTGTAATAAATGATTCAGGCAATAATCCTCAATGAATATGAAAACCATTAATAGGTTGATGAGGAACTCATTATCACAGGATACCAGAAACTCAAGTGCACCAGCTGCTCCGTGGCTGAAGGGAGAAAGCAGATCTTCACAAGACAGTGGCCGACTCTCAGCATGCACCCCGCTGGCGTGAGACCCCCAGTGGAGGCAAGCAGGCCTCACACGAAGGTAGGATGTGGCCATCTATGCAGAACTCCCCACGAGGGACTCTGCCTGAAAAGGCACAGCCTGACTCAAACTAAGTCTTTGGATCTAAGTTCCAGTTCTCAGGAAACACAGGAACATGGCACCCAACACCACACAGGAGCAGCCAGGCCACCTGGAAAGTGAGAGCGCCCGGAGGAAACCCGGCCTGCACACTCCTCTGCCGTCCGAGAGGGTGTCCGGGAGAGACCCGGGCTGAGCAGCTGTGATCTGTGGGACCCTGTGCCACAAACACTTTGAGGCCAACTAGAAAATTTGAATATGGTATAAGAAATAGGCAGTTTTAAGAAAGTATGCTTTATTCTATTAAAACTGAAAATGGCATTAGCTCATGTAAGAAAGAATCCTCATGTTTTAGGGTCACAAATTCAAATATTTAGGGGTAAATGATGACATTCATAATTTACTTCCAAAAACTTCACAAGGAAAAGGATATCTATTATGTGATAAGTGTTTAGGGGCTCATTATCCTAGTCTACTTTTCTGTATGCTTGAAAGTTTTCATAATTCTTTTTACATAAAATAATGTTGCAAATATGTTTTTACATTAGCATTTCTATGTAAATTATTAGTGTTTTATATAATACATATAACTATATTATTATGATAATGCACTCATATTAGTGACATAAGAAACAAGCGATGTATCAGAAAGTGAGGATGTAATTAAGGTTCTGTGACTGCGTCCACTATCGGAAGAGCACTTCTCTGTGCCAAGGACAGGCTCGAAGCTTCACACACCCTGGGTCAGAGTGGGCACCATCCATGCACCCCCACTCTCCATGCAACAAAGCTGGAAGTGAAGCAAGAAGCTGGGGGCCAGGACCCTCCTCTGGGGGTCTCTAAACACCGTGTTTGTAACCACCATGCTGAGCCCACTGAAGGCTATCATTGTAAATGTCCAAAATCAATGTCCAAGTAAGATAGGCAAACTTAGGCCAAGAATCTTACCTATAGTTAGATATTTCTTAAGCATCGCTAAATGTGAGAGAAGCCATGTCATGAAAATGTAAGGACACAAGTCAATTTTTCACAATCCACCATCAAACTTTTCCAACAAAATATTACCTAGCATTGCTTGGGTGATCGTGAGTGGCATGAAATTGCTTCAGCTGCTCCCACGTAAGCTCCGGGATGCACAGTGGGTCACCCCCAGAGACCACTGAGTACATGTGGTGGGGAAGAAGTCTGTTTTGAAGGTGCTGGGAGAATATCCTCTCATTGTCTGTCTTGAAATCTGAAGTAAATAAATAAGAATATGTACATATAAAATAATACACACACACTACATTACTTACAATATAGCCAATCGATCACATTCTGGTGCATATGCCTGTAATACTCTGCAAATAAAACTGTTCTAATGGTAAAAAAAAAAAACAAAACAAACAAACAAACAAAAAAAACCACCCCTGCAGGCATTGTTTAACACTGTATTCAATCACTCATCACCCATGCACAGGATCCAAGGATTGAGAACAATGGACTTTTTGATGTGTGTTGCAACAAACTCATAGCCGAGGGCTGTAAATCGGAGGGATCACCAGGTCTGCCTACCAGCCACCAAGCAAGTGGGGAGAAGCTGTCACCCCAACTTGAGTTTCAAGAAGACTCCTTGGAAGAAAAGACCACCAAATTGAGAATGAAAAGGTAAGAAATAGTTCACCAGCTGAGGGGGGCTACAGAAATCAGAGAGCAGGCCACCTGTGTGCCTCAGGGACACCAGCACAGGCAGGTTGTCAAAGTCACAAGGGGACATGAAGACATGGGCCCAGGACAGCAGCTCTTAATCCAAAATGGTCTCAAGACTCCTTTACACCCTGAAAAATTAACCCATTTATGCCTGAGGTTGCAATTTTTTTTAAAAAAAATCAGACCTTGGCATGACCTTGAGCTGTAGGATATAAATAACTCCCACAAGCTTAGGATTCCAATAATGGAACGCTAGGCACAAATGGGTTTTAACGAAGACCCAAACAGCTTTTGATTATGTAGGCTTTTTTTGCCTGTGTAGGTACCTGTGTGTGTTTATATAATTTTTCTATATTCTAAATTAAAGTTGATTAAAAAATTAAAGTATTAAAAAATACTTATGCATTAAGGTAAGCCATCATTACATGTTAATATAAATATGTTTGAAAAATACTTCTCATAACAAAGTAAAAAACCAACTACTTAGAATGATGCTGTGTTGCCTTTTTTTGCAAATCTCTGTAGTGTCTGGCTCAGAGGTGAATCTGGACTCCCTCATCTGCTCTGTATCCAGCTTGCTGTGTGTCACACACCTCACCACGCAGCCTCTGGAAAGTATACAATGTACTTGGGCAAGAATGAGTGAAAAAGACAATGTGTTGATAGTGGTATGAAAATAGCTTTTGTCTCACTGCAGATCATACGCGGGGGTCGTCAGACATGGTCTGAGACGCTGGGAAGAACAGCAGCCTGGCCCTGCTACCCCCTGGCTTCTGCTCACAGCACTGACCCCAGCTAATCCAAGAACATGTCACCTATAATGAGAATATTGAAGAAAAATCAACCATCTTTCAGATGTGTCTATATCATGGTACAGTACATGGGTAAGGTAAGCTGAACACAACATAAAAAAGAAAACTTACAAACCCTCCCTTCATCTAAGATGACTCCTTTAAAGACCAACGGCATCTGGGGGTCGCTGGAGTTCTCATGTTCCAGCCGCCATCCTTCCTGCCTGAGGACAAATAATTATAAGCTGACAGTGACTCAAATACTAAAGTCTGTATCAACTAGTTAATCACTCATGACATACCAGAAATCCAGCTCATGTAAACCTGGGGAAAAGGTGGCATCCAAATACACTGAGAGGAGATTCTGATAGTCCTTGGGATTTTGTGTGGAAAATGGATCCAGAGTATAATCACTAGCTGGGTACAAAGGAAAAGTGAAATTGTAAAATTTAACAGATTTCTACTAAAATTATTGAATCTCAAGCCTCATTTCCCCTTTGTCCTAGGACAGTAAGTTGTAGCTATTCTTGAGATGGGGCAGTGGCTCCATGCTCTGGCCCCCAACCTCAGCAGCTGTCCCAGCTCATCACCTTGAGTGCCGGCTTTCCCATCCCGTCTCAGGATCTGCACTGGACGGGCACCAGGTCTTTCTTCAGCGAACATCTAAACTCTCTCAAGTGTCTCCAGAGACTTTCACACGTCTACAAAGATGACCTCATTCTGTAAGAGCATGGATTTAACTTGCTCTTCGATGTCACTCCTTCACAGAGTGCACTGTTCATCGTCACCCTATCCACTAGCGTCAGTCTTACTAAAAGTCAAACATCAATGTTAGTGGTAACCCTGGAGGCCTGGCATTGTAGTGATATCCCCAAGAGAAAATTGTTCTGAACCTTTCTGGGAAAAGTTCACGTACGTTTTTTTCAAATGCTAGTTTTTATAATCTCGCTACCATGTGGCTTTCCTGAAGAATGAAATTTCTGACGTCCTTCAAGTAGAGAGAGGTAAAACTTTTTCTAGAACATGAATTGCCCACTCCTGTCATCCCTTCTCAGAAACTAACTGAATTCCAGTGGGTGCGCCTGGCAAACGCAAACATGGTTTCCGTTCAGGATGCTGGTCTTACCTGTGAAGGCAAACGCGGTTTCCGTTCAGGATGCTGGTCTTACCTGTGAAGGCGTTCATGAACGTGGAGAGGGGCCGGCTCAACATTTTGAAGAAAGGGTCTCTGCACGGATATTTCCGAGACCCACAAAGGACGGTGTGCTCAAGAATGTGAGGAACACCGGTGCTGTCCATGGGAGTGGTGCCGAACTGCACGCTAGGGAAGAAGGAACGGCACGCCAGGGAAGGGGGAGGAATAAGGAACAGAAGGCCAGGGACGGGGAGGAACAGAACGCTAGGGAAGGAGAATGACTAGAATACAAAACGTTCATCTTAGTGCTGCGGACACAGTTCCCAGATGCATCATCACCTCAGGCTACTAGAAATTATCATTCTGACACCACAATCCTCCAACACAGGGTCTCCCAACTCTAATGTAAATCATTGATTCAGACTATAACATTGTATTTTGATGAGATTGTAAGTCCATGTAAGCTTTTCCTTATTTTTCAAGATGCTCTGTCAATAAAAATACTAGTGAGATGATATTTAAACCACGTAACATACAGTCAGTGCTTTAAACCAAGCTTGTCTAACCCACAGCCTGCAGTCCGCATGCTCAGGATGGCTTGGAATGCATCCCAACACAATCCCTACACTTTCTTAAAACATTGAGGTCCTCTATTTTTTTTTTTTTTTTTAGCTCATCAACTGTCCTTAGTGTTAGTGTATTTAGTGTGTGGCCTAAGACAGTTGTGGCACAGGGAAGCCAAAAGATTGGACATCCTTGATTTAAAGAAAACATTCAAGACCATGTTCTTACAATGCACGACGTACCTGAACAGATTATTCCTGTCTTCTCTGGCCAGGTGTAAATACCTGGCTCTTGTGTCATCGTGGCTGAGCTTCATGGCCGTCAGGAACAGCTCGGGAAGAGATGTCACCTGAGTTAACCAGAAAAACACGAGCAGTTAAACGTAGACAATATAGCCTGTGAAATGGTGATCTTCGACACACTGAGAAAACTGGCTTTTCTGCCTGAAATTAGATGATGCCGGGAAGCCAGTATTTCAGAGCTGGAGAGAACAGAACCATCCTGTCCAAGTCCCTTATCCTACAAACAAGGAAAGGAAGACCTAAAGAAGGCCGATGAGAATGTGTGTGTGTATATGTATATTTTTGAGTGCTTATTAATGGCTAGGTATTTTCCATTTTTTTATTTTTTAAATTTTTTATTCTTTTTTGGCTAGGCATTTTCTAATCATGTCACATAGAATCCTGTGACGGAGGTATTCTCATCCTCATTTACAGATGAAACAACTGAGGCTCAGGGTGATGAAACAAGCTGCCTGAATCAGAGCCAGGATTCGCCCTGGTGTCTGCCCTTCCCACGGTACTGTGCTGCACCTAAGTAACACAGCACCCTTTCCAACACCTGCTGAGTGCCTCCTGCTTTTGTGTACTGCACCTCAGTAACACAGCACCCCTTCCAACATCGGCTGTGTGCCTCCTGTTTCTGTGCATATAATCTCCTGTAGTGCGAAGCACGGGCCTGCAGGACGGGCAATGCTGGAGTGGGCTAGCCGGCGACAGCGGGGAGAGTCCAGGATCAGTCTTTGCTTCCCCTAGTTTGGGATGGATTCTCGGTGGTAGCTGTAAGCACTAAGCTGGGGCTTCCAGAACAGCTGGAGGGGCTGGGAGGATAGAAATGCCCCCCAAAAAGATGAGACTCCCCACTCCTGGGGCAGGGTGGAAGATCTTCTCCTACCTTAGGCAAGCCTCCTGGTAAGTGTCCATACTCTTTGGTATGAAAGAAACTGTCTTCCAGTCAGGCCAGCCGGCCCAGCCCTCTCCCACAATCACATACCACGTCCCTGTGATCACCACGCCACTTGCCACTCCCTCCGTCCAGGTGCCATGAGTCACTTGGCCAAGCGCACACAGCAAGTCACTGGCAGAGGTGAGACCTTGGGTCTCCTCAGTCCAATCTAGGGAGCCTGCCATCCAACAGTCATGCATAAAGCGGCCCACTACGACCTGCATCATCTACCGCTGTTAAATTACTTGTTTCCAAGCTTACCGTACTTTATATCAGATGATCAATGCATTTAAAATCAGCAGATACAGTGAAATGTCTGCTTTCTAATAATATAGAGCTTTAATAATAATAGCGTTCATGATAGCTATTTCTCAAACAAGAAACATGACTTATCGTAAGTTTCTATGGCTGGAAACAGTGGCTCACACCTTTAATCCCAGCACTTTGGAAGGCCAAGGTGATATGGTTTGGCCTCGTCCCCACCCAAATCTCATCTTGAATTGTAGTTCCCCTAATCCCCACATGTTGTGGGAGGGACCTGGTAGGAGGTAATTGAATCATGAGGGCGGTTCCCCATGTTATTCTCATGACAGTGAGTATGTTCTCACGAGATCTGATGGTTGTATAAGGGGCTTCCCCCTTCACTTGTCATTCTCTTCCATACCACCCTGTGAAGAGGTGCCTTCCACCATGATTGTAAGTTTCCTAGGCTTCCCCAGCCATGCAGAACTGTGAGTCAATTAAACTTCCTTACTTTTTGGCTCATTCATTATAAATTACCCAGTCTTAGGTATTTCTTCATAGCAGTGTGAGGTTAGACTAATACACAAGACAAGAGGATTGCTTGAACTCAGGAGTTTGAGACCAGCCTAGACAACAAAGTTTCCACCTATACCTACACCTACACACACACACACACACACACACACAAAATGAGCCAGGCGTGGTGGCACCTTGTCCCAGTTGCTTGGGAGACTGAGGTGAGAGGATCTCTTGAGCCCAGGAGTTCGAGGTTGCAGTGAGCCAAGATCACCCCACCGCACTCCAGCCTGGGCGACAGGGTGAGTCCCAGTCTCAAAAATAAGTACATTTCTATAGAATTTGAGAAATAAAGGAGAAGAATCTACCACTCTGGTGAGGCCCTTATTAATAGTAGCCAGTACTATAAGCTCAGGTGTCTGTCTGTCCGACCTTTGCAGGATTTCACAAATGCACTAAGTCTGTTGTCAGGACTCCCATGCCTGGACCTTGCCTGGAACCCCCTAGTCACTTCCCTGGCTCCCTTTCTGGAGCCCTGCCCAGAGGCAGCTGCTTTCTCACACCACCCTCTCCAGCTCTTCCCTCTCCCCTCAGCAGCAGCAGCTCCCACTCCTCCTCCCGCCCTTGTCCTTGGCCCTCTGCATGGAATCCACCATGTGCCTCCAGTCACAGCCACATCAGTCTTTCTAGACAGTAAGCTGTTTGTCTTTTACATTTGCTACAACATCAAGCATAGCACAGAGCCAACAGCTGGCCAAATATGTGAAGTGTTGTCAATTTTAGTTACTATGCTAAAAAAAAAAAAAAAAAATGGAAAAGGTTTAAGCAAATAACAAAACAAAAAACAAATGAATCCATTTTAATATAAACCTAAGTAAGTATAGGTCCACAATTTCTTGTTTATAATTTTGAAACCCAAATGGCTCAGAAAACTGAAAGATTCTGCAGAAGTTTAGAGCAAACTATTTGATGGCAAAACCTGACTGAACAGATCAGGGCACTGAGTCTTCATGCTCATACTCAGCGAATCGTCAGGTTTGGCCGCAGAAACCCTAGTGTGTCTAGGGTTTCTAGAATGGCGTGCTATGTTGTGCGGGGCTGTGCAAGTGATGGGAGGAGCTTAGTGAGGGGTGGCTCTTTGCAGGTGAGGAGTGGAGCCTAGTAGGTGGGGATGCAGGTGAGCTGGGCCTTGGGGACGGGGCTTTCAGGAAATGGGGTGGAACCAGTGGGGTGGTGCTGCAGGCAACTGGGTCTTGGGGGCGGGGCTTGCATGTGAGAGGCGGGGCCTTGTGGGGGCAGGGCTGGCAGAAGAGGCTGGGGCTTGTTGATGGACCGGGCTGTTCAGCTGAGGGTAGTGGCCTCGTCGGGGGCTGCTGGAAGCTGGGCCAGGTGAACCTTGGTAATCCTCTCTGGCCTTGGTCCTGTGGCTCAGGCTGTGCCCAGCAGGGAGGCCGGCCCGATCGAGCTGCGGTCTCCACCCTGAGAGGGAGGGCTCCTTTCCCCAGCGCAGGTTAAAGCACCGCGTGTCCACCTGTGCAGTGGCTGGTCCCCATGTGACCTGGAGGGCAGAAACCCTGGGTCTTGCCACTGGTCCGGGGCTTCTGCTTCCCCTTCCTGCAGTTCCTGGGAGGGTCTGTGTGTCCAGGGGGCTCTGATCCCTGCCTCAGGACCACGGGTGAGGGGTCAAGATCGCCCACTGTGGAGCTGGCCTGGATCTTGGTTCTGTGGATCCTCGCTGTGTGGTTCTGGAGCAGTTCTGTCCTCAGGAGAGGGATCCTCACAGCTGCCTCTTGGTGCCGTGAGAAGAATTAATAGGACGACCCCCGGGTACCTGCTCGTAGCCCTATGCAGGGCCAGCCCTGTGTCTCCACCAGTTCCTTCCCTCTGTGCTCCCCGACACTGTCACATCGCCAGCCTTTATTTCCTTTTCCTTGGACCCAGGCAGCGAGTGCCCCGCTGGCCTTGGCAGCCCCTTCTCTAATCTGTCATCAAATCACTTCCTGACGGACAGCACTGACCAGCCATTGGTGTCACCAAAGTCCCACAAAATAGAACCCAACTTTTCTATTCAGCTGTGCAGAGCTGTCCCAGGCCCACAGCCCACAGGCTGGCCTCATTGACCATGAGAACCCTGGTTCTCACCTGGGGCTGGGGGTGCCCCTGGCATCCGGTGGGGAGTGTCAGGGATGTCCCTCCAGGCCCAGTACAGTCCCCCAGCCAGTGGCCGGCAGACAGCAGCACCCAGCCTGATATCTCTGTGGCTTCCGGTTCCCCGAGGCCAGCTGTGCTTTGCTGCCTCTTCATCCTCTCAGACGGGCGCCCTCTCTACACCTTCGCTGGTTAGCAGGTTCCATCCATTAGAGCTCGAAGCACTGCCTCCCGGCAGCACAGCCCCTTCTCTTGGAAGAAAAAAGGGCCGGGCACGGTGGCTCCATCCTGTAATCCCAGCACTTTGGGAGGCCGTGACAGGCGGATCATGAGGTCAGGAGATCGAGACCATCCTGGCTAACACGGTGAAACCACGCCTTTACTAAAAAATACAAAAAAACTAGCCGGGCAAGTGGCAGGTGCCTGTAGTCCCAGCTACTCTGGAGGCTGAGGCAGGAGAATGGCATAAACCCAGGAGGAGGAGCTTGCAGTGAGCTGAGATCCGACCACTGCACTCCAGCCCGGGCCACAGAGCAAGACTCCATCTAAAAAAAAAAAAAAGAAAAAGAAAAAGAAAAAAAAGAAAAAACAGGCTGTGGTGTTTGAAAAACAAACAAAACCGTTTGGTTTGTTGGTTTGTTCTTCGACCTTCACAGGCTCCTAGGTCACACGTTTCAGTGTCTCAGCGAGTGACTTTCTCTCTGGAAGCCGTATCAGCCTCTTGTTTGATGTCAGCCACAGCAGAAAGAAGCACTCCGTAGGCCCCGTACTCAGCACCTTGGCATGAGCTCCTGCCATGTTCTGTTCATGATCATCACAGCTCTGTGCAGTGGGCGTCCTCCTGATCCATGTGGGAGGATGGAGGCGGAAGGGTGGGTGACGGCAGGATCACGTGAGGGGTCTCTCCCGAGGTAGGGAGGGGAAGCGGCCCAGGACCTCAGTGCCCATCGCATCCTTCTTCCTCCTCCTCTGCCTCTCTGTGACTATTTGACTCAGGCTGCAGGGACAGACATGAGTATGTGCAGAGCGTGTGTGCTCCCCTGGGGGTGTGTGCTCATATGGGCAGGGAGGGATGTGAGCGTGTACGGAGCGTGTGTGCACACCTTGGTGGTGTATGCTGGCATTGGCAGGGACAGATGTGAGCGCATACAGAGTGTGCTGGCATTGGCAGGGACAGATGTGTACAGAGCATGTGTGCACACCTCGGGGGTGTGTGCTGTTGTTGGTATGAACAGACGTGAGCGTATACAGAGCCTGTGTGTACCCCTGGGGGTGTGTGCTGGTGTTGGCTGGGACAGATGTGTACAGAGCGTGTGTGTACACCTCGGGGTTGTGTGTTGGTATTGGCACGGACAGACGTGACTGTGTACAGAGCGTGTGTGTACACCTGGGGGTGCGTGCTGGTGTTGGCACGGACAGACGTGGGCATGTACAGAGCGTGTGTGCACACCTGGGGGTGTGTGCTGGTGTTGGTACGGACAGAGGTGAGCGTGTGTGCACACCTGAGGGTGGGTGCTTATGTTGTTTTGTAAGCGGCAAATAAGTAGCCCTTGCGTCGGGCGGCCCTGCGCCCGTGCTGAGTCCGTCAGTGGACCTCGGGTTGGGGTCTCCATCTCCCCAGACAGCACTCGAGTGTCTTGAGGTTTCAGATTCTTCTTCTCCAGGTACTTGGGCCTCCTCAGGACCAAACGTCAGAAAGAGCCAACTGCAAACTACAAGAACATTCAAATCCATCTTCAGTAGGAAAAACAAAAGCAATTGGAATAATTTTCCAACATGACCCCGTGGCTAAGCCATTAGATACTCCAGCCAACAGATTGAGTCACTTTAAAATTCACACCGATTAAAATGGTTTTGAGAGTTGCAGAGCTTTGCTGCTAAACTTTGAAATAATTGAAGCGTTCTGCTCCACTTGCTTACTAACTAGGGTTGGAGATAACTTTCAGCCCAAAGTAACAACCTTCTAAATCCAGCTTCGATGCGAGGCTCCCACTGACACAGGAAGAGACAGTGGCCCTTGTTCATTCTCCTGTGTTCACATACTTTGTCATTTTTTTTGTATCCTGATCATCACTTGTGCTTTTCCAATTGAAACTAAAGGGAGTTTAGTTCTGTTTTGGAGAAGCTGTGGTTAGTGGTTTCTTTTCATGGTTTGCTTAATCTCTTAAGTCTGGTGCTTACGTTTACCCAAATGCACTTTTCTTTAGTATGACGATGCCATTGCCCAGGGCTTCTCCTTCCATATCTGCTCCCCAGGAGGCCCCCTAGGAATGGGCACTGGAGATCCAGCCACTCTCCGTTTGCCATTTTCTGTGAGTCCAATGTAGGTTTGGCTCAGAGAAGAAAACAGGCCTCCGGGTTAGGTGCCCCTGACTGCTTGCTTGTGAAATGTTTAACAATAAGGCACCTTCCAAACTAATTTTACACATTCAGAGTTGTAGCTTGAAGTATCACTGCAGTCATAAGAACAAGAAACTCTCCCATAAAGTAGATAGGCAGAAAAAACCACAAAAATTTAATAAAGTGCAAATAAAATGGTGTTGTAAGAATATACAGTGGGATATACTCTGAGTCCAGCCAGATTGGTATGGCGTCCTCTTGTAAATACATTCAGCCATGTGTGGCCCTGATCGCAATCACTACTGTGAATTGTGATCCAGAATGTTCTTGGGAGGCCGATGCCTGGACTGTGCCAGCAGCTGAGTCTGATTGGGCATCACGGCGGTGATGTGCTTAGCATGGCCAGCTGGACTGAGGGGTGGCCACCCGTGCACTCACCACGTGCAGTGGTTATTCTGGTGATGGAGTTGCACGCGGCACGGCTTGTCCACCTGGGCTACTTAAAGTACCGGGAACCCAACTGCTGGCGGATGCCTCCCGACATGGGAGCTGTCTTTTTTATCCAGGGCCCTCTGGTGCTGCAGACACTGGCCGCCGGTCCCTGAGCCCATAGGGAGGCACCAGAGGGCTCTGCTGGGCCATGGCGGTCCCCAAGCAGGTGGTCACTCATTGCTTGTGGAGTGGTCCATGGCCTGTGAGTTTATTCCTGGGGTCTGTGTGGGCAAGGTTAACCAGTTCACAGCTGGGCACTTACACTGGTGACACTAAAGTGGAATCTATATTAGCTCGCATGGGAGTGCGTGAGGAGCTGGGAGGGTGGGGGAGGCTTGGCCCTAGCACTGGAGCCCGGGTTCCTGACATTTCTGCGTCTTCCTGTTGAGGGGCCACCAGGGCCCCCATGGGTCCTGAAGACAGTGGGTGCCCTATGGACAAGGGGATGAGGAAGACTCTAGAGGCTGTGGGAGGCAAAGAGACAGTCGCTCCCCCAGAGCCAGCCCTGTCGACACCTCGACGTTAGCTGGTGGGACCTGTTTTGGACTCCAGCTTCCAGAAATGGGAGAAAATAAGTCAGTGTTTAGGGCGCTAAATTTGGGGTGATTTAGTGGAGAAATAGAAAACTAGCCCACAAAGGTGCACGCATTGAAATGTGCTCTGTCCAGGTGTTCACAGTGGCGTGACGGGGATGACATCAGGGTTCGGGGAACTGTGCAGTTTTACTGAAGGAAGGGGGCTCACCACGCCTTTCCTCATGTGACTGAAGGTACGTATGCCTGCCACACCGCCCAGGAGACAGGGACTAGAATTCTGACTTTATTATGGCAACCAAGCCACAGTCAGAACACGGTGAGGGCTGAAATGAGCTTCCTGCAGCCTGAACTGGGAAGAGGAATCGCAAGTAGTTTGTGTTTTTCTATACAGACCTGTCCTTTCAGATTTTGTTGAGTTCTGGAAAAAGGGAGAAGCCAGGCACACCTCGGCGAGGGACAGTGTTTCTGGAGGTGGGGCGGCTTCAGCCTGAATGTGGCCGTGTGGCTGGGAGGCTCAGAAACTGCCCTCCAAGGGCACCCATCTGTTCCCTTCTGCACTAATACCTCCTTTACAGAAATTCCAGAGCAGTGCGGGAGGCCTCTGGTCTGAATGGGTTTGTGTGGACCGAGGTCACGGGGTGTTGTCCAAGTACTTATCCTGATGTGGCAGAGGCTCTGTTCCCAAATAATTATTCCACAGTTTCAGAGCCTATATCTGAGTGATAGTCTTTTAACTTTGTTGCATGAAAGCAAACAAAGTATGTTGAGGTTTTAAAAATCCATTTAGTAGTCATGGCTGTAAACTCATACATGGGGCTTTGGGATGGAGTGAAAACCACCGTCACCTGGCGTGGACGCTGCGTGGTATTTTTAGGGTGGTGGCCTGCTCGTGCCTTGAGCTCCATCTGCAGCGTGAGCAACAGCTGTGCATTTGAGAAATGTGGGCAGGTCAGCTTGCTCCTCCAGGGGCCTGCAGGGATGCGGGTGAGGGGCCTGGGATGAGGCCACATCATTGGGAAGGAGCTTGGTTGTGTCAACAGATATATCTGCCCCTACAGGCCCTCAAGCCAGCCAGAACCCAGTTTTCCTTTGGTCATCTAATGCCAGAAAAAAAACCTGTTTCTTAGAGATTCTCATAATTTATATTAATGAACCATTTGACCATATGTAAAATGTTATAAATGCACGAGGCTTTACAACTTGACAGATGTGTAACTCACATATTAGGATTGAATCAAACCGTTGAAGATATTTCACTTGAAGGTTTTTAGCATTTTATGCACAAACCAAATGCCAACAGCATTTTGAAGGAGTATTTTGGAATTTTAAACACAGTGGGACAGTGCTGGGTCTCTGGGATGCTGGTGGGGTGGACGTGACCTCAAGCTCTTGGAGCTTGCAAGCAAGCAGGATTCCTAAATTGTCACACCTGCAGTGCTGGAAGTCAAAGTGGATTTCTGTAAACGAGGTATTAGTGCAATAAGGAACAGATGAGTGCCCTTGAAGGGCAGTTTCTGAGACTCCCAGACACCGCAGGAAGAAGTGGGGGAAGGGGGCAGTTACCCAACAGAACCTGGATGGTGGAGCCAGGATTGCTGGTGGCCCTGGGTGGCAGGTCATTACGTGCAATAAGGAATAGGTGACTGCCCTTGAGGGAGGATTCTCGGCTCCCTTCAGAACCGCAAGTGGAAGACACCCCAAGGTGGGGGGTAGGGGTTCGGTTATCCACTGGAGCCTGGATGGTGGAGCTAGGTTTGCTGGTGGTCCTGCGTGGCAGGTCATTACGTGCAATAAGGAACAGGTGAGCGCCCTTGAGGGCGGTTTCTCGGCCTGCTTCGGAACTGCAAGTGGAAGACGCCCCAAAGTGTGGGGGGGGTGGGGGTCGGTTTTCCAGTGGGGCCAGGTTTGCTGGTGGCCGCTGCGTGACAGGTCACTGCGTGGAGCGATGGGAGGTGAGTGGAGTGGAAATAGAGGACGCACCCTCCACAGCTACTGCTGGGAGTTGGCTCTGGTAGCAGACGGGGCATAGAGGGAATCCCATCAGGAGCAACACGGCTAGGGTCGCACGTGTGCTGGACGCTGAGGTGTGGCTATATGTGATCTCAGTCTCCACAGCCGCCCTGGGAAGTGGGTTCAGTTACCTTCCCATCTCCCATTTGAGAAATCTCCGGGGCTCACATCACAACTGGGTGGGGTGGAACTAATGTCTCAGGCAGGACATTGGCCCCAGAGCCCAGCTCTTAACCCACCCCTGCTGTTTTCAGTCCACCAAGTTTGTAGAGAGGGGTGTGCGGTGGTGGGGGGTGGAAGTCGTGCATTTCAGGGGACGGCTGAGAAACCAACACAGTAGAAGGGGGGCAGGAAATAAACCAGGCAGGAGACACAGGCAGTGCTTGGGAGATCTGCGTGGGGTCTGGGTGTGGGGGGCGCCTCTGGGCCTGTGAACCCCATTCTGTGCTCCTGGCTTGTCCAAACTTCACCCTCAGCCACATACTGCGCGCTTTAGGTGAAATCTCAGTCCCTCACGTGGTGCGGGCATCTTTTCTCCCTGGCTTTGCCTCTCCTTAAATCAGAGTCTCAGTGGGGATGGTGGGGTGGTTGGTGGTCCATGGAATTTGCCCTCCACTCCCATCCTTGTCCTGTCTGGCCTGTTACCTGAATCTGTGTCTCTTCAGAGCCTGCAAATGAGTGGAGGCCACGGCAGCCTCTCGCTGACCGGCCTCTCAAACTTTTGTATTCATCAGAATCATGTTAAATGCTGATTCCTAGGCACCCCATTAGACTCTCTTGACCTGCCTGGTGTGGGTACTTTGAGGAAGGTACAGAGGGTTGCTGGGCTGTTCCAGGAGGGAATTTGCATTTGTAGAATGTCCACTGTGCTCCTTCCAGCACTCTATTTTCCACGCACATGTGGCATTAAACCTGGAAAACCTCTGGGTGCTGTGCTGGGTGAGGAAGCCCTGGCTGGATGAGGGGCTGCTGGGGCTCGGACTTGATTCCTGGGCTGGGGGCTGCGGGCTTACTCTGTTCAGTGGGCCTGCTGATGGGATGCCCTGGAAAGTCCTGCTGTGCACTCAGGGAGGTACAGAGACACGCTCAGGAAATACAGACCATGGATTTAAAAATTCCTACTGGAAAATCCTTTATGAGCAAATTTGCATCTGACTGAAGACAATCATTGCTTGAGTAATTGGTTTGTTTACAAAATTGGTCCTATGAACAAACAGATTAGTTTTCATTCATGCCTTGTCTATAACGTAAATAGGAGCTATTACGGCAACCTAAATGAATTTTAAATTTTGTATCAGATTGCATGCCAGATTACAAATGGCTGCTTGATAATCTAATTGGTAAAACGGAGGGATTTGGTACTTGGAACCCAGAGTGAAGAGAACAGAATTGCTTTGGTTTCTTAAAAGTGTGTGACAGGGGTGACCTGGGGTGAAGAGAAGTGGCTGGAGTCATTACACTCGAGGAGATGATCTGCCCCAGCTTTTCTCAGCTGTCTTCTGGATAAAACAAAAGAGTGATAAACGTGGAAAAATTCAGCACTGAGTTCGTCTATGCCCTGAGCTTCTCATACGGTCATTAATGTGACTGGGCTGTATCTGTGAAGCCTCCATACAGGCACAAAGGAATTAGGCTAGAGTAAGGCGGCCGGCGACCTCTGGCGCCTGGGCCACGTGTCATTTCCTAAAGCCTTTTTGGGTGAAATGACAGTTGCAATGTCTGTTGTTTGGAGGAGTGTAATCTCATGTATGAGATGCAGATTTTAAACACCAAAGCCAGGAAGCTTGGTGGGAGTGGCCGTCATCCAAGTGGTTTTCTGTGCTGCCTTGGACGAGGTGTGGATGTGTCATCCGTTGGTGAGATCCACTGGTGAAGGGGCTAAGCAATCCCTTGGTTGTGGGGGGTTTGTGAAGCTACATCTCTTCTGGCATCCCAAGTAAATACATTTTGTAAAACTTGTGCATTTGACCCAGACCCTAACCCTGAGTGTTGAAGTCTGGTGCAGTGTCTTGAGCCCTCTTCTGCATTGAGGGTGAGTGACTGTAAATGACCGATTCCTCAGTGATGAAAGTTCAAATTTAGCTTCCCTGAGGAAGCCAGACCTCAGTCACCCGTGTCTCCATTGTAAACACTGCGGCCTCTACACGGGTGGATGCGAGTTTCCAGGTCCTCCTTGAAGAAGCAGCCGTGTGGTGCTTGGTGATTTGATAACATCAGCCACCTTCTGTCTTCTGTCTAATCATGGTACAAATGATTCTCCTACAAGGAAACGGATCTGGTTTCTTCCCTGATCATTGGAAGAAGCAGCCCACCTAGGGACTGCACCGTCCTCTGCACTTTCACAGCGAAGTCTGTGTCTGTCTGTGAGGAGTGTCATGTGTGTCGTAGGAATCACGGGAATTGCCTTAATTCTTCCACTTTTTGAGGGCTCGGGCAGCTCTGCCTGTTTTACCTGGGATGAGCAACAGGTGGTCTCTGGCTGCTGTGGGACTAGGGCTTGGGGTGCGTCATCACATCCCGTGGCCTGTCCAGGTGGGCATCATTGTCTTTTGCCTGTTGGCTGAGGCAGCTGTGATGCCATGGGGATCATACTTGTGTCGGGGCCAACCCAGTTCTTCCCATGCACACCTCTCCTGCTGGAGTGCCTTTCCTTATGATGACGTGTTGAATTAGCGTGGAGAATGTGGAGAGGCTCTGGGCCTCTCCTTCCCATTCTTACTCCCTGGAGCTGTGATGCCCGACAAGGGAGCCCATAGCCAGAGGCTCCTTTAAATTTAATTAGAATAAAGATTTGATTACATATCCAAACACATTTGAAAAGAACTTCACATATTAAATTCCAGATTCAGCCCTTCAGGCCCAGTGACCACGTTTTGGGGCTCAGCAGCTGTAGGTGGCTGTTGTCTTTCAGTGTTGACTGAGCAGATTGGGACGTTTCCAGTTCAGCAGGCAGTTCTCTTGCATGGTTCTGCCTGTGGTGAGGACACCTTGGCTGGAGAGCTTCGTGGGGATGCCTTAGGCCTCTGGCGGCAGCCAGGCTGCACGGTTCCTGTGCCCCGGGTCCTCTGAAGGCCCAGATGGATCCCACCACAGAGTCAGCACTGCTAGACTTGGGTACAGTGTGTAGACAGCAGAGGGGCACGTCCGGGCCTTGCTCACTGGCCTCCTTGGCCAGACTCCCATCTCTGAGTCTTCAGGGGAAATGCATCCACCATCCACACCGTGCACCAGAAGAAAACTGCAGGCTTCTCTGTGGGTGGTGAATTGAGATCATGCAGAGTGACTAGGCTTGGGCTCCTGGCCAGCGTGGAGCCTGATGATAGCTTTAGGTGGAACCTGACATGCCTCCGTGTGTACATGGCAAAGAGAATGCAGTGTTGTCAACTTGAATCCAAATGTGCTCCCGTTTTGAGGTGGAAGGTTCTGGGAGTATTGGCCATTGTGATTGTCCTGCTGTGGAGGACTTCGAATGCAAGCACTGGTTTAGGGTAACCCTGGTTTCCTGGTCCTGTATGTGGGCATCCCTGAGTGTGCTGGGCTGGAGGTAGGCAGGGCAGATGGGAGGGTGACAAAAGGTCAGGTGTTTCCAGCTGTGGGGAGTGATGCCATCAGATGTCCGAGATCAGGAGGGTGTTGACCAGGGGACCAAAGCAGGGGTGGGTGGAAATGCCATGTTTTCTGGGGCGTGGGGAGGACCTGTTGAGCTCTATTGCTGGGCAACAGTTCTTCCATTCTCAGGAATCTGTGCCATTGTAATTGAGTAGCAAATTCAGTAATTGCTCTAATTACTTACTGTTAAGTCCCCATCCAAATTACCATGAATTAGCAACAGTGACAACAGTTTGCCTGGTCAAGCCTTGCCAAGAAAAATCAGTGGAACTAGTTTTAGTTGCCTTGAGTTCCCTCCAAATCGGATCCTTAGAGGCTTGTGTTCCCACAGCTGCAGTTTCTCCTGGGCCTGGCAGGCACATTCCAGACATTCACACCTCAGCTCAGATGCAGGCGTGCACATTATTTACAGAAAATCACACTGTGCTGTGATCGGCTTGAGCTGACGTTTTCTAGGTGGGAGGCGGAGGCCGAGGACCTGTGAGGGACTGTCTTCTCATTGACTTGGAGCAGGTGCACATCTATTCTTCAAAAGTTCTAATAGGATGAAATTAGCAATACAAATTTTTGAAATTCACGTGTTATGAACTCTGTTCAGTGATTTCCTCTGAAATGAGAGACTATTTGCTGACCAGACAGTTGGCCTGCAGCTCTCCTTAGAACTGTCCTAGACCTCGATGCCATCCTATGGTTTCTTCCTGAGTGTGGGGTGCGCTGCTTGAAGCAAAACCAAAGGAAAGAACGTGGTCAGTGTGCATCACTACTGCAGCCAGCTCAACGCGCCCACCCACTGGGATGGGCACTGGATCACTTAACATTTTAAACGCATTTAACACTAAACCAGTAATCAGCCAGTGCTTTCTGTAACCAAGTTTTCTGGCTCATGGGAATCTGACACTTGACTTTTCGGAAGAGAATACTTGCTTCTGTGGAGTGTCAATATTTGTCTCATTTCTTGAGACTTTGTTCAAAGTGATGAACGTGTGTAAATTAGGACCTTTTTCTGTAAATTGGGCCACAGAGCTCTCTAGACACAGTCAGGGGGGTAAAAGGCTGTGAAAGATGCCGCCTGATGTGAGCCATGGCCAGGCACTTTGGAACCTGGGATCCCATCTCCAGCCTTTCAAAGGACATAGAGGAATATAAAATGCAGATGAGAGAGTTCATATTTTGGGCATCTCTGTTCTTTTGAAATCAAAGTGCAAAGAAAAAGTTTTGCCTCGAGGTCTTACCCCATACTTGTTTTTCTCCTGAGGTTTTAAAATTTTCTTAACTGCTTTTTTCTCCACTGATCCTTGGGGAAATTCTGTCTTCATATCTTCTTAAAAGATATGGTTAAATTGAACACTGAAATTTAAAATCATGCTTTCATATTATTTTTCTTTTAACTGATGTATCTGACATTGGTGAAGAACTAAGTGGGCGTGTTGGTTTACTTTTATTTTTTTGAGACAGTCTTGCTGTCTGCCCAGGCTGGAATGCAGTGGCACGATCTTGGCTCACTGCAGCCTCACCTCCTGGTTCACACCATTCTCCTGCCTCAGCCTCCTGAGTAGCTGGGATTATAAGTGCCTGCCACCATGGCTTGTTCATTTTTGTGTTAGTAGAGACGGGGTTTCAACATGTTGACCAGGCTGGTCTTGAAATCCTCACCTCAGGTGATTTTGCTCACCTTGGCCTCCCAATGTGCTGGGATTACAGGCATGAGCCACCACACTCGGCCTGGGATATTCTTGATTGTAACTGTAATAGATCCCTTTAATGAAAACAAAACAGAACAACAACAACAACAAAACAGCTGTCTGAAAAGTCCCGAAATTAAAGAGCCTGCTTGGACAGGGATTTGGACACCAGTTGAATGGCCCAGCACAAACCATAGTTACATGGGCCACTCAGCCTGTTAGATCCTTAGGGTATTTGAAGTGGTGGGGATATTTGCATTTCTGCCTCTGGATATCGTGTTAGTATGAATTCGACTAGTGTTTGAGGGCCAGGCTCAGATCCGGGAAAACAAGAGCCCCTGCCCTCATGCCTCTTCTCTTCTATGTGTGTGTGTGAGGAAAATAGAAAGCACAAGATATTTTTTTTCAATGAGCTGGAAAGACGGAAAAACAAGCTTAAGATGTTTACTTGTTCAGAAGAAGGGAAGTGCAAGGAATACTCAGCTTTGCTGCTGCTGAAGGAGGCCCCTGGCGGAGGCTGTTTCAGAGGTGGGGTTTCTCTGAGAAAGGTAAGAGGCAAATAGGATGCCCCATCTGGTTTGCCAGAGATGGGGAAAGTTAGCACCCCCAAAACAGCCTCAGCATTCTTTCAAAGACATCGGAAAACCAGCTAGGGTGTGGGACCCTTGTTGGCCGCTGGGTAGAAGGAAAACATTGCTGGTCCTGAGGACTGTACTGTTCTTCCACTGCTATAAAGAACTACCTGAGGCTGGGTAATAAGGAAAAAAGGTTTAATCGGCATACAGTTCTGTGGGCTGTATAGGCTTCTACATCTGGGGAAACTTACAATCATGGTGGAAGGTGAAGGGGAGGCAGGCATGCCTTCACATGGCTGGAAGGGGAGAGAGAGTGAAGGGGAAAGTGCCATGTACCTCCAAACAACCAGATCTCAGGAGAATTATCATGAGGACAACACTTGGGGGATTGTGCTCAACCATTAGAAACCACCCCCATAAGTCAATCACCTCCCGCCAGGGCCCACCTCCAACACAGGGTTACAGTTCAGCATGAGATTTGGGTGGGGACACACAGCCACACCACGTCAGGCTTCCCATTCTTCTCCTGCACGTGCTTCACAAATGGTTCTGTCATTGGTTTTTGTTGATACATAATATATGTACGTATTTTCTGAGTGCATGTGATATCTTGATTCATCCCTATATTAATCAAATCTAGGTACTTGGGATGTCTTTCACTTGAAATATTTTCTTTTCCTTGTGCTGGTAATGCTCACGTTATTCTCTCCTAGCTGTTTTGATAATACACAGTAGATGACCCACTGCCATCCCCCTGCTGATTTACCAATAGTAGGTCTTGTGCTCCCATTAGGCTGTGTGTTTGTGCCCGTTGCCAGCCTCTGCCCATCCTGCTTATGAGTGGGCTCTGCTGGGCCCTGTTGACCACCCACTCTTGGCCTCCATGAGATCTGCTCTCAGCTCCTGCTTATGAGTGAGAACATGCGCCGTTTCTTTGCTTGGCTCGTTTGCTTAACGTAATGTCCTCCAGCTCCATCCATGCTGTCGCGGATGACAGGGCTCTCCGCTGTGTGGTGGAGTATTGTTCCTGTGTATGTTCGGGCCACGTTCCCTTCATCCCCTGTTGACGGGCACTCAGGTGATTCTGGACCTTGGCTTCTGTGGATGGTGCTGCACTGAAGCTGGGACCAGTCACTGGCTTCATATTCGGGGACGTGAGCCACTTTCATGTTCTCAAGCAGCCTATCCCCAAAGCCCTCTGTGGAATGCCGCATTCCTTTGTGCCCATGGCTTCCACTAGGATGAACCGTTGGGAAGTGGATTTGAACGCTTGGGTTTCTGTCTTTAATTGGTACCCAGCTGCACTGACCAAGCAGGGGTCCCAGTGACCCTGGACACTACCTCACATAAGGTCCAAAGATGCAGTTAGGTTCTTTCTTTAACTTTAAAACAAACAAACAAACAAACAAAAAAAAAACGCTATGGACCTGGTTAAGCTATAGCATTATCAGTTAGTGTTTTTCCTATTGGAAAGGTGTATATTTTATTTTCTAAGAAGGAAAGAAATCCTGTTAAATACTCTAAGCACAGATTAAATCATGTCAAGGAAAGAGGTACTATTTTGGGGGAAAATTGTCCCTTCATGTCAAAGATCAAGGGGATGACTTCCATTGTTTAATTGAGTTAATTATGAAATCTTAAGTGGTTTTGAGAAGACGAGCTGTGGATGCTGCAAGACATGAGACTGATGCTGATGTAATATTAGTCAGCCCTGACAGAATGTGACTAATATTTAAAGCTTGCTCCAGTATTGCTTGATAGATTGTAAGTTAATGTAAAGATCGGTTTGATGCTTTTATTTTACAAAATATGATTGAGGAAAAGTTTGATAGCCAAGGAAACAGCCTTCAACCAATTTATTCCTAATTTCTATCACCAGAAAAATGTGTCCTGTTAATTCCAGAATTTACTTTTGGAAAGTTCCTGTAAGGAGAGCAGAGGTATTGGTGGTTGAATGATGACTTGAATTTAGGTGAAGGTCGTTAAATATTTCATAGTCATGTTTGTCTTGGTGGTTTTAGCAATTTTATATTAAATTTAGAACTGCGAGTCAAACCAAATGTGTTCTTTTGCTTTTGTGATACTCCTTTGTTTGTATGACTATATTTGTAAAGAATGATAAAATGTGTATAGGGCATTTTCTCTGTGTAGATATTAGGATTTTTAGGGAAACAAATTAATCATTCTTCTAATAGACATTGTGCTGTGTGTTGGGTCCTTTGTATATTAGTTGAATTATTATAATGAGGACCACTTGAAAGTATGTTTCTATACAAGATCTTTTATATGCTGCCTTGTGTTATGCAAAATCCTTCATCCTCTAAGAAGACTAAGTAATGGGTTGGAGGAGAGGTTTAATTCCCCATTAGGTCTATTCCGAATGCCCAGAATTGAATGCAAGTATGAATTATGTTTTCAAAGTGGGGTGTGTGTGGTGAACTCCTTTTTAGATCATGGGAGGGAGGTAAAGCAAAGATCAGATTTGCTGATGAACATTTGTGCATATTCTAGTGGAGAAGTCATATGACTTGACTGTACCTGCGTACTCTGATTTTGGTGTCATTAGTGTCCGTAGCCGCAAGCCTCAGCTTAAAAAGAAGGCTTCCTGGAAGGGGAAAATAGGAATCGGTAAGAACCTGAAGTTGTCTGTCATGGCCTGTGAGTCACAGGTAAATAAACCTGCGTGAGGGGACGTTGGCTGTACAGTATTTTCCTTCTGTTTTAAGACTGTCAGAAAAAGGTCAGTTCTATTGCGTTGGGTCCCTGCACCTCACTTTTGCTGCAGAGGGGACTTGCCATTATACCTCTTGCCCCCAGTGCCCAGGAGGCTGATACCACATAGAAGACCTGCAGGTCAGTGGAGGTGAACAGGCACCGGACACGCTGTGCACCTTGGGACACATCTGAGAAGTGCGTCCTTGCAGCAGGTCTGGGGTGAGGGGGTGTTCCATCTCCTCTGCCTTCTCTGGCTTTGCGGGCCTTTGAAGTTGGTCCTGGAAAGTGAAATTAGTTAATGCTGATCAGCTCGAGGTCAAAGCCGGAATCAGGCTCATCATTTCCTGCAGTGTTCACAGCAGCAGCTCGTAAACTCGACATGACCTGAATCCGGATAGTCGAGGTTCCGTCCTGCTTTGTGAGTCGGTTATGTGTGGTCTTGAGAAAGGGAACATGGGTTTTCTTGACTCTGAGGGGGCCGAAGAGACCCGCCCTTCACTAGGGGTCTGTGTGAAGCAGTGGACCCTCCAGTCAGGAGGCAGCAGGGACTCAGGAAAGCCCCACATGCCCTCCAGTTCCCCTATGTTGAAATGGTTTGTACTAGGCCGTGCCGGGTCATTTTGGGAGGTAAGTGGGGCATTCACATGGGGGTATGCAGTATTCTTAGGTGTCAGGTGCGAGAGTTGAATTTGTAGAAGCTGTGCAGATAGGAAAGGGCCTGGCAGGGAGTGCTGTTTACACGGAGCCGATTTAACGCGAGATCTGCGCTCTCCCTGGGTCCGTGTCTGACCGGTGTCTCCCAGTCTGCAACGGGACGTTCACGTGACTCGGCGCCATCATCCCACTCTGTGTAGACGTCTGAGGATCTGTGCGTGGCTGCTGTGTTAGAGTGACTTATGATAATGAACTGAGAAACAGTGAACAAACCCTGAATTGGTCAGCACTGGTTCCACGGCCAGTTCTCCCGTGGTTGGAGTCATTCATTATAACGTGTGCTGGACTCCTATGCAGAGCTCTGATTTTCAGAGACCCTTTAACTTGGCAGCTAACCAGCGGGTTCCTTCAGAAGACATTTGAGTCCCCTTTACCTGCCAGGGTGACCCTGGGAGTTTGAAGGTGAGTGAGACAAGCCCTCCCTGTCTTGTGGATTTTACTGTCCAGAGGGGAGACAGATGTAGATGGTGAAGGAGGCCCTATCAGAGGTCAGCGCATGTCGGTTTTATTTCTGTAGCACTTGCTGTGTTCAGGCTGTGCCCCGGGCCATGTGCAGAGCATCTGGGGACCCTGCCCATGGCATCCCAGGCACAGCTAGCATCTGCACCATCTTCATACTTGACCTGAGTTTTGGGGGAAGTACCGAGGATGGCTTCTACCTTTGCTGGAGAGGGTTGGAAGTCAGGGCAGTCCTCCACACGGGAGATGATCGCCAGCTGAATCCTCAAGAAAGAGAGGTGGTTCCCACAGAGGCAAAGCAGGGCAGCATGCACAGACCTGGGTGTGGGGTCTGGGGCAGGTACATCTGAGTGGGGTCTGCTGGGAGACAGCGGGAGTGAGGTGTGAAGGCAGTTGGAATTTACAGGATAAATTATCACTAAGGTGATGCTGGGGAAACAGATAAAATCGGGACTCTCTAGGGTAAACGTGGACCTAGGGTTACCCTGGGCGTGGGTGTTTTCAGGCTCTGAAGGCAGAGATTTAGGAAATTGGGCAGAGTTGAGCCCCAGATGAGGATGAAGGCTACCCTTGGGGGGGCTGTTGAATGAGACAGGGATGGAAACCCAGTGAATGTCCTGGGGTCAGTCTAGCAGGAAGGTGACAGAGGAGACTGGTGCTCTCAAAGACCCTGTGGGTCCTGCCTCTCAAAGTGCTGGGATTACAGGCATGAACCACTGCTCCCTACTGTTACTGTAAAATTTCTAAGCTACTGTCTCTCATACCCACTCCCGTATTGTTTTTTTTTTTTTTTTTAACTAGGTTTATGGCTGTATTTTTTGCAATGGAACCAAACAGTTACCTGTTTGAAGTACAAATAACACGATGTTTAAAAACCAAAAATGTCAATTTGCACAGAAGTTTCCAAATACCCAGTTGGTTTGAGCCTTGCATTGCAGTGCCACTACCTGCTCTTAAATTTCTACACGATGTAGAGATAGTGAGGCAGGGACCACTCGAACATCTTCAAGTTTTGATTCTATTAACTTGGGTATATTTTCAATTAATTTGGCACACCTGTGAGTGTCGCAAGCAATGCCAGGGTATTTATTTTGAAGCTTGTCAAAGGAAGAGTTGGGAAGATTTTCACATTTTTAGAATTTTCATAGTAGTTATAATTTACAAAGAATGTAAAGTTGTGTAGTCATTATTTTGCTTTTTTCTAGATGTGTCCCTAAACAGGGTTGATAACTAATTCTACATCACAGGATTCAGAACTGTACCCTTTTGGAGCCGATGTCTGTAATGGAGGAATTCTGCCTCGTCAGTTCACTTTAAGCGTGTTTAAAAGGTTTTCTTTATCCTAGTTGGAACCTGTGGCTATAGTTTGTGTTCACTGCTGAGGAATATTCCATGATGGAAACTGTAATTCATCTGTTTTTCGTATCGATGGGCATTTGGATTATTTTGGGAGGGTGTGTATGTCTATTCAGCCTTCATTTTTTCAGGATTTTTTGTAGAAGATAATGTAACAGTGTAACATCCTCTGCTAGGGAGCCAACACGAACCCTGATTACAGCCTCACAGACACTCACGCCTTGTTACCAATACACAGAACCATTTTCTTAAGTTGAAACACAGTAGCAGAACCTGAAGCCATGTGAATGGGTCCTCCAATCTTACACTTGGAATTCACTTTTTATTACTCTGTCTACTAATTAGGAAGCATATCAATTATACAGAAATCTGAGAAAGTATAATTATACATTTATAACAGAAGAAAACTTATTTTTAATACCCCAGAACACATGGCTATGTTTTTCCCTCATGCCCCACCACTGTTTTCTTTGCTTGTAATGCGAAATGACACTTGAATAAGGTTTTCTAGAGACTGTTAGACTGGCATAGTTCTTCAGAGACAGAGGATGTAAAGCACATGGAGAATTTCTGTTTGTGGAATGTGATTTCCTGGTGGCCTCATTCAGGCTGCCGCCGCCTTCCCCTCTGGCCGCCTGCACCGTGGGACGTCTGAGGAGGTCCCTGTTTCATCCTCTGGAAGTTCTAAAAAGGAAGGAGAGGAGGGCGTGCAGGGTGTGGTACCTTTGTGTTGGTCCTTCGAGCTATTATTTGGAGTCTCGGCTGCCTTGGTGTTTGCTGCCTTTATGTCCCTAGCTCGTGGCTTTGTCCTTGTGTCTAACAGGCAGACAGATGGAAAGGGAAGTTGTATTCAGCCAACAGCTTGATCTTATTCTCAAGGCTGAAATCGACTGGGTATTTGGAGACTTCTATGTAAATTGGCATTTTTGGTTTTTAAACATGGTGTCTTATTTGTACTTCAAATGGGTAACGGGTTCTCTTGGAAAAAATATAGCCATAGAGCTGGTTAAAAAAAAAAAAAAAAGGGGGAGTGGGTGTGAGAGAGTGGCTTAGAAATTACACCAGTAATGGCAGGCCATGGTGGCTTACGCCTGTAATTCCAGCACTTTGAGAGGACGAGGCAGGTGGAGAAGATGAGGTCAGGAGTTCGAGACCAGCCTGGACAACATGGTGAAACCCCGTCTATACTGAAAATATGAAAATTAGCCGGGCATGGTGACAGGCACCTATAATCCCAGCTACTTGGGAGGCTGAGGCAGGAGAATCACTTGTACCCGGGAGGCAGAGGTTGCAGTGAGCTGAGATCGCGCCACTGCACTCCACCCTGGGTGACAGAGCAGAAACTCTATGTCAAAAAAAACAAAAAACAAAAACCAAAAAAACCACCCCGGTGATGGAAACCTGACTGTGTCATCTGTGATGGAGATGGCGGATTATTTTGTTTTTAGTGACAGGATGAATTGGATATATTTGCAGTATTGATCTTGACAAGGGAAATGGTCAGAACCAAATGTGACGCCCAGCTTGGGCCTCGCCGTTGGCAGAAGACCCTGGTGGGCAACAGACTGGAGACTCAGAGACTGAGGGGCAAATTCTCATGCCGTGATGCTATTGCAGTCACTGCTTCTGGACTCCTGCTGGAGGGAGCGGTCCCCTGGCTTTACAGGCTTTGGTGCAGTGGAGACCTTAGGACCTGCCTCTCCTGGCACACCTGTGGGTGTGGCGAGCAGTGCCAGGGCTGAGGCACAGGTGCTGAGACCGGAACGTGGACGGGAGAGGCTGCACACGGTGCGCGGCAGGCGTCTGCTCAAGCAGCCCTGGGTTTCCGCAAGGGGGCGGGGCGTTGGTTTTCCTCCTTGAATTTGGGTGGGGAGGGTGTCCTGGGGTGCTGTGTCTGCACTTGTGTTGCTCTGAGGTCAAGGTGTGGCCCCGAGTCCCTGTCCCTCTGCCAAAGTGAGGGTTTGCCCATTTTCAGGTCAGATTTCCCTTGGGTCCTGGCCTCTAGGAGTGGGGGGCATTCGACGGGGACGTGAGCACGGTGGACGCGAGTCGGCCTCTTCGTCTCCCCCCAGCTCCTGGGCTGTGTCTGAAGAGCTGCCCAGCGGAATCGCCGTCCTGCCTGGTGTTTCATTCACCAGAAATCGTTCTCACTGTGGACTCTTGACTCAAATTTAATCCAGGAATGGAACGTGCTGTTGCTGGATGCCACACACAGCATCAGGAGCCTAGTTGGGGATTATATAATCTTACCCCACACCTTAAAAGTGAAGACTATAGTTGTCAGGCCTCTGAGCCCAAGCCAAGCCATCGCATCCCCTGTGACTTGCACGTATATATGCCCAGATGGCCTGAAGTAACTGAAGAATCACAAAAGAAGTGCAAATGCCCAGCCTCGACTTAACTGATGACATTCCACCACAAAGGAAGTGAAAATGGCGGGTCCTTACCTTAAGCGATGATATTTTGTGAAATTCCTTTTCCTGGCTCATCCTGGCTCAAAAAGCTCCCCCACTGAGCACCTTGTGACCCCCACTCCTGCCCACCAGAGAACAACCCCCCTTTGACTGTAATTTTCCTTTACCTACCCAAATCCTATAAAACGCTCCCACACTTACCTCCCTTCGCTGACTCTTTTCAGACTCAGCCCGCCTGCACCTAGGTGAAATAAACAGCCATGTTGTGCTCACAAAGCCTGTTTGGTGGTCTCTTCACACGGACGCGCATGACAGTAGTTAAGGAGATACTGAAGTCTTTGCCAGCTCCAAGAGCTTTTTCAGTTTGTTGGGCCATTTTAGGCAGAAGGAAAAGCTTGCTTAGAGAATCTTACAGAAATGTTTGGTGCAGCGCCGCTAAACCTTGGAATAAATGTGTAACTTTCCATGGCGGCCCTCTGGAAAGAGATGCACTTTGAGTGCACCCTGGCCTGCTCGCTACAAGAATCCGCCGTGCCACCCCGCTTTCCGTGGGTCTGCAGGTGTGCGTGGTCCATCTCCCTGCACTGTGGCCATGGCAGGGAAAGTGATCTGGAATGCTGGCGACAGTTCTCGGTGCGTGTTGATGTGTGCTGCTTTCTACAGGTGAGAACACTTCTGTTTAATAAACATCTCATCAGGATGATTGCAAGATATTTGAGTCTCATTCAGTAGTGTTTCTGGGTTCCTTCTCTTTTTAATCTGCTTTCTAGCACTAGGCAAGTGAAGACATGGAAAGTAATAAACCCATTGAACTTGTAGAGACGTGGTGTTGTGTAGGAGCAAACTGTAGCCTCTGGCTCTTTTTAAAGATTGTAGTAAACTCTTACCTGGCGTGGTCAGGGTGTAAATTATTTTGTTTAATCGAAATGTGAATGAGTCAAAGCTGGCACCTGCATTGTTGATGAAATACCAGATTTTAAAGGAACATGTCGATATGCCGTAAGATACCAGCAAAGTTCCTCGCTGAGGTTCTGCGCGGGTTCGGAGGAGCTGGGCCTTGTGTCACCAGAGTCGTCTCTGGTAGCAGATGCTCAGTGTTGGGCATTAGTCACTTAGCCTTTCCAAGGCCGAGGAACAGTTCGCTGTGGTGTTTTTAGAACCTGTACTTTGAGTCCATTTGTCCAACTTGACTCGAAGTTGCTGCCCAGTTTCAGACCTTTGCCTTGCACCGTGCGCTCGTTTTCTTGTCCTCTGATAACTGCCTCAGTTGCCTCCAGCCTGACAGTCGAGCCTCATCGTTCATGGACAGAGGCTCCGTGGTGGGTCCCAGGCCGCGACTCCGGCTTGCACAGTTCCATGCCTGTCACCGTGGTTTATCTCATCACTCCCGGGATTTCCCGTTTAGAGGAAGAGGGTCCCTTTCCTGCAGGCCCTGTGTGGTGTGGAAACCACCCCTACCTGCATTTCTCCTGTTTGAACTGTACCGTGAAGCTATTTCTGTTCTAGTCAACCATCAGAATTTAAGGTACAGTGATTTATGTAACTTATCACACGCTTCTCAGCGGTGTTTTATGAATTTCATTCTGTTGTGAAATGATTGCAGTTTTCATGGCTGCGCTGGTCTCAGGTTGTGGCCATTGGTAACTATCTTGAAATGAATTGCGTTCCCCATTGTGTGTTAAGGTTTTGTCTGGGAGCTGTTGAGGCCTCACCCTGCTTAGGGCGGTGGCTTTGCTCTCCTGACAAGAGGAAGAATCTTATTAGAGCATTTCTAATGTGGTTTTTGCTTCCAGACAGAATTACTTTTTTCCAGAGACGGCCACTAAAGTTGTAAATTATGCTCAGGAAGACACACGGGTCAGCTGACAGAGTGGAGTCCAAAACAGACCCAAAGAAGCAAAAGCAATTCAGTGGAATTTGAGTCTTTTCAACGAATTTTGCTGGAATTATGGGACAGCCATATGCAAAAGTGTGAAAACAAGGAGAAATTCCTGTATGAAAATGAAGGTGGACCATAGCCCTGAATGTAAAATGCCAAACTACAAAACCTGTAGAAGAAACGGAAATTGTCGAGACCTAGGGTGAGAGCTCTTAGCCATGATACCATGATCCATAATCAAGGAAGAAAACAAGTAGGGTAAGACCCATCAAAATTAAACTTTTAATATAAAAGACACCCCTAGGGAATTGAAGAGACACATTTTCTATACAGGGGGAAAAGATGTCTGTGAACCATGCAGCCGGCAAAGGACTCGTATCCAGAATGCACAGGACTCCCGTGGCTCATGACAGAGAACAAATCACCTGACTTAAAAGCGGTCAGAGACCTGAACAGATGTTTCGCTGAGAAGGACGGGAGGATGGCCCGAAAGCATCTGAAATGACCTTCAGCGTGACTGGTTGCACCGAGATGTGCACCGAAGCCGCAGTGAATTTGTTCACACCCCTGCTGGAGCGCCTGACCTAAGGTCTTCCGACAGCCCCAGGTGCTGGTGAGGACAGGCAGTCGGGACTCCTGTGCGATGCTGGGGTTCAGCATGGTGCAGACAGCTCGGTGGTTTCTTACAAAACTGAACTCACATAAACGTGGGGCCTGGTGACCCCACTCTTGGGTATTTACCCTAGAGAAACAGAAGCTGTTGTTGAAGAAAAACTGTGCCCAGATGTTAATAGCACTGTCTATAGTTGCCCAAAACAGGTTACAATGTGCTGCAGCCATACGTGGAATAAGAAACACCCAGCAGCCCCGAGGCCGGGCTGCTGATCACAGGACACCCTGGGTGCACCTCCAGGCACGATGCCCAGGAAAGAGACAGGCTGAGCCTGCTGTGCTGTGACCTGCCCCTCCGACAATACTCGCAAAAGACAGACCCATGGGAATGGAGAACATGGAGACGGTGGTTACTGGGAATGGGCGAGTGTGCTTATGAGGCCTTGTGAGTGGGTCTCGGGCTGTGGGACTGTTCTGCTTGTGTGATGATGATGATGATGGGAATATTTGTGCCGAAATTCACAGAACTGAACACTGTCCACTTTACAGTAATTTTTAAAAGGTGGTAATATGCTCATTTTCAGTACTGTTTTTAATGGAAGATGGAGTTTGCAGACGATTCGTTAGGGCAAGCCTGTCTCAGGCTACCCGGATTGGGTTGGAGTAAGCTCATTTTCAATACTGTTTTTATGGAAGATGGAGTTTGCAGACGATTCATTAGGGGCATGTCTCAGGGCCCCTGGGTTGTGTTGGGTTGGAAAAGCCTTCCCTGTTGCGGGCAGTAGCGTGGGGCATGGAAAGGATATTGCCACAGAAACACATAGAATCCTTTGAGGAAACGTGTGCATTTCTAACTTGCTATAAGATAGAATTGGAATTTGTAATGGTTTTGTTTTCTGGAGTCTTGGTAGAATAGGGAGACTGTGTAATGAAAGCTAATTTTGAAATGAAGAATTTTAAAGATTTTCAACAGCAATAGCTCTAGGAAGTCCCTGGAAATGTAAAGATGTTCAGTAGCGATAGCTCTAGGAATAGTCACCCTGGAGTTGCTTCTTGAGCATTGGTTTCCGGGCTGTATCTTCCGACTTTCATTTTTAAGTTTTGCTGTGAGTTGGGGATGTGTGGGAATAGCCATCAGTGTTGGGTAGGAATGGCCCTGCAGGGGTGCATGTGTCCCGAAGCCTGGGGCACTGTTTCAACCTAGCTTGGAACATGGGGACTCTTGTCAGTGGCTGGAGTAAGAGTACCAGCCTGCCAGGCTGGGGGAGCCCACGGGGTGGTCTGGGCACTGTCCTCCCTGCCTGCAGGATGGCAGCTGGAGGAGCTCGAAGGCTGCCTGCCTCGTGGCTGTCAGCGCAGCAGCCCCTCCTGTCACTGGAGCAAGCTTTGGATCCACGAGTCTCTGCGCCTGGACTTGCCTCCTGGGAGCTCCGCCACTGCCTGAGGGCCCTGGTGCCACTTTCCCTGTGGGACCCAAGCCTCAGACAGCTGCGACTCCAGATTCGGTTGCTTTCCCTGACGTCTCCTTCCAGCACGAGTGCTCACCTCACTCAGTGCAGAGCCTCAGGTTCCCTCCAGTTCCCCAGAGACGGAATCTCCCGATTTAACAATATCGTTGGTGACAAGATTTGAGCGGCACTGATTTAACTCAGCTTCCAGAGTTTAAGTGCCCAAGACACAGTCCTGCTCCTTCCCTGTCCTGATCCTGTGTGGCTGGTGTGGATGCGGGGTTTCCAGAGGGTGGGGCTGAGGCAGTGGCCGGTTGTGGGGTTTCGGTTGTGTGGAGTGGAGGATCAGTGGACACTGGCTTTCCCAACTCACTTTCTATGTAGCTCCCAGTTTCTCAAAATCATAATTATCTTGGATTCCCTGTGAAACTGGGAGTCAGGCCTTGTGTGCAGTGTTGGGTGGCCATGACAGGGCAGGAGGGAGAGATGAGAACAGGGAGGACGGGTTTGTCAGAGGAAGGAACCCCTTGCCGAATCCCTGTGTCTGTTTTAGGTTAAAGACGAATGGCCGGGTGACAGATGTCTCACCCGTTGTGCCTGGACCTTGCTGTGCTGAACCCTGAGCAGGGGCCCCAGCAGCTGCCTCCTGCCAGGCCGGGGCCACAGGGCTGGGCTTCTGCCTCTGGGGTGGGTTGCAAGGGCTCATGCCAAGGTACAAGGGTCTGCACAGCTCCTGTGTGACCTGAGGGACATGTGGGAAGCTGGTCTGTGCTCCTTACCTGGGAGAAGCTGAGCTCACCTGGGCCAGAGCCTCCGGGGAGGTAGGAAGGCAGAGGCCTGGAATTCCTGCTTTCCCCAGACAGCAAGAAAGCACCTGCTCCGAGATGCCCTCAGCGGCCATATATAGTTGATTTTAACATGAGGGAAGATGGCATTTAACCCGGCTCTGTGGGGAGCTTTGAGGAGTCCAGGCCCTGGGCCCCGGGCTTTTTTATATGTTCCTTCCTGAACAAAAAACAAAAGATCCCTGTGGCTGATGTCCACTGCATGGGGTAGGACATGCCGAACTTGTGTGGGGCTTGTCCCTGCGTTTCCTTGGTGCTCCTCCCTGCCCCCACAGATACCAGCCGTTCCAGGCTGAGGCTTGTCCTGGTTAGACCCTCGTTGATGGGGTCTGTGATCCTGGATCGAGGGCCCAAGCACTTCTTTCATTATTAAAATGATTCACCTGAGATGCATGACTGCCTCTAAACATCTCGTGAGCATGAGATATAGCCAGTGCCACCGAACCAAGCTCAATATCCTAGTGTAAAGGAGAAATTTTACTTTTAATGTGCTCCTGGGACTCAGATGCAAATATTCAACTCCCGTTAAACTTTGAAGACCTTGAGAACCTCTGAGATTCCTTGGAAACTACTCCTTGGCCCCACGACTAACTCTGCTGTGGAAGGAGGCTGGAGTGGTCCGTGGGGGAGGACCGGGTGGTCCGCGGGGTCTGGGGTCCTGCTGCGTTCTCCAGGATTCCTTCCGTTTCATCATTAGTACCAGCTCTTCAGCAGGTGGAGCAGATTCACTGACATTTCCATTATTTTGTTCCTGTGTTGACTCAGTTAACTGAATCAATATTTACCAGAAATAATTGATGGTGAGATGGGAATTATTGGTGATTCCCGGACACAGGCAGCCTGTATAGATAAGTGTGTTACAGTATCTGATTTCTGAGATGTTGGTCCACACCTTCTCAGGAACACACTTTCAGGGGTAGATTCCTGTGCAGGAGAAGCTGTTTTTCCCCGAGACGCGGTGGCGGCCCCTGCACTGGCATGGCAGGGTGGCTGTGTGACTGGGCAGGGCTGGACGTGCTCCTGCCCGCCCCTGCGCTGGGCGCCCGCCTCCACCGCACATCTGTGTCGAGGGTGCCTGCCTTTGTTCCCCCAGCTCGAGGTCATAGAATTGTACCTTCCTTGACACATTTCTGTATAGAGATGATTAGATCTGGGGGCTGAATCTCAATCTGACATGCATGTGGGTAAATTATTCACGTGAATGACTTGGGTTCTCTATATTCAGGGTCAGGAGGCATGAGGTGGGTTTGGAGATGGCTGCCTGGCCTCAGGAAGTTTCTCTCAGAGCCTGTTTCTTTCTCTATCAAAGTAAATGAATCCTACCTCACCGGGCTTGACACACGCTCAGTACTCAGATGCTGTCTGGCCTTTATTATAGTTAGTATTTGCTGAACAGCGTGGCTGGTAAGAAAATGCATTATCTTTACAATTTATAGAATGTCACACAAGGCAAGCATGAAACTTGGACACTATCCTAATCTGAAGATGCTAGTGCTTACTCTTCTCCTTAAGCATTTTATTGTAATTCTGGCATCTGTCAGCCGAATCATATGACGGCACTGCACGCATGATGCCAGCCCTCAGATACCTAGGAAGGGGGAGCCTGAGGCTTCCAGGGAGCATCCCTCCTGCCTCCAGCCCTCGGGGGTTTCTCTCTCTCTCTCTCTCTCTCTGCTTCCCTCTGTCCCTCCCTATCCCCCGCTCCCCTCCCTGCCCCCCTCACTTACTCTACAACAGAGGCCCAGACTTTGACAAATCCCAGCTGGGCCTATTTAACTCTTGCCTGGGAAACCAGAGGGAAAGGGGCCCAGTTACTACAGAAATCCAGAGAATTGAAATAGAATGTGAGCTACTTGTGTGTCTTGTTTTTTATTTTAATCTGAATATAAAAGGCAAGTGTCAAAACAAAATCGGTGCTAACTGCACCACACAGCTCCGAGTCTGCCTCGTCGGGGCTCCGTGGGTTCCCACGCCCTGGCCTTCTCCATGAGCATCTGGACATGCCGTGGGCTGCAGAAAGCATTCAGCTATGGTCCTTTGAATGTTCCAGAGTCACATTTAATAAAAATCTTCACATTCATCCATGGCCAAGTCTTGATTTAATAACAGGTATGCAGGTCTTTGGGTGGGGCTCAGCCTCTGTTTTACAAGCAGCCACACCATCCGAGGGGCAGGTCCGTGTGGGCTGGTGACCCAGTCCTCTTAGTGGGGGTCCTTGAAGTTCTAGAAAGTAGTGATGCAACCTGTGGCATACATAAAAAGCCTCATGTGCCCCCCTGGGAAGCTGGGGCTTCCCCTCAGTACTGTGGTGTGCTGTGTTTGTGATTGTGCCAGATGCTAAAAGGGTGAGGGAGATGCCTAAAAACCAGGCTCCCAAAGACAGCCCTTCATGTCTGGTACTTTCACGTATGTATGCACACCTGTTTGACATGTGTACACCTGCTTCATGCATGCACCTGTTTCATGTGTGTACACCTGTTCGTGTGTACATCCACCACCCTGTATTGCGTCATACATTGTATTTTACAGATTGCTTTTCACTTTGTATTGTGAGCTTATAATGACTTTATGAAGAAAAGAGGGGGCCCTGGCAGCCTTTGGCTCTGAGAAACGTGATGTCGCGGGAACAGATGAGACAGGCCGGGTGAGGCCGGCAGAGGCCGTCGTGTCCTGGGAGCCCGTGCGCATCCACTGTGCGTCGCTGTGTGACAAGTGACCCCAAAGCCTAGTGGCTTAAGGCAACATACACGTATGACTGTACAGCTTCTACGGGTTGCAAATTCAGGGCAGCCCTGCTGAGCGGTTCCGGCCCAGTCCCCTTGGGTCACCGTGAAGATGTTGTACCTGTCCAGGGCTGTGGCCATCTGTAGGCTCAGCTGGGCTGGAGGTTCTGCTCCAGGATGCTGTGCTGACATGTCTGCGGGCGGAGGCCTGGTCCTCCACACCCGGCCCCTCCCTGGGGCTGCCAGGTGCATCCCTGCCCAGGGCCGCTCCTTTCCCCAGAGACGTGGGAGTGCTGGTCTTACACCCAGTGTCAAGGTGGCCGGTCCCCTGGGCCATACTGACCAGCCCTGAGCTCTGCGGGAGGGAGCATCCAGCCGTATGAGCCCCAGGAGGGAGGTCATGGGGCCATCGAGGGCTGGCTTCTGGGCCATGTGAGAAGCCTTGGGTGTTGCCTTAAAGCTGAGGAAAATGGCAGAATCTGGCTGGGAGCTGGAGAGAGAGGAGAGCATGCGTGTGGGTTTGCCAGGCTCTGAAGGTCGAGACAGGGCTAGAAGTACTCACATTCACAGATCCCTTCCAGGGTCAGGGCTCACAGTGTTCCTCTGTGACTCAAGGTACGTGCTTCTTGAGGGTGGTTTTCTGTGTTTTGTTTGATGTGTCAAGAAGAAGTTTGTTTTCAGTGCGGTAGGTGTTGGGGATGAGTCTGGGGCTGCTGATCCCAGAGGAATGTCCTGGAATGGAAGTGTGGACAGGGCGGAGGGCCAGGCCTAACGGGCAACAGTGTAGAGGGAGAGAGCCTTGTTGCATGTGGCCGGTAGATGGTGACGTGTTGGAGTGACAGGGTCTGTGAGGGAAGAGCCGTGTTCAGTCTAAGGGCATCGAGTTTGCTCTGAAATGTCCTGGTAGAGACGGGTAGCAGCTGCCGGGGCGTGCGGATCCCCCTGTCGGGAAGGTGCGGGTGGCTGCGTGAGGACAGTCTGAGGTCCGGGTGCCAGAGATGGTGTCATGCGCAGCAGGGCCTAGGACAAGCCTGGGATTCGATTGTGGAAGGGGTGGGTGCTGTGAGGGAAAGGCGGCTGCTACTGAACTCTACTGGGATTTCCGTGAGAATGTGAGGCGTGTCAGGGGCAGGGTCAGGAGCAAAGTCAGGAGCAAAGGCTTGTTTCCCCTACTCAGCGGCTACTCCTGCAGGGCTGGGCGACAGTGGAGGTGGCGCAGGAAGGCGTTCACTGAAGCCCGTGTTCTATGACTTGACGGGTATTCCTCCCATGAGGGTGGAATGGAGACTGGACGCTGGGTGGCTTTTTGGGAGCTGCGTCCTGTGTGACCCCACGTGTAGTGGGCTCACAGCAGAGCTTGAGTCCTTCCTTTACAGATACTTTTCAGAGTTCGCCCGCCTTTAGATTCTCTGATTAACCTGTCTGAAGCGGGTCCCAGGAATCTGCCACCTGCCAGGCCAGGAGGTTCCCCGTATGTGGCTGGTCCCCTGACACCCTGAGAAACATGACTCAAGAGGATCACCCGAGTTTCCTAAATATGAGTCGCCTGCCTTCTCTTTGCTTTCATGCCTCCCCCAGGGTGGGCCAGTCCTGTCAGCCACAGCGACACCTGCATGCTGGGGTTACAAGGAGATTGGGGCGTGGTCCCCCAGGGAGATTCGGTGACTGAGGATGCTGTCATAGCAGCCAACATGTCCTTATTGTTTTCACTTTTAATGAAGTTCACTTGCTAGGTTTTCCGATGCACAATGGCGTCCTTGTGAAAAATTGGTGATCAAGGAAGCAAAGAAGTGTAGGAAAATGATCCTGTCCTTAAACCTAAGAAACGATAAAACAGCAAGGAGCCCTGAAGAGCCCATAAGCCTCCTCATGGGGCAGTGAGGAGACACCTCAGTAATGGCTTAAAAAAAAAAAAAAAAAAGAAATCAGACAATACTGAAGAAAACGTAAACTAAATTTTGGGTCTCTATGGGTAAAGAGATTGTGGTTGACATTTTGTAGGCATGTGTTTTTACACTTAATTATTTTTCTTTGTTGGATTTAGAATTAGTCACAAGAAACACGATTTTTTTTAACTGAAAAAACATTGGGGTAAGTATACGAAGTCTAATCCCTTTGTGATATTTCTGTACTGTGAGACTCCAGATACAAAATTGAAGCCCAGACTCTGACTCTAACGAACAGGAGAAAGAAGTGGTCATCTCCTGCAGGACAGTCTGGCCTTCAAGCGTCTGGCCATCCTCCCAGTCTTGGGCACACCTGCATCGCTAGTGCTTCCTGCCAGGCTGTGACCCTGTGCCCAGGTTTCAGGAGCACCTGGAACACTTTTCCTGGGGGCTCCTGTTTTGTCCTGGCTCCTGGAAGCACAGGTTTTGATGAAGGACTCTCCCCACTACCAGGTAACTCGGTGATTGCCCCCCAGACTGTATTTCTCGCATGGGGCGCAGAGAGGCTGGGCGTGGTGTCCTGGCCCTGGAGCCAGCTCTAGGGCTGCACGGCGGCCTTGCCTCTGCCCCTTATCTGGGAACAGGGCAGTGGGGAGGAGAAGGGAACCAGGGTCTTGCCCCTTCTGTGTCTCAAGAATACGGGAACACATCATCCCACTCCCTTGCACCATTTACAGCCCAGGCTTATGTGTGAAGTATTTAAGTTATTTTATAACTTATAACCTCCCTTGACAATGATGTATTTTATATAAGCAGCACATAGAAAGTGGTAATTTTAATACCCTATCAAGCAAGATCTAAACAATAAGGAGCAGATATCACTGTAGAAAAGTTACTTTGTCCAGGAAACATTTATCTACTGCAGATGGAAATGAATCATCGCTTCCTCCTTGGTGGTTCCTGATGAGCCTGTGAAATTCTGTCCTGTTCACCACTGTTACAGTTACAAGCTGTACCTTTTCTTCTATGCTGTTTATTTCTTGCCTGTTCACCACCGTTACAGTTACAAGCTATACCTTTCCTTCTGTGATGTATGTTTCTTGAGGGCATAGACTAAATCCTAATTCCACAGTATTCAATGCACATACTCAAGAGACACTTGTTTGAATGCATGGATTAATGGAAAATAGATGTGGTGACTTCACTTTTAATTCATTATGCCAAACTTCAAGTGTTTCCACGCACAATTTTATGGTCCTTTGGATAAACTGGGCTTCTGTGCAGGGTGGTTAGAGATAGAGTGCAGCAAATGGCTCTGTGCCTCTAGGCTCACGAAGGGCGTGAGGGACTTGGTTGGCAGCACCTGTGTTGAAAACTCAGTTGCACAAATCCATTCAAGTGACCTGCCAGCACACACAGCCCTGCTTCCCAGCTGATTTCTGCAGAGGCTTCTCCTGAACGCCCCAGGTGAACGTGGGTTCAGCCAGCACTGCTGGGCTTCCACAGCAAGCCAAGTGCAGGGACGAGGGAGAAGGGGGCAGGACCCGACTCTTCCTGGGCCCCAGCGCCTGTGTGGGGACGCTGCCTGGCCTAGCTCTTCTTGGGGAGGTCAGGAAAACGATGGCATGGAGGGTGTATTGGCATGAGCCGCTTGCTGAAATATGGATCCCAGGTCTGTGTGGGAGGCAAAATAGAAACTTATGTGGATATTGTCAGTAACAGCAAATATGGGCTTCTTTCCTAGGGTGGCTGACCCTCTCATCTGCTGAGCAAAGGCCTGGCCCGGCCTTCTGGGCCTCCACAGTGAGCTTTTCCCAAGCTCTGTCCACTCCATGAAGATGGTGGGAGCCAGGGCAGACATGGGGTGTTTGTCACTTTTCTTTTTTGAGACGGGAGTGTTGCTCTGTCACCCAGGCTGGAATGCAGTCGTGCTGTCTCCGCTCAATGTAACCTCCGCCTCCAGGGTTCATTCCACTCTCCTGCCTCAGCCTCCTGAGTAGCTGGGACTACAGGTGCCCACCACTACGCCGAGCTAATTTTTTGTGCTTTTAGTAGAGATGGGGTTTCACCATGTTGACCAGGATGGTCTCAATCTCCTGACCTCGTGTTCTGCCCTCCTCGGCCTCCCAAAGTGCTGGGATTACAGGCGCGAGCCACCGTACCCGGCCAGGTGTTTCAGTTTTTGAAAGCTACATTTAAGGAATGAAATAGACCAAACAATTACTTATTTTTGAATATTGAATACTTAGTCTACCAGAACACTTAAATGTAGTTAATGTATTTGAATAATAAGGAAGAACTTTCCCTCTGTTTCCAAAGCAAAAGTATAAACAACCTTGTACTTGGCAGGGACTTCACTCTGTTTCTAAAAAAGCCAGCAAGCACTTTTCCTGAAATAGACCCATCTCTTCTTCTGCATAGACCCTATTAACTTACATTTCTGCTGTATCCCGATGTGATAGATTATAGAAAATTTCTTGCTACTGGAACTTGCACGATGCTTTCCTTGTAAACATCAGATAGAAAGTATGGATTGTAAATCTCAGATTAGTTGCCATCCTTGGTCTTGGTAGAGCTGCCACCAACAGCCTCCATCAGTTACAACAGAGTGCATCTCCCCAGCAACCCGGCTTAGATTGCAGACCGAGCCAGGCTCACCGAGGATTCAGTGCAACGTCTTCCGAAGCTGTAGCCACTGCTCTCGGAGGAGACTTGAGAAGCCCTCCCTTTGATGCCTGCACGTGGCTGTTCTCAGATCACAGCAGCTGCAGCAGCATCTCGGAGGATGCCGGCAGGGGTGTCCTGGGTAGTGACACCACGGGTTGGGGCCTGCAGTGTCTGAATGAAATGGGCTGTGACACCGAGCAGCCTAGAGGAGTCTGCAGCCACATTTCAAAGGTGCAGTGGCCCGAGGTGAACCCCAGAGCCCTGAGGAGCCTGGAGTTGACCTGTCGTGACTCCATTGAGAGAGCTGGCTGAATTCTGTACCTGTGCGGGCAAAAGATGGCTGTTTCTGCTTGGCCCCTTCCCAGGCCAGGGCTGGGGAGGTTGTCTGCACAGCTAGTGGGAGCTTGACTCTGTTCACACTCGGGGCTGAGTCCCTCAGCTTTCTGTGAGCCCAGGGAAGGTAGACATGCCGAGCTCTCCTGGAAGAGGCCCCTGATGAGTCGAAGCTGAGCTTCAGGACCTTGTGGTGTGCGAGGCGGGTCAGAGTCGGTGCATGCTACGTGGGGGCCCGGCTGCTGTTGTCACTAATTGGGCTCAGCAGACGCTGCCAGTGGACGTGGCTCCTGTGGTACTTGGTTTTCTCCTCACAGGAGTGGGTTTCCCTGCTGTGACAGTGTCGGTGCTATGACAGGCAGCATGGCAGGAGGAAGGCACTTGTGGGGTTTTGCCCTGAGGCCCTTTTCCTCTTGAGGAGCAAGAAGGGCGTTTGGGATCCTGTTTCCGGCTGCATTCCCTTGCTAGGTTCTTGGCCTCGGGGGCGGGAGAAGCTGAGTGCAGGCCTGAAGCCTGGACCCCTTCCACAGCCTCCGCGGTGCTTGTGGTGGTATGCGGGACGTGGCCCTTGGAACTCCAAGCCCTACCCTGGCATGCCCGCCCATTGGGGCATCTCAGGCACCTGCTGTGTGCCAGGCTTCGTGGTGGGGTGGGTGGTAGCAAGGGCTATGGGATAGAGGGGGCACCGTACCCGGATGAGAAGCATCAGGGAGGCACTTGAGGCAGTCACAGCAGAGCTGAGACCTGCAAGGAGGAAACTGACTGTGGGTGTTGGGGTTCAGGGAGCTCCCTCTACCAGAGCCACAGCGGCCAGTGAGGGCTTCCCAGGGAAGCCATGTGCATGGTTTGCATCAGGTGTGCAGGTCTGCCGGGCTGTGCTGCCCTTCTCAGTCCTGGCTGGGCCTGGGGTCCCAGAGGGAATGGAGGGTCCTCGCATCTTCCTTTTCTTGCTTCCCTGTTGCTTCCTGGTCAAGGGATGTTTGTTTATTGTAACTCCGGCAGTTATTCTGAATATTAAGAGACGCTTCACAAAATTGTAGGGAGAGAGGGACTAGGGATTCATTTTTTTTTTCTCCCCGATTTTACACGGAGGCTTCTGCTGTCCCTTAGTGTGGAGGCAGAGTGCAGATGCTCTGCAGTTATCTGTACAGGAAGAGAAGAGGTGCTGGGAAGTCACTGATCTGATCATTGTAATAGCACTGACATTTTTAAATGAGAGAATGCTGATGTCTATGATAAGCAGAGTAAAACTTCAGTAGCTTCGATATAAAGATGTCGAGATGATCTTAGAGCCACTTCGTCCGTAGATCCTTCTGCAGTGTGGAGTGTGACATCTCCACCAGCCTCTGGTCCGTGGCCGCCTGTGGGTAACTGAATGCTTGAAGTGCAAATGAGAAACTGAACTTCTAATTGCATTTAGTTTTAGTCCAATTTAAACAGCTATATGGGCCAAGCACCGTGGCTCTTGCCTGTATTCCCAGCGGTTTGGGAGGTCGAGGCGTGTGGATCACATGAGGTCAGGCATTCGAGACCAGCCTGGCCAACAGGGTGAAATCCTGTCTCTACTGAAAATACAAAAAGTGAGCCGGGCCTGGTGACAGGCACCTGTAATCCCAGCTACTCGGGAGGCCGAGGCAGGAGAATCACTTGAACTCCAGAGGCAGAGGTTGCAACGAGCTGAGATTGTGCCACTGCACTCCAGCCTGGGTGACAGAGTGAGACTGTCTTAAGAAAAAACAGATTTTAAAAAACCCTGTATGCCGTTAGTTGCTTCTGTAAGAGATGCATGGTTCCAGAAGGTAGACTTTGTGTTGAGAATTCTGCAGCGTCAGGCTGGAGACAGTCTCCCTTCCTAGCAGCGTGGGCCCCTGGGCTGCTCTTCTACCAGAATGGATGGTGGCATCTCTGGGAGATATCTGTGGACTCAGATATCTGTGGATTAGTGACTTGTGTTACTCACAGATACTTAATTTTATGGGTAAATGAATACCTGGACTTGCTGCAACTTCAGGGCGAGATTCGGGAGTAGGGAGTGAAAAGTGACGAGGGGACCCAGGGCTTGTCCTGCCACCCCCAGGACCTGGTCAGGGCGCCTTCCCGTCTGAAGCCCCGGCACCTGATTGGGGCGCCCCTCCCTCCTGAAGCCCCCAGCACCTGGTCGGGGGCACCCCTCCCCTCTGAAGTCCCCAGACCCTCCTGGCCTGCGGTGCTGCTTCTCCAAATGCTGCCCTTGGCTGTTTTCGAGGAGTCACTGGCACCCGAGCAGGCTGCGTGTGTCACTTCTTCATGGATCTGGGGTGTCAGTGAAGTTCATTTGTCTCGTCTTCCTCATGTGCCACATCTCACCTGTTTGTCCGAGTTCGTGTGTGTGCACGTTGTGAGTTCTCAGGCTGTACTCAGTGCTTAGGTGACAAGAACGTCTTAGAGCAACGGACTGTCTGCTCCTAAAGGACGCTGTGTGTTGACGCTGTGTGTTAATCAAGACACGGTTTACTTGTGGAGTTTAAATTTCCTGGGTGTGTTGGAGGCAATTAGGGGGAAACAAGCTCTAAAAAAGGCCCTGGGAATGAGGAGGACAATAATGAAAACAATAACTTTATACACACTTAGCAGTTGATTTAATTTGAAGGTGAATTTTGCATTTTGGGGACTCCTAAAGCTACTGTTCGTAGGGATTCCTTGATGAGCTGCTTGTTTTCTGTCAAGTAGAAAGTAAAGTGGATCAGTTTTGCCTTTAATTCTGACTGACTAGAATCTACTTCCCTTTTCCCCCCATTCATGTTAGGGTGGGGATTGGACTAGAAGAGCTGTAGGATCTATTTCTGATCTTAAATGAATTTTTTCTTGACTCACTTTTATTTTATTGGTGAGCTGCTATTTCTTCCTTCAACGCACTGTTCTTTGGTTTGGGAAATGTGCTATATTTGTACCGTGCTTTAAATGTACACAATGGTTCTAAATTGCTACTTTAGGTTCTAAATTGCTACAGGGCGGCCGAATGGAAGCAGTCCCTGAGAAGCAGATGGGCTGGGGTGGGTAAGTGCTCGCTTCGTCTTTACAGAGCCAGAAAGGAAAGCCTCCACGCCAGCTCTTGGCCGTTGGACTCCGATTTCCCAAACAGCTGGTTTTTGGTGTCTCCTCTCCCTCCATACAGCTCTCCGCCCACGTTTCTGAGGTACAGCTGTGGTCTCTTGCAGTCTAGAACTGAGGCAGAAACACTGTCCCTACAGGAGGGGGGCCCACGAGGGTGGCAGGGCTGTCACCCCAGCACCCATGTCTACTCTGGCAAGAGTCATTGGAGAGTTCCAAATTAGGGCCCAGTGAGGACCGTGGCTTGGACTGGACGAGAAGCTGGCTATCAGATTTTTCAAACCCCCACCGTGGTGGTTTTAACATGCAGCTAGGATTGCAATCAAGAGGCCGAGTAGATAAGATTCATGTGTTCTCTTTTACCTTCTAAGGAGAGCAGGAGCCTGGGGTCCAGGCCCAGGGTCCTGGCCTGCTGCTGTGGATGGAAACTGACACGTGACAAATATGTAACAGTAAGTAAACATGGCATTCCCCTTGGCCTGTGTAAACTACTAGCTTTGTTCTCCTTTTATGACTTGCGCATAGTTCAGTGATCCCTATAAAAATATTTTGATAATCTTTGCCCACAAAACCGCTGAGAAAACCCTTAGTAGCCACCCTACTTGGAGTTGTAGGCAAATGTTTAATACACACATCTGAAAGCACGAGACAGTCCACAGACAGCACGCACTGGAGCTGGTGGGGCACACGGGTGGTGACAGGTGCTCACTGATTAGGTTTTAATGTCAATACCTGCATAAAGTGCTGATCAATAACTTAAGTATTACAAAAACAGATGGTCCACGGTGAGTCCAGGTTGCAGGCACGTGCAGGTGGGACTGGATCAGAGGCTCCAGGGCTGCACGTGCTCTAGCCGGCCTGAGTCTCACACGTTGTAGCTGGCCTTGTACTTGGCCAGGATCTTCATGAGGGGCCGCAGCTTGAGCCACCACCGTTCTTTGGGAATCCTGTGCCTGTGGAGGGAAGGGGGGACAGCAGTGAGGCTGGGAGATGCCACGGCCAGCACAGCAAGTGGTCTTGCCAGAAACACGGGGGTTGTAGGGTCGGCTGAATCAACTAGATGATAAAGCCAATTTCAAGATCAAACAAAACCATTGTTTTTATATTTCTAAAAATTCTTCCCAAAGACCTAGTGGTAGTTTGTTGCTCTGTCACCAGGCTGTAGAGCAGTGGTGCAATCTCAGCTCACTGCAACCAGTGCCTCCCAGGTTCAAGCAGTTTCTCCTGCCTCAGCTTCCTGAGTAGCTGGGACTCCAGGTGTGCGCCACCACGCCAGGCTACTTTTTGTATTTTTAGTAGAGATGGGGTTTCACCATGTGGGCCAGGCTGGTCTTAATCTCTTGACCTAGTGATCCACCCACCTAGGCCTCCCAAAGTGCTGGGATCTTAGGCATGAGCCACCGTGCCTGGCCAAGACCTAGTATTTTTTAACTGAGCTTCAGAAAAGCTAGTTCCTCAAACCCCTGAATGAGTTGCCGAACGCAACAGCAATGGCCATTCCCCTGTCCTGTACTCACATTGGCTGGGTTTGCTAAGGCAATAAGACCCCGACTTACTCAAAATCCATTTGGTTCTTCAGCTCTGCCACAGGTTGAAAAATAACATTTGTTTTGCTGATTCCCAGCACACAAACGGGATCATCGGTGGTCAATGTTTTTCCTATAAAAGGTTTAAAAACAGATTAACACTGCCCTGTCCCATGGGCAGCTGGGGGAGCAGAATCACGGGGTGAGATTCCTGGGCACTGTGCTGAACCTGGCCTGGAAGCCTGGGGGAGGCTGAGAACAGCTGTGCAGTGTGGCCAGCGCCCGGCCTGGGCTTGCACAGCTCTGCTCTTGTGGGATCACCCTGATGGCTTCCTGGAAAGCAGCTTTTGTTTTTTCTCTCAGTGGAGAGAATTTTTCACTAAATAGTGGAATAAGGAAATTACCTTAAATTATGGCAGAACACTAATAAGAAATTGATGCTCACATATACACACACTGAGGCACGAGAAGCATCCGTAGCTAAATTAGCAAGAGAAAATGGATGTAGAAAGAATCAGTCAGTTCTTCAAAAAGACAAACCGATTGAAACTATTCACATCACTGTTTTTTGTAGACTGTCATTCTTCTAACTCGGACATTGGCAGTGATAATGGTTTGCCCTAATAAAAGCACACGTCTGGTATGACTGAAGAAAGCTGAGGGGGGTGGGGGTGAGAAAGATGCTGGCACAAATAACCACTCAGGAATGAGTAGGGACCAGCCATGTTGGAACCATTAACAAGAGTAATGTGTCATGTTTTCTAAAACTTTTCAGCTTATCTAAAGATTGTTAGAATATGTAAGTTACAAAACTGATTTAAGGAAAAACATGCATAGTTCTACAAACACGAACAATTCATTCAGCAGCCAAATCTTCCTCAAAACTGGAAGTTCTGATGGATGGAGTCACAAGGAGGTTGTCCTACCAAACATCCAAAAAATAGAAGACCCCACTTCAACTGTGAGGGAAACTGTGGGCTGATGCTCAGGATTTCCAGAGCAAAAAGCCTGCACAAAAGAACTTCAGGTTGAATCTAGCAGTGATAAAAGAGAACATGTCATGCACACCCAGGAATCCAAGATTGGTTAAATAGCAATGCTCAGAGACCAGCAGGAGTTAGAACATCACACGCAGCTCGGTACTGAACTGAAGGAGGAACCAGCAGCCTACTTCTCCCCGATAGGACAGCATTTTCACCAAGGCAGATGGCCTCCCTCCCCGGACCCCTTACCTCTGCCCTGGGCCTCCTTGAGTTTTGCAGTGATCCACTCCATAGCTCTGGCAGAGATTTTGGTTCCAAAGTTTCTATCAAATGGAGAAGGTGCCCCACCCTGTTGGTGGTTAGAGTCATATGAAATATCAGTTATACAGTAACACTTTGAATGAATTCATGTTTTTGTTTCTAAGTCTTTAGGGATAGCTGGAACAGAACAAAACAAAATCTGTGATTCCTGTAGCCTGAACTCAGCCTGTTAAGCAAAAGTATCAAGTGTTCCCCCCTGCCCAGTAAGAGAAGGGTTTTAATAAATGGAACGAGTCAACTAACCATCTCCAATATTTTAAAATCTTAAATCAAGATTTCGTAAACTCATCTGGGGTGGGGATGGGTCACAGCTTTAAGAATCTGATAACCGTTGTGGATTCTTTGACAAAGTCACACAGACGCCTACTATTTCATCATTTCAGGCGATTCATGAGCTCTCTGAAATAAGTTCACGGGCTCTGGTTTAAAAGTATAAAGAATAGGAGGTGGTGAAGGAGGAGTGTGTGGGAGTTAGGAATCCTGGACCGCTGTGTCCCAGGCTCAACTCATAACATGCGTGTGCCCGCATGCAGCTTATTCCAGGTCATTCTGATTTGAGGGTGAGTGTCAAGTATCTTACATGTCTGATAATCCTTTTTAAATCTTAGGACGCTCCAGTTTTTAACCTGATGCCGTGTTTAGTTTGAATAAGCATTTCCAAGTGATGGGGATGTCACTGTTTTCATGAAAGCTGACAGTTCCCTTAAAATCCCCATTACTCAAACCTCACCAACAAAAGAAGCCTAAAGCTGCTGCTCTTTGGCATGACTTAAAAGTTTAGATGTTTTGGCTGGGCACGGTGGGGATCACGCCTGTAATCCTGGCATGCTGGGAGGCTAAGGTGGGCGAATCACCTGAGGTCAGGAGTTTGAGACCAGCCTGGCCAACGTGGTGAAACTCCATCTCTACTGAACATACAAAAATTGGTTGGGCGTTGTAGTGGGCGCCTGTACACCCATCTACTCGGAAGGCTGAGGCAGGAGAATCTCTTGAACCTGGAAGGTGGAGGTTGCAGTGAGACAAGATTGCACCACTGCACTCCAGCCTGGGCAACAGAGCAAGACTGTCTCAAAAAAAAAGTCTCCCAGCTAACTGGGAGTATGCGTATACTCCAGATTATTTTGTTGTATAGTGACAACATATGCGACACAACAAACCGACCCAGGATGTCGATTTCACCTAAGCCCGGCTAACAGGGAGTCATGAAATCTTGTGCTGTCTTGCTGTCCCACCCAGAACGTGAATCATCCCTGTGCCCTAAAGTCTCCATGCTGTCTGTGCCTCCTGCCCCTGAGTCACTCAGTAGCCGCCTTGGTTATCAGATGGTTATCAGCACCCACCCCCTCATGTATACAGGGGGCGGGTACTATCCCCAGGTCCAGGTACCCACTGGAGTCTTGGGACACATTCCCTGAGGCTAAGAGGGATGACTGTATTTCCTTCTTCCTTCATAAACATCAGGTGTTAGAGAAATGATTGCGAGATATCTAATAGAGTAAGAATATAAAGCAAAAGTTTTAGTTGTCTAAATGCAAGAAAGTCTTTAGAGCAACGCACCACAACTCTCTTCTGCATATGCCCAGTGTGTAGTGCACTCCAGCGGCAAAGAAATGACCACTCATCCAGCCCAAAGTCACCAGAACCTAAGAACCGCGGTGTGACAGTGACCGTAAGATCAGCCCTGGTCTCTCACTCACCTGAGCACAAGGCCCCTATGGATGGTGGTCTTTATTTTCTCCGTCAGGTGCTCCACAGTGGACTGGAAAAGAGTATTTTGTTAATCAGACAATAAACTTATGCTAAGCACCCACTGTGTGCCAGGCCCTGCAGGGCGGGAAGTGCCAACCAAGTGTGGCGGTGAGTGTGGCCAAGGAGGTTGCAAGCTCTCACGGCTCAGGTCTCGGGGAGCCTCCCCCAGGCAGGGAGAGCACGTCTGCAGCGATGAATGCTGAGCGCAGGGCACGGTGAGCAGCCCTCATGGCGGCCACTAGAAACGCCTTCCAGAATCAACAGGGTCCCTCTGAAGACGATAATTCCGTGATTGGCCTAGCGCTCATTCACGGCTCTATTGCCCCTTATTTATTTTCATGACAATGTTCTACTCGGCGCTCTCAGCGGAAAAGAGCAAAACCCCATCTCTACTGAAAAATACAAAAAACTAGCCAGGTGAGATGGTGGGCGCCTATAGTCCCAGCTACTCGGGAGGCTGAGGCAGAAGAATGCCATGAACCCGGGAGGCAGAGCTTGCAGTGAGCTGAGATCCGGCCACTGCACTCCAGCCTGGGCTACAGAGCAAGACTTCGTCTCAAAAAAAAAAAAAAAAAAAAAAATATATATATATATATATATATATATATAAATTTTATAAAAGATAAAAAAAAACAGTACACCTGTTTGGGGCAGCTCCATTATCATCTTATGGGACCCACTGCTGACAGAAACATCACAATGCAGTGAACAACTCCACAAGTAGTCACTTTGACACAGTGAAGAAATTCATGATTCACATGTCACATAATTAGTGACAACACCAAGGCCCTTTTTACTTGATCTATTTGGCTCAGAAACAAGTAACATCCTAACTTTTTAAAAGACAACGGTGCCGGGCACGATGGCTCACGCCTATAATCCCAGCACTTTGGAAGGCCAAGGTGGGCAGATCATGAGGTCAGGAGTTCAAGACCAGCCTGACCAACATGGTGAAACCCCATCTCTATTAAAAATACAAAAATTAGGTGGGCATGGTGGCATGCGCCTGTAATCCCAACTACTCGGGAGGCTGAGGCAGGAGAATGGCTTGAACCTGGGAGTCGGAGGTTGCAGTGAGCCAAGATCGCGCCACTGCACTCCAGCCTAGGTGACAGAGCAATATATAACATATATTTATATAACTAACTAAAGAAAATTGTTCAGTTGCATTTTATCTGCCAAGGCCTGTCCTCCTGCATGGAGTTTAGCAACTTTGAACACTGCAGGGTCCAGGCCTGGATTCTGCTGTGCCGTCGAAGCAGGGGCAGACCCCGGGGTCGGCGACACCCTTCCCTAAAAGAGCCACAGATGCCAAGAAACCATGGCCGTGTCTGTGTCAGTTTAGAGGCAGATGCAGCATCAGAGGCCTCAAGACTTAAAAGAAGCTGCAGCCAGCTCCAGAGCCAGTCGCAGACGTGGGTGGTGACTGTCAGTGGAGGCACTCAAATCGTTTGTGACAGAAGGGAGAAAACATTACACAACAGACTACATCAAAAAAACAAGCTTGTGTTTCACACAAGAGACTAGAAGGTGTCCTCAACCAGGCACGTCCGCCATCACCTGACACTCGGGAGAGGCACCTGGTCGATGCAAAGGGCATCAAGCGTGGAGTGTTCGGTAGCACCTCCGTCTGCATGCCCCCTCGAAAAGCAAACCACCCTAGACACGATGATTTGCTCCGCAGCACCGAGAGGATCCCAAGGGGACGGTCCCCTGAGGCCAGCCGCGTCACATACCTGCAGATCCTCAATGTCGAAGGGCTCTTCGAAAATGTATGCGGCGTCGGCTCCGGCCACGATCCCCCCCCCCATGTTGGCCAGGTAGCCACAGTAGCCGCCCATGGTCTTGATGAACACGCGCCGCTTGGTTCCGCTGGCGGACTGCTTGATGCGGTCGCAGGTCTGGTCAGAGAAGAGATCACTCACTCCAGCCCAGGGCCAGGGTGCACCCACCATCCCAGAGCTCCCCTACCAGTGAGTGCAGCAAGGCCCCACACCGCGCCTGAGCATGCGGTCCCAGCATCGCACAGGGGTGAAGGGTGTGCAGCAGCCGGGATGTGCCTCGGAGTGGATGTGAACATCCCCCCCCCCCCGCCAGCCACCTGGAGGTGACCTCGATGACCTGTGGTGGGGACCTGGCCATCTGCCGCTCCCTTCTCCCAGGCCCCATAGGAGGAGACTGAAAAGACGACCCCACAAGCCAGCTCACTCCATGCTGCTCTTCGACTGTCCCTGCTGAAGCAGCTTTCACCAGACACGGACACCGTTAGGTGTGAGCTGAGAAGTTAGGGGGCTGTCACCTGCCAGCTTTGTCCATGGGAACAGCTGTGCTATTCTATTTTCTTCTGAAAAGCTCCCTGTGATTTTAGAGTTGTGGCCGTCTTCCATCCATCGGTGAATGTTACATTTATAGAAACTCTACTCCAAGGCAGATGATGGTTCTTACACCCAGGCGCCTGGGGGTCTTTCGGAATCATAGGCATGAGGTCCCAGAGTGAACTGTCTGCCATCCGCCCTCCACGAGGACCCAAGCTCAGCAGGGAGAAAAACAGCAGAGAAATGCATCTGCCGCCTTCCCACCCACACTTCAGTCCGGGCTACAGCGCCCTCTCCTGGCACTCTGCAAAGCCTCTGCCTGGGCCTCAGCTCCCACCCTGGCCCCCTCCAATCTGTTCACACAGACTGGAGACCCATCTATATAAAAAGCATAAATCTGATCCAGTTCTTGGTTCATTCAAAACCCTTTGCTCACTTCAAGTACACGTTAAGCCTTTCTCTGGAATCCCTGGCCCCGCCCACTTCTGACACCAGGTCCGGCTCTAGCTCCAGCCACCCCAGGTCCTCCTGGGGCCTCTGCATATGCTGGCCGCTATGTGCATCACATTCAGGCACAGTGGTGGGCGGGAGAGCAGCCCCCAAAGGAATCCCGGTCCTAATGCCTGGAACCTGGGAATGTTCCCTCATGCGGTGATAAAGGTGAATCCTGAGGACTACCCAGGTGGGCCCTAAGTGCCACCACCTGCATCGGCAGATGAGGGGTGCAGAGGCCCTGGAGTAGGATGCTGCACACCCACATGGGAGGAGGCGGTGCCAGGGAACAAGGCGTGCAAGGCCCGGGGCTCTGGGCACCTGAATGGGCCACGAGGGACTCTCCTGGAGCACACACTCTGGCCTCAGCCCATGGCTCCCGCCCTCCAGAGCTGTGGGAGAGTGACGATTATTTTCCAGCCCCAGGTGTGTGGTCAGGGTCACAGCGGCCACGGGACACACACAGGCACCTTCCTCAGCTCTGACCCAGAGGGAAATGCCATTTCCTTAGGAAAACGTCACCTGGTTTCTAGGACCACAAAGTTCCCTCTGTCAGGGGCTCTCGGGGCACCCCATGTCCTCTCTTCATAGAAATCACCCCGGTGTCTCTCCCTGCAGTTACCTCGTGGTTATGTGACTTGCAGTCCTCACTAGGCTGCACATTCCATGAGGGCAGGAACTGTGGGCTGGGCTTACACCACTGCACCATCAGCAGGACCCGGCCGAGCCCCCCACAGAAGGCGCTCAAGAAATGCTTGTCTCTGAATGACACAAGCACAGTATTCCCCAGCCAGCCAGCCAGCTGTCCGTCTATCCAGCCGTCCGTCCGTCCGTCCATCTGGGTCAAGGGCTGATCCTGCAGGATTCCCTAACCGGCCTCCGTGGGACTCAGCCAAGAGTAAAAGGATGAAGTGGGGGTGTGGGCTTGAGACTAGGAGCCACATGAGAGTCTGTTCACTAAAGTTTAACACCCACGGGAAATTTTCACTTGAGTACTTCGAATGAAATTTCAAAGCACACTTTGTTGAATAAACACAGGCTTGATTAAACCATTCCAACCTGTACTTCGTTTCTCTGGAAGATTCTTTTCCTCCCAAAATAATTGGTTGATGTATTGAAAACTGAACACGGGTTCTAGTTAGAGGGCCACTGTGCATTGTGTAGAAGCCGAGATGGGGAGAGAAACAGGCAATGGGAAGAATTCCCGTCTTTGTGCTTAGGAAAGACAGAGGACAGAAACCCGTCAAGGGTCCAAAGAACCTGTAACTGCCTTCTTGAAGGGCCAGTGCAGAATTCTGAGGGTTTCACTCTTCCACCTGTACTGGGTCTCTCTCTCATTGTGATCTAAGACTTAAGATGCAGTAAGGCTTTCAGATTTGCCCTTTGTCTTAGAGCATCCCGGGCATGGGAAGGAAAATGTGGGTGGGGCATCAGGACCCCCAGAGGCACAAAGCCTCATGGGTTATTTTTCCAACTGAATCTCCCCCACAGCCCACCCTGAGGTGGGGAATTACTGTCACTCATTCAAAGAATGACAGCTGCTTAATGGCAAAAGAATTCTGCAGGCAAAGCAGCTCCCCCAAGAGGCTGATTTGTGCCCAAACGTGTCTGAGTTCTGGTCCCGCCAGGCTGCAGCTGTGGGTGTGTGGAACAGTGGAGCCCTGACAGCTGAGCCATGCCCCCAACCGTGTGCTCCTCTGAGTGTAAATGCAGTGACAGCTGGGACGGAAGAGTCTGCCATTGCTGGAGCTTAGATACAGCTTTCCTGAACTCTTTCCTCATTACCTAGATGGCATCTGAAGCCTGAATTAGCTTCTAAAAATAGCAAGTCACTCCGGCCGTGCCTCAGGCAATTAGTCAAAGTAGCACTGACAAGAAGGTGGCCAATCCCAAGCGTGGCCCTGCGTGGACAGCAGTTGTGAGTGGCACTCGTCAGGCAGAGCCTGTGACCTCAGCCATTCTTGCCACACAATGGGATGTGCCCAGCAGACACAACCCCCTGCAAGGGCGCACACACGATCCTGCTAGGAAATTCCCCAAGGAGTCCCATGGGAGCGAGAGCCCCAGGCTACAGTTCAAACATCACCAGCACTTTGCTCCATGGGTGTTAAGAAATATCAATTGGTGGTGAAAGATAAGGTGGCGTTTGCTACAGTGTTAAGGTAGAAAAAAGCCACTGACTTCTCTGTGAGAACCACCTTGCTCTGTGAATCTGCAGGGAGGCCAGTTTTCCCATGACTGGTATCCTTCACGGCAGCCGAGCCTCTGCTGAAGTCGGTGGCCAGACGGGGCAGGGGTTGGGGCTCCCATCCCTGCTACAGCAAGAGACCTGCAGCAAAGCACAGCCGCTGGCCGGGGTAGTGCTGCGCTGCGTGCCGGGTGTGAGGGTGGAAGCATGTGTGGACATCTACAAGGTGCTAAAGGAGAGCGAAGCCAGCGATAGCTGGACCCTAATGGCATTCACTGAACAGGGGTCAAGCGCAGGGGCCCAAGAAAGTCCAGGGAACGAGCCAGGGCCAGCCTCTGCGAGGCCAGCACAGCACCAGGGAAGGCGACAGGGAGAAGCCCAGGAGAGAGATGGCCCTCAACTCGAGTGGGAGGCACAGGAGGCTGCAGCCGACCTCACGACCCCTCCACTCCCTTCCCTGCACTGGAACTCAGTTCTGAAGGAAGAACCCGGAACAGAACTGCTGTTTTCCGAGGTTCTGTGCCAAGCTGAACTAAGGAGTCTCCAACAGGGCTGGGAGTTTTCACCGCAAACTCCGGAGCTGGTTCAGACGTGAACATCGAAGCTAAAGGCCAGTGGCTGCTCTCCAGGAGACACCCGGCGGCCAATCCACTGACATGACCCCACATGCCAAGGTGGCCACTGTCCTGTCTGCAGCCGAGTGAGGACCCTCTCTGCAGCAAAGGCCTGTGGAACTCCCACAGGTCCTCATGTCCAGCTCATGACCATAGAGGTGGGTCAGCTTATCAGGGACCGGAGGGGCCACCATGCGGGTGTCAGCACCACGCCCATGACCGGCAGAATCCACTCCTCCCAAAGCACATGTTGGTGAAACTGCCTGCCCAGGAGGGCATGATCTCGGCTCTTTAAAGATCCTCTCATCTCACCAGGAAGGCTGTGGTTCCAGGCAGCGGCCCCCAGTGGGCACAGCTCTGTCCCAGAGCTCGTACGTACCAGGCACTCAAACCCCTTCCTGCAGGTTCCCACAGCTGGCCCTGCAGCCTCGCTACTCAACGCAGGCGGGAGAGGCCGGCTCCAGAGAAATGGTGCTCAAAACTCCCCTAGTCTAGGTGGGATAGAAACACAACCCCAAGGACTGGATATATCATCTCACTTTTAATCAATAAAGACAGGTTCTCCCTAAGGCAGAGAAGCTAAAAAATTTACCCTGTTCTGGCCAGTGTGACCGACATAAAGCCAAGCTAACAAAGGGTGGGGGGGGGGGGGAAGAGTAATAATAAATCTGGCTCATTCTTAGCACAGAAGAAACAAATTGCTAAAATAAAATAAAGAAAGCAATGGGAGGAAACGGGGTTCTCTTACCTGGACAACAGCAGTCAGGCCAGTGTCGGTGCCCAGGCTTATTTCTGTGCCTGGGACATTGTTGTTAATCGTGGCCGGCACCACACACAGGGGGATGCAAAGCTCCCGGTGGCGGCCTTGCGCCTCAGCCATGTCGCACGTGCTCTTGTAAGCCTGAAGCAGCAGGGCCAAGCGGTTAGCAGGGGTGCTGGGTGCTCACATGCCAGCCCCAGGGCCTCCACTGAGGTCCAGGAAGGGACAGCAGGGACCTGAGTCATCAGGGGAAGCCGGTTCATGTGGGTCAGGGGACCAAGGGGAGCTCTGGAGGCCATGTGGGAGCAGGACAGGCCTTAGCAACACAGGGGACTGCCTGGGCACAGCCCAGGTCCTCATGAAAGGGGAGGCCTGCAGGCAGCACAGCAGGGCGGGTGTGAGGCCGGCAACAGAGCAGCTTGCAGGCAGCGGCAAGTTAGTCACGAGCGGGACAGCTCAGCTCTCGGCATCTCATCGTGGGTAAGGGAGGCCAGGGCGGTCAGGACGTTTGAAGGCAAAGCCAGTCCTGTAGCTTTCTGTAGGCAGTCCACGATCAGTGGGATGGGGCACACAGCTGTAAGGACCACACTAAGTGACCGCCTTCATCGTGCAGAGGCAGCCTCCACGCGCAGGCAGGGAAGGAGGCGGGCAGCTGGATTACCGGTGGGCCACACTCAGCCCCACGCCACATCTCTGCTCTCTGGCGGGAAGTCACACGCAAAGCCACACAGGCGAGCAAGAACCTGAGTTGCTGCTCTGAGGTTCCACTGGGAAATGGGCTCTGGTGTCAGAAAGGGGAGCGGTTCTTGAACCCGTGTACACCGGGCTTTTTCAGGCTCCACCTCAGGGTGTTAACCAAGGTAACAGCAGGACAGGTCCACACGCCCACTGTTCCCAGCTCCAAGCGGCCCCACACAGCAAGGTGTTTTTGTCATCCACTTGGTGGCAAAATCAACTATTTATGGCTTGGACGTGTCCCTCTTACTGTGAATATCCCCACATCTGCTGCAGAAATGCTACTGTTGGATGCAAGGCGGGGCCCACATCTCCCCAGGAGAGTTGGACAGTGAGAGAGCCAGGCTCTGCAGCCCTGGTGCAACCCAAAGCATCCCAAGGCCAGGAGCCCGTGTGGGCCGAGGGCTTCGGACAGTGGGTGCAGATGGGTGGCAGGTGAGTTCACAGCATGGTGGGTAGCAGGGTAAGATGGGTGGGTCAGTGCTGGGTGACCACGAGGTGAGCTGTGAGCAGGGGCCCCCGTGCCCCATGGCACGTCCTCCACGTCCACCCAGACCCAGCACATGCCCAGCTCTTGGGCTGCTCTGTACAGGCTCTGCCTTGCAGGCTCTGGCCATGGCAGTTTTTGCAGGACTTCAATCCAAATGCCAGCCTGCTTCCAAGCCAGAAACACTCATCTGGGGATATTGGCTGGCCTGGTACCCAGGATGTGGCCCTGTCAGCACCACCACGTGGGGGGCTCCTTATGCTCTTCAGACAGGTGATGTCACTCCTTTACTGTGGAATACTCTAGCCCAGGACTAACCAAGACTGGCCGCGGGGAGCTGGCTGCTTCTCCAAGAAGCTCTCGCTGGAAGCCAGAGGGTGTGGGTGACCTGGGGCCAGGAGGGGCCTGAGGCACACAAGAGGGCAGGTGGGGGTGTCTCGGCTCCGTAACTCCGCCTTGAAATCTGTGGGAATGGCCACATTGCTGCAAATCCTCTCTCCCCTCTTCCCTGTCGCTCCTCTTTTCCTTCCTTCAGTCTCCAAAAAAGGGGAGGGAAGACTTCAAGATGGGGAGAGACCCTGCCCAGAAAAGCATAAAGCTCTCAAGACCAAACACAGCCGGGCCCCTGGGTCCTTAGTGGGGCCACTATGACAAGGAATTACTCACAAGGCTGTAGTCACCGCCACCTTCGCGAAACCTGACAGCAGCGTGGCACGCACCTACTGTTTCTGATGTGACCTGATCAAGCTTACAGGACAGAGTAATGCACCAGCCAGCACTAAGGAGTGAAAGGAGTCAAACCGAAACTCCCTGCAGCCATATCCTGAGAATGTGTAACACCTGCTCTGAGGTATTTCATTCATTCTGTTTTGCCAGAAAGACCCACTCACCAGCGCCGCATAGATTCTGAGGGGCTGTGGCGTCCGCTAAGCATCAATGCTGGCAAGAAGGAAATCACAAGTGACGATGACGACTTCACCACATCAGATCCGCCCAGGGCTTCTGAACCACAACAGGGCCACGTCCTGAGCCAGACTCCTGCTATGGAGCCCGCCCTGTGCTTGGAGGAACTTTTCGCAGCGTCCCTTGTCCGCAGTCCCAGGTGCTGGGAGCATCCCTTCTCCCAGTTCTAACCAGAAACCTCCCTGGATGGCGCAAACATTCCCTGGGGCACAATCACCCCAATGAGAATCACCAAATTTACTGAACAACTGGAGCCATCCACAGACCTCAAACATAAATGCTGCCCAGGGCCGGGCCATGAGTCACGGGTCACAGAGGGTGTTGGCCAGACAGGAAAGAGACGCTCACTCCCACACATCCTCAGGCTCCGACGGCTTCAGGACAGTGGCTGGAGGGACCCGGAGCCATCCACGTCAAGTCGCCTCACGCCCTCATTTCCTGAGTTCGCCACCAGCTCCTGTGTTCTACAGCCAGGCGAGCCCAGTTCAGACCCAAATCCAAACCTTCTCAGGATTCACCCTGTTTGGCCATCAGTAAACAGGGCTCTGGAGAAAACAGCTGCCATGTTCACATCTCGACCCCTCTCCCTTCAGGGGTCCACAGAGGGATCCTCAGCAGCTTTCTCGTCCCTGCCCCGGCTCCCGAGCAGCTGCAGCATTCGCCAGGGTGACCTCGATCAGCCGGCGTCACTCACCCATCACGAGGCTAGAACCACAGCACTCCCAAGACAGCCTCATTCCTCGGAGCTCGGGATCAGAAGGGCAATGAGGACACACACAAACACTTACCAAGGTGGCTGTGCCTGGCCAACGGGAGGCTCAACTAACTACACACTCCAGTTCTTTCTCTATTGTAATCCGTTAACTTAAGGCCCAGCACGGTGGCTCATCCCTATAACCCCTGTGGCTTTGAGAGGCCAAGACGGGGGGACTGCTTGAGCCCAGAAGTTTGAGACCAGCCTGGGCAACACAGGGAGACCTCGTCTCTGTAGAAATACAAAAAATTAGCCACGCACGGTGGCAAGCACGTGTAGTCCCAGCTACTCAGGAAGCTGAGGTGGGAGGATCGCCTAAGCCTGGGAGGTCTAGGCTGCAGTCAATCGTGATTGCACCACTGCGCTCCAGCCCGGGAAACAGAGGCCCTGTCAAAAAAAAAAAAAAAAAAAAAAAAAAAAGAAAATGAAATTGTTTAACCTAGCTTTGAGAAACTGGAATGAATGAAAAACTGAATTTAAAACAATCGCATAATAAATCACACAGTCCCTCCAAGGGAAGTCAAAGCGAGTGGAACTGATCATTTGCGGGGTGTTTGCCTCACGTATTTTGGTTTTCAAATTTTGACCCTACACGTTTGTTACATATTTACAATCTGAAAAAAAAAAAAGTTATTTATAGCGGAGGACCCTGGAATTAAAGAGAGATTTTCTTCATGCCTGAAAGTGTACATCACACACCACAAGGATCTATGCTTTGTGTGGAAACTTGAAAATAAAAAAGTCACAGGGTGATCAACACCAGCTTTGTCCCACATCTTCAGATGCTCATCTAACTGCAGTGACTGCTCTCAAATTCTCCACCCATTCCCTCTGGGTAAGTTCCAATTAGGTAACAATTAGAGAAAAATGAAACTTCAATCCCTCCCATTGCACACCCAACTTTCACAGACCCAAAAATCCAGCTAAAGCAGGTGAAAGAGCAGTGAAAGCCATGCTGGAATCCTCTCTGTGAAACACACTCATGTTCACATTCCCAGCACGAAGGTAAGCCCAGAGCCGGGCCAGCCCTGCAGCAGCAAAGCCGTGACGCCCATCACCAGCAGAGCAGAGCAGAAGCAACATCTAGGTCAGAGATTAGTGACTGCCAAAAATAAGGTGAACGTTGCCCCCAAAGCCAGTGAACACGGGAAAACCTGGACAGGTTTCCTTCACAAAGGAAGTGAAGAAAGTTTAAGACGCTCAGAAAAGCAAGAAACGAGTGCTAAGCATTACTTACCATATGAGCTGTATGTTAAAAGCTTGTTTTTTTTATTTACCACCGCTAGAAATAAGTTTCATGCCAAGGGTTTACAAAAAAACAAAAACAAAATAGAAAACTTTGAAAAATATTCGTGAGAACTAAGTCGCACAAGAAAAATTAAAACTTGAGAATTAGTGAAAAATTTTAGACATCAAATTTTTTAAAAATGAAATACTTCCTGCATTAGGTACGGATCTTCAGACTCCCACGTGAATCACCAAGTGTGACACACAAACGTGGGGTAGGCGTGTATTTCTTGTAGCCGGAAATGGCGGCACGTGCCTGCGGTCCCAGGTACTCGAGAGGCTGAGGTGGGAGAATCACCTGAGCCCAGGAGGTCGAGGCTGCAGTGAGCCGAGATCACACCACTGCACTCAAGCCTGGGTGACAGAGTAAGACCTTGTCTCACAAAGAAAAGTAAAACAGGCCGGGCGCGGTGGCTCAAGCCTGTAATCCCAGCACTTTGGGAGGCCGAGACGGGCGGATCACGAGGTCAGGAGATCGAGACCATCCTGGCTAACACGGTGAAACCCCGTCTCTACTAAAAAATTACAAAAAACTAGCCGGGCGAGGTGGCGGGTGCCTGTAGTCCCAGCTACTCGGGAGGCTGAGGCAGGAGAATGGCGTAAACCCGGGAGGCGGAGCTTGCAGTGAGCTGAGATCCGGCCACTGCACTCCAGCCTGGACCACAAAGCGAGACTCCGTCTCAAAAAAAAAAAAAAAAAAAAAAAAAAAAAGAAAAGTAAAGTAAAACAAAGAAAACAAAGCAAAACAAAACAAAAAACAGAAGAATATATTTCTATGTTTTATTATTGTCTTTTGGCAAAAAAATTAGCCCCGATATTGCCTTAGATGTAATTTAACATCCCCACTTTACAAAGGGGAAAATGAGGTCAACAGCCAAGACCAAAGAGAAAACAAATGCAATGGTGCGTTCAGGACAATGACTACAATTACAAAATATTCAGTTCAATTTCTACCCTCAGCATCAAGGCAGGGGTTCATCATAATGGGTATTGGAGGCTCAAAGAAAATTTAGGCTCAGCATTAATAATAATTTTTAAAAAGCAGATTTTAATGCTGGTGCAATCACAGGAGACTGCAGCCCAGCCCTCCTCAGCGCTGTAGGTACTCACGGGCACTCCCGGGGTCTTGGCCAGGCTACGTCCCCGCCGGTGGCCACACAGAAGTAGAGGCGATAAAACTTTTTGGGAGTGAGATCAAAAATGTTCAGAGTCTAAAATCCTACTTTTCGTGGTGGGGGGAGGGCGGCGAAATAACGAGAAGCTCTCATTCAGGATATTTGTAAAAGGCTGTTTCTAGCGCTCCGTAGATAAAAAGGGCGGGGGCCCATAGGTTAGAGTCAGCCAGCGCCACCTGGCGGGGCGCACACGGACTTACGTTGGTGATAGTGTTCAGGGCTGTGTCTGCCCCGAAGCTGAAATCGGAACCCGGCACGTTGTTGGACACAGTAGCGGGAACCATGATCATGGGCACACAGAACTCCTCGTGCTTCTCCCGGGCGGCTGACAGCTCCAGGAGTCCCATCTAAATTGATCCAGTATCTGCACGCTGGCTGCTCAGAGGCCGTGGTGTGGAACGGCCAGGACATCGCTTAGTCATACGGGGCACAAGCACCTCACTTGCCACTCCTATCTATTTCATCAAACCCTATTTTCTCCTGAATATTGACCATAGCAAAGTCATTAGCCTTCGAGATACATTTGAAACATCAACTTGCTTTGTTCAAGAGGTTTAAGACACACGTAAGTCTTTCTTGCCGTGCTCAACACACACTGCCGGCCATTTCTGAAGTCAGTGTTTCTGGAACAAAAGCCTCGGCCTACCCCGTGAACATTCACGCTGAGCACACTGTCGCGTATCTGCTTGGCCAGCCAGCAGGGGGCAGGAGAGAGCTGCAGGGGCAGGAGAGAACCGCAGTGGGGTCCCTGCAAAGGCGCCTCACTCCCTCAATCAAGGACGGTGCCTCTTGCCAATCCAGCGGCTTCCTCCAAGGGGAAGCCGACTCTTCAGGTGCCACCGCACTGACTTCAGACGGCTCAGCCAATGGGGCAACAGATTCAACAGAGTTCCATGTTGTTAAAGGAAAACTTCCGTTACCAGACAACCTTAATATCAGATTCAACTTAAAATAATCAACAAGATTGTTTCCAAACCAACATGCTACTAGTGCCTTATCTTTCAATGCTGCTTAAACACGGAGAAGTATGAGGAAAAAATAGCATGGCACTTACTTCTGAAAAAATAACACCTCTTCCAGGTTCATTTTACCCATATCACAAAGACTTAGAACTGTGGATTCCCTACAGGAACGTGGAGTGGGGGTGGATCCCCACGCTGACCCAGCCTCCCCCCAGTCAGTCAACCCCCCACCTCAGGGTTCACACCTCTCCAGGCCCTGTCACCTCAACAAGGAAAGGTGGCCTCTCTGAGCTCTCTTCGCAGGGAGCACCCGAACGGGAGCGAGAGACAGACAGACACACCCACAACTACTTGAAAATCCTGAAACGCAATACATATTTAAGGACTTCGTTATTAGTTTTTTTAAAACTGTAAGAACAAAGTGAGAGAACAAAGTGAGCCTGGTTTTAACCTCTCTGCCATAATAACACCGTGTACATCTGTCTTTTACTGTTTGTTCCTTCTCCAGCAGCTGCTGCCCGGCTGGCCGACTGCAGGAGAAGAGCCTCTGGTACTCCCGGGAGGCCCTCGGTAAAAGCGTGAGCACCACGATCACGTCTCAGGACACCGCACACGTTAGGGTCGCCCACAGACCGCCGTTCCCAATGCCTAGAAGGCACTGAACGGGCCTCCTGCTCTTTGTAAATGTCAACTCTCCTAAACTATGTTGTGTTGAAAACTTTTAACTGCAGTCCACACATACTTCTTTGTTTCCATCTTGTTTTAATCCTAGAGGCATATTATTGTAGAAAATCAAGTTTACAAGGTTGAAGAGTTTTCTGAAAGTCGACTTCTAATCCTGTAAGGAAAAAAAAAAAAAAAAAATGGGCCAGATGTGGTGCTCACGCCTGTAATCCTAGCAGTTTGGGAGGCCGAGGCGGGCAGATCGCTTGAGCCCAGGAGCTCAAGACCAGACTGGAAAACATGGCAAAACCCAGTCTCTACTAAAAATACAAAAAAAAAAAAAAAAAAAAATTAGCTGGTCATGGTGACATGTGTCTATTCCCAGCTACTCAGGAAGCTGAGGTGGGAGGATCACCTGAGCCCAGGAGGTAAAGGCTGCAGTCAGCCAAGATTTGCATCACTGCACTCCAGCTTGGGCGACAGAGTGAGACCCCGTCTCAAAAAAACAAAAAGCAAAAACAACTGTATAAATCATTACTGAAGGGAGCTGGCCGGGCACAGTGGCTCACGCCTGTAATCCCAGCACTTTGGGAGGTCGGGGTGGACAGATCACCTGAGGTCAGGAGTTTGAGACCAGCCTGGCCAATATGGCAAAACCCCATCTCTAATAAAAATACAAGAATTAGCCGGGCATGGTGGCAGGTCCCTGTAATCCCAGCTACTCAGGCGGCTGAGACAGGAGAATCACTTCAACCCGGGAAGCAGAAGTTGCAGTGGGCTGAGATTGTGCCACTGCACTCCAGTCTGGGCAACAAGAGCAAGAGTCCACTTCAAAAAAAATAAAATTAAAAATAAAAATAAAAGGGAGCTAATGCTTTTCATTTAAGGGAAGGGAGAAGAACATTCAGTATTTATACATCTCACGCACACATCTGCAGTGGTGCCCTGAAGTATTCAAGATACACATTCCTACAAACATAGCTCAAAACTACTCACCAAGTTACATGCTAACAGCACATGCACTGCAAGAATGCTACATTATATTTTTAAAGCATCTATGTCCAATGTTTTAGCATACTGGCGGTTTTGCCTTCAGGTGCTGTATGCCTAAATTGTTACATGTTTAGTCATTCATTTTAGAATTTATGACTTGCTTTAGACAAAAGAAATATATTTAAACGTAAGCTACTAAATTAATGACTTAGGGGAAAAATTACTAAATTAACTTGGAAGTTAAACTTTGCAAACTGAATTTGTTGAACCTCATGTAAGCTAGATGATCAGTTTTTTAAATTGTTGTGTGTTTCCCTCGAGGATGGAAGTCTCCTCTTTTCTCTCATCCACTGTGCACACCACTGCAGCCTGTGCCTCTTGTCCACCGTGCCACAGTGCGGCCTGCAGTTTACCCTGTACCACGCCTTCCACACCTTAGTGACTTTCAGGTAAGTATAACCAAGAAGGAAATGAAAAGCAGATAAATGACCTCCACCCCCACATCCAGGATGCAAATGTTAAACATTCATCAAAGTAAAACCAAAAAGCCATGTTAGCTCACGATTGTAACTGGTAGAGTTATGTGCATGGCAATTTTAAAAGTCTAGTTATGTAAAAACCTAATTGAAAGTCTCAAGAAATACAAAGTTTATACAAAAAGACATCGGCAGGCATTGACAGTGAGGAGAGGGCTTCACTCTGCATCCAGCCTGTCCTGGAAGCCACGGCCAAATGCCAGGTTGTATAGATCCGAAAAGCAGAAAAAAACAAGTGTTGAAATGTGTACAGTCTCAGCAACGTACAAATTCAATGTAAGATGCTCAGAAACCTTGAATTTCCAATCAGAAAACAGGAACATGAGCAAGTTGCCCAGCAGTGCCCACCTTCTGCTTACGGCACGTATAACAGGAACGCTGGCCACCTTGGGGGGACAGAGGCTTCCTGGTCACATTTGCTCTGGCAGTCGCACAGCTGGCCCCGCCACAAACACCTGGCTAATACTGAAAAACCACCCGCTCCCTGGGCTTTGCTCACTCTAGCCGGGAGAGCATATTTACAGAGTACATTATCGACTGAGTCCTCGTTCAATCCGTCAAACTTGTTGAAGGCCGGGCAACCCCATTCCTGGCCCAATTAAGTGAACTGAGCAGAGCAAATGCCCCCAGTTGGACGGCACTCAGTCACAACAGCAGCGGCCACTGTTCACAGGGTGCTGGCTTTGTGCCGGGAACAGTTCCAAGCGTCTTCTTTCTGTCCGAAGAATGTGCACTGCAACGCTGTGGGGCCATTTGCAACGTCCACCAGAGTTCTGAGGCAGCCAAGTCTAGGCTGTCTGTGGGCCTCGCTGCATGGCAGTCCACGTCCCCTGCAGACAAGACTTCATTGCAGGGACCGCGGGTTCCAGGGCTGCCTTGAGGCACATGCTCCCTTCACCACCTCTTCCTGGCCCCTGACACCAACCCTCACCACCACTGCTGCCAACACTTTATTTTCCCATGGCTCCTTTCTTTCTGCCCTTCCCTGCTCCCTGCGTCCAGCTTAGAGGATGCCCACATCAACATCAACGCTCACGTAATCACCACCCCTTCCATGGGGCTTGATGCCTAGGAGTCTCAATATCAGAAAGTCAGATTCCTGTGCTTGTTGGAGAATTTCTTCCCATTGTGGAAGTGAAGGAGATAAAATTCTAGGTGCCTGCAATAACCTCATTTCCACAGCTAAGCAACTTCAGTAGTGGCACAAAACAGTTTTTTTTTTTTAACTTTTTTTATACAAGCTAAAAACAGTTTAATTTTTACATCCACGTTCTCATCAGCTCCCACCTGGTGAGCAGGCAAATAGTAATTTTCAAAGAATCAAATTGTTCCATAATTTTAACACTTGGCATTATCACTATTAAGCAAGAATTATCCCAAAAATACACGATGATCTTGTTCTCACATTCAAAAATTGGTTGTCACACAGTGAAATAGCTCTTAATGCAAGGGAATGTTTCTTTTCAGGTTTCTGTTCTGGAAAAAAAAAAATCTGGCAAAGAGATAAACATTAATTATGTAACTATCCAAAATGCCTCCAAGAAAAATAATGTCATCCAATTAGTTCTTTAGAGTGTTACAAATGCAGCTGAGTTTTAACAGTAATTTGTCCATAATTATCAAAAGAATCTTCAGAAATCTTGATACTGAATGGATAACCATAAATGGATATAAAACGCAAAGGCAAAGCGGAAGAGTTAACATTTGGGGTAGATTTTGGCCCCTATTTTTAACATACGCATAGTTATTTACCTAGCTGAACTATATCCCTCTCCTCCTTCCTAGGCTCTTCAAGCCTGATTTTCAAGCATAGACTGGTTTTTGGTAGGTGAAGGCAGCTTTAAAAGATGTCAGGATCAGGCCGGGCACGGTGGCTCAAGCCTGTAATCCCAGCATTTTAGGAGGCCAAGGTGGGCCGATCACTTGAGGTAAGGAGTTCAAGACCAGCCTGGCCAATATGGCAAAACCCTGCCTATATTAAAAATTTTTGTAATTAGCCAAGCGTGGTGGCACACACCTATAATCCCAGCTACTCGGGAAGCTGAGGCAGGGAGAACTGCTTGAACCCAGGAGGCGGAGGTTGCAGTGAGCCAAGATCACACCACTGTACTCCAGCCTGGGCGACAAAGTGAGACTCTCTCAAACAAGCACTTAGCCCTCAGAAGAAGCTTGAGCATCCCCTGCCCCAACCAACCCAAGGAATCACATGGCAATGGTTATCATCTGATTTTGACACAATAAAGTTCTATTCTCCTCTCTAAACACAATGGTAAACACTTGCCATCAGCCCACAGAAACTCCCAGGACCCAGTAACACCGGACGAGCAAGATTAATGGGCCACGTATGCAGGGTTCAGCCGCAGAAAGTGATGGCACCAAGAATGTGTGTGTGCCCAAACCAGATTCCTTGCTTTCAGGGTGGAGGGTCTCCCCGGGAAGATCATCCAGCGGGATGGTTTCCACTTCCACCATGAGGAGGGAAACGGGGGTTTCCAGAGGACACTGACAGGGCTTGGGACTACTGCCCCTTTGTCCTCTGTTCTGTTACGGGATGAGGGTGGGCTGAAGGCCGGTTCTCCCTACATCTTCTGGGCAGGAGAGATGGAGCTGACAAGTGGACGACGGCTTTTCCAAAACATTCCCATGTTCATAACCTGTTATCGACCAGCTTTCCCTGGAGATCAGTGAAGCAGCATCATTGATTCTCTTCCATTACGGACAACCCGGTGGTACGGGAGGCCGGAGACGGCATCCGCGCTGGGTCAGCCTCTGCGCGGCTCTGAGTCAGTCACTTGTGCCTGGGCCTCAGCATGCTCATCTGTCAAATGGGCGGCCCCACAGACCAGTGACTTTCAAGCAGAGGTCCAAGGAGGTTGCCCAAGGACATGGAGGGGGAAGGGGGAAGAAGAAGAAAACTGTCCAGGGAATGGGGGGGGGGAAGGGGAGGGCTGTCCAGGGAAAGGGAGGGGGAGGAAGAGGAGTGTGGAGGGAGGAGCAGATGGGGGGTTCTCTGAGGAGGAGGACCAAGTTTCTGAGGTGTCTTGGAGTCAGAGGTGGCAGTGGCTTGGGCTCTAGGCCCTCTGTTGCATAGTTTTAGGCTTTAGCTATATTTGTGAACCCTTTAAAAGATTTAATTTGAAGAAAACCGGAGTTGGGGATACCTTGCTTCTAAAACACAATTTCTCAAGCCTAAGACTAAGTGCTAGGCATTGCTCATTCTGTTACCGTCATTTCCTATTTAAAATCAGCCGCACACCGCCAATTCTCCCTTCAGTGTAAACACCACCTTTTCTGAGGATCTCAAACAGTAGAGCGAGCAGCCCGTGATCCCGGCTGTGTGCACGAGGAGCGAAGAGCAGAAGTGCGGTGAGGGCTGTGGACGACACGAGAGGCCGAGGCCCAGCACCTCCCTGCACCGCTGTGCTTTGCCAGGCCTAAAGGACACCATCACCTCTGGGGTGAACAAGCAGCACAAGCTATCAACACTTATTCCAAAGGAACAGGAAGAAAATTCAAACGAAGTTAACACAGTTATCCCAAACACAACCCTGCAACAGCCCAGAAACAGGAGGGCCAGTGAGCCTGAGACGGGCGGTTCCCACAGTGGGACAGCGACATTGGCATTAGGGCTTTTTGGCAAAAATAGACAAAAAAGATAACATGGGCCACCCATTATTTCCTGCCAGTGGAAAGACACCCACAGGCCCCCAGATGCCAACGGCCCCCTGGAAACGAACCCACGCCGTGCCTCGGGTCTTCACACGAGCAGGCACGTGGTGTCCTCAGCACCCCCGATGGGAACACACACACCACACTTGGCTCCCACACCTGAGGGTCCAGGGGAATGGCAGGAAGTCCCCGCAGGGCAGGGCATCCTGTGAGGTCAGTGCGGGGCTACGCACCTCAGAGGGGCCCCCGGGCAGGTGCTGTCTCCCCAAAGGATGAGCCAGTCCTGACCACACCCAGATCGCGGTGGCCTCCAAGCCGAGTGCCAACATCTCACGTCCAAAGGGATGCACAGGTGCCTGCTGCACGTGGAGCCCAAGCCCCTCGCAGAGCTCAGGACGAACCCAGTGTCCAGGTCCGGGGCCGTCACCAGCCAGGAGAGGCGTCTGGGGCACTTCCCAGCAATGGCCGTGGGAAGTAACAACTCAGGCCCATCAGGGGTTTCCTCATTATGCAGGTTTTAGAAGTGAACACAGAGGTTCAGGTCTAGTGGCACAAACATCGACGGATCCCATGGAAATGCGGGCGTGGCCCCTACATCCCACCAGCCTGCATGGCTCCTCCTTTCTACTCCCATCACACACGTCCCCACCCAGCCAAGCCCCTTCTCCTTTTCCCCACTGGATTCATCAAATCAAATCTCACTGTCCTTGGCAAATGTACCATTAGTTTGTTTACTTCCCAGAACAAAAGCACATTTCCACTTAACACGACACCCCAGCTATGATAGAAGAGCCTTAATTCAGACATGACATGGAGGAACAGAGGGAGGAATGGTCGAGGGCTGTCCTGGAATCAGCAGCTCTTTTCTGGGGAAAGCCTCCATCCCACCCGAGCCTGACACTCGTGCCACACTGTCCCCACGGTATCTGAAAGCTCCATGAAGACAGGGTCACTCTGACCCCTTCACACCCACAACGCCAAAGAGGAGCAGGAGTTCAGGAGAAGTCTCCTGCTAGTGGTGAAGACAGGAATAACTCCTTGTGGTGTCCAGAATGTCAGAAGAAAACAAGGCACCATGTAGATGCCTTGCAGGTGAATTTTGGAATGATTCTACCGAATGCCAGTCATCCTTTTTCAGAACAAAACCAATACCGGAAATGTGTCTCCAGCAGAGAGATGGTCCTTTAGACGGCTTACAAACACACCTACGTTACGCTGAATTTATCTCAAGCCACCCTCTCTGCGCTAATGTAAAAAGTCTCCTTTATTAACCAGTAGCCTTTCTCATCTGGTGCTTTTTAACAAGCAAAAGGGTCCTGTAATACTCAGGCGTTGTCTAAAATGTCAAATGGAAGCCTAGAATCCTCTTCTGTGCAGCTTCACTGCAAAGTATTTTGACATGAGCCAAATCGTGCTATTTCTACACCTTCATAGGAAACTCAATGCTTCATCAAGGAGACACAGCATGATTTCTGCTAGGCACAGAAACTGGTGGGGTGGGAATGGGGCTGAGGGAACATTAAATAGAAAGCCCCAATAATCACCTGCATGAGAGCCACACTGGCCGGCAAGCCCCGGTCGGCTTGGTCTCTACAGTCACAGGCGTGAGGCCTGGAGGGCAGACACCTGGCACTGCTGCCCACCCCAAGGTCGTGGCCTCTGCCCCTTCTCTGCTGCCCATCAGTTCCAAGCTTCTGGCAATACCATCTGCTGCCCCCACTGCCTGATCGACTCTTTGTGAAAAGCAAATGTTGCCAGGATAGCTTATGAGTGCATCTGCCAGGAAAGCAGCTCCGATTGACGTTGAAACCCCGTTCTCGCACCCCTGGCAGCTCCCCTGCCCGCGATGTGTACATGCTTGCAGCTCTGACCTCGCTCAGTGTCCACACAGGTTCTGTCCCCTGGAGAGCCGAATGCAGACTCAATGTTGAGTCAGAAATACACAAAGAGGGTGACGGTTACGAACTGCCCGCCTGTCCCTCAAAACACAGGTTGAAATCCTCACCCTCAATGTGATGCTGTCAGGAGGTCTTTGGGAGGTGATGATGTCCCGAGGCTGGAGCCCCGTGAATGGGGTTTGTGCCTCAGAAAGGAGCCCAGCAAATCCGTTGCCCTCCCACTGTGTCAGGGCCAGAGAGAAGGCGTGCGCGAACCAAGGGGCCCACACCAGAATCCCCCCATGCAGCACCCTGATCCCGCCTTCCAGCCTCTAGAACTGGGAGAAACAAATTCCTGTTGTTCATAAGCCACTCAGTCAATGGGGTTTCGTTACAGCAGCCTGAGCTGCCTGAGATGACAATGCTCACCATCCTACAGAGACGGCTACTCCCCTCTCCCAGAAAGAGGGCTTAATTAAAATCCCTGTCTCTCCTCGCCGCCACCACAGATCTCATTCCCCCACCCCGTAAGCCAGCAGTTGCTAGGATTAAAGGAAAAGGAGGATCGTTTTAGACCAGCCCCTCCATGCCGGTCTGAAGCCTTTGACTTTGCCCACTTCCACGGTGGCCGTGTCACCGGATTCCCCATGCCAGCTCTGCGTCTGCACTGGGTCCCAGGCTCTGGACAGACTTCTCCAGCTGTCCATCCAGCACACCCATTTCCCCTTCTCCTTTGCAGATTGTCCTTCAATATCCAACCACCCTCTCTGCAACCCAAGGCCTTCCGATCCAGCCATTCAGGGTGAGCTCAGCCGTGCACTGGAGTCCTTGGCTCAGATAACCCAGGCCCAAGCCATTGGCACCAACGATCTACTGGCTGTGGGGTCTGCACAGCCACTAGCTGCCCCAGCCACACCAGGGCCTGGGAGGGGAGGCAGAGGAAGCTGTGAAGCTGCCAACAGCTGTGCGGGGACAGGGGTCCCTGAGATGAGGAGGATGCCATGGAAGGAAATTCAGAGAAAGAGCCCCAGGGCTGGACGGGTCATGCCCAAAGCCTGCACTGCTGAGTTTTCCAGGTTTCTGAACTCAATCGCTGACCCACACAGCACATGTTTCCTGAGTGCTGACCCTGCGTGGCATTGGATATGGCAATAAAGCAGGCCACCCACCTCCCCCCCCCCAACATACACGGGGCCTCCGTCCTGGCGGGAAGGCAGGCCTGGGCGCCCAGCTGGCACCACGAGCCTGGGAAGGGGGTCGTTTCAGACGGACAGTGGGTGCAGCCTTGCCAAAGCCCAGCAGTCATCTGCACTGCCACAGCCAGGCTGAATTCAGATCAACCGCACAGAAACCTGACCCTCTCAAAGGCACGCCTGAGCTCATTAGGGACAGACACAGTCTCCTGCTTATCTCCAACACTTTCTGGGCATGTCTAGTTACAAACAGACGACGCAGTCTTGGAAGCACAGATCCCAGGCCTCCCCCCTGCTCCTCTCCTTGGTGCCGTTGACGGGAAGAGGCAGGTATGGCCGCGAGGCCGCACACCCACAGCCACACTGCCGCTGAGACACGGGCCTTTGACGGTTACTTCTGCCAAAGAACTCTGCTCCATCTTGGAGCACACCATGGCGGGCAGGAAGCTCCACCCGGAGAAACAGTGATGCTTCTCCCCAGGGCCAATGGAGGGCACCCACTGCCCTGAATTCAGCAGCTTACTTACATTCTGGAAAACATCTGAATTATGGGGAACACTAAAATGAAAAGGTCACGGAAGAAAGCTTAGAAGACCGTGTGAAGTCTCAGCAAGTCCAAACGTTTCTGAACCAAGACTGCTGGGGTCGACAACCTTACAGGGAAAGTTTCCACACGGGCCTTCAACAAGCAATGCTCAGCAGAGTGCCACGCTCTGGGCAGAACCTCAGACACCACAAAGTCACATCAGAGCCAACAGCAACTGAAATACAGCGCTCTCCTAAGATGTGTGCGTTACCTGCAGAAAGTTACTAGACGCTAAGATGGGGGAAGAAAAGGATAAGGTTAGAAACAAATTTAAAGTAATTTCTGCATACAAAAAAATTCTATATCCACTGGCTTTCTTTCTGGGCGTAACTACTTTTACATGAGATGCACATCCCAGTTGGAAGGAGTCTGGGTTTTCCGTGGGTAGAGACGAGGGCTCTCCAGGAAATGTGAACCCTTTCTCACTCGCTGAGCCCTGAGGCCATCCTGACCTGCCTGAGCATTTCCCTGCTCTGCCTCCAGCCAGCTCCTTCCGGCACTCACCTGGCTGCTCCCCAAGCCTGCACTGGCCCAGGATCTCCTCTTCTGCTGCTGCCAATCTTCTGCTGCTAAACTTTCGCTTTAGGGCAAATAAGTTGGAAACTAAAAAGTTATAAGACTCCCTTGTTTTTTAAAAATTTGTCTTTTCAGAAAACAAAGAACACTAATTCTACTTTCATGATTTAATATGTTGCCCCCATCTGCATGTTCATGGATATGTGTTTTTATATATATTTTAATCAATACTTATAAAAGCATGCGCTGTTGGCTATAGTCAGTTTAATTACATTTGATGTAAGGAGTTTGAAATTCAGTGAATTCAGGCACTCAAAATTTAAGCCCTTTGACATCTATTAATCAAATGGAAATATGACAAAAATCAAGAGAAGTGTTCAATAAAAATCCTGGACTTTTAGATATTTTCACAAATGTAATGTATATATTAGTACACAAACTTGAGCATTTTCACAAATCTTTGAACTCAAATTCCATTCTTAACTTTTACAGGTAAATGAATATCCATATGTGATTTTAAGCAGCTCAAGCATCAGCTCTTAAGAACAACCAGAAATGCTGTGGGCAAATTCCACTGAACAGCAAATAACGGAACTGCACCCAACAACCCAGGTACCTCCCCTGAGGCATCTGGAACATGAGGATTAGGAGCAGCCTTTGCTTTCTGAGGTGCCTGAGAGTGGGGATTCCCGACTCCCCAAGTCTAAGAAGGCCTCAGCGATAAGGAAAACTGGTTAAAAAAAAAACTCTGCTGGCTCCCTGCCACGGGCTCCTCGATCTCACTTCCTCTCTGGCCCTCAAAGCCTGACTCTTGGTCCCAGCCCTGCTGCTCACTGGGGTGAGACCATGGGCGTCACTGTACCTGTAAGGGGAGAAGCTGGTCAGGATACAGGATCCTGGCAATCCTGGCAGTGCTCAAGCTGATACTGTAATTAATTTTGTAGTGAGTTACTTAATGCAAAATTTAACTTCTGAATAATTTAGATACGTGTATCCTAACAGGAAAATCCTGAACGTAGAACACAGGCCACACCCTCACACAGATGTTATCTGGCTAGCACTCTTTTTTGTTTGCCTTTTCAGTAGATATTTTTAAAAGCAGTTTACAGTTCATAGCAAAATCAGGAGGAAAGTACGGAGTCCTCACATATCTTCTTCCCCAGCACAGGCAGAGCCTCCTTCGTTCTCCTGCCCCCACCAGGCCAGCACGTCTTTACGACTGACAGATCCGCATCAACACAGCACCACCACCCAGAGTCCACAGCACACAAGAGGGCTCAGAGCCTGCTACTGCTCATTCTGTGGGTTTCACAGACGTGGAACGGCATGGATTCCCCCATGAAAACCCTACCCGGAGTTGCTTCTCCACCCTACACTCCCTCCCATTCATCCCTCCCTTCCCCAGCCCCTGGCAGCCACTGACCGTTTTACTGTCTCCACAGCTTTGCCTTTTCTAGACCGTCCTGTGGTTGGACTCAGACAGCAGGCAGCCTTTCCAGATTGGAGACTCACTTGGCAACATGCATTTAAAAGATCCGTGTCTTTTCATGGCTTAGTGGTCCAGTTCTTTTTAGCGCTGACTAATATCCCAGTTTCTGACATACCACAGTTTATCCATTCACCTACTGAAGCGCATCTTTGTTGCTTTCTAGTTTTGGCAATTATAAATAAAGCTGCTGTCAACATCTGTGTGACATTTCCGCATGGAAGTAAACTTTCAGCTCCTCTGAGTAAACGTCCAGGACTGTGATTGTTCCTGTGGTCGGAGTGCTTAGTTCCACGGAAAACCACCACGCTACCTCCCACAGCAGCTGCCCCACTTCCCCCAGCGATGAGTGAGGGTCCTGATGCCCACACATCCGCCAGCACGCGGTGGTGTGGGAGTTCCAGTATTGACCAGGCTGCTGGGTGCACAGTGACGCCTCGCCCTACGACATAAGATGCGGGCCATCTTTCCACGTGTAGGTTTGTCATCTGTGCATCTTCTTTGTTGGGGTATCTGTCCAGGTCTTTGGTCCATTTTTAATCAGGTTGTTCATTTTTTTGTTTAGTTTTGAGAGTGTCCTGCACGGTTTGGATAACAGCCTTTATCAGATGAGTCTTTTACAGATACATTCTCCCCATCTGTTCCCTGCCCTCTCCTGCTCCTGAGACAGTGTTTTATTAAAAAAAAAAACCACTTTAGACAGAAGATGGACCTCCAAGCCCATCACGGTTCTCATTTTGGCCATGGACACCACCCTCCCAGCCCTGGTTCCCACCTTTCCACGATCTGCTGGTCCTGTGGGGGTTGCTCCATACGAAGTCCCTAACATGTCTCCAATGATGGCAACATAAAAGCAGGCAGTTTGCAGGTAGGAAGGAGCTGATGGAGGCCGGAACAGCATGAGAAGGCCAGCAGCTTCATCCCTCGGGGACACGCAGGCCTCTCAGATGTCCCTCCAGGTCACTTCCCAAATGAAGTACCTGCCTTGGCCATGGGCAGGAAGCAGGACCTGGCCTAGATCTCAGCATATTTGACCTGGCACGGCATTTACAGGTGAGCCTCCGTAACCGGAAACTCTACTCTGGGGAGAACCCATTTTCGTTCTCAAGGCTTTTAATTAAGAAATCAAAGAGCAATGCCTGGAGTGAGGATGCAGGGACTCTGCGTGACCCACACACTCGTTTCCACCTGGCGCAAAGGACCCTGGAGTGAGGGTGCAGTGCCTGCTCTGAGTCACCAGCACACTCATCGTTTCTACATAAAGAACCTTGTGAGTCTGTCCCAGGACTTTTTAGCCTAGACTTAAAAACTCACAGCCCAGGACACCCTAACCATTTTAAGAACCTGAGGGGTGGGCCAAGGGGATCTCACAGACTTTGGTGCCGGCTGTGGGGTCAGGACAGGGCGGCTGGGGCTTCCCGCAAGCACTTCCGGGAGGCCGTGCAGTGGCCCGAGACTGGTTCCAGCTCCTGTCCTCGGTTCTCATGCTCAGCAGTGACAGGAGCCCTCCCTTCCAGAGCAGTTCCTGGCTCCAGGCCCTAACGTCCATGTCCAGGCCCCTGGTGGGGCAGCTTCTACCCCAGGGAGGCTGGGACTGGAGACAGCCTGGAGCTCTAGGCAATCCTGGTAACCACCTGCTTTCCGAAGTGACTGCAGACAAACTCCTGCTTCCAAAACCTGGCACAGGCTGTGTGAGGCCTGGAACGCAGGAGGTGCACTTCACAGAGTCCCTGCTCAGATGCAAAAGCAAGGCTAAGTGCAGGAAAATTTAATTACCCTCATGGTCATCAAATCATAGTCACTTAGACCTATGTGTGGCTAGAAGTATACACATTATAGAAGTGTATATAAATGTAAATATATACATGCTTATTTTCCTTTTATGTACCTTACATACATATGTATACGTGCATATGTATAAAACATTGATGATAAACCATAGTTAAGATTTGAAACCTCAGTCACAAAGATCTCACAAGCAAATTACTATTCTTAAATTCTAAATAAGGACGTAACATTTTACATTCTTGCGAACAAAACGTTCTCTATTGGCATTTTATTTTAAAAACCAAGAATGTACTGCATTCTCTCAATTTCTATTTTATTTATTTATTTATTTATTTATTTATTTATTTTTTTTTTGAGATGGAGTCTCGCTCTGTCGCCCAGGCTGGAGTGCAGTGGCCGGATCTCAGCTCACTGCAAGCTCCGCCTCCCGGGTTCACGCCATTCTCCGGCCTCAGCCTCCCGAGTAGCTGGGGCTACAGGCGCCCGCCACCTCGCCCGGCTAGTTTTTTTGTATTTCTTAATAGAGACGGGGTTTCACCGTGTTAGCCAGGATGGTCTCGATCTCCTGACCTCGTGATCCGCCCATCTCGGCCTCCCAAAGTGCTGGGATTACAGGCTTGAGCCACCGCGCCCGGCCTTCAATTTCTATTTTAAATAATCACTTTCGCTGAGAGATTCTATAACTTCCTACACACATTGATTTCCAATCATAGCTCATTAGTTCAAGAAAAACTGCTCTATGGGACTTTTGCTATTTTAAAGCGTAATGATGTCTCTCTCTCTATACCCAAGAATAGAAAGATGCCCGTGCAGACGTTTCCAAAGCAATTCAGATGAGATGGTCTAGACACACAGTTTAAGACAATCACATTTTCAAAAAAAAAAAAAAAAGAAATCACATTTTCAATGGCAGAAGACCAAGACGAAATCCAAGATGTTCTGAAGGCATCACCTTTTATTTAATGTATTTGTAATTTGAGTGGAACATGACGTCCTAAAAGATAACCAAATAGTGCATCACAGCCCTTAAAACCCACAGTATAAAATCTCTTTTGTTTTAAATACACTTAATTTTGTCACATTTTCTTTTTGTAATTTCAAAATTTCTAAAGGTCCTGAAGCCTTAAATCAGGATAGAATTGGACTTTGGCAATTCCCAAAGTCACAAGCAGGTTGTATGTCCACAGCTATTTGGAATGTGGTTTCTGATGGAAGCTTCTATGAACGCACATGGAATCCCTCTGGACTACAAAGGCTGACTCAGCGTGTCTCAGAATGAAAATATATGCATTTGTGATGGACACCAGAACAGATACTAATTACTAAAACAACAGGAAAGTCTACAGCACTTCTCATACAGAACGAAGGCAAAGTGTTTGAGGAAAAGTCTTTCCAAGTGAAAATATCAGAGCTGATTGGAACAAAGAAGATTCTGAAGAAGATCCTGGCTTCTTTACGAGACTTCAGAATTTCCCTCCTCTGCAAGTGAAAATGAACCTCCTGCTTGTCCACTGAGGACAGGGAGAGAACAGGGTAGGATACAGACCTTCAAACACTTCATAGGGGGAGAAAGGAAGACGGGCCAGCCCCGTACACCCATCGGCACACCCACACCAGCTGTGCAGATGACTCAGCTAACTCTGCGATGGCCGTGCATGTCAATGAGACAGCCGGGCATGGGTGACCTGCCAAGAGACAAGATAGCCAAGTTTGGGCGGAATCCCTGGAGGGTGGTCACTCCAGGGCCTCTCAGGTCTGTGCCCAGGAATCTGCATTTCCAAGTAGCCCAGATGAGTTACTGCCCAGATGCCCTCACCAGTCATGGCTCACACAGGCAGCAGAACCCCATATGCCTCCTCCTCCTGTGACGTCTGGCATGGATTTTCCTTAATTGCCGACACCGTGTTCCTCTACATCTACTCTCACCATTGGTCCCGAGTTTACTGAACTTACCAACAGAACAAGAGAAGGGAACTACAAGGGAAAGCATCCACCTGAAATAGGAATGACCAGGGCTCACGTCAGCGGACACAGAAACGCAGCACATATTTGTGCACGGCTCACCACTCACAAAGCCCACAGCAGCGCAGTTTCCACTCAGAACGTCCGGGTGGCTGTAGGCAGGGAGAAGATGCTGCACAGCTGTTTCTATGCTAAATACTTGAAGGTGTGAATTTTATTACATATAGAAAAATGTATGTTTCGCATACAAACGTGTGCATTTATGTTCAATACAGGAAAACACGTAATCCAGGTATTTCAGTTCATACCACTGTGGAGACTTTTCAGTTTCTTTTCATACAACTGCCCAACTGGGGCCCAGAACCAACACCCACCAGCTGTGTCACTGCATCTGTTTTACTGTCACACACAAGCCCTACCCCACAAACAAACAAACAAACAAAAAAAAAACAAAAAACCAAAAAAACAAAAAAACAAAAAACAAAAAAACGCCATGGCACTTAATAAAAAAATAATTTTACAACATTATTAGAGATGACTTGTGATCCTCTTTGAAGAGATTGCAGCACCTGAAGGATTTCAAATACAAGTATGTTCTGGGTCTCGTGATCTCAGGACCCGTCCACACTGGTGGCTTTAACGGTGCTTCGTGGAAACTTCCAGAAGGCATGTGTGTCATGTCTAAGAGCAACCTAGAGTTCACGCCTCAGCACTGTGTGCCTCTTTTTCCTCATCCCGCAAGCACCGTCTTCTCCCAGGGAGCTGGTGCTGTGCCCTGAGGATCTGTCCCACCAGTCCCTGCCAAGTCCCTGGTGCCATTGTGGAGAACCAGCCTCCGTCTGTCCAGGTGTGTTGTGCAGAAAGCAAGTCATCCAAATCTGTTTTAAAAACACACATTTGCGACGCCTATAGGCCTCAGAAGGTGGAGGCAGACAGGATAAGGGCAGCTGTCATAAGAACTGAACATCAAGCCCGTCTGTCTGGCGACTGATGGATGCTGTCTGCAGTGAGCCACTGCACATTTAGCGAGGCTGTCTGGCTCCTCACCTCCGCCAAGCCTCCACCCATCGCGTCTGGCCTGGATTCTCTGACACCTGCATGGACTTCACCTACTTCATTAACTCAGTTCACTAAGGCCCCCTGTACCGCAGCAAGGACGGCAGTGGTCGCACCTGCGGCCACTTATCCTCTCTGCATCTAGCTCCTCTCCCTGAGGCAACAGCACCTCTGAAGTCACAGCCTGGCCTCCCAACTCTCCTCCATCCCGGGCTTCTTGGCATGTTGCTCTGCTGCACACACCTCAGCAAATACTGCTGATTAGCCAGAATCACCCAGAAATCTCTTAACCTTGATTCTGGCTGCTTTTGTAATTTGTAGTATTTGTAATTCTGGTGTGATTTGAGGAACAAATTTTAAAATTAGAGAAGATGTGGTTTTTATTCTCTCCTTTCTAACTTGCAACCTTGAAAATTCTAGTAGCAGCAAGGGTTTGTTGAAAGTAACTTCCACCAAATAGAACCTATTACAAATGTACTACAGAGTGTCAAATAATCACATAGATGTAAATAGAGATGCAGACACAGATATAAAATCCAATGGTTAAACCAGATTGAGAAATGCTTGCCAGTTCGTAGAACTTCTAAAACTTGATAAATGTTGGCTTAAGGGATACAATATGTTATGAGATGAGATGCTTGGCCTAGAACCACAGGCTCTCTCCTCTTTATAGCAGAAAATCCATAAGGAAGTCAAATCTGAAAGAACCAGGTACCGCTGAACGACAATCAGCCATCCTTCCCATCCCTGGGCCAGCTGTGGTGAGTGCAGCCAGTCGTTCACCAACATCCATCATCTATCCTCCAGGACATGGCTACACTTTACTCCCAGCTCCCTGTCATTGTGTAGATTAGGTAAATCATGGCCACTCTCACCCTAAGCCAAGCCTCCCCCACCTCCCACCCCGGCAGCGTGGTAATCACCCAGTCCCAACCACAGCAAGGACAGCCGTGTCCTTGGGAACGCAAAGCAGGGGTCTGGAAGGAACCTGGATCCCTGAATACTTCATGGAGTAGTCACCAGCCTGGAACTTCCTCCCCTTGAAGGGTTGGCAAGAGAGAAAACCTCCTTGGTTCCTCAAGCTACAATACTGCAGAGTCTCTGATCACAGCATCCTTACCCACCCTCGTCAGGAGCCGTTCATGCTCATTAAGACATGAGAACAAAACTGCAGTGGCACAGTCACACACACCCAGAACGCAGACCACCTGCTGCTCACATTCATCGTATTAACACCAAAAAGCCACCGTGGTGGATATCCCGGATGTGGACACTTGGCGGCTTTTTGCTGGAGATGCACTTTGTGCATTTATCGCACGACCATCTGGGCGTCAGGAGGGGCTGCGCAGATGGCAGCTGTGCACGTCCCAGGGAGTCTCACACGCTGGACTCTCGGCCAGCTCCCACCATCAGCGCCCACAGGGTCCTCTCCTCTGGGAGCACGTGCTTGGACGCTACAGTGTCCTGTGGATCCACACAACCGCGCTGTGTGCCCCAGGAGCTTAGAAAGTACCACTGCATCAATGCATCCACAGGTGAGGCCGGGGGCAGAAGCCAACCTCAAGCAGTTACGGTCCTCCGTGGGGCTGGCGTCCAGGCAGGAAGGTGACTCAGCCGCTCTCCTCTCACTGTGCAACTCCTAGGTCCCCACATGAACAGAACCTAAGTAATAGGCAAGAAACAACAGGAACGAGAACATGACCAGCAGCTTCTGAGATGGGCAAGCTGGGCTGATCATGAGACACCTGAAGGGGACGGTGCCAGAGCCCCTCCCAGTGACCTGTGAGGACAGCGCTGCCAGCATCTCCCTAAAACCAGGCCAAGTCGAGTTAGACTCGACGCTTCCCAGGAGTGGGCAGATCCATTCAATCCCACAGTCTAAGGCCATCTCATGGTCCTCATCTCACAGGTGGGAACCAGGACACTGCACCATAGACCCAGCCCCAAGCCCCCGGTTCCTTCCTCTACACCACACACCAGTACAGTGAGCACTTAGGGACTGGGCATTCATGTAAAATACTGTTGAACTGAAACTTCTGATTTAGAAAAAGTTTAATTCCTACTCACAGAACTGAAAGTGTTCTGTCCTAGGAGGCGGCAGTTGTAATTAAGCATGAGAGAGGAAGAAGGGATCCGAGGGGTACCAAGTATTAAATATTCATCTAATTCCATTCACCACGTTGCCAAGCTCCTGTCACCTGCTTCATTTTCTGTCCTTAAAAGACACAATAGTTAGGTCTCAAAATAGGCAACCTGTTTTACCGATGCTTAGCTATAAAGGAGCGAGCTACGTATCCAAAAGAGAGATATGGGAAAACAGAAAATGTACACGAGCGATCGGGTGGGAGGGCAGCTGCAGCAGCACCGTTGTCTGCTGCATTGTGAGCCAGCCACGTGGGCTGGACAGCTCACTTAGCCACTGAAATTACATCATCATCTAAGATTTTTGTTGCAGTTACTTTGATAAATTCTCCCTCCTCCTAGGGAGAGTAAGATTTAGCTTGCTTTCTTTTATTTTTTGAGTCGGAGTCTCGCTTTGTCTCCCAGGCCGGAGTGCAGTATTACAATCATGGCTCATCGTGGCCTTGACCTTCTGGCTCAAGCAATCCTCCCGCCTCAGCCTTCCAAGTAGCTGGGACCCACAGGCGAGTTTCATGTCTTTGCTAACAAATTCCTAATTCACCACCGCGCGGTGAGCCCGTCAGGGCCATCTGCCTGGATGTCCACCTTGCTGACTGGCTGTGTGGTCTCTAAGGAGGATGCACCCCGGTTGCCCGGGCTCTGCACGCGATGCCGAGTCTCCATGTCTGCCGCCGTCTAAGGGATTGACAGCCCGGAGCATCCCGACGTGCCACCGTGAGCCAGGCTTTATTCCACAGGGCTACTCTGCTTCCCGTGACGAGATGCAGCATGTGAGCACAGATCAAAGGGTGTCAGCAATAACACATTCCCCAGATACTAAACAGAGGACCGAGGCTTTAGTTCCTTACTTATTTGTTATGGGCTTGATTCAAAAACAGCTTTCTGGGATCCTGGGGACAAACATCTCTAACTAGTGAGAATTCTGGCTTTAGTAACAGGAAAAATCACCTAATGCCCATTTTGTAACTGCTGTTCTCATCAGAACTTGAGGCCAAAGAAAGGGAAAAATAAGAGGAGGACCAAGGTCCTGACACCCCAGTTTGTACAAAGCCAACCAGCCTGCTGGAGGGGGTGAAAGGAGTAATGTTTTTAAACTGCCGAGTTTTAAAAACATGGCTGTAGGCTGGGCACAGTGGCTCACGACTGTAAGCCCAGCACTATGGGAGGATTGCTTGAGACCAGGAGTTCAAGACTAGCCTGGGCAACACAGCAAGACCCTATCTCTTTAAAAAGAAAAAAAAAAAGACTTTTATTAAAATAGTACTAAAAAGGTTAATACAATAAATTACTATGTCAACATGGCACCCCCTGCTGTCAGACGAGGTGGGTTCTCTGTGGCTACAATGAGGCCCGGAGAGAAATGTAACCGGCATCACAGGGAGGAAGGTCGACCCTGAAGCCCCATGACACTAACTCCTGTACAGTTTGTTAATCAGCCTGAAGTCTCCTCCGCCATCAGACAGAAGCCTGGTTTAGAGGAACGCTGCCCACGGGACCCGGGTGGACTTCCGACCCTGGCCGACCAGACAACCCCACCCTGGGACCCTGCTGGCAGCCCCGACTGGACAGAATGGCCTCGTGTCCTTTCCCGCCAGAAGCTGCAGACCCTGAGCCAGTCCTGGCTGTGACTGAGGCTGCGCATAAACGTCTGCGCCCCAAAGCTCACCTTTGTACATGACACGCTGAGTTCACCTCATTACAAACGTTACGCTAGCCCCAAGGCAAACATGGAAGTTACAGGTTAACTCATTATGCGTGTGCTAGACTTTCCCAATAAGAATTCAGACATTCCATGAACCGCATGAAGAAACCCCATTTTCCCTGTAAACGTTCAGACATTCCATGAACCCGATGAACACACACAGCGAACAAAAACCAGAACGTTTAACGCCGCGACCTCCCCCGCTCCTGAGGGGCGCGTGCTTACAGCTCCCCCGAGACCACATTTCCCAAAGCACAGACTTACTCTGAAAATAAAACCTCCTTTTTTCCTGTCTCTGCACATCTCGTGGTCATGTTAACAACTATTGCTACAAATATAAACGGGGTATCATCCGTGCTGGTCACCCAATTCCTACCACCAAAGCTTCAGGGCCCCCCAGTCTGATGGAAGCTTCTATTGCCCTAAAGCCAACTCTGGAGGCGAAGGCCGAGCTGGGGAAAGGCTGTGTCACTCGCAAATCCACACCACGGGGCCCTCTGCATTTGTGTGTAAGGAATTCTTGGCCTGTCCTGGGGTTTGGGGAAATCAGGATGCAAGTAGATACCGTACGCTCTGCCATGGGACCGTGAAGTCTGCGGAACCTCAGAGGAACATGGACAAATGGCTGCAGGAGTCCCACAGGCCGAGCCTCGATGGGCTCCTGTGTCAAGAACACAGACACGCCAGGAGGAGCAGCCGATGCAGGCAAAGCTTGCAACCCCAGCACGCGGCAGCGTCCGAGTGTTGGGGCCTCTGGACAAGCTCTACCACAACTGCCATATTCTGTGGCAAAATTTTAAAAATAGGTTTTAACTAGTTACAACTCTAACTTGTTTTACAGATAAACAGAACACAGGGTACCAACAGCCTCCAAAATACTTCGCCTAGAACCAAGTCTAGAATGCAGATAGCTGCTGCTCCGAGTGTGACGAGTCCCCTGTAGTGCCATAAATCCTAGATCTAGGTGACTAAGTGCTCTTGCTAAACCAGAAGGCACCCTCTGGCCCCAGGCCAGTCCATCAGCCCGGGCAGAAGCTTCTAGAGTAAGTGCCTGTGGATCTGTATTGGACGGATGTAAACCAGGCAAAGTCACAGGGGCTCATCCTGGAAGCCCATCCGTTTACCCACTCATGCCCTGGAGAGCCCTGCCCCCAGCTCCACACCCGCAGTCACGCTGAACCACAAGAACTGGCTTCTAAGGCCCTTAAGCCACTTCCACTCTCCCCTGGACAGACCCTTCTCAAACCATGAGGCCCAGAGTAGCCTTAACAGGTGGTCCCAGCAGAACTGGTCACTGCATTTTCTTACTGGCAAGTGAGTCAACAGTTACCTAAGTAGAGCAACCAAACAGGATGTTTTTCCACTTAAAAGGTCTCATTTTTGTCCATTTAGGATAGTGTGTGTGTGTGTGTGTGTGTGTGTGTGGTGGCAGGGGTTCTTGTTCTGTCACTCAGGCACAGTGTACCATGAGTAGAGTGGTGCTATCACGATTCACTGCAGCCTCAACTTCCCAGGCTTGGGTGATCCTCCAGCCACAGCCTCCCGACTATCTGGGACCACAGGTGCACACCACCACTATCTACTTTTTTGTAGAGTCAGGGTCTTGCTATGTTGCCCAGGCTGGTCTCAAACTCCTGGGCTCAAAACTGAATCTACTCACCTCAGCCTCCCAAGGTGCTGGGATTACAGGTGTGAGCCACTATGCCCAGCCTAGAATTGATATTTCTTAAACTCTTACTGAGTTTGACACATGAATTCCACTTACATAGATATCCGCACACTCTCACAGCTCAAGGATTTTTCTGAATCTCGATTCTGTCCATTCAAGGTCAATATCTAAAGAAAGGGCCAGAACTGACCCTCCCTCAATGAAGCCTAAGGGCAAATGCAGCAGCATCCTCAGGGTATGAGGAGACAAAGAAAGAAGGGTGGAAAATACACATTGAAATTCCGGTGTTAGAATCATAATCACCAACACTTTAAGAGACAATCTGCTTTCCAAAACATGTAGCTGCTGGATTCACTTCAAAGTCACCAGATTCCACAGGCAGGCGCTCAGAGAGGCACAGCTTTCTAAGGCTGCCCACCCTGGGACAGCGTAACAGCCTCGGGGCAAATAAACAAAGGCTTGTTTCTCTCAAGGACAAAGGTTCTCAAGTCCTTCCAAATAGTTTCTTCTTCTAAATCAATTAGACGGCCTCGTACAACACTGTTTAGAGTGCCAGTGTGCTCAGAAGTGTGAAGTGAAAGTACATCTCAGGACCCCAAAATCACTAAGCTAAAGGGAAGACAAGGTGGGGAACGTCTTAGGGCAAACTTGCCTCCCAGGCTCCTAACAGAGACTGGAAGAAAAAAGAAAAAAAAAAAAAAAAAGGCATGTACCTCCCTCACAACCGTTGGTCCACAAGGAAATTCCTCAGGGACAGAGGGCAGAACTCAAAGTCACCATCTGCACACGGAGATAAATGCGGGTCTTACTGCTTTCTCCGGAAAGGCTCACCGGAAACGCATCTGTCTCTGATCTACCTGTGACCTGGAAACCTGGACCAAACCAATGTACATCTCACATATATTGATGTCTCACATCTCCCTAAAATGTGTAAGACCAAGTTGTGCCCCAAACACCTTGGGCATATGTCCAGGACCTGAGACTATCACGGTGCATCCTCAACCCCTCCTGAGGCTGTGTCCCGGCTGTATCCTCAACCCCTCCTGAGACTGTCACAGTGCGTCCTCAACCCCTCCTGAGGCTGTTTTTAACCTTGGGAAAATGAACTCACTGAATGGGACAAGAATTACCTCAGATGCTTCTGGTTTACAGGAAGCATTCTCTCCTGCATGTATAATGCAATCATGTGGAATTACAAAATGCCACTTTAGTAAAGGCTGAAGGAATTAGGGTTTGATGTGCTTTAAAAAAAAAAAAAAAAAAAAAAAAAGGAACTTTCTATTTATCAATGGACCATGAAAGCCCACACCCCCCTCTGCAGTGATGATGTCAACTGGAATGAGGGGCCCCCTCCTGTGGAAGCAGCAAAGGCTACCCTCTGACCCCACTTCCCAGAGTCCAGGCTTCCTGCTGCTCAGGGAACAGCAACCCCAGCTTCACAGGGCTCAGGCCGCCAAACCCAACTCCCATCCATGCTGGAGAATCACCCCAGGGACCAGCGAAATGGCAGGCGCAACTCTCACCTCATCCTCTTAAAGGGGAAAAGGCATCTTCCCGCTCTTCTTCCTGCTGGTGGGAACAGGGGCAGGAGTTGCAGGGTCAGGAGTCGGGCAGCAGCCTGGGTCCCTGCTAGTCACAGATGGCAAATGCCAACCAGCCCCGACCTTCACTTTGCAGAGAAGAAATCCTTCTCTTTTGTCAGGTCCCTGTTAGAAGTTTGCACCCATTCCTTTAAAAAAAAAAAAAAAAAACTTAGATACAACATGGGTGTTTTGCTGACAATATTTCAATTATCTGGGGGCCTTGGGTCGAGTGACGCCAAAACAGAAAACTGAACCCTGTTGCTCAGGAAACCACCCTCCAGCCCCATCTACCCTCCCAGGCTGTCACCTTATGGTGTTTGTCTGCTAGATGATTATTTTTAACAATAACTGCTCTTAAGAGCTAGGTGTACAGAACAGACAAGAAGTCAGCTCAGGTTGAGGGGAAGCACGAACAGACCCCTCTCCCTGCAGGACGGTGGAGGAGGAACCTTCAGCACCTGGGTTTGCAGGATGCTGGATCTCTGAGAGCATCTCTCACAGCTCAAGTACGGCCAGACCTTCCTCTGTCACAGCCTGTTCAGGAGAAGGCAGCACCCGCCCTAGAGACCGACAAGCCCTGTGTGGGGTTCAGCTGGAGCTGAACTTTCCTCCCTTGGTGAGAGTCAGGGCCAGCGGTGAGGAGGAGAGAAGCAGCAGGCATGAGGGGCACTGTGGCAACTCCATGCCACGCTAACTCTCGTCTGATGTGCTCCGGCCAAAACCAGGCTTCTCGGAGGGCATTTCCCTTCACACATCCGGAAATCATCAACGTCTAGTCTCCTCACAGGACAGATCCTTCCCCAGGAGGCAGACACTTGGCTGTAACACGTGGTAATGAGGGGCGCGCCTTCGTGCCCATTCTGTAGTGTTTCCTGTTACCTATTTTACCCTAAGCTAAAAATGGTTTCCATTTAGACTCCGTAGTGACACAGCAGAACACACTAGATTCAGTGTGATCCCACACCCGTCACTGCTGACCTCAAGTTCTTTATTTGTTCATTTTGCTTCTAGAGTTTGTACTCTATCCCAGGGTTCCAGGCCTGTGGATTCAACCAACCATAGTTTAAGAATACTTTTTTAAGGTGTTTGTACTAAGCATTCAGACTTTATTATTCATTAAACAATATCGTTTAACAACTACTCGCATGGCATATCCATGGTATAGGTGTTATGAGCAACCCTGACATGACAAAGTCTGCAGGAGGATGTGTGTATGTCATATGCAAACACGATGCCGTTTTATACCAGGGACCTGAGCACCCACAGACCTTGGTATCCATAGGCAGTCCTGCAACCCAACCCCGTGGGCACTGTGGAATGGCTATAATAGAAAATACAGAGGTTTTAAACAGTTATGTACTAAATCTAATCTTTTGTTGAGAAATTACTGTGTATCATGTGTATTATTTGGAAGTCCTTCCTGGCCCAGAGACCTGACATGTTCTTATCATCTTTTCGTCCACTGATCTAACTAGTCATTCCAGTAAGTTTATTGAACACAAATCAATTTTACAATTACATTCTTACAGGAATCACACTCATAATGTAAGCTGCTTTGGTTTTTAAAGTGAAATAACCAATAGTTTTGAAAACTAGCTATATCATAGAATAACAGGATAAAGCAGCCCCACGACATGCAAAAACATGGGGTTTCAAAGCCAACCACTATCAAACACATTACAAACCCCTAAATATGGAAATGTTTTACACCACGACAGATATTCCAGAAAAAAACAAGATGTTCAAAAAAGCCTTATGCAGAAAACCACTTTCCCCCTTCATTTTTCACACAGTTTCCAGAAGCTTGTGTTTGGCAATAACCATGAACTAGAAGTAGCGTCCGCTGCAACTACTGCTACTGAAACACAGAATATTAAAGCAAAAAAAAAAAAAAAAAAAAAAAAAAAGACACAGCATATTTCCTATTGATGAGAATAGGTAGAGTGTTATAAGAATGAGTGTGTTCTAAAGTCAACAACATTCAAATTCTAGGTCTCCCGCAGACACTAGACGGTAACCGCCAAAGCTTATGCACTTGGCAACTTTCAAGGAGACCAAGTTCAGAGCCGTCACAAGGCAGCACCATCCTCAAGTGATTATCTCAGGCGGGTTTGAGGGCAAGTGCCCCCATCACTTGCCCTCAAGTGCTGCCCAGCCCTGCACTTCCTGAGATCACAGACCTTACCTTCGCCATCCCACGTCTTCAATAGTTTCTTTACACTGGGAACCAGTGAGCAAAACCTAAAACACTTCCTCAAATCTCAAGATAGTCTTGAGAGCTCTTCTCCTTGCCCCTTCTCTTACTGAGAAAGCCTATTTTCCAAGCAATCTGTAGTGCTTACCAGAGCTGGGGCAGGAGGAGACCTAGTGTTTGGTAGACCGAGTTTCAAGCGTGGGGAGACCGGGAAGTTCTGGAGATGGATGGCGATGATCGCGGCATGATAGTGTGAACACTCTTAATGCCACCAAACCGTACACTTAAAAATGGTTCGAGTGCTATGTAATTTTACCACAATCAAAAGACTGAGAAAAGTCATCTATAATTACTGTCTCCAATATCTTGCATCCTGTAAGGTATATTTGCTTTTTGAAATCCTCAGAGCAATCATGAAAGACTAATACCCTGTCGTCTCTGAAACACAAGCAAAGTCAAGGGTTTTGATTATAGGAAAGTAGCTGGAGAGCACAGCGTCCGTTAGACACGGCAGCCGTGGTAGGACAAACACATGGTAGGAAGGTGGTGGTCATGCTACACGCAGATGGGAAAGGCGTGGGGAACCACAACACCTGAGGTTTGGAAGGCACCTGGGCAGGAGCTGAGAATGTACCAAACACGTTCGATCACGCAACATTCACGGACCCCGAGGCCAGGCACGGCCACTGACATCCACTGTGCCCAGGGTGTCCTCTGCCACAGAGATACACACCCTGCCGAGGATAGTGCACAGATTAAATGTCAAAGCACAGACATGCTCAGGTCCAGCTTCTCAGATGGAAGCAAAAACACATTTCGCAGACCCCAGCAGCATGACTCTCCACCTGACTCTACCCCCGTCCCATTTATTCTCGAACCCGTCTCTCCCGGACCCCACAGCATGACTCTCCACCTGACTGCACCCCGTCCCGTGCCATCTCCGCACCTGTGTCTCGGCCCTCCCTCACTCCCTCGTTGGGTCAGGCACCAACAGTCCACTGTGTGCCTGGTGCACTGAACCTTGTCAGGGGCCTCTGGGCCGCGTGCTAGGACACGCACCTGGAAACTCCCAGTGCACATGTTGGTCTCCTGCAGGACGCTTGGCTCTTCTATCTGCGGGAGCCGGCACCCACCCGTACAACCGACTCCACTCTCAGAAAAGTCACAGAAGGCTCCTCACCAACCCAGTAGCACCCTGAGGCCACATCCCACTCACCTGCTGGCTCCTGAGCCTCCCGCCCTATGATGGCTCACTCCTTCGGCTCCCTGCCTCGATTCCACTGGTTCTTTCCTGTCATCTAGCAGGGTTCTACCAGGACCCTCTGGCTCTCACGACACCCCAGCTCCACAGACCCACCCACTGGGTGGAGCACATACGTCCAAGCCCAACCTTGCTGATATGCTCCAGCTGGCCCTGGACTCGAACCACACTGCCGTAGCTTTCCATCAGTGTGGCATCTGCGAGTTACCTCCTGGGTAATGCCAGGTGATGGTAACATCAACCAGGAGGCACCGCTGAGAAGCAGAACGCATGGTGCGGTGACCCAAACGTCACATCCCTCAACAGACGCTCCGTGTCTTCTCTCTTGGCAGAGCTTCGCTGTAGGAAGGAGGCCGTTCCTCCAGTGCTGCTACTTCCAACACCAGGGAAAGCAAGCTTCAGAAATGAACGGCGTCAGAGGCAGGACCCACCAGCAGGGCTGCCAGCGGCCAGACGACCACAGCCCCAGCATTCCCCAGCCAGCACAGCTGACAGCCCAGGCTCTAGAAATGCACGGCTTCAACCTTAGGAGTAAAAACCCTCCCAAGCTAAATATTATTTTCAACAATGGGATTGGGGAGTGGGGAGGGAGGTTCTAACCCTGCCCCCCTTGATAGAAAAGAACTGGGATCTGATGATCTGTGCTAAGTCAGCACTTTGCTTCCACCACATGCAATCATCCTCAGCAACAGGAAAAGTCAGAAGCGTTGAGTGATGACACCGATATCAACACATGCGCTTCTGACAGCTCCAGTAACTGGCTGCAGATACAACCCAACAGCGGTGAGATCCACGGACATCACCAGTCTTCCCAAGGATCGTGTTCCTGAATCTTCCGCATTAGGAATAACCGTCCCCTTTGCCAGGGCTGAGCCATGCTTCCCTCTCGCCTGTCCTCTGCTTTCACCAGCTTCGTGCGCGTTTCCGAGCAAATGTATGTGCAGGTGCTATCACTTATTTCCACAGCAAGAATGTACACAGACACCACACAGAAATGGGCAACCCTGTTAGGAGCTGTGCAGGGACATCTAACTCACCAATGTGCCAAATTCCTATTGCCATGGAAATTAAACTAATGTTGCTATGACTGCATCTCTTACTACACCACTAAAGACCATTCCGGTAAGAGGAATGTGCCTCTGCATAGCATTCAGCTCACGTTTACGTGTCCGTTTTCCCTGAATATGCTTGTTATGTGAGATAGAAATCAGTGAGATGAGCTATAACGTATAGTATAAGATCGTTGTATCTCCTAGGCTCAAACACACCCTTTAATGAAGTTTAACTCTCTGGGGACGTGAGTTACATAGTAACATGTTTTGGATACTGTCTCTTTCACATTCTAAATATCAACACCAAAGAAGTTCTTGAGTTCCTTTTTAAATTGAAGTGCAATTTACAAAGCATAAAAACCCCAATATTAGGCCGGGCGCGGTGGCTCAAGCCTGTAATCCCAGCACTTTGGGAGGCCGAGACGGGCGGATCACAAGGTCAGGAGATCGAGACTATCCTGGCTAACATGGTGAAACCCCGTCTCTACTAAAAATACAAAAAAACTAGCCGGGCGCGGTGGCGGGCGCCTGTAGTCCCAGCTACTCGGGAGGCTGAGGCAGGAGAATGGCGTAAACCCGGGAGGCGGAGCTTGCAGTGAGCTGAGATCCGGCCACTGCACTCCAGCCTGGGCGACAGAGCGAGACTCTGTCTCAAGAAAAAAAAAAAAAAAAAAGAAACCCAATATTAAAGGATACAATTCAGTCTTTTTAGTGTATTCTCAAAGCTGCACAACAATCAACCACTAGTATGTAGTTCTGGGACTTTTTCACCACCGGCCAAAGAAACCTTGAACCCATTATGAGTCAGCACCTGCTCCTTCCTTCCTCCAGCCCCTGGCAATCGCCAGCTGTCTTCCGTTTCTCTGGATTTGCCCCTTCTGGACACCTGTTGTGAGGAGAATCATACACAGTGCGTGACCTTTGGCATGATCTTTGGTGCTGGCATCTTTCACGTCCAAGGTGAGTGGAATCTCACAGTGCACGACCTTTGGCACCGGCATCTTTCACATCCAAGGCTCGTTCGGGTTGGAGCACATGTTCTTTTGTTCCTTTTTACGGCTGAGTGATATTCCATTGTGTACATATTTTCTTCATCCATTCATCTGTTGACACCTGGGTTGTTTCTACTATTACCAATAGTGCTGCTATGAAGATTCTTGCATAAGATTTTTTTTTGTAAAAATGTTTTCAATTTTCTTGGGCATAAGCCTAGGAGTGAAATTGCTGGGTCGTATGGTGATTTTATGCTTAACTTTTCTGAGGAACTGCCGGACTTTTCCAAAGCAACTGTACCATTTTACTTCCCCTCCCACTAAAGATTTCAGTTTTCCCAAATTCACCAACATGTCACTGTCCAATACTGGGGTTTTATCCATCTTGGTGGTTGTGAAGCGGTATCTCACGGTGGTTTTGATTTCCATTTCTAAGATGATGAATTCTGTTAAACATCTCATGTGCTTTTTAAGGCATTTATTTCTTTGGAGAATGTATTCAAATCCTTTGTCCATTTTTAAATTGGATTTTTTAAATTAAGAGTTTTAAAATATATTCTTGATATCAGGCCCTTATTGGGATAATGTATCCTGTTCTGTGGGTTGTCTTTTTACTTTAATAGTATCCTCTGAAATGAACATTTTCAATTTTGATACCGTCTTTTTCCCATCCGTTGCTTGTTATGCTTTAGACGTCTCACCTAAGGAAACATTGCCTAATCCAACGTAACAATTTCACCAGGATTTGCCCCCTAAAGGTGTCATAGGCTGAACTGCCCCTCATGCCCCAGATTCCCATGTTAAAGTCACAACCCCAGAAACTCAAAATGTCACTATATTTAGATACAGGGCCTTTATCTTGGCAATTTAGGTCCCACAAGATCTTAAGAGTAGGCCCTGATCCCTCACAATCGGCTCCTTACGTTGGATCCATTTTGAGCTTTGTGTGTAGGGTGAGGAAGGGTCCAGGCCATCCTTTTCCATGTGGATACCCTAGTTGTCCCAGCACCACTGAGTTGCGAAAGGAAAAAAGTAAAGCAACCCTTACGTCCTTTCTCCATCAACAGAAGACACACTGAAGAATCGTGGACAATTTTGTTGGTTTAAGCCAGTGGTTTTCCAACTTTTGAGTCTCAGGAACCCTTTGCACTTTATTGAAGATCACAAAAAGCCTTCTCATGAGGCCAGGAGTGGTGGCTCATGCCTGTAATTCCAGCACTTTGGGAGGCAGAGGCAGGTGGATCACTTGAGGTCAGGAGTTCGAGACCGGCCTGGCCATGATGAAACCTACTAAAATACAAAAAGTAGCCGGGCATGGTGGCGGATACCTGTAGTCCCAGCTACCTAGGGAGGCTGAGGCAGGAGAATCGCTTGAACTCAAGAGGCAGAGATTGAAGTGAGCTGAGGTCACACACCACTGCACTCCAGCCTGGGTGGCAGAGCAAGACTCGGTCACAAAAAGAAATAATTTAGTTCATTTTACAATGATAAAGTCATTACATCTTAACAGTTTTAAAGAATAAACCATTTTCCAAAATAAGCAGCAGTGTGGCAATAGTTTGTGCTGCTGTGAAAACCCCTAACATCTCTGCACCTCAGACAGCAGGGTTCTCATGCCTGCATCTGCATTCAATGCACAGCAGAGCCGTGGTTGAAGTTTATGAAGAAAGTCTGACCCCATGCTGATATACAATTAGAAGTATTTTCATTGTGTTTTCAGAACATATTAGGTATTCTCTGCTGCCAAATGTAACAAGCGGCACTTCCGTACAGGCTGTCTGCAATGCGGAGTCTGTGCTCTGGTCAATGGGCTTTTCTGCCCCAATTCCTTCTAAGTCGACTGGCCCGTCCTGCACTTGGCTGGCTTTTACCAGCACACTATTTTGTAATCACATTGGTTAGAAAACACTGGTTCAGAGTTATGAGCAGCTTCCACATTTCATTATGTGTCCAAAAAAAAAAAAAAAAAAAAAAAACAACCAACCCACGTCAATATCACCATTGATCACATGAGAAAGTGGTGGACACAAGATTTTTATACTTTAATATTCACTGGAAAGCTCAAATGTCTATCACTGGGAATAATGTAAGGTGCTTTCCTTGAGATGAAAGAGTCATTTTGTTCATTTTTCAGGCCACACCTGCAAATACCTCCATCTGAAGTGGCATTGTTTGTAAGTCTTTCTTTACATAAAGAAAGCTGTTAGTGGAAGAAGTGGTTCTGCAGGTTCATAGCTCAGAGGCACCAGTGCTCTCCCTAGATAACCATAAAATCCTCAGAAGATGAACCTGTGCACCATTCCTGTTTCTCACTCAGAACATTCCAGAAGGAACCCTGAATCCCGGTGCTGCAGCGGGACTGAAGTTTGCTCTCGCCCACACAATCAACCCAGGGAGCTCCCCCAGTCGCCACCCCAAGGCCATAGCCTTGGTCCTCTGCCTGGTCTAGGAGGGCTCCTGCAGCTCCAGCCTAACAGGGAAAAGCAGGCACCCACATGTCAGAAAGCACTCCCAAGGCCCGGCGAGCACTTCTGCTTATGTGCCAGCCAAGTGCGTTTGACAAGGCTACACCCAGCTGTACAGCAGGCAGCGAGGTACCCAGCAAATACTCAGGGCTCATGTTACTGAGGAAGGAAGGTGGACAGCGAGGTACCCAGCAAGTGCTCAGGGCTCACGTTACAGGGGGGAAGTCAGGAAGATAGTGAGGTACCCAGCAGGGTTCACGTTACCAAGGAGGAAAGGAGCGTGGAGACAAGGGGGCTGGAACAGTCTGTCATAACCTTTAGCATTTACAAGGCTCGCTGAAGATTATCCGATTTGATCTTGGCAACAGCTCACAAGATAGGCAGAGGCATGACTGTTTTCACTACTTCATAAAAAGAGATCCAGAGAACTAATGATGACCACGTGCTCTTCCCACAGGCTCCCAGAAATCCTCAAATCATCTCTCTTGTATACCTGTGATAGTATCTCAGTCACGTCCCCTCTCTGCAGGGGGATTTTAATGCCGCCCTGCTGTTCCTTCGCACCCCTGCCCTCTCCTGCATTTCAGCCATGCCCACCATCCATGATGCCCACCATCCATGGGGAGTCCACACCACCCCAGCCCCGCTGCTGCTGATGGCTTGGGTCACCCTTATCTTTCATTTCCACCAGCAGGGACCTGTTCTTCCTTCAAACGCAGCTCAAACTCACTCATTGTGTGAAGCCTTTTCCAGCCACCACAACTGTCATGTGTAAAATCAGTGTGTGGAATGCTTCATTTAGGAGGTGCTTATGTTGCCTTATTGGCTGTGAGCAGGACCAAATTCTTAGCAAACCAAGTGATCCCCTCTCCCCATCTCTGCTCCAGTGCACTTAAAACAAGCATTCCTGGAAGCACCTTTTCAGTCCAATTCATGCATGAGTCTGCCCCACACCCTGCAGAAAAGCCCTGGCGGTCAGGGCTCAGGGCCCCCAGGTGGGTAAGGAGAGCTTAGTGCCCTCTCTGGAATTGTTGCCCAGAGACCCACGGCTGGAAGGGAAAAAACTTTGCATCCTGTGAAATATCCAGGCCTCAAGACCCACTCAGGAGCAGAAAACGAGGAAAGAGCCTTGAACAGACCCTCGGGAGGGCAGTCAGCAGGAGCCACGGAGGCCACCAGGAGGGAGGGAGGGAGGGAGGCAGGCAGGGAGGCCAGAGGTGATGTGGCTAGAGGTGACGTGGTGGGGGGATGACACGGCATGGTGGGGGGAGGAGACTTGGCCAGCGGCAACGTGGCCAGGGAAGGAGATACGGCTGGAAGTGACAAGAGGGGTCTCCAGGCCTCAGACTGTGCCTGATTTATGGATGACATTTTGATTAAGATGTTGTATCTAACTTTAAAGTAGCAATTTAGAACCATTGTGTACATTTCAAGCACGGTACAAATATAGCACATTTCCCAAACCAAAGAACAGTGCATTGAAGGGAAAAATAGCAGCTCACCAATAAAAAGAGTAAAGAAAAAAATTCATTTTAACATCAGAAATAAAGAGATCCTACAGCTCTTCTAGTCCAATCCCCACCCTAATGTGAATGGGGGGAAAGGGAAGTAGATTCTAGTCAGTCAGAATTAAAGGCAAAACCGATCCACTTTACTTTCTACTTGACAGAAAACAAGAAGCTCATCAAGGAATCCCTACGAACAGTAGCTTTAGGAGTCCCCAAAATGCAAAATTCACCTTCAAATTAAATCAACTGCTAAGTGTGTATAAAGTTATTGTTTTCATTATTGCCTTCCTCATTCCCAGGGGCTTTATTTAGACCTTGTTTCCCCCTAATTGCCTCCAACACACCCAGGAAATTTAAACCCCACAAGTAAACCGTGTCTCGATTAACCTACAGCGTTCTTTAAGAGCAGACAGTCCATTGCTCTAAGACGTTCTTGTCACCTAAGCACTGAGTACAGCCTGAGAATGCACAACACACACACACACACGAACTTGGACAGACAACAGATGAGATGTGGCACATGAGGAGGAAGACGAGACAAATGAGCTTCACCGACTTCACCCCGGATCCATGAAGAAGTGACACATACAGACTGCTGGGGTGCCAGTGACTCCTCAAAAACAGCCAAGGGCAGCATTTGAAGAAGCAGCACCACAGGCCAGGAGGGTCTTTGGGCTTCAGAGGGGAGGGGCGCCTCCGACCAGGTGTTGGGGGCTTCAGAGGGGAGGGGCGCCACTGACCAGGTGTTGGGGGCTTCAGAAGGGGAGGGGTTCCCCAACCAGGTGCTGGGGACTTCAGAAGGGAGGGGTGCCCCGACCAGGTGCTGGGGCTTCAGACGGGAAGGCAAATATATCCAATTCATCCTGTCACTAAAAACGACATAATCTGCCATCTCCATCACAGATGATGCAGTCAGGTTTCCATCACCGGGGTGGTTTTTTTTTTTTTTTTTTTTTTTTTTTTTTTTTTTTTACATGGAGTTTCTGCTCTGTCGCCCAGGGTGGAGTGCAGTGGCGCGATCTCAGCTCACTGCAACCTCTGCCTCCCGGGTACAAGCGATTATCCTGCCTCAGCCTCCCAAGTAGCTGGGATTACAGGTGCCTGTGTCACCATGCCCGGCTAAATTTCATATTTTCAGTACAGACAGGGTTTCACCATGTTGTCCAGGCTGGTCTTGAACTCCTGACCTCAGGTGATCCACCTGCCTCATCTTCTCAAAGTGCTGGAATTACAGGCATAAGCCACCACGGCCTGTGATTACTAGTGTAATTTCTAAGCCGCTCTCTCACACCCACTCCCCCCCCCCTTTTTTTAAAAAACCAGCTTTATGGCTATATTTTTTCCAAGAGAACCCATTACCCATTTGAAGTACAAATAAGACACCATGTTTAAAAATCAAAAATGCCAATTTACATAGAAATCTCCAAATACCCAGTCGATTTCAGCCTTGAGAATAAGATCAAGCTGTTGGCTGAATACAACTTCCCTTTCCATCTGTCTGCCTGTTAGACACAAGGACAAAGCCACGAGCTAGGGACATAAAGGCAGCAACCAGGAAGGCAGCCGAGACTCCAAATAAAAGCTCGAAGGACCAACACAAAGGTACCACACCCTGCACGCCCTCCTCTCCTTCCTTTTCAGAACTTCCAGAGGATGAAACAGGGACCTCCTCAGACATCCCACGGTGCAGGCGGCCAGAGGGGAAGGCGGCGGCAACCTGAATGAGGCCACCAGGAAATCACATTCCACAAACAGAAATTCTCCATGTGCTTTACATCCTCTGTCTCTGAAGAACTATGCCAGTCTAACAGTCACTAGAAAACTGCATTCAAGTGTCATTTCGCATTTCAAGCAAAGAAAACAGTGGTGGGGCATGAGGGAAAAACATAGCCATGTGTTCTGGGGTATTAAAAATAAGTTTTCTTCTGTTATAAATGTATAATTATACATTCTCAGATTTCTGTATAATTGATATGCTTCCTAATTAGCAGACAGAGTAATAAAAAGTGAATTCCAAGTGTAAGATCGGAGGACCCATTCACATGGCTTCAGGTTCTGCTACTGTGTTTCAACTTAAAAAAATTGTTCTGTGTATTGGTAACAAGGCATGAGTGTCTGTGTGGCTGTAATCAGGGTTCGTGTTGGCTCCCTAGCAGAGGATGTTACACTGTTACATTATCTTCTACAAAAAATCCTGAAAAAATGAAGGCTGAATAGACATACACACCCTCCCAAAATAATCCAAATGCCCATCGATATGAAAAACAGATGAATTATGGTTTCCATCATGGAATGTTCCTCAGCAGTGAACACAAACTATAGCCACAGGTTCCAACTAGGATAAAGAAAACCTTTTAAACACGCTTAAAGTGAACTGACTAGGCAGAATTCCTCGATTACAGGCATCGGCTTCAACAGGGTACAGTTCTGAATCCTGTGATGTAGAATTAGTTATCAACCCTGTTTAGGGACACATCTAGAAAAAAGTAAAATAATGACTACACAATTTTACATTCTTTGTAAATTATAACTACTATGAAAATTCTAAAAATGTGAAAATCTTCCCAACTCTTCCTTTGACAAACTTCAAATACCCTGGCATTGCTTGCGACACTCACAGGTGTGCCAAAATAATTGAAAATATACCCAAGTTAGTAGAATCAAACTTGAAGATGTACGAGTCATCCCTGCCTTGCTATCTCTACATCGTGTAGAAATTTAAGAGCAGGTAGTGGCACTGCAAGGCAAGGCTCAAACCAACTGGGTATTTGGAAACTTCTGTGCAAATTGACATTTTTGGTTTTAAACATCGTGTTATTTGTACTTCAAACAGGTAACTGTTTGGTTCCCTTGGAAAAAATACAGCCATAAACCTGGTTTAAAAAAAAAAAAAATACGGGAGTGGGTATGAGACAGTAGCTTAGAAATTTTACCAGTAACGGCAGGGAGCAGTGGCTCATGCCTGTAATCCCAGCACTTTGAGAGGCAGGACCCATAGGGCCTTTGAGGGCACCGGTCTCCTCTGTTGCCTTCCTGCCAGACTGACCCCAGGACATTCACTGGGTTTCCATCCCTGTCTCATTCAACATCCCCCCCAAGAGTAGCCTTCATCCTCATCTGGGGCTCAACTCTGCCCAATTTCCTAAATCTCTGCCTTCAGAGCCTGAAAACACCCACGCCCAGGGTAACCCTAGGTCCACGTTTACCCTAGAGAGTCCCGATTTTATCTGTTTCCCCAGCATCGCCTTAGTGATAATATATCCTGTAAATTCGAACTGCCTTCACACCTCACCCGCACTGTCTCCCAGCAGACCCCACTCAGATGCACCTGCCCCAGACCCCACACCCAGGTCTGTGCATGCTGCCCTGCTCCGCCCACGTGAGAACCACCTCTCTTTCTTGAGGAATCAGCTGGCGATCATCTCTTTGTGGAGGACTGCCCTGACTTCCAACCCTCTCCAGCAAAGGTAGAAGCCATCCTCGGTACTTCCCCCAAAACTCAGGTCAAGTATGAAGATGGTGCAGATGCTAGCTGTGCCTGGGATGCCATGGGCAGGGTCCCCAGATGCTCTGCACATGGCCCGGGGCACAGCCTGAACACAGCAAGTGCTACAGAAATAAAACCGACATGCGCTGACCTCTGATAGGGCCTCCTTCACCATCTACATCTGTCTCCCCTCTGGACAGTAAAATCCACAAGACAGGGAGGGCTTGTCTCACTCACCTTCAAACTCCCAGGGTCACCCTGGCAGGTAAAGGGGACTCAAATGTCTTCTGAAGGAAGCCGCTGGTTAGCTGCCAAGTTAAAGGGCCTCTGAAAATCAGAGCTCAGCATAGGAGTCCAGCACACGTTACGATGAACGACTCCAACCATGGCAGAACTGGCCATGGAACCAGTGCTGACCAATTCAGGGTTTGTTCACTGTTTCTCAGTTCATTAGCATAACTCACTCTAACAGAGCAGCCACGCACAGATCCTCAGATGTCTACACAGAGTGGGACGATGGCGCCGAGTCACGTAAACGTCCCATTGCAGACTGGGAGACACCAGTCAGACGCGGACCTAGGGAGAGCGCAGACCTCGCATTAAATCGGCTCCGTGTAAACAGCACTCCCTGCCAGGCCCTTTCCTATCTGCACAGCTTCTACAAATTCAACTCTCGCACCTGACACCTAAGAATACTGCGTACCCCATGTGAACCCACCACTTACCTCCCAAAATGACCCGGCATGGCCGAGTACAAACCATTTCAACATAAGGGAACTGGAGGGCATGTGGGGCTTTCCTGAGTCCCTGCTGCCTCCTGACTGGAGGGTCCACTGCTTCACACAGACCCCTAGTGAAGGGCGGGTCTCTTCGGCCCCCTCAGAGTCAAGAAAATCTTTGTTCACTTTCTCAAAACCGCACACAACCGAGTCACAAAGCAGGTTGGAACCTCGACTCTCCGGGTTCAGGTCATGTTGAGTTTAGGACCTGCTGCTGTGATCACTGCAGGAAATGATGAGCCTGATTCCGGCTTTGACCCCGAGCTGATCAGCATTAACTAATTTCACTTTCCAGGACCAATTTCAAAGGCCTGCAAAGCCAGAGAAGGGAGAGGAGAGGGAACACACCCTCACCCCAGACCTGCTGCAAGCATGCACTTCTCAGATGCATCCCAAGGTGCACAGCGTGTCCGGTGCCTGTTCATGTCCACTGACTTGCAGGTCTTCTATGTGGCATCAGCCTCCTGGGCACTGGGGGCAAGAGGTATAATGGCAAGTCCCCTCTGCAGCAAAGGTGAGGTGCAGGGACCCAAAGCAATAGAACTGACCTTTTTCTGACAGTCTTAAAACAGAAGGAAAATACTGTACAGCCAACGTCCCCTCACGCAGGTTTATTTACCTGTGACTCACAGGCCATGACAGACAACTTCAGGTTCTTACTGATTCCTATTTTCCCCATCCAGAAAACCTTTCTTTTTAATATCGTACGAACTTGCCATTCTGTAGGCCAAAAACAGCAAATATTAGCAGTTTCCTACGGTTCAACCGAATAAAACATGATCACGACATTTTGTGAAACCATGAAGAAAAGGTGGATATCTCAATATGTGTTTCCAGACTGGCTTTGTTCCTGAAGCACTAACTCTGTTCACTCAAGATTTTAGACCCTGAAGAATAAACATCAGTATCCCACCAAGAAAACCAAAAAATGAAATAATTTTGCATCCACTTTGGAGCGTTTTTAGGACAAGGCAGGACACAAACTTTTAAAAAGCTGCAGTTGTCCCTCTGTATACACAGGGACATGGATTCCAGAACACCCCCCGAGTTTACCCAAATCTACGTGTCCACAGGACCCGCAGCCACCCTATGGAACCGCATGTAGGAAACTTCGGCCCTTCACAAAGCCAGGCTTTTTCAATAAGGGTTAGGTTAGAAAAAAAATTAACGTAAGTGATCCTTCGAAGCTCAAAACCCATGTCGTTCAGGGTCAGCTGCATTTACTATTTGTGTCATACCTGAGGCCTGAAAGCCATCATTCTCAATACCTTAACGTGATGGTTAACAAACTAACTGTTCTGATTAGAAAGAGGAAAAAGCTTATTTTTAAGCTGACAATCAGAGTGGGCGCTGCTACGGTGAACGAAGAACAGACCTAAGCAAGCACCAAGGCTGGGGTGACTGCCTGTGCTCAGACCCACCAGGGCCCGTTCCTCCATCTCCCTCTGCTGAAAGGGATAACCGCTTCTCCCCCATAACTAAAGGGCCTTTATTTAAATATTCACTCGAGAATTGCTATGAAAAGCTGAAAGGTCACAGATGACATTTTTAAAAATAAACATTTACTTAAGCATTTAACAAGCCCATTATGATTTAAAAAAAAAAAAAAAAGGAATTAAGTTGCTGGGTGTGGTGGCTCATGGCTGTAATCCCAGCACTTTGGGTGGCCGAAGTGGATACATCACCTGAGGTCAAGAGTTTGAGACCAGCCTGGCCAACATGGTGAAACCCCGTCTCTAACAAAAATACAAAAATTAGCCAGGCATGGTGGCAGACACCTGTAACCCCAGCTACTTGGGAGGCTGAGGGAGGAGAATCACTTGAACCTGGGAGGGGAGGTTGCAATGAGCCGAGATCGTGCCATTGCACTTCAGCCTAGGCATTCAAGTGTGGAACTCTATCTCAAAAAGAAAAAAAAGTATAAAGTTTTCCTTCCAATGAACCTATCATTCAGCCACTGAGGTAACCTATAGGTACTTATTCAGCCATGAGATACACCACAGGAGACATAGGCGAACAGGACACAGTTCCTCCCTGAAAGAAGGCTGCACCCCAACAGAAGGCAGGCACACACTCCGAATGGAATCAGCGTAGGGAACAGATGCTGCTGCAGGTGGAACTGGCTGCACAGAGCACCCGCTCAAGTGTCTGAGAAATAAGGAGCTGTTGGTGGCATCACCTACCGCACCTGAGCTGGGACGCTGGGGAGCCTGTCATCACCACCACCACCCGGGGCAAAGACCCCCAGAACCACACAACGACCTTACAAACTCACTGAGGAGATGACTGAGAAATGTGCGTGGAATGATGTGAACACGCAGACATCAGGGCCACTCCCGGCGTTGGTTTTGTGCATTGACTTGAGCATGCCCCAGGTGCCCAGATGGCTGATTCTGCATTATTTCTGTGTGAGATGCATGTTTGCCTCTGGACTGAGTGGAGACCCATCCTCACCAGCATGGAGGGTACTACCCTATCCACCCAGGGCTCGAGTAAAACAGCAAGGGGGGGAAGACTGAGCTGACTCCACCTGTCTGGCTGATGGGCCAGTGACATCTGTCTTCTGCCGCCCGTGCTCCTGGGTCTCAGCTCCTCAGACCCGGGTGGGATGTGCACCCTCCGCTTTTCAAGTCTTCAAGCCACGCCCTCCCAGGACTCTAGCTTGCAGGCTGTGGGTCCTGGGGCTTCTTGGACTCCGTAGCCCCTGCAGCAAGCCTCCCTCTGGAGACACACACACACCCGGCTGGCTGTCTCTCTGGAGAACCCTGACTAAAAGCCGCCCCTAAAAGTGGTCTTCACAGTTTCTTTCTAGCCCTAAGATCTCAGCGCCCCTCCTACAATTCTAGGCGGAAAGGTGGACGGAAACCAATGGACAGAGGTGTGTGCCGAGGACACGCCAGGCAGCGGCGCTTGGCAAGAGGGCACTAACGCCCTAAGCAAAGAATCAACGTTGCTTGCCACAAAAATGAGAACGGTCAAGATTTCTTCAAACAGAAGTGAATTTGTTTCATGATTTGCCCTTAATACATAAGAAATCATAAAAGTAGGCCTATTAACAATTACATAAGTCTTTAGAGGCCCCTGAACTACTTCTGTTCCTTTGTGTTTTTATACAAAATAAGCCTGAGGTTAAAGAGAATAACGTCACTGGCTGCAGCTGGGGCCACGCAAGGACACAGCTTATACCCATGAGGTCCCTGGGTGCCCCAAGTCCTTCCCTTGCTATTTATGGAAATATGGGAGAAGCCAGGAGGTCTGAGCATGGACCTGGCCATGCTCCCAAGGGCCGAGGAAAGCACCCATCTGTCCAGTCTTCCCTCCACCCCGCGGTTCGCTCCTACCCAGACTCTTGGGCTGAGGCGGCTCATGCACTCAGCAGCGCCACCATTAAACGTATAGCTTCGCATCACCAGGGCCTCCTCTGGCCTCCTCTGACCACCCCTGGACCTGCAGTCAGCACTAGTCTGCAGGACATGCGTGGACAAGGCTGATGGATCACGGCCTTCAACCGGGAAGGTGCCAGGCAAGGAGTCGGAGACACTGGGGATGGAGCAGCACTCACCCGGAGAGGCGAAGCCCGGCAGCGGCCACCACCGAGGACCTCCCTTCCCACCCTGAGGGCAGCTCACCCAGGGAGGCGAAGGCCGGCACCGGCCACCACTGAGGGTCTCGAGGGCCCTTCCCACCCCGAAGGCGGCTGCGATCACATTTCCCATCGCACCAAGAGACCCCTGTGTATTGAGCACAAAGCTTTTCAACATTCGAATCAATAAGGAATCACAAGACGGACATTCCCTCAATCCAAATGGCCAGCCCATGAAACAGACACGCAATCCTCATACACATTTCCTGTGGGAAAGTCAATCCATCCCTGGGGCCTCGCGCCAGGGGGTGGGGGAGCATCATGGGGAGAAGCCCCAGCCTGGCTCCTCCCCCTACAGCTCCTTTTCCCTCTGCCTCCCTGCCCCCCCACTCCCTCCCTAGCTTCAGAGGCTCCTTCCTCAAATTCTTTCCCCTTGATGAAGTCATTCATTCCCAAAATACAAAGCAAAGGCATGGGGGCTCAAGAGAAAATCCACACCGTGGCTCCTGTTTTAGATTCTCGTAAGTTTAAGAATAACCAAGCAAGAATCTTTGGCATCTGAATGTGGTCTGAAGGCATCTGAGCACAATGCCCGGCACTGCCCCGGAGTGGATCATGGGTGTCTGGGACATCTTCATAACTCGACACCAATTAGTTTGAAACATCACTAGCAGAATAGAACTATGTGAATAGCTACTTCTCTGTTAAAAGTAGGAAAAGACTCCAAGCTGCCCTCAAGGAACATCCTTCCCATGAGGAGTTTCTGCATCGAGCCTTTCAGGCACAGGCGTGGCCCCCGGGCCCGACTCCCTCATCCCTGTGTCATAAAGCAGCAAAGACGGTGGGAAATAAAGCAAGTGAAGGAGTCAGTTCCGCACAAAACGGGCTCCAGAAGCCACAGCCCCTCTCGCAGTGTGGGAGCCAAGTCCAGAGACCTGGAAACCCCAGGGTTCCCAGGGAGGAGGGCAGAACAATGCCATTTCCCCCTAGTGTAGGGAGACAGCACCCCACGTCCTCTGGCCTTAATGGAAGAGAGACTTCACATAAATGATTCGAATGAATCCACCACACACAGAAAATGGGCTAAGGGCTAAGACACCCATTTAAATGCCTGCCAAAACACATTAAAGGAACACACAGATAAGCGAGGTTCTTCTCTTATCCAAGAAATATTCAGAAACAAATCCAGCAAGCAATCTCTTTGCAATCAAAAGACCAATTCAGAGGTGCAGATTAAAAATCAAGACACAACTGAACCCTTAATACACCAAGAACCAAGTTCCATGGAAATGTAATCACGTCACCAACTCCCAGCTGAAGGAAGCAGCAATGGCCACTGACCAGCTGTTCAGTCGTGGGTCAGTGAATGAAAGGCAATGCTGCCCAGGACAACGACGAGATGTTAACCTGAAAAGGGCAAAATCGCAGAGGCTGGAGGGACCTTCCAGGTAACCTGACCCCCTCAGTGGACAGAGGACCCCCGTGGGGCCACAGAGCCCAGAGCTCCAGTGTGCTCGGGGCAAGCACTCAACTGCAACCCTGATGTCCGAACGCCTTCTGCCCTTCTCCGTCTCTGCCCCATTAACAGGGAATCCGTGAATGCTAAGGAAATGTGATGCATTTCACAATACATTTAGATTTCTAGCAAATTAAAGATAAACAGTGAGAAACTTTGGGAATTAACCAAAATACAGTTCACTGAATGCCCAAACTCAAAGCTAGTCTCCAAGAGGTGATAAGCTGTGTGTGGTGATGAATGCCTGTAAATCCCAGCAGTTGGGGATGCTGAGGCAGGAGAATCACTTGAGCCTAGAAGGTTGGGGTTGCAGTGAGCTGTCATTGTACTGCTGCACCCAGCCTGGGAAACAGAGTGAGACTGTCAAAAAAAAAAAAAAAATTAAAAGAGTTCAAATGAATTCGCCCATACCCTTTAAATTTTCATTTGGGTGCATGAGGTGATCTAGTTCCTTTATCCCTTGCAATACATGAATAATCTAACAAATAATTAAATATAATCTAACAATTACATTGGAAAATTTAATTATTTTCCCATTTCATTATTCCCTATATCAGGGAAAAAGTTAAAATTATTCCCTCTTTCAGGGAAAAAGCTAAAAATCATTTTAAACCTTCCTTCCACAAAACAATGTTCAGTCATCTCTATCTGCTTTATAATGTGGAATTCAGCTTCACATGTCTACAATACAGTTTTTGTTAAACAGTGTTTACGTAGACAGGCAAGAGAAACACGGTCTATGTAGAAGCAGCAGAAGACACGTTTTAACAGAAAAGGGAGAAGATACCACCGTGTGGAGCTTCTGAAAATTCTGTCCTCATCTTGCCCACACAACACACAGAAAACAGCCAAGCACGTGCCTAGTGTCCAACAGGAGCACAGAAAGGACAGAGATCCTTCCAGTTGTTTAGTGACCAGCCCCACTTGTCACCGCCACATAACAAAATCCGCACGGCAACTTCAGCACGTTTCATTCATGATTCCACAGAAATCAGGTTGAAGAACTGGGAGATGTTTTACCCACCTTTAAAATCCAAGTATGGGACTAATAAACACATTATGGGTTCACTTAACTTTTCCAAATTTTTACTTGGAGAAACCTATAAAGTTCTTGTCAGTTACATCCTTAAGTTTTTCAATAATTTTTAAATGCAAAGGTCGGGCAAGACTTGTAAGGAGGTACACACATACAGCCCAGTGCGGTAGCTCACACCTGTAATCCCAGCACTTTGGGAGGCTGAGGTGGGCGGATCACGAGGTCAGGAGATCGAGACCATCCTGGCTAATACGGTAAAACCCTATCTCTACTAAAAATACAAAAAATTAGCCAGGTGTGGTGGTAGGCGCCTGTAGTCTCAGCTACTCGGGAGGCTGAGGCAGGAGAATGGCCTGAACCCAGGAGGCGGAGCTTGCAATGAGCTGAGATTGCGCCACTGCACTCCAGCCTGGGTGACAGAGGGAGACCGTCTCAAAAAAAAAAAAAAAAAAAAAAAAAAAGAGGAGGTACACACATACATGCCACATTCTTCTCTCAAAGAGAAGGGCCCTTTTTTAAGATTCCAGATGGAAATGTGGTTGTCCCCCTGCTTTCGAGAGGATGGGCTGTTTTAAGCATGAACAGACTTTTCCTCCATGCACCGAGGATACACCATGGGGGATATTGCTGCCGCCACCTCCCCAGTCTCTGCTCAGGGTGGGGCAAGGGGAGCTCATCTGTCTCCCGTGTACACTGTCAACAGGCCAGGTGCTCAGGAGGGGACTTCCAGGACTCGCTGAAGGCATTAGTTAGCAGGGCAGGCAGTGCCTCGTGCTGGTGGGCATCCAGCAGTAAGGGGGTCTTGCACTTTACTCCCCAGGCCCAGCCCCAGAGGGGAAAGAGGCACCTGTATCGTAACTAATGTGTATTTATAGACACACAGAGACTCTGCAGTGCAAGGCGCAGAACTAGAAGGAATCATGGAAATAAGAGGGAAGACATTTGGTTACGACTGGCAGAGCCACCCCAAGCCTCGCACTTCCTGCCGGAGCCCTCACTGACCAGACTCCTCCGGGGTCACTGCCTCTGCCTTGCCCAGCTCACGACAGGGCAGATGGTGACAGAGCCTCAGAACAACCTCCCACTCCTTCCTCACTAGCCCAGGGGACAAGCTGCTCATGAGTGTCCCAAAGCCTAAATGCAGGAACACAGAGGTGACTGAGCAGAAAGAGGGACAGCCACAATGGCCACGGGTGTACGGATATTGCTGGGCAACCCAGCAGCGCTTTCCACCTTAAAGAGGACGTCCACGGGTGTGCGGATGCTCTCGCGTGACCCAGCAGTCCTTTCCACCTTAAAGGGGAATGGCCACGGGTGTGCGGATATTTCCGGGTGCCCCAGAGCCCTTTTCACCTTAAGGAGATTTTCACAGTCTCAGTTCAGTCTCCAAACTATTCAGTGAGGTTGGAGGAGTACCACTGTGGACCAACACTGATTGGCACCAAGTAAGGGCAATTTTATAACCAAGTCTCGATCATAAGAGAATCAGGTCTTTGGCCATCTGGTCAAAGCTCTTTCTGTAACAAAGTTGGATAATTAAGTTGCACTTTGGTTTTCCAAATCTTGCTACAGAAACCACATCTTCCTAGGTGTGGCTCCGTGGTGTCACGTGCACACATCAGTAGCCAGGCTTGCCAAGACTCAAGGCACGTTACACGTTCACCTGAGAAGGCTGCTCTATCGTTGAGGGCTCTGGCGTGCTCTGAAATGAATTTGCCACTTCAGCCTACACTCTACTTCCTTGTTTGGTTAAAGAAAACCAAAAGGAAGAATTTGTTTTGGCCAATCGCCTGCTGCACCCAACTGCAGAGGTTTTAATTATAGTACTTTCATTGCATCCTAGAAAGCAAAGTCATATAGATCAACTCATTATTACCACTCCAAAAGTTTAGTAAATCTCCAGATAATCAGGTCAACATTCTAACAAGCTACATTAAGGGTTATAATACTCAAAATTTAAAACTACATCCATGCTTCAAAAACCACCATTCCCATTTCAGATGGCCAAATGCATATGAGAAAGAAACGTGCTGAGTGCATTTTTTTGCTAATCTTATGGAGAAACTGCCACTTTAAAAACGGCTCTAGTTCCTGGCTCCAGATGGGTGTGGTGGGTTGCCTCACTCATTTTCAACTCCACCTGAAGCTGGGAAACTAAAAATTCATTCCCAGACTTCAGGGCATGAGAATTCCCACTTCTGGAAACAGCCTGGAATGCAGATTTGTAGCAGATAATTCTTTCCTGCCCACCCTAACCGTCCTCTGTGGAAGGCCACAAAGACAAGTCCACCTACCTAGGTGCAACTGCACCACGAAGAACCATTTCAAGGTGGGAGGTGCCCACTGCTCCAACGGCAGGCCTGCTGGCATCTCAGAGCAGCCAGAACTGCTCCCTCCTTCACAGGAAAGGGGAAACAAGGCCAGGAGGAAGCGGTTGGGGAAGCAAGCGATGGGGTGGCTGATTGGGGATCAGAGGTTTCCTCAGAGGGGACTCAGGTTCAGGTAAGGAGAGAAGAGGAGGAACCAAGATTTGGCTAACAAGCGTTTTGTCCTGATTGATCAGTGGGAACAGGCAGTTTAGTTAATCACTTATAATAAGGCAGAGATGGGGGGGTTTGAAGGCCTGTGCCTGGGCTTGTCCTCAGTAAATGGTCATTCACAAGTCAGCCTAAGCCACATGGGAAGGGGCTTCTTGCAGTAAACAACGTAGGGGCATAGTTGTGGGGAAGGAGAATGTCTTAACAATCAGTGTTTTACAGGATCACAGGGCTCAGGCAATGTTCAGTATTGTCACACACCAAGGTTTTTACAGTCTGAAGAAAACTACAGTCCTAAGGTGTCAGTTCTCAAAGCCCTTAAGTTCCTCCTGCTAAGATTCCCAGAGGGCCCTCCACTTCTTGCACCGAACCCCAACTTGCACAGGCACTTGCGTCTTCCTCCTGCAGCAAATGCAGATGAGAAGGCTGCAGCTCTGTTGCAGTAATGATGCCATGGCAGCCCTAACATAGCAGCAGAGCAATGGCTCTGGCCTGAATGTCCCCAAAACCTCATGCTGAAACCCTCTCCGATGGGATACATTAAGAGGTAGGGCCTTTGGGAGGTCCCGCTCTCAGGACTGGGTTTGGTGTCCTTGTTGGGAGGCCTGAAGGAGCCCTCTTGCTCCTCTACCATGTGAGGCCTGATGAGATGCCCGCTGCCATGCAAGACCTGGCCAGATGCTGCCGTCTGTGAGCCACAGGCCCTGGGGCACCAGATCTGCAGAGGTGCCTTGACCTTGGACTTCCCAGCCTCCAGAGCTGTGAGCAATGTCTATTTACAAATAACCCAATCAACAGCAGCCAAACAGAGACAGTAATGTTACATTAGCCACTTTCTCCATGGGCCAGAGGCCTCCCCATGAGCCACCACTGTAAAGCAAGAACTTCCTGAAGGATGGAAAAGGGTTCACAAGGAATTCTACCCAGCACCAAGGTGTCTGTCCTTTCTCACAGGAAGACAGCTGAGCCATGGCAGGAAACTACGGGGTGGGTGGGGCTGGATAGTAACCTGTCACCTGCTCATCTAAGCCTCAGTCTCCCGCCTCTCGACAGCAGGGGTAACACCCCTCACCTGAGCTGTTGGGGGAGGTAAGAGTGCTGGGTGATTAACAATTGTTAGCTCCACAGAAATTAGGCAAAGAATCCTCCCCTACGTCTTATAAAACCAAACCAGCCCAGGAATTCCACATTACTACTACTTTGCATGGGAAAATGCTGGATTCTCATAAGCTCTGGCATGTCATTTGTATTAATAAAGTTTGCAGAGTTTTCATATACTAAGTATATAAAACAGGAAAATAAATCATGCAATTTGGAGGCTGAGGCTTGGAGGCTGAGGCAGGAGCATCACTTGAACACAGGCGGCGGGGGTTGCAGTGAGCCGAGACCGTGCCACTGTACTCCAGTCTGGGTGACAGAAGGAGACTCCATCTCAAAAAAAAAAAAAAAAAGATATTGCTGCTTGATACTAGTAAAGTGGGCAGATTCTACATGCCCACTCTTATTCAAAGGTCACCTAACACTGACTCAGGAACTCTGTCCCTGATGTGCTTGAAGTTTTAATGCTAACAGTGTTAAAGACCACTCCCCAGGAGCTCTGAACAAGTATTTCCGGTATACGCTGAACGAGACCACACACTCTGTGACCGAAATCTAACTTCACAGACCCAAACTACAGAACCACAGAAGACACCGCTTCTGTCCAACTTTGTGTTCTGCCATCGTTTGTGTCCATTATTTCCTACAAACCATCTCATTAGAATTTAGAGCACACAAAAGGCCGATACAACAGGGTTACTTTTCAAAGATTTGGAAGTGAAGAACAGATACAATGCATTAACTTCCTATTGCTGCTGCAACAAATTACCACAAATGCAAACCTCCTCTCAACCCTGGAAGTCAGGAGTGCCAGGGCTGAAGTCAAGGGGTCAAGTAGGTTGTGTTCCTGCCTGGAGTCTCCCAATTCATAGAGGCCACAATGCAGCTTGGCTCACAGCCCCACACCCCTCCGACCGCTGCCCCAGCCTCAGCCCTGCACCCCTCTGGCCCCTGCCCCACCCTTGGACCCATGCCCCTCCGGCCCCTGCATCATCCCCCCACCCCCGCCGCCCTCAGCCCCACAGCCCTCTGGCCTCTATCTCCTTCTCAGGTCTCCTCCTCTGGGGCAGACCCTCATACTCCCTCTCAACCAGGCACATGTGAGGACACTGGACCCCACCTGGACAACCCAGGGTCCTCCCCCATCTCACTGTCCGTTACAGTCACATCTGCAAAGCCTCTTTTGCCATGTAAACTTCATTATACTAACATAATCATTTAACAAGTCCATTCTAATGATGTGAAAATTGGCATTGTTTTCCTAATGAACAGATCAGTCCCCCATGTAACCTATAAATATTTCACTATTAAATATACAATACTGTAGGAGACAAAGATGAGGAAGACGGTTCCTCCCTGAAAGACGACTGGACCCTAGATGGAGGGATGAACATTCTGAACAGAATCAACATAACTCAACATTTGAGTCAGAGAGGCCAAGCAATAAGACTTTCAAAAAGCAACCAGAAAGTATGTACCAGTGCCTGTAGTTCACAGTTGAGCCTGGTGTCATGAGCACGAGCGTGTGGACATGCACACCAGGCCCAAGTTTAAGATCAAATATAAGGAGCTTTCCAACTATAGTATTTAACTAGCTCTTTCTACAAAAATAGCCTCTTGATTACAGTTTTTATCCAAAAAGTTCTTTGTAATTAAAGAAATTAATTTTCCCCTAAAAGACATTTCTCTATCTATTGCCCCATATAAATGAAATGGGTATACTAAAGAAAGAAGACAAATGTTTGACTTAGCGGGTTTGCCTATGACTTGGATAAGCATGATTTTCTTCTGACCAAGCAGGGAGCAGCTGGACCAGACTGCAGGGAAGGAAAAACAAATTTCCACTCTGACCTCAGTTGGGCACCAGAGTCTTCCCTGTCAGAATGTGGGTGTGGTGCTTCCCACACACCAGCCTCTGACAAAACTCAGCCCAAGGGTGTGGGAAAAGGCCATCTACTCCTGAAAAAGCTATAAAGTGCAGACCCATCAAAAGCTTCAGAAGACTGTAAAGCGCCAAGGAGACCAATGCACCCTTGGAGTTTACAGCAAATGGTCAGCATCACAGGTGCCTGAGGTCCAGGGTCAGCTCCCAGCTGCCGCGACGACGTAAGCGCAGCCCTGGCTTCTCCTCTGACGCAGAGAGCTGGTCACTCTGCCGGCAGCACTCAGAGATCAGAACATTCTAGATGAAATCAACGTGTTCCTTTTAAAATGGGGAACTGGGAAGCACAACTGAAGCTCTACGACTATCTCAACTGCTGGGCTTCGGGGTAGCATTAGGAAATCATGAGAATCCAAATCTCAGTTTCATACAGATTCACTGCAGGTTCCAGAATTTCCTGAAACGTTATTCAGATTTACTCAGGATTTCCTTGCCAAAGCTAATAAAGTCTACATTCCTATGGAAAAGCCACCATAAGCACCACCACAAATAAGATCAACTGGGGCCCGCCCTTCGCACCAAACATATAAACTGTTACTCACACAAGACTGTGCTGGAGGGAGCTCTCAGCTGAAGCCGAATCCGTGAGATTTCATTATCCCCATTTTGGATCGAGTGTGAAGACTGTCAGCAAACCAGGGCCCCAGTGTGAAGCAGAGAACAGATCCTCTGACGCCTGCCTGAACATTTCATTCCCACCTCTGTCTTGGATATTGAGCACCCTCAGAGCTACTGAGTCACCCACATTTGCAGATCATTTATCCTGCTACCAGGATAACATAATTATGCGATAAAAATGCCTTCTCAGGGCTTTGTCATACTCAATAAGGAAGCTCAGAAGGCTAGGTAAGCCCAAGAAAGGGGGAAGCAGCCTCCAGACAGACAAAAACCAAGGAAAACCATGCAGAGACTCTCTCCAGAGAGCAGAAACAGAGCCCGCTGTAGCCTTTCAGGCCCTGCTGCCCGCAGCCCTGCATTAGGTGGCACCATTTCCACAGATGCATCCTGCTGGGCCCATTTGAAAGGTCCCGCTTGTGAGACATTCACCCCCCGCCCCACTTCCAGCTCCTGCAAGACCCGCTGCAGCCCCATCCACCCCGGGGGCCGACTGTGCAAGTCTTCCTGGGAGATCCCTCAGAGCCTGCAAAGCGACTGAGACTAGGAAGCACCAAGTATCCAGAAACGCACAAACCCGTTCTCGTGCTGCTTCCTGGGTTTCAAGTTGTCTTCAGAACGAGTCCTGCATAAACCCCAGGCTGGGGAACCAGCCACGGCCCAGCAGCACCCAGTTCATGCGCTCCACACACCCCACAGGGGACCACGGAGGCCCCAGCAAGCTCTGTCCGCGGGGCAACACTCCAACCATAGCCACAGTTCAGGATTGGCCACTCGCCCCGCTGCCGTAATTACCTGCTGTGATCTGAATTCTCATTGGTTGGGAAGGGGATCTCACTGCTCAAGCACTCCCTGCTGCCTCCTTGCAAACAAAAAAATATCCAAAACCCCTCTTAAAGAACGTTTACTATAACCTCAAAACAAGACCCATCCTGAGACCAGGGAAGATATACACGCATTTCTGACATCTGGAGGGCGTCAGTGACCGACACCACGGCTTCCGTGTGGTGTGTGAAGCGGGAGGCCTGTCACGGTGACTCAGGCTGGGGTCTGAATAGGAGTCTTCCAAGCAACTAGGCAACCAGGACGCACACCCCAAAACCCACGTCCCTGCACTCATGTACCTGCCACAAATGCTGCGTGGCCATCGACACCAGTTGTGAACCAAGACCGATCTGTGTCCTGTGGCCCTCACAACGTCCCTACATGCCTGGGCCCAGCACAGGCCTGCACGGCACCCTGCTCGCCTCCAGTGGGGCTCTCTCCTGCCAAGGGGGATGGCCCTGAAGTCCGTTGAGATTTCCAAAGCTCTACAAAGTCATCCTTCCTCCTGCTTGTTCAGAAGGCCTAAAGCCTTGAAGACACCAGTGAGAATTGAGCTAGCCTCAAGGCAGCTCAAACACCTAAACACAGGAACGCTGGACCTCTCTGCCCTCGAGAGCAGCTGATAACCCACTGGGCTGAGCAGAAGGCACAGACGTCACATCCAGATGCCAGTAGCGCTCACGTTTGCATTCCAGGAGCCACCATGTGAGTCCCTCCAAGGCTTCCAAGTCCCACTTGATTGTTTTCATCGTATCTCTGTAACATCAGAGACTTTATACCTAATGGTATCTATGAGATCGTCTCTACTTTTATGAGCACACATGCTCCCTGACTTACCATGGGATGAAACTGTTCCAATAAACCCAACGTAAGCTGAAAATATCCTAAATAGAAAGTGCATTTGACATAATAGTTTCAACTTACAACGGGTTGATCCACAGGCAGCCCATCTCGGGCCAAATAATGCACTGAGTGTGACTAGTTCACACCATCACAAGGTTGAAAAAAAATCACAAATGTAACCATTGTGAGCCAGGGACCTCCTGTATTGTGGCTCCCGTCTTCAAAGACAACAGAAACCTCTTCTTAGACAAGAATCAATTTATAATCCTCAGAATGTTAAACTAAAATTAGTTTAACAATCTACAGGTTCAAACAAAGCCAAAGTAGGCCCACAAGGCCATTTGTGCCATTCGCTAACACACATGACTCTGTAATAACCCTCACCACAGTCCCTCAGAGTGGATCCCAGAGGCGGCTGAGGCTTGTGGCTACGGACACTAATGACACCAAAATCAGAGTACGCAGGTGCAGTCAAATCATATGACTTCCGCACTAGAATATGCACAAATGTTCATCAGCAAATCTGATCTTTGCTTTACCTCCCTCCCATGACCTAAAAAGGAGTCCACCACACACTCCCCACTTCAAAAACATAATTCATACTTGCATTCAATTCTGGGCATTCGGAATAGACCTAATGGGGAATTAAACCTCTCCTCCAACCCATTACTTAGTCTTCTTAGAGGATGAAGGATTTTGCATAACACAAGGCAGCATATAAAAGATCTTGTATAGAAACATACTTTCAAGTGGTCCTCATTATAGTAATTCAACTAATACACAAAGGACCCAACACACAGCACAATGTCTATTAGAAGAATGACTAATTTGTTCCCCTAAAAATCCTAACATCTACACAGAGAAAATACCCTATACACATTTTATTATTCTTTACCACTATAGTCATACAAAGGAGTATCACAAAAGCAAAAGAACACATTTGGTTTGATTCGCAGTTCTAAATTTAATATAAAATTGCTAAAATCACCAAGAAAAACATGACTATGAAATATTTAACGATCTTCACCTAAATTCAAGTCACCATTCAACCACCAATACCTCTGCTCTCCTTACAGGAACTTTTCAAAAGTAAATCCTGGAATTAACAGGACAAGTTTTTCTGTGATAGAAATTAGGAAGAAACTGGTTGAAGGCGGTTCCTTGGCTGTCAAACTTTTTCTCAATAGTATTTTGTATAATAAAAGCATCAAACAGATCTTTACATTAACTTACAATCTATCAAGCAATACTGGAGCAAGCTTTAAATATTAGCCACATTCTGTCAGGGCTGACTGACATTAAATCAGCATCAGTCTCATGTCTTGCAGCATCCACAGCTCGTCTTCTCAAAACCACTTAAGATTTCATAATTAACTCAATGAAATAATGTAAGTCACCTCCTTGATCTTTGACATGAAGGGACAATTTTCCCCCAAAATAGTACCTTTCCTTGACATGATTTAATCTGTGGTTAGAGTATTTAACAGGATTTCTTTCCTTCTTAGAAAATAAAATATACACCTTTCCAATAGGAAAAACACTAACTGATAATGCTATAGCTTAACCAGGTCAAAAGTGTTTTTAAGTTAAAAAAAGAACCTAACTACATCTTTGGACCTTATGTGAGGTGGTGTCCAGGGTCACTGGGACCCCTGCTTGGTCAGTGCAGCGGGCTACCAAAGACAGAAACCCAAGCGTTCAAAGCCCCTTCCCAACGGTTCATCCTAGTGGAAGCCATGGACACAAAGGAATGCGGCATTCCACGGAGGGCTTTGGGGATAGGCTGCTTGAGAACATGAAAGTGGCTCACGTCCCCGAATATGAAGCCAGTGACTGCTCCCAGCTTCAATGCAGGACCATCCACAGCAGCCAAGGTCCAGAATCACCTGAGTGCCCATCAACAGGGGATGAAGGGAATGTGGCCCGAACATACACAGGAACAATACTCCACCACACAGCGGAGAGTCCTGTCATCCGCGACAGCATGGATGGAGCTGGAGGACATTACATTAAGCGAACGAACCAAGCAAAGAAACGGCGCATGTTCTCACTCATAAGCAGGAGCTGAGAGCAGATCTCATGGAGGCCAAGAGTGGGTGGTCAACAGGGCCCAGCAGAGCCCACTCATAAGCAGGATGGGCAGAGGCTGGTAACAAGCACAAACACACAGCCTAATGGGAGCACAAGACCTACTATTGACAAATCAACAGGGGCATGGCAGTGGGTCATCTACTGTGTATTATCAAAACAGCTAGGAGAGAATAATTTCAACATTACCAGCACAAGGAAAAGAAAATATTTCAAGTGAAAGACATCCCAAGTACCCAGATTTGATCAACATAGGGATGAATCAAGATATCACATGCACTCTGAAAATATGTACATATATTATGTATCAACAAAAACAAAAACCAGTGACAGAACCATTTGCGAAGCACGTGCAGGAGAAGAATGGGAAGCCTGACGTGGTGTGGCTGTGTGTCCCCACCCAAATCTCATGCTGAACTGTAACCGTGTTGGAGGTGGGCCCTGGTGGGAGGTGATTGACTTACGGGGGTGGTTTCCAATGGTTTATCACAATCCCTCAAGTGTTGTCCTCATGATAGTTCTCCCGAGATCTGGTTGTTTGGAGGTGCATGGCACCTTCCCCTTCACTCTCTCTCCCCTTCCAGCCATGTGAAGGCATGCCTGCCTCCCCTTCACCTTGCACCATGATTGTAAGTGTCCCCAGATGTAGAAGCCTATACAGCCCACAGAACTGTATGCCGATTAAACCTTTTTTCCTTATTACCCAGCCTCAGGTAGTTCTTTATAGCAGTGGAAGAACAGTACAGTCCTCAGGACCAGCAAAGTTTTCCTTCTACCAAGCGGCCAACAAGGGTCCCACACCCTAGCTGATTTTCCGAAGCCTTTGCCAGAATGCTGAGGCTGTTTTGGAGATATTAACTTTCCCCATCTCTGGCAAACCAGATGGGGCATCCTATTTGCCTCTTACCGCCTTTCTCAGAGAAACCCCACCTCTGAAACAGCCTCCGCCAGGGGCCTCCTTCAGCAGCAGCAAAGCTGAGTATTCCTTGCACTTCCCTTCTTCTGAACAAGTAAACATCTTAAGCTTGTTTTTCCATCTTCCCAGCTCATTGAAAAAAATATCTTATGCTTTCTATTTTCCTCACACACACACATAGAAGAGAAGTGCCGTGAGAGCAGGGGCTCTTGTTTTCCCGGATCTGAACCTGGCCCTCAAACACTAGTCGAATTCATACTAACACGATATCCAGAGGCAGAAATGCAAATATCCCCACCACTTCAAATACCCCTAAGGATCTAACAGGCCCAGTGGCCCATGTAACTATGGTTTGTGCTGGGCCATTCAACTGGTGTCCAAATCCCTGTCCAAGCGAGCTCTTTAATTTTGAGACTTTTCAGACAGCTTTTTTGTTGTTCTGTTTTTATTAAAGGGATCTATTACAATTACAATCAAGAATATCCCAGGCCGAGTGTGGTGGCTCATGCCTGTAATCCCAGCACATTGGGAGGTCAAAGTGAGACAATCACCTGAGGTCAGGATTTCAAGACCAGCCTGGTCAACATGTTGAAACCCTGTCTCTACTAATACAAAAATGAACAAGCCATGGTGGCAGGCACTTATAATCCCAGCTACTCAGGAGGTTGAGGCAGGAGAATGGCGTGAACCATGAGGTGAGGCTGCAGTGAGCCAAGATCGTGCCACTGCATTCCAGCCTGGGCAGACAGCAAGACTGTCTCAAAAAAAAAAATAAATAAAAGTAAACCAATACACCCACTTAGTTCTTCACCAATGTCAGATACATCGTTAAAAGAAAAATATGAAAGCATGTTTTTAAATTTCAGTGTTCAATTTAACCATATCTTTTAAGAAGATATGAAGATAGAAGTTCCCCAAGATTCGGGGGAGAAAAAAGCAGTTAAGAAAATTTTAAAACCTCTGGAGAAAAACGAGTGTGGGGTAAGACCTCGAGGCAAAACTTTTTCTTTGCACTTCGATTTCAAAAGAACAGAGATGCCCAAAATATGAACTCTCCCATCTGCATTTTATATTCCTCTATGTCCTTTGAAAGGCTGGAGATGGGATCCCAGGTTCCAAAGTGCCTGGCCATGGCTCACATCAGGTGGCATCTTTCACAGCCTTTTACTCCCCTGACTGTGCCTAGAGAGCTCTGTGGCCCAATTTACAGAAAAAGGTCCAAATTTACACATGTTCATCACTTTGAGCAAAGTCTCAAGAAATGAGACAAATATTGACACTCCACAGAAGCAAGTATTCTCTTCCGAAAAGTCAAGTGTCAGGTTCCCATGAGCCAGGCAGTTTGGTTACAGAAAGTCCTGACTGACTTGCTGGTTTAGTGTTAAATGCATTTACAATGTTAAGTGATCCGGCCCCCCTCCCAGTGGGTGTGCGCGTTGAGCTGGCTGCAGTAGTGATGCTCACTGACCACGTTCTTTCCTTTGGTTTTGCTTCAAGCAGCGCACCCCACATCCAAGAAGAGACCATAGGATGGCATCGAGGTCTTAGGACAGTTCTAAGGAGAGCTGCAGGCCAACTGCCTTGTCTGCAAATAGTCTCTCATTTCAGAGGAAATCACTGAACAGAGTTCATAACACGTGAATTTTAAAAATTCATATTTCTAATTTCATACCATTAGAACTTTTGAAGAACAAATGTACACCTGGCTCCAAGTCAATGAGAGGACACTCGGACAGTCCCTCACAGGTCCTCGGCCTCCACCTCCCACCTAGAAAATGTCAGCTCAAGCCGATCACAGCACAGTGCGATTTTCTGTAAATAATGTGCACGCCTGCATCTGAGCTGAGATGTGAATGTGTGGAATGTGCTTGCCAGGCCCAGGAGGAACTGCAGCAGCTGTGGGGACACAAGCCGCTAAGGAATCTGATTTGGAAGGAAATCAAGGCAACTAAAACCAGTTCCACGGTTTTTTCTTGGCAAGGCTTGACCAGGCAAACTGTTGTCACTGTTGCTAATTCATGGTAAGTGGGATGGGGACTTAACAGTAAGTGATTAGAGCAATTACTGAATTTGTTGCTCAATTACAATGGCAGAGATTCCTGAGAATGGAAGAACTGTTGCCCAGGAATAGAATTCAACAGGTCCTCCCCACGCCCCAGGAAACATGGCATTTCCTCGCACCTCCGCTTTGGTCCCCTGGCCACCACCCTCCTGATCTCGGCCATCTGATGGCATCACTCCCCACAGCTGGAAACACCTGACCTCTTGTCACCTTCCCGTCTACCCTGCCTTCCTCCAGCCCAGCAGAGTCAGGGATGCCCACATACAGGACCAGGAAACCAGGGTTATCCTAAACCAGTGCCTGCATTCAAAGTACTCCACAGCAGGACAATCACCAATTTCCAATAATCCCAGAGCCTTCCACCTCAAAACGGGAGCACATTTAGATTCAAGCTGACAACACTGCATTCTCTTTGCCATGTACACATGGAGGCATGTCAGGTTCCACCTAAAGCTATCATCAGGCTCCACGCTGGCCAGGAGCCCAAGCCTAGTCACTCTGCATGATCTCAATTCACCACCCACAGAGAAGCCTGCAGTTTTCTTCTGGTGCACGGTGTGGATGGTGGATGCATTTCCCCTGAAGACTTGGATACGGGACCCTGGCCAAGGAGGCCAGTCAGCAAGGCCTGGACATGCCCCTCTGCTGTCTACACACAGTACCCAAGTCTAGCAGTGCTGACTCTGTGGTGGGATCCATCTGGGCCTGCAGAGGACCCGGGGCACAGGAACCGTGCAGCCTGGCTGCAGCCAGAGGCCTAAGGGATCCCCACGAGGCTCTCCAGCCAAGGTGCCCTCACCACAGGCAGAACCATGCAAGAGAACTGCCTGCTGAACTGGAAACATCCCAATCTGCTCAGTCAACACTGAAAGACAACAGCCACCTACAGCTGCTGAGCCCCAAAACGTGGCCACTGGGCCTGAAGGGCTGAATCTGGAATTTAATCTGTGAAGTTCTTTTCAAATGTGTTTAGCTATATAATCAAATCTTTATTCTAATTAAATTTAAAGGAGCCTCTGGCTATGGGCTCCCTTGTTGGGCATCACAGCTCCAGGGAGTAAGAATGGGAAGGAGAGGCCCAGAGCCTCTCCACATTCTCCACGCTAATTCAACACGTCATCATAAGGAAAGGCACTCCAGCAGGAGAGGTGTGCATGGGAAGAACTGGGTTGGCCCCGACACAAGCATGACCCCCATGGCATCACAACTGCCTCAGCCAACAGGCAAAAGACATTGATGCCCACCTCGACAGGCCACCAGATGTGATGACGCACCCCAAGCCCTAGTCCCACAGCAGCCAGAGACCACCCGCTGCTCATCCCAGGTAAAACAGGCAGAGCTGCCCGAGCCCTCAAAAAGAGGAAGAATTAAGGCAATTCCCGTGATTCCCACGACATACATGACACTCCTCACAGACAGACTTCACTGTGAATGTACAGAGGACGGTGCAGTTACTAGGTGGGCTGCTTCTTCCATGGATCGGGGAAGAAACCAGATGTTTCCTTGTAGGAGAATCATTTGTACCATGATTAGACAAGACAGCAGGTGGCTGATGTTATCAAATCACCAAGCACCGCACGGCTGCTTCTCCAAGGAGGACCTGGAAACTTGCAGCCACCCATATAGAGGCCGCAGTGTTTACAATGGAGACATGGGTGACTGAGGTCTGGCTTCCTCAGGGAAGCTAAATTTGAACTTTCACCACTGAGGAATTGGTCATTTACAGTCACTCACCCTCAATGCAGAAGAGGGCTCAAGACACTGCACCAGACTTCAACACTCAGGGTTAGCGTCAGGGTTAAATTCACAAGTTTTATAAAATGTATTTACTTGGGATGCCAGAAGAGATGTAGCTTCACAAACACCACCCCCCTCCCCCATAAGGGTTTGCTTAGCCCTTTCACTAGTGGATCTCACCAACGGATGACACATCCACACCTCGTCCATGGCAGCACAGAAAACCACTTGGAAGATGGCCACTCCCACCAAGCTTCCTGGCTTTGGTGCTTAAAATCTGCATCTCATACGTGAGATTACACTCCTCTGAACATCAGACATTGCGACTGTCATTTCATCCAAAAAGGCTTTAGGAAATGACACGTGGCCCAGACGCCAGAGGATGCCGGCTGTCTTACTCTAGCCTAATTCCTTCGTGCCTGTATGGAGGCTTCACAGATACAGCCCGGTCACATTAATGACCGTATGAGAAGCTCAGGGCATAGACGAACTCAGTGCTGAAGTTTTCCACGTTTATCACTCTTTTGTTTTATCGAGAAGACAGCTGAGAAAAGCTGGGGCAGGTCATCTCCTCGAGTGTAATGACTCCAACCACTTCTCTTCACCCCAGGTCACCCCTGTCACATGCTTTTGAGAAACCAAAGCAATTCTGTTCTCTTCACTCTGGGTTCCAAGTACCAAATTCCTCCGTTTTATCAATTAGATTATCAAGCAGCCATTTGTAATCTGGAATGCAATCTGATACAAAATTGAAAGTTAATATAGGTTGCTGTAATAGTTCCTATTTACGTTATACACAAGGCATGAATGAAAACTAATCTGTTCATAGGACCAGTTTTGTAAACAATCCAATTATTCAAGCAATGCTTGTCTTCAGTCAGATGCAAATTTGCTCATAAAAGATTTTCCAGTAGGAATTTTTAAATCCATGGTCTGTATTTCCTGAGCCTGTCTCTGCACCTCCCTGAGTGCACAGCAGGACTTCCCAGGGCATCCCATCAGCAGGCCCACTGAACAGAGTAAGCCCGCAGCCCCCAGCCCAGGAATCAAGTCCGAGCCCCAGCAGCCGTTCGTCCAGCCGGGGCTTCCTCACCCAGCACAGCACCCAGAGGTCTTCCAGGTTTAATGCCACGTGTGTGGAAAGTAGAGTGCTGGAAGGAGCACAGTGGACATTCCACAAATGCAAATTCCCTCCTGGAACAGCCCAGCAACCCTCTGTACCTTCCTCAAAGTACCCACACCAGGCAGGCGTAGAGAGTCTAATGGGGTGCCTAGGAATCAGCATTTAACATGATTCTGATGAATACAAAAGTTAGAGAGGTCGGTCAGCGAGAGGCTGCCGTGGCCTCCACACATCTGCAGGCTCTGAAGAGACACAGATTCAGGTAACAGGCCAGACAGGACAAGGATGGGGAGGTGGAGGGCAAATTCCATGGACCACCAACCACCCCACCATCCCCACTGAGACTCTGTGATTTAAGGAGAGACAAAGCCAGGGAGAAAAGATGCCCGCACCACGCGAGGGACTGAGATTTCACCTGAAGTGCGCAGCATGTGTCTGAGGGCCAAGGTTGGGCAAGCCGAGAGCACAGAACGGGGTTCACAGGCCCAGAGGTGGCCCCCAGACCCCGCGCAGATCTCCCAAACACTGCCTGTGTCTCCTGCCTGGTTTATTTCCTGCCCCTCTTCTACTGTGTTGGTTTCTCAGCTGCCCCTGAAACGCACGACCTCTGCCCCCCCCACCACACCCCCCTCTCTACAAGTTTGGTGGACTGAAAACAGCAGGGGTGGGTTAAGAGCTGGGCTCTGGGGCCAACGTCCTGCCTGAGACATTAGTTCCACCCCACCCAGCTGTGATGTGAGCCCCTGAGAGTTCTCAAATGTGAGATGGGAAGGTAACTGAATCCACGTCCCAGAGCGGCTGTGGAGACTGAGATCACATGCGGCCACACCTCGGCATCCAGCACACGTGGGACCCCAGCTGTGTTGCCCCTGATGGGAATCCCTCTATGCCCCCTCTGCCACCAGAGCGAACTCCCAGCAGTAGCTGTGGAGGGTACGTCCTCTATTCCCACTCCACTCACCTCCCATCGCTCCACTCAGTGACCTGCCACGCAGCGGCCACCAGCAAATCTGGCCCCATTGGATAACCGGCCACCACCCCTCCCCCACACTTTGGGGCGTCTTCCACTTGCGGTTGCGAAGGGGGCCCAGAAACCGCCCTCAAGGGCGCTCACCTGTTCCTTATTGCACGTAATTACCTGCCACGCAGGACCACCAGCAAACCCGGCTCCACCATCCAGGCTCTGGTGGATAACCGAACCCCACCCCATCCCCCACCTTGGGGCGTCTACCACTTGCGGTTGCGAAGGGCGCTCGCCTGTTCCTTATTGCACGTAATGACCTGCCACGCAGGACCCCAGCAAACCTGGCTCCACCATCCAGGTTCTGGTGGGTAACTGCCCCCCCTCCCCCGCTTCTTCCTGGGGTGTCTGGGAGGCTCAGAAACTGCCCTCCAAGGGCACTCATCTGTTCCTTATTGCACTAATACCTCGTTTACAGAAATCCACTTTGACTTCCAGCACTGCAGGTGTGACAATTTAGGAATCCTGCTTGCTTGCAAGCTCCAAGAACTTGAGGTCACGTCCACCACACCAGCATCCCAGAGACCCAGCACTGTCCCATTCTGTGTTTAAAATTCCAAAATACGCTTTCAAAATGCTATTGGCATTTGGTTTGTGCATAAAATGCTAAAAACCTTCAAGTGAAACAAGTATCTTCAATAGTTTGATTCAATCCTAACATGTGAGTTACACATCTGCCAAGTTGTAAAACCTCATGCATTTATAACACTTTATGTATGGTCAAATAGTTCATTAATGTAAATTACAAGAATCTCTAAGAAACAGGTTTTTTTCTGGCATTAGATGACCAAAGGAAAACTGGGTTCTGGCTGGCTTGCGGGCCTGTAGAGGCAGCCATATCTGCTGACACAACCAAGCTCCTTCCCACTGACGTGGCCTCATCCCAGGCCCCTCACCCGCATCCCCGCAGGCCCCTGGAGGAGCAAGCTGACCTACCTACATTTCTCAAATGCACAGCTGTTGCTCATGCTGCAGATGGAACTCAAGGCACGAGCAGGCCACCACGCTAAAAATACCACGCAGCGTCCACGCCAGGTGACGGTGGTTTTCACTCCATCCCAAAGCCCCATGTATGAGTTTACAGCCGTGACTACTAAATGGAATTTTAGACCCTCAAGACATACTTTGTTTGCTTTCATGCAACAAAGTTAAAAGACTGTCACTCAGATATAGGCTCTGAAACTGTGGAATAATTATTTGGGAACAGAGCTTCTGCCAGATCAGGATAAGTACTTGCGACAACACCCCATGACCTTGATCCACACAAACCCATTCAGACCAGAGGCCTCCCGCACTTCTCTGGAATTTCTGTGGATTTCTGTAAACGAGGTATTAGTGCAATAGGAACAGATGAGTGCCCTTGGAGGGCAGTTTGAGCCTCCCAGCCACACGGCCACATTCAGGCTGAAGCCGCCCCACCTGCAGAAACACTGTCCCTTGCCGAGGTGTGCCTGGCTTCTCCCTTTTTCCAGAACTCAACAAAACCTGAAAGGACAGGTCTGTGTAGAAAAACAAACTACTTGCGATTCCTCTTCCCAGTTCAGGCTGCAGGAAGCTCATTTCAGCCCTCACCCTGTTCTGACTGTGGCTTGGTTGCCATAAGAAATAAAGTCAGAATTCTAGTCCCTGTCTCCTGGGCGGTGTGGCAGGCATACATACCTTCAGTTATATGAGGAAAGGCGTGGCGAGCCCCCTTCCTTCACTAAAACTGCACAGTTCCCCGAAACCTGATGTCATCCCCCTCACACCACTGTGAACACCGGGACAGAGCACATTTCAATGCGTGCACATTTGTGGGCTAGTTTTCTATTTCTCCACTAAATCACCCCAAATTTAGCACCCTAAACACTGACTTATTTTCTCACATTTCTGGAAGCTGGAGTCCAAAACAGGTCCCACCAGCTAACGTTGAGGTGTCGGCAGGGCTGGCTCTGGGGAAGCGACCGTCTCCTTTCCTCCCACAGCCTCTAGAGGCTTCCGCATCCCCTGGTCCATAGGGCACCCACTGTCTTCAGGACCCACAGGGGCCCTGGCAGAAATATCAGGAACCCGGTCTCCAGTGCTAAGGCCAAGCCTCCCCCACCCTCCCAGCTCCTCACGCACGCCCGTGCAAGCTAATATAGATTCCACTTTAACTAGTGTCACCTGTGTAAGTGCCCAGCTGTGAAATGGTTAGTCTTGCCCACACAGACCCCGGGAATAAACTCACAGGCCATGGACCACTCCACAAGCAATGAGTGACCACCTGCTCGGGAACCTCCATGGCCCAACAGAGCCCTCCAGTGCCTCCCTATGGGCTCAGGAACCAGCAGCCGGGGTCTGCAGCGCCAGAGGGCCCTGGATAAAAAAGACAGCTCCCATATCAGGAGGCACCCGCCCACGGTTGGGTTCCCGGTACTTTAAATAGCCCAGGTGGACAAGCCGCGCCGCGTGCAACTCCATCACCAGAATAACGACTGCACGTGGCGAGTGCATGGGTGGCCACCCCTCAGCCCAGCTGGCCGCACTAAGCACATCACCGCCGTGACACCCAATCAGACTCAGCTGCTGGCACAGTCCAGGCATCGGCCCCCCAAGAACATTCTGGATCACAATTCACAGTAGTGATTGCAATCAGGGCCACACGTGGCTGAATGTATTTACAAGAGGACGCCGCAGCCAATCTGGCTGGACTGAGAGCATTTCCCACTGTACATTCTTACAACATCATTTTATTTGCACTTTATTAAATTTTTATGGGTTTTTTCTGCCTATCTACTTTATGGGAGTGTTTCTTGTTCTTATGACTGCAGTAATACTGCGAGCTACAACTATCAATGTGTAAAATTAAACATTTCACAAGCAAGCAGCCAGAGGTACCTAACCTGGAGGCCTCTTTTCTTCTCTGAGCCAAACCTACATTGGACTCAAAGAAAACGGCACACGGGCCGGGCGCGGTGGCTCACGCCTGCAATCCCAGCACTTTGGGAGGCCGAGGCGGGCGGATCACAAGGTCAGGAGATCGAGACCACGGTGAAACCCCGTCTCTACTAAAAATACAAAAAATTAGCTGGGCGCGGTTGTGGGCGCCTGTAGTCCCAGCTACTCGGGAGGCTGAGGCAGGAGAATGGTGTGAACCCGGGAGGCGGAGCTTGCAGTGAGCCGAGATCACGCCACTGCACTCCAGCCTGGGCGACAGAGCGAGACTCCGTCTCAAAAAAAAAAAAAAAAAAAAACGGCACACGGAGAGCGGCTGGATCTCCAGTGCCCATTCCTAGGGGGCCTCCTGGGGAGCAGATATGGAGGAAGAAGCCCTGGGCTACTGCACTGTCCTACTAAAGAAAAGTGCATTTGGGTAAACGTAAGCACCAGACTTAAGAGATTAAGCAAACCATGAAAAGAAACCACTAACCACAGCTTCTCCAAAACAGAACTAAACTCCCTTTAGTTTGAATTGGAAAAGCAGAAGTGATGATCAGGATACAAAAAAAAAATGACAAAGTATGTGAACACAGGAGAATAAACAAGGGCCACTGTCTCTTCCTGTGTCAGTGGGAGCCTTGCATCGAAGCTGGATTTAGAAGGTTGTTACTTTGGACTGAAAGTTATCCCCAACCCTAGTTAGTAAGCAAGTGGAGCAGAACGCTTCAATTATTTCAAGGTTTAGTGGTAAAGCTCTGCAACCCTCAAAACCATTTTAATCGGTGTGAATTTTAAAGTGACTCAATCTGTTGGCTGGAGTATCTAATGGCTTAACCACGGGATCATGTTGGAAAATTATTCCAATTGCTTTTGTTTTCCTACTGAAGATGGATTTGAACATTCTCGCAGTTTGCAGTTGGCTGGTTCTGATGTTTGGTCCTGAGGAGGCCCAAGTACCCAGAGAGGAAGAATCTGAAACCTCAAGACACTCGAGTGCTGTCTGGGGAGATGGAGACCCCAACCCCAGGGCCACTGATGGACTCAGCATGGGTGCAGGGCCGCCTGACGCAAGGGCCACATATTTGCCGCTTACAAAACAACATAAGCACACACCCTCAGGTGTGCACACATGCTCTGTACACGCTCACGTCTGTCCATGCCAATACCAGCACACACCCCCAGGTGTGCACACATGTTCTGTACATGCTCACGTCTGTCCGTGCCAACAACAGCACACACAACCCCCGGGTGTGCACACACGCTCTGTACACATCTGTCCCCGCCAACACCAGCACACACCCCCAGGGGTGCACACACGCTCTGTACATGCTCACATCTGTCCATGCCAACAACAGCACACACCCCCGAGGGGTGCACACACGCTCTGTACACATCTGTCCCCACCAACACCAGCACACACCCCCAGGGGTGCACACACGCTCTGCACATACTCATGTCTGTCCCTGCAGCCTGAGTCAAACAGTCACAGAGAGGCAGAAGAGGAGGAGGAAGGACGCGATGGGCACTGAGGTCCTGGGCCGGTTCCCCTCCCTACCTCAGGAGAGACGCCTCATGTGATCCTGCCGTCACCCACCCTTCCGCCTCCATCCTCTGTCCTCCCACATGGATCGGGAGGACGCCCACTGCACAGAGCTGTGATGAGCATGAACAGAAGATGGCAGGAGCTCATGCCAAGGTGCTGAGCACAGGGTCTATAGAGTGCTTCTTTCTGCTGTGGCTGACATCCTCAAACAAGAGGCTGACATGGCTTCCAGAGAGAACGTCACTCGCTGAGAAACTGAAACGTGTGACCTAGGAGCCTGTGAAGGTCTAAGAACAAACCAACAAACCAAACAGTTTTGTTTGTTTTTCAAACACCATAGCCTGTTTTTTTCTTTCTTTTTTTTTTTTTTTTTTTTTTTAATGCTCTACCTTGGGTATCATTTAGTTTAATTTCAAAGTAAGTCCAATAAATACACAAAATCACAGGACTGAGCATGGAGCATTGTTTCACTTCATGTCCTCCAGCCTTTAGGACACATTAAGGAAAGACATGATTCCAGGATTCCCATTAGAAAGACTGCCCTGAGGCACCTGCTGGGACAGGCAAATTGCAGCTGTTGATGCTGCCCCCAAGCTGCTTGGATGAAGAAGAAGATTCCGGAGGTCTCTTCTCTTCTGTCCCTCACCCAGAAGAGAAGGTAAGGGGAGAAAGGTGAGAGAAGACAGGAAGAAGGAGGAGGGAGGGAGGGAGAGAGGAGGGGAGAGGTAGGGAGATGGGGGGGCGCAGGGGGAGAGAGGAGGGGGAGGGAGGGAGAGGGGAGGGGGGAGGGAGGAAGAGAGGAAGGGAGAGGGAGGGAGGAGGGGCATGTTCCATCCACCAAGACAGCTGCACTGCAGAGAGAATGGAGGGTGTGTTGCCTCTCAGGACAGCAAGTTCATGCTGTTTATAACTGTTAGCATAAACAGTGACCAGCTGAGGACAGACTTGGCTTCCATGGAATTCACAGATTCCAGTCATTAAAAATCCCTTCTGAGTTTTCATCTGGAAAACTTTGCAAATGTATTTAGGGACAAGAGGCAGAAGATGAAGCCAACACAATTGGGCTCAAACCGCCGTCCTTTTCCTTCTCTCTGCATCCAGGACCCGCCCTGAGCCCCTGAGTGTGAGGACCCGGAGCTGCCCAGCCCAAGGGCGCGGCCCCTGACCAGAGGAGGGAGCTGCACAGGGGGGACCCCAGCACGTGGATGGCAGGATCTGTGCTATCTCAGTCCCAGGGTCCCAAGCAGAGAAGGTCTGGGGTTCCCAGCTGAAGCTTTGCTGTCTCCTCTGTCACCAAAGTCCAGAAGGACTGAGTGGGACCAACGCCGGACCTGCCGGTTCCTCAGTGGCTGCCAATGTGGCCCTCAGGTTGCGGGTGAGACCCTCTAGGGGAGCCCAGACAGCAGCGAGAATCACAGGCAGGAGTGCTCCAGGGGCCCCAAAACACAAGTGCAGCCTGAGGAAGGCAGTGCCCGCTCACATCCCCGTCCAGGCTTGTGTGCCACACTCGAGAGGCACACGGCACCAGAATATGGTGCTTTAAGTGGCTTTGTGGGGTGTAGGAACACAAAGTGGGGCCTCGAGTGGCTCAGAAGTCACTCCCACCAGCCCGCGGGGACCCGGGCGGCCCCTCTGGACGTGGCTGGCGTCTCTCCAGGGCAGGCTCCAAAGTCCCGCGGAGGAGGTGAGCGTAGGTCTTGCTCTGACCTGAGGAAGGCCCCTGACAAGTATCCTGAACATGCAGCCACACAGCTGACTGACTCATCTGAAGGGACCTGCTGAGCCATGAGCCAGGGATGGCTGGAGAGAACTCAACTAACACACGATCCCTGCCCAGGCGCCCACGTGGGGCTCCCACGAGAAAACTACGGAAGCTGTGAAGACGGAGGTGTGCATGGGGCTGGGAGAACCCAGGGAGGAACCGCAATGGGGACAGGGAGGGACAGAGGGCTGGGCCCCACAAGCAAACGAGGGAGGCCCTCAGTGCCATGAAGACCCCCTGCACCCACCGCTGCAGGCCTGGCTGGCAGCACGACCTTGCCTGCGGGGGCCCAGGAGCACGTGTGTTTGGCAGGAGCTGCCCTCCTGGAGCCGCACTATGGGTACCATCATTTTACAGGCAGGTACCTGATATCAATGATGACAATCAACCATGCCACCCTGAATTACAGCCATGTCCTCAGCGGGTCACTATTTACGCTGACAATTACAAAGAGCTTGAACTCGCTGTTCCAAGAGGCAACAAGCCCTTCATTATCACGGCAGCAAGCCTCTGTGCGGCCCTCCGCCTCCGCCGCTTCCCGTCGGGGCAACCTGAAGTCCCATGACGGTGACTCAGAGCCAGCCCAGTAGCTTCAGTGCAGGAAAAATCACAAAATCTCAAACACATCCTAAACATGGGCAGCTGGTAGGAGCTGATTCCTAAATTAAACCTGTTCGGAGGCTTTCTGGGCTAGCACAGCTCTGATCACAGGCTTGCGCTTTCTGCTCCCTGTGAAGGGCTGGGCTCTGCCATTCTGCAGGCTCCGCTAGGTGGAGTCCGCCCTGTGGCCTCGGTGGCCTGTGCCAGACAGTGTGACCGTCGCCCGCAGTGAACACTCGGCACAGCAGAGCAGGCTTGGGGAAGAACAGAAAGTGACCTCTAAGCCTGCAGAAGACGCTAAGCCACGCATGGCCTCACGCGCACTGTGTGTCAACCACGGCCTAAGCAGGAAACAGTTCTTAATAGTTCCAGTAAATGCAAAGGCCGCCCTGGAAAACTGCGCGAACCTTTCTGACTCACAGGTGGAGAGCCACTGCCTGACACACAAAGGTAAAGAATTAACCTGAAACTGCATATTATAAAACTTATTTTGAAATGATGGTACTTAATTTAAAAGACTCCCAAAGAATACTGCATTAGAAAGTGACAGAGTGAAACTGTGAGGCTGACCACAGGAGTCCCTGGAAATTTCACCAAATGTTGTGTCAAAACTGGGAAACAGAAGAACCGCACCTGACGAAACATTCGATTAATCACTCGAGTCCTCCCCACATACGAAGCTATGTTAAAAAGTGTTCCCAGAAGGTAAAGTGAGCAGGAGGGCTGTGAACACATAAAGAAAGAGCCACTTCATCCACGGACCACAACAAAAGAAACGCTAACGAGTGCCGACGACACGCTGGAGTCCAGGACTCCGGGCGCAGCTGTGAAGGTGACACTCAGGGTCCCACTGTCCAGATGGGAAGCCAGGGTGGAAACACCAGGGAGCCTGTCTCAGGGTGCAGAGCCAGTGAACGGTGGTTCATACTGGGCCAATCCCAGCTGCCAGGCTTTGGGGCTCCTGGGAACAGAATCCTGTTGACTTCACTCTGGGGTGCGAGAGGTGGCAGCATCCCCCAAAGGCACCTGGAGAAGTGGTGTTACCCTCCATCCCCTGTCCCCTGCGCTACCCTCCGTCACCTGTCCCCAGGTTGCTCACCATCCTCCTCACCTCCAGGCCCCTCTTCCTGTCCTCCCTCATTTTCCTGTTCACCCAGAGCACGTCACATGACTCTTCCCTTTTCAAGAGGCTCAGCTGCACCCAGAGGCATTCCAGCCTATTCGGGACGGGACACACACCCTGAGGAAATGCCAGCACAGGGCCAGAAGGGCCTGAGACCCTCTCACTGTTGCCCAGGAAGGATGAAACAGCCCACGGTCATGCTGCTTGTCAGGCAGGATGAAAACTTCTGTTTCCAAAATGTTCTTTTCACTAGAACTGTTCAGACCATTCGTGAACCAATCAGTTAAATACCAACAAGGGCTATTCCCACTTATTCTCTGGCTACAGTTTTCCACCCATCAGCAACCACACTCCTAGGACTTATCCCTAACGAAGTATCAGCTCCTTTTACCTTTTAGGAAAACCTCTTTCTCTCCAGCTTTGTCTTCCTTCCACAAAAGGTGCCTCTGACTGCCTCACTCGCCGTACCAGCATTTCACTTGGCTACAGAGGAAAATCTGCATGGGGCTCAGAGGTGGGTGGTCCCCGCATGGGCAGCAGCTCTGTGACATCCTCTGAGGAGCCTGGCCCAGGCCTGCCCCACAGGCCAAGACTCTGGCTTCTGGCACTTGGGTCCCCAAAGCTGCTTTCCCTCCAGGCATCATGCCCCAGGCAAGACGGCCGGACAAGGGCTCAGGGCTGCTGTGGGTCAAGAAAGCCTCCCGACACCTCCCACTCCAGGAACCCCCATCAGCATCCCAGCATCTGGACCTGTGTCACCAGCCGCTTCGCCGTACAAGAGAATTGGATTTTCAGCTGGGTGTGCTGCTTCCCTAAACAAAGTAGGGTGTTGTTACTGAGGAAAAAGGAAAAAGCTGGCATCTTCTTGGCAACCCCGTGACATCCAGCCACCGGTTTTCTCTACCCCAGAGATGTCCACCCAGGGCAGATAGTGTCTTCAACCAAGCGTCACTGACCCAGAAGTGCAGTAATTAGTACACTTTCACCAGAGTCACCCACTCCTTCACCTTTACACCCAAGAAAAACATGTTTGCCAGGCAAATTAGATGTCTGGGAGGTGTAAGGAAACCCCAAGCCTGCTTTAAGCCTCAGACTTTTGAGACAGTTGAGGGCCGTGCACACAAGAGCAAGGCTGCACCCGAAAGCTCTGCTCCTGCCGGACGTCATGGAAAGACTGCACGGCTCAGCCACATGGACCCTTCCAGGACTTCACCAGAGGGACCTCCGTGGCACACACAACGACATGCACTTTGTTCAGCCTCGAACAGACCACGCCCTCGTTCCAGGGTCGGTGATCCACCTCCTGCCATCACCTCACCGAGGGTCTGCGTCTGCCTCTGTCATAACTTTGCTGTTTTACCCGGGTACTAAAATGCAACATCGGAATGTTTAAAGGTCTTTAAGTACCAACATTCTGGGTGCAGTTCTTGGCACTTTAATGTGGTCACTCGATGTAGGCCTCACAATTCTGAGGTAGCTCATACCTTTCCTACCTAACCAAGGAAGAAACAGAGGCATGGAAGGTCTAGCTCCAAAGGAGCAGGTTAGTATTCAAACCAGTGATCTTCGTCACATGCTGACCTACCTCTCAGGCTGAGATAAGGTTCAAAATTAACCAGGTAGAACAGTGTTCCATAAATCAGCTGGAAACGGTCCTTGTGGATGGGCCTGTGGTTATTCCCTGAAGAACAAGACCATTCGCCGAAAAATCCACCTGTGTCACACTCAAATGTTTACATATCCAATTATTTTTAAAATACTCCAATCAAGCATGTTTACAGCCATTTACAGCCATATAGATTGTCTGCTTTGCTGACAATCAACCCAAGACCTCTGTCAGCAAAGGTCACGGTGCCAGGTCCAGAGAAGGTGGGACAGAGACACAAACAGGAACCGCTCCGTCCCTGGGAGCCTCGCTCTGATGGGCCCGCGAGGACATGTCACAGACCACGGGGCACAGGCAGACGGCAGGCCAGGAGAAGGGGCTGTGCTGCCGGGAGGCAGTGCTTCGAGCTCTAATGGATGGAACCTGCTAACCAGCGAAGGTGGAGAGAGGGCGCCCGTCTGAGAGGATGAAGAGGCAGCAAAGCACAGCTGGCCTCGGGGAACCGGAAGCCACAGAGATATCAGGCTGGGTGCTGCTATCTGCCGGCCACTGGCTGGGGGACTGTACTGGGCCTGGAGGGACATCCCTGACACTCTCCACCGGATGCCAGGGGCACCCCCAGCCCTAGGTGAGAACCACGGATCCCATGGTGAATGAGGCCAGCCTGTGGGAAGTGGGGCTGGGACAGCTCTGCACAGCTTATACGAAAGTTGGGTTCTATTTTGTGGGGCTTTGGTGAGGCCAATGGCTGGTCAGTGCTGTCCGTCAGGAAGTGATTTGATGACAGATTAGAGAAGGGGCTGCCAAGGCCAGCGGGGCACTCGCTGCCTGGGTCCAAGGAAAAGGAAATGAAGGCTGGCGATGTGACAGTGTCGGGGAGCACAGAGGGAAGGAACTGGTGGAGACACAGGGCTGGCCCTGCCCAGGGCTACGAGCAGGTACCCAGGGGTCGTCCTATTAATTCTTCTCAGGGCACCAAGAGGCAGCTGTGAGGATCCCTCTCCTGAGGACAGAACTTCTCCAGAACCACACAGCGAGGATCCACAGAAGCAAGATCCAGGCCAGCTCCACAGCGGGCGATCTTGACCCCTCACCCGTGGTCCTTAGACAGGGATCAGAGCCCCCTGGACACACAGACGCTCCCAGGAACTGCAGGAAGGGGAAGCAGAAGCCCCGGACCAGCGGCAGGACCCAGGGATTCTGCCCTCCAGGTCACATGGGGACCAGCCACTGCACAGGTGGACACACGGTGCTTTAACTCGCGCTGGGGGAAGGAGCCCTCGCTCTCAGGGAGGAGACCGCAGCTCGAACGGGCCGGCCTCCCTTGCTGGGCACAGCCTGAGCCACAGGACCAAGGCCAGAGAGGATTACCAAGGTTCACCTGGCCCAGCTTCCGGCAGCCTCCAACTAGGCCACTACCCTCACCTGAACAGCCGGGTCCATCACCAAGCCCCACCTTCTTCTGCCAGCCCTGCCCCCACAAGGCCCCGCCTCTCACATGCAAGCCCCGCCCCCAAGGCCTAGCTTGCCTGCAGCCCCGCCCCACTGGCTCCACCCCATCTCCTGCAAGCCCCATCCTCAAGGCCCAGCTCACCTGCATCCCAACCTACTAGGCTTCACTCCTCACCTGCAAAGAGCCACCCCTCACTAAGCTCCTCCCATCACTTGCACAGCCCCGCCCAACATAGCACGCCCTTCTAGAAACCCTAGACACACTAGGGTTTCTGCCGCCAAACCTGATGATTCTCTGAGTGTGAGCACGAAGACTCAGTGTCCTGATCTGTTCAGTCAGGTTTTGCCATCAAATAGTTTGCTCTAAACTTCTGCAGAATCTTTCAGTTTTCTGAGCCATTTGGGTTTCAAAATTATAACGAAGAAATTGTGGACCTATACTTACTTGGGTTTATATTAAAATGGATTCATTTGTTTTTTTGTTTTGTTATTTGCTTAAACCTTTTCCTTTTTTTTTTTTTTTTTTTTAGTATAGTAACTAAAAATGACAACACTTCACATATTTGGCCAGCTGTTGGCTCTGTGCTATGCTTGATGTTGTAGCAAATGTAAAAGATAAACAGCTTACTGTCTAGAAAGACTGATGCGGCTGTGACTGGAGGCACATGGTGGATGCCATGCAGAGGGCCAAGGACAAGGGCGGGAGGAGGAGTGGGAGCTGCTGCTGCTGGGGGGAGAGAGAAGAGCTGGAGAGGGTGGTGTGAGAAAGTAGCTGCCTCTGGGCAGGGCTCCAGCAAGGGAGCCAGGGAAGTGACTAGGGGGTTCCAGGCAATGTCCAGGCATGGGTGTCCTGACAACAGACTTAGTGCCTTTGTGAATCTTGCAAAGGCCGGGCAGACACCTGGGTTTATAGTACTGGCTACTATTAATAAGGGTCTCACCCAGAGTGGTAGATTCTTCTCCTTTATTTTTCAAATTGTATAGAAATGTATTTATTTTTGAGACTGGGACTCACCCTGTCACCCAGGCTGGAGTGCGGTGGCATGATCTTGGCTCACTGCACCCTCAAACTCCTGGGCTCAAGCGATCCTCTCACCTCAGTCTCCCAAGTAACTGGGACAAGGTGCCACCACGCCTGGCTCATTTTGTGTGTGTGTGTGTGTGTGTGTGTGTGTGTGTGTGTGTGTGTGTAGGTGTAGGTGTAGGTGGAAACTTTGTTGTCTAGGCTGGTCTCATCTCCTGAGGTCAAGTAATCCTATTGTCTTGTGTATTAGTCTAATCTCACACTGCTATGAAGAAATATCCAAGACTGGGTAATTTATAATGAATGAGCTAAAAAGTAAGGAAGTTTAATTGACTCACAGTTCTGCATGGCTGGGGAGGCCTCAGGAAACACAATCATGGTGGAAGGCACCTCTTCACAGGGTGGTATGGAAGAGAATGACAAGTGAAGGGAGAAGCCCCTTATACAACCATCAGATCTCATGAGAACATACTCACTGTCATGAGAATAACATGGGGGAACCATCCTCATGATTCAGTTACCTCCTACCAGGTCCCTCCTACAACATGTGGAGATTATGGGAACTACAATTCAAGATGAGATTTGAGTGGGGACGAGGCCAAACCATATCACCTTGGCCTTCCAAAGTGCTGGGATTAAAGGTGTGAGCCGCTGTGTCCAGCCATAGAAACTTATGATAAGTCACGTTTCTTGTTTGAGAAATAGCTACCATGAATGCTATTATTAAAGCTATATATTATTAGAAAGCAGACATCTCACTGTATCTGCTGATTTTAAATGCATTGATCATCTGATACAAAGTACGGTAAGCTTGGAAACAAGTAACTTAACAGCGGTAGATAATGCAGGTCGTAGTGGGCCGCTTTATGCATAACTGTTGGATGGCAGGCTCCCTAGATTGGGCTGAGGAGACCCGAGGTCTCACCTCTGCCAGTGACTTGCTGTGTGTGCTTGGCCAGGTGACTCATGGCACCTGGACGGAGGGAGTGGCAAGTGGTGTGGTGATCACAGGGACGTGGTATGTGATTGTGGGAGAGGGCTGGGCCGGCTGGCCTGACTGGAAGAGAAGACAGTTTCTTTCATACCAAAGAGTATGGACACTTACCAGGAGGCTTGCCTAAGGTAGGAGAAGATCTTCCACCCTGCCCCAGGAGTGGGGAGTCTCATCTTTTTGGGGGGCATTTCTATCCTCCCAGCCCCTCCAGCTGTTCTGGAAGCCCCAGCTTAGTGCTTACAGCTACGACCGAGAATCCATCCCAAACTAGGAGAAGCAAAGACTGATCCTGGACCCTCTCCCCGCTGTCGCCGGCTAGCCCACTCCAGCATTGCCCGTCCTGCAGGCCCGTGCTTCGCACTACAGGAGATTATATGCACAGAAACAGGAGGCACACAGCCGATGTTGGAAGGGGTGCTGTGTTACTGAGGTGCAGTACACAAAAGCAGGAGGCACTCAGCAGGTGTTGGAAAGGGTGCTGTGTTACTTAGGTGCAGCACAGTACCGTGGGAAGGGCAGACACCAGGGCGAATCCTGGCTCTGATTCGGGCAGCTTGTTTCATCACCCTGAGCCTCAGTTGTTTCATCTGTAAATGAGGATGAGAATACCTCCGTCACAGGATTCTATGTGACATGATTAGAAAATGCCTAGCCAAAAAAGAATAAAAAATTAAAAAATAAAAAAATGGAAAATACCTAGCCAGTAATAAGCACTCAAAAATATACATATATATACACACATTCTCATTTGCCTTCTTTAGGTCTTTCTTTCCTTGTTTGTAGGATAAGGGACTTGGACAGGATGGTTCTGTTCTCTCCAGCTCTGAAATACTGGCTTCCCAGCATCATCTAATTTCAGGCAGAAAAGCCAGTTTTCTCAGTGTGTCGAAGATCACCATTTCACAGGCTATTTTGTCTACGTTTAACTGCTCGTGTTTTTCTGGTTAACTCAGGTGACATCTGTTCCCGAGCTGTTCCTGATGGCCATGAAGCTCAGCCACGATGACACAAGAGCCAGGTATTTACACCTGGCCAGAGAAGACAGGAATAATCTGTTCAGGTATGTCGTGCATTTTAAGAACATGGTTTTGAAAGTTTTATTTAAATCAAGGATGTCCAATCTTTTGGCTTCCCTGTGCCACATTAGGAGAACAACTGTCTTAGGCCACACACTAAATACACTAACACTAAGGACAGTTGATGAGCTAAAAAAAATAAATAAATAGAGGACCTCAATGTTTTAAGAAAGTGTAGGGATTGTGTTGGGATGCATTCCAAGCCATCCTGAGCATGAGGACTGCAGGCTGTGGGTTAGACTAGCTTGGTTTAAAGCACTGACTGTATGTTACGTGGTTTAAATATCATCTCACTAGTATTTTTATTGACAGAGCATCTTGAAAAATAAGGAAAAGCTTACACGGATTTACAATCTCATCAAAATACAATGTTATAGTCTGAATCAATGATTTACATTAGAGTTGGGAGACCCTGTGTTGGAGGATTGTGGTGTCAGAATGATAATTTCTAGTAGCCTGAGGTGATGATGCATCTGGGAACTGTGTCCGCAGCACTAAGATGAACGTTTTGTATTCTAGTCATTCTCCTTCCCTAGCGTTCTGTTCCTCCCCGTCCCTGGCCTTCTGTTCCTTATTCATCCCCCTTCCCTGGCGTGCCGTTCCTTCTTCCCTAGCGTGCAGTTCCTTCTTCCCTAGCGTGCCGTTCCTTCTTCCCTAGCGTGCCGTTCCTTCTTCCCTAGCGTGCAGTTCGGCACCACTCCCATGGACAGCACCGGTGTTCCTCACATTCTTGAGCATACCGTCCTTTGTGGGTCTCGGAAATATCCGTGCAGAGACCCTTTCTTCAAAATGTTGAACCGGCCCCTCTCCACGTTCATGGACGCCTTCACAGGTAAGACCAGCATCCTGAACGGAAACCGTGTTTGCGTTTGCCAGGCACACCCACTGGAATTCAGTTAGTTTCTGAGAAGAGATGACAGGAGTGGGCAATTAATGTTCTAGAAAAATTTTTACCTCTCTCTACTTGAAGGACGTTAGAAATTTCATTCTTCAGGAAAGCCACATGGTAGCGAGATTATAAAATCCAGCATTTGAATAAAAGGTACGTGAACTTTTCCCAGAAAGGTTCAAAACAATTTTCTCGTGGGGATATCACTACAATGCCAGGCCTCCAGAGTTACCACTAACATTGATGTTTGACTTTTAGTAAGACTGACGCTAGTGAATAGGGTGACGATGAACAGTGCACTCTGTGAAGGAGTGACATCGAAGAGCAAGTTAAATCCATGCTCTTACAGAATGAGGTCATCTTTGTAGACGTGTGAAAGTCTCTGGAGACACTTGAGAGAGTTTAGATGTTCGCTGAAGAAAGACCTGGTGCCCGTCCAGTGCAGATCCTGAGATGGGATGGGAAAACCGGCACTCAGGGTGATGAGCTGGGACAGCTGCTGAGGTTGGGGGCCAGAGCATGGAGCCACTGCCCCACCTCAAGAATAGCTACAACTTACTGTCCTAGGACAAAGGGGAAATGAGGCTTGAGATTCAATAATTTTAGTAGAAATCTGTTAAATTTTACAATTTCACTTTTCCTTTGTACCCAGCTAGTGATTATACTCTGGATCCATTTTCCACACAAAATCCCAAGGATTTTCAGGATCTCCTCTCAGTGTATTTGGATGCCACCTTTTTCCCAGGTTTACGTGAGCTGGATTTCTGGGATGTCATGAGTGATTAACTAGTTGATACAGACTTTAGTATTTGAGTCACTGTCAGCTTATAATTATTTGTCCTCAGGCAGGAAGGATGGCGGCTGGAACATGAGAACTCCAGCGACCCCCAGATGCCCTTGGTCTTTAAAGGAGTCATCTTTAATGAGATGGAGGGAGGGTTTGTAAGTTTTCTTTTTTATGTTGTGTTCAGCTTACCTTACCCATGTACCGTATCATGATATAGACACATCTGAAAGATGGTTGATTTTTCTTCAATATTCTCATTATAGGTGACATGTTCTTGGATTAGCTGGGGTCAGTGCTGTGAGCAGAAGCCAGGGGGTAGCAGGGCCAGGCTGCTGTTCTTCCCAGCAGGTCTCAGACCATGTCTGACGACCCCCGTGTATGATCTGCAGTGAGAGAAATGCTATTTTCATACCACTATCAACACATTGTCTTTTTCACTCATTCTTGCCCAAGTACATGGTGTACTTCCTAGAGGCTGCGTGGCGAGGTGTGTGACACACAGCAAGCTGGATACAGAGCAGATGGGGGAGTCCAGCTTCACCTCTGAGCCAGACACTACAGAGATTTGCAAAAAAGGCAACACAGCATCACTCTAAGTAGTCGGTTTTTTACTTTGTTATGAGAAATATTTTTCAAACATATTTATATTAAGAATATAGAAAAATTATATAAACACACACAGGTACCTACACAGGCAAAAAAAAGCCCACATAATCAAAAGCTGTTTGGGTCCTCATTAAAACCCATTTGTGCCTAGTGTTCCATTATTGGAATCCTAAGCTTCTGGGAGTTATTTATATCCTACAGCTCAAGGTCATTGCCAAAGTCTGATTTTTACAAAAAAACTTGCAACCTCAGGAATAAATGGGTTAATTTTTCAGAGTGTAAAGGAATCTTGAGACCATTTTGGATTAAGAGCTGCTGTCCTGGGCCAGTGTCTTCATGTCCCCTTGTGACTTTGACAACCTGCCTGTGCTGGTGTCCCTGAGGCTCATGGGTGGCCTGCTCTCTGATTTCCATAGCCCCCCTCAGCTGGTGAACTATTTCTTACCTTTTCATTCTCAATTTGGTGGTCTTTTCTTCCAAGGAGTCTTCTTGAAACTCAAGTTGGGGTGACAGCTTCTCCCCACTTGCCTGGTGGCTGGTAGGCAGACCTGGTGATCCCTTCAATTTACAGCCCTCGGCTATGCATTTGTTGCAACACACATCAAAAAGTCCATTGTTCTCAATCCTTGGGTCCTGTGCGTGGGTGATGAGTGATTGAATACAGTGTTAAACAATGCCTGCAGGGGTGTCTTTTTTTTGTTTGTTTACCATTAGAAGAGTTTTATTTGCAAAGTATTAGAGACATATGCACCAGAATGTGATCAATTGGCTATATTGTAAGTAATGTAGCATGTGTGTATTATTTTATATGTACATATTCTTATTTATTTACTTCACATTTCAAGACAGACAATGAGAGGATATTCTCCCAGCACCTTCAAAACAGAGTTCTTCCCCACCACATGTACTCAGTGGTCTCTGGGGGTGACCCACTGTGCATCCCGGAGCTTACGTGGGAGCAGCTTAAGCAATTTCATGCCACTCACGATCACCCAAGCAATGATAGGTAATATTTTGTTGGAAAAGTTTGATGGTGGATTGTGAAAAGTTGACTTGTTTGTATTCTTACATTTTCATGACATGGCTTCTCTCACATTTAGCGATGCTTAAGAAATATCTAAGTGTAGGTAAGATTCTTGGCCTAAGTTTGCCTATCTTACTTGGACATTGATTTTGGACATTTACAATGATAGTCTTCAGTGGGCTCAGCATGGTGGTTACAAACACGGTGTTTAGAGAACCCCTGAGAAGGGTCCTGGCCCCCAGCTTCTTGCCTCACTTCCAGCTTTGTTGCATGGAGAGTGGGGGTGCATGGATGGTGCCCACCCCGACCCAAGGTGTGTGAAGCTTCGAGCCTGTCCTTGGCATGGAGAAGTGCTCTTCCGATAGTGGATGCAGTCACAGAACCTTAATTACATCCTCACTTTCTGATACATCGCTTGTTTCTTATGTCACTAATATAAGGTCATTATCATAATAATATAGTTATATGTATTATATAAAATACTAATAATTTCCATATAAATGCTAATGTAAAAACATATTTCCAAGATTATTTTACATAAAAAGAATTATGAAAACTTTCAAGCATACAGAAAAGTAGACTAGGATAATGAGCCCCTAAACACTTATCACATAATAGATATCCTTTTCCTTGTGAAGTTTTTGGAAGTAAATTATAAACGTCATCATTTACCCCTAAATATTTGAATTTATGACCCTAAAACATGAGGATTATTTCTTACATGAGCTAATGCCATTTTCAGTTTTAATAGAATAAAACATACTTTCTTAAAACTGCCTATTTCTTATTCTATATTCAAATTTTCTAGTTGGCCTCAAAGTGTTTGTGGCACAGGGTCCCACAGATCACAGCTGCTCAGCCCGGGTCTCTCCCGGGCCCCCTCTCGGACGGCAGAGGAGTGTGCAGGCCGGGTTTCCTCCGGGCGCTCTCACTTTCCAGGTGTCCTGGCTGCTTCTGTGTGGTGTTGGGTGCCATGTTCCTGTGTTTCCTGAGAACTGGAACTTAGATCCAAAGACTTAGTTTGAGTCAGGCTGCGCCTTTTGAAGCAGAGTCCCTCGTGGGGAGCTCTGCATAGATGGCCACATCCTACCTTCCTGTGAGGCCTGCTTGCCTCCACTGGGGGTCTCACGCCAGCGGGGTGCATGCTGAGAGTCGGCCACTGTCTTGTGAAGATCTGCCTTCTCCCTTCAACCACGGAGCAGCTGGTGCACTTGAGTTTCTGGTGTCCTGTGATAATGAGTTCCTCATCAATCTATTAATGGTTTTCATATTCATTGAGGATTATTGCCTGAATCATTTATTAGAGTTTGTGAAGTTTTCAAATTCTGTAATTCTTCTTTCATTTGCTGGACTTCTTCAAAGAAGAGCTCCACATCAGCTGGGGCTGTCGGGTTATCTTGAAATATGGTTCTGTGGAAAAGGCAGGGGCGGCTGCTCTCCCTGGGAAGTCCAGTTTGAGGAGGAGTTAGGGTGGTGCGGGAGCTACCTCTAATGATGACAGAAGAGGCTGTCTTTTTTTTTTTTTTTTTTTTTTAAAGACAGGGTCTGGTTCTGTCCCCAAGGCTGGAGTACAGTGGCATGGTCTTAGCTTACTGCAGCCTCAGCCTCCTGAGCCACCTCAGCCTCCTGAGTAGCTGGGACTACAGGTGTGCACCACCATGCCCAGCTAGTGCTTATATTTTTTTGTAGAGACAGAGTCTCACCATGGTGCCCAGGCTGGTCTCGATCTCCTGAGTTCAAACAATCTGCCCACCTTGACCTCCCAAAGTGCTGGGATTACAGGTGTAAGCCACTGCGCCCAACATGGGGAAGAGAGTTCTTTCTTTTCTTCTTCCCTCACCGCCCAGTCTTTTGTTTTCTTTTTTAGTACCCCTGTGACCTCACAGAAATATTTCTGTATATGTACATATTTGAGACTATGTGATCAGATGGAATTTAGTTTTATGCCCACATTTGCCCCAGCTGTTGGCCCGTTTTGGTCTCACTTCTTTGGTTTCTACGCCCCGACTCCCACCTCCCTAAAGCATGCACAGCCAGGCCCTCCCTGCTCCAGAGGCTCAACTCTCTGTTTCCCAGGGAGCTCTGATTTCTGTGGCTAGTGGGGAAGGGCCTTTGGAGAGTAGCATCTGGACACTAGGGGTGGTGACTGCTTCTGGATTCTCTCAACCCCGAGAGTGTAAACTTTGTTTCTAAATTCTAGAATGAGAAATTTCTGAAGGTTCTTTAAGATACCAGTTCCCCAAACCTTAACCATAGCTCAGGCAACATAGTAAAGAAAAAGATAAATTCTGTCATTGTAACCTTTTTCCTCTGGTTGAATAAATGTTATCTTTATTAACATGTATAACCTTGAACTTGTTGCCAAAAATTGAGCTTTGTGAAATTGTCAGTTGGATTACTCTTACTGTACTAGGGTTATAAAGTATTTTAACAAATACCTCATTTGGTTTTTGTCACATCTCTAGATGAAGTTTCAAATGAAAGATCAATGTTTGGCTAGGTGTGGTGGCTCATGCTTGCAAATCCAAGCACTTTGGGAGACCAAGATGGGAGGATTGCTTGAGGCCAGGAGTTTGAGACCAGCATGGGTAACAGTGAGAATCCATCTGTAAAACTTAAAAATTAGCCCACTGGGCGTGGTAGCTCATGCCTGTAATTTCAACACTTTGGGAGGCCGAGGTGGGGAGATCACCTGAGGTTAGGAGTTCAAGACCAGCTTAACCAACATGGTGAAACTCTATCTCTACTAAAAATACAAAAATTAGCTGGGCGTGGTGGCAGACGCCTGCAGTCCCAGCTACTCAGGAGGCTGAGGCAGTAGAATGGCATGAACCCGGGAGGAGGAGCTGGCAGTGAGCGGAGATTGCACCACCTGCACTCCAGCCTGGGTGACACAGTGAGACACTGTCACAAAAAAAAAAAAAAAAGGCTGGACATGATACACAAGGTGACCCCAGGAGACTCATGTGCAGAGTAAAAACGAACCCCAGCACTAAACTCAGTCCCTGAAGTCCCTGCGGGATTCTCCCCACCTCCCACCCTTGGGTCCACCTGCACCCTCCCAGAAAGAACAGTGACATCACCCCACAGCAGGAGATCACCAGCGGTGGCCGCTGCACCCCAGGTAGCTGGGAAACCCCCGGGGTTTCACAGGTGGAGAGGGAGCCTGGGGACGTGCATTTCTAGCAATTTCCAGGTGACAGGGCACCACACTTAAAAATACACAATACTAGGTCCTGAAAGGACTTCTATTCACTTGCACATTGGTGGGATGGAGCCCTACATTGCGAAGGGCTTTTCTTCACGTGTCGTCCTTGAGCTCAGGGGCTGGCAGCACTTGGTGGGACCTAGTAGGGCATCCCTTGCTGACTGCACACCCACAGCCAGAGCCCTCACCGGGATAATTCTCACAGGAAGCCCGCAGAGCTCCTGACACCTCGCTGGAGGGATGAGAAAGTTGAGGCTCTGAGGGGGATAAACTGATTACTGGAAGGTAACGACTTTAGTGAAGTGGTGAAGCTGCAGTGTAAACCCTAGTCTTATTTCATTTTAACTTTCAAGACTGCCTGATTTCCTCTATTACAATGCCTCTGCCTTAGAGTCACCAATGGGAACTTGAAGGAAAATAATGCCTGCTGAGGCCAGATGCTCACTTCATTGCCTGGGGGTGGAGCCTGTGTGGTTCTAAGCCCTCCCTCTGAACTTCTGAATGGTGAGGACTGCAAAGCAGCTGCCTCCTGCTGGGCCCTGCAGGGTGAAACCTGAGGAAGCCCCAGGAACATTCAGTGAGAGGTTAGGTTGGAGGAGAACATGGTTGGATGAAAAGTAAGAAGGAAATGCACCAGCATTTACTGGCAGGCTCTGTCACCCACAGGACAGGGACAAAGACCTGCAGTGTGGGCTTTCACAGGCTGGCAATGAGAGCTTTCAGCCTCACAGGTAAACGTCACCTGTTTCACCATCTCCTTAGGGCTCTCTAGGGCCCCAGCACACAGCTATTTGGGACAAAGGGCAGTTTCAGTGTCTTTCACTCCACACTCAAGCTACAGATTGTTCTTATATCTCAGGTATCCTGGGGATAATCCATCTCGTTTCATTTTGGTTTTGGGAGCCCAACCCCAGAACCAAATAACTTTCCTAAGGATTTCCAGGAGAAAACATCTTCCCACCAAAGAAGAACATTACCATTTGGAAAAACACCTCTTCGTCATTTGCAAAAACCCCAATTTTCAGGGAAGTGATAATCTTGTCATGAGAACCAAAGATAAAGTTGGAGATAACGAGGGAGTGGTTACATAGGAAATACGTGGTCATTACTCTGACCAATTATTAAATCACTTTCTTTACATGACACACTTTTCAACACCTTCTTACTAAACCACAGTGCGGGTAAGACAGTCACAAGACCGATTCTTCCTTGAGTCAGAGTCATCCCCGGCCCACACCAGGGCCAGCAAGAATGACTGAGGTCACCCTTATTTCCTGGCTACTTGGAGGAGCTGGATTTCCCAGTTTACAAATCTCAGTTTCCTGGGATTCTGCTCTGATAAAATCTAAACTGTATTAAAAAAAAAAAAAAAAAAGTAAGGAATAGGCTGGCCGTGATGGCTCATGCCTGTAATCCCAGGGCTTTGGGAGGCCAAGGCAGGCAGATAACGAGGTCAGGAGATTGAGACCATCCTGGCTAACAGGGTGAAATTTGTCTCTACTAAAAATACAAAGAAAACTGAGCCGGGCGTGGTGGCATGTGCCTGTAGTCCCAGCTACTTGGGAGGCTTAGGCAAGAGAATCGCTTGAACCCGGGAGGCGGAGGTTACAGTGAGCCGAGATTCTGCCACAGCACTCCAGCCTGGGTAACAGAGCGAGATTCCGTCTCAAAAAAAAAAAAAAAAAAGGAAGAATAGATGAAATCTAATGAAATAATCTAGTTCTATCCTTTTACCTCCTCCGTTGTCTGGAGAAATAAAGCTCCCTGCCTCGTCCTCTCTCACAGCACTGAACTGCTTTTCCTGAATTTTCCCACACTGCTGATCACTCACTTGTTAATTTCGATGCAAACATTCTTTTTGAGAAATAAAGTCAGTTTGCCGACTGCTGCCACTGGTTTGTCAGAAAATGAGCTTGCACTGCGCTGATCTCACTCCTGCTGCCAAAGCTCCTTCTAGGGGTCTCTCCTTTGACAATGTAGGGATTATGTAGGCATGGGGAGGTGGGATACCAAGAGGGGATTCTGTCAACCTGCTGTTCCCCCCTCCCCACCTCCGCCGGGTCAAAGTCATCGAGCCGGGGGCCTCTCTGACTATCTGGACTGTGCAGACCACCGTGTCTTCCGGTAGGATCAGGAGAGGGCTTGAGATAAATCTGTAGTGCCCTTCACTCAACCACCGGCTCACTGTCCACCTCAGGTGCCCCAAGCGCCATCGCTGCCGGGCGATATGTGGATGTGTCGGTGACAAAATGGAAAGTCTCTGGTCCCGGCGGAGCTTGTTCCGATCAGGAGAGACCCGAAATCAAGAAACACAGTGAACAAATGCATGATGCCCAGGGGTGGATGGCCATAAGCACTAAGGAGAAAAATAACAAGTGGGGTGGGGGTGTTAAGAGGGTGGGGAGGAGGAAGGGCTGCCATTGACAAACAGAGAGCCTGCAGACTTGCCTGAGAGTGACGTTTGGGGAAAGAAGGAAAGGGAAGAAGGTGAGGGAGGTTAGCTAAGTGGACATCTGGGAAAGAGCTCAGGCACCAGAGGGGCTGGGGCGGGGGAGCACTGGCAGCGTGCTGCATTCCAGGGTCCTCTGCGTGGCTGGGTGTCAGCCCTCCCCTGCACATCCCTCACGGCCTTCGCAGAAACACCCACACGGGGACCTTCTACATACAGGCAGGACACTGTCCCTCAGAGGAGTCGCTGGCCACGTGCATCCCGTCCACATGGAGATGAACTTTAAGATTCTTTAAACAATGGATTTCAAAGACTTAGTATGGAAAACGGTGTAAAATATTAATCAACACAATAACTGATTGTTATCAAAATAGTGGGCTGAATGCTGAATATAAAACAGTTTTTTTTTTTTTTTTTTTTACTTTTTTTTCTTTAGATAGGGTCTCACTCTGTTGCCCAGGCTGGAGTGAACCTGTGCAGTCACAGCTCACTGCAGCCTCCAACTCCTGGGCTCAGGCAATCCTCCCACCTCAATCTCCCATGGGGCTGGGACTGTAGGTGTGCACCGCCACATCTGACTCATTGTTTTGTATTTTTGGTAGCGACTGATGTTGCTCTCCATGTTGCCCAGGCTGGCCTCAAACTCCTGGGCTCAAGTGATCCACCTGCCTTGGGCTCCCAAAGTGCTGGGATTACAGGCGTGAGTCATGGCACCCAGTGTCCCCCTGTCCCGGCCAGCCTTTCTTTAATGTGGCAACTAGATCATTTAAAATTGCATAAATAACACAAACCACCCACGCAGGCCCCAATCCTGGGAGATGCTCCCGTTGGAGAAACCTCCAAGAAGCGGATCTGCTTGGATTTGCAAACGGCCCCTCTGGCCCCAGGGGGATCTGCTGTGCAGAGCTGCTCTGGAATCGGCTCTTCAATACCGCCCTTGAGTGTACTGTGCACCTCCTGACTTTCGACCAGCACAAAGCTCCTTATTAAACGCTGACAAAAATTCCTTCCATTCCAGGTGTCATAATGGATTCATTAATCTCCTATTGATAGGTTTTTGCTGGTTTTCCCACTTTCTACTATTCTAAGCACTGCTGTGAAGACTCTCCTTTTACCCCACCTGCCTTTGTCTGCCGCAGCTCACACGCTCTGCCTTCCAGCGGTAATAGCTGAGTGCCCATTTACCCGCCGCCCCAACACACTCAAGTCCCTGGGTCTCCTCGGCAGGGTGTGTCTGTGGGCATAGGGCTGCCCTGCCACATGCCCCACCCCATAAGCTTTCATCTGTGGCCGCTCCTTGTGAGACCCTAAACTCATGACCTCCCCTCCTGTCCTCTCCTCTCCACAGAGCCACCCTTATCGGAGACAGTCAGTCTGCTTCCCAGTCAGTTGGCTTCCCTCCACCTGCTTCCCAGTTCCCCTAAGGCAAATCCAAGGTCCTCCTCTGGGCCACCTTCCTCTACCGACTCCTCCCTCACCGTGGGGTCAGGTCAAAGGACCCCAACTAGAGGCTCCCCTGGGCCCTTTCATAAGACAGGAACTTTTCTTCTCAGGTCCAGCTACAGGCACATTGTACCCGCATCTCACCGCAGGAGTGAGAGCTCCAGGGTCATAAAGGGCTTGGTTCCTTTGCCTAAAGCCTGCTCTGACTCACCGAAGGTGGTCCGTTAATGTGTGAAATGATTACAGAAACACTGAAATAAGGCTAGGTGTGGTGCCTCAAGCCTGTAATCCCAGCATTTTGGGAGGCCAAGGTGGGTGGATCACTTGAGGTCAGGAGTTCGAGATCAGCCTGACCAACACGGTGAAACCCCATCTCTACTAAAGATACACACTCACACACACACACACACACACACACACACACACAACCCAGGTGGGCGTGGTGGCGCAAGTCTGTAATCCCAACTACTTGGGAGGCTGGGACAGAAAAACCGCTTGAACCCAGGAGGCAGAGGTTGCAGTGAGCCCAGATCAAGCCGCTGCACTCCAGGCTGGGCAACAGAGGGAGACTCCATCTCAAAAAAACCCCACACACACAGAAACAAAATCTTAATTGTGGTAAGACACAGCTGAAAAGATATGAAGGAATGACTCCCCAAGTCTACTACATGCCAACCTTTCAATCATTTTCCATTCAGAAAACTTCAGATCAGATCATTTACATATATACGTTAAGACAAGGGGTCCTATATTAATGAATCTTCTCCGTCAAAATCCTGGTCAAAGTCAGAAAACAATCCCAAAGGACTCCTGGGAGCATCTCACGTTGGAGAAACCTGGAGAAGTGGAGAAGCTGATCTGCACGATGTGGAAACCGCCACACTGGCCCCAGGGGGACCCACAGCACCGGCGCCCTCCCCCTACCGGTGAGAGTGGGAGCCTCACTCAGACCCACACAGTCAGGATCTGCACCTCCGAAGGCTCCCCCAGGCGACTCTGGGCACATGGAAGCTGGGAAGACAGCAAATGGGCCCTGGGGTCGGAGGGGGGCCCAGCACAGTCCAGCCTTTTCTCTTTTGCCTCCTGAAGACTTTCACTGTGGACGTGTGTTAGGGAAGAGGGGAGTGAAGAAAGAGACAGGGAGAGAAGACAGAGACCGAGTGATGCCTCCATTCTGCAGAGGAAAACACTGAGACCCTAATCAGCACTCCAGACTGCAGGGCCAGGGCGGGACTTATGAGTAAGTCTCTGCCTCTCAGTGCTCTGGTCTGCCATGTGTCTGGCTGCCTCTTCCATCCTGACAAGCACAATGACTGCAATTCCAAACAAAGCACTGGGAGTTGGGGGTGAAGATGGAGAGAACCGAGGAGTGGGGAGGGAAACGACAGCCTCTGGGCAGCTACTCTCTAATATACACAAACACACCAGAAAGGGCTTGTAGAAAAGAAACACAAAACACAACCCAACTACTGACACATGGCCCTCTTTTCCATATTCACCCGCACGTTCTTAGCAGAAAGGCAACTGTGAACGTGCAATCTGGTATCCTGACGTTTGCCCTGACCACGTTGTTACCGTATCTTCATCTTTCTAATTTTAATTGTTTCTGACGGCCCATCCGATTGGTAGAGCTTATTTAAAGAGTCCTGATTCTCCCTGATAAAAAGTTGGAGTCCTGTATCAAAAGCTTTTAGTTTTCTGTAACCAAGAAGGAAAACATGCTTCTTTTGAAAGATGAGAAACTGTCTAGCTTCGAAGGGTCCTCCGAGTATGGCACACAAAGCGGTCTGCATTCATAGAAAATGATGCCATCACACAAATCTCCCACTGTGCCACGGGGTGACACTATCACTCATCATCTGCCTCCCAGACCCAGTAATTTCCGCAAAATCAATTACTGCACTTTACACTGAAAAGATCCCATCAAAGAATGTGTGTGCACAGGATGGTGAGGGGCGCCGGAGCTGTGTGAGGCGAAATGGCACTGTTCTCAGTTTCCCCTTCCATCCTACTGGGCTCCGAAGCATTGCTTCAGAGATTTTCCATTTTATCTTATAATTAAATAATATGAACTTTACCGGGGGAAGAAAAGCAGCCCATCACATTAATACTAAGCCTTAATATCATTTTTGCCATCTTGACTCCTATCGCTATAAAAAGTCATTTTCCTTTGCCCTCACAAAACCACCCAAGGAATATTGCTTCAGACACCAAAGGTGCCCATGTGGGGCTCAAGCCTGGTGTCCAATAAATATGTGTGTCATTGACCTAATGCATGTTCAGTCAATTGAAACTTCACACTTCTGACTTCGGTTTTAAGGTGCTAATCTTGAAGTCTTAACAGTTTATACATATAGACCTGAGGATGTTGGGTACTTTTGATTAGAGAGGGTTGAATTCCTGTAAAGGACTTCATAAACGAAGAAGACAGCTAGAACCCCTGGTTTCCTGCTCCTCAGTGGAGATTCCAAGCTGGAGGCAGGCAGCAAACACTTGCGTTCCTGTCAAGTGCCAGGCGTGGTACTGGGCGAGGGAAGGTCACCAGCGAAGACACAGCTACACGAAGCCCTGAACATCCCTAGTGCAGCCACAGGGCCCGGCCACACCACGGAGCTCTGTGAACTCAGGGAAGCTGGAACACCTCGGGCATCCCTTGCTCATGTGTAAAGTGGGGATAAGTCAGTGACCAGCATCACTGAGGGCCTGCCACATAACAGAGTCACTAAACGCTAGCTATTCTCACTAGGATTGGAAAGGTTGATACTTACTCCATTTACATGAACTTTCTATAAATACTGTATTGATGTTCATGTCACCACAGGCAAAAAGGACGCCGCTTTCGCATCCAGCCCACCCTAAGGATGCACCTGGACTTCCCACTACATTCAGCTCCATCAGGCATCAGGCCCTGCAGAAGCCACAACCTGTGACGAAGACAATGAGTCACTCTTGGTGTGTGGCACAGCGTGACGTGGCGGTGGGCACTTAGTCATGGTCAGTCCGTGATCCAGAGCTGCGGAGCTTATTTTAGGGTGAGCGAAAATCAATTTAAGTTTCCAGACATGTCTTGGGACAACAGAAGATACCCAAAGAAGTAGGAAAAAAAAATAAAAATAAAAAACTGGCCTGAGAAATACTTTCTTCATTCAAGGCCTGGGTAGTCAGGAATATGGGAAAGTCATTTTCAATTTTATCTTATAATTAAATAATATGAACTCTACTGGGGGAAGAAAAGCAGCCCATGGCGTTGGTATTAACCCTTAATATGATTTTTGCCACCTTGACTCCCATCGCTATAAAAAGTTACTTTCCGTTCCCCTCACAAAACCACCCAAAGAATATCTGTGTAATTTTGAGCTAGTTGGTTTTGCTCACTTTTGAGCATTAACTAGATTAAGGAGCTTCACCAAGAAACACCCCTGAAGAGCATGGTGGAGGCATGACAGGATGGCTCATGTCTGTAATCCCAGCTCTTTGGGAGGCCAAAGCAGGAGGCTCACTAGAGGAGGCCAGGAGTTCAAGGCCAGTCTCAGCAGCATAGTGAGATCCTGTCTCTACAGAAATAATAATAATAATATTAATAATAACAATTAGCTGGTCATGATGGTGCATTCCTGTCTTCCCTGCTACTCAGAAGGCTGAGGCAGGAGGATCACTTGAGCCCAGGAGTTTAAGGCTGCAGTGAGCTATGATGGCACCACTACACTCCAGCCTGGGCGACAGAGCCAGACATAAGTACTCTTGGTGGTCTAAGGGACAGTACAATATTTGGAATTAGGATCTGTTTTGCTCCTACCACAATCACGCACGCACCTCATGCCCTTACCTAAGTTATTTTTCTTTGTGAGTCTTTCTCCCCACTTCCAAAATGAGGGCATGCCTCTCTTGGGATCATGTATCTAGGCTTGGAGGTAAGAATTGTAAAGCTCCTAGTATACAAAATATTTTCAACAAATGGTAGCTATGGTCATTTTAATATATGGAATTTTACCATAATTTCACATCTGATAGATAATTCCCCTGAAGTTAATACTTGAATGGGAATGTGTGCTCTGATCTCTAGCTACAGGCAATAGTCTTCTACGTCAGGGAAAATCAAGTACTAATATAGAACCAGAATAAAATGGCAAAAAGAATGGGGGCACAACAGAGAAATTCTCGAGGAATAACCTACTTACTGTAAGAATTTGTAAATCTGTGGCAGCTAAGACCAGGCCCTCTGAGCACATCTGGAGGTGAACTTCCTTAAAAGAAATGCGTCCAAATGCTCCAACAGGTTCAAGATCACATCTCGGAAGGGTAAAGCTCTTTACAGAGTCTACAAAAAAATTGTGACTTCAGCTCTGCCAGGGAAAGAATGCCCAGGCGACCCGCTGTGGCGGGCTTCCCCAGGGACAGCCCAGGTGTGACCCATGTGGGCTCGAGGCCACAGTATTTGAGGCCACCTGCAGGGCTGAGGGCAGCTGTCTCCTGTTAAGCCGAGGCTGTACCAACCAAGCCACGTTCCCACATAATATTGGTTTCCAAAGTACCTTTATCCCCAGAAGAGAAGAGGCGTGGACTTACTAACCTTCAATATGTGTAACTCCTCCCAGGTGGCAAAACCAGGGTAACAGAGAACACCGCGATTCTGCCACTGTATCCTAATCTCACGTGCCTGTACACAAACTCCCAAGCATTTTAGCAAGCTTCTGGACATGGAGCTCAAAAGAATGACCTATAAATATTTTCCAATACATACAGCATCTTAATGTGTTTTTCTTTCTTTTTTTATTTTTTGTAGACACAGAGTCTCACTATGTTGTCCAGGCTGCTCTGGAACTCCTGGGCTCAAGCGATCCTCCTGCCTCGGCCTCCAAATGCACTGGAATGACAAGCATGAGCCACCGTGCAGGAAGCACAGCACCTAAATTCCAAAATAACCTTGAACCCCTGACCTTCCACCCGCCCTGGTGACTTCCAGAGATCGGTTCTTCTTCCCTTGCCAAAGGTTTCTTGTCTTTCGCGGCCCTTGCCACATCCACTTCGCCCTGTTCTCCCCTTCTCCGTCCGTCCCCCCCTCGCCGCCGGTAGGGGCGCGCGCACCTTGAACATCCCCGCCACTGGTCAGCATGCCGATGGCCTTGCGGGCCCCGGAGAGGTGCTCCAGAAACTTCCGCAAGGAGCCCTTGGGGGCCCGGGAGTCGTCCGCGTCCATGGCGAGAAGGCCGAGGGCAACCGCTAGTCCGGCTGCGCAGCAGGCAGTGGGGAACCTGCCCCCGCGCTCCCGACTTGGAACCGCCGCCAGGCCCGCGCCCCTGCTAGGCCCCAGCGCCAATGGGCGGGGCCCGAGCGCACTGGAGGGGCTACGGGGGCGGAGGAGCGGCTAGGGGCAGGGGCACGGCTAGGGGCAGGGGTAGGGGCAGGGGCTGGCGGGGGGACACGTGTGGGCAGGAGGACCTACGCGGGGGTCGTCGTAGGTGGGGGCCGCGCTAGCGGTGGGGAAGGCCGCAGAGGCGGGGGTAGAGCCACAGGTGGGCGAGGTCCCTGCGGGTGGGGCCGCGTTGCTGGTGCGCGAGCCTCGCGGGTGGGTTGGAGGACTCTGGTTGGGGGCTTTAGAGATGCCCCGAGCACCACAAGTGGGGGCAGGGGCAGCGTCCTGGGGAGGGGAGACTGCAGGGGGGCGGGGTCACATCGTTTACCGGGCGCGCCAGGGCGGGGCCGGATAGAACGCGGGGAGCATCTCCCGGGGGGGCGAGGGAGACCCTGAGTGGGCGCGAACGCCAGGACGGGTGGAAACCCCGCACTTGCGGGGAGCGCCGATGGCGGGGTGGGGTGGAATTGGGGCGCGGAGACCCCACCTGGACGCGGAGGCTCGCGCCCGGCCGCGCGCACAGCTTCTTGTTGCCGGCAGGATTCCTCCTGGGGCTGCGCTGGGAGCCTCGGGGCGCGGCTTCCTCGATCTCCGCCCCCAAGTTTTCTGTGCAGCCTGAGGTCGGGAAGGACAGAAGGAGAGTGGATCCTCCAGGTGGTGGGAAAAGCTGAGCACGGCGGGCTTAGCTTTGACGAAGCTGCGATTTCCCGTGCCTAAGGAGGCTGTGGCGCTCCTGGGCCCCCAACCTGGCCCTTGGGGAGAAGAAGCCTTGGGGTGGAGGAGGGTATCGGGGCGCGACCCTCAGAGACGCCTGGGTGTGCGAAAGTCAGAGTGAGGCAGGAGGAGGCGCAACAGGACTAGCCTGGAGGGGAGGCGAGACGACTCTTCCTCCCCACGGGCAGGCCCGCTGCTGTACCCTGTGCGGACCTCGGCCGGCTTCACTGGCCAACTCCACGTGCTGAAATACGCACACCCAATGGGATGTGCGGTTGCCCATCCACAGCTTAACAGCCTGGTGCCAGTTACCCTGCGATGGGAGAGGGGGCAACCCCCACAAAAGCACGGGCTTATGGGGCCCCGGTTCCTTCAGGGCTCACCCCACGAAGAAGGGCTCCCAAACGGCCCCACTCGACGGCTTACCGGAGGATGGTCCTGTGCAGTGGGTGTTTGTTGAACAGATAAGAGACAACAAAAGAGACTAAGAAGAGTTTTGTTCTATGAACCAGGGAAAGTGAAGCAGTCGCAAAGGAGAGTCTCGCCAAAGGGCAATCCTGGGGAAAAGAAGGAGAGGCATGGATTTTTCTTGGATGTGTGCCTCACCCTGGGGCTCATCCCGCTGAGAATCAAATATTCATTGCAAAAGAGGGAAAAGAAATATGCTGCGCACTATGCTGGATGGTCTGATCTCTCCCTTGGCCAGAATTAACGGGGCAATTCCTAACCCCTTGTGGTCCTCAGAATCACCTGGCCTATGCACACCCCCACTAAACCACTGAAGTCCAGTTTCTGCGAGCGCAGCCAGGGAATGTGTATTTTTAAACAGGCCACCTAGGTTACTCTGATGAATGCAAAGTCGGAGAGCGCTGCTCCCATGCACTGACCCTGAGCTTTATTCTATTAATAAAAAAGAAGAGGAGAATCCTGGGTGTCTTAAGGTGGCAGTTGAGTGGCCTTTGCCTTCTGGCGGGTAGGAGAGGAGACCGGTGCTCTAAGCACCCGCACCCACCGCTGGGCTCAGGATCTGTGCTGGAGAATAGAAGGGCTAATTTAATTACTCATGCCTTTTTAGAGCATAGTACATGTGGAGAAGGTGGGGCACGCTGAATTTTATTTTAGCCAAATACCCCTTATCTCCTTATATAATTGATATTTTATATTGAACATTAGGGGATGGGTCATTTGTCATCAAATTGCCTGTATTACAAAAAACGATAGATACAACCTAACAGTTCAAACATGATGAGTTAAATAAATGATGGTAAAAATAGACGCTGTAATAATATTTAATTGCTGTTACTGCTACGAGGATAAATGTCTACTGACGTGGAAATATGTTCAGGACATAGAAATAAGTGAAAAGGCAGTCCTAGACACAGTGTGAGCCTGTGCGTGTGTGTGTGAGTGTGTGTGTGAGAGTCTGCATACATATGTCAATGTTTCTGAGAATTTTATTTCCTTTCTTTTGCTTAGTATAGGTAATGCTATTTTTCTCTCCGATGAACAGGTATTGTTTAGGGAATAGAAACAGTTAATTAAAAACAATAAAATTTAGAGTGTCAAGACCCCCAAGGTTACGGCTTATGTTGAACAGTTTGTCTGTATGTAAGGGCTGGGGTCAGGGCGGTCACTGACGGTCCTCACACATCTGTTCTCATGAGTTTGGCCCATTGCTCAGTCAAGGAATTAACATATATTAATATATTCCTGTAGCTAAGATGGAAGAGAATAGCTATGGCTCTTTTATAGTTTTTTTGTTTTGTTTTGTTTTGTTTTTTGCAAGTCATGTATTTTAATGGTGCTACAACTAGAGGTATTTTTTTTTTAATCGTTGGCCTTAGCAATGAATCTTCTAATTCAAGAGGAAGATATTACATGCCGTGCTGACCGTACAGCTTCCACCCAGTAGGACCTGAGGTGTGTGTTTGTTCTTTATTGTCCCTTGACAGATTACTCCAAACTGTGGCCCAGCCACACCAGCACACAGTTATACCACAGGAATGATTACTCCTGGGGCCAGGAGTGCAGGCTTCACTGAGCCCTCTACCCCAGGGGCTCTCTGCAGCTGCAGCAGGTGTCTGCCCAGGGCTGCCGTGTCTTCTGAAGGCTCAGGCTCATCCGGGGAGGAGCTGCTTCCACACTCGCTTCTGTGTTGCTGGCAGGATTCTGTTGCTTACAAGCTGTTGGACTGAAGGCCCCAGTCTCTCCGTGGCATCAGCTTCAGGCCGCCCTCTGCCCTGGGCAGGTGACTGGCTTTGCCAGAACTAGCACCTATCAAGAGCCAGGGGGAGAGTTCCAGTGGACAGAACTTGCAGCGCCCCCCCAATTCAATCTCAGGAGAGACCCCCATCTCTTTTGCCTGGTTCTATTCATTAGAAGTGAGCCGCTGAGTCCAGCCCTCTTCGAGAGTCTGTCTGTGAACACTAGGGGCAGGGGCCAAGGAGAGCCACTTGGGAGGGGAGGTGCTGCCTGGGACCTGCCTAGGACAAGGTGAAGGAGAACATGCATAGGCACAGATGCCTTTCCCACTTCCCCTCTGTGGTGGGCACAGGAGCTTCAGATGTGCCCTAAAGGACTTTTGGCATCCCAGGAGGGAAGCAGCTCCCAGCCATGAGGGCACCAGGACCCAGTGCCCCAGCATGTCGGGCTGCACATTCCAGGGCTACCTGAGCTGCAGCCTCTTCCCCTCCCCTGCCGTCTCTGCCTGTGCATGGAGTGGGCGTCTCAAATCTGCAGGGGCCAAACTGAGCTCAGGCCTCTGCACCCCCGCACAACCCCCCACCGCTCAGTCTTCCTCACCTCAGCTCCTGGTGACTCCATCCTCCCGGGGACTCAGGCTGAAACCTTGCAGTGCTCCTCCACCCCGGCATCTAAGTCCCTCAGGAAAGTCCCTCTTGGCTCTTCATTGCATCTGGAGCCACTGGGGCCAAGCCACCACCTCTGACCTGGACCGGCACAGGCTCCCTCCCCATCCCCTGCTCTGCCCCCACCTCCACCCCACCTCCATGCCTTAGGTGTCCTCAGCTTCAAAGCCAGGGTGCATCTATCAGGATGTAATTCAGGCATATTCTCTGCTGACTCAGAGTCACAGGCCCCACACGGCCCACTGGCCTGTCGTGTGGTCCCATCAGATCCTGGTGCTGCCCAGAGGCCCATGCGGGCACCCGACAACCTCAGGCCCCCGACAACCTCAGGCCCAGCCTGCTCTTTCCTCAGGCCAGGCCCTCCTCTCCCTACCCACTCTGCCCACCTTCCTCAGGTCTGTCCTGAAAGGTCTCCGGCATGGCGAGGCCGAAGCCTGTCCCCTAGTGGCGGACATACAGTGGTGACACGCTCTGTGTGGGGGAAAGAAAGAGATCAGACTGTTATTGTGTCTATGGAGAAAGATGAAGACATAAGAAAGTCCATTTGGATCTGTACTAGGAAAAATTCTTCTGCCTTGAGATGCTGTTAATCTGTAACCCCAGCCCCAACCCTGTGCTCACAGAAGCACGTGCTGTATTGCCTCAAGTTTTAATGGATTTAGGGCTGTGCAGGATGCGCCTCAGTAAAAATGTGTTTGCACCTCCTGGGCTCCAGGCTGCCAGCTGCCTGCCCAGGGTCTGAATGTCCTACTGTGACCTGTTTCCTCACCTGGCCCAGAGGACAGATAGGGAAGGCTTGTTTTGAGGATTAGGCAGGGTAATCCCAGTCAGCCCTCATTGGCTTGCCTATCCTCCAGGTCTTTTTGATTTCTTTTTTCTCTTCTTTGTTATGAAACTCAGAGAATTGTCCTCCAGCATGTCTTCAGCTGGGGAGGTGGAAAGGCCCTTGGCTTCAGGGCCCCTTCTGGGTGCCCTCTCTTCCTAGGGTTTTTAAAAGCATATACTTAGCAACACTCCCTGTACCTGCGAGAGCTGCAGAGAACGTCCTGTGTGTCCAAACCAGAACACTTTGTTCCCTGACCCCAGACCCTCATCACACCCCAAAGCCCAAATACTTTCAGGTGACCAGCTTCAGACAAGAGTCTGAACTCAATGCTTGTATTCTGGGGTCTACACAGGCCCGTATGATGGGGCTACCTCCATTCTACCCCTGTGCCTCCCCCAATCCATTAGGGGCCTCAACTCTAGTGATTCCTAACTGGGAGCAAGGTTCCCCAGGCAGGGAATGCAGCCCTCCCCAGGATGCTGGCCTGGCCATGTCTCCACACCTTGGGCACAGCAGCAATTTTCTTCTCTGATGTGTGTGGGCACCAATGCCTATGTGGGTGTGGGTGCGTCCTCCCCTTTTGTTGATGAGGAACCTTCCTGCAGCCGTTGGGGTGGGTATGGGCACCACACGTGCCTGGCAGCAGGGTGGCGCCTGCCGAGGCTTGGCTACTCTATGTCTCACTGCCACCTCTCCAGGGGAAGCAGACCCTGTGCCCTAGTGCCCCTCATACCCAGTCCCTCACATTCTTCACTTGGCATCTCCCTGCCTGATTCTCCCAACTCAGCCCCTGCCAGGTTTCTCCAGGCCCTGTGGGCCCTGGGATGGGATCAAAGGAGGCAGCAACTGTGCTGTCTGCCTCTGCCTGACGTCAGGGATCCCTGGCCGCTACTGGCATCTGGTGGGCAGGGTAGGTGGGGAGGTCAGGGCTCAGCTTTTCCACTCCCCAGCCTGCACTGGCGAAGTCACCAGGTGTAACTGGCCTGGAGGCTGATCTGTGCCCTCCACAGTCCCTTGATGCGTTATATTGAAGCCAATCCTTGTGTGAATGACTTGACCTGTTGTTACCGCCCAGATCAAACCAGAAGCGAAAGACTCTTGCACTTGGGCCCAGAGCCTGGAGCTGAGGCTGCCATGACCACCTTGTTCTCTTCCTTCTGGGGTCCCCAGGAAGCTCCAGGACTGAATGATCCCCACAAAACACAGTGGCCAGGATGGGAGGGCTGGAAGTCAACTCCCCCCCACCTCTACCACCACAACCAAGAGGCCCCATGGAGGTTGGCCCTGAGCTGTGGGTCGCTGTGGGATACAGGTTCCCACGGATACTTCGGGGGGTGAGCATGGGTCCTCCTGGCTGACGGGAGCCTGGTGGGCATTGGGTGTGTGGGGCCTGTGTAGGTGGGTTGGACAGCACTGGGCCTAGCCAGGGAGCTGGGGAATGGTGTGGCCAAAGTGGGCAGCAATATGTTGCCAGAGCAAAACTACAGTGCAACCAGCCCAGCTGGTAGGGAGAAAGAGGCCTGCCTAGCAGGACCGTCCACCCTGTCCTGGCCCCAAGCCCAGACTGCCTGCCTGTACTGGACATTGCCTGGTCCAGGAGGCCTGGGCATGAGGGTCAGGTCATGTGTCCCTGGGTTCCAGACTTTGGTGGTCCCTTGGGAGCTGAGCATCCTCTGGGCAGTAGGAGGGCCCGCGGTCCACTGTTTGCATCGGCCCCTGGGGGTGTGCCCCCACCCCAGCTCCTCAGCCCGCACGGGAACGTGGCCAGGGCTCCTCCCCTGCTCTGTGGGTCCAGCTCTGAGCAGCTCACTGGGTGACTCTGACAGCTTCCTCCACAAAGCTTGGGTCCTCGTCTGTGGGAATGGGGTGTCCCAGGGCCCCTGCAGGCAGGAACCCACCCCCAGCTCCTCTGGTGGGCCCTCCTGGGTTTTCTTACCTACTGGCTTGTGAGACCTGGTTGGTCAAACCTGGTGTCCTATTTTTATTTTGGCCTTTTTCTTAGTGTGTGTTTTCTGTAACTACTGCTGTGTAGATCTTCTATTTGAGTTTTAGGTGGAGAATCTTGCCCACCCAGAGAGCCCCCACCCCAGACAGCCTCCACTTCAGCCCCCCCACCCCGGGCTGGTCCTGCCTGTGCTTCGCTTGGTGTGAATGTTGAGTGTGATGGATCCACATGGCTACTTGACCCTGCATCTCCTTCCTTCTTGTTGCTGAGGCCTGTTCTGTTCTCTCTTTCTCCACCTGAGCTGCACTTGAAGCCAAGATGAAGGATGAGAAGTGGTTGCTACGCAGGACCCTCCTGCAGCGAATCTGCTGTGAGAAGGCTGCGCTGGCCCAGCCTGTCATTTCCTTCTCTAAGCTCATTCCAGAGGTCGGCCAGGAGCAGCCCGTACCTGCCTGCTCTTGTGGTCCGTGAATCAAGAATGGATTTTACAATTCCAAATGGCTGAACAAGTAAAAAAATAACAATTCATGACACTGAGAAGTGTCCATGTCCATAAGTAAAGTTTCATGTGGGTGCAGTCATGCCCATCTCTTCACAGGCCACCTGCAGAAGGCTGCTGTGGTATAGGCCACCTGCAGAAGGCTGCTGTGGTATAGCCATGGCAGAGTTGCATTCTTGAGGCAAAGATCAGTTGGCAAAGCTGAAAATACTGACTCCTGGCTCTTTAGGGAAACAGTTTCCAGTCCCTGGTTTAAGGGCTGTGTGGCAGGACCCCAGGATCTTGGTCAGCTTGTTCCTCCCTCAGGGCCTGCTGTGGCCTTCGCTAGTATGTCTGCAAAGTCTGCGTGCTATGGTGCCTCTCATGGGTCATTGAGCTCTGTCGTGCTAGATTTCAGGGTGTCTGCCTCATGGTCACCTGTCTCACCAACAGAGACCCTGTGGCCAGATTCAAAGTAGCAGGAACAGTTGGTCTTTGGCAGCAAGGATACCTTCGACCTGAGCTGCTACCCACCCTGAGGTGGTCCCATGACACCCATTGTCTCGGTCAAGGTTGGGGCAGGGCTGGTGTCCTGGACTGCCCTGCGATGTGGATCGTAATAGCCAGGGGGGAGAGGGGGTTGCTATTACTCCCCATATCATGGGGAGTGCCTCACCCCCTGCGACGTGGATCGTAATAGCCAAATACTCCCTCCTGCAATGTGTGTCCATTATTAGCAGTCTCTTTTATTCAGGATATTAGGAACAATTTCACAGGTTTCACGTACACAGCCTTTAACAGGAGAACGAATACCATCCTCTGCACCTCCGGATATTAGCATCCATATCACACAATGGGTGTACAGTTTTTGGGAGATTTGGGGTAATGTCGCCCTGTGTTTCCCTGAATATTCGGAGACATATCACAGGGCAGTTGTACACCCACTACTCTCTTGGCAAGAACATCATACTTTACCTACTGGAAATTAGGAGCAATATCACAGACTGGGTATCAAGCCACTGTCATACTGGAAGTAATATCATGCTCTCCCCCACAAGTTATGAGGAATAATATCACAGGGGGGTGTGTACCTTCTCCGGTAGTGGGAGTAGTAATATCATGTCTTCCTTTAGATGACAGGAACAATATCACAGGGTGGGTGTATACCCCGTGTGTTTTTGGAAGCAATGCCATTCTCTCTTCTTCTAGGTTTTAGGATTCATATCACAGGCAGGATGTACACCCCTTGTTATATTGGATGGAATCTCATCCTCTTTCAACCTGTATCTTTAGAACAATATCCCATGGGGGCTGTCCATCCCTTCAATATTGGTACTAATACCATCTTCTCCTTTCCTGGACATAAGAAATAATATCACAGGAGGGGTGGGGTGTACACCCTTTGCGATGTTGGTAGTAATATTGCCTCCCCCCTGTGGTTATTAAGGACAAAATCCCAAGGTGGCTGTACGGTTCCTACTTTATTGCGAGTAATATCATCCATTCACCCCCTGGATAAGAGGAACCATATCTCTGAAGAGGTGTCCACCCCCTTCGATACTGTCAGCCATGTCGTCTTCTTCCCGCCTGGATATTAGGAACGATACCCCGGGGTTGGGGGCGGTGTACACCCACTGCGATATCGAAAGTAAAATCATCCTCTTTCCCGCTGGATATTAGGAACTATATCACAGGTGTGTGTGCACCTTCTGGGATATTGGGAGTACTATCAGCCTCCACCCCGCTGCATATTAAGAGCAATATACAGGGGGCAAGATAGTTACACCCCCTGCGATATTGACAGAAATATTCTTCTCTTTCCCCTGTACATTAGGAACTACATCACAGGGGTCTGCACACCTTCAGCGATTTTGGGATTCATGTTATCTTGTCCCCCACTGAATGTCAAAAACAATATCACAGAAGGGTATACACCCCCTGCGATATGGCCAGTAATATCATCGTATCTACCTTTGGTTACTAGGAACAACGTCACAGAGGGTGTGAACACTGTCCCGCGATATTGAGCATAATGTTATCCTCTCTTCCCCTGGATATTAGGAACGATATCCCTGGTGGTTGGAGGTGGAGTACATTCAGAACAACATCACTGGGTGGGTGCACACCCCCTGGGATATTGGGTGTAGTATCATCCTCTCTTCCCTAGGATATTAAGAACAGTATCACAGGAGGGGTGTACAGTCACAGCCCCTGCGTTATTGGGATCAATAACATCTTCTCCCCCTCTCGATATAAGGAACAATATCCCAGGGTGGGTGTACATCCCCTGCGATATTGGGCGTAATGTCATCGTCTCCCAACGTGGATATTGTGCATAGTGTCACAGTGGGGTGTACGCCTTCTTCGATATTGGCAGCAATACCATCCTCTCCCCTCAGGATTATAGGGAAAATATCGAAGGGGTTTTACAACTCGAGCGATACGGGCAGTAATATCATCCTCTCCCCACCCAGATGTTAGGAACTATATCACAGGTGGCTGTACACTTCTTGCGATATTGGGAGTCGTATCATCCTCTCCCATCGTCGATATTAAGAACAATATTACAAAGTAGGTGTACACCCCCTACGATATTAAGAGAAGTATTATGCTCTCCCCTTCGGGATATTAGGAGCAATATCGCAGGAGGTGTGTACAACCGCTGCGATATTGGGAGTCATATCATCCTCTCCCCTGAATATAAGAAACAATATCACAGGAGGATGTACACCCCCTGTGATGTTGGGAGTCATATCATTTTCTCTCCCTCTGGATATTCAGAACAATATCACAGGGGGTGTGTACACTACCTGCAATATTGGTATAGAATGAGACCACCACTTCTCCTGCTGTCTTTCCCGGCTTTTCCCCGTCTCCCCTTTTGCCTAGTTTATAAGACAGGAGAAGGGGGAGAAAGCAAAAAGTTGGAAAAAAACAGAAGTAAGATAAATAGCTAGACGACCTTGGTACTACCACCTGGCCCTGGTGGTTAAAATAATAGTGATAATATTAACCCGTGACCAAAACTAGTAGTGTTATCTGTAAATTCCAGACATTGTATGAGAAAGCACTGTAAAACTTTTTGTTCTGTTAGCTGATACATGTAGCCCCTCGTCACGTTTTCCATGCATGCTTGATTTATCATGACCCTTTTACATGAATGCCTTAACGTTGTAAGCCTTTAAAAAGGCCACGTATTTCTTCTTCAGGGAGCTCGGTTCTTAAGACGCGAGTCTGCCGACGCTCCCGGCCGAATAAAAAACCTCTTCCTTCTTTAATCCGGTGTCTGAGGAGTTTTGTCCGCGGCTCACCCTGCTACATTGGGAGTAATGTCTTCCTCTCCCCCGCTGGCTATTATGAACAATGTCACAGAAGGAGTGTACACCCCCTGCTCTATTGGGGGTGATATCCTCTCCATCCCTGGATATTAGGAACAATATCACTAGGCAGTGTACACCTCCTGCAATACTGACACTAATCCTCTTGCCCCCTGGATATTAGGAATCATATCACAGGGGTGGTGTACACCCATGGCGAAATCGGAAGAAAGGTCATCCTCTCCACCTTTGGATGTTAGGGACAATGTCACGGGGGAGGTCTACACACCCTGTGATATTGGGAGTCATATCATCCTCTCCCACCCAGGATATAAGAAACAAGACGACCGAGGGGATATACACCCACTGTGATAGTTTCAATAATGTTATCTTCTACCCGATGGCTATTAGGAATAACATCATAGAGGGGTGTACACTTTCTTCGATGTTGGGACTAATATCATCCTCTCCCTGCCGGATATCAGGAACAAATCTATTAATTATTAATATTAATAAATATAATAAAATTAATAATCACCATCAATATTAATAATCATAATAAAGATAGTAAAAATTAATACTGGTTAAAATGTTAACAATTCGTATTAATAATTAATAGTAATATCATTAATAATTAATGATATCAGCAATTAATATTGCTTAAGTCAATACAGATGTTGGTAATAAAATAATGATTAATATTAAGAACTAATAATATTGTTAAATGACATTAATATTAATAATTAATTTTAAGCATTCATAATCATGTATGTAAAATAATTATCCATAATTAATAATGGTATCCTATTAATTAATAGTGTCATTGATAATTATTAAAATCAATCATTGATGTTTAATAATTAATCATATTATTACTCCTAATACCGCAAGGGGTGTACACTTACCTATGATGTCGTTCCTAATATCCAGGGACAGAGAACGTGATATTTGTTTTAATATCGTAGTATGTGTACGCTCACGCTGTGACACCGATCCTAATATCTAGGGGGATAGAGTATGACATGACTCCCAACATAGCAACGAATGGACAGCCACCTGGCGATATTGCTCCTAATATTCACGGAAGAAGCATATGATATCACTCCCAATATCGCAGGGAGTGTACAAGTCTTCTGGGATATTGTTGCTGGTATCCGGAGGGGGAGAGGATGATAATAATTCCAGTATCGCAGGCTGTGTTCACCCGCCCTGTGATATTGTTATTAACATCCTGGAAGGGAGAGGATGATATGACTCCCCATAGAGCAGGAGGCGTACACCCAGCCTGGGATATTGTTCTTAATATCCATGGAGTGGAGAGGCTGATATTACTCCCAATATGGCAGGGGTGAACATTCACTCTGTGATATTCTTCTTAACATCTCAAGGCCGAGAGGTTCATATTATTCCCAGTATCACAGACACTGTATATCCCCGTGTGATACTCTTCCTGATATCCAGAAGGGGAGAAGATGGTATTAATCCCCATATCGCAGGAGGTGAACACCCAGTCTGTGATATCTTTCCTAATTTGCGGGGGGAGAGAGGATAATTTCATTCCCAATATTGTAAAAGATGTACACGCTAACCCTGTGATATTGTCCTTAATATTCCAAGGCACAGAACATGATGTTACTCCCAATATCGCAGAAAGTGTACACCCCCCAGTGATGTTGTTCCCATGACCCGGGAGGGAAGAGGATGATATTATTTTCAATATCGCCGGGGGTGTACACGCCACTTGTGACACTGTTCATAATTTCCACCTGGGAGAGGATGATATTACTCAGAATATCGCAGGGGTTATAAACACTACTTTGATTTTGCTACTAATAGCCAGGCAGAGAGAGGATGATATTCCTCCCTATATTGGAGAGGGTGTACACCCGTCTTTGATACTGTTCGTGATGTCTAGAGGGGGACATGACATTACTCACAAAATGGTAAAAACGCTGTGGGTCCATCGTGGATTCTAATATCCAGGCAGGTATATTACACTTCAAGTCGCAGGGAGTGTCTACTGCGGCTGTCATATTGTTTCCGATACCAAGGGAGGAGAGAATGACTTCGCGACGAATATCGAGGAAGCCAAAACGCCCCCTGTGATATGGTTCCAAATACCCACCTTGGGAGAGGATGATACTACCTTCAATAAAAGGGGTTGTCCAACACACCGGACATATTTTTTCAACTATACAGAAGAAGAGAAAATGATACTACTGCCAATATTGCTGGGGGTGTCCTCCGTCATGAGATATAGTTCTCAGGGCTAAAGGGAGAGAAGATAATGTCACATTGAACTACAGGTGGTGCATACCCAATGGTGATATTGTCAGGGGGGTGAGCCACCCCCCGCGAGGTGGGGACCAATAGCCACCCCCTCTCCCCCCCTTGGCTATTGGGAGCCACCTCGCAGGGGGGTGAGCCACCCCCCGCGAGGTGGGGACCAATAGCCACCCCCTCTCCCCCCCTTGGCTATTGGGAGCCACCTCGCAGGGGGGTGAGCCACCCCCCGCGAGGTGGGGACCAATAGCCACCCCCTCTCCCCCCCTTGGCTATTGGGAGCCACCTCGCAGGGGGGTGAGCCACCCCCCGCGAGGTGGGGACCAATAGCCACCCCCTCTCCCCCCCTTGGCTATTGGGAGCCACCTCGCAGGGGGGTGAGCCACCCCCCGCGAGGTGGGGACCAATAGCCACCCCCTCTCCCCCCCTTGGCTATTGGGAGCCACCTCGCAGGGGGGTGAGCCACCCCCCGCGAGGTGGGGACCAATAGCCACCCCCTCTCCCCCCCTTGGCTATTGGGAGCCACCTCGCAGGGGGGTGAGCCACCCCCCGCGAGGTGGGGACCAATAGCCACCCCCTCTCCCCCCCTTGGCTATTGGGAGCCACCTCGCAGGGGGGTGAGCCACCCCCCGCGAGGTGGGGACCAATAGCCACCCCCTCTCCCCCCCTTGGCTATTGGGAGCCACCTCGCAGGGGGGTGAGCCACCCCCCGCGAGGTGGGGACCAATAGCCACCCCCTCTCCCCCCCTTGGCTATTGGGAGCCACCTCGCAGGGGGGTGAGCCACCCCCCGCGAGGTGGGGACCAATAGCCACCCCCTCTCCCCCCCTTGGCTATTGGGAGCCACCTCGCAGGGGGGTGAGCCACCCCCCGCGAGGTGGGGACCAATAGCCACCCCCTCTCCCCCCCTTGGCTATTGGGAGCCACCTCGCAGGGGGGTGAGCCACCCCCCGCGAGGTGGGGACCAATAGCCACCCCCTCTCCCCCCCTTGGCTATTGGGAGCCACCTCGCAGGGGGGTGAGCCACCCCCCGCGAGGTGGGGACCAATAGCCACCCCCTCTCCCCCCCTTGGCTATTGGGAGCCACCTCGCAGGGGGGTGAGCCACCCCCCGCGAGGTGGGGACCAATAGCCACCCCCTCTCCCCCCCTTGGCTATTGGGAGCCACCTCGCAGGGGGGTGAGCCACCCCCCGCGAGGTGGGGACCAATAGCCACCCCCTCTCCCCCCCTTGGCTATTGGGAGCCACCTCGCAGGGGGGTGAGCCACCCCCCGCGAGGTGGGGACCAATAGCCACCCCCTCTCCCCCCCTTGGCTATTGGGAGCCACCTCGCAGGGGGGTGAGCCACCCCCCGCGAGGTGGGGACCAATAGCCACCCCCTCTCCCCCCCTTGGCTATTGGGAGCCACCTCGCAGGGGGGTGAGCCACCCCCCGCGAGGTGGGGACCAATAGCCACCCCCTCTCCCCCCCTTGGCTATTGGGAGCCACCTCGCAGGGGGGTGAGCCACCCCCCGCGAGGTGGGGACCAATAGCCACCCCCTCTCCCCCCCTTGGCTATTGGGAGCCACCTCGCAGGGGGGTGAGCCACCCCCCGCGAGGTGGGGACCAATAGCCACCCCCTCTCCCCCCCTTGGCTATTGGGAGCCACCTCGCAGGGGGGTGAGCCACCCCCCGCGAGGTGGGGACCAATAGCCACCCCCTCTCCCCCCCTTGGCTATTGGGAGCCACCTCGCAGGGGGGTGAGCCACCCCCCGCGAGGTGGGGACCAATAGCCACCCCCTCTCCCCCCCTTGGCTATTGGGAGCCACCTCGCAGGGGGGTGAGCCACCCCCCGCGAGGTGGGGACCAATAGCCACCCCCTCTCCCCCCCTTGGCTATTGGGAGCCACCTCGCAGGGGGGTGAGCCACCCCCCGCGAGGTGGGGACCAATAGCCACCCCCTCTCCCCCCCTTGGCTATTGGGAGCCACCTCGCAGGGGGGTGAGCCACCCCCCGCGAGGTGGGGACCAATAGCCACCCCCTCTCCCCCCCTTGGCTATTGGGAGCCACCTCGCAGGGGGGTGAGCCACCCCCCGCGAGGTGGGGACCAATAGCCACCCCCTCTCCCCCCCTTGGCTATTGGGAGCCACCTCGCAGGGGGGTGAGCCACCCCCCGCGAGGTGGGGACCAATAGCCACCCCCTCTCCCCCCCTTGGCTATTGGGAGCCACCTCGCAGGGGGGTGAGCCACCCCCCGCGAGGTGGGGACCAATAGCCACCCCCTCTCCCCCCCTTGGCTATTGGGAGCCACCTCGCAGGGGGGTGAGCCACCCCCCGCGAGGTGGGGACCAATAGCCACCCCCTCTCCCCCCCTTGGCTATTGGGAGCCACCTCGCAGGGGGGTGAGCCACCCCCCGCGAGGTGGGGACCAATAGCCACCCCCTCTCCCCCCCTTGGCTATTGGGAGCCACCTCGCAGGGGGGTGAGCCACCCCCCGCGAGGTGGGGACCAATAGCCACCCCCTCTCCCCCCCTTGGCTATTGGGAGCCACCTCGCAGGGGGGTGAGCCACCCCCCGCGAGGTGGGGACCAATAGCCACCCCCTCTCCCCCCCTTGGCTATTGGGAGCCACCTCGCAGGGGGGTGAGCCACCCCCCGCGAGGTGGGGACCAATAGCCACCCCCTCTCCCCCCCTTGGCTATTGGGAGCCACCTCGCAGGGGGGTGAGCCACCCCCCGCGAGGTGGGGACCAATAGCCACCCCCTCTCCCCCCCTTGGCTATTGGGAGCCACCTCGCAGGGGGGTGAGCCACCCCCCGCGAGGTGGGGACCAATAGCCACCCCCTCTCCCCCCCTTGGCTATTGGGAGGCATGTTGGACTCTCAGCCTGTTGACCATATTGTGAGTAGTATCGTTTCCCTCTCTTGAAATAATGAACTGTTTCATAGACGGTTGTACACCCTCAGTGTATTGCTCTGCGGACAATCATATAATTAATTATTAAACATCATTTTAATAATTATCAATAATACTCTCAATTAATAGTTAACCATTAATTATTAATAATTTTTTGAATAGGTTGTGATCTACTCCAAGGATTAATTTTTAATATCAATGTCATTTATCAATATTAATATTTCTTAATAATTATTATGTTATAGCCAATATCACTTAGTATTGATTTAAGTAACGTTAATTGATGATATTATTTTATTATTAATTGTGTTCAGATTATTAATTATTAATTACTAATACTCATCATTAACTTTTTTAACCAGTATTAATTTTAGTATCTTAATTGTGATTTTTAATGTCTATGATTAATATATATTTTTATGTTTATTAATATTAATAATTAATAATCTTGTTCCTGATATCTGGCCGGAAGAGTATGATATTACTCCCAGTTTCGAAGAAAGTGTACAGTCTTAATTCTAGTAGCCAGGGGGTAGAGGATGACATTGAAAGTAGCGCAGTGGCCGGGCGCGGTGGCTCACGCCTGTAATCCCAGCACTTTGGGAGGCCGAGACGGGCGGATCACGAGGTCAGGAGATCGAGACCATCCTGGCTAACACGGTGAAACCCCGTCTCTACTAAGAAATACAAAAAACTAGCCGGGCGAGGTGGCGGGCGCCTATAGTCCCAGCTGCTCGGGAGGCTGAGGCAGGAGAATGGCGTGAACCTGGGAGGCGGAGCTTGCAGTGAGCTGAGATCCGGCCACCGCACTCCAGCCTGGGTGACAGAGCGAGACTCCGTCTCAAAAAAAAAAAAAAAAAAAAAAAAGAAAGTAGCGCAGTGTGTGTACATGCCGTCGGTCATCTTCTTCCTTCTATCTAGGGTGGGAAAGGATGATATGACTCCCAATATCACCGTGGGCGTGGACCTCCACCGTGGTATTTTCCCTAACATCCAAAGGCGGAGAGGGTGACCTTTCTTCCGATTTCGCAGGGGTTGTACACCACCCCTGTGATATGTTTCCTAATATCCAGATGGCGAGAGGATGATATCAGTCCCAGTATTGTAGGAGGCGTACACTCCCTGGGGATGTTTTTCCTAATATCCAGGGACGGACAGGATGATATCACTCCCAATAAAGCAGGGGATGTACACCCCTTCTGTGACATTGTTCCTAATAGCCAGCCGGTAATTATTATAATTGTTTGAATAGGTTATGATCTACTCCAAGGATTAATTTTTAATATCAATGTCATTTATCAATAATAATATTTCTTAATAATTATTATTATTTTATAGCCAATATCACTTAGTATTGATTTAAGTAACGTTAATTGTTGATATTTTATTATTAATTGTCTTATTATTATTAAATATTAATTATTAATACTCATGATTAACTTTTTAAAGCAGTGTTAATTTTAGTATCTTAATTGTGATTTTAATATCTATAATTAATATTTATCATTTATATTTATTAATATTAGTAATTAATAGCCTTTTTTCTGATATCCGGCCAGGATAGGATGATATTACTCCTCTTGTCACAGAAAGTGTACGCTGCTCTATGATGTTATTCCTAGTAGCCAGGGGGTAGAGGATAGTATTAAAACTACCGTAGTGTGGGTATATCCCGTCGGACATCTTGTTCCTTCTTTCCAAGGTGGGAGAGGATGATATGACTCCCAATATCACAGTGGGCGTGGACCTCCACCGTGATATTTTCCCTAACATCCAAAGGTAGAGAGGGTGATATTTCTTCCGATTTCGCAGGGGTTGTACACCACCCCTGTTCTATGTTTCCTAATATCCAGATGGCGAGAGGATGACATCAGTCTGAATATTGCAGGAGGTGTACACTCCCTGGTGGTATTGTTTCTAATATCCAGGGATGGAGAGGATGATATCACTCCCAATAAAGCAGGGGGTGTACACCCCTTCTGTGACATTGTTCCTAATAGCCAGCCGGGGGGAGGAAGATATTACCGCCAATATCGCCGCAGGGGTGTACACCCCCTTGGGATATTCATCCTTATATCCTGGGAGGGAGGCGATGTTACTAGTGGCAATATCGCAGGGGATGTACACACCCACTGTGCTATTGTTCCGACTAACACGATATGACTCCCATATCACGGGGGGGGGTACATCCTCCTGTGATATTGTTTCTTATATTCAGGGGGAGAGGATGATATGACTCCCAATATCGCAAGGGTTGTACACACCTCCTGCGATATTGTTCCTAATATCCCGAAGGGGAGAGCATAATATTACTCTCAATATCTCAGGGGGTGTACACCCCCTTTGTAATATTTTTCTTAATATCCATGATGGGAGAGAATGATAAGACTCCCAATATGGCAAGAAGTGTACAGCCGGCTGTGATATAGTTCCTTACATCCAGGTAGGGAGAGGATGATGTTACTGCCCATATCGTACAAAGTGTAAAACCCCTTCGATATTTTGCCTACAATCCTGAGGGGAGAGGATGATATTACTCCCAATATGGAAGAAGGCGTACACCCCCCTGGGACACTACGCCCAATATTCACGTTGGGAGACGATGACAATACGTCCAATATCACAGGGGATGTACACCCACCCTAGCGTATTGTTCCTTATATCGAGAGTGGGAAAAGAAGCTATTACTCCCAATAACGCAGGGGCTGTGGCTGTACACTCCTCCTGTGATATTGTTCTTTATATCCTGGGGAAGAGAGGATGATATTACACCCAATACCGCAGGGGGTGGACACCCACTCAGTGATGTTGTTCTGAATGTACTCCACCTCCCACCACCAGGGATATCGTTCCTAATATCCAGGGGAAGAGAGGATAACATTATGCCCAATATTGCTGAGGAGTATACACACCCTCTGTGATGTTGTTCCTAGTATCCAAAGGTAGAGACGATGATATTACTGGCCATATCGCAGGGGATGTACACCCTTCTGTGATATCGTTTTTGACGTTCAGTTGGGGGAGACAATAACATTAATCCCAATATCGAAGAAGGTGTACATACCCCTGTGATGTGGTTCCTAATGTACAGGAGAAAGAGAAGAATATTGCTCTCAATATCGCAGGGGATGTAACCACCCTGTCCCCTGTATATTATCCCTAATATTCAGTGGGTTGGCGGCTGACAGTACTCCCAATATCCCAGAAGGTGCACACACACCTGTGATATAGTTCCTAATATCCAGCGGGAAAGAGGCTGAGTTTACTTTCGATATCACAGTGGGTGTACACCGCCCCCAACCCCGGGGTATTGTTCCTAATATCCAGGCGGGAGGAAGATGATATGGCTGACAGTATCGAAGGGGGTGGACACCTCTTCTGTGATATGATTGCTGATATCCAGGGGGTGAGTGGATGATGTGTACACCCCACCTGTGACATGAATCATAAAACCTAGGAGAATGATATTGCTTCCAAAAACACACGGGTGTACACCCACCCTGTGATATTGTTCCTGTCATCTAAAGGAAGACATGATAATACTACTCCCACTACCGGAGAAGGTACATACCCCCCTGTGATATTGTTCCTCATAACTTGTAGGGGAGAGCATGATATTACTTCCAATATGACAGTGGCTTGACACCCAGTCTGTGATATTGGTTCTGCACACCAACTCTGTGCCCCTCGTTTCCCATGTGTTCTCTCCTCACTGTTGGAACCTTGGGGGAGGCTTTGTCTTTGGTTACAGATGAAGAGACAACGGGTCTGAGAGGTTAAGAAAGTTTGTTACTGGAAAGGGGTCCCAATCCAGACCGCAAGAGAGGTTTCTTGGATCTCACGGAAGAAAGAATTCGGGGTGAGTCCTTAAAGTGAAAGCAACTTTATTAGGAAAGAAAACGAATAAAAGAATGGCTACTCTGGCCGGGCGCAGCGGCTCACTCCTGTAATCCTAGAACTTTGGCATGCCGAGGCAGGTGGATCACCTGAGGTGAGAAGTTCGAGACCAGCCTGGTCCAACATGGCAAAACCCTGTCTCCACTAAAATACAAAACATTAACAGTGTGGTGGCAGGTGCCTGTAATCCCAGCTACTAGGAAGGCTGAGGCAGAAGAATCGCTTGAACCCACGAGGTGGAGGTTGTAGTGAGCCAAGATCATGCCACTGCATTCTAGTTTGGCCAACAGAGCAAGACTCCATCTCAAAAAAAAAAAAAAGGAAAAAAAAGAATGGCTGCTCCATAGGCAGAGTGGCCCCAAAGGCTGCTGGTTGCCCATTTTCATGGTTATTTCTTGATCATACGCTAAACAAGGGTTGGACTATTCATGAGTGTTCCAGGAAAGGGGTGGGCAATTCCCAGAACTGAGAGTTTCTGCCCTCCCTTCCGAGACCATGTAGGGTAACCTCCAGATGTTGCCATGGCATCTGTAAACTGTCGTGGCGCTGGTGGGAGTGCCTTGTAGCAGTTAACGCATTATAATTAGCACATGATGAGCTGTGAGGGCAATCAGAGGTCACTCTCGTGGCCATCTTGGGTTTGCGGCTTTGGCCAACTTCTTTACTGCAACCTGCTTTATCAGCAAGGTCTTTATGACCTGTATCTTGTGGGGACCTCCTATCTCATCCTGTGACGAAGAATGCCTAGCCTCCTGGGAATGTGGCCCAGCAGGTCTCAGCCTCCCTTTAACCAGCCCCCATTCAAGATGGAGTCGCTCTGGTTCACGTGCCTCTGACAAGTTGGCCTGGGTTGAGCGTTCCCTAGTGTGCGGTTGTTGGAGCTATTCCTAGGAGTAAGAGGGAATAGTAGGAAACAGGCCTGTTAGCCCTGGGGCTGGCACTCTGCCCCAGTATGTCGGCCTCATTTTAGTGGTGACAAAACTGGGGCTCAGAGACATCAACTCCCTCATCTCAAACCCCCAGACTGTCAGTGGTGGGCTGGGGTTGGAATGTGGGGCTTGAAGACCCATCATCTCCTCTGGTCCCCCAGTCTCTGCTGCCCAAGAGGAACAGGATCCCAGGATCCAGGCCCCTCATGGCACCAGCCAGGGTGGGTGGAGATGGGAAGGCACAGTTCCAAAGCCCCCCGGACTCTGAGGCAGGTCGGGGGCCGAGAGCAAGCCGGACCTGCGGACCTTACCCCGAGAAGAATGGCTGCAGGCCCGGCCCAGCGGGCAGGAGGTCTGTGTCCCCAGTCAACGTGACGGCGCTTCCCACTCCTCCAGCCAGGCCATGCCGTCTTCACGTTTCCAATCATGCGGCCTCCTCTCCAATTCCCAAGCCCGACCCACAGAGACAGCGATCTGGGGTCCACGTGAGGTTTGTCAGCAGCTCTGACCCGCTGCTTCCCGCCAGTCCCGCGGCCGGTTCTGGAAAGCTCTCTGCTGCCCCCTGGTGGGGAGGCTCGGGGCAGGGCTCTGGCTGCAAGCATGGGGTCCGAGAACCTCCTGGCTCTGTCACCTCTGCTGGGTGGCAAACCAACCCAGGACTGAAGCAGCAGATGGCTGCCTGATTCCTTATGATCAGAGCTCCGCCCACTGGCAAGTCTCTCTCCGGGCCTCAGTTTCCCCTTCCATTAAACGAGGGGCTTGGGGGATACCAAGGAGGGGTAACAGCTTAGTGAGGATGGCAGGTTTCTTCTGGGGAGATGAAAACATTTTGAAAGTAGATGGCGTGAGTGGTTGCACAGGACTGTGAATGCACAAATGCCACCACATTATTCACGTTGAAATAGTTCATTGCATGCGATGTGAATGTCACCTCATTTAAAGTGTTTAAGAGAGGGGCCTGGGAGAGTGCAGTGTATGTGAGAATCACGTGCGACACCCACAGTCTCTGAACCTCGGTTTTCTTGCTGTAAACTGGCAAAGAGACCGTGTGAGCTGTGTTCCCTAAGGCCAAGAGATTCCAACAAGGAAAACCTGGGATTCCAGGGACTGAGATGAGGGCCGGGGACCGGAAGGGGAGGGGTATGTGGGGATGGCTTGGGGGCAGCCCAGATAAGGCTTTCAATACTGGGCAGCAGCATCTACACAGGCAGAGATCCCTGCATCTCACTTCCCACAGGGCTGACCAGTGGCCAGAGGTGGGACTGGCCAGGCTCAGCCCAACCAAGTCTGGGAGCAGAGGACACTGAGTGAGGGATCCCCGGGGCCACCGTCACTGGCTTGTGGCTCTCCCGACACCACAAGAGAGGTCCAGGAGCTGACCTTGGGTCCTAATGGGGGACACCTTCCTGGCTGCAGGCTGGCAGGGTGGTGTGGTGGTCAGTGTACTGGGCTCTGCGTCTCCGCCCCTACCTGCTGCTGTGTGACGGTGGGCCAGACACCTAACCTCTCTGTGCCTCTATTTCTTCAATGGCGAACAGGGACACTAGCAGACCCCACATCCGGGCACAGTGGCCTGAAGGTTAAAGTCAAGGGCGACACGAGACCTACGGCAAAAGCTCTGAGCAGGGAAAGCAGGGAGCTGCCCAGAGAGTTCCACCACCATCTCCCCTCTGGCCACCGAGGAAACCGAGGCTCATGGTGACCTGGCCTAGGTCTGTTGAACTCACGGTCCTTCTCTTCCCCAAGATCAGAGGGCTGCCACCAGGGAAGGGGCTGGCCCCTAGACACAGCCCAGGAAGCACACAGGGAAGGATGCCCTGGGGACTTCGGTAGGTTATTGCAAAGAAAAATTTATTGCTATTTGAACCCTCCTTTCATGCCCCATTTCCCAGAAAATGAGCCACGGGAGACACCAGGAGAGGGAGGAGACCATCCTTCTTGCACAAAACCCACTCCCTTGGATGCTGTCCTCAGCCAGAGTGGCTGGGGGCCAACCAGGGGGCCCACCCGCAGAGTGGCAGAGGAGGCAGGTTGACCCTCCGGACGTTGAGCTCTGTGGCGAAGGTCCTGGCCTTCTGGTAGAAGAGGAGCGACTTCTCACGGTCCAGGAGGAAGTTCTGGGAGACGGTGGCCGGCCGCGTGTAGATCTTCAGCTGTGCCTTCTTGTTGCCCAGGTCCACGGCGGCTGCCAGTGGCAGCTGGTAGTACTCAAACGGGTCCTGAAGGGGACAGGTCATGCTCAGCAAAAGGGGGACTCGGAGCCCGTCTTCCCAGAGGCCGTTCCTGTCTCCAGGTCATTCCACGTGTCCAGCCAATGCTGGCTCACCCCATGAGCCCCGAAACCTGTTACACTGCTGTGGTCTCAGCTGCAGGAAGTGGGGACGACCCTTACACCCCTGGAAGCCTTCCTGACTGCCCCTACGCCCCACTCACCCCAAGCCTCCTGCCCCAGTGCCACCCTCTCCGCAGGCAGTGGCTGCTTTCCCCATGGGCTGAGGTCAGGGCAGATCCTGCCTGCTCTGAGAGTTCCATGCAGGACCCGTGGCTCCGAGCCACAGCAGGGGCACAGCGTTGAGTGACCCAGGCTCCCCTCTGGCCCCTGTCCATGCTGACCATTTCCAGGCCCTCCACGGGACAGGCCAGGTACAAAACCATCTCACAGGTGTCCTCTCTGGCAATGTTCCCTGAAATATTGACGGAGTGTGACTCCCCAGACATCCAGTCCCATTTTCAATGCATCTTTGGCCCAAACTCACCATCCCTGGGTTGGGATGCCGCCTCCCAGACCTCCTCCTTCACCCTCCCACCCTCCACCCGGCTTCTCCCCAGGCGCCTCCTCCACATGGGGCCACCCAAGGAACCTCTCTAAGACCCATGCCTGGCCTGTCCCTCTTTACCATCTCAAGATGGCTCCCAGGGTCAAGGACAAAGTCCAAGATGCAGCAGTCCATTCCCTCACTGCCCCGCCCCACACATGGAGCAGGGGCGTGAGAAGGCCCCGAGTCACCGCCACTGCTCATCCAATGCCCCCGGCCCAGTCGAACACTGGACTCTGTGCTGGGTGAGTGGCTGAGCCTAACGAACTTGCTCCCAGTCTGAGAGACCTGGGAGTAAACACTGACCACACAGGGTGGCCCAGGCTATGGCAGAGGGAAGCCCAGGAGCCTGTGGGGGGCCCAGGAGGCCCCAGACTCAGCCGGGGGTGGAAGGCAAAGGTTTCCTGAAGGGGTGGGGGCATCCCAACTAAACAGGAAGGAGCCAGCCAATGCATATGTCTCTGCGTGTGCCTGTGCGTGTGCCTGTGCGTGTTTGTGTGCCTGTGTGTGCGTGTCCCTGTGTGTGCCTGTGTGCATGTCTGTGTGTGCGTGTGTGCACCTGTGTGTGCGCGTGCTGTGTGTGCATGTGCCTGTGCCCGTGTGCATTTCCATGTGCCTGTAGTGAGTGCAACAGCTAGTGAGTGGCAGGCTGAGCCAGGACACACCTAATCCTCCCTATTCCAGGGCTCCCTCTCACGTGTACACTAAAGGGGACCCCATTTTAGAGGCAATCGGCAAAGATGCCCATTTACCCCTGCCTCTCTGCCAGCCTTCCAGGCCCCATGCAGCCCGGCGTTTTCTCCTACTCCTCTGGGCCCTGGGTCCAGAGCCTCCTCTACAAGGAGGAGGGTGTAGCCTTGGAAAGACAGCCGCCCTTGGGGAATTCCAAGGGGCCTCCCTGTGGGAAGCTGGCCTGCGCTGACAGCATAGTCACGATGACGCCCAGAGGGCTGTGCATGGGAAGGAGGTGAAGGAGGCCTCTGCCCCTCAACCCCAACTGTGGACTTTGGCCTCTCAGGTACTACTTGGCCCTTTCCTTCCTCCTGGGCAGGCGGAGTGGGCGGCAGGCTTGACCAAGAGAGATAAAGGCCTCTTCTGGGAGGCCCGCCCCCTGGGTCCCAGGCGAGCCCCTGAGTGGTGAGCAGCGTCCCTGAGTCTGACACTTGGCACCTCCCTGTCTGGCTGGGACTTGGGAGGCCACAGGGACCACTTCTGACCACCAGGTGTCGCCAGCACTGGGCGGGGGCCTCCCGGGCAGCCCCAGGCCTGCGGTGGGGGATACGATACGGGGCGAGGTCGTAGGGCTGCCCCAGCTCCTCATGTTGTTCTAAGGACCCCAAGATCTCGGCCCCTGGACTGGAGTGCCCTGGCCCCTCAGCCCATAAGGAGCACTGATGCGGTGCCGGTGTGATGCTGAGGAGGGGCGGTGCCTGCTGGGCAGAGGGGTGGAGACACCCCAGGTCTGAGTCTGACACTCCCAGCTCTCCACCCGGGCAGGGCTGGGGGCAGAGGGAGCACAGCACCTCCGCTCCAGACAGACTCGACCCAGCAAGGCCTCAGCCTGGCTGGTTGAGGCCCTGCCCCACTGTACCTGCCCTGAGCTGGGGTTTCCCTGTCTGTGAACCCGATGGTAAGACACTGGTCCCACCCCACCCTTCCTGGGTGATGTGAAGATTCAAGGTATCTCGGGACTCCAGGAAGGAGTTGCTCAGTGCAGGCTGGCACCCTGGGCAGGCTTCCTAGAGGAGGCGCCACGATTTGGGTTGGATCTTGCAACGTGGATTCAATGTGAGGATGATGCCATCTTCCGAAATGTCCTTCTCCCGACCCTGTTTTCTTTGTTAAATGCAACTTGACACTTGACTGTCAAGACTCAGTTTTGGTGTCACTTCCTCCAGGAGGGTCCCCCTGACTACAATCCCCCTTCTTTACCCAGAGGCCACCATTGCCCACTCATGTGTCAGCCTCCCTGGCTGAGACTGAGTTCTTGAGGGTGGGGCCTGGCCAGCTTGGGAGCTGGGTTGTATCTGCCAACATTGCCGGTTCCTCCAGCCACGTGCAGAGCTCCAGGGAGGCCACTGGGCCATTCCTAAGGAAGGCTGGAACCCAGGCCTCTGGGTCTGGGTAGAGATCCCACTCCAAGGGGGCCGGGAACACCCCGAGCCCTGCCCCTCCCCACCCACCTTCAGGTCGTAGAAGATGATGTCACCGAGCACCAGGTACACCTTCACGTAGTAGAGGGTCTCCTCGTCGAACTCCAGTGGCGAGTTGCAGAGCTACAGGGCCTTGAGGTAGAAGTGCTCCGCCAGCTTGCCCTGGCCCAGCTGATGGTGCAGGGCGGCCAGCCAGTGGTAGGCCACGTGCTCGTTCAGACGGTCTCCTGGGGTGCAGGCCAAAGGGGCAGGTGTAAGGACGCGGCTCCCTGGGGCAGGGAGGGCACAGGCCCCTCAGCAGCAGGTATGAAGACCCCGGGCAGCACCTGGCTTGCCTGCAGGCACCTGCGGTCGCCTGGGCAGCTCTGGCCAGTCCCTTCCAGGTTCCCAGACTCACTTTCCCATCTGCAAAGCAGAACTAATAAGGCCTGCCCCTGTCTACTGTGAGGCTTTGGCAAAGTCGGACTTGGATGGCCCAGCTCTGTGCCTACACATAGCCACCTGCCTTTGCTCACTGGTTTTAACCAGGGGAGCCCAAAAGCCATGCAGTCCAGGTGCTCCCGGGCACCCCGGCTCCAGGCAACCCACAGACGTGACATCCGACTCCTCCTGCGTGTGTCACAATCAGAGCCCCCTACTTTGGGGAGTCAGCTGCACACCTACTGTGTACTGGGCCACGGGGCACAAGGTGCTGGGGCATGCGGCCTGCCTAGGGTTCCCTGTCTCTGGAGGGGGACAGATGACCCTGGCACAGCACCAGGGGATGCCCGGCCTTAAGGGGCAGACTGCTGGAAGGGGAACTGGGATTTTATCAGCCAGAGAGCCATGTGGTTGATGAGGTTGGGAAGGGCACAAGATAAAGGGAATGTGTCACTCAGCCTGGCACATACAGGGACCAACGAGATGCCTGGCATGTCTGGAAGGCAGAGGGCACACTGGGCGGCCCTTGTGGTCAGCAGCGGGAACAGGCAGAGGAAGCAGAGCTCAGTCAGGCAGGGAGCTCTACACTGCCTGAGAGACCTCGGGCCGTGCCCCACAGCCAGACAGGGAAGCCAGTTGGGCAGATCTGCCTGCCTGGACAGGAGACCAGGAAAATCCAGCAGCTGTTTCAGCTCCTGCCCTGCAGACCTGGAGGCTGGGCTCTGGCAAAGTGTGGGTCCTGGCAGGGTGGGGGCTCAGGGGACTTACCCAGAGTGATGCTGAGTGCTAGGGCCATGTAGGCAATCTCCAAGCCGTCCTGGGGCTTCTCCAGTGTGGCCAGGAGTGCCACCAGCTTTTTGCACAGCTGTAGCTGCAGCTCCGCCTTGCAGTTGCCCGTAGTCACTGCCAGGGCCAGGACCCGGTCCTACCACACAGGCAGGTGGGGTCAGGTTTCCCGCAGCACCCACCTTGCCCAGCGCCCTCCTCAGAGCTCAAACATGTGCTTGGAGCTTCCCACACCCCAGCTACCCCTGCACCTCCACAGAGCTCTGTGCTCTGGGATAACACACAGTTCAGACACCTAAGTTGGGGGCTGAAGAGTCACCTGAGGCCCATCCAGCTACACCCAGCAGCCTCAGACCAGCCTTTCCCACCTGGGCACCAGGGGGTCTGGCTGGGGGGAGCCAGCACTCCTCTCTGCTCTAAAAACACCGCATTTATCTGTGCCCAGGGCTGAGCCACACCGTGAGCTCAGAGGAAGGGAGAAGCTGACCCACTTCGGGGTGCAAGCAGACCTGGGCCTCCCACTGACATGCTGTGTGTCCTTTGACACGTCCCTGTGCCTCTCTGAGCCTCAGTTTCCTCATCTGGAAGATGGGGACAGGACTTCCCGCTCATGGTTGCTTGAGATCATCAGGTACAAGGGTAGAGCCATTGTCACATCCAGGCCCCAAACGTTTGTCCCGGGCAGGGGCATGGTCAATATCATTCCCGGTGAGACCACTTGGAAACTGAGCAGGTGCATGGGTGGCCCTGCCTCCAGGTGGGAGGCCTCTGCCCTGCCACACCTGTGCCTCAGCCCTCCAGGTGCTCCCCTGAGGCCCACCCACATCAGCCCACAGGCCAGCTCACCCGGTAGAAGGACACGGCTTTCTCCCGCTCCCAGGCCCCATTGAAGAAGATGTCTCCAGCTGCCTCAAACAGCTCCAGCCTCAGGCTGGGGTCGCCTGTGTACAGGACCACATTCTGTGCCACCTGAAAGGAGACAGAAGTTCCCTCAAGACCCACACCTGGCGAGGTGGCCACGCCCACCTTTGCCAGCCTCCTTCCTCTCACACACTACAGGTACACCTGAGCGTTTTTCAGGCTCTGTGCATTAGGGATGCCCCCACCACTGGCATGAGGACAATGAACTGATGCACCTGAGTGCCAGGAGGTGACTGAGCAGCTGCAGCCCAGGAGCCCGACACCTGTGAATCCTACCACCAGGGCTAGCCCTAGCCCACTTCCCCTGCACTCAAACCAGTCTCCGTGGCCCCCAGACTGCTGGGAGCCCATCCCCTGGCTCCTTTCTGTGTTGCCACATCCCTGCCACATCAATAGTGTTTGTGGGTGGGCCTGGTCCCATCTTGGCCATGAGCTCTTGATCCCTCTCCTCATCTCATGGAGGTATATAGCAGGTGCTCAATCACGAAAGCTTCACCAGGCTCGTGGGCTTCACAATTTTTTCCAGATCACACTGTGTTTGGGAAAGCCTCTGAAAACAGCCACTATGATAGATTCATTTTGTAAGGAGATGTGCCACGTGTCGCTTGGAGCAAGTTCTTCTGTGTGTTAACTGAGTGGTCACATTATTTGAGCATGTGCTGTATACCAGCAGGTGCTGGGCACTGTGAGGGGCCGCGCCTCTGCCCTCAGGGAGAAGATGCTGGCCACTGGGGGAGGATGTGCAGGAACCAGTTGGAGGGAGGGAAAAGGCACACAACAGGTGCTCAGCAGTGGCTTAGGAATGAGTGGATGGATGGATGAATGGATGAGGAGATGTAGACACATGGATGGATGGATGGATGGATGGGTGTGTGGATAGATTAATGCTGGGATGGATGGATGGATGGATGGATGGATGGATGGATGGATGGATGGACGGACGGACGGACAGATGAATGGATGGATGGACGGACGGGTGGGTGGATGGATGGATGGATGGATGGGTGGGTGGGTGGAATGATGTGTGTATGTCTGCATGTATGTATGGGTGGGTAGATAATGCATGGATGGGTGGAGGGTAGATGATGTATGTGCATATTGATGGCTAGATGGTGGATAGACGAATGTATGGATAAACCAATGGACAGATAGATAAATGGAGGGATGGATTAATGGGTAGATTAGTGGGTGGATGGATGTATGATGGATGGATGGATGAATGAATGGGTGGATGGATGATGGATGGATGGAAGGACGAACAGGTGGATGGATGGATGATGGAAGCATGGATGGATAATGGAAGCATGGTTGGATGATGGATGGATGGATGAATGGATAAATGGATATGTGGATGGATGATGGATGGATGGAAGGATACACAGGTGAATGGATGGATGATGGAAGGATGAATGGACCGATGGATGGATGAACAGGTGAATGGATGGATACACGGGTGAATGGATGGATAAAAGGATGGAAGAATGATGGATGGATGAATGGACAGATAGATGGACAGATGGATGAATGGACAGATAGAAGGATGATGGATGGATGGATGATGGATGGATGGATGGATGGATGGATGGATGGATGGATGATGGATGGATGGAAGGATGAACAGATGAATGGATGGATGATGGAAGGATGGATGGATGAATGGATAAATGGATAGATGGATGAATGATGGATGGATGGAAGGATGAACAGGAGTTGAGTGTGATGGATGGATGAATGACGGATGGATGAATGGTGGATGGATGGAAGGATGAACAGGTGGATGGATGGAAGGATGAACAGTTGGACGGATGGAAGGATGAACAGGTGGATGGATGAAAAGATGAACAGGTCGATGGATGGAAGGATGGAAGGATGAACAGGTGAATGGATGGTTGATGGAAGGATGAATGGACGGATGGATGGATCAACAGGTGAATGGATGGATAGACGGGTGAATGGATGGATGATGAATGGATGGATGATAAATGGATGGATGATAAAAGGATGGATGATAAAAGGATGGATGGATGAATGGACAGATGGATGGATGATGGCTGGATGGATGATGGATGGATGAATGGATAAATGGATGGATGGATGGATGATGGATGGATGGATGGAAGGATGAACAGATGAGTGGATGGATGATGGAAGGATGGATGACGGAAAGATGGATGGATGATGGAAGGATGGAAGGATGAATGAATGGTTAAATGGATGGATGGAAGGATGAACAGGAGGTGAGTGGATGGATGATAGAAGGATAGATGGATGATAGATGGATGGATGGATATATCAATGAATGGATAAATGGATGGATGGATGAATGATGGATGATGGAAGGATGGATGGATGAATGGACGAACAGGTGGATGGATGGTGGCTGAATGAAGGGATGATAAAAGAATGGATGAATGAATGATGGATGGATGGATAGATGGATGGATGGATGGATGGATGGATGAATGGAAGGATGAACAGGTGAATGGAAGGATGAAAAGGTGAATGGAAGGATGAACAGGTGAATGGATGGATGCTAGAAGGAAGGAAGGATGGATGGATGGATGGAAGGATGAGCAGGCGAGTGGATGAATGATGGAAGGATGGATGGATGATAGATGGATGGATGGATGATGGATGAATGGATGGATGGAAGAATGAACAGGTGAATGGATGATGGAAGGATGGAAGAATGGATGGAGGGATGGATGGATAGGTGAATGGACGGATCATGGATGGATGGAAGATGGTTGGATGGATAATGGAAAGATGGATGGAAAGATGGATGGAAGGATGGAAGAACAGGTGAATGGATGGATGAAGAGGTGAACAGAAGAATGATGGATGGATGGATGGATGGATAGAAGGATGAACAGTTGGATGGATGATGGAAAGATAGATGGAAGGATGGATGGATGGACGAACAGGTGAATGGATGACGAATAGGTGAATGGGTGGATGGACAGGTGAATGGATGGATGATAAAAGGATGGATGGATGATAGATGGATGGATGAATGGAGGGATGGATGATGGATGGATAGATGGATGGATGCTTGGAAAGACGAACAGGTGAATGGATGGATGATGTAAGGATGGAAGGATGGATGGATGGATGGATGGATGATGGATGGATGGATGGAAGGATGAGCAGGTAAATAGATGATGGAAGGATGAATGGATGGGGGGATGGAGAGTGAAGAGCACAGGGGTCCTCCTGCATCCCTTGCCACTCACCTGGATGTACAGGTCCACCAGATCGCTCTGCCGCAGGATGTAATAGATCTTCCCTGCTTGCAGCCAGGCATGCGCCTCCTTCTCTTCCTTCTGAAGGTCAATGAAAATCCCCAGACTTCCCTTGGTGTAGTCCAGAGTGGATCTGCAGGCCCTGGAATCAGACACAGGTATCAGAACAAGGGCTCTCATCCTCCTGGAACCAGTCTGCCTCCTCCCGTGGGTCTGGTGACAGATGAATCTGGAATGTGAGGACTGGGAACGGCCCTCTTGTGTGTGCAGTGTTCTGCTCTTCCCAGGCTGCTGGGAGGGCCAGGGTGAACACACACGGCATGGAAAAGATGAAGGACATCCTTCAGAGGGAATCGAGCATCATGCTACCCTGTGGCAGGAGGAGTGTGCTAGTCCATCTCCCCTGCCTCCCAGACATGGCCTGTGTCTTCTCCAGACGCACCAGGAACCGTTAGTGTTCAGGGGCTATCTGGGCCGATGGTTCTCAAGGTGTGCAGGCATCACAGTCACCTGGAGGCCAGTCCTTATAACTTGCTGGCCCTGCCCACAGAGCTTCCGGCTCCACAGGCCTGGGGCAGGCCATAGAACTCCCACTTGCCACAAGCTCCTAGGTGACATGGATGCTGTTCTACTGGTCCAGGGACTACACTTTGAGAAGCATGGCTCTAGCACACTGGCCCATTTTCCTTCTGTGAACCTGAGACCAAGACTGGAGGCAGTCTCCCGGGTCCCCATGGAATCTGGCTCCTTCCCTGCTCTCTCAGTAAGTCTGACACTCGAGGGGGTGTGACTGCAGCAATGTCACTGGGCCCTGTGGGTGGGGTGGCCAGGGCCATGGTTACCCCACCAGGTCAGGATGCTTGGGGGAAGCCGAGTAGGCCACATATGGGACGTGAGACCTTGAAACCCTGTCCCAGGGAAGCAGGTGACACAACTGGCTCTGTCTTCTGTGGGAGCGAAGCCACAGGTGGCTGGTGTGGTCACATTTAACGGGACAGATGAAGGCCAGGAGTGAAGATTCGGGCAGGCAGAGGTCAGAGGACAAAAGCCACCATAGTAGGAAGAACAGCCCAGAGTGCACGTACTGCCTCTGCTGGGGTTGAGATGACCTTTGACCCAACAAGGGACGCTCAAGCTGGGACTCACGGGCCAGCAGCAGCCCTGGGACGACCCCAGGCCCACCAGCTCAAAACATCTGATGCCAAGGAACCGAATGATCAAAAGGAGAGGGGCTGCTGGGGTCCTGGGCCAGCTTCCCTGTGCACCCCTACCGGCCCTGCCCGCTCCCACCTCCACCACTGCAAAGCCAGCCCTTACCACTTGTTGCCCAGGGACAGGTAGAGTTGACTGATGGTCTCCAGGAGCTGCCCCTCCAGCACCTTGCCGGCCACCTTGCGGGCCAGGGAGAGCTGGAGCTCATGGTAGATGACACACTGGGCCTCGCTGGGCATGACGCTGCTATAGAAGTAGCACAGCTGGTGAACGGCCCGCAACTGGCCTGGGCAGAAGACAAAATGGAAGACGTTAGTCTCCCAGCATCAAAGCCAGGCTGGCTGGGCTCGGAGGCCCCTGCGCTGTGCTTGCCTCTTTCACACCTCTGTGAGCCTGGGCCCCATAGGCGGGGAGACTGAGCGCAGACAGGCCATGCACCCGTGCCAGGGCAGACGCCGAGCACACAGTCACATGGGCACACCTTGGTGCAGAGGCTCACGGTAGAGTCCGGCCTTCTTTACAACTCCCAGGGCCGAGGTCCTGGCCAGGCTCGGCCCCTGCACCAGGCCATCTATTTCTGCTTCACAAAGCCCCTCTGGCCAGGACCAGGGCCGCCTTCAGCCTAAGCTGATGAGGCCAGGGGCACAAGTAGACCCTGTCGCACATGGAACCCTGAGAGAGCAAAGCCAAGCGTCATGTCTGCCACACACGGCATCATGTTGGCGGAATGGGGTTCAAAGCCAGGCCCTGGCGTTCCCACACATGCTTCTTTCATGCAACCAGGCTCCCAAGCCACAGGCTCACTGGCCTCTCCCAAAGCCAGGGCGCTGGGAACGATGGAAAGTTTCTGATTTTCTAGTGCCAGAAACATTCCGGAGATTAACACAGGAAACCAGGTACGCTGAATGGACATCTGTTACACACGCCACCCAACAACAGCTGAATACACAGTCCTCTCGAGCACCCAGGGGACATTTCCCATGACAGACCATGTGCCAGGCCACAAAATGAGCCGCAGTGAATGGAGAAGGACTGAGACCGAAGCAGAGGTGTTCTTCAGCTGTACTGGCACAAAACTGGAAATCAACAGTGAAGGAAATGTGGGAAATTCAAAAATATGTGGAAATTACACACTCCTAAACAACCAGTGAGTCAAAGAGACCATCAGGGAAACTGAAAACTAATTTGAGAAGAATGCAAACAAATGCACAGCCCGGGCCAGCGCGGTGGGTCACGCCTGTCATCCCAGCACTGTGGGAGGCCGAGGTGGGAGGATCGCTTGAGTCCAGGAGTTTGAGATCAGCCTGGGAAACATGGTGAAATCCCATCTCTATAAAAAAATAAAATATAAAAATTAGCCGGGTGGGGTGGTGCATGACTGTAATCCCAGCTACTCGGGAGGCTGAGGCATGAGAATGGCTTGAACCTGGGTAGAAGTTGCAGTGAGCCAAGATTGCACCACTTCACCATACCCTGGGCAATAGAGCAAAACTCTGTCTTAAAAAAAAAAAAAAATAGCACAGTGTATCAAAAATTCCAAGATGCAGCTAAGGCAGTGCTGAAAGGGAAATTTATAACTGTAAATGTCTACATTCAAAGAAAGAAGAAAAATCTCAAATCAAAAACCTAACCTTCCACCTTGAGAAACTAGAAAAATAATGAACTAAACCCAAAGCAAATAAAAGGAAGAAAATAATAAACATGAGAGTGGAAATGGGAAGTAAAAATACAGAGAATGGAAAAACAAAAGAGATAATCAACAGAACCAAAAGTGGGTTTTTTGAAAATAATAACAAAATTGACAAATCTTTCACCAGACTGACCAAGAAAAGAAAGATGGACACAAATGACTAAAATCAGAGACTGAGCCCCATGGCTCACGCCTGTCATCCCAGCGCTTTGTGAGGCCGAGGTGGAAGGATCGCTGAGGCCAGCATTCAAGACCAGCCTGGGGGAACATGATGAGACCCCATCTCTAATAAAAAGAAATAAATAAAAAATTAAAAACCCAAGTTTCTAAAATCAGAAATGAAAGAGGAAACATTATTGCCGACCTGACAGAAATAAAAGGATTCCATGAAAACACTACGAACAACTGTAGACCAACAAATCAGACCATCTAGACACAACAGCCAAGCTCCTAGAAAGACACAAACTACCAAAAGTGACTCAAAAATGACCCCAAGTAAGCATGTGGGGTAGCAGCCCCGCCCTCGGTCTCCTCGACCGTTCAGCGCAGGGTGGGGAGATAGGAAAGCATGATCCCCGTTCCCTGGCCTGCATTTCCAAGTCTGAATCCCCCAGCACCCTGGGGAGGGCCTCACAGGAGGAGGTGCCACAGGCTATTGTGCCAGGAGCCACGGGAGGCTGCAGTGGGGGTTGGGGCGCTGGATTCCTGGAGGGTCTCCTTCCAGTCAGGGAATGCCCCTGGGGAAGAAGCCTGGGTCTGAACCCCCCACCCCTCCTTGGGCAGATGTGTGGGACCGGGGCCCCTTCACACGGTCCTTCCCAAAATCTCATCCCTCCTAGGGCCAGGAGTGGGTGCCAGGCCTGTGCTGGGAAATGGGCAGATTTGGCCACAGCCCCTGGGGCTCTGGTCCAGGCCACAGGAGGCACCTCTGAGTGGTCTCACTATGCCATGACAAAGCGCTGCAAGGCAGAGGGGACCCACAACAGTATCCCTTGTCTCGGCCATTTCCCTGGACTCAACTTCCTCATCTATCCTCTGCGGCCTAGATTTCAGACAGCCCTGCCCACCTACTATCCATTCACTGCTCAGTCTGCAGTGACTGTTCGATAGCACTCCATGGCTCCCCAGTGCTCTTGGGGAAAAGGCCAAGCCACAGCCTGAGGCCCCAGGCCCTGCTTAGCTCTCCAGAAGAGCTTCTCACCATCCAGCACCCAATCCACCCACTCCTAACTCTGCACCTCCCTGCATAAGCCCTGCTCACTCACCCCCGCTCACACCCCACTTATCCCCGCTCACACTTCCGCTCACTCACCCCAATCACACCTCCGCTCACTCACCCCTACTCAGTCATCCCCGCTCACACTCCCACTCACTCACCCCCATCACACCTCCAATCACTCACCCCCACTCACTCATCTCCACTCACACTCCTGCTCACCCCCACTCACACCACCACAACCCACTCATCCCCGCTCACACTCCTGCTCACTCACCCCCATCACACCTCTGCTCACTCACCCTTTCACTCATCCCCGCTCACTCTCCCGTTCACTCACCCCCACTCAATCACTCCCACTCAATCACCCCCACTCACTCACCCCAATCACCCCCACTCTCTCTTCCCCGCTCACACCCCCTTCATCCCCGCTCATTCACCCCCACTCGCTCACCCCTGCTCACACCGCACTCATCCCCGCTCACACTCCCACTCACTCACCCCCATCACACCTCCGCTCACTCACCCCCACTCACTCACCCCCGCTCACTTACCCCCACTCACTCACCACCACTCACCCCCACTAGCTTATCCCTGGTCCTTCACACAGGCTACACCACCAGGCCCTCCCCCACCACCTATTACTTGACTAAATCCTCTCAACCCTCTGGTCCCAGACTAAAGAGGCTTCCCTAACCCGGGGCCAAGTGCTGGCCCGCCATCACGCCACTCACCCTTTTGTGGCTTCTCTGGCCTAAAGCTCACATTCCCACGCTCAGTCCCTGCCACCCGAGGACCCCACAAGCCCCATTTGTGGGTGGGGCCTGACACACACAGTGCACAACAAGCTGCTTTTGCATGAACTGCTCTGCGGCTTTAGGCAATCACCCGCCCCGTGTCCTCTGTGAAGTGGGATGACAGGTGCGCAGGCTGCCAACATACCAAGCAGATAACACAGGCACAAGAACCGGCGTTCACAGCCTGGCTCATGGAGGGGCCCCAAGTCCCAGCTCAGCAGAGCCTGCCTTGATCCCAGGGTTATGGCTAGGGATTCCCAGCACGCAGGACTTTCCGTGCTCAAGGCAGCATGGTCCCGGGGCAAACTGGGAAGAGCTGGCTGCCCCAGTAGGGCAGAGGGCCTGGCCCTGTGTGGGAACCGCCTGTCTCCAGGGCGCTTGCCAACATCTGCTGCTGGCCATGACTCAGCACTTTCAATGGTGGAAAAACCACCACTTGTTTCTGAATCACAAACCCCAGGTGTGCCCTGACCCGAGTGGCCCCGGAAGGCATACAGGAGGAACCGGGGCACTCACTCTCCACATGGCCCATCTCCACAGCGACCAGAAGGGCCCACTCATAGTAGCCCTTGCCCTGCTTTTCCGGGCCCTGACGGGTGCAGAGGTGGCCCAGCCACAGGAGCACATAGGTGAAGTCCCGGCCACACTCCCTGCAGGGCAGCCTCGATAACAGCCGCACGGCCTCCAGGAGGTAGTGCTGGGCCATGCTGCTGGCACCCGCGTGCAGGCACAGGGTCCCGAAGTTGGCCAGCACCACTGCCTGGTTCCTCCGCTGGCCCAGGTCCTGAGCTGCCCGCAGGGTGTGGTAGTAGCCCTAGGCTGCCTGTCTCGTCCGGCCCAGCAGGGCAAGGGCTACTATGCCTTCAGAGCCATGTCTCTCTCTTGTCATCTAACCCATTTAAACTCTCCTTTCAAACTCTATGCCAGACCTAACCACTTCTCACCTTTCTCATCATTTCCAACCAGGTCCAGCCCTCATCATAGCTCTCTGGGTTACTGCAAAAGCCTCCCAATCACCAGGCACAGTGGCTTATGCTTGTAATCCCAGTACTTTGGTAGGCCAAGGTGGGTGGATCATCAGAGGTCAGGAGTTCAAGACCAGCCTGGCCAACATGGTGAAACCCCTCTACTAAAAATACAAAAAATTAGCCAAGCATGGTGGTGGGTGCCTGTAATCCCAGCTATTCGGGAGGCTGAAGCAGGAAAATCACTTGAACTCAGAAGGCAGAGGTTACAGTGAGCCGAGATCGTGCCATTGCACTCCAGCCTGGGGGACAAGAGCGAAACTCCATCTTTGAAGGTTTAAAAAAAAAAAAAAAAGCCTCCCAACCTACCTGTCTCCTTCCACCTTTCACCCTGCCCTGCATTCTACCTTCCACTCTCAAACATTTCAGAAAAAAAAAAAAAATTATATCCACAGAGAAAGAAAGAGAAAGTAGAAATGGGGTGAAATGTTTGGGGAATCTGAGGGAAGAGTATATGGGAATTCTCTGTACTATTTTTGCAACTTTTCCGTAAGTCTGGATTATTTTGAATTCAAGAGTTAAACAAAGAAAAAACAAAAACAAAACACTGTCTCCCTTTGTGAACCCATCCTGTCTTTCCCCTGGTAACTGAAGGACGCTCTCAACTAACACATCTATTTTTTCATGAACACTAAAAGAACCCTTGCCTAGTTTTCACTTTCTGTACTTGGCAGTAGAATTTCATATATATGTGTGTGTGTACATATATGTGTGTGGTGTGTGTGTATATACAAAGAGGGAGAAATATATATGTGTGTATATATATATAAATATATATTGTAAATTTACAATGGTAATGTGTATATATATAAATATATGTGTGTGTGTAAATATATATAATACATACCCCATAGCCTGTCCTTAACCAGTTTTAAACTTAGTCGGAAAAACACATACCTAAGCAGAGAATTTCAAAATAATATGATGAATATTTTGATCGAGGGATGTGTTGCTATGGAACATGCTGCTAAGACACAAAACCTCCTAGATGGGGCAATGAATGAATGAAGTTTTGCACCTATAGGCACCCCCTCTGATATCCCCTCAAACATTTATACGTATATGCATTTGCTTCCCCTAGGACCCCATTTCATAAGGGTTAGTCCTAGAGCCTAGCGAGTTCCTACTACAGCTGGCACACATATGCCATTCAAGAAACAGTGGCTGAGTGAATGACGAGTTAAGAACCATTTGTCAGCCAGTGCTCAGTAATACAACATGCACTGGTATGGAAATTATATTTTTGTTGAAAGCAAGGGCAGGATCACAAAATATCTTTCCACAGAAAGCAAACCTCAAAAGCTTCTTTACCCTAGTAAAGCACGTTCTAAGAAGCTCCCCTTATATAAAAGAAAACCTCCTCATTCGTTATCAATGGCATGTAAACCTAATAAGCCTTCACCTCTGATGACATCTCTTCCATCCCCAGGGCTAGATGAAGGAGGTTCCGGAAACCCTGGTAGTTGTGAAGGTGGCCCCCAGCTCTGACAGTCTTGAACCCTGTGGGCGCGGGGGTCACACAGCAGAAGAACAACAGAGGGAAGCATCATCAGGCTTCGAATATGTTTGAACCAGAGATGGCAAATAGGCTGCAGCCAACTGAAAACACCAGAGATTCATGGTGGCCACCTGAGGGGTTGTGCTCTTAAAAAACAAAAATTAAAATTAAAAATTAAAAAATTAAAAAAGGAAGGGGTCAAGAATCCATCAGGTCTGACTGAGACGTGTATCAGTGACTAACACCCCATATGGCAAAAGTACTCCGGTGCGCTTTGGGTACTCACAGCTTCAGCAGTATTCAAAGGCGTGTGCTTCCCTAAGACTAAGTCACGGGAATACCCCCCCCCCCCCCCCCCGCAACACTGCCAGGAGAAACGTCTAACATGGATTTGGCTAGAAATACAGTTGTCTTTAACAAATTAACACTGAATACATCCTGACTTATTAGAGCCTGCGAGAATGACATTCTCAATGATAACAGTTATCACTACAATCTCCAAACATCTGCGATCCTGCAAGGAGGAACTGTGACAGCGCAGGCCACGTGTCCAGACTGCTTCCCAGACTGCCTGTTACAAAATAAAAGAAATGAAATCCCCCCAAAAATGTCTTCACTCACATTTAGCCAGTTGTTCCTTTGTGTGCATCTCTGTGCTAAAATGGCCATTCTTCCCCACAGCCTGAAGTCATACGCTAAAATCAATGAGACTCACATGAAGCCAGAAACGTGCAGATGCCAAGGAAACCAACACAAACGAAATGGGCTGGAGAGTGTGGCCAGGAGGATGGTACTTCCCAGGAAGCAATTACTTCATCTCTGCCCATGAAGCAGGCAGCTGTCACTGTCCCCCAGGCCCATGCCAGCCACTCGAAGTAGGTTCTAACCCAACTACCTCCAACAATCAACGTAAATACACCACACAATTGGCTTCTGAAAGGACACCTTGCAACCAACAAGAAACTGTAAGCACAACTTTGAAAAACTGTGCAACTAAAATCCTTGGGAAGGGATCAACACTGCCACATTTTGACTCAAATACTGTTTCGTGGTAGCACTGCAATAATTCACTGAAACAAAAGAATGAATGAGGAACATTATATAAATGAATATAAAAGAATGAATGAAGAATGAACATTATATAAATGAATGTTTATATAGGAATCAGAGGAAGCATGACTAATCATTTAAAGAAATAGGTCAAGAAACTGCTAGGTTCAGATGCTACCGTGAGACACTGTCAGGGCCTTAGGCAAATTCACTTCTCTTGGTCCTGTTTCTAGGTTCATCAAAAATCAGCTTTGGACTAGGGAATCTGTTGCTTTCCAATGCCTTCCTTCTGCGATTCCAGCCCAGATTTTAGGACTGCTCTCCCACTTGGTATATGAAAGCACTTTCTATGTGTAATAGCAAGAGTACATTTCTGTGTTGAATGCTGTTTGGGACCTACTCTATGAGGCAGAATATCATCATGTAATTTTAAGCATGACGACAAGGCGCACTCTAGATAAGAATAACACATAAGACGTGGCCATACACCTGCGCGTGCCTGGCAAGGAGATAGGGAAGTCTCATTTAATGAAGCCGGGGTACCTGTTGCACCTTAATATCCTCAGTCCACATCAAGTTCACAACGTCCTTCTGACATCCAACCACAGGTATCACATACTTTTCCACACTTTCCACCCAAGATTGAAATATGCAGAGCACCGTGATAAAGACGCCTCCATCCCCAGCATGTGGGCTCTCATTCTGTAGAATTACATACTTTCGGGGCAAAATGGTGACCAGGTTGTAGCGGCAAGCAAGACTGAGCTCCGTGGGGACAGCAGGCCCTGCAGCAGCCACCACTCCTGTCGCCACAGTCTGATGCAGCTGCAGAGAAGCTGTGGCTGAGGCCATTCACTTTGTGAGAGAACCGCACAGGAGGGAAAAGCTAGGGAAGGTAGGGAAGAGGGCAATGTCAGGCTTCTGAGCCCAAGCCAAGCCATCGCATCCCCTGTGACTTGCACGTATATGCCCAGATGGCCTGAAGTAACTGAAGAATCACACAAGAAGTGCAAATGCCCTGTCCCACCTTAACTGATGACATTCCACCACAAAAGAAGTGAAAATGGCCGGTTCTTGCCTTAAGTGATGACATTATCTTGTGAAATTCCTTTTCCTGGCTCATCCTGGCTCAAAAAGCTCCCACACTGAGCACCTTGTGACCCCCACTCCTGCCAACCAGAGAACAACCCCCCTTTGACTGTAATTTTCCTTTACCTACCCAAATCCTATAAAATGGCCCCACCCTTATCTCCCTTCACTGACTCTCTTTTAGCACTCAGCCCGCCTGCACCCAGGTGATTAAAATGCTTTATTGCTCACACAAAGCCTGTTTGGTGGTCTCTTCACACGGACGCACATGACAGGCAGGTGCAGAGCCAGGGAAGGCTCTGTGATGAGAACAGAAAGGAATGCACCTCCCTGTACACACACTCGGATTTTATGACAATGTGGGTAGGGGGCTGAACTGGATGCCTGAGAACATTCCTCCAAGTTCCTTTGCTGATTTTCTAAATATTGGTGTAAAATCTGAACTCAGAAAGTTTTTTTAAATCGCTTCAATCAACATCTTTGTCTGGTGCTCAGCATCATGTCTACATGATCATCTAGAAAACCAACTTCAGTTCTAAGGCTCACGTCCTCCTACAAAGTGCCAGGGATTTTACAAGGGAATGCACCTCTCATTCGCATCAAGAACACACATAACTACCGTTAAAGAAATGCTGAATTTGCTTACACAATTTTTTAAACACCCAGATTTGAAATACAATAGAGAAGACAACTTTTTGATAGCTCTGCTTTGCAACAGGGAACTGCAGGTAGAGAAAATAACCTGCCCTGATTTCTAACCAGCCAACCACCTGTCTTCCCTGGCTGCAGTAGGAGCAATCTTCCTGAGCTCAGGATGAAAAAGAACCCAGCTGGTTAAGGGACAGATAGTCATCAGTTCTCAGCAGGCCTCCCGGGTCCCAAATCCCCATGTAATACGTGGAAGTAAAAAGCTATCAATGACCAAGCATCTGAACGCTTATCTCACCTCCCCATCTGCTTCTCCTGCCATACAAATATAAAATTAATAAGCCTGGTATTAGAGAACAGAGTTGGTGCTGCATCTGTCTTCCTAAAATTACGGATAATTACCAGCCCACAATGGCTTCTAATCAGATTTGAGTGGTCCCTTAGACAGGAAGCTAAAGTGCCTCAGCCCTAAACTGAGAAGAAAACTGAAACTGGAAGGCTCTAGGTTTGATTTTTTCCCCCTTGTTCTAAAGTTGCTGTTCCCAAATCTCCATCTACTGTCTTGTTTATAAAATGTATGAGAAACAAGGAAATTTAAAGACACTATAGAAATGGCCACTTTTTCTAGGTACAAATTTTGTGAACATGATTTTCAGCTGCTGGGCTTTTTCTCCACAAACTGTGAGCCTGGGGTACATTTTCTCCCTCGTGGTTACACATTCAGAGTCAGGGAAAGTGGTTTTAGCAATAAAGAGGGGAGTGCAGTGAGAAGTGACCGGGCACTGAGAAGGGCAGACAGGGACTCTACCTCAGTGGCCTGCAGCATTCCTGGGCCTCGGCCTTTACTTTTCTATCTGTACAAGGGATCTAAAGGCCCGTGATTCTAGGCCACGACAGCTCTTCATACACACATACGCAAACATCACACGCCTATGTGAAAAGCTGTGACACTTGGCTGATTTCCTGAAGAAGTTGTCTTGTATCATTTCTACTCAAGTACTCCACATCCTTCCAGACAAGTATCAGAGGATGATGGGCTATCCCAAAGCAATGTGTGTAACCTCTGCTGCTTACGATCCCCGTTCACATAGCATTTTCCAAAAGCATTTGGTGTGAAGTGACAGAAGAAAGAAGAAGAAGGTTCTTTCAGCTCATTCATTCATTCATTCATTCAACAAATATTGACTGACTATCTACGTGCCAGGCACTGGTGATATACCAGGGAACATATAGTTTTGTAGGTAGAGACAGACAACCAAAAAGCATGTTCAAGAGTGATCAATGCTGTAGAGGAAATACACTAGGAAGCAGGAAGAACAATACCCCAACCACCCTACACTGGGGTGACGCTAGCGTTACAAAACGGAAACAGCGGCCGGGGGCGGTGGCTCACACCTCTAATCTCAGCTGTTTGGGAGACTGAGGCAGGTGGATCACCTGAGTTCAGGAGTTCAAGATCAGCCTGACCAATACGGCGAAACTCTGTCTCTACTAAAAACATAAAGATTAGCTGGACGTGGTGGCACACACCTGTAATCCCAGTTACTCAGGAAGCTGAGGCACAAGAATCACTTGAACCTGGGAGGCAGAGGTTGGAGCGAGCCGAGGTCGCGCCACTGCACTCCAGCCTGGGTGACAGAGCAAGACTCTGTCTCAAAAAAAGTAAAAATAAAAATAAAATGTAAACAGAGAATAAGATACCAAAAGAAAGAACATGAACGATTAATTGTAACAAAAGCCTTTGTAAGCTGATACTTTCCTTCCTGGATCCTTGTCCCTTACAAATGGAAAAACACGGCGGGTAGGGGTAGCATCAAAATGATGGTGATGTTTTAAGATGACTTTGGGTTTCAGATGTCTGACAGCCATACTCATGTACTTCAACGAGAAAGCTCTAGCTCTATAAGCCATCTGGGCAATGGTTTAATGTCTTTTTTTTTTTTTTTTCCCCAATGGGTTTTTAAAATACAGGAAAACATGTGTGTTTATTTGGCTGCTCTGTGCCCGCACACGTGCAAACTGTGCTAACAGGTTTTTCCATTTTTTGCTGAATTTGCCAGCTTGCCATAAACAGGCTTCCATGTCTTAATTGTCTATAAATAGCACAAACACCCAAAAATGCAAATCAAGACAAGCTGTTCCTTCAACTGCTGCTGCCATGATGACAGCGAGCGACAACTGGCCAAATCAATACCTGGAGACTGAAGCTGTCCGGCAGACAGCACAGGGTCCACTGCTTTTCCCATAGCATTTAAAGAAACAAGCGGAAACGGCTCTCCACACAGGACAGACACGTCCTTTGTCCTTTGAATAAATGCTGCCAATGCCCAAAATACTTTCTCCATCACACTATCTATATAGAATTCAAGTTCCTTCCAATACCATAAGTAACGCCAGTGATAGACTATGTTTAGCCATCATGACCCATTAGCATTCCTTTTCCTCTAAAATGTTGAAATAATAACATTGAGTGAGCACTCACAAGGTGCCAGGCTCTGAGTTTGATCTCGCTGAGTTCTCATTGAAATCCGGTAAGATCAGTACCATATTCTCTCATTTTTCATAGATGAGGAAACTGAGGCATAGAAAGGCTAAGTAAGTTGTCCATGGTCACAGGTTATTTAGGAACTTTTCTCCAAACTTTCAAAAGTTAACTACTACCACTATTACAAATGAGTTTCTGTTTGTTTGTTTTGGTTTCTTTTTTTTGAGACAGGGTCTTGCTCTGACCACGCTGGAGTGCAGTGGCGTGATGATGTTTCACTGCAGCCTCTACTTCCCGGGCTCAAGTGATTCTCACACCTCAGCCTCTCCAGTAGCTGGGATTACAGGCATGAGCCACCACACCTGGCTAATTTTTTAATTTTTATTTTTTGTAGGGATGGGGTTTCACCATGTTGCCCAGACTGGCTCCGAACTCTGGGCTCAAGAGATCCTCCCAGGTCGGCCTCCCAAAGTGCTGGGATTACAGGTGTAAGCCACTGTGCACAGCCCTACAAATGTGACTTGTACAAAGTCAGAGCAGTGAGCAGGAAGAGAACAGAGACTTCAGGGAGTCTCCTGGCTGTTGCAACACCATATCCCTCCTCCATACCGTAATGTGTCTGCACCCACCAAGCTCCTAGACGTTGAAGGCAGGCCAGCTCAGAGACGAAACAGAGTCAAGAAAGAGAAGATGCAGACATGCGTCCTGATTTCAGCTCGAGCGTGCATCTCTCCCCTGCAGCTGCACAGGCAGAAACCAGGGGCCGTGAGTCTGAGGCAGTGTGTTTGGTTCCTGGCAGGTAATCTTTTGGGAGACCATCCCATACAATTAGTGTTACACTTCTCAAAAAGGAAGTGTGACTTGTATAGAAAAATCGATTCCATTTGGGAGAAAGGTCTAATAAAAACACAAAAGGATAATACATTCATACAAAAAGAAATTCAATTCATCTGTCACAAACCGAAATCCCAAAGCCCTCTGGGCACACAGCTGCTTTTCTGAGCTGAAATTCAACTCCAGTTGAGAAACAGGTCAACTTTTCTAAAAAGATTTCTTTTTCACATGCCTTCAATAAAAATTCCTTTCCCTCACTTGTCATTTTCCAGATTTAATGGCTCTGTTGGCCTTCCTCTCATTTAGGCCATGAACACTGACTGCAAGTCTGCTACGGCCCAGACTCCAAGGGAGGCACCCTAGGGAACACAGATGACCGCAGCACAGCGACACCCTCAAGGAGCACACATGGGGAAGGCAAGATGATACCATCGCAGCCTTCACACACAAATGAACTTGGCATCCATATCCCGTCCCATTTCTAGAAAACAACGATGCTGAGTCAGTAAAATGTACTGAACAGCCTGCAGTATGGAGGCAGGCACGAGGGGGCTTCATGCGGGGAAGAGCACCTTCAGAAGGGGGCATGCAAGCAACGTGGAGGCAGGAGACGCCCCCATGCACAAGGGCCAGCCTGGGGGCCTGCAGAAATGCCCATGCATCTGGGAGGACGGAGAGAGGACAAGATACTTAAATGCTCCAAAATGAATAGAAGCCTCCCAAGAACCTCTCCCGAGATGGGGCAGGGATTTACAAAAGACCAAACCGAGCATGCGCAGTTACCTGAGCATAGCGCCACCAGAGCGAGCTATCCAGGAAGAAACAGGGTCATTAGAAGCCTGAGCCTCTACTCCCAGCTCTGCAACTCATTCACCCTATGACCTTGGTGAAGGCTCTTAGCTTCTGTGAGCCACAAGAGAATCACGGGAAAACAGAAGATATGAAAACTGCTCTGCCTTTTTCACAGAACTGCTGAGGGAATAAAATCAGATAATGGATTTTAAAATTCTCTGTGAATTACGAAGCAAAATACAAACGCATGAAATCATTCTTACCATTAACAACAGCACTGTCAAATTAAGAGCAGAGTTAAGACCACAGCATTTTCCACCCCCCGGCTCCCGAGAGAAATAGTGAGTCCAGCCGATGTATTTGGGCAACCCCAGTATCTAGGCTTTGAGAGCCTCAAACAGCTCATGAACTCTGACAGTATCGCTCCAGCCCAGTGCTCACTAAGTTCTCCAAGACAGCCAACTGACAGAAAATACTATAGATTTTTCAGCTGGGCTTGAAGCCCTCCAAGCTCACAGCACAGCTCAACAATGAAGAAGAGTTTTCTGCCACTAGGCTCAAAAGCTGGCTTTTGTAGATTCCCATAGAAAGAACATTCAAGGCCAGGCGTGGTGGCTTATGCCTGTAATCCCAGCAATTTGGGAAGCCGAGGCAGGAGGATCACCTGAGGTCAGAAGTTCAAGAACAGCCTGGCCAATATGGCGAAGCCCCGTCTGTACTAAAAATACTAAAATTAGCCGGGCATGCTGGCGGGAACCTGTAATCCCAGCTACTCGGGAGGCTGAGGCAGGAAAATCGTTGAACTCAGGAGGCTGAAGTTGCAGTGAGCTAAGATCACGCCACTGCACTCCAGCCTGGGTGACAAGAGCAAAACTCCATCTCAAAGAAAAATAAAAAAAAGAAAGAGCATTCTTTTTTGCTGATGTTAAGTTTCCTGTGCTTAATACAGAGAAATCATATAATACTGAAATCCTGAAAAACATATCATAAAAAGCATTTAGTGACTGAAAAGACATTCAATATAACCTGTAACAGTGAGTTCCCCTCCTCTCTCCAGCCAGCTCCACTAACGCTGTGACCCTTAACAATGCTTTCACTACCACAGAGGAAAATTAATAGGACCTCTTACCCCTCTCAGCTGACAGCTAAACCAGTGCTTCTCCCTGGGCTCACTAAAGATGACCTTTACCCAAAACCAGGCTGCAATGACCCTGTAGATGTTGACTAACAATTTCAAAATTCCCATATTCTTTGTCCACTCTTAAGGAAGATGAACTGAAGCCAGGGGTCTCCAAGTCAGAACTAACAGAGGCCTTAAACATCAGATGGCCCATCCCCTTCTTTGACAACCAGGGGATCTAAAGCTGAGCTTATGGAAGAAAACAGCCTGTTTAGTAACAAAGCAAAAACCAAAGCCTAGTCACTTAACCTCTGGTCTAGAACTCCTGCAACAACCCAACTCCCATACAGGATGAGTCTCCCTAACCAGAAACTCCGAAATCCACAACTTTTTTTCAGTGCTGACGTGACGCTCAAGGAAATGTTCATTGGAGCAGCTCAGATTCTGGATTTTTGAATTCAGGATGCTCAACCAGCATGTATAATACAAATATTCAAAAATCCAAAAATGTAAAAAAATCTGAGACACTTCTGGTTCCAAGCAGTTTGGATGAGGGATATTCAACCCGCATTTTTTTTTTTTTCCTCTAATGAAGGAAATTAAAAATGAGGACTGAGCAAAGTCATTCAATCCATACTAAAGTCATTCAATAGTTTAATTAGTACCCATTTAAAGTTAAGTGCTACCCACAGATATCTAAAAGGATGAACAAATACATGCCTACAATCCCAGAACTTTAGAAGGCCGAGGCGGGAGGATCATCTGATGTCAGGAGTTCAAGACCAGCCCAGCCAGCATGGTAAAACTCCATCTCTACTAAAAATGCAAAAATTAGCCAGGCGTGGTGGCGCATACCTGTTATTCCAGCTACTCGGGAGGCTGAGGCATGAGAATCACTTCAACCTGGGGGGAGCACGTTGCAGTGAGTCAAGATCACACCACTGTACTCCAGCCTGGACCACAGAGCAAGACTCTGTCTCAAAAAAAAAAAAAAAAAGGAAAAAAGAAAACTAATTTAAATTGTGTTTTCACATGGAGCCCATGTTCCCAGAACACAAGCCCTGCTCTATGCTCCAAAGGGTGCCCCTTTATCTTAATACTCACCATATTCCATGGCAGCCATTGGCGCGTGTCTGTCCATCGCACTAGACTTCCTGCACATGAGGCAGGGATCATATATTATTACCTTTCTGCCCCAATGTATGGCCTAGAAGACACTCAGTAAATGATTACTGAACTAAGTCAGTTACTAAGACATTTAAACTTGTATTAACAAAATTGATTTAATAATTTTGCCAATGCAGTGTTCATACCACACAGCTTAAATCTCAACCTGCGGATTCATCTTGTGTTCTGCTAGATTATCACCTATTAACATTCAGGAGGCACCTAGTATGTGCTAGGCATTACTAATTGCTGGGGACCTAGCAGTGGCAAAACAACATTCCTTGTTCAAAGAGAAGTTCTAGTATAAAGAGGAATAGAACAGGCTAGATTAATGAGAGAGCTAAGAAAAGGACAGGCTGCTGTGGGAAGCACCTGGTCTTGTCTGGATGGTACACAGTTAACGAAGTCTGAGTGCTTCATATAGCGTAAGATCATCTCCTCCAAAGAAGCTAATGAAGCTTTGATTCCCCAGTAGCAGAAGACACCACAAAGGTGCCCACAGCCACGTGCTTAGTGTACGAAGTGAAACCAACCAAACTAACAAAGCTCCAACTTCCAGAGGCAACGGTCCAATTATGAAATCCTCTGGCTATGTTCAATTGAAATTCAAGGTATTCAAGAGGCCAATATTTAAGTGATAAATTAACCCAACCACTTAAAACTAAAGTAGTCTTTGGTTCAAGGGGTAAGGGTATACTACCTTTTACAAATTTATTAGCTCTTAATATTTACATTTAAATATGATGAAGATGGTGTAATAATAACTTTACTGAGTAGTTACTATGTGTTAGGCACCAAACTAAGCACTTTACACACACATTTGCACGATCCTGTGAGATGATAATGACCCCTTGTCATCCCATTTCATAGATGAAAGTCAGGTTTATATAAGCTTAAAAACTTGCCCCAAATAACACAGCTAGTTAGCAAAACCCAGGCAGCCTGACTCCATAGGCCTTGTTTAAAGAAGTAATATTTATAAACTGTCCAGCACAGCGGTGGTGCAAACAAGAGTTCAATAAATGCCTAAAGGGTACTTCATACCCAAAATCGTTTCCCGCCAATCAAACTAGACTTACTCTGGTTCTGCATAACCAACTGTCAAATTATTGTTCCATGAAGAAAAGGTGGAATGGATAGAGATCAGAATAGAGTGAATAACTGGTAAATATACTTGATGACAGGTAGTAACAGGATGTGGCATTTAGGCTATTTCCACATTTGTTTGCATAACACTTTTTTCACAGTTCTAAAGCACAAGAACCATTGTAAGCTGGTGAAAGCATAAGGCATGTCTATGATCCAGGACTCCAATTCACTGTGGATCGGTGGATCTCAACCTTTACGGTATATCAGAATCACCTGGGGGTTTTTAACAGCACTATAGCTGCCCAGGCTCCATTCCTGCAGATTCTATTTCAACTAGTCTGGAGTAAGCACGCACGCATTTTTCACAGCCCCCCAGATGCAGCTAGGTTTGCAAACCACTGTCCAAGATGCTCTCACACTTCTGCTCAGTTCAACACACACTCACTGAGATTCTAAGCACTAGGAATCAGGGTAAGTTAACAAGTCAGGCTCCACTCCCTAATAATATTGGCAAAGAAACCAATATCAGAGATTTATTTCAGTCCAAACCAAATAAATTGCCGGGTGAAAAAAATGCCCTGGCATAGTTTGCCACACAAAACAACTTCCTGTATCTTCCCAGTCAGTAGCCTAGAGACTGACTCTGAGCCATGAGAATTCAGAATCAGGGGAAAATGCCAGTCTGAGGCATCTGTCACACTCCTAGCACACCCCCAAAAGCGCCCAGCTACATTTCACATCCACTGTCCTAACAGGGGTCGAAATAGGGAAGAGCAGTGCAATACAGAAAACAGAGCCCGCTGGGTGGCAAAAGGCTGGGAAATTCCAGTCCTAGTCCTGCTACCAATCGCTCTGGTCACTTCTCTCTGGTCCTGGTGTGGCCAACAGTTACATGAGAGGGTGAGGCATAAAAACACAGATGTCAGGCAAGCTCCAGCATCGAAAATACATAGAAATTAAAAAGCATTAAGGTGATATCAAGGAATGTATGCCATCAACCAGAAAAGTAACTGAAATATTCCTTTTCCCATTCTTAAGAAATCAAAAGTGGAAGCAGAAAATTGAGCAATCAGCCTATCAAGTTGACTGGGGCAACAGAATACACTCATGGATTCTGCTCACAACATCGGGGGTGACAGACCAAAAGAAGAACCGCAGAGCGTCCCTCTCTCCTCTGTCCACCCATGCCACCAGCACGTGAGTGCGTCCACATGCAGCGCCCAGTCTCCTGTTCCACCGACGCCAGCGTCCACTCTCCGCAAGCCTACTAAGTGCCACATGTGCTATGATGCTCCCTCATCTCATCACCATAGACATCCCTGCTGGAGGTGAGTATGTGACAGATGAAAATCATGGAGGCCTAGGGAGGTTGAGACCCGCATTCCCACTGCGGTGAGGGCGTGCTTGAGAGGAACCCCACGGCTGGGCGTCCATGCTGCTCTCCTCAGTAATCACTCCCGGACCAGAGCAGCGAGGGGGAATTTTCTTCCTCTCACTATTTTCAGCCCCTTGGCTGACCCACCATTCCCCAGAAAGCTATCGAGTTCTGGCAGCTCTGAGGCCACAAAGCCATAAACGCAGGGGACACACAGCCCATCTGTCTCGAACGGGTCTTTTCCTTGTCATGCTGGTCATTTCTAAGAGCAGATGGGTTAAGAAACACTTGGCAAGTTACCACGAAATGAACCCTCCACTCCTCCCTGGGGGAAGGCTGACTAGCCAGCAGTCAGGCCGGCTTTCTTCCCCTCTTCCTGCATTCCTGTCCCTAAGGAGCCACAGACAATCCCATCAAATATAGGCAGGGGACAGCCGCCTCCTTCCTACAGCTGGAGGGGGGAAGGGTCCTCTCGGGCCTTTCTAACTGCATGAAAACCAAACTGGGAGTTGTACTGACTCGGGCCTCACCCATGTTGCAGGCATGTACAACAAGGTGCCCAGTGGTATCATCAGGCAGAACTACGAATGTGCTTTTCATCGTTTTCATACAATGATTCCAGAACCGCTATCCACACAGCTCCACGTCTCACACATACGACGTGCTTCATGGATTACACAGCATATTCACCAAGTCCCTCATCCGCTCCTCCCAGCAGCCTTGTGTAATACCTTGAGTGTGCTTCTTCATCGCCATTTCTTAAGAAATGGAGTTTCTGAGGTTATGAAACCAAAACTTTCCCAAGAACATCCAGCTAGTGTTAGAACCAGGATATGAGGGCTTCTGATTCTAGAACCAGTATTTGTGCCACTGTTCCACATGGGCCCCTCCAGGGATTTCTGCCTGATCTTGAAATGCAGACAGGAAATCCATCTCTCTACAGTCCTGGGGTTCCCTATAGACAAGAAGTCAAACTTCTAACAGAAAGCTTATACTTTTTTGGAAGACTACCTGGGATATTTCTTTTAAGTTAGTTTGTTCATGTTTTGGAAAGATTGTTCCAATGACAATGCGGGGCATGAAGTGTAGAAAGGATTCCATGATGAGGCAGAGAAACAATTCGGGGGCTCTTACAACAGTTCAAATGAGGCATGAGGTGCAACCAGAAAGGACAGAGGGAAAATGCATTGGAAAGAAATGCAAAATGAAATCCACTCAGACCCAGGATGGAAAAAGGGGGATTAAGCATGATGGTGGTTTCTAGTTTGAAAGACTGATGACCAACGATGTCATTAACTACTGCAGAGTGGTATCTGGGGCCTGGGTGCACCAGTTTGTTTAACCATTCACCTGCTGAGCAGTCTCCGGGCTGTTTCCAGTTTCTAGCCTTCATGATGAAGCAGGAGAATCACTTGAACCCAGGAATTCCAGACCAGCCTGAGCAACAGAGGGAGGCCCTGTCTCTTCAAAAAATTTTAAACATTAGCTGGGCATGGTGTTGTACACCTGTGGTCCCAGCTACTTGGGAGGCTGAGGTGGGAGGATCTCTCCAACCTATGAGGCTGAAGTTGCAGTGAGCCATGATCGCACCACTACATTCCAGCCTGGGAGAAAGTGAGACTTTGTCTCCAAAAAAAAAAAAAAAAAAAAAAAAACTAGAGCATCACCCATATTAAAGACAAGTATTGTCTTTTTGAAAATTTAATTACAGTTATGTAATGGACATGTAAAATGTCCACTTTGAAAGCTTGAAAAATATATAACTCTAAGTATTCTTACCTTAAAATTCTGATTCCTACCTAAGATATCGCATACTGTTTACATAAGTATCACAATGTCTGGACAACAACTAAAAATGTGTACGAGAGAGAAAAATGAGCATGTATGCCTATTGAGGTATATTTCCCCCTTATTACATAAACAAGTCATCACGGCAAACCCCTGTGGCTGTATCTAAAGCAAGCCTGCAGTTTTACTTCTCTGTATTACAAAATGCAAGGCTAAAATTCAAATACTAAACATTTCCTGAAGCCAAGGGTAGTTTACTTAAAATAAATGCCTAGGGTCTATATCAAAAATATGAAAAAGCTAGCTACTTCATAGCCATTCCAATCTAAGTTCAGCTTTTTTTTAATTGACACATAATTGTGTACTGTACATACGTATGGAGTACACATAGTGATGTCATAATACATGTAATGTATGTGATCAGTGTAATTAGCATATTCACCATCTCAAACATTTATCATTTCTTTGTGTTGGTAACGTTCAATACCCTTCCTCCAATTATTTGGAACTATATATTCTTTCTTTTTTTTTTTTTTTTTTTGAGAAAAAGTCTTGCTCTCTGTATCCCAGGCTGGAGTACAGTGGTGTGATCTCAGCTCACTGTAACATCTGCTTCCCAGGTTCAAGCTATTCTCCTGCCTCGGCCTCCCTGGTAGCTGGGGTTACAGGCACCCACCACTATGCCCGGATAATTTTTGTATTTTTAGTAGAGATGGGGTTTCACCACGTTGGCCAGGCTGGTCTCAAACTTCTGACCTCAGGTGATCCACTCACCTCAGCCTCCCAAAATGCTAGGATGACAAGCATGAGCCACCGCGCCCAGCCTGAAACTATATATTGTTGTTAACTACAGACATCCTATGTTATAGAACACTAGAACTTATTCCTATCCAGCTATAATTTTGTATCCTTTAACAAATTTCTCCCTATCTCCCTCTTCCCCCACCCTTCTCACCCTCTAGGATCCTCTGTCTACTTTCAACTTTCATGAGATCCACTCTCTTTTGCCTTCCACATAAGAGAACATGTGCTGTGTAACTTTGTGTCTCTGGCTTATTTCATAATATCTTCCAGTTCCATCCACATTGTTGAGAATAACAGGACTTCATCCTGTGTTATGGTTGAATAGTACTCCACTGTGTATAAAGACCACATTTTCTCTATCCATCATCTGCTGTTGGACACCGAGGCTGATTCCATATCTTGGCTACGGTGAACAGTGCTGAAGGAAACACACAGGTGCAGAAGCCCCTCCGACACTGATTTCCTTTTCTTTGGGTATCTACACTGTAGTGAGACTGCTGGATCACACTGTAATTTTATTTGTAGTTTTCTGAGGACCCTCCATACTGTTTGCCATACTGGGTGCCCTAGCTTACTCACTCTTATTCTTTTTTCTCTTTGAGACAGAGTCTCACTGTTGCCCAGGCTGGAGTACAGTGGTGCAAATTGGCTTGCTTACTGTAGCATCCGCCTCCCGGGTTCCAGTGGTTCTCATGCCTCAGCCTCCCGAGTAGCTGGGATTACGGGCGCCTGCCACTGCACCCGGCAAATTCCTGTATTTTTTAGTAGAGATGGGGTTTCACCACGTTACCAGGCTGGTCTTGAACTCCTGGCCTCAAGTGAACCACCCACCTCAGCTGCCCAGCAGTGCTGGGATTACAGGTGTGATCCACCACTCTCAGCTAATTTTTGTGTTTTTACTAGAGACGGGGTTTCACCATGTTGGCTAGGCTGGTTTCAAACTCCTATCATCAGGTGATCTGCCTGACTCGGCCTCCCAAAGTGCTGGGATGTCAGCGTGCGCCCCGCGCCCAGCCTGCTGCCCTAGTTTACACCCCCCTACAGTGTGTAAGAGCTCCCTTTTCTCCATATCTTCACCAGCACTTGTTATTTTTTGTCTTTTTGGTAATATCCATCCTAACAGGTGAGATGATACCTCACTGCGGTTTCTGATTTGCATTTCTCTGATTATAAGTGATACTGAGCATTTTTTCACATATTTTTTGGCCATTTGTATGTCTTTCTTCAGGAAATGTCTGTTCGGTTGGGTGTGGTGACACAAACCTGTAAGCCCAGCACTCACAACGCTAAGGCAGGAGGACAACTTGAGCCTAGACCAGCCTAGGCAGCATAACAAAACCCTCGCTCAAAAAAAAAAAAAAAAAAAAAAAGAAAAGAAAAAGAAATATCTGTGTCTGTTCAGCTTTTTGATCTCCAAAAATTAAGAGCCCATTTTGGAATCAGACGACCTGCCTGATTGAGAAACAATCTGTGTTTGGTTCTACTCTGCTACTTCCTATGTGACTTTGGGAAGTTCCCTTAGCCACTTTGAGCTCAACTTCCTCAACATTAACCAGGAATAAGTAGCACCTGCCTCTGCTGGTTAACGCTGAGGACTGAAAGGAGAACCTCCACAACGCCACTTGACGATGCCGCCTGGCGGAAGCCCCTCAATGCGGGGCTGGTAGGATCATCTGAAGCCAAATACAACTTTCCTTTCCACTGTCCCAGGCTCACTCTGCATGCGATTAGCAAGGAATAGCGAAAAAAGGAAACCAAAATAGTTGCTTAATTTTTAATAAATTTTATAAAGAGGGGGTGGTGGCAAAATAGGAGGGAGAGGAGGGGAAGGAAAAGCAGCCGGTCACAAGTTCTAGTCCAGGGCTCATCCCCGGCCTCCTCACTCAGGCAATCACCAGTCCCCACCTCCTGGGGAGGGGTACTTTCTCCGCTGGCTTCACATACAGGAAACGCACTGCCACAGGTGTTCAGAAACCAGGAGCACCTTGAAATGGGCAATGTGCTTTGGGTAGGAGACCTACAATTTCCCCAAAGAAACCACGGCACAAAAGTGACCCACATAGGAGGGACCAACCGCTGTAAACCCTTGGTGGCAAAAACGGATGTCATACCTTCTGTACAGGAGACACACACCCAAATAAAACTTGCCAAAATAGCAGAGAAAAAAATACAGCAGAAATCCAGTGCCATTCTGTCACAGAAATATTTATATCCCAAAGCCAGGGACCTCTCTGGAACACTGTCTTTATTTCCACGTTTCATGGAAGATGTTTGAGTGCACTCACGTGTGTCTCAACAAGCTTCCAGTCCCTCCTCTAAACCCTGTGGCTCCTCAGCAAAACCCAAAAACAAGTATCAGTTTTCCTTCCAAATGGGAAATTTCCTGACCTAGCGAAACCAGCATCAAATCCACTTATTACGAGACAGCTGATTACAGGCGAAGTCCTCTAGTCCAGGATGACTCCCCTCCTGCAGGAGCAGGAAGGATGGGCATAGCAGTGGCCTGCCAGACCACATCTCCAGGCAGTTTGAAACCATGGCTGCTCAGGTGAGCCATGATAAAAATCAAAACCAAGTATCTCTGAAAAGTGTACATGGCAAGACCCAGACCTCGGACCAGACTCAGCCGAAATGAATGTTGCAAGGTTTGTTCAGAGACCTCCTCCCCATGCCCCCTCTCCCCGGGACCTCCCTCCTTGAACTAGGGGCCCAGGGCCAATGGACAGCTCCCTTACCTCTAGCCCAGTGCATTTTCAGGACCAGCTCCCAGACTGTACCAGACCCTGAAATGTATTCACTGAATGCACTATTTCTTGAAATGATCATAAATCACCTGATTATAACAACAATTGTTTTAAAAGTGTTCTCTCTCTCCCGCGGGAATCGTGCCATGAGTTTGAGCACGCAGCTTTGCTTCTCTCTACTGCAATTCTATCACTTGCAAAATGTTAACAATTACTGTGTTCACCCATAGCATTGTTGTAAAAAGCCTTAAGACCCACTTCATGTAGCCTGCCTGGAGCACAGACCCTGTCATATGGTAAAAGCCCACTGAAGGTGAGTTATCTGTAGCTATTATTACCTAGTACTACAGCGAACAAAAGGAGTCGATCAAGTCTCATCGTATCACCATGAAAGGATGTCCATGTAGACTGCGGAGTGGGAGTAGGGGGACTCAATGTGTATCAGGTACTATTTTGTTTTTTACAATGTGTACATGTATCTTTGTAGGTACACTGGAAAAGATCTGGAAGGAAATACACCCAGTGTTAATAGTGACTACCCCAAAGACACATTCATCCAAACACACAACAGAAAAACACTCACCATCTTTCTGTCTTCCAAATCATTTGAACTATTTTCAATAAGCATCTATGGCTTTTGTAAAGTTTTTGAAAGGAATTTATTGCAATTTTTTTCTGGAGAAACAAGCAGGAGCATGAAAAAGGTAGAAACAGAAGGTAAAATGGAATGGGACTCAATGGAATTGAGTCCCAGCCAGGCTCAGCAAGCACACGAACCACACACCTCTCACTACAACTCAACACCAGCTCTCTCTTCTCTTGGTCCTATGGCCCAAGACTTAGAGATAAAATGTTTATTGTTATCACATCAATCACACCAAGGAGCTTGGAACCACCCTTTCAAACTCCTCTGGTTCTGTGTACCTGCCCGGGGCTGTTAGCTTTCCTCCTGTGTCTTTGGCTGGCCTGTAATCCCCTAGTGGTGGAAATGCACCCGGACACTTAGCTATCATCCCCACAACACTCAGCACCGCAGAGACCAGGGCAGTGATGCCCACTCGGACTGTGATTCTACTTATAAAGCAAAGGACCAGGGGCCAGATGTGACTTGTCTTTGGTAACTTACCAGCTGTTGCTTGAACCAGAACAAAGCCAGGTCTCCTGATGCCCAGAAAAGAGCTAGTGCCTGTCCCGCTAGAAACGTGGTGAAAATGTTTTGCTTGCTGTAAAAAGATGCACTACTGGAGAATATGGGTGCAACTTCTCATGGAGCCACTCAGCCGAGATCACTAGGAAACAGGGCTGCCGGATGAGACACTCGGCCCAGGTCACCAGGAAACAGGGCTGCCGGATGAGACACTCGGCCCAGGTCACCAGGAAACAGGGCTGCCGGATGAGACACTAAGCCCGTCCACCGGAAAGGAAATCTGGTTGGGCAGTAGAGGGAAATTCACACAGGTTACTCCAGCCCAACGGCAGCAACAACATGAACCAAACAAAAAATACCTGACTGGAAAGCCGTAGCCTGGCTAGCAAATTCGAAACAGAGCCACAATCCTAGCAGCACATATCACTGCAACACAGAACTTCAGTCAGTGTGCACACACTTTAAGTAGAAATGTAAAACGCCCATGTTTTTGGAACAAGCGGTCTATTTGTGTGTGTGTGTGATGTCAAACAAAATAGCTCAGAAGAAACTGTTGGCAAGGAAATAGAAATAGGCGCCCTTACACATTGACAGTGAGATAACGGTATGGCCCTAACGGAAGGGAATCGAGCAACACCCATCAACATTTAAAATGTGCAGAACCGTGGATCCCACAATTCCATTTCTAGCAATGCATCCTATGAACATATTCACGCAAATATGCAAGAATTACGTACAACTCAGCACTGATTAATCCAAACGGTTGGGAACAACCTAAATATTTACCAGTGAGGAACTGGTGGAGAACAGTATTTATCTTAAGCCGACATCTGTGTTTTTAAAAAGAAGATACATAGGCTGGGCGCAGTCGCTCACACGTGTAATCCCAGCACTTTGAGAGGCTGAGGCAGGTGGATCACGAGGCTAAGATATCCAGACCATCGTGGCCAACATGGTGAAACCCTGTCTCTACTAAAAATACAAAAATAATCTGGGCATGGTGGCGCACGCCTGTAGTCCCAGCTACTCAGGAGGTTGAGGCAGGAGAATCGCTTGAACTCAGGAGTTGGAACTGGTAGAGAACAGTATTTATCTTATGCCAACATCTGTGTTTTTAAAAAGAGCTGAGGTCACGCCAGCCTGGTGACAGAGCAAGACTCCATCTTGGAAAAACATACAAGCAAACAAACAAACAAAACTGACAACAGTGGTCACAGAGCAGTGATGAGAGTAGGACTGCCTTTCACTCTCCAGGACCTTTTGAATGTCGCTCATATTACATATTCAAAATATATGACTACAGTAAATATTTTCAAAGTAACTATGAAAAACTGGGGAAATAATAATAATATCTAACACACAGGACTGCTGCATAATTAAAGGATGAAAAATTTTAATCACTATCAGAGTTCAAAGGAAGAAAGATTAATTCTACCTTGGATGTCAGAGCAGGGATCATGTAAAAGAAGTGAGTATTTCAAGTCTTGAAGGATGGAGAAGATATAAAGAGGCAGAAGTGTGGAGATGATGTCCCAGATGGAGATAAGAACATAGGCGAAGAAGATGAAGAGATGAGAAGGTCTAAATTCTAAGTGCAGCTCTCAGGCTGGGCTTCAGAACAGGGCTTAGGCAACAAGCTGGGGTGCAAGGCTGATGGCGGGAATGGAAACACTGAAACCCAAACTTCCGTATCACTCCCGGATCATGAGCCTTGAATGCCAAGCCAGGGAACCCGTCCTTGATCTTAACAATGAAAAATCACTGGGCTGGCTGTGGCAGTTCATGCCTGTAATCCAGTGCCTTGAGAGGCTGAGGTGAGAGGACTGCTTGAGGCCAGGAGTTTGAAACCACTCTGGACAACACAGCAAGACTTCGTCCTTACAAAAAATTTAAAAATTAGCTAGGCAGGATAGTACACCTGTAGTCCCAGCTACTCAAGAGGCTGAGGTGGGAGGATCACTTGAGCCCAGGAATTTAGGGTTACCGTGAGCTGTGATGGCATGCCTGCATTCCAGCCTGAGCAACAGAGCAAGGGCATGTCTCAAAAATAAAACAAAATGAAATAAAATCACTAAACGTTTGTAGAGACATAAAGTATAAAATCATACCGTATATGATTTAATCCAGATATATAATATAAGTTCAAAGAGGAAAAGAGAAATTAGGAAGCTGTTATAAGAAGACAAGACTCAACTAAGACATGAGCAAACGCCCTGGGCTCACAGCGCTGTCTTTATATAAAGGAATGAACTGCCACATTTATTTTCATGGCATCACCAAGTTAAATACAGGCTACAGTATTCTGGAACCATCTCTGTATCAGTCAAATCACATGGCCATAATACCATAGGCAAATACCATAAAAAACACCGTAGACTGTGTGGTTTAAACATTAGTTTATTTCTCACAGCTCTGGAGGCTGGAAGTCCAAGATCAAGGTGTCGGCCAACTCAGTTCCGAGACAGGGACCTCTTCCTGGCTTGCAGACAGTCACCTTTCTTCTTGTTTCCTCACACCAGGGCAGTGGGAGCTCTCTGCTTTCTCTTTTTTTTTTTGAGACAGAGTCTCCACTCTGTCACCAGGCTGGAGTGCAGTGGCACATTCTCAGCTCACTGCAACCTCTGACTCCCTGGTTCAAGCAACTCTCCTGCCTCAGCCTCCCGAGTAGCTGGGATTACAGGTACATGCCACCACACCCAACTAATTTTCATATTTTTAGTAGAAACAGGGTTTCAGGATGGTCTCAATTTCCTGACCTCGTGATCTGCCCACCTCAGCCTCCCAAAGTGCTAGGATTACAGGTGTGAGCCACCACACCCAGCCTGGTTTCTTTTCTTCTAAGGGCACTAATCCTGTCAGACCAGGGCCCACGCTCATGACCTCATCTAACCCTAATCATCTCCCAAAGGTCCTATCCCCTAATGCCATCACACTGGCAGTTAGGGCTCCAGTACAAGAATCTGGAGGAGACATAAACATTCACTTTATAACAATGTCTTTTCAATCCTGTTGAAAAAAGCAACCAAATGAGTAGGCGAAGAAGTACCTTATATGTAAACAAGTCAGGACTTTTCATATTTCTGCTAATACATTAAGGTCAATTTAAAATGTCTGATAACAAGAGTCAGAAGCAGAGATAAATGAAAGTTAGCTACTCTGCATTTTAGGCCCACATTGAGTTGTCTTCCAATGACATTGCGGCACAAAGAACACTGCTTTCTATTCCTGGTTTTGCCACCAAAGAAGCTGGAACATTTCCCTGTATTTCCGTTTATCTTGAAAATCACTGGGCTGATCTAGCAGACCTCTAAGGTCCCTTCCATTCACAAATTCCACAAATAACTTCCTACCAACAGAGGCTACACAAATAAACTACACTGATGAAGGGGAAAGCTAACACTAGCAAACAATGAGATGCACACAAGACAAGACGTATAGAGAAGTGGATCAACCACAAACCGGTGGACGATGAGCCAGCGGGGGATAAAAACACATTCCCTAACGATGGACAGACAGGCAACGGCGCCGAGGTAGTATTGTTGAAGATTTCCTATTTTATACCTTCAAGATAAATGGCCCAATTGTTTATATTCATTCTGATTAAATGTGAACGTGAAAACTTCCTTCAGGGGACACAGACATCTAAAAAGTTCCCAATGTATCCAATTTGTCATTTGATATTTTTACTGACCAGAAAAATGAGGGACTGAATATACAAACAGACCATGCCTGATCATATGTATAAAGACAGAACTCAGACCACAACCGGTAGCTGCCCACCCGGGAAACCAATCCCCTATCTACAGTCAACAGCCAGGAGGCCAGCCAGGCTAGCACATCAGACAGGAAGCCAGACTGCTCTCTCTCCACAACCCAGAAACTAAACCACGACTCTGTCCCACGTGGCCAGGATTTGACTCAAAACTGACAGCCACCCTAATTTTGGCCCCTATTTCCAGTTAGGATAATTCAGAGAAAGCCATATATGCCCCTAACCAATCACATAAAACACCCCACTTCTGCACAGCCGCCTACAGCCCCCAAAACAGCCTCCACTGGGAGCCGTTCTTTTCCATCCTGAAGCTTCCCCACTCCTCATCCGCCACTCACTGCCATGTCAGTCTCTGCCACACGCAAGTGACGGTGTCGACTCCATTGCCACAGCAGCTCTGAGAAAGTTGCCTCTGCCTGTCTCATGTGGGCAGTCTTCCTTTATTTCCCCCAAAGAATAAGTCTTAAATGAGGGGCTTCTCTCCATATGGCCAAGCTATACAATTCAGAAGCCCAACATGGCAGATTCCAAGCCTGGAAAGACCGTACACCCCTCAGGTCCTCTTTCCACAAAACACAGCTTCCTTGAGTTCCTCAGTCACTCCCCACCAACCAGGGAAGGAACCACGTGTTATGGAAAGATCAAGGGCCTTGAAGTCAAACTTCTGAGTTCATCAAGTACTTCATTTTTCCACTTAAATTACATGGCCTTGGCCAGGTGTGGTGGCTCACACCTGTAATCCCAGCACTTTGGGAGGCTGAGTTGGGCGGATCACCCAAGGCTGGGAGTTCAAGACCAGCCTAACCAACATGGAAAAACCCCATCCCTACTAAAAATACGAAATCAGCCTGGCGTGGTGGCACATGCCTGTCTTCCCAGCTACTCCGGAGGCTGAGGCAGGAGAATCACTTGAACCTGGGAAGCAGAGGTTGTGGTGAGCCGAGATCGCGCCATTGCACTCCAGCCTGGACAAGAAGAGCAAAACTCTGTTTCAAAAAAAAAAAAAAAAACGGGACCTTGAACAATTTTCTTAACTTGTCTAAGCCTCTATCTTCATCTTCAGTAAAATAATTTTACCTCTAAGATTGCATTCAATGGAATCCCACATGTAAAACAGCTGACAAATATTAGGGGCCCAACAGCTGTGCGCTCCTACTACCGCCCCACTTTACCCCAAGGGAGAAGCACAAGATGTCCAGAAAAAGCCTGTTGATCCCTATACCTCAGCAACTGGTGTTCACACAAGGCACAGTGGGATCCAGACTTACCAGGGTCACCCAAATACAAGACATGTTTTCATTTTTCAACTGAGGTACACATGGCTTCTAACGTTCACCATGTATGATCCATAATTTAGAAGAGATTTTCCTACACTACCCCGTGGTTCTATTTTAGCAGACTTAGATGTGCCATAATAGCTCACTCTCTTAAGCCCTCTTCAGTATCAAAAACAAAATTTTAACCTGTAACACAGTTATCAGCAGCGAAAGTGGAAAAGGTACCTATGAGTCAAAATGACCTTCTGCCCCGCCCCGCCCTACAAAAAGCTGTTCAGGAGGATTTGGGCTGGTTATGAGAATGCTGTCTGTATTCCCAGGGACAGACAAACGCCTACCCTCATTAGAAGCTGCGCTGCTCAGCCTCCAGGGTAGAAAGCTCCCCACACCCGCTACCCAAGGAGAAGAGAAGCAAACGGGGTGGCCAGGCTCCAGGACGTGGACTGTTTAGTGTGGTTTCTGCAGTCCAGGTCACCGCCCTAGGTGAAGTTTTTCCTTCCTTCTTTTCCACCCAAGTGGCCAAGGTCCTACGGCTGCTGTAGGGTCTCTTCCCTAGAATGAGCCAGCCCAGCCATTCCCTTTCCCTCTTTTCATTTTTTTTTTTTGAGATGGAGTCTCACTCTGTCACCAACGCTGGAGTGGAGTGGTGCAATCTTAGCTCACTGCCACCTCTGCCTCCCAGGTTCAAACAATTCTCCTGGCTCAGCCTCCCTGGTAGCTGGGGTTACAGGCGCCCACCACCACGCCCAGCTAATTTTTATATTTTTAGTAGAGACGGAGTTTCTACTTGTTGGCCAGGCTGCTCTCGAACTCCCGACCTCAGGTGATCCACCTGCCTCGGCCTCCCAAAGTGCTGGGATTACAGACATGAGCCACCGCATCTGGCCGAGTCAGCCCAGCCATCCTGACTTTTTGTTCTGGCAAAATTACTCTCTTCCACGTCTACCTTCCAAGTAGCTAAATCAGAGATCCGGCCTTGGGGCAGGCTGGAAGAATCCCTGATTTTGGTCCTCAAGGGGTCCTACCAGGGTCTGGGACAATTCCAAGACTTGTGTTCTTAAAGAGGAAAGAAGCCTCACATACACAGCTCTCGCAGAGCTCAGGCAGAGCTCACGCAAGGCTTGGGAGGCGGCCCTAAGGTTTGGGTGTGCCATCTATGATAAGAGCTAAGAGATCTGAAGCCAGCTGTCTGGGTTCCATCCTCAATTCCAACAGCGCTGGCTGTGTGATGTTAGACAACGTCCCCAGCCTCTCTGTGGTTCCGTTTCCTCACTGTAAAAGGGCCACAATAATAGAGCTGCTCTCAAAGTTAAGTGAATTCGTGCATATAAGGTATTCAGAACAATGCTTGGCACATGGGGGACTTCAATACACGTATTGAACAGAGTAACTTAGCAATTAGTAAATATATTCATGCAGGCCATGCACGGTGGCTCATGCCTGTAATTCCAAAACTTTGGGAGGCTGAGGCGAGAGGATCACTTGAGCCCAGGAGTTTGAGACTAGTATGGGCAACACAGCAATATTCCATCTCTAAAAATGTGTTTCTGTAACGTATATGTATATATACACTCATGTATTCACAGCGTATTTATAATACACAAAATAGCTGGAATGCAGACTTAACTATTCACAATGGTTACTTCTAGAGAAGGGGGAATGCAAATTTCAGCTTTTTATGCTACACGTATATTCTTGTATCATCTGAAATATTTAAGCAAATTGTATGTATAAATTTGCCCCAACACACATAGCAGAACAGTGTAGTTTTGACTCAAAAATCTTCACATCATGGAAGATGGAATTGTTCTGTGAAAGTTATAGAGATGAAAAGTCTCCCTCCAGCCTAAATGCTCTTTCATCTGACCTATATTACACACACCAATGCAGACGCCCCAATCCTTTCCCCACTGTCATAAGAATTTTTCAGTGAACTGCAATCCCCTTTACAAACTAGATGATAGTTAGAGTCACCAGGCAAGAACGTGGATCCAGTTCTGCTTTTTCAAAGCCCAATGTTCCTCACATAATAGCAATGCATTCTTCAACCGGTCCACTGCCCCCAACACCTGACCTCTCTGTTGTACACAACTCAGCAAAGCCTGGGAGAAAGCAGGTGCAAATTTCACTTACTCAGTAACAACACATCCCGCCTGATTCCTCTGCTCAGCTAGTTCTCAAGTCATCTTTTTCTAAGCTTTCATTTGGCTCTACCACATGTACCTAGGCTGGGTAAAATACTTTACCAGGTTTTTTTTTTTTTTGAGACAGCGTTTCACTCTCTACCCAGGCTGGAGTGCAGTGACACCATCTCGGCTCACTGAAACCTCCACCTCCAGGGTTCAAACGATTCTCCTGCTTCAGCCTCTCAAGTAGCTAGGACTACAGGCGCACCCAGGACTACCACCACACCCAGCTAATTTTTGTATTTTTAGTAAAGATGGGGTTTCACCGTACTGGCCAGGCTGGTCTCAAACTCCTGACCTCATGATACGCCCGCCTTGGCCTCCCAAAATGCTGGGATTACACGCGTGAGTCACCGCACCTGGCCTACTTTACCAGTTTTATTCCTGAATTAAACCTGTTATTACTATCAATAATGTCAATCAGTGCCATTTCATTCACCGTATGACACACACACACAAAGCACTTCATACTCGCTCCACCTATCTGCTTTTCTGCAATGGCCACAGTGTTCCCCATCTTACATGAGAGGCACAGACAAAGACAATGACTTCTCCAAGGTTTTGTAATTCACAATCAGTGGCAGAACCAACATGACCAACCACGTCTGGCCAAGGCCTGTGTTTCAGCCACACCACCTGGTTGCTGCCCCTAAGGCTCAATGGGCAAGTAACAGATCACTCCGATTGCAGAGGCTTCAGAAATGCCCTCCGCCATGGTACAATGGACGGTTCGCTCTCAGGAGGGGAGGCAAGGGTGGGAATCAGCACACAGTTCTGCTAGGTTTCTCATGCAGGGCACAGACTATGTATTTTGTGCCTTGCTTTACAGGTGAAATGTCTCCTGCCCCCTGTACAACAGCTTTCTTTGTCCTCTCCACATAAAAGTACAACTGAGTTCCTCAGGGGAAGGCAGTGATCACTGCCCTGTGCCACACCTGACTGATGTCCAAACAAGTGGACACACAGGCTCTTCTCTTATGGCCCAGGTTGCTCCCATCTGCTAAGCATCGAAAACTACACACAGGATTCGCAGAACATGAATGACATGGAGGTGACCGCTTTATCTCTGTGGAAAACTTACTGCACTGTCTTAAAAAAGGGAATTCAGGAAAAGCTGAACATTTGAGGCTGGCTGGCTGTAATCTTCAGCTGCTGAGAAAGCCTCAGCTGCTCGGTTCCACTGTGGAAATCCAACTCCTCCCTCAAAGTCCAACTCAAGTACACCTCCTCTGCGGTGCCTGCCCCTTCCTCCCTTTCACAAGCACGTGTTCCCTCTGCAGTCCCAGAGCATTCTATTGCCACCTCTGGAGCCACGCTGTCCCAGCCTACAGCCAGCTCAGTGCGCAGCTGCATCTCCCTGTGTGTACCTGCAGGCCCCACCTGGGCTGGAAGGCTGCCTTCTTCTCCTCCGCACAGAGGCCGCACTCAGGAACTACTGAATGAGGGATGGAGTGGATGAGCAAGATCAGCCAAGGGCTACAGGGAGTGACCTGCAGCTCCCAGCAGGAACAGCCCCTGCCCTGCCAATCCGGAGGTGCTGGCTCTGTTCTCAGCAGGGCCGCTAAAAGCTCCGTTATAACAGCTCTAGGCCACAACGGTCAACTTGGTGTCAGGCCCTAGAGACACCGAAACTCCTAACAAATAAAGAGACCGCGTATGCAGCATGCCGGTTAAAAGCACAGGCTTCGGAGTCAGAGCTTGAATTCCACTTATTATGTGATCTTGAGCAAGTTACTCAATGCATCAGTCTCATTTTGTCACTGGCAAAATGAGGACATTATCTGCCACACAGTGTTGCTGAAAAAGTAAGTGAGGTGACAGACGCAAAGTGCTTGGCAGTTACTTACTCTTATTGGTTTATTACAAAGAAGAGAACACGGGAACAGCCAAATGCAAGAGAGGCACAGGGCACACCACGGGGCAGAGAGGTCGGGGCTCCCATGCCGTCCCTGGAAGTGCCACCTTCCCAGCACCAAATGACTTCACCAAACCAGAAGCTCCCCAAACCCAGTGTTTAGAGGGTTTTATGGAGTTTTCATAACATCAACATGATTAAGTCATTGGCTACCCGTGACTAGCTCAATCTCCAGCCTGTCTCGTCTCCCCTCCCAGAGGTAGGGGTGGGGCTGACGTGTCCAACTCTATAATCATGACTCATCTTTCTGGCAACCAGCCCTGATCCTGAACCTGTCTAGGGGCCGAAGCCACCTGTCATCTCATTATCATACAAAAGACACTCCTATCACCCCAGAGATTCCAAAAGTCTTAGAAGCTCTTGTATCAGGTATTGAAACCTAAGACCAAATATTATAACCAATGATGTTCCTATCACTCAGGAAATTACAAGGGTTTTAGAAGCTGTGGGCCAAAAACCAGGAAGAATACTAAATATATACACTATTGTACTATGTATCCCACTATCACAATAATTTTTTTTGAGACAGAGTCTACCTCTGTTGCCCAGGTTGGAGTGCAGTGGTGCGATCTCAGCTTATGGTGCGATCTCAGCTCACTGCAACCTCCACCTCTCAGGTTCAAGCAATTCTTGTGCCTCATCCTCCTGAGTAGCTGGAACTATAGGTGTGCAACACTACAACTGACTAATTTTTGTATTTTTTAGTAGAGATGGGGTTTCACTGTGTTGGCCAGGCTGGCCTTCAACTCCTGGCCTCAAGTGATCTCCCCGCCTCGGCCTCCCAAAAATCTGGGATAAGTGACGAGCCACTGTGGCTGGCCTCACTATCACAATAATTATACTGAGAGGATGGGGGAGAAAAACATGGGGAACTGGAGGAGCGGGGAAGGTAAGCAGCCTGAATCTTTGTCTTCCACAGTAAGACATCTCCCTGTCTTTCACACAATCTGGAAGAACGAGCTAAAACATAAACACAGTAACCTCCAGGGACCAGGGATCAGAGTGGAGAAGGGTAAGGTAGGGGATTGCTGGGTTTTGTCCTAAGCCTTGTTAATTTCTGACTCTTAGAGCTGTAGGTCTGTACAACTTTGCTAAAAATGAGCATTTACCTGTAATCCCAGCACTTTGGGAAGCCAAGGTGGGCGGATCACGAGGTCAGGAGATCAAGACCATCCTGGCTAACACGGTGAAACCCCGTCTCTACTAGAAATACAAAATATTAGCCGGGCGTGGTGGCAGGTGCCTGTAGTCCCAGCTACTCAGGAGGTTGAGGCAGGAGAATGGTGTGAACCTGGAAGGCGGAGCTTGCAGTGAGCTGAGACCATGCCACTGCACTCCAGCCTGGGCAACAGAGCGAGACTCCATCTCAAAAAAAAAAAAAAAAAAAAAGTTTTTAGTTTTTAAACAAAATCTGATACTTGACCAACAACAATAGTATATTAAGTGATATGGTTTTGTGTTTTTGTTTGAGAGAGGGTCTTGCTCTGTTGCCTGGGCTAGAGTGCGGTGGTGTAATTCTAACTTACTACAGCCTCAAATTATTGGGATCAGGTGATCAACTCTCGAGCAGCTAGAACCACAGGTGTGCACCACCACGCCCAGCATTCTTTCTTTTTTTTCTTTTCTTTTTTTTTTTTTTTGGTAGAGGTGGAGGTCTCACTATGTTGCTGGTCTTAAACTGCTGACCTCAGTGGATCCTACTGCCTCAGCCTCCCTAAGTGCTAGAATTACAGGTGTGAGCCACCACACCAGGCCAAAGTGGTGTATTCTAAAATTTTTTGTAATCCAACCACTTTGAAAAACTATGGAGAGCTATAAATCGTCTCCCCATAAACACACATGGATGCATACACACAAAATTGTTGCACAGGATTTTGGGGACTTCATAAAGTTCTGAAAGCCAGGTTAAAAACCTTAGGATTATAGATTCTGGGTTGTTTTTTTTTTTTTTCCTTTTTTTGAGACAGAGTCTCACTTTGTCGCCCAGGCTGGAGTGCAGTGGCGTGATCTCCGCTCACTGCAAGCTCTGCCTCCCAGGTTCACGCCATTTTCCTGCCTCAGCCTTCCGAGTACCTGGGGCTACAGGAGCCCGCCACCATGCCCGGCTAATTTTTTGTATTTTTAGTAGAGGTAGGGTTTCCCCAAAGCCAGGATGGTCTCAATCTACTGACCTCGTGATCCACCCTGCTCGGTCTCCCAAAGTCTGGGATTACAGGCGTGAGCCACCGCGCCCGGCCCTAGATTCTGGTTTATTAAAGGAAATTTATTTCAAGTCAGAGCTTGTCATTTATTGCACAGGAAAATAAAAATTTCGTTAAGAAAATCAAAAACACCTACATGATAAAATGAGGTCCTGCTTGGTCTTAAACTACTTGGTGACCACCATCAGTTGTTTTCTTGACCACAGGATGCACCTAATTCCTAACTATGAATAAAGGTACAAACATTGTTTATTGGGCTTTTGGCTTCAGCCTGAGACAATCGGATTCTCTCAAACTCAGGAATGTGAATCGCTGTTGGGTGGATGCAGCTGTTTCCATTCTAGAAATGGACCTGGAATCATGTACTTTGCGACTATGAGGAGTCCTTTGTGTAAAACTTGAAAAGGCAAGGTCCCAAATTCCCCATATGGGTGTTTCTTCCAGTAGAGGAATTACTCTAATGACTTCTTAGCAAAACTTACATGATCAGGGCAGGCCATCAAAATACTCCAGAACACAAAGTTTAGCTCCATTTCTGATGGACCTGTCTCCACTGCTATCAGTCTCACCAACAGCCTCACATCAAGTCAGAGGAACGGTTTTTTCATTTAAGAAGGATCTTCATGGCTGGGTGTGGTCGCTCACGCCTGTAATCCCAGCACTTTGGGAGGCCAAGGTGGGCGGATCACGAGGTCAGGAGTTTGTGACCAGCCTGGTCAACATACTGAAACCCTGTCTGTACTAAAAATAAAAAAATTAGCCAGGCTTGGTGGCACGTGCCTGTGGTCCCAGCTACTTAGGAGGCTGAGGCAGGAGAACTGCCTGAACCCGGGAGGTGGAAGTTGTGGTGAGCCAAGACTGCACCACTACACTTCAGCCCGGGCAAGAGGATGAGACTCCGTCTCAAAAAAAAAAAAGAAGGATCTTCATGTTCCTGCCAATTTGAAAAAAAAAAAAAAAATTGGTATCTGTTAACCAGAGGTAATGAAAAGCACCTCCCAGGCTGCTGTAGTAAGTGGATTGGTAACTGTGGTGGGAGATTCCAACCCGCGAGACCTGTGACTATATCACGCAGCAAAAGGGCTTTGCCAAAGTCCTTAGGAGGAGTATCTTGGGCTATCCAGGGAGGTCCAATCTAATCCTATGAGCCTCTAAGAGCATAGAACTGGCCAGGCGAGGTGGCTCACACCTGTAATCTCCGGACTTTGGGAGGCTAAGGCAGGCAGATCATGAGATTAAGAGATGGAGACCATCCTGGCTAAAATGGTGAAACCCCATCTCTACTAAAAATACAAAAATTAGTTGGACATCCTGGCGGGCACCTGTAGTCCCAGCTACTCAGGAGGCTGAAGCAGGAGAATCACTTAAACCCGAGAGGTAGAGGTTGCAGTGAGCTGAGATCATGCTACTGCACTCCAGCCTGGGCAACAGTGCGAGACTCCATCTCAAAAAAATATTTTAAAATAGGGCATAGAACTTTCTCCAAGTGCAAGAAGAGAAATGCACACAGGGGAACTGAAGAGCCTGACCAGGTCCCTGGGTTAGCTAGTCCTGAGCTGATGGGACCACGTGCAAAGACCAGATAGAGGCCTCAGGAGCTGAGGGCAGCCCTCAACAGATGGCCAGCAAGGGAACAGACACCTCAGTCCTGCAACCACAAGGAACTATATTTGGCCAAAAGCGCTTGGAAACAATTCTCCAGTGAGGAATGCAGCTCAGCCCACATTATGATTTTTGCCCAGTGACACCCACGTCAGAACAGTGGGTGCCCCAAAAAACTGTGAGATGATACAATTTCAATTATTTTAAGCCACAAAATTTGTGGAAATGTGGTAAAGCAGCAACAGAAATGAATAGTGGTTTACGTGGAAACCCCTAGAAGAGTGTCTGGCACGGTGTTGACACTTGACAAGTGTTTACTGATTTCCTCACATCGCAAGGCAGGGCTGGCCACACTCCATCCAAAACAATAGATGATAGACTTGTTCTGACAAAACAGATTCAGTGAATTATAAATGGCCCAGAACACCTACAAATTTTAAGTTTCAGGTAAGTGATTGACTTTCCTTTCACTTAGAAACCTCCCAATGCTCATCTTACTGACAAACTCTAAGTACCAGGCAGGAGACTAAACACCAGACAAACCCAGCCCCAGATGCCCCGAGGGAGCCCGTCCCAGCACTCACTCCGCTGCACTGAAATGATGTCCAAGTCAGTTTATCCCACTAGACCAAGAACTCCAGCTCTCCATGTGTGAGTCACCAGTGCTGCCTCTGCATCTCTGCTTCTAGGATGGTGCTTCTGCACTTCACAGGAAATCTGTATCAATGTTTGTCAACACTATGTATGACAGTGTCACTTAATATCTGCACAGAAAACATCAATTCTTTGAGGACCAGGGCCGGGTTTATTAGCCTTCGTACTCCCACTGCCACTGTCTGGGACATCAGAGGCACTCAGTAGAAGTTGGTGAAGAGAAAGAAAAGGCAGAGGAGAGAGAGGAAAGCAGGACCAACACCGCAGACACAGATTCTGAGGTGGCTGGAGGAGAGGCAGGACAGAGAATCTTCCTGGTTGCTGGGATGGGGTTCACTGTGATACCTGCTGCTGGATTTCAAATGTCAAAGGTGACGCTTTGCTGACCTTGACGTCTGACTGCCCTTTAGCCTTCCCAACCTCAAGACAGGGCACTTAGAAACTGCAATGTCAAGAAATTATGCTTCATTAAGGCATGGGAATGTTATTTACATGAACCTTCATTACTGCATTTTTTTTTTTACATGGGAATGTAAATAATTGAAGAGATTGTTAAAGACTAATCACGCACATTCAATAACTTTGTAAAATATTAATGATAACTGAAACACAAATTTTGATGTTCCCCAAAAATGCTAACATATAAAACAATACTGGCCAATTAAAGATAGAAAACAATCCTAATGAAGCTCCCCAACAGACACATTAAAACTTCTCTGTACATTAAACATTTGAGATTTCAAAGGAAAACCCAGATTCATTCCATTCTTAATATGGCGTTTAAAAAAAAATCTTAGGTAATACAATATTTCATTTAAAATTTACAAAATTCCATTACATTCATAATTTCGTTTGATCCTCAAAACAATCTCCTGAGTTAGGCAGAACAGGTATTACTAACAACTAACTCCATTTTATAGGTAAGGGAACTGAAGTTCAGCAAGTACTTGGGCTTAACAAAAGTTTTAATAGGGCCACATATCGAAACCAAATCCTCTGCTCAAAAGAACTAGAATAAGTTATCTTTTACATATTATTCATACTGATATCCTGTCAATATCCAAAAATGTTTTGAGGTAGCCTGCAATAATAGACACCTATCCAATAAAAACATTAAAATGAAAAACGGGGAAAAAAACAGCAGGTGATATGGGAGACAGACGAAGGTAGATAGCAAAGGCTGAGACTTATAATCTAAGAAAACTTCATCTCTGACCTTCCAGTTCCAGGGAGATAACGCTAAAGGAAACAAGATGGTTTATAGACTCAAAATCTGACAAAAGAGAGGTTGCATCAGTTCTTAACTCTGAAACACTCCTAGCAGCCACAGCAAATCTCTAGGACAACATACCAATGGCATCAAAGCAAGAGTATACTTCAGTGATAGAGTGAATTAAGTTCCCTGTTTGGGACCCAGGCCAGGGCTAGAGAAAAGAACTCTGAAATATAGAGCTCAGAAATAAATCCTCTGTCGGCCACAGGCAGTGGCTCACACCTGTAATCCCCAGCACTCTGGAAGGCTGAGGCGGGCAGATCACGAAGTCAGGAGATGGAGACCATCCTGGCTAGCACAGTGAAATCCTGTTTCTACTGAAAATACAAAAAATTAGCCAGGCGTGGTGGGAGGCCCCTATAGTCCCAGCTGTTTGGGAGGCTGAGGTAGGAGAATGGAGTGAACCCAGGAGGCGGAGCTTGCAGTGATCCGAGATCCTGCCACTGTACTCCAGCCTGGGCAACAGAGCAAAACTCTGTCTCCAAAACAAACAAACAAACAAACAAACAAACAAAATATATATATATATATATATATATATATATATACACACACACACACCCTCTGTCTTCTCCATACCCATATGTCCCCTTCCGTGAGAGACTTCCTTTCATTTAATCCATATAAAAATCAAGCCTACTCTAAATGAAAAATACTTCGACATAGAAGCAGCATTAACTAGTTAAGTTTTATTAAGACATTAATAAAATCTAGAAAACAATAAAGAAAATCTGGTCGCGTTTTGAAGCCCTCTCCTAAGATCAGATTCCCCAAAAGAACAAAGTGTATGGGGCATATAACAAAGATATTTTCCTAATCTAAGAATGCAAATCAAAATAAAGGCAAAATCCTACTGAGCGAAGCAAAAATTGTAATTCAGTAGCTCAAGACTTGACCAAATGTCTATTTTTAATCCCTATAATCATCCAAATAACTAGGAATAGCAGAGAAAATTGTGTCTCCTTTCTACAGAGACACATGGTTTTAAGAAACTCAAACACATCAAATTCCCACCTTACCAAACAGGTAAATTGGAAAGGAGCTTAGTATTTTATTTTTAAATTATTTATTTACCTTTTTATTTTTTAGAGAAAGGGTTTCACTCCGTCACACAGACTGGAGTGCAGTGGCATGATTATAGCTCACTGCAGCTTCTAATCTTGGGCTCAAGTGATCCTCGCTCCTCAGCCTCCCAAAGCGCTGGCATTACAGGTGTAAACCACAGCAACCGGCCTATTTTAAAGAATTAATTACCATATACCTTAGAATTGTAGCTCCTTTATAGGTCATTCAACATGTGATGCAATTTTTTACAAGTGCATTTTTTTTTTTTTTTTTTTTTTTTTTTTTTTTTTTGAGATGGAGTCTCACTCTGTCGCCCAGGCTGGAGTGCAGTGGTGCAATCTCCGCTCACTGCAACCTCCACCTCCCGGGTTCAAGTGATTCCCCTGCCTCAGCCTTCCGAGTAGCTGGGACTACAGGCGTGTGCCACCACACTCAGCTAAGTTTTTGTATTTTTAGTGGAGACGGGGTATTTTTAGTGAAGACGGGGTTTCACTGTATGAGCCAGATTAGCCATCTTCTAACCTCGTGATCTGCCTGTCTTGCCCTCCCCAAGTGTTGGGATTACAGGTGTGAGCCACCACACCTGGCAACAAGTGGTAATTTTCAACTATGCTTCAAACCATTACACAAGCCAAGTACATCTACTCAAGGCACTCTCAAGTTTCCATTTACTCCCATTTTAGTCAACAAAATAAAATGTTAAATTGGAACATATTTCACATGACACTTAAAAGATCAACAAAATGCTCCTGAAAAGTTCTGAGCTCAACAACTCCATTAATGAGAAAAAAACAAATCAACTGGATATAGGGAAGATGCTGCACATAAAACACAATTGTGAAGAATATGCAAGATATTGCCAAAAAGTTACTTAAGTTTTCATCATAGATACTTGTCCTTAAGTCTGAGATAAAGTATATACTCATGTAACTAAACTCGTTTAAAAGGAAACAAAGGGGAAGAAGAAAAAGAACTTCCACTTTAGAATCCACATTTTCAAAGGCGTCCATTATTTACACCATTGCGGGGAAGAGAATTTTTCTCTGCTGTATTTGCTTGAAAGAATTAAAGCTGTAGGGCAAAAATTCTTGGAAATTATGTAGTTTACGATCCTCAAAAGTGAGAAAAATGAAGCCCAGAAGAGAAGGCCTTCCAGGAAAATTCCAGAGCCGGAGGTAGACCCAGTACATTGTTTTTGTTTTTGTTTTGAGAGGAAGTCTCACTCTATGGCCCAGGCTGGGGTGCACTGCAGCCATTTCACTCACTGCAACCTCCACGCAGTCCCCTCAGTGAGTTGGCGAAGCAGTCTCGCTGCGAGGGAAGGCGGGGAGGGCGGGGAGGGCGGCGGAGTCTCCCACTCGCGGTGACCCGTACCCCGCCCCACGAGTGGGTCCTCGCAGGGCCCCCTCTGCCGCACGCGGGGACCAGCCACCCTGCGGGGTACGGGGCAGAAGCCCGCGCCCGGGTCCATGCAGTCCACTCCGCGGCAGACGCGGGGAGCCGGGGAGCAGTGGGGACCGGCCCCCACCCGCAGGGCAACCGGGACTCCCCGCGCGGGCCCACGCGGTATCGCAGCAGGCGCGAAGCCCCCGGTGCCACACGGGGCCGAGACAAAGCCCAGGCGCAAGGACCCCGGATCCCGACCTCGGACCCTGCGGAGCGGAGCTCGGACCCTGCGGAGCCGAGCTCGGAGCCGCCACACCCGGGGCAGAGACGCCCACCCGGTCTGGAGACCCCGTCGCCCATGGCGCCGTCTCACCTCAGGCCGCCGCCTCGCAGCCCTAGCTCCTCGCCGCGGCGCCTGGGCCGACTGGAGCGCAGCTGAGCAGCCGACAGAGCCACCGCAGCCTCAACAATGGAGCCCCAGGGCGGGGCCGCCGCCGCGCCGCTTCAGCCCGTGTTGCCCGCTCAGGATCCGGCTCGGATCAAGGAGCTGCAGCTGGCGCGGGGCTGCGGCCCGGAAACACACCCTGCAGGTGCACACGGCCCCGCCCGCCGCCCGCCGCCCCGCCCCCAGCGGAGCCGGGCGCCCAGGGCCCGCCCCCCGGCCAAGGGGGAGCCAGCTGCGCGGAGAAGGTGGGGCCTGGGGGAACAAAGGGAGGTTGGGCGGGGCGGCGCTGGGACTGGGCGTGCGGGGTCCCGCGGGAGGACCGGACCCAAGAGCTGGCCGGATCCTGGCCTCCTGGAAGACCCAGCTCAACGTCCACCTGGAGTCTACTGTACAGGACGCGCTCATCTCAAGCCCAGAACTCAGGCTTTTAGGACAGAGAGCGAGAGACAGGCTTGCTTTACAAAAAGGGAAACTGAGGTCCAAGGAATAGGATTGCCTGCTGCCCGAAGTCACGTAGTCCCATTCACTCGTTCACCTTGTCATTCAGCAAACATTTGGAAGCACGTATGGTGGGTGTTAGGAGTGAAGTAGGGCCGGGCGCGGTGGCTGGCGCCTGTAATCCCAGCACTTTGTGGGGCCGAGGCAGGTGGATTACTTGAGGCCAGGAGTTCGAAACCAGCCTGGCCAACAAGATGAAACCCCATCTCTGCTAAAAATACAGAAACTTAGCCGATCGTGGTGGCGCGTATCTGTGGTTGCAGCTACTGGGAAGGCTGAGGCAGGAGAAATCGTTTGAACCAGGGAGGTAGAGGTTGCAGTGAGCTGAGATGGTGCCACTGCATGTGCTCCAGCCTGGGCGACAGAATGAGACTCCGTCTCAAAAAAAAAAAAAAAAAAATTAATAGATGGGAAGTAGAGGCGAACCTAGGCCTTCCCTGAAGGAGCTCGGCCAAGGAGTACCTGAAATGTCTCTGCATCTCTTTAAGGTCTGATAAACGAACCAGGAGCGAGCACTAATCACTTCCCTTTCCTGCCACAGAGCTTTCATGTGTTTGCTGTTCCCCGCCTGAAATGCCAAGTACCAATGGTATTTATTTATTTATAGAAATGGGGTCTCCCTATGTTGCCCAGGCTGGTCTCAAACTCCTGGCCTCAGGCTATCCTCTCGCCTCAGCCTCCCAAAGTGTTGGGATTACAGGCATGAACCACTGTCCCCAGACCTGATCGTCTTTAAAACCTCTTTCCTCATCTTATTTGAGCTTCCTGCTTCATGTGACCCCACACCCTTGGTTTCCCTGTACTCCCATAGCTGCTCCTCGGTGGGTCCCAGGGACCCACCCCCTTCTCTGCCCAACTTGTATATGTCTGGACTCAGGCCAAATGCCCTTCCATTTGCAGTGGGCACTGCCACAAGAAATCTCTTGCTCTTCCGGGCTTCACAAACCATCCACATGCTCGGCTGCCTGCCAGAGACATCCATCCCATCAGATGCCCAGCCCTGACCTTTCCCAAAGCTCCACCTGGACGCAGGGAAGCATCTCAAATTTTCCACAGGCCAACACAGAGTGCTTTATTAGTGCCCTAACCTGCTCATTCACATTCTTGTGATTCTCTGTGAACAGCCCCTCCATCCACCCAGCTGCTCAGGTGAAAATCTCAAATCCTCCTCCAGTCCTTCCTCCCAGAACCTCTCATGCAGCCCTCTGCCTTCCTAGGACACTGAGCACCCCTCACTCCCAGCGCCGGCTGGGGTGCTGTCTGAGTGGCTGCCACCCACGTGGCATGAATTGTGACCTTTTGCCCGGAGTGGTGGCTCACGCCTGTAGTCACAGCACTTTGAGAGGCTGAGGCAGGCAGATCGCTTGAGGCCAGGAGACTGGGACTAGCCTGGCCAATATGGTGAAACTAAAATACAACAATTAGCCAGCCATGGTAATGCGTGCCTATCATCCCAGCTACCCTACCGAGGAGGCTGAGGCAGGAAAATTGCTCGAACCTGGGAGGCAGAGGTTGCAGTGAGCCAAGGTCACACCACTGCACTCCAGCCTGGGCAACAGAGTGAGAATCTGTTGCAAATTAAAAGAAAAAAAAAAAAAAAAAAAGCAGAAGAAGAAGAAGGAGAAGAAGTGTGACCTCTCTAAGGCAAGGCAGTGTCCCACTCTGATTCAATTCCATGTGTAAAACAGGACCTGCACCCTGAAGGCACTCACCCAGGGAGGCTGCAGGGATGGGTGGATGCAGTTAAAGTCTTCTTGGTGGCTGGGGCTGACCCCATCCCCATCGCTCTTCCCACACACACCTGCACACTCATCACTCCCAAGCTTGCACCCACCACTGAAAGCCTGTTCCTTAATCTGATTTGCCTAACAAGGTCCCCGGATGAACAACACATGCTTCCCTACCTCTCCCCTGCTAGGGCCCCACCGTGTTCTGGGATGTACTCAGGGATCAGGAGAACAAAACCTCAGGGAGTGAAAGGACATTCCAGGGTGCAGGCCTCTGCATCCCCCTCCATGCCCTCACCCCTGCCTGACACACCCTCACCCCTGTACTTGACCAACTCCTACCAACCCTTAAAGTCTCACCAAATTCAGTGGTGGCAGCCACACCCTAAAGTGGCTGACCACCCCCCAGTGACCTATGCCCTTGCATAATCTTCCTGACCTTGGGTACGAGCAAAACCGGTGACTGGCTTCTAACCCATAGAGCCTGGCGAAAGCAATGGGATGTCACTGTCACAGTGCATCACCTTCGCACACTAGAGAGAACGGTTCCGCCTGCAGGCGCTGCAGGAGGGAGATGCTGTGCTGAGAAAGGACCTTTGGAGGGCCCCGTAGGCAAGGAAGCAAAAAGCTGGGCCCTTGCCAAGCGGGTCCGAGGAAATGAATTCGGCCAATAACCTCGGCGGACCTGGAAATGGATTCTGCCCTGATGTAGCCTCAGATGAGGATGCAGCCCAGCTGCTTAGCGTGAGATCCCAAGCACACGACCCGCTAAAATGTGCTCAACTCCTAGCTTGCCAAAATTGGCTTAAAGGTGTGTGTTGTTTTAAGCTTCTAAGTTTTTAGTTATTGCCTATGAAAGTGTTAAAATATGAGACAATAACTTAAGTCCCCTCCCCATCACACACATTCTGCTTTCTGGCATTCATCACAATTATACTTATTGATTTAAAATCTCCCTCTTGACTGGGTGCAGTGGCTCAGGAGTTCCAGACCAGCCTGGCCAACATGGTGAAACCCCATCTCTACTAAAAATACAAAAATTTGCTAGATGTGGTGGTGCAATCCTGTAATCCCAGCTACTCGGAAGGCTGAGGCAGGAGAATTGCTTGAATCCAGGAGGCAGAGGTTGCAGTGAGCTGAGATTACACCATTGCACTCCAGCCTGAGTGACAAGAACAAAACTCTGTCTCAAAAAAAAAAAAAAAAAAAAAATTGTCTCTTACCACTAGCATGAAGGTTCCATGAGAAGAAAAATGGAAACTCTTGCTCATAACAGTGCCCCAAATGCCCAGCACGGTGTAGCTCTAGGGCAGTTAGTCAATGGTGCATGCTGCTGGTTGGAGGGCCCAGCTGGTCCTCCCAGCTGCCTTCTCTTTGGTCACATTCCATTATAGAGAACAGAATAGTTTCTTGCCTTTCCAGAGTCCCTCTTAGTGGGGATTGGCCTAGTGACATTGTCCTGCCCCGGGAGACATAAGTGGAAGTTGGCTGAAAGGTTTCTAGCCTTGGTGTGCTGGGACAATTTGAACCAGGACATGACAGCTGACCGTCCATTGTGTGGGAATTCTGCAACTTGGTTGTTCAACACATTCAGTACTTAAAAATATTAAATAATATAAACTCGCAAATTAAAAAATGCATTAGACCAGATGCAGTGGCCCACGTCTAACACATTGGAAGCCTGAGGCAGGAAGATCACTTGAGCGCAGGAGTTCAAGACCAGCTTAGGCAAAAAAGGAAGACCCTGTCTCTACAAAAAATTTTAAAATTAGCTACGCATGGTGGTGTGTGCATGCAATCCTAGCCACTCAGGAGGCTGAGATGGGAGGATCGCTTGAGCCATCTGTTCAAGACTCCAATGAGCTCTGATAGTGTCACTGCACTCCAGCCTGGGTGACAGAGCCAGACCCTGTCTCAGAAATAAATATATTTCATATATTAATAAATTTATAATAAATGTATATATACACATTTATGTATTATAATTATATATTTAGACATAAATATCTATTTCTTGTTTTATTTATTTATTTATTTATTTATTTTGATATAGAGTTTAACCCTTGTCACCCAGGCTAGAGTGCAATGACACAATCTGGGCTCACCGCAACCTCCGCCTCCTGGGTTCAAGTGATTTTCCTGCTTCAGTCTCCTGAGTAGCTGTGATTACAGACAAGCACCACCACGCCTGGCTAATTTTTGTATCTTTAGTAGAGATGGGGTTTCTCCATGTTGGTCAGGCTAGTCTTGAACTCCTGACCTCAGCTGATCTGCCCACCTCAGCCTCCCAAATTGCTGGGATTGCAGGTGTAAGCCACTGTGCACAGCCTATATTATATATTTATATATTATAATTATGTATATTAATTTTATGTAATATATATAAATATAAATATAAAAACTTTCCTTGCCTTCTCTTGTTTCTACCTACAGTCAGTCCCATGACTTCAAATACTATCTACATGTAGTAATTTTAAATTTATAGTTTTTTAATATATATATATTTTTTTATGTTGTTGCTGTTGTTGTTGTTGTTGTTGTTGAGACAGAGTCTCGCCCTGTCACCAAGCTGGAGTGCAATGGCACAGTCTCAGCTCACTGCAACCTCTGACTCCCGGGTTCAAGCGATTCTCCTGCCTCAGCCTCCCAAGTAGCTGGGCTTATAAGCGCCCACCACCACGTCCAGCTAATTTTTGTATTTTTAGTAGAGACAGAGTTTTGCCATGTTGGTTAGGTTGGTTTTGAACTTCTGACCTTAACTGATCACCCACCTCGGCCTCCTAAAGCGCTGGGAATACAGGCGTGAGCCACCTTGGCCAAAATATTTTTCTGTTTCCAAACATTTTATATGAGAGGAAAGTGGAGAATAAATTATCTGACACTCTACTGTAAAAAAAAATCTTTGTGCCTCTCTTCTTTTCATCTTTCCTAAGTGCACATATTACCAAAATGTCTTTAGGTTGAGGTCTCCCCGTGAAAACTTTACAGGGTGTTGTGCCCTCAGCCACCCTCCTGTCTTTTCCTAGTCCTGGCATTTTAGAACTGTCTGGGGATGACCCAGGATACCCACTGTGGCCATGTCTATTGGAGGGTCTAGTGAGTATCAGCCCCAGGGTCATCTCATCCCCAAGGACAGCCCGAGGTAGGGGGTAGAGTCTCTCATGGGAGCAGCTGGATGCTCTTGGCCTTAGAGGAATCTCCTGGTATAGTTTCATCTAAAATGGTGACCCCTTAGGGTTATTAAAATTTTAGGACATTAAAATGAATGGACAATACAACGTAATGTCATTAAAGCTAGGTTATTGAAACTGTTCCTCCAGCCGGAGCTTTTATTCCTCAGAGACACATTGACGATCCGCAAATGGGATGCTGATATTGAGAGGAAAAGGCAGAAATGATTTCTGCTTTCTAGATTGTCTCAGACTTGCGAAGAGAGAAAAATTGTCCCAAAGGACAAGGAAACCCACCCCAGAGAGGATGTGCAAGAACCTGAATATGAAAATGCACTTAAGGCACACAGGAGGGCAAAGAGCAGTGCCAGTGCCTCCTAGGTGGTCACTGAGTGCTTTACTGAACAGGATGGGTGTCCCGAGGAATAGAATGGCCTGCCGTGACACTTAGAAAGGTCTGTGTTGGAGTCAGCAATGCCTCTCCCTGAGTTTGTTACCTTGATAAGGCTTGTCCGCTTATTTGACTTTCAGTTTTTCATTGACTATAAGATACATGTTGTCAGTACAGCTTGAAAGATAAAGGTACTATTTCCAAAGTAGCAAGGTAAAATGACGTATATAATTTGCTAAAAATTCATATTTATTCCTTCCCCAGAGTGAGTGTAGTAGGTTTTAAAGGTCTGTTCTTTTTAAGGGTAATTTCAAATGGAATTGTAGGACTTAGCTTTGTCAATGCTACTGGTGAAATAAAAGTATGATAGATAAATTGATGGTTTACAAAGATTCACCAAAATGTCAGTTCCCCTCTTGTAGCATGGTGAAGAATTTATGACAGTGGATACATCTGTATCCTCTTATCTGGATATCTGAGGGGTTTTTTGGTGTTGTTTTTTGTTTTTTTGGAGACACTGTGTTGCTCTGTAGCCCGGCTGGACTGCTGTGGTACCATCTCTGATTACTGCAACCTCTGCCTCCCGGGTTCAAGTGATTCTCCTGTGTCAGCCTCCCGAGTAACTGGGATTATAGGCACCTACCACCACACCCAGCTAATTTTTGTTTTTTTTAGTAAACACGGGGTTTTAGGCCTGGCACGGTGGCTCATGCCTGTAATCCCAGCACTTTGGGAGGCCAAGGTGGGCGGATCATGAGGTCAGGAGTTCCTGAGTTCCAGAGCAGCCTGGCTAACATGGTGAAAAACTGTCTCTACCACAAATACAAAAATTAGCTGAGCCTGGTGGCAGGCACCTGCAATCCCAGCTACTCGGGAGGCTGAGGCAAGAGAATTGCTTGAACCCGGGAGGTGGAGGTTGCAGTGAGCCAAGATCTTGCCACTGCACCCAAGCCCAAGCGACAATGCAAGACACCATCCTCACACTTGACATAAACCCTGGCTGCAGAGTAAAATCAATCACTTGTGGAGATTTTTTAATATAATGATGTGTCAATTTCAACCATGGATAAGGCCATTTAGCCTTAGTAAGACCTATCGTGTTAAGATTGTGCCTGTTTTGCAAAATTTCATGTCATCATCCCACTTGTTATTCAGGAAACATTTTCTCTTGAGTTTTAGGTTCAGTACTGAGGCTCCTTGATGGACAATACATTTTCCAATTCTGAGGACAAGGCAGAGGAAGCCCCCTCTGTGAGAACTTTCATTTTGCTTCTGGAAAAGTACATTGAATCAAATATAGGAAAGGCTTGCATGGTGGCTGACAGGTTCGCCTGCTTTATCATGCTGGTGTTTTATCTTCTGGACAGAAGTAAAAGGAACACAGCTATGTCTGTCTCTGTGTAATAACTCAGGACTTACCTGAGTAAACTCTGGGGTGTCATGAGATGAACTGCTACCTCCACTTAGAGAGGCTTCAGGGACAAAATTTCAAGAGATTTCTGAGGGATAGAAGAGCAGGGCTGCCTTATTCTCTGATCCCAGGTAACTACTCAGAGACCGAGGCAAGGGTTGGGGACACCCAAATGCATATACTAGGTGTCTTTGATACAGCCTCCATTTCCTTGCTAAATCTATGCAATGACACACTGAGAAATCTGACGAGTGGGGCTGAAGATCCCTGATGTGTCAGTTCCAGGGTTGGATGGAAACAAGTGGTTTCAGTGGACATTGAAGTAAAGGGAGGTGAGCTGTGAGGAAAGAGCCGTCGAAGACTGGGGAGGCTCGGAAGTTGGGGTAGAATGTCGGCCCATAAGCCAAGGAGTGCAGATGCACATCGATTTGTTAGGGCTGCATAAATGAAAGAAGGACTTCACCAACACACTAAGTTTTTTCAACAACCGATTGTATTCTTTCAATATTTGTAAGTATTGATCTTTTGGAAATGTTTAATGAGATTTCTTATATAATTCTGCATTCAATTTATGCCCAGGTCACTTTGCTATTATACATTTATGTGCTGCATTTTTATGAATAGACATTTTCTCAAATTTCTTAATTATTTTGCTAAACTATGTGTTAAGAGTTTTTTCTATGTGTTAAATCAAGCTGGAAAAATAGTCACTTTGCTATTATACATTTATGTGCTGCATTTTTATGAATAATTTTCTCAAATTTCTTAATTATTTTGCTAAACTATGTGTTAAGAGTTTTTTCTAGAGGTCCACCTTCTTGACTCACTTTTCTGATGAGAAATCTATCAGGTTTCTCCACAGTGATTTTCAAATTTGATAGCTCCTCAATGTGAGAAACTTAATGTCAACTAAGAAATGAATTACCACTAAAGAATATTCTCCTTTCAAGATGCTAACCGTGTTTTGTCCAGTGTGAAATCTCACATGTGCCACAAGCGTTACTCTGTGAAGAAAGGATTTCTCATGATTTTTCAAGGCATAACTTCTCCAGTAAGAAGTGTTTGGTATTCCAAGAGAATTCATTGCCCTTGGAAAGACTTTCCCTTCTTATTTAGCTTATAAAGGATTTCCTTTCTTATTTTCCATTTTAGCAGCATTTTATCACTGTGTTTTCTTGTGAACATCAAGCCTAGTGCTTGGCTGAATGTTTATTCACAGAAAATATAAATAAAAGGTTCATCCAAGTAAAGTTTTCTTAGGTTATTTGACAACAAATTGCACATAAAAACATTTTCACACTGAACACAGAGCTAGAGATTCTCTACCTGAAAGTCCCACACGTTTTAAATTATTAAAACTGTTGCTGAAGACTTTTAGTTTATCATGTTGACAGTTTCAGCTCTCTCGTGTCATTTATGATCAGATCACTAACAAGTCTTTGGTACACACATGTCGTACAATTTCTCTTCCATATGAATTTATTGATGTGGACTGAAGAATAAAGGCAACTGAAGTAACGTCCATGTTGGGTATAGTAATTCTACAAAATGTGGGTCCTTTGGCATGTTTAGATGTTACACTACAGCTGAAGTCTCTTCCATATTCCTTACGTCCATCATTCCTAACACCATGTCATCTAAAGTCAGAATATGTTCTGAAGGCATTTATAAGTTTCTCTCCAGGGTGAATTTTCTGATGTTATTTAAGATTAGTACGTTGACTGAAGGCTTTCCCACATAAATGGCATTCATATGGCTTTTCTCCAGTGCATGTTCTCTCATATCATCTAAGGTCAGAAGATACACTGAAGGCTTTCCACACATAGAAGACAAGCATGTGGTTTCTCTTCAGTGTGAATTCTTGTGTGTCCTCTAAAGCCAGAGCTTTGACTAAAGACTTTCCCACTTTTATCACATTCATAACGCTTTTATCCAAGGTGAGTTCTCTTATGTCTTCCAAGGTTAAAGGATTGAATAAAGCCTTTCCCACACTGATGACACTTCTACGGTCTCTCTCCCGTGTGGGTTTTCTCATGTCTTCTAAGGTGAGGACGCTGAGTGAAGGATTTTCCACATAGATGACATGCATATGGCCCGTCTCCAGTGTGAGTCATCTTGTGCCATCTAAGGTGAAAGCAATTAGTATAGGCCTTTTCACATATATTACATTGATATGATTTACCTTTAGTATGAATTTGTTTATGTGGTTTAGGGGACAACTGATTACTAAGGGATTTTCCACACTGTTTGCTGACGTAGGGTTTCTTTCCACTCTGAGTTAACAAACACTGAGTCATTGTGGAACTGTGAGTGCAATCTTCTCCCAAATCATTACATTCAAAGGGATCCTCCAGAATGAGAGAGTTCTCCTTTAGAGACAAAGATTAAAAGCTCTTAATGATTTACCGACATACATCTATACATTCATTTCACCACCTTTGAATCCTAGACCAACCATTCAGTGGTAGAGCCCAGTTGAAATGTTTCCAATGTTACTTGTGTGAAAGGAAATTAAATTTTGGCACCCCAAACTCATTTAACCAAAGGGAAAAATCAAGCTGGGAACAGGGTCACACAAACCTGCCTCCCCCTTCTGGTTCCTAAATAATACGGCTACAAGATGAAAAGCTACATGCCTCCCCCATATTTTGCCCACAAGGAGATTCCTGATGAGCTGTTAAAATTACACCATGACAATGCAAACTGATAGCTTGTCTTTACAGGCGCAGTCATCCCCAGTTCACCAGACACAAATGCATATCCAATTGTTTCCCTGCCCCATTTTGCCTATGTTGTCTTATATAAAATGCAGCTTTCCTGCAGTATTCCTCTGCCTCATTTGTTTATGTCATCTTATGAAAAAAAAATCCAGATTCACTAAGCCAGAAAAATTCATGAATGACTATTTTTTTCTACCCAACTTTTACATGAAAATTGTGTACTTCTCAATATCCCACCCTTTCCCCCTTTAAATTTGGAGAAAATTATCTTTGGAGAAAGGTATACACCTGTTCCCCAGGTGCATGTCCTTAACTCTGGCAAATACATCTCCTAAAATGATTGAGACTTGTCTCGTCATTTTTCTCGATTGACACTTGCGTACACATTGTCTCCTGCAGACACAGATATTTTCTCTTTTGTAAGATCCCAACTGCAGAGTTATTCCATTGATTGTGATGATATCAATATCTTTCAAAGTCTGAGCATGAGTAATGTGTATGCACTTGTTCTATTTTAAAGATCTCATGTTATGGTTTACAACACAGGTCACTTTATTCACTGAATTCAAAGTATCAAATTTTTTTTTTTTTTTTGCTTAGAAAGCACTTAGTGCCAGCCTAATTACACTCAGGTGCCTGTGCGTCATTACTAACTTAACCCATTACCAGATCTTTAACTTAGATGACTGGTGTACAGAGCTATAAAACTCACCATTGTCATACCGGTGGATGCATCTTTTCTGATAGGATGCATGGTTATCGTGTGTTTTTTCTTAAGGGCACTTTCCTTGTCTGAAATAATTGAAAAATAAATTGTTACCTTGGTATTATGGTAATAAAATTGTTTGAAAACCCACAAGGCCTGTTTACTTTTTTTCAAAAATTGACACTTAGATGTGGCAAATGTGTCAAATGAAGAAAATACTTCAATAGAACAGAAGGTACAGCGTCAGCAATTAGAAAAGAGTCTTAAAATTAAAATGTGAAAAGATTTAAAATGGACATGAGCTATCAGGCAGGTAAATAGAGGGATAGTCTTCACAGGGGTATCGGTAAAAGAGTCAGCATGTGACAGTTTAACCCCAACGAGTACATGAATTATCCTTTTCCTGAAAGTAAAAGAAAAGGCAAGAGGACACAAGAGTAGCATCTGACATATGAACAAAACTGATGATACCATCTAAGGAATTCTGCTCCAGTAGCTTAACCTACATTTTAGAAATTACCACTCATTTAATAAAACCTCTAATTAATATTTGACTGATATTATTCATTGACAAAGCACCTCCTCCTATTAGAGCACAGGACCCTGTTGCTTACCCAGATTCTGGCCTTGGAGAAATTCTCTTCCTTCCCGCCAGAGCTCTTTTCCTTCCTCCAGCTGCAAAGTTATATAGGATTTGCTTATCTGGTACCCTGTTAGTGGAAACAGTACATGTGTTTTGAGTTCACTGTCAATAAATGTGCATTATCACCAACTGTAGGGCAGGCTATCAAGGAAGAATAAAACAGTGAAGGTCAGCTCAGGCCACAAGACCTAGAACACAGAAAACTCCCCAGGATTTTTTTGACCCAACATGAGACTAGAAAATAAATCCAAATGAAAGGTCCATCAGGAAAAGGAAATTCAAAACAGTCAGGACCTATGAATGCTGAGTCCATGCCTAAGTTCCAAGACACAATGCAGAATACACAGTCCTTTCAGAAAGAGATTAATTAAACCTCTGCACAGTATGTTTATTATTATTCTCATGCAGAACAAAAAAAAAATTTGATTTACAAAAATAATTGATGTTCTATACAGAAAAGATATTGCTATTGTTTTCACTAATGGGTCTCAGCCTAAGCATAGCGACTAAAGCAGAAGAGTTATTTAGAAAATATTAAATTTAATACATTGAAAATATTCATTAGGCCGGGCGCGGTGGCTCAAGCCTGTAATCCCAGCACTTTGGGAGGCCGAGACGGGCGGATCACGAGGTCAGGAGATCGAGACCATCCTGGCTGACACGGTGAAACCCCGTCTCTACTAAAAAATACAAAAAAACTAGCTGGGCGAGGTGGCGGGCGCCTGTAGTCCCAGCTACTCTGGAGGCTGAGGCAGGAGAATGGCGTGAACCCGGGAGGCGGAGCTTGCAGTGAGCCAAGATCACGCCACTGCACTCCAGCCTGGGCGGCAGAGCGAGACTCTGTCTCAAAAAAAAAAAAAAAAAGAAAAGAAAATATTCATTAAGTTCTCAGGTCTGTTCTGAGTATTAGACACTGAGTACCAAGGAAATCATGAAATCCTTGTCAAGATTACATTCTAATTGAGTGACAAACTAAATAAAACAAAACAAAATAAAATAAAATAAAGATATTTCTTTCAGACAGATTTAGAGAGCTCAAACTTTTTCAGATAAGATCTGTGAGAGAATCAGAGAAGAGATTAGAGTTAGATATGGGGAAGCTGTTCCAACACTTATTGAATGAATGAGTCAATGTGTGTCTACATACATATGTGAATGTTGAGGGACTCACCGAGGGACACCAGGTGACTGTTGTTTTCCAGTCACCAACAACTGGATGTGTCCATCATGGCCCACTCTTCCTGGGTGAAGTCAATAGCTACATCTTCAAAAGTCACTTTCTTCTAAAACATCACAGACACTTTAGTTTAGACAGAGAATCCCTTTTAACGTCCAGAGGAGGAAGGCTGAGATGACATAGGTAGGAGCTGGGTATGCAGAATTCCCAGTGTTTTAGGTTCCAGCCAGTTCATTCTCAATACTAAGCTGGTATCTGCCTTTCCGATTCATTCACAGAGACGTACCCACTCTTAATCCATTAAACTTTACTATGAAGAAATATCACATGAGGTGTGGCATAATATAGCCCAGATATTTTTCAGTAATGTGTTAATCACCTGTACATAACTGATTATAAAATTTTCGCTTGAACCTTCATAAATAAAACAAATTTACCATGAATTTCAAGAAAATTACAGAGTAGTCACAAGACAAATAACCATGATTTACTACTTTTTAAACACGACCGTGATTAAATAAATTATTTCTCTAGATAAACCACAGGTTTCTCACCAATCAAATGGTTAAAAGACCTATTATGTGCTTTGAATAATCTAACGAAGTAATAGAAAACATGTTTCCTATCTAGCAAATATTTATTAAATACATGTCATTGGTCCCTTATTCATTAAAAAGTTAGAAAGTAATGAACCAGACTCCAGCATTCTTCAGAACTGAACAAGTTTTACGCAGAATATAGGATTCAATTTATACATAGAGTCACTCTAATGTTATGTCATTCAGGTGTTCATGACAAGGCTTGAAGACAGTCGAGCAGCACAAGACAAGACCGCTGAGGCTGGTACACTGAGGAAGTCTTAGTCTGATGATTCCTGTGATATGAAGCTTCCTGTTCTCAACTTTCTCTGGGCAATCCAAACATCAGTTATCACTGCCTCTCTTTTAACTTTACTTTCTCACTTGGCTTGTTCAAGGATAAAAAGACCTCTTTACTGTTTTGCTTTTTTCTAACCAGCCCTTATGAAGCATTTCCACAGAACCCTAAATTGTACTCTATCTACTATATTCCTTCTCCTGAGTGTGCAACCATAATTAAGTAATTGTATTTCTTATATGTTACTTTCAGTTACCAGAAGGTGAAAAGGTTAATTATCAAAAGGTAAAATGAATGGGGATAAGAATAATAATGACTTCTTTAGTTGTCCTTTTGCAAAGTTTTTAAAAGCACAAATATATTTTATCAAACTCTCCTTTTTCCTCAGCACTGTGCAGCTCTTGCCCAAGGCCTATCACACGGGATTTATTGAACTCAGCTGCTAGAACATCAGCCTCATTATTGGGCTGTGATCTTCTGCTCTTCACGCATCTCTATTGCCTGCATTCATCAAAATCCTAAGTCTATTTCAGCCAACGGTACAGTTAATGGGTCAATTATTTCCCTATGAGGTTATAGGATGGATAGAAGAAAAAGAAATACATAAATGAGACCTCTCATGTCTTTTTTTGTAAATAGCCTGAATAGGGGCTGGAATAAAGTAGTGTAATATTAGAAATTATATTGATAATTTAGGAATCTTTGACACATGATACCCAACCTAGAGTCCTGAGAAAACTTAATTGGAGGCCAGATACCTGAAAGTCTCCTGATTGCATTTGGAACACCCAGGCTGGATGGATTTTGCATCATGAAAACAAACAAACAAAAAGAATAAAAATGAAACACCCATGCAAACTGCAGAAAACTGCCCATTTGCCAGCAATATGGGTGTCATTTCAGCAGAGAGAGGCATCCCCTACTCACTAGTGAATGCATTGTCAAGAACTCAGTCTCTCTCTGTCTTCTTCTGGATTTCCACTTGCAGACACTTCAGGCACTAAAAAAAAGCTGAGGTTGGAGAAAGAACAAGTGAGACACCAGCCTTGTACACAATTTTCAGACCAACCTGTGATGAAAAGCCAGACCTTCACTGAAGTGTGACACCACCTGCACCACAGCCTGACCAATACACACAAACACACAGAGGCCTCTCCTCTTTCCCCAAGGTCAAAATTAGGAAGCCTATGACTATGGTTTCTGGCAAAGAAGGAACACAGATATCTTGTGAACGAGAACATCAAAAGCACTGAGTTTTGTATGTTAATTGACACAAGTCCAGATATTCAATTCCCTCACTGATTTTAAAATACAGGGACCCCTGACTCCGCCCACATGTGGAATATGATTTCCACCTGTAGATAAACACTGTGGGATTTCTCAGATTTTATTATCCCAGCTTTATGCCCTAGCAATGTTTCTCCAACACCAATCACAGCCTTCTGAAGCCTTACTCCACTTTTACTTTCTCTCAATTTCGACTTTTGTATTTCCCCTTGGAACTTGGAAATCAATCAAGTAAGAATCTGTTTTAGGGTCAAGTGCGGTTGCTCTTGCCTGTAATCCCAGCACTTTGGGAGGCCAAGGCAGGTGGATCACCTGAGGTCAGGAGTTCGAGACCAGCCTGGCCAAAATGGTGAAACCCCATTTCTACTAAAAATACACAAATTAGCTGGGCATGGTGGTGCTTGCCTGTAATCCCAGCTACTCAGGAGGCTGAAGCAGGAGAATCGCTTGAACCCAGGAGGCAATTACAGTGAGCCGAGATCTTAACACTGCACTCCAGCCAGGGCGACAGAGCAAGACTCTGTATCAAAAAAAAAAAAAAATCTGTTTTAGGATGGGGATAATCATTTCAGGAATTTATTTCACTTGGAGGGTCAACACTCCCTTCCTGCTGATCTAGCCCTTAAAATCCCCTGCATCAGAAATTCACAGCAGTACCCTGGGTCATGGTGTTTCTGTCCTGTGTATACAGTCACAATCCTCTAAGATGCTCAGAAAATACAAAATGACTTAGGGCTGAGAGAAATGTAGCAGCTCAATCTGATATTTTACTAAGGTGGCATCTAAAATTCTTGCAATCATGGTTTATATTAGTCTTTGTTAGTTGCAATATCTCTGATTATCATGATACATATTTGCTGAGAAATACTGATGTCCATGTGTATATTCATACATAGATATGTAGGTATATAGATGGATATGTTTATATGAATGCATGTGTTTGAGATGGGGGAAAACATGCATGTATTATTTCCCTGCTAAAAATAAAAAAAAATAAATATATTTTATGTACAAATGATAATTATGTTTCATAAACAAAAAATTAACTGACCCATTTGTACATGAAGTCCAGGAAAAAATAAAAAGGGTAACTTTGTATTAATTGTGATGTTGTGCTTACAGATATACATAAATTTCCTTATTTAACCCTTATAATAACCCTGCTGATGATAGTTTATTTACCAGTTCAATAAATGATCAACAGAGTTTGAAAAATATGACAAAATTACAAAACTAGAAAATGACACAGCAATACTTTTAATTATATTCTGCCTTGTCACTGCCTCTTCTTGCTTTTTTACAAAATTACTCCCCTAACCAAGGTTCTCTTTGATTCTGGGGACTCCAGGATTTAGACCCCAGTTCCCAAACTTCACTGTGTCTATTTTTACTGCCACATTTTAATGCACATTTACAGACTTCAACAAGCACTTTTCAATATCAACTTTTTTCTTATTCCTTGGTCTATTTCCTACATCTGTTTATCAAGGCTTCAGTAACATATGACTCCATCTGCCTGTCCCTTCCATGAATGTACCTGACAGTACATGTATTATGTAGTCTATAATTCAAGCAGAATAGATATTCCTTCAAAAAAATAAGATATTAGAGAATGCCTACAAAGCTTCAGTGAAACCAGCTGTAACCCTTAATATTATTACCATGTAAACTCTTCCTCGAATATCAAAATAAGATTTGGACTTTAGAGAATATCTGTGTGTGATTATAACCCAAACATGAACTAAAAGTAATTTAAATGGTCGTATACAGACTGTGCCAGGGACAAACAAGGACAAATATTATAAGAAAATCAAAGCACACTTATTTCCTAAAGGACTCTTGTATGGAATCTATAAAAACTATTTCAAGATATAGAGATTAAATATATTTCAAAACAGACACATACACAAGCAATCTTTAGGATAAATTTTTTAAAACTTATGTTATGGGTCTAAAATTTTCATTAATTCATGGAAAAAATGTATTGACAAACTTCTCACCAGAGCAGGAATAACAACTTACGTATTTGGTGACTTCAAGATGAGAGCCTGCACAGCTTAGTATCTCCATCCAGATCTCTCTCTCTCTCTCTCTCTCTCTCTCTCTCTCTCTCTCTCTCTTTGTTTTTTGACAGAGTTTTGCTCTTGTTGCCCAGGCTGGAGTGCAATGGTGAAATCTCAGCTCACTGCAACATCCACCTCCCAGGTTCAAGCTATTCTTCTGCCTCAGCCTTCCAAGTAGCTGAGATGACAGGCATGCGCCACCACGCTTGGCTAATTTTGTATTTTCAGTCGAGACGGGGTTTCTCCAATTTGGTCAGGCTGGTCTGGAACTCCTGATCTCAGGTGATCCACCCGCCTCAGCCTCTCAAAGTGCTGGGATTACAGGCATGAGCCACAGCGCCCGGCCCAGATCTCTTAAAAAGTCATGAGGAAGGAGCCATTCTGCATCCTCAATATTACCTTAATATTTTCAGGACACCCATAACAATTAAGAGGCTGACTTGTGACTTCCTAGCCCTTTCAGGGCTATTTAGGCCCACCTTAGTGAAGTATTAGGAATGCAGTATTAGGTCTCAAGTTCCTGGACACCAAAACCATGTTCTCCAACAGATCTTCAGTAAAAATAGCTGATGTCTATATTCTTTTGCCTGTCCTTTCCCTTCCTTTTAATTCAGAACTGCGGTCTCAAAAAGTGCTATTATTTAGTAGATTCTCTCAATTCTCAACACCAGCACTATTCAGTGTTGAGTAACATCTCAGGTGCTAGGGAAACAGCAGCTGACATTCTAGTAAAGCACAAATAGAAAAGCAAAGATCACCACAGAGTAAAAGAGAATAGATTTTTTAAAAGTATGAAACCAAAACGAATATATATCAGATTACACTATAAATGGAAAATCCTGTTATCTTGACTGGATTGCAAGTCAAAACCTCTCATGGCTTCCAACATCCAATATATTCAAAGCAGTTCAGGAATGGTGAAAGTGGAATGGAATTTAGAATTATTCTAAGGTTGCATGTGTGAAAGCACCATGCCCTGAAACAAAATATTTATTTTTAAAGCGCATAATGAACACTTCATACAAAGTTTGTGTAACCAGAGAAAAAATCTCATATTTTTTAAAAAAGGAATATGCAACATATTTACATATAATAAAATAAAATTAAAATAACAGAAATGGAAGACACAATCTGACCTCTGAAAATCAAGGGAGAAATCTCTTTTAAATAAACTTGGCACAATTTTTAAAGTAAGTTATGAAAAATAATAATACCTGAATATAGTATGTAAAAGTACCAACACAATAAAGCTAAAACAATATCCGTGGAAAAATTATTTGCTGTACATTATTTTTAAAAAATGATCTAAGTACTTTCCTCAAGAAGGTAAATGAATGAAATTTTAAAATTGCCTGAGAAAATCTGTGAAAGGAAATGAATATAGAGAAGCAGAATATAATTTAACTATAAACCACACAAATAGAATTTAAAAATAAGGCCGGGCACAGTGGCTCATACCTGTAATCCCAGCACTTTGGGAGGTGGAGGCAGGCGGATCACCTGAGGTCAGGAGTTTGAGACCAGCCTGACCAACATGGAGAAACCCTGTCTCTACTAAAAATAGAAAAAAAAAAAAACAAAAACAAAAAAACAAACAGGCGGGCGTGGTGGCACAAGCCTGTAATCCCAGCTACTAGGGAGGCTTAGGCAGGAGAATCGCTTGAACCTGGGAGGTGGAGGTTGCGGTGAGCTGAGATCATGCCATTGCACTCCAGCCTGGGCAACAAGAGCAAAACTCTGTCTCGAAGAAATAAAAAATAAAAATAAATTAAAAATAAGTGGCAGCCAACATGCCCCACATGATTTTCTGTGATGAAAGAAATGCTCTATATCTACATTGTCCAATGCAGTAACTACCACACATATGTAGTTACAGAATTTCTAGTTTGGCCACGAATTTGGCAATTACTACTAAGGATATGCCATTTAGTTATTTAATTATAATTAATTTACAGTTTATAGCCACATGTGACTAGTAGTTACTCTATTGGTCAATGCAGATCTAGAATCTTGGAGAAGGCAGTTAAAATAATGAGATATGGTCAAAACAAAAATGGAAAAGGCACACAAATAGTGAACACAGAATATGAGAATGTGAAGTAACAATTCACACAGTAAAATTTACTAATGAGATGCTGCCTTGATGGGACACATGTCTGATGCTATTCAAGGCTTGTCTTGTTACAGGTAGAAGAGCAGGAGCAGGGCAGGAGAGGGCTCTTCCCCTACCCACTAGAAATGTCAGGTGATGGCCTGTTAGTGATCACTTTGCCTCTCTAACAATGATAATTAGGCAGCACCAGAGACAGGCCATTTCCTGGTGGTCTACACCTGTTAACATCAAAAATGTTAATTAAATGCAGACCCCAGGAAGAAGCAACTTCTTGGGCATTTATGTTAAGAGACAAAAATGGCAAAGTATAATCTTCCGGGGACACCACTGGAAAAGGAAAGAAAGCCTCAGATGGACATGCACATAACTCCCTAAACACACCGTGCATGCCAATTCCAAAGGGTAAGGAAAGCACTGTGCATGCCGGAAACTCTCCCTAAAGGAAGAATCGTGGGAAAGAGGCAAGCCCATCCCAGGATCAAGGTTAAAGGCCCTTCTCTTTTCTCTCTTGGACCTTCAGGCATCCACTTGGGTCTCTTCCAGGAGAATTTTCCTTTCCTTTCTGTTCTAAAGCCTTTTTAAATAAACTTCCACTCCTGCTCTGAAACTTAGTCTCTTTTTCCGCTGTATGCCCCTCAGTCGAATTCTTTCTTCTGAGGAGGTAAGGACTGAAGTTGCTTATGGACCCATGCAGATATGCTGCCAGTAACTCGAATCTCTTCTACTGGTAACAGTATCATTGTAAGGGAATGAGGCCAGTTCACATCTCAGTGCTCGGAGAACTCACCAAAAATAAAAAGTTGGAGGATGCTGTGAACTTATCTACCTTCCAAGGCAAGTCCCACAAGCAAGCAGCAAGACTCCCTTTCCCCAAGGTCTTAAACTCTTCTGATGCTCCTTCTCTGGGAAAACGCATCCTCTGGCTTCCCCTTATATAGGAAAAAACAATTAATAAACCTAATCAGCACTACATTCCAAGAGACATGCCCTGATTGCACAGATACTGAACCTAATCGAAACTGCATTCTGGAGACACACCCGGTTCAATTTGATTGGATTTTTGAGACAGCTACTGAAAACCCCACATAAAGTTGGAAACCAAAAAGTTAAGGCTATGTTGAAGGAAAAATAGGAAGATTCTTTCCTTTTTTCATTCATAAGTACTTTTTTTTTTTTTTTTTTTGAGATGGAGTCTTGCTCTGTTGCCCAGGCTAGAGCGCAGTGGTGAGATCTCGGCTCTCTGCAAGCTCCGCTTCCCGAGTTCACGCCATTCTCCCGCCTCAGCCTCCCGAGTAGCTGGGACTACAGGCGCCCGACACCACGTCCGGCTATTTTTTTGTATTTTTTTTAGTAGAGACTGGGTTTCACCCGTGTTAGCCAGGGTGGTCTCAATCTCCTGACCTCATGATCCGCCTACCTCGGCCTCCCAAAGTGCTGGGATTACAGGCGTGGGCCACCGCATCCGGCCTCATAAGTACTTTTGAGTGTATTATATGTACTAGAAAGCATTCGCAGTCATGGGGTACAGCAAGAAACCAGACAAACTAGAGTCTTATGGAGACTCTATATTCTAAAATTATTTGGAAGTAAACTGGACTTGGAAACAAATGGAAAGTGAATAGATATAAAAAGTTTCAATGCTCATGATGACGTAAAAAAATAAAATATATTGCAGAAATGAAGTCAAGAAGTGTTAGGGGTCATATGGTACTTCTAAGGCCATTGGTATCCTCTGAAACTCAAGCAGGCTGAAGACATTTGCATAACTAAAAGGAAAGCAGATGCTAATAGAAGACAATGAAGAAAGGGCCTGAAAGGCATTTCAGAGACCTTGGCTGGTGGCAGCCCCTCCCTTCAAAGGCCTGGAGGCCTATAAGGGAAGACTGGTTTTGTGGGCTGGGCCTAGGGCTGCACCACCCCGGGCAAGCGCAGGACAGTGCTCACAGCATTCTACCTCCCAACCACTCCAGCTCCAGCCATGGCTAAAAAAGGCCCCAGACACAGTTTGGGTCACTGCTTTGAGGGTGCAAGCCTTAAGTCTTGGCAATTTCCATGGGATATTAAACCTGCAGTTGCACAAAGTACAGGAGTGCACTGCTGATAAACACATACCCAAGACTGGGCAATTTACAAAAGAAATAAGTTTATTCGGACTTACAGTTCCACATGGCTGGGGGGAGGCAGAAGGCGAAAGGCATGTCTTACATCACAGCAGGCAAGTGAGAGAATGACAGCCAAGCAAAACTGGTTTCGCCTTATCAAACCATCGGAACTCGTAAGACTTATTCACTACCACAAGAACGATATGGGAGAAACTGCCCCCATGATTCAATTATTTCCCACTGGGTTCCCACAACATGTGGGAATTGTGGGAGTACAATTTGAGGTGAGATTTGGGCGGGGACACAGAGCCAAACCATATCAGAAGCCTTCACCTGGATTTCAAAAGATGTATGGAAAAGCCTGTATGTCCAGTAGAAGCCTGCTGGGGTGGAGACCTCATGCAAATGTCTACTACAGCAGTGCAGAGGGAGAATATGGGGTAGGAGCTCCCACAGAGTCCTCACTGGGGCACTGCCTAGTGGAGCTCTGAGAAGACGGCCACCATCCTCCAGACCCCAGAATCATAGATCCACTGACAGCTTTCACCCTGAGCCTGGAAAAGCTTCAGGCACTCAATGCTAGTCCTCGACAGCAGCCACGGGGACTGACCCTTGTATCCAAAAGAAAATACCACAAAGACACGAGCACTCATATATTTATTATAGCATTATTTGCAATAGCAAAGACATGAATATTTTCTCTATCATCGGATAGAGAAAATGTAGTATATATACTCCATGGAATACTATGCAACCATTAAAAAAAATTATGTCCTTTGCACCAACATGGATGCAGCTAGAGGCCATTATTCTAAAATAATGCAGGAAGAAAAAACCAAATATCATATGTTCTTAGTTATAAGCACGAACAAAGCGCTGATTATACATGGATGTAAAGATGGGAACAACGGATACTGAGGACTACAAGAAGGGCAAGACTCCGTCTCAAAAAATAAAATAAAATAAAATAAATAAATAGGTGAAGATCTGAATAGACATTTCCCAGAAGAAGAGATACAAATGGCCGACAAATACATGACAAAATTCTTACCATCTCTAATTGTCAGGGGGATGCAAATAAAAACCACCATGAAATGTCACCTGACACCTCTTAGAATAGCTGTTATCGAAAAGATGAATAGTAAGTATTAGTGAGGATGTGGATAAAAGATAACCCTTGTATATTCGTGGTGGAAATACAAACTACTATGGCCATTTTGGATAATAGTATGAAGGTTTCTCCAAAAATTTTTAAATAAAACTACCTGCTGATGAGGCTGTTGAGATATAGGAACACTTTTACACTGTTGGTGGAATGTAAATTAGTTCAACCATTGTGGAAGACAGTATGGTGATTCGTCAAAGACCTAGAACCAGAACTATCACTTGACCCAGCAATCTCATTACTGTGTATATACCCAAACGAATATAAATCATTCTGTTATAAAGATACATGCACACACATGTTCATTGCAGCACTAGTCCCAATAGCAAAGACATGAAATCAACCCAAATGTCCATCAATGATAGACTGGATAAAGAAAATGTGGTACATACACACCATGAAATACTATGTATGCAGTCATAAAAGGGAATGAGATCATGTCCTTTGCAGGGACATAGATGGAGCTGGAAGCCATTATCCTCAGCAAACTAACCCGGGAATAGAAAATCAAACAGTGCATGTTCTCACAAGTGGAAGCAGAACAATGAGAACACATGGATACTGAGAGGGGAACAACACACACTGGGGAGGCAGGTGGAGGGAGAGTATCAGGATAAATGGTTAATACATATTTGCATTGGAATATTATTCAGTGTTACATAATAATGAAACCCTGTCATTTGTGACAACATGGGTGGACTTTGAGGGCATTACGTTATATGAAATAGGCCAGCCACAGAATGACAATTACTATATGATTTCACTTGCATTTGAAATCTAAAATAGACAAACTCACAAAAGCAGAGAGTAGAATGGTGGCTGCCAGGGGTCGTGGTGCAGGGGAAATGGGTAGATGTGGTCAGAGCACAAAGTTTCAGATATACCATATAAGTAAGTTCTGGAGGTCCCCAGGCTCACTGAGATGCGTACCTTAAACATGGACAGCTTTTTAAATGTAATCATAGCTCAACAAATTGGGTTAAAAAAAAAAAAAAGAGGGGGTTGGTTAAAAAATTTAAAAGGAGGGGTAGACGTTCCCTTGTTTTTCTCTCTTTGTTATTTTCTTTCCTGCTACCTGGAATTAAAAAATGATAGGTGGGCATTTAGCAGCCAAACTGGAGCCTCTTCTAAAATGCAGCAGAGCAGACAGCTGGAAGGGGCCTGCATCCCTAATGAATTTGGCAAACATCTGTACCAGCCATGATACGTGTAACTATAGATTTAAGTGAGAAAGAAATAAACTTCTGCCTTGTTTAAGCCACTTTGTTCAGACATTAATTTCATATGCGTATAGAGAATGTATGCTCCTTACGAGTAGGAAAAATGTTTATGCCATATGGTTCATAATGGGTGTTCAGCAATGTAAGGTGATGCTGATTATGATGACAATAGTGACAAACAGCATGAAATAATAAGTAATGAAAAAAATGGTTTAATAGTTGTATATGGTTACTTTCTTTAAAGATTCTGCTGCTAATATCATTCAATGTATTTGTATGCCGGTGGGAGTTTTATTAGATGTAGACTAAGAAAGTTGACATTATTTAATGAAAAATACTAGATCAATTTTAAAAAACAGTAAAAATATCATGAGATGGAACTAAGCATCTGTATTGCAAAGCAACTCTCCCAGTTGATTTTATGCATAGTAGTGATTGAGAATCCCCTGATCTAGATCCAACAGATCTCAACCTTTATAGGTGCTATCAAGGAAGCATCTAAGGAAGAAAATTTTCCTGATTCTATCCATACCTCCAGTTAGTAATAGATCTAGAGAACTAGAACCCAAATCCAGACCTCCTGCTTCCATGTGCAGTGGTCTGTCGCTGTTCTGTTTTGTTCCACTTGGTGAAGAGGATTTGAGAATAAATGGCCACATGATTCAACTCCCTCCTCTGCTCTGAGGAATATAGCCTTGTCCTAGCAAGCAAGAAGCTCATACAGTGGTGGAAGAGGCAAATATACATTCACTAATCTAACATACAAGGCAGTAAGCACTGTAACATCAACAAAGCACTTTGGGGCTTCAGACCAGGAGCAAGTGGGGTGATTAATTCTTAGCAGGGCTAGTAAAGTCTGGGAAGTGTTCACTAACAAAATGTCTGATCATTAACGAAAGCAACTGGTTTCTCAACATAGTCTAATTTATTGTAACAATATAAATGGTTGTTTGTTCATAAACTTTCATCTTTTGCCAAAATGTTTGTAGCTTATGTTCCCATTGAACAAGGTTTTCTGGCCAAAACTGTGCACCCACATCGGTCCTCCCATAAAAGCAATTTTGCATGCATAGAACACCTCTATCTATGAATATTCCTAATGAGGTACAGAAAGGCTTTCATTATCCAAACAGAGACATTCCACTGGTGCTAGAGAGCCACAGACGGAAGTTTTCTCTGCCTCCTGGAAATGAAGCCAAACTTTCTTCTTTCTTCAGCCATAAGGATTCCTGTCCTCCTCTTCACCATTTTCTTCTTTATGAGCCAGGTTCTACCAGGTAACAAAATAAACTTGGTAAGAATGGAGTGCCTAACACCTTACAGGGATTCAGTACTTAAAGAGAAATCACCATCATCTATGACCAGATAGGGGATCTCATAGGAAATCGGGAAGACACACCAGTCTCTGGCTCCCTGGTCAGGCCCAGTTCTGTCCAACCCATCTATATAGGCCCCACACACCCAGTGCCCACCAGGCTCCTGTCAGCCAGGAGGACCCGTGCTCATCCCCTGAAGCATCCCACAGGGACCTGCATCCCACAGGGACCCACATCTCGGGGCCAACCTCCATGGGGGCCTCTTGGTTGTGGTGGCAGGGGCGGGGGGTAGTTGACCTCCAGCCCTCCCATCCTGGCCACTGTATTTTGTGGTGATCGTTCAGTCCTGGGAGCTTCCTGGGGACCCCAGAAGGAAGAGAACAGGGTGGTCATGGCAGCCTCAGCCCCAGGCTCTGGGCCCAAGCGCAACAGAAGGTAGAGAACAGGGTGGTCATGCCAGCCTCAGCCCCAGGCTCTGGGCCAGAAGTTGATAATGACCAATTGAGAGCAACCACTGAATTCGATCCTCTTACAGATACACGAGAAGTTGGCGAAGAACTGAATGTCGACCATTCTATGGTCATCCAGCATTTGAAGCCAATTGGAAAGCTGAAAAATCTTGGTAAGTGGGTGCCTCATGAGCTGACCAAATATTTTAAAAAGCATCCTTTTGAAGTGTCATCTTCTCTTATTCTATGAAACAACAATGAACCATTTCTTGATCAGATTGTGACATGCCACGAAAAGTGGATTTCATACAACAGCCAGCTCAGTGGCTGGACTGAGAAGAAGCTCTAAACCACTTCCCAAAGTCAAACTTGTACCAAAAAAAGGTCATGGTCACTGTTTGGTGGTCAGCTGCCGGTCTTTTGATCCCCTACAGTTTTTGAATCCTGGTGAAATCTTTACATCTGAGAAGTATACCAAGTTAATCGATGAGATGCATGGAAAACTGTAGCACCTGGAGCTGGCACTGGTCAACATGAAGGGCCCAGTTCTCCACAACGTGTGACCACATGTCATACAACCAGGGCTTCAAAAGTTGAAGAAACTGGGTTATGAAGTTTTGTCTCATCTGCCGTATTCACCTGACCTCTCGCCAACCAACCACCACTTCTTTAAGCATCTTGACAACTTTTTGCAGGGAAAACACTTACACAACCAGCAGAATGCAGAAAATGCTTTCCAAGAGTTCATCGAACCGTGAAAGCATGGAATAAACAAGTTTATTTCTCATTGGCAAAAATGTGCTCAATGTAATGGTTTCTTTTCTTTTAAAGACTGAGTCTCACTCTATCACACAGGCCAGAGGGCAAAGGTGCAGTCTCAGCTCACTGTAACCTCTGCCTCCTGGGTTCAAGAGATTCTCCTGCCTCAACCTCTTGAGTAGCTGGGATTACAGGCACATGCCACCACACCCGGCTACTTTTTGTATTTTTAGTAAAGACGGGATTTCACCATGTTGCTCAGGCTGGTCTCAAACTCCTGACCTCCTGAATCACCCGCCTCAGCCTCCTAAAGTGCTGGGATTACAGGCGTGAGCAACTGTGCCCAGTCCACTGTAATGGGTTCTATTTTGATTAATAAAGATGTGTTGAAGCCTAGTTATAAAAATTTAAAATTCATGGTCCAAAACCACAATTACTTTGGCACCAACCTAATAGTAGAAGAATTAAAAGAGGCCTTTATATTAGAGAGCCCATGGATGATAAAATAATAAAGAATATTACAATTTCCATAATGCACAAACTTGGTAACTTAGACCAACTGGATGAATTAAAAGACACAATCTCTTAATACTAAAACATACGAGAAATAGGTAATCTAAATATATTGATATCTATTTTAAAAATGGAATCAATACTTACTAACCTCACAGAAAACCTATATATTCCAAAAATCTGCCATTCTGTCATGTTATTCTAACTGGTGGGATTCGGGGATTTCCATTTTGATAAGAACATAGGTGAGTCGCACACACTTACTTTCAGTGCTCATTGGTCAGGAAACCTATGTCCTCTATCGGATACTGCAGAGCGATGCGTTTTGGAGAATTTAGGCAAGATAATATTATTTTCAGAATTAAAGGAAGACAACCTGTTTTATGTACAGCACTTCCTCATAATATCACAGGGGATACCATATTTAAACTTTGGGGTATCCCCAGGTATAATTCATATTTGAGCCACATGTGAATTTCAGACACGGAGGCTGCCGAACTTTGGTGGCTTTCAACAGATGTGGAAGTTAATTCACAACCCACTTTGTGGAGGCATAAAATTCAATGAGCACTCATTTAGCAATTTATTTTAATACTATTTTTGTAAACTTTGCATTTCCAATTAGGTGAAATTTTAAACCTGTTTCAGTTCTTATACACTTTTTTTTTTTTTCCCCTGAGACGGAGTCTTGCCCTGTCACCCAGGCTGGAGTGCAGTGGCATGGTCTTGACTCACTTCAACCTCCACCTCCCAGGTTCAAGCAATTCTCCTGCATCAGCCTCCCAAGTGGCTGGGATTACAGGTGCCCACCACCATGCCCGGCTAATTTTTGTAGTTTTAGTAGAGATGTGGCTTCCCCATGTTGGTCAGGCTGGTCTTGAACCCCTGATCTTGTGATCTGCCTACCTCGGCCTCCCAGAGTGCTCGGATTACAGGCCTGAGCCACCGTGCCTGGCCTCTTCACTCTTTTTAGGCAGAGGGGAGTAAGGGTTGCTTTAAGTTAGGAGGGACTCCCGTGTACCCAACCCATTTGTGTAAATTTCTTCCTTCAGAGTTCTTCAAATCAGCATCACCATTGTTAAAGGCCTTCCACATGGTAATAATTGTGCTACAGGGTTTTACGCACATGAAGTTTATGTTTGGCTGAATGAACCTCCTTGCTGTGGCACAAGGGGGGCATAGGCGTTTTCACCAATTATGAAGTGGGTTCACTGTGCAATGGCTACCAACTTTTCTGAGTACAATGAGACCAAACACATTCATACATAAATTCCATGAAGTGAATTTATTACTTACAAATAGCAAACAAAAGACAACAGAAGCCTAGGATTCAGTATGAACCGCTACCACAAGATCAGGAAGGCTACCCAGAGCAGATGGATGGAGTTTTGATGTAAACACTTCACTTGCACTACAACTGAGGGACCCCAGAAAGCAGCCCACCTTGGGTTTTCTCCAATGATGTGGTTTGCTGGACACAAGCATTAAAGGCCATTCTGTTTTGAGCAGGGACTATAACAGAGCCTGGGCTGTTCTGACCAATGTCACCTGATTATCAGGATATTGCCTTCCCAGCATATCATACAGTTATCTTGAGAACTACCAGTAAGAAAGGGAGGAAAATGGCCCTGCACCCTTAAAACTGAAGGATCAGGATATTTGTTGTGACAGAGGCACAGACAGTAGCGACAGAGTATTCTTGTGAGCCATCCACTAGTTATCTTGACTGGAGCATGGCACCTAACTGCCTTTCTCTTTCCTTTCAATGGAAACTGTTTCAGAATATTTTGAATATTTTGAGTTTCTACATCTACAGAGTTGAGGCACATGATTGCTGGCAGTGTAGACTCTCTGCATGGTTACAGGAAAGAGTTCAGGAGCCCATCAAGCCACATTGGAGGAGACCACCTAATCCTCCAGAGACTGTCATTCCATCTTCCTGGAGTTAGCTCCACATGCAGTAAGGCCATTATGTCTAAGGCCGGCAAGACTTGCCGTCCGAAGATTCGACTTTTGGCATGCTGATAAGCAGCAGTGATAAGAAAAACCCACACACTCGCTAGGAATTTTTCAATGAAAGCAGCTGAGACTCTTCTTCATATGCTTTGATAGGGGCTAATATCAAACTCTTTCTTCCCATTTTCTTTATTCATCCGTGACTGAACCATGAGGCACCATAGATGTACACCTCATCAGGAGGGTGTAGGGGACAGTGGCAAGGGGAGCAGCAGCACAAGAAACAAACAAGGCCACTACTTCTGCCTACATAAAAACTATTGTCTTGGAGTATATAATAATTAATAATGTTCACATGGCTGCCCTAAGCATACAGAGATGGTGAACAGAGTAGATGCAGGGACTACAGAGATACAGCCTGATCCTTGCTAATTAGGACTTAAGTGTTGGCTTATGTGCTGCGCTTTTGTGCATTAATAAACCAGGGCCTCAAAACTGCCTGCTAAGCACAGGCCAAATGTCATGCTGGATGCAAGTAAACATTCATGTCTAGGAGATGAGAGCAGTTTAGTGTGGGAGAAGATGACAACACCTGAAGACCACAAAACACTGTGCAGACCAAAGGGAAGGGCCATCATCAGCTCACGGTTCTGACTCAGGTGATTGCTGATGTGTTACGGAACCGTCAGCCGACAGCAGGTAGGTCAAGTTGAGCAGGTGTCCTTCATGAGGGCTGGTCCGTTCCATTTGTGTTGCCAATTGTTTCAACAGCGTCTCACGCACCCCACTGGTGAGGAAGGAATGAGCACCCTACGTTTACTGGCACCGTTAAACACATAACATCTATTACTAAACAGATAAGCCAGACATCAGTTATTAATTACTTATAGGAGGATGGTGTAAGCTCCCACAGGCCCAAACAGGGATTAACTTGGGAGCAGAGAGTGGTATAGCAGTGGTATAGCATTAAAAAAGTGAGGATGTTCTTTTTTTTTTTTTTTTTTTTGAGACAGAATCTCTCTCTGTCACCCTTGCTGGAGTGCAGTGGTGTGATCTTGGCTCACTGCAATCTCCGTCTTCCGGGTTCACACCATTCTCCTGCCTCAGCCTCTCTAGAAGCCGGGACTACAGGCACCCACCACCACACACGGCTAAATTTTTGTATTTTTAGTAGAGATGGGGTTTCACCGTGTTAGCCAGGATGGTCTCAATCTCCCGACCTCATGATTCACCGGCCTCGGCCTCCCTAAGTGCTGGGATTACAGGCGTGATCCACCCACGCGGCCGAGGATGTTCCTTGTTCCTACAGGAGTATGTGATTGGTTTGTCTATTGGCTGATAGGGAACTGAATCATGTGACACTGACTGGTAAGACTGTAATACTCTAAAATACAGTATATAAACTATCATATCATAATGGTGCAATACTATCTACTACAATAAGAAAGGCATTGATGAAAAGCCCAACGCTATCATATGTGACTGAGAGATTGAATGCTTCCTCCCTCAGATTGGTTACAACATATTGTCCTATCACAGTCCTCTCTCCTTCATTCAAAGTGAATGACCCAAATAATAGACAGAAATAATAAAGAATAAAGGGCAACACATACAAAGAACTCACGAGATGATACTCTATAGTAAAATTTATGTACTTAGGAATTAATACCAACTCATTATTAGCAAAAAATAAACATCTTTACATCAAGAGTAGTTTTTCCTTTAATAAAGAAAGGTGGAATGTGTATAATGAACAAGGGATAATCAAAATTTGCCAAATGAGGCTAGTAAGACAATCCCAACAATTCACAGTCATTATTCACTGGTCCGTTAATCACAGGACAATACATAAAAGCGAAACTTAACCGACCGGGTGCAGTGGCTCATGTCTGTAATCCCAGCACATTGGGAGGCTGAGGTGGGCAAATCATGAGGCCAGGAGTTCAAGACCAGCCTAGCCAACATGGTGAAACCCTGTCTCTACTAAAAATACAAAGAATTAGCTGGATGTAGTGGCAGGCACCTGTAGTCCCAGCTACTACAGAGGCTGAGGCAGGAGAATGACTTAAACCCAGGAGGCGGAGGTTGCAGTGAGCCGAGATTGCACCACTACACTCCACCTCGGCAACACAGTGAGACTCCATCTCAAAAAAAGGTAATAATGAAATAAAAAAAAAATTAAACTTACCTACATATTAGAAAAACATTAAAATTCAACCATGAATCCAGCACATTATCAAATGAATAGACAAAAATTCTACCAATAAACTGAATATCATTATCTATGAAACTCAAGTACTACTGCTTAAAGAGCATTTACAGAACTCTCACCTCAAGGTTTCCCTGCAAAACAAGGTGAATTGCATACTCATGACTCCTTAAGAATGAGCCACTGATAAAAACAATATACTTGTAACTTGTGTAACATACATTTTTTCAAGCACTGCACCGTAATTAATTTGCATCAGGCTTTCCAAATTAGAAAAGCTTCACTTATAGAACTTCTTTCCTGTGGGAGTTTTCACATGACTTTTCAAGTAAATGTGAAAACTGAAAATATTCTTGCAGTTTCTAAACTATTAGAGTTTTAATCCTGTGTACGTTCTTGTATTTACAAGGCCCAGGGAGCTACAGTGTCCATTTTCATATGTCCTTGAGTGGGTATGAGAGAAATGAAATATTCCCACTTTCTAAAAAAAATAAATTTCAAGTGACTCTTATTTGTTTTGATTGCTTGTTTTTAAGTTCATGACTTGATAAGATTCCTTCAGAGGACTTTATTTCCTCTTCTCAGTACAAATTATCTATATCTTTCCCAGGTTTTTCAAAGTGATCTTCAATATTCTGGTCTTTCCATTTGTTTCCTAAAATGCAGACCCACAAAATTATCATGAATTATTACAAACTACAGAAACATTACTAGATTTAATGTTCTTTGTACACAGTGCCCATGCCTGATTTATTCACCAAATCATTCCCTTGCCACATTGCAAATCACAAATAGCACTGATGATAGGGAAATACTTCTGTAATTAAGTGAAATGTGTTGTCATTCTCACCTACAGAAGCCAGGTTCCTGCAGGTTTCCTGCATCACTTCTCTGTAGAGATTCTTCTGAGAAGAATCTAGCAAAACCCATTCCTCCTGGGTAAAGTTCACAGCCACATCCTCAAAAGCCATGGAGTCCTAGAACATTCCACACATGTGGATAGAAGGATGGGTGAGACTGACTGCACTGGGAATCTATACTCAATCCATAAGCTGTTTACATGATTCTAAAATTTCCAAGCATTTTTTCTGTGACTTGATTGTCACAACTCTTACTCTGTTCACACATACTCCCTCCCACACAGCAGTACTAATGCTGGAATTGAACTATTCAGAAAGGCAACAGCAAAGTAGAAACACCCATCTCATTAGAGAATCCAGGGAGTAAGATGTGCTGCTAGGAGTTACCTTTTAACTTCACTTTGTGCATTTTTAGTATCTGTCATAATAAAGTCCTACCTGATGTGCATAAGGGAGTTAATATTATCAGTCCTGAGACTACTTATTCTTAAAAATGCCTGCTCACAAAGTTCCACCTTTGTTTGTAATAGTAACTTACATTTTGAAAGGGATTCCACCAACCCAAGTAATAAGAATGACTCACTGCATCTAAATGGCTTATGCAATATATTTACCAAAAGTTTTTCTGCCGAAGGTCTATTATTTTCACTGCAGTGGTGCTTAGGGAACCAGACACCGAAACACAGTCTGAACACTAAGTGTTCAATGAGTTTCCCTGGTAGACAATATTTTACATGTGCTGTCACTTGTTAACTGGGGAGTTGAGCCCATTCAATGTGATTATACCAAGAGAAAGTAGGCTTACTAAATTTAATTGAGTAGTAAACAAAACCAATAATTGATATTTAACAATACTAATACAACAATTTTTAAAATTTCTATTGCACAATGTCAAGGCAGAAAGGAATAAGAGGAAATACGACACGTGTTTTTTAAAATGACATTAATGTCACCATTTCCAGATGCTATTCCTATGAAATCACATAAATTCCCCAATCAGGCTTTTTTTAGGAAGGAAAAACTACTTTTTCATGCGTAGTAAAAATGACAAATGTCTAATGCTTTTTAGTCATCTAAAAAAAGAGTGATGACTTGTCTAACATACTTCTAAGATTTTCAAACGACAATACTCAGGACAGCACAGTATTAGCAGAGAGACGAGCAAGCAGACCAAGGGGAAGAAAAGTCGTAATGACCCAGCATTTATATGGAAAGTTGATGAATGATAGAGTAGGCACTGTAGAATAGAAAAAGAAATCACATGCACTTTAAAATATGAGGCAAACCAGGCTGGCATCTACTTGGGAAAATGCATTGCATTCTTCTCCATTCCATGATCCATAATCAACTTATTATATATTCAAATATGAAAGATAAAACCAGAACACTTTCAGAAGTCACAGGAAGATTTTTTTTATGAAGGATTAGGCAGAATTTCTTTTATGTAAGAAAACAGTGATAAAGGAACAGACAAACTCAAACATATTAAAATTTAGAGAATAAAAGGAAAATAGAGTGGGCCGGGCATGGTGGCTCACGCCTGTAATCCCAGCACCTTGGGAGTATGAGATGGGTGATCACCTGAGGTCAGGAGGTTGACACCAGCCTGACCAACATATCAAAACCCCGTCTTTTTGCTGTTTGTTTGTTTGTTTGTTTTTTGAGACGGAGTCTTGCATTGTCGCTTGGGCTGGGGTGCAGTGGCAAGATCTTGGCTCACTGCAACCTCCACCTCCCGAGTTCAAGCAATTCTCTTGCCTCAGCCTCCCGAGTAGCTGGGATTACAGGTGCCTGCCACCAGGCTCAGCTAATTTTTTTGTATTTGTGGTAGAGACAGTTTTTCACCACGTTGACCAGGCTGCTCTGGAACTCCTGACCTCGTGATCCACCCACCTTGGCCTCCTGAAGTGCTGGGATTACAGGCATGAGCCACCGTGCCAGGCCTAAAACCCCGTGTTTACTGAAAATACAAAAATTAGCTGGGTGTGGTGGTGGGTGCCTATAATCCCAGTTACTCGGGAGGCTGACACAGGAGAATCACTTGAACCGGGCAGGCAGAGGTTGCAGTAAGCAGAGATGGCGCCACTGCAGTCCAGCCGGGCTACAGAGCAAGACAGTGTCTCCAAAAAAACAAAAAAAAAAAACACGAAAAACCCCCTCAGATATCCAGATAAGAGGATACAGATATGTCCACTGTCATAAATTCTTCACCATGCTATAAGAGGGGAACTGACATTTTGGTGAATCTTTGTAAATCATCAATTTATCTATCACACTTGTATTTCACCAGTAGCATTGACAAAGCTAAGTCCTACAATTCCATTTGAAATTACCCTTAAAAAGAACAGACCTTTAAAACTTACTACACTCACTCTGGGGAAGAAATAAATACGAATTTTTAGCAAATAAAATGCATCATTTTATCTTGCCTCTTTGGAAATAGTATTTTTATCTTTCAAGCTGTACTGACAAAATGTATCTTACAGTCAATGACAAACTGAAACTCAAATAAGAGGACAAGCCTTTTCAAGGTAACAAACTCAGGGAGAGGCAGTGCTGACTCCAACGCAGACCTTTCTAAGTGTCACGGCAGCCCATTCTATCCCTCGGGACACCCATCCTGTTCAGTAAAGCACTCAGTGACCACCTAGGAGGCACTGGCACTGCTCTTTGTCCTCCTGTGTGCCTTCAGAGCATTTTCATATTTAGGTTCTTGCACATCCTCTCTGGGGTGGGTTTTCCTCATCCTTTGGGAGAATTTTTCTCTCTTCACAAGTCTGAGACAATCTAGAAAGCAGAAATCATTTCTGCCTTTTCCTCTCAATATCAGCATCCCATTGGCAGACCATCAATGTGTCTCCGAGGAATAAAACCTCCAGCTAGAGGAACAGTTTTAATGACCTAGCTTTAATGACGTTACGTTGTATTGTCCATTCATTTTAATGTCCTAAAATTTTAATAACCCTAAGGGGTCACCATTTTAGATGAAACTATACCCGGAGATTCCTCTAAGGCCAAGAGCATCCAGCTGCTCCCCTGAGAGACTCTACCCCCTACTTCAGGCTGTCCTTGGGGATGAGATGACCCCGGGGCTGATATTCACTAGACCCTCCAATAGACATGGCCACTGTGGGTATCCTGGGTCATCCCCAGACAGTTCTAAAATGCCAGGACTAGGAAAAGACAGGAGGGTGGCTGAGGACACAACACCCTGTAAGGTTTTCACGGGGAGACCTCAACCTAAAGACATTTTGGTAATATGTACACTTAGGAAAGATGAAAAGAAGAGAGGCAAAAAGATTTTTTTTTTTACAGTAGAGTGTCAGGTGATTTATTCTCCACTTTCCTCTCATATAAAATGTTTGGAAACAGAAAAATATTTTGGTCAAGGTGGCTCACGCCTGTATTCCCAGCGCTTTAGGAGGCTGAGGCGGGTGATCAATTAAGGTCAGGAGTTTGAAACCAACCTAGCCACAATGGCAAAACCCTGTCTCTACTAAAAATACAAAAATTAGCAGGACATGGTGGTGTGTCCGGAGCTGCACGCCCCGGCCATAGCGAATAATAATTAAAGATTAAATGCCTGAGCTATATTCATTTCCACCCCACACCTTCTCTCTAGATTTACCTTCTTCCCTATATTAATACCGCCGTTAAAAGATGGCTCTCCTCCTGCTTCTTCTTCACTCACTTTTCCCGCGCCCGGGAAAATTGTTACTTAATAGCGCAAGCGCAACATGACGTTCGACCGGAGAAACCGAAACTAACCTGGCCACGCCCTCGGCAATGAGATCATTTCCGCCTTAGCCCAACCCCTTCCCTTCCAAGTGTATATAAGGCAGTGCATTACCGCCATTAAACGAGACTTGATTAGAGCACTGTCTTGTCTCCATTTCTCGTGTCTCTTGTTCCCCAAATTCCCAACCCCTTCTCCAGGGCCTGCTCTGACTATCCCGCGGGCCAGGATAGTGGTGGGCGCTTATAAGCCCAGCTACTTGGGAGGCTGAGGCAGGAGAATCGCTTAAACCTGGGAGTCAGAGGTTGCAATGAGCTAAGACTGCGTCATTGCACTCCAGCCTGGTGACAGGGCGAGACTCCATCTCAAAAAAAAAAAAAAAAAAATATATATATATATATAATATACATTTAAAATTATTACATGTAGATAGTATTTGAAATCATGGGTATACACTGACTGTAGGTAGAAACAAGAGAAGGCAAGGAAAGTTTTTATATTTTTATATTTATATATAATTATATAAAATTAATATACATAATTATAATATGTAAATATATCATATAGGCTGCGCACAGTGGCTTAAACCTGTAATCCCAGCAATTTGGGAGGCCAAGGTGGGCAGATCAGCTGAGGTCAGGAGTTCGAGATTAGCCTGACCAACATGGAGAAACCCCATCTCTACTAAAGATACAAAAATTAGCCAGGCGTGGTAGTGTGTGCCTGTGATCCCAGCTACTCAGGAGTCTGAGGCAGGAAAATCACTTGAACCCGGGAGGTGGAGGCTGCAGTGAGCCCAGATTGTGTCATTGCACTCCAGCCTGGGCAACAAGAGTTAAACTCCATCTCAAAATAAATAAATAAATAAATAAAACAAGAAATACATCTTTATGTCTAAATATATAATTATAATACATGTGTATATATACATTTATTATAAATTTATTAATATATGAAATATATTTATTTCTGAGACAGGGTCTGGCTCTGTCACCCAGGCTGGAGTGCAGTGGCACTATCATAGCTCATTGAAGCCTTGAACAGATGGCTCAAGCGATCCTCCCATCTCAGCCTCCTGAGTGGCTAGGATTGCATACACACACCACCATGCGTAGCTAACTTTAAAATTTTTTGTAGAGACAGGATCTTCCTTTTTTGCCTAAGCTGGTCTTGAACTCCTGGGCTCAAGTGATCTTCCTGCCTCAGGCTTCCAATGTGTTAGACGTGGGCCACTGCATCTGGTCTAATGCATTTTTTAATTTGCGAGTATATATTATTTAAAATTTGAAGTACTGAATGTGTTGAACAACTAACTTGCAGAATTCCTGAACGATGGACGGTCAGCTGTCATGTCCTGGTTCAAATCGTCCCAGCACACTAAGGCTAGAAACCTTTCAGCCAACTTCCACTTATGTCTCCCGGGGCAGGACAATGTCACTTGGCCAATCCCCACTAAGAGGGACTCTGGAAGGGCAAGAAACTATTCTGTTCTCTATAATGGAACGTGACCAGGGAGAAGGCAGCTGGGAGGACCAGCTGGGCCCTTCAACCAGCAGCGTCCACCATCGACCAACTGCCCTACAGCTACACTGTGCTGGGCATTTGGGGCACTGTTATGAGCAAGAGTTTCCATTTTTCTTCTCATGGGACCTTCATGCTAGTGGCAAGAGACAATTTTTTTTTTTTTTTTTTTGAGACAGAGTTTTTTTCTTGTCACTCAGGCTGGAGTGCAATGGTGTAATCTCAGCTCACTGCAATCTCTGCCTCCTGGATTCAAGCAATTCTCCTGTCTCAGCCTTCCGAGTAGCTGGGATTACAGGATTGCACCACCAAGTCTAGCTAATTTTTGTATTTTTAGCAGAGATGGGGTTTCACCATGTTGGCCAGGCTGGTTTCGAACTCCTGGCCTCAAGTGATCCACCTGCCTCGGCCCCACAAACTGCTGGGATTACAGGCGCGAGCCACCACGCCCGGCCCTACTTCACTCCTAACGCCCACCATACGTGCTTCCAAATGTTTGCTGAATGACAAGGTGAACGAGTGAATGGGACTACGTGAGTTCAGGCAGCAGGCAATCCAATTCCTTCCACCTCAGTTTCCCTTTTTGTAAAACAAGCCTGTCTCTCGCTCTCTGCCCTAAAAGCCTGAGTTCTGGGCTTGAGATGAGCGCGTCCTGTAGAGCAGACTCCAGGTGGACGTTGAGCTGGGTCTTCTAGGAGGCCAGGATCCGGCCAGCTCTTGGGTCCGGTCCTCCCGCGGGACCCCGCACGCCCAGTCCCAGCACCGCCCCGCCCAACCTCCCTTTGTTCCTCCAGGCCCCGCCCTCTCCGCGCAGCTCGCTCCGCATTGGCCGGGGGGCGGGTCCTGGGCGCCCGGCTCCGCTGGGGCAGGGCGGCGGGCGGCGGGCGGCGGGCGGCGGGCGGCGGGCGGCGGGCGGCGGGCGGCGGGCGGCGGGCGGCGGGCGGCGGGCGGCGGGCGGGGCCGTGTGCACCTGCGCGGTGTGTTTCCGGGCCGCAGCCCTGCGCCAGCTGCAGCTCCTTGATCCGAGCCGGATCCTGAGCGGGGAACACGGGCTGAAGCGGCGGCGGCGGCCCCGCCCCGGGGCTCCGTTGTTGAGGCTGCGGTGGCTCTGTCGGCTGCTCAGCTGCGCTTCAGTCGGCCCAGGCGCCCAGGTGAGGAGCGAGCGCTGCGAGGCGGCAGCCTGAGGTGAGACGGCACGACGGGCGACGGGGTCTCCTGACCGGGCGGGGGTCTCTGCCCCGGGCGTGGCGGCTCCGAGCTGGGCTCCGCAGGGTCCGAGGTCGGGATCCGGGGTCCTTGCGCCAGGGCTTTGTCTCGGCCTTGGGCGGCACTGGGGGCTTCGCGCCTGCTGCGGTACCGCGTGGGCCCGCGGGGGAGTCCCGGTCGCCCTGCGGGTGGGGGCCGGTCCCTACTGCTCCCCGGCTCCCCGCGTCTGCCGCGGAGGGGACTGCATGGACCCGGGCGCTGGCTTCTGCCCGGTCCCCCGCAGCGTGGCTGGTCCCCGCGTGCGGCAGAGGGGGCCCTGCGTGGGCCCACTCGTGTGGCGGGATCCGGGTCACCGCGAGTGGGAGACTCCGCCGCCCTCCCCGCCCTCCCTAGCAGCGAGACTGCTTCGCTAGACTCACCTAGGGGACTGCGCGGACCCTCGGACGAGGGAGTCCGTGACTCTGGGTGGGGGCTGTTTCCCGGCCCCGCATGACGGCTTCCTGTTTTGTCACCTATATAGGTGGCTGCGTGGACCCGCGCGCGTGGGTCCTGGCCGCCCTGCTAGTGGTGCTGTGCGCCGCCCCGTGGCTCGTCTGCGTCGACTCCGCCTGGGACACGCGTGTAGTGAGGGTCCGTGCGCGGGGGGCGCGGTTGGTGGGGGCGCACTGCCCCCGCCCCATAGTTTATCCTCTCACTTGCCTGGCGGGAGGAAGCGAGAGGCGCGGGCCCGGAGCTGTCGCGCAGTGGCCACACCGACCTCTGCCCTGGCTGGCGGGTCCCAGGGGGCGAGGGGCCCTCACAGCGCGTCCCACCGCGGGTCCCACCGCCGCACTTCCTGCTCTGGCCCCGGGCTGGGCTCTGATTGGAGGGAGCAGGGCCCTTCTGCCCAGCACTTCTTTATTTCTTCCGTTAGTAATGGGAAGAAAAAAAAAATCTGGAAAGCCAGATTGAACTTTGTAGCTCTTAGCGCTTGGAGAGTGGAAGAAACTCTCCCAAGAATTTGGCGGGCTGGAAAATGCGTTTCAAGCAGGAGCATCCACACCCACGGAATGAGGCCAAGGCAGTTACAGTTAGAGGTCAGACTTATGAGGGGAGAGCGAGGCTGAGGTCCGTGGGTGGGGAGACTCCGACCTCAGCTTGATGGGAAGACCTGATGCTGCCCCTCAGACGCTGTATTTCTCAGCCAGCGAAGAAAGTGGAATCACTCCTTAATGAATGCTTTCATCAAACTTTTGAAAAACCTGTAATGTCCCAGGAAGCGAAATCGAACTGGACAGTTTTCCCCTTTTAAGAGTGTTAAACGTCCTGGAGACAAACAGCAGAAGGCTCAAGGAGTCCAAATACTCAACCTGAAGTTCTTTCTGAACAAGAGATGGTGTATAAGTAACAGGCATAGGAGACAAAACTGAACTAATCACCACAGCTGTGGCTCCTAGCCCTGTAGCGTGTCATGCAGGCCCTTTTGCCTTCTCTGCCCTCCGCTGTCCCAGACTCCAAGACTACTGCGCACCTCCAGTCATCAGCTCCTGCCGACCCATTGCTATGAACTCTGTTTCGGTGGCTCTCTTCTCTCTGAAGTTTTGCTTGTTCTCCTGAAGTCCTGGTCTTTAAGAGCTTACGATCCGCAGGGACAGATTGGCTTTGGGCGGTACATAGTTAACTGTAGCACAGCTTGAAAAATGCTCTGATAGAAGTGCGCAGGCAGTTTGTACATACGGGTAAATGCGAGGTCCTTTTTCAATACCATGAATCCAAGTATTCATGCTATTTTAAATCTGCAATTCTTTGACTCTCCAGAGGGTTTTTAGATTAATTTTTTTTTCTATTACTTCCTAGTGTTTGTAGCATAGTTCAGAATACTTGATTAAAACTTACCAGGTCGGCCGGGCGCGTTGGCTCACGCTTGTAATCCGAGGACTTTGTGAGGTCTAGGCAGGTGAATCACTTGAGGTCAGGAGTTCGAGACCAACCTGGCCAACATGGTGAAACCCTGTCTCTACTGAAAATACAAAAATTAGTTGGGCGTGGTGGTGGGCGCCTGTAATCGCAGCTCCTCAGGAGGCTGAGGCAGGAGAATAGCTTGAACCCAGGAGGCGGAGGTTGCAGTGAGTGAAATGGCTACACTGCACTCCTGCCTGGGCCATAGAGTGAGACTTCCTCTCAAAACAAAAACAAAAACAATGTACTGGCTCTACCTCCGGCTCTGGAATTTTCCTGGAAGGCCTTCTCTTCTGGGCTTCATTTTTCTCACTTTTGAGGATCGTAAACTACATAATTTCCAAGAATTTTTGCTCTACACCTTTAATTCTTTCAAGTAAATATAGCAGAGAAAAATTCTCTTCCTCGCAATGATGTAAGGAAGTCTCTCACAGAAGGGGACACAAGGGTATGGAGAATAATTTTTTGTTTTTTTTTTTTTGGGGTGACGGAGTTTTGCTCTGTTGCCCAGGCTGGAGTGCAGTGGCAGGATCTCGGGTCACTGCAAGCTCCGCCTCCTGGGTTCACTCCATTCTCCTACCTCAGCCTCCCAAACACCTGGGACTATAGGCGCCTGCCACCACGCTTGGCTAATTTTTTGTATTTTCAGTAGAAACAGGATTTCACTGTGCTAGGCAGGATAGTCTCCATCTCCTGACTTCGTGATCTGCCCGCCTCAGCCTTCCAGAGTGCTGGGGATTACAGGTGTGAGCCACTGCCTGTGGCCGACAGAGGATGTATTTCTGAGCTCTACATTTCAGAGTTCTTTTCTCTAGCCCTGGCCTGGGTCCCAAACAGGGAACTTAATTCACTCTATCACTGAAGTATACTCTTGCTTTGATGCCATTGGTATGTTGTCCTAGAGATTTGCTGTGGCTGCTAGGAGTGTTTCAGAGTTAAGAACTGATGCAACCTCTCTTTTGTCAGTTTATGAGTCTATAAACCATCTTGTTTCCTTTAGCGTTATCTCCCTGGAACTGGAAGGTCAGAGATGAAGTTTTGTTAGATTATAAGTCTCAGTCTTTGCTATCTACCTTCGTCTGTCTCCCATGTCACCTGCTGTTTTTTTTCCCCGTTTTTCATTTTAATGTTTTTATTGGATAGGTGTCTATTATTGCAGGCTACCTCAAAACATTTTTGGATATTGACAGGATATAAGTATGAATAATATGTAAAAGATAACTTATTCTAGTTCTTTTGAGCAGAAGATTTGGTTTCGATATGTGGCCCTATTAAAACTTTTGTTAAGCCCAAGTACTTGCTGAACTTCAGTTCCCTTACCTGTAAAATGGAGTTAGTTGTTAGTAATACCTGTTCTGCCTAACTCAGGAGATTGTTTTGAGGATCAAACGAAATTATGAATGTAATGGAATTTTGTAAATTTTAAATGAAATATTGTATTACCTAAGATTTTTTTTTTAAACGCCATATTAAGAATGGAATGAATCTGGGTTTTCCTTTGAAATCCCAAATGTTTAATGTACAGAGAAGTTTTAATGTGTCTGTTGGGGAGCTTCATTAGGATTGTTTTCTATCTTTAATTGGCCAGTATTGTTTTATATGTTAGCATTTTTGGGGAACATCAAAATTTGTGTTTCAGTTATCATTAATATTTTACAAAGTTATTGAATGTGCATGATTTAGTCTTTAACAATCTCTTCAATTATTTACATTCCCATATAAAAAATGCAGTAATGAACGTCCATGTAAATAACATTCCCATGCTTTGATGAAGCATAATTTCTTGACATTGCAGTTTCTAAGTGCCCTGTCTTGAGGTTGGGAAAGCTAAAGGGCAGTCAGAAGTCAAGGTCAGCAAAGTGTCACCTTTGACATTTGAAATCCAGCAGCAGGTATCACGGTGAACCCCATTCCAGCATCCAGGAAGTTTCTCTGTCCTGCCTCTCCTCCAGCCACCTCAGAATCTGTGTCTGCGGTGTTGGTCCTGCTTTCCTCTCTCTCCTCTGCCTTTTCTTTCTCTTCACCAACTTCTACTGAGTGCCTCTGATGTCCCAGACAGTGGCAGTGGGAGTACGAAGGCTAATAAACCCGGCCCTGGTCCTCAAAGAATTGATGTTTTCTGTGCAGATATTAAGTGACACTGTCATATATAGTGTTGACAAACATTGATACAGATTTCCTGTGAAGTGCAGAAGCACCATCCTAGAAGCAGAGATGCAGAGGCAGCACTGGTGACTCACACATGGAGAGCTGGAGTTCTTGGTCTAGTGGGATAAACTGACTTGGACATCATTTCAGTGCAGCGGAGTGAGTGCTGGGACGGGCTCCCTCGGGGCATCTGGGGCTGGGTTTGTCTGGTGTTTAGTCTCCTGCCTGGTACTTAGAGTTTATCAGTAAGATGAGCATTGGGAGGTTTCTAAGTGAAAGGAAAGTCAATCACTTACCTGAAACCTAAAATTTGTAGGTGTTCTGGGCCATTTATAATTCACTGAATCTGTTTTGTCAGAACAAGTCTATCATCTATTGTTTTGGATAGAGTGTGGCCAGCCCTGCTTTGCAATGTCAGGAAATCAGGAAACGCTTGTCAGGTGTCAACACCGTGCCAGACACTCTTCTAGGGGTTTCCACGTAAATCACTGTATTCATTTCTGTTGCTGCTTTACCACATTTCCACAAACTTCATGTCTTAAAACAATTGAAATTGTATCATCTCACAGTTCTGTGGGGCAGAAGTCTAACGTGGGTGTCACTGGGCAAAAATCAGCATGTGGGCTGGGCTGCATTCCTCACTGGAGAATTGTTTCCAAGCGCTTTTGGCCAAATATAGTTCCTTGTGGTTGCAGGACTGAGGTGTCTGTTCCCTTGCTGGCCATCTGTTGGGGGCTGCCCTCAGCTCCCTCTATCTGGTCTTTGCACGTGGTCCCATCAGCTCAGGACTAGCTAACCCAGGGACCTGGTCAGGCTCTCCAGTTCCCCTGTGTGCATTTCTCTTCTTCCACTCGGAGAAAGTTCTATGCCCTGTTTTAAAATATTTTTTTGAGATGGAGTCTCGCACTGTTGCCCAGGCTGGAGTGCAGTGGTGTGTTCTCAGCTCACTGCAACCTCTACCTCCCAGGTTCAGGTGATTCTCCTGCTTCAGCCTCCTGAGTAGCTGGGACTACAGTTGCCCGCAATGACACCCGAGTAATTTTTGTATTTTTAGTAGAGATGGGATTCACCATTTTAGCCAGGATGGTCTCCTTCTCTTGATCTCGTGATCCGCCTGCCTTAGCCTTCCAAAGTGTAGAGATTACAGGTGTTAGCCACCACACCTGGCCAGTTCTAGGCTCTTAGAGGCTCATGGGATTAGATTGGACCTCCCTGGAGAGCCCAGGATACTCTTCCTAAGGCCTGTGGCAAAGCCTTTTTGCTGCATAACATAGTCACAGGTCTTGGGGGTTGGACTCTCCCACCACAGTTACCGATCCACTTACTACAGCAGCCTGGGAGGTGCTTTTCATTGCCTCTCGTTAACAGATACCAATTTTTTTTTTTTTCTTTGCAAATTGGCAGGAACATGAAGATCCTTCTTTTTTTTTTTTTTTTTTGAGACGGAGTCTCATTCTCTTGACTGGGCTGGAGTGCAGTGGTGCAATCTTGGCTCACCACGACTTCCACCCCCCGGGTTCAAGCAGTTCTCCTGCCTCAGCCTCCTGAGTAGCTGGGACTACAGGCACATGCCACCAAGCCTGGCTAATTTTTGTATTTTTAGTAGAGATGGGGTTTCACTCTGTTGGCCAGGCTGGTCACAAACTCCTTACATTGTGATCCGCCCGCCTTGGCCTCCAAAAGTGCTGGGATTACAGACATGAGCCACCGCGCCCAGCCATGAAGATCCTTCTTAAATGAAAAAACCGTTCCTCTGACTTGATGTGAGGCTGTTGGTGAGACTGATAGCAGTGGAGACAGGTCCATCAGAAACAGAGCTAAACTTTGTGTTCTGGAGTATTTTGATGGCCTGCCCTGATTATGTAAGTTTTGCTAAGAAGTCATTAGAGTAATTCCTCTACTGGAAGAAACACCATATGGGGAATTTGGGACCTTGCCTTTTCAAGTTTTACCCAAAGGACTCTTCATGGGTGAAAAGTACATGATTCCAGGTCCATTTCTAGAATGGAAACAGCTGCATCAACCCAACAGCGATTCACATTCCTGAGTTTGAGAGAATCCGATTGTCTCAAGGCTGAAGCTAAAAGCCCAATAAACAATGTTTGCACTTTATTCATAGTTAGGAATTAGGTGCATCGTGTGGTCAAGAAAACAACTGATGGTGGTCACCAAGTAGTTTAAAACCAAGCAGGACCTCGTTTTATCATGTGGGTGTTTTTGATTTTCTTAGCGAAGTTTTTATTTTCCTGTGCAATAAATGACAAACTCTGACTTGAAATACATTTCCTTTAATAAACCAGAATCTAGGGTCGGGCACAGTGGCTCATGCCTGTAATCCCAGACTTTGGGAGGCTGAAGAGGGCAGATCACGAGGTCACTAGATTGAGACCATCCTGGCTATGGAGTGGTGGCTCACACCTGTAATCCCAGCACTTAGGGATGCTGAGGCAGTAGGATCCACTGAGGTCAGGAGTTTAAGACCACCAACATAGTGAGACCTCCACCTCTACCAAAAAAAAAAAAAAAAAATGCTGGGCGTGGTGGGGCACAGCTGTGGTTCTAGCTGCTGGGGTTGGGGGGGGTGTTGATCACCTGATCTCACTAATTTGAGGCTGTAGTCAATTAGAATTACACCACGGCATTCCAGCCTGGGCAACAGAGCAAGACCCTCTCTCAAACAAAAACAAAAAAAACCATATTACTTAATATACTATTGTTGTTGGTCAAGTATCAGATTTTGTTTAAAAACTAAATACTCTTTTTTTTTTTTTTTTTTTTTTTTTTTTTTTTGAGACGGAGTCTCACTCTGTCACCCAGGCTGGAGTGCAGTGGCATGGTCTCAGCTCACTGCAAGCTCCGCCTCCCGGGTTCACACCATTCTCCTGCCTCAACCTCCTGAGTAGCCAGGACTACAGGCACCCACCACCACGCCTGGCTAATATTTTGTATTTTTAGTAGAGATGGGGTTTCACCCTGTTAGCCAGGATGGTCTTGATCTCCTGACCTCGTGATCTGCCCACCTTGGCTTCCCAAAGTGCTGGGATTATAGGTAAATACTCATTTTTAGCAAAGTTGTACAGACCTACAGCTCTAAGAGTCAGTAATTAACAAGGCTTACAATAAAACCCAGCAATCCCCTACCTTACCCTTCTCCACTCTGATCCCTGCTCCTTGGAGGTTACTGTGTTTATGTTTTAGCTCGTTCTAGATTGTGTGAAAGACAGGGAGATGTCCTACTGTGGAAGACAAGGATTCAGGCTGCTTACCTTCCCCGCTTCTCCTGCTGCCCACGTTTTTCTCCCCCATCCTCTCAGTATAATCATTGTGATAGTGAGGCCAGGCACGGTGGCTCGTGACTTATCCCAGATTTTTGGGAGGCCGAGGCGGGCAGATCACTTGAGGCCAGGAGTTGAAGGCCAGCCTGGCCAACACAGAGAAACCCCGTCTCTACTAAAAAATACAAAAATTAGTCGGTTGTAGTGTCCCACACCTGTAGTCCCAGCTACTCAGGAGGGTGAGGCACAAGAATTGCTTGAACCTGAGAGGTGGAGGTTGCAGTGAGCTGAGATCGCACGATAAGGTGAGATCGCACGATAAGGTGAGATCGCACCACTGCACTCCAACCTGGGCAACAGAGGTAGATTCTGTCTCAAAAAAAAAGTATCGTGATAGTGGGATACATAGTACAATATTGTGCATATTTAGTATTCTTCCTGGTTTTTGGCCCAGAGCTTCTAAAACTCTTGTAATTTCCTGAGTGATAGGAACATCATTGGTTATATTATTTGGTCCTATGTTTCAATACCTGATACAAGAGCTTCTAAGGCTTTTGGAATCTCTGGGGTGATAGGAGTGTCTTTTGTATGATAATGAGATGACAGATGGCTTCGGGCACCTGGACAGATTCAGGATTAGGGTTGGTTGCCAGAAAGATGAGTCATGATTAAAGAGTTGGACATATCAGCCCCACCCCTACCTCTGGGAGGGGAGATGAGACAGGCTGGAAATTGAGCTACTCACGGTGGCCAATGACTTAATCATGTCTATGTTATGAAAACTCCATAAAACCCTCTAAATACTGGGTTTGGAAAGCTTCTGGTTTGGTGAACTCATTTGGTGCTGGGGAGGTGGCACTTCCAGGAACGGCATGGGAGCCCCGACCTCTCTGCCCCGTGGTGTGCCCTGTGCCTCTCTTGCATTTGGCTGTTCCCGTGTTCTCTTCTTTGTAATAAACCAATAAGAGTAAGTAACTGCCAAGCACTTTGCGTCTGTCACCTCACTTACTTTTTCAGCAACACTGTGTGGCAGATAATGTCCTCATTTTGCCGGTGACAAAATGAGACTGATGCATTGAGTAACTTGCTCAAGATCACATAATAAGTGGAATTCAAGCTCTGACACCGAAGCCTGTGCTTTTAACCAGCATGCTGCATACGCGGTCTCTTTATTTGTTAGGAGTTTCGGTGTCTCTAGGGCCTGACACCAAGTTGACCATTGTGGCCTAGAGCTGTTATAACGGAGCTTTTAGCGGCCCTGCTGAGAACAGAGCCAGCACCTCCGGATTGGCAGGGCAGGGGCTGTTCCTGCTGGGAGCTGCAGGTCACTCCCTGTAGCCCTTGGCTGATCTTGCTCATCCACTCCATCCCTCATTCAGTAGTTCCTGAGTGCGGCCTCTGTGCGGAGGAGAAGGAGGCAGCCTTCCAGCCCAGGTGGGGCCTGCAGGTACACACAGGGAGAGGCAGCTGTGCACTGAGCTGGCTGTAGGCTGGGACAGCGTGGCTCCAGAGGTGACAATAGAATGCTCTGGGACTGCAGAGGGAACACGTGCTTGTGAAAGGGAGGAAGGGGCAGGCACCGCAGAGGAGGTGTACTTGAGTTAGACTTTGAGGGAGGAGTTGGATTTCCTCCGTGGAACCGAGCAGCTGAGGCTTTCTCAGCAGCTGAAGATTACAGCCAGCCAGCCTCAAATGTTCAGCTTTTCCTGAATTCCCTTTTTTAAGACAGTGCAGTAAGTTTTCCACAGAGATAAAGCGGTCACCTCCATGTCATTCATGTTCTGCGAATCCTGTGTGTAGTTTTCGATGCTTAGCAGATGGGAGCAACCTGGGCCATAAGAGAAGAGCCTGTGTGTCCACTTGTTTGGACATCAGTCAGGTGTGGCACAGGGCAGTGATCACTGCCTTCCCCTGAGGAACTCAGTTGTACTTTTATGTGGAGAGGACAAAGAAAGCTGTTGTACAGGGGGCAGGAGACATTTCACCTGCAAAGCAAGGCACAAAATACATAGTCTGTGCCCTGCATGAGAAACCTAGCAGAACTGTGTGCTGATTCCCACCCCTGCCTCCCCTCCTGAGAGCGAACCGTCCACTGTACCATGGCGGAGGGCATTTCAGAAGCCTCTGCAATCGGAGTGATCTGTTACTTGCCCATTGAGCGTTAGGGGCAGCAACCAGGTGGGGTGGCTGAAACACAGGCCTTGGCCAGACCTGGTTGGGCATGTTGGTTCTGCCACTGATTGTGAATTACAGAACCTTGGAGAAGTCATTGTCTTTGTCTGTGCCTCTCATGTAAGATGGGGAACACTGTGGCCATTGCAGAAAAGCAGATAGGTGGAGTGAGTATGAAGTGCTTTGTGTGTGTGTGTCATACGGTGAATGAAATGGCACTGATTGACATTATTGATAGTAATAACAGGTTTAATTCAGGAATAAAACTGGTAAAGTAGGCCAGGCGCGGTGACTCACGCCTGTAATCCCAGCACTTTGGGAGGCCAAGGCGGGCGGATCATGAGGTCAGGAGTTTGAGACCAGCCTGGCCAATATGGTGAAACCCCATCTTTACTAAAAATACAAAAATTAGCTGGGTGTGGTGGTAGTCCTGGGTGCGCCTGTAGTCCCAGTTACTTGGGAGGCTGAAGCAGGAGAATCGTTTGAACCTGGGAAGTGGAGGTTGCAATGAGCTGAGATGGCGTCACTGCACTCCAGTGTGGTCTACAGAGTGAAACTCTGTCTCAAAGGAAAAAAAAAAAAAAAAAAAAAAAAAAAAACAACCTGGTAAAGTGTTTTACCCAGCCTAGTTACGTGTGGTAGAGCCAAATGAAAGCTTAGTAAAAGATGACTTGAGAACTAGCTGAGCAGAGGAATCAGGCGGGATGTGTTGTTACTGAGTAAGTGAAATTTGCACCTGCTTTCTCCCAGGCCTCGCTCAGTTGTGTACAACAGAGAGGTCAGGTGTTGGGGGCAGTGGACCGGTTGAAGAATGCATTGCTATTATATGAGGAACATTGGGCTTTGAAAAAGCAGAACTAGATCCACGTTCTTGCCTGGTGACTCTAACTATCATCTAGTTTGTAAAGGGGATTGCAGTTCACTGAAAAATTCTTATGACAGTGGGGAAAGGATTGGGGCGTCTGCATTGGTGTGTGTAATATAGGTCAGATGAAAGAGCATTTAGGCTGGAGGGAGACTTTTCATCTCTATAACTTTACTTTCGCAGGACAATTCCATCATGATTTGAAGATTTTTGAGTCAAAACTACACTGTTCTGCTATGTGTTTTGGGGCAAATTTATACATACAATTTGCTTAAATATTTCAGATGATACAAGTATATACGTGTGGGGCAAAAAGCTGAAATTTGTATTCCCCGTTCTCTAGAAGTAACCATTGTGAATAGTTAAGTCTGTATTCCAGCTATTTTGTGTATTATAAATACGCTGTGAATATATGAGTGTATACATACGTATATGTTACAGAAACACATTTTTAGAGATGGAATATTGCTGTGTTGCCCATGCTAGTCTCAAACTCCTGGGCTCAAGTGACCCTCTTGCCTCAGCCTCCCAAAGTTTTGGAATTACAGGCGTGAGCCACTGCGCCTGGCCTGTATGAGTATATTTACTAATTGCTAAGTTACTCTGTTCATTACGTGTCTATTGAAGCCCCCCATGTGCCAAGCATTGTTCTGAATACCTTATATGCATGAATTCACTTAATTTTTAGAGCAGCTCTATTATCGTGGCCCTTTTACAGTGAGGAAAGGGAACCACAGAGAGGGTGGGGACGTTGTCTAACATCACACAGCCAGTGCTGTTGGAATTGAGGTTGGAACCCAGACAGCTGGCTTCAGATCTCTTAGCTGTTATCATAGATGGCACACCCAAACCTTAGGGCCGCCTCCCAAGCCTTGCGTGAGCTCTGCCTGAGCTCTGCGAGAGCTGTGTATGTGAGGCTTCTTTCCTCTTTAAGAACACAAGTCTTGGAATTGTCCCAGACCCTGGTAGGACCCCTTGAGGACCAAAAAACAGGGATTCTTCAAGCCTGCCCCAAGGCCGGATCTCTGATTTAGCTACTTGGAAGGTAGACGTGGAAGAGAGTAATTTTGCCAGAACAAAAAGTCAGGATGGCTGGGCTGACTCGGCCAGATGCGGTGGCTCATGCCTGTAATCCCAGTACTTTGGGAGGCCGAGGCAGGTGGATCACCTGAGGTCGGGAGTTCGAGAGCAGCCTGGCCAACAAGTAGAAACTCCGTCTCTATTAAAAATATAAAAATTAGCTGGGCGTGGTGGTGGGCGCCTGTAATCTCAGGTACTTGGGAGGCTGAGGCAGGAGAATTGTTTGAATCTGGGAGGCAGAGGTGGCAGTGAGCTAAGATTGCACTATTGCACTCCAGCTTGGGTGACAGAGTGAGACTCCATCTCAAAAAAAAAAAAAAAAAAAAAAAAAAGGGAAGGGGAATGGCTGGGCTGACTCATTCTAGGGAAGAGACCCTACAGCAGCCGTAGGACCTTGGCCGCTTCGGTGGAAAAGAAGGAAGGAAAAGCTTCACCCATGGCGGTGACCTGGACTGCAGAAACCACACTACACAGTCCACGTCCTGGAGCCTGGCCACCCCATTTGCTTCTCTTCTCCTTGGGTAGAGGGTGTGGGGAGCTTTCTACCCTGGAGGCTGAGCAGCGCAGCTTCTCCTGAGGGTAGGCGTTTGTCTGTCCCTGGAAATACAGACAGCATTCTCATAAGCAGCCCAAATCCTCCTGAACAGCTTTTTGCAGGGTGGGGCAGGGCAGGGCAGAGGGTCATTTTGACTCATAGGTACCTTTTCCACTTTCGCTGCTGATAACTGTGTTACAGATTAAAGTTTTGTTTTTGATACTGAAGAGGATTTAAGAGAGTGAGGTATTATGGCACATCTGAGTCTGCTAAAATAGAATCAAGGGGTAGTGTAGGAAAATCTCTTATAAATTATGGATCATATATGGTGAACGTTAGAAGTCATGTGTAACTAAGTTGAAAAATCAAAACGTGGCTTGTATTTGGGCGACCGCGGTAAGTCTGGATCCCACTGCGGCTTGTGTGAACACAAGATGCTGAGGTGTAGGGATCAACAGGCTTTTTCTGGACATCTTGCGCTTCTCCCTTGGGGTAAAGTGGGGTGGCAGTAGGAGCACACAGCTGTTGGGCCCCTAATATTTGTCAGCTGTTTTGCATGTGGGATTCCATTTAATGCAATCTTGGAGGTAAAATTATTTTATTGAAGATGAAGATAGAGGCTTAGACAAGTTAAGGAAATTGTTCAAGGTCATGTCATTTGTGTTTTTGTTGTTGTTGTTCGTGTTTTTGTGTTTTTTTTTTTTTTTTTTTTTTTTTTTTGAGACAGAGTTTTGCTCTTCTTGTCCAGGCTGGAGTGCAATGGCGTGATCTCGGCTCACCATAACCTCTGCTTCCCAGGTTCAAGTGATTCTCCTGCCTCAGCCTCCCAAGTAGCTGAGATGACAGGCATGCGCCACCACACCAGGCTGATTTCATATTTTTAGTAGGGATGGGGTTTTTCCATGTTGGTTAGGAGGGTCTTGAACTCCCAACCTTGGATGATCCGCCCAACTTGGCCTCCCAAGGTGCTGGGATGACAGGTGTGAGCCACTACGCCTGGCCAAGGCCATGTAATTTGTTAAGTGGAAAGATGAAGTACTTGATGAACTCAGAAGTTTGACTTCAAGGCCCTTGATCTTTCCATAACATGTGGTTCCTTCCCTGGTTGGTGGGGAGTGACTGAGGAACTCAAGGAAGCTGTGTTTTGTGGAAAGAGGACCTGAGGGGTGTATGGTCTTTCCAGGCTTGGAATCGCCATGCTGGGCTTCTGAATTGTATAGCTTGGCCATATAGAGAGAAGCCCCTCATTTAAGACTTATTCTTTGGGGGAGATGAACGAAGGCCACCCAGCCACCCACATGAGACAGGCAGAGGCAACTTTCTCAGAGCTGCTGTGGCAAGGGAGTCGGCACCGTCACTTGCGTGTGGCAGAGACTGACATGCCAGTGAGTGGCGGATGAGGAGTGGGGAAGCTTCAGGATGGAAAAGAATGGCTCCCAGTGGAGGCTGTTGTGGGGGCTGGAGGCGGCTGTGCAGAAGTGGGGTGTCCTATGTGATTGGTTAGGGGCGAATTTGGCTTTCTCTGAATTATCCTAACCAGAAATAGGGGCCAAAATTAGGGTGGCTGTCAGTTTTGAGTCAAATCCTGGCCACGTGGGACAGAGTCGTGGTTTAGTTTCTGGGTTGTTGAGAGAGAGCAGTCTGGCTTCCTGTCTGATGTGCTAGCCTGGTTGGCCTCCTGGCTGTTGACTGTAGATAGGGGATTGGTTTCCCGGGTGGGCAGCTACAGGTTGTGGTCTGAGTTCTGTCTTTATACATATGATCAGGCATGGTCTGTTTGTGTATTCAGTCCCTCATTTTTCTTGTCAGTAAAAATATCAAATGACAAATTGGATACATTGAGAAGTTTTTAGATGTCTGTGTCCCCTGGAGGAAGTTTTCACGTTCACATTTAATCAGAATGAATATAAACAATTGGGCCATTTATCTTGAAGCTGTAAAATAGGAAATCTTCAACAATACTACCTCGGCGCCATTGCCTGTCTGTCCATCGTTAGGGAATGTGTTTTTATCCCCCACCGGCTCATCGTCCACCAGTTTGTGGTTGATCCACTTCTCTATACGTCTTGTCTTGTGTGCATCTCATTGTTTGCTAGTGTTAGCTTTCCCCTTCATCAGTGTAGTTTATTTGTGTAGCCTCTGTTGGTTGAAAGTTATTTGTGGAATTTGTGAATGGAAGGAACCTTGGAGGTCTGCTAGGTCAGCCCAGTGATTTTCAAGATAAACGGAAATACAGGGAAATGTTCCAGCTTCTTTGGTGGCAAAACCAGGAATAGAAAGCAGTGTTCTTTGTGCCACAATGTCATTGGAAGACAACTCATTGTGGGCCTAAATTGCAGAGTAACTAACTTTCATGTATCTCTGCTTCTGACTCTTGTTATCAGACATTTTAAATTGACCTTAATGTATTAGCAGAAATATGAAAAGTCCTGACTTGTTTACATATAAGGTACTTCTTCGCCTACTCATTTGGTTGCTTTTTTCAACAGGATTGAAAAGACATTGTTATAAACTGAATGTATATGTCTCCTCCAGATTCTTGTACTGGAGCCCTAACTGCCAGTGTGATGGTATTAGGAGATAGGACCTTTGAGAGGTGATTAGGGTTAGATGAAGTCATGAGCGTGGGCCCTGGTCTGACAGGATTAGTGCTCTTAGAAGAAGAGAAACCAGGCTGGATGTGGTGGCTCACACCTGTAATCCCAGCACTTTGGGAGGCCGAGGTGGGCAGATCAGGACGTCAGGAGATTGAGACCATCCTGAAACCATTTCTACTAAAAATACAAAAATTAGTTGGGTGTGGTGGCACGTGCCTGTAATCCCAGCTACTCGGGAGGCTGAGTCAGGAGAGTTGCTTGAACCAGGGAGTCGGAGGTTGCAGTGAGCTGAGATTGTGTCACTGCACTCCAGCCTGGTGACAGAATGAGACTCTGTCTCAAAAAAAAAAAAAAAAAAAAAAGAAAGCAGAGAGCTCCCAATGCCCTGGTGTGAGGAAACAAGAAGAAAGGTGGCTATCTGCAAGCCAGGAAGAGGTCCCTGTCCCAGAACTGAGTTGGCTGACACCTTGATCTTGGACTTCCAGCCTCCGGAGCTGTGAGAAATAAACTAATGTTTAAACCACACAGTTTTTACATTTTTTTTAATGGTATTTGCCTATAGTATTTTTATGGTGTTTTTTATGGTATTTGCCTATAGTATTATGGCCATCTGATTTGACTGATACAGAGATGGTTCCAGAATACTGTAGCCTGTATCTAAGTTGGTGATGCCATGAAAATAAATGTGGTAGTTTATTCCTTTATATAAAGATAGCACTGTGAGCCCAGGGCCTTTGCTCATGTCTTAGATGAGTCTTGTCTTCTTATAATAGCTTCCTAATTTCTCTTTTCCCCCTCTAATTTATATTATATATCTGGATTAAATCATATATGGTATGATTTTATACTTTATGTCTATACAAACTTTTAGTGATTTTATTTCGTTTTTTTTTATTTTTCAGACATGCCCTTGCTCTGTTGCTCAGGCTGGAATGCAGCAACAGAATCACAGCTCATGGTAACCCTAAATTCCTGGGCTCAAGTGATCCTCCCGCCTCAGCCTCCTGAGTAGCTGGGATTACAGGTGTGCTATCCTGCCTAGCTAAATTTTAAATTTTTTGTAAGGACAGAGTCTTGCTGTGTTGTCCAGAGTGGTTTCAAACTCCTGGCCTCAAGCAGTCCTCTCACCTCAGCCTCTCAAAGCACTGGATTACAGGCATGAGCCTCCATACCCACCCCAGTGATTTTTTTGTTGTTAAGATCAAGGACGGGTTCCCTGGCTTGGCATTCAAGGCTCATGATCTGGGCGTGATATGCAAGTTGGGTTTCAGTGTTTCCGTTCCCGCCATCAGCCTTGCACTCCAGCTTGTTGCCTAAGCCCTGTTCTGAAGCCCAGCCTGAGAGCTGCATTTGAATTTATACCTTCTCATTTCTTCATTTTCTTTGCCTATGTTCTTATCTCCATCTGGGACATCGTCTTCACCTGTGTTCTTATTTCTCTCTGGGACATTGTCTTTGCCTACGTTCTTATCTCCACCTGGGACATCGTCTTCGCCTATGTTCTTATCTCCATCTGGGACATCATCTCCACACTTCTGCCTCTTTAAATCTTCTCCATCCTTCAAGACTTGAAATACTCACTTCTTTACATGATCCCTGCTCTGACATCCAAGCTAGAATTAATCTTTCTTCCTTTGAACTCTGATAGTGATTAATGTTTTTCATCCTTTAATTATGCAGCAGTCCTGTGTGTTAGATATTATTATTTCCCCAGTTTTTCATAGTTACTCTGAAAATATTTACTGTAGTCATATATTTTGAGTATGTAATATGAGCGACATTCAAAAGGTCCTGGAGAGTGAAAGGCAGTCCTACTCCCATCACTGCCCTGTGACCACTGTTGCCAGTTTTGTTTGTTTGTTTGCTTGTTTGTTTTTCCAAGATGGAGTCTTGCTCTGTCACCAGACTGGCGTGATGTCAGCTCCCTGCAACCTCCACCTCCTGGGTTCAAGCGATTCTCCTGCCTCAACCTCCTGAGTAGCTGGGACTACAGGCGCGTGCCACCGTGCCCAGATTATTTTTGTATTTTTAGTAGAGACGGGGTTTCACCGTGTTGGCCAGAATGGTGTGGATATCTTGGCCTCTTGATCCACCTGCCTCAGCCTCTCAAGGTGCTGGGATTACATGTGTGAGTGACTGCACCCTGCCTATGTATCTTCTTTTTAAAACACAGATGTTGGCATAAGATAAACAGTGTTCTCCACCAGTTCCCCACTGGTAAATATTTAGGTTATTCCCAACCGTTTGGATTAATCAATGTTGAGTTGTACATAATTCTTGCATATTTGTGTGAATATGTTCATAGGATGCATTGCTAGAAATGGAATTGTGGGATCCAGGGTTCTGCACATTTTAAATGTTGATGGGTGTTGCTCGATTCCCTTCTGTTAGGGCCATACCGTTATCTCAGTGTCAATGTGTAAGGGCGCCTATTTCTATTTACTTGCCAACAGTTTCTTCTGACATCACACACACACATAAAAATATCCCTTAGTTCCAAAAACATGGACATTTTACCTTTCTACTTATAGTGTGCGCACACTGACTGAAGCTCTGTGTTGCAGTGATATGTGCTGCTAGGATTGTGGCTCTGTTTTGAATTTGCTAGCCAGGCTATGGCTTTCCAGTCAGGTATTTTTTGTTTTGTTCATGTTGTTGCTGCCGTTGGGCCGGGCTAACCTGTGTGAATTTCCTTCTACTGCCCAGCCAGATTTCCTTTCCAGTGGACGGGCTTAGTGTCTCATCCAGCAGCCCTGTTTCCTGGTGATCTGGGCTGAGTGGCTCCATGAGAAGTTGCACCCATATTCTCCAGTAGTGCATCTTTTTACAGCAAGCAAAACATTTTCACCACGTTTCTAGCGGGACAGGCACTAGCTCTTTTCTGGGCATCAGGAGACCTGGCTTTGTTCTGGTTCAAGCAACAGCTGGTGAGTTACCAAAGACAAGTCGCATCTGGCCCCTGGTCCTTTGCTTTATAAGTAGAATCACAGTCCGAGTGGGCATCACTGCCCTGGTCTCTATGCGATGCCAAGTGTTGAGGGGATGATGGCTAAGTGTCAGGGTGCATTTCCACCACTAGGGGATTACAGACCAGCCAAAAACACAGGAGGAAAGCTAACAGCCCTGGGCAGGTACACACAAGGAGAGGAGTTTGAAAGGGTGGTTCCAAGCTCCTTGGTGTGATTGATGTGATCACAATAAACATTTTATCTCTAAGTCTTGGGCCATTGGACCAAGAGAAGAGAGAGCTGATGTTGAGTTGTAGTGAGAGGTGCGTGGTTCATGAGCCTGCTGAGCCTGGCTGGGACTCAATTCCATTGAGTCCCATTCCATTTTACCTTCTGTTTCCACCTTTTTCGTGCTCCTGCTTGTTTCTCCAGAAAAAAATGCAATAAATTCCTTTCAAAAACTTTACAAAAGCCATAGATGCTTATTGGAAATAGTTCAAATGATTTGGAAGACAGAAAGATAGTGAATGTTTTTCTCCTGTGTGTTTGGATGAATGTGTCTTTGGGGAGTCACTATTAACACTGGGTGTATTTCCTTCCAGATCTTTTCCAGTGTACCTACAAATATACATGTACACATTCTAAAAAACAAAATAGTACCTGGTAAACATTGAGTTCCCCTACTCCCACTCCGCAGTCTACCTGGACATCCTTTCATGGTGATACGATGAGACCTGATCGACTCCTTTTGTTCGCTGGAGTGGCAGGTAATAATAGCTACAGATAACTCACCTTCAATGGGCATTTACCATGTGACAGGGTCTGTGCTCCAGGCAGGCTACATGAAGTGGGTCTTAAGGCTTTTTACAACAATGCTATGGGTGAACACAGTAATTGTTAACATTGTGCAAGTGATAGAATTGCAGTAGAGAGAAGCAAAGCTGCTTGCTCAAACTCAAGGCATGATTCCTGAGAGACAGAGAGAGAACACTTTTAAAACAATTGTTGTTATAGTCAGATGATTTATGATCATTTCAAGAAAGAGTGCATTCAGCGAATACATTTCAGGGTCTGGTACAGTCTGGGAGCTGGTCCTGAAAATGCACTGGGCTAGAGGTAAGGGAGCGGTCCATTGGCCCTGGAACCCTAGTGCAAGGAGGGAGGTCCCGGGGAGAGGGGGCATGGAGCGGATGTCTCTGAACAAACCTTGCAACATCCATTTCGGCTGAGTCTGGTCCGAGGTCTGGGTCTTGCCATGTACACTTTTCAGAGATACTTGGTTTTGATTTTTATCACGGCTCACCTGAGCAGCCATGGTTTCAAACTGCCTGGAGATGTGGTCTGGCAGGCCACTGCTCTGCCCATCCTTCCCGCTCCTGCAGGAGGGGAGTCATCCTGGACCAGAGGGCTTCGCCTGTAATCAGCTATCTCATAATAAGTGGATTTGATGCTGGTTTCGCTAGGTCAGGAAATTTCCCATTTGGAAGGAAAACTGATACTTGTTTTTGGGTTTTGCTGAGGAGCCACAGGGTTTAGAGCAGGGACTGGAAGTTTGTTGAGACACACGTGAGTGCACTCAAACATCTTCCATGAGACGTGGAAATAAAGACAGTGTTCCAGAGAGGTCCCTGGCTTTGGGATATAAATATTTCTGTGACAGAATGGCACTGGATGTCTGCTGTATTTTTTTCTCTGCTATTTTGGCAAGTTTTATCTGGGTGTGTGTCTCCTGTACAGAAGGTATGACATCAGTTTTTGCCACCAAGTGTTTACAGCGGTTGGTCCCTCCTATGTGGGTCACTTTTGTGCCGTGGTTTCTTTGGGGAAATTGTAGGTCTCCTACCCAAAGCACATTGCCCATTTCAAGGTGCTCCTGGTTTCTGAACACCTGTGGCAGTGCCTTCCCTGTAGGTGAAGCCAGCGGAGAAAGTACCCCTCCCCAGGAGGAGGGGAATGGTGATTTCCTGAGTGAGGAGGCTGGGGATGAGCCCTGGAGTAGAACTGGTGACCGGCTGCTTTTCCTTCCCCTCCTCTCCCTCCTATTTTGCCACCACCCCGACTTTTTAAAAATTAAGCAATTATTTTGGTTTCCTTTATTCGCTATTCCTTGCTAATCGCATGCAGAGTGAGCCTGGGACAGTGGAAAGGAAAGTTGTATTTGGCTTCAGATGATCCTACCAGCCCCGCATTGAGGGGCTACCTCAAGGTGGCATTGTCAAGTGGCGTTGTGGAGGTTCTCCTTTCAGTCCTCAGCGTTAACCAGCAGAGGCGGGTGGTACTTATTCCTGGTTAATGTTGAGGAAGTTGAGCTCAAAGTGGCTAAGGGAACTTCCCAAAGTCACATAGGAAGTAGCAGAGTAGAATCAAACACAGATTGTCTCTGAATCAGGCAGGTCGTCCGATTCCAAAATGGACTCTTAATTTTTGGAGGTCAAAAAGCTGAACAGACACAGATATTTCTTTCTTTCTTTCTTTCTTTTTTTTTTTTTCTTTTTTGAGCTAGGGTTTTGCTATGCTGCCTAGGCCGGTCTAGGCTCAAGCTGTCCTCCTGCCTTAGCATTCTGAGTGCTGGGCTTATAGGTTTGTGTCACCACACCCAACAGAACAGACATTTCCTGAAGGAAGACATACAAATGGCCAAAAAATATGTGAAAAAAATGCTCAGTATCGCTTATAATCAGAGAAATGCAAATCAAAACCGCAGTGAGGCATCATCTCATCTGTTAGGATGGGTATTATCGAAAAGACAGAAAATAACAAGTGCTGGCGAGGATATGGAGAAAAGGGAGCTCTTACACACTGTAGGGGGGTGTAAACTAGAGCAGCTGGCTGGGCGTGGGGCGCACGCTGACATCCCAGCACAGTTGGGCAGCTGAGGTGGGCGGGTCACTTAAGGCCAGGAGTTCAAGACCAGCCTGGCCAACGTGGTGAAACCCCATCTCTACTAAAAAATACAAAAATTTGCCAGGTGCAGTGGCGGGCGCCCATAATCCCAGCTACTCGGGAGGCCAAGGCATGAGAACCACTAGAACCCGGGAGGCAGATGCTACAGTAAGCAAGCCAAGATTGCACCCCTGTACTCCAGCCTGGGCAACAGTGAGACTCTGTCTCATAGAGAAAAAAGAATAAGAGTGAGTAAGCTAGGGCACCCACTATGGCAAAGAGTATGGAGGTTTCTCAGAAAACTGCAAATGAAATTATAGTGTGATCCAGCAGTCCCACAACAGTGTAGATACCCAAAGAAAAGGAAATCATTGTCGAAGGGGCATCTGCACCTCTGTGTTTCCTGCAGCACTGTTCACCATAGCCAAGATATGGAATCAGCCTCGGTGTCCAACAGCAGATGATGGATAGAGAAAATGTGGTCTTTATACACAGTGGAGTACTATTCAGCCATAACACAGGATGAAGTCCTGTTATTCTCAGCAACGTGGATGGAACTGGAAGATATTATGAAATAAGCCAGGGACAGAAAGTTACACAGCACATGTTCTCCTTTGTGGAAGGCAAAAGAGAGTGGATCTCATGAAAGTTGAAAGTAGACAGAGGATCCTAGAGGGTGAGAAGGGTGGGGGAAGAGGGAGATAGGGAGAAATTTGTTAAAGGATACAAAATTATAGCTGGATAGGAATAAGTTCTAGTGTTCTATAACATAGGATGACTATAGTTAACAAGAATATATAGTTTCAGGCTGGGCGCAGTGGCTCATGCCTGTAATCCTAGCACTTTGGGAGGCTGAGATTGGTGGATCACCTGAGGTCAGGAGTTTGAGACCAGCCTGGCCAACGTGGTAAAACCCCATGTCTACTAAAAATACAAAAATTATCCGGGCATAGTGGTGGGTGCCTGTAACCCCAGCTCAGGGAGGCCGAGGCAGGAGAATAGCTTGAACCTAGGAAGCAGATGTTGCAGTGAGCTGAGATCACACCACTGCACTCCAGCCTGGGCAACAGAGCAAGACTTTGTCTCAAAAGAAAAAATATATATATATCTATATATATAGATATATATATATATAGTTCCAGATAATTGGAGGAAGGGTATTGAACGTTACCAACACAAAGAAATGATAAATGTTTGAGATGGTGGATATGCTAAGTACACTGATCACATACCTTACATGTATTATAACATCACTATGTGTACTCTATACATATGTACGGCACACAATTATGTGTCAATTAAAAAAGAAAAAGCTGAACTTAGATTGGAATGGCTATGAAGTAGCTAGCTTTTTCATATTTTTGATATAGACCCTAGGCATTTATTTTAAGTAAACTACCCTTGGCTTCAGAAAATGTTTAGTATTTGAATTTTAACCTTGCATTTTATAATACAGAGAAGTAAAACTGTAGGCTTGCTTTAGATACAGTCACAGGGGTTTGCTGTGATGACTTTTTTATGTAATAAGGGGGAAATATACCTCAATTAATAGGCATACATGCTCATTTTTCTCCCTCATACACATTTTTAGTTGTTGTCCAGGCATTGTGATACTTATGTAAACAGTATGCGTTACCTTAGGTAGGAATCAGAATTTTAAGGTAAGAGTACTTAGTTATATATTTTTCAAGCTTTCAAACTGGACATTTTACATGTCCATTATATAACTGTAATTAAATTTTCAAGAAAACAATACCTGTCTTTAATATGGGTGATGCTCTAGCTTTTTTTTTTTTTTTTTGGAGACAGTGTCTCACTTTCTCCCAGGCTGGAGTGTAGTGGTGCGATCATGGCTCACTGCAGTCTCAGCCTCATAGGCTGGAGAGATCCTCCCACCTCAGCCTCCCAAGTAGCTGGGACTGCAGGTGTACAACACCATGCCCAGCTAATGTTTAAAATTTTTTGCAGAGACAGGGCCTCCCTCTGTTGCTCAGGCTGGTCTGGAATTCCTGGGTTCAAGTGATTCTCCTGCTTCATCCTCCCAACGTGTTGTGATTACAGTCATGTGCCACTGCCTGGCCCCATATAAGTGGGATGATGACTTTAGCCTAGGAGTTCCACACCAGCCTGGGTAACATGGCTCAAGACCCCGTCTCTACAAAAACTAAAAAAATTAACTGGTCATGGTGGCACCTGCCTGTGGTCCCAGCTACTCCAGGAGGCTGAGGCAGGAGGATAACTTGAGCCCAGGAGTCGAAGCTGCAGTGAGCTCTGATCTTGTCATTGCATTCCAGCCTGGGTGACAGAGTGAGACCTTGTGTCTTAAAAAAGTTACTGGCTACCTGATTATTCATAGGAAAAAAACCTGAACTCTGATCTAAACCTCATACCTCGCACAAAAATTAACTCACAATGGATTATGGACTAAAATGTAAAATGCAAAATAAAGATGAAAAGGGGAGATAGAGACTAGGAGAAACTATTTGCAAACCACGTCTGATAAAGGACTCATATCTATAATATATAAAAAACTATCAAAATTCAACAGTGAAACCAAACCATCTACTTTGAAAATGAATAAAAGACCTGAAGAGATATTTCAGATAACATATAAGCACATGAAAATTTGTTCAACATCATGAGCCATCAGAAAAAGGCACACTAAAGCCACGTAACTATACACCTATCAGAATGCCTAAAATAAAAAGTAGTAACAAGGCCAATGCTGGTGAGGATGCGGGGAAACGGGATCACTCACACCTGGCTGGTGGGAATGGAAGATGGCACAGCCATTCTGGAAAACAGCTTGACAGTTTCTTAAAAAACTAAATGTACAATTGCCATAGGATGCAAAACTCACATTCATGGGCAGTTATCCCAGAGAAATGAAGACTTATGTTCACACAAAAGCCTTTATGTATCTGTTCATAGCAGCATTCTTTATGAAGGCTAGAAACGAAACAGCCCGGAGACTGCTCAGCAGGTGAATGGTTAAACAAACTGGTGCACCCAGGCTCCAGATACCACTCTGCAGTAGTTAATGACATCCGTGTTCATCAGTCTTTCAAACTAGAAACCACCATCATGCTTAATCCCCTTTTTTCCATCCTGGGTCTGAGTGGATTTCATTTTGCATTTGTTTCCAATGCATTTTCCCTCTGTCCTTTCTAGTTGCACCTCATGCCTCATTTGAACTGTTGTAAGAGCCTCCGAATTGTTTCTCTGCCTCATCATGGAATCCTTTCCACACTTCATGCCCCGCATTGCCATTGGAACAATCTTTCCAAAACATGAACAAACTAACTTAAAAGAAATATCCCAGGTAGCCTTCCAAATAAGTATAAGCTTTCTGTTAGAAGTGTGACTTCTTGTCTATAGGGAACCCCAGGACTGTAGAGAGACAGATTTGCTGTCTGCATTTTAAGATCAGGCAGAAATCCCTGGAGGGGCCCATGTGGAACAGTGGCACAAATACTGGTTCTAGAATCAGAAGCCCTCATATACTGGTTCTAACACTAGCTGGATGTTCTTGGGAAAGTTTTGGTTTCATAACCTCAGAAACTCCATTTCTTAAGAAATGGAGATGAGGAAGCATACTGAAGGGATCACACAAGGCTGCTGGGAGGAGCGGATGAGGGGCATGGTGAACATGCTGTGCAATCCGTGAAGCACGTCGTATGTGTGAGAAGTGGAGCTGTGTGGATAGCGGTTCTGGAATCATTGTATGAAAACGATGGAAAGCACATTCGTAGTTCTGCCTGATGATACCACTGGGCACCTGTGTTGTACATGCCTGCAACATGGGTGAGGCCCGAGTCAGTACAACTCCCAGTTTGGTTTTCATGCAGTTAGAAAGGCCCGAGAGGACCCTTCCCCCCTCCAGCTGTAGGAAGGAGGCGGCTGTCCCCTGCCTATATTTGGTGGGATTGTCTGTGGCTCCTTAGGGACAGGAATGCAGGGAGTGGGGGAAGAAAGCCGGCCTGACTGCTGGCTAGTCAGCCTTCCCCCAGGGAGGAGTGGAGGATTCATTTCGTGGTAACTTGCCAAGTCTTTCTTAACCCATCTTCTCTTAGAAATGACCAGCATGACAAGTAAAAGACCCGTTAGAGACAGATGGGCTGTGTGTCCCTTGCGTTTATGGCTTTGTGGCCTCAGAGCTGCCAGAACTCAATAGATTTCTGGGGAATGCTGTGTCAGCCAAGGGGCTGAAAATAGTGAGAGGAAGAAAATTCCCCCTCGCTGCTCTGGTCTGGGAGTGATTACTGAGGAGAGCGGCATGGAGAGCCCAGCCGTGGGGTCCCTCTCAAGCACGCCCTCATCGCAGTGGGAATGCAGTTCTCAACCTCCCTAGGCTTCTGTGATTTTCATCTGTCACATACTCACCTCCAGCAGGGATGTCTATGGTGATGAGATGAGGGAGCATCATAGCACATGTGGCACTTAGTAGGCTTGCGGAGAGTGGACGCTGGCGTCAGTGGAACAGGAGACTGGGCGCTGCGTGTGGACGGACTCACGTGCTGCTGGCATGGGTGGACAGAGGAGAGAGGGACGCTCTGCCGTTCTCCTTTTGGTCTGTCACCCCCGATGTTGTGAACAGAATCCGTGAGTGTATTCTGTTGCCCCAGTCAACTTGGTAGGCTGATTGCTCAATTTTCTGCTTCCACTTTTGATTTCTTAAGAATGGGAAAAGGAATATTTCAGTTACTTTTCTGGTTGATGGCATACATTCCTTGATATCACCTTAATGTTTTTTAATTTCTATGTATTTTGGATGCTGGAGCTTGCCTGACATCTGTGTTTTTATGCCTCACCCTCTCGTGTAACTGTTGGCCACACCAGGACCAGAGAGAAGTGACCAGAGCGATTGGTAGCAGGGCTAGGACTGGTATTTCCCAGCCTTTTGCCACCCAGCAGGCTCTGTTTTCTGTATTGCACTGCTCTTCCCTATTTCGACCCCTGTTAGGACAGTGGATGTGAAATGTAGCTGGGCGCTTTTGGGGGTGTGCTAGGAGTGTGGCAGATGCCTCAGACTGGCATTTTCCCCTGATTCTGAATTCTCATGGCTCAAAGTCAGTCTCTAGGCTACTGACTGGGAAGATACAGGAAGTTGTTTTGTGTGGCAAACTATGCCAGGGCATTTTTTTCACCCGGCAATTTATTTGGTTTGGACTGGAATAAATCTTTGATATTGATTTCTTTGCCAATATTATTAGGGAATGGAGCCTGACTTGTTAACTTAGCCCAATTCATAGTGCTTAGAATCTCAGTGAGTGCGTGTTGAACTGAGCAGAAGTGTGAGAGCAACTTGGACAGTGGTTTGCAAACCTAGCTGCATCTAGGGGACTGTGAAAAAAGCTCGCGTGCTTACTCCAGACCAGTTGAAATAGAATCTGCAGGAATGGAGCCTGCGCAGCTATAGTGCTGTTAAAAACCCCCAGGTGGTTCTGATATACCGTAAAGGTTGAGATCCACCGATCCACAGTGAATTGGAGTCCTGGATCATAGACATGCTTTATGTCTTCACTAGCTTAGAATGGTTCTTGTGCTTTAGAACTGTGAAAAAGTGTTATGCAAACAAATGTGGAAATAGCCTAAATGCCACATCCTGTTACTACCTGTCATGAAGTATATTTACCAGTTATTCACTCTATTCTGATCTCTACCCATTCCACCTTTTCTTCATGGAACAATAATTTGACAGTTGGTTGTGCAGAACCAGAGTAAGTGTAGTTTGATTGGCGGGAAACGATTTTGGGTGTGAAGTACCCTTTAGGCGTTTATTGAACTCTTGTTTGTACCACTGCTGCGCTGGACAGTTTATAAATATTACTTCTTTAAACAAGGCCTATGGAGTCAGGCTGCCTGGGTTTTGCTAACTAGCTGTGTCATTTGGGCAAGTTTTTAAGCTTATATTAACCTAACTTTCATCTATGAAATGGGATGACAAGGGGTCATTATCATCTCACAGGATCGTGCAAATGTGTGTGTAAAGTGCTTAGTTTGGTGCCTAACACATAGTAACTACTCAGTAAAGTTATTATTACACCATCATCATATTTAAATGTAAATATTAAGAGCTAATAAATTTGTAAAATGTAGTATACCCTTACCCCTTGAACCAAAGACTACTTTAGTTTTAAGTGGTTGGGTTAATTTATCACTTAAATATTGGCCTCTTGAATACCTTGAATTTCAATTGAGCATAGCCAGAGGATTTCATAATTGGACCGTTGCCTCTGGAAGTTGGAGCTTTGTTTGTTTAGTTGGTTTCACTTCGTACACTAAGCATGTGGCTGTGGGCACCTTTCTGGTGACTTCTGGTACTGGGGAATCAAAGCTTCATTAGCTTCTTTGGAGGAGATGATCTTATGCTGTACGAAGCACTCAGACTTCGTTAACTGTGTACCATCCAGAGAAGACCAGGTGCTTCCCATGGCACCCTGTCCTTTTCTTAGCTCTCTCATCAATCTAGCCTGTTCCTTCTATTCCTCTTTATACTAGAACTTCTCTTTGAACAAGGAATGTTGTTTTGCCACTGCTAGGTCCCCAGCAATTAGTAATGCCCAGCACATACTAGGTGCCTCCTGAATGTTAATAGGTGATAATCTAGCAGAACACAAGATAAATCCGCAGGTTGAGATTTAAGCTGTGTGGTATGAACGCTGCATTGGCAGACTTATTGAATCAATTTTGTTAATACAAGTTTAAAATGTCTTAGTATCTGACTTAGTTCAGGAATCATTTACTGAGTGTCTTCTAGGCCAGACATTGGGGACAGAAAGGTAATAATATATGATCCCTGCCTCATGCACAGGAAGTCTAGTGTGATGGACAGACACATGCCAATGCCTGCCATGGAATATGGTGAGTATTAAGATAAAGGGGCATCCTGTGTGCCCTTGGAGCATAGAGCAGGGCTTGTGTTCTGGGAACATGGGCTCCATGTGAAAACACAATTTAAATTAATTTTCTTTTTACTTTTTTTTTTTTTGAGACAGAGTCTTGCTCTGTGGTCCAGGCTGGAGTACAGTGGTGTGATCTCAGCTCACTGCAACGTGCTCCCCCCAGGTTCAAGTGATTCTCGTGCCTCAGCCTTCCGAGTAGCTGGGATAACAGGTGTGTGCCACCACGCCTGGCTAATTTTTGCATTTTTAGTAGAGATGGAGTTTCACCATGCTGGCCGGGCTGGTTTTGAACTCCTGACATCAGGTGATCCTCCCGCCTCGGCCTTCCAAAGTTCTGGGATTGTAGGCATGTATGTTTTCATCCTTTTAAATATCTGTGGGTAGCACTTAACTTTAAATGGGTACTAATTAAACTATTGAATGACTTTAGTATGGATTGAATGACTTTGCTCGGGCCTCGTTTTTAATTTTCTTCATTAGAGGAAAAAAAAAAAAATGCGGGTTGAATATCCCTCATCCAAACTGCTTGGAACCAGAAGTGTCTCAGATTTTTTTACATTTTTGGATTTTTGAATATTTGTATTATCCTTGCTGGTTGAGCATCCTGAATTCAAAAATCCAGAGTCTGAGCTGCTCCAATGAACATTTCGTTGAGCATCACATCGGCACTGAAAAAGTTGTGGATTTCAGAGTTTCTGGTTAGGGAGACTCATCCTATATGGGTGCTGGATTGTCACAGGACTTCTGGACCAGAGGTTAGGTGACTAGGCTTTGGTTTTCGCTTTGTTACTAAACAGGCTGTTTTCTTCCATAAGCTCAGCTTTAGATCCCCCGGTTGTCAAAGAAGGGGATGGGCCATCTGATGTTTAAGGCCTCTGTTAGTACTGACTTGGAGACACCTGGCTTTAGTTCATCTTCCTTAGGAGTGGACAAAGAATATGGGAATTTTGAAATTGTTAGTCAACATCTACAGGGTCGTTGCAGCCTGGTTTTGGGTAAAGGTCATTTTTAGTGAGCCCAGGGAGAAGCACTGGTTTAGCTGTCAGCTGAGAGGGGTAAGCGGTCCTATTAATTTTCCTCTGTGTTAGGGAAAGCATTGTTAAGGGTCACAGCGTTAGTGGAGCTGGCTGGAAAGAGGAGGGGAACTCACTGTTACAGGTTATACTGAATGCCTTTTCAGTCACTAAATGCTTTTTATGATATGTTTTTCAGGATTTCAGTGTTGCATGATTTCTCTGTGTTTAGCACAGGAAATTTAACATCAGCAAAAAAGAATGCTCTTTCTTTTTTTTTTTTTCTTTGAGATGGAGTGCAGTGGCATGATCTCAGCTCACTGCAACCTCAGCCTCCTGAGTTCAAGCTATTTTCCTGCCTCAGCCTCCGAAGTAGCTGGGATTACAGGTGCCCGCCAGCATGCCCGGCTAATTTTTGTATTTTTAGGACAGATGGGGCTTCGCCATATTGGCCAGGGCTGTTCTTGAACTTCTGAGCTCAGGTGATCCTCCTGCCTCGGCTTCCCAAATTGCTGGGATTACAGGCATAAGCCGCCACACCTGGCCTTGAATGTTCTTTCTATGGGAATCTACAAAAGCCAGCTTTTGAGTCTAGTGGCAGAAAACCTCTTCTTCATTGTTGAGCTGTGCTGTGAGCTTGGAGGACTTCAAGCCCAGCTGAAAAAGCTGTAGTATTTTATGTCAGTTGGCTGTCTTGGAGAACTTAGTGAGCACTGGGCTGGAGTGATACTGTCAGAGTTCATGAGCTGTTTGAAGTTCTCAAAGCCTAGATACTGGGGTTGCCCAAATACATCGGCTGGACTCACTATTTCTCTCAGGAGTCGGGGGGTTGGAAAATGCTGTGGTCTTAACTCTGCTCTTAATTTGACAGTGCTGTTGTTAATGGTAAGAATGATGTCTTGCGTTTGTATTTTGCTTTGTAATTCACAGAGAATTTAAAAATCCATTATCTGATTTTATTCCCTCAGCAGTTCTGTGAAAAAGGCAGAGCAGTTTTCATATCTTCTGTTTTCCCGTGATTCTCTTGTGGCTCACAGAAGCTAAGAGCCTTCACCAAGGTCATAGGGTGAATGAGTTGCAGAGCTGGGAGTAGAGGCTCAGGCTTCTAGTGACCCTGTTTCTTCCTGGATAGCTCGCTCTGGTGGCACCCTGCACAAGTAACTGCGCATGCTCGGTTTGGTCTTTTGTAAATTCCTGCCCCATTTTGGGGGAGGTTCTTGGGAGGCTTCTATTCATTTTGGAGCATTTAAGTATCTTGTCCTCTCTCCCTCCCAGATGCATGGGCATTTCTGCAGGCCCCCGGGCTGGCCCTTGTTCGTGGGGGTGTCTCCTGCCTCCACGTTGCTTGCATGCCCCTTCTGAAGGTGCTCTTCCCCGCTTGAAGCCCCCTCGTGCCTGCCTCCACACTGCAGGCTGTTCGGTGAATGTTACTGACTCAGCATCGTTGTTTTCTAGAAATGGGACGGGGTATGGATGCCAAGTTCATTTGTGTGTGAAGGCTGCGATGGTATCATCTTGCCTTCCCCGTGTGTGCTCCTTGAGGGTGTCGCTGTGCTGCAGTCATCTGTGTTCCCTAGGGTGCCTCCCTTGGAGTCCCGGCCATAGCAGACATGAAGTCAGTGCTCATGGTCTAAATAAGAGGAAGGCCAACAGAGCCATTAAATCTGGAAAATGACAAGTGAGGGAAAGGAATTTTTATTGAAGGTATGTGAAAAAGAAATCTTTTTAGGAAAGTTGACCTGTTTCTCAGCTGGAGCTGAATTTCAGCTCAGAAAAGCAGCCGTGTGCCCAGAGGGCTTTGGGATTTCAGTTTGGACAGATGAATTTAATTTGTTGTTGTATTACCCTTTGGGGTTTTATTAGACCTTTCTCCCAAATGGAATCGATTTTTCTATACAAGTCACACTTCCTTTTTGAGAAGTGTAACACTAATTGTATGGGATGGTCTCCCAAAAGATTACCTGCCAGGAACCAAACACACTGCCTCAGACTCACGGCCCCTGGTTTCTGCCTGTGCAGCTGCAGGGGAGAGATGCACGCTCGAGCTGAAATCAGGACGCATGTCTGCATCTTCTCTTTCTTGACTCTGTTTCGTCTCTGAGCTGGCCTGCCTTCAACGTCTAGGAGCTTGGTGGGTGCAGACACATTACGGTATGGAGGAGGGATATGGTGTTGCAACAGCCAGGAGACTCGCCGAAGTCTCTGTTCTCTTCCTGCTCACTGCTCTGACTTTGTACAAGTCACATTTGTAGGGCTGTGCACAGTGGCTTACACCTGTAATCCCAGCACTTTGGGAGGCCGACCTGGGAGGATCTCTTGAGCCCAGAGTTCGGAGCCAGTCTGGGCAACATGGTGAAACCCCATCCCTACAAAAAATAAAAATTAAAAAATTAGCCAGGTGTGGTGGCTCATGCCTGTAATCCCAGCTACTGGAGAGGCTGAGGTGTGAGAATCACTTGAGCCCGGGAAGTAGAGGCTGCAGTGAAACATCATCACGCCACTGCACTCCAGCGTGGTCAGAGCAAGACCCTGTCTCAAAAAAAAGAAACCAAAACAAACAAACAGAAACTCATTTGTAATAGTGGTAGTAGTTAACTTTTGAAAGTTTGGAGAAAAGTTCCTAAATAACCTGTGACCATGGACAACTTACTTAGCCTTTCTATGCCTCAGTTTCCTCATCTATGAAAAATGAGAGAATATGGTACTGATCTTACCGGATTTCAATGAGAACTCAGCGAGATCAAACTCAGAGCCTGGCACCTTGTGAGTGCTCACTCAATGTTATTATTTCAACATTTTAGAGGAAAAGGAATGCTAATGGGTCATGATGGCTAAACATAGTCTATCACTGGCGTTACTTATGGTATTGGAAGGAACTTGAATTCTATATAGATAGTGTGATGGAGAAAGTATTTTGGGCATTGGCAGCATTTATTCAAAGGACAAAGGACGTGTCTGTCCTGTGTGGAGAGCCGTTTCCGCTTGTTTCTTTAAATGCTATGGGAAAAGCAGTGGACCCTGTGCTGTCTGCCGGACAGCTTCAGTCTCCAGGTATTGATTTGGCCAGTTGTCGCTCGCTGTCATCATGGCAGCAGCAGTTGAAGGAACAGCTTGTCTTGATTTGCATTTTTGGGTGTTTGTGCTATTTATAGACAATTAAGACATGGAAGCCTGTTTATGGCAAGCTGGCAAATTCAGCAAAAAATGGAAAAACCTGTTAGCACAGTTTGCACGTGTGCGGGCACAGAGCAGCCAAATAAACACACATGTTTTCCTGTATTTTAAAAACCCATTGGGGAAAAAAAAAAAAAAAAGACATTAAACCATTGCCCAGATGGCTTATAGAGCTAGAGCTTTCTCGTTGAAGTACATGAGTATGGCTGTCAGACATCTGAAACCCAAAGCCATCTTAAAACATCACCATCATTTTGATGCTACCCCTACCCGCCGTGTTTTTCCATTTGTAAGGGACAAGGATCCAGGAAGGAAAGTATCAGCTTACAAAGGCTTTTGTTACAATTAATCGTTCATGTTCTTTCCTTTGGTATCTTATTCTCTGTTTACATTTTATTTTTACTTTTTTTGAGACAGAGTCTTGCTCTGTCACCCAGGCTGGAGTGCAGTGGCGCGACCTCGGCTCGCTCCAACCTCTGCCTCCCAGGTTCAAGTGATTCTTGTGCCTCAGCTTCCTGAGTAACTGGGATTACAGGTGTGTGCCACCACGTCCAGCTAATCTTTATGTTTTTAGTAGAGACAGAGTTTCGCCGTATTGGTCAGGCTGATCTTGAACTCCTGAACTCAGGTGATCCACCTGCCTCAGTCTCCCAAACAGCTGAGATTAGAGGTGTGAGCCACCGCCCCCGGCCGCTGTTTCCGTTTTGTAACGCTAGCGTCACCCCAGTGTAGGGTGGTTGGGGTATTGTTCTTCCTGCTTCCTAGTGTATTTCCTCTACAGCATTGATCACTCTTGAACATGCTTTTTGGTTGTCTGTCTCTACCTACAAAACTATATGTTCCCTGGTATATCACCAGTGCCTGGCACGTAGATAGTCAGTCAATATTTGTTGAATGAATGAATGAATGAATGAGCTGAAAGAACCTTCTTCTTCTTTCTTCTGTCACTTCACACCAAATGCTTTTGGAAAATGCTATGTGAACGGGGATCGTAAGCAGCAGAGGTTACACACATTGCTTTGGGATAGCCCATCATCCTCTGATACTTGTCTGGAAGGATGTGGAGTACTTGAGTAGAAATGATACAAGACAACTTCTTCAGGAAATCAGCCAAGTGTCACAGCTTTTCACATAGGCGTGTGATGTTTGCGTATGTGTGTATGAAGAGCTGTCGTGGCCTAGAATCACGGGCCTTTAGATCCCTTGTACAGATAGAAAAGTAAAGGCCGAGGCCCAGGAGTGCTGCAGGCCACTGAGGTAGAGTCCCTGTCTGCCCTTCTCAGTGCCCGGTCACTTCTCACTGCACTCCCCTCTTTATTGCTAAAACCACTTTCCCTGACTCTGAATGTGTAACCACGAGGGAGAAAATGTACCCCAGGCTCACAGTTTGTGGAGAAAAAGCCCAGCAGCTGAAAATCATGTTCACAAAATTTGTACCTAGAAAAAGTGGCCATTTCTATAGTGTCTTTAAATTTCCTTGTTTCTCATACATTTTATAAACAAGACAGTAGATGGAGATTTGGGAACAGCAACTTTAGAACAAGGGGGAAAAAATCAAACCTAGAGCCTTCCAGTTTCAGTTTTCTTCTCAGTTTAGGGCTGAGGCACTTTAGCTTCCTGTCTAAGGGACCACTCAAATCTGATTAGAAGCCATTGTGGGCTGGTAATTATCCGTAATTTTAGGAAGACAGATGCAGCACCAACTCTGTTCTCTAATACCAGGCTTATTAATTTTATATTTGTATGGCAGGAGAAGCAGATGGGGAGGTGAGATAAGCGTTCAGATGCTTGGTCATTGATAGCTTTTTACTTCCACGTATTACATGGGGATTTGGGACCCGGGAGGCCTGCTGAGAACTGATGACTATCTGTCCCTTAACCAGCTGGGTTCTTTTTCATCCTGAGCTCAGGAAGATTGCTCCTACTGCAGCCAGGGAAGACAGGTGGTTGGCTGGTTAGAAATCAGGGCAGGTTATTTTCTCTACCTGCAGTTCCCTGTTGCAAAGCAGAGCTATCAAAAAGTTGTCTTCTCTATTGTATTTCAAATCTGGGTGTTTAAAAAATTGTGTAAGCAAATTCAGCATTTCTTTAACGGTAGTTATGTGTGTTCTTGATGCGAATGAGAGGTGCATTCCCTTGTAAAATCCCTGGCACTTTGTAGGAGGACGTGAGCCTTAGAACTGAAGTTGGTTTTCTAGATGATCATGTAGACATGATGCTGAGCACCAGACAAAGATGTTGATTGAAGCGATTTAAAAAAACTTTCTGAGTTCAGATTTTACACCAATATTTAGAAAATCAGCAAAGGAACTTGGAGGAATGTTCTCAGGCATCCAGTTCAGCCCCCTACCCACATTGTCATAAAATCCGAGTGTGTGTACAGGGAGGTGCATTCCTTTCTGTTCTCATCACAGAGCCTTCCCTGGCTCTGCACCTGCCTGTCATGTGCGTCCGTGTGAAGAGACCACCAAACAGGCTTTGTGTGAGCAATAAAGCATTTTAATCACCTGGGTGCAGGCGGGCTGAGTGCTAAAAGAGAGTCAGTGAAGGGAGATAAGGGTGGGGCCATTTTATAGGATTTGGGTAGGTAAAGGAAAATTACAGTCAAAGGGGGGTTGTTCTCTGGTTGGCAGGAGTGGGGGTCACAAGGTGCTCAGTGTGGGAGCTTTTTGAGCCAGGATGAGCCAGGAAAAGGAATTTCACAAGATAATGTCATCACTTAAGGCAAGAACCGGCCATTTTCACTTCTTTTGTGGTGGAATGTCATCAGTTAAGGTGGGACAGGGCATTTGCACTTCTTGTGTGATTCTTCAGTTACTTCAGGCCATCTGGGCATATACGTGCAAGTCACAGGGGATGCGATGGCTTGGCTTGGGCTCAGAAGCCTGACATTGCCCTCTTCCCTACCTTCCCTAGCTTTTCCCTCCTGTGCGGTTCTCTCACAAAGTGAATGGCCTCAGCCACAGCTTCTCTGCAGCTGCATCAGACTGTGGCGACAGGAGTGGTGGCTGCTGCAGGGCCTGCTGTCCCCACGGTGCTCAGTCTTGCTTGCCGCTACAACCTGGTCACCATTTTGCCCCGAAAGTATGTAATTCTACAGAATGAGAGCCCACATGCTGGGGATGGAGGCGTCTTTATCACGGTGCTCTGCATATTTCAATCTTGGGTGGAAAGTGTGGAAAAGTATGTGATACCTGTGGTTGGATGTCAGAAGGACGTTGTGAACTTGATGTGGACTGAGGATATTAAGGTGCAACAGGTACCCCGGCTTCATTAAATGAGACTTCCCTATCTCCTTGCCAGGCACGCGCAGGTGTATGGCCACGTCTTATGTGTTATTCTTATCTAGAGTGCGCCTTGTCGTCATGCTTAAAATTACATGATGATATTCTGCCTCATAGAGTAGGTCCCAAACAGCATTCAACACAGAAATGTACTCTTGCTATTACACATAGAAAGTGCTTTCATATACCAAGTGGGAGAGCAGTCCTAAAATCTGGGCTGGAATCGCAGAAGGAAGGCATTGGAAAGCAACAGATTCCCTAGTCCAAAGCTGATTTTTGATGAACCTAGAAACAGGACCAAGAGAAGTGAATTTGCCTAAGGCCCTGACAGTGTCTCACGGTAGCATCTGAACCTAGCAGTTTCTTGACCTATTTCTTTAAATGATTAGTCATGCTTCCTCTGATTCCTATATAAACATTCATTTATATAATGTTCATTCTTCATTCATTCTTTTATATTCATTTATATAATGTTCCTCATTCATTCTTTTGTTTCAGTGAATTATTGCAGTGCTACCACGAAACAGTATTTGAGTCAAAATGTGGCAGTGTTGATCCCTTCCCAAGGATTTTAGTTGCACAGTTTTTCAAAGTTGTGCTTACAGTTTCTTGTTGGTTGCAAGGTGTCCTTTCAGAAGCCAATTGTGTGGTGTATTTACGTTGATTGTTGGAGGTAGTTGGGTTAGAACCTACTTCGAGTGGCTGGCATGGGCCTGGGGGACAGTGACAGCTGCCTGCTTCATGGGCAGAGATGAAGTAATTGCTTCCTGGGAAGTACCATCCTCCTGGCCACACTCTCCAGCCCATTTCGTTTGTGTTGGTTTCCTTGGCATCTGCACGTTTCTGGCTTCATGTGAGTCTCATTGATTTTAGCGTATGACTTCAGGCTGTGGGGAAGAATGGCCATTTTAGCACAGAGATGCACACAAAGGAACAACTGGCTAAATGTGAGTGAAGACATTTTTGGGGGGATTTCATTTCTTTTATTTTGTAACAGGCAGTCTGGGAAGCAGTCTGGACACGTGGCCTGCGCTGTCACAGTTCCTCCTTGCAGGATCGCAGATGTTTGGAGATTGTAGTGATAACTGTTATCATTGAGAATGTCATTCTCGCAGGCTCTAATAAGTCAGGATGTATTCAGTGTTAATTTGTTAAAGACAACTGTATTTCTAGCCAAATCCATGTTAGACGTTTCTCCTGGCAGTGTTGCGGGGGGGGGGGGGGGGGGTATTCCCGTGACTTAGTCTTAGGGAAGCACACGCCTTTGAATACTGCTGAAGCTGTGAGTACCCAAAGCGCACCGGAGTACTTTTGCCATATGGGGTGTTAGTCACTGATACACGTCTCAGTCAGACCTGATGGATTCTTGACCCCTTCCTTTTTTAATTTTTTAATTTTTAATTTTAATTTTTGTTTTTTAAGAGCACAACCCCTCAGGTGGCCACCATGAATCTCTGGTGTTTTCAGTTGGCTGCAGCCTATTTGCCATCTCTGGTTCAAACATATTCGAAGCCTGATGATGCTTCCCTCTGTTGTTCTTCTGCTGTGTGACCCCCGCGCCCACAGGGTTCAAGACTGTCAGAGCTGGGGGCCACCTTCACAACTACCAGGGTTTCCGGAACCTCCTTCATCTAGCCCTGGGGATGGAAGAGATGTCATCAGAGGTGAAGGCTTATTAGGTTTACATGCCATTGATAACGAATGAGGAGGTTTTCTTTTATATAAGGGGAGCTTCTTAGAACGTGCTTTACTAGGGTAAAGAAGCTTTTGAGGTTTGCTTTCTGTGGAAAGATATTTTGTGATCCTGCCCTTGCTTTCAACAAAAATATAATTTCCATACCAGTGCATGTTGTATTACTGAGCACTGGCTGACAAATGGTTCTTAACTCGTCATTCACTCAGCCACTGTTTCTTGAATGGCATATGTGTGCCAGCTGTAGTAGGAACTCGCTAGGCTCTAGGACTAACCCTTATGAAATGGGGTCCTAGGGGAAGCAAATGCATATACGTATAAATGTTTGAGGGGATATCAGAGGGGGTGCCTATAGGTGCAAAACTTCATTCATTCATTGCCCCATCTAGGAGGTTTTGTGTCTTAGCAGCATGTTCCATAGCAACACATCCCTCGATCAAAATATTCATCATATTATTTTGAAATTCTCTGCTTAGGTATGTGTTTTTCCGACTAAGTTTAAAACTGGTTAAGGACAGGCTATGGGGTATGTATTATATATATTTACACACACACATATATTTATATATATACACATTACCATTGTAAATTTACAATATATATTTATATATATATACACACATATATATTTCTCCCTCTTTGTATATACACACACACCACACACATATATGTACACACACACATATATATGAAATTCTACTGCCAAGTACAGAAAGTGAAAACTAGGCAAGGGTTCTTTTAGTGTTCATGAAAAAATAGATGTGTTAGTTGAGAGCGTCCTTCAGTTACCAGGGGAAAGACAGGATGGGTTCACAAAGGGAGACAGTGTTTTGTTTTTGTTTTTTCTTTGTTTAACTCTTGAATTCAAAATAATCCAGACTTACGGAAAAGTTGCAAAAATAGTACAGAGAATTCCCATATACTCTTCCCTCAGATTCCCCAAACATTTCACCCCATTTCTACTTTCTCTTTCTTTCTCTGTGGATATAATTTTTTTTTTTTTTCTGAAATGTTTGAGAGTGGAAGGTAGAATGCAGGGCAGGGTGAAAGGTGGAAGGAGACAGGTAGGTTGGGAGGCTTTTTTTTTTTTTTTTAAACCTTCAAAGATGGAGTTTCGCTCTTGTCCCCCAGGCTGGAGTGCAATGGCACGATCTCGGCTCACTGTAACCTCTGCCTTCTGAGTTCAAGTGATTTTCCTGCTTCAGCCTCCCGAATAGCTGGGATTACAGGCACCCACCACCATGCTTGGCTAATTTTTTGTATTTTTAGTAGAGGGGTTTCACCATGTTGGCCAGGCTGGTCTTGAACTCCTGACCTCTGATGATCCACCCACCTTGGCCTACCAAAGTACTGGGATTACAAGCATAAGCCACTGTGCCTGGTGATTGGGAGGCTTTTGCAGTAACCCAGAGAGCTATGATGAGGGCTGGACCTGGTTGGAAATGATGAGAAAGGTGAGAAGTGGTTAGGTCTGGCATAGAGTTTGAAAGGAGAGTTTAAATGGGTTAGATGACAAGAGAGAGACATGGCTCTGAAGGCATAGTAGCCCTTGCCCTGCTGGGCCGGACGAGACAGGCAGCCTAGGGCTACTACCACACCCTGCGGGCAGCTCAGGACCTGGGCCAGCGGAGGAACCAGGCAGTGGTGCTGGCCAACTTCGGGACCCTGTGCCTGCACGCGGGTGCCAGCAGCATGGCCCAGCACTACCTCCTGGAGGCCGTGCGGCTGTTATCGAGGCTGCCCTGCAGGGAGTGTGGCCGGGACTTCACCTATGTGCTCCTGTGGCTGGGCCACCTCTGCACCCGTCAGGGCCCGGAAAAGCAGGGCAAGGGCTACTATGAGTGGGCCCTTCTGGTCGCTGTGGAGATGGGCCATGTGGAGAGTGAGTGCCCCGGTTCCTCCTGTATGCCTTCCGGGGCCACTCGGGTCAGGGCACACCTGGGGTTTGTGATTCAGAAACAAGTGGTGGTTTTTCCACCATTGAAAGTGCTGAGTCATGGCCAGCAGCAGATGTTGGCAAGCGCCCTGGAGACAGGCGGTTCCCACACAGGGCCAGGCCCTCTGCCCTACTGGGGCAGCCAGCTCTTCCCAGTTTGCCCCGGGACCATGCTGCCTTGAGCACGGAAAGTCCTGCGTGCTGGGAATCCCTAGCCATAACCCTGGGATCAAGGCAGGCTCTGCTGAGCTGGGACTTGGGGCCCCTCCATGAGCCAGGCTGTGAACGCCGGTTCTTGTGCCTGTGTTATCTGCTTGGTATGTTGGCAGCCTGCGCACCTGTCATCCCACTTCACAGAGGACACGGGGCGGGTGATTGCCTAAAGCCGCAGAGCAGTTCATGCAAAAGCAGCTTGTTGTGCACTGTGTGTGTCAGGCCCCACCCACAAATGGGGCTTGTGGGGTCCTCGGGTGGCAGGGACTGAGCGTGGGAATGTGAGCTTTAGGCCAGAGAAGCCACAAAAGGGTGAGTGGCGTGATGGCGGGCCAGCACTTGGCCCCGGGTTAGGGAAGCCTCTTTAGTCTGGGACCAGAGGGTTGAGAGGATTTAGTCAAGTAATAGGTGGTGGGGGAGGGCCTGGTGGTGTAGCCTGTGTGAAGGACCAGGGATAAGCTAGTGGGGGTGAGTGGTGGTGAGTGAGTGGGGGTAAGTGAGCGGGGGTGAGTGAGTGGGGGTGAGTGAGCGGAGGTGTGATGGGGGTGAGTGAGTGGGAGTGTGAGCGGGGATGAGTGCGGTGTGAGCAGGGGTGAGCGAGTGGGGGTGAATGAGCGGGGATGAAGGGGGTGTGAGCGGGGAAGAGAGAGTGGGGGTGATTGGGGTGAGTGAGTGGGGGTGATTGAGTGGGAGTGATTGAGTGGGGGTGAGTGAACGGGAGAGTGAGCGGGGATGAGTGAAAGGGTGAGTGAGCAGAGGTGTGATGGGGGTGAGTGAGCAGGAGTGTGAGCGGGGATGAGTGGGTTGTGGTGGTGTGAGTGGGGGTGAGCAGGAGTGTGAGTGGAGATGAGTGAGTGGGGGTGAGTGATTGGAGGTGTGATGGGGGTGAGTGAGTGGGAGTGTGAGCGGGGATGACTGAGTAGGGGTGAGTGAGCGGAGGTGTGATTGGGGTGAGTGAGCGGAAGTGTGAGCGGGGATAAGTGGGGTGTGAGCGGGGGTGAGTGAGCAGGGCTTATGCAGGGAGGTGCAGAGTTAGGAGTGGGTGGATTGGGTGCTGGATGGTGAGAAGCTCTTCTGGAGAGCTAAGCAGGGCCTGGGGCCTCAGGCTGTGGCTTGGCCTTTTCCCCAAGAGCACTGGGGAGCCATGGAGTGCTATCGAACAGTCACTGCAGACTGAGCAGTGAATGGATAGTAGGTGGGCAGGGCTGTCTGAAATCTAGGCCGCAGAGGATAGATGAGGAAGTTGAGTCCAGGGAAATGGCCGAGACAAGGGATACTGTTGTGGGTCCCCTCTGCCTTGCAGCGCTTTGTCATGGCATAGTGAGACCACTCAGAGGTGCCTCCTGTGGCCTGGACCAGAGCCCCAGGGGCTGTGGCCAAATCTGCCCATTTCCCAGCACAGGCCTGGCACCCACTCCTGGCCCTAGGAGGGATGAGATTTTGGGAAGGACCGTGTGAAGGGGCCCCGGTCCCACACATCTGCCCAAGGAGGGGTGGGGGGTTCAGACCCAGGCTTCTTCCCCAGGGGCATTCCCTGACTGGAAGGAGACCCTCCAGGAATCCAGCGCCCCAACCCCCACTGCAGCCTCCCGTGGCTCCTGGCACAATAGCCTGTGGCACCTCCTCCTGTGAGGCCCTCCCCAGGGTGCTGGGGGATTCAGACTTGGAAATGCAGGCCAGGGAACGGGGATCATGCTTTCCTATCTCCCCACCCTGCGCTGAACGGTCGAGGAGACCGAGGGCGGGGCTGCTACCCCACATGCTTACTTGGGGTCATTTTTGAGTCACTTTTGGTAGTTTGTGTCTTTCTAGGAGCTTGGCTGTTGTGTCTAGATGGTCTGATTTGTTGGTCTACAGTTGTTCGTAGTGTTTTCATGGAATCCTTTTATTTCTGTCAGGTCGGCAATAATGTTTCCTCTTTCATTTCTGATTTTAGAAACTTGGGTTTTTAATTTTTTATTTATTTCTTTTTATTAGAGATGGGGTCTCATCATGTTCCCCCAGGCTGGTCTTGAATGCTGGCCTCAGCGATCCTTCCACCTCGGCCTCACAAAGCGCTGGGATGACAGGCGTGAGCCATGGGGCTCAGTCTCTGATTTTAGTCATTTGTGTCCATCTTTCTTTTCTTGGTCAGTCTGGTGAAAGATTTGTCAATTTTGTTATTATTTTCAAAAAACCCACTTTTGGTTCTGTTGATTATCTCTTTTGTTTTTCCATTCTCTGTATTTTTACTTCCCATTTCCACTCTCATGTTTATTATTTTCTTCCTTTTATTTGCTTTGGGTTTAGTTCATTATTTTTCTAGTTTCTCAAGGTGGAAGGTTAGGTTTTTGATTTGAGATTTTTCTTCTTTCTTTGAATGTAGACATTTACAGTTATAAATTTCGCTTTCAGCACTGCCTTAGCTGCATCTTGGAATTTTTGATACACTGTGCTATTTTTTTTTTTTTTTTAAGACAGGGTTTTGCTCTATTGCCCAGGGTATGGTGAAGTGGTGCAATCTTGGCTCACTGCAACTTCTACCCAGGTTCAAGCCACTCTCATGCCTCAGCCTCCCGAGTAGCTGGGATTACAGTCATGCACCACCCCACCCGGCTAATTTTTATATTTTATTTTTTTATAGAGATGGGATTTCACCATGTTTCCCAGGCTGATCTCAAACTCCTGGACTCAAGCGATCCTCCCACCTCGGCCTCCCACAGTGCTGGGATGACAGGCGTGACCCACCGCGCTGGCCCGGGCTGTGCATTTGTTTGCATTCTTCTCAAATTAGTTTTCAGTTTCCCTGATGGTCTCTTTGACTCACTGGTTGTTTAGGAGTGTGTAATTTCCACATATTTTTGAATTTCCCACATTTCCTTCACTGTTGATTTCCAGTTTTGTGCCAGTACAGCTGAAGAACACCTCTGCTTCGGTCTCAGTCCTTCTCCATTCACTGCGGCTCATTTTGTGGCCTGGCACATGGTCTGTCATGGGAAATGTCCCCTGGGTGCTCGAGAGGACTGTGTATTCAGCTGTTGTTGGGTGGCGTGTGTAACAGATGTCCATTCAACGTACCTGGTTTCCTGTGTTAATCTCCGGAATGTTTCTGGCACTAGAAAATCAGAAACTTTCCATCGTTCCCAGCGCCCTGGCTTTGGGAGAGGCCAGTGAGCCTGTGGCTTGGGAGCCTGGTTGCATGAAAGAAGCATGTGTGGGAACGCCAGGGCCTGGCTTTGAACCCCATTCCGCCAACATGATGCCGTGTGTGGCAGACATGACGCTTGGCTTTGCTCTCTCAGGGTTCCATGTGCGACAGGGTCTACTTGTGCCCCTGGCCTCATCAGCTTAGGCTGAAGGCGGCCCTGGTCCTGGCCAGAGGGGCTTTGTGAAGCAGAAATAGATGGCCTGGTGCAGGGGCCGAGCCTGGCCAGGACCTCGGCCCTGGGAGTTGTAAAGAAGGCCGGACTCTACCGTGAGCCTCTGCACCAAGGTGTGCCCATGTGACTGTGTGCTCGGCGTCTGCCCTGGCACGGGTGCATGGCCTGTCTGCGCTCAGTCTCCCCGCCTATGGGGCCCAGGCTCACAGAGGTGTGAAAGAGGCAAGCACAGCGCAGGGGCCTCCGAGCCCAGCCAGCCTGGCTTTGATGCTGGGAGACTAACGTCTTCCATTTTGTCTTCTGCCCAGGCCAGTTGCGGGCCGTTCACCAGCTGTGCTACTTCTATAGCAGCGTCATGCCCAGCGAGGCCCAGTGTGTCATCTACCATGAGCTCCAGCTCTCCCTGGCCCGCAAGGTGGCCGGCAAGGTGCTGGAGGGGCAGCTCCTGGAGACCATCAGTCAACTCTACCTGTCCCTGGGCAACAAGTGGTAAGGGCTGGCTTTGCAGTGGTGGAGGTGGGAGCGGGCAGGGCCGGTAGGGGTGCACAGGGAAGCTGGCCCAGGACCCCAGCAGCCCCTCTCCTTTTGATCATTCGGTTCCTTGGCATCAGATGTTTTGAGCTGGTGGGCCTGGGGTCGTCCCAGGGCTGCTGCTGGCCCGTGAGTCCCAGCTTGAGCGTCCCTTGTTGGGTCAAAGGTCATCTCAACCCCAGCAGAGGCAGTACGTGCACTCTGGGCTGTTCTTCCTACTATGGTGGCTTTTGTCCTCTGACCTCTGCCTGCCCGAATCTTCACTCCTGGCCTTTATCTGTCCCGTTAAATGTGACCACACCAGCCACCTGTGGCTTCGCTCCCACAGAAGACAGAGCCAGTTGTGTCACCTGCTTCCCTGGGACAGGGTTTCAAGGTCTCACGTCCCATATGTGGCCTACTCGGCTTCCCCCAAGCATCCTGACCTGGTGGGGTAACCATGGCCCTGGCCACCCCACCCACAGGGCCCAGTGACATTGCTGCAGTCACACCCCCTCGAGTGTCAGACTTACTGAGAGAGCAGGGAAGGAGCCAGATTCCATGGGGACCCGGGAGACTGCCTCCAGTCTTGGTCTCAGGTTCACAGAAGGAAAATGGGCCAGTGTGCTAGAGCCATGCTTCTCAAAGTGTAGTCCCTGGACCAGTAGAACAGCATCCATGTCACCTAGGAGCTTGTGGCAAGTGGGAGTTCTATGGCCTGCCCCAGGCCTGTGGAGCCGGAAGCTCTGTGGGCAGGGCCAGCAAGCTATAAGGACTGGCCTCCAGGTGACTGTGATGCCTGCACACCTTGAGAACCATCGGCCCAGATAGCCCCTGAACACTAACGGTTCCTGGTGCGTCTGGAGAAGACACAGGCCATGTCTGGGAGGCAGGGGAGATGGACTAGCACACTCCTCCTGCCACAGGGTAGCATGATGCTCGATTCCCTCTGAAGGATGTCCTTCATCTTTTCCATGCCGTGTGTGTTCACCCTGGCCCTCCCAGCAGCCTGGGAAGAGCAGAACACTGCACACACAAGAGGGCCGTTCCCAGTCCTCACATTCCAGATTCATCTGTCACCAGACCCACGGGAGGAGGCAGACTGGTTCCAGGAGGATGAGAGCCCTTGTTCTGATACCTGTGTCTGATTCCAGGGCCTGCAGATCCACTCTGGACTACACCAAGGGAAGTCTGGGGATTTTCATTGACCTTCAGAAGGAAGAGAAGGAGGCGCATGCCTGGCTGCAAGCAGGGAAGATCTATTACATCCTGCGGCAGAGCGAGCTGGTGGACCTGTACATCCAGGTGAGTGGCAAGGGATGCAGGAGGACCCCTGTGCTCTTCACTCTCCATCCCCCCATCCATTCATCCTTCCATCATCTATTTACCTGCTCATCCTTCCATCCATCCATCCATCATCCATCCATCCATCCATCCATCCTTCCATCCTTACATCATCCATCCATTCACCTGTTCGTCTTTCCAAGCATCCATCCATCTATCCATCCATCATCCATCCCTCCATTCATCCATCCATCTATCATCCATCCATCCTTTTATCATCCATCCATTCACCTGTCCATCCACCCATTCACCTATTCGTCATCCATTCACCTGTTCGTCCATCCATCCATCCTTCCATCTATCTTTCCATCATCCATCCAACTGTTCATCCTTCTATCCATCCATCCATCCATCCATCATTCTTCTGTTCACCTCTTCATCCATCCATTCACCTGTTCTTCCATCCTTCCATCCATCTTTCCATCCATCTTTCCATTATCCATCCAACCATCTTCCATCCATCCATGATCCGTCCATTCACCTATCCATCCATCCCTCCATCCATTCTTCCATCCTTCCATCATCCATTCACCTGTTCATTCTTCCATCCATCCATTCATCCATCATCCATCCATCCATCTATCATCCATCCATCCTTCCATCATTCATCCACTCGCCTGCTCATCCTTCCATCCATCCATCCATCCATCCTTCCTTCATTCTAGCATCCATCCATTCACCTGTTCATCCTTCCATTCACCTTTTCATCCTTCCATTCACCTGTTCATCCTTCCATTCATCCATCCATCCATCCATCCATCTATCCATCCATCCATCATTCATTCATCCATTCTTTTATCATCCCTTCATTCAGCCACCATCCATCCACCTGTTCGTCCATTCATCCATCCATCCTTCCATCATCCATCATTCATCCATCCATCCATTTATCCATTCATTGATATATCCATCCATCCATCTATCATCCATCTATCCTTCTATCATCCATCCACTCACCTCCTGTTCATCCTTCCATCCATCCATTTAACCATTCATTCATCCTTCCATCCTTCCATCATCCATCCATCTTTCCGTCATCCATCCTTCCATCATCCATCCATTCATCTGTTCATCCTTCCATCCATCCATCCATCATCCATCCATCCATCCATTTATCCATTCATCCATCCATCATCCATCCAGCCATCATCCATCCATCTGTCCATTCATCCATCCATCCTTTTATCATCCATCCTTTTATCATCCATCCATTTATCATCCATCCATTCATCATCCATCCATTCACCCGTCTATCCATCCATTCACCTGTTGATCCATCCATCCGTCCATTCATCCTTCCATCAACCATCCATTCACCTGTTCATCCTTCCATCCTTCCATCCATCGACCTGTTCATCTTTTCATCCATCCACCTGTTCATCCTTCCATCCGTCCAACTGTTCATCCTTCCATCCATCCACCTGTTCATCCTTCCATCCATCCACCATTCATCCATCCGTCATTCATCCATCCATCACACTCAACTCCTGTTCATCCTTCCATCCATCCATCATTCATCCATCTATCCATTTATCCATTCATCCATCCATCCTTCCATCATCCATCCATTCATCTGTTCATCCTTCCATCCATCCATCATCCATCCATCCATCCATCCATCCATCCATCCATCCATCATCCATCCATCCATCATCCTTCTATCTGTCCATTCATCCATCTGTCCATCTATCTGTCCATTCATCCATCCATCATTCTTCCATCCTTTTATCCATCCATTCACCCGTGTATCCATCCATTCACCTGTTCATCCATCCATCGGTCCATTCATCCTTCCATCATCCATCCATTCACCTGTGTATCCTTCCATCCATCCATCATCCATCCACATATCCATTTATCCATTCATCCATCCATCCATCATCCAACCATGCTTCCATTATCCATCCATGCTTCCATCATCCATCCATCCACCTGTTCGTCCTTCCATCCATCCATCATCCATCCACCCATTCATTCATCCATCCATCCATCATACATCCATCCACCCACTAATCTACCCATTAATCCATCCCTCCATTTATCTATCTGTCCATTGGTTTATCCATACATTCGTCTATCCACCATCTAGCCATCAATATGCACATACATCATCTACCCTCCACCCATCCATGCATTATCTACCCACCCATACATACATGCAGACATACACACATCATTCCACCCACCCACCCATCCATCCATCCATCCATCCACCCACCCGTCCGTCCATCCATCCATTCATCTGTCCGTCCGTCCGTCCGTCCATCCATCCATCCATCCATCCATCCATCCATCCATCCATCCATCCATCCATCCATCCCAGCATTAATCTATCCACACACCCATCCATCCATCCATCCATCCATGTGTCTACATCTCCTCATCCATTCATTCATCCATCCATCCACTCATTCCTAAGCCACTGCTGAGCACCTGTTGTGTGCCTTTTCCCTCCCTCCAACTGGTTCCTGCACATCCTCCCCCAGTGGCCAGCATCTTCTCCCTGAGGGCAGAGGCGCGGCCCCTCACAGTGCCCAGCACCTGCTGGTATACAGCACATGCTCAAATAATGTGACCACTCAGTTAACACACAGAAGAACTTGCTCCAAGCGACACGTGGCACATCTCCTTACAAAATGAATCTATCATAGTGGCTGTTTTCAGAGGCTTTCCCAAACACAGTGTGATCTGGAACAAATTGTGAAGCCCACGAGCCTGGTGAAGCTTTCGTGATTGAGCACCTGCTATATACCTCCATGAGATGAGGAGAGGGATCAAGAGCTCATGGCCAAGATGGGACCTGGCCCACCCACAAACACTATTGGTGTGGCAGGGATGTGGCAACACAGAAAGGAGCCAGGGGATGGGCTCCCAGCAGTCTGGGGGCCACGGAGACTGGTTTGAGTGCAGGGGAAGTGGGCTAGGGCTAGCCCTGGTGGTAGGATTCACAGGTGTCGGGCTCCTGGGCTGCAGCTGCTCAGTCACCTCCTGGCACTCAGGTGCATCAGTTCATTGTCCTCATGCCAGTGGTGGGGGCATCCCTAATGCACAGAGCCTGAAAAACGCTCAGGTGTACCTGTAGTGTGTAAGAGGAAGGAGGCTGGCAAAGGTGGGCGTGGCCACCTCGCCAGGTGTGGGTCTTGAGGGAACTTCTGTCTCCTTTCAGGTGGCACAGAATGTGGTCCTGTACACAGGCGACCCCAGCCTGAGGCTGGAGCTGTTTGAGGCAGCTGGAGACATCTTCTTCAATGGGGCCTGGGAGCGGGAGAAAGCCGTGTCCTTCTACCGGGTGAGCTGGCCTGTGGGCTGATGTGGGTGGGCCTCAGGGGAGCACCTGGAGGGCTGAGGCACAGGTGTGGCAGGGCAGAGGCCTCCCACCTGGAGGCAGGGCCACCCATGCACCTGCTCAGTTTCCAAGTGGTCTCACCGGGAATGATATTGACCATGCCCCTGCCCGGGACAAACGTTTGGGGCCTGGATGTGACAATGGCTCTACCCTTGTACCTGATGATCTCAAGCAACCATGAGCGGGAAGTCCTGTCCCCATCTTCCAGATGAGGAAACTGAGGCTCAGAGAGGCACAGGGACGTGTCAAAGGACACACAGCATGTCAGTGGGAGGCCCAGGTCTGCTTGCACCCCGAAGTGGGTCAGCTTCTCCCTTCCTCTGAGCTCACGGTGTGGCTCAGCCCTGGGCACAGATAAATGCGGTGTTTTTAGAGCAGAGAGGAGTGCTGGCTCCCCCCAGCCAGACCCCCTGGTGCCCAGGTGGGAAAGGCTGGTCTGAGGCTGCTGGGTGTAGCTGGATGGGCCTCAGGTGACTCTTCAGCCCCCAACTTAGGTGTCTGAACTGTGTGTTATCCCAGAGCACAGAGCTCTGTGGAGGTGCAGGGGTAGCTGGGGTGTGGGAAGCTCCAAGCACATGTTTGAGCTCTGAGGAGGGCGCTGGGCAAGGTGGGTGCTGCGGGAAACCTGACCCCACCTGCCTGTGTGGTAGGACCGGGTCCTGGCCCTGGCAGTGACTACGGGCAACTGCAAGGCGGAGCTGCAGCTACAGCTGTGCAAAAAGCTGGTGGCACTCCTGGCCACACTGGAGAAGCCCCAGGACGGCTTGGAGTTTGCCTACATGGCCCTAGCACTCAGCATCACTCTGGGTAAGTCCCCTGAGCCCCCACCCTGCCAGGACCCACACTTTGCCAGAGCCCAGCCTCCAGGTCTGCAGGGCAGGAGCTGAAACAGCTGCTGGATTTTCCTGGTCTCCTGTCCAGGCAGGCAGATCTGCCCAACTGGCTTCCCTGTCTGGCTGTGGGGCACGGCCCGAGGTCTCTCAGGCAGTGTAGAGCTCCCTGCCTGACTGAGCTCTGCTTCCTCTGCCTGTTCCCGCTGCTGACCACAAGGGCCGCCCAGTGTGCCCTCTGCCTTCCAGACATGCCAGGCATCTCGTTGGTCCCTGTATGTGCCAGGCTGAGTGACACATTCCCTTTATCTTGTGCCCTTCCCAACCTCATCAACCACATGGCTCTCTGGCTGATAAAATCCCAGTTCCCCTTCCAGCAGTCTGCCCCTTAAGGCCGGGCATCCCCTGGTGCTGTGCCAGGGTCATCTGTCCCCCTCCAGAGACAGGGAACCCTAGGCAGGCCGCATGCCCCAGCACCTTGTGCCCCGTGGCCCAGTACACAGTAGGTGTGCAGCTGACTCCCCAAAGTAGGGGGCTCTGATTGTGACACACGCAGGAGGAGTCGGATGTCACGTCTGTGGGTTGCCTGGAGCCGGGGTGCCCGGGAGCACCTGGACTGCATGGCTTTTGGGCTCCCCTGGTTAAAACCAGTGAGCAAAGGCAGGTGGCTATGTGTAGGCACAGAGCTGGGCCATCCAAGTCCGACTTTGCCAAAGCCTCACAGTAGACAGGGGCAGGCCTTATTAGTTCTGCTTTGCAGATGGGAAAGTGAGTCTGGGAACCTGGAAGGGACTGGCCAGAGCTGCCCAGGCGACCGCAGGTGCCTGCAGGCAAGCCAGGTGCTGCCCGGGGTCTTCATACCTGCTGCTGAGGGGCCTGTGCCCTCCCTGCCCCAGGGAGCCGCGTCCTTACACCTGCCCCTTTGGCCTGCACCCCAGGAGACCGTCTGAACGAGCACGTGGCCTACCACTGGCTGGCCGCCCTGCACCATCAGCTGGGCCAGGGCAAGCTGGCGGAGCACTTCTACCTCAAGGCCCTGTAGCTCTGCAACTCGCCACTGGAGTTCGACGAGGAGACCCTCTACTACGTGAAGGTGTACCTGGTGCTCGGTGACATCATCTTCTACGACCTGAAGGTGGGTGGGGAGGGGCAGGGCTCGGGGTGTTCCCGGCCCCCTTGGAGTGGGATCTCTACCCAGACCCAGAGGCCTGGGTTCCAGCCTTCCTTAGGAATGGCCCAGTGGCCTCCCTGGAGCTCTGCACGTGGCTGGAGGAACCGGCAATGTTGGCAGATACAACCCAGCTCCCAAGCTGGCCAGGCCCCACCCTCAAGAACTCAGTCTCAGCCAGGGAGGCTGACACATGAGTGGGCAATGGTGGCCTCTGGGTAAAGAAGGGGGATTGTAGTCAGGGGGACCCTCCTGGAGGAAGTGACACCAAAACTGAGTCTTGACAGTCAAGTGTCAAGTTGCATTTAACAAAGAAAACAGGGTCGGGAGAAGGACATTTCGGAAGATGGCATCATCCTCACATTGAATCCACGTTGCAAGATCCAACCCAAATCGTGGCGCCTCCTCTAGGAAGCCTGCCCAGGGTGCCAGCCTGCACTGAGCAACTCCTTCCTGGAGTCCCGAGATACCTTGAATCTTCACATCACCCAGGAAGGGTGGGGTGGGACCAGTGTCTAACCATCGGGTTCACAGACAGGGAAACCCTAGCTCAGGGCAGGTACAGTGGGGCAGGGCCTCAACCAGCCAGGCTGAGGCCTTGCTGGGTCGAGTCTGTCTGGAGCGGAGGTGCTGTGCTCCCTCTGCCCCCAGCCCTGCCCGGGTGGAGAGCTGGGAGTGTCAGACTCAGACCTGGGGTGTCTCCACCCCTCTGCCCAGCAGGCACCGCCCCTCCTCAGCATCACACCGGCACCGCATCAGTGCTCCTTATGGGCTGAGGGGCCAGGGCACTCCAGTCCAGGGGCCGAGATCTTGGGGTCCTTAGAACAACATGAGGAGCTGGGGCAGCCCTACGACCTCGCCCCGTATCGTATCCCCCACCGCAGGCCTGGGGCTGCCCGGGAGGCCCCCGCCCAGTGCTGGCGACACCTGGTGGTCAGAAGTGGTCCCTGTGGCCTCCCAAGTCCCAGCCAGACAGGGAGGTGCCAAGTGTCAGACTCAGGGACGCTGCTCACCACTCAGGGGCTCGCCTGGGACCCAGGGGGCGGGCCTCCCAGAAGAGGCCTTTATCTCTCTTGGTCAAGCCTGCCGCCCACTCCGCCTGCCCAGGAGGAAGGAAAGGGCCAAGTAGTACCTGAGAGGCCAAAGTCCACAGTTGGGGTTGAGGGGCAGAGGCCTCCTTCACCTCCTTCCCATGCACAGCCCTCTGGGCGTCATCGTGACTATGCTGTCAGCGCAGGCCAGCTTCCCACAGGGAGGCCCCTTGGAATTCCCCAAGGGCGGCTGTCTTTCCAAGGCTACACCCTCCTCCTTGTAGAGGAGGCTCTGGACCCAGGGCCCAGAGGAGTAGGAGAAAACGCCGGGCTGCATGGGGCCTGGAAGGCTGGCAGAGAGGCAGGGGTAAATGGGCATCTTTGCCGATTGCCTCTAAAATGGGGTCCCCTTTAGTGTACACGTGAGAGGGAGCCCTGGAATAGGGAGGATTAGGTGTGTCCTGGCTCAGCCTGCCACTCACTAGCTGTTGCACTCACTACAGGCACATGGAAATGCACACGGGCACAGGCACATGCACACACAGCACGCGCACACACAGGTGCACACACGCACACACAGACATGCACACAGGCACACACAGGGACACGCACACACAGGCACACAAACACGCACAGGCACACGCACAGGCACACGCAGAGACATATGCATTGGCTGGCTCCTTCCTGTTTAGTTGGGATGCCCCCACCCCTTCAGGAAACCTTTGCCTTCCACCCCCGGCTGAGTCTGGGGCCTCCTGGGCCCCCCACAGGCTCCTGGGCTTCCCTCTGCCATAGCCTGGGCCACCCTGTGTGGTCAGTGTTTACTCCCAGGTCTCTCAGACTGGGAGCAAGTTCGTTAGGCTCAGCCACTCACCCAGCACAGAGTCCAGTGTTCGGCTGGGCCGGGGGCATTGGATGAGCAGTGGCGGTGACTCGGGGCCTTCTCACGCCCCTGCTCCATGTGTGGGGCGGGGCAGTGAGGGAATGGACTGCTGCATCTTGGACTTTGTCCTTGACCCTGGGAGCCATCTTGAGATGGTAAAGAGGGACAGGCCAGGCATGGGTCTTAGAGAGGTTCCTTGGGTGGCCCCATGTGGAGGAGGCGCCTGGGGAGAAGCCGGGTGGAGGGTGGGAGGGTGAAGGAGGAGGTCTGGGAGGCGGCATCCCAACCCAGGGATGGTGAGTTTGGGCCAAAGATGCATTGAAAATGGGACTGGATGTCTGGGGAGTCACACTCCGTCAATATTTCAGGGAACATTGCCAGAGAGGACACCTGTGAGATGGTTTTGTACCTGGCCTGTCCCGTGGAGGGCCTGGAAATGGTCAGCATGGACAGGGGCCAGAGGGGAGCCTGGGTCACTCAACGCTGTGCCCCTGCTGTGGCTCGGAGCCACGGGTCCTGCATGGAACTCTCAGAGCAGGCAGGATCTGCCCTGACCTCAGCCCATGGGGAAAGCAGCCACTGCCTGCGGAGAGGGTGGCACTGGGGCAGGAGGCTTGGGGTGAGTGGGGCGTAGGGGCAGTCAGGAAGGCTTCCAGGGGTGTAAGGGTCGTCCCCACTTCCTGCAGCTGAGACCACAGCAGTGTAACAGGTTTCGGGGCTCATGGGGTGAGCCAGCATTGGCTGGACACGTGGAATGACCTGGAGACAGGAACGGCCTCTGGGAAGACGGGCTCCGAGTCCCCCTTTTGCTGAGCATGACCTGTCCCCTTCAGGACCCGTTTGAGTACTACCAGCTGGCACTGGCAGCCGCCGTGGACCTGGGCAACAAGAAGGCACAGCTGAAGATCTACACGCGGCCCGCCACCATCTCCCAGAACTTCCTCCTGGACCGTGAGAAGTCGCTCCTCTTCTACCAGAAGGCCAGGACCTTCGCCACAGAGCTCAACGTCCGGAGGGTCAACCTGCCTCCTCTGCCACTCTGCGGGTGGGCCCCCTGGTTGGCCCCCAGCCACTCTGGCTGAGGACAGCATCCAAGGGAGTGGGTTTTGTGCAAGAAGGATGGTCTCCTCCCTCTCCTGGTGTCTCCCGTGGCTCATTTTCTGGGAAATGGGGCATGAAAGGAGGGTTCAAATAGCAATAAATTTTTCTTTGCAATAACCTACCGAAGTCCCCAGGGCATCCTTCCCTGTGTGCTTCCTGGGCTGTGTCTAGGGGCCAGCCCCTTCCCTGGTGGCAGCCCTCTGATCTTGGGGAAGAGAAGGACCGTGAGTTCAACAGACCTGGGCCAGGTCACCATGAGCCTCGGTTTCCTCGGTGGCCAGAGGGGAGATGGTGGTGGAACTCTCTGGGCAGCTCCCTGCTTTCCCTGCTCAGAGCTTTTGCCGTAGGTCTCGTGTCGCCCTTGACTTTAACCTTCAGGCCACTGTGCCCGGATGTGGGGTCTGCTAGTGTCCCTGTTCGCCATTGAAGAAATAGAGGCACAGAGAGGTTAGGTGTCTGGCCCACCGTCACACAGCAGCAGGTAGGGGCGGAGACGCAGAGCCCAGTACACTGACCACCACACCACCCTGCCAGCCTGCAGCCAGGAAGGTGTCCCCCATTAGGACCCAAGGTCAGCTCCTGGACCTCTCTTGTGGTGTCGGGAGAGCCACAAGCCAGTGACGGTGGCCCCGGGGATCCCTCACTCAGTGTCCTCTGCTCCCAGACTTGGTTGGGCTGAGCCTGGCCAGTCCCACCTCTGGCCACTGGTCAGCCCTGTGGGAAGTGAGATGCAGGGATCTCTGCCTGTGTAGATGCTGCTGCCCAGTATTGAAAGCCTTATCTGGGCTGCCCCCAAGCCATCCCCACATACCCCTCCCCTTCCGGTCCCCGGCCCTCATCTCAGTCCCTGGAATCCCAGGTTTTCCTTGTTGGAATCTCTTGGCCTTAGGGAACACAGCTCACACGGTCTCTTTGCCAGTTTACAGCAAGAAAACCGAGGTTCAGAGACTGTGGGTGTCGCACGTGATTCTCACATACACTGCACTCTCCCAGGCCCCTCTCTTAAACACTTTAAATGAGGTGACATTCACATCGCATGCAATGAACTATTTCAACGTGAATAATGTGGTGGCATTTGTGCATTCACAGTCCTGTGCAACCACTCACGCCATCTACTTTCAAAATGTTTTCATCTCCCCAGAAGAAACCTGCCATCCTCACTAAGCTGTTACCCCTCCTTGGTATCCCCCAAGCCCCTCGTTTAATGGAAGGGGAAACTGAGGCCCGGAGAGAGACTTGCCAGTGGGCGGAGCTCTGATCATAAGGAATCAGGCAGCCATCTGCTGCTTCAGTCCTGGGTTGGTTTGCCACCCAGCAGAGGTGACAGAGCCAGGAGGTTCTGGGACCCCATGCTTGCAGCCAGAGCCCTGCCCCGAGCCTCCCCACCAGGGGGAAGCAGAGAGCTTTCCAGAACCGGCCGCGGGACTGGCGGGAAGCAGCGGGTCAGAGCTGCTGACAAACCTCACGTGGACCCCAGATCGCTGTCTCTGTGGGTCGGGCTTGGGAATTGGAGAGGAGGCCGCATGATTGGAAACGTGAAGACGGCATGGCCTGGCTGGAGGAGTGGGAAGCGCCGTCACGTTGACTGGGGACACAGACCTCCTGCCCGCTGGGCCGGGCCTGCAGCCATTCTTCTCGGGGTAGGGTCCGCAGGTCCGGCTTGCTCTCGGCCCCCGACCTTCCTCAGAGTCCGGGGGGCTTTGGAACTGTGCCTTCCCATCTCCACCCACCCTGGCTGGTGCCATGAGGGGCCTGGATCCTGGGATCCTGTTCCTCTTGGGCAGCAGAGACTGGGGGACCAGAGGAGATGATGGGTCTTCAAGCCCCACATTCCAACCCCAGCCCACCACTGACAGTCTGGGGGTTTGAGATGAGGGAGTTGATGTCTCTGAGCCCCAGTTTTGTCACCACTAAAATGAGGCCGACATACTGGGGCAGAGTGCCAGCCCCAGGGCTAACAGGCCTGTTTCCTACTATTCCCTCTTACTCCTAGGAATAGCTCCAACAACCGCACACTAGGGAACGCTCAACCCAGGCCAACTTGTCAGAGGCACGTGAACCAGAGCGACTCCATCTTGAATGGGGGCTGGTTAAAGGGAGGCTGAGACCTGCTGGGCCACATTCCCAGGAGGCTAGGCATTCTTCGTCACAGGATGAGATAGGAGGTCCCCACAAGATACAGGTCATAAAGACCTTGCTGATAAAGCAGGTTGCAGTAAAGAAGTTGGCCAAAGCCGCAAACCCAAGATGGCCACGAGAGTGACCTCTGATTGCCCTCACAGCTCATCATGTGCTAATTATAATGCGTTAACTGCTACAAGGCACTCCCACCAGCGCCACGACAGTTTACAGATGCCATGGCAACATCTGGAGGTTACCCTACATGGTCTCGGAAGGGAGGGCAGAAACTCTCAGTTCTGAGAATTGCCCACCCCTTTCCTGGAACACTCATGAATAGTCCAACCCTTGTTTAGCGTATGATCAAGAAATAACCATGAAAATGGGCAACCAGCAGCCTTTGGGGCCACTCTGCCTATGGAGCAGCCATTCTTTTTTTTCCTTTTTTTTTTTTTTGAGATGGTGTCTTGCTCTGTTGGCCAAACTAGAATGCAGTGGCATGATCTTGGCTCACTACAACCTCCACCTCGTGGGTTCAAGCGATTCTTCTGCCTCAGCCTTCCTAGTAGCTGGGATTACAGGCACCTGCCACCACACCGTTAATGTTTTGTATTTTAGTGGAGACAGGGTTTTGCCATGTTGGACCAGGCTGGTCTCGAACTTCTCACCTCAGGTGATCCACCTGCCTCGGCATGCCAAAGTTCTAGGATTACAGGAGTGAGCCGCTGCGCCCGGCCAGAGTAGCCATTCTTTTATTCGTTTTCTTTCCTAATAAAGTTGCTTTCACTTTAAGGACTCACCCCGAATTCTTTCTTCCGTGAGATCCAAGAAACCTCTCTTGCGGTCTGGATTGGGACCCCTTTCCAGTAACAAACTTTCTTAACCTCTCAGACCCGTTGTCTCTTCATCTGTAACCAAAGACAAAGCCTCCCCCAAGGTTCCAACAGTGAGGAGAGAACACATGGGAAACGAGGGGCACAGAGTTGGTGTGCAGAACCAATATCACAGACTGGGTGTCAAGCCACTGTCATATTGGAAGTAATATCATGCTCTCCCCTACAAGTTATGAGGAACAATATCACAGGGGGGTATGTACCTTCTCCGGTAGTGGGAGTAGTATTATCATGTCTTCCTTTAGATGACAGGAACAATATCACAGGGTGGGTGTACACCCGTGTGTTTTTGGAAGCAATATCATTCTCCTAGGTTTTATGATTCATGTCACAGGTGGGGTGTACACATCATCCACTCACCCCCTGGATATCAGCAATCATATCACAGAAGAGGTGTCCACCCCCTTCGATACTGTCAGCCATATCATCTTCCTCCCGCCTGGATATTAGGAACAATACCCCGGGGTTGGGGGCGGTGTACACCCACTGTGATATCGAAAGTAAACTCAGCCTCTTTCCCGCTGGATATTAGGAACTATATCACAGGTGTGTGTGCACCTTCTGGGATATTGGGAGTACTGTCAGCCGCCAACCCACTGAATATTAGGGATAATATACAGGGGACAGGGTGGTTACATCCCCTGCGATATTGAGAGCAATATTCTTCTCTTTCTCCTGTACATTAGGAACCACATCACAGGGGTATGTACACCTTCTTCGATATTGGGATTAATGTTATTGTCTCCCCCAACTGAACGTCAAAAACGATATCACAGAAGGGTGTACATCCCCTGCGATATGGCCAGTAATATCAGCGTCTCTACCTTTGGATACTAGGAACAACATCACAGAGGGTGTGTATACTCCTCAGCAATATTGGGCATAATGTTATCCTCTCTTCCCCTGGATATTAGGAACGATATCCCTGGTGGTGGGAGGTGGAGTACATTCAGAACAACATCACTGAGTGGGTGTCCACCCCCTGCGGTATTGGGTGTAATATCATCCTCTCTTCCCCAGGATATAAAGAACAATATCACAGGAGGAGTGTACAGCCACAGCCCCTGCGTTATTGGGAGTAATAGCTTCTTTTCCCACTCTCGATATAAGGAACAATATGCTAGGGTGGGTGTACATCCCCTGTGATATTGGACGTATTGTCATCGTCTCCCAACGTGAATATTGGGCGTAGTGTCCCAGGGGGGTGTACGCCTTCTTCCATATTGGGAGTAATATCATCCTCTCCCCTCAGGATTGTAGGCAAAATATCGAAGGGGTTTTACACTTTGTACGATATGGGCAGTAACATCATCCTCTCCCTACCTGGATGTAAGGAACTATATCACAGCCGGCTGTACACTTCTTGCCATATTGGGAGTCTTATCATTCTCTCCCATCATGGATATTAAGAAAAATATTACAAAGGGGGTGTACACCCCCTGAGATATTGAGAGTAATATTATGCTCTCCCCTTCGGGATATTAGGAACAATATCGCAGGAGGTGTGTACAACCCTTGCGATATTGGGAGTCATATCATCCTCTCCCCCTGAATATAAGAAACAATATCACAGGAGGATGTACCCCCCCCCCGTGATATGGGAGTCATATCGTGTTAGTCGGAACAATAGCACAGTGGGTGTGTACATCCCCTGCGATATTGCCACTAGTAACATCGCCTCCCTCCCAGGATATAAGGATGAATATCCCAAGGGGGTGTACACCCCTGCGGCGATATTGGCGGTAATATCTTCCTCCCCCCGGCTGGCTATTAGGAACAATGTCACAGAAGGGGTGTACACCCCCTGCTTTATTGGGAGTGATATCATCCTCTCCATCCCTGGATATTAGAAACAATACCACCAGGGAGTGTACACCTCCTGCAATATTCAGACTGATGTCATCCTCTCGCCATCTGGATATTAGGAAACATAGAACAGGGGTGGTGTACAACCCCTGCGAAATCGGAAGAAATATCACCCTCTCTACCTTTGGATGTTAGGGAAAATATCACGGTGGAGGTCCACGCCCACTGTGATATTGGGAGTCATATCATCCTCTCCCACCTTGGAAAGAAGGAACAAGATGTCCGACGGGATATACCCACACTACGGTAGTTTTAATACTATCCTCTACCCCCTGGCTACTAGGAATAACATCATAGAGCAGCGTACACTTTCTGTGACAAGAGGAGTAATATCATCCTATCCTGGCCGGATATCAGAAAAAAGGCTATTAATTACTAATATTAATAAATATAAATGATAAATATTAATTATAGATATTAAAATCACAATTAAGATACTAAAATTAACACTGCTTTAAAAAGTTAATCATGAGTATTAATAATTAATATTTAATAATAATAAGACAATTAATAATAAAATATCAACAATTAACGTTACTTAAATCAATACTAAGTGATATTGGCTATAAAATAATAATAATTATTAAGAAATATTATTATTGATAAATGACATTGATATTAAAAATTAATCCTTGGAGTAGATCATAACCTATTCAAACAATTATAATAATTACCGGCTGGCTATTAGGAACAATGTCACAGAAGGGGTGTACATCCCCTGCTTTATTGGGAGTGATATCATCCTGTCCGTCCCTGGATATTAGGAAAAACATCCCCAGGGAGTGTACGCCTCCTACAATACTGGGACTGATATCATCCTCTCGCCATCTGGATATTAGGAAACATATCACAGGGGTGGTGTACAACCCCTGCGAAATCGGAAGAAAGGTCACCCTCTCCGCCTTTGGATGTTAGGGAAAATACCACGGTGGAGGTCCACGCCCACGGTGATATTGGGAGTCATATCATCCTTTCCCACCCTAGATAGAAGGAAGAAGATGACCGACGGCATGTACACACACTGCGCTACTTTCTTTTTTTTTTTTTTTTTGAGACGGAGTCTCGCTCTGTCACCCAGGCTGGAGTGCGGTGGCCGGATCTCAGCTCACTGCAAGCTCCGCCTCCCAGGTTCACGCCATTCTCCTGCCTCAGCCTCCCGAGCAGCTGGGACTATAGGCGCCCGCCACCTCGCCCGGCTAGTTTTTTGTATTTCTTAGTAGAGACGGGGTTTCACCGTGTTAGCCAGGATGGTCTCGATCTCCTGACCTCGTGATCCGCCCGTCTCGGCCTCCCAAAGTGCTGGGATTACAGGCGTGAGCCACCGCGCCCGGCCACTGCGCTACTTTCAATGTCATCCTCTACCCCCTGGCTACTAGAATTAAGACTGTACACTTTCTTCGAAACTGGGAGTAATATCATACTCTTCCGGCCAGATATCAGGAACAAGATTATTAATTATTAATATTAATAAACATAAAAATATATATTAATCATAGACATTAAAAATCACAATTAAGATACTAAAATTAATACTGGTTAAAAAAGTTAATGATGAGTATTAGTATTTAATAATTAATAATCTGAACACAATTAATAATAAAATAATATCATCAATTAACGTTACTTAAATCAATACTAAGTGATATTGGCTATAACATAATAATTATTAAGAAATATTAATATTGATAAATGACATTGATATTAAAAATTAATCCTTGGAGTAGATCACAACCTATTCAAAAAATTATTAATAATTAATGGTTAACTATTAATTGAGAGTATTATTGATAATTATTAAAATGATGTTTAATAATTAATTATATGATTGTCCGCAGAGCAATACACTGAGGGTGTACAACCGTCTATGAAACAGTTCATTATTTCAAGAGAGGGAAACGATACTACTCACAATATGGTCAACAGGCTGAGAGTCCAACATGCCTCCCAATAGCCAAGGGGGGGAGAGGGGGTGGCTATTGGTCCCCACCTCGCGGGGGGTGGCTCACCCCCCTGCGAGGTGGCTCCCAATAGCCAAGGGGGGGTGGCTCACCCCCCTGCGAGGTGGCTCCCAATAGCCAAGGGGGGAGAGGGGGTGGCTATTGGTCCCCACCTCGCGGGGGGGTGGCTCACCCCCCTGCGAGGTGGCTCCCAATAGCCAAGGGGGGGAGAGGGGGTGGCTATTGGTCCCCACCTCGCGGGGGGGTGGCTCACCCCCCTGCGAGGTGGCTCCCAATAGCCAAGGGGGGGAGAGGGGGTGGCTATTGGTCCCCACCTCGCGGGGGGTGGCTCACCCCCCTGCGAGGTGGCTCCCAATAGCCAAGGGGGGGAGAGGGGGTGGCTATTGGTCCCCACCTCGCGGGGGGGTGGCTCACCCCCCTGCGAGGTGGCTCCCAATAGCCAAGGGGGGGAGAGGGGGTGGCTATTGGTCCCCACCTCGCGGGGGGGTGGCTCACCCCCCTGCGAGGTGGCTCCCAATAGCCAAGGGGGGGAGAGGGGGTGGCTATTGGTCCCCACCTCGCGGGGGGGTGGCTCACCCCCCTGCGAGGTGGCTCCCAATAGCCAAGGGGGGGGAGAGGGGGTGGCTATTGGTCCCCACCTCGCGGGGGGGTGGCTCACCCCCCTGCGAGGTGGCTCCCAATAGCCAAGGGGGGGAGAGGGGGTGGCTATTGGTCCCCACCTCGCGGGGGGGTGGCTCACCCCCTGCGAGGTGGCTCCCAATAGCCAAGGGGGGGAGAGGGGGTGGCTATTGGTCCCCACCTCGCGGGGGGGTGGCTCACCCCCCTGCGAGGTGGCTCCCAATAGCCAAGGGGGGGAGAGGGGGTGGCTATTGGTCCCCACCTCGCGGGGGGGTGGCTCACCCCCCTGCGAGGTGGCTCCCAATAGCCAAGGGGGGGAGAGGGGGTGGCTATTGGTCCCCACCTCGCGGGGGGGTGGCTCACCCCCCTGCGAGGTGGCTCCCAATAGCCAAGGGGGGGAGAGGGGGTGGCTATTGGTCCCCACCTCGCGGGGGGGTGGCTCACCCCCCTGCGAGGTGGCTCCCAATAGCCAAGGGGGGAGAGGGGGTGGCTATTGGTCCCCACCTCGCGGGGGGGTGGCTCACCCCCCTGCGAGGTGGCTCCCAATAGCAAGGGGGGGAGAGGGGGTGGCTATTGGTCCCCACCTCGCGGGGGGTGGCTCACCCCCCTGCGAGGTGGCTCCAATAGCCAAGGGGGGGAGAGGGGGTGGCTATTGGTCCCCACCTCGCGGGGGGTGGCTCACCCCCCTGCGAGGTGGCTCCCAATAGCCAAGGGGGGGAGAGGGGGTGGCTATTGGTCCCCACCTCGCGGGGGGGTGGCTCACCCCCCTGCGAGGTGGCTCCCATAGCCAAGGGGGGGAGAGGGGGTGGCTATTGGTCCCCACCTCGCGGGGGGGTGGCTCACCCCCCTGCGAGGTGGCTCCCAATAGCCAAGGGGGGGAGAGGGGGTGGCTATTGGTCCCCACCTCGCGGGGGGGTGGCTCACCCCCCTGCGAGGTGGCTCCCAATAGCCAAGGGGGGGAGAGGGGGTGGCTATTGGTCCCCACCTCGCGGGGGGGTGGCTCACCCCCCTGCGAGGTGGCTCCCAATAGCCAAGGGGGGGAGAGGGGGTGGCTATTGGTCCCCACCTCGCGGGGGGGTGGCTCACCCCCCTGCGAGGTGGCTCCCAATAGCCAAGGGGGGGAGAGGGGGTGGCTATTGGTCCCCACCTCGCGGGGGGTGGCTCACCCCCCTGCGAGGTGGCTCCCAATAGCCAAGGGGGGGAGAGGGGGTGGCTATTGGTCCCCACCTCGCGGGGGGGTGGCTCACCCCCCTGCGAGGTGGCTCCAATAGCCAAGGGGGGGAGAGGGGTGGCTATTGGTCCCCACCTCGCGGGGGGGTGGCTCACCCCCCTGCGAGGTGGCTCCCAATAGCCAAGGGGGGGAGAGGGGGTGGCTATTGGTCCCCACCTCGCGGGGGGGTGGCTCACCCCCCTGCGAGGTGGCTCCAATAGCCAAGGGGGGGAGAGGGGGTGGCTATTGGTCCCCACCTCGCGGGGGGTGGCTCACCCCCCTGCGAGGTGGCTCCCAATAGCCAAGGGGGGGAGAGGGGGTGGCTATTGGTCCCCACCTCGCGGGGGGGTGGCTCACCCCCCTGCGAGGTGGCTCCCAATAGCAAGGGGGGGAGAGGGGGTGGCTATTGGTCCCCACCTCGCGGGGGGGTGGCTCACCCCCCTGCGAGGTGGCTCCCAATAGCCAAGGGGGGGAGAGGGGGTGGCTATTGGTCCCCACCTCGCGGGGGGTGGCTCACCCCCTGCGAGGTGGCTCCCAATAGCCAAAGGGGGGAGAGGGGGTGGCTATTGGTCCCCACCTCGCGGGGGGGTGGCTCACCCCCCTGCGAGGTGGCTCCCAATAGCCAAGGGGGGGAGAGGGGGTGGCTATTGGTCCCCACCTCGCGGGGGGGTGGCTCACCCCCCTGCGAGGTGGCTCCCAATAGCCAAGGGGGGGAGAGGGGGTGGCTATTGGTCCCCACCTCGCGGGGGGGTGGCTCACCCCCCTGCGAGGTGGCTCCCAATAGCCAAGGGGGGAGAGGGGGTGGCTATTGGTCCCCACCTCGCGGGGGGGTGGCTCACCCCCCTGCGAGGTGGCTCCCAATAGCCAAGGGGGGAGAGGGGGTGGCTATTGGTCCCCACCTCGCGGGGGGGTGGCTCACCCCCCTGCGAGGTGGCTCCCAATAGCCAAGGGGGGGAGAGGGGGTGGCTATTGGTCCCCACCTCGCGGGGGGGTGGCTCACCCCCTGCGAGGTGGCTCCCAATAGCCAAGGGGGGAGAGGGGGTGGCTATTGGTCCCCACCTCGCGGGGGGTGGCTCACCCCCCTGCGAGGTGGCTCCCAATAGCCAAGGGGGGGAGAGGGGGTGGCTATTGGTCCCCACCTCGCGGGGGGGTGGCTCACCCCCCTGCGAGGTGGCTCCCAATAGCCAAGGGGGGGAGAGGGGGTGGCTATTGGTCCCCACCTCGCGGGGGGGTGGCTCACCCCCCTGCGAGGTGGCTCCCAATAGCCAAGGGGGGAGAGGGGGTGGCTATTGGTCCCCACCTCGCGGGGGGGTGGCTCACCCCCCTGCGAGGTGGCTCCCAATAGCCAAGGGGGCGAGAGGGGGTGGCTATTGGTCCCCACCTCGCGGGGGGTGGCTCACCCCCTGCGAGGTGGCTCCCAATAGCCAAGGGGGCGAGAGGGGGTGGCTATTGGTCCCCACCTCGCGGGGGGGTGGCTCACCCCCCTGCGAGGTGGCTCCCAATAGCCAAGGGGGCGAGAGGGGGTGGCTATTGGTCCCCACCTCGCGGGGGGGTGGCTCACCCCCCTGCGAGGTGGCTCCCAATAGCCAAGGGGGGAGAGGGGGTGGCTATTGGTCCCCACCTCGCGGGGGGTGGCTCACCCCCCTGCGAGGTGGCTCCCAATAGCCAAGGGGGCGAGAGGGGGTGGCTATTGGTCCCCACCTCGCGGGGGGGTGGCTCACCCCCCTGCGAGGTGGCTCCCAATAGCCAAGGGGGCGAGAGGGGGTGGCTATTGGTCCCCACCTCGCGGGGGGGTGGCTCACCCCCCTGCGAGGTGGCTCCCAATAGCCAAGGGGGCGAGAGGGGGTGGCTATTGGTCCCCACCTCGCGGGGGGGTGGCTCACCCCCCTGCGAGGTGGCTCCCAATAGCCAAGGGGGCGAGAGGGGGTGGCTATTGGTCCCCACCTCGCGGGGGGGTGGCTCACCCCCCTGCGAGGTGGCTCCCAATAGCCAAGGGGGCGAGAGGGGGTGGCTATTGGTCCCCACCTCGCGGGGGGGTGGCTCACCCCCCTGCGAGGTGGCTCCCAATAGCCAAGGGGGCGAGAGGGGGTGGCTATTGGTCCCCACCTCGCGGGGGGGTGGCTCACCCCCCTGCGAGGTGGCTCCCAATAGCCAAGGGGGCGAGAGGGGGTGGCTATTGGTCCCCACCTCGCGGGGGGGTGGCTCACCCCCCTGCGAGGTGGCTCCCAATAGCCAAGGGGGCGAGAGGGGGTGGCTATTGGTCCCCACCTCGCGGGGGGGTGGCTCACCCCCCTGCGAGGTGGCTCCCAATAGCCAAGGGGGGCGAGAGGGGGTGGCTATTGGTCCCCACCTCGCGGGGGGGTGGCTCACCCCCCTGCGAGGTGGCTCCCAATAGCCAAGGGGGCGAGAGGGGGTGGCTATTGGTCCCCACCTCGCGGGGGGGTGGCTCACCCCCCTGCGAGGTGGCTCCCAATAGCCAAGGGGGCGAGAGGGGGTGGCTATTGGTCCCCACCTCGCGGGGGGGTGGCTCACCCCCCTGCGAGGTGGCTCCCAATAGCCAAGGGGGCGAGAGGGGGTGGCTATTGGTCCCCACCTCGCGGGGGGGTGGCTCACCCCCCTGCGAGGTGGCTCCCAATAGCCAAGGGGGCGAGAGGGGGTGGCTATTGGTCCCCACCTCGCGGGGGGGTGGCTCACCCCCTGCGAGGTGGCTCCAATAGCCAAGGGGGCGAGAGGGGGTGGCTATTGGTCCCCACCTCGCGGGGGGTGGCTCACCCCCCTGCGAGGTGGCTCCCAATAGCCAAGGGGGCGAGAGGGGGTGGCTATTGGTCCCCACCTCGCGGGGGGGTGGCTCACCCCCCTGCGAGGTGGCTCCCAATAGCCAAGGGGGCGAGAGGGGGTGGCTATTGGTCCCCACCTCGCGGGGGGGTGGCTCACCCCCTGCGAGGTGGCTCCCAATAGCCAAGGGGGCGAGAGGGGGTGGCTATTGGTCCCCACCTCGCGGGGGGGTGGCTCACCCCCCTGCGAGGTGGCTCCCAATAGCCAAGGGGCGAGAGGGGGTGGCTATTGGTCCCCACCTCGCGGGGGGGTGGCTCACCCCCCTGCGAGGTGGCTCCCAATAGCCAAGGGGGCGAGAGGGGGTGGCTATTGGTCCCCACCTCGCGGGGGGGTGCTCACCCCCCTGCGAGGTGGCTCCCAATAGCCAAGGGGGCGAGAGGGGGTGGCTATTGGTCCCCACCTCGCGGGGGGGTGGCTCACCCCCCTGCGAGGTGGCTCCCAATAGCCAAGGGGGCGAGAGGGGGTGGCTATTGGTCCCCACCTCGCGGGGGGGTGGCTCACCCCCCTGCGAGGTGGCTCCCAATAGCCAAGGGGGCGAGAGGGGGTGGCTATTGGTCCCCACCTCGCGGGGGGGTGGCTCACCCCCCTGCGAGGTGGCTCCCAATAGCCAAGGGGGCGAGAGGGGGTGGCTATTGGTCCCCACCTCGCGGGGGGGTGGCTCACCCCCCTGCGAGGTGGCTCCCAATAGCCAAGGGGGCGAGAGGGGGTGGCTATTGGTCCCCACCTCGCGGGGGGGTGGCTCACCCCCCTGCGAGGTGGCTCCCAATAGCCAAGGGGGCGAGAGGGGGTGGCTATTGGTCCCCACCTCGCGGGGGGGTGGCTCACCCCTGCGAGGTGGCTCCCAATAGCCAAGGGGGCGAGAGGGGGTGGCTATTGGTCCCCACCTCGCGGGGGGGTGGCTCACCCCCCTGCGAGGTGGCTCCCAATAGCCAAGGGGGCGAGAGGGGGTGGCTATTGGTCCCCACCTCGCGGGGGGGTGGCTCACCCCCCTGCGAGGTGGCTCCCAATAGCCAAGGGGGCGAGAGGGGGTGGCTATTGGTCCCCACCTCGCGGGGGGGTGGCTCACCCCCCTGCGAGGTGGCTCCCAATAGCCAAGGGGGCGAGAGGGGGTGGCTATTGGTCCCCACCTCGCGGGGGGGTGGCTCACCCCCTGCGAGGTGGCTCCCAATAGCCAAGGGGGCGAGAGGGGGTGGCTATTGGTCCCCACCTCGCGGGGGGGTGGCTCACCCCCCTGCGAGGTGGCTCCCAATAGCCAAGGGGGCGAGAGGGGGTGGCTATTGGTCCCCACCTCGCGGGGGGGTGGCTCACCCCCCTGCGAGGTGGCTCCCAATAGCCAAGAGGGGGTCGAGAGGGGGTGGCTATTGGTCCCCACCTCGCGGGGGGTGGCTCACCCCCCTGCGAGGTGGCTCCCAATAGCCAAGGGGGCGAGGGGGGTGGCTATTGGTCCCCACCTCGCGGGGGGGTGGCTCACCCCCCTGCGAGGTGGCTCCCAATAGCCAAGGGGGCGAGAGGGGGTGGCTATTGGTCCCCACCTCGCGGGGGGGTGGCTCACCCCCCTGCGAGGTGGCTCCCAATAGCCAAGGGGGCGAGAGGGGGTGGCTATTGGTCCCCACCTCGCGGGGGGGTGGCTCACCCCCCTGCGAGGTGGCTCCCAATAGCCAAGGGGGCGAGAGGGGGTGGCTATTGGTCCCCACCTCGCGGGGGGGTGGCTCACCCCCCTGCGAGGTGGCTCCCAATAGCCAAGGGGGCGAGAGGGGGTGGCTATTGGTCCCCACCTCGCGGGGGGTGGCTCACCCCCCTGCGAGGTGGCTCCCAATAGCCAAGGGGGCGAGAGGGGGTGGCTATTGGTCCCCACCTCGCGGGGGGGTGGCTCACCCCCCTGCGAGGTGGCTCCCAATAGCCAAGGGGGCGAGAGGGGGTGGCTATTGGTCCCCACCTCGCGGGGGGGTGGCTCACCCCCTGCGAGGTGGCTCCCAATAGCCAAGGGGGCGAGAGGGGGTGGCTATTGGTCCCCACCTCGCGGGGGGTGGCTCACCCCCCTGCGAGGTGGCTCCCAATAGCCAAGGGGGCGAGAGGGGGTGGCTATTGGTCCCCACCTCGCGGGGGGGTGGCTCACCCCCCTGCGAGGTGGCTCCCAATAGCCAAGGGGGCGAGAGGGGGTGGCTATTGGTCCCCACCTCGCGGGGGGGTGGCTCACCCCCCTGCGAGGTGGCTCCCAATAGCCAAGGGGGCGAGAGGGGGTGGCTATTGGTCCCCACCTCGCGGGGGGGTGGCTCACCCCCCTGCGAGGTGGCTCCCAATAGCCAAGGGGGCGAGAGGGGGTGGCTATTGGTCCCCACCTCGCGGGGGGGTGGCTCACCCCCCTGCGAGGTGGCTCCCAATAGCCAAGGGGGCGAGAGGGGGTGGCTATTGGTCCCCACCTCGCGGGGGGGTGGCTCACCCCCTGCGAGGTGGCTCCCAATAGCCAAGGGGGCGAGAGGGGGTGGCTATTGGTCCCCACCTCGCGGGGGGGTGGCTCACCCCCTGCGAGGTGGCTCCCAATAGCCAAGGGGGCGAGAGGGGGTGGCTATTGGTCCCCACCTCGCGGGGGGTGGCTCACCCCCCTGCGAGGTGGCTCCCAATAGCCAAGGGGGCGAGAGGGGGTGGCTATTGGTCCCCACCTCGCGGGGGGGTGGCTCACCCCCTGCGAGGTGGCTCCCAATAGCCAAGGGGGCGAGAGGGGGTGGCTATTGGTCCCCACCTCGCGGGGGGGTGGCTCACCCCCCTGCGAGGTGGCTCCCAATAGCCAAGGGGCGAGAGGGGGTGGCTATTGGTCCCCACCTCGCGGGGGGGTGGCTCACCCCCCTGCGAGGTGGCTCCCAATAGCCAAGGGGGCGAGAGGGGGTGGCTATTGGTCCCCACCTCGCGGGGGGGTGGCTCACCCCCCTGCGAGGTGGCTCCCAATAGCCAAGGGGGCGAGAGGGGGTGGCTATTGGTCCCCACCTCGCGGGGGGGTGGCTCACCCCCCTGCGAGGTGGCTCCCAATAGCCAAGGGGGCGAGAGGGGGTGGCTATTGGTCCCCACCTCGCGGGGGGGTGGCTCACCCCCCTGCGAGGTGGCTCCCAATAGCCAAGGGGCGAGAGGGGTGGCTATTGGTCCCCACCTCGCGGGGGGTGGCTCACCCCCCTGCGAGGTGGCTCCCAATAGCCAAGGGGGCGAGAGGGGGTGGCTATTGGTCCCCACCTCGCGGGGGGGTGGCTCACCCCCCTGCGAGGTGGCTCCCAATAGCCAAGGGGGCGAGAGGGGGTGGCTATTGGTCCCCACCTCGCGGGGGGGTGGCTCACCCCCCTGCGAGGTGGCTCCCAATAGCCAAGGGGGCGAGAGGGGGTGGCTATTGGTCCCCACCTCGCGGGGGGGTGGCTCACCCCCCTGCGAGGTGGCTCCCAATAGCCAAGGGGGGGAGAGGGGGTGGCTATTGGTCCCCACCTCGCGGGGGGGTGGCTCACCCCCCTGCGAGGTGGCTCCCAATAGCCAAGGGGGGGAGAGGGGGTGGCTATTGGTCCCCACCTCGCGGGGGGGTGGCTCACCCCCCTGCGAGGTGGCTCCCAATAGCCAAGGGGGGGAGAGGGGGTGGCTATTGGTCCCCACCTCGCGGGGGGGTGGCTCACCCCCCTGCGAGGTGGCTCCCAATAGCCAAGGGGGGGAGAGGGGGTGGCTATTGGTCCCCACCTCGCGGGGGGGTGGCTCAGCCCCCTGCGAGGTGGCTCCCAATAGCCAAGGGGGGGAGAGGGGGTGGCTATTGGTCGCCACCTCGCGGGGGGTGGCTCACCCCCCTGACAATATCACGGTTGCGTGTGCACCACCTGTAGTTCAATGAATGACATTATCTTCTCTCCCTTTAGCCCTGAGAACGATATCACATGACGGAGGACACCCCCAGCAATATTCGGAGTAGTATCATTTTCTTTTCTTCTGGATAGTTGAAAAAATATGTCCGGCGAGTTGGACAACCCTTTTATTGAAGGTAGTATCATCCTCTTCCAACGTGGGTATTTGGAACCATATCACAGGGGGCGTTTTGGCTTCCTCGATATTCGTCGTGAAGTCATCCTCTCCTCACTGGGTATAGGAAACAATATGACAGCCGCAGTAGACACTCCCCGCTACCTGATGTGTAATATCTCTGCCTGGATATTAGAATCCACGATGGACCCACAGCGTTTTTACGATTTTTTGTGTAATGTCATGTCCTCCTCTAGACATCACGAACAGTATCAAAGACGGGTGTACACCCTCTCCAATATAGGGAGGAACATCATCCTCTCTCTGCCTGGCTATTAGTAGCAAAATCAAAGTAGTGTTTATAACCCCTGCGATATTCTGAGTAGTATCATCCTCTCCCAGGTGGAAATTATGAACAATATCACCAGTGGCGTGTACACCCCCGGCGATATTGAAAATAGTATCATCCTCTTCCCTCCCGGGTCATGGGAACATCACTGGGGGGTGTACACTTTCTGTGATATTTGGTGTAACATCATGTTCTGTGCCTTGGAATATCAAGGGCAATTTCACGGGGTGAGCGTGTACATCTTTTGCAATATTGGGAATGAAATTATCCTCTCTCCCCCTGCAAATTAGGAAAGATATCACAGAGTGTGTTTTCACCTCCTGCGATATGGGGATGAATACCATCTTCTCCCCTTCCGGATATCAGGAAGAGTATCACACGGGGATGTACAGTGTCTGCGATACTGGGAGTAATATGAACCTCTCGGCCTTGAGATGTTAAGAAGAGTATCACAGGGTGAATGTTCACCCCTGCCATATTGGGAGTAATATCAGCCTCTCCACTCCATGGATATTAAGAACAATATCCCGGGCTGGGTGTACGCCTCCTGCTCTATGGGGAGTCATATCATCCTCTCCCTTCCAGGATGTTAATAACAATATCACAGGGCGGTTGAACACAGCCTGCGCTACTGGAATTATTATCATCCTCTCCCCCTCCGGATACCAGCAACAATATCCGAGAAGAGTTGTACACTCCCTGCGATATTGGGAGTGATATCATATGCTTCTTCCGTGAATATTAGGAGCAATATCACCAGGTGGCTGTCCATTCGTTGCTATGTTGGGAGTCATGTCATACTGTATCACCCTAGATATTAGGATCGGTGTCACAGCGTGAGTGTACACATACTACGATATTAAAACTAATATCATGCTGTCCGTCCCTGAATATTAGGAACGACATCATAGGTAAGTGTACACCCCTTGCGGTATTAGGAGTAATAATATGATTAGTTATTAAACATCAATGATTGATTTTAATAATTATCAATGACAGTATTAATTAATAGGATACCATTACTATTTATGGATAATTATTTTACATACATGATTATGCACACTTAAAATTAATTATTAATATTAATGTCATTTAACAATATTATTAGTTCTTAATATTAATCATTATTTTATTACCAACATCTCTTACTATTGACTTAAGCAATATTAATTGCTGATATCATTAATTATTAATAGTGATATTATTATTAATTATTAATACTAATTGTCAACATTTTAACCAGTATTAATTTTTACTATCTTTTTTATGATTATTAATATTGATGATTATTATTAATTTTTATTATATTTATTAATATTAATAATTAATAGATTTGTTCCTGATATCCGGCGGGGAGAGGATGATATTAGTCCCAACATCGAAGAAAGTGTACACCCCTCTATGAGTTATTCCTAATACCCATCGGGTAGAGGATAACATTATTGAAACTATCACAGTGGGTGTATATCTCCTCGGTCATCTTGTTTCTTATATCCTGGGTTGGAGAGGATGATATGACTCCCAATATCGCAGGGGTTGTAGACCTCCCCCGTGATATTGTCCCTAACATCCAAAGGTGGAGATGATGATATTTCTTCCAATTTCGCGATGGATGTACACCACCCCTGTGATATGATTCCTAATATCCAGGGGGCGAGAGGATTAGTCTCAGTATTGCAGGAGATGTTCACTGCCTAGTGATATTGTTCCTAATATCCAGGGAGGGAGAGGATATCATCCCCAATAGAGCAGGGGGTGTACACTCCTGTAACATTGTTCGTAATAGCCAGCGGGGGAGAGGAAGACATTACTCCCAATATTGCAGGGGATGTACACCCCCTTGGGATATTGTTCCCTATATCCTGGGAAGGAGATGATGATACCAGTGGCAATATCGCAGGGGGTGTGCACCCTTCTGTGATATAGTTTTTCACTTTCAGTGGGGGAGAGGATAACATGAATCCCAATACCGCTGAAGGTGTACAGGCCCCTGTGATGTAGTTCCCAATGTACAGGAGAAAGAGAAGAATATTGCTCTCAATATCGCAGGGGGTGTAACCACCCTGCCCCCTGTATATTGCTCCTAATATGCAGCGGGGTGGAGGCTGAGAGTACTCCCAATATCCCAGAAGGTGCACATACACCTGTGATATAGTTCCTAATATCCAGCGGGAAAGAGGATGATTTTACTTTCGATATCACAGGGGGTATACAGGGCCACCAACCCTGGGATATCTTTCCTAATATCCAGGCAGGAAGAAGATGACATGGCTGACAATATCGAAGGGGGTGGACACCTCTTCAGTGATATGGTTCCTCTTATCCAGGGGGTGAATGGATGATATTACTCCCAATAAAGTAGGAACCGTACAGCCACCCTGGGATTTTTGTCCTTAATAACCACAGGGGAGAGGTGATATTACTACCAACGTTGCAAGGGGTGTACACCCCTCCTGTGATATTATTTCTTATGTCCAGGAAAGGAGAAGATGGTATTAGTACCAATATTGAAGGGATGGACAACCCCCATGGGATAGTTTTCTAAAGATACAGGTTGAAAGAGGATGAGATTCCATCCAATATAACAAGGGGTGTACATCCTGCCTGTGATATGAATCCTAAAACCTAGAAGAAGAGAGAATGACATTGCTTCCAAAAACACACAGGGTGTACGCCCACCCTGTGATATTGTTCCTGTCATCTAAAGGAAGACATGATAATACTACTCCCACTACCGGAGAAGGTACACACCCCCTGTGATATTATTCCTCATAACTTGTGGGGGAGAGCATGATATTACTTCCAGTATGACAGTGGCTTGATACCCAGTCTGTGATATTGCTCCTAATTTCCAGTAGGTAAAGTATGATGTTCCTGCCAAGAGAGTAGTGGGTGTACAACTGCCCTGTGATATGTCTCCGAATATTCAGGGAAACACAGGGCGACATTACCTCAAATCTCCCAAAAAGTGTACACTCATTGTGTGATATGGTTCCTAATATCCGGAGGTGCAGAGGATGGTGTTCGTTCTCCTGTCGCAGGCTGTGTATACACAACCTGTGAAATTGTTCCTAATATCCTGAATAAAAGAGACTGCTAATAATGGACACACATTGCAGGGGGGAGTAATTGGCTATTACGATCCACATCGCAGGGGGTGAGGCACTCCCCATGATATGGGGAGTAATAGCAACCCCCTCTCCCCCCTGGCTACTACGATCCACATCGCAGGGCAGTCCAGGACACCACCCCTGCCCCAACCTTGACCGAGACAGTGAGTGTCATGGGACCACCTCAGGGCGGGTGGCAGCTCAGCTTGAAGGTATCCCTGCTTCCAAAAACCAACTGCTCCTGCTAGTTTGAATCTGGCCACAGGGTCTCTGTTGGTGAGACAGGTGACCATGAGGCAGACATCGTGAAATCTAGCACGACAGAGCTCAATGCCCCCATGAGAGGCACCATAGCACTCAGACTTTGCAGACATACCAGCGAAGGCCACAGCAGGCCCTGAGGGAGGAACAAGCTGACCAAGATCCTGGGGTCCTGCCACACAGCCTTTAAACCAGGGACTGGAAACTGTTTCCCTAAAGAGCCAGGAGTCAGTATTTTCAGCTTTGCCAACTGATCTTTGCCTCAAGAATGCAACTCTGCCATGGCTACACCACAGCAGCCTTCTGCAGGTGGCCTGTGAAGAGATGGGCATGACTGCACCCACATCAAACTTTACTTATGGACATGGACACTTCTCAGTGTCATGAATTGTTATTTTTTTTATTTGTTCAGCCATTTGGAAATGTAAAATCCATTCTTGATTCACGGGCCACAAGAGCAGGCAGGTACGGGCTGCCCCTGGCCGACCTCTGGAATGAGCTTAGAGAAGGAAATGACAGGCTGGGCCAGTGCAGCCTCCTCACAGCAGATTCGCTGCAGGAGGGTCCTGCGTAGCAACCACTTCTCATCCTTCATCTTGGCTTCAAGTGCAGCTCAGGTGGAGAAAGAGGGAACAGAACAGGCCTCAGCAACAAGAAGGAAGGAGATGCAGGGTCAAGCAGCCGTGTGGATCCATCACACTCAACATTCACACCAAGCGGAGCACAGGCAGGACCAGCCCAGGGGGGGCTGAAGTGGAGGCTCTGTGGGGTGGGGGCTCTCTTGGTGGGCAAGATTCTCTACCTAAAACTCAAATAGAAGATCTACACAGCAGTAGTTACAGAAAACACACACCAAGAAAAAGGCCAAAATAAAAATAGGACACCAAGTTTGGCCAACCGGGTCTCACAAGCCAGTAGGTAAGAAAACCCAGGAGGGCCCACCAGAGGGGCTGGGGGTGGGTTCCTGCCTGCAGGGGGCCTGGGACACCCCATTCCCACAGACGAGGACCCAAGCTTTGGGGAGGAAGCTGTCAGAGTCATCAGTGAGCTGTTCAGAGCTGGAGCCATAGAGCAGGGGAGGAGCCCTGGCCACGTCCCTGTGCAGGCTCAGAAGCTGGGGTAGAGGCACAGCCCCAGGGGCCGATGCAAACAGTGGACCGCTGGCCCTCCTCCTGCCCAGAGGATACTCAGCTCCCAAGGGGCCACCAAAGTCTCAAAACCAGGGACACACCACCTGACCCTCATGCCCAGGCCTCCTGGACCAGGCAATGTCCAATACAGGCAGGCAGTCTGGGCTTGGAGCCAGGACAGGGATGGACGGTCCTGCTACGCAGGCCTCCTGTTCCCTACCAGCTGGGCTGGTTGCACTGTAGTTTTGTTCTGGCAACATATTGCTACCCACTTTGGCCACACCAGTCCTCGGCTCCCTGGCTAGGCCCAGTGCTGTCCAACCCACCTACACAGGCCCCACACACCCAGTGCCCACCAGTCTCCCATCAGCCAGGAGGACCCATGCTCACCCCCCGAAGTATCCGTGGGAACCTACATCCCACAGGGACCCACAGCTCAGGGCCAACCTCCATGGGGCCTCTTGGTTGTGGTGGTAGAGGTGGGGGGATTTGACCTCCAGCCCTCCCTTCCTGGCCACTGTGTTTTGTGGGGATCATTCAGTCCTGGGAGCTTCCTAGGGACCGCAGAAGGAAGAGAACAGGGTGGTCATGGCGGCCTCAGCCCCAGGCTCTGGGCCCAAGTGCAAGAGTCTTTCGCTTCTGGTTTGATCTGGGCGGTAACAACAGGTCAAGTCATTCATACAAGGATTGGCTTCAATATAACGCATCAAGGGACTGTGGAGGACACAGATCAGCCTCCAGGCCAGTTACACCTGGTGACTTCGCCAGTGCAGGCTGGGGAGTGGAAAAGCTGAGCCCTGACCTCCCCACCTACCCTGCCCACCAGATGCCAGTAGCGGCCAGGGATCCCTGACTTCAGGCAGAGGCAGACAGCACAGTTGCTGCCTCCTTTGATCCCATCCCAGGGCCCACAGGGCCTGGAGAAACCTGGCAGGGGCTGAATTGGGAGAATCAGGCAGGGAGATGCCAAGTGAAGAATGTGAGGGACTGGGTATGAGGGGCACTAGGGCACAGGGTCTGCTTCCCCTGGAGAGGTGGCAGTGAGACATAGAGTAGCCAAGCCTCCGCAGGCGCCACCCTGCTGCCCGGCACGTGTGGTGCCCAAACCCACCCCAACGGCTGCAGGAAGGTTCTTCATCAACAAAAGGGGAGGATGCACCCACACCTATATAGGCATTGGTGCCCACACACATCAGAGAAGAAAATTACTGCTGTGCTCAAGGTGTGGGGAAAGGGGCAATGTCCCCTTCCTCCCCATGGTGGGTCCAAAGTTACCTGCTCCTGCCAGCACCCCCACCCCCAACTCCACCGGCTGCTGACCTCCACCACAGTGCCATGTCACGTGCCAGGAACAGCTCAGCGGTACATCCCAAAGGGTGCTATCCTGGAGCGGCTGTGCTGGGCAAGTGACACCTTTCCTAGTCACAGAGGTTTTCTTTCTTTACCGCTCCTGGCCCTGGGCCTCGGTTTCCCCCACTGTGGCACAGTGTAAAAATCCCATCTTAAAGGCTAGGAACCCAGAAAGGTCACCACACCTGGTGAAATGGGCGGTGAAACTCCCTGCCTTGGACCTCTTGCTCCAGGTCTGATGTCCATTGGGACACGGCCAGGCCAGCATCCTGGGGAGGGCTGCATTCCTTGCCTGGGGAACCTTGCTCCCAGTTAGGAATCACTGGAGTTGAGGCCCCTAATGGATTGGGGGAGGCACAGGGGTAGAATGGAGGTAGCCCCATCATATGGTCCTGTGTAGACCCCAGAAAACAAGCATTGAGTTCAGACTCTTGTCTGGAGGTGGCCACATGAAAGGATTTGGGCTTTGGGGTGTGATGAGGGTCTGGGGTCAGGGAACAAAGTATTCTGGTTTGGACACGCAGGATGTTCTCTGCAGCTCACTCAGGTACAGAGTGTGTTGCTAAGTATATGCTTTTAAAAACCCTAGGAGGAGGGGAACACAAAGGGCCCTGAAGTCAAGGGCATGGTCCAGTCTTTCCACCTCCCCAGCTGAAGACAAGCTGAGGACAATTCTCTGAGTTTCATAACAAAGAAGAGAAGAAAGAAATCAAAAAGACCTGGAGGATAGGCAAGCCAATGAGGGCTGACTGGGATTACCCTGCCTAATCCTCAAAACAAGCCTTCCCTATCTGTCCTCTGGGCCAGGTGAGGAAACAGGTCACAGTAGGACATTCAGACCCTGGGCAGGCAGCTGGCAGCCTGGAGCCCAGGAGGTGCAAACACATTTTTACTGAGGCACATCCTGCACAGCCCTAAATCCATTAAAACTTGAGGCAATACAGCACATGCTTCTGTGAGCACAGGGTTGGCGCTGGGATTACAGATTAACAGCATCTCAAGGCAGAAGAATTTTTCCTAGTACAGATCCAAATGGACTTTCTTATGTCTTCATCTTTCTCCATAGACAAAATAACAGTCTGATCTCTCTTTCTTTCCCCCACACAGAGAGTGTCACCACTGTATGTCAGCCACTAGGGGACAGGCTTCGGCCTCGCCATGCCGGAGACCTTTCAGGACAGACCTGAGGAAGGTGGGCAGAGTGGGTAGGGAGAGGAGGGCCTGGCCTGAGGAAAGAGCAGGCTGGGCCTGAGGTTGTCGGGGGCCTGAGGTTGTCGGGTGCCCGCATGGGCCTCTGGGCAGCACCAGGATCTGATGGGACCAAAGGACAGGCCAGTGGGCCGTGTGGGGCCTGTGACTCTGAGTCAGCAGAGAATATGCCTGAATTACATCCTGATAGGTGCACCCTGACTCTGAAGCTGAGGACACCTAAGGCATGGAGGTGGGGTGGAGGTGGGGGCAGAGCAGGGGATGGGGAGGGAGCCTGTGCCGGTCCAGGTCAGAGGTGGTGGCTTGGCCCCAGTGGCTCCAGATGCAATGAAGAGCCAAGAGGGACTTTCCTGAGGGACTTAGATGCCGGGGTGGAGGAGCACTGCAAGATTTCAGCCTGAGTCCCCGGGAGGATGGAGTCACCAGGAGCTGAGGTGAGGAAGACTGAGCGGTGGGGGTTGTGCGGGGGTGCAGAGGCCTGAGCTCAGTTTGGCCCCTGCAGACTTGAGACGCCCACTCCATGCACAGGCAGAGACGGCAGGGGAGGGGAAGAGGCTGCAGCTCAGGTAGCCCTGGAATGTGCAGCCCGACATGCTGGGGCACTGGGTCCTGGTGCCCTCATGGCTGGGAGCTGCTTCCCTCCTGGGATGCCACAACTCCTTTCGGGCACATCTGCAGCTCCTGTGCCCACCACAGAGGGGAAGTGGGAAAGGCATCTGTGCCTATGCATGTTCTCCTTCACCTTGTCCTAGGCAGGTCCCAGGCAGCACCTCCCCTCCCAAGTGGCTCCCCTTGGCCCCTGCCCCTAGTGTTCACAGACAGACTCTCGAAGAGGGCTGGACTCAGCGGCTCACTTCTAATGAATAGAACCAGGCAAAAGAGATGGCGGTCTCTCCTGAGATTGAATTGGGGGGGCGCTGCAAGTTCTGTCCACTGGAACTCTCCCCCTGGCTCTTGATAGGTGCTAGTTCTGGCAAAGCCAGTCACCTGCCCAGGGCAGAGGGTGGCCTGAAGCTGATGCCACGGAGAGACTGGGGCCTTCAGTCCAACAGCTTGTAAGCAACAGAATCCTGCCAGCAACACAGAAGCGAGTGTGGAAGCAGCTCCTCCCCTGATGAGCCTGAGCCTTCAGAAGACACGGCAGCCCTGGGCAGACACCTGCTGCAGCCGTGGAGAGCCCCTGGCGCAGAGGGCTCAGTGAAGCCTGCACTCCTGGCCCCAGGAGTAATCATTCCTGTGGTATAACTGTGTGCTGGTGTGGCTGGGCCACAGTTTGGAGTAATCTGTCAAGGGACAATAAAGAACAAACACACACCTCAGGTCCTACTGGGTGGAAGCTGTACGGTCAGCACGGCATGTAATATCTTCCTCTTGAATTAGAAGATTCATTGCTAAGGCCAACGATTAAAAAAAAAATACCTCTAGTTGTAGCACCATTAAAATACGTGACTTGCAAAAAACAAAACAAAACAAAAAAACTATAAAAGAGCCATAGCTATTCTCTTCCATCTTAGCTACAGGAATATATTAATATATGTTAATTCCTTGACTGAGCAATGGGCCAAACTCATGAGAACAGATGTGTGAGGACCGTCAGTGACCGCCCTGACCCCAGCCCTTACATACAGACAAACTGTTCAACATAAGCCGTAACCTTGGGGGTCTTGACACTCTAAATTTTATTGTTTTTAATTAACTATTTCTATTCCCTAAACAATACCTGTTCATCGGAGAGAAAAATAGCATTACCTATACTAAGCAAAAGAAAGGAAATAAAATGCTCAGAAACATTTACATATGTATGCAGACTCTCACACACACACTCACACACACACGCACAGGCTCACACTGTGTCTAGGACTGCCTTTTCACTTATTTCTATGTCCTGAACATATTTCCACGTCAGTAGACATTTATCCTCGTAGCAGTAACAGCAATTAAATATTATTACAGCGTCTATTTTTACCATCATTTATTTAACTCATCATGTTTGAACTGTTAGGTTGTATCTATCGTTTTTTGTAATACAGGCAATTTGATGACAAATGACCCATCCCCTAATGTTCAATATAAAATATCAATTATATAAGGAGATAAGGGGTATTTGGCTAAAATAAAATTCAGCGTGCCCCACCTTCTCCACATGTACTATGCTCTAAAAAGGCATGAGTAATTAAATTAGCCCTTCTATTCTCCAGCACAGATCCTGAGCCCAGCGGTGGGTGCGGGTGCTTAGAGCACCGGTCTCCTCTCCTACCCGCCAGAAGGCAAAGGCCACTCAACTGCCACCTTAAGACACCCAGGATTCTCCTCTTCTTTTTTATTAATAGAATAAAGCTCAGGCTCAGTGCATGGGAGCAGCGCTCTCCGACTTTGCATTCATCAGAGTAACCTAGGTGGCCTGTTTAAAAATTCACATTCCCTGGCTGCGCTCGCAGAAACTGGACTTCAGTGGTTTAGTGGGGGTGTGCATAGGCCAGGTGATTCTGAGGACCACAAGGGGTTAGGAATTGCCCCGTTAATTCTGGCCAAGGGAGAGATCAGACCATCCAGCATAGTCCGCAGCATATTTCTTTTCCCTCTTTTGCAATGAATATTTGATTCTCAGCGGGATGAGCCCCAGGATGAGGCACACATCCAAGAAAAATCCATGCCTCTCCTTCTTTTCCCCAGGATTGCCCTTTGGCGAGACTCTCCTTTGCGACTGCTTCACTTTCCCTGGTTCATAGAACAAACCTCTTCTTAGTCTCTTTTGTTGTCTCTTATCTGTTCAACAAACACCCACTGCACAGGACCGTCCTCCGGTAAGCCGTCGAGTGGGGCCGTTTGGGAGCTCTTCTTCGTGGGGTGAGCCCTGAAGGAACCGGGGCCCCATAAGCCCGTGCTTTTGTGGGGGTTGCCCCCTCTCCCATCGCAGGGTAACTGGCACCAGGCTGTTAAGCTGCGGATGGGCAACCGCACATCCCATTGGGTGTGCGTATTTCAGCACGTGGAGTTGGCCAGTGAAGCCGGCCGAGGTCGGCACAGCGTACAGCAGCGGGCCTGTCCGTGGGGAGGAAGGGTCGTCCCGCCTCCCCTCCAGGCTAGTCCTGTTGCGCCTCCTCCTGCCTCACGCTGACTTTCGCGCACCCAGGCGTCTCTGAGGGTCGCGCCCCGATACCCTCCTCCACCCCAAGGCTTCTTCTCCCCAAGGGCCAGGTTGGGGGCCCAGGAGCGCCACAGCCTCCTTAGGCACGGGAAATCGCAGCTTCGTCAAAGCTAAGCCCGCCGTGCTCAGCTTTTCTCACCACCTGGAGGATCCACTCTCCTTCCGTCCTTCCCGACCTCAGGCTGCACAGAAAACTTGGGGGCGGGGATCGAGGAAGCCGCGCCCCGAGGCTCCCAGCGCAGCCCCAGGAGGAATCCTGCCGGCAACAAGAAGCTGTGCGCGCGGCCGGGCGCGAGCCTCCGCGTCCAGGTGGGGTCTCCGCGCCCCAATTCCACCCCACCCCGCCAACGGCGCTCCCCGCAAGTGCGGGGTTTCCACCCGTCCTGGCGTTCGCGCCCACTCAGGGTTTCCCTCGCCCCCCCCCCCCCGGAGATGCTCCCCGCGTTCTATCCCGCCCCGCCCTGGCGCGCCCGGTAAACGATGTGACCCCGCCCCTCTGCAGTCTCCGCTCCCCAGGACGCTGCCCCTGTCCCCACTTGTGGTGCTCGGGGCATCTCTAAAGCCCCCAACCAGAGTCCTCCAACCCACCCGCGAGGCTCGCGCACCAGCAACGCGGCCCCACCCGCAGGGACCTCGCCCACCTGTGGCTCTAACCCCGCCTCTGCGGCCTTCCCCACCGCTAGCGCGGCCCCCACCTACGACGACCCCCGCGTAGGTCCTCCTGCCCACACGTGTCCCCCCGCCAGCCCCTGCCCCTACCCCTGCCCCTAGCCGTGCCCCTGCCCCTAGCCGCTCCCCCGCCCCCGCAGCCCCTCCAGTGCGCTCGGGCCCCGCCCATTGGCGCTGGGGCCGAGCAGGGGCGCGGGCCTGGCGGCGTTCCGAGTCGGGCGCGCGCGGGCAGGGTCCCCACTGCCTGCTGCGCAGCCGGACTAGCGGCTGCCCTCGGCCTTCTCGCCATGGACGCGGACGACTCCCGGGCCCCGAAGGGCTCCTTGCGGAAGTTTCTGAAGCACCTCTCCGGGGCCCGCAAGGCCATTGGCATGCTGACCAGCGTCGGGGATGTTCAAGGTGCGCGCGCCCCTACCGGCGGCGAGGGAGGGACGGACGGAGAAGGGGAGAACAGGGCGAAGTGGATGTGGCAACCGGGCAGAAGGGGGGAAGCGATGGAAGGACCCGAGGAAAGGTGGGGAAGCGATGGGAAGAACCGGGGAGACGAGCGGGGAAGCGATGGGGAGAACTGGGGTGAAGCCCGTGACCCGGAGTGGCAGGGGTCCCTGCGGGGCGGCCTGAGCCGGCAAGGCAGCCCCAGGGTCCTTGCCGAGTGGGGCGGAGGAGGACGGGACACGGCAGTAGGAACCTCCATCCGGAAGAGAGTGAGCTTTCCACCCCCTCCAGTTTATGTTTTAAATTGAGCCTGGCAGAGGGGATCGCCTGGAGCGCCCTCGGGGGTCGTTCTCCCTCAGAGCTGTAGGAAGGGGCCGGGCTTCCCTTCCGAAGCGTGGGTACAGCGCGATCACTTCCTAAGTAGCCCCCGCCCCCTAACTCCTCCCCACGTCACCTCCCAGCATGTCGAGGAAGAAACGGCCAGGTCTCCGCGCGCCTTCTGTCGCCTCATGCCCTGCGCGACGTGGGTGGGGTCCCGGCTGGCGGCGGGGGTGCTCTGGGTTCCCGCCTGGCGACTCCGAGGCGGTCCGGCAGCCCGTCGCTTTTCCGCTGGAAGAGTTTAAAAAAGGGTTTCCTGCCCTCGCATGTGCTGTCGCTTTTTGGCTCGTGACAAAACCGAAAACTAAAATGGGTCCCAGGCCCTCCCCGCCAGCCTCCGCGGACGGGAAGGACCAGGAAGCGGGGACTCCGGGACGTCAGCGGCGCCACGGCGCGGGCTCTGGGCTTCCCCTGCCCTGCAATGTAGAGGCGGCTCTCCAGGAGGGGCCAGAGTCTGGGCCCACGACGCGGGCGCGCCGGGAGGACATTTACCATTGACGGGCCGGAGGTGGTGGAGACTGCGCGCCCCAGGCCCCGGGTGCACGTGGGGGCGCCTGTGCCTGGACGGTGGAGCGCCCCGATCCTTGCAGCCCCTGGCGGGTAGATCTGCGCTTCCCAGGCGAACGCTACCTGGGAGCCTTAGCGATCGCGAGGGCTGGAGACGCGACGCACCCCGAGCTGGGTTTTGATTTTTATTTTCCCGGTTCCTCCTGCCGCAGATGCATGGAAAGGCCCGGATGGCGGATTTCCTGCCGTTTCGGGACCGCGCACTGCACAAGGATGGAGCGGGGATGAGCCCCCCGCCCACGGGCCCGGTGACCTTCCCTTCGCCCTTGAGTGCGCGGGGCGGGCGCGGGTGCTGTAGGTTGGGGCGCTGTGGGCGCCGCCCCGCCCGCCGCGAGCGCCTACGTGATGCCAGGTCCGTCGTCTCCTTGTGCCCAGGCCCGGACATCCGTATGCCGCGCGCTCCGCGAGCCCGCAGCGCAACCTCCCCAGGCCCAGCGCCCCCCGCGGGAGACCCCGGTGGCAGCGCCAGACCCCGCCCCGCAGCCCGACCCCCAGCGCCCCTGGGAAGTGCTCTGGCGTTAGCGTTTTAGTAAAAGGACCCCCCGCCCCCCCCCCCCCCCAGCATCAGCATTCCTCCTGTAGGGTTGGATTCTCAGAGAAAAAAAAGGTGATGCAGCAGACGCTGGGATTGGAGAAATTACCAGAGTGAAGTGGAAATAGCCTGGCCAGCGTGACTTAAACCAGCCCCGAGATGTGCGAGTACGAATGGAACCGCCTGGGGTCGGGATAGGACCCAGAGTGGCTTCTCAGTAAAAGGCCTTCAGAAGCAGAGGGAACATCTTGAGTGACTTTACCGGGGCCGCGAAAGACGAGAAACCTTTGGCACGGGAAGAGGAAACGATCTCTGGAAGTCACCAGGGCGGGTGGAAGGTCAGGGGTTCAAGGTTATTTTGGAATTTAGGTGCTGTGCTTCCTGCACGGTGGCTCATGCTTGTCATTCCAGTGCATTTGGAGGCCGAGGCAGGAGGATCGCTTGAGCCCAGGAGTTCCAGAGCAGCCTGGACAACATAGTGAGACTCTGTCTACAAAAAATAAAAAAAAAAGAAAGAAAGAAAAACACATTAAGATGCTGTATGTATTGGAAAATATTTATGGGTCATTCTTTTGAGCTCCATGTCCAAAAGCTTGCTAAAATGCTTGGGAGTTCGCGTACAGGCACGTGAGATTAGGATACAGTGGCAGAATCGCGGTGTTCTCTGTTACCCTGGTTTTGCCACCTGGGAGGAGTTACACATATTGAAGGTTTGTAAGTCAACGCCTCTTCTCTTCTGGGGAAAAAGGTATTTTGGAAACCAATATTATGTGGGAACGTGGCTTGGTTGGTACAGCCTCGGCTTAATGGGAGACAGCTGCCCTCAGCTCTGCAGGTGGCATCAAATACAGTGGCCTCGAGCCCACATGGGTCACACCTGGGCTGTCCCTGGGGAAGCCCGCTACGGCAGGTCGCCTGGGCATTCTTTCCTTGGCAGAGCCGAAGTCACAATTTTTTGTAAACTCTAAAGAGCTTTACCCTTCCAAGATATGATCTTGAACCTGTTGGAGCATTTGGACGCATTTCTTTTAAGGAAGTTCACCTCCAGATGTGCTCAGAGGGCCTGGTCTTAGCTGCCACAGATTTACAAATTCTTACAGTAAGTAGGTTATTCCTCGAGAATTTATCTGTTGTGCCCCCATTCTTTTTGCCATTTTATTCTGATTCTATATTAGTACTTGATTTTCCCTGACGTAGAAGACTATTGCCTGTAGCTAGAGATCAGAGAACACATTCCCATTCAAGTATTAACTTCAGGGGAATTATCTGTCAGATGTGAAATTATGGTAAAATTCCATATATTAAAATGACCGTAGCTACCATTTGTTGAAAATATTTTGTATACTAGGAGCTTTACAATTCTTATCTCCAAGCCTAGATACATGATCCCAAGAGAGGCATGCCCTCATTTTGGAAGTGGGGAGAAAGACTCACAAAGAAAAATAACTTAGGTAAGGGCATGAGGTGCGTGCGTGATTGTGGTAGGAGCAAAACAGATCCTAATTCCAAATATTGTACTGTCGGTTAGACCATGAAGAGTACTTATGTCTGGCTGTGTCACCCAGGCTGGAGTGTAGTGGTGCCATCATATCTCACTGCAGCCTCAAACTCCTGGGCTCAAGTGATCCTCCTGCCTCAGCCTTCTGAGTAGCAGGGAAGACAGGAATGCATCATCATGACCAGCTAATTGTTATTACTAATATTATTATTATTATTTCTGTAGAGACAGGATCTCACTATGCTGCTGAGACTGGCCTTGAACTCCTGGCCTCCTCTAGTGAGCCTCCTGCTTTGGCCTCCCAAAGAGCTGGGATTACAGACATGAGCCATCATGTCATGCCTCCACCATGCTTTTCAGGGGTGTTTCTTGGTGAAGCTCCTTAATCTAGTTAATGCTCAAAAGTGAGCAAAACCAACTAGCTCAAAATTACACAGATATTCTTTGGGTGGTTTTGTGAGGGGAACGGAAAGTAACTTTTTACAGCGATGGGAGTCAAGGTGGCAAAAATCACATTAAGGGTTAATACCAACGCCATGGGCTGCTTTTCTTCCCCCAGTAGAGTTCATATTATTTAATTATAAGATAAAATTGAAAATCTCTTTCCTATATTCCTGACTACCCAGGCCTTGAATGAAGAAAGTATTTCTCAGGTTAGTTTTTTTTTTTTTCCCCCTACTTCTTTGGGTAGCTTGTGTCTCAGGCTGTGGGTTTTTTTTTTTTTTTTTTCCCCTGCTTCTTTGGGTATCTTCTGTTGTCCCAAGACATGTCTGGAAACTTAAATTGATTTTCGCTCACCCTAAAATAAGCTCCGCAGCTCTGGATCACGGACTGACCATGACTAAGTGCCCACCGCCACGTCACGCTGTGCCACACACCAAGAGTGACTCATTGTCTTCGTCACAGGTTGTGGCTTCTGCAGGGCCTGGTGCCTGGTGGAGCTGAGTGTAGTGGGAAGTCCAGGTGCATCCTTAGGGTGGGCTGGATGCGAAAGCGGCGTCCTTTTTGCCTGTGGTGACATGAACATCAATACAGTATTTATAGAAAGTTCATGTAAATGGAGTAAGTATCAACCTTTCCAATCCTAGTGAGAATAGCTAGCGTTTAGTGACTCTCTGTTATGTGGCAGGCCCTCAGTGATGCTGGTCACTGACTTATCCCCACTTTACGCATGAGCAAGGGATGTCCGAGGTGTTCCAGCTTCCCTGAGTTCACAGAGCTCTGTGGTGTGGCCAGGCCCTGTGGCTGCAGCAGGGATGTTCAGGGCTGCGTGTAGCTGTGTCTTCACTGGTGACTTTCCCGTGCCCAGCACCACGCCTGGCGCTTGACAGGAACGCAAGTGTTTGCTGCCTGCCTCCCACCTGGAATCTCCACTGAGGAGCAGGAAACCAGGGGTTCTAGCTGTCTTCTTCATTCGTGAAGTCCTTTAGAGGAATTCAACCCTCTCTAATCAAAATACCCAACATCCTCAGGTCAATATGTATAAACTGTTAAGACTTCAAGATTAGTACCTTAGAACCGAAGTCAGAAGTGTGGTTTCAATTGACTGGACATGCATTAGGTCAATGACACACATATTTATTGGACACCAGGCTTGAGCCCCTCGTGGGCACCTTTGGTGTCTGAAGCAATATTCCTTGGGTGGTTTTGTGAGGGCAACAGAAAATGACTTTTTATAGCGATAGGAGTCAAGATGGCAAAAATGATATGAAGGCTTAGTACCAATATGATGGGCTGCTTTTCTTCCCCCAGTAGAGTTCATATTATTTAATTTTAAGATAAAATGGAAAATCTCTGAAGCAATGCTTCGGAGCCCAGTAGGATGGAAGGGGAAACTGAGAACAGTGCCATTTCGCCTCACACAGCTCCGGCGCCCCTCACCATCCTGTGCACACACATTCTTTGATGGGATCTTTTCAGTGTAAAGTGCAGTAATTGATTTTGCAGAAATTACTGGGTCTGGGAGGCAGATGATGAGTGATAGTGTCACCCCGTGGCACAGTGGGAGATTTGTGTGATGGCATCATTTTCTATGAATGCAGACCGCTTTGTGTGCCATACTCGGAGGACCCTTCGAAGCTAGACATTTTGTCATCTTTGTCAAGCTCTACCAATCTGATGGACCGTCAGAAACAATTAAAATTAGAAAGATGAAGATACGGTAACAACGTGGTCAGGGCAAACCTCAGGATACCAGATTGCAAGTTCACAGTTGCCTTTCTGCTAAGAACCTGCGGGTGAATATGGAACAGAGGGCCATGTGTCAGTAGTTGGGTTGCGTTTTGTGTTTCTTTTCTACAAGCCCTTTCTGGTGTTGTGTTTGTGTTTATTAGAGAGTAGCTGCCCAGAGGCTGCCGTTTCCCTCCCCACTCCTCGGTTCTCTCCATCTTCACCCCCAACTCCCAGTCCTTTGTTTGGAATTGCAGTCATTGTGCTTGTCAGGATGGAAGAGGCAGCCAGACACATGGCAGACCAGAGCACGGAGAGGCAGAGACTTACTCTTAAGTCCCGCCCTGGCCCGGCTGTCTCGAGTGCTGAGATAGGGTCTCCCTGTTTTCCTCTGCAGAATGGAGGCATCACTCGGTCTCTGTCTTCTCTCCCTGTCTCTTTCTTCACTCCCCTCTTCCCTAACACACGTCTACAGTGAAAGTCTTCAGGAGGCAAAAGAGAAAAGGCTGGACTGTGCTGGGCCCCCCCGACCCCAGGGCCCATTTGCTGTCTTCCCAGCTTCCATGTGCCCAGAGTCACCTGGGGGAGCCTTCGGAGGTGCAGATCCTGACTGTATGGGTCTGAGTGAGGCTCCGACTCTCATGGGGAGGGGGAGGGCACCGGTGCTGCGGGTCCCCCTGGGGCCAGTGTGGCGGTTTGCAAATCGTGCAGATCAGCTTCTCCACTTCTCCAGGTTTCTCCAACGTGAGATGCTCCCAAGAGTCCTTTGGGATTGTTTTCTGACTTTGACCAGGATTTTGATGGAGAAGATTCGTTAATATAGGACCCCTTGTCTCAACTATGTAAATGATCTGATCTGAAGTTTTCTGAATGGAAAATGATTGAAAGGTTGGCATGCAGTAGCCTCGGGGAGTCATTCCTTCATATCTTTTCAGCTGTGTCTTACTACAATTAAGATTTTGTTTCTGTGTGTGGGGGGTTTTTTGAGATGGAGTCTCCCTCTGTTGCCCAGCTGGAGTGCAGTGTCTTGATCTGGGCTCACTGCAACCTCTACCTCCCGGGTTCAAGCGATTTTCCTGTCCCAGCCTCCCAAGTAGCTGGGATTACAGACTTGCACCACCATGCCCACCTGGGTTTTTTCTGTGTGTGTGTGTGTGTGTATCTTTAGTAGAGATGGGGTTTCACCTTGTTGGTCAGGCTGGTCTCGAACTCCTGACCTCAAGTGATCCACCTGCCTTGGCCTCCCAAAATGCTGGGATTACAGGCTTGAGCCACCACACCCAGGCTTATTTCTGTGTTTCTGTAATCATTTCGAAGATTAACGGACTGCCTTCGGTGAGTCAGGGCAGGCTTTAGGCAAAAGAACCAAGCCCTTTCCGCCCCTGGAGCTCTCACTCCTGCGGTGAGGCGGGTACAATGTGCCTGTAGCTGGACCTGAGAAGAAAAGTTCCTGTCTTATGAAAGGGCCCAGGGAGCCTCTAGTTGGGGCCCTTTGACCTGACCCCACGGTGAGGGAGGAGTCAGTAGAGGAGGGTGGCCCAGAGGAGGACCTTGGATTTGCCTTAGGGGAACTGGGAAGCAGGTGGAGGGAAGCAGACTGACTGTCTCCGATAAGGGTGGTTCTGTGGAGAGGAGAGGACAGGACCGGAGGTCATGAGTTTAGGGTCTCACAAGAAGCGGCCACAGATGGAAGCTTATGGTGTGGGGCATGTGGCAGGGCAGCCCTGTGCCCACAGACACACCCTGCCGAGGAGACCCAGGGACTTGAGTGTGTTGGGGCGGCGGGTAAATGGGCACTCAGCTATTACCGCTGGAAGGCAGAGCGTGTGAGCTGCGGCAGACACGGGCCGGTGGGGTAAAAGGAGAGTCTTCACAGCAGTGCTTAGAATAGTAGAAAGTGGGAAAACCAGCAAAAACCTATCAATAGGAGATTAATGAATCCATTATGGCACCTGGAATGGAAGGAATTTTTGTCAGCGTTTAATAAGGAGCTTTGTGCTGGTCGAAAGTCAGGAGGTGCACAGTACACTCAAGGGCGGTATTGAAGAGCCGATTCCAGAGCAGCTCTGCACAGCAGATCCCCCTGGGGCCAGAGAGGCTGTTTGCAAATCCAAGCAGATCCGCTTCTTGGAGGTTTCTCCAACGGGAGCATCTCCCAGGATTGGGGCCTGCGTGGGTGGCTTGTGTTATATATGCAATTTTAAATGATCTACTTGCCACATTAAAGAAAGGCGGGCCGGGACAGGGGGACACTGGGTGCCATGACTCATGCCTGTAATCCCAGCACTTCGGGAGCCCAAGGCAGGTGGATCACTTGAGCCCAGGAGTTTGAGGCCAGCCTGGGCAACATGGAGAGACTCAATCTCTACAGAAAATACAAAACAATTATTCGGATGTGGCGGTGCACACCTGCAGTCCCAGCCGCGTGGGAGATTGAGGTGGGAGGATTGCCTGAGCCCAGGAGTTGGAGGCTGCAGTGAGCTGTGACTGCACAGGTTCACTCCAGCCTGGGTAACAGAGAGAGACCCTATCTAAAAAAAAAAAAAAGTTAAAAAAAAACCACTTTTATATTCAGCCAACTATTTTGATAATAATCAGTTATTGTGTTGATTATTAATATTTTACACTGTTTTCCATACTAAGTCTTTGAAATCCATTGTGTAAAGAATCTTAAAGTACATCTCCATGTGGACAGGATGCACTTGGCCAGCGACTCCTCTGAGGGACAGTGTGGTCACAGCGATGGGTGGCGTGTCCTGCCTGTATGTAGAAGGTCCCCGTGTGGGTGTTTCTGCGAAGGCCCTGAGGGATGTGCAAGGGAGGGCCGACACCGTACCAGCCACGCAGAGGGCTCTCCGATTGTCAATGGCAGCCCTTCCTCCTCCCCACCCTCTTAACACCTCCCACCCCACTTGTTATTTTTCTCCTCAGTGCTTACGGCCATCCACCCATGGGCATCATGCATTTGTTCACTGTGTTTCTTGCTTTCGGGTCTCTCCTGATCAGAACAAGCTCCGCCAGAACCATTTTGTCACGGATGCATCCACATAGCACCCGGCAGCGATGGCACTTGGGGCACCTGAGGTGGACAGTGGGCCGGTGGTTGAGTGAAGGGCCCTGCAGATTTATCTCAAGCCCTCCCCTGACCCTACCGGAAGACACGGTGGTCTGCACAGTCCAGATAGTCAGAGAGGCCCCCGGCTCGATGACTTTGACCCGGCGGGGGTGGGGAGGGGGGAACAGCACGTTGACAGAATCGCCCCTTGGTATCCCACCTCCCCATGCCTACATAATCCCTACATTGTCAAAGGAGAGACCCCTAGAAGGAGCTTTGGCAGAAGGAGTGAGGTCAGCACAGTGTAAGCTCATTTTCTGACAAACCAGTGGCAGCAGTCGGCAAACTGACTTTATTTCTCAAAAAGAATTTATGCATCGAAATTAACAAGTGAGCAATCAGCAGTGTGGGAAAATTCAGGAAAAGCAGTTCAGTGCCGTGAGAGAGGGCGAGGCAGGGAGCTTTATTTCTCCAGACAACGGAGGAGGTAAAAGAATAGACCGAGATTATTTCATTAGATTTCATCTATTCTTCCTTTTTTTTTTTTTTTGAGACGGAATCTCGCTCTGTTACCCAGGCTGGAGTGCTGTGGCAGAATCTCGGCTCACTGTAACCTCCGCCTCCCGGGTTCAAGCGATTCTCTTGCCTAAACCTCCCAAGTAGCTGGGACTACAGGCACACGCCACCACGCCCGGCTCAATTTTCTTTGTATTTTTAGTAGAGACGGGTTTCACCCTGTTAGCTAGGATGGTCTCAATCTCCTGACCTCGTGATCTGCCGGCCTTGGCCTCCCAAAGCCCTGGGATTACAGGCATGAGCCATCACGGCCAGCCTATTCCTTACTTTTTTTTTTTTTTTTTAAATACAGTTTAGATTTTATCAGAGCAGAATCCCAGGAAATTGAGATTTGTAAACTGGGAAATCCAGCTCCTCCAAGTAGCCAGGAAATAAGGGTGACCTCAGTCATTCTTGCTGGCCCTGGTGTGGGCCGGGGATGACTCTGACTCAAGGAAGAAGCGGTCTTGTGACTGTCTTACCCACACTGTGGTTTAGTAAGAAGGTGTTAAAAAGTGTGTCATATGAAGAAAGTGATTTAATAACTGGTCAGAGTAATGACCACGTATTTCCTATGTAACCACTCCCTCGTTATCTCCAACTTTATCTTTGGTTCTCATGACAAGATTATCACTTCCCTGAAAATTGGGGTTTTTGCAAATGACGAAGAGGTGTTTTTCCAAATGGTAATGTTCTTCTTTGGTGGGAAGATGTTTTCTCCTGGAAATCCTTAGGAAAGTTATTTGGTTCTTGGGTTGGGCTCCCAAAACCAAATGAAATGAGATGGATTATCCCCAGGATACCTGAGATATAAGGACAATCTGTAGCTTGAGTGTGGAGTGAAAGACACTGAAACTGCCCTTTGTCCCAAATAGCTGTGTGCTGGGGCCCTAGAGAGCCCTAAGGAGATGGTGAAACAGGTGACGTTTACCTGTGAGGCTGAAAGCACTCATTGCCAGGCTGTGAAAGCCCACACTGCAGGTCTTTGTCCCTGTCCTGTGGGTGACAGAGCCTGCCAGTAAATGCTGGTGCATTTCCTTCTTGCTCTTCATCCACCCATGTTCTCCTCCCTCCTAACCCCTCACTGAATGTTCCTGGGGCTTCCTCAGGTTTCACCCTGCAGGGCCCAGCAGGAGGCAGCTGATTTGCAGTCCTCACCATTCAGAAGTTCAGAGGGAGGGCTTAGAACCACACAGGCTCCACCCCCAGGCAATTAAGTGATCATCTGCCCTCAGCAGGCATTATTTTCCTTCAAGTTCCCATTGGTGACTCTAAGGCACAGGCATTGTAATAGAGGAAATCAGGAAGTCTTGAAAGTTAAAATGAAATAAGACTAGGGTTTACACTGCAGCTTCACCACTTCACTAAGGTCGTTACCTTCCAGTAATCAGTTTATCCCCCTCAGAGCCTCAGCTTTCTCATCCCTCCAGCGAGGTGTCAGGAGCTCTGCGGGCTTCCTGTGAGAATCATCCCTGTGACGGCTCTGGCTGTGGGTGTGCAGTCAGCAAGGGACGCCCTACTAGGTCACACCAAGTGCTGCCAGCCCCTGAGCTCAAGGATGACACGTGAAGAAAAGCCCTTCGCAATGTAGGGCTCCATCCCACCAATGTGCAAGTGAATAGAAGTCCTTTCAGGACCTAGTGTTGTGTATTTTTAAGTGTGGTGCCCTGTCCCCTGGAAATTGATAGAAATGCACGTTCCCAGGTTCCCGCTCCACCTGTGAAACCTTGGGAGTGGCCCAGCCACCCGGGGTGCGGCGGCCACCGCTGGTGATCCCCTGCTGTGGGGTGATGTCACTGTTCTTTCTGGGAGGGTGCAGGTGGACCCAGGGGTGGGGGGTGGGGAGAATCCTGCAGGGATTTCAGGGACTGAGTTTAGTGCTGGGGTTCATTTTTACTCTGCACAGGAGTCTCCTGGGGTCACCTTGTGTATCATGTCCAGCTTTTTTTTTTTTTTTTTTTTTTGAGACAGTGTCTTGCTCTGTCACCCAGGCTGCAGTGCGGGTGGCACAATCTCCACTCACTGCAAGCCCCTCCTCCCGGGTTCACGCCATTCTCCTGCCTCAGCCTCCTGAGTAGCTGGGACTGCAGGTGCCTGCCACCATGCCTGGCTAATTTTTGTATTTTTAGTAGAGATAGAGTTTCACCATGTTGATTAGGCTGGTCTTGAACTCCTGACCTCAGGTGATCTCCCCACCTCAGCCTCCCAAAGTGCTGGAATTAAGGCATGAGCTACCATGCCCGGTGGGCTAATTTTTAAGTTTTACAGATGGGTTCTCACTGTTACCCATGCTGGTCTCAAACTCCTGGCCTCAAGCAATCCTCCCATCTTGGCCTCCCAAAGTGCTTGGATTTGCAAGCATGAGCCACCACACCTAGCCAAACATTGATCTTTCATTTTAAACTTCATCTATAGATGTGACAAAAACCAAATGAGGTATTTGTTAAAATACTTTATAACCCTAGTACAGTAATAGAGTAATCCAACTGACAATTTCACAAAACTCAACTTTTGGCAACAAGTTCAAGGTTATACATGTTAATAAAGATAATACATTTATTCAATCAGAGGAAAAAGGTTACAATGACAGAATTTATCTTTTTCTTTATTATGTTGCCTGAGCTATGGTTAAGGTTTGGGGAACTGGTATCTTAAAGAACCTTCAGAAATGTCTCATTCTAGAATTTAGAAACAAACTTTACACTCTCGGGGTTGAGAGAATCCAGGAACAATCACCACCCCTAGTGTCCAGATGCTACTCTCCAAAGGCCCTTCCCCACTAGCCACAGAAATCAGGGCTCCCTGGGAAACAGACAGTTGAGCCTCTGAAGCAGGGGGGCCCTGGCTGTGCATGCTTTAGGGAGGTGAGGGTGGGGGCCTAGAAACCAAAGAAGTGAGACCAAAATGGGCCAACAGCTGGGGCAAATGTGGGCATAAAAATAAATTCCATCTGATCACATAGTCTCAAATATGTACATGTACAGAAATATTTCTCTGACGTCACAGGGGTACTAAAAAACAAAACAAAAGACGGGGGGAAAAAAGAAGAAAAGAAAGAACTCTCTTCCCCATGGTGGGCGCACTGGCTTACACCTGTAATCCTAGCACTTTGGGAGGTCAAGGTGGGCAGATTGTTTGAACTCAGGAGATCGAGACCAGCCTGGGCACCACGGCAAGACTCTGTCTCTACAAAAAAATGTAAGCACTAGCTGGGCATGGTGGTGCACACCTGTAGTCCCAGCTACTCAGGAGGCTGAGGTGGCTCAGGAGGCTGAGGCTGCAGTAAGCTAAGACCATGCCACTGTACTCCAGCCTGGGGGACAGAACCAGACCCTGTCTTTAAAAAAAAAAAAAAAAAAAAAAAAAAAGACAGCCTCTTCTGTCATCATTAGAGGTAGCTCCCGCACCACCCTAACTCCTCCTCAAACTGGACTTCCCAGGGAGAGCAGCCGCCCCTGCCTTTTCCACAGAACCATACTTCAAGATAACCTGACAGACCCAGCTGATGTGGAGCTCTTCTTTGAAGAAGTCCAGCAAACGAATGAAGAATTACAGAATTTGAAAACTTCACAAACTCTAATAAATGATTCAGGCAATAATCCTCAATGAATATGAAAACTATTAATAGGTTGATGAGGAACTCATTATCACAGGACACCAGAAACTCAAGTGCACCAGCTGCTCCGTGGCTGAAAGGAGAAAGCAGATCTTCACAAGACAGTGGCCGACTCTCAGCATGCACCCCGCTGGCGTGAGACCCCCAGTGGAGGCAAGCAGGCCTCACAGGAAGGTAGGATGTGGCCATCTATGCAGAACTCCCCACGAGGGACTCTGCCTGAAAAGGCACAGCCTGACTCAAACTAAGTCTTTGGATCTAACTTCCAGTTCTCAGGAAACACAGGAACATGGCACCCAACACCACACAGGAGCAGCCAGGACACCTGGAAAGTGAGAGCGCCCAGAGGAAACCCGGCCTGCACACTCCTCTGCCGTCCGAGAGGGGGCCCGGGAGAGACCCGGGCTGAGCAGCTGTGATCTGTGGGACCCTGTGCCACAAACACTTTGAGGCCAACTAGAAAATTTGAATATGGAATAAGAAATAGGCAGTTTTAAGAAAGTATGCTTTATTCTATTAAAACTGAAAATGGCATTAGCTCATGTAAGAAAGAATCCTCATGTTTTAGGGTCACAAATTCAAATATTTAGGGGTAAATGATGACATTCATAATTTACTTCCAAAAACTTCACAAGGAAAAGGATATCTATTATGTGATAAGTGTTTAGGGGCTCATTATCCTAGTCTACTTTTCTGTGTGCTTGAAAGTTTTCATAATTCTTTTTACATAAAATAATGTTGCAAATATGTTTTTACATTAGCATTTCTATGTAAATTATTAGTGTTTTATATAATACATATAACTATATTATTATGATAATGCACTCATATTAGTGACATAAGAAACAAGCGATGTATCAGAAAGTGATTATATAATTAAGGTTCTGTGACTGCCTCCACTATCGGAAGAGCACTTCTCTGTGCCAAGGACAGGCTCGAAGCTTCACACACCCTGGGTCGGATTGGGCACCATCCATGCACCCCCACTCTCCATGCAACAAAGCTGGAAGTGAAGCAAGAAGCTGGGGGCCAGGACCCTCCTCTGGGGGTCTCCAAACACCGTGTTTGTAACCACCATGCTGAGCCCACTGAAGGCTATCATTGTAAATGTCCAAAATCAATGTCCAAGTAAGATAGGCAAACTTAGGCCAAGAATCTTACCTATAGTTAGATATTTCTTAAGCATCGCTAAATGTGAGAGAAGCCATGTCATGAAAATGTAAGGACACAAGTCAATTTTTCACAATCCACCATCAAACTTTTCCAACAAAATATTACCTAGCATTGCTTGGGTGATCGTGAGTGGCATGAAATTGCTTAAGCTGCTCCCACGTAAGCTCCGGGATGCACAGTGGGTCACCCCCAGAGACCACTGAGTACGTGTGGTGGGGAAGAAATCTGTTTTGAAGGTGCTGGGAGAATATCCTCTCATTGTCTGTCTTGAAATGTGAAGTAAATAAATAAGAATATGTACATATAAACTAATACACACACACTACATTACTTACAATATAGCCAATCGATCACATTCTGGTGCATATGCCTGTAATACTCTGCAAATAAAACTGTTCTAATGGTAAAAAACAAAAAACAAAAAACAAAAAAAAACCACCCCTGCAGGCATTGTTTAACACTGTATTCAATCACTCATCACCCATGCACAGGATCCAAGGATTGAGAACAATGGACTTTTTGATGTGTGTTGCAACAAACTCATAGCGGAGGGCTGTAAATCGGAGGGATCACCAGGTCTGCCTACCAGCCACCAGGCAAGTGGGGAGAAGCTGTCACCCCAACTTGAGTTTCAAGAAGACTCCTTGGAAGAAACGACCACCAAATTGAGAATGAAAAGGTAAGAAATAGTTCACCAGCTGAGGGGGGCTACAGAAATCAGAGAGCAGGCCACCTGTGTGCCTCAGGGACACCAGCACAGGCAGGTTGTCAAAGTCACAAGGGGACATGAAGACATGGGCCCAGGACAGCAGCTCTTAATCCAAGATGGTCTCAAGACTCCTTTACACCCTGAAAAATTAACCCATTTATGCCTGAGGTTGCAATTTTTTTTTTTAAAAAATCAGACCTTGGCAATGACCTTGAGCTGTAGGATATAAATAACTCCCACAAGCTTAGGATTCCAATAATGGAACACTAGGCACAAATGGGTTTTAACGAAGACCCAAACAACTTTTGATTATGTAGGCTTTTTTTGCCTGTGTAGGTACCTGTGTGTGTTTATATAATTTTTCTATATTCTAAATTAAAGTTGATTAAAAAATTAAAGTATTAAAAAATACTTATGCATTAAGGTAAGCCATCATTACATGTTAATATAAGTATGTTTGAAAAATACTTCTCATAACAAAGTAAAAAACCAACTACTTAGAATGATGCTGTGTTGCCTTTTTTGCAAATCTCTGTAGTGTCTGGCTCAGAGGTGAAGCTGGACTCCCTCATCTGCTCTGTATCCAGCTTGCTGTGTGTCACACACCTCACCACGCAGCCTCTAGAAAGTATACAATGTACTTGGGCAAGAATGAGTGAAAAAGACAATGTGTTGATAGTGGTATGCAAATAGCTTTTGTCTCACTGCAGATCATACGCGGGGGTCGTCAGACATGGTCTGAGACTCTGGGAAGAACAGCAGCCTGGCCCTGCTACCCCCTGGCTTCTGCTCACAGCACTGACCCCAGCTAATCCAAGAACATGTCACCTATAATGAGAATATTGAAGAAAAATCAACCATCTTTCAGATGTGTCTGTATCATGGTACGGTACATGGGTAAGGTAAGCTGAACACAACATAAAAAAGAAAACTTACAAACCCTCCCTTCATCTAAGATGACTCCTTTAAAGACCAAGGGCATCTGGGGGTCACTGGAGTTCTCATGTTCCAGCCGCCATCCTTCCTGCCTGAGGACAAATAATTATAAGCTGACAGTGACTCAAATACTAAAGTCTGTATCAACTAGTTAATCACTCATGACATCCCAGAAATCCAGCTCATGTAAACCTGGGGAAAAGGTGGCATCCAAATACACTGAGAGGAGATTCTGATAGTCCTTGGGATTTTGTGTGGAAAATGGATCCAGAGTATAATCACTAGCTGGGTACAAAGGAAAAGTGAAATTGTAAAATTTAACAGATTTCTACTAAAATTATTGAATCTCAAGCCTCATTTCCCCTTTGTCCTAGGACAGTAAGTTGTAGCTATTCTTGAGATGGGGCAGTGGCTCCATGCTCTGGCCCCCAACCTCAGCAGCTGTCCCAGCTCATCACCTTGAGTGTTGGCTTTCCCATCCCGTCTCAGGATCTGCACTGGACGGGCACCAGGTCTTTCTTCAGCGAACATCTAAACTCTCTCAAGTGTCTCCAGAGACTTTCACACGTCTACAAAGATGACCTCATTCTGTAAGAGCATGGATTTAACTTGCTCTTCGATGTCACTCCTTCACAGAGTGCACTGTTCATCGTCACCCTATCCACTAGCGTCAGTCTTACTAAAAGTCATACATCAATGTTAGTGGTAACTCTGGAGGCCTGGCATTGTAGTGATATCCCCAAGAGAAAATTGTTCTGAACCTTTCTGGGAAAAGTTCACGTACGTTTTTTTCAAATGCTAGTTTTTATAATCTCGCTACCATGTGGCTTTCCTGAAGAATGAAATTTCTGACGTCCTTCAAGTAGAGAGAGGTAAAACTTTTTCTAGAACATGAATTGCCCACTCCTGTCATCCCTTCTCAGAAACTAACTGAATTCCAGTGGGTGCGCCTGGCAAACGCAAACACGGTTTCCGTTCAGGATGCTGGTCTTACCTGTGAAGGCAAACGCGGTTTCCGTTCAGGATGCTGGTCTTACCTGTGAAGGCGTTCATGAACGTGGAGAGGGGCCGGCTCAACATTTTGAAGAAAGGGTCTCTGCACGGATATTTCCGAGACCCACAAAGGACGGTGTGCTCAAGAATGTGAGGAACACCGGTGCTGTCCATGGGAGTGGTGCCGAACTGCACGCTAGGGAAGAAGGAACGGCACGCCAGGGAAGGGGGAGGAATAAGGAACAGAAGGCCAGGGACGGGGAGGAACAGAACGCTAGGGAAGGAGAATGACTAGAATACAAAACGTTCATCTTAGTGCTGCGGACACAGTTCCCAGATGCATCATCACCTCAGGCTACTAGAAATTATCATTCTGACACCACAATCCTCCAACACAGGGTCTCCCAACTCTAATGTAAATCATTGATTCAGACTATAACATTGTATTTTGATGAGATTGTAAGTCCCTGTAAGCTTTTCCTTATTTTTCAAGATGCTCTGTCAATAAAAATACTAGTGAGATGATATTTAAACCACGTAACATACAGTCAGTGCTTTAAACCAAGCTTGTCTAACCCACAGCCTGCAGTCCGCATGCTCAGGATGGCTTGGAATGCATCCCAACACAATCCCTACACTTTCTTAAAACATTGAGGTCCTCTATTTTTTTTTTTTTTTTTTTTTTTTTTAGCTCATCAACTGTCCTTAGTGTTAGTGTATTTAGTGTGTGGCCTAAGACAGTTGTGGCACAGGGAAGCCAAAAGATTGGACATCCTTGATTTAAAGAAAACATTCAAGACCATGTTCTTACAATGCACGACGTACCTGAACAGATTATTCCTGTCTTCTCTGGCCAGGTGTAAATACCTGGCTCTTGTGTCATTGTGGCTGAGCTTCATGGCCGTCAGGAACAGCTCGGGAAGAGATGTCACCTGAGTTAACCTGAAAAACACGAGCAGTTAAACGTAGACAAAATAGCCTGTGAAATGGTGATCTTCGACACACTGAGAAAACTGGCTTTTCTGCCTGAAATTAGATGATGCCGGGAAGCCAGTATTTCAGAGCTGGAGAGAACAGAACCATCCTGTCCAAGTCCCTTATCCTACAAACAAGGAAAGGAAGACCTAAAGAAGGCCGATGAGAATGTGTGTGTGTATATGTATATTTTTGAGTGCTTATTATTGGCTAGGTATTTTCCATTTTTTTATTTTTTAAATTTTTTATTCTTTTTTGGCTAGGCATTTTCTAATCATGTCACATAGAATCCTGTGACGGAGGTATTCTCATCCTCATTTACAGATGAAACAACTGAGGCTCAGGGTGATGAAACAAGCTGCCCGAATCAGAGCCAGGATTCGCCCTGGTGTCTGCCCTTCCCACGGTACTGTGCTGCACCTAAGTAACACAGCACCCTTTCCAACACCTGCTGAGTGCCTCCTGCTTTTGTGTACTGCACCTCAGTAACACAGCACCCCTTCCAACATCGGCTGTGTGCCTCCTGTTTCTGTGCATATAATCTCCTGTAGTGCGAAGCACGGGCCTGCAGGACGGGCAATGCTGGAGTGGGCTAGCCGGCGACAGCGGGGAGAGTCCAGGATCAGTCTTTGCTTCTCCTAGTTTGAGATGGATTCTCGGTGGTAGCTGTAAGCACTAAGCTGGGGCTTCCAGAACAGCTGGAGGGGCTGGGAGGATAGAAATGCCCCCCAAAAAGATGAGACTCCCCACTCCTGGGGCAGGGTGGAAGATCTTCTCCTACCTTAGGCAAGCCTCCTGGTAAGTGTCCATACTCTTTGGTATGAAAGAGACTGTCTTCTCTTCCAGTCAGGTCAGCCGGCCCAGCCCTCTCCCACAATCACATACCACGTCCCTGTGATCACCACGCCACTTGCCACTCCCTCCGTCCAGGTGCCATGAGTCACCTGGCCAAGCGCACACAGCAAGTCACTGGCAGAGGTGAGACCTCGGGTCTCCTCAGTCCAATCTAGGGAGCCTGCCATCCAACAGTCATGCATAAAGCGGCCCACTATGACCTGCATCATCTACCGCTGTTAAATTACTTGTTTCCAAGCTTACCGTACTTTATATCAGATGATCAATGCATTTAAAATCAGCAGATACAGTGAAATGTCTGCTTTCTAATAATATAGAGCTTTAATAATAATAGCGTTCATGATAGCTATTTCTCAAACAAGAAACATGACTTATCGTAAATTTCTATGGCTGGACACAGTGGCTCACACCTTTAATCCCAGCACTTTGGAAGGGCAAGGTGATATGGTTTGGCCTCGTCCCCACCCAAATCTCATCTTGAATTGTAGTTCCCATAATCCCCACATGTTGTGGGAGGGACCTGGTAGGAGGTAATTGAATCATGAGGGCGGTTCCCCCATGTTATTCTCATGACAGTGAGTATGTTCTCACGAGATCTGATGGTTGTATAAGGGGCTTCCCCCTTCACTTGTCATTCTCTTCCATACCACCCTGCGAAGAGGTGCCTTCCACCATGATTGTAAGTTTCCTGGGCTTCCCCAGCCATGCAGAACTGTGAGTCAATTAAACTTCCTTACTTTTTGGCTCATTCATTATAAATTACCCAGTCTTAGGTATTTCTTCATAGCAGTGTGAGGTTAGACTAATACACAAGACAAGAGGATTGCTTGAACTCAGGAGTTTGAGACCAGCCTAGACAACAAAGTTTCCACCTACACCTACACACACACACACACACACACACACACACACACACACACACACACAAAATGAGCCAGGCGTGGTGGCACCTTGTCCCAGTTGCTTGGGAGACTGAGGTGAGAGGATCTCTTGAGCCCAGGAGTTCGAGGTTGCAGTGAGCCAAGATCACACCACCGCACTCCAGCCTGGGCGACAGGGTGAGTCCCAGTCTCAAAAATAAGTACATTTCTATAGAATTTGAGAAATAAAGGAGAATAATCTACCACTCTGGGTGAGCCCCTTATTAATAGTAGCCAGTACTATAAACTCAGGTGTCTGTCTGTCTGACCTTTGCAGGATTTCACAAATGCACTAAGTCTGTTGTCAGGACTCCCATGCCTGGACCTTGCCTGGAACCCCCTAGTCACTTCCCTGGCTCCCTTTCTGGAGCCCTGCCCAGAGGCAGCTGCTTTCTCACACCACCCTCTCCAGCTCTTCCCTCTCCCCCCAGCAGCAGCAGCTCCCACTCCTCCTCCCGCCCTTGTCCTTGGCCCTCTGTATGGCATCCACCATGTGCCTCCAGTCACAGCCACGTCAGTCTTTCTAGACAGTAAGCTGTTTGTCTTTTACATTTGCTACAACATCAAGCATAGCACAGAGCCAACAGCTGGCCAAATATGTGAAGTGTTGTCATTTTTAGTTACTATACTAAAAAAAAAAAAAAAAAAAAAGGAAAAAGTTTAAGCAAATAACAAAACAAAAAACAAATGAATCCATTTTAATATAAACCTAAGTAAGTATAGGTCCACAATTTCTTCTTTATAATTTTGAAACCCAAATGGCTCAGAAAACTGAAAGATTCTGCAGAAGTTTAGAGCAAACTATTTGATGGCAAAACCTGACTGAACAGATCAGGGCACTGAGTCTTCGTGCTCATACTCAGCGAATCATCAGGTTTGGCGGCAGAAACCCTAGTGTGTCTAGGGTTTCTAGAAGGGCGTGCTATGTTGGGCGGGGCTGTGCATGTGATGGGAGGAGCTTAGTGAGGGGTGGCTCTTTGCAGGTGAGGAGTGGAGCCTAGTAGGTGGGGATGCAGGTGAGCTGGGCCTTGGGGACGGGGCTTGCAGGAAATGGGGTGGAACCAGTGGGGTGGTGCTGCAGGCAACTGGGTCTTGGGGGCGGGGCTTGCATACGAGAGGCGGGGCCTTGTGGGGGCAGGGCTGGCAGAAGAGGCTGGGGCTTGTTGATGGACCGGGCTGTTCAGCTGAGGGTAGTGGCCTCCTCGGGGGCTGCTGGAAGCTGGGCCAGGTGAACCTTGGTAATCCTCTGTGGCCTTGGTCCTGTGGCTCAGGCTGTGCCCAGCAGGGAGGCCGGCCCGATCGAGCTGCGGTCTCCACCCTGAGAGCGAGGGCTCCTTTCCCCAGCGCAGGTTAAAGCACCGCGTGTCCACCTGTGCAGTGGCTGGTCCCCATGTGACCTGGAGGGCAGAAACCCTGGGTCCTGCCGCTGGTCCGGGGCTTCTGCTTCCCCTTCCTGCAGTTCCTGGGAGGGTCTGTATGTCCAGGGGGCTCTGATCCCTGCCTCAGGACCACGGGTGAGGTGTCGAGATCGCCCGCTGTGGAGCTGGCCTGGATCTTGGTTCTGTGGATCCTCGCTGTGTGGTTCTGGAGCAGTTCTGTCCTCAGGAGAGGGATCCTCACAGCTGCCTCTTGGTGCCGTGAGAAGAATTAATAGGACGACCCCCAGGTACCTGCTCGTAGCCCTATGCAGGGCCAGCCCTGTGTCTCCACCAGTTCCTTCCCTTTGTGCTCCCCTACACTGTCACATCGCCAGCCTTTATTTCCTTTTCCTTGGACCCAGGCAGCGAGTGCCCCGCTGGCCTTGGCAGCCCCTTCTCTAATCTGTCATCAAATCACTTCCTGACGGACAGCACTGACCAGCCATTGGTGTCACCAAAGTCCCACAAAATAGAACCCAACTTTTCTATTCAGCTGTGCAGAGCTGTCCCAGGCCTACAGCCCACAGGCTGGCCTCATTGACCATGAGATCCCTGGTTCTCACCTGGGGCTGGGGGTGCCCCTGGCATCCGGTGGAGTGTCAGGGATGTCCCTCCAGGCCCAGTACAGTCCCCCAGCCAGTGGCCGGCAGACAGCAGCACCCAGCCTGATATCTCTGTGGCTTCCGGTTCCCCGAGGCCAGCTGTGCTTTGCTGCCTCTTCATCCTCTCAGACGGGCGCCCTCTCTCCACCTTCGCTGGTTAGCAGGTTCCATCCATTAGAGCTCGAAGCACTGCCTCCCGGCAGCGCAGCCCCTTCTCTTGGAAGAAAAAAGGGCCGGGCACGGTGGCTCCATCCTGTAATCCCAGCACTTTGGGAGGCCGTGACAGGCGGATCATGAGGTCAGGAGATCGAGACCATCCTGGCTAACACGGTGAAACCACGCCTTTACTAAAAAATACAAAAAAACTAGCCGGGCAAGTGGCAGGTGCCTGTAGTCCCAGCTACTCTGGAGGCTGAGGCAGGAGAATGGCGTAAACCCAGGAGGCGGAGCTTGCAGTGAGCTGAAATCCAACCACTGCACTCCAGCCCGGGCCACAGAGCAAGACTCCGTCTAAAAAAAAAAAAAAAAAAAGAAAAAGAAAAAAAAGAAAAAACAGGCTGTGGTGTTTGAAAAACAAACAAAACCGTTTGGTTTGTTGGTTTGTTCTTCGACCTTCACAGGCTCCTAGGTCACACGTTTCAGTGTCTCAGCGAGTGACTTTCTCTCTGGAAGCCGTATCAGCCTCTTGTTTGATGTCAGCCACAGCAGAAAGAAGCACTCCGTAGGCCCCGTGCTCAGCACCTTGGCATGAGCTCCTGCCATCTTCTGTTCATGATCATCACAGCTCTGTGCAGTGGGCGTCCTCCTGATCCATGTGGGAGGATGGAGGCGGAAGGGTGAGTGACGGCAGGATCACGTGAGGGGTCTCTCCCGAGGTAGGGAGGGGAACCGGCCCAGGACCTCAGTGCCCATCGCATCCTTCTTCCTCCTCCTCTGCCTCTCTGTGACTATTTGACTCAGGCTGCAGGGACAGACATGAGTATGTGCAGAGCGTGTGTGCTCCCCTGGGGGTGTGTGCTCATATTGGCAGGGAGGGATGTGAGCGTGTACGGAGCGTGTGTGCACACCTTGGTGGTGTATGCTGGCATTGGCAAGGACAGATGTGAGCGCATACAGAGTGTGCTGGCATTGGCAGGGACAGATGTGTACAGGGCATGTGTGCACACCTCGGGGGTGTGTGCTGTTGTTGGCATGAACAGACGTGAGCGTATACAGAGCCTGTGTGTACCCCTGGGGGTGTGTGCTGGTGTTGGCTGGGACAGATGTGTACAGAGCGTGTGTGTACACCTCGGGGTTGTGTGTTGGTATTGGCACGGACAGACGTGAGTGTGTACAGAGCGTGTGTGTACACCTGGGGGTGTGTGCTGGTGTTGGCACGGACAGACGTGGGCATGTACAGAGCGTGTGTGCACACCTGGGGGTGTGTGCTGGTGTTGGTACGGACAGAGGTGAGCGTGTGTGCACACCTGAGGGTGGGTGCTTATGTTGTTTTGTAAGCGGCAAATAAGTAGCCCTTGCGTCGGGCGGCCCTGCGCCCGTGCTGAGTCCGTCAGTGGACCTCGGGTTGGGGTCTCCATCTCCCCAGACAGCACTCGAGTGTCTTGAGGTTTCAGATTCTTCTTCTCCAGGTACTTGGGCCTCCTCAGGACCAAACATCAGAACGAGCCAACTGCAAACTACAAGAACGTTCAAATCCATCTTCAGTAGGAAAAACAAAAGCAATTGGAATAATTTTCCAACATGACCCCGTGGCTAAGCCATTAGATACTCCAGCCAACAGATTGAGTCACTTTAAAATTCACACCGATTAAAATGGTTTTGAGAGTTGCAGAGCTTTGCTGCTAAACTTTGAAATAATTGAAGCGTTCTGCTCCACTTGCCTACTAACTAGGGTTGGAGATAACTTTCAGCCCAAAGTAACAACCTTCTAAATCCAGCTTAGATGCGAGGCTCCCACTGACACAGGAAGAGACAGTGGCCCTTGTTCATTCTCCTGTGTTCACATACTTTGTCATTTTTTTTGTATCCTGATCATCACTTGTGCTTTTCCAATTGAAACTAAAGGGAGTTTAGTTCTGTTTTGGAGAAGCTGTGGTTAGTGGTTTCTTTTCATGGTTTGCTTAATCTCTTAAGTCTGGTGCTTATGTTTACCCAAATGCACTTTTCTTTAGTATGGTGATGCCACTGCCCAGGGCTTCTCCTTCCATATCTGCTCTCCAGGAGGCCCCCTAGGAATGGGCACTGGAGATCCAGCCGCTCTCCGTTTGCCATTTTCTGTGAGTCCAATGTAGGTTTGCCTCAGAGAAGAAAACAGGCCTCCGGGTTAGGTGCCCCTGACTGCTTGCTTGTGAAATGTTTAACGATAAGGCGCCTTCCAAACTAATTTTACACATTCAGAGTTGTAGCTTGAAGTATCACTGCAGTCATAAGAACAAGAAACTCTCCCATAAAGTAGATAGGCAGAAAAAACCACAAAAATTTAATAAAGTGCAAATAAAATGGTGTTGTAAGAATATACAGTGGGAAATGCTCTGAGTCCAGCCAGATTGGTATGGCGTCCTCTTGTAAATACATTCAGCCACGTGTGGCCCTGATCGCAATCACTACTGTGAATTGTGATCCAGAATGTTCTTGGGGGGCCGATGCCTGGACTGTGCCAGCAGCTGAGTCTGATTGGGCATCAAGGCGGTGATGTGCTTAGCATGGCCAGCTGGACTGAGGGGTGGCCACCCGTGCACTCACCACGTGCAGTGGTTATTCTGGTGATGGAGTTGCACGCGGCACGGCTTGTCCACCTGGGCTACTTAAAGTACCGGGAACCCAACTGCTGGCGCATGCCTCCCGACATGGGAGCTGTCTTTTTTATCCAGGGCCCTCTGGTGCTGCAGACACTGGCCGCCGGTCCCTGAGCCCATGGGGAGGCACCAGAGGGCTCTGCTGGGCCATGGCGGTCCCCAAGCAGGTGGTCACTCATTCCTTGGGGAGTGGTCCATGGCCTGTGAGTTTATTCCTGGGGTCTGTGTGGGCAAGGTTAACCAGTTCACAGCTGGGCACTTACACTGGTGACACTAAAGTGGAATCTATATTAGCTCGCATGGGAGTGCGTGAGGAACTGGGAGGGTGGGGGAGGCTTGGCCCTAGCACTGGAGCCCGGGTTCCTGACATTTCTGCGTCTTCCTGTTGAGGGGCCACCAGGGCCCCCATGGGTCCTGAAGACAGTGGGTGCCCTATGGACAAGGGGATGAGGAAGACTCTAGAGGCTGTGGGAGGCAAAGAGACAGTCGCTCCCCCAGAGCCAGCCCTGTCGACACCTCGACGTTAGCTGGTGGGACCTGTTTTGGACTCCAGCTTCCAGAAATGTGAGAAAATAAGTCAGTGTTTAGGGCGCTAAATTTGGGGTGATTTAGTGGAGAAATAGAAAACTAGCCCACAAAGGTGCACGCATTGAAATGTGCTCTGTCCAGGTGTTCACAGTGGCGTGACGGGGATGACATCAGGGTTCGGGGAACTGTGCAGTTTTACTGAAGGAAGGGGGCTCACCACGCCTTTCCTCATGTGACTGAAGGTACGTATGCCTGCCACACCGCCCAGGAGACAGGGACTAGAATTCTGACTTTATTATGGCAACCAAGCCACAGTCAGAACACGGTGAGGGCTGAAATGAGCTTCCTGCAGCCTGAACTGGGAAGAGGAATCGCAAGTAGTTTGTGTTTTTCTACACAGACCTGTCCTTTCAGATTTTGTTGAGTTCTGGAAAAAGGGAGAAGCCAGGCACACCTCGGCGAGGGACAGTGTTTCTGGAGGTGGGGCGGCTTCAGCCTGAATGTGGCCGTGTGGCTGGGAGGCTCAGAAACTGCCCTCCAAGGGCACCCATCTGTTCCCTTCTGCACTAATACCTCCTTTACAGAAATTCCAGAGCAGTGCGGGAGGCCTCTGGTCTGAATGGGTTTGTGTGGACCGAGGTCACGGGGTGTTGTCCAAGTACTTATCCTGATGTGGCAGAGGCTCTGTTCCCAAATAATTATTCCACAGTTTCAGAGCCTATATCTGAGTGATAGTCTTTTAACTTTGTTGCATGAAAGCAAACAAAGTATGTTGAGGTTTTAAAAATCCATTTAGTAGTCATGGCTGTAAACTCATACATGGGGCTTTGGGATGGAGTGAAAACCACCGTCACCTGGCGTGGACGCTGCGTGGTATTTTTAGGGTGGTGGCCTGCTCGTGCCTTGAGCTCCATCTGCAGCGTGAGCAACAGCTGTGCATTTGAGAAATGTGGGCAGGTCAGCTTGCTCCTCCAGGGGCCTGCAGGGATGCGGGTGAGGGGCCTGGGATGAGGCCACATCATTGGGAAGGAGCTTGGTTGTGTCAACAGATATATCTGCCCCTACAGGCCCTCAAGCCAGCCAGAACCCAGTTTTCCTTTGGTCATCTAATGCCAGAAAAAAAAAAACCTGTTTCTTAGAGATTCTTGTAATTTATATTAATGAACCATTTGACCATATGTAAAATGTTATAAATGCACGAGGCTTTACAACTTGACAGATGTGTAACTCACATATTAGGATTGAATCAAACCGTTGAAGATATTTCACTTGAAGGTTTTTAGCATTTTATGCACAAACCAAATGCCAACAGCATTTTGAAGGAGTATTTTGGAATTTTAAACACAGTGGGACAGTGCTGGGTCTCTGGGATGCTGGTGGGGTGGACGTGACCTCAAGCTCTTGGAGCTTGCAAGCAAGCAGGATTCCTAAATTGTCACACCTGCAGTGCTGGAAGTCAAAGTGGATTTCTGTAAATGAGGTATTAGTGCAATAAGGAACAGATGAGTGCCCTTGAAGGGCAGTTTCTGAGACTCCCAGACACCGCAGGAAGAAGTGGGGGAAGGGGGCAGTTACCCAACAGAACCTGGATGGTGGAGCCGGGATTGCTGGTGGCCCTGGGTGGCAGGTCATTACGTGCAATAAGGAATAGGTGACTGCCCTTGAGGGAGGATTCTCGGCTCCCTTCAGAACCGCAAGTGGAAGACACCCCAAGGTGGGGGGTAGGGGTTCGGTTATCCACTGGAGCCTGGATGGTGGAGCTAGGTTTGCTGGTGGTCCTGCGTAGCAGGTCATTACGTGCAATAAGGAACAGGTGAGCGCCCTTGAGGGCAGTTTCTCGGCCTGCTTCGGAACTGCAAGTGGAAGACGCCCCAAAGTGTGGGGGGGTGGGGGTCGGTTTTCCAGTGGGGCCAGGTTTGCTGGTGGCCGCTGCGTGACAGGTCACTGCGTGGAGCGATGGGAGGTGAGTGGAGTGGGAATAGAGGACGCACCCTCCACAGCTACTGCTGGGAGTTGGCTCTGGTAGCAGAGGGGGCATAGAGGGAATCCCATCAGGAGCAACACGGCTAGGGTCGCACGTGTGCTGGACGCTGAGGTGTGGCTATATGTGATCTCAGTCTCCACAGCCGCCCTGGGAAGTGGGTTCAGTTACCTTCCCATCTCCCATTTGAGAAATCTCCGGGGCTCACATCACAACTGGGTGGGGTGGAACTAATGTCTCAGGCAGGACATTGGCCCCAGAGCCCAGCTCTTAACCCACCCCTGCTGTTTTCAGTCCACCAAGTTTGTAGAGAGGGGTGTGTGGTGGTGGGGGGTGGAAGTCGTGCATTTCAGGGGACGGCTGAGAAACCAACACAGTAGAAGGGGGGCAGGAAATAAACCAGGCAGGAGACACAGGCAGTGCTTGGGAGATCTGCGCGGGGTCTGGGTGTGGGGGGCGCCTCTGGGCCTGTGAACCCCGTTCTGTGCTCCTGGCTTGTCCAACCTTCACCCTCAGCCACATACTGCGCGCTTTAGGTGAAATCTCAGTCCCTCACGTGGTGCGGGCATCTTTTCTCCCTGGCTTTGCCTCTCCTTAAATCAGAGTCTCAGTGGGGATGGTGGGGTGGTTGGTGGTCCATGGAATTTGCCCTCCACTCCCATCCTTGTCCTGTCTGGCCTGTTACCTGAATCTGTGTCTCTTCAGAGCCTGCAAATGAGTGGAGGCCACGGCAGCCTCTCGCTGACCGGCCTCTCAAACTTTTGTATTCATCAGAATCATGTTAAATGCTGATTCCTAGGCACCCCATTAGACTCTCTACACCTGCCTGGTGTGGGTACTTTGAGGAAGGTACAGAGGGTTGCTGGGCTGTTCCAGGAGGGAATTTGCATTTGTAGAATGTCCACTGTGCTCCTTCCAGCACTCTATTTTCCACGCACATGTGGCATTAAACCTGGAAAACCTCTGGGTGCTGTGCTGGGTGAGGAAGCCCTGGCTGGATGAGGGGCTGCTGGGGCTCGGACTTGATTCCTGGGCTGGGGGCTGCGGGCTTACTCTGTTCAGTGGGCCTGCTGATGGGATGCCCTGGAAAGTCCTGCTGTGCACTCAGGGAGGTACAGAGACACGCTCAGGAAATACAGACCATGGATTTAAAAATTCCTACTGGAAAATCCTTTATGAGCAAATTTGCATCTGACTGAAGACAATCATTGCTTGAGTAATTGGTTTGTTTACAAAATTGGTCCTATGAACAAACAGATTAGTTTTCATTCATGCCTTGTCTATAACGTAAATAGGAGCTATTACGGCAACCTAAATGAATTTTAAATTTTGTATCAGATTGCATGCCAGATTACAAATGGCTGCTTGATAATCTAATTGGTAAAACGGAGGGATTTGGTACTTGGAACCCAGAGTGAAGAGAACAGAATTGCTTTGGTTTCTTAAAAGTGTGTGACAGGGGTGACCTGGGGTGAAGAGAAGTGGCTGGAGTCATTACACTCGAGGAGATGATCTGCCCCAGCTTTTCTCAGCTGTCTTCTGGATAAAACAAAAGAGTGATAAACGTGGAAAAATTCAGCACTGAGTTCGTCTATGCCCTGAGCTTCTCATACGGTCATTAATGTGACTGGGCTGTATCTGTGAAGCCTCCATACAGGCACAAAGGAATTAGGCTAGAGTAAGGCGGCCGGCGACCTCTGGCGCCTGGGCCACGTGTCATTTCCTAAAGCCCTTTTGGGTGAAATGACAGTTGCAATGTCTGTTGTTTGGAGGAGTGTAATCTCATGTATGAGATGCAGATTATAAACACCAAAGCCAGGAAGCTTGGTGGGAGTGGCCGTCATCCAAGTGGTTTTCTGTGCTGCCGTGGACGAGGTGTGGATGTGTCATCCGTTGGTGAGATCCACTGGTGAAGGGGCTAAGCAATCCCTTGGTTGTGGGGGGTTTGTGAAGCTACATCTCTTCTGGCATCCCAAGTAAATACATTTTGTAAAACTTGTGCATTTGACCCAGACCCTAACCCTGAGTGTTGAAGTCTGGTGCAGTGTCTTGAGCCCTCTTCTGCATTGAGGGTGAGTGACTGTAAATGACCAATTCCTCAGTGATGAAAGTTCAAATTTAGCTTCCCTGAGGAAGCCAGACCTCAGTCACCCGTGTCTCCATTGTAAACACTGCGGCCTCTACACGGGTGGATGCGAGTTTCCAGGTCCTCCTTGAAGAAGCAGCCGTGTGGTGCTTGGTGATTTGATAACATCAGCCACCTTCTGTCTTCTGTCTAATCATGGTACAAATGATTCTCCTACAAGGAAACGGATCTGGTTTCTTCCCCGATCATTGGAAGAAGCAGCCCACCTAGGGACTGCACCGTCCTCTGCACTTTCACAACGAAGTCTGTGTCTGTCTGTGAGGAGTGTCATGTGTGTCATAGGAATCACGGGAATTGCCTTAATTCTTCCACTTTTTAAGGGCTCGGGCAGCTCTGCCTGTTTTACCTGGGATGAGCAGCAGGTGGTCTCTGGCTGCTGTGGGACTAGGGCTTGGGGTGCGTCATCACATCCCGTGGCCTGTCCAGGTGGGCATCATTGTCTTTTGCCTGTTGGCTGAGGCAGCTGTGATGCCATGGGGATCATACTTGTGTCGGGGCCAACCCAGTTCTTCCCATGCACACCTCTCCTGCTGGAGTGCCTTTCCTTATGATGACGTGTTGAATTAGCGTGGAGAATGTGGAGAGGCTCTGGGCCTCTCCTTCCCATTCTTACTCCCTGGAGCTGTGATGCCCGACAAGGGAGCCCATAGCCAGAGGCTCCTTTAAATTTAATTAGAATAAAGATTTGATTACATGTCCAAACACATTTGAAAAGAACTTCACAGATTAAATTCCAGATTCAGCCCTTCAGGCCCAGTGACCACGTTTTGGGGCTCAGCAGCTGTAGGTGGCTGTTGTCTTTCAGTGTTGACTGAGCAGATTGGGACGTTTCCAGTTCAGCAGGCAGTTCTCTTGCATGGTTCTGCCTGTGGTGAGGACACCTTGGCTGGAGAGCTTCGTGGGGATGCCTTAGGCCTCTGGCGGCAGCCAGGCTGCACGGTTCCTGTGCCCCGGGTCCTCTGAAGGCCCAGATGGATCCCACCACAGAGTCAGCACTGCTAGACTTGGGTACAGTGTGTAGACAGCAGAGGGGCACGTCCGGGCCTTGCTCACTGGCCTCCTTGGCCAGACTCCCATCTCTGAGTCTTCAGGGGAAATGCATCCACCATCCACACCGTGCACCAGAAGAAAACTGCAGGCTTCTCTGTGGGTGGTGAATTGAGATCATGCAGAGTGACTAGGCTTGGGCTCCTGGCCAGCGTGGAGCCTGATGATAGCTTTAGGTGGAACCTGACATGCCTCCGTGTGTACATGGCAAAGAGAATGCAGTGTTGTCAACTTGAATCCAAATGTGCTCCCGTTTTGAGGTGGAAGGTTCTGGGAGTATTGGCCATTGGTGATTGTCCTGCTGTGGAGGACTTCGAATGCAAGCACTGGTTTAGGGTAACCCTGGTTTCCTGGTCCTGTATGTGGGCATCCCTGAGTGTGCTGGGCTGGAGGTAGGCAGGGCAGATGGGAGGGTGACAAAAGGTCAGGTGTTTCCAGCTGTGGGGAGTGATGCCATCAGATGTCCGAGATCAGGAGGGTGTTGACCAGGGGACCAAAGCAGGGGTGGGTGGAAATGCCATGTTTTCTGGGGCGTGGGGAGGACCTGTTGAGCTCTATTGCTGGGCAACAGTTCTTCCATTCTCAGGAATCTGTGCCATTGTAATTGAGTAGCAAATTCAGTAATTGCTCTAATTACTTACTGTTAAGTCCCCATCCAAATTACCATGAATTAGCAACAGTGACAACAGTTTGCCTGGTCAAGCCTTGCCAAGAAAAATCAGTGGAACTAGTTTTAGTTGCCTTGAGTTCCCTCCAAATCGGATCCTTAGAGGCTTGTGTTCCCACAGCTGCTGCAGTTTCTCCTGGGTCTGGCAGGCACATTCCAGACATTCACACCTCAGCTCAGATGCAGGCGTGCACATTATTTACAGAAAATCACACTGTGCTGTGATCGGCTTGAGCTGACGTTTTCTAGGTGGGAGGCGGAGGCCGAGGACCTGTGAGGGACTGTCTTCTCATTGACTTGGAGCAGGTGCACATCTATTCTTCAAAAGTTCTAATAGGATGAAATTAGCAATACAAATTTTTGAAATTCATGTGTTATGAACTCTGTTCAGTGATTTCCTCTGAAATGAGAGACTATTTGCGGACCAGACAGTTGGCCTGCAGCTCTCCTTAGAACTGTCCTAGACCTCGATGCCATCCTATGGTTTCTTCCTGAGTGTGGGGTGCGCTGCTTGAAGCAAAACCAAAGGAAAGAACGTGGTCAGTGTGCATCACTACTGCAGCCAGCTCAACGCGCCCACCCACTGGGATGGGCACTGGATCACTTAACATTTTAAACGCATTTAACACTAAACCAGTAATCAGCCAGTGCTTTCTGTAACCAAGTTTTCTGGCTCATGGGAATCTGACACTTGACTTTTCGGAAGAGAATACTTGCTTCTGTGGAGTGTCAATATTTGTCTCATTTCTTGAGACTTTGTTCAAAGTGATGAACGTGTGTAAATTAGGACCTTTTTGTGTAAATTGGGCCACAGAGCTCTCTAGACACAGTCAGGGGGGTAAAAGGCTGTGAAAGATGCCGCCTGATGTGAGCCATGGCCAGGCACTTTGGAACCTGGGATCCCATCTCCAGCCTTTCAAAGGACATAGAGGAATATAAAATGCAGATGAGAGAGTTCATATTTTGGGCATCTCTGTTCTTTTGAAATCAAAGTGCAAAGAAAAAGTTTTGCCTCGAGGTCTTACCCCATACTTGTTTTTCTCCTGAGGTTTTAAAATTTTCTTAACTGCTTTTTTCTCCACTGATCCTTGGGGAAATTCTGTCTTCATATCTTCTTAAAAGATATGGTTAAATTGAACACTGAAATTTAAAATCATGCTTTCATATTATTTTTCTTTTAACTGATGTATCTGACATTGGTGAAGAACTAAGTGGGCGTGTTGGTTTACTTTTATTTTTTTGAGACAGTCTTGCTGTGTTGCCCAGGCTGGAATGCAGTGGCACCATCTTGGCTCACTGCAGCCTCACCTCCTGGTTCACACCATTCTCCTGCCTCAGCCTCCTGAGTAGCTGGGATTATAAGTGCCTGCCACCATGGCTTGTTCATTTTTGTGTTAGTAGAGACGGGGTTTCAACATGTTGACCAGGCTGGTCTTGAAATCCTCACCTCAGGTGATTTTGCTCACCTTGGCCTCCCAATGTGCTGGGATTACAGGCATGAGCCACCACACTCGGCCTGGGATATTCTTGATTGTAACTGTAATAGATCCCTTTAATGAAAACAAAACAGAACAACAACAACAACAAAACAGCTGTCTGAAAAGTCCCGAAATTAAAGAGCCTGCTTGGACAGGGATTTGGACACCAGTTGAATGGCCCAGCACAAACCATAGTTACATGGGCCACTCAGCCTGTTAGATCCTTAGGGTATTTGAAGTGGTGGGGATATTTGCATTTCTGCCTCTGGATATCGTGTTAGTATGAATTCGACTAGTGTTTGAGGGCCAGGCTCAGATCCGGGAAAACAAGAGCCCCTGCCCTCATGCCTCTTCTCTTCTATGTGTGTGTGTGAGGAAAATAGAAAGCACAAGATATTTTTTTTCAATGAGCTGGAAAGACGGAAAAACAAGCTTAAGATGTTTACTTGTTCAGAAGAAGGGAAGTGCAAGGAATACTCAGCTTTGCTGTTGCTGAAGGAGGCCCCTGGCGGAGGCTGTTTCAGAGGTGGGGTTTCTCTGAGAAAGGTAAGAGGCAAATAGGATGCCCCATCTGGTTTGCCAGAGATGGGGAAAGTTAGCACCCCCAAAACAGCCTCAGCATTCTTTCAAAGACATCGGAAAACCAGCTAGGGTGTGGGACCCTTGTTGGCCGCTGGGTAGAAGGAAAACATTGCTGGTCCTGAGGACTGTACTGTTCTTCCACTGCTATAAAGAACTACCTGAGGCTGGGTAATTAGGAAAAAAGGTTTAATCGGCATACAGTTCTGTGGGCTGTATAGGCTTCTACATCTGGGGAAACTTACAATCATGGTGGAAGGTGAAGGGGAGGCAGGCATGCCTTCACATGGCTGGAAGGGGAGAGAGAGTGAAGGGGAAAGTGCCATGTACCTCCAAACAACCAGATCTCAGGAGAATTATCATGAGGACAACACTTGGGGGATTGTGCTCAACCATTAGAAACCACCCCCATAAGTCAATCACCTCCCGCCAGGGCCCACCTCCAACACAGGGTTACAGTTCAGCATGAGATTTGGGTGGGGACACACAGCCACACCACGTCAGGCTTCCCATTCTTCTCCTGCACGTGCTTCACAAATGGTTCTGTCATTGGTTTTTGTTGATACATAATATATGTACGTATTTTCTGAGTGCATGTGATATCTTGATTCATCCCTATATTAATCAAATCTGGGTACTTGGGATGTCTTTCACTTGAAATATTTTCTTTTCCTTGTGCTGGTAATGCTCACGTTATTCTCTCCTAGCTGTTTTGATAATACACAGTAGATGACCCACTGCCATCCCCCTGCTGATTTACCAATAGTAGGTCTTGTGCTCCCATTAGGCTGTGTGTTTGTGCCCGTTGCCAGCCTCTGCCCATCCTGCTTATGAGTGGGCTCTGCTGGGCCCTGTTGACCACCTACTCTTGGCCTCCATGAGATCTGCTCTCAGCTCCTGCTTATGAGTGAGAACATGCACCGTTTCTTTGCTTGGCTCGTTTGCTTAACGTAATGTCCTCCAGCTCCATCCATGCTGTCGCGGATGACAGGGCTCTCCGCTGTGTGGTGGAGTATTGTTCCTGTGTATGTTCGGGCCACGTTCCCTTCATCCCCTGTTGACGGGCACTCAGGTGATTCTGGACCTTGGCTTCTGTGGATGGTGCTGCACTGAAGCTGGGACCAGTCACTGGCTTCATATTCGGGGACGTGAGCCACTTTCATGTTCTCAAGCAGCCTATCCCCAAAGCCCTCTGTGGAATGCCGCATTCCTTTGTGCCCATGGCTTCCACTAGGATGAACCGTTGGGAAGTGGATTTGAACGCTTGGGTTTCTGTCTTTAATTGGTACCCAGCTGCACTGACCAAGCAGGGGTCCCAGTGACCCTGGACACTACCTCACATAAGGTCCAAAGATGCAGTTAGGTTCTTTCTTTAACTTTATAACAAACAAACAAACAAACAAAAAAAACGCTATGGACCTGGTTAAGCTATAGCATTATCAGTTAGTGTTTTTCCTATTGGAAAGGTGTATATTTTATTTTCTAAGAAGGAAAGAAATCCTGTTAAATACTCTAAGCACAGATTAAATCATGTCAAGGAAAGAGGTACTATTTTGGGGGAAAATTGTCCCTTCATGTCAAAGATCAAGGGGATGACTTCCATTGTTTAATTGAGTTAATTATGAAATCTTAAGTGGTTTTGAGGAGACGAGCTGTGGATGCTGTAAGACATGAGACTGATGCTGATTTAATATTAGTCAGCCCTGACAGAATGTGGCTAATATTTAAAGCTTGCTCCAGTATTGCTTGATAGATTGTAAGTTAATGTAAAGATCGGTTTGATGCTTTTATTTTACAAAATATGATTGAGGAAAAGTTTGATAGCCAAGGAAACAGCCTTCAACCAATTTATTCCTAATTTCTATCACCAGAAAAATTTGTCCTGTTAATTCCAGAATTTACTTTTGGAAAGTTCCTGTAAGGAGAGCAGAGGTATTGGTGGTTGAATGATGACTTGAATTTAGGTGAAGGTCGTTAAATATTTCATAGTCATGTTTGTCTTGGTGGTTTTAGCAATTTTATATTAAATTTAGAACTGCGAATCAAACCAAATGTGTTCTTTTGCTTTTGTGATACTCCTTTGTTTGTATGACTATATTTGTAAAGAATGATAAAATGTGTATAAGGCATTTTCTCTGTGTAGATATTAGGATTTTTAGGGAAACAAATTAATCATTCTTCTAATAGACATTGTGCTGTGTGTTGGGTCCTTTGTATATTAGTTGAATTATTATAATGAGGACCACTTGAAAGTATGTTTCTATACAAGATCTTTTATATGCTGCCTTGTGTTATGCAAAATCCTTCATCCTCTAAGAAGACTAAGTAATGGGTTGGAGGAGAGGTTTAATTCCCCATTAGGTCTATTCCGAATGCCCAGAATTGAATGCAAGTATGAATTATGTTTTCAAAGTGGGGTGTGTGTGGTGAACTCCTTTTTAGATCATGGGAGGGAGGTAAAGCAAAGATCAGATTTGCTGATGAACATTTGTGCATATTCTAGTGGAGAAGTCATATGACTTGACTGTACCTGCCTACTCTGATTTTGGTGTCATTAGTGTCCGTAGCCACAAGCCTCAGCTTAAAAAGAAGGCTTCCTGGAAGGGGAAAATAGGAATCGGTAAGAACCTGAAGTTGTCTGTCATGGCCTGTGAGTCACAGGTAAATAAACCTGCATGAGGGGACGTTGGCTGTACAGTATTTTCCTTCTGTTTTAAGACTGTCAGAAAAAGGTCAGTTCTATTGCGTTGGGTCCCTGCACCTCACTTTTGCTGCAGAGGGGACTTGCCATTATACCTCTTGCCCCCAGTGCCCAGGAGGCTGATACCACATAGAAGACCTGCAGGTCAGTGGAGGTGAACAGGCACCGGACACGCTGTGCACCTTGGGACACATCTGAGAAGTGCGTCCTTGCAGCAGGTCTGGGGTGAGGGGGTGTTCCATCTCCTCTGCCTTCTCTGGCTTTGCGGGCCTTTGAAGTTGGTCCTGGAAAGTGAAATTAGTTAATGCTGATCAGCTCGAGGTCAAAGCTGGAATCAGGCTCATCATTTCCTGCAGTGTTCACAGCAGCAGCTCGTAAACTCGACATGACCTGAATCCGGATAGTCGAGGTTCCGTCCTGCTTTGTGAGTCGGTTATGTGTGGTCTTGAGAAAGGGAACATGGGTTTTCTTGACTCTGAGGGGGCCGAAGAGACCCGCCCTTCACTAGGGGTCTGTGTGAAGCAGTGGACCCTCCAGTCAGGAGGCAGCAGGGACTCAGGAAAGCCCCACATGCCCTCCAGTTCCCCTATGTTGAAATGGTTTGTACTAGGCCGTGCCGGGTCATTTTGGGAGGTAAGTGGGGCATTCACATGGGGGTATGCAGTATTCTTAGGTGTCAGGTGCGAGAGTTGAATTTGTAGAAGCTGTGCAGATAGGAAAGGGCCTGGCAGGGAGTGCTGTTTACACGGAGCCGATTTAACGCGAGATCTGCGCTCTCCCTGGGTCCGTGTCTGACCGGTGTCTCCCAGTCTGCAACGGGACGTTCACGTGACTCGGCGCCATCATCCCACTCTGTGTAGACGTCTGAGGATCTGTGCGTGGCTGCTGTGTTAGAGTGACTTATGATAATGAACTGAGAAACAGTGAACAAACCCTGAATTGGTCAGCACTGGTTCCACGGCCAGTTCTCCCGTGGTTGGAGTCATTCATTATAACGTGTGCTGGACTCCTATGCAGAGCTCTGATTTTCAGAGACCCTTTAACTTGGCAGCTAACCAGTGGGTTCCTTCAGAAGACATTTGAGTCCCCTTTACCTGCCAGGGTGACCCTGGGAGTTTGAAGGTGAGTGAGACAAGCCCTCCCTGTCTTGTGGATTTTACTGTCCAGAGGGGAGACAGATGTAGATGGTGAAGGAGGCCCTATCAGAGGTCAGCGCATGTCGGTTTTATTTCTGTAGCACTTGCTGTGTTCAGGCTGTGCCCCGGGCCATGTGCAGAGCATCTGGGGACCCTGCCCATGGCATCCCAGGCACAGCTAGCATCTGCACCATCTTCATACTTGACCTGAGTTTTGGGGGAAGTACCGAGGATGGCTTCTACCTTTGCTGGAGAGGGTTGGAAGTCAGGGCAGTCCTCCACACGGGAGATGATCGCCAGCTGAATCCTCAAGAAAGAGAGGTGGTTCCCACAGAGGCAAAGCAGGGCAGCATGCACAGACCTGGGTGTGGGGTCTGGGGCAGGTACATCTGAGTGGGGTCTGCTGGGAGACAGCGGGAGTGAGGTGTGAAGGCAGTTGGAATTTACAGGATAAATTATCACTAAGGTGATGCTGGGGAAACAGATAAAATCGGGACTCTCTGGGGTAAACGTGTACCTAGGGTTACCCTGGGCGTGGGTGTTTTCAGGCTCTGAAGGCAGAGATTTAGGAAATTGGGCAGAGTTGAGCCCCAGATGAGGATGAAGGCTACCCTTGGGGGGGCTGTTGAATGAGACAGGGATGGAAACCCAGTGAATGTCCTGGGGTCAGTCTAGCAGGAAGGTGACAGAGGAGACTGGTGCTCTCAAAGACCCTGTGGGTCCTGCCTCTCAAAGTGCTGGGATTACAGGCATGAACCACTGCTCCCTACCGTTACTGTAAAATTTCTAAGCTACTGTCTCTCATACCCACTCCCGTATTGTTTGTTTTTTTTTTTTTAACTAGGTTTATGGCTGTATTTTTTTGCAATGGAACCAAACAGTTACCTGTTTGAAGTACAAATAACACGATGTTTAAAAACCAAAAATGTCAATTTGCACAGAAGTTTCCAAATACCCAGTTGGTTTGAGCCTTGCATTGCAGTGCCACTACCTGCTCTTAAATTTCTACACGATGTAGAGATAGTGAGGCAGGGACCACTCGAACATCTTCAAGTTTTGATTCTATTAACTTGGGTATATTTTCAATTAATTTGGCACACCTGTGAGTGTCGCAAGCAATGCCAGGGTATTTATTTTGAAGCTTGTCAAAGGAAGAGTTGGGAAGATTTTCACATTTTTAGAATTTTCATAGTAGTTATAATTTACAAAGAATGTAAAGTTGTGTAGTCATTATTTTGCTTTTTTCTAGATGTGTCCCTAAACAGGGTTGATAACTAATTCTACATCACAGGATTCAGAACTGTACCCTTTTGGAGCCGATGTCTGTAATGGAGGAATTCTGCCTCGTCAGTTCACTTTAAGCGTGTTTAAAAGGTTTTCTTTATCCTAGTTGGAACCTGTGGCTATAGTTTGTTTTCACTGCTGAGGAATATTCCATGATGGAAACTGTAATTCATCTGTTTTTCGTATCGATGGGCAATTGGATTATTTTGGGAGGGTGTGTATGTCTATTCAGCCTTCATTTTTTCAGGATTTTTTGTAGAAGATAATGTAACAGTGTAACATCCTCTGCTAGGGAGCCAACACGAACCCTGATTACAGCCTCACAGACACTCACGCCTTGTTACCAATACACAGAAGCATTTTCTTAAGTTGAAACACAGTAGCAGAACCTGAAGCCATGTGAATGGGTCCTCCGATCTTACACTTGGAATTCACTTTTTATTACTCTGTCTACTAATTAGGAAGCATATCAATTATACAGAAATCTGAGAATGTATAATTATACATTTATAACAGAAGAAAACTTATTTTTAATACCCCAGAACACATGGCTATGTTTTTCCCTCATGCCCCACCACTGTTTTCTTTGCTTGTAATGCGAAATGACACTTGAATAAGGTTTTCTAGAGACTGTTAGACTGGCATAGTTCTTCAGAGACAGAGGATGTAAAGCACATGGAGAATTTCTGTTTGTGGAATGTGATTTCCTGGTGGCCTCATTCAGGCTGCCGCCGCCTTCCCCTCTGGCCGCCTGCACCGTGGGATGTCTGAGGAGGTCCCTGTTTCATCCTCTGGAAGTTCTAAAAAGGAAGGAGAGGAGGGCGTGCAGGGTGTGGTACCTTTGTGTTGGTCCTTCGAGCTATTATTTGGAGTCTCGGCTGCCTTGGTGTTTGCTGCCTTTATGTCCCTAGCTCGTGGCTTTGTCCTTGTGTCTAACAGGCAGACAGATGGAAAGGGAAGTTGTATTCAGCCAACAGCTTGATCTTATTCTCAAGGCTGAAATCGACTGGGTATTTGGAGACTTCTATGTAAATTGGCATTTTTGGTTTTTAAACATGGTGTCTTATTTGTACTTCAAATGGGTAACGGGTTCTCTTGGAAAAAATATAGCCATAGAGCTGGTTAAAAAAAAAAAAAAAAGGGGGAGTGGGTGTGAGAGAGTGGCTTAGAAATTACACCAGTAATGGCAGGCCATGGTGGCTTACGCCTGTAATTCCAGCACTTTGAGAGGACGAGGCAGGTGGAGAAGATGAGGTCAGGAGTTCGAGACCAGCCTGGACAACATGGTGAAACCCCGTCTATACTGAAAATATGAAAATTAGCCGGGCATGGTGACAGGCACCTATAATCCCAGCTACTTGGGAGGCTGAGGCAGGAGAATCACTTGTACCCGGGAGGCAGAGGTTGCAGTGAGCTGAGATCGCGCCACTGCACTCCACCTTGGGTGACAGAGCAGAAACTCTATGTCAAAAAAAAACAAAAAACAAAAACCAAAAAAACCACCCCGGTGATGGAAACCTGACTGTGTCATCTGTGATGGAGATGGCGGATTATTTTGTTTTTAGTGACAGGATGAATTGGATATATTTGCAGTATTGATCTTGACAAGGGAAATGGTCAGAACCAAATGTGACGCCCAGCTTGGGCCTCGCCGTTGGCAGAAGACCCTGGTGGGCAACAGACTGGAGACTCAGAGACTGAGGGGCAAATTCTCATGCCGTGATGCTATTGCAGTCACTGCTTCTGGACTCCTGCTGGAGGGAGCGGTCCCCTGGCTTTACAGGCTTTGGTGCAGTGGAGACCTTAGGACCTGCCTCTCCTGGCACACCTGTGGATGTGGCGAGCAGTGCCAGGGCTGAGGCACAGGTGCTGAGACCGGAACGTGGACGGGAGAGGCTGCACACGGTGCGCGGCAGGCGTCTGCTCAAGCAGCCCTGGGTTTCCGCAAGGGGGCGGGGCGTTGGTTTTCCTCCTTGAATTTGGGTGGGGAGGGTGTCCTGGGGTGCTGTGTCTGCACTTGTGTTGCTCTGAGGTCAAGGTGTGGCCCCGAGTCCCTGTCCCTCTGCCAAAGTGAGGGTTTGCCCATTTTCAGGTCAGATTTCCCTTGGGTCCTGGCCTCTAGGAGTGGGGGGCATTCGACGGGGACGTGAGCACGGTGGACGCGAGTCGGCCTCTTCGTCTCCCCCCAGCTCCTGGGCTGTGTCTGAAGAGCTGCCCAGCGGAATCGCCGTCCTGCCTGGTGTTTCATTCACCAGAAATCGTTCTCACTGTGGACTCTTGACTCAAATTTAATCTGGGAATGGAACGTGCTGTTGCTGGATGCCACACACAGCATCAGGAGCCTAGTTGGGGATTATATAATCTTACCCTACACCTTAAAAGTGAAGACTATAGTTGTCAGGCCTCTGAGCCCAAGCCAAGCCATCGCATCCCCTGTGACTTGCACGTATATATGCCCAGATGGCCTGAAGTAACTGAAGAATCACAAAAGAAGTGCAAATGCCCAGCCTCGACTTAACTGATGACATTCCACCACAAAGGAAGTGAAAATGGCGGGTCCTTGCCTTAAGCGATGATATTTTGTGAAATTCCTTTTCCTGGCTCATCCTGGCTCAAAAAGCTCCCCCACTGAGCACCTTGTGACCCCCACTCCTGCCCACCAGAGAACAACCCCCCTTTGACTGTAATTTTCCTTTACCTACCCAAATCCTATAAAACGCTCCCACACTTACCTCCCTTCGCTGACTCTTTTCAGACTCAGCCCGCCTGCACCTAGGTGAAATAAACAGCCATGTTGTGCTCACAAAGCCTGTTTGGTGGTCTTTTCACACGGACGCGCATGACAGTAGTTAAGGAGATACTGAAGTCTTTGCCAGCTCCAAGAGCTTTTTCAGTTTGTTGGGCCATTTTAGGCAGAAGGAAAAGCTTGCTTAGAGAATCTTACAGAAATGTTTGGTGCAGCGCCGCTAAACCTTGGAATAAATGTGTAACTTTCCATGGCGGCCCTCTGGAAAGAGATGCACTTTGAGTGCACCCTGGCCTGCTCGCTACAAGAATCCGCCGTGCCACCCCGCTTTCCGTGGGTCTGCAGGTGTGCGTGGTCCATCTCCCTGCACTGTGGCCATGGAAGGGAAAGTGATCTGGAATGCTGGCAACAGTTCTCGGTGCGTGTTGATGTGTGCTGCTTTCTACAGGTGAGAACACTTCTGTTTAATAAACATCTCATCAGGATGATTGCAAGATATTTGAGTCTCATTCAGTAGTGTTTCTGGGTTCCTTCTCTTTTTAATCTGCTTTCTAGCACTAGGCAAGTGAAGACATGGAAAGTAATAAACCCATCGAACTTGTAGAGACGTGGTGTTGTGTAGGAGCAAACTGTAGCCTCTGGCTCTGTTTAAAGATCGTAGTAAACTCTTACCTGGCGTGGTCAGGGTGTAAATTATTTTGTTTAATCGAAATGTGAATGAGTCAAAGCTGGCACCTGCATTGTTGATGAAATACCAGATTTTAAAGGAACATGTCGATATGCCGTAAGATACCAGCAAAGTTCCTCGCTGAGGTTCTGCGCGGGTTCGGAGGAGCTGGGCCTTGTGTCACCAGAGTCGTCTCTGGTAGCAGACGCTCAGTGTTGGGCATTAGTCACTTAGCCTTTCCAAGGCCGAGGAACAGTTCGCTGTGGTGTTTTTAGAACCTGTACTTTGAGTCCATTTGTCCAACTTGACTCGAAGTTGCTGCCCAGTTTCAGACCTTTGCCTTGCACCGTGCGCTCGTTTTCTTGTCCTCTGATAACTGCCTCAGTTGCCTCCAGCCTGACAGTCGAGCCTCATCGTTCATGGACAGAGGCTCCGTGGTGGGTCCCAGGCCGCGACTCCGGCTTGCACAGTTCCATGCCTGTCACCGTGGTTTATCTCATCACTCCCGGGATTTCCCGTTTAGAGGAAGAGGGTCCCTTTCCTGCAGGCCCTGTGTGGTGTGGAAACCACCCCTACCTGCATTTCTCCTGTTTGAACTGTACCGTGAAGCTATTTCTGTTCTAGTCAACCATCAGAATTTAAGGTACGGTGATTTATGTAACTTATCACACGCTTCTCAGCGGTTCTTTATGAATTTCATTCTGTTGTGAAATGATTGCAGTTTTCATGGCTGCGCTGGTCTCAGGTTGTGGCCATTGGTAACTATCTTGAAATGAATTGCGTTCCCCATTGTGTGTTAAGGTTTTGTCTGGGAGCTGTTGAGGCCTCACCCTGCTTAGGGCGGTGGCTTTGCTCTCCTGACAAGAGGAAGAATCTTATTAGAGCATTTCTAATGTGGTTTTTGCTTCCAGACAGAATTACTTTTTTCCAGAGACGGCCACTAAAGTTGTAAATTATGCTCAGGAAGACACACGGGTCAGCTGACAGACTGGAGTCCAAAACAGACCCAAAGAAGCAAAAGCAATTCAGTGGAATTTGAGTCTTTTCAACGAATTTTGCTGGAATTATGGGACAGCCATATGCAAAAGTGTGAAAACAAGGAGAAATTCCTGTATGAAAATGAAGGTGGACCATAGCCCTGAATGTAAAATGCCAAACTACAAAACCTGTAGAAGAAACGGAAATTGTCGAGACCTAGGGTGAGAGCTCTTAGCCATGATACCATGATCCATAATCAAGGAAGAAAACAAGTAGGGTAAGACCCATCAAAATTAAACTTTTAATGTAAAAGACACCCCTAGGGAATTGAAGAGACACATTTTCTATAGAGGGGGAGAAGATGTCTGTGAACCATGCAGCCGGCAAAGGACTCGTATCCAGAATGCACAGGACTCCCGTGGCTCATGACAGAGAACAAATCACCTGACTTAAAAGCAGTCAGAGACCTGAACAGATGTTTCGCTGAGAAGGACGGGAGGATGGCCCGAAAGCATCTGAAATGACCTTCAGCGTGACTGGTTGCACCGAGATGTGCACCGAAGCCGCAGTGAATTTGTTCACACCCCTGCTGGAGCGCCTGACGTAAGGTCTTCCGACAGCCCCAGGTGCTGGTGAGGACAGGCAGTCGGGACTCCTGTGCGATGCTGGGGTTCAGCATGGTGCAGACAGCTCGGTGGTTTCTTACAAAACTGAACTCACATAAACGTGGGGCCTGGTGACCCCACTCTTGGGTATTTACCCTAGAGAAACAGAAGCTGTTGTTGAAGAAAAACTGTGCCCAGATGTTAATAGCACTGTCTATAGTTGCCCAAAAGAGGTTACAATGTGCTGCAGCCATACGTGGAATAAGAAACACCCAGCAGCCCCGAGGCCGGGCTGCTGATCACAGGACACCCTGGGTGCACCTCCAGGCACGATGCCCAGGAAAGAGAAAGGCTGAGCCTGCTGTGCTGTGACCTGCCCCTCCGACAATACTCGCAAAAGACAGACCCGTGGGAATGGAGAACATGGAGACGGTGGTTGCTGGGAATGGGCGAGTGTGCTTATGAGGCCTTGTGAGTGGGTCTGGGGCTGTGGGACTGTTCTGCTTGTGTGATGATGATGATGATGGGAATATTTGTGCCGAAATTCACAGAACTGAACACTGTCCACTTTACAGTAATTTTTAAAAGGTGGTAATATGCTCATTTTCAGTACTGTTTTTAATGGAAGATGGAGTTTGCAGACGATTCGTTAGGGCAAGCCTGTCTCAGGCTACCCGGATTGGGTTGGAGTAAGCTCATTTTCAATACTGTTTTTATGGAAGATGGAGTTTGCAGACGATTCATTAGGGGCATGTCTCAGGGCCCCTGGGTTGTGTTGGGTTGGAAAAGCCTTCCCTGTTGCGGGCAGTAGCGTGGGGCATGGAAAGGATATTGCCACAGAAACACATAGAATCCTTTGAGGAAACGTGTGCATTTCTAACTTGCTATAAGATAGAATTGGAATTTGTAATGGTTTTGTTTTCTGGAGTCTTGGTAGAATAGGGAGACAGTGTAATGAAAGCTAATTTTGAAATGAAGAATTTTAAAGATTTTCAACAGCAATAGCTCTAGGAAGTCCCTGGAAATGTAAAGATGTTCAGTAGCGATAGCTCTAGGAATAGTCACCCTGGAGTTGCTTCTTGAGCATTGGTTTCCGGGCTGTATCTTCCGACTTTCATTTTTAAGTTTTGCTGTGGGTTGGGGATGTGTGGGAATAGCCATCAGTGTTGGGTAGGAATGGCCCTGCAGGGGTGCATGTGTCCCAAAGCCTGGGGCACTGTTTCAACCTAGCTTGGAACATGGGGACTCTTGTCAGTGGCTGGAGTAAGAGTACCAGCCTGCCAGGCTGGGGGAGCCCACGGGGTGGTCTGGGCACTGTCCTCCCTGCCTGCAGGATGGCAGCTGGAGGAGCTCGAAGGCTGCCTGCCTCGTGGCTGTCAGCGCAGCAGCCCCTCCTGTCACTGGAGCAAGCTTTGGATCCACGAGTCTCTGCGCCTGGACTTGCCTCCTGGGAGCTCCGCCACTGCCTGAGGGCCCTGGTGCCACTTTCCCTGTGGAACCCAAGCCTCAGACAGCTGCGACTCCAGATTCGGTTGCTTTCCCTGATGTCTCCTTCCAGCACGAGCGCTCACCTCACTCAGTGCAGAGCCTCAGGTTCCCTCCAGATCCCCAGAGATGGAATCTCCCAATTTAACAATATCGTTGGTGACAAGATTTGAGCGGCACTGATTTAACTCAGCTTCCAGAGTTTAAGTTCCCAAGACACAGTCCTGCTCGTTCCCTGTCCTGATCCTGTGTGGCTGGTGTGGATGCGGGGTTTCCAGAGGGTGGGGCTGAGGCAGTGGCTGGTTGTGGGGTTTCGGTTGTGTGGAGTGGAGGATCAGTGGACACTGGCTTTCCCAACTCACTTTCTATGTAGCTCCCAGTTTCTCAAAATCATAATTATCTTGGATTCCCTGTGAAACTGGGAGTCAGGCCTTGTGTGCAGTGTTGGGTGGCCATGACAGGGCAGGAGGGAGAGATGAGAACAGGGAGGACGGGTTTGTCAGGGGAAGGAACCCCTTGCCGAATCCCTGTGTCTGTTTTAGGTTAAAGACGAATGGCCGGGTGACAGATGTCTCACCCGTTGTGGTTGGACCTTGCTGTGCTGAACCCTGAGCAGGGGCCCCAGCAGCTGCCTCCTGCCAGGCCGGGGCCACAGGGCTGGGCTTCTGCCTCTGGGGTGGGTTGCAAGGGCTCATGCCAAGGTACAAGGGTCTGCACAGCTCCTGTGTGACCTGAGGGACATGTGGGAAGCTGGTCTGTGCTCCTTACCTGGGAGAAGCTGAGCTCACCTGGGCCAGAGCCTCCGGGGAGGTAGGAAGGCAGAGGCCTGGAATTCCTGCTTTCCCCAGACAGCAAGAAAGCACCTGCTCCGAGATGCCCTCAGCGGCCATATATAGTTGATTTTAACATGAGGGAAGATGGCAATTAACCCGGCTCTGTGGGGAGCTTTGAGGAGTCCAGGCCCTGGGCCCCGGGCTTTTTTATATGTTCCTTCCTGAACAAAAAACAAAAGATCCCTGTGGCTGATGTCCACTGCATGGGGTAGGACATGCCGAACTTGTGTGGGGCTTGTCCCTGCGTTTCGTTGGTGCTCCTCCCTGCCCCCACAGACACCAGCCGTTCCAGGCTGAGGCTTGTCCTGGTTAGACCCTCGTTGATGGGGTCTGCGATCCTGGATTGAGGGCCCAAGCACTTCTTTCATTATTAAAATGATTCACCTGAGATGCATGACTGCCTCTAAACATCTCGTGAGCATGAGATATAGCCAGTGCCACCGAACCAAGCTCAATATCCTAGTGTAAAGGAGAAATTTTACTTTTAATGTGCTCCTGGGACTCAGATGCAAATATTCAATTCCCGTTAAACTTTGAAGACCTTGAGAACCTCTGAGATTCCTTGGAAACTACTCCTTGGCCCCACGACTAACTCTGCTGTGGAAGGAGGCTGGAGTGGTCCGTGGGGGAGGACCGGGTGGTCCGCGGGGTCTGGGGTCCTGCTGCGTTCTCCAGGATTCCTTCCGTTTCATCATTAGTCCCAGCTCTTCAGCAGGTGGAGCAGATTCACTGACATTTCCATTATTTTGTTCCTGTGTTGACTCAGTTAACTGAATCAATATTTACCAGAAATAATTGATGGTGAGATGGGAATTATTGGTGATTCCCGGACACAGGCAGCCTGTATAGATAAGTGTGTTACAGTGTCTGATTTCTGAGATGTTGGTCCACACCTTCTCAGGAACACACTTTCAGGGGTAGATTCCTGTGCAGGAGAAGCTGTTTTTCCCCAAGACGCGGTGGCGGCCCCTGCACTGGCATGGCAGGGTGGCTGTGTGACTGGGCAGGGCTGGACGTGCTCCTGCCTGCCCCTGCGCTGGGCGCCCGCCTCCACCGCACATCTGTGTCGAGGGTGCCTGCCTTTGTTCCCCCAGCTCGAGGTCATAGAATTGTACCTTCCTTGACACATTTCTGTATAGAGATGATTAGATCTGGGGGCTGAATCTCAATCTGACATGCATGTGGGTAAATTATTCACGTGAATGACTTGGGTTCTCTATATTCAGGGTCAGGAGGCATGAGGTGGGTTTGGAGATGGCTGCCTGGCCTCAGGAAGTTTCTCTCAGAGCCTGTTTCTTTCTCTATCAAAGTAAATGAATCCTACCTCACCGGGCTTGACACACGCTCAGTACTCAGATGCTGTCTGGCCTTTATTATAGTTAGTATTTGCTGAACAGCGTGGCTGGTAAGAAAATGCATTATCTTTACAATTTATAGAATGTCACACAAGGCAAGCATGAAACTTGGACACTATCCTAATCTGAAGATGCTAGTGCTTACTCTTCTCCTTAAGCATTTTATTGTAATTCTGGCATCTGTCAGCCGAATCATATGACGGCACTGCACGCATGATGCCAGCCCTCAGATACCTAGGAAGGGGGAGCCTGAGGCTGCCAGGGAGCATCCCTCCTGCCTCCAGCCCTCGGGGGTTTCTCTCTCTCTCTCTCTCTGCTTCCCTCTGTCCCTCCCTATCCCCCGCTCCCCTCCCTGCCCCCCTCACTTACTCTACAACAGAGGCCCAGACTTTGACAAATCCCAGCTGGGCCTATTTAACTCTTGCCTGGGAAACCAGAGGGAAAGGGGCCCAGTTACTACAGAAATCCAGAGAATTGAAATAGAATGTGAGCTACTTGTGTGTCTTGTTTTTTATTTTAATCTGAATATAAAAGGCAAGTGTCAAAACAAAATCGGTGCTAACTGCGCCACACAGCTCCGAGTCTGCCTTGTCGGGGCTCCGTGGGTTCCCACGCCCTGGCCTTCTCCATGAGCATCTGGACATGCCGTGGGCTGCAGAAAGCATTCAGCTACGGTCCTTTGAATGTTCCAGAGTCACATTTAATAAAAATCTTCACATTCATCCATGGCCAAGTCTTGATTGAATAACAGGTATTGCAGGTCTTTGGGTGGGGCTCAGCCTCTGTTTTACAAGCAGCCACACCATCCGAGGGGCAGGTCCGTGTGGGCTGGTGACCCAGTCCTCTTAGTGGGGGTCCTTGAAGTTCTAGAAAGTAGTGATGCAACCTGTGGCATACATAAAAAGCCTCATGTGCCCCCCTGAGAAGCTGGGGCTTCCCCTCAGTACTGTGGTGTGCTGTGTTTGTGATTGTGCCAGATGCTAAAAGGGTGAGGGAGATGCCTAAAAACCAGGCTCCCAAAGACAGCCCTTCATGTCTGGTACTTTCACGTATGTATGCACACCTGTTTGACATGTGTACACCTGCTTCATGCATGCACCTGTTTCATGTGTGTACACCTGTTCGTGTGTACATCCACCTGTTTCACGCATGTGCCTGTTTCGCACGTGTACACCTGTGCATTCACCACCCTGTATTACGTCATACATTGTATTTTACAGATTGCTTTTCACTTTGTATTGTGAGCTTATAATGACTTTATGAAGAAAGGAGGGGGCCCGGGCAGCCTTTGGCTCTGAGAAACGTGATGTCGCGGGAACAGATGAGACAGGCCGGGTGAGGCCGGCAGAGGCCGTCGTGTCCTGGGAGCCCGTGCGCATCCACTGTGCGTCGCTGTGTGACAAGTGACCCCAAAGCCTAGTGGCTTAAGGCAACATACACGTATGACTGTACAGCTTCTACGGGTTGCAAATTCAGGGCAGCCCTGCTGAGCGGTTCTGGCCCAGTCCCCTTGGGTCACTGTGAAGATGTTGTCCCTGTCCAGGGCTGTGGCCATCTGTAGGCTCAGCTGGGCTGGAGGTTCTGCTCCAGGATGCTGTGCTGACATGTCTGCGGGCGGAGGCCTGGTCCTCCACACCCGGCCCCTCCCTGGGGCTGCCAGGTGCATCCCTGCCCAGGGCCGCTCCTTTCCCCAGAGACGTGGGAGTGCTGGTCTTACACCCAGTGTCAAGGTGGCCGGTCCCCTGGGCCATACTGACCAGCCCTGAGCTCTGCGGGAGGGAGCATCCAGCCGTATGAGCCCCAGGAGGGAGGTCATGGGGCCATCGAGGGCTGGCTTCTGGGCCATGTGAGAAGCCTTGGGTGTTGCCTTAAAGCTGAGGAAAATGGCAGAATCTGGCTGGGAGCTGGAGAGAGAGGAGAGCTTGCGTGTGGGTTTGCCAGGCCCTGAAGGTCGGGACAGGGCTAGAAGTACTCACATTCACAGATCCCTTCCAGGGTCAGGGCTCACAGTGTTCCTCTGTGACTCAAGGTACGTGCTTGTTGAGGGTGGTTTTCTGTGTTTTGTTTGATGCGTCAAGAAGAAGTTTGTTTTCAGTGCGGTAGGTGTTGGGGATGAGTCTGGGGCTGCTGATCCCAGAGGAATGTCCTGGAATGGAAGTGTGGACAGGGCGGAGGGCCAGGCCCAACGGGCAACAGTGTGGAGGGAGAGAGGCTTGTTGCATGTGGCCGGTAGATGGTGACGTGTTGGAGTGACAGGGTCTGTGAGGGAAGAGCCGTGTTCAGTCTAAGGGCATCGAGTTTGCTGAGTAATCTCTGAAATGTCCTGGTAGAGACGGGTAGCAGCTGCCGGGGCGTGCGGATCCCTCTGTCGGGAAGGTGCGGGTGGCTGCGTGAGGACAGTCTGAGGTCCGGGTGCCAGAGATGGTGTCATGCGCAGCAGGGCCTAGGACAAGCCTGGGATTCGATTGTGGAAGAGGTGGGTGCTGTGAGGGAAAGGCGGCTGCGACTGAACTCTACTGGGATTTCCGTGAAATGTGACGCGTGTCGGGGGCAGGGTCAGGAGCAAAGTCAGGAGCAAAGGCTTGTGTCCCCTACTCAGCGGCTACTCATGCAGGGCTGGGCGACAGTGGAGGTGGCGCGGGAAGGCGTTCACTGAAGCCCGTGTTCTATGACTTGACGGGTATTCCTCCCATGAGGGTGGAATGGAGACTGGACGCTGGGTGGCTTTTTGGGAGCTGCGTCCTGTGTGACCCCACGTGTAGTGGGCTCACAGCAGAGCTTGAGTCCTTCCTTTACAGATACTTTTCAGAGTTCGCCCGCCTTTAGATTCTCTGATTAACCTGTCTGAAGCGGGTTCCAGGAATCTGCCACCTGCCAGGCCAGGAGGTTCCCCGTATGTGGCTGGTCCCCTGACACCCTGAGAAACATGACTCAAGAGGATCACCCGAGTTTCCTAAATATGAGTCGCCTGCCTTCTCTTTGCTTTCATGCCTCCCCCAGGGTGGGCCAGTCCTGTCAGCCACAGTGATACCTGCATGCTGGGGTTACAAGGAGATTGGGGCGTGGTCCCCCAGGGAGATTCGGTGACTGAGGATGCTGTCATAGCAGCCAACATGTCCTTATTGTTTTCACTTTTAATGAAGTTCACTTGCTAGGTTTTCCGATGCACAATGGCGTCCTTGTGAAAAATTGGTGATCAAGGAAGCAAAGAAGTGTAGGAAAATGATCCTGTCCTTAAACCTAAGAAACGATAAAACAGCAAAGAGCCCTGAAGAGCCCATGAACCTCCTCATGGGGCAGTGAGGAGACACCTCAGTAATGGCTTAAAAAAAAAAAAAAAGAAATCAGACAATACTGAAGAAAACGTAAACTAAATTTTGGATCTCTATGGGTAAAGAGATTGTGGTTGACATTTTGTAGGCATGTGTTTTTACACTTAATTATTTTTCTTTGTTGGATTTAGAATTAGTCACAAGAAACACGATTTTTTTTAACTGAAAAAACATTGGGGTAAGTATACGAAGTCTAATCCCTTTGTGATATTTCTGTACTGTGAGACTCCAGATACAAAATTGAAGCCCAGACTCTGACTCTAACGAACTGGAGAGAGAAGTGGTCATCTCCTGCAGGACAGTCTGGCCTTCAAGCGTCTGGCCATCCTCCCAGTCTTGGGCAGACCTGCATCGCTAGTGCTTCCTGCCAGGCTGTGACCCTGTGCCCAGGTTTCAGGAGCACCTGGAACACTTTTCCTGGGGGCTCCTGCTTTGTCCTGGCTCCTGGAAGCACAGGTTTTGATGAAGGACTCTCCCCACCGCCAGGTAACTCGGTGATTGCCCCCCAGACTGTATTTCTCGCATGGGGCGCAGAGAGGCTGGGCGTGGTGTCCTGGCCCTGGAGCCAGCTCTAGGGCTGCACGGCGGCCTTGCCTCTGCCCCTTATCTGGGAACAGGGCAGTGGGGAGGAGAAGGGAACCAGGGTCTTGCCCCTTCTGTGTCTCAAGAATACGGGAACACATCATCCCACTCCCTTCCACCATTTACAGCCCAGGCTTATGTGTGAAGTATTTAAGTTATTTTATAACTTATAACCTCCCTTGACAATGATGTATTTTATATAAGCAGCACATAGAAAGTGGTAATTTTAATACCCTATCAAGCAAGATCTAAACAATAAGGAGCAGATATCACTGTAGAAAAGTTACTTTGTCCAGGAAACATTTATCTACTGCAGATGGAAATGAATCATCGCTTCCTCCTTGGTGGTTCCTGATGAGCCTGTGAAATTCTGTCCTGTTCACCACTGTTACAGTTACAAGCTGTACCTTTTCTTCTATGATGTTTATTTCTTGCCTGTTCACCACCGTTACAGTTACAAGCTATACCTTTCCTTCTGTGATGTATATTTCTTGAGGGCATGGACTAAATCCTAATTCCACAGTATTCAATGCACATACTCAAGAGACACTTGTTTGAATACATGGATTAATGGAAAATAGATGTGGTGACTTCACTTTTAATTCATTATGCCAAACTTCAAGTGTTTCCACGCACAATTTTATGGTCCTTTGGATAAACTGGGCTTCTGTGCAGGGTGGTTAGAGATAGAGTGCAGCAAATGGCTCTGTGCCTCTAGGCTCACGAAGGGCTTGAGGGACTTGGTTGGCAGCACCTGTGTTGAAAACTCAGTTGCACAAATCCATTCAAGTGACCTGCCAGCACACACAGCCCTGCTTCCCAGCTGATTTCTGCAGAGGCTTCTCCTGAATGCCCCAGGTGAACGTGGGTTCAGCCAGCACTGCTGGGCTTCCACAGCAAGCCAAGTGCAGGGACGAGGGAGAAGGGGGCAGGACCCGACTCTTCCTGGGCCCCAGCGCCTGTGTGGGGACGCTGCCTGGCCTAGCTCTTCTTGGGGAGGTCAGGAAAACGATGGCATGGAGGGTGTATTGGCATGAGCCGCTTGCTCAAATATGGATCCCAGGTCTGTGTGGGAGGCAAAATAGAAACTTATGTGGATATTGTCAGTAACATAGCAAATATGGGCTTCTTCCCTAGGGTGGCTGACCCTCTCATCTGCTGAGCAAAGGCCTGGCCCGGCCTTCTGGGCCTCCACAGTGAGCTTTTCCCAAGCTCTGTCCACTCCATGAAGATGGTGGGAGCCAGGGCAGACATGGGGTGTTTGTCACTTTTTTTTTTTTTTTTTTTTTTGAGACGGGAGTGTTGCTCTGTCACCCAGGCTGGAATGCAGTCGTGCTGTCTCCGCTCAATGTAACCTCCGCCTCCAGGGTTCATTCCACTCTCCTGCCTCAGCCTCCTGAGTAGCTGGGACTACAGGTGCCCGCCACTATGCCGAGCTAATTTTTTGTGCTTTTAGTAGAGACGGGGTTTCACCATGTTGGCCAGGATGGTCTCAATCTCCTGACCTCGTGTTCTGCCCTCCTCGGCCTCCCAAAGTGCTGGGATTACAGGCGCGAGCCACCGTACCTGGCCAGGTGTTTCAGTTTTTGAAAGCTACATTTAAGGAATGAAATAGACCAAACAATTACTTATTTTTGAATATTGAATACTTAGTCTACCAGAACACTTAAATGTAGTTAATGTATTTGAATAATAAGGAAGAACTTTCCCTCTGTTTCCAAAGCAAAAGTATAAACAACCTTGTACTTGGCAGGGACTTCACTCTGTTTCTAAAAAAGCCAGCAAGCACTTTTCCTGAAATAGACCCATCTCTTCTTCTGCATAGACCCTATTAACTTACATTTCTGCTGTATCCTGATGTGATAGATTATAGAAAATTTCTTGCTACTGGAACTTGCACGATGCTTTCCTTGTAAACATCAGATAGAAAGTATGGATTGTAAATCTCAGATTAGTTGCCATCCTTGGTCTTGGTAGAGCTGCCACCAACAGCCTCCATCAGTTACAACAGAGTGCATCTCCCCAGCAACCCGGCTTAGATTGCAGACCGAGCCAGGCTCACCGAGGATTCAGTGCAACGTCTTCCGAAGCTGTAGCCACTGCTCTCGGAGACTTGAGAAGCCCTCCCTTTGATGCCTGCACGTGGCTGTTCTCAGATCACAGCAGCTGCAGCAGCATCTCGGAGGATGCCGGCAGGGGTGTCCTGGGTAGTGACACCACGGGTTGGGGCCTGCAGTGTCTGAATGAAATGGGCTGTGACACCGAGCAGCCTAGAGGAGTCTGCAGCCACATTTCAAAGGTGCAGTGGCCCGAGGTGAACCCCAGAGCCCTGAGGAGCCTGGAGTTGACCTGTCATGACTCCATTGAGAGAGCTGGCTGAATTCTGTACCTGTGCGGGCAAAAGATGGCTGTTTCTGCTTGGCCCCTTCCCAGGCCAGGGCTGGGAAGGAGGTCTGCACAGCTAGTGGGAGCTTGACTCTGTTCACACTCGGGGCTGAGTCCCTCAGCTTTCTGTGAGCCCAGGGAAGGTAGACATGCCGAGCTCTCCTGGAAGAGGCCCCTGATGAGTCGAAGCTGAGCTTCAGGACCTTGTGGTGTGCGAGGCGGGTCAGAGTCGGTGCATGCTGCGTGGGGGCCCGGCTGCTGTTGTCACTAATTGGGCTCAGCAGACGCTGCCAGTGGACGTGGCTCCTGTGGTACTTGGTTTTCTCCTCACAGGAGTGGTTTCCCTGCTGTGACAGTGTCGGTGCTATGACAGGCAGCATGGCAGGAGGAAGGCACTTGTGGGGTTTTGCCCTGAGGCCCCTTTCCTCTTGAGGAACAAGAAGGGGGTTTGGAATCCTGCTTCCGGCTGCATTCCCTTGCTAGGTTCTTGGCCTCGGAGGCGGGAGAAGCTGAGTGCAGGCCTGAAGCCTGGACCCCTTCCACAGCCTCCGCGGTGCTTGTGGTGGTATGCGGGACATGGCCCTTGGAACTCCAAGCCCTACCCTGGCATGCCCGCCCATTGGGGCATCTCAGGCACCTGCTGTGTGCCAGGCTTCGTGGTGGGGTGGGTGGTAGCAAGGGCTATGGGATAGAGGGGGCACCGTACCCGGATGATGAGAAGCATCAGGGAGGCACTTGAGGCAGTCACAGCAGAGCTGAGACCTGCAAGGAGGAAACTGACTGTGGGTGTTGGGGTTCAGGGAGCTCCCTCTACCAGAGCCACAGCGGCCAGTGAGGGCAGAGTGGGGGACCGAGTCCCAGGGAAGCCATGTGCACGGTTTGCATCAGGTGTGCAGGTCTGCCGGGCTGTGCTGCCCTTCTCAGTCCTGGCTGGGCCTGGGGTCCCAGAGGGAATGGAGGGTCCTCGCATCTTCCTTTTCTTGCTTCCCTGTTGCTTCCTGGTCAAGGGATGTTTGTTTATTGTAACTCCGGCTGTTATTCTGAATATTAAGAGACGCTTCACAAAATTGTAGGGAGAGAGGGACTAGGGATTCATTTTTTTTTCTCCCCGATTTTACACGGAGGCTTCTGCTGTCCCTTAGTGTGGAGGCAGAGTGCAGATGCTCTGCAGTTATCTGTACAGGAAGAGAAGAGGTGCTGGGAAGTCACTGATCTGATCATTGCAATAGCACTGACATTTTTAAATGAGAGAATGCTGATGTCTATAATAAGCAGAGTAAAACTTCAGTAGCTTCGATATAAAGATGCCGAGATGATCTTAGAGCCACTTCGTCCGTAGATCCTTCTGCAGTGTGGAGTGTGACATCTCTACCAGCCTCTGGTCCGTGGCCGCCTGTGGGTAACTGAATGCTTGAAGTGCAAATGAGAAACTGAACTTCTAATTGCATTTAGTTTTAGTCAAATTTAAACAGCTATATGGGCCAAGCACCGTGGCTCTTGCCTGTATTCCCAGCAGTTTGGGAGGTCGAGGCATGTGGATCACATGAGGTCAGGCATTCGAGACCAGCCTGGCCAACAGGGTGAAATCCTGTCTCTACTGAAAATACAAAAAGTGAGCCGGACCTGGTGACAGGCGCCTGTAATCCCAGCTACTCGGGAGGCCGAGGCAGGAGAATCACTTGAACTCCAGAGGCAGAGGTTGCAACGAGCTGAGATTGTGCCACTGCACTCCAGCCTGGGTGACAGAGTGAGACTGTCTTAAGAAAAAACAGATTTTTAAAAACCCTGTATGCCGCTAGTTGCTTCTGTAGGAGATGCATGGTTCCAGAAGGTAGACTTTGTGTTGAGAATTCTGCAGCGTCAGGCTGAAGACAGTCTCCCTTCCTAGCAGTGTGGGCCCCTGGGCTGCTCTTCTACCAGAATGGATGGTGGCATCTCTGGGAGATATCTGTGGACTCGGATATCTGTGGATTAGTGACTTGTGTTACTCACAGATACTTAATTTTATGGGTAAATGAATACCTGGACTTGCTGCAACTTCAGGGCGAGATTCGGGGGTAGGGAGTGAAAAGTGACGAGGGGACCCAGGGCTTGTCCTGCCACCCCCAGGACCTGGTCAGGGCGCCTTCCCGTCTGAAGCCCCGGCACCTGATTGGGGCGCCCTTCCCTCCTGAAGCCCCCAGCACCTGGTCGGGGGCACCCCTCCCCTCTGAAGCCCCCAGACCCTCCTGGCCTGCGGTGCTGCTTCTCCAAATGCTGCCCTTGGCTGTTTTCGAGGAGTCACTGGCACCCGAGCAGGCTGCGTGTGTCACTTCTTCATGGATCTGGGGTGTCAGTGAAGTTCATTTTTCTCGTCTTCCTCATGTGCCACATCTCACCTGTTTGTCCGAGTTCGTGTGTGTGCATGTTGTGCGTTCTCAGGCTGTACTCAGTGCTTAGGTGACAAGAACGTCTTAGAGCAATGGACTGTCTGCTCCTAAAGGACGCTGTGTGTTAATCGAGACACGGTTTACTTGTGAGGTTTAAATTTCCTGGGTGTGTTGGAGGCAATTAGGGGGAAACAAGCTCTAAAAAAGCCCCTGGGAATGAGGAAGGCAATAATGAAAACAATAACTTTATACACACTTAGCAGTTGATTTAATTTGAAGGTGAATTTTGCATTTTGGGGACTCCTAAAGCTACTGTTCGTAGGGATTTCCTTGATGAGCTTCTTGTTTTCTGTCAAGTAGAAAGTAAAGTGGATCAGTTTTGCCTTTAATTCTGACTGACTAGAATCTACTTCCCTTTTCCCCCCATTCATGTTAGGGTGGGGATTGGACTAGAAGAGCTGTAGGATCTATTTCTGATCTTAAATGAATTTTTTCTTGACTCACTTTTATTTTATTGGTGAGCTGCTATTTCTTCCTTCAACGCACTGTTCTTTGGTTTGGGAAATGTGCTATATTTGTACCGTGCTTTAAATGTACACAATGGTTCTAAATTGCTACTTTAGATATAACATCTTAGTTAAAATGTCATCCATACATCAGGCACAGTCTGAGGCCTGGAGACCCCTCTTGTCACTTCCTTCCAGCCGTATCTCCTTCCCTGGCCACGTTGCCTCTGGCCACGTCTCCTCTCCCCACCACGTCACCTCTGGCCTCCCTTCCTGCCTTCCTTCCTCCCTCCTGGTGGCCTCCATGGCTCCTGCTGACTGCCCTCCCGAGGGTCTGTTCAAGGCTCCTTCCCCGTTTTCTGCTCCTGAGTGGGTCTCGGGGCCTGGATGTTTCCCATTCAGTTCATTATTTCCAGAGGGGCAGATGATACTACTCACAATATCCTAAACAGGCTGTGAGTCCACCATGGCTCCTAATAGCCAAGGCGGGGGGAGGGGGGTGGCTATTACTCCCCACCTCGCAGGGGGTGCCTCACTCCGGGACACAAATGCACAGCCCACTGTGCCTGTAGTTTGTCTTCTAGGAATGGACCTCTTCTTGTACGGCCTCTCAGATGAGATGAAGCAGGCCCACAGGGAGCAGCTCTTCACTGTCAGCTATAGGTGAGTGAGGAGCGGGGGAGACGGTGTCTGGGAATGGAGGCCTTAACGGCACTGACGCAGAAGCCAGTCCTCGCTGACCTCGCCTGCCTTCCCCTCGGGTTCTCGGCACTGGGAAGAGCATGCACGGCCTGGCCATACTCGGACCCGAGAACCCCAAAATCGCCAAGGACCCATCCTGGATCATCAGATGAGTGGCCCTGGCACGCCCGACTGTGCAGGAGCCCCTGAGAAAATCGGCCTCTAGAGCTGAATATGAAAAGTCAGAAATGCTACTGCTTTTTCCAAGAACATTATGTCATTCTTAAGGTTTTGCCACTGACTGGCAAGTCAGTCTTAAGAGCAACAAGGAAGACATTCATTGAAATAGTTATGCACAAAGTGCCAAAGATGCACCACATATAATTTACTTTCTACTGACAAAGGCTAGTTTTACCTCATTAGTTCTAGAATATTTAAGAATCTAAAAGGGCAACTCTGACTTAACCTCTGCTTGAGTCATTATTTTAAGTAGCATTTAGGGCCTTTATTAAAAAGCAGAAGTAGAATGAAAAGGCACACAAAGGTGTCCTACCTCCGCCTGTGCTGATTCATGAAACTGATCACACCGAGGCCCTGTGGGAGCATCCTCCTAACAGACGGAAGTTCAACAGGGCGGCTGAATGGAAGCAGTCCCTGAGAAGCAGAGGGGCTGGGGTGAGTAAGTGCTCGCTTCGTCTTTACAGAGCCAGAAAGGAAAGCCTCCACGCCAGCTCTTGGCCGTTGGACTCCGATTTCCCAAACAGCTGGTTTTTGGTGTCTCCTCTCCCTCCATACAGCTCTCCGCCCACGTTTCTGAGGTACAGCTGTGGTCTCTTGCAGTCTAGAACTGAGGCAGAAACACTGTCCCTACAGGAGGGGGGCCCACGAGGGTGGCAGGGCTGTCACCCCAGCACCCATGTCTACTCTGGCAAGAGTCATTGGAGAGTTCCAAATTAGGGCCCAGTGAGGACCGTGGCTTGGACTGGACGAGAAGCTGGCTATCAGATTTTTCAAACCCCCACCGTGGTGGTTTTAACATGCAGCTAGGATTGCAATCAAGAGGCTGAGTAGATAAGATTCATGTGTTCTCTTTTACTTTCTAAGGAGAGCAGGAGCCTGGGGTCCAGGCCCAGGGTCCTGGCCTGCTGCTCTGGATGGAAACTGACACGTGACAAATATGTAACAGTAAGTAAACATGGCATTCCCCTTGTCCTGTGTAAACTACTAGCTTTGTTCTCCTTTTATGACTTGCGCATAGTTCAGTGATCCCTATAAAAATATTTTGATAATCTTTGCCCACAAAACTGCTGAGAAAACCCTTAGTAGCCACCCTACTTGGAGTTGTAGGCAAATGTTTAATACGCACATCTGAAAGCATGAGACAGTCCACAGACAGCACACACTGGAGCTGGTGGGGCACATGGGCGGTGACAGGTGCTCACTGATTAGGTTTTAATGTCAATACCTGCATAAAGTGCTGATCAATAACTTAAGTATTACAAAAACAGATGGTCCACGGTGAGTCCAGGTTGCAGGCACGTGCAGGTGGGACTGGATTAGAGGCTCCAGGGCTGCACGTGCTGTAGCTGGCCTGAGTCTCACACGTTGTAGCTGGCCTTGTACTTGGCCAGGATCTTCATGAGGGGCCGCAGCTTGAGCCACCACCGTTCTTTGGGAATCCTGTGCCTGTGGAGGGAAGGGGGGACAGCAGTGAGGCTGGGAGATGCCACGGCCAGCACAGCAAGTGGTCTTGCCAGAAACACGGGGGTTGTAGGGTCGGCTGAATCAACTAGATGATAAAGCCAATTTCAAGATCAAACAAAACCATTGTTTTTATATTTCTAAAAATTCTTCCCAAAGACCTAGTGGTAGTTTGTTGCTCTGTCACCAGGCTGTAGAGCAGTGGTGCAATCTCAGCTCACTGCAACCTCTGCCTCCCAGGTTCAAGCGGTTTCTCCTGCCTCAGCTTCCTGAGTAGCTGGGACTCCAGGTGTGCGCCACCACGCCAGGCTACTTTTTGTATTTTTAGTAGAGACGGGGTTTCACCATGTGGGCCAGGCTGGTCTCAATCTCTTGACCTAGTGATCCACCCACCTAGGCCTCCCAAAGTGCTGGGATCTTAGGCATGAGCCACCGTGCCTGGCCAAGACCTAGTATTTTTTAACTGAGCTTCAGAAAAGCTAGTTCCTCAAACCCCTGAATGAGTTGCCGAACGCAACAGCAATGGCCATTCCCCTGTCCTGTACTCACATTGGCTGGGTTTGCTAAGGCAATAAGACCCCGACTTACCCAAAATCCATTTGGTTCTTCAGCTCTGCCACAGGTTGAAAAATAACATTTGTTTTGCTGATTCCCAGCACACAAACGGGATCATCGGTGGTCAATGTTTTTCCTATAAAAGGTTTAAAAACAGATTAACACTGCCCTGTCCCATGGGCAGCTGGGGGAGCAGAATCACGGGGTGAGATTCCTGGGCACTGTGCTGAACCTGGCCTGGAAGCCTGGGGGAGGCTGAGAACAGCTGTGCAGTGTGGCCAGCGCCCGGCCTGGGCTTGCAGAGCTCTGCTCTTGTGGGATCACCCTGATGGCTTCCTGGAAAGCAGCTTTTGTTTTTTCTCTCAGTGGAGAGAATTTTTCACTAAATAGTGGAATAAGGAAATTACCTTAAATTATGGCAAAACACTAATAAGAAATTGATGCTCACATATACACACACTGAGGCACGAGAAGCATCCGTAGCTAAATTAGCAAGAGAAAATGGATGTAGAAAGAATCAGTCAGTTCTTCAAAAAGACAAACCGATTGAAACTATTCACATCACTGTTTTTTGTAGACTGTCATTCTTCTAACTCGGACATTGGCAGTGATAATGGTTTGCCCTAATAAAAGCACACGTCTGGTATGACTGAAGAAAGCTGAGGGGGGTGGGGGTGAGAAAGATGCTGGCACAAATAACCACTCAGGAATGAGTAGGGACCAGCCACGTTGGAACCATTAACAAGAGTAATGTGTCATGTTTTCTAAAACTTTTCAGCTTATCTAAAGATTGTTAGAATATGTAAGTTACAAAACTGATTTAAGGAAAAACATGCATAGTTCTACAAACACGAACAATTCATTCAGCAGCCAAATCTTCCTCAAAACTGGAAGTTCTGATGGATGGGGTCACAAGGAGGTTGTCCTACCAAACATCCAAGAAATAGAAGACCCCACTTCAACTGTGAGGGAAACTGTGGGCTGATGCTCAGGATTTCCAGAGCAAAAAGCCTGCACAAAAGAACTTCAGGTTGAATCTAGCAGTGATAAAAGAGAACATGTCATGCACACCCAGGAATCCAAGATTGGTTAAATAGCAATGCTCAGAGACCAGCAGGAGTTAGAACATCACACGCAGCTCGGTACTGAACTGAAGAAGGAACCAGCAGCCTACTTCTCCCCGATAGGACAGCATTTTCACCAAGGCAGATGGCCTCCCTCCCCGGACCCCTTACCTCTGCCCTGGGCCTCCTTGAGTTTTGCAGTGATCCACTCCATAGCTCTGGCAGAGATTTTGGTTCCAAAGTTTCTATCAAATGGAGAAGGTGCCCCACCCTGTTGGTGGTTAGAGTCATATGAAATATCAGTTATACAGTAACACTTTGCTGTGAAATAGAAATGATGATTTCTGTTTCACAGAATTCATGTTTTTGTTTCTAAGTCTTTAGGGATAGCTGGAACAGAACAAAACAAAATCTGTGATTCCTGTAGCCTGAACTCAGCCTGTTAAGCAAAAGTATCAAGTGTTCCCCCCTGCCCAGTAAGAGAAGGGTTTTAATAAATGGAACGAGTCAACTAACCATCTCCAATATTTTAAAATCTTAAATCAAGATTTCGTAAACTCATCTGGGGTGGGGATGGGTCACAGCTTTAAGAATCTGATAACCGTTGTGGATTCTTTGACAAAGTCACACAGACGCCTACTATTTCATCATTTCAGGCGATTCATGAGCTCTCTGAAATAAGTTCACGGGCTCTGGTTTAAAAGTATAAAGAATAGGAGGTGGTGAAGGAGGAGTGCGTGGGAGTTAGGAATCCTGGACCGCTGTGTCCCAGGCTCAACTCATAACATGCGTGTGCCCGCATGCAGCTTATTCCAGGTCATTCTGATTTGAGGGTGAGTGTCAAGTATCTTACATGTCTGATAATCCTTTTTAAATCTTAGGACGCTCCAGTTTTTAACCTGATGCCATGTTTAGTTTGAATAAGCATTTCCAAGTGATGGGGGTGTCACTGTTTTCATGAAAGCTGACAGTTCCCTTAAAATCCCCATTACTCAAACCGCACCAACAAAAGAAGCCTAAAGCTGCTGCTGTTTGGCATGACTTAAAAGTTTAGATGTTTTGGCTGGGCACGGTGGGGATCACGCCTGTAATCCTGGCATGCTGGGAGGCTAAGGTGGGCGAATCACCTGAGGTCAGGAGTTTGAGACCAGCCTGGCCAACGTGGTGAAACTCCATCTCTACTGAACATACAAAAATTGGTTGGGCGTTGTAGTGGGCGCCTGTACACCCATCTACTCGGAAGGCTGAGGCAGGAGAATCTCTTGAACCTGGAAGGTGGAGGTTGCAGTGAGCCAGGATTGCACCACTGCACTCCAGCCTGGGCAACAGAGCAAGACTGTCTCAAAAAAAAAAAGTCTCCCAGCTAACTGGGAGTATGCGTATACTCCAGATTATTTTGTTGTATAGTGACAACATATGCGACACAACAAACCGACCCAGGATGTCGATTTCACCTAAGCCCGGCTAACAGGGAGTCATGAAATCTTGTGCTGTCTTGCTGTCCCACCCAGAACGTGAATCATCCCTGTGCCCTAAAGTCTCCATGCTGTCTGTGCCTCCTGCCCCTGAGTCACTCAGTAGCCGCCTTGGTTATCAGATGGTTATCAGCACCCACCCCCTCATGTATACAGGGGGCGGGTACTATCCCCAGGTCCAGGTACCCACTGGAGTCTTGGGACACATTCCCTGAGGCTAAGAGGGATGACTGTATTTCCTTCTTCCTTCATAAACATCAGGTGTTAGAGAAATGATTGCGAGATATCTAATAGAGTAAGACTATAAAGCAAAAGTTTTAGTTGTCTAAATGCAAGAAAGTCTTTAGAGCAACGCACCACAACTCTCTTCTGCATATGCCCAGTGTGTAGTGCACTCCAGCGGCAAAGAAATGACCACTCATCCAGCCCAAAGTCACCAGAACCTAAGAACCGCGGTGTGACAGTGACCGTAAGATCAGCCCTGGTCTCTCACTCACCTGAGCACAAGGCCCCTATGGATGGTGGTCTTTATTTTCTCCGTCAGGTGCTCCACATTGGACTGGAAAAGAGTATTTTGTTAATCAGACAATAAACTTATGCTAAGCACCCACTGTGTGCCAGGCCCTGCAGGGCGGGAAGTGCCAACCAAGTGTGGCGGTGAGTGTGGCCAAGGAGGTTGCAAGCTCTCACGGCTCAGGTCTCGGGGAGCCTCCCCCAGGCGGGGAGAGCACGTCTGCAGCGATGAATGCTGAGCGCAGGGCACGGTGAGCAGCCCTCATGGCAGCCACTAGAAACGCCTTCCAGAATCAACAGGGTCCCTCTGAAGACGATAATTCCGTGATTGGCCTAGCGCTCATTCACGGCTCTATTGCTCCTTATTTATTTTCATGACAATGTTCTACTCGGCGCTCTCAGCAGAAAAGAGCAAAACCCCATCTCTACTAAAAAATACAAAAAACTAGCCGGGCGAGATGGCGGGCGCCTATAGTCCCAGCTACTCGGGAGGCTGAGGCAGAAGAATGGCGTGAACCCGGGAGGCAGAGCTTGCAGTGAGCTGAGATCCGGCCACTGCACTCCAGCCTGGGCTACAGAGCAAGACTTCGTCTCAAAAAAAAAAAAAAAAAAAAAAAAAAAAAAAATATATATATATATATATATATATATATAAATTTTATAAAAGATTAAAAAAACAGTACACCTGTTTGGGGCAGCTCCATTATCATCTTATGGGACCCACTGCTGACAGAAACATCACAATGCAGTGAACGACTCCACAAGTAGTCACTTTGACACAGTGAAGAAATTCATGATTCACATGTCACATAATTAGTGACAACACCAAGGCCCTTTTTACTTGATCTATTTGGCTCAGAAACAAGTAATATCCTAACTTTTTAAAAGACAACGGTGCCGGGCACGATGGCTCACGCCTATAATCCCAGCACTTTGGAAGGCCAAGGTGGGCAGATCACGAGGTCAGGAGTTCAAGACCAGCCTGACCAACATGGTGAAACCCCATCTCTATTAAAAATACAAAAATTAGGTGGGCATGGTGGCATGCACCTGTAATCCCAACTACTCGGGAGGCTGAGGCAGGAGAATGGCTTGAACCTGGGAGTCGGAGGTTGCAGTGAGCCAAGATCGTGCCACTGCACTCCAGCCTGGGTGACAGAGCAATATGTAACATATATTTATTTATATAACTAACTAAAGACAATTGTTCAGTTGCATTTTATCTGCCAAGGCCTGTCCTCCTGCATGGAGTTTAGCAACTTTGAACACTGCAGGGTCCAGGCCTGGATTCTGCTGTGCCGTCGAAGCAAGGGCAGACCCCGGGGTCGGCGACACCCTTCCCTAAAAGAGCCACAGATGCCAAGAAACCACGGCCGTGTCTGTGTCAGTTTAGAGGCAGATGCAGCACCAAAGGCCTCAAGACTTAAAAGAAGCTGCAGCCAGCTCCAGAGCCAGTCGCAGACGTGGGTGGTGACTGTCAGTGGAGGCACTCAAATCGTTTGTGACAGAAGGGAGAAAACATTACACAACAGACTACATCAAAAAAACAAGCTTGTGTTTCACACAAGAGACTAGAAGGTGTCCTCAACCAGGCACGTCCGCCATCACCTGACACTCGGGAGAGGCACCTGGTCGATGCAAAGGGCATCAAGCGTGGCGTGTTCGGTAGCACCTCCGTCTGCATGCCCCCTCGAAAAGCAAACCACCCTAGACACGATGATTTGCTCCGCAGCACCGAGAGGATCCCAAGGGGACGGTCCCCTGAGGCCAGCCCCGTCACATACCTGCAGATCCTCAAAGTCGAAGGGCTCTTCGAAAATGTATGCGGCATCGGCTCCGGCCGCGATCCCCATGTTGGCCAGGTAGCCACAGTAGCCGCCCATGGTCTTGATGAACACGCGCCGCTTGGTTCCGCTGGCGGACTGCTTGATGCGGTCGCAGGTCTGGTCAGAGAAGAGATCAGTCACTCCAGCCCAGGGCCAGGGTGCACCCACCATCCCAGAGCTCCCCTACCAGTGAGTGCAGCAAGGCCCCACACCGCACCTGAGCATGCGGTCCCAGCATCGCACAGGGGTGAAGGGTGTGCAGCAGCCGGGATGTGCCTCGGAGTGGATGTGAACATGCCCCCCCCCCCCCCACCAGCCACCTGGAGGTGACCTCGATGACCTGTGGTGGGGACCTGGCCATCTGCCGCTCCCTTCTCCCAGGCCCCATAGGAGGAGCCTGAAAAGACGACCCCACAAGCCAGCTCACTCCATGCTGCTCTTCGACTGTCCCTGCTGAAGCAGCTTTCACCAGACGCGGACACTGTTAGGTGTGAGCTGAGAAGTTACGGGGCTGTCACCTGCCAGCTTTGTCCATGGGAACAGCTGTGCTCTTCTATTTTCTTCTGAAAAGCGTGATTTTAGAGTTGTGGCCGTCTTCCATCCATCGGTGAATGTTACATTTATAGAAACTCTACTCCAAGGCAGATGATGGTTCTTACACCCAGGCGCCTGGGGGTCTTTCGGATGCATAGGCATGAGGTCCCAGAGTGAAATGTCTGCCATCCGCCCTCCACGAGGACCCAAGCTCAGCAGGGAGAAAAACAGCAGAGAAATGCATCTGCCGCCTTCCCACCCACACTTCAGTCCGGGCTACAGCGCCCTCTTCTGGCACTCTGCAAAGCCTCTGCCTGGGCCTCAGCTCCCACCCTGGCCCCCTCCAATCTGTTCACACAGACTGGAGACCCATCTATATAAAAAGCATAAATCTGATCCAGTTCTTGGTTCATTCAAAACCCTTTGCTCACTTCAAGTACACGTTAAGCCTTTCTCTGGAATCCCTGGCCCCGCCCACTTCTGACACCAGGTCCGCTCTAGCTCCAGCCACCCCAGGTCCTCCTGGGGCCTCTGCATATGCTGGCCGCTATGTGCATCACATTCAGGCACAGTGGTGGGCGGGAGAGCAGCCCCCAAAGGAATCCCGGTCCTAATGCCTGGAACCTGGGAATGTTCCCTCATGCGGTGATAAAGGTGAATCCTGAGGACTACCCAGGTGGGCCCTAAGTGCCACCACCTGCATCGGCAGATGAGGGGTGCAGAGGCCCTGGAGTAGGATGCTGCACACCCACATGGGAGGAGGCGGTGCCAGGGAACAAGGCGTGCAAGGCCCGGGGCTCTGGGCACCTGAATGGGCCACGAGGGACTCTCCTGGAGCACACACTCTGGCCTCAGCCCATGGCTCCCGCCCTCCAGAACTGTGGGAGAGTGATGATTATTTTCCAGCCCCAGGTGTGTGGTCAGGGTCACAGCGGCCACGGGACACACACAGGCACCTTCCTCAGCTCTGACCCAGAGGGAAATGCCATTTCCTTAGGAAAACATCACCTGGTTTCTAGGACCACAAAGTTCCCTCTGTCAGGGGCTCTCGGGGCACCCCATGTCCTCTCTTCATAGAAATCACCCCGGTGTCTCTCCCTGCAGTTACCTCGTGGTTATGTGACTTGCAGTCCTCACTAGGCTGCACATTCCATGAGGGCAGGAACTGTGGGCTGGGCTTACACCACTGCACCATCAGCAGGACCCGGCCGAGCCCCCCACAGAAGGCGCTCAAGAAATGCTTGTCTCTGAATGACACAAGCACAGTATTCCCCAGCCAGCCAGCCAGCTGTCCGTCTATCCAGCCATCCGTCCGTCCATCTGGGTCAAGGGCTGATCCTGCAGGATTCCCTAACCGGCCTCCGTGGGACTCAGCCAAGAGTAAAAGGATGAAGTGGGGGTGTGGGCTTGAGACTAGGAGCCACATGAGAGTCTGTTCACTAAAGTTTAACACCCACGGGAAATTTTCACTTGAGTACTTCGAATGAAATTTCAAAGCACACTTTGTTGAATAAACACAGGCTTGATTAAACCATTCCAACCTATACTTCGTTTCTCTGGAAGATTCTTTTCCTCCCAAAATAATTGGTTGATGTATTCAAAACTGAACACGGGCTCTAGTTAGAGGGCCACTTTGCATTGTGTAGAAGCCGAGATGGGGGGAGAAACAGGCAATGGGAAGAATTCCCGTCTTTGTGCTTAGGAAGGACAGAGGACAGAAACCCGTCAAGGGTCCAAAGAACCTGTAACTGCCTTCTTGAAGGGCCAGTGCAGAATTCTGAGGGTTTCACTTTTCCACCTGTACTGGGTCTCTCTCTCATTGTGATCTAAGACTTAAGATGCAGTAAGGCTTTCAGATTTGCCCTTTGTCTTAGAGCATCCCGGGCATGGGAAGGAAAATGTGGGTGGGGCATCAGGACCTCCAGAGGCACAAAGCCTCATGGGTTATTTTTCCAACTGAATCTCCCCCACAGCCCACCCTGAGGTGGGGAATTACTGTCACTCATTCAAAGAATGACAGCTGCTTAATGGCAAAAGAATTCTGCAGGCAAAGCAGCTCTCCCAAGAGGCTGATTTGTGCCCAAACGTGTCTGAGTTCTGGTCCCGCCAGGCTGCAGCTGTGGGTGTGTGGAACAGTGGAGCCCTGACAGCTGAGCCATGCCCCCAACCGTGTGCTCCTCTGAGTGTAAATGCAGTGACAGCTGGGACGGAAGAGTCTGCCGTTGCTGGAGCTTAGATACAGCTTTCCTGAACACTCTCCTCATTACCTAGATGGCATCTGAAGCCTGAATTAGCTTCTAAAAATAGCAAGTCACTCCGGCCGTGCCTCAGGCAATTAGTCAAAGTAGCACTGACAAGAAGGCGGCCAATCCCAAGCGTGGCCCTGCGTGGACAGCAGTTGTGAGTGGCACTCGTCAGGCAGAGCCTGTGACCTCAGCCATTCTTGCCACACAATGGGATGTGCCCAGCAGACACAACCCCCTGCAAGGGCACACACACGATCCTGCTAGGAAATTCCCCAAGGAGTCCCATGGGAGCGAGAGCCCCAGGCTACAGTTCAAACATCACCAGCACTTTGCTCCATGGGTGTTAAGAAATATCAATTGGTGGTGAAAGATAAGGTGGCGTTTGCTACAGTGTTAAGGTAGAAAAAAGCCACTGACTTCTCTGTGAGAACCACCTTGCTCTGTGAATCTGCAGGGAGGCCAGTTTTCCCATGACTGGTATCCTTCACGGCAGCCGAGCCTCTGCTGAAGTCGGTGGCCAGACGGGGCAGGGGTTGGGGCTCCCATCCCTGCTACAGCAAGGGACCTGCAGCAAAGCACAGCCGCTGGCCGGGGTAGTGCTGCGCTGCGTGCCGGGTGCGAGGGTGGAAGCATATGTGGACATCTACAAGGTGCTAAAGGAGAGCGAAGCCAGCGATAGCTGGACCCTAATGGCATTCAGTGAACAGGGGTCAAGCGCGGGGGCCCAAGAAAGTCCAGGGAACGAGCCAAGGCCAGCCTCTGCGAGGCCAGCACAGCACCAGGGAAGGCGACAGGGAGAAGCCCAGGAGAGAGATGGCCCTCAACTCGAGTGGGAGGCACAGGAGGCTGCAGCCGACCTCACGACCCCTCCGCTCCCTTCCCTGCACTGGAACTCAGTTCTGAAGGAAGAACCCGGAACAGAACTGCTGTTTTCCGAGGTTCTGTGCCAAGCTGAACTAAGGAGTCTCCAAACAGGGCTGGGAGTTTCCACCGCAAACTCCGGAGCTGGTTCAGACGTGAACATCGAAGCTAAAGGCCAGCGGCTGCTCTCCAGGAGACACCCGGCGGCCAATCCACTGACATGACCCCACATGCCAAGGTGGCCACTGTCCTGTCTGCAGCCGAGTGAGGACCCTCTCTGCAGCAAAGGCCTGTGGAACTCCCACAGGTCCTCATGTCCAGCTCATGACCATAGAGGTGGGTCAGCTTATCAGGGACCGGAGGGGCCACCATGCGGGTGTCAGCACCACGCCCATGACCGGCAGAATCCACTCCTCCCAAAGCACATGTTGGTGAAACTGCCTGCCCAGGAGGGCATGATCTCGGCTCTTTAAAGATCCTCTCATCTCACCAGGAAGGCTGTGGTTCCAGGCAGCGGCCCCCAGTGGGCACAGCTCTGTCCCAGAGCTCGTACGTACCAGGCACTCAAACCCCTTCCTGCAGGTTCCCACAGCTGGCCCTGCAGCCTCGCTACTCAACGCAGGCGGGAGAGGCCGGCTCCAGAGAAATGGTGCTCAAAACTCCCCTAGTCTAGGTGGGATAGAAACACAACCCCAAGGACTGGATATATCATCTCACTTTTAATCAATAAAGACAGGTTCTCCCTAAGGCAGAGAAGCTAAAAAATTTACCCTGTTCTGGCCAGTGTGACTGACATAAAGCCAAGCTAACAAAGGGGGGGGGGGGAAGAGTAATAATAAATCTGGCTCATTCTTAGCACAGAAGAAACAAATTGCTAAAATAAAATAAAGAAAGCAATGGGAGGAAACGGGGTTCTCTTACCTGGACAACAGCAGTCAGGCCAGTGTCGGTGCCCAGGCTTATTTCTGTGCCTGGGACATTGTTGTTAATCGTGGCCGGCACCACACACAGGGGGATGCAAAGCTCCCGGTGGTGGCCTTGCGCCTCAGCCATGTCGCACGTGCTCTTGTAAGCCTGAAGCAGCAGGGCCAAGCAGTTAGCGGGGGTGCTGGGTGCTCACATGCCAGCCCCAGGGCCTCCACTGAGGTCCAGGAAGGGACAGCAGGGACCTGAGTCATCAGGGGAAGCCGGTTCATGTGGGTCAGGGGACCAAGGGGAGCTCTGGAGGCCATGTGGGAGCAGGACAGGCCTTAGCAACACAGGGGACTGCCTGGGCACAGCCCAGGTCCTCTTGAAAGGGGAGGCGTGCAGGCAGCACAGCAGGGTGGGTGTGAGGCCGGCAACAGAGCAGCTTGCAGGCAGCGGCAAGTTAGTCACGAGCGGGACAGCTCAGCTCTCGGCATCTCATCGTGGGTAAGCGAGGCCAGGGCAGTCAGGACATTTGAAGGCAAAGCCAGTCCCTGTAGCTTTCTGTAGGCAGTCCACGATCAGTGGGATGGGGCACACAGCTGTAAGGACCACACTAAGTGACTGCCTTCATCGTGCAGAGGCAGCCTCCACGCGCAGGCAGGGAAGGAGGCCAGCAGCTGGATTACCGGTGGGCCACACTCAGCCCCATGCCACATCTCTGCTCTCCGGCTGGAAGTCACACGCAAAGCCACACAGGCGAGCAAGAACCTGAGTTGCTGCTCTGAGGTTCCACTGGGAAATGGGCTCTGGTGTCAGAAAGGAGAGCGGTTCTTGAGCCCGTGTACACCGGGCTTTTTCAGGCTCCACCTCAGGGTGTTAACCAAGGTAACAGCAGGACAGGTCCACACGCCCACTGTTCCCAGCTCCAAGCGGCCCCACACAGCAAGGTGTTTTTGTCATCCACTTGGTGGCAAAATCAACTATTTATGGACTTGGACGTGTCCCTCTTACTGTGAATATCCCCACGTCTGCTGCAGAAATGCTACTGTTGGGATGCAAGGCGGGGCCCACATCTCCCCAGGAGAGTTGGACAGTGAGAGAGCCAGGCTCTGCAGCCCTGGTGCAACCCAAAGCATCCCAAGGCCAGGAGCCCGTGTGGGCCGAGGGCTTCGGACAGTGGGTGCAGATCCGTGGCAGGTGAGTTCACAGCATGGTGGGTAGCAGGGTAAGATGGGTGGGTCAGTGCTGGGTGACCACGAGGTGAGCTGTGAGCAGGGGCCCCCGTGCCCCATGGCATGTACTCCACGTCCACCCAGACCCAGCACATGCCCAGCTCTTGGGCTGCTCTGTACAGGCTCTGCCTTGCAGGCTCTGGCCATGGCAGTTTTTGCAGGACTTCAATCCAAATGCCAGCCTGCTTCCAAGCCAGAAACACTCATCTGGGGATATTGGCTGGCCTGGTGCCCAGGATGTGGCCCTGTCAGCACCACCACGTGGGGGGCTCCTTATGCTCTTCAGACAGGTGATGTCACTCCTTTACTGTGGAATACTCTAGCCCAGGACTAACCAAGACTGGCCGCGGGGAGCTGGCTGCTTCTCCAAGAAGCTCTCGCTGGAAGCCAGAGGGTGTGGGTGACCTGGGGCCAGGAGGGCCCTGAGGCACACAAGAGGGCAGGTGGGGGTGTCTCGGCTCCTTAACTCTGCCTTGAAATCTGTGGGAATGGCCACATTGCTGCAAATCCTCTCTCCCCTCTTCCCTGTCGCTCCTCTTTTCCTTCCTTTAGTCTCCAAAAAAGGGGAGGGAAGACTTCAAGATGGGGAGAGACCCTGCCCAGAAAAGCATAAAGCTCTCAAGACCAAACACAGCCGGGCCCCTGGGTCCTTAGTGGGGCCACTATGACAAGGAATTACTCACAAGGCTGTAGTCACCGCCACCTTCGCGAAACCTGACAGCAGCGTGGCACGCACCTACTGTTTCTGATGTGACCTGATCAAGCTTACAGGACAGAGTAATGCACCAGCCAGCACTAAGGAGTGAAAGGAGTCCAACCGAAACTCCCTGCAGCCATATCCTGAGAATGTGTAACACCTGCTCTGAGGTATTTCATTCATTCTGTTTTGCCAGAAAGACCCACTCACCAGCGCCGCATAGATTCTGAGGGGCTATGGCGTCAGCTAAGCATCAATGCTGGCAAGAAGGAAATCACGAGTGACGATGACGACTTCACCACATCAGATCCGCCCAGGGCTTCTGAAGCACAACATGGCCACGTCCTGAGCCAGACTCCTGCTATGGAGCCCGCCCTGTGCTTAGAGTGACTTTTTGCAGCGTCCCTTGTCCCCAGTCCCAGGTGCTGGGAGCATCCCTTCTCCCAGTTCTAACCAGAAACCTCCCTGGATGGCGCAAACATTCCCTGGGGCACAATCACCCCAATGAGAATCACCAAATTTACTGAACAACTGGAGCCATCCACAGACCTCAAACATAAATGCTGCCCAGGGCCGGGCCATGAGTCATGGGTCACAGAGGGTGTTGGCCAGACAGGAAAGAGACGCTCACTCCCACACATCCTCAGGCTCCGACGGCTTCAGGACAGTGGCTGGAGGGACCCGGAGCCATCCACGTCAAGTCACCTCACGCCCTCATTTCCTGAGTTCGCCACCAGCTCCTGTGTTCTACAGCCAGGCGAGCCCAGTTCAGACCCAAATCCAAACCTTCTCAGGATTCACCCTGTTTGGCCATCAGTAAACAGGGCTCTGGAGAAAACAGCTGCCATGTTCACATCTCGACCCCTCTCCCTTCAGGGGTCCACAGAGGGATCCTCAGCGGCTTTCTCGTCCCTGCCCCGGCTCCCGAGCAGCTGCAGCATTCGCCAGGGTGACCTCAATCAGCCGGCGTCACTCACCCATCACGAGGCTAGAACCACGGCACTCCCAAGACAGCCTCATTCCTCGGAGCTCGGGATCAGAAGGGCAATGAGGACACACACATACACTTACCAAGGTGGCTGTGCCTGGCCAACGGGAGGCTCAACGAACTACACACTCCAGTTCTTTCTCTATTGTAATCCGTTAACTTAAGGCCCAGCACGGTGGCTCATCCCTATAACCCCTGTGGCTTTGAGAGGCCAAGACGGGGAGACTGCTTGAGCCCAGAAGTTTGAGACTAGCCTGGGCAACACAGGGAGACCTCGTCTCTGTAGAAATACAAAAAATTAGCCACGCACGGTGGCAAGCACGTGTAGTCCCAGCTACTCAGGAAGCTGAGGTGGGAGGATCGCCTAAGCCTGGGAGGTCGAGGCTGCAGTCAATCGTGATTGCACCACTGCGCTCCAGCCCGGGAAACAGAGGCCCTGTCAAAAAAAAAAAAAAAAAAAAAAAAAAAGAAAAGAAAATGAAATTGTTTAACCTAGCTTTGAGAAACTGGAATGAATGAAAAACTGAATTTAAAACAATCGCATAATAAATCACACAGTCCCTCCAAGGGAAGTCAAAGCGGGTGGAACTGATCATTTGCGGGGTGTTTGCCTCACGTATTTTGGTTTTCAAATTTTGACCCTACACGTTTGTTACATATTTACAATCTGGAAAAAAAAGTTATTTATAGCGGAGGACCCTGGAATTAAAGAGAGATTTTCTTCCTGCCTGAAAGTGTACATCACACACCACAAGGATCTATGCTTTGTGTGGAAACTTGAAAATAAAAAAGTCACAGGGTGATCAACACCAGCTTTGTCCCACATCTTCAGATGCTCATCTAACTGCAGTGACTGCTCTCAAATTCTCCACCCATTCCCTCTGGGTAAGTTCCAATTAGGTAACAATTAGGGAAAAAAGAAGCTTCAATCCCTCCCATTGCACACCCAACTTTCACAGACCCAAAAATCCAGCTAAAGCAGGTGAAAGAGCAGTGAAAGCCATGCTGGAATCCTCTCTGTGAAACACACTCATGTTCACATTCCCAGCACGAAGGTAAGCCCAGAGCCAGGCCAGCCCTGCAGCAGCAAAGCCGTGACGCCCATCACCAGCAGAGCAGAGCAGAAGCAACATCTAGGTCAGAGATTAGTGACTGCCAAAAATAAGGTGAACGTTGCCCCCAAAGCCAGTGAACACGGGAAAACCTGGACAGGTTTCCTTCACAAAGGAAGTGAAGAAAGTTTAAGACGCTCAGAAAAGCAAGAAACGACTGCTAAGCATTACTTACCATATGAGCTGTATGTTAAAAGCTTGTTTTTTTTATTTACCAGCGCTAGAAATAAGTTTCATGCCAAGGGTTTACAAAAAACAAAAACAAAATAGAAAACTTTGAAAAATATTCGTGAGAACTAAGTCGCACAAGAAAAATGAAAACTTGAGAATTAGTGAAAAATTTTAGACATCAAATTTTTAAAAAATGAAATACTTCCTGCATTAGGTACGGATCTTCAGACTCTCACGTGAATCACCAAGTGTGACACACAAACGTGGGGTAGGCGTGTATTTCTTGTAGCCGGAAATGGCGGCACGTGCCTGCGGTCCCAGGTACTCGAGAGGCTGAGGTGGGAGGATCACCTGAGCCCAGGAGGTCGAGGCTGCAGTGAGCCGAGATCACACCACTGCACTCAAGCCTGGGTGACAGAGTAAGACCTTGTCTCACAAAGAAAAGTAAAACAAAGAAAACAAAGCAAAACAAAACAAAAAACAGAAGAATATATTTCTATGTTTTATTATTGTCTTTTGGCAAAAAAAATAGCCCCAATATTGCCTTAGATGTAATTTAACATCCCCACTTTACAAAGGGGAAAATGAGGTCAACAGCCAAGACCAAAGAGAAAACAAATGCAATGGTGCGTTCAGGACAATGACTACAATTACAAAATATTCAGTTCAATTTCTACCCTCAGCATCAAGGCAGGGGTTCATCATAATGGGTATTGGAGGCTCAAAGAAAATTTAGGCTCAGCATTAATAATAATTTTTAAAAAGCAGATTTTAATGCTGGTGCAATCACAGGAGACTGCAGCCCAGCTCTCCTCAGCGCTGTAGGTACTCACGGGCACTCCCGGGGTCTTGGCCACGCTACGTCCCCGCCGGTGGCCACACAGAAGAAGAGGCGATAAAACTTTTTGGGAGTGAGATCAAAAATGTTCAGAGTCTAAAATCCTACTTTTCGTGGAGGGGGGGGGAGGGCGGCGAAATAACGAGAAGCTCTCATTCAGGATATTTGTAAAAGGCTGTTTCTAGCGCTCGGTAGATAAAAAGGGCGGGGGCCCACAGGTTAGAGTCAGCCAGCGCCACCTGGCGGGGCGCACACGGACTTACGTCGGTGATAGTGTTCAGGGCTGTGTCTGCCCCGATGCTGAAATCGGAACCCGGCACGTTGTTGGACACAGTAGCGGGAACCATGATCATGGGCACACAGAACTCCTCGTGCTTCTCCCGGGCGGCTGACAGCTCCAGGAGTCCCATCTAAATTGATCCAGTATCTGCACGCTGGCTGCTCAGAGGCCGTGGTGTGGAACGGCCAGGACATCGCTTAGTCATACGGGGCACAAGCACCTCACTTGCCACTCCTATCTATTTCATCAAACCCTATTTTCTCCTGAATATTGACCATAGCAAAGTCATTAGCCTTCGAGATACATTTGAAACATCAACTTGCTTTGTTCAAGAGGTTTAAGACACACGTAAGTCTTTCTTGCCATGCTCAACACACACTGCCGGCCATTTCTGAAGTCAATGTTTCTGGAACAAAAGCCTCGGCCTACCCCGTGAACATTCACGCTGAGCACACTGTCGCGTATCTGCTTGGCCAGCCAGCAGGGGGCAGAAGAGAGCTGCAGGGGCAGGAGAGAACCGCAGTGGGGTCCCTGCAAAGGCGCCTCACTCCCTCAATCAAGGACGGTGCCTCTTGCCAATCCAGCGGCTTCCTCCAAGGGGAAGCCGACTCTTCAGGTGCCACCGCACTGACTTCAGACGGCTCAGCCAATGGGGCAACAGATTCAACAGAGTTCCATGTTGTTAAAGGAAAACTTCCGTTACCAGACAACCTTAATATCAGATTCAACTTAAAATAATCAACAAGATTGTTTCCAAACCAACATGCTACTAGTGCCTTATCTTTCAATGCTGCTTAAACACGGAGAAGTATGAGGAAAAAATAGCATGGCACTTACTTCTGAAAAAATAACACCTCTTCCAGGTTCATTTTACCCATATCACAAAGACTTAGAACTGTGGATTCCCTACAGGAACGTGGAGTGGGGGTGGATCCCCACGCTGACCCAGCCTCCCCCCAGTCAGTCAACCCCCCACCTCAGGGTTCACACCTCTCCAGGCCCTGTCACCTCAACAAGGAAAGGTGGCCTCTCTGAGCTCTCTTCGCAGGGAGCACCCGAACGGGAGCGAGAGACAGACAGACACACCCACAACTACTTGAAAATCCTGAAACGCAATACATATTTAAGGACTTCGTTATTAGTTTTTTTAAAACTGTAAGAACAAAGTGAGAGAACAAAGTGAGCCTGGTTTTAACCTCTCTGCCATAATAACACCGTGTACATCTGTCTTTTACTGTTTGTTCCTTCTCCAGCAGCTGCTGCCCGGCTGGCCGACTGCAGGAGAAGAGCCTCTGGTACTCCCGGGAGGCCCTCGGTAAAAGCGTGAGCACCACGATCACGTCTCAGGACACCGCACACGTTAGGGTCGCCCACAGACCGCCGTTCCCAATGCCTAGAAGGCACTGAACGGGCCTCCTGCTCTTTGTAAATGTCAACTCTCCTAAACTATGTTGTGTTGAAAACTTTTAACTGCAGTCCACACATACTTCTTTGTTTCCATCTTGTTTTAATCCTAGAGGCATATTATTGTAGAAAATCAAGTTTACAAGGTTGAAGAGTTTTCCGAAAGTCGACTTCTAATCCTGTAAGGGGGAAAAAAAAAAAAAAAAAAAAAAAAAATGGGCCAGATGTGGTGCTCACGCCTGTAATCCTAGCAGTTTGGGAGGCCGAGGCGGGCAGATCGCTTGAGCCCAGGAGCTCAAGACCAGACTGGAAAACATGGCAAAACCCAGTCTCTAATACAAAAAAAAAAAAAAAAAAAAAATTAGCTGGTCATAGTGACATGTGTCTATTCCCAGCTACTCAGGAAGCTGAGGTGGGAGGATCACCTGAGCCCAGGAGGTGAAGGCTGCAGTCAGCCAGGATTTGTGTCACTGCACTCCAGCTTGGGCGACAGAGTGAGACCCCGTCTCAAAAAAACAAAAAGCAAAAACAACTGTATAAATCATTACTGAAGGGAGCTGGCCGGGCACAGTGGCTCACGCCTGTAATCCCAGCACTTTGGGGGGTCGGGGTGGACAGATCACCTGAGGTCAGGAGTTTGAGACCAGCCTGGCCAATATGGCAAAACCCCATCTCTAATAAAAATACAAGAATTAGCCGGGCATGGTGGCAGGTCCCTGTAATCCCAGCTACTCAGGCGGCTGAGACAGGAGAATCACTTCAACCCGGGAAGCAGAAGTTGCAGTGGGCTGAGATTGTGCCACTGCACTCCAGTCTGGGCAACAAGAGCAAGAGTCCACTGCAAAAAAAATAAAATTAAAAATAAAAATAAAAATAAAAGGGAGCTAATGCTTTTCATTTAAGGGAAGGGAGAAGAACATTCAGTATTTATACGTCTCACGCACACATCTGCAGTGATGCCCTGAAGTATTCAAGATACACATTCCTACAAACATAGCTCAAAACTACTCACCAAGTTACATGCTAACAGCACATGCACTGCAAGAATGCTACATTATATTTTTAAAGCATCTATGTCCAATGTTTTAGCATACTGGCGGTTTTGCCTTCAGGTGCTGTATGCCTAAATTGTTACATGTTTAGTCATTCATTTTAGAATTTATGACTTGCTTTAGACAAAAGAAATATATTTAAACGTAAGCTACTAAATTAATGACTTAGGGGAAAAATTACTAAATTAACTTGGAAGTTAAACTTTGCAAACTGAATTTGTTGGACCTCATGTAAGCTAGATGATCAGTTTTTTAAATTGTTGTGTGTTTCCCTCGAGGATGGAAGTCTCCTCTTTTCTCTCATCCACTGTGCACACCACTGCAGCCTGTGCCTCTTGTCCACCGCGCCACAGTGCGGCCTGCAGTTTACCCTGTACCACGCCTTCCACACCTTAGTGACTTTCAGGTAAGTAGAACCAAGAAGGAAATGAAAAGCAGATAAATGACCTCCACCCCCACATCCAGGATGCAAATGTTAAACATTCATCAAAGTAAAACCAAAAAGCCATGTTAGCTCACGATTGTAACTGGTAGAGTTATGTGCATGGCAATTTTAAAAGTCTAGTTATGTAAAAACCTAACTGAAAGTCTCAAGAAATACAAAGTTTATACAAAAAGACATCGGCAGGCATTGACAGTGAGGAGAGGGCTTCACTCTGCATCCAGCCTGTCCTGGAAGCCACGGCCAAATGCCAGGTTGTATGGATCCAAAAAGCAGAAAAAAACAAGTGTTGAAATGTGTACAGTCTCAGCAATGTACAAATTCAATGTAAGATGCTCAGAAACCTTGAATTTCCAATCAGAAAACAGGAACATGAGCAAGTTCCCCAGCAGTGCCCACCTTCTGCTTACGGCACGTATAACAGGAACGCTGGCCACCTTGGGGGGACAGAGGCTTCCTGGTCACATTTGCTCTGGCAGTCGCACAGCTGGCCCCGCCACAAACACCTGGCTAATACTGAAAAACCACCCGCTCCCTGGGCTTTGCTCACTCTAGCCCGGAGAGCATATTTACAGAGTACATTATCGACTGAGTCCTCGTTCAATCGTCAAACTTGTTGAAGGCAGGGCAACCCCATTCTTGGCCCAATTAAGTGAACTGAGCAGAGCAAATGCCCCCAGTTGGATGGCACTCAGTCACGACAGCAGTGGCCACTGTTCACAGGGTGCTGGCTTTGTGCCGGGAACAGTTCCAAGCGTCTTCTGTCCGAAGAATGTTCACTGCAACGCTGTGGGGCCATTTGCAACGTCCACCAGAGTTCTGAGGCAGCCAAGTCTAGGCTGTCTGTGGGCCTCGCTGCATGGCAGTCCACGTCCCCTGCAGACAAGACTTCACTGCAGGGACCGCGGGTTCCAGGGCTGCCTTGAGGCACATGCTCCCTTCACCACCTCTTCCTGGCCCCTGACACCAACCCTCACCACCACTGCTGCCCACACTTTATTTTCTCATGGCTCCTGAGGGGCCTATTCTTTCTGCCCTTCCCTGCTCCCTGCGTCCGGCTTAGAGGATGCCCACATCAACATCAACGCTCACGTAATCACCACCCCTTCCATGGGGCTTGACGCCTAGGAGTCTCAATATCAGAAAGTCAGATTCCTGTGCTTGTTGGAGAATTTCTTCCCATTGTGGAAGTGAAGGAGATAAAATTCTAGGTGCCTGCAATAACCTCATTTCCACAGCTAAGCAACTTCAGTAGTAGCACAAAACAAAAAAGCTTTTTTTTTTTTTTTTAACTTTTTTTATACAAGCTAAAAACAGTTTAATTTTTACATCCACGTTCTCATCAGCTCCCACCTGGTGAGCAGGCAAATAGTAATTTTCAAAGAATCAAATTGTTCCATAATTTTAACACTTGGCATTATCACTATTAAGCAAGAATTATCCCAAAAATACACGATGATCTTGTTCTCACATTCAAAAATTGGTTGTCACACAGTGAAATAGCTCTTAATGCAAGGGAATGTTTCTTTTCAGGTTTCTGTTCTGGAAAAAAAAAAATCTGGCAAAGAGATAAACATTAATTATGTAACTATCCAAAATGCCTCCAAGAAAAATAATGTCATCCAATTAGTTCTTTAGAGTGTTACAAATGCAGCTGAGTTTTAAGAGTAATTTGTCCATAATTATCAAAAGAATCTTCAGAAATCTTGATACTGAATGGATAACCATAAATGGATATAAAACGCAAAGGCAAAGCGGAAGAGTTAACATTTGGGGTAGATTTTGGCCCCTATTTTTAACATACGCATAGTTATTTACCTAGCTGAACTATATCCCTCTCCTCCTTCCTAGGCTCTTCAAGCCTGATTTTCAAGCATAGACTGGTTTTTGGTAGGTGAAGGCAGCTTTAAAAGATGTCAGGATCAGGCCGGGCACGGTGGCTCAAGCCTGTAATCCCAGCATTTTAGGAGGCCAAGGTGGGCCGATCACTTGAGGTAAGGAGTTCAAGACCAGCCTGGCCAATATGGCAAAACCCTGCCTATATTAAAAATTTTTGTAATTAGCCAAGCGTGGTGGCACACACCTATAATCCCAGCTACTCGGGAAGCTGAGGCAGGGAGAACTGCTTGAACCCAGGAGGCGGAGGTTGCAGTGAGCCAAGATCACACCACTGTACTCCAGCCTGGGCGACAAAGTGAGACTCTCTCAAACAAGCACTTAGCCCTCAGAAGAAGCTTGAGCATCCCCTGCCCCAACCAACCCAAGGAATCACATGGCAATGGTTATCATCTGATTTTGACACAATAAAGTTCTATTCTCCTCTCTAAACACAATGGTAAACACTTGCCATCAGCCCACAGAAACTCCCAGGACCCAGTAACACCGGACGAGCAAGATTAATGGGCCACGTATGCAGGGTTCAGCTGCAGAAAGTGATGGCACCAAGAATGTGTGTGTGCTCAAACCAGATTCCTTGCTTTCAGGGTGGAGGGTCTCCCCGGGAAGATCATCCAGCGGGATGGTTTCCACTTCCACCATGAGGAGGGAAACGGGGGTTTCCAGAGGACACTGACAGGGCTTGGGACTACTGCCCCTTTGTCCTCTGTTCTGTTACGGGATGAGGGTGGGCTGAAGGCAGGTTCTCCCTATATCTTCTGGGCAGGAGAGATGGAGCTGACAAGTGGACGACGGCTTTTCCAAAACATTCCCATGTTCATAACCTGTTATCGACCAGCTTTCCCTGGAGATCAGTGAAGCAGCAGCATTGATTCTCTTCCATTAGGGACTACCCGGTGGCACGGGAGGCCGGAGATGGCATCCGCGCTGGGTCAGCCTCTGCGTGGGTCTGAGTCAGTCACTTGTGCCTGGGCCTCAGCATGCTCATCTGTCAAATGGGCGGCCCCACAGACCAGTGACTTTCAAGCAGAGGTCCAAGGAGGTTGCCCAAGGACAGGGAGGGGGAAGGGGGAAGAAGAAGAAAACTGTCCAGGGAATGGGGGGGGGAGGGGAGGGCTGTCCAGGGAAAGGGAGGGGGAGGAAGAGGAGTGTGGAGGGAGGAGCAGATGGGGGGTTCTCTGAGGAGGAGGACCAAGTTTCTGAGGTGTCTTGGAGTCAGAGGTGGCAGTGGCTTGGGCTCTAGGCCCTCTGTTGCATAGTTTTAGGCTTTAGCTATATCTGTGAACCCTTTAAAAGATTTAATTTGAAGAAAACCGGAGTTGAGGATACCTTGCTTCTAAAACACAATTTCTCAAGCCTAAGACTAAGTGCTAAGCATTGCTCATTCTGTTACCGTCTTTTCCTCCTATTTAAAATCAGCCGCACACCGCCAGTTCTCCCTTCAGTGTAAACACCACCTTTTCTGAGGATCTCAAACAGCAGAGCGAGCAGCCCGTGATCCCGGCCGTGTGCACGAGGAGCGAAGAGCAGACGTGCGGTGAGGGCTGCGGACGACACGAGAGGCCGAGGCCCAGCACCTCCCTGCACCGCTGTGCTTTGCCAGGCCTAAAGGACACCGTCACCTCTGGGGTGAACAAGCAGCACAAGCTATCAACACTTATTCCAAAGGAACAAGAAGAAAATTCAAACGAAGTTAACACAGTTATCCCAACACAACCCTGCAACAGCCCAGAAACAGGAGGGCCAGTGAGCCTGAGACGGGCGGTTCCCACAGTGGGACAGCGACATTGGCATTAGGGCTTTTTGGCAAAAATAGACAAAAAAGGTAACATGGGCCACCCATTATTTCCTGCCAGTGGAAAGACACTCACAGGCCCCCAGATGCCAACGGCCCCCTGGAAACGAACCCACGCGGTGCCTCGGGTCTTCACACGAGCAGGCACGTGGTGTCCTCAGCACCCCCGACCGGGACACACACACCACACTTGGCTCCCACGCCTGAGGGTCCAGGGGAATGGCAGGAAGTCCCCGCAGGACAGGGCATCCTGTGAGGTCAGTGCAGGGCTACGCACCTCAGAGGGGCCCCCGGGCAGGTGCTGTCTCCCCAAAGGATGAGCCAGTCCTGACCACACCCAGATCGCGGTGGCCTCCAAGCCGAGTGCCAACATCTCACGTCCAAAGGGATGCACAGGTGCCTGCTGCGCGTGGAGCCCAAGCCCCTCGCAGAGCTCAGGACGAACCCAGTGTCCAGGTCCGGGGCCGTCACCAGCCAGGAGAGGCGTCTGGGGCACTTCCCAGCAATGGCCGTGGGAAGTAACAACTCAGGCCCATCAGGGGTTTCCTCATTATGCAGGTTTTAGAAGTGGACACAGAGGTTCAGGCCTAATGGCACAAACATCGACGGATCCCATGGAAATGCGGGCGTGGCCCCTACATCCCACCAGCCTGCATGGCTCCTCCTTTCTACTCCCATCACACATGTCCCCACCCAGCCAAGCCCCTTCTCCTTTTCCCCACTGGATTCATCAAATCAAATCTCACTGTCCTTGGCAAATGTACCATTAGTTCATTTACTTCCCAGAACAAAAGCACACTTCCAGTTAACATGACACCCCAGCTATGATAGAACCACCTTAATTCAGACATGACGTGGAGGAACAGAGGGAGGAGTGGTCGAGGACTGTCCTGGAATCGGCAGCTGTTTTCTGGGGAAAGCCTCCGTCCCACCCGAGCCTGACACTCATGCCACACTGTCCCCATGGTATCTGAAAGCTCCATGAAGACAGGGTCACTCTGACCCCTTCACACCCACAACGCCAAAGAGGAGCAGGAGTTCAGGAGAAGTCTCCTGCTAGTGCTGAAGACAAGAATAATTCCTTGTGCTGTCCAGAATGTCAGAAGAAAACAAGGCACCATGTAGATGCCTTGCAGGTGAATTTTGGAATGATTCTACCGAATGCCAGTCATCCTTTTTCAGAACAAAACCAATACCGGAAAACATGTGTCGCCAGCAGAGAGATGGTCCTTTAGACGGCTTACAAACACACCTACGTTACGCTGAGTTTATCTCAAGCCACCCTCTCTGCGCTAATGTAAAAAGTCTCCTTTATTAACCAGTAGCCTTTCTCATCTGGTGCTTTTTAACAAGCAAAAGGGTCCTGTAACACTCAGGCATTGTCTAAAACGTCAAATGGAAGCCTAGAATCCTCTTCTGTGCAGCTTCACTGCAAAGTATTTTGACATGAGCCAAATCGTGCTATTTCTACACCTTCATAGGAAACTCAATGCTTCATCAAGGAGACACAGCATGATTTCTGCTAGGCACAGAAACTGGTGGGGTGGGAATGGGGCTGAGGGAACATTAAATAGAAAGCCCCAATAATCACCTGCATGAGAGCCACACTGGCCGGCAAGCCCCGGTCGGCTTGGTCTCTACAGTCACAGGCGTGAGGCCTGGAGGGCAGACACCTGGCACTGCTGCCCACCCCAAGGTCGTGGCCTCTGCCCCTTCTCTGCTGCCCATCAGTTCCAAGCTTCCGGCAATACCGCCTGCTGCCCCCACTGCCTGATCGACTCTTTGTGAAAAGCAAATGTTGCCAGGATAGCTTATGAGTGCATCTGCCAGGAAAGCAGCTCCGATTGACGTTGAAACCCCGTTCTCGCACCCCTGGCAGCTCCCCTGCCCGCGATGTGTACATGCTTGCAGCTCTGACCTCGCTCAGTGTCCACACAGGTTCTGTCCCCTGGAGAGCCGAATGCAGACTCAATGTTGAGTCAGAAATACACAAAGAGGGTGATGGTTACGAACTGCCCGCCTGTCCCTCAAAACACAGGTTGAAATCCTCACCCTCAATGTGATGCTGTCAGGAGGTCTTTGGGAGGTGATGATGTCCCGAGGCTGGAGCCCCATGAATGGGGTTTGTGCCTCAGAAAGGAGCCCAGCAAATCCGTTGCCCTCCCACTGTGTCAGGGCCAGAGAGAAGGCGTGCGCGAACCAAGAAGGGGCCCACACCAGAACCCCCCCATGCGGCACCCTGATCCCGCCTTCCAGCCTCTAGAACTGGGAGAAACAAATTCCTGTTGTTCATAAGCCACTCAGTCAATGGGGTTTCGTTACAGCAGCCTGAGCTGCCTGAGATGACAATGCTCACCGTCCTACAGAGACGGCTACTCCCCTCTCCCAGAAAGAGGGCTTTAATTAAAATCCCTGTCTCTCCTCGCCGCCACCACAGATCTCATTCCCCCACCCCGTAAGCCAGCAGTTGCTAGGATTAAAGGAAAAGGATCGTTTTAGACCAGCCCCTCCATGCCGGTCTGAAGCCTTTGACTTTGCCCACTTCCACGGTGGCCGTGTCACCGGATTCCCCATGCCAGCTCTGTGTCTGCACTGGGTCCCAGGCTCTGGACAGACTTCTCCAGCTGTCCATCCAGCACACCCATTTCCCCTTCTCCTTTGCAGATTGTCCTTCAATATCCAACCACCCTCTCTGTAACCCAAGGCCTTCCGATCCAGCCATTCAGGGTGAGCTCAGCCGTGCACTGGAGTCCTTGGCTCAGGTAACCCAGGCCCAAGCCATTGGCACCAACGATCTACTGGCTGTGGGGTCTGCACAGCCACTAGCTGCCCCAGCCACACCAGGGCCTGGGAGGGGAGGCAGAGGAAGCTGTGAAGCTGCCAACAGCTGTGCGGGGACAGGGGTCCCTGAGATGAGGAGGATGCCATGGAAGGAAATTCAGAGAAAGAGCCCCAGGGCTGGACGGGTCATGCCCAAAGCCTGCACTGCTGAGTTTTCCAGGTTTCTGAACTCAATCGCTGACCCACACAGCACATGTTTCCTGAGTGCTGACCCCGCGTGACATTGGATATGGCAATAAAGCAGGCCACCCACCTCCCCCCCCCCCACATACACGGGGCCTCCGTCCTGGCGGGAAGGCAGGCCTGGGCGCCCAGCTGGCACCACGAGCCTGGGAAGGGGGCCGTTTCAGACGGACAGTGGGTGCAGCCTTGCCAAAGCCCAGCAGTCACCTGCACTGCCACAGCCAGGCTGAATTCAGATCAACCGCACAGAAAAATGACCCTCTCAAGGGCACGCCTGAGCTCATTAGGGACAGACACAGTCTCCTGCTTATCTCCAACACTTTCTGGGCATGTCTAGTTACAAAGAGATGACGCAGTCTTGGAAGCACAGATCCCAGGCCTCCCCCCATGCTCCTCTCCTTGGTGCCGTTGACGGGAAGAGGCAGGTATGGCCGCGAGGCCGCACACCCACAGCCACACTGCCGCTGAGACACGGGCCTTTGACGGTTACTTCTGCCAAAGAACTCTGCTCCATCTTGGAGCACACCATGGCGGGCAGGAAGCTCCACCCGGAGAAACAGCGATGCTTCTCCCCAGGACCAATGGAGGGCACCCACTGCCCTGAATTCAGCAGCTTACTTACATTCTGGAAAACATCTGAATTATGGGGAACACTAAAATGAAAAGGTCACGGAAGAAAGCTTAGAAGGCCGTGTGAAGTCTCAGCATGTCCAAACGTTTCTGAACCAAGACTGCTGGGGTCGACAACCTTACAGGGAAAGTTTCCACACGGGCCTTCAACAAGCAATGCTCAGCAGAGAGTGCCACGCTCTGGGCAGAACCTCAGACACCACAAAGTCACATCAGAGCCTACAGCAACTGAAATACAGCGCTCTCCTAAGATGTGTGCGTTACCTGCAGAAAGTTACTAGACGCTAAGATGGGGGAAGAAAAGGATAAGGTTAGAAACAAATTTAAAGTAATTTCTGCATACAAAAAAATTCTATATCCACTGGCTTTCTTTCTGGGCGTAACTACTTTTACATGAGATGCACATCCCAGTTGGAAGGAGTCTGGGTTTTCCGTGGGTAGAGACGAGGGCTCTCCAGGAAATGTGAACCCTTTCTCACTCGCTGAGCCCTGAGGCCATCCTGACCTGCCTGAGCATTTCCCTGCTCTGCCTCCAGCCAGCTCCTTCTGGCACTCACCTGGCTGCTCCCCAAGCCTGCACTGGCCCAGGATCTCCTCTTCTGCTGCTGCCAATCTTCTGCTGCTAAACTTTCGCTTTAGGGCAAATAAGTTGGAAACTAAAAAGTTATAAGACTCCCTTGTTTTTTAAAAATTTGTCTTTTCAGAAAACAAAGAACACTAATTCTACTTTCATGATTTAATATGTTGCCCCCATCTGCATGTTCATGGATATGTGTTTTTATATATATTTTAATCAATACTTATAAAAGCATGCGCTGTTGGCTATAGTCAGTTTAATTACATTTGATGTAAGGAGTTTGAAATTCAGTGAATTCAGGCACTCAAAATTTAAGCCCTTTGACATCTATTAATCAAATGGAAATATGACAAGTAGACATTACAAAAATCAAGAGAAGTGTTCAATAAAAATCCTGGACTTTTAGATATTTTCACAAATGTAATGTATATATTAGTACACAAACTTGAGCATTTTCACAAATCTTTGAACTCAAATTCCATTCTTAACTTTTACAGGTAAATGAATATCCATATGTGATTTTAAGCAGCTCAAGCATCAGCTCTTAAGAACAACCAGAAATGCTGTGGGCAAATTCCACTGAACAGCAAATAACGGAACTGCACCCAACAACCCAGGTACCTCCCCTGAGGCATCTGGAACATGAGGATTAGGAGCAGCCTTTGCTTTCTGAGGTGCCTGAGAGTGGGGATTCCCGACTCCCCAAGTCTAAGAAGGCCTCAGCGATAAGGAAAACTGGTTAAAAAAAAAAACTCTGCTGGCTCCCTGCCACGGGCTCCTCGATCTCACTTCCTCTCTGGCCCTCAAAGCCTGACTCTTGGTCCCAGCCCTGCTGCTCACTGGGGTGAGACCATGGGCGTCACTGTACCTGTAAGGGGAGAAGCTGGTCAGGATACAGGATCCTGGCAATCCTGGCAGTGCTCAAGCTGATACTGTAATTAATTTTGTAGTGAGTTACTTAATGCAAAATTTAACTTCTGAATAATTTAGATACGTGTATCCTAACAGGAAAATCCTGAACGTAGAACACAGGCCACACCCTCACACAGATGTTATCTGGCTAGCACTCTTTTTTGTTTGCCTTTTCAGTAGATATTTTTAAAAGCAGTTTACAGTTCATAGCAAAATCAGGAGGAAAGTACGGAGTCCTCACATATCTTCTTCCCCAGCACAGGCAGAGCCTCCTTCGTTCTCCTGCCCCCACCAGGCCAGCACGTCTTTACGACTGACAGATCCGCATCAACACAGCACCACCACCCAGAGTCCACAGCACACAAGAGGGCTCAGAGCCTGCTACTGCTCATTCTGTGGGTTTCACAGACGTGGAACGGCATGGATTCCCCCATGAAAACCCTACCCGGAGTTGCTTCTCCACCCTACACTCCCTCCCATTCATCCCTCCCTTCCCCAGCCCCTGGCAGCCACTGACCGTTTTACTGTCTCCACAGCTTTGCCTTTTCTAGACCGTCCTGTGGTTGGACTCAGACAGCAGGCAGCCTTTCCAGATTGGAGACTCACTTGGCAACATGCATTTAAAAGATCCGTGTCTTTTCATGGCTTAGTGGTCCAGTTCTTTTTAGCGCTGACTAATATCCCAGTTTCTGACATACCACAGTTTATCCATTCACCTACTGAAGCGCATCTTTGTTGCTTTCTAGTTTTGGCAATTATAAATAAAGCTGCTGTCAACATCTGTGTGACATTTCCACATGGAAGTAAACTTTCAGCTCCTCTGAGTAAACGTCCAGGACTGTGATTGTTCCTGTGGTCGGAGTGCTTAGTTCCACGGAAAACCACCACGCTACCTCCCACAGCAGCTGCCCCACTTCCCCCAGCGATGAGTGAGGGTCCTGATGCCCACACATCCGCCAGCACGCGGTGGTGTGGGAGTTCCAGTATTGACCAGGCTGCTGGGTGCACAGTGACGCCTCGCCCTACGACATAAGATGCGGGCCATCTTTCCACGTGTAGGTTTGTCATCTGTGCATCTTCTTTGTTGGGGTATCTGTCCAGGTCTTTGGTCCATTTTTAATCAGGTTGTTCATTTTTTTGTTTAGTTTTGAGAGTGTCCTGCACGGTTTGGATAACAGCCTTTATCAGATGAGTCTTTTACAGATACATTCTCCCCATCTGTTCCCTGCCCTCTCCTGCTCCTGAGACAGTGTTTTATTTAAAAAAAAAAAAACCACTTTAGAGAGAAGATGGACCTCCAAGCCCATCACGGTTCTCATTTTGGCCATGGACACCACCCTCCCAGCCCTGGTTCCCACCTTTCCACGATCTGCTGGTCCTGTGGGGGTTGCTCCATACGAAGTCCCTAACATGTCTCCAATGATGGCAACATAAAAGCAGGCAGTTTGCAGGTAGGAAGGAGCTGATGGAGGCCGGAGCAGCATGAGAAGGCCAGCAGCTTCATCCCTCGGGGACACGCAGGCCTCTCAGATGTCCCTCCAGGTCACTTCCCAAATGAAGTACCTGCCTTGGCCATGGGCAGGAAGCAGGACCTGGCCTAGATCTCAGCATATTTGACCTGGCACGGCATTTACAGGTGAGCCTCCGTAACCGGAAACTCTACTCTGGGGAGAACCCATTTTCGTTCTCAAGGCTTTTAATTAAGAAATCAAAGAGCAATGCCTGGAGTGAGGATGCAGGGACTCTGCGTGACCCACACACTCGTTTCCACCTGGCGCAAAGGACCCTGGAGTGAGGGTGCAGTGCCTGCTCTGAGTCACCAGCACACTCATCATTTCTACATAAAGAACCCTGTGAGTCTGTCCCAGGACTTTTTAGCCTAGACTTAAAAACTCACAGCCCAGGACACCCTAACCATTTTAAGAACCTGAGGGGTGGGCCAAGGGGATCTCAGACTTTGGTGCCGGCTGTGGGGTCAGGACAGGGCAGCTGGGGCTTCCCGCAAGCACTTCCGGGAGGCCGTGCAGTGGCCCGAGACTGGTTCCAGCTCCTGTCCTCGGTTCTCATGCTCAGCAGTGACAGGAGCCCTCCCTTCCAGAGCAGTTCCTGGCTCCAGGCCCTAACGTCCATGTCCAGGCCCCTGGTGGGGCAGCTTCTACCCCAGGGAGGCTGGGACCGGAGACAGCCTGGAGCTCTAGGCAATCCTGGTAACCACCTGCTTTCCGAAGTGGCTGCAGACAAACTCCTGCTTCCAAAACCTGGCACAGGCTGTGTGAGGCCTGGAACGCAGGAGGTGCACTTCACAGAGTCCCTGCTCAGATGCAAAAGCAAGGCTAAGGGCAGGAAAATTATTTAATTACCCTCATGGTCATCAAATCATAGTCACTTAGACCTATGTGTGGCTAGAAGTATACACATTATAGAAGTGTATATAAATGTAAATATATACATGCTTATTTTCCTTTTATGTACCTTACATATGTATACGTGCATATGTATAAAACATTGATGATAAACCATAGTTAAGATTTCAAACCTCAGTCACAAAGATCTCACAAGCAAATTACTATTCTTAAATTCTAAATAAGGACGTAAAATTTTACATTCTTGCGAACAAAATGTTCTCTATTGGCATTTTATTTTAAAAACCAAGAATGTACTGCATTCTCTCAATTTCTATTTTAAATAATCACTTTCGCTGAGAGATTCTATAACTTCCTACACACATTGATTTCCAATCATAGCTCATTAGTTCAAGAAAAACTGCTCTATGGGACTTTTGCTATTTTAAAGCATAATGATGTCTCTCTCTCTATACCCAAGAATAGAAAGATGCCCGTGCAGATGTTTCCAAAGCAATTCAGATGAGATGGTCTAGACACACAGTTTAAGACAATCACATTTTCAAAAAAAAAAAGAAATCACATTTTCAATGGCAGAAGACCAAGACGAAATCCAAGATGTTCTGAAGGCATCACCTTTTATTTAATGTATTTGTAATTTGAGTGGAACATGACGTCCTTAAAGATAACCAAATAGTGCATCACAGCCCTTAAAACCCACAGTATAAAATCTCTTTTGTTTTAAATACACTTAATTTTGTCACATTTTCTTTTTGTAATTTCAAAATTTCTAAAGGTCCTAAAGCCTCAAATCGGGATAGAATTGGACTTTGGCAATTCCCAAAGTCACAAGCAGGTTGTATGTCCACAGCTATTTGGAATGTGGTTTCTGATGGAAGCTTCTACAAACGCACATGGAATCCCTCTGGACTACAAAGGCTGACTCAGCGTGTCTCAGAATGAAAATATATACATTTGTGATGGACAACACAACAGATACTAATTACTAAAACAACAGGAAAGTCTACAGCACTTCTCATACAGAACGAAGGCAAAGTGTTTGAGGAAAAGTCTGTCCAAGTGAAAATATCAGAGCTGATTGGAACAAAGAAGATTCTGAAGAAGATCCTGGCTTCTTTACGAGACTTCAGAATTTCCCTCCTCTGCAAGTGAAAATGAACCTCCTGCTTGTCCACTGAGGACAGGGAGAGAACAGGGTAGGATACAGACCTTCAAACACTTCATAGGGGGAGAAAGGAAGACGGGCCAGCCCCGTACACCCATCGGCACACCCACACCAGCTGTGCAGATGACTCAGCTAACTCTGCAATGGCCGGGCATGTCAATGAGACAGCCGGGTACGGGTGACCTGCCAAGAGACAAGATAGCCAAGTTTGGGTGGAATCACTGGAGGGTGGTCACTCCAGGGCCTCTCAGGTCTGTGCCCAGGAATCTGCATTTCCAAGTAGCCCAGATGAGTTACTGCCCAGATGCCCTCACCAGTCATGGCTCACACAGGCAGCAGGACCTCACATGCCTCCTCCTTCTGTGACACCTGGCATGGATTTTCCTTAATTGCCGACACCGTATTCCTCTACATCTACTCTCACCATTGGTCTCGAGTTTACTGAACTTACCAACAGAACAAGAGAAGGGAACTACAAGGGAAAGCATCCACCTGAAACAGGAATGACCAGGGCTCACGTCAGTGGACACAGCAAACGCAGCACATAGCTGTGCACGGCTCACCACTCACAAAGCCCACAGCAGCGCGGTTTCCACTCAGAACGTCCGGGTGGCTGTAGGCAGGGAGAAGATGCTGCACAGCTGTTTCTATGCTAAATACTTGAAGGTGTGAATTTTATTACATATAGAAAAATGTGTGTTTCGCATACAAACGTGTGCATTTATGTTCAATACAGGAAAACACGTAATCCAGGTATTTCGGTTCATACCACTGTGGAGACTTTTCAGTTTCTTTTCATACAACTGCCCAACTGGGGCCCAGAACCAACACCCACCAGCTGTGTCACTGCATCTGTTTTACTGTCACACACCAGCCCTACCCTACAAAAAACAAACAAACAAAAAAAAAAACAAACAAAAAAACGCCATGGCACTTAATAAAAAAATAATTTTACAACATTATTAGACATGACTTGTGATCCTCTTTGAAGAGATTGCAGCACCTGAAGGATTTCAAACACAAGTTTGTTCTGGGTCTCCTGATCTCAGGACCCGTCCACACTGGTGGCTTTAACGGTGCTTCGTGGAAACTTGCAGAAGGCATGTGTGTCATGTCTAAGAGCAACCTAGAGTTCACGCCTCAGCACTGTGTGCCTCTTCTTTCCTCATCCCGCAAGCACCGTCTTCTCCCAGGGAGCTGGTGCTGTGCCCTGAGGATCTGCCCCACCAGTCCCTGCCAAGTCCCTGGTGCCATTGTGGAGAACCAGCCTCCGTCTGTCCAGGTGTGTTGTGCAGAAAGCAAGTCATCCAAATCTGTTTAAAAAACACACATTTGCGACGCCTATAGGCCTCAGAAGGTGGAGGCAGACAGGATAAGGGCAGCTGTCATAAGGACTGAACATCAAGCCCGTCTGTCTGGCGACTGATGGGTGCTGTCTGCAGTGAGCCACCGCACATTTAGCGAGGCTGTCTGGCTCCTCACCTCCGCCAAGCCTCCACCCGTCGCGTCTGGCCTGGATTCTCTGACACCTGCATGGACTTCACCTACTTCATTAACTCAGTTCACTAAGGCCCCCTGTACCGCAGCAAGGACGGCGGTGGTCGCACCTGTGGCCACTTATCCTCTCTGCATCTAGCTCCTCTCCCTGAGGCAACAGCACCTCTGAAGTCACAGCCTGGCCTCCCAACTCTCCTCCATCCCGGGCTTCTTGGCATGTTGCTCTGCTGCACACACCTCAGCAAATACTGCTGATTAGCCAGAATCACCCAGAAATCTCTTAACCTTGATTCTGGCTGCTTTTGTAATTTGTAGTATTTGTAATTCTGGTGTGATTTGAGGAACAAATTTTAAAATTAGAGAAGATGTGGTTTTTATTCTCTCCTTTCTAACTTGCAACCTTGAAAATTCTAGTAGCAGCAAGGGTTTGTTGAAAGTAACTTCCACCAAATAGAACCTATTACAAATGTACTACAGAGTGTCAAATAACCACATAGATGTAAATAGAGATGCAGACACAGATATAAAATCCAATGGTTAAACCAGATTGAGAAATGCTTGCCAGTTTGTAGGACTTCTAAAACTTGATATAAATGTTGGCTTAAGGGATACAAGATGTTATGAGATGAGATGCTTGGCCTAGAACCACAGGCTCTCTCCTCTTTATAGCAGAAAATCCATAAGGAAGTCAAATCTGAAAGAACCAGGTACCGCTGAACGACAATCAGCCATCCTTCCCATCCCTGGGCCAGCTGTGGTGAGTGCAGCCAGTCGTTCACCAACATCCATCATCCATCCTCCAGGACATGGCTACACTTTACTCCCAGCTCCCTGTCATTGTGTAGATTAGGTAAATCATGGCCACTCTCACCCTAAGCCAAGCCTCCCCAACCTCCCACCCTGGCAGCGTGGTAATCACCCAGTCCCAACCACAGCAAGGACAGCCGTGTCCTTGGGAACGCAAAGCAGGGGTCTGGAAGGAACCTGGATCCCTGAATACTTCATGGAGCAGTCACCAGCCTGGAACTTCCTCCCCTTGAAGGGTTGGCAAGAGAGAAAACCTCCTTGGTTCCTCAAGCTACAATACTGCCGAGTCTCTGATCACAGCATCCTTACCCACCCTCGTCAGGAGCCGTTCATGCTCATTAAGACATGAGAACCAAACTGCAGTGGCACAGTCACACACACCCAGAACGCAGACCACCTGCTGCTCACATTCATCATATTAACACCAAAAAGCCACCGTGGTGGATATCCCGGATGTGGACACTTGGCGGCTTCTTGCTGGAGATGCACTTTGTGCATTTATCGCACGACCATCTGGGCGTCAGGAGGGGCTGGGCAGATGGCAGCTGTGCACGTCCCAGGGAGTCTCACACGCTGGACTCTCGGCCAGCTCCCACCATCAGCGCCCACAGGGTCCTCTCCTCTGGGAGCACGTGCTTGGACGCCACAGTGGCCTGTGGATCCACACAACCACGCTGTGTACCCCAGGAGCTTAGAAAGTACCACTGCATCAATGTGTCCACAGGTGAGGCCGGGGGCAGAAGCCAACCTCAAGCAGTTACGGTCCTCCGTGGGGCTGGTGTCCAGACAGGAAGGCGGCTCAGCTGCTCTCCTCTCACTGTGGAACTCCTAGGTCCCCACATGAACAGAACCTAAGTAATAGGCAAGAAACAACAGGAACGAGAACACGACCAGCAGCTTCTGAGATGGGCAAGCTGGGCTGATCATGAGACACCTGAAGGGGATGGTGCCAGAGCCCCTCCCAGTGACCTGTGAGGACAGCGCTGCCGGCATCTCCCTAAAACCAGGCCAAGTCGAGTTAGAATCGAGGCTTCCCAGGAGTGGGCAGAGCCATTCAATCCCACAGTCTGAACCTTCTAAGGCCATCTCATGGTCCTCATCTCACAGGCAGGAACCAGGACACTGCACCATAGACCCGGCCCCAAGCCCCCATTCCTTCCTCTACACCACACACCAGTACAGTGAGCACTTAGGGACTGGGCATTCATGTAAAATACTGTTTAACTGAAACTTCTGATTTAGAAAAAGTTTAATTCCTACTCACAGAACTGAAAGTGTTCTGTCTGTCCTAGGAGGTGGCAGTTGTAATTAAGCATGAGAGAGGAAGAAGGGATCCGAGGGGTACCAAGTATTAAATATTCATCTAATTCCATTCACCACGTTGCCAAGCTCCTGTCACCTGCTTCATTTTCTGTCCTTAAAAGACACAATAGTTAGGTCTCAAAATAGGCAACCTGTTTTACCGATGCTTAGCTATAAAGGAGCGAGCTACGTATCCAAAAGAGAGATATGGGAAAACAGAAAATGTACACGAGCGATCGGGTGGGAGGGCAGCTGCAGCAGCATCGTTGTCTGCTGCATTGTGAGCCAGCCACGTGGGCTGGACAGCTCACTTAGCCACTGAAATTACATCATCATCTAAGATTTTTGTTGCAGTTACTTTGATAAATTCTCCCTCCTGCTAGGGAGAGTAAGGTTTACCTTGCTTTCTTTTATTTTTTGAGTCGGAGTCTCGCTTTGTCACCCAGGCCGGAGTGCAGTATTACAATCATGGCTCATCGTGGCCTTGACCTTCTGGCTCAAGCAATCCTCCCGCCTCAGCCTTCCAAGTAGCTGGGACCCACAGGCGAATTTCATTTCTTTGCTTACAAATTCCTAATTCACCACCGCGCGGCGAGCCCGTCAGGGCCATCTGCCTGGATGTCCACCTTGCTGACTGGCTGTGTGGTCTCTAAGGAGGATGCACCCCGGTTGCCCGGGCTCTGCACGCGATTCTGAGTCTCCATGTCTGCCGCCGTCTACGGGATTGACAGCCCGGAGCATCCCGACGTGCCACCGTGAGCCGGGCTTTATTCCACAGGGCGACTCTGCTTCCCGTGACGAGATGCAGCACGTGAGCACAGATCAAAGGGTGTCAGCAATAACCCATTCCCCAGATACTAAACAGAGGACTGAGGCTTTAGTTCCTTACTTATTTGCTATGGGCTTGATTCAAAAACAGCTTTCTGGGATCCTGGGGACAAACATCTCTAACTAGTGAGAATTCTGGCTTTAGTAACAGGAAAAATCACCTAATGCCCATTTTGTAACTGCTGTTCTCATCAGAACTTGAGGCCAAAGAAAGGGAAAAATAAGAGGAGGACCAAGGTCCTGACACCCCAGTTTGTACAAGGCCAACCAGCCTGCTGGAGGGGGTGAAAGGAGTAGTGTTTTTAAACTGCTGAGTTTTAAAAACATGGCTGTAGGCTGGGCACAGTGGCTCACGACCGTAAGCCCAGCACTTTGGGAGGCCGAGATGGGAGGATTGCTTGAGACCAGGAGTTCAAGACTAGCCTGGGCAACACAGCAAGACCCTATCTCTTTAAAAAGAAAAAAAAAAAGGCTTTTATTAAAATAGTAATAAAAAGGTTAATACAATAAATTACTATGTCAACATGGCACCCCCTGCTGTCAGACGAGGTGGGTTCTCTGTGGCTACAATGAGGCCCGGAGAGAAATGTAACCGGCATCACAGGGAGGAAGGTCGACCCTGAAGCCCCACGACAGTAACTCCTGTACAGTTTGTTAATCAGCCTGAAGTCTCCTCCGCCATCAGACAGAAACCTGGTTTAGAGGAACGCTGCCCACGGGACCCGGGTGCACTTCCGACCCTGGCCGACCAGACAACCCCACCCTGGGACCCTGCCGGCAGCCCCGACTGGACAGAATGGCCTCGTGAGTGTCCTTTCCCGCCAGAAGCCGCAGACCCTGAGCCACTCCTGGCTGTGACTGAGGCTGCGCATAAACGTCTGCGCCCAAAAGCTCACCTTTGTACATGACACGCTGAGTCCACCTCATTTCTAACGTTACGCTAGCCCCAAGGCAAACATGGATGTTACAGGTTAACTCATTACGCGTGTGCTAGACTTTCCCCATAAGTATTCAGACATTCCATGAACCCGATGAACACACATAGCGAACAAAAACCGGAACGTTTAATGCCGCGACCTCCCCCGCTCCTGAGGGGCGCGTGCTTACAGCTCCCCCGAGACCACATTTCCCAAAGCACAGACTTACTCTGAAAATAAAACCTCCTTTTTTCCTTTCTCTGTACAACTCGTGGTCGTGTTAACAACTATTGCTACAAATATAAAAGGAGTATCATCCGTGCTGGTCACCCAATTCCTACCACCAAAGCTTGAGGGCCCCCCAGTCTGATGGAAGCTTCTATCGCCCTAAAGCCAACTCTGGAGGTGAAGGCCGAGCTGGGGAAAGGCTGTGTCACTTGCAAATCCACACCACGGGGCCCTCTGCATTTGTGTGTAAGGAATTCTTGGCCTGTCCTGGGGTTTGGGGAAATCAGGATGCAAGTAGATACCGTACGCTCTGCCACGGGACCGTGAAGTCTGCGGAACCTCAGAGGAACACGGACAAATGGCTGCACGAGTCCCACAGGCCGAGCCTCAATGGGCTCCTGTGTCAAGAACAGAGACACGGCAGGAGGAGCAGCCGATGCAGACAAAGCGTGCAACCCCAGCACGTGGTAGTGTCCGAGCGTTGGGGCCTCTGGACAAGCTCTACCAAAACTGCCATATTCTGTGGCAAAATTTTAAAAATAGTTACAACTCTAACTTGTTTTACAGATAAACAGAACACAGAGTACCAACAGCCTCCAAAATACTTCGCCTAGAACCAAGTCTAGAATGCAGATGGCTGCTGCTCCGAGTGTGACAAGTCCCCTGTAGTGCCATAAATCCTAGATCTAGGTGACTAAGTGCTCTTGCTAAACCAGAAGGCACCCTCTGGCCCCAGGCCAGTCCATCAGCCCGGGCAGAAGCTTCTAGAGTAAGAGCCTGTGGATCTGTATTGGATGGATGTAAACCAGGCAAAGTCACAGGGGCTCATCCTGGAAGCCCATCCGTTTACCCACTCATGCCCTGGAGAGCCCTGCCCCCAGCTCCACACCCGCAGTCATGCTGAACCACAAGAACTGGCTTCTAGGCCCTTAAGCCACTCCCACTCTCCCCTGGACAGATCCTTCTCAAACCATGAGGCCCAGAGTAGCCTTAACAGGTGGTCCCAGCAGAACTGGTCACTGCATTTTCTTACTGGCAAGTGAGTCAACAGTTACCTAAGTAGAGCAACCAAACAGGATGTTTTTCCACTTAAAATGTCTCATTTTTGTCCATTTAGAATTGATTGTGTGTGTGTGTGTGTGTGTGTGTGTGTGGGTGTGGTGGCAGGGGTTCTTGTTCTGTCACTCAGGCACAGTGTATCATGAGTAGAGTGGTGCTGTCACGATTCACTGCAGCCTCAACTTCCCAGGCTTGGGTGATCCTCCAGCCGCAGCCTCCTGACTATCTGGGACCACAGGTGCACACCACCACTATCTACTTTTTTGTAGAGTCAGGGTCTTGCTATGTTGCCCAGGCTGGTCTCAAACTCCTGGGCTCAAAACTGAATCTACTCACCTCAGCCTCCCAAGGTGCTGGGATTACAGGTGTGAGCCACTATGCCCAGCCTAGAATTGATATTTCTTAAACTCTTACTGAGTTTAACACATGAATTCCACTTACATAGATATCGGCACACTCTCACAGCTCAAGGATTTTTCTGAATCTCGATTCTGTCCATTCAAGGTCAATATCTAAAGAAAGGGCCAGAACTGACCCTCCCTCAATGAACTCTAAGGGCAAATGTCAGGGTATGAGGAGACAAAGAAAGAAGGGTGGAAAGTACATGTTGAAATTCCGGTGTTAGAATCATAATCATCAACACTTTAAGAGACAATCTGCTTTCCAAAACATGTAGCTGCTGGATTAACTTCAAAGTCACCAGATTCCACAGGCAGGCACTCAGAGAGGCACAGCTTTCTAAGGCCGCCCGCCCTGGGACAGCGTAACAGCCTTGGGGTAAATAAACAAAGGCTTGTTTCTCTCAAGGACAAAGGTGCTCAAGTCCTTCCAAATAGTTTCTTCTTCTAAATCAGTTAGACGGCCTCGTACAACACTGTTTAGAGTGCCAGTGTGCTCAGAAATGTGAAGTGAAAGTACATCTCAGGACCCCGAAATCACTAAGCTAAAGGGAAGACAAGGTGGGGAACGGCTTAGGGCAAACTTGCCTCCCAGGCTCCTAACAGAGACTGGAAGAAAAAAGAAAAAAAAAAAAAAAAAGGCATGTACCTCCCTCACAACCGTTGGTCCACAAGGAAATTCCTCAGGGACAGAGGGCAGAACTCAAAGTCACCATCTGCACACGGAGATAAATGCGGGTCTTACTGCTTTCTCCGGAAAGGCTCACCGGAAACGCATCTGTCTCTGATCCACCTGTGACCTGGAAACCTGGACCAAACCAATGTACATCTCACATATATTGATGTCTCACATCTCCCTAAAATGTGTTAGACCAAGTTGTGCCCCAAACACCTTGGGCACATGTCCAGGACCTGAGACTATCACGGTGCGTCCTCAACCCCTCCTGAGGCTGTGTCCCGGCTGTATCCTCAACCCCTCCTGAGACTGTCACAGTGCGTCCTCAATCCCTCCTGAGGCTGTGTCCCGGGTGTATCCTCAACCCCTCCTGAGACTGTCACGGTGCGTCCTCAACCCCTCCTGAGGCTGTTTTTAACCTTGGGAAAATGAACTCACTGAATGGGCCAAGAATTACCTCAGAGAGGCTTCTGGTTTACAGGAAGCATTCTCTCCTGCAGGTATAATGCAATCATGTGGAATTACAAAATGCAACTTTAGTAAAGGCTGAAGGAATTAGGGTTTGATGTGATTTACAAAAAAAAAAAAAAAAAAAAAAAGGAACGTTCTATTTATCAATGGACCATGAAAGCCCACACCCCCCTCTGCAGTGATGATGTCAACTGGAATGAGGGGCCCCCTCCTGTGGATGCAGCAAAGGCTACCCTCTGACCCCACTTCCCAGAGTCCAGGCTTCCTGCTGCTCAAGGAACAGCAACCCCAGCTTCACAGGGCTCAGGCCGCCAAAGCCAACTTCCATCCATGCTGGAGAATCACCCCAGGGACCAGCGAAATGGCAGGCGCAACTCTCACCTCATCCCCTTAAAGGGGAAAAGGCATCTTCCCGCTCTTCTTCCTGCTGGTGGGAACAGGGGCAGGAGTTGCAGGGTCAGGAGTCGGGCAGCAGCCTGGGTCCCTGCTAGTCACAGATGGCAAATGCCAACCAGCCCCGACCTTCACTTTGCAGAGAAGAAATCCTTCTCTTTTGTCAGGTCCCTGTTAGAAGTTTGCACCCATTCCTTAAAAAAAAAAAAAAAAAAAAAAAAAAAAAAAAAAAAACTTAGATACAACATGGGTGTTTTGCTGACAATATTTCAATTATCTGGGGGCCTTGGGTCGAGTGACGCCAAAACAGAAAACTGAACCCTGTTGCTCAGGAAACCACCCTCCAGCCCCATCTACCCTCCCAGGCTGTCACCTTATGGTGTTTGTCTGCTAGATGATTATTTTTAACAATAACTGCTCTTAAGAGCTAGGTGTACAGAACAGACAAGAAGTCAGCTCAGGTTGAGGGGAAGCAGGAACAGACCCCTCTCCCTGCAGGACGGTGGAGGAGGAACCTTCAGCACCTGGGTTTGCAGGATGCTAGATCTCTGAGAGCATCTCTCACAGCTCAAGTACGGCCAGACCTTCCTCTGTCACAGCCTGTTCAGGAGAAGGCAGCACCCGCCCTAGAGACCGACAAGCCCTGTGTGGGGTTCAGCTGGAGCTGAACTTTCCTCCTTGGTGAGAGTCAGGGCCAGCGGTGAGGAGGAGAGAAGCAGCAGGCATGAGGGGCAGTGTGGCAACTCCATGCCACGCTAACTCTCGTCTGATGTGCTCCGGCCAAAACCACGCTTCTCGGAGGGCGTTTCCCTTCACACATCCGGAAATCATCAACGTCTAGTCTCCTCACAGGACAGATCCTTCCCCAGGAGGCAGACACTTGGCTGTAACACGTGGTAATGAGGGGCGAGCCTTCGTGCCCATTCTGTAGTGTTTCCTGTTACCTATTTTACCTTAAGCTAAAAATGGTTTCCATTTAGACTCCGTAGTGACACAGCAGAACACACTAGATTCAGTGTGATCCCACACCCGTCACTGCTGACCTCAAGTTCTTTATTTGTTCATTTTGCTTCTAGAGTTTGTACTCTATCCCAGGGTTCCAGGCCTGTGGATTCAACCAACCATAGTTTAAGAATACTTTTTAAAGGTGTTTGTACTAAGCATTCAGACTTTATTATTCATTAAACAATATCGTTTAACAACTACTCGCATGGCATATCCATGGTATAGGTGTTACGAGCAACCCTGACATGACAAAGTCTGCAGGAGGATGTGCGTATGTCATATGCAAACACGATGCCGTTTTATACCAGGGACCTGAGCACCCACAGACCTTGGTATCCATAGGCAGTCCTGCAACCCAACCCCGTGGGCACTGTGGAATGGCTATAATAGAAAATACAGAGGTTTTAAACAGTTATGTACTAAATCTAATCTTCTATTAAGAAATTACTGTGTATCACGTGTATTATTTGGAAGTCCTTCCTGGCCCAGAGACCTGACATGTTCTTATCATCTTTTTGTCCACTGATCTAACTAGTCATTCCAGTAAGTTTATTGAACACAAATCAATTTTACAATTACATTCTTACAGGAATCACACTCATAATGTAAGCTGCTTTGGTTTTTAAAGTGAAATAACCAATAGTTTTGAAAACTAGCTATATCATAGAATAACAGGATAAAGCAGCCCCACGACATGCAAAAACATGGGGTTTCAAAGCCAACCACTATCAAACACATTACAAACCCCTAAATATGGAAATGTTTTATACCACGACAGATATTCCAGAAAAAAACAAGATGTTCAAAAAAGCCTTATGCAGAAAACCACTTTCCCCCTTCATTTTTCACAGTTTCCAGAAGCTTGTGTTTGGCAATAACCATGAACTAGAAGTAGCGTCCGCTGCAACTACTGCTACTGAAACACAGAATATTAAAGCAAAAAAAAAAAAAAAAAAAAAAAAAAGACACAGCATATTTCCTATTGATGAGAATAGGTAGAGTGTTATAAGAATGAGTGTGTTCTAAAGTCAACAACATTCAAATTCTAGGTCTCCCGCAGACACTGGACGGTAACCGCCAAAGCTTATGCACTTGGCAACGTTCAAGGAGACCAAGTTCAGAGCCGTCACAAGGCAGCACCATCCTCAAGTGATTATCTCAGGCGGGTTTGAGGGCAAGTGCCCCCATCACTTGCCCTCAAGTGCTGCCCAGCCCTGCACTTCCTGAGATCACAGACCTTACCTTCGCCATCCCACGTCTTCAATAGTTTCTTTACACTGGGAACCAGTGAGCAAAACCTAAAACACTTCCTCAAATCTCAAGATAGTCTTGAGAGCTCTTCTCCTTGCCCCTTCTCTTACTGAGAAAGCCTATTTTGCAAGCAATCTGTAGTGCTTACCAGAGCTGGGGCAGGAGGAGACCTAGTGTTTGGTAGACCGAGTTTCAAGCGTGGGGAGACCGGGAAGTTCTGGAGATGGATGGCGATGATCGCGGCATGATAGTGTGAACACTCTTAATGCCACCAAACCATACACTTAAAAATGGTTCGAGTGCTATGTAATTTTACCACAATCAAAAGACTGAGAAAAGTCATCTATAATTACTGTCTCCAATATCTTGCATCCTGTAAGGTATATTTGCTTTTTGAAATCCTCAGAGCAATCATGAAAGACTAATACCCTGTCGTCTCTGAAACACAAGCAAAGTCAAGGGTTTTGATTATAGGAAAGTAGCTGGAGAGCAAAGCGTCCGTTAGACACGGCAGCCGTGGTAGGACAAACACATGGTAGGAAGGTGGTGGTCATGCTACACGCAGATGGGAAAGGCGTGGGGAGCCACAACACCTGAGGTTTGGGAGGCACCTGGGCAGGAACTGAGAATGTACCAAACACGTTCGATCACGCAACATTCACGGACCCCGAGTCCAGGCACGGCCACTGACATCCACTGTGCCCAGGGTATCCTCTGCCACAGAGATACACACCCTGCCGAGGATAGTGCACAGATTAAATGTCAAAGCACAGACATGCTCAGGTCCAGCTTCTCAGATGGAAGCAAAAACACATTTCGCAGACCCCCGCAGCATGACTCTCCACCTGACTCTACCCCCGTCCCATTTATTCTCGAACCCGTCTCTCCCGGACCCCACAGCATGACTCTCCACCTGACTGCACCCCGTCCCGTGCATCTCCGCACCTGTGTCTCGGCCCTCCCTCATTCCCTCGTTGGGTCAGGCACCAACAGTCCACTGTGTGCCTGGTACACTGAACCTTGTCAGGGGCCTCTGGGCCACGTGCCAGGACACGCACCTGGAAACTCCCAGTGCACATGTTGGTCTCCTGCAGGACGCTTGGCTCTTCTATCTGCGGGAGCCGGCACCCACCCGTACAACCGACTACACTCTCAGAAAAGTCACAGAAGGCTCTTCACCAACCCATCAGCACCCTGAGGCCACATCCCACTCACCTGCTGGCTCCTGAGCCTCCCGCCCTGTGACGGCTGGCTCCTTCCTGAGCTCCTTCGGCTCCCTGCCTCGATTCCACTGGTTCTTTCCTGTCATCTGGCAGGGTTCTACCAGGACCCTCTGGCTCTCACGACACCCCAGCTCCACAGACCCACCTACTGGGTGGAGCACATATGTCCAAGCCCAACCTTGCTGATATGCTCCAGCTGGCCCTGGACTCGAACCACGCTGCCGTAGCTTTCCATCAGTGTGGCATCTGCGAGTTACCTCCTGGGTAATGCCAGGTGATGGTAACAACCAGGAGGCACCGCTGAGAAGCAGAACGCATGGTGCGGTGACCCAAACGTCACATCCCTCAACAGACGCTCCGTGTCTTCTCTCTTGGCAGAGCTTCGCTGTAGGAAGGAGGCCGTTCCTCCAGTGCTGCTACTTCCAACACCAGGGAAAGCAAGCTTCAGAAATGAACGGCGTCAGAGGCAGGACCCACCAGCAGGGCTGCCAGCGGCCAGACGACCACAGCCCCAGCATTCCCCAGCCAGCACAGCTGACAGCCCAGGCTCTAGAAATGCACGGCTTCAACCTTAGGAGTAAAAACCCTCCCAAGCTAACTATTATTTTCAACAATGGGATTGGGGAGTGGGGAGGGAGGTTCTAACCCTGCCCCCCTTGATAGAAAAGAACTGGGATCTGATGATCTGTGCTAAGTCAGCACTTTGCTTCCACCACATGCAATCATCCTCAGCAACAGGAAAAGTCAGAAGCGTTGAGTGATGACACCGATATCAAGACATGCGGTTCTGACAGCTCCAGTAACTGGCTGCAGATACAACCCGACAGCGGTGAGATCCACGGACATCACCAGTCTTCCCAAGGATCGTGTTCCTGAATCTTCCGCATTCGGAATAACCGTCTCCTTTGCCAGGGCTGAGCCATGCTTCCCTCTCGCCTGTCCTCTGCTTTCACCAGCTTCGTGCGCGTTTCCGAGCAAGTGTCTGTGCAGGTGCTATCACTTATTTCCACAGCAAGAATGTACACAGACACCACACAGAAATGGGCAACCCTGTTAGGAGCTGTGCAGGGACATCTAACTCATCAATGTGCCAAATTCCTGTTGCCATGGAAATTAAACTAATGTTGCTATGACTGCATCTCTTACTACACCACTAAAGACCATCCCGGTAAGAGGAATGTGCCTCTGCATAGCATTCAGCTCACGTTTACGTGTCCGTTTTCCCTGAATATGCTTGTTATGAGAGATAGAAATCAGTGAGATGAGCTATAACGTATAGTATAGGATCGTTGTGTCTCCTAGGCTCAAACACACCCTTTAATGAAGTTTAACTCTCTGGGGACGTGAGTTACATAGTAACATGTTTTGGATACTGTCTCTTTCACATTCTAAATATCAACACCAAAGAAGTTCTTGAGTTCCTTTTTAAATTGAAATGCAATTTACAAAGCATAAAAGCCCCAATATTAAAGGATACAATTCAGTCTTTTTAGTGTATTCTCAAAGCTGCACAACAATCAACCACTAGTATGTAGTTCTGGGACTTTTTCACCACCGGCCAAAGAAACCTTGAACCCATTATGAGTCAGCACCTGCTCCTTCCTTCCTCCAGCCCCTGGCAATCGCCAGCTGTCTTCCGTTTCTCTGGATTTGCCCCTTCTGGACACCTGTTGTGAGGAGAATCATACACAGTGCGTGACTTTTGGCATGATCTTTGGTGCTGGCATCTTTCACGTCCAAGGTGAGTGGAATCTCACAGTGCACGACCTTTGGCACCGGCATCTTTCACATCCAAGGCTCGTTCGGGTTGGAGCACATGTTCTTTTGTTCCTTTTTACGGCTGAGTGATATTCCATTGTGTACATATTTTCTTCATCCATTCATCTGTTGACAGCTGGGTTGTTTCTACTATTACCAATAGTGCTGCTATGAAGATTCTTGCATAAGATTTTTTTTTGTAAAAATGTTTTCAATTTTCTTGGGCATAAGCCTAGGAGTGAAATTGCTGGGTCGTATGGTGATTTTATGCTTAACTTTTCTGAGGAACTGCCGGACTTTTCCAAAGCAACTGTACCATTTTACTTCCCCTCCCACTAAAGATTTCAGTTTTCCCAAATTCACCAACATGTCACTGTCCAATACTGGGGTTTTATCCATCTTGGTGGTTGTGAAGCGGTATCTCACGGTGGTTTTGATTTCCATTTCTAAGATGATGAATTCTGTTAAACATCTCATGTGCTTTTTAAGGCATTTATTTCTTTGGAGAATGTATTCAAATCCTTTGTCCATTTTTAAATTGGATTTTTTAAATTAAGAGTTTTAAAATATATTCTTGATATCAGGCCCTTATTGGGATAATGTATCCTGTTCTGTGGGTTGTCTTTTTACTTTAATAGTATCCTCTGAAATGAACATTTTCAATTTTGATACCGTCTTTTTCCCATCCGTTGCTTGTTATGCTTTAGACGTCTCACCTAAGGAAACATTGCCTAATCCAACGTAACAATTTCACCAGGATTTGCCCCCTAAAGGTGTCATAGGCTGAACTGCCCCTCATGCCCCAGATTCCCATGTTAAAGTCACAACCCCAGAAACTCAAAATGTCACTATATTTAGATACAGGGCCTTTATCTTGGCAATTTAGGTCCCACAAGATCTTAAGAGTAGGCCCTGATCCCTCACAATCGGCTCCTTACGTTGGATCCATTTTGAGCTTTGTGTGTAGGGTGAGGAAGGGTCCAGGCCATCCTTTTCCATGTGGATACCCTAGTTGTCCCAGCACCACTGAGTTGCGAAAGGAAAAAAGTAAAGCAACCCTTACGTCCTTTCTCCATCAACAGAAGACACACTGAAGAATCGTGGACAATTTTGTTGGTTTAAGCCAGTGGTTTTCCAACTTTTGAGTCTCAGGAACCCTTTGCACTTTATTGAAGATCACAAAAAGCCTTCTCATGAGGCCAGGAGTGGTGGCTCATGCCTGTAATTCCAGCACTTTGGGAGGCAGAGGCAGGTGGATCACTTGAGGTCAGGAGTTCGAGACCGGCCTGGCCATGATGAAACCTACTAAAATACAAAAAGTAGCCGGGCATGGTGGCGGATACCTGTAGTCCCAGCTACCTAGGGAGGCTGAGGCAGGAGAATCGCTTGAACTCAAGAGGCAGAGATTGAAGTGAGCTGAGGTCACACACCACTGCACTCCAGCCTGGGTGGCAGAGCAAGACTCGGTCACAAAAAGAAATAATTTAGTTCATTTTACAATGATAAAGTCATTACATCTTAACAGTTTTAAAGAATAAACCATTTTCCAAAATAAGCAGCAGTGTGGCAATAGTTTGTGCTGCTGTGAAAACCCCTAACATCTCTGCACCTCAGACAGCAGGGTTCTCATGCCTGCATCTGCATTCAATGCACAGCAGAGCCGTGGTTGAAGTTTATGAAGAAAGTCTGACCCCATGCTGATATACAATTAGAAGTATTTTCATTGTGTTTTCAGAACATATTAGGTATTCTCTGCTGCCAAATGTAACAAGCGGCACTTCCGTACAGGCTGTCTGCAATGCGGAGTCTGTGCTCTGGTCAATGGGCTTTTCTGCCCCAATTCCTTCTAAGTCGACTGGCCCGTCCTGCACTTGGCTGGCTTTTACCAGCACACTATTTTGTAATCACATTGGTTAGAAAACACTGGTTCAGAGTTATGAGCAGCTTCCACATTTCATTATGTGTCCAAAAAAAAAAAAAAAAAAAAAAAACAACCAACCCACGTCAATATCACCATTGATCACATGAGAAAGTGGTGGACACAAGATTTTTATACTTTAATATTCACTGGAAAGCTCAAATGTCTATCACTGGGAATAATGTAAGGTGCTTTCCTTGAGATGAAAGAGTCATTTTGTTCATTTTTCAGGCCACACCTGCAAATACCTCCATCTGAAGTGGCATTGTTTGTAAGTCTTTCTTTACATAAAGAAAGCTGTTAGTGGAAGAAGTGGTTCTGCAGGTTCATAGCTCAGAGGCACCAGTGCTCTCCCTAGATAACCATAAAATCCTCAGAAGATGAACCTGTGCACCATTCCTGTTTCTCACTCAGAACATTCCAGAAGGAACCCTGAATCCCGGTGCTGCAGCGGGACTGAAGTTTGCTCTCGCCCACACAATCAACCCAGGGAGCTCCCCCAGTCGCCACCCCAAGGCCATAGCCTTGGTCCTCTGCCTGGTCTAGGAGGGCTCCTGCAGCTCCAGCCTAACAGGGAAAAGCAGGCACCCACATGTCAGAAAGCACTCCCAAGGCCCGGCGAGCACTTCTGCTTATGTGCCAGCCAAGTGCGTTTGACAAGGCTACACCCAGCTGTACAGCAGGCAGCGAGGTACCCAGCAAATACTCAGGGCTCATGTTACTGAGGAAGGAAGGTGGACAGCGAGGTACCCAGCAAGTGCTCAGGGCTCACGTTACAGGGGGGAAGTCAGGAAGATAGTGAGGTACCCAGCAGGGTTCACGTTACCAAGGAGGAAAGGAGCGTGGAGACAAGGGGGCTGGAACAGTCTGTCATAACATTTAGCATTTACAAGGCTCGCTGAAGATTATCCGATTTGATCTTGGCAACAGCTCACAAGATAGGCAGAGGCATGACTGTTTTCACTACTTCATAAAAAGAGATCCAGAGAACTAATGATGACCACGTGCTCTTCCCACAGGCTCCCAGAAATCCTCAAATCATCTCTCTTGTATACCTGTGATAGTATCTCAGTCACGTCCCCTCTCTGCAGGGGGATTTTAATGCCGCCCTGCTGTTCCTTCGCACCCCTGCCCTCTCCTGCATTTCAGCCATGCCCACCATCCATGATGCCCACCATCCATGGGGAGTCCACACCACCCCAGCCCCGCTGCTGCTGATGGCTTGGGTCACCCTTATCTTTCATTTCCACCAGCAGGGACCTGTTCTTCCTTCAAACGCAGCTCAAACTCACTCATTGTGTGAAGCCTTTTCCAGCCACCACAACTGTCATGTGTAAAATCAGTGTGTGGAATGCTTCATTTAGGAGGTGCTTATGTTGCCTTATTGGCTGTGAGCAGGACCAAATTCTTAGCAAACCAAGTGATCCCCTCTCCCCATCTCTGCTCCAGTGCACTTAAAACAAGCATTCCTGGAAGCACCTTTTCAGTCCAATTCATGCATGAGTCTGTCCCACACCCTGCAGAAAAGCCCTGGCGGTCAGGGCTCAGGGCCCCCAGGTGGGTAAGGAGAGCTTAGTGCCCTCTCTGGAATTGTTGCCCAGAGACCCACGGCTGGAAGGGAAAAAACTTTGCATCCTGTGAAATATCCAGGCCTCAAGACCCACTCAGGAGCAGAAAACGAGGAAAGAGCCTTGAACAGACCCTCGGGAGGGCAGTCAGCAGGAGCCACGGAGGCCACCAGGAGGGAGGGAGGGAGGGAGGCAGGCAGGGAGGCCAGAGGTGATGTGGCTAGAGGTGACGTGGTGGGGGGATGACACGGCATGGTGGGGGGAGGAGACGTGGCCAGCGGCAACGTGGCCAGGGAAGGAGATACGGCTGGAAGTGACAAGAGGGGTCTCCAGGCCTCAGACTGTGCCTGATTTATGGATGACATTTTGATTAAGATGTTGTATCTAACTTTAAAGTAGCAATTTAGAACCATTGTGTACATTTCAAGCACGGTACAAATATAGCACATTTCCCAAACCAAAGAACAGTGCATTGAAGGGAAAAATAGCAGCTCACCAATAAAAAGAGTAAAGAAAAAAATTCATTTTAACATCAGAAATAAAGAGATCCTACAGCTCTTCTAGTCCAATCCCCACCCTAATGTGAATGGGGGGAAAGGGAAGTAGATTCTAGTCAGTCAGAATTAAAGGCAAAACCGATCCACTTTACTTTCTACTTGACAGAAAACAAGAAGCTCATCAAGGAATCCCTACGAACAGTAGCTTTAGGAGTCCCCAAAATGCAAAATTCACCTTCAAATTAAATCAACTGCTAAGTGTGTATAAAGTTATTGTTTTCATTATTGCCTTCCTCATTCCCAGGGGCTTTATTTAGACCTTGTTTCCCCCTAATTGCCTCCAACACACCCAGGAAATTTAAACCCCACAAGTAAACCGTGTCTCGATTAACATACAGCGTTCTTTAAGAGCAGACAGTCCATTGCTCTAAGACGTTCTTGTCACCTAAGCACTGAGTACAGCCTGAGAATGCACAACACACACACACACGAACTTGGACAGACAACAGATGAGATGTGGCACATGAGGAGGAAGACGAGACAAATGAGCTTCACCGACTTCACCCCGGATCCATGAAGAAGTGACACATACAGACTGCTGGGGTGCCAGTGACTCCTCAAAAACAGCCAAGGGCAGCATTTGAAGAAGCAGCACCACAGGCCAGGAGGGTCTTTGGGCTTCAGAGGGGAGGGGCGCCTCCGACCAGGTGTTGGGGGCTTCAGAGGGGAGGGGCGCCACTGACCAGGTGTTGGGGGCTTCAGAAGGGGAGGGGTTCCCCAACCAGGTGCTGGGGACTTCAGAAGGGAGGGGTGCCCCGACCAGGTGCTGGGGCTTCAGACGGGAAGGCAAATATATCCAATTCATCCTGTCACTAAAAACGACATAATCTGCCATCTCCATCACAGATGATGCAGTCAGGTTTCCATCACCGGGGTGGTTTTTTTTTTTTTTTTTTTTTTTTTTTTTTTTTTACATGGAGTTTCTGCTCTGTCGCCCAGGGTGGAGTGCAGTGGCGCGATCTCAGCTCACTGCAACCTCTGCCTCCCGGGTACAAGCGATTATCCTGCCTCAGCCTCCCAAGTAGCTGGGATTACAGGTGCCTGTGTCACCATGCCCGGCTAAATTTCATATTTTCAGTACAGACAGGGTTTCACCATGTTGTCCAGGCTGGTCTTGAACTCCTGACCTCAGGTGATCCACCTGCCTCATCTTCTCAAAGTGCTGGAATTACAGGCATAAGCCACCACGGCCTGTGATTACTAGTGTAATTTCTAAGCCGCTCTCTCACACCCACTCCCCCCCCCCTTTTTTAAAAAACCAGCTTTATGGCTATATTTTTTCCAAGAGAACCCATTACCCATTTGAAGTACAAATAAGACACCATGTTTAAAAATCAAAAATGCCAATTTACATAGAAATCTCCAAATACCCAGTCGATTTCAGCCTTGAGAATAAGATCAAGCTGTTGGCTGAATACAACTTCCCTTTCCATCTGTCTGCCTGTTAGACACAAGGACAAAGCCACGAGCTAGGGACATAAAGGCAGCAACCAGGAAGGCAGCCGAGACTCCAAATAAAAGCTCGAAGGACCAACACAAAGGTACCACACCCTGCACGCCCTCCTCTCCTTCCTTTTCAGAACTTCCAGAGGATGAAACAGGGACCTCCTCAGACATCCCACGGTGCAGGCGGCCAGAGGGGAAGGCGGCGGCAACCTGAATGAGGCCACCAGGAAATCACATTCCACAAACAGAAATTCTCCATGTGCTTTACATCCTCTGTCTCTGAAGAACTATGCCAGTCTAACAGTCACTAGAAAACTGCATTCAAGTGTCATTTCGCATTTCAAGCAAAGAAAACAGTGGTGGGGCATGAGGGAAAAACATAGCCATGTGTTCTGGGGTATTAAAAATAAGTTTTCTTCTGTTATAAATGTATAATTATACATTCTCAGATTTCTGTATAATTGATATGCTTCCTAATTAGCAGACAGAGTAATAAAAAGTGAATTCCAAGTGTAAGATCGGAGGACCCATTCACATGGCTTCAGGTTCTGCTACTGTGTTTCAACTTAAAAAAATTGTTCTGTGTATTGGTAACAAGGCATGAGTGTCTGTGTGGCTGTAATCAGGGTTCGTGTTGGCTCCCTAGCAGAGGATGTTACACTGTTACATTATCTTCTACAAAAAATCCTGAAAAAATGAAGGCTGAATAGACATACACACCCTCCCAAAATAATCCAAATGCCCATCGATATGAAAAACAGATGAATTATGGTTTCCATCATGGAATGTTCCTCAGCAGTGAACACAAACTATAGCCACAGGTTCCAACTAGGATAAAGAAAACCTTTTAAACACGCTTAAAGTGAACTGACTAGGCAGAATTCCTCGATTACAGGCATCGGCTTCAACAGGGTACAGTTCTGAATCCTGTGATGTAGAATTAGTTATCAACCCTGTTTAGGGACACATCTAGAAAAAAGTAAAATAATGACTACACAATTTTACATTCTTTGTAAATTATAACTACTATGAAAATTCTAAAAATGTGAAAATCTTCCCAACTCTTCCTTTGACAAACTTCAAATACCCTGGCATTGCTTGCGACACTCACAGGTGTGCCAAAATAATTGAAAATATACCCAAGTTAGTAGAATCAAACTTGAAGATGTACGAGTCATCCCTGCCTTGCTATCTCTACATCGTGTAGAAATTTAAGAGCAGGTAGTGGCACTGCAAGGCAAGGCTCAAACCAACTGGGTATTTGGAAACTTCTGTGCAAATTGACATTTTTGGTTTTAAACATCGTGTTATTTGTACTTCAAACAGGTAACTGTTTGGTTCCCTTGGAAAAAATACAGCCATAAACCTGGTTTAAAAAAAAAAAAAATACGGGAGTGGGTATGAGACAGTAGCTTAGAAATTTTACCAGTAACGGCAGGGAGCAGTGGCTCATGCCTGTAATCCCAGCACTTTGAGAGGCAGGACCCATAGGGCCTTTGAGGGCACCGGTCTCCTCTGTTGCCTTCCTGCCAGACTGACCCCAGGACATTCACTGGGTTTCCATCCCTGTCTCATTCAACATCCCCCCCAAGAGTAGCCTTCATCCTCATCTGGGGCTCAACTCTGCCCAATTTCCTAAATCTCTGCCTTCAGAGCCTGAAAACACCCACGCCCAGGGTAACCCTAGGTCCACGTTTACCCTAGAGAGTCCCGATTTTATCTGTTTCCCCAGCATCGCCTTAGTGATAATTTATCCTGTAAATTCCAACTGCCTTCACACCTCACTCCCGCTGTCTCCCAGCAGACCCCACTCAGATGCACCTGCCCCAGACCCCACACCCAGGTCTGTGCATGCTGCCCTGCTCCGCCCATGTGAGAACCACCTCTCTTTCTTGAGGAATCAGCTGGCGATCATCTCTTTGTGGAGGACTGCCCTGACTTCCAACCCTCTCCAGCAAAGGTAGAAGCCATCCTCGGTACTTCCCCCAAAACTCAGGTCAAGTATGAAGATGGTGCAGATGCTAGCTGTGCCTGGGATGCCATGGGCAGGGTCCCCAGATGCTCTGCACATGGCCCGGGGCACAGCCTGAACACAGCAAGTGCTACAGAAATAAAACCGACATGTGCTGACCTCTGATAGGGCCTCCTTCACCATCTACATCTGTCTCCCCTCTGGACAGTAAAATCCACAAGACAGGGAGGGCTTGTCTCACTCACCTTCAAACTCCCAGGGTCACCCTGGCAGGTAAAGGGGACTCAAATGTCTTCTGAAGGAAGCCGCTGGTTAGCTGCCAAGTTAAAGGGCCTCTGAAAATCAGAGCTCAGCATAGGAGTCCAGCACACGTTACGATGAATGACTCCAACCATGGCAGAACTGGCCATGGAACCAGTGCTGACCAATTCAGGGTTTGTTCACTGTTTCTCAGTTCATTAGCATAACTCACTCTAACAGAGCAGCCACGCACAGATCCTCAGACATCTACACAGAGTGGGACGATGGCGCCGAGTCACGTAAACGTCCCATTGCAGACTGGGAGACACCAGTCAGACGCGGACCTAGGGAGAGCGCAGACCTCGCATTAAATCGGCTCCGTGTAAACAGCACTCCCTGCCAGGCCCTTTCCTATCTGCACAGCTTCTACAAATTCAACTCTCGCACCTGACACCTAAGAATACTGCGTACCCCATGTGAACCCACCACTTACCTCCCAAAATGACCCGGCATGGCCGAGTACAAACCATTTCAACATAAGGGAACTGGAGGGCATGTGGGGCTTTCCTGAGTCCCTGCTGCCTCCTGACTGGAGGGTCCACTGCTTCACACAGACCCCTAGTGAAGGGCGGGTCTCTTCGACCCCCTCAGAGTCAAGAAAATCTTTGTTCACTTTCTCAAAACCGCACACAACCGAGTCACAAAGCAGGGTGGAACCTCGACTCTCCGGGTTCAGGTCATGTTGAGTTTAGGACCTGCTGCTGTGATCACTGCAGGAAATGATGAGCCTGATTCCGGCTTTGACCCCGAGCTGATCAGCATTAACTAATTTCACTTTCCAGGACCAATTTCAAAGGCCTGCAAAGCCAGAGAAGGGAGAGGAGAGGGAACACACCCTCACCCCAGACCTGCTGCAAGCATGCACTTCTCAGATGCATCCCAAGGTGCACAGCGTGTCCGGTGCCTGTTCATGTCCACTGACTTGCAGGTCTTCTACTATGTGGCATCAGCCTCCTGGGCACTGGGGGCAAGAGGTATAATGGCAAGTCCCCTCTGCAGCAAAGGTGAGGTGCAGGGACCCAAAGCAATAGAACTGACCTTTTTCTGACAGTCTTAAAACAGAAGGAAAATACTGTACAGCCAACGTCCCCTCACGCAGGTTTATTTACCTGTGACTCACAGGCCATGACAGACAACTTCAGGTTCTTACTGATTCCTATTTTCCCCATCCAGAAAACCTTTCTTTTTAATATCGTACGAACTTGCCATTCTGTAGGCCAAAAACAGCAAATATTAGCAGTTTCCTACGGTTCAACCGAATAAAACATGATCACGACATTTTGTGAAACCATGAAGAAAAGGTGGATATCTCAATATGTGTTTCCAGACTGGCTTTGTTCCTGAAGCACTAACTCTGTTCACTCAAGATTTTAGACCCTGAAGAATAAACATCAGTATCCCACCAAGAAAACCAAAAAATGAAATAATTTTGCATCCACTTTGGAGCGTTTTTAGGACAAGGCAGGACACAAACTTTTAAAAAGCTGCAGTTGTCCCTCTGTATACACAGGGACATGGATTCCAGAACACCCCCCGAGTTTACCCAAATCTACGTGTCCACAGGACCCGCAGCCACCCTATGGAACCGCATGTAGGAAACTTCGGCCCTTCACAAAGCCAGGCTTTTTCAATAAGGGTTAGGTTAGAAAAAAAATTAACATAAGTGATCCTTCGAAGCTCAAAACCCATGTCGTTCAGGGTCAGCTGCATTTACTATTTGTGTCATACCTGAGGCCTGAAAGCCATCATTCTCAATACCTTAACGTGATGGTTAACAAACTAACTGTTCTGATTAGAAAGAGGAAAAAGCTTATTTTTAAGCTGACAATCAGAGTGGGCGCTGCTACGGTGAACGAAGAACAGACCTAAGCAAGCACCAAGGCTGGGGTGACTGCCTGTGCTCAGACCCACCAGGGCCCGTTCCTCCATCTCCCTCTGCTGAAAGGGATAACCGCTTCTCCCCCATAACTAAAGGGCCTTTATTTAAATATTCACTCGAGAATTGCTATGAAAAGCTGAAAGGTCACAGATGACATTTTTAAAAATAAACATTTACTTAAGCATTTAACAAGCCCATTATGATTTAAAAAAAAAAAAAAAAAAGGAATTAAGTTGCTGGGTGTGGTGGCTCATGGCTGTAATCCCAGCACTTTGGGTGGCCGAAGTGGATACATCACCTGAGGTCAAGAGTTTGAGACCAGCCTGGCCAACATGGTGAAACCCCGTCTCTAACAAAAATACAAAAATTAGCCAGGCATGGTGGCAGACACCTGTAACCCCAGCTACTTGGGAGGCTGAGGGAGGAGAATCACTTGAACCTGGGAGGGGAGGTTGCAATGAGCCGAGATCGTGCCATTGCACTTCAGCCTAGGCATTCAAGTGTGGAACTCTATCTCAAAAAGAAAAAAAAGTATAAAGTTTTCCTTCCAATGAACCTATCATTCAGCCACTGAGGTAACCTATAGGTACTTATTCAGCCATGAGATACAGCACAGGAGACATAGGCGAACAGGACACAGTTCCTCCCTGAAAGAAGGCTGCACCCCAACAGAAGGCAGGCACACACTCCGAATGGAATCAGCGTAGGGAACAGATGCTGCTGCAGGTGGAACTGGCTGCACAGAGCACCCGCTCAAGTGTCTGAGAAATAAGGAGCTGTTGGTGGCATCACCTACCGCACCTGAGCTGGGACGCTGGGGAGCCTGTCATCACCACCACCACCCGGGGCAAAGACCCCCAGAACCACACAACGACCTTACAAACTCACTGAGGAGATGACTGAGAAATGTGCGTGGAATGATGTGAACACGCAGACATCAGGGCCACTCCCGGCGTTGGTTTTGTGCATTGACTTGAGCATGCCCCAGGTGCCCAGATGGCTGATTCTGCATTATTTCTGTGTGAGATGCATGTTTGCCTCTGGACTGAGTGGAGACCCATCCTCACCAGCATGGAGGGTACTACCCTATCCACCCAGGGCTCGAGTAAAACAGCAAGGGGGGGAAGACTGAGCTGACTCCACCTGTCTGGCTGATGGGCCAGTGACATCTGTCTTCTGCCGCCCGTGCTCCTGGGTCTCAGCTCCTCAGACCCGGGTGGGATGTGCACCCTCCGCTTTTCAAGTCTTCAAGCCACGCCCTCCCAGGACTCTAGCTTGCAGGCTGTGGGTCCTGGGGCTTCTTGGACTCCGTAGCCCCTGCAGCAAGCCTCCCTCTGGAGACACACACACACCCGGCTGGCTGTCTCTCTGGAGAACCCTGACTAAAAGCCGCCCCTAAAAGTGGTCTTCACAGTTTCTTTCTAGCCCTAAGATCTCAGCGCCCCTCCTACAATTCTAGGCGGAAAGGTGGACGGAAACCAATGGACAGAGGTGTGTGCCGAGGACACGCCAGGCAGCGGCGCTTGGCAAGAGGGCACTAACGCCCTAAGCAAAGAATCAACGTTGCTTGCCACAAAAATGAGAACGGTCAAGATTTCTTCAAACAGAAGTGAATTTGTTTCATGATTTGCCCTTAATACATAAGAAATCATAAAAGTAGGCCTATTAACAATTACATAAGTCTTTAGAGGCCCCTGAACTACTTCTGTTCCTTTGTGTTTTTATACAAAATAAGCCTGAGGTTAAAGAGAATAACGTCACTGGCTGCAGCTGGGGCCACGCAAGGACACAGCTTATACCCATGAGGTCCCTGGGTGCCCCAAGTCCTTCCCTTGCTATTTATGGAAATATGGGAGAAGCCAGGAGGTCTGAGCATGGACCTGGCCATGCTCCCAAGGGCCGAGGAAAGCACCCATCTGTCCAGTCTTCCCTCCACCCCGCGGTTCGCTCCTACCCAGACTCTTGGGCTGAGGCGGCTCATGCACTCAGCAGCGCCACCATTAAACGTATAGCTTCGCATCACCAGGGCCTCCTCTGGCCTCCTCTGACCACCCCTGGACCTGCAGTCAGCACTAGTCTGCAGGACATGCGTGGACAAGGCTGATGGATCACGGCCTTCAACCGGGAAGGTGCCAGGCAAGGAGTCGGAGACACTGGGGATGGAGCAGCACTCACCCGGAGAGGCGAAGCCCGGCAGCGGCCACCACCGAGGACCTCCCTTCCCACCCTGAGGGCAGCTCACCCAGGGAGGCGAAGGCCGGCACCGGCCACCACTGAGGGTCTCGAGGGCCCTTCCCACCCCGAAGGCGGCTGCGATCACATTTCCCATCGCACCAAGAGACCCCTGTGTATTGAGCACAAAGCTTTTCAACATTCGAATCAATAAGGAATCACAAGACGGACATTCCCTCAATCCAAATGGCCAGCCCATGAAACAGACACGCAATCCTCATACACATTTCCTGTGGGAAAGTCAATCCATCCCTGGGGCCTCGCGCCAGGGGGTGGGGGAGCATCATGGGGAGAAGCCCCAGCCTGGCTCCTCCCCCTACAGCTCCTTTTCCCTCTGCCTCCCTGCCCCCCCACTCCCTCCCTAGCTTCAGAGGCTCCTTCCTCAAATTCTTTCCCCTTGATGAAGTCATTCATTCCCAAAATACAAAGCAAAGGCATGGGGGCTCAAGAGAAAATCCACACCGTGGCTCCTGTTTTAGATTCTCGTAAGTTTAAGAATAACCAAGCAAGAATCTTTGGCATCTGAATGTGGTCTGAAGGCATCTGAGCACAATGCCCGGCACTGCCCCGGAGTGGATCATGGGTGTCTGGGACATCTTCATAACTCGACACCAATTAGTTTGAAACATCACTAGCAGAATAGAACTATGTGAATAGCTACTTCTCTGTTAAAAGTAGGAAAAGACTCCAAGCTGCCCTCAAGGAACATCCTTCCCATGAGGAGTTTCTGCATCGAGCCTTTCAGGCACAGGCGTGGCCCCCGGGCCCGACTCCCTCATCCCTGTGTCATAAAGCAGCAAAGACGGTGGGAAATAAAGCAAGTGAAGGAGTCAGTTCCGCACAAAACGGGCTCCAGAAGCCACAGCCCCTCTCGCAGTGTGGGAGCCAAGTCCAGAGACCTGGAAACCCCAGGGTTCCCAGGGAGGAGGGCAGAACAATGCCATTTCCCCCTAGTGTAGGGAGACAGCACCCCACGTCCTCTGGCCTTAATGGAAGAGAGACTTCACATAAATGATTCGAATGAATCCACCACACACAGAAAATGGGCTAAGGGCTAAGACACCCATTTAAATGCCTGCCAAAACACATTAAAGGAACACACAGATAAGCGAGGTTCTTCTCTTATCCAAGAAATATTCAGAAACAAATCCAGCAAGCAATCTCTTTGCAATCAAAAGACCAATTCAGAGGTGCAGATTAAAAATCAAGACACAACTGAACCCTTAATACACCAAGAACCAAGTTCCATGGAAATGTAATCACGTCACCAACTCCCAGCTGAAGGAAGCAGCAATGGCCACTGACCAGCTGTTCAGTCGTGGGTCAGTGAATGAAAGGCAATGCTGCCCAGGACAACGACGAGATGTTAACCTGAAAAGGGCAAAATCGCAGAGGCTGGAGGGACCTTCCAGGTAACCTGACCCCCTCAGTGGACAGAGGACCCCCGTGGGGCCACAGAGCCCAGAGCTCCAGTGTGCTCGGGGCAAGCACTCAACTGCAACCCTGATGTCCGAACGCCTTCTGCCCTTCTCCGTCTCTGCCCCATTAACAGGGAATCCGTGAATGCTAAGGAAATGTGATGCATTTCACAATACATTTAGATTTCTAGCAAATTAAAGATAAACAGTGAGAAACTTTGGGAATTAACCAAAATACAGTTCACTGAATGCCCAAACTCAAAGCTAGTCTCCAAGAGGTGATAAGCTGTGTGTGGTGATGAATGCCTGTAAATCCCAGCAGTTGGGGATGCTGAGGCAGGAGAATCACTTGAGCCTAGAAGGTTGGGGTTGCAGTGAGCTGTCATTGTACTGCTGCACCCAGCCTGGGAAACAGAGTGAGACTGTCAAAAAAAAAAAAAAAATTAAAAGAGTTCAAATGAATTCGCCCATACCCTTTAAATTTTCATTTGGGTGCATGAGGTGATCTAGTTCCTTTATCCCTTGCAATACATGAATAATCTAACAAATAATTAAATATAATCTAACAATTACATTGGAAAATTTAATTATTTTCCCATTTCATTATTCCCTATATCAGGGAAAAAGTTAAAATTATTCCCTCTTTCAGGGAAAAAGCTAAAAATCATTTTAAACCTTCCTTCCACAAAACAATGTTCAGTCATCTCTATCTGCTTTATAATGTGGAATTCAGCTTCACATGTCTACAATACAGTTTTTGTTAAACAGTGTTTACGTAGACAGGCAAGAGAAACACGGTCTATGTAGAAGCAGCAGAAGACACGTTTTAACAGAAAAGGGAGAAGATACCACCGTGTGGAGCTTCTGAAAATTCTGTCCTCATCTTGCCCACACAACACACAGAAAACAGCCAAGCACGTGCCTAGTGTCCAACAGGAGCACAGAAAGGACAGAGATCCTTCCAGTTGTTTAGTGACCAGCCCCACTTGTCACCGCCACATAACAAAATCCGCACGGCAACTTCAGCACGTTTCATTCATGATTCCACAGAAATCAGGTTGAAGAACTGGGAGATGTTTTACCCACCTTTAAAATCCAAGTATGGGACTAATAAACACATTATGGGTTCACTTAACTTTTCCAAATTTTTACTTGGAGAAACCTATAAAGTTCTTGTCAGTTACATCCTTAAGTTTTTCAATAATTTTTAAATGCAAAGGTCGGGCAAGACTTGTAAGGAGGTACACACATACAGCCCAGTGCGGTAGCTCACACCTGTAATCCCAGCACTTTGGGAGGCTGAGGTGGGCGGATCACGAGGTCAGGAGATCGAGACCATCCTGGCTAATACGGTAAAACCCTATCTCTACTAAAAATACAAAAAATTAGCCAGGTGTGGTGGTAGGCGCCTGTAGTCTCAGCTACTCGGGAGGCTGAGGCAGGAGAATGGCCTGAACCCAGGAGGCGGAGCTTGCAATGAGCTGAGATTGCGCCACTGCACTCCAGCCTGGGTGACAGAGGGAGACCGTCTCAAAAAAAAAAAAAAAAAAAAAAAAAAAGAGGAGGTACACACATACATGCCACATTCTTCTCTCAAAGAGAAGGGCCCTTTTTTAAGATTCCAGATGGAAATGTGGTTGTCCCCCTGCTTTCGAGAGGATGGGCTGTTTTAAGCATGAACAGACTTTTCCTCCATGCACCGAGGATACACCATGGGGGATATTGCTGCCGCCACCTCCCCAGTCTCTGCTCAGGGTGGGGCAAGGGGAGCTCATCTGTCTCCCGTGTACACTGTCAACAGGCCAGGTGCTCAGGAGGGGACTTCCAGGACTCGCTGAAGGCATTAGTTAGCAGGGCAGGCAGTGCCTCGTGCTGGTGGGCATCCAGCAGTAAGGGGGTCTTGCACTTTACTCCCCAGGCCCAGCCCCAGAGGGGAAAGAGGCACCTGTATCGTAACTAATGTGTATTTATAGACACACAGAGACTCTGCAGTGCAAGGCGCAGAACTAGAAGGAATCATGGAAATAAGAGGGAAGACATTTGGTTACGACTGGCAGAGCCACCCCAAGCCTCGCACTTCCTGCCGGAGCCCTCACTGACCAGACTCCTCCGGGGTCACTGCCTCTGCCTTGCCCAGCTCACGACAGGGCAGATGGTGACAGAGCCTCAGAACAACCTCCCACTCCTTCCTCACTAGCCCAGGGGACAAGCTGCTCATGAGTGTCCCAAAGCCTAAATGCAGGAACACAGAGGTGACTGAGCAGAAAGAGGGACAGCCACAATGGCCACGGGTGTACGGATATTGCTGGGCAACCCAGCAGCGCTTTCCACCTTAAAGAGGACGTCCACGGGTGTGCGGATGCTCTCGCGTGACCCAGCAGTCCTTTCCACCTTAAAGGGGAATGGCCACGGGTGTGCGGATATTTCCGGGTGCCCCAGAGCCCTTTTCACCTTAAGGAGATTTTCACAGTCTCAGTTCAGTCTCCAAACTATTCAGTGAGGTTGGAGGAGTACCACTGTGGACCAACACTGATTGGCACCAAGTAAGGGCAATTTTATAACCAAGTCTCGATCATAAGAGAATCAGGTCTTTGGCCATCTGGTCAAAGCTCTTTCTGTAACAAAGTTGGATAATTAAGTTGCACTTTGGTTTTCCAAATCTTGCTACAGAAACCACATCTTCCTAGGTGTGGCTCCGTGGTGTCACGTGCACACATCAGTAGCCAGGCTTGCCAAGACTCAAGGCACGTTACACGTTCACCTGAGAAGGCTGCTCTATCGTTGAGGGCTCTGGCGTGCTCTGAAATGAATTTGCCACTTCAGCCTACACTCTACTTCCTTGTTTGGTTAAAGAAAACCAAAAGGAAGAATTTGTTTTGGCCAATCGCCTGCTGCACCCAACTGCAGAGGTTTTAATTATAGTACTTTCATTGCATCCTAGAAAGCAAAGTCATATAGATCAACTCATTATTACCACTCCAAAAGTTTAGTAAATCTCCAGATAATCAGGTCAACATTCTAACAAGCTACATTAAGGGTTATAATACTCAAAATTTAAAACTACATCCATGCTTCAAAAACCACCATTCCCATTTCAGATGGCCAAATGCATATGAGAAAGAAACGTGCTGAGTGCATTTTTTGCTAATCTTATGGAGAAACTGCCACTTTAAAAACGGCTCTAGTTCCTGGCTCCAGATGGGTGTGGTGGGTTGCCTCACTCATTTTCAACTCCACCTGAAGCTGGGAAACTAAAAATTCATTCCCAGACTTCAGGGCATGAGAATTCCCACTTCTGGAAACAGCCTGGAATGCAGATTTGTAGCAGATAATTCTTTCCTGCCCACCCTAACCGTCCTCTGTGGAAGGCCACAAAGACAAGTCCACCTACCTAGGTGCAACTGCACCACGAAGAACCATTTCAAGGTGGGAGGTGCCCACTGCTCCAACGGCAGGCCTGCTGGCATCTCAGAGCAGCCAGAACTGCTCCCTCCTTCACAGGAAAGGGGAAACAAGGCCAGGAGGAAGCGGTTGGGGAAGCAAGCGATGGGGTGGCTGATTGGGGATCAGAGGTTTCCTCAGAGGGGACTCAGGTTCAGGTAAGGAGAGAAGAGGAGGAACCAAGATTTGGCTAACAAGCGTTTTGTCCTGATTGATCAGTGGGAACAGGCAGTTTAGTTAATCACTTATAAAAAGGCAGAGATGGGGGGGTTTGAAGGCCTGTGCCTGGGCTTGTCCTCAGTAAATGGTCATTCACAAGTCAGCCTAAGCCACATGGGAAGGGGCTTCTTGCAGTAAACAACGTAGGGGCATAGTTGTGGGGAAGGAGAATGTCTTAACAATCAGTGTTTTACAGGATCACAGGGCTCAGGCAATGTTCAGTATTGTCACACACCAAGGTTTTTACAGTCTGAAGAAAACTACAGTCCTAAGGTGTCAGTTCTCAAAGCCCTTAAGTTCCTCCTGCTAAGATTCCCAGAGGGCCCTCCACTTCTTGCACCGAACCCCAACTTGCACAGGCACTTGCGTCTTCCTCCTGCAGCAAATGCAGATGAGAAGGCTGCAGCTCTGTTGCAGTAATGATGCCATGGCAGCCCTAACATAGCAGCAGAGCAATGGCTCTGGCCTGAATGTCCCCAAAACCTCATGCTGAAACCCTCTCCGATGGGATACATTAAGAGGTAGGGCCTTTGGGAGGTCCCGCTCTCAGGACTGGGTTTGGTGTCCTTGTTGGGAGGCCTGAAGGAGCCCTCTTGCTCCTCTACCATGTGAGGCCTGATGAGATGCCCGCTGCCATGCAAGACCTGGCCAGATGCTGCCGTCTGTGAGCCACAGGCCCTGGGGCACCAGATCTGCAGAGGTGCCTTGACCTTGGACTTCCCAGCCTCCAGAGCTGTGAGCAATGTCTATTTACAAATAACCCAATCAACAGCAGCCAAACAGAGACAGTAATGTTACATTAGCCACTTTCTCCATGGGCCAGAGGCCTCCCCATGAGCCACCACTGTAAAGCAAGAACTTCCTGAAGGATGGAAAAGGGTTCACAAGGAATTCTACCCAGCACCAAGGTGTCTGTCCTTTCTCACAGGAAGACAGCTGAGCCATGGCAGGAAACTACGGGGTGGGTGGGGCTGGATAGTAACCTGTCACCTGCTCATCTAAGCCTCAGTCTCCCGCCTCTCGACAGCAGGGGTAACACCCCTCACCTGAGCTGTTGGGGGAGGTAAGAGTGCTGGGTGATTAACAATTGTTAGCTCCACAGAAATTAGGCAAAGAATCCTCCCCTACGTCTTATAAAACCAAACCAGCCCAGGAATTCCACATTACTACTACTTTGCATGGGAAAATGCTGGATTCTCATAAGCTCTGGCATGTCATTTGTATTAATAAAGTTTGCAGAGTTTTCATATACTAAGTATATAAAACAGGAAAATAAATCATGCAATTTGGAGGCTGAGGCTTGGAGGCTGAGGCAGGAGCATCACTTGAACACAGGCGGCGGGGGTTGCAGTGAGCCGAGACCGTGCCACTGTACTCCAGTCTGGGTGACAGAAGGAGACTCCATCTCAAAAAAAAAAAAAAAAGATATTGCTGCTTGATACTAGTAAAGTGGGCAGATTCTACATGCCCACTCTTATTCAAAGGTCACCTAACACTGACTCAGGAACTCTGTCCCTGATGTGCTTGAAGTTTTAATGCTAACAGTGTTAAAGACCACTCCCCAGGAGCTCTGAACAAGTATTTCCGGTATACGCTGAACGAGACCACACACTCTGTGACCGAAATCTAACTTCACAGACCCAAACTACAGAACCACAGAAGACACCGCTTCTGTCCAACTTTGTGTTCTGCCATCGTTTGTGTCCATTATTTCCTACAAACCATCTCATTAGAATTTAGAGCACACAAAAGGCCGATACAACAGGGTTACTTTTCAAAGATTTGGAAGTGAAGAACAGATACAATGCATTAACTTCCTATTGCTGCTGCAACAAATTACCACAAATGCAAACCTCCTCTCAACCCTGGAAGTCAGGAGTGCCAGGGCTGAAGTCAAGGGGTCAAGTAGGTTGTGTTCCTGCCTGGAGTCTCCCAATTCATAGAGGCCACAATGCAGCTTGGCTCACAGCCCCACACCCCTCCGACCGCTGCCCCAGCCTCAGCCCTGCACCCCTCTGGCCCCTGCCCCACCCTTGGACCCATGCCCCTCCGGCCCCTGCATCATCCCCCCACCCCCGCCGCCCTCAGCCCCACAGCCCTCTGGCCTCTATCTCCTTCTCAGGTCTCCTCCTCTGGGGCAGACCCTCATACTCCCTCTCAACCAGGCACATGTGAGGACACTGGACCCCACCTGGACAACCCAGGGTCCTCCCCCATCTCACTGTCCGTTACAGTCACATCTGCAAAGCCTCTTTTGCCATGTAAACTTCATTATACTAACATAATCATTTAACAAGTCCATTCTAATGATGTGAAAATTGGCATTGTTTTCCTAATGAACAGATCAGTCCCCCATGTAACCTATAAATATTTCACTATTAAATATACAATACTGTAGGAGACAAAGATGAGGAAGACGGTTCCTCCCTGAAAGACGACTGGACCCTAGATGGAGGGATGAACATTCTGAACAGAATCAACATAACTCAACATTTGAGTCAGAGAGGCCAAGCAATAAGACTTTCAAAAAGCAACCAGAAAGTATGTACCAGTGCCTGTAGTTCACAGTTGAGCCTGGTGTCATGAGCACGAGCGTGTGGACATGCACACCAGGCCCAAGTTTAAGATCAAATATAAGGAGCTTTCCAACTATAGTATTTAACTAGCTCTTTCTACAAAAATAGCCTCTTGATTACAGTTTTTATCCAAAAAGTTCTTTGTAATTAAAGAAATTAATTTTCCCCTAAAAGACATTTCTCTATCTATTGCCCCATATAAATGAAATGGGTATACTAAAGAAAGAAGACAAATGTTTGACTTAGCGGGTTTGCCTATGACTTGGATAAGCATGATTTTCTTCTGACCAAGCAGGGAGCAGCTGGACCAGACTGCAGGGAAGGAAAAACAAATTTCCACTCTGACCTCAGTTGGGCACCAGAGTCTTCCCTGTCAGAATGTGGGTGTGGTGCTTCCCACACACCAGCCTCTGACAAAACTCAGCCCAAGGGTGTGGGAAAAGGCCATCTACTCCTGAAAAAGCTATAAAGTGCAGACCCATCAAAAGCTTCAGAAGACTGTAAAGCGCCAAGGAGACCAATGCACCCTTGGAGTTTACAGCAAATGGTCAGCATCACAGGTGCCTGAGGTCCAGGGTCAGCTCCCAGCTGCCGCGACGACGTAAGCGCAGCCCTGGCTTCTCCTCTGACGCAGAGAGCTGGTCACTCTGCCGGCAGCACTCAGAGATCAGAACATTCTAGATGAAATCAACGTGTTCCTTTTAAAATGGGGAACTGGGAAGCACAACTGAAGCTCTACGACTATCTCAACTGCTGGGCTTCGGGGTAGCATTAGGAAATCATGAGAATCCAAATCTCAATTTCATACAGATTCACTGCAGGTTCCAGAATTTCCTGAAACGTTATTCAGATTTACTCAGGATTTCCTTGCCAAAGCTAATAAAGTCTACATTCCTATGGAAAAGCCACCATAAGCACCACCACAAATAAGATCAACTGGGGCCCGCCCTTCGCACCAAACATATAAACTGTTACTCACACAAGACTGTGCTGGAGGGAGCTCTCAGCTGAAGCCGAATCCGTGAGATTTCATTATCCCCATTTTGGATCGAGTGTGAAGACTGTCAGCAAACCAGGGCCCCAGTGTGAAGCAGAGAACAGATCCTCTGACGCCTGCCTGAACATTTCATTCCCACCTCTGTCTTGGATATTGAGCACCCTCAGAGCTACTGAGTCACCCACATTTGCAGATCATTTATCCTGCTACCAGGATAACATAATTATGCGATAAAAATGCCTTCTCAGGGCTTTGTCATACTCAATAAGGAAGCTCAGAAGGCTAGGTAAGCCCAAGAAAGGGGGAAGCAGCCTCCAGACAGACAAAAACCAAGGAAAACCATGCAGAGACTCTCTCCAGAGAGCAGAAACAGAGCCCGCTGTAGCCTTTCAGGCCCTGCTGCCCGCAGCCCTGCATTAGGTGGCACCATTTCCACAGATGCATCCTGCTGGGCCCATTTGAAAGGTCCCGCTTGTGAGACATTCACCCCCCGCCCCACTTCCAGCTCCTGCAAGACCCGCTGCAGCCCCATCCACCCCGGGGGCCGACTGTGCAAGTCTTCCTGGGAGATCCCTCAGAGCCTGCAAAGCGACTGAGACTAGGAAGCACCAAGTATCCAGAAACGCACAAACCCGTTCTCGTGCTGCTTCCTGGGTTTCAAGTTGTCTTCAGAACGAGTCCTGCATAAACCCCAGGCTGGGGAACCAGCCACGGCCCAGCAGCACCCAGTTCATGCGCTCCACACACCCCACAGGGGACCACGGAGGCCCCAGCAAGCTCTGTCCGCGGGGCAACACTCCAACCATAGCCACAGTTCAGGATTGGCCACTCGCCCCGCTGCCGTAATTACCTGCTGTGATCTGAATTCTCATTGGTTGGGAAGGGGATCTCACTGCTCAAGCACTCCCTGCTGCCTCCTTGCAAACAAAAAAATATCCAAAACCCCTCTTAAAGAACGTTTACTATAACCTCAAAACAAGACCCATCCTGAGACCAGGGAAGATATACACGCATTTCTGACATCTGGAGTGCGTCAGTGACCGACACCACGGCTTCCGTGTGGTGTGTGAAGCGGGAGGCCTGTCACGGTGACTCAGGCTGGGGTCTGAATAGGAGTCTTACAAGCAACTAGGCAACCAGGACACACACCCCAAAACCCACGTCCCTGCACTCATGTACCTGCCACAAATGCTGCGTGGCCATCGACACCAGTTGTGAACCAAGACCGATCTGTGTCCTGTGGCCCTCACAACGTCCCTACATGCCTGGGCCCAGCACAGGCCTGCACGGCACCCTGCTCGCCTCCAGTGGGGCTCTCTCCTGCCAAGGGGGATGGCCCTGAAGTCCGTTGAGATTTCCAAAGCTCTACAAAGTCATCCTTCCTCCTGCTTGTTCAGAAGGCCTAAAGCCTTGAAGATACCAGTGAGAATTGAGCTAGCCTCAAGGCAGCTCAAACACCTAAACACAGGAATGCTGGACCTCTCTGCCCTCGAGAGCAGCTGATAACCCACTGGGCTGAGCAGAAGGCACAGACGTCACATCCAGATGCCAGTAGCACTCACGTTTGCATTCCAGGAGCCACCATGTGAGTCCCTCCAAGGCTTCCAAGTCCCACTTGATTGTTTTCATCGTATCTCTGTAACATCAGAGACTTTATACCTAATGGTATCTATGAGATCGTCTCTACTTTTATGAGCACACATGCTCCCTGACTTACCATGGGATGAAACTGTTCCAATAAACCCAACGTAAGCTGAAAATATCCTAAATAGAAAGTGCATTTGACATAATAGTTTCAACTTACAACGGGTTGATCCACAGGCAGCCCATCTCGGGCCAAATAATGCACTGAGTGTGACTAGTTCACACCATCACAAGGTTGAAAAAAAATCACAAATGTAACCATTGTGAGCCAGGGACCTCCTGTATTGTGGCTCCTGTCTTCAAAGACAACAGAAACCTCTTCTTAGACAAGAATCAATTTATAATCCTCAGAATGTTAAACTAAAATTAGTTTAACAATCTACAGGTTCAAACAAAGCCAAAGTAGGCCCACAAGGCCATTTGTGCCATTCGCTAACACACATGACTCTGTAATAACCCTCACCACAGTCCCTCAGAGTGGATCCCAGAGGCGGCTGAGGCTTGTGGCTACGGACACTAATGACACCAAAATCAGAGTACGCAGGTGCAGTCAAATCATATGACTTCCGCACTAGAATATGCACAAATGTTCATCAGCAAATCTGATCTTTGCTTTATCTCCCTCCCATGACCTAAAAAGGAGTCCACCACACACTCCCCACTTCAAAAACATAATTCATACTTGCATTCAATTCTGGGCATTCGGAATAGACCTAATGGGGAATTAAACCTCTCCTCCAACCCATTACTTAGTCTTCTTAGAGGATGAAGGATTTTGCATAACACAAGGCAGCATATAAAAGATCTTGTATAGAAACATACTTTCAAGTGGTCCTCATTATAGTAATTCAACTAATACACAAAGGACCCAACACACAGCACAATGTCTATTAGAAGAATGACTAATTTGTTCCCCTAAAAATCCTAACATCTACACAGAGAAAATACCCTATACACATTTTATTATTCTTTACCACTATAGTCATACAAAGGAGTATCACAAAAGCAAAAGAACACATTTGGTTTGATTCGCAGTTCTAAATTTAATATAAAATTGCTAAAATCACCAAGAAAAACATGACTATGAAATATTTAACGATCTTCACCTAAATTCAAGTCACCATTCAACCACCAATACCTCTGCTCTCCTTACAGGAACTTTTCAAAAGTAAATCCTGGAATTAACAGGACAAGTTTTTCTGTGATAGAAATTAGGAAGAAACTGGTTGAAGGCGGTTCCTTGGCTGTCAAACTTTTTCTCAATAGTATTTTGTATAATAAAAGCATCAAACAGATCTTTACATTAACTTACAATCTATCAAGCAATACTGGAGCAAGCTTTAAATATTAGCCACATTCTGTCAGGGCTGACTGACATTAAATCAGCATCAGTCTCATGTCTTGCAGCATCCACAGCTCGTCTTCTCAAAACCACTTAAGATTTCATAATTAACTCAATGAAATAATGTAAGTCACCTCCTTGATCTTTGACATGAAGGGAAAATTTTCCCCCAAAATAGTACCTTTCCTTGACATGATTTAATCTGTGGTTAGAGTATTTAACAGGATTTCTTTCCTTCTTAGAAAATAAAATATACACCTTTCCAATAGGAAAAACACTAACTGATAATGCTATAGCTTAACCAGGTCAAAAGTGTTTTTAAGTTAAAAAAAGAACCTAACTACATCTTTGGACCTTATGTGAGGTGGTGTCCAGGGTCACTGGGACCCCTGCTTGGTCAGTGCAGCGGGCTACCAAAGACAGAAACCCAAGCGTTCAAAGCCCCTTCCCAACGGTTCATCCTAGTGGAAGCCATGGACACAAAGGAATGCGGCATTCCACGGAGGGCTTTGGGGATAGGCTGCTTGAGAACATCAAAGTGGCTCACGTCCCCGAATATGAAGCCAGTGACTGCTCCCAGCTTCAATGCAGGACCATCCACAGCAGCCAAGGTCCAGAATCACCTGAGTGCCCATCAACAGGGGATGAAGGGAATGTGGCCCGAACATACACAGGAACAATACTCCACCACACAGCGGAGAGTCCTGTCATCCGCGACAGCATGGATGGAGCTGGAGGACATTACATTAAGCGAACGAACCAAGCAAAGAAATGGCGCATGTTCTCACTCATAAGCAGGAGCTGAGAGCAGATCTCATGGAGGCCAAGAGTGGGTCAACAGGGCCCAGCAGAGCCCACTCATAAGCAGGATGCACAGAGGCTGGTAACAAGCACAAACACACAGCCTAATGGGAGCACAAGACCTACTATTGACAAATCAACAGGGGCATGGCAATGGGTCATCTACTGTGTATTATCAAAACAGCTAGGAGAGAATAATTTGAACATTACCAGCACAAGGAAAAGAAAATATTTCAAGTGAAAGACATCCCAAGTACCCAGATTTGATCAACATAGGGATGAATCAAGATATCACATGCACTCTGAAAATATGTACATATATTATGTATCAACAAAAACAAAAACAAATGACAGAACCATTTGCGAAGCATGTGCAGGAGAAGAATGGGAAGCCTGACGTGGTGTGGCTGTGTCCCCACCCAAATCTCATGCTGAACTGTAACCGTGTTGGAGGTGGGCCCTGGTGGGAGGTGATTGACTTACGGGGGTGGTTTCTAATGGTTTATCACAATCCCTCAAGTGTTGTCCTCATGATAGTTCTCCCGAGATCTGGTTGTTTGGAGGTGCATGGCACCTTCCCCTTCACTCTCTCTCCCCTTCCAGCCATGTGAAGGCATGCCTGCCTCCCCTTCACCTTCCCCCATGATTGTAAGTGTCCCCAGATGTAGAAGCCTATACAGCCCACAGAACTGTATGCCGATTAAACCTTTTTTCCTTATTACCCAGCCTCAGGTAGTTCTTTATAGCAGTGGAAGAACAGTACAGTCCTCAGGACCAGCAAAGTTTTCCTTCTACCAAGCGGCCAACAAGGGTCCCACACCCTAGCTGATTTTCCGAAGCCTTTGCCAGAATGCTGAGGCTGTTTTGGAGATATTAACTTTCCCCATCTCTGGCAAACCAGATGGGGCATCCTATTTGCCTCTTACCGCCTTTCTCAGAGAAACCCCACCTCTGAAACAGCCTCCGCCAGGGGCCTCCTTCAGCAGCAGCAAAGCTGAGTATTCCTTGCACTTTCCTTCTTCTGAACAAGTAAACATCTTAAGCTTGTTTTTCCATCTTCCCAGCTCATTGAAAAAAATATCTTATGCTTTCTATTTTCCTCACACACACACATAGAAGAGAAGTGCCGTGAGAGCAGGGGCTCTTGTTTTCCCGGATCTGAACCTGGCCCTCAAACACTAGTCGAATTCATACTAACACGATATCCAGAGGCAGAAATGCAAATATCCCCACCACTTCAAATACCCCTAAGGATCTAACAGGCCCAGTGGACCATGTAACTATGGTTTGTGCTGGGCCATTCAACTGGTGTCCAAATCCCTGTCCAAGCGAGCTCTTTAATTTTGAGACTTTTCAGACAGCTTTTTTGTTGTTCTGTTTTTATTAAAGGGATCTATTACAATTACAATCAAGAATATCCCAGGCCGAGTGTGGTGGCTCATGCCTGTAATCCCAGCACATTGGGAGGTCAAAGTGAGAGCATCACCTGAGGTCAGGATTTCAAGACCAGCCTGGTCAACATGTTGAAACCCTGTCTCTACTAATACAAAAATGAACAAGCCATGGTGGCAGGCACTTATAATCCCAGCTACTCAGGAGGTTGAGGCAGGAGAATGGCGTGAACCATGAGGTGAGGCTGCAGTGAGCCAAGATCGTGCCACTGCATTCCAGCCTGGGCAGACATCAAGACTGTCTCAAAAAAAAAAAAAAAAAAAGTAAACCAATACACCCACTTAGTTCTTCACCAATGTCAGATACATCGTTAAAAGAAAAATATGAAAGCATGTTTTTAAATTTCAGTGTTCAATTTAACCATATCTTTTAAGAAGATATGAAGATAGAAGTTCCCCAAGATTCGGGGGAGAAAAAAGCAGTTAAGAAAATTTTAAAACCTCTGGAGAAAAACGAGTGTGGGGTAAGACCTCGAGGCAAAACTTTTTCTTTGCACTTCGATTTCAAAAGAACAGAGATGCCCAAAATATGAACTCTCCCATCTGCATTTTATATTCCTCTATGTCCTTTGAAAGGCTGGAGATGGAATCCCAGGTTCCAAAGTGCCTGGCCATGGCTCACATCAGGTGGCATCTTTCACAGCCTTTTACTCCCCTGACTGTGCCTAGAGAGCTCTGTGGCCCAATTTACAGAAAAAGGTCCAAATTTACACATGTTCATCACTTTGAGCAAAGTCTCAAGAAATGAGACAAATATTGACACTCCACAGAAGCAAGTATTCTCTTCCGAAAAGTCAAGTGTCAGGTTCCCATGAGCCAGGCAGTTTGGTTACAGAAAGTCCTGGCTGACTTGCTGGTTTAGTGTTAAATGCATTTACAATGTTAAGTGATCCGGCCCCCCTCCCAGTGGGTGTGCGCGTTGAGCTGGCTGCAGTAGTGATGCTCACTGACCACGTTCTTTCCTTTGGTTTTGCTTCAAGCAGCGCACCCCACATCCAAGAAGAGACCATAGGATGGCATCGAGGTCTTAGGACAGTTCTAAGGAGAGCTGCAGGCCAACTGCCTTGTCTGCAAATAGTCTCTCATTTCAGAGGAAATCACTGAACAGAGTTCATAACACGTGAATTTTAAAAATTCATATTTCTAATTTCATACCATTAGAACTTTTGAAGAACAAATGTACACCTGGCTCCAAGTCAATGAGAGGACACTCGGACAGTCCCTCACAGGTCCTCGGCCTCCACCTCCCACCTAGAAAATGTCAGCTCAAGCCGATCACAGCACAGTGCGATTTTCTGTAAATAATGTGCACGCCTGCATCTGAGCTGAGATGTGAATGTGTGGAATGTGCCTGCCAGGCCCAGGAGGAACTGCAGCAGCTGTGGGGACACAAGCCGCTAAGGAATCTGATTTGGAAGGAAATCAAGGCAACTAAAACCAGTTCCACGGTTTTTTCTTGGCAAGGCTTGACCAGGCAAACTGTTGTCACTGTTGCTAATTCATGGTAAGTGGAATGGGGACTTAACAGTAAGTGATTAGAGCAATTACTGAATTTGTTGCTCAATTACAATGGCAGAGATTCCTGAGAATGGAAGAACTGTTGCCCAGGAATAGAATTCAACAGGTCCTCCCCACGCCCCAGGAAACATGGCATTTCCTCGCACCTCCGCTTTGGTCCCCTGGCCACCACCCTCCTGATCTCGGCCATCTGATGGCATCACTCCCCACAGCTGGAAACACCTGACCTCTTGTCACCTTCCCGTCTACCCTGCCTTCCTCCAGCCCAGCAGAGTCAGGGATGCCCACATACAGGACCAGGAAACCAGGGTTATCCTAAACCAGTGCCTGCATTCAAAGTACTCCACAGCAGGACAATCACCAATTTCCAATAATCCCAGAACCTTCCACCTCAAAACGGGAGCACATTTAGATTCAAGCTGACAACACTGCATTCTCTTTGCCATGTACACATGGAGGCATGTCAGGTTCCACCTAAAGCTATCATCAGGCTCCACGCTGGCCAGGAGCCCAAGCCTAGTCACTCTGCATGATCTCAATTCACCACCCACAGAGAAGCCTGCAGTTTTCTTCTGGTGCACGGTGTGGATGGTGGATGCATTTCCCCTGAAGACTTGGATAGGGGAGCCTGGCCAAGGAGGCCAGTCAGCAAGGCCTGGACATGCCCCTCTGCTGTCTACACACAGTACCCAAGTCTAGCAGTGCTGACTCTGTGGTGGGATCCATCTGGGCCTTCAGAGGACCCAGGGCACAGGAACCGTGCAGCCTGGCTGCAGCCAGAGGCCTAAGGGATCCCCACGAGGCTCTCCAGCCAAGGTGCCCTCACCACAGGCATAACCATGCAAGAGAACTGCCTGCTGAACTGGAAACATCCCAATCTGCTCAGTCAACACTGAAAGACAACAGCCACCTACAGCTGCTGAGCCCCAAAACGTGGCCACTGGGCCTGAAGGGCTGAATCTGGAATTTAATCTGTGAAGTTCTTTTCAAATGTGTTTAGCTATATAATCAAATCTTTATTCTAATTAAATTTAAAGGAGCCTCTGGCTATGGGCTCCCTTGTTGGGCATCACAGCTCCAGGGAGTAAGAATGGGAAGGAGAGGCCCAGAGCCTCTCCACATTCTCCACGCTAATTCAACACGTCATCATAAGGAAAGGCACTCCAGCAGGAGGTGTGTGCATGGGAAGAACTGGGTTGGCCCCGACACAAGCATGACCCCCATGGCATCACAACTGCCTCAGCCAACAGGCAAAAGACATTGATGCCCACCTCGACAGGCCACCAGATGTGATGACGCACCCCAAGCCCTAGTCCCACAGCAGCCAGAGACCACCCGCTGCTCATCCCAGGTAAAACAGGCAGAGCTGCTCGAGCCCTCAAAAAGAGGAAGAATTAAGGCAATTCCCGTGATTCCCACGACATACATGACACTCCTCACAGAGACAGACTGACTTCACTGTGAATGTACAGAGGACGGTGCAGTTACTAGGTGGGCTGCTTCTTCCATGGATCGGGGAAGAAACCAGATGTTTCCTTGTAGGAGAATCATTTGTACCATGATTAGACAAGACAGCAGGTGGCTGATGTTATCAAATCACCAAGCACCGCACGGCTGCTTCTCCAAGGAGGACCTGGAAACTTGCAGCCACCCATATAGAGGCCGCAGTGTTTACAATGGAGACATGGGTGACTGAGGTCTGGCTTCCTCAGGGAAGCTAAATTTGAACTTTCACCACTGAGGAATTGGTCATTTACAGTCACTCACCCTCAATGCAGAAGAGGGCTCAAGACACTGCACCAGACTTCAACACTCAGGGTTAGCGTCAGGGTTAAATTCACAAGTTTTATAAAATGTATTTACTTGGGATGCCAGAAGAGATGTAGCTTCACAAACACCACCCCCCTCCCCCATAAGGGTTTGCTTAGCCCTTTCACTAGTGGATCTCACCAACGGATGACACATCCACACCTCGTCCATGGCAGCACAGAAAACCACTTGGAAGATGGCCACTCCCACCAAGCTTCCTGGCTTTGGTGCTTAAAATCTGCATCTCATACGTGAGATTACACTCCTCTGAACATCAGACATTGCGACTGTCATTTCATCCAAAAAGGCTTTAGGAAATGACACGTGGCCCAGACGCCAGAGGATGCCGGCTGTCTTACTCTAGCCTAATTCCTTCGTGCCTGTATGGAGGCTTCACAGATACAGCCCGGTCACATTAATGACCGTATGAGAAGCTCAGGGCATAGACGAACTCAGTGCTGAAGTTTTCCACGTTTATCACTCTTTTGTTTTATCGAGAAGACAGCTGAGAAAAGCTGGGGCAGGTCATCTCCTCGAGTGTAATGACTCCAACCACTTCTCTTCACCCCAGGTCACCCCTGTCACATGCTTTTGAGAAACCAAAGCAATTCTGTTCTCTTCACTCTGGGTTCCAAGTACCAAATTCCTCCGTTTTATCAATTAGATTATCAAGCAGCCATTTGTAATCTGGAATGCAATCTGATACAAAATTGAAAGTTAATATAGGTTGCTGTAATAGTTCCTATTTACATTATACACAAGGCATGAATGAAAACTAATCTGTTCATAGGACCAGTTTTGTAAACAATCCAATTATTCAAGCAATGCTTGTCTTCAGTCAGATGCAAATTTGCTCATAAAAGATTTTCCAGTAGGAATTTTTAAATCCATGGTCTGTATTTCCTGAGCCTGTCTCTGCACCTCCCTGAGTGCACAGCAGGACTTCCCAGGGCATCCCATCAGCAGGCCCACTGAACAGAGTAAGCCCGCAGCCCCCAGCCCAGGAATCAAGTCCGAGCCCCAGCAGCCGTTCGTCCAGCCGGGGCTTCCTCACCCAGCACAGCACCCAGAGGTCTTCCAGGTTTAATGCCACGTGTGTGGAAAGTAGAGTGCTGGAAGGAGCACAGTGGACATTCCACAAATGCAAATTCCCTCCTGGAACAGCCCAGCAACCCTCTGTACCTTCCTCAAAGTACCCACACCAGGCAGGCGTAGAGAGTCTAATGGGGTGCCTAGGAATCAGCATTTAACATGATTCTGATGAATACAAAAGTTAGAGAGGTCGGTCAGCGAGAGGCTGCCGTGGCCTCCACACATCTGCAGGCTCTGAAGAGACACAGATTCAGGTAACAGGCCAGACAGGACAAGGATGGGGAGGTGGAGGGCAAATTCCATGGACCACCAACCACCCCACCATCCCCACTGAGACTCTGTGATTTAAGGAGAGACAAAGCCAGGGAGAAAAGATGCCCGCACCACGCGAGGGACTGAGATTTCACCTGAAGTGCGCAGCATGTGTCTGAGGGCCAAGGTTGGGCAAGCCGAGAGCACAGAACGGGGTTCACAGGCCCAGAGGTGGCCCCCAGACCCCGCGCAGATCTCCCAAACACTGCCTGTGTCTCCTGCCTGGTTTATTTCCTGCCCCTCTTCTACTGTGTTGGTTTCTCAGCTGCCCCTGAAACGCACGACCTCTGCCCCCCCCACCACACCCCCCTCTCTACAAGTTTGGTGGACTGAAAACAGCAGGGGTGGGTTAAGAGCTGGGCTCTGGGGCCAACGTCCTGCCTGAGACATTAGTTCCACCCCACCCAGCTGTGATGTGAGCCCCTGAGAGTTCTCAAATGTGAGATGGGAAGGTAACTGAATCCACGTCCCAGAGCGGCTGTGGAGACTGAGATCACATGCGGCCACACCTCGGCATCCAGCACACGTGGGACCCCAGCTGTGTTGCCCCTGATGGGAATCCCTCTATGCCCCCTCTGCCACCAGAGCGAACTCCCAGCAGTAGCTGTGGAGGGTACGTCCTCTATTCCCACTCCACTCACCTCCCATCGCTCCACTCAGTGACCTGCCACGCAGCGGCCACCAGCAAATCTGGCCCCATTGGATAACCGGCCACCACCCCTCCCCCACACTTTGGGGCGTCTTCCACTTGCGGTTGCGAAGGGGGCCCAGAAACCGCCCTCAAGGGCGCTCACCTGTTCCTTATTGCACGTAATTACCTGCCACGCAGGACCACCAGCAAACCCGGCTCCACCATCCAGGCTCTGGTGGATAACCGAACCCCACCCCATCCCCCACCTTGGGGCGTCTACCACTTGCGGTTGCGAAGGGCGCTCGCCTGTTCCTTATTGCACGTAATGACCTGCCACGCAGGACCCCAGCAAACCTGGCTCCACCATCCAGGTTCTGGTGGGTAACTGCCCCCCCTCCCCCGCTTCTTCCTGGGGTGTCTGGGAGGCTCAGAAACTGCCCTCCAAGGGCACTCATCTGTTCCTTATTGCACTAATACCTCGTTTACAGAAATCCACTTTGACTTCCAGCACTGCAGGTGTGACAATTTAGGAATCCTGCTTGCTTGCAAGCTCCAAGAACTTGAGGTCACGTCCACCACACCAGCATCCCAGAGACCCAGCACTGTCCCATTCTGTGTTTAAAATTCCAAAATACGCTTTCAAAATGCTATTGGCATTTGGTTTGTGCATAAAATGCTAAAAACCTTCAAGTGAAACAAGTATCTTCAATAGTTTGATTCAATCCTAACATGTGAGTTACACATCTGCCAAGTTGTAAAACCTCATGCATTTATAACACTTTATGTATGGTCAAATAGTTCATTAATGTAAATTACAAGAATCTCTAAGAAACAGGTTTTTTTCTGGCATTAGATGACCAAAGGAAAACTGGGTTCTGGCTGGCTTGCGGGCCTGTAGAGGCAGCCATATCTGCTGACACAACCAAGCTCCTTCCCACTGACGTGGCCTCATCCCAGGCCCCTCACCCGCATCCCCGCAGGCCCCTGGAGGAGCAAGCTGACCTGCCTACATTTCTCAAATGCACAGCTGTTGCTCATGCTGCAGATGGAACTCAAGGCACGAGCAGGCCACCACGCTAAAAATACCACGCAGCGTCCACGCCAGGTGACGGTGGTTTTCACTCCATCCCAAAGCCCCATGTATGAGTTTACAGCCGTGACTACTAAATGGAATTTTAGACCCTCAAGACATACTTTGTTTGCTTTCATGCAACAAAGTTAAAAGACTGTCACTCAGATATAGGCTCTGAAACTGTGGAATAATTATTTGGGAACAGAGCTTCTGCCAGATCAGGATAAGTACTTGCGACAACACCCCATGACCTTGATCCACACAAACCCATTCAGACCAGAGGCCTCCCGCACTTCTCTGGAATTTCTGTGGATTTCTGTAAACGAGGTATTAGTGCAATAGGAACAGATGAGTGCCCTTGGAGGGCAGTTTGAGCCTCCCAGCCACACGGCCACATTCAGGCTGAAGCCGCCCCACCTGCAGAAACACTGTCCCTTGCCGAGGTGTGCCTGGCTTCTCCCTTTTTCCAGAACTCAACAAAACCTGAAAGGACAGGTCTGTGTAGAAAAACAAACTACTTGCGATTCCTCTTCCCAGTTCAGGCTGCAGGAAGCTCATTTCAGCCCTCACCCTGTTCTGACTGTGGCTTGGTTGCCATAAGAAATAAAGTCAGAATTCTAGTCCCTGTCTCCTGGGCGGTGTGGCAGGCATACATACCTTCAGTTATATGAGGAAAGGCGTGGCGAGCCCCCTTCCTTCACTAAAACTGCACAGTTCCCCGAAACCTGATGTCATCCCCCTCACACCACTGTGAACACCGGGACAGAGCACATTTCAATGCGTGCACATTTGTGGGCTAGTTTTCTATTTCTCCACTAAATCACCCCAAATTTAGCACCCTAAACACTGACTTATTTTCTCACATTTCTGGAAGCTGGAGTCCAAAACAGGTCCCACCAGCTAACGTTGAGGTGTCGGCAGGGCTGGCTCTGGGGAAGCGACCGTCTCCTTTCCTCCCACAGCCTCTAGAGGCTTCCGCATCCCCTGGTCCATAGGGCACCCACTGTCTTCAGGACCCACAGGGGCCCTGGCAGAAATATCAGGAACCCGGTCTCCAGTGCTAAGGCCAAGCCTCCCCCACCCTCCCAGCTCCTCACGCACGCCCGTGCAAGCTAATATAGATTCCACTTTAACTAGTGTCACCTGTGTAAGTGCCCAGCTGTGAAATGGTTAGTCTTGCCCACACAGACCCCGGGAATAAACTCACAGGCCATGGACCACTCCACAAGCAATGAGTGACCACCTGCTCGGGGACCTCCATGGCCCAACAGAGCCCTCCAGTGCCTCCCTATGGGCTCAGGAACCAGCAGCCGGGGTCTGCAGCGCCAGAGGGCCCTGGATAAAAAAGACAGCTCCCATATCAGGAGGCACCCGCCCACGGTCGGGTTCCCGGTACTTTAAATAGCCCAGGTGGACAAGCGGCGCCGCGTGCAACTCCATCACCAGAATAACGACTGCACGTGGCGAGTGCATGGGTGGCCACCCCTCAGCCCAGCTGGCCGCACTAAGCACATCACCGCCGTGACACCCAATCAGACTCAGCTGCTGGCACAGTCCAGGCATCGGCCCCCCAAGAACATTCTGGATCACAATTCACAGTAGTGATTGCAATCAGGGCCACACGTGGCTGAATGTATTTACAAGAGGACGCCGCAGCCAATCTGGCTGGACTGAGAGCATTTCCCACTGTACATTCTTACAACATCATTTTATTTGCACTTTATTAAATTTTTATGGCTTTTTTCTGCCTATCTACTTTATGGGAGTGTTTCTTGTTCTTATGACTGCAGTAATACTGCGAGCTACAACTATCAATGTGTAAAATTAAACATTTCACAAGCAAGCAGCCAGAGGTACCTAACCTGGAGGCCTCTTTTCTTCTCTGAGCCAAACCTACATTGGACTCAAAGAAAACGGCACACGGGCCGGGCGCGGTGGCTCACGCCTGTAATCCCAGCACTTTGGGAGGCCGAGGCGGGCGGATCACAAGGTCAGGAGATCGAGACCACGGTGAAACCCCGTCTCTACTAAAAATACAAAAAATTAGCTGGGCGCGGTTGTGGGCGCCTGTAGTCCCAGCTACTCGGGAGGCTGAGGCAGGAGAATGGTGTGAACCCGGGAGGCGGAGCTTGCAGTGAGCCGAGATCACGCCACTGCACTCCAGCCTGGGCGACAGAGCGAGACTCCGTCTCAAAAAAAAAAAAAAAAAACGGCACACGGAGAGCGGCTGGATCTCCAGTGCCCATTCCTAGGGGGCCTCCTGGGGAGCAGATATGGAGGAAGAAGCCCTGGGCTACTGCACTGTCCTACTAAAGAAAAGTGCATTTGGGTAAACGTAAGCACCAGACTTAAGAGATTAAGCAAACCATGAAAAGAAACCACTAACCACAGCTTCTCCAAAACAGAACTAAACTCCCTTTAGTTTGAATTGGAAAAGCAGAAGTGATGATCAGGATACAAAAAAAAAATGACAAAGTATGTGAACACAGGAGAATAAACAAGGGCCACTGTCTCTTCCTGTGTCAGTGGGAGCCTTGCATCGAAGCTGGATTTAGAAGGTTGTTACTTTGGACTGAAAGTTATCCCCAACCCTAGTTAGTAAGCAAGTGGAGCAGAACGCTTCAATTATTTCAAGGTTTAGTGGTAAAGCTCTGCAACCCTCAAAACCATTTTAATCGGTGTGAATTTTAAAGTGACTCAATCTGTTGGCTGGAGTATCTAATGGCTTAACCACGGGATCATGTTGGAAAATTATTCCAATTGCTTTTGTTTTCCTACTGAAGATGGATTTGAACATTCTCGCAGTTTGCAGTTGGCTGGTTCTGATGTTTGGTCCTGAGGAGGCCCAAGTACCCAGAGAGGAAGAATCTGAAACCTCAAGACACTCGAGTGCTGTCTGGGGAGATGGAGACCCCAACCCCAGGGCCACTGATGGACTCAGCATGGGTGCAGGGCCGCCTGACGCAAGGGCCACATATTTGCCGCTTACAAAACAACATAAGCACACACCCTCAGGTGTGCACACATGCTCTGTACACGCTCACGTCTGTCCATGCCAATACCAGCACACACCCCCAGGTGTGCACACATGTTCTGTACATGCTCACGTCTGTCCGTGCCAACAACAGCACACACAACCCCCGGGTGTGCACACACGCTCTGTACACATCTGTCCCCGCCAACACCAGCACACACCCCCAGGGGTGCACACACGCTCTGTACATGCTCACATCTGTCCATGCCAACAACAGCACACACCCCCGAGGGGTGCACACACGCTCTGTACACATCTGTCCCCACCAACACCAGCACACACCCCCAGGGGTGCACACACGCTCTGCACATACTCATGTCTGTCCCTGCAGCCTGAGTCAAACAGTCACAGAGAGGCAGAAGAGGAGGAGGAAGGACGCGATGGGCACTGAGGTCCTGGGCCGGTTCCCCTCCCTACCTCAGGAGAGACGCCTCATGTGATCCTGCCGTCACCCACCCTTCCGCCTCCATCCTCTGTCCTCCCACATGGATCGGGAGGACGCCCACTGCACAGAGCTGTGATGAGCATGAACAGAAGATGGCAGGAGCTCATGCCAAGGTGCTGAGCACAGGGTCTATAGAGTGCTTCTTTCTGCTGTGGCTGACATCCTCAAACAAGAGGCTGACATGGCTTCCAGAGAGAAAGTCACTCGCTGAGAAACTGAAACGTGTGACCTAGGAGCCTGTGAAGGTCTAAGAACAAACCAACAAACCAAACAGTTTTGTTTGTTTTTCAAACACCATAGCCTGTTTTTTTCTTTCTTTTTTTTTTTTTTTTTTTTTTTAATGCTCTACCTTGGGTATCATTTAGTTTAATTTCAAAGTAAGTCCAATAAATACACAAAATCACAGGACTGAGCATGGAGCATTGTTTCACTTCATGTCCTCCAGCCTTTAGGACACATTAAGGAAAGACATGATTCCAGGATTCCCATTAGAAAGACTGCCCTGAGGCACCTGCTGGGACAGGCAAATTGCAGCTGTTGATGCTGCCCCCAAGCTGCTTGGATGAAGAAGAAGATTCCGGAGGTCTCTTCTCTTCTGTCCCTCACCCAGAAGAGAAGGTAAGGGGAGAAAGGTGAGAGAAGACAGGAAGAAGGAGGAGGGAGGGAGGGAGAGAGGAGGGGAGAGGTAGGGAGATGGGGGGCGCAGGGGGAGAGAGGAGGGGGAGGGAGGGAGAGGGGAGGGGGGAGGGAGGAAGAGAGGAAGGGAGAGGGAGGGAGGAGGGGCATGTTCCATCCACCAAGACAGCTGCACTGCAGAGAGAATGGAGGGTGTGTTGCCTCTCAGGACAGCAAGTTCATGCTGTTTATAACTGTTAGCATAAACAGTGACCAGCTGAGGACAGACTTGGCTTCCATGGAATTCACAGATTCCAGTCATTAAAAATCCCTTCTGAGTTTTCATCTGGAAAACTTTGCAAATGTATTTAGGGACAAGAGGCAGAAGATGAAGCCAACACAATTGGGCTCAAACCGCCGTCCTTTTCCTTCTCTCTGCATCCAGGACCCGCCCTGAGCCCCTGAGTGTGAGGACCCGGAGCTGCCCAGCCCAAGGGCGCGGCCCCTGACCAGAGGAGGGAGCTGCACAGGGGGGACCCCAGCACGTGGATGGCAGGATCTGTGCTATCTCAGTCCCAGGGTCCCAAGCAGAGAAGGTCTGGGGTTCCCAGCTGAAGCTTTGCTGTCTCCTCTGTCACCAAAGTCCAGAAGGACTGAGTGGGACCAACGCCGGACCTGCCGGTTCCTCAGTGGCTGCCAATGTGGCCCTCAGGTTGCGGGTGAGACCCTCTAGGGGAGCCCAGACAGCAGCGAGAATCACAGGCAGGAGTGCTCCAGGGGCCCCAAAACACAAGTGCAGCCTGAGGAAGGCAGTGCCCGCTCACATCCCCGTCCAGGCTTGTGTGCCACACTCGAGAGGCACACGGCACCAGAATATGGTGCTTTAAGTGGCTTTGTGGGGTGTAGGAACACAAAGTGGGGCCTCGAGTGGCTCAGAAGTCACTCCCACCAGCCCGCGGGGACCCGGGCGGCCCCTCTGGACGTGGCTGGCGTCTCTCCAGGGCAGGCTCCAAAGTCCCGCGGAGGAGGTGAGCGTAGGTCTTGCTCTGACCTGAGGAAGGCCCCTGACAAGTATCCTGAACATGCAGCCACACAGCTGACTGACTCATCTGAAGGGACCTGCTGAGCCATGAGCTAGGGATGGCTGGAGAGAACTCGACTAACACACGATCCCTGCCCAGGCGCCCACGTGGGGCTCCCACGAGAAAACTACGGAAGCTGTGAAGACGGAGGTGTGCATGGGGCTGGGAGAACCCAGGGAGGAACCGCAATGGGGACAGGGAGGGACAGAGGGCTGGGCCCCACAAGCAAACGAGGGAGGCCCTCAGTGCCATGAAGACCCCCTGCACCCACCGCTGCAGGCCTGGCTGGCAGCACGACCTTGCCTGCGGGGGCCCAGGAGCACGTGTGTTTGGCAGGAGCTGCCCTCCTGGAGCCGCACTATGGGTACCATCATTTTACAGGCAGGTACCTGATATCAATGATGACAATCAACCATGCCACCCTGAATTACAGCCATGTCCTCAGCGGGTCACTATTTACGCTGACAATTACAAAGAGCTTGAACTCGCTGTTCCAAGAGGCAACAAGCCCTTCATTATCACGGCAGCAAGCCTCTGTGCGGCCCTCCGCCTCCGCCGCTTCCCGTCGGGGCAACCTGAAGTCCCATGACGGTGACTCAGAGCCAGCCCAGTAGCTTCAGTGCAGGAAAAATCACAAAATCTCAAACACATCCTAAACATGGGCAGCTGGTAGGAGCTGATTCCTAAATTAAACCTGTTCGGAGGCTTTCTGGGCTAGCACAGCTCTGATCACAGGCTTGCGCTTTCTGCTCCCTGTGAAGGGCTGGGCTCTGCCATTCTGCAGGCTCCGCTAGGTGGAGTCCGCCCTGTGGCCTCGGTGGCCTGTGCCAGACAGTGTGACCGTCGCCCGCAGTGAACACTCGGCACAGCAGAGCAGGCTTGGGGAAGAACAGAAAGTGACCTCTAAGCCTGCAGAAGACGCTAAGCCACGCATGGCCTCACGCGCACTGTGTGTCAACCACGGCCTAAGCAGGAAACAGTTCTTAATAGTTCCAGTAAATGCAAAGGCCGCCCTGGAAAACTGCGCGAACCTTTCTGACTACTCACAGGTGGAGAGCCACTGCCTGACACACAAAGGTAAAGAATTAACCTGAAACTGCATATTATAAAACTTATTTTGAAATGATGGTACTTAATTTAAAAGACTCCCAAAGAATACTGCATTAGAAAGTGACAGAGTGAAACTGTGAGGCTGACCACAGGAGTCCCTGGAAATTTCACCAAATGTTGTGTCAAAACTGGGAAACAGAAGAACCGCACCTGACGAAACATTCGATTAATCACTCGAGTCCTCCCCACATACGAAGCTATGTTAAAAAGTGTTCCCAGAAGGTAAAGTGAGCAGGAGGGCTGTGAACACATAAAGAAAGAGCCACTTCATCCACGGACCACAACAAAAGAAACGCTAACGAGTGCCGACGACACGCTGGAGTCCAGGACTCCGGGCGCAGCTGTGAAGGTGACACTCAGGGTCCCACTGTCCAGATGGGAAGCCAGGGTGGAAACACCAGGGAGCCTGTCTCAGGGTGCAGAGCCAGTGAACGGTGGTTCATACTGGGCCAATCCCAGCTGCCAGGCTTTGGGGCTCCTGGGAACAGAATCCTGTTGACTTCACTCTGGGGTGCGAGAGGTGGCAGCATCCCCCAAAGGCACCTGGAGAAGTGGTGTTACCCTCCATCCCCTGTCCCCTGCGCTACCCTCCGTCACCTGTCCCCAGGTTGCTCACCATCCTCCTCACCTCCAGGCCCCTCTTCCTGTCCTCCCTCATTTTCCTGTTCACCCAGAGCACGTCACATGACTCTTCCCTTTTCAAGAGGCTCAGCTGCACCCAGAGGCATTCCAGCCTATTCGGGATGGGACACACACCCTGAGGAAATGCCAGCACAGGGCCAGAAGGGCCTGAGACCCTCTCACTGTTGCCCAGGAAGGATGAAACAGCCCACGGTCATGCTGCTTGTCAGGCAGGATGAAAACTTCTGTTTCCAAAATGTTCTTTTCACTAGAACTGTTCAGACCATTCGTGAACCAATCAGTTAAATACCAACAAGGGCTATTCCCACTTATTCTCTGGCTACAGTTTTCCACCCATCAGCAACCACACTCCTAGGACTTATCCCTAACGAAGTATCAGCTCCTTTTACCTTTTAGGAAAACCTCTTTCTCTCCAGCTTTGTCTTCCTTCCACAAAAGGTGCCTCTGACTGCCTCACTCGCCGTACCAGCATTTCACTTGGCTACAGAGGAAAATCTGCATGGGGCTCAGAGGTGGGTGGTCCCCGCATGGGCAGCAGCTCTGTGACATCCTCTGAGGAGCCTGGCCCAGGCCTGCCCCACAGGCCAAGACTCTGGCTTCTGGCACTTGGGTCCCCAAAGCTGCTTTCCCTCCAGGCATCATGCCCCAGGCAAGACGGCCGGACAAGGGCTCAGGGCTGCTGTGGGTCAAGAAAGCCTCCCGACACCTCCCACTCCAGGAACCCCCATCAGCATCCCAGCATCTGGACCTGTGTCACCAGCCGCTTCGCCGTACAAGAGAATTGGATTTTCAGCTGGGTGTGCTGCTTCCCTAAACAAAGTAGGGTGTTGTTACTGAGGAAAAAGGAAAAAGCTGGCATCTTCTTGGCAACCCCGTGACATCCAGCCACCGGTTTTCACCACCCCAGAGATGTCCACCCAGGGCAGATAGTGTCTTCAACCAAGCGTCACTGACCCAGAAGTGCAGTAATTAGTACACTTTCACCAGAGTCACCCACTCCTTCACCTTTACACCCAAGAAAAACATGTTTGCCAGGCAAATTAGATGTCTGGGAGGTGTAAGGAAACCCCAAGCCTGCTTTAAGCCTCAGACTTTTGAGACAGTTGAGGGCCGTGCACACAAGAGCAAGGCTGCACCCGAAAGCTCTGCTCCTGCCGGACGTCATGGAAAGACTGCACGGCTCAGCCACATGGACCCTTCCAGGACTTCACCAGAGGGACCTCCGTGGCACACACAACGACATGCACTTTGTTCAGCCTCGAACAGACCACGCCCTCGTTCCAGGGTCGGTGATCCACCTCCTGCCATCACCTCACCGAGGGTCTGCGTCTGCCTCTGTCATAACTTTGCTGTTTTACCCGGGTACTAAAATGCAACATCGGAATGTTTAAAGGTCTTTAAGTACCAACATTCTGGGTGCAGTTCTTGGCACTTTAATGTGGTCACTCGATGCAGGCCTCACAATTCTGAGGTAGCTCATACCTTTCCTACCTAACCAAGGAAGAAACAGAGGCATGGAAGGTCTAGCTCCAAAGGAGCAGGATAGTATTCAAACCAGTGATCTTCGTCACATGCTGACCTACCTCTCAGGCTGAGATAAGGTTAAAAATTAACTAGGTAGAACAGTGTTCCATAAATCAGCTGGAAATGGTCCTTGTGGATGGGCCTGTGGTTATTCCCTGAAGAACAAGACCATTCGCCCAAAAATCCACCTGTGTCACACTCAAATGTTTACATATCCAATTATTTTTAAAATACTCCAATCAAGCATGTTTACAGCCATTTAGAGCCATATAGATTGTCTGCTTTGCTGACAATCAACCCAAGACCTCTGTCAGCAAAGGACACGGTGCCAGGTCCAGAGAAGGTGGGACAGAGACACAAACAGGAACCGCTCCGTCCCTGGGAGCCTCGCTCTGATGGGCCCGCGAGGACATGTCACAGACCACGGGGCACAGGCAGACGGCAGGCCAGGAGAAGGGGCTGCGCTGCCGGGAGGCAGTGCTTTGAGCTCTAATGGATGGAACCTGCTAACCAGCGAAGGTGGAGAGAGGGCGCCCGTCTGAGAGGATGAAGAGGCAGCAAAGCACAGCTGGCCTCGGGGAACCGGAAGCCACAGAGATATCAGGCTGGGTGCTGCTATCTGCCGGCCACTGGCTGGGGGACTGTACTGGGCCTGGAGGGACATCCCTGACACTCTCCACCGGATGCCAGGGGCACCCCCAGCCCCAGGTGAGAACCACGGATCCCATGGTGAATGAGGCCAGCCTGTGGGAAGTGGGGCTGGGACAGCTCTGCACAGCTTAATACGAAAGTTGGGTTCTATTTTGTAGGGCTTTGGTGATGCCAATGGCTGGTCAGTGCTGTCCGTCAGGAAGTGATTTGATGACAGATTAGAGAAGGGGCTGCCAAGGCCAGCGGGGCACTCGCTGCCTGGGTCCAAGGAAAAGGAAATGAAGGCTGGCGATGTGACAGTGTCGGGGAGCACAGAGGGAAGGAACTGGTGGAGACACAGGGCTGGCCCTGCCCAGGGCTACGAGCAGGTACCCGGGGGTCGTCCTATTAATTCTTCTCACGGCACCAAGAGGCAGCTGTGAGGATCCCTCTCCTGAGGACAGAACTGCTCCAGAACCACACAGCGAGGATCCACAGAACCAAGATCCAGGCCAGCTCCACAGCCGGCGATCTTGACCCCTCACCCGTGGTCCTTAGACAGGGATCAGAGCCCCCTGGACACACAGACGCTCCCAGGAACTGCAGGAAGGGGAAGCAGAAGCCCCGGACCAGAGGCAGGACCCAGGGATTCTGCCCTCCAGGTCACATGGGGACCAGCCACTGCACAGGTGGACACACGGTGCTTTAACTCGCGCTGGGGGAAGGAGCCCTCGCTCTCAGGGAGGAGACCGCAGCTCGATCGGGCCGGCCTCCCTGCTGGGCACAGCCTGAGACACAGGACCAAGGCCACAGAGGATTACCAAGGTTCACCTGGCCCAGCTTCCGGCAGCCCCCAACTAGGCCACTACCCTCACCTGAACAGCCCGGTCCATCACCAAGCCCCACCCTCTTCTGCCAGCCCTGCCCCCACAAGGCCCCGCCTCTCGCATGCAAGCCCCGCCCCCAAGGCCTAGCTTGCCTGCAGCCCCGCCCCACTGGCTCCACCCCATCTCCTGCAAGCCCCATCCTCAAGGCCCAGCTCACCTGCATCCCCACCTACTAGGCTTCACTCCTCACCTGCAAAGAGCCACCCCTCACTAAGCTCCTCCCATCACTTGCACAGCCCCGCCCAACATAGCACGCCCTTCTAGAAACCCTAGACACACTAGGGTTTCTGCCGCCAAACCTGATGATTCTCTGAGTGTGAGCACGAAGACTCAGTGTCCTGATCTGTTCAGTCAGGTTTTGCCATCAAATAGTTTGCTCTAAACTTCTGCAGAATCTTTCAGTTTTCTGAGCCATTTGGGTTTCAAAATTATAACGAAGAAATTGTGGACCTATACTTACTTGGGTTTATATTAAAATGGATTCATTTGTTTTTTTGTTTTGTTATTTGCTTAAACCTTTTCCATTTTTTTTTTTTTTTTTTTTTTTTAGTATAGTAACTAAAAATGACAACACTTCACATATTTGGCCAGCTGTTGGCTCTGTGCTATGCTTGATGTTGTAGCAAATGTAAAAGATAAACAGCTTACTGTCTAGAAAGACTGATGCGGCTGTGACTGGAGGCACATGGTGGATGCCATGCAGAGGGCCAAGGACAAGGGCGGGAGGAGGAGTGGGAGCTGCTGCTGCTGGGGGGAGAGAGAAGAGCTGGAGAGGGTGGTGTGAGAAAGCAGCTGCCTCTGGGCAGGGCTCCAGCAAGGGAGCCAGGGAAGTGACTAGGGGGTTCCAGGCAATGTCCAGGCATGGGTGTCCTGACAACAGACTTAGTGCCTTTGTGAATCTTGCAAAGGCCGGGCAGACACCTGGGTTTATAGTACTGGCTACTATTAATAAGGGCCTCACCCAGAGTGGTAGATTCTTCTCCTTTATTTTTCAAATTCTATAGAAATGTACTTATTTTTGAGACTGGGACTCACCCTGTCACCCAGGCTGGAGTGCGGTGGCATGATCTTGGCTCACTGCACCCTCAAACTCCTGGGCTCAAGCGATCCTCTCACCTCAGTCTCCCAAGTAACTGGGACAAGGTGCCACCACGCCTGGCTCATTTTGTGTGTGTGTGTGTGTGTAGGTGTAGGTGTAGGTGTAGGTGGAAACTTTGTTGTCTAGGCTGGTCTCATCTCCTGAGTTCAAGTAATCCTATTGTCTTGTGTATTAGTCTAATCTCACACTGCTATGAAGAAATAGCCAAGACTGGGTAATTTATAATGAATGAGCTAAAAAGTAAGGAAGTTTAATTGACTCACAGTTCTGCATGGCTGGGGAGGTCTCAGGAAACTTGCAATCATGGTGGAAGGCACCTCTTCACAGGGTGGTGTGGAAGAGAATGACAAGTGAAGGGAGAAGCCCCTTATAAAACCATCAGATCTCATGAGAACATACTCACTGTCATGAGAATAACATGGGGGAACCGCTCTCATGATTCGGTTACCTCCTACCAGGTCCCTCCTACAACATGTGGAGATTATGGGAACTACAATTCAAGATGAGATTTGGGTGGGGATGTGGCCAAACCATATCACCTTGCCCTTCCAAAGTGCTGGGATTAAAGGTGTGAGCCACTGTGTCCAGCCATAGAAACTTATGATAAGTCACGTTTCTTGTTTGAGAAATAGCTACCATGAATGCTATTATTAAAGCTATATATTATTAGAAAGCAGACATCTCACTGTATCTGCTGATTTTAAATGCATTGATCATCTGATACAAAGTACGGTAAGCTTGGAAACAAGTAATTTAACAGCGGTAGATAATGCAGGTCGTAGTGGGCCGCTTTATGCATGACTGTTGGATGGCAGGCTCCCTAGATTGGGCTGAGGAGACCCGAGGTCTCACCTCTGCCAGTGACTTGCTGTGTGTGCTTGGCCAGGTGACTCATGGCACCTGGACGGAGGGAGTGGCAAGTGGCGTGGTGATCACAGGGACGTGGTATGTGATTGCGGGAGAGGGCTGGGCCGGCTGGCCTGACTGGAAGAGAAGACAGTTTCTTTCATACCAAAGAGTATGGACACTTACCAGGAGGCTTGCCTAAGGTAGGAGAAGATCTTCCACCCTGCCCCAGGAGTGGGGAGTCTCATCTTTTTGGGGGGCATTTCTATCCTCCCAGCCCCTCCAGCTGTTCTGGAAGCCCCAGCTTAGTGCTTACAGCTACCACCGAGAATCCATCCCAAACTAGGAGAAGCAAAGACTGATCCTGGACCCTCTCCCCGCTGTCGCCGGCTAGCCCACTCCAGCATTGCCCGTCCTGCAGGCCCGTGCTTCGCACTACAGGAGATTATATGCACAGAAACAGGAGGCACACAGCCGATGTTGGAATGGGTGCTGTGTTACTGAGGTGCAGTACACAAAAGCAGGAGGCACTCAGCAGGTGTTGTAAAGGGTGCTGTGTTACTTAGGTGCAGCACAGTACCGTGGGAAGGGCAGACACCAGGGCGAATCCTGGCTCTGATTCGGGCAGCTTGTTTCATCACCCTGAGCCTCAGTTGTTTCATCTGTAAATGAGGATGAGAATACCTCCGTCACAGGATTCTATGTGACATGATTAGAAAATGCCTAGCCAAAAAAGAATAAAAAATTAAAAAATAAAAAAATGGAAAATACCTAGCCAGTAATAAGCACTCAAAAATATACATATATATACACACATTCTCATTTGCCTTCTTTAGGTCTTTCTTTCCTTGTTTGTAGGATAAGGGACTTGGACAGGATGGTTCTGTTCTCTCCAGCTCTGAAATACTGGCTTCCCGGCATCATCTAATTTCAGGCAGAAAATCCAGTTTTCTCAGTGTGTCGAAGATCACCATTTCACAGGCTATTTCGTCTACGTTTAACTGCTCGTGTTTTTCTGGTTAACTCAGGTGACATCTGTTCCCGAGCCGTTCCTGATGGCCATGAAGCTCAGCCACGATGACACAAGAGCCAGGTATTTACACCTGGCCAGAGAAGACAGGAATAATCTGTTCAGGTATGTCGTGCATTTTAAGAACATGGTTTTGAAAGTTTTATTTAAATCAAGGATGTCCAATCTTTTGGCTTCCCTGTGCCACATTAGGAGAACAACTGTCTTAGGCCACACACTAAATACACTAACACTAAGGACAGTTGATGAGCTAAAAAAAAAATAAATAAATAGAGGACATCAATGTTTTAAGAAAGTGTAGGGATTGTGTTGGGATGCATTCCAAGCCATCCTGAGCATGCGGACTGCAGGCTGTGGGTTAGACTAGCTTGGTTTAAAGCACTGACTGTATGTTACGTGGTTTAAATATCATCTCACTAGTATTTTTATTGACAGAGCATCTTGAAAAATAAGGAAAAGCTTACACGGACTTACAATCTCATCAAAATACAATGTTATAGTCTGAATCAATGATTTACATTAGAGTTGGGAAACCCTGTGTTGGAGGATTGTGGTGTCAGAATGATAACTTCTAGTAGCCTGAGGTGATGATGCATCTGGGAACTGTGTCCGCAGCACTAAGATGAACGTTTTGTATTCTAGTCATTCTCCTTCCCTAGCGTTCTGTTCCTCCCCATTCCTGGCCTTCTGTTCCTTATTCGTCCCCCTTCCCTGGCGTGCCGTTCCTTCTTCCCTAGCGTGCAGTTCAGCACCACTCCCATGGACAGCACCGGTGTTCCTCACATTCTTGAGCATACCGTCCTTTGTGGGTCTCGGAAATATCCGTGCAGAGACCCTTTCTTCAAAATGTTGAACCGGCCCCTCTCCACGTTCATGAACGCCTTCACAGGTAAGACCAGCATCCTGAACGGAAAACCGTGTTTGCGTTTGCCAGGCGCACCCACTGGAATTCAGTTAGTTTCTGAGAAGGGATGACAGGAGTGGGCAATTCATGTTCTAGAAAAAGTTTTACCTCTCTCTACTTGAAGGACGTTAGAAATTTCATTCTTCAGGAAAGCCACATGGTAGCGAGATTATAAAAACTGGCATTTGAATAAAACGTACGTGAACTTTTCCTAGAAAGGTTCAAAACAATTTTCTCTTGGGGATATCATTACAATGCCAGGCCTCCAGAGTTACCACTAACATTGATGTTTGACTTTTAGTAAGACTGACGCTAGTGGATAGGGTGACGATGAACAGTGCACTCTGTGAAGGAGTGACATCGAAGAGCAAGTTAAATCCACGCTCTTACAGAATGAGGTCATCTTTGTAGACGTGTGAAAGTCTCTGGAGACACTTGAGAGAGTTTAGATGTTCGCTGAAGAAAGCCCTGGTGCCCGTCCAGTGCAGATCCTGAGACGGGATGGGAAAGCCGGCACTCAGGGTGATGAGCTGGGACAGCTGCTGAGGTCGGAGGCCAGAGCATGGAGCCACTGCCCCATCTCAAGAATAGCTACAATTTACTGTCCTAGTACAAAGGGGAAATGAGGCTTGAGATTCAATAATTTTAGTAGAAATCTGTTAAATTTTACAATTTCACTTTTCCTTTGTACCCAGCTAGTGATTATACTCTGGATCCATTTTCCACACAAAATCCCAAGGATTTTCAGAATCTCCTCTCAGTGTATTTGGATGCCACCTTTTTCCCAGGTTTACGTGAGCTGGATTTCTGGTATGTCATGAGTGATTAACTAGTTGATACAGACTTTAGTATTTGAGTCACTGTCCGCTTATAATTATTTGTCCTCAGGCAGGAAGGATGGCGGCTGGAACATGAGAACTCCAGCGACCCCCAGATGCCCTTGGTCTTTAAAGGAGTCATCTTTAATGAGATGAAGGGAGGGTTTGTAAGTTTTCTTTTTTATGTTGTGTTCAGCTTACCTTACCCATGTACCGTATCATGATATGGACACATCTGAAAGATGGTTGCTTTTTCTTCAATATTCTCATTATAGGTGACATGTTCTTGGATTAGCTGGGGTCAGTGCTGTGAGCAGAAGCCAGGGGGTAGCAGGGCCAGGCTGCTGTTCTTCCCAGCAGGTCTCAGACCATGTCTGATGACCCCCGTGTATGATCTGCAGTAAGAGAAATGCTATTTTCATACCACTATCAACACATTGTCTTTTTCACTCATTCTTGCCCAAGTACATGGTGTACTTTCTAGAGGCTGCGTGGTGAGGTGTGTGACACACAGCAAGCTGGATACAGAGCAGATGGGGGAGTCCAGCTTCACCTCTGAGCCAGACACTACAGAGATTTGCAAAAAAGGCAACACAGCATCACTCTAAGTAGTCGGTTTTTTACTTTGTTATGAGAAGTATTTTTCAAACATATTTATATTAACATGTAATGATGGCTTACCTTAATGCATAAGTATTTTTAATACTTTAATTTTTTAATCAACTTTAATTTAGAATATAGAAAAATTATATAAACACACACAGGTACCTACACAGGCAAAAAAAAAGCCCACATAATCAAAAGCTGTTTGGGTCCTCATTAAAACCCATTTGTGCCTAGTGTTCCATTATTGGAATCCTAAGCTTCTGGGAGTTATTTATATCCTACAGCTCAAGGTCATTGCCAAAGTCTGATTTTTACAAAAAAACTTGCAACCTCAGGAATAAATGGGTTAATTTTTCAGAGTGTAAAGGAATCTTGAGACCATTTTGGATTAAGAGCTGCTGTCCTGGGCCAGTGTCTTCATGTCCCCTTGTGACTTTGACAACCTGCCTGTGCTGGTGTTCCTGAGGCTCATGGGTGGCCTGCTCTCTGATTTCCATAGCCCCCCTCAGCTGGTGAACTATTTCTTAGCTTTTCATTCTCAATTTGGTGGTCTTTTCTTCCAAGGAGTCTTCTTGAAACTCAAATTGGGGTGACTGCTTCTCCCCACTTCCCTCGTGGCTGGAAGGCAGACCTGATGATCCCTCCGATTTACAGCCCTCGGCTATGCGTTGTTGCAACACACATCAAAATGTCCATTGTTCTCAATCCTTGGGTCCTGTGCGTGGGTGATGAGTGATTGAATACAGTGTTAAACAATGCCTGCAGGGTTGTCTTTTGTTTGTTTGTTTACCATTAGAAGAGTTTTATTTGCAAAGTATTACAGGCATATGCACCAGAATATGATCAATTGGCCATATTGTAAGTAATGTAGCATGTGTGTATTATTTTATATGTACATATTCTTATTTATTTACTTCACATTTCAAGACAGACAATGAGAGGATATTCTCCCAGCACCTTCAAAACAGACTTCTTCCCCACCACATGTACTCAGTGGTCTCTGGGGGTGACCCAATGTGCATCCCGGAGCTTACGTGGGAGCAGCTGAAGCAATTTCATGCCACTCACGATCACCCAAGCAATGCTAGGTAATATTTTGTTGGAAAAGTTTGATGGTGGATTGTGAAAAGTTGACTTGTTTGTATTCTTACATTTTCATGACATGGCTTCTCTCACAGTTAGCGATGCTTAAGAAATATCTAAGTGTAGGTAAGATTCTTGGCCTAAGTTTGCCTATCTTACTTGGACATTAATTTTGGACATTTACAATGATAGCCTTCAGTGGGCTCAGCATGGTGGTTACAAACACGGTGTTTAGAGAAGCCCAGAGAAGGGTCCTGGCCCCCAGCTTCTTGCCTCACTTCCAGCTTTGTTGCATGGAGAGTGGGGGTGCATGGATGGTGCCCACCCCGACCCAGGGTGTGTGAAGCTTCGAGCCTGTCCTTGGCATGGAGAAGTGCTCTTCCGATAGTGGATGCAGTCACAGAACCTTAATTACATCCTCACTTTCTGATACATCGCTTGTTTCTTATGTCACTAATATAAGGTCATTATCATAATAATATAGTTATATGTTTTATATAAAATACTAATAATTTCCATATAAATGCTAATGTAAAAACGTATTTCCAAGATTATTTTACATAAAAAGAATTATGAAAACTTTCAAGCATACAGAAAAGTAGACTAGGATAATGAGCCCCTAAACACTTATCACATAATAGATATCCTTTTCCTTGTGAAGTTTTTGGAAGTAAATTATAAACGTCATCATTTACTCCTAAATATTTGAATTTATGACCCTAAAACATGAAGATTATTTCTTACATGAGCTAATGCCATTTTCAGTTTTAATAGAATAAAACATACTTTCTTAAAACTGCCTATTTCTTATTCCATATTCAAATTTTCTAGTTGGCCTCAAAGTGTTTGTGGCACAGGGTCCCACAGATCACAGCTGCTCAGCCCGGGTCTCTCCTGGGCCCCCTCTCAGACGCCAGAGGAGTGTGCAGGCCGGGTTTCCTCCGGGCGCTCTCACTTTCCAGGTGTCCTGGCTGCTCCTGTGTGGTGTTGGGTGCCATGTTCCTGTGTTTCCTGAGAACTGGAAGTTAGATCCAAAGACTTAGTTTGAGTCAGGCTGTGCCTTTTCAGGCAGAGTCCCTCGTGGGGAGTTCTGCATAGATGGCCACATTCTACCTTCGTGTGAGGCCTGCTTGCCTCCACTGGGGGTCTCACGCCAGCGGGGTGCATGCTGAGAGTCGGCCACTGTCTTGTGAAGATCTGCCTTCTCCCTTCAACCACGGAGCAGCTGGTGCACTTGAGTTTCTGGTGTCCTGTGATAATGAGTTCCTCATCAACCTATTAATGGTTTTCATATTCATTGAGGATTATTGCCTGAATCATTTATTAAAGTTTGTGAAGTTTTCAAATTCTGTAATTCTTCATTCGTTTGCTGGACTTCTTCAAAGAAGAGCTCCACATCAGCTGGGGCTGTCGGGTTATCTTGAAATATGGTTCTGTGGAAAAGGCAGGGGCGGCTGCTCTCCCTGGGAAGTCCAGTTTGAGGAGGAGTTAGGGTGGTGCGGGAGCTACCTCTAATGATGACAGAAGAGGCTGTCTTTTTTTTTTTTTTTTTTTTAAAGACAGGGTCTGGTTCTGTCCCCAAGGCTGGAGTACAGTGGCATGGTCTTAGCTTATTGCAGCCTCAGCCTCCTGAGCCACCTCAGCCTCCTGAGTAGCTGGGACTACAGGTGTGCACTACCATGCCCAGCTAGTGCTTATATTTTTTTGTAGAGACAGAGTCTCACCATGGTGCCCAGGCTGGTCTCGATCTCCTGAGTTCAAACAATCTGCCCACCTTGACCTCCCAAAGTGCTGGGATTACAGGTGTAAGCCACTGCGCCCACCATGGGGAAGAGAGTTCTTTCTTTTCTTCTTCCCCCCCCCGCCCAGTCTTTTGTTTTGTTTTTTAGTACCCCGTGACCTCACAGAAATATTTCTGTATATGTACATATTTGAGACTATGTGATCAGATGGAATTTAGTTTTATGTCCACATTTGCCCCAGCTGTTCGCCCGTTTTGGTCTCACTTCTTTGGTTTCTACACCCCGACTCCCACCTCCCTAAAGCATGCACAGCAGGCCCTCCCTGCTCCAGAGGCTCAACTGTCTGTTTCCCAGGGAGCTCTGATTTCTGTGGCTAGTGGGGAAGGGCCTTTGGAGAGTAGCATCTGGACACTAGGGGTGGTGATTGCTTCTGGATTCTCTCAACCCCGAGAGTGTAAAGTTTGTTTCTAAATTCTAGAATGAGAAATTTCTGAAGGTTCTTTAAGATACCAGTTCCTCAAACCTTAACCATAGCTCAGGCAACACAGTAAAGAAAAAGATAAATTCTGTCATTGTAACCTTTTTCCTCTGGTTGAATAAATGTTATCTTTATTAACATGTATAACCTTGAACTTGTTGCCAAAAATGGAGTTTTGTGAAACTGTCAGTTGGATTACTCTATTACTGTACTAGGGTTATAAAGTATTTTAACAAATACCTCATTTGGTTTTTGTCACATCTCTAGATGAAGTTTAAAATGAAAGATCAATGTTTGGCTAGGTGTGGTGGCTCATGCTTGCAAATCCAAGCACGTTGGGAGACCAAGATGGGAGGATTGCTTGAGGCCAGGAGTTTGAGACCAGTATGGGTAACAGTGAGAACCCATCTGTAAAACTTAAAAATTAGCCCACTGGGCGTGGTAGCTCATGCCTGTAATTTCAACACTTTGAGAGGCCGAGGTGGGGAGATCACCTGAGATTAGGAGTTCAAGACCAGCTTAACCAACATGGTGAAACTCTATCTCTACTAAAAATACAAAAATTAGCCGGGCGTGGTGGCAGACGCCTGCAGTCCCAGCTTCTCAGGAGGCTGAGGCAGGAGAATGGCATGAACCCGGGAGGAGGAGCTGGCAGTGAGCGGAGATTGCACCACCCGCACTCCAGCCTGGGTGACACAGCGAGACACTCTCTCAAAAGAAAAAAAAAAAAAAGGCTGGACATGATACACAAGGTGACCCCAGGAGACTCCTGTGCAGAGTAAAAATGAACCCCAGCACTAAACTCAGTCCCTGAAGTCCCTGCGGGATTCTCCCCACCTCCCACCCCTGGGTCCACCTGCACCCTCCCAGAAAGAACAGTGACATCACCCCACAGCAGGAGATCACCAGCGGTGGCCACCGCACCCCAGGTAGCTGGGCCACCCCCAGGGTTTCACAGGTGGAGAGGGAGCCTGGGAACTTGCATTTCTAGCAATTTCCAGGTGACAGGGCACCACACTTAAAAATACACAATACTAGGTCCTGAAAGGACGTCTATTCACTTGCACATTGGTGGGATGGAGCCCTACATTGCGAAGGGCTTTTCTTCACGTGTCGTCCTTGAGCTCAAGGGGTGGCAGCACTTGGTGGGACCTAGTAGGGCGTCCCTTGCTGACTGCACACCCACAGCCAGAGCCCTCACCGGGATAATTCTCACAGGAAGCCTGCAGAGCTCCTGACACCTCGCTGGAGGGATGAGAAAGCTGAGGCTCTGAGGGGGATAAACTGATTACTGGAAGGTAATGACCTTAGTGAAGTGTTGAAGCTGCAGTGTAAACCCTAGTCTTATTTCATTTTAACTTTCAAGACTTCCTGATTTCCTCTATTACAATGCCTGTGCCTTAGAGTCATCAATGGGAACTTGAAGGAAAATAATGCCTGTGAGGCCAGATGCTGACTTCATTGCCTGGGGGTGGAGCCTGTGTGGTTCTAAGCCCTCCTTCTGTACTTCTGAATGGTGAGGATGGCAAATCAGCTGCCTCCTGCTGGGCCCTGCAGGGTGAAACCTGAGGAAGCCCCAGGAACATTCAGTGAGGGGTTAGGTTGGAGGAGAACATGGTTGGATGAAAAGTAAGAAGGAAATGCACCAGCATTTACTGGAAGGCTCTTCACCCACAGGACAGGGAGGAAGACATGCACACCTGCAGTACGGGCTTTCAAACGTCACCTGTTTCACCATCTCCTTAGGGCTCTCTAGGGCCCCAGCACACAGCTATTTGGGACAAAGGGCAGTTTCAGTGTCTTTCACTCCACACTCAAGCTACAGATTGTCCTTATATCTCAGGTATCCTGGGGATAATCCATCTCGTTTCGTTTTGGTTTTGGGAGCCCAACCCCAGAACCAAATAACTTTCCTAAGGTTTTCCAGGAGAAAACATCTTCCCACCAAATAACAACCTTACCATTTGGAAAAGCACCTCTTCGTCATTTGCAAAAACCCCGGTTTTCAGGGAAGTGATAATCTTGTCATGAGAACCAAAGATAAAGTTGGAGATAACGAGGGAGTGGTTACATAGGAAATACGTGGTCATTACTCTGACCAATTATTAAATCACTTTCTTCACATGACACACTTTTTAACACCTTCTTACTAAACCACAGTGCGGGTAAGACAGTCACAAGACCGCTTCTTCCTTGAGTCAGAGTCATCCCCGGCCCACACCAGGGCCAGCAAGAATGACTGAGGTTGAAACTAGGCCTCATAAAATTTAGAAACTAGGCCCCATATAGAAAAAATTAACACCAGGTGGCTCTGGATAGGGTCCCACCCTGCCTCGATAGGGTCCCACCCTGATAGGGTCCCACCCTGCCGATTCCGGGAAACAACCTCATGGGGTCCCACCCTGCCAATTCCGGGGGTCCCACCCTGCCTCGAAGTTCCCGGAATCAGCAACTCCAAGAAAAAACCTCATAAGGTCCTGCTCTAACCAACTAGAACAAGACACCTTGCTCAGGCCATAGCTAGACCCAATTACCACGCGCCTAAAGCTTTGTTTGAATTTCGCGCCTTAAGCTGTGTTTGAACTTGTGTTTGCCTATATAAACAACCTGTAACAAGCACTCGGGGTCCCAGGGCCAACTTAGAGCTTGGGACCCTAGCGCGCTAGTAATAAATAACTCTCTGCTGTGAATCTCGTGTCGGTGATCCTTCGCAGCGACCCCTGCCCAGGAGGGAATCGACAGTTCGGTTCCAACAAGGTCACCCTTATTTCCTGGCTACTTGGAGGAGCTGGATTTCCCAGTTTAAAAATCTCAGTTTCCTGGGATTCTGCTCTGATAAAATCCAAACTGTACTTAAAAAAAAAAAAAAAAAAAAAAAAGGAAGGAATAGGCTGGCCGCGATGGCTCATGCCTGTAATCCCAGGGCTTTGGGAGGCCAAGGCAGGAAGATCACGAGGTCAGGAGATTGAGACCATCCTGGCTAACAGGGTGAAATTCTTCTCTACTAAAAATACAAAGAAAACTGAGCCGGGCGTGGTGGCATGCGCCTGTAGTCCCAGCTACTTGGGAGGCTTAGGCAAGAGAATCGCTTGAACCCGGGAGGCGGAGGTTACAGTGAGCCGAGATTCCGCCACTGCACTCCAGCCTGGGTAACAGAGCGAGATTCCGTCTCAAAAAAAAAAAAAAAAAAAAAAAAAAAAAAAGTAAGAATAGATGAAATCTAATGAAATAATCTAGTTCTATCCTTTTACCTCCTCCGTTGTCTGGAGTACTAAAGCTCCCTACCTCGCCCTCTCTCACAGCACTGAACTGGTTTTCCTGAATTTTCCCACACTGCTGATCACTCACTTGTTAATTTCGATGCAAACATTCTTTTTGAGAAATAAAGTCAGTTTGCCGACTGCTGCCACTGGTTTGTCAGAAAATGAACTTGCACTGCGCTGATCTCACTCCTGCTGCCGAAGCTCTTTCTAGGGGTCTCTCCTTTGACAATGGAGGGATTATGTAGGCATGGGGAGGTGGGATACCAAGGGGCTATTCTGTCAACGTGCTGTTCCCCCATCCCCACCCCCGCCGGGTCAAAGTCATCGAGCCGGGGGCCTCTCTGACTATCTGGACTGTGCAGACCACCGTGTCTTCCGGTAGGGTCAGGGGAGGGCTTGAGATAAATCTGTAGTGCCCTTCACTCAACCACCGGCTCACTGTCCACCTCAAGTGCCCCAAGCGCCATCGCTGCCGGGCGCTATGTGGATGTGCCGGTGAGAAAATAGAAAGTCTCTGGTCCCGGCGGAGCTTCTTCCGATCAGGAGAGACCCGAAAGCAAGAAACACAGTGAACAAATGCATGATGCCCAGGGGTGGATGGCCATAAGCACTACGGAGAAAAATAACAAGTGGGGTGGGGGTGTTAAGAGGGTGGGGAGGAGGAAGGGCTGCCATTGACAATCGGAGAGCCTGCAGACTTGCCTGAGAGTGACGTTTGGGGAAAGAAGGAAAGGGAAGAAGGGAAGGGAGGTTAGCTAAGTGGACATCTGGGAAAGAGCTCAGGCAGCAGAGGGGCTGGGGCGGGGGGGCACTGGCAGCGTGCTGCATTCCAGGGTCCTCTGCGTGGCAGGGTGTCAGCCCTCCCCTGCACATCCCTCAGGGCCTTCGCAGAAACACCCACACGGGGACCTTCTACATACAGGCAGGACACGCCACCCATCGCCGTGACCACACTGTCCCTCAGAGGAGTCGCTGGCCACGTGCACCCCGTCCACATGGAGATGAACTTTAAGATTCTTTACACAATGGATTTCAAAGACTTAGTACGGAAAACGGTGTAAAATATTAATCAACACAATAACTGATTGTTATCAAAATAGTGGGCTGAATGCTGAATATAAAACAGGTTTTTTTTTTTTGCTTTTTTTTTTTTTTACTTTTTTTTCTTTAGATAGGGTCTCACTCTGTTGCCCAGGCTGGAGTGAAGCTGTGCAGTCACAGCTCACTGCAGCCTCCAACTCCTGGGTTCAGGCAATCCTCCCACCTCAATCTCCCACGGGGCTGGGACTGTAGGTGTGCACCGCCACATCCGACTCATTGTTTTGTATTTTTGGTAGCGACTGAGTCTCTCCATGCTCTCCAGGCTGGCCTCAAACTCCTGGGCTCAAGTGATCCACCTGCCTTGGGCTCCCAAAGTGCTGGGATTACAGGCGTGAGTCATGGCACCCAGTGTCCCCCTGTCCCGGCCAGCCTTTCTTTAATGTGGCAACTAGATCATTTAAAATTGCATAAATAACACAAACCACCCACGCAGGCCCCAATCCTGGGAGATGCTCCCGTTGGAGAAACCTCCAAGAAGCGGATCTGCTTGGATTTGCAAACGGCCCCTCTGGCCCCAGGGGGATCTGCTGTGCAGAGCTGCTCTGGAATCGGCTCTTCAATACCGCCCTTGAGTGTACTGTGCACCTCCTGACTTTCGACCAGCACAAAGCTCCTTATTAAACGCTGACAAAAATTCCTTCCATTCCAGGTGTCATAATGGATTCATTAATCTCCTATTGATAGGTTTTTGCTGGTTTTCCCACTTTCTACTATTCTAAGCACTGCTGTGAAGACTCTCCTTTTACCCCACCTGCCTTTGTCTGCCGCAGCTCACACGCTCTGCCTTCCAGCGGTAATAGCTGAGTGCCCATTTACCCGCCGCCCCAACACACTCAAGTCCCTGGGTCTCCTCGGCAGGGTGTGTCTGTGGGCATAGGGCTGCCCTGCCACATGCCCCAACCCCATAAGCTTTCATCTGTGGCCGCTCCTTGTGAGACCCTAAACTCATGACCTCCGGTCCTGTCCTCTCCTCTCCACAGAGCCACCCTTATCGGAGACAGTCAGTCTGCTTCCCAGTCAGTTGGCTTCCCTCCACCTGCTTCCCAGTTCCCCTAAGGCAAATCCAAGGTCCTCCTCTGGGCCACCCTCCTCTACTGACTCCTCCCTCACCGTGGGGTCAGGTCAAAGGACCCCAACTAGAGGCTCCCCTGGGCCCTTTCATAAGACAGGAACTTTTCTTCTCAGGTCCAGCTACAGGCACATTGTACCCGCATCTCACCGCAGGAGTGAGAGCTCCAGGGGCATAAAGGGCTTGGTTCCTTTGCCTAAAGCCTGCTCTGACTCACCGAAGGTGGTCCGTTAATGTGTGAAATGATTACAGAAACACTGAAATAAGGCTAGGTGTGGTGGCTCAGGCCTGTAATCCCAGCATTTTGGGAGGCCAAGGTGGGTGGATCACTTGAGGTCAGGAGTTCGAGATCAGCCTGACCAACACGGTGAAACCCCATCTCTACTAAAGATACACACTCACACACACACACACACACACACACACACACACACACACACACACAACCCAGGTGGGCGTGGTGGCGCAAGTCTGTAATCCCAACTACTTGGGAGGCTGGGACAGAAAAACCGCTTGAACCCAGGAGGCAGAGGTTGCAGTGAGCCCAGATCAAGCCGCTGCACTCCAGGCTGGGCAACAGAGGGAGACTCCATCTCAAAAAAACCCCACACACACAGAAACAAAATCTTAATTGTGGTAAGACACAGCTGAAAAGATATGAAGGAATGACTCCCCAAGTCTACTACATGCCAACCTTTCAATCATTTTCCATTCAGAAAACTTCAGATCAGATCATTTACATATATACGTTAAGACAAGGGGTCCTATATTAATGAATCTTCTCCGTCAAAATCCTGGTCAAAGTCAGAAAACAATCCCAAAGGACTCCTGGGAGCATCTCACGTTGGAGAAATCTGGAGAAGTGGAGAAGCTGATCTGCACGATGTGGAAACCGCCACACTGGCCCCAGGGGGACCCACAGCACCGGCGCCCTCCCCCTACCGGTGAGAGTCGGAGCCTCACTCAGACCCACACAGTCAGGATCTGCACCTCCGAAGGCTGCCCCAGGCGACTCTGGGCACATGGAAGCTGGAAAGACAGCAAATGGGCCCTGGGGTCGGGGGGGCCCAGCACAGTCCAGCCTTTTCTCTTTTGGCTCCTGAAGACTTTCACTGTGGATGTGTGTTAGGGAAGAGGGGAGTGAAGAAAGAGACAGGGAGAGAAGACAGAGACCGAGTGATGCCTCCATTCTGCAGAGGAAAACACTGAGACCCTAATCAGCACTCCAGACTGCAGGGCCAGGGCGGGACTTATAAGTAAGTCTCTGCCTCTCAGTGCTCTGGTCTGCCATGTGTCTGGCTGCCTCTTCCATCCTGACAAGCACAATGACTGCAATTCCAAACAAAGCACTGGGAGTTGGGGGTGAAGATGGAGAGAACCCAGGAGTGGGGAGGGAAACGACAGCCTCTGGGCAGCTACTCTCTAATATACACAAACACACCAGAAAGGGCTTGTAGAAAAGAAACACAAAACACAACCCAACTACTGACACATGGCCCTCTGTTCCATTTTCACCCGCACGTTCTTAGCAGAAAGGCAACTGTGAACGTGCAATCTGGTATCCTGAGGTTTGCCCTGACCACGTTGTTACCGTATCTTCATCTTTCTAATTTTAATTGTTTCTGACGGCTCATCCGATTGGTAGAGCTTATTTAAAGAGCCCTGATTCTCCCTGATAAAAAGTTGGAGTCCTGTATCAAAAGCTTTTAGTTTTCTGTAACCAAGAAGGAAAACATGCTTCTTTTGAAAGATGAGAAACTGTCTAGCTTCGAAGGGTCCTCCGAGTATGGCACACAAAGCGGTCTGCATTCATAGAAAATGATGCCATCACACAAATCTCCCACTGTGCCACGGGGTGACACTATCACTCATCATCTGCCTCCCAGACCCAGTAATTTCCGCAAAATCAATTACCGCACTTTACACTGAAAAGATCCCATCAAAGAATGTGTGTGCACAGGATGGTGAGGGGCGCCGGAGCTGTGTGAGGCGAAATGGCACTGTTCTCAGTTTCCCCTTCCTTCCTACTGGGCTCTGAAGCATTGCTTCAGAGATTTTCCATTTTATCTTATAATTAAATAATATGAACTTTACCGGGGGAAGAAAAGCAGCCCATCACATTGATACTAAGCCTTAATATCATTTTTGCCATCTTGACTCCTATAGCTATAAAAAGTCATTTTCCGTTGCCCTCACAAAACCACCCAAGGAATATTGCTTTAGACACCAAAGGTGCCCATGTGGGCTCAAGCCTGGTGTCCAATAAATATGTGTGTCATTGACCTAATGCATGTTCAGTCAATTGAAACTTCACACTTCTGACTTCGGTTTTAAGGTGCTAATCTTGAAGTCTTAACAGTTTATACATATAGACCTGAGGATGTTGGGTACTTTTGATTAGAGAGGGTTGAATTCCTGTAAAGGATTTCATAAATGAAGAAGACAGCTAGAACCCCTGGTTTCCTGCTCCTCAGTGGAGATTCCAAGCAGGAGGCAGGCAGCAAACACTTGCTTTCCTGTCAAGTGCCAGGCGTGGTGCTGGGCGAGGGAAGGTCACCAGTGAAGACACAGCTACACGCAGCCCTGAACATCCCTGCTGCAGCCACAGGGCCTGGCCACACCACGGAGCTCTGTGAACTCACGGAAGCTGGAACATCTCAGGCATCCCTTGCTCATGTGTAAAGTCGGGATAAGTCAGTGACCAGCATCACTGAGGGCCTGCCACATAACAGAGTCACTAAACGCTAGCTATTCTCACTAGGATTGGAAAGGTTGATACTTATATGAACTTTCTATAAATACTGTATTGATGTTCATGTCACCACAGGCAAAAAGGACACCGCTTTCGCATCCAGCCCACCCTAAGGATGCACCTGGACTTCCTAGTACACTCAGCTCCATCAGGCATCAGGCCCTGCAGAAGCCACAACCTGTGACGAAGACAATGAGTCACTCTTGGTGTGTGGCACAGCGTGACGTGGCGGTGGGCACTTAGTCATGGTCAGTCCGTGATCCAGAGCTGCGGAGCTTATTTTAGGTTGAGCGAAAATTAATTTCAGTTTCCAGACATGTCTTGGGACAACAGAATATACCCAAAGAAGCAGGGGAAAAAAAAAAAAAAAAAAAAAACTAGCCTGAGAAACACTTTCTTCATTCAAGGCCTGGGGAGTCAGGAATATAGGAAAGAGATTTTCAATTTTATCTTATAATTAAATAATATGAACTCTACTGGGGGAAGAAAAGCAGCCCATGGCGTTGGTATTAAGCCTTAATATGATTTTTGCCACCTTGACTCCCATCGCTATAAAAAGTTACTTTCCGTTCCCCTCACAAAACCACCCAAAGAATATCTGTGTAATTTTGAGCTAGTTGGTTTTGCTCACTTTTGAGCATTAACTAGATTAAGGAGCTTCACCAAGAAACACCCCTGAAAAGCATGGTGGAGGCATGACATGATGGCTCATGTCTGTAATCCCAGCTCTTTGGGAGGCCAAAGCAGGACGCTCACTAGAGGAGGCCAGGAGTTCAAGGCCAGTCTCAGCAGCATAGTGAGATCCTGTCTCTACATAAATAATAATAATAATATTAATAATAACAATTAGCTGGTCATGATGGTGCATTCCTGTCTTCCCTGCTACTCAGAAGGCTGAGGCAGGAGGATCACTTGAGCCCAGGAGTTTGAGGCTGCAGTGAGCTATGATGGCACCACTACACTCCAGCCTGGGTGACAGAGCCAGACATAAGTACTCTTGGTGGTCTAAGGGACAGTACAATATTTGGAATTAGGATCTGTTTTGCTCCTACCACAATCACATACGCACCTCATGCCCTTAACTAAGTTATTTTTCTTTGTGAGTCTTTCTCCCCACTTCCAAAATGAGGGCATGCCTCTCTTGGGATCATGTATCTAGGCTTGGAGATAAGAATTGTAAAGCTCCTAGTATACAAAATATTTTCAAAAAATGGTAGCTATGGTCATTTTAATATATGGAATTTTACCATAATTTCACATCTGACAGATAATTCCCCTGAAGTTAATACTTGAATGGGAATGTGTTCTCTGATCTCTAGCTACAGGCAATAGTCTTCTACGTCAGGGAAAATCAAGTACTAATATAGAATCAGAATAAAATGGCAAAAAGAATGGGGGCACAACAGATAAATTCTCGAGGAATAACCTACTTACTGTAAGAATTTGTAAATCTGTGGCAGCTAAGACCAGGCCCTCTGAGCACATCTGGAGGTGAACTTCCTTAAAAGAAATGCGTCCAAATGCTCCAACAGGTTCAAGATCATATCTCGGAAGGGTAAAGCTCTTTACAGAGTCTACAAAAAAATTGTGACTTCAGCTCTGCCAGGGAAAGAATGCCCAGGCGACCCGCTGTGGCGGGCTTCCCCAGGGACAGCCCAGGTGTGACCCATGTGGGCTCGAGGCCACAGTATTTGAGGCCACCTGCAGGGCTGAGGGCAGCTGTCTCCTGTTAAGCCGAGGCTGTACCAACCAAGCCACGTTCCCACATAATATTGGTTTCCAAAGTACCTTTTTCCCCAGAAGAGAAGAGGCGTGGACTTACTAACCTTCAATATGTGTAACTCCTCCCAGGTGGCAAAACCAGGGTAACAGAGAACACCGCGATTCTGCCAATGTATCCTAATCTCACGTGCCTGTACACAAACTCCCAAGCATTTTAGCAAGCTTTTGGACATGGAGCTCAAAAGAATGACCTATAAATATTTTCCAATACATACAGCATCTTAATGTGTTTTTCTTTGTTTTTTTATTTTTTGTAGACACAGAGTCTCACTATGTTGTCCAGGCTGCTCTGGAACTCCTGGGCTCAAGCGATCCTCCTGCCTCGGCCTCCAAATGCACTGGAATGACAAGCATGAGCCACCGTGCAGGAAGCACAGCACCTAAATTCCAAAATAACCTTGAACCCCTGACCTTCCACCCGCCCTGGTGACTTCCAGAGATCGGTTCTTCTTCCCTCGCCAAAGGTTTCTTGTCTTTCGCGGCCCTTGCCACATCCACTTCGCCCTGTTCTCCCCTTCTCCGTCCGTCCCTCCCTCGCCGCCGGTGGGGGCGCGCGCACCTTGAACATCCCCGCCGCTGGTCAGCATGCCGATGGCCTTGCGGGCCCCGGAGAGGTGCTCCAGAAACTTCCGCAAGGAGCCCTTCGGGGCCCGGGAGTCGTCCGCGTCCATGGCGAGAAGGCGGAGGGCAGCCGCTAGTCCGGCTGCGCAGCAGGCAGTGGGGACCCTGCCCGCGCGCGCCCGACTCGGAACCGCCGCCAGGCCAGCGCCCCTGCTCGGCCCCAGCGCCAATGGGCGGGGCCCGAGCGCACTGGAGGGGCTGCGGGGGAGGGGGAGCGGCTAGGGGCAGGGGCACGGCTAGGGGCAGGGGTAGGGGCAAGGGCTAGCGGGGGGACACGTGTGGGCAGGAGGGCCTACGCGGGGGTCGTCGTAGGTGGGGGCCGCGCTAGCGGTGGGGAAGGCCGCAGAGGCGGGGGTAGAGCCACAGGTGGGCGAGGTCCCTGAGGGTTGGGCCGCGTTGCTGGTGCGCGACCCTCGCGGGTGGGTTGGAGGACTCTGGTTGGGGGCTTTAGAGATGCCCCGAGCACCACAAGTGGGGGCAGGGGCAGCGTCCTGGGGAGGGGAGACTGCAGGGGGGCGGGGTAACATCGTTTACCGGGCGCGCCAGGGCGGGGCGGGATAGAACGCGGGGAGCATCTACCGGGGGGGGGGCGAGGGAGACCCTGAGTGGGCGCGAACGCCAGGACGGGTGGAAACCCCGCAGTTGCGGGGAGCGCCGATGGCGGGGCGTGGTGGAATTGGGGCGCGGAGACCCCACCTGGACGCGGAGGCTCGCGCCCGGCCGCGCGCACAGCTTCTTGCTGCCGGCAGGATTCCTCCTGGGGCTGCGCTGGGAGCCTCGGGGCGCGGCTTCCTCGATCCCCGCCCCCAAGTTTTCTGTGCAGCCTGAGGTCGGGAAGGACGGACGGAGAGTGGATCCTCCAGGTGGTGGGAAAAGCTGAGCACGGCGGGCTTAGCTTTGACGAAGCTGCGATTTCCCGGGCCTACGGAGGCTGTGGCCCTCCTGGGCCCCCAACCTGGCCCTTGGGGAGAAGAAGCCTTGGGGTGGAGGAGGGTATCGGGGCGCGACCCTCAGAGACGCCTGGGTGCGCGAAAGTCAGAGTGAGGCAGGAGGAGGCGCAACAGGACTAGCCTGGAGGGGAGGCGGGACGACCCTTCCTCCCCACGGACAGGCCCGCTGCTGTACGCTGTGCCGACCTCGGCCGGCTTCACTGGCCAACTCCACGTGCTGAAATACGCACACCCAATGGGATGTGCGGTTGCCCATCCGCAGCTTAACAGCCTGGTGCCAGTTACCCTGCGATGGGAGAGGGGGCAACCCCCACAAAAGCACGGGCTTATGGGGCCCCGGTTCCTTCAGGGCTCACCCCACGAAGAAGGGCTCCCAAACGGCCCCACTCGACGGCTTACCGGAGGATGGTCCTGTGCAGTGGGTGTTTGTTGAACAGATAAGAGACAACAAAAGAGACTAAGAAGAGGTTTGTTCTATGAACCAGGGAAAGTGAAGCAGTCGCAAAGGAGAGTCTCGCCAAAGGGCAATCCTGGGGAAAAGATGGAGAGGCATGGATTTTTCTTGGATGTGTGCCTCATCCTGGGGCTCATCCCGCTGAGAATCAAATATTCATTGCAAAAGAGGGAAAAGAAATATGCTGCGGACTATACTGGATGGTCTGATCTCTCCCTTGGCCAGAATTAACGGGGCAATTCCTAACCCCTTGTGGTCCTCAGAATCACCTGGCCTATGCACACCCCCACTAAACCACTGAGGTCCAGTTTCTGCGAGCGCAGCCAGGGAATGTGTATTTTTAAACAGGCCACCTAGGTTACTCTGATGAATGCAAAGTCGGAGAGCGCTGCTCCCATGCACTGAGCCTGAGCTTTATTCTATTAATAAAAAAGAAGAGGAGAATCCTGGGTGTCTTAAGGTGGCAGTTGAGTGGCCTTTGCCTTCTGGCGGGTAGGAGAGGAGACCGGTGCTCTAAGCACCCGCACCCACCGCTGGGCTCAGGATCTGTGCTGGAGAATAGAAGGGCTAATTTAATTACTCATGCCTTTTTAGAGCATAGTACATGTGGAGAAGGTGGGGCACGCTGAATTTTATTTTAGCCAAATACCCCTTATCTCCTTATATAATTGATATTTTATATTGAACATTAGGGGATGGGTCATTTGTCATCAAATTGCCTGTATTACAAAAAACGATAGATACAACCTAACAGTTCAAACATGATGAGTTAAATAAATGATGGTAAAAATAGACGCTGTAATAATATTTAATTGCTGTTACTGCTACGAGGATAAATGTCTACTGACGTGGAAATATGTTCAGGACATAGAAATAAGTGAAAAGGCAGTCCTAGACACAGTGTGAGCCTGTGCGTGGGTGTGTGAGTGTGTGTGTGAGAGTCTGCATACATATGTGAATGTTTCTGAGCATTTTATTTCCTTTCTTTTGCTTAGTATAGGTAATGCTATTTTTCTCTCCGATGAACAGGTATTGTTTAGGGAATAGAAATAGTTAATTAAAAACAATAAAATTTAGAGTGTCAAGACCCCCCAGGTTACGGCTTATGTTGAACAGTTTGTGTGTATGTAAGGGCTGGGGTCAGGGCGGTCACTGACGGTCCTCACATATCTGTTCTCATGAGTTTGGCCCATTGCTCAGTCAGTCAAGGAATTAACATATATTAATATATTCCTGTAGCTAAGATGGAAGAGAATAGCTATGGCTCTTTTTTAGTTTTTTTGTTTTGTTTTGTTTTGTTTTTTGCAAGTCATGTATTTTAATGGTGCTACAACTAGAGGTATTTTTTTTTTAATCGTTGGCCTTAGCAATGAATCTTCTAATTCAAGAGGAAGATATTACATGCCGTGCTGACCGTACAGCTTCCACCCAGTAGGACCTGAGGTGTGTGTTTGTTCTTTATTGTCCCTTGACAGATTACTCCAAACTGTGGCCCAGCCACACCAGCACACAGTTATACCACAGGAATGATTACTCCTGGGGCCAGGAGTGCAGGCTTCACTGAGCCCTCTGCGCCAGGGGCTCTCCGCGGCTGCAGCAGGTGTCTGCCCAGGGCTGCCGTGTCTTCTGAAGGCTCAGGCTCATCAGGGGAGGAGCTGCTTCCACGCTCGCTTCTGTGTTGCTGGCAGGATTCTGTTGCTTACAAGCTGTTGGACTGAAGGCCCCAGTCTCTCCGTGGCATCAGCTTCAGGCCACCCTCTGCCCTGGGCAGGTGACTGGCTTTGCCAGAACTAGCACCTATCAAGAGCCAGGGGGAGAGTTCCAGTGGACAAAACTTGCGGCACCCCCCTCCAGTTCAATCTCAGGAGAGACCGCCATCTCTTTTGCCTGGTTCTATTCATTAGAAGTGAGCCGCTGACTCCAGAACTCTTCGAGGGTCTGTCTGTGAACACTAGGGGCAGGGGCCAAGGGGAGCCACTTGGGAGGGGAGGTGCTGCCTGGGACCTGCCTAGGACAAGGTGAAGGAGAACATGCATAGGCACAGATGCCTTTCCCACTTCCCCTCTGTGGTGGGCACAGGAGCTGCAGATGTGCCCGAAAGGAGTTGTGGCATCCCAGGAGGGAAGCAGCTCCCAGCCATGAGGGCACCAGGACCCAGTGCCCCAGCATGTCGGGCTGCACATTCCAGGGCTACCTGAGCTGCAGCCTCTTCCCCTCCCCTGCCGTCTCTGCCTGTGCATGGAGTGGGCGTCTCAAATCTGCAGGGGCCAAACTGAGCTCAGGCCTCTGCACCCCCGCACAACCCCCCACCGCTCAGTCTTCCTCACCTCAGCTCCTGGTGACTCCATCCTCCCGGGGACTCAGGCTGAAACCTTGCAGTGCTCCTCCACCCCGGCATCTAAGTCCCTCAGGAAAGTCCCTCTTGGCTCTTCATTGCATCTGGAGCCACTGGGGCCAAGCCACCACCTCTGACCTGGACCGGCACAGGCTCCCTCCCCATCCCCTGCTCTGCCCCCACCTCCACCCCACCTCCATGCCTTAGGTGTCCTCAGCTTCAGAGTCAGGGTGCACCTTTCAGGATGTAATTCAGGCATATTCTCTGCTGACTCAGAGTCACAGGCCCCACACGGCCCACTGGCCTGTCCTTTGGTCCCATCAGATCCTGGTGCTGCCCAGAGGCCCATGCGGGCACCCAACAACCTCAGGCCCCCGACAACCTCAGGCCCAGCCTGCTCTTTCCTCAGGCCAGGCCCTCCTCTCCCTACCCACTCTGCCCACCTTCCTCAGGTCTGTCCTGAAAGGTCTCCGGCATGGCGAGGCCGAAGCCTGTCCCCTAGTGGCGGACATACAGTGGTGACACTCTCTGTGTGGGGGAAAGAAAGAGAGATCAGACTGTTATTGTGTCTATGGAGAAAGATGAAGACATAAGAAAGTCCATTTGGATCTGTACTAGGAAAAATTCTTCTGCCTTGAGATGCTGTTAATCTGTAACCCCAGCCCCAACCCTGTGCTCACAGAAGCATGTGCTGTATTGCCTCAAGTTTTAATGGATTTAGGGCTGTGCAGGATGTGCCTCAGTAAAAATGTGTTTGCACCTCCTGGGCTCCAGGCTGCCAACTGCCTGCCCAGGGTCTGAATGTCCTACTGTGACCTGTTTCCTCACCTGGCCCAGAGGACAGATAGGGAAGGCTTGTTTTGAGGATTAGGCAGGGTAATCCCAGTCAGCCCTCATTGGCTTGCCTATCCTCCAGGTCTTTTTGATTTCTTTCTTCTCTTCTTTGTTATGAAACTCAGAGAATTGTCCTCAGCTTGTCTTCAGCTGGGGAGGTGGAAAGACTGGACCATGCCCTTGACTTCAGGGCCCTTTGTGTTCCCCTCCTCCTAGGGTTTTTAAAAGCATATACTTAGCAACACACTCTGTACCTGAGTGAGCTGCAGAGAACATCCTGCGTGTCCAAACCAGAATACTTTGTTCCCTGACCCCAGACCCTCATCACACCCCAAAGCCCAAATCCTTTCATGTGGCCACCTCCAGACAAGAGTCTGAACTCAATGCTTGTTTTCTGGGGTCTACACAGGACCATATGATGGGGCTACCTCCATTCTACCCCTGTGCCTCCCCCAATCCATTAGGGGCCTCAACTCCAGTGATTCCTAACTGGGAGCAAGGTTCCCCAGGCAAGGAATGCAGCCCTCCCCAGGATGCTGGCCTGGCCGTGTCCCAATGGACATCAGTCCTGGAGCAAGAGGTCCAAGGCAGGGAGTTTCACCGCCCATTTCACCAGGTGTGGTGACCTTTCTGGGTTCCTAGCCTTTAAGATGGGATTTTTACACTGTGCCACAGTGGGGGAAACCGAGGCCCAGGGCCAGGAGCGGTAAAGAAAGAAAACCTCTGTGACTAGGAAAGGTGTCACTTGCCCAGCACAGCCGCTCCAGGATAGCACCCTTTGGGATGTACCGCTGAGCTGTTCCTGGCACGTGACATGGCACTGTGGTGGAGGTCAGCAGCCGGTGGAGTTGGGGGTGGGGGTGCTGGCAGGAGCAGGTAACTTTGGACCCACCATGGGGAGGAAGGGGACATTGCCCCTTTCCCCACACCTTGAGCACAGCAGTAATTTTCTTCTCTGATGTGTGTGGGCACCAATGCCTATATAGGTGTGGGTGCATCCTCCCCTTTTGTTGATGAAGAACCTTCCTGCAGCCGTTGGGGTGGGTTTGGGCACCACACGTGCCGGGCAGCAGGGTGGCGCCTGCGGAGGCTTGGCTACTCTATGTCTCACTGCCACCTCTCCAGGGGAAGCAGACCCTGTGCCCTAGTGCCCCTCATACCCAGTCCCTCACATTCTTCACTTGGCATCTCCCTGCCTGATTCTCCCAATTCAGCCCCTGCCAGGTTTCTCCAGGCCCTGTGGGCCCTAGGATGGGATCAAAGGAGGCAGCAACTGTGCTGTCTGCCTCTGCCTGAAGTCAGGGATCCCTGGCCGCTACTGGCATCTGGTGGGCAGGGTAGGTGGGGAGGTCAGGGCTCAGCTTTTCCACTCCCCAGCCTGCACTGGCGAAGTCACCAGGTGTAACTGGCCTGGAGGCTGATCTGTGTCCTCCACAGTCCCTTGATGCGTTATATTGAAGCCAATCCTTGTATGAATGACTTGACCTGTTGTTACCGCCCAGATCAAACCAGAAGCGAAAGACTCTTGCACTTGGGCCCAGAGCCTGGGGCTGAGGCCGCCATGACCACCCTGTTCTCTTCCTTCTGCGGTCCCTAGGAAGCTCCCAGGACTGAATGATCCCCACAAAACACAGTGGCCAGGAAGGGAGGGCTGGAGGTCAAATCCCCCCACCTCTACCACCACAACCAAGAGGCCCCATGGAGGTTGGCCCTGAGCTGTGGGTCCCTGTGGGATGTAGGTTCCCACGGATACTTCGGGGGGTGAGCATGGGTCCTCCTGGCTGATGGGAGACTGGTGGGCACTGGGTGTGTGGGGCCTGTGTAGGTGGTTTGGACAGCACTGGGCCTAGCCAGGGAGCCGAGGACTGGTGTGGCCAAAGTGGGTAGCAATATGTTGCCAGAACAAAACTACAGTGCAACCAGCCCAGCTGGTAGGGAACAGGAGGCCTGCGTAGCAGGACCGTCCATCCCTGTCCTGGCTCCAAGCCCAGACTGCCTGCCTGTATTGGACATTGCCTGGTCCAGGAGGCCTGGGCATGAGGGTCAGGTGGTGTGTCCCTGGTTTTGAGACTTTGGTGGCCCCTTGGGAGCTGAGTATCCTCTGGGCAGGAGGAGGGCCAGCGGTCCACTGTTTGCATCGGCCCCTGGGGCTGTGCCTCTACCCCAGCTTCTGAGCCTGCACAGGGACGTGGCCAGGGCTCCTCCCCTGCTCTATGGCTCCAGCTCTGAACAGCTCACTGATGACTCTGACAGCTTCCTCCCCAAAGCTTGGGTCCTCGTCTGTGGGAATGGGGTGTCCCAGGCCCCCTGCAGGCAGGAACCCACCCCCAGCCCCTCTGGTGGGCCCTCCTGGGTTTTCTTACCTACTGGCTTGTGAGACCCGGTTGGCCAAACTTGGTGTCCTATTTTTATTTTGGCCTTTTTCTTGGTGTGTGTTTTCTGTAACTACTGCTGTGTAGATCTTCTATTTGAGTTTTAGGTAGAGAATCTTGCCCACCAAGAGAGCCCCCACCCCACAGAGCCTCCACTTCAGCCCCCCCTGGGCTGGTCCTGCCTGTGCTCCGCTTGGTGTGAATGTTGAGTGTGATGGATCCACACGGCTGCTTGACCCTGCATCTCCTTCCTTCTTGTTGCTGAGGCCTGTTCTGTTCCCTCTTTCTCCACCTGAGCTGCACTTGAAGCCAAGATGAAGGATGAGAAGTGGTTGCTACGCAGGACCCTCCTGCAGCGAATCTGCTGTGAGGAGGCTGCACTGGCCCAGCCTGTCATTTCCTTCTCTAAGCTCATTCCAGAGGTCGGCCAGGGGCAGCCCGTACCTGCCTGCTCTTGTGGCCCGTGAATCAAGAATGGATTTTACATTTCCAAATGGCTGAACAAATAAAAAAAATAACAATTCATGACACTGAGAAGTGTCCATGTCCATAAGTAAAGTTTGATGTGGGTGCAGTCATGCCCATCTCTTCACAGGCCACCTGCAGAAGGCTGCTGTGGTGTAGCCATGGCAGAGTTGCATTCTTGAGGCAAAGATCAGTTGGCAAAGCTGAAAATACTGACTCCTGGCTCTTTAGGGAAACAGTTTCCAGTCCCTGGTTTAAAGGCTGTGTGGCAGGACCCCAGGATCTTGGTCAGCTTGTTCCTCCCTCAGGGCCTGCTGTGGCCTTCGCTGGTATGTCTGCAAAGTCTGAGTGCTATGGTGCCTCTCATGGGGGCATTGAGCTCTGTCGTGCTAGATTTCACGATGTCTGCCTCATGGTCACCTGTCTCACCAACAGAGACCCTGTGGCCAGATTCAAACTAGCAGGAGCAGTTGGTTTTTGGAAGCAGGGATACCTTCAAGCTGAGCTGCCACCCGCCCTGAGGTGGTCCCATGACACTCACTGTCTCGGTCAAGGTTGGGGCAGGGGTGGTGTCCTGGACTGCCCTGCGATGTGGATCGTAGTAGCCAGGGGGGAGAGGGGGTTGCTATTACTCCCCATATCATGGGGAGTGCCTCACCCCCTGCGATGTGGATCGTAATAGCCAATTACTCCCCCCTGCAATGTGTGTCCATTATTAGCAGTCTCTTTTATTCAGGATATTAGGAACAATTTCACAGGTTGTGTATACACAGCCTGCGACAGGAGAACGAACACCATCCTCTGCACCTCCGGATATTAGGAACCATATCACACAATGAGTGTACACTTTTTGGGAGATTTGAGGTAATGTCGCCCTGTGTTTCCCTGAATATTCGGAGACATATCACAGGGCAGTTGTACACCCACTACTCTCTTGGCAGGAACATCATACTTTACCTACTGGAAATTAGGAGCAATATCACAGACTGGGTATCAAGCCACTGTCATACTGGAAGTAATATCATGCTCTCCCCCACAAGTTATGAGGAATAATATCACAGGGGGTGTGTACCTTCTCCGGTAGTGGGAGTAGTATTATCATGTCTTCCTTTAGATGACAGGAACAATATCACAGGGTGGGCGTACACCCTGTGTGTTTTTGGAAGCAATGTCATTCTCTCTTCTTCTAGGTTTTAGGATTCATATCACAGGCAGGATGTACACCCCTTGTTATATTGGATGGAATCTCATCCTCTTTCAACCTGTATCTTTAGAAAACTATCCCATGGGGGTTGTCCATCCCTTCAATATTGGTACTAATACCATCTTCTCCTTTCCTGGACATAAGAAATAATATCACAGGAGGGGTGTACACCCCTTGCAACGTTGGTAGTAATATCACCTCTCCCCTGTGGTTATTAAGGACAAAAATCCCAGGGTGGCTGTACGGTTCCTACTTTATTGGGAGTAATATCATCCATTCACCCCCTGGATAAGAGGAACCATATCACTGAAGAGGTGTCCACCCCCTTCGATATTGTCAGCCATGTCATCTTCTTCCTGCCTGGATATTAGGAACGATATCCCAGGGTTGGTGGCCCTGTATACCCCCTGTGATATCGAAAGTAAAATCATCCTCTTTCCCGCTGGATATTAGGAACTATATCACAGGTGTATGTGCACCTTCTGGGATATTGGGAGTACTCTCAGCCTCCACCCCGCTGCATATTAGGAGCAATATACAGGGGGCAGGGTGGTTACACCCCCTGCGATATTGAGAGCAATATTCTTCTCTTTCTCCTGTACATTGGGAACTACATCACAGGGGCCTGTACACCTTCAGCGGTATTGGGATTCATGTTATCCTCTCCCCCACTGAAAGTGAAAAACTATATCACAGAAGGGTGCACACCCCCTGCGATATTGCCACTGGTATCATCATCTCCTTCCCAGGATATAGGGAACAATATCCCAAGGGGGTGTACATCCCCTGCAATATTGGGAGTAATGTCTTCCTCTCCCCCGCTGGCTATTACGAACAATGTTACAGGAGTGTACACCCCCTGCTCTATTGGGGATGATATCCTCTCCCTCCCTGGATATTAGGAACAATATCACTAGGCAGTGAACATCTCCTGCAATACTGAGACTAATCCTCTCGCCCCCTGGATATTAGGAATCATATCACAGGGGTGGTGTACATCCATCGCGAAATTGGAAGAAATATCATCATCTCCACCTTTGGATGTTAGGGACAATATCACGGGGGAGGTCTACAACCCCTGCGATATTGGGAGTCATATCATCCTCTCCAACCCAGGATATAAGAAACAAGATGACCGAGGAGATATACACCCACTGTGATAGTTTCAATAATGTTATCCTCTACCCGATGGGTATTAGGAATAACTCATAGAGGGGTGTACACTTTCTTCGATGTTGGGACTAATATCATCCTCTCCCCGCCGGATATCAGGAACAAATCTATTAATTATTAATATTAATAAATATAATAAAAATTAATAATAATCATCAATATTAATAATCATAAAAAAGATAGTAAAAATTAATACTGGTTAAAATGTTGACAATTAGTATTAATAATTAATAATAATATCACTATTAATAATTAATGATATCAGCAATTAATATTGCTTAAGTCAATAGTAAGAGATGTTGGTAATAAAATAATGATTAATATTAAGAACTAATAATATTGTTAAATGACATTAATATTAATAATTAATTTTAAGTGTGCATAATCATGTATGTAAAATAATTATCCATAAATAGTAATGGTATCCTATTAATTAATACTGTCATTGATAATTATTAAAATCAATCATTGATGTTTAATAACTAATCATATTATTACTCCTAATACCGCAAGGGGTGTACACTTACCTATGATGTCGTTCCTAATATTCAGGGACGGACAGCATGATATTAGTTTTAATATCGTAGTATGTGTACACTCACGCTGTGACACCGATCCTAATATCTAGGGTGATACAGTATGACATGACTCCCAACATAGCAACGAATGGACAGCCACCTGGTGATATTGCTCCTAATATTCACGGAAGAAGCATATGATATCACTCCCAATATCGCAGGGAGTGTACAACTCTTCTCGGATATTGTTGCTGGTATCCGGAGGGGGAGAGGATGATAATAATTCCAGTAGCGCAGGCTGTGTTCAACCGCCCTGTGATATTGTTATTAACATCCTGGAAGGGAGAGGATGATATGACTCCCCATAGAGCAGGAGGCGTACACCCAGCCCGGGATATTGTTCTTAATATCCGTGGAGTGGAGAGGCTGATATTACTCCCAATATGGCAGGGGTGAACATTCACCCTGTGATACTCTTCTTAACATCTCAAGGCCGAGAGGTTCATATTACTCCCAGTATCGCAGACACTGTACATCCCCGTGTGATACTCTTCCTGATATCCGGAAGGGGAGAAGATGGTATTCATCCCCATATCGCAGGAGGTGAAAACACACTCTGTGATATCTTTCCTAATTTGCAGGGGGAGAGAGGATAATTTCATTCCCAATATTGCAAAAGATGTACACGCTCACCCCGTGAAATTGCCCTTGATATTCCAAGGCACAGAACATGATCTTACACCCAATATCACAGAAAGTGTACACCCCCCAGTGATGTTCCCATGACCCGGGAGGGAAGAGGATGATACTATTTTCAATATCGCCGGGGGTGTACACGCCACCGGTGATACTGTTCATAATTTCCACCTGGGAGAGGATGATACTACTCAGAATATCGCAGGGGTTATAAACACTACTTTGATTTTGCTACTAATAGCCAGGCAGAAAGAGGATGATGTTCCTCCCTATATTGGAGAGGGTGTACACCCGTCTTTGATACTGTTCGTGATGTCTAGAGGAGGACATGACATTACACAAAAAATCGTAAAAACGCTGTGGGTCCATCGTGGATTCTAATATCCAGGCAGAGATATTACACATCAGGTCGCGGGGAGTGTCTACTGCGGCTGTCATATTGTTTCCTATACCCAGTGAGGAGAGGATGACTTCACGACGAATACCGAGGAAGCCAAAACGCCCCCTGTGATATGGTTCCAAATACCCACCTTGGAAGAGGATGATACTACCTTCAATAAAAGGGTTGTCCAACTCGCCGGACATATTTTTTCAACTATCCAGAAGAAAAGAAAATGACACTACTCCGAATATTGCTGGGGGTGTCCTCCGTCATGTGATATCGTTCTCAGGGCTAAAGGGAGAGAAGATAATGTCATTCATTGAACTACAGGTGGTGCACACGCAACCGTGATATTGTCAGGGGGTGAGCCACCCCCCGCGAGGTGGGGACCAATAGCCACCCCCTCTCCCCCCCTTGGGTATTGGGAGCCACCTCGCAGGGGGGTGAGCCACCCCCCGCGAGGCGGGGACCAGTAGCCACCCCCTCTCCCCCCCTTGGCTATTGGGAGCCACCTCGCAGGGGGGTGAGCCACCCCCCGCGAGGTGGGGACCAATAGCCACCCCCTCTCCCCCCCTTGGCTATTGGGAGCCACCTCGCAGGGGGGTGAGCCACCCCCCCGCGAGGTGGGGACCAATAGCCACCCCCTCTCCCCCCCTTGGCTATTGGGAGCCACCTCGCAGGGGGGTGAGCCACCCCCCTGCGAGGTGGGGACCAATAGCCACCCCCTCTCCCCCCCTTGGCTATTGGGAGCCACCTCGCAGGGGGGTGAGCCACCCCCCCGCGAGGTGGGGACCAATAGCCACCCCCTCTCCCCCCCTTGGCTATTGGGAGCCACCTCGCAGGGGGGTGAGCCACCCCCCGCGAGGTGGGGACCAATAGCCACCCCCTCTCCCCCCCTTGGCTATTGGGAGCCACCTCGCAGGGGGGTGAGCCACCCCCCCGCGAGGTGGGGACCAATAGCCACCCCCTCTCCCCCCCTTGGCTATTGGGAGCCACCTCGCAGGGGGGTGAGCCACCCCCCCGCGAGGTGGGGACCAATAGCCACCCCCTCTCCCCCCCTTGGCTATTGGGAGCCACCTCGCAGGGTGGTGAGCCACCCCCCCGCGAGGTGGGGACCAATAGCCACCCCCTCTCCCCCCCTTGGCTATTGGGAGCCACCTCGCAGGGGGGTGAGCCACCCCCCCGCGAGGTGGGGACCAATAGCCACGCCCTCTCCCCCCCTTGGCTATTGGGAGCCACCTCGCAGGGGGGTGAGCCACCCCCCGCGAGGTGGGGACCAATAGCCACCCCCTCTCCCCCCCTTGGCTATTGGGAGCCACCTCGCAGGGGGGTGAGCCACCCCCCCGCGAGGTGGGGACCAATAGCCACCCCCTCTCCCCCCCTTGGCTATTGGGAGCCACCTCGCAGGGGGGTGAGCCACCCCCCCGCGAGGTGGGGACCAATAGCCACCCCCTCTCCCCCCCTTGGCTTTTGGGAGCCACCTCGCAGGGGGGTGAGCCACCCCCCCGCGAGGTGGGGACCAATAGCCACCCCCTCTCCCCCCCTTGGCTATTGGGAGCCACCTCGCAGGGGGGTGAGCCACCCCCCCGCGAGGTGGGGACCAATAGCCACACCCTCTCCCCCCCTTGGCTATTGGGAGCCACCTCGCAGGGGGGTGAGCCACCCCCCCGCGAGGTGGGGACCAATAGCCACCCCCTCTCCCCCCCTTGGCTATTGGGAGCCACCTCGCAGGGGGGTGAGCCACCCCCCCGCGAGGTGGGGACCAATAGCCACCCCCTCTCCCCCCCTTGGCTATTGGGAGCCACCTCGCAGGGGGGTGAGCCACCCCCCCGCGAGGTGGGGACCAATAGCCACCCCCTCTCCCCCCCTTGGCTATTGGGAGCCACCTCGCGGGGGGGTGAGCCACCCCCCACGAGGTTGGGACCAATAGCCACCCCCTCTCCCCCCCTTGGCTATTGGGAGGCATGTTGGATTCTCAGCCTGTTGACGATATTGTGAGTAGTTTCGTCTCCCTCTCTGGAAATAATGAACTGTTTCACAGACGGGTGTACACGTTCAGTGTATTGCTCAGGGAGCAGTAATATAATTAATTATTAAACATCAAGGATCCATTTTATTAATTATCAATAATACTATCAATTAATAGTTTACCATTAATTCTTAATTATTGTTTTAAATAGATTATGTTCTACTCCAAGAATTAATTTTGAATATTAATATCATTTATCAATATTAATATTTCTGAATAATTATTATTTTTTTGCCAACATCACTTAGTATTGATTTATGTAACAGCAATTGTTGATATCATTATTTTATTATTAAATGTGTTAATATTATTAATTATTAATACTCATCATTAACATTTTTAACCAGTATTAATTTTAGTATCTTAATTGTGATTTTTAATGTCTATGATTAATATACATTTTTATGTTTATTAATATTAATGATTAATAGTCTTCTTCCTGATATCTGGCCGGGAGAGTATGATATTACTCCCAGTATCGAAGAAAGTGTACAGTCCTCTATGATGTTAATTCTAGTAGCCAGGGGGTAGAGGATGACATTGAAAGTAGCGCAGTGGCCGGGCGCGGTGGCTCACGCCTGTAATCCCAGCACTTTGGGAGGCCGAGACGGGCGGATCACGAGGTCAGGAGATCGAGACCATTCTGGCTAATACGGTGAAACCCCGTCTCTACTAAGAAACACAAAAAACTAGCCCGGCGAGGTGGCGGGCGCCTATATTCCCAGCTACTCGGGAGGCTGAGGCAGGAGAGTGGCGTGAACCCGGGAGGCGGAGCTTGCAGTGAGCTGAGATCCGGCCACCGCACTCCAGCCTGGGTGACAGAGCGAGACTCCGTCTCAAAAAAAAAAAAAACAAAACAAAAAAAAAGAAAGTAGCGCAGTGTGTGTACATGCCGTCGGTCATCTTCTTCCTTCTATCTAGGATGGGAAAGGATGATATGACTCCCAATATCACCGTGGGCGTGGACCTCCACCGTGGTATTTTCCCTAACATCCAAAGGCGGAGAGGTTGACCTTTCTTCCGATTTCGCAGGGTTTGTACACCACCCCTGTGATATGTTTCCTAATATCCAGATGGCGAGAGGATGATATCAGTCCCAGTATTGTAGGAGGCGTACACTCCCTGGGGATGTTTTTCCTAATATCCAGGGACGGACAGGATGATATCACTCCCAATAAAGCAGGGGATGTACACCCCTTCTGTGACATTGTTCCTAATAGCCAGCTGGTAATTATTATAATTGTTTGAATAGGTTATGATCTACTCCAAGGATTAATTTTTAATATCAATGTCATTTATCAATAATAATATTTCTTAATAATTATTATTATTTTATAGCCAATATCACTTAGTATTAAGTAACGTTAATTGTTGATATTATTTTATTATTAATTGTCTTATTATTATTAAATATTAATTATTAATACTCATGATTAACTTTTTTAAGCAGTGTTAATTTTAGTATCTTAATTGTGATTTTAATATCTATAATTAATATTTATCATTTATATTTATTAATATTAGTAATTAATAGCCTTTTTTCTGATATCCGGCCAGGATAGGATGATATTACTCCCCTTGTCGCAGAAAGTGTACGCTGCTCTATGATGTTATTCCTAGTAGCCAGGGGGTAGAGGATAGTATTAAAACTACTGTAGTGTGGGTATATCCCGTCGGACATCTTGTTCCTTCTTTCCAAGGTGGGAGAGGATGATATGACTCCCAATATCACTGTGGGCGTGGACCTCCACCGTGATATTTTCCCTAACATCCAAAGGTAGAGAGGGTGATATTTCTTCCGATTTCGCAGGGGTTGTACACCACCCCTGTTCTATGTTTCCTAATATCCAGATGGCGAGAGGATGACATCAGTCTGAAGATTGCAGGAGGTGTACACTCCCTGGTGGTATTGTTTCTAATATCCAGGAATGGAGAGGATGATATCACTCCCAATAAAGCAGGGGGTGTACACCCCTTCTGTGACATTGTTCCTAATAGCCAGCCGGGGGGAGGAAGATATTACCGCCAATATCGCAGGGGTGTACACCCCCTTGGGATATTCATCCTTATATCCTGGGAGGGAGGCGATGTTACTAGTGGCAATATCGCAGGGGATGTACACACCCACTGTGCTATTGTTCCGACTAACACGATATGACTCCCAATATCATGGGGGGGTACATCCTCCTGTGATATTGTTTCTTATATTCAGGGGGAGAGGATGATATGACTCCCAATATCGCAAGGGTTGTACACACCTCCTGCGATATTGTTCCTAATATCCCGAAGGGGAGAGCATAATATTACTCTCAATATCTCAGGGGGTGTACACCCCCTTTGTAATATTTTTCTTAATATCCATGATGGGAGAGAATGATAAGACTCCCAATATGGCAAGAAGTGTACAGCCGGCTGTGATATAGTTCCTTACATCCAGGTAGGGAGAGGATGATGTTACTGCCCATATCGTACAAAGTGTAAAACCCCTTCGATATTTTGCCTACAATCCTGAGGGGAGAGGATGATATTACTCCCAATATGGAAGAAGGCGTACATCCCCCTGGGACACTACGCCCAATATTCACGTTGGGAGACGATGACAATATGCCCAATATCACAGGGGATGTACACCCACCCTAGCATATTGTTCCTTATATCGAGAGTGGGAAAAGAAGCTATTACTCCCAATAACGCAGGGGCTGTGGCTGTACACCCCTCCTGTGATATTGTTCTTTATATCCTGGGGAAGAGAGGATGATATTACACCCAATACCGCAGGGGGTGGACACCCACTCAGTGATGTTGTTCTGAATGTACTCCACCTCCCACCACCAGGGATATCGTTCCTAATATCCAGGGGAAGAGAGGATAACATTATGCCCAATATTGCTGGGGAGTATGCACACCCTCTGTGATGTTGTTCCTAGTATCCAAAGGTAGAGACGATGATATTACTGGCCATATCGCAGGGGGTGTACACCCTTCTGTGATATCGTTTTTGACGGTCAGTTGGGGGAGACAAAAACATTAATCCCAATATCGAAGAAGGTGTACATACCCCTGTGATGTGGTTCCTAATGTACAGGAGAAAGAGAAGAATATTGCTCTCAATATCGCAGGGGATGTAACCACCCTGTCCCCTGTATATTATCCCTAATATTCAGTGGGTTGGAGGCTGACAGTACTCCCAATATCCCAGAAGGTGCACACACACCTGTGATATAGTTCCTAATATCCAGCGGGAAAGAGGCTGAGTTTACTTTCGATATCACAGTGGGTGTACACCGCCCCCAACCCCGGGGTATTGTTCCTAATATCCAGGCGAGAGGAAGATGATATGGCTGACAGTATCGAAGGGGGTGGACACCTCTTCTGTGATATGGTTGCTGATATCCAGGGGGTGAGTGGATGATGTGTACACCTCACCTGTGACATGAATCATAAAACCTAGAACAAGAGAGAATGACATTGCTTCCAAAAACACACGGGGTGTACACCCACCCTGTGATATTGTTCCTGTCATCTAAAGGAAGAGATGATGATACTACTCCCACTACTGGAGAAGGTACACACCCCCCTGTGATATTGTTCCTCATAACTTGTAGGGGAGAGCATGATATTACTTCCAATATGACAGTGGCTTGACACTCAGTCTGTGATATTGGTTCTGCACACCAACTCTGTGCCCCTCGTTTCCCATGTGTTCTCTCCTCACTGTTGGAACCTCGGGGGAGGCTTTGTCTTTGGTTACAGATGAAGAGACGACGGGTCTGAGAGGTTAAGAAAGTTTGTTACTGGAAAGGAGTCCCAATCCAGACCGCAAGAGAGGTTTCTTGGATCTCACGGAAGAAAGAATTCAGGGTGAGTCCTTAAAGTGAAAGCAACTTTATTAGGAAAGAAAATGAATAAAAGAACGGCTTCTATGGCCGGGAGCAGCGGCTCACTCCTGTAATCCTAGAACTTTGGCATGCCGAGGCAGGTGGATCACCTGAGGTGAGAAGTTCGAGACCAGCCTGGTCCAACACGGCAAAACCCTGTCTCCACTAAAATACAAAACATTAACGGTGTGGTGGCAGGTGCCTGTAATCCCAGCTACTAGGAAGGCTAAGGCAGGAGAATTGCTTGAACCCACGAGGCGGAGGTTGTAGTGAGCCAAGATTATGCCACTGCATTCTAGTTTGGCCAACAGAGCAAGACCGCATCTCACAAAAAAAAAAAAAAAAAAAAAAAAAAAAAAAAAAAAAAAGAATGGCTGCTCCATAGGCAGAGTGGCCCCAAAGGCTGCTGGTTGCCCATTTTCATGGTTATTTCTTGATCATACGCTAAACAAGGGTTGGACTATTCATGAGTGTTCCAGGAAAGGGGTGGGCAATTCCCAGAACTGAGAGTTTCTGCCCTCCCTTCCGAGACCATGTAGGGTAACCTCCAGATGTTGCCATGGCATCTGTAAACTGTCGTGGCGCTGGTGGGAGTGCCTTGTAGCAGTTAACGCATTATAATTAGCACATGATGAGCTGTGAGGGCAATCAGAGGTCACTCTCGTGGCCATCTTGGGTTTGCGGCTTTGGCCAACTTCTTTACTGCAACCTGCTTTATCAGCAAGGTCTTTATGACCTGTATCTTGTGGGGACCTCCTATCCCATCCTGTGACGAAGAATGCCTAGCCTCCTGGGAATGTGGCCCAGCAGTTCTCAGCCTCCCTTTACCCAGGCCCCATTCAAGATGGAGTCGCTCTGGTTCTCGTGCCTCTGACAAGTTGGCCTGGGTTGAGTGTTTCCTAGTGTGTGGTTGTTGGAGCTGTTTTTAGGAGTAAGAGGTATTGTCAGTAGGAAACAGGCCTCTGTTAGTCCTGGGGCTGGCACTCTGCCCCAGTATGTCGGCCTCATTTTAGTGGTGACAAAACTGGGGCTCAGAGACATCAACTCCCTCATCTCGAACCCCCAGACTGTCAGTGGTGGGCTGGGGTTGGAATGTGGGGCTTGAAGACCCATCATCTCCTCTGGTCCCCCAGTCTCTGCTGCCCAAGAGGAACAGGATCCCAGGATCCAGGCCCCTCATGGCACCAGCCAGGGTGGGTGGAGATGGGAAGGCACAGTTCCAAAGCCCCCCGGACTCTGAGGCAGGTCGGGGGCCGAGAGCAAGCCGGACCTGCGGACCCCACCCTGAGAAGAATGGCTGCAGACCCGGCCCAGCGGGCAGGAGGTCTGTGTCCTCAACGTGACGGCGCTTCCCACTCCTCCAGCCAGGCCGTGCCGTCTTCACGTTTCCAATCATACGGCCTCCTCTCCAATTCCCAAGCCCGACCCACAGAGACAGCGATCTGGGGTCCACGTGAGGTTTGTCAGCAGCTCTGACCCGCTGCTTCCCGCCAGTCCCGCGGCCAGTTCTGGAAAGCTCTCTGCTGCCCCCTGGTGGGGAGGCTCGGGGCAGGGCTCTGGCTGCAAGCATTGGGTCCCAGAACCTCCTGGCTCTGTCACCTCTGCTGGGTGGCAAACCAACCCAGGACTGAACCAGTGACACCTGTGGCGCTCCCAGAACCTCCTGGCTCTGTCACCTCTGCTGGGTGGCAAACCAACCCAGGACTGAAGCAGCAGATGGCTGCCTGATTCCTTATGATCAGAGCTCCGCCCACTGGCAAGTCTCTCTCCGGGCCTCAGTTTCCCCTTCCATTAAACGAGGGGCTTGGGGGATACCAAGGAGGGGTAACAGCTTAGTGAGGATGGCAGATTTCTTCTGGGGAGATGAAAACATTTTGAAACTAGATGGCGTGAGTGGTTGCACAGGACTGTGAATCCACAAATGCCACCACATTATTCGCGTTGAAATAGTTCATTGCATGCGATGTGAATGTCACCTCATTTAAAGTGTTTAAAAGGGGGGCCTGGGAGAGTGCAGTGTATGTGAGAATCACGTGGGACACCCACAGTCTCTGAACCTCGGTTTCCTTGCCGTAAACTGGCAAAGAGACCGTGTGAGCTGTGTTCCCTAAGGTCAAGAGATTCCAACAAGGAAAACCTGGGATTCCAGGGACTGGGATGAGGGCCGGGGACCGGAAGGGGAGGGGTATGTGGGGATGGCTTGGGGGCAGCCCAGATAAGGCTTTCAATACTGGGCAGCAGCATCTACACAGGCAGAGATCCCTGCATCTCACTTCCCGCAGGGATGACCAGTGGCCAGAGGTGGGACTGGCCAGGCTCAGCCCAACCAAGTCTGGGAGCAGAGGACACTGAGTGAGGGATCCCCGGGGCCACCGTCACTGGCCTGTGGCTCTCCCGACACCACAAGAGAGGTCCAGGAGCTGACCTTGGGTCCTAATGGGGGACACCTTCCTGGCTGCAGGCTGGCAGGGTGGTGTGGTGGTCAGTGTACTGGGCTCTGCGTCTCCGCCCCTACCTGCTGTGTGACGGTGGGCCAGACACCTAACCTCTCTGTGCCTCTATTTCTTCAATGGCAAACAGGGACACTAGCAGCCCCCACATCTGGGCACAGTGGCCTGAAGGTTAAAGTCAACGGCGGCACGAGACCTACAGCAAAAGCTCTGAGCAGGGAGGGCAGGGAGCTGCCCAGAGAGTTCCACCACCATCTCCCCTCTGGCCACCGAGGAAACCGAGGTTCATGGTGACCTGGCCCAGGTCTGTTGGACTCATGGTCCTTCTCATCCCCAAGATCAGAGGGCTGCCACCAGGGAAGGAGCTGGCCCCTAGACACAGCCCAGGAAGCACACAGGGAAGGATGCCCTGGGGACTTCGGTATGTTATTGCAAAGAAAAATTTATTGCTATTTGAACCCTGCTTTCATGCCCCATTTCCCAGAAAATGAGCCACGGGAGACACCAGGAGAGGGAGGAGACCGTCCTCCTTGCACAAAACCCACACCCTCGGATGCCGTCCTCAGTGAGGGTGGCTGGGGGCCAACCAGGGGGCCCACCCGCAGAGTGGCAGAGGAGGCAGGTTGACCCTGCGGACGTTGAGCTCTGTGGCAAAGGTCCTGGCCTTCTGGTAGAAGAGGAGCGACTTCTCACGGTCCGGGAGGAAGTTGTGGGAGACGGTGGCCGGCCGCGTGTAGATCTTCAGCTGTGCCTTCTTGTTGCCCAGGTCCACGGCGGCTGCCAGTGCCAGCTGGTAGTACTCAAACGGGTCCTGAAGGGGACAGGTCATGCTCAGCAAAAGGGAGACTCGGAGCCCGTCTTCCCAGAGGCCGTTCCTGTCTCCAGGTCATTCCACGTGTCCAGCCAATGCTGGCTCACCCCATGAGCCCCGAAACCTGTTACACTGCTGTGGTCTCAGCTGCAGGAAGTGGGGATGACCCTGACACCACTGGAAGCCTTCCTGACTGCCCCTACGCCCCACTCACCCCAACCGTCCTGCCCCAGTGCCACCCTCTCCGCAGGCAGTGGCTGCTTTCCCCATGGGCTGAGGTCAGGGCAGATCCTGCCTGCTCTGAGAGTTCCATGCAGGACCCGTGGCTCCGAGCCACAGCAGGGGCACAGCGTTGAGTGACCCAGGCTCCCCTCTGGCCCCTGTCCATGCTGACCATTTCCAGGCCCTCCACGGGACAGGCCAGGTACAAAACCATCTCACAGGTGTCCTCTCTGGCAATGTTCCCTGAAATATTGACGGAGTGTGACGCCCCAGACATCCAGTCCCATTTTCAATGCATCTTTGGCCCAAACTCACCATCCCTGGGTTGGGATGCCGCCTCCCAGACCTCCTCCTTCACCCTCCCATCCCCCACCCGGCTTCTCCCCAGGCGCCTCCTCCACATGGGGGTCACCCAAGGAACCTCTCTGAGACCTATGCCTGGCCTGTCCCTCTTTACCATCTCAAGATGGCTCCCAGGGTCAAGGACAAAGTCCAAGATGCAGCAAGTCCATTCCCCCACTGCCCCGCCCCACACACGGAGCAGGGGCGTGAGAAGGCCCCGAGTCACCGCCACTGCTCATCCAACGCCCCCGGCCCAGCCGAACACTGGACTCTGTGCTGGGTGCGTGGCTGAGCCTAACGTCCTTGCTCCCAGTCTGAGGGACCTGGGAGTAAACACTGACCACACAGGGTGGCCCAGGCTGTGGCAGAGGGAAGCCCAGGAGCCTGTGGGGGGCCCAGGAGGCCCCAGACTCAGCCGGGGGTGGAAGGCAAAGGCTTCCTGAAGGGGTGGGGGCAACCCAACTAAACAGGAAGGAGCCAGCCAATGCATATGTCTCTGCATGTGCCTGTGCGTGTGCTTGTGCGTTTGTGTGCCTGTGTGCATGCCTGTGTGTGCGTGTGCCTGTGCCCGTGTGCATTTGCGTGTGCATTTCCATGTGCCTGTAGTGTGTGCAACAGCTAGTGAGTGGCAGGCTGAGCCAGGACACACCTAATCTTCCCTATTCCAGGGCTCACTCTCACGTGTACACTAAAGGCGACCCCATTTTAGAGGCAATCGGCAAAGATGCCCATTTACCCCTGCCTCTCTGCCAGCCTTCCAGGCCCCATGCAGCCCGGAGTTTTCTCCTACTCCTCTGGGCCCTGGGTCCAGAGCCTCCTATACAAGGAGGAGGGTGTAGCCTTGGAAAGACAGCCGCCCTTAGGGAATTCCAAGGGGACCTCCCTGTGGGAAGCTGGCCTGCACTGACAGCATAGTCACGATGAGGCCCAGAGGGCTGTGCATGGGAAGGAGGTGAAGGAGGCCTCTGCCCCTCAACCCCAACCGTGGACTTTGGCCTCTCAGGTACTACTTGGCCCTTTCCTTCCTCCTGGGCAGGCGGAGTGGGCGGCAGCCTTGACCAAGAGAGATAAAGGCCTCTTCTGGGAGGCCCGTCCCCCTGGGTCCCAGGCGAGCCCCTGAGTGGTGAGCAGCGTCCCTCTGGGTCTGACACTTGGCACCTCCCTGTCTGGCTGGGACTTGGGAGGCCACAGGGACCACTTCTGACCACCAGGTGTCGCCAGCACTGGGCGGGGGCCTCCCGGGCAGCCCCAGGCCTGCGGGTGGGGGATACGGGGCGAGGTCGTAGGGCTGCCCCAGATCCTCATGTTGTTCTAAGGACCCCAAGATCTCGGCCCCTGGACTGGAGTGCCCTGGCCCCTCAGCCCATAAGGAGCACTGATGCGGTGCCGGTGCGATGCTGAGGAGGGGCGGTGCCTGCTGGGCAGAGGGGTGGAGACACGCCAGGTCTGAACCTGACAGTCCCAGCTCTCCACCCCTGCAGGGCTGGGGGCAGAGGGAGCACAGCACCTCCGCTCCAGACAGACCCGACCCAGCAAGGCCTCAGCCTGGCTGGCTGGGGCCCCGCCCCACTGCACCTGCCCTGAGCTGGGGTTTCCCTGTCTGTGAACCCGATGGTAAGACACTGGTCCCACCCCACCCTTCCTGGGTGATGTGAAGGTTCAAGGTGTCTCGGGACTCCAGGAAGGAGTTGCTCAGTACAGGCTGGCACCCTGGGCAGGCTTCCTAGAGGAGGCGTCAGGATTTGGGTTGGATCTTGCAACGTGGATTCAATGTCAGGATGATGTGGTCCTCCGAAATGTCCTTCTCCTGACCCTGTTTTCTTTGTTAAATGCAACTTGACACTTGACTGTCAAGACTCAGTTTTGGTGTCACCTCCTCCAGGAGGGTCCCCCTGACTACAATCCGCCTTCTTTACCCAGGGGCCACCATTGCCCACTCATGTGTCAGCCTCCCTGGCTGAGACTGAGTTCTTGAGGGTGGGGCCTGGCCAGCTTGGGAGCTGGGTTGTATCTGCTAACATTGCCGGTTCCTCCAGCCGCATGCAGAGCTCCAGGGAGGCCACTGGGCCATTCCTAAGGTAGGCTGGAACCCAGGCCTCTGAGGTCTGGGTGGAGATCCCACTCCAAGGGGGCCGGGAACACCCCGAGCCCTGCCCTTCCCCACCCACCTTCAGGTCATAGAAGATGATGTCACCGAGCACCAGGTACACCTTCACGTAGTAGAGGGTCTCCTCGTCGAACTCCAGTGGCGAGTTGCAGAGCTACAGGGCCTTGAGGTAGAAGTGCTCCGCCAGCTTGCCCTGGCCCAGCTGATGGTGCAGGGTGGCCAGGCGGTGGTAGGCCACGTGCTCGTTCAGCCCGTCCCCTGGGGTGCAAGCCAAAGGGGCAGGTGTGAGGAAGTGGCTCCCTGGGGCAGGGAGGGCACAGGCCCCTCAGGAGCAGGTATGCAGACCCCGGGCAGCACCTGGCTTGCCTCCAGGCACCTGCAGTCACCTGGGCAGCTCTGGCCAGTCCCTTCCAGGTTCCCAGACTCACTTTCCCATCTGCAAAGCAGAACTAATAAGGCCTGCCCCTGTCTACTGTGAGGCTTTGGCAAAGTCGGACTTGGATGGCCCAGCTCTGTGCCTACACATAGCCACCTGCCTTTGCTCACTGGTTTTAACCAGGGGAGCCCAAAAGCCATGCAGTCCAGGTGCTCCCGGGTACCCCGGCTCCAGGCAACCCACAGACGTGACATCCGACTCCTCCTGCGTGTGTCACAATCAGAGCCCCCTACTTTGGGGAGTCAGCTGCACACCTACTGTGTACTGGGCCACGGGGCACAAGGTGCTGGGGCATGCGGCCTGCCTAGGGTTCCCTGTCTCTGGAGGGGGACAGACGACCCTGGCACAGCACCAGGGGATGCCCGGCCTTAAGGTGCCGACTGCTGGAAGGAGAACTGGGATTTTATCAGCCAGAGAGCCGTGTGGTTGATGAGGTTGGGTAGGGCACAAGAGAAAGGGAATGTGCCACTCAGCCTGGCACATACAGGGACCAACGAGATGCCTGGCATGTCTGGAAGGCAGAGGGCACACTGGGCGGCCCTTGTGGTCAGCAGCGGGAACAGGCAGAGGAAACAGAGCTCAGTCAGGCAGGGAGCTCTGCACTGCGTGAGACACCTCGGGCCGTGCCCCACAGCTAGACGGGGAAGCCAGTTGGGCAGATCTGCCTGCCTGGACAGGAGACCAGGAAAATCCAGCAGCTGTTTCAGCTCCTGCCCTGCAGACCTGGAGGCTGGGCTCTGGCAAAGTGTGGGTCCTGGCAGGGTGGGGGCTCAGGGGACTTACCCAGAGTGATGCTGGGTGCTAGGGCCATGTAGGCAAACTCCAAGCCATCCTGGGGCTTCTCCAGTGTGGCCAGGAGTGCCACCAGCTTGTTGCACAGCTGTAGCTGCAGCTCCGCCTTGCAGTTGCCCGTAGTCACTGCCAGGGCCAGGACCCGGTCCTACCACACAGGCAGGTGGCTCAGGTTTCCCACAGCACCCACCTTGCCCAGTGCCCTCCTCAGAGCTCAAACATGTGCTTGGAGCTTCCCACGCCCCAGCTACCCTTGCACCTCCACACAGCTCTGTGCTTTGGGATAACACACAGTTCAGACACCCAAGTTGGGGGCTGAAGAGTCACCTGAGGCCCATCCAGCTACACCCAGCAGCCTCAGACCAGCCTTTCCCACCTGGGCACCAGGGGGTCTGGCTGGGGGGAGCCAGCACTCCTCTCTGCTCTAAAAACACCGCATTTATCTGTGCCCAGGGCTGAGCCACACCGTGAGCTCAGAGGAAGGGAGAAGCCGTCCCACTTCGGGGTGCAAGCAGACCTGGGCCTCCCACTGACATGCTGTGTGTCCTTTGACATGTCCCTGTGCCTCTCTGAGCCTCAGTTTCCTCATCTGGAAGATGGGGACAGAACTTCCAGCTCATGGTTGCTTGAGATCATCAGGTACAAGGGTAGAGCCATTGTCACATCCAGGCCCCAAACGTTTGTCCCGGGCAGGGGCATGGTCAATATCATTCCCGGTGAGACCACTTGGAAACTAAGCATGTGCATGGGTGGCCCTGCCTCCAGGTGGGAGGCCTCTGCCCTGCCACACCTGTGCCTCAGCCCTCCAGGTGCTCCCCTGAGGCCCACCCACATCAGCCCACAGGCCAACTCACCCGGTAGAAGGACACGGCTTTCTCCCGCTCCCAGGCCCCATTGAAGAAGATGTCTCCAGCTGCCTCAAACAGCTCCAGCCCCAGGCTGGGGTCGCCTGTGTACAGGACCACATTCTGTGCCACCTGAAAGGAGACAGAAGTTCCCTCAAGACCCACACCTGGCGAGGTGGCCACGCCCACCTTTGCAAGCCTCCTTCCTCTCACACACTACAGGTACACCTGAGCATTTTTCAGGCTCTGTGCATTAGGGATGCCCCCACCACTGGCGTGAGGACAATGAACTGATGCACCTGAGTGCCAGGAGGTGACTGAGCAGCTGCAGCCCAGGAGCCCGACACCCGTGAATCCTACCACCAGGGCTAGGCCTAGCCCACTCCGCCTGTACTCAAACCAGTCTCCGTGGCCCCCAGATAGCTGGGACCCCATCCCCTGGCTCCTTTCTGGGTTGCCACATCCCTGCCACATCAACAGTGTTTGTGGGTGGGCCTGGTCCCCTCTTGGCCATGAGCTCTTGATCCCTCTCCTCAGCTCAAGGAGGTATATAGCAGGTGCTCAATCACGAAAGCTTCACCAGGCTGGTGAGCTTCACAATTTGTTCCAGATCACACTGTGTTTGGGAAAGCCGCTGAAAACAGCCACTATGATAGATTCATTTTGTAAGGAGATGTGCCACGTGTCGCTTGGAGCAAGTTCTTCTGTGTGTTAACTGAGTGGTCACATTATTTGAGCATGTGCTGTACACCAGCAGGTGCTGGGCACTGTGAGGGGCCGCGCCTCTGCCCTCAGGGAGAAGATGCTGGCCACTGGGGGAGGATGTGCAGGAACCAGTTGGAGGGAGGGAAAAGGCACACAACAGGTGCTCAGCAGTGGCTTAGGAATGAGTGGATGGATGGATGAATGGATGAGGAGATGTAGACACATGGATGGATAGATGGGTGTGTGGATAGATTAATTTTGGGATGGATGGATGGGTGGATGGATGGATGGATGGATGGATGAATGGATGGACGGACGGATGGGTGGATGGACGGACGGATGGGTGGATGGACGGACGGATGGGTGGATGGATGGATGGATGGATGGGTGGGTGGGTGGAATGATGTATGTATGTCTGCATGTATGTATGGGTGGGTAGATAATGTATGGATGGGTGGAGGGTAGATGATGTATGTGCATATTGATGGCTAGATGGTGGATAGACGAATGTATGGATAAACCAATGGACAGATAGATGAATGGAGGGATGGAGTAATAGGTAGAGTAGTGGGTGGATGGATGAATGATGGATGGATGGACGAACAGTGAATGGATGGATGGGAGAAAGGATGGATGATGGAAGGATGGATGATGGATGGATGGATGAATGAATGGGTGGATGGATGATGGATGGATGGAAGGATGAACAGGTGGATGGATGGATGATGGAAGCATGGATGGATAATGGAAGCATGGTTGGATGATGGATGGATGGATGAATGGATAAATGGATATGTGGATGGATGATGGATGGATGGAAGGATAAACAGGTGAATGGATGGATGATGGAAGGATGAATGGACGGATGGATGGATGAACAGGTGAATGGATGGATAGACGGGTGAATGGATGGATAAAAGGATGGAAGAATGATGGATGGATGAATGGACAGATGGATGAATGGACAGATAGACGGATGATGGATGGATGGATGATGGATGGATGGATGGATGGATGGATGGATGGATGATGGATGGATGGAAGGATGAACAGATGAATGGATGGATGATGGAAGGATGGATGGATGAATGGATAAATGGATAGATGGATGAATGATGGATGGATGGAAGGATGAACAGGAGGTGAGTGTGATGGATGGATGAATGATGGATGGATGAATGGTGGATGGATGGAAGGATGAACAGTTGGACGGATGGAAGGATGAACAGGTGGATGGATGAAAGGATGAACAAGTCGATGGATGGAAGGATGGAAGGATGAACAGGTGAATGGATGGTTGATGGAAGGATGAATGGACGGATGGATGGATCAACAGGTGAATGGATGGATAGACGGGTGAATGGATGGATGATGAATGGATGGATGATATAAGAATGGATGATAAAAGGATGGATGATATAAGAATGGATGGATGAATGGACAGATGGATGGATGATGGCTGGATGGATGATGGATGGATGAATGGATAAATGGATGGATGGATGGATGATGGATGGATGGAAGAATGAACAGGTGAATGGATGGATGATGGAAGGATGGATGATGGAAAGATGGATGGATGATGGAAGGATGGATGGATGAATGGACGAACAGGTGGATGGATGGTGGCTGAATGAATGGATGATAAAAGAATGGATGAATGATGGATGGATGGATGGATGGATGGATGGATGGATGGATGATGGATGGATGAATGGAAGAAAGAACAGGTGAATGGAAGGATGAACAGGTGAATGGATGGATGAACAGGTGAATGGATGGATGCTAGAAGGACGGACGGATGGATGGATGGAAGGATGAGCAGGCGAGTGGATGAATGACGGAAGGATGGATGGATGATAGATGGATGGATGGATGATGGATGAATGGATGGATGGAAGAATGAACAGGTGAATGGATGATGGAAGGATGGAAGAATGGATGGAGGGATGGATGGATAGGTGAATGGACGGATCATGGATGTATGGAAGATGGTTGGATGGATACTGGAAAGATGGATGGAAGGATGGATAGAAGGATGGTCGAACAGGTGAATGGATGGACGAAGAGGTGAACAGAAGAATGATGGATGGATGGATGGATGGATAGAAGGATGAACAGTTGGATGGATGATGGAAAGATAGATGGAAGGATGGATGGATGGACGAACAGGTGAATGGATGGACGAATAGGTGAATGGGTGGATGGACAAGTGAATGGATGGATGATAAAAGGATGGATGGATGATAGATGGATGGAGGGATGGATGATGGATGGATGGATGGATGGATGGATGCTTGGAAAGACGAACAGGTGAATGGATGGATGATGGAAGGATGGAAGGATGGAAGGATGGATGGATGGAAGGACCCACAGGTGTATGGGAAGACGACGGAAGAATGGATGGATGGATGGATGGATGGATGATGGATGTATAGATGGAAGGATGAGCAGGTAAATAGATGATGGAAGGATGAATGGATGGGTGGATGGAGAGTCAACAACACAGGGGTCCTCCTGCATCCCTTGCCACTCACCTGGATGTACAGGTCCACCAGCTCGCTCTGCCGCAGGATGTAATAGATCTTCCCTGCTTGCAGCCAGGCATGCGCCTCCTTCTCTTCCTTCTGAAGGTCAATGAAAATCCCCAGACTTCCTTGGTGTAGTCCAGAGTGGATTTGCAGGCCCTGGAATCAGACACAGGTGTCAGAACAAGGGTTCTCATCCTCCTGGAACCAGTCTGCCTCCTCCCGTGGGTCTGGTGACAGATGAATCTAGAATGTGCGGACTGGGAACGGCCCTCTTGTGTGTGCAGTGTTCTGCTCTTCCCAGGCTGCTGGGAGGGCCAGGGTGAACACACATGGCATGGAAAAGATGAAGGACATCCTTCAGAGGGAATCGAGCATCATGCTGCCCTGTGGCAGGAGGAGTGTGCTAGTCCATCTCCCCTGCCTCCCAGACATGACCTGTGTCTTCTCCAGACGCACCAGGAGCCGTTAGTGTTCAGAGGCTATCTGGGCCGATGGTTCTCAAGGTGTGCAGGCATCACAGTCACCTGGAGGCCAGTCCTTATAGCTTGCTGGCCCTGCCCACAGAGCTTCCGGCTCCACAGGCCTGGGGCAGGCCATAGAACTCCCACTTGCCACAAGCTCCTAGGTGACATGGATGCTGTTCTACTGGTCCAGGGACTACACTTTGAGAAGCATGGCTCTAGCACACTGGCCCATTTTCCTTCTGTGAACCTGAGACCAAGACTGGAGGCAGTCTCCCGGGTCCCCATGGAATCTGGCTCCTTCCCTGCCCTCTCAGTAAGTCTGACACTCGAGGGGGTGTGACTGCAGCAATGTCACTGGGCCCTGTGGGTGGGGTGGCCAGGGCCATGGTTACCCCACCAGGTCAGGATGCTTGGGGGAAGCCGAGTAGGCCACATATGGGACGTGAGACCTTGAAACCCTGTCCCAGGGAAGCAGGTGACACAACTGGCTCTGTCTTCTGTGGGAGAGAAGCCACAGGTGGCTGCTGTGGTCACATTTAAGGGGACAGATGAAGGCCAGGAGTGAAGATTCAGGGCAGGCAGAGGTCAGAGGACAAAAGCCATCATAGTAGGAAGAACAGCCCAGAGTGCACGTACTGCCTCTGCTGGGGTTGAGATGACCTTTGACCCAACAAGGGAGGCTCAAGCTGGGACTCACGGGCCAGCAGCAGCCCTGGGACGACCCCAGGCCCACCAGCTCAAAACATCTGATGCCAAGGAACCAAATGATCAAAAGGAGAGGGGTTGCTGGTGTCCTGGGCCAGCTTCCCTTTGCCCCCCTCCCTGCCCTGCCCACCCCCACCTCCACCACTGCAAAGCCAGCCCTTACCGCTTGGTGCCCAGGGACAGGTAGAGTTGACTGATGGTCTCCAGGAGCTGCCCCTCCAGCACCTTGCCGGCCACCTTGCGGGCCAGGGAGAGCTGGAACTCATGGTAGATGACACACTGGGCCTCGGTGGGCATGACGGTGCTGTAGAAGTAGCACAGCCGGTGGACGGCCCGCAACTGGCCTGGGCAGAAGACAAAATGGAAGACGTTAGTCTCCCAGCATCGAAGCGAGGCTGGCTGGGCTCGGAGGCCCCTGCGCCGTGCTTGCCTCTTTCACACCTCTGTGAGCCTGGGCCCCATAGGCGGGGAGACTGAGCGCAGACAGGCCATGCACCCGTGCCAGGGCAGACGCCGAGCACACAGTCACATGGGCACACCTTGGTGCAGAGGCTCATGGTAGAGGCCAGCCTTCTTTACAACTCCCAGGGCCGAGGTCCTGGCCAGGCTCGGCCCCTGCACCAGGCCATCTATTTCTGCTTCACAAAGCCCCTCAGGCCAGGACCAGGGCTGCCTTCAGCCTGAGCTGATGAGGCCAGGGGCACAAGTAGCCCCTGTCGCCGATGGAACGCTGAGAGAGCAAAGCCAAGCGTCATGTCTGCCACACATGGCATCATGTTGGGGGAATGGGGTTCAAAGCCGGGCCCTGGTGTTCCCACACATGCTTCTCTCATGCAACCAGGCTCCCAAGCCACATGCTCACTGGCCTCTCCCAAAGCCAGGGCGCTGGGAACGGTGGAAAGTTTCTGATTTTCTAGTGCCAGAAACATTCCGGAGATTAACACAGGAAACCAGGTACGCCAAATGGACATCTGTTACACACGCCACCCAACAACAGCTGAATACACAGTCCTCTCGAGCACCCAGGGGACATTCCCCATGACAGACCATGTGCCAGGCCACAAAATGAGCCACAGTGAATGGAGAAGGACTGAGACCGAAGCAGAGGTGTTCTTCAGCTGTACTGGCACGAAACTGGAAATCAACAGTGAAGGAAATGTGAGAAATTCAAAAATATGTGGAAATTACACACTCCTAAACAACCAGTGAGTCAAAGAGACCATCAGGGAAACTGAAAACTAATTTGAGAAGAATGCAAACAAATGCACAGCCCGGGACAGCGCAGTGGTTCACGCCTGTCATCCCAGCACTGTGGGAGGCCGAGGTGGGAGGATCGCTTGAGTCCAGGAGTTTGAGATCAGCCTGGGAAACATGGTGAAATCCCGTCTCTATAAAAAAATAAAATATAAAAATTAGCCGGGTGCAGTGGTGCACGTCTGTAATACTAGCTACTTGGGAGGCTGAAGCATGAGAATGGCTTGTACCTGGGTAGAAGTTGCAGTGAGCCAAGATTGCACCACTGCATCCCACCCTGGGCATTAGAGCAAAATTCTGCCTTTTAAAAAAAAAAATAGCACAGTGTATCAAAAATTCCAAGATGCAGCTAAGGCAGTGCTGAAAGGGAAATTTATAACTGTAAATGTCTACATTCAAAGAAAGAAGAAAAATCTCAAATCAAAAACCTAACCTTCCACCTTGAGAAACTAGAAAAAGAATGAACTAAACCCAAAGCAAATAAAAGGAAGAAAATAATAAACATGAGAGTGGAAATGGGAAGTAAAAATACAGAGAATGGAAAAACAAAAGAGATAATCAACAGAACCAAAAGTGAGTTTACTGAAAAAAATAACAAAATTAACAAATCTTTCACCAGACTGACCAAGAAAAGAAAGATGGGACACAAATGACTAAAATCAGAGACTGAGCTCCATGGCTCACGCCTGTCATCCCAGAGCTTTGTGAGGCCGAGGTGGAAGGATCGCTGAGGCCAGCATTCAAGACCAGCCTGGGGGAACATGATGAGACCCCATCTCTAATAAAAAGAAATAAATAAAAAATTAAAAACCCAAGTTTCTCAAATCAGAAATGAAAGAGGAAACATTATTGCCGACCTGACAGAAATAAAAGGATTCCATGAAAACACTACGAACAATTGTACACCAACAAATCAGACCATCTAGACACAACAGCCAAGCTCCTAGAAGGACACAAACTACCAAAAGTGACTCAAAAATGACCCCGAGTAAGCATGTGGGGTAGCAGCCCCGCCCTCGGTCTCCTCGACCGTTCAGCGCGGGGTGGGGAGACAGGAAAGCATGATCCCCGTTCCCTGGCCTGCATTTCCAAGTCTGAATCCCCCAGCACCCTGGGGAGGGCCTCCTAGGAGGAGGTGCCACAGGCTATTATGCCACGAGCAACCGGAGGCTGCAGTGGGGGCTGGGGCGCTGGATTCCTGGAGGGTCTCCTTCCAGTCAGAGAATGCCCCTGGGGAAGAAGCCTGGGTCTGAACCGGGGCCCCTTCACACGGTCCTTTCCAAAATCTCATCCCTCCTAGGGCCAGGAGTGGGTGCCAGGCCTGTGCTGGGAAATGGGCAGATTTGGCCACAGCCCCTGGGACTCTGGTCCAGGCCACAGGAGGCATCTCTGAGTGGTCTCACTATGCCATGACAAACCGCTGCAAGGCAGAGGGGACCCACAACAGTATCCCTTGTCTCGGCCATTTCCCTGGACTCAACTTCCTCATCTATCCTCTGCGGCCTAGATTTCAGACAGCCCTGCCCACCTACTGTCTGTCTGTTCACTGCTCAGTCTGCAGTGACTGTTCGATTGCACTCCATGGCTCCCCAGAGCTCTTGGGGAAAAGGCCAAGCCACAGCCTGAGGCCCCAGGCCCTGCTTAGCTCTCCAGAAGAGCTTCTCACCATCCAGCACCCAAACCACCCACTCCTAACTCTGCACCTCCCTGCATAAGCCCTGCTCACTCACCCCCGCTCACACCCCACTTATCCCCGCTCACACTTCCGCTCACTCACCCCAATCACACCTCCGCTCACTCACCCCCAGTCATCCCCGCTCACGCTCCCACTCACTCACCCCATCACACCTCCACTCACTCACCCCCACCCACTCATCTCCATTCACACTCCCGCTTACTCACCCCCACTCACACCACCACACCCCACTCATCCTCGCTCACACTCCTGCTCACTCACCCCCATCACACCTCTGCTCACTCACCCCCACTCACTCATCCCTGCTCACTCACCCCAATCACACTTCCGCTCACTCACTACCACTCACTCATCCCCGCTCTCTCTCCCGTTCACTCACCCCCACTCACCCACCCCCACTCAATCACCCCCGCTCACACCCCCTTCATCCCCGCTCACTCATCCCCACTCGCTCACCCCTGCTCACACCCCACTCATACCCGCTCACACTCCCACTCACTCACCCCAATCACACCTCCGCTCCCTCACCCCCACTCACTCACCACCACTCACCCACACTCGCTCATCCCTGGTCCTTCACACAGGCTACACCACCAGCCCCTCCCCCACCACCTATTACTTGACTAAATCCTCTCAACCCTCTGGTCCCAGACTAAAGAGGCTTCCCTAACCCGGGGCCAAGTGCTGCCCCGCCATCACACCACTTACCCTTTTGTGGCTTCTCTGGCCTAAAGCTCACATTCCCACGCTCAGTCCCTGCCACCCGAGGACCCCACAAGCCCCATTTGTGGGTGGGGCCTGGCACACAGTGCACAACGAGCTGCTTTTGCATGAACTGCTCTGCGGCTTTGGGCAATCACCCGCCCCGTGTCCTCTGTGAAGTGGGATGACAGGTGCGCAGCCTGCCAACATACCAAGCAGATAACACGGGCACAAGAACCGGCGTTCACGGCCTGGCTCATGGAGGGGCCCCAAGTCCCAGCTCAGCAGAGCCTGCCTTGATCCCAGGGTTATGGCTAGGGATTCCCAGCACGCAGGACTTTCCGTGCTCAAGGCAGCATGGTCCCTGGGCAAACTGGGAAGAGCTGGCTGCCCCAGTAGGGCAGACAGCCTAGCCCTGTGTGGGAACCGCCTGTCTCCAGGGCGCTTGCCAACATCTGCTGCTGGCCATGACTCAGCACTTTCAATGGTGGAAAAACCACCACTTGTTTCTGAATCACAAACCCCAGGTGTGCCCTGACCTGAGTGGCCCCGGAAGGAGCACATGAGGAACCGGGGCACTCACTCTCCACATGGCCCATCCCCACAGTGACCAGAAGGGCCCACTCATAGTAGCCCTTGCCCTGCTGGGCCGGACCCTGGTGGGTGCAGAGGTGGCCCAGCTGCAGGAGCACGTGGTGAAGTCCCGGCCACACTCCCTGCAGGACAGCCTCGATAACAGCCGTACGGCCTCCAGGAGGTAGTGCTGGGCCATGCTGCTGGCACCCGCGTGCAGGCACAGGGTCCCGAAGTTGGCCAGCACCACTGCCTGGTTCCTCCGCTGGCCCAGGTCCTGAGCTGCCCGCAGGGTGTGGTAGTAGCCCTAGGCTGCCTGTCTCGTCCGGCCCAGCAGGGCAAGGGCTACTATGCCTTCAGAGCCACGTCTCTCTCTTGTCATCTAACCCATTTAAACTCTCCTTTCAAACTCTATGCCAGACCTAACCACTTCTCACCTTTCTCATCATTTCCAACCAGGTCCAGCCCTCATCATAGCGCTCTGGGTTACTGCAAAAGCCTCCAAAATCGCCAGGCACAGTGGCTCATGCTTGTAATCCCAGTACTTTGGTAGGCCAAGGTGGGTGGATCATCAGAGGTCAGGAGTTCAAGACCAGCCTGGCCAACATGGTGAAACCCCTTTACTAAAAATACAAAAAATTAGCCAAGCATGGTGGTGGGTGCCTGTAATCTCAGCTATTCAGGAGGCTGAAACAGGAGAATCACTTGAACTCAGAAGGCAGAGGTTACAGTGAGCCGATATCGTGCCATTGCACTCCAGGCTGGGTGACAAGAGCGAAACTCCATCTCAGAATGTTAAAAAAAAAAAAAAGCCTCCCAACCCACGTCTCTCCTTCCACCTTTCACCCTGCCCTGCATTCTACCTTCCACTCTCAAACATTTCAGAAAAAAAAAAATTATATCCACAGAGAGAGAAAGAGAAAGTAGAAATGGGGTGAAATGTTTGGGGAATCTGAGGGAAGAGTATATGGGAATTCTCTGTACTATTTTTTCAACTTTTCCATAAGTCTGGAGTATTTTGAATTCAAGAGTTAAACAAAGAAAAAACAAAAACAAAAACAAAACTAAAACACTGTCTCCCTTTGTGAACCCATCCTGTCTTTCCCCTGGCAACTGAAGGACGCTCTCAACTAACACATCTATTTTTTCATGAACACTAAAAGAACCCTTGCCTAGTTTTGACTTTCTGTGCTTGGCAGTAGAAGTGTGTGTGTGTGTGTATTTCATATATATGTGTGTGTGTGTATATATGTGTGTGGTGTGTGTGTGTATATAGAGAGAGGGAGAAATACTTATGTGTTTATATATATAGTATATTTACATTGGTAATGTATATAAATATAAATATATGTGTGTGTGTAGATATATATAGTACATACCCCATAGCCTGTCCTTAACCTGTTTTAAACTTAGTCGGAAAAACACATACGTAAGCAGAGAATTTCAAAACAATATGATGAATATTTTGATCGAGGGATGTGTTGCTATGGAACACGCTGCTAAGACACAAAACCTCCTAGATGGGGCAATGAATGAACGAAGTTTTGCACCTATAGGCACCCCCTCTGATATCACCTCAAACGTTTATAGTTATATGCTTTTGCTTCCCCCAGGACCTCTGTTTCATAAGGGTTAGTCCTAGAGCCCAGCGAGTTCCTACTACAGCTGGCACACATATGCCATTCAAGAAACAGTGGCTGAGTGAATGACAAGTTAAGAACCATTTGTCAGCCAGTGCCCAGTAACATAACATGCACTGGTATGCAAATTATATTTTTGTTGAAAACAAGGGCAGGATCACAAATTATCTTTCCAGAGAAAGCAAACCTCAAAAGCTTCTTTACCCTACTAAAGCACGTTCTAAGAAGCTCCCCTTATATAAAAGAAAACCTCCTCATTCGTTATCAATGGCATGTAAACCTAATAAGCCTTCACCTCTGATGACATCTCTTCCATCCCCAGGGCTAGAGGAAGGAGGTTCTGGAAACCCTGGTAGTTGTGAAGGTGGCTCCCAGCTCTGACAGTCTTGAACCCTGTGGGCGCGGGGGTCACACAGCAGAAGAACAGAGGAAAGCATCATCAGGCTTCGAATATGTTTGAACCAGAGATGGCAAATAGGCTGCAGCCAACTGAAAACACCAGAGATTCATGGTGGCCACCTGAGGGGTTGTGCTCTTAAAAAACAAAAATTAAAATTAAAAACTAAAAAATTAAAAAAGGAAGGGGTCAAGAATCCATCAGGTCTGACTGAGATGTGTATCAGTGACTAACACCCCGTATGGTAAAAGTACTCCGGTGCGCTTTGGGTACTCACAGCTTCAGCAGTATTCAAAGGCGTGTGCTTCCCTAAGACTAAGCCACGGGAATACCCCCCCAGCAACACTGCCAGGAGAAACGTCTCACATGGATTTGGCTAGAAATACAGTTGTCTTTAACAAATTAACACTGAATACATCCTGACTTATTAGAGCCTGTGAGAATGACATTCTCAATGATAACAGTTATCACTACAATCTCCAAACATCTGTGATCCTACAAGGAGGAACTGTGACAGCGCAGGCCACGTGTCCAGACTGCTTCCCAGACTGCCTGTTACAAAATAAAAGAAATGAAATCCCCCCAAAAATGTCTTCACTCACATTTAGCCAGTTGTTCCTTTGTGTGCATCTCTGTGCTAAAATGGCCATTCTTCCCCACAGCCTGAAGTCATACGCTAAAATCAATGAGACTCACATGAAGCCAGAAATGTGCAGATGCCAAGGAAACCAACACAAACGAAATGGGCTGGAGAGTGTGGCCAGGAGGATGGTACTTCCCAGGAAGCAATTACTTCATCTCTGCCCATGAAGCAGGCAGCTGTCACTGTCCCCCAGGCCCACGCCAGCCACTCGAAGTAGGTTCTAACCAAACTACCTCCAACAATCAACATAAATACACCACACAATTGGCTTCTGAAAGGACACCTTGCAACCAACAAGAAACTGTAAGCACAACTTTGAAAAACTGTGCAACTAAAATCCTTGGGAAGGGATCAACACTGCCACATTTTGACTCAAATACTGTTTCGTGGTAGCACTGCAATAATTCACTGAAACAAAAGAATGAATGAGGAATATGTTTATATAGGAATCAGAGGAAGCTTGACTAATCATTTAAAGAAATAGGTCAAGAAACTGCTAGGTTCAGATGCTACCGTGAGACACTGTCAGGGCCTTAGGCAAATTCACTTCTCTTGGTCCTGTTTCTAGGTTCATCAAAAACCAGCTTTGGACTAGGGAATCTGTTGCTTTCCAATGCCTTCCTTCTGCGATTTCAGCCCAGATTTTAGGACTGCTCTCCCACTTGGTATATGAAAGCATTTTCTATGTATAATAGCAAGAGTACATTTCTGTGTTGAATGCAGTTTGGGACCTACTCTATGAGGCAGAATATCATCATGTAATGTTAAGCATGATGACAAGGCGTACTCTAGATAAGGATAACACATAAGACGTGGCCATACACCTGTGCGTGCCTGGCAGGGAGATGGGGAAGTCTCATTTAATGAAGCCGGGGTGCCTGTTGCACCTTAACATCCTCAGTCCACATCAAGTTCACAACGTCCTTCTGACATCCAACCACAGGTATCACATACTTTTCCATACTTTCCACCCAAGATTAAAATATGCAGAGCACCGTGATAAAGACGCCTCCATCCCCAGCATGTGGGCTCTCATTCTGTAGAATTACATACTTTCGGGGCAAAATGGTGACCAGGTTGCAGCGGCAAGCAAGACTGGGCTCCGTGGGGACAGCAGACCCTGCAGCAGCCACCACTCCTGTCGCCACAGTCTGATGCAGCTGCAGAGAAGCTGTGGCTGAGGCCATTCACTTTGTGAGAGAACCGCACAGGAGGGAAAAGCTAGGGAAGGTAGGGAAGAGGGCAATGTCAGGCTTCTGAGCCCAAGCCAAGCCATCGCATCCCCTGTGACTTGCACGTATATGCCCAGATGGCCTGAAGTAACTGATGAATCACACAAGAAGTGCAAATGCCCTGTCCCACCTTAACTGATGACATTCCACCACAAAAGAAGTGAAAATGGCCGGTTCTAGCCTTAAGTGATGATATTATCTTGTGAAATTCCTTTTCCTGGCTAATCCTGGCTCAAAAAGCTCCCACACTGAGCACCTTGTGACCCCCACTCCTGCCCAGAGAACAACCCCCTTTGACTGTAATTTTTTTTACCTACCCAAATCCTATAAAACGGCCCCACCCTTATCTCCCTTCGATGACTCTTTTTCGGACTCAGCCCGCCTGCACCCAGGTGATTAAAATGCTTTATTGCTCACACAAAGCCTATTTGGTGGTCTCTTCACAGGGACGCGCATGACACGCAGGTGCAGAGCCAGGGAAGGATCTGTGATGAGAATAGAAAGGAATGTGCCTCCCTGTACACACGCTCGGATTTTATGACAATGTGCGCAGGAGGCTGAACTGGATGCCTGAGAACATTCCTCCAAGTTCTTTTGCTGATTTTCTAAATATTGGTGTAAAATCTGAACTCAGACAAAAATTTTTTAAATCACTTGACATCTTTGTCTGGTGCTCAGCATCATGTCTACATGATCATCTAGAAAACCAACTACTGTTCTAAGGCTCACATCCTCCTATAAAGTCCTAGGGATTTCACAAGGGAATACACTTCTCATTCACATCAAGAACACACACAACTACCATTAAAGAAACGCTTAATTTGCTTACACAATGTTTTAAACACCCAGATTTGAAATACAATAGAGAAGACAACTTTTTGATAGCTCTGCTTTCCAAATGCGAACTGCCCATGGAGAAAATAACCTGCCGTGATTTCTAACCAGTCAACCACCTGTCTTCCCTGGCTGCAGTAGGAGCAATCTTTCTGAGCTCAGGATGAAAAAGAACCCAGCTGGTTAGGGGACAGAAAATCATCACTTCTCAGGGGGCTTCCCGGGTCCCAAATCCCCATGTGATACATGGAAGTAAAAAACTATCAATGACCAAGCATCTGAACGCTTATCCCACCTCACCATCTGCTTCTCCTGCCATGCAAATTTAAAATTAATAAGCCTGCTATTAGAGAACAGAGTTGGTGCTGCATCTTTCTAAAATTATGGATAATTACCAGCCCACAATGGCTTCTAATCAGATTTGAGTGGTCCTTTAGACAGAAAGCTAAAGTGCCTCAGCCCTAAACTGAGAAGAAAACAGAAACTGAAATGTTCTAGATTTGATTTTTTCCCCCTTGTTCTAAAGTTGCTGTTCCCGAATCTCCTTCTACTGTCTTGTTCATAAAATGTACGAGAAACAGGGAAATTTAAAGACATGATAGAAATGGCCACTTTTTCTAGGTACAAACTTTGTGAACATGATTTTCAGCTGCTGGGCTTTTTCTCCACAAACTGTGAGCCTGGAGTACATTTTCTCCCTCGTGGTTACACATTCAGAGTCAGGGAAAGTGGCTTTAGCAGTAAAGAGGGGAGTGCAGTGAGAAGTGACCGGGCACTGAGAAGGGCAGACAGGGACTCTACCTCAGTGGCCTGCAGCACTCCTGGGCCTCGACCTTTACTTTTCTATCTGTACAAGGGATCTAAAGGCCCGTGATTCTAGAACACGACAGCTCTTCATACATACATACGCAAACATCACACACCTATGTGAAAAGCTGTGACACTTGGCTGATTTCCTGAAGAAGTTGTCTTGTATCATTTCTACTCAAGCACTCCACCTCCTTCCAGACAAGTATCAGAGGATGATGGGCTATCCCACAGCAATGTGTGTAACCTCTCCTGCTTACGATCCCCGTTCACATAGCATTTTCCAAAAGCATTTGGTGTGAAGTGACAGAAGAAAGAAGAAGAAGGTCCTTTCAGCCCATTCATTCATTCATTCATTCATTCAACAAATATTGACTGACTACGTGTCAGGCACTGGTGATATACCAGGGAACATATAGTTTTGTAGGTAGAGACAGACAACCAAAAAGTATGTTAAAGAGTGATCAATGCTGCAGAGGAAAATACACCAGGAAGCAGGAAGAACAATACCCCAACCACCCTACACTGGGGTGAGGCTAGCGTTACAAAATGGAAACAGCGGCCGGGCGCGGTGGCTCACACCTGTAATCTCAGCTCTTTGGGAGACTGAGGCAGGTGGATCACCTGAGTTCAGGAGTTCAAGATCGGCCTGACCAATACGGCGAAACTCTGTCTCTACTAAAAACATAAAAACTAGCTGGACGTGGTGGCACACACCTGTAATCCCAGTTACTCAGGAAGCTGAGGCACAAGAATCACTTGAACCCGGGAGGCAGAGGTTGGAGCGAGCCGAGGTCGTGCCACTGCACTCCAGCCTGGGTGACAGAGCAAGACTCTGTCTCAAAAAAAGTAAAAATAAAAATAAAATGTAAACAGAGAATAAGATACCAAAAGAAAGAACATGAACGATTAATTGTAACAAAAGCCTTTGTAAGCTGATACTTTCCTTCCTGGATCCTTGTCCCTTACAAATGGAAAAACACGGCGGGTAGGGGTAGCATCAAAATGATGGTGATGTTTTAAGATGGCTTTGGGTTTCAGATGTCGGACAGCCATACTCATGTACTTCAAGGAGAAAGCTCTAGCTCTATAAGCCATCTGGGCAATGGTTTAATGTCTTTTTTTTTTTTTTTTTTTTTCCAGAGGGTTTTTAAAATACAGGAAAACATGTGTGTTTATTTGGCTGCTCTGTGCCCACACACGTGCAAACTGTGCTAACAGGTTTTTCCGTGTTTTGCTGAATTTGCCAGCTTACCATAAACAGGCTTTCATGTCTTAATTGTCTATAAATAGCACAAACACCCAAAAATGCAAATCAAGACAAGGTGTCCCTTCAACTGCTGCTCCCATGATGACAGCGAGCGACAATTGGCCAAATCAACACATGGAGACTGAAGCTGTCCGGCAGAGAGCACAGGGCCAACTGCTTTTCCCATAGCATTTAAAGAAACAAGCGGAAACAGCTCTCCACACAGGACAGACACGTCCTTTGTCCTTTGAATAAATGCTGCCAATCCCCAAAATACTTTCTCCATCACACTATCTATATAGATTTCAAGTTCCTTCCAATACCATAGTAATGCCAGTGATAGACTACGTTTGGCCATAATGACCCATTAGCATTCTTTTTCCTCTAAAATGTTGAAATAATAACATTGAGTGTGCACTCACGAGGTGCCAGGCTCTGAGTTTGATCTCGTTGAGTTCTCATTGAAATCCGGTAAGATCAGTACCATATTCTCTCATTTTTCATAGATGAGGAAACTCAGGCATAGAAAGGCTAAGTAAGTTGTCCATGGTCACAGCTTATTTAGGAACTTTTCTCCAAACTTCCAAAAGTTAACTACTGCCACTATTACAAATGAGTTTCTGTTTGTTTGTTTGTTTTTTTTTTTTTTTTTTTTTTTTTTTTTTTTTTTTGAGACAGGGTCTTGCTCTGACCAGGCTGGAGGGAGTGGAGTGATGATGTTTCACTGCAGCCTCGACTTCCCGGGCTCAAGTGATTCTCGCACCTCAGCCTCTCCACAGTAGCTGGGATTACAGGCATGAGCCACCACACCTGGCTAATTTTTTAATTTTTATTTTTTGTAGGGATGGGGTTTCACCATGTTGCCCAGACTGGTTCCGAACTCTGGGCTCAAGAGATCCTCCCAGGTCGGCCTCCCAAAGTGCTGGGATTACAGGTGTAAGCCACTGTGCACAGCCCTACAAATGCGACTTGTACAAAGTCAGAGCAGTGAGCAGGAAGAGAACAGAGACTTCAGTGAGTCTCCTGGCTGTTGCAACACCATATCCCTCCTCCATACCGTAATGTGTCTACACCCACCAAGCTCCTAGACGTTGAAGGCAGGCCAGCTCAGAGACGAAACAGCAGTCAAGAAAGAGAAGATGCAGACATGCGTCTTGATTTCAGCTCGAGCGTGCATCTCTCCCCTGCAGCTGCACAGGCAGAAACCAGGGGCCGTGAGTCTGAGGCAGTGTGTTTGGTTCCTGGCAGGTAATCTTTTGGGAGACCATCCCATACAATTAGTGTTACACTTCTCAAAAAGGAAGTGTGACTTGTATAGAAAAATCGATTCCATTTGGGAGAAAGGTCTAATAAAACCCCAAAGGGTAATACAACAACAAATTAAATTCATCTGTCCAAACTGAAATCCCAAAGCCCTCTGGGCACACAGCTGCTTTTCTGAGCTGAAATTCAGCTCCAGCTGAGAAACAGGTCAAATTTCCTAAAAAGGTTTCTTTTTCACATACCTTCAATAAAAATTCCTTTCCCTCACTTGTCATTTTCCAGATTTAATGGCTCTGTTGGCCTTCCTCTTATTTAGACCATGAGCACTGACTTCATGTCTGCTACGGCCGGGACTCCAAGGGAGGCACCCTAGGGAACACAGATGACTGCAGCACAGCGACACCCTCAAAGAGCACACACGGGGAAGGCAAGATGATACCATCGCAGCCTTCACACACAAACGAACTTGGCATCCATACCCCGTCCCATTTCTAGAAAACAACGATGCTGAGTCAGTAACATTTACCGAACAGCCTGCAGTGTGGAGGCAGGCACGAGGGGGCTTCATGTGGGGAAGAGCACCTTCAGAAGGGGGCATGCAAGCAACGTGGAGGCAGGAGACACCCCCACGCACAAGGGCCAGCCCGGAGGCCTGCAGAAATGCCCATGCATCTGGGAGGGAGAGAGGACAAGATACATAAATGCTCCAAAATGAATAGAAGCCTCCCAAGAACCTCCCCCAAAATGGGGCAGGAATTTACAAAAGACCAAACCGAGCATGCGCAGTTACCCGAGCATGCGCAGTTACCTGAGCATAGCGCCACCAGAGCGAGCTATCCAGGAAGAAACAGGGTCACTAGAAGCCTGAGCCTCTACTCCCAGCTCTGCAACTCATTCACCCTATGACCTTGGTGAAGGCTCTTAGCTTCTGTGAGCCACAAGAGAATCACGGGAAAACAGAAGATATGAAAACTGCTCTGCCTTTTTCACAGAACTGCTGAGGGAATAAAATCAGATAATGGATTTTTAAATTCTCTGTGAATTACGAAACAAAATACAAACGCATGACATCATTCTTACCATTAACAACAGCACTGTCAAATTAAGAGCAGAGTTAAGACCACAGCATTTTCCACCCCCCGACTCCCCAGAGAAATAGTGAGTCCAGCTGATGTATTTGGGCAACCCCAGTATCTAGGCTTCGAGAGCCTCAAACAGCTCATGAACTCTGACAGTATCACTCCAGCCCAGTGCTCACTAAGTTCTCCAAGAGAGCCAACTGACAGAAAATACTACAGATTTTTCAGCTGGGCTTGAAGCCCTCCAAGCTCACAGCACAGCTAAACAACGGAGAAGAGGTTTTCTGCCACTAGGCTCAAAAGCTGGCTTTTGTAGATTCCCATAGAAAGAACATTTAAGGCCAGGCGTGGCGGCTTATGCCTGTAATCCCAGCAATTTGGGAAGCCGAGGCAGGAGGATCACCTGAGCTCAGAAGTTCAAGAACAGCCTGGCCAATATGGCGAAGCCCCATCTGTACTAAAAATACAAAAATTAGCTGGGCATGCTGGCGGGCACCTGTAATCCCAGCTACTTGGGAGGCTGAGGCAGGAAAATAGCTTGAACTCAGGAGGCTGAGGTTGCAGTGAGCTGAGATCATGCCACTGCACTCCAGCCTGGGTGACAAGAGCAAAACTCCATCTCAAAGAAAAAAAAAAAAGAAAGAGCATTCTTTTTTGCTGATGTTAAATTTCCTGTGCTAAACACAGAGAAATCATGCAACACTGAAATCCTGAAAAACATATCATAAAAAGCATTTAGTGACTGAAAAGACATTCAGTATAACCTGTAACAGTGAGCTCCCCTCCTCTTTCCATCCAGCTCCACTAACGCTGTGACCCTTAACAATGCTTTCACTACCACAGAGGAAAATTAATAGGACCGCTTACCCCTCTCAGCTGACAGCTAAACCAGTGCTTCTCCCTGGGCTCACTAAAGATGACCTTTACCCAAAACCAGGCTGCAACGACCCTGTAGATGTTGACTAACAATTTCAAAATTCCCATATTCTTTGTCCACTCCTAAGGAAGATGAACTGAAGCCAGGTGTCTCCAAGTCAGAACTAACAGAGGCCTTAAACATCAGATGGCCCATCCCCTTCTTTGACAACCGGGGGATCTAAAGCTGAGCTTATGGAAGAAAACAGCCTGTTTAGTAACAAAGCGAAAACCAAAGCCTAGTCACCTAACCTCTGGTCCAGAAGTCCTGTGACAATCCAGCACCCATATAGGATGAGTCTCCCTAACCAGAAACTCTGAAATCCACAACTTTTTCAGTGCCGACGTGATGCTCAATGAAATGTTCATTGGAGCAGCTCAGATTCTGGATTTTTGAATTCAGGATGCTCAACCAGCAAGTATAATACAAATATTCAAAAATCCAAAAATGTAAAAAAATCTGAGACACTTCTGGTTCCAAGCAGTTTGGATGAGGAATATTCAACCCGCATTTTTTTTTTTTTTCCTCTAATGAAGGAAATTAAAAACGAGGCCCGAGCAAAGTCATTCAATCCATACTAAAGTCATTCAATAGTTTAATTAGTACCCATTTAAAGTTAAGTGCTACCCACAGATATTTAAAAGGATGAAAACATACATACCTATAATCCCAGAACTTTGGAAGGCTGAGGCGGGAGGATCACCTGATGTCAGGAGTTCAAAACCAGCCCGGCCAGCATGGTGAAACTCCATCTCTACTAAAAATGCAAAAATTAGCCAGGTGTGGTGGCACACACCTGTAATCCCAGCTACTCAGAAGGCTGAGGCACGAGAATCACTTGAACCTGGGGGGAGCACGTTGCAGTGAGCTGAGATCACACCACTGTACTCCAGCCTGGACCACAGAGCAAGACTCTGTCTCAAAAAAAAAAAAAAAGAAAAGAAAAGAAAAAAGAAAATTAATTTAAATTGTGTTTTCACATGGAGCCCATGTTCCCAGAACACAAGCCCTGCTCTATGCTCCAAGGGCACACAGGGTGCCCCTTTATCTTAATACTCACCATATTCCATGGCAGCCATTGGCATGTGTCTGTCCATCGCACTAGACTTCCTGTGCATGAGGCAGGGATCATATATTATTACCTTTCTGTCCCCAATGTCTGGCCTAGAAGACACTCAGTAAATGATTCCTGAACTAAGTCAGATACTAAGACATTTTAAACTTGTATTAACAAAATTGATTCAGTAAGTCTGCCAATGCAGCGTTCATACCACACAGCTTAAATCTCAACCTGCGGATTCATCTTGTGTTCTGCTAGATTATCACCTATTAACATTCAGGAGGCACCTAGTATGTGCTGGGCATTACTAACTGCTGGGGACCTAGCACTGACAAAACAACATTCCTTGTTCAAAGAGAAGTTCTAGTATAAAGAGGAATAGAAGGAACAGGCTAGATTGATGAGAGAGCTAAGAAAAGGACAGGGTGCCATGGGAAGCACCTGGTCTTGTCTGGATGGTACATAGTTAACAAAGTCTGAGTGCTTCGTATAGCGTAAGATCATCTCCTCCAAAGAAGCGAATGAAGCTTTGATTCCCCAGTACCAGAAGTCACCAGAAAGGTGCGCACAGCCACATGCTTAGTGTACGAAGTGAAACCAAAAAACAAACAAAGCTCCAACTTCCAGAGGCAACGGTCCAATTATGAAATCCTCTGGCTATGTTCAATTTAAATTCAAGGTATTCAAGAGGCCAATATTTAAGTGATAAATTATCCCAAACACTTAAAACTAAAGTAGTCTTTGGTTCAAGGGGTAAGGGTATACTACCTTTTACAAATTTATTAGCTCTTAATATTTACATTTGAATATGATGATGATGTAATAATAAGTTTACTGAGTAGTTACTATGTGTTAGGCACCAAACTAAGCACTTTACACACACATTTGCACGATCCTGTGAGATGATAATGACCCCTTGTCATCCCATTTCATAGATGAAAGTCAGGTTTATATAAGCTTAAAAACTTGCCCAAATGACACAGCTAGTTAGCAAAACCCAGGCAGCCTGAATCCATAGGCCTTGTTTAAAGAAGTAATATTTATAAACTGTCCACCACAGCGGTGGTACAAACGAGAGTTCAATAAATGCCTAAAGAGCACTTCATACCCAAAATCGTTTCCCACGAATCAAACTAGACTTACTCTGGTTCTGCCTAACCAACTGTCAAATTATTGTTCCATGAAGAAAAGGTGGAATGGGTAGAGATCAGAATAGAGTGAATAACTGGTAAATATACTTCATGGCAGGTAGTAACAGGATGTGGCATTTAGGCTATTTCCACATTTGTTTGCATAACACTTTTTTTCACAGTTCTAAAGCACAAGAACCATTATAAGCTGGTGAAAGCATAAGGCATGTTTATGATCCAGGACTCCAATTCACTGTGGATCAGTGGATCTCAACCTTTACGGTATATCAGAACCACCTGGGGGTTTTTAACAGCACTATAGCTGCGCAGGCTCCATTCCTGCAGATTCTATTTCAACTGGTCTGGAGTAAGCACGCATGCTTTTTTAACAACCCTCCAGATGCAGCTAGGTTTGCAAACCACTGTCCAAGTGGCTCTCACACTTCTGCTCAGTTCAACACGCACTCACTGAGATTCTAAGCACTATGAACTGGGCTAAGTTAACAAGTCAGGCCCCACTCCCTAATAATATTGGCAAAGAAATCAATATCAAAGATTTATTCCAGTCCAAACCAAATAAATTGCCGGGTGAAAAAAATGCCCTGGCATAGTTTGCCACACTAAACAACTTCCTGTATCTTCCTGGTCAGTAGCCTAGAGACTGACTTTGAGTCATGAGAATTCAGAATCAGGGGAAAATGCCAGTCTGAGGCATCTGCCACACTCCTAGCACACCCCCAAAAGCGCCCAGCTACATTTCACATCCACTGTCCTAACAGGGGTCGAAATAGGGAAGAGCAGTGCAATACAGAAAACAGAGCCTGCTGGGTGGCAAAAGGCTGGGAAATACCAGTCCTAGCCCTGCTACCAATCGCTCTGGTCACTTCTCTCTGGTCCTGGTGTGGCCAACAGTTACACGAGAGGGTGAGGCATAAAAACACAGATGTCAGGGAAGCTCCAGCATCCAAAATACATAGAAATTAAAAAGCATTAAGGTGATATCAAGGAATGTATGCCATCAACCTGAAAAGTAACTGAAATATTCCTTTTCCTATTCTTAAGAAATCAAAGGTGGAAGCAGAAAGTTGAGCAATCAGCCTACCAAGTTAACTAGGGCAACAGAATACACTCACGGATTCTGTTCACAACAGCGGGGGTGACAGACCAAAAGGAGAACTGCAGAGCGTCCCTCTCTCCTCTGTCCACCCATGCCAGCAGCACGTGAGTGCGTCCACACGCAGCGCCCAGTCTCCTGTTCCACTGACGCCAGCGTCCACTCACCGCAAGCGTACTAAGTGCCACATGTGCTATGATGCTCCCTCATCTCATCACCATAGACATCCCTGCTGGAGGTGACTATGTGACAGATGAAAATCACGGAGGCCTAGGGAGGTTGAGAACCGCATTCCCACTGCGGTGAGGGCGTGCTTGAGAGGAACCCCACGGCTGGACCCTCCATGCTGCTCTCCTTAGTAATCACTCCCGGACCAGAGCAGCGAGGGGGAATTTTCTTCCTCTCACTATTTTCAGCCCCTTGGCTGACACAGCATTCCCCAGAAATCTATTGAGTTCTGGCAGCTCTGAGGCCACAAAGCCATAAACGCAGGGGACACACAGCCCATCTGTCTCGAACGGGTCTTTTACTTGTCATGCTGGTCATTTCTAAAAGATGGGTTAAGAAAGACTTGGCAAGTTACCACGAAATGAATCCTCCACGCCTCCCTGGGGAAGGCTGACTAGCGAGCAGTCAGGCCGGCTTTCTTCCCCCACTCCCTGCATTCCTGTCCCTAAGGAGCCACAGACAATCCCACCAAATATAGGCAGGAGACAGCCACCTCCTTCCTACAGCTGGAGGGGGGAAGGGTCCTCTCGGGCCTTTCTAACTGCATGAAAACCAAACTGGGAGTTGTACTGACTCGGGCCTCACCCATGTTGCAGGCATGTACAACACAGGTGCCCAGTGGTATCATCAGGCAGAACTACGAATGTGCTTTCCATCGTTTTCATACAATGATTCCAGAACCGCTATTCACACAGCTCCACTTCTCACACATACGACGTGCTTCATGGATTACACAGCATGTTCACCAAGCCCCTCATCCGCTCCTCCCAGCAGCCTTATGTGATCCCTTCAGTATGCTTCCTCATCTCCATTTCTTAAGAAATGGAGTTTCTGAGGTTATGAAACCAAAACTTTCCCAAGAACATCCAGCTAGTGTTAGAACCAGGATATGAGGGCTTCTGATTCTAGAACCAGTATTTGTGCCACTGTTCCACATGGGCCCCTCCAGGGATTTCTGCCTGATCTTAAAATGCAGACAGCAAATCTGTCTCTCTACAGTCCTGGGGTTCCCTATAGACAAGAAGTCAAACTTCTAACAGAAAGCTTATACTTATTTGGAAGGCTACCTGGGATATTTCTTTTAAGTTAGTTTGTTCATGTTTTGGAAAGATTGTTCCAATGGCAATGCGGGGCATGAAGTGTGGAAAGGATTCCATGATGAGGCAGAGAAACAATTCGGTGGCTCTTACAACAGTTCAAATGAGGCATGAGGTGCAACTAGAAAGGACAGAGGGAAAATGCATTGGAAAGAAATGCAAAATGAAATCCACTCAGACCCAGGATGGAATAAAGGGGATTAAGCATGATGGTGGTTTCTAGTTTGAAAGACTGATGAACACGGATGTCATTAACTACTGCAGAGTGGTATCTGGGGCCTGGGTGCACCAGTTTGTTTAACCATTCACCTGCCGAGCAGTCTCCGGGCTGTTTCCAGTTTCTAGCCTTCATAAACAATGCTGCTATGAACAGATACATAAAGGCTTTTGTGTGAACATAAGTCTTCATTTCTCTGGGATAACTGCCCATGAATGTGAGTGCTGCATCCTATGGCAATTGCACATTTAGTTTTTTAAGTAACTGTCAAGCTGTTTTCCAGAATGGCTGTACCATCTTCCATTCCCACCAGCCAAGTGTGAGTGATCCCGTTTCCCCGCATCCTCACCAGCATTGGCCTTGTTACTACTTTTTATTTTAGGCTTTCTGATAGGTGTATAGTGACGTGGCTTTAGTGTGCCTTTTTCTGATGGCTCATGATGTTGAACAAATTTTCATGTGCTTATATGTTATCTGAAATGTCTCTTCAGGTCTTTTATTCATTTTCAAAGTAGATGATTTGGTTTCACTGCTGAATTTTGATAGTTTTAAATATATTATAGATATGAGTCCTTTATCAGACATGTGGTTTGCAAATAGTTTCTCCCAGTCTCTCGCTCCTCTTTTCATCTTTATTTTGCATTTTACATTTTAGTCCATAATCCATTGTGAGTTAATTTTTGTGCGAGGTATGAGGTTTAGATCAGAGTTCAGGTTTTTTTCCTATGAATAATCAGGTAGCCAGTAACTTTTTTAAGACACAAGGTCTCACTCTGTCACCCAGGCTGGAATGCAATGACAGGATCAGAGCTCACTGCAGCCTTGACTCCTGGGCTCAAGTTATCCTCCTGCCTCAGCCTCCTGGAGTAGCTGGGACCACAGGCAGGTGTCACCATGACCAGTTAATTTTTTTTAGTTTTTGTAGAGACGGGGTCTTGAGCCATGTTACCCAGGCTGGTGTGGAACTCCTAGACTAAAGTCATCATCCCACTTATATGGGGCCAGGCAGTGGCACATGACTGTAATCACAACACGTTGGGAGGATGAAGCAGGAGAATCACTTGAACCCAGGAATTCCAGACCAGCCTGAGCAACAGAGGGAGGCCCTGTCTCTGCAAAAAATTTTAAACATTAGCTGGGCATGGTATTGTACACCTGCAGTCCCAGCTACTTGGGAGGCTGAGGTGGGAGGATCTCTGCAGCCTATGAGGCTGAGGCTGCAGTGAGCCATGATCGCATCACTACACTCCAGCCTGGGAGAAAGTGAGACACTGTCTCCAAAAAAAAACAAAAAAACAAACAAAAAAAAAAGCTAGAGCATCACCCATATTAAAGACAGGTATTGTTTTTTTGAAAATTTAATTACAGTTATATAATGGACATGTAAAATGTCCAGTTTGAAAGCTTGAAAAATATATAAGTATTCTTAACTTAAAATTCTGATTCCGACCTAAGATATCGCATACTGTTTACATAAGTATCACAATGTCTGGACAACAACTAAAAATGTGTATGAGGGAGAAAAATGAGCATGTATGCCTATTAATTGAGGTATATTTCCCCCTTATTACATAAAAAAGTCATCACAGCAAACCCCTGTGACTGTATCTAAAGCAAGCCTACAGTTTTACTTCTCTGTATTATAAAATGCAAGGCTAAAATTCAAATACTAAACATTTTCTGAAGCCAAGGGTAGTTAACTCAAAATAAATGCCTAGGGTCTATATCAAAAATATGAAAAAGCTAGCTACTTCATAGCCATTCCAATCTAAGTTCAGCTTTTTCTTTTTTAATTGACACATAATTGTGTGCCGTACATACGTATAGAGTACACATAGTGATGTTATAATACATGTAATGTATGTGATCAGTGTAATTAGCATATCCACCATCTCAAACATTTATCATTTCTTTGTGTTGGTAACGTTCAATACCCTTCCTCCAATTATCTGAAACTATATATATATCTCTATATATATAGATATATATATATATTTTTTCTTTTGAGACAAAGTCTTGCTCTGTTGCCCAGGCTGGAGTGCAGTGGTGTGATCTCAGCTCACTGCAACGTCTGCTTCCTAGGTTCAAGCTATTCTCCTGCCTCGGCCTCCCTGAGCTGGGGTTACAGGCACCCACCACTATGCCCGGCTAATTTTTGTATTTTTAGTAGACATGGGGTTTTACCACGTTGGCCAGGCTGGTCTCAAACTCCTGACCTCAGGTGATCCACCCACCTCAGCCTCCCAAAGTGCTAGGATTACAGGCATGAGCCACTGCGCCCAGCCTGAAACTATATATTCTTGTTAACTATAGTCATCCTATGTTATAGAACACTAGAACTTATTCCTATCCAGCTATAATTTTGTATCCTTTAACAAATTTCTCCCTATCTCCCTCTTCCCCCACCCTTCTCACCCTCTAGGATCCTCTGTCTACTTTCAACTTTCATGAGATCCACTCTCTTTTGCCTTCCACATAAGAGAACATGGGCTGTGTAACTTTCTGTCCCTGGCTTATTTCATAATATCTTCCAGTTCCATCCACGTTGCTGAGAATAACAGGACTTCATCCTGTGTTATGGCTGAATAGTACTCCACTGTGTATAAAGACCACATTTTCTCTATCCATCATCTGCTGTTGGACACCGAGGCTGATTCCATATGTTGGCTATGGTGAACAGTGCTGCAGGAAACACAGAGGTGCAGATGCCCCTTCGACAATGATTTCCTTTTCTTTGGGTATCTACACTGTTGTGGGACTGCTGGATCACACTGTAATTTCATTTGCAGTTTTCTGAGAAACCTCCATACTCTTTGCCATAGTGGGTGCCCTAGCTTACTCACTCTTATTCTTTTTTCTCTTTGAGACAGAGTCTCACTGTTGCCCAGGCTGGAGTACAGTGGTGCAATCTTGGCTTGCTTACTGTAGCATCCGCTTCCCGGGTTCCAGTGGTTCTCATGCCTTGGCCTCCCGAGTAGCTGGGATTACGGACAACCGCCACTGCACCTGGCAAATTTTTGTATTTTTTAGTAGAGATGGGGTTTCACCACGTTGGCCAGGCTGGTCTTGAACTCCTGGCCTCAAGTGACCCGCCCACCTCAGTTGCCCAACAGTGCTGGGATTACAGGTGTGATCCACCGCTCCCAGCTAAGTTTTGTGTTTTTAGTAGAGACGGGGTTCACCATGTTGGCCAGGCTGGTTTCAAACTCCTGACATCAGGTGATCTGCCCGCCTCGGCCTCCCAAAGTGCTGGGATGTCAGCGTGCGCCCCTCACCCAGCTGCTCTAGTTTACACCCCCCTACAGTGTGTAAGCGCTCCCTTTTCTCCATATCCTCGCCAGCACTTGTTATTTTTTGTCTTTTCGATAATACCCATCCTAACAGATGAGATGATGCCTCACTGCGGTTTTGATTTGCATTTCTCTGATTATAAGCGATACTGAGCATTTTTTTCACATATTTTTTGGCCATTTGTATGTCTTCCTTCAAGAAATGTCTGCTCTGTTGGGTGTGGTGACACAAACCTGTAAGCCCAGCACTCAGAATGCTAAGGCAGGAGGACAGCTTGACCCTAGACTGGCCTAGGCAGCATAGCAAAACCCTAGCAAAAAAAAAAAAAAAAAAAAAAGAAAGGAAAGAAAGAAAGAAAGAAAGAAAGAAAGAAAGAAAGAAAGAAAGAGAGAGAGAGAAATATCTGTGTCTGTTCAGCTTTTTTTTTTTTTTTTTTTTTTTTTTTTTTTTTTTTTTTGAGGCGGAGTTTCGCTCTGTCTCCCAGGCTGGAGTGCAGTGGCGGGATCTCAGCTCACTGCAAGCTCCGCCTCCCGGGTTTACGCCGTTCTCCTGCCTCAGCCTCCTGAGTAGCTGGGACTACAGGCGCCCGCCCCCTCGCCCGGCTAGTTTTTTTTGTATTTTTTAGTAGAGACGGGGTTTCACCATGTTAGCCAGGATGGTCTCGATCTCCTGACCCTGTTCAGCTTTTTGACCTCCAAAAATTAAGAGTCCATTTTGGAATCGGACGACCTGCCTGATTCAGAGACAATCTGTGTTTGGTTCTACTCTGCTACTTCCTATGTGACTTTGGGAAGTTCCCTTAGCCACTTTGAGCTCAACTTCCTCAACATTAACCAGGAATAAGTACCACCTGCCTCTGCTGGTTAACGCTGAGGACTGAAAGGAGAACCTCCACAACGCCACTTGACAATGCCGCCTGGCGGAAGCCCCTCAATGCGGGGCTGGAAGGATCATCTGAAGCCAAATACAACTTTCCTTTCCACTGTCCCAGGCTCACTCTGCATGCGATTAGCAAGGAATAGCGAATAAAGGAAACCAAAATAATTGCTTAATTTTTAATAAATTTTATAAAGAGGGGGTGGTGGCAAAATAGGAGGGAGAGGAGGGGAAGGAAAAGCAGCCGGTCACAAGTTCTAGTCCAGGGCTCATCCCCAGCCTCCTCACTCAGGCAATCACCAGTCCCCACCTCCTGGGGAGGGGTACTTTCTGCGCTGGCTTCACCTACAGGGAAGGCACTGCCACAGGTGTTCAGAAACCAGGAACACCTTGAAATGGGCAATGTGCTTTGGGTAGGAGACCTACAATTTCCCCAAAGAAACCACGGCACAAAAGTGACCCACATAGGAGGGACCAACCGCTGTAAACCCTTGGTGGCAAAAACGGATGTCATACCTTCTGTACAGGAGACACACACCCAGGTAAAACTTGCCAAAATAGCAGAGAAAAAAATACAGCAGACATCCAGTGCCATTCTGTTACAGAAATATTTATATCCCAAAGCCAGGGACCTCTCTGGAACACTGTCTTCATTTCCACGTCTCATGGAAGATGTTTGAGTGCACTCACATGTGTCTCAACAAACTTCCAGTCCCTGCTCTAAACCCTGTGGCTCCTCAGCAAAACCCAAAAACAAGTATCAGTTTTCCTTCCAAATGGGAAATTTCCTGACCTAGCGAAACCAGCATCAAATCCACTTATTATGAGATAGCTGATTACAGGCGAAGCCCTCTAGTCCAGGATGACTCCCCTCCTGCAGGAGCGGGAAGGATGGGCAGAGCACTGGCCTGCCAGACCACATCTCCAGGCAGTTTGAAACCATGGCTGCTCAGGTGAGCCATGATAAAAATCAAAACCAAGTATCTCTGAAAAGTGTACATGTCAAGACCCAGACCTCGGACCAGACTCAGCCGAAATGGATGTTGCAAGGTTTGTTCAGAGACCTCCTCTCCATGACCCCTCTCCCCGGGACCTCCCTCCTTGCACTAGGGTTCCAAGGCCAATGGACCGCTCCCTTACCTCTAGCCCAGTGCATTTCCAGGACCAGCTCCCAGACTGTACCAGACCCTGAAATGTATTCGCTGAATGCACTATTTCTTGAATGATCATAAATCACCTGACTATAACAACAATTGTTTTAAAAGTGTTCTCTCTCTGTCTCTCAGGAATCATGCCATGAGTTTGAGCAAGCAGCTTTGCTTCTCTCTACTGCAATTCTATCATTTGCAAAATGTTAACAATTACTGTGTTCACCCATAGCATTGTAGTAAAAAGCCTTAAGACCCACTTCATGTAGCCTGCCTGGAGCACAGACCCTGTCACATGGTAAATGCCCACTGAAGGTGAGTTATCTATAGCTATTATTACCTGCCACTCCAGCGAACAAAAGGAGTCGATCAAGTCTCATCGTATCACCATGAAAGGATGTCCAGGTAGACTGCGGAGTGGGAGTAGGGGAACTCAATGTTTATCAGGTACTATTTTGTTTTTTACAATGTGTACATGTATATTTGTAGGTACACTGGAAAAGATCTGGAAGGAAATACACCCAGTGTTAATAGTGACTACGCCAAAGACACATTCATCCAAACACACAGGAGAAAAACATTCACTATCTTTCTGTCTTCCAAATCATTTGAACTATTTTCAATAAGCATCTATGGCTTTTGTAAAGTTTTTGAAAGGAATTTATTGCATTTTTTTCTGGAGAAACAAGCAGGAGCACGAAAAAGGTGGAAACAGAAGGTAAAATGGAATGGGACTCAATGGAATTGAGTCCCAGCCAGGCTCAGCAGGCTCACGAACCACGCACCTCTCACTACAACTCAACACCAGCTCTCTCTTCTCTTGGTCCAATGGCCCAAGACTTAGAGATAAAAGACTTATTGTGATCACATCAATCACACCAAGGAGCTTGGAACCACCCCTTTTTTTTTTTTTTTTTTTTTTTTTGAGACGGAGTCTCACGCTGTTGCCCAGGCTCCTCTCCTTGTGTGTACCTGCCCAGGGCTGTTAGCTTTCCTCCTGTGTCTTTGGCTGGCCTGTAATCCCCTAGTGGTGGAAATGCACCCGGACACTTAGCCATCATCCCCACAACACTCAGCACCACATAGAGACCAGGGCAGTGATGCCCACTCGGACTGTGATTCTACTTATAAAGCAAAGGACCAGGGGCCAGATGCGACTTGTCTTTGGTAACTCACCAGCTGTTGCTTGAACCAGAACAAAGCCAGGTCTCCTGATGCCCAGAAAAGAGCTAGTGCCTGTCCCGCTAGAAACGTGGTGAAAATGTTTTGCTTGCTGTGAAAAGACGCACTACTGGAGAAGATGGGTGCAACTTCTCATGGAGCCACTCAGCCCAGATCACCAGGAAACAGGGCAGCCAGATGAGACACTAATCACGTCCACTGGAAAGGAAATCTGGCTGGGCAGTAGAAGGAAATTCACACAGGTTACCCGGGCCCAACGGCAGCAACAACATGAACAAAACAAAAAATACCTGAGTGGAAAGCCATAGCCTGGCTAGCAAATTCAAAACAGAGCCACAATCCTAGCAGCACATATCACTGCAACACAGAGCTTCAGTCAGTGTGCGCACACTTTAAGTAGAAACGTAAAATGTCCATGTTTTTGGAACAAAGGGCTATTTTTATGTGTGTGTGTGATGTCAGAAGAAACTGTTGGCAAGGAAATAGAAATAGACGTCCTTACACATTGACAGTGAGATAACGGTATGGCCCTAACAGAAGGGAATCGAGCAACACCCATCAACATTTAAAATGCGCAGAACCCTGGATCCCACAATTCCATTTCTAGCAATGCATCCTATGAGTATATTGACGCAAATATGCAAGAATTACGTACAACTCAGCATTGATTAATCCAAACGGTTGGGAATAACCTAAATATTTACCAGTGGGGAACTGGTGAAGAACACTGTTTATCTTATGCCAACATCTGTGTTTTTAAAAAGAAGATACATAGACTGGGCGCAGTCGCTCACGTGTGTAATCCCAGCACTTTGAGAGGCTGAGGCAGGTGGATCACGAGGCCAAGATATCCAGACCATCCTGGCCAACACGGTGAAACCCCGTCTCTACTAAAAATGCAAAAATAATCTGGGCACAGTGGCGTGCGCTTGTAGTCCCAGCTACTCAGGAGGTTGAGGCAGGAGAATCGCTTGAACCCAGGAGGTGGAGGTTGCAGTGAGCTGAGATCACGCCAGCCTGGTGACAGAGCAAGACTCCATCTTGGAAAAACAAACAAGCAAACAAACAAACAAAACTGTCAACAGTGGTCACAGAACAGTGATGGGAGTAGGACTGCCTTTCACTCTCCAGGACCTTTTGAATGTCGCTCATATTACATACTCAAAATATATGACTACAGTAAATATTTTCAGAGTAACTATGAAAAACTGGGGAAATAATAATATCTAACACACAGGACTGCTGCATAATTAAAGGATGAAAAACATTAATCACTATCAGAGTTCAAAGGAAGAAAGATTAATTCTAGCTTGGATATCAGAGCGGGGATCATGTAAAGGAAGTGAGTATTTCAAGTCTTGAAGGATGGAGAAGATTTAAAGAGGCAGAAGTGTGGAGATGATGTCCCAGATGGAGATAAGAACATAGGCGAAGACGATGTCCCAGGTGGAGATAAGAACATAGGCAAAGACGATGTCCCAGACGGAAATAAGAACACAGGTGAAGATGATGTCCCAGATGGAGATAAGAACATAGGCAAAGAAAATGAAGAAATGAGAAGGTATAAATTCTAAATGCAGCTCTCAGGCTGGGCTTCAGAACAGGGCTTAGGCAACAAGTTGGAATGCAAGGCTGATGGCGGGAACAGAAACACTGAAACCCAACTTGCATATCACGCCCAGATCATGAGCCTTGAATGCCAAGCCAGGGAAGCCCTCCTTGATCTTAACAACGAAAAATCACTGGGCCGGGTGCGGCGGTTCATGCTTCTAATCCAGTGCTTTGAGAGGCTGAGGCGAGAGGACTGCTTGAGGCCAGGAGTTTGAAACCACTCTGGACAACACAGCAAGACTCTGTCCTTACAAAAAATTTAAAAATTAGCTAGGCAGGATAGCACACCTGTAATCCCAGCTACTCAGGAGGCTGAGGCCGGAGGATCACTTGAGCCCAGGAATTTAGGGTTACCGTGAGCTGTGATTCTGTTGCTGCATTCCAGCCTGAGCAACAGAGCAAGGGCATGTCTCAAAAATAAAAGAAATGAAATAAAATCATTAAAGGTTGTATAGACATAAAGTATAAAATCATACCATATATTATTTAATCCAGATATATAATATAAATTAGAGGGGGAAAAGAGAAATTAGGAAGCTATTATAAGAAGACAAGACTCAACTAAGACACGAGCAAAGGCCCTGGGCTCACAGCCCTATCTTTATATAAAGGAATAAACTACCACATTTATTTTCATGGCATCACCAACTTAGATACAGGCTACAGTATTCTGGAACCATCTCTGTATCAGTCAAATCAGATGGCCATAATACTATAGGCAAATACCATAAAAAACACCATAAAAATACTATAGGCAAATACCATTAAAAAATGTAAAAACTGTGTGGTTTAAACATTAGTTTATTTCTCACAGCTCTGGAGGCTGGAAGTCCAAGATCAAGGTGTCAGCCAACTCAGTTCTGGGACAGGGACCTCTTCCTGGCTTGCAGATAGCCACCTTTCTTCTTGTTTCCTCACACCAGGGCATTGGGAGCTCTCTGCTTTCTCTTTTTTTTTTTTTTTTTTTTTTTTGAGACAGAGTCTCACTCTGTCACCAGGCTGGAGTGCAGTGACACAATCTCAACTCACTGCAACCTCCGACTCCCTGGTTCAAGCAACTCTCCTGACTCAGCCTCCTGAGTAGCTGGGATTACAGGCACGTGCCACCACACCCAACTAATTTTTGTATTTTTAGTAGAAACGGTTTCAGGATGGTCTCAATCTCCTGACATCCTGATCTGCCCACCTCGGCCTCCCAAAGTGCTAGGATTACAGGTGTGAGCCACCACACCCAGCCTTGTTTCTCTTCTTCTAAGAGCACTAATCCTGTCAGACCAGGGACCATGCTCATGACCTCATCTAACCCTAATCACCTCTCAAAGGTCCTATCCCCTAATACCATCACACTGGCAGTTAGGGCTCCAGTACAAGAATCTGGAGGAGACATAAACATTCAGTTTATAACGATGTCTTTTCAATCCTGTTGAAAAAAGCAACCAAATGAGTAGGCGAAGAAGTACCTTATATGTAAACAAGTCAGGAATTTTCATATTTCTGCTAATACATTAAGGTCAATTTAAAATGTCTGATAACAAGAGTCAGAAGCAGAGATACATGAAAGTTAGTTACTCTACAATTTAGGCCCACATTGAGTTATCTTCCAATAGGCCCACATTGAGTTGTCTTCCAATGACATTGTGGCACAAAGAACACTGCTTTCTATTCCTGGTTTTGCCACCAAAGAAGCTGGAACATTTCCCTGTATTTCCGTTTATCTTGAAAATCACTGGGCTGATCTAGCAGACCTCCAAGGTCCCTTCCATTCACAAATTCCACAAATAACTTCCTACCAACAGAGGCTACACAAATAAACTACACTGACGAAGGGGAAAGCTAACACTAGCAAACAATGAGATGCACACAAGACAAGACGTATAGAGAAGTGGATCAACCACAAACTGGTGGACGATGAGCCGGCGGGGGATAAAAACACATTCCCTAACGATGGACAGACAGGCAATGGCGCCGAGGTAGTATTGTTGAAGATTTCCTATTTTACATCTTCAAGATAAATGGCCCAATTGTTTATATTCATTCTGGTTAAATGTGAACGTGAAAACTTCCTCCAGGGGACGCAGACATCTAAAAAGTTCTCAATGTATCCAATTTGTCATTTGATATATTTACTGACAAGAAAAATGAGGGACTGAATATACAAACAGACCATGCCTGATCATATGTATAAAGACAGAACTCAGACCACAACCGGTAGCTGCCCACCCAGGAAACCAATCCCCTATCTACAGTAAACAGCCAGGAGGCCAGCCAGGCTAGCACATCAGACAGGAAGCCAGACTGCTCTCTCTCCACAACCCAGAAACTATACCACAACTCTGTCCCACGTGGCCAGGACTTGACTCAAAACTGACAGCCACCCTAATTTTGGCCCCTATTTCCAGTTAGGATAATTCAGACAAAGCCAAATACGCCCCTAACCAATCACATAGGATACCCCACTTCTGCACAGCCGCCTCCAGCCCCCACAACAGCCTCCACTGGGAGTCGTTCTTTTCCATCCTGAAGCTTCCCCACTCCTCATCCGCCACTCACTTGCATGTCAGTCTCTGCCACACGCAAGTGACAGTGCTGACTCCCTTGCCACAGCAGCACTGAGAAAGTTGCCTCTGCCTGTCTCATGTGGGCGTCCTTCCTTTGTTTCCCTCGAAGAATAAGTCTTCAATGAGGGGCTTCTCTCTATATGGCCAAGCTATACAATTCAGAAGCCCAGCATGGCAATTCCAAGCCTGGAAAGACCATACACCCCTCAGGTCCTCTTTCCACAAAACACAGCTTCCTTGAGTTCTTCAGTCACTCCCCACCAACCAGGGAAGGAACCACGTGTTATGGAAAGATCAAGGGCCTTGAAGTCAAACTTCTGAGTTCATCAAGTACTTCATCTTCCCACTTAACAAATTACATGGCCTTGGCCATGCGTGGTGGCTCACACCTGTAATCCCAGCACCTTGGGAGGCCGAGTTGGGCAGATCACCCAAGGTTGGGAGTTCAAGACCAGCCTAACCAACATGGAAAAACCCCGTCCCTACTAAAAATATGAAATCAGCCTGGTGTGGTGGCGCATGCCTGTCATCCCAGCTACTCGGGAGGCTGAGGCAGGAGAATCACTTGAACCTGGGAAGCAGAGGTTGTGGTGAGCCGAGATCACACCATTGCACTCCAGCCTGGACAAGAAGAGCAAAACTCTGTCTCAAAAACAAACAAACAAACAAACAAAAACGAACAACAACAACAACAACAAAACAAATGACGTGACCTTGAACAATTTCCTTAACTTGTCTAAGCCTCTATCTTCATCTTCAATAAAATAATTTTACTTCCAAGATTGCATTAAATGGAATCCCACATGTAAAACAGCTGACAAATATTAGGGACCCAACAGCTGTGTGCTCCTACTGCCACCCCACTTTACCCCAAGGGAGAAGCGCAAGATGTCCAGAAAAAGCCTGTTGATCCCTACACCTCAGCATCTTGTGTTCACACAAGGCGCAGTGGGATCCAGACTTACCCGGGTCGCCCAAATACAAGCCACGTTTTGATTTTTCAACTTAGGTACACATGGCTTCTAACGTTCACCATATATGATCCATAATTTAGAAGAGATTTTCCTACACTACCCCGTGGTTCTATTTTAGCAGACTCAGATGTGCCATAATACCTCACTCTCTTAAATCCTCTTCAGTATCAAAAACAAAACTTTAATCTGTAACACAGTTATCAGCAGTGAAAGTGGAAATGGTACCTATGAGTCAAAATGACCCTCTGCCCTGCCCTGCCCCACCCTACAAAAAGCTGTTCAGGAGGATTTGGGCTGCTTATGAGAATGCTGTCTGTATTCCCAGGGACAGACAAATGCCTACCCTGGTTAGAAGCTGCACTGCTCAGCCTCCAGGGTAGAAATCTCCCCACACCCTCTACCCAAGGAGAAGAGAAGCAAATGGGGTGGCCAGGCTCCAGGACGTGGACTGTTTAGTGTGGTTTCTGCAGACTGTTTTTTTGTTTTTTTTTTTGTTGTTGTTGAGACAGAGTCTCGCTCTGCCGCCCAGGCTGGAGTGCAGTGGCCGGATCTCAGCTCACTGCAAGCTCCGCCTCCCGGGTTCACGCCATTCTCCTGCCTCAGCCTCCCGAGTAGCTGGGACTATAGGCGCCCGCCACCTCGCCCGGCTAGTTTTTTGTATTTTTAAAGTAGAGACGGGGTTTCACCATGTCAGCCAGGATGGTCTCGATCTCCTGACCTCGTGATCCACCCGTCTCGGCCTCCCAAAGTGCTGGGATTACAGGCTTGAGCCACCGCGCCCGGCAGTTTCTGCAGACTGTTTAGTGTGGTTTTGCAGGCCACCCAAGTGGCCAAGGTCCTACGGCTGCTGTAGGGTCTCTTCCCTAGGATGAGACAGCCCAGCCATTCTCCTTCCCTTTTTTTTTTTTTTTTTTTTTGAGATGGAGTCTCACTCTGTCACCCAAGCTGGAGTGCAATGGTGCAATCTCACCTCACTGCCACCTCTGCCTCCCAGGTTCAAACAATTCTCCTGCCTCAGCCTCCCAAGTACCTGAGATTACAGGCACCCACCACCACACCCAGCTAATTTTTATATTTTTAATAGAGACGAAGTTTCAACTTGTTGGCCAGGCTGCTCTCGAACTCCTGACCTCAGGCGATCCACCTGCCTCGGCCTCCCAAAGTGCTGGGATTACAGGCATGAGCCACTGCATCTGGCTGAGTCAGCCCAGCCATCCTGACTTTTTGTTCTGGCAAAATTACTCTCTTCCACGTCTACCTTCCAAGTAGCTAAATCAGAGTTCTGGCCTTGGGGCAGGCTTGAAGAATCCCTGTTTTTTGGTCCTCAAGAGGTCCTACCAGCGTCTGGGACAATTCCAAAACTTGTGTTCTTAAAGAGGAAAGAAACCTCACATATATGGCTCTCGCAGAGCTCAGGCAGAGCTCAGGCAAGGCTTGGGAGGCGGCCCTAAGGTTTGGGTGTGCCATCTATGATAACAGCTAAGAGATCTGAAGCCAGCTGTCTGGGTTCAAACCTCAATTCCAACAGCGCTGGCTGTGTGATGTTAGACAACGTCCCCAGCCTCTCTGTGGTTCCGTTTCCTCACTGTAAAAGGGCCACAATAATAGAGCTGCTCTCAAAGTTAAGTGAATTCGTGCATATAAGGTATTCAGAACAATGCTTGGCACATGGGGGAGTTCAATAAACACGTAATGAACAGAGTAACTTAGCAATTAGTAAATATATTCATGCAGGCCAGGCACGGTGGCTCACGCCTGTAATTCCAAAACTTTGGGAGGCTGAGGCGAGAGGATCACTTGAGCCCAGGAGTTTGAGACTAGCATGGGCAACACAGCAATATTCCATCTCTAAAAATGTGTTTCTGTAACATATATGTATATATACAATCATATATTCACAGTGTATTTATAATACACAAAATAGCGGAATACAGACTTACCTATTCACAATGGTTACTTCTAGAGAAGGGGAAATGCAAATTTCAGCTTTTTATGCTACACATATATTCTTGTATCATCTGAAATATTTAAGCAAATTGTATATATAAATTTGCCCCAAAACACATAGCAGAACAATGTAGTTTTGACTCAAAAATCTTCAAATCATGATGGAATTGTTCTGTGAAAGTTATAGAGATGAAAATCTCCCTCCAGCCTAAATGCTCTTTCATATGAACTATATTACAGACACCAATGCAGACGCCCCAATCCTTTCCCCACTGTCATAAGAATTTTTCAGTGAACTGCATTCCCCTTTACAAACTAGATGATAGTTAGAGTTACCAGGCAAGAACGTGGATCCAGTTCTGCTTTTTCAAAGCCCAATGTTCCTCACATAATAGCAATGCATTCTTCAACGGGTCCACTGCCCCCAACACCTGACCTCTCTGTTGTACACAACTCAGCAAGGCCTGGGAGAAAACAGGTGGAAATTTAACTTAGTAACAACACATCCCGCCTGATTCCTCTGCTCGGCTAGTTCTCAAGTCATCTTTTTCTAAGCTTTCATTCGGCTCTACCACATGTACCTAGGCTGGGTAAAATACTTTACCAGGTTTTTTTTTTTTTTTTTTTTGAGACAGAGTTTCACTCTCTAGCCCAGGCTGGAGTGCAGTGACACCATCTCGGCTCACTGAAACCTCCACCTCCCGGGTTCAAACGATTCTCCTGCTTCAGTCTCTCAAGTAACTGGGACGACAGGCACACCCAGGACTACCACCACACCCAGCTAATTTTTGTATTTTTAGTAAAGATGGGGTTTCACCATATTGGCCAGGCTGGTCTCAAACTCCTGACCTCATGATCCGCCCGCCTTGGCCTCCCAAAGTGCTGGAATTACAGGTGTGAGTCACTGCACCTGGCCTACTTTACCAGTTTTATTCCTGAATTAAACCTGTTATTACTATCAATAATGTCAATCAGTGCCATTTCATTCACCGTATGACACACACACACAAAGCACTCCATACTCACTCCACCTATCTGCTTTTCTGCAATGGCCACAGTGTTCCCCATCTTACATGAGAGGCACAGACAAAGACAACGACTTCTCCAAGGTTTTGTAATTCACAATCAGTGGCAGAACCAACATGCCCAACCACGTCTGGCCAAGGCCTGTGTTTCAGCCACCCCATCTGGTTGCTGCCCCTAAGGCTCAATGGGCAAGTAACAGATCACTCCGATTGCAGAGGCTTCAGATATGCCCTCCGCCATGGTACAATGGATGGTTCGCTCTCAGCAGGGGAGGCAGGGGTGGGAATCAGCACACAGTTCTGCTAGGTTTCTCATGCAGGGCAAAGACTATGTATTTTGTGCCTTGCTTTGCAGGTGAAATGTCTCCTGCCCCCTGTACAACACCTTTCTTTGTCTTCTCCACATAAAAGTACAACTGAGTTCCTCAGGGGAAGGCAGTGATCACTGCCCTGTGCCACACCTGACTGATGTCCAAACAAGTGGACACACAGGCTCTTCTCTTATGGCCCAGGTTGCTCCCATCTGCTAAGCATCAAAAACTACACACAGGATTCGCAGAACATGAATGACATGGAGGTGACCGCTTTATCTCTGTTGAAAACTTACTGCACTCTCTTAAAAAAGGGAATTCAGGAGAAACTGAACATTTGAGGCTGGCTGGCTGTAATCTTCAGCTGCTGAGAAAGCCTCAGCTTCTCGGTTCCACTGTGGAAATCCAACTCCTCCCTCAAAGTCTAACTCAAGTACACCTCCTCTGCGGTGCCTGCCCCTTCCTCCCTTTCACAAGCACGTGTTCCCTCTGCAGCCCCAGAGCATTCTATCGCCACGTCTGGAGCCACGCTGTCCCAGCCTACAGCCAGCTCAGTGCACAGCTGCGTCTCCCTGTGTTGTACCTGCAGGCCCCACCTGGGCTGGAAGGCTGCCTCCTTCTCCTCCACACAGAGGCCGCACTCAGGAACTACTGAATGAGGGAGGGAGTGGATGAGCAAGATCAGCCAAGGGCTACAGGGAGTGACCTGCAGCTCCCAGCAGGAACAGCCCCTGCCCTGCCAATCCGGAGGTGCTGGCTCTGTTCTCAGCAGGGCCGCTAAAAGCTCCGTTATAACAGCTCTAGGCCTCAACGTCAACTTGGTGTCAGGCCCTAGAGACACCGAAACTCCTAACAAATAAAGAGGCCACGTATGCAGCATGCTGGTTAAAAGCACAGGCTTCGGAGTCAGAGCTTGAATTCCGCTTATTATGTGACCTTGAGCAAGTTACTCAATGCGTCAGTCTCATTTTATCACCGGCAAAATGAGGACATTATCTGCCACACAGTGTTGCTGAAAAAGTAAGTGAGGTGACAGACTCAAAGTGCTTGGCACTTACCTACTCTTACTGGTTTATTACAAAGAAGAGAACACGGGAACAGCCAAATGCAAGAGATGCACAGGGCACACCACGGAGCAGAGACGTCGGGGCTCCCATGCCATCCCTGGAAGTGCCACCTCCCCAGCACCAAATGAGTTCACCAAACCAGAAGCTCCCCAAACCCAGTATTTAGAGGGTTTTATGGAGTTTTCATAACATCAACATGATTAAGTCATTGGCTACCCGTGACTAGCTCAATCTCCAGCCTGTCTCGTCTCCCCTCCCAGAGGTAGGGGTGGGGCTGACATGTCCAACTCTATACTCATGACTCATCTTTCTGGCAACCAGCCCTGATCCTGAACCTGTCTAGGGGCCGAAGCCACCTGTCATCTCATTATCACACAAAAGACACTCCTATCACCCCAGAGATTCCAAAAGTCTTAGAAGCTCTTGTGTCAGGTCTTGAAACCTAAGACCAAATATTATAACCAATGATGTTCCTATCACTCAGGAAATTACAAGGGTTTTAGAAGCTCTGGGCCAAAAACCAGGAAGAATACTAAATATATACACTATTGTACTATGTATCCCACTATCACAATAAATTTTTTTGAGACAGAGTCTACCTCTGTTGCCCAGGTTGGAGTGCAGTGGTGTGATCTCAGCTTATGGTGCGATCTCAGATCACTGCAACCTCCACCTCTCAGGTTCAAGCAATTCTTGTGCCTCATCCTCCTGAGTAGCTGGAACTACAGGTGTGCAACACTACAACTGACTAATTTTTGTATTTTTTAGTAGAGACGGGGTTTCACTGTGTTGGCCAGGCTGGCCTTCAACTTCTGGCCTCAAGTGATCTGCCCGCCTCGGCCTCCCAAAAATCTGGGATAAGTCACGAGCCACCGTGCCTGGCCTCACTATCACAATGATTATACTGAGAGGATGGGGGAGAAAAACATGGGCAACAGGAGGAGCGGGGAAGGTAAGCAGCCTGAATCCTTGCCTTCCATAGTAGGACATCTCCCTGTCTTTCACACAATCTGGAAGAACGAGCTAAAACATAAACACAGTAACCTCCAAGGAGCAGGGATCAGAGTGGAGAAGGGTAAGGTAGGAGATTGCTGGGTTTTGTCCTAAGCCTTCTTAATTTCTGACTCTTAGAGCTGTAGGCCTGTACAACTTTGCTAAAAATGAGTATTTACCTGTAATCCCAGCACTTTGGGAAGTCAAGGTGGGCGGATCACGAGGTCAGGAGTTTGTGACCAGCCTGGCCAACATACAGAAACCCCGTCTGTACTAATAATACAAAAATTAGCCAGGCTTGGTGGCACGTGCCTGTGGTCCCAGCTACTCAGGAGGCTGAGGCAGGAGAACTGCTTGAACCCGGGAGGTGGAAGTTGTGGTGAGCCAAGACTGCACCACTACACTTCAGCCCGGGCAAGAGAATGAGACTCCGTCTCAAAAAAAAAAAAAAAAAAAAAAAAAAAAAAAAAAAAAAAAAAAAGAAGGATCTTCATGTTCCTGCCAATTTGCAAAAAAAAAAAAAAAAAAAAGATTCATATCTGTTAACCAGAGGCAATAAAAAGCACCTCCCAGGCTGCTGTAGTAAGTGGATCGGTAACTGTGGTGGGAGATTCCAACCCCTGAGACCTGTGACTATGTCATGCAGCAAAAGGGCTTTGCCACAGGCCTTAGGAAGAGTATCCTGGGCTATCCAGGGAGGTCCAATCTAATCCCATGCCTGTAATCTCCGCACTTTGGGAGGCTAAGGCAGGCGGATCACGAGATCAAGAGATGGAGACCATCCTGGCTAAAATGGTGAAATCCCATCTCTACTAAAAATACAAAAATTAGTCGGGCATCATGGCGGGCACCTGTAGTCTCAGCTACTCAGGAGGCTGAAGCAGGAGAATCACTTGAACCTGGGAGGTAGAGGTTGCAGTGAGCTGAGATCACGCTACTGCACTCCAGCCTGGGCAACAGTGCGAGACTCCATCTCAAAAAAATATTTTAAAATAGGGAATAGAACTTTCTCCGAGTGCAAGAAGAGAAATGCACACAGGGGAACTGGAGAGCCTGACCAGGTCCCTGGGTTAGCTAGTCCTGAGCTGATGGGACCATGTGCAAAGACCAGATAGAGGCCTCAGGAGCTGAGGGCAGCTCCCAACAGATGGACAGCAAGGGAACAGACACCTCAGTCCTGCAACCACAAGGAACTATATTTGGCCAAAAGCACTTGGAAACAATTCTCCAGTGAGGAATGCAGCCCAGCCAACATGCTGATTTTTGCCCAGTGACATCCACGTCAGCCTTCTGCCCCATAGAACTGTGAGATGATACAATTTCAATTGTTTTAAGTCACTAAATTTGTGGAAATGTGGTAAAGCAACAGAAATGAATACAGTGATTCACGTGGAAACCCCTAGAAGAGTGTCTGGCACAGTGTTGACACCTGACAAGCGTTTCCTGATTTCCTTACATCGCAAGGCAGGGCTGGCCACACTCCATCCAAAACAATAGATGATAGACTTGTTCTGACAAAAAAGATTCAGTGAATTATAAATGGCCCAGAACACCTACAAATTTTAGGTTTCAGGTAAGTGATTGCCTTTCTTTTCACTTAGAAGCCTCCCAATGCTCATCTTACTGATAAACTCTAAGTACCAGGCAGGAGACTAAACACCAGACAAACCCAGCCCCAGATGCCCCGAGGGAGCCCGTCCCAGCACTCACTCCGCTGCACTGAAATGATGTCCATGTCAGTTTATCCCACTAGACCAAGAACTCCAGCTCTCCATGTGTGAGTCACCAGTGCTGCCTCCGCATCTCTGCTTCTAGGATGGTGCTTCTGCACTTCACAGGAAATCTGTATCAATGTTTGTCAACACTATGTATGACAGTGTCACTTAATATCTGCACAGAAAACATCAATTCTTTGAGGACCAGGGCTGAGTTTATTAGCCTTTGTAATCCCACTGCCACTGTCTGAGACATCAGAGGCACTCGGTAGTAGTTGGTGAAGAGAAAGAAAAGGCAGAGGAGAGAGAGGAAAGCAGGACCAACACCGCAGACACAGATTCGGAGGTGGCTGGAGGAGAGGCAGGACAGAGAAACTTCCTGGATGCTGGAAAGGGGTTCACTGTGATACCTGCTGCTGGATTTCAAATGTCAAAGGTGACGCTTTGCTGACCTTGACCTCTGACTGCCCTTTAGCTTTCCCAACCTCAACACAGGGCACTTAGAAACTGAGATGTCAAGAAATTATGCTTCATTGAACCATGGGAATGTTATTTACATGGACGTTCATTATTGCATTTTTTACATGGGAATGTAAATAATTGAAGAGATTGTTAAAGACTAAATCATGCACATTCAATAACTTTGTAAAATATTAATGATAACTGAAACACAAATTTTGATGTTCCCCAAAAATGCTAAGATATAAAACAATACTGGCCAATTAAAGATAGAAAACAATCCTAATGAAGCTCCCCGACAGACACATTAAAACTTCTCTGTACATTAAACATTTGGGATTTCAAAGGAAAACCCAGATTCATTCCATTCTTAATACGACGTTTAAAAAAAAAATCTTAGGTAATACAATATTTCATTTAAAATTTACAAAATTCCATTACATTCATAATTTCATTTGATCCCCAAACAATCTCCTGAGTTAGGCAGAACAGGTATTACTAACAACTAACTCCATTTTACAGGTAAGGGAAATGAAGTTCAGCAAGTACTTGGGCTTAACAAAAGCTTTAATAGGGCCACATATCGAAACCAAATCCTCTGCTCAAAAGAACTAGAATAAGTTATCTTTTACATATTATTCATACTTATATCCTGTCAATATCCAAAAATGTTTTGAGGTAGCCTGCAATAATAGACACCTATCCAATAAAAACATTAAAATGAAAAACGGGGAAAAAAACAGCAGGTGATATGGGAGACAGACGAAGGTAGATAGCAAAGGCTGAGACTTATAATCTAACAAAACTTCATCTCTGACCTTCCAGTTCCAGGGAGATAACGCTAAAGGAAACAAGATGGTTTATAGGCTCAAAATCTGACAAAAGAGAGGTTGCATCAGTTCTTAACTCTGAAACACTCCTAGCAGCCACAGCAAATCTCTAGGACAACATACCAATGGCATCAAAGCAAGAGTATACTTCAGTGATAGAGTGAATTAAGTTCCCTGTTTGGGACCCAGGCCAGGGCTAGAGAAAAGAACTCTGAAATGTAGAGCTCAGAAATACATCCTCTGTCGGCCACAGGCAGTGGCTCACACCTGTAATCCCCAGCACTCTGGAAGGCTGAGGCAGGCAGATCACGAAGTCGGGAGATGGAGACCATCCTGGCTAGCACAGTGAAATCCTGTTTCTACTGAAAATACAAAAAATTAGCCGGGCGTGGTGGCAGGCGCCTATAGTCCCAGCTGCTTGGGAGGCTGAGGTAGGAGAATGGAGTGAACCCAGGAGGTGGAGCTTGCAGTGAGCCGAGATCCTGCCTCTGCACTCCAGCCTGGGCAACAGAGCAAAACTCCGTCTCAAAAAAAAAAAAAAAAAAAAAAAAAAACATATATATATACCTTCTGTCTTCTCCATACCCATGTGTCCCCTTCCGTGAGAGACTTCCTTTCATTTAAACCATATAAAAATCAAGCCTACTCTAAATGAAAAATACCTCGACACAGAAGCAGCATTAACTAGTTAAGTTTTATTAAGACATTAATAAAATCTAGAAAACCATAAAGAAAATCTGGTCGCGTTTTGACGCCCTCTCCTAAGATCAGATTCCCCAAAAGAACAAAGTGCATGGGGCATATAACAAAGATCTTTTCCTAAACTAAGATAAGAATGCAAATCAAAATAAAGGCAAAATCCTACTGAGCGAAGCAAAAATTGTAATTCAGTAGCTCAAGACTTGACCAAATGGCTATTTTTAATCCCTATAATCATCCAAATAACTAGGAATAGCAGAGAAAATTGTATCTCCTTTCTACAGAGACACGTGGCTTTAAGAAACTCAAGCACATCAAATTCCCACCTTACCAAACAGATAAATTGGAAAGGAGCTTAGTATTTTATTTTTAAATTATTTATTTACCTTTTTATTTTTTAGAGAAAGGGTTTCACTCCGTCACACAGACTGGAGTGCAGTGGCATGATTATAGCTCACTGCAGCTTCTAATCGGGCTCAAGTGATCCTCGCTCCTCAGCCTCCCAAAGCGCTGGCATTACAGGTGTAAACCACAGCACCCGGCCTGACTCTTTTAAAGAATTAATTAGCATATTCCTTAGAATTGTAACTCCTTTATAGGTCATTCAACATGTGATGCAATTTTTTACAAGTGGTTTTTTTTTTTTTTTTTTTTTGAGATGGAGTCTCACTCTGTCACCCAGGGTGGAGTGCAGTGGTGCAATCTCGGCTCACTGCAACCTCCACCTCCCGGGTTCAAGTGATTCTCCTGCCTCAGCCTCCCGAGTAGCTGAGACTACAGGTGTGTGCCGCCACATTCAGCTAATTTTTTGTATTTTTAGTGGAGACAGTGTTTCACCATATTACCCAGGATGGTCTCCATCATCTAACCTCGTGATCTGCCTGCCTTGCCCTCCCAAAGTGTTGGGATTATAGGTGTGAGCCACCACATCCGGCCACAAGTGGTAATTTTCAACTATGCTTCAAACCATTACACAAAGCCAAGTACATCTACTCAAGGCACTCTCAAGTTTCCATTTACTCCCATTTTACTCGACAAAATAAAATGTTAAATTGGAACATATTTCACACGACACTTAAAAGATCAACAAAATGCTCCTGAAAAGTTCGGAGCTCAACAACTCCATTAATGAGAAAAAAAAAAAAAACACCAACTGGATATAGGGAAGATGCTGCACATAAAACACAATTGTGAAGAATATGCAAGATATTGCCAAAAAGCTGCTTAAGGTTTCATCATAGATACTTGTCCTTAACTCTGAGATAAAGTATATACTCATGTAACTAAACTCGTTTAAAAGCAAACAAAGGGGAAGAAGAAAAAGAACTTCCACTTTAGAATCCACATTTTCAAAGGCCTCCATTATTTACACCATTGCGGGGAAGAGAATTTTTCTCTGCTATATTTGCTTGAAAGAATTAAAGGTGTAGGGCAAAAATTCTTGGGAATTATTCAGTTTACGATCCTCAAAAGTGAGAAAAATGAAGCCCAGAAGTGAAGGCCTTCCAGGAGAATTCCAGAGCCGGAGGTAGACCCAGTACATTGTTTTTGTTTTTAGAGGAAGTCTCACTCTATGGCCCAGGCTGGGGTGCAGTGCAGTTATTTCACTCACTGCAACCTCCGCCTCCTGGGTTCAAGCTGTTCTCCTGCCTCAGCCTCCTGAGGAGCTGCGATTACAGGCGCCCACCACCACGCCCAACTAATTTTTGTATTTTTAGTAGAGACAGGGTTTCATCATGTTGGCCAGGTTGGTCTCCAACTCCTGACCTCAAGTGATCCGCCTGCCTAGACCTCCCAAAGTCCTCGGATTACAGGCGTGAGCCACCGCACCCGGCCAACCTGGTAAGTTTTAATCAAGTATTCTGAACTATGCAACAAACACTAGGAAGTAATAGAAAAAAAAATTAATCTAAAAACCCTCTGGAGAGTCAAAGAATCGCAGATTTAAAATAGCATGAATACTTGGATTCATGGTATTGAAAAAGGACCTCGCATTTACCCGTATGTACAAACTGCCTGCGCACTTCTATCAGAGCATTTTTCAAGCTGTGCTACAGTTAACTATGTACTGCCCAAAGCCAATCTGTCCCTGCAAATCATAAGCTCTTAAAGACCAGGACTTCAGGAGAACAAGCAAAACTTCAGAGAGAAGAGAGCCACCGAAACAGAGTTCATAGCAATGGGTCGGCAGGAGCTGATGACTGGAGGTGCGCGGTAGCCTTGGGGTCTGGGATAGCGGAGGGCAGAGAAGGCAAAAGGGCCTGCATGACACGCTACAGGGCTAGGAGCCACAGCTGCGGTCATTAGTTCAGTTTTGTCTTGTATGCCTGTTACTTATACACCATCTCTTGTTCAGAAAGAACTTCAGGTTGAGTATTTGGACTCCTTGAGCCTTCTGCTGTTTGTCTCCGCGACGGTTAACACTCTTAAAAGGGGAAAACTGTCCAGTTCGATTTTGCTTCCCGGGACATTACAGGTTTTTCATAAGTTTGATGAAAGCATTCACTAAGGAGTGATTCCACTTTCTTTGGTGGCTGAGAAATACAGCGTCTGAGGGGCAGCATCAGGTCTTCCCATCAAGCTGAGGTCGGAGTCTCCCCACCCAAGGACCTTACCCTCGCTCTCCCCTCATAAATCTGACCTCTAACTGTAACTGCCTTGGTCTCATTCCATGGGTGTGGATGCTCCTGCTTGAAACGCATTTTCCAGCCCGCCAAATTCTTGGGAGAGTTTCTTCCACTCTCCAAGCGCTGAGAGCTACAAAGTTCAATCTGGCTTTACAGATTTTTTTTTTTCTTCCCATTACTAACGGAAAAAATCAAGAAGCGCCGGGCAGAAGCGCCCTGCTCCCGCCAATAAGAGCCCAGCCCGGGGCCAGAGCAGGAAGTGCAGCGGTGGGACGCGCGGCGACAGCCCCTCCACCCCGGGGACCCGCCGGCCAGGGCAGAGGTCAGTGGGGTCTGTGTGGCCGCTGCGCGACAGCTCCGGGCCCGCGCCTCTCGCTTCCTCCCGCCAGGCAAGTGAGAGGATAAACCATGGGGCGGGGGCAGTGCGCCCCCACCAACCGCGCCCTCCGCGCACGGACCTCCACTACACGCGCGTCCCAGGCGGGGTCGACCCAGACGAGCCACGGGGCGCCGCACAGCCCCACTAGCAGGACGGCCAGGACCCACGCGCGCGGGTCCACGCAGCCACCTATATAGGTGACAAAACACTCAGGAAGCCGTCATGCGGGGCCGGGAAAGAGCCCCCACGCAGAGTCACGGACTCCCTCGTCCGAGGGTCCGCGCAGTCCCCTCGGTGAGTCTGGCGAAGCAGTCTTGCGCGATGGAGGGCGGGGAGGGCGGCGGAGTCTCCCACTCGCCGTGACCCGGACCCCGCCCCACGAGTGAGTCCTCGCAGGGCCCCCTCTGCCGCACGCGGGGACCAGCCACGCCGCGGGGGACTGGGCAGAAGCCAGCGCCCGGGTCCATGCAGTCCCCTCCGCGGCAGACGCGGGGAGCCGGGGAGCAGTGGGGACCGGCCCCCACACGCAGGGCGACCAGGACCCCTGCGCGGGCCCACGCCGTATCGCAGCAGGCTCTAAGCCCCCGGTGCCGCCCAAGGCCGAGACAAAGCCCAGCCGCAAGGACCCCGGATCCCGACTTCGGACCCTGGGGAGCCCAGCTTGGAGCCGCCACGCCCGGGGCAGAGACCCCCGCCCGGTCCGGAGACCCCGTCGCCCGTGGCGTCGTCTCACCTCAAGCCGCCGCCTCGCAGCGCTCCCTCCTCACCTGGGCGCCTGGGCCGACTGGAGCGCAGCTGAGCAGCCAACAGAGCCGCGGCAGCCTCAACAACCGAGCCCCGGGGCGGGGCCGCCGCCGCCGCTTCAGCTCGTGTTCCCCGCTCAGGATCCGGCTTGGATCAAGGAGCTGCAGCTGGCGCGGGGCTGCGGCCGGGAAACACACCGTGCAGGTGCACACGGCCCCGCCCGCCTCCCGCCGCCCCGCCCCCAGCGGAGCCGGGCGCCCAGGGCCCGTCCCCCGGCCAAGGCGGAGCGAGCTGCGCGGAGAGGGCGGGGCCTGGGGGAACAAAGGGAGGTTGGGCGGGGCGGCGCTGGGACTGGGCGTGCGGGGTCCAGCGGGAGGACGGGACCCAAGAGCCCGCCAGATCCTGGCCTCCTAGAGGACCCAGCTCAACATCCACCTGGAGTCTGCTCTACAGGACGCGCTCATCTCAAGCCCAGAACTCAGGCTTTTAGGGCAGAGAGAGAGAGACAGGCTTGCTTTACAAAAAGGGAAACTGAGGTCCAAGGAATAGGATTGCCTGCTGCCCGAAGTCACGTAGTCCCATTCACTCGTTCACCTTGTCATTCAGCAAACATTTGGAAGCACGATGGTGGGCGTTAGGAGTGAAGTAGGGCAAGGCGCGGTGGCTCGCGCCTGCAATCCCAGCACTTTGTGGAGCCGAGGCAGGTGGATCACTTGAGGCCAGGAGTTCGAAACCAGCCTGGCCAACAAGATGAAACCCCATCTCTGCTAAAAATACAGAAACTTAGCCGATCGTGGTGGCGCGTACCTGTGATTCCAGCTACTGGGAAGGCTGAGGCAGGAGAATCGTTTGAACCTGGGAGGTGGAGGTTGCAGTGAGCTGAGATGGTGCCACTGCATGTGCTCCAGCCTGGGCGACAGAGTGAGACTCTGTCTCCAAAAAAAAAATTAATAGATGGGAAGTAGAAGCGAACTTAGGCCTTCCCTGAAGGAGCTCGGCCAAGGAGTACCTGAAATGTCTCTGCATCTCTTTAAGGTCTGATAAAGGAACCAGGAGCGAGCACTAATCACTTCCCTTTCCTGCCTCAGAGCTTTCATGTGTTTGCTGTTCCCCGCCTGAAATGGCAAGTACCAATGGTATTTATTTATTTATAGAAATGAGGTCTCCCTATGTTGCCCAGGCTGGTCTCAAACTCCTGGCCTCAAGCTATCCTCTCCTCTCAGCCTCCCAAAGTGTTGGGATTACAGGCATGAACCACTGTCCCCAGCCCTGATCGTCTTTAAAACCTCTTTCCTCATCTTATTTGAGCTTCCTGCTTCATGTGACCCCACACCCTTGGTTTCCCTGTACTTCCATAGCTGCTCCTCCGTGGGTCCCAGGGACCCACCCCCTTCTCTGCCCAACTTGTATATGTCTGGAATCAGGCCAAATGCCCTTCCATTTGCAGTGGGCACTGCCACAGGAAATCTCATGCCCTTCCGGGCTTCACAAACCATCCACATGCTCTGCTGCCTGCCAGAGACATCCATCCCATCAGATGCCCAGCCCTGACCTTCCCAAAGCTCCAGCTGGACGCAGGGAAGCATCTCAAATTTTCCACAGGCCAAAACAGAGTGCTTTATTAGTGCCCTAACCTGCTCATCCACATTCTTGTGATTCTCTGTAAACAGCCCCTCCATCCACCCAGCTGCTCAGGTGAAAATCTCAAATCCTCCTCCAGTCCTTCCTCCCAGAACCTCTCATGCAGCCCTCTGCCTTCCTAGGACACTGAGCACCCCTCACTCCCAGCGCCGGCTGGGGTGCTGTCTGAGTGGCTGCCACCCACATGGCATGAAGTGTGACCTCTCGCCCGGTGTGGTGGCTTACGCCTGTAGTCACAGCACTTTGGGAGGCTGAGGCGGGCAGATTGCTTGAGGCCAGGAGACTGGGACCACCCTGGCCAATATGGTGAAACTAAAATACAACAATTAGTCAGGCATGGTAATGCGTGCCTATCATCCCGGCTACCCCACCCAGGAGGCTGAGGCAGGAAAATTGCTCGAACCTGGGAGGCAGAGGTTGCAGTGAGCCAATCACACCACTGCACTTCAGCCTGGGCAACAGAGTGAGAATCTGTCGCAAATTTAAAAAAAAAAAAAAAGAAGAAGAAGGAGACGAAGTGTGACCTAAGGCAAGGCAGTGTCCCACTCTGATTCACTTTCATGTGTAAAACAGGACCTGCACCCTGAAGGCACTCACCCAGGGAGGCTGCTGGGATGGGTGGATGCACAGTTAAAGTCTTCATGGTGGCTGGGGCTGACCCCATCCCCATCGCTCTTCCCACACACACCTGCACCCTCATTACTCCCACGCTCGCACCCACCACTGAAAGCCTGGCCCCTAATCTGATTTGCCTAACAAGGTCCCCGGATGAACAACACATGCTTCCCTACCTCTCCCCTGCTAGGGCCCCACCGTGTTCTGGGATGTACTCAGGGATCAGGAGAACAAAACCTCAGGGAGTGAAAGGACATTCCAGGGTGCAGGCCTCTGCATCCGCCTCCATGCCCTCACCCCTGCCTGACCCCTGTACCTGGCCAGCTCCTACCAACTCTTAAAGTCTCACCAAGTTCAGTGGTGGCAGCCACACCCTAAAGTGACTGTCCCCCCAATGACCTATGACCTTGCATAGTCTTCCTGACCTTGGGTACGAGCAAAACCGGTGACTGGCTTTTAACCCATAGAGCCTGGCAAAAGCAATGGGATGTCAATGTCACAGTGCGTCACCTTCGCACACTAGAGAGAACGGTTCCGCCTGCAGGCGCTGCAGGAGGGAGATGCTGTGCTGAGAAAGGACCTTTGGAGGAGCCCCGTAGGCAAGGAAGCAAAACGCTGGGCCCTTGCCAAGCGGGTCCGAGGAAATGAATTCGGCCAATAACCTCGGCGGACCTGGAAATGGATTCTGCCCTGGTGGAGCCTCAGATGAGGATGCAGCCCAGCTGCTTAGCGTGAGATCCCAAGCACAGGACCCGCTAAAATGTGCTCAACTCCTAGCTTGCCAAAATTGGCTTAAAGGTGTGTGTTTTTTTAAGCTTCTAAGTTTTTAGTTATTGCCTATGAAAGTGTTAAAATATGAGACAATAACTTAAGTCCCTTCCCCATCACACACATTCTGCTTTCTGGCATTCATCACAATTATACTTATTGATTTAAAATGTCCCTCTTGACTGGGTGCAGTGGCTCAGGAGTTCCAGACCAGCCTGGCCAACATGATGAAACTCCATCTCTACTAAAAATACAAAAATTTGCTAGATGTGGTGGTGCAATCCTGTAATCCCAGCTACTCGGAAGGCTGAGGCAGGAGAATTGCTTGAATCCAGGAGGCAGAAGTTTCAGTGAGCCAAGATTACACCATTGCACTCCAGCCTGAGTGACAAGAACAAAACTGTCTCAAAAAAAAAAATTGTCTCTTGCCACCAGCATGAAGGTCCCATGAGAAGAAAAATGGAAACTCTTGCTCATAACAGTGCCCCAAATGCCCAGCACGGTGTAGCTCTAGGGCAGTTGGTTGATGCTGGACGCTGCTGGTTGCAGGGCCCAGCTGGCCCTCCCAGCTGCCTTCTCCCTGGTCACCTTCCATTGTAGAGAACAGAATAGTTTCTTGCCTTTCCAGAGTTCCTCTTAGTGGGGATTGGCCAAGTGACATTGTCCTGCCCCGGGAGACATAAGCGGAAGTTGGCTGAAAGGTTTCTAGCCGTGGTGTGCTGGGGCAATTTGAACCAGGACATGACAGCTGACTGTCCATTGTTCAGGAATTCTGCAAGTTGGTTGTTCAACACATTCAGTACTTAAAAATATTAAATAATATAAACTCGCAAATTAAAAAATGCATTAGACCAGATGCAGTGGCCCACGTCTAACACATTGGAAGCCTGAAGCAGGAAGATCACTTGAGCCCAGGAGTTCAAGACCAGCTTAGGCAAAAAAGGAAGACCCTGTCTCTACAAAAAATTTTAAAATTAGCTACGCATGGTGGTGTGTGCATGCAATCCTAGCCACTCAGGAGGCTGAGATGGGAGGATCGCTTGAGCCATCTGTTCAAGGCTCCAATGAGCTATGATAGTGTCACTGCACTCCAGCCTGGATGACAGAGCCAGACCCTGTCTCAGAAATAAACATATTTCATATATTAATAAATTTATAATAAATGTATATATATACACATTTATGTATTATAATTATATATTTAGACATAAATATCTATTTCTTGTTTTATTTATTTATTTATTTATTTTGAGATGGAGTTTAACCCTTGCCACCCAGGCTGGAGTGCAATGACCCAATCTGCGCTCACCACAACCTCCACCTCCTGGGTTCAAGTGATTTTCCTGCTTCGGTCTCCTGAGTAGCTGGGATTACAGGCACTCACCACCACGCCTGGCTAATTTTTGTATCTTTAGTAGAGATGGGGTTTCTCCATGTTGGTCAGGCTAGTCTCGAACTCCTGACCTCAGGTGATCTGCCCACCTCGGCCTCCCAAATTGCTGGGATTACAGGTGTAAGCCACTGTGCTCAGCCTATATGATATATTTACATATTATAATTATGTATATTAATTTTATATAATTATATATAAATATAAATATAAAAACTTTCCTTGCCTTCTCTTGTTTCTACTGACAGTCAGTCCCATGACTTCAAATGATATCTACATGTAATAATTTTAAATGTATATATATATATATATATATATATATTTTTTTTTTTTTTTTGAAATGGAGTCTCGCCCTGTTGCCAGGCTGGAGTACAATGGCGCAGTCTCAGCTCACTACAACCTCTGACTCCCGGGTTCTAGCAATTCTCCTGTCTCAGCCTCCCAAGTAGCTGGGCTTATAGGCGCCCACCACCACGTCCAGCTAATTTTTGTATTTTTAGTAGAGACAGGGTTTTGCCATGTTGGCTAGGTTGGTTTCGAACTCCTGACCATAATTGATTGCCCACCTCGGCCTCCTAAAGTGCTGGGAATACAGGCGTGAGCCACCTTGGCAAAAAATATTTTTCTGTTTCCAAACATTTTACATGAGAGGAAAGTGGAGAATAAATCATCTGACACTCTACTGTAAAAATAATCTTTGTGCCTCTCTTCTTTTCATCTTTCCTAAGTGTACATATTACCAAAATGTCTTTAGGTTGAGGTCCCCCCATGAAAACTTTACAGGGTGTTGTGTCATCAGCCACCCTCCTGTCTTTTCCTAGTCCTGGCATTTTAGAACTGTCTGGGGATGACCCAGGATACCCACAGTGGCCATGTCTATTGGAGGGTCTAGTGAGTATCAGCCCCGGGGTCATCTCATCCCCAAGGACAGCCTGAGGTAGGGGGTAGAGTCTCTCAGGGGAGCAGCTGGATGCTCTTGGCCTTAGAGGAATCTCCTGGTATAGTTTCATCTAAAATGGTGACCCCTTAGGGTTATTAAAATTTTAGGACATTAAAATTAATAGACAATTCAATGTAGGATCCATGGTGGACACACAGCATGTTTACGATTTTGTGAGTAATATCATCTCCCCCTCTAGACATTACGAACAGTATCAAAGATAAGTGTACACCCTCTGCAATAAAGGGAGGAATATCATCCTCTGGCCAACTGGATATTAGGAACAATATCAAAGGAGTGTTTTTGACCCCTGCGATATTGGGAGTAATATCATCCTCTCCCAGGTGGAAATTAGGAACAGTATCACCAGGGGCATGTACACCCCCTGCCATATTGAAAGCAATATCATCCTCTTCCCTCCTGGATCATGGGAACAACATCACTGGGGGGTGTACACTTTCTGCGATATTGGGAGTAACATCATCTTCTGTGCCTTGGAATATTGAGGACAATATCACGGGTGGGGGGCGTGTACATCTTCTGCAATATTGGGAATAATATTATCCTCTCTCCCCCTGCATATTAGGAAAGATATCACAGAGTGGGTGTTCACCTCCTGCGATATGGGGATTAATACTATCTTCTCCCCTTTCGGATATCAGGAAGAGTATCACACGGGGGTGTACAGTGTCTGCGATACTGGGAGTAATATCAACCTCTTGGCCTTGTAACATTAGAAGAATATCACAGGGTGGATGTTCACTCCCTGGCATATTGGGAGTAATATCAGCCTCTTCCCTCCATGGATATTAGGAATAATATCCCAGGCTGGGTGTACGCTTCCTGCTCTACGGGGAGTAATATCATCCTCTCCCTTCTAGGATACTCATAACAATATCACAGGGTGGGTGAACACAGCCTGTGATACTGGAATTATCATCATCCTCCCCCCCTCCGAATACTACGAACAATATCACAGAAGAGCTGTACCCTCCCTGCGATATTGGGAGTCATATCATATGCTGCTTCTGTGGATATTAGGAGCAATATCACCAGGTGGCTGTCCATTCATTGCTATGTTGGGAGTCATGTTTTGAGAAATTCAGAAATGCTTTCTCAAAAATGAATAAAGTGAGATTGTCACCTCAAGTAAAATAACAAAGAGTATCTGTTGCCAAAGATAAAATCTGAACTCAAGAGAAAATAAAAACTATAGAAAACTTATGTCTATCACAGTGAGCTTGACAGTTTCCTTATAGAGACTATCCTGATAAGATTGGTGGTAATATTGTTAAAAAATGACTTTTGATGTTGTATAATAAAATTTGTTGAAATTGAAAGATCTATATAACTCAGTGAACCAGTATCTTCCAAACGTTACAAAATCATGCATGGATAAAATGTATTCAAAGTGCAGAATAAATCAATGGAATCCCTGTAACAGAGGAAAAACTCCATTGTTAAAGTTGCACAAAACTCCATTGTTAAGGCTGCAGATTCCACACTGAAATTAACTTCTGAGAAACTAGTACTTACTGAACTTAGGTATAGTGTCACACCATAAGCACCAATACCTGAAAAAGCTATTAAAATATTTCTCCCCTACACAGAGGCTGATTTTTCTTCACGAACTTCCACTAAAACACGTTATTACAACAGGCTGAGTGTAGAAGTGGAGTGGCTATGAGAATCCAGCTGTTTTCTATTAAGCTAGACATTAAAGAGATCTGTAAACTGTAAATAACATCACTATCCTCACTACATTTTTGTTTTGTTTTGGAAAATGCATTTTTCATAAACTGTGTTATTTATATTAACATATATTACTTTTACTTTTATATGAATAAATAATTTAAGACTTCCCCAGTAATATTATTTAATTTATTTTATTTTGAGATTGAGTCTCACTCTGTCACCCAGGCTAACGTGCGGTGGCACGATCTCAGCTCACTGCAACCTCACCTCCCATGTTCAAGTGATTCTCCTGCCTCAGCCTCCCAACTAGGTGGGATTACAAGCGTGCACCACTATGCCCAGCTAATTTTTTTATTTTTAGTAGAGATGGAGTTTCTCCATGTTGGCCAGGCTAGTCTCGAACTCCTGACATCAAGTGATCTGCCCACCTTGGCTTCCCATAGTGCTGGGGTTACAGGTATGAGCTACCACTCCCAACCCTGAGTATTATTTGTGAATATAGTAAACATCAATAACCCACACTTAAAAAGCCATTTGGAATCCTCAATTTTTCAGAAAGTAGGTGGGTTCTGAGACCAAAATATTTGAGAACTTCAGATGCAGATTAGGCCTAAGAGAACTCGCCAGTGGCTCCACTGTACACGAAGCATTTTCTTCTCACTTTTCTCTTTGAGGCCCAAGTCCACACAAATTAAACAAAATAGAAAAATTAAATGGGGCCAGGCACGGTGGCTCATGCCTGTAATCCCGACACTTTGGGAGACCAAGACAGGTGGATCATTTGACTCCAGGAGTTCAAGATCAGCCTGGGCAACATGGTGAAACCTCATCTCTACAAAAAATACAAAAATTAGCTGTGTGTGGTGGCACGCCTGTCGTCCCAGCTACTTCGGAGGCTGAGGTGGGAGGATCACCTGAGCCCAGGGAGGTTGAGGCTCCTGTGAGCCATGATTCTGCCACTGCATTCCAGCCAGGGTGACAGAAGGAGACCCTGTCTCAGGAAAAAAAAAAAAAAATATATATATATATATATATATGTAAAACTTAAATATATATGTAATATTTACTATATATAATTTTATATAATTATATATAATACTGTATAAAATTTAATATCTATAAATATATATTAAATATCTAATATTTACTAAATATTGTATATATGTCTGAAAGAAACGGCTAATATTTCCTGGTGTGTCTTCATGCCATAGAACATTGACTCTCATTTCTCATTTTCACCTCAGAACTATTCTGGAAGGCAATAGTTGATCAATCTCATTTTGATAGAGGAAGGAAGAGGCTCAGAACAGTTAAGTAAGTTGCCCAAGGTTACCAAGCTAGTAAGTGGATAATAGCCCCATAGGTTTTCTCAGCATTTCCCATGAGACCAGGATGCATCTGATGATTATTGGAAATATTTAGGTCCAAAATACTTTTGCCTAAAGTATAAGCACAATTGAGGTGAAATATGGCTTTGATTTGTTTGAATTATCCCCATAACTGCCTTGGTATGGCTGCTTTCCTGGGCCAGGGAAGACAATGGCATCACAGCGGTCCCCAAATTTCCTGCAAAATTCTATAAACCAGCTGGGCCTCTCTTTAAACTTCTTGGTATAAATCCTCTTCCAAAGGAAAAGGATGGTTGGAGTTATTTTTTTTTTCTTTTCCTTCTGTTTTTGTTCTGGCATTCTTTTGTGAGTATGGAACTGATTACTAAATAGGGTCAAACAGCTTGAGTCGGGCTTCCTGTGTGAATGTGAACAGTGCTGATTTCTAGCCTTGCATTTGATATGTTATCTGTGGCGGCTGTGCCCGACGTTGAGGTTTCAGATGGCTTCCTTCAATTTCCTGTATTGTTATAATTGTGGCTGTGTGTGCACATGTGCACGTGTGGGCAGAGAAAGCAGTGAAGACAGAAGAGAGGATGTTTCTGTGTTTACTTGGATTTTGTGAAAGGTTTTTAGTTAGATATTGAGAGGGCCACATGTTTCAATGGAAAGAGCCCTGGTTAGCAAAAAGGAAGGTCCTGTCTTGTCTGCCACTAATTGCCTGTGTGGTTTTTGGCAAATATTTAGTCCTCGGGCCCAGTTCTGCTTCCTTATAAGGCCCCTTCCAGCTCTGAAATTTTGTAACTCTGGTTTCTACTCAGAGCTTCACTTTCCAACTCCCCACACTTGGCTGTTCTAAAACGTTTGTTTTGCCTCCTGATTTTACTTTCCATGCCTTTTTTGTTCTCCTCCACTTCTCATTACTATCCCATAGCCTTTTGGATTTAAGTTCTTCTACAAAAGTTCCTCCTTTCTCAGCAGTTATATTTCAGCTTCTGTTGTCTCTGAAAAAAAATATTACAAATGGTCGACTTTATCTTGGAAAGAAGATCCAGAAAGTGTTGGCTTCCTGTTTTGTTGGTGAGATGTGTAGAGCTTGGAGATTGGACTGTGGGTCAGGATTCCCCGCTAAGCCTTACATGAGATAGCTCAGAGCTGCTAGGCGGGCAGCTATTTCTCTCTCTCTGCTGTTTTTATTAAACTCAATTAACTTTAAATATGCAGGATAGGCCAGGCGCGGTGGCTCACGCCTGTAATCCCAGCACTTTGGGAGGCCAAGGCGGGTGGATCACGAGCTCAGGAGATTAAGACTAGCCTGACCAACATGGTAAAACCCCATCTCTACTAAAAATACAAAATTTAGCCAGATGTGGTGGTGCGCGCCTGTAATCCCAGCCACTCAGGAGGCTGAGGCAAGAGAATCGATTGAACCTGGAGGCGGAGGTTGCAGTGAGTTGAGATCCCGCCAGTGCTCTCCAGCCTGGGTGACAGAGCGAGAGTCCGTCTCTCTCTCTCTCTCTCTCTCTCTCTCTCTCTCTCTCTCTCTCTCTCTCTCTCTCTCTTCTCTCTCTCTCTCTCTCTCTCTCTCTCCCCCTCTGTATATATATATATAATAAAATATAAATAAATATATATATATGCAGGATAATGGCATATCTAATTCATCTGCTTTTATGGCCCAGGATGAATGTTTAAATGGAACCCGGAAATGAAACTTCTCGTTTTTCATCAGCTTCTAGTTCCAAGCTGATGGCGCCCCTAGAGCCTCCGCAAGTGGGTCTGGCGCCATCTGGTGGTGGGATGCGCTGATGCTTCGCTGCCTGATGGACAGAAAACACAGTGCGTAATGAAGAAAACCTGTTGACTGAAATACACGCAGAGACTTAAACAAAGGACCGGTGACATTTTCAGCACATGACTCAGTAGCCCAAAAGTTCAAATTTGTTATTAAACATGCAAATTTGTGAAAGTTACAGAATCTTTGGGACCATGCAAAGTGAAGATTGATAGGTGTGTGCACTTTAGGCATGAGGCATGTTCAGTTTGTAACTTTGTAGTGAGATGCTTGTTCTTAGTATGGAATCCAGATGTTGTCTGCTGGTAATTTATGCTCCTGTGCAAAACGTAGGCAAATTGGTTAATTTTTATCAATCTCATTTCATCTTGTTCTCATCTGTAAAAGATCATGTCTAAGGACCCTTACACGCTTTAAAAAATTTCAAGGAACCCCAAACATTGCAGTATTCTGATTTCCTCTGGTGATTTTATGTGCCTCACAGCCATGCTTTCTTCCATCCTCCAAGAGTTTAATGTTAACAGGAGGCGTGGAAGTAATACTAAGAATTGTCATTTATTGGATGCTGCTATGTTTTTTGTATTCTCTTAGGTAGTTTAGCATTCTAAAAATTCTGGCTTACAAAAGTCTGTAACGTAAGTATCACTGTGCTCATTTTACAGATAAGGCGTGTAAAGCTTACCGCACTCTGCTTTCCATGTTTACAAACTAAAAGATAAATGAGAAACAAGGAAGAAATATGCTAATTGTCTTTATAATTCAGCACAACACCGTTTACAGTGCATTTACAGCTCAGTGTAATTTGCCACTTTGCAACAATACAAAATGTCAAGTATCCAAGCCACATCATCGCTCTATCTTCACATACTGATAAAGCTGCTGCCATACCGCAAGTGTAGGAAGAGTTTTAAAAATGCATTTTCCAGGGTGCCAGGGGGAAACAAATATTTGCCAAGACCAGAGCTGGTATTTCACAAATCTCTTTTCTGTGAGCTGAGGAGTGAGGAGAGGTGGAGTGACAAGCCGTCAAGTGGAATTACCATGTCCCAGATACTGATGCAAGGATGGCGAGTGGCAGAGGACTATTGGCAGGTGTCTCGGGCATGGCACCAGAGCAGCACTCCGTTTCTGTTGACCGGTTTGTTTGGGTCTTCCTTTTAAAAGTCGGTCATCCTTTCCCAAAGAGTGCTCTGTAAGGTGTTCGTACATTTTGTATGGAAAATAAAGCTTTTGAATAAAATATTATGAGAAACAAGTGGCTGAATACAGTTAAATGGGTTTCTTTGCTCTAGTATAGGATTTCTTGAAACCTTTCATGTGTCAATGTGTACTTTTAACATAATTTATAAATTAAATGTATTTTATTATATAAATTAAATGCAGGTGATAGGGTTTGGCTGTGTCCCCACCCAAATCTCATCTTGAATTGTAGTTCTCATAATCCCCATGTGAGTCGGGAGGGACCTGGTGGGAGGTAATTGAATCACAGGGGTGGTTAACCCCGTGCTATTCTCATGATAGTGAGTTCTCACAAGATCTGATGGTTTTATAAGGGGCTTTCCCCTTCTCTCAGCTTACATTCTTCTCCTTGCTGCTGCCATGTGAAGAAGGACATGTTGCTTCCCCGTCCACCATAATTGTAAGTTTCCTGAGGCCTCCCCAGCCATACAGAACTGTGAGTCAATGAAACCTCTTTCCTTTATAAATTACCCAGTCTCAGGTATGTCTTTATTAGTAGTGTGAGAACGGACTAATCCAACAGGTCAAGGTTAAATAATTCAAATAACCCCAATAGCTGGGGAGCTGGGGATAAGGCAGAAAATGTAACCTTTCTCCCAGAGCTAGGACTCCTTCAGCCTAACTACTTTAGCAGACTTGTGTGTGTGTAAATTTCCAAAAACTACCCTAGTAGCATCACATCGCTTATGTGGCATAGTGCATTAAATCTGATGAATGTTGAAATAATGCTCTGTAGATGTCAAACAGCAACCCTGGTCCACACTTACATAGGGCAACAATGAACCCAGTAACAGCTTCTCTTTTGAGGAGGGCTTGTGCTCTCTAGGTGGTACACCCTCCTGCCGTTGCACCCTTAGGTCACCCACCTGGCTCCTTGAGACATTGGGGTTTGTTTCCAATGGTTGAAATGAATGATCAAACCCACACTGACTTGATATCCAGACATACTTCCCTATATCATAGATATTAGTCATCAACATTTTAGGGCATAAATTATGTTTCAGAAGTCTGTTGAGAATTCCTGCGTTGCTAAACACTTGGGAAAATCCCAGACCCTGATGCATTGCATCTTACCATTTGCTTTGTTTTGTTTTTTTGTTTTTTGAGATGGAGTCTCACTCTGTCGCCCAGGCTGGAGTGTAGTGGTGCGATCTTGGCTCACTGCAACCTCTGCCTCCTGGGTTCAAGCAATCCTCCTGTCCCAGCCTCCCGAGCAGTGCCCACCATCACGCCCGGCTAATTTTTAGTAGAGATGGGTTTCACCATGTTGGCCATGCTTATCTTGAACTCCTGACCTCGTGATCCACCCGCCTCGGCCTCCCAAAATTCTGGGATTGCAGGCATGAGCCACTGCGCCCAGCCACATCTTACCATTTTAATAGCAACATCTTTACTTTGTGCCTGGAACTTTACATGCAGGAACTTGATGAATCCTCCCGGCAGCCCTATAAAGGTAGGGGCATGTAACATCTTTGGTGTATAGAAGATGAACTGAGTCAGAGAGTAGTTAAGCAACTTTCATCCCTACACAACTTCCAGAATCTCTTAGTGACTCCTACTGTTTCCCCTAGTTAGCCTTTGATATTCTCCATGAGATCTGCTGTCAGAACTTCATCTGATCCTGATGCAGCCTTGCTGACCTATGGAATTTCCCCTCCTTTTCCAGTGCTTACCTCTCATTAGGACCCATGGGTCATTCCTCTGAGCATGACACACTGGGGCAAGTGTCTGTGTCAAACTCTGTTAGAAGTTTCTATATTAAGATATAAAGAGAAAGAAGCAAAAAGCAAACTTTTATGTACACTCTGACTTCAGTTATGGGAAATGTGTGGAAAAGAAGGCTGTAAGGAAACACAGTGATGACATTGCATTAGAGTTGTAGGACAATGGATGTTTTTCTTCTATTTTCTTAATTTTATGAAATACGGTATGTCAGTTATTAAATGAGAAAGGTTTACCTTCTGACTAATTTAAATATTTCTTTCCAAAAACTGAAATATGTCTATCAACTCAGATGGTTACCAGGCAATATCACAAAATATGCATTTTTTTTTTTTTTTTTTGAGATGGAGTCTTGATCTGTTGCCCAGGCTGGAGTGCAGTGGTACAATCTCGACTCATTGCAAGCTCCACCTCCTGGGTTCACGTCATTCTCCTGCCTCGGCCTCCCGAGTAGCTGGGACTACAGGTGCGTGCCACAACACCTGGCTAATTTTTTGTATTTTTAGTAGAGATGGGGTTTCACTGTCTTAGCCAGGATGGTCTCGATCTCCTGACCTTGTGGTCCGCCCATCTCAGCCTCCCAAAGTGCTGGGATTACAGGCGTGAGCCACTGTGCCTGGCCAATATACAATATTCTTTAAAATAGTTACCATTTATCAATTGCTTAATAATTGTATCTTACATATGTAACCTTGAACCCCTGTAAGAACTGACCAAAGCAGCTATTATTATTATTATTACTATTATTATTTTTGAGATTGAGTCTCACTCTGTCGCCCAGGCTAGAGTGCAATGGCATGATCTTGGCTCATGGCAACTTCGGCCTCCTGGGTTCAAGTGATTCTTTTACCTCAGCCTCCTGAGTAGCTGGGACTACAGGTGCAAGCCATCACACCTGGCTAATTTCTGTATTTTCAGTAGAGACAGGTTTCACCATATTAGCCAGGCTGGTCTGGAACTCCTGACCTTGTGCTCTGCCCTCCTTGGACTCCCAAAGTGCTGGGATTACAGGCATGAGCCACTGCGCCTGGCCCAAAGCAGCTATTATTATACACTTTTTGAAGCTGAGGAAACCAAGACCTAGAGAAGGGCAGTGATTTTTTTTCCAAGAACACATTGCTGGATTTACATGGCCAGGCTCATGTTACTTCAAAGTGATCATCATCACCTCATCATTCACCTGGTAGAAACATATTATTTCCATTTTCAGGGTACTCAGAAATTTTGTTACTGTATCAAGATCACAGGAAGAGTGTTTGAGACATCACCAGAATCTACAGCCTCTGATGGTGCTCCTGGGTTCAGCTTCTAGCATTACAGGCATGCTAGCTTGTCTCCAAGATGGCACCCATGAGCCCTAAATTCCTGGATTGATGCTCTTGCCTAGTCCTCTATTGTGTCATATCAAGGCTGTTCTGAGTAACCAATAGAACACAGCAGAGGTGATGGCATGTCACAAAGTTAGGTCATAAAGGACATCATGGCTTCCATGTTGCTGGCTTCCTCTTGGGTCACTTCCTCTGGAGGAAACCAACTGTGTGTTGTGAGATTTAAGCAATCCAGGGCGAGATCTACATGGTAATGAACGGAGGCCACCAGCCGACAACCATGCTCGTGAGGGATTTTTAGAGGCAGACCCTCCAGCCCCAATCAGGCCTTCAGATTACTGCATCCCACATTGACTACAACATTGTGAAATGACACTGAGTCAGACTCATCCAGCAAAACCACCGAACTCCTGACCCACAGACACTGAGATAAATGTTGTTTTAAACCACAGAGTTTTGGGGGTAATTAGTTACACAGTGATAGATAATTGATAGACATTGCAGATAACTTGTCTCTTTAGTCCGCAAGACTTTAGACAGACAGGAACTCTACTTGAAGATCTATTCTTAAAGAACTACACCTGGTCAGGCAGAGTGGCTTATGCCTATAATCCCAACATTTTGATAGGCCGAGGCAGGATGATTGCTTGAGCCCAAAAGTTTGAGAACAGCCTGGGAACATGGTGAAACCCCATCACCACAAGAAACTTTTAAACAATTAGCCAGTCATTGTGGTGTGTGCCTGTCGTCCCAGCTACTTGGGAGGCTGAAGCAGGAGGATTACTTGAGTCCAGGGGTCAAGACTAAAAGTGAGCTGAGATTGCACCACTGCACTGCAGACTGGGCAACAGAGTGAGACTCTGTCTCAATTTAAAAAAAAAAAAAAAAGAACTACACCTGAGAATACTTCTCTGTATTGGGATCTGATTTAAATAATTACAACCTGGACTTCAAACCTGGACATCCTGCACAAGTTTGAGACTTTTGGGAGGAGTTGAGAGGAATGAGAGTATTTTACATGTGGGAGAAATAGAAATAATTTGTGGCCAGATGGTGGACTGTGATGATTTAAAATACATCCACAGATTATTTAATATTCCTTTCAAAAGATAGAACATAATTCCCCTCCACCTGAATGTGGGCCGGTCTTAGTGACTTGTTTGTAGTGAATAGAATGTAGAAGTGATTGTGTGTGATGTCAGAGACTAGGTCATAAAAGTGATGGTGTTTTCCGGCTTGCTCTTACTCTTGGATGATCTGCTCTGGGGAGAGTTGTGAGTAGACCTCCAGCCCACAGCCATGTGAGTGAGCCTCTTGAAGAATGGATCTTCCAAGTCCAGTCAAACCTTCAGGTGACTGCAGCCCCAGCCAACATCTTGGGAGACCCTGAGTCAGAACCCATGCTAAGTCACTTCCAGATCCCTAAGCCTCAGAAACTGTGAAGAAAAAAAAAAGTATGTAGTTTTAAGCCCTAAGTTTGGGGCGTAATTTATTATGTAGCAATAGATAATATGTCTGATATGCTTTAGCTGTGTCCCCACCCAAATCTCACCTTGAATCGTAGCTCCCATAATTCCTTCATGTTGTGGGAGGGACCCGGTGGGAGATAATTGAATCATAGGGTGGTTTCCCCCGAACTGTTCTCATGGTAGTGAATCAGTCTCACAAGGTCTGATGGTTTTATCAGGGGAAACCCTTTTTGCTTGATTCTCATTCTCTTCTCTTGTTTGCTGCCATGTGAGATGTGCCTTTCACCTTCCACCATGATTGTGAGGCCTCCCCAGCCATGTAGAACTGTGAATCCATTAAGCCTCTTTTTTTTTTTTTTTTTTTTTCTTTTTGGTAAATGGTCATGTCTTGGATATGCTTTTATCATCAGCATGAAAATGGACTAATACAATGTTATTGCTGAAAATTTAACTTTATAATATTTTCATATTTGGATGAGAAAAAAGATTTTAGATAAATCCAATCAAACTCTTTTCATCCTAAGGTAACAGAAACAGAGTAAATTGCCTCTATTCTTGCTCCTATTTTGTCCAGTATAAGCCCAGAAATGCCATTTGTCTTTATTGTCTATTTTTTTTATTGTAGAAATGTATTCAATCACTATATTTAGTTTAGAGAACTTTGCTGTAAACAGAATATTCAAAAATTTTTTAAATATATATTTTCTGAATAGCTACTTTATGATGTACACTGGGCATCCAGAGGCTATAAAGATGAATGAGGTACAGTTCTTATCTTCATGGAATTTCATCTATCCATGGACTATTAAATAATTAAAAAATAATAATAATATATATTAAAGTACCAAATGATATATATCCATATATTCTAAATTGTCTATTACCCTTTTACTCCTGTCTTTTCAACTTAGCCCTTGCAACTGAGATCTTTCCTAAATTTTAAGTACGTTTTATTTTAAAAAAATCTTTTAGAGACGGAGTCTCACCCTGTCACCCGGACTGGTCTTGAACTCTTTGCCTCAAGCAATCCTCCAGCCTCAGCCTTTCAAAGTCCTGGGATTACAGGTGTGAGCCACCGCACCCAGCCAATTCATTTATTTAAAGCTGAAAATACCACCAGGTGTGGTGGTGTATGCCTATAGTCCCAGCTACTCCAGCTACTCAGAAGGCTGTGGCAGGAGAAGCCCTTGAGCCTAGGAGTTCTGGACTGCATTACAGCCTGGGAGACAGAGCAAGACCCTGTCCGTTAAATATATATATATATTTATATATTTATATATATATGTATATATTTTTATATATTTATATATTTAGAGATTTTTATATATTATATATATTTATATATTTACATATTTATATATATATATAAAAAATACAAAGTTAAAAACTCACATATTAAAGTGTATACTCCTGAATTCACACAGTGACACACCCATGTATCCACACAGTGACCCACCCCTGTATCCACAATTAGATTTGGGAGCAGAACATTACCCAGCCCATATCCTGAGGAGCTGTTATTTTGCCTTCCATCGCCATACAAAATGTTGCCAGTTTTTGAAATTTGTGAATGGAATGATATATGTGATTTTTGGTTTGGATTCCTTCACTTAAGTTACGCTTGTGAGATTTACTTTTGCTGTTCAGGGTAGCAGTAAATTCCCATAGCTCTATTACATTAAATTATATGAATACACTTGTATAAATACACTTGTCCATTCTACTGTTGATGGATAACTTGATGATTTCCAGGTTTGGGCTATAATGAAAAGTACTGCTAAGAACATACACGTACATATCTTTTGGTAACATAGAACTCTTTTTATCTGGTCTACACTGTCAGTGGGAATTGCTGGGTCGTAGTGTACTGTCTTAGATTGCACTTTTAGCTCAGCTCTGTCTCCCTCTCTATGTCCTTGCTGTCTGGCTTTTCAGTATCTCCTATTAGTGGAGTTTCAAGTTTTTCCACATCTTGTTCCACATCTGCAACATCATTTGATATTATAACTCTTTTTTTCATTTGAGATGTTCTTGAGTGTTTTATTATTTATTTTTTACCTAGGTTTTCTCCTGTGCTTGATAAGTCTGAAGGAATTAGAGAGAGAGACCATGTAAAATATAAACTGCTCCTGAGTCTGAAATAGGATGCATTAGAAGATGTAACAACTTGTTTGACAGACCCTTGTTCTCCCTGAACAACCAGATTTGTCTGAATTCCTACCTGGTTACCAAGTCGTTAGTTACCAGTTGTTTGTTGGTTGACTAGTTAGTATCAACTCAGCATTGGTCGGTTCTGTATGGATGTATATGTATATATATAAGATATGTATTTAAATATATATAAGGATGTATATTTAAACGTGCTGATGGCTGGGTGTGATGGCTCACACCTGTAATCCCAGCACATTGGGAGGCCAAGTTGGGAGGATCGCTTGAAGCCAGGAGTTTGAAACCACCCAGGGCGACATAATGAGACCTCCTCTCTACAAACAAACAAAATAGCTGGGTGTAGTGGCACACACATGTAGTCCCAGCTACTCAGGAGGCTGAGACAGGAGGATCGCTTGAGCCCAGGAGATCGAGGTTACAGTGAGCTATGATTGCATCATTGCACTCCAGCCTGGGCAGCAAGACCCTGTCTCTGAAAATAAAATAATAACAATAATAATAAATTGTCCAGGGCATATGAGGATTTTGATTCAGCATCCGGCTTTCATTCTCCAGAAGAGGGCAGCCTCATTCCATGTTTTGTCTGTAGCCTCCCTGCAGCCACCTCCTCCCTCCTCTATTTGTTAAAGGGCAGGCTTTATTTGTTAAGCGCATGACAGCCTCCTGGGCAGCCAGGTGGGAACTTGGGAGGTATTTTTTCTCTTTGTTCTTCCTGGCTCTCTAACTAGATTCTAGTTAATTCCACCTGAGGTCTGGATGTGTCCTAGTTTCATTTCTAGACCTGCTGTCCCAGCTCCCTACTGTGTCTCCCAACCTCCTGCTAAAGACCCCTCAAATCTCAGAGCCTCCCCTCCCCTCCCTCACCTTCTCTGTTTTCCAGAGGAATGTTTCCAAAGCACGTGCTCAAAAACGTTCCAAGGCTGTCTAGCATTTGAAGAAATAAATACGTGTGATTAGGTTAAAGTCTAAATCCCCTGGTGGCATTCTTGGCCCCTAAGAATCAAACTGCAATCCACTTCTCCACTTTCCTCTACTTGTACTCCCCTCAAAAAACCCACATTTCCGTGGAGTGAGCAGAACTAGGGTTTGAACAACTTTAGATCCGAGTCTAAATGCAGAGCTCAATGTCTTTACTTTCCATCCATATGACCGTGGCCAGGAACTTAACCTCTATGAACCCTGGTTTTCATATCACTAGATGGGGCTCAGTGGTACCTGCCCCTCATGGTTGGTGTAACAAATAAACTTTGCTACGAATGTAAGAGTTCCTGGCATAAAGTGACCACATGATAAATGGTACTGTCATTGTCATCATCATCAATTTACTTAATTTACTCTGAGCTTCGCTTCTTCTCTGCCATTGTCCAAATTCCCTGCTCTCCTGCCCTACTGAGATTTCATCTTGTGAGGTCCAGCCTTGTGTCACCTTCTTTAGATAACCCTCTTCCTCCCCCAGCATCCCAGCGTTCACTGCTACTTCTGAGCACCCTCATTCAGTCAGGTAAAAATTCGTTCACCCAGGTTTACTGGGCACCCCCAACAGCGCCAGCACTATGCAGGTACTACAGTGAAAGAGGCAGACAAGTCCCTGCCATGGTGACAGGTATACTCTCACAGAGAAATATGCTTAAATAAATACATAAATAAATATGCGTGATGAGTTTCAAAAGGAAATTCACGTAACTCCGGGACCACAGAGCAGGAAAATAGCTTAGTGTCTCTTCTGTATCAGGGGCAGGGGCCCCAAAGGCTTCCCTCGGAAAGGCACGTCGAAGCTGAGATGGAAGCGTGATTAAGTCAGGCCAACTGAGGAGTGGAATCACATTCTAGAAAGAACTGTGCCCCTCTTATCTGTCCTGCCAATTTTAAATTCTCCAAGATCAGACACTGAACTTTTTTCCCATAAAATCTCCAGCAGAGCCTGGAAAGGCCCTTGCCTATAGGAATTCGTCAGAAATTGATGAACAAAAAAATGCAAAGAAATGGCAGCTTTTAAAATTGAAGTCTTTAAAACGACAGGGAAACAAGCTCTTTCCGTTCCTGTGTTTTCTGTCCCTTTCTCGGGGTGGTTACATATTTTGAGTCCCAAGATGATATGATAATGAAAAACTCTAGTTCTTCACAGACCACCTCTTCTGAGGGCCGAGAGCTCACAAGATGGCTTGGGTGAGGGTTGCTTCAGGACAGCTTCTTACCCCCGAAGCAGGAGAATTCTACCCATGCGGGGTGTGCAGGTCACTTTATCCATCACACCGAAGTTCTTTCCTTAGCCAAAGAAAGGAGTATAGGGTTGAGTCAGACACCCTAACAATCAACTTCTCCTGGACTCATCTTATTTCCTGGAACTTTGGGGCTCCACTACATTTGTTTTAATGAGAAGTTTTTAGTTGCCTCTGGGGTGGGGACAGTGCTCCCCAACGCAGCAAGAACCAGGCCTGTGGAAGTGGCCCCCCTATGCAGTTTGAAGGTGGCAGCTCCACTCACTCTATGCCAAGCATGGACACAGGAATCGTCGCGAAGCTTCCCGGGCAGGCAGGCCAGGGCTCAGGCTCAGCGCGACATCCGGGGCTATTCCAAGTCAGGTTTCTTCCACTCCTGGGCAGCATCTTGGGGGCTCAAGTTCATGGCTGCGAACAGCTGCTGGCGAGTGGGGCTGTTCCCACCCTCCCCTCAATGCAGAGTCTCCGTGGGTAAACCCTTTGAGGGCCCTGGCCTCTCAAAGATGGGTGGGGTTCACTTCAAAGTGGCTGTGAGTTCTCTTCTGCAGCAAGAGAGCTCTAACAGAGGCCTGCCTACCTCGATTTTTCAGGGGTGGGGTGTTGGGAAGGAAGGGATATCTCTATCTCAACTTACCACGCCCTTCATTTCCAGTTATTGTGAGCTGTTTCATTGCAAGAGAAAGAAAAACTTGTAACTGATGGTCAAATATCATTCACTGGTGGTTTTCGTTTTTACACTTGGACGATTAACCCCGAGGACCAAGTCCACATGATTAGTGTTCATCAGTATTCAAACAAACATCTAGCAAATAAATAAAAGCGTATTCTTCACACCTGAGGTCTCAGAGAAGGTGGAGAGAGGGCACTTGGTCCTAAGGGCCTGAGAGGAGAGGTTATCTCCTAAGAGGAGACCTACGATGCAGGAAGTCAGTGAAGCTGGGACATGACCCTCTATTGCCAGCTGATCCCAGGAGCTGAGTTCCATCAGCCGGGGCCGGGGCTCTTCCTCCCCACAAGGCTGAAGGCAGGCGGGCAGTCGGTGGTGGGCGGGAGAGCTCCTCTGTTGCTCATTTAGAGAAGGTCCTTTAAAACGGCAAATGATTGTTTGTTTCTGGAGGTCAGCGCAGGGGGTGACATGGAGGATAAAAATACTGTGGTCTCTCAATATCCGTGGGCAGTTTGTTCCAAGATGCCCTCAGATACCAAATCCATGGATGCTCAAGTCCCTGATATAGAAATGATGCATAGCATTTGCATATTACTGACACACATCCTGCCTTAGACATTAAATCATCTTCAGGTTCCTTATAATACATCACACAGTGTAAACAGTTGGTATACTCTATTGTTTAAGGAATAATAACAAGAGAAAATGTTCGTACGTGTTAGCACAGACACAATCTCCTTTTTTCAAATATTGCTTGAATCTACAGAAGTGGAACCCAGGGATCTGGAGGGATGACTGTGCTAGGTAGAAAAGTGACTGGAGCTGGAATGGCGTTGGTCAACTATCCCCCTTAACCAAAAATTGGTGGAGACACATAAGGGAAAACTTGTGGCTGATGCAGAATGGTTTTTTAACTGCTAAATTGTAAAGGTGTAAAACGAGTAGTGCTGTAAAATACCCTAAATGCAAAGGGCTGTAGATGGTGAAGGAGGAGAAGATCAACGTGGAACTGTGGGATCAGGGGCATTTCTTTGCAGATGGGACCTGAGTGGGCTGCAGTGTGACAAAGATCTGGATGGATGCATAGGACAACTGTCTGGAGGAATGCAAACGCAGGTGTGTGTGGAGGAATGCAGAAAGAAGCATATGGATCTGGTTCTTGGCTTTGCAAGTCACTCCTTCTCGGAGTCAGTGGCTCTGAAGGTTTCTAGTATCCCAGGCATCTGCTGCTTTTCCTTGCACACACGTGCACTTGTATGGGGATTATCTTCTGTGCCCTGCATCCGGGATGGGGTGGGGAGTGAAGTGTACTGACGTTGACAGTTTCCTTCTGATTTTACCCATTGAGAAAACTGTAAAACCCACTATACATCTGTTAAATATATAATTTTAAAACTGAATTTATGCTTAGATATTTCAAAAATAGAAAAGAAGCACAAAGATGGAAGAAGGGATGGCTTCTAAAGACAATAACTAGCAATATTTTTAAACTGGGAGGTTTCTGGCAGAGTACAAAGCACAGGACTGAGGTCTCACTGATTCTTGCCAAAGGTCAGCATAGAGTGAATTTTATTTGTTATGATTTTTGCCTTTCAAGCAGCCACCTGAGGGCCAAACTGATGCTCAGGGAGATGGAGTAGCTTCGTCCATCACAGGTGAGGAGCCGTCAAGCTGCGCCATGTCAGGGCACCATCTGCTGCAAGATTGCATCCCTCTGAGTGGCATGAGAGCCACAACAGGGCCGGCACAAATCCTCCCTCGTTTCACACCCCCATGCTGGTAATGAGCTGACAAGTTGCAGATGGAGCAGGTCAGGAAAGAGAACAAACTTGCCTACCTCCCAAGCAACATACAAAAATGACATCCTTTCTAGATTAGGATCATATTTGCATGCATCCACTTTTGGATAGTCTAATACATCTTTATTAATCTCCAAATATGTATTTTGAGATTTTGAGATTTTTGAGATATGTAATCTCCAAAAATGTTATTTTGGTCAATAACATTCTTTTAATAACCATTAAAGATAATCTAGTATTAAATGGTTAATTTTGCTTCCCTTAGATAAAGATGACAGAATTCAAATACGAACTCGCCCCGTCCAGTTGAAGTGTAGTGAGAGCTGACTGTGTGAACTGAATAATGCTTGTCCTGTACAGAATGGAGAAGAAAAGCAAAGTTTTGTTCACCTGGGAACAGTTTTTGAAAAATACATTGATACCTAACTTAAATAATTGAATACATATCATAAACATACAAATTACACCATTTAAAATATACTTACTACAAAAAGATCCCGAACATTTTTGGTTAATGCAAATAAAATTTCTTCACATTATTTTAAGAGTCAAAATATTTTACATCAATTTGTGCTTTTAAAACTATTGCTAGCTTCCCCTGGGAAAAGCCAAAATAACTGTATATTGTAGAAAAAAGTTTTTGCACTTTTGACCCAAATGCACATATCAACACAAGAAGAGGCACAATAACATCTAATAATTGTTTTACATTTCCCTGAAACAGACAAACAAACAAAACCTAGTTATTCAATGAAATGCATTTCTATGGTAATTGCTAATTTGATGTTTTCACACGTGCACAAAAGAACTACTTTTTCTTGGTCACTAACGACAACAAACCCTAGATGTCTAGGAATATATATATGTGTCATTTTACATACATACATATTTAAGAGAGCATATGAAGAAAATAGGACAGTTTGCACATACATATTCAAAGCCTCTCAGAAATTCCACTTAGGTCCACATTAGTGAGCTTTAATGTATTGCCAGCGTTCTGTGTAAATAACCAGAGAAGTAAAACAAACTTTAGTAGTGGAGTCCCTCCTTAAACATTAATAGAAAATCTAGTTAGAAGTGGTATGATTAGCTCATAAGAGGTCAGAAGTTCAAGACCATCGTGGCCAATATGTTGAAAGCTCATCTTTACTTAAAAAAAAACACAAAAATTAGCCAGGAGTAGTGGCATGTTCCTTTAATCCCAGCTATTCAAGAGGCCGAGGCACGAGAATTGCTTGAACCTGGGAGACAGAGGTTGCAGTGAGCAAAGATTGCACTACTGCACGCCAGCCTGGGCAACAGAGACACGGTAAAAAAAAAAAAAAAAAAAAAAAAAGAGGAAGGAAGGAAGGAAGGAAGGGAGGGAGGGAGGGAAGAGAAAAGTGCTTATCACTTAACCAAATTCTTGCTAAGGCAATGTAAATATAACTGTACCTTCTTCAGGGAATTCATCGTCAGGGTACACTTGCTTAACTGCAGTGACTCAGTCGTTTTTCAATGCGGAGGTAATATTCGTAGAAAAATCAATATTCCATGTGGAGAAAATGTATTTTTCCTGTGGATGAATTAATGATTAATTGGGTTGGAGTAAACTTTACTTTCTGCAGCTCTAGTATTTATTTGTCAAATGAAGATCCAGTTTGGCAATCAGCTCTTACAAATGGTCCATCAGATTGGTCAGATAGATTATTCTATAGCTCCAATCCCTCCCAGATAAAGTCATTGATTATCTGTATATACTCAATTGGGGATGACCCGCATCACGAGAGGACAGAGTATGTGATGTAACAGAAACAATTCACACCGCTGTTAATGTGTCATAGACAGTGGGATCCCTGGGGAATTAAAAATAGGACAATTCAGCTAGAATTTTCTCTTTGATCAACTCTCTTCAGTTTCTGATTGTGCTCTCAAGCTGAGCCCTTTCTATTTGCATTACAATTTCAATCCTTGGTTGGTGAGAGTTCTTTTTCAATGTTTGTACTTCAGTTTTGTAGATAACTGAGGTTGCAGATATGGAGTTTATACTATCAAAACAATCATCAAATAATCAAAATAATCATAATTTTGAGTTAAGATTGGAACAAGAGGAGTTAAGCATTATGGTTGTTTGAGGGTCTGTTAATGCTTCTCTGATTCCTTTCCACTTCAGTGGTTTTCCTATCTGCTGGAAGGATGTTTAGTAACACTTACCTCATATGCCTCTTGATGGAATGAAGCCTGTATCGTGCATTTTTCTTTGGAGAAAGATTACAATTATGGCATTTGAAATCCAAGTATATATCTAGGGAATGTGGGAATTACTTGTCATTATGTAATTTCTTATGAAAGCTTTGTCTAAAATAGCAGATTGCAGAACAGAAAAAAATCGAGGGCAATTGCAGGAAATGAGACTGAAAAATAATTCAGTTAGTTTATGAAGGGCCTGAATGCCATCCAAAGGAGTCTGCGTTTATTCTGTATTTTTCTGAAATATATCTCACAGAACACTTATGCTACCGGATGTTAATATATCTAGGGCAGGCTAGATTAAGTCTAAGTTTCAGGGTAGTCCTTAAATAAGCTAATATGCATCGTGATTCTCTAAGGGAGCGTTTTTTTTTTCTCTCAAACTAAACAATATAACTTGGCAATAGGCAGACAGGGAATATGAAGAATGTTCCAGCTTGGCACCTTCAGGTCAGTTAAGTCCAATATTCTGGGTACCTTCAAGATGCCAGATAGTCATTCCTTTGTATCACATGTATCCAGCACACAGAAGATTGTGTATCCAGCACACGGCAGGGCTTAGTAAACAGATGGAGTGAATGAAATATCCGAGTAGTCCTCAGTGGCCTTACTTATAAAATGGGAAAACAATCATATAATTGTTGAAAGGTTGAAGAGTTGGAGAAAAGTGGTCCCAGAATATTTCACAATCAAGTACTATTTTTTAGTTCAAATCAAATTAAAACAGATTTACAAATGAAAACATAAAAGGAAAAATAGGTAAGAGACTACTATTGAATTACTGTCTAGCTGTGTAATCTTTGCTTAACTTTTCCAAAGCTCATTTGTAAAGCGGATAATCACACTTACCTTGAAAGGCTCTAATACTCTGCCAAGCACATGAGCTGGGCCCAGGGGTGGGAGTATATGGTGTTGTGGTTAAGAGCAGAGGCTAGGAGCCAGACCTGAGTTTGAATCCCAGCTCTGCCTCTGACTAAATGTGTGATACCTACTATGTGTGTAACCTTAAGCAATTTAATTTCTTTCTGCCTCAGCTTTCCTCATCTGCAAAATGGGAACAGTAAGTATACTTATCTCGGAGGGCTGTGGTGAGGACTGCATATAAACTAATGAATGTTGTATATTAAGAAAAGTTCACAGCTATTCGTATTTCAGATTTTCTATGTAATCGGAAGGAGATGCTGAGACCTGCCCTAATTCGTTCTTCTTAGACTGCAGCTGCTTGACTGGCAGTTGATTCCCATTTCCTCCTTCCTCCCAAACTGGGTGCTCACAGCTCACATTTAACCTGTGCCCGCCCCCACCAAGTCCAACTCCTGAGTTAGACCTTCTGTTCTCCTCCAAACCCCTATATATGTATATATATATGTAGTAATTTAATTTAAAAATTCACCAGTGCTTTTTTTTTTTTTTTTGGTCATTAATATTCAGAGGTATTCATGTTCCTACCTGGTTTATATTTGGATTGTTTTTTCTCTGGATTACTCCAAATTTTTGCCTATTGAGTTGATGGCCACTTAAAAGACAGAGAAATTCTTGGCATGTAGAATTTGGAAGGAAATAGAAAGGCAAACAAGAAATAAGGATGAAAAAAAATTTTTTTTTAAAAAGAAAGAAAGAAAGATGAGCACTATTCTGCATGGAGATCTGTGATGAGAAAAGAGAACCCAACCAAATTCTAAGATGTTTGCGTAGCTAATTTGTTACTTACTTTGATATGCTGGTGTCATATCATCACTATGCTGGCAATTGGAAACAATTTAAATAGGTGCTTGAATTATTCCCACTATAAGATTATTTTGATTCCATCCTTTGTCCACGTTAATGCACTTTCCCCCAAATCCTTTGAAGATTCCATGGAATTCCTCAAGTAGACAGTGAGGTGTCAGGAAGCCAACAAAGTTTTGTTTTGTTTTGTTTTGTTTGAGATGGAGTTTCACTCTTGTTGCCCAGGCTGGAGTGCAATGGCACAATCTCGGCTCACTGCAATCTCCACCTCCCAGGTTCAAGCAGTTCTCCTGCCTCAGCCTCCCAAGTAGCTGAGATTACAGGTGTGCACCACCAACCCGGCTAATTTTTTGTATTTAATAAAGACGGGGTTTCACCATGTTGGTCAGGCTGGTCTCAAACTCCTGACCTCAGTTGATCCACCCACCTCGGCCTCCTGAAGTGCTGGGATTACAGGCATGAGCCATCGTGCCCAGCTGCCAACCAAGTTTTTAAGAATCCTCCAATAATCCCCCAAACTCTCCCTTCTATTTCAGATAGTGGGACTCTGTGCTCATGCCAGTAAGTAAAGAAGAAGGAATAAGAAAGACACTGTGTGATCTAGTGTTAATAAGGAAGTAAGTGATCAAATTACTCCAGCTAGATCGGTAGAATCTATTATCAAGCACGCTGAGGCCGACAGCATTCACAAATCAACTGTCTACGTGTATACTCACTGATGACGTGTGTTTCCTTTCGAGGACAAGTAAGCTTTTTAAATGATCAAGACGTTTACATTAGTTTTGCCCTTCAATGGCTTTTCTCAAAAAAAAATCCAAAGGCAGAAGTTAAATTTAAAAGAGCTTTCCATGTGACTACCCCAAAGAGAGATTATCAATCACCAAATTAAATATTTGTATACAAAATAATATCTGGATGCGTAGATTCTTACGTTCATCAGATGAACAGTGAAAGAGTTATTAGTCACCATGCTTTATTTACACCCCTGTCAAAATTACATGAAAATATTTCTCTCCAAAGAACCATTCTAGAGAACCCTTTCATACAAAGTGGTGTGTGTACATCTAAGAGGTTGCTCAGTTTAGCTCAAAGGCTAAAGAGTCTAGTAAACTGAGTTCCACCACGTCGTGACTTTTAAGTGGTAGGTTACCACCAGAAAGAGACGACTTCAAGCACAGATTTCTAGCAGCAAGGCCAGGATTAAAAACCCATGTGACAACAGGCTTCAGAGAGAGGAACAATCCATTCCTAATTCAAAGGCCATCAAGCCCCAGTTGTAAGAACATTTTTGACTCTGAGAATCTTCTCTTTTTACCAAGAAAATCCCTTACAGTCATGGTTTAACATCCTAAATTAAGGAATAGAAGAAACCAAATTAATTTTTAATTTATACTCCGCATATATATGTTTTCAGTCGTCCACTACTGCAGGATGTACACTGAACGGTACAAGTCATGCGCATCATTTTCATCAGACAATCTCATCTACCAAAATGGTGATAACACAATCTTATTTTGAAGCCAAAAGAGAGTTATAAACATCAATCGTTTTCAGATATGGTTTAAACATGTTCAAAAGTAACATCATTATTTTAAGTTACAGCACAATCATTAAAGGAAAAAAGAACCCAAGAACAAATAAAATTCGTTATTATTTTAGTTACTGTTAGTGGAAAAAATAAAACAAGATTTGGATTTTCAGCCAGGATAAAGTAAAAAGACTCTTGCCAGATGTCCACTTTCTCATTCATGAGCTACTTGAGACTGTACTCCTGGGTCAACTTATTTCTGCTTCTCCTGTCTCTAGACCTGTCTTAATTATATTTGTGTCTCAGGATCCATGACGTAGATTTAAACAAACCCAGGGGCAAATCTAAACACTGACTACACAGTGTCCAGTCTATTCATTTCTCTACAAAATGACAGAAATTCAGCCTTTAATCAGAAGTTGATTCTACCTAAATTCCTAATAAAACTAATAAAAGGAAGTCACCTGGCCGCGCGCAGCGGCTCACGCCTGTAATCCCATCACTTTGGGAGGCCAAGGCGGGCGGATCACGAAGTCAGGAGATCGAGACCATCCTGGCGAACATGGTGAAACCCTGTCTTTACTAAAAATACAAACAAATTAGCCGGGTGTGGTGGCGGGTGCCTGTAGTTCCACCTTCTAGGGAGGCTGAGGTAGGAGAATCTCTTGAACCCAGGAGGCAGAGGTTGCAGTGAGCTGAGATTGCACCTTCGCACTCTGGCCTGGGTGACAGAGTGAGACTCTGTCTAAAAAAAAAAAAAAAAAAAAAAAAAAATAGAAGCCATTACAATGAACACATTTTTGCCAATGAGAAATAAACTTGTTTATTCCATGCTCTCAGGGTTCGATGAACTCTTGGAAACCATTTTCTGCATCCTGCTGGTTGTGTAAGTGTTTTCCCTGCAAAAAGTTGTCAAGATGCTTAAAGAAGTGGTAGTTGGTTGGCGAGAGGTCAGGTGAATATGGTAGATGAGGCAAAACTTCATAGCCCAGTTTATTCAACTTTTGAAGCCCTGGTTGTATGACATGTGGTCAGGCGTTGTGGAGAACGGGGCTCTTTCTGTTGATCAGTGCCGGCTCCAGGTGCTGCAGTGTTCCGTGCATCTCATTGAATGGCGTGGCATACTTCTCAGATGTAATGATTTCACCAGGATTCAAAAACTGTAGTGGATCAGAAGACCAGCAGCTGACCACCATACAGTGACCGTGACCTTTTTTGGTGCAAGTTTGACTTTGGGAAGTGGTTTGGAGCTTCTTCTCAGTCCAACCACTGAGCTGGCTGTTGTATGAAATCCACTTTTCGTGGCATGTCACAATCTGATCAAGAAATGGTTCATTGTTGTTTCATAGAATAAGAGAAGATGACACTTCAAAAGGATGCTTTTTAAAATATTTGGTCAGCTCATGAGGCACCCACTTATCAAGCTTTTTCAACTTTCCAATTGGCTTCAAATGCCGGATGACCATAGAATGGTCGACATTCAGTTCTTCGCCAACTTCTCTTGTAGCTGCAAGAGGATCGAATTGAGTGGTTGCTCTCAATTGGTCGTTATCAATTTCCGGTGGCTGCCCACTACTCTCCTCATCTTCAAGGCTCTCGCCTCCTTTGCAAAACTTCTTGAACCACTGCGCTGTACATTAATTAGCAGTTCCTGGGCCAAATGCGTTGATGTTGTGAGTTGTCTCCCCTGCTTTAGGACCCATTTTGAACTCGAATAAGAAAGTCGCTTGAATTTGCTTTTTGTCTGACATCATTTCCACAGTCTAAAATAAGTAAGTAATAAGTCATTAGCAAAAAAAAAAAAAAAAAAAAAAAGCAAGAAATGCCCATTAAAATGATGAATAACATAACCACATTTATTTAAGAGGGTATTCCAGTATCAAACAGCAAATTTCAAGAATGCAAAAACTGCCATTACTTTTGTAATCACCTTATAGTAATTTGTGTGATTTCTTTTTTCTTTGTTAGCCTGGCTTGATAGTGACCAATTTTGTTGATCTTTATGAAGAAACAGCTATTGTTCTATTGAGTTCTTCTGTTGATTTTCTGTTTTCAGTGCCATTGACTTGTCATCTTGTTTTTATTTCTTTTGAGTGAATTTGGCTTATATTGTTCTTTTTCTTTTCTTTTCTTTCTTTTTTTTTTTTTTTTTTTTTGAGACTTAGTCTCGCTCTTTTGCCCAGGCGACCTCGCTCTGTCACACGAGGTCAGGAGATCGAGACCATCCTGGCTAACACGGTGAAACCCCGTCTCTACTAAAAATATAAAAAATTAGCCGGGTGTGGTGGCAGGCGCCTGTAGTCCCAGCTACTTGGGAGGCTGAGGCAGGAGAATAGCATGAACCCAGGAGTTGGAAACTGCAGTGAGTCGAGATCGTGCCACTGCACTCCAGCATGGGTGACAGAGCAAGATTCTGTCTCAAGAAAAAAAAAAGAAAACCTAGTAGCTGGGCATGGTGGTGCATGCTTGTAATCTCAGTTATTCGGGAGGCTGAGGCAGGAGAATTGCTTGAACTGGGACCCGGGAAGCGGAGGTTGCAGTGAGCCGAGATCCTGCCACTGCAGTCCAGCGTGGGCTACAGAGCAAGACTCTCTCTGGAAAAAAAAAAAATTATATATATATATATATATATGTATGTATTTGAAGTATTATCCAATGAGAGCAGGTGTTCTGGAAGACCTCATTTAAATACAGAATCTGAATGGGGGTCCATGTCACACCTTCCATTTTTTCATCTTTGCAGCTGAGCTTTGCTCCTCTTCTCTGCTGGACTGTGCTGTTTCCCACAAGGTGTTCAGGGAGTCTGCCCTGAATCCTACAACCAGGAGATGAGAAACACACAGTGACACCAGCAGGAGAACATAAAGATGTGGTGACAGTTGTCCTCCTGCAGAGTCCAGAGCAGTGCACTCCTACCGCTGGTGCCCTAGCTAAGCCTGGGGGCCAGCATGCCCGATGATAGTCTGGGAGTGCTGCAGTCAGAGTCCCCACAATGGGCACCCAGCCTGTGCCCTTGCATTCTGCATGATCGTGGCCATTGTCACCTCAGAGCCCCTGTGTACAGATCAATGCATCCTAGCAGAGCTGCATGTGAGGAAAGACCACGTGAGTCCTGGGAAAGAGCTGAGGCCCTGCAGGGGAAGGTGGCCAGGACCGAGACCTGATGCCTGTCTGGAGAATCGTCTGTGGGTGTGAGTGGCACTGTGGGGTCAGTGCCTGGGTTTTGCTGATCCCCCTCCTCAAAGATCAGGGCCCAAGCAGGGGATGGCGTGTGTGTGGCACCTGGAACTGCAGGGCCACCACACATGTGTGAGACCATCATGGGGACCTGAACACGGTGTCGTCTGCAGACCCCACCCATCCATTGGCCCTAATTCCTGGCCAGCTTCTGCCAAGGAGAGAGGATGGAATTTATAAGGTGGGTGTAAGCTGAAGCCTGTCCCCCAGTGGCTGACATACAGTGGTGACACTCTCTGTGTGGGAGAAAGAAAGAGAGATCAGACTGTTACTGTGTCTATGTAGAAAGACGAGGACATAAGAAAGTCCATTTTGATCTGTACTAAGAAAAATTCTTCTGCCTTGAGATGCTGTTAATCTGTAACCCCAGCCCCCACCCGGTGCTCACAGAAGCATGTGCTATTGACTCAAGGTTGAATGGATTTAGGGCTATGCAGGATGTGCCTTAGTGAAAATGTGTTTGCACGCAGCATGCTTGGTCAAAGTCATCACCATTCTCCAGTGTCGAGTACCCAGGGACACAGTGCACTGCGGAAAGCCTCAGGGACCTCTGTCCAAGAAAGCCTGGGTATTGTCCAAGGTTTCTCCCCACTGAGGCAGCCTGAGATATGGCCTCGTGGGAAGGGAAAGATCTGACCATCCCCCAGCCCGACCCCCGTAAAGGGTCTGTGCTGAGGAGGAGTGGAAGAGGAGGCCTTTTTGCAGTTGATATAAGAGAAAGGCATCTGTCTCCTGCTCATCCCTGGGAATGGAATGTCTCGGGGTAAAACCTGACCATACATTCTATTTACTGAGATAGGAGAAAACCACTTTATGGCTGGAGGCGAGACCTGCTGGCGGCAATACTGCTCTTTACTGCACGGAGATGTTGGTGTAAAGTCAAACATCAATCTGGCCGACGTGCACATCGAGGCACAGCACCTTTCCTTACACTTATTGATGACACAGAGTCCTTTGCTTACACGTTTTCCTCCTGACCCTCTCCCCACCACTACCCTGTAGTCCTGTCACATCCACCTTGCCGAGATAGTAGAGATAGTGATCAATAAATACTGAGGGAACTCCAGAGACCCGTGCCGGTGCAGGTCCTCCATATGCTGAGCGCAGGTCCCCCGGGCCCACTTTTCTTCCTCTATACTTTGTCTCTGTGTCATTTCTTTTCTCAGTCTCTCATCTCCACCTTTTGAGAAATACCCACAGGTGTGGAGGGGCAGGCCCCCTTCACTCTGATGCCACCCTTGCCCTCACCTAGCTCTCTCATAGCTGGGATTCTAAGGGGTCTTCCCCAGGGTTACATGCCCACTGCAAATCAGACGTGAGCATGTCGATGCCTCCTGGATGTGGGGCTACTGGTGGTCAAGGCCTGGCAGTATGTGGAGGGTCTTCTCAGAGGGGCCATGGGCCCAGGGAATGGGATGGGACGCTAACTCCACCCTGCACAGGAACTGCAGCCCCCAGCCAAGCCGGCCCAAGTATTCCAGGTGCTGCCCACCCCGCATGCACACTGCCGGGCTCCAGGTGGCCGGGCAGAGAGGGATGGCCTGGTGGGTTGCTGAGAATCCAGAATGAAGGGGGCATGCACTGCCATCCACAGTCTGGCAGCCACGAACAGGGAGGCTTTTGCCTGGTGAGCCAGGGGGATTGGGGAAGGGCAGGCAGCCCAGTTGGCCTAATTTACCAGTGAATGAGCTGTGGGCGGAGCCGCTCCTGGCTGAGGGCTGGGGTTGGGACAGTCTGTTTGCACCTCCTGGGCTCCAGGCTGCCAGCTGCCTGCCCAGGGTCTGAATGTCCTACTGTGACCTGTTTCCTCACCTGGCCCAGAGGACAGATAGGGAAGGCTTGTTTTGAGGATTAGGCAGGGTAATCCCAGTCAGCCCTCATTGGCTTGCCTATCCTCCAGGTCTTTTTGATTTCTTTTTTCTCTTCTTTGTTATGAAACTCAGAGAATTGTCCTCCAGCATGTCTTCAGCTGGGGAGGTGGAAAGGCCCTTGGCTTCAGGGCCCCTTCTGGGTGCCCTCTCATCCTAGGGTTTTTAAAAGCATATACTTAGCAACACTCCCTGTACCTGCGAGAGCTGCAGAGAACGTCCTGTGTGTCCAAACCAGAACACTTTGTTCCCTGACCCCAGACCCTCATCACACCCCAAAGCCCAAATACTTTCAGGTGACCAGCTTCAGACAAGAGTCTGAACTCAATGCTTGTATTCTGGGGTCTACACAGGCCCGTATGATGGGGCTACCTCCATTCTACCCCTGTGCCTCCCCCAATCCATTAGGGGCCTCAACTCTAGTGATTCCTAACTGGGAGCAAGGTTCCCCAGGCAGGGAATGCAGCCCTCCCCAGGATGCTGGCCTGGCCATGTCTCCACACCTTGGGCACAGCCGCAATTTTCTTCTCTGATGTGTGTGGGCACCAATGCCTATGTGGGTGTGGGTGCGTCCTCCCCTTTTGTTGATGAGGAACCTTCCTGCAGCCGTTGGGGTGGGTATGGGCACCACACGTGCCTGGCAGCAGGGTGGTGCCTGCCGAGGCTTGGCTACTCTATGTCTCACTGCCACCTCTCCAGGGGAAGCAGACCCTGTGCCCTAGTGCCCCTCATACCCAGTCCCTCACATTCTTCACTTGGCATCTCCCTGCCTGATTCTCCCAACTCAGCCCCTGCCAGGTTTCTCCAGGCCCTGTGGGCCCTGGGATGGGATCAAAGGAGGCAGCAACTGTGCTGTCTGCCTCTGCCTGAAGTCAGGGATCCCTGGCCGCTACTGGCATCTGGTGGGCAGGGTAGGTGGGGAGGTCAGGGCTCAGCTTTTCCACTCCCCAGCCTGCACTGGCGAAGTCACCAGGTGTAACTGGCCTGGAGGCTGATCTGTGTCCTCCACAGTCCCTTGATGCGTTATATTGAAGCCAATCCTTGTGTGAATGACTTGACCTGTTGTTACCGCCCACATCAAACCAGAAGCGAAAGACTCTTGCACTTGGGCCCAGAGCCTGGAGCTGAGGCCGCCATGACCACCTTGTTCTCTTCCTTCTGGGGTCCCCAGGAAGCTCCAGGACTGAATGATCCCCACAAAACACAGTGGCCAGGATGGGAGGGCTGGAGGTCAACTCCCCCCCACCTCTACCACCACAACCAAGAGGCCCCATGGAGGTTGGCCCTGAGCTGTGGGTCGCTGTGGGATACAGGTTCCCACGGATACTTCGGGGGGTGAGCATGGGTCCTCCTGGCTGACGGGAGCCTGGTGGGCATTGGGTGTGTGGGGCCTGTGTAGGTGGGTTGGACAGCACTGGGCCTAGCCAGGGAGCTGGGGAATGGTGTGGCCAAAGTGGGCAGCAATATGTTGCCAGAGCAAAACTACAGTGCAACCAGCCCAGCTGGTAGGGAGAAAGAGGCCTGCCTAGCAGGACCGTCCACCCTGTCCTGGCCCCAAGCCCAGACTGCCTGCCTGTACTGGACATTGCCTGGTCCAGGAGGCCTGGGCATGAGGGTCAGGTCATGTGTCCCTGGGTTCCAGACTTTGGTGGTCCCTTGGGAGCTGAGCATCCTCTGGGCAGTAGGAGGGCCCGCGGTCCACTGTTTGCATCGGCCCCTGGGGGTGTGCCCCCACCCCAGCTCCTCAGCCCGCACGGGAACGTGGCCAGGGCTCCTCCCCTGCTCTGTGGGTCCAGCTCTGAGCAGCTCACTGGGTGACTCTGACAGCTTCCTCCACAAAGCTTGGGTCCTCGTCTGTGGGAATGGGGTGTCCCAGGGCCCCTGCAGGCAGGAACCCACCCCCAGCTCCTCTGGTGGGCCCTCCTGGGTTTTCTTACCTACTGGCTTGTGAGACCTGGTTGGTCAAACCTGGTGTCCTATTTTTATTTTGGCCTTTTTCTTAGTGTGTGTTTTCTGTAACTACTGCTGTGTAGATCTTCTATTTGAGTTTTAGGTGGAGAATCTTGCCCACCCAGAGAGCCCCCACCCCAGACAGCCTCCACTTCAGCCCCCCCACCCCGGGCTGGTCCTGCCTGTGCTTCGCTTGGTGTGAATGTTGAGTGTGATGGATCCACATGGCTACTTGACCCTGCATCTCCTTCCTTCTTGTTGCTGAGGCCTGTTCTGTTCTCTCTTTCTCCACCTGAGCTGCACTTGAAGCCAAGATGAAGGATGAGAAGTGGTTGCTACGCAGGACCCTCCTGCAGCGAATCTGCTGTGAGAAGGCTGCGCTGGCCCAGCCTGTCATTTCCTTCTCTAAGCTCATTCCAGAGGTCGGCCAGGAGCAGCCCGTACCTGCCTGCTCTTGTGGTCCGTGAATCAAGAATGGATTTTACAATTCCAAATGGCTGAACAAGTAAAAAAATAACAATTCATGACACTGAGAAGTGTCCATGTCCATAAGTAAAGTTTCATGTGGGTGCAGTCATGCCCATCTCTTCACAGGCCACCTGCAGAAGGCTGCTGTGGTATAGGCCACCTGCAGAAGGCTGCTGTGGTATAGCCATGGCAGAGTTGCATTCTTGAGGCAAAGATCAGTTGGCAAAGCTGAAAATACTGACTCCTGGCTCTTTAGGGAAACAGTTTCCAGTCCCTGGTTTAAGGGCTGTGTGGCAGGACCCCAGGATCTTGGTCAGCTTGTTCCTCCCTCAGGGCCTGCTGTGGCCTTCGCTAGTATGTCTGCAAAGTCTGCGTGCTATGGTGCCTCTCATGGGTCATTGAGCTCTGTCGTGCTAGATTTCAGGGTGTCTGCCTCATGGTCACCTGTCTCACCAACAGAGACCCTGTGGCCAGATTCAAAGTAGCAGGAACAGTTGGTCTTTGGCAGCAAGGATACCTTCGACCTGAGCTGCTACCCACCCTGAGGTGGTCCCATGACACCCATTGTCTCGGTCAAGGTTGGGGCAGGGCTGGTGTCCTGGACTGCCCTGCGATGTGGATCGTAATAGCCAGGGGGGAGAGGGGGTTGCTATTACTCCCCATATCATGGGGAGTGCCTCACCCCCTGCGACGTGGATCGTAATAGCCAAATACTCCCTCCTGCAATGTGTGTCCATTATTAGCAGTCTCTTTTATTCAGGATATTAGGAACAATTTCACAGGTTTCACGTACACAGCCTTTAACAGGAGAACGAATACCATCCTCTGCACCTCCGGATATTAGCATCCATATCACACAATGGGTGTACAGTTTTTGGGAGATTTGGGGTAATGTCGCCCTGTGTTTCCCTGAATATTCGGAGACATATCACAGGGCAGTTGTACACCCACTACTCTCTTGGCAAGAACATCATACTTTACCTACTGGAAATTAGGAGCAATATCACAGACTGGGTATCAAGCCACTGTCATACTGGAAGTAATATCATGCTCTCCCCCACAAGTTATGAGGAATAATATCACAGGGGGGTGTGTACCTTCTCCGGTAGTGGGAGTAGTAATATCATGTCTTCCTTTAGATGACAGGAACAATATCACAGGGTGGGTGTATACCCCGTGTGTTTTTGGAAGCAATGCCATTCTCTCTTCTTCTAGGTTTTAGGATTCATATCACAGGCAGGATGTACACCCCTTGTTATATTGGATGGAATCTCATCCTCTTTCAACCTGTATCTTTAGAACAATATCCCATGGGGGCTGTCCATCCCTTCAATATTGGTACTAATACCATCTTCTCCTTTCCTGGACATAAGAAATAATATCACAGGAGGGGTGTACACCCTTTGCGATGTTGGTAGTAATATTGCCTCCCCCCTGTGGTTATTAAGGACAAAATCCCAAGGTGGCTGTACGGTTCCTACTTTATTGCGAGTAATATCATCCATTCACCCCCTGGATAAGAGGAACCATATCTCTGAAGAGGTGTCCACCCCCTTCGATACTGTCAGCCATGTCGTCTTCTTCCCGCCTGGATATTAGGAACGATACCCCGGGGTTGGGGGCGGTGTACACCCACTGCGATATCGAAAGTAAAATCATCCTCTTTCCCGCTGGATATTAGGAACTATATCACAGGTGTGTGTGCACCTTCTGGGATATTGGGAGTACTATCAGCCTCCACCCCGCTGCATATTAAGAGCAATATACAGGGGGCAAGATAGTTACACCCCCTGCGATATTGACAGAAATATTCTTCTCTTTCCCCTGTACATTAGGAACTACATCACAGGGGTCTGCACACCTTCAGCGATTTTGGGATTCATGTTATCTTGTCCCCCACTGAATGTCAAAAACAATATCACAGAAGGGTATACACCCCCTGCGATATGGCCAGTAATATCATCGTATCTACCTTTGGTTACTAGGAACAACGTCACAGAGGGTGTGAACACTGTCCCGCGATATTGAGCATAATGTTATCCTCTCTTCCCCTGGATATTAGGAACGATATCCCTGGTGGTTGGAGGTGGAGTACATTCAGAACAACATCACTGGGTGGGTGCACACCCCCTGGGATATTGGGTGTAGTATCATCCTCTCTTCCCTAGGATATTAAGAACAGTATCACAGGAGGGGTGTACAGTCACAGCCCCTGCGTTATTGGGATCAATAACATCTTCTCCCCCTCTCGATATAAGGAACAATATCCCAGGGTGGGTGTACATCCCCTGCGATATTGGGCGTAATGTCATCGTCTCCCAACGTGGATATTGTGCATAGTGTCACAGTGGGGTGTACGCCTTCTTCGATATTGGCAGCAATACCATCCTCTCCCCTCAGGATTATAGGGAAAATATCGAAGGGGTTTTACAACTCGAGCGATACGGGCAGTAATATCATCCTCTCCCCACCCAGATGTTAGGAACTATATCACAGGTGGCTGTACACTTCTTGCGATATTGGGAGTCGTATCATCCTCTCCCATCGTCGATATTAAGAACAATATTACAAAGTAGGTGTACACCCCCTACGATATTAAGAGAAGTATTATGCTCTCCCCTTCGGGATATTAGGAGCAATATCGCAGGAGGTGTGTACAACCGCTGCGATATTGGGAGTCATATCATCCTCTCCCCTGAATATAAGAAACAATATCACAGGAGGATGTACACCCCCTGTGATGTTGGGAGTCATATCATTTTCTCTCCCTCTGGATATTCAGAACAATATCACAGGGGGTGTGTACACCCCCTGCAATATTGGTATAGAATGAGACCACCACTTCTCCTGCTGTCTTTCCCGCCTTTTCCCCGTCTCCCCTTTTGCCTAGTTTATAAGACAGGAGAAGGGGGAGAAAGCAAAAAGTTGGAAAAAAACAGAAGTAAGATAAATAGCTAGACGACCTTGGTACTACCACCTGGCCCTGGTGGTTAAAATAATAGTGATAATATTAACCCGTGACCAAAACTAGTAGTGTTATCTGTAAATTCCAGACATTGTATGAGAAAGCACTGTAAAACTTTTTGTTCTGTTAGCTGATACATGTAGCCCCTCGTCACGTTTTCCATGCATGCTTGATTTATCATGACCCTTTTACATGAATGCCTTAACGTTGTAAGCCTTTAAAAAGGCCACGTATTTCTTCTTCAGGGAGCTCGGTTCTTAAGACGCGAGTCTGCCGACGCTCCCGGCCGAATAAAAAACCTCTTCCTTCTTTAATCCGGTGTCTGAGGAGTTTTGTCCGCGGCTCACCCTGCTACATTGGGAGTAATGTCTTCCTCTCCCCCGCTGGCTATTATGAACAATGTCACAGAAGGAGTGTACACCCCCTGCTCTATTGGGGGTGATATCCTCTCCATCCCTGGATATTAGGAACAATATCACTAGGCAGTGTACACCTCCTGCAATACTGACACTAATCCTCTTGCCCCCTGGATATTAGGAATCATATCACAGGGGTGGTGTACACCCATGGCGAAATCGGAAGAAAGGTCATCCTCTCCACCTTTGGATGTTAGGGACAATGTCACGGGGGAGGTCTACACACCCTGTGATATTGGGAGTCATATCATCCTCTCCCACCCAGGATATAAGAAACAAGACGACCGAGGGGATATACACCCACTGTGATAGTTTCAATAATGTTATCTTCTACCCGATGGCTATTAGGAATAACATCATAGAGGGGTGTACACTTTCTTCGATGTTGGGACTAATATCATCCTCTCCCTGCCGGATATCAGGAACAAATCTATTAATTATTAATATTAATAAATATAATAAAATTAATAATCACCATCAATATTAATAATCATAATAAAGATAGTAAAAATTAATACTGGTTAAAATGTTAACAATTCGTATTAATAATTAATAGTAATATCATTAATAATTGATGATATCAGCAATTAATATTGCTTAAGTCAATAGAGATGTTGGTAATAAAATAATGATAAATATTAAGAACTAATAATATTGTTAAATGACATTAATATTAATAATTAATTTTAAGCATTCATAATCATGTATGTAAAATAATTATCCATAATTAATAATGGTATCCTATTAATTAATAGTGTCATTGATAATTATTAAAATCAATCATTGATGTTTAATAATTAATCATATTATTACTCCTAATACCGCAAGGGGTGTACACTTACCTATGATGTCGTTCCTAATATCCAGGGACAGAGAACGTGATATTTGTTTTAATATCGTAGTATGTGTACGCTCACGCTGTGACACCGATCCTAATATCTAGGGGGATAGAGTATGACATGACTCCCAACATAGCAACGAATGGACAGCCACCTGGCGATATTGCTCCTAATATTCACGGAAGAAGCATATGATATCACTCCCAATATCGCAGGGAGTGTACAAGTCTTCTGGGATATTGTTGCTGGTATCCGGAGGGGGAGAGGATGATAATAATTCCAGTATCGCAGGCTGTGTTCACCCGCCCTGTGATATTGTTATTAACATCCTGGAAGGGAGAGGATGATATGACTCCCCATAGAGCAGGAGGCGTACACCCAGCCTGGGATATTGTTCTTAATATCCATGGAGTGGAGAGGCTGATATTACTCCCAATATGGCAGGGGTGAACATTCACTCTGTGATATTCTTCTTAACATCTCAAGGCCGAGAGGTTCATATTATTCCCAGTATCACAGACACTGTATATCCCCGTGTGATACTCTTCCTGATATCCAGAAGGGGAGAAGATGGTATTAATCCCCATATCGCAGGAGGTGAACACCCAGTCTGTGATATCTTTCCTAATTTGCGGGGGGAGAGAGGATAATTTCATTCCCAATATTGTAAAAGATGTACACGCTAACCCTGTGATATTGTCCTTAATATTCCAAGGCACAGAACATGATGTTACTCCCAATATCGCAGAAAGTGTACACCCCCCAGTGATGTTCCCATGACCCGGGAGGGAAGAGGATGATATTATTTTCAATATCGCCGGGGGTGTACACGCCACTTGTGACACTGTTCATAATTTCCACCTGGGAGAGGATGATATTACTCAGAATATCGCAGGGGTTATAAACACTACTTTGATTTTGCTACTAATAGCCAGGCAGAGAGAGGATGATATTCCTCCCTAAATTGGAGAGGGTGTACACCCGTGTTTGATACTGTTCGTGATGTCTAGAGGAGGACATGACATTACTCACAAAATGGTAAAAACGCTGTGGGTCCATCGTGGATTCTAATATCCAGGCAGGTATATTACACTTCAAGTCGCAGGGAGTGTCTACTGCGGCTGTCATATTGTTTCCGATACCAAGGGAGGAGAGAATGACTTCGCGACGAATATCGAGGAAGCCAAAACGCCCCCTGTGATATGGTTCCAAATACCCACCTTGGGAGAGGATGATACTACCTTCAATAAAAGGGGTTGTCCAACACACCGGACATATTTTTTCAACTATACAGAAGAAGAGAAAATGATACTACTGCCAATATTGCTGGGGGTGTCCTCCGTCATGAGATATAGTTCTCAGGGCTAAAGGGAGAGAAGATAATGTCACATTGAACTACAGGTGGTGCATACCCAATGGTGATATTGTCAGGGGGGTGAGCCACCCCCCGCGAGGTGGGGACCAATAGCCACCCCCTCTCCCCCCCTTGGCTATTGGGAGCCACCTCGCAGGGGGGTGAGCCACCCCCCGCGAGGTGGGGACCAATAGCCACCCCCTCTCCCCCCCTTGGCTATTGGGAGCCACCTCGCAGGGGGGTGAGCCACCCCCCGCGAGGTGGGGACCAATAGCCACCCCCTCTCCCCCCCTTGGCTATTGGGAGCCACCTCGCAGGGGGGTGAGCCACCCCCCGCGAGGTGGGGACCAATAGCCACCCCCTCTCCCCCCCCTTGGCTATTGGGAGCCACCTCGCAGGGGGGTGAGCCACCCCCCGCGAGGTGGGGACCAATAGCCACCCCCTCTCCCCCCCTTGGCTATTGGGAGCCACCTCGCAGGGGGGTGAGCCACCCCCCGCGAGGTGGGGACCAATAGCCACCCCCTCTCCCCCCCTTGGCTATTGGGAGCCACCTCGCAGGGGGGTGAGCCACCCCCCGCGAGGTGGGGACCAATAGCCACCCCCCTCTCCCCCCCTTGGCTATTGGGAGCCACCTCGCAGGGGGGTGAGCCACCCCCCGCGAGGTGGGGACCAATAGCCACCCCCTCTCCCCCCCTTGGCTATTGGGAGCCACCTCGCAGGGGGGTGAGCCACCCCCCGCGAGGTGGGGACCAATAGCCACCCCCTCTCCCCCCCTTGGCTATTGGGAGCCACCTCGCAGGGGGGTGAGCCACCCCCCGCGAGGTGGGGACCAATAGCCACCCCCCTCTCCCCCCCCTTGGCTATTGGGAGCCACCTCGCAGGGGGGTGAGCCACCCCCCGCGAGGTGGGGACCAATAGCCACCCCCTCTCCCCCCCCTTGGCTATTGGGAGCCACCTCGCAGGGGGGTGAGCCACCCCCCGCGAGGTGGGGACCAATAGCCACCCCCTCTCCCCCCCTTGGCTATTGGGAGCCACCTCGCAGGGGGGTGAGCCACCCCCCGCGAGGTGGGGACCAATAGCCACCCCCTCTCCCCCCCTTGGCTATTGGGAGCCACCTCGCAGGGGGGTGAGCCACCCCCCGCGAGGTGGGGACCAATAGCCACCCCCTCTCCCCCCCCTTGGCTATTGGGAGCCACCTCGCAGGGGGGTGAGCCACCCCCCGCGAGGTGGGGACCAATAGCCACCCCCTCTCCCCCCCTTGGCTATTGGGAGCCACCTCGCAGGGGGGTGAGCCACCCCCCGCGAGGTGGGGACCAATAGCCACCCCCTCTCCCCCCCTTGGCTATTGGGAGCCACCTCGCAGGGGGGTGAGCCACCCCCCGCGAGGTGGGGACCAATAGCCACCCCCTCTCCCCCCCTTGGCTATTGGGAGCCACCTCGCAGGGGGGTGAGCCACCCCCCGCGAGGTGGGGACCAATAGCCACCCCCTCTCCCCCCCTTGGCTATTGGGAGCCACCTCGCAGGGGGGTGAGCCACCCCCCGCGAGGTGGGGACCAATAGCCACCCCCCTCTCCCCCCCTTGGCTATTGGGAGCCACCTCGCAGGGGGGTGAGCCACCCCCCGCGAGGTGGGGACCAATAGCCACCCCCTCTCCCCCCCTTGGCTATTGGGAGCCACCTCGCAGGGGGGTGAGCCACCCCCCGCGAGGTGGGGACCAATAGCCACCCCCTCTCCCCCCCCTTGGCTATTGGGAGCCACCTCGCAGGGGGGTGAGCCACCCCCCGCGAGGTGGGGACCAATAGCCACCCCCTCTCCCCCCCTTGGCTATTGGGAGCCACCTCGCAGGGGGGTGAGCCACCCCCCGCGAGGTGGGGACCAATAGCCACCCCCTCTCCCCCCCTTGGCTATTGGGAGCCACCTCGCAGGGGGGTGAGCCACCCCCCGCGAGGTGGGGACCAATAGCCACCCCCTCTCCCCCCCTTGGCTATTGGGAGCCACCTCGCAGGGGGGTGAGCCACCCCCCGCGAGGTGGGGACCAATAGCCACCCCCTCTCCCCCCCTTGGCTATTGGGAGCCACCTCGCAGGGGGGTGAGCCACCCCCCGCGAGGTGGGGACCAATAGCCACCCCCTCTCCCCCCCTTGGCTATTGGGAGCCACCTCGCAGGGGGGTGAGCCACCCCCCGCGAGGTGGGGACCAATAGCCACCCCCTCTCCCCCCCTTGGCTATTGGGAGCCACCTCGCAGGGGGGTGAGCCACCCCCCGCGAGGTGGGGACCAATAGCCACCCCCTCTCCCCCCCTTGGCTATTGGGAGCCACCTCGCAGGGGGGTGAGCCACCCCCCGCGAGGTGGGGACCAATAGCCACCCCCTCTCCCCCCCTTGGCTATTGGGAGCCACCTCGCAGGGGGGTGAGCCACCCCCCGCGAGGTGGGGACCAATAGCCACCCCCCTCTCCCCCCCTTGGCTATTGGGAGCCACCTCGCAGGGGGGTGAGCCACCCCCCGCGAGGTGGGGACCAATAGCCACCCCCTCTCCCCCCCTTGGCTATTGGGAGCCACCTCGCAGGGGGGTGAGCCACCCCCCGCGAGGTGGGGACCAATAGCCACCCCCTCTCCCCCCCTTGGCTATTGGGAGCCACCTCGCAGGGGGGTGAGCCACCCCCCGCGAGGTGGGGACCAATAGCCACCCCCCTCTCCCCCCCCTTGGCTATTGGGAGCCACCTCGCAGGGGGGTGAGCCACCCCCCGCGAGGTGGGGACCAATAGCCACCCCCTCTCCCCCCCTTGGCTATTGGGAGCCACCTCGCAGGGGGGTGAGCCACCCCCCGCGAGGTGGGGACCAATAGCCACCCCCTCTCCCCCCCTTGGCTATTGGGAGCCACCTCGCAGGGGGGTGAGCCACCCCCCGCGAGGTGGGGACCAATAGCCACCCCCTCTCCCCCCCTTGGCTATTGGGAGCCACCTCGCAGGGGGGTGAGCCACCCCCCGCGAGGTGGGGACCAATAGCCACCCCCTCTCCCCCCCTTGGCTATTGGGAGCCACCTCGCAGGGGGGTGAGCCACCCCCCGCGAGGTGGGGACCAATAGCCACCCCCTCTCCCCCCCTTGGCTATTGGGAGCCACCTCGCAGGGGGGTGAGCCACCCCCCGCGAGGTGGGGACCAATAGCCACCCCCTCTCCCCCCCTTGGCTATTGGGAGCCACCTCGCAGGGGGGTGAGCCACCCCCCGCGAGGTGGGGACCAATAGCCACCCCCTCTCCCCCCCTTGGCTATTGGGAGCCACCTCGCAGGGGGGTGAGCCACCCCCCGCGAGGTGGGGACCAATAGCCACCCCCTCTCCCCCCCTTGGCTATTGGGAGCCACCTCGCAGGGGGGTGAGCCACCCCCCGCGAGGTGGGGACCAATAGCCACCCCCTCTCCCCCCCTTGGCTATTGGGAGCCACCTCGCAGGGGGGTGAGCCACCCCCCGCGAGGTGGGGACCAATAGCCACCCCCTCTCCCCCCCTTGGCTATTGGGAGCCACCTCGCAGGGGGGTGAGCCACCCCCCGCGAGGTGGGGACCAATAGCCACCCCCTCTCCCCCCCTTGGCTATTGGGAGCCACCTCGCAGGGGGGTGAGCCACCCCCCGCGAGGTGGGGACCAATAGCCACCCCCTCTCCCCCCCTTGGCTATTGGGAGCCACCTCGCAGGGGGGTGAGCCACCCCCCGCGAGGTGGGGACCAATAGCCACCCCCTCTCCCCCCCTTGGCTATTGGGAGCCACCTCGCAGGGGGGTGAGCCACCCCCCGCGAGGTGGGGACCAATAGCCACCCCCTCTCCCCCCCTTGGCTATTGGGAGCCACCTCGCAGGGGGGTGAGCCACCCCCCGCGAGGTGGGGACCAATAGCCACCCCCTCTCCCCCCCTTGGCTATTGGGAGCCACCTCGCAGGGGGGTGAGCCACCCCCCGCGAGGTGGGGACCAATAGCCACCCCCTCTCCCCCCCTTGGCTATTGGGAGCCACCTCGCAGGGGGGTGAGCCACCCCCCGCGAGGTGGGGACCAATAGCCACCCCCTCTCCCCCCCTTGGCTATTGGGAGCCACCTCGCAGGGGGGTGAGCCACCCCCCGCGAGGTGGGGACCAATAGCCACCCCCTCTCCCCCCCTTGGCTATTGGGAGCCACCTCGCAGGGGGGTGAGCCACCCCCCGCGAGGTGGGGACCAATAGCCACCCCCTCTCCCCCCCTTGGCTATTGGGAGCCACCTCGCAGGGGGGTGAGCCACCCCCCGCGAGGTGGGGACCAATAGCCACCCCCTCTCCCCCCCTTGGCTATTGGGAGCCACCTCGCAGGGGGGTGAGCCACCCCCCGCGAGGTGGGGACCAATAGCCACCCCCTCTCCCCCCCTTGGCTATTGGGAGCCACCTCGCAGGGGGGTGAGCCACCCCCCGCGAGGTGGGGACCAATAGCCACCCCCTCTCCCCCCCTTGGCTATTGGGAGCCACCTCGCAGGGGGGTGAGCCACCCCCCGCGAGGTGGGGACCAATAGCCACCCCCTCTCCCCCCCTTGGCTATTGGGAGCCACCTCGCAGGGGGGTGAGCCACCCCCCGCGAGGTGGGGACCAATAGCCACCCCCTCTCCCCCCCTTGGCTATTGGGAGCCACCTCGCAGGGGGGTGAGCCACCCCCCGCGAGGTGGGGACCAATAGCCACCCCCTCTCCCCCCCTTGGCTATTGGGAGCCACCTCGCAGGGGGGTGAGCCACCCCCCGCGAGGTGGGGACCAATAGCCACCCCCCTCTCCCCCCCTTGGCTATTGGGAGCCACCTCGCAGGGGGGTGAGCCACCCCCCGCGAGGTGGGGACCAATAGCCACCCCCTCTCCCCCCCTTGGCTATTGGGAGCCACCTCGCAGGGGGGTGAGCCACCCCCCGCGAGGTGGGGACCAATAGCCACCCCCTCTCCCCCCCTTGGCTATTGGGAGCCACCTCGCAGGGGGGTGAGCCACCCCCCGCGAGGTGGGGACCAATAGCCACCCCCCTCTCCCCCCCTTGGCTATTGGGAGCCACCTCGCAGGGGGGTGAGCCACCCCCCGCGAGGTGGGGACCAATAGCCACCCCCTCTCCCCCCCTTGGCTATTGGGAGCCACCTCGCAGGGGGGTGAGCCACCCCCCGCGAGGTGGGGACCAATAGCCACCCCCTCTCCCCCCCTTGGCTATTGGGAGCCACCTCGCAGGGGGGTGAGCCACCCCCCGCGAGGTGGGGACCAATAGCCACCCCCTCTCCCCCCCTTGGCTATTGGGAGCCACCTCGCAGGGGGGTGAGCCACCCCCCGCGAGGTGGGGACCAATAGCCACCCCCTCTCCCCCCCTTGGCTATTGGGAGCCACCTCGCAGGGGGGTGAGCCACCCCCCGCGAGGTGGGGACCAATAGCCACCCCCTCTCCCCCCCTTGGCTATTGGGAGCCACCTCGCAGGGGGGTGAGCCACCCCCCGCGAGGTGGGGACCAATAGCCACCCCCTCTCCCCCCCTTGGCTATTGGGAGCCACCTCGCAGGGGGGTGAGCCACCCCCCGCGAGGTGGGGACCAATAGCCACCCCCTCTCCCCCCCTTGGCTATTGGGAGCCACCTCGCAGGGGGGTGAGCCACCCCCCGCGAGGTGGGGACCAATAGCCACCCCCTCTCCCCCCCTTGGCTATTGGGAGCCACCTCGCAGGGGGGTGAGCCACCCCCCGCGAGGTGGGGACCAATAGCCACCCCCTCTCCCCCCCTTGGCTATTGGGAGCCACCTCGCAGGGGGGTGAGCCACCCCCCGCGAGGTGGGGACCAATAGCCACCCCCTCTCCCCCCCTTGGCTATTGGGAGCCACCTCGCAGGGGGGTGAGCCACCCCCCGCGAGGTGGGGACCAATAGCCACCCCCTCTCCCCCCCTTGGCTATTGGGAGCCACCTCGCAGGGGGGTGAGCCACCCCCCGCGAGGTGGGGACCAATAGCCACCCCCTCTCCCCCCCTTGGCTATTGGGAGCCACCTCGCAGGGGGGTGAGCCACCCCCCGCGAGGTGGGGACCAATAGCCACCCCCTCTCCCCCCCTTGGCTATTGGGAGCCACCTCGCAGGGGGGTGAGCCACCCCCCGCGAGGTGGGGACCAATAGCCACCCCCCTCTCCCCCCCTTGGCTATTGGGAGCCACCTCGCAGGGGGGTGAGCCACCCCCCGCGAGGTGGGGACCAATAGCCACCCCCTCTCCCCCCCTTGGCTATTGGGAGCCACCTCGCAGGGGGGTGAGCCACCCCCCGCGAGGTGGGGACCAATAGCCACCCCCCTCTCCCCCCCTTGGCTATTGGGAGCCACCTCGCAGGGGGGTGAGCCACCCCCCGCGAGGTGGGGACCAATAGCCACCCCCTCTCCCCCCCTTGGCTATTGGGAGCCACCTCGCAGGGGGGTGAGCCACCCCCCGCGAGGTGGGGACCAATAGCCACCCCCTCTCCCCCCCTTGGCTATTGGGAGCCACCTCGCAGGGGGGTGAGCCACCCCCCGCGAGGTGGGGACCAATAGCCACCCCCTCTCCCCCCCTTGGCTATTGGGAGCCACCTCGCAGGGGGGTGAGCCACCCCCCGCGAGGTGGGGACCAATAGCCACCCCCTCTCCCCCCCTTGGCTATTGGGAGCCACCTCGCAGGGGGGTGAGCCACCCCCCGCGAGGTGGGGACCAATAGCCACCCCCTCTCCCCCCCTTGGCTATTGGGAGCCACCTCGCAGGGGGGTGAGCCACCCCCCGCGAGGTGGGGACCAATAGCCACCCCCTCTCCCCCCCTTGGCTATTGGGAGCCACCTCGCAGGGGGGTGAGCCACCCCCCGCGAGGTGGGGACCAATAGCCACCCCCTCTCCCCCCCTTGGCTATTGGGAGCCACCTCGCAGGGGGGTGAGCCACCCCCCGCGAGGTGGGGACCAATAGCCACCCCCTCTCCCCCCCTTGGCTATTGGGAGCCACCTCGCAGGGGGGTGAGCCACCCCCCGCGAGGTGGGGACCAATAGCCACCCCCTCTCCCCCCCTTGGCTATTGGGAGCCACCTCGCAGGGGGGTGAGCCACCCCCCGCGAGGTGGGGACCAATAGCCACCCCCTCTCCCCCCCTTGGCTATTGGGAGCCACCTCGCAGGGGGGTGAGCCACCCCCCGCGAGGTGGGGACCAATAGCCACCCCCTCTCCCCCCCTTGGCTATTGGGAGCCACCTCGCAGGGGGGTGAGCCACCCCCCGCGAGGTGGGGACCAATAGCCACCCCCTCTCCCCCCCTTGGCTATTGGGAGCCACCTCGCAGGGGGGTGAGCCACCCCCCGCGAGGTGGGGACCAATAGCCACCCCCTCTCCCCCCCTTGGCTATTGGGAGCCACCTCGCAGGGGGGTGAGCCACCCCCCGCGAGGTGGGGACCAATAGCCACCCCCTCTCCCCCCCTTGGCTATTGGGAGCCACCTCGCAGGGGGGTGAGCCACCCCCCGCGAGGTGGGGACCAATAGCCACCCCCTCTCCCCCCCTTGGCTATTGGGAGCCACCTCGCAGGGGGGTGAGCCACCCCCCGCGAGGTGGGGACCAATAGCCACCCCCTCTCCCCCCCTTGGCTATTGGGAGCCACCTCGCAGGGGGGTGAGCCACCCCCCGCGAGGTGGGGACCAATAGCCACCCCCTCTCCCCCCCTTGGCTATTGGGAGCCACCTCGCAGGGGGGTGAGCCACCCCCCGCGAGGTGGGGACCAATAGCCACCCCCTCTCCCCCCCTTGGCTATTGGGAGCCACCTCGCAGGGGGGTGAGCCACCCCCCGCGAGGTGGGGACCAATAGCCACCCCCTCTCCCCCCCTTGGCTATTGGGAGCCACCTCGCAGGGGGGTGAGCCACCCCCCGCGAGGTGGGGACCAATAGCCACCCCCTCTCCCCCCCTTGGCTATTGGGAGCCACCTCGCAGGGGGGTGAGCCACCCCCCGCGAGGTGGGGACCAATAGCCACCCCCTCTCCCCCCCTTGGCTATTGGGAGCCACCTCGCAGGGGGGTGAGCCACCCCCCGCGAGGTGGGGACCAATAGCCACCCCCTCTCCCCCCCTTGGCTATTGGGAGCCACCTCGCAGGGGGGTGAGCCACCCCCCGCGAGGTGGGGACCAATAGCCACCCCCTCTCCCCCCCTTGGCTATTGGGAGCCACCTCGCAGGGGGGTGAGCCACCCCCCGCGAGGTGGGGACCAATAGCCACCCCCTCTCCCCCCCTTGGCTATTGGGAGCCACCTCGCAGGGGGGTGAGCCACCCCCCGCGAGGTGGGGACCAATAGCCACCCCCTCTCCCCCCCTTGGCTATTGGGAGCCACCTCGCAGGGGGGTGAGCCACCCCCCGCGAGGTGGGGACCAATAGCCACCCCCTCTCCCCCCCTTGGCTATTGGGAGCCACCTCGCAGGGGGGTGAGCCACCCCCCGCGAGGTGGGGACCAATAGCCACCCCCTCTCCCCCCCTTGGCTATTGGGAGCCACCTCGCAGGGGGGTGAGCCACCCCCCGCGAGGTGGGGACCAATAGCCACCCCCTCTCCCCCCCTTGGCTATTGGGAGCCACCTCGCAGGGGGGTGAGCCACCCCCCGCGAGGTGGGGACCAATAGCCACCCCCTCTCCCCCCCTTGGCTATTGGGAGCCACCTCGCAGGGGGGTGAGCCACCCCCCGCGAGGTGGGGACCAATAGCCACCCCCTCTCCCCCCCTTGGCTATTGGGAGCCACCTCGCAGGGGGGTGAGCCACCCCCCGCGAGGTGGGGACCAATAGCCACCCCCTCTCCCCCCCTTGGCTATTGGGAGCCACCTCGCAGGGGGGTGAGCCACCCCCCGCGAGGTGGGGACCAATAGCCACCCCCTCTCCCCCCCTTGGCTATTGGGAGCCACCTCGCAGGGGGGTGAGCCACCCCCCGCGAGGTGGGGACCAATAGCCACCCCCTCTCCCCCCCTTGGCTATTGGGAGCCACCTCGCAGGGGGGTGAGCCACCCCCCGCGAGGTGGGGACCAATAGCCACCCCCTCTCCCCCCCTTGGCTATTGGGAGCCACCTCGCAGGGGGGTGAGCCACCCCCCGCGAGGTGGGGACCAATAGCCACCCCCTCTCCCCCTCTTGGCTATTGGGAGGCATGGTGGACTCACAGCCTGTTGACCATATTGTGAGTAGTATCGTTTCCCTCTCTTGAAATAATGAACTGTTTCATAGACGGTTGTACACCCTCAGTGTATTGCTCTGCGGACAATCATATAATTAATTATTAAACATCATTTTAATAATTATCAATAATACTCTCAATTAATAGTTAACCATTAATTATTAATAATTTTTTGAATAGGTTGTGATCTACTCCAAGGATTAATTTTTAATATCAATGTCATTTATCAATATTAATATTTCTTAATAATTATTATGTTATAGCCAATATCACTTAGTATTGATTTAAGTAACGTTAATTGATGATATTATTTTATTATTAATTGTGTTCAGATTATTAATTATTAAATACTAATACTCATCATTAACTTTTTTAACCAGTATTAATTTTAGTATCTTAATTGTGATTTTTAATGTCTATGATTAATATATATTTTTATGTTTATTAATATTAATAATTAATAATCTTGTTCCTGATATCTGGCCGGAAGAGTATGATATTACTCCCAGTTTCGAAGAAAGTGTACAGTCTTAATTCTAGTAGCCAGGGGGTAGAGGATGACATTGAAAGTAGCGCAGTGGCCGGGCGCGGTGGCTCACGCCTGTAATCCCAGCACTTTGGGAGGCCGAGACGGGCGGATCACGAGGTCAGGAGATCGAGACCATCCTGGCTAACACGGTGAAACCCCGTCTCTACTAAGAAATACAAAAAACTAGCCGGGCGAGGTGGCGGGCGCCTATAGTCCCAGCTGCTCGGGAGGCTGAGGCAGGAGAATGGCGTGAACCTGGGAGGCGGAGCTTGCAGTGAGCTGAGATCCGGCCACCGCACTCCAGCCTGGGTGACAGAGCGAGACTCCGTCTCAAAAAAAAAAAAAAAAAAAAAAAAAAGAAAGTAGCGCAGTGTGTGTACATGCCGTCGGTCATCTTCTTCCTTCTATCTAGGGTGGGAAAGGATGATATGACTCCCAATATCACCGTGGGCGTGGACCTCCACCGTGGTATTTTCCCTAACATCCAAAGGCGGAGAGGGTGACCTTTCTTCCGATTTCGCAGGGGTTGTACACCACCCCTGTGATATGTTTCCTAATATCCAGATGGCGAGAGGATGATATCAGTCCCAGTATTGTAGGAGGCGTACACTCCCTGGGGATGTTTTTCCTAATATCCAGGGACGGACAGGATGATATCACTCCCAATAAAGCAGGGGATGTACACCCCTTCTGTGACATTGTTCCTAATAGCCAGCCGGTAATTATTATAATTGTTTGAATAGGTTATGATCTACTCCAAGGATTAATTTTTAATATCAATGTCATTTATCAATAATAATATTTCTTAATAATTATTATTATTTTATAGCCAACATCACTTAGTATTGATTTAAGTAACGTTAATTGTTGATATTTTATTAATTGTCTTATTATTATTAAATATTAATTATTAATACTCATGATTAACTTTTTAAAGCAGTGTTAATTTTAGTATCTTAATTGTGATTTTAATATCTATAATTAATATTTATCATTTATATTTATTAATATTAGTAATTAATAGCCTTTTTTCTGATATCCGGCCAGGATAGGATGATATTACTCCTCTTGTCACAGAAAGTGTACGCTGCTCTATGATGTTATTCCTAGTAGCCAGGGGGTAGAGGATAGTATTAAAACTACCGTAGTGTGGGTATATCCCGTCGGACATCTTGTTCCTTCTTTCCAAGGTGGGAGAGGATGATATGACTCCCAATATCACAGTGGGCGTGGACCTCCACCGTGATATTTTCCCTAACATCCAAAGGTAGAGAGGGTGATATTTCTTCCGATTTCGCAGGGGTTGTACACCACCCCTGTTCTATGTTTCCTAATATCCAGATGGCGAGAGGATGACATCAGTCTGAATATTGCAGGAGGTGTACACTCCCTGGTGGTATTGTTTCTAATATCCAGGGATGGAGAGGATGATATCACTCCCAATAAAGCAGGGGGTGTACACCCCTTCTGTGACATTGTTCCTAATAGCCAGCCGGGGGGAGGAAGATATTACCGCCAATATCGCCGCAGGGGTGTACACCCCCTTGGGATATTCATCCTTATATCCTGGGAGGGAGGCGATGTTACTAGTGGCAATATCGCAGGGGATGTACACACCCACTGTGCTATTGTTCCGACTAACACGATATGACTCCCATATCACGGGGGGGGGGGTACATCCTCCTGTGATATTGTTTCTTATATTCAGGGGGAGAGGATGATATGACTCCCAATATCGCAAGGGTTGTACACACCTCCTGCGATATTGTTCCTAATATCCCGAAGGGGAGAGCATAATATTACTCTCAATATCTCAGGGGGTGTACACCCCCTTTGTAATATTTTTCTTAATATCCATGATGGGAGAGAATGATAAGACTCCCAATATGGCAAGAAGTGTACAGCCGGCTGTGATATAGTTCCTTACATCCAGGTAGGGAGAGGATGATGTTACTGCCCATATCGTACAAAGTGTAAAACCCCTTCGATATTTTGCCTACAATCCTGAGGGGAGAGGATGATATTACTCCCAATATGGAAGAAGGCGTACACCCCCCTGGGACACTACGCCCAATATTCACGTTGGGAGACGATGACAATACGTCCAATATCACAGGGGATGTACACCCACCCTAGCATATTGTTCCTTATATCGAGAGTGGGAAAAGAAGCTATTACTCCCAATAACGCAGGGGCTGTGGCTGTACACTCCTCCTGTGATATTGTTCTTTATATCCTGGGGAAGAGAGGATGATATTACACCCAATACCGCAGGGGGTGGACACCCACTCAGTGATGTTGTTCTGAATGTACTCCACCTCCCACCACCAGGGATATCGTTCCTAATATCCAGGGGAAGAGAGGATAACATTATGCCCAATATTGCTGAGGAGTATACACACCCTCTGTGATGTTGTTCCTAGTATCCAAAGGTAGAGACGCTGATATTACTGGCCATATCGCAGGGGATGTACACCCTTCTGTGATATCGTTTTTGACGTTCAGTTGGGGGAGACAATAACATTAATCCCAATATCGAAGAAGGTGTACATACCCCTGTGATGTGGTTCCTAATGTACAGGAGAAAGAGAAGAATATTGCTCTCAATATCGCAGGGGATGTAACCACCCTGTCCCCTGTATATTATCCCTAATATTCAGTGGGTTGGCGGCTGACAGTACTCCCAATATCCCAGAAGGTGCACACACACCTGTGATATAGTTCCTAATATCCAGCGGGAAAGAGGCTGAGTTTACTTTCGATATCACAGTGGGTGTACACCGCCCCCAACCCCGGGGTATTGTTCCTAATATCCAGGCGGGAGGAAGATGATATGGCTGACAGTATCGAAGGGGGTGGACACCTCTTCTGTGATATGATTGCTGATATCCAGGGGGTGAGTGGATGATGTGTACACCCCACCTGTGACATGAATCATAAAACCTAGGAGAATGATATTGCTTCCAAAAACACACGGGTGTACACCCACCCTGTGATATTGTTCCTGTCATCTAAAGGAAGACATGATAATACTACTCCCACTACCGGAGAAGGTACATACCCCCCTGTGATATTGTTCCTCATAACTTGTAGGGGAGAGCATGATATTACTTCCAATATGACAGTGGCTTGACACCCAGTCTGTGATATTGGTTCTGCACACCAACTCTGTGCCCCTCGTTTCCCATGTGTTCTCTCCTCACTGTTGGAACCTTGGGGGAGGCTTTGTCTTTGGTTACAGATGAAGAGACAACGGGTCTGAGAGGTTAAGAAAGTTTGTTACTGGAAAGGGGTCCCAATCCAGACCGCAAGAGAGGTTTCTTGGATCTCACGGAAGAAAGAATTCGGGGTGAGTCCTTAAAGTGAAAGCAACTTTATTAGGAAAGAAAACGAATAAAAGAATGGCTACTCTGGCCGGGCGCAGCGGCTCACTCCTGTAATCCTAGAACTTTGGCATGCCGAGGCAGGTGGATCACCTGAGGTGAGAAGTTCGAGACCAGCCTGGTCCAACATGGCAAAACCCTGTCTCCACTAAAATACAAAACATTAACGGTGTGGTGGCAGGTGCCTGTAATCCCAGCTACTAGGAAGGCTGAGGCAGAAGAATCGCTTGAACCCACGAGGTGGAGGTTGTAGTGAGCCAAGATCATGCCACTGCATTCTAGTTTGGCCAACAGAGCAAGACACCATCTCAAAAAAAAAAAAAAGGAAAAAAAAGAATGGCTGCTCCATAGGCAGAGTGGCCCCAAAGGCTGCTGGTTGCCCATTTTCATGGTTATTTCTTGATCATACGCTAAACAAGGGTTGGACTATTCATGAGTGTTCCAGGAAAGGGGTGGGCAATTCTCAGAACTGAGAGTTTCTGCCCTCCCTTCCGAGACCATGTAGGGTAACCTCCAGATGTTGCCATGGCATCTGTAAACTGTCGTGGCGCTGGTGGGAGTGCCTTGTAGCAGTTAACGCATTATAATTAGCACATGATGAGCTGTGAGGGCAATCAGAGGTCACTCTCGTGGCCATCTTGGGTTTGCGGCTTTGGCCAACTTCTTTACTGCAACCTGCTTTATCAGCAAGGTCTTTATGACCTGTATCTTGTGGGGACCTCCTATCTCATCCTGTGACGAAGAATGCCTAGCCTCCTGGGAATGTGGCCCAGCAGGTCTCAGCCTCCCTTTAACCAGCCCCCATTCAAGATGGAGTCGCTCTGGTTCACGTGCCTCTGACAAGTTGGCCTGGGTTGAGCGTTCCCTAGTGTGCGGTTGTTGGAGCTATTCCTAGGAGTAAGAGGGAATAGTAGGAAACAGGCCTGTTAGCCCTGGGGCTGGCACTCTGCCCCAGTATGTCGGCCTCATTTTAGTGGTGACAAAACTGGGGCTCAGAGACATCAACTCCCTCATCTCAAACCCCCAGACTGTCAGTGGTGGGCTGGGGTTGGAATGTGGGGCTTGAAGACCCATCATCTCCTCTGGTCCCCCAGTCTCTGCTGCCCAAGAGGAACAGGATCCCAGGATCCAGGCCCCTCATGGCACCAGCCAGGGTGGGTGGAGATGGGAAGGCACAGTTCCAAAGCCCCCCGGACTCTGAGGAAGGTCGGGGGCCGAGAGCAAGCCGGACCTGCGGACCCTACCCCGAGAAGAATGGCTGCAGGCCCGGCCCAGCGGGCAGGAGGTCTGTGTCCCCAGTCAACGTGACGGCGCTTCCCACTCCTCCAGCCAGGCCATGCCGTCTTCACGTTTCCAATCATGCGGCCTCCTCTCCAATTCCCAAGCCCGACCCACAGAGACAGCGATCTGGGGTCCACGTGAGGTTTGTCAGCAGCTCTGACCCGCTGCTTCCCGCCAGTCCCGCGGCCGGTTCTGGAAAGCTCTCTGCTTCCCCCTGGTGGGGAGGCTCGGGGCAGGGCTCTGGCTGCAAGCATGGGGTCCCAGAACCTCCTGGCTCTGTCACCTCTGCTGGGTGGCAAACCAACCCAGGACTGAAGCAGCAGATGGCTGCCTGATTCCTTATGATCAGAGCTCCGCCCACTGGCAAGTCTCTCTCCGGGCCTCAGTTTCCCCTTCCATTAAACGAGGGGCTTGGGGGATACCAAGGAGGGGTAACAGCTTAGTGAGGATGGCAGGTTTCTTCTGGGGAGATGAAAACATTTTGAAAGTAGATGGCGTGAGTGGTTGCACAGGACTGTGAATGCACAAATGCCACCACATTATTCACGTTGAAATAGTTCATTGCATGCGATGTGAATGTCACCTCATTTAAAGTGTTTAAGAGAGGGGCCTGGGAGAGTGCAGTGTATGTGAGAATCACGTGCGACACCCACAGTCTCTGAACCTCGGTTTTCTTGCTGTAAACTGGCAAAGAGACCGTGTGAGCTGTGTTCCCTAAGGCCAAGAGATTCCAACAAGGAAAACCTGGGATTCCAGGGACTGAGATGAGGGCCGGGGACCGGAAGGGGAGGGGTATGTGGGGATGGCTTGGGGGCAGCCCAGATAAGGCTTTCAATACTGGGCAGCAGCATCTACACAGGCAGAGATCCCTGCATCTCACTTCCCACAGGGCTGACCAGTGGCCAGAGGTGGGACTGGCCAGGCTCAGCCCAACCAAGTCTGGGAGCAGAGGACACTGAGTGAGGGATCCCCGGGGCCACCGTCACTGGCTTGTGGCTCTCCCGACACCACAAGAGAGGTCCAGGAGCTGACCTTGGGTCCTAATGGGGGACACCTTCCTGGCTGCAGGCTGGCAGGGTGGTGTGGTGGTCAGTGTACTGGGCTCTGCGTCTCCGCCCCTACCTGCTGCTGTGTGACGGTGGGCCAGACACCTAACCTCTCTGTGCCTCTATTTCTTCAATGGCGAACAGGGACACTAGCAGACCCCACATCCGGGCACAGTGGCCTGAAGGTTAAAGTCAAGGGCGACACGAGACCTACGGCAAAAGCTCTGAGCAGGGAAAGCAGGGAGCTGCCCAGAGAGTTCCACCACCATCTCCCCTCTGGCCACCGAGGAAACCGAGGCTCATGGTGACCTGGCCCAGGTCTGTTGAACTCACGGTCCTTCTCTTCCCCAAGATCAGAGGGCTGCCACCAGGGAAGGGGCTGGCCCCTAGACACAGCCCAGGAAGCACACAGGGAAGGATGCCCTGGGGACTTCGGTAGGTTATTGCAAAGAAAAATTTATTGCTATTTGAACCCTCCTTTCATGCCCCATTTCCCAGAAAATGAGCCACGGGAGACACCAGGAGAGGGAGGAGACCATCCTTCTTGCACAAAACCCACTCCCTTGGATGCTGTCCTCAGCCAGAGTGGCTGGGGGCCAACCAGGGGGCCCACCCGCAGAGTGGCAGAGGAGGCAGGTTGACCCTCCGGACGTTGAGCTCTGTGGCGAAGGTCCTGGCCTTCTGGTAGAAGAGGAGCGACTTCTCACGGTCCAGGAGGAAGTTCTGGGAGATGGTGGCGGGCCGCGTGTAGATCTTCAGCTGTGCCTTCTTGTTGCCCAGGTCCACGGCGGCTGCCAGTGCCAGCTGGTAGTACTCAAACGGGTCCTGAAGGGGACAGGTCATGCTCAGCAAAAGGGGGACTCGGAGCCCGTCTTCCCAGAGGCCGTTCCTGTCTCCAGGTCATTCCACGTGTCCAGCCAATGCTGGCTCACCCCATGAGCCCCGAAACCTGTTACACTGCTGTGGTCTCAGCTGCAGGAAGTGGGGACGACCCTTACACCCCTGGAAGCCTTCCTGACTGCCCCTACGCCCCACTCACCCCAAGCCTCCTGCCCCAGTGCCACCCTCTCCGCAGGCAGTGGCTGCTTTCCCCATGGGCTGAGGTCAGGGCAGATCCTGCCTGCTCTGAGAGTTCCATGCAGGACCCGTGGCTCCGAGCCACAGCAGGGGCACAGCGTTGAGTGACCCAGGCTCCCCTCTGGCCCCTGTCCATGCTGACCATTTCCAGGCCCTCCACGGGACAGGCCAGGTACAAAACCATCTCACAGGTGTCCTCTCTGGCAATGTTCCCTGAAATATTGACGGAGTGTGACTCCCCAGACATCCAGTCCCATTTTCAATGCATCTTTGGCCCAAACTCACCATCCCTGGGTTGGGATGCCGCCTCCCAGACCTCCTCCTTCACCCTCCCACCCTCCACCCGGCTTCTCCCCAGGCGCCTCCTCCACATGGGGCCACCCAAGGAACCTCTCTAAGACCCATGCCTGGCCTGTCCCTCTTTACCATCTCAAGATGGCTCCCAGGGTCAAGGACAAAGTCCAAGATGCAGCAGTCCATTCCCTCACTGCCCCGCCCCACACATGGAGCAGGGGCGTGAGAAGGCCCCGAGTCACCGCCACTGCTCATCCAATGCCCCCGGCCCAGCCGAACACTGGACTCTGTGCTGGGTGAGTGGCTGAGCCTAACGAACTTGCTCCCAGTCTGAGAGACCTGGGAGTAAACACTGACCACACAGGGTGGCCCAGGCTATGGCAGAGGGAAGCCCAGGAGCCTGTGGGGGGCCCAGGAGGCCCCAGACTCAGCCGGGGGTGGAAGGCAAAGGTTTCCTGAAGGGGTGGGGGCATCCCAACTAAACAGGAAGGAGCCAGCCAATGCATATGTCTCTGCGTGTGCCTGTGCGTGTGCCTGTGCGTGTTTGTGTGCCTGTGTGTGCGTGTCCCTGTGTGTGCCTGTGTGCATGTCTGTGTGTGCGTGTGTGCACCTGTGTGTGCGCGTGCTGTGTGTGCATGTGCCTGTGCCCGTGTGCATTTCCATGTGCCTGTAGTGAGTGCAACAGCTAGTGAGTGGCAGGCTGAGCCAGGACACACCTAATCCTCCCTATTCCAGGGCTCCCTCTCACGTGTACACTAAAGGGGACCCCATTTTAGAGGCAATCGGCAAAGATGCCCATTTACCCCTGCCTCTCTGCCAGCCTTCCAGGCCCCATGCAGCCCGGCGTTTTCTCCTACTCCTCTGGGCCCTGGGTCCAGAGCCTCCTCTACAAGGAGGAGGGTGTAGCCTTGGAAAGACAGCCGCCCTTGGGGAATTCCAAGGGGCCTCCCTGTGGGAAGCTGGCCTGCGCTGACAGCATAGTCACGATGACGCCCAGAGGGCTGTGCATGGGAAGGAGGTGAAGGAGGCCTCTGCCCCTCAACCCCAACTGTGGACTTTGGCCTCTCAGGTACTACTTGGCCCTTTCCTTCCTCCTGGGCAGGCGGAGTGGGCGGCAGGCTTGACCAAGAGAGATAAAGGCCTCTTCTGGGAGGCCCGCCCCCTGGGTCCCAGGCGAGCCCCTGAGTGGTGAGCAGCGTCCCTGAGTCTGACACTTGGCACCTCCCTGTCTGGCTGGGACTTGGGAGGCCACAGGGACCACTTCTGACCACCAGGTGTCGCCAGCACTGGGCGGGGGCCTCCCGGGCAGCCCCAGGCCTGCGGTGGGGGATACGATACGGGGCGAGGTCGTAGGGCTGCCCCAGCTCCTCATGTTGTTCTAAGGACCCCAAGATCTCGGCCCCTGGACTGGAGTGCCCTGGCCCCTCAGCCCATAAGGAGCACTGATGCGGTGCCGGTGTGATGCTGAGGAGGGGCGGTGCCTGCTGGGCAGAGGGGTGGAGACACCCCAGGTCTGAGTCTGACACTCCCAGCTCTCCACCCGGGCAGGGCTGGGGGCAGAGGGAGCACAGCACCTCCGCTCCAGACAGACTCGACCCAGCAAGGCCTCAGCCTGGCTGGTTGAGGCCCTGCCCCACTGTACCTGCCCTGAGCTAGGGTTTCCCTGTCTGTGAACCCGATGGTTAGACACTGGTCCCACCCCACCCTTCCTGGGTGATGTGAAGATTCAAGGTATCTCGGGACTCCAGGAAGGAGTTGCTCAGTGCAGGCTGGCACCCTGGGCAGGCTTCCTAGAGGAGGCGCCACGATTTGGGTTGGATCTTGCAACGTGGATTCAATGTGAGGATGATGCCATCTTCCGAAATGTCCTTCTCCCGACCCTGTTTTCTTTGTTAAATGCAACTTGACACTTGACTGTCAAGACTCAGTTTTGGTGTCACTTCCTCCAGGAGGGTCCCCCTGACTACAATCCCCCTTCTTTACCCAGAGGCCACCATTGCCCACTCATGTGTCAGCCTCCCTGGCTGAGACTGAGTTCTTGAGGGTGGGGCCTGGCCAGCTTGGGAGCTGGGTTGTATCTGCCAACATTGCCGGTTCCTCCAGCCACGTGCAGAGCTCCAGGGAGGCCACTGGGCCATTCCTAAGGAAGGCTGGAACCCAGGCCTCTGGGTCTGGGTAGAGATCCCACTCCAAGGGGGCCGGGAACACCCCGAGCCCTGCCCCTCCCCACCCACCTTCAGGTCGTAGAAGATGATGTCACCGAGCACCAGGTACACCTTCACGTAGTAGAGGGTCTCCTCGTCGAACTCCAGTGGCGAGTTGCAGAGCTACAGGGCCTTGAGGTAGAAGTGCTCCGCCAGCTTGCCCTGGCCCAGCTGATGGTGCAGGGCGGCCAGCCAGTGGTAGGCCACGTGCTCGTTCAGACGGTCTCCTGGGGTGCAGGCCAAAGGGGCAGGTGTAAGGACGCGGCTCCCTGGGGCAGGGAGGGCACAGGCCCCTCAGCAGCAGGTATGAAGACCCCGGGCAGCACCTGGCTTGCCTGCAGGCACCTGCGGTCGCCTGGGCAGCTCTGGCCAGTCCCTTCCAGGTTCCCAGACTCACTTTCCCATCTGCAAAGCAGAACTAATAAGGCCTGCCCCTGTCTACTGTGAGGCTTTGGCAAAGTCGGACTTGGATGGCCCAGCTCTGTGCCTACACATAGCCACCTGCCTTTGCTCACTGGTTTTAACCAGGGGAGCCCAAAAGCCATGCAGTCCAGGTGCTCCCGGGCACCCCGGCTCCAGGCAACCCACAGACGTGACATCCGACTCCTCCTGCGTGTGTCACAATCAGAGCCCCCTACTTTGGGGAGTCAGCTGCACACCTACTGTGTACTGGGCCACGGGGCACAAGGTGCTGGGGCATGCGGCCTGCCTAGGGTTCCCTGTCTCTGGAGGGGGACAGATGACCCTGGCACAGCACCAGGGGATGCCCGGCCTTAAGGGGCAGACTGCTGGAAGGGGAACTGGGATTTTATCAGCCAGAGAGCCATGTGGTTGATGAGGTTGGGAAGGGCACAAGATAAAGGGAATGTGTCACTCAGCCTGGCACATACAGGGACCAACGAGATGCCTGGCATGTCTGGAAGGCAGAGGGCACACTGGGCGGCCCTTGTGGTCAGCAGCGGGAACAGGCAGAGGAAGCAGAGCTCAGTCAGGCAGGGAGCTCTACACTGCCTGAGAGACCTCGGGCCGTGCCCCACAGCCAGACAGGGAAGCCAGTTGGGCAGATCTGCCTGCCTGGACAGGAGACCAGGAAAATCCAGCAGCTGTTTCAGCTCCTGCCCTGCAGACCTGGAGGCTGGGCTCTGGCAAAGTGTGGGTCCTGGCAGGGTGGGGGCTCAGGGGACTTACCCAGAGTGATGCTGAGTGCTAGGGCCATGTAGGCAAACTCCAAGCCGTCCTGGGGCTTCTCCAGTGTGGCCAGGAGTGCCACCAGCTTTTTGCACAGCTGTAGCTGCAGCTCCGCCTTGCAGTTGCCCGTAGTCACTGCCAGGGCCAGGACCCGGTCCTACCACACAGGCAGGTGGGGTCAGGTTTCCCGCAGCACCCACCTTGCCCAGCGCCCTCCTCAGAGCTCAAACATGTGCTTGGAGCTTCCCACACCCCAGCTACCCCTGCACCTCCACAGAGCTCTGTGCTCTGGGATAACACACAGTTCAGACACCTAAGTTGGGGGCTGAAGAGTCACCTGAGGCCCATCCAGCTACACCCAGCAGCCTCAGACCAGCCTTTCCCACCTGGGCACCAGGGGGTCTGGCTGGGGGGAGCCAGCACTCCTCTCTGCTCTAAAAACACCGCATTTATCTGTGCCCAGGGCTGAGCCACACCGTGAGCTCAGAGGAAGGGAGAAGCTGACCCACTTCGGGGTGCAAGCAGACCTGGGCCTCCCACTGACATGCTGTGTGTCCTTTGACACGTCCCTGTGCCTCTCTGAGCCTCAGTTTCCTCATCTGGAAGATGGGGACAGGACTTCCCGCTCATGGTTGCTTGAGATCATCAGGTACAAGGGTAGAGCCATTGTCACATCCAGGCCCCAAACGTTTGTCCCGGGCAGGGGCATGGTCAATATCATTCCCGGTGAGACCACTTGGAAACTGAGCAGGTGCATGGGTGGCCCTGCCTCCAGGTGGGAGGCCTCTGCCCTGCCACACCTGTGCCTCAGCCCTCCAGGTGCTCCCCTGAGGCCCACCCACATCAGCCCACAGGCCAGCTCACCCGGTAGAAGGACACGGCTTTCTCCCGCTCCCAGGCCCCATTGAAGAAGATGTCTCCAGCTGCCTCAAACAGCTCCAGCCTCAGGCTGGGGTCGCCTGTGTACAGGACCACATTCTGTGCCACCTGAAAGGAGACAGAAGTTCCCTCAAGACCCACACCTGGCGAGGTGGCCACGCCCACCTTTGCCAGCCTCCTTCCTCTTACACACTACAGGTACACCTGAGCGTTTTTCAGGCTCTGTGCATTAGGGATGCCCCCACCACTGGCATGAGGACAATGAACTGATGCACCTGAGTGCCAGGAGGTGACTGAGCAGCTGCAGCCCAGGAGCCCGACACCTGTGAATCCTACCACCAGGGCTAGCCCTAGCCCACTTCCCCTGCACTCAAACCAGTCTCCGTGGCCCCCAGACTGCTGGGAGCCCATCCCCTGGCTCCTTTCTGTGTTGCCACATCCCTGCCACACCAATAGTGTTTGTGGGTGGGCCAGGTCCCATCTTGGCCATGAGCTCTTGATCCCTCTCCTCATCTCATGGAGGTATATAGCAGGTGCTCAATCACGAAAGCTTCACCAGGCTCGTGGGCTTCACAATTTGTTCCAGATCACACTGTGTTTGGGAAAGCCTCTGAAAACAGCCACTATGATAGATTCATTTTGTAAGGAGATGTGCCACGTGTCGCTTGGAGCAAGTTCTTCTGTGTGTTAACTGAGTGGTCACATTATTTGAGCATGTGCTGTATACCAGCAGGTGCTGGGCACTGTGAGGGGCCGCGCCTCTGCCCTCAGGGAGAAGATGCTGGCCACTGGGGGAGGATGTGCAGGAACCAGTTGGAGGGAGGGAAAAGGCACACAACAGGTGCTCAGCAGTGGCTTAGGAATGAGTGGATGGATGGATGAATGAATGGATGAGGAGATGTAGACACATGGATGGATGGATGGATGGATGGGTGTGTGGATAGATTAATGCTGGGATGGATGGATGGATGGATGGATGGATGGATGGATGGATGGATGGACGGACGGACGGACGGACAGATGAATGGATGGATGGACGGACGGGTGGGTGGATGGATGGATGGATGGATGGGTGGGTGGGTGGAATGATGTGTGTATGTCTGCATGTATGTATGGGTGGGTAGATAATGCATGGATGGGTGGAGGGTAGATGATGTATGTGCATATTGATGGCTAGATGGTGGATAGACGAATGTATGGATAAACCAATGGACAGATAGATAAATGGAGGGATGGATTAATGGGTAGATTAGTGGGTGGATGGATGTATGATGGATGGATGGATGAATGAATGGGTGGATGGATGATGGATGGATGGAAGGACGAACAGGTGGATGGATGGATGATGGAAGCATGGATGGATAATGGAAGCATGGTTGGATGATGGATGGATGGATGAATGGATAAATGGATATGTGGATGGATGATGGATGGATGGAAGGATACACAGGTGAATGGATGGATGATGGAAGGATGAATGGACCGATGGATGGATGAACAGGTGAATGGATGGATACACGGGTGAATGGATGGATAAAAGGATGGAAGAATGATGGATGGATGAATGGACAGATAGATGGACAGATGGATGAATGGACAGATAGAAGGATGATGGATGGATGGATGATGGATGGATGGATGGATGGATGGATGGATGGATGGATGGATGATGGATGGATGGAAGGATGAACAGATGAATGGATGGATGATGGAAGGATGGATGGATGAATGGATAAATGGATAGATGGATGAATGATGGATGGATGGAAGGATGAACAGGAGTTGAGTGTGATGGATGGATGAATGACGGATGGATGAATGGTGGATGGATGGAAGGATGAACAGGTGGATGGATGGAAGGATGAACAGTTGGACGGATGGAAGGATGAACAGGTGGATGGATGAAAAGATGAACAGGTCGATGGATGGAAGGATGGAAGGATGAACAGGTGAATGGATGGTTGATGGAAGGATGAATGGACGGATGGATGGATCAACAGGTGAATGGATGGATAGACGGGTGAATGGATGGATGATGAATGGATGGATGATAAATGGATGGATGATAAAAGGATGGATGATAAAAGGATGGATGGATGAATGGACAGATGGATGGATGATGGCTGGATGGATGATGGATGGATGAATGGATAAATGGATGGATGGATGGATGATGGATGGATGGATGGAAGGATGAACAGATGAATGGATGGATGATGGAAGGATGGATGACGGAAAGATGGATGGATGATGGAAGGATGGAAGGATGAATGAATGGTTAAATGGATGGATGGAAGGATGAACAGGAGGTGAGTGGATGGATGATAGAAGGATAGATGGATGATAGATGGATGGATGGATATATCAATGAATGGATAAATGGATGGATGGATGAATGATGGATGATGGAAGGATGGATGGATGAATGGACGAACAGGTGGATGGATGGTGGCTGAATGAAGGGATGATAAAAGAATGGATGAATGAATGATGGATGGATGGATAGATGGATGGATGGATGGATGGATGAATGGAAGGATGAACAGGTGAATGGAAGGATGAAAAGGTGAATGGAAGGATGAACAGGTGAATGGATGGATGCTAGAATGAAGGAAGGATGGATGGATGGATGGATGGAAGGATGAGCAGGCGAGTGGATGAATGATGGAAGGATGGATGGATGATAGATGGATGGATGGATGATGGATGAATGGATGGATGGAAGAATGAACAGGTGAATGGATGATGGAAGGATGGAAGAATGGATGGAGGGATGGATGGATAGGTGAATGGACGGATCATGGATGGATGGAAGATGGTTGGATGGATAATGGAAAGATGGATGGAAAGATGGATGGAAGGATGGAAGAACAGGTGAATGGATGGATGAAGAGGTGAACAGAAGAATGATGGATGGATGGATGGATGGATAGAAGGATGAACAGTTGGATGGATGATGGAAAGATAGATGGAAGGATGGATGGATGGACGAACAGGTGAATGGATGACGAATAGGTGAATGGGTGGATGGACAGGTGAATGGATGGATGATAAAAGGATGGATGGATGATAGATGGATGGATGAATGGAGGGATGGATGATGGATGGATAGATGGATGGATGCTTGGAAAGACGAACAGGTGAATGGATGGATGATGTAAGGATGTAAGGATGGATGGATGGATGGATGGATGATGGATGGATGGATGGAAGGATGAGCAGGTAAATAGATGATGGAAGGATGAATGGATGGGGGGATGGAGAGTGAAGAGCACAGGGGTCCTCCTGCATCCCTTGCCACTCACCTGGATGTACAGGTCCACCAGCTCGCTCTGCCGCAGGATGTAATAGATCTTCCCTGCTTGCAGCCAGGCATGCGCCTCCTTCTCTTCCTTCTGAAGGTCAATGAAAATCCCCAGACTTCCCTTGGTGTAGTCCAGAGTGGATCTGCAGGCCCTGGAATCAGACACAGGTATCAGAACAAGGGCTCTCATCCTCCTGGAACCAGTCTGCCTCCTCCCGTGGGTCTGGTGACAGATGAATCTGGAATGTGAGGACTGGGAACGGCCCTCTTGTGTGTGCAGTGTTCTGCTCTTCCCAGGCTGCTGGGAGGGCCAGGGTGAACACACACGGCATGGAAAAGATGAAGGACATCCTTCAGAGGGAATCGAGCATCATGCTACCCTGTGGCAGGAGGAGTGTGCTAGTCCATCTCCCCTGCCTCCCAGACATGGCCTGTGTCTTCTCCAGACGCACCAGGAACCGTTAGTGTTCAGGGGCTATCTGGGCCGATGGTTCTCAAGGTGTGCAGGCATCACAGTCACCTGGAGGCCAGTCCTTATAGCTTGCTGGCCCTGCCCACAGAGCTTCCGGCTCCACAGGCCTGGGGCAGGCCATAGAACTCCCACTTGCCACAAGCTCCTAGGTGACATGGATGCTGTTCTACTGGTCCAGGGACTACACTTTGAGAAGCATGGCTCTAGCACACTGGCCCATTTTCCTTCTGTGAACCTGAGACCAAGACTGGAGGCAGTCTCCCGGGTCCCCATGGAATCTGGCTCCTTCCCTGCTCTCTCAGTAAGTCTGACACTCGAGGGGGTGTGACTGCAGCAATGTCACTGGGCCCTGTGGGTGGGGTGGCCAGGGCCATGGTTACCCCACCAGGTCAGGATGCTTGGGGGAAGCCGAGTAGGCCACATATGGGACGTGAGACCTTGAAACCCTGTCCCAGGGAAGCAGGTGACACAACTGGCTCTGTCTTCTGTGGGAGCGAAGCCACAGGTGGCTGGTGTGGTCACATTTAACGGGACAGATAAAGGCCAGGAGTGAAGATTCGGGCAGGCAGAGGTCAGAGGACAAAAGCCACCATAGTAGGAAGAACAGCCCAGAGTGCACGTACTGCCTCTGCTGGGGTTGAGATGACCTTTGACCCAACAAGGGACGCTCAAGCTGGGACTCACGGGCCAGCAGCAGCCCTGGGACGACCCCAGGCCCACCAGCTCAAAACATCTGATGCCAAGGAACCGAATGATCAAAAGGAGAGGGGCTGCTGGGGTCCTGGGCCAGCTTCCCTGTGCACCCCTACCGGCCCTGCCCGCTCCCACCTCCACCACTGCAAAGCCAGCCCTTACCACTTGTTGCCCAGGGACAGGTAGAGTTGACTGATGGTCTCCAGGAGCTGCCCCTCCAGCACCTTGCCGGCCACCTTGCGGGCCAGGGAGAGCTGGAGCTCATGGTAGATGACACACTGGGCCTCGCTGGGCATGACGCTGCTATAGAAGTAGCACAGCTGGTGAACGGCCCGCAACTGGCCTGGGCAGAAGACAAAATGGAAGACGTTAGTCTCCCAGCATCAAAGCCAGGCTGGCTGGGCTCGGAGGCCCCTGCGCTGTGCTTGCCTCTTTCACACCTCTGTGAGCCTGGGCCCCATAGGCGGGGAGACTGAGCGCAGACAGGCCATGCACCCGTGCCAGGGCAGACGCCGAGCACACAGTCACATGGGCACACCTTGGTGCAGAGGCTCACGGTAGAGTCCGGCCTTCTTTACAACTCCCAGGGCCGAGGTCCTGGCCAGGCTCGGCCCCTGCACCAGGCCATCTATTTCTGCTTCACAAAGCCCCTCTGGCCAGGACCAGGGCCGCCTTCAGCCTAAGCTGATGAGGCCAGGGGCACAAGTAGACCCTGTCGCACATGGAACCCTGAGAGAGCAAAGCCAAGCGTCATGTCTGCCACACACGGCATCATGTTGGCGGAATGGGGTTCAAAGCCAGGCCCTGGCGTTCCCACACATGCTTCTTTCATGCAACCAGGCTCCCAAGCCACAGGCTCACTGGCCTCTCCCAAAGCCAGGGCGCTGGGAACGATGGAAAGTTTCTGATTTTCTAGTGCCAGAAACATTCCGGAGATTAACACAGGAAACCAGGTACGCTGAATGGACATCTGTTACACACGCCACCCAACAACAGCTGAATACACAGTCCTCTCGAGCACCCAGGGGACATTTCCCATGACAGACCATGTGCCAGGCCACAAAATGAGCCGCAGTGAATGGAGAAGGACTGAGACCGAAGCAGAGGTGTTCTTCAGCTGTACTGGCACAAAACTGGAAATCAACAGTGAAGGAAATGTGGGAAATTCAAAAATATGTGGAAATTACACACTCCTAAACAACCAGTGAGTCAAAGAGACCATCAGGGAAACTGAAAACTAATTTGAGAAGAATGCAAACAAATGCACAGCCCGGGCCAGCGCGGTGGGTCACGCCTGTCATCCCAGCACTGTGGGAGGCCGAGGTGGGAGGATCGCTTGAGTCCAGGAGTTTGAGATCAGCCTGGGAAACATGGTGAAATCCCATCTCTATAAAAAAATAAAATATAAAAATTAGCCGGGTGGGGTGGTGCATGACTGTAATCCCAGCTACTCGGGAGGCTGAGGCATGAGAGTGGCTTGAACCTGGGTAGAAGTTGCAGTGAGCCAAGATTGCACCACTTCACCATACCCTGGGCAATAGAGCAAAACCCTGTCTTAAAAAAAAAAAAAAAATAGCACAGTGTATCAAAAATTCCAAGATGCAGCTAAGGCAGTGCTGAAAGCGAAATTTATAACTGTAAATGTCTACATTCAAAGAAAGAAGAAAAATCTCAAATCAAAAACCTAACCTTCCACCTTGAGAAACTAGAAAAATAATGAACTAAACCCAAAGCAAATAAAAGGAAGAAAATAATAAACATGAGAGTGGAAATGGGAAGTAAAAATACAGAGAATGGAAAAACAAAAGAGATAATCAACAGAACCAAAAGTGGGTTTTTTGAAAATAATAACAAAATTGACAAATCTTTCACCAGACTGACCAAGAAAAGAAAGATGGACACAAATGACTAAAATCAGAGACTGAGCCCCATGGCTCACGCCTGTCATCCCAGCGCTTTGTGAGGCCGAGGTGGAAGGATCGCTGAGGCCAGCATTCAAGACCAGCCTGGGGGAACATGATGAGACCCCATCTCTAATAAAAAGAAATAAATAAAAAATTAAAAACCCAAGTTTCTAAAATCAGAAATGAAAGAGGAAACATTATTGCCGACCTGACAGAAATAAAAGGATTCCATGAAAACACTACGAACAACTGTAGACCAACAAATCAGACCATCTAGACACAACAGCCAAGCTCCTAGAAAGACACAAACTACCAAAAGTGACTCAAAAATGACCCCAAGTAAGCATGTGGGGTAGCAGCCCCGCCCTCGGTCTCCTCGACCGTTCAGCGCAGGGTGGGGAGACAGGAAAGCATGATCCCCGTTCCCTGGCCTGCATTTCCAAGTCTGAATCCCCCAGCACCCTGGGGAGGGCCTCACAGGAGGAGGTGCCACAGGCTATTGTGCCAGGAGCCACGGGAGGCTGCAGTGGGGGTTAGGGCGCTGGATTCCTGGAGGGTCTCCTTCCAGTCAGGGAATGCCCCTGGGGAAGAAGCCTGGGTCTGAACCCCCCACCCCTCCTTGGGCAGATGTGTGGGACCGGGGCCCCTTCACACGGTCCTTCCCAAAATCTCATCCCTCCTAGGGCCAGGAGTGGGTGCCAGGCCTGTGCTGGGAAATGGGCAGATTTGGCCACAGCCCCTGGGGCTCTGGTCCAGGCCACAGGAGGCACCTCTGAGTGGTCTCACTATGCCATGACAAAGCGCTGCAAGGCAGAGGGGACCCACAACAGTATCCCTTGTCTCGGCCATTTCCCTGGACTCAACTTCCTCATCTATCCTCTGCGGCCTAGATTTCAGACAGCCCTGCCCACCTACTATCCATTCACTGCTCAGTCTGCAGTGACTGTTCGATAGCACTCCATGGCTCCCCAGTGCTCTTGGGGAAAAGGCCAAGCCACAGCCTGAGGCCCCAGGCCCTGCTTAGCTCTCCAGAAGAGCTTCTCACCATCCAGCACCCAATCCACCCACTCCTAACTCTGCACCTCCCTGCATAAGCCCTGCTCACTCACCCCCGCTCACACCCCACTTATCCCCGCTCACACTTCCGCTCACTCACCCCAATCACACCTCCGCTCACTCACCCCTACTCAGTCATCCCCGCTCACACTCCCACTCACTCACCCCCATCACACCTCCAATCACTCACCCCCACTCACTCATCTCCACTCACACTCCTGCTCACCCCCACTCACACCACCACAACCCACTCATCCCCGCTCACACTCCTGCTCACTCACCCCCATCACACCTCTGCTCACTCACCCTTTCACTCATCCCCGCTCACTCTCCCGTTCACTCACCCCCACTCAATCACTCCCACTCAATCACCCCCACTCACTCACCCCAATCACCCCCACTCTCTCTTCCCCGCTCACACCCCCTTCATCCCCGCTCATTCACCCCCACTCGCTCACCCCTGCTCACACCGCACTCATCCCCGCTCACACTCCCACTCACTCACCCCCATCACACCTCCGCTCACTCACCCCCACTCACTCACCCCCGCTCACTTACCCCCACTCACTCACCACCACTCACCCCCACTAGCTTATCCCTGGTCCTTCACACAGGCTACACCACCAGGCCCTCCCCCACCACCTATTACTTGACTAAATCCTCTCAACCCTCTGGTCCCAGACTAAAGAGGCTTCCCTAACCCGGGGCCAAGTGCTGGCCCGCCATCACGCCACTCACCCTTTTGTGGCTTCTCTGGCCTAAAGCTCACATTCCCACGCTCAGTCCCTGCCACCCGAGGACCCCACAAGCCCCATTTGTGGGTGGGGCCTGACACACACAGTGCACAACAAGCTGCTTTTGCATGAACTGCTCTGCGGCTTTAGGCAATCACCCGCCCCGTGTCCTCTGTGAAGTGGGATGACAGGTGCGCAGGCTGCCAACATACCAAGCAGATAACACAGGCACAAGAACCGGCGTTCACAGCCTGGCTCATGGAGGGGCCCCAAGTCCCAGCTCAGCAGAGCCTGCCTTGATCCCAGGGTTATGGCTAGGGATTCCCAGCACGCAGGACTTTCCGTGCTCAAGGCAGCATGGTCCCTGGGCAAACTGGGAAGAGCTGGCTGCCCCAGTAGGGCAGAGGGCCTGGCCCTGTGTGGGAACCGCCTGTCTCCAGGGCGCTTGCCAACATCTGCTGCTGGCCATGACTCAGCACTTTCAATGGTGGAAAAACCACCACTTGTTTCTGAATCACAAACCCCAGGTGTGCCCTGACCCGAGTGGCCCCGGAAGGCATACAGGAGGAACCGGGGCACTCACTCTCCACATGGCCCATCTCCACAGCGACCAGAAGGGCCCACTCATAGTAGCCCTTGCCCTGCTTTTCCGGGCCCTGACGGGTGCAGAGGTGGCCCAGCCACAGGAGCACATAGGTGAAGTCCCGGCCACACTCCCTGCAGGGCAGCCTCGATAACAGCCGCACGGCCTCCAGGAGGTAGTGCTGGGCCATGCTGCTGGCACCCGCGTGCAGGCACAGGGTCCCGAAGTTGGCCAGCACCACTGCCTGGTTCCTCCGCTGGCCCAGGTCCTGAGCTGCCCGCAGGGTGTGGTAGTAGCCCTAGGCTGCCTGTCTCGTCCGGCCCAGCAGGGCAAGGGCTACTATGCCTTCAGAGCCATGTCTCTCTCTTGTCATCTAACCCATTTAAACTCTCCTTTCAAACTCTATGCCAGACCTAACCACTTCTCACCTTTCTCATCATTTCCAACCAGGTCCAGCCCTCATCATAGCTCTCTGGGTTACTGCAAAAGCCTCCCAATCACCAGGCACAGTGGCTTATGCTTGTAATCCCAGTACTTTGGTAGGCCAAGGTGGGTGGATCATCAGAGGTCAGGAGTTCAAGACCAGCCTGGCCAACATGGTGAAACCCCTCTACTAAAAATACAAAAAATTAGCCAAGCATGGTGGTGGGTGCCTGTAATCCCAGCTATTCGGGAGGCTGAAGCAGGAAAATCACTTGAACTCAGAAGGCAGAGGTTACAGTGAGCCGAGATCGTGCCATTGCACTCCAGCCTGGGGGACAAGAGCGAAACTCCATCTCTGAAGGTTTAAAAAAAAAAAAAAAAGCCTCCCAACCTACCTGTCTCCTTCCACCTTTCACCCTGCCCTGCATTCTACCTTCCACTCTCAAACATTTCAGAAAAAAAAAAAAAATTATATCCACAGAGAAAGAAAGAGAAAGTAGAAATGGGGTGAAATGTTTGGGGAATCTGAGGGAAGAGTATATGGGAATTCTCTGTACTATTTTTGCAACTTTTCCGTAAGTCTGGATTATTTTGAATTCAAGAGTTAAACAAAGAAAAAACAAAAACAAAACACTGTCTCCCTTTGTGAACCCATCCTGTCTTTCCCCTGGTAACTGAAGGACGCTCTCAACTAACACATCTATTTTTTCATGAACACTAAAAGAACCCTTGCCTAGTTTTCACTTTCTGTACTTGGCAGTAGAATTTCATATATATGTGTGTGTGTACATATATGTGTGTGGTGTGTGTGTATATACAAAGAGGGAGAAATATATATGTGTGTATATATATATAAATATATATTGTAAATTTACAATGGTAATGTGTATATATATAAATATATGTGTGTGTGTAAATATATATAATACATACCCCATAGCCTGTCCTTAACCAGTTTTAAACTTAGTCGGAAAAACGCATACCTAAGCAGAGAATTTCAAAATAATATGATGAATATTTTGATCGAGGGATGTGTTGCTATGGAACATGCTGCTAAGACACAAAACCTCCTAGATGGGGCAATGAATGAATGAAGTTTTGCACCTATAGGCACCCCCTCTGATATCCCCTCAAACATTTATACGTATATGCATTTGCTTCCCCTAGGACCCCATTTCATAAGGGTTAGTCCTAGAGCCTAGCGAGTTCCTACTACAGCTGGCACACATATGCCATTCAAGAAACAGTGGCTGAGTGAATGACGAGTTAAGAACCATTTGTCAGCCAGTGCTCAGTAATACAACATGCACTGGTATGGAAATTATATTTTTGTTGAAAGCAAGGGCAGGATCACAAAATATCTTTCCACAGAAAGCAAACCTCAAAAGCTTCTTTACCCTAGTAAAGCACGTTCTAAGAAGCTCCCCTTATATAAAAGAAAACCTCCTCATTCGTTATCAATGGCATGTAAACCTAATAAGCCTTCACCTCTGATGACATCTCTTCCATCCCCAGGGCTAGATGAAGGAGGTTCCGGAAACCCTGGTAGTTGTGAAGGTGGCCCCCAGCTCTGACAGTCTTGAACCCTGTGGGCGCGGGGGTCACACAGCAGAAGAACAACAGAGGGAAGCATCATCAGGCTTCGAATATGTTTGAACCAGAGATGGCAAATAGGCTGCAGCCAACTGAAAACACCAGAGATTCATGGTGGCCACCTGAGGGGTTGTGCTCTTAAAAAACAAAAATTAAAATTAAAAATTAAAAAATTAAAAAAGGAAGGGGTCAAGAATCCATCAGGTCTGACTGAGACGTGTATCAGTGACTAACACCCCATATGGCAAAAGTACTCCGGTGCGCTTTGGGTACTCACAGCTTCAGCAGTATTCAAAGGCGTGTGCTTCCCTAAGACTAAGTCACGGGAATACCCCCCCCCCCCCCGCAACACTGCCAGGAGAAACGTCTAACATGGATTTGGCTAGAAATACAGTTGTCTTTAACAAATTAACACTGAATACATCCTGACTTATTAGAGCCTGCGAGAATGACATTCTCAATGATAACAGTTATCACTACAATCTCCAAACATCTGCGATCCTGCAAGGAGGAACTGTGACAGCGCAGGCCACGTGTCCAGACTGCTTCCCAGACTGCCTGTTACAAAATAAAAGAAATGAAATCCCCCCAAAAATGTCTTCACTCACATTTAGCCAGTTGTTCCTTTGTGTGCATCTCTGTGCTAAAATGGCCATTCTTCCCCACAGCCTGAAGTCATACGCTAAAATCAATGAGACTCACATGAAGCCAGAAACGTGCAGATGCCAAGGAAACCAACACAAACGAAATGGGCTGGAGAGTGTGGCCAGGAGGATGGTACTTCCCAGGAAGCAATTACTTCATCTCTGCCCATGAAGCAGGCAGCTGTCACTGTCCCCCAGGCCCATGCCAGCCACTCGAAGTAGGTTCTAACCCAACTACCTCCAACAATCAACGTAAATACACCACACAATTGGCTTCTGAAAGGACACCTTGCAACCAACAAGAAACTGTAAGCACAACTTTGAAAAACTGTGCAACTAAAATCCTTGGGAAGGGATCAACACTGCCACATTTTGACTCAAATACTGTTTCGTGGTAGCACTGCAATAATTCACTGAAACAAAAGAATGAATGAGGAACATTATATAAATGAATATAAAAGAATGAATGAAGAATGAACATTATATAAATGAATGTTTATATAGGAATCAGAGGAAGCATGACTAATCATTTAAAGAAATAGGTCAAGAAACTGCTAGGTTCAGATGCTACCGTGAGACACTGTCAGGGCCTTAGGCAAATTCACTTCTCTTGGTCCTGTTTCTAGGTTCATCAAAAATCAGCTTTGGACTAGGGAATCTGTTGCTTTCCAATGCCTTCCTTCTGCGATTCCAGCCCAGATTTTAGGACTGCTCTCCCACTTGGTATATGAAAGCACTTTCTATGTGTAATAGCAAGAGTACATTTCTGTGTTGAATGCTGTTTGGGACCTACTCTATGAGGCAGAATATCATCATGTAATTTTAAGCATGACGACAAGGCGCACTCTAGATAAGAATAACACATAAGACGTGGCCATACACCTGCGCGTGCCTGGCAAGGAGATAGGGAAGTCTCATTTAATGAAGCCGGGGTACCTGTTGCACCTTAATATCCTCAGTCCACATCAAGTTCACAACGTCCTTCTGACATCCAACCACAGGTATCACATACTTTTCCACACTTTCCACCCAAGATTGAAATATGCAGAGCACCGTGATAAAGACGCCTCCATCCCCAGCATGTGGGCTCTCATTCTGTAGAATTACATACTTTCGGGGCAAAATGGTGACCAGGTTGTAGCGGCAAGCAAGACTGAGCTCCGTGGGGAGAGCAGGCCCTGCAGCAGCCACCACTCCTGTCGCCACAGTCTGATGCAGCTGCAGAGAAGCTGTGGCTGAGGCCATTCACTTTGTGAGAGAACCGCACAGGAGGGAAAAGCTAGGGAAGGTAGGGAAGAGGGCAATGTCAGGCTTCTGAGCCCAAGCCAAGCCATCGCATCCCCTGTGACTTGCACGTATATGCCCAGATGGCCTGAAGTAACTGAAGAATCACACAAGAAGTGCAAATGCCCTGTCCCACCTTAACTGATGACATTCCACCACAAAAGAAGTGAAAATGGCCGGTTCTTGCCTTAAGTGATGACATTATCTTGTGAAATTCCTTTTCCTGGCTCATCCTGGCTCAAAAAGCTCCCACACTGAGCACCTTGTGACCCCCACTCCTGCCAACCAGAGAACAACCCCCCTTTGACTGTAATTTTCCTTTACCTACCCAAATCCTATAAAATGGCCCCACCCTTATCTCCCTTCACTGACTCTCTTTTAGCACTCAGCCCGCCTGCACCCAGGTGATTAAAATGCTTTATTGCTCACACAAAGCCTGTTTGGTGGTCTCTTCACACGGACGCACATGACAGGCAGGTGCAGAGCCAGGGAAGGCTCTGTGATGAGAACAGAAAGGAATGCACCTCCCTGTACACACACTCGGATTTTATGACAATGTGGGTAGGGGGCTGAACTGGATGCCTGAGAACATTCCTCCAAGTTCCTTTGCTGATTTTCTAAATATTGGTGTAAAATCTGAACTCAGAAAGTTTTTTTAAATCGCTTCAATCAACATCTTTGTCTGGTGCTCAGCATCATGTCTACATGATCATCTAGAAAACCAACTTCAGTTCTAAGGCTCACGTCCTCCTACAAAGTGCCAGGGATTTTACAAGGGAATGCACCTCTCATTCGCATCAAGAACACACATAACTACCGTTAAAGAAATGCTTAATTTGCTTACACAATTTTTTAAACACCCAGATTTGAAATACAATAGAGAAGACAACTTTTTGATAGCTCTGCTTTGCAACAGGGAACTGCAGGTAGAGAAAATAACCTGCCCTGATTTCTAACCAGCCAACCACCTGTCTTCCCTGGCTGCAGTAGGAGCAATCTTCCTGAGCTCAGGATGAAAAAGAACCCAGCTGGTTAAGGGACAGATAGTCATCAGTTCTCAGCAGGCCTCCCGGGTCCCAAATCCCCATGTAATACGTGGAAGTAAAAAGCTATCAATGACCAAGCATCTGAACGCTTATCTCACCTCCCCATCTGCTTCTCCTGCCATACAAATATAAAATTAATAAGCCTGGTATTAGAGAACAGAGTTGGTGCTGCATCTGTCTTCCTAAAATTACGGATAATTACCAGCCCACAATGGCTTCTAATCAGATTTGAGTGGTCCCTTAGACAGGAAGCTAAAGTGCCTCAGCCCTAAACTGAGAAGAAAACTGAAACTGGAAGGCTCTAGGTTTGATTTTTTCCCCCTTGTTCTAAAGTTGCTGTTCCCAAATCTCCATCTACTGTCTTGTTTATAAAATGTATGAGAAACAAGGAAATTTAAAGACACTATAGAAATGGCCACTTTTTCTAGGTACAAATTTTGTGAACATGATTTTCAGCTGCTGGGCTTTTTCTCCACAAACTGTGAGCCTGGGGTACATTTTCTCCCTCGTGGTTACACATTCAGAGTCAGGGAAAGTGGTTTTAGCAATAAAGAGGGGAGTGCAGTGAGAAGTGACCGGGCACTGAGAAGGGCAGACAGGGACTCTACCTCAGTGGCCTGCAGCACTCCTGGGCCTCGGCCTTTACTTTTCTATCTGTACAAGGGATCTAAAGGCCCGTGATTCTAGGCCACGACAGCTCTTCATACACACATACGCAAACATCACACGCCTATGTGAAAAGCTGTGACACTTGGCTGATTTCCTGAAGAAGTTGTCTTGTATCATTTCTACTCAAGTACTCCACATCCTTCCAGACAAGTATCAGAGGATGATGGGCTATCCCACAGCAATGTGTGTAACCTCTGCTGCTTACGATCCCCGTTCACATAGCATTTTCCAAAAGCATTTGGTGTGAAGTGACAGAAGAAAGAAGAAGAAGGTTCTTTCAGCTCATTCATTCATTCATTCATTCAACAAATATTGACTGACTATCTACGTGCCAGGCACTGGTGATATACCAGGGAACATATAGTTTTGTAGGTAGAGACAGACAACCAAAAAGCATGTTCAAGAGTGATCAATGCTGTAGAGGAAATACACTAGGAAGCAGGAAGAACAATACCCCAACCACCCTACACTGGGGTGACGCTAGCGTTACAAAACGGAAACAGCGGCCGGGGGCGGTGGCTCACACCTCTAATCTCAGCTGTTTAGGAGACTGAGGCAGGTGGATCACCTGAGTTCAGGAGTTCAAGATCAGCCTGACCAATACGGCGAAACTCTGTCTCTACTAAAAACATAAAGATTAGCTGGACGTGGTGGCACACACCTGTAATCCCAGTTACTCAGGAAGCTGAGGCACAAGAATCACTTGAACCTGGGAGGCAGAGGTTGGAGCGAGCCGAGGTCGCGCCACTGCACTCCAGCCTGGGTGACAGAGCAAGACTCTGTCTCAAAAAAAGTAAAAATAAAATGTAAACAGAGAATAAGATACCAAAGGAAAGAACATGAACGATTAATTGTAACAAAAGCCTTTGTAAGCTGATACTTTCCTTCCTGGATCCTTGTCCCTTACAAATGGAAAAACACGGCGGGTAGGGGTAGCATCAAAATGATGGTGATGTTTTAAGATGGCTTTGGGTTTCAGATGTCTGACAGCCATACTCATGTACTTCAACGAGAAAGCTCTAGCTCTATAAGCCATCTGGGCAATGGTTTAATGTCTTTTTTTTTTTTTTTTTCCCCAATGGGTTTTTAAAATACAGGAAAACATGTGTGTTTATTTGGCTGCTCTGTGCCCGCACACGTGCAAACTGTGCTAACAGGTTTTTCCATTTTTTGCTGAATTTGCCAGCTTGCCATAAACAGGCTTCCGTGTCTTAATTGTCTATAAATAGCACAAACACCCAAAAATGCAAATCAAGACAAGCTGTTCCTTCAACTGCTGCTGCCATGATGACAGCGAGCGACAACTGGCCAAATCAATACCTGGAGACTGAAGCTGTCCGGCAGACAGCACAGGGTCCACTGCTTTTCCCATAGCATTTAAAGAAACAAGCGGAAACGGCTCTCCACACAGGACAGACACGTCCTTTGTCCTTTGAATAAATGCTGCCAATGCCCAAAATACTTTCTCCATCACACTATCTATATAGAATTCAAGTTCCTTCCAATACCATAAGTAACGCCAGTGATAGACTATGTTTAGCCATCATGACCCATTAGCATTCCTTTTCCTCTAAAATGTTGAAATAATAACATTGAGTGAGCACTCACAAGGTGCCAGGCTCTGAGTTTGATCTCGCTGAGTTCTCATTGAAATCCGGTAAGATCAGTACCATATTCTCTCATTTTTCATAGATGAGGAAACTGAGGCATAGAAAGGCTAAGTAAGTTGTCCATGGTCACAGGTTATTTAGGAACTTTTCTCCAAACTTTCAAAAGTTAACTACTACCACTATTACAAATGAGTTTCTGTTTGTTTGTTTTGGTTTCTTTTTTTTGAGACAGGGTCTTGCTCTGACCACGCTGGAGTGCAGTGGCGTGATGATGTTTCACTGCAGCCTCTACTTCCCGGGCTCAAGTGATTCTCACACCTCAGCCTCTCCAGTAGCTGGGATTACAGGCATGAGCCACCACACCTGGCTAATTTTTTAATTTTTATTTTTTGTAGGGATGGGGTTTCACCATGTTGCCCAGACTGGCTCCGAACTCTGGGCTCAAGAGATCCTCCCAGGTCGGCCTCCCAAAGTGCTGGGATTACAGGTGTAAGCCACTGTGCACAGCCCTACAAATGTGACTTGTACAAAGTCAGAGCAGTGAGCAGGAAGAGAACAGAGACTTCGGCGAGTCTCCTGGCTGTTGCAACACCATATCCCTCCTCCATACCGTAATGTGTCTGCACCCACCAAGCTCCTAGACGTTGAAGGCAGGCCAGCTCAGAGACGAAACAGAGTCAAGAAAGAGAAGATGCAGACATGCGTCCTGATTTCAGCTCGAGCGTGCATCTCTCCCCTGCAGCTGCACAGGCAGAAACCAGGGGCCGTGAGTCTGAGGCAGTGTGTTTGGTTCCTGGCAGGTAATCTTTTGGGAGACCATCCCATACAATTAGTGTTACACTTCTCAAAAAGGAAGTGTGACTTGTATAGAAAAATCGATTCCATTTGGGAGAAAGGTCTAATAAAAACACAAAAGGATAATACATTCATACAAAAAGAAATTCAATTCATCTGTCACAAACCGAAATCCCAAAGCCCTCTGGGCACACAGCTGCTTTTCTGAGCTGAAATTCAACTCCAGTTGAGAAACAGGTCAACTTTTCTAAAAAGATTTCTTTTTCACATGCCTTCAATAAAAATTCCTTTCCCTCACTTGTCATTTTCCAGATTTAATGGCTCTGTTGGCCTTCCTCTCATTTAGGCCATGAACACTGACTGCAAGTCTGCTACGGCCCAGACTCCAAGGGAGGCACCCTAGGGAACACAGATGACCGCAGCACAGCGACACCCTCAAGGAGCACACATGGGGAAGGCAAGATGATACCATCGCAGCCTTCACACACAAATGAACTTGGCATCCATATCCCGTCCCATTTCTAGAAAACAACGATGCTGAGTCAGTAAAATGTACTGAACAGCCTGCAGTATGGAGGCAGGCACGAGGGGGCTTCATGCGGGGAAGAGCACCTTCAGAAGGGGGCATGCAAGCAACGTGGAGGCAGGAGACGCCCCCATGCACAAGGGCCAGCCTGGGGGCCTGCAGAAATGCCCATGCATCTGGGAGGACGGAGAGAGGACAAGATACTTAAATGCTCCAAAATGAATAGAAGCCTCCCAAGAACCTCTCCCGAGATGGGGCAGGGATTTACAAAAGACCAAACCGAGCATGCGCAGTTACCTGAGCATAGCGCCACCAGAGCGAGCTATCCAGGAAGAAACAGGGTCATTAGAAGCCTGAGCCTCTACTCCCAGCTCTGCAACTCATTCACCCTATGACCTTGGTGAAGGCTCTTAGCTTCTGTGAGCCACAAGAGAATCACGGGAAAACAGAAGATATGAAAACTGCTCTGCCTTTTTCACAGAACTGCTGAGGGAATAAAATCAGATAATGGATTTTAAAATTCTCTGTGAATTACGAAGCAAAATACAAACGCATGAAATCATTCTTACCATTAACAACAGCACTGTCAAATTAAGAGCAGAGTTAAGACCACAGCATTTTCCACCCCCCGGCTCCCGAGAGAAATAGTGAGTCCAGCCGATGTATTTGGGCAACCCCAGTATCTAGGCTTTGAGAGCCTCAAACAGCTCATGAACTCTGACAGTATCGCTCCAGCCCAGTGCTCACTAAGTTCTCCAAGACAGCCAACTGACAGAAAATACTATAGATTTTTCAGCTGGGCTTGAAGCCCTCCAAGCTCACAGCACAGCTCAACAATGAAGAAGAGTTTTCTGCCACTAGGCTCAAAAGCTGGCTTTTGTAGATTCCCATAGAAAGAACATTCAAGGCCAGGCGTGGTGGCTTATGCCTGTAATCCCAGCAATTTGGGAAGCCGAGGCAGGAGGATCACCTGAGCTCAGAAGTTCAAGAACAGCCTGGCCAATATGGCGAAGCCCCGTCTGTACTAAAAATACTAAAATTAGCCGGGCATGCTGGCGGGAACCTGTAATCCCAGCTACTCGGGAGGCTGAGGCAGGAAAATCGTTGAACTCAGGAGGCTGAAGTTGCAGTGAGCTAAGATCACGCCACTGCACTCCAGCCTGGGTGACAAGAGCAAAACTCCATCTCAAAGAAAAATAAAAAAAAGAAAGAGCATTCTTTTTTGCTGATGTTAAGTTTCCTGTGCTTAATACAGAGAAATCATATAATACTGAAATCCTGAAAAACATATCATAAAAAGCATTTAGTGACTGAAAAGACATTCAATATAACCTGTAACAGTGAGTTCCCCTCCTCTCTCCAGCCAGCTCCACTAACGCTGTGACCCTTAACAATGCTTTCACTACCACAGAGGAAAATTAATAGGACCTCTTACCCCTCTCAGCTGACAGCTAAACCAGTGCTTCTCCCTGGGCTCACTAAAGATGACCTTTACCCAAAACCAGGCTGCAATGACCCTGTAGATGTTGACTAACAATTTCAAAATTCCCATAATCTTTGTCCACTCTTAAGGAAGATGAACTGAAGCCAGGGGTCTCCAAGTCAGAACTAACAGAGGCCTTAAACATCAGATGGCCCATCCCCTTCTTTGACAACCAGGGGATCTAAAGCTGAGCTTATGGAAGAAAACAGCCTGTTTAGTAACAAAGCAAAAACCAAAGCCTAGTCACTTAACCTCTGGTCTAGAACTCCTGCAACAACCCAACTCCCATACAGGATGAGTCTCCCTAACCAGAAACTCCGAAATCCACAACTTTTTTTCAGTGCTGACGTGACGCTCAAGGAAATGTTCATTGGAGCAGCTCAGATTCTGGATTTTTGAATTCAGGATGCTCAACCAGCATGTATAATACAAATATTCAAAAATCCAAAAATGTAAAAAAATCTGAGACACTTCTGGTTCCAAGCAGTTTGGATGAGGGATATTCAACCCGCATTTTTTTTTTTTTTCCTCTAATGAAGGAAATTAAAAATGAGGACTGAGCAAAGTCATTCAATCCATACTAAAGTCATTCAATAGTTTAATTAGTACCCATTTAAAGTTAAGTGCTACCCACAGATATCTAAAAGGATGAACAAATACATGCCTACAATCCCAGAACTTTAGAAGGCCGAGGCGGGAGGATCATCTGATGTCAGGAGTTCAAGACCAGCCCAGCCAGCATGGTAAAACTCCATCTCTACTAAAAATGCAAAAATTAGCCAGGCGTGGTGGCGCATACCTGTTATCCCAGCTACTCGGGAGGCTGAGGCATGAGAATCACTTCAACCTGGGGGGAGCACGTTGCAGTGAGTCAAGATCACACCACTGTACTCCAGCCTGGACCACAGAGCAAGACTCTGTCTCAAAAAAAAAAAAAAAAAGGAAAAAAGAAAACTAATTTAAATTGTGTTTTCACATGGAGCCCATGTTCCCAGAACACAAGCCCTGCTCTATGCTCCAAAGGGTGCCCCTTTATCTTAATACTCACCATATTCCATGGCAGCCATTGGCGCGTGTCTGTCCATCGCACTAGACTTCCTGCACATGAGGCAGGGATCATATATTATTACCTTTCTGCCCCAATGTATGGCCTAGAAGACACTCAGTAAATGATTACTGAACTAAGTCAGTTACTAAGACATTTAAACTTGTATTAACAAAATTGATTTAAGAATTTTGCCAATGCAGTGTTCATACCACACAGCTTAAATCTCAACCTGCGGATTCATCTTGTGTTCTGCTAGATTATCACCTATTAACATTCAGGAGGCACCTAGTATGTGCTAGGCATTACTAATTGCTGGGGACCTAGCAGTGGCAAAACAACATTCCTTGTTCAAAGAGAAGTTCTAGTATAAAGAGGAATAGAACAGGCTAGATTAATGAGAGAGCTAAGAAAAGGACAGGCTGCTGTGGGAAGCACCTGGTCTTGTCTGGATGGTACACAGTTAACGAAGTCTGAGTGCTTCATATAGCGTAAGATCATCTCCTCCAAAGAAGCTAATGAAGCTTTGATTCCCCAGTAGCAGAAGACACCACAAAGGTGCCCACAGCCACGTGCTTAGTGTACGAAGTGAAACCAACCAAACTAACAAAGCTCCAACTTCCAGAGGCAACGGTCCAATTATGAAATCCTCTGGCTATGTTCAATTGAAATTCAAGGTATTCAAGAGGCCAATATTTAAGTGATAAATTAACCCAACCACTTAAAACTAAAGTAGTCTTTGGTTCAAGGGGTAAGGGTATACTACCTTTTACAAATTTATTAGCTCTTAATATTTACATTTAAATATGATGAAGATGGTGTAATAATAACTTTACTGAGTAGTTACTATGTGTTAGGCACCAAACTAAGCACTTTACACACACATTTGCACGATCCTGTGAGATGATAATGACCCCTTGTCATCCCATTTCATAGATGAAAGTCAGGTTTATATAAGCTTAAAAACTTGCCCCAAATAACACAGCTAGTTAGCAAAACCCAGGCAGCCTGACTCCATAGGCCTTGTTTAAAGAAGTAATATTTATAAACTGTCCAGCACAGCGGTGGTGAAAACAAGAGTTCAATAAATGCCTAAAGGGTACTTCATACCCAAAATCGTTTCCCGCCAATCAAACTAGACTTACTCTGGTTCTGCATAACCAACTGTCAAATTATTGTTCCATGAAGAAAAGGTGGAATGGATAGAGATCAGAATAGAGTGAATAACTGGTAAATATACTTGATGACAGGTAGTAACAGGATGTGGCATTTAGGCTATTTCCACATTTGTTTGCATAACACTTTTTTCACAGTTCTAAAGCACAAGAACCATTGTAAGCTGGTGAAAGCATAAGGCATGTCTATGATCCAGGACTCCAATTCACTGTGGATCGGTGGATCTCAACCTTTACGGTATATCAGAATCACCTGGGGGTTTTTAACAGCACTATAGCTGCCCAGGCTCCATTCCTGCAGATTCTATTTCAACTAGTCTGGAGTAAGCACGCACGCATTTTTCACAGCCCCCCAGATGCAGCTAGGTTTGCAAACCACTGTCCAAGATGCTCTCACACTTCTGCTCAGTTCAACACACACTCACTGAGATTCTAAGCACTAGGAATCAGGGTAAGTTAACAAGTCAGGCTCCACTCCCTAATAATATTGGCAAAGAAACCAATATCAGAGATTTATTTCAGTCCAAACCAAATAAATTGCCGGGTGAAAAAAATGCCCTGGCATAGTTTGCCACACAAAACAACTTCCTGTATCTTCCCAGTCAGTAGCCTAGAGACTGACTCTGAGCCATGAGAATTCAGAATCAGGGGAAAATGCCAGTCTGAGGCATCTGTCACACTCCTAGCACACCCCCAAAAGCGCCCAGCTACATTTCACATCCACTGTCCTAACAGGGGTCGAAATAGGGAAGAGCAGTGCAATACAGAAAACAGAGCCTGCTGGGTGGCAAAAGGCTGGGAAATTCCAGTCCTAGTCCTGCTACCAATCGCTCTGGTCACTTCTCTCTGGTCCTGGTGTGGCCAACAGTTACATGAGAGGGTGAGGCATAAAAACACAGATGTCAGGCAAGCTCCAGCATCGAAAATACATAGAAATTAAAAAGCATTAAGGTGATATCAAGGAATGTATGCCATCAACCAGAAAAGTAACTGAAATATTCCTTTTCCCATTCTTAAGAAATCAAAAGTGGAAGCAGAAAATTGAGCAATCAGCCTATCAAGTTGACTGGGGCAACAGAATACACTCATGGATTCTGCTCACAACATCGGGGGTGACAGACCAAAAGAAGAACCGCAGAGCGTCCCTCTCTCCTCTGTCCACCCATGCCACCAGCACGTGAGTGCGTCCACATGCAGCGCCCAGTCTCCTGTTCCACCGACGCCAGCGTCCACTCTCCGCAAGCCTACTAAGTGCCACATGTGCTATGATGCTCCCTCATCTCATCACCATAGACATCCCTGCTGGAGGTGAGTATGTGACAGATGAAAATCATGGAGGCCTAGGGAGGTTGAGACCCGCATTCCCACTGCGGTGAGGGCGTGCTTGAGAGGAACCCCACGGCTGGGCGTCCATGCTGCTCTCCTCAGTAATCACTCCCGGACCAGAGCAGCGAGGGGGAATTTTCTTCCTCTCACTATTTTCAGCCCCTTGGCTGACCCACCATTCCCCAGAAAGCTATCGAGTTCTGGCAGCTCTGAGGCCACAAAGCCATAAACGCAGGGGACACACAGCCCATCTGTCTCGAACGGGTCTTTTCCTTGTCATGCTGGTCATTTCTAAGAGCAGATGGGTTAAGAAACACTTGGCAAGTTACCACGAAATGAACCCTCCACTCCTCCCTGGGGGAAGGCTGACTAGCCAGCAGTCAGGCCGGCTTTCTTCCCCTCTTCCTGCATTCCTGTCCCTAAGGAGCCACAGACAATCCCATCAAATATAGGCAGGGGACAGCCGCCTCCTTCCTACAGCTGGAGGGGGGAAGGGTCCTCTCGGGCCTTTCTAACTGCATGAAAACCAAACTGGGAGTTGTACTGACTCGGGCCTCACCCATGTTGCAGGCATGTACAACAAGGTGCCCAGTGGTATCATCAGGCAGAACTACGAATGTGCTTTCCATCGTTTTCATACAATGATTCCAGAACCGCTATCCACACAGCTCCACGTCTCACACATACGACGTGCTTCATGGATTACACAGCATATTCACCAAGTCCCTCATCCGCTCCTCCCAGCAGCCTTGTGTAATACCTTGAGTGTGCTTCTTCATCGCCATTTCTTAAGAAATGGAGTTTCTGAGGTTATGAAACCAAAACTTTCCCAAGAACATCCAGCTAGTGTTAGAACCAGGATATGAGGGCTTCTGATTCTAGAACCAGTATTTGTGCCACTGTTCCACATGGGCCCCTCCAGGGATTTCTGCCTGATCTTGAAATGCAGACAGGAAATCCATCTCTCTACAGTCCTGGGGTTCCCTATAGACAAGAAGTCAAACTTCTAACAGAAAGCTTATACTTTTTTGGAAGACTACCTGGGATATTTCTTTTAAGTTAGTTTGTTCATGTTTTGGAAAGATTGTTCCAATGACAATGCGGGGCATGAAGTGTAGAAAGGATTCCATGATGAGGCAGAGAAACAATTCGGGGGCTCTTACAACAGTTCAAATGAGGCATGAGGTGCAACCAGAAAGGACAGAGGGAAAATGCATTGGAAAGAAATGCAAAATGAAATCCACTCAGACCCAGGATGGAAAAAGGGGGATTAAGCATGATGGTGGTTTCTAGTTTGAAAGACTGATGACCAACGATGTCATTAACTACTGCAGAGTGGTATCTGGGGCCTGGGTGCACCAGTTTGTTTAACCATTCACCTGCTGAGCAGTCTCCGGGCTGTTTCCAGTTTCTAGCCTTCATGATGAAGCAGGAGAATCACTTGAACCCAGGAATTCCAGACCAGCCTGAGCAACAGAGGGAGGCCCTGTCTCTTCAAAAAATTTTAAACATTAGCTGGGCATGGTGTTGTACACCTGTGGTCCCAGCTACTTGGGAGGCTGAGGTGGGAGGATCTCTCCAACCTATGAGGCTGAAGTTGCAGTGAGCCATGATCGCACCACTACATTCCAGCCTGGGAGAAAGTGAGACTTTGTCTCCAAAAAAAAAAAAAAAAAAAAAACTAGAGCATCACCCATATTAAAGACAAGTATTGTCTTTTTGAAAATTTAATTACAGTTATGTAATGGACATGTAAAATGTCCACTTTGAAAGCTTGAAAAATATATAACTCTAAGTATTCTTACCTTAAAATTCTGATTCCTACCTAAGATATCGCATACTGTTTACATAAGTATCACAATGTCTGGACAACAACTAAAAATGTGTACGAGAGAGAAAAATGAGCATGTATGCCTATTGAGGTATATTTCCCCCTTATTACATAAACAAGTCATCACGGCAAACCCCTGTGGCTGTATCTAAAGCAAGCCTGCAGTTTTACTTCTCTGTATTACAAAATGCAAGGCTAAAATTCAAATACTAAACATTTCCTGAAGCCAAGGGTAGTTTACTTAAAATAAATGCCTAGGGTCTATATCAAAAATATGAAAAAGCTAGCTACTTCATAGCCATTCCAATCTAAGTTCAGCTTTTTTTTAATTGACACATAATTGTGTACTGTACATACGTATGGAGTACACATAGTGATGTCATAATACATGTAATGTATGTGATCAGTGTAATTAGCATATTCACCATCTCAAACATTTATCATTTCTTTGTGTTGGTAACGTTCAATACCCTTCCTCCAATTATTTGGAACTATATATTCTTTCTTTTTTTTTTTTTTTTTTTTGAGAAAAAGTCTTGCTCTCTGTATCCCAGGCTGGAGTACAGTGGTGTGATCTCAGCTCACTGTAACATCTGCTTCCCAGGTTCAAGCTATTCTCCTGCCTCGGCCTCCCTGGTAGCTGGGGTTACAGGCACCCACCACTATGCCCGGCTAATTTTTGTAGTTTTAGTAGAGATGGGGTTTCACCACGTTGGCCAGGCTGGTCTCAAACTTCTGACCTCAGGTGATCCACTCACCTCAGCCTCCCAAAATGCTAGGATGACAAGCATGAGCCACCGCGCCCAGCCTGAAACTATATATTGTTGTTAACTACAGACATCCTATGTTATAGAACACTAGAACTTATTCCTATCCAGCTATAATTTTGTATCCTTTAACAAATTTCTCCCTATCTCCCTCTTCCCCCACCCTTCTCACCCTCTAGGATCCTCTGTCTACTTTCAACTTTCATGAGATCCACTCTCTTTTGCCTTCCACATAAGAGAACATGTGCTGTGTAACTTTGTGTCTCTGGCTTATTTCATAATATCTTCCAGTTCCATCCACATTGTTGAGAATAACAGGACTTCATCCTGTGTTATGGTTGAATAGTACTCCACTGTGTATAAAGACCACATTTTCTCTATCCATCATCTGCTGTTGGACACCGAGGCTGATTCCATATCTTGGCTACGGTGAACAGTGCTGAAGGAAACACACAGGTGCAGAAGCCCCTCCGACACTGATTTCCTTTTCTTTGGGTATCTACACTGTAGTGAGACTGCTGGATCACACTGTAATTTTATTTGTAGTTTTCTGAGGACCCTCCATACTGTTTGCCATACTGGGTGCCCTAGCTTACTCACTCTTATTCTTTTTTCTCTTTGAGACAGAGTCTCACTGTTGCCCAGGCTGGAGTACAGTGGTGCAAATTGGCTTGCTTACTGTAGCATCCGCCTCCCGGGTTCCAGTGGTTCTCATGCCTCAGCCTCCCGAGTAGCTGGGATTACGGGCGCCTGCCACTGCACCCGGCAAATTCCTGTATTTTTTAGTAGAGATGGGGTTTCACCACGTTACCAGGCTGGTCTTGAACTCCTGGCCTCAAGTGAACCACCCACCTCAGCTGCCCAGCAGTGCTGGGATTACAGGTGTGATCCACCACTCTCAGCTAATTTTTGTGTTTTTACTAGAGACGGGGTTTCACCATGTTGGCTAGGCTGGTTTCAAACTCCTATCATCAGGTGATCTGCCTGACTCGGCCTCCCAAAGTGCTGGGATGTCAGCGTGCGCCCCGCGCCCAGCCTGCTGCCCTAGTTTACACCCCCCTACAGTGTGTAAGAGCTCCCTTTTCTCCATATCTTCACCAGCACTTGTTATTTTTTGTCTTTTTGGTAATATCCATCCTAACAGGTGAGATGATACCTCACTGCGGTTTCTGATTTGCATTTCTCTGATTATAAGTGATACTGAGCATTTTTTCACATATTTTTTGGCCATTTGTATGTCTTTCTTCAGGAAATGTCTGTTCGGTTGGGTGTGGTGACACAAACCTGTAAGCCCAGCACTCACAACGCTAAGGCAGGAGGACAACTTGAGCCTAGACCAGCCTAGGCAGCATAACAAAACCCTCGCTCAAAAAAAAAAAAAAAAAAAAAAAGAAAAGAAAAAGAAATATCTGTGTCTGTTCAGCTTTTTGATCTCCAAAAATTAAGAGCCCATTTTGGAATCAGACGACCTGCCTGATTGAGAAACAATCTGTGTTTGGTTCTACTCTGCTACTTCCTATGTGACTTTGGGAAGTTCCCTTAGCCACTTTGAGCTCAACTTCCTCAACATTAACCAGGAATAAGTAGCACCTGCCTCTGCTGGTTAACGCTGAGGACTGAAAGGAGAACCTCCACAACGCCACTTGACGATGCCGCCTGGCGGAAGCCCCTCAATGCGGGGCTGGTAGGATCATCTGAAGCCAAATACAACTTTCCTTTCCACTGTCCCAGGCTCACTCTGCATGCGATTAGCAAGGAATAGCGAAAAAAGGAAACCAAAATAGTTGCTTAATTTTTAATAAATTTTATAAAGAGGGGGTGGTGGCAAAATAGGAGGGAGAGGAGGGGAAGGAAAAGCAGCCGGTCACAAGTTCTAGTCCAGGGCTCATCCCCGGCCTCCTCACTCAGGCAATCACCAGTCCCCACCTCCTGGGGAGGGGTACTTTCTCCGCTGGCTTCACATACAGGAAACGCACTGCCACAGGTGTTCAGAAACCAGGAGCACCTTGAAATGGGCAATGTGCTTTGGGTAGGAGACCTACAATTTCCCCAAAGAAACCACGGCACAAAAGTGACCCACATAGGAGGGACCAACCGCTGTAAACCCTTGGTGGCAAAAACGGATGTCATACCTTCTGTACAGGAGACACACACCCAAATAAAACTTGCCAAAATAGCAGAGAAAAAAATACAGCAGAAATCCAGTGCCATTCTGTCACAGAAATATTTATATCCCAAAGCCAGGGACCTCTCTGGAACACTGTCTTTATTTCCACGTTTCATGGAAGATGTTTGAGTGCACTCACGTGTGTCTCAACAAGCTTCCAGTCCCTCCTCTAAACCCTGTGGCTCCTCAGCAAAACCCAAAAACAAGTATCAGTTTTCCTTCCAAATGGGAAATTTCCTGACCTAGCGAAACCAGCATCAAATCCACTTATTACGAGACAGCTGATTACAGGCGAAGTCCTCTAGTCCAGGATGACTCCCCTCCTGCAGGAGCAGGAAGGATGGGCATAGCAGTGGCCTGCCAGACCACATCTCCAGGCAGTTTGAAACCATGGCTGCTCAGGTGAGCCATGATAAAAATCAAAACCAAGTATCTCTGAAAAGTGTACATGGCAAGACCCAGACCTCGGACCAGACTCAGCCGAAATGAATGTTGCAAGGTTTGTTCAGAGACCTCCTCCCCATGCCCCCTCTCCCCGGGACCTCCCTCCTTGAACTAGGGGCCCAGGGCCAATGGACAGCTCCCTTACCTCTAGCCCAGTGCATTTCCAGGACCAGCTCCCAGACTGTACCAGACCCTGAAATGTATTCACTGAATGCACTATTTCTTGAAATGATCATAAATCACCTGATTATAACAACAATTGTTTTAAAAGTGTTCTCTCTCTCCCGCGGGAATCGTGCCATGAGTTTGAGCACGCAGCTTTGCTTCTCTCTACTGCAATTCTATCACTTGCAAAATGTTAACAATTACTGTGTTCACCCATAGCATTGTTGTAAAAAGCCTTAAGACCCACTTCATGTAGCCTGCCTGGAGCACAGACCCTGTCATATGGTAAAAGCCCACTGAAGGTGAGTTATCTGTAGCTATTATTACCTAGTACTACAGCGAACAAAAGGAGTCGATCAAGTCTCATCGTATCACCATGAAAGGATGTCCATGTAGACTGCGGAGTGGGAGTAGGGGGACTCAATGTGTATCAGGTACTATTTTGTTTTTTACAATGTGTACATGTATCTTTGTAGGTACACTGGAAAAGATCTGGAAGGAAATACACCCAGTGTTAATAGTGACTACCCCAAAGACACATTCATCCAAACACACAACAGAAAAACACTCACCATCTTTCTGTCTTCCAAATCATTTGAACTATTTTCAATAAGCATCTATGGCTTTTGTAAAGTTTTTGAAAGGAATTTATTGCAATTTTTTTCTGGAGAAACAAGCAGGAGCATGAAAAAGGTAGAAACAGAAGGTAAAATGGAATGGGACTCAATGGAATTGAGTCCCAGCCAGGCTCAGCAAGCACACGAACCACACACCTCTCACTACAACTCAACACCAGCTCTCTCTTCTCTTGGTCCTATGGCCCAAGACTTAGAGATAAAATGTTTATTGTTATCACATCAATCACACCAAGGAGCTTGGAACCACCCTTTCAAACTCCTCTGGTTCTGTGTACCTGCCCGGGGCTGTTAGCTTTCCTCCTGTGTCTTTGGCTGGCCTGTAATCCCCTAGTGGTGGAAATGCACCCGGACACTTAGCTATCATCCCCACAACACTCAGCACCGCAGAGACCAGGGCAGTGATGCCCACTCGGACTGTGATTCTACTTATAAAGCAAAGGACCAGGGGCCAGATGTGACTTGTCTTTGGTAACTTACCAGCTGTTGCTTGAACCAGAACAAAGCCAGGTCTCCTGATGCCCAGAAAAGAGCTAGTGCCTGTCCCGCTAGAAACGTGGTGAAAATGTTTTGCTTGCTGTAAAAAGATGCACTACTGGAGAATATGGGTGCAACTTCTCATGGAGCCACTCAGCCGAGATCACTAGGAAACAGGGCTGCCGGATGAGACACTCGGCCCAGGTCACCAGGAAACAGGGCTGCCGGATGAGACACTCGGCCCAGATCACCAGGAAACAGGGCTGCCGGATGAGACACTAAGCCCGTCCACCGGAAAGGAAATCTGGTTGGGCAGTAGAGGGAAATTCACACAGGTTACTCCAGCCCAACGGCAGCAACAACATGAACCAAACAAAAAATACCTGACTGGAAAGCCGTAGCCTGGCTAGCAAATTCGAAACAGAGCCACAATCCTAGCAGCACATATCACTGCAACACAGAACTTCAGTCAGTGTGCACACACTTTAAGTAGAAATGTAAAACGCCCATGTTTTTGGAACAAGCGGTCTATTTGTGTGTGTGTGTGATGTCAAACAAAATAGCTCAGAAGAAACTGTTGGCAAGGAAATAGAAATAGGCGCCCTTACACATTGACAGTGAGATAACGGTATGGCCCTAACGGAAGGGAATCGAGCAACACCCATCAACATTTAAAATGTGCAGAACCGTGGATCCCACAATTCCATTTCTAGCAATGCATCCTATGAACATATTCACGCAAATATGCAAGAATTACGTACAACTCAGCACTGATTAATCCAAACGGTTGGGAACAACCTAAATATTTACCAGTGAGGAACTGGTGGAGAACAGTATTTATCTTAAGCCGACATCTGTGTTTTTAAAAAGAAGATACATAGGCTGGGCGCAGTCGCTCACACGTGTAATCCCAGCACTTTGAGAGGCTGAGGCAGGTGGATCACGAGGCTAAGATATCCAGACCATCGTGGCCAACATGGTGAAACCCTGTCTCTACTAAAAATACAAAAATAATCTGGGCATGGTGGCGCACGCCTGTAGTCCCAGCTACTCAGGAGGTTGAGGCAGGAGAATCGCTTGAACTCAGGAGTTGGAACTGGTAGAGAACAGTATTTATCTTATGCCAACATCTGTGTTTTTAAAAAGAGCTGAGGTCACGCCAGCCTGGTGACAGAGCAAGACTCCATCTTGGAAAAACATACAAGCAAACAAACAAACAAAACTGACAACAGTGGTCACAGAGCAGTGATGAGAGCAGGACTGCCTTTCACTCTCCAGGACCTTTTGAATGTCGCTCATATTACATATTCAAAATATATGACTACAGTAAATATTTTCAAAGTAACTATGAAAAACTGGGGAAATAATAATAATATCTAACACACAGGACTGCTGCATAATTAAAGGATGAAAAATTTTAATCACTATCAGAGTTCAAAGGAAGAAAGATTAATTCTACCTTGGATGTCAGAGCAGGGATCATGTAAAAGAAGTGAGTATTTCAAGTCTTGAAGGATGGAGAAGATATAAAGAGGCAGAAGTGTGGAGATGATGTCCCAGATGGAGATAAGAACATAGGCGAAGAAGATGAAGAGATGAGAAGGTCTAAATTCTAAGTGCAGCTCTCAGGCTGGGCTTCAGAACAGGGCTTAGGCAACAAGCTGGGGTGCAAGGCTGATGGCGGGAATGGAAACACTGAAACCCAAACTTCCGTATCACTCCCGGATCATGAGCCTTGAATGCCAAGCCAGGGAACCCGTCCTTGATCTTAACAATGAAAAATCACTGGGCTGGCTGTGGCAGTTCATGCCTGTAATCCAGTGCCTTGAGAGGCTGAGGTGAGAGGACTGCTTGAGGCCAGGAGTTTGAAACCACTCTGGACAACACAGCAAGACTTCGTCCTTACAAAAAATTTAAAAATTAGCTAGGCAGGATAGTACACCTGTAGTCCCAGCTACTCAAGAGGCTGAGGTGGGAGGATCACTTGAGCCCAGGAATTTAGGGTTACCGTGAGCTGTGATGGCATGCCTGCATTCCAGCCTGAGCAACAGAGCAAGGGCATGTCTCAAAAATAAAACAAAATGAAATAAAATCACTAAACGTTTGTAGAGACATAAAGTATAAAATCATACCGTATATGATTTAATCCAGATATATAATATAAGTTCAAAGAGGAAAAGAGAAATTAGGAAGCTGTTATAAGAAGACAAGACTCAACTAAGACATGAGCAAACGCCCTGGGCTCACAGCGCTGTCTTTATATAAAGGAATGAACTGCCACATTTATTTTCATGGCATCACCAAGTTAAATACAGGCTACAGTATTCTGGAACCATCTCTGTATCAGTCAAATCACATGGCCATAATACCATAGGCAAATACCATAAAAAACACCGTAGACTGTGTGGTTTAAACATTAGTTTATTTCTCACAGCTCTGGAGGCTGGAAGTCCAAGATCAAGGTGTCGGCCAACTCAGTTCCGAGACAGGGACCTCTTCCTGGCTTGCAGGCAGTCACCTTTCTTCTTGTTTCCTCACACCAGGGCAGTGGGAGCTCTCTGCTTTCTCTTTTTTTTTTTGAGACAGAGTCTCCACTCTGTCACCAGGCTGGAGTGCAGTGGCACATTCTCAGCTCACTGCAACCTCTGACTCCCTGGTTCAAGCAACTCTCCTGCCTCAGCCTCCCGAGTAGCTGGGATTACAGGTACATGCCACCACACCCAACTAATTTTCATATTTTTAGTAGAAACAGGGTTTCAGGATGGTCTCAATTTCCTGACCTCGTGATCTGCCCACCTCAGCCTCCCAAAGTGCTAGGATTACAGGTGTGAGCCACCACACCCAGCCTGGTTTCTTTTCTTCTAAGGGCACTAATCCTGTCAGACCAGGGCCCACGCTCATGACCTCATCTAACCCTAATCATCTCCCAAAGGTCCTATCCCCTAATGCCATCACACTGGCAGTTAGGGCTCCAGTACAAGAATCTGGAGGAGACATAAACATTCACTTTATAACAATGTCTTTTCAATCCTGTTGAAAAAAGCAACCAAATGAGTAGGCGAAGAAGTACCTTATATGTAAACAAGTCAGGACTTTTCATATTTCTGCTAATACATTAAGGTCAATTTAAAATGTCTGATAACAAGAGTCAGAAGCAGAGATAAATGAAAGTTAGCTACTCTGCATTTTAGGCCCACATTGAGTTGTCTTCCAATGACATTGCGGCACAAAGAACACTGCTTTCTATTCCTGGTTTTGCCACCAAAGAAGCTGGAACATTTCCCTGTATTTCCGTTTATCTTGAAAATCACTGGGCTGATCTAGCAGACCTCTAAGGTCCCTTCCATTCACAAATTCCACAAATAACTTCCTACCAACAGAGGCTACACAAATAAACTACACTGATGAAGGGGAAAGCTAACACTAGCAAACAATGAGATGCACACAAGACAAGACGTATAGAGAAGTGGATCAACCACAAACCGGTGGACGATGAGCCAGCGGGGGATAAAAACACATTCCCTAACGATGGACAGACAGGCAACGGCGCCGAGGTAGTATTGTTGAAGATTTCCTATTTTATACCTTCAAGATAAATGGCCCAATTGTTTATATTCATTCTGATTAAATGTGAACGTGAAAACTTCCTTCAGGGGACACAGACATCTAAAAAGTTCCCAATGTATCCAATTTGTCATTTGATATTTTTACTGACCAGAAAAATGAGGGACTGAATATACAAACAGACCATGCCTGATCATATGTATAAAGACAGAACTCAGACCACAACCGGTAGCTGCCCACCCGGGAAACCAATCCCCTATCTACAGTCAACAGCCAGGAGGCCAGCCAGGCTAGCACATCAGACAGGAAGCCAGACTGCTCTCTCTCCACAACCCAGAAACTAAACCACGACTCTGTCCCACGTGGCCAGGATTTGACTCAAAACTGACAGCCACCCTAATTTTGGCCCCTATTTCCAGTTAGGATAATTCAGAGAAAGCCATATATGCCCCTAACCAATCACATAAAACACCCCACTTCTGCACAGCCGCCTACAGCCCCCAAAACAGCCTCCACTGGGAGCCGTTCTTTTCCATCCTGAAGCTTCCCCACTCCTCATCCGCCACTCACTGCCATGTCAGTCTCTGCCACACGCAAGTGACGGTGTCGACTCCATTGCCACAGCAGCTCTGAGAAAGTTGCCTCTGCCTGTCTCATGTGGGCAGTCTTCCTTTATTTCCCCCAAAGAATAAGTCTTAAATGAGGGGCTTCTCTCCATATGGCCAAGCTATACAATTCAGAAGCCCAACATGGCAGATTCCAAGCCTGGAAAGACCGTACACCCCTCAGGTCCTCTTTCCACAAAACACAGCTTCCTTGAGTTCCTCAGTCACTCCCCACCAACCAGGGAAGGAACCACGTGTTATGGAAAGATCAAGGGCCTTGAAGTCAAACTTCTGAGTTCATCAAGTACTTCATTTTTCCACTTAAATTACATGGCCTTGGCCAGGTGTGGTGGCTCACACCTGTAATCCCAGCACTTTGGGAGGCTGAGTTGGGCGGATCACCCAAGGCTGGGAGTTCAAGACCAGCCTAACCAACATGGAAAAACCCCATCCCTACTAAAAATACGAAATCAGCCTGGCGTGGTGGCACATGCCTGTCTTCCCAGCTACTCCGGAGGCTGAGGCAGGAGAATCACTTGAACCTGGGAAGCAGAGGTTGTGGTGAGCCGAGATCGCGCCATTGCACTCCAGCCTGGACAAGAAGAGCAAAACTCTGTTTCAAAAAAAAAAAAAAAAAACGGGACCTTGAACAATTTTCTTAACTTGTCTAAGCCTCTATCTTCATCTTCAGTAAAATAATTTTACCTCTAAGATTGCATTCAATGGAATCCCACATGTAAAACAGCTGACAAATATTAGGGGCCCAACAGCTGTGCGCTCCTACTACCGCCCCACTTTACCCCAAGGGAGAAGCACAAGATGTCCAGAAAAAGCCTGTTGATCCCTATACCTCAGCAACTGGTGTTCACACAAGGCACAGTGGGATCCAGACTTACCAGGGTCACCCAAATACAAGACATGTTTTCATTTTTCAACTGAGGTACACATGGCTTCTAACGTTCACCATGTATGATCCATAATTTAGAAGAGATTTTCCTACACTACCCCGTGGTTCTATTTTAGCAGACTTAGATGTGCCATAATAGCTCACTCTCTTAAGCCCTCTTCAGTATCAAAAACAAAATTTTAACCTGTAACACAGTTATCAGCAGCGAAAGTGGAAAAGGTACCTATGAGTCAAAATGACCTTCTGCCCCGCCCCGCCCTACAAAAAGCTGTTCAGGAGGATTTGGGCTGGTTATGAGAATGCTGTCTGTATTCCCAGGGACAGACAAACGCCTACCCTCATTAGAAGCTGCGCTGCTCAGCCTCCAGGGTAGAAAGCTCCCCACACCCGCTACCCAAGGAGAAGAGAAGCAAACGGGGTGGCCAGGCTCCAGGACGTGGACTGTTTAGTGTGGTTTCTGCAGTCCAGGTCACCGCCCTAGGTGAAGTTTTTCCTTCCTTCTTTTCCACCCAAGTGGCCAAGGTCCTACGGCTGCTGTAGGGTCTCTTCCCTAGAATGAGCCAGCCCAGCCATTCCCTTTCCCTCTTTTCATTTTTTTTTTTTTTGAGATGGAGTCTCACTCTGTCACCAACGCTGGAGTGGAGTGGTGCAATCTTAGCTCACTGCCACCTCTGCCTCCCAGGTTCAAACAATTCTCCTGGCTCAGCCTCCCTGGTAGCTGGGGTTACAGGCGCCCACCACCACGCCCAGCTAATTTTTATATTTTTAGTAGAGACGGAGTTTCTACTTGTTGGCCAGGCTGCTCTCGAACTCCCGACCTCAGGTGATCCACCTGCCTCGGCCTCCCAAAGTGCTGGGATTACAGACATGAGCCACCGCATCTGGCCGAGTCAGCCCAGCCATCCTGACTTTTTGTTCTGGCAAAATTACTCTCTTCCACGTCTACCTTCCAAGTAGCTAAATCAGAGATCCGGCCTTGGGGCAGGCTGGAAGAATCCCTGATTTTGGTCCTCAAGGGGTCCTACCAGGGTCTGGGACAATTCCAAGACTTGTGTTCTTAAAGAGGAAAGAAGCCTCACATACACAGCTCTCGCAGAGCTCAGGCAGAGCTCACGCAAGGCTTGGGAGGCGGCCCTAAGGTTTGGGTGTGCCATCTATGATAAGAGCTAAGAGATCTGAAGCCAGCTGTCTGGGTTCCATCCTCAATTCCAACAGCGCTGGCTGTGTGATGTTAGACAACGTCCCCAGCCTCTCTGTGGTTCCGTTTCCTCACTGTAAAAGGGCCACAATAATAGAGCTGCTCTCAAAGTTAAGTGAATTCGTGCATATAAGGTATTCAGAACAATGCTTGGCACATGGGGGACTTCAATACACGTATTGAACAGAGTAACTTAGCAATTAGTAAATATATTCATGCAGGCCATGCACGGTGGCTCATGCCTGTAATTCCAAAACTTTGGGAGGCTGAGGCGAGAGGATCACTTGAGCCCAGGAGTTTGAGACTAGTATGGGCAACACAGCAATATTCCATCTCTAAAAATGTGTTTCTGTAACGTATATGTATATATACACTCATGTATTCACAGCGTATTTATAATACACAAAATAGCTGGAATGCAGACTTAACTATTCACAATGGTTACTTCTAGAGAAGGGGGAATGCAAATTTCAGCTTTTTATGCTACACGTATATTCTTGTATCATCTGAAATATTTAAGCAAATTGTATGTATAAATTTGCCCCAACACACATAGCAGAACAGTGTAGTTTTGACTCAAAAATCTTCACATCATGGAAGATGGAATTGTTCTGTGAAAGTTATAGAGATGAAAAGTCTCCCTCCAGCCTAAATGCTCTTTCATCTGACCTATATTACACACACCAATGCAGACGCCCCAATCCTTTCCCCACTGTCATAAGAATTTTTCAGTGAACTGCAATCCCCTTTACAAACTAGATGATAGTTAGAGTCACCAGGCAAGAACGTGGATCCAGTTCTGCTTTTTCAAAGCCCAATGTTCCTCACATAATAGCAATGCATTCTTCAACCGGTCCACTGCCCCCAACACCTGACCTCTCTGTTGTACACAACTCAGCAAAGCCTGGGAGAAAGCAGGTGCAAATTTCACTTACTCAGTAACAACACATCCCGCCTGATTCCTCTGCTCAGCTAGTTCTCAAGTCATCTTTTTCTAAGCTTTCATTTGGCTCTACCACATGTACCTAGGCTGGGTAAAATACTTTACCAGGTTTTTTTTTTTTTGAGACAGCGTTTCACTCTCTACCCAGGCTGGAGTGCAGTGACACCATCTCGGCTCACTGAAACCTCCACCTCCAGGGTTCAAACGATTCTCCTGCTTCAGCCTCTCAAGTAGCTAGGACTACAGGCGCACCCAGGACTACCACCACACCCAGCTAATTTTTGTATTTTTAGTAAAGATGGGGTTTCACCGTACTGGCCAGGCTGGTCTCAAACTCCTGACCTCATGATACGCCCGCCTTGGCCTCCCAAAATGCTGGGATTACACGCGTGAGTCACCGCACCTGGCCTACTTTACCAGTTTTATTCCTGAATTAAACCTGTTATTACTATCAATAATGTCAATCAGTGCCATTTCATTCACCGTATGACACACACACACAAAGCACTTCATACTCGCTCCACCTATCTGCTTTTCTGCAATGGCCACAGTGTTCCCCATCTTACATGAGAGGCACAGACAAAGACAATGACTTCTCCAAGGTTTTGTAATTCACAATCAGTGGCAGAACCAACATGACCAACCACGTCTGGCCAAGGCCTGTGTTTCAGCCACACCACCTGGTTGCTGCCCCTAAGGCTCAATGGGCAAGTAACAGATCACTCCGATTGCAGAGGCTTCAGAAATGCCCTCCGCCATGGTACAATGGACGGTTCGCTCTCAGGAGGGGAGGCAAGGGTGGGAATCAGCACACAGTTCTGCTAGGTTTCTCATGCAGGGCACAGACTATGTATTTTGTGCCTTGCTTTACAGGTGAAATGTCTCCTGCCCCCTGTACAACAGCTTTCTTTGTCCTCTCCACATAAAAGTACAACTGAGTTCCTCAGGGGAAGGCAGTGATCACTGCCCTGTGCCACACCTGACTGATGTCCAAACAAGTGGACACACAGGCTCTTCTCTTATGGCCCAGGTTGCTCCCATCTGCTAAGCATCGAAAACTACACACAGGATTCGCAGAACATGAATGACATGGAGGTGACCGCTTTATCTCTGTGGAAAACTTACTGCACTGTCTTAAAAAAGGGAATTCAGGAAAAGCTGAACATTTGAGGCTGGCTGGCTGTAATCTTCAGCTGCTGAGAAAGCCTCAGCTGCTCGGTTCCACTGTGGAAATCCAACTCCTCCCTCAAAGTCCAACTCAAGTACACCTCCTCTGCGGTGCCTGCCCCTTCCTCCCTTTCACAAGCACGTGTTCCCTCTGCAGTCCCAGAGCATTCTATTGCCACCTCTGGAGCCACGCTGTCCCAGCCTACAGCCAGCTCAGTGCGCAGCTGCATCTCCCTGTGTGTACCTGCAGGCCCCACCTGGGCTGGAAGGCTGCCTTCTTCTCCTCCGCACAGAGGCCGCACTCAGGAACTACTGAATGAGGGATGGAGTGGATGAGCAAGATCAGCCAAGGGCTACAGGGAGTGACCTGCAGCTCCCAGCAGGAACAGCCCCTGCCCTGCCAATCCGGAGGTGCTGGCTCTGTTCTCAGCAGGGCCGCTAAAAGCTCCGTTATAACAGCTCTAGGCCACAACGGTCAACTTGGTGTCAGGCCCTAGAGACACCGAAACTCCTAACAAATAAAGAGACCGCGTATGCAGCATGCCGGTTAAAAGCACAGGCTTCGGAGTCAGAGCTTGAATTCCACTTATTATGTGATCTTGAGCAAGTTACTCAATGCATCAGTCTCATTTTGTCACTGGCAAAATGAGGACATTATCTGCCACACAGTGTTGCTGAAAAAGTAAGTGAGGTGACAGACGCAAAGTGCTTGGCAGTTACTTACTCTTATTGGTTTATTACAAAGAAGAGAACACGGGAACAGCCAAATGCAAGAGAGGCACAGGGCACACCACGGGGCAGAGAGGTCGGGGCTCCCATGCCGTCCCTGGAAGTGCCACCTTCCCAGCACCAAATGACTTCACCAAACCAGAAGCTCCCCAAACCCAGTGTTTAGAGGGTTTTATGGAGTTTTCATAACATCAACATGATTAAGTCATTGGCTACCCGTGACTAGCTCAATCTCCAGCCTGTCTCGTCTCCCCTCCCAGAGGTAGGGGTGGGGCTGACGTGTCCAACTCTATAATCATGACTCATCTTTCTGGCAACCAGCCCTGATCCTGAACCTGTCTAGGGGCCGAAGCCACCTGTCATCTCATTATCATACAAAAGACACTCCTATCACCCCAGAGATTCCAAAAGTCTTAGAAGCTCTTGTATCAGGTATTGAAACCTAAGACCAAATATTATAACCAATGATGTTCCTATCACTCAGGAAATTACAAGGGTTTTAGAAGCTGTGGGCCAAAAACCAGGAAGAATACTAAATATATACACTATTGTACTATGTATCCCACTATCACAATAATTTTTTTTGAGACAGAGTCTACCTCTGTTGCCCAGGTTGGAGTGCAGTGGTGCGATCTCAGCTTATGGTGCGATCTCAGCTCACTGCAACCTCCACCTCTCAGGTTCAAGCAATTCTTGTGCCTCATCCTCCTGAGTAGCTGGAACTATAGGTGTGCAACACTACAACTGACTAATTTTTGTATTTTTTAGTAGAGATGGGGTTTCACTGTGTTGGCCAGGCTGGCCTTCAACTCCTGGCCTCAAGTGATCTCCCCGCCTCGGCCTCCCAAAAATCTGGGATAAGTGACGAGCCACTGTGGCTGGCCTCACTATCACAATAATTATACTGAGAGGATGGGGGAGAAAAACATGGGGAACTGGAGGAGCGGGGAAGGTAAGCAGCCTGAATCTTTGTCTTCCACAGTAAGACATCTCCCTGTCTTTCACACAATCTGGAAGAACGAGCTAAAACATAAACACAGTAACCTCCAGGGACCAGGGATCAGAGTGGAGAAGGGTAAGGTAGGGGATTGCTGGGTTTTGTCCTAAGCCTTGTTAATTTCTGACTCTTAGAGCTGTAGGTCTGTACAACTTTGCTAAAAATGAGCATTTACCTGTAATCCCAGCACTTTGGGAAGCCAAGGTGGGCGGATCACGAGGTCAGGAGATCAAGACCATCCTGGCTAACACGGTGAAACCCCGTCTCTACTAGAAATACAAAATATTAGCCGGGCGTGGTGGCAGGTGCCTGTAGTCCCAGCTACTCAGGAGGTTGAGGCAGGAGAATGGTGTGAACCTGGAAGGCGGAGCTTGCAGTGAGCTGAGACCATGCCACTGCACTCCAGCCTGGGCAACAGAGCGAGACTCCATCTCAAAAAAAAAAAAAAAAAAAAAGTTTTTAGTTTTTAAACAAAATCTGATACTTGACCAACAACAATAGTATATTAAGTGATATGGTTTTGTGTTTTTGTTTGAGAGAGGGTCTTGCTCTGTTGCCTGGGCTAGAGTGCGGTGGTGTAATTCTAACTTACTACAGCCTCAAATTATTGGGATCAGGTGATCAACTCTCGAGCAGCTAGAACCACAGGTGTGCACCACCACGCCCAGCATTCTTTCTTTTTTTTCTTTTCTTTTTTTTTTTTTTTGGTAGAGGTGGAGGTCTCACTATGTTGCTGGTCTTAAACTGCTGACCTCAGTGGATCCTACTGCCTCAGCCTCCCTAAGTGCTAGAATTACAGGTGTGAGCCACCACACCAGGCCAAAGTGGTGTATTCTAAAATTTTTTGTAATCCAACCACTTTGAAAAACTATGGAGAGCTATAAATCGTCTCCCCATAAACACACATGGATGCATACACACAAAATTGTTGCACAGGATTTTGGGGACTTCATAAAGTTCTGAAAGCCAGGTTAAAAACCTTAGGATTATAGATTCTGGGTTGTTTTTTTTTTTTTTCCTTTTTTTGAGACAGAGTCTCACTTTGTCGCCCAGGCTGGAGTGCAGTGGCGTGATCTCCGCTCACTGCAAGCTCTGCCTCCCAGGTTCACGCCATTTTCCTGCCTCAGCCTTCCGAGTACCTGGGGCTACAGGAGCCCGCCACCATGCCCGGCTAATTTTTTGTATTTTTAGTAGAGGTAGGGTTTCCCCAAAGCCAGGATGGTCTCAATCTACTGACCTCGTGATCCACCCTGCTCGGTCTCCCAAAGTCTGGGATTACAGGCGTGAGCCACCGCGCCCGGCCCTAGATTCTGGTTTATTAAAGGAAATTTATTTCAAGTCAGAGCTTGTCATTTATTGCACAGGAAAATAAAAATTTCGTTAAGAAAATCAAAAACACCTACATGATAAAATGAGGTCCTGCTTGGTCTTAAACTACTTGGTGACCACCATCAGTTGTTTTCTTGACCACAGGATGCACCTAATTCCTAACTATGAATAAAGGTACAAACATTGTTTATTGGGCTTTTGGCTTCAGCCTGAGACAATCGGATTCTCTCAAACTCAGGAATGTGAATCGCTGTTGGGTGGATGCAGCTGTTTCCATTCTAGAAATGGACCTGGAATCATGTACTTTGCGACTATGAGGAGTCCTTTGTGTAAAACTTGAAAAGGCAAGGTCCCAAATTCCCCATATGGGTGTTTCTTCCAGTAGAGGAATTACTCTAATGACTTCTTAGCAAAACTTACATGATCAGGGCAGGCCATCAAAATACTCCAGAACACAAAGTTTAGCTCCATTTCTGATGGACCTGTCTCCACTGCTATCAGTCTCACCAACAGCCTCACATCAAGTCAGAGGAACGGTTTTTTCATTTAAGAAGGATCTTCATGGCTGGGTGTGGTCGCTCACGCCTGTAATCCCAGCACTTTGGGAGGCCAAGGTGGGCGGATCACGAGGTCAGGAGTTTGTGACCAGCCTGGTCAACATACTGAAACCCTGTCTGTACTAAAAATAAAAAAATTAGCCAGGCTTGGTGGCACGTGCCTGTGGTCCCAGCTACTTAGGAGGCTGAGGCAGGAGAACTGCCTGAACCCGGGAGGTGGAAGTTGTGGTGAGCCAAGACTGCACCACTACACTTCAGCCCGGGCAAGAGGATGAGACTCCGTCTCAAAAAAAAAAAAGAAGGATCTTCATGTTCCTGCCAATTTGAAAAAAAAAAAAAAAATTGGTATCTGTTAACCAGAGGTAATGAAAAGCACCTCCCAGGCTGCTGTAGTAAGTGGATTGGTAACTGTGGTGGGAGATTCCAACCCGCGAGACCTGTGACTATATCACGCAGCAAAAGGGCTTTGCCAAAGTCCTTAGGAGGAGTATCTTGGGCTATCCAGGGAGGTCCAATCTAATCCTATGAGCCTCTAAGAGCATAGAACTGGCCAGGCGAGGTGGCTCACACCTGTAATCTCCGGACTTTGGGAGGCTAAGGCAGGCAGATCATGAGATTAAGAGATGGAGACCATCCTGGCTAAAATGGTGAAACCCCATCTCTACTAAAAATACAAAAATTAGTTGGACATCCTGGCGGGCACCTGTAGTCCCAGCTACTCAGGAGGCTGAAGCAGGAGAATCACTTAAACCCGAGAGGTAGAGGTTGCAGTGAGCTGAGATCATGCTACTGCACTCCAGCCTGGGCAACAGTGCGAGACTCCATCTCAAAAAAATATTTTAAAATAGGGCATAGAACTTTCTCCAAGTGCAAGAAGAGAAATGCACACAGGGGAACTGAAGAGCCTGACCAGGTCCCTGGGTTAGCTAGTCCTGAGCTGATGGGACCACGTGCAAAGACCAGATAGAGGCCTCAGGAGCTGAGGGCAGCCCTCAACAGATGGCCAGCAAGGGAACAGACACCTCAGTCCTGCAACCACAAGGAACTATATTTGGCCAAAAGCGCTTGGAAACAATTCTCCAGTGAGGAATGCAGCTCAGCCCACATTATGATTTTTGCCCAGTGACACCCACGTCAGAACAGTGGGTGCCCCAAAAAACTGTGAGATGATACAATTTCAATTATTTTAAGCCACAAAATTTGTGGAAATGTGGTAAAGCAGCAACAGAAATGAATAGTGGTTTACGTGGAAACCCCTAGAAGAGTGTCTGGCACGGTGTTGACACTTGACAAGTGTTTACTGATTTCCTCACATCGCAAGGCAGGGCTGGCCACACTCCATCCAAAACAATAGATGATAGACTTGTTCTGACAAAACAGATTCAGTGAATTATAAATGGCCCAGAACACCTACAAATTTTAAGTTTCAGGTAAGTGATTGACTTTCCTTTCACTTAGAAACCTCCCAATGCTCATCTTACTGACAAACTCTAAGTACCAGGCAGGAGACTAAACACCAGACAAACCCAGCCCCAGATGCCCCGAGGGAGCCCGTCCCAGCACTCACTCCGCTGCACTGAAATGATGTCCAAGTCAGTTTATCCCACTAGACCAAGAACTCCAGCTCTCCATGTGTGAGTCACCAGTGCTGCCTCTGCATCTCTGCTTCTAGGATGGTGCTTCTGCACTTCACAGGAAATCTGTATCAATGTTTGTCAACACTATGTATGACAGTGTCACTTAATATCTGCACAGAAAACATCAATTCTTTGAGGACCAGGGCCGGGTTTATTAGCCTTCGTACTCCCACTGCCACTGTCTGGGACATCAGAGGCACTCGGTAGAAGTTGGTGAAGAGAAAGAAAAGGCAGAGGAGAGAGAGGAAAGCAGGACCAACACCGCAGACACAGATTCTGAGGTGGCTGGAGGAGAGGCAGGACAGAGAATCTTCCTGGTTGCTGGGATGGGGTTCACTGTGATACCTGCTGCTGGATTTCAAATGTCAAAGGTGACGCTTTGCTGACCTTGACGTCTGACTGCCCTTTAGCCTTCCCAACCTCAAGACAGGGCACTTAGAAACTGCAATGTCAAGAAATTATGCTTCATTAAGGCATGGGAATGTTATTTACATGAACCTTCATTACTGCATTTTTTTTTTACATGGGAATGTAAATAATTGAAGAGATTGTTAAAGACTAATCACGCACATTCAATAACTTTGTAAAATATTAATGATAACTGAAACACAAATTTTGATGTTCCCCAAAAATGCTAACATATAAAACAATACTGGCCAATTAAAGATAGAAAACAATCCTAATGAAGCTCCCCAACAGACACATTAAAACTTCTCTGTACATTAAACATTTGAGATTTCAAAGGAAAACCCAGATTCATTCCATTCTTAATATGGCGTTTAAAAAAAAATCTTAGGTAATACAATATTTCATTTAAAATTTACAAAATTCCATTACATTCATAATTTCGTTTGATCCTCAAAACAATCTCCTGAGTTAGGCAGAACAGGTATTACTAACAACTAACTCCATTTTATAGGTAAGGGAACTGAAGTTCAGCAAGTACTTGGGCTTAACAAAAGTTTTAATAGGGCCACATATCGAAACCAAATCCTCTGCTCAAAAGAACTAGAATAAGTTATCTTTTACATATTATTCATACTGATATCCTGTCAATATCCAAAAATGTTTTGAGGTAGCCTGCAATAATAGACACCTATCCAATAAAAACATTAAAATGAAAAACGGGGAAAAAAACAGCAGGTGATATGGGAGACAGACGAAGGTAGATAGCAAAGGCTGAGACTTATAATCTAAGAAAACTTCATCTCTGACCTTCCAGTTCCAGGGAGATAACGCTAAAGGAAACAAGATGGTTTATAGACTCAAAATCTGACAAAAGAGAGGTTGCATCAGTTCTTAACTCTGAAACACTCCTAGCAGCCACAGCAAATCTCTAGGACAACATACCAATGGCATCAAAGCAAGAGTATACTTCAGTGATAGAGTGAATTAAGTTCCCTGTTTGGGACCCAGGCCAGGGCTAGAGAAAAGAACTCTGAAATATAGAGCTCAGAAATAAATCCTCTGTCGGCCACAGGCAGTGGCTCACACCTGTAATCCCCAGCACTCTGGAAGGCTGAGGCGGGCAGATCACGAAGTCAGGAGATGGAGACCATCCTGGCTAGCACAGTGAAATCCTGTTTCTACTGAAAATACAAAAAATTAGCCAGGCGTGGTGGGAGGCCCCTATAGTCCCAGCTGTTTGGGAGGCTGAGGTAGGAGAATGGAGTGAACCCAGGAGGCGGAGCTTGCAGTGATCCGAGATCCTGCCACTGTACTCCAGCCTGGGCAACAGAGCAAAACTCTGTCTCCAAAACAAACAAACAAACAAACAAACAAACAAAAATATATATATATATATATATATATATATATACACACACACCCTCTGTCTTCTCCATACCCATATGTCCCCTTCCGTGAGAGACTTCCTTTCATTTAATCCATATAAAAATCAAGCCTACTCTAAATGAAAAATACTTCGACATAGAAGCAGCATTAACTAGTTAAGTTTTATTAAGACATTAATAAAATCTAGAAAACAATAAAGAAAATCTGGTCGCGTTTTGAAGCCCTCTCCTAAGATCAGATTCCCCAAAAGAACAAAGTGTATGGGGCATATAACAAAGATATTTTCCTAATCTAAGAATGCAAATCAAAATAAAGGCAAAATCCTACTGAGCGAAGCAAAAATTGTAATTCAGTAGCTCAAGACTTGACCAAATGTCTATTTTTAATCCCTATAATCATCCAAATAACTAGGAATAGCAGAGAAAATTGTGTCTCCTTTCTACAGAGACACATGGTTTTAAGAAACTCAAACACATCAAATTCCCACCTTACCAAACAGGTAAATTGGAAAGGAGCTTGGTATTTTATTTTTAAATTATTTATTTACCTTTTTATTTTTTAGAGAAAGGGTTTCACTCCGTCACACAGACTGGAGTGCAGTGGCATGATTATAGCTCACTGCAGCTTCTAATCTTGGGCTCAAGTGATCCTCGCTCCTCAGCCTCCCAAAGCGCTGGCATTACAGGTGTAAACCACAGCAACCGGCCTATTTTAAAGAATTAATTACCATATACCTTAGAATTGTAGCTCCTTTATAGGTCATTCAACATGTGATGCAATTTTTTACAAGTGCATTTTTTTTTTTTTTTTTTTTTTTTTTTTTTTGAGATGGAGTCTCACTCTGTCGCCCAGGCTGGAGTGCAGTGGTGCAATCTCCGCTCACTGCAACCTCCACCTCCCGGGTTCAAGTGATTCCCCTGCCTCAGCCTCCCGAGTAGCTGGGACTACAGGCGTGTGCCACCACACTCAGCTAAGTTTTTGTATTTTTAGTGGAGACGGGGTATTTTTAGTGAAGACGGGGTTTCACTGTATGAGCCAGATTAGCCATCTTCTAACCTCGTGATCTGCCTGTCTTGCCCTCCCCAAGTGTTGGGATTACAGGTGTGAGCCACCACACCTGGCAACAAGTGGTAATTTTCAACTATGCTTCAAACCATTACACAAGCCAAGTACATCTACTCAAGGCACTCTCAAGTTTCCATTTACTCCCATTTTAGTCAACAAAATAAAATGTTAAATTGGAACATATTTCACATGACACTTAAAAGATCAACAAAATGCTCCTGAAAAGTTCTGAGCTCAACAACTCCATTAATGAGAAAAAAACAAATCAACTGGATATAGGGAAGATGCTGCACATAAAACACAATTGTGAAGAATATGCAAGATATTGCCAAAAAGTTACTTAAGTTTTCATCATAGATACTTGTCCTTAAGTCTGAGATAAAGTATATACTCATGTAACTAAACTCGTTTAAAAGGAAACAAAGGGGAAGAAGAAAAAGAACTTCCACTTTAGAATCCACATTTTCAAAGGCGTCCATTATTTACACCATTGCGGGGAAGAGAATTTTTCTCTGCTGTATTTGCTTGAAAGAATTAAAGCTGTAGGGCAAAAATTCTTGGAAATTATGTAGTTTACGATCCTCAAAAGTGAGAAAAATGAAGCCCAGAAGAGAAGGCCTTCCAGGAAAATTCCAGAGCCGGAGGTAGACCCAGTACATTGTTTTTGTTTTTGTTTTGAGAGGAAGTCTCACTCTATGGCCCAGGCTGGGGTGCACTGCAGCCATTTCACTCACTGCAACCTCCACGCAGTCCCCTCAGTGAGTTGGCGAAGCAGTCTCGCTGCGAGGGAAGGCGGGGAGGGCGGGGAGGGCGGCGGAGTCTCCCACTCGCGGTGACCCGTACCCCGCCCCACGAGTGGGTCCTCGCAGGGCCCCCTCTGCCGCACGCGGGGACCAGCCACCCTGCGGGGTACGGGGCAGAAGCCCGCGCCCGGGTCCATGCAGTCCACTCCGCGGCAGACGCGGGGAGCCGGGGAGCAGTGGGGACCGGCCCCCACCCGCAGGGCAACCGGGACTCCCCGCGCGGGCCCACGCGGTATCGCAGCAGGCGCGAAGCCCCCGGTGCCACACGGGGCCGAGACAAAGCCCAGGCGCAAGGACCCCGGATCCCGACCTCGGACCCTGCGGAGCGGAGCTCGGACCCTGCGGAGCCGAGCTCGGAGCCGCCACACCCGGGGCAGAGACGCCCACCCGGTCTGGAGACCCCGTCGCCCATGGCGCCGTCTCACCTCAGGCCGCCGCCTCGCAGCCCTAGCTCCTCGCCGCGGCGCCTGGGCCGACTGGAGCGCAGCTGAGCAGCCGACAGAGCCACCGCAGCCTCAACAATGGAGCCCCAGGGCGGGGCCGCCGCCGCGCCGCTTCAGCCCGTGTTGCCCGCTCAGGATCCGGCTCGGATCAAGGAGCTGCAGCTGGCGCGGGGCTGCGGCCCGGAAACACACCCTGCAGGTGCACACGGCCCCGCCCGCCGCCCGCCGCCCCGCCCCCAGCGGAGCCGGGCGCCCAGGGCCCGCCCCCCGGCCAAGGGGGAGCCAGCTGCGCGGAGAAGGTGGGGCCTGGGGGAACAAAGGGAGGTTGGGCGGGGCGGCGCTGGGACTGGGCGTGCGGGGTCCCGCGGGAGGACCGGACCCAAGAGCTGGCCGGATCCTGGCCTCCTGGAAGACCCAGCTCAACGTCCACCTGGAGTCTACTGTACAGGACGCGCTCATCTCAAGCCCAGAACTCAGGCTTTTAGGACAGAGAGCGAGAGACAGGCTTGCTTTACAAAAAGGGAAACTGAGGTCCAAGGAATAGGATTGCCTGCTGCCCGAAGTCACGTAGTCCCATTCACTCGTTCACCTTGTCATTCAGCAAACATTTGGAAGCACGTATGGTGGGTGTTAGGAGTGAAGTAGGGCCGGGCGCGGTGGCTGGCGCCTGTAATCCCAGCACTTTGTGGGGCCGAGGCAGGTGGATTACTTGAGGCCAGGAGTTCGAAACCAGCCTGGCCAACAAGATGAAACCCCATCTCTGCTAAAAATACAGAAACTTAGCCGATCGTGGTGGCGCGTATCTGTGGTTGCAGCTACTGGGAAGGCTGAGGCAGGAGAAATCGTTTGAACCAGGGAGGTAGAGGTTGCAGTGAGCTGAGATGGTGCCACTGCATGTGCTCCAGCCTGGGCGACAGAATGAGACTCCGTCTCAAAAAAAAAAAAAAAAAAATTAATAGATGGGAAGTAGAGGCGAACCTAGGCCTTCCCTGAAGGAGCTCGGCCAAGGAGTACCTGAAATGTCTCTGCATCTCTTTAAGGTCTGATAAACGAACCAGGAGCGAGCACTAATCACTTCCCTTTCCTGCCACAGAGCTTTCATGTGTTTGCTGTTCCCCGCCTGAAATGCCAAGTACCAATGGTATTTATTTATTTATAGAAATGGGGTCTCCCTATGTTGCCCAGGCTGGTCTCAAACTCCTGGCCTCAGGCTATCCTCTCGCCTCAGCCTCCCAAAGTGTTGGGATTACAGGCATGAACCACTGTCCCCAGACCTGATCGTCTTTAAAACCTCTTTCCTCATCTTATTTGAGCTTCCTGCTTCATGTGACCCCACACCCTTGGTTTCCCTGTACTCCCATAGCTGCTCCTCGGTGGGTCCCAGGGACCCACCCCCTTCTCTGCCCAACTTGTATATGTCTGGACTCAGGCCAAATGCCCTTCCATTTGCAGTGGGCACTGCCACAAGAAATCTCTTGCTCTTCCGGGCTTCACAAACCATCCACATGCTCGGCTGCCTGCCAGAGACATCCATCCCATCAGATGCCCAGCCCTGACCTTTCCCAAAGCTCCACCTGGACGCAGGGAAGCATCTCAAATTTTCCACAGGCCAACACAGAGTGCTTTATTAGTGCCCTAACCTGCTCATTCACATTCTTGTGATTCTCTGTGAACAGCCCCTCCATCCACCCAGCTGCTCAGGTGAAAATCTCAAATCCTCCTCCAGTCCTTCCTCCCAGAACCTCTCATGCAGCCCTCTGCCTTCCTAGGACACTGAGCACCCCTCACTCCCAGCGCCGGCTGGGGTGCTGTCTGAGTGGCTGCCACCCACGTGGCATGAATTGTGACCTTTTGCCCGGAGTGGTGGCTCACGCCTGTAGTCACAGCACTTTGAGAGGCTGAGGCAGGCAGATCGCTTGAGGCCAGGAGACTGGGACTAGCCTGGCCAATATGGTGAAACTAAAATACAACAATTAGCCAGCCATGGTAATGCGTGCCTATCATCCCAGCTACCCTACCGAGGAGGCTGAGGCAGGAAAATTGCTCGAACCTGGGAGGCAGAGGTTGCAGTGAGCCAAGGTCACACCACTGCACTCCAGCCTGGGCAACAGAGTGAGAATCTGTTGCAAATTAAAAGAAAAAAAAAAAAAAAAAAAGCAGAAGAAGAAGAAGGAGAAGAAGTGTGACCTCTCTAAGGCAAGGCAGTGTCCCACTCTGATTCAATTCCATGTGTAAAACAGGACCTGCACCCTGAAGGCACTCACCCAGGGAGGCTGCTGGGATGGGTGGATGCAGTTAAAGTCTTCTTGGTGGCTGGGGCTGACCCCATCCCCATCGCTCTTCCCACACACACCTGCACACTCATCACTCCCAAGCTTGCACCCACCACTGAAAGCCTGTTCCTTAATCTGATTTGCCTAACAAGGTCCCCGGATGAACAACACATGCTTCCCTACCTCTCCCCTGCTAGGGCCCCACCGTGTTCTGGGATGTACTCAGGGATCAGGAGAACAAAACCTCAGGGAGTGAAAGGACATTCCAGGGTGCAGGCCTCTGCATCCCCCTCCATGCCCTCACCCCTGCCTGACACACCCTCACCCCTGTACTTGACCAACTCCTACCAACCCTTAAAGTCTCACCAAATTCAGTGGTGGCAGCCACACCCTAAAGTGGCTGACCACCCCCCAGTGACCTATGCCCTTGCATAATCTTCCTGACCTTGGGTACGAGCAAAACCGGTGACTGGCTTCTAACCCATAGAGCCTGGCGAAAGCAATGGGATGTCACTGTCACAGTGCATCACCTTCGCACACTAGAGAGAACGGTTCCGCCTGCAGGCGCTGCAGGAGGGAGATGCTGTGCTGAGAAAGGACCTTTGGAGGGCCCCGTAGGCAAGGAAGCAAAAAGCTGGGCCCTTGCCAAGCGGGTCCGAGGAAATGAATTCGGCCAATAACCTCGGCGGACCTGGAAATGGATTCTGCCCTGATGTAGCCTCAGATGAGGATGCAGCCCAGCTGCTTAGCGTGAGATCCCAAGCACACGACCCGCTAAAATGTGCTCAACTCCTAGCTTGCCAAAATTGGCTTAAAGGTGTGTGTTGTTTTAAGCTTCTAAGTTTTTAGTTATTGCCTATGAAAGTGTTAAAATATGAGACAATAACTTAAGTCCCCTCCCCATCACACACATTCTGCTTTCTGGCATTCATCACAATTATACTTATTGATTTAAAATCTCACTCTTGACTGGGTGCAGTGGCTCAGGAGTTCCAGACCAGCCTGGCCAACATGGTGAAACCCCATCTCTACTAAAAATACAAAAATTTGCTAGATGTGGTGGTGCAATCCTGTAATCCCAGCTACTCGGAAGGCTGAGGCAGGAGAATTGCTTGAATCCAGGAGGCAGAGGTTGCAGTGAGCTGAGATTACACCATTGCACTCCAGCCTGAGTGACAAGAACAAAACTCTGTCTCAAAAAAAAAAAAAAAAAAAATTGTCTCTTACCACTAGCATGAAGGTTCCATGAGAAGAAAAATGGAAACTCTTGCTCATAACAGTGCCCCAAATGCCCAGCACGGTGTAGCTCTAGGGCAGTTAGTCAATGGTGCATGCTGCTGGTTGGAGGGCCCAGCTGGTCCTCCCAGCTGCCTTCTCTTTGGTCACATTCCATTATAGAGAACAGAATAGTTTCTTGCCTTTCCAGAGTCCCTCTTAGTGGGGATTGGCCTAGTGACATTGTCCTGCCCCGGGAGACATAAGTGGAAGTTGGCTGAAAGGTTTCTAGCCTTGGTGTGCTGGGACAATTTGAACCAGGACATGACAGCTGACCGTCCATTGTGTGGGAATTCTGCAACTTGGTTGTTCAACACATTCAGTACTTAAAAATATTAAATAATATAAACTCGCAAATTAAAAAATGCATTAGACCAGATGCAGTGGCCCACGTCTAACACATTGGAAGCCTGAGGCAGGAAGATCACTTGAGCGCAGGAGTTCAAGACCAGCTTAGGCAAAAAAGGAAGACCCTGTCTCTACAAAAAATTTTAAAATTAGCTACGCATGGTGGTGTGTGCATGCAATCCTAGCCACTCAGGAGGCTGAGATGGGAGGATCGCTTGAGCCATCTGTTCAAGACTCCAATGAGCTCTGATAGTGTCACTGCACTCCAGCCTGGGTGACAGAGCCAGACCCTGTCTCAGAAATAAATATATTTCATATATTAATAAATTTATAATAAATGTATATATACACATTTATGTATTATAATTATATATTTAGACATAAATATCTATTTCTTGTTTTATTTATTTATTTATTTATTTATTTTGATATAGAGTTTAACCCTTGTCACCCAGGCTAGAGTGCAATGACACAATCTGGGCTCACCGCAACCTCCGCCTCCTGGGTTCAAGTGATTTTCCTGCTTCAGTCTCCTGAGTAGCTGTGATTACAGACAAGCACCACCACGCCTGGCTAATTTTTGTATCTTTAGTAGAGATGGGGTTTCTCCATGTTGGTCAGGCTAGTCTTGAACTCCTGACCTCAGCTGATCTGCCCACCTCAGCCTCCCAAATTGCTGGGATTGCAGGTGTAAGCCACTGTGCACAGCCTATATTATATATTTATATATTATAATTATGTATATTAATTTTATGTAATATATATAAATATAAATATAAAAACTTTCCTTGCCTTCTCTTGTTTCTACCTACAGTCAGTCCCATGACTTCAAATACTATCTACATGTAGTAATTTTAAATTTATAGTTTTTTAATATATATATATTTTTTTATGTTGTTGCTGTTGTTGTTGTTGTTGTTGTTGAGACAGAGTCTCGCCCTGTCACCAAGCTGGAGTGCAATGGCACAGTCTCAGCTCACTGCAACCTCTGACTCCCGGGTTCAAGCGATTCTCCTGCCTCAGCCTCCCAAGTAGCTGGGCTTATAAGCGCCCACCACCACGTCCAGCTAATTTTTGTATTTTTAGTAGAGACAGAGTTTTGCCATGTTGGTTAGGTTGGTTTTGAACTTCTGACCTTAACTGATCACCCACCTCGGCCTCCTAAAGCGCTGGGAATACAGGCGTGAGCCACCTTGGCCAAAATATTTTTCTGTTTCCAAACATTTTATATGAGAGGAAAGTGGAGAATAAATTATCTGACACTCTACTGTAAAAAAAAATCTTTGTGCCTCTCTTCTTTTCATCTTTCCTAAGTGCACATATTACCAAAATGTCTTTAGGTTGAGGTCTCCCCGTGAAAACTTTACAGGGTGTTGTGCCCTCAGCCACCCTCCTGTCTTTTCCTAGTCCTGGCATTTTAGAACTGTCTGGGGATGACCCAGGATACCCACTGTGGCCATGTCTATTGGAGGGTCTAGTGAGTATCAGCCCCAGGGTCATCTCATCCCCAAGGACAGCCCGAGGTAGGGGGTAGAGTCTCTCATGGGAGCAGCTGGATGCTCTTGGCCTTAGAGGAATCTCCTGGTATAGTTTCATCTAAAATGGTGACCCCTTAGGGTTATTAAAATTTTAGGACATTAAAATGAATGGACAATACAACGTAATGTCATTAAAGCTAGGTTATTGAAACTGTTCCTCCAGCCGGAGCTTTTATTCCTCGGAGACACATTGACGATCCGCAAATGGGATGCTGATATTGAGAGGAAAAGGCAGAAATGATTTCTGCTTTCTAGATTGTCTCAGACTTGCGAAGAGAGAAAAATTGTCCCAAAGGACAAGGAAACCCACCCCAGAGAGGATGTGCAAGAACCTGAATATGAAAATGCACTTAAGGCACACAGGAGGGCAAAGAGCAGTGCCAGTGCCTCCTAGGTGGTCACTGAGTGCTTTACTGAACAGGATGGGTGTCCCGAGGAATAGAATGGCCTGCCGTGACACTTAGAAAGGTCTGTGTTGGAGTCAGCAATGCCTCTCCCTGAGTTTGTTACCTTGATAAGGCTTGTCCGCTTATTTGACTTTCAGTTTTTCATTGACTATAAGATACATGTTGTCAGTACAGCTTGAAAGATAAAGGTACTATTTCCAAAGTAGCAAGGTAAAATGACGTATATAATTTGCTAAAAATTCATATTTATTCCTTCCCCAGAGTGAGTGTAGTAGGTTTTAAAGGTCTGTTCTTTTTAAGGGTAATTTCAAATGGAATTGTAGGACTTAGCTTTGTCAATGCTACTGGTGAAATAAAAGTATGATAGATAAATTGATGGTTTACAAAGATTCACCAAAATGTCAGTTCCCCTCTTGTAGCATGGTGAAGAATTTATGACAGTGGATACATCTGTATCCTCTTATCTGGATATCTGAGGGGTTTTTTGGTGTTGTTTTTTGTTTTTTTGGAGACACTGTGTTGCTCTGTAGCCCGGCTGGACTGCTGTGGTACCATCTCTGATTACTGCAACCTCTGCCTCCCGGGTTCAAGTGATTCTCCTGTGTCAGCCTCCCGAGTAACTGGGATTATAGGCACCTACCACCACACCCAGCTAATTTTTGTTTTTTTTAGTAAACACGGGGTTTTAGGCCTGGCACGGTGGCTCATGCCTGTAATCCCAGCACTTTGGGAGGCCAAGGTGGGCGGATCATGAGGTCAGGAGTTCCTGAGTTCCAGAGCAGCCTGGCTAACATGGTGAAAAACTGTCTCTACCACAAATACAAAAATTAGCTGAGCCTGGTGGCAGGCACCTGCAATCCCAGCTACTCGGGAGGCTGAGGCAAGAGAATTGCTTGAACCCGGGAGGTGGAGGTTGCAGTGAGCCAAGATCTTGCCACTGCACCCAAGCCCAAGCGACAATGCAAGACACCATCCTCACACTTGACATAAACCCTGGCTGCAGAGTAAAATCAATCACTTGTGGAGATTTTTTAATATAATGATGTGTCAATTTCAACCATGGATAAGGCCATTTAGCCTTAGTAAGACCTATCGTGTTAAGATTGTGCCTGTTTTGCAAAATTTCATGTCATCATCCCACTTGTTATTCAGGAAACATTTTCTCTTGAGTTTTAGGTTCAGTACTGAGGCTCCTTGATGGACAATACATTTTCCAATTCTGAGGACAAGGCAGAGGAAGCCCCCTCTGTGAGAACTTTCATTTTGCTTCTGGAAAAGTACATTGAATCAAATATAGGAAAGGCTTGCATGGTGGCTGACAGGTTCGCCTGCTTTATCATGCTGGTGTTTTATCTTCTGGACAGAAGTAAAAGGAACACAGCTATGTCTGTCTCTGTGTAATAACTCAGGACTTACCTGAGTAAACTCTGGGGTGTCATGAGATGAACTGCTACCTCCACTTAGAGAGGCTTCAGGGACAAAATTTCAAGAGATTTCTGAGGGATAGAAGAGCAGGGCTGCCTTATTCTCTGATCCCAGGTAACTACTCAGAGACCGAGGCAAGGGTTGGGGACACCCAAATGCATATACTAGGTGTCTTTGATACAGCCTCCATTTCCTTGCTAAATCTATGCAATGACACACTGAGAAATCTGACGAGTGGGGCTGAAGATCCCTGATGTGTCAGTTCCAGGGTTGGATGGAAACAAGTGGTTTCAGTGGACATTGAAGTAAAGGGAGGTGAGCTGTGAGGAAAGAGCCGTCGAAGACTGGGGAGGCTCGGAAGTTGGGGTAGAATGTCGGCCCATAAGCCAAGGAGTGCAGATGCACATCGATTTGTTAGGGCTGCATAAATGAAAGAAGGACTTCACCAACACACTAAGTTTTTTCAACAACCGATTGTATTCTTTCAATATTTGTAAGTATTGATCTTTTGGAAATGTTTAATGAGATTTCTTATATAATTCTGCATTCAATTTATGCCCAGGTCACTTTGCTATTATACATTTATGTGCTGCATTTTTATGAATAGACATTTTCTCAAATTTCTTAATTATTTTGCTAAACTATGTGTTAAGAGTTTTTTCTATGTGTTAAATCAAGCTGGAAAAATAGTCACTTTGCTATTATACATTTATGTGCTGCATTTTTATGAATAATTTTCTCAAATTTCTTAATTATTTTGCTAAACTATGTGTTAAGAGTTTTTTCTAGAGGTCCACCTTCTTGACTCACTTTTCTGATGAGAAATCTATCAGGTTTCTCCACAGTGATTTTCAAATTTGATAGCTCCTCAATGTGAGAAACTTAATGTCAACTAAGAAATGAATTACCACTAAAGAATATTCTCCTTTCAAGATGCTAACCGTGTTTTGTCCAGTGTGAAATCTCACATGTGCCACAAGCGTTACTCTGTGAAGAAAGGATTTCTCATGATTTTTCAAGGCATAACTTCTCCAGTAAGAAGTGTTTGGTATTCCAAGAGAATTCATTGCCCTTGGAAAGACTTTCCCTTCTTATTTAGCTTATAAAGGATTTCCTTTCTTATTTTCCATTTTAGCAGCATTTTATCACTGTGTTTTCTTGTGAACATCAAGCCTAGTGCTTGGCTGAATGTTTATTCACAGAAAATATAAATAAAAGGTTCATCCAAGTAAAGTTTTCTTAGGTTATTTGACAACAAATTGCACATAAAAACATTTTCACACTGAACACAGAGCTAGAGATTCTCTACCTGAAAGTCCCACACGTTTTAAATTATTAAAACTGTTGCTGAAGACTTTTAGTTTATCATGTTGACAGTTTCAGCTCTCTCGTGTCATTTATGATCAGATCACTAACAAGTCTTTGGTACACACATGTCGTACAATTTCTCTTCCATATGAATTTATTGATGTGGACTGAAGAATAAAGGCAACTGAAGTAACGTCCATGTTGGGTATAGTAAGTCTACAAAATGTGGGTCCTTTGGCATGTTTAGATGTTACACTACAGCTGAAGTCTCTTCCATATTCCTTACGTCCATCATTCCTAACACCATGTCATCTAAAGTCAGAATATGTTCTGAAGGCATTTATAAGTTTCTCTCCAGGGTGAATTTTCTGATGTTATTTAAGATTAGTACGTTGACTGAAGGCTTTCCCACATAAATGGCATTCATATGGCTTTTCTCCAGTGCATGTTCTCTCATATCATCTAAGGTCAGAAGATACACTGAAGGCTTTCCACACATAGAAGACAAGCATGTGGTTTCTCTTCAGTGTGAATTCTTGTGTGTCCTCTAAAGCCAGAGCTTTGACTAAAGACTTTCCCACTTTTATCACATTCATAACGCTTTTATCCAAGGTGAGTTCTCTTATGTCTTCCAAGGTTAAAGGATTGAATAAAGCCTTTCCCACACTGATGACACTTCTACGGTCTCTCTCCCGTGTGGGTTTTCTCATGTCTTCTAAGGTGAGAACACAGAGTGAAGGATTTTCCACATAGATGACATGCATATGGCCCGTCTCCAGTGTGAGTCATCTTGTGCCATCTAAGGTGAAAGCAATTAGTATAGGCCTTTTCACATATATTACATTGATATGATTTACCTTTAGTATGAATTTGTTTATGTGGTTTAGGGGACAACTGATTACTAAGGGATTTTCCACACTGTTTGCTGACGTAGGGTTTCTTTCCACTCTGAGTTAACAAACACTGAGTCATTGTGGAACTGTGAGTGCAATCTTCTCCCAAATCATTACATTCAAAGGGATCCTCCAGAATGAGAGAGTTCTCCTTTAGAGACAAAGATTAAAAGCTCTTAATGATTTACCGACATACATCTATACATTCATTTCACCACCTTTGAATCCTAGACCAACCATTCAGTGGTAGAGCCCAGTTGAAATGTTTCCAATGTTACTTGTGTGAAAGGAAATTAAATTTTGGCACCCCAAACTCATTTAACCAAAGGGAAAAATCAAGCTGGGAACAGGGTCACACAAACCTGCCTCCCCCTTCTGGTTCCTAAATAATACGGCTACAAGATGAAAAGCTACATGCCTCCCCCATATTTTGCCCACAAGGAGATTCCTGATGAGCTGTTAAAATTACACCATGACAATGCGAACTGATAGCTTGTCTTTACAGGCGCAGTCATCCCCAGTTCACCAGACACAAATGCATATCCAATTGTTTCCCTGCCCCATTTTGCCTATGTTGTCTTATATAAAATGCAGCTTTCCTGCATTATTCCTCTGCCTCATTTGTTTATGTCATCTTATGAAAAAAAAATCCAGATTCACTAAGCCAGAAAAATTCATGAATGACTAGTTTTTTCTACCCAACTTTTACATGAAAATTGTGTACTTCTCAATATCCCACCCTTTCCCCCTTTAAATTTGGAGAAAATTATCTTTGGAGAAAGGTATACACCTGTTCCCCAGGTGCATGTCCTTAACTCTGGCAAATACATCTCCTAAAATGATTGAGACTTGTCTCATCATTTTTCTCGATTGACACTTGCGTACACATTGTCTCCTGCAGACACAGATATTTTCTCTTTTGTAAGATCCCAACTGCAGAGTTATTCCATTGATTGTGATGATATCAATATCTTTCAAAGTCTGAGCATGAGTAATGTGTATGCACTTGTTCTATTTTAAAGATCTCATGTTATGGTTTACAACACAGGTCACTTTATTCACTGAATTCAAAGTATCAAATTTTTTTTTTTTTTTTGCTTAGAAAGCACTTAGTGCCAGCCTAATTACACTCAGGTGCCTGTGCGTCATTACTAACTTAACCCATTACCAGATCTTTAACTTAGATGACTGGTGTACAGAGCTATAAAACTCACCATTGTCATACCGGTGGATGCATCTTTTCTGATAGGATGCATGGTTATCGTGTGTTTTTTCTTAAGGGCACTTTCCTTGTCTGAAATAATTGAAAAATAAATTGTTACCTTGGTATTATGGTAATAAAATTGTTTGAAAACCCACAAGGCCTGTTTACTTTTTTTCAAAAATTGACACTTAGATGTGGCAAATGTGTCAAATGAAGAAAATACTTCAATAGAACAGAAGGTACAGCGTCAGCAATTAGAAAAGAGTCTTAAAATTAAAATGTGAAAAGATTTAAAATGGACATGAGCTATCAGGCAGGTAAATAGAGGGATAGTCTTCACAGGGGTATCGGTAAAAGAGTCAGCATGTGACAGTTTAACCCCAACGAGTACATGAATTATCCTTTTCCTGAAAGTAAAAGAAAAGGCAAGAGGACACAAGAGTAGCATCTGACATATGAACAAAACTGATGATACCATCTAAGGAATTCTGCTCCAGTAGCTTAACCTACATTTTAGAAATTACCACTCATTTAATAAAACCTCTAATTAATATTTGACTGATATTATTCATTGACAAAGCACCTCCTCCTATTAGAGCACAGGACCCTGTTGCTTACCCAGATTCTGGCCTTGGAGAAATTCTCTTCCTTCCCGCCAGAGCTCTTTTCCTTCCTCCAGCTGCAAAGTTATATAGGATTTGCTTATCTGGTACCCTGTTAGTGGAAACAGTACATGTGTTTTGAGTTCACTGTCAATAAATGTGCATTATCACCAACTGTAGGGCAGGCTATCAAGGAAGAATAAAACAGTGAAGGTCAGCTCAGGCCACAAGACCTAGAACACAGAAAACTCCCCAGGATTTTTTTGACCCAACATGAGACTAGAAAATAAATCCAAATGAAAGGTCCATCAGGAAAAGGAAATTCAAAACAGTCAGGACCTATGAATGCTGAGTCCATGCCTAAGTTCCAAGACACAATGCAGAATACACAGTCCTTTCAGAAAGAGATTAATTAAACCTCTGCACAGTATGTTTATTATTATTCTCATGCAGAACAAAAAAAAAATTTGATTTACAAAAATAATTGATGTTCTATACAGAAAAGATATTGCTATTGTTTTCACTAATGGGTCTCAGCCTAAGCATAGCGACTAAAGCAGAAGAGTTATTTAGAAAATATTAAATTTAATACATTGAAAATATTCATTAGGCCGGGCGCGGTGGCTCAAGCCTGTAATCCCAGCACTTTGGGAGGCCGAGACGGGCGGATCACGAGGTCAGGAGATCGAGACCATCCTGGCTGACACGGTGAAACCCCGTCTCTACTAAAAAATACAAAAAAACTAGCTGGGCGAGGTGGCGGGCGCCTGTAGTCCCAGCTACTCTGGAGGCTGAGGCAGGAGAATGGCGTGAACCCGGGAGGCGGAGCTTGCAGTGAGCCAAGATCACGCCACTGCACTCCAGCCTGGGCGGCAGAGCGAGACTCTGTCTCAAAAAAAAAAAAAAAAAGAAAAGAAAATATTCATTAAGTTCTCAGGTCTGTTCTGAGTATTAGACACTGAGTACCAAGGAAATCATGAAATCCTTGTCAAGATTACATTCTAATTGAGTGACAAACTAAATAAAACAAAACAAAATAAAATAAAATAAAGATATTTCTTTCAGACAGATTTAGAGAGCTCAAACTTTTTCAGATAAGATCTGTGAGAGAATCAGAGAAGAGATTAGAGTTAGATATGGGGAAGCTGTTCCAACACTTATTGAATGAATGAGTCAATGTGTGTCTACATACATATGTGAATGTTGAGGGACTCACCGAGGGACACCAGGTGACTGTTGTTTTCCAGTCACCAACAACTGGATGTGTCCATCCAGTTCTCTTGGATGTGTCCATCATGGCCCACTCTTCCTGGGTGAAGTCAATAGCTACATCTTCAAAAGTCACTTTCTTCTAAAACATCACAGACACTTTAGTTTAGACAGAGAATCCCTTTTAACGTCCAGAGGAGGAAGGCTGAGATGACATAGGTAGGAGCTGGGTATGCAGAATTCCCAGTGTTTTAGGTTCCAGCCAGTTCATTCTCAATACTAAGCTGGTATCTGCCTTTCCGATTCATTCACAGAGACGTACCCACTCTTAATCCATTAAACTTTACTATGAAGAAATATCACATGAGGTGTGGCATAATATAGCCCAGATATTTTTCAGTAATGTGTTAATCACCTGTACATAACTGATTATAAAATTTTCGCTTGAACCTTCATAAATAAAACAAATTTACCATGAATTTCAAGAAAATTACAGAGTAGTCACAAGACAAATAACCATGATTTACTACTTTTTAAACACGACCGTGATTAAATAAATTATTTCTCTAGATAAACCACAGGTTTCTCACCAATCAAATGGTTAAAAGACCTATTATGTGCTTTGAATAATCTAACGAAGTAATAGAAAACATGTTTCCTATCTAGCAAATATTTATTAAATACATGTCATTGGTCCCTTATTCATTAAAAAGTTAGAAAGTAATGAACCAGACTCCAGCATTCTTCAGAACTGAACAAGTTTTACGCAGAATATAGGATTCAATTTATACATAGAGTCACTCTAATGTTATGTCATTCAGGTGTTCATGACAAGGCTTGAAGACAGTCGAGCAGCACAAGACAAGACCGCTGAGGCTGGTACACTGAGGAAGTCTTAGTCTGATGATTCCTGTGATATGAAGCTTCCTGTTCTCAACTTTCTCTGGGCAATCCAAACATCAGTTATCACTGCCTCTCTTTTAACTTTACTTTCTCACTTGGCTTGTTCAAGGATAAAAAGACCTCTTTACTGTTTTGCTTTTTTCTAACCAGCCCTTATGAAGCATTTCCACAGAACCCTAAATTGTACTCTATCTACTATATTCCTTCTCCTGAGTGTGCAACCATAATTAAGTAATTGTATTTCTTATATGTTACTTTCAGTTACCAGAAGGTGAAAAGGTTAATTATCAAAAGGTAAAATGAATGGGGATAAGAATAATAATGACTTCTTTAGTTGTCCTTTTGCAAAGTTTTTAAAAGCACAAATATATTTTATCAAACTCTCCTTTTTCCTCAGCACTGTGCAGCTCTTGCCCAAGGCCTATCACACGGGATTTATTGAACTCAGCTGCTAGAACATCAGCCTCATTATTGGGCTGTGATCTTCTGCTCTTCACGCATCTCTATTGCCTGCATTCATCAAAATCCTAAGTCTATTTCAGCCAACGGTACAGTTAATGGGTCAATTATTTCCCTATGAGGTTATAGGATGGATAGAAGAAAAAGAAATACATAAATGAGACCTCTCATGTCTTTTTTTGTAAATAGCCTGAATAGGGGCTGGAATAAAGTAGTGTAATATTAGAAATTATATTGATAATTTAGGAATCTTTGACACATGATACCCAACCTAGAGTCCTGAGAAAACTTAATTGGAGGCCAGATACCTGAAAGTCTCCTGATTGCATTTGGAACACCCAGGCTGGATGGATTTTGCATCATGAAAACAAACAAACAAAAAGAATAAAAATGAAACACCCATGCAAACTGCAGAAAACTGCCCATTTGCCAGCAATATGGGTGTCATTTCAGCAGAGAGAGGCATCCCCTACTCACTAGTGAATGCATTGTCAAGAACTCAGTCTTTCTCTGTCTTCTTCTGGATTTCCACTTGCAGACACTTCAGGCACTAAAAAAAGCTGAGGTTGGAGAAAGAACACGTGAGACACCAGCCTTGTACACAATTTTCAGACCAACCTGTGATGAAAAGCCAGACCTTCACTGAAGTGTGACACCACCTGCACCACAGCCTGACCAATACACACAAACACACAGAGGCCTCTCCTCTTTCCCCAAGGTCAAAATTAGGAAGCCTATGACTATGGTTTCTGGCAAAGAAGGAACACAGATATCTTGTGAACGAGAACATTAAAAGCACTGAGTTTTGTATGTTAATTGACACAAGTCCAGATATTCAATTCCCTCACTGATTTTAAAATACAGGGACCCCTGACTCCGCCCACATGTGGAATATGATTTCCACCTGTAGATAAACACTGTGGGATTTCTCAGATTTTATTATCCCAGCTTTATGCCCTAGCAATGTTTCTCCAACACCAATCACAGCCTTCTGAAGCCTTACTCCACTTTTACTTTCTCTCAATTTCGACTTTTGTATTTCCCCTTGGAACTTGGAAATCAATCAAGTAAGAATCTGTTTTAGGGTCAAGTGCGGTTGCTCTTGCCTGTAATCCCAGCACTTTGGGAGGCCAAGGCAGGTGGATCACCTGAGGTCAGGAGTTCGAGACCAGCCTGGCCAAAATGGTGAAACCCCATTTCTACTAAAAATACACAAATTAGCTGGGCATGGTGGTGCTTGCCTGTAATCCCAGCTACTCAGGAGGCTGAAGCAGGAGAATCGCTTGAACCCAGGAGGCAATTACAGTGAGCCGAGATCTTAACACTGCACTCCAGCCAGGGCGACAGAGCAAGACTCTGTATCAAAAAAAAAAAAAAAATCTGTTTTAGGATGGGGATAATCATTTCAGGAATTTATTTCACTTGGAGGGTCAACACTCCCTTCCTGCTGATCTAGCCCTTAAAATCCCCTGCATCAGAAATTCGCAGCAGTACCCTGGGTCATGGTGTTTCTGTCCTGTGTATACAGTCACAATCCTCTAAGATGCTCAGAAAATACAAAATGACTTAGGGCTGAGAGAAATGTAGCAGCTCAATCTGATATTTTACTAAGGTGGCATCTAAAATTCTTGCAATCATGGTTTATATTAGTCTTTGTTAGTTGCAATATCTCTGATTATCATGATACATATTTGCTGAGAAATACTGATGTCCATGTGTATATTCATACATAGATATGTAGGTATATAGATGGATATGTTTATATGAATGCATGTGTTTGAGATGGGGGAAAACATGCATGTATTATTTCCCTGCTAAAAATAAAAAAAAATAAATATATTTTATGTACAAATGATAATTATGTTTCATAAACAAAAAATTAACTGACCCATTTGTACATGAAGTCCAGGAAAAAATAAAAAGGGTAACTTTGTATTAATTGTGATGTTGTGCTTACAGATATACATAAATTTCCTTATTTAACCCTTATAATAACCCTGCTGATGATAGTTTATTTACCAGTTCAATAAATGATCAACAGAGTTTGAAAAATATGACAAAATTACAAAACTAGAAAATGACACAGCAATACTTTTAATTATATTCTGCCTTGTCACTGCCTCTTCTTGCTTTTTTACAAAATTACTCCCCTAACCAAGGTTCTCTTTGATTCTGGGGACTCCAGGATTTAGACCCCAGTTCCCAAACTTCACTGTGTCTATTTTTACTGCCACATTTTAATGCACATTTACAGACTTCAACAAGCACTTTTCAATATCAACTTTTTTCTTATTCCTTGGTCTATTTCCTACATCTGTTTATCAAGGCTTCAGTAACATATGACTCCATCTGCCTGTCCCTTCCATGAATGTACCTGACAGTACATGTATTATGTAGTCTATAATTCAAGCAGAATAGATATTCCTTCAAAAAAATAAGATATTAGAGAATGCCTACAAAGCTTCAGTGAAACCAGCTGTAACCCTTAATATTATTACCATGTAAACTCTTCCTCGAATATCAAAATAAGATTTGGACTTTAGAGAATATCTGTGTGTGATTATAACCCAAACATGAACTAAAAGTAATTTAAATGGTCGTATACAGACTGTGCCAGGGACAAACAAGGACAAATATTATAAGAAAATCAAAGCACACTTATTTCCTAAAGGACTCTTGTATGGAATCTATAAAAACTATTTCAAGATATAGAGATTAAATATATTTCAAAACAGACACATACACAAGCAATCTTTAGGATAAATTTTTTAAAACTTATGTTATGGGTCTAAAATTTTCATTAATTCATGGAAAAAATGTATTGACAAACTTCTCACCAGAGCAGGAATAACAACTTACGTATTTGGTGACTTCAAGATGAGAGCCTGCACAGCTTAGTATCTCCATCCAGATCTCTCTCTCTCTCTCTCTCTCTCTCTCTCTCTCTCTCTCTCTCTCTCTCTTTGTTTTTTGACAGAGTTTTGCTCTTGTTGCCCAGGCTGGAGTGCAATGGTGAAATCTCAGCTCACTGCAACATCCACCTCCCAGGTTCAAGCTATTCTTCTGCCTCAGCCTTCCAAGTAGCTGAGATGACAGGCATGCGCCACCACGCTTGGCTAATTTTGTATTTTCAGTCGAGACGGGGTTTCTCCAATTTGGTCAGGCTGGTCTGGAACTCCTGATCTCAGGTGATCCACCCGCCTCAGCCTCTCAAAGTGCTGGGATTACAGGCATGAGCCACAGCGCCCGGCCCAGATCTCTTAAAAAGTCATGAGGAAGGAGCCATTCTGCATCCTCAATATTACCTTAATATTTTCAGGACACCCATAACAATTAAGAGGCTGACTTGTGACTTCCTAGCCCTTTCAGGGCTATTTAGGCCCACCTTAGTGAAGTATTAGGAATGCAGTATTAGGTCTCAAGTTCCTGGACACCAAAACCATGTTCTCCAACAGATCTTCAGTAAAAATAGCTGATGTCTATATTCTTTTGCCTGTCCTTTCCCTTCCTTTTAATTCAGAACTGCGGTCTCAAAAAGTGCTATTATTTAGTAGATTCTCTCAATTCTCAACACCAGCACTATTCAGTGTTGAGTAACATCTCAGGTGCTAGGGAAACAGCAGCTGACATTCTAGTAAAGCACAAATAGAAAAGCAAAGATCACCACAGAGTAAAAGAGAATAGATTTTTTAAAAGTATGAAACCAAAACGAATATATATCAGATTACACTATAAATGGAAAATCCTGTTATCTTGACTGGATTGCAAGTCAAAACCTCTCATGGCTTCCAACATCCAATATATTCAAAGCAGTTCAGGAATGGTGAAAGTGGAATGGAATTTAGAATTATTCTAAGGTTGCATGTGTGAAAGCACCATGCCCTGAAACAAAATATTTATTTTTAAAGCGCATAATGAACACTTCATACAAAGTTTGTGTAACCAGAGAAAAAATCTCATATTTTTTAAAAAAGGAATATGCAACATATTTACATATAATAAAATAAAATTAAAATAACAGAAATGGAAGACACAATCTGACCTCTGAAAATCAAGGGAGAAATCTCTTTTAAATAAACTTGGCACAATTTTTAAAGTAAGTTATGAAAAATAATAATACCTGAATATAGTATGTAAAAGTACCAACACAATAAAGCTAAAACAATATCCGTGGAAAAATTATTTGCTGTACATTATTTTTAAAAAATGATCTAAGTACTTTCCTCAAGAAGGTAAATGAATGAAATTTTAAAATTGCCTGAGAAAATCTGTGAAAGGAAATGAATATAGAGAAGCAGAATATAATTTAACTATAAACCACACAAATAGAATTTAAAAATAAGGCCGGGCACAGTGGCTCATACCTGTAATCCCAGCACTTTGGGAGGTGGAGGCAGGCGGATCACCTGAGGTCAGGAGTTTGAGACCAGCCTGACCAACATGGAGAAACCCTGTCTCTACTAAAAATAGAAAAAAAAAAACAAAAACAAAAAAACAAACAGGCGGGCGTGGTGGCACAAGCCTGTAATCCCAGCTACTAGGGAGGCTTAGGCAGGAGAATCGCTTGAACCTGGGAGGTGGAGGTTGCGGTGAGCTGAGATCATGCCATTGCACTCCAGCCTGGGCAACAAGAGCAAAACTCTGTCTCGAAGAAATAAAAAATAAAAATAAATTAAAAATAAGTGGCAGCCAACATGCCCCACATGATTTTCTGTGATGAAAGAAATGCTCTATATCTACATTGTCCAATGCAGTAACTACCACACATATGTAGTTACAGAATTTCTAGTTTAGCCACGAATTTGGCAATTACTACTAAGGATATGCCATTTAGTTATTTAATTATAATTAATTTACAGTTTATAGCCACATGTGACTAGTAGTTACTCTATTGGTCAATGCAGATCTAGAATCTTGGAGAAGGCAGTTAAAATAATGAGATATGGTCAAAACAAAAATGGAAAAGGCACACAAATAGTGAACACAGAATATGAGAATGTGAAGTAACAATTCACACAGTAAAATTTACTAATGAGATGCTGCCTTGATGGGACACATGTGTGATGCTATTCAAGGCTTGTCTTGTTACAGGTAGAAGAGCAGGAGCAGGGCAGGAGAGGGCTCTTCCCCTACCCACTAGAAATGTCAGGTGATGGCCTGTTAGTGATCACTTTGCCTCTCTAACAATGATAATTAGGCAGCACCAGAGACAGGCCATTTCCTGGTGGTCTACACCTGTTAACATCAAAAATGTTAATTAAATGCAGACCCCAGGAAGAAGCAACTTCTTGGGCATTTATGTTAAGAGACAAAAATGGCAAAGTATAATCTTCCGGGGACACCACTGGAAAAGGAAAGAAAGCCTCAGATGGACATGCACATAACTCCCTAAACACACCGTGCATGCCAATTCCAAAGGGTAAGGAAAGCACTGTGCATGCCGGAAACTCTCCCTAAAGGAAGAATCGTGGGAAAGAGGCAAGCCCATCCCAGGATCAAGGTTAAAGGCCCTTCTCTTTTCTCTCTTGGACCTTCAGGCATCCACTTGGGTCTCTTCCAGGAGAATTTTCCTTTCCTTTCTGTTCTAAAGCCTTTTTAAATAAACTTCCACTCCTGCTCTGAAACTTAGTCTCTTTTTCCGCTGTATGCCCCTCAGTCGAATTCTTTCTTCTGAGGAGGTAAGGACTGAAGTTGCTTAGGGACCCATGCAGATATGCTGCCAGTAACTCGAATCTCTTCTACTGGTAACAGTATCATTGTAAGGGAATGAGGCCAGTTCACATCTCAGTGCTCGGAGAACTCACCAAAAATAAAAAGTTGGAGGATGCTGTGAACTTATCTACCTTCCAAGGCAAGTCCCACAAGCAAGCAGCAAGACTCCCTTTCCCCAAGGTCTTAAACTCTTCTGATGCTCCTTCTCTGGGAAAACGCATCCTCTGGCTTCCCCTTATATAGGAAAAAACAATTAATAAACCTAATCAGCACTACATTCCAAGAGACATGCCCTGATTGCACAGATACTGAACCTAATCGAAACTGCATTCTGGAGACACACCCGGTTCAATTTGATTGGATTTTTGAGACAGCTACTGAAAACCCCACATAAAGTTGGAAACCAAAAAGTTAAGGCTATGTTGAAGGAAAAATAGGAAGATTCTTTCCTTTTTTCATTCATAAGTACTTTTTTTTTTTTTTTTTTTTTTGAGATGGAGTCTTGCTCTGTTGCCCAGGCTAGAGCGCAGTGGTGAGATCTCGGCTCTCTGCAAGCTCCGCTTCCCGAGTTCACGCCATTCTCCCGCCTCAGCCTCCCGAGTAGCTGGGACTACAGGCGCCCGACACCACGTCCGGCTATTTTTTTGTATTTTTTTTAGTAGAGACTGGGTTTCACCCGTGTTATCCAGGGTGGTCTCAATCTCCTGACTTCATGATCCGCCTACCTCGGCCTCCCAAAGTGCTGGGATTACAGGCGTGGGCCACCGCATCCGGCCTCATAAGTACTTTTGAGTGTATTATATGTACTAGAAAGCATTCGCAGTCATGGGGTACAGCAAGAAACCAGACAAACTAGAGTCTTATGGAGACTCTATATTCTAAAATTATTTGGAAGTAAACTGGACTTGAAAACAAATGGAAAGTGAATAGATATAAAAAGTTTCAATGCTCATGATGACGTAAAAAAATAAAATATATTGCAGAAATGAAGTCAAGAAGTGTTAGGGGTCATATGGTACTTCTAAGGCCATTGGTATCCTCTGAAACTCAAGCAGGCTGAAGACATTTGCATAACTAAAAGGAAAGCAGATGCTAATAGAAGACAATGAAGAAAGGGCCTGAAAGGCATTTCAGAGACCTTGGCTGGTGGCAGCCCCTCCCTTCAAAGGCCTGGAGGCCTATAAGGGAAGACTGGTTTTGTGGGCTGGGCCTAGGGCTGCACCACCCCGGGCAAGCGCAGGACAGTGCTCACAGCATTCTACCTCCCAACCACTCCAGCTCCAGCCATGGCTAAAAAAGGCCCCAGACACAGTTTGGGTCACTGCTTTGAGGGTGCAAGCCTTAAGCCTTGGCAATTTCCATGGGATATTAAACCTGCAGTTGCACAAAGTACAGGAGTGCGCTGCTGATAAACACATACCCAAGACTGGGCAATTTACAAAAGAAATAAGTTTATTCGGACTTACAGTTCCACATGGCTGGGGGGAGGCAGAAGGCGAAAGGCATGTCTTACATCACAGCAGGCAAGTGAGAGAATGACAGCCAAGCAAAACTGGTTTCGCCTTATCAAACCATCGGAACTCGTAAGACTTATTCACTACCACAAGAACGATATGGGAGAAACTGCCCCCATGATTCAATTATTTCCCACTGGGTTCCCACAACATGTGGGAATTGTGGGAGTACAATTTGAGGTGAGATTTGGGCGGGGACACAGAGCCAAACCATATCAGAAGCCTTCACCTGGATTTCAAAAGATGTATGGAAAAGCCTGTATGTCCAGTAGAAGCCTGCTGGGGTGGAGACCTCATGCAAATGTCTACTACAGCAGTGCAGAGGGAGAATATGGGGTAGGAGCTCCCACAGAGTCCTCACTGGGGCACTGCCTAGTGGAGCTCTGAGAAGACGGCCACCATCCTCCAGACCCCAGAATCATAGATCCACTGACAGCTTTCACCCTGAGCCTGGAAAAGCTTCAGGCACTCAATGCTAGTCCTCGACAGCAGCCACGGGGACTGACCCTTGTATCCAAAAGAAAATATCACAAAGACACGAGCACTCATATATTTATTATAGCATTATTTGCAATAGCAAAGACATGAATATTTTCTCTATCATCGGATAGAGAAAATGTAGTATATATACACCATGGAATACTATGCAACCATTAAAAAAAATTATGTCCTTTGCACCAACATGGATGCAGCTAGAGGCCATTATTCTAAAATAATGCAGGAAGAAAAAACCAAATATCATATGTTCTTAGTTATAAGCACGAACAAAGCGCTGATTATACATGGATGTAAAGATGGGAACAACGGATACTGAGGACTACAAGAAGGGCAAGACTCCGTCTCAAAAAATAAAATAAAATAAAATAAAATAAAATAAATAGGTGAAGATCTGAATAGACATTTCCCAGAAGAAGAGATACAAATGGCCGACAAATACATGACAAAATTCTTACCATCTCTAATTGTCAGGGGGATGCAAATAAAAACCACCATGAAATGTCACCTGACACCTCTTAGAATAGCTGTTATCGAAAAGATGAATAGTAAGTATTAGTGAGGATGTGGATAAAAGATAACCCTTGTATATTCGTGGTGGAAATACAAACTACTATGGCCATTTTGGATAATAGTATGAAGGTTTCTCCAAAAATTTTTAAATAAAACTACCTGCTGATGAGGCTGTTGAGATATAGGAACACTTTTACACTGTTGGTGGAATGTAAATTAGTTCAACCATTGTGGAAGACAGTATGGTGATTCGTCAAAGACCTAGAACCAGAACTATCACTTGACCCAGCAATCTCATTACTGTGTATATACCCAAACGAATATAAATCATTCTGTTATAAAGATACATGCACACACATGTTCATTGCAGCACTAGTCCCAATAGCAAAGACATGAAATCAACCCAAATGTCCATCAATGATAGACTGGATAAAGAAAATGTGGTACATACACACCATGAAATACTATGTATGCAGTCATAAAAGGGAATGAGATCATGTCCTTTGCAGGGACATAGATGGAGCTGGAAGCCATTATCCTCAGCAAACTAACCCGGGAATAGAAAATCAAACAGTGCATGTTCTCACAAGTGGAAGCAGAACAATGAGAACACATGGATACTGAGAGGGGAACAACACACACTGGGGAGGCAGGTGGAGGGAGAGTATCAGGATAAATGGTTAATACATATTTGCATTGGAATATTATTCAGTGTTACATAATAATGAAACCCTGTCATTTGTGACAACATGGGTGGACTTTGAGGGCATTACGTTATATGAAATAGGCCAGCCACAGAATGACAATTACTATATGATTTCACTTGCATTTGAAATCTAAAATAGACAAACTCACAAAAGCAGAGAGTAGAATGGTGGCTGCCAGGGGTCGTGGTGCAGGGGAAATGGGTAGATGTGGTCAGAGCACAAAGTTTCAGATATACCATATAAGTAAGTTCTGGAGGTCCCCAGGCTCACTGAGATGCGTACCTTAAACATGGACAGCTTTTTAAATGTAATCATAGCTCAACAAATTGGGTTAAAAAAAAAAAAAAGAGGGGGTTGGTTAAAAAATTTAAAAGGAGGGGTAGACGTTCCCTTGTTTTTCTCTCTTTGTTATTTTCTTTCCTGCTACCTGGAATTAAAAAATGATAGGTGGGCATTTAGCAGCCAAACTGGAGCCTCTTCTAAAATGCAGCAGAGCAGACAGCTGGAAGGGGCCTGGATCCCTAATGAATTTGGCAAACATCTGTACCAGCCATGATACGTGTAACTATAGATTTAAGTGAGAAAGAAATAAACTTCTGCCTTGTTTAAGCCACTTTGTTCAGACATTAATTTCATATGCGTATAGAGAATGTATGCTCCTTACGAGTAGGAAAAATGTTTATGCCATATGGTTCATAATGGGTGTTCAGCAATGTAAGGTGATGCTGATTATGATGACAATAGTGACAAACAGCATGAAATAATAAGTAATGAAAAAAATGGTTTAATAGTTGTATATGGTTACTTTCTTTAAAGATTCTGCTGCTAATATCATTCAATGTATTTGTATGCCGGTGGGAGTTTTATTAGATGTAGACTAAGAAAGTTGACATTATTTAATGAAAAATACTAGATCAATTTTAAAAAACAGTAAAAATATCATGAGATGGAACTAAGCATCTGTATTGCAAAGCAACTCTCCCAGTTGATTTTATGCATAGTAGTGATTGAGAATCCCCTGATCTAGATCCAACAGATCTCAACCTTTATAGGTGCTATCAAGGAAGCATCTAAGGAAGAAAATTTTCCTGATTCTATCCATACCTCCAGTTAGTAATAGATCTAGAGAACTAGAACCCAAATCCAGACCTCCTGCTTCCATGTGCAGTGGTCTTTCGCTGTTCTGTTTTGTTCCACTTGGTGAAGAGGATTTGAGAATAAATGGCCACATGATTCAACTCCCTCCTCTGCTCTGAGGAATATAGCCTTGTCCTAGCAAGCAAGAAGCTCATACAGTGGTGGAAGAGGCAAATATACATTCACTAATCTAACATACAAGGCAGTAAGCACTGTAACATCAACAAAGCACTTTGGGGCTTCAGACCAGGAGCAAGTGGGGTGATTAATTCTTAGCAGTGCTAGTAAAGTCTGGGAAGTGTTCACTAACAAAATGTCTGATCATTAACGAAAGCAACTGGTTTCTCAACATAGTCTAATTTATTGTAACAATATAAATGGTTGTTTGTTCATAAACTTTCATCTTTTGCCAAAATGTTTGTAGCTTATGTTCCCATTGAACAAGGTTTTCTGGCCAAAACTGTGCACCCACATCGGTCCTCCCATAAAAGCAATTTTGCATGCATAGAACACCTCTATCTATGAATATTCCTAATGAGGTACAGAAAGGCTTTCATTATCCAAACAGAGACATTCCACTGGTGCTAGAGAGCCACAGACGGAAGTTTTCTCTGCCTCCTGGAAATGAAGCCAAACTTTCTTCTTTCTTCAGCCATAAGGATTCCTGTCCTCCTCTTCACCATTTTCTTCTTTATGAGCCAGGTTCTACCAGGTAACAAAATAAACTTGGTAAGAATGGAGTGCCTAACACCTTACAGGGATTCAGTACTTAAAGAGAAATCACCATCATCTATGACCAGATAGGGGATCTCATAGGAAATCGGGAAGACACACCAGTCTCTGGCTCCCTGGTCAGGCCCAGTTCTGTCCAACCCATCTATATAGGCCCCACACACCCAGTGCCCACCAGGCTCCTGTCAGCCAGGAGGACCCGTGCTCATCCCCTGAAGCATCCCACAGGGACCTGCATCCCACAGGGACCCACATCTCGGGGCCAACCTCCATGGGGGCCTCTTGGTTGTGGTGGCAGGGGCGGGGGGTAGTTGACCTCCAGCCCTCCCATCCTGGCCACTGTATTTTGTGGTGATCGTTCAGTCCTGGGAGCTTCCTGGGGACCCCAGAAGGAAGAGAACAGGGTGGTCATGGCAGCCTCAGCCCCAGGCTCTGGGCCCAAGCGCAACAGAAGGTAGAGAACAGGGTGGTCATGCCAGCCTCAGCCCCAGGCTCTGGGCCAGAAGTTGATAATGACCAATTGAGAGCAACCACTGAATTCGATCCTCTTACAGATACACGAGAAGTTGGCGAAGAACTGAATGTCGACCATTCTATGGTCATCCAGCATTTGAAGCCAATTGGAAAGCTGAAAAATCTTGGTAAGTGGGTGCCTCATGAGCTGACCAAATATTTTAAAAAGCATCCTTTTGAAGTGTCATCTTCTCTTATTCTATGAAACAACAATGAACCATTTCTTGATCAGATTGTGACATGCCACGAAAAGTGGATTTCATACAACAGCCAGCTCAGTGGCTGGACTGAGAAGAAGCTCTAAACCACTTCCCAAAGTCAAACTTGTACCAAAAAAAGGTCATGGTCACTGTTTGGTGGTCAGCTGCCGGTCTTTTGATCCCCTACAGTTTTTGAATCCTGGTGAAATCTTTACATCTGAGAAGTATACCAAGTTAATCGATGAGATGCATGGAAAACTGTAGCACCTGGAGCTGGCACTGGTCAACATGAAGGGCCCAGTTCTCCACAACGTGTGACCACATGTCATACAACCAGGGCTTCAAAAGTTGAAGAAACTGGGCTATGAAGTTTTGTCTCATCTGCCGTATTCACCTGACCTCTCGCCAACCAACCACCACTTCTTTAAGCATCTTGACAACTTTTTGCAGGGAAAACACTTACACAACCAGCAGAATGCAGAAAATGCTTTCCAAGAGTTCATCGAACCGTGAAAGCATGGAATAAACAAGTTTATTTCTCATTGGCAAAAATGTGCTCAATGTAATGGTTTCTTTTCTTTTAAAGACTGAGTCTCACTCTATCACACAGGCCAGAGTGCAAAGGTGCAGTCTCAGCTCACTGTAACCTCTGCCTCCTGGGTTCAAGAGATTCTCCTGCCTCAACCTCTTGAGTAGCTGGGATTACAGGCACATGCCACCACACCCGGCTACTTTTTGTATTTTTAGTAAAGACGGGATTTCACCATGTTGCTCAGGCTGGTCTCAAACTCCTGACCTCCTGAATCACCCGCCTCAGCCTCCTAAAGTGCTGGGATTACAGGCGTGAGCAACTGTGCCCAGTCCACTGTAATGGGTTCTATTTTGATTAATAAAGATGTGTTGAAGCCTAGTTATAAAAATTTAAAATTCATGGTCCAAAACCACAATTACTTTGGCACCAACCTAATAGTAGAAGAATTAAAAGAGGCCTTTATATTAGAGAGCCCATGGATGATAAAATAATAAAGAATATTACAATTTCCATAATGCACAAACTTGGTAACTTAGACCAACTGGATGAATTAAAAGACACAATCTCTTAATACTAAAACATACGAGAAATAGGTAATCTAAATATATTGATATCTATTTTAAAAATGGAATCAATACTTACTAACCTCACAGAAAACCTATATATTCCAAAAATCTGCCATTCTGTCATGTTATTCTAACTGGTGGGATTCGGGGATTTCCATTTTGATAAGAACATAGGTGAGTCGCACACACTTACTTTCAGTGCTCATTGGTCAGGAAACCTATGTCCTCTATCGGATACTGCAGAGCGATGCGTTTTGGAGAATTTAGGCAAGATAATATTATTTTCAGAATTAAAGGAAGACAACCTGTTTTATGTACAGCACTTCCTCATAATATCACAGGGGATACCATATTTAAACTTTGGGGTATCCCCAGGTATAATTCATATTTGAGCCACATGTGAATTTCAGACACGGAGGCTGCCGAACTTTGGTGGCTTTCAACAGATGTGGAAGTTAATTCACAACCCACTTTGTGGAGGCATAAAATTCAATGAGCACTCATTTAGCAATTTATTTTAATACTATTTTTGTAAACTTTGCATTTCCAATTAGGTGAAATTTTAAACCTGTTTCAGTTCTTATACACTTTTTTTTTTTTTCCCCTGAGACGGAGTCTTGCCCTGTCACCCAGGCTGGAGTGCAGTGGCATGGTCTTGACTCACTTCAACCTCCACCTCCCAGGTTCAAGCAATTCTCCTGCATCAGCCTCCCAAGTGGCTGGGATTACAGGTGCCCACCACCATGCCCGGCTAATTTTTGTAGTTTTAGTAGAGATGTGGCTTCCCCATGTTGGTCAGGCTGGTCTTGAACCCCTGATCTTGTGATCTGCCTACCTCGGCCTCCCAGAGTGCTCGGATTACAGGCCTGAGCCACCGTGCCTGGCCTCTTCACTCTTTTTAGGCAGAGGGGAGTAAGGGTTGCTTTAAGTTAGGAGGGACTCCCGTGTACCCAACCCATTTGTGTAAATTTCTTCCTTCAGAGTTCTTCAAATCAGCATCACCATTGTTAAAGGCCTTCCACATGGTAATAATTGTGCTACAGGGTTTTACGCACATGAAGTTTATGTTTGGCTGAATGAACCTCCTTGCTGTGGCACAAGGGGGGCATAGGCGTTTTCACCAATTATGAAGTGGGTTCACTGTGCAATGGCTACCAACTTTTCTGAGTACAATGAGACCAAACACATTCATACATAAATTCCATGAAGTGAATTTATTACTTACAAATAGCAAACAAAAGACAACAGAAGCCTAGGATTCAGTATGAACCGCTACCACAAGATCAGGAAGGCTACCCAGAGCAGATGGATGGAGTTTTGATGTAAACACTTCACTTGCACTACAACTGAGGGACCCCAGAAAGCAGCCCACCTTGGGTTTTCTCCAATGATGTGGTTTGCTGGACACAAGCATTAAAGGCCATTCTGTTTTGAGCAGGGACTATAACAGAGCCTGGGCTGTTCTGACCAATGTCACCTGATTATCAGGATATTGCCTTCCCAGCATATCATACAGTTATCTTGAGAACTACCAGTAAGAAAGGGAGGAAAATAGCCCTGCACCCTTAAAACTGAAGGATCAGGATATTTGTTGTGACAGAGGCACAGACAGTAGCGACAGAGTATTCTTGTGAGCCATCCACTAGTTATCTTGACTGGAGCATGGCACCTAACTGCCTTTCTCTTTCCTTTCAATGGAAACTGTTTCAGAATATTTTGAATATTTTGAGTTTCTACATCTACAGAGTTGAGGCACATGATTGCTGGCAGTGTAGACTCTCTGCATGGTTACAGGAAAGAGTTCAGGAGCCCATCAAGCCACATTGGAGGAGACCACCTAATCCTCCAGAGACTGTCATTCCATCTTCCTGGAGTTAGCTCCACATGCAGTAAGGCCATTATGTCTAAGGCCGGCAAGACTTGCCGTCCGAAGATTCGACTTTTGGCATGCTGATAAGCAGCAGTGATAAGAAAAACCCACACACTCGCTAGGAATTTTTCAATGAAAGCAGCTGAGACTCTTCTTCATATGCTTTGATAGGGGCTAATATCAAACTCTTTCTTCCCATTTTCTTTATTCATCCGTGACTGAACCATGAGGCACCATAGATGTACACCTCATCAGGAGGGTGTAGGGGACAGTGGCAAGGGGAGCAGCAGCACAAGAAACAAACAAGGCCACTACTTCTGCCTACATAAAAACTATTGTCTTGGAGTATATAATAATTAATAATGTTCACATGGCTGCCCTAAGCATACAGAGATGGTGAACAGAGTAGATGCAGGGACTACAGAGATACAGCCTGATCCTTGCTAATTAGGACTTAAGTGTTGGCTTATGTGCTGCGCTTTTGTGCATTAATAAACCAGGGCCTCAAAACTGCCTGCTAAGCACAGGCCAAATGTCATGCTGGGTGCAAGTAAACATTCATGTCTAGGAGATGAGAGCAGTTTAGTGTGGGAGAAGATGACAACACCTGAAGACCACAAAACACTGTGCAGACCAAAGGGAAGGCCCATCATCAGCTCACGGTTCTGACTCAGGTGATTGCTGATGTGTTACGGAACCGTCAGCCGACAGCAGGTAGGTCAAGTTGAGCAGGTGTCCTTCATGAGGGCTGGTCCGTTCCATTTGTGTTGCCAATTGTTTCAACAGCGTCTCACGCACCCCACTGGTGAGGAAGGAATGAGCACCCTACGTTTACTGGCACCGTTAAACACATAACATCTATTACTAAACAGATAAGCCAGACATCAGTTATTAATTACTTATAGGAGGATGGTGTAAGCTCCCACAGGCCCAAACAGGGATTAACTTGGGAGCAGAGAGTGGTATAGCAGTGGTATAGCATTAAAAAAGTGAGGATGTTCTTTTTTTTTTTTTTTTTTTTTTGAGACAGAATCTCTCTCTGTCACCCTTGCTGGAGTGCAGTGGTGTGATCTTGGCTCACTGCAATCTCCGTCTTCCGGGTTCACACCATTCTCCTGCCTCAGCCTCTCTAGAAGCCGGGACTACAGGCACCCACCACCACACACGGCTAAATTTTTGTATTTTTAGTAGAGATGGGGTTTCACCGTGTTAGCCAGGATGGTCTCAATCTCCCGACCTCATGATTCACCGGCCTCGGCCTCCCTAAGTGCTGGGATTACAGGCGTGATCCACCCACGCGGCCGAGGATGTTCCTTGTTCCTACAGGAGTATGTGATTGGTTTGTCTATTGGCTGATAGGGAACTGAATCATGTGACACTGACTGGTAAGACTGTAATACTCTAAAATACAGTATATAAACTATCATATCATAATGGTGCAATACTATCTACTACAATAAGAAAGGCATTGATGAAAAGCCCAACGCTATCATATGTGACTGAGAGATTGAATGCTTCCTCCCTCAGATTGGTTACAACATATTGTCCTATCACAGTCCTCTCTCCTTCATTCAAAGTGAATGACCCAAATAATAGACAGAAATAATAAAGAATAAAGGGCAACACATACAAAGAACTCACGAGATGATACTCTATAGTAAAATTTATGTACTTAGGAATTAATACCAACTCATTATTAGCAAAAAATAAACATCTTTACATCAAGAGTAGTTTTTCCTTTAATAAAGAAAGGTGGAATGTGTATAATGAACAAGGGATAATCAAAATTTGCCAAATGAGGCTAGTAAGACAATCCCAACAATTCACAATCATTATTCACTGGTCCGTTAATCACAGGACAATACATAAAAGCGAAACTTACCCGACCGGGTGCAGTGGCTCATGTCTGTAATCCCAGCACATTGGGAGGCTGAGGTGGGCAAATCATGAGGCCAGGAGTTCAAGACCAGCCTAGCCAACATGGTGAAACCCTGTCTCTACTAAAAATACAAAGAATTAGCTGGATGTAGTGGCAGGCACCTGTAGTCCCAGCTACTACAGAGGCTGAGGCAGGAGAATGACTTAAACCCAGGAGGCGGAGGTTGCAGTGAGCCGAGATTGCACCACTACACTCCACCTCGGCAACACAGTGAGACTCCATCTCAAAAAAAGGTAATAATGAAATAAAAAAAAATTAAACTTACCTACATATTAGAAAAACATTAAAATTCAACCATGAATCCAGCACATTATCAAATGAATAGACAAAAATTCTACCAATAAACTTAATATCATTATCTATGAAACTCAAGTACTACTGCTTAAAGAGCATTTACAGAACTCTCACCTCAAGGTTTCCCTGCAAAACAAGGTGAATTGCATACTCATGACTCCTTAAGAATGAGCCACTGATAAAAACAATATACTTGTAACTTGTGTAACATACATTTTTTCAAGCACTGCACCGTAATTAATTTGCATCAGGCTTTCCAAATTAGAAAAGCTTCACTTATAGAACTTCTTTCCTGTGGGAGTTTTCACATGACTTTTCAAGTAAATGTGAAAACTGAAAATATTCTTGCAGTTTCTAAACTATTAGAGTTTTAATCCTGTGTACGTTCTTGTATTTACAAGGCCCAGGGAGCTACAGTGTGCATTTTCATATGTCCTTGAGTGGGTATGAGAGAAATGAAATATTCCCACTTTCTAAAAAAAATAAATTTCAAGTGACTCTTATTTGTTTTGATTGCTTGTTTTTAAGTTCATGACTTGATAAGATTCCTTCAGAGGACTTTATTTCCTCTTCTCAGTACAAATTATCTATATCTTTCCCAGGTTTTTCAAAGTGATCTTCAATATTCTGGTCTTTCCATTTGTTTCCTAAAATGCAGACCCACAAAATTATCATGAATTATTACAAACTACAGAAACATTACTAGATTTAATGTTCTTTGTACACAGTGCCCATGCCTGATTTATTCACCAAATCATTCCCTTGCCACATTGCAAATCACAAATAGCACTGATGATAGGGAAATACTTCTGTAATTAAGTGAAATGAGTTGTCATTCTCACCTACAGAAGCCAGGTTCCTGCAGGTTTCCTGCATCACTTCTCTGTAGAGATTCTTCTGAGAAGAATCTAGCAAAACCCATTCCTCCTGGGTAAAGTTCACAGCCACATCCTCAAAAGCCATGGAGTCCTAGAACATTCCACACATGTGGATAGAAGGATGGGTGAGACTGACTGCACTGGGAATCTATACTCAATCCATAAGCTGTTTACATGATTCTAAAATTTCCAAGCATTTTTTCTGTGACTTGATTGTCACAACTCTTACTCTGTTCACACATACTCCCTCCCACACAGCAGTACTAATGCTGGAATTGAACTATTCAGAAAGGCAACAGCAAAGTAGAAACACCCATCTCATTAGAGAATCCAGGGAGTAAGATGTGCTGCTAGGAGTTACCTTTTAACTTCACTTTGTGCATTTTTAGTATCTGTCATAATAAAGTCCTACCTGATGTGCATAAGGGAGTTAATATTATCAGTCCTGAGACTACTTATTCTTAAAAATGCCTGCTCACAAAGTTCCACCTTTGTTTGTAATAGTAACTTACATTTTGAAAGGGATTCCACCAACCCAAGTAATAAGAATGACTCACTGCATCTAAATGGCTTATGCAATATATTTACCAAAAGTTTTTCTGCCGAAGGTCTATTATTTTCACTGCAGTGGTGCTTAGGGAACCAGACACCGAAACACAGTCTGAACACTAAGTGTTCAATGAGTTTCCCTGGTAGACAATATTTTACATGTGCTGTCACTTGTTAACTGGGGAGTTGAGCCCATTCAATGTGATTATACCAAGAGAAAGTAGGCTTACTAAATTTAATTGAGTAGTAAACAAAACCAATAATTGATATTTAACAATACTAATACAACAATTTTTAAAATTTCTATTGCACAATGTCAAGGCAGAAAGGAATAAGAGGAAATACGACACGTGTTTTTTAAAATGACATTAATGTCACCATTTCCAGATGCTATTCCTATGAAATCACATAAATTCCCCAATCAGGCTTTTTTTAGGAAGGAAAAACTACTTTTTCATGCGTAGTAAAAATGACAAATGTCTAATGCTTTTTAGTCATCTAAAAAAAGAGTGATGACTTGTCTAACATACTTCTAAGATTTTCAAACGACAATACTCAGGACAGCACAGTATTAGCAGAGAGACGAGCAAGCAGACCAAGGGGAAGAAAAGTCGTAATGACCCAGCATTTATATGGAAAGTTGATGAATGATAGAGTAGGCACTGTAGAATAGAAAAAGAAATCACATGCACTTTAAAATATGAGGCAAACCAGGCTGGCATCTACTTGGGAAAATGCATTGCATTCTTCTCCATTCCATGATCCATAATCAACTTATTATATATTCAAATATGAAAGATAAAACCAGAACACTTTCAGAAGTCACAGGAAGATTTTTTTTATGAAGGATTAGGCAGAATTTCTTTTATGTAAGAAAACAGTGATAAAGGAACAGACAAACTCAAACATATTAAAATTTAGAGAATAAAAGGAAAATAGAGTGGGCCGGGCATGGTGGCTCACGCCTGTAATCCCAGCACCTTGGGAGTATGAGATGGGTGATCACCTGAGGTCAGGAGGTTGACACCAGCCTGACCAACATATCAAAACCCCGTCTTTTTGCTGTTTGTTTGTTTGTTTGTTTTTTGAGACGGAGTCTTGCATTGTCGCTTGGGCTGGGGTGCAGTGGCAAGATCTTGGCTCACTGCAACCTCCACCTCCCGAGTTCAAGCAATTCTCTTGCCTCAGCCTCCCGAGTAGCTGGGATTACAGGTGCCTGCCACCAGGCTCAGCTAATTTTTTTGTATTTGTGGTAGAGACAGTTTTTCACCACGTTGACCAGGCTGCTCTGGAATTCCTGACCTCGTGATCCACCCACCTTGGCCTCCTGAAGTGCTGGGATTACAGGCATGAGCCACCGTGCCAGGCCTAAAACCCCGTGTTTACTGAAAATACAAAAATTAGCTGGGTGTGGTGGTGGGTGCCTATAATCCCAGTTACTCGGGAGGCTGACACAGGAGAATCACTTGAACCGGGCAGGCAGAGGTTGCAGTAAGCAGAGATGGCGCCACTGCAGTCCAGCCGGACTACAGAGCAAGACAGTGTCTCCAAAAAAACAAAAAAAAAAAACACGAAAAACCCCCTCAGATATCCAGATAAGAGGATACAGATATGTCCACTGTCATAAATTCTTCACCATGCTATAAGAGGGGAACTGACATTTTGGTGAATCTTTGTAAATCATCAATTTATCTATCACACTTGTATTTCACCAGTAGCATTGACAAAGCTAAGTCCTACAATTCCATTTGAAATTACCCTTAAAAAGAACAGACCTTTAAAACTTACTACACTCACTCTGGGGAAGAAATAAATACGAATTTTTAGCAAATAAAATGCATCATTTTATCTTGCCTCTTTGGAAATAGTATTTTTATCTTTCAAGCTGTACTGACAAAATGTATCTTACAGTCAATGACAAACTGAAACTCAAATAAGAGGACAAGCCTTTTCAAGGTAACAAACTCAGGGAGAGGCAGTGCTGACTCCAACGCAGACCTTTCTAAGTGTCACGGCAGCCCATTCTATCCCTCGGGACACCCATCCTGTTCAGTAAAGCACTCAGTGACCACCTAGGAGGCACTGGCACTGCTCTTTGTCCTCCTGTGTGCCTTCAGAGCATTTTCATATTTAGGTTCTTGCACATCCTCTCTGGGGTGGGTTTTCCTCATCCTTTGGGAGAATTTTTCTCTCTTCACAAGTCTGAGACAATCTAGAAAGCAGAAATCATTTCTGCCTTTTCCTCTCAATATCAGCATCCCATTGGCAGACCATCAATGTGTCTCCGAGGAATAAAACCTCCAGCTAGAGGAACAGTTTTAATGACCTAGCTTTAATGACGTTACGTTGTATTGTCCATTCATTTTAATGTCCTAAAATTTTAATAACCCTAAGGGGTCACCATTTTAGATGAAACTATACCCGGAGATTCCTCTAAGGCCAAGAGCATCCAGCTGCTCCCCTGAGAGACTCTACCCCCTACTTCAGGCTGTCCTTGGGGATGAGATGACCCCGGGGCTGATATTCACTAGACCCTCCAATAGACATGGCCACTGTGGGTATCCTGGATCATTCCCAGACAGTTCTAAAATGCCAGGACTAGGAAAAGACAGGAGGGTGGCTGAGGACACAACACCCTGTAAAGTTTTCACGGGGAGACCTCAACCTAAAGACATTTTGGTAATATGTACACTTAGGAAAGATGAAAAGAAGAGAGGCACAAAGATTTTTTTTTTTACAGTAGAGTGTCAGGTGATTTATTCTCCACTTTCCTCTCATGTAAAATGTTTGGAAACAGAAAAATATTTTGGTCAAGGTGGCTCACGCCTGTATTCCCAGCGCTTTAGGAGGCTGAGGCGGGTGATCAATTAAGGTCAGGAGTTTGAAACCAACCTAGCCACAATGGCAAAACCCTGTCTCTACTAAAAATACAAAAATTAGCAGGACATGGTGGTGTGTCCGGAGCTGCACGCCCCGGCCATAGCGAATAATAATTAAAGATTAAATGCCTGAGCTATATTCATTTCCACCCCACACCTTCTCTCTAGATTTACCTTCTTCCCTATATTAATACCGCCATTAAAAGATGGCTCTCCTCCTGCTTCTTCTTCACTCACTTTTCCCGCGCCCGGGAAAATTGTTACTTAATAGCGCAAGCGCAACATGACGTCCGACCGGAGAAACCGAAACTAACCTGGCCACGCCCTCGGCAATGAGATCATTTCCGCCTTAGCCCAACCCCTTCCCTTCCAAGTGTATATAAGGCAGTGCATTACCGCCATTAAACGAGACTTGATCAGAGCACTGTCTTGTCTCCATTTCTCGTGTCTCTTGTTCCCCAAATTCCCAACCCCTTCTCCAGGGCCTGCTCTGACTATCCCGCGGGCCAGGATAGTGGTGGGCGCTTATAAGCCCAGCTACTTGGGAGGCTGAGGCAGGAGAATCGCTTAAACCTGGGAGTCAGAGGTTGCAATGAGCTAAGACTGCGTCATTGCACTCCAGCCTGGTGACAGGGCGAGACTCCATCTCAAAAAAAAAAAAAAAAAAAAAATATATATATATATATATATATAATATACATTTTAAATTATTACATGTAGATAGTATTTGAAATCATGGGTATATACTGACTGTAGGTAGAAACGAGAAGGCAAGGAAAGTTTTTATATTTTTATATTTATATATAATTATATAAAATTAATATACATAATTATAATATGTAAATATATCATATAGGCTGCGCACAGTGGCTTAAACCTGTAATCCCAGCAATTTGGGAGGCCAAGGTGGGCAGATCAGCTGAGGTCAGGAGTTCGAGATTAGCCTGACCAACATGGAGAAACCCCATCTCTACTAAAGATACAAAAATTAGCCAGGCGTGGTAGTGTGTGCCTGTAATCCCAGCTACTCAGGAGTCTGAGGCAGGAAAATCACTTGAACCCGGGAGGTGGAGGCTGCAGTGAGCCCAGATTGTGTCATTGCACTCCAGCCTGGGCAACAAGAGTTAAACTCCATCTCAAAATAAATAAATAAATAAATAAAACAAGAAATACATCTTTATGTCTAAATATATAATTATAATACATGTGTATATATACATTTATTATAAATTTATTAATATATGAAATATATTTATTTCTGAGACAGGGTCTGGCTCTGTCACCCAGGCTGGAGTGCAGTGGCACTATCATAGCTCATTGAAGCCTTGAACAGATGGCTCAAGCGATCCTCCCATCTCAGCCTCCTGAGTGGCTAGGATTGCATACACACACCACCATGCGTAGCTAACTTTAAAATTTTTTGTAGAGACAGGATCTTCCTTTTTTGCCTAAGCTGGTCTTGAACTCCTGGGCTCAAGTGATCTTCCTGCCTCAGGCTTCCAATGTGTTAGACGTGGGCCACTGCATCTGGTCTAATGCATTTTTTAATTTGCGAGTATATATTATTTAAAATTTGAAGTACTGAATGTGTTGAACAACTAACTTGCAGAATTCCTGAACGATGGACGGTCAGCTGTCATGTCCTGGTTCAAATCGTCCCAGCACACTAAGGCTAGAAACCTTTCAGCCAACTTCCACTTATGTCTCCCGGGGCAGGACAATGTCACTTGGCCAATCCCCACTAAGAGGGACTCTGGAAGGGCAAGAAACTATTCTGTTCTCTATAATGGAACGTGACCAGGGAGAAGGCAGCTGGGAGGACCAGCTGGGCCCTTCAACCAGCAGCGTCCACCATCGACCAACTGCCCTACAGCTACACTGTGCTGGGCATTTGGGGCACTGTTATGAGCAAGAGTTTCCATTTTTCTTCTCATGGGACCTTCATGCTAGTGGCAAGAGACAATTTTTTTTTTTTTTTTTTTTGAGACAGAGTTTTTTTCTTGTCACTCAGGCTGGAGTGCAATGGTGTAATCTCAGCTCACTGCAATCTCTGCCTCCTGGATTCAAGCAATTCTCCTGTCTCAGCCTTCCGAGTAGCTGGGATTACAGGATTGCACCACCAAGTCTAGCTAATTTTTGTATTTTTAGCAGAGATGGGGTTTCACCATGTTGGCCAGGCTGGTTTCGAACTCCTGGCCTCAAGTGATCCACCTGCCTCGGCCCCACAAACTGCTGGGATTACAGGCGCGAGCCACCACGCCCGGCCCTACTTCACTCCTAACGCCCACCATACGTGCTTCCAAATGTTTGCTGAATGACAAGGTGAACGAGTGAATGGGACTACCTGAGTTCAGGCAGCAGGCAATCCAATTCCTTCCACCTCAGTTTCCCTTTTTGTAAAACAAGCCTGTCTCTCGCTCTCTGCCCTAAAAGCCTGAGTTCTGGGCTTGAGATGAGCGCGTCCTGTAGAGCAGACTCCAGGTGGACGTTGAGCTGGGTCTTCTAGGAGGCCAGGATCCGGCCAGCTCTTGGGTCCGGTCCTCCCGCGGGACCCCGCACGCCCAGTCCCAGCACCGCCCCGCCCAACCTCCCTTTGTTCCTCCAGGCCCCGCCCTCTCCGCGCAGCTCGCTCCGCATTGGCCGGGGGGCGGGTCCTGGGCGCCCGGCTCCGCTGGGGCAGGGCGGCGGGCGGCGGGCGGCGGGCGGCGGGCGGCGGGCGGCGGGCGGCGGGCGGCGGGCGGCGGGCGGCGGGCGGCGGGCGGCGGGCGGCGGGCGGCGGGCGGCGGGCGGGGCCGTGTGCACCTGCGCGGTGTGTTTCCGGGCCGCAGCCCTGCGCCAGCTGCAGCTCCTTGATCCGAGCCGGATCCTGAGCGGGGAACACGGGCTGAAGCGGCGGCGGCGGCCCCGCCCCGGGGCTCCGTTGTTGAGGCTGCGGTGGCTCTGTCGGCTGCTCAGCTGCGCTTCAGTCGGCCCAGGCGCCCAGGTGAGGAGCGAGCGCTGCGAGGCGGCAGCCTGAGGTGAGACGGCACGACGGGCGACGGGGTCTCCTGACCGGGCGGGGGTCTCTGCCCCGGGCGTGGCGGCTCCGAGCTGGGCTCCGCAGGGTCCGAGGTCGGGATCCGGGGTCCTTGCGCCAGGGCTTTGTCTCGGCCTTGGGCGGCACTGGGGGCTTCGCGCCTGCTGCGGTACCGCGTGGGCCCGCGGGGGAGTCCCGGTCGCCCTGCGGGTGGGGGCCGGTCCCTACTGCTCCCCGGCTCCCCGCGTCTGCCGCGGAGGGGACTGCATGGACCCGGGCGCTGGCTTCTGCCCGGTCCCCCGCAGCGTGGCTGGTCCCCGCGTGCGGCAGAGGGGGCCCTGCGTGGGCCCACTCGTGTGGCGGGATCCGGGTCACCGCGAGTGGGAGACTCCGCCGCCCTCCCCGCCCTCCCTAGCAGCGAGACTGCTTCGCTAGACTCACCTAGGGGACTGCGCGGACCCTCGGACGAGGGAGTCCGTGACTCTGGGTGGGGGCTGTTTCCCGGCCCCGCATGACGGCTTCCTGTTTTGTCACCTATATAGGTGGCTGCGTGGACCCGCGCGCGTGGGTCCTGGCCGCCCTGCTAGTGGTGCTGTGCGCCGCCCCGTGGCTCGTCTGCGTCGACTCCGCCTGGGACACGCGTGTAGTGGGGGTCCGTGCGCGGGGGGCGCGGTTGGTGGGGGCGCACTGCCCCCGCCCCATAGTTTATCCTCTCACTTGCCTGGCGGGAGGAAGCGAGAGGCGCGGGCCCGGAGCTGTCGCGCAGTGGCCACACCGACCTCTGCCCTGGCTGGCGGGTCCCAGGGGGCGAGGGGCCCTCACAGCGCGTCCCACCGCGGGTCCCACCGCCGCACTTCCTGCTCTGGCCCCGGGCTGGGCTCTGATTGGAGGGAGCAGGGCCCTTCTGCCCAGCACTTCTTTATTTCTTCCGTTAGTAATGGGAAGAAAAAAAAAATCTGGAAAGCCAGATTGAACTTTGTAGCTCTTAGCGCTTGGAGAGTGGAAGAAACTCTCCCAAGAATTTGGCGGGCTGGAAAATGCGTTTCAAGCAGGAGCATCCACACCCACGGAATGAGGCCAAGGCAGTTACAGTTAGAGGTCAGACTTATGAGGGGAGAGCGAGGCTGAGGTCCGTGGGTGGGGAGACTCCGACCTCAGCTTGATGGGAAGACCTGATGCTGCCCCTCAGACGCTGTATTTCTCAGCCAGCGAAGAAAGTGGAATCACTCCTTAATGAATGCTTTCATCAAACTTTTGAAAAACCTGTAATGTCCCAGGAAGCGAAATCGAACTGGACAGTTTTCCCCTTTTAAGAGTGTTAAACGTCCTGGAGACAAACAGCAGAAGGCTCAAGGAGTCCAAATACTCAACCTGAAGTTCTTTCTGAACAAGAGATGGTGTATAAGTAACAGGCATAGGAGACAAAACTGAACTAATCACCACAGCTGTGGCTCCTAGCCCTGTAGCGTGTCATGCAGGCCCTTTTGCCTTCTCTGCCCTCCGCTGTCCCAGACTCCAAGACTACTGCGCACCTCCAGTCATCAGCTCCTGCCGACCCATTGCTATGAACTCTGTTTCGGTGGCTCTCTTCTCTCTGAAGTTTTGCTTGTTCTCCTGAAGTCCTGGTCTTTAAGAGCTTACGATCCGCAGGGACAGATTGGCTTTGGGCAGTACATAGTTAACTGTAGCACAGCTTGAAAAATGCTCTGATAGAAGTGCGCAGGCAGTTTGTACATACAGGTAAATGCGAGGTCCTTTTTCAATACCATGAATCCAAGTATTCATGCTATTTTAAATCTGCAATTCTTTGACTCTCCAGAGGGTTTTTAGATTAATTTTTTTTTTCTATTACTTCCTAGTGTTTGTAGCATAGTTCAGAATACTTGATTAAAACTTACCAGGTCGGCCGGGCGCGTTGGCTCACGCTTGTAATCCGAGGACTTTGTGAGGTCTAGGCAGGTGAATCACTTGAGGTCAGGAGTTCGAGACCAACCTGGCCAACATGGTGAAACCCTGTCTCTACTGAAAATACAAAAATTAGTTGGGCGTGGTGGTGGGCGCCTGTAATCGCAGCTCCTCAGGAGGCTGAGGCAGGAGAATAGCTTGAACCCAGGAGGCGGAGGTTGCAGTGAGTGAAATGGCTACACTGCACTCCTGCCTGGGCCATAGAGTGAGACTTCCTCTCAAAACAAAAACAAAAACAATGTACTGGCTCTACCTCCGGCTCTGGAATTTTCCTGGAAGGCCTTCTCTTCTGGGCTTCATTTTTCTCACTTTTGAGGATCGTAAACTACATAATTTCCAAGAATTTTTGCTCTACACCTTTAATTCTTTCAAGTAAATATAGCAGAGAAAAATTCTCTTCCTCGCAATGATGTAAGGAAGTCTCTCACAGAAGGGGACACAAGGGTATGGAGAATAATTTTTTGTTTTTTTTTTTTTGGGGGTGATGGAGTTTTGCTCTGTTGCCCAGGCTGGAGTGCAGTGGCAGGATCTCGGGTCACTGCAAGCTCCGCCTCCTGGGTTCACTCCATTCTCCTACCTCAGCCTCCCAAACACCTGGGACTATAGGCGCCTGCCACCACGCTTGGCTAATTTTTTGTATTTTCAGTAGAAACAGGATTTCACTGTGCTAGGCAGGATAGTCTCCATCTCCTGACTTCGTGATCTGCCCGCCTCAGCCTTCCAGAGTGCTGGGGATTACAGGTGTGAGCCACTGCCTGTGGCCGACAGAGGATTTATTTCTGAGCTCTACATTTCAGAGTTCTTTTCTCTAGCCCTGGCCTGGGTCCCAAACAGGGAACTTAATTCACTCTATCACTGAAGTATACTCTTGCTTTGATGCCATTGGTATGTTGTCCTAGAGATTTGCTGTGGCTGCTAGGAGTGTTTCAGAGTTAAGAACTGATGCAACCTCTCTTTTGTCAGTTTATGAGTCTATAAACCATCTTGTTTCCTTTAGCGTTATCTCCCTGGAACTGGAAGGTCAGAGATGAAGTTTTGTTAGATTATAAGTCTCAGTCTTTGCTATCTACCTTCGTCTGTCTCCCATGTCACCTGCTGTTTTTTTTCCCCGTTTTTCATTTTAATGTTTTTATTGGATAGGTGTCTATTATTGCAGGCTACCTCAAAACATTTTTGGATATTGACAGGATATCAGTATGAATAATATGTAAAAGATAACTTATTCTAGTTCTTTTGAGCAGAAGATTTGGTTTCGATATGTGGCCCTATTAAAACTTTTGTTAAGCCCAAGTACTTGCTGAACTTCAGTTCCCTTACCTGTAAAATGGAGTTAGTTGTTAGTAATACCTGTTCTGCCTAACTCAGGAGATTGTTTTGAGGATCAAACGAAATTATGAATGTAATGGAATTTTGTAAATTTTAAATGAAATATTGTATTACTTAAGATTTTTTTTTTAAACGCCATATTAAGAATGGAATGAATCTGGGTTTTCCTTTGAAATCCCAAATGTTTAATGTACAGAGAAGTTTTAATGTGTCTGTTGGGGAGCTTCATTAGGATTGTTTTCTATCTTTAATTGGCCAGTATTGTTTTATATGTTAGCATTTTTGGGGAACATCAAAATTTGTGTTTCAGTTATCATTAATATTTTACAAAGTTATTGAATGTGCATGATTTAGTCTTTAACAATCTCTTCAATTATTTACATTCCCATATAAAAAATGCAGTAATGAACGTCCATGTAAATAACATTCCCATGCTTTGATGAAGCATAATTTCTTGACATTGCAGTTTCTAAGTGCCCTGTCTTGAGGTTGGGAAAGCTAAAGGGCAGTCAGAAGTCAAGGTCAGCAAAGTGTCACCTTTGACATTTGAAATCCAGCAGCAGGTATCACAGTGAACCCCATTCCAGCATCCAGGAAGTTTCTCTGTCCTGCCTCTCCTCCAGCCACCTCAGAATCTGTGTCTGCGGTGTTGGTCCTGCTTTCCTCTCTCTCCTCTGCCTTTTCTTTCTCTTCACCAACTTCTACTGAGTGCCTCTGATGTCCCAGACAGTGGCAGTGGGAGTACGAAGGCTAATAAACCCGGCCCTGGTCCTCAAAGAATTGATGTTTTCTGTGCAGATATTAAGTGACACTGTCATATATAGTGTTGACAAACATTGATACAGATTTCCTGTGAAGTGCAGAAGCACCATCCTAGAAGCAGAGATGCAGAGGCAGCACTGGTGACTCACACATGGAGAGCTGGAGTTCTTGGTCTAGTGGGATAAACTGACTTGGACATCATTTCAGTGCAGCGGAGTGAGTGCTGGGACGGGCTCCCTCGGGGCATCTGGGGCTGGGTTTGTCTGGTGTTTAGTCTCCTGCCTGGTACTTAGAGTTTATCAGTAAGATGAGCATTGGGAGGTTTCTAAGTGAAAGGAAAGGCAATCACTTACCTGAAACCTAAAATTTGTAGGTGTTCTGGGCCATTTATAATTCACTGAATCTGTTTTGTCAGAACAAGTCTATCATCTATTGTTTTGGATAGAGTGTGGCCAGCCCTGCTTTGCAATGTCAGGAAATCAGGAAACGCTTGTCAGGTGTCAACACCGTGCCAGACACTCTTCTAGGGGTTTCCACGTAAATCACTGTATTCATTTCTGTTGCTGCTTTACCACATTTCCACAAACTTCATGTCTTAAAACAATTGAAATTGTATCATCTCACAGTTCTGTGGGGCAGAAGTCTAACGTGGGTGTCACCGGGCAAAAATCAGCATGTGGGCTGGGCTGCATTCCTCACTGGAGAATTGTTTCCAAGCGCTTTTGGCCAAATATAGTTCCTTGTGGTTGCAGGACTGAGGTGTCTGTTCCCTTGCTGGCCATCTGTTGGGGGCTGCCCTCAGCTCCCTCTATCTGGTCTTTGCACGTGGTCCCATCAGCTCAGGACTAGCTAACCCAGGGACCTGGTCAGGCTCTCCAGTTCCCCTGTGTGCATTTCTCTTCTTCCACTCGGAGAAAGTTCTATGCCCTGTTTTAAAATATTTTTTTGAGATGGAGTCTCGCACTGTTGTCCAGGCTGGAGTGCAGTGGTGTGTTCTCAGCTCACTGCAACCTCTACCTCCCAGGTTCAGGTGATTCTCCTGCTTCAGCCTCCTGAGTAGCTGGGACTACAGTTGCCCGCAATGACACCCGAGTAATTTTTGTATTTTTAGTAGAGATGGGATTCACCATTTTAGCCAGGATGGTCTCCTTCTCTTGATCTCGTGATCCGCCTGCCTTAGCCTTCCAAAGTGTAGAGATTACAGGTGTTAGCCACCACACCTGGCCAGTTCTAGGCTCTTAGAGGCTCATGGGATTAGATTGGACCTCCCTGGAGAGCCCAGGATACTCTTCCTAAGGCCTGTGGCAAAGCCTTTTTGCTGCATAACATAGTCACAGGTCTTGGGGGTTGGACTCTCCCACCACAGTTACCGATCCACTTACTACAGCAGCCTGGGAGGTGCTTTTCATTGCCTCTCGTTAACAGATACCAATTTTTTTTTTTTTCTTTGCAAATTGGCAGGAACATGAAGATCCTTCTTTTTTTTTTTTTTTTTTTGAGACGGAGTCTCATTCTCTTGACTGGGCTGGAGTGCAGTGGTGCAATCTTGGCTCACCACGACTTCCACCCCCCGGGTTCAAGCAGTTCTCCTGCCTCAGCCTCCTGAGTAGCTGGGACTACAGGCACATGCCACCAAGCCTGGCTAATTTTTGTATTTTTAGTAGAGATGGGGTTTCACTCTGTTGGCCAGGCTGGTCACAAACTCCTTACATTGTGATCCGCCCGCCTTGGCCTCCAAAAGTGCTGGGATTACAGACATGAGCCACTGCGCCCAGCCATGAAGATCCTTCTTAAATGAAAAAACCGTTCCTCTGACTTGATGTGAGGCTGTTGGTGAGACTGATAGCAGTGGAGACAGGTCCATCAGAAACAGAGCTAAACTTTGTGTTCTGGAGTATTTTGATGGCCTGCCCTGATTATGTAAGTTTTGCTAAGAAGTCATTAGAGTAATTCCTCTACTGGAAGAAACACCATATGGGGAATTTGGGACCTTGCCTTTTCAAGTTTTACCCAAAGGACTCTTCATGGGTGAAAAGTACATGATTCCAGGTCCATTTCTAGAATGGAAACAGCTGCATCAACCCAACAGCGATTCACATTCCTGAGTTTGAGAGAATCCGATTGTCTCAAGGCTGAAGCTAAAAGCCCAATAAACAATGTTTGCACTTTATTCATAGTTAGGAATTAGGTGCATCGTGTGGTCAAGAAAACAACTGATGGTGGTCACCAAGTAGTTTAAAACCAAGCAGGACCTCGTTTTATCATGTGGGTGTTTTTGATTTTCTTAACGAAGTTTTTATTTTCCTGTGCAATAAATGACAAACTCTGACTTGAAATACATTTCCTTTAATAAACCAGAATCTAGGGTCGGGCACAGTGGCTCATGCCTGTAATCCCAGACTTTGGGAGGCTGAAGAGGGCAGATCACGAGGTCACTAGATTGAGACCATCCTGGCTATGGAGTGGTGGCTCACACCTGTAATCCCAGCACTTAGGGATGCTGAGGCAGTAGGATCCACTGAGGTCAGGAGTTTAAGACCACCAACATAGTGAGACCTCCACCTCTACCAAAAAAAAAAAAAAAAAAATGCTGGGCGTGGTGGGGCACAGCTGTGGTTCTAGCTGCTGGGGTTGGGGGGGGTGTTGATCACCTGATCTCACTAATTTGAGGCTGTAGTCAGTTAGAATTACACCACGGCATTCCAGCCTGGGCAACAGAGCAAGACCCTCTCTCAAACAAAAACAAAAAAAACCATATTACTTAATATACTATTGTTGTTGGTCAAGTATCAGATTTTGTTTAAAAACTAAATACTCTTTTTTTTTTTTTTTTTTTTTTGAGACGGAGTCTCGCTCTGTCACCCAGGCTGGAGTGCAGTGGCATGGTCTCAGCTCACTGCAAGCTCCGCCTCCCGGGTTCACACCATTCTCCTGCCTCAACCTCCTGAGTAGCCAGGACTACAGGCACCCACCACCACGCCTGGCTAATATTTTGTATTTTTAGTAGAGATGGGGTTTCACCCTGTTAGCCAGGATGGTCTTGATCTCCTGACCTCGTGATCTGCCCACCTTGGCTTCCCAAAGTGCTGGGATTATAGGTAAATACTCATTTTTAGCAAAGTTGTACAGACCTACAGCTCTAAGAGTCAGTAATTAACAAGGCTTACAATAAAACCCAGCAATCCCCTACCTTACCCTTCTCCACTCTGATCCCTGCTCCTTGGAGGTTACTGTGTTTATGTTTTAGCTCGTTCTAGATTGTGTGAAAGACAGGGAGATGTCCTACTGTGGAAGACAAGGATTCAGGCTGCTTACCTTCCCCGCTTCTCCTGCTGCCCACGTTTTTCTCCCCCATCCTCTCAGTATAATTATTGTGATAGTGAGGCCAGGCACGGTGGCTCGTGACTTATCCCAGATTTTTGGGAGGCCGAGGCGGGCAGATCACTTGAGGCCAGGAGTTGAAGGCCAGCCTGGCCAACACAGAGAAACCCCGTCTCTACTAAAAAATACAAAAATTAGTCGGTTGTAGTGTCCCACACCTGTAGTCCCAGCTACTCAGGAGGGTGAGGCACAAGAATTGCTTGAACCTGAGAGGTGGAGGTTGCAGTGAGCTGAGATCGCACGATAAGGTGAGATCGCACGATAAGGTGAGATCGCACCACTGCACTCCAACCTGGGCAACAGAGGTAGATTCTGTCTCAAAAAAAAAAGTATCGTGATAGTGGGATACATAGTACAATATTGTGTATATTTAGTATTCTTCCTGGTTTTTGGCCCAGAGCTTCTAAAACTCTTGTAATTTCCTGAGTGATAGGAACATCATTGGTTATATTATTTGGTCCTATGTTTCAATACCTGATACAAGAGCTTCTAAGGCTTTTGGAATCTCTGGGGTGATAGGAGTGTCTTTTGTATGATAATGAGATGACAGATGGCTTCGGGCACCTGGACAGATTCAGGATTAGGGTTGGTTGCCAGAAAGATGAGTCATGATTAAAGAGTTGGACATATCAGCCCCACCCCTACCTCTGGGAGGGGAGATGAGACAGGCTGGAAATTGAGCTACTCACGGTGGCCAATGACTTAATCATGTCTATGTTATGAAAACTCCATAAAACCCTCTAAATACTGGGTTTGGAAAGCTTCTGGTTTGGTGAACTCATTTGGTGCTGGGGAGGTGGCACTTCCAGGAACGGCATGGGAGCCCCGACCTCTCTGCCCCGTGGTGTGCCCTGTGCCTCTCTTGCATTTGGCTGTTCCCGTGTTCTCTTCTTTGTAATAAACCAATAAGAGTAAGTAACTGCCAAGCACTTTGCGTCTGTCACCTCACTTACTTTTTCAGCAACACTGTGTGGCAGATAATGTCCTCATTTTGCCGGTGACAAAATGAGACTGATGCATTGAGTAACTTGCTCAAGATCACATAATAAGTGGAATTCAAGCTCTGACACTGAAGCCTGTGCTTTTAACCAGCATGCTGCATACGCGGTCTCTTTATTTGTTAGGAGTTTCGGTGTCTCTAGGGCCTGACACCAAGTTGACCATTGTGGCCTAGAGCTGTTATAACGGAGCTTTTAGCGGCCCTGCTGAGAACAGAGCCAGCACCTCCGGATTGGCAGGGCAGGGGCTGTTCCTGCTGGGAGCTGCAGGTCACTCCCTGTAGCCCTTGGCTGATCTTGCTCATCCACTCCATCCCTCATTCAGTAGTTCCTGAGTGCGGCCTCTGTGCGGAGGAGAAGGAGGCAGCCTTCCAGCCCAGGTGGGGCCTGCAGGTACACACAGGGAGAGGCAGCTGTGCACTGAGCTGGCTGTAGGCTGGGACAGCGTGGCTCCAGAGGTGACAATAGAATGCTCTGGGACTGCAGAGGGAACACGTGCTTGTGAAAGGGAGGAAGGGGCAGGCACCGCAGAGGAGGTGTACTTGAGTTAGACTTTGAGGGAGGAGTTGGATTTCCACAGTGGAACCGAGCAGCTGAGGCTTTCTCAGCAGCTGAAGATTACAGCCAGCCAGCCTCAAATGTTCAGCTTTTCCTGAATTCCCTTTTTTAAGACAGTGCAGTAAGTTTTCCACAGAGATAAAGCAGTCACCTCCATGTCATTCATGTTCTGCGAATCCTGTGTGTAGTTTTCGATGCTTAGCAGATGGGAGCAACCTGGGCCATAAGAGAAGAGCCTGTGTGTCCACTTGTTTGGACATCAGTCAGGTGTGGCACAGGGCAGTGATCACTGCCTTCCCCTGAGGAACTCAGTTGTACTTTTATGTGGAGAGGACAAAGAAAGCTGTTGTACAGGGGGCAGGAGACATTTCACCTGCAAAGCAAGGCACAAAATACATAGTCTGTGCCCTGCATGAGAAACCTAGCAGAACTGTGTGCTGATTCCCACCCCTGCCTCCCCTCCTGAGAGCGAACCGTCCATTGTACCATGGCGGAGGGCATTTCAGAAGCCTCTGCAATCGGAGTGATCTGTTACTTGCCCATTGAGCGTTAGGGGCAGCAACCAGGTGGGGTGGCTGAAACACAGGCCTTGGCCAGACCTGGTTGGGCATGTTGGTTCTGCCACTGATTGTGAATTACAGAACCTTGGAGAAGTCATTGTCTTTGTCTGTGCCTCTCATGTAAGATGGGGAACACTGTGGCCATTGCAGAAAAGCAGATAGGTGGAGTGAGTATGAAGTGCTTTGTGTGTGTGTCATACGGTGAATGAAATGGCACTGATTGACATTATTGATAGTAATAACAGGTTTAATTCAGGAATAAAACTGGTAAAGTAGGCCAGGCGCGGTGACTCACGCCTGTAATCCCAGCACTTTGGGAGGCCAAGGCGGGCGGATCATGAGGTCAGGAGTTTGAGACCAGCCTGGCCAATATGGTGAAACCCCATCTTTACTAAAAATACAAAAATTAGCTGGGTGTGGTGGTAGTCCTGGGTGCGCCTGTAGTCCCAGTTACTTGGGAGGCTGAAGCAGGAGAATCGTTTGAACCTGGGAAGTGGAGGTTGCAATGAGCTGAGATGGCGTCACTGCACTCCAGTGTGGTCTACAGAGTGAAACTCTGTCTCAAAGGAAAAAAAAAAAAAAAAAAAAAAAAAAAAAAAAAACAACCTGGTAAAGTGTTTTACCCAGCCTAGTTACGTGTGGTAGAGCCAAATGAAAGCTTAGTAAAAGATGACTTGAGAACTAGCTGAGCAGAGGAATCAGGCGGGATGTGTTGTTACTGAGTAAGTGAAATTTGCACCTGCTTTCTCCCAGGCCTCGCTCAGTTGTGTACAACAGAGAGGTCAGGTGTTGGGGGCAGTGGACCGGTTGAAGAATGCATTGCTATTATATGAGGAACATTGGGCTTTGAAAAAGCAGAACTAGATCCACGTTCTTGCCTGGTGACTCTAACTATCATCTAGTTTGTAAAGGGGATTGCAGTTCACTGAAAAATTCTTATGACAGTGGGGAAAGGATTGGGGCGTCTGCATTGGTGTGTGTAATATAGGTCAGATGAAAGAGCATTTAGGCTGGAGGGAGACTTTTCATCTCTATAACTTTACTTTCGCAGGACAATTCCATCATGATTTGAAGATTTTTGAGTCAAAACTACACTGTTCTGCTATGTGTTTTGGGGCAAATTTATACATACAATTTGCTTAAATATTTCAGATGATACAAGTATATACGTGTGGGGCAAAAAGCTGAAATTTGTATTCCCCGTTCTCTAGAAGTAACCATTGTGAATAGTTAAGTCTGTATTCCAGCTATTTTGTGTATTATAAATACGCTGTGAATATATGAGTGTATACATACGTATATGTTACAGAAACACATTTTTAGAGATGGAATATTGCTGTGTTGCCCATGCTAGTCTCAAACTCCTGGGCTCAAGTGACCCTCTTGCCTCAGCCTCCCAAAGTTTTGGAATTACAGGCGTGAGCCACTGCGCCTGGCCTGTATGAGTATATTTACTAATTGCTAAGTTACTCTGTTCATTACGTGTCTATTGAAGCCCCCCATGTGCCAAGCATTGTTCTGAATACCTTATATGCATGAATTCACTTAATTTTTAGAGCAGCTCTATTATCGTGGCCCTTTTACAGTGAGGAAAGGGAACCACAGAGAGGGTGGGGACGTTGTCTAACATCACACAGCCAGTGCTGTTGGAATTGAGGTTGGAACCCAGACAGCTGGCTTCAGATCTCTTAGCTGTTATCATAGATGGCACACCCAAACCTTAGGGCCGCCTCCCAAGCCTTGCGTGAGCTCTGCCTGAGCTCTGCGAGAGCTGTGTATGTGAGGCTTCTTTCCTCTTTAAGAACACAAGTCTTGGAATTGTCCCAGACCCTGGTAGGACCCCTTGAGGACCAAAAAACAGGGATTCTTCAAGCCTGCCCCAAGGCCGGATCTCTGATTTAGCTACTTGGAAGGTAGACGTGGAAGAGAGTAATTTTGCCAGAACAAAAAGTCAGGATGGCTGGGCTGACTCGGCCAGATGCGGTGGCTCATGCCTGTAATCCCAGTACTTTGGGAGGCCGAGGCAGGTGGATCACCTGAGGTCGGGAGTTCGAGAGCAGCCTGGCCAACAAGTAGAAACTCCGTCTCTATTAAAAATATAAAAATTAGCTGGGCGTGGTGGTGGGCGCCTGTAATCTCAGGTACTTGGGAGGCTGAGGCAGGAGAATTGTTTGAATCTGGGAGGCAGAGGTGGCAGTGAGCTAAGATTGCACTATTGCACTCCAGCTTGGGTGACAGAGTGAGACTCCATCTCAAAAAAAAAAAAAAAAAAAAAAAAAGGGAAGGGGAATGGCTGGGCTGACTCATTCTAGGGAAGAGACCCTACAGCAGCCGTAGGACCTTGGCCGCTTCGGTGGAAAAGAAGGAAGGAAAAGCTTCACCCATGGCGGTGACCTGGACTGCAGAAACCACACTACACAGTCCACGTCCTGGAGCCTGGCCACCCCGTTTGCTTCTCTTCTCCTTGGGTAGAGGGTGTGGGGAGCTTTCTACCCTGGAGGCTGAGCAGCGCAGCTTCTCCTGAGGGTAGGCGTTTGTCTGTCCCTGGAAATACAGACAGCATTCTCATAAGCAGCCCAAATCCTCCTGAACAGCTTTTTGCAGGGTGGGGCAGGGCAGGGCAGAGGGTCATTTTGACTCATAGGTACCTTTTCCACTTTCGCTGCTGATAACTGTGTTACAGATTAAAGTTTTGTTTTTGATACTGAAGAGGATTTAAGAGAGTGAGGTATTATGGCACATCTGAGTCTGCTAAAATAGAATCAAGGGGTAGTGTAGGAAAATCTCTTATAAATTATGGATCATATATGGTGAACGTTAGAAGTCATGTGTAACTAAGTTGAAAAATCAAAACGTGGCTTGTATTTGGGCGACCGCGGTAAGTCTGGATCCCACTGCGGCTTGTGTGAACACAAGATGCTGAGGTGTAGGGATCAACAGGCTTTTTCTGGACATCTTGCGCTTCTCCCTTGGGGTAAAGTGGGGTGGCAGTAGGAGCACACAGCTGTTGGGCCCCTAATATTTGTCAGCTGTTTTGCATGTGGGATTCCATTTAATGCAATCTTGGAGGTAAAATTATTTTATTGAAGATGAAGATAGAGGCTTAGACAAGTTAAGGAAATTGTTCAAGGTCATGTCATTTGTGTTTTTGTTGTTGTTGTTGTTCGTGTTTTTGTGTTTTTTTTTTTTTTTTTTTTTTTTTTTTTGAGACAGAGTTTTGCTCTTCTTGTCCAGGCTGGAGTGCAATGGTGTGATCTCGGCTCACCATAACCTCTGCTTCCCAGGTTCAAGTGATTCTCCTGCCTCAGCCTCCCAAGTAGCTGAGATGACAGGCATGCGCCACCACACCAGGCTGATTTCATATTTTTAGTAGGGATGGGGTTTTTCCATGTTGGTTAGGAGGGTCTTGAACTCCCAACCTTGGATGATCCGCCCAACTTGGCCTCCCAAGGTGCTGGGATGACAGGTGTGAGCCACTACGCCTGGCCAAGGCCATGTAATTTGTTAAGTGGAAAGATGAAGTACTTGATGAACTCAGAAGTTTGACTTCAAGGCCCTTGATCTTTCCATAACATGTGGTTCCTTCCCTGGTTGGTGGGGAGTGACTGAGGAACTCAAGGAAGCTGTGTTTTGTGGAAAGAGGACCTGAGGGGTGTATGGTCTTTCCAGGCTTGGAATCGCCATGCTGGGCTTCTGAATTGTATAGCTTGGCCATATAGAGAGAAGCCCCTCATTTAAGACTTATTCTTTGGGGGAGATGAACGAAGGCCACCCAGCCACCCACATGAGACAGGTAGAGGCAACTTTCTCAGAGCTGCTGTGGCAAGGGAGTCGGCACCGTCACTTGCGTGTGGCAGAGACTGACATGCCAGTGAGTGGCGGATGAGGAGTGGGGAAGCTTCAGGATGGAAAAGAATGGCTCCCAGTGGAGGCTGTTGTGGGGGCTGGAGGCGGCTGTGCAGAAGTGGGGTGTCCTATGTGATTGGTCAGGGGCGAATTTGGCTTTCTCTGAATTATCCTAACCAGAAATAGGGGCCAAAATTAGGGTGGCTGTCAGTTTTGAGTCAAATCCTGGCCACGTGGGACAGAGTCGTGGTTTAGTTTCTGGGTTGTTGAGAGAGAGCAGTCTGGCTTCCTGTCTGATGTGCTAGCCTGGTTGGCCTCCTGGCTGTTGACTGTAGATAGGGGATTGGTTTCCCGGGTGGGCAGCTACAGGTTGTGGTCTGAGTTCTGTCTTTATACATATGATCAGGCATGGTCTGTTTGTGTATTCAGTCCCTCATTTTTCTTGTCAGTAAAAATATCAAATGACAAATTGGATACATTGAGAAGTTTTTAGATGTCTGTGTCCCCTGGAGGAAGTTTTCACGTTCACATTTAATCAGAATGAATATAAACAATTGGGCCATTTATCTTGAAGCTGTAAAATAGGAAATCTTCAACAATACTACCTCGGCGCCATTGCCTGTCTGTCCATCGTTAGGGAATGTGTTTTTATCCCCCACCGGCTCATCGTCCACCAGTTTGTGGTTGATCCACTTCTCTATACGTCTTGTCTTGTGTGCATCTCATTGTTTGCTAGTGTTAGCTTTCCCCTTCATCAGTGTAGTTTATTTGTGTAGCCTCTGTTGGTAGGAAGTTATTTGTGGAATTTGTGAATGGAAGGAACCTTGGAGGTCTGCTAGGTCAGCCCAGTGATTTTCAAGATAAACGGAAATACAGGGAAATGTTCCAGCTTCTTTGGTGGCAAAACCAGGAATAGAAAGCAGTGTTCTTTGTGCCACAATGTCATTGGAAGACAACTCATTGTGGGCCTAAATTGCAGAGTAACTAACTTTCATGTATCTCTGCTTCTGACTCTTGTTATCAGACATTTTAAATTGACCTTAATGTATTAGCAGAAATATGAAAAGTCCTGACTTGTTTACATATAAGGTACTTCTTCGCCTACTCATTTGGTTGCTTTTTTCAACAGGATTGAAAAGACATTGTTATAAACTGAATGTATATATCTCCTCCAGATTCTTGTACTGGAGCCCTAACTGCCAGTGTGATGGTATTAGGAGATAGGACCTTTGAGAGGTGATTAGGGTTAGATGAAGTCATGAGCGTGGGCCCTGGTCTGACAGGATTAGTGCTCTTAGAAGAAGAGAAACCAGGCTGGATGTGGTGGCTCACACCTGTAATCCCAGCACTTTGGGAGGCCGAGGTGGGCAGATCAGGACGTCAGGAGATTGAGACCATCCTGAAACCATTTCTACTAAAAATACAAAAATTAGTTGGGTGTGGTGGCACGTGCCTGTAATCCCAGCTACTCGGGAGGCTGAGTCAGGAGAGTTGCTTGAACCAGGGAGTCGGAGGTTGCAGTGAGTTGAGATTGTGTCACTGCACTCCAGCCTGGTGACAGAGTGAGACTCTGTCTCAAAAAAAAAAAAAAAAAAATAAGAGAAAGCAGAGAGCTCCCACTGCCCTGGTGTGAGGAAACAAGAAGAAAGGTGGCTATCTGCAAGCCAGGAAGAGGTCCCTGTCCCAGAACTGAGTTGGCTGACACCTTGATCTTGGACTTCCAGCCTCCGGAGCTGTGAGAAATAAACTAATGTTTAAACCACACAGTTTTTACATTTTTTTTAATGGTATTTGCCTATAGTATTTTTATGGTGTTTTTTATGGTATTTGCCTATAGTATTATGGCCATCTGATTTGACTGATACAGAGATGGTTCCAGAATACTGTAGCCTGTATCTAAGTTGGTGATGCCATGAAAATAAATGTGGTAGTTTATTCCTTTATATAAAGATAGCACTGTGAGCCCAGGGCCTTTGCTCATGTCTTAGATGAGTCTTGTCTTCTTATAATAGCTTCCTAATTTCTCTTTTCCCCCTCTAATTTATATTATATATCTGGATTAAATCATATATGGTATGATTTTATACTTTATGTCTATACAAACTTTTAGTGATTTTATTTCGTTTTTTTTTATTTTTCAGACATGCCCTTGCTCTGTTGCTCAGGCTGGAATGCAGCAACAGAATCACAGCTCACGGTAACCCTAAATTCCTGGGCTCAAGTGATCCTCCCGCCTCAGCCTCCTGAGTAGCTGGGATTACAGGTGTGCTATCCTGCCTAGCTAAATTTTAAATTTTTTGTAAGGACAGAGTCTTGCTGTGTTGTCCAGAGTGGTTTCAAACTCCTGGCCTCAAGCAGTCCTCTCACCTCAGCCTCTCAAAGCACTGGATTACAGGCATGAGCCTCCATACCCACCCCAGTGATTTTTTTGTTGTTAAGATCAAGGACGGGTTCCCTGGCTTGGCATTCAAGGCTCATGATCTGGGCGTGATATGCAAGTTGGGTTTCAGTGTTTCCGTTCCCGCCATCAGCCTTGCACTCCAGCTTGTTGCCTAAGCCCTGTTCTGAAGCCCAGCCTGAGAGCTGCATTTGAATTTATACCTTCTCATTTCTTCATTTTCTTTGCCTATGTTCTTATCTCCATCTGGGACATCGTCTTCACCTGTGTTCTTATTTCTCTCTGGGACATTGTCTTTGCCTACGTTCTTATCTCCACCTGGGACATCGTCTTCGCCTATGTTCTTATCTCCATCTGGGACATCATCTCCACACTTCTGCCTCTTTAAATCTTCTCCATCCTTCAAGACTTGAAATACTCACTTCTTTACATGATCCCTGCTCTGACATCCAAGCTAGAATTAATCTTTCTTCCTTTGAACTCTGATAGTGATTAATGTTTTTCATCCTTTAATTATGCAGCAGTCCTGTGTGTTAGATATTATTATTTCCCCAGTTTTTCATAGTTACTCTGAAAATATTTACTGTAGTCATATATTTTGAGTATGTAATATGAGCGACATTCAAAAGGTCCTGGAGAGTGAAAGGCAGTCCTACTCCCATCACTGCCCTGTGACCACTGTTGCCAGTTTTGTTTGTTTGTTTGCTTGTTTGTTTTTCCAAGATGGAGTCTTGCTCTGTCACCAGACTGGCGTGATGTCAGCTCCCTGCAACCTCCACCTCCTGGGTTCAAGCGATTCTCCTGCCTCAACCTCCTGAGTAGCTGGGACTACAGGCGCATGCCACCGTGCCCAGATTATTTTTGTATTTTTAGTAGAGACGGGGTTTCACCGTGTTGGCCAGAATGGTGTGGATATCTTGGCCTCTTGATCCACCTGCCTCAGCCTCTCAAGGTGCTGGGATTACATGTGTGAGTGACTGCACCCTGCCTATGTATCTTCTTTTTAAAACACAGATGTTGGCATAAGATAAACAGTGTTCTCCACCAGTTCCCCACTGGTAAATATTTAGGTTATTCCCAACCGTTTGGATTAATCAATGTTGAGTTGTACATAATTCTTGCATATTTGTGTGAATATGTTCATAGGATGCATTGCTAGAAATGGAATTGTGGGATCCAGGGTTCTGCACATTTTAAATGTTGATGGGTGTTGCTCGATTCCCTTCTGTTAGGGCCATACCGTTATCTCAGTGTCAATGTGTAAGGGCGCCTATTTCTATTTACTTGCCAACAGTTTCTTCTGACATCACACACACACATAAAAATATCCCTTAGTTCCAAAAACATGGACATTTTACCTTTCTACTTATAGTGTGCGCACACTGACTGAAGCTCTGTGTTGCAGTGATATGTGCTGCTAGGATTGTGGCTCTGTTTTGAATTTGCTAGCCAGGCTATGGCTTTCCAGTCAGGTATTTTTTGTTTTGTTCATGTTGTTGCTGCCGTTGGGCCGGGCTAACCTGTGTGAATTTCCTTCTACTGCCCAGCCAGATTTCCTTTCCAGTGGACGGGCTTAGTGTCTCATCCAGCAGCCCTGTTTCCTGGTGATCTGGGCTGAGTGGCTCCATGAGAAGTTGCACCCATATTCTCCAGTAGTGCATCTTTTTACAGCAAGCAAAACATTTTCACCACGTTTCTAGCGGGACAGGCACTAGCTCTTTTCTGGGCATCAGGAGACCTGGCTTTGTTCTGGTTCAAGCAACAGCTGGTGAGTTACCAAAGACAAGTCGCATCTGGCCCCTGGTCCTTTGCTTTATAAGTAGAATCACAGTCCGAGTGGGCATCACTGCCCTGGTCTCTATGCGATGCCAAGTGTTGCGGGGATGATGGCTAAGTGTCAGGGTGCATTTCCACCACTAGGGGATTACAGACCAGCCAAAAACACAGGAGGAAAGCTAACAGCCCTGGGCAGGTACACACAAGGAGAGGAGTTTGAAAGGGTGGTTCCAAGCTCCTTGGTGTGATTGATGTGATCACAATAAACATTTTATCTCTAAGTCTTGGGCCATTGGACCAAGAGAAGAGAGAGCTGATGTTGAGTTGTAGTGAGAGGTGCGTGGTTCATGAGCCTGCTGAGCCTGGCTGGGACTCAATTCCATTGAGTCCCATTCCATTTTACCTTCTGTTTCCACCTTTTTCGTGCTCCTGCTTGTTTCTCCAGAAAAAAATGCAATAAATTCCTTTCAAAAACTTTACAAAAGCCATAGATGCTTATTGGAAATAGTTCAAATGATTTGGAAGACAGAAAGATAGTGAATGTTTTTCTCCTGTGTGTTTGGATGAATGTGTCTTTGGGGAGTCACTATTAACACTGGGTGTATTTCCTTCCAGATCTTTTCCAGTGTACCTACAAATATACATGTACACATTCTAAAAAACAAAATAGTACCTGGTAAACATTGAGTTCCCCTACTCCCACTCCGCAGTCTACCTGGACATCCTTTCATGGTGATACGATGAGACCTGATCGACTCCTTTTGTTCGCTGGAGTGGCAGGTAATAATAGCTACAGATAACTCACCTTCAATGGGCATTTACCATGTGACAGGGTCTGTGCTCCAGGCAGGCTACATGAAGTGGGTCTTAAGGCTTTTTACAACAATGCTATGGGTGAACACAGTAATTGTTAACATTGTGCAAGTGATAGAATTGCAGTAGAGAGAAGCAAAGCTGCTTGCTCAAACTCAAGGCATGATTCCTGAGAGACAGAGAGAGAACACTTTTAAAACAATTGTTGTTATAGTCAGATGATTTATGATCATTTCAAGAAAGAGTGCATTCAGCGAATACATTTCAGGGTCTGGTACAGTCTGGGAGCTGGTCCTGAAAATGCACTGGGCTAGAGGTAAGGGAGCGGTCCATTGGCCCTGGAACCCTAGTGCAAGGAGGGAGGTCCCGGGGAGAGGGGGCATGGAGCGGATGTCTCTGAACAAACCTTGCAACATCCATTTCGGCTGAGTCTGGTCCGAGGTCTGGGTCTTGCCATGTACACTTTTCAGAGATACTTGGTTTTGATTTTTATCACGGCTCACCTGAGCAGCCATGGTTTCAAACTGCCTGGAGATGTGGTCTGGCAGGCCACTGCTCTGCCCATCCTTCCCGCTCCTGCAGGAGGGGAGTCATCCTGGACCAGAGGGCTTCGCCTGTAATCAGCTATCTCATAATAAGTGGATTTGATGCTGGTTTCGCTAGGTCAGGAAATTTCCCATTTGGAAGGAAAACTGATACTTGTTTTTGGGTTTTGCTGAGGAGCCACAGGGTTTAGAGCAGGGACTGGAAGTTTGTTGAGACACACGTGAGTGCACTCAAACATCTTCCATGAGACGTGGAAATAAAGACAGTGTTCCAGAGAGGTCCCTGGCTTTGGGATATAAATATTTCTGTGACAGAATGGCACTGGATGTCTGCTGTATTTTTTTCTCTGCTATTTTGGCAAGTTTTATCTGGGTGTGTGTCTCCTGTACAGAAGGTATGACATCAGTTTTTGCCACCAAGTGTTTACAGCGGTTGGTCCCTCCTATGTGGGTCACTTTTGTGCCGTGGTTTCTTTGGGGAAATTGTAGGTCTCCTACCCAAAGCACATTGCCCATTTCAAGGTGCTCCTGGTTTCTGAACACCTGTGGCAGTGCCTTCCCTGTAGGTGAAGCCAGCGGAGAAAGTACCCCTCCCCAGGAGGAGGGGAATGGTGATTTCCTGAGTGAGGAGGCTGGGGATGAGCCCTGGAGTAGAACTGGTGACCGGCTGCTTTTCCTTCCCCTCCTCTCCCTCCTATTTTGCCACCACCCCGACTTTTTAAAAATTAAGCAATTATTTTGGTTTCCTTTATTCGCTATTCCTTGCTAATCGCATGCAGAGTGAGCCTGGGACAGTGGAAAGGAAAGTTGTATTTGGCTTCAGATGATCCTACCAGCCCCGCATTGAGGGGCTACCTCAAGGTGGCATTGTCAAGTGGCGTTGTGGAGGTTCTCCTTTCAGTCCTCAGCGTTAACCAGCAGAGGCGGGTGGTACTTATTCCTGGTTAATGTTGAGGAAGTTGAGCTCAAAGTGGCTAAGGGAACTTCCCAAAGTCACATAGGAAGTAGCAGAGTAGAATCAAACACAGATTGTCTCTGAATCAGGCAGGTCGTCCGATTCCAAAATGGACTCTTAATTTTTGGAGGTCAAAAAGCTGAACAGACACAGATATTTCTTTCTTTCTTTCTTTCTTTCTTTTTTTTTTTTTCTTTTTTGAGCTAGGGTTTTGCTATGCTGCCTAGGCCGGTCTAGGCTCAAGCTGTCGTCCTGCCTTAGCATTCTGAGTGCTGGGCTTATAGGTTTGTGTCACCACACCCAACAGAACAGACATTTCCTGAAGGAAGACATACAAATGGCCAAAAAATATGTGAAAAAAATGCTCAGTATCGCTTATAATCAGAGAAATGCAAATCAAAACCGCAGTGAGGCATCATCTCATCTGTTAGGATGGGTATTATCGAAAAGACAGAAAATAACAAGTGCTGGCGAGGATATGGAGAAAAGGGAGCTCTTACACACTGTAGGGGGGTGTAAACTAGAGCAGCTGGCTGGGCGTGGGGCGCACGCTGACATCCCAGCACAGTTGGGCAGCTGAGGTGGGCGGGTCACTTAAGGCCAGGAGTTCAAGACCAGCCTGGCCAACGTGGTGAGACCCCATCTCTACTAAAAAATACAAAAATTTGCCAGGTGCAGTGGCGGGCGCCCATAATCCCAGCTACTCGGGAGGCCAAGGCATGAGAACCACTAGAACCCGGGAGGCAGATGCTACAGTAAGCAAGCCAAGATTGCACCCCTGTACTCCAGCCTGGGCAACAGTGAGACTCTGTCTCATAGAGAAAAAAGAATAAGAGTGAGTAAGCTAGGGCACCCACTATGGCAAAGAGTATGGAGGTTTCTCAGAAAACTGCAAATGAAATTATAGTGTGATCCAGCAGTCCCACAACAGTGTAGATACCCAAAGAAAAGGAAATCATTGTCGAAGGGGCATCTGCACCTCTGTGTTTCCTGCAGCACTGTTCACCATAGCCAAGATATGGAATCAGCCTCGGTGTCCAACAGCAGATGATGGATAGAGAAAATGTGGTCTTTATACACAGTGGAGTACTATTCAGCCATAACACAGGATGAAGTCCTGTTATTCTCAGCAACGTGGATGGAACTGGAAGATATTATGAAATAAGCCAGGGACAGAAAGTTACACAGCACATGTTCTCCTTTGTGGAAGGCAAAAGAGAGTGGATCTCATGAAAGTTGAAAGTAGACAGAGGATCCTAGAGGGTGAGAAGGGTGGGGGAAGAGGGAGATAGGGAGAAATTTGTTAAAGGATACAAAATTATAGCTGGATAGGAATAAGTTCTAGTGTTCTATAACATAGGATGACTATAGTTAACAAGAATATATAGTTTCAGGCTGGGCGCAGTGGCTCATGCCTGTAATCCTAGCACTTTGGGAGGCTGAGATTGGTGGATCACCTGAGGTCAGGAGTTTGAGACCAGCCTGGCCAACGTGGTAAAACCCCATGTCTACTAAAAATACAAAAATTATCCGGGCATAGTGGTGGGTGCCTGTAACCCCAGCTCAGGGAGGCCGAGGCAGGAGAATAGCTTGAACCTAGGAAGCAGATGTTGCAGTGAGCTGAGATCACACCACTGCACTCCAGCCTGGGCAACAGAGCAAGACTTTGTCTCAAAAGAAAAAATATATATATATCTATATATATAGATATATATATATATAGTTCCAGATAATTGGAGGAAGGGTATTGAACGTTACCAACACAAAGAAATGATAAATGTTTGAGATGGTGGATATGCTAAGTACACTGATCACATACCTTACATGTATTATAACATCACTATGTGTACTCTATACATATGTACGGCACAAAATTATGTGTCAATTAAAAAAGAAAAAGCTGAACTTAGATTGGAATGGCTATGAAGTAGCTAGCTTTTTCATATTTTTGATATAGACCCTAGGCATTTATTTTAAGTAAACTACCCTTGGCTTCAGAAAATGTTTAGTATTTGAATTTTAACCTTGCATTTTATAATACAGAGAAGTAAAACTGTAGGCTTGCTTTAGATACAGTCACAGGGGTTTGCTGTGATGACTTTTTTATGTAATAAGGGGGAAATATACCTCAATTAATAGGCATACATGCTCATTTTTCTCCCTCATACACATTTTTAGTTGTTGTCCAGGCATTGTGATACTTATGTAAACAGTATGCGTTACCTTAGGTAGGAATCAGAATTTTAAGGTAAGAGTACTTAGTTATATATTTTTCAAGCTTTCAAACTGGACATTTTACATGTCCATTATATAACTGTAATTAAATTTTCAAGAAAACAATACCTGTCTTTAATATGGGTGATGCTCTAGCTTTTTTTTTTTTTTTTTGGAGACAGCATCTCACTTTCTCCCAGGCTGGAGTGTAGTGGTGCGATCATGGCTCACTGCAGCCTCAGCCTCATAGGCTGGAGAGATCCTCCCACCTCAGCCTCCCAAGTAGCTGGGACTGCAGGTGTACAACACCATGCCCAGCTAATGTTTAAAATTTTTTGCAGAGACAGGGCCTCCCTCTGTTGCTCAGGCTGGTCTGGAATTCCTGGGTTCAAGTGATTCTCCTGCTTCATCCTCCCAACGTGTTGTGATTACAGTCATGTGCCACTGCCTGGCCCCATATAAGTGGGATGATGACTTTAGCCTAGGAGTTCCACACCAGCCTGGGTAACATGGCTCAAGACCCCGTCTCTACAAAAACTAAAAAAATTAACTGGTCATGGTGGCACCTGCCTGTGGTCCCAGCTACTCCAGGAGGCTGAGGCAGGAGGATAACTTGAGCCCAGGAGTCGAAGCTGCAGTGAGCTCTGATCTTGTCATTGCATTCCAGCCTGGGTGACAGAGTGAGACCTTGTCTCTTAAAAAAGTTACTGGCTACCTGATTATTCATAGGAAAAAAACCTGAACTCTGATCTAAACCTCATACCTCGCACAAAAATTAACTCACAATGGATTATGGACTAAAATGTAAAATGCAAAATAAAGATGAAAAGGGGAGATAGAGACTAGGAGAAACTATTTGCAAACCACATGTCTGATAAAGGACTCATATCTATAATATATAAAAAACTATCAAAATTCAACAGTGAAACCAAACCATCTACTTTGAAAATGAATAAAAGACCTGAAGAGATATTTCAGATAACATATAAGCACATGAAAATTTGTTCAACATCATGAGCCATCAGAAAAAGGCACACTAAAGCCACGTAACTATACACCTATCAGAATGCCTAAAATAAAAAGTAGTAACAAGGCCAATGCTGGTGAGGATGCGGGGAAACGGGATCACTCACACCTGGCTGGTGGGAATGGAAGATGGCACAGCCATTCTGGAAAACAGCTTGACAGTTTCTTAAAAAACTAAATGTACAATTGCCATAGGATGCAAAACTCACATTCATGGGCAGTTATCCCAGAGAAATGAAGACTTATGTTCACACAAAAGCCTTTATGTATCTGTTCATAGCAGCATTCTTTATGAAGGCTAGAAACGAAACAGCCCGGAGACTGCTCAGCAGGTGAATGGTTAAACAAACTGGTGCACCCAGGCTCCAGATACCACTCTGCAGTAGTTAATGACATCCGTGTTCATCAGTCTTTCAAACTAGAAACCACCATCATGCTTAATCCCCTTTTTTCCATCCTGGGTCTGAGTGGATTTCATTTTGCATTTCTTTCCAATGCATTTTCCCTCTGTCCTTTCTAGTTGCACCTCATGCCTCATTTGAACTGTTGTAAGAGCCACCGAATTGTTTCTCTGCCTCATCATGGAATCCTTTCCACACTTCATGCCCCGCATTGCCATTGGAACAATCTTTCCAAAACATGAACAAACTAACTTAAAAGAAATATCCCAGGTAGCCTTCCAAATAAGTATAAGCTTTCTGTTAGAAGTGTGACTTCTTGTCTATAGGGAACCCCAGGACTGTAGAGAGACAGATTTGCTGTCTGCATTTTAAGATCAGGCAGAAATCCCTGGAGGGGCCCATGTGGAACAGTGGCACAAATACTGGTTCTAGAATCAGAAGCCCTCATATCCTGGTTCTAACACTAGCTGGATGTTCTTGGGAAAGTTTTGGTTTCATAACCTCAGAAACTCCATTTCTTAAGAAATGGAGATGAGGAAGCATACTGAAGGGATCACACAAGGCTGCTGGGAGGAGCGGATGAGGGGCATGGTGAACATGCTGTGCAATCCGTGAAGCACGTCGTATGTGTGAGAAGTGGAGCTGTGTGGATAGCGGTTCTGGAATCATTGTATGAAAACGATGGAAAGCACATTCGTAGTTCTGCCTGATGATACCACTGGGCACCTGTGTTGTACATGCCTGCAACATGGGTGAGGCCCGAGTCAGTACAACTCCCAGTTTGGTTTTCATGCAGTTAGAAAGGCCCGAGAGGACCCTTCCCCCCTCCAGCTGTAGGAAGGAGGCGGCTGTCCCCTGCCTATATTTGGTGGGATTGTCTGTGGCTCCTTAGGGACAGGAATGCAGGGAGTGGGGGAAGAAAGCCGGCCTGACTGCTGGCTAGTCAGCCTTCCCCCAGGGAGGAGTGGAGGATTCATTTCGTGGTAACTTGCCAAGTCTTTCTTAACCCATCTTCTCTTAGAAATGACCAGCATGACAAGTAAAAGACCCGTTAGAGACAGATGGGCTGTGTGTCCCTTGCGTTTATGGCTTTGTGGCCTCAGAGCTGCCAGAACTCAATAGATTTCTGGGGAATGCTGTGTCAGCCAAGGGGCTGAAAATAGTGAGAGGAAGAAAATTCCCCCTCGCTGCTCTGGTCTGGGAGTGATTACTGAGGAGAGCGGCATGGAGAGCCCAGCCGTGGGGTCCCTCTCAAGCACGCCCTCATCGCAGTGGGAATGCAGTTCTCAACCTCCCTAGGCTTCTGTGATTTTCATCTGTCACATACTCACCTCCAGCAGGGATGTCTATGGTGATGAGATGAGGGAGCATCATAGCACATGTGGCACTTAGTAGGCTTGCGGAGAGTGGACGCTGGCGTCAGTGGAACAGGAGACTGGGCGCTGCGTGTGGACGGACTCACGTGCTGCTGGCATGGGTGGACAGAGGAGAGAGGGACGCTCTGCCGTTCTCCTTTTGGTCTGTCACCCCCGATGTTGTGAACAGAATCCGTGAGTGTATTCTGTTGCCCCAGTCAACTTGGTAGGCTGATTGCTCAATTTTCTGCTTCCACTTTTGATTTCTTAAGAATGGGAAAAGGAATATTTCAGTTACTTTTCTGGTTGATGGCATACATTCCTTGATATCACCTTAATGTTTTTTAATTTCTATGTATTTTGGATGCTGGAGCTTGCCTGACATCTGTGTTTTTATGCCTCACCCTCTCGTGTAACTGTTGGCCACACCAGGACCAGAGAGAAGTGACCAGAGCGATTGGTAGCAGGGCTAGGACTGGTATTTCCCAGCCTTTTGCCACCCAGCAGGCTCTGTTTTCTGTATTGCACTGCTCTTCCCTATTTCGACCCCTGTTAGGACAGTGGATGTGAAATGTAGCTGGGCGCTTTTGGGGGTGTGCTAGGAGTGTGGCAGATGCCTCAGACTGGCATTTTCCCCTGATTCTGAATTCTCATGGCTCAAAGTCAGTCTCTAGGCTACTGACTGGGAAGATACAGGAAGTTGTTTTGTGTGGCAAACTATGCCAGGGCATTTTTTTCACCCGGCAATTTATTTGGTTTGGACTGGAATAAATCTTTGATATTGATTTCTTTGCCAATATTATTAGGGAATGGAGCCTGACTTGTTAACTTAGCCCAATTCATAGTGCTTAGAATCTCAGTGAGTGCGTGTTGAACTGAGCAGAAGTGTGAGAGCAACTTGGACAGTGGTTTGCAAACCTAGCTGCATCTAGGGGACTGTGAAAAAAGCTCGCGTGCTTACTCCAGACCAGTTGAAATAGAATCTGCAGGAATGGAGCCTGCGCAGCTATAGTGCTGTTAAAAACCCCCAGGTGGTTCTGATATACCGTAAAGGTTGAGATCCACCGATCCACAGTGAATTGGAGTCCTGGATCATAGACATGCTTTATGTCTTCACTAGCTTAGAATGGTTCTTGTGCTTTAGAACTGTGAAAAAGTGTTATGCAAACAAATGTGGAAATAGCCTAAATGCCACATCCTGTTACTACCTGTCATGAAGTATATTTACCAGTTATTCACTCTATTCTGATCTCTACCCATTCCACCTTTTCTTCATGGAACAATAATTTGACAGTTGGTTGTGCAGAACCAGAGTAAGTGTAGTTTGATTGGCGGGAAACGATTTTGGGTGTGAAGTACCCTTTAGGCGTTTATTGAACTCTTGTTTGTACCACTGCTGCGCTGGACAGTTTATAAATATTACTTCTTTAAACAAGGCCTATGGAGTCAGGCTGCCTGGGTTTTGCTAACTAGCTGTGTCATTTGGGCAAGTTTTTAAGCTTATATTAACCTAACTTTCATCTATGAAATGGGATGACAAGGGGTCATTATCATCTCACAGGATCGTGCAAATGTGTGTGTAAAGTGCTTAGTTTGGTGCCTAACACATAGTAACTACTCAGTAAAGTTATTATTACACCATCATCATATTTAAATGTAAATATTAAGAGCTAATAAATTTGTAAAATGTAGTATACCCTTACCCCTTGAACCAAAGACTACTTTAGTTTTAAGTGGTTGGGTTAATTTATCACTTAAATATTGGCCTCTTGAATACCTTGAATTTCAATTGAGCATAGCCAGAGGATTTCATAATTGGACCGTTGCCTCTGGAAGTTGGAGCTTTGTTTGTTTAGTTGGTTTCACTTCGTACACTAAGCATGTGGCTGTGGGCACCTTTCTGGTGACTTCTGGTACTGGGGAATCAAAGCTTCATTAGCTTCTTTGGAGGAGATGATCTTATGCTGTACGAAGCACTCAGACTTCGTTAACTGTGTACCATCCAGAGAAGACCAGGTGCTTCCCATGGCACCCTGTCCTTTTCTTAGCTCTCTCATCAATCTAGCCTGTTCCTTCTATTCCTCTTTATACTAGAACTTCTCTTTGAACAAGGAATGTTGTTTTGCCACTGCTAGGTCCCCAGCAATTAGTAATGCCCAGCACATACTAGGTGCCTCCTGAATGTTAATAGGTGATAATCTAGCAGAACACAAGATAAATCCGCAGGTTGAGATTTAAGCTGTGTGGTATGAACGCTGCATTGGCAGACTTATTGAATCAATTTTGTTAATACAAGTTTAAAATGTCTTAGTATCTGACTTAGTTCAGGAATCATTTACTGAGTGTCTTCTAGGCCAGACATTGGGGACAGAAAGGTAATAATATATGATCCCTGCCTCATGCACAGGAAGTCTAGTGTGATGGACAGACACATGCCAATGCCTGCCATGGAATATGGTGAGTATTAAGATAAAGGGGCATCCTGTGTGCCCTTGGAGCATAGAGCAGGGCTTGTGTTCTGGGAACATGGGCTCCATGTGAAAACACAATTTAAATTAATTTTCTTTTTACTTTTTTTTTTTTGAGACAGAGTCTTGCTCTGTGGTCCAGGCTGGAGTACAGTGGTGTGATCTCAGCTCACTGCAACGTGCTCCCCCCAGGTTCAAGTGATTCTCGTGCCTCAGCCTTCCGAGTAGCTGGGATAACAGGTGTGTGCCACCACGCCTGGCTAATTTTTGCATTTTTAGTAGAGATGGAGTTTCACCATGCTGGCCGGGCTGGTCTTGAACTCCTGACATCAGGTGATCCTCCCGCCTCGGCCTTCCAAAGTTCTGGGATTGTAGGCATGTATGTTTTCATCCTTTTAAATATCTGTGGGTAGCACTTAACTTTAAATGGGTACTAATTAAACTATTGAATGACTTTAGTATGGATTGAATGACTTTGCTCGGGCCTCGTTTTTAATTTTCTTCATTAGAGGAAAAAAAAAAAAAATGCGGGTTGAATATCCCTCATCCAAACTGCTTGGAACCAGAAGTGTCTCAGATTTTTTTACATTTTTGGATTTTTGAATATTTGTATTATCCTTGCTGGTTGAGCATCCTGAATTCAAAAATCCAGAGTCTGAGCTGCTCCAATGAACATTTCGTTGAGCATCACATCGGCACTGAAAAAGTTGTGGATTTCAGAGTTTCTGGTTAGGGAGACTCATCCTATATGGGTGCTGGATTGTCACAGGACTTCTGGACCAGAGGTTAGGTGACTAGGCTTTGGTTTTCGCTTTGTTACTAAACAGGCTGTTTTCTTCCATAAGCTCAGCTTTAGATCCCCCGGTTGTCAAAGAAGGGGATGGGCCATCTGATGTTTAAGGCCTCTGTTAGTACTGACTTGGAGACACCTGGCTTTAGTTCATCTTCCTTAGGAGTGGACAAAGAATATGGGAATTTTGAAATTGTTAGTCAACATCTACAGGGTCGTTGCAGCCTGGTTTTGGGTAAAGGTCATTTTTAGTGAGCCCAGGGAGAAGCACTGGTTTAGCTGTCAGCTGAGAGGGGTAAGCGGTCCTATTAATTTTCCTCTGTGTTAGGGAAAGCATTGTTAAGGGTCACAGCGTTAGTGGAGCTGGCTGGAAAGAGGAGGGGAACTCACTGTTACAGGTTATACTGAATGCCTTTTCAGTCACTAAATGCTTTTTATGATATGTTTTTCAGGATTTCAGTGTTGCATGATTTCTCTGTGTTTAGCACAGGAAATTTAACATCAGCAAAAAAGAATGCTCTTTCTTTTTTTTTTTTTCTTTGAGATGGAGTGCAGTGGCATAATCTCAGCTCACTGCAACCTCAGCCTCCTGAGTTCAAGCTATTTTCCTGCCTCAGCCTCCGAAGTAGCTGGGATTACAGGTGCCCGCCAGCATGCCCGGCTAATTTTTGTATTTTTAGGACAGATGGGGCTTCGCCATATTGGCCAGGGCTGTTCTTGAACTTCTGAGCTCAGGTGATCCTCCTGCCTCGGCTTCCCAAATTGCTGGGATTACAGGCATAAGCCGCCACACCTGGCCTTGAATGTTCTTTCTATGGGAATCTACAAAAGCCAGCTTTTGAGTCTAGTGGCAGAAAACCTCTTCTTCATTGTTGAGCTGTGCTGTGAGCTTGGAGGACTTCAAGCCCAGCTGAAAAAGCTGTAGTATTTTCTGTCAGTTGGCTGTCTTGGAGAACTTAGTGAGCACTGGGCTGGAGTGATACTGTCAGAGTTCATGAGCTGTTTGAAGTTCTCAAAGCCTAGATACTGGGGTTGCCCAAATACATCGGCTGGACTCACTATTTCTCTCAGGAGTCGGGGGGTTGGAAAATGCTGTGGTCTTAACTCTGCTCTTAATTTGACAGTGCTGTTGTTAATGGTAAGAATGATGTCTTGCGTTTGTATTTTGCTTTGTAATTCACAGAGAATTTAAAAATCCATTATCTGATTTTATTCCCTCAGCAGTTCTGTGAAAAAGGCAGAGCAGTTTTCATATCTTCTGTTTTCCCGTGATTCTCTTGTGGCTCACAGAAGCTAAGAGCCTTCACCAAGGTCATAGGGTGAATGAGTTGCAGAGCTGGGAGTAGAGGCTCAGGCTTCTAGTGACCCTGTTTCTTCCTGGATAGCTCGCTCTGGTGGCACCCTGCACAAGTAACTGCGCATGCTCGGTTTGGTCTTTTGTAAATTCCTGCCCCATTTTGGGGGAGGTTCTTGGGAGGCTTCTATTCATTTTGGAGCATTTAAGTATCTTGTCCTCTCTCCCTCCCAGATGCATGGGCATTTCTGCAGGCCCCCGGGCTGGCCCTTGTTCGTGGGGGTGTCTCCTGCCTCCACGTTGCTTGCATGCCCCCTTCTGAAGGTGCTCTTCCCCGCTTGAAGCCCCCTCGTGCCTGCCTCCACACTGCAGGCTGTTCGGTGAATGTTACTGACTCAGCATCGTTGTTTTCTAGAAATGGGACGGGGTATGGATGCCAAGTTCATTTGTGTGTGAAGGCTGCGATGGTATCATCTTGCCTTCCCCGTGTGTGCTCCTTGAGGGTGTCGCTGTGCTGCAGTCATCTGTGTTCCCTAGGGTGCCTCCCTTGGAGTCCCGGCCATAGCAGACATGAAGTCAGTGCTCATGGTCTAAATAAGAGGAAGGCCAACAGAGCCATTAAATCTGGAAAATGACAAGTGAGGGAAAGGAATTTTTATTGAAGGTATGTGAAAAAGAAATCTTTTTAGGAAAGTTGACCTGTTTCTCAGCTGGAGCTGAATTTCAGCTCAGAAAAGCAGCCGTGTGCCCAGAGGGCTTTGGGATTTCAGTTTGGACAGATGAATTTAATTTGTTGTTGTATTACCCTTTGGGGTTTTATTAGACCTTTCTCCCAAATGGAATCGATTTTTCTATACAAGTCACACTTCCTTTTTGAGAAGTGTAACACTAATTGTATGGGATGGTCTCCCAAAAGATTACCTGCCAGGAACCAAACACACTGCCTCAGACTCACGGCCCCTGGTTTCTGCCTGTGCAGCTGCAGGGGAGAGATGCACGCTCGAGCTGAAATCAGGACGCATGTCTGCATCTTCTCTTTCTTGACTCTGTTTCGTCTCTGAGCTGGCCTGCCTTCAACGTCTAGGAGCTTGGTGGGTGCAGACACATTACGGTATGGAGGAGGGATATGGTGTTGCAACAGCCAGGAGACTCGCCGAAGTCTCTGTTCTCTTCCTGCTCACTGCTCTGACTTTGTACAAGTCACATTTGTAGGGCTGTGCACAGTGGCTTACACCTGTAATCCCAGCACTTTGGGAGGCCGACCTGGGAGGATCTCTTGAGCCCAGAGTTCGGAGCCAGTCTGGGCAACATGGTGAAACCCCATCCCTACAAAAAATAAAAATTAAAAAATTAGCCAGGTGTGGTGGCTCATGCCTGTAATCCCAGCTACTGGAGAGGCTGAGGTGTGAGAATCACTTGAGCCCGGGAAGTAGAGGCTGCAGTGAAACATCATCACGCCACTGCACTCCAGCGTGGTCAGAGCAAGACCCTGTCTCAAAAAAAAGAAACAAAAACAAACAAACAGAAACTCATTTGTAATAGTGGTAGTAGTTAACTTTTGAAAGTTTGGAGAAAAGTTCCTAAATAACCTGTGACCATGGACAACTTACTTAGCCTTTCTATGCCTCAGTTTCCTCATCTATGAAAAATGAGAGAATATGGTACTGATCTTACCGGATTTCAATGAGAACTCAGCGAGATCAAACTCAGAGCCTGGCACCTTGTGAGTGCTCACTCAATGTTATTATTTCAACATTTTAGAGGAAAAGGAATGCTAATGGGTCATGATGGCTAAACATAGTCTATCACTGGCGTTACTTATGGTATTGGAAGGAACTTGAATTCTATATAGATAGTGTGATGGAGAAAGTATTTTGGGCATTGGCAGCATTTATTCAAAGGACAAAGGACGTGTCTGTCCTGTGTGGAGAGCCGTTTCCGCTTGTTTCTTTAAATGCTATGGGAAAAGCAGTGGACCCTGTGCTGTCTGCCGGACAGCTTCAGTCTCCAGGTATTGATTTGGCCAGTTGTCGCTCGCTGTCATCATGGCAGCAGCAGTTGAAGGAACAGCTTGTCTTGATTTGCATTTTTGGGTGTTTGTGCTATTTATAGACAATTAAGACACGGAAGCCTGTTTATGGCAAGCTGGCAAATTCAGCAAAAAATGGAAAAACCTGTTAGCACAGTTTGCACGTGTGCGGGCACAGAGCAGCCAAATAAACACACATGTTTTCCTGTATTTTAAAAACCCATTGGGGAAAAAAAAAAAAAAAAGACATTAAACCATTGCCCAGATGGCTTATAGAGCTAGAGCTTTCTCGTTGAAGTACATGAGTATGGCTGTCAGACATCTGAAACCCAAAGTCATCTTAAAACATCACCATCATTTTGATGCTACCCCTACCCGCCGTGTTTTTCCATTTGTAAGGGACAAGGATCCAGGAAGGAAAGTATCAGCTTACAAAGGCTTTTGTTACAATTAATCGTTCATGTTCTTTCTTTTGGTATCTTATTCTCTGTTTACATTTTATTTTTATTTTTACTTTTTTTGAGACAGAGTCTTGCTCTGTCACCCAGGCTGGAGTGCAGTGGCGCGACCTCGGCTCGCTCCAACCTCTGCCTCCCAGGTTCAAGTGATTCTTGTGCCTCAGCTTCCTGAGTAACTGGGATTACAGGTGTGTGCCACCACGTCCAGCTAATCTTTATGTTTTTAGTAGAGACAGAGTTTCGCCGTATTGGTCAGGCTGATCTTGAACTCCTGAACTCAGGTGATCCACCTGCCTCAGTCTCCCAAACAGCTGAGATTAGAGGTGTGAGCCACCGCCCCCGGCCGCTGTTTCCGTTTTGTAACGCTAGCGTCACCCCAGTGTAGGGTGGTTGGGGTATTGTTCTTCCTGCTTCCTAGTGTATTTCCTCTACAGCATTGATCACTCTTGAACATGCTTTTTGGTTGTCTGTCTCTACCTACAAAACTATATGTTCCCTGGTATATCACCAGTGCCTGGCACGTAGATAGTCAGTCAATATTTGTTGAATGAATGAATGAATGAATGAGCTGAAAGAACCTTCTTCTTCTTTCTTCTGTCACTTCACACCAAATGCTTTTGGAAAATGCTATGTGAACGGGGATCGTAAGCAGCAGAGGTTACACACATTGCTTTGGGATAGCCCATCATCCTCTGATACTTGTCTGGAAGGATGTGGAGTACTTGAGTAGAAATGATACAAGACAACTTCTTCAGGAAATCAGCCAAGTGTCACAGCTTTTCACATAGGCGTGTGATGTTTGCGTATGTGTGTATGAAGAGCTGTCGTGGCCTAGAATCACGGGCCTTTAGATCCCTTGTACAGATAGAAAAGTAAAGGCCGAGGCCCAGGAGTGCTGCAGGCCACTGAGGTAGAGTCCCTGTCTGCCCTTCTCAGTGCCCGGTCACTTCTCACTGCACTCCCCTCTTTATTGCTAAAACCACTTTCCCTGACTCTGAATGTGTAACCACGAGGGAGAAAATGTACCCCAGGCTCACAGTTTGTGGAGAAAAAGCCCAGCAGCTGAAAATCATGTTCACAAAATTTGTACCTAGAAAAAGTGGCCATTTCTATAGTGTCTTTAAATTTCCTTGTTTCTCATACATTTTATAAACAAGACAGTAGATGGAGATTTGGGAACAGCAACTTTAGAACAAGGGGGAAAAAATCAAACCTAGAGCCTTCCAGTTTCAGTTTTCTTCTCAGTTTAGGGCTGAGGCACTTTAGCTTCCTGTCTAAGGGACCACTCAAATCTGATTAGAAGCCATTGTGGGCTGGTAATTATCCGTAATTTTAGGAAGACAGATGCAGCACCAACTCTGTTCTCTAATACCAGGCTTATTAATTTTATATTTGTATGGCAGGAGAAGCAGATGGGGAGGTGAGATAAGCGTTCAGATGCTTGGTCATTGATAGCTTTTTACTTCCACGTATTACATGGGGATTTGGGACCCGGGAGGCCTGCTGAGAACTGATGACTATCTGTCCCTTAACCAGCTGGGTTCTTTTTCATCCTGAGCTCAGGAAGATTGCTCCTACTGCAGCCAGGGAAGACAGGTGGTTGGCTGGTTAGAAATCAGGGCAGGTTATTTTCTCTACCTGCAGTTCCCTGTTGCAAAGCAGAGCTATCAAAAAGTTGTCTTCTCTATTGTATTTCAAATCTGGGTGTTTAAAAAATTGTGTAAGCAAATTCAGCATTTCTTTAATGGTAGTTATGTGTGTTCTTGATGCGAATGAGAGGTGCATTCCCTTGTAAAATCCCTGGCACTTTGTAGGAGGACGTGAGCCTTAGAACTGAAGTTGGTTTTCTAGATGATCATGTAGACATGATGCTGAGCACCAGACAAAGATGTTGATTGAAGCGATTTAAAAAAACTTTCTGAGTTCAGATTTTACACCAATATTTAGAAAATCAGCAAAGGAACTTGGAGGAATGTTCTCAGGCATCCAGTTCAGCCCCCTACCCACATTGTCATAAAATCCGAGTGTGTGTACAGGGAGGTGCATTCCTTTCTGTTCTCATCACAGAGCCTTCCCTGGCTCTGCACCTGCCTGTCATGTGCGTCCGTGTGAAGAGACCACCAAACAGGCTTTGTGTGAGCAATAAAGCATTTTAATCACCTGGGTGCAGGCGGGCTGAGTGCTAAAAGAGAGTCAGTGAAGGGAGATAAGGGTGGGGCCATTTTATAGGATTTGGGTAGGTAAAGGAAAATTACAGTCAAAGGGGGGTTGTTCTCTGGTTGGCAGGAGTGGGGGTCACAAGGTGCTCAGTGTGGGAGCTTTTTGAGCCAGGATGAGCCAGGAAAAGGAATTTCACAAGATAATGTCATCACTTAAGGCAAGAACCGGCCATTTTCACTTCTTTTGTGGTGGAATGTCATCAGTTAAGGTGGGACAGGGCATTTGCACTTCTTGTGTGATTCTTCAGTTACTTCAGGCCATCTGGGCATATACGTGCAAGTCACAGGGGATGCGATGGCTTGGCTTGGGCTCAGAAGCCTGACATTGCCCTCTTCCCTACCTTCCCTAGCTTTTCCCTCCTGTGCGGTTCTCTCACAAAGTGAATGGCCTCAGCCACAGCTTCTCTGCAGCTGCATCAGACTGTGGCGACAGGAGTGGTGGCTGCTGCAGGGCCTGCTCTCCCCACGGAGCTCAGTCTTGCTTGCCGCTACAACCTGGTCACCATTTTGCCCCGAAAGTATGTAATTCTACAGAATGAGAGCCCACATGCTGGGGATGGAGGCGTCTTTATCACGGTGCTCTGCATATTTCAATCTTGGGTGGAAAGTGTGGAAAAGTATGTGATACCTGTGGTTGGATGTCAGAAGGACGTTGTGAACTTGATGTGGACTGAGGATATTAAGGTGCAACAGGTACCCCGGCTTCATTAAATGAGACTTCCCTATCTCCTTGCCAGGCACGCGCAGGTGTATGGCCACGTCTTATGTGTTATTCTTATCTAGAGTGCGCCTTGTCGTCATGCTTAAAATTACATGATGATATTCTGCCTCATAGAGTAGGTCCCAAACAGCATTCAACACAGAAATGTACTCTTGCTATTACACATAGAAAGTGCTTTCATATACCAAGTGGGAGAGCAGTCCTAAAATCTGGGCTGGAATCGCAGAAGGAAGGCATTGGAAAGCAACAGATTCCCTAGTCCAAAGCTGATTTTTGATGAACCTAGAAACAGGACCAAGAGAAGTGAATTTGCCTAAGGCCCTGACAGTGTCTCACGGTAGCATCTGAACCTAGCAGTTTCTTGACCTATTTCTTTAAATGATTAGTCATGCTTCCTCTGATTCCTATATAAACATTCATTTATATAATGTTCATTCTTCATTCATTCTTTTATATTCATTTATATAATGTTCCTCATTCATTCTTTTGTTTCAGTGAATTATTGCAGTGCTACCACGAAACAGTATTTGAGTCAAAATGTGGCAGTGTTGATCCCTTCCCAAGGATTTTAGTTGCACAGTTTTTCAAAGTTGTGCTTACAGTTTCTTGTTGGTTGCAAGGTGTCCTTTCAGAAGCCAATTGTGTGGTGTATTTACGTTGATTGTTGGAGGTAGTTGGGTTAGAACCTACTTCGAGTGGCTGGCATGGGCCTGGGGGACAGTGACAGCTGCCTGCTTCATGGGCAGAGATGAAGTAATTGCTTCCTGGGAAGTACCATCCTCCTGGCCACACTCTCCAGCCCATTTCGTTTGTGTTGGTTTCCTTGGCATCTGCACGTTTCTGGCTTCATGTGAGTCTCATTGATTTTAGCGTATGACTTCAGGCTGTGGGGAAGAATGGCCATTTTAGCACAGAGATGCACACAAAGGAACAACTGGCTAAATGTGAGTGAAGACATTTTTGGGGGGATTTCATTTCTTTTATTTTGTAACAGGCAGTCTGGGAAGCAGTCTGGACACGTGGCCTGCGCTGTCACAGTTCCTCCTTGCAGGATCGCAGATGTTTGGAGATTGTAGTGATAACTGTTATCATTGAGAATGTCATTCTCGCAGGCTCTAATAAGTCAGGATGTATTCAGTGTTAATTTGTTAAAGACAACTGTATTTCTAGCCAAATCCATGTTAGACGTTTCTCCTGGCAGTGTTGCGGGGGGGGGGGGGGGGGTATTCCCGTGACTTAGTCTTAGGGAAGCACACGCCTTTGAATACTGCTGAAGCTGTGAGTACCCAAAGCGCACCGGAGTACTTTTGCCATATGGGGTGTTAGTCACTGATACACGTCTCAGTCAGACCTGATGGATTCTTGACCCCTTCCTTTTTTAATTTTTTAATTTTTAATTTTAATTTTTGTTTTTTAAGAGCACAACCCCTCAGGTGGCCACCATGAATCTCTGGTGTTTTCAGTTGGCTGCAGCCTATTTGCCATCTCTGGTTCAAACATATTCGAAGCCTGATGATGCTTCCCTCTGTTGTTCTTCTGCTGTGTGACCCCCGCGCCCACAGGGTTCAAGACTGTCAGAGCTGGGGGCCACCTTCACAACTACCAGGGTTTCCGGAACCTCCTTCATCTAGCCCTGGGGATGGAAGAGATGTCATCAGAGGTGAAGGCTTATTAGGTTTACATGCCATTGATAACGAATGAGGAGGTTTTCTTTTATATAAGGGGAGCTTCTTAGAACGTGCTTTACTAGGGTAAAGAAGCTTTTGAGGTTTGCTTTCTGTGGAAAGATATTTTGTGATCCTGCCCTTGCTTTCAACAAAAATATAATTTCCATACCAGTGCATGTTGTATTACTGAGCACTGGCTGACAAATGGTTCTTAACTCGTCATTCACTCAGCCACTGTTTCTTGAATGGCATATGTGTGCCAGCTGTAGTAGGAACTCGCTAGGCTCTAGGACTAACCCTTATGAAATGGGGTCCTAGGGGAAGCAAATGCATATACGTATAAATGTTTGAGGGGATATCAGAGGGGGTGCCTATAGGTGCAAAACTTCATTCATTCATTGCCCCATCTAGGAGGTTTTGTGTCTTAGCAGCATGTTCCATAGCAACACATCCCTCGATCAAAATATTCATCATATTATTTTGAAATTCTCTGCTTAGGTATGCGTTTTTCCGACTAAGTTTAAAACTGGTTAAGGACAGGCTATGGGGTATGTATTATATATATTTACACACACACATATATTTATATATATACACATTACCATTGTAAATTTACAATATATATTTATATATATATACACACATATATATTTCTCCCTCTTTGTATATACACACACACCACACACATATATGTACACACACACATATATATGAAATTCTACTGCCAAGTACAGAAAGTGAAAACTAGGCAAGGGTTCTTTTAGTGTTCATGAAAAAATAGATGTGTTAGTTGAGAGCGTCCTTCAGTTACCAGGGGAAAGACAGGATGGGTTCACAAAGGGAGACAGTGTTTTGTTTTTGTTTTTTCTTTGTTTAACTCTTGAATTCAAAATAATCCAGACTTACGGAAAAGTTGCAAAAATAGTACAGAGAATTCCCATATACTCTTCCCTCAGATTCCCCAAACATTTCACCCCATTTCTACTTTCTCTTTCTTTCTCTGTGGATATAATTTTTTTTTTTTTTCTGAAATGTTTGAGAGTGGAAGGTAGAATGCAGGGCAGGGTGAAAGGTGGAAGGAGACAGGTAGGTTGGGAGGCTTTTTTTTTTTTTTTTAAACCTTCAGAGATGGAGTTTCGCTCTTGTCCCCCAGGCTGGAGTGCAATGGCACGATCTCGGCTCACTGTAACCTCTGCCTTCTGAGTTCAAGTGATTTTCCTGCTTCAGCCTCCCGAATAGCTGGGATTACAGGCACCCACCACCATGCTTGGCTAATTTTTTGTATTTTTAGTAGAGGGGTTTCACCATGTTGGCCAGGCTGGTCTTGAACTCCTGACCTCTGATGATCCACCCACCTTGGCCTACCAAAGTACTGGGATTACAAGCATAAGCCACTGTGCCTGGTGATTGGGAGGCTTTTGCAGTAACCCAGAGAGCTATGATGAGGGCTGGACCTGGTTGGAAATGATGAGAAAGGTGAGAAGTGGTTAGGTCTGGCATAGAGTTTGAAAGGAGAGTTTAAATGGGTTAGATGACAAGAGAGAGACATGGCTCTGAAGGCATAGTAGCCCTTGCCCTGCTGGGCCGGACGAGACAGGCAGCCTAGGGCTACTACCACACCCTGCGGGCAGCTCAGGACCTGGGCCAGCGGAGGAACCAGGCAGTGGTGCTGGCCAACTTCGGGACCCTGTGCCTGCACGCGGGTGCCAGCAGCATGGCCCAGCACTACCTCCTGGAGGCCGTGCGGCTGTTATCGAGGCTGCCCTGCAGGGAGTGTGGCCGGGACTTCACCTATGTGCTCCTGTGGCTGGGCCACCTCTGCACCCGTCAGGGCCCGGAAAAGCAGGGCAAGGGCTACTATGAGTGGGCCCTTCTGGTCGCTGTGGAGATGGGCCATGTGGAGAGTGAGTGCCCCGGTTCCTCCTGTATGCCTTCCGGGGCCACTCGGGTCAGGGCACACCTGGGGTTTGTGATTCAGAAACAAGTGGTGGTTTTTCCACCATTGAAAGTGCTGAGTCATGGCCAGCAGCAGATGTTGGCAAGCGCCCTGGAGACAGGCGGTTCCCACACAGGGCCAGGCCCTCTGCCCTACTGGGGCAGCCAGCTCTTCCCAGTTTGCCCAGGGACCATGCTGCCTTGAGCACGGAAAGTCCTGCGTGCTGGGAATCCCTAGCCATAACCCTGGGATCAAGGCAGGCTCTGCTGAGCTGGGACTTGGGGCCCCTCCATGAGCCAGGCTGTGAACGCCGGTTCTTGTGCCTGTGTTATCTGCTTGGTATGTTGGCAGCCTGCGCACCTGTCATCCCACTTCACAGAGGACACGGGGCGGGTGATTGCCTAAAGCCGCAGAGCAGTTCATGCAAAAGCAGCTTGTTGTGCACTGTGTGTGTCAGGCCCCACCCACAAATGGGGCTTGTGGGGTCCTCGGGTGGCAGGGACTGAGCGTGGGAATGTGAGCTTTAGGCCAGAGAAGCCACAAAAGGGTGAGTGGCGTGATGGCGGGCCAGCACTTGGCCCCGGGTTAGGGAAGCCTCTTTAGTCTGGGACCAGAGGGTTGAGAGGATTTAGTCAAGTAATAGGTGGTGGGGGAGGGCCTGGTGGTGTAGCCTGTGTGAAGGACCAGGGATAAGCTAGTGGGGGTGAGTGGTGGTGAGTGAGTGGGGGTAAGTGAGCGGGGGTGAGTGAGTGGGGGTGAGTGAGCGGAGGTGTGATGGGGGTGAGTGAGTGGGAGTGTGAGCGGGGATGAGTGCGGTGTGAGCAGGGGTGAGCGAGTGGGGGTGAATGAGCGGGGATGAAGGGGGTGTGAGCGGGGAAGAGAGAGTGGGGGTGATTGGGGTGAGTGAGTGGGGGTGATTGAGTGGGAGTGATTGAGTGGGGGTGAGTGAACGGGAGAGTGAGCGGGGATGAGTGAAAGGGTGAGTGAGCAGAGGTGTGATGGGGGTGAGTGAGCAGGAGTGTGAGCGGGGATGAGTGGGTTGTGGTGGTGTGAGTGGGGGTGAGCAGGAGTGTGAGTGGAGATGAGTGAGTGGGGGTGAGTGATTGGAGGTGTGATGGGGGTGAGTGAGTGGGAGTGTGAGCGGGGATGACTGAGTAGGGGTGAGTGAGCGGAGGTGTGATTGGGGTGAGTGAGCGGAAGTGTGAGCGGGGATAAGTGGGGTGTGAGCGGGGGTGAGTGAGCAGGGCTTATGCAGGGAGGTGCAGAGTTAGGAGTGGGTGGATTGGGTGCTGGATGGTGAGAAGCTCTTCTGGAGAGCTAAGCAGGGCCTGGGGCCTCAGGCTGTGGCTTGGCCTTTTCCCCAAGAGCACTGGGGAGCCATGGAGTGCTATCGAACAGTCACTGCAGACTGAGCAGTGAATGGATAGTAGGTGGGCAGGGCTGTCTGAAATCTAGGCCGCAGAGGATAGATGAGGAAGTTGAGTCCAGGGAAATGGCCGAGACAAGGGATACTGTTGTGGGTCCCCTCTGCCTTGCAGCGCTTTGTCATGGCATAGTGAGACCACTCAGAGGTGCCTCCTGTGGCCTGGACCAGAGCCCCAGGGGCTGTGGCCAAATCTGCCCATTTCCCAGCACAGGCCTGGCACCCACTCCTGGCCCTAGGAGGGATGAGATTTTGGGAAGGACCGTGTGAAGGGGCCCCGGTCCCACACATCTGCCCAAGGAGGGGTGGGGGGTTCAGACCCAGGCTTCTTCCCCAGGGGCATTCCCTGACTGGAAGGAGACCCTCCAGGAATCCAGCGCCCCAACCCCCACTGCAGCCTCCCGTGGCTCCTGGCACAATAGCCTGTGGCACCTCCTCCTGTGAGGCCCTCCCCAGGGTGCTGGGGGATTCAGACTTGGAAATGCAGGCCAGGGAACGGGGATCATGCTTTCCTATCTCCCCACCCTGCGCTGAACGGTCGAGGAGACCGAGGGCGGGGCTGCTACCCCACATGCTTACTTGGGGTCATTTTTGAGTCACTTTTGGTAGTTTGTGTCTTTCTAGGAGCTTGGCTGTTGTGTCTAGATGGTCTGATTTGTTGGTCTACAGTTGTTCGTAGTGTTTTCATGGAATCCTTTTATTTCTGTCAGGTCGGCAATAATGTTTCCTCTTTCATTTCTGATTTTAGAAACTTGGGTTTTTAATTTTTTATTTATTTCTTTTTATTAGAGATGGGGTCTCATCATGTTCCCCCAGGCTGGTCTTGAATGCTGGCCTCAGCGATCCTTCCACCTCGGCCTCACAAAGCGCTGGGATGACAGGCGTGAGCCATGGGGCTCAGTCTCTGATTTTAGTCATTTGTGTCCATCTTTCTTTTCTTGGTCAGTCTGGTGAAAGATTTGTCAATTTTGTTATTATTTTCAAAAAACCCACTTTTGGTTCTGTTGATTATCTCTTTTGTTTTTCCATTCTCTGTATTTTTACTTCCCATTTCCACTCTCATGTTTATTATTTTCTTCCTTTTATTTGCTTTGGGTTTAGTTCATTATTTTTCTAGTTTCTCAAGGTGGAAGGTTAGGTTTTTGATTTGAGATTTTTCTTCTTTCTTTGAATGTAGACATTTACAGTTATAAATTTCCCTTTCAGCACTGCCTTAGCTGCATCTTGGAATTTTTGATACACTGTGCTATTTTTTTTTTTTTTTAAGACAGAGTTTTGCTCTATTGCCCAGGGTATGGTGAAGTGGTGCAATCTTGGCTCACTGCAACTTCTACCCAGGTTCAAGCCATTCTCATGCCTCAGCCTCCCGAGTAGCTGGGATTACAGTCATGCACCACCCCACCCGGCTAATTTTTATATTTTATTTTTTTATAGAGATGGGATTTCACCATGTTTCCCAGGCTGATCTCAAACTCCTGGACTCAAGCGATCCTCCCACCTCGGCCTCCCACAGTGCTGGGATGACAGGCGTGACCCACCGCGCTGGCCCGGGCTGTGCATTTGTTTGCATTCTTCTCAAATTAGTTTTCAGTTTCCCTGATGGTCTCTTTGACTCACTGGTTGTTTAGGAGTGTGTAATTTCCACATATTTTTGAATTTCCCACATTTCCTTCACTGTTGATTTCCAGTTTTGTGCCAGTACAGCTGAAGAACACCTCTGCTTCGGTCTCAGTCCTTCTCCATTCACTGCGGCTCATTTTGTGGCCTGGCACATGGTCTGTCATGGGAAATGTCCCCTGGGTGCTCGAGAGGACTGTGTATTCAGCTGTTGTTGGGTGGCGTGTGTAACAGATGTCCATTCAGCGTACCTGGTTTCCTGTGTTAATCTCCGGAATGTTTCTGGCACTAGAAAATCAGAAACTTTCCATCGTTCCCAGCGCCCTGGCTTTGGGAGAGGCCAGTGAGCCTGTGGCTTGGGAGCCTGGTTGCATGAAAGAAGCATGTGTGGGAACGCCAGGGCCTGGCTTTGAACCCCATTCCGCCAACATGATGCCGTGTGTGGCAGACATGACGCTTGGCTTTGCTCTCTCAGGGTTCCATGTGCGACAGGGTCTACTTGTGCCCCTGGCCTCATCAGCTTAGGCTGAAGGCGGCCCTGGTCCTGGCCAGAGGGGCTTTGTGAAGCAGAAATAGATGGCCTGGTGCAGGGGCCGAGCCTGGCCAGGACCTCGGCCCTGGGAGTTGTAAAGAAGGCCGGACTCTACCGTGAGCCTCTGCACCAAGGTGTGCCCATGTGACTGTGTGCTCGGCGTCTGCCCTGGCACGGGTGCATGGCCTGTCTGCGCTCAGTCTCCCCGCCTATGGGGCCCAGACTCATAGAGGTGTGAAAGAGGCAAGCACAGCGCAGGGGCCTCCGAGCCCAGCCAGCCTGGCTTTGATGCTGGGAGACTAACGTCTTCCATTTTGTCTTCTGCCCAGGCCAGTTGCGGGCCGTTCACCAGCTGTGCTACTTCTATAGCAGCGTCATGCCCAGCGAGGCCCAGTGTGTCATCTACCATGAGCTCCAGCTCTCCCTGGCCCGCAAGGTGGCCGGCAAGGTGCTGGAGGGGCAGCTCCTGGAGACCATCAGTCAACTCTACCTGTCCCTGGGCAACAAGTGGTAAGGGCTGGCTTTGCAGTGGTGGAGGTGGGAGCGGGCAGGGCCGGTAGGGGTGCACAGGGAAGCTGGCCCAGGACCCCAGCAGCCCCTCTCCTTTTGATCATTCGGTTCCTTGGCATCAGATGTTTTGAGCTGGTGGGCCTGGGGTCGTCCCAGGGCTGCTGCTGGCCCGTGAGTCCCAGCTTGAGCGTCCCTTGTTGGGTCAAAGGTCATCTCAACCCCAGCAGAGGCAGTACGTGCACTCTGGGCTGTTCTTCCTACTATGGTGGCTTTTGTCCTCTGACCTCTGCCTGCCCGAATCTTCACTCCTGGCCTTCATCTGTCCCGTTAAATGTGACCACACCAGCCACCTGTGGCTTCGCTCCCACAGAAGACAGAGCCAGTTGTGTCACCTGCTTCCCTGGGACAGGGTTTCAAGGTCTCACGTCCCATATGTGGCCTACTCGGCTTCCCCCAAGCATCCTGACCTGGTGGGGTAACCATGGCCCTGGCCACCCCACCCACAGGGCCCAGTGACATTGCTGCAGTCACACCCCCTCGAGTGTCAGACTTACTGAGAGAGCAGGGAAGGAGCCAGATTCCATGGGGACCCGGGAGACTGCCTCCAGTCTTGGTCTCAGGTTCACAGAAGGAAAATGGGCCAGTGTGCTAGAGCCATGCTTCTCAAAGTGTAGTCCCTGGACCAGTAGAACAGCATCCATGTCACCTAGGAGCTTGTGGCAAGTGGGAGTTCTATGGCCTGCCCCAGGCCTGTGGAGCCGGAAGCTCTGTGGGCAGGGCCAGCAAGTTATAAGGACTGGCCTCCAGGTGACTGTGATGCCTGCACACCTTGAGAACCATCGGCCCAGATAGCCCCTGAACACTAACGGTTCCTGGTGCGTCTGGAGAAGACACAGGCCATGTCTGGGAGGCAGGGGAGATGGACTAGCACACTCCTCCTGCCACAGGGTAGCATGATGCTCGATTCCCTCTGAAGGATGTCCTTCATCTTTTCCATGCCGTGTGTGTTCACCCTGGCCCTCCCAGCAGCCTGGGAAGAGCAGAACACTGCACACACAAGAGGGCCGTTCCCAGTCCTCACATTCCAGATTCATCTGTCACCAGACCCACGGGAGGAGGCAGACTGGTTCCAGGAGGATGAGAGCCCTTGTTCTGATACCTGTGTCTGATTCCAGGGCCTGCAGATCCACTCTGGACTACACCAAGGGAAGTCTGGGGATTTTCATTGACCTTCAGAAGGAAGAGAAGGAGGCGCATGCCTGGCTGCAAGCAGGGAAGATCTATTACATCCTGCGGCAGAGCGATCTGGTGGACCTGTACATCCAGGTGAGTGGCAAGGGATGCAGGAGGACCCCTGTGCTCTTCACTCTCCATCCCCCCATCCATTCATCCTTCCATCATCTATTTACCTGCTCATCCTTCCATCCATCCATCCATCATCCATCCATCCATCCATCCATCCTTCCATCCTTACATCATCCATCCATTCACCTGTTCGTCTTTCCAAGCATCCATCCATCTATCCATCCATCATCCATCCCTCCATTCATCCATCCATCTATCATCCATCCATCCTTTTATCATCCATCCATTCACCTGTCCATCCACCCATTCACCTATTCGTCCATCCATTCACCTGTTCGTCCATCCATCCATCCTTCCATCTATCTTTCCATCATCCATCCAACTGTTCATCCTTCTATCCATCCATCCATCCATCCATCATTCTTCTGTTCACCTCTTCATCCATCCATTCACCTGTTCTTCCATCCTTCCATCCATCTTTCCATCCATCTTTCCATTATCCATCCAACCATCTTCCATCCATCCATGATCCGTCCATTCACCTATCCATCCATCCCTCCATCCATTCTTCCATCCTTCCATCATCCATTCACCTGTTCATTCTTCCATCCATCCATTCATCCATCATCCATCCATCCATCTATCATCCATCCATCCTTCCATCATTCATCCACTCGCCTGCTCATCCTTCCATCCATCCATCCATCCTTCCTTCCTTCTAGCATCCATCCATTCACCTGTTCATCCTTCCATTCACCTTTTCATCCTTCCATTCACCTGTTCATCCTTCCATTCATCCATCCATCCATCCATCCATCCATCTATCCATCCATCCATCATTCATTCATCCATTCTTTTATCATCCCTTCATTCAGCCACCATCCATCCACCTGTTCGTCCATTCATCCATCCATCCTTCCATCATCCATCATTCATCCATCCATCCATTTATCCATTCATTGATATATCCATCCATCCATCTATCATCCATCTATCCTTCTATCATCCATCCACTCACCTCCTGTTCATCCTTCCATCCATCCATTTAACCATTCATTCATCCTTCCATCCTTCCATCATCCATCCATCTTTCCGTCATCCATCCTTCCATCATCCATCCACTCATCTGTTCATCCTTCCATCCATCCATCCATCATCCATCCATCCATCCATTTATCCATTCATCCATCCATCATCCATCCAGCCATCATCCATCCATCTGTCCATTCATCCATCCATCCTTTTATCATCCATCCTTTTATCATCCATCCATTTATCATCCATCCATTCATCATCCATCCATTCACCCGTCTATCCATCCATTCACCTGTTGATCCATCCATCCGTCCATTCATCCTTCCATCAACCATCCATTCACCTGTTCATCCTTCCATCCTTCCATCCATCGACCTGTTCATCTTTTCATCCATCCACCTGTTCATCCTTCCATCCGTCCAACTGTTCATCCTTCCATCCATCCACCTGTTCATCCTTCCATCCATCCACCATTCATCCATCCGTCATTCATCCATCCATCACACTCAACTCCTGTTCATCCTTCCATCCATCCATCATTCATCCATCTATCCATTTATCCATTCATCCATCCATCCTTCCATCATCCATCCATTCATCTGTTCATCCTTCCATCCATCCATCATCCATCCATCCATCCATCCATCCATCCATCATCCATCCATCCATCATCCTTCTATCTGTCCATTCATCCATCTGTCCATCTATCTGTCCATTCATCCATCCATCATTCTTCCATCCTTTTATCCATCCATTCACCCGTGTATCCATCCATTCACCTGTTCATCCATCCATCGGTCCATTCATCCTTCCATCATCCATCCATTCACCTGTGTATCCTTCCATCCATCCATCATCCATCCACATATCCATTTATCCATTCATCCATCCATCCATCATCCAACCATGCTTCCATTATCCATCCATGCTTCCATCATCCATCCATCCACCTGTTCGTCCTTCCATCCATCCATCATCCATCCACCCATTCATTCATCCATCCATCCATCATACATCCATCCACCCACTAATCTACCCATTAATCCATCCCTCCATTTATCTATCTGTCCATTGGTTTATCCATACATTCGTCTATCCACCATCTAGCCATCAATATGCACATACATCATCTACCCTCCACCCATCCATGCATTATCTACCCACCCATACATACATGCAGACATACACACATCATTCCACCCACCCACCCATCCATCCATCCATCCATCCACCCACCCGTCCGTCCATCCATCCATTCATCTGTCCGTCCGTCCGTCCGTCCGTCCATCCATCCATCCATCCATCCATCCATCCATCCATCCATCCCAGCATTAATCTATCCACACACCCATCCATCCATCCATCCATCCATGTGTCTACATCTCCTCATCCATTCATTCATCCATCCATCCACTCATTCCTAAGCCACTGCTGAGCACCTGTTGTGTGCCTTTTCCCTCCCTCCAACTGGTTCCTGCACATCCTCCCCCAGTGGCCAGCATCTTCTCCCTGAGGGCAGAGGCGCGGCCCCTCACAGTGCCCAGCACCTGCTGGTATACAGCACATGCTCAAATAATGTGACCACTCAGTTAACACACAGAAGAACTTGCTCCAAGCGACACGTGGCACATCTCCTTACAAAATGAATCTATCATAGTGGCTGTTTTCAGAGGCTTTCCCAAACACAGTGTGATCTGGAACAAATTGTGAAGCCCACGAGCCTGGTGAAGCTTTCGTGATTGAGCACCTGCTATATACCTCCATGAGATGAGGAGAGGGATCAAGAGCTCATGGCCAAGATGGGACCAGGCCCACCCACAAACACTATTGGTGTGGCAGGGATGTGGCAACACAGAAAGGAGCCAGGGGATGGGCTCCCAGCAGTCTGGGGGCCACGGAGACTGGTTTGAGTGCAGGGGAAGTGGGCTAGGGCTAGCCCTGGTGGTAGGATTCACAGGTGTCGGGCTCCTGGGCTGCAGCTGCTCAGTCACCTCCTGGCACTCAGGTGCATCAGTTCATTGTCCTCATGCCAGTGGTGGGGGCATCCCTAATGCACAGAGCCTGAAAAACGCTCAGGTGTACCTGTAGTGTGTGAGAGGAAGGAGGCTGGCAAAGGTGGGCGTGGCCACCTCGCCAGGTGTGGGTCTTGAGGGAACTTCTGTCTCCTTTCAGGTGGCACAGAATGTGGTCCTGTACACAGGCGACCCCAGCCTGAGGCTGGAGCTGTTTGAGGCAGCTGGAGACATCTTCTTCAATGGGGCCTGGGAGCGGGAGAAAGCCGTGTCCTTCTACCGGGTGAGCTGGCCTGTGGGCTGATGTGGGTGGGCCTCAGGGGAGCACCTGGAGGGCTGAGGCACAGGTGTGGCAGGGCAGAGGCCTCCCACCTGGAGGCAGGGCCACCCATGCACCTGCTCAGTTTCCAAGTGGTCTCACCGGGAATGATATTGACCATGCCCCTGCCCGGGACAAACGTTTGGGGCCTGGATGTGACAATGGCTCTACCCTTGTACCTGATGATCTCAAGCAACCATGAGCGGGAAGTCCTGTCCCCATCTTCCAGATGAGGAAACTGAGGCTCAGAGAGGCACAGGGACGTGTCAAAGGACACACAGCATGTCAGTGGGAGGCCCAGGTCTGCTTGCACCCCGAAGTGGGTCAGCTTCTCCCTTCCTCTGAGCTCACGGTGTGGCTCAGCCCTGGGCACAGATAAATGCGGTGTTTTTAGAGCAGAGAGGAGTGCTGGCTCCCCCCAGCCAGACCCCCTGGTGCCCAGGTGGGAAAGGCTGGTCTGAGGCTGCTGGGTGTAGCTGGATGGGCCTCAGGTGACTCTTCAGCCCCCAACTTAGGTGTCTGAACTGTGTGTTATCCCAGAGCACAGAGCTCTGTGGAGGTGCAGGGGTAGCTGGGGTGTGGGAAGCTCCAAGCACATGTTTGAGCTCTGAGGAGGGCGCTGGGCAAGGTGGGTGCTGCGGGAAACCTGACCCCACCTGCCTGTGTGGTAGGACCGGGTCCTGGCCCTGGCAGTGACTACGGGCAACTGCAAGGCGGAGCTGCAGCTACAGCTGTGCAAAAAGCTGGTGGCACTCCTGGCCACACTGGAGAAGCCCCAGGACGGCTTGGAGTTTGCCTACATGGCCCTAGCACTCAGCATCACTCTGGGTAAGTCCCCTGAGCCCCCACCCTGCCAGGACCCACACTTTGCCAGAGCCCAGCCTCCAGGTCTGCAGGGCAGGAGCTGAAACAGCTGCTGGATTTTCCTGGTCTCCTGTCCAGGCAGGCAGATCTGCCCAACTGGCTTCCCTGTCTGGCTGTGGGGCACGGCCCGAGGTCTCTCAGGCAGTGTAGAGCTCCCTGCCTGACTGAGCTCTGCTTCCTCTGCCTGTTCCCGCTGCTGACCACAAGGGCCGCCCAGTGTGCCCTCTGCCTTCCAGACATGCCAGGCATCTCGTTGGTCCCTGTATGTGCCAGGCTGAGTGACACATTCCCTTTATCTTGTGCCCTTCCCAACCTCATCAACCACATGGCTCTCTGGCTGATAAAATCCCAGTTCCCCTTCCAGCAGTCTGCCCCTTAAGGCCGGGCATCCCCTGGTGCTGTGCCAGGGTCATCTGTCCCCCTCCAGAGACAGGGAACCCTAGGCAGGCCGCATGCCCCAGCACCTTGTGCCCCGTGGCCCAGTACACAGTAGGTGTGCAGCTGACTCCCCAAAGTAGGGGGCTCTGATTGTGACACACGCAGGAGGAGTCGGATGTCACGTCTGTGGGTTGCCTGGAGCCGGGGTGCCCGGGAGCACCTGGACTGCATGGCTTTTGGGCTCCCCTGGTTAAAACCAGTGAGCAAAGGCAGGTGGCTATGTGTAGGCACAGAGCTGGGCCATCCAAGTCCGACTTTGCCAAAGCCTCACAGTAGACAGGGGCAGGCCTTATTAGTTCTGCTTTGCAGATGGGAAAGTGAGTCTGGGAACCTGGAAGGGACTGGCCAGAGCTGCCCAGGCGACCGCAGGTGCCTGCAGGCAAGCCAGGTGCTGCCCGGGGTCTTCATACCTGCTGCTGAGGGGCCTGTGCCCTCCCTGCCCCAGGGAGCCGCGTCCTTACACCTGCCCCTTTGGCCTGCACCCCAGGAGACCGTCTGAACGAGCACGTGGCCTACCACTGGCTGGCCGCCCTGCACCATCAGCTGGGCCAGGGCAAGCTGGCGGAGCACTTCTACCTCAAGGCCCTGTAGCTCTGCAACTCGCCACTGGAGTTCGACGAGGAGACCCTCTACTACGTGAAGGTGTACCTGGTGCTCGGTGACATCATCTTCTACGACCTGAAGGTGGGTGGGGAGGGGCAGGGCTCGGGGTGTTCCCGGCCCCCTTGGAGTGGGATCTCTACCCAGACCCAGAGGCCTGGGTTCCAGCCTTCCTTAGGAATGGCCCAGTGGCCTCCCTGGAGCTCTGCACGTGGCTGGAGGAACCGGCAATGTTGGCAGATACAACCCAGCTCCCAAGCTGGCCAGGCCCCACCCTCAAGAACTCAGTCTCAGCCAGGGAGGCTGACACATGAGTGGGCAATGGTGGCCTCTGGGTAAAGAAGGGGGATTGTAGTCAGGGGGACCCTCCTGGAGGAAGTGACACCAAAACTGAGTCTTGACAGTCAAGTGTCAAGTTGCATTTAACAAAGAAAACAGGGTCGGGAGAAGGACATTTCGGAAGATGGCATCATCCTCACATTGAATCCACGTTGCAAGATCCAACCCAAATCGTGGCGCCTCCTCTAGGAAGCCTGCCCAGGGTGCCAGCCTGCACTGAGCAACTCCTTCCTGGAGTCCCGAGATACCTTGAATCTTCACATCACCCAGGAAGGGTGGGGTGGGACCAGTGTCTAACCATCGGGTTCACAGACAGGGAAACCCTAGCTCAGGGCAGGTACAGTGGGGCAGGGCCTCAACCAGCCAGGCTGAGGCCTTGCTGGGTCGAGTCTGTCTGGAGCGGAGGTGCTGTGCTCCCTCTGCCCCCAGCCCTGCCCGGGTGGAGAGCTGGGAGTGTCAGACTCAGACCTGGGGTGTCTCCACCCCTCTGCCCAGCAGGCACCGCCCCTCCTCAGCATCACACCGGCACCGCATCAGTGCTCCTTATGGGCTGAGGGGCCAGGGCACTCCAGTCCAGGGGCCGAGATCTTGGGGTCCTTAGAACAACATGAGGAGCTGGGGCAGCCCTACGACCTCGCCCCGTATCGTATCCCCCACCGCAGGCCTGGGGCTGCCCGGGAGGCCCCCGCCCAGTGCTGGCGACACCTGGTGGTCAGAAGTGGTCCCTGTGGCCTCCCAAGTCCCAGCCAGACAGGGAGGTGCCAAGTGTCAGACTCAGGGACGCTGCTCACCACTCAGGGGCTCGCCTGGGACCCAGGGGGCGGGCCTCCCAGAAGAGGCCTTTATCTCTCTTGGTCAAGCCTGCCGCCCACTCCGCCTGCCCAGGAGGAAGGAAAGGGCCAAGTAGTACCTGAGAGGCCAAAGTCCACAGTTGGGGTTGAGGGGCAGAGGCCTCCTTCACCTCCTTCCCATGCACAGCCCTCTGGGCGTCATCGTGACTATGCTGTCAGCGCAGGCCAGCTTCCCACAGGGAGGCCCCTTGGAATTCCCCAAGGGCGGCTGTCTTTCCAAGGCTACACCCTCCTCCTTGTAGAGGAGGCTCTGGACCCAGGGCCCAGAGGAGTAGGAGAAAACGCCGGGCTGCATGGGGCCTGGAAGGCTGGCAGAGAGGCAGGGGTAAATGGGCATCTTTGCCGATTGCCTCTAAAATGGGGTCCCCTTTAGTGTACACGTGAGAGGGAGCCCTGGAATAGGGAGGATTAGGTGTGTCCTGGCTCAGCCTGCCACTCACTAGCTGTTGCACTCACTACAGGCACATGGAAATGCACACGGGCACAGGCACATGCACACACAGCACGCGCACACACAGGTGCACACACGCACACACAGACATGCACACAGGCACACACAGGGACACGCACACACAGGCACACAAACACGCACAGGCACACGCACAGGCACACGCAGAGACATATGCATTGGCTGGCTCCTTCCTGTTTAGTTGGGATGCCCCCACCCCTTCAGGAAACCTTTGCCTTCCACCCCCGGCTGAGTCTGGGGCCTCCTGGGCCCCCCACAGGCTCCTGGGCTTCCCTCTGCCATAGCCTGGGCCACCCTGTGTGGTCAGTGTTTACTCCCAGGTCTCTCAGACTGGGAGCAAGTTCGTTAGGCTCAGCCACTCACCCAGCACAGAGTCCAGTGTTCGGCTGGGCCGGGGGCATTGGATGAGCAGTGGCGGTGACTCGGGGCCTTCTCACGCCCCTGCTCCATGTGTGGGGCGGGGCAGTGAGGGAATGGACTGCTGCATCTTGGACTTTGTCCTTGACCCTGGGAGCCATCTTGAGATGGTAAAGAGGGACAGGCCAGGCATGGGTCTTAGAGAGGTTCCTTGGGTGGCCCCATGTGGAGGAGGCGCCTGGGGAGAAGCCGGGTGGAGGGTGGGAGGGTGAAGGAGGAGGTCTGGAAGGCGGCATCCCAACCCAGGGATGGTGAGTTTGGGCCAAAGATGCATTGAAAATGGGACTGGATGTCTGGGGAGTCACACTCCGTCAATATTTCAGGGAACATTGCCAGAGAGGACACCTGTGAGATGGTTTTGTACCTGGCCTGTCCCGTGGAGGGCCTGGAAATGGTCAGCATGGACAGGGGCCAGAGGGGAGCCTGGGTCACTCAACGCTGTGCCCCTGCTGTGGCTCGGAGCCACGGGTCCTGCATGGAACTCTCAGAGCAGGCAGGATCTGCCCTGACCTCAGCCCATGGGGAAAGCAGCCACTGCCTGCGGAGAGGGTGGCACTGGGGCAGGAGGCTTGGGGTGAGTGGGGCGTAGGGGCAGTCAGGAAGGCTTCCAGGGGTGTAAGGGTCGTCCCCACTTCCTGCAGCTGAGACCACAGCAGTGTAACAGGTTTCGGGGCTCATGGGGTGAGCCAGCATTGGCTGGACACGTGGAATGACCTGGAGACAGGAACGGCCTCTGGGAAGACGGGCTCCGAGTCCCCCTTTTGCTGAGCATGACCTGTCCCCTTCAGGACCCGTTTGAGTACTACCAGCTGGCACTGGCAGCCGCCGTGGACCTGGGCAACAAGAAGGCACAGCTGAAGATCTACACGCGGCCCGCCACCATCTCCCAGAACTTCCTCCTGGACCGTGAGAAGTCGCTCCTCTTCTACCAGAAGGCCAGGACCTTCGCCACAGAGCTCAACGTCCGGAGGGTCAACCTGCCTCCTCTGCCACTCTGCGGGTGGGCCCCCTGGTTGGCCCCCAGCCACTCTGGCTGAGGACAGCATCCAAGGGAGTGGGTTTTGTGCAAGAAGGATGGTCTCCTCCCTCTCCTGGTGTCTCCCGTGGCTCATTTTCTGGGAAATGGGGCATGAAAGGAGGGTTCAAATAGCAATAAATTTTTCTTTGCAATAACCTACCGAAGTCCCCAGGGCATCCTTCCCTGTGTGCTTCCTGGGCTGTGTCTAGGGGCCAGCCCCTTCCCTGGTGGCAGCCCTCTGATCTTGGGGAAGAGAAGGACCGTGAGTTCAACAGACCTGGGCCAGGTCACCATGAGCCTCGGTTTCCTCGGTGGCCAGAGGGGAGATGGTGGTGGAACTCTCTGGGCAGCTCCCTGCTTTCCCTGCTCAGAGCTTTTGCCGTAGGTCTCGTGTCGCCCTTGACTTTAACCTTCAGGCCACTGTGCCCGGATGTGGGGTCTGCTAGTGTCCCTGTTCGCCATTGAAGAAATAGAGGCACAGAGAGGTTAGGTGTCTGGCCCACCGTCACACAGCAGCAGGTAGGGGCGGAGACGCAGAGCCCAGTACACTGACCACCACACCACCCTGCCAGCCTGCAGCCAGGAAGGTGTCCCCCATTAGGACCCAAGGTCAGCTCCTGGACCTCTCTTGTGGTGTCGGGAGAGCCACAAGCCAGTGACGGTGGCCCCGGGGATCCCTCACTCAGTGTCCTCTGCTCCCAGACTTGGTTGGGCTGAGCCTGGCCAGTCCCACCTCTGGCCACTGGTCAGCCCTGTGGGAAGTGAGATGCAGGGATCTCTGCCTGTGTAGATGCTGCTGCCCAGTATTGAAAGCCTTATCTGGGCTGCCCCCAAGCCATCCCCACATACCCCTCCCCTTCCGGTCCCCGGCCCTCATCTCAGTCCCTGGAATCCCAGGTTTTCCTTGTTGGAATCTCTTGGCCTTAGGGAACACAGCTCACACGGTCTCTTTGCCAGTTTACAGCAAGAAAACCGAGGTTCAGAGACTGTGGGTGTCGCACGTGATTCTCACATACACTGCACTCTCCCAGGCCCCTCTCTTAAACACTTTAAATGAGGTGACATTCACATCGCATGCAATGAACTATTTCAACGTGAATAATGTGGTGGCATTTGTGCATTCACAGTCCTGTGCAACCACTCACGCCATCTACTTTCAAAATGTTTTCATCTCCCCAGAAGAAACCTGCCATCCTCACTAAGCTGTTACCCCTCCTTGGTATCCCCCAAGCCCCTCGTTTAATGGAAGGGGAAACTGAGGCCCGGAGAGAGACTTGCCAGTGGGCGGAGCTCTGATCATAAGGAATCAGGCAGCCATCTGCTGCTTCAGTCCTGGGTTGGTTTGCCACCCAGCAGAGGTGACAGAGCCAGGAGGTTCTGGGACCCCATGCTTGCAGCCAGAGCCCTGCCCCGAGCCTCCCCACCAGGGGGAAGCAGAGAGCTTTCCAGAACCGGCCGCGGGACTGGCGGGAAGCAGCGGGTCAGAGCTGCTGACAAACCTCACGTGGACCCCAGATCGCTGTCTCTGTGGGTCGGGCTTGGGAATTGGAGAGGAGGCCGCATGATTGGAAACGTGAAGACGGCATGGCCTGGCTGGAGGAGTGGGAAGCGCCGTCACGTTGACTGGGGACACAGACCTCCTGCCCGCTGGGCCGGGCCTGCAGCCATTCTTCTCGGGGTAGGGTCCGCAGGTCCGGCTTGCTCTCGGCCCCCGACCTTCCTCAGAGTCCGGGGGGCTTTGGAACTGTGCCTTCCCATCTCCACCCACCCTGGCTGGTGCCATGAGGGGCCTGGATCCTGGGATCCTGTTCCTCTTGGGCAGCAGAGACTGGGGGACCAGAGGAGATGATGGGTCTTCAAGCCCCACATTCCAACCCCAGCCCACCACTGACAGTCTGGGGGTTTGAGATGAGGGAGTTGATGTCTCTGAGCCCCAGTTTTGTCACCACTAAAATGAGGCCGACATACTGGGGCAGAGTGCCAGCCCCAGGGCTAACAGGCCTGTTTCCTACTATTCCCTCTTACTCCTAGGAATAGCTCCAACAACCGCACACTAGGGAACGCTCAACCCAGGCCAACTTGTCAGAGGCACGTGAACCAGAGCGACTCCATCTTGAATGGGGGCTGGTTAAAGGGAGGCTGAGACCTGCTGGGCCACATTCCCAGGAGGCTAGGCATTCTTCGTCACAGGATGAGATAGGAGGTCCCCACAAGATACAGGTCATAAAGACCTTGCTGATAAAGCAGGTTGCAGTAAAGAAGTTGGCCAAAGCCGCAAACCCAAGATGGCCACGAGAGTGACCTCTGATTGCCCTCACAGCTCATCATGTGCTAATTATAATGCGTTAACTGCTACAAGGCACTCCCACCAGCGCCACGACAGTTTACAGATGCCATGGCAACATCTGGAGGTTACCCTACATGGTCTCGGAAGGGAGGGCAGAAACTCTCAGTTCTGAGAATTGCCCACCCCTTTCCTGGAACACTCATGAATAGTCCAACCCTTGTTTAGCGTATGATCAAGAAATAACCATGAAAATGGGCAACCAGCAGCCTTTGGGGCCACTCTGCCTATGGAGCAGCCATTCTTTTTTTTCCTTTTTTTTTTTTTGAGATGGTGTCTTGCTCTGTTGGCCAAACTAGAATGCAGTGGCATGATCTTGGCTCACTACAACCTCCACCTCGTGGGTTCAAGCGATTCTTCTGCCTCAGCCTTCCTAGTAGCTGGGATTACAGGCACCTGCCACCACACCGTTAATGTTTTGTATTTTAGTGGAGACAGGGTTTTGCCATGTTGGACCAGGCTGGTCTCGAACTTCTCACCTCAGGTGATCCACCTGCCTCGGCATGCCAAAGTTCTAGGATTACAGGAGTGAGCCGCTGCGCCCGGCCAGAGTAGCCATTCTTTTATTCGTTTTCTTTCCTAATAAAGTTGCTTTCACTTTAAGGACTCACCCCGAATTCTTTCTTCCGTGAGATCCAAGAAACCTCTCTTGCGGTCTGGATTGGGACCCCTTTCCAGTAACAAACTTTCTTAACCTCTCAGACCCGTTGTCTCTTCATCTGTAACCAAAGACAAAGCCTCCCCCAAGGTTCCAACAGTGAGGAGAGAACACATGGGAAACGAGGGGCACAGAGTTGGTGTGCAGAACCAATATCACAGACTGGGTGTCAAGCCACTGTCATATTGGAAGTAATATCATGCTCTCCCCTACAAGTTATGAGGAACAATATCACAGGGGGGTATGTACCTTCTCCGGTAGTGGGAGTAGTATTATCATGTCTTCCTTTAGATGACAGGAACAATATCACAGGGTGGGTGTACACCCGTGTGTTTTTGGAAGCAATATCATTCTCCTAGGTTTTATGATTCATGTCACAGGTGGGGTGTACACATCATCCACTCACCCCCTGGATATCAGCAATCATATCACAGAAGAGGTGTCCACCCCCTTCGATACTGTCAGCCATATCATCTTCCTCCCGCCTGGATATTAGGAACAATACCCCGGGGTTGGGGGCGGTGTACACCCACTGTGATATCGAAAGTAAACTCAGCCTCTTTCCCGCTGGATATTAGGAACTATATCACAGGTGTGTGTGCACCTTCTGGGATATTGGGAGTACTGTCAGCCGCCAACCCACTGAATATTAGGGATAATATACAGGGGACAGGGTGGTTACATCCCCTGCGATATTGAGAGCAATATTCTTCTCTTTCTCCTGTACATTAGGAACCACATCACAGGGGTATGTACACCTTCTTCGATATTGGGATTAATGTTATTGTCTCCCCCAACTGAACGTCAAAAACGATATCACAGAAGGGTGTACATCCCCTGCGATATGGCCAGTAATATCAGCGTCTCTACCTTTGGATACTAGGAACAACATCACAGAGGGTGTGTATACTCCTCAGCAATATTGGGCATAATGTTATCCTCTCTTCCCCTGGATATTAGGAACGATATCCCTGGTGGTGGGAGGTGGAGTACATTCAGAACAACATCACTGAGTGGGTGTCCACCCCCTGCGGTATTGGGTGTAATATCATCCTCTCTTCCCCAGGATATAAAGAACAATATCACAGGAGGAGTGTACAGCCACAGCCCCTGCGTTATTGGGAGTAATAGCTTCTTTTCCCACTCTCGATATAAGGAACAATATGCTAGGGTGGGTGTACATCCCCTGTGATATTGGACGTATTGTCATCGTCTCCCAACGTGAATATTGGGCGTAGTGTCCCAGGGGGGTGTACGCCTTCTTCCATATTGGGAGTAATATCATCCTCTCCCCTCAGGATTGTAGGCAAAATATCGAAGGGGTTTTACACTTTGTACGATATGGGCAGTAACATCATCCTCTCCCTACCTGGATGTAAGGAACTATATCACAGCCGGCTGTACACTTCTTGCCATATTGGGAGTCTTATCATTCTCTCCCATCATGGATATTAAGAAAAATATTACAAAGGGGGTGTACACCCCCTGAGATATTGAGAGTAATATTATGCTCTCCCCTTCGGGATATTAGGAACAATATCGCAGGAGGTGTGTACAACCCTTGCGATATTGGGAGTCATATCATCCTCTCCCCCTGAATATAAGAAACAATATCACAGGAGGATGTACCCCCCCCCCGTGATATGGGAGTCATATCGTGTTAGTCGGAACAATAGCACAGTGGGTGTGTACATCCCCTGCGATATTGCCACTAGTAACATCGCCTCCCTCCCAGGATATAAGGATGAATATCCCAAGGGGGTGTACACCCCTGCGGCGATATTGGCGGTAATATCTTCCTCCCCCCGGCTGGCTATTAGGAACAATGTCACAGAAGGGGTGTACACCCCCTGCTTTATTGGGAGTGATATCATCCTCTCCATCCCTGGATATTAGAAACAATACCACCAGGGAGTGTACACCTCCTGCAATATTCAGACTGATGTCATCCTCTCGCCATCTGGATATTAGGAAACATAGAACAGGGGTGGTGTACAACCCCTGCGAAATCGGAAGAAATATCACCCTCTCTACCTTTGGATGTTAGGGAAAATATCACGGTGGAGGTCCACGCCCACTGTGATATTGGGAGTCATATCATCCTCTCCCACCTTGGAAAGAAGGAACAAGATGTCCGACGGGATATACCCACACTACGGTAGTTTTAATACTATCCTCTACCCCCTGGCTACTAGGAATAACATCATAGAGCAGCGTACACTTTCTGTGACAAGAGGAGTAATATCATCCTATCCTGGCCGGATATCAGAAAAAAGGCTATTAATTACTAATATTAATAAATATAAATGATAAATATTAATTATAGATATTAAAATCACAATTAAGATACTAAAATTAACACTGCTTTAAAAAGTTAATCATGAGTATTAATAATTAATATTTAATAATAATAAGACAATTAATAAAATATCAACAATTAACGTTACTTAAATCAATACTAAGTGATGTTGGCTATAAAATAATAATAATTATTAAGAAATATTATTATTGATAAATGACATTGATATTAAAAATTAATCCTTGGAGTAGATCATAACCTATTCAAACAATTATAATAATTACCGGCTGGCTATTAGGAACAATGTCACAGAAGGGGTGTACATCCCCTGCTTTATTGGGAGTGATATCATCCTGTCCGTCCCTGGATATTAGGAAAAACATCCCCAGGGAGTGTACGCCTCCTACAATACTGGGACTGATATCATCCTCTCGCCATCTGGATATTAGGAAACATATCACAGGGGTGGTGTACAACCCCTGCGAAATCGGAAGAAAGGTCACCCTCTCCGCCTTTGGATGTTAGGGAAAATACCACGGTGGAGGTCCACGCCCACGGTGATATTGGGAGTCATATCATCCTTTCCCACCCTAGATAGAAGGAAGAAGATGACCGACGGCATGTACACACACTGCGCTACTTTCTTTTTTTTTTTTTTTTTTTTTTTTTTTGAGACGGAGTCTCGCTCTGTCACCCAGGCTGGAGTGCGGTGGCCGGATCTCAGCTCACTGCAAGCTCCGCCTCCCAGGTTCACGCCATTCTCCTGCCTCAGCCTCCCGAGCAGCTGGGACTATAGGCGCCCGCCACCTCGCCCGGCTAGTTTTTTGTATTTCTTAGTAGAGACGGGGTTTCACCGTGTTAGCCAGGATGGTCTCGATCTCCTGACCTCGTGATCCGCCCGTCTCGGCCTCCCAAAGTGCTGGGATTACAGGCGTGAGCCACCGCGCCCGGCCACTGCGCTACTTTCAATGTCATCCTCTACCCCCTGGCTACTAGAATTAAGACTGTACACTTTCTTCGAAACTGGGAGTAATATCATACTCTTCCGGCCAGATATCAGGAACAAGATTATTAATTATTAATATTAATAAACATAAAAATATATATTAATCATAGACATTAAAAATCACAATTAAGATACTAAAATTAATACTGGTTAAAAAAGTTAATGATGAGTATTAGTATTTAATAATTAATAATCTGAACACAATTAATAATAAAATAATATCATCAATTAACGTTACTTAAATCAATACTAAGTGATATTGGCTATAACATAATAATTATTAAGAAATATTAATATTGATAAATGACATTGATATTAAAAATTAATCCTTGGAGTAGATCACAACCTATTCAAAAAATTATTAATAATTAATGGTTAACTATTAATTGAGAGTATTATTGATAATTATTAAAATGATGTTTAATAATTAATTATATGATTGTCCGCAGAGCAATACACTGAGGGTGTACAACCGTCTATGAAACAGTTCATTATTTCAAGAGAGGGAAACGATACTACTCACAATATGGTCAACAGGCTGTGAGTCCACCATGCCTCCCAATAGCCAAGAGGGGGAGAGGGGGTGGCTATTGGTCCCCACCTCGCGGGGGGTGGCTCACCCCCCTGCGAGGTGGCTCCCAATAGCCAAGGGGGGGAGAGGGGGTGGCTATTGGTCCCCACCTCGCGGGGGGTGGCTCACCCCCCTGCGAGGTGGCTCCCAATAGCCAAGGGGGGGAGAGGGGGTGGCTATTGGTCCCCACCTCGCGGGGGGTGGCTCACCCCCCTGCGAGGTGGCTCCCAATAGCCAAGGGGGGGAGAGGGGGTGGCTATTGGTCCCCACCTCGCGGGGGGTGGCTCACCCCCCTGCGAGGTGGCTCCCAATAGCCAAGGGGGGGAGAGGGGGTGGCTATTGGTCCCCACCTCGCGGGGGGTGGCTCACCCCCCTGCGAGGTGGCTCCCAATAGCCAAGGGGGGGAGAGGGGGTGGCTATTGGTCCCCACCTCGCGGGGGGTGGCTCACCCCCCTGCGAGGTGGCTCCCAATAGCCAAGGGGGGGAGAGGGGGTGGCTATTGGTCCCCACCTCGCGGGGGGTGGCTCACCCCCCTGCGAGGTGGCTCCCAATAGCCAAGGGGGGGAGAGGGGGTGGCTATTGGTCCCCACCTCGCGGGGGGTGGCTCACCCCCCTGCGAGGTGGCTCCCAATAGCCAAGGGGGGGAGAGGGGGTGGCTATTGGTCCCCACCTCGCGGGGGGTGGCTCACCCCCCTGCGAGGTGGCTCCCAATAGCCAAGGGGGGGAGAGGGGGTGGCTATTGGTCCCCACCTCGCGGGGGGTGGCTCACCCCCCTGCGAGGTGGCTCCCAATAGCCAAGGGGGGGAGAGGGGGTGGCTATTGGTCCCCACCTCGCGGGGGGTGGCTCACCCCCCTGCGAGGTGGCTCCCAATAGCCAAGGGGGGGAGAGGGGGTGGCTATTGGTCCCCACCTCGCGGGGGGTGGCTCACCCCCCTGCGAGGTGGCTCCCAATAGCCAAGGGGGGGAGAGGGGGTGGCTATTGGTCCCCACCTCGCGGGGGGTGGCTCACCCCCCTGCGAGGTGGCTCCCAATAGCCAAGGGGGGGAGAGGGGGTGGCTATTGGTCCCCACCTCGCGGGGGGTGGCTCACCCCCCTGCGAGGTGGCTCCCAATAGCCAAGGGGGGGAGAGGGGGTGGCTATTGGTCCCCACCTCGCGGGGGGTGGCTCACCCCCCTGCGAGGTGGCTCCCAATAGCCAAGGGGGGGAGAGGGGGTGGCTATTGGTCCCCACCTCGCGGGGGGTGGCTCACCCCCCTGCGAGGTGGCTCCCAATAGCCAAGGGGGGGAGAGGGGGTGGCTATTGGTCCCCACCTCGCGGGGGGTGGCTCACCCCCCTGCGAGGTGGCTCCCAATAGCCAAGGGGGGGAGAGGGGGTGGCTATTGGTCCCCACCTCGCGGGGGGTGGCTCACCCCCCTGCGAGGTGGCTCCCAATAGCCAAGGGGGGGAGAGGGGGTGGCTATTGGTCCCCACCTCGCGGGGGGTGGCTCACCCCCCTGCGAGGTGGCTCCCAATAGCCAAGGGGGGGAGAGGGGGTGGCTATTGGTCCCCACCTCGCGGGGGGTGGCTCACCCCCCTGCGAGGTGGCTCCCAATAGCCAAGGGGGGGAGAGGGGGTGGCTATTGGTCCCCACCTCGCGGGGGGTGGCTCACCCCCCTGCGAGGTGGCTCCCAATAGCCAAGGGGGGGAGAGGGGGTGGCTATTGGTCCCCACCTCGCGGGGGGTGGCTCACCCCCCTGCGAGGTGGCTCCCAATAGCCAAGGGGGGGAGAGGGGGTGGCTATTGGTCCCCACCTCGCGGGGGGTGGCTCACCCCCCTGCGAGGTGGCTCCCAATAGCCAAGGGGGGGAGAGGGGGTGGCTATTGGTCCCCACCTCGCGGGGGGTGGCTCACCCCCCTGCGAGGTGGCTCCCAATAGCCAAGGGGGGGAGAGGGGGTGGCTATTGGTCCCCACCTCGCGGGGGGTGGCTCACCCCCCTGCGAGGTGGCTCCCAATAGCCAAGGGGGGGAGAGGGGGTGGCTATTGGTCCCCACCTCGCGGGGGGTGGCTCACCCCCCTGCGAGGTGGCTCCCAATAGCCAAGGGGGGGAGAGGGGGTGGCTATTGGTCCCCACCTCGCGGGGGGTGGCTCACCCCCCTGCGAGGTGGCTCCCAATAGCCAAGGGGGGGAGAGGGGGTGGCTATTGGTCCCCACCTCGCGGGGGGTGGCTCACCCCCCTGCGAGGTGGCTCCCAATAGCCAAGGGGGGGAGAGGGGGTGGCTATTGGTCCCCACCTCGCGGGGGGTGGCTCACCCCCCTGCGAGGTGGCTCCCAATAGCCAAGGGGGGGAGAGGGGGTGGCTATTGGTCCCCACCTCGCGGGGGGTGGCTCACCCCCCTGCGAGGTGGCTCCCAATAGCCAAGGGGGGGAGAGGGGGTGGCTATTGGTCCCCACCTCGCGGGGGGTGGCTCACCCCCCTGCGAGGTGGCTCCCAATAGCCAAGGGGGGGAGAGGGGGTGGCTATTGGTCCCCACCTCGCGGGGGGTGGCTCACCCCCCTGCGAGGTGGCTCCCAATAGCCAAGGGGGGGAGAGGGGGTGGCTATTGGTCCCCACCTCGCGGGGGGTGGCTCACCCCCCTGCGAGGTGGCTCCCAATAGCCAAGGGGGGGAGAGGGGGTGGCTATTGGTCCCCACCTCGCGGGGGGTGGCTCACCCCCCTGCGAGGTGGCTCCCAATAGCCAAGGGGGGGAGAGGGGGTGGCTATTGGTCCCCACCTCGCGGGGGGTGGCTCACCCCCCTGCGAGGTGGCTCCCAATAGCCAAGGGGGGGAGAGGGGGTGGCTATTGGTCCCCACCTCGCGGGGGGTGGCTCACCCCCCTGCGAGGTGGCTCCCAATAGCCAAGGGGGGGAGAGGGGGTGGCTATTGGTCCCCACCTCGCGGGGGGTGGCTCACCCCCCTGCGAGGTGGCTCCCAATAGCCAAGGGGGGGAGAGGGGGTGGCTATTGGTCCCCACCTCGCGGGGGGTGGCTCACCCCCCTGCGAGGTGGCTCCCAATAGCCAAGGGGGGGAGAGGGGGTGGCTATTGGTCCCCACCTCGCGGGGGGTGGCTCACCCCCCTGCGAGGTGGCTCCCAATAGCCAAGGGGGGGAGAGGGGGTGGCTATTGGTCCCCACCTCGCGGGGGGTGGCTCACCCCCCTGCGAGGTGGCTCCCAATAGCCAAGGGGGGGAGAGGGGGTGGCTATTGGTCCCCACCTCGCGGGGGGTGGCTCACCCCCCTGCGAGGTGGCTCCCAATAGCCAAGGGGGGGAGAGGGGGTGGCTATTGGTCCCCACCTCGCGGGGGGTGGCTCACCCCCCTGCGAGGTGGCTCCCAATAGCCAAGGGGGGGAGAGGGGGTGGCTATTGGTCCCCACCTCGCGGGGGGTGGCTCACCCCCCTGCGAGGTGGCTCCCAATAGCCAAGGGGGGGAGAGGGGGTGGCTATTGGTCCCCACCTCGCGGGGGGTGGCTCACCCCCCTGCGAGGTGGCTCCCAATAGCCAAGGGGGGGAGAGGGGGTGGCTATTGGTCCCCACCTCGCGGGGGGTGGCTCACCCCCCTGCGAGGTGGCTCCCAATAGCCAAGGGGGGGAGAGGGGGTGGCTATTGGTCCCCACCTCGCGGGGGGTGGCTCACCCCCCTGCGAGGTGGCTCCCAATAGCCAAGGGGGGGAGAGGGGGTGGCTATTGGTCCCCACCTCGCGGGGGGTGGCTCACCCCCCTGCGAGGTGGCTCCCAATAGCCAAGGGGGGGAGAGGGGGTGGCTATTGGTCCCCACCTCGCGGGGGGTGGCTCACCCCCCTGCGAGGTGGCTCCCAATAGCCAAGGGGGGGAGAGGGGGTGGCTATTGGTCCCCACCTCGCGGGGGGTGGCTCACCCCCCTGCGAGGTGGCTCCCAATAGCCAAGGGGGGGAGAGGGGGTGGCTATTGGTCCCCACCTCGCGGGGGGTGGCTCACCCCCCTGCGAGGTGGCTCCCAATAGCCAAGGGGGGGAGAGGGGGTGGCTATTGGTCCCCACCTCGCGGGGGGTGGCTCACCCCCCTGCGAGGTGGCTCCCAATAGCCAAGGGGGGGAGAGGGGGTGGCTATTGGTCCCCACCTCGCGGGGGGTGGCTCACCCCCCTGCGAGGTGGCTCCCAATAGCCAAGGGGGGGAGAGGGGGTGGCTATTGGTCCCCACCTCGCGGGGGGTGGCTCACCCCCCTGCGAGGTGGCTCCCAATAGCCAAGGGGGGGAGAGGGGGTGGCTATTGGTCCCCACCTCGCGGGGGGTGGCTCACCCCCCTGCGAGGTGGCTCCCAATAGCCAAGGGGGGGAGAGGGGGTGGCTATTGGTCCCCACCTCGCGGGGGGTGGCTCACCCCCCTGCGAGGTGGCTCCCAATAGCCAAGGGGGGGAGAGGGGGTGGCTATTGGTCCCCACCTCGCGGGGGGTGGCTCACCCCCCTGCGAGGTGGCTCCCAATAGCCAAGGGGGGGAGAGGGGGTGGCTATTGGTCCCCACCTCGCGGGGGGTGGCTCACCCCCCTGCGAGGTGGCTCCCAATAGCCAAGGGGGGGAGAGGGGGTGGCTATTGGTCCCCACCTCGCGGGGGGTGGCTCACCCCCCTGCGAGGTGGCTCCCAATAGCCAAGGGGGGGAGAGGGGGTGGCTATTGGTCCCCACCTCGCGGGGGGTGGCTCACCCCCCTGCGAGGTGGCTCCCAATAGCCAAGGGGGGGAGAGGGGGTGGCTATTGGTCCCCACCTCGCGGGGGGTGGCTCACCCCCCTGCGAGGTGGCTCCCAATAGCCAAGGGGGGGAGAGGGGGTGGCTATTGGTCCCCACCTCGCGGGGGGTGGCTCACCCCCCTGCGAGGTGGCTCCCAATAGCCAAGGGGGGGAGAGGGGGTGGCTATTGGTCCCCACCTCGCGGGGGGTGGCTCACCCCCCTGCGAGGTGGCTCCCAATAGCCAAGGGGGGGAGAGGGGGTGGCTATTGGTCCCCACCTCGCGGGGGGTGGCTCACCCCCCTGCGAGGTGGCTCCCAATAGCCAAGGGGGGGAGAGGGGGTGGCTATTGGTCCCCACCTCGCGGGGGGTGGCTCACCCCCCTGCGAGGTGGCTCCCAATAGCCAAGGGGGGGAGAGGGGGTGGCTATTGGTCCCCACCTCGCGGGGGGTGGCTCACCCCCCTGCGAGGTGGCTCCCAATAGCCAAGGGGGGGAGAGGGGGTGGCTATTGGTCCCCACCTCGCGGGGGGTGGCTCACCCCCCTGCGAGGTGGCTCCCAATAGCCAAGGGGGGGAGAGGGGGTGGCTATTGGTCCCCACCTCGCGGGGGGTGGCTCACCCCCCTGCGAGGTGGCTCCCAATAGCCAAGGGGGGGAGAGGGGGTGGCTATTGGTCCCCACCTCGCGGGGGGTGGCTCACCCCCCTGCGAGGTGGCTCCCAATAGCCAAGGGGGGGAGAGGGGGTGGCTATTGGTCCCCACCTCGCGGGGGGTGGCTCACCCCCCTGCGAGGTGGCTCCCAATAGCCAAGGGGGGGAGAGGGGGTGGCTATTGGTCCCCACCTCGCGGGGGGTGGCTCACCCCCCTGCGAGGTGGCTCCCAATAGCCAAGGGGGGGAGAGGGGGTGGCTATTGGTCCCCACCTCGCGGGGGGTGGCTCACCCCCCTGCGAGGTGGCTCCCAATAGCCAAGGGGGGGAGAGGGGGTGGCTATTGGTCCCCACCTCGCGGGGGGTGGCTCACCCCCCTGCGAGGTGGCTCCCAATAGCCAAGGGGGGGAGAGGGGGTGGCTATTGGTCCCCACCTCGCGGGGGGTGGCTCACCCCCCTGCGAGGTGGCTCCCAATAGCCAAGGGGGGGAGAGGGGGTGGCTATTGGTCCCCACCTCGCGGGGGGTGGCTCACCCCCCTGCGAGGTGGCTCCCAATAGCCAAGGGGGGGAGAGGGGGTGGCTATTGGTCCCCACCTCGCGGGGGGTGGCTCACCCCCCTGCGAGGTGGCTCCCAATAGCCAAGGGGGGGAGAGGGGGTGGCTATTGGTCCCCACCTCGCGGGGGGTGGCTCACCCCCCTGCGAGGTGGCTCCCAATAGCCAAGGGGGGGAGAGGGGGTGGCTATTGGTCCCCACCTCGCGGGGGGTGGCTCACCCCCCTGCGAGGTGGCTCCCAATAGCCAAGGGGGGGAGAGGGGGTGGCTATTGGTCCCCACCTCGCGGGGGGTGGCTCACCCCCCTGCGAGGTGGCTCCCAATAGCCAAGGGGGGGAGAGGGGGTGGCTATTGGTCCCCACCTCGCGGGGGGTGGCTCACCCCCCTGCGAGGTGGCTCCCAATAGCCAAGGGGGGGAGAGGGGGTGGCTATTGGTCCCCACCTCGCGGGGGGTGGCTCACCCCCCTGCGAGGTGGCTCCCAATAGCCAAGGGGGGGAGAGGGGGTGGCTATTGGTCCCCACCTCGCGGGGGGTGGCTCACCCCCCTGCGAGGTGGCTCCCAATAGCCAAGGGGGGGAGAGGGGGTGGCTATTGGTCCCCACCTCGCGGGGGGTGGCTCACCCCCCTGCGAGGTGGCTCCCAATAGCCAAGGGGGGGAGAGGGGGTGGCTATTGGTCCCCACCTCGCGGGGGGTGGCTCACCCCCCTGCGAGGTGGCTCCCAATAGCCAAGGGGGGGAGAGGGGGTGGCTATTGGTCCCCACCTCGCGGGGGGTGGCTCACCCCCCTGCGAGGTGGCTCCCAATAGCCAAGGGGGGGAGAGGGGGTGGCTATTGGTCCCCACCTCGCGGGGGGTGGCTCACCCCCCTGCGAGGTGGCTCCCAATAGCCAAGGGGGGGAGAGGGGGTGGCTATTGGTCCCCACCTCGCGGGGGGTGGCTCACCCCCCTGCGAGGTGGCTCCCAATAGCCAAGGGGGGGAGAGGGGGTGGCTATTGGTCCCCACCTCGCGGGGGGTGGCTCACCCCCCTGCGAGGTGGCTCCCAATAGCCAAGGGGGGGAGAGGGGGTGGCTATTGGTCCCCACCTCGCGGGGGGTGGCTCACCCCCCTGCGAGGTGGCTCCCAATAGCCAAGGGGGGGAGAGGGGGTGGCTATTGGTCCCCACCTCGCGGGGGGTGGCTCACCCCCCTGCGAGGTGGCTCCCAATAGCCAAGGGGGGGAGAGGGGGTGGCTATTGGTCCCCACCTCGCGGGGGGTGGCTCACCCCCCTGCGAGGTGGCTCCCAATAGCCAAGGGGGGGAGAGGGGGTGGCTATTGGTCCCCACCTCGCGGGGGGTGGCTCACCCCCCTGCGAGGTGGCTCCCAATAGCCAAGGGGGGGAGAGGGGGTGGCTATTGGTCCCCACCTCGCGGGGGGTGGCTCACCCCCCTGCGAGGTGGCTCCCAATAGCCAAGGGGGGGAGAGGGGGTGGCTATTGGTCCCCACCTCGCGGGGGGTGGCTCACCCCCCTGCGAGGTGGCTCCCAATAGCCAAGGGGGGGAGAGGGGGTGGCTATTGGTCCCCACCTCGCGGGGGGTGGCTCACCCCCCTGCGAGGTGGCTCCCAATAGCCAAGGGGGGGAGAGGGGGTGGCTATTGGTCCCCACCTCGCGGGGGGTGGCTCACCCCCCTGCGAGGTGGCTCCCAATAGCCAAGGGGGGGAGAGGGGGTGGCTATTGGTCCCCACCTCGCGGGGGGTGGCTCACCCCCCTGCGAGGTGGCTCCCAATAGCCAAGGGGGGGAGAGGGGGTGGCTATTGGTCCCCACCTCGCGGGGGGTGGCTCACCCCCCTGCGAGGTGGCTCCCAATAGCCAAGGGGGGGAGAGGGGGTGGCTATTGGTCCCCACCTCGCGGGGGGTGGCTCACCCCCCTGCGAGGTGGCTCCCAATAGCCAAGGGGGGGAGAGGGGGTGGCTATTGGTCCCCACCTCGCGGGGGGTGGCTCACCCCCCTGCGAGGTGGCTCCCAATAGCCAAGGGGGGGAGAGGGGGTGGCTATTGGTCCCCACCTCGCGGGGGGTGGCTCACCCCCCTGCGAGGTGGCTCCCAATAGCCAAGGGGGGGAGAGGGGGTGGCTATTGGTCCCCACCTCGCGGGGGGTGGCTCACCCCCCTGCGAGGTGGCTCCCAATAGCCAAGGGGGGGAGAGGGGGTGGCTATTGGTCCCCACCTCGCGGGGGGTGGCTCACCCCCCTGCGAGGTGGCTCCCAATAGCCAAGGGGGGGAGAGGGGGTGGCTATTGGTCCCCACCTCGCGGGGGGTGGCTCACCCCCCTGCGAGGTGGCTCCCAATAGCCAAGGGGGGGAGAGGGGGTGGCTATTGGTCCCCACCTCGCGGGGGGTGGCTCACCCCCCTGCGAGGTGGCTCCCAATAGCCAAGGGGGGGAGAGGGGGTGGCTATTGGTCCCCACCTCGCGGGGGGTGGCTCACCCCCCTGCGAGGTGGCTCCCAATAGCCAAGGGGGGGAGAGGGGGTGGCTATTGGTCCCCACCTCGCGGGGGGTGGCTCACCCCCCTGCGAGGTGGCTCCCAATAGCCAAGGGGGGGAGAGGGGGTGGCTATTGGTCCCCACCTCGCGGGGGGTGGCTCACCCCCCTGCGAGGTGGCTCCCAATAGCCAAGGGGGGGAGAGGGGGTGGCTATTGGTCCCCACCTCGCGGGGGGTGGCTCACCCCCCTGCGAGGTGGCTCCCAATAGCCAAGGGGGGGAGAGGGGGTGGCTATTGGTCCCCACCTCGCGGGGGGTGGCTCACCCCCCTGCGAGGTGGCTCCCAATAGCCAAGGGGGGGAGAGGGGGTGGCTATTGGTCCCCACCTCGCGGGGGGTGGCTCACCCCCCTGCGAGGTGGCTCCCAATAGCCAAGGGGGGGAGAGGGGGTGGCTATTGGTCCCCACCTCGCGGGGGGTGGCTCACCCCCCTGCGAGGTGGCTCCCAATAGCCAAGGGGGGGAGAGGGGGTGGCTATTGGTCCCCACCTCGCGGGGGGTGGCTCACCCCCCTGCGAGGTGGCTCCCAATAGCCAAGGGGGGGAGAGGGGGTGGCTATTGGTCCCCACCTCGCGGGGGGTGGCTCACCCCCCTGCGAGGTGGCTCCCAATAGCCAAGGGGGGGAGAGGGGGTGGCTATTGGTCCCCACCTCGCGGGGGGTGGCTCACCCCCCTGCGAGGTGGCTCCCAATAGCCAAGGGGGGGAGAGGGGGTGGCTATTGGTCCCCACCTCGCGGGGGGTGGCTCACCCCCCTGCGAGGTGGCTCCCAATAGCCAAGGGGGGGGAGAGGGGGTGGCTATTGGTCCCCACCTCGCGGGGGGTGGCTCACCCCCCTGCGAGGTGGCTCCCAATAGCCAAGGGGGGGAGAGGGGGTGGCTATTGGTCCCCACCTCGCGGGGGGTGGCTCACCCCCCTGACAATATCACGGTTGCGTGTGCACCACCTGTAGTTCAATGAATGACATTATCTTCTCTCCCTTTAGCCCTGAGAACGATATCACATGACGGAGGACACCCCCAGCAATATTCGGAGTAGTATCATTTTCTTTTCTTCTGGATAGTTGAAAAAATATGTCCGGCGAGTTGGACAACCCTTTTATTGAAGGTAGTATCATCCTCTTCCAACGTGGGTATTTGGAACCATATCACAGGGGGCGTTTTGGCTTCCTCGATATTCGTCGTGAAGTCATCCTCTCCTCACTGGGTATAGGAAACAATATGACAGCCGCAGTAGACACTCCCCGCTACCTGATGTGTAATATCTCTGCCTGGATATTAGAATCCACGATGGACCCACAGCGTTTTTACGATTTTTTGTGTAATGTCATGTCCTCCTCTAGACATCACGAACAGTATCAAAGACGGGTGTACACCCTCTCCAATATAGGGAGGAACATCATCCTCTCTCTGCCTGGCTATTAGTAGCAAAATCAAAGTAGTGTTTATAACCCCTGCGATATTCTGAGTAGTATCATCCTCTCCCAGGTGGAAATTATGAACAGTATCACCGGTGGCGTGTACACCCCCGGCGATATTGAAAATAGTATCATCCTCTTCCCTCCCGGGTCATGGGAACATCACTGGGGGGTGTACACTTTCTGTGATATTGGGTGTAACATCATGTTCTGTGCCTTGGAATATCAAGGGCAATTTCACGGGGTGAGCGTGTACATCTTTTGCAATATTGGGAATGAAATTATCCTCTCTCCCCCTGCAAATTAGGAAAGATATCACAGAGTGTGTTTTCACCTCCTGCGATATGGGGATGAATACCATCTTCTCCCCTTCCGGATATCAGGAAGAGTATCACACGGGGATGTACAGTGTCTGCGATACTGGGAGTAATATGAACCTCTCGGCCTTGAGATGTTAAGAAGAGTATCACAGGGTGAATGTTCACCCCTGCCATATTGGGAGTAATATCAGCCTCTCCACTCCATGGATATTAAGAACAATATCCCGGGCTGGGTGTACGCCTCCTGCTCTATGGGGAGTCATATCATCCTCTCCCTTCCAGGATGTTAATAACAATATCACAGGGCGGTTGAACACAGCCTGCGCTACTGGAATTATTATCATCCTCTCCCCCTCCGGATACCAGCAACAATATCCGAGAAGAGTTGTACACTCCCTGCGATATTGGGAGTGATATCATATGCTTCTTCCGTGAATATTAGGAGCAATATCACCAGGTGGCTGTCCATTCGTTGCTATGTTGGGAGTCATGTCATACTGTATCACCCTAGATATTAGGATCGGTGTCACAGCGTGAGTGTACACATACTACGATATTAAAACTAATATCATGCTGTCCGTCCCTGAATATTAGGAACGACATCATAGGTAAGTGTACACCCCTTGCGGTATTAGGAGTAATAATATGATTAGTTATTAAACATCAATGATTGATTTTAATAATTATCAATGACAGTATTAATTAATAGGATACCATTACTATTTATGGATAATTATTTTACATACATGATTATGCACACTTAAAATTAATTATTAATATTAATGTCATTTAACAATATTATTAGTTCTTAATATTAATCATTATTTTATTACCAACATCTCTTACTATTGACTTAAGCAATATTAATTGCTGATATCATTAATTATTAATAGTGATATTATTATTAATTATTAATACTAATTGTCAACATTTTAACCAGTATTAATTTTTACTATCTTTTTTATGATTATTAATATTGATGATTATTATTAATTTTTATTATATTTATTAATATTAATAATTAATAGATTTGTTCCTGATATCCGGCGGGGAGAGGATGATATTAGTCCCAACATCGAAGAAAGTGTACACCCCTCTATGAGTTATTCCTAATACCCATCGGGTAGAGGATAACATTATTGAAACTATCACAGTGGGTGTATATCTCCTCGGTCATCTTGTTTCTTATATCCTGGGTTGGAGAGGATGATATGACTCCCAATATCGCAGGGGTTGTAGACCTCCCCCGTGATATTGTCCCTAACATCCAAAGGTGGAGATGATGATATTTCTTCCAATTTCGCGATGGATGTACACCACCCCTGTGATATGATTCCTAATATCCAGGGGGCGAGAGGATTAGTCTCAGTATTGCAGGAGATGTTCACTGCCTAGTGATATTGTTCCTAATATCCAGGGAGGGAGAGGATATCATCCCCAATAGAGCAGGGGGTGTACACTCCTGTAACATTGTTCGTAATAGCCAGCGGGGGAGAGGAAGACATTACTCCCAATATTGCAGGGGATGTACACCCCCTTGGGATATTGTTCCCTATATCCTGGGAAGGAGATGATGATACCAGTGGCAATATCGCAGGGGGTGTGCACCCTTCTGTGATATAGTTTTTCACTTTCAGTGGGGGAGAGGATAACATGAATCCCAATACCGCTGAAGGTGTACAGGCCCCTGTGATGTAGTTCCCAATGTACAGGAGAAAGAGAAGAATATTGCTCTCAATATCGCAGGGGGTGTAACCACCCTGCCCCCTGTATATTGCTCCTAATATGCAGCGGGGTGGAGGCTGAGAGTACTCCCAATATCCCAGAAGGTGCACATACACCTGTGATATAGTTCCTAATATCCAGCGGGAAAGAGGATGATTTTACTTTCGATATCACAGGGGGTATACAGGGCCACCAACCCTGGGATATCGTTCCTAATATCCAGGCAGGAAGAAGATGACATGGCTGACAATATCGAAGGGGGTGGACACCTCTTCAGTGATATGGTTCCTCTTATCCAGGGGGTGAATGGATGATATTACTCCCAATAAAGTAGGAACCGTACAGCCACCCTGGGATTTTTGTCCTTAATAACCACAGGGGAGAGGTGATATTACTACCAACGTTGCAAGGGGTGTACACCCCTCCTGTGATATTATTTCTTATGTCCAGGAAAGGAGAAGATGGTATTAGTACCAATATTGAAGGGATGGACAACCCCCATGGGATAGTTTTCTAAAGATACAGGTTGAAAGAGGATGAGATTCCATCCAATATAACAAGGGGTGTACATCCTGCCTGTGATATGAATCCTAAAACCTAGAAGAAGAGAGAATGACATTGCTTCCAAAAACACACAGGGTGTACGCCCACCCTGTGATATTGTTCCTGTCATCTAAAGGAAGACATGATAATACTACTCCCACTACCGGAGAAGGTACACACCCCCTGTGATATTATTCCTCATAACTTGTGGGGGAGAGCATGATATTACTTCCAGTATGACAGTGGCTTGATACCCAGTCTGTGATATTGCTCCTAATTTCCAGTAGGTAAAGTATGATGTTCCTGCCAAGAGAGTAGTGGGTGTACAACTGCCCTGTGATATGTCTCCGAATATTCAGGGAAACACAGGGCGACATTACCTCAAATCTCCCAAAAAGTGTACACTCATTGTGTGATATGGTTCCTAATATCCGGAGGTGCAGAGGATGGTGTTCGTTCTCCTGTCGCAGGCTGTGTATACACAACCTGTGAAATTGTTCCTAATATCCTGAATAAAAGAGACTGCTAATAATGGACACACATTGCAGGGGGGAGTAATTGGCTATTACGATCCACATCGCAGGGGGTGAGGCACTCCCCATGATATGGGGAGTAATAGCAACCCCCTCTCCCCCCTGGCTACTACGATCCACATCGCAGGGCAGTCCAGGACACCACCCCTGCCCCAACCTTGACCGAGACAGTGAGTGTCATGGGACCACCTCAGGGCGGGTGGCAGCTCAGCTTGAAGGTATCCCTGCTTCCAAAAACCAACTGCTCCTGCTAGTTTGAATCTGGCCACAGGGTCTCTGTTGGTGAGACAGGTGACCATGAGGCAGACATCGTGAAATCTAGCACGACAGAGCTCAATGCCCCCATGAGAGGCACCATAGCACTCAGACTTTGCAGACATACCAGCGAAGGCCACAGCAGGCCCTGAGGGAGGAACAAGCTGACCAAGATCCTGGGGTCCTGCCACACAGCCTTTAAACCAGGGACTGGAAACTGTTTCCCTAAAGAGCCAGGAGTCAGTATTTTCAGCTTTGCCAACTGATCTTTGCCTCAAGAATGCAACTCTGCCATGGCTACACCACAGCAGCCTTCTGCAGGTGGCCTGTGAAGAGATGGGCATGACTGCACCCACATCAAACTTTACTTATGGACATGGACACTTCTCAGTGTCATGAATTGTTATTTTTTTTATTTGTTCAGCCATTTGGAAATGTAAAATCCATTCTTGATTCACGGGCCACAAGAGCAGGCAGGTACGGGCTGCCCCTGGCCGACCTCTGGAATGAGCTTAGAGAAGGAAATGACAGGCTGGGCCAGTGCAGCCTCCTCACAGCAGATTCGCTGCAGGAGGGTCCTGCGTAGCAACCACTTCTCATCCTTCATCTTGGCTTCAAGTGCAGCTCAGGTGGAGAAAGAGGGAACAGAACAGGCCTCAGCAACAAGAAGGAAGGAGATGCAGGGTCAAGCAGCCGTGTGGATCCATCACACTCAACATTCACACCAAGCGGAGCACAGGCAGGACCAGCCCAGGGGGGGCTGAAGTGGAGGCTCTGTGGGGTGGGGGCTCTCTTGGTGGGCAAGATTCTCTACCTAAAACTCAAATAGAAGATCTACACAGCAGTAGTTACAGAAAACACACACCAAGAAAAAGGCCAAAATAAAAATAGGACACCAAGTTTGGCCAACCGGGTCTCACAAGCCAGTAGGTAAGAAAACCCAGGAGGGCCCACCAGAGGGGCTGGGGGTGGGTTCCTGCCTGCAGGGGGCCTGGGACACCCCATTCCCACAGACGAGGACCCAAGCTTTGGGGAGGAAGCTGTCAGAGTCATCAGTGAGCTGTTCAGAGCTGGAGCCATAGAGCAGGGGAGGAGCCCTGGCCACGTCCCTGTGCAGGCTCAGAAGCTGGGGTAGAGGCACAGCCCCAGGGGCCGATGCAAACAGTGGACCGCTGGCCCTCCTCCTGCCCAGAGGATACTCAGCTCCCAAGGGGCCACCAAAGTCTCAAAACCAGGGACACACCACCTGACCCTCATGCCCAGGCCTCCTGGACCAGGCAATGTCCAATACAGGCAGGCAGTCTGGGCTTGGAGCCAGGACAGGGATGGACGGTCCTGCTACGCAGGCCTCCTGTTCCCTACCAGCTGGGCTGGTTGCACTGTAGTTTTGTTCTGGCAACATATTGCTACCCACTTTGGCCACACCAGTCCTCGGCTCCCTGGCTAGGCCCAGTGCTGTCCAAACCACCTACACAGGCCCCACACACCCAGTGCCCACCAGTCTCCCATCAGCCAGGAGGACCCATGCTCACCCCCCGAAGTATCCGTGGGAACCTACATCCCACAGGGACCCACAGCTCAGGGCCAACCTCCATGGGGCCTCTTGGTTGTGGTGGTAGAGGTGGGGGGATTTGACCTCCAGCCCTCCCTTCCTGGCCACTGTGTTTTGTGGGGATCATTCAGTCCTGGGAGCTTCCTAGGGACCGCAGAAGGAAGAGAACAGGGTGGTCATGGCGGCCTCAGCCCCAGGCTCTGGGCCCAAGTGCAAGAGTCTTTCGCTTCTGGTTTGATCTGGGCGGTAACAACAGGTCAAGTCATTCATACAAGGATTGGCTTCAATATAACGCATCAAGGGACTGTGGAGGACACAGATCAGCCTCCAGGCCAGTTACACCTGGTGACTTCGCCAGTGCAGGCTGGGGAGTGGAAAAGCTGAGGCCTGACCTCCCCACCTACCCTGCCCACCAGATGCCAGTAGCGGCCAGGGATCCCTGACTTCAGGCAGAGGCAGACAGCACAGTTGCTGCCTCCTTTGATCCCATCCCAGGGCCCACAGGGCCTGGAGAAACCTGGCAGGGGCTGAATTGGGAGAATCAGGCAGGGAGATGCCAAGTGAAGAATGTGAGGGACTGGGTATGAGGGGCACTAGGGCACAGGGTCTGCTTCCCCTGGAGAGGTGGCAGTGAGACATAGAGTAGCCAAGCCTCCGCAGGCGCCACCCTGCTGCCCGGCACGTGTGGTGCCCAAACCCACCCCAACGGCTGCAGGAAGGTTCTTCATCAACAAAAGGGGAGGATGCACCCACACCTATATAGGCATTGGTGCCCACACACATCAGAGAAGAAAATTACTGCTGTGCTCAAGGTGTGGGGAAAGGGGCAATGTCCCCTTCCTCCCCATGGTGGGTCCAAAGTTACCTGCTCCTGCCAGCACCCCCACCCCCAACTCCACCGGCTGCTGACCTCCACCACAGTGCCATGTCACGTGCCAGGAACAGCTCAGCGGTACATCCCAAAGGGTGCTATCCTGGAGCGGCTGTGCTGGGCAAGTGACACCTTTCCTAGTCACAGAGGTTTTCTTTCTTTACCGCTCCTGGCCCTGGGCCTCGGTTTCCCCCACTGTGGCACAGTGTAAAAATCCCATCTTAAAGGCTAGGAACCCAGAAAGGTCACCACACCTGGTGAAATGGGCGGTGAAACTCCCTGCCTTGGACCTCTTGCTCCAGGTCTGATGTCCATTGGGACACGGCCAGGCCAGCATCCTGGGGAGGGCTGCATTCCTTGCCTGGGGAACCTTGCTCCCAGTTAGGAATCACTGGAGTTGAGGCCCCTAATGGATTGGGGGAGGCACAGGGGTAGAATGGAGGTAGCCCCATCATATGGTCCTGTGTAGACCCCAGAAAACAAGCATTGAGTTCAGACTCTTGTCTGGAGGTGGCCACATGAAAGGATTTGGGCTTTGGGGTGTGATGAGGGTCTGGGGTCAGGGAACAAAGTATTCTGGTTTGGACACGCAGGATGTTCTCTGCAGCTCACTCAGGTACAGAGTGTGTTGCTAAGTATATGCTTTTAAAAACCCTAGGAGGAGGGGAACACAAAGGGCCCTGAAGTCAAGGGCATGGTCCAGTCTTTCCACCTCCCCAGCTGAAGACAAGCTGAGGACAATTCTCTGAGTTTCATAACAAAGAAGAGAAGAAAGAAATCAAAAAGACCTGGAGGATAGGCAAGCCAATGAGGGCTGACTGGGATTACCCTGCCTAATCCTCAAAACAAGCCTTCCCTATCTGTCCTCTGGGCCAGGTGAGGAAACAGGTCACAGTAGGACATTCAGACCCTGGGCAGGCAGCTGGCAGCCTGGAGCCCAGGAGGTGCAAACACATTTTTACTGAGGCACATCCTGCACAGCCCTAAATCCATTAAAACTTGAGGCAATACAGCACATGCTTCTGTGAGCACAGGGTTGGCGCTGGGATTACAGATTAACAGCATCTCAAGGCAGAAGAATTTTTCCTAGTACAGATCCAAATGGACTTTCTTATGTCTTCATCTTTCTCCATAGACAAAATAACAGTCTGATCTCTCTTTCTTTCCCCCACACAGAGAGTGTCACCACTGTATGTCAGCCACTAGGGGACAGGCTTCGGCCTCGCCATGCCGGAGACCTTTCAGGACAGACCTGAGGAAGGTGGGCAGAGTGGGTAGGGAGAGGAGGGCCTGGCCTGAGGAAAGAGCAGGCTGGGCCTGAGGTTGTCGGGGGCCTGAGGTTGTCGGGTGCCCGCATGGGCCTCTGGGCAGCACCAGGATCTGATGGGACCAAAGGACAGGCCAGTGGGCCGTGTGGGGCCTGTGACTCTGAGTCAGCAGAGAATATGCCTGAATTACATCCTGATAGGTGCACCCTGACTCTGAAGCTGAGGACACCTAAGGCATGGAGGTGGGGTGGAGGTGGGGGCAGAGCAGGGGATGGGGAGGGAGCCTGTGCCGGTCCAGGTCAGAGGTGGTGGCTTGGCCCCAGTGGCTCCAGATGCAATGAAGAGCCAAGAGGGACTTTCCTGAGGGACTTAGATGCCGGGGTGGAGGAGCACTGCAAGATTTCAGCCTGAGTCCCCGGGAGGATGGAGTCACCAGGAGCTGAGGTGAGGAAGACTGAGCGGTGGGGGTTGTGCGGGGGTGCAGAGGCCTGAGCTCAGTTTGGCCCCTGCAGACTTGAGACGCCCACTCCATGCACAGGCAGAGACGGCAGGGGAGGGGAAGAGGCTGCAGCTCAGGTAGCCCTGGAATGTGCAGCCCGACATGCTGGGGCACTGGGTCCTGGTGCCCTAATGGCTGGGAGCTGCTTCCCTCCTGGGATGCCACAACTCCTTTCGGGCACATCTGCAGCTCCTGTGCCCACCACAGAGGGGAAGTGGGAAAGGCATCTGTGCCTATGCATGTTCTCCTTCACCTTGTCCTAGGCAGGTCCCAGGCAGCACCTCCCCTCCCAAGTGGCTCCCCTTGGCCCCTGCCCCTAGTGTTCACAGACAGACTCTCGAAGAGGGCTGGACTCAGCGGCTCACTTCTAATGAATAGAACCAGGCAAAAGAGATGGCGGTCTCTCCTGAGATTGAATTGGGGGGGCGCTGCAAGTTCTGTCCACTGGAACTCTCCCCCTGGCTCTTGATAGGTGCTAGTTCTGGCAAAGCCAGTCACCTGCCCAGGGCAGAGGGTGGCCTGAAGCTGATGCCACGGAGAGACTGGGGCCTTCAGTCCAACAGCTTGTAAGCAACAGAATCCTGCCAGCAACACAGAAGCGAGTGTGGAAGCAGCTCCTCCCCTGATGAGCCTGAGCCTTCAGAAGACACGGCAGCCCTGGGCAGACACCTGCTGCAGCCGTGGAGAGCCCCTGGCGCAGAGGGCTCAGTGAAGCCTGCACTCCTGGCCCCAGGAGTAATCATTCCTGTGGTATAACTGTGTGCTGGTGTGGCTGGGCCACAGTTTGGAGTAATCTGTCAAGGGACAATAAAGAACAAACACACACCTCAGGTCCTACTGGGTGGAAGCTGTACGGTCAGCACGGCATGTAATATCTTCCTCTTGAATTAGAAGATTCATTGCTAAGGCCAACGATTAAAAAAAAAATACCTCTAGTTGTAGCACCATTAAAATACGTGACTTGCAAAAAACAAAACAAAACAAAAAAACTATAAAAGAGCCATAGCTATTCTCTTCCATCTTAGCTACAGGAATATATTAATATATGTTAATTCCTTGACTGAGCAATGGGCCAAACTCATGAGAACAGATGTGTGAGGACCGTCAGTGACCGCCCTGACCCCAGCCCTTACATACAGACAAACTGTTCAACATAAGCCGTAACCTTGGGGGTCTTGACACTCTAAATTTTATTGTTTTTAATTAACTATTTCTATTCCCTAAACAATACCTGTTCATCGGAGAGAAAAATAGCATTACCTATACTAAGCAAAAGAAAGGAAATAAAATGCTCAGAAACATTTACATATGCATGCAGACTCTCACACACACACTCACACACACACGCACAGGCTCACACTGTGTCTAGGACTGCCTTTTCACTTATTTCTATGTCCTGAACATATTTCCACGTCAGTAGACATTTATCCTCGTAGCAGTAACAGCAATTAAATATTATTACAGCGTCTATTTTTACCATCATTTATTTAACTCATCATGTTTGAACTGTTAGGTTGTATCTATCGTTTTTTGTAATACAGGCAATTTGATGACAAATGACCCATCCCCTAATGTTCAATATAAAATATCAATTATATAAGGAGATAAGGGGTATTTGGCTAAAATAAAATTCAGCGTGCCCCACCTTCTCCACATGTACTATGCTCTAAAAAGGCATGAGTAATTAAATTAGCCCTTCTATTCTCCAGCACAGATCCTGAGCCCAGCGGTGGGTGCGGGTGCTTAGAGCACCGGTCTCCTCTCCTACCCGCCAGAAGGCAAAGGCCACTCAACTGCCACCTTAAGACACCCAGGATTCTCCTCTTCTTTTTTATTAATAGAATAAAGCTCAGGCTCAGTGCATGGGAGCAGCGCTCTCCGACTTTGCATTCATCAGAGTAACCTAGGTGGCCTGTTTAAAAATTCACATTCCCTGGCTGCGCTCGCAGAAACTGGACTTCAGTGGTTTAGTGGGGGTGTGCATAGGCCAGGTGATTCTGAGGACCACAAGGGGTTAGGAATTGCCCCGTTAATTCTGGCCAAGGGAGAGATCAGACCATCCAGCATAGTCCGCAGCATATTTCTTTTCCCTCTTTTGCAATGAATATTTGATTCTCAGCGGGATGAGCCCCAGGATGAGGCACACATCCAAGAAAAATCCATGCCTCTCCTTCTTTTCCCCAGGATTGCCCTTTGGCGAGACTCTCCTTTGCGACTGCTTCACTTTCCCTGGTTCATAGAACAAACCTCTTCTTAGTCTCTTTTGTTGTCTCTTATCTGTTCAACAAACACCCACTGCACAGGACCGTCCTCCGGTAAGCCGTCGAGTGGGGCCGTTTGGGAGCTCTTCTTCGTGGGGTGAGCCCTGAAGGAACCGGGGCCCCATAAGCCCGTGCTTTTGTGGGGGTTGCCCCCTCTCCCATCGCAGGGTAACTGGCACCAGGCTGTTAAGCTGCGGATGGGCAACCGCACATCCCATTGGGTGTGCGTATTTCAGCACGTGGAGTTGGCCAGTGAAGCCGGCCGAGGTCGGCACAGCGTACAGCAGCGGGCCTGTCCGTGGGGAGGAAGGGTCGTCCCGCCTCCCCTCCAGGCTAGTCCTGTTGCGCCTCCTCCTGCCTCACGCTGACTTTCGCGCACCCAGGCGTCTCTGAGGGTCGCGCCCCGATACCCTCCTCCACCCCAAGGCTTCTTCTCCCCAAGGGCCAGGTTGGGGGCCCAGGAGCGCCACAGCCTCCGTAGGCACGGGAAATCGCAGCTTCGTCAAAGCTAAGCCCGCCGTGCTCAGCTTTTCTCACCACCTGGAGGATCCACTCTCCTTCCGTCCTTCCCGACCTCAGGCTGCACAGAAAACTTGGGGGCGGGGATCGAGGAAGCCGCGCCCCGAGGCTCCCAGCGCAGCCCCAGGAGGAATCCTGCCGGCAACAAGAAGCTGTGCGCGCGGCCGGGCGCGAGCCTCCGCGTCCAGGTGGGGTCTCCGCGCCCCAATTCCACCCCACCCCGCCAACGGCGCTCCCCGCAAGTGCGGGGTTTCCACCCGTCCTGGCGTTCGCGCCCACTCAGGGTTTCCCTCGCCCCCCCCCCCCCCCGGAGATGCTCCCCGCGTTCTATCCCGCCCCGCCCTGGCGCGCCCGGTAAACGATGTGACCCCGCCCCTCTGCAGTCTCCGCTCCCCAGGACGCTGCCCCTGTCCCCACTTGTGGTGCTCGGGGCATCTCTAAAGCCCCCAACCAGAGTCCTCCAACCCACCCGCGAGGCTCGCGCACCAGCAACGCGGCCCCACCCGCAGGGACCTCGCCCACCTGTGGCTCTAACCCCGCCTCTGCGGCCTTCCCCACCGCTAGCGCGGCCCCCACCTACGACGACCCCCGCGTAGGTCCTCCTGCCCACACGTGTCCCCCCGCCAGCCCCTGCCCCTACCCCTGCCCCTAGCCGTGCCCCTGCCCCTAGCCGCTCCCCCGCCCCCGCAGCCCCTCCAGTGCGCTCGGGCCCCGCCCATTGGCGCTGGGGCCGAGCAGGGGCGCGGGCCTGGCGGCGTTCCGAGTCGGGCGCGCGCGGGCAGGGTCCCCACTGCCTGCTGCGCAGCCGGACTAGCGGCTGCCCTCGGCCTTCTCGCCATGGACGCGGACGACTCCCGGGCCCCGAAGGGCTCCTTGCGGAAGTTTCTGAAGCACCTCTCCGGGGCCCGCAAGGCCATTGGCATGCTGACCAGCGTCGGGGATGTTCAAGGTGCGCGCGCCCCTACCGGCGGCGAGGGAGGGACGGACGGAGAAGGGGAGAACAGGGCGAAGTGGATGTGGCAACCGGGCAGAAGGGGGGAAGCGATGGAAGGACCCGAGGAAAGGTGGGGAAGCGATGGGAAGAACCGGGGAGACGAGCGGGGAAGCGATGGGGAGAACTGGGGTGAAGCCCGTGACCCGGAGTGGCAGGGGTCCCTGCGGGGCGGCCTGAGCCGGCAAGGCAGCCCCAGGGTCCTTGCCGAGTGGGGCGGAGGAGGACGGGACACGGCAGTAGGAACCTCCATCCGGAAGAGAGTGAGCTTTCCACCCCCTCCAGTTTATGTTTTAAATTGAGCCTGGCAGAGGGGGTCGCCTGGAGCGCCCTCGGGGGTCGTTCTCCCTCAGAGCTGTAGGAAGGGGCCGGGCTTCCCTTCCGAAGCGTGGGTACAGCGCGATCACTTCCTAAGTAGCCCCCGCCCCCTAACTCCTCCCCACGTCACCTCCCAGCATGTCGAGGAAGAAACGGCCAGGTCTCCGCGCGCCTTCTGTCGCCTCATGCCCTGCGCGACGTGGGTGGGGTCCCGGCTGGCGGCGGGGGTGCTCTGGGTTCCCGCCTGGCGACTCCGAGGCGGTCCGGCAGCCCGTCGCTTTTCCGCTGGAAGAGTTTAAAAAAGGGTTTCCTGCCCTCGCATGTGCTGTCGCTTTTTGGCTCGTGACAAAACCGAAAACTAAAATGGGTCCCAGGCCCTCCCCGCCAGCCTCCGCGGACGGGAAGGACCAGGAAGCGGGGACTCCGGGACGTCAGCGGCGCCACGGCGCGGGCTCTGGGCTTCCCCTGCCCTGCAATGTAGAGGCGGCTCTCCAGGAGGGGCCAGAGTCTGGGCCCACGACGCGGGCGCGCCGGGAGGACATTTACCATTGACGGGCCGGAGGTGGTGGAGACTGCGCGCCCCAGGCCCCGGGTGCACGTGGGGGCGCCTGTGCCTGGACGGTGGAGCGCCCCGATCCTTGCAGCCCCTGGCGGGTAGATCTGCGCTTCCCAGGCGAACGCTACCTGGGAGCCTTAGCGATCGCGAGGGCTGGAGACGCGACGCACCCCGAGCTGGGTTTTGATTTTTATTTTCCCGGTTCCTCCTGCCGCAGATGCGTGGAAAGGCCCGGATGGCGGATTTCCTGCCGTTTCGGGACCGCGCACTGCACAAGGATGGAGCGGGGATGAGCCCCCCGCCCACGGGCCCGGTGACCTTCCCTTCGCCCTTGAGTGCGCGGGGCGGGCGCGGGTGCTGTAGGTTGGGGCGCTGTGGGCGCCGCCCCGCCCGCCGCGAGCGCCTACGTGATGCCAGGTCCGTCGTCTCCTTGTGCCCAGGCCCGGACATCCGTATGCCGCGCGCTCCGCGAGCCCGCAGCGCAACCTCCCCAGGCCCAGCGCCCCCCGCGGGAGACCCCGGTGGCAGCGCCAGACCCCGCGCCGCAGCCCGACCCCCAGCGCCCCTGGGAAGTGCTCTGGCGTTAGCGTTTTAGTAAAAGGACCCCCCGCCCCCCCCCCCCCCAGCATCAGCATTCCTCCTGTAGGGTTGGATTCTCAGAGAAAAAAAAGGTGATGCAGCAGACGCTGGGATTGGAGAAATTACCAGAGTGAAGTGGAAATAGCCTGGCCAGCGTGACTTAAACCAGCCCCGAGATGTGCGAGTACGAATGGAACCGCCTGGGGTCGGGATAGGACCCAGAGTGGCTTCTCAGTAAAAGGCCTTCAGAAGCAGAGGGAACATCTTGAGTGACTTTACCGGGGCCGCGAAAGACGAGAAACCTTTGGCACGGGAAGAGGAAACGATCTCTGGAAGTCACCAGGGCGGGTGGAAGGTCAGGGGTTCAAGGTTATTTTGGAATTTAGGTGCTGTGCTTCCTGCACGGTGGCTCATGCTTGTCATTCCAGTGCATTTGGAGGCCGAGGCAGGAGGATCGCTTGAGCCCAGGAGTTCCAGAGCAGCCTGGACAACATAGTGAGACTCTGTCTACAAAAAATAAAAAAAAAAGAAAGAAAGAAAAACACATTAAGATGCTGTATGTATTGGAAAATATTTATGGGTCATTCTTTTGAGCTCCATGTCCAAAAGCTTGCTAAAATGCTTGGGAGTTCGCGTACAGGCACGTGAGATTAGGATACAGTGGCAGAATCGCGGTGTTCTCTGTTACCCTGGTTTTGCCACCTGGGAGGAGTTACACATATTGAAGGTTTGTAAGTCAACGCCTCTTCTCTTCTGGGGAAAAAGGTATTTTGGAAACCAATATTATGTGGGAACGTGGCTTGGTTGGTACAGCCTCGGCTTAATGGGAGACAGCTGCCCTCAGCTCTGCAGGTGGCATCAAATACAGTGGCCTCGAGCCCACATGGGTCACACCTGGGCTGTCCCTGGGGAAGCCCGCTACGGCAGGTCGCCTGGGCATTCTTTCCTTGGCAGAGCCGAAGTCACAATTTTTTGTAAACTCTAAAGAGCTTTACCCTTCCAAGATATGATCTTGAACCTGTTGGAGCATTTGGACGCATTTCTTTTAAGGAAGTTCACCTCCAGATGTGCTCAGAGGGCCTGGTCTTAGCTGCCACAGATTTACAAATTCTTACAGTAAGTAGGTTATTCCTCGAGAATTTATCTGTTGTGCCCCCATTCTTTTTGCCATTTTATTCTGATTCTATATTAGTACTTGATTTTCCCTGACGTAGAAGACTATTGCCTGTAGCTAGAGATCAGAGAACACATTCCCATTCAAGTATTAACTTCAGGGGAATTATCTGTCAGATGTGAAATTATGGTAAAATTCCATATATTAAAATGACCGTAGCTACCATTTGTTGAAAATATTTTGTATACTAGGAGCTTTACAATTCTTATCTCCAAGCCTAGATACATGATCCCAAGAGAGGCATGCCCTCATTTTGGAAGTGGGGAGAAAGACTCACAAAGAAAAATAACTTAGGTAAGGGCATGAGGTGCGTGCGTGATTGTGGTAGGAGCAAAACAGATCCTAATTCCAAATATTGTACTGTCGGTTAGACCATGAAGAGTACTTATGTCTGGCTGTGTCACCCAGGCTGGAGTGTAGTGGTGCCATCATATCTCACTGCAGCCTCAAACTCCTGGGCTCAAGTGATCCTCCTGCCTCAGCCTTCTGAGTAGCAGGGAAGACAGGAATGCATCATCATGACCAGCTAATTGTTATTATTAATATTATTATTATTATTTCTGTAGAGACAGGATCTCACTATGCTGCTGAGACTGGCCTTGAACTCCTGGCCTCCTCTAGTGAGCCTCCTGCTTTGGCCTCCCAAAGAGCTGGGATTACAGACATGAGCCATCATGTCATGCCTCCACCATGCTTTTCAGGGGTGTTTCTTGGTGAAGCTCCTTAATCTAGTTAATGCTCAAAAGTGAGCAAAACCAACTAGCTCAAAATTACACAGATATTCTTTGGGTGGTTTTGTGAGGGGAACGGAAAGTAACTTTTTACAGCGATGGGAGTCAAGGTGGCAAAAATCACATTAAGGGTTAATACCAACGCCATGGGCTGCTTTTCTTCCCCCAGTAGAGTTCATATTATTTAATTATAAGATAAAATTGAAAATCTCTTTCCTATATTCCTGACTACCCAGGCCTTGAATGAAGAAAGTATTTCTCAGGTTAGTTTTTTTTTTTTTCCCCCTACTTCTTTGGGTAGCTTGTGTCTCAGGCTGTGGGTTTTTTTTTTTTTTTTTTCCCCTGCTTCTTTGGGTATCTTCTGTTGTCCCAAGACATGTCTGGAAACTTAAATTGATTTTCGCTCACCCTAAAATAAGCTCCGCAGCTCTGGATCACGGACTGACCATGACTAAGTGCCCACCGCCACGTCACGCTGTGCCACACACCAAGAGTGACTCATTGTCTTCGTCACAGGTTGTGGCTTCTGCAGGGCCTGGTGCCTGGTGGAGCTGAGTGTAGTGGGAAGTCCAGGTGCATCCTTAGGGTGGGCTGGATGCGAAAGCGGCGTCCTTTTTGCCTGTGGTGACATGAACATCAATACAGTATTTATAGAAAGTTCATGTAAATGGAGTAAGTATCAACCTTTCCAATCCTAGTGAGAATAGCTAGCGTTTAGTGACTCTCTGTTATGTGGCAGGCCCTCAGTGATGCTGGTCACTGACTTATCCCCACTTTACGCATGAGCAAGGGATGTCCGAGGTGTTCCAGCTTCCCTGAGTTCACAGAGCTCTGTGGTGTGGCCAGGCCCTGTGGCTGCAGCAGGGATGTTCAGGGCTGCGTGTAGCTGTGTCTTCACTGGTGACTTTCCCGTGCCCAGCACCACGCCTGGCGCTTGACAGGAACGCAAGTGTTTGCTGCCTGCCTCCCACCTGGAATCTCCACTGAGGAGCAGGAAACCAGGGGTTCTAGCTGTCTTCTTCATTCGTGAAGTCCTTTAGAGGAATTCAACCCTCTCTAATCAAAATACCCAACATCCTCAGGTCAATATGTATAAACTGTTAAGACTTCAAGATTAGTACCTTAGAACCGAAGTCAGAAGTGTGGTTTCAATTGACTGGACATGCATTAGGTCAATGACACACATATTTATTGGACACCAGGCTTGAGCCCCTCGTGGGCACCTTTGGTGTCTGAAGCAATATTCCTTGGGTGGTTTTGTGAGGGCAACAGAAAATGACTTTTTATAGCGATAGGAGTCAAGATGGCAAAAATGATATGAAGGCTTAGTACCAATATGATGGGCTGCTTTTCTTCCCCCAGTAGAGTTCATATTATTTAATTTTAAGATAAAATGGAAAATCTCTGAAGCAATGCTTCGGAGCCCAGTAGGATGGAAGGGGAAACTGAGAACAGTGCCATTTCGCCTCACACAGCTCCGGCGCCCCTCACCATCCTGTGCACACACATTCTTTGATGGGATCTTTTCAGTGTAAAGTGCAGTAATTGATTTTGCAGAAATTACTGGGTCTGGGAGGCAGATGATGAGTGATAGTGTCACCCCGTGGCACAGTGGGAGATTTGTGTGATGGCATCATTTTCTATGAATGCAGACCGCTTTGTGTGCCATACTCGGAGGACCCTTCGAAGCTAGACATTTTGTCATCTTTGTCAAGCTCTACCAATCTGATGGACCGTCAGAAACAATTAAAATTAGAAAGATGAAGATACGGTAACAACGTGGTCAGGGCAAACCTCAGGATACCAGATTGCAAGTTCACAGTTGCCTTTCTGCTAAGAACCTGCGGGTGAATATGGAACAGAGGGCCATGTGTCAGTAGTTGGGTTGCGTTTTGTGTTTCTTTTCTACAAGCCCTTTCTGGTGTTGTGTTTGTGTTTATTAGAGAGTAGCTGCCCAGAGGCTGCCGTTTCCCTCCCCACTCCTCGGTTCTCTCCATCTTCACCCCCAACTCCCAGTCCTTTGTTTGGAATTGCAGTCATTGTGCTTGTCAGGATGGAAGAGGCAGCCAGACACATGGCAGACCAGAGCACGGAGAGGCAGAGACTTACTCTTAAGTCCCGCCCTGGCCCGGCTGTCTCGAGTGCTGAGATAGGGTCTCCCTGTTTTCCTCTGCAGAATGGAGGCATCACTCGGTCTCTGTCTTCTCTCCCTGTCTCTTTCTTCACTCCCCTCTTCCCTAACACACGTCTACAGTGAAAGTCTTCAGGAGGCAAAAGAGAAAAGGCTGGACTGTGCTGGGCCCCCCCGACCCCAGGGCCCATTTGCTGTCTTCCCAGCTTCCATGTGCCCAGAGTCACCTGGGGGAGCCTTCGGAGGTGCAGATCCTGACTGTATGGGTCTGAGTGAGGCTCCGACTCTCATGGGGAGGGGGAGGGCACCGGTGCTGCGGGTCCCCCTGGGGCCAGTGTGGCGGTTTGCAAATCGTGCAGATCAGCTTCTCCACTTCTCCAGGTTTCTCCAACGTGAGATGCTCCCAAGAGTCCTTTGGGATTGTTTTCTGACTTTGACCAGGATTTTGATGGAGAAGATTCGTTAATATAGGACCCCTTGTCTCAACTATGTAAATGATCTGATCTGAAGTTTTCTGAATGGAAAATGATTGAAAGGTTGGCATGCAGTAGCCTCGGGGAGTCATTCCTTCATATCTTTTCAGCTGTGTCTTACTACAATTAAGATTTTGTTTCTGTGTGTGGGGGGTTTTTTGAGATGGAGTCTCCCTCTGTTGCCCAGCTGGAGTGCAGTGTCTTGATCTGGGCTCACTGCAACCTCTACCTCCCGGGTTCAAGCGATTTTCCTGTCCCAGCCTCCCAAGTAGCTGGGATTACAGACTTGCACCACCATGCCCACCTGGGTTTTTTCTGTGTGTGTGTGTGTGTGTATCTTTAGTAGAGATGGGGTTTCACCTTGTTGGTCAGGCTGGTCTCGAACTCCTGACCTCAAGTGATCCACCTGCCTTGGCCTCCCAAAATGCTGGGATTACAGGCTTGAGCCACCACACCCAGGCTTATTTCTGTGTTTCTGTAATCATTTCGAAGATTAACGGACTGCCTTCGGTGAGTCAGGGCAGGCTTTAGGCAAAAGAACCAAGCCCTTTCCGCCCCTGGAGCTCTCACTCCTGCGGTGAGGCGGGTACAATGTGCCTGTAGCTGGACCTGAGAAGAAAAGTTCCTGTCTTATGAAAGGGCCCAGGGAGCCTCTAGTTGGGGCCCTTTGACCTGACCCCACGGTGAGGGAGGAGTCAGTAGAGGAGGGTGGCCCAGAGGAGGACCTTGGATTTGCCTTAGGGGAACTGGGAAGCAGGTGGAGGGAAGCAGACTGACTGTCTCCGATAAGGGTGGTTCTGTGGAGAGGAGAGGACAGGACCGGAGGTCATGAGTTTAGGGTCTCACAAGAAGCGGCCACAGATGGAAGCTTATGGTGTGGGGCATGTGGCAGGGCAGCCCTATGCCCACAGACACACCCTGCCGAGGAGACCCAGGGACTTGAGTGTGTTGGGGCGGCGGGTAAATGGGCACTCAGCTATTACCGCTGGAAGGCAGAGCGTGTGAGCTGCGGCAGACACGGGCCGGTGGGGTAAAAGGAGAGTCTTCACAGCAGTGCTTAGAATAGTAGAAAGTGGGAAAACCAGCAAAAACCTATCAATAGGAGATTAATGAATCCATTATGGCACCTGGAATGGAAGGAATTTTTGTCAGCGTTTAATAAGGAGCTTTGTGCTGGTCGAAAGTCAGGAGGTGCACAGTACACTCAAGGGCGGTATTGAAGAGCCGATTCCAGAGCAGCTCTGCACAGCAGATCCCCCTGGGGCCAGAGAGGCTGTTTGCAAATCCAAGCAGATCCGCTTCTTGGAGGTTTCTCCAACGGGAGCATCTCCCAGGATTGGGGCCTGCGTGGGTGGCTTGTGTTATATATGCAATTTTAAATGATCTACTTGCCACATTAAAGAAAGGCGGGCCGGGACAGGGGGACACTGGGTGCCATGACTCATGCCTGTAATCCCAGCACTTTGGGAGCCCAAGGCAGGTGGATCACTTGAGCCCAGGAGTTTGAGGCCAGCCTGGGCAACATGGAGAGACTCAATCTCTACAGAAAATACAAAACAATTATTCGGATGTGGCGGTGCACACCTGCAGTCCCAGCCGCGTGGGAGATTGAGGTGGGAGGATTGCCTGAGCCCAGGAGTTGGAGGCTGCAGTGAGCTGTGACTGCACAGGTTCACTCCAGCCTGGGTAACAGAGAGAGACCCTATCTAAAAAAAAAAAAAAGTTAAAAAAAAACCACTTTTATATTCAGCCAACTATTTTGATAATAATCAGTTATTGTGTTGATTATTAATATTTTACACTGTTTTCCATACTAAGTCTTTGAAATCCATTGTGTAAAGAATCTTAAAGTACATCTCCATGTGGACAGGATGCACTTGGCCAGCGACTCCTCTGAGGGACAGTGTGGTCACAGCGATGGGTGGCGTGTCCTGCCTGTATGTAGAAGGTCCCCGTGTGGGTGTTTCTGCGAAGGCCCTGAGGGATGTGCAAGGGAGGGCCGACACCGTACCAGCCACGCAGAGGGCTCTCCGATTGTCAATGGCAGCCCTTCCTCCTCCCCACCCTCTTAACACCTCCCACCCCACTTGTTATTTTTCTCCTCAGTGCTTACGGCCATCCACCCATGGGCATCATGCATTTGTTCACTGTGTTTCTTGCTTTCGGGTCTCTCCTGATCAGAACAAGCTCCGCCAGAACCATTTTGTCACGGATGCATCCACATAGCACCCGGCAGCGATGGCACTTGGGGCACCTGAGGTGGACAGTGGGCCGGTGGTTGAGTGAAGGGCCCTGCAGATTTATCTCAAGCCCTCCCCTGACCCTACCGGAAGACACGGTGGTCTGCACAGTCCAGATAGTCAGAGAGGCCCCCGGCTCGATGACTTTGACCCGGCGGGGGTGGGGAGGGGGGAACAGCACGTTGACAGAATCGCCCCTTGGTATCCCACCTCCCCATGCCTACATAATCCCTACATTGTCAAAGGAGAGACCCCTAGAAGGAGCTTTGGCAGAAGGAGTGAGGTCAGCACAGTGTAAGCTCATTTTCTGACAAACCAGTGGCAGCAGTCGGCAAACTGACTTTATTTCTCAAAAAGAATTTATGCATCGAAATTAACAAGTGAGCAATCAGCAGTGTGGGAAAATTCAGGAAAAGCAGTTCAGTGCCGTGAGAGAGGGCGAGGCAGGGAGCTTTATTTCTCCAGACAACGGAGGAGGTAAAAGAATAGACCGAGATTATTTCATTAGATTTCATCTATTCTTCCTTTTTTTTTTTTTTTTTTTTTTTTTTTTTTTTTTTTTTTTTGAGACGGAATCTCGCTCTGTTACCCAGGCTGGAGTGCTGTGGCAGAATCTCGGCTCACTGTAACCTCCGCCTCCCGGGTTCAAGCGATTCTCTTGCCTAAACCTCCCAAGTAGCTGGGACTACAGGCACACGCCACCACGCCCGGCTCAATTTTCTTTGTATTTTTAGTAGAGACGGGTTTCACCCTGTTAGCTAGGATGGTCTCAATCTCCTGACCTCGTGATCTGCCGGCCTTGGCCTCCCAAAGCCCTGGGATTACAGGCATGAGCCATCACGGCCAGCCTATTCCTTACTTTTTTTTTTTTTTTTTTAAATACAGTTTAGATTTTATCAGAGCAGAATCCCAGGAAATTGAGATTTGTAAACTGGGAAATCCAGCTCCTCCAAGTAGCCAGGAAATAAGGGTGACCTCAGTCATTCTTGCTGGCCCTGGTGTGGGCCGGGGATGACTCTGACTCAAGGAAGAAGCGGTCTTGTGACTGTCTTACCCACACTGTGGTTTAGTAAGAAGGTGTTAAAAAGTGTGTCATATGAAGAAAGTGATTTAATAACTGGTCAGAGTAATGACCACGTATTTCCTATGTAACCACTCCCTCGTTATCTCCAACTTTATCTTTGGTTCTCATGACAAGATTATCACTTCCCTGAAAATTGGGGTTTTTGCAAATGACGAAGAGGTGTTTTTCCAAATGGTAATGTTCTTCTTTGGTGGGAAGATGTTTTCTCCTGGAAATCCTTAGGAAAGTTATTTGGTTCTTGGGTTGGGCTCCCAAAACCAAATGAAATGAGATGGATTATCCCCAGGATACCTGAGATATAAGGACAATCTGTAGCTTGAGTGTGGAGTGAAAGACACTGAAACTGCCCTTTGTCCCAAATAGCTGTGTGCTGGGGCCCTAGAGAGCCCTAAGGAGATGGTGAAACAGGTGACGTTTACCTGTGAGGCTGAAAGCACTCATTGCCAGGCTGTGAAAGCCCACACTGCAGGTCTTTGTCCCTGTCCTGTGGGTGACAGAGCCTGCCAGTAAATGCTGGTGCATTTCCTTCTTGCTCTTCATCCACCCATGTTCTCCTCCCTCCTAACCCCTCACTGAATGTTCCTGGGGCTTCCTCAGGTTTCACCCTGCAGGGCCCAGCAGGAGGCAGCTGATTTGCAGTCCTCACCATTCAGAAGTTCAGAGGGAGGGCTTAGAACCACACAGGCTCCACCCCCAGGCAATTAAGTGATCATCTGCCCTCAGCAGGCATTATTTTCCTTCAAGTTCCCATTGGTGACTCTAAGGCACAGGCATTGTAATAGAGGAAATCAGGAAGTCTTGAAAGTTAAAATGAAATAAGACTAGGGTTTACACTGCAGCTTCACCACTTCACTAAGGTCGTTACCTTCCAGTAATCAGTTTATCCCCCTCAGAGCCTCAGCTTTCTCATCCCTCCAGCGAGGTGTCAGGAGCTCTGCGGGCTTCCTGTGAGAATCATCCCTGTGACGGCTCTGGCTGTGGGTGTGCAGTCAGCAAGGGACGCCCTACTAGGTCACACCAAGTGCTGCCAGCCCCTGAGCTCAAGGATGACACGTGAAGAAAAGCCCTTCGCAATGTAGGGCTCCATCCCACCAATGTGCAAGTGAATAGAAGTCCTTTCAGGACCTAGTGTTGTGTATTTTTAAGTGTGGTGCCCTGTCCCCTGGAAATTGATAGAAATGCACGTTCCCAGGTTCCCGCTCCACCTGTGAAACCTTGGGAGTGGCCCAGCCACCCGGGGTGCGGCGGCCACCGCTGGTGATCCCCTGCTGTGGGGTGATGTCACTGTTCTTTCTGGGAGGGTGCAGGTGGACCCAGGGGTGGGGGGTGGGGAGAATCCTGCAGGGATTTCAGGGACTGAGTTTAGTGCTGGGGTTCATTTTTACTCTGCACAGGAGTCTCCTGGGGTCACCTTGTGTATCATGTCCAGCTTTTTTTTTTTTTTTTTTTTTTTTGAGACAGTGTCTTGCTCTGTCACCCAGGCTGCAGTGCGGGTGGCACAATCTCCACTCACTGCAAGCCCCTCCTCCCGGGTTCACGCCATTCTCCTGCCTCAGCCTCCTGAGTAGCTGGGACTGCAGGTGCCTGCCACCATGCCTGGCTAATTTTTGTATTTTTAGTAGAGATAGAGTTTCACCATGTTGATTAGGCTGGTCTTGAACTCCTGACCTCAGGTGATCTCCCCACCTCAGCCTCCCAAAGTGCTGGAATTAAGGCATGAGCTACCATGCCCGGTGGGCTAATTTTTAAGTTTTACAGATGGGTTCTCACTGTTACCCATGCTGGTCTCAAACTCCTGGCCTCAAGCAATCCTCCCATCTTGGCCTCCCAAAGTGCTTGGATTTGCAAGCATGAGCCACCACACCTAGCCAAACATTGATCTTTCATTTTAAACTTCATCTAGAGATGTGACAAAAACCAAATGAGGTATTTGTTAAAATACTTTATAACCCTAGTACAGTAATAGAGTAATCCAACTGACAATTTCACAAAACTCAACTTTTGGCAACAAGTTCAAGGTTATACATGTTAATAAAGATAATACATTTATTCAATCAGAGGAAAAAGGTTACAATGACAGAATTTATCTTTTTCTTTATTATGTTGCCTGAGCTATGGTTAAGGTTTGGGGAACTGGTATCTTAAAGAACCTTCAGAAATGTCTCATTCTAGAATTTAGAAACAAACTTTACACTCTCGGGGTTGAGAGAATCCAGGAACAATCACCACCCCTAGTGTCCAGATGCTACTCTCCAAAGGCCCTTCCCCACTAGCCACAGAAATCAGGGCTCCCTGGGAAACAGACAGTTGAGCCTCTGAAGCAGGGGGGCCCTGGCTGTGCATGCTTTAGGGAGGTGAGGGTGGGGGCCTAGAAACCAAAGAAGTGAGACCAAAATGGGCCAACAGCTGGGGCAAATGTGGGCATAAAAATAAATTCCATCTGATCACATAGTCTCAAATATGTACATGTACAGAAATATTTCTCTGACGTCACAGGGGTACTAAAAAACAAAACAAAAGACGGGGGGAAAAAAGAAGAAAAGAAAGAACTCTCTTCCCCATGGTGGGCGCACTGGCTTACACCTGTAATCCTAGCACTTTGGGAGGTCAAGGTGGGCAGATTGTTTGAACTCAGGAGATCGAGACCAGCCTGGGCACCACGGCAAGACTCTGTCTCTACAAAAAAATGTAAGCACTAGCTGGGCATGGTGGTGCACACCTGTAGTCCCAGCTACTCAGGAGGCTGAGGTGGCTCAGGAGGCTGAGGCTGCAGTAAGCTAAGACCATGCCACTGTACTCCAGCCTGGGGGACAGAACCAGACCCTGTCTTTAAAAAAAAAAAAAAAAAAAAAAAAAAAGGCAGCCTCTTCTGTCATCATTAGAGGTAGCTCCCGCACCACCCTAACTCCTCCTCAAACTGGACTTCCCAGGGAGAGCAGCCGCCCCTGCCTTTTCCACAGAACCATACTTCAAGATAACCTGACAGACCCAGCTGATGTGGAGCTCTTCTTTGAAGAAGTCCAGCAAACGAATGAAGAATTACAGAATTTGAAAACTTCACAAACTCTAATAAATGATTCAGGCAATAATCCTCAATGAATATGAAAACTATTAATAGGTTGATGAGGAACTCATTATCACAGGACACCAGAAACTCAAGTGCACCAGCTGCTCCGTGGCTGAAAGGAGAAAGCAGATCTTCACAAGACAGTGGCCGACTCTCAGCATGCACCCCGCTGGCGTGAGACCCCCAGTGGAGGCAAGCAGGCCTCACAGGAAGGTAGGATGTGGCCATCTATGCAGAACTCCCCACGAGGGACTCTGCCTGAAAAGGCACAGCCTGACTCAAACTAAGTCTTTGGATCTAACTTCCAGTTCTCAGGAAACACAGGAACATGGCACCCAACACCACACAGGAGCAGCCAGGACACCTGGAAAGTGAGAGCGCCCAGAGGAAACCCGGCCTGCACACTCCTCTGCCGTCCGAGAGGGGGCCCGGGAGAGACCCGGGCTGAGCAGCTGTGATCTGTGGGACCCTGTGCCACAAACACTTTGAGGCCAACTAGAAAATTTGAATATGGAATAAGAAATAGGCAGTTTTAAGAAAGTATGCTTTATTCTATTAAAACTGAAAATGGCATTAGCTCATGTAAGAAAGAATCCTCATGTTTTAGGGTCACAAATTCAAATATTTAGGGGTAAATGATGACATTCATAATTTACTTCCAAAAACTTCACAAGGAAAAGGATATCTATTATGTGATAAGTGTTTAGGGGCTCATTATCCTAGTCTACTTTTCTGTGTGCTTGAAAGTTTTCATAATTCTTTTTACATAAAATAATGTTGCAAATATGTTTTTACATTAGCATTTCTATGTAAATTATTAGTGTTTTATATAATACATATAACTATATTATTATGATAATGCACTCATATTAGTGACATAAGAAACAAGCGATGTATCAGAAAGTGATTATATAATTAAGGTTCTGTGACTGCCTCCACTATCGGAAGAGCACTTCTCTGTGCCAAGGACAGGCTCGAAGCTTCACACACCCTGGGTCGGATTGGGCACCATCCATGCACCCCCACTCTCCATGCAACAAAGCTGGAAGTGAAGCAAGAAGCTGGGGGCCAGGACCCTCCTCTGGGGGTCTCTAAACACCGTGTTTGTAACCACCATGCTGAGCCCACTGAAGGCTATCATTGTAAATGTCCAAAATCAATGTCCAAGTAAGATAGGCAAACTTAGGCCAAGAATCTTACCTATAGTTAGATATTTCTTAAGCATCGCTAAATGTGAGAGAAGCCATGTCATGAAAATGTAAGGACACAAGTCAATTTTTCACAATCCACCATCAAACTTTTCCAACAAAATATTACCTAGCATTGCTTGGGTGATCGTGAGTGGCATGAAATTGCTTAAGCTGCTCCCACGTAAGCTCCGGGATGCACAGTGGGTCACCCCCAGAGACCACTGAGTACGTGTGGTGGGGAAGAAATCTGTTTTGAAGGTGCTGGGAGAATATCCTCTCATTGTCTGTCTTGAAATGTGAAGTAAATAAATAAGAATATGTACATATAAACTAATACACACACACTACATTACTTACAATATAGCCAATCGATCACATTCTGGTGCATATGCCTGTAATACTCTGCAAATAAAACTGTTCTAATGGTAAAAAACAAAAAACAAAAAACAAAAAAAAACCACCCCTGCAGGCATTGTTTAACACTGTATTCAATCACTCATCACCCATGCACAGGATCCAAGGATTGAGAACAATGGACTTTTTGATGTGTGTTGCAACAAACTCATAGCGGAGGGCTGTAAATCGGAGGGATCACCAGGTCTGCCTACCAGCCACCAGGCAAGTGGGGAGAAGCTGTCACCCCAACTTGAGTTTCAAGAAGACTCCTTGGAAGAAACGACCACCAAATTGAGAATGAAAAGGTAAGAAATAGTTCACCAGCTGAGGGGGGCTACAGAAATCAGAGAGCAGGCCACCTGTGTGCCTCAGGGACACCAGCACAGGCAGGTTGTCAAAGTCACAAGGGGACATGAAGACATGGGCCCAGGACAGCAGCTCTTAATCCAAGATGGTCTCAAGACTCCTTTACACCCTGAAAAATTAACCCATTTATGCCTGAGGTTGCAATTTTTTTTTTTAAAAAATCAGACCTTGGCAATGACCTTGAGCTGTAGGATATAAATAACTCCCACAAGCTTAGGATTCCAATAATGGAACACTAGGCACAAATGGGTTTTAACGAAGACCCAAACAACTTTTGATTATGTAGGCTTTTTTTGCCTGTGTAGGTACCTGTGTGTGTTTATATAATTTTTCTATATTCTAAATTAAAGTTGATTAAAAAATTAAAGTATTAAAAAATACTTATGCATTAAGGTAAGCCATCATTACATGTTAATATAAGTATGTTTGAAAAATACTTCTCATAACAAAGTAAAAAACCAACTACTTAGAATGATGCTGTGTTGCCTTTTTTGCAAATCTCTGTAGTGTCTGGCTCAGAGGTGAAGCTGGACTCCCTCATCTGCTCTGTATCCAGCTTGCTGTGTGTCACACACCTCACCACGCAGCCTCTAGAAAGTATACAATGTACTTGGGCAAGAATGAGTGAAAAAGACAATGTGTTGATAGTGGTATGCAAATAGCTTTTGTCTCACTGCAGATCATACGCGGGGGTCGTCAGACATGGTCTGAGACTCTGGGAAGAACAGCAGCCTGGCCCTGCTACCCCCTGGCTTCTGCTCACAGCACTGACCCCAGCTAATCCAAGAACATGTCACCTATAATGAGAATATTGAAGAAAAATCAACCATCTTTCAGATGTGTCTGTATCATGGTACGGTACATGGGTAAGGTAAGCTGAACACAACATAAAAAAGAAAACTTACAAACCCTCCCTTCATCTAAGATGACTCCTTTAAAGACCAAGGGCATCTGGGGGTCACTGGAGTTCTCATGTTCCAGCCGCCATCCTTCCTGCCTGAGGACAAATAATTATAAGCTGACAGTGACTCAAATACTAAAGTCTGTATCAACTAGTTAATCACTCATGACATCCCAGAAATCCAGCTCATGTAAACCTGGGGAAAAGGTGGCATCCAAATACACTGAGAGGAGATTCTGATAGTCCTTGGGATTTTGTGTGGAAAATGGATCCAGAGTATAATCACTAGCTGGGTACAAAGGAAAAGTGAAATTGTAAAATTTAACAGATTTCTACTAAAATTATTGAATCTCAAGCCTCATTTCCCCTTTGTCCTAGGACAGTAAGTTGTAGCTATTCTTGAGATGGGGCAGTGGCTCCATGCTCTGGCCCCCAACCTCAGCAGCTGTCCCAGCTCATCACCTTGAGTGTTGGCTTTCCCATCCCGTCTCAGGATCTGCACTGGACGGGCACCAGGTCTTTCTTCAGCGAACATCTAAACTCTCTCAAGTGTCTCCAGAGACTTTCACACGTCTACAAAGATGACCTCATTCTGTAAGAGCATGGATTTAACTTGCTCTTCGATGTCACTCCTTCACAGAGTGCACTGTTCATCGTCACCCTATCCACTAGCGTCAGTCTTACTAAAAGTCATACATCAATGTTAGTGGTAACTCTGGAGGCCTGGCATTGTAGTGATATCCCCAAGAGAAAATTGTTCTGAACCTTTCTGGGAAAAGTTCACGTACGTTTTTTTCAAATGCTAGTTTTTATAATCTCGCTACCATGTGGCTTTCCTGAAGAATGAAATTTCTGACGTCCTTCAAGTAGAGAGAGGTAAAACTTTTTCTAGAACATGAATTGCCCACTCCTGTCATCCCTTCTCAGAAACTAACTGAATTCCAGTGGGTGCGCCTGGCAAACGCAAACACGGTTTCCGTTCAGGATGCTGGTCTTACCTGTGAAGGCAAACGCGGTTTCCGTTCAGGATGCTGGTCTTACCTGTGAAGGCGTTCATGAACGTGGAGAGGGGCCGGCTCAACATTTTGAAGAAAGGGTCTCTGCACGGATATTTCCGAGACCCACAAAGGACGGTGTGCTCAAGAATGTGAGGAACACCGGTGCTGTCCATGGGAGTGGTGCCGAACTGCACGCTAGGGAAGAAGGAACGGCACGCCAGGGAAGGGGGAGGAATAAGGAACAGAAGGCCAGGGACGGGGAGGAACAGAACGCTAGGGAAGGAGAATGACTAGAATACAAAACGTTCATCTTAGTGCTGCGGACACAGTTCCCAGATGCATCATCACCTCAGGCTACTAGAAATTATCATTCTGACACCACAATCCTCCAACACAGGGTCTCCCAACTCTAATGTAAATCATTGATTCAGACTATAACATTGTATTTTGATGAGATTGTAAGTCCCTGTAAGCTTTTCCTTATTTTTCAAGATGCTCTGTCAATAAAAATACTAGTGAGATGATATTTAAACCACGTAACATACAGTCAGTGCTTTAAACCAAGCTTGTCTAACCCACAGCCTGCAGTCCGCATGCTCAGGATGGCTTGGAATGCATCCCAACACAATCCCTACACTTTCTTAAAACATTGAGGTCCTCTATTTTTTTTTTTTTTTTTTTTTTTTTTTAGCTCATCAACTGTCCTTAGTGTTAGTGTATTTAGTGTGTGGCCTAAGACAGTTGTGGCACAGGGAAGCCAAAAGATTGGACATCCTTGATTTAAAGAAAACATTCAAGACCATGTTCTTACAATGCACGACGTACCTGAACAGATTATTCCTGTCTTCTCTGGCCAGGTGTAAATACCTGGCTCTTGTGTCATTGTGGCTGAGCTTCATGGCCGTCAGGAACAGCTCGGGAAGAGATGTCACCTGAGTTAACCTGAAAAACACGAGCAGTTAAACGTAGACAAAATAGCCTGTGAAATGGTGATCTTCGACACACTGAGAAAACTGGCTTTTCTGCCTGAAATTAGATGATGCCGGGAAGCCAGTATTTCAGAGCTGGAGAGAACAGAACCATCCTGTCCAAGTCCCTTATCCTACAAACAAGGAAAGGAAGACCTAAAGAAGGCCGATGAGAATGTGTGTGTGTATATGTATATTTTTGAGTGCTTATTATTGGCTAGGTATTTTCCATTTTTTTATTTTTTAAATTTTTTATTCTTTTTTGGCTAGGCATTTTCTAATCATGTCACATAGAATCCTGTGACGGAGGTATTCTCATCCTCATTTACAGATGAAACAACTGAGGCTCAGGGTGATGAAACAAGCTGCCCGAATCAGAGCCAGGATTCGCCCTGGTGTCTGCCCTTCCCACGGTACTGTGCTGCACCTAAGTAACACAGCACCCTTTCCAACACCTGCTGAGTGCCTCCTGCTTTTGTGTACTGCACCTCAGTAACACAGCACCCCTTCCAACATCGGCTGTGTGCCTCCTGTTTCTGTGCATATAATCTCCTGTAGTGCGAAGCACGGGCCTGCAGGACGGGCAATGCTGGAGTGGGCTAGCCGGCGACAGCGGGGAGAGTCCAGGATCAGTCTTTGCTTCTCCTAGTTTGAGATGGATTCTCGGTGGTAGCTGTAAGCACTAAGCTGGGGCTTCCAGAACAGCTGGAGGGGCTGGGAGGATAGAAATGCCCCCCAAAAAGATGAGACTCCCCACTCCTGGGGCAGGGTGGAAGATCTTCTCCTACCTTAGGCAAGCCTCCTGGTAAGTGTCCATACTCTTTGGTATGAAAGAAACTGTCTTCTCTTCCAGTCAGGCCAGCCGGCCCAGCTCTCTCCCGCAATCACATACCACGTCCCTGTGATCACCACGCCACTTGCCACTCCCTCCGTCCAGGTGCGATGAGTCACCTGGCCAAGCGCACACAGCAAGTCACTGGCAGAGGTGAGACCTCGGGTCTCCTCAGTCCAATCTAGGGAGCCTGCCATCCAACAGTCATGCATAAAGCGGCCCACTACGACCTGCATCATCTACCGCTGTTAAATTACTTGTTTCCAAGCTTACCGTACTTTATATCAGATGATCAATGCATTTAAAATCAGCAGATACAGTGAAATGTCTGCTTTCTAATAATATAGAGCTTTAATAATAATAGCGTTCATGATAGCTATTTCTCAAACAAGAAACATGACTTATCGTAAATTTCTATGGCTGGACACAGTGGCTCACACCTTTAATCCCAGCACTTTGGAAGGCCAAGGTGATATGGTTTGGCCTCGTCCCCACCCAAATCTCATCTTGAATTGTAGTTCCCATAATCCCCACATGTTGTGGGAGGGACCTGGTAGGAGGTAATTGAATCATGAGGGCGGTTCCCCCATGTTATTCTCATGACAGTGAGTATGTTCTCACGAGATCTGATGGTTGTATAAGGGGCTTCCCCCTTCACTTGTCATTCTCTTCCATACCACCCTGCGAAGAGGTGCCTTCCACCATGATTGTAAGTTTCCTGGGCTTCCCCAGCCATGCAGAACTGTGAGTCAATTAAACTTCCTTACTTTTTGGCTCATTCATTATAAATTACCCAGTCTTAGGTATTTCTTCATAGCAGTGTGAGGTTAGACTAATACACAAGACAAGAGGATTGCTTGAACTCAGGAGTTTGAGACCAGCCTAGACAACAAAGTTTCCACCTACACCTACACCTACACACACACACACACACACACACACACACACACACACACACACAAAATGAGCCAGGCGTGGTGGCACCTTGTCCCAGTTGCTTGGGAGACTGAGGTGAGAGGATCTCTTGAGCCCAGGAGTTCGAGGTTGCAGTGAGCCAAGATCACACCACCGCACTCCAGCCTGGGCGACAGGGTGAGTCCCAGTCTCAAAAATAAGTACATTTCTATAGAATTTGAGAAATAAAGGAGAATAATCTACCACTCTGGGTGAGCCCCTTATTAATAGTAGCCAGTACTATAAACTCAGGTGTCTGTCTGTCTGACCTTTGCAGGATTTCACAAATGCACTAAGTCTGTTGTCAGGACTCCCATGCCTGGACCTTGCCTGGAACCCCCTAGTCACTTCCCTGGCTCCCTTTCTGGAGCCCTGCCCAGAGGCAGCTGCTTTCTCACACCACCCTCTCCAGCTCTTCCCTCTCCCCCCAGCAGCAGCAGCTCCCACTCCTCCTCCCGCCCTTGTCCTTGGCCCTCTGTATGGCATCCACCATGTGCCTCCAGTCACAGCCACGTCAGTCTTTCTAGACAGTAAGCTGTTTGTCTTTTACATTTGCTACAACATCAAGCATAGCACAGAGCCAACAGCTGGCCAAATATGTGAAGTGTTGTCATTTTTAGTTACTATACTAAAAAAAAAAAAAAAAAAAAAAGGAAAAAGTTTAAGCAAATAACAAAACAAAAAACAAATGAATCCATTTTAATATAAACCTAAGTAAGTATAGGTCCACAATTTCTTCTTTATAATTTTGAAACCCAAATGGCTCAGAAAACTGAAAGATTCTGCAGAAGTTTAGAGCAAACTATTTGATGGCAAAACCTGACTGAACAGATCAGGGCACTGAGTCTTCGTGCTCATACTCAGCGAATCATCAGGTTTGGCGGCAGAAACCCTAGTGTGTCTAGGGTTTCTAGAAGGGCGTGCTATGTTGGGCGGGGCTGTGCATGTGATGGGAGGAGCTTAGTGAGGGGTGGCTCTTTGCAGGTGAGGAGTGGAGCCTAGTAGGTGGGGATGCAGGTGAGCTGGGCCTTGGGGACGGGGCTTGCAGGAAATGGGGTGGAACCAGTGGGGTGGTGCTGCAGGCAACTGGGTCTTGGGGGCGGGGCTTGCATACGAGAGGCGGGGCCTTGTGGGGGCAGGGCTGGCAGAAGAGGCTGGGGCTTGTTGATGGACCGGGCTGTTCAGCTGAGGGTAGTGGCCTCCTCGGGGGCTGCTGGAAGCTGGGCCAGGTGAACCTTGGTAATCCTCTGTGGCCTTGGTCCTGTGGCTCAGGCTGTGCCCAGCAGGGAGGCCGGCCCGATCGAGCTGCGGTCTCCACCCTGAGAGCGAGGGCTCCTTTCCCCAGCGCAGGTTAAAGCACCGCGTGTCCACCTGTGCAGTGGCTGGTCCCCATGTGACCTGGAGGGCAGAAACCCTGGGTCCTGCCGCTGGTCCGGGGCTTCTGCTTCCCCTTCCTGCAGTTCCTGGGAGGGTCTGTATGTCCAGGGGGCTCTGATCCCTGCCTCAGGACCACGGGTGAGGTGTCGAGATCGCCCGCTGTGGAGCTGGCCTGGATCTTGGTTCTGTGGATCCTCGCTGTGTGGTTCTGGAGCAGTTCTGTCCTCAGGAGAGGGATCCTCACAGCTGCCTCTTGGTGCCGTGAGAAGAATTAATAGGACGACCCCCAGGTACCTGCTCGTAGCCCTATGCAGGGCCAGCCCTGTGTCTCCACCAGTTCCTTCCCTTTGTGCTCCCCTACACTGTCACATCGCCAGCCTTTATTTCCTTTTCCTTGGACCCAGGCAGCGAGTGCCCCGCTGGCCTTGGCAGCCCCTTCTCTAATCTGTCATCAAATCACTTCCTGACGGACAGCACTGACCAGCCATTGGTGTCACCAAAGTCCCACAAAATAGAACCCAACTTTTCTATTCAGCTGTGCAGAGCTGTCCCAGGCCTACAGCCCACAGGCTGGCCTCATTGACCATGAGATCCCTGGTTCTCACCTGGGGCTGGGGGTGCCCCTGGCATCCGGTGGAGTGTCAGGGATGTCCCTCCAGGCCCAGTACAGTCCCCCAGCCAGTGGCCGGCAGACAGCAGCACCCAGCCTGATATCTCTGTGGCTTCCGGTTCCCCGAGGCCAGCTGTGCTTTGCTGCCTCTTCATCCTCTCAGACGGGCGCCCTCTCTCCACCTTCGCTGGTTAGTAGGTTCCATCCATTAGAGCTCGAAGCACTGCCTCCCGGCAGCGCAGCCCCTTCTCTTGGAAGAAAAAAGGGCCGGGCACGGTGGCTCCATCCTGTAATCCCAGCACTTTGGGAGGCCGTGACAGGCGGATCATGAGGTCAGGAGATCGAGACCATCCTGGCTAACACGGTGAAACCACGCCTTTACTAAAAAATACAAAAAAACTAGCCGGGCAAGTGGCAGGTGCCTGTAGTCCCAGCTACTCTGGAGGCTGAGGCAGGAGAATGGCGTAAACCCAGGAGGCGGAGCTTGCAGTGAGCTGAAATCCAACCACTGCACTCCAGCCCGGGCCACAGAGCAAGACTCCGTCTAAAAAAAAAAAAAAAAAAAAGAAAAAGAAAAAAAAGAAAAAACAGGCTGTGGTGTTTGAAAAACAAACAAAACCGTTTGGTTTGTTGGTTTGTTCTTCGACCTTCACAGGCTCCTAGGTCACACGTTTCAGTGTCTCAGCGAGTGACTTTCTCTCTGGAAGCCGTATCAGCCTCTTGTTTGATGTCAGCCACAGCAGAAAGAAGCACTCCGTAGGCCCCGTGCTCAGCACCTTGGCATGAGCTCCTGCCATCTTCTGTTCATGATCATCACAGCTCTGTGCAGTGGGCGTCCTCCTGATCCATGTGGGAGGATGGAGGCGGAAGGGTGAGTGACGGCAGGATCACGTGAGGGGTCTCTCCCGAGGTAGGGAGGGGAACCGGCCCAGGACCTCAGTGCCCATCGCATCCTTCTTCCTCCTCCTCTGCCTCTCTGTGACTATTTGACTCAGGCTGCAGGGACAGACATGAGTATGTGCAGAGCGTGTGTGCTCCCCTGGGGGTGTGTGCTCATATTGGCAGGGAGGGATGTGAGCGTGTACGGAGCGTGTGTGCACACCTTGGTGGTGTATGCTGGCATTGGCAAGGACAGATGTGAGCGCATACAGAGTGTGCTGGCATTGGCAGGGACAGATGTGTACAGGGCATGTGTGCACACCTCGGGGGTGTGTGCTGTTGTTGGCATGAACAGACGTGAGCGTATACAGAGCCTGTGTGTACCCCTGGGGGTGTGTGCTGGTGTTGGCTGGGACAGATGTGTACAGAGCGTGTGTGTACACCTCGGGGTTGTGTGTTGGTATTGGCACGGACAGACGTGAGTGTGTACAGAGCGTGTGTGTACACCTGGGGGTGTGTGCTGGTGTTGGCACGGACAGACGTGGGCATGTACAGAGCGTGTGTGCACACCTGGGGGTGTGTGCTGGTGTTGGTACGGACAGAGGTGAGCGTGTGTGCACACCTGAGGGTGGGTGCTTATGTTGTTTTGTAAGCGGCAAATAAGTAGCCCTTGCGTCGGGCGGCCCTGCGCCCGTGCTGAGTCCGTCAGTGGACCTCGGGTTGGGGTCTCCATCTCCCCAGACAGCACTCGAGTGTCTTGAGGTTTCAGATTCTTCTTCTCCAGGTACTTGGGCCTCCTCAGGACCAAACATCAGAACGAGCCAACTGCAAACTACAAGAACGTTCAAATCCATCTTCAGTAGGAAAAACAAAAGCAATTGGAATAATTTTCCAACATGACCCCGTGGCTAAGCCATTAGATACTCCAGCCAACAGATTGAGTCACTTTAAAATTCACACCGATTAAAATGGTTTTGAGAGTTGCAGAGCTTTGCTGCTAAACTTTGAAATAATTGAAGCGTTCTGCTCCACTTGCCTACTAACTAGGGTTGGAGATAACTTTCAGCCCAAAGTAACAACCTTCTAAATCCAGCTTAGATGCGAGGCTCCCACTGACACAGGAAGAGACAGTGGCCCTTGTTCATTCTCCTGTGTTCACATACTTTGTCATTTTTTTTGTATCCTGATCATCACTTGTGCTTTTCCAATTGAAACTAAAGGGAGTTTAGTTCTGTTTTGGAGAAGCTGTGGTTAGTGGTTTCTTTTCATGGTTTGCTTAATCTCTTAAGTCTGGTGCTTATGTTTACCCAAATGCACTTTTCTTTAGTATGGTGATGCCACTGCCCAGGGCTTCTCCTTCCATATCTGCTCTCCAGGAGGCCCCCTAGGAATGGGCACTGGAGATCCAGCCGCTCTCCGTTTGCCATTTTCTGTGAGTCCAATGTAGGTTTGCCTCAGAGAAGAAAACAGGCCTCCGGGTTAGGTGCCCCTGACTGCTTGCTTGTGAAATGTTTAACGATAAGGCGCCTTCCAAACTAATTTTACACATTCAGAGTTGTAGCTTGAAGTATCACTGCAGTCATAAGAACAAGAAACTCTCCCATAAAGTAGATAGGCAGAAAAAACCACAAAAATTTAATAAAGTGCAAATAAAATGGTGTTGTAAGAATATACAGTGGGAAATGCTCTGAGTCCAGCCAGATTGGTATGGCGTCCTCTTGTAAATACATTCAGCCACGTGTGGCCCTGATCGCAATCACTACTGTGAATTGTGATCCAGAATGTTCTTGGGGGGCCGATGCCTGGACTGTGCCAGCAGCTGAGTCTGATTGGGCATCAAGGCGGTGATGTGCTTAGCATGGCCAGCTGGACTGAGGGGTGGCCACCCGTGCACTCACCACGTGCAGTGGTTATTCTGGTGATGGAGTTGCACGCGGCACGGCTTGTCCACCTGGGCTACTTAAAGTACCGGGAACCCAACTGCTGGCGCATGCCTCCCGACATGGAGCTGTCTTTTTTATCCAGGGCCCTCTGGTGCTGCAGACACTGGCCGCCGGTCCCTGAGCCCATGGGGAGGCACCAGAGGGCTCTGCTGGGCCATGGCGGTCCCCAAGCAGGTGGTCACTCATTCCTTGGGGAGTGGTCCATGGCCTGTGAGTTTATTCCTGGGGTCTGTGTGGGCAAGGTTAACCAGTTCACAGCTGGGCACTTACACTGGTGACACTAAAGTGGAATCTATATTAGCTCGCATGGGAGTGCGTGAGGAACTGGGAGGGTGGGGGAGGCTTGGCCCTAGCACTGGAGCCCGGGTTCCTGACATTTCTGCGTCTTCCTGTTGAGGGGCCACCAGGGCCCCCATGGGTCCTGAAGACAGTGGGTGCCCTATGGACAAGGGGATGAGGAAGACTCTAGAGGCTGTGGGAGGCAAAGAGACAGTCGCTCCCCCAGAGCCAGCCCTGTCGACACCTCGACGTTAGCTGGTGGGACCTGTTTTGGACTCCAGCTTCCAGAAATGTGAGAAAATAAGTCAGTGTTTAGGGCGCTAAATTTGGGGTGATTTAGTGGAGAAATAGAAAACTAGCCCACAAAGGTGCACGCATTGAAATGTGCTCTGTCCAGGTGTTCACAGTGGCGTGACGGGGATGACATCAGGGTTCGGGGAACTGTGCAGTTTTACTGAAGGAAGGGGGCTCACCACGCCTTTCCTCATGTGACTGAAGGTACGTATGCCTGCCACACCGCCCAGGAGACAGGGACTAGAATTCTGACTTTATTATGGCAACCAAGCCACAGTCAGAACACGGTGAGGGCTGAAATGAGCTTCCTGCAGCCTGAACTGGGAAGAGGAATCGCAAGTAGTTTGTGTTTTTCTACACAGACCTGTCCTTTCAGATTTTGTTGAGTTCTGGAAAAAGGGAGAAGCCAGGCACACCTCGGCGAGGGACAGTGTTTCTGGAGGTGGGGCGGCTTCAGCCTGAATGTGGCCGTGTGGCTGGGAGGCTCAGAAACTGCCCTCCAAGGGCACCCATCTGTTCCCTTCTGCACTAATACCTCCTTTACAGAAATTCCAGAGCAGTGCGGGAGGCCTCTGGTCTGAATGGGTTTGTGTGGACCGAGGTCACGGGGTGTTGTCCAAGTACTTATCCTGATGTGGCAGAGGCTCTGTTCCCAAATAATTATTCCACAGTTTCAGAGCCTATATCTGAGTGATAGTCTTTTAACTTTGTTGCATGAAAGCAAACAAAGTATGTTGAGGTTTTAAAAATCCATTTAGTAGTCATGGCTGTAAACTCATACATGGGGCTTTGGGATGGAGTGAAAACCACCGTCACCTGGCGTGGACGCTGCGTGGTATTTTTAGGGTGGTGGCCTGCTCGTGCCTTGAGCTCCATCTGCAGCGTGAGCAACAGCTGTGCATTTGAGAAATGTGGGCAGGTCAGCTTGCTCCTCCAGGGGCCTGCAGGGATGCGGGTGAGGGGCCTGGGATGAGGCCACATCATTGGGAAGGAGCTTGGTTGTGTCAACAGATATATCTGCCCCTACAGGCCCTCAAGCCAGCCAGAACCCAGTTTTCCTTTGGTCATCTAATGCCAGAAAAAAAAAAACCTGTTTCTTAGAGATTCTCATAATTTATATTAATGAACCATTTGACCATATGTAAAATGTTATAAATGCACGAGGCTTTACAACTTGACAGATGTGTAACTCACATATTAGGATTGAATCAAACCGTTGAAGATATTTCACTTGAAGGTTTTTAGCATTTTATGCACAAACCAAATGCCAACAGCATTTTGAAGGAGTATTTTGGAATTTTAAACACAGTGGGACAGTGCTGGGTCTCTGGGATGCTGGTGGGGTGGACGTGACCTCAAGCTCTTGGAGCTTGCAAGCAAGCAGGATTCCTAAATTGTCACACCTGCAGTGCTGGAAGTCAAAGTGGATTTCTGTAAATGAGGTATTAGTGCAATAAGGAACAGATGAGTGCCCTTGAAGGGCAGTTTCTGAGACTCCCAGACACCGCAGGAAGAAGTGGGGGAAGGGGGCAGTTACCCAACAGAACCTGGATGGTGGAGCCGGGATTGCTGGTGGCCCTGGGTGGCAGGTCATTACGTGCAATAAGGAATAGGTGACTGCCCTTGAGGGAGGATTCTCGGCTCCCTTCAGAACCGCAAGTGGAAGACACCCCAAGGTGGGGGGTAGGGGTTCGGTTATCCACTGGAGCCTGGATGGTGGAGCTAGGTTTGCTGGTGGTCCTGCGTAGCAGGTCATTACGTGCAATAAGGAACAGGTGAGCGCCCTTGAGGGCAGTTTCTCGGCCTGCTTCGGAACTGCAAGTGGAAGACGCCCCAAAGTGTGGGGGGGTGGGGGTCGGTTTTCCAGTGGGGCCAGGTTTGCTGGTGGCCGCTGCGTGACAGGTCACTGCGTGGAGCGATGGGAGGTGAGTGGAGTGGGAATAGAGGACGCACCCTCCACAGCTACTGCTGGGAGTTGGCTCTGGTAGCAGAGGGGGCATAGAGGGAATCCCATCAGGAGCAACACGGCTAGGGTCGCACGTGTGCTGGACGCTGAGGTGTGGCTATATGTGATCTCAGTCTCCACAGCCGCCCTGGGAAGTGGGTTCAGTTACCTTCCCATCTCCCATTTGAGAAATCTCCGGGGCTCACATCACAACTGGGTGGGGTGGAACTAATGTCTCAGGCAGGACATTGGCCCCAGAGCCCAGCTCTTAACCCACCCCTGCTGTTTTCAGTCCACCAAGTTTGTAGAGAGGGGTGTGTGGTGGTGGGGGGTGGAAGTCGTGCATTTCAGGGGACGGCTGAGAAACCAACACAGTAGAAGGGGGGCAGGAAATAAACCAGGCAGGAGACACAGGCAGTGCTTGGGAGATCTGCGCGGGGTCTGGGTGTGGGGGGCGCCTCTGGGCCTGTGAACCCCGTTCTGTGCTCCTGGCTTGTCCAACCTTCACCCTCAGCCACATACTGCGCGCTTTAGGTGAAATCTCAGTCCCTCACGTGGTGCGGGCATCTTTTCTCCCTGGCTTTGCCTCTCCTTAAATCAGAGTCTCAGTGGGGATGGTGGGGTGGTTGGTGGTCCATGGAATTTGCCCTCCACTCCCATCCTTGTCCTGTCTGGCCTGTTACCTGAATCTGTGTCTCTTCAGAGCCTGCAAATGAGTGGAGGCCACGGCAGCCTCTCGCTGACCGGCCTCTCAAACTTTTGTATTCATCAGAATCATGTTAAATGCTGATTCCTAGGCACCCCATTAGACTCTCTACACCTGCCTGGTGTGGGTACTTTGAGGAAGGTACAGAGGGTTGCTGGGCTGTTCCAGGAGGGAATTTGCATTTGTAGAATGTCCACTGTGCTCCTTCCAGCACTCTATTTTCCACGCACATGTGGCATTAAACCTGGAAAACCTCTGGGTGCTGTGCTGGGTGAGGAAGCCCTGGCTGGATGAGGGGCTGCTGGGGCTCGGACTTGATTCCTGGGCTGGGGGCTGCGGGCTTACTCTGTTCAGTGGGCCTGCTGATGGGATGCCCTGGAAAGTCCTGCTGTGCACTCAGGGAGGTACAGAGACACGCTCAGGAAATACAGACCATGGATTTAAAAATTCCTACTGGAAAATCCTTTATGAGCAAATTTGCATCTGACTGAAGACAATCATTGCTTGAGTAATTGGTTTGTTTACAAAATTGGTCCTATGAACAAACAGATTAGTTTTCATTCATGCCTTGTCTATAACGTAAATAGGAGCTATTACGGCAACCTAAATGAATTTTAAATTTTGTATCAGATTGCATGCCAGATTACAAATGGCTGCTTGATAATCTAATTGGTAAAACGGAGGGATTTGGTACTTGGAACCCAGAGTGAAGAGAACAGAATTGCTTTGGTTTCTTAAAAGTGTGTGACAGGGGTGACCTGGGGTGAAGAGAAGTGGCTGGAGTCATTACACTCGAGGAGATGATCTGCCCCAGCTTTTCTCAGCTGTCTTCTGGATAAAACAAAAGAGTGATAAACGTGGAAAAATTCAGCACTGAGTTCGTCTATGCCCTGAGCTTCTCATACGGTCATTAATGTGACTGGGCTGTATCTGTGAAGCCTCCATACAGGCACAAAGGAATTAGGCTAGAGTAAGGCGGCCGGCGACCTCTGGCGCCTGGGCCACGTGTCATTTCCTAAAGCCCTTTTGGGTGAAATGACAGTTGCAATGTCTGTTGTTTGGAGGAGTGTAATCTCATGTATGAGATGCAGATTATAAACACCAAAGCCAGGAAGCTTGGTGGGAGTGGCCGTCATCCAAGTGGTTTTCTGTGCTGCCGTGGACGAGGTGTGGATGTGTCATCCGTTGGTGAGATCCACTGGTGAAGGGGCTAAGCAATCCCTTGGTTGTGGGGGGTTTGTGAAGCTACATCTCTTCTGGCATCCCAAGTAAATACATTTTGTAAAACTTGTGCATTTGACCCAGACCCTAACCCTGAGTGTTGAAGTCTGGTGCAGTGTCTTGAGCCCTCTTCTGCATTGAGGGTGAGTGACTGTAAATGACCAATTCCTCAGTGATGAAAGTTCAAATTTAGCTTCCCTGAGGAAACCAGACCTCAGTCACCCGTGTCTCCATTGTAAACACTGCGGCCTCTACACGGGTGGATGCGAGTTTCCAGGTCCTCCTTGAAGAAGCAGCCGTGTGGTGCTTGGTGATTTGATAACATCAGCCACCTTCTGTCTTCTGTCTAATCATGGTACAAATGATTCTCCTACAAGGAAACGGATCTGGTTTCTTCCCCGATCATTGGAAGAAGCAGCCCACCTAGGGACTGCACCGTCCTCTGCACTTTCACAACGAAGTCTGTGTCTGTCTGTGAGGAGTGTCATGTGTGTCATAGGAATCACGGGAATTGCCTTAATTCTTCCACTTTTTAAGGGCTCGGGCAGCTCTGCCTGTTTTACCTGGGATGAGCAGCAGGTGGTCTCTGGCTGCTGTGGGACTAGGGCTTGGGGTGCGTCATCACATCCCGTGGCCTGTCCAGGTGGGCATCATTGTCTTTTGCCTGTTGGCTGAGGCAGCTGTGATGCCATGGGGATCATACTTGTGTCGGGGCCAACCCAGTTCTTCCCATGCACACCTCTCCTGCTGGAGTGCCTTTCCTTATGATGACGTGTTGAATTAGCGTGGAGAATGTGGAGAGGCTCTGGGCCTCTCCTTCCCATTCTTACTCCCTGGAGCTGTGATGCCCGACAAGGGAGCCCATAGCCAGAGGCTCCTTTAAATTTAATTAGAATAAAGATTTGATTACATGTCCAAACACATTTGAAAAGAACTTCACAGATTAAATTCCAGATTCAGCCCTTCAGGCCCAGTGACCACGTTTTGGGGCTCAGCAGCTGTAGGTGGCTGTTGTCTTTCAGTGTTGACTGAGCAGATTGGGACGTTTCCAGTTCAGCAGGCAGTTCTCTTGCATGGTTCTGCCTGTGGTGAGGACACCTTGGCTGGAGAGCTTCGTGGGGATGCCTTAGGCCTCTGGCGGCAGCCAGGCTGCACGGTTCCTGTGCCCCGGGTCCTCTGAAGGCCCAGATGGATCCCACCACAGAGTCAGCACTGCTAGACTTGGGTACAGTGTGTAGACAGCAGAGGGGCACGTCCGGGCCTTGCTCACTGGCCTCCTTGGCCAGACTCCCATCTCTGAGTCTTCAGGGGAAATGCATCCACCATCCACACCGTGCACCAGAAGAAAACTGCAGGCTTCTCTGTGGGTGGTGAATTGAGATCATGCAGAGTGACTAGGCTTGGGCTCCTGGCCAGCGTGGAGCCTGATGATAGCTTTAGGTGGAACCTGACATGCCTCCGTGTGTACATGGCAAAGAGAATGCAGTGTTGTCAACTTGAATCCAAATGTGCTCCCGTTTTGAGGTGGAAGGTTCTGGGAGTATTGGCCATTGGTGATTGTCCTGCTGTGGAGGACTTCGAATGCAAGCACTGGTTTAGGGTAACCCTGGTTTCCTGGTCCTGTATGTGGGCATCCCTGAGTGTGCTGGGCTGGAGGTAGGCAGGGCAGATGGGAGGGTGACAAAAGGTCAGGTGTTTCCAGCTGTGGGGAGTGATGCCATCAGATGTCCGAGATCAGGAGGGTGTTGACCAGGGGACCAAAGCAGGGGTGGGTGGAAATGCCATGTTTTCTGGGGCGTGGGGAGGACCTGTTGAGCTCTATTGCTGGGCAACAGTTCTTCCATTCTCAGGAATCTGTGCCATTGTAATTGAGTAGCAAATTCAGTAATTGCTCTAATTACTTACTGTTAAGTCCCCATCCAAATTACCATGAATTAGCAACAGTGACAACAGTTTGCCTGGTCAAGCCTTGCCAAGAAAAATCAGTGGAACTAGTTTTAGTTGCCTTGAGTTCCCTCCAAATCGGATCCTTAGAGGCTTGTGTTCCCACAGCTGCTGCAGTTTCTCCTGGGTCTGGCAGGCACATTCCAGACATTCACACCTCAGCTCAGATGCAGGCGTGCACATTATTTACAGAAAATCACACTGTGCTGTGATCGGCTTGAGCTGACGTTTTCTAGGTGGGAGGCGGAGGCCGAGGACCTGTGAGGGACTGTCTTCTCATTGACTTGGAGCAGGTGCACATCTATTCTTCAAAAGTTCTAATAGGATGAAATTAGCAATACAAATTTTTGAAATTCATGTGTTATGAACTCTGTTCAGTGATTTCCTCTGAAATGAGAGACTATTTGCGGACCAGACAGTTGGCCTGCAGCTCTCCTTAGAACTGTCCTAGACCTCGATGCCATCCTATGGTTTCTTCCTGAGTGTGGGGTGCGCTGCTTGAAGCAAAACCAAAGGAAAGAACGTGGTCAGTGTGCATCACTACTGCAGCCAGCTCAACGCGCCCACCCACTGGGATGGGCACTGGATCACTTAACATTTTAAACGCATTTAACACTAAACCAGTAATCAGCCAGTGCTTTCTGTAACCAAGTTTTCTGGCTCATGGGAATCTGACACTTGACTTTTCGGAAGAGAATACTTGCTTCTGTGGAGTGTCAATATTTGTCTCATTTCTTGAGACTTTGTTCAAAGTGATGAACGTGTGTAAATTAGGACCTTTTTGTGTAAATTGGGCCACAGAGCTCTCTAGACACAGTCAGGGGGGTAAAAGGCTGTGAAAGATGCCGCCTGATGTGAGCCATGGCCAGGCACTTTGGAACCTGGGATCCCATCTCCAGCCTTTCAAAGGACATAGAGCAGTATAAAATGCAGATGAGAGAGTTCATATTTTGGGCATCTCTGTTCTTTTGAAATCAAAGTGCAAAGAAAAAGTTTTGCCTCGAGGTCTTACCCCATACTTGTTTTTCTCCTGAGGTTTTAAAATTTTCTTAACTGCTTTTTTCTCCACTGATCCTTGGGGAAATTCTGTCTTCATATCTTCTTAAAAGATATGGTTAAATTGAACACTGAAATTTAAAATCATGCTTTCATATTATTTTTCTTTTAACTGATGTATCTGACATTGGTGAAGAACTAAGTGGGCGTGTTGGTTTACTTTTATTTTTTTGAGACAGTCTTGCTGTGTTGCCCAGGCTGGAATGCAGTGGCACCATCTTGGCTCACTGCAGCCTCACCTCCTGGTTCACACCATTCTCCTGCCTCAGCCTCCTGAGTAGCTGGGATTATAAGTGCCTGCCACCATGGCTTGTTCATTTTTGTGTTAGTAGAGACGGGGTTTCAACATGTTGACCAGGCTGGTCTTGAAATCCTCACCTCAGGTGATTTTGCTCACCTTGGCCTCCCAATGTGCTGGGATTACAGGCATGAGCCACCACACTCGGCCTGGGATATTCTTGATTGTAACTGTAATAGATCCCTTTAATGAAAACAAAACAGAACAACAACAACAACAAAACAGCTGTCTGAAAAGTCCCGAAATTAAAGAGCCTGCTTGGACAGGGATTTGGACACCAGTTGAATGGCCCAGCACAAACCATAGTTACATGGGCCACTCAGCCTGTTAGATCCTTAGGGTATTTGAAGTGGTGGGGATATTTGCATTTCTGCCTCTGGATATCGTGTTAGTATGAATTCGACTAGTGTTTGAGGGCCAGGCTCAGATCCGGGAAAACAAGAGCCCCTGCCCTCATGCCTCTTCTCTTCTATGTGTGTGTGTGAGGAAAATAGAAAGCACAAGATATTTTTTTTCAATGAGCTGGAAAGACGGAAAAACAAGCTTAAGATGTTTACTTGTTCAGAAGAAGGGAAGTGCAAGGAATACTCAGCTTTGCTGTTGCTGAAGGAGGCCCCTGGCGGAGGCTGTTTCAGAGGTGGGGTTTCTCTGAGAAAGGTAAGAGGCAAATAGGATGCCCCATCTGGTTTGCCAGAGATGGGGAAAGTTAGCACCCCCAAAACAGCCTCAGCATTCTTTCAAAGACATCGGAAAACCAGCTAGGGTGTGGGACCCTTGTTGGCCGCTGGGTAGAAGGAAAACATTGCTGGTCCTGAGGACTGTACTGTTCTTCCACTGCTATAAAGAACTACCTGAGGCTGGGTAATTAGGAAAAAAGGTTTAATCGGCATACAGTTCTGTGGGCTGTATAGGCTTCTACATCTGGGGAAACTTACAATCATGGTGGAAGGTGAAGGGGAGGCAGGCATGCCTTCACATGGCTGGAAGGGGAGAGAGAGTGAAGGGGAAAGTGCCATGTACCTCCAAACAACCAGATCTCAGGAGAATTATCATGAGGACAACACTTGGGGGATTGTGCTCAACCATTAGAAACCACCCCCATAAGTCAATCACCTCCCGCCAGGGCCCACCTCCAACACAGGGTTACAGTTCAGCATGAGATTTGGGTGGGGACACACAGCCACACCACGTCAGGCTTCCCATTCTTCTCCTGCACGTGCTTCACAAATGGTTCTGTCATTGGTTTTTGTTGATACATAATATATGTACGTATTTTCTGAGTGCATGTGATATCTTGATTCATCCCTATATTAATCAAATCTGGGTACTTGGGATGTCTTTCACTTGAAATATTTTCTTTTCCTTGTGCTGGTAATGCTCACGTTATTCTCTCCTAGCTGTTTTGATAATACACAGTAGATGACCCACTGCCATCCCCCTGCTGATTTACCAATAGTAGGTCTTGTGCTCCCATTAGGCTGTGTGTTTGTGCCCGTTGCCAGCCTCTGCCCATCCTGCTTATGAGTGGGCTCTGCTGGGCCCTGTTGACCACCTACTCTTGGCCTCCATGAGATCTGCTCTCAGCTCCTGCTTATGAGTGAGAACATGCACCGTTTCTTTGCTTGGCTCGTTTGCTTAACGTAATGTCCTCCAGCTCCATCCATGCTGTCGCGGATGACAGGGCTCTCCGCTGTGTGGTGGAGTATTGTTCCTGTGTATGTTCGGGCCACGTTCCCTTCATCCCCTGTTGACGGGCACTCAGGTGATTCTGGACCTTGGCTTCTGTGGATGGTGCTGCACTGAAGCTGGGACCAGTCACTGGCTTCATATTCGGGGACGTGAGCCACTTTCATGTTCTCAAGCAGCCTATCCCCAAAGCCCTCTGTGGAATGCCGCATTCCTTTGTGCCCATGGCTTCCACTAGGATGAACCGTTGGGAAGTGGATTTGAACGCTTGGGTTTCTGTCTTTAATTGGTACCCAGCTGCACTGACCAAGCAGGGGTCCCAGTGACCCTGGACACTACCTCACATAAGGTCCAAAGATGCAGTTAGGTTCTTTCTTTAACTTTATAACAAACAAACAAACAAACAAAAAAAACGCTATGGACCTGGTTAAGCTATAGCATTATCAGTTAGTGTTTTTCCTATTGGAAAGGTGTATATTTTATTTTCTAAGAAGGAAAGAAATCCTGTTAAATACTCTAAGCACAGATTAAATCATGTCAAGGAAAGAGGTACTATTTTGGGGGAAAATTGTCCCTTCATGTCAAAGATCAAGGGGATGACTTCCATTGTTTAATTGAGTTAATTATGAAATCTTAAGTGGTTTTGAGGAGACGAGCTGTGGATGCTGTAAGACATGAGACTGATGCTGATTTAATATTAGTCAGCCCTGACAGAATGTGGCTAATATTTAAAGCTTGCTCCAGTATTGCTTGATAGATTGTAAGTTAATGTAAAGATCGGTTTGATGCTTTTATTTTACAAAATATGATTGAGGAAAAGTTTGATAGCCAAGGAAACAGCCTTCAACCAATTTATTCCTAATTTCTATCACCAGAAAAATTTGTCCTGTTAATTCCAGAATTTACTTTTGGAAAGTTCCTGTAAGGAGAGCAGAGGTATTGGTGGTTGAATGATGACTTGAATTTAGGTGAAGGTCGTTAAATATTTCATAGTCATGTTTGTCTTGGTGGTTTTAGCAATTTTATATTAAATTTAGAACTGCGAGTCAAACCAAATGTGTTCTTTTGCTTTTGTGATACTCCTTTGTTTGTATGACTATATTTGTAAAGAATGATAAAATGTGTATAAGGCATTTTCTCTGTGTAGATATTAGGATTTTTAGGGAAACAAATTAATCATTCTTCTAATAGACATTGTGCTGTGTGTTGGGTCCTTTGTATATTAGTTGAATTATTATAATGAGGACCACTTGAAAGTATGTTTCTATACAAGATCTTTTATATGCTGCCTTGTGTTATGCAAAATCCTTCATCCTCTAAGAAGACTAAGTAATGGGTTGGAGGAGAGGTTTAATTCCCCATTAGGTCTATTCCGAATGCCCAGAATTGAATGCAAGTATGAATTATGTTTTCAAAGTGGGGTGTGTGTGGTGAACTCCTTTTTAGATCATGGGAGGGAGGTAAAGCAAAGATCAGATTTGCTGATGAACATTTGTGCATATTCTAGTGGAGAAGTCATATGACTTGACTGTACCTGCCTACTCTGATTTTGGTGTCATTAGTGTCCGTAGCCACAAGCCTCAGCTTAAAAAGAAGGCTTCCTGGAAGGGGAAAATAGGAATCGGTAAGAACCTGAAGTTGTCTGTCATGGCCTGTGAGTCACAGGTAAATAAACCTGCATGAGGGGACGTTGGCTGTACAGTATTTTCCTTCTGTTTTAAGACTGTCAGAAAAAGGTCAGTTCTATTGCGTTGGGTCCCTGCACCTCACTTTTGCTGCAGAGGGGACTTGCCATTATACCTCTTGCCCCCAGTGCCCAGGAGGCTGATACCACATAGAAGACCTGCAGGTCAGTGGAGGTGAACAGGCACCGGACACGCTGTGCACCTTGGGACACATCTGAGAAGTGCGTCCTTGCAGCAGGTCTGGGGTGAGGGGGTGTTCCATCTCCTCTGCCTTCTCTGGCTTTGCGGGCCTTTGAAGTTGGTCCTGGAAAGTGAAATTAGTTAATGCTGATCAGCTCGAGGTCAAAGCTGGAATCAGGCTCATCATTTCCTGCAGTGTTCACAGCAGCAGCTCGTAAACTCGACATGACCTGAATCCGGATAGTCGAGGTTCCGTCCTGCTTTGTGAGTCGGTTATGTGTGGTCTTGAGAAAGGGAACATGGGTTTTCTTGACTCTGAGGGGGCCGAAGAGACCCGCCCTTCACTAGGGGTCTGTGTGAAGCAGTGGACCCTCCAGTCAGGAGGCAGCAGGGACTCAGGAAAGCCCCACATGCCCTCCAGTTCCCCTATGTTGAAATGGTTTGTACTAGGCCGTGCCGGGTCATTTTGGGAGGTAAGTGGGGCATTCACATGGGGGTATGCAGTATTCTTAGGTGTCAGGTGCGAGAGTTGAATTTGTAGAAGCTGTGCAGATAGGAAAGGGCCTGGCAGGGAGTGCTGTTTACACGGAGCCGATTTAACGCGAGATCTGCGCTCTCCCTGGGTCCGTGTCTGACCGGTGTCTCCCAGTCTGCAACGGGACGTTCACGTGACTCGGCGCCATCATCCCACTCTGTGTAGACGTCTGAGGATCTGTGCGTGGCTGCTGTGTTAGAGTGACTTATGATAATGAACTGAGAAACAGTGAACAAACCCTGAATTGGTCAGCACTGGTTCCACGGCCAGTTCTCCCGTGGTTGGAGTCATTCATTATAACGTGTGCTGGACTCCTATGCAGAGCTCTGATTTTCAGAGACCCTTTAACTTGGCAGCTAACCAGTGGGTTCCTTCAGAAGACATTTGAGTCCCCTTTACCTGCCAGGGTGACCCTGGGAGTTTGAAGGTGAGTGAGACAAGCCCTCCCTGTCTTGTGGATTTTACTGTCCAGAGGGGAGACAGATGTAGATGGTGAAGGAGGCCCTATCAGAGGTCAGCGCATGTCGGTTTTATTTCTGTAGCACTTGCTGTGTTCAGGCTGTGCCCCGGGCCATGTGCAGAGCATCTGGGGACCCTGCCCATGGCATCCCAGGCACAGCTAGCATCTGCACCATCTTCATACTTGACCTGAGTTTTGGGGGAAGTACCGAGGATGGCTTCTACCTTTGCTGGAGAGGGTTGGAAGTCAGGGCAGTCCTCCACACGGGAGATGATCGCCAGCTGAATCCTCAAGAAAGAGAGGTGGTTCCCACAGAGGCAAAGCAGGGCAGCATGCACAGACCTGGGTGTGGGGTCTGGGGCAGGTACATCTGAGTGGGGTCTGCTGGGAGACAGCGGGAGTGAGGTGTGAAGGCAGTTGGAATTTACAGGATAAATTATCACTAAGGTGATGCTGGGGAAACAGATAAAATCGGGACTCTCTGGGGTAAACGTGTACCTAGGGTTACCCTGGGCGTGGGTGTTTTCAGGCTCTGAAGGCAGAGATTTAGGAAATTGGGCAGAGTTGAGCCCCAGATGAGGATGAAGGCTACCCTTGGGGGGGCTGTTGAATGAGACAGGGATGGAAACCCAGTGAATGTCCTGGGGTCAGTCTAGCAGGAAGGTGACAGAGGAGACTGGTGCTCTCAAAGACCCTGTGGGTCCTGCCTCTCAAAGTGCTGGGATTACAGGCATGAACCACTGCTCCCTACCGTTACTGTAAAATTTCTAAGCTACTGTCTCTCATACCCACTCCCGTATTGTTTGTTTTTTTTTTTTAACTAGGTTTATGGCTGTATTTTTTTGCAATGGAACCAAACAGTTACCTGTTTGAAGTACAAATAACACGATGTTTAAAAACCAAAAATGTCAATTTGCACAGAAGTTTCCAAATACCCAGTTGGTTTGAGCCTTGCATTGCAGTGCCACTACCTGCTCTTAAATTTCTACACGATGTAGAGATAGTGAGGCAGGGACCACTCGAACATCTTCAAGTTTTGATTCTATTAACTTGGGTATATTTTCAATTAATTTGGCACACCTGTGAGTGTCGCAAGCAATGCCAGGGTATTTATTTTGAAGCTTGTCAAAGGAAGAGTTGGGAAGATTTTCACATTTTTAGAATTTTCATAGTAGTTATAATTTACAAAGAATGTAAAGTTGTGTAGTCATTATTTTGCTTTTTTCTAGATGTGTCCCTAAACAGGGTTGATAACTAATTCTACATCACAGGATTCAGAACTGTACCCTTTTGGAGCCGATGTCTGTAATGGAGGAATTCTGCCTCGTCAGTTCACTTTAAGCGTGTTTAAAAGGTTTTCTTTATCCTAGTTGGAACCTGTGGCTATAGTTTGTTTTCACTGCTGAGGAATATTCCATGATGGAAACTGTAATTCATCTGTTTTTCGTATCGATGGGCAATTGGATTATTTTGGGAGGGTGTGTATGTCTATTCAGCCTTCATTTTTTCAGGATTTTTTGTAGAAGATAATGTAACAGTGTAACATCCTCTGCTAGGGAGCCAACACGAACCCTGATTACAGCCTCACAGACACTCACGCCTTGTTACCAATACACAGAAGCATTTTCTTAAGTTGAAACACAGTAGCAGAACCTGAAGCCATGTGAATGGGTCCTCCGATCTTACACTTGGAATTCACTTTTTATTACTCTGTCTACTAATTAGGAAGCATATCAATTATACAGAAATCTGAGAATGTATAATTATACATTTATAACAGAAGAAAACTTATTTTTAATACCCCAGAACACATGGCTATGTTTTTCCCTCATGCCCCACCACTGTTTTCTTTGCTTGTAATGCGAAATGACACTTGAATAAGGTTTTCTAGAGACTGTTAGACTGGCATAGTTCTTCAGAGACAGAGGATGTAAAGCACATGGAGAATTTCTGTTTGTGGAATGTGATTTCCTGGTGGCCTCATTCAGGCTGCCGCCGCCTTCCCCTCTGGCCGCCTGCACCGTGGGACGTCTGAGGAGGTCCCTGTTTCATCCTCTGGAAGTTCTAAAAAGGAAGGAGAGGAGGGCGTGCAGGGTGTGGTACCTTTGTGTTGGTCCTTCGAGCTTTTCTTTGGAGTCTCGGCTGCCTTCCTGGTTGCTGCCTTTATGTCCCTAGCTCGTGGCTTTGTCCTTGTGTCTAACAGGCAGACAGATGGAAAGGGAAGTTGTATTCAGCCAACAGCTTGATCTTATTCTCAAGGCTGAAATCGACTGGGTATTTGGAGACTTCTATGTAAATTGGCATTTTTGGTTTTTAAACATGGTGTCTTATTTGTACTTCAAATGGGTAACGGGTTCTCTTGGAAAAAATATAGCCATAGAGCTGGTTAAAAAAAAAAAAAAAGGGGGAGTGGGTGTGAGAGAGTGGCTTAGAAATTACACCAGTAATGGCAGGCCATGGTGGCTTACGCCTGTAATTCCAGCACTTTGAGAGGACGAGGCAGGTGGAGAAGATGAGGTCAGGAGTTCGAGACCAGCCTGGACAACATGGTGAAACCCCGTCTATACTGAAAATATGAAAATTAGCCGGGCATGGTGACAGGCACCTATAATCCCAGCTACTTGGGAGGCTGAGGCAGGAGAATCACTTGTACCCGGGAGGCAGAGGTTGCAGTGAGCTGAGATCGCGCCACTGCACTCCACCTTGGGTGACAGAGCAGAAACTCTATGTCAAAAAAAAACAAAAAACAAAAACCAAAAAAACCACCCCGGTGATGGAAACCTGACTGTGTCATCTGTGATGGAGATGGCGGATTATTTTGTTTTTAGTGACAGGATGAATTGGATATATTTGCAGTATTGATCTTGACAAGGGAAATGGTCAGAACCAAATGTGACGCCCAGCTTGGGCCTCGCCGTTGGCAGAAGACCCTGGTGGGCAACAGACTGGAGACTCAGAGACTGAGGGGCAAATTCTCATGCCGTGATGCTATTGCAGTCACTGCTTCTGGACTCCTGCTGGAGGGAGCGGTCCCCTGGCTTTACAGGCTTTGGTGCAGTGGAGACCTTAGGACCTGCCTCTCCTGGCACACCTGTGGGTGTGGCGAGCAGTGCCAGGGCTGAGGCACAGGTGCTGAGACCGGAACGTGGACGGGAGAGGCTGCACACGGTGCGCGGCAGGCGTCTGCTCAAGCAGCCCTGGGTTTCCGCAAGGGGGCGGGGCGTTGGTTTTCCTCCTTGAATTTGGGTGGGGAGGGTGTCCTGGGGTGCTGTGTCTGCACTTGTGTTGCTCTGAGGTCAAGGTGTGGCCCCGAGTCCCTGTCCCTCTGCCAAAGTGAGGGTTTGCCCATTTTCAGGTCAGATTTCCCTTGGGTCCTGGCCTCTAGGAGTGGGGGGCATTCGACGGGGACGTGAGCACGGTGGACGCGAGTCGGCCTCTTCGTCTCCCCCCAGCTCCTGGGCTGTGTCTGAAGAGCTGCCCAGCGGAATCGCCGTCCTGCCTGGTGTTTCATTCACCAGAAATCGTTCTCACTGTGGACTCTTGACTCAAATTTAATCTGGGAATGGAACGTGCTGTTGCTGGATGCCACACACAGCATCAGGAGCCTAGTTGGGGATTATATAATCTTACCCTACACCTTAAAAGTGAAGACTATAGTTGTCAGGCCTCTGAGCCCAAGCCAAGCCATCGCATCCCCTGTGACTTGCACGTATATATGCCCAGATGGCCTGAAGTAACTGAAGAATCACAAAAGAAGTGCAAATGCCCAGCCTCGACTTAACTGATGACATTCCACCACAAAGGAAGTGAAAATGGCGGGTCCTTGCCTTAAGCGATGATATTTTGTGAAATTCCTTTTCCTGGCTCATCCTGGCTCAAAAAGCTCCCCCACTGAGCACCTTGTGACCCCCACTCCTGCCCACCAGAGAACAACCCCCCTTTGACTGTAATTTTCCTTTACCTACCCAAATCCTATAAAACGCTCCCACACTTACCTCCCTTCGCTGACTCTTTTCAGACTCAGCCCGCCTGCACCTAGGTGAAATAAACAGCCATGTTGTGCTCACAAAGCCTGTTTGGTGGTCTTTTCACACGGACGCGCATGACAGTAGTTAAGGAGATACTGAAGTCTTTGCCAGCTCCAAGAGCTTTTTCAGTTTGTTGGGCCATTTTAGGCAGAAGGAAAAGCTTGCTTAGAGAATCTTACAGAAATGTTTGGTGCAGCGCCGCTAAACCTTGGAATAAATGTGTAACTTTCCATGGCGGCCCTCTGGAAAGAGATGCACTTTGAGTGCACCCTGGCCTGCTCGCTACAAGAATCCGCCGTGCCACCCCGCTTTCCGTGGGTCTGCAGGTGTGCGTGGTCCATCTCCCTGCACTGTGGCCATGGAAGGGAAAGTGATCTGGAATGCTGGCAACAGTTCTCGGTGCGTGTTGATGTGTGCTGCTTTCTACAGGTGAGAACACTTCTGTTTAATAAACATCTCATCAGGATGATTGCAAGATATTTGAGTCTCATTCAGTAGTGTTTCTGGGTTCCTTCTCTTTTTAATCTGCTTTCTAGCACTAGGCAAGTGAAGACATGGAAAGTAATAAACCCATCGAACTTGTAGAGACGTGGTGTTGTGTAGGAGCAAACTGTAGCCTCTGGCTCTGTTTAAAGATCGTAGTAAACTCTTACCTGGCGTGGTCAGGGTGTAAATTATTTTGTTTAATCGAAATGTGAATGAGTCAAAGCTGGCACCTGCATTGTTGATGAAATACCAGATTTTAAAGGAACATGTCGATATGCCGTAAGATACCAGCAAAGTTCCTCGCTGAGGTTCTGCGCGGGTTCGGAGGAGCTGGGCCTTGTGTCACCAGAGTCGTCTCTGGTAGCAGACGCTCAGTGTTGGGCATTAGTCACTTAGCCTTTCCAAGGCCGAGGAACAGTTCGCTGTGGTGTTTTTAGAACCTGTACTTTGAGTCCATTTGTCCAACTTGACTCGAAGTTGCTGCCCAGTTTCAGACCTTTGCCTTGCACCGTGCGCTCGTTTTCTTGTCCTCTGATAACTGCCTCAGTTGCCTCCAGCCTGACAGTCGAGCCTCATCGTTCATGGACAGAGGCTCCGTGGTGGGTCCCAGGCCGCGACTCCGGCTTGCACAGTTCCATGCCTGTCACCGTGGTTTATCTCATCACTCCCGGGATTTCCCGTTTAGAGGAAGAGGGTCCCTTTCCTGCAGGCCCTGTGTGGTGTGGAAACCACCCCTACCTGCATTTCTCCTGTTTGAACTGTACCGTGAAGCTATTTCTGTTCTAGTCAACCATCAGAATTTAAGGTACGGTGATTTATGTAACTTATCACACGCTTCTCAGCGGTTCTTTATGAATTTCATTCTGTTGTGAAATGATTGCAGTTTTCATGGCTGCGCTGGTCTCAGGTTGTGGCCATTGGTAACTATCTTGAAATGAATTGCGTTCCCCATTGTGTGTTAAGGTTTTGTCTGGGAGCTGTTGAGGCCTCACCCTGCTTAGGGCGGTGGCTTTGCTCTCCTGACAAGAGGAAGAATCTTATTAGAGCATTTCTAATGTGGTTTTTGCTTCCAGACAGAATTACTTTTTTCCAGAGACGGCCACTAAAGTTGTAAATTATGCTCAGGAAGACACACGGGTCAGCTGACAGACTGGAGTCCAAAACAGACCCAAAGAAGCAAAAGCAATTCAGTGGAATTTGAGTCTTTTCAACGAATTTTGCTGGAATTATGGGACAGCCATATGCAAAAGTGTGAAAACAAGGAGAAATTCCTGTATGAAAATGAAGGTGGACCATAGCCCTGAATGTAAAATGCCAAACTACAAAACCTGTAGAAGAAACGGAAATTGTCGAGACCTAGGGTGAGAGCTCTTAGCCATGATACCATGATCCATAATCAAGGAAGAAAACAAGTAGGGTAAGACCCATCAAAATTAAACTTTTAATGTAAAAGACACCCCTAGGGAATTGAAGAGACACATTTTCTATAGAGGGGGAGAAGATGTCTGTGAACCATGCAGCCGGCAAAGGACTCGTATCCAGAATGCACAGGACTCCCGTGGCTCATGACAGAGAACAAATCACCTGACTTAAAAGCAGTCAGAGACCTGAACAGATGTTTCGCTGAGAAGGACGGGAGGATGGCCCGAAAGCATCTGAAATGACCTTCAGCGTGACTGGTTGCACCGAGATGTGCACCGAAGCCGCAGTGAATTTGTTCACACCCCTGCTGGAGCGCCTGACGTAAGGTCTTCCGACAGCCCCAGGTGCTGGTGAGGACAGGCAGTCGGGACTCCTGTGCGATGCTGGGGTTCAGCATGGTGCAGACAGCTCGGTGGTTTCTTACAAAACTGAACTCACATAAACGTGGGGCCTGGTGACCCCACTCTTGGGTATTTACCCTAGAGAAACAGAAGCTGTTGTTGAAGAAAAACTGTGCCCAGATGTTAATAGCACTGTCTATAGTTGCCCAAAAGAGGTTACAATGTGCTGCAGCCATACGTGGAATAAGAAACACCCAGCAGCCCCGAGGCCGGGCTGCTGATCACAGGACACCCTGGGTGCACCTCCAGGCACGATGCCCAGGAAAGAGAAAGGCTGAGCCTGCTGTGCTGTGACCTGCCCCTCCGACAATACTCGCAAAAGACAGACCCGTGGGAATGGAGAACATGGAGACGGTGGTTGCTGGGAATGGGCGAGTGTGCTTATGAGGCCTTGTGAGTGGGTCTGGGGCTGTGGGACTGTTCTGCTTGTGTGATGATGATGATGATGGGAATATTTGTGCCGAAATTCACAGAACTGAACACTGTCCACTTTACAGTAATTTTTAAAAGGTGGTAATATGCTCATTTTCAGTACTGTTTTTAATGGAAGATGGAGTTTGCAGACGATTCGTTAGGGCAAGCCTGTCTCAGGCTACCCGGATTGGGTTGGAGTAAGCTCATTTTCAATACTGTTTTTATGGAAGATGGAGTTTGCAGACGATTCATTAGGGGCATGTCTCAGGGCCCCTGGGTTGTGTTGGGTTGGAAAAGCCTTCCCTGTTGCGGGCAGTAGCGTGGGGCATGGAAAGGATATTGCCACAGAAACACATAGAATCCTTTGAGGAAACGTGTGCATTTCTAACTTGCTATAAGATAGAATTGGAATTTGTAATGGTTTTGTTTTCTGGAGTCTTGGTAGAATAGGGAGACAGTGTAATGAAAGCTAATTTTGAAATGAAGAATTTTAAAGATTTTCAACAGCAATAGCTCTAGGAAGTCCCTGGAAATGTAAAGATGTTCAGTAGCGATAGCTCTAGGAATAGTCACCCTGGAGTTGCTTCTTGAGCATTGGTTTCCGGGCTGTATCTTCCGACTTTCATTTTTAAGTTTTGCTGTGGGTTGGGGATGTGTGGGAATAGCCATCAGTGTTGGGTAGGAATGGCCCTGCAGGGGTGCATGTGTCCCAAAGCCTGGGGCACTGTTTCAACCTAGCTTGGAACATGGGGACTCTTGTCAGTGGCTGGAGTAAGAGTACCAGCCTGCCAGGCTGGGGGAGCCCACGGGGTGGTCTGGGCACTGTCCTCCCTGCCTGCAGGATGGCAGCTGGAGGAGCTCGAAGGCTGCCTGCCTCGTGGCTGTCAGCGCAGCAGCCCCTCCTGTCACTGGAGCAAGCTTTGGATCCACGAGTCTCTGCGCCTGGACTTGCCTCCTGGGAGCTCCGCCACTGCCTGAGGGCCCTGGTGCCACTTTCCCTGTGGAACCCAAGCCTCAGACAGCTGCGACTCCAGATTCGGTTGCTTTCCCTGATGTCTCCTTCCAGCACGAGCGCTCACCTCACTCAGTGCAGAGCCTCAGGTTCCCTCCAGATCCCCAGAGATGGAATCTCCCAATTTAACAATATCGTTGGTGACAAGATTTGAGCGGCACTGATTTAACTCAGCTTCCAGAGTTTAAGTTCCCAAGACACAGTCCTGCTCGTTCCCTGTCCTGATCCTGTGTGGCTGGTGTGGATGCGGGGTTTCCAGAGGGTGGGGCTGAGGCAGTGGCTGGTTGTGGGGTTTCGGTTGTGTGGAGTGGAGGATCAGTGGACACTGGCTTTCCCAACTCACTTTCTATGTAGCTCCCAGTTTCTCAAAATCATAATTATCTTGGATTCCCTGTGAAACTGGGAGTCAGGCCTTGTGTGCAGTGTTGGGTGGCCATGACAGGGCAGGAGGGAGAGATGAGAACAGGGAGGACGGGTTTGTCAGGGGAAGGAACCCCTTGCCGAATCCCTGTGTCTGTTTTAGGTTAAAGACGAATGGCCGGGTGACAGATGTCTCACCCGTTGTGGTTGGACCTTGCTGTGCTGAACCCTGAGCAGGGGCCCCAGCAGCTGCCTCCTGCCAGGCCGGGGCCACAGGGCTGGGCTTCTGCCTCTGGGGTGGGTTGCAAGGGCTCATGCCAAGGTACAAGGGTCTGCACAGCTCCTGTGTGACCTGAGGGACATGTGGGAAGCTGGTCTGTGCTCCTTACCTGGGAGAAGCTGAGCTCACCTGGGCCAGAGCCTCCGGGGAGGTAGGAAGGCAGAGGCCTGGAATTCCTGCTTTCCCCAGACAGCAAGAAAGCACCTGCTCCGAGATGCCCTCAGCGGCCATATATAGTTGATTTTAACATGAGGGAAGATGGCAATTAACCCGGCTCTGTGGGGAGCTTTGAGGAGTCCAGGCCCTGGGCCCCGGGCTTTTTTATATGTTCCTTCCTGAACAAAAAACAAAAGATCCCTGTGGCTGATGTCCACTGCATGGGGTAGGACATGCCGAACTTGTGTGGGGCTTGTCCCTGCGTTTCGTTGGTGCTCCTCCCTGCCCCCACAGACACCAGCCGTTCCAGGCTGAGGCTTGTCCTGGTTAGACCCTCGTTGATGGGGTCTGCGATCCTGGATTGAGGGCCCAAGCACTTCTTTCATTATTAAAATGATTCACCTGAGATGCATGACTGCCTCTAAACATCTCGTGAGCATGAGATATAGCCAGTGCCACCGAACCAAGCTCAATATCCTAGTGTAAAGGAGAAATTTTACTTTTAATGTGCTCCTGGGACTCAGATGCAAATATTCAATTCCCGTTAAACTTTGAAGACCTTGAGAACCTCTGAGATTCCTTGGAAACTACTCCTTGGCCCCACGACTAACTCTGCTGTGGAAGGAGGCTGGAGTGGTCCGTGGGGGAGGACCGGGTGGTCCGCGGGGTCTGGGGTCCTGCTGCGTTCTCCAGGATTCCTTCCGTTTCATCATTAGTCCCAGCTCTTCAGCAGGTGGAGCAGATTCACTGACATTTCCATTATTTTGTTCCTGTGTTGACTCAGTTAACTGAATCAATATTTACCAGAAATAATTGATGGTGAGATGGGAATTATTGGTGATTCCCGGACACAGGCAGCCTGTATAGATAAGTGTGTTACAGTGTCTGATTTCTGAGATGTTGGTCCACACCTTCTCAGGAACACACTTTCAGGGGTAGATTCCTGTGCAGGAGAAGCTGTTTTTCCCCAAGACGCGGTGGCGGCCCCTGCACTGGCATGGCAGGGTGGCTGTGTGACTGGGCAGGGCTGGACGTGCTCCTGCCTGCCCCTGCGCTGGGCGCCCGCCTCCACCGCACATCTGTGTCGAGGGTGCCTGCCTTTGTTCCCCCAGCTCGAGGTCATAGAATTGTACCTTCCTTGACACATTTCTGTATAGAGATGATTAGATCTGGGGGCTGAATCTCAATCTGACATGCATGTGGGTAAATTATTCACGTGAATGACTTGGGTTCTCTATATTCAGGGTCAGGAGGCATGAGGTGGGTTTGGAGATGGCTGCCTGGCCTCAGGAAGTTTCTCTCAGAGCCTGTTTCTTTCTCTATCAAAGTAAATGAATCCTACCTCACCGGGCTTGACACACGCTCAGTACTCAGATGCTGTCTGGCCTTTATTATAGTTAGTATTTGCTGAACAGCGTGGCTGGTAAGAAAATGCATTATCTTTACAATTTATAGAATGTCACACAAGGCAAGCATGAAACTTGGACACTATCCTAATCTGAAGATGCTAGTGCTTACTCTTCTCCTTAAGCATTTTATTGTAATTCTGGCATCTGTCAGCCGAATCATATGACGGCACTGCACGCATGATGCCAGCCCTCAGATACCTAGGAAGGGGGAGCCTGAGGCTGCCAGGGAGCATCCCTCCTGCCTCCAGCCCTCGGGGGTTTCTCTCTCTCTCTCTCTCTGCTTCCCTCTGTCCCTCCCTATCCCCCGCTCCCCTCCCTGCCCCCCTCACTTACTCTACAACAGAGGCCCAGACTTTGACAAATCCCAGCTGGGCCTATTTAACTCTTGCCTGGGAAACCAGAGGGAAAGGGGCCCAGTTACTACAGAAATCCAGAGAATTGAAATAGAATGTGAGCTACTTGTGTGTCTTGTTTTTTATTTTAATCTGAATATAAAAGGCAAGTGTCAAAACAAAATCGGTGCTAACTGCGCCACACAGCTCCGAGTCTGCCTTGTCGGGGCTCCGTGGGTTCCCACGCCCTGGCCTTCTCCATGAGCATCTGGACATGCCGTGGGCTGCAGAAAGCATTCAGCTACGGTCCTTTGAATGTTCCAGAGTCACATTTAATAAAAATCTTCACATTCATCCATGGCCAAGTCTTGATTGAATAACAGGTATTGCAGGTCTTTGGGTGGGGCTCAGCCTCTGTTTTACAAGCAGCCACACCATCCGAGGGGCAGGTCCGTGTGGGCTGGTGACCCAGTCCTCTTAGTGGGGGTCCTTGAAGTTCTAGAAAGTAGTGATGCAACCTGTGGCATACATAAAAAGCCTCATGTGCCCCCCTGAGAAGCTGGGGCTTCCCCTCAGTACTGTGGTGTGCTGTGTTTGTGATTGTGCCAGATGCTAAAAGGGTGAGGGAGATGCCTAAAAACCAGGCTCCCAAAGACAGCCCTTCATGTCTGGTACTTTCACGTATGTATGCACACCTGTTTGACATGTGTACACCTGCTTCATGCATGCACCTGTTTCATGTGTGTACACCTGTTCGTGTGTACATCCACCTGTTTCACGCATGTGCCTGTTTCGCACGTGTACACCTGTGCATTCACCACCCTGTATTACGTCATACATTGTATTTTACAGATTGCTTTTCACTTTGTATTGTGAGCTTATAATGACTTTATGAAGAAAGGAGGGGGCCCGGGCAGCCTTTGGCTCTGAGAAACGTGATGTCGCGGGAACAGATGAGACAGGCCGGGTGAGGCCGGCAGAGGCCGTCGTGTCCTGGGAGCCCGTGCGCATCCACTGTGCGTCGCTGTGTGACAAGTGACCCCAAAGCCTAGTGGCTTAAGGCAACATACACGTATGACTGTACAGCTTCTACGGGTTGCAAATTCAGGGCAGCCCTGCTGAGCGGTTCTGGCCCAGTCCCCTTGGGTCACTGTGAAGATGTTGTCCCTGTCCAGGGCTGTGGCCATCTGTAGGCTCAGCTGGGCTGGAGGTTCTGCTCCAGGATGCTGTGCTGACATGTCTGCGGGCGGAGGCCTGGTCCTCCACACCCGGCCCCTCCCTGGGGCTGCCAGGTGCATCCCTGCCCAGGGCCGCTCCTTTCCCCAGAGACGTGGGAGTGCTGGTCTTACACCCAGTGTCAAGGTGGCCGGTCCCCTGGGCCATACTGACCAGCCCTGAGCTCTGCGGGAGGGAGCATCCAGCCGTATGAGCCCCAGGAGGGAGGTCATGGGGCCATCGAGGGCTGGCTTCTGGGCCATGTGAGAAGCCTTGGGTGTTGCCTTAAAGCTGAGGAAAATGGCAGAATCTGGCTGGGAGCTGGAGAGAGAGGAGAGCTTGCGTGTGGGTTTGCCAGGCCCTGAAGGTCGGGACAGGGCTAGAAGTACTCACATTCACAGATCCCTTCCAGGGTCAGGGCTCACAGTGTTCCTCTGTGACTCAAGGTACGTGCTTGTTGAGGGTGGTTTTCTGTGTTTTGTTTGATGCGTCAAGAAGAAGTTTGTTTTCAGTGCGGTAGGTGTTGGGGATGAGTCTGGGGCTGCTGATCCCAGAGGAATGTCCTGGAATGGAAGTGTGGACAGGGCGGAGGGCCAGGCCCAACGGGCAACAGTGTGGAGGGAGAGAGGCTTGTTGCATGTGGCCGGTAGATGGTGACGTGTTGGAGTGACAGGGTCTGTGAGGGAAGAGCCGTGTTCAGTCTAAGGGCATCGAGTTTGCTGAGTAATCTCTGAAATGTCCTGGTAGAGACGGGTAGCAGCTGCCGGGGCGTGCGGATCCCTCTGTCGGGAAGGTGCGGGTGGCTGCGTGAGGACAGTCTGAGGTCCGGGTGCCAGAGATGGTGTCATGCGCAGCAGGGCCTAGGACAAGCCTGGGATTCGATTGTGGAAGAGGTGGGTGCTGTGAGGGAAAGGCGGCTGCGACTGAACTCTACTGGGATTTCCGTGAGAATGTGACGCGTGTCGGGGGCAGGGTCAGGAGCAAAGTCAGGAGCAAAGGCTTGTGTCCCCTACTCAGCGGCTACTCATGCAGGGCTGGGCGACAGTGGAGGTGGCGCGGGAAGGCGTTCACTGAAGCCCGTGTTCTGTGACTTGACGGGTATTCCTCCCATGAGGGTGGAATGGAGACTGGACGCTGGGTGGCTTTTTGGGAGCTGCGTCCTGTGTGACCCCACGTGTAGTGGGCTCACAGCAGAGCTTGAGTCCTTCCTTTACAGATACTTTTCAGAGTTCGCCCGCCTTTAGATTCTCTGATTAACCTGTCTGAAGCGGGTTCCAGGAATCTGCCACCTGCCAGGCCAGGAGGTTCCCCGTATGTGGCTGGTCCCCTGACACCCTGAGAAACATGACTCAAGAGGATCACCCGAGTTTCCTAAATATGAGTCGCCTGCCTTCTCTTTGCTTTCATGCCTCCCCCAGGGTGGGCCAGTCCTGTCAGCCACAGTGATACCTGCATGCTGGGGTTACAAGGAGATTGGGGCGTGGTCCCCCAGGGAGATTCGGTGACTGAGGATGCTGTCATAGCAGCCAACATGTCCTTATTGTTTTCACTTTTAATGAAGTTCACTTGCTAGGTTTTCCGATGCACAATGGCGTCCTTGTGAAAAATTGGTGATCAAGGAAGCAAAGAAGTGTAGGAAAATGATCCTGTCCTTAAACCTAAGAAACGATAAAACAGCAAAGAGCCCTGAAGAGCCCATGAACCTCCTCATGGGGCAGTGAGGAGACACCTCAGTAATGGCTTAAAAAAAAAAAAAAAGAAATCAGACAATATTGAAGAAAACGTAAACTAAATTTTGGATCTCTATGGGTAAAGAGATTGTGGTTGACATTTTGTAGGCATGTGTTTTTACACTTAATTATTTTTCTTTGTTGGATTTAGAATTAGTCACAAGAAACACGATTTTTTTTAACTGAAAAAACATTGGGGTAAGTATACGAAGTCTAATCCCTTTGTGATATTTCTGTACTGTGAGACTCCAGATACAAAATTGAAGCCCAGACTCTGACTCTAACGAACTGGAGAGAGAAGTGGTCATCTCCTGCAGGACAGTCTGGCCTTCAAGCGTCTGGCCATCCTCCCAGTCTTGGGCAGACCTGCATCGCTAGTGCTTCCTGCCAGGCTGTGACCCTGTGCCCAGGTTTCAGGAGCACCTGGAACACTTTTCCTGGGGGCTCCTGCTTTGTCCTGGCTCCTGGAAGCACAGGTTTTGATGAAGGACTCTCCCCACCGCCAGGTAACTCGGTGATTGCCCCCCAGACTGTATTTCTCGCATGGGGCGCAGAGAGGCTGGGCGTGGTGTCCTGGCCCTGGAGCCAGCTCTAGGGCTGCACGGCGGCCTTGCCTCTGCCCCTTATCTGGGAACAGGGCAGTGGGGAGGAGAAGGGAACCAGGGTCTTGCCCCTTCTGTGTCTCAAGAATACGGGAACACATCATCCCACTCCCTTCCACCATTTACAGCCCAGGCTTATGTGTGAAGTATTTAAGTTATTTTATAACTTATAACCTCCCTTGACAATGATGTATTTTATATAAGCAGCACATAGAAAGTGGTAATTTTAATACCCTATCAAGCAAGATCTAAACAATAAGGAGCAGATATCACTGTAGAAAAGTTACTTTGTCCAGGAAACATTTATCTACTGCAGATGGAAATGAATCATCGCTTCCTCCTTGGTGGTTCCTGATGAGCCTGTGAAATTCTGTCCTGTTCACCACTGTTACAGTTACAAGCTGTACCTTTTCTTCTATGATGTTTATTTCTTGCCTGTTCACCACCGTTACAGTTACAAGCTATACCTTTCCTTCTGTGATGTATATTTCTTGAGGGCATGGACTAAATCCTAATTCCACAGTATTCAATGCACATACTCAAGAGACACTTGTTTGAATACATGGATTAATGGAAAATAGATGTGGTGACTTCACTTTTAATTCATTATGCCAAACTTCAAGTGTTTCCACGCACAATTTTATGGTCCTTTGGATAAACTGGGCTTCTGTGCAGGGTGGTTAGAGATAGAGTGCAGCAAATGGCTCTGTGCCTCTAGGCTCACGAAGGGCTTGAGGGACTTGGTTGGCAGCACCTGTGTTGAAAACTCAGTTGCACAAATCCATTCAAGTGACCTGCCAGCACACACAGCCCTGCTTCCCAGCTGATTTCTGCAGAGGCTTCTCCTGAATGCCCCAGGTGAACGTGGGTTCAGCCAGCACTGCTGGGCTTCCACAGCAAGCCAAGTGCAGGGACGAGGGAGAAGGGGGCAGGACCCGACTCTTCCTGGGCCCCAGCGCCTGTGTGGGGACGCTGCCTGGCCTAGCTCTTCTTGGGGAGGTCAGGAAAACGATGGCATGGAGGGTGTATTGGCATGAGCCGCTTGCTCAAATATGGATCCCAGGTCTGTGTGGGAGGCAAAATAGAAACTTATGTGGATATTGTCAGTAACATAGCAAATATGGGCTTCTTCCCTAGGGTGGCTGACCCTCTCATCTGCTGAGCAAAGGCCTGGCCCGGCCTTCTGGGCCTCCACAGTGAGCTTTTCCCAAGCTCTGTCCACTCCATGAAGATGGTGGGAGCCAGGGCAGACATGGGGTGTTTGTCACTTTTTTTTTTTTTTTTTTTTTTGAGACGGGAGTGTTGCTCTGTCACCCAGGCTGGAATGCAGTCGTGCTGTCTCCGCTCAATGTAACCTCCGCCTCCAGGGTTCATTCCACTCTCCTGCCTCAGCCTCCTGAGTAGCTGGGACTACAGGTGCCCGCCACTATGCCGAGCTAATTTTTTGTGCTTTTAGTAGAGACGGGGTTTCACCATGTTGGCCAGGATGGTCTCAATCTCCTGACCTCGTGTTCTGCCCTCCTCGGCCTCCCAAAGTGCTGGGATTACAGGCGCGAGCCACCGTACCTGGCCAGGTGTTTCAGTTTTTGAAAGCTACATTTAAGGAATGAAATAGACCAAACAATTACTTATTTTTGAATATTGAATACTTAGTCTACCAGAACACTTAAATGTAGTTAATGTATTTGAATAATAAGGAAGAACTTTCCCTCTGTTTCCAAAGCAAAAGTATAAACAACCTTGTACTTGGCAGGGACTTCACTCTGTTTCTAAAAAAGCCAGCAAGCACTTTTCCTGAAATAGACCCATCTCTTCTTCTGCATAGACCCTATTAACTTACATTTCTGCTGTATCCTGATGTGATAGATTATAGAAAATTTCTTGCTACTGGAACTTGCACGATGCTTTCCTTGTAAACATCAGATAGAAAGTATGGATTGTAAATCTCAGATTAGTTGCCATCCTTGGTCTTGGTAGAGCTGCCACCAACAGCCTCCATCAGTTACAACAGAGTGCATCTCCCCAGCAACCCGGCTTAGATTGCAGACCGAGCCAGGCTCACCGAGGATTCAGTGCAACGTCTTCCGAAGCTGTAGCCACTGCTCTCGGAGACTTGAGAAGCCCTCCCTTTGATGCCTGCACGTGGCTGTTCTCAGATCACAGCAGCTGCAGCAGCATCTCGGAGGATGCCGGCAGGGGTGTCCTGGGTAGTGACACCACGGGTTGGGGCCTGCAGTGTCTGAATGAAATGGGCTGTGACACCGAGCAGCCTAGAGGAGTCTGCAGCCACATTTCAAAGGTGCAGTGGCCCGAGGTGAACCCCAGAGCCCTGAGGAGCCTGGAGTTGACCTGTCATGACTCCATTGAGAGAGCTGGCTGAATTCTGTACCTGTGCGGGCAAAAGATGGCTGTTTCTGCTTGGCCCCTTCCCAGGCCAGGGCTGGGAAGGAGGTCTGCACAGCTAGTGGGAGCTTGACTCTGTTCACACTCGGGGCTGAGTCCCTCAGCTTTCTGTGAGCCCAGGGAAGGTAGACATGCCGAGCTCTCCTGGAAGAGGCCCCTGATGAGTCGAAGCTGAGCTTCAGGACCTTGTGGTGTGCGAGGCGGGTCAGAGTCGGTGCATGCTGCGTGGGGGCCCGGCTGCTGTTGTCACTAATTGGGCTCAGCAGACGCTGCCAGTGGACGTGGCTCCTGTGGTACTTGGTTTTCTCCTCACAGGAGTGGTTTCCCTGCTGTGACAGTGTCGGTGCTATGACAGGCAGCATGGCAGGAGGAAGGCACTTGTGGGGTTTTGCCCTGAGGCCCCTTTCCTCTTGAGGAACAAGAAGGGGGTTTGGAATCCTGCTTCCGGCTGCATTCCCTTGCTAGGTTCTTGGCCTCGGAGGCGGGAGAAGCTGAGTGCAGGCCTGAAGCCTGGACCCCTTCCACAGCCTCCGCGGTGCTTGTGGTGGTATGCGGGACATGGCCCTTGGAACTCCAAGCCCTACCCTGGCATGCCCGCCCATTGGGGCATCTCAGGCACCTGCTGTGTGCCAGGCTTCGTGGTGGGGTGGGTGGTAGCAAGGGCTATGGGATAGAGGGGGCACCGTACCCGGATGATGAGAAGCATCAGGGAGGCACTTGAGGCAGTCACAGCAGAGCTGAGACCTGCAAGGAGGAAACTGACTGTGGGTGTTGGGGTTCAGGGAGCTCCCTCTACCAGAGCCACAGCGGCCAGTGAGGGCAGAGTGGGGGACCGAGTCCCAGGGAAGCCATGTGCACGGTTTGCATCAGGTGTGCAGGTCTGCCGGGCTGTGCTGCCCTTCTCAGTCCTGGCTGGGCCTGGGGTCCCAGAGGGAATGGAGGGTCCTCGCATCTTCCTTTTCTTGCTTCCCTGTTGCTTCCTGGTCAAGGGATGTTTGTTTATTGTAACTCCGGCTGTTATTCTGAATATTAAGAGACGCTTCACAAAATTGTAGGGAGAGAGGGACTAGGGATTCATTTTTTTTTCTCCCCGATTTTACACGGAGGCTTCTGCTGTCCCTTAGTGTGGAGGCAGAGTGCAGATGCTCTGCAGTTATCTGTACAGGAAGAGAAGAGGTGCTGGGAAGTCACTGATCTGATCATTGCAATAGCACTGACATTTTTAAATGAGAGAATGCTGATGTCTATAATAAGCAGAGTAAAACTTCAGTAGCTTCGATATAAAGATGCCGAGATGATCTTAGAGCCACTTCGTCCGTAGATCCTTCTGCAGTGTGGAGTGTGACATCTCTACCAGCCTCTGGTCCGTGGCCGCCTGTGGGTAACTGAATGCTTGAAGTGCAAATGAGAAACTGAACTTCTAATTGCATTTAGTTTTAGTCAAATTTAAACAGCTATATGGGCCAAGCACCGTGGCTCTTGCCTGTATTCCCAGCAGTTTGGGAGGTCGAGGCATGTGGATCACATGAGGTCAGGCATTCGAGACCAGCCTGGCCAACAGGGTGAAATCCTGTCTCTACTGAAAATACAAAAAGTGAGCCGGACCTGGTGACAGGCGCCTGTAATCCCAGCTACTCGGGAGGCCGAGGCAGGAGAATCACTTGAACTCCAGAGGCAGAGGTTGCAACGAGCTGAGATTGTGCCACTGCACTCCAGCCTGGGTGACAGAGTGAGACTGTCTTAAGAAAAAACAGATTTTTAAAAACCCTGTATGCCGCTAGTTGCTTCTGTAGGAGATGCATGGTTCCAGAAGGTAGACTTTGTGTTGAGAATTCTGCAGCGTCAGGCTGAAGACAGTCTCCCTTCCTAGCAGTGTGGGCCCCTGGGCTGCTCTTCTACCAGAATGGATGGTGGCATCTCTGGGAGATATCTGTGGACTCGGATATCTGTGGATTAGTGACTTGTGTTACTCACAGATACTTAATTTTATGGGTAAATGAATACCTGGACTTGCTGCAACTTCAGGGCGAGATTCGGGGGTAGGGAGTGAAAAGTGACGAGGGGACCCAGGGCTTGTCCTGCCACCCCCAGGACCTGGTCAGGGCGCCTTCCCGTCTGAAGCCCCGGCACCTGATTGGGGCGCCCTTCCCTCCTGAAGCCCCCAGCACCTGGTCGGGGGCACCCCTCCCCTCTGAAGCCCCCAGACCCTCCTGGCCTGCGGTGCTGCTTCTCCAAATGCTGCCCTTGGCTGTTTTCGAGGAGTCACTGGCACCCGAGCAGGCTGCGTGTGTCACTTCTTCATGGATCTGGGGTGTCAGTGAAGTTCATTTTTCTCGTCTTCCTCATGTGCCACATCTCACCTGTTTGTCCGAGTTCGTGTGTGTGCATGTTGTGCGTTCTCAGGCTGTACTCAGTGCTTAGGTGACAAGAACGTCTTAGAGCAATGGACTGTCTGCTCCTAAAGGACGCTGTGTGTTAATCGAGACACGGTTTACTTGTGAGGTTTAAATTTCCTGGGTGTGTTGGAGGCAATTAGGGGGAAACAAGCTCTAAAAAAGCCCCTGGGAATGAGGAAGGCAATAATGAAAACAATAACTTTATACACACTTAGCAGTTGATTTAATTTGAAGGTGAATTTTGCATTTTGGGGACTCCTAAAGCTACTGTTCGTAGGGATTTCCTTGATGAGCTTCTTGTTTTCTGTCAAGTAGAAAGTAAAGTGGATCAGTTTTGCCTTTAATTCTGACTGACTAGAATCTACTTCCCTTTTCCCCCCATTCATGTTAGGGTGGGGATTGGACTAGAAGAGCTGTAGGATCTATTTCTGATCTTAAATGAATTTTTTCTTGACTCACTTTTATTTTATTGGTGAGCTGCTATTTCTTCCTTCAACGCACTGTTCTTTGGTTTGGGAAATGTGCTATATTTGTACCGTGCTTTAAATGTACACAATGGTTCTAAATTGCTACTTTAGATATAACATCTTAGTTAAAATGTCATCCATACATCAGGCACAGTCTGAGGCCTGGAGACCCCTCTTGTCACTTCCTTCCAGCCGTATCTCCTTCCCTGGCCACGTTGCCTCTGGCCACGTCTCCTCTCCCCACCACGTCACCTCTGGCCTCCCTTCCTGCCTTCCTTCCTCCCTCCTGGTGGCCTCCATGGCTCCTGCTGACTGCCCTCCCGAGGGTCTGTTCAAGGCTCCTTCCCCGTTTTCTGCTCCTGAGTGGGTCTCGGGGCCTGGATGTTTCCCATTCAGTTCATTATTTCCAGAGGGGCAGATGATACTACTCACAATATCCTAAACAGGCTGTGAGTCCACCATGGCTCCTAATAGCCAAGGCGGGGGGAGGGGGGTGGCTATTACTCCCCACCTCGCAGGGGGTGCCTCACTCCGGGACACAAATGCACAGCCCACTGTGCCTGTAGTTTGTCTTCTAGGAATGGACCTCTTCTTGTACGGCCTCTCAGATGAGATGAAGCAGGCCCACAGGGAGCAGCTCTTCACTGTCAGCTATAGGTGAGTGAGGAGCGGGGGAGACGGTGTCTGGGAATGGAGGCCTTAACGGCACTGACGCAGAAGCCAGTCCTCGCTGACCTCGCCTGCCTTCCCCTCGGGTTCTCGGCACTGGGAAGAGCATGCACGGCCTGGCCATACTCGGACCCGAGAACCCCAAAATCGCCAAGGACCCATCCTGGATCATCAGATGAGTGGCCCTGGCACGCCCGACTGTGCAGGAGCCCCTGAGAAAATCGGCCTCTAGAGCTGAATATGAAAAGTCAGAAATGCTACTGCTTTTTCCAAGAACATTATGTCATTCTTAAGGTTTTGCCACTGACTGGCAAGTCAGTCTTAAGAGCAACAAGGAAGACATTCATTGAAATAGTTATGCACAAAGTGCCAAAGATGCACCACATATAATTTACTTTCTACTGACAAAGGCTAGTTTTACCTCATTAGTTCTAGAATATTTAAGAATCTAAAAGGGCAACTCTGACTTAACCTCTGCTTGAGTCATTATTTTAAGTAGCATTTAGGGCCTTTATTAAAAAGCAGAAGTAGAATGAAAAGGCACACAAAGGTGTCCTACCTCCGCCTGTGCTGATTCATGAAACTGATCACACCGAGGCCCTGTGGGAGCATCCTCCTAACAGACGGAAGTTCAACAGGGCGGCTGAATGGAAGCAGTCCCTGAGAAGCAGAGGGGCTGGGGTGAGTAAGTGCTCGCTTCGTCTTTACAGAGCCAGAAAGGAAAGCCTCCACGCCAGCTCTTGGCCGTTGGACTCCGATTTCCCAAACAGCTGGTTTTTGGTGTCTCCTCTCCCTCCATACAGCTCTCCGCCCACGTTTCTGAGGTACAGCTGTGGTCTCTTGCAGTCTAGAACTGAGGCAGAAACACTGTCCCTACAGGAGGGGGGCCCACGAGGGTGGCAGGGCTGTCACCCCAGCACCCATGTCTACTCTGGCAAGAGTCATTGGAGAGTTCCAAATTAGGGCCCAGTGAGGACCGTGGCTTGGACTGGACGAGAAGCTGGCTATCAGATTTTTCAAACCCCCACCGTGGTGGTTTTAACATGCAGCTAGGATTGCAATCAAGAGGCTGAGTAGATAAGATTCATGTGTTCTCTTTTACTTTCTAAGGAGAGCAGGAGCCTGGGGTCCAGGCCCAGGGTCCTGGCCTGCTGCTCTGGATGGAAACTGACACGTGACAAATATGTAACAGTAAGTAAACATGGCATTCCCCTTGTCCTGTGTAAACTACTAGCTTTGTTCTCCTTTTATGACTTGCGCATAGTTCAGTGATCCCTATAAAAATATTTTGATAATCTTTGCCCACAAAACTGCTGAGAAAACCCTTAGTAGCCACCCTACTTGGAGTTGTAGGCAAATGTTTAATACGCACATCTGAAAGCATGAGACAGTCCACAGACAGCACACACTGGAGCTGGTGGGGCACATGGGCGGTGACAGGTGCTCACTGATTAGGTTTTAATGTCAATACCTGCATAAAGTGCTGATCAATAACTTAAGTATTACAAAAACAGATGGTCCACGGTGAGTCCAGGTTGCAGGCACGTGCAGGTGGGACTGGATTAGAGGCTCCAGGGCTGCACGTGCTGTAGCTGGCCTGAGTCTCACACGTTGTAGCTGGCCTTGTACTTGGCCAGGATCTTCATGAGGGACCGCAGCTTGAGCCACCACCGTTCTTTGGGAATCCTGTGCCTGTGGAGGGAAGGGGGGACAGCAGTGAGGCTGGGAGATGCCACGGCCAGCACAGCAAGTGGTCTTGCCAGAAACACGGGGGTTGTAGGGTCGGCTGAATCAACTAGATGATAAAGCCAATTTCAAGATCAAACAAAACCATTGTTTTTATATTTCTAAAAATTCTTCCCAAAGACCTAGTGGTAGTTTGTTGCTCTGTCACCAGGCTGTAGAGCAGTGGTGCAATCTCAGCTCACTGCAACCTCTGCCTCCCAGGTTCAAGCGGTTTCTCCTGCCTCAGCTTCCTGAGTAGCTGGGACTCCAGGTGTGCGCCACCACGCCAGGCTACTTTTTGTATTTTTAGTAGAGACGGGGTTTCACCATGTGGGCCAGGCTGGTCTCAATCTCTTGACCTAGTGATCCACCCACCTAGGCCTCCCAAAGTGCTGGGATCTTAGGCATGAGCCACCGTGCCTGGCCAAGACCTAGTATTTTTTAACTGAGCTTCAGAAAAGCTAGTTCCTCAAACCCCTGAATGAGTTGCCGAACGCAACAGCAATGGCCATTCCCCTGTCCTGTACTCACATTGGCTGGGTTTGCTAAGGCAATAAGACCCCGACTTACTCAAAATCCATTTGGTTCTTCAGCTCTGCCACAGGTTGAAAAATAACATTTCTTTTGCTGATTCCCAGCACACAAACGGGATCATCGGTGGTCAATGTTTTTCCTATAAAAGGTTTAAAAACAGATTAACACTGCCCTGTCCCATGGGCAGCTGGGGGAGCAGAATCACGGGGTGAGATTCCTGGGCACTGTGCTGAACCTGGCCTGGAAGCCTGGGGGAGGCTGAGAACAGCTGTGCAGTGTGGCCAGCGCCCGGCCTGGGCTTGCACAGCTCTGCTCTTGTGGGATCACCCTGATGGCTTCCTGGAAAGCAGCTTTTGTTTTTTCTCTCAGTGGAGAGAATTTTTCACTAAATAGTGGAATAAGGAAATTACCTTAAATTATGGCAAAACACTAATAAGAAATTGATGCTCACATATACACACACTGAGGCACGAGAAGCATCCGTAGCTAAATTAGCAAGAGAAAATGGATGTAGAAAGAATCAGTCAGTTCTTCAAAAAGACAAACCGATTGAAACTATTCACATCACTGTTTTTTGTAGACTGTCATTCTTCTAACTCGGACATTGGCAGTGATAATGGTTTGCCCTAATAAAAGCACACGTCTGGTATGACTGAAGAAAGCTGAGGGGGGTGGGGGTGAGAAAGATGCTGGCACAAATAACCACTCAGGAATGAGTAGGGACCAGCCACGTTGGAACCATTAACAAGAGTAATGTGTCATGTTTTCTAAAACTTTTCAGCTTATCTAAAGATTGTTAGAATATGTAAGTTACAAAACTGATTTAAGGAAAAACATGCATAGTTCTACAAACACGAACAATTCATTCAGCAGCCAAATCTTCCTCAAAACTGGAAGTTCTGATGGATGGGGTCACAAGGAGGTTGTCCTACCAAACATCCAAGAAATAGAAGACCCCACTTCAACTGTGAGGGAAACTGTGGGCTGATGCTCAGGATTTCCAGAGCAAAAAGCCTGCACAAAAGAACTTCAGGTTGAATCTAGCAGTGATAAAAGAGAACATGTCATGCACACCCAGGAATCCAAGATTGGTTAAATAGCAATGCTCAGAGACCAGCAGGAGTTAGAACATCACACGCAGCTCGGTACTGAACTGAAGAAGGAACCAGCAGCCTACTTCTCCCCGATAGGACAGCATTTTCACCAAGGCAGATGGCCTCCCTCCCCGGACCCCTTACCTCTGCCCTGGGCCTCCTTGAGTTTTGCAGTGATCCACTCCATAGCTCTGGCAGAGATTTTGGTTCCAAAGTTTCTATCAAATGGAGAAGGTGCCCCACCCTGTTGGTGGTTAGAGTCATATGAAATATCAGTTATACAGTAACACTTTGCTGTGAAATAGAAATGATGATTTCTGTTTCACAGAATTCATGTTTTTGTTTCTAAGTCTTTAGGGATAGCTGGAACAGAACAAAACAAAATCTGTGATTCCTGTAGCCTGAACTCAGCCTGTTAAGCAAAAGTATCAAGTGTTCCCCCCTGCCCAGTAAGAGAAGGGTTTTAATAAATGGAACGAGTCAACTAACCATCTCCAATATTTTAAAATCTTAAATCAAGATTTCGTAAACTCATCTGGGGTGGGGATGGGTCACAGCTTTAAGAATCTGATAACCGTTGTGGATTCTTTGACAAAGTCACACAGACGCCTACTATTTCATCATTTCAGGCGATTCATGAGCTCTCTGAAATAAGTTCACGGGCTCTGGTTTAAAAGTATAAAGAATAGGAGGTGGTGAAGGAGGAGTGCGTGGGAGTTAGGAATCCTGGACCGCTGTGTCCCAGGCTCAACTCATAACATGCGTGTGCCCGCATGCAGCTTATTCCAGGTCATTCTGATTTGAGGGTGAGTGTCAAGTATCTTACATGTCTGATAATCCTTTTTAAATCTTAGGACGCTCCAGTTTTTAACCTGATGCCATGTTTAGTTTGAATAAGCATTTCCAAGTGATGGGGGTGTCACTGTTTTCATGAAAGCTGACAGTTCCCTTAAAATCCCCATTACTCAAACCGCACCAACAAAAGAAGCCTAAAGCTGCTGCTGTTTGGCATGACTTAAAAGTTTAGATGTTTTGGCTGGGCACGGTGGGGATCACGCCTGTAATCCTGGCATGCTGGGAGGCTAAGGTGGGCGAATCACCTGAGGTCAGGAGTTTGAGACCAGCCTGGCCAACGTGGTGAAACTCCATCTCTACTGAACATACAAAAATTGGTTGGGCGTTGTAGTGGGCGCCTGTACACCCATCTACTCGGAAGGCTGAGGCAGGAGAATCTCTTGAACCTGGAAGGTGGAGGTTGCAGTGAGCCAGGATTGCACCACTGCACTCCAGCCTGGGCAACAGAGCAAGACTGTCTCAAAAAAAAAAAGTCTCCCAGCTAACTGGGAGTATGCGTATACTCCAGATTATTTTGTTGTATAGTGACAACATATGCGACACAACAAACCGACCCAGGATGTCGATTTCACCTAAGCCCGGCTAACAGGGAGTCATGAAATCTTGTGCTGTCTTGCTGTCCCACCCAGAACGTGAATCATCCCTGTGCCCTAAAGTCTCCATGCTGTCTGTGCCTCCTGCCCCTGAGTCACTCAGTAGCCGCCTTGGTTATCAGATGGTTATCAGCACCCACCCCCTCATGTATACAGGGGGCGGGTACTATCCCCAGGTCCAGGTACCCACTGGAGTCTTGGGACACATTCCCTGAGGCTAAGAGGGATGACTGTATTTCCTTCTTCCTTCATAAACATCAGGTGTTAGAGAAATGATTGCGAGATATCTAATAGAGTAAGACTATAAAGCAAAAGTTTTAGTTGTCTAAATGCAAGAAAGTCTTTAGAGCAACGCACCACAACTCTCTTCTGCATATGCCCAGTGTGTAGTGCACTCCAGCGGCAAAGAAATGACCACTCATCCAGCCCAAAGTCACCAGAACCTAAGAACCGCGGTGTGACAGTGACCGTAAGATCAGCCCTGGTCTCTCACTCACCTGAGCACAAGGCCCCTATGGATGGTGGTCTTTATTTTCTCCGTCAGGTGCTCCACATTGGACTGGAAAAGAGTATTTTGTTAATCAGGCAATAAACTTATGCTAAGCACCCACTGTGTGCCAGGCCCTGCAGGGCGGGAAGTGCCAACCAAGTGTGGCGGTGAGTGTGGCCAAGGAGGTTGCAAGCTCTCACGGCTCAGGTCTCGGGGAGCCTCCCCCAGGCGGGGAGAGCACGTCTGCAGCGATGAATGCTGAGCGCAGGGCACGGTGAGCAGCCCTCATGGCAGCCACTAGAAACGCCTTCCAGAATCAACAGGGTCCCTCTGAAGACGATAATTCCGTGATTGGCCTAGCGCTCATTCACGGCTCTATTGCTCCTTATTTATTTTCATGACAATGTTCTACTCGGCGCTCTCAGCAGAAAAGAGCAAAACCCCATCTCTACTAAAAAATACAAAAAACTAGCCGGGCGAGATGGCGGGCGCCTATAGTCCCAGCTACTCGGGAGGCTGAGGCAGAAGAATGGCGTGAACCCGGGAGGCAGAGCTTGCAGTGAGCTGAGATCCGGCCACTGCACTCCAGCCTGGGCTACAGAGCAAGACTTCGTCTCAAAAAAAAAAAAAAAAAAAAAAAAAAAATATATATATATATATATATATATATATATAAATTTTATAAAAGATTAAAAAAACAGTACACCTGTTTGGGGCAGCTCCATTATCATCTTATGGGACCCACTGCTGACAGAAACATCACAATGCAGTGAACGACTCCACAAGTAGTCACTTTGACACAGTGAAGAAATTCATGATTCACATGTCACATAATTAGTGACAACACCAAGGCCCTTTTTACTTGATCTATTTGGCTCAGAAACAAGTAATATCCTAACTTTTTAAAAGACAACGGTGCCGGGCACGATGGCTCACGCCTATAATCCCAGCACTTTGGAAGGCCAAGGTGGGCAGATCACGAGGTCAGGAGTTCAAGACCAGCCTGACCAACATGGTGAAACCCCATCTCTATTAAAAATACAAAAATTAGGTGGGCATGGTGGCATGCACCTGTAATCCCAACTACTCGGGAGGCTGAGGCAGGAGAATGGCTTGAACCTGGGAGTCGGAGGTTGCAGTGAGCCAAGATCGTGCCACTGCACTCCAGCCTGGGTGACAGAGCAATATGTAACATATATTTATTTATATAACTAACTAAAGACAATTGTTCAGTTGCATTTTATCTGCCAAGGCCTGTCCTCCTGCATGGAGTTTAGCAACTTTGAACACTGCAGGGTCCAGGCCTGGATTCTGCTGTGCCGTCGAAGCAAGGGCAGACCCCGGGGTCGGCGACACCCTTCCCTAAAAGAGCCACAGATGCCAAGAAACCACGGCCGTGTCTGTGTCAGTTTAGAGGCAGATGCAGCACCAAAGGCCTCAAGACTTAAAAGAAGCTGCAGCCAGCTCCAGAGCCAGTCGCAGACGTGGGTGGTGACTGTCAGTGGAGGCACTCAAATCGTTTGTGACAGAAGGGAGAAAACATTACACAACAGACTACATCAAAAAAACAAGCTTGTGTTTCACACAAGAGACTAGAAGGTGTCCTCAACCAGGCACGTCCGCCATCACCTGACACTCGGGAGAGGCACCTGGTCGATGCAAAGGGCATCAAGCGTGGCGTGTTCGGTAGCACCTCCGTCTGCATGCCCCCTCGAAAAGCAAACCACCCTAGACACGATGATTTGCTCCGCAGCACCGAGAGGATCCCAAGGGGACGGTCCCCTGAGGCCAGCCCCGTCACATACCTGCAGATCCTCAATGTCGAAGGGCTCTTCGAAAATGTATGCGGCATCGGCTCCGGCCGCGATCCCCCCCATGTTGGCCAGGTAGCCACAGTAGCCGCCCATGGTCTTGATGAACACGCGCCGCTTGGTTCTGCTGGCGGACTGCTTGATGCGGTCGCAGGTCTGGTCAGAGAAGAGATCAGTCACTCCAGCCCAGGGCCAGGGTGCACCCACCATCCCAGAGCTCCCCTACCAGTGAGTGCAGCAAGGCCCCACACCGCACCTGAGCATGCGGTCCCAGCATCGCACAGGGGTGAAGGGTGTGCAGCAGCCGGGATGTGCCTCGGAGTGGATGTGAACATGCCTCCCCCCCCCCACCAGCCACCTGGAGGTGACCTCGATGACCTGTGGTGGGGACCTGGCCATCTGCCGCTCCCTTCTCCCAGGCCCCATAGGAGGAGCCTGAAAAGACGACCCCACAAGCCAGCTCACTCCATGCTGCTCTTCGACTGTCCCTGCTGAAGCAGCTTTCACCAGACGCGGACACTGTTAGGTGTGAGCTGAGAAGTTACGGGGCTGTCACCTGCCAGCTTTGTCCATGGGAACAGCTGTGCTCTTCTATTTTCTTCTGAAAAGCGTGATTTTAGAGTTGTGGCCGTCTTCCATCCATCGGTGAATGTTACATTTATAGAAACTCTACTCCAAGGCAGATGATGGTTCTTACACCCAGGCGCCTGGGGGTCTTTCGGATGCATAGGCATGAGGTCCCAGAGTGAAATGTCTGCCATCCGCCCTCCACGAGGACCCAAGCTCAGCAGGGAGAAAAACAGCAGAGAAATGCATCTGCTGCCTTCCCACCCACACTTCAGTCCGGGCTACAGCGCCCTCTTCTGGCACTCTGCAAAGCCTCTGCCTGGGCCTCAGCTCCCACCCTGGCCCCCTCCAATCTGTTCACACAGACTGGAGACCCATCTATATAAAAAGCATAAATCTGATCCAGTTCTTGGTTCATTCAAAACCCTTTGCTCACTTCAAGTACACGTTAAGCCTTTCTCTGGAATCCCTGGCCCCGCCCACTTCTGACACCAGGTCCGCTCTAGCTCCAGCCACCCCAGGTCCTCCTGGGGCCTCTGCATATGCTGGCCGCTATGTGCATCACATTCAGGCACAGTGGTGGGCGGGAGAGCAGCCCCCAAAGGAATCCCGGTCCTAATGCCTGGAACCTGGGAATGTTCCCTCATGCGGTGATAAAGGTGAATCCTGAGGACTACCCAGGTGGGCCCTAAGTGCCACCACCTGCATCGGCAGATGAGGGGTGCAGAGGCCCTGGAGTAGGATGCTGCACACCCACATGGGAGGAGGCGGTGCCAGGGAACAAGGCGTGCAAGGCCCGGGGCTCTGGGCACCTGAATGGGCCACGAGGGACTCTCCTGGAGCACACACTCTGGCCTCAGCCCATGGCTCCCGCCCTCCAGAACTGTGGGAGAGTGATGATTATTTTCCAGCCCCAGGTGTGTGGTCAGGGTCACAGCGGCCACGGGACACACACAGGCACCTTCCTCAGCTCTGACCCAGAGGGAAATGCCATTTCCTTAGGAAAACATCACCTGGTTTCTAGGACCACAAAGTTCCCTCTGTCAGGGGCTCTCGGGGCACCCCATGTCCTCTCTTCATAGAAATCACCCCGGTGTCTCTCCCTGCAGTTACCTCGTGGTTATGTGACTTGCAGTCCTCACTAGGCTGCACATTCCATGAGGGCAGGAACTGTGGGCTGGGCTTACACCACTGCACCATCAGCAGGACCCGGCCGAGCCCCCCACAGAAGGCGCTCAAGAAATGCTTGTCTCTGAATGACACAAGCACAGTATTCCCCAGCCAGCCAGCCAGCTGTCCGTCTATCCAGCCATCCGTCCGTCCATCTGGGTCAAGGGCTGATCCTGCAGGATTCCCTAACCGGCCTCCGTGGGACTCACCCAAGAGTAAAAGGATGAAGTGGGGGTGTGGGCTTGAGACTAGGAGCCACATGAGAGTCTGTTCACTAAAGTTTAACACCCACGGGAAATTTTCACTTGAGTACTTCGAATGAAATTTCAAAGCACACTTTGTTGAATAAACACAGGCTTGATTAAACCATTCCAACCTATACTTCGTTTCTCTGGAAGATTCTTTTCCTCCCAAAATAATTGGTTGATGTATTCAAAACTGAACACGGGCTCTAGTTAGAGGGCCACTTTGCATTGTGTAGAAGCCGAGATGGGGGGAGAAACAGGCAATGGGAAGAATTCCCGTCTTTGTGCTTAGGAAGGACAGAGGACAGAAACCCGTCAAGGGTCCAAAGAACCTGTAACTGCCTTCTTGAAGGGCCAGTGCAGAATTCTGAGGGTTTCACTTTTCCACCTGTACTGGGTCTCTCTCTCATTGTGATCTAAGACTTAAGATGCAGTAAGGCTTTCAGATTTGCCCTTTGTCTTAGAGCATCCCGGGCATGGGAAGGAAAATGTGGGTGGGGCATCAGGACCTCCAGAGGCACAAAGCCTCATGGGTTATTTTTCCAACTGAATCTCCCCCACAGCCCACCCTGAGGTGGGGAATTACTGTCACTCATTCAAAGAATGACAGCTGCTTAATGGCAAAAGAATTCTGCAGGCAAAGCAGCTCTCCCAAGAGGCTGATTTGTGCCCAAACGTGTCTGAGTTCTGGTCCCGCCAGGCTGCAGCTGTGGGTGTGTGGAACAGTGGAGCCCTGACAGCTGAGCCATGCCCCCAACCGTGTGCTCCTCTGAGTGTAAATGCAGTGACAGCTGGGACGGAAGAGTCTGCCGTTGCTGGAGCTTAGATACAGCTTTCCTGAACACTCTCCTCATTACCTAGATGGCATCTGAAGCCTGAATTAGCTTCTAAAAATAGCAAGTCACTCCGGCCGTGCCTCAGGCAATTAGTCAAAGTAGCACTGACAAGAAGGCGGCCAATCCCAAGCGTGGCCCTGCGTGGACAGCAGTTGTGAGTGGCACTCGTCAGGCAGAGCCTGTGACCTCAGCCATTCTTGCCACACAATGGGATGTGCCCAGCAGACACAACCCCCTGCAAGGGCACACACACGATCCTGCTAGGAAATTCCCCAAGGAGTCCCATGGGAGCGAGAGCCCCAGGCTACAGTTCAAACATCACCAGCACTTTGCTCCATGGGTGTTAAGAAATATAAATTGGTGGTGAAAGATAAGGTGGCGTTTGGCTACAGTGTTAAGGTAGAAAAAAGCCACTGACTTCTCTGTGAGAACCACCTTGCTCTGTGAATCTGCAGGGAGGCCAGTTTTCCCATGACTGGTATCCTTCACGGCAGCCGAGCCTCTGCTGAAGTCGGTGGCCAGACGGGGCAGGGGTTGGGGCTCCCATCCCTGCTACAGCAAGGGACCTGCAGCAAAGCACAGCCGCTGGCCGGGGTAGTGCTGCGCTGCGTGCCGGGTGCGAGGGTGGAAGCATATGTGGACATCTACAAGGTGCTAAAGGAGAGCGAAGCCAGCGATAGCTGGACCCTAATGGCATTCAGTGAACAGGGGTCAAGCGCGGGGGCCCAAGAAAGTCCAGGGAACGAGCCAAGGCCAGCCTCTGCGAGGCCAGCACAGCACCAGGGAAGGCGACAGGGAGAAGCCCAGGAGAGAGATGGCCCTCAACTCGAGTGGGAGGCACAGGAGGCTGCAGCCGACCTCACGACCCCTCCGCTCCCTTCCCTGCACTGGAACTCAGTTCTGAAGGAAGAACCCGGAACAGAACTGCTGTTTTCCGAGGTTCTGTGCCAAGCTGAACTAAGGAGTCTCCAACAGGGCTGGGAGTTTCCACCGCAAACTCCGGAGCTGGTTCAGACGTGAACATCGAAGCTAAAGGCCAGTGGCTGCTCTCCAGGAGACACCCGGCGGCCAATCCACTGACATGACCCCACATGCCAAGGTGGCCACTGTCCTGTCTGCAGCCGAGTGAGGACCCTCTCTGCAGCAAAGGCCTGTGGAACTCCCACAGGTCCTCATGTCCAGCTCATGACCATAGAGGTGGGTCAGCTTATCAGGGACCGGAGGGGCCACCATGCGGGTGTCAGCACCACGCCCATGACCGGCAGAATCCACTCCTCCCAAAGCACATGTTGGTGAAACTGCCTGCCCAGGAGGGCATGATCTCGGCTCTTTAAAGATCCTCTCATCTCACCAGGAAGGCTGTGGTTCCAGGCAGCGGCCCCCAGTGGGCACAGCTCTGTCCCAGAGCTCGTACGTACCAGGCACTCAAACCCCTTCCTGCAGGTTCCCACAGCTGGCCCTGCAGCCTCGCTACTCAACGCAGGCGGGAGAGGCCGGCTCCAGAGAAATGGTGCTCAAAACTCCCCTAGTCTAGGTGGGATAGAAACACAACCCCAAGGACTGGATATATCATCTCACTTTTAATCAATAAAGACAGGTTCTCCCTAAGGCAGAGAAGCTAAAAAATTTACCCTGTTCTGGCCAGTGTGACTGACATAAAGCCAAGCTAACAAAGGGGGGGGGGGAAGAGTAATAATAAATCTGGCTCATTCTTAGCACAGAAGAAACAAATTGCTAAAATAAAATAAAGAAAGCAATGGGAGGAAACGGGGTTCTCTTACCTGGACAACAGCAGTCAGGCCAGTGTCGGTGCCCAGGCTTATTTCTGTGCCTGGGACATTGTTGTTAATCGTGGCCGGCACCACACACAGGGGGATGCAAAGCTCCCGGTGGTGGCCTTGCGCCTCAGCCATGTCGCACGTGCTCTTGTAAGCCTGAAGCAGCAGGGCCAAGCAGTTAGCGGGGGTGCTGGGTGCTCACATGCCAGCCCCAGGGCCTCCACTGAGGTCCAGGAAGGGACAGCAGGGACCTGAGTCATCAGGGGAAGCCGGTTCATGTGGGTCAGGGGACCAAGGGGAGCTCTGGAGGCCATGTGGGAGCAGGACAGGCCTTAGCAACACAGGGGACTGCCTGGGCACAGCCCAGGTCCTCTTGAAAGGGGAGGCGTGCAGGCAGCACAGCAGGGTGGGTGTGAGGCCGGCAACAGAGCAGCTTGCAGGCAGCGGCAAGTTAGTCACGAGCGGGACAGCTCAGCTCTCGGCATCTCATCGTGGGTAAGCGAGGCCAGGGCGGTCAGGACATTTGAAGGCAAAGCCAGTCCCTGTAGCTTTCTGTAGGCAGTCCACGATCAGTGGGATGGGGCACACAGCTGTAAGGACCACACTAAGTGACTGCCTTCATCGTGCAGAGGCAGCCTCCACGCGCAGGCAGGGAAGGAGGCCGGCAGCTGGATTACCGGTGGGCCACACTCAGCCCCATGCCACATCTCTGCTCTCCGGCGGGAAGTCACACGCAAAGCCACACAGGCGAGCAAGAACCTGAGTTGCTGCTCTGAGGTTCCACTGGGAAATGGGCTCTGTTGTCAGAAAGGGGAGCGGTTCTTGAGCCCGTGTACACCGGGCTTTTTCAGGCTCCACCTCAGGGTGTTAACCAAGGTAACAGGAAAGGTCCACACGCCCACTGTTCCCAGCTCCAAGCGGCCCCACACAGCAAGGTGTTTTTGTCATCCACTTGGTGGCAAAATCAACTATTTATGGCTTGGACGTGTCCCTCTTACTGTGAATATCCCCACATCTGCTGCAGAAATGCTACTGTTGGGATGCAAGGCGGGGCCCACATCTCCCCAGGAGAGTTGGACAGTGAGAGAGCCAGGCTCTGCAGCCCTGGTGCAACCCAAAGCATCCCAAGGCCAGGAGCCCGTGTGGGCCGAGGGCTTCGGACAGTGGGTGCAGATGCGTGGCAGGTGAGTTCACAGCATGGTGGGTAGCAGGGTAAGATGGGTGGGTCAGTGCTGGGTGACCACGAGGTGAGCTGTGAGCAGGGGCCCCCGTGCCCCATGGCACGTCCTCCGCGTCCACCCAGACCCAGCACATGCCCAGCTCTTGGGCTGCTCTGTACAGGCTCTGCCTTGCAGGCTCTGGCCATGGCAGTTTTTGCAGGACTTCAATCCAAATGCCAGCCTGCTTCCAAGCCAGAAACACTCATCTGGGGATATTGGCTGGCCTGGTGCCCAGGATGTGGCCCTGTCAGCACCACCACGTGGGGGGCTCCTTATGCTCTTCAGACAGGTGATGTCACTCCTTTACTGTGGAATACTCTAGCCCAGGACTAACCAAGACTGGCCGCGGGGAGCTGGCTGCTTCTCCAAGAAGCTCTCGCTGGAAGCCAGAGGGTGTGGGTGACCTGGGGCCAGGAGGGGCCTGAGGCACACAAGAGGGCAGGTGGGGGTGTCTCGGCTCCGTAACTCCGCCTTGAAATCTGTGGGAATGGCCACATTGCTGCAAATCCTCTCTCCCCTCTTCCCTGTCGCTCCTCTTTTCCTTCCTTCAGTCTCCAAAAAAGGGGAGGGAAGACTTCAAGATGGGGAGAGACCCTGCCCAGAAAAGCATAAAGCTCTCAAGACCAAACACAGCCGGGCCCCTGGGTCCTTAGTAGGGCCACTATGACAAGGAATTACTCACAAGGCTGTAGTCACCGCCACCTTCGCGAAACCTGACAGCAGCGTGGCACGCACCTACTGTTTCTGATGTGACCTGATCAAGCTTACAGGACAGAGTAATGCACCAGCCAGCACTAAAGAGTGAAAGGAGTCCAACCGAAACTCCCTGCAGCCATATCCTGAGAATGTGTAACACCTGCTCTGAGGTATTTCATTCATTCTGTTTTGCCAGAAAGACCCACTCACCAGCGCCACATAGATTCTGAGGGGCTGTGGCGTCCGCTAAGCATCAATGCTGGCAAGAAGGAAATCACAAGTGACGATGACGACTTCACCACATCAGATCCGCCCAGGGCTTCTGAACCACAACAGGGCCACGTCCTGAGCCAGACTCCTGCTATGGAGCCCGCCCTGTGCTTGGAGGAACTTTTCGCAGCGTCCCTTGTCCGCAGTCCCAGGTGCTGGGAGCATCCCTTCTCCCAGTTCTAACCAGAAACCTCCCTGGATGGCGCAAACATTCCCTGGGGCACAATCACCCCAATGAGAATCACCAAATTTACTGAACAACTGGAGCCATCCACAGACCTCAAACATAAATGCTGCCCAGGGCCGGGCCATGAGTCACGGGTCACAGAGGGTGTTGGCCAGACAGGAAAGAGACGCTCACTCCCACACATCCTCAGGCTCCGACGGCTTCAGGACAGTGGCTGGAGGGACCCAGAGCCATCCACGTCAAGTCGCCTCACGCCCTCATTTCCTGAGTTCGCCACCAGCTCCTGTGTTCTACAGCCAGGCGAGCCCAGTTCAGACCCAAATCCAAACCTTCTCAGGATTCACCCTGTTTGGCCATCAGTAAACAGGGCTCTGGAGAAAACAGCTGCCATGTTCACATCTCGACCCCTCTCCCTTTAGGGGTCCACAGAGGGATCTTCAGCGGCTTTCTCGTCCCTGCCCCAGCTCCCGAGCAGCTGCAGCATTCGCCAGGGTGACCTCGATCAGCCGGCGTCACTCACCCATCACGAGGCTAGAACCACGGCACTCCCAAGACAGCCTCATTCCTCGGAGCTCGGGATCAGAAGGGCAATGAGGACACACACAAACACTTACCAAGGTGGCTGTGCCTGGCCAACGGGAGGCTCAACTAACTACACACTCCAGTTCTTTCTCTATTGTAATCCGTTAACTTAAGGCCCAGCACGGTGGCTCATCCCTATAACCCCTGTGGCTTTGAGAGGCCAAGACGGGGGGACTGCTTGAGCCCAGAAGTTTGAGACCAGCCTGGGCAACACAGGGAGACCTCGTCTCTGTAGAAATACAAAAAATTAGCCACGCATGGTGGCAAGCACGTGTAGTCCCAGCTACTCAGGAAGCTGAGGTGGGAGGATCGCCTAAGCCTGGGAGGTCGACGCTGCAGTCAATCGTGATTGCACCACTGCGCTCCAGCCCGGGAAACAGAGGCCCTGTCAAAAAAAAAAAAAAAAAGAAAGAAAAAGAAAAAAAAAAGAAAAGAAAATGAAATTGTTTAACCTAGCTTTGAGAAACTGGAATGAATGAAAAACTGAATTTAAAACAATCGCATAATAAATCACACAGTCCCTCCAAGGGAAGTCAAAGCGGGTGGAACTGATCATTTGCGGGGTGTCTGGCTCACGTATTTTGGTTTTCAAATTTTGACCCTACACGTTTGTTACATATTTACAATCTGAAAAAAAAAAAAGTTATTTATAGCGGAGGACCCTGGAATTAAAGGGAGATTTTCTTCATGCCTGAAAGTGTACATCACACACCACAAGGATCTATGCTTTGTGTGGAAACTTGAAAATAAAAAAGTCACAGGGTGATCAACACCAGCTTTGTCCCACATCTTCAGATGCTCATCTAACTGCAGTGACTGCTCTCAAATTCTCCACCCATTCCCTCTGGGTAAGTTCCAATTAGGTAACAATTAGTGAAAAAAGAAGCTTCAATCCCTCCCATTGCACACCCAACTTTCACAGACCCAAAAATCCAGCTAAAGCAGGTGAAAGAACAGTGAAAGCCATGCTGGAATCCTCTCTGTGAAACACACTCATGTTCACATTCCCAGCACGAAGGTAAGCCCAGAGCCGGGCCAGCCCTGCAGCAGCAAAGCCGTGACGCCCATCACCAGCAGAGCAGAGCAGAAGCAACATCTAGGTCAGAGATTAGTGACTGCCAAAAATAAGGTGAACGTTGCCCCCAAAGCCAGTGAACACGGGAAGACCTGGACAGGTTTCCTTCACAAAGGAAGTGAAGAAAGTTTAAGACGCTCAGAAAAGCAAGAAACGAGTGCTAAGCATTACTTACCATATGAGCTGTATGTTAAAAGCTTGTTTTTTTATTTACCAGCGCTAGAAATAAGTTTCATGCCAAGGGTTTACAAAAAACAAAAACAAAATAGAAAACTTTGAAAAATGTTCGTGAGAACTAAGTCGCACAAGAAAAATTAAAACTTGAGAATTAGTGAAAAATTTTAGACATCAAATTTTTTAAAAATGAAATACTTCCTGCATTAGGTACGGATCTTCAGACTCCCACGTGAATCACCAAGTGTGACACACAAACGTGGGGGTAGGCGTGTATTTCTTGTAGCCGGAAACGGCGGCACGTGCCTGCGGTCCCAGGTACTCGAGAGGCTGAGGCGGGAGGATCACCTGAGCCCAGGAGGTCGAGGCTGCAGTGAGCCGAGATCACACCACTGCACTCAAGCCTGGGTGACAGAGTAAGACTTTGTCTCACAAAGAAAAGTAAAACAGGCCGGGCGCGGTGGCTCAAGCCTGTAATCCCAGCACTTTGGGAGGCCGAGACGGGCGGATCACGAGGTCAGGAGATCGAGACCATCCTGGCTAACACGGTGAAACCCCGTCTCTACTAAAAAAATACAAAAAACTAGCCGGGCGAGGTGGCGGGTGCCTGTAGTCCCAGCTACTCGGGAGGCTGAGGCAGGAGAATGGCGTAAACCCGGGAGGTGGAGCTTGCAGTGAGCTGAGATCCGGCCACTGCACTCCAGCCTGGACCACAAAGCGAGACTCCGTCTCAAAAAAAAAAAAAAAAAAAAGAAAAGTAAAACAAAGAAAACAAAGCAAAACAAAACAAAAAACAGAAGAATATATTTCTATGTTTTATTATTGTCTTTTGGCAAAAAAATTAGCCCCAATATTGCCTTAGATGTAATTTAACATCCCCACTTTACAAAGGGGAAAATGAGGTCAACAGCCAAGACCAAAGAGAAAACAAATGCAATGGTGCGTTCAGGACAATGACTACAATTACAAAATATTCAGTTCAATTTCTACCCTCAGCGTCAAGGCAGGGGTTCATCATAATGGGTATTGGAGGCTCAAAGAAAATTTAGGCTCAGCATTAATAATAATTTTTAAAAAGCAGATTTTAATGCTGGTGCAATCACAGGAGACTGCAGCCCAGCCCTCCTCAGCGCTGTAGGTACTCACGGGCACTCCCGGGGTCTTGGCCAGGCTACGTCCCCGCCGGTGGCCACACAGAAGAAGAGGCGATAAAACTTTTTGGGAGTGAGATCAAAAATGTTCAGAGTCTAAAATCCTACTTTTCGTGGGGGGGGGGGGGAGGGCGGCGAAATAACCAGAAGCTCTCATTCAGGATATTTGTAAAAGGCTGTTTCTAGCGCTCGGTAGATAAAAAGGGCGGGGGCCCACAGGTTAGAGTCAGCCAGCGCCACCTGGCGGGGCGCACACGGACTTATGTTGGTGATAGTGTTCAGGGCTGTGTCTGCCCTGATGCTGAAATCGGAACCCGGCACGTTGTTGGACACAGTAGCAGGAACCATGATCATGGGCACACAGAACTCCTCGTGCTTCTCCCGGGCGGCTGACAGCTCCAGGAGTCCCATCTAAATTGATCCAGTATCTGCACGCTGGCTGCTCAGAGGCCGTGGTGTGGAATGGCCAGGACATCGCTTAGTCATACGGGGCACAAGCACCTCACTTGCCACTCCTATCTATTTCATCAAACCCTATTTTCTCCTGAATATTGACCATAGCAAAGTCATTAGCCTTCGAGATACATTTGAAACATCAACTTGCTTTGTTCAAGAGGTTTAAGACACACGTAAGTCTTTCTTGCCATGCTCAACACACACTGCGGGCCATTTCTGAAGTCAATGTTTCTGGAACAAAAGCCTCGGCCTACTCCGTGAACATTCACGCTGAGCACACTGTCGCGTATCTGCTTGGCCAGCCAGCAGGGGGCAGGAGAGAGCTGCAGGGGCAGGAGAGAACCGCAGTGGGGTCCCTGCAAAGGCGCCTCACTCCCTCAATCAAGGACGGTGCCTCTTGCCAATCCAGCGGCTTCCTCCAAGCGGAAGCCGACTCTTCAGGTGCCACCGCACTGACTTCAGACGGCTCAGCCAATGGGGCAACAGATTCAACAGAGTTCCATGTTGTTAAAGGAAAACTTCTGTTACCAGACAACCTTAATATCAGATTCAACTTAAAATAATCAACAAGATTGTTTCCAAACCAACATGCTACTAGTGCCTTATCTTTCAATGCTGCTTAAACACGGAGAAGTATGAGGAAAAAATAGCATGGCACTTACTTCTGAAAAAATAACACCTCTTCCAGGTTCATTTTACCCATATCACAAAGACTTAGAACTGTGGATTCCCTACAGGAACGTGGAGTGGGGGTGGATCCCCACGCTGACCCAGCCTCCCCCCAGTCAGTCAACCCCCCACCTCAGGGTTCACACCTCTCCAGGCCCTGTCACCTCAACAAGGAAAGGTGGCCTCTCTGAGCTCTCTTCGCAGGGAGCACCCGAACGGGAGCGAGAGAGAGACAGACACACCCACAACTACTTGAAAATCCTGAAACGCAATACATATTTAAGGACTTCGTTATTAGTTTTTTTAAAACTGTAAGAACAAAGTGAGAGAACAAAGTGAGCCTGGTTTTAACCTCTCTGCCATAATAACACCGTGTACATCTGTCTTTTACTGTTTGTTCCTTCTCCAGCAGCTGCTGCCCGGCTGGCCGACTGCAGGAGAAGAGCCTCTGGTACTCCCGGGAGGCCCTCGGTAAAAGCGTGAGCACCACGATCACGTCTCAGGACACCGCACACGTTAGGGTCGCCCACAGACCGCCGTTCCCAATGCCTAGAAGGCACTGAACGGGCCTCCTGCTCTTTGTAAATGTCAACTCTCCTAAACTATGTTGTGTTGAAAACTTTTAACTGCAGTCCACACATACTTCTTTGTTTCCATCTTGTTTTAATCCTAGAGGCATATTATTGTAGAAAATCAAGTTTACGAGGTTGAAGAGTTTTCTGAAAGTCGACTTCTAATCCTGTAAGGAAAAAAAAAAAAAAAAATGGGCCAGATGTGGTGCTCACGCCTGTAATCCTAGCAGTTTGGGAGGCCGAGGCGGGCAGATCGCTTGAGCCCAGGAGCTCAAGACCAGACTGGAAAACATGGCAAAACCCAGTCTCTACTAAAAATACAAAAAAAAAAAAAAAAAAAAAAAAAAAAAAAAAATTAGCTGGTCATGGTGACATGTGTCTATTCCCAGCTACTCAGGAAGCTGAGGTGGGAGGATCACCTGAGCCCAGGAGGTGAAGGCTGCAGTCAGCCAAGATTTGCGTCACTGCACTCCAGCTTGGGCGACAGAGTGAGACCCTGTCTCAAAAAAACAAAAAGCAAAAACTGTATAAATCATTACTGAAGGGAGCTGGCCGGGCACAGTGGCTCACGCCTGTAATCCCAGCACTTTGGGAGGTCGGGGTGGACAGATCACCTGAGGTCAGGAGTTTGAGACCAGCCTGGCCAATATGGCAAAACCCCATCTCTAATAAAAATACAAGAATTAGCCGGGCATGGTGGCAGGTCCCTGTAATCCCAGCTACTCAGGCGGCTGAGACAGGAGAATCACTTCAACCCGGGAAGCAGAAGTTGCAGTGGGCTGAGATTGTGCCACTGCACTCCAGTCTGGGCAACAAGAGCAAGAGTCCACTTCAAAAAAAATAAAATTAAAAATAAAAATAAAAGGGAGCTAATGCTTTTCATTTAAGGGAAGGGAGAAGAACATTCAGTATTTATACATCTCACGCACACATCTGCAGTGGTGCCCTGAAGTATTCAAGATTCACATTCCTACAAACATAGCTCAAAACTACTCACCAAGTTACATGCTAACAGCACATGCACTGCAAGAATGCTACATTATATTTTTAAAGCATCTATGTCCAATGTTTTAGCATACTGGCGGTTTTGCCTTCAGGTGCTGTATGCCTAAATTGTTACATGTTTAGTCATTCATTTTAGAATTTATGACTTGCTTTAGACAAAAGAAATATATTTAAACGTAAGCTACTAAATTAATGACTTAGGGGAAAAATTACTAAGTTAACTTGGAAGTTAAACTTTGCAAACTGAATTTGTTGGACCTCATGTAAGCTAGATGATCAGTTTTTTAAATTGTTGTGTGTTTCCCTCGAGGATGGAAGTCTCCTCTTTTCTCTCATCCACTGTGCACACCACTGCAGCCTGTGCCTCTTGTCCACCGTGCCACAGTGTGGCCTGCAGTTTACCCTGTACCACGCCTTCCACACCTTAGTGACTTTCAGGTAAGTAGAACCAAGAAGGAAATGAAAAGCAGATAAATGACCTCCACCCCCACATCCAGGATGCAAATGTTAAACATTCATCAAAGTAAAACCAAAAAGCCATGTTAGCTCACGATTGTAACTGGTAGAGTTATGTGCATGGCAATTTTAAAAGTCTAGTTATGTAAAAACCTAATTGAAAGTCTCAAGAAATACAAAGTTTATACAAAAAGACATCGGCAGGCATTGACAGTGAGGAGAGGGCTTCACTCTGCATCCAGCCTGTCCTGGAAGCCACGGCCAAATGCCAGGTTGTATAGATCCGAAAAGCAGAAAAAAACAAGTGTTGAAATGTGTACAGTCTCAGCAATGTACAAATTCAATGTAAGATGCTCAGAAACCTTGAATTTCCAATCAGAAAACAGGAACATGAGCAAGTTGCCCAGCAGTGCCCACCTTCTGCTTACGGCACGTATAACAGGAACGCTGGCCACCTTGGGGGGACAGAGGCTTCCTGGTCACATTTGCTCTGGCAGTCGCACAGCTGGCCCCGCCACAAACACCTGGCTAATACTGAAAAACCACCCGCTCCCTGGGCTTTGCTCACTCTAGCCGGGAGAGCATATTTACAGAGTACATTATCGACTGAGTCCTCGTTCAATCCGTCAAACTTGTTGAAGGCCGGGCAACCCCATTCCTGGCCCAATTAAGTGAACTGAGCAGAGCAAATGCCCCCAGTTGGACGGCACTCAGTCACAACAGCAGCGGCCACTGTTCACAGGGTGCTGGCTTTGTGCCGGGAACAGTTCCAAGCGTCTTCTTTCTGTCTGAAGAATGTGCACTGCAACGCTGTGGGGCCATTTGCAACGTCCACCAGAGTTCTGAGGCAGCCAAGTCTAGGCTGTCTGTGGGCCTCGCTGCATGGCAGTCCACGTCCCCTGCAGACAAGACTTCACTGCAGGGACCGCGGGTTCCAGGGCTGCCTTGAGGCACATGCTCCCTTCACCACCTCTTCCTGGCCCCTGACACCAACCCTCACCACCACTGCTGCCAACACTTTATTTTCCCATGGCTCCTGAGGGGCCTATTCTTTCTGCCATTCCCTGCTCCCTGCGTCCAGCTTAGAGGATGCCCACATCAACATCAACGCTCACGTAATCACCACCCCTTCCATGGGGCTTGATGCCTAGGAGTCTCAATATCAGAAAGTCAGATTCCTGTGCTTGTTGGAGAATTTCTTCCCATTGTGGAAGTGAAGGAGATAAAATTCTAGGTGCCTGCAATAACCTCATTTCCACAGCTAAGCAACTTCAGTAGTAGCACAAAACAGTTTTTTTTTTTTTTTTAACTTTTTTTATACAAGCTAAAAACAGTTTAATTTTTACATCCACGTTCTCATCAGCTCCCACCTGGTGAGCAGGCAAATAGTAATTTTCAAAGAATCAAATTGTTCCATAATTTTAACACTTGGCATTATCACTATTAAGCAAGAATTATCCCAAAAATACACGATGATCTTGTTCTCACATTCAAAAATTGGTTGTCACACAGTGAAATAGCTCTTAATGCAAGGGAATGTTTCTTTTCAGGTTTCTGTTCTGGAAAAAAAAAAATCTGGCAAAGAGATAAACATTAATTATGTAACTATCCAAAATGCCTCCAAGAAAAATAATGTCATCCAATTAGTTCTTTAGAGTGTTACAAATGCAGCTGAGTTTTAACAGTAATTTGTCCATAATTATCAAAAGAATCTTCAGAAATCTTGATACTGAATGGATAACCATAAATGGATATAAAACGCAAAGGCAAAGCGGAAGAGTTAACATTTGGGGTAGATTTTGGCCCCTATTTTTAACATACGCATAGTTATTTACCTAGCTGAACTATATCCCTCTCCTCCTTCCTAGGCTCTTCAAGCCTGATTTTCAAGCATAGACTGGTTTTTGGTAGGTGAAGGCAGTTTTAAAAGATGTCAGGATCAGGCCGGGCACGGTGGCTCAAGCCTGTAATCCCAGCATTTTAGGAGGCCAAGGTGGGCCGATCACTTGAGGTAAGGAGTTCAAGACCAGCCTGGCCAATATGGCAAAACCCTGCCTATATTAAAAATTTTTGTAATTAGCCAAGCGTGGTGGCACACACCTATAATCCCAGCTACTCGGGAAGCTGAGGCAGGGAGAACTGCTTGAACCCAGGAGGCGGAGGTTGCAGTGAGCCAAGATCACACCACTGTACTCCAGCCTGGGCGACAAAGTGAGACTCTCTCAAACAAGCACTTAGCCCTCAGAAGAAGCTTGAGCATCCCCTGCCCCAACCAACCCAAGGAATCACATGGCAATGGTTATCATCTGATTTTGACACAATAAAGTTCTATTCTCCTCTCTAAACACAATGGTAAACACTTGCCATCAGCCCACAGAAACTCCCAGGACCCAGTAACACCGGACGAGCAAGATTAATGGGCCACGTATGCAGGGTTCAGCTGCAGAAAGTGATGGCACCAAGAATGTGTGTGCTCAAACCAGATTCCTCGCTTTCAGGGTGGAGGGTCTCCCCGGGAAGATCATCCAGCGGGATGGTTTCCACTTCCACCATGAGGAGGGAAACGGGGGTTTCCAGAGGACACTGACAGGACTTGGGACTACTGCCCCTTTGTCCTCTGTTCTGTTACGGGATGAGGGTGGGCTGAAGGCAGGTTCTCCCTACATCTTCTGGGCAGGAGAGATGGAGCTGACAAGTGGACGACGGCTTTTCCAAAACATTCCCATGTTCATAACCTGTTATCGACCAGCTTTCCCTGGAGATCAGTGAAGCAGCAGCATTGATTCTCTTCCATTAGGGACAACCCGGTGGCACGGGAGGCCGGAGACGGCATCCGCGCTGGGTCAGCCTCTGCGTGGGTCTGAGTCAGTCACTTGTGCCTGGGCCTCAGCATGCTCGTCTGTCAAATGGGCAGCCCCACAGACCAGTGACTTTCAAGCAGAGGTCCAAGGAGGTTGCCCAAGGACAGGGAGGGGGAGGGGGGAAGAAGAAGAAAACTGTCCAGGGAATGGGGGGGGGGAGGGGAGGACTGTCCAGGGAAAGGGAGGGGGAGGAAGAGGAGTGTGGAGGGAGGAGCAGATGGGGGATTCTCTGAGGAGGAGGACCAAGTTTCTGAGGTGTCTTGGAGTCAGAGGTGGCAGTGGCTTGGGCTCTAGGCCCTCTGTTGCATAGTTTTAGGCTTTAGCTATATTTGTGAACCCTTTAAAAGATTTAATTTGAAGAAAACCGGAGTTGAGGATACCTTGCTTCTAAAACACAATTTCTCAAGCCTAAGACTAAGTGCTAAGCATTGCTCATTCTGTTACCGTCTTTTCCTCCTATTTAAAATCAGCCGCACACTGCCAATTCTCCCTTCAGTGTAAACACCACCTTTTCTGAGGATCTCAAACAGCAGAGCGAGCAGCCCGTGATCCCGGCCGTGTGCACGAGGAGCGAAGAGCAGACGTGCGGTGAGGGCTGCGGACGACACGAGAGGCTGAGGCCCAGCACCTCCCTGCACCGCTGTGCTTTGCCAGGCCTAAAGGACACCGTCACCTCTGGGGTGAACAAGCAGCACAAGCTATCAACACTTATTCCAAAGGAACAAGAAGAAAATTCAAACGAAGTTAACACAGTTATCCCAACACAACCCTGCAACAGCCCAGAAACAGGAGGGCCAGTGAGCCTGAGACGGGCGGTTCCCACAGTGGGACAGCGACATTGGCATTAGGGCTTTTTGGCAAAAATAGACAAAAAAGGTAACATGGGCCACCCATTATTTCCTGCCAGTGGAAAGACACCCACAGGCCCCCAGATGCCAACGGCCCCCTGGAAACGAACCCACGCAGTGCCTCGGGTCTTCACACGAGCAGGACACACACACCACACTTGGCTCCCACGCCTGAGAGTCCAGGGGAATGGCAGGAAGTCCCCGCAGGACAGGGCATCCTGTGAGGTCAGTGCAGGGCTACGCACCTCAGAGGGGCCCCCGGGCAGGTGCTGTCTCCCCAAAGGATGAGCCAGTCCTGACCACACCCAGATCGCGGTGGCCTCCAAGCCGAGTGCCAACATCTCACGTCCAAAGGGATGCACAGGTGCCTGCTGCGCGTGGAGCCCAAGCCCCTCTCAGAGCTCAGGACGAACCCAGTGTCCAGGTCCGGGGCCGTCACCAGCCAGGAGAGGCGTCTGGGGCACTTCCCAGCAATGGCTGTGGGAAGTAACAACTCAGGCCCATCAGGGGTTTCCTCATTATGCAGGTTTTAGAAGTGGACACAGAGGTTCAGGTCTAATGGCACAAACATCGACGGATCCCATGGAAATGCGGGCGTGGCCCCTACATCCCACCAGCCTGCATGGCTCCTCCTTTCTACTCCCATCACACACGTCCCCACCCAGCCAAGCCCCTTCTCCTTTTCCCCACTGGATTCATCAAATCAAATCTCAGTCCTTGGCAAATGTACCATTAGTTTATTTACTTCCCAGAACAAAAGCACACTTCCAGTTAACATGACACCCCAGCTATGATAGAAGAGCCTTAATTCAGACATGACATGGAGGAACAGAGGGAGGAGTGGTCGAGGACTGTCCTGGAACCGGCAGCTGTTTTCTGGGGAAAGCCTCCGTCCCACCCGAGCCTGACACTCATGCCACACTGTCCCCATGGTATCTGAAAGCTCCATGAAGACAGGGTCACTCTGACCCCTTCACACCTACAACGCCAAAGAGGAGCAGGAGTTCAGGAGAAGTCTCCTGCTAGTGCTGAAGACAAGAATAATTCCTTGTGCTGTCCAGAATGTCAGAAGAAAACAAGGCACCATGTAGATGCCTTGCAGGTGAATTTTGGAATGATTCTACCGAATGCCAGTCATCCTTTTTCAGAACAAAACCAATACCGGAAAACATGTGTCGCCAGCAGAGAGATGGTCCTTTAGACGGCTTACAAACACACCTACGTTACGCTGAATTTATCTCAAGCCACCCTCTCTGCGCTAATGTAAAAAGTCTCCTTTATTAACCAGTAGCCTTTCTCATCTGGTGCTTTTTAACAAGCAAAAGGGTCCTGTAACACTCAGGCATTGTCTAAAACGTCAAATGGAAGCCTAGAATCCTCTTCTGTGCAGCTTCACTGCAAAGTATTTTGACATGAGCCAAATCGTGCTATTTCTACACCTTCATAGGAAACTCAATGCTTCATCAAGGAGACACAGCATGATTTCTGCTAGGCACAGAAACTGGTGGGGTGGGAATGGGGCTGAGGGAACATTACATAGAAAGCCCCAATAATCACCTGCATGAGAGCCACACTGGCCGGCAAGCCCCGGTCGGCTTGGTCTCTACAGTCACAGGCGTGAGGCCTGGAGGGCAGACACCTGGCACTGCTGCCCACCCCAAGGTCGTGGCCTCTGCCCCTTCTCTGCTGCCCATCAGTTCCAAGCTTCTGGCAATACCATCTGCTGCCCCCACTGCCTGATCGACTCTTTGTGAAAAGCAAATGTTGCCAGGATAGCTTATGAGTGCATCTGCCAGGAAAGCAGCTCCGATTGACGTTGAAACCCCGTTCTCGCACCCCTGGCAGCTCCCCTGCCCGCGATGTGTACATGCTTGCAGCTCTGACCTCGCTCAGTGTCCACACAGGTTCTGTCCCCTGGAGAGCCGAATGCAGACTCAATGTTGAGTCAGAAATACACAAAGAGGGTGACGGTTACGAACTGCCCGCCTGTCCCTCAAAACACAGGTTGAAATCCTCACCCTCAATGTGATGCTGTCAGGAGGTCTTTGGGAGGTGATGATGTCCCGAGGCTGGAGCCCCGTGAATGGGGTTTGTGCCTCAGAAAGGAGCCCAGCAAATCCGTTGCCCTCCCACTGTGTCAGGGCCAGAGAGAAGGCGTGCGCGAACCAAGAAGGGGCCCACACCAGAATCCCCCCATGCGGCACCCTGATCCCGCCTTCCAGCCTCTAGAACTGGGAGAAACAAATTCCTGTTGTTCATAAGCCACTCAGTCAATGGGGTTTCGTTACAGCAGCCTGAGCTGCCTGAGATGACAATGCTCACCGTCCTACAGAGACGGCTACTCCCCTCTCCCAGAAAGAGGGCTTAATTAAAATCCCTGTCTCTCCTCGCCGCCACCACAGATCTCATTCCCCCACCCCGTAAGCCAGCAGTTGCTAGGATTAAAGGAAAAGGAGGATCGTTTTAGACCAGCCCCTCCATGCCTGTCTGAAGCCTTTGACTTTGCCCACTTCCACGGTGGCCGTGTCACCGGATTCCCCATGCCAGCTCTGCGTCTGCACTGGGTCCCAGGCTCTGGACAGACTTCTCCAGCTGTCCATCCAGCACACCCATTTCCCCTTCTCCTTTGCAGATTGTCCTTCAATATCCAACCACCCTCTCTGCAACCCAAGGCCTTCCGATCCAGCCATTCAGGGTGAGCTCAGCCGTGCACTGGAGTCCTTGGCTCAGGTAACCCAGGCCCAAGACATTGGCACCAACGATCTACTGACTGTGGGGTCTGCACAGCCACTAGCTGCCCCAGCCACACCAGGGCCTGGGAGGGGAGGCAGAGGAAGCTGTGAAGCTGCCAACAGCTGTGCGGGGACAGGGGTCCCTGAGATGAGGAGGATGCCATGGAAGGAAATTCAGAGAAAGAGCCCCAGGGCTGGACGGGTCATGCCCAAAGCCTGCACTGCTGAGTTTTCCAGGTTTCTGAACTCAATCGCTGACCCACACAGCACATGATTCCTGAGTGCTGACCCTGCGTGGCATTGGATATGGCAATAAAGCAGGCCACCCACCTCCCCCCCCCCCCGCACATACACGGGGCCTCCGTCCTGGCGGGAAGGCAGGCCTGGGCGCCCAGCTGGCACCACGAGCCTGGGAAGGGGGTCGTTTCAGACGGACAGTGGGTGCAGCCTTGCCAAAGCCCAGCAGTCATCTGCACTGCCACAGCCAGGCTGAATTCAGATCAACCGCACAGAAACCTGACCCTCTCAAGGGCACGCCTGAGCTCATTAGGGACAGACACAGTCTCCTGCTTATCTCCAACACTTTCTGGGCATGTCTAGTTACAAACGGACGACGCAGTCTTGGAAGCACAGATCCCAGGCCTCCCCCCATGCTCCTCTCCTTGGTGCCGTTGACGGGAAGAGGCAGGTATGGCCGCGAGGCCGCACACCCACAGCCACACTGCCGCTGAGACACGGGCCTTTGACGGTTACTTCTGCCAAAGAACTCTGCTCCATCTTGGAGCACACCATGGCGGGCAGGAAGCTCCACCCGGAGAAACAGTGATGCTTCTCCCCAGGGCCAATGGAGGGCACCCACTGCCCTGAATTCAGCAGCTTACTTACATTCTGGAAAACATCTGAATTATGGGGAACACTAAAATGAAAAGGTCACGGAAGAAAGCTTAGAAGACCGTGTGAAGTCTCAGCAAGTCCAAACGTTTCTGAACCAAGACTGCTGGGGTCGACAACCTTACAGGGAAAGTTTCCACACGGGCCTTCAACAAGCAATGCTCAGCAGAGTGCCACGCTCTGGGCAGAACCTCAGACACCACAAAGTCACATCAGAGCCAACAGCAACTGAAATACAGCGCTCTCCTAAGATGTGTGCGTTACCTGCAGAAAGTTACTAGACGCTAAGATGGGGGAAGAAAAGGATAAGGTTAGAAACAAATTTAAAGTAATTTCTGCATACAAAAAAATTCTATATCCACTGGCTTTCTTTCTGGGCGTAACTACTTTTACATGAGATGCACATCCCAGTTGGAAGGAGTCTGGGTTTTCCGTGGGTAGAGACGAGGGCTCTCCAGGAAATGTGAACCCTTTCTCACTCGCTGAGCCCTGAGGCCATCCTGACCTGCCTGAGCATTTCCCTGCTCTGCCTCCAGCCAGCTCCTTCCGGCACTCACCTGGCTGCTCCCCAAGCCTGCACTGGCCCAGGATCTCCTCTTCTGCTGCTGCCAATCTTCTGCTGCTAAACTTTCGCTTTAGGGCAAATAAGTTGGAAACTAAAAAGTTATAAGACTCCCTTGTTTTTTAAAAATTTGTCTTTTCAGAAAACAAAGAACACTAATTCTACTTTCATGATTTAATATGTTGCCCCCATCTGCATGTTCATGGATATGTGTTTTTATATATATTTTAATCAATACTTATAAAAGCATGCACTGTTGGCTATAGTCAGTTTAATTACATTTGATGTAAGGAGTTTGAAATTCGGTGAATTCAGGCACTCAAAATTTAAGCCCTTTGACATCTATTAATCAAATGGAAATATGACAAGTAGACATTACAAAAATCAAGAGAAGTGTTCAATAAAAATCCTGGACTTTTAGATATTTTCACAAATGTAATGTATATATTAGTACACAAACTTGAGCATTTTCACAAATCTTTGAACTCAAATTCCATTCTTAACTTTTACAGGTAAATGAATATCCATATGTGATTTTAAGCAGCTCAAGCATCAGCTCTTAAAAACAACCAGAAATGCTGCGGGCAAATTCTACTGAACAGCAAATAACGGAACTGCACCCAACAACCCAGGTACCTCCCCTGAGGCATCTGGAACATGAGGATTAGGAGCAGCCTTTGCTTTCTGAGGTGCCTGAGAGTGGGGATTCCCGACTCCCCAAGTCTAAGAAGGCCTCAGCGATAAGGAAAACTGGTTAAAAAAAAACTCTGCTGGCTCCCTGCCACGGGCTCCTCGATCTCACTTCCTCTCTGGCCCTCAAAGCCTGACTCTTGGTCCCAGCCCTGCTGCTCACTGGGGTGAGGCCATGGGCGTCACTGTACCTGTAAGGGGAGAAGCTGGTCAGGATACAGGATCCTGGCTATCCTGGCAGTGCTCAAGCTGATACTGTAATTAATTTTGTAGTGAGTTACTTAAGGCAAAATTTAACTTCTGAATAATTTAGATACGTGTATCCTAACAGGAAAATCCTGAACGTAGAACACAGGCCACACCCTCACACAGATGTTATCTGGCTAGCACTCTTTTTTGTTTGCCTTTTCAGTAGATATTTTTAAAAGCAGTTTACAGTTCATAGCAAAATCAGGAGGAAAGTACGGAGTCCTCACATATCTTCTTCCCCAGCACAGGCAGAGCCTCCTTCGTTCTCCTGCCCCCACCAGGCCAGCACGTCTTTATGACTGACAGATCCGCATCAACACAGCACCACCACCCAGAGTCCACAGCACACAAGAGGGCTCAGAGCCTGCTACTGCTCATTCTGTGGGTTTCACAGACGTGGAACGGCATGGATTCCCCCATGAAAACCCTACCCGGAGTTGCTTCTCCACCCTACACTCCTCCCATTCATCCCTCCCTTCCCCAGCCCCTGGCAGCCACTGACCGTTTTACTGTCTCCACAGCTTTGCCTTTTCTAGACCGTCCTGTGGTTGGACTCAGACAGCAGGCAGCCTTTCCAGATTGGAGACTCACTTGTCAACATGCATTTAAAAGATCCGTGTCTTTTCATGGCTTAGTGGTCCAGTTCTTTTTAGCGCTGACTAATATCCCAGTTTCTGACATACCACAGTTTATCCATTCACCTACTGAAGCGCATCTTTGTTGCTTTCTAGTTTTGGCAATTATAAATAAAGCTGCTGTCAACATCTGTGTGACATTTCCGCATGGAAGTAAACTTTCAGCTCCTCTGAGTAAACGTCCAGGACTGTGATTGTTCCTGTGGTCGGAGTGCTTAGTTCCACGGAAAACCACCATGCTACCTCCCACAGCAGCTGCCCCACTTCCCCCAGCAATCAGTGAGGGTCCTGATGCCCACACATCCGCCAGCACGCGGTGGTGTGGGAGTTCCAGTACTGACCAGGCTGCTGGGTGCACAGTGACGCCTCGCCCTACGACATAAGATGCGGGCCATCTTTCCACGTGTAGGTTTGTCATCTGTGCATCTTCTTTGTTGGGGTATCTGTCCAGGTCTTTGGTCCATTTTTAATCAGGTTGTTCATTTTTTTGTTGAGTTTTGAGAGTGTCCTGCATGGTTTGGATAACAGCCTTTATCAGATGAGTCTTTTACAGATACATTCTCCCCATCTGTTCCCTGCCCTCTCCTGCTCCTGAGACAGTGTTTTATTTAAAAAAAACCACTTTAGACAGAAGATGGACCTCCAAGCCCATCACGGTTCTCATTTTGGCCATGGTCACCACCCTCCCAGCCCTGGTTCCCACCTTTCCACGATCTGCTGGTCCTGTGGGGGTTGCTCCATACGAAGTCCCTAACATGTCTCCAATGATGGCAACATAAAAGCAGGCAGTTTGCAGGTAGGAAGGAGCTGATGGAGGCCGGAGCAGCATGAGAAGGCCAGCAGCTTCATCCCTCGGGGACACGCAGGCCTCTCAGATGTCTCTCCAGGTCACTTCCCAAATGAAGTACCTGCCTTGGCCATGGGCAGGAAGCAGGACCTGGCCTAGATCTCAGCATATTTGACCTGGCACGGCATTTACAGGTGAGCCTCCGTAACCGGAAACTCTACTCTGGGGAGAACCCATTTTCGTTCTCAAGGCTTTTAATTAAGAAATCAAAGAGCAATGCCTGGAGTGAGGATGCAGGGACTCTGCGTGACCCACACGCTCGTTTCCACCTGGCGCAAAGGACCCTGGAGTGAGGGTGCAGTGCCTGCTCTGAGTCACCAGCACACTCATCGTTTCTACATAAAGAACCCTGTGAGTCTGTCCCAGGACTTTTTAGCCTAGACTTAAAAACTCACAGCCCAGGACACCCTAACCATTTTAAGAACCTGAGGGGTGGGCCAAGGGGATCTCACAGACTTTGGTGCCGGCTGTGGGGTCAGGACAGGGCAGCTGGGGCTTCCCGCAAGCACTTCCGGGAGGCCGTGCAGTGGCCCGAGACTGGTTCCAGCTCCTGTCCTCGGTTCTCATGCTCAGCAGTGACAGGAGCCCTCCCTTCCAGAGCAGTTCCTGGCTCCAGGCCCTAACGTCCATGTCCAGGCCCCTGGTGGGGCAGCTTCTACCCCAGGGAGGCTGGGACCGGAGACAGCCTGGAGCTCTAGGCAATCCTGGTAACCACCTGCTTTCCGAAGTGGCTGCAGACAAACTCCTGCTTCCAAAACCTGGCACAGGCTGTGTGAGGCCTGGAACGCAGGAGGTGCACTTCACAGAGTCCCTGCTCAGATGCAAAAGCAAGGCTAAGTGCAGGAAAATTATTTAATTACCCTCATGGTCATCAAATCATAGTCACTTAGACCTATGTGTGGCTAGAAGTATACACATTATAGAAGTGTATATAAATGTCAATATATACATGCTTATTTTCCTTTTATGTACCTTACATACATATGTATACGTGCATATGTATAAAACATTGATGATAAACCATAGCTAAGATTTCAAACCTCAGTCACAAAGATCTCACAAGCAAATTACTATTCTTAAATTCTAAATAAGGACGTAACATTTTACATTCTTGCGAACAAAACGTTCTCTATTGGCATTTTATTTTAAAAACCAAGAATGTACTCCATTCTCTCAATTTCTATTTTATTTATTTATTTATGTTTTTTTTTTTTTGAGACGGAGTCTCGCTCTGTCGCCCAGGCTGGAGTGCAGTGGCCGGATCTCAGCTCACTGCAAGCTCCGCCTCCCGGGTTCACGCCATTCTCCGGCCTCAGCCTCCCGAGTAGCTGGGACTACAGGCGCCCGCCACCTCGCCCGGCTAGTTTTTTTGTATTTCTTAATAGAGACGGGGTTTCACCGTGTTAGCCAGGATGGTCTCGATCTCCTGACCTCGTGATCCGCCCGTCTCGGCCTCCCAAAGTGCTGGGATTACAGGCTTGAGCCACCGCGCCCGGCCTTCAATTTCTATTTTAAATAATCACTTTCGCTGAGAGATTCTATAACTTCCTACACACATTGATTTCCAATCATAGCTCATTAGTTCAAGAAAAACTGCTCTATGGGACTTTTGCTATTTTAAAGCATAATGATGTCTCTCTCTCTATACCCAAGAATAGAAAGATGCCCGTGCAGATGTTTCCAAAGCAATTCAGATGAGATGGTCTAGACACACAGTTTAAGACAATCACATTTTCAAAAAAAAAAAAGAAATCACATTTTCAATGGCAGAAGACCAAGACGAAATCCAAGATGTTCTGAAGGCATCGCCTTTTATTTAATGTATTTGTAATTTGAGTGGAACATGACGTCCTAAAAGATAACCAAATAGTGCATCACAGCCCTTAAAACCCACAGTATAAAATCTCTTTTGTTTTAAATACACTTAATTTTGTCACATTTTCTTTTTGTAATTTCAAAATTTCTAAAGGTCCTAAAGCCTCAAATCAGGATAGAATTGGACTTTGGCAATTCCCAAAGTCACAAGCAGGTTGTATGTCCACAGCTATTTGGAATGTGGTTTCTGATGGAAGCTTCTATGAATGCACATGGAATCCCTCTGGACTACAAAGGCTGACTCAGCGTGTCTCAGAATGAAAATATATACATTTGTGATGGACACCAGAACAGATACCAATTACTAAAACAACAGGAAAGTCTACAGCACTTCTCATACAGAACGAAGGCAAAGTGTTTGAGGAAAAGTCTTTCCAAGTGAAAATATCAGAGCTGATTGGAACAAAGAAGATTCTGAAGAAGATCCTGGCTTCTTTACGAGACTTCAGAATTTTCCTCATCTGCAAGTGAAAATGAACCTCCTGCTTGTCCACTGAGGACAGGGAGAGAACAGGGTAGGATACAGACCTTCAAACACTTCATAGGGGGAGAAAGGAAGACGGGCCAGCCCCGTACACCCATCGGCACACCCACACCAGCTATGCAGATGACTCAGCTAACTGCGATGGCCGGGCATGTCAATGAGACAGCCGGACACGGGTGACCTGCCAAGAGACAAGATAGCCAAGTCTGGGCGGAATCCCTGGAGGGTGGTCACTCCAGGGCCTCTCAGGTCTGTGCCCAGGAATCTGCATTTCCAAGTAGCCCAGATGAGTTACTGCCCAGATGCCCTCACCAGTCATGGCTCACACAGGCAGCAGAACCCCATATGCCTCCTCCTCCTGTGACGCCTGGCATGGATTTTCCTTAATTGCCGACACCGTGTTCCTCTACATCTACTCTCACCATTGGTCCCGAGTTTACTGAACTTACCAACAGAACAAGAGAAGGGAACTACAAGGGAAAGCATCCACCTGAAATAGGAATGACCAGGGCTCACGTCAGCGGACACAGCAAACGCAGCACATATTTGTGCACGGCTCACCACTCACAAAGCCCACAGCAGCGCAGTTTCCACTCAGAACGTCCGGGTGGCTGTAGGCAGGGAGAAGATGCTGCACAGCTGTTTCTATGCTAAATACTTGAAGGTGTGAATTTTATTACGTATAGAAAAATGTGTGTTTCGCATACAAACGTGTGCATTTATGTTAAATACAGGAAAACACGTAATCCAGGTATTTCAGTTCATACCACTGTGGAGACTTTTCAGTTTCTTTTCATACAACTGCCCAACTGGGGCCCAGAACCAACACCCACCAGCTGTGTCACTGCATCTGTTTTACTGTCACACACCAGCCCTACCCCACAAACAAACAAACAAAAAAAACAAACAAAAAACCAAAAAAACAAAAAATCAAAAAACAAAAAAAACGCCATGGCACTTAATAAAAAAATAATTTTACAACATTATTAGAGATGACTTGTGATCCTCTTTGAAGAGATTGCAGTACCTGAAGGATTTCAAATACAAGTATGTTCTGGGTCTCCTGATCTCAGGACCCGTCCACACTGGTGGCTTTAACGGTGCTTCGTGGAAACTTCCAGAAGGCATGTGTGTCATGTCTAAGAGCAACCTAGAGTTCACGCCTCAGCACTGTATGCCTCTTTTTCCTCATCCCGCAAGCACCGTCTTCTCCCAGGGAGCTGGTGCTGTGCCCTGAGGATCTGTCCCACCAGTCCCTGCCAAGTCCCTGGTGCCATTGTGGAGAACCAGCCTCCGTCTGTCCAGGTGTGTTGTGCAGAAAGCAAGTCATCCAAATCTGTTTAAAAAACACACATTTGCGACGCCTATAGGCCTCAGAAGGTGGAGGCAGACAGGATAAGGGCAGCTGTCATAAGAACTGAACATCAAGCCCGTCTGTCTGGCGACTGATGGATGCTGTCTGCAGTGAGCCACTGCACATTTAGCGAGGCTGTCTGGCTCCTCACCTCCGCCAAGCCTCCACCCGTCGCGTCTGGCCTGGATTCTCTGACACCTGCATGGACTTCACCTACTTCATTAACTCAGTTCACTAAGGCCCCCTGTACCGCAGCAAGGACGGCAGTGGTCGCACCTGCGGCCACTTATCCTCTCTGCATCTAGCTCCTCTCCCTGAGGCAACAGCACCTCTGAAGTCACAGCCTGGCCTCCCAACTCTCCTCCATCCCGGGCTTCTTGGCATGTTGTTCTGCTGCACACACCTCAGCAAATACTGCTGATTAGCCAGAATCACCCAGAAATCTCTTAACCTTGAATCTGGCTGCTTTTGTAATTTGTAGTATTTGTAATTCTGGTGTGATTTGAGGAGCAAATTTTAAAATTAGAGAAGATGTGGTTTTTATTCTCTCCTTTCTAACTTGTAACCTTGAAAATTCTAGTAGCAGCAAGGGTTTGTTGAAAGTAACTTCCACCAAATAGAACCTATTACAAATGTACTACAGAGTGTCAAATAATCACATAGATGTAAATAGAGATGCAGACACAGATATAAAATCCAATGGTTAAACCAGATTGAGAAATGCTTGCCAGTTTGTAGAACTTCTAAAACTTGATATAAATGTTGGTTTAAGGGATACAAGATGTTATGAGATGAGATGAGATGCTTGGCCTAGAACCACAGGCTCTCTCCTCTTTATAGCAGAAAATCCATAAGGAAGTCAAATCTGAAAGAACCAGGTACCGCTGAACGACAATCAGCCATCCTTCCCATCCCTGGGCCAGCTGCGGTGAGTGCAGCCAGTCGTTCACCAACATCCATCATCTATCCTCCAGGACATGGCTACAATTTACTCCCAGCTCCCTGTCATTATGTAGATTAGGTAAATCATGGCCACTCTCACCCTAAGCCAAGCCTCCCCCACCTCCCACCCCGGCAGCGTGGTAATCACCCAGTCCCAACCACAGCAAGGACAGCCGTGTCCTTGGGAACGCAAAGCAGGGGTCTGGAAGGAACCTGGATCCCTGAATACTTCATGGAGTAGTCACCAGCCTGGAACTTCCTCCCCTTGAAGGGTTGGCAAGAGAGAAAACCTCCTTGGTTCCTCAAGCTACAATACTGCCGAGTCTCTGATCACGGCATCCTTACCCACCCTCGTCAGGAGCCGTTCATGCTCATTAAGACATGAGAACAAAACTGCAGTGGCACAGTCACACACACCCAGAACGCAGACCACCTGCTGCTCACATTCATCGTATTAACACCAAAAAGCCACCGTGGTGGATATCCCGGATGTGGACACTTGGCGGCTTCTTGCTGGAGATGCACTTTGTGCATTTATCGCACGACCATCTGGGCGTCAGGAGGGGCTGCGCAGATGGCAGCTGTGCACGTCCCAGGGAGTCTCACCCGCTGGACTCTCGGCCAGCTCCCAGCATCAGCGCCCACAGGGTCCTCTCCTCTGGGAGCACGTGCTTGGACGCTACAGTGTCCTGTGGATCCACACAACCGCGCTGTGTGCCCCAGAGCTTAGAAAGTACCACTGCATCAATGCGTCCACAGGTGAGGCCGGGGGCAGAAGCCAACCTCAAGCAGTTACGGTCCTCCGTGGGGCTGGCGTCCAGGCAGGAAGGCGACTCAGCCGCTCTCCTCTCACTGTGGAACTCCTAGGTCCCCACATGAACAGAACCTAAGTAATAGGCAAGAAACAACAGGAACGAGAACACGACCAGCAGCTTCTGAGATGGGCAAGCTGGGCTGCTCATGAGATACCTGAAGGGGACGGTGCCAGAGCCCCTCCCAGTGACCTGTGAGGACTGCGCTGCTGGCATCTCCCTAAAACCAGGCCAAGTCGAGTTAGACTCGAGGCTTCCCAGGAGTGGGCAGATCCATTCAATCCCACAAGTCTGAACCTTCTAAGGCCATCTCATGGTCCTCATCTCACAGGTGGGAACCAGGACACTGCACCATAGACCCAGCCCCAAGCCCACGTTCCTTCCTCTACACCACACACCAGTACAGTGAGCACTTAGGGACTGGGCATTCATGTAAAATACTGTTGAACTGAAACTTCTGATTTAGAAAAAGTTTAATTCCTACTCACAGAACTGAAAGTGTTCTGTCCTAGGAGGCGGCAGTTGTAGTTAAGCATGAGAGAGGAAGAAGGGATCCGAGGGGTACCAAGTATTAAATATTCATCTAATTCCATTCACCACGTTGCCAAGCTCCTGTCACCTGCTTCATTTTCTGTCCTTAAAAGACACAATAGTTAGGTCTTAAAATAGGCAACCCGTTTTACTGATGCTTAGCTATAAAGGAGCGAGCTACGTATCCAAAAGAGAGATATGGGAAAACACAAAATGTACACGAGCGATCGGGTGGGAGGGCAGCTGCAGCAGCATCGTTGTCTGCTGCATTGTGAGCCAGCCACGTGGGCTGGACAGCTCACTTAGCCACTGAAATTACATCATCATCTAAGATTTTTGTTGCAGTTACTTTGATAAATTCTCCCTCCTGCTAGGGAGAGTAAGGTTTAGCTTGCTTTCTTTTATTTTTTGAGTCGGAGTCTCGCTTTGTCACCCAGGCCGGAGTGCAGTATTACAATCATGGCTCATCGCGGCCTTGACCTTCTGGCTCAAGCAATCCTCCCGCCTCAGCCTTCCAAGTAGCTGGGACCCACAGGCGAGTTTCATTTCTTTGCTAACAAATTCCTAATTCACCACCGCGCGGTGAGCCCGTCAGGGCCATCTGCCTGGATGTCCACCTTGCTGACTGGCTGTGTGGTCTCTAAGGAGGATGCACCACGGTTGCCCGGGCTCTGCACGCGATGCCGAGTCTCCATGTCTGCCGCCGTCTAAGGGATTGACAGCCCGGAGCATCCCGACGTGCCACCGTGAGCCAGGCTTTATTCCACAGGGCTACTCTGCTTCCCGTGACGAGATGCAGCACGTGAGCACAGATCAAAGGGTGTCAACAATAACACATTCCCCAGATACTAAACAGAGGACCGAGGCTTTAGTTCCTTATTTATTTGCTATGGGCTTGATTCAAAAACAGCTTTCTGGGATCCTGGGGACAAACATCTCTAACTAGTGAGAATTCTGGCTTTAGTAACAGGAAAAATCACCTAATGCCCATTTTGTAACTGCTGTTCTCATCAGAACTTGAGGCCAAAGAAAGGGAAAAATAAGAGGAGGACCAAGGTCCTGACACCCCAGTTTGTACAAGGCCAACCAGCCTGCTGGAGGGGGTGAAAGGAGTAATGTTTTTAAACTGCCAAGTTTTAAAAACATGGCTGTAGGCTGGGCACAGTGGCTCACAACTGTAAGCCCAGCACTTTGGGAGGCCGAGATGGGAGGATTGCTTGAGACCAGGAGTTCAAGACTAGCCTGGGCAACACAGCAAGACCCTATCTCTTTAAAAAGAAAAAAAAAAAAGGCTTTTATTAAAATAGTACTAAAAAGGTTAATACAATAAATTACTATGTCAACATGGCACCCCCTGCTCTCAGACGAGGTGGGTTCTCTGTGGCTACAATGAGGCCCGGAGAGAAATGTAACCGGCATCACAGGGAGGAAGGTCGACCCTGAAGCCCCATGACACTAACTCCTGTACAGTTTGTTAATCAGCCTGAAGTCTCCTCCGCCATCAGACAGAAGCCTGGTTTAGAGGAACGCTGCCCACGGGACCCGGGTGGACTTCCGACCCTGGCCGACCAGACAACCCCACCCTGGGACCCTGCTGGCAGCCCCGACTGGACAGAATGGCCTCGTGTCCTTTCCCGCCAGAAGCTGCAGACCCTGAGCCAGTCCTGGCTGTGACTGAGGCTGCGCATAAACGTCTGTGCCCCAAAGCTCACCTTTGTACATGACACGCTGAGTCCACCTCATTTCAAACGTTACGCTAGCCCCAAGGCAAACATGGAAGTTACAGGTTAACTCATTATGCGTGTGCTAGACTTTCCCAATAAGTATTCAGACATTCCATGAACCGCATGAAGAAACCCCATTTTCCCTGTAAACGTTCAGACATTCCATGAACCCGATGAACACACACAGCGAACAAAAACCGGAACGTTTAACGCCGCGACCTCCCCCGCTCCTGAGGGGCGCGTGCTTACAGCTCCCCCGAGACCACATTTCCCAAAGCACAGACTTACTCTGAAAATAAAACCTCCTTTTTTTCCTGTCTCTGCACATCTCGTGGTCGTGTTAACAACTATTGCTACAAATATAAATGGGGTATCATCCGTGCTGGTCACCCAATTCCTACCACCAAAGCTTCAGGGCCCCCCAGTCTGATGGAAGCTTCTATCGCCCTAAAGCCAACTCTGGAGGCGAAGGCCGAGCTGGGGAAAGACTGTGTCACTCGCAAATCCACACCACGGGGCCCTCTGCATTTGTGTGTAAGGAATTCTTGGCCTGTCCTGGGGTTTGGGGAAATCAGGATGCAAGTAGATACCGTACGCTCTGCCATGGGACCGTGAAGTCTGCGGAACCTCAGAGGAACAAGGACAAATGGCTGCAGGAGTCCCACAGGCCGAGCCTCGATGGGCTCCTGTGTCAAGAACACAGACACGCCAGGAGGAGCAGCCGATGCAGGCAAAGCTTGCAACCCCAGCACGTGGCAGCGTCCGAGTGTTGGGGCCTCTGGACAAGCTCTACCACAACTGCCATATTCTGTGGCAAAATTTTAAAAATAGGTTTTAACTAGTTACAACTCTAACTTGTTTTACAGATAAACAGAACACAGGGTACCAACAGCCTCAAAATACTTTGCCTAGAACCAAGTCTAGAATGCAGATAGCTGCTGCTCCGAGTGTGACGAGTCCCCTGTAGTGCCATAAATCCTAGATCTAGGTGACTAAGTGCTCTTGCTAAACCAGAAGGCACCCTCTGGCCCCAGGCCAGTCCATCAGCCCGGGCAGAAGCTTCTAAAGTAAGTGCCTGTGGATCTGTATTGGACGGATGTAAACCAGGCAAAGTCACAGGGGCTCATCCTGGAAGCCCATCCGTTTACCCACTCATGCCCTGGAGAGCCCTGCCCCCAGCTCCACACCCGCAGTCACGCTGAACCACAAGAACTGGCTTCTAAGGCCCTTAAGCCACTCCCACTCTCCCCTGGACAGACCCTTCTCAAACCATGAGGCCCAGAGTAGCCTTAACAGGTGGTCCCAGCAGAACTGGTCACTGCACTTTCTTACTGGCAAGTGAGTCAACAGTTACCTAAGTAGAGCAACCAAACAGGATGTTTTTCCACTTAAAAGGTCTCATTTTTGTCCATTTAGGATAGTGTGTGTGTGTGTGTGTGTGTGTGTGTGTGTGGTGGCAGGGGTTCTTGTTCTGTCACTCAGGCACAGTGTACCATGAGTAGAGTGGTGCTATCACGATTCACTGCAGCCTCAACTTCCCAGGCTTGGGTGATCCTCCAGCCACAGCCTCCCGACTATCTGGGACCACAGGTGCACACCACCACTATCTACTTTTTTGTAGAGTCAGGGTCTTGCTATGTTGCCCAGGCTGGTCTCAAACTCCTGGGCTCAAAACTCAATCTACTCACCTCAGCCTCCCAAGGTGCTGGGATTACAGGTGTGAGCCACTATGCCCAGCCTAGAATTGATATTTCTTAAACTCTTACTGAGTTTGACACATGAATTCCACTTACATAGATATCCGCACACTCTCACAGCTCAAGGATTTTTCTGAATCTCGATTCTGTCCATTCAAGGTCAATATCTAAAGAAAGGGCCAGAACTGACCCTCCCTCAATGAAGCCTAAGGGCAAATGCAGCAGCATCCTCAGGGTATGAGGAGACAAAGAAAGAAGGGTGGAAAGTAGACGTTGAAATTCCGGTGTTAGAATCATAATCACCAACACTTTAAGAGACAATCTGCTTTCCAAAACATGTAGCTGCTGGATTCACTTCAAAGTCACCAGATTCCACAGGCAGGCGCTCAGAGAGGCACAGCTTTCTAAGGCCGCCCGCCCTGGGACAGCGTAACAGCCTCGGGGCAAATAAACAAAGGCTTGTTTCTCTCAAGGACAAAGGTTCTCAAGTCCTTCCAAATAGTTTCTTCTTCTAAATCAGTTAGACGGCCTCGTACAACACTGTTTAGAGTGCCAGTGTGCTCAGAAGTGTGAAGTGAAAGTACATCTCAGGACCCCAAAATCACTAAGCTAAAGGGAAGACAAGGTGGGGAACGGCTTAGGGCAAACTTGCCTCCCAGGCTCCTAACAGAGACTGGAAGAAAAAAGAAAGAAAAAAAAGGCATGTACCTCCCTCACAACCGTTGGTCCACAAGGAAATTCCTCAGGGACAGAGGGCAGAACTCAAAGTCACCATCTGCACACGGAGATAAATGCGGGTCTTACTGCTTTCTCCGGAAAGGCTCACCGGAAACGCATCTGTCTCTGATCTACCTGTGACCTGGAAACCTGGACCAAACCAACGTACATCTCACATATATTGATGTCTCACATCTCCCTAAAATGTGTAAGACCAAGTTGTGCCCCAAACACCTTGGGCACATGTCCAGGACCTGAGACTATCACGGTGCATCCTCAACCCCTCCTGAGGCTGTGTCCCGGCTGTATCCTCAACCCCTCCTGAGACTGTCACAGTGCGTCCTCAACCCCTCCTGAGGCTGTTTTTAACCTTGGGAAAATGAACTCACTGAATGGGCCAAGAATTACCTCAGACGCTTCTGGTTTACAGGAAGCATTCTCTCATGCATGTATAATGCAATCATGTGGAATTACAAAATGCCACTTTAGTAAAGGCTGAAAGAATTAGGGTTTGATGTGCTTTAAAAAAAAAAAAAAAAAAAAAGAACGTTCTATTTATCAATGGACAATGAAAGCCCACACCCCCCTCTGCAGTGATGATGTCAACTGGAATGAGGGGCCCCCTCCTGTGGAAGCAGCAAAGGCTACCCTCTGACCCCACTTCCCAGAGTCCAGGCTTTCTGCTGCTCAGGGAACAGCAATCCCAGCTTCACAGGGCTCAGGCCACCAAACCCAACTCCCATCCATGCTGGAGAATCACCCCAGGGACCAGCGAAATGGCAGGCGCAACTCTCACCTCATCCCCTTAAAGGGGAAAAGGCATCTTCCCGCTCTTCTTCCTGCTGGTGGGAACAGGGGCAGGAGTTGCAGGGTCAGGAGTCGGGCAGCAGCCTGGGTCCCTGCTAGTCACAGATGGCAAATGCCAACCAGCCCCGACCTTCACTTTGCAGAGAAGAAATCCTCCTCTTTTGTCAGGTCCCTGTTAGAAGTTTGCACCCATTCCTTTAAAAAAAAAAAAAAAACTTAGATACAACATGGGTGTTTTGCTGACAATATTTCAATTATCTGGGGGCCTTGGGTCGAGTGACGCCAAAACAGAAAACTGAACCCTGTTGCTCAGGAAACCACCCTCCAAGCCCCATCTACCCTCCCAGGCTGTCACCTTATGGTGTTTGTCTGCTAGATGATTATTTTTTAACAATAAATGCTCTTAAGAGCTAGGTGTACAGAACAGACAAGAAGTCAGCTCAGGTTGAGGGGAAGCAGGAACAGACCCCTCTCCCTGCAGGACGGTGGAGGAGGAACCTTCAGCACCTGGGTTTGTAGGATGCTGGATCTCTGAGAGCATCTCTCACAGCTCAAGTACGGCCAGACCTTCCTCTGCCACAGCCTGTTCAGGAGAAGGCAGCACCCGCCCTAGAGACCGACAAGCCCTGTGTGGGGTTCAGCTGGAGCTGAACTTTCCTCCCTTGGTGAGAGTCAGGGCCAGCGGTGAGGAGGAGAGAAGCAGCAGGCATGAGGGGCACTGTGGCAACTCCATGCCACGCTAACTCTCGTCTGATGTGCTCCGGCCAAAACCACGCTTCTCGGAGGGCGTTTCCCTTCACACATCCGGAAATCATCAACGTCTAGTCTCCTCACAGGACAGATCCTTCCCCAGGAGGCAGACACTTGGCTGTAACACGTGGTAATGAGGGGCGAGCCTTCGTGCCCATTCTGTAGTGTTTCCTGTTACCTATTTTACCTTAAGCTAAAAATGGTTTCCATTTAGACTCCGTAGTGACACAGCAGAACACACTAGATTCAGTGTGATCCCACACCCGTCACTGCTGACCTCAAGTTCTTTATTTGTTCATTTTGCTTCTAGAGTTTGTACTCTATCCCAGGGTTCCAGGCCTGTGGATTCAACCAACCATAGTTTAAGAATACTTTTTAAAGGTGTTTGTACTAAGCATTCAGACTTTATTATTCATTAAACAATATCGTTTAACAACTACTCGCATGGCATATCCATGGTATAGGTGTTACGAGCAACCCTGACATAACAAAGTCTGCAGGAGGATGTGCATATGTCATATGCAAACACGATGCCGTTTTATACCAGGGACCTGAGCACCCACAGACCTTGGTATCCATAGGCAGTCCTGCAACCCAACCCCGTGGGCACTGTGGAATGGCTATAATAGAAAATACAGAGGTTTTAAACAGTTATGTACTAAATCTAATCTTTTGTTAAGAAATTACTGTGTATCACGTGTATTATTTGGAAGTCCTTCCTGGCCCAGAGACCTGACATGTTCTTATCATCTTTTCATCCACTGATCTAACTTAGTCATTCCAGTAAGTTTATTGAACACAAATCAATTTTACAATTACATTCTTACAGGAATCACACTCATAATGTAAGCTGCTTTGGTTTTTAAAGTGAAATAACCAATAGTTTTGACAACTAGCTATATCATAGAATAACACGATAAAGCAGCCCCACGACATGCAAAAACATGGGGTTTCAAAGCCAACCACTATCAAACACATTACAAACCCCTAAATACGGAAATGTTTTACACCACGACAGATATTCCAGAAAAAAACAAGATGTTCAAAAAAGCCTTATGCAGAAAGCCACTTTCCCCCTTCATTTTTCACACAGTTTCCAGAAGCTTGTGTTTGGCAATAACCATGAACTAGAAGTAGCGTCCGCTGCAACTACTGCTACTGAAACACAGAATATTAAAGCAAAAAAAAACCAAAAAAACAAAAAGACACAGCATATTTCCTATTGATGAGAATAGGTAGAGTGTTATAAGAATGAGTGTGTTCTAAAGGCAACAACATTCAAATTCTAGGTCTCCCGCAGACACTAGACGGTAACCGCCAAAGCTTATGCACTTGGCAACGTTCAAGGAGACCAAGTTCAGAGCCGTCACAAGGCAGCACCATCCTCAAGTGATTATCTCAGGTGGGTTTGAGGGCAAGTGCCCCCATCACAGTGGGAAAGCTGCCCAGCTTCGTCATCCCACGTCTTCAATAGTTTCTTTACACTGGGAACCAGTGAGCAAAACCTAAAACACTTCCTCAAATCTCAAGATAGTCTTGAGAGCTCTTCTCCTTGCCCCTTCTCTTACTGAGAAAGCCTATTTTGCAAGCAATCTGTAGTGCTTACCAGAGCTGGGGCAGGAGGAGACCTAGTGTTTGGTAGACCGAGTTTCAAGCGTGGGGAGACCGGGAAGTTCTGGAGATGGATGGCGATGATCGCGGCATGATAGTGTGAACACTCTTAATGCCACCAAACCATACACTTAAAAATGGTTCGAGTGCTATGTAAGTTTACCACAATCAAAAGACTGAGAAAAGTCATCTATAATTACTGTCTCCAATATCTTGCATCCTGTAAGGTATATTTGCTTTTTGAAATCCTCAGAGCAATCATGAAAGACTAATACCCTGTCGTCTCTGAAACACAAGCAAAGTCAAGGGTTTTGATTATAGGAAAGTAGCTGGAGAGCAAAGCGTCCGTTAGACACGGCAGCCGTGGTAGGACAAACACATGGTAGGAAGGTGGTGGTCATGCTACACGCAGATGGGAAAGGCGTGGGGAGCCACAACACCAGAGGTTTGGGAGGCACCTGGGCAGGAGCTGAGAATGTACCAAACACGTTCGATCACGCAACATTCACGGACCCCGAGTCCAGGCACGGCCACTGACATCCACTGTGCCCAGGGTGTCCTCTGCCACAGAGATACACACCCTGCCGAGGATAGTGCACAGATTAAATGTCAAAGCACAGACATGCTCAGGTCCAGCTTCTCAGATGGAAGCAAAAACACATTTCGCAGGCCCCAGCAGCATGACTCTCCACCTGACTCTACCCCCGTCCCATTTATTCTCGAACCCGTCTCTCCCGGACCCCACAGCATGACTCTCCACCTGACTGCACCCCGTCCCGTGCATCTCCGCACCTGTGTCTCGGCCCTCCCTCCTTCCCTCGTTGGGTCAGGCACCAACAGTCCACTGTGTGCCTGGTGCACTGAACCTTGTCAGGGGCCTCTGGGCCGCGTGCCAGGACACGCACCTGGAAACTCCCAGTGCACATGTTGGTCTCCTGCAGGACGCTTGGCTCTTCTATCTGCGGGAGCCGGCACCCACCCGTACAACCGACTCCACTCTCAGAAAAGTCACAGAAGGCTCCTCACCAACCCAGCAGCACCCTGAGGCCACATCCCACTCACCTGCTGGCTCCTGAGCCTCCCGCCCTGTGACGGCTCGCTCCTTCCTGAGCTCCTTCGGCTCCCTGCCTCGATTCCACTGGTTCTTTCCTGTCGTCTGGCAGGGTTCTACCAGGACCCTCTGGCTCTCACGACACCCCAGCTCCACAGACCCACCCACTGGGTAGAGCACATACGTCCAAGCCCAACCTTGCTGATATGCTCCAGCTGGCCCTGGACTCGAACCACGCTGCCGTAGCTTTCCATCAGTGTGGCATCTGCGAGTTACCTCCTGGGTAATGCCAGGTGATGGTAACATCAACCAGGAGGCACCGCTGAGAAGCAGAACGCATGGTGCGGTGACCCAAACGTCACATCCCTCAACAGACGCTCCGTGTCTTCTCTCTTGGCAGAGCTTCGCTGTAGGAAGGAGGCCGTTCCTCCAGTGCTGCTACTTCCAACACCAGGGAAAGCAAGCTTCAGAAATGAACGGCGTCAGAAGCAGGACCCACCAGCAGGGCTGCCAGCGGCCAGACGACCACAGCCCCAGCATTCCCCAGCCAGCACAGCTGACAGCCCAGGCTCTAGAAATGCACAGCTTCAACCTTTGGAGTAAAAACCCTCCCAAGCTAACTATTATTTTCAACAATGGGATTGGGGAGTGGGGAGGGAGGTTCTAACCCTGCCCCCCTTGATAGAAAAGAACTGGGATCTGATGATCTGTGCTAAGTCAGCACTTTGCTTCCACCACATGCAATCATCCTCAGCAACAGGAAGTCAGAAGCGTTGAGTGATGACACCGATATCAACACATGCGCTTCTGACAGCTCCAGTAACTGGCTGCAGATACAACCCGACAGCGGTGAGATCCACGAACATCACCAGTCTTCCCAAGGATCGTGTTCCTGAATCTTCCGCATTCGGAATAACCGTCTCCTTTGCCAGGGCTGAGCCATGCTTCCCTCTCCCCTGTCCTCTGCTTTCACCAGCTTCGTGCGCGTTTCCGAGCAAGAGTCTGTGCAGGTGCTATCACTTATTTCCACAGCAAGAATGTACACAGACACCACACAGAAATGGGCAACCCTGTTAGGAGCTGTGCAGGGACATCTAACTCATCAATGTGCCAAATTCCTGTTGCCATGGAAATTAAACTAATGTTGCTATGACTGCATCTCTTACTGCACCACTAAAGACCATCCCGGTAAGAGGAATGTGCCTCTGCATAGCATTCAGCTCACGTTTACGTGTCCGTTTTCCCTGAATATGCTTGTTATGTGAGATAGAAATCAGTGAGATGAGCTATAACGTATAGTATAGGATCGTTGTGTCTCCTAGGCTCAAACACACCCTTTAATGAAGTTTAACTCTCTGGGGACGTGAGTTACATAGTAACATGTTTTGGATACTGTCTCTTTCACATTCTAAATATCAACACCAAAGAAGTTCTGGAGTTCCTTTTTAAATTGAAATGCCATTTACAAAGCATAAAAGCCCCAATATTAAAGGATACAATTCAGTCTTTTTAGTGTATTCTCAAAGCTGCACAACAATCAACCACTAGTATGTAGTTCCGGGACTTTTTCACCACCGGCCAAAGAAACCTTGAACCCATTAAGAGTCAGCACATGCTCCTTCCTTCCTCCAGCCCCTGGCAATCGCCAGCTGTCTTCCGTTTCTCTGGATTTGCCCATTCTGGACACCTGTTGTGAGGAGAATCATACACAGTGCGTGACCTTTGGCATGATCTTTGGTGCTGGCATCTTTCACGTCCAAGGTGAGTGGAATCTCACAGTGCACGACCTTTGGCACCGGCATCTTTCACATCCAAGGCTCGTTCGGGTTGGAGCACATGTTCTTTTGTTCCTTTTTACGGCTGAGTGATATTCCATTGTGTACATATTTTCTTCATCCATTCATCTGTTGACACCTGGGTTGTTTCTACTATTACCAATAGTGCTGCTATGAAGATTCTTGCATAAGATTTTTTTTGTAAAAATGTTTTCAATTTTCTTGGGCATAAGCCTAGGAGTGAAATTGCTGGGTCGTATGGTGATTTTATGCTTAACTTTTCTGAGGAACTGCCGGACTTTTCCAAAGCAACTGTACCATTTTACTTCCCCTCCCACTAAAGATTTCAGTTTTCTCAAATTCACCAACATGTCACTGTCCAATACTGGGGTTTTATCCATCTTGGTGGTTGTGAAGCGGCATCTCACGGTGGTTTTGATTTCCATTTCTAAGATGAATTCTGTTAAACATCTCATGTGCTTTTTAAGGCATTTATTTCTTTGGAGAATGTATTCAAATCCTTTGTCCATTTTTAAATTGGATTTTTTTTATTAAGAGTTTTAAAATATATTCTTGATATCAGGCCCTTATTGGGATAATGTATCCTGTTCTGTGGGTTGTCTTTTTACTTTAATAGTATCCTCTGAAATGAACATTTTTAATTTTGATACCGTCTTTTTCCCATCAGTTGCTTGTTATGCTTTAGACGTCTCATCTAAGGAAACATTGCCTAATCCATCGTAACAGTTTCACCAGGATTCGCCCCCTAAAGGTGTCATAGGCTGAACTGCCCCTCATGCCTCAGATTCCCATGTTAAAGTCACAACCCCAGAAACTCAAAATGTCACTATATTTAGATACAGGTCCTTTATCTTGGCAATTTAGGTCCCACAAGATCTTAAGAGTAGGCCCTGATCCCTCACAATCGGCTCCTTACGTTGGATCCATTTTGAGCTTTGTGTGTAGGGTGAGGAAGGGTCCAGGCCATCCTTTTCCATGTGGATACCCTAGTTGTCCCAGCACCATTGAGTTGCGAAAGGAAAAAAGCAAAGCAACCCTTACGTCCTTTCTCCATCAACAGAAGACACACTGAAGAATCGTGGACAATTTTGTTGGTTTAAGCCAGTGGTTTTCAAACTTTTGGGTCTCAGGAACCCTTTGCACTTTATTGAAGATCACAAAAAGCCTTCTCATGAGGCCAGGAGTGGTGGCTCATGCCTGTAATTCCAGCACTTTGGGAGGCAGAGGCAGGTGGATCACTTGAGGTCAGGAGTTTGAGACCGGCCTGGCCATGATGAAACCTACTAAATACAAAAAGTAGCCGGGCATGGTGGCGGATACCTGTAGTCCCAGCTACCTAGGGAGGCTGAGGCAGGAGAATCGCTTGAACTCAGGAGGCAGAGGTTGAAGTGAGCTGAGGTCACACACCACTGCACTCCAGCCTGGGTGGCAGAGCAAGACTCGGTCACAAAAAGAAATAATTTAGTTCATTTTACAATGATAAAGTCATTACATCTTAACAATTTTAAAGAAGAAACCATTTTCCAAAATAAGCAGCAGTGTGGCAATAGTTTGTGCTGCTGTGAAAACCCCTAACATCTCTGCACCTCAGACAGCAGGGTTCTCATGCCTGCATCTGCATTCAGTGCGTAGCAGAGCCGTGGTTGAAGTTTATGAAGAAAGTCTGACCCCATGCTGATATACAATTCGAAGTATTTTCATTGTGTTTTCAGAACATTTTAGGTATTCTCTGCTGCCAAATGTAACAAGCGGCACTTCCGTACAGGCTGTCTGCAATGCGGAGTCTGTGCTCTGGTCAATGGGCTTTTCTGCCCCAATTCCTTCTAAGTCGTCCTGCACTTGGCTGGCTTTTACCAGCACACTATTTGTAATCACATTGGTTAGAAAACACTAGTTCAGAGTTATGAGCAGCTTCCACATTTCATTATGTGTCAAAAAAAAAACCAAAAAACCAACCAACCCACATCAATATCACCATTGATCACATGAGAAAGTGGTGGACACAAGATTTTTATACTTTAATATTCACTGGAAAGCTCAAATGTCTATCACTGGGAATAAGGTGCTTTCCTGGAGATGAAAGTCATTTTGTTCATTTTTCAGGCCACACCTGGAAATACCTCCATCTGAAGTGGCATTGTTTGTACGTCTTTCTTTACATAAAGAAAGCTGTTAGTGGAAGAAGTGGTTCTGCAGGTTCATAGCTCAGAGGCACCAGTGCTCTCCCTAGATAACCATAAAATCCTCAGAAGATGAACCTGTGCACCATTCCTGTTTCTCACTCAGAACATTCCAGAAGGAACCCTGAATCCCGGTGCTGCAGCGGGACTGAAGTTTGCTCTCACCCACACAATGAACCCAGGGAGCTCCCCCAGTCGCCACCCCAAGGCCATAGCCTTGGTCCTCTGTCTGGTCTAGGAGGGCTCCTGCAGCTCCAGCCTAGCAGGGAAAAGCAGGCACCCACATGTCAGAAAGCACTCCCAAGGCCCGGCGAGCACTTCTGCTTATGTGCCAGCCAAGTGCGTTTGACAAGGCTACACCCAGCTGTACAGCAGGCAGCGAGGTACCCAGCAAATACTCAGGGCTCATGTTACTGAGGAAGGAAGGTGGACAGCGAGGTACCCAGCAAGTGCTCAGGGCTCACGTTACAGAGGGGAAGTCAGGCAGATAGTGAGGTACCCAGCAGGGTTCACGTTACCGAGGAAGAAAGGAGCGTGGAGACAAGGGGGCTGGAACAGTCTGTCATAACCTTTTGCATTTACAAGGCTCGCTAAAGATTATCCAATTTGATCTTGGCAACAGCTCACAAGATAGGCAGAGGCATGACTGTTTTCACTACTTCATAAAAAGAGATCCAGAGAACTAATGATGACCACGTGCTCTTCCCACAGGCTCCCAGAAATCCTCAAATCATCTGTCTTGTATACATGTGATAGTATCTCAGTCAAGTCCCCTCTCTGCAGGGGGATTTTAATGCCGCCCTGCTGTTCCTTCACACCCCTGCCCTCTCCTGCATTTCAGCCATGCCCACCATCCATGATGCCCACCATCCATGGGGAGTCCACACCACCCCAGCCCCGCTGCTGCTGCTGGCTTGGGTCACCCTTATCTTTCATTTCCACCGGCAGGGACCTGTTCTTCCTTCAAACGCAGCTCAACCTCACTCATTGTGTGAAGCCTTTTCCAGCCACCACAACTGTCATGTGTAAAATCAGTCTGTGGAATGCTTCATTTAGGAGGTGCTTATGTTGCCTTATTGGCTGTGAGCAGGACCAAATTCTTAGCAAACCAAGTGATCCCCTCTCCCCATCTCTGCTCCAGTGCACTTAAAACAAGCATTCCTGGAAGCACCTTTTCAGTCCAATTCATGCATGAGTCTGCCCCACACCCTGCAGAAAAGCCCTGGCGGTCAGGGCTCAGGGCCCCCAGGTGGGTAAGGAGAGCTTAGTGCCCTCTCTGGAATTGTTGCCCAGAGACCCACGGCTGGAAGGGAAAAAACTTTGCATCCTGTGAAATATCCAGGCCTCAAGACCCACTCAGGAGCAGAAAACGAGGAAAGAGCCTTGAACAGACCCTCGGGAGGGCAGTCAGCAGGAGCCACGGAGGCCACCAGGAGGGAGGGAGGGAGGCAGGCAGGGAGGCCAGAGGTGATGTGGCTAGAGGTGACATGGTGGGGGGATGACACGGCATGGTGGGGGGAGGAGACGTGGCCAGCGGCAACGTGGCCAGGGAAGGAGATACGGCTGGAAGTGACAAGAGGGGTTCTCCAGGCCTCAGACTGTGCCTGATTTATGGATGACATTTTGTTATATCTAACTTTAAAGTAGCAATTTAGAACCATTGTGTACATTTCAAGCACGGTACAAATATAGCACATTTCCCAAACCAAAGAACAGTGCATTGAAGGAAAAAATAGCAGCTCACCAATAAAAAGAGTAAAGAAAAAAATTCATTTTAACATCAGAAATAAAGAGATCCTACAGCTCTTCTAGTCCAATCCCCACCCTAATGTGAATGGGGGGAAAGGGAAGTAGATTCTAGTCAGAATTAAAGGCAAAACCGATCCACTTTACTTTCTACTTGACAGAAAACAAGAAGCTCATCAAGGAATCCCTACGAACAGTAGCTTTAGGAGTCCCCAAAATGCAAAATTCACCTTCAAATTAAATCAACTGCTAAGTGTGTATAAAGTTATTGTTTTCATTATTGCCTTCCTCATTCCCAGGGGCTTTGTTTAGACCTTGTTTCCCCCTAATTGCCTCCAACACACCCAGGAAATTTAAACCCCACAAGTAAACCGTGTCTCGATTAACATACAGCATTCTTTAGGAGCAGACAGTCCGTTGCTCTAAGACGTTCTTGTCACCTAAGCACTGAGTACAGCCTGAGAATGCACAACACACACACACACAAACTTGGACAGACAACAGATGAGATGTGGCACATGAGGAGGAAGACGAGACAAATGAGCTTCACCGACTTCACCCCGGATCCATGAAGAAGTGACACATACAGACTGCTGGGGTGCCAGTGACTCCTCAAAAACAGCCAAGGGCAGCATTTGAAGCAGCAGCACCACAGGCCAGGAGGGTCTTTGGGCTTCAGAGGGGAGGGGCGCCTCCGACCAGGTGTTGGGGGCTTCAGAGGGGAGGGGCGCCGCTGACCAGGTGTTGGGGGCTTCAGAAGGGGAGGGGGGCCCCAACCAGGTGCTGGGGACTTCAGAAGGGAGGGGTGCCCCGACCAGGTGCTGGGGCTTCAGACGGGAAGGCAAATATATCCAATTCATCCTGTCACTAAAAACGACATAATCTGCCATCTCCATCACAGATGATGCAGTCAGGTTTCCATCACCGGGGTGGTTCTTTTTTTTTTTTTTTTTTTTTTTTAACATGGAGTTTCTGCTCTGTCGCCCAGGGTGGAGTGCACAGTGGCGCGATCTCGGCTCACTGCAACCTCTGCCTCCCGGGTACAAGCGATTATCCTGCCTCAGCCTCCCAAGTAGCTGGGATTACAGGAGCCTGTGTCACCATGCCCGGCTAATTTTCATATTTTCAGTACAGACGGGGTTTCACCATGTTGTCCAGGCTAGTCTTGAACTCCTGACCTCAGGTGATCCACCTGCCTCATCTTCTCAAAGTGCTGGAATTACAGGCATAAGCCACCACGGCCCGTGATTACTAGTGTAATTTCTAAGCCGCTCTCTCACACCCACTCCCCCCCCCTTTTTTTTTAAACCAGCTTTATGGCTATATTTTTTCCAAGAGAACCCATTACCCATTTGAAGTACAAATAAGACACCATGTTTAAAAACCAAAAATGCCAATTTACATAGAAATCTCCAAATACCCAGTCGATTTCAGCCTTGAGAATAAGATCAAGCTGTTGGCTGAATACAACTTCCCTTTCCATCTGTCTGCCTGTTAGACACAAGGACAAAGCCACGAGCTAGGGACATAAAGGCAGCAACCAGGAAGGCAGCCGAGACTCCAAAGAAAAGCTCGAAGGACCAACACAAAGGTACCACACCCCGCACGCCCTCCTCTCCTTCCTTTTCAGAACTTCCAGAGGATGAAACAGGGACCTCCTCAGACATCCCACGGTGCAGGCGGCCAGAGGGGAAGGCGGCGGCAGCCTGAATGAGGCCACCAGGAAATCACATTCCACAAACAGAAATTCTCCATGTGCTTTACATCCTCTGTCTCTGAAGAACTATGCCAGTCTAACGGTCACTAGAAAACTGCATTCAAGTGTCATTTCGCATTTCAAGCAAAGAAAACAGTGGTGGGGCATGAGGGAAAAACATAGCCATGTGTTCTGGGGTATTAAAAATAAGTTTTCTTCTGTTATAAATGTATAATTATACATTCTCAGATTTCTGTATAATTGATATGCTTCCCAATTAGCAGACAGAGTAATAAAAAGTGAATTCCAAGTGTAAGATCGGAGGACCCATTCACATGGCTTCAGGTTCTGCTACTGTGTTTCAACTTAAGAAAATGGTTCTGTGTATTGGTAACAAGGCGTGAGTGTCTGTGTGGCTGTAATCAGGGTCCCTGTTGGCTCCCTAGCAGAGGATGTTACACTGTTACATTATCTTCTACAAAAAATCCTGAAAAAATGAAGGCTGAATAGACATACACACCCTCCCAAAATAATCCAAATGCCCATCGATATGAAAAACAGATGAATTACGGTTTCCATCATGGAATATTCCTCAGCAGTGAAAACAAACTATAGCCACAGGTTCCAACTAGGATAAAGAAAACCTTTTAAACACGCTTAAAGTGAACTGACTAGGCAGAATTCCTCCATTACAGGCATCAGCTCCAACAGGGTACAGTTCTGAATCCTGTGATGTAGAATTAGTTATCAACCCTGTTTAGGGACACATCTAGAAAAAAAGCAAAATAATGACTACACAATTTTACATTCTTTGTAAATTATAACTACTATGAAAATTCTAAAAATGTGAAAATCTTCCCAACTCTTCCTTTGACAAGCTTCAAAATAAATACCCTGGCATTGCTTGCCACACGCACAGGTGTGCCAAAATAATTGAAAATATACCCAAGTTAGTAGAATCAAAACTTGAAGATGTACGAGTCGTCCCTGCCTCGCTATCTCTACATCGTGTAGAAATTTAAGAGCAGGTAGTGGCACTGCAATGCAAGGCTCAAACCAACTGGGTATTTGGAAACTTCTGTGCAAATTGACATTTTTGGTTTTTAAACATCGTGTTATTTGTACTTCAAACAGGTAACTGTTTGGTTCCCTTGGAAAAAATACAGCCATAAACCTGGTTTAAAAAAAAAATATATGGGAGTGGGTATGAGACAGTAGCTTAGAAATTTTACCAGTAACGGTAGGGAGCAGTGGCTCATGCCTGTAATCCCAGCACTTTGAGAGGCAGGACCCATAGGGCCTTTGAGGGCACCGGTCTCCTCTGTTGCCTTCCTACCAGACTGACCCCAGGACATTCACTGGGTTTCCACCCCTGTCTCATTCAACATCCCCCCCAAGGGTAGCCCTTCGTCCTCATCTGGGGCTCAACTCTGCCCAATTTCCTAAATCTCTGCCTTCAGAGCCTGAAAACACCCACGCCCAGGGTAACCCTAGGTCCACGTTTACCCTAGAGTCCCGATTTTATCTGTTTCCCCAGCATCGCCTTAGTGATAATATATCCTGTAAATTCGAACTGCCTTCACACCTCACCCGCACCGTCTCCCAGCAGACCCCACTCAGATGCACCTGCCCCAGACCCCACACCCAGGTCTGTGCATGCTGCCCTGCTTTGCCTCTGTGGGAACCACCTCTCTTTCTTGAGGATTCAGCTGGAGATCATCTCCCGTGTGGAGGACTGCCCTGACTTCCAACCCTCTCCAGCAAAGGTAGAAGCCATCCTCGGTACTTCCCCCAAAACTCAGGTCAAGTATGAAGATGGTACAGATGCTAGCTGTGCCTGGGATGCCATGGGCAGGGTCCCCAGATGCTCTGCACATGGCCCGGGGCACAGCCTGAACACAGCAAGTGCTACAGAAATAAAACCGACATGCGCTGACCTCTGATAGGGCCTCCTTCACCATCTACATCTGTCTCCCCTCTGGACAGTAAATTCCACAAGACAGGGAGGGCTTGTCTCACTCATCTTCAAACTCCCAGGGTCACCCTGGCAGGTAAAGGGGACTCAAATGTCTTCTGAAGGAAGCCGCTGGTTAGCTGCCAAGTTAAAGGGCCTCTGAAAATCAGAGCTCAGCATAGGAGTCCAGCACACGTTATGATGAATGACTCCAACCACGGCAGAACTGGCCGTGGAACCAGTGCTGACCAATTCAGGGTTTGTTCACTGTTTCTCAGTTCATTAGCATAACTCACTCTAACAGAGAAGCCACGCACAGATCCTCAGACGTCTACACAGAGTGGGACGATGGCGCCGAGTCACGTGAACGTCCCATTGCAGACTGGGAGACACCAGTCAGACGCGGACCTAGGGAGAGCGCAGACCTCGCATTAAATCGGCTCTGTGTAAACAGCACTCCCTGCCAGGCCCTTTCCTATCTGCACAGCTTCTACAAATTCAACTCTCGCACCTGACACCTAAGAATACTGCGTACCCCCATGTGAACCGCCCACTTACCTCCCAAAATGACCCGGCATGGCCGAGTACAAACCATTTCAACATAGGGGAACTGGAGGGCATGTGGGGCTTTCCTGAGTCCCTGCTGCCTCCTGACTGGAGGGTCCACTGCTTCACACAGACCCCTAGTGAAGGGCGGGTCTCTTCGGTCCCCTCAGAGTCAAGAAAATCCTTGTTCACTTTCTCAAGACCGCACACAACCGAGTCACAAAGCAGGGCGGAACCTCGACTCTCCGGGTTCAGGTCACGTTGAGTTTAGGACCTGCTGCTGTGATCACTGCAGGAAATGATGAGCCTGATTCCGGCTTTGACCTCGAGCTGATCAGCATTAACTAATTTCACTTTCCAGGACCAATTTCAAAGGCCTGCAAAGCCAGAGAAGGGAGAGGAGAGGGAACATGCCCTCACCCCAGACCTGCTGCAAGCATGCACTTCTCAGATGCATCCCAAGGTGCACAGCGTGTCCGGTGCCTGTTCATGTCCACTGACTTGCAGGTCTTCTATGTGGCATCAGCCTCCTGGGCCCTGGGGGCAAGAGGTATAATGGCAAGTCCCCTCTGCAGCAAAGGTGAGGTGCAGGGACCCAACGCAATAGAACTGACCTTTTTCTGACAGTCTTAAAACAGAAGGAAAATACTGTACAGCCAACGTCCCCTCACGCAGGTTTATTTACCTGTGACTCAGAGGCCATGACAGACAACTGACAGACAACTTCAGGTTCTTACTGATTCCTATTTTCCCCATCCAGGAAGCCTTTCTTTTTAATATCGTACGAATTTGCCATTCTGTAGGCCAAAAACAGCAAATATTAGCAGTTTCCTACGGTTCAACCGAATAAAACATGATCACGACCTTTTGTGAAACCATGAAGAAAAGGTGGATATCTCAATATGTGTTTCCAGACTGGCTTTGTTCCTGAAGCACTAACTCTGTTCACTCAGGATTTTAGACCCTGAAGAATAAACATCAGTATCCCACCAAGAAAACCAAAAGAATGAAATAATTTTGCATCCACCTTGGAGCCTTTTTAGGACAAGGCAGGACACAAACTTTTAAAAAGCTGCAGTTGTCCCTCTGTATACACAGGGACATGGATTCCAGAACACCCCCCGAGTTTACCCAAATCTTCGTATCCACAGGACCCGCGGCCACCCTATGGAACCGCATGTAGGAAACTTCGGCCCTCCACAAAGCCAGGTTTTTTCAATAAGGGTTAGGTTAGAAAAAAAATTAACATAAGTGATCCTTCGAAGCTCAAAACCCATGTCGTTCAGGGTCAGCTGCATTTACTATTTGTGTCATAACTGAGGCCTGAAAGCCATCATTCTCAATACCTTAACGTGATGGTTAACAAACTAACTGTTCTGATTAGAAAGAGGAAAAAGCTTATTTTTAAGCTGACAATCAGAGTGGGCGCTGCTACGGTGAACGTAGAACAGACCTAAGCAAGCACCAAGGCTGGGGTGACTGCCTGTGCTCAGACACACCAGGGCCCGTTCCTCCATCTCCCTCTGCTGAAAGGGATAACCCCTTCTCCCCCATGACTAAAGGGCCTTTATTTAAATATTCACATGAGAAGTGCTATGAAAAGCTGAAAGGTCACAGATGACATTTTTAAAAATAAACATTAACTTAAGCATTTAACAAGCCCATTATGATTAAAAAAAAAAAAAAAAGGAATTAAGTTGCTGGGTGTGGTGGCTCATGGCTGTAATCCCAGCACTTTGGGTGGCCGAAGTGGATACATCACCTGAGGTCAAGAGTTTGAGACCAGCCTGGCCAACATGGCGAAACCCCGTCTCTAACAAAAATACAAAAATTAGCCAGGCATGGTGGCAGACGCCTGTAACCCCAGCTACTTGGGAGGCTGAGGGAGGAGAATCACTTGAACCTGGGAGGGGAGGTTGCAATGAGCCGAGATCGTGCCATTGCACTTCAGCCTAGGTATTCAAGTGTGGAACTCCATCTCAAAAAGAAAAAAAAGTATAAAGTTTTCCTTCCAATGAACCTATCATTCAGCCACTGAGGTAACCTATAGGTACTTATTCAGCCATGAGATACACCACAGGAGACATAGGCGAACAGGACACAGTTCCTCCCTGAAAGAAGGCTGCACCCCAACAGAAGGCAGGCACACACTCCGAATGGAATCAGCGTAGGGAACAGATGCTGCTGCAGGTGGAACTGGCTGCACAGAGCATCCGCTCAAGTGTCTGAGAAATAAGGAGCTGTTGGTGGCATCACCTACCGCACCTGAGCTGGGACGCTGGGGAGCCTGTCATCACCACCACCACCCGGGGCAAAGACCCCCAGAACCACACAACGACCTTACAAACTCACCGAGGAGATGACTGAGAAATGTGCGTGGAATGATGTGAACACGCAGACATCAGGGCCACGCGCGGCGTTGGTTTTGTGCATTGACCTGAGCATGCCCCAGGTGCCCAGATGGCTGATTCTGCATTATTTCTGTGTGAGATGCATGTTTGCCTCTGGACTGAGTGGAGACCCATCCTCACCAGTATGGAGGGTACTACTCTATCCACCCAGGGCTCGAGTAAAACAGCAAGGCGGGGAAGACTGGGCTCACTCCACCTGTCTGGCTGATGGGCCAGTGACATCTGTCTTCTGCCGCCCGTGCTCCTGGGTCTCAGCTCCTCAGACCCGGGTGGGATGTGCACCCTCCGCTTCTCAAGTCTTCAAGCCACACCCTCCCAGGGCTCTAGCTTGCAGGCTGTGGGTCCTGGGGCTTCTTGGACTCTGTAGCCCCTGCAGCAAGCCTCCCTCTGGAGACACACACACACCCGGCTGTCTCTCTGGAGAGCCCTGACTAAAAGCCGCCCCTAAAAGTGGTCTTCACAGTTTCTTTCTAGCCCTAAGATCCCAGCGCCCCTCCTACAATTCTAGGCGGAAAGGTGGACGGAAACCAATGGACAGAGGTGTGTGCCGAGGACACGCCAGGCAGCGGCGCTTGGCAGGAGGGCACTAACGCTCTAAGCAAAGAATCAATGTTGCTTGCCACAAAAATGAGAACGGTAAAGATTTCTTCAAACAGAAATGAATTTGTTTCATGATTTGCCCTTAATACATAAGAAATCATAAAAGTAGGCCTATTAACAATTACATAAGTCTTTAGAGGCCCCTGAACTACTTCTGTTCCTTTGTGTTTTTATACAAAATAAGCCTGAGGTTAAAGAGAATAACGTCACTGGCTGCAGCTGGGGCCACGCGAGGACACAGCTTATACACATGAGGTCCCTGGGTGCCCCGAGTCCTTCCCTTGCTATTTATGGAAATATGGGAGAAGCCAGGAGGTCTGAGCATGGACCTGGCCATGCTCCCAAGGGCCGAGGAAACCACCCATCTGTCCAGTCTTCCCTCCACCCCGCGGTTCGCTCCTACCCAGACTCTTGGGCTGAGGCGGCTCATGCACTCAGCAGCGCCACCATTAAACGTATAGCTTCGCATCACCAGGGCCTCCTCTGGCCTCCTCTGACCACCCCTGGACCTGCAGTCAGCACTAGTCTGCAGGACATGCGTGGACAAGGCTGATGGATCACGGCCTTCAACCAGGAAGGTGCCAGGCAAGGAGTCGGAGACACTGGGGATGGAGCAGCACTCACCCGGGGAGGCGAAGGCCGGCAGCGGCCACCACCGAGGACCTCCCTTCCCACCCTGAGGGCAGCTCACCCAGGGAGGCGAAGGCCGGCACCGGCCACCACTGAGGGTCTCGAGGGCCCTTCCCACCCCGAAGGCGGCTGCGATCACATTTCCCATCGCACCAAGAGACCCCTGTGTATTGAGCACAAAGCTTTTCGACATTCGAATCAATAAGGAATCACAAGACGGACATTCCCTCAATCCAAATGGCCAGCCCATGAAACAGACACGCAATCCTCATACACATTTCCTGTGGGAAAGTCAATCCATCCCTGGGGCCTCGCGCCAGGGGTGGGGGAGCATCATGGGGAGAAGCCCCAGCCTGGCTCCTCCCCCTACAGCTCCTTTTCCCTCTGCCTCCCTGCCCCCCCACCCCCTCCCTAGCTTCAGAGGCTCCTTCCTCAAATTCTTTCCCCTTGATGAAGTCATTCATTCCCAAAATACAAAGCAAAGGCATGGGGGCTCAAGAGAAAATCCACACCGTGGCTCCTGTTTTAGATTCTCGTAAATTTGAGAATAACCAAGCAAGAATCTTTGGCATCTGAATGTGGTCTGAAGGCATCTGAGCACAATGCCCGGCACTGGCCTGGAGTGGATCATGGGTGTCTGGGACATCTTCATAACTCTACACCAATTAGTTTGAAACATCACTAGCAGAATAGAACTATGTGAATAGCTACTTCTCTGTTAAAAGTAGGAAAAGACTCCAAGCTGCCCTCAAGAAACATCCTTCCCATGAGGAGTTTCTGCATCGAGCCTTTCAGGCACAGGCGTGGCCCCCGGGCCCGACTCCCTCATCCCTGTGTCATAAAGCAGCAAAGATGGTGGGGAATAAAGCAAGTGAAGGAGTCAGTTCCGCACAAAACGGGCTCCAGAAGCCACAGCCCCTCTCGCAGTGTGGGAGCCAAGCCCAGAGACCTGGAAACCCCAGGGTTCCCAGGGAGGAGGGCAGAACAATGCCATTTCCCCCTAGTGTAGGGAGACAGCACCCCACGTCCTCTGGCCTTAATGGAAGAGAGACTTCCCATAAATGATTCGAATGAATCCACCACACACAGAAAATGGGCTAAGGGCTAAGACACCCATTTAAATGCCTGCCAAAACACATTAAAGGAACACACAGATAAGCGAGGTTCTTCTCTTATCCAAGAAATATTCAGAAACAAATCCAGGAAGCAAACTCTTTGCAATCAAAAGACCAATTCAGAGGTGCAGATTAAAAATCAAGACACAACTGAACCCTTAATACACCAAGAACCAAGTTTCATGGAAATGTAATCACGTCACCAACTCCCAGCTGAAGGAAGCAGCAATGGCCACTGACCAGCTGTTCAGTCGTGGGTCAGTGAATGAAAGGCAATGCTGCCCAGGACAAAGACGAGATGTTAACCTGAAAAGGGCAAAATCGCAGAGGCTGGAGGGACCTTCCAGGTAACCTGACCCCCTCAGTGGACAGAGGACCCCCGTGGGGCCACAGAGCCCAGAGCTCCAGTGTGCTCGGGGCAAGCACTCAACTGCAACCCTGATGTCCGAATGCCTTCTGCCCTTCTCCGTCTCTGCCCCATTAACAGGGAATCCGTGAATGCTAAGGAAATGTGATGCATTTCACAATACATTTAGATTTCTAGCAAATTAAAGATAAACAGTGAGAAACTTTGGGAATTAACCAAAATACAGTTCACTGAATGCCCAAACTCAAAGCTAGTCTCCAAGAGGTGATAAGCTGTGTGTGGTGATGAATGCCTGTAAATCCCAGCAGTTGGGGATGCTGAGGCAGGAGAATCACTTGAGCCTAGAAGGTTGGGGTTGCAGTGAGCTGTCATTGTACTGCTGCACCCAGCCTGGGAAACAGAGTGAGACTGTCAAAAAAAAAAAGATTAAAAGAGTTCAAATGAATTCGCCCATACCCTTTAAATTTTCATTTGGGTGCATGAGGTGATCTAGTTCCTTTATCCCTTGCAATACATGAATAATCTAACAAATAATTAAATATAATCTAACAATTACATTGGAAAATTTAATTATTTTCCCATTTCATTATTCCCTATATCAGGGAAAAAGTTAAAATTATTCCCTCTTTCAGGGAAAAAGCTAAAAATCATTTTAAACCTTCCTTCCACAAAACAATGTTCAGTCATCTCTATCTGCTTTATAATGTGGAATTCAGCTTCACAAGTCTACAATACAGTTTTTGTTAAACACTGTTTACGTAGACAGGCAAGAGAAACACGGTCTATGTAGAAGCAGCAGAAGACACGTTTTAACAGAAAAGGGAGAAGATACCACCGTGTGGAGCTTCTGAAAATTCTGTCCTCATCTTGCCCACACAACACACAGAAAACAGCCAAGCACGTGCCTAGTGTCCAACAGGAGCACAGAAAGGACAGGGATCCCTCCAGTTGTTTAGTGACCAGCCCCACTTGTCACCGCCACATAACAAAATCCGCACGGCAACTTCAGCACGTTTCATTCATGATTCCACAGAAATCAGGTTGAAGAACTGGGAGATGTTTTACCCACCTTTAAAATCCAAGTGTGGGACTAATAAACACATTATGGGTTCACTTAACTTTTCCAAATTTTTACTTGGAGAAACCTATAAAGTTCTTGTCAGTTACATCTTTAAGTTTTTCAATAATTTTTAAATGCAAAGGTCGGGCAAGACTTGTAAGGAGGTACACACATACAGCCCAGTGCGGTAGCTCACACCTGTAATCCCAGCACTTTGGGAGGCTGAGGTGGGCGGATCACGAGGTCAGGAGATCGAGACCATCCTGGCTAATACGGTAAAACCCTATCTCTACTAAAAATACAAAAAATTAGCCAGGTGTGGTGGTAGGCGCCTGTAGTCTCAGCTACTCGGGAGGCTGAGGCAGGAGAATGGCCTGAACCCAGGAGGCGGAGCTTGCAATGAGCTGAGATTGCGCCACTGCACTCCAGCCTGGGTGACAGAGGGAGACCGTCTCAAAAAAAAAAAAAAAAAACAAAAAAACAAAAAAGGAGGTACACACATACATGCCACATTCTTCTTCTCTCAAAGAGAAGGGCCCTTTTTTAAGATTCCAGATGGAAATGTGGTTGTCCCCCTGCTTTCGAGAGGATGGGCTGTTTTAAGCATGAACAGACTTTTCCTCCATGCACCGAGGATACACCATGGGGGACACTGCTGCCGCCGCCTCCCCAGTCTCTGCTCAGGGTGGGGCAAGGGGAGCTCATCTGTCTCCCGTGTACACTGTCAACAGGCCAGGTGCTCAGGAGGGGACTTCCAGGACTCGCTGAAGGCATTAGTTAGCAGGGCAGGCAGTGCCTCGTGCTGGTGGGCATCCAGCAGTAAGGGGGTCTTGCACTTTACTCCCCAGGCCCAGCCCCAGAGGGGAAAGAGGCACCTGTATCGTAACTAATGTGTATTTATAGACACACAGAGACTCTGCAGTGCAAGGCGCAGAACTAGAAGGAATCATGGAAATAAGAGGGAAGACATTTGGTTACGACTGGCAGAGCCACCCCAAGCCTCGCACTTCCTGCTGGAGCCCTCACTGACCAGTCTCCTCCGGGGTCACTGCCGCTGCCTTGCCCAGCTCACGACAGGGCAGATGGTGACAGAGCCTCAGAACAACCTCCCACTCCTTCCTCACTAGCCCAGGGGACAAGCTGCTCATGAGTGTCCCAAAGCCTGAATGCAGGAACACAGAGGTGACTGAGCAGAAAGAGGGACAGCCACAATGGCCACGGGTGTACGGATATTGCTGGGCAACCCAGCAGCGCTTTCCACCTTAAAGAGGTCGTCCACGGGTGTGCGGATGCTCTCGCGTGACCCAGCAGTCCTTTCCACCTTAAAGGGGAATGGCCACGGGTGTGCGGATATTTCCGGGTGCCCCAGAGCCCTTTTCAACTTAAGGAGATTTTCAGTCTCAGTTCAGTCTCCAAACTATTCAGTGAGGTTGGAGGAGTACCACTGTGGACCAACACTGATTGGCACCAAGTAAGGGCAATTTTATAACCAAGTCTCGATCATAAGAGAATCAGGTCTTTGGCCATCTGGTCAAAGCTCTTTCTGTAACAAAGTTGGATAATTAAGTTGCACTTTGGTTTTCCAAATCTTGCTACAGAAACCACATCTTCCTAGGTGTGGCTCCGTGGTGTCACGTGCACACATCAGTAGCCAGGCTTGCCAAGACTCAAGGCACGTTACACGTTCACCTGAGAAGGCTGCTCTATCGTTGAGGGCTCTGGCGTGCTCTGAAATGAATTTGCCACTTCAGCCTACACTCTACTTCCTTGTTTGGTTAAAGAAAACCAAAAGGAAGAATTTGTTTTGGCCAATCGCCTGCTGCACCCAACTGCAGAGGTTTTAATTATAGTACTTTCATTGCATCCTAGAAAGCAAAGTCATATAGATCAACTCATTATTACCACTCCAAAGGTTTAGTAAATCTCCAGATAATCAGGTCAACATTCTAACAAGCTACATTAAGGGTTATAATACTCAAAATTTAAAACTACATCCATGCTTCAAAAACCACCATTCCCATTTCAGATGGCCAAATGCATATGAGAAAGAAATGTGCTGAGTGCATTTTTTTGCTAATCTTATGGAGAAACTGCCACTTTAAAAACGGCTCTAGTTCCTGGCTCCAGATGGGTGTGGTGGGTTGCCTCACTCATTTTCAACTCCACCTGAAGCTGGGAAACTAGAAATTCATTCCCAGACTTCAGGGCATGAGAATTCCCACTTCTGGAAACAGCCTGGAATGCAGATTTGTAGCAGAGAATTCTTTCCTGCCCACCCTAACCATCCTCTGTGGAAGGCAACAAAGACAAGTCCACCTACCTAGGTGCAACTGCACCACGAAGAACCATTTCAAGGTGGGAGGTGCCCACTGCTCCAACGGCAGGCCTCCCAGCATCTCAGAGCAGCCAGAACTGCTCCCTCCTTCACAGGGAAGGGGAAACAAGGCCAGGAGGAAGTGGTTGGGGAAGCAAGCGATGGGGTGGCTGATTGGGGATCAGAGGTTTCCTCAGAGGGGACTCAGGTTCGGGTAAGGAGAGAAGAGGAGGAACCAAGATTTGGCTAACAAGCGTTTTGTCCTGATTGATCAGTGGGAACAGGCAGTTTAGTTAATCACTTATAAGGCAGAGATGGGGGGGTTTAAAGGCCTGTGCCTGGGCTTGTCCTCAGTAAATGGTCATTCGCAAGTCAGCCTAAGCCACATGGGAAGGGGCTTCTTGCAGTAAACAACGTAGGGGCATAGTTGTGGGGAAGGAGAATGTCTTAACAATCAGTGTTTTACAGGATCACAGGGCTCAGACAATGTTCAGTATTGTCACACATCAAGGTTTTTACAGTCTGAAGAAAACTACAGTCCTAAGGTGTCAGTTCTCAAAGCCCTTAAGTTCCTCCTGCTAATATTCCCAGAGGGTCTCCACTTCTTGCACCGAACCCCAACTTGCACAGGCACTTGCGTCTTCCTCCTGCAGCAAATGCAGATGAGAAGGCTGCAGCTCTGTTGCAGTAATGATGCCATGGCAGCCCTAACACAGCAGCAGAGCAATGGCTCTGGCCTGAATGTCCCCAAAACCTCATGCTGAAACCATCTCCGATGGGATACATTAAGAGGTGGGGCCTTTGGGAGGTCCCGCTCTCAGGACTGGGTTTGGTGTCCTTGTTGGGAGACCTGACGGAGCCCTCTTGTCCTCCACCATGTGAGGCCTGATGAGATGCCCGCTGCCATGCAAGACCTGGCCAGATGCTGCCGTCTGTGAGCCACAGGCCCTGGGGCACCAGATCTGCAGAGGTGCCTTGACCTTGGACTTCCCAGCCTCCAGAGCTGTGAGCAATAAATGTCTATTTACAAATAACCCAATCAACAGCAGCCAGAAACAGTAATGTTACATTAGCCACTTTCTCAGTGGGCCAGAGGCCTCTCCATGAGCCACCACTGTAAAGCAAGAACTTCCTGAAGGATGGAAAAGGGTTCACAAGGAATTCTACCCAGCACCAAGGTGTCTGTCCTTTCTCACAGGAAGACAGCTGAGCCACGGCAGGAAACTACAGGGTGGGTGGGGCTGGATAGTAACCTGTCACCTGCTCATCTAAGCCTCAGTCTCCCGCCTCTCGACAGCAGGGGTAACACCCCTCACCTGAGCTGTTGGGGGAGGTAAGAGTGCTGGGTGATTAACAATTGTTAGCTCCACAGAAATTAGGCAAAGAATCCTCCCCTACGTCTTATAAAACCAAACCAGCCCAGGAATTCCACATTACTACTAATTTGCATGGGAAAATGCTGGATTCTCATAAGCTCTGGCATGTCATTTGTATTAATAAAGTTTGCAGAGTTTTCATATACTAAGTATATAAAACAGGAAAATAAATCATGCAATTTGGAGGCTGAGGCTTGGAGGCTGAGGCAGGAGCATCACTTCAACACAGGCGGCGGGGGTTGCAGTGAGCCGAGACCGTGCCACTGTACTCCAGTCTGGGTGACAGAAGGAGACTCCATCTCAAAAAAAAAAAAAAAAAAAAAAAAGATATTGCTGCTTGATACTAGTAAAGTGGGCAGATTCTACATGCCAACTCTTATTCAAAGGTCACCTAACACTGACTCAGGAACTCTGTCCCTGATGTGCTTGAAGTTTTAATGCTAACAGTGTTAAAGACCACTCCCCCAGGAGCTCTGAACAAGTATTTCCGGTATACGCTGAACGAGACCACACACTCTGTGACCGAAATCTAACTTCACAGACCCAAACTACAGAACCACAGAAGACACCGCTTCTGTCCAACTTTGTGTTCTGCCATCGTTTGTGTCCATTATTTCCTACAAACCATCTCATTAGAATTTAGAGCACACAAAAGGCCGATACAACAGGGTTACTTTTCAAAGGTTTGGAAGTGAAGAACAGATACAATGCATTAACTTCCTATTGCTGCTGCAACAAATTACCACAAATGCAAACCTCCTCTCAACCCTGGAAGTCAGGAGTGCCAGGGCTGAAGTCAAGGGGTCAAGTAGGTTGTGTTCCTGCCTGGAGTCTCCCAATTCATAGAGGCCACAATGCAGCTTGGCTCACAGCCCCACCCCCCTCCGACCGCTGCCCCAGCCTCAGCCCTGCACCCCTCTGGCCCCTGCCCCACCCTTGGACCCATGCCCCTCCGGCCCCTGCATCATCCCCCCACCCCCGCCGCCCTCAGCCCCACAGCCCTCTGGCCTCTATCTCCTTCTCAGGTCTCCTCCTCTGGGGCAGACCCTCATACTCCCTCTCAACCAGGCACATGTGAGGACACTGGACCCCACCTGGACAACCCAGGGTCCTCCCCCATCTCACTGTCCGTTACAGTCACATCTGCAAAGCCTCTTTTGCTATGTAAACTTCATTATACTAACATAATCATTTAACAAGTCCATTATAATGATGTAAAAATTGACATTGTTTTCCTAATGAACAGATCAGTCACCCATGTAACCTATAAATATTTGACTATTAAATATACAATACTGTAGGAGACAAAGATGAGGAAGACGGTTCCTCCCTGAAAGACGACTGGACCCTAGATGGAGGGATGAACATTCTGAACAGAATCAACATAACTCAACATTTGAGTCAGAGAGGCCAAGCAATAAGACTTTCAAAAAAGCAACCAGAAAGTATGTACCAGTGCCTGTAGTTCACAGTTGAGCCTGGTGTCATGAGCACGAGCGTGTGGATATGCACACCAGGCCCAAGTTTAAGATCAAATATAAGGAGCTTTCCAACTATAGTATTTAACTAGCTCTTTCTACAAAAATAGCCTCTTGATTACAGTTTTTATCCAAAAAGTTCTTTGTAATTAAAGAAATTAATTTTCCCCTAAAAGACATTTCTCTATCTATTGCCCCATATAAATGAAATGGGTATACTAAAGAAGAAAGACAAATGTTTGACTTAGCGGGTTTGCCTATGACTTGGATAAGCATGATTTTCTTCTGACCAAGCAGGGAGCAGCTGGACCAGACTGCAGGGAAGGAAAAACAAATTTCCACTCTGACCTCAGTTGGGCACCAGAGTCTTCCCTGACAGAATGTGGGTGTGGTGCTTCCCACACACCAGCCTCTGACAAAACTCAGCCCAAGGGTGTGGGAAAAGGCCATCTACTCCTGAAAAAGCTATAAAGTGCAGACACATCAAAAGCTTCAGAAGACTGTAAAGCGCCAAGGAGACCAATGCACCCTTGGAGTTTACAGCAAATGGTCAGCATCACAGGTGCCTGAGGTCCAGGGTCAGCTCCCAGCTGCCGCGACGACGTAAGCACAGCCCTGGCTTCCCCTCTGACGCACAGAGCTGGTCACTCCGCCGGCAGCACTCAGAGATCAGAACATTCTAGATGAAATCAACGTGTTCCTTTTAAAATGGGGAACTGGGAAGCACAACTGAAGCTCTACGACTATCTCAACTGCTGGGCTTCGGGGTAGCATTAGGAAATCATGAGAATCCAAATCTCAATTTCATACAGATTCACTGCAGGTTCCAGAATTTCCTGAAACGTTCTTCAGATTTACTCAGGATTTCCTTGCCAAAGCTAATAAAGTCTACATTCCTATGGAAAAGCCACCATAAGCACCACCACAAATAAGATCAACTGGGGCCCGCCCTTCGCACCAAACATATAAACTGTTACTCACACAAGACTGTGCTGGAGGGAGCTCTCAGCTGAAGCCGAATCCGTGAGATTTCATTATCCCCATTTTGGATCGAGTGTGAAGACTGTCAGCAAACCAGGGCCCCAGTGTGAAGCAGAGAACAGATCCTCTGACGCCTGCCTGAACATCTCATTCCCACCTCTGTCTTGGATATTGAACACCCTCAAAGCTACTGAGTCACCCACATTTGCAGATCATTTATCCTGCTACCAGGATAACATAATTATGCGATAAAAATGCCTTCTCAGGGCTTTGTCATACTCAATAAGGAAGCTCAGAAGGCTAGGTAAGCCCAAGAAAGGGGGAAGCAGCTTCCAGACAGACAAAAACCAAGGAAAACCATGCAGAGACTCTCTCCAGAGAGCAGAAAAAGAGCCCGCTGTAACCTTTCAGGCCCTGCTGCCTGCAGCCCTGCATTAGGTGGCACCATTTCCACAGATGCATCCTGCTGGGCCCATTTGAAAGGTCCCGCTTGTGAGACATTCACCCCCCGCCCCACTTCCAGCTCCTGCAAGACCCGCTGGAGCCCCATCCACCCCGGGGGCCTACTGTGCAAGTCTTCCTGGGAGATCCCTCAGAGCCTGCAAAGCGACTGAGACTAGGAAGCACCAAGTATCCAGAAACGCACAAACCCGTTCTCGTGCTGCTTCCTGGGTTTCAAGTTGTCTTCAGAACGAGTCCTGCATAAACCCCAGGCTGGGGAACCAGCCACGGCCCAGCAGCACCCAGTTCATGCGCTCCACACACCCCACAGGGGCCACTGAGGCCCCAGCAAGCTCTGTCCGCGGGGCAACACTCCAACCATAGCCACAGTTCAGGATTAGCCACTCGCCCCGCTGCCGTAATTACCTGCTGTGATCTGAATTCTCATTGGTTGGGAAGGGGATCTCACTGCTCAAGCACTCCCTGCTGCCTCCTTGCAAACAAAAAAATATCCAAAACCCCTCTTAAAGAACGTTTACTATAACCTCAAACCAAGACCCATCCTGAGACCAGGGAAGATACACACGCATTTCTGACATCTGGAGGGCATCAGTGACCGACACCACGGCTTCCGTGTGGTGTGTGAAGCGGGAGGCCTGTCACGGTGACTCAGGCTGGGGTCTGAATAGGAGTCTTCCAAGCAACTAGGCAACCAGGACGCACACCCCAAAACCCACGTCCCTGCACTCATGTACCTGCCACAAATGCTGCGTGGCCATCGACACCAGTTGTGAACCAAGACCGATCTGTGTCCTGTGGCCCTCACAACGTCCCTACATGCCTGGGCCCAGCACAGGCCTGCACGGCACCCTGCTCGCCTCCAGTGGGGCTCTCTCCTGCCAAGGGGGATGGCCCTGAAGTCCGTTGAGATTTCCAAAGCTCTACAAAGTCATCCTTCCTCCTGCTTGTTCAGAAGGCCTAAAGCCTTGAAGACACCAGTGAGAATTGAGCTAGCCTCAAGGCAGCTCAAACACCTAAACACAGGAAAGCTGGACCTCTCTGCCCTCGAGAGCAGCTGATAACCCACTGGGCTGAGCAGAAGGCACAGACGTCACATCCAGATGCCAGTAGCGCTCACGTTTGCATTCCAGGAGCCACCATGTGAGTCCCTCCAAGGCTTCCAAGTCCCACTTGATTGTTTTCATCGTATCTCTGTAACATCAGAGACTTTATACCTAATGGTATCTATGAGATCGTCTCTACTTTTATGAGCACACATGCTCCCTGACTTACCATGGGATGAAACTGTTCCAATAAACCCAACGTAAGCTGAAAATATCCTAAATAGAAAGTGCATTTGACATAATAGTTTCAACTTACAACGGGTTGATCCACAGGCAGCCCATCTCGGGCCAAATAATGCACTGAGTGTGACTAGTTCACACCATCACAAGGTTGAAAAAAAATCACAAATGTAACCATTGTGAGCCAGGGACCTCCTGTATTGTGGCTCCTGTCTTCAAAGACAACAGAAACCTCTTCTTAGACAAGAATCAATTTATAATCCTCAGAATGTTAAACTAAAATTAGTTTAACAATCTACAGGTTCAAACAAAGCCAAAGTAGGCCCACAAGGCCATTTGTGCCATTCGCTAACACACATGACTCTGTAATAACCCTCACCACAGTCCCTCAGAGTGGATCCCAGAGGCGGCTGAGGCTTGTGGCTACGGACACTAATGACACCAAAATCAGAGTACGCAGGTGCAGTCAAATCATATGACTTCCGCACTAGAATATGCACAAATGTTCATCAGCAAATCTGATCTTTGCTTTACCTCCCTCCCATGACCTAAAAAGGAGTCCACCACACACTCCCCACTTCAAAAACATAATTCATACTTGCATTCAATTCTGGGCATTCGGAATAGACCTAATGGGGAATTAAACCTCTCCTCCAACCCATTACTTAGTCTTCTTAGAGGATGAAGGATTTTGCATAACACAAGGCAGCATATAAAAGATCTTGTATAGAAACATACTTTCAAGTGGTCCTCATTATAGTAATTCAACTAATACACAAAGGACCCAACACACAGCACAATGTCTATTAGAAGAATGACTAATTTGTTCCCCTAAAAATCCTAACATCTACACAGAGAAAATACCCTATACACATTTTATTATTCTTTACCACTATAGTCATACAAAGGAGTATCACAAAAGCAAAAGAACACATTTGGTTTGATTCGCAGTTCTAAATTTAATATAAAATTGCTAAAATCACCAAGAAAAACATGACTATGAAATATTTAACGATCTTCACCTAAATTCAAGTCACCATTCAACCACCAATACCTCTGCTCTCCTTACAGGAACTTTTCAAAAGTAAATCCTGGAATTAACAGGACAAGTTTTTCTGTGATAGAAATTAGGAAGAAACTGGTTGAAGGCGGTTCCTTGGCTGTCAAACTTTTTCTCAATAGTATTTTGTATAATAAAAGCATCAAACAGATCTTTACATTAACTTACAATCTATCAAGCAATACTGGAGCAAGCTTTAAATATTAGCCACATTCTGTCAGGGCTGACTGACATTAAATCAGCATCAGTCTCATGTCTTGCAGCATCCACAGCTCGTCTTCTCAAAACCACTTAAGATTTCATAATTAACTCAATGAAATAATGTAAGTCACCTCCTTGATCTTTGACATGAAGGGACAATTTTCCCCCAAAATAGTACCTTTCCTTGACATGATTTAATCTGTGGTTAGAGTATTTAACAGGATTTCTTTCCTTCTTAGAAAATAAAATATACACCTTTCCAATAGGAAAAACACTAACTGATAATGCTATAGCTTAACCAGGTCAAAAGTGTTTTTAAGTTAAAAAAAGAACCTAACTACATCTTTGGACCTTATGTGAGGTGGTGTCCAGGGTCACTGGGACCCCTGCTTGGTCAGTGCAGCGGGCTACCAAAGACAGAAACCCAAGCGTTCAAAGCCCCTTCCCAACGGTTCATCCTAGTGGAAGCCATGGACACAAAGGAATGCGGCATTCCACGGAGGGCTTTGGGGATAGGCTGCTTGAGAACATCAAAGTGGCTCACGTCCCCGAATATGAAGCCAGTGACTGCTCCCAGCTTCAATGCAGGACCATCCACAGCAGCCAAGGTCCAGAATCACCTGAGTGCCCATCAACAGGGGATGAAGGGAATGTGGCCCGAACATACACAGGAACAATACTCCACCACACAGCGGAGAGTCCTGTCATCCGCGACAGCATGGATGGAGCTGGAGGACATTACATTAAGCGAACGAACCAAGCAAAGAAATGGCGCATGTTCTCACTCATAAGCAGGAGCTGAGAGCAGATCTCATGGAGGCCAAGAGTGGGTCAACAGGGCCCAGCAGAGCCCACTCATAAGCAGGATGCACAGAGGCTGGTAACAAGCACAAACACACAGCCTAATGGGAGCACAAGACCTACTATTGACAAATCAACAGGGGCATGGCAATGGGTCATCTACTGTGTATTATCAAAACAGCTAGGAGAGAATAATTTGAACATTACCAGCACAAGGAAAAGAAAATATTTCAAGTGAAAGACATCCCAAGTACCCAGATTTGATCAACATAGGGATGAATCAAGATATCACATGCACTCTGAAAATATGTACATATATTATGTATCAACAAAAACAAAAACAAATGACAGAACCATTTGCGAAGCATGTGCAGGAGAAGAATGGGAAGCCTGACGTGGTGTGGCTGTGTCCCCACCCAAATCTCATGCTGAACTGTAACCGTGTTGGAGGTGGGCCCTGGTGGGAGGTGATTGACTTACGGGGGTGGTTTCTAATGGTTTATCACAATCCCTCAAGTGTTGTCCTCATGATAGTTCTCCCGAGATCTGGTTGTTTGGAGGTGCATGGCACCTTCCCCTTCACTCTCTCTCCCCTTCCAGCCATGTGAAGGCATGCCTGCCTCCCCTTCACCTTCCCCCATGATTGTAAGTGTCCCCAGATGTAGAAGCCTATACAGCCCACAGAACTGTATGCCGATTAAACCTTTTTTCCTTATTACCCAGCCTCAGGTAGTTCTTTATAGCAGTGGAAGAACAGTACAGTCCTCAGGACCAGCAAAGTTTTCCTTCTACCAAGCGGCCAACAAGGGTCCCACACCCTAGCTGATTTTCCGAAGCCTTTGCCAGAATGCTGAGGCTGTTTTGGAGATATTAACTTTCCCCATCTCTGGCAAACCAGATGGGGCATCCTATTTGCCTCTTACCGCCTTTCTCAGAGAAACCCCACCTCTGAAACAGCCTCCGCCAGGGGCCTCCTTCAGCAGCAGCAAAGCTGAGTATTCCTTGCACTTTCCTTCTTCTGAACAAGTAAACATCTTAAGCTTGTTTTTCCATCTTCCCAGCTCATTGAAAAAAATATCTTATGCTTTCTATTTTCCTCACACACACACATAGAAGAGAAGTGCCGTGAGAGCAGGGGCTCTTGTTTTCCCGGATCTGAACCTGGCCCTCAAACACTAGTCGAATTCATACTAACACGATATCCAGAGGCAGAAATGCAAATATCCCCACCACTTCAAATACCCCTAAGGATCTAACAGGCCCAGTGGACCATGTAACTATGGTTTGTGCTGGGCCATTCAACTGGTGTCCAAATCCCTGTCCAAGCGAGCTCTTTAATTTTGAGACTTTTCAGACAGCTTTTTTGTTGTTCTGTTTTTATTAAAGGGATCTATTACAATTACAATCAAGAATATCCCAGGCCGAGTGTGGTGGCTCATGCCTGTAATCCCAGCACATTGGGAGGTCAAAGTGAGAGCATCACCTGAGGTCAGGATTTCAAGACCAGCCTGGTCAACATGTTGAAACCCTGTCTCTACTAATACAAAAATGAACAAGCCATGGTGGCAGGCACTTATAATCCCAGCTACTCAGGAGGTTGAGGCAGGAGAATGGCGTGAACCATGAGGTGAGGCTGCAGTGAGCCAAGATCGTGCCACTGCATTCCAGCCTGGGCAGACATCAAGACTGTCTCAAAAAAAAAAAAAAAAAAAGTAAACCAATACACCCACTTAGTTCTTCACCAATGTCAGATACATCGTTAAAAGAAAAATATGAAAGCATGTTTTTAAATTTCAGTGTTCAATTTAACCATATCTTTTAAGAAGATATGAAGATAGAAGTTCCCCAAGATTCGGGGGAGAAAAAAGCAGTTAAGAAAATTTTAAAACCTCTGGAGAAAAACGAGTGTGGGGTAAGACCTCGAGGCAAAACTTTTTCTTTGCACTTCGATTTCAAAAGAACAGAGATGCCCAAAATATGAACTCTCCCATCTGCATTTTATATTCCTCTATGTCCTTTGAAAGGCTGGAGATGGGATCCCAGGTTCCAAAGTGCCTGGCCATGGCTCACATCAGGTGGCATCTTTCACAGCCTTTTACTCCCCTGACTGTGCCTAGAGAGCTCTGTGGCCCAATTTACAGAAAAAGGTCCAAATTTACACATGTTCATCACTTTGAGCAAAGTCTCAAGAAATGAGACAAATATTGACACTCCACAGAAGCAAGTATTCTCTTCCGAAAAGTCAAGTGTCAGGTTCCCATGAGCCAGGCAGTTTGGTTACAGAAAGTCCTGGCTGACTTGCTGGTTTAGTGTTAAATGCATTTACAATGTTAAGTGATCCGGCCCCCCTCCCAGTGGGTGTGCGCGTTGAGCTGGCTGCAGTAGTGATGCTCACTGACCACGTTCTTTCCTTTGGTTTTGCTTCAAGCAGCGCACCCCACATCCAAGAAGAGACCATAGGATGGCATCGAGGTCTTAGGACAGTTCTAAGGAGAGCTGCAGGCCAACTGCCTTGTCTGCAAATAGTCTCTCATTTCAGAGGAAATCACTGAACAGAGTTCATAACACGTGAATTTTAAAAATTCATATTTCTAATTTCATACCATTAGAACTTTTGAAGAACAAATGTACACCTGGCTCCAAGTCAATGAGAGGACACTCGGACAGTCCCTCACAGGTCCTCGGCCTCCACCTCCCACCTAGAAAATGTCAGCTCAAGCCGATCACAGCACAGTGCGATTTTCTGTAAATAATGTGCACGCCTGCATCTGAGCTGAGATGTGAATGTGTGGAATGTGCCTGCCAGGCCCAGGAGGAACTGCAGCAGCTGTGGGGACACAAGCCGCTAAGGAATCTGATTTGGAAGGAAATCAAGGCAACTAAAACCAGTTCCACGGTTTTTTCTTGGCAAGGCTTGACCAGGCAAACTGTTGTCACTGTTGCTAATTCATGGTAAGTGGAATGGGGACTTAACAGTAAGTGATTAGAGCAATTACTGAATTTGTTGCTCAATTACAATGGCAGAGATTCCTGAGAATGGAAGAACTGTTGCCCAGGAATAGAATTCAACAGGTCCTCCCCACGCCCCAGGAAACATGGCATTTCCTCGCACCTCCGCTTTGGTCCCCTGGCCACCACCCTCCTGATCTCGGCCATCTGATGGCATCACTCCCCACAGCTGGAAACACCTGACCTCTTGTCACCTTCCCGTCTACCCTGCCTTCCTCCAGCCCAGCAGAGTCAGGGATGCCCACATACAGGACCAGGAAACCAGGGTTATCCTAAACCAGTGCCTGCATTCAAAGTACTCCACAGCAGGACAATCACCAATTTCCAATAATCCCAGAACCTTCCACCTCAAAACGGGAGCACATTTAGATTCAAGCTGACAACACTGCATTCTCTTTGCCATGTACACATGGAGGCATGTCAGGTTCCACCTAAAGCTATCATCAGGCTCCACGCTGGCCAGGAGCCCAAGCCTAGTCACTCTGCATGATCTCAATTCACCACCCACAGAGAAGCCTGCAGTTTTCTTCTGGTGCACGGTGTGGATGGTGGATGCATTTCCCCTGAAGACTTGGATAGGGGAGCCTGGCCAAGGAGGCCAGTCAGCAAGGCCTGGACATGCCCCTCTGCTGTCTACACACAGTACCCAAGTCTAGCAGTGCTGACTCTGTGGTGGGATCCATCTGGGCCTTCAGAGGACCCAGGGCACAGGAACCGTGCAGCCTGGCTGCAGCCAGAGGCCTAAGGGATCCCCACGAGGCTCTCCAGCCAAGGTGCCCTCACCACAGGCATAACCATGCAAGAGAACTGCCTGCTGAACTGGAAACATCCCAATCTGCTCAGTCAACACTGAAAGACAACAGCCACCTACAGCTGCTGAGCCCCAAAACGTGGCCACTGGGCCTGAAGGGCTGAATCTGGAATTTAATCTGTGAAGTTCTTTTCAAATGTGTTTAGCTATATAATCAAATCTTTATTCTAATTAAATTTAAAGGAGCCTCTGGCTATGGGCTCCCTTGTTGGGCATCACAGCTCCAGGGAGTAAGAATGGGAAGGAGAGGCCCAGAGCCTCTCCACATTCTCCACGCTAATTCAACACGTCATCATAAGGAAAGGCACTCCAGCAGGAGGTGTGTGCATGGGAAGAACTGGGTTGGCCCCGACACAAGCATGACCCCCATGGCATCACAACTGCCTCAGCCAACAGGCAAAAGACATTGATGCCCACCTCGACAGGCCACCAGATGTGATGACGCACCCCAAGCCCTAGTCCCACAGCAGCCAGAGACCACCCGCTGCTCATCCCAGGTAAAACAGGCAGAGCTGCTCGAGCCCTCAAAAAGAGGAAGAATTAAGGCAATTCCCGTGATTCCCACGACATACATGACACTCCTCACAGAGACAGACTGACTTCACTGTGAATGTACAGAGGACGGTGCAGTTACTAGGTGGGCTGCTTCTTCCATGGATCGGGGAAGAAACCAGATGTTTCCTTGTAGGAGAATCATTTGTACCATGATTAGACAAGACAGCAGGTGGCTGATGTTATCAAATCACCAAGCACCGCACGGCTGCTTCTCCAAGGAGGACCTGGAAACTTGCAGCCACCCATATAGAGGCCGCAGTGTTTACAATGGAGACATGGGTGACTGAGGTCTGGCTTCCTCAGGGAAGCTAAATTTGAACTTTCACCACTGAGGAATTGGTCATTTACAGTCACTCACCCTCAATGCAGAAGAGGGCTCAAGACACTGCACCAGACTTCAACACTCAGGGTTAGCGTCAGGGTTAAATTCACAAGTTTTATAAAATGTATTTACTTGGGATGCCAGAAGAGATGTAGCTTCACAAACACCACCCCCCTCCCCCATAAGGGTTTGCTTAGCCCTTTCACTAGTGGATCTCACCAACGGATGACACATCCACACCTCGTCCATGGCAGCACAGAAAACCACTTGGAAGATGGCCACTCCCACCAAGCTTCCTGGCTTTGGTGCTTAAAATCTGCATCTCATACGTGAGATTACACTCCTCTGAACATCAGACATTGCGACTGTCATTTCATCCAAAAAGGCTTTAGGAAATGACACGTGGCCCAGACGCCAGAGGATGCCGGCTGTCTTACTCTAGCCTAATTCCTTCGTGCCTGTATGGAGGCTTCACAGATACAGCCCGGTCACATTAATGACCGTATGAGAAGCTCAGGGCATAGACGAACTCAGTGCTGAAGTTTTCCACGTTTATCACTCTTTTGTTTTATCGAGAAGACAGCTGAGAAAAGCTGGGGCAGGTCATCTCCTCGAGTGTAATGACTCCAACCACTTCTCTTCACCCCAGGTCACCCCTGTCACATGCTTTTGAGAAACCAAAGCAATTCTGTTCTCTTCACTCTGGGTTCCAAGTACCAAATTCCTCCGTTTTATCAATTAGATTATCAAGCAGCCATTTGTAATCTGGAATGCAATCTGATACAAAATTGAAAGTTAATATAGGTTGCTGTAATAGTTCCTATTTACGTTATACACAAGGCATGAATGAAAACTAATCTGTTCATAGGACCAGTTTTGTAAACAATCCAATTATTCAAGCAATGCTTGTCTTCAGTCAGATGCAAATTTGCTCATAAAAGATTTTCCAGTAGGAATTTTTAAATCCATGGTCTGTATTTCCTGAGCCTGTCTCTGCACCTCCCTGAGTGCACAGCAGGACTTCCCAGGGCATCCCATCAGCAGGCCCACTGAACAGAGTAAGCCCGCAGCCCCCAGCCCAGGAATCAAGTCCGAGCCCCAGCAGCCCCTCATCCAGCCGGGGCTTCCTCACCCAGCACAGCACCCAGAGGTCTTCCAGGTTTAATGCCACGTGTGTGGAAAGTAGAGTGCTGGAAGGAGCACAGTGGACATTCCACAAATGCAAATTCCCTCCTGGAACAGCCCAGCAACCCTCTGTACCTTCCTCAAAGTACCCACACCAGGCAGGCGTAGAGAGTCTAATGGGGTGCCTAGGAATCAGCATTTAACATGATTCTGATGAATACAAAAGTTAGAGAGGTCGGTCAGCGAGAGGCTGCCGTGGCCTCCACACATCTGCAGGCTCTGAAGAGACACAGATTCAGGTAACAGGCCAGACAGGACAAGGATGGGGAGGTGGAGGGCAAATTCCATGGACCACCAACCACCCCACCATCCCCACTGAGACTCTGTGATTTAAGGAGAGACAAAGCCAGGGAGAAAAGATGCCCGCACCACGCGAGGGACTGAGATTTCACCTGAAGTGCGCAGCATGTGTCTGAGGGCCAAGGTTGGGCAAGCCGAGAGCACAGAACGGGGTTCACAGGCCCAGAGGTGGCCCCCAGACCCCGCGCAGATCTCCCAAACACTGCCTGTGTCTCCTGCCTGGTTTATTTCCTGCCCCTCTTCTACTGTGTTGGTTTCTCAGCTGCCCCTGAAACGCACGACCTCTGCCCCCCCCACCACACCCCCCTCTCTACAAGTTTGGTGGACTGAAAACAGCAGGGGTGGGTTAAGAGCTGGGCTCTGGGGCCAACGTCCTGCCTGAGACATTAGTTCCACCCCACCCAGCTGTGATGTGAGCCCCTGAGAGTTCTCAAATGTGAGATGGGAAGGTAACTGAATCCACGTCCCAGAGCGGCTGTGGAGACTGAGATCACATGCGGCCACACCTCGGCATCCAGCACACGTGGGACCCCAGCTGTGTTGCCCCTGATGGGAATCCCTCTATGCCCCCTCTGCCACCAGAGCGAACTCCCAGCAGTAGCTGTGGAGGGTACGTCCTCTATTCCCACTCCACTCACCTCCCATCGCTCCACTCAGTGACCTGCCACGCAGCGGCCACCAGCAAATCTGGCCCCATTGGATAACCGGCCACCACCCCTCCCCCACACTTTGGGGCGTCTTCCACTTGCGGTTGCGAAGGGGGCCCAGAAACCGCCCTCAAGGGCGCTCACCTGTTCCTTATTGCACGTAATTACCTGCCACGCAGGACCACCAGCAAACCCGGCTCCACCATCCAGGCTCTGGTGGATAACCGAACCCCACCCCATCCCCCACCTTGGGGCGTCTACCACTTGCGGTTGCGAAGGGCGCTCGCCTGTTCCTTATTGCACGTAATGACCTGCCACGCAGGACCCCAGCAAACCTGGCTCCACCATCCAGGTTCTGGTGGGTAACTGCCCCCCCTCCCCCGCTTCTTCCTGGGGTGTCTGGGAGGCTCAGAAACTGCCCTCCAAGGGCACTCATCTGTTCCTTATTGCACTAATACCTCGTTTACAGAAATCCACTTTGACTTCCAGCACTGCAGGTGTGACAATTTAGGAATCCTGCTTGCTTGCAAGCTCCAAGAACTTGAGGTCACGTCCACCACACCAGCATCCCAGAGACCCAGCACTGTCCCATTCTGTGTTTAAAATTCCAAAATACGCTTTCAAAATGCTATTGGCATTTGGTTTGTGCATAAAATGCTAAAAACCTTCAAGTGAAACAAGTATCTTCAATAGTTTGATTCAATCCTAACATGTGAGTTACACATCTGCCAAGTTGTAAAACCTCATGCATTTATAACACTTTATGTATGGTCAAATAGTTCATTAATGTAAATTACAAGAATCTCTAAGAAACAGGTTTTTTTCTGGCATTAGATGACCAAAGGAAAACTGGGTTCTGGCTGGCTTGCGGGCCTGTAGAGGCAGCCATATCTGCTGACACAACCAAGCTCCTTCCCACTGACGTGGCCTCATCCCAGGCCCCTCACCCGCATCCCCGCAGGCCCCTGGAGGAGCAAGCTGACCTGCCTACATTTCTCAAATGCACAGCTGTTGCTCATGCTGCAGATGGAACTCAAGGCACGAGCAGGCCACCACGCTAAAAATACCACGCAGCGTCCACGCCAGGTGACGGTGGTTTTCACTCCATCCCAAAGCCCCATGTATGAGTTTACAGCCGTGACTACTAAATGGAATTTTAGACCCTCAAGACATACTTTGTTTGCTTTCATGCAACAAAGTTAAAAGACTGTCACTCAGATATAGGCTCTGAAACTGTGGAATAATTATTTGGGAACAGAGCTTCTGCCAGATCAGGATAAGTACTTGCGACAACACCCCATGACCTTGATCCACACAAACCCATTCAGACCAGAGGCCTCCCGCACTTCTCTGGAATTTCTGTGGATTTCTGTAAACGAGGTATTAGTGCAATAGGAACAGATGAGTGCCCTTGGAGGGCAGTTTGAGCCTCCCAGCCACACGGCCACATTCAGGCTGAAGCCGCCCCACCTGCAGAAACACTGTCCCTTGCCGAGGTGTGCCTGGCTTCTCCCTTTTTCCAGAACTCAACAAAACCTGAAAGGACAGGTCTGTGTAGAAAAACAAACTACTTGCGATTCCTCTTCCCAGTTCAGGCTGCAGGAAGCTCATTTCAGCCCTCACCCTGTTCTGACTGTGGCTTGGTTGCCATAAGAAATAAAGTCAGAATTCTAGTCCCTGTCTCCTGGGCGGTGTGGCAGGCATACATACCTTCAGTTATATGAGGAAAGGCGTGGCGAGCCCCCTTCCTTCACTAAAACTGCACAGTTCCCCGAAACCTGATGTCATCCCCCTCACACCACTGTGAACACCGGGACAGAGCACATTTCAATGCGTGCACATTTGTGGGCTAGTTTTCTATTTCTCCACTAAATCACCCCAAATTTAGCACCCTAAACACTGACTTATTTTCTCACATTTCTGGAAGCTGGAGTCCAAAACAGGTCCCACCAGCTAACGTTGAGGTGTCGGCAGGGCTGGCTCTGGGGAAGCGACCGTCTCCTTTCCTCCCACAGCCTCTAGAGGCTTCCGCATCCCCTGGTCCATAGGGCACCCACTGTCTTCAGGACCCACAGGGGCCCTGGCAGAAATATCAGGAACCCGGTCTCCAGTGCTAAGGCCAAGCCTCCCCCACCCTCCCAGCTCCTCACGCACGCCCGTGCAAGCTAATATAGATTCCACTTTAACTAGTGTCACCTGTGTAAGTGCCCAGCTGTGAAATGGTTAGTCTTGCCCACACAGACCCCGGGAATAAACTCACAGGCCATGGACCACTCCACAAGCAATGAGTGACCACCTGCTCGGGGACCTCCATGGCCCAACAGAGCCCTCCAGTGCCTCCCTATGGGCTCAGGAACCAGCAGCCGGGGTCTGCAGCGCCAGAGGGCCCTGGATAAAAAAGACAGCTCCCATATCAGGAGGCACCCGCCCACGGTCGGGTTCCCGGTACTTTAAATAGCCCAGGTGGACAAGCCGCGCCGCGTGCAACTCCATCACCAGAATAACGACTGCACGTGGCGAGTGCATGGGTGGCCACCCCTCAGCCCAGCTGGCCGCACTAAGCACATCACCGCCGTGACACCCAATCAGACTCAGCTGCTGGCACAGTCCAGGCATCGGCCCCCCAAGAACATTCTGGATCACAATTCACAGTAGTGATTGCAATCAGGGCCACACGTGGCTGAATGTATTTACAAGAGGACGCCGCAGCCAATCTGGCTGGACTGAGAGCATTTCCCACTGTACATTCTTACAACATCATTTTATTTGCACTTTATTAAATTTTTATGGGTTTTTTCTGCCTATCTACTTTATGGGAGTGTTTCTTGTTCTTATGACTGCAGTAATACTGCGAGCTACAACTATCAATGTGTAAAATTAAACATTTCACAAGCAAGCAGCCAGAGGTACCTAACCTGGAGGCCTCTTTTCTTCTCTGAGCCAAACCTACATTGGACTCAAAGAAAACGGCACACGGGCCGGGCGCGGTGGCTCACGCCTGTAATCCCAGCACTTTGGGAGGCCGAGGCGGGCGGATCACAAGGTCAGGAGATCGAGACCACGGTGAAACCCCGTCTCTACTAAAAATACAAAAAATTAGCTGGGCGCGGTTGTGGGCGCCTGTAGTCCCAGCTACTCGGGAGGCTGAGGCAGGAGAATGGTGTGAACCCGGGAGGCGGAGCTTGCAGTGAGCCGAGATCACGCCACTGCACTCCAGCCTGGGCGACAGAGCGAGACTCCGTCTCAAAAAAAAAAAAAAAAAACGGCACACGGAGAGCGGCTGGATCTCCAGTGCCCATTCCTAGGGGGCCTCCTGGGGAGCAGATATGGAGGAAGAAGCCCTGGGCTACTGCACTGTCCTACTAAAGAAAAGTGCATTTGGGTAAACGTAAGCACCAGACTTAAGAGATTAAGCAAACCATGAAAAGAAACCACTAACCACAGCTTCTCCAAAACAGAACTAAACTCCCTTTAGTTTGAATTGGAAAAGCAGAAGTGATGATCAGGATACAAAAAAAAAATGACAAAGTATGTGAACACAGGAGAATAAACAAGGGCCACTGTCTCTTCCTGTGTCAGTGGGAGCCTTGCATCGAAGCTGGATTTAGAAGGTTGTTACTTTGGACTGAAAGTTATCCCCAACCCTAGTTAGTAAGCAAGTGGAGCAGAACGCTTCAATTATTTCAAGGTTTAGTGGTAAAGCTCTGCAACCCTCAAAACCATTTTAATCGGTGTGAATTTTAAAGTGACTCAATCTGTTGGCTGGAGTATCTAATGGCTTAACCACGGGATCATGTTGGAAAATTATTCCAATTGCTTTTGTTTTCCTACTGAAGATGGATTTGAACATTCTCGCAGTTTGCAGTTGGCTGGTTCTGATGTTTGGTCCTGAGGAGGCCCAAGTACCCAGAGAGGAAGAATCTGAAACCTCAAGACACTCGAGTGCTGTCTGGGGAGATGGAGACCCCAACCCCAGGGCCACTGATGGACTCAGCATGGGTGCAGGGCCGCCTGACGCAAGGGCCACATATTTGCCGCTTACAAAACAACATAAGCACACACCCTCAGGTGTGCACACATGCTCTGTACACGCTCACGTCTGTCCATGCCAATACCAGCACACACCCCCAGGTGTGCACACATGTTCTGTACATGCTCACGTCTGTCCGTGCCAACAACAGCACACACAACCCCCGGGTGTGCACACACGCTCTGTACACATCTGTCCCCGCCAACACCAGCACACACCCCCAGGGGTGCACACACGCTCTGTACATGCTCACATCTGTCCATGCCAACAACAGCACACACCCCCGAGGGGTGCACACACGCTCTGTACACATCTGTCCCCACCAACACCAGCACACACCCCCAGGGGTGCACACACGCTCTGCACATACTCATGTCTGTCCCTGCAGCCTGAGTCAAACAGTCACAGAGAGGCAGAAGAGGAGGAGGAAGGACGCGATGGGCACTGAGGTCCTGGGCCGGTTCCCCTCCCTACCTCAGGAGAGACGCCTCATGTGATCCTGCCGTCACCCACCCTTCCGCCTCCATCCTCTGTCCTCCCACATGGATCGGGAGGACGCCCACTGCACAGAGCTGTGATGAGCATGAACAGAAGATGGCAGGAGCTCATGCCAAGGTGCTGAGCACAGGGTCTATAGAGTGCTTCTTTCTGCTGTGGCTGACATCCTCAAACAAGAGGCTGACATGGCTTCCAGAGAGAAAGTCACTCGCTGAGAAACTGAAACGTGTGACCTAGGAGCCTGTGAAGGTCTAAGAACAAACCAACAAACCAAACAGTTTTGTTTGTTTTTCAAACACCATAGCCTGTTTTTTTCTTTCTTTTTTTTTTTTTTTTTTTTTTTTTAATGCTCTACCTTGGGTATCATTTAGTTTAATTTCAAAGTAAGTCCAATAAATACACAAAATCACAGGACTGAGCATGGAGCATTGTTTCACTTCATGTCCTCCAGCCTTTAGGACACATTAAGGAAAGACATGATTCCAGGATTCCCATTAGAAAGACTGCCCTGAGGCACCTGCTGGGACAGGCAAATTGCAGCTGTTGATGCTGCCCCCAAGCTGCTTGGATGAAGAAGAAGATTCCGGAGGTCTCTTCTCTTCTGTCCCTCACCCAGAAGAGAAGGTAAGGGGAGAAAGGTGAGAGAAGACAGGAAGAAGGAGGAGGGAGGGAGGGAGAGAGGAGGGGAGAGGTAGGGAGATGGGGGGCGCAGGGGGAGAGAGGAGGGGGAGGGAGGGAGAGGGGAGGGGGGAGGGAGGAAGAGAGGAAGGGAGAGGGAGGGAGGAGGGGCATGTTCCATCCACCAAGACAGCTGCACTGCAGAGAGAATGGAGGGTGTGTTGCCTCTCAGGACAGCAAGTTCATGCTGTTTATAACTGTTAGCATAAACAGTGACCAGCTGAGGACAGACTTGGCTTCCATGGAATTCACAGATTCCAGTCATTAAAAATCCCTTCTGAGTTTTCATCTGGAAAACTTTGCAAATGTATTTAGGGACAAGAGGCAGAAGATGAAGCCAACACAATTGGGCTCAAACCGCCGTCCTTTTCCTTCTCTCTGCATCCAGGACCCGCCCTGAGCCCCTGAGTGTGAGGACCCGGAGCTGCCCAGCCCAAGGGCGCGGCCCCTGACCAGAGGAGGGAGCTGCACAGGGGGGACCCCAGCACGTGGATGGCAGGATCTGTGCTATCTCAGTCCCAGGGTCCCAAGCAGAGAAGGTCTGGGGTTCCCAGCTGAAGCTTTGCTGTCTCCTCTGTCACCAAAGTCCAGAAGGACTGAGTGGGACCAACGCCGGACCTGCCGGTTCCTCAGTGGCTGCCAATGTGGCCCTCAGGTTGCGGGTGAGACCCTCTAGGGGAGCCCAGACAGCAGCGAGAATCACAGGCAGGAGTGCTCCAGGGGCCCCAAAACACAAGTGCAGCCTGAGGAAGGCAGTGCCCGCTCACATCCCCGTCCAGGCTTGTGTGCCACACTCGAGAGGCACACGGCACCAGAATATGGTGCTTTAAGTGGCTTTGTGGGGTGTAGGAACACAAAGTGGGGCCTCGAGTGGCTCAGAAGTCACTCCCACCAGCCCGCGGGGACCCGGGCGGCCCCTCTGGACGTGGCTGGCGTCTCTCCAGGGCAGGCTCCAAAGTCCCGCGGAGGAGGTGAGCGTAGGTCTTGCTCTGACCTGAGGAAGGCCCCTGACAAGTATCCTGAACATGCAGCCACACAGCTGACTGACTCATCTGAAGGGACCTGCTGAGCCATGAGCTAGGGATGGCTGGAGAGAACTCGACTAACACACGATCCCTGCCCAGGCGCCCACGTGGGGCTCCCACGAGAAAACTACGGAAGCTGTGAAGACGGAGGTGTGCATGGGGCTGGGAGAACCCAGGGAGGAACCGCAATGGGGACAGGGAGGGACAGAGGGCTGGGCCCCACAAGCAAACGAGGGAGGCCCTCAGTGCCATGAAGACCCCCTGCACCCACCGCTGCAGGCCTGGCTGGCAGCACGACCTTGCCTGCGGGGGCCCAGGAGCACGTGTGTTTGGCAGGAGCTGCCCTCCTGGAGCCGCACTATGGGTACCATCATTTTACAGGCAGGTACCTGATATCAATGATGACAATCAACCATGCCACCCTGAATTACAGCCATGTCCTCAGCGGGTCACTATTTACGCTGACAATTACAAAGAGCTTGAACTCGCTGTTCCAAGAGGCAACAAGCCCTTCATTATCACGGCAGCAAGCCTCTGTGCGGCCCTCCGCCTCCGCCGCTTCCCGTCGGGGCAACCTGAAGTCCCATGACGGTGACTCAGAGCCAGCCCAGTAGCTTCAGTGCAGGAAAAATCACAAAATCTCAAACACATCCTAAACATGGGCAGCTGGTAGGAGCTGATTCCTAAATTAAACCTGTTCGGAGGCTTTCTGGGCTAGCACAGCTCTGATCACAGGCTTGCGCTTTCTGCTCCCTGTGAAGGGCTGGGCTCTGCCATTCTGCAGGCTCCGCTAGGTGGAGTCCGCCCTGTGGCCTCGGTGGCCTGTGCCAGACAGTGTGACCGTCGCCCGCAGTGAACACTCGGCACAGCAGAGCAGGCTTGGGGAAGAACAGAAAGTGACCTCTAAGCCTGCAGAAGACGCTAAGCCACGCATGGCCTCACGCGCACTGTGTGTCAACCACGGCCTAAGCAGGAAACAGTTCTTAATAGTTCCAGTAAATGCAAAGGCCGCCCTGGAAAACTGCGCGAACCTTTCTGACTACTCACAGGTGGAGAGCCACTGCCTGACACACAAAGGTAAAGAATTAACCTGAAACTGCATATTATAAAACTTATTTTGAAATGATGGTACTTAATTTAAAAGACTCCCAAAGAATACTGCATTAGAAAGTGACAGAGTGAAACTGTGAGGCTGACCACAGGAGTCCCTGGAAATTTCACCAAATGTTGTGTCAAAACTGGGAAACAGAAGAACCGCACCTGACGAAACATTCGATTAATCACTCGAGTCCTCCCCACATACGAAGCTATGTTAAAAAGTGTTCCCAGAAGGTAAAGTGAGCAGGAGGGCTGTGAACACATAAAGAAAGAGCCACTTCATCCACGGACCACAACAAAAGAAACGCTAACGAGTGCCGACGACACGCTGGAGTCCAGGACTCCGGGCGCAGCTGTGAAGGTGACACTCAGGGTCCCACTGTCCAGATGGGAAGCCAGGGTGGAAACACCAGGGAGCCTGTCTCAGGGTGCAGAGCCAGTGAACGGTGGTTCATACTGGGCCAATCCCAGCTGCCAGGCTTTGGGGCTCCTGGGAACAGAATCCTGTTGACTTCACTCTGGGGTGCGAGAGGTGGCAGCATCCCCCAAAGGCACCTGGAGAAGTGGTGTTACCCTCCATCCCCTGTCCCCTGCGCTACCCTCCGTCACCTGTCCCCAGGTTGCTCACCATCCTCCTCACCTCCAGGCCCCTCTTCCTGTCCTCCCTCATTTTCCTGTTCACCCAGAGCACGTCACATGACTCTTCCCTTTTCAAGAGGCTCAGCTGCACCCAGAGGCATTCCAGCCTATTCGGGATGGGACACACACCCTGAGGAAATGCCAGCACAGGGCCAGAAGGGCCTGAGACCCTCTCACTGTTGCCCAGGAAGGATGAAACAGCCCACGGTCATGCTGCTTGTCAGGCAGGATGAAAACTTCTGTTTCCAAAATGTTCTTTTCACTAGAACTGTTCAGACCATTCGTGAACCAATCAGTTAAATACCAACAAGGGCTATTCCCACTTATTCTCTGGCTACAGTTTTCCACCCATCAGCAACCACACTCCTAGGACTTATCCCTAACGAAGTATCAGCTCCTTTTACCTTTTAGGAAAACCTCTTTCTCTCCAGCTTTGTCTTCCTTCCACAAAAGGTGCCTCTGACTGCCTCACTCGCCGTACCAGCATTTCACTTGGCTACAGAGGAAAATCTGCATGGGGCTCAGAGGTGGGTGGTCCCCGCATGGGCAGCAGCTCTGTGACATCCTCTGAGGAGCCTGGCCCAGGCCTGCCCCACAGGCCAAGACTCTGGCTTCTGGCACTTGGGTCCCCAAAGCTGCTTTCCCTCCAGGCATCATGCCCCAGGCAAGACGGCCGGACAAGGGCTCAGGGCTGCTGTGGGTCAAGAAAGCCTCCCGACACCTCCCACTCCAGGAACCCCCATCAGCATCCCAGCATCTGGACCTGTGTCACCAGCCGCTTCGCCGTACAAGAGAATTGGATTTTCAGCTGGGTGTGCTGCTTCCCTAAACAAAGTAGGGTGTTGTTACTGAGGAAAAAGGAAAAAGCTGGCATCTTCTTGGCAACCCCGTGACATCCAGCCACCGGTTTTCACCACCCCAGAGATGTCCACCCAGGGCAGATAGTGTCTTCAACCAAGCGTCACTGACCCAGAAGTGCAGTAATTAGTACACTTTCACCAGAGTCACCCACTCCTTCACCTTTACACCCAAGAAAAACATGTTTGCCAGGCAAATTAGATGTCTGGGAGGTGTAAGGAAACCCCAAGCCTGCTTTAAGCCTCAGACTTTTGAGACAGTTGAGGGCCGTGCACACAAGAGCAAGGCTGCACCCGAAAGCTCTGCTCCTGCCGGACGTCATGGAAAGACTGCACGGCTCAGCCACATGGACCCTTCCAGGACTTCACCAGAGGGACCTCCGTGGCACACACAACGACATGCACTTTGTTCAGCCTCGAACAGACCACGCCCTCGTTCCAGGGTCGGTGATCCACCTCCTGCCATCACCTCACCGAGGGTCTGCGTCTGCCTCTGTCATAACTTTGCTGTTTTACCCGGGTACTAAAATGCAACATCGGAATGTTTAAAGGTCTTTAAGTACCAACATTCTGGGTGCAGTTCTTGGCACTTTAATGTGGTCACTCGATGCAGGCCTCACAATTCTGAGGTAGCTCATACCTTTCCTACCTAACCAAGGAAGAAACAGAGGCATGGAAGGTCTAGCTCCAAAGGAGCAGGATAGTATTCAAACCAGTGATCTTCGTCACATGCTGACCTACCTCTCAGGCTGAGATAAGGTTAAAAATTAACTAGGTAGAACAGTGTTCCATAAATCAGCTGGAAATGGTCCTTGTGGATGGGCCTGTGGTTATTCCCTGAAGAACAAGACCATTCGCCCAAAAATCCACCTGTGTCACACTCAAATGTTTACATATCCAATTATTTTTAAAATACTCCAATCAAGCATGTTTACAGCCATTTAGAGCCATATAGATTGTCTGCTTTGCTGACAATCAACCCAAGACCTCTGTCAGCAAAGGACACGGTGCCAGGTCCAGAGAAGGTGGGACAGAGACACAAACAGGAACCGCTCCGTCCCTGGGAGCCTCGCTCTGATGGGCCCGCGAGGACATGTCACAGACCACGGGGCACAGGCAGACGGCAGGCCAGGAGAAGGGGCTGCGCTGCCGGGAGGCAGTGCTTTGAGCTCTAATGGATGGAACCTGCTAACCAGCGAAGGTGGAGAGAGGGCGCCCGTCTGAGAGGATGAAGAGGCAGCAAAGCACAGCTGGCCTCGGGGAACCGGAAGCCACAGAGATATCAGGCTGGGTGCTGCTATCTGCCGGCCACTGGCTGGGGGACTGTACTGGGCCTGGAGGGACATCCCTGACACTCTCCACCGGATGCCAGGGGCACCCCCAGCCCCAGGTGAGAACCACGGATCCCATGGTGAATGAGGCCAGCCTGTGGGAAGTGGGGCTGGGACAGCTCTGCACAGCTTAATACGAAAGTTGGGTTCTATTTTGTAGGGCTTTGGTGATGCCAATGGCTGGTCAGTGCTGTCCGTCAGGAAGTGATTTGATGACAGATTAGAGAAGGGGCTGCCAAGGCCAGCGGGGCACTCGCTGCCTGGGTCCAAGGAAAAGGAAATGAAGGCTGGCGATGTGACAGTGTCGGGGAGCACAGAGGGAAGGAACTGGTGGAGACACAGGGCTGGCCCTGCCCAGGGCTACGAGCAGGTACCCGGGGGTCGTCCTATTAATTCTTCTCACGGCACCAAGAGGCAGCTGTGAGGATCCCTCTCCTGAGGACAGAACTGCTCCAGAACCACACAGCGAGGATCCACAGAACCAAGATCCAGGCCAGCTCCACAGCCGGCGATCTTGACCCCTCACCCGTGGTCCTTAGACAGGGATCAGAGCCCCCTGGACACACAGACGCTCCCAGGAACTGCAGGAAGGGGAAGCAGAAGCCCCGGACCAGAGGCAGGACCCAGGGATTCTGCCCTCCAGGTCACATGGGGACCAGCCACTGCACAGGTGGACACACGGTGCTTTAACTCGCGCTGGGGGAAGGAGCCCTCGCTCTCAGGGAGGAGACCGCAGCTCGATCGGGCCGGCCTCCCTGCTGGGCACAGCCTGAGCCACAGGACCAAGGCCACAGAGGATTACCAAGGTTCACCTGGCCCAGCTTCCGGCAGCCCCCAACTAGGCCACTACCCTCACCTGAACAGCCCGGTCCATCACCAAGCCCCACCCTCTTCTGCCAGCCCTGCCCCCACAAGGCCCCGCCTCTCGCATGCAAGCCCCGCCCCCAAGGCCTAGCTTGCCTGCAGCCCCGCCCCACTGGCTCCACCCCATCTCCTGCAAGCCCCATCCTCAAGGCCCAGCTCACCTGCATCCCCACCTACTAGGCTTCACTCCTCACCTGCAAAGAGCCACCCCTCACTAAGCTCCTCCCATCACTTGCACAGCCCCGCCCAACATAGCACGCCCTTCTAGAAACCCTAGACACACTAGGGTTTCTGCCGCCAAACCTGATGATTCTCTGAGTGTGAGCACGAAGACTCAGTGTCCTGATCTGTTCAGTCAGGTTTTGCCATCAAATAGTTTGCTCTAAACTTCTGCAGAATCTTTCAGTTTTCTGAGCCATTTGGGTTTCAAAATTATAACGAAGAAATTGTGGACCTATACTTACTTGGGTTTATATTAAAATGGATTCATTTGTTTTTTTGTTTTGTTATTTGCTTAAACCTTTTCCATTTTTTTTTTTTTTTTTTTTTTTTTAGTATAGTAACTAAAAATGACAACACTTCACATATTTGGCCAGCTGTTGGCTCTGTGCTATGCTTGATGTTGTAGCAAATGTAAAAGATAAACAGCTTACTGTCTAGAAAGACTGATGCGGCTGTGACTGGAGGCACATGGTGGATGCCATGCAGAGGGCCAAGGACAAGGGCGGGAGGAGGAGTGGGAGCTGCTGCTGCTGGGGGGAGAGAGAAGAGCTGGAGAGGGTGGTGTGAGAAAGCAGCTGCCTCTGGGCAGGGCTCCAGCAAGGGAGCCAGGGAAGTGACTAGGGGGTTCCAGGCAATGTCCAGGCATGGGTGTCCTGACAACAGACTTAGTGCCTTTGTGAATCTTGCAAAGGCCGGGCAGACACCTGGGTTTATAGTACTGGCTACTATTAATAAGGGCCTCACCCAGAGTGGTAGATTCTTCTCCTTTATTTTTCAAATTCTATAGAAATGTACTTATTTTTGAGACTGGGACTCACCCTGTCACCCAGGCTGGAGTGCGGTGGCATGATCTTGGCTCACTGCACCCTCAAACTCCTGGGCTCAAGCGATCCTCTCACCTCAGTCTCCCAAGTAACTGGGACAAGGTGCCACCACGCCTGGCTCATTTTGTGTGTGTGTGTGTGTGTAGGTGTAGGTGTAGGTGTAGGTGGAAACTTTGTTGTCTAGGCTGGTCTCATCTCCTGAGTTCAAGTAATCCTATTGTCTTGTGTATTAGTCTAATCTCACACTGCTATGAAGAAATAGCCAAGACTGGGTAATTTATAATGAATGAGCTAAAAAGTAAGGAAGTTTAATTGACTCACATTTCTGCATGGCTGGGGAGGTCTCAGGAAACTTGCAATCATGGTGGAAGGCACCTCTTCACAGGGTGGTGTGGAAGAGAATGACAAGTGAAGGGAGAAGCCCCTTATAAAACCATCAGATCTCATGAGAACATACTCACTGTCATGAGAATAACATGGGGGAACCGCTCTCATGATTCGGTTACCTCCTACCAGGTCCCTCCTACAACATGTGGAGATTATGGGAACTACAATTCAAGATGAGATTTGGGTGGGGATGTGGCCAAACCATATCACCTTGCCCTTCCAAAGTGCTGGGATTAAAGGTGTGAGCCACTGTGTCCAGCCATAGAAACTTATGATAAGTCACGTTTCTTGTTTGAGAAATAGCTACCATGAATGCTATTATTAAAGCTATATATTATTAGAAAGCAGACATCTCACTGTATCTGCTGATTTTAAATGCATTGATCATCTGATACAAAGTACGGTAAGCTTGGAAACAAGTAATTTAACAGCGGTAGATAATGCAGGTCGTAGTGGGCCGCTTTATGCATGACTGTTGGATGGCAGGCTCCCTAGATTGGGCTGAGGAGACCCGAGGTCTCACCTCTGCCAGTGACTTGCTGTGTGTGCTTGGCCAGGTGACTCATGGCACCTGGACGGAGGGAGTGGCAAGTGGTGTGGTGATCACAGGGACGTGGTATGTGATTGCGGGAGAGGGCTGGGCCGGCTGGCCTGACTGGAAGAGAAGACAGTTTCTTTCATACCAAAGAGTATGGACACTTACCAGGAGGCTTGCCTAAGGTAGGAGAAGATCTTCCACCCTGCCCCAGGAGTGGGGAGTCTCATCTTTTTGGGGGGCATTTCTATCCTCCCAGCCCCTCCAGCTGTTCTGGAAGCCCCAGCTTAGTGCTTACAGCTACCACCGAGAATCCATCCCAAACTAGGAGAAGCAAAGACTGATCCTGGACCCTCTCCCCGCTGTCGCCGGCTAGCCCACTCCAGCATTGCCCGTCCTGCAGGCCCGTGCTTCGCACTACAGGAGATTATATGCACAGAAACAGGAGGCACACAGCCGATGTTGGAATGGGTGCTGTGTTACTGAGGTGCAGTACACAAAAGCAGGAGGCACTCAGCAGGTGTTGTAAAGGGTGCTGTGTTACTTAGGTGCAGCACAGTACCGTGGGAAGGGCAGACACCAGGGCGAATCCTGGCTCTGATTCGGGCAGCTTGTTTCATCACCCTGAGCCTCAGTTGTTTCATCTGTAAATGAGGATGAGAATACCTCCGTCACAGGATTCTATGTGACATGATTAGAAAATGCCTAGCCAAAAAAGAATAAAAAATTAAAAAATAAAAAAATGGAAAATACCTAGCCAGTAATAAGCACTCAAAAATATACATATATATACACACATTCTCATTTGCCTTCTTTAGGTCTTTCTTTCCTTGTTTGTAGGATAAGGGACTTGGACAGGATGGTTCTGTTCTCTCCAGCTCTGAAATACTGGCTTCCCGGCATCATCTAATTTCAGGCAGAAAATCCAGTTTTCTCAGTGTGTCGAAGATCACCATTTCACAGGCTATTTCGTCTACGTTTAACTGCTCGTGTTTTTCTGGTTAACTCAGGTGACATCTGTTCCCGAGCCGTTCCTGATGGCCATGAAGCTCAGCCACGATGACACAAGAGCCAGGTATTTACACCTGGCCAGAGAAGACAGGAATAATCTGTTCAGGTATGTCGTGCATTTTAAGAACATGGTTTTGAAAGTTTTATTTAAATCAAGGATGTCCAATCTTTTGGCTTCCCTGTGCCACATTAGGAGAACAACTGTCTTAGGCCACACACTAAATACACTAACACTAAGGACAGTTGATGAGCTAAAAAAAAAATAAATAAATAGAGGACATCAATGTTTTAAGAAAGTGTAGGGATTGTGTTGGGATGCATTCCAAGCCATCCTGAGCATGCGGACTGCAGGCTGTGGGTTAGACTAGCTTGGTTTAAAGCACTGACTGTATGTTACGTGGTTTAAATATCATCTCACTAGTATTTTTATTGACAGAGCATCTTGAAAAATAAGGAAAAGCTTACACGGACTTACAATCTCATCAAAATACAATGTTATAGTCTGAATCAATGATTTACATTAGAGTTGGGAAACCCTGTGTTGGAGGATTGTGGTGTCAGAATGATAACTTCTAGTAGCCTGAGGTGATGATGCATCTGGGAACTGTGTCCGCAGCACTAAGATGAACGTTTTGTATTCTAGTCATTCTCCTTCCCTAGCGTTCTGTTCCTCCCCATTCCTGGCCTTCTGTTCCTTATTCGTCCCCCTTCCCTGGCGTGCCGTTCCTTCTTCCCTAGCGTGCAGTTCAGCACCACTCCCATGGACAGCACCGGTGTTCCTCACATTCTTGAGCATACCGTCCTTTGTGGGTCTCGGAAATATCCGTGCAGAGACCCTTTCTTCAAAATGTTGAACCGGCCCCTCTCCACGTTCATGAACGCCTTCACAGGTAAGACCAGCATCCTGAACGGAAAACCGTGTTTGCGTTTGCCAGGCGCACCCACTGGAATTCAGTTAGTTTCTGAGAAGGGATGACAGGAGTGGGCAATTCATGTTCTAGAAAAAGTTTTACCTCTCTCTACTTGAAGGACGTTAGAAATTTCATTCTTCAGGAAAGCCACATGGTAGCGAGATTATAAAAACTGGCATTTGAATAAAACGTACGTGAACTTTTCCTAGAAAGGTTCAAAACAATTTTCTCTTGGGGATATCATTACAATGCCAGGCCTCCAGAGTTACCACTAACATTGATGTTTGACTTTTAGTAAGACTGACGCTAGTGGATAGGGTGACGATGAACAGTGCACTCTGTGAAGGAGTGACATCGAAGAGCAAGTTAAATCCACGCTCTTACAGAATGAGGTCATCTTTGTAGACGTGTGAAAGTCTCTGGAGACACTTGAGAGAGTTTAGATGTTCGCTGAAGAAAGCCCTGGTGCCCGTCCAGTGCAGATCCTGAGACGGGATGGGAAAGCCGGCACTCAGGGTGATGAGCTGGGACAGCTGCTGAGGTCGGAGGCCAGAGCATGGAGCCACTGCCCCATCTCAAGAATAGCTACAATTTACTGTCCTAGTACAAAGGGGAAATGAGGCTTGAGATTCAATAATTTTAGTAGAAATCTGTTAAATTTTACAATTTCACTTTTCCTTTGTACCCAGCTAGTGATTATACTCTGGATCCATTTTCCACACAAAATCCCAAGGATTTTCAGAATCTCCTCTCAGTGTATTTGGATGCCACCTTTTTCCCAGGTTTACGTGAGCTGGATTTCTGGTATGTCATGAGTGATTAACTAGTTGATACAGACTTTAGTATTTGAGTCACTGTCCGCTTATAATTATTTGTCCTCAGGCAGGAAGGATGGCGGCTGGAACATGAGAACTCCAGCGACCCCCAGATGCCCTTGGTCTTTAAAGGAGTCATCTTTAATGAGATGAAGGGAGGGTTTGTAAGTTTTCTTTTTTATGTTGTGTTCAGCTTACCTTACCCATGTACCGTATCATGATATGGACACATCTGAAAGATGGTTGCTTTTTCTTCAATATTCTCATTATAGGTGACATGTTCTTGGATTAGCTGGGGTCAGTGCTGTGAGCAGAAGCCAGGGGGTAGCAGGGCCAGGCTGCTGTTCTTCCCAGCAGGTCTCAGACCATGTCTGATGACCCCCGTGTATGATCTGCAGTAAGAGAAATGCTATTTTCATACCACTATCAACACATTGTCTTTTTCACTCATTCTTGCCCAAGTACATGGTGTACTTTCTAGAGGCTGCGTGGTGAGGTGTGTGACACACAGCAAGCTGGATACAGAGCAGATGGGGGAGTCCAGCTTCACCTCTGAGCCAGACACTACAGAGATTTGCAAAAAAGGCAACACAGCATCACTCTAAGTAGTCGGTTTTTTACTTTGTTATGAGAAGTATTTTTCAAACATATTTATATTAACATGTAATGATGGCTTACCTTAATGCATAAGTATTTTTAATACTTTAATTTTTTAATCAACTTTAATTTAGAATATAGAAAAATTATATAAACACACACAGGTACCTACACAGGCAAAAAAAAAGCCCACATAATCAAAAGCTGTTTGGGTCCTCATTAAAACCCATTTGTGCCTAGTGTTCCATTATTGGAATCCTAAGCTTCTGGGAGTTATTTATATCCTACAGCTCAAGGTCATTGCCAAAGTCTGATTTTTACAAAAAAACTTGCAACCTCAGGAATAAATGGGTTAATTTTTCAGAGTGTAAAGGAATCTTGAGACCATTTTGGATTAAGAGCTGCTGTCCTGGGCCAGTGTCTTCATGTCCCCTTGTGACTTTGACAACCTGCCTGTGCTGGTGTTCCTGAGGCTCATGGGTGGCCTGCTCTCTGATTTCCATAGCCCCCCTCAGCTGGTGAACTATTTCTTAGCTTTTCATTCTCAATTTGGTGGTCTTTTCTTCCAAGGAGTCTTCTTGAAACTCAAATTGGGGTGACTGCTTCTCCCCACTTCCCTCGTGGCTGGAAGGCAGACCTGATGATCCCTCCGATTTACAGCCCTCGGCTATGCGTTGTTGCAACACACATCAAAATGTCCATTGTTCTCAATCCTTGGGTCCTGTGCGTGGGTGATGAGTGATTGAATACAGTGTTAAACAATGCCTGCAGGGTTGTCTTTTGTTTGTTTGTTTACCATTAGAAGAGTTTTATTTGCAAAGTATTACAGGCATATGCACCAGAATATGATCAATTGGCCATATTGTAAGTAATGTAGCATGTGTGTATTATTTTATATGTACATATTCTTATTTATTTACTTCACATTTCAAGACAGACAATGAGAGGATATTCTCCCAGCACCTTCAAAACAGACTTCTTCCCCACCACATGTACTCAGTGGTCTCTGGGGGTGACCCAATGTGCATCCCGGAGCTTACGTGGGAGCAGCTGAAGCAATTTCATGCCACTCACGATCACCCAAGCAATGCTAGGTAATATTTTGTTGGAAAAGTTTGATGGTGGATTGTGAAAAGTTGACTTGTTTGTATTCTTACATTTTCATGACATGGCTTCTCTCACAGTTAGCGATGCTTAAGAAATATCTAAGTGTAGGTAAGATTCTTGGCCTAAGTTTGCCTATCTTACTTGGACATTAATTTTGGACATTTACAATGATAGCCTTCAGTGGGCTCAGCATGGTGGTTACAAACACGGTGTTTAGAGAAGCCCAGAGAAGGGTCCTGGCCCCCAGCTTCTTGCCTCACTTCCAGCTTTGTTGCATGGAGAGTGGGGGTGCATGGATGGTGCCCACCCCGACCCAGGGTGTGTGAAGCTTCGAGCCTGTCCTTGGCATGGAGAAGTGCTCTTCCGATAGTGGATGCAGTCACAGAACCTTAATTACATCCTCACTTTCTGATACATCGCTTGTTTCTTATGTCACTAATATAAGGTCATTATCATAATAATATAGTTATATGTTTTATATAAAATACTAATAATTTCCATATAAATGCTAATGTAAAAACGTATTTCCAAGATTATTTTACATAAAAAGAATTATGAAAACTTTCAAGCATACAGAAAAGTAGACTAGGATAATGAGCCCCTAAACACTTATCACATAATAGATATCCTTTTCCTTGTGAAGTTTTTGGAAGTAAATTATAAACGTCATCATTTACTCCTAAATATTTGAATTTATGACCCTAAAACATGAAGATTATTTCTTACATGAGCTAATGCCATTTTCAGTTTTAATAGAATAAAACATACTTTCTTAAAACTGCCTATTTCTTATTCCATATTCAAATTTTCTAGTTGGCCTCAAAGTGTTTGTGGCACAGGGTCCCACAGATCACAGCTGCTCAGCCCGGGTCTCTCCTGGGCCCCCTCTCAGACGCCAGAGGAGTGTGCAGGCCGGGTTTCCTCCGGGCGCTCTCACTTTCCAGGTGTCCTGGCTGCTCCTGTGTGGTGTTGGGTGCCATGTTCCTGTGTTTCCTGAGAACTGGAAGTTAGATCCAAAGACTTAGTTTGAGTCAGGCTGTGCCTTTTCAGGCAGAGTCCCTCGTGGGGAGTTCTGCATAGATGGCCACATTCTACCTTCGTGTGAGGCCTGCTTGCCTCCACTGGGGGTCTCACGCCAGCGGGGTGCATGCTGAGAGTCGGCCACTGTCTTGTGAAGATCTGCCTTCTCCCTTCAACCACGGAGCAGCTGGTGCACTTGAGTTTCTGGTGTCCTGTGATAATGAGTTCCTCATCAACCTATTAATGGTTTTCATATTCATTGAGGATTATTGCCTGAATCATTTATTAAAGTTTGTGAAGTTTTCAAATTCTGTAATTCTTCATTCGTTTGCTGGACTTCTTCAAAGAAGAGCTCCACATCAGCTGGGGCTGTCGGGTTATCTTGAAATATGGTTCTGTGGAAAAGGCAGGGGCGGCTGCTCTCCCTGGGAAGTCCAGTTTGAGGAGGAGTTAGGGTGGTGCGGGAGCTACCTCTAATGATGACAGAAGAGGCTGTCTTTTTTTTTTTTTTTTTTTTAAAGACAGGGTCTGGTTCTGTCCCCAAGGCTGGAGTACAGTGGCATGGTCTTAGCTTATTGCAGCCTCAGCCTCCTGAGCCACCTCAGCCTCCTGAGTAGCTGGGACTACAGGTGTGCACTACCATGCCCAGCTAGTGCTTATATTTTTTTGTAGAGACAGAGTCTCACCATGGTGCCCAGGCTGGTCTCGATCTCCTGAGTTCAAACAATCTGCCCACCTTGACCTCCCAAAGTGCTGGGATTACAGGTGTAAGCCACTGCGCCCACCATGGGGAAGAGAGTTCTTTCTTTTCTTCTTCCCCCCCCCGCCCAGTCTTTTGTTTTGTTTTTTAGTACCCCGTGACCTCACAGAAATATTTCTGTATATGTACATATTTGAGACTATGTGATCAGATGGAATTTAGTTTTATGTCCACATTTGCCCCAGCTGTTCGCCCGTTTTGGTCTCACTTCTTTGGTTTCTACACCCCGACTCCCACCTCCCTAAAGCATGCACAGCAGGCCCTCCCTGCTCCAGAGGCTCAACTGTCTGTTTCCCAGGGAGCTCTGATTTCTGTGGCTAGTGGGGAAGGGCCTTTGGAGAGTAGCATCTGGACACTAGGGGTGGTGATTGCTTCTGGATTCTCTCAACCCCGAGAGTGTAAAGTTTGTTTCTAAATTCTAGAATGAGAAATTTCTGAAGGTTCTTTAAGATACCAGTTCCTCAAACCTTAACCATAGCTCAGGCAACACAGTAAAGAAAAAGATAAATTCTGTCATTGTAACCTTTTTCCTCTGGTTGAATAAATGTTATCTTTATTAACATGTATAACCTTGAACTTGTTGCCAAAAATGGAGTTTTGTGAAACTGTCAGTTGGATTACTCTATTACTGTACTAGGGTTATAAAGTATTTTAACAAATACCTCATTTGGTTTTTGTCACATCTCTAGATGAAGTTTAAAATGAAAGATCAATGTTTGGCTAGGTGTGGTGGCTCATGCTTGCAAATCCAAGCACGTTGGGAGACCAAGATGGGAGGATTGCTTGAGGCCAGGAGTTTGAGACCAGTATGGGTAACAGTGAGAACCCATCTGTAAAACTTAAAAATTAGCCCACTGGGCGTGGTAGCTCATGCCTGTAATTTCAACACTTTGAGAGGCCGAGGTGGGGAGATCACCTGAGATTAGGAGTTCAAGACCAGCTTAACCAACATGGTGAAACTCTATCTCTACTAAAAATACAAAAATTAGCCGGGCGTGGTGGCAGACGCCTGCAGTCCCAGCTTCTCAGGAGGCTGAGGCAGGAGAATGGCATGAACCCGGGAGGAGGAGCTGGCAGTGAGCGGAGATTGCACCACCCGCACTCCAGCCTGGGTGACACAGCGAGACACTCTCTCAAAAGAAAAAAAAAAAAAAGGCTGGACATGATACACAAGGTGACCCCAGGAGACTCCTGTGCAGAGTAAAAATGAACCGCAGCACTAAACTCAGTCCCTGAAGTCCCTGCGGGATTCTCCCCACCTCCCACCCCTGGGTCCACCTGCACCCTCCCAGAAAGAACAGTGACATCACCCCACAGCAGGAGATCACCAGCGGTGGCCACCGCACCCCAGGTAGCTGGGCCACCCCCAGGGTTTCACAGGTGGAGAGGGAGCCTGGGAACTTGCATTTCTAGCAATTTCCAGGTGACAGGGCACCACACTTAAAAATACACAATACTAGGTCCTGAAAGGACGTCTATTCACTTGCACATTGGTGGGATGGAGCCCTACATTGCGAAGGGCTTTTCTTCACGTGTCGTCCTTGAGCTCAAGGGGTGGCAGCACTTGGTGGGACCTAGTAGGGCGTCCCTTGCTGACTGCACACCCACAGCCAGAGCCCTCACCGGGATAATTCTCACAGGAAGCCTGCAGAGCTCCTGACACCTCGCTGGAGGGATGAGAAAGCTGAGGCTCTGAGGGGGATAAACTGATTACTGGAAGGTAATGACCTTAGTGAAGTGTTGAAGCTGCAGTGTAAACCCTAGTCTTATTTCATTTTAACTTTCAAGACTTCCTGATTTCCTCTATTACAATGCCTGTGCCTTAGAGTCATCAATGGGAACTTGAAGGAAAATAATGCCTGTGAGGCCAGATGCTGACTTCATTGCCTGGGGGTGGAGCCTGTGTGGTTCTAAGCCCTCCTTCTGTACTTCTGAATGGTGAGGATGGCAAATCAGCTGCCTCCTGCTGGGCCCTGCAGGGTGAAACCTGAGGAAGCCCCAGGAACATTCAGTGAGGGGTTAGGTTGGAGGAGAACATGGTTGGATGAAAAGTAAGAAGGAAATGCACCAGCATTTACTGGAAGGCTCTTCACCCACAGGACAGGGAGGAAGACATGCACACCTGCAGTACGGGCTTTCAAACGTCACCTGTTTCACCATCTCCTTAGGGCTCTCTAGGGCCCCAGCACACAGCTATTTGGGACAAAGGGCAGTTTCAGTGTCTTTCACTCCACACTCAAGCTACAGATTGTCCTTATATCTCAGGTATCCTGGGGATAATCCATCTCGTTTCGTTTTGGTTTTGGGAGCCCAACCCCAGAACCAAATAACTTTCCTAAGGTTTTCCAGGAGAAAACATCTTCCCACCAAATAACAACCTTACCATTTGGAAAAGCACCTCTTCGTCATTTGCAAAAACCCCGGTTTTCAGGGAAGTGATAATCTTGTCATGAGAACCAAAGATAAAGTTGGAGATAACGAGGGAGTGGTTACATAGGAAATACGTGGTCATTACTCTGACCAATTATTAAATCACTTTCTTCACATGACACACTTTTTAACACCTTCTTACTAAACCACAGTGCGGGTAAGACAGTCACAAGACCGCTTCTTCCTTGAGTCAGAGTCATCCCCGGCCCACACCAGGGCCAGCAAGAATGACTGAGGTTGAAACTAGGCCTCATAAAATTTAGAAACTAGGCCCCATATAGAAAAAATTAACACCAGGTGGCTCTGGATAGGGTCCCACCCTGCCTCGATAGGGTCCCACCCTGATAGGGTCCCACCCTGCCGATTCCGGGAAACAACCTCATGGGGTCCCACCCTGCCAATTCCGGGGGTCCCACCCTGCCTCGAAGTTCCCGGAATCAGCAACTCCAAGAAAAAACCTCATAAGGTCCTGCTCTAACCAACTAGAACAAGACACCTTGCTCAGGCCATAGCTAGACCCAATTACCACGCGCCTAAAGCTTTGTTTGAATTTCGCGCCTTAAGCTGTGTTTGAACTTGTGTTTGCCTATATAAACAACCTGTAACAAGCACTCGGGGTCCCAGGGCCAACTTAGAGCTTGGGACCCTAGCGCGCTAGTAATAAATAACTCTCTGCTGTGAATCTCGTGTCGGTGATCCTTCGCAGCGACCCCTGCCCAGGAGGGAATCGACAGTTCGGTTCCAACAAGGTCACCCTTATTTCCTGGCTACTTGGAGGAGCTGGATTTCCCAGTTTAAAAATCTCAGTTTCCTGGGATTCTGCTCTGATAAAATCCAAACTGTACTTAAAAAAAAAAAAAAAAAAAAAAAAAGGAAGGAATAGGCTGGCCGCGATGGCTCATGCCTGTAATCCCAGGGCTTTGGGAGGCCAAGGCAGGAAGATCACGAGGTCAGGAGATTGAGACCATCCTGGCTAACAGGGTGAAATTCTTCTCTACTAAAAATACAAAGAAAACTGAGCCGGGCGTGGTGGCATGCGCCTGTAGTCCCAGCTACTTGGGAGGCTTAGGCAAGAGAATCGCTTGAACCCGGGAGGCGGAGGTTACAGTGAGCCGAGATTCCGCCACTGCACTCCAGCCTGGGTAACAGAGCGAGATTCCGTCTCAAAAAAAAAAAAAAAAAAAAAAAAAAAAAAAAGTAAGAATAGATGAAATCTAATGAAATAATCTAGTTCTATCCTTTTACCTCCTCCGTTGTCTGGAGTACTAAAGCTCCCTACCTCGCCCTCTCTCACAGCACTGAACTGGTTTTCCTGAATTTTCCCACACTGCTGATCACTCACTTGTTAATTTCGATGCAAACATTCTTTTTGAGAAATAAAGTCAGTTTGCCGACTGCTGCCACTGGTTTGTCAGAAAATGAACTTGCACTGCGCTGATCTCACTCCTGCTGCCGAAGCTCTTTCTAGGGGTCTCTCCTTTGACAATGGAGGGATTATGTAGGCATGGGGAGGTGGGATACCAAGGGGCTATTCTGTCAACGTGCTGTTCCCCCATCCCCACCCCCGCCGGGTCAAAGTCATCGAGCCGGGGGCCTCTCTGACTATCTGGACTGTGCAGACCACCGTGTCTTCCGGTAGGGTCAGGGGAGGGCTTGAGATAAATCTGTAGTGCCCTTCACTCAACCACCGGCTCACTGTCCACCTCAAGTGCCCCAAGCGCCATCGCTGCCGGGCGCTATGTGGATGTGCCGGTGAGAAAATAGAAAGTCTCTGGTCCCGGCGGAGCTTCTTCCGATCAGGAGAGACCCGAAAGCAAGAAACACAGTGAACAAATGCATGATGCCCAGGGGTGGATGGCCATAAGCACTACGGAGAAAAATAACAAGTGGGGTGGGGGTGTTAAGAGGGTGGGGAGGAGGAAGGGCTGCCATTGACAATCGGAGAGCCTGCAGACTTGCCTGAGAGTGACGTTTGGGGAAAGAAGGAAAGGGAAGAAGGGAAGGGAGGTTAGCTAAGTGGACATCTGGGAAAGAGCTCAGGCAGCAGAGGGGCTGGGGCGGGGGGGCACTGGCAGCGTGCTGCATTCCAGGGTCCTCTGCGTGGCAGGGTGTCAGCCCTCCCCTGCACATCCCTCAGGGCCTTCGCAGAAACACCCACACGGGGACCTTCTACATACAGGCAGGACACGCCACCCATCGCCGTGACCACACTGTCCCTCAGAGGAGTCGCTGGCCACGTGCACCCCGTCCACATGGAGATGAACTTTAAGATTCTTTACACAATGGATTTCAAAGACTTAGTACGGAAAACGGTGTAAAATATTAATCAACACAATAACTGATTGTTATCAAAATAGTGGGCTGAATGCTGAATATAAAACAGGTTTTTTTTTTTTTGCTTTTTTTTTTTTTTACTTTTTTTTCTTTAGATAGGGTCTCACTCTGTTGCCCAGGCTGGAGTGAAGCTGTGCAGTCACAGCTCACTGCAGCCTCCAACTCCTGGGTTCAGGCAATCCTCCCACCTCAATCTCCCACGGGGCTGGGACTGTAGGTGTGCACCGCCACATCCGACTCATTGTTTTGTATTTTTGGTAGCGACTGAGTCTCTCCATGCTCTCCAGGCTGGCCTCAAACTCCTGGGCTCAAGTGATCCACCTGCCTTGGGCTCCCAAAGTGCTGGGATTACAGGCGTGAGTCATGGCACCCAGTGTCCCCCTGTCCCGGCCAGCCTTTCTTTAATGTGGCAACTAGATCATTTAAAATTGCATAAATAACACAAACCACCCACGCAGGCCCCAATCCTGGGAGATGCTCCCGTTGGAGAAACCTCCAAGAAGCGGATCTGCTTGGATTTGCAAACGGCCCCTCTGGCCCCAGGGGGATCTGCTGTGCAGAGCTGCTCTGGAATCGGCTCTTCAATACCGCCCTTGAGTGTACTGTGCACCTCCTGACTTTCGACCAGCACAAAGCTCCTTATTAAACGCTGACAAAAATTCCTTCCATTCCAGGTGTCATAATGGATTCATTAATCTCCTATTGATAGGTTTTTGCTGGTTTTCCCACTTTCTACTATTCTAAGCACTGCTGTGAAGACTCTCCTTTTACCCCACCTGCCTTTGTCTGCCGCAGCTCACACGCTCTGCCTTCCAGCGGTAATAGCTGAGTGCCCATTTACCCGCCGCCCCAACACACTCAAGTCCCTGGGTCTCCTCGGCAGGGTGTGTCTGTGGGCATAGGGCTGCCCTGCCACATGCCCCAACCCCATAAGCTTTCATCTGTGGCCGCTCCTTGTGAGACCCTAAACTCATGACCTCCCCTCCTGTCCTCTCCTCTCCACAGAGCCACCCTTATCGGAGACAGTCAGTCTGCTTCCCAGTCAGTTGGCTTCCCTCCACCTGCTTCCCAGTTCCCCTAAGGCAAATCCAAGGTCCTCCTCTGGGCCACCCTCCTCTACTGACTCCTCCCTCACCGTGGGGTCAGGTCAAAGGACCCCAACTAGAGGCTCCCCTGGGCCCTTTCATAAGACAGGAACTTTTCTTCTCAGGTCCAGCTACAGGCACATTGTACCCGCATCTCACCGCAGGAGTGAGAGCTCCAGGGGCATAAAGGGCTTGGTTCCTTTGCCTAAAGCCTGCTCTGACTCACCGAAGGTGGTCCGTTAATGTGTGAAATGATTACAGAAACACTGAAATAAGGCTAGGTGTGGTGGCTCAGGCCTGTAATCCCAGCATTTTGGGAGGCCAAGGTGGGTGGATCACTTGAGGTCAGGAGTTCGAGATCAGCCTGACCAACACGGTGAAACCCCATCTCTACTAAAGATACACACTCACACACACACACACACACACACACACACACACACACAACCCAGGTGGGCGTGGTGGCGCAAGTCTGTAATCCCAACTACTTGGGAGGCTGGGACAGAAAAACCGCTTGAACCCAGGAGGCAGAGGTTGCAGTGAGCCCAGATCAAGCCGCTGCACTCCAGGCTGGGCAACAGAGGGAGACTCCATCTCAAAAAAACCCCACACACACAGAAACAAAATCTTAATTGTGGTAAGACACAGCTGAAAAGATATGAAGGAATGACTCCCCAAGTCTACTACATGCCAACCTTTCAATCATTTTCCATTCAGAAAACTTCAGATCAGATCATTTACATATATACGTTAAGACAAGGGGTCCTATATTAATGAATCTTCTCCGTCAAAATCCTGGTCAAAGTCAGAAAACAATCCCAAAGGACTCCTGGGAGCATCTCACGTTGGAGAAATCTGGAGAAGTGGAGAAGCTGATCTGCACGATGTGGAAACCGCCACACTGGCCCCAGGGGGACCCACAGCACCGGCGCCCTCCCCCTACCGGTGAGAGTCGGAGCCTCACTCAGACCCACACAGTCAGGATCTGCACCTCCGAAGGCTGCCCCAGGCGACTCTGGGCACATGGAAGCTGGAAAGACAGCAAATGGGCCCTGGGGTCGGGGGGGCCCAGCACAGTCCAGCCTTTTCTCTTTTGGCTCCTGAAGACTTTCACTGTGGATGTGTGTTAGGGAAGAGGGGAGTGAAGAAAGAGACAGGGAGAGAAGACAGAGACCGAGTGATGCCTCCATTCTGCAGAGGAAAACACTGAGACCCTAATCAGCACTCCAGACTGCAGGGCCAGGGCGGGACTTATAAGTAAGTCTCTGCCTCTCAGTGCTCTGGTCTGCCATGTGTCTGGCTGCCTCTTCCATCCTGACAAGCACAATGATTGCAATTCCAAACAAAGCACTGGGAGTTGGGGGTGAAGATGGAGAGAACCCAGGAGTGGGGAGGGAAACGACAGCCTCTGGGCAGCTACTCTCTAATATACACAAACACACCAGAAAGGGCTTGTAGAAAAGAAACACAAAACACAACCCAACTACTGACACATGGCCCTCTGTTCCATTTTCACCCGCACGTTCTTAGCAGAAAGGCAACTGTGAACGTGCAATCTGGTATCCTGAGGTTTGCCCTGACCACGTTGTTACCGTATCTTCATCTTTCTAATTTTAATTGTTTCTGACGGCTCATCCGATTGGTAGAGCTTATTTAAAGAGCCCTGATTCTCCCTGATAAAAAGTTGGAGTCCTGTATCAAAAGCTTTTAGTTTTCTGTAACCAAGAAGGAAAACATGCTTCTTTTGAAAGATGAGAAACTGTCTAGCTTCGAAGGGTCCTCCGAGTATGGCACACAAAGCGGTCTGCATTCATAGAAAATGATGCCATCACACAAATCTCCCACTGTGCCACGGGGTGACACTATCACTCATCATCTGCCTCCCAGACCCAGTAATTTCCGCAAAATCAATTACCGCACTTTACACTGAAAAGATCCCATCAAAGAATGTGTGTGCACAGGATGGTGAGGGGCGCCGGAGCTGTGTGAGGCGAAATGGCACTGTTCTCAGTTTCCCCTTCCTTCCTACTGGGCTCTGAAGCATTGCTTCAGAGATTTTCCATTTTATCTTATAATTAAATAATATGAACTTTACCGGGGGAAGAAAAGCAGCCCATCACATTGATACTAAGCCTTAATATCATTTTTGCCATCTTGACTCCTATAGCTATAAAAAGTCATTTTCCGTTGCCCTCACAAAACCACCCAAGGAATATTGCTTTAGACACCAAAGGTGCCCATGTGGGCTCAAGCCTGGTGTCCAATAAATATGTGTGTCATTGACCTAATGCATGTTCAGTCAATTGAAACTTCACACTTCTGACTTCGGTTTTAAGGTGCTAATCTTGAAGTCTTAACAGTTTATACATATAGACCTGAGGATGTTGGGTACTTTTGATTAGAGAGGGTTGAATTCCTGTAAAGGATTTCATAAATGAAGAAGACAGCTAGAACCCCTGGTTTCCTGCTCCTCAGTGGAGATTCCAAGCAGGAGGCAGGCAGCAAACACTTGCTTTCCTGTCAAGTGCCAGGCGTGGTGCTGGGCGAGGGAAGGTCACCAGTGAAGACACAGCTACACGCAGCCCTGAACATCCCTGCTGCAGCCACAGGGCCTGGCCACACCACGGAGCTCTGTGAACTCACGGAAGCTGGAACATCTCAGGCATCCCTTGCTCATGTGTAAAGTCGGGATAAGTCAGTGACCAGCATCACTGAGGGCCTGCCACATAACAGAGTCACTAAACGCTAGCTATTCTCACTAGGATTGGAAAGGTTGATACTTATATGAACTTTCTATAAATACTGTATTGATGTTCATGTCACCACAGGCAAAAAGGACACCGCTTTCGCATCCAGCCCACCCTAAGGATGCACCTGGACTTCCTAGTACACTCAGCTCCATCAGGCATCAGGCCCTGCAGAAGCCACAACCTGTGACGAAGACAATGAGTCACTCTTGGTGTGTGGCACAGCGTGACGTGGCGGTGGGCACTTAGTCATGGTCAGTCCGTGATCCAGAGCTGCGGAGCTTATTTTAGGTTGAGCGAAAATTAATTTCAGTTTCCAGACATGTCTTGGGACAACAGAATATACCCAAAGAAGCAGGGGAAAAAAAAAAAAAAAAAAAAACTAGCCTGAGAAACACTTTCTTCATTCAAGGCCTGGGGAGTCAGGAATATAGGAAAGAGATTTTCAATTTTATCTTATAATTAAATAATATGAACTCTACTGGGGGAAGAAAAGCAGCCCATGGCGTTGGTATTAAGCCTTAATATGATTTTTGCCACCTTGACTCCCATCGCTATAAAAAGTTACTTTCCGTTCCCCTCACAAAACCACCCAAAGAATATCTGTGTAATTTTGAGCAAGTTGGTTTTGCTCACTTTTGAGCATTAACTAGATTAAGGAGCTTCACCAAGAAACACCCCTGAAAAGCATGGTGGAGGCATGACATGATGGCTCATGTCTGTAATCCCAGCTCTTTGGGAGGCCAAAGCAGGACGCTCACTAGAGGAGGCCAGGAGTTCAAGGCCAGTCTCAGCAGCATAGTGAGATCCTGTCTCTACATAAATAATAATAATAATATTAATAATAACAATTAGCTGGTCATGATGGTGCATTCCTGTCTTCCCTGCTACTCAGAAGGCTGAGGCAGGAGGATCACTTGAGCCCAGGAGTTTGAGGCTGCAGTGAGCTATGATGGCACCACTACACTCCAGCCTGGGTGACAGAGCCAGACATAAGTACTCTTGGTGGTCTAAGGGACAGTACAATATTTGGAATTAGGATCTGTTTTGCTCCTACCACAATCACATACGCACCTCATGCCCTTAACTAAGTTATTTTTCTTTGTGAGTCTTTCTCCCCACTTCCAAAATGAGGGCATGCCTCTCTTGGGATCATGTATCTAGGCTTGGAGATAAGAATTGTAAAGCTCCTAGTATACAAAATATTTTCAAAAAATGGTAGCTATGGTCATTTTAATATATGGAATTTTACCATAATTTCACATCTGACAGATAATTCCCCTGAAGTTAATACTTGAATGGGAATGTGTTCTCTGATCTCTAGCTACAGGCAATAGTCTTCTACGTCAGGGAAAATCAAGTACTAATATAGAATCAGAATAAAATGGCAAAAAGAATGGGGGCACAACAGATAAATTCTCGAGGAATAACCTACTTACTGTAAGAATTTGTAAATCTGTGGCAGCTAAGACCAGGCCCTCTGAGCACATCTGGAGGTGAACTTCCTTAAAAGAAATGCGTCCAAATGCTCCAACAGGTTCAAGATCATATCTCGGAAGGGTAAAGCTCTTTACAGAGTCTACAAAAAAATTGTGACTTCAGCTCTGCCAGGGAAAGAATGCCCAGGCGACCCGCTGTGGCGGGCTTCCCCAGGGACAGCCCAGGTGTGACCCATGTGGGCTCGAGGCCACAGTATTTGAGGCCACCTGCAGGGCTGAGGGCAGCTGTCTCCTGTTAAGCCGAGGCTGTACCAACCAAGCCACGTTCCCACATAATATTGGTTTCCAAAGTACCTTTTTCCCCAGAAGAGAAGAGGCGTGGACTTACTAACCTTCAATATGTGTAACTCCTCCCAGGTGGCAAAACCAGGGTAACAGAGAACACCGCGATTCTGCCAATGTATCCTAATCTCACGTGCCTGTACACAAACTCCCAAGCATTTTAGCAAGCTTTTGGACATGGAGCTCAAAAGAATGACCTATAAATATTTTCCAATACATACAGCATCTTAATGTGTTTTTCTTTGTTTTTTTATTTTTTGTAGACACAGAGTCTCACTATGTTGTCCAGGCTGCTCTGGAACTCCTGGGCTCAAGCGATCCTCCTGCCTCGGCCTCCAAATGCACTGGAATGACAAGCATGAGCCACCGTGCAGGAAGCACAGCACCTAAATTCCAAAATAACCTTGAACCCCTGACCTTCCACCCGCCCTGGTGACTTCCAGAGATCGGTTCTTCTTCCCTCGCCAAAGGTTTCTTGTCTTTCGCGGCCCTTGCCACATCCACTTCGCCCTGTTCTCCCCTTCTCCGTCCGTCCCTCCCTCGCCGCCGGTGGGGGCGCGCGCACCTTGAACATCCCCGCCGCTGGTCAGCATGCCGATGGCCTTGCGGGCCCCGGAGAGGTGCTCCAGAAACTTCCGCAAGGAGCCCTTCGGGGCCCGGGAGTCGTCCGCGTCCATGGCGAGAAGGCGGAGGGCAGCCGCTAGTCCGGCTGCGCAGCAGGCAGTGGGGACCCTGCCCGCGCGCGCCCGACTCGGAACCGCCGCCAGGCCAGCGCCCCTGCTCGGCCCCAGCGCCAATGGGCGGGGCCCGAGCGCACTGGAGGGGCTGCGGGGGAGGGGGAGCGGCTAGGGGCAGGGGCACGGCTAGGGGCAGGGGTAGGGGCAAGGGCTAGCGGGGGGACACGTGTGGGCAGGAGGGCCTACGCGGGGGTCGTCGTAGGTGGGGGCCGCGCTAGCGGTGGGGAAGGCCGCAGAGGCGGGGGTAGAGCCACAGGTGGGCGAGGTCCCTGAGGGTTGGGCCGCGTTGCTGGTGCGCGACCCTCGCGGGTGGGTTGGAGGACTCTGGTTGGGGGCTTTAGAGATGCCCCGAGCACCACAAGTGGGGGCAGGGGCAGCGTCCTGGGGAGGGGAGACTGCAGGGGGGCGGGGTAACATCGTTTACCGGGCGCGCCAGGGCGGGGCGGGATAGAACGCGGGGAGCATCTACCGGGGGGGGGGCGAGGGAGACCCTGAGTGGGCGCGAACGCCAGGACGGGTGGAAACCCCGCAGTTGCGGGGAGCGCCGATGGCGGGGCGTGGTGGAATTGGGGCGCGGAGACCCCACCTGGACGCGGAGGCTCGCGCCCGGCCGCGCGCACAGCTTCTTGTTGCCGGCAGGATTCCTCCTGGGGCTGCGCTGGGAGCCTCGGGGCGCGGCTTCCTCGATCCCCGCCCCCAAGTTTTCTGTGCAGCCTGAGGTCGGGAAGGACGGACGGAGAGTGGATCCTCCAGGTGGTGGGAAAAGCTGAGCACGGCGGGCTTAGCTTTGACGAAGCTGCGATTTCCCGGGCCTACGGAGGCTGTGGCCCTCCTGGGCCCCCAACCTGGCCCTTGGGGAGAAGAAGCCTTGGGGTGGAGGAGGGTATCGGGGCGCGACCCTCAGAGACGCCTGGGTGCGCGAAAGTCAGAGTGAGGCAGGAGGAGGCGCAACAGGACTAGCCTGGAGGGGAGGCGGGACGACCCTTCCTCCCCACGGACAGGCCCGCTGCTGTACGCTGTGCCGACCTCGGCCGGCTTCACTGGCCAACTCCACGTGCTGAAATACGCACACCCAATGGGATGTGCGGTTGCCCATCCGCAGCTTAACAGCCTGGTGCCAGTTACCCTGCGATGGGAGAGGGGGCAACCCCCACAAAAGCACGGGCTTATGGGGCCCCGGTTCCTTCAGGGCTCACCCCACGAAGAAGGGCTCCCAAACGGCCCCACTCGACGGCTTACCGGAGGATGGTCCTGTGCAGTGGGTGTTTGTTGAACAGATAAGAGACAACAAAAGAGACTAAGAAGAGGTTTGTTCTATGAACCAGGGAAAGTGAAGCAGTCGCAAAGGAGAGTCTCGCCAAAGGGCAATCCTGGGGAAAAGAAGGAGAGGCATGGATTTTTCTTGGATGTGTGCCTCATCCTGGGGCTCATCCCGCTGAGAATCAAATATTCATTGCAAAAGAGGGAAAAGAAATATGCTGCGGACTATACTGGATGGTCTGATCTCTCCCTTGGCCAGAATTAACGGGGCAATTCCTAACCCCTTGTGGTCCTCAGAATCACCTGGCCTATGCACACCCCCACTAAACCACTGAAGTCCAGTTTCTGCGAGCGCAGCCAGGGAATGTGTATTTTTAAACAGGCCACCTAGGTTACTCTGATGAATGCAAAGTCGGAGAGCGCTGCTCCCATGCACTGAGCCTGAGCTTTATTCTATTAATAAAAAAGAAGAGGAGAATCCTGGGTGTCTTAAGGTGGCAGTTGAGTGGCCTTTGCCTTCTGGCGGGTAGGAGAGGAGACCGGTGCTCTAAGCACCCGCACCCACCGCTGGGCTCAGGATCTGTGCTGGAGAATAGAAGGGCTAATTTAATTACTCATGCCTTTTTAGAGCATAGTACATGTGGAGAAGGTGGGGCACGCTGAATTTTATTTTAGCCAAATACCCCTTATCTCCTTATATAATTGATATTTTATATTGAACATTAGGGGATGGGTCATTTGTCATCAAATTGCCTGTATTACAAAAAACGATAGATACAACCTAACAGTTCAAACATGATGAGTTAAATAAATGATGGTAAAAATAGACGCTGTAATAATATTTAATTGCTGTTACTGCTACGAGGATAAATGTCTACTGACGTGGAAATATGTTCAGGACATAGAAATAAGTGAAAAGGCAGTCCTAGACACAGTGTGAGCCTGTGCGTGGGTGTGTGAGTGTGTGTGTGAGAGTCTGCATACATATGTGAATGTTTCTGAGCATTTTATTTCCTTTCTTTTGCTTAGTATAGGTAATGCTATTTTTCTCTCCGATGAACAGGTATTGTTTAGGGAATAGAAATAGTTAATTAAAAACAATAAAATTTAGAGTGTCAAGACCCCCCAGGTTACGGCTTATGTTGAACAGTTTGTGTGTATGTAAGGGCTGGGGTCAGGGCGGTCACTGACGGTCCTCACATATCTGTTCTCATGAGTTTGGCCCATTGCTCAGTCAGTCAAGGAATTAACATATATTAATATATTCCTGTAGCTAAGATGGAAGAGAATAGCTATGGCTCTTTTTTAGTTTTTTTGTTTTGTTTTGTTTTGTTTTTTGCAAGTCATGTATTTTAATGGTGCTACAACTAGAGGTATTTTTTTTTTAATCGTTGGCCTTAGCAATGAATCTTCTAATTCAAGAGGAAGATATTACATGCCGTGCTGACCGTACAGCTTCCACCCAGTAGGACCTGAGGTGTGTGTTTGTTCTTTATTGTCCCTTGACAGATTACTCCAAACTGTGGCCCAGCCACACCAGCACACAGTTATACCACAGGAATGATTACTCCTGGGGCCAGGAGTGCAGGCTTCACTGAGCCCTCTGCGCCAGGGGCTCTCCGCGGCTGCAGCAGGTGTCTGCCCAGGGCTGCCGTGTCTTCTGAAGGCTCAGGCTCATCAGGGGAGGAGCTGCTTCCACGCTCGCTTCTGTGTTGCTGGCAGGATTCTGTTGCTTACAAGCTGTTGGACTGAAGGCCCCAGTCTCTCCGTGGCATCAGCTTCAGGCCACCCTCTGCCCTGGGCAGGTGACTGGCTTTGCCAGAACTAGCACCTATCAAGAGCCAGGGGGAGAGTTCCAGTGGACAAAACTTGCGGCACCCCCCTCCAGTTCAATCTCAGGAGAGACCGCCATCTCTTTTGCCTGGTTCTATTCATTAGAAGTGAGCCGCTGACTCCAGAACTCTTCGAGGGTCTGTCTGTGAACACTAGGGGCAGGGGCCAAGGGGAGCCACTTGGGAGGGGAGGTGCTGCCTGGGACCTGCCTAGGACAAGGTGAAGGAGAACATGCATAGGCACAGATGCCTTTCCCACTTCCCCTCTGTGGTGGGCACAGGAGCTGCAGATGTGCCCGAAAGGAGTTGTGGCATCCCAGGAGGGAAGCAGCTCCCAGCCATGAGGGCACCAGGACCCAGTGCCCCAGCATGTCGGGCTGCACATTCCAGGGCTACCTGAGCTGCAGCCTCTTCCCCTCCCCTGCCGTCTCTGCCTGTGCATGGAGTGGGCGTCTCAAATCTGCAGGGGCCAAACTGAGCTCAGGCCTCTGCACCCCCGCACAACCCCCCACCGCTCAGTCTTCCTCACCTCAGCTCCTGGTGACTCCATCCTCCCGGGGACTCAGGCTGAAACCTTGCAGTGCTCCTCCACCCCGGCATCTAAGTCCCTCAGGAAAGTCCCTCTTGGCTCTTCATTGCATCTGGAGCCACTGGGGCCAAGCCACCACCTCTGACCTGGACCGGCACAGGCTCCCTCCCCATCCCCTGCTCTGCCCCCACCTCCACCCCACCTCCATGCCTTAGGTGTCCTCAGCTTCAGAGTCAGGGTGCACCTTTCAGGATGTAATTCAGGCATATTCTCTGCTGACTCAGAGTCACAGGCCCCACACGGCCCACTGGCCTGTCCTTTGGTCCCATCAGATCCTGGTGCTGCCCAGAGGCCCATGCGGGCACCCAACAACCTCAGGCCCCCGACAACCTCAGGCCCAGCCTGCTCTTTCCTCAGGCCAGGCCCTCCTCTCCCTACCCACTCTGCCCACCTTCCTCAGGTCTGTCCTGAAAGGTCTCCTGCATGGCGAGGCCGAAGCCTGTCTCCTAGTGGCTGACATACAGTGGTGACACTCTCTGTGTGGGGGAAAGAAAGAGAGATCAGACTGTTATTGTGTCTATGGAGAAAGATGAAGACATAAGAAAGTCCATTTGGATCTGTACTAGGAAAAATTCTTCTGCCTTGAGATGCTGTTAATCTGTAACCCCAGCCCCAACCCTGTGCTCACAGAAGCATGTGCTGTATTGCCTCAAGTTTTAATGGATTTAGGGCTGTGCAGGATGTGCCTCAGTAAAAATGTGTTTGCACCTCCTGGGCTCCAGGCTGCCAACTGCCTGCCCAGGGTCTGAATGTCCTACTGTGACCTGTTTCCTCACCTGGCCCAGAGGACAGATAGGGAAGGCTTGTTTTGAGGATTAGGCAGGGTAATCCCAGTCAGCCCTCATTGGCTTGCCTATCCTCCAGGTCTTTTTGATTTCTTTCTTCTCTTCTTTGTTATGAAACTCAGAGAATTGTCCTCAGCTTGTCTTCAGCTGGGGAGGTGGAAAGACTGGACCATGCCCTTGACTTCAGGGCCCTTTGTGTTCCCCTCCTCCTAGGGTTTTTAAAAGCATATACTTAGCAACACACTCTGTACCTGAGTGAGCTGCAGAGAACATCCTGCGTGTCCAAACCAGAATACTTTGTTCCCTGACCCCAGACCCTCATCACACCCCAAAGCCCAAATCCTTTCATGTGGCCACCTCCAGACAAGAGTCTGAACTCAATGCTTGTTTTCTGGGGTCTACACAGGACCATATGATGGGGCTACCTCCATTCTACCCCTGTGCCTCCCCCAATCCATTAGGGGCCTCAACTCCAGTGATTCCTAACTGGGAGCAAGGTTCCCCAGGCAAGGAATGCAGCCCTCCCCAGGATGCTGGCCTGGCCGTGTCCCAATGGACATCAGTCCTGGAGCAAGAGGTCCAAGGCAGGGAGTTTCACCGCCCATTTCACCAGGTGTGGTGACCTTTCTGGGTTCCTAGCCTTTAAGATGGGATTTTTACACTGTGCCACAGTGGGGGAAACCGAGGCCCAGGGCCAGGAGCGGTAAAGAAAGAAAACCTCTGTGACTAGGAAAGGTGTCACTTGCCCAGCACAGCCGCTCCAGGATAGCACCCTTTGGGATGTACCGCTGAGCTGTTCCTGGCACGTGACATGGCACTGTGGTGGAGGTCAGCAGCCGGTGGAGTTGGGGGTGGGGGTGCTGGCAGGAGCAGGTAACTTTGGACCCACCATGGGGAGGAAGGGGACATTGCCCCTTTCCCCACACCTTGAGCACAGCAGTAATTTTCTTCTCTGATGTGTGTGGGCACCAATGCCTATATAGGTGTGGGTGCATCCTCCCCTTTTGTTGATGAAGAACCTTCCTGCAGCCGTTGGGGTGGGTTTGGGCACCACACGTGCCGGGCAGCAGGGTGGCGCCTGCGGAGGCTTGGCTACTCTATGTCTCACTGCCACCTCTCCAGGGGAAGCAGACCCTGTGCCCTAGTGCCCCTCATACCCAGTCCCTCACATTCTTCACTTGGCATCTCCCTGCCTGATTCTCCCAATTCAGCCCCTGCCAGGTTTCTCCAGGCCCTGTGGGCCCTAGGATGGGATCAAAGGAGGCAGCAACTGTGCTGTCTGCCTCTGCCTGAAGTCAGGGATCCCTGGCCGCTACTGGCATCTGGTGGGCAGGGTAGGTGGGGAGGTCAGGGCTCAGCTTTTCCACTCCCCAGCCTGCACTGGCGAAGTCACCAGGTGTAACTGGCCTGGAGGCTGATCTGTGTCCTCCACAGTCCCTTGATGCGTTATATTGAAGCCAATCCTTGTATGAATGACTTGACCTGTTGTTACCGCCCAGATCAAACCAGAAGCGAAAGACTCTTGCACTTGGGCCCAGAGCCTGGGGCTGAGGCCGCCATGACCACCCTGTTCTCTTCCTTCTGCGGTCCCTAGGAAGCTCCCAGGACTGAATGATCCCCACAAAACACAGTGGCCAGGAAGGGAGGGCTGGAGGTCAAATCCCCCCACCTCTACCACCACAACCAAGAGGCCCCATGGAGGTTGGCCCTGAGCTGTGGGTCCCTGTGGGATGTAGGTTCCCACGGATACTTCGGGGGGTGAGCATGGGTCCTCCTGGCTGATGGGAGACTGGTGGGCACTGGGTGTGTGGGGCCTGTGTAGGTGGGTTGGACAGCACTGGGCCTAGCCAGGGAGCCGAGGACTGGTGTGGCCAAAGTGGGTAGCAATATGTTGCCAGAACAAAACTACAGTGCAACCAGCCCAGCTGGTAGGGAACAGGAGGCCTGCGTAGCAGGACCGTCCATCCCTGTCCTGGCTCCAAGCCCAGACTGCCTGCCTGTATTGGACATTGCCTGGTCCAGGAGGCCTGGGCATGAGGGTCAGGTGGTGTGTCCCTGGTTTTGAGACTTTGGTGGCCCCTTGGGAGCTGAGTATCCTCTGGGCAGGAGGAGGGCCAGCGGTCCACTGTTTGCATCGGCCCCTGGGGCTGTGCCTCTACCCCAGCTTCTGAGCCTGCACAGGGACGTGGCCAGGGCTCCTCCCCTGCTCTATGGCTCCAGCTCTGAACAGCTCACTGATGACTCTGACAGCTTCCTCCCCAAAGCTTGGGTCCTCGTCTGTGGGAATGGGGTGTCCCAGGCCCCCTGCAGGCAGGAACCCACCCCCAGCCCCTCTGGTGGGCCCTCCTGGGTTTTCTTACCTACTGGCTTGTGAGACCCGGTTGGCCAAACTTGGTGTCCTATTTTTATTTTGGCCTTTTTCTTGGTGTGTGTTTTCTGTAACTACTGCTGTGTAGATCTTCTATTTGAGTTTTAGGTAGAGAATCTTGCCCACCAAGAGAGCCCCCACCCCACAGAGCCTCCACTTCAGCCCCCCCTGGGCTGGTCCTGCCTGTGCTCCGCTTGGTGTGAATGTTGAGTGTGATGGATCCACACGGCTGCTTGACCCTGCATCTCCTTCCTTCTTGTTGCTGAGGCCTGTTCTGTTCCCTCTTTCTCCACCTGAGCTGCACTTGAAGCCAAGATGAAGGATGAGAAGTGGTTGCTACGCAGGACCCTCCTGCAGCGAATCTGCTGTGAGGAGGCTGCACTGGCCCAGCCTGTCATTTCCTTCTCTAAGCTCATTCCAGAGGTCGGCCAGGGGCAGCCCGTACCTGCCTGCTCTTGTGGCCCGTGAATCAAGAATGGATTTTACATTTCCAAATGGCTGAACAAATAAAAAAAATAACAATTCATGACACTGAGAAGTGTCCATGTCCATAAGTAAAGTTTGATGTGGGTGCAGTCATGCCCATCTCTTCACAGGCCACCTGCAGAAGGCTGCTGTGGTGTAGCCATGGCAGAGTTGCATTCTTGAGGCAAAGATCAGTTGGCAAAGCTGAAAATACTGACTCCTGGCTCTTTAGGGAAACAGTTTCCAGTCCCTGGTTTAAAGGCTGTGTGGCAGTACCCCAGGATCTTGGTCAGCTTGTTCCTCCCTCAGGGCCTGCTGTGGCCTTCGCTGGTATGTCTGCAAAGTCTGAGTGCTATGGTGCCTCTCATGGGGGCATTGAGCTCTGTCGTGCTAGATTTCACGATGTCTGCCTCATGGTCACCTGTCTCACCAACAGAGACCCTGTGGCCAGATTCAAACTAGCAGGAGCAGTTGGTTTTTGGAAGCAGGGATACCTTCAAGCTGAGCTGCCACCCGCCCTGAGGTGGTCCCATGACACTCACTGTCTCGGTCAAGGTTGGGGCAGGGGTGGTGTCCTGGACTGCCCTGCGATGTGGATCGTAGTAGCCAGGGGGGAGAGGGGGTTGCTATTACTCCCCATATCATGGGGAGTGCCTCACCCCCTGCGATGTGGATCGTAATAGCCAATTACTCCCCCCTGCAATGTGTGTCCATTATTAGCAGTCTCTTTTATTCAGGATATTAGGAACAATTTCACAGGTTGTGTATACACAGCCTGCGACAGGAGAACGAACACCATCCTCTGCACCTCCGGATATTAGGAACCATATCACACAATGAGTGTACACTTTTTGGGAGATTTGAGGTAATGTCGCCCTGTGTTTCCCTGAATATTCGGAGACATATCACAGGGCAGTTGTACACCCACTACTCTCTTGGCAGGAACATCATACTTTACCTACTGGAAATTAGGAGCAATATCACAGACTGGGTATCAAGCCACTGTCATACTGGAAGTAATATCATGCTCTCCCCCACAAGTTATGAGGAATAATATCACAGGGGGTGTGTACCTTCTCCGGTAGTGGGAGTAGTATTATCATGTCTTCCTTTAGATGACAGGAACAATATCACAGGGTGGGCGTACACCCTGTGTGTTTTTGGAAGCAATGTCATTCTCTCTTCTTCTAGGTTTTAGGATTCATATCACAGGCAGGATGTACACCCCTTGTTATATTGGATGGAATCTCATCCTCTTTCAACCTGTATCTTTAGAAAACTATCCCATGGGGGTTGTCCATCCCTTCAATATTGGTACTAATACCATCTTCTCCTTTCCTGGACATAAGAAATAATATCACAGGAGGGGTGTACACCCCTTGCAACGTTGGTAGTAATATCACCTCTCCCCTGTGGTTATTAAGGACAAAAATCCCAGGGTGGCTGTACGGTTCCTACTTTATTGGGAGTAATATCATCCATTCACCCCCTGGATAAGAGGAACCATATCACTGAAGAGGTGTCCACCCCCTTCGATATTGTCAGCCATGTCATCTTCTTCCTGCCTGGATATTAGGAACGATATCCCAGGGTTGGTGGCCCTGTATACCCCCTGTGATATCGAAAGTAAAATCATCCTCTTTCCCGCTGGATATTAGGAACTATATCACAGGTGTATGTGCACCTTCTGGGATATTGGGAGTACTCTCAGCCTCCACCCCGCTGCATATTAGGAGCAATATACAGGGGGCAGGGTGGTTACACCCCCTGCGATATTGAGAGCAATATTCTTCTCTTTCTCCTGTACATTGGGAACTACATCACAGGGGCCTGTACACCTTCAGCGGTATTGGGATTCATGTTATCCTCTCCCCCACTGAAAGTGAAAAACTATATCACAGAAGGGTGCACACCCCCTGCGATATTGCCACTGGTATCATCATCTCCTTCCCAGGATATAGGGAACAATATCCCAAGGGGGTGTACATCCCCTGCAATATTGGGAGTAATGTCTTCCTCTCCCCCGCTGGCTATTACGAACAATGTTACAGGAGTGTACACCCCCTGCTCTATTGGGGATGATATCCTCTCCCTCCCTGGATATTAGGAACAATATCACTAGGCAGTGAACATCTCCTGCAATACTGAGACTAATCCTCTCGCCCCCTGGATATTAGGAATCATATCACAGGGGTGGTGTACATCCATCGCGAAATTGGAAGAAATATCATCATCTCCACCTTTGGATGTTAGGGACAATATCACGGGGGAGGTCTACAACCCCTGCGATATTGGGAGTCATATCATCCTCTCCAACCCAGGATATAAGAAACAAGATGACCGAGGAGATATACACCCACTGTGATAGTTTCAATAATGTTATCCTCTACCCGATGGGTATTAGGAATAACTCATAGAGGGGTGTACACTTTCTTCGATGTTGGGACTAATATCATCCTCTCCCCGCCGGATATCAGGAACAAATCTATTAATTATTAATATTAATAAATATAATAAAAATTAATAATAATCATCAATATTAATAATCATAAAAAAGATAGTAAAAATTAATACTGGTTAAAATGTTGACAATTAGTATTAATAATTAATAATAATATCACTATTAATAATTAATGATATCAGCAATTAATATTGCTTAAGTCAATAGTAAGAGATGTTGGTAATAAAATAATGATTAATATTAAGAACTAATAATATTGTTAAATGACATTAATATTAATAATTAATTTTAAGTGTGCATAATCATGTATGTAAAATAATTATCCATAAATAGTAATGGTATCCTATTAATTAATACTGTCATTGATAATTATTAAAATCAATCATTGATGTTTAATAACTAATCATATTATTACTCCTAATACCGCAAGGGGTGTACACTTACCTATGATGTCGTTCCTAATATTCAGGGACGGACAGCATGATATTAGTTTTAATATCGTAGTATGTGTACACTCACGCTGTGACACCGATCCTAATATCTAGGGTGATACAGTATGACATGACTCCCAACATAGCAACGAATGGACAGCCACCTGGTGATATTGCTCCTAATATTCACGGAAGAAGCATATGATATCACTCCCAATATCGCAGGGAGTGTACAACTCTTCTCGGATATTGTTGCTGGTATCCGGAGGGGGAGAGGATGATAATAATTCCAGTAGCGCAGGCTGTGTTCAACCGCCCTGTGATATTGTTATTAACATCCTGGAAGGGAGAGGATGATATGACTCCCCATAGAGCAGGAGGCGTACACCCAGCCCGGGATATTGTTCTTAATATCCATGGAGTGGAGAGGCTGATATTACTCCCAATATGGCAGGGGTGAACATTCACCCTGTGATACTCTTCTTAACATCTCAAGGCCGAGAGGTTCATATTACTCCCAGTATCGCAGACACTGTACATCCCCGTGTGATACTCTTCCTGATATCCGGAAGGGGAGAAGATGGTATTCATCCCCATATCGCAGGAGGTGAAAACACACTCTGTGATATCTTTCCTAATTTGCAGGGGGAGAGAGGATAATTTCATTCCCAATATTGCAAAAGATGTACACGCTCACCCCGTGAAATTGCCCTTGATATTCCAAGGCACAGAACATGATCTTACACCCAATATCACAGAAAGTGTACACCCCCCAGTGATGTTCCCATGACCCGGGAGGGAAGAGGATGATACTATTTTCAATATCGCCGGGGGTGTACACGCCACCGGTGATACTGTTCATAATTTCCACCTGGGAGAGGATGATACTACTCAGAATATCGCAGGGGTTATAAACACTACTTTGATTTTGCTACTAATAGCCAGGCAGAAAGAGGATGATGTTCCTCCCTATATTGGAGAGGGTGTACACCCGTCTTTGATACTGTTCATGATGTCTAGAGGAGGACATGACATTACACAAAAAATCGTAAAAACGCTGTGGGTCCATCGTGGATTCTAATATCCAGGCAGAGATATTACACATCAGGTCGCGGGGAGTGTCTACTGCGGCTGTCATATTGTTTCCTATACCCAGTGAGGAGAGGATGACTTCACGACGAATACCGAGGAAGCCAAAACGCCCCCTGTGATATGGTTCCAAATACCCACCTTGGAAGAGGATGATACTACCTTCAATAAAAGGGTTGTCCAACTCGCCGGACATATTTTTTCAACTATCCAGAAGAAAAGAAAATGACACTACTCCGAATATTGCTGGGGGTGTCCTCCGTCATGTGATATCGTTCTCAGGGCTAAAGGGAGAGAAGATAATGTCATTCATTGAACTACAGGTGGTGCACACGCAACCGTGATATTGTCAGGGGGTGAGCCACCCCCCGCGAGGTGGGGACCAATAGCCACCCCCTCTCCCCCCCTTGGGTATTGGGAGCCACCTCGCAGGGGGGTGAGCCACCCCCCGCGAGGCGGGGACCAGTAGCCACCCCCTCTCCCCCCCTTGGCTATTGGGAGCCACCTCGCAGGGGGGTGAGCCACCCCCCGCGAGGTGGGGACCAATAGCCACCCCCTCTCCCCCCCTTGGCTATTGGGAGCCACCTCGCAGGGGGGTGAGCCACCCCCCCGCGAGGTGGGGACCAATAGCCACCCCCTCTCCCCCCCTTGGCTATTGGGAGCCACCTCGCAGGGGGGTGAGCCACCCCCCCGCGAGGTGGGGACCAATAGCCACCCCCTCTCCCCCCCTTGGCTATTGGGAGCCACCTCGCAGGGGGGTGAGCCACCCCCCCGCGAGGTGGGGACCAATAGCCACCCCCTCTCCCCCCCTTGGCTATTGGGAGCCACCTCGCAGGGGGGTGAGCCACCCCCCCGCGAGGTGGGGACCAATAGCCACCCCCTCTCCCCCCCTTGGCTATTGGGAGCCACCTCGCAGGGGGGTGAGCCACCCCCCCCGCGAGGTGGGGACCAATAGCCACCCCCTCTCCCCCCCTTGGCTATTGGGAGCCACCTCGCAGGGGGGTGAGCCACCCCCCGCGAGGTGGGGACCAATAGCCACCCCCTCTCCCCCCCTTGGCTATTGGGAGCCACCTCGCAGGGGGGTGAGCCACCCCCCCGCGAGGTGGGGACCAATAGCCACCCCCTCTCCCCCCCTTGGCTATTGGGAGCCACCTCGCAGGGGGGTGAGCCACCCCCCCGCGAGGTGGGGACCAATAGCCACGCCCTCTCCCCCCCTTGGCTATTGGGAGCCACCTCGCAGGGGGGTGAGCCACCCCCCGCGAGGTGGGGACCAATAGCCACCCCCTCTCCCCCCCTTGGCTATTGGGAGCCACCTCGCAGGGGGGTGAGCCACCCCCCCGCGAGGTGGGGACCAATAGCCACCCCCTCTCCCCCCCTTGGCTATTGGGAGCCACCTCGCAGGGGGGTGAGCCACCCCCCCGCGAGGTGGGGACCAATAGCCACCCCCTCTCCCCCCCTTGGCTTTTGGGAGCCACCTCGCAGGGGGGTGAGCCACCCCCCTGCGAGGTGGGGACCAATAGCCACCCCCTCTCCCCCCCTTGGCTATTGGGAGCCACCTCGCAGGGGGGTGAGCCACCCCCCCGCGAGGTGGGGACCAATAGCCACACCCTCTCCCCCCCTTGGCTATTGGGAGCCACCTCGCAGGGGGGTGAGCCACCCCCCCGCGAGGTGGGGACCAATAGCCACCTCCTCTCCCCCCCTTGGCTATTGGGAGCCACCTCGCAGGGGGGTGAGCCACCCCCCCGCGAGGTGGGGACCAATAGCCACCCCCTCTCCCCCCCTTGGCTATTGGGAGCCACCTCGCGGGGGGGTGAGCCACCCCCCGCGAGGTGGGGACCAATAGCCACCCCCTCTCCCCCCCTTGGCTATTGGGAGCCACCTCGCAGGGGGGTGAGCCACCCCCCCGCGAGGTGGGGACCAATAGCCACCCCCTCTCCCCCCCTTGGCTATTGGGAGCCACCTCGCAGGGGGGTGAGCCACCCCCCGCGAGGTGGGGACCAATAGCCACCCCCTCTCCCCCCCTTGGCTATTGGGAGCCACCTCGCAGGGGGGTGAGCCACCCCCCCGCGAGGTGGGGACCAATAGCCACCCCCTCTCCCCCCCTTGGCTATTGGGAGCCACCTCGCAGGGGGGTGAGCCACCCCCCCGCGAGGTGGGGACCAATAGCCACCCCCTCTCCCCCCCTTGGCTATTGGGAGCCACCTCGCAGGGTGGTGAGCCACCCCCCCGCGAGGTGGGGACCAATAGCCACCCCCTCTCCCCCCCTTGGCTATTGGGAGCCACCTCGCAGGGGGGTGAGCCACCCCCCCGCGAGGTGGGGACCAATAGCCACGCCCTCTCCCCCCCTTGGCTATTGGGAGCCACCTCGCAGGGGGGTGAGCCACCCCCCGCGAGGTGGGGACCAATAGCCACCCCCTCTCCCCCCCTTGGCTATTGGGAGCCACCTCGCAGGGGGGTGAGCCACCCCCCCGCGAGGTGGGGACCAATAGCCACCCCCTCTCCCCCCCTTGGCTATTGGGAGCCACCTCGCAGGGGGGTGAGCCACCCCCCCGCGAGGTGGGGACCAATAGCCACCCCCTCTCCCCCCCTTGGCTTTTGGGAGCCACCTCGCAGGGGGGTGAGCCACCCCCCCGCGAGGTGGGGACCAATAGCCACCCCCTCTCCCCCCCTTGGCTATTGGGAGCCACCTCGCAGGGGGGTGAGCCACCCCCCCGCGAGGTGGGGACCAATAGCCACACCCTCTCCCCCCCTTGGCTATTGGGAGCCACCTCGCAGGGGGGTGAGCCACCCCCCCGCGAGGTGGGGACCAATAGCCACCTCCTCTCCCCCCCTTGGCTATTGGGAGCCACCTCGCAGGGGGGTGAGCCACCCCCCCGCGAGGTGGGGACCAATAGCCACCCCCTCTCCCCCCCTTGGCTATTGGGAGCCACCTCGCAGGGGGGTGAGCCACCCCCCGCGAGGTGGGGACCAATAGCCACCCCCTCTCCCCCCCTTGGCTATTGGGAGCCACCTCGCGGGGGGGTGAGCCACCCCCCACGAGGTTGGGACCAATAGCCACCCCCTCTCCCCCCCTTGGCTATTGGGAGGCATGTTGGATTCTCAGCCTGTTGACGATATTGTGAGTAGTTTCGTCTCCCTCTCTGGAAATAATGAACTGTTTCACAGACGGGTGTACACGTTCAGTGTATTGCTCAGGGAGCAGTAATATAATTAATTATTAAACATCAAGGATCCATTTTATTAATTATCAATAATACTATCAATTAATAGTTTACCATTAATTCTTAATTATTGTTTTAAATAGATTATGTTCTACTCCAAGAATTAATTTTGAATATTAATATCATTTATCAATATTAATATTTCTGAATAATTATTATTTTTTTGCCAACATCACTTAGTATTGATTTATGTAACAGCAATTGTTGATATCATTATTTTATTATTAAATGTGTTAATATTATTAATTATTAATACTCATCATTAACATTTTTAACCAGTATTAATTTTAGTATCTTAATTGTGATTTTTAATGTCTATGATTAATATACATTTTTATGTTTATTAATATTAATGATTAATAGTCTTCTTCCTGATATCTGGCCGGGAGAGTATGATATTACTCCCAGTATCGAAGAAAGTGTACAGTCCTCTATGATGTTAATTCTAGTAGCCAGGGGGTAGAGGATGACATTGAAAGTAGCGCAGTGGCCGGGCGCGGTGGCTCACGCCTGTAATCCCAGCACTTTGGGAGGCCGAGACGGGCGGATCACGAGGTCAGGAGATCGAGACCATTCTGGCTAATACGGTGAAACCCCGTCTCTACTAAGAAACACAAAAAACTAGCCCGGCGAGGTGGCGGGCGCCTATAGTCCCAGCTACTCGGGAGGCTGAGGCAGGAGAGTGGCGTGAACCCGGGAGGCGGAGCTTGCAGTGAGCTGAGATCCGGCCACCGCACTCCAGCCTGGGTGACAGAGCGAGACTCCGTCTCAAAAAAAAAAAAAACAAAACAAAAAAAAAGAAAGTAGCGCAGTGTGTGTACATGCCGTCGGTCATCTTCTTCCTTCTATCTAGGATGGGAAAGGATGATATGACTCCCAATATCACCGTGGGCGTGGACCTCCACCGTGGTATTTTCCCTAACATCCAAAGGCGGAGAGGTTGACCTTTCTTCCGATTTCGCAGGGTTTGTACACCACCCCTGTGATATGTTTCCTAATATCCAGATGGCGAGAGGATGATATCAGTCCCAGTATTGTAGGAGGCGTACACTCCCTGGGGATGTTTTTCCTAATATCCAGGGACGGACAGGATGATATCACTCCCAATAAAGCAGGGGATGTACAGCCCTTCTGTGACATTGTTCCTAATAGCCAGCTGGTAATTATTATAATTGTTTGAATAGGTTATGATCTACTCCAAGGATTAATTTTTAATATCAATGTCATTTATCAATAATAATATTTCTTAATAATTATTATTATTTTATAGCCAATATCACTTAGTATTAAGTAACGTTAATTGTTGATATTATTTTATTATTAATTGTCTTATTATTATTAAATATTAATTATTAATACTCATGATTAACTTTTTTAAGCAGTGTTAATTTTAGTATCTTAATTGTGATTTTAATATCTATAATTAATATTTATCATTTATATTTATTAATATTAGTAATTAATAGCCTTTTTTCTGATATCCGGCCAGGATAGGATGATATTACTCCCCTTGTCGCAGAAAGTGTACGCTGCTCTATGATGTTATTCCTAGTAGCCAGGGGGTAGAGGATAGTATTAAAACTACCGTAGTGTGGGTATATCCCGTCGGACATCTTGTTCCTTCTTTCCAAGGTGGGAGAGGATGATATGACTCCCAATATCACTGTGGGCGTGGACCTCCACCGTGATATTTTCCCTAACATCCAAAGGTAGAGAGGGTGATATTTCTTCCGATTTCGCAGGGGTTGTACACCACCCCTGTTATATGTTTCCTAATATCCAGATGGCGAGAGGATGACATCAGTCTGAAGATTGCAGGAGGTGTACACTCCCTGGTGGTATTGTTTCTAATATCCAGGAATGGAGAGGATGATATCACTCCCAATAAAGCAGGGGGTGTACACCCCTTCTGTGACATTGTTCCTAATAGCCAGCCGGGGGGAGGAAGATATTACCGCCAATATCGCAGGGGTGTACACCCCCTTGGGATATTCATCCTTATATCCTGGGAGGGAGGCGATGTTACTAGTGGCAATATCGCAGGGGATGTACACACCCACTGTGCTATTGTTCCGACTAACACGATATGACTCCCAATATCATGGGGGGAGTACATCCTCCTGTGATATTGTTTCTTATATTCAGGGGGAGAGGATGATATGACTCCCAATATCGCAAGGGTTGTACACACCTCCTGCGATATTGTTCCTAATATCCCGAAGGGGAGAGCATAATATTACTCTCAATATCTCAGGGGGTGTACACCCCCTTTGTAATATTTTTCTTAATATCCATGATGGGAGAGAATGATAAGACTCCCAATATGGCAAGAAGTGTACAGCCGGCTGTGATATAGTTCCTTACATCCAGGTAGGGAGAGGATGATGTTACTGCCCATATCGTACAAAGTGTAAAACCCCTTCGATATTTTGCCTACAATCCTGAGGGGAGAGGATGATATTACTCCCAATATGGAAGAAGGCGTACATCCCCCTGGGACACTACGCCCAATATTCACGTTGGGAGACGATGACAATATGCCCAATATCACAGGGGATGTACACCCACCCTAGCATATTGTTCCTTATATCGAGAGTGGGAAAAGAAGCTATTACTCCCAATAACGCAGGGGCTGTGGCTGTACACCCCTCCTGTGATATTGTTCTTTATATCCTGGGGAAGAGAGGATGATATTACACCCAATACCGCAGGGGGTGGACACCCACTCAGTGATGTTGTTCTGAATGTACTCCACCTCCCACCACCAGGGATATCGTTCCTAATATCCAGGGGAAGAGAGGATAACATTATGCCCAATATTGCTGGGGAGTATGCACACCCTCTGTGATGTTGTTCCTAGTATCCAAAGGTAGAGACGATGATATTACTGGCCATATCGCAGGGGGTGTACACCCTTCTGTGATATCGTTTTTGACGGTCAGTTGGGGGAGACAAAAACATTAATCCCAATATCGAAGAAGGTGTACATACCCCTGTGATGTGGTTCCTAATGTACAGGAGAAAGAGAAGAATATTGCTCTCAATATCGCAGGGGATGTAACCACCCTGTCCCCTGTATATTATCCCTAATATTCAGTGGGTTGGAGGCTGACAGTACTCCCAATATCCCAGAAGGTGCACACACACCTGTGATATAGTTCCTAATATCCAGCGGGAAAGAGGCTGAGTTTACTTTCGATATCACAGTGGGTGTACACCGCCCCCAACCCCGGGGTATTGTTCCTAATATCCAGGCGAGAGGAAGATGATATGGCTGACAGTATCGAAGGGGGTGGACACCTCTTCTGTGATATGGTTGCTGATATCCAGGGGGTGAGTGGATGATGTGTACACCTCACCTGTGACATGAATCATAAAACCTAGAACAAGAGAGAATGACATTGCTTCCAAAAACACACGGGGTGTACACCCACCCTGTGATATTGTTCCTGTCATCTAAAGGAAGAGATGATGATACTACTCCCACTACTGGAGAAGGTACACACCCCCCTGTGATATTGTTCCTCATAACTTGTAGGGGAGAGCATGATATTACTTCCAATATGACAGTGGCTTGACACTCAGTCTGTGATATTGGTTCTGCACACCAACTCTGTGCCCCTCGTTTCCCATGTGTTCTCTCCTCACTGTTGGAACCTCGGGGGAGGCTTTGTCTTTGGTTACAGATGAAGAGACAACGGGTCTGAGAGGTTAAGAAAGTTTGTTACTGGAAAGGAGTCCCAATCCAGACCGCAAGAGAGGTTTCTTGGATCTCACGGAAGAAAGAATTCAGGGTGAGTCCTTAAAGTGAAAGCAACTTTATTAGGAAAGAAAAGGAATAAAAGAACGGCTTCTATGGCCGGGAGCAGCGGCTCACTCCTGTAATCCTAGAACTTTGGCATGCCGAGGCAGGTGGATCACCTGAGGTGAGAAGTTCGAGACCAGCCTGGTCCAACACGGCAAAACCCTGTCTCCACTAAAATACAAAACATTAACGGTGTGGTGGCAGGTGCCTGTAATCCCAGCTACTAGGAAGGCTAAGGCAGGAGAATTGCTTGAACCCACGAGGCGGAGGTTGTAGTGAGCCAAGATTATGCCACTGCATTCTAGTTTGGCCAACAGAGCAAGACCGCATCTCACAAAAAAAAAAAAAAAAAAAAAAAAAAAAAGAATGGCTGCTCCATAGGCAGAGTGGCCCCAAAGGCTGCTGGTTGCCCATTTTCATGGTTATTTCTTGATCATACGCTAAACAAGGGTTGGACTATTCATGAGTGTTCCAGGAAAGGGGTGGGCAATTCTCAGAACTGAGAGTTTCTGCCCTCCCTTCCGAGACCATGTAGGGTAACCTCCAGATGTTGCCATGGCATCTGTAAACTGTCGTGGCGCTGGTGGGAGTGCCTTGTAGCAGTTAACGCATTATAATTAGCACATGATGAGCTGTGAGGGCAATCAGAGGTCACTCTCGTGGCCATCTTGGGTTTGCGGCTTTGGCCAACTTCTTTACTGCAACCTGCTTTATCAGCAAGGTCTTTATGACCTGTATCTTGTGGGGACCTCCTATCCCATCCTGTGACGAAGAATGCCTAGCCTCCTGGGAATGTGGCCCAGCAGTTCTCAGCCTCCCTTTACCCAGGCCCCATTCAAGATGGAGTCGCTCTGGTTCTCGTGCCTCTGACAAGTTGGCCTGGGTTGAGTGTTTCCTAGTGTGTGGTTGTTGGAGCTGTTTTTAGGAGTAAGAGGTATTGTCAGTAGGAAACAGGCCTCTGTTAGTCCTGGGGCTGGCACTCTGCCCCAGTATGTCGGCCTCATTTTAGTGGTGACAAAACTGGGGCTCAGAGACATCAACTCCCTCATCTCGAACCCCCAGACTGTCAGTGGTGGGCTGGGGTTGGAATGTGGGGCTTGAAGACCCATCATCTCCTCTGGTCCCCCAGTCTCTGCTGCCCAAGAGGAACAGGATCCCAGGATCCAGGCCCCTCATGGCACCAGCCAGGGTGGGTGGAGATGGGAAGGCACAGTTCCAAAGCCCCCCGGACTCTGAGGCAGGTCGGGGGCCGAGAGCAAGCCGGACCTGCGGACCCCACCCTGAGAAGAATGGCTGCAGACCCGGCCCAGCGGGCAGGAGGTCTGTGTCCTCAACGTGACGGCGCTTCCCACTCCTCCAGCCAGGCCGTGCCGTCTTCACGTTTCCAATCATACGGCCTCCTCTCCAATTCCCAAGCCCGACCCACAGAGACAGCGATCTGGGGTCCACGTGAGGTTTGTCAGCAGCTCTGACCCGCTGCTTCCCGCCAGTCCCGCGGCCAGTTCTGGAAAGCTCTCTGCTGCCCCCTGGTGGGGAGGCTCGGGGCAGGGCTCTGGCTGCAAGCATTGGGTCCCAGAACCTCCTGGCTCTGTCACCTCTGCTGGGTGGCAAACCAACCCAGGACTGAACCAGTGACACCTGTGGCGCTCCCAGAACCTCCTGGCTCTGTCACCTCTGCTGGGTGGCAAACCAACCCAGGACTGAAGCAGCAGATGGCTGCCTGATTCCTTATGATCAGAGCTCCGCCCACTGGCAAGTCTCTCTCCGGGCCTCAGTTTCCCCTTCCATTAAACGAGGGGCTTGGGGGATACCAAGGAGGGGTAACAGCTTAGTGAGGATGGCAGATTTCTTCTGGGGAGATGAAAACATTTTGAAACTAGATGGCGTGAGTGGTTGCACAGGACTGTGAATCCACAAATGCCACCACATTATTCGCGTTGAAATAGTTCATTGCATGCGATGTGAATGTCACCTCATTTAAAGTGTTTAAAAGGGGGGCCTGGGAGAGTGCAGTGTATGTGAGAATCACGTGGGACACCCACAGTCTCTGAACCTCGGTTTCCTTGCCGTAAACTGGCAAAGAGACCGTGTGAGCTGTGTTCCCTAAGGTCAAGAGATTCCAACAAGGAAAACCTGGGATTCCAGGGACTGGGATGAGGGCCGGGGACCGGAAGGGGAGGGGTATGTGGGGATGGCTTGGGGGCAGCCCAGATAAGGCTTTCAATACTGGGCAGCAGCATCTACACAGGCAGAGATCCCTGCATCTCACTTCCCGCAGGGCTGACCAGTGGCCAGAGGTGGGACTGGCCAGGCTCAGCCCAACCAAGTCTGGGAGCAGAGGACACTGAGTGAGGGATCCCCGGGGCCACCGTCACTGGCCTGTGGCTCTCCCGACACCACAAGAGAGGTCCAGGAGCTGACCTTGGGTCCTAATGGGGGACACCTTCCTGGCTGCAGGCTGGCAGGGTGGTGTGGTGGTCAGTGTACTGGGCTCTGCGTCTCCGCCCCTACCTGCTGTGTGACGGTGGGCCAGACACCTAACCTCTCTGTGCCTCTATTTCTTCAATGGCAAACAGGGACACTAGCAGCCCCCACATCTGGGCACAGTGGCCTGAAGGTTAAAGTCAACGGCGGCACGAGACCTACAGCAAAAGCTCTGAGCAGGGAGGGCAGGGAGCTGCCCAGAGAGTTCCACCACCATCTCCCCTCTGGCCACCGAGGAAACCGAGGTTCATGGTGACCTGGCCCAGGTCTGTTGGACTCATGGTCCTTCTCATCCCCAAGATCAGAGGGCTGCCACCAGGGAAGGAGCTGGCCCCTAGACACAGCCCAGGAAGCACACAGGGAAGGATGCCCTGGGGACTTCGGTATGTTATTGCAAAGAAAAATTTATTGCTATTTGAACCCTGCTTTCATGCCCCATTTCCCAGAAAATGAGCCACGGGAGACACCAGGAGAGGGAGGAGACCGTCCTCCTTGCACAAAACCCACACCCTCGGATGCCGTCCTCAGTGAGGGTGGCTGGGGGCCAACCAGGGGGCCCACCCGCAGAGTGGCAGAGGAGGCAGGTTGACCCTGCGGACGTTGAGCTCTGTGGCAAAGGTCCTGGCCTTCTGGTAGAAGAGGAGCGACTTCTCACGGTCCGGGAGGAAGTTGTGGGAGACGGTGGCCGGCCGCGTGTAGATCTTCAGCTGTGCCTTCTTGTTGCCCAGGTCCACGGCGGCTGCCAGTGCCAGCTGGTAGTACTCAAACAGGTCCTGAAGGGGACAGGTCATGCTCAGCAAAAGGGGGACTCGGAGCCCGTCTTCCCAGAGGCCGTTCCTGTCTCCAGGTCATTCCACGTGTCCAGCCAATGCTGGCTCACCCCATGAGCCCCGAAACGTGTTACACTGCTGTGGTCTCAGCTGCAGGAAGTGGGGATGACCCTGACACCACTGGAAGCCTTCCTGACTGCCCCTACGCCCCACTCACCCCAACCGTCCTGCCCCAGTGCCACCCTCTCCGCAGGCAGTGGCTGCTTTCCCCATGGGCTGAGGTCAGGGCAGATCCTGCCTGCTCTGAGAGTTCCATGCAGGACCCGTGGCTCCGAGCCACAGCAGGGGCACAGCGTTGAGTGACCCAGGCTCCCCTCTGGCCCCTGTCCATGCTGACCATTTCCAGGCCCTCCACGGGACAGGCCAGGTACAAAACCATCTCACAGGTGTCCTCTCTGGCAATGTTCCCTGAAATATTGACGGAGTGTGACGCCCCAGACATCCAGTCCCATTTTCAATGCATCTTTGGCCCAAACTCACCATCCCTGGGTTGGGATGCCGCCTCCCAGACCTCCTCCTTCACCCTCCCATCCCCCACCCGGCTTCTCCCCAGGCGCCTCCTCCACATGGGGGTCACCCAAGGAACCTCTCTGAGACCTATGCCTGGCCTGTCCCTCTTTACCATCTCAAGATGGCTCCCAGGGTCAAGGACAAAGTCCAAGATGCAGCAAGTCCATTCCCCCACTGCCCCGCCCCACACACGGAGCAGGGGCGTGAGAAGGCCCCGAGTCACCGCCACTGCTCATCCAACGCCCCCGGCCCAGCCGAACACTGGACTCTGTGCTGGGTGCGTGGCTGAGCCTAACGTCCTTGCTCCCAGTCTGAGGGACCTGGGAGTAAACACTGACCACACAGGGTGGCCCAGGCTGTGGCAGAGGGAAGCCCAGGAGCCTGTGGGGGGCCCAGGAGGCCCCAGACTCAGCCGGGGGTGGAAGGCAAAGGCTTCCTGAAGGGGTGGGGGCAACCCAACTAAACAGGAAGGAGCCAGCCAATGCATATGTCTCTGCATGTGCCTGTGCGTGTGCTTGTGCGTTTGTGTGCCTGTGTGCATGCCTGTGTGTGCGTGTGCCTGTGCCCGTGTGCATTTGCGTGTGCATTTCCATGTGCCTGTAGTGTGTGCAACAGCTAGTGAGTGGCAGGCTGAGCCAGGACACACCTAATCTTCCCTATTCCAGGGCTCACTCTCACGTGTACACTAAAGGCGACCCCATTTTAGAGGCAATCGGCAAAGATGCCCATTTACCCCTGCCTCTCTGCCAGCCTTCCAGGCCCCATGCAGCCCGGAGTTTTCTCCTACTCCTCTGGGCCCTGGGTCCAGAGCCTCCTATACAAGGAGGAGGGTGTAGCCTTGGAAAGACAGCCGCCCTTAGGGAATTCCAAGGGGACCTCCCTGTGGGAAGCTGGCCTGCACTGACAGCATAGTCACGATGAGGCCCAGAGGGCTGTGCATGGGAAGGAGGTGAAGGAGGCCTCTGCCCCTCAACCCCAACCGTGGACTTTGGCCTCTCAGGTACTACTTGGCCCTTTCCTTCCTCCTGAGCAGGCGGAGTGGGCGGCAGCCTTGACCAAGAGAGATAAAGGCCTCTTCTGGGAGGCCCGTCCCCCTGGGTCCCAGGCGAGCCCCTGAGTGGTGAGCAGCGTCCCTCTGGGTCTGACACTTGGCACCTCCCTGTCTGGCTGGGACTTGGGAGGCCACAGGGACCACTTCTGACCACCAGGTGTCGCCAGCACTGGGCGGGGGCCTCCCGGGCAGCCCCAGGCCTGCGGGTGGGGGATATGGGGCGAGGTCGTAGGGCTGCCCCAGATCCTCATGTTGTTCTAAGGACCCCAAGATCTCGGCCCCTGGACTGGAGTGCCCTGGCCCCTCAGCCCATAAGGAGCACTGATGCGGTGCCGGTGCGATGCTGAGGAGGGGCGGTGCCTGCTGGGCAGAGGGGTGGAGACACGCCAGGTCTGAACCTGACAGTCCCAGCTCTCCACCCCTGCAGGGCTGGGGGCAGAGGGAGCACAGCACCTCCGCTCCAGACAGACCCGACCCAGCAAGGCCTCAGCCTGGCTGGCTGGGGCCCCGCCCCACTGCACCTGCCCTGAGCTGGGGTTTCCCTGTCTGTGAACCCGATGGTAAGACACTGGTCCCACCCCACCCTTCCTGGGTGATGTGAAGGTTCAAGGTGTCTCGGGACTCCAGGAAGGAGTTGCTCAGTACAGGCTGGCACCCTGGGCAGGCTTCCTAGAGGAGGCGTCAGGATTTGGGTTGGATCTTGCAACGTGGATTCAATGTCAGGATGATGTGGTCCTCCGAAATGTCCTTCTCCTGACCCTGTTTTCTTTGTTAAATGCAACTTGACACTTGACTGTCAAGACTCAGTTTTGGTGTCACCTCCTCCAGGAGGGTCCCCCTGACTACAATCCGCCTTCTTTACCCAGGGGCCACCATTGCCCACTCATGTGTCAGCCTCCCTGGCTGAGACTGAGTTCTTGAGGGTGGGGCGTGGCCAGCTTGGGAGCTGGGTTGTATCTGCTAACATTGCCGGTTCCTCCAGCCGCATGCAGAGCTCCAGGGAGGCCACTGGGCCATTCCTAAGGTAGGCTGGAACCCAGGCCTCTGAGGTCTGGGTGGAGATCCCACTCCAAGAGGGCCGGGAACACCCCGAGCCCTGCCCTTCCCCACCCACCTTCAGGTCATAGAAGATGATGTCACCGAGCACCAGGTACACCTTCACGTAGTAGAGGGTCTCCTCGTCGAACTCCAGTGGCGAGTTGCAGAGCTACAGGGCCTTGAGGTAGAAGTGCTCCGCCAGCTTGCCCTGGCCCAGCTGATGGTGCAGGGTGGCCAGGCGGTGGTAGGCCACGTGCTCGTTCAGCCCGTCCCCTGGGGTGCAAGCCAAAGGGGCAGGTGTGAGGAAGTGGCTCCCTGGGGCAGGGAGGGCACAGGCCCCTCAGGAGCAGGTATGCAGACCCCGGGCAGCACCTGGCTTGCCTCCAGGCACCTGCGGTCACCTGGGCAGCTCTGGCCAGTCCCTTCCAGGTTCCCAGACTCACTTTCCCATCTGCAAAGCAGAACTAATAAGGCCTGCCCCTGTCTACTGTGAGGCTTTGGCAAAGTCGGACTTGGATGGCCCAGCTCTGTGCCTACACATAGCCACCTGCCTTTGCTCACTGGTTTTAACCAGGGGAGCCCAAAAGCCATGCAGTCCAGGTGCTCCCGGGTACCCCGGCTCCAGGCAACCCACAGACGTGACATCCGACTCCTCCTGCGTGTGTCACAATCAGAGCCCCCTACTTTGGGGAGTCAGCTGCACACCTACTGTGTACTGGGCCACGGGGCACAAGGTGCTGGGGCATGCGGCCTGCCTAGGGTTCCCTGTCTCTGGAGGGGGACAGACGACCCTGGCACAGCACCAGGGGATGCCCGGCCTTAAGGTGCCGACTGCTGGAAGGAGAACTGGGATTTTATCAGCCAGAGAGCCGTGTGGTTGATGAGGTTGGGTAGGGCACAAGAGAAAGGGAATGTGCCACTCAGCCTGGCACATACAGGGACCAACGAGATGCCTGGCATGTCTGGAAGGCAGAGGGCACACTGGGCGGCCCTTGTGGTCAGCAGCGGGAACAGGCAGAGGAAACAGAGCTCAGTCAGGCAGGGAGCTCTGCACTGCGTGAGACACCTCGGGCCGTGCCCCACAGCTAGACGGGGAAGCCAGTTGGGCAGATCTGCCTGCCTGGACAGGAGACCAGGAAAATCCAGCAGCTGTTTCAGCTCCTGCCCTGCAGACCTGGAGGCTGGGCTCTGGCAAAGTGTGGGTCCTGGCAGGGTGGGGGCTCAGGGGACTTACCCAGAGTGATGCTGGGTGCTAGGGCCATGTAGGCAAACTCCAAGCCATCCTGGGGCTTCTCCAGTGTGGCCAGGAGTGCCACCAGCTTGTTGCACAGCTGTAGCTGCAGCTCCGCCTTGCAGTTGCCCGTAGTCACTGCCAGGGCCAGGACCCGGTCCTACCACACAGGCAGGTGGCTCAGGTTTCCCACAGCACCCACCTTGCCCAGTGCCCTCCTCAGAGCTCAAACATGTGCTTGGAGCTTCCCACGCCCCAGCTACCCTTGCACCTCCACACAGCTCTGTGCTTTGGGATAACACACAGTTCAGACACCCAAGTTGGGGGCTGAAGAGTCACCTGAGGCCCATCCAGCTACACCCAGCAGCCTCAGACCAGCCTTTCCCACCTGGGCACCAGGGGGTCTGGCTGGGGGGAGCCAGCACTCCTCTCTGCTCTAAAAACACCGCATTTATCTGTGCCCAGGGCTGAGCCACACCGTGAGCTCAGAGGAAGGGAGAAGCCGTCCCACTTCGGGGTGCAAGCAGACCTGGGCCTCCCACTGACATGCTGTGTGTCCTTTGACATGTCCCTGTGCCTCTCTGAGCCTCAGTTTCCTCATCTGGAAGATGGGGACAGAACTTCCAGCTCATGGTTGCTTGAGATCATCAGGTACAAGGGTAGAGCCATTGTCACATCCAGGCCCCAAACGTTTGTCCCGGGCAGGGGCATGGTCAATATCATTCCCGGTGAGACCACTTGGAAACTAAGCATGTGCATGGGTGGCCCTGCCTCCAGGTGGGAGGCCTCTGCCCTGCCACACCTGTGCCTCAGCCCTCCAGGTGCTCCCCTGAGGCCCACCCACATCAGCCCACAGGCCAACTCACCCGGTAGAAGGACACGGCTTTCTCCCGCTCCCAGGCCCCATTGAAGAAGATGTCTCCAGCTGCCTCAAACAGCTCCAGCCCCAGGCTGGGGTCGCCTGTGTACAGGACCACATTCTGTGCCACCTGAAAGGAGACAGAAGTTCCCTCAAGACCCACACCTGGCGAGGTGGCCACGCCCACCTTTGCAAGCCTCCTTCCTCTCACACACTACAGGTACACCTGAGCATTTTTCAGGCTCTGTGCATTAGGGATGCCCCCACCACTGGCGTGAGGACAATGAACTGATGCACCTGAGTGCCAGGAGGTGACTGAGCAGCTGCAGCCCAGGAGCCCGACACCCGTGAATCCTACCACCAGGGCTAGGCCTAGCCCACTCCGCCTGTACTCAAACCAGTCTCCGTGGCCCCCAGATAGCTGGGACCCCATCCCCTGGCTCCTTTCTGGGTTGCCACATCCCTGCCACATCAACAGTGTTTGTGGGTGGGCCTGGTCCCCTCTTGGCCATGAGCTCTTGATCCCTCTCCTCAGCTCAAGGAGGTATATAGCAGGTGCTCAATCACGAAAGCTTCACCAGGCTGGTGAGCTTCACAATTTGTTCCAGATCACACTGTGTTTGGGAAAGCCGCTGAAAACAGCCACTATGATAGATTCATTTTGTAAGGAGATGTGCCACGTGTCGCTTGGAGCAAGTTCTTCTGTGTGTTAACTGAGTGGTCACATTATTTGAGCATGTGCTGTACACCAGCAGGTGCTGGGCACTGTGAGGGGCCGCGCCTCTGCCCTCAGGGAGAAGATGCTGGCCACTGGGGGAGGATGTGCAGGAACCAGTTGGAGGGAGGGAAAAGGCACACAACAGGTGCTCAGCAGTGGCTTAGGAATGAGTGGATGGATGGATGAATGGATGAGGAGATGTAGACACATGGATGGATAGATGGGTGTGTGGATAGATTAATTTTGGGATGGATGGATGGGTGGATGGATGGATGGATGGATGGATGAATGGATGGACGGACGGATGGGTGGATGGACGGACGGATGGGTGGATGGACGGACGGATGGGTGGATGGATGGATGGATGGATGGGTGGGTGGGTGGAATGATGTATGTATGTCTGCATGTATGTATGGGTGGGTAGATAATGTATGGATGGGTGGAGGGTAGATGATGTATGTGCATATTGATGGCTAGATGGTGGATAGACGAATGTATGGATAAACCAATGGACAGATAGATGAATGGAGGGATGGAGTAATAGGTAGAGTAGTGGGTGGATGGATGAATGATGGATGGATGGACGAACAGTGAATGGATGGATGGGAGAAAGGATGGATGATGGAAGGATGGATGATGGATGGATGGATGAATGAATGGGTGGATGGATGATGGATGGATGGAAGGATGAACAGGTGGATGGATGGATGATGGAAGCATGGATGGATAATGGAAGCATGGTTGGATGATGGATGGATGGATGAATGGATAAATGGATATGTGGATGGATGATGGATGGATGGAAGGATAAACAGGTGAATGGATGGATGATGGAAGGATGAATGGACGGATGGATGGATGAACAGGTGAATGGATGGATAGACGGGTGAATGGATGGATAAAAGGATGGAAGAATGATGGATGGATGAATGGACAGATGGATGAATGGACAGATAGACGGATGATGGATGGATGGATGATGGATGGATGGATGGATGGATGGATGGATGGATGGATGATGGATGGATGGAAGGATGAACAGATGAATGGATGGATGATGGAAGGATGGATGGATGAATGGATAAATGGATAGATGGATGAATGATGGATGGATGGAAGGATGAACAGGAGGTGAGTGTGATGGATGGATGAATGATGGATGGATGAATGGTGGATGGATGGAAGGATGAACAGTTGGACGGATGGAAGGATGAACAGGTGGATGGATGAAAGGATGAACAAGTCGATGGATGGAAGGATGGAAGGATGAACAGGTGAATGGATGGTTGATGGAAGGATGAATGGACGGATGGATGGATCAACAGGTGAATGGATGGATAGACGGGTGAATGGATGGATGATGAATGGATGGATGATATAAGAATGGATGATAAAAGGATGGATGATATAAGAATGGATGGATGAATGGACAGATGGATGGATGATGGCTGGATGGATGATGGATGGATGAATGGATAAATGGATGGATGGATGGATGATGGATGGATGGAAGAATGAACAGGTGAATGGATGGATGATGGAAGGATGGATGGATGAATGGACGAACAGGTGGATGGATGGTGGCTGAATGAATGGATGATAAAAGAATGGATGAATGATGGATGGATGGATGGATGGATGGATGGATGGATGGATGGATGGATGATGGATGGATGAATGGAAGAAAGAACAGGTGAATGGAAGGATGAACAGGTGAATGGATGGATGAACAGGTGAATGGATGGATGCTAGAAGGACGGACGGATGGATGGATGGAAGGATGAGCAGGCGAGTGGATGAATGACGGAAGGATGGATGGATGATAGATGGATGGATGGATGATGGATGAATGGATGGATGGAAGAATGAACAGGTGAATGGATGATGGAAGGATGGAAGAATGGATGGAGGGATGGATGGATAGGTGAATGGACGGATCATGGATGTATGGAAGATGGTTGGATGGATACTGGAAAGATGGATGGAAGGATGGATAGAAGGATGGTCGAACAGGTGAATGGATGGACGAAGAGGTGAACAGAAGAATGATGGATGGATGGATGGATGGATAGAAGGATGAACAGTTGGATGGATGATGGAAAGATAGATGGAAGGATGGATGGATGGACGAACAGGTGAATGGATGGACGAATAGGTGAATGGGTGGATGGACAAGTGAATGGATGGATGATAAAAGGATGGATGGATGATAGATGGATGGAGGGATGGATGATGGATGGATGGATGGATGGATGGATGCTTGGAAAGACGAACAGGTGAATGGATGGATGATGGAAGGATGGAAGGATGGAAGGATGGATGGATGGAAGGACCCACAGGTGTATGGGAAGACGACGGAAGAATGGATGGATGGATGGATGGATGGATGATGGATGTATAGATGGAAGGATGAGCAGGTAAATAGATGATGGAAGGATGAATGGATGGGTGGATGGAGAGTCAACAACACAGGGGTCCTCCTGCATCCCTTGCCACTCACCTGGATGTACAGGTCCACCAGCTCGCTCTGCCGCAGGATGTAATAGATCTTCCCTGCTTGCAGCCAGGCATGCGCCTCCTTCTCTTCCTTCTGAAGGTCAATGAAAATCCCCAGACTTCCTTGGTGTAGTCCAGAGTGGATTTGCAGGCCCTGGAATCAGACACAGGTGTCAGAACAAGGGTTCTCATCCTCCTGGAACCAGTCTGCCTCCTCCCGTGGGTCTGGTGACAGATGAATCTAGAATGTGCGGACTGGGAACGGCCCTCTTGTGTGTGCAGTGTTCTGCTCTTCCCAGGCTGCTGGGAGGGCCAGGGTGAACACACATGGCATGGAAAAGATGAAGGACATCCTTCAGAGGGAATCGAGCATCATGCTGCCCTGTGGCAGGAGGAGTGTGCTAGTCCATCTCCCCTGCCTCCCAGACATGACCTGTGTCTTCTCCAGACGCACCAGGAGCCGTTAGTGTTCAGAGGCTATCTGGGCCGATGGTTCTCAAGGTGTGCAGGCATCACAGTCACCTGGAGGCCAGTCCTTATAGCTTGCTGGCCCTGCCCACAGAGCTTCCGGCTCCACAGGCCTGGGGCAGGCCATAGAACTCCCACTTGCCACAAGCTCCTAGGTGACATGGATGCTGTTCTACTGGTCCAGGGACTACACTTTGAGAAGCATGGCTCTAGCACACTGGCCCATTTTCCTTCTGTGAACCTGAGACCAAGACTGGAGGCAGTCTCCCGGGTCCCCATGGAATCTGGCTCCTTCCCTGCCCTCTCAGTAAGTCTGACACTCGAGGGGGTGTGACTGCAGCAATGTCACTGGGCCCTGTGGGTGGGGTGGCCAGGGCCATGGTTACCCCACCAGGTCAGGATGCTTGGGGGAAGCCGAGTAGGCCACATATGGGACGTGAGACCTTGAAACCCTGTCCCAGGGAAGCAGGTGACACAACTGGCTCTGTCTTCTGTGGGAGAGAAGCCACAGGTGGCTGCTGTGGTCACATTTAAGGGGACAGATGAAGGCCAGGAGTGAAGATTCAGGGCAGGCAGAGGTCAGAGGACAAAAGCCATCATAGTAGGAAGAACAGCCCAGAGTGCACGTACTGCCTCTGCTGGGGTTGAGATGACCTTTGACCCAACAAGGGAGGCTCAAGCTGGGACTCACGGGCCAGCAGCAGCCCTGGGACGACCCCAGGCCCACCAGCTCAAAACATCTGATGCCAAGGAACCAAATGATCAAAAGGAGAGGGGTTGCTGGTGTCCTGGGCCAGCTTCCCTTTGCCCCCCTCCCTGCCCTGCCCACCCCCACCTCCACCACTGCAAAGCCAGCCCTTACCGCTTGGTGCCCAGGGACAGGTAGAGTTGACTGATGGTCTCCAGGAGCTGCCCCTCCAGCACCTTGCCGGCCACCTTGCGGGCCAGGGAGAGCTGGAACTCATGGTAGATGACACACTGGGCCTCGGTGAGCATGACGGTGCTGTAGAAGTAGCACAGCCGGTGGACGGCCCGCAACTGGCCTGGGCAGAAGACAAAATGGAAGACGTTAGTCTCCCAGCATCGAAGCGAGGCTGGCTGGGCTCGGAGGCCCCTGCGCCGTGCTTGCCTCTTTCACACCTCTGTGAGCCTGGGCCCCATAGGCGGGGAGACTGAGCGCAGACAGGCCATGCACCCGTGCCAGGGCAGACGCCGAGCACACAGTCACATGGGCACACCTTGGTGCAGAGGCTCATGGTAGAGGCCAGCCTTCTTTACAACTCCCAGGGCCGAGGTCCTGGCCAGGCTCGGCCCCTGCACCAGGCCATCTATTTCTGCTTCACAAAGCCCCTCAGGCCAGTACCAGGGCTGCCTTCAGCCTGAGCTGATGAGGCCAGGGGCACAAGTAGCCCCTGTCGCCGATGGAACGCTGAGAGAGCAAAGCCAAGCGTCATGTCTGCCACACATGGCATCATGTTGGGGGAATGGGGTTCAAAGCCGGGCCCTGGTGTTCCCACACATGCTTCTCTCATGCAACCAGGCTCCCAAGCCACATGCTCACTGGCCTCTCCCAAAGCCAGGGCGCTGGGAACGGTGGAAAGTTTCTGATTTTCTAGTGCCAGAAACATTCCGGAGATTAACACAGGAAACCAGGTACGCCAAATGGACATCTGTTACACACGCCACCCAACAACAGCTGAATACACAGTCCTCTCGAGCACCCAGGGGACATTCCCCATGACAGACCATGTGCCAGGCCACAAAATGAGCCACAGTGAATGGAGAAGGACTGAGACCGAAGCAGAGGTGTTCTTCAGCTGTACTGGCACGAAACTGGAAATCAACAGTGAAGGAAATGTGAGAAATTCAAAAATATGTGGAAATTACACACTCCTAAACAACCAGTGAGTCAAAGAGACCATCAGGGAAACTGAAAACTAATTTGAGAAGAATGCAAACAAATGCACAGCCCGGGACAGCGCAGTGGTTCACGCCTGTCATCCCAGCACTGTGGGAGGCCGAGGTGGGAGGATCGCTTGAGTCCAGGAGTTTGAGATCAGCCTGGGAAACATGGTGAAATCCCGTCTCTATAAAAAAATAAAATATAAAAATTAGCCGGGTGCAGTGGTGCACGTCTGTAATACTAGCTACTTGGGAGGCTGAAGCATGAGAATGGCTTGTACCTGGGTAGAAGTTGCAGTGAGCCAAGATTGCACCACTGCATCCCACCCTGGGCATTAGAGCAAAATTCTGCCTTTTAAAAAAAAAATAGCACAGTGTATCAAAAATTCCAAGATGCAGCTAAGGCAGTGCTGAAAGGGAAATTTATAACTGTAAATGTCTACATTCAAAGAAAGAAGAAAAATCTCAAATCAAAAACCTAACCTTCCACCTTGAGAAACTAGAAAAAGAATGAACTAAACCCAAAGCAAATAAAAGGAAGAAAATAATAAACATGAGAGTGGAAATGGGAAGTAAAAATACAGAGAATGGAAAAACAAAAGAGATAATCAACAGAACCAAAAGTGAGTTTACTGAAAAAAATAACAAAATTAACAAATCTTTCACCAGACTGACCAAGAAAAGAAAGATGGGACACAAATGACTAAAATCAGAGACTGAGCTCCATGGCTGACGCCTGTCATCCCAGAGCTTTGTGAGGCCGAGGTGGAAGGATCGCTGAGGCCAGCATTCAAGACCAGCCTGGGGGAACATGATGAGACCCCATCTCTAATAAAAAGAAATAAATAAAAAATTAAAAACCCAAGTTTCTCAAATCAGAAATGAAAGAGGAATCATTATTGCCGACCTGACAGAAATAAAAGGATTCCATGAAAACACTACGAACAATTGTACACCAACAAATCAGACCATCTAGACACAACAGCCAAGCTCCTAGAAGGACACAAACTACCAAAAGTGACTCAAAAATGACCCCGAGTAAGCATGTGGGGTAGCAGCCCCGCCCTCGGTCTCCTCGACCGTTCAGCGCGGGGTGGGGAGACAGGAAAGCATGATCCCCGTTCCCTGGCCTGCATTTCCAAGTCTGAATCCCCCAGCACCCTGGGGAGGGCCTCCTAGGAGGAGGTGCCACAGGCTATTATGCCACGAGCAACCGGAGGCTGCAGTGGGGGCTGGGGCGCTGGATTCCTGGAGGGTCTCCTTCCAGTCAGAGAATGCCCCTGGGGAAGAAGCCTGGGTCTGAACCGGGGCCCCTTCACACGGTCCTTTCCAAAATCTCATCCCTCCTAGGGCCAGGAGTGGGTGCCAGGCCTGTGCTGGGAAATGGGCAGATTTGGCCACAGCCCCTGGGACTCTGGTCCAGGCCACAGGAGGCATCTCTGAGTGGTCTCACTATGCCATGACAAACCGCTGCAAGGCAGAGGGGACCCACAACAGTATCCCTTGTCTCGGCCATTTCCCTGGACTCAACTTCCTCATCTATCCTCTGCGGCCTAGATTTCAGACAGCCCTGCCCACCTACTGTCTGTCTGTTCACTGCTCAGTCTGCAGTGACTGTTCGATTGCACTCCATGGCTCCCCAGAGCTCTTGGGGAAAAGGCCAAGCCACAGCCTGAGGCCCCAGGCCCTGCTTAGCTCTCCAGAAGAGCTTCTCACCATCCAGCACCCAAACCACCCACTCCTAACTCTGCACCTCCCTGCATAAGCCCTGCTCACTCACCCCCGCTCACACCCCACTTATCCCCGCTCACACTTCCGCTCACTCACCCCAATCACACCTCCGCTCACTCACCCCCAGTCATCCCCGCTCACGCTCCCACTCACTCACCCCATCACACCTCCACTCACTCACCCCCACCCACTCATCTCCATTCACACTCCCGCTTACTCACCCCCACTCACACCACCACACCCCACTCATCCTCGCTCACACTCCTGCTCACTCACCCCCATCACACCTCTGCTCACTCACCCCCACTCACTCATCCCTGCTCACTCACCCCAATCACACTTCCGCTCACTCACTACCACTCACTCATCCCCGCTCTCTCTCCCGTTCACTCACCCCCACTCACCCACCCCCACTCAATCACCCCCGCTCACACCCCCTTCATCCCCGCTCACTCATCCCCACTCGCTCACCCCTGCTCACACCCCACTCATACCCGCTCACACTCCCACTCACTCACCCCAATCACACCTCCGCTCCCTCACCCCCACTCACTCACCACCACTCACCCACACTCGCTCATCCCTGGTCCTTCACACAGGCTACACCACCAGCCCCTCCCCCACCACCTATTACTTGACTAAATCCTCTCAACCCTCTGGTCCCAGACTAAAGAGGCTTCCCTAACCCGGGGCCAAGTGCTGCCCCGCCATCACACCACTTACCCTTTTGTGGCTTCTCTGGCCTAAAGCTCACATTCCCACGCTCAGTCCCTGCCACCCGAGGACCCCACAAGCCCCATTTGTGGGTGGGGCCTGGCACACAGTGCACAACGAGCTGCTTTTGCATGAACTGCTCTGCGGCTTTGGGCAATCACCCGCCCCGTGTCCTCTGTGAAGTGGGATGACAGGTGCGCAGCCTGCCAACATACCAAGCAGATAACACGGGCACAAGAACCGGCGTTCACGGCCTGGCTCATGGAGGGGCCCCAAGTCCCAGCTCAGCAGAGCCTGCCTTGATCCCAGGGTTATGGCTAGGGATTCCCAGCACGCAGGACTTTCCGTGCTCAAGGCAGCATGGTCCCTGGGCAAACTGGGAAGAGCTGGCTGCCCCAGTAGGGCAGACAGCCTAGCCCTGTGTGGGAACCGCCTGTCTCCAGGGCGCTTGCCAACATCTGCTGCTGGCCATGACTCAGCACTTTCAATGGTGGAAAAACCACCACTTGTTTCTGAATCACAAACCCCAGGTGTGCCCTGACCTGAGTGGCCCCGGAAGGAGCACATGAGGAACCGGGGCACTCACTCTCCACATGGCCCATCCCCACAGTGACCAGAAGGGCCCACTCATAGTAGCCCTTGCCCTGCTGGGCCGGACCCTGGTGGGTGCAGAGGTGGCCCAGCTGCAGGAGCACGTGGTGAAGTCCCGGCCACACTCCCTGCAGGACAGCCTCGATAACAGCCGTACGGCCTCCAGGAGGTAGTGCTGGGCCATGCTGCTGGCACCCGCGTGCAGGCACAGGGTCCCGAAGTTGGCCAGCACCACTGCCTGGTTCCTCCGCTGGCCCAGGTCCTGAGCTGCCCGCAGGGTGTGGTAGTAGCCCTAGGCTGCCTGTCTCGTCCGGCCCAGCAGGGCAAGGGCTACTATGCCTTCAGAGCCACGTCTCTCTCTTGTCATCTAACCCATTTAAACTCTCCTTTCAAACTCTATGCCAGACCTAACCACTTCTCACCTTTCTCATCATTTCCAACCAGGTCCAGCCCTCATCATAGCGCTCTGGGTTACTGCAAAAGCCTCCAAAATCGCCAGGCACAGTGGCTCATGCTTGTAATCCCAGTACTTTGGTAGGCCAAGGTGGGTGGATCATCAGAGGTCAGGAGTTCAAGACCAGCCTGGCCAACATGGTGAAACCCCTTTACTAAAAATACAAAAAATTAGCCAAGCATGGTGGTGGGTGCCTGTAATCTCAGCTATTCAGGAGGCTGAAACAGGAGAATCACTTGAACTCAGAAGGCAGAGGTTACAGTGAGCCGATATCGTGCCATTGCACTCCAGGCTGGGTGACAAGAGCGAAACTCCATCTCAGAATGTTAAAAAAAAAAAAAAGCCTCCCAACCCACGTCTCTCCTTCCACCTTTCACCCTGCCCTGCATTCTACCTTCCACTCTCAAACATTTCAGAAAAAAAAAAATTATATCCACAGAGAGAGAAAGAGAAAGTAGAAATGGGGTGAAATGTTTGGGGAATCTGAGGGAAGAGTATATGGGAATTCTCTGTACTATTTTTTCAACTTTTCCATAAGTCTGGAGTATTTTGAATTCAAGAGTTAAACAAAGAAAAAACAAAAACAAAAACAAAACTAAAACACTGTCTCCCTTTGTGAACCCATCCTGTCTTTCCCCTGGCAACTGAAGGACGCTCTCAACTAACACATCTATTTTTTCATGAACACTAAAAGAACCCTTGCCTAGTTTTGACTTTCTGTGCTTGGCAGTAGAAGTGTGTGTGTGTGTGTATTTCATATATATGTGTGTGTGTGTATATATGTGTGTGGTGTGTGTGTGTATATAGAGAGAGGGAGAAATACTTATGTGTTTATATATATAGTATATTTACATTGGTAATGTATATAAATATAAATATATGTGTGTGTGTAGATATATATAGTACATACCCCATAGCCTGTCCTTAACCTGTTTTAAACTTAGTCGGAAAAACACATACGTAAGCAGAGAATTTCAAAACAATATGATGAATATTTTGATCGAGGGATGTGTTGCTATGGAACACGCTGCTAAGACACAAAACCTCCTAGATGGGGCAATGAATGAACGAAGTTTTGCACCTATAGGCACCCCCTCTGATATCACCTCAAACGTTTATAGTTATATGCTTTTGCTTCCCCCAGGACCTCTGTTTCATAAGGGTTAGTCCTAGAGCCCAGCGAGTTCCTACTACAGCTGGCACACATATGCCATTCAAGAAACAGTGGCTGAGTGAATGACAAGTTAAGAACCATTTGTCAGCCAGTGCCCAGTAACATAACATGCACTGGTATGCAAATTATATTTTTGTTGAAAACAAGGGCAGGATCACAAATTATCTTTCCAGAGAAAGCAAACCTCAAAAGCTTCTTTACCCTACTAAAGCACGTTCTAAGAAGCTCCCCTTATATAAAAGAAAACCTCCTCATTCGTTATCAATGGCATGTAAACCTAATAAGCCTTCACCTCTGATGACATCTCTTCCATCCCCAGGGCTAGAGGAAGGAGGTTCTGGAAACCCTGGTAGTTGTGAAGGTGGCTCCCAGCTCTGACAGTCTTGAACCCTGTGGGCGCGGGGGTCACACAGCAGAAGAACAGAGGAAAGCATCATCAGGCTTCGAATATGTTTGAACCAGAGATGGCAAATAGGCTGCAGCCAACTGAAAACACCAGAGATTCATGGTGGCCACCTGAGGGGTTGTGCTCTTAAAAAACAAAAATTAAAATTAAAAACTAAAAAATTAAAAAAGGAAGGGGTCAAGAATCCATCAGGTCTGACTGAGATGTGTATCAGTGACTAACACCCCGTATGGTAAAAGTACTCCGGTGCGCTTTGGGTACTCACAGCTTCAGCAGTATTCAAAGGCGTGTGCTTCCCTAAGACTAAGCCACGGGAATACCCCCCCAGCAACACTGCCAGGAGAAACGTCTCACATGGATTTGGCTAGAAATACAGTTGTCTTTAACAAATTAACACTGAATACATCCTGACTTATTAGAGCCTGTGAGAATGACATTCTCAATGATAACAGTTATCACTACAATCTCCAAACATCTGTGATCCTACAAGGAGGAACTGTGACAGCGCAGGCCACGTGTCCAGACTGCTTCCCAGACTGCCTGTTACAAAATAAAAGAAATGAAATCCCCCCAAAAATGTCTTCACTCACATTTAGCCAGTTGTTCCTTTGTGTGCATCTCTGTGCTAAAATGGCCATTCTTCCCCACAGCCTGAAGTCATACGCTAAAATCAATGAGACTCACATGAAGCCAGAAATGTGCAGATGCCAAGGAAACCAACACAAACGAAATGGGCTGGAGAGTGTGGCCAGGAGGATGGTACTTCCCAGGAAGCAATTACTTCATCTCTGCCCATGAAGCAGGCAGCTGTCACTGTCCCCCAGGCCCACGCCAGCCACTCGAAGTAGGTTCTAACCAAACTACCTCCAACAATCAACATAAATACACCACACAATTGGCTTCTGAAAGGACACCTTGCAACCAACAAGAAACTGTAAGCACAACTTTGACAAACTGTGCAACTAAAATCCTTGGGAAGGGATCAACACTGCCACATTTTGACTCAAATACTGTTTCGTGGTAGCACTGCAATAATTCACTGAAACAAAAGAATGAATGAGGAATATGTTTATATAGGAATCAGAGGAAGCTTGACTAATCATTTAAAGAAATAGGTCAAGAAACTGCTAGGTTCAGATGCTACCGTGAGACACTGTCAGGGCCTTAGGCAAATTCACTTCTCTTGGTCCTGTTTCTAGGTTCATCAAAAACCAGCTTTGGACTAGGGAATCTGTTGCTTTCCAATGCCTTCCTTCTGCGATTTCAGCCCAGATTTTAGGACTGCTCTCCCACTTGGTATATGAAAGCATTTTCTATGTATAATAGCAAGAGTACATTTCTGTGTTGAATGCAGTTTGGGACCTACTCTATGAGGCAGAATATCATCATGTAATGTTAAGCATGATGACAAGGCGTACTCTAGATAAGGATAACACATAAGACGTGGCCATACACCTGTGCGTGCCTGGCAGGGAGATGGGGAAGTCTCATTTAATGAAGCCGGGGTGCCTGTTGCACCTTAACATCCTCAGTCCACATCAAGTTCACAACGTCCTTCTGACATCCAACCACAGGTATCACATACTTTTCCATACTTTCCACCCAAGATTAAAATATGCAGAGCACCGTGATAAAGACGCCTCCATCCCCAGCATGTGGGCTCTCATTCTGTAGAATTACATACTTTCGGGGCAAAATGGTGACCAGGTTGCAGCGGCAAGCAAGACTGGGCTCCGTGGGGACAGCAGACCCTGCAGCAGCCACCACTCCTGTCGCCACAGTCTGATGCAGCTGCAGAGAAGCTGTGGCTGAGGCCATTCACTTTGTGAGAGAACCGCACAGGAGGGAAAAGCTAGGGAAGGTAGGGAAGAGGGCAATGTCAGGCTTCTGAGCCCAAGCCAAGCCATCGCATCCCCTGTGACTTGCACGTATATGCCCAGATGGCCTGAAGTAACTGATGAATCACACAAGAAGTGCAAATGCCCTGTCCCACCTTAACTGATGACATTCCACCACAAAAGAAGTGAAAATGGCCGGTTCTAGCCTTAAGTGATGATATTATCTTGTGAAATTCCTTTTCCTGGCTAATCCTGGCTCAAAAAGCTCCCACACTGAGCACCTTGTGACCCCCACTCCTGCCCAGAGAACAACCCCCTTTGACTGTAATTTTTTTTACCTACCCAAATCCTATAAAACGGCCCCACCCTTATCTCCCTTCGATGACTCTTTTTCGGACTCAGCCCGCCTGCACCCAGGTGATTAAAATGCTTTATTGCTCACACAAAGCCTATTTGGTGGTCTCTTCACAGGGACGCGCATGACACGCAGGTGCAGAGCCAGGGAAGGATCTGTGATGAGAATAGAAAGGAATGTGCCTCCCTGTACACACGCTCGGATTTTATGACAATGTGCGCAGGAGGCTGAACTGGATGCCTGAGAACATTCCTCCAAGTTCTTTTGCTGATTTTCTAAATATTGGTGTAAAATCTGAACTCAGACAAAAATTTTTTAAATCACTTGACATCTTTGTCTGGTGCTCAGCATCATGTCTACATGATCATCTAGAAAACCAACTACTGTTCTAAGGCTCACATCCTCCTATAAAGTCCTAGGGATTTCACAAGGGAATACACTTCTCATTCACATCAAGAACACACACAACTACCATTAAAGAAACGCTTAATTTGCTTACACAATGTTTTAAACACCCAGATTTGAAATACAATAGAGAAGACAACTTTTTGATAGCTCTGCTTTCCAAATGCGAACTGCCCATGGAGAAAATAACCTGCCGTGATTTCTAACCAGTCAACCACCTGTCTTCCCTGGCTGCAGTAGGAGCAATCTTTCTGAGCTCAGGATGAAAAAGAACCCAGCTGGTTAGGGGACAGAAAATCATCACTTCTCAGGGGGCTTCCCGGGTCCCAAATCCCCATGTGATACATGGAAGTAAAAAACTATCAATGACCAAGCATCTGAACGCTTATCCCACCTCACCATCTGCTTCTCCTGCCATGCAAATTTAAAATTAATAAGCCTGCTATTAGAGAACAGAGTTGGTGCTGCATCTTTCTAAAATTATGGATAATTACCAGCCCACAATGGCTTCTAATCAGATTTGAGTGGTCCTTTAGACAGAAAGCTAAAGTGCCTCAGCCCTAAACTGAGAAGAAAACAGAAACTGAAATGCTCTAGATTTGATTTTTTCCCCCTTGTTCTAAAGTTGCTGTTCCCGAATCTCCTTCTACTGTCTTGTTCATAAAATGTACGAGAAACAGGGAAATTTAAAGACATGATAGAAATGGCCACTTTTTCTAGGTACAAACTTTGTGAACATGATTTTCAGCTGCTGGGCTTTTTCTCCACAAACTGTGAGCCTGGAGTACATTTTCTCCCTCGTGGTTACACATTCAGAGTCAGGGAAAGTGGCTTTAGCAGTAAAGAGGGGAGTGCAGTGAGAAGTGACCGGGCACTGAGAAGGGCAGACAGGGACTCTACCTCAGTGGCCTGCAGCACTCCTGGGCCTCGACCTTTACTTTTCTATCTGTACAAGGGATCTAAAGGCCCGTGATTCTAGAACACGACAGCTCTTCATACATACATACGCAAACATCACACACCTATGTGAAAAGCTGTGACACTTGGCTGATTTCCTGAAGAAGTTGTCTTGTATCATTTCTACTCAAGTACTCCACCTCCTTCCAGACAAGTATCAGAGGATGATGGGCTATCCCACAGCAATGTGTGTAACCTCTCCTGCTTACGATCCCCGTTCACATAGCATTTTCCAAAAGCATTTGGTGTGAAGTGACAGAAGAAAGAAGAAGAAGGTCCTTTCAGCCCATTCATTCATTCATTCATTCATTCAACAAATATTGACTGACTACGTGTCAGGCACTGGTGATATACCAGGGAACATATAGTTTTGTAGGTAGAGACAGACAACCAAAAAGTATGTTAAAGAGTGATCAATGCTGCAGAGGAAAATACACCAGGAAGCAGGAAGAACAATACCCCAACCACCCTACACTGGGGTGAGGCTAGCGTTACAAAATGGAAACAGCGGCCGGGCGCGGTGGCTCACACCTGTAATCTCAGCTCTTTGGGAGACTGAGGCAGGTGGATCACCTGAGTTCAGGAGTTCAAGATCGGCCTGACCAATACGGCGAAACTCTGTCTCTACTAAAAACATAAAAACTAGCTGGACGTGGTGGCACACACCTGTAATCCCAGTTACTCAGGAAGCTGAGGCACAAGAATCACTTGAACCCGGGAGGCAGAGGTTGGAGCGAGCCGAGGTCGTGCCACTGCACTCCAGCCTGGGTGACAGAGCAAGACTCTGTCTCAAAAAAAGTAAAAATAAAAATAAAATGTAAACAGAGAATAAGATACCAAAAGAAAGAACATGAACGATTAATTGTAACAAAAGCCTTTGTAAGCTGATACTTTCCTTCCTGGATCCTTGTCCCTTACAAATGGAAAAACACGGCGGGTAGGGGTAGCATCAAAATGATGGTGATGTTTTAAGATGGCTTTGGGTTTCAGATGTCGGACAGCCATACTCATGTACTTCAAGGAGAAAGCTCTAGCTCTATAAGCCATCTGGGCAATGGTTTAATGTCTTTTTTTTTTTTTTTTTTTTTTCCAGAGGGTTTTTAAAATACAGGAAAACATGTGTGTTTATTTGGCTGCTCTGTGCCCACACACGTGCAAACTGTGCTAACAGGTTTTTCCGTGTTTTGCTGAATTTGCCAGCTTACCATAAACAGGCTTTCATGTCTTAATTGTCTATAAATAGCACAAACACCCAAAAATGCAAATCAAGACAAGGTGTCCCTTCAACTGCTGCTCCCATGATGACAGCGAGCGACAATTGGCCAAATCAACACATGGAGACTGAAGCTGTCCGGCAGAGAGCACAGGGCCAACTGCTTTTCCCATAGCATTTAAAGAAACAAGCGGAAACAGCTCTCCACACAGGACAGACACGTCCTTTGTCCTTTGAATAAATGCTGCCAATCCCCAAAATACTTTCTCCATCACACTATCTATATAGATTTCAAGTTCCTTCCAATACCATAGTAATGCCAGTGATAGACTACGTTTGGCCATAATGACCCATTAGCATTCTTTTTCCTCTAAAATGTTGAAATAATAACATTGAGTGTGCACTCACGAGGTGCCAGGCTCTGAGTTTGATCTCGTTGAGTTCTCATTGAAATCCGGTAAGATCAGTACCATATTCTCTCATTTTTCATAGATGAGGAAACTCAGGCATAGAAAGGCTAAGTAAGTTGTCCATGGTCACAGCTTATTTAGGAACTTTTCTCCAAACTTCCAAAAGTTAACTACTGCCACTATTACAAATGAGTTTCTGTTTGTTTGTTTTTTTTTTTTTTTTTTTTTTTTGAGACAGGGTCTTGCTCTGACCAGGCTGGAGGGAGTGGAGTGATGATGTTTCACTGCAGCCTCGACTTCCCGGGCTCAAGTGATTCTCGCACCTCAGCCTCTCCACAGTAGCTGGGATTACAGGCATGAGCCACCACACCTGGCTAATTTTTTAATTTTTATTTTTTGTAGGGATGGGGTTTCACCATGTTGCCCAGACTGGTTCCGAACTCTGGGCTCAAGAGATCCTCCCAGGTCGGCCTCCCAAAGTGCTGGGATTACAGGTGTAAGCCACTGTGCACAGCCCTACAAATGCGACTTGTACAAAGTCAGAGCAGTGAGCAGGAAGAGAACAGAGACTTCAGTGAGTCTCCTGGCTGTTGCAACACCATATCCCTCCTCCATACCGTAATGTGTCTACACCCACCAAGCTCCTAGACGTTGAAGGCAGGCCAGCTCAGAGACGAAACAGCAGTCAAGAAAGAGAAGATGCAGACATGCGTCTTGATTTCAGCTCGAGCGTGCATCTCTCCCCTGCAGCTGCACAGGCAGAAACCAGGGGCCGTGAGTCTGAGGCAGTGTGTTTGGTTCCTGGCAGGTAATCTTTTGGGAGACCATCCCATACAATTAGTGTTACACTTCTCAAAAAGGAAGTGTGACTTGTATAGAAAAATCGATTCCATTTGGGAGAAAGGTCTAATAAAACCCCAAAGGGTAATACAACAACAAATTAAATTCATCTGTCCAAACTGAAATCCCAAAGCCCTCTGGGCACACAGCTGCTTTTCTGAGCTGAAATTCAGCTCCAGCTGAGAAACAGGTCAAATTTCCTAAAAAGGTTTCTTTTTCACATACCTTCAATAAAAATTCCTTTCCCTCACTTGTCATTTTCCAGATTTAATGGCTCTGTTGGCCTTCCTCTTATTTAGACCATGAGCACTGACTTCATGTCTGCTACGGCCGGGACTCCAAGGGAGGCACCCTAGGGAACACAGATGACTGCAGCACAGCGACACCCTCAAAGAGCACACACGGGGAAGGCAAGATGATACCATCGCAGCCTTCACACACAAACGAACTTGGCATCCATACCCCGTCCCATTTCTAGAAAACAACGATGCTGAGTCAGTAACATTTACCGAACAGCCTGCAGTGTGGAGGCAGGCACGAGGGGGCTTCATGTGGGGAAGAGCACCTTCAGAAGGGGGCATGCAAGCAACGTGGAGGCAGGAGACACCCCCACGCACAAGGGCCAGCCCGGAGGCCTGCAGAAATGCCCATGCATCTGGGAGGGAGAGAGGACAAGATACATAAATGCTCCAAAATGAATAGAAGCCTCCCAAGAACCTCCCCCAAAATGGGGCAGGAATTTACAAAAGACCAAACCGAGCATGCGCAGTTACCCGAGCATGCGCAGTTACCTGAGCATAGCGCCACCAGAGCGAGCTATCCAGGAAGAAACAGGGTCACTAGAAGCCTGAGCCTCTACTCCCAGCTCTGCAACTCATTCACCCTATGACCTTGGTGAAGGCTCTTAGCTTCTGTGAGCCACAAGAGAATCACGGGAAAACAGAAGATATGAAAACTGCTCTGCCTTTTTCACAGAACTGCTGAGGGAATAAAATCAGATAATGGATTTTTAAATTCTCTGTGAATTACGAAACAAAATACAAACGCATGACATCATTCTTACCATTAACAACAGCACTGTCAAATTAAGAGCAGAGTTAAGACCACAGCATTTTCCACCCCCCGACTCCCCAGAGAAATAGTGAGTCCAGCTGATGTATTTGGGCAACCCCAGTATCTAGGCTTCGAGAGCCTCAAACAGCTCATGAACTCTGACAGTATCACTCCAGCCCAGTGCTCACTAAGTTCTCCAAGAGAGCCAACTGACAGAAAATACTACAGATTTTTCAGCTGGGCTTGAAGCCCTCCAAGCTCACAGCACAGCTAAACAACGGAGAAGAGGTTTTCTGCCACTAGGCTCAAAAGCTGGCTTTTGTAGATTCCCATAGAAAGAACATTTAAGGCCAGGCGTGGCGGCTTATGCCTGTAATCCCAGCAATTTGGGAAGCCGAGGCAGGAGGATCACCTGAGCTCAGAAGTTCAAGAACAGCCTGGCCAATATGGCGAAGCCCCATCTGTACTAAAAATACAAAAATTAGCTGGGCATGCTGGCGGGCACCTGTAATCCCAGCTACTTGGGAGGCTGAGGCAGGAAAATAGCTTGAACTCAGGAGGCTGAGGTTGCAGTGAGCTGAGATCATGCCACTGCACTCCAGCCTGGGTGACAAGAGCAAAACTCCATCTCAAAGAAAAAAAAAAAAGAAAGAGCATTCTTTTTTGCTGATGTTAAATTTCCTGTGCTAAACACAGAGAAATCATGCAACACTGAAATCCTGAAAAACATATCATAAAAAGCATTTAGTGACTGAAAAGACATTCAGTATAACCTGTAACAGTGAGCTCCCCTCCTCTTTCCATCCAGCTCCACTAACGCTGTGACCCTTAACAATGCTTTCACTACCACAGAGGAAAATTAATAGGACCGCTTACCCCTCTCAGCTGACAGCTAAACCAGTGCTTCTCCCTGGGCTCACTAAAGATGACCTTTACCCAAAACCAGGCTGCAACGACCCTGTAGATGTTGACTAACAATTTCAAAATTCCCATATTCTTTGTCCACTCCTAAGGAAGATGAACTGAAGCCAGGTGTCTCCAAGTCAGAACTAACAGAGGCCTTAAACATCAGATGGCCCATCCCCTTCTTTGACAACCGGGGGATCTAAAGCTGAGCTTATGGAAGAAAACAGCCTGTTTAGTAACAAAGCGAAAACCAAAGCCTAGTCACCTAACCTCTGGTCCAGAAGTCCTGTGACAATCCAGCACCCATATAGGATGAGTCTCCCTAACCAGAAACTCTGAAATCCACAACTTTTTCAGTGCCGACGTGATGCTCAATGAAATGTTCATTGGAGCAGCTCAGATTCTGGATTTTTGAATTCAGGATGCTCAACCAGCAAGTATAATACAAATATTCAAAAATCCAAAAATGTAAAAAAATCTGAGACACTTCTGGTTCCAAGCAGTTTGGATGAGGAATATTCAACCCGCATTTTTTTTTTTTTTCCTCTAATGAAGGAAATTAAAAACGAGGCCCGAGCAAAGTCATTCAATCCATACTAAAGTCATTCAATAGTTTAATTAGTACCCATTTAAAGTTAAGTGCTACCCACAGATATTTAAAAGGATGAAAACATACATACCTATAATCCCAGAACTTTGGAAGGCTGAGGCGGGAGGATCACCTGATGTCAGGAGTTCAAAACCAGCCCGGCCAGCATGGTGAAACTCCATCTCTACTAAAAATGCAAAAATTAGCCAGGTGTGGTGGCACACACCTGTAATCCCAGCTACTCAGAAGGCTGAGGCACGAGAATCACTTGAACCTGGGGGGAGCACGTTGCAGTGAGCTGAGATCACACCACTGTACTCCAGCCTGGACCACAGAGCAAGACTCTGTCTCAAAAAAAAAAAAAAAGAAAAGAAAAGAAAAAAGAAAATTAATTTAAATTGTGTTTTCACATGGAGCCCATGTTCCCAGAACACAAGCCCTGCTCTATGCTCCAAGGGCACACAGGGTGCCCCTTTATCTTAATACTCACCATATTCCATGGCAGCCATTGGCATGTGTCTGTCCATCGCACTAGACTTCCTGTGCATGAGGCAGGGATCATATATTATTACCTTTCTGTCCCCAATGTCTGGCCTAGAAGACACTCAGTAAATGATTCCTGAACTAAGTCAGATACTAAGACATTTTAAACTTGTATTAACAAAATTGATTCAGTAAGTCTGCCAATGCAGCGTTCATACCACACAGCTTAAATCTCAACCTGCGGATTCATCTTGTGTTCTGCTAGATTATCACCTATTAACATTCAGGAGGCACCTAGTATGTGCTGGGCATTACTAACTGCTGGGGACCTAGCACTGACAAAACAACATTCCTTGTTCAAAGAGAAGTTCTAGTATAAAGAGGAATAGAAGGAACAGGCTAGATTGATGAGAGAGCTAAGAAAAGGACAGGGTGCCATGGGAAGCACCTGGTCTTGTCTGGATGGTACATAGTTAACAAAGTCTGAGTGCTTCGTATAGCGTAAGATCATCTCCTCCAAAGAAGCGAATGAAGCTTTGATTCCCCAGTACCAGAAGTCACCAGAAAGGTGCGCACAGCCACATGCTTAGTGTACGAAGTGAAACCAAAAAACAAAGCTCCAACTTCCAGAGGCAACGGTCCAATTATGAAATCCTCTGGCTATGTTCAATTTAAATTCAAGGTATTCAAGAGGCCAATATTTAAGTGATAAATTATCCCAAACACTTAAAACTAAAGTAGTCTTTGGTTCAAGGGGTAAGGGTATACTACCTTTTACAAATTTATTAGCTCTTAATATTTACATTTGAATATGATGATGATGTAATAATAAGTTTACTGAGTAGTTACTATGTGTTAGGCACCAAACTAAGCACTTTACACACACATTTGCACGATCCTGTGAGATGATAATGACCCCTTGTCATCCCATTTCATAGATGAAAGTCAGGTTTATATAAGCTTAAAAACTTGCCCAAATGACACAGCTAGTTAGCAAAACCCAGGCAGCCTGAATCCATAGGCCTTGTTTAAAGAAGTAATATTTATAAACTGTCCACCACAGCGGTGGTACAAACGAGAGTTCAATAAATGCCTAAAGAGCACTTCATACCCAAAATCGTTTCCCACGAATCAAACTAGACTTACTCTGGTTCTGCCTAACCAACTGTCAAATTATTGTTCCATGAAGAAAAGGTGGAATGGGTAGAGATCAGAATAGAGTGAATAACTGGTAAATATACTTCATGGCAGGTAGTAACAGGATGTGGCATTTAGGCTATTTCCACATTTGTTTGCATAACACTTTTTTTCACAGTTCTAAAGCACAAGAACCATTATAAGCTGGTGAAAGCATAAGGCATGTTTATGATCCAGGACTCCAATTCACTGTGGATCAGTGGATCTCAACCTTTACGGTATATCAGAACCACCTGGGGGTTTTTAACAGCACTATAGCTGCGCAGGCTCCATTCCTGCAGATTCTATTTCAACTGGTCTGGAGTAAGCACGCATGCTTTTTTAACAACCCTCCAGATGCAGCTAGGTTTGCAAACCACTGTCCAAGTGGCTCTCACACTTCTGCTCAGTTCAACACGCACTCACTGAGATTCTAAGCACTATGAACTGGGCTAAGTTAACAAGTCAGGCCCCACTCCCTAATAATATTGGCAAAGAAATCAATATCAAAGATTTATTCCAGTCCAAACCAAATAAATTGCCGGGTGAAAAAAATGCCCTGGCATAGTTTGCCACACTAAACAACTTCCTGTATCTTCCTGGTCAGTAGCCTAGAGACTGACTTTGAGTCATGAGAATTCAGAATCAGGGGAAAATGCCAGTCTGAGGCATCTGCCACACTCCTAGCACACCCCCAAAAGCGCCCAGCTACATTTCACATCCACTGTCCTAACAGGGGTCGAAATAGGGAAGAGCAGTGCAATACAGAAAACAGAGCCTGCTGGGTGGCAAAAGGCTGGGAAATACCAGTCCTAGCCCTGCTACCAATCGCTCTGGTCACTTCTCTCTGGTCCTGGTGTGGCCAACAGTTACACGAGAGGGTGAGGCATAAAAACACAGATGTCAGGGAAGCTCCAGCATCCAAAATACATAGAAATTAAAAAGCATTAAGGTGATATCAAGGAATGTATGCCATCAACCTGAAAAGTAACTGAAATATTCCTTTTCCTATTCTTAAGAAATCAAAGGTGGAAGCAGAAAGTTGAGCAATCAGCCTACCAAGTTAACTAGGGCAACAGAATACACTCACGGATTCTGTTCACAACAGCGGGGGTGACAGACCAAAAGGAGAACTGCAGAGCGTCCCTCTCTCCTCTGTCCACCCATGCCAGCAGCACGTGAGTGCGTCCACACGCAGCGCCCAGTCTCCTGTTCCACTGACGCCAGCGTCCACTCACCGCAAGCGTACTAAGTGCCACATGTGCTATGATGCTCCCTCATCTCATCACCATAGACATCCCTGCTGGAGGTGACTATGTGACAGATGAAAATCACGGAGGCCTAGGGAGGTTGAGAACCGCATTCCCACTGCGGTGAGGGCGTGCTTGAGAGGAACCCCACGGCTGGACCCTCCATGCTGCTCTCCTTAGTAATCACTCCCGGACCAGAGCAGCGAGGGGGAATTTTCTTCCTCTCACTATTTTCAGCCCCTTGGCTGACACAGCATTCCCCAGAAATCTATTGAGTTCTGGCAGCTCTGAGGCCACAAAGCCATAAACGCAGGGGACACACAGCCCATCTGTCTCGAACGGGTCTTTTACTTGTCATGCTGGTCATTTCTAAAAGATGGGTTAAGAAAGACTTGGCAAGTTACCACGAAATGAATCCTCCACGCCTCCCTGGGGAAGGCTGACTAGCGAGCAGTCAGGCCGGCTTTCTTCCCCCACTCCCTGCATTCCTGTCCCTAAGGAGCCACAGACAATCCCACCAAATATAGGCAGGAGACAGCCACCTCCTTCCTACAGCTGGAGGGGGGAAGGGTCCTCTCGGGCCTTTCTAACTGCATGAAAACCAAACTGGGAGTTGTACTGACTCGGGCCTCACCCATGTTGCAGGCATGTACAACACAGGTGCCCAGTGGTATCATCAGGCAGAACTACGAATGTGCTTTCCATCGTTTTCATACAATGATTCCAGAACCGCTATTCACACAGCTCCACTTCTCACACATACGACGTGCTTCATGGATTACACAGCATGTTCACCAAGCCCCTCATCCGCTCCTCCCAGCAGCCTTATGTGATCCCTTCAGTATGCTTCCTCATCTCCATTTCTTAAGAAATGGAGTTTCTGAGGTTATGAAACCAAAACTTTCCCAAGAACATCCAGCTAGTGTTAGAACCAGGATATGAGGGCTTCTGATTCTAGAACCAGTATTTGTGCCACTGTTCCACATGGGCCCCTCCAGGGATTTCTGCCTGATCTTAAAATGCAGACAGCAAATCTGTCTCTCTACAGTCCTGGGGTTCCCTATAGACAAGAAGTCAAACTTCTAACAGAAAGCTTATACTTATTTGGAAGGCTACCTGGGATATTTCTTTTAAGTTAGTTTGTTCATGTTTTGGAAAGATTGTTCCAATGGCAATGCGGGGCATGAAGTGTGGAAAGGATTCCATGATGAGGCAGAGAAACAATTCGGTGGCTCTTACAACAGTTCAAATGAGGCATGAGGTGCAACTAGAAAGGACAGAGGGAAAATGCATTGGAAAGAAATGCAAAATGAAATCCACTCAGACCCAGGATGGAATAAAGGGGATTAAGCATGATGGTGGTTTCTAGTTTGAAAGACTGATGAACACGGATGTCATTAACTACTGCAGAGTGGTATCTGGGGCCTGGGTGCACCAGTTTGTTTAACCATTCACCTGCCGAGCAGTCTCCGGGCTGTTTCCAGTTTCTAGCCTTCATAAACAATGCTGCTATGAACAGATACATAAAGGCTTTTGTGTGAACATAAGTCTTCATTTCTCTGGGATAACTGCCCATGAATGTGAGTGCTGCATCCTATGGCAATTGCACATTTAGTTTTTTAAGTAACTGTCAAGCTGTTTTCCAGAATGGCTGTACCATCTTCCATTCCCACCAGCCAAGTGTGAGTGATCCCGTTTCCCCGCATCCTCACCAGCATTGGCCTTGTTACTACTTTTTATTTTAGGCTTTCTGATAGGTGTATAGTGACGTGGCTTTAGTGTGCCTTTTTCTGATGGCTCATGATGTTGAACAAATTTTCATGTGCTTATATGTTATCTGAAATGTCTCTTCAGGTCTTTTATTCATTTTCAAAGTAGATGATTTGGTTTCACTGCTGAATTTTGATAGTTTTAAATATATTATAGATATGAGTCCTTTATCAGACATGTGGTTTGCAAATAGTTTCTCCCAGTCTCTCGCTCCTCTTTTCATCTTTATTTTGCATTTTACATTTTAGTCCATAATCCATTGTGAGTTAATTTTTGTGCGAGGTATGAGGTTTAGATCAGAGTTCAGGTTTTTTTCCTATGAATAATCAGGTAGCCAGTAACTTTTTTAAGACACAAGGTCTCACTCTGTCACCCAGGCTGGAATGCAATGACAGGATCAGAGCTCACTGCAGCCTTGACTCCTGGGCTCAAGTTATCCTCCTGCCTCAGCCTCCTGGAGTAGCTGGGACCACAGGCAGGTGTCACCATGACCAGTTAATTTTTTTTAGTTTTTGTAGAGACGGGGTCTTGAGCCATGTTACCCAGGCTGGTGTGGAACTCCTAGACTAAAGTCATCATCCCACTTATATGGGGCCAGGCAGTGGCACATGACTGTAATCACAACACGTTGGGAGGATGAAGCAGGAGAATCACTTGAACCCAGGAATTCCAGACCAGCCTGAGCAACAGAGGGAGGCCCTGTCTCTGCAAAAAATTTTAAACATTAGCTGGGCATGGTATTGTACACCTGCAGTCCCAGCTACTTGGGAGGCTGAGGTGGGAGGATCTCTGCAGCCTATGAGGCTGAGGCTGCAGTGAGCCATGATCGCATCACTACACTCCAGCCTGGGAGAAAGTGAGACACTGTCTCCAAAAAAAAACAAACAAACAAACAAAAAAAAAAGCTAGAGCATCACCCATATTAAAGACAGGTATTGTTTTTTTGAAAATTTAATTACAGTTATATAATGGACATGTAAAATGTCCAGTTTGAAAGCTTGAAAAATATATAAGTATTCTTAACTTAAAATTCTGATTCCGACCTAAGATATCGCATACTGTTTACATAAGTATCACAATGTCTGGACAACAACTAAAAATGTGTATGAGGGAGAAAAATGAGCATGTATGCCTATTAATTGAGGTATATTTCCCCCTTATTACATAAAAAAGTCATCACAGCAAACCCCTGTGACTGTATCTAAAGCAAGCCTACAGTTTTACTTCTCTGTATTATAAAATGCAAGGCTAAAATTCAAATACTAAACATTTTCTGAAGCCAAGGGTAGTTAACTCAAAATAAATGCCTAGGGTCTATATCAAAAATATGAAAAAGCTAGCTACTTCATAGCCATTCCAATCTAAGTTCAGCTTTTTCTTTTTTAATTGACACATAATTGTGTGCCGTACATACGTATAGAGTACACATAGTGATGTTATAATACATGTAATGTATGTGATCAGTGTAATTAGCATATCCACCATCTCAAACATTTATCATTTCTTTGTGTTGGTAACGTTCAATACCCTTCCTCCAATTATCTGAAACTATATATATATCTCTATATATATAGATATATATATATATTTTTTCTTTTGAGACAAAGTCTTGCTCTGTTGCCCAGGCTGGAGTGCAGTGGTGTGATCTCAGCTCACTGCAACGTCTGCTTCCTAGGTTCAAGCTATTCTCCTGCCTCGGCCTCCCTGAGCTGGGGTTACAGGCACCCACCACTATGCCCGGCTAATTTTTGTATTTTTAGTAGACATGGGGTTTTACCACGTTGGCCAGGCTGGTCTCAAACTCCTGACCTCAGGTGATCCACCCACCTCAGCCTCCCAAAGTGCTAGGATTACAGGCATGAGCCACTGCGCCCAGCCTGAAACTATATATTCTTGTTAACTATAGTCATCCTATGTTATAGAACACTAGAACTTATTCCTATCCAGCTATAATTTTGTATCCTTTAACAAATTTCTCCCTATCTCCCTCTTCCCCCACCCTTCTCACCCTCTAGGATCCTCTGTCTACTTTCAACTTTCATGAGATCCACTCTCTTTTGCCTTCCACATAAGAGAACATGGGCTGTGTAACTTTCTGTCCCTGGCTTATTTCATAATATCTTCCAGTTCCATCCACGTTGCTGAGAATAACAGGACTTCATCCTGTGTTATGGCTGAATAGTACTCCACTGTGTATAAAGACCACATTTTCTCTATCCATCATCTGCTGTTGGACACCGAGGCTGATTCCATATCTTGGCTATGGTGAACAGTGCTGCAGGAAACACAGAGGTGCAGATGCCCCTTCGACAATGATTTCCTTTTCTTTGGGTATCTACACTGTTGTGGGACTGCTGGATCACACTGTAATTTCATTTGCAGTTTTCTGAGAAACCTCCATACTCTTTGCCATAGTGGGTGCCCTAGCTTACTCACTCTTATTCTTTTTTCTCTTTGAGACAGAGTCTCACTGTTGCCCAGGCTGGAGTACAGTGGTGCAATCTTGGCTTGCTTACTGTAGCATCCGCTTCCCGGGTTCCAGTGGTTCTCATGCCTTGGCCTCCCGAGTAGCTGGGATTACGGACAACCGCCACTGCACCTGGCAAATTTTTGTATTTTTTAGTAGAGATGGGGTTTCACCACGTTGGCCAGGCTGGTCTTGAACTCCTGGCCTCAAGTGACCCGCCCACCTCAGTTGCCCAACAGTGCTGGGATTACAGGTGTGATCCACCGCTCCCAGCTAAGTTTTGTGTTTTTAGTAGAGACGGGGTTCACCATGTTGGCCAGGCTGGTTTCAAACTCCTGACATCAGGTGATCTGCCCGCCTCGGCCTCCCAAAGTGCTGGGATGTCAGCGTGCGCCCCTCACCCAGCTGCTCTAGTTTACACCCCCCTACAGTGTGTAAGCGCTCCCTTTTCTCCATATCCTCGCCAGCACTTGTTATTTTTTGTCTTTTCGATAATACCCATCCTAACAGATGAGATGATGCCTCACTGCGGTTTTGATTTGCATTTCTCTGATTATAAGCGATACTGAGCATTTTTTTCACATATTTTTTGGCCATTTGTATGTCTTCCTTCAAGAAATGTCTGCTCTGTTGGGTGTGGTGACACAAACCTGTAAGCCCAGCACTCAGAATGCTAAGGCAGGAGGACAGCTTGAGCCTAGACTGGCCTAGGCAGCATAGCAAAACCCTAGCAAAAAAAAAAAAAAAAAAAAAAAAGAAAGGAAAGAAAGAAAGAAAGAAAGAAAGAAAGAAAGAAAGAAAGAAAGAAAGAAAGAGAGAGAGAGAAATATCTGTGTCTGTTCAGCTTTTTTTTTTTTTTTTTTTTTTTTTTTTTTTTTTTTTTGAGGCGGAGTTTCGCTCTGTCTCCCAGGCTGGAGTGCAGTGGCGGGATCTCAGCTCACTGCAAGCTCCGCCTCCCGGGTTTACGCCGTTCTCCTGCCTCAGCCTCCTGAGTAGCTGGGACTACAGGCGCCCGCCCCCTCGCCCGGCTAGTTTTTTTTGTATTTTTTAGTAGAGACGGGGTTTCACCATGTTAGCCAGGATGGTCTCGATCTCCTGACCCTGTTCAGCTTTTTGACCTCCAAAAATTAAGAGTCCATTTTGGAATCGGACGACCTGCCTGATTCAGAGACAATCTGTGTTTGGTTCTACTCTGCTACTTCCTATGTGACTTTGGGAAGTTCCCTTAGCCACTTTGAGCTCAACTTCCTCAACATTAACCAGGAATAAGTACCACCTGCCTCTGCTGGTTAACGCTGAGGACTGAAAGGAGAACCTCCACAACGCCACTTGACAATGCCGCCTGGCGGAAGCCCCTCAATGCGGGGCTGGAAGGATCATCTGAAGCCAAATACAACTTTCCTTTCCACTGTCCCAGGCTCACTCTGCATGCGATTAGCAAGGAATAGCGAATAAAGGAAACCAAAATAGTTGCTTAATTTTTAATAAATTTTATAAAGAGGGGGTGGTGGCAAAATAGGAGGGAGAGGAGGGGAAGGAAAAGCAGCCGGTCACAAGTTCTAGTCCAGGGCTCATCCCCAGCCTCCTCACTCAGGCAATCACCAGTCCCCACCTCCTGGGGAGGGGTACTTTCTGCGCTGGCTTCACCTACAGGGAAGGCACTGCCACAGGTGTTCAGAAACCAGGAACACCTTGAAATGGGCAATGTGCTTTGGGTAGGAGACCTACAATTTCCCCAAAGAAACCACGGCACAAAAGTGACCCACATAGGAGGGACCAACCGCTGTAAACCCTTGGTGGCAAAAACGGATGTCATACCTTCTGTACAGGAGACACACACCCAGGTAAAACTTGCCAAAATAGCAGAGAAAAAAATACAGCAGACATCCAGTGCCATTCTGTTACAGAAATATTTATATCCCAAAGCCAGGGACCTCTCTGGAACACTGTCTTCATTTCCACGTCTCATGGAAGATGTTTGAGTGCACTCACATGTGTCTCAACAAACTTCCAGTCCCTGCTCTAAACCCTGTGGCTCCTCAGCAAAACCCAAAAACAAGTATCAGTTTTCCTTCCAAATGGGAAATTTCCTGACCTAGCGAAACCAGCATCAAATCCACTTATTATGAGATAGCTGATTACAGGCGAAGCCCTCTAGTCCAGGATGACTCCCCTCCTGCAGGAGCGGGAAGGATGGGCAGAGCACTGGCCTGCCAGACCACATCTCCAGGCAGTTTGAAACCATGGCTGCTCAGGTGAGCCATGATAAAAATCAAAACCAAGTATCTCTGAAAAGTGTACATGTCAAGACCCAGACCTCGGACCAGACTCAGCCGAAATGGATGTTGCAAGGTTTGTTCAGAGACCTCCTCTCCATGACCCCTCTCCCCGGGACCTCCCTCCTTGCACTAGGGTTCCAAGGCCAATGGACCGCTCCCTTACCTCTAGCCCAGTGCATTTCCAGGACCAGCTCCCAGACTGTACCAGACCCTGAAATGTATTCGCTGAATGCACTATTTCTTGAATGATCATAAATCACCTGACTATAACAACAATTGTTTTAAAAGTGTTCTCTCTCTGTCTCTCAGGAATCATGCCATGAGTTTGAGCAAGCAGCTTTGCTTCTCTCTACTGCAATTCTATCATTTGCAAAATGTTAACAATTACTGTGTTCACCCATAGCATTGTAGTAAAAAGCCTTAAGACCCACTTCATGTAGCCTGCCTGGAGCACAGACCCTGTCACATGGTAAATGCCCACTGAAGGTGAGTTATCTATAGCTATTATTACCTGCCACTCCAGCGAACAAAAGGAGTCGATCAAGTCTCATCGTATCACCATGAAAGGATGTCCAGGTAGACTGCGGAGTGGGAGTAGGGGAACTCAATGTTTATCAGGTACTATTTTGTTTTTTACAATGTGTACATGTATATTTGTAGGTACACTGGAAAAGATCTGGAAGGAAATACACCCAGTGTTAATAGTGACTACGCCAAAGACACATTCATCCAAACACACAGGAGAAAAACATTCACTATCTTTCTGTCTTCCAAATCATTTGAACTATTTTCAATAAGCATCTATGGCTTTTGTAAAGTTTTTGAAAGGAATTTATTGCATTTTTTTCTGGAGAAACAAGCAGGAGCACGAAAAAGGTGGAAACAGAAGGTAAAATGGAATGGGACTCAATGGAATTGAGTCCCAGCCAGGCTCAGCAGGCTCACGAACCACGCACCTCTCACTACAACTCAACACCAGCTCTCTCTTCTCTTGGTCCAATGGCCCAAGACTTAGAGATAAAAGACTTATTGTGATCACATCAATCACACCAAGGAGCTTGGAACCACCCCTTTTTTTTTTTTTTTTTTTTTTTTTTTGAGACGGAGTCTCACGCTGTTGCCCAGGCTCCTCTCCTTGTGTGTACCTGCCCAGGGCTGTTAGCTTTCCTCCTGTGTCTTTGGCTGGCCTGTAATCCCCTAGTGGTGGAAATGCACCCGGACACTTAGCCATCATCCCCACAACACTCAGCACCACATAGAGACCAGGGCAGTGATGCCCACTCGGACTGTGATTCTACTTATAAAGCAAAGGACCAGGGGCCAGATGCGACTTGTCTTTGGTAACTCACCAGCTGTTGCTTGAACCAGAACAAAGCCAGGTCTCCTGATGCCCAGAAAAGAGCTAGTGCCTGTCCCGCTAGAAACGTGGAGAAAATGTTTTGCTTGCTGTGAAAAGACGCACTACTGGAGAAGATGGGTGCAACTTCTCATGGAGCCACTCAGCCCAGATCACCAGGAAACAGGGCAGCCAGATGAGACACTAATCACGTCCACTGGAAAGGAAATCTGGCTGGGCAGTAGAAGGAAATTCACACAGGTTACCCGGGCCCAACGGCAGCAACAACATGAACAAAACAAAAAATACCTGAGTGGAAAGCCATAGCCTGGCTAGCAAATTCAAAACAGAGCCACAATCCTAGCAGCACATATCACTGCAACACAGAGCTTCAGTCAGTGTGCGCACACTTTAAGTAGAAACGTAAAATGTCCATGTTTTTGGAACAAAGGGCTATTTTTATGTGTGTGTGTGATGTCAGAAGAAACTGTTGGCAAGGAAATAGAAATAGACGTCCTTACACATTGACAGTGAGATAACGGTATGGCCCTAACAGAAGGGAATCGAGCAACACCCATCAACATTTAAAATGCGCAGAACCCTGGATCCCACAATTCCATTTCTAGCAATGCATCCTATGAGTATATTGACGCAAATATGCAAGAATTACGTACAACTCAGCATTGATTAATCCAAACGGTTGGGAATAACCTAAATATTTACCAGTGGGGAACTGGTGAAGAACACTGTTTATCTTATGCCAACATCTGTGTTTTTAAAAAGAAGATACATAGACTGGGCGCAGTCGCTCACGTGTGTAATCCCAGCACTTTGAGAGGCTGAGGCAGGTGGATCACGAGGCCAAGATATCCAGACCATCCTGGCCAACACGGTGAAACCCCGTCTCTACTAAAAATGCAAAAATAATCTGGGCACAGTGGCGTGCGCTTGTAGTCCCAGCTACTCAGGAGGTTGAGGCAGGAGAATCGCTTGAACCCAGGAGGTGGAGGTTGCAGTGAGCTGAGATCACGCCAGCCTGGTGACAGAGCAAGACTCCATCTTGGAAAAACAAACAAGCAAACAAACAAACAAAACTGTCAACAGTGGTCACAGAACAGTGATGGGAGTAGGACTGCCTTTCACTCTCCAGGACCTTTTGAATGTCGCTCATATTACATACTCAAAATATATGACTACAGTAAATATTTTCAGAGTAACTATGAAAAACTGGGGAAATAATAATATCTAACACACAGGACTGCTGCATAATTAAAGGATGAAAAACATTAATCACTATCAGAGTTCAAAGGAAGAAAGATTAATTCTAGCTTGGATATCAGAGCGGGGATCATGTAAAGGAAGTGAGTATTTCAAGTCTTGAAGGATGGAGAAGATTTAAAGAGGCAGAAGTGTGGAGATGATGTCCCAGATGGAGATAAGAACATAGGCGAAGACGATGTCCCAGGTGGAGATAAGAACATAGGCAAAGACGATGTCCCAGACGGAAATAAGAACACAGGTGAAGATGATGTCCCAGATGGAGATAAGAACATAGGCAAAGAAAATGAAGAAATGAGAAGGTATAAATTCTAAATGCAGCTCTCAGGCTGGGCTTCAGAACAGGGCTTAGGCAACAAGTTGGAATGCAAGGCTGATGGCGGGAACAGAAACACTGAAACCCAACTTGCATATCACGCCCAGATCATGAGCCTTGAATGCCAAGCCAGGGAAGCCCTCCTTGATCTTAACAACGAAAAATCACTGGGCCGGGTGCGGCGGTTCATGCTTCTAATCCAGTGCTTTGAGAGGCTGAGGCGAGAGGACTGCTTGAGGCCAGGAGTTTGAAACCACTCTGGACAACACAGCAAGACTCTGTCCTTACAAAAAATTTAAAAATTAGCTAGGCAGGATAGCACACCTGTAATCCCAGCTACTCAGGAGGCTGAGGCCGGAGGATCACTTGAGCCCAGGAATTTAGGGTTACCGTGAGCTGTGATTCTGTTGCTGCATTCCAGCCTGAGCAACAGAGCAAGGGCATGTCTCAAAAATAAAAGAAATGAAATAAAATCATTAAAGGTTGTATAGACATAAAGTATAAAATCATACCATATATTATTTAATCCAGATATATAATATAAATTAGAGGGGGAAAAGAGAAATTAGGAAGCTATTATAAGAAGACAAGACTCAACTAAGACACGAGCAAAGGCCCTGGGCTCACAGCCCTATCTTTATATAAAGGAATAAACTACCACATTTATTTTCATGGCATCACCAACTTAGATACAGGCTACAGTATTCTGGAACCATCTCTGTATCAGTCAAATCAGATGGCCATAATACTATAGGCAAATACCATAAAAAACACCATAAAAATACTATAGGCAAATACCATTAAAAAATGTAAAAACTGTGTGGTTTAAACATTAGTTTATTTCTCACAGCTCTGGAGGCTGGAAGTCCAAGATCAAGGTGTCAGCCAACTCAGTTCTGGGACAGGGACCTCTTCCTGGCTTGCAGATAGCCACCTTTCTTCTTGTTTCCTCACACCAGGGCAGTGGGAGCTCTCTGCTTTCTCTTTTTTTTTTTTTTTTTTTTTTTTTGAGACAGAGTCTCACTCTGTCACCAGGCTGGAGTGCAGTGACACAATCTCAACTCACTGCAACCTCCGACTCCCTGGTTCAAGCAACTCTCCTGACTCAGCCTCCTGAGTAGCTGGGATTACAGGCACGTGCCACCACACCCAACTAATTTTTGTATTTTTAGTAGAAACGGTTTCAGGATGGTCTCAATCTCCTGACATCCTGATCTGCCCACCTCGGCCTCCCAAAGTGCTAGGATTACAGGTGTGAGCCACCACACCCAGCCTTGTTTCTCTTCTTCTAAGAGCACTAATCCTGTCAGACCAGGGACCATGCTCATGACCTCATCTAACCCTAATCACCTCTCAAAGGTCCTATCCCCTAATACCATCACACTGGCAGTTAGGGCTCCAGTACAAGAATCTGGAGGAGACATAAACATTCAGTTTATAACGATGTCTTTTCAATCCTGTTGAAAAAAGCAACCAAATGAGTAGGCGAAGAAGTACCTTATATGTAAACAAGTCAGGAATTTTCATATTTCTGCTAATACATTAAGGTCAATTTAAAATGTCTGATAACAAGAGTCAGAAGCAGACATACATGAAAGTTAGTTACTCTACAATTTAGGCCCACATTGAGTTATCTTCCAATAGGCCCACATTGAGTTGTCTTCCAATGACATTGTGGCACAAAGAACACTGCTTTCTATTCCTGGTTTTGCCACCAAAGAAGCTGGAACATTTCCCTGTATTTCCGTTTATCTTGAAAATCACTGGGCTGATCTAGCAGACCTCCAAGGTCCCTTCCATTCACAAATTCCACAAATAACTTCCTACCAACAGAGGCTACACAAATAAACTACACTGACGAAGGGGAAAGCTAACACTAGCAAACAATGAGATGCACACAAGACAAGACGTATAGAGAAGTGGATCAACCACAAACTGGTGGACGATGAGCCGGCGGGGGATAAAAACACATTCCCTAACGATGGACAGACAGGCAATGGCGCCGAGGTAGTATTGTTGAAGATTTCCTATTTTACATCTTCAAGATAAATGGCCCAATTGTTTATATTCATTCTGGTTAAATGTGAACGTGAAAACTTCCTCCAGGGGACGCAGACATCTAAAAAGTTCTCAATGTATCCAATTTGTCATTTGATATATTTACTGACAAGAAAAATGAGGGACTGAATATACAAACAGACCATGCCTGATCATATGTATAAAGACAGAACTCAGACCACAACCGGTAGCTGCCCACCCAGGAAACCAATCCCCTATCTACAGTAAACAGCCAGGAGGCCAGCCAGGCTAGCACATCAGACAGGAAGCCAGACTGCTCTCTCTCCACAACCCAGAAACTATACCACAACTCTGTCCCACGTGGCCAGGACTTGACTCAAAACTGACAGCCACCCTAATTTTGGCCCCTATTTCCAGTTAGGATAATTCAGACAAAGCCAAATACGCCCCTAACCAATCACATAGGACACCCCACTTCTGCACAGCCGCCTCCAGCCCCCACAACAGCCTCCACTGGGAGTCGTTCTTTTCCATCCTGAAGCTTCCCCACTCCTCATCCGCCACTCACTTGCATGTCAGTCTCTGCCACACGCAAGTGACAGTGCTGACTCCCTTGCCACAGCAGCACTGAGAAAGTTGCCTCTGCCTGTCTCATGTGGGCGTCCTTCCTTTGTTTCCCTCGAAGAATAAGTCTTCAATGAGGGGCTTCTCTCTATATGGCCAAGCTATACAATTCAGAAGCCCAGCATGGCAATTCCAAGCCTGGAAAGACCATACACCCCTCAGGTCCTCTTTCCACAAAACACAGCTTCCTTGAGTTCTTCAGTCACTCCCCACCAACCAGGGAAGGAACCACGTGTTATGGAAAGATCAAGGGCCTTGAAGTCAAACTTCTGAGTTCATCAAGTACTTCATCTTCCCACTTAACAAATTACATGGCCTTGGCCATGCGTGGTGGCTCACACCTGTAATCCCAGCACCTTGGGAGGCCGAGTTGGGCAGATCACCCAAGGTTGGGAGTTCAAGACCAGCCTAACCAACATGGAAAAACCCCGTCCCTACTAAAAATATGAAATCAGCCTGGTGTGGTGGCGCATGCCTGTCATCCCAGCTACTCGGGAGGCTGAGGCAGGAGAATCACTTGAACCTGGGAAGCAGAGGTTGTGGTGAGCCGAGATCACACCATTGCACTCCAGCCTGGACAAGAAGAGCAAAACTCTGTCTCAAAAACAAACAAACAAACAAAAACGAACAACAACAACAACAACAAAACAAATGACGTGACCTTGAACAATTTCCTTAACTTGTCTAAGCCTCTATCTTCATCTTCAATAAAATAATTTTACTTCCAAGATTGCATTAAATGGAATCCCACATGTAAAACAGCTGACAAATATTAGGGACCCAACAGCTGTGTGCTCCTACTGCCACCCCACTTTACCCCAAGGGAGAAGCGCAAGATGTCCAGAAAAAGCCTGTTGATCCCTACACCTCAGCATCTTGTGTTCACACAAGGCGCAGTGGGATCCAGACTTACCCGGGTCGCCCAAATACAAGCCACGTTTTGATTTTTCAACTTAGGTACACATGGCTTCTAACGTTCACCATATATGATCCATAATTTAGAAGAGATTTTCCTACACTACCCCGTGGTTCTATTTTAGCAGACTCAGATGTGCCATAATACCTCACTCTCTTAAATCCTCTTCAGTATCAAAAACAAAACTTTAATCTGTAACACAGTTATCAGCAGTGAAAGTGGAAATGGTACCTATGAGTCAAAATGACCCTCTGCCCTGCCCTGCCCCACCCTACAAAAAGCTGTTCAGGAGGATTTGGGCTGCTTATGAGAATGCTGTCTGTATTCCCAGGGACAGACAAATGCCTACCCTGGTTAGAAGCTGCACTGCTCAGCCTCCAGGGTAGAAATCTCCCCACACCCTCTACCCAAGGAGAAGAGAAGCAAATGGGGTGGCCAGGCTCCAGGACGTGGACTGTTTAGTGTGGTTTCTGCAGACTGTTTTTTTGTTTTTTTTTTTGTTGTTGTTGAGACAGAGTCTCGCTCTGCCGCCCAGGCTGGAGTGCAGTGGCCGGATCTCAGCTCACTGCAAGCTCCGCCTCCCGGGTTCACGCCATTCTCCTGCCTCAGCCTCCCGAGTAGCTGGGACTATAGGCGCCCGCCACCTCGCCCGGCTAGTTTTTTGTATTTTTAAAGTAGAGACGGGGTTTCACCATGTCAGCCAGGATGGTCTCGATCTCCTGACCTCGTGATCCACCCGTCTCGGCCTCCCAAAGTGCTGGGATTACAGGCTTGAGCCACCGCGCCCGGCAGTTTCTGCAGACTGTTTAGTGTGGTTTTGCAGGCCACCCAAGTGGCCAAGGTCCTACGGCTGCTGTAGGGTCTCTTCCCTAGGATGAGACAGCCCAGCCATTCTCCTTCCCTTTTTTTTTTTTTTTTTTTTTGAGATGGAGTCTCACTCTGTCACCCAAGCTGGAGTGCAATGGTGCAATCTCACCTCACTGCCACCTCTGCCTCCCAGGTTCAAACAATTCTCCTGCCTCAGCCTCCCAAGTACCTGAGATTACAGGCACCCACCACCACACCCAGCTAATTTTTATATTTTTAATAGAGACGAAGTTTCAACTTGTTGGCCAGGCTGCTCTCGAACTCCTGACCTCAGGCGATCCACCTGCCTCGGCCTCCCAAAGTGCTGGGATTACAGGCATGAGCCACTGCATCTGGCTGAGTCAGCCCAGCCATCCTGACTTTTTGTTCTGGCAAAATTACTCTCTTCCACGTCTACCTTCCAAGTAGCTAAATCAGAGTTCTGGCCTTGGGGCAGGCTTGAAGAATCCCTGTTTTTTGGTCCTCAAGAGGTCCTACCAGCGTCTGGGACAATTCCAAAACTTGTGTTCTTAAAGAGGAAAGAAACCTCACATATATGGCTCTCGCAGAGCTCAGGCAGAGCTCAGGCAAGGCTTGGGAGGCGGCCCTAAGGTTTGGGTGTGCCATCTATGATAACAGCTAAGAGATCTGAAGCCAGCTGTCTGGGTTCAAACCTCAATTCCAACAGCGCTGGCTGTGTGATGTTAGACAACGTCCCCAGCCTCTCTGTGGTTCCGTTTCCTCACTGTAAAAGGGCCACAATAATAGAGCTGCTCTCAAAGTTAAGTGAATTCGTGCATATAAGGTATTCAGAACAATGCTTGGCACATGGGGGAGTTCAATAAACACGTAATGAACAGAGTAACTTAGCAATTAGTAAATATATTCATGCAGGCCAGGCACGGTGGCTCACGCCTGTAATTCCAAAACTTTGGGAGGCTGAGGCGAGAGGATCACTTGAGCCCAGGAGTTTGAGACTAGCATGGGCAACACAGCAATATTCCATCTCTAAAAATGTGTTTCTGTAACATATATGTATATATACAATCATATATTCACAGTGTATTTATAATACACAAAATAGCGGAATACAGACTTACCTATTCACAATGGTTACTTCTAGAGAAGGGGAAATGCAAATTTCAGCTTTTTATGCTACACATATATTCTTGTATCATCTGAAATATTTAAGCAAATTGTATATATAAATTTGCCCCAAAACACATAGCAGAACAATGTAGTTTTGACTCAAAAATCTTCAAATCATGATGGAATTGTTCTGTGAAAGTTATAGAGATGAAAATCTCCCTCCAGCCTAAATGCTCTTTCATATGAACTATATTACAGACACCAATGCAGACGCCCCAATCCTTTCCCCACTGTCATAAGAATTTTTCAGTGAACTGCATTCCCCTTTACAAACTAGATGATAGTTAGAGTTACCAGGCAAGAACGTGGATCCAGTTCTGCTTTTTCAAAGCCCAATGTTCCTCACATAATAGCAATGCATTCTTCAACGGGTCCACTGCCCCCAACACCTGACCTCTCTGTTGTACACAACTCAGCAAGGCCTGGGAGAAAACAGGTGGAAATTTAACTTAGTAACAACACATCCCGCCTGATTCCTCTGCTCGGCTAGTTCTCAAGTCATCTTTTTCTAAGCTTTCATTCGGCTCTACCACATGTACCTAGGCTGGGTAAAATACTTTACCAGGTTTTTTTTTTTTTTTTTTTTTTGAGACAGAGTTTCACTCTCTAGCCCAGGCTGGAGTGCAGTGACACCATCTCGGCTCACTGAAACCTCCACCTCCCGGGTTCAAACGATTCTCCTGCTTCAGTCTCTCAAGTAACTGGGACGACAGGCACACCCAGGACTACCACCACACCCAGCTAATTTTTGTATTTTTAGTAAAGATGGGGTTTCACCATATTGGCCAGGCTGGTCTCAAACTCCTGACCTCATGATCCGCCCGCCTTGGCCTCCCAAAGTGCTGGAATTACAGGTGTGAGTCACTGCACCTGGCCTACTTTACCAGTTTTATTCCTGAATTAAACCTGTTATTACTATCAATAATGTCAATCAGTGCCATTTCATTCACCGTATGACACACACACACAAAGCACTCCATACTCACTCCACCTATCTGCTTTTCTGCAATGGCCACAGTGTTCCCCATCTTACATGAGAGGCACAGACAAAGACAACGACTTCTCCAAGGTTTTGTAATTCACAATCAGTGGCAGAACCAACATGCCCAACCACGTCTGGCCAAGGCCTGTGTTTCAGCCACCCCATCTGGTTGCTGCCCCTAAGGCTCAATGGGCAAGTAACAGATCACTCCGATTGCAGAGGCTTCAGATATGCCCTCCGCCATGGTACAATGGATGGTTCGCTCTCAGCAGGGGAGGCAGGGGTGGGAATCAGCACACAGTTCTGCTAGGTTTCTCATGCAGGGCAAAGACTATGTATTTTGTGCCTTGCTTTGCAGGTGAAATGTCTCCTGCCCCCTGTACAACACCTTTCTTTGTCTTCTCCACATAAAAGTACAACTGAGTTCCTCAGGGGAAGGCAGTGATCACTGCCCTGTGCCACACCTGACTGATGTCCAAACAAGTGGACACACAGGCTCTTCTCTTATGGCCCAGGTTGCTCCCATCTGCTAAGCATCAAAAACTACACACAGGATTCGCAGAACATGAATGACATGGAGGTGACCGCTTTATCTCTGTTGAAAACTTACTGCACTCTCTTAAAAAAGGGAATTCAGGAGAAACTGAACATTTGAGGCTGGCTGGCTGTAATCTTCAGCTGCTGAGAAAGCCTCAGCTTCTCGGTTCCACTGTGGAAATCCAACTCCTCCCTCAAAGTCTAACTCAAGTACACCTCCTCTGCGGTGCCTGCCCCTTCCTCCCTTTCACAAGCACGTGTTCCCTCTGCAGCCCCAGAGCATTCTATCGCCACGTCTGGAGCCACGCTGTCCCAGCCTACAGCCAGCTCAGTGCACAGCTGCGTCTCCCTGTGTTGTACCTGCAGGCCCCACCTGGGCTGGAAGGCTGCCTCCTTCTCCTCCACACAGAGGCCGCACTCAGGAACTACTGAATGAGGGAGGGAGTGGATGAGCAAGATCAGCCAAGGGCTACAGGGAGTGACCTGCAGCTCCCAGCAGGAACAGCCCCTGCCCTGCCAATCCGGAGGTGCTGGCTCTGTTCTCAGCAGGGCCGCTAAAAGCTCCGTTATAACAGCTCTAGGCCTCAACGTCAACTTGGTGTCAGGCCCTAGAGACACCGAAACTCCTAACAAATAAAGAGGCCACGTATGCAGCATGCTGGTTAAAAGCACAGGCTTCGGAGTCAGAGCTTGAATTCCGCTTATTATGTGACCTTGAGCAAGTTACTCAATGCGTCAGTCTCATTTTATCACCGGCAAAATGAGGACATTATCTGCCACACAGTGTTGCTGAAAAAGTAAGTGAGGTGACAGACTCAAAGTGCTTGGCACTTACCTACTCTTACTGGTTTATTACAAAGAAGAGAACACGGGAACAGCCAAATGCAAGAGATGCACAGGGCACACCACGGAGCAGAGACGTCGGGGCTCCCATGCCATCCCTGGAAGTGCCACCTCCCCAGCACCAAATGAGTTCACCAAACCAGAAGCTCCCCAAACCCAGTATTTAGAGGGTTTTATGGAGTTTTCATAACATCAACATGATTAAGTCATTGGCTACCCGTGACTAGCTCAATCTCCAGCCTGTCTCGTCTCCCCTCCCAGAGGTAGGGGTGGGGCTGACATGTCCAACTCTATACTCATGACTCATCTTTCTGGCAACCAGCCCTGATCCTGAACCTGTCTAGGGGCCGAAGCCACCTGTCATCTCATTATCACACAAAAGACACTCCTATCACCCCAGAGATTCCAAAAGTCTTAGAAGCTCTTGTGTCAGGTCTTGAAACCTAAGACCAAATATTATAACCAATGATGTTCCTATCACTCAGGAAATTACAAGGGTTTTAGAAGCTCTGGGCCAAAAACCAGGAAGAATACTAAATATATACACTATTGTACTATGTATCCCACTATCACAATAAATTTTTTTGAGACAGAGTCTACCTCTGTTGCCCAGGTTGGAGTGCAGTGGTGTGATCTCAGCTTATGGTGCGATCTCAGATCACTGCAACCTCCACCTCTCAGGTTCAAGCAATTCTTGTGCCTCATCCTCCTGAGTAGCTGGAACTACAGGTGTGCAACACTACAACTGACTAATTTTTGTATTTTTTAGTAGAGACGGGGTTTCACTGTGTTGGCCAGGCTGGCCTTCAACTTCTGGCCTCAAGTGATCTGCCCGCCTCGGCCTCCCAAAAATCTGGGATAAGTCACGAGCCACCGTGCCTGGCCTCACTATCACAATGATTATACTGAGAGGATGGGGGAGAAAAACATGGGCAACAGGAGGAGCGGGGAAGGTAAGCAGCCTGAATCCTTGCCTTCCATAGTAGGACATCTCCCTGTCTTTCACACAATCTGGAAGAACGAGCTAAAACATAAACACAGTAACCTCCAAGGAGCAGGGATCAGAGTGGAGAAGGGTAAGGTAGGAGATTGCTGGGTTTTGTCCTAAGCCTTCTTAATTTCTGACTCTTAGAGCTGTAGGCCTGTACAACTTTGCTAAAAATGAGTATTTACCTGTAATCCCAGCACTTTGGGAAGTCAAGGTGGGCGGATCACGAGGTCAGGAGATAAGACCATCCTGGCTAACACGGTGAAACCCCATCTCTACTAAAAATACAAAATATTAGCCCAGCGTGGTGGCAGGCGCCTGTAGTCCCAGCTACTCAGGAGGCTGAGGCAGGAGAATGGTGTGAACCCAGGAGGCAGAGCTTGCAGTGAGCTGAGACTATGCCACTGCACTCCAGCCTGGGCGACAGAGCGAGACTCCATCTCAAAAAAAAAAAAAAAAAAAGAATATTTAGTTTTTAAACAAAATCTGATACTTGACCAACAACAATAGTATATTAAGTGATATGGTTTTTTGGGTTTTTTTGTTTGAGAGAGGGTCTTGCTCTGTTGCCCGGGCTGGAGTACGGTGGTGTAATTCTAACTTACTACAGCCTCAAATTATTGGGATCAGGTGATCAACCTCTCGAGCAGCTAGAACCACAGGTGTGCACCACCATGCCCAGCATTCTTTATTTCTTTTTTTTTTTTTTTTGGTAGAGGTGGAGGTCTCACTATGTTGTTGGTCTTAAACTGCTGACCTCAGTGGATCCTACTGCCTCAGCATCCCTAAGTTCTGGGATTACAGGTGTGAGCCACCACACCAGGCCAAAGTGGTGTATTCTAAAATTTTTTGGAATCCAACCACTTTGAAAAAGTATGGAGAGCTATAAATCATCTCCTCATAAACACACATGGATGCATATACACAAAATTGTTGCACAGGATTTTGGGGACTTCATAAAGTTCTGAAAGCCAGGTTAAAAACCTTAGGATTATAGATTCTGGTTTCTTTTTTCTTTTCTTTTCTTTTTTTTTTTTTTTTTTGAGACAGAATCTTGCTTTGTCGTTCAGGCTGGAGTGCAGTGGTGTGATCTCCGCTCACTGCAAGCTCTGCCTCCCAGATTCACGCCATTCTCCTGCCTCAGCCTCCCGAGTACCTGGGACTACAGGCGCCCGCCACCATGCCCAGCTAATTTTTTCTATTTTTAGTAGAGGCAGGGTTTCACCATAGCCAGGATGGTCTCAATCTCCTGACCTTGTGATCCACCCTCCTCGGTCTCCCAAAGTCTGGGATTACAGGCATGAGCCACCGCGCCCGGCCCTAGATTCTGGTTTATTAAAGGAAATGCATTTCAAGTCAGAGTTTGTCATTTATTGCACAGGAAAATAAAAACTTCGTTAAGAAAATGAAAAACACCCACATGATAAAATGAGGTCCTACTTGGTTTTAAACTACTTGGTGACCACCATCAGTTGTTTGCTTGACCACAGGATGCACCTAATTCCTAACTATTAATAAAGGTACAAACATTGTTTATTGGGCTTTTGGCTTCAGCCTTGAAACAATCAGATTCTCTCAAACTCAGGAATGTGAATCGCTGTTGGGTTGATGCAGCTGCTTCCATTCTAGAAATGGACCTGGAATCATGTACTTTTCGCCCATGAAGAGTCCTTTGTGTAAAACTTGAAAAGGGAAGGTCCCAAATTCCCCATATGGTGTTTCTTCCAGTAGAGGAATTACTCTAATGACTTCTTAGCAAAACTTACATGATCAGGGCAGGTCATCAAAATACTCCAGAAAACAAAGTTTTAGGTCCGTTTCTAACGGACCTGTCTCCACAGCTATCAGTCTCACCAACAGCCTCACATCAAGTCAGAGGAACAGTTTTTTCATTTAAGAAGGATCTTCATGGCTGGGTGTGGTCGCTCACGCCTGTAATCCCAGCACTTTGGGAGGCCAAGGTGGGCGGATCACGAGGTCAGGAGTTTGTGACCAGCCTGGCCAACATACAGAAACCCCGTCTGTACTAATAATACAAAAATTAGCCAGGCTTGGTGGCACGTGCCTGTGGTCCCAGCTACTCAGGAGGCTGAGGCAGGAGAACTGCTTGAACCCGGGAGGTGGAAGTTGTGGTGAGCCAAGACTGCACCACTACACTTCAGCCCGGGCAAGAGAATGAGACTCCGTCTCAAAAAAAAAAAAAAAAAAAAAAAAAAAGAAGGATCTTCATGTTCCTGCCAATTTGCAAAAAAAAAAAAAAAAAAAAAGATTCATATCTGTTAACCAGAGGCAATAAAAAGCACCTCCCAGGCTGCTGTAGTAAGTGGATCGGTAACTGTGGTGGGAGATTCCAACCCCTGAGACCTGTGACTATGTCATGCAGCAAAAGGGCTTTGCCACAGGCCTTAGGAAGAGTATCCTGGGCTATCCAGGGAGGTCCAATCTAATCCCATGCCTGTAATCTCCGCACTTTGGGAGGCTAAGGCAGGCGGATCACGAGATCAAGAGATGGAGACCATCCTGGCTAAAATGGTGAAATCCCATCTCTACTAAAAATACAAAAATTAGTCGGGCATCATGGCGGGCACCTGTAGTCTCAGCTACTCAGGAGGCTGAAGCAGGAGAATCACTTGAACCTGGGAGGTAGAGGTTGCAGTGAGCTGAGATCACGCTACTGCACTCCAGCCTGGGCAACAGTGCGAGACTCCATCTCAAAAAAATATTTTAAAATAGGGAATAGAACTTTCTCCGAGTGCAAGAAGAGAAATGCACACAGGGGAACTGGAGAGCCTGACCAGGTCCCTGGGTTAGCTAGTCCTGAGCTGATGGGACCATGTGCAAAGACCAGATAGAGGCCTCAGGAGCTGAGGGCAGCTCCCAACAGATGGACAGCAAGGGAACAGACACCTCAGTCCTGCAACCACAAGGAACTATATTTGGCCAAAAGCACTTGGAAACAATTCTCCAGTGAGGAATGCAGCCCAGCCAACATGCTGATTTTTGCCCAGTGACATCCACGTCAGCCTTCTGCCCCATAGAACTGTGAGATGATACAATTTCAATTGTTTTAAGTCACTAAATTTGTGGAAATGTGGTAAAGCAACAGAAATGAATACAGTGATTCACGTGGAAACCCCTAGAAGAGTGTCTGGCACAGTGTTGACACCTGACAAGCGTTTCCTGATTTCCTTACATCGCAAGGCAGGGCTGGCCACACTCCATCCAAAACAATAGATGATAGACTTGTTCTGACAAAAAAGATTCAGTGAATTATAAATGGCCCAGAAGACCTACAAATTTTAGGTTTCAGGTAAGTGATTGCCTTTCTTTTCACTTAGAAGCCTCCCAATGCTCATCTTACTGATAAACTCTAAGTACCAGGCAGGAGACTAAACACCAGACAAACCCAGCCCCAGATGCCCCGAGGGAGCCCGTCCCAGCACTCACTCCGCTGCACTGAAATGATGTCCATGTCAGTTGATCCCACTAGACCAAGAACTCCAGCTCTCCATGTGTGAGTCACCAGTGCTGCCTCCGCATCTCTGCTTCTAGGATGGTGCTTCTGCACTTCACAGGAAATCTGTATCAATGTTTGTCAACACTATGTATGACAGTGTCACTTAATATCTGCACAGAAAACATCAATTCTTTGAGGACCAGGGCTGAGTTTATTAGCCTTTGTAATCCCACTGCCACTGTCTGAGACATCAGAGGCACTCGGTAGTAGTTGGTGAAGAGAAAGAAAAGGCAGAGGAGAGAGAGGAAAGCAGGACCAACACCGCAGACACAGATTCGGAGGTGGCTGGAGGAGAGGCAGGACAGAGAAACTTCCTGGATGCTGGAAAGGGGTTCACTGTGATACCTGCTGCTGGATTTCAAATGTCAAAGGTGACGCTTTGCTGACCTTGACCTCTGACTGCCCTTTAGCTTTCCCAACCTCAACACAGGGCACTTAGAAACTGAGATGTCAAGAAATTATGCTTCATTGAACCATGGGAATGTTATTTACATGGACGTTCATTATTGCATTTTTTACATGGGAATGTAAATAATTGAAGAGATTGTTAAAGACTAAATCATGCACATTCAATAACTTTGTAAAATATTAATGATAACTGAAACACAAATTTTGATGTTCCCCAAAAATGCTAAGATATAAAACAATACTGGCCAATTAAAGATAGAAAACAATCCTAATGAAGCTCCCCGACAGACACATTAAAACTTCTCTGTACATTAAACATTTGGGATTTCAAAGGAAAACCCAGATTCATTCCATTCTTAATACGACGTTTAAAAAAAAAATCTTAGGTAATACAATATTTCATTTAAAATTTACAAAATTCCATTACATTCATAATTTCATTTGATCCCCAAACAATCTCCTGAGTTAGGCAGAACAGGTATTACTAACAACTAACTCCATTTTACAGGTAAGGGAAATGAAGTTCAGCAAGTACTTGGGCTTAACAAAAGCTTTAATAGGGCCACATATCGAAACCAAATCCTCTGCTCAAAAGAACTAGAATAAGTTATCTTTTACATATTATTCATACTTATATCCTGTCAATATCCAAAAATGTTTTGAGGTAGCCTGCAATAATAGACACCTATCCAATAAAAACATTAAAATGAAAAACGGGGAAAAAAACAGCAGGTGATATGGGAGACAGACGAAGGTAGATAGCAAAGGCTGAGACTTATAATCTAACAAAACTTCATCTCTGACCTTCCAGTTCCAGGGAGATAACGCTAAAGGAAACAAGATGGTTTATAGGCTCAAAATCTGACAAAAGAGAGGTTGCATCAGTTCTTAACTCTGAAACACTCCTAGCAGCCACAGCAAATCTCTAGGACAACATACCAATGGCATCAAAGCAAGAGTATACTTCAGTGATAGAGTGAATTAAGTTCCCTGTTTGGGACCCAGGCCAGGGCTAGAGAAAAGAACTCTGAAATGTAGAGCTCAGAAATACATCCTCTGTCGGCCACAGGCAGTGGCTCACACCTGTAATCCCCAGCACTCTGGAAGGCTGAGGCAGGCAGATCACGAAGTCGGGAGATGGAGACCATCCTGGCTAGCACAGTGAAATCCTGTTTCTACTGAAAATACAAAAAATTAGCCGGGCGTGGTGGCAGGCGCCTATAGTCCCAGCTGCTTGGGAGGCTGAGGTAGGAGAATGGAGTGAACCCAGGAGGTGGAGCTTGCAGTGAGCCGAGATCCTGCCTCTGCACTCCAGCCTGGGCAACAGAGCAAAACTCCGTCTCAAAAAAAAAAAAAAAAAAAAAACAAAACATATATATATACCTTCTGTCTTCTCCATACCCATGTGTCCCCTTCCGTGAGAGACTTCCTTTCATTTAAACCATATAAAAATCAAGCCTACTCTAAATGAAAAATACCTCGACACAGAAGCAGCATTAACTAGTTAAGTTTTATTAAGACATTAATAAAATCTAGAAAACCATAAAGAAAATCTGGTCGCGTTTTGACGCCCTCTCCTAAGATCAGATTCCCCAAAAGAACAAAGTGCATGGGGCATATAACAAAGATCTTTTCCTAAACTAAGATAAGAATGCAAATCAAAATAAAGGCAAAATCCTACTGAGCGAAGCAAAAATTGTAATTCAGTAGCTCAAGACTTGACCAAATGGCTATTTTTAATCCCTATAATCATCCAAATAACTAGGAATAGCAGAGAAAATTGTGTCTCCTTTCTACAGAGACACGTGGCTTTAAGAAACTCAAGCACATCAAATTCCCACCTTACCAAACAGATAAATTGGAAAGGAGCTTAGTATTTTATTTTTAAATTATTTATTTACCTTTTTATTTTTTAGAGAAAGGGTTTCACTCCGTCACACAGACTGGAGTGCAGTGGCATGATTATAGCTCACTGCAGCTTCTAATCGGGCTCAAGTGATCCTCGCTCCTCAGCCTCCCAAAGCGCTGGCATTACAGGTGTAAACCACAGCACCCGGCCTGACTCTTTTAAAGAATTAATTAGCATATTCCTTAGAATTGTAACTCCTTTATAGGTCATTCAACATGTGATGCAATTTTTTACAAGTGGTTTTTTTTTTTTTTTTTTTTTGAGATGGAGTCTCACTCTGTCACCCAGGGTGGAGTGCAGTGGTGCAATCTCGGCTCACTGCAACCTCCACCTCCCGGGTTCAAGTGATTCTCCTGCCTCAGCCTCCCGAGTAGCTGAGACTACAGGTGTGTGCCGCCACATTCAGCTAATTTTTTGTATTTTTAGTGGAGACAGTGTTTCACCATATTACCCAGGATGGTCTCCATCATCTAACCTCGTGATCTGCCTGCCTTGCCCTCCCAAAGTGTTGGGATTATAGGTGTGAGCCACCACATCCGGCCACAAGTGGTAATTTTCAACTATGCTTCAAACCATTACACAAAGCCAAGTACATCTACTCAAGGCACTCTCAAGTTTCCATTTACTCCCATTTTACTCGACAAAATAAAATGTTAAATTGGAACATATTTCACACGACACTTAAAAGATCAACAAAATGCTCCTGAAAAGTTCGGAGCTCAACAACTCCATTAATGAGAAAAAAAAAAAAAACACCAACTGGATATAGGGAAGATGCTGCACATAAAACACAATTGTGAAGAATATGCAAGATATTGCCAAAAAGCTGCTTAAGGTTTCATCATAGATACTTGTCCTTAACTCTGAGATAAAGTATATACTCATGTAACTAAACTCGTTTAAAAGCAAACAAAGGGGAAGAAGAAAAAGAACTTCCACTTTAGAATCCACATTTTCAAAGGCCTCCATTATTTACACCATTGCGGGGAAGAGAATTTTTCTCTGCTATATTTGCTTGAAAGAATTAAAGGTGTAGGGCAAAAATTCTTGGGAATTATTCAGTTTACGATCCTCAAAAGTGAGAAAAATGAAGCCCAGAAGTGAAGGCCTTCCAGGAGAATTCCAGAGCCGGAGGTAGACCCAGTACATTGTTTTTGTTTTTAGAGGAAGTCTCACTCTATGGCCCAGGCTGGGGTGCAGTGCAGTTATTTCACTCACTGCAACCTCCGCCTCCTGGGTTCAAGCTGTTCTCCTGCCTCAGCCTCCTGAGGAGCTGCGATTACAGGCGCCCACCACCACGCCCAACTAATTTTTGTATTTTTAGTAGAGACAGGGTTTCATCATGTTGGCCAGGTTGGTCTCCAACTCCTGACCTCAAGTGATCCGCCTGCCTAGACCTCCCAAAGTCCTCGGATTACAGGCGTGAGCCACCGCACCCGGCCAACCTGGTAAGTTTTAATCAAGTATTCTGAACTATGCAACAAACACTAGGAAGTAATAGAAAAAAAAATTAATCTAAAAACCCTCTGGAGAGTCAAAGAATCGCAGATTTAAAATAGCATGAATACTTGGATTCATGGTATTGAAAAAGGACCTCGCATTTACCCGTATGTACAAACTGCCTGCGCACTTCTATCAGAGCATTTTTCAAGCTGTGCTACAGTTAACTATGTACTGCCCAAAGCCAATCTGTCCCTGCAAATCATAAGCTCTTAAAGACCAGGACTTCAGGAGAACAAGCAAAACTTCAGAGAGAAGAGAGCCACCGAAACAGAGTTCATAGCAATGGGTCGGCAGGAGCTGATGACTGGAGGTGCGCGGTAGCCTTGGGGTCTGGGATAGCGGAGGGCAGAGAAGGCAAAAGGGCCTGCATGACACGCTACAGGGCTAGGAGCCACAGCTGCGGTCATTAGTTCAGTTTTGTCTTGTATGCCTGTTACTTATACACCATCTCTTGTTCAGAAAGAACTTCAGGTTGAGTATTTGGACTCCTTGAGCCTTCTGCTGTTTGTCTCCGCGACGGTTAACACTCTTAAAAGGGGAAAACTGTCCAGTTCGATTTTGCTTCCCGGGACATTACAGGTTTTTCATAAGTTTGATGAAAGCATTCACTAAGGAGTGATTCCACTTTCTTTGGTGGCTGAGAAATACAGCGTCTGAGGGGCAGCATCAGGTCTTCCCATCAAGCTGAGGTCGGAGTCTCCCCACCCAAGGACCTTACCCTCGCTCTCCCCTCATAAATCTGACCTCTAACTGTAACTGCCTTGGTCTCATTCCATGGGTGTGGATGCTCCTGCTTGAAACGCATTTTCCAGCCCGCCAAATTCTTGGGAGAGTTTCTTCCACTCTCCAAGCGCTGAGAGCTACAAAGTTCAATCTGGCTTTACAGATTTTTTTTTTTCTTCCCATTACTAACGGAAAAAATCAAGAAGCGCCGGGCAGAAGCGCCCTGCTCCCGCCAATAAGAGCCCAGCCCGGGGCCAGAGCAGGAAGTGCAGCGGTGGGACGCGCGGCGACAGCCCCTCCACCCCGGGGACCCGCCGGCCAGGGCAGAGGTCAGTGGGGTCTGTGTGGCCGCTGCGCGACAGCTCCGGGCCCGCGCCTCTCGCTTCCTCCCGCCAGGCAAGTGAGAGGATAAACCATGGGGCGGGGGCAGTGCGCCCCCACCAACCGCGCCCTCCGCGCACGGACCTCCACTACACGCGCGTCCCAGGCGGGGTCGACCCAGACGAGCCACGGGGCGCCGCACAGCCCCACTAGCAGGACGGCCAGGACCCACGCGCGCGGGTCCACGCAGCCACCTATATAGGTGACAAAACACTCAGGAAGCCGTCATGCGGGGCCGGGAAAGAGCCCCCACGCAGAGTCACGGACTCCCTCGTCCGAGGGTCCGCGCAGTCCCCTCGGTGAGTCTGGCGAAGCAGTCTTGCGCGATGGAGGGCGGGGAGGGCGGCGGAGTCTCCCACTCGCCGTGACCCGGACCCCGCCCCACGAGTGGGTCCTCGCAGGGCCCCCTCTGCCGCACGCGGGGACCAGCCACGCCGCGGGGGACTGGGCAGAAGCCAGCGCCCGGGTCCATGCAGTCCCCTCCGCGGCAGACGCGGGGAGCCGGGGAGCAGTGGGGACCGGCCCCCACACGCAGGGCGACCAGGACCCCTGCGCGGGCCCACGCGGTATCGCAGCAGGCTCTAAGCCCCCGGTGCCGCCCAAGGCCGAGACAAAGCCCAGCCGCAAGGACCCCGGATCCCGACTTCGGACCCTGGGGAGCCCAGCTTGGAGCCGCCACGCCCGGGGCAGAGACCCCCGCCCGGTCCGGAGACCCCGTCGCCCGTGGCGTCGTCTCACCTCAAGCCGCCGCCTCGCAGCGCTCCCTCCTCACCTGGGCGCCTGGGCCGACTGGAGCGCAGCTGAGCAGCCAACAGAGCCGCGGCAGCCTCAACAACCGAGCCCCGGGGCGGGGCCGCCGCCGCCGCTTCAGCTCGTGTTCCCCGCTCAGGATCCGGCTTGGATCAAGGAGCTGCAGCTGGCGCGGGGCTGCGGCCGGGAAACACACCGTGCAGGTGCACACGGCCCCGCCCGCCTCCCGCCGCCCCGCCCCCAGCGGAGCCGGGCGCCCAGGGCCCGTCCCCCGGCCAAGGCGGAGCGAGCTGCGCGGAGAGGGCGGGGCCTGGGGGAACAAAGGGAGGTTGGGCGGGGCGGCGCTGGGACTGGGCGTGCGGGGTCCAGCGGGAGGACGGGACCCAAGAGCCCGCCAGATCCTGGCCTCCTAGAGGACCCAGCTCAACATCCACCTGGAGTCTGCTCTACAGGACGCGCTCATCTCAAGCCCAGAACTCAGGCTTTTAGGGCAGAGAGAGAGAGACAGGCTTGCTTTACAAAAAGGGAAACTGAGGTCCAAGGAATAGGATTGCCTGCTGCCCGAAGTCACGTAGTCCCATTCACTCGTTCACCTTGTCATTCAGCAAACATTTGGAAGCACGTATGGTGGGCGTTAGGAGTGAAGTAGGGCAAGGCGCGGTGGCTCGCGCCTGCAATCCCAGCACTTTGTGGAGCCGAGGCAGGTGGATCACTTGAGGCCAGGAGTTCGAAACCAGCCTGGCCAACAAGATGAAACCCCATCTCTGCTAAAAATACAGAAACTTAGCCGATCGTGGTGGCGCGTACCTGTGATTCCAGCTACTGGGAAGGCTGAGGCAGGAGAATCGTTTGAACCTGGGAGGTGGAGGTTGCAGTGAGCTGAGATGGTGCCACTGCATGTGCTCCAGCCTGGGCGACAGAGTGAGACTCTGTCTCCAAAAAAAAAATTAATAGATGGGAAGTAGAAGCGAACTTAGGCCTTCCCTGAAGGAGCTCGGCCAAGGAGTACCTGAAATGTCTCTGCATCTCTTTAAGGTCTGATAAAGGAACCAGGAGCGAGCACTAATCACTTCCCTTTCCTGCCTCAGAGCTTTCATGTGTTTGCTGTTCCCCGCCTGAAATGGCAAGTACCAATGGTATTTATTTATTTATAGAAATGAGGTCTCCCTATGTTGCCCAGGCTGGTCTCAAACTCCTGGCCTCAAGCTATCCTCTCCTCTCAGCCTCCCAAAGTGTTGGGATTACAGGCATGAACCACTGTCCCCAGCCCTGATCGTCTTTAAAACCTCTTTCCTCATCTTATTTGAGCTTCCTGCTTCATGTGACCCCACACCCTTGGTTTCCCTGTACTTCCATAGCTGCTCCTCCGTGGGTCCCAGGGACCCACCCCCTTCTCTGCCCAACTTGTATATGTCTGGAATCAGGCCAAATGCCCTTCCATTTGCAGTGGGCACTGCCACAGGAAATCTCATGCCCTTCCGGGCTTCACAAACCATCCACATGCTCTGCTGCCTGCCAGAGACATCCATCCCATCAGATGCCCAGCCCTGACCTTCCCAAAGCTCCAGCTGGACGCAGGGAAGCATCTCAAATTTTCCACAGGCCAAAACAGAGTGCTTTATTAGTGCCCTAACCTGCTCATCCACATTCTTGTGATTCTCTGTAAACAGCCCCTCCATCCACCCAGCTGCTCAGGTGAAAATCTCAAATCCTCCTCCAGTCCTTCCTCCCAGAACCTCTCATGCAGCCCTCTGCCTTCCTAGGACACTGAGCACCCCTCACTCCCAGCGCCGGCTGGGGTGCTGTCTGAGTGGCTGCCACCCACATGGCATGAAGTGTGACCTCTCGCCCGGTGTGGTGGCTTACGCCTGTAGTCACAGCACTTTGGGAGGCTGAGGCGGGCAGATTGCTTGAGGCCAGGAGACTGGGACCACCCTGGCCAATATGGTGAAACTAAAATACAAAAATTAGTCAGGCATGGTAATGCGTGCCTATCATCCCGGCTACCCCACCCAGGAGGCTGAGGCAGGAAAATTGCTCGAACCTGGGAGGCAGAGGTTGCAGTGAGCCAATCACACCACTGCACTTCAGCCTGGGCAACAGAGTGAGAATCTGTCGCAAATTTAAAAAAAAAAAAAAAGAAGAAGAAGGAGACGAAGTGTGACCTAAGGCAAGGCAGTGTCCCACTCTGATTCACTTTCATGTGTAAAACAGGACCTGCACCCTGAAGGCACTCACCCAGGGAGGCTGCTGGGATGGGTGGATGCACAGTTAAAGTCTTCATGGTGGCTGGGGCTGACCCCATCCCCATCGCTCTTCCCACACACACCTGCACCCTCATTACTCCCACGCTCGCACCCACCACTGAAAGCCTGGCCCCTAATCTGATTTGCCTAACAAGGTCCCCGGATGAACAACACATGCTTCCCTACCTCTCCCCTGCTAGGGCCCCACCGTGTTCTGGGATGTACTCAGGGATCAGGAGAACAAAACCTCAGGGAGTGAAAGGACATTCCAGGGTGCAGGCCTCTGCATCCGCCTCCATGCCCTCACCCCTGCCTGACCCCTGTACCTGGCCAGCTCCTACCAACTCTTAAAGTCTCACCAAGTTCAGTGGTGGCAGCCACACCCTAAAGTGACTGTCCCCCCAATGACCTATGACCTTGCATAGTCTTCCTGACCTTGGGTACGAGCAAAACCGGTGACTGGCTTTTAACCCATAGAGCCTGGCAAAAGCAATGGGATGTCAATGTCACAGTGCGTCACCTTCGCACACTAGAGAGAACGGTTCCGCCTGCAGGCGCTGCAGGAGGGAGATGCTGTGCTGAGAAAGGACCTTTGGAGGAGCCCCGTAGGCAAGGAAGCAAAACGCTGGGCCCTTGCCAAGCGGGTCCGAGGAAATGAATTCGGCCAATAACCTCGGCGGACCTGGAAATGGATTCTGCCCTGGTGGAGCCTCAGATGAGGATGCAGCCCAGCTGCTTAGCGTGAGATCCCAAGCACAGGACCCGCTAAAATGTGCTCAACTCCTAGCTTGCCAAAATTGGCTTAAAGGTGTGTGTTTTTTTAAGCTTCTAAGTTTTTAGTTATTGCCTATGAAAGTGTTAAAATATGAGACAATAACTTAAGTCCCTTCCCCATCACACACATTCTGCTTTCTGGCATTCATCACAATTATACTTATTGATTTAAAATGTCCCTCTTGACTGGGTGCAGTGGCTCAGGAGTTCCAGACCAGCCTGGCCAACATGATGAAACTCCATCTCTACTAAAAATACAAAAATTTGCTAGATGTGGTGGTGCAATCCTGTAATCCCAGCTACTCGGAAGGCTGAGGCAGGAGAATTGCTTGAATCCAGGAGGCAGAAGTTTCAGTGAGCCAAGATTACACCATTGCACTCCAGCCTGAGTGACAAGAACAAAACTGTCTCAAAAAAAAAAATTGTCTCTTGCCACCAGCATGAAGGTCCCATGAGAAGAAAAATGGAAACTCTTGCTCATAACAGTGCCCCAAATGCCCAGCACGGTGTAGCTCTAGGGCAGTTGGTTGATGCTGGACGCTGCTGGTTGCAGGGCCCAGCTGGCCCTCCCAGCTGCCTTCTCCCTGGTCACCTTCCATTGTAGAGAACAGAATAGTTTCTTGCCTTTCCAGAGTTCCTCTTAGTGGGGATTGGCCAAGTGACATTGTCCTGCCCCGGGAGACATAAGCGGAAGTTGGCTGAAAGGTTTCTAGCCGTGGTGTGCTGGGGCAATTTGAACCAGGACATGACAGCTGACTGTCCATTGTTCAGGAATTCTGCAAGTTGGTTGTTCAACACATTCAGTACTTAAAAATATTAAATAATATAAACTCGCAAATTAAAAAATGCATTAGACCAGATGCAGTGGCCCACGTCTAACACATTGGAAGCCTGAAGCAGGAAGATCACTTGAGCCCAGGAGTTCAAGACCAGCTTAGGCAAAAAAGGAAGACCCTGTCTCTACAAAAAATTTTAAAATTAGCTACGCATGGTGGTGTGTGCATGCAATCCTAGCCACTCAGGAGGCTGAGATGGGAGGATCGCTTGAGCCATCTGTTCAAGGCTCCAATGAGCTATGATAGTGTCACTGCACTCCAGCCTGGATGACAGAGCCAGACCCTGTCTCAGAAATAAACATATTTCATATATTAATAAATTTATAATAAATGTATATATATACACATTTATGTATTATAATTATATATTTAGACATAAATATCTATTTCTTGTTTTATTTATTTATTTATTTATTTTGAGATGGAGTTTAACCCTTGCCACCCAGGCTGGAGTGCAATGACCCAATCTGCGCTCACCACAACCTCCACCTCCTGGGTTCAAGTGATTTTCCTGCTTCGGTCTCCTGAGTAGCTGGGATTACAGGCACTCACCACCACGCCTGGCTAATTTTTGTATCTTTAGTAGAGATGGGGTTTCTCCATGTTGGTCAGGCTAGTCTCGAACTCCTGACCTCAGGTGATCTGCCCACCTCGGCCTCCCAAATTGCTGGGATTACAGGTGTAAGCCACTGTGCTCAGCCTATATGATATATTTACATATTATAATTATGTATATTAATTTTATATAATTATATATAAATATAAATATAAAAACTTTCCTTGCCTTCTCTTGTTTCTACTGACAGTCAGTCCCATGACTTCAAATGATATCTACATGTAATAATTTTAAATGTATATATATATATATATATATATATATATATATTTTTTTTTTTTTGAAATGGAGTCTCGCCCTGTTGCCAGGCTGGAGTACAATGGCGCAGTCTCAGCTCACTACAACCTCTGACTCCCGGGTTCTAGCAATTCTCCTGTCTCAGCCTCCCAAGTAGCTGGGCTTATAGGCGCCCACCACCACGTCCAGCTAATTTTTGTATTTTTAGTAGAGACAGGGTTTTGCCATGTTGGCTAGGTTGGTTTCGAACTCCTGACCATAATTGATTGCCCACCTCGGCCTCCTAAAGTGCTGGGAATACAGGCGTGAGCCACCTTGGCAAAAAATATTTTTCTGTTTCCAAACATTTTACATGAGAGGAAAGTGGAGAATAAATCATCTGACACTCTACTGTAAAAATAATCTTTGTGCCTCTCTTCTTTTCATCTTTCCTAAGTGTACATATTACCAAAATGTCTTTAGGTTGAGGTCCCCCCATGAAAACTTTACAGGGTGTTGTGTCATCAGCCACCCTCCTGTCTTTTCCTAGTCCTGGCATTTTAGAACTGTCTGGGGATGACCCAGGATACCCACAGTGGCCATGTCTATTGGAGGGTCTAGTGAGTATCAGCCCCGGGGTCATCTCATCCCCAAGGACAGCCTGAGGTAGGGGGTAGAGTCTCTCAGGGGAGCAGCTGGATGCTCTTGGCCTTAGAGGAATCTCCTGGTATAGTTTCATCTAAAATGGTGACCCCTTAGGGTTATTAAAATTTTAGGACATTAAAATTAATAGACAATTCAATGTAGGATCCATGGTGGACACACAGCATGTTTACGATTTTGTGAGTAATATCATCTCCCCCTCTAGACATTACGAACAGTATCAAAGATAAGTGTACACCCTCTGCAATAAAGGGAGGAATATCATCCTCTGGCCAACTGGATATTAGGAACAATATCAAAGGAGTGTTTTTGACCCCTGCGATATTGGGAGTAATATCATCCTCTCCCAGGTGGAAATTAGGAACAGTATCACCAGGGGCATGTACACCCCCTGCCATATTGAAAGCAATATCATCCTCTTCCCTCCTGGATCATGGGAACAACATCACTGGGGGGTGTACACTTTCTGCGATATTGGGAGTAACATCATCTTCTGTGCCTTGGAATATTGAGGACAATATCACGGGTGGGGGGCGTGTACATCTTCTGCAATATTGGGAATAATATTATCCTCTCTCCCCCTGCATATTAGGAAAGATATCACAGAGTGGGTGTTCACCTCCTGCGATATGGGGATTAATACTATCTTCTCCCCTTTCGGATATCAGGAAGAGTATCACACGGGGGTGTACAGTGTCTGCGATACTGGGAGTAATATCAACCTCTTGGCCTTGTAACATTAGAAGAATATCACAGGGTGGATGTTCACTCCCTGGCATATTGGGAGTAATATCAGCCTCTTCCCTCCATGGATATTAGGAATAATATCCCAGGCTGGGTGTACGCTTCCTGCTCTACGGGGAGTAATATCATCCTCTCCCTTCTAGGATACTCATAACAATATCACAGGGTGGGTGAACACAGCCTGTGATACTGGAATTATCATCATCCTCCCCCCCTCCGAATACTACGAACAATATCACAGAAGAGCTGTACCCTCCCTGCGATATTGGGAGTCATATCATATGCTGCTTCTGTGGATATTAGGAGCAATATCACCAGGTGGCTGTCCATTCATTGCTATGTTGGGAGTCATGTTTTGAGAAATTCAGAAATGCTTTCTCAAAAATGAATAAAGTGAGATTGTCACCTCAAGTAAAATAACAAAGAGTATCTGTTGCCAAAGATAAAATCTGAACTCAAGAGAAAATAAAAACTATAGAAAACTTATGTCTATCACAGTGAGCTTGACAGTTTCCTTATAGAGACTATCCTGATAAGATTGGTGGTAATATTGTTAAAAAATGACTTTTGATGTTGTATAATAAAATTTGTTGAAATTGAAAGATCTATATAACTCAGTGAACCAGTATCTTCCAAACGTTACAAAATCATGCATGGATAAAATGTATTCAAAGTGCAGAATAAATCAATGGAATCCCTGTAACAGAGGAAAAACTCCATTGTTAAAGTTGCACAAAACTCCATTGTTAAGGCTGCAGATTCCACACTGAAATTAACTTCTGAGAAACTAGTACTTACTGAACTTAGGTATAGTGTCACACCATAAGCACCAATACCTGAAAAAGCTATTAAAATATTTCTCCCCTACACAGAGGCTGATTTTTCTTCACGAACTTCCACTAAAACACGTTATTACAACAGGCTGAGTGTAGAAGTGGAGTGGCTATGAGAATCCAGCTGTTTTCTATTAAGCTAGACATTAAAGAGATCTGTAAACTGTAAATAACATCACTATCCTCACTACATTTTTGTTTTGTTTTGGAAAATGCATTTTTCATAAACTGTGTTATTTATATTAACATATATTACTTTTACTTTTATATGAATAAATAATTTAAGACTTCCCCAGTAATATTATTTAATTTATTTTATTTTGAGATTGAGTCTCACTCTGTCACCCAGGCTAACGTGCGGTGGCACGATCTCAGCTCACTGCAACCTCACCTCCCATGTTCAAGTGATTCTCCTGCCTCAGCCTCCCAACTAGGTGGGATTACAAGCGTGCACCACTATGCCCAGCTAATTTTTTTATTTTTAGTAGAGATGGAGTTTCTCCATGTTGGCCAGGCTAGTCTCGAACTCCTGACATCAAGTGATCTGCCCACCTTGGCTTCCCATAGTGCTGGGGTTACAGGTATGAGCTACCACTCCCAACCCTGAGTATTATTTGTGAATATAGTAAACATCAATAACCCACACTTAAAAAGCCATTTGGAATCCTCAATTTTTCAGAAAGTAGGTGGGTTCTGAGACCAAAATATTTGAGAACTTCAGATGCAGATTAGGCCTAAGAGAACTCGCCAGTGGCTCCACTGTACACGAAGCATTTTCTTCTCACTTTTCTCTTTGAGGCCCAAGTCCACACAAATTAAACAAAATAGAAAAATTAAATGGGGCCAGGCACGGTGGCTCATGCCTGTAATCCCGACACTTTGGGAGACCAAGACAGGTGGATCATTTGACTCCAGGAGTTCAAGATCAGCCTGGGCAACATGGTGAAACCTCATCTCTACAAAAAATACAAAAATTAGCTGTGTGTGGTGGCACGCCTGTCGTCCCAGCTACTTCGGAGGCTGAGGTGGGAGGATCACCTGAGCCCAGGGAGGTTGAGGCTCCTGTGAGCCATGATTCTGCCACTGCATTCCAGCCAGGGTGACAGAAGGAGACCCTGTCTCAGGAAAAAAAAAAAAAAATATATATATATATATATATGTAAAACTTAAATATATATGTAATATTTACTATATATAATTTTATATAATTATATATAATACTGTATAAAATTTAATATCTATAAATATATATTAAATATCTAATATTTACTAAATATTGTATATATGTCTGAAAGAAACGGCTAATATTTCCTGGTGTGTCTTCATGCCATAGAACATTGACTCTCATTTCTCATTTTCACCTCAGAACTATTCTGGAAGGCAATAGTTGATCAATCTCATTTTGATAGAGGAAGGAAGAGGCTCAGAACAGTTAAGTAAGTTGCCCAAGGTTACCAAGCTAGTAAGTGGATAATAGCCCCATAGGTTTTCTCAGCATTTCCCATGAGACCAGGATGCATCTGATGATTATTGGAAATATTTAGGTCCAAAATACTTTTGCCTAAAGTATAAGCACAATTGAGGTGAAATATGGCTTTGATTTGTTTGAATTATCCCCATAACTGCCTTGGTATGGCTGCTTTCCTGGGCCAGGGAAGACAATGGCATCACAGCGGTCCCCAAATTTCCTGCAAAATTCTATAAACCAGCTGGGCCTCTCTTTAAACTTCTTGGTATAAATCCTCTTCCAAAGGAAAAGGATGGTTGGAGTTATTTTTTTTTTCTTTTCCTTCTGTTTTTGTTCTGGCATTCTTTTGTGAGTATGGAACTGATTACTAAATAGGGTCAAACAGCTTGAGTCGGGCTTCCTGTGTGAATGTGAACAGTGCTGATTTCTAGCCTTGCATTTGATATGTTATCTGTGGCGGCTGTGCCCGACGTTGAGGTTTCAGATGGCTTCCTTCAATTTCCTGTATTGTTATAATTGTGGCTGTGTGTGCACATGTGCACGTGTGGGCAGAGAAAGCAGTGAAGACAGAAGAGAGGATGTTTCTGTGTTTACTTGGATTTTGTGAAAGGTTTTTAGTTAGATATTGAGAGGGCCACATGTTTCAATGGAAAGAGCCCTGGTTAGCAAAAAGGAAGGTCCTGTCTTGTCTGCCACTAATTGCCTGTGTGGTTTTTGGCAAATATTTAGTCCTCGGGCCCAGTTCTGCTTCCTTATAAGGCCCCTTCCAGCTCTGAAATTTTGTAACTCTGGTTTCTACTCAGAGCTTCACTTTCCAACTCCCCACACTTGGCTGTTCTAAAACGTTTGTTTTGCCTCCTGATTTTACTTTCCATGCCTTTTTTGTTCTCCTCCACTTCTCATTACTATCCCATAGCCTTTTGGATTTAAGTTCTTCTACAAAAGTTCCTCCTTTCTCAGCAGTTATATTTCAGCTTCTGTTGTCTCTGAAAAAAAATATTACAAATGGTCGACTTTATCTTGGAAAGAAGATCCAGAAAGTGTTGGCTTCCTGTTTTGTTGGTGAGATGTGTAGAGCTTGGAGATTGGACTGTGGGTCAGGATTCCCCGCTAAGCCTTACATGAGATAGCTCAGAGCTGCTAGGCGGGCAGCTATTTCTCTCTCTCTGCTGTTTTTATTAAACTCAATTAACTTTAAATATGCAGGATAGGCCAGGCGCGGTGGCTCACGCCTGTAATCCCAGCACTTTGGGAGGCCAAGGCGGGTGGATCACGAGCTCAGGAGATTAAGACTAGCCTGACCAACATGGTAAAACCCCATCTCTACTAAAAATACAAAATTTAGCCAGATGTGGTGGTGCGCGCCTGTAATCCCAGCCACTCAGGAGGCTGAGGCAAGAGAATCGATTGAACCTGGAGGCGGAGGTTGCAGTGAGTTGAGATCCCGCCAGTGCTCTCCAGCCTGGGTGACAGAGCGAGAGTCCGTCTCTCTCTCTCTCTCTCTCTCTCTCTCTCTCTCTCTCTCTCTCTCTCTCTCTCTCTCTTCTCTCTCTCTCTCTCTCTCTCTCTCTCCCCCTCTGTATATATATATATAATAAAATATAAATAAATATATATATATGCAGGATAATGGCATATCTAATTCATCTGCTTTTATGGCCCAGGATGAATGTTTAAATGGAACCCGGAAATGAAACTTCTCGTTTTTCATCAGCTTCTAGTTCCAAGCTGATGGCGCCCCTAGAGCCTCCGCAAGTGGGTCTGGCGCCATCTGGTGGTGGGATGCGCTGATGCTTCGCTGCCTGATGGACAGAAAACACAGTGCGTAATGAAGAAAACCTGTTGACTGAAATACACGCAGAGACTTAAACAAAGGACCGGTGACATTTTCAGCACATGACTCAGTAGCCCAAAAGTTCAAATTTGTTATTAAACATGCAAATTTGTGAAAGTTACAGAATCTTTGGGACCATGCAAAGTGAAGATTGATAGGTGTGTGCACTTTAGGCATGAGGCATGTTCAGTTTGTAACTTTGTAGTGAGATGCTTGTTCTTAGTATGGAATCCAGATGTTGTCTGCTGGTAATTTATGCTCCTGTGCAAAACGTAGGCAAATTGGTTAATTTTTATCAATCTCATTTCATCTTGTTCTCATCTGTAAAAGATCATGTCTAAGGACCCTTACACGCTTTAAAAAATTTCAAGGAACCCCAAACATTGCAGTATTCTGATTTCCTCTGGTGATTTTATGTGCCTCACAGCCATGCTTTCTTCCATCCTCCAAGAGTTTAATGTTAACAGGAGGCGTGGAAGTAATACTAAGAATTGTCATTTATTGGATGCTGCTATGTTTTTTGTATTCTCTTAGGTAGTTTAGCATTCTAAAAATTCTGGCTTACAAAAGTCTGTAACGTAAGTATCACTGTGCTCATTTTACAGATAAGGCGTGTAAAGCTTACCGCACTCTGCTTTCCATGTTTACAAACTAAAAGATAAATGAGAAACAAGGAAGAAATATGCTAATTGTCTTTATAATTCAGCACAACACCGTTTACAGTGCATTTACAGCTCAGTGTAATTTGCCACTTTGCAACAATACAAAATGTCAAGTATCCAAGCCACATCATCGCTCTATCTTCACATACTGATAAAGCTGCTGCCATACCGCAAGTGTAGGAAGAGTTTTAAAAATGCATTTTCCAGGGTGCCAGGGGGAAACAAATATTTGCCAAGACCAGAGCTGGTATTTCACAAATCTCTTTTCTGTGAGCTGAGGAGTGAGGAGAGGTGGAGTGACAAGCCGTCAAGTGGAATTACCATGTCCCAGATACTGATGCAAGGATGGCGAGTGGCAGAGGACTATTGGCAGGTGTCTCGGGCATGGCACCAGAGCAGCACTCCGTTTCTGTTGACCGGTTTGTTTGGGTCTTCCTTTTAAAAGTCGGTCATCCTTTCCCAAAGAGTGCTCTGTAAGGTGTTCGTACATTTTGTATGGAAAATAAAGCTTTTGAATAAAATATTATGAGAAACAAGTGGCTGAATACAGTTAAATGGGTTTCTTTGCTCTAGTATAGGATTTCTTGAAACCTTTCATGTGTCAATGTGTACTTTTAACATAATTTATAAATTAAATGTATTTTATTATATAAATTAAATGCAGGTGATAGGGTTTGGCTGTGTCCCCACCCAAATCTCATCTTGAATTGTAGTTCTCATAATCCCCATGTGAGTCGGGAGGGACCTGGTGGGAGGTAATTGAATCACAGGGGTGGTTAACCCCGTGCTATTCTCATGATAGTGAGTTCTCACAAGATCTGATGGTTTTATAAGGGGCTTTCCCCTTCTCTCAGCTTACATTCTTCTCCTTGCTGCTGCCATGTGAAGAAGGACATGTTGCTTCCCCGTCCACCATAATTGTAAGTTTCCTGAGGCCTCCCCAGCCATACAGAACTGTGAGTCAATGAAACCTCTTTCCTTTATAAATTACCCAGTCTCAGGTATGTCTTTATTAGTAGTGTGAGAACGGACTAATCCAACAGGTCAAGGTTAAATAATTCAAATAACCCCAATAGCTGGGGAGCTGGGGATAAGGCAGAAAATGTAACCTTTCTCCCAGAGCTAGGACTCCTTCAGCCTAACTACTTTAGCAGACTTGTGTGTGTGTAAATTTCCAAAAACTACCCTAGTAGCATCACATCGCTTATGTGGCATAGTGCATTAAATCTGATGAATGTTGAAATAATGCTCTGTAGATGTCAAACAGCAACCCTGGTCCACACTTACATAGGGCAACAATGAACCCAGTAACAGCTTCTCTTTTGAGGAGGGCTTGTGCTCTCTAGGTGGTACACCCTCCTGCCGTTGCACCCTTAGGTCACCCACCTGGCTCCTTGAGACATTGGGGTTTGTTTCCAATGGTTGAAATGAATGATCAAACCCACACTGACTTGATATCCAGACATACTTCCCTATATCATAGATATTAGTCATCAACATTTTAGGGCATAAATTATGTTTCAGAAGTCTGTTGAGAATTCCTGCGTTGCTAAACACTTGGGAAAATCCCAGACCCTGATGCATTGCATCTTACCATTTGCTTTGTTTTGTTTTTTTGTTTTTTGAGATGGAGTCTCACTCTGTCGCCCAGGCTGGAGTGTAGTGGTGCGATCTTGGCTCACTGCAACCTCTGCCTCCTGGGTTCAAGCAATCCTCCTGTCCCAGCCTCCCGAGCAGTGCCCACCATCACGCCCGGCTAATTTTTAGTAGAGATGGGTTTCACCATGTTGGCCATGCTTATCTTGAACTCCTGACCTCGTGATCCACCCGCCTCGGCCTCCCAAAATTCTGGGATTGCAGGCATGAGCCACTGCGCCCAGCCACATCTTACCATTTTAATAGCAACATCTTTACTTTGTGCCTGGAACTTTACATGCAGGAACTTGATGAATCCTCCCGGCAGCCCTATAAAGGTAGGGGCATGTAACATCTTTGGTGTATAGAAGATGAACTGAGTCAGAGAGTAGTTAAGCAACTTTCATCCCTACACAACTTCCAGAATCTCTTAGTGACTCCTACTGTTTCCCCTAGTTAGCCTTTGATATTCTCCATGAGATCTGCTGTCAGAACTTCATCTGATCCTGATGCAGCCTTGCTGACCTATGGAATTTCCCCTCCTTTTCCAGTGCTTACCTCTCATTAGGACCCATGGGTCATTCCTCTGAGCATGACACACTGGGGCAAGTGTCTGTGTCAAACTCTGTTAGAAGTTTCTATATTAAGATATAAAGAGAAAGAAGCAAAAAGCAAACTTTTATGTACACTCTGACTTCAGTTATGGGAAATGTGTGGAAAAGAAGGCTGTAAGGAAACACAGTGATGACATTGCATTAGAGTTGTAGGACAATGGATGTTTTTCTTCTATTTTCTTAATTTTATGAAATACGGTATGTCAGTTATTAAATGAGAAAGGTTTACCTTCTGACTAATTTAAATATTTCTTTCCAAAAACTGAAATATGTCTATCAACTCAGATGGTTACCAGGCAATATCACAAAATATGCATTTTTTTTTTTTTTTTTTTGAGATGGAGTCTTGATCTGTTGCCCAGGCTGGAGTGCAGTGGTACAATCTCGACTCATTGCAAGCTCCACCTCCTGGGTTCACGTCATTCTCCTGCCTCGGCCTCCCGAGTAGCTGGGACTACAGGTGCGTGCCACAACACCTGGCTAATTTTTTGTATTTTTAGTAGAGATGGGGTTTCACTGTCTTAGCCAGGATGGTCTCGATCTCCTGACCTTGTGGTCCGCCCATCTCAGCCTCCCAAAGTGCTGGGATTACAGGCGTGAGCCACTGTGCCTGGCCAATATACAATATTCTTTAAAATAGTTACCATTTATCAATTGCTTAATAATTGTATCTTACATATGTAACCTTGAACCCCTGTAAGAACTGACCAAAGCAGCTATTATTATTATTATTACTATTATTATTTTTGAGATTGAGTCTCACTCTGTCGCCCAGGCTAGAGTGCAATGGCATGATCTTGGCTCATGGCAACTTCGGCCTCCTGGGTTCAAGTGATTCTTTTACCTCAGCCTCCTGAGTAGCTGGGACTACAGGTGCAAGCCATCACACCTGGCTAATTTCTGTATTTTCAGTAGAGACAGGTTTCACCATATTAGCCAGGCTGGTCTGGAACTCCTGACCTTGTGCTCTGCCCTCCTTGGACTCCCAAAGTGCTGGGATTACAGGCATGAGCCACTGCGCCTGGCCCAAAGCAGCTATTATTATACACTTTTTGAAGCTGAGGAAACCAAGACCTAGAGAAGGGCAGTGATTTTTTTTCCAAGAACACATTGCTGGATTTACATGGCCAGGCTCATGTTACTTCAAAGTGATCATCATCACCTCATCATTCACCTGGTAGAAACATATTATTTCCATTTTCAGGGTACTCAGAAATTTTGTTACTGTATCAAGATCACAGGAAGAGTGTTTGAGACATCACCAGAATCTACAGCCTCTGATGGTGCTCCTGGGTTCAGCTTCTAGCATTACAGGCATGCTAGCTTGTCTCCAAGATGGCACCCATGAGCCCTAAATTCCTGGATTGATGCTCTTGCCTAGTCCTCTATTGTGTCATATCAAGGCTGTTCTGAGTAACCAATAGAACACAGCAGAGGTGATGGCATGTCACAAAGTTAGGTCATAAAGGACATCATGGCTTCCATGTTGCTGGCTTCCTCTTGGGTCACTTCCTCTGGAGGAAACCAACTGTGTGTTGTGAGATTTAAGCAATCCAGGGCGAGATCTACATGGTAATGAACGGAGGCCACCAGCCGACAACCATGCTCGTGAGGGATTTTTAGAGGCAGACCCTCCAGCCCCAATCAGGCCTTCAGATTACTGCATCCCACATTGACTACAACATTGTGAAATGACACTGAGTCAGACTCATCCAGCAAAACCACCGAACTCCTGACCCACAGACACTGAGATAAATGTTGTTTTAAACCACAGAGTTTTGGGGGTAATTAGTTACACAGTGATAGATAATTGATAGACATTGCAGATAACTTGTCTCTTTAGTCCGCAAGACTTTAGACAGACAGGAACTCTACTTGAAGATCTATTCTTAAAGAACTACACCTGGTCAGGCAGAGTGGCTTATGCCTATAATCCCAACATTTTGATAGGCCGAGGCAGGATGATTGCTTGAGCCCAAAAGTTTGAGAACAGCCTGGGAACATGGTGAAACCCCATCACCACAAGAAACTTTTAAACAATTAGCCAGTCATTGTGGTGTGTGCCTGTCGTCCCAGCTACTTGGGAGGCTGAAGCAGGAGGATTACTTGAGTCCAGGGGTCAAGACTAAAAGTGAGCTGAGATTGCACCACTGCACTGCAGACTGGGCAACAGAGTGAGACTCTGTCTCAATTTAAAAAAAAAAAAAAAAGAACTACACCTGAGAATACTTCTCTGTATTGGGATCTGATTTAAATAATTACAACCTGGACTTCAAACCTGGACATCCTGCACAAGTTTGAGACTTTTGGGAGGAGTTGAGAGGAATGAGAGTATTTTACATGTGGGAGAAATAGAAATAATTTGTGGCCAGATGGTGGACTGTGATGATTTAAAATACATCCACAGATTATTTAATATTCCTTTCAAAAGATAGAACATAATTCCCCTCCACCTGAATGTGGGCCGGTCTTAGTGACTTGTTTGTAGTGAATAGAATGTAGAAGTGATTGTGTGTGATGTCAGAGACTAGGTCATAAAAGTGATGGTGTTTTCCGGCTTGCTCTTACTCTTGGATGATCTGCTCTGGGGAGAGTTGTGAGTAGACCTCCAGCCCACAGCCATGTGAGTGAGCCTCTTGAAGAATGGATCTTCCAAGTCCAGTCAAACCTTCAGGTGACTGCAGCCCCAGCCAACATCTTGGGAGACCCTGAGTCAGAACCCATGCTAAGTCACTTCCAGATCCCTAAGCCTCAGAAACTGTGAAGAAAAAAAAAAGTATGTAGTTTTAAGCCCTAAGTTTGGGGCGTAATTTATTATGTAGCAATAGATAATATGTCTGATATGCTTTAGCTGTGTCCCCACCCAAATCTCACCTTGAATCGTAGCTCCCATAATTCCTTCATGTTGTGGGAGGGACCCGGTGGGAGATAATTGAATCATAGGGTGGTTTCCCCCGAACTGTTCTCATGGTAGTGAATCAGTCTCACAAGGTCTGATGGTTTTATCAGGGGAAACCCTTTTTGCTTGATTCTCATTCTCTTCTCTTGTTTGCTGCCATGTGAGATGTGCCTTTCACCTTCCACCATGATTGTGAGGCCTCCCCAGCCATGTAGAACTGTGAATCCATTAAGCCTCTTTTTTTTTTTTTTTTTCTTTTTGGTAAATGGTCATGTCTTGGATATGCTTTTATCATCAGCATGAAAATGGACTAATACAATGTTATTGCTGAAAATTTAACTTTATAATATTTTCATATTTGGATGAGAAAAAAGATTTTAGATAAATCCAATCAAACTCTTTTCATCCTAAGGTAACAGAAACAGAGTAAATTGCCTCTATTCTTGCTCCTATTTTGTCCAGTATAAGCCCAGAAATGCCATTTGTCTTTATTGTCTATTTTTTTTATTGTAGAAATGTATTCAATCACTATATTTAGTTTAGAGAACTTTGCCGTAAACAGAACATTCAAAAATTTTTTAAATATATATTTTCTGAATAGCTACTTTATGATGTACACTGGGCATCCAGAGGCTATAAAGATGAATGAGGTACAGTTCTTATCTTCATGGAATTTCATCTATCCATGGACTATTAAATAATTAAAAAATAATAATAATATATATTAAAGTACCAAATGATATATATCCATATATTCTAAATTGTCTATTACCCTTTTACTCCTGTCTTTTCAACTTAGCCCTTGCAACTGAGATCTTTCCTAAATTTTAAGTACGTTTTATTTTAAAAAAATCTTTTAGAGACGGAGTCTCACCCTGTCACCCGGACTGGTCTTGAACTCTTTGCCTCAAGCAATCCTCCAGCCTCAGCCTTTCAAAGTCCTGGGATTACAGGTGTGAGCCACCGCACCCAGCCAATTCATTTATTTAAAGCTGAAAATACCACCAGGTGTGGTGGTGTATGCCTATAGTCCCAGCTACTCCAGCTACTCAGAAGGCTGTGGCAGGAGAAGCCCTTGAGCCTAGGAGTTCTGGACTGCATTACAGCCTGGGAGACAGAGCAAGACCCTGTCCGTTAAATATATATATATATATTTATATATTTTTATATATATGTATATATTTTTATATATTTATATATTTAGAGATTTTTATATATTATATATATTTATATATTTACATATTTATATATATATATAAAAAATACAAAGTTAAAAACTCACATATTAAAGTGTATACTCCTGAATTCACACAGTGACACACCCATGTATCCACACAGTGACCCACCCCTGTATCCACAATTAGATTTGGGAGCAGAACATTACCCAGCCCATATCCTGAGGAGCTGTTATTTTGCCTTCCATCGCCATACAAAATGTTGCCAGTTTTTGAAATTTGTGAATGGAATGATATATGTGATTTTTGGTTTGGATTCCTTCACTTAAGTTACGCTTGTGAGATTTACTTTTGCTGTTCAGGGTAGCAGTAAATTCCCATAGCTCTATTACATTAAATTATATGAATACACTTGTATAAATACACTTGTCCATTCTACTGTTGATGGATAACTTGATGATTTCCAGGTTTGGGCTATAATGAAAAGTACTGCTAAGAACATACACGTACATATCTTTTGGTAACATAGAACTCTTTTTATCTGGTCTACACTGTCAGTGGGAATTGCTGGGTCATAGTGTACTGTCTTAGATTGCACTTTTAGCTCAGCTCTGTCTCCCTCTCTATGTCCTTGCTGTCTGGCTTTTCAGTATCTCCTATTAGTGGAGTTTCAAGTTTTTCCACATCTTGTTCCACATCTGCAACATCATTTGATATTATAACTCTTTTTTTCATTTGAGATGTTCTTGAGTGTTTTATTATTTATTTTTTACCTAGGTTTTCTCCTGTGCTTGATAAGTCTGAAGGAATTAGAGAGAGAGACCATGTAAAATATAAACTGCTCCTGAGTCTGAAATAGGATGCATTAGAAGATGTAACAACTTGTTTGACAGACCCTTGTTCTCCCTGAACAACCAGATTTGTCTGAATTCCTACCTGGTTACCAAGTCGTTAGTTACCAGTTGTTTGTTGGTTGACTAGTTAGTATCAACTCAGCATTGGTCGGTTCTGTATGGATGTATATGTATATATATAAGATATGTATTTAAATATATATAAGGATGTATATTTAAACGTGCTGATGGCTGGGTGTGATGGCTCACACCTGTAATCCCAGCACATTGGGAGGCCAAGTTGGGAGGATCGCTTGAAGCCAGGAGTTTGAAACCACCCAGGGCGACATAATGAGACCTCCTCTCTACAAACAAACAAAATAGCTGGGTGTAGTGGCACACACATGTAGTCCCAGCTACTCAGGAGGCTGAGACAGGAGGATCGCTTGAGCCCAGGAGATCGAGGTTACAGTGAGCTATGATTGCATCATTGCACTCCAGCCTGGGCAGCAAGACCCTGTCTCTGAAAATAAAATAATAACAATAATAATAAATTGTCCAGGGCATATGAGGATTTTGATTCAGCATCCGGCTTTCATTCTCCAGAAGAGGGCAGCCTCATTCCATGTTTTGTCTGTAGCCTCCCTGCAGCCACCTCCTCCCTCCTCTATTTGTTAAAGGGCAGGCTTTATTTGTTAAGCGCATGACAGCCTCCTGGGCAGCCAGGTGGGAACTTGGGAGGTATTTTTTCTCTTTGTTCTTCCTGGCTCTCTAACTAGATTCTAGTTAATTCCACCTGAGGTCTGGATGTGTCCTAGTTTCATTTCTAGACCTGCTGTCCCAGCTCCCTACTGTGTCTCCCAACCTCCTGCTAAAGACCCCTCAAATCTCAGAGCCTCCCCTCCCCTCCCTCACCTTCTCTGTTTTCCAGAGGAATGTTTCCAAAGCACGTGCTCAAAAACGTTCCAAGGCTGTCTAGCATTTGAAGAAATAAATACGTGTGATTAGGTTAAAGTCTAAATCCCCTGGTGGCATTCTTGGCCCCTAAGAATCAAACTGCAATCCACTTCTCCACTTTCCTCTACTTGTACTCCCCTCAAAAAACCCACATTTCCGTGGAGTGAGCAGAACTAGGGTTTGAACAACTTTAGATCCGAGTCTAAATGCAGAGCTCAATGTCTTTACTTTCCATCCATATGACCGTGGCCAGGAACTTAACCTCTATGAACCCTGGTTTTCATATCACTAGATGGGGCTCAGTGGTACCTGCCCCTCATGGTTGGTGTAACAAATAAACTTTGCTACGAATGTAAGAGTTCCTGGCATAAAGTGACCACATGATAAATGGTACTGTCATTGTCATCATCATCAATTTACTTAATTTACTCTGAGCTTCGCTTCTTCTCTGCCATTGTCCAAATTCCCTGCTCTCCTGCCCTACTGAGATTTCATCTTGTGAGGTCCAGCCTTGTGTCACCTTCTTTAGATAACCCTCTTCCTCCCCCAGCATCCCAGCGTTCACTGCTACTTCTGAGCACCCTCATTCAGTCAGGTAAAAATTCGTTCACCCAGGTTTACTGGGCACCCCCAACAGCGCCAGCACTATGCAGGTACTACAGTGAAAGAGGCAGACAAGTCCCTGCCATGGTGACAGGTATACTCTCACAGAGAAATATGCTTAAATAAATACATAAATAAATATGCGTGATGAGTCTCAAAAGGAAATTCACGTAACTCCGGGACCACAGAGCAGGAAAATAGCTTAGTGTCTCTTCTGTATCAGGGGCAGGGGCCCCAAAGGCTTCCCTCGGAAAGGCACGTCGAAGCTGAGATGGAAGCGTGATTAAGTCAGGCCAACTGAGGAGTGGAATCACATTCTAGAAAGAACTGTGCCCCTCTTATCTGTCCTGCCAATTTTAAATTCTCCAAGATCAGACACTGAACTTTTTTCCCATAAAATCTCCAGCAGAGCCTGGAAAGGCCCTTGCCTATAGGAATTCGTCAGAAATTGATGAACAAAAAAATGCAAAGAAATGGCAGCTTTTAAAATTGAAGTCTTTAAAACGACAGGGAAACAAGCTCTTTCCGTTCCTGTGTTTTCTGTCCCTTTCTCGGGGTGGTTACATATTTTGAGTCCCAAGATGATATGATAATGAAAAACTCTAGTTCTTCACAGACCACCTCTTCTGAGGGCCGAGAGCTCACAAGATGGCTTGGGTGAGGGTTGCTTCAGGACAGCTTCTTACCCCCGAAGCAGGAGAATTCTACCCATGCGGGGTGTGCAGGTCACTTTATCCATCACACCGAAGTTCTTTCCTTAGCCAAAGAAAGGAGTATAGGGTTGAGTCAGACACCCTAACAATCAACTTCTCCTGGACTCATCTTATTTCCTGGAACTTTGGGGCTCCACTACATTTGTTTTAATGAGAAGTTTTTAGTTGCCTCTGGGGTGGGGACAGTGCTCCCCAACGCAGCAAGAACCAGGCCTGTGGAAGTGGCCCCCCTATGCAGTTTGAAGGTGGCAGCTCCACTCACTCTATGCCAAGCATGGACACAGGAATCGTCGCGAAGCTTCCCGGGCAGGCAGGCCAGGGCTCAGGCTCAGCGCGACATCCGGGGCTATTCCAAGTCAGGTTTCTTCCACTCCTGGGCAGCATCTTGGGGGCTCAAGTTCATGGCTGCGAACAGCTGCTGGCGAGTGGGGCTGTTCCCACCCTCCCCTCAATGCAGAGTCTCCGTGGGTAAACCCTTTGAGGGCCCTGGCCTCTCAAAGATGGGTGGGGTTCACTTCAAAGTGGCTGTGAGTTCTCTTCTGCAGCAAGAGAGCTCTAACAGAGGCCTGCCTACCTCGATTTTTCAGGGGTGGGGTGTTGGGAAGGAAGGGATATCTCTATCTCAACTTACCACGCCCTTCATTTCCAGTTATTGTGAGCTGTTTCATTGCAAGAGAAAGAAAAACTTGTAACTGATGGTCAAATATCATTCACTGGTGGTTTTCGTTTTTACACTTGGACGATTAACCCCGAGGACCAAGTCCACATGATTAGTGTTCATCAGTATTCAAACAAACATCTAGCAAATAAATAAAAGCGTATTCTTCACACCTGAGGTCTCAGAGAAGGTGGAGAGAGGGCACTTGGTCCTAAGGGCCTGAGAGGAGAGGTTATCTCCTAAGAGGAGACCTACGATGCAGGAAGTCAGTGAAGCTGGGACATGACCCTCTATTGCCAGCTGATCCCAGGAGCTGAGTTCCATCAGCCGGGGCCGGGGCTCTTCCTCCCCACAAGGCTGAAGGCAGGCGGGCAGTCGGTGGTGGGCGGGAGAGCTCCTCTGTTGCTCATTTAGAGAAGGTCCTTTAAAACGGCAAATGATTGTTTGTTTCTGGAGGTCAGCGCAGGGGGTGACATGGAGGATAAAAATACTGTGGTCTCTCAATATCCGTGGGCAGTTTGTTCCAAGATGCCCTCAGATACCAAATCCATGGATGCTCAAGTCCCTGATATAGAAATGATGCATAGCATTTGCATATTACTGACACACATCCTGCCTTAGACATTAAATCATCTTCAGGTTCCTTATAATACATCACACAGTGTAAACAGTTGGTATACTCTATTGTTTAAGGAATAATAACAAGAGAAAATGTTCGTACGTGTTAGCACAGACACAATCTCCTTTTTTCAAATATTGCTTGAATCTACAGAAGTGGAACCCAGGGATCTGGAGGGATGACTGTGCTAGGTAGAAAAGTGACTGGAGCTGGAATGGCGTTGGTCAACTATCCCCCTTAACCAAAAATTGGTGGAGACACATAAGGGAAAACTTGTGGCTGATGCAGAATGGTTTTTTAACTGCTAAATTGTAAAGGTGTAAAACGAGTAGTGCTGTAAAATACCCTAAATGCAAAGGGCTGTAGATGGTGAAGGAGGAGAAGATCAACGTGGAACTGTGGGATCAGGGGCATTTCTTTGCAGATGGGACCTGAGTGGGCTGCAGTGTGACAAAGATCTGGATGGATGCATAGGACAACTGTCTGGAGGAATGCAAACGCAGGTGTGTGTGGAGGAATGCAGAAAGAAGCATATGGATCTGGTTCTTGGCTTTGCAAGTCACTCCTTCTCGGAGTCAGTGGCTCTGAAGGTTTCTAGTATCCCAGGCATCTGCTGCTTTTCCTTGCACACACGTGCACTTGTATGGGGATTATCTTCTGTGCCCTGCATCCGGGATGGGGTGGGGAGTGAAGTGTACTGACGTTGACAGTTTCCTTCTGATTTTACCCATTGAGAAAACTGTAAAACCCACTATACATCTGTTAAATATATAATTTTAAAACTGAATTTATGCTTAGATATTTCAAAAATAGAAAAGAAGCACAAAGATGGAAGAAGGGATGGCTTCTAAAGACAATAACTAGCAATATTTTTAAACTGGGAGGTTTCTGGCAGAGTACAAAGCACAGGACTGAGGTCTCACTGATTCTTGCCAAAGGTCAGCATAGAGTGAATTTTATTTGTTATGATTTTTGCCTTTCAAGCAGCCACCTGAGGGCCAAACTGATGCTCAGGGAGATGGAGTAGCTTCGTCCATCACAGGTGAGGAGCCGTCAAGCTGCGCCATGTCAGGGCACCATCTGCTGCAAGATTGCATCCCTCTGAGTGGCATGAGAGCCACAACAGGGCCGGCACAAATCCTCCCTCGTTTCACACCCCCATGCTGGTAATGAGCTGACAAGTTGCAGATGGAGCAGGTCAGGAAAGAGAACAAACTTGCCTACCTCCCAAGCAACATACAAAAATGACATCCTTTCTAGATTAGGATCATATTTGCATGCATCCACTTTTGGATAGTCTAATACATCTTTATTAATCTCCAAATATGTATTTTGAGATTTTGAGATTTTTGAGATATGTAATCTCCAAAAATGTTATTTTGGTCAATAACATTCTTTTAATAACCATTAAAGATAATCTAGTATTAAATGGTTAATTTTGCTTCCCTTAGATAAAGATGACAGAATTCAAATACGAACTCGCCCCATCCAGTTGAAGTGTAGTGAGAGCTGACTGTGTGAACTGAATAATGCTTGTCCTGTACAGAATGGAGAAGAAAAGCAAAGTTTTGTTCACCTGGGAACAGTTTTTGAAAAATACATTGATACCTAACTTAAATAATTGAATACATATCATAAACATACAAATTACACCATTTAAAATATACTTACTACAAAAAGATCCCGAACATTTTTGGTTAATGCAAATAAAATTTCTTCACATTATTTTAAGAGTCAAAATATTTTACATCAATTTGTGCTTTTAAAACTATTGCTAGCTTCCCCTGGGAAAAGCCAAAATAACTGTATATTGTAGAAAAAAGTTTTTGCACTTTTGACCCAAATGCACATATCAACACAAGAAGAGGCACAATAACATCTAATAATTGTTTTACATTTCCCTGAAACAGACAAACAAACAAAACCTAGTTATTCAATGAAATGCATTTCTATGGTAATTGCTAATTTGATGTTTTCACACGTGCACAAAAGAACTACTTTTTCTTGGTCACTAACGACAACAAACCCTAGATGTCTAGGAATATATATATGTGTCATTTTACATACATACATATTTAAGAGAGCATATGAAGAAAATAGGACAGTTTGCACATACATATTCAAAGCCTCTCAGAAATTCCACTTAGGTCCACATTAGTGAGCTTTAATGTATTGCCAGCGTTCTGTGTAAATAACCAGAGAAGTAAAACAAACTTTAGTAGTGGAGTCCCTCCTTAAACATTAATAGAAAATCTAGTTAGAAGTGGTATGATTAGCTCATAAGAGGTCAGAAGTTCAAGACCATCGTGGCCAATATGTTGAAAGCTCATCTTTACTTAAAAAAAAACACAAAAATTAGCCAGGAGTAGTGGCATGTTCCTTTAATCCCAGCTATTCAAGAGGCCGAGGCACGAGAATTGCTTGAACCTGGGAGACAGAGGTTGCAGTGAGCAAAGATTGCACTACTGCACGCCAGCCTGGGCAACAGAGACACGGTAAAAAAAAAAAAAAAAAAAAAAAAAGAGGAAGGAAGGAAGGAAGGAAGGGAGGGAGGGAGGGAAGAGAAAAGTGCTTATCACTTAACCAAATTCTTGCTAAGGCAATGTAAATATAACTGTACCTTCTTCAGGGAATTCATCGTCAGGGTACACTTGCTTAACTGCAGTGACTCAGTCGTTTTTCAATGCGGAGGTAATATTCGTAGAAAAATCAATATTCCATGTGGAGAAAATGTATTTTTCCTGTGGATGAATTAATGATTAATTGGGTTGGAGTAAACTTTACTTTCTGCAGCTCTAGTATTTATTTGTCAAATGAAGATCCAGTTTGGCAATCAGCTCTTACAAATGGTCCATCAGATTGGTCAGATAGATTATTCTATAGCTCCAATCCCTCCCAGATAAAGTCATTGATTATCTGTATATACTCAATTGGGGATGACCCGCATCACGAGAGGACAGAGTATGTGATGTAACAGAAACAATTCACACCGCTGTTAATGTGTCATAGACAGTGGGATCCCTGGGGAATTAAAAATAGGACAATTCAGCTAGAATTTTCTCTTTGATCAACTCTCTTCAGTTTCTGATTGTGCTCTCAAGCTGAGCCCTTTCTATTTGCATTACAATTTCAATCCTTGGTTGGTGAGAGTTCTTTTTCAATGTTTGTACTTCAGTTTTGTAGATAACTGAGGTTGCAGATATGGAGTTTATACTATCAAAACAATCATCAAATAATCAAAATAATCATAATTTTGAGTTAAGATTGGAACAAGAGGAGTTAAGCATTATGGTTGTTTGAGGGTCTGTTAATGCTTCTCTGATTCCTTTCCACTTCAGTGGTTTTCCTATCTGCTGGAAGGATGTTTAGTAACACTTACCTCATATGCCTCTTGATGGAATGAAGCCTGTATCGTGCATTTTTCTTTGGAGAAAGATTACAATTATGGCATTTGAAATCCAAGTATATATCTAGGGAATGTGGGAATTACTTGTCATTATGTAATTTCTTATGAAAGCTTTGTCTAAAATAGCAGATTGCAGAACAGAAAAAAATCGAGGGCAATTGCAGGAAATGAGACTGAAAAATAATTCAGTTAGTTTATGAAGGGCCTGAATGCCATCCAAAGGAGTCTGCGTTTATTCTGTATTTTTCTGAAATATATCTCACAGAACACTTATGCTACCGGATGTTAATATATCTAGGGCAGGCTAGATTAAGTCTAAGTTTCAGGGTAGTCCTTAAATATGCTAATATGCATCGTGATTCTCTAAGGGAGCGTTTTTTTTTTCTCTCAAACTAAACAATATAACTTGGCAATAGGCAGACAGGGAATATGAAGAATGTTCCAGCTTGGCACCTTCAGGTCAGTTAAGTCCAATATTCTGGGTACCTTCAAGATGCCAGATAGTTATTCCTTTGTATCACATGTATCCAGCACACAGAAGATTGTGTATCCAGCACACGGCAGGGCTTAGTAAACAGATGGAGTGAATGAAATATCCGAGTAGTCCTCAGTGGCCTTACTTATAAAATGGGAAAACAATCATATAATTGTTGAAAGGTTGAAGAGTTGGAGAAAAGTGGTCCCAGAATATTTCACAATCAAGTACTATTTTTTAGTTCAAATCAAATTAAAACAGATTTACAAATGAAAACATAAAAGGAAAAATAGGTAAGAGACTACTATTGAATTACTGTCTAGCTGTGTAATCTTTGCTTAACTTTTCCAAAGCTCATTTGTAAAGCGGATAATCACACTTACCTTGAAAGGCTCTAATACTCTGCCAAGCACATGAGCTGGGCCCAGGGGTGGGAGTATATGGTGTTGTGGTTAAGAGCAGAGGCTAGGAGCCAGACCTGAGTTTGAATCCCAGCTCTGCCTCTGACTAAATGTGTGATACCTACTATGTGTGTAACCTTAAGCAATTTAATTTCTTTCTGCCTCAGCTTTCCTCATCTGCAAAATGGGAACAGTAAGTATACTTATCTCGGAGGGCTGTGGTGAGGACTGCATATAAACTAATGAATGTTGTATATTAAGAAAAGTTCACAGCTATTCGTATTTCAGATTTTCTATGTAATCGGAAGGAGATGCTGAGACCTGCCCTAATTCGTTCTTCTTAGACTGCAGCTGCTTGACTGGCAGTTGATTCCCATTTCCTCCTTCCTCCCAAACTGGGTGCTCACAGCTCACATTTAACCTGTGCCCGCCCCCACCAAGTCCAACTCCTGAGTTAGACCTTCTGTTCTCCTCCAAACCCCTATATATGTATATATATATGTAGTAATTTAATTTAAAAATTCACCAGTGCTTTTTTTTTTTTTTTTTGGTCATTAATATTCAGAGGTATTCATGTTCCTACCTGGTTTATATTTGGATTGTTTTTTCTCTGGATTACTCCAAATTTTTGCCTATTGAGTTGATGGCCACTTAAAAGACAGAGAAATTCTTGGCATGTAGAATTTGGAAGGAAATAGAAAGGCAAACAAGAAATAAGGATGAAAAAAAATTTTTTTTTAAAAAGAAAGAAAGAAAGATGAGCACTATTCTGCATGGAGATCTGTGATGAGAAAAGAGAACCCAACCAAATTCTAAGATGTTTGCGTAGCTAATTTGTTACTTACTTTGATATGCTGGTGTCATATCATCACTATGCTGGCAATTGGAAACAATTTAAATAGGTGCTTGAATTATTCCCACTATAAGATTATTTTGATTCCATCCTTTGTCCACGTTAATGCACTTTCCCCCAAATCCTTTGAAGATTCCATGGAATTCCTCAAGTAGACAGTGAGGTGTCAGGAAGCCAACAAAGTTTTGTTTTGTTTTGTTTTGTTTGAGATGGAGTTTCACTCTTGTTGCCCAGGCTGGAGTGCAATGGCACAATCTCGGCTCACTGCAATCTCCACCTCCCAGGTTCAAGCAGTTCTCCTGCCTCAGCCTCCCAAGTAGCTGAGATTACAGGTGTGCACCACCAACCCGGCTAATTTTTTGTATTTAATAAAGACGGGGTTTCACCATGTTGGTCAGGCTGGTCTCAAACTCCTGACCTCAGTTGATCCACCCACCTCGGCCTCCTGAAGTGCTGGGATTACAGGCATGAGCCATCGTGCCCAGCTGCCAACCAAGTTTTTAAGAATCCTCCAATAATCCCCCAAACTCTCCCTTCTATTTCAGATAGTGGGACTCTGTGCTCATGCCAGTAAGTAAAGAAGAAGGAATAAGAAAGACACTGTGTGATCTAGTGTTAATAAGGAAGTAAGTGATCAAATTACTCCAGCTAGATCGGTAGAATCTATTATCAAGCACGCTGAGGCCGACAGCATTCACAAATCAACTGTCTACGTGTATACTCACTGATGACGTGTGTTTCCTTTCGAGGACAAGTAAGCTTTTTAAATGATCAAGACGTTTACATTAGTTTTGCCCTTCAATGGCTTTTCTCAAAAAAAAATCCAAAGGCAGAAGTTAAATTTAAAAGAGCTTTCCATGTGACTACCCCAAAGAGAGATTATCAATCACCAAATTAAATATTTGTATACAAAATAATATCTGGATGCGTAGATTCTTACGTTCATCAGATGAACAGTGAAAGAGTTATTAGTCACCATGCTTTATTTACACCCCTGTCAAAATTACATGAAAATATTTCTCTCCAAAGAACCATTCTAGAGAACCCTTTCATACAAAGTGGTGTGTGTACATCTAAGAGGTTGCTCAGTTTAGCTCAAAGGCTAAAGAGTCTAGTAAACTGAGTTCCACCACGTCGTGACTTTTAAGTGGTAGGTTACCACCAGAAAGAGACGACTTCAAGCACAGATTTCTAGCAGCAAGGCCAGGATTAAAAACCCATGTGACAACAGGCTTCAGAGAGAGGAACAATCCATTCCTAATTCAAAGGCCATCAAGCCCCAGTTGTAAGAACATTTTTGACTCTGAGAATCTTCTCTTTTTACCAAGAAAATCCCTTACAGTCATGGTTTAACATCCTAAATTAAGGAATAGAAGAAACCAAATTAATTTTTAATTTATACTCCGCATATATATGTTTTCAGTCGTCCACTACTGCAGGATGTACACTGAACGGTACAAGTCATGCGCATCATTTTCATCAGACAATCTCATCTACCAAAATGGTGATAACACAATCTTATTTTGAAGCCAAAAGAGAGTTATAAACATCAATCGTTTTCAGATATGGTTTAAACATGTTCAAAAGTAACATCATTATTTTAAGTTACAGCACAATCATTAAAGGAAAAAAGAACCCAAGAACAAATAAAATTCGTTATTATTTTAGTTACTGTTAGTGGAAAAAATAAAACAAGATTTGGATTTTCAGCCAGGATAAAGTAAAAAGACTCTTGCCAGATGTCCACTTTCTCATTCATGAGCTACTTGAGACTGTACTCCTGGGTCAACTTATTTCTGCTTCTCCTGTCTCTAGACCTGTCTTAATTATATTTGTGTCTCAGGATCCATGACGTAGATTTAAACAAACCCAGGGGCAAATCTAAACACTGACTACACAGTGTCCAGTCTATTCATTTCTCTACAAAATGACAGAAATTCAGCCTTTAATCAGAAGTTGATTCTACCTAAATTCCTAATAAAACTAATAAAAGGAAGTCACCTGGCCGCGCGCAGCGGCTCACGCCTGTAATCCCATCACTTTGGGAGGCCAAGGCGGGCGGATCACGAAGTCAGGAGATCGAGACCATCCTGGCGAACATGGTGAAACCCTGTCTTTACTAAAAATACAAACAAATTAGCCGGGTGTGGTGGCGGGTGCCTGTAGTTCCACCTTCTAGGGAGGCTGAGGTAGGAGAATCTCTTGAACCCAGGAGGCAGAGGTTGCAGTGAGCTGAGATTGCACCTTCGCACTCTGGCCTGGGTGACAGAGTGAGACTCTGTCTAAAAAAAAAAAAAAAAAAAAAAAAAAAAAAAAAAAAAAAAAAAAAATAGAAGCCATTACAATGAACACATTTTTGCCAATGAGAAATAAACTTGTTTATTCCATGCTCTCAGGGTTCGATGAACTCTTGGAAACCATTTTCTGCATCCTGCTGGTTGTGTAAGTGTTTTCCCTGCAAAAAGTTGTCAAGATGCTTAAAGAAGTGGTAGTTGGTTGGCGAGAGGTCAGGTGAATATGGTAGATGAGGCAAAACTTCATAGCCCAGTTTATTCAACTTTTGAAGCCCTGGTTGTATGACATGTGGTCAGGCGTTGTGGAGAACGGGGCTCTTTCTGTTGATCAGTGCCGGCTCCAGGTGCTGCAGTGTTCCGTGCATCTCATTGAATGGCGTGGCATACTTCTCAGATGTAATGATTTCACCAGGATTCAAAAACTGTAGTGGATCAGAAGACCAGCAGCTGACCACCATACAGTGACCGTGACCTTTTTTGGTGCAAGTTTGACTTTGGGAAGTGGTTTGGAGCTTCTTCTCAGTCCAACCACTGAGCTGGCTGTTGTATGAAATCCACTTTTCGTGGCATGTCACAATCTGATCAAGAAATGGTTCATTGTTGTTTCATAGAATAAGAGAAGATGACACTTCAAAAGGATGCTTTTTAAAATATTTGGTCAGCTCATGAGGCACCCACTTATCAAGCTTTTTCAACTTTCCAATTGGCTTCAAATGCCGGATGACCATAGAATGGTCGACATTCAGTTCTTCGCCAACTTCTCTTGTAGCTGCAAGAGGATCGAATTGAGTGGTTGCTCTCAATTGGTCGTTATCAATTTCCGGTGGCTGCCCACTACTCTCCTCATCTTCAAGGCTCTCGCCTCCTTTGCAAAACTTCTTGAACCACTGCGCTGTACATTAATTAGCAGTTCCTGGGCCAAATGCGTTGATGTTGTGAGTTGTCTCCCCTGCTTTAGGACCCATTTTGAACTCGAATAAGAAAGTCGCTTGAATTTGCTTTTTGTCTGACATCATTTCCACAGTCTAAAATAAGTAAGTAATAAGTCATTAGCAAAAAAAAAAAAAAAAAAAAAGCAAGAAATGCCCATTAAAATGATGAATAACATAACCACATTTATTTAAGAGGGTATTCCAGTATCAAACAGCAAATTTCAAGAATGCAAAAACTGCCATTACTTTTGTAATCACCTTATAGTAATTTGTGTGATTTCTTTTTTCTTTGTTAGCCTGGCTTGATAGTGACCAATTTTGTTGATCTTTATGAAGAAACAGCTATTGTTCTATTGAGTTCTTCTGTTGATTTTCTGTTTTCAGTGCCATTGACTTGTCATCTTGTTTTTATTTCTTTTGAGTGAATTTGGCTTATATTGTTCTTTTTCTTTTCTTTTCTTTCTTTTTTTTTTTTTTTTTTTTTGAGACTTAGTCTCGCTCTTTTGCCCAGGCGACCTCGCTCTGTCACACGAGGTCAGGAGATCGAGACCATCCTGGCTAACACGGTGAAACCCCGTCTCTACTAAAAATATAAAAAATTAGCCGGGTGTGGTGGCAGGCGCCTGTAGTCCCAGCTACTTGGGAGGCTGAGGCAGGAGAATAGCATGAACCCAGGAGTTGGAAACTGCAGTGAGTCGAGATCGTGCCACTGCACTCCAGCATGGGTGACAGAGCAAGATTCTGTCTCAAGAAAAAAAAAAGAAAACCTAGTAGCTGGGCATGGTGGTGCATGCTTGTAATCTCAGTTATTCGGGAGGCTGAGGCAGGAGAATTGCTTGAACTGGGACCCGGGAAGCGGAGGTTGCAGTGAGCCGAGATCCTGCCACTGCAGTCCAGCGTGGGCTACAGAGCAAGACTCTCTCTGGAAAAAAAAAAAATTATATATATATATATATATGTATGTATTTGAAGTATTATCCAATGAGAGCAGGTGTTCTGGAAGACCTCATTTAAATACAGAATCTGAATGGGGGTCCATGTCACACCTTCCATTTTTTCATCTTTGCAGCTGAGCTTTGCTCCTCTTCTCTGCTGGACTGTGCTGTTTCCCACAAGGTGTTCAGGGAGTCTGCCCTGAATCCTACAACCAGGAGATGAGAAACACACAGTGACACCAGCAGGAGAACATAAAGATGTGGTGACAGTTGTCCTCCTGCAGAGTCCAGAGCAGTGCACTCCTACCGCTGGTGCCCTAGCTAAGCCTGGGGGCCAGCATGCCCGATGATAGTCTGGGAGTGCTGCAGTCAGAGTCCCCACAATGGGCACCCAGCCTGTGCCCTTGCATTCTGCATGATCGTGGCCATTGTCACCTCAGAGCCCCTGTGTACAGATCAATGCATCCTAGCAGAGCTGCATGTGAGGAAAGACCACGTGAGTCCTGGGAAAGAGCTGAGGCCCTGCAGGGGAAGGTGGCCAGGACCGAGACCTGATGCCTGTCTGGAGAATCGTCTGTGGGTGTGAGTGGCACTGTGGGGTCAGTGCCTGGGTTTTGCTGATCCCCCTCCTCAAAGATCAGGGCCCAAGCAGGGGATGGCGTGTGTGTGGCACCTGGAACTGCAGGGCCACCACACATGTGTGAGACCATCATGGGGACCTGAACACGGTGTCGTCTGCAGACCCCACCCATCCATTGGCCCTAATTCCTGGCCAGCTTCTGCCAAGGAGAGAGGATGGAATTTATAAGGTGGGTGTAAGCTGAAGCCTGTCCCCCAGTGGCTGACATACAGTGGTGACACTCTCTGTGTGGGAGAAAGAAAGAGAGATCAGACTGTTACTGTGTCTATGTAGAAAGACGAGGACATAAGAAAGTCCATTTTGATCTGTACTAAGAAAAATTCTTCTGCCTTGAGATGCTGTTAATCTGTAACCCCAGCCCCCACCCGGTGCTCACAGAAGCATGTGCTATTGACTCAAGGTTGAATGGATTTAGGGCTATGCAGGATGTGCCTTAGTGAAAATGTGTTTGCACGCAGCATGCTTGGTCAAAGTCATCACCATTCTCCAGTGTCGAGTACCCAGGGACACAGTGCACTGCGGAAAGCCTCAGGGACCTCTGTCCAAGAAAGCCTGGGTATTGTCCAAGGTTTCTCCCCACTGAGGCAGCCTGAGATATGGCCTCGTGGGAAGGGAAAGATCTGACCATCCCCCAGCCCGACCCCCGTAAAGGGTCTGTGCTGAGGAGGAGTGGAAGAGGAGGCCTTTTTGCAGTTGATATAAGAGAAAGGCATCTGTCTCCTGCTCATCCCTGGGAATGGAATGTCTCGGGGTAAAACCTGACCATACATTCTATTTACTGAGATAGGAGAAAACCACTTTATGGCTGGAGGCGAGACCTGCTGGCGGCAATACTGCTCTTTACTGCACGGAGATGTTGGTGTAAAGTCAAACATCAATCTGGCCGACGTGCACATCGAGGCACAGCACCTTTCCTTACACTTATTGATGACACAGAGTCCTTTGCTTACACGTTTTCCTCCTGACCGTCTCCCCACCACTACCCTGTAGTCCTGTCACATCCACCTTGCCGAGATAGTAGAGATAGTGATCAATAAATACTGAGGGAACTCCAGAGACCCGTGCCGGTGCAGGTCCTCCATATGCTGAGCGCAGGTCCCCTGGGCCCACTTTTCTTCCTCTATACTTTGTCTCTGTGTCATTTCTTTTCTCAGTCTCTCATCTCCACCTTTTGAGAAATACCCACAGGTGTGGAGGGGCAGGCCCCCTTCACTCTGATGCCACCCTTGCCCTCACCTAGCTCTCTCATAGCTGGGATTCTAAGGGGTCTTCCCCAGGGTTACATGCCCACTGCAAATCAGACGTGAGCATGTCGATGCCTCCTGGATGTGGGGCTACTGGTGGTCAAGGCCTGGCAGTATGTGGAGGGTCTTCTCAGAGGGGCCATGGGCCCAGGGAATGGGATGGGACGCTAACTCCACCCTGCACAGGAACTGCAGCCCCCAGCCAAGCCGGCCCAAGTATTCCAGGTGCTGCCCACCCCGCATGCACACTGCCGGGCTCCAGGTGGCCGGGCAGAGAGGGATGGCCTGGTGGGTTGCTGAGAATCCAGAATGAAGGGGGCATGCACTGCCATCCACAGTCTGGCAGCCACGAACAGGGAGGCTTTTGCCTGGTGAGCCAGGGGGATTGGGGAAGGGCAGGCAGCCCAGTTGGCCTAATTTACCAGTGAATGAGCTGTGGGCGGAGCCGCTCCTGGCTGAGGGCTGGGGTTGGGACAGTCTGTTTGCACCTCCTGGGCTCCAGGCTGCCAGCTGCCTGCCCAGGGTCTGAATGTCCTACTGTGACCTGTTTCCTCACCTGGCCCAGAGGACAGATAGGGAAGGCTTGTTTTGAGGATTAGGCAGGGTAATCCCAGTCAGCCCTCATTGGCTTGCCTATCCTCCAGGTCTTTTTGATTTCTTTTTTCTCTTCTTTGTTATGAAACTCAGAGAATTGTCCTCCAGCATGTCTTCAGCTGGGGAGGTGGAAAGGCCCTTGGCTTCAGGGCCCCTTCTGGGTGCCCTCTCTTCCTAGGGTTTTTAAAAGCATATACTTAGCAACACTCCCTGTACCTGCGAGAGCTGCAGAGAACGTCCTGTGTGTCCAAACCAGAACACTTTGTTCCCTGACCCCAGACCCTCATCACACCCCAAAGCCCAAATACTTTCAGGTGACCAGCTTCAGACAAGAGTCTGAACTCAATGCTTGTATTCTGGGGTCTACACAGGCCCGTATGATGGGGCTACCTCCATTCTACCCCTGTGCCTCCCCCAATCCATTAGGGGCCTCAACTCTAGTGATTCCTAACTGGGAGCAAGGTTCCCCAGGCAGGGAATGCAGCCCTCCCCAGGATGCTGGCCTGGCCATGTCTCCACACCTTGGGCACAGCCGCAATTTTCTTCTCTGATGTGTGTGGGCACCAATGCCTATGTGGGTGTGGGTGCGTCCTCCCCTTTTGTTGATGAGGAACCTTCCTGCAGCCGTTGGGGTGGGTATGGGCACCACACGTGCCTGGCAGCAGGGTGGTGCCTGCCGAGGCTTGGCTACTCTATGTCTCACTGCCACCTCTCCAGGGGAAGCAGACCCTGTGCCCTAGTGCCCCTCATACCCAGTCCCTCACATTCTTCACTTGGCATCTCCCTGCCTGATTCTCCCAACTCAGCCCCTGCCAGGTTTCTCCAGGCCCTGTGGGCCCTGGGATGGGATCAAAGGAGGCAGCAACTGTGCTGTCTGCCTCTGCCTGAAGTCAGGGATCCCTGGCCGCTACTGGCATCTGGTGGGCAGGGTAGGTGGGGAGGTCAGGGCTCAGCTTTTCCACTCCCCAGCCTGCACTGGCGAAGTCACCAGGTGTAACTGGCCTGGAGGCTGATCTGTGTCCTCCACAGTCCCTTGATGCGTTATATTGAAGCCAATCCTTGTGTGAATGACTTGACCTGTTGTTACCGCCCACATCAAACCAGAAGCGAAAGACTCTTGCACTTGGGCCCAGAGCCTGGAGCTGAGGCCGCCATGACCACCTTGTTCTCTTCCTTCTGGGGTCCCCAGGAAGCTCCAGGACTGAATGATCCCCACAAAACACAGTGGCCAGGATGGGAGGGCTGGAGGTCAACTCCCCCCCACCTCTACCACCACAACCAAGAGGCCCCATGGAGGTTGGCCCTGAGCTGTGGGTCGCTGTGGGATACAGGTTCCCACGGATACTTCGGGGGGTGAGCATGGGTCCTCCTGGCTGACGGGAGCCTGGTGGGCATTGGGTGTGTGGGGCCTGTGTAGGTGGGTTGGACAGCACTGGGCCTAGCCAGGGAGCTGGGGAATGGTGTGGCCAAAGTGGGCAGCAATATGTTGCCAGAGCAAAACTACAGTGCAACCAGCCCAGCTGGTAGGGAGAAAGAGGCCTGCCTAGCAGGACCGTCCACCCTGTCCTGGCCCCAAGCCCAGACTGCCTGCCTGTACTGGACATTGCCTGGTCCAGGAGGCCTGGGCATGAGGGTCAGGTCATGTGTCCCTGGGTTCCAGACTTTGGTGGTCCCTTGGGAGCTGAGCATCCTCTGGGCAGTAGGAGGGCCCGCGGTCCACTGTTTGCATCGGCCCCTGGGGGTGTGCCCCCACCCCAGCTCCTCAGCCCGCACGGGAACGTGGCCAGGGCTCCTCCCCTGCTCTGTGGGTCCAGCTCTGAGCAGCTCACTGGGTGACTCTGACAGCTTCCTCCACAAAGCTTGGGTCCTCGTCTGTGGGAATGGGGTGTCCCAGGGCCCCTGCAGGCAGGAACCCACCCCCAGCTCCTCTGGTGGGCCCTCCTGGGTTTTCTTACCTACTGGCTTGTGAGACCTGGTTGGTCAAACCTGGTGTCCTATTTTTATTTTGGCCTTTTTCTTAGTGTGTGTTTTCTGTAACTACTGCTGTGTAGATCTTCTATTTGAGTTTTAGGTGGAGAATCTTGCCCACCCAGAGAGCCCCCACCCCAGACAGCCTCCACTTCAGCCCCCCCACCCCGGGCTGGTCCTGCCTGTGCTTCGCTTGGTGTGAATGTTGAGTGTGATGGATCCACATGGCTACTTGACCCTGCATCTCCTTCCTTCTTGTTGCTGAGGCCTGTTCTGTTCTCTCTTTCTCCACCTGAGCTGCACTTGAAGCCAAGATGAAGGATGAGAAGTGGTTGCTACGCAGGACCCTCCTGCAGCGAATCTGCTGTGAGAAGGCTGCGCTGGCCCAGCCTGTCATTTCCTTCTCTAAGCTCATTCCAGAGGTCGGCCAGGAGCAGCCCGTACCTGCCTGCTCTTGTGGTCCGTGAATCAAGAATGGATTTTACAATTCCAAATGGCTGAACAAGTAAAAAAATAACAATTCATGACACTGAGAAGTGTCCATGTCCATAAGTAAAGTTTCATGTGGGTGCAGTCATGCCCATCTCTTCACAGGCCACCTGCAGAAGGCTGCTGTGGTATAGGCCACCTGCAGAAGGCTGCTGTGGTATAGCCATGGCAGAGTTGCATTCTTGAGGCAAAGATCAGTTGGCAAAGCTGAAAATACTGACTCCTGGCTCTTTAGGGAAACAGTTTCCAGTCCCTGGTTTAAGGGCTGTGTGGCAGGACCCCAGGATCTTGGTCAGCTTGTTCCTCCCTCAGGGCCTGCTGTGGCCTTCGCTAGTATGTCTGCAAAGTCTGCGTGCTATGGTGCCTCTCATGGGTCATTGAGCTCTGTCGTGCTAGATTTCAGGGTGTCTGCCTCATGGTCACCTGTCTCACCAACAGAGACCCTGTGGCCAGATTCAAAGTAGCAGGAACAGTTGGTCTTTGGCAGCAAGGATACCTTCGACCTGAGCTGCTACCCACCCTGAGGTGGTCCCATGACACCCATTGTCTCGGTCAAGGTTGGGGCAGGGCTGGTGTCCTGGACTGCCCTGCGATGTGGATCGTAATAGCCAGGGGGGAGAGGGGGTTGCTATTACTCCCCATATCATGGGGAGTGCCTCACCCCCTGCGACGTGGATCGTAATAGCCAAATACTCCCTCCTGCAATGTGTGTCCATTATTAGCAGTCTCTTTTATTCAGGATATTAGGAACAATTTCACAGGTTTCACGTACACAGCCTTTAACAGGAGAACGAATACCATCCTCTGCACCTCCGGATATTAGCATCCATATCACACAATGGGTGTACAGTTTTTGGGAGATTTGGGGTAATGTCGCCCTGTGTTTCCCTGAATATTCGGAGACATATCACAGGGCAGTTGTACACCCACTACTCTCCTGGCAAGAACATCATACTTTACCTACTGGAAATTAGGAGCAATATCACAGACTGGGTATCAAGCCACTGTCATACTGGAAGTAATATCATGCTCTCCCCCACAAGTTATGAGGAATAATATCACAGGGGGGTGTGTACCTTCTCCGGTAGTGGGAGTAGTAATATCATGTCTTCCTTTAGATGACAGGAACAATATCACAGGGTGGGTGTATACCCCGTGTGTTTTTGGAAGCAATGCCATTCTCTCTTCTTCTAGGTTTTAGGATTCATATCACAGGCAGGATGTACACCCCTTGTTATATTGGATGGAATCTCATCCTCTTTCAACCTGTATCTTTAGAACAATATCCCATGGGGGCTGTCCATCCCTTCAATATTGGTACTAATACCATCTTCTCCTTTCCTGGACATAAGAAATAATATCACAGGAGGGGTGTACACCCTTTGCGATGTTGGTAGTAATATTGCCTCCCCCCTGTGGTTATTAAGGACAAAATCCCAAGGTGGCTGTACGGTTCCTACTTTATTGCGAGTAATATCATCCATTCACCCCCTGGATAAGAGGAACCATATCTCTGAAGAGGTGTCCACCCCCTTCGATACTGTCAGCCATGTCGTCTTCTTCCCGCCTGGATATTAGGAACGATACCCCGGGGTTGGGGGCGGTGTACACCCACTGCGATATCGAAAGTAAAATCATCCTCTTTCCCGCTGGATATTAGGAACTATATCACAGGTGTGTGTGCACCTTCTGGGATATTGGGAGTACTATCAGCCTCCACCCCGCTGCATATTAAGAGCAATATACAGGGGGCAAGATAGTTACACCCCCTGCGATATTGACAGAAATATTCTTCTCTTTCCCCTGTACATTAGGAACTACATCACAGGGGTCTGCACACCTTCAGCGATTTTGGGATTCATGTTATCTTGTCCCCCACTGAATGTCAAAAACAATATCACAGAAGGGTATACACCCCCTGCGATATGGCCAGTAATATCATCGTATCTACCTTTGGTTACTAGGAACAACGTCACAGAGGGTGTGAACACTGTCCCGCGATATTGAGCATAATGTTATCCTCTCTTCCCCTGGATATTAGGAACGATATCCCTGGTGGTTGGAGGTGGAGTACATTCAGAACAACATCACTGGGTGGGTGCACACCCCCTGGGATATTGGGTGTAGTATCATCCTCTCTTCCCTAGGATATTAAGAACAGTATCACAGGAGGGGTGTACAGTCACAGCCCCTGCGTTATTGGGATCAATAACATCTTCTCCCCCTCTCGATATAAGGAACAATATCCCAGGGTGGGTGTACATCCCCTGCGATATTGGGCGTAATGTCATCGTCTCCCAACGTGGATATTGTGCATAGTGTCACAGTGGGGTGTACGCCTTCTTCGATATTGGCAGCAATACCATCCTCTCCCCTCAGGATTATAGGGAAAATATCGAAGGGGTTTTACAACTCGAGCGATACGGGCAGTAATATCATCCTCTCCCCACCCAGATGTTAGGAACTATATCACAGGTGGCTGTACACTTCTTGCGATATTGGGAGTCGTATCATCCTCTCCCATCGTCGATATTAAGAACAATATTACAAAGTAGGTGTACACCCCCTACGATATTAAGAGAAGTATTATGCTCTCCCCTTCGGGATATTAGGAGCAATATCGCAGGAGGTGTGTACAACCGCTGCGATATTGGGAGTCATATCATCCTCTCCCCTGAATATAAGAAACAATATCACAGGAGGATGTACACCCCCTGTGATGTTGGGAGTCATATCATTTTCTCTCCCTCTGGATATTCAGAACAATATCACAGGGGGTGTGTACACCCCCTGCAATATTGGTATAGAATGAGACCACCACTTCTCCTGCTGTCTTTCCCGCCTTTTCCCCGTCTCCCCTTTTGCCTAGTTTATAAGACAGGAGAAGGGGGAGAAAGCAAAAAGTTGGAAAAAAACAGAAGTAAGATAAATAGCTAGACGACCTTGGTACTACCACCTGGCCCTGGTGGTTAAAATAATAGTGATAATATTAACCCGTGACCAAAACTAGTAGTGTTATCTGTAAATTCCAGACATTGTATGAGAAAGCACTGTAAAACTTTTTGTTCTGTTAGCTGATACATGTAGCCCCTCGTCACGTTTTCCATGCATGCTTGATTTATCATGACCCTTTTACATGAATGCCTTAACGTTGTAAGCCTTTAAAAAGGCCACGTATTTCTTCTTCAGGGAGCTCGGTTCTTAAGACGCGAGTCTGCCGACGCTCCCGGCCGAATAAAAAACCTCTTCCTTCTTTAATCCGGTGTCTGAGGAGTTTTGTCCGCGGCTCACCCTGCTACATTGGGAGTAATGTCTTCCTCTCCCCCGCTGGCTATTATGAACAATGTCACAGAAGGAGTGTACACCCCCTGCTCTATTGGGGGTGATATCCTCTCCATCCCTGGATATTAGGAACAATATCACTAGGCAGTGTACACCTCCTGCAATACTGACACTAATCCTCTTGCCCCCTGGATATTAGGAATCATATCACAGGGGTGGTGTACACCCATGGCGAAATCGGAAGAAAGGTCATCCTCTCCACCTTTGGATGTTAGGGACAATGTCACGGGGGAGGTCTACACACCCTGTGATATTGGGAGTCATATCATCCTCTCCCACCCAGGATATAAGAAACAAGACGACCGAGGGGATATACACCCACTGTGATAGTTTCAATAATGTTATCTTCTACCCGATGGCTATTAGGAATAACATCATAGAGGGGTGTACACTTTCTTCGATGTTGGGACTAATATCATCCTCTCCCTGCCGGATATCAGGAACAAATCTATTAATTATTAATATTAATAAATATAATAAAATTAATAATCACCATCAATATTAATAATCATAATAAAGATAGTAAAAATTAATACTGGTTAAAATGTTAACAATTCGTATTAATAATTAATAGTAATATCATTAATAATTGATGATATCAGCAATTAATATTGCTTAAGTCAATAGAGATGTTGGTAATAAAATAATGATAAATATTAAGAACTAATAATATTGTTAAATGACATTAATATTAATAATTAATTTTAAGCATTCATAATCATGTATGTAAAATAATTATCCATAATTAATAATGGTATCCTATTAATTAATAGTGTCATTGATAATTATTAAAATCAATCATTGATGTTTAATAATTAATCATATTATTACTCCTAATACCGCAAGGGGTGTACACTTACCTATGATGTCGTTCCTAATATCCAGGGACAGAGAACGTGATATTTGTTTTAATATCGTAGTATGTGTACGCTCACGCTGTGACACCGATCCTAATATCTAGGGGGATAGAGTATGACATGACTCCCAACATAGCAACGAATGGACAGCCACCTGGCGATATTGCTCCTAATATTCACGGAAGAAGCATATGATATCACTCCCAATATCGCAGGGAGTGTACAAGTCTTCTGGGATATTGTTGCTGGTATCCGGAGGGGGAGAGGATGATAATAATTCCAGTATCGCAGGCTGTGTTCACCCGCCCTGTGATATTGTTATTAACATCCTGGAAGGGAGAGGATGATATGACTCCCCATAGAGCAGGAGGCGTACACCCAGCCTGGGATATTGTTCTTAATATCCATGGAGTGGAGAGGCTGATATTACTCCCAATATGGCAGGGGTGAACATTCACTCTGTGATATTCTTCTTAACATCTCAAGGCCGAGAGGTTCATATTATTCCCAGTATCACAGACACTGTATATCCCCGTGTGATACTCTTCCTGATATCCAGAAGGGGAGAAGATGGTATTAATCCCCATATCGCAGGAGGTGAACACCCAGTCTGTGATATCTTTCCTAATTTGCGGGGGGAGAGAGGATAATTTCATTCCCAATATTGTAAAAGATGTACACGCTAACCCTGTGATATTGTCCTTAATATTCCAAGGCACAGAACATGATGTTACTCCCAATATCGCAGAAAGTGTACACCCCCCAGTGATGTTCCCATGACCCGGGAGGGAAGAGGATGATATTATTTTCAATATCGCCGGGGGTGTACACGCCACTTGTGACACTGTTCATAATTTCCACCTGGGAGAGGATGATATTACTCAGAATATCGCAGGGGTTATAAACACTACTTTGATTTTGCTACTAATAGCCAGGCAGAGAGAGGATGATATTCCTCCCTATATTGGAGAGGGTGTACACCCGTGTTTGATACTGTTCGTGATGTCTAGAGGAGGACATGACATTACTCACAAAATGGTAAAAACGCTGTGGGTCCATCGTGGATTCTAATATCCAGGCAGGTATATTACACTTCAAGTCGCAGGGAGTGTCTACTGCGGCTGTCATATTGTTTCCGATACCAAGGGAGGAGAGAATGACTTCGCGACGAATATCGAGGAAGCCAAAACGCCCCCTGTGATATGGTTCCAAATACCCACCTTGGGAGAGGATGATACTACCTTCAATAAAAGGGGTTGTCCAACACACCGGACATATTTTTTCAACTATACAGAAGAAGAGAAAATGATACTACTGCCAATATTGCTGGGGGTGTCCTCCGTCATGAGATATAGTTCTCAGGGCTAAAGGGAGAGAAGATAATGTCACATTGAACTACAGGTGGTGCATACCCAATGGTGATATTGTCAGGGGGGTGAGCCACCCCCCGCGAGGTGGGGACCAATAGCCACCCCCTCTCCCCCCCTTGGCTATTGGGAGCCACCTCGCAGGGGGGTGAGCCACCCCCCGCGAGGTGGGGACCAATAGCCACCCCCTCTCCCCCCCTTGGCTATTGGGAGCCACCTCGCAGGGGGGTGAGCCACCCCCCGCGAGGTGGGGACCAATAGCCACCCCCTCTCCCCCCCTTGGCTATTGGGAGCCACCTCGCAGGGGGGTGAGCCACCCCCCGCGAGGTGGGGACCAATAGCCACCCCCTCTCCCCCCCTTGGCTATTGGGAGCCACCTCGCAGGGGGGTGAGCCACCCCCCGCGAGGTGGGGACCAATAGCCACCCCCTCTCCCCCCCTTGGCTATTGGGAGCCACCTCGCAGGGGGGGTGAGCCACCCCCCGCGAGGTGGGGACCAATAGCCACCCCCTCTCCCCCCCCCCCCGCGAGGTGGGGACCAATAGCCACCCCCTCTCCCCCCCTTGGCTATTGGGAGCCACCTCGCAGGGGGGTGAGCCACCCCCCGCGAGGTGGGGACCAATAGCCACCCCCTCTCCCCCCCTTGGCTATTGGGAGCCACCTCGCAGGGGGGTGAGCCACCCCCCGCGAGGTGGGGACCAATAGCCACCCCCTCTCCCCCCCTTGGCTATTGGGAGCCACCTCGCAGGGGGGTGAGCCACCCCCCGCGAGGTGGGGACCAATAGCCACCCCCTCTCCCCCCCTTGGCTATTGGGAGCCACCTCGCAGGGGGGTGAGCCACCCCCCGCGAGGTGGGGACCAATAGCCACCCCCTCTCCCCCCCTTGGCTATTGGGAGCCACCTCGCAGGGGGGTGAGCCACCCCCCGCGAGGTGGGGACCAATAGCCACCCCCTCTCCCCCCCTTGGCTATTGGGAGCCACCTCGCAGGGGGGTGAGCCACCCCCCGCGAGGTGGGGACCAATAGCCACCCCCTCTCCCCCCCTTGGCTATTGGGAGCCACCTCGCAGGGGGGTGAGCCACCCCCCGCGAGGTGGGGACCAATAGCCACCCCCTCTCCCCCCCTTGGCTATTGGGAGCCACCTCGCAGGGGGGTGAGCCACCCCCCGCGAGGTGGGGACCAATAGCCACCCCCTCTCCCCCCCTTGGCTATTGGGAGCCACCTCGCAGGGGGGTGAGCCACCCCCCGCGAGGTGGGGACCAATAGCCACCCCCTCTCCCCCCCTTGGCTATTGGGAGCCACCTCGCAGGGGGGTGAGCCACCCCCCGCGAGGTGGGGACCAATAGCCACCCCCTCTCCCCCCCTTGGCTATTGGGAGCCACCTCGCAGGGGGGTGAGCCACCCCCCGCGAGGTGGGGACCAATAGCCACCCCCTCTCCCCCCCTTGGCTATTGGGAGCCACCTCGCAGGGGGGTGAGCCACCCCCCGCGAGGTGGGGACCAATAGCCACCCCCTCTCCCCCCCTTGGCTATTGGGAGCCACCTCGCAGGGGGGTGAGCCACCCCCCGCGAGGTGGGGACCAATAGCCACCCCCTCTCCCCCCCTTGGCTATTGGGAGCCACCTCGCAGGGGGGTGAGCCACCCCCCGCGAGGTGGGGACCAATAGCCACCCCCTCTCCCCCCCTTGGCTATTGGGAGCCACCTCGCAGGGGGGTGAGCCACCCCCCGCGAGGTGGGGACCAATAGCCACCCCCTCTCCCCCTCTTGGCTATTGGGAGGCATGGTGGACTCACAGCCTGTTGACCATATTGTGAGTAGTATCGTTTCCCTCTCTTGAAATAATGAACTGTTTCATAGACGGTTGTACACCCTCAGTGTATTGCTCTGCGGACAATCATATAATTAATTATTAAACATCATTTTAATAATTATCAATAATACTCTCAATTAATAGTTAACCATTAATTATTAATAATTTTTTGAATAGGTTGTGATCTACTCCAAGGATTAATTTTTAATATCAATGTCATTTATCAATATTAATATTTCTTAATAATTATTATGTTATAGCCAATATCACTTAGTATTGATTTAAGTAACGTTAATTGATGATATTATTTTATTATTAATTGTGTTCAGATTATTAATTATTAATTACTAATACTCATCATTAACTTTTTTAACCAGTATTAATTTTAGTATCTTAATTGTGATTTTTAATGTCTAGGATTAATATATATTTTTATGTTTATTAATATTAATAATTAATAATCTTGTTCCTGATATCTGGCCGGAAGAGTATGATATTACTCCCAGTTTCGAAGAAAGTGTACAGTCTTAATTCTAGTAGCCAGGGGGTAGAGGATGACATTGAAAGTAGCGCAGTGGCCGGGCGCGGTGGCTCACGCCTGTAATCCCAGCACTTTGGGAGGCCGAGACGGGCGGATCACGAGGTCAGGAGATCGAGACCATCCTGGCTAACACGGTGAAACCCCGTCTCTACTAAGAAATACAAAAAACTAGCCGGGCGAGGTGGCGGGCGCCTATAGTCCCAGCTGCTCGGGAGGCTGAGGCAGGAGAATGGCGTGAACCTGGGAGGCGGAGCTTGCAGTGAGCTGAGATCCGGCCACCGCACTCCAGCCTGGGTGACAGAGCGAGACTCCGTCTCAAAAAAAAAAAAAAAAAAAAAAAAAAGAAGGTAGCGCAGTGTGTGTACATGCCGTCGGTCATCTTCTTCCTTCTATCTAGGGTGGGAAAGGATGATATGACTCCCAATATCACCGTGGGCGTGGACCTCCACCGTGGTATTTTCCCTAACATCCAAAGGCGGAGAGGGTGACCTTTCTTCCGATTTCGCAGGGGTTGTACACCACCCCTGTGATATGTTTCCTAATATCCAGATGGCGAGAGGATGATATCAGTCCCAGTATTGTAGGAGGCGTACACTCCCTGGGGATGTTTTTCCTAATATCCAGGGACGGACAGGATGATATCACTCCCAATAAAGCAGGGGATGTACACCCCTTCTGTGACATTGTTCCTAATAGCCAGCCGGTAATTATTATAATTGTTTGAATAGGTTATGATCTACTCCAAGGATTAATTTTTAATATCAATGTCATTTATCAATAATAATATTTCTTAATAATTATTATTATTTTATAGCCAACATCACTTAGTATTGATTTAAGTAACGTTAATTGTTGATATTTTATTAATTGTCTTATTATTATTAAATATTAATTATTAATACTCATGATTAACTTTTTAAAGCAGTGTTAATTTTAGTATCTTAATTGTGATTTTAATATCTATAATTAATATTTATCATTTATATTTATTAATATTAGTAATTAATAGCCTTTTTTCTGATATCCGGCCAGGATAGGATGATATTACTCCTCTTGTCACAGAAAGTGTACGCTGCTCTATGATGTTATTCCTAGTAGCCAGGGGGTAGAGGATAGTATTAAAACTACCGTAGTGTGGGTATATCCCGTCGGACATCTTGTTCCTTCTTTCCAAGGTGGGAGAGGATGATATGACTCCCAATATCACAGTGGGCGTGGACCTCCACCGTGATATTTTCCCTAACATCCAAAGGTAGAGAGGGTGATATTTCTTCCGATTTCGCAGGGGTTGTACACCACCCCTGTTCTATGTTTCCTAATATCCAGATGGCGAGAGGATGACATCAGTCTGAATATTGCAGGAGGTGTACACTCCCTGGTGGTATTGTTTCTAATATCCAGGGATGGAGAGGATGATATCACTCCCAATAAAGCAGGGGGTGTACACCCCTTCTGTGACATTGTTCCTAATAGCCAGCCGGGGGGAGGAAGATATTACCGCCAATATCGCCGCAGGGGTGTACACCCCCTTGGGATATTCATCCTTATATCCTGGGAGGGAGGCGATGTTACTAGTGGCAATATCGCAGGGGATGTACACACCCACTGTGCTATTGTTCCGACTAACACGATATGACTCCCATATCACGGGGGGGGGGTACATCCTCCTGTGATATTGTTTCTTATATTCAGGGGGAGAGGATGATATGACTCCCAATATCGCAAGGGTTGTACACACCTCCTGCGATATTGTTCCTAATATCCCGAAGGGGAGAGCATAATATTACTCTCAATATCTCAGGGGGTGTACACCCCCTTTGTAATATTTTTCTTAATATCCATGATGGGAGAGAATGATAAGACTCCCAATATGGCAAGAAGTGTACAGCCGGCTGTGATATAGTTCCTTACATCCAGGTAGGGAGAGGATGATGTTACTGCCCATATCGTACAAAGTGTAAAACCCCTTCGATATTTTGCCTACAATCCTGAGGGGAGAGGATGATATTACTCCCAATATGGAAGAAGGCGTACACCCCCCTGGGACACTACGCCCAATATTCACGTTGGGAGACGATGACAATACGTCCAATATCACAGGGGATGTACACCCACCCTAGCATATTGTTCCTTATATCGAGAGTGGGAAAAGAAGCTATTACTCCCAATAACGCAGGGGCTGTGGCTGTACACTCCTCCTGTGATATTGTTCTTTATATCCTGGGGAAGAGAGGATGATATTACACCCAATACCGCAGGGGGTGGACACCCACTCAGTGATGTTGTTCTGAATGTACTCCACCTCCCACCACCAGGGATATCGTTCCTAATATCCAGGGGAAGAGAGGATAACATTATGCCCAATATTGCTGAGGAGTATACACACCCTCTGTGATGTTGTTCCTAGTATCCAAAGGTAGAGACGCTGATATTACTGGCCATATCGCAGGGGATGTACACCCTTCTGTGATATCGTTTTTGACGTTCAGTTGGGGGAGACAATAACATTAATCCCAATATCGAAGAAGGTGTACATACCCCTGTGATGTGGTTCCTAATGTACAGGAGAAAGAGAAGAATATTGCTCTCAATATCGCAGGGGATGTAACCACCCTGTCCCCTGTATATTATCCCTAATATTCAGTGGGTTGGCGGCTGACAGTACTCCCAATATCCCAGAAGGTGCACACACACCTGTGATATAGTTCCTAATATCCAGCGGGAAAGAGGCTGAGTTTACTTTCGATATCACAGTGGGTGTACACCGCCCCCAACCCCGGGGTATTGTTCCTAATATCCAGGCGGGAGGAAGATGATATGGCTGACAGTATCGAAGGGGGTGGACACCTCTTCTGTGATATGATTGCTGATATCCAGGGGGTGAGTGGATGATGTGTACACCCCACCTGTGACATGAATCATAAAACCTAGGAGAATGATATTGCTTCCAAAAACACACGGGTGTACACCCACCCTGTGATATTGTTCCTGTCATCTAAAGGAAGACATGATAATACTACTCCCACTACCGGAGAAGGTACATACCCCCCTGTGATATTGTTCCTCATAACTTGTAGGGGAGAGCATGATATTACTTCCAATATGACAGTGGCTTGACACCCAGTCTGTGATATTGGTTCTGCACACCAACTCTGTGCCCCTCGTTTCCCATGTGTTCTCTCCTCACTGTTGGAACCTTGGGGGAGGCTTTGTCTTTGGTTACAGATGAAGAGACAACGGGTCTGAGAGGTTAAGAAAGTTTGTTACTGGAAAGGGGTCCCAATCCAGACCGCAAGAGAGGTTTCTTGGATCTCACGGAAGAAAGAATTCAGGGTGAGTCCTTAAAGTGAAAGCAACTTTATTAGGAAAGAAAACGAATAAAAGAATGGCTACTCTGGCCGGGCGCAGCGGCTCACTCCTGTAATCCTAGAACTTTGGCATGCCGAGGCAGGTGGATCACCTGAGGTGAGAAGTTCGAGACCAGCCTGGTCCAACATGGCAAAACCCTGTCTCCACTAAAATACAAAACATTAACGGTGTGGTGGCAGGTGCCTGTAATCCCAGCTACTAGGAAGGCTGAGGCAGAAGAATCGCTTGAACCCACGAGGTGGAGGTTGTAGTGAGCCAAGATCATGCCACTGCATTCTAGTTTGGCCAACAGAGCAAGACACCATCTCAAAAAAAAAAAAAAGGAAAAAAAAGAATGGCTGCTCCATAGGCAGAGTGGCCCCAAAGGCTGCTGGTTGCCCATTTTCATGGTTATTTCTTGATCATACGCTAAACAAGGGTTGGACTATTCATGAGTGTTCCAGGAAAGGGGTGGGCAATTCTCAGAACTGAGAGTTTCTGCCCTCCCTTCCGAGACCATGTAGGGTAACCTCCAGATGTTGCCATGGCATCTGTAAACTGTCGTGGCGCTGGTGGGAGTGCCTTGTAGCAGTTAACGCATTATAATTAGCACATGATGAGCTGTGAGGGCAATCAGAGGTCACTCTCGTGGCCATCTTGGGTTTGCGGCTTTGGCCAACTTCTTTACTGCAACCTGCTTTATCAGCAAGGTCTTTATGACCTGTATCTTGTGGGGACCTCCTATCTCATCCTGTGACGAAGAATGCCTAGCCTCCTGGGAATGTGGCCCAGCAGGTCTCAGCCTCCCTTTAACCAGCCCCCATTCAAGATGGAGTCGCTCTGGTTCACGTGCCTCTGACAAGTTGGCCTGGGTTGAGCGTTCCCTAGTGTGCGGTTGTTGGAGCTATTCCTAGGAGTAAGAGGGAATAGTAGGAAACAGGCCTGTTAGCCCTGGGGCTGGCACTCTGCCCCAGTATGTCGGCCTCATTTTAGTGGTGACAAAACTGGGGCTCAGAGACATCAACTCCCTCATCTCAAACCCCCAGACTGTCAGTGGTGGGCTGGGGTTGGAATGTGGGGCTTGAAGACCCATCATCTCCTCTGGTCCCCCAGTCTCTGCTGCCCAAGAGGAACAGGATCCCAGGATCCAGGCCCCTCATGGCACCAGCCAGGGTGGGTGGAGATGGGAAGGCACAGTTCCAAAGCCCCCCGGACTCTGAGGAAGGTCGGGGGCCGAGAGCAAGCCGGACCTGCGGACCCTACCCCGAGAAGAATGGCTGCAGGCCCGGCCCAGCGGGCAGGAGGTCTGTGTCCCCAGTCAACGTGACGGCGCTTCCCACTCCTCCAGCCAGGCCATGCCGTCTTCACGTTTCCAATCATGCGGCCTCCTCTCCAATTCCCAAGCCCGACCCACAGAGACAGCGATCTGGGGTCCACGTGAGGTTTGTCAGCAGCTCTGACCCGCTGCTTCCCGCCAGTCCCGCGGCCGGTTCTGGAAAGCTCTCTGCTTCCCCCTGGTGGGGAGGCTCGGGGCAGGGCTCTGGCTGCAAGCATGGGGTCCCAGAACCTCCTGGCTCTGTCACCTCTGCTGGGTGGCAAACCAACCCAGGACTGAAGCAGCAGATGGCTGCCTGATTCCTTATGATCAGAGCTCCGCCCACTGGCAAGTCTCTCTCCGGGCCTCAGTTTCCCCTTCCATTAAACGAGGGGCTTGGGGGATACCAAGGAGGGGTAACAGCTTAGTGAGGATGGCAGGTTTCTTCTGGGGAGATGAAAACATTTTGAAAGTAGATGGCGTGAGTGGTTGCACAGGACTGTGAATGCACAAATGCCACCACATTATTCACGTTGAAATAGTTCATTGCATGCGATGTGAATGTCACCTCATTTAAAGTGTTTAAGAGAGGGGCCTGGGAGAGTGCAGTGTATGTGAGAATCACGTGCGACACCCACAGTCTCTGAACCTCGGTTTTCTTGCTGTAAACTGGCAAAGAGACCGTGTGAGCTGTGTTCCCTAAGGCCAAGAGATTCCAACAAGGAAAACCTGGGATTCCAGGGACTGAGATGAGGGCCGGGGACCGGAAGGGGAGGGGTATGTGGGGATGGCTTGGGGGCAGCCCAGATAAGGCTTTCAATACTGGGAAGCAGCATCTACACAGGCAGAGATCCCTGCATCTCACTTCCCACAGGGCTGACCAGTGGCCAGAGGTGGGACTGGCCAGGCTCAGCCCAACCAAGTCTGGGAGCAGAGGACACTGAGTGAGGGATCCCCGGGGCCACCGTCACTGGCTTGTGGCTCTCCCGACACCACAAGAGAGGTCCAGGAGCTGACCTTGGGTCCTAATGGGGGACACCTTCCTGGCTGCAGGCTGGCAGGGTGGTGTGGTGGTCAGTGTACTGGGCTCTGCGTCTCCGCCCCTACCTGCTGCTGTGTGACGGTGGGCCAGACACCTAACCTCTCTGTGCCTCTATTTCTTCAATGGCGAACAGGGACACTAGCAGACCCCACATCCGGGCACAGTGGCCTGAAGGTTAAAGTCAAGGGCGACACGAGACCTACGGCAAAAGCTCTGAGCAGGGAAAGCAGGGAGCTGCCCAGAGAGTTCCACCACCATCTCCCCTCTGGCCACCGAGGAAACCGAGGCTCATGGTGACCTGGCCCAGGTCTGTTGAACTCACGGTCCTTCTCTTCCCCAAGATCAGAGGGCTGCCACCAGGGAAGGGGCTGGCCCCTAGACACAGCCCAGGAAGCACACAGGGAAGGATGCCCTGGGGACTTCGGTAGGTTATTGCAAAGAAAAATTTATTGCTATTTGAACCCTCCTTTCATGCCCCATTTCCCAGAAAATGAGCCACGGGAGACACCAGGAGAGGGAGGAGACCATCCTTCTTGCACAAAACCCACTCCCTTGGATGCTGTCCTCAGCCAGAGTGGCTGGGGGCCAACCAGGGGGCCCACCCGCAGAGTGGCAGAGGAGGCAGGTTGACCCTCCGGACGTTGAGCTCTGTGGCGAAGGTCCTGGCCTTCTGGTAGAAGAGGAGCGACTTCTCACGGTCCAGGAGGAAGTTCTGGGACATGGTGGCGGGCCGCGTGTAGATCTTCAGCTGTGCCTTCTTGTTGCCCAGGTCCACGGCGGCTGCCAGTGCCAGCTGGTAGTACTCAAACGGGTCCTGAAGGGGACAGGTCATGCTCAGCAAAAGGGGGACTCGGAGCCCGTCTTCCCAGAGGCCGTTCCTGTCTCCAGGTCATTCCACGTGTCCAGCCAATGCTGGCTCACCCCATGAGCCCCGAAACCTGTTACACTGCTGTGGTCTCAGCTGCAGGAAGTGGGGACGACCCTTACACCCCTGGAAGCCTTCCTGACTGCCCCTACGCCCCACTCACCCCAAGCCTCCTGCCCCAGTGCCACCCTCTCCGCAGGCAGTGGCTGCTTTCCCCATGGGCTGAGGTCAGGGCAGATCCTGCCTGCTCTGAGAGTTCCATGCAGGACCCGTGGCTCCGAGCCACAGCAGGGGCACAGCGTTGAGTGACCCAGGCTCCCCTCTGGCCCCTGTCCATGCTGACCATTTCCAGGCCCTCCACGGGACAGGCCAGGTACAAAACCATCTCACAGGTGTCCTCTCTGGCAATGTTCCCTGAAATATTGACGGAGTGTGACTCCCCAGACATCCAGTCCCATTTTCAATGCATCTTTGGCCCAAACTCACCATCCCTGGGTTGGGATGCCGCCTCCCAGACCTCCTCCTTCACCCTCCCACCCTCCACCCGGCTTCTCCCCAGGCGCCTCCTCCACATGGGGCCACCCAAGGAACCTCTCTAAGACCCATGCCTGGCCTGTCCCTCTTTACCATCTCAAGATGGCTCCCAGGGTCAAGGACAAAGTCCAAGATGCAGCAGTCCATTCCCTCACTGCCCCGCCCCACACATGGAGCAGGGGCGTGAGAAGGCCCCGAGTCACCGCCACTGCTCATCCAATGCCCCCGGCCCAGCCGAACACTGGACTCTGTGCTGGGTGAGTGGCTGAGCCTAACGAACTTGCTCCCAGTCTGAGAGACCTGGGAGTAAACACTGACCACACAGGGTGGCCCAGGCTATGGCAGAGGGAAGCCCAGGAGCCTGTGGGGGGCCCAGGAGGCCCCAGACTCAGCCGGGGGTGGAAGGCAAAGGTTTCCTGAAGGGGTGGGGGCATCCCAACTAAACAGGAAGGAGCCAGCCAATGCATATGTCTCTGCGTGTGCCTGTGCGTGTGCCTGTGCGTGTTTGTGTGCCTGTGTGTGCGTGTCCCTGTGTGTGCCTGTGTGCATGTCTGTGTGTGCGTGTGTGCACCTGTGTGTGCGCGTGCTGTGTGTGCATGTGCCTGTGCCCGTGTGCATTTCCATGTGCCTGTAGTGAGTGCAACAGCTAGTGAGTGGCAGGCTGAGCCAGGACACACCTAATCCTCCCTATTCCAGGGCTCCCTCTCACGTGTACACTAAAGGGGACCCCATTTTAGAGGCAATCGGCAAAGATGCCCATTTACCCCTGCCTCTCTGCCAGCCTTCCAGGCCCCATGCAGCCCGGCGTTTTCTCCTACTCCTCTGGGCCCTGGGTCCAGAGCCTCCTATACAAGGAGGAGGGTGTAGCCTTGGAAAGACAGCCGCCCTTGGGGAATTCCAAGGGGCCTCCCTGTGGGAAGCTGGCCTGCGCTGACAGCATAGTCACGATGACGCCCAGAGGGCTGTGCATGGGAAGGAGGTGAAGGAGGCCTCTGCCCCTCAACCCCAACTGTGGACTTTGGCCTCTCAGGTACTACTTGGCCCTTTCCTTCCTCCTGGGCAGGCGGAGTGGGCGGCAGGCTTGACCAAGAGAGATAAAGGCCTCTTCTGGGAGGCCCGCCCCCTGGGTCCCAGGCGAGCCCCTGAGTGGTGAGCAGCGTCCCTGAGTCTGACACTTGGCACCTCCCTGTCTGGCTGGGACTTGGGAGGCCACAGGGACCACTTCTGACCACCAGGTGTCGCCAGCACTGGGCGGGGGCCTCCCGGGCAGCCCCAGGCCTGCGGTGGGGGATACGATACGGGGCGAGGTCGTAGGGCTGCCCCAGCTCCTCATGTTGTTCTAAGGACCCCAAGATCTCGGCCCCTGGACTGGAGTGCCCTGGCCCCTCAGCCCATAAGGAGCACTGATGCGGTGCCGGTGTGATGCTGAGGAGGGGCGGTGCCTGCTGGGCAGAGGGGTGGAGACACCCCAGGTCTGAGTCTGACACTCCCAGCTCTCCACCCGGGCAGGGCTGGGGGCAGAGGGAGCACAGCACCTCCGCTCCAGACAGACTCGACCCAGCAAGGCCTCAGCCTGGCTGGTTGAGGCCCTGCCCCACTGTACCTGCCCTGAGCTAGGGTTTCCCTGTCTGTGAACCCGATGGTTAGACACTGGTCCCACCCCACCCTTCCTGGGTGATGTGAAGATTCAAGGTATCTCGGGACTCCAGGAAGGAGTTGCTCAGTGCAGGCTGGCACCCTGGGCAGGCTTCCTAGAGGAGGCGCCACGATTTGGGTTGGATCTTGCAACGTGGATTCAATGTGAGGATGATGCCATCTTCCGAAATGTCCTTCTCCCGACCCTGTTTTCTTTGTTAAATGCAACTTGACACTTGACTGTCAAGACTCAGTTTTGGTGTCACTTCCTCCAGGAGGGTCCCCCTGACTACAATCCCCCTTCTTTACCCAGAGGCCACCATTGCCCACTCATGTGTCAGCCTCCCTGGCTGAGACTGAGTTCTTGAGGGTGGGGCCTGGCCAGCTTGGGAGCTGGGTTGTATCTGCCAACATTGCCGGTTCCTCCAGCCACGTGCAGAGCTCCAGGGAGGCCACTGGGCCATTCCTAAGGAAGGCTGGAACCCAGGCCTCTGGGTCTGGGTAGAGATCCCACTCCAAGGGGGCCGGGAACACCCCGAGCCCTGCCCCTCCCCACCCACCTTCAGGTCGTAGAAGATGATGTCACCGAGCACCAGGTACACCTTCACGTAGTAGAGGGTCTCCTCGTCGAACTCCAGTGGCGAGTTGCAGAGCTACAGGGCCTTGAGGTAGAAGTGCTCCGCCAGCTTGCCCTGGCCCAGCTGATGGTGCAGGGCGGCCAGCCAGTGGTAGGCCACGTGCTCGTTCAGACGGTCTCCTGGGGTGCAGGCCAAAGGGGCAGGTGTAAGGACGCGGCTCCCTGGGGCAGGGAGGGCACAGGCCCCTCAGCAGCAGGTATGAAGACCCCGGGCAGCACCTGGCTTGCCTGCAGGCACCTGCGGTCGCCTGGGCAGCTCTGGCCAGTCCCTTCCAGGTTCCCAGACTCACTTTCCCATCTGCAAAGCAGAACTAATAAGGCCTGCCCCTGTCTACTGTGAGGCTTTGGCAAAGTCGGACTTGGATGGCCCAGCTCTGTGCCTACACATAGCCACCTGCCTTTGCTCACTGGTTTTAACCAGGGGAGCCCAAAAGCCATGCAGTCCAGGTGCTCCCGGGCACCCCGGCTCCAGGCAACCCACAGACGTGACATCCGACTCCTCCTGCGTGTGTCACAATCAGAGCCCCCTACTTTGGGGAGTCAGCTGCACACCTACTGTGTACTGGGCCACGGGGCACAAGGTGCTGGGGCATGCGGCCTGCCTAGGGTTCCCTGTCTCTGGAGGGGGACAGATGACCCTGGCACAGCACCAGGGGATGCCCGGCCTTAAGGGGCAGACTGCTGGAAGGGGAACTGGGATTTTATCAGCCAGAGAGCCATGTGGTTGATGAGGTTGGGAAGGGCACAAGATAAAGGGAATGTGTCACTCAGCCTGGCACATACAGGGACCAACGAGATGCCTGGCATGTCTGGAAGGCAGAGGGCACACTGGGCGGCCCTTGTGGTCAGCAGCGGGAACAGGCAGAGGAAGCAGAGCTCAGTCAGGCAGGGAGCTCTACACTGCCTGAGAGACCTCGGGCCGTGCCCCACAGCCAGACAGGGAAGCCAGTTGGGCAGATCTGCCTGCCTGGACAGGAGACCAGGAAAATCCAGCAGCTGTTTCAGCTCCTGCCCTGCAGACCTGGAGGCTGGGCTCTGGCAAAGTGTGGGTCCTGGCAGGGTGGGGGCTCAGGGGACTTACCCAGAGTGATGCTGAGTGCTAGGGCCATGTAGGCAAACTCCAAGCCGTCCTGGGGCTTCTCCAGTGTGGCCAGGAGTGCCACCAGCTTTTTGCACAGCTGTAGCTGCAGCTCCGCCTTGCAGTTGCCCGTAGTCACTGCCAGGGCCAGGACCCGGTCCTACCACACAGGCAGGTGGGGTCAGGTTTCCCGCAGCACCCACCTTGCCCAGCGCCCTCCTCAGAGCTCAAACATGTGCTTGGAGCTTCCCACACCCCAGCTACCCCTGCACCTCCACAGAGCTCTGTGCTCTGGGATAACACACAGTTCAGACACCTAAGTTGGGGGCTGAAGAGTCACCTGAGGCCCATCCAGCTACACCCAGCAGCCTCAGACCAGCCTTTCCCACCTGGGCACCAGGGGGTCTGGCTGGGGGGAGCCAGCACTCCTCTCTGCTCTAAAAACACCGCATTTATCTGTGCCCAGGGCTGAGCCACACCGTGAGCTCAGAGGAAGGGAGAAGCTGACCCACTTCGGGGTGCAAGCAGACCTGGGCCTCCCACTGACATGCTGTGTGTCCTTTGACACGTCCCTGTGCCTCTCTGAGCCTCAGTTTCCTCATCTGGAAGATGGGGACAGGACTTCCCGCTCATGGTTGCTTGAGATCATCAGGTACAAGGGTAGAGCCATTGTCACATCCAGGCCCCAAACGTTTGTCCCGGGCAGGGGCATGGTCAATATCATTCCCGGTGAGACCACTTGGAAACTGAGCAGGTGCATGGGTGGCCCTGCCTCCAGGTGGGAGGCCTCTGCCCTGCCACACCTGTGCCTCAGCCCTCCAGGTGCTCCCCTGAGGCCCACCCACATCAGCCCACAGGCCAGCTCACCCGGTAGAAGGACACGGCTTTCTCCCGCTCCCAGGCCCCATTGAAGAAGATGTCTCCAGCTGCCTCAAACAGCTCCAGCCTCAGGCTGGGGTCGCCTGTGTACAGGACCACATTCTGTGCCACCTGAAAGGAGACAGAAGTTCCCTCAAGACCCACACCTGGCGAGGTGGCCACGCCCACCTTTGCCAGCCTCCTTCCTCTTACACACTACAGGTACACCTGAGCGTTTTTCAGGCTCTGTGCATTAGGGATGCCCCCACCACTGGCATGAGGACAATGAACTGATGCACCTGAGTGCCAGGAGGTGACTGAGCAGCTGCAGCCCAGGAGCCCGACACCTGTGAATCCTACCACCAGGGCTAGCCCTAGCCCACTTCCCCTGCACTCAAACCAGTCTCCGTGGCCCCCAGACTGCTGGGAGCCCATCCCCTGGCTCCTTTCTGTGTTGCCACATCCCTGCCACACCAATAGTGTTTGTGGGTGGGCCAGGTCCCATCTTGGCCATGAGCTCTTGATCCCTCTCCTCATCTCATGGAGGTATATAGCAGGTGCTCAATCACGAAAGCTTCACCAGGCTCGTGGGCTTCACAATTTGTTCCAGATCACACTGTGTTTGGGAAAGCCTCTGAAAACAGCCACTATGATAGATTCATTTTGTAAGGAGATGTGCCACGTGTCGCTTGGAGCAAGTTCTTCTGTGTGTTAACTGAGTGGTCACATTATTTGAGCATGTGCTGTATACCAGCAGGTGCTGGGCACTGTGAGGGGCCGCGCCTCTGCCCTCAGGGAGAAGATGCTGGCCACTGGGGGAGGATGTGCAGGAACCAGTTGGAGGGAGGGAAAAGGCACACAACAGGTGCTCAGCAGTGGCTTAGGAATGAGTGGATGGATGGATGAATGAATGGATGAGGAGATGTAGACACATGGATGGATGGATGGATGGATGGGTGTGTGGATAGATTAATGCTGGGATGGATGGATGGATGGATGGATGGATGGATGGATGGATGGATGGACGGACGGACGGACGGACAGATGAATGGATGGATGGACGGACGGGTGGGTGGATGGATGGATGGATGGATGGGTGGGTGGGTGGAATGATGTGTGTATGTCTGCATGTATGTATGGGTGGGTAGATAATGCATGGATGGGTGGAGGGTAGATGATGTATGTGCATATTGATGGCTAGATGGTGGATAGACGAATGTATGGATAAACCAATGGACAGATAGATAAATGGAGGGATGGATTAATGGGTAGATTAGTGGGTGGATGGATGTATGATGGATGGATGGATGAATGAATGGGTGGATGGATGATGGATGGATGGAAGGACGAACAGGTGGATGGATGGATGATGGAAGCATGGATGGATAATGGAAGCATGGTTGGATGATGGATGGATGGATGAATGGATAAATGGATATGTGGATGGATGATGGATGGATGGAAGGATACACAGGTGAATGGATGGATGATGGAAGGATGAATGGACCGATGGATGGATGAACAGGTGAATGGATGGATACACGGGTGAATGGATGGATAAAAGGATGGAAGAATGATGGATGGATGAATGGACAGATAGATGGACAGATGGATGAATGGACAGATAGAAGGATGATGGATGGATGGATGATGGATGGATGGATGGATGGATGGATGGATGGATGGATGGATGATGGATGGATGGAAGGATGAACAGATGAATGGATGGATGATGGAAGGATGGATGGATGAATGGATAAATGGATAGATGGATGAATGATGGATGGATGGAAGGATGAACAGGAGTTGAGTGTGATGGATGGATGAATGACGGATGGATGAATGGTGGATGGATGGAAGGATGAACAGGTGGATGGATGGAAGGATGAACAGTTGGACGGATGGAAGGATGAACAGGTGGATGGATGAAAAGATGAACAGGTCGATGGATGGAAGGATGGAAGGATGAACAGGTGAATGGATGGTTGATGGAAGGATGAATGGACGGATGGATGGATCAACAGGTGAATGGATGGATAGACGGGTGAATGGATGGATGATGAATGGATGGATGATAAATGGATGGATGATAAAAGGATGGATGATAAAAGGATGGATGGATGAATGGACAGATGGATGGATGATGGCTGGATGGATGATGGATGGATGAATGGATAAATGGATGGATGGATGATGGATGGATGGATGGAAGGATGAACAGATGAATGGATGGATGATGGAAGGATGGATGACGGAAAGATGGATGGATGATGGAAGGATGGAAGGATGAATGAATGGTTAAATGGATGGATGGAAGGATGAACAGGAGGTGAGTGGATGGATGATAGAAGGATAGATGGATGATAGATGGATGGATGGATATATCAATGAATGGATAAATGGATGGATGGATGAATGATGGATGATGGAAGGATGGATGGATGAATGGACGAACAGGTGGATGGATGGTGGCTGAATGAAGGGATGATAAAAGAATGGATGAATGAATGATGGATGGATGGATAGATGGATGGATGGATGGATGGATGAATGGAAGGATGAACAGGTGAATGGAAGGATGAAAAGGTGAATGGAAGGATGAACAGGTGAATGGATGGATGCTAGAATGAAGGAAGGATGGATGGATGGATGGATGGAAGGATGAACAGGCGAGTGGATGAATGATGGAAGGATGGATGGATGATAGATGGATGGATGGATGATGGATGAATGGATGGATGGAAGAATGAACAGGTGAATGGATGATGGAAGGATGGAAGAATGGATGGAGGGATGGATGGATAGGTGAATGGACGGATCATGGATGGATGGAAGATGGTTGGATGGATAATGGAAAGATGGATGGAAAGATGGATGGAAGGATGGAAGAACAGGTGAATGGATGGATGAAGAGGTGAACAGAAGAATGATGGATGGATGGATGGATGGATAGAAGGATGAACAGTTGGATGGATGATGGAAAGATAGATGGAAGGATGGATGGATGGACGAACAGGTGAATGGATGACGAATAGGTGAATGGGTGGATGGACAGGTGAATGGATGGATGATAAAAGGATGGATGGATGATAGATGGATGGATGAATGGAGGGATGGATGATGGATGGATAGATGGATGGATGCTTGGAAAGACGAACAGGTGAATGGATGGATGATGTAAGGATGTAAGGATGGATGGATGGATGGATGGATGATGGATGGATGGATGGAAGGATGAGCAGGTAAATAGATGATGGAAGGATGAATGGATGGGGGGATGGAGAGTGAAGAGCACAGGGGTCCTCCTGCATCCCTTGCCACTCACCTGGATGTACAGGTCCACCAGCTCGCTCTGCCGCAGGATGTAATAGATCTTCCCTGCTTGCAGCCAGGCATGCGCCTCCTTCTCTTCCTTCTGAAGGTCAATGAAAATCCCCAGACTTCCCTTGGTGTAGTCCAGAGTGGATCTGCAGGCCCTGGAATCAGACACAGGTATCAGAACAAGGGCTCTCATCCTCCTGGAACCAGTCTGCCTCCTCCCGTGGGTCTGGTGACAGATGAATCTGGAATGTGAGGACTGGGAACGGCCCTCTTGTGTGTGCAGTGTTCTGCTCTTCCCAGGCTGCTGGGAGGGCCAGGGTGAACACACACGGCATGGAAAAGATGAAGGACATCCTTCAGAGGGAATCGAGCATCATGCTACCCTGTGGCAGGAGGAGTGTGCTAGTCCATCTCCCCTGCCTCCCAGACATGGCCTGTGTCTTCTCCAGACGCACCAGGAACCGTTAGTGTTCAGGGGCTATCTGGGCCGATGGTTCTCAAGGTGTGCAGGCATCACAGTCACCTGGAGGCCAGTCCTTATAGCTTGCTGGCCCTGCCCACAGAGCTTCCGGCTCCACAGGCCTGGGGCAGGCCATAGAACTCCCACTTGCCACAAGCTCCTAGGTGACATGGATGCTGTTCTACTGGTCCAGGGACTACACTTTGAGAAGCATGGCTCTAGCACACTGGCCCATTTTCCTTCTGTGAACCTGAGACCAAGACTGGAGGCAGTCTCCCGGGTCCCCATGGAATCTGGCTCCTTCCCTGCTCTCTCAGTAAGTCTGACACTCGAGGGGGTGTGACTGCAGCAATGTCACTGGGCCCTGTGGGTGGGGTGGCCAGGGCCATGGTTACCCCACCAGGTCAGGATGCTTGGGGGAAGCCGAGTAGGCCACATATGGGACGTGAGACCTTGAAACCCTGTCCCAGGGAAGCAGGTGACACAACTGGCTCTGTCTTCTGTGGGAGCGAAGCCACAGGTGGCTGGTGTGGTCACATTTAACGGGACAGATAAAGGCCAGGAGTGAAGATTCGGGCAGGCAGAGGTCAGAGGACAAAAGCCACCATAGTAGGAAGAACAGCCCAGAGTGCACGTACTGCCTCTGCTGGGGTTGAGATGACCTTTGACCCAACAAGGGACGCTCAAGCTGGGACTCACGGGCCAGCAGCAGCCCTGGGACGACCCCAGGCCCACCAGCTCAAAACATCTGATGCCAAGGAACCGAATGATCAAAAGGAGAGGGGCTGCTGGGGTCCTGGGCCAGCTTCCCTGTGCACCCCTACCGGCCCTGCCCGCTCCCACCTCCACCACTGCAAAGCCAGCCCTTACCACTTGTTGCCCAGGGACAGGTAGAGTTGACTGATGGTCTCCAGGAGCTGCCCCTCCAGCACCTTGCCGGCCACCTTGCGGGCCAGGGAGAGCTGGAGCTCATGGTAGATGACACACTGGGCCTCGCTGGGCATGACGCTGCTATAGAAGTAGCACAGCTGGTGAACGGCCCGCAACTGGCCTGGGCAGAAGACAAAATGGAAGACGTTAGTCTCCCAGCATCAAAGCCAGGCTGGCTGGGCTCGGAGGCCCCTGCGCTGTGCTTGCCTCTTTCACACCTCTGTGAGCCTGGGCCCCATAGGCGGGGAGACTGAGCGCAGACAGGCCATGCACCCGTGCCAGGGCAGACGCCGAGCACACAGTCACATGGGCACACCTTGGTGCAGAGGCTCACGGTAGAGTCCGGCCTTCTTTACAACTCCCAGGGCCGAGGTCCTGGCCAGGCTCGGCCCCTGCACCAGGCCATCTATTTCTGCTTCACAAAGCCCCTCTGGCCAGGACCAGGGCCGCCTTCAGCCTAAGCTGATGAGGCCAGGGGCACAAGTAGACCCTGTCGCACATGGAACCCTGAGAGAGCAAAGCCAAGCGTCATGTCTGCCACACACGGCATCATGTTGGCGGAATGGGGTTCAAAGCCAGGCCCTGGCGTTCCCACACATGCTTCTTTCATGCAACCAGGCTCCCAAGCCACAGGCTCACTGGCCTCTCCCAAAGCCAGGGCGCTGGGAACGATGGAAAGTTTCTGATTTTCTAGTGCCAGAAACATTCCGGAGATTAACACAGGAAACCAGGTACGCTGAATGGACATCTGTTACACACGCCACCCAACAACAGCTGAATACACAGTCCTCTCGAGCACCCAGGGGACATTTCCCATGACAGACCATGTGCCAGGCCACAAAATGAGCCGCAGTGAATGGAGAAGGACTGAGACCGAAGCAGAGGTGTTCTTCAGCTGTACTGGCACAAAACTGGAAATCAACAGTGAAGGAAATGTGGGAAATTCAAAAATATGTGGAAATTACACACTCCTAAACAACCAGTGAGTCAAAGAGACCATCAGGGAAACTGAAAACTAATTTGAGAAGAATGCAAACAAATGCACAGCCCGGGCCAGCGCGGTGGGTCACGCCTGTCATCCCAGCACTGTGGGAGGCCGAGGTGGGAGGATCGCTTGAGTCCAGGAGTTTGAGATCAGCCTGGGAAACATGGTGAAATCCCATCTCTATAAAAAAATAAAATATAAAAATTAGCCGGGTGGGGTGGTGCATGACTGTAATCCCAGCTACTCGGGAGGCTGAGGCATGAGAGTGGCTTGAACCTGGGTAGAAGTTGCAGTGAGCCAAGATTGCACCACTTCACCATACCCTGGGCAATAGAGCAAAACCCTGTCTTAAAAAAAAAAAAAAAATAGCACAGTGTATCAAAAATTCCAAGATGCAGCTAAGGCAGTGCTGAAAGCGAAATTTATAACTGTAAATGTCTACATTCAAAGAAAGAAGAAAAATCTCAAATCAAAAACCTAACCTTCCACCTTGAGAAACTAGAAAAATAATGAACTAAACCCAAAGCAAATAAAAGGAAGAAAATAATAAACATGAGAGTGGAAATGGGAAGTAAAAATACAGAGAATGGAAAAACAAAAGAGATAATCAACAGAACCAAAAGTGGGTTTTTTGAAAATAATAACAAAATTGACAAATCTTTCACCAGACTGACCAAGAAAAGAAAGATGGACACAAATGACTAAAATCAGAGACTGAGCCCCATGGCTCACGCCTGTCATCCCAGCGCTTTGTGAGGCCGAGGTGGAAGGATCGCTGAGGCCAGCATTCAAGACCAGCCTGGGGGAACATGATGAGACCCCATCTCTAATAAAAAGAAATAAATAAAAAATTAAAAACCCAAGTTTCTAAAATCAGAAATGAAAGAGGAAACATTATTGCCGACCTGACAGAAATAAAAGGATTCCATGAAAACACTACGAACAACTGTAGACCAACAAATCAGACCATCTAGACACAACAGCCAAGCTCCTAGAAAGACACAAACTACCAAAAGTGACTCAAAAATGACCCCAAGTAAGCATGTGGGGTAGCAGCCCCGCCCTCGGTCTCCTCGACCGTTCAGCGCAGGGTGGGGAGACAGGAAAGCATGATCCCCGTTCCCTGGCCTGCATTTCCAAGTCTGAATCCCCCAGCACCCTGGGGAGGGCCTCACAGGAGGAGGTGCCACAGGCTATTGTGCCAGGAGCCACGGGAGGCTGCAGTGGGGGTTAGGGCGCTGGATTCCTGGAGGGTCTCCTTCCAGTCAGGGAATGCCCCTGGGGAAGAAGCCTGGGTCTGAACCCCCCACCCCTCCTTGGGCAGATGTGTGGGACCGGGGCCCCTTCACACGGTCCTTCCCAAAATCTCATCCCTCCTAGGGCCAGGAGTGGGTGCCAGGCCTGTGCTGGGAAATGGGCAGATTTGGCCACAGCCCCTGGGGCTCTGGTCCAGGCCACAGGAGGCACCTCTGAGTGGTCTCACTATGCCATGACAAAGCGCTGCAAGGCAGAGGGGACCCACAACAGTATCCCTTGTCTCGGCCATTTCCCTGGACTCAACTTCCTCATCTATCCTCTGCGGCCTAGATTTCAGACAGCCCTGCCCACCTACTATCCATTCACTGCTCAGTCTGCAGTGACTGTTCGATAGCACTCCATGGCTCCCCAGTGCTCTTGGGGAAAAGGCCAAGCCACAGCCTGAGGCCCCAGGCCCTGCTTAGCTCTCCAGAAGAGCTTCTCACCATCCAGCACCCAATCCACCCACTCCTAACTCTGCACCTCCCTGCATAAGCCCTGCTCACTCACCCCCGCTCACACCCCACTTATCCCCGCTCACACTTCCGCTCACTCACCCCAATCACACCTCCGCTCACTCACCCCTACTCAGTCATCCCCGCTCACACTCCCACTCACTCACCCCCATCACACCTCCAATCACTCACCCCCACTCACTCATCTCCACTCACACTCCTGCTCACCCCCACTCACACCACCACAACCCACTCATCCCCGCTCACACTCCTGCTCACTCACCCCCATCACACCTCTGCTCACTCACCCTTTCACTCATCCCCGCTCACTCTCCCGTTCACTCACCCCCACTCAATCACTCCCACTCAATCACCCCCACTCACTCACCCCAATCACCCCCACTCTCTCTTCCCCGCTCACACCCCCTTCATCCCCGCTCATTCACCCCCACTCGCTCACCCCTGCTCACACCGCACTCATCCCCGCTCACACTCCCACTCACTCACCCCCATCACACCTCCGCTCACTCACCCCCACTCACTCACCCCCGCTCACTTACCCCCACTCACTCACCACCACTCACCCCCACTAGCTTATCCCTGGTCCTTCACACAGGCTACACCACCAGGCCCTCCCCCACCACCTATTACTTGACTAAATCCTCTCAACCCTCTGGTCCCAGACTAAAGAGGCTTCCCTAACCCGGGGCCAAGTGCTGGCCCGCCATCACGCCACTCACCGTTTTGTGGCTTCTCTGGCCTAAAGCTCACATTCCCACGCTCAGTCCCTGCCACCCGAGGACCCCACAAGCCCCATTTGTGGGTGGGGCCTGACACACACAGTGCACAACAAGCTGCTTTTGCATGAACTGCTCTGCGGCTTTAGGCAATCACCCGCCCCGTGTCCTCTGTGAAGTGGGATGACAGGTGCGCAGGCTGCCAACATACCAAGCAGATAACACAGGCACAAGAACCGGCGTTCACAGCCTGGCTCATGGAGGGGCCCCAAGTCCCAGCTCAGCAGAGCCTGCCTTGATCCCAGGGTTATGGCTAGGGATTCCCAGCACGCAGGACTTTCCGTGCTCAAGGCAGCATGGTCCCTGGGCAAACTGGGAAGAGCTGGCTGCCCCAGTAGGGCAGAGGGCCTGGCCCTGTGTGGGAACCGCCTGTCTCCAGGGCGCTTGCCAACATCTGCTGCTGGCCATGACTCAGCACTTTCAATGGTGGAAAAACCACCACTTGTTTCTGAATCACAAACCCCAGGTGTGCCCTGACCCGAGTGGCCCCGGAAGGCATACAGGAGGAACCGGGGCACTCACTCTCCACATGGCCCATCTCCACAGCGACCAGAAGGGCCCACTCATAGTAGCCCTTGCCCTGCTTTTCCGGGCCCTGACGGGTGCAGAGGTGGCCCAGCCACAGGAGCACATAGGTGAAGTCCCGGCCACACTCCCTGCAGGGCAGCCTCGATAACAGCCGCACGGCCTCCAGGAGGTAGTGCTGGGCCATGCTGCTGGCACCCGCGTGCAGGCACAGGGTCCCGAAGTTGGCCAGCACCACTGCCTGGTTCCTCCGCTGGCCCAGGTCCTGAGCTGCCCGCAGGGTGTGGTAGTAGCCCTAGGCTGCCTGTCTCGTCCGGCCCAGCAGGGCAAGGGCTACTATGCCTTCAGAGCCATGTCTCTCTCTTGTCATCTAACCCATTTAAACTCTCCTTTCAAACTCTATGCCAGACCTAACCACTTCTCACCTTTCTCATCATTTCCAACCAGGTCCAGCCCTCATCATAGCTCTCTGGGTTACTGCAAAAGCCTCCCAATCACCAGGCACAGTGGCTTATGCTTGTAATCCCAGTACTTTGGTAGGCCAAGGTGGGTGGATCATCAGAGGTCAGGAGTTCAAGACCAGCCTGGCCAACATGGTGAAACCCCTCTACTAAAAATACAAAAAATTAGCCAAGCATGGTGGTGGGTGCCTGTAATCCCAGCTATTCGGGAGGCTGAAGCAGGAAAATCACTTGAACTCAGAAGGCAGAGGTTACAGTGAGCCGAGATCGTGCCATTGCACTCCAGCCTGGGGGACAAGAGCGAAACTCCATCTCTGAAGGTTTAAAAAAAAAAAAAAAAGCCTCCCAACCTACCTGTCTCCTTCCACCTTTCACCCTGCCCTGCATTCTACCTTCCACTCTCAAACATTTCAGAAAAAAAAAAAAAATTATATCCACAGAGAAAGAAAGAGAAAGTAGAAATGGGGTGAAATGTTTGGGGAATCTGAGGGAAGAGTATATGGGAATTCTCTGTACTATTTTTGCAACTTTTCCGTAAGTCTGGATTATTTTGAATTCAAGAGTTAAACAAAGAAAAAACAAAAACAAAACACTGTCTCCCTTTGTGAACCCATCCTGTCTTTCCCCTGGTAACTGAAGGACGCTCTCAACTAACACATCTATTTTTTCATGAACACTAAAAGAACCCTTGCCTAGTTTTCACTTTCTGTACTTGGCAGTAGAATTTCATATATATGTGTGTGTGTACATATATGTGTGTGGTGTGTGTGTATATACAAAGAGGGAGAAATATATATGTGTGTATATATATATAAATATATATTGTAAATTTACAATGGTAATGTGTATATATATAAATATATGTGTGTGTGTAAATATATATAATACATACCCCATAGCCTGTCCTTAACCAGTTTTAAACTTAGTCGGAAAAACGCATACCTAAGCAGAGAATTTCAAAATAATATGATGAATATTTTGATCGAGGGATGTGTTGCTATGGAACATGCTGCTAAGACACAAAACCTCCTAGATGGGGCAATGAATGAATGAAGTTTTGCACCTATAGGCACCCCCTCTGATATCCCCTCAAACATTTATACGTATATGCATTTGCTTCCCCTAGGACCCCATTTCATAAGGGTTAGTCCTAGAGCCTAGCGAGTTCCTACTACAGCTGGCACACATATGCCATTCAAGAAACAGTGGCTGAGTGAATGACGAGTTAAGAACCATTTGTCAGCCAGTGCTCAGTAATACAACATGCACTGGTATGGAAATTATATTTTTGTTGAAAGCAAGGGCAGGATCACAAAATATCTTTCCACAGAAAGCAAACCTCAAAAGCTTCTTTACCCTAGTAAAGCACGTTCTAAGAAGCTCCCCTTATATAAAAGAAAACCTCCTCATTCGTTATCAATGGCATGTAAACCTAATAAGCCTTCACCTCTGATGACATCTCTTCCATCCCCAGGGCTAGATGAAGGAGGTTCCGGAAACCCTGGTAGTTGTGAAGGTGGCCCCCAGCTCTGACAGTCTTGAACCCTGTGGGCGCGGGGGTCACACAGCAGAAGAACAACAGAGGGAAGCATCATCAGGCTTCGAATATGTTTGAACCAGAGATGGCAAATAGGCTGCAGCCAACTGAAAACACCAGAGATTCATGGTGGCCACCTGAGGGGTTGTGCTCTTAAAAAACAAAAATTAAAATTGAAAATTAAAAAATTAAAAAAGGAAGGGGTCAAGAATCCATCAGGTCTGACTGAGACGTGTATCAGTGACTAACACCCCATATGGCAAAAGTACTCCGGTGCGCTTTGGGTACTCACAGCTTCAGCAGTATTCAAAGGCGTGTGCTTCCCTAAGACTAAGTCACGGGAATACCCCCCCCCCCCCCGCAACACTGCCAGGAGAAACGTCTAACATGGATTTGGCTAGAAATACAGTTGTCTTTAACAAATTAACACTGAATACATCCTGACTTATTAGAGCCTGCGAGAATGACATTCTCAATGATAACAGTTATCACTACAATCTCCAAACATCTGCGATCCTGCAAGGAGGAACTGTGACAGCGCAGGCCACGTGTCCAGACTGCTTCCCAGACTGCCTGTTACAAAATAAAAGAAATGAAATCCCCCCAAAAATGTCTTCACTCACATTTAGCCAGTTGTTCCTTTGTGTGCATCTCTGTGCTAAAATGGCCATTCTTCCCCACAGCCTGAAGTCATACGCTAAAATCAATGAGACTCACATGAAGCCAGAAACGTGCAGATGCCAAGGAAACCAACACAAACGAAATGGGCTGGAGAGTGTGGCCAGGAGGATGGTACTTCCCAGGAAGCAATTACTTCATCTCTGCCCATGAAGCAGGCAGCTGTCACTGTCCCCCAGGCCCATGCCAGCCACTCGAAGTAGGTTCTAACCCAACTACCTCCAACAATCAACGTAAATACACCACACAATTGGCTTCTGAAAGGACACCTTGCAACCAACAAGAAACTGTAAGCACAACTTTGAAAAACTGTGCAACTAAAATCCTTGGGAAGGGATCAACACTGCCACATTTTGACTCAAATACTGTTTCGTGGTAGCACTGCAATAATTCACTGAAACAAAAGAATGAATGAGGAACATTATATAAATGAATATAAAAGAATGAATGAAGAATGAACATTATATAAATGAATGTTTATATAGGAATCAGAGGAAGCATGACTAATCATTTAAAGAAATAGGTCAAGAAACTGCTAGGTTCAGATGCTACCGTGAGACACTGTCAGGGCCTTAGGCAAATTCACTTCTCTTGGTCCTGTTTCTAGGTTCATCAAAAATCAGCTTTGGACTAGGGAATCTGTTGCTTTCCAATGCCTTCCTTCTGCGATTCCAGCCCAGATTTTAGGACTGCTCTCCCACTTGGTATATGAAAGCACTTTCTATGTGTAATAGCAAGAGTACATTTCTGTGTTGAATGCTGTTTGGGACCTACTCTATGAGGCAGAATATCATCATGTAATTTTAAGCATGACGACAAGGCGCACTCTAGATAAGAATAACACATAAGACGTGGCCATACACCTGCGCGTGCCTGGCAAGGAGATAGGGAAGTCTCATTTAATGAAGCCGGGGTACCTGTTGCACCTTAATATCCTCAGTCCACATCAAGTTCACAACGTCCTTCTGACATCCAACCACAGGTATCACATACTTTTCCACACTTTCCACCCAAGATTGAAATATGCAGAGCACCGTGATAAAGACGCCTCCATCCCCAGCATGTGGGCTCTCATTCTGTAGAATTACATACTTTCGGGGCAAAATGGTGACCAGGTTGTAGCGGCAAGCAAGACTGAGCTCCGTGGGGAGAGCAGGCCCTGCAGCAGCCACCACTCCTGTCGCCACAGTCTGATGCAGCTGCAGAGAAGCTGTGGCTGAGGCCATTCACTTTGTGAGAGAACCGCACAGGAGGGAAAAGCTAGGGAAGGTAGGGAAGAGGGCAATGTCAGGCTTCTGAGCCCAAGCCAAGCCATCGCATCCCCTGTGACTTGCACGTATATGCCCAGATGGCCTGAAGTAACTGAAGAATCACACAAGAAGTGCAAATGCCCTGTCCCACCTTAACTGATGACATTCCACCACAAAAGAAGTGAAAATGGCCGGTTCTTGCCTTAAGTGATGACATTATCTTGTGAAATTCCTTTTCCTGGCTCATCCTGGCTCAAAAAGCTCCCACACTGAGCACCTTGTGACCCCCACTCCTGCCAACCAGAGAACAACCCCCCTTTGACTGTAATTTTCCTTTACCTACCCAAATCCTATAAAATGGCCCCACCCTTATCTCCCTTCACTGACTCTCTTTTAGCACTCAGCCCGCCTGCACCCAGGTGATTAAAATGCTTTATTGCTCACACAAAGCCTGTTTGGTGGTCTCTTCACACGGACGCACATGACAGGCAGGTGCAGAGCCAGGGAAGGCTCTGTGATGAGAACAGAAAGGAATGCACCTCCCTGTACACACACTCGGATTTTATGACAATGTGGGTAGGGGGCTGAACTGGATGCCTGAGAACATTCCTCCAAGTTCCTTTGCTGATTTTCTAAATATTGGTGTAAAATCTGAACTCAGAAAGTTTTTTTAAATCGCTTCAATCAACATCTTTGTCTGGTGCTCAGCATCATGTCTACATGATCATCTAGAAAACCAACTTCAGTTCTAAGGCTCACGTCCTCCTACAAAGTGCCAGGGATTTTACAAGGGAATGCACCTCTCATTCGCATCAAGAACACACATAACTACCATTAAAGAAATGCTGAATTTGCTTACACAATTTTTTAAACACCCAGATTTGAAATACAATAGAGAAGACAACTTTTTGATAGCTCTGCTTTGCAACAGGGAACTGCAGGTAGAGAAAATAACCTGCCCTGATTTCTAACCAGCCAACCACCTGTCTTCCCTGGCTGCAGTAGGAGCAATCTTCCTGAGCTCAGGATGAAAAAGAACCCAGCTGGTTAAGGGACAGATAGTCATCAGTTCTCAGCAGGCCTCCCGGGTCCCAAATCCCCATGTAATACGTGGAAGTAAAAAGCTATCAATGACCAAGCATCTGAACGCTTATCTCACCTCCCCATCTGCTTCTCCTGCCATACAAATATAAAATTAATAAGCCTGGTATTAGAGAACAGAGTTGGTGCTGCATCTGTCTTCCTAAAATTACGGATAATTACCAGCCCACAATGGCTTCTAATCAGATTTGAGTGGTCCCTTAGACAGGAAGCTAAAGTGCCTCAGCCCTAAACTGAGAAGAAAACTGAAACTGGAAGGCTCTAGGTTTGATTTTTTCCCCCTTGTTCTAAAGTTGCTGTTCCCAAATCTCCATCTACTGTCTTGTTTATAAAATGTATGAGAAACAAGGAAATTTAAAGACACTATAGAAATGGCCACTTTTTCTAGGTACAAATTTTGTGAACATGATTTTCAGCTGCTGGGCTTTTTCTCCACAAACTGTGAGCCTGGGGTACATTTTCTCCCTCGTGGTTACACATTCAGAGTCAGGGAAAGTGGTTTTAGCAATAAAGAGGGGAGTGCAGTGAGAAGTGACCGGGCACTGAGAAGGGCAGACAGGGACTCTACCTCAGTGGCCTGCAGCACTCCTGGGCCTCGGCCTTTACTTTTCTATCTGTACAAGGGATCTAAAGGCCCGTGATTCTAGGCCACGACAGCTCTTCATACACACATACGCAAACATCACACGCCTATGTGAAAAGCTGTGACACTTGGCTGATTTCCTGAAGAAGTTGTCTTGTATCATTTCTACTCAAGTACTCCACATCCTTCCAGACAAGTATCAGAGGATGATGGGCTATCCCACAGCAATGTGTGTAACCTCTGCTGCTTACGATCCCCGTTCACATAGCATTTTCCAAAAGCATTTGGTGTGAAGTGACAGAAGAAAGAAGAAGAAGGTTCTTTCAGCTCATTCATTCATTCATTCATTCAACAAATATTGACTGACTATCTACGTGCCAGGCACTGGTGATATACCAGGGAACATATAGTTTTGTAGGTAGAGACAGACAACCAAAAAGCATGTTCAAGAGTGATCAATGCTGTAGAGGAAATACACTAGGAAGCAGGAAGAACAATACCCCAACCACCCTACACTGGGGTGACGCTAGCGTTACAAAACGGAAACAGCGGCCGGGGGCGGTGGCTCACACCTCTAATCTCAGCTGTTTAGGAGACTGAGGCAGGTGGATCACCTGAGTTCAGGAGTTCAAGATCAGCCTGACCAATACGGCGAAACTCTGTCTCTACTAAAAACATAAAGATTAGCTGGACGTGGTGGCACACACCTGTAATCCCAGTTACTCAGGAAGCTGAGGCACAAGAATCACTTGAACCTGGGAGGCAGAGGTTGGAGCGAGCCGAGGTCGCGCCACTGCACTCCAGCCTGGGTGACAGAGCAAGACTCTGTCTCAAAAAAAGTAAAAATAAAATGTAAACAGAGAATAAGATACCAAAGGAAAGAACATGAACGATTAATTGTAACAAAAGCCTTTGTAAGCTGATACTTTCCTTCCTGGATCCTTGTCCCTTACAAATGGAAAAACACGGCGGGTAGGGGTAGCATCAAAATGATGGTGATGTTTTAAGATGGCTTTGGGTTTCAGATGTCTGACAGCCATACTCATGTACTTCAACGAGAAAGCTCTAGCTCTATAAGCCATCTGGGCAATGGTTTAATGTCTTTTTTTTTTTTTTTTTCCCCAATGGGTTTTTAAAATACAGGAAAACATGTGTGTTTATTTGGCTGCTCTGTGCCCGCACACGTGCAAACTGTGCTAACAGGTTTTTCCATTTTTTGCTGAATTTGCCAGCTTGCCATAAACAGGCTTCCGTGTCTTAATTGTCTATAAATAGCACAAACACCCAAAAATGCAAATCAAGACAAGCTGTTCCTTCAACTGCTGCTGCCATGATGACAGCGAGCGACAACTGGCCAAATCAATACCTGGAGACTGAAGCTGTCCGGCAGACAGCACAGGGTCCACTGCTTTTCCCATAGCATTTAAAGAAACAAGCGGAAACGGCTCTCCACACAGGACAGACACGTCCTTTGTCCTTTGAATAAATGCTGCCAATGCCCAAAATACTTTCTCCATCACACTATCTATATAGAATTCAAGTTCCTTCCAATACCATAAGTAACGCCAGTGATAGACTATGTTTAGCCATAATGACCCATTAGCATTCCTTTTCCTCTAAAATGTTGAAATAATAACATTGAGTGAGCACTCACAAGGTGCCAGGCTCTGAGTTTGATCTCGCTGAGTTCTCATTGAAATCCGGTAAGATCAGTACCATATTCTCTCATTTTTCATAGATGAGGAAACTGAGGCATAGAAAGGCTAAGTAAGTTGTCCATGGTCACAGGTTATTTAGGAACTTTTCTCCAAACTTTCAAAAGTTAACTACTACCACTATTACAAATGAGTTTCTGTTTGTTTGTTTTGGTTTCTTTTTTTTGAGACAGGGTCTTGCTCTGACCACGCTGGAGTGCAGTGGCGTGATGATGTTTCACTGCAGCCTCTACTTCCCGGGCTCAAGTGATTCTCACACCTCAGCCTCTCCAGTAGCTGGGATTACAGGCATGAGCCACCACACCTGGCTAATTTTTTAATTTTTATTTTTTGTAGGGATGGGGTTTCACCATGTTGCCCAGACTGGCTCCGAACTCTGGGCTCAAGAGATCCTCCCAGGTCGGCCTCCCAAAGTGCTGGGATTACAGGTGTAAGCCACTGTGCACAGCCCTACAAATGTGACTTGTACAAAGTCAGAGCAGTGAGCAGGAAGAGAACAGAGACTTCGGCGAGTCTCCTGGCTGTTGCAACACCATATCCCTCCTCCATACCGTAATGTGTCTGCACCCACCAAGCTCCTAGACGTTGAAGGCAGGCCAGCTCAGAGACGAAACAGAGTCAAGAAAGAGAAGATGCAGACATGCGTCCTGATTTCAGCTCGAGCGTGCATCTCTCCCCTGCAGCTGCACAGGCAGAAACCAGGGGCCGTGAGTCTGAGGCAGTGTGTTTGGTTCCTGGCAGGTAATCTTTTGGGAGACCATCCCATACAATTAGTGTTACACTTCTCAAAAAGGAAGTGTGACTTGTATAGAAAAATCGATTCCATTTGGGAGAAAGGTCTAATAAAACCCCAAAGGGTAATACAACAACAAATTAAATTCATCTGTCCAAACTGAAATCCCAAAGCCCTCTGGGCACACGGCTGCTTTTCTGAGCTGAAATTCAGCTCCAGCTGAGAAACAGGTCAACTTTCCTAAAAAGATTTCTTTTTCACATACCTTCAATAAAAATTCCTTTCCCTCACTTGTCATTTTCCAGATTTAATGGCTCTGTTGGCCTTCCTCTTATTTAGACCATGAGCACTGACTTCATGTCTGCTATGGCCGGGACTCCAAGGGAGGCACCCTAGGGAACACAGATGACTGCAGCACAGCGACACCCTCAAGGAGCACACACGGGGAAGGCAAGATGATACCATCGCAGCCTTCACACACAAATGAACTTGGCATCCATACCCCGTCCCATTTCTAGAAAACAACGATGCTGAGTCAGTAACATTCACCGAACAGCCTGCAGTGTGGAGGCAGGCACGAGGGGGCTTCAAGCGGGGAAGAGCACCTTCAGAAGGGGGCATGCAAGCAACGTGGAGGCAGGAGACACCCCCACGAACAAGGGCCAGCCCGGGGGCCTGCAGAAATGCCCATGCATCTGGGAGGGAGAGAGGACAAGATACTTAAATGCTCCAAAATGAATAGAAGCCTCCCAAGAACCTCCCCCAAAATGGGGCAGGAATTTACAAAAGACCAAACCGAGCATGCGCAGTTACTTGTGCAGGGTGCCACCAGAGCGAGCTATCCAGGAAGAAACAGGGTCACTAGAAGCCTGAGCCTCTACTCCCAGCTCTGCAACTCATTCACCCTATGACCTTGGTGAAGGCTCTTAGCTTCTGTGAGCCACAAGAGAATCACGGGAAAACAGAAGATATGAAAACTGCTCTGCCTTTTTCACAGAACTGCTGAGGGAATAAAATCAGATAATGGATTTTTAAATTCTCTGTGAATTACAAAGCAAAATACAAACGCAAGACATCATTCTTACCATTAACAACAGCACTGTCAAATTAAGAGCAGAGTTAAGACCACAGCATTTTCCAACCCCCCGACTCCTGAGAGAAATAGTGAGTCCAGCCGATGTATTTGGGCAACCCCAGTATCTAGGCTTTGAGAACTTCAAACAGCTCATGAACTCTGACAGTATCACTCCAGCCCAGTGCTCACTAAGTTCTCCAAGACAGCCAACTGACAGAAAATACTACAGCTTTTTCAGCTGGGCTTGAAGTCCTCCAAGCTCACAGCACAGCTCAACAATGAAGAAGAGGTTTTCTGCCACTAGACTCAAAAGCTGGCTTTTGTAGATTCCCATAGAAAGAACATTCAAGGCCAGGTGTGGCGGCTTATGCCTGTAATCCCAGCAATTTGGGAAGCCGAGGCAGGAGGATCACCTGAGCTCAGAAGTTCAAGAACAGCCCTGGCCAATATGGCGAAGCCCCATCTGTCCTAAAAATACAAAAATTAGCCGGGCATGCTGGCGGGCACCTGTAATCCCAGCTACTTCGGAGGCTGAGGCAGGAAAATAGCTTGAACTCAGGAGGCTGAGGTTGCAGTGAGCTGAGATCATGCCACTGCACTCCATCTCAAAGAAAAAAAAAAAAAGAAAGAGCATTCTTTTTTGCTGATGTTAAATTTCCTGTGCTAAACACAGAGAAATCATGCAACACTGAAATCCTGAAAAACATATCATAAAAAGCATTTAGTGACTGAAAAGGCATTCAGTATAACCTGTAACAGTGAGTTCCCCTCCTCTTTCCAGCCAGCTCCACTAACGCTGTGACCCTTAACAATGCTTTCCCTAACACAGAGGAAAATTAATAGGACCGCTTACCCCTCTCAGCTGACAGCTAAACCAGTGCTTCTCCCTGGGCTCACTAAAAATGACCTTTACCCAAAACCAGGCTGCAACGACCCTGTAGATGTTGACTAACAATTTCAAAATTCCCATATTCTTTGTCCACTCCTAAGGAAGATGAACTAAAGCCAGGTGTCTCCAAGTCAGTACTAACAGAGGCCTTAAACATCAGATGGCCCATCCCCTTCTTTGACAACCGGGGGATCTAAAGCTGAGCTTATGGAAGAAAACAGCCTGTTTAGTAACAAAGCGAAAACCAAAGCCTAGTCACCTAACCTCTGGTCCAGAAGTCCTGTGACAATCCAGCACCCATATAGGATGAGTCTCCCTAACCAGAAACTCTGAAATCCACAACTTTTTCAGTGCCGATGTGATGCTCAACGAAATGTTCATTGGAGCAGCTCAGACTCTGGATTTTTGAATTCAGGATGCTCAACTAGCAAGGATAATACAAATATTCAAAAATCCAAAAATGTAAAAAAATCTGAGACACTTCTGGTTCCAAGCAGTTTGGATGAGGGATATTCAACCCGCATTTTTTTTTTTTCCTCTAATGAAGAAAATTAAAAACGAGGCCCGAGCAAAGTCATTCAATCCATACTAAAGTCATTCAATAGTTTAATTAGTACCCATTTAAAGTTAAGTGCTACCCACAGATATTTAAAAGGATGAAAACATACATGCCTACAATCCCAGAACTTTGGAAGGCCGAGGCGGGAGGATCACCTGATGTCAGGAGTTCAAGACCAGCCCGGCCAGCATGGTGAAACTCCATCTCTACTAAAAATGCAAAAATTAGCCAGGCGTGGTGGCACACACCTGTTATCCCAGCTACTCGGAAGGCTGAGGCACGAGAATCACTTGAACCTGGGGGGAGCACGTTGCAGTGAGCTGAGATCACACCACTGTACTCCAGCCTGGACCACAGAGCAAGACTCTGTCTCAAAAAAAAAAAAAGTAAAAAGAAAATTAATTTAAATTGTGTTTTCACATGGAGCCCATGTTCCCAGAACACAAGCCCTGCTCTATGCTCCAAGGGCACACAGGATGCCCCTTTATCTTAATACTCACCATATTCCATGGCAGGCATTGGCATGTGTCTGTCCATCACACTAGACTTCCTGTGCATGAGGCAGGGATCATATATTATTACCTTTCTGTCCCCAATGTCTGGCCTAGAAGACACTCAGTAAATGATTCCTGAACTAAGTCAGATACTAAGACATTTTAAACTTGTATTAACAAAATTGATTCAATAAGTCTGCCAATGCAGCGTTCATACCACACAGCTTAAATCTCAACCTGCGGATTTATCTTGTGTTCTGCTAGATTATCACCTATTAACATTCAGGAGGCACCTAGTATGTGCTGGGCATTACTAATTGCTGGGGACCTAGCAGTGGCAAAACAACATTCCTTGTTCAAAGAGAAGTTCTAGTATAAAGAGGAATAGAAGGAACAGGCTAGATTGATGAGAGAGCTAAGAAAAGGACAGGCTGCCATGGGAAGCACCTGGTCTTCTCTGGATGGTACACAGTTAACGAAGTCTGAGTGCTTCGTACAGCATAAGATCATCTCCTCCAAAGAAGCTAATGAAGCTTTGATTCCCCAGTACCAGAAGTCACCAGAAAGGTGCCCACAGCCACATGCTTAGTGTACGAAGTGAAACCAACTAAACAAACAAAGCTCCAACTTCCAGAGGCAACGGTCCAATTATGAAATCCTCTGGCTATGCTCAATTGAAATTCAAGGTATTCAAGAGGCCAATATTTAAGTGATAAATTAACCCAACCACTTAAAACTAAAGTAGTCTTTGGTTCAAGGGGTAAGGGTATACTACATTTTACAAATTTATTAGCTCTTAATATTTACATTTAAATATGATGATGGTGTAATAATAACTTTACTGAGTAGTTACTATGTGTTAGGCACCAAACTAAGCACTTTACACACACATTTGCACGATCCTGTGAGATGATAATGACCCCTTGTCATCCCATTTCATAGATGAAAGTTAGGTTAATATAAGCTTAAAAACTTGCCCAAATGACACAGCTAGTTAGCAAAACCCAGGCAGCCTGACTCCATAGGCCTTGTTTAAAGAAGTAATATTTATAAACTGTCCAGCGCAGCAGTGGTACAAACAAGAGTTCAATAAACGCCTAAAGGGTACTTCACACCCAAAATCGTTTCCCGCCAATCAAACTACACTTACTCTGGTTCTGCACAACCAACTGTCAAATTATTGTTCCATGAAGAAAAGGTGGAATGGGTAGAGATCAGGATAGAGTGAATAACTGGTAAATATACTTCATGACAGGTAGTAACAGGATGTGGCATTTAGGCTATTTCCACATTTGTTTGCATAACACTTTTTCACAGTTCTAAAGCACAAGAACCATTCTAAGCTAGTGAAGACATAAAGCATGTCTATGATCCAGGACTCCAATTCACTGTGGATCGGTGGATCTCAACCTTTACGGTATATCAGAACCACCTGGGGGTTTTTAACAGCACTATAGCTGCGCAGGCTCCATTCCTGCAGATTCTATTTCAACTGGTCTGGAGTAAGCACGCGAGCTTTTTTCACAGTCCCCTAGATGCAGCTAGGTTTGCAAACCACTGTCCAAGTTGCTCTCACACTTCTGCTCAGTTCAACACGCACTCACTGAGATTCTAAGCACTATGAATTGGGCTAAGTTAACAAGTCAGGCTCCATTCCCTAATAATATTGGCAAAGAAATCAATATCAAAGATTTATTCCAGTCCAAACCAAATAAATTGCCGGGTGAAAAAAATGCCCTGGCATAGTTTGCCACACAAAACAACTTCCTGTATCTTCCCAGTCAGTAGCCTAGAGACTGACTTTGAGCCATGAGAATTCAGAATCAGGGGAAAATGCCAGTCTGAGGCATCTGCCACACTCCTAGCACACCCCCAAAAGCGCCCAGCTACATTTCACATCCACTGTCCTAACAGGGGTCGAAATAGGGAAGAGCAGTGCAATACAGAAAACAGAGCCTGCTGGGTGGCAAAAGGCTGGGAAATACCAGTCCTAGCCCTGCTACCAATCGCTCTGGTCACTTCTCTCTGGTCCTGGTGTGGCCAACAGTTACACGAGAGGGTGAGGCATAAAAACACAGATGTCAGGCAAGCTCCAGCATCCAAAATACATAGAAATTAAAAAACATTAAGGTGATATCAAGGAATGTATGCCATCAACCAGAAAAGTAACTGAAATATTCCTTTTCCCATTCTTAAGAAATCAAAAGTGGAAGCAGAAAATTGAGCAATCAGCCTACCAAGTTGACTGGGGCAACAGAATACACTCACGGATTCTGTTCACAACATCGGGGGTGACAGACCAAAAGGAGAACGGCAGAGCGTCCCTCTCTCCTCTGTCCACCCATGCCAGCAGCACGTGAGTCCGTCCACACGCAGCGCCCAGTCTCCTGTTCCACTGACGCCAGCGTCCACTCTCCGCAAGCCTACTAAGTGCCACATGTGCTATGATGCTCCCTCATCTCATCACCATAGACATCCCTGCTGGAGGTGAGTATGTGACAGATGAAAATCACAGAAGCCTAGGGAGGTTGAGAACTGCATTCCCACTGCGATGAGGGCGTGCTTGAGAGGGACCCCACGGCTGGGCTCTCCATGCCGCTCTCCTCAGTAATCACTCCCAGACCAGAGCAGCGAGGGGGAATTTTCTTCCTCTCACTATTTTCAGCCCCTTGGCTGACACAGCATTCCCCAGAAATCTATTGAGTTCTGGCAGCTCTGAGGCCACAAAGCCATAAACGCAAGGGACACACAGCCCATCTGTCTCTAACGGGTCTTTTACTTGTCATGCTGGTCATTTCTAAGAGAAGATGGGTTAAGAAAGACTTGGCAAGTTACCACGAAATGAATCCTCCACTCCTCCCTGGGGGAAGGCTGACTAGCCAGCAGTCAGGCCGGCTTTCTTCCCCCACTCCCTGCATTCCTGTCCCTAAGGAGCCACAGACAATCCCACCAAATATAGGCAGGGGACAGCCGCCTCCTTCCTACAGCTGGAGGGGGGAAGGGTCCTCTCGGGCCTTTCTAACTGCATGAAAACCAAACTGGGAGTTGTACTGACTCGGGCCTCACCCATGTTGCAGGCATGTACAACACAGGTGCCCAGTGGTATCATCAGGCAGAACTACGAATGTGCTTTCCATCGTTTTCATACAATGATTCCAGAACCGCTATCCACACAGCTCCACTTCTCACACATACGACGTGCTTCACGGATTGCACAGCATGTTCACCATGCCCCTCATCCGCTCCTCCCAGCAGCCTTGTGTGATCCCTTCAGTATGCTTCCTCATCTCCATTTCTTAAGAAATGGAGTTTCTGAGGTTATGAAACCAAAACTTTCCCAAGAACATCCAGCTAGTGTTAGAACCAGGATATGAGGGCTTCTGATTCTAGAACCAGTATTTGTGCCACTGTTCCACATGGGCCCCTCCAGGGATTTCTGCCTGATCTTAAAATGCAGACAGCAAATCTGTCTCTCTACAGTCCTGGGGTTCCCTATAGACAAGAAGTCACACTTCTAACAGAAAGCTTATACTTATTTGGAAGGCTACCTGGGATATTTCTTTTAAGTTAGTTTGTTCATGTTTTGGAAAGATTGTTCCAATGGCAATGCGGGGCATGAAGTGTGGAAAGGATTCCATGATGAGGCAGAGAAACAATTCGGTGGCTCTTACAACAGTTCAAATGAGGCATGAGGTGCAACTAGAAAGGACAGAGGGAAAATGCATTGGAAAGAAATGCAAAATGAAATCCACTCAGACCCAGGATGGAAAAAAGGGGATTAAGCATGATGGTGGTTTCTAGTTTGAAAGACTGATGAACACGGATGTCATTAACTACTGCAGAGTGGTATCTGGAGCCTGGGTGCACCAGTTTGTTTAACCATTCACCTGCTGAGCAGTCTCCGGGCTGTTTCGTTTCTAGCCTTCATAAAGAATGCTGCTATGAACAGATACATAAAGGCTTTTGTGTGAACATAAGTCTTCATTTCTCTGGGATAACTGCCCATGAATGTGAGTTTTGCATCCTATGGCAATTGTACATTTAGTTTTTTAAGAAACTGTCAAGCTGTTTTCCAGAATGGCTGTGCCATCTTCCATTCCCACCAGCCAGGTGTGAGTGATCCCGTTTCCCCGCATCCTCACCAGCATTGGCCTTGTTACTACTTTTTATTTTAGGCATTCTGATAGGTGTATAGTTACGTGGCTTTAGTGTGCCTTTTTCTGATGGCTCATGATGTTGAACAAATTTTCATGTGCTTATATGTTATCTGAAATATCTCTTCAGGTCTTTTATTCATTTTCAAAGTAGATGGTTTGGTTTCACTGTTGAATTTTGATAGTTTTTTATATATTATAGATATGAGTCCTTTATCAGACATGTGGTTTGCAAATAGTTTCTCCTAGTCTCTATCTCCCCTTTTCATCTTTATTTTGCATTTTACATTTTAGTCCATAATCCATTGTGAGTTAATTTTTGTGCGAGGTATGAGGTTTAGATCAGAGTTCAGGTTTTTTTCCTATGAATAATCAGGTAGCCAGTAACTTTTTTAAGAGACAAGGTCTCACTCTGTCACCCAGGCTGGAATGCAATGACAAGATCAGAGCTCACTGCAGCTTCGACTCCTGGGCTCAAGTTATCCTCCTGCCTCAGCCTCCTGGAGTAGCTGGGACCACAGGCAGGTGCCACCATGACCAGTTAATTTTTTTAGTTTTTGTAGAGACGGGGTCTTGAGCCATGTTACCCAGGCTGGTGTGGAACTCCTAGGCTAAAGTCATCATCCCACTTATATGGGGCCAGGCAGTGGCACATGACTGTAATCACAACACGTTGGGAGGATGAAGCAGGAGAATCACTTGAACCCAGGAATTCCAGACCAGCCTGAGCAACAGAGGGAGGCCCTGTCTCTGCAAAAAATTTTAAACATTAGCTGGGCATGGTGTTGTACACCTGCAGTCCCAGCTACTTGGGAGGCTGAGGTGGGAGGATCTCTCCAGCCTATGAGGCTGAGGCTGCAGTGAGCCATGATCGCACCACTACACTCCAGCCTGGGAGAAAGTGAGATGCTGTCTCCAAAAAAAAAAAAAAAAAAGCTAGAGCATCACCCATATTAAAGACAGGTATTGTTTTCTTGAAAATTTAATTACAGTTATATAATGGACATGTAAAATGTCCAGTTTGAAAGCTTGAAAAATATATAACTAAGTACTCTTACCTTAAAATTCTGATTCCTACCTAAGGTAACGCATACTGTTTACATAAGTATCACAATGCCTGGACAACAACTAAAAATGTGTATGAGGGAGAAAAATGAGCATGTATGCCTATTAATTGAGGTATATTTCCCCCTTATTACATAAAAAAGTCATCACAGCAAACCCCTGTGACTGTATCTAAAGCAAGCCTACAGTTTTACTTCTCTGTATTATAAAATGCAAGGTTAAAATTCAAATACTAAACATTTTCTGAAGCCAAGGGTAGTTTACTTAAAATAAATGCCTAGGGTCTATATCAAAAATATGAAAAAGCTAGCTACTTCATAGCCATTCCAATCTAAGTTCAGCTTTTTCTTTTTTAATTGACACATAATTTTGTGCCGTACATATGTATAGAGTACACATAGTGATGTTATAATACATGTAAGGTATGTGATCAGTGTACTTAGCATATCCACCATCTCAAACATTTATCATTTCTTTGTGTTGGTAACGTTCAATACCCTTCCTCCAATTATCTGGAACTATATATATATATATCTATATATATAGATATATATATATTTTTTCTTTTGAGACAAAGTCTTGCTCTGTTGCCCAGGCTGGAGTGCAGTGGTGTGATCTCAGCTCACTGCAACATCTGCTTCCTAGGTTCAAGCTATTCTCCTGCCTCGGCCTCCCTGAGCTGGGGTTACAGGCACCCACCACTATGCCCGGCTAATTTTTGTATTTTTAGTAGACATGGGGTTTTACCACGTTGGCCAGGCTGGTCTCAAACTCCTGACCTCAGGTGATCCACCAATCTCAGCCTCCCAAAGTGCTAGGATTACAGGCATGAGCCACTGCGCCCAGCCTGAAACTATATATTCTTGTTAACTATAGTCATCCTATGTTATAGAACACTAGAACTTATTCCTATCCAGCTATAATTTTGTATCCTTTAACAAATTTCTCCCTATCTCCCTCTTCCCCCACCCTTCTCACCCTCTAGGATCCTCTGTCTACTTTCAACTTTCATGAGATCCACTCTCTTTTGCCTTCCACAAAGGAGAACATGTGCTGTGTAACTTTCTGTCCCTGGCTTATTTCATAATATCTTCCAGTTCCATCCACGTTGCTGAGAATAACAGGACTTCATCCTGTGTTATGGTTGAATAGTACTCCACTGTGTATAAAGACCACATTTTCTCTATCCATCATCTGCTGTTGGACACCGAGGCTGATTCCATATCTTGGCTATGGTGAACAGTGCTGCAGGAAACACAGAGGTGCAGATGCCCCTTCGACAATGATTTCCTTTTCTTTGGGTATCTACACTGTTGTGGGACTGCTGGATCACACTATAATTTCATTTGCAGTTTTCTGAGAAACCTCCATACTCTTTGCCATAGTGGGTGCCCTAGCTTACTCACTCTTATTCTTTTTTCTCTATGAGACAGAGTCTCACTGTTGCCCAGGCTGGAGTACAGGGGTGCAATCTTGGCTTGCTTACTGTAGCATCTGCCTCCCGGGTTCTAGTGGTTCTCATGCCTTGGCCTCCCGAGTAGCTGGGATTATGGGCGCCCGCCACTGCACCTGGCAAATTTTTGTATTTTTTAGTAGAGATGGGGTCTCACCACGTTGGCCAGGCTGGTCTTGAACTCCTGGCCTTAAGTGACCCGCCCACCTCAGCTGCCCAACTGTGCTGGGATGTCAGCGTGCGCCCCACGCCCAGCCAGCTGCTCTAGTTTACACCCCCCTACAGTGTGTAAGAGCTCCCTTTTCTCCATATCCTCGCCAGCACTTGTTATTTTCTGTCTTTTCGATAATACCCATCCTAACAGATGAGATGATGCCTCACTGCGGTTTTGATTTGCATTTCTCTGATTATAAGCGATACTGAGCATTTTTTTCACATATTTTTTGGCCATTTGTATGTCTTCCTTCAGGAAATGTCTTTTCTGTTGGGTGTGGTGACACAAACCTATAAGCCCAGCACTCAGAATGCTAAGGCAGGACGACAGCTTGAGCCTAGACCGGCCTAGGCAGCATAGCAAAACCCTAGCTCAAAAAAGAAAAAAAAAAAAAGAAAGAAAGAAAGAAAGAAAGAAATATCTGTGTCTGTTCAGCTTTTTGACCTCCAAAAATTAAGAGTCCATTTTGGAATCGGACGACCTGCCTGATTCAGAGACAATCTGTGTTTGATTCTACTCTGCTACTTCCTATGTGACTTTGGGAAGTTCCCTTAGCCACTTTGAGCTCAACTTCCTCAACATTAACCAGGAATAAGTACCACCCGCCTCTGCTGGTTAACGCTGAGGACTGAAAGGAGAACCTCCACAACGCCACTTGACAATGCCACCTTGAGGTAGCCCCTCAATGCGGGGCTGGTAGGATCATCTGAAGCCAAATACAACTTTCCTTTCCACTGTCCCAGGCTCACTCTGCATGCGATTAGCAAGGAATAGCGAATAAAGGAAACCAAAATAATTGCTTAATTTTTAAAAAGTCGGGGTGGTGGCAAAATAGGAGGGAGAGGAGGGGAAGGAAAAGCAGCCGGTCACCAGTTCTACTCCAGGGCTCATCCCCAGCCTCCTCACTCAGGAAATCACCATTCCCCTCCTCCTGGGGAGGGGTACTTTCTCCGCTGGCTTCACCTACAGGGAAGGCACTGCCACAGGTGTTCAGAAACCAGGAGCACCTTGAAATGGGCAATGTGCTTTGGGTAGGAGACCTACAATTTCCCCAAAGAAACCACGGCACAAAAGTGACCCACATAGGAGGGACCAACCGCTGTAAACACTTGGTGGCAAAAACTGATGTCATACCTTCTGTACAGGAGACACACACCCAGATAAAACTTGCCAAAATAGCAGAGAAAAAAATACAGCAGACATCCAGTGCCATTCTGTCACAGAAATATTTATATCCCAAAGCCAGGGACCTCTCTGGAACACTGTCTTTATTTCCACGTCTCATGGAAGATGTTTGAGTGCACTCACGTGTGTCTCAACAAACTTCCAGTCCCTGCTCTAAACCCTGTGGCTCCTCAGCAAAACCCAAAAACAAGTATCAGTTTTCCTTCCAAATGGGAAATTTCCTGACCTAGCGAAACCAGCATCAAATCCACTTATTATGAGATAGCTGATTACAGGCGAAGCCCTCTGGTCCAGGATGACTCCCCTCCTGCAGGAGCGGGAAGGATGGGCAGAGCAGTGGCCTGCCAGACCACATCTCCAGGCAGTTTGAAACCATGGCTGCTCAGGTGAGCCGTGATAAAAATCAAAACCAAGTATCTCTGAAAAGTGTACATGGCAAGACCCAGACCTCGGACCAGACTCAGCCGAAATGGATGTTGCAAGGTTTGTTCAGAGACATCCGCTCCATGCCCCCTCTCCCCGGGACCTCCCTCCTTGCACTAGGGTTCCAGGGCCAATGGACCGCTCCCTTACCTCTAGCCCAGTGCATTTTCAGGACCAGCTCCCAGACTGTACCAGACCCTGAAATGTATTCGCTGAATGCACTCTTTCTTGAAATGATCATAAATCATCTGACTATAACAACAATTGTTTTAAAAGTGTTCTCTCTCTGTCTCTCAGGAATCATGCCTTGAGTTTGAGCAAGCAGCTTTGCTTCTCTCTACTGCAATTCTATCACTTGCACAATGTTAACAATTACTGTGTTCACCCATAGCATTGTTGTAAAAAGCCTTAAGACCCACTTCATGTAGCCTGCCTGGAGCACAGACCCTGTCATATGGTAAATGCCCATTGAAGGTGAGTTATCTGTAGCTATTATTACCTGCCACTCCAGCGAACAAAAGGAGTCGATCAGGTCTCATCGTATCACCATGAAAGGATGTCCAGGTAGACTGCGGAGTGGGAGTAGGGGAACTCAATGTTTACCAGGTACTATTTTGTTTTTTAGAATGTGTACATGTATATTTGTAGGTACACTGGAAAAGATCTGGAAGGAAATACACCCAGTGTTAATAGTGACTCCCCAAAGACACATTCATCCAAACACACAGGAGAAAAACATTCACTATCTTTCTGTCTTCCAAATCATTTGAACTATTTCCAATAAGCATCTATGGCTTTTGTAAAGTTTTTGAAAGGAATTTATTGCATTTTTTTCTGGAGAAACAAGCAGGAGCACGAAAAAGGTGGAAACAGAAGGTAAAATGGAATGGGACTCAATGGAATTGAGTCCCAGCCAGGCTCAGCAGGCTCATGAACCACGCACCTCTCACTACAACTCAACATCAGCTCTCTCTTCTCTTGGTCCAATGGCCCAAGACTTAGAGATAAAATGTTTATTGTGATCACATCAATCACACCAAGGAGCTTGGAACCACCCTTTCAAACTCCTCTCCTTGTGTGTACCTGCCCAGGGCTGTTAGCTTTCCTCCTGTGTTTTTGGCTGGTCTGTAATCCCCTAGTGGTGGAAATGCACCCTGACACTTAGCCATCATCCCCGCAACACTTGGCATCGCATAGAGACCAGGGCAGTGATGCCCACTCGGACTGTGATTCTACTTATAAAGCAAAGGACCAGGGGCCAGATGCGACTTGTCTTTGGTAACTCACCAGCTGTTGCTTGAACCAGAACAAAGCCAGGTCTCCTGATGCCCAGAAAAGAGCTAGTGCCTGTCCCGCTAGAAACGTGGTGAAAATGTTTTGCTTGCTGTAAAAAGATGCACTACTGGAGAATATGGGTGCAACTTCTCATGGAGCCACTCAGCCCAGATCACCAGGAAACAGGGCTGCTGGATGAGACACTAAGCCCGTCCACTGGAAAGGAAATCTGGCTGGGCAGTAGAAGGAAATTCACACAGGTTAGCCCGGCCCAACGGCAGCAACAACATGAACAAAACAAAAAATACCTGACTGGAAAGCCATAGCCTGGCTAGCAAATTCAAAACAGAGCCACAATCCTAGCAGCACATATCACTGCAACACAGAGCTTCAGTCAGTGTGCGCACACTATAAGTAGAAAGGTAAAATGTCCATGTTTTTGGAACTAAGGGATATTTTTATGTGTGTGTGTGATGTCAGAAGAAACTGTTGGCAAGTAAATAGAAATAGGCGCCCTTACACATTGACACTGAGATAACGGTATGGCCCTAACAGAAGGGAATCGAGCAACACCCATCAACATTTAAAATGTGCAGAACCCTGGATCCCACAATTCCATTTCTAGCAATGCATCCTATGAACATATTCACACAAATATGCAAGAATTATGTACAACTCAACATTGATTAATCCAAACGGTTGGGAATAACCTAAATATTTACCAGTGGGGAACTGGTGGAGAACACTGTTTATCTTATGCCAACATCTGTGTTTTAAAAAGAAGATACATAGGCAGGGTGCAGTCACTCACACATGTAATCCCAGCACCTTGAGAGGCTGAGGCAGGTGGATCAAGAGGCCAAGATATCCACACCATTCTGGCCAACACGGTGAAACCCCGTCTCTACTAAAAATACAAAAATAATCTGGGCACGGTGGCATGCGCCTGTAGTCCCAGCTACTCAGGAGGTTGAGGCAGGAGAATCGCTTGAACCCAGGAGGTGGAGGTTGCAGGGAGCTGACATCACGCCAGTCTGGTGACAGAGCAAGACTCCATCTTGGAAAAACAAACAAGCAAACAAACAAACAAAACTGGCAACAGTGGTCACAGGGCAGTGATGGGAGTAGGACTGCCTTTCACTCTCCAGGACCTTTTGAATGTCGCTCATATTACATACTCAAAATATATGACTACAGTAAATATTTTCAGAGTAACTATGAAAAACTGGGGAAATAATAATATCTAACACACAGGACTGCTGCATAATTAAAGGATGAAAAACATTAATCACTATCAGAGTTCAAAGGAAGAAAGATTAATTCTAGCTTGGATGTCAGAGCAGGGATCATGTAAAGAAGTGAGTATTTCAAGTCTTGAAGGATGGAGAAGATTTAAAGAGGCAGAAGTGTGGAGATGATGTCCCAGATGGAGATAAGAACATAGGCGAAGACGATGTCCCAGGTGGAGATAAGAACGTAGGCAAAGACAATGTCCCAGAGAGAAATAAGAACACAGGTGAAGACGATGTCCCAGATGGAGATAAGAACATAGGCAAAGAAAATGAAGAAATGAGAAGGTATAAATTCAAATGCAGCTCTCAGGCTGGGCTTCAGAACAGGGCTTAGGCAACAAGCTGGAGTGCAAGGCTGATGGCGGGAACGGAAACACTGAAACCCAACTTGCATATCACGCCCAGATCATGAGCCTTGAATGCCAAGCCAGGGAACCCGTCCTTGATCTTAACAACAAAAAAATCACTGGGGTGGGTATGGAGGCTCATGCCTGTAATCCAGTGCTTTGAGAGGCTGAGGTGAGAGGACTGCTTGAGGCCAGGAGTTTGAAACCACTCTGGACAACACAGCAAGACTCTGTCCTTACAAAAAATTTAAAATTTAGCTAGGCAGGATAGGACACCTGTAATCCCAGCTACTCAGGAGGCTGAGGCGGGAGGATCACTTGAGCCCAGGAATTTAGGGTTACCGTGAGCTGTGATTCTGTTGCTGCATTCCAGCCTGAGCAACAGAGCAAGGGCATGTCTGAAAAATAAAAAAAAACGAAATAAAATCACTAAAAGTTTGTATAGACATAAAGTATAAAATCATACCATATATGATTTAATCCAGATATATAATATAAATTAGAGGGGGAAAAGAGAAATTAGGAAGCTATTATAAGAAGACAAGACTCATCTAAGACATGAGCAAAGGCCCTGGGCTCACAGTGCTATCTTTATATAAAGGAATAAACTACCACATTTATTTTCATGGCATCACCAACTTAGATACAGGCTACAGTATTCTGGAACCATCTCTGTATCAGTCAAATCAGATGGCCATAATACTATAGGCAAATACCATAAAAAACACCATAAAAATACTATAGGCAAATACCATTAAAAAAAATGTAAAAACTGTGTGGTTTAAACATTAGTTTATTTCTCACAGCTCCGGAGGCTGGAAGTCCAAGATCAAGGTGTCAGCCAACTCAGTTCTGGGACAGGGACCTCTTCCTGGCTTGCAGATAGCCACCTTTCTTCTTGTTTCCTCACACCAGGGCAGTGGGAGCTCTCTGCTTTCTCTTATTTTTTTTTTTTTTTTTTTGAGACAGAGTCTCACTCTGTCACCAGGCTGGAGTGCAGTGACACAATCTCAACTCACTGCAACCTCCGACTCCCTGGTTCAAGCAACTCTCCTGACTCAGCCTCCCGAGTAGCTGGGATTACAGGCACGTGCCACCACACCCAACTAATTTTTGTATTTTTAGTAGAAATGGTTTCAGGATGGTCTCAATCTCCTGACGTCCTGATCTGCCCACCTCGGCCTCCCAAAGTGCTGGGATTACAGGTGTGAGCCACCACATCCAGCCTGGTTTCTCTTCTTCTAAGAGCACTAATCCTGTCAGACCAGGGCCCACGCTCATGACTTCATCTAACCCTAATCACCTCTCAAAGGTCCTATCTCCTAATACCATCACACTGGCAGTTAGGGCTCCAGTACAAGAATCTGGAGGAGATATATACATTCAGTTTATAACAATGTCTTTTCAATCCTGTTGAAAAAAGCAACCAAATGAGTAGGCGAAGAAGTACCTTATATGTAAACAAGTCAGGACTTTTCATATTTCTGCTAATACATTAAGGTCAATTTAAAATGTCTGATAACAAGAGTCAGAAGCAGAGATACATGAAAGTTAGTTACTCTGCAATTTAGGCCCACAATGAGTTGTCTTCCAATGACATTGTGGCACAAAGAACACTGCTTTCTATTCCTGGTTTTGCCACCAAAGAAGCTGGAACATTTCCCTGTATTTCCGTTTATCTTGAAAATCACTGGGCTGACCTAGCAGACCTCCAAGGTTCCTTCCATTCACAAATTCCACAAATAACTTCCTACCAACAGAGGCTACACAAATAAACTACACTGATGAAGGGGAAAGCTAACACTAGCAAACAATGAGATGCACACAAGACAAGACGTATAGAGAAGTGGATCAACCACAAACTGGTGGACGATGAGCCGGTGGGGGATAAAAACACATTCCCTAACGATGGACAGACAGGCAATGGCGCCGAGGTAGTATTGTTGAAGATTTCCTATTTTACAGCTTCAAGATAAATGGCCCAATTGTTTATATTCATTCTGATTAAATGTGAACGTGAAAACTTCCTCCAGGGGACACAGACATCTAAAAACTTCTCAATGTATCCAATTTGTCATTTGATATTTTTACTGACAAGAAAAATGAGGGACTGAATACACAAACAGACCATGCCTGATCATATGTATAAAGACAGAACTCAGACCACAACCTGTAGCTGCCCACCCGGGAAACCAATCCCCTATCTACAGTCAACAGCCAGGAGGCCAACCAGGCTAGCACATCAGACAGGAAGCCAGACTGCTCTCTCTCAACAACCCAGAAACTAAACCACGACTCTGTCCCACGTGGCCAGGATTTGACTCAAAACTGACAGCCACCCTAATTTTGGCCCCTATTTCTGGTTAGGATAATTCAGAGAAAGCCAAATTCGCCCCTAACCAATCACATAGGACACCCCACTTCTGCACAGCCGCCTCCAGCCCCCACAACAGCCTCCACTGGGAGCCATTCTTTTCCATCCTGAAGCTTCCCCACTCCTCATCCGCCACTCACTGGCATGTCAGTCTCTGCCACACGCAAGTGACGGTGCCGACTCCCTTGCCACAGCAGCTCTGAGAAAGTTGCCTCTACCTGTCTCATGTGGGTGGCTGGGTGGCCTTCGTTCATCTCCCCCAAAGAATAAGTCTTAAATGAGGGGCTTCTCTCTATATGGCCAAGCTATACAATTCAGAAGCCCAGCATGGCGATTCCAAGCCTGGAAAGACCATACACCCCTCAGGTCCTCTTTCCACAAAACACAGCTTCCTTGAGTTCCTCAGTCACTCCCCACCAACCAGGGAAGGAACCACATGTTATGGAAAGATCAAGGGCCTTGAAGTCAAACTTCTGAGTTCATCAAGTACTTCATCTTTCCACTTAACAAATTACATGGCCTTGGCCAGGCGTAGTGGCTCACACCTGTCATCCCAGCACCTTGGGAGGCCAAGTTGGGCGGATCATCCAAGGTTGGGAGTTCAAGACCCTCCTAACCAACATGGAAAAACCCCATCCCTACTAAAAATATGAAATCAGCCTGGTGTGGTGGCGCATGCCTGTCATCTCAGCTACTTGGGAGGCTGAGGCAGGAGAATCACTTGAACCTGGGAAGCAGAGGTTATGGTGAGCCGAGATCACACCATTGCACTCCAGCCTGGACAAGAAGAGCAAAACTCTGTCTCAAAAAAAAAAAAAAAAAAAAAAACACAAAAACACGAACAACAACAACAACAAAAACACAAATGACATGACCTTGAACAATTTCCTTAACTTGTCTAAGCCTCTATCTTCATCTTCAATAAAATAATTTTACCTCCAAGATTGCATTAAATGGAATCCCACATGCAAAACAGCTGACAAATATTAGGGGCCCAACAGCTGTGTGCTCCTACTGCCACCCCACTTTACCCCAAGGGAGAAGCGCAAGATGTCCAGAAAAAGCCTGTTGATCCCTACACCTCAGCATCTTGTGTTCACACAAGCCGCAGTGGGATCCAGACTTACCGCGGTCGCCCAAATACAAGCCACGTTTTGATTTTTCAACTTAGTTACACATGACTTCTAACGTTCACCATATATGATCCATAATTTATAAGAGATTTTCCTACACTACCCCTTGATTCTATTTTAGCAGACTCAGATGTGCCATAATACCTCACTCTCTTAAATCCTCTTCAGTATCAAAAACAAAACTTTAATCTGTAACACAGTTATCAGCAGCGAAAGTGGAAAAGGTACCTATGAGTCAAAATGACCCTCTGCCCTGCCCTGCCCCACCCTGCAAAAAGCTGTTCAGGAGGATTTGGGCTGCTTATGAGAATGCTGTCTGTATTTCCAGGGACAGACAAACGCCTACCCTCAGGAGAAGCTGCGCTGCTCAGCCTCCAGGGTAGAAAGCTCCCCACACCCTCTACCCAAGGAGAAGAGAAGCAAACGGGGTGGCCAGGCTCCAGGACGTGGACTGTGTAGTGTGGTTTCTGCAGTCCAGGTCACCGCCATGGGTGAAGCTTTTCCTTCCTTCTTTTCCACCGAAGCGGCCAAGGTCCTACGGCTGCTGTAGGGTCTCTTCCCTAGAATGAGTCAGCCCAGCCATTCCCCTTCCCTTTTTTTTTTTTTTTTTTTTTTTTGAGATGGAGTCTCACTCTGTCACCCAAGCTGGAGTGCAATAGTGCAATCTTAGCTCACTGCCACCTCTGCCTCCCAGATTCAAACAATTCTCCTGCCTCAGCCTCCCAAGTACCTGAGATTACAGGCGCCCACCACCACGCCCAGCTAATTTTTATATTTTTAATAGAGACGGAGTTTCTACTTGTTGGCCAGGCTGCTCTCGAACTCCCGACCTCAGGTGATCCACCTGCCTCGGCCTCCCAAAGTACTGGGATTACAGGCATGAGCCACCGCATCTGGCCGAGTCAGCCCAGCCATCCTGACTTTTTGTTCTGGCAAAATTACTCTCTTCCACGTCTACCTTCCAAGTAGCTAAATCAGAGATCCGGCCTTGGGGCAGGCTTGAAGAATCCCTGTTTTTTGGTCCTCAAGGGGTCCTACCAGGGTCTGGGACAATTCCAAGACTTGTGTTCTTAAAGAGGAAAGAAGCCTCACATACACAGCTCTCGCAGAGCTCAGGCAGAGCTCACGCAAGGCTTGGGAGGCGGCCCTAAGGTTTGGGTGTGCCATCTATGATAACAGCTAAGAGATCTGAAGCCAGCTGTCTGGGTTCCAACCTCAATTCCAACAGCACTGGCTGTGTGATGTTAGACAACGTCCCCACCCTCTCTGTGGTTCCCTTTCCTCACTGTAAAAGGGCCACGATAATAGAGCTGCTCTAAAAATTAAGTGAATTCATGCATATAAGGTATTCAGAACAATGCTTGGCACATGGGGGGCTTCAATAGACACGTAATGAACAGAGTAACTTAGCAATTAGTAAATATACTCATACAGGCCAGGCGCAGTGGCTCACGCCTGTAATTCCAAAACTTTGGGAGGCTGAGGCAAGAGGGTCACTTGAGCCCAGGAGTTTGAGACTAGCATGGGCAACACAGCAATATTCCATCTCTAAAAATGTGTTTCTGTAACATATACGTATGTATACACTCATATATTCACAGCGTATTTATAATACACAAAATAGCTGGAATACAGACTTAACTATTCACAATGGTTACTTCTAGAGAACGGGGAATACAAATTTCAGCTTTTTGCCCCACACGTATATACTTGTATCATCTGAAATATTTAAGCAAATTGTATGTATAAATTTGCCCCAAAACACATAGCAGAACAGTGTAGTTTTGACTCAAAAATCTTCAAATCATGATGGAATTGTCCTGCGAAAGTAAAGTTATAGAGATGAAAAGTCTCCCTCCAGCCTAAATGCTCTTTCATCTGACCTATATTACACACACCAATGCAGACGCCCCAATCCTTTCCCCACTGTCATAAGAATTTTTCAGTGAACTGCAATCCCCTTTACAAACTAGATGATAGTTAGAGTCACCAGGCAAGAACGTGGATCTAGTTCTGCTTTTTCAAAGCCCAATGTTCCTCATATAATAGCAATGCATTCTTCAACCGGTCCACTGCCCCCAACACCTGACCTCTCTGTTGTACACAACTCAGCGAGGCCTGGCAGAAAGCAGGTGCAAATTTCACTTACTCAGTAACAACACATCCCGCCTGATTCCTCTGCTCAGCTAGTTCTCAAGTCATCTTTTACTAAGCTTTCATTTGGCTCTACCACACGTAACTAGGCTGGGTAAAACACTTTACCAGGTTGTTTTTTTTTTTTTTTTTTTTTTTTTTTTTTTTTTTCCTTTGAGACAGAGTTTCACTCTGTAGACCACACTGGAGTGCAGTGACGCCATCTCAGCTCATTGCAACCTCCACTTCCCAGGTTCAAACGATTCTCCTGCTTCAGCCTCCCAAGTAACTGGGACTACAGGCGCACCCAGGACTACCACCACACCCAGCTAATTTTTGTATTTTTAGTAAAGATGGGGTTTCACCATATTGGCCAGGCTGGTCTCAAACTCCTGACCTCATGATCCGCCCGCCTTGGCCTCCCAAAGTGCTGGGATTACAGGCGTGAGTCACCGCGCCTGGCCTACTTTACCAGTTTTATTCCTGAATTAAACCTGTTATTACTATCAATAATGTCAATCAGTGCCATTTCATTCACCGTATGACACACACACAAAGCACTTCATACTCACTCCACCTATCTGCTTTTCTGCAATGGCCACAGTGTTCCCCATCTTACATGAGAGGCACAGACAAAGACAATGACTTCTCCAAGGTTCTGTAATTCACAATCAGTGGCAGAACCAACATGCCCAACCAGGTCTGGCCAAGGCCTGTGTTTCAGCCACCCCACCTGGTTGCTGCCCCTAACGCTCAATGGGCAAGTAACAGATCACTCCGATTGCAGAGGCTTCTGAAATGCCCTCCGCCATGGTACAATGGACGGTTCGCTCTCAGGAGGGGAGGCAGGGGTGGGAATCAGCACACAGTTCTGCTAGGTTTCTCATGCAGGGCACAGACTATGTATTTTGTGCCTTGCTTTGCAGGTGAAATGTCTCCTGCCCCCTGTACAACAGCTTTCTTTGTCCTCTCCACATAAAAGTACAACTGAGTTCCTCAGGGGAAGGCAGTGATCACTGCCCTGTGCCACACCTGACTGATGTCCAAACAAGTGGACACACAGGCTCTTCTCTTATGGCCCAGGTTGCTCCCATCTGCTAAGCATCGAAAACTACACACAGGATTCGCAGAACATGAATGACATGGAGGTGACCGCTTTATCTCTGTGGAAAACTTACTGCACTGTCTTAAAAAAGGGAATTCAGGAAAAGCTGAACATTTGAGGCTGGCTGGCTGTAATCTTCAGCTGCTGAGAAAGCCTCAGCTGCTCGGTTCCACTGTGGAAATCCAACTCCTCCCTCAAAGTCTAACTCAAGTACACCTCCTCTGCGGTGCCTGCCCCTTCCTCCCTTTCACAAGCACGTGTTCCCTCTGCAGTCCCAGAGCATTCTATTGTCACCTCTGGAGCCACGCTGTCCCAGCCTACAGCCAGCTCAGTGCACAGCTGCCTCTCCCTGTGTGTACCTGCAGGCCCCACCTGGGCTGGAAGGCTGCCTCCTTCTCCTCCGCACAGAGGCCGCACTCAGGAACTACTGAATGAGGGATGGAGGGGATGAGCAAGATCAGCCAAGGGCTACAGGGAGTGACCTGCAGCTCCCAGCAGGAACAGCCCCTGCCCTGCCAATCCGGAGGTGCTGGCTCTGTTCTCAGCAGGGCCGCTAAAAGCTCCGTTATAACAGCTCTAGGCCACAATGGTCAACTTGGTGTCAGGCCCTAGAGACACCGAAACTCCTAACAAATAAAGAGACCGCGTATGCAGCATGCTGGTTAAAAGCACAGGCTTCGGTGTCAGAGCTTGAATTCCACTTATTATGTGATCTTGAGCAAGTTACTCAATGCATCAGTCTCATTTTGTCACCGGCAAAATGAGGACATTATCTGCCACACAGTGTTGCTGAAAAAGTAAGTGAGGTGACAGACGCAAAGTGCTTGGCAGTTACTTACTCTTATTGGTTTATTACAAAGAAGAGAACACGGGAACAGCCAAATGCAAGAGAGGCACAGGGCACACCACGGGGCAGAGAGGTCGGGGCTCCCATGCCGTTCCTGGAAGTGCCACCTCCCCAGCACCAAATGAGTTCACCAAACCAGAAGCTTTCCAAACCCAGTATTTAGAGGGTTTTATGGAGTTTTCATAACATAGACATGATTAAGTCATTGGCCACCGTGAGTAGCTCAATTTCCAGCCTGTCTCATCTCCCCTCCCAGAGGTAGGGGTGGGGCTGATATGTCCAACTCTTTAATCATGACTCATCTTTCTGGCAACCAACCCTAATCCTGAATCTGTCCAGGTGCCCGAAGCCATCTGTCATCTCATTATCATACAAAAGACACTCCTATCACCCCAGAGATTCCAAAAGCCTTAGAAGCTCTTGTATCAGGTATTGAAACATAGGACCAAATAATATAACCAATGATGTTCCTATCACTCAGGAAATTACAAGAGTTTTAGAAGCTCTGGGCCAAAAACCAGGAAGAATACTAAATATACACAATATTGTACTATGTATCCCACTATCACGATACTTTTTTTTTTGAGACAGAATCTACCTCTGTTGCCCAGGTTGGAGTGCAGTGGTGCGATCTCACCTTATCGTGCGATCTCACCTTATCGTGCGATCTCAGCTCACTGCAACCTCCACCTCTCAGGTTCAAGCAATTCTTGTGCCTCACCCTCCTGAGTAGCTGGGACTACAGGTGTGGGACACTACAACCGACTAATTTTTGTATTTTTTAGTAGAGACGGGGTTTCTCTGTGTTGGCCAGGCTGGCCTTCAACTCCTGGCCTCAAGTGATCTGCCCGCCTCGGCCTCCCAAAAATCTGGGATAAGTCACGAGCCACCGTGCCTGGCCTCACTATCACAATAATTATACTGAGAGGATGGGGGAGAAAAACGTGGGCAGCAGGAGAAGCGGGGAAGGTAAGCAGCCTGAATCCTTGTCTTCCACAGTAGGACATCTCCCTGTCTTTCACACAATCTAGAACGAGCTAAAACATAAACACAGTAACCTCCAAGGAGCAGGGATCAGAGTGGAGAAGGGTAAGGTAGGGGATTGCTGGGTTTTATTGTAAGCCTTGTTAATTACTGACTGTTAGAGCTGTAGGTCTGTACAACTTTGCTAAAAATGAGTATTTACCTATAATCCCAGCACTTTGGGAAGCCAAGGTGGGCAGATCACGAGGTCAGGAGATCAAGACCATCCTGGCTAACAGGGTGAAACCCCATCTCTACTAAAAATACAAAATATTAGCCAGGCGTGGTGGTGGGTGCCTGTAGTCCTGGCTACTCAGGAGGTTGAGGCAGGAGAATGGTGTGAACCCGGGAGGCGGAGCTTGCAGTGAGCTGAGACCATGCCACTGCACTCCAGCCTGGGTGACAGAGCGAGACTCCGTCTCAAAAAAAAAAAAAAAAAAAAAAAAAAAAAAAAAAAGAGTATTTAGTTTTTAAACAAAATCTGATACTTGACCAACAACAATAGTATATTAAGTAATATGGTTTTTTTTGTTTTTGTTTGAGAGAGGGTCTTGCTCTGTTGCCCAGGCTGGAATGCCGTGGTGTAATTCTAACTGACTACAGCCTCAAATTAGTGAGATCAGGTGATCAACACCCCCCCCAACCCCAGCAGCTAGAACCACAGCTGTGCCCCACCACGCCCAGCATTTTTTTTTTTTTTTTTTTGGTAGAGGTGGAGGTCTCACTATGTTGGTGGTCTTAAACTCCTGACCTCAGTGGATCCTACTGCCTCAGCATCCCTAAGTGCTGGGATTACAGGTGTGAGCCACCACTCCATAGCCAGGATGGTCTCAATCTAGTGACCTCGTGATCTGCCCTCTTCAGCCTCCCAAAGTCTGGGATTACAGGCATGAGCCACTGTGCCCGACCCTAGATTCTGGTTTATTAAAGGAAATGTATTTCAAGTCAGAGTTTGTCATTTATTGCACAGGAAAATAAAAACTTCGTTAAGAAAATCAAAAACACCCACATGATAAAACGAGGTCCTGCTTGGTTTTAAACTACTTGGTGACCACCATCAGTTGTTTTCTTGACCACACGATGCACCTAATTCCTAACTATGAATAAAGTGCAAACATTGTTTATTGGGCTTTTAGCTTCAGCCTTGAGACAATCGGATTCTCTCAAACTCAGGAATGTGAATCGCTGTTGGGTTGATGCAGCTGTTTCCATTCTAGAAATGGACCTGGAATCATGTACTTTTCACCCATGAAGAGTCCTTTGGGTAAAACTTGAAAAGGCAAGGTCCCAAATTCCCCATATGGTGTTTCTTCCAGTAGAGGAATTACTCTAATGACTTCTTAGCAAAACTTACATAATCAGGGCAGGCCATCAAAATACTCCAGAACACAAAGTTTAGCTCTGTTTCTGATGGACCTGTCTCCACTGCTATCAGTCTCACCAACAGCCTCACATCAAGTCAGAGGAACGGTTTTTTCATTTAAGAAGGATCTTCATGGCTGGGCGCAGTGGCTCATGTCTGTAATCCCAGCACTTTTGGAGGCCAAGGCGGGCGGATCACAATGTAAGGAGTTTGTGACCAGCCTGGCCAACAGAGTGAAACCCCATCTCTACTAAAAATACAAAAATTAGCCAGGCTTGGTGGCATGTGCCTGTAGTCCCAGCTACTCAGGAGGCTGAGGCAGGAGAACTGCTTGAACCCGGGGGGTGGAAGTCGTGGTGAGCCAAGATTGCACCACTGCACTCCAGCCCAGTCAAGAGAATGAGACTCCGTCTCAAAAAAAAAAAAAAAAAAGAAGGATCTTCATGTTCCTGCCAATTTGCAAAGAAAAAAAAAAAAATTGGTATCTGTTAACGAGAGGCAATGAAAAGCACCTCCCAGGCTGCTGTAGTAAGTGGATCGGTAACTGTGGTGGGAGAGTCCAACCCCCAAGACCTGTGACTATGTTATGCAGCAAAAAGGCTTTGCCACAGGCCTTAGGAAGAGTATCCTGGGCTCTCCAGGGAGGTCCAATCTAATCCCATGAGCCTCTAAGAGCCTAGAACTGGCCAGGTGTGGTGGCTAACACCTGTAATCTCTACACTTTGGAAGGCTAAGGCAGGCGGATCACGAGATCAAGAGAAGGAGACCATCCTGGCTAAAATGGTGAATCCCATCTCTACTAAAAATACAAAAATTACTCGGGTGTCATTGCGGGCAACTGTAGTCCCAGCTACTCAGGAGGCTGAAGCAGGAGAATCACCTGAACCTGGGAGGTAGAGGTTGCAGTGAGCTGAGAACACACCACTGCACTCCAGCCTGGACAACAGTGCGAGACTCCATCTCAAAAAAATATTTTAAAACAGGGCATAGAACTTTCTCCGAGTGGAAGAAGAGAAATGCACACAGGGGAACTGGAGAGCCTGACCAGGTCCCTGGGTTAGCTAGTCCTGAGCTGATGGGACCACGTGCAAAGACCAGATAGAGGGAGCTGAGGGCAGCCCCCAACAGATGGCCAGCAAGGGAACAGACACCTCAGTCCTGCAACCACAAGGAACTATATTTGGCCAAAAGCGCTTGGAAACAATTCTCCAGTGAGGAATGCAGCCCAGCCCACATGCTGATTTTTGCCCGGTGACACCCACGTTAGACTTCTGCCCCACAGAACTGTGAGATGATACAATTTCAATTGTTTTAAGACATGAAGTTTGTGGAAATGTGGTAAAGCAGCAACAGAAATGAATACAGTGATTTACGTGGAAACCCCTAGAAGAGTGTCTGGCACGGTGTTGACACCTGACAAGCGTTTCCTGATTTCCTGACATTGCAAAGCAGGGCTGGCCACACTCTATCCAAAACAATAGATGATAGACTTGTTCTGACAAAACAGATTCAGTGAATTATAAATGGCCCAGAACACCTACAAATTTTAGGTTTCAGGTAAGTGATTGCCTTTCCTTTCACTTAGAAACCTCCCAATGCTCATCTTACTGATAAACTCTAAGTACCAGGCAGGAGACTAAACACCAGACAAACCCAGCCCCAGATGCCCCGAGGGAGCCCGTCCCAGCACTCACTCCGCTGCACTGAAATGATGTCCAAGTCAGTTTATCCCACTAGACCAAGAACTCCAGCTCTCCATGTGTGAGTCACCAGTGCTGCCTCTGCATCTCTGCTTCTAGGATGGTGCTTCTGCACTTCACAGGAAATCTGTATCAATGTTTGTCAACACTATATATGACAGTGTCACTTAATATCTGCACAGAAAACATCAATTCTTTGAGGACCAGGGCCGGGTTTATTAGCCTTCGTACTCCCACTGCCACTGTCTGGGACATCAGAGGCACTCAGTAGAAGTTGGTGAAGAGAAAGAAAAGGCAGAGGAGAGAGAGGAAAGCAGGACCAACACCGCAGACACAGATTCTGAGGTGGCTGGAGGAGAGGCAGGACAGAGAAACTTCCTGGATGCTGGAATGGGGTTCACTGTGATACCTGCTGCTGGATTTCAAATGTCAAAGGTGACACTTTGCTGACCTTGACTTCTGACTGCCCTTTAGCTTTCCCAACCTCAAGACAGGGCACTTAGAAACTGCAATGTCAAGAAATTATGCTTCATCAAAGCATGGGAATGTTATTTACATGGACGTTCATTACTGCATTTTTTATATGGGAATGTAAATAATTGAAGAGATTGTTAAAGACTAAATCATGCACATTCAATAACTTTGTAAAATATTAATGATAACTGAAACACAAATTTTGATGTTCCCCAAAAATGCTAACATATAAAACAATACTGGCCAATTAAAGATAGAAAACAATCCTAATGAAGCTCCCCAACAGACACATTAAAACTTCTCTGTACATTAAACATTTGGGATTTCAAAGGAAAACCCAGATTCATTCCATTCTTAATATGGCGTTTAAAAAAAAAATCTTAAGTAATACAATATTTCATTTAAAATTTACAAAATTCCATTACATTCATAATTTCGTTTGATCCTCAAAACAATCTCCTGAGTTAGGCAGAACAGGTATTACTAACAACTAACTCCATTTTACAGGTAAGGGAACTGAAGTTCAGCAAGTACTTGGGCTTAACAAAAGTTTTAATAGGGCCACATATCGAAACCAAATCTTCTGCTCAAAAGAACTAGAATAAGTTATCTTTTACATATTATTCATACTGATATCCTGTCAATATCCAAAAATGTTTTGAGGTAGCCTGCAATAATAGACACCTATCCAATAAAAACATTAAAATGAAAAACGGGGAAAAAAAACAGCAGGTGACATGGGAGACAGACGAAGGTAGATAGCAAAGACTGAGACTTATAATCTAACAAAACTTCATCTCTGACCTTCCAGTTCCAGGGAGATAACGCTAAAGGAAACAAGATGGTTTATAGACTCATAAACTGACAAAAGAGAGGTTGCATCAGTTCTTAACTCTGAAACACTCCTAGCAGCCACAGCAAATCTCTAGGACAACATACCAATGGCATCAAAGCAAGAGTATACTTCAGTGATAGAGTGAATTAAGTTCCCTGTTTGGGACCCAGGCCAGGGCTAGAGAAAAGAACTCTGAAATGTAGAGCTCAGAAATAAATCCTCTGTCGGCCACAGGCAGTGGCTCACACCTGTAATCCCCAGCACTCTGGAAGGCTGAGGCGGGCAGATCACGAAGTCAGGAGATGGAGACTATCCTGCCTAGCACAGTGAAATCCTGTTTCTACTGAAAATACAAAAAATTAGCCAAGCGTGGTGGCAGGCGCCTATAGTCCCAGGTGTTTGGGAGGCTGAGGTAGGAGAATGGAGTGAACCCAGGAGGCGGAGCTTGCAGTGACCCGAGATCCTGCCACTGCACTCCAGCCTGGGCAACAGAGCAAAACTCCGTCACCCCCAAAAAAAAAAAACAAAAAATTATTCTCCATACCCTTGTGTCCCCTTCTGTGAGAGACTTCCTTACATCATTGCGAGGAAGAGAATTTTTCTCTGCTATATTTACTTGAAAGAATTAAAGGTGTAGAGCAAAAATTCTTGGAAATTATGTAGTTTACGATCCTCAAAAGTGAGAAAAATGAAGCCCAGAAGAGAAGGCCTTCCAGGAAAATTCCAGAGCCGGAGGTAGAGCCAGTACATTGTTTTTGTTTTTGTTTTGAGAGGAAGTCTCACTCTATGGCCCAGGCAGGAGTGCAGTGTAGCCATTTCACTCACTGCAACCTCCGCCTCCTGGGTTCAAGCTATTCTCCTGCCTCAGCCTCCTGAGGAGCTGCGATTACAGGCGCCCACCACCACGCCCAACTAATTTTTGTATTTTCAGTAGAGACAGGGTTTCACCATGTTGGCCAGGTTGGTCTCGAACTCCTGACCTCAAGTGATTCACCTGCCTAGACCTCACAAAGTCCTCGGATTACAAGCGTGAGCCAACGCGCCCGGCCGACCTGGTAAGTTTTAATCAAGTATTCTGAACTATGCTACAAACACTAGGAAGTAATAGAAAAAAAAAATTAATCTAAAAACCCTCTGGAGAGTCAAAGAATTGCAGATTTAAAATAGCATGAATACTTGGATTCATGGTATTGAAAAAGGACCTCGCATTTACCCGTATGTACAAACTGCCTGCGCACTTCTATCAGAGCATTTTTCAAGCTGTGCTACAGTTAACTATGTACTGCCCAAAGCCAATCTGTCCCTGCGGATCGTAAGCTCTTAAAGACCAGGACTTCAGGAGAACAAGCAAAACTTCAGAGAGAAGAGAGCCACCGAAACAGAGTTCATAGCAATGGGTCGGCAGGAGCTGATGACTGGAGGTGCGCAGTAGTCTTGGAGTCTGGGACAGCGGAGGGCAGAGAAGGCAAAAGGGCCTGCATGACACGCTACAGGGCTAGGAGCCACAGCTGTGGTGATTAGTTCAGTTTTGTCTCCTATGCCTGTTACTTATACACCATCTCTTGTTCAGAAAGAACTTCAGGTTGAGTATTTGGACTCCTTGAGCCTTCTGCTGTTTGTCTCCAGGACGTTTAACACTCTTAAAAGGGGAAAACTGTCCAGTTCGATTTCGCTTCCTGGGACATTACAGGTTTTTCAAAAGTTTGATGAAAGCATTCATTAAGGAGTGATTCCACTTTCTTCGCTGGCTGAGAAATACAGCGTCTGAGGGGCAGCATCAGGTCTTCCCATCAAGCTGAGGTCGGAGTCTCCCCACCCACGGACCTCAGCCTCGCTCTCCCCTCATAAGTCTGACCTCTAACTGTAACTGCCTTGGCCTCATTCCGTGGGTGTGGATGCTCCTGCTTGAAACGCATTTTCCAGCCCGCCAAATTCTTGGGAGAGTTTCTTCCACTCTCCAAGCGCTAAGAGCTACAAAGTTCAATCTGGCTTTCCAGATTTTTTTTTTCTTCCCATTACTAACGGAAGAAATAAAGAAGTGCTGGGCAGAAGGGCCCTGCTCCCTCCAATCAGAGCCCAGCCCGGGGCCAGAGCAGGAAGTGCGGCGGTGGGACCCGCGGTGGGACGCGCTGTGAGGGCCCCTCGCCCCCTGGGACCCGCCAGCCAGGGCAGAGGTCGGTGTGGCCACTGCGCGACAGCTCCGGGCCCGCGCCTCTCGCTTCCTCCCGCCAGGCAAGTGAGAGGATAAACTATGGGGCGGGGGCAGTGCGCCCCCACCAACCGCGCCCCCCGCGCACGGACCCCCACTACACGCGTGTCCCAGGCGGAGTCGACGCAGACGAGCCACGGGGCGGCGCACAGCACCACTAGCAGGGCGGCCAGGACCCACGCGCGCGGGTCCACGCAGCCACCTATATAGGTGACAAAACAGGAAGCCGTCATGCGGGGCCGGGAAACAGCCCCCACCCAGAGTCACGGACTCCCTCGTCCGAGGGTCCGCGCAGTCCCCTAGGTGAGTCTAGCGAAGCAGTCTCGCTGCTAGGGAGGGCGGGGAGGGCGGCGGAGTCTCCCACTCGCGGTGACCCGGATCCCGCCACACGAGTGGGCCCACGCAGGGCCCCCTCTGCCGCACGCGGGGACCAGCCACGCTGCGGGGGACCGGGCAGAAGCCAGCGCCCGGGTCCATGCAGTCCCCTCCGCGGCAGACGCGGGGAGCCGGGGAGCAGTAGGGACCGGCCCCCACCCGCAGGGCGACCGGGACTCCCCCGCGGGCCCACGCGGTACCGCAGCAGGCGCGAAGCCCCCAGTGCCGCCCAAGGCCGAGACAAAGCCCTGGCGCAAGGACCCCGGATCCCGACCTCGGACCCTGCGGAGCCCAGCTCGGAGCCGCCACGCCCGGGGCAGAGACCCCCGCCCGGTCAGGAGACCCCGTCGCCCGTCGTGCCGTCTCACCTCAGGCTGCCGCCTCGCAGCGCTCGCTCCTCACCTGGGCGCCTGGGCCGACTGAAGCGCAGCTGAGCAGCCGACAGAGCCACCGCAGCCTCAACAACGGAGCCCCGGGGCGGGGCCGCCGCCGCCGCTTCAGCCCGTGTTCCCCGCTCAGGATCCGGCTCGGATCAAGGAGCTGCAGCTGGCGCAGGGCTGCGGCCCGGAAACACACCGCGCAGGTGCACACGGCCCCGCCCGCCGCCCGCCGCCCGCCGCCCGCCGCCCGCCGCCCGCCGCCCGCCGCCCGCCGCCCGCCGCCCGCCGCCCGCCGCCCGCCGCCCGCCGCCCTGCCCCAGCGGAGCCGGGCGCCCAGGACCCGCCCCCCGGCCAATGCGGAGCGAGCTGCGCGGAGAGGGCGGGGCCTGGAGGAACAAAGGGAGGTTGGGCGGGGCGGTGCTGGGACTGGGCGTGCGGGGTCCCGCGGGAGGACCGGACCCAAGAGCTGGCCGGATCCTGGCCTCCTAGAAGACCCAGCTCAACGTCCACCTGGAGTCTGCTCTACAGGACGCGCTCATCTCAAGCCCAGAACTCAGGCTTTTAGGGCAGAGAGCGAGAGACAGGCTTGTTTTACAAAAAGGGAAACTGAGGTGGAAGGAATTGGATTGCCTGCTGCCTGAACTCACGTAGTCCCATTCACTCGTTCACCTTGTCATTCAGCAAACATTTGGAAGCACGTATGGTGGGCGTTAGGAGTGAAGTAGGGCCGGGCGTGGTGGCTCGCGCCTGTAATCCCAGCAGTTTGTGGGGCCGAGGCAGGTGGATCACTTGAGGCCAGGAGTTCGAAACCAGCCTGGCCAACATGGTGAAACCCCATCTCTGCTAAAAATACAAAAATTAGCTAGACTTGGTGGTGCAATCCTGTAATCCCAGCTACTCGGAAGGCTGAGACAGGAGAATTGCTTGAATCCAGGAGGCAGAGATTGCAGTGAGCTGAGATTACACCATTGCACTCCAGCCTGAGTGACAAGAAAAAAACTCTGTCTCAAAAAAAAAAAAAAAAAAAATTGTCTCTTGCCACTAGCATGAAGGTCCCATGAGAAGAAAAATGGAAACTCTTGCTCATAACAGTGCCCCAAATGCCCAGCACAGTGTAGCTGTAGGGCAGTTGGTCGATGGTGGACGCTGCTGGTTGAAGGGCCCAGCTGGTCCTCCCAGCTGCCTTCTCCCTGGTCACGTTCCATTATAGAGAACAGAATAGTTTCTTGTCCTTCCAGAGTCCCTCTTAGTGGGGATTGGCCAAGTGACATTGTCCTGCCCCGGGAGACATAAGTGGAAGTTGGCTGAAAGGTTTCTAGCCTTAGTGTGCTGGGACGATTTGAACCAGGACATGACAGCTGACCGTCCATCGTTCAGGAATTCTGCAAGTTAGTTGTTCAACACATTCAGTACTTCAAATTTTAAATAATATATACTCGCAAATTAAAAAATGCATTAGACCAGATGCAGTGGCCCACGTCTAACACATTGGAAGCCTGAGGCAGGAAGATCACTTGAGCCCAGGAGTTCAAGACCAGCTTAGGCAAAAAAGGAAGATCCTGTCTCTACAAAAAATTTTAAAGTTAGCTACGCATGGTGGTGTGTGTATGCAATCCTAGCCACTCAGGAGGCTGAGATGGGAGGATCGCTTGAGCCATCTGTTCAAGGCTTCAATGAGCTATGATAGTGCCACTGCACTCCAGCCTGGGTGACAGAGCCAGACCCTGTCTCAGAAATAAATATATTTCATATATTAATAAATTTATAATAAATGTATATATACACATGTATTATAATTATATATTTAGACATAAAGATGTATTTCTTGTTTTATTTATTTATTTATTTATTTTGAGATGGAGTTTAACTCTTGTTGCCCAGGCTGGAGTGCAATGACACAATCTGGGCTCACTGCAGCCTCCACCTCCCGGGTTCAAGTGATTTTCCTGCCTCAGACTCCTGAGTAGCTGGGATTACAGGCACACACTACCACGCCTGGCTAATTTTTGTATCTTTAGTAGAGATGGGGTTTCTCCATGTTGGTCAGGCTAATCTCGAACTCCTGACCTCAGCTGATCTGCCCACCTTGGCCTCCCAAATTGCTGGGATTACAGGTTTAAGCCACTGTGCGCAGCCTATATGATATATTTACATATTATAATTATGTATATTAATTTTATATAATTATATATAAATATAAAAATATAAAAACTTTCCTTGCCTTCTCGTTTCTACCTACAGTCAGTATATACCCATGATTTCAAATACTATCTACATGTAATAATTTAAAATGTATATTATATATATATATATATATATTTTTTTTTTTTTTTTTTTTTTTTGAGATGGAGTCTCGCCCTGTCACCAGGCTGGAGTGCAATGACGCAGTCTTAGCTCATTGCAACCTCTGACTCCCAGGTTTAAGCGATTCTCCTGCCTCAGCCTCCCAAGTAGCTGGGCTTATAAGCGCCCACCACTATCCTGGCCCGCGGGATAGTCAGAGCAGGCCCTGGAGAAGGGGTTGGGAATTTGGGGAACAAGAGACACGAGAAATGGAGACAAGACAGTGCTCTGATCAAGTCTCGTTTAATGGCGGTAATGCACTGCCTTATATACACTTGGAAGGGAAGGGGTTGGGCTAAGGCGGAAATGATCTCATTGCCGAGGGCGTGGCCAGGTTAGTTTCGGTTTCTCCGGTCGGACGTCATGTTGCGCTTGCGCTATTAAGTAACAATTTTCCCGGGCGCGGGAAAAGTGAGTGAAGAAGAAGCAGGAGGAGAGCCATCTTTTAATGGCGGTATTAATATAGGGAAGAAGGTAAATCTAGAGAGAAGGTGTGGGGTGGAAATGAATATAGCTCAGGCATTTAATCTTTAATTATTATTCGCTATGGCCGGGGCGTGCAGCTCCGGACACACCACCATGTCCTGCTAATTTTTGTATTTTTAGTAGAGACAGGGTTTTGCCATTGTGGCTAGGTTGGTTTCAAACTCCTGACCTTAATTGATCACCCGCCTCAGCCTCCTAAAGCGCTGGGAATACAGGCGTGAGCCACCTTGACCAAAATATTTTTCTGTTTCCAAACATTTTACATGAGAGGAAAGTGGAGAATAAATCACCTGACACTCTACTGTAAAAAAAAAAATCTTTGTGCCTCTCTTCTTTTCATCTTTCCTAAGTGTACATATTACCAAAATGTCTTTAGGTTGAGGTCTCCCCGTGAAAACTTTACAGGGTGTTGTGTCCTCAGCCACCCTCCTGTCTTTTCCTAGTCCTGGCATTTTAGAACTGTCTGGGAATGATCCAGGATACCCACAGTGGCCATGTCTATTGGAGGGTCTAGTGAATATCAGCCCCGGGGTCATCTCATCCCCAAGGACAGCCTGAAGTAGGGGGTAGAGTCTCTCAGGGGAGCAGCTGGATGCTCTTGGCCTTAGAGGAATCTCCGGGTATAGTTTCATCTAAAATGGTGACCCCTTAGGGTTATTAAAATTTTAGGACATTAAAATGAATGGACAATACAACGTAACGTCATTAAAGCTAGGTCATTAAAACTGTTCCTCTAGCTGGAGGTTTTATTCCTCGGAGACACATTGATGGTCTGCCAATGGGATGCTGATATTGAGAGGAAAAGGCAGAAATGATTTCTGCTTTCTAGATTGTCTCAGACTTGTGAAGAGAGAAAAATTCTCCCAAAGGATGAGGAAAACCCACCCCAGAGAGGATGTGCAAGAACCTAAATATGAAAATGCTCTGAAGGCACACAGGAGGACAAAGAGCAGTGCCAGTGCCTCCTAGGTGGTCACTGAGTGCTTTACTGAACAGGATGGGTGTCCCGAGGGATAGAATGGGCTGCCGTGACACTTAGAAAGGTCTGCGTTGGAGTCAGCACTGCCTCTCCCTGAGTTTGTTACCTTGAAAAGGCTTGTCCTCTTATTTGAGTTTCAGTTTGTCATTGACTGTAAGATACATTTTGTCAGTACAGCTTGAAAGATAAAAATACTATTTCCAAAGAGGCAAGATAAAATGATGCATTTTATTTGCTAAAAATTCGTATTTATTTCTTCCCCAGAGTGAGTGTAGTAAGTTTTAAAGGTCTGTTCTTTTTAAGGGTAATTTCAAATGGAATTGTAGGACTTAGCTTTGTCAATGCTACTGGTGAAATACAAGTGTGATAGATAAATTGATGATTTACAAAGATTCACCAAAATGTCAGTTCCCCTCTTATAGCATGGTGAAGAATTTATGACAGTGGACATATCTGTATCCTCTTATCTGGATATCTGAGGGGGTTTTTCGTGTTTTTTTTTTTTGTTTTTTTGGAGACACTGTCTTGCTCTGTAGTCCGGCTGGACTGCAGTGGCGCCATCTCTGCTTACTGCAACCTCTGCCTGCCCGGTTCAAGTGATTCTCCTGTGTCAGCCTCCCGAGTAACTGGGATTATAGGCACCCACCACCACACCCAGCTAATTTTTGTATTTTCAGTAAACACGGGGTTTTAGGCCTGGCACGGTGGCTCATGCCTGTAATCCCAGCACTTCAGGAGGCCAAGGTGGGTGGATCACGAGGTCAGGAGTTCCAGAGCAGCCTGGTCAACGTGGTGAAAAACTGTCTCTACCACAAATACAAAAAAATTAGCTGAGCCTGGTGGCAGGCACCTGTAATCCCAGCTACTCGGGAGGCTGAGGCAAGAGAATTGCTTGAACTCGGGAGGTGGAGGTTGCAGTGAGCCAAGATCTTGCCACTGCACCCCAGCCCAAGCGACAATGCAAGACTCCGTCTCAAAAAACAAACAAACATACAAACAGCAAAAAGACGGGGTTTTGATATGTTGGTCAGGCTGGTGTCAACCTCCTGACCTCAGGTGATCACCCATCTCATACTCCCAAGGTGCTGGGATTACAGGCGTGAGCCACCATGCCCGGCCCACTCTATTTTCCTTTTATTCTCTAAATTTTAATATGTTTGAGTTTGTCTGTTCCTTTATCACTGTTTTCTTACATAAAAGAAATTCTGCCTAATCCTTCATAAAAAAAATCTTCCTGTGACTTCTGAAAGTGTTCTGGTTTTATCTTTCATATTTGAATATATAATAAGTTGATTATGGATCATGGAATGGAGAAGAATGCAATGCATTTTCCCAAGTAGATGCCAGCCTGGTTTGCCTCATATTTTAAAGTGCATGTGATTTCTTTTTCTATTCTACAGTGCCTACTCTATCATTCATCAACTTTCCATATAAATGCTGGGTCATTACGACTTTTCTTCCCCTTGGTCTGCTTGCTCGTCTCTCTGCTAATACTGTGCTGACCTGAGTATTGTCGTTTGAAAATCTTAGAAGTATGTTAGACAAGTCATCACTCTTTTTTTAGATGACTAAAAAGCATTAGACATTTGTCATTTTTACTACGCATGAAAAAGTAGTTTTTCCTTCCTAAAAAAAGCCTGATTGGGGAATTTATGTGATTTCATAGGAATAGCATCTGGAAATGGTGACATTAATGTCATTTTAAAAAACACGTGTCGTATTTCCTCTTATTCCTTTCTGCCTTGACATTGTGCAATAGAAATTTTAAAAATTGTTGTATTAGTATTGTTAAATATCAATTATTGGTTTTGTTTACTACTCAATTAAATTTAGTAAGCCTACTTTCTCTTGGTATAATCACATTGAATGGGCTCAACTCCCCAGTTAACAAGTGACAGCACATGTAAAATATTGTCTACCAGGGAAACTCATTGAACACTTAGTGTTCAGACTGTGTTTCGGTGTCTGGTTCCCTAAGCACCACTGCAGTGAAAATAATAGACCTTCGGCAGAAAAACTTTTGGTAAATATATTGCATAAGCCATTTAGATGCAGTGAGTCATTCTTATTACTTGGGTTGGTGGAATCCCTTTCAAAATGTAAGTTACTATTACAAACAAAGGTGGAACTTTGTGAGCAGGCATTTTTAAGAATAAGTAGTCTCAGGACTGATAATATTAACTCCCTTATGCACATCAGGTAGGACTTTATTATGACAGATACTAAAAATGCACAAAGTGAAGTTAAAAGGTAACTCCTAGCAGCACATCTTACTCCCTGGATTCTCTAATGAGATGGGTGTTTCTACTTTGCTGTTGCCTTTCTGAATAGTTCAATTCCAGCATTAGTACTGCTGTGTGGGAGGGAGTATGTGTGAACAGAGTAAGAGTTGTGACAATCAAGTCACAGAAAAAATGCTTGGAAATTTTAGAATCATGTAAACAGCTTATGGATTGAGTATAGATTCCCAGTGCAGTCAGTCTCACCCATCCTTCTATCCACATGTGTGGAATGTTCTAGGACTCCATGGCTTTTGAGGATGTGGCTGTGAACTTTACCCAGGAGGAATGGGTTTTGCTAGATTCTTCTCAGAAGAATCTCTACAGAGAAGTGATGCAGGAAACCTGCAGGAACCTGGCTTCTGTAGGTGAGAATGACAACTCATTTCACTTAATTACAGAAGTATTTCCCTATCATCAGTGCTATTTGTGATTTGCAATGTGGCAAGGGAATGATTTGGTGAATAAATCAGGCATGGGCACTGTGTACAAAGAACATTAAATCTAGTAATGTTTCTGTAGTTTGTAATAATTCATGATAATTTTGTGGGTCTGCATTTTAGGAAACAAATGGAAAGACCAGAATATTGAAGATCACTTTGAAAAACCTGGGAAAGATATAGATAATTTGTACTGAGAAGAGGAAATAAAGTCCTCTGAAGGAATCTTATCAAGTCATGAACTTAAAAACAAGCAATCAAAACAAATAAGAGTCACTTGAAATTTATTTTTTTTAGAAAGTGGGAATATTTCATTTCTCTCATACCCACTCAAGGACATATGAAAATGCACACTGTAGCTCCCTGGGCCTTGTAAATACAAGAACGTACACAGGATTAAAACTCTAATAGTTTAGAAACTGCAAGAATATTTTCAGTTTTCACATTTACTTGAAAAGTCATGTGAAAACTCCCACAGGAAAGAAGTTCTATAAGTGAAGCTTTTCTAATTTGGAAAGCCTGATGCAAATTAATTACGGTGCAGTGCTTGAAAAAATGTATGTTACACAAGTTACAAGTATATTGTTTTTATCAGTGGCTCATTCTTAAGGAGTCATGAGTATGCAATTCACCTTGTTTTGCAGGGAAACCTTGAGGTGAGAGTTCTGTAAATGCTCTTTAAGCAGTAGTACTTGAGTTTCATAGATAATGATATTCAGTTTATTGGTAGAATTTTTGTCTATTCATTTGATAATGTGCTGGATTCATGGTTGAATTTTAATGTTTTTCTAATATGTAGGTAAGTTTAATTTTTTTTTATTTCATTATTACCTTTTTTTGAGATGGAGTCTCACTGTGTTGCCGAGGTGGAGTGTAGTGGTGCAATCTCGGCTCACTGCAACCTCCGCCTCCTGGGTTTAAGTCATTCTCCTGCCTCAGCCTCTGTAGTAGCTGGGACTACAGGTGCCTGCCACTACATCCAGCTAATTCTTTGTATTTTTAGTAGAGACAGGGTTTCACCATGTTGGCTAGGCTGGTCTTGAACTCCTGGCCTCATGATTTGCCCACCTCAGCCTCCCAATGTGCTGGGATTACAGACATGAGCCACTGCACCCGGTCGGGTAAGTTTCGCTTTTATGTATTGTCCTGTGATTAACGGACCAGTGAATAATGATTGTGAATTGTTGGGATTGTCTTACTAGCCTCATTTGGCAAATTTTGATTATCCCTTGTTCATTATACACATTCCACCTTTCTTTATTAAAGGAAAAACTACTCTTGATGTAAAGATGTTTATTTTTTGCTAATAATGAGTTGGTATTAATTCCTAAGTACATAAATTTTACTATAGAGTATCATCTCGTGAGTTCTTTGTATGTGTTGCCCTTTATTCTTTATTATTTCTGTCTATTATTTGGGTCATTCACTTTGAATGAAGGAGAGAGGACTGTGATAGGACAATATGTTGTAACCAATCTGAGGGAGGAAGCATTCAATCTCTCAGTCACATATGATAGCGTTGGGCTTTTCATCAATGCCTTTCTTATTGTAGTAGATAGTATTGCATCATTATGATATGATAGTTTATATACTGTATTTTAGAGTATTACAGTCTTACCAGTCAGTGTCACATGATTCAGTTCCCTATCAGCCAATAGACAAACCAATCACATACTCCTGTAGGAACAAGGAACATCCTCGGCCGCGTGGGTGGATCACGCCTGTAATCCCAGCACTTAGGGAGGCCGAGGCCGGTGAATCATGAGGTCGGGAGATTGAGACCATCCTGGCTAACACGGTGAAACCCCATCTCTACTAAAAATACAAAAATTTAGCCGTGTGTGGTGGTGGGTGCCTGTAGTCCCGGCTTCTAGAGAGGCTGAGGCAGGAGAATGGTGTGAACCCGGAAGACGGAGATTGCAGTGAGCCAAGATCACACCACTGCACTCCAGCAAGGGTGACAGAGAGAGATTCTGTCTCAAAAAAAAAAAAAAAAAAAAAAGAACATCCTCACTTTTTTAATGCTATACCACTGCTATACCACTCTCTGCTCCCAAGTTAATCCCTGTTTGGGCCTGTGGGAGCTTACACCATCCTCCTATAAGTAATTAATAACTGATGTCTGGCTTATCTGTTTAGTAATAGATGTTATGTGTTTAACGGTGCCAGTAAACGTAGGGTGCTCATTCCTTCCTCACCAGTGGGGTGCGTGAGACGCTGTTGAAACAATTGGCAACACAAATGGAACGGACCAGCCCTCATGAAGGACACCTGCTCAACTTGACCTACCTGCTGTCGGCTGACGGTTCCGTAACACATCAGCAATCACCTGAGTCAGAACCGTGAGCTGATGATGGGCCTTCCCTTTGGTCTGCACAGTGTTTTGTGGTCTTCAGGTGTTGTCATCTTCTCCCACACTAAACTGCTCTCATCTCCTAGACATGAATGTTTACTTGCACCCAGCATGACATTTGGCCTGTGCTTAGCAGGCAGTTTTGAGGCCCTGGTTTATTAATGCACAAAAGCGCAGCACATAAGCCAACACTTAAGTCCTAATTAGCAAGGATCAGGCTGTATCTCTGTAGTCCCTGCATCTACTCTGTTCACCATCTCTGTATGCTTAGGGCAGCCATGTGAACATTATTAATTATTATATACTCCAAGACAATAGTTTTTATGTAGGCAGAAGTAGTGGCCTTGTTTGTTTCTTGTGCTGCTGCTCCCCTTGCCACTGTCCCCTACACCCTCCTGATGAGGTGTACATCTATGGTGCCTCATGGTTCAGTCACGGATGAATAAAGAAAATGGGAAGAAAGAGTTTGATATTAGCCCCTATCAAAGCATATGAAGAAGAGTCTCAGCTGCTTTCATTGAAAAATTCCTAGCGAGTGTGTGGGTTTTTCTTATCACTGCTGCTTATCAGCATGCCAAAAGTCGAATCTTCGGACGGCAAGTCTTGCCGGCCTTAGACATAATGGCCTTACTGCATGTGGAGCTAACTCCAGGAAGATGGAATGACAGTCTCTGGAGGATTAGGTGGTCTCCTCCAATGTGGCTTGATGGGCTCCTGAACTCTTTCCTGTAACCATGCAGAGAGTCTACACTGCCAGCAATCATGTGCCTCAACTCTGTAGATGTAGAAACTCAAAATATTCAAAATATTCTGAAACAGTTTCCATTGAAAGGAAAGAGAAAGGCAGTTAGGTGCCATGCTCCAGTCAAGATAACTAGTGGATGGCTCACAAGAATACTCTGTCGCTACTGTCTGTGCCTCTGTCACAACAAATATCCTGATCCTTCAGTTTTAAGGGTGCAGGGCTATTTTCCTCCCTTTCTTACTGGTAGTTCTCAAGATAACTGTATGATATGCTGGGAAGGCAATATCCTGATAATCAGGTGACATTGGTCAGAACAGCCCAGGCTCTGTTATAGTCCCTGCTCAAAACAGAATGGCCTTTAATGCTTGTGTCCAGCAAACCACATCATTGGAGAAAACCCAAGGTGGGCTGCTTTCTGGGGTCCCTCAGTTGTAGTGCAAGTGAAGTGTTTACATCAAAACTCCATCCATCTGCTCTGGGTAGCCTTCCTGATCTTGTGGTAGCGGTTCATACTGAATCCTAGGCTTCTGTTGTCTTTTGTTTGCTATTTGTAAGTAATAAATTCACTTCATGGAATTTATGTATGAATGTGTTTGGTCTCATTGTACTCAGAAAAGTTGGTAGCCATTGCACAGTGAACCCACTTCATAATTGGTGAAAACGCCTATGCCCCCCTTGTGCCACAGCAAGGAGGTTCATTCAGCCAAACATAAACTTCATGTGCGTAAAACCCTGTAGCACAATTATTACCATGTGGAAGGCCTTTAACAATGGTGATGCTGATTTGAAGAACTCTGAAGGAAGAAATTTACACAAATGGGTTGGGTACACGGGAGTCCCTCCTAACTTAAAGCAACCCTTACTCCCCTCTGCCTAAAAAGAGTGAAGAGGCCAGGCACGGTGGCTCAGGCCTGTAATCCGAGCACTCTGGGAGGCCGAGGTAGGCAGATCACAAGATCAGGGGTTCAAGACCAGCCTGACCAACATGGGGAAGCCACATCTCTACTAAAACTACAAAAATTAGCCGGGCATGGTGGTGGGCACCTGTAATCCCAGCCACTTGGGAGGCTGATGCAGGAGAATTGCTTGAACCTGGGAGGTGGAGGTTGAAGTGAGTCAAGACCATGCCACTGCACTCCAGCCTGGGTGACAGGGCAAGACTCCGTCTCAGGGGAAAAAAAAAAAAAGTGTATAAGAACTGAAACAGGTTTAAAATTTCACCTAATTGGAAATGCAAAGTTTACAAAAATAGTATTAAAATAAATTGCTAAATGAGTGCTCATTGAATTTTATGCCTCCACAAAGTGGGTTGTGAATTAACTTCCACATCTGTTGAAAGCCACCAAAGTTCGGCAGCCTCCGTGTCTGAAATTCACATGTGGCTCAAATATGAATTATACCTGGGGATACCCCAAAGTTTAAATATGGTATCCCCTGTGATATTATGAGGAAGTGCTGTACATAAAACAGGTTGTCTTCCTTTAATTCTGAAAATAATATTATCTTGCCTAAATTCTCCAAAACGCATCGCTCTGCAGTATCCGATAGAGGACATAGGTTTCCTGACCAATGAGCACTGAAAGTAAGTGTGTGCGACTCACCTATGTTCTTATCAAAATGGAAATCCCCGAATCCCACCAGTTAGAATAACATGACAGAATGGCAGATTTTTGGAATATATAGGTTTTCTGTGAGGTTAGTAAGTATTGATTCCATTTTTAAAATAGATATCAATATATTTAGATTACCTATTTCTCGTATGTTTTAGTATTAAGAGATTGTGTCTTTTAATTCATCCAGTTGGTCTAAGTTACCAAGTTTGTGCATTATGGAAATTGTAATATTCTTTATTATTTTATCATCCATGGGCTCTCTAATATAAAGGCCTCTTTTAATTCTTCTACTATTAGGTTGGTGCCAAAGTAATTGTGGTTTTGGACCATGAATTTTAAATTTTTATAACTAGGCTTCAACACATCTTTATTAATCAAAATAGAACCCATTACAGTGGACTGGGCACAGTTGCTCACGCCTGTAATCCCAGCACTTTAGGAGGCTGAGGCGGGTGATTCAGGAGGTCAGGAGTTTGAGACCAGCCTGAGCAACATGGTGAAATCCCGTCTTTACTAAAAATACAAAAAGTAGCCGGGTGTGGTGGCATGTGCCTGTAATCCCAGCTACTCAAGAGGTTGAGGCAGGAGAATCTCTTGAACCCAGGAGGCAGAGGTTACAGTGAGCTGAGACTGCACCTTTGCACTCTGGCCTGTGTGATAGAGTGAGACTCAGTCTTTAAAAGAAAAGAAACCATTACATTGAGCACATTTTTGCCAATGAGAAATAAACTTGTTTATTCCATGCTTTCACGGTTCGATGAACTCTTGGAAAGCATTTTCTGCATTCTGCTGGTTGTGTAAGTGTTTTCCCTGCAAAAAGTTGTCAAGATGCTTAAAGAAGTGGTGGTTGGTTGGCGAGAGGTCAGGTGAATACGGCAGATGAGACAAAACTTCATAGCCCAGTTTCTTCAACTTTTGAAGCCCTGGTTGTATGACATGTGGTCACACGTTGTGGAGAACTGGGCCCTTCATGTTGACCAGTGCCAGCTCCAGGTGCTACAGTTTTCCATGCATCTCATCGATTAACTTGGTATACTTCTCAGATGTAAAGATTTCACCAGGATTCAAAAACTGTAGGGGATCAAAAGACCGGCAGCTGACCACCAAACAGTGACCATGACCTTTTTTTGGTACAAGTTTGACTTTGGGAAGTGGTTTAGAGCTTCTTCTCAGTCCAGCCACTGAGCTGGCTGTTGTATGAAATCCACTTTTCGTGGCATGTCACAATCTGATCAAGAAATGGTTCATTGTTGTTTCATAGAATAAGAGAAGATGACACTTCAAAAGGATGCTTTTTAAAATATTTGGTCAGCTCATGAGGCACCCACTTACCAAGATTTTTCAGCTTTCCAATTGGCTTCAAATGCTGGATGACCATAGAATGGTCGACATTCAGTTCTTCGCCAACTTCTCGTGTATCTGTAAGAGGATCGAATTCAGTGGTTGCTCTCAATTGGTCGTTATCAACTTCTGGCCCAGAGCCTGGGGCTGAGGCTGGCATGACCACCCTGTTCTCTACCTTCTGTTGCGCTTGGGCCCAGAGCCTGGGGCTGAGGCTGCCATGACCACCCTGTTCTCTTCCTTCTGGGGTCCCCAGGAAGCTCCCAGGACTGAACGATCACCACAAAATACAGTGGCCAGGATGGGAGGGCTGGAGGTCAACTACCCCCCGCCCCTGCCACCACAACCAAGAGGCCCCCATGGAGGTTGGCCCCGAGATGTGGGTCCCTGTGGGATGCAGGTCCCTGTGGGATGCTTCAGGGGATGAGCACGGGTCCTCCTGGCTGACAGGAGCCTGGTGGGCACTGGGTGTGTGGGGCCTATATAGATGGGTTGGACAGAACTGGGCCTGACCAGGGAGCCAGAGACTGGTGTGTCTTCCCGATTTCCTATGAGATCCCCTATCTGGTCATAGATGATGGTGATTTCTCTTTAAGTACTGAATCCCTGTAAGGTGTTAGGCACTCCATTCTTACCAAGTTTATTTTGTTACCTGGTAGAACCTGGCTCATAAAGAAGAAAATGGTGAAGAGGAGGACAGGAATCCTTATGGCTGAAGAAAGAAGAAAGTTTGGCTTCATTTCCAGGAGGCAGAGAAAACTTCCGTCTGTGGCTCTCTAGCACCAGTGGAATGTCTCTGTTTGGATAATGAAAGCCTTTCTGTACCTCATTAGGAATATTCATAGATAGAGGTGTTCTATGCATGCAAAATTGCTTTTATGGGAGGACCGATGTGGGTGCACAGTTTTGGCCAGAAAACCTTGTTCAATGGGAACATAAGCTACAAACATTTTGGCAAAAGATGAAAGTTTATGAACAAACAACCATTTATATTGTTACAATAAATTAGACTATGTTGAGAAACCAGTTGCTTTCGTTAATGATCAGACATTTTGTTAGTGAACACTTCCCAGACTTTACTAGCCCTGCTAAGAATTAATCACCCCACTTGCTCCTGGTCTGAAGCCCCAAAGTGCTTTGTTGATGTTACAGTGCTTACTGCCTTGTATGTTAGATTAGTGAATGTATATTTGCCTCTTCCACCACTGTATGAGCTTCTTGCTTGCTAGGACAAGGCTATATTCCTCAGAGCAGAGGAGGGAGTTGAATCATGTGGCCATTTATTCTCAAATCCTCTTCACCAAGTGGAACAAAACAGAACAGCGAAAGACCACTGCACATGGAAGCAGGAGGTCTGGATTTGGGTTCTAGTTCTCTAGATCTATTACTAACTGGAGGTATGGATAGAATCAGGAAAATTTTCTTCCTTAGGTGCTTCCTTGATAGCACCTATAAAGGTTGAGATCTGTTGGATCTAGATCAGGGGATTCTCAATCACTACTATGCATAAAATCAACTGGGAGAGTTGCTTTGCAATACAGATGCTTAGTTCCATCTCATGATATTTTTACTGTTTTTTAAAATTGATCTAGTATTTTTCATTAAATAATGTCAACTTTCTTAGTCTACATCTAATAAAACTCCCACCGGCATACAAATACATTGAATGATATTAGCAGCAGAATCTTTAAAGAAAGTAACCATATACAACTATTAAACCATTTTTTTCATTACTTATTATTTCATGCTGTTTGTCACTATTGTCATCATAATCAGCATCACCTTACATTGCTGAACACCCATTATGAACCATATGGCATAAACATTTTTCCTACTCGTAAGGAGCATACATTCTCTATACGCATATGAAATTAATGTCTGAACAAAGTGGCTTAAACAAGGCAGAAGTTTATTTCTTTCTCACTTAAATCTATAGTTACACGTATCATGGCTGGTACAGATGTTTGCCAAATTCATTAGGGATGCAGGCCCCTTCCAGCTGTCTGCTCTGCTGCATTTTAGAAGAGGCTCCAGTTTGGCTGCTAAATGCCCACCTATCATTTTTTAATTCCAGGTAGCAGGAAAGAAAATAACAAAGAGAGAAAAACAAGGGAACGTCTACCCCTCCTTTTAAATTTTTTAACCAACCCCCTCTTTTTTTTTTTTTAACCCAATTTGTTGAGCTATGATTACATTTAAAAAGCTGTCCATGTTTAAGGTACGCATCTCAGTGAGCCTGGGGACCTCCAGAACTTACTTATATGGTATATCTGAAACTTTGTGCTCTGACCACATCTACCCATTTCCCCTGCACCACGACCCCTGGCAGCCACCATTCTACTCTCTGCTTTTGTGAGTTTGTCTATTTTAGATTTCAAATGCAAGTGAAATCATATAGTAATTGTCATTCTGTGGCTGGCCTATTTCATATAACGTAATGCCCTCAAAGTCCACCCATGTTGTCACAAATGACAGGGTTTCATTATTATGTAACACTGAATAATATTCCAATGCATATATGTATTAACCATTTATCCTGATACTCTCCCTCCACCTGCCTCCCCAGTGTGTGTTGTTCCCCTCTCAGTATCCATGTGTTCTCATTGTTCTGCTTCCACTTGTGAGAACATGCACTGTTTGATTTTCTATTCCCGGGTTAGTTTGCTCAGGATAATGGCTTCCAGCTCCATCTATGTCCCTGCAAAGGACATGATCTCATTCCCTTTTATGACTGCATACATAGTATTTCATGGTGTGTATGTACCACATTTTCTTTATCCAGTCTATCATTGATGGACATTTGGGTTGATTTCATGTCTTTGCTATTGGGACTAGTGCTGCAATGAACATGTGTGTGCATGTATCTTTATAACAGAATGATTTATATTCGTTTGGGTATATACACAGTAATGAGATTGCTGGGTCAAGTGATAGTTCTGGTTCTAGGTCTTTGACGAATCACCATACTGTCTTCCACAATGGTTGAACTAATTTACATTCCACCAACAGTGTAAAAGTGTTCCTATATCTCAACAGCCTCATCAGCAGGTAGTTTTATTTAAAAATTTTTGGAGAAACCTTCATACTATTATCCAAAATGGCCATAGTAGTTTGTATTTCCACCACGAATATACAAGGGTTATCTTTTATCCACATCCTCACTAATACTTACTATTCATCTTTTCGATAACAGCTATTCTAAGAGGTGTCAGGTGACATTTCATGGTGGTTTTTATTTGCATCCCCCTGACAATTAGAGATGGTAAGAATTTTGTCATGTATTTGTCGGCCATTTGTATCTCTTCTTCTGGGAAATGTCTATTCAGATCTTCACCTATTTATTTATTTTATTTTATTTTATTTTTTGAGACGGAGTCTTGCCCTTCTTGTAGTCCTCAGTATCCGTTGTTCCCATCTTTACATCCATGTATAATCAGCGCTTTGTTCGTGCTTATAACTAAGAACATATGATATTTGGTTTTTTCTTCCTGCATTATTTTAGAATAATGGCCTCTAGCTGCATCCATGTTGGTGCAAAGGACATAATTTTTTTTAATGGTTGCATAGTATTCCATGGTGTATATATACTACATTTTCTCTATCCGATGATAGAGAAAATATTCATGTCTTTGCTATTGCAAATAATGCTATAATAAATATATGAGTGCTCGTGTCTTTGTGGTATTTTCTTTTGGATACAAGGGTCAGTCCCCGTGGCTGCTGTCGAGGACTAGCATTGAGTGCCTGAAGCTTTTCCAGGCTCAGGGTGAAAGCTGTCAGTGGATCTATGATTCTGGGGTCTGGAGGATGGTGGCCGTCTTCTCAGAGCTCCACTAGGCAGTGCCCCAGTGAGGACTCTGTGGGAGCTCCTACCCCATATTCTCCCTCTGCACTGCTGTAGTAGACATTTGCATGAGGTCTCCACCCCAGCAGGCTTCTACTGGACATACAGGCTTTTCCATACATCTTTTGAAATCCAGGTGAAGGCTTCTGATATGGTTTGGCTCTGTGTCCCCGCCCAAATCTCACCTCAAATTGTACTCCCACAATTCCCACATGTTGTGGGAACCCAGTGGGAAATAATTGAATCATGGGGGCAGTTTCTCCCATATCGTTCTTGTGGTAGTGAATAAGTCTTATGAGTTCCGATGGTTTGATAAGGCGAAACCAGTTTTACTTGGCTGTCATTCTCTCACTTGCCTGCTGTGATGTAAGACATGCCTTTCGCCTTCTGCCTCCCCCCAGCCATGTGGAACTGTAAGTCCGAATAAACTTATTTCTTTTGTAAATTGCCCAGTCTTGGGTATGTGTTTATCAGCAGCGCACTCCTGTACTTTGTGCAACTGCAGGTTTAATATCCCATGGAAATTGCCAAGGCTTAAGGCTTGCACCCTCAAAGCAGTGACCCAAACTGTGTCTGGGGCCTTTTTTAGCCATGGCTGGAGCTGGAGTGGTTGGGAGGTAGAATGCTGTGAGCACTGTCCTGCGCTTGCCCGGGGTGGTGCAGCCCTAGGCCCAGCCCACAAAACCAGTCTTCCCTTATAGGCCTCCAGGCCTTTGAAGGGAGGGGCTGCCACCAGCCAAGGTCTCTGAAATGCCTTTCAGGCCCTTTCTTCATTGTCTTCTATTAGCATCTGCTTTCCTTTTAGTTATGCAAATGTCTTCAGCCTGCTTGAGTTTCAGAGGATACCAATGGCCTTAGAAGTACCATATGACCCCTAACACTTCTTGACTTCATTTCTGCAATATATTTTATTTTTTTACGTCATCATGAGCATTGAAACTTTTTATATCTATTCACTTTCCATTTGTTTTCAAGTCCAGTTTACTTCCAAATAATTTTAGAATATAGAGTCTCCATAAGACTCTAGTTTGTCTGGTTTCTTGCTGTACCCCATGACTGCGAATGCTTTCTAGTACATATAATACACTCAAAAGTACTTATGAGGCCGGATGCGGTGGCCCACGCCTGTAATCCCAGCACTTTGGGAGGCCGAGGTAGGCGGATCATGAAGTCAGGAGATTGAGACCACCCTGGCTAACACGGGTGAAACCCAGTCTCTACTAAAAAAAATACAAAAAAATAGCCGGACGTGGTGTCGGGCGCCTGTAGTCCCAGCTACTCGGGAGGCTGAGGCGGGAGAATGGCGTGAACTCGGGAAGCGGAGCTTGCAGAGAGCCGAGATCTCACCACTGCGCTCTAGCCTGGGCAACAGAGCAAGACTCCATCTCAAAAAAAAAAAAAAAAAAAGTACTTATGAATGAAAAAAGGAAAGAATCTTCCTATTTTTCCTTCAACATAGCCTTAACTTTTTGGTTTCCAACTTTATGTGGGGTTTTCAGTAGCTGTCTCAAAAATCCAATCAAATTGAACCGGGTGTGTCTCCAGAATGCAGTTTCGATTAGGTTCAGTATCTGTGCAATCAGGGCATGTCTCTTGGAATGTAGTGCTGATTAGGTTTATTAATTGTTTTTTCCTATATAAGGGGAAGCCAGAGGATGCGTTTTCCCAGAGAAGGAGCATCAGAAGAGTTTAAGACCTTGGGGAAAGGGAGTCTTGCTGCTTGCTTGTGGGACTTGCCTTGGAAGGTAGATAAGTTCACAGCATCCTCCAACTTTTTATTTTTGGTGAGTTCTCCGAGCACTGAGATGTGAACTGGCCTCATTCCCTTACAATGATACTGTTACCAGTAGAAGAGATTCGAGTTACTGGCAGCATATCTGCATGGGTCCATAAGCAACTTCAGTCCTTACCTCCTCAGAAGAAAGAATTCGACTGAGGGGCATACAGCGGAAAAAGAGACTAAGTTTCAGAGCAGGAGTGGAAGTTTATTTAAAAAGGCTTTAGAACAGAAAGGAAAGGAAAATTCTCCTGGAAGAGACCCAAGTGGATGCCTGAAGGTCCAAGAGAGAAAAGAGAAGGGCCTTTAACCTTGATCCTGGGATGGGCTTGCCTCTTTCCCACGATTCTTCCTTTAGGGAGAGTTTCCGGCATGCACAGTGCTTTCCTTACCCTTTGGAATTGGCATGCACGGTGTGTTTAGGGAGTTATGTGCATGTCCATCTGAGGCTTTCTTTCCTTTTCCAGTGGTGTCCCCGGAAGATTATACTTTGCCATTTTTGTCTCTTAACATAAATGCCCAAGAAGTTGCTTCTTCCTGGGGTCTGCATTTAATTAACATTTTTGATGTTAACAGGTGTAGACCACCAGGAAATGGCCTGTCTCTGGTGCTGCCTAATTATCATTGTTAGAGAGGCAAAGTGATCACTAACAGGCCATCACCTGACATTTCTAGTGGGTAGAGGAAGAGCCCTCTCCTGCCCTGCTCCTGCTCTTCTACCTGTAACAAGACAAGCCTTGAATAGCATCAGACATGTGTCCCATCAAGGCAGCATCTCATTAGTAAATTTTACTGTGTGAATTGTTACTTCACATTCTCATATTCTGTGTTCACTATTTGTGTGCCTTTTCCATTTTTGTTTTGACCATATCTCATTATTTTAACTGCCTTCTCCAAGATTCTAGATCTGCATTGACCAATAGAGTAACTACTAGTCACATGTGGCTATAAACTGTAAATTAATTATAATTAAATAACTAAATGGCATATCCTTAGTAGTAATTGCCAAATTCGTGGCCAAACTAGAAATTCTGTAACTACATATGTGTGGTAGTTACTGCATTGGACAATGTAGATATAGAGCATTTCTTTCATCACAGAAAATCATGTGGGGCATGTTGGCTGCCACTTATTTTTAATTTATTTTTATTTTTTATTTCTTCGAGACAGAGTTTTGCTCTTGTTGCCCAGGCTGGAGTGCAATGGCATGATCTCAGCTCACCGCAACCTCCACCTCCCAGGTTCAAGCGATTCTCCTGCCTAAGCCTCCCTAGTAGCTGGGATTACAGGCTTGTGCCACCACGCCCGCCTGTTTGTTTTTTTGTTTTTGTTTTTTTTTTTCTATTTTTAGTAGAGACAGGGTTTCTCCATGTTGGTCAGGCTGGTCTCAAACTCCTGACCTCAGGTGATCCGCCTGCCTCCACCTCCCAAAGTGCTGGGATTACAGGTATGAGCCACTGTGCCCGGCCTTATTTTTAAATTCTATTTGTGTGGTTTATAGTTAAATTATATTCTGCTTCTCTATATTCATTTCCTTTCACAGATTTTCTCAGGCAATTTTAAAATTTCATTCATTTACCTTCTTGAGGAAAGTACTTAGATCATTTTTTAAAAATAATGTACAGCAAATAATTTTTCCACGGATATTGTTTTAGCTTTATTGTGTTGGTACTTTTACATACTATATTCAGGTATTATTATTTTTCATAACTTACTTTAAAAATTGTGCCAAGTTTATTTAAAAGAGATTTCTCCCTTGATTTTCAGAGGTCAGATTGTGTCTTCCATTTCTGTTATTTTAATTTTATTTTATTATATGTAAATATGTTGCATATTCCTTTTTTAAAAAATATGAGATTTTTTCTCTGGTTACACAAACTTTGTATGAAGTGTTCATTATGCGCTTTAAAAATAAATATTTTGTTTCAGGGCATGGTGCTTTCACACATGCAACCTTAGAATAATTCTAAATTCCATTCCACTTTCACCATTCCTGAACTGCTTTGAATATATTGGATGTTGGAAGCCATGAGAGGTTTTGACTTGCAATCCAGTCAAGATAACAGGATTTTCCATTTATAGTGTAATCTGATATATATTCGTTTTGGTTTCATACTTTTAAAAAATCTATTCTCTTTTACTCTGTGGTGATCTTTGCTTTTCTATTTGTGCTTTACTAGAATGTCAGCTGCTGTTTCCCTAGCACCTGAGATGTTACTCAACACTGAATAGTGCTGGTGTTGAGAATTGAGAGAATCTACTAAATAATAGCACTTTTTGAGACCGCAGTTCTGAATTAAAAGGAAGGGAAAGGACAGGCAAAAGAATATAGACATCAGCTATTTTTACTGAAGATCTGTTGGAGAACATGGTTTTGGTGTCCAGGAACTTGAGACCTAATACTGCATTCCTAATACTTCACTAAGGTGGGCCTAAATAGCCCTGAAAGGGCTAGGAAGTCACAAGTCAGCCTCTTAATTGTTATGGGTGTCCTGAAAATATTAAGGTAATATTGAGGATGCAGAATGGCTCCTTCCTCATGACTTTTTAAGAGATCTGGGCCGGGCGCTGTGGCTCATGCCTGTAATCCCAGCACTTTGAGAGGCTGAGGCGGGTGGATCACCTGAGATCAGGAGTTCCAGACCAGCCTGACCAAATTGGAGAAACCCCGTCTCGACTGAAAATACAAAATTAGCCAAGCGTGGTGGCGCATGCCTGTCATCTCAGCTACTTGGAAGGCTGAGGCAGAAGAATAGCTTGAACCTGGGAGGTGGATGTTGCAGTGAGCTGAGATTTCACCATTGCACTCCAGCCTGGGCAACAAGAGCAAAACTCTGTCAAAAAACAAAGAGAGAGAGAGAGAGAGAGAGAGATCTGGATGGAGATACTAAGCTGTGCAGGCTCTCATCTTGAAGTCACCAAATACGTAAGTTGTTATTCCTGCTCTGGTGAGAAGTTTGTCAATACATTTTTTCCATGAATTAATGAAAATTTTAGACCCATAACATAAGTTTTAAAAAATTTATCCTAAAGATTGCTTGTGTATGTGTCTGTTTTGAAATATATTTAATCTCTATATCTTGAAATAGTTTTTATAGATTCCATACAAGAGTCCTTTAGGAAATAAGTGTGCTTTGATTTTCTTATAATATTTGTCCTTGTTTGTCCCTGGCACAGTCTGTATACGACCATTTAAATTACTTTTAGTTCATGTTTGGGTTATAATCACACACAAATATTCTCTAAAGTCCAAATCTTATTTTGATATTCGAGGAAGAGTTTACATGGTAATAATATTAAGGGTTACAGCTGGTTTCACTGAAGCTTTGTAGGCATTCTCTAATATCTTATTTTTTTGAAGGAATATCTATTCTGCTTGAATTATAGACTACATAATACATGTACTGTCAGGTACATTCATGGAAGGGACAGGCAGATGGAGTCATATGTTACTGAAGCCTTGATAAACAGATGTAGGAAATAGACCAAGGAATAAGAAAAAAGTTGATATTGAAAAGTGCTTGTTGAAGTCTGTAAATGTGCATTAAAATGTGGCAGTAAAAATAGACACAGTGAAGTTTGGGAACTGGGGTCTAAATCCTGGAGTCCCCAGAATCATAGAGAACCTTGGTTAGGGGAGTAATTTTGTAAAAAAGCAAGAAGAGGCAGTGACAAGGCAGAATATAATTAAAAGTATTGCTGTGTCATTTTCTAGTTTTGTAATTTTGTCATATTTTTCAAACTCTGTTGATCATTTATTGAACTGGTAAATAAACTATCATCAGCAGGGTTATTATAAGTGTTAAATAAGGAAATTTATGTATATCTGTAAGCACAACATCACAATTAATACAAAGTTACCCTTTTTATTTTTTCCTGGACTTCATGTACAAATGGGTCAGTTAATTTTTTGTTTATGAAACATAATTATCATTTGTACATAAAATATATTTATTTTTTTTTATTTTTAGCAGGGAAATAATACATGCATGTTTTCCCCCATCTCAAACACATGCATTCATATAAACATATCCATCTATATACCTACATATCTATGTATGAATATACACATGGACATCAGTATTTCTCAGCAAATATGTATCATGATAATCAGAGATATTGCAACTAACAAAGACTAATATAAACCATGATTGCAAGAATTTTAGATGCCACCTTAGTAAAATATCAGATTGAGCTGCTACATTTCTCTCAGCCCTAAGTCATTTTGTATTTTCTGAGCATCTTAGAGGATTGTGACTGTATACACAGGACAGAAACACCATGACCCAGGGTACTGCTGCGAATTTCTGATGCAGGGGATTTTAAGGGCTAGATCAGCAGGAAGGGAGTGTTGACCCTCCAAGTGAAATAAATTCCTGAAATGATTATCCCCATCCTAAAACAGATTTTTTTTTTTTTTTTTTTTTTTTTTTTGATACAGAGTCTTGCTCTGTCGCCCTGGCTGGAGTGCAGTGTTAAGATCTCGGCTCACTGTAATTGCCTCCTGGGTTCAAGCGATTCTCCTGCTTCAGCCTCCTGAGTAGCTGGGATTACAGGCAAGCACCACCATGCCCAGCTAATTTGTGTATTTTTAGTAGAAATGGGGTTTCACCATTTTGGCCAGGCTGGTCTCGAACTCCTGACCTCAGGTGATCCACCTGCCTTGGCCTCCCAAAGTGCTGGGATTACAGGCAAGAGCAACCGCACTTGACCCTAAAACAGATTCTTACTTGATTGATTTCCAAGTTCCAAGGGGAAATACAAAAGTCGAAATTGAGAGAAAGTAAAAGTGGAGTAAGGCTTCAGAAGGCTGTGATTGGTGTTGGAGAAACATTGCTAGGGCATAAAGCTGGGATAATAAAATCTGAGAAATCCCACAGTGTTTATCTACAGGTGGAAATCATATTCCACATGTGGGCGGAGTCAGGGGTCCCTGTATTTTAAAATCAGTGAGGGAATTGAATATCTGGACTTGTGTCAATTAACATACAAAACTCAGTGCTTTTAATGTTCTCGTTCACAAGATATCTGTGTTCCTTCTTTGCCAGAAACCATAGTCATAGGCTTCCTAATTTTGACCTTGGGGAAAGAGGAGAGGCCTCTGTGTGTTTGTGTGTATTGGTCAGGCTGTGGTGCAGGTGGTGTCACACTTCAGTGAAGGTCTGGCTTTTCATCACAGGTTGGTCTGAAAATTGTGTACAAGGCTGGTGTCTCACTTGTTCTTTCTCCAACCTCAGCTTTTTTTAGTGCCTGAAGTGTCTGCAAGTGGAAATCCAGAAGAAGACAGAGAGAGACTGAGTTCTTGACAATGCATTCACTAGTGAGTAGGGGATGCCTCTCTCTGCTGAAATGACACCCATATTGCTGGCAAATGGGCAGTTTTCTGCAGTTTGCATGGGTGTTTCATTTTTATTCTTTTTGTTTGTTTGTTTTCATGATGCAAAATCCATCCAGCCTGGGTGTTCCAAATGCAATCAGGAGACTTTCAGGTATCTGGCCTCCAATTAAGTTTTCTCAGGACTCTAGGTTGGGTATCATGTGTCAAAGATTCCTAAATTATCAATATAATTTCTAATATTACACTACTTTATTCCAGCCCCTATTCAGGCTATTTACAAAAAAAGACATGAGAGGTCTCATTTATGTATTTCTTTTTCTTCTATCCATCCTATAACCTCATAGGGAAATAATTGACCCATTAACTGTACCGTTGGCTGAAATAGACTTAGGATTTTGATGAATGCAGGCAATAGAGATGCGTGAAGAGCAGAAGATCACAGCCCAATAATGAGGCTGATGTTCTAGCAGCTGAGTTCAATAAATCCCGTGTGATAGGCCTTGGGCAAGAGCTGCACAGTGCTGAGGAAAAAGGAGAGTTTGATAAAATATATTTGTGCTTTTAAAAGCTTTGCAAAAGGACAACTAAAGAAGTCATTATTATTCTTATCCCCATTCATTTTACCTTTTGATAATTAACCTTTTCACCTTCTGGTAACTGAAAGTAACATATAAGAAATACAATTACTTAATTATGGTTGCACACTCAGGAGAAGGAATATAGTAGATAGAGTACAATTTAGGGTTCTGTGGAAATGCTTCATAAGGGCTGGTTAGAAAAAAGCAAAACAGTAAAGAGGTCTTTTTATCCTTGAACAAGCCAAGTGAGAAAGTAAAGTTAAAAGAGAGGCAGTGATAACTGATGTTTGGATTGCCCAGAGAAAGTTGAGAACAGGAAGCTTCATATCACAGGAATCATCAGACTAAGACTTCCTCAGTGTACCAGCCTCAGCGGTCTTGTCTTGTGCTGCTCGACTGTCTTCAAGCCTTGTCATGAACACCTGAATGACATAACATTAGAGTGACTCTATGTATAAATTGAATCCTATATTCTGCGTAAAACTTGTTCAGTTCTGAAGAATGCTGGAGTCTGGTTCATTACTTTCTAACTTTTTAATGAATAAGGGACCAATGACATGTATTTAATAAATATTTGCTAGATAGGAAACATGTTTTCTATTACTTCGTTAGATTATTCAAAGCACATAATAGGTCTTTTAACCATTTGATTGGTGAGAAACCTGTGGTTTATCTAGAGAAATAATTTATTTAATCACGGTCGTGTTTAAAAAGTAGTAAATCATGGTTATTTGTCTTGTGACTACTCTGTAATTTTCTTGAAATTCATGGTAAATTTGTTTTATTTATGAAGGTTCAAGCGAAAATTTTATAATCAGTTATGTACAGGTGATTAACACATTACTGAAAAATATCTGGGCTATATTATGCCACACCTCATGTGATATTTCTTCATAGTAAAGTTTAATGGATTAAGAGTGGGTACGTCTCTGTGAATGAATCGGAAAGGCAGATACCAGCTTAGTATTGAGAATGAACTGGCTGGAACCTAAAACACTGGGAATTCTGCATACCCAGCTCCTACCTATGTCATCTCAGCCTTCCTCCTCTGGACGTTAAAAGGGATTCTCTGTCTAAACTAAAGTGTCTGTGATGTTTTAGAAGAAAGTGACTTTTGAAGATGTAGCTATTGACTTCACCCAGGAAGAGTGGGCCATGATGGACACATCCAAGAGAACTGGATGGACACATCCAGTTGTTGGTGACTGGAAAACAACAGTCACCTGGTGTCCCTCGGTGAGTCCCTCAACATTCACATATGTATGTAGACACACATTGACTCATTCATTCAATAAGTGTTGGAACAGCTTCCCCATATCTAACTCTAATCTCTTCTCTGATTCTCTCACAGATCTTATCTGAAAAAGTTTGAGCTCTCTAAATCTGTCTGAAAGAAATATCTTTATTTTATTTTATTTTGTTTTGTTTTATTTAGTTTGTCACTCAATTAGAATGTAATCTTGACAAGGATTTCATGATTTCCTTGGTACTCAGTGTCTAATACTCAGAACAGACCTGAGAACTTAATGAATATTTTCTTTTCTTTTTTTTTTTTTTTTGAGACAGAGTCTCGCTCTGCCGCCCAGGCTGGAGTGCAGTGGCGTGATCTTGGCTCACTGCAAGCTCCGCCTCCCGGGTTCACGCCATTCTCCTGCCTCAGCCTCCAGAGTAGCTGGGACTACAGGCGCCCGCCACCTCGCCCAGCTAGTTTTTTTGTATTTTTTAGTAGAGACGGGGTTTCACCGTGTCAGCCAGGATGGTCTCGATCTCCTGACCTCGTGATCCGCCCGTCTCGGCCTCCCAAAGTGCTGGGATTACAGGCTTGAGCCACCGCGCCCGGCCTAATGAATATTTTCAATGTATTAAATTTAATATTTTCTAAATAACTCTTCTGCTTTAGTCGCTATGCTTAGGCTGAGACCCATTAGTGAAAACAATAGCAATATCTTTTCTGTATAGAACATCAATTATTTTTGTAAATCAAATTTTTTTTTTGTTCTGCATGAGAATAATAATAAACATACTGTGCAGAGGTTTAATTAATCTCTTTCTGAAAGGACTGTGTATTCTGCATTGTGTCTTGGAACTTAGGCATGGACTCAGCATTCATAGGTCCTGACTGTTTTGAATTTCCTTTTCCTGATGGACCTTTCATTTGGATTTATTTTCTAGTCTCATGTTGGGTCAAAAAAATCCTGGGGAGTTTTCTGTGTTCTAGGTCTTGTGGCCTGAGCTGACCTTCACTGTTTTATTCTTCCTTGATAGCCTGCCCTACAGTTGGTGATAATGCACATTTATTGACAGTGAACTCAAAACACATGTACTGTTTCCACTAACAGGGTACCAGATAAGCAAATCCTATATAACTTTGCAGCTGGAGGAAGGAAAAGAGCTCTGGCGGGAAGGAAGAGAATTTCTCCAAGGCCAGAATCTGGGTAAGCAACAGGGTCCTGTGCTCTAATAGGAGGAGGTGCTTTGTCAATGAATAATATCAGTCAAATATTAATTAGAGGTTTTATTAAATGAGTGGTAATTTCTAAAATGTAGGTTAAGCTACTGGAGCAGAATTCCTTAGATGGTATCATCAGTTTTGTTCATATGTCAGATGCTACTCTTGTGTCCTCTTGCCTTTTCTTTTACTTTCAGGAAAAGGATAATTCATGTACTCGTTGGGGTTAAACTGTCACATGCTGACTCTTTTACCGATACCCCTGTGAAGACTATCCCTCTATTTACCTGCCTGATAGCTCATGTCCATTTTAAATCTTTTCACATTTTAATTTTAAGACTCTTTTCTAATTGCTGACGCTGTACCTTCTGTTCTATTGAAGTATTTTCTTCATTTGACACATTTGCCACATCTAAGTGTCAATTTTTGAAAAAAAGTAAACAGGCCTTGTGGGTTTTCAAACAATTTTATTACCATAATACCAAGGTAACAATTTATTTTTCAATTATTTCAGACAAGGAAAGTGCCCTTAAGAAAAAACACACGATAACCATGCATCCTATCAGAAAAGATGCATCCACCGGTATGACAATGGTGAGTTTTATAGCTCTGTACACCAGTCATCTAAGTTAAAGATCTGGTAATGGGTTAAGTTAGTAATGACGCACAGGCACCTGAGTGTAATTAGGCTGGCACTAAGTGCTTTCTAAGCAAAAAAAAAAAAAAAAATTTGATACTTTGAATTCAGTGAATAAAGTGACCTGTGTTGTAAACCATAACATGAGATCTTTAAAATAGAACAAGTGCATACACATTACTCATGCTCAGACTTTGAAAGATATTGATATCATCACAATCAATGGAATAACTCTGCAGTTGGGATCTTACAAAAGAGAAAATATCTGTGTCTGCAGGAGACAATGTGTACGCAAGTGTCAATCGAGAAAAATGACGAGACAAGTCTCAATCATTTTAGGAGATGTATTTGCCAGAGTTAAGGACATGCACCTGGGGAACAGGTGTATACCTTTCTCCAAAGATAATTTTCTCCAAATTTAAAGGGGGAAAGGGTGGGATATTGAGAAGTACACAATTTTCATGTAAAAGTTGGGTAGAAAAAAATAGTCATTCATGAATTTTTCTGGCTTAGTGAATCTGGATTTTTTTTTCATAAGATGACATAAACAAATGAGGCAGAGGAATAATGCAGGAAAGCTGCATTTTATATAAGACAACATAGGCAAAATGGGGCAGGGAAACAATTGGATATGCATTTGTGTCTGGTGAACTGGGGATGACTGCGCCTGTAAAGACAAGCTATCAGTTTGCATTGTCATGGTGTAATTTTAACAGCTCATCAGGAATCTCCTTGTGGGCAAAATATGGGGGAGGCATGTAGCTTTTCATCTTGTAGCCGTATTATTTAGGAACCAGAAGGGGGAGGCAGGTTTGTGTGACCCTGTTCCCAGCTTGATTTTTCCCTTTGGTTAAATGAGTTTGGGGTGCCAAAATTTAATTTCCTTTCACACAAGTAACATTGGAAACATTTCAACTGGGCTCTACCACTGAATGGTTGGTCTAGGATTCAAAGGTGGTGAAATGAATGTATAGATGTATGTCGGTAAATCATTAAGAGCTTTTAATCTTTGTCTCTAAAGGAGAACTCTCTCATTCTGGAGGATCCCTTTGAATGTAATGATTTGGGAGAAGATTGCACTCACAGTTCCACAATGACTCAGTGTTTGTTAACTCAGAGTGGAAAGAAACCCTACGTCAGCAAACAGTGTGGAAAATCCCTTAGTAATCAGTTGTCCCCTAAACCACATAAACAAATTCATACTAAAGGTAAATCATATCAATGTAATATATGTGAAAAGGCCTATACTAATTGCTTTCACCTTAGATGGCACAAGATGACTCACACTGGAGACGGGCCATATGCATGTCATCTATGTGGAAAATCCTTCACTCAGCGTCCTCACCTTAGAAGACATGAGAAAACCCACACGGGAGAGAGACCGTAGAAGTGTCATCAGTGTGGGAAAGGCTTTATTCAATCCTTTAACCTTGGAAGACATAAGAGAACTCACCTTGGATAAAAGCGTTATGAATGTGATAAAAGTGGGAAAGTCTTTAGTCAAAGCTCTGGCTTTAGAGGACACACAAGAATTCACACTGAAGAGAAACCACATGCTTGTCTTCTATGTGTGGAAAGCCTTCAGTGTATCTTCTGACCTTAGATGATATGAGAGAACATGCACTGGAGAAAAGCCATATGAATGCCATTTATGTGGGAAAGCCTTCAGTCAACGTACTAATCTTAAATAACATCAGAAAATTCACCCTGGAGAGAAACTTATAAATGCCTTCAGAACATATTCTGACTTTAGATGACATGGTGTTAGGAATGATGGACGTAAGGAATATGGAAGAGACTTCAGCTGTAGTGTAACATCTAAACATGCCAAAGGACCCACATTTTGTAGAATTACTATACCCAACATGGACGTTACTTCAGTTGCCTTTATTCTTCAGTCCACATCAATAAATTCATATGGAAGAGAAATTGTACGACATGTGTGTACCAAAGACTTGTTAGTGATCTGATCATAAATGACACGAGAGAGCTGAAACTGTCAACATGATAAACTAAAAGTCTTCAGCAACAGTTTTAATAATTTAAAACGTGTGGGACTTTCAGGTAGAGAATCTCTAGCTCTGTGTTCAGTGTGAAAATGTTTTTATGTGCAATTTGTTGTCAAATAACCTAAGAAAACTTTACTTGGATGAACCTTTTATTTATATTTTCTGTGAATAAACATTCAGCCAAGCACTAGGCTTGATGTTCACAAGAAAACACAGTGATAAAATGCTGCTAAAATGGAAAATAAGAAAGGAAATCCTTTATAAGCTAAATAAGAAGGGAAAGTCTTTCCAAGGGCAATGAATTCTCTTGGAATACCAAACACTTCTTACTGGAGAAGTTATGCCTTGAAAAATCATGAGAAATCCTTTCTTCACAGAGTAACGCTTGTGGCACATGTGAGATTTCACACTGGACAAAACACGGTTAGCATCTTGAAAGGAGAAGATTCTTTAGTGGTAATTCATTTCTTAGTTGACATTAAGTTTCTCACATTGAGGAGCTATCAAATTTGAAAATCACTGTGGAGAAACCTGATAGATTTCTCATCAGAAAAGTGAGTCAAGAAGGTGGACCTCTAGAAAAAACTCTTAACACATAGTTTAGCAAAATAATTAAGAAATTTGAGAAAATTATTCATAAAAATGCAGCACATAAATGTATAATAGCAAAGTGACTATTTTTCCAGCTTGATTTAACACATAGAAAAAACTCTTAACACATAGTTTAGCAAAATAATTAAGAAATTTGAGAAAATGTCTATTCATAAAAATGCAGCACATAAATGTATAATAGCAAAGTGACCTGGGCATAAATTGAATGCAGAATTATATAAGAAATCTCATTAAACATTTCCAAAAGATCAATACTTACAAATATTGAAAGAATACAATCGGTTGTTGAAAAAACTTAGTGTGTTGGTGAAGTCCTTCTTTCATTTATGCAGCCCTAACAAATCGATGTGCATCTGCACTCCTTGGCTTATGGGTCGACATTCTACCCCAACTTCCGAGCCTCCCCAGTCTTCGACGGCTCTTTCCTCACAGCTCACCTCCCTTTACTTCAATGTCCACTGAAACCACTTGTTTCCATCCAACCCTGGAACTGACACATCAGGGATCTTCAGCCCCACTCGTCAGATTTCTCAGTGTGTCATTGCATAGATTTAGCAAGGAAATGGAGGCTGTATCAAAGACACCTAGTATATGCATTTGGGTGTCCCCAACCCTTGCCTCGGTCTCTGAGTAGTTACCTGGGATCAGAGAATAAGGCAGCCCTGCTCTTCTATCCCTCAGAAATCTCTTGAAATTTTGTCCCTGAAGCCTCTCTAAGTGGAGGTAGCAGTTCATCTCATGACACCCCAGAGTTTACTCAGGTAAGTCCTGAGTTATTACACAGAGACAGACATAGCTGTGTTCCTTTTACTTCTGTCCAGAAGATAAAACACCAGCATGATAAAGCAGGCGAACCTGTCAGCCACCATGCAAGCCTTTCCTATATTTGATTCAATGTACTTTTCCAGAAGCAAAATGAAAGTTCTCACAGAGGGGGCTTCCTCTGCCTTGTCCTCAGAATTGGAAAATGTATTGTCCATCAAGGAGCCTCAGTACTGAACCTAAAACTCAAGAGAAAATGTTTCCTGAATAACAAGTGGGATGATGACATGAAATTTTGCAAAACAGGCACAATCTTAACACGATAGGTCTTACTAAGGCTAAATGGCCTTATCCATGGTTGAAATTGACACATCATTATATTAAAAAATCTCCACAAGTGATTGATTTTACTCTGCAGCCAGGGTTTATGTCAAGTGTGAGGATGGTGTCTTGCATTGTCGCTTGGGCTTGGGTGCAGTGGCAAGATCTTGGCTCACTGCAACCTCCACCTCCCGGGTTCAAGCAATTCTCTTGCCTCAGCCTCCCGAGTAGCTGGGATTGCAGGTGCCTGCCACCAGGCTCAGCTAATTTTTGTATTTGTGGTAGAGACAGTTTTTCACCATGTTAGCCAGGCTGCTCTGGAACTCAGGAACTCCTGACCTCATGATCCGCCCACCTTGGCCTCCCAAAGTGCTGGGATTACAGGCATGAGCCACCGTGCCAGGCCTAAAACCCCGTGTTTACTAAAAAAAACAAAAATTAGCTGGGTGTGGTGGTAGGTGCCTATAATCCCAGTTACTCGGGAGGCTGACACAGGAGAATCACTTGAACCCGGGAGGCAGAGGTTGCAGTAATCAGAGATGGTACCACAGCAGTCCAGCCGGGCTACAGAGCAACACAGTGTCTCCAAAAAAACAAAAAACAACACCAAAAAACCCCTCAGATATCCAGATAAGAGGATACAGATGTATCCACTGTCATAAATTCTTCACCATGCTACAAGAGGGGAACTGACATTTTGGTGAATCTTTGTAAACCATCAATTTATCTATCATACTTTTATTTCACCAGTAGCATTGACAAAGCTAAGTCCTACAATTCCATTTGAAATTACCCTTAAAAAGAACAGACCTTTAAAACCTACTACACTCACTCTGGGGAAGGAATAAATATGAATTTTTAGCAAATTATATACGTCATTTTACCTTGCTACTTTGGAAATAGTACCTTTATCTTTCAAGCTGTACTGACAACATGTATCTTATAGTCAATGAAAAACTGAAAGTCAAATAAGCGGACAAGCCTTATCAAGGTAACAAACTCAGGGAGAGGCATTGCTGACTCCAACACAGACCTTTCTAAGTGTCACGGCAGGCCATTCTATTCCTCGGGACACCCATCCTGTTCAGTAAAGCACTCAGTGACCACCTAGGAGGCACTGGCACTGCTCTTTGCCCTCCTGTGTGCCTTAAGTGCATTTTCATATTCAGGTTCTTGCACATCCTCTCTGGGGTGGGTTTCCTTGTCCTTTGGGACAATTTTTCTCTCTTCGCAAGTCTGAGACAATCTAGAAAGCAGAAATCATTTCTGCCTTTTCCTCTCAATATCAGCATCCCATTTGCGGATCGTCAATGTGTCTCCGAGGAATAAAAGCTCCGGCTGGAGGAACAGTTTCAATAACCTAGCTTTAATGACATTACGTTGTATTGTCCATTCATTTTAATGTCCTAAAATTTTAATAACCCTAAGGGGTCACCATTTTAGATGAAACTATACCAGGAGATTCCTCTAAGGCCAAGAGCATCCAGCTGCTCCCATGAGAGACTCTACCCCCTACCTCGGGCTGTCCTTGGGGATGAGATGACCCTGGGGCTGATACTCACTAGACCCTCCAATAGACATGGCCACAGTGGGTATCCTGGGTCATCCCCAGACAGTTCTAAAATGCCAGGACTAGGAAAAGACAGGAGGGTGGCTGAGGACACAACACCCTGTAAAGTTTTCACGGGGAGACCTCAACCTAAAGACATTTTGGTAATATGTGCACTTAGGAAAGATGAAAAGAAGAGAGGCACAAAGATTTTTTTTTACAGTAGAGTGTCAGATAATTTATTCTCCACTTTCCTCTCATATAAAATGTTTGGAAACAGAAAAATATTTTGGCCAAGGTGGCTCACGCCTGTATTCCCAGCGCTTTAGGAGGCCGAGGTGGGTGATCAGTTAAGGTCAGAAGTTCAAAACCAACCTAACCAACATGGCAAAACTCTGTCTCTACTAAAAATACAAAAATTAGCTGGACGTGGTGGTGGGCGCTTATAAGCCCAGCTACTTGGGAGGCTGAGGCAGGAGAATCGCTTGAACCCGGGAGTCAGAGGTTGCAGTGAGCTGAGACTGTGCCATTGCACTCCAGCTTGGTGACAGGGCGAGACTCTGTCTCAACAACAACAACAACAACAACAGCAACAACATAAAAAAATATATATATATTAAAAAACTATAAATTTAAAATTACTACATGTAGATAGTATTTGAAGTCATGGGACTGACTGTAGGTAGAAACAAGAGAAGGCAAGGAAAGTTTTTATATTTATATTTATATATATTACATAAAATTAATATACATAATTATAATATATAAATATATAATATAGGCTGTGCACAGTGGCTTACACCTGCAATCCCAGCAATTTGGGAGGCTGAGGTGGGCAGATCAGCTGAGGTCAGGAGTTCAAGACTAGCCTGACCAACATGGAGAAACCCCATCTCTACTAAAGATACAAAAATTAGCCAGGCGTGGTGGTGCTTGTCTGTAATCACAGCTACTCAGGAGACTGAAGCAGGAAAATCACTTGAACCCAGGAGGCGGAGGTTGCGGTGAGCCCAGATTGTGTCATTGCACTCTAGCCTGGGTGACAAGGGTTAAACTCTATATCAAAATAAATAAATAAATAAATAAATAAAACAAGAAATAGATATTTATGTCTAAATATATAATTATAATACATAAATGTGTATATATACATTTATTATAAATTTATTAATATATGAAATATATTTATTTCTGAGACAGGGTCTGGCTCTGTCACCCAGGCTGGAGTGCAGTGACACTATCAGAGCTCATTGGAGTCTTGAACAGATGGCTCAAGCGATCCTCCCATCTCAGCCTCCTGAGTGGCTAGGATTGCATGCACACACCACCATGCGTAGCTAATTTTAAAATTTTTTGTAGAGACAGGGTCTTCCTTTTTTGCCTAAGCTGGTCTTGAACTCCTGCGCTCAAGTGATCTTCCTGCCTCAGGCTTCCAATGTGTTAGACGTGGGCCACTGCATCTGGTCTAATGCATTTTTTAATTTGCGAGTTTATATTATTTAATATTTTTAAGTACTGAATGTGTTGAACAACCAAGTTGCAGAATTCCCACACAATGGACGGTCAGCTGTCATGTCCTGGTTCAAATTGTCCCAGCACACCAAGGCTAGAAACCTTTCAGCCAACTTCCACTTATGTCTCCCGGGGCAGGACAATGTCACTAGGCCAATCCCCACTAAGAGGGACTCTGGAAAGGCAAGAAACTATTCTGTTCTCTATAATGGAATGTGACCAAAGAGAAGGCAGCTGGGAGGACCAGCTGGGCCCTCCAACCAGCAGCATGCACCATTGACTAACTGCCCTAGAGCTACACCGTGCTGGGCATTTGGGGCACTGTTATGAGCAAGAGTTTCCATTTTTCTTCTCATGGAACCTTCATGCTAGTGGTAAGAGACAATTTTTTTTTTTTTTTTTTTTGAGACAGAGTTTTGTTCTTGTCACTCAGGCTGGAGTGCAATGGTGTAATCTCAGCTCACTGCAACCTCTGCCTCCTGGATTCAAGCAATTCTCCTGCCTCAGCCTTCCGAGTAGCTGGGATTACAGGATTGCACCACCACATCTAGCAAATTTTTGTATTTTTAGTAGAGATGGGGTTTCACCATGTTGGCCAGGCTGGTCTGGAACTCCTGAGCCACTGCACCCAGTCAAGAGGGAGATTTTAAATCAATAAGTATAATTGTGATGAATGCCAGAAAGCAGAATGTGTGTGATGGGGAGGGGACTTAAGTTATTGTCTCATATTTTAACACTTTCATAGGCAATAACTAAAAACTTAGAAGCTTAAAACAACACACACCTTTAAGCCAATTTTGGCAAGCTAGGAGTTGAGCACATTTTAGCGGGTCGTGTGCTTGGGATCTCACGCTAAGCAGCTGGGCTGCATCCTCATCTGAGGCTACATCAGGGCAGAATCCATTTCCAGGTCCGCCGAGGTTATTGGCCGAATTCATTTCCTCGGACCCGCTTGGCAAGGGCCCAGCTTTTTGCTTCCTTGCCTACGGGGCCCTCCAAAGGTCCTTTCTCAGCACAGCATCTCCCTCCTGCAGCGCCTGCAGGCGGAACCGTTCTCTCTAGTGTGCGAAGGTGATGCACTGTGACAGTGACATCCCATTGCTTTCGCCAGGCTCTATGGGTTAGAAGCCAGTCACCGGTTTTGCTCGTACCCAAGGTCAGGAAGATTATGCAAGGGCATAGGTCACTGGGGGGTGGTCAGCCACTTTAGGGTGTGGCTGCCACCACTGAATTTGGTGAGACTTTAAGGGTTGGTAGGAGTTGGTCAAGTACAGGGGTGAGGGTGTGTCAGGCAGGGGTGAGGGCATGGAGGGGGATGCAGAGGCCTGCACCCTGGAATGTCCTTTCACTCCCTGAGGTTTTGTTCTCCTGATCCCTGAGTACATCCCAGAACACGGTGGGGCCCTAGCAGGGGAGAGGTAGGGAAGCATGTGTTGTTCATCCGGGGACCTTGTTAGGCAAATCAGATTAAGGAACAGGCTTTCAGTGGTGGGTGCAAGCTTGGGAGTGATGAGTGTGCAGGTGTGTGTGGGAAGAGCGATGGGGATGGGGTCAGCCCCAGCCACCAAGAAGACTTTAACTGCATCCACCCATCCCAGCAGCCTCCCTGGGTGAGTGCCTTCAGGGTGCAGGTCCTGTTTTACACATGGAATTGAATCAGAGTGGGACACTGCCTTGCCTTAGAGAGGTCACACTTCTTCTCCTTCTTCTTCTTCTGCTTTTTTTTTTTTTTTTTTTTTTTTAATTTGCAACAGATTCTCACTCTGTTGCCCAGGCTGGAGTGCAGTGGTGTGACCTTGGCTCACTGCAACCTCTGCCTCCCAGGTTCGAGCAATTTTCCTGCCTCAGCCTCCTCGGTAGGGTAGCTGGGATGATAGGCACGCATTACCATGGCTGGCTAATTGTTGTATTTTAGTTTCACCATATTGGCCAGGCTAGTCCCAGTCTCCTGGCCTCAAGCGATCTGCCTGCCTCAGCCTCTCAAAGTGCTGTGACTACAGGCGTGAGCCACCACTCCGGGCAAAAGGTCACAATTCATGCCACGTGGGTGGCAGCCACTCAGACAGCACCCCTGCCGGCACTGGGAGTGAGGGGTGCTCAGTGTCCTAGGAAGGCAGAGGGCTGCATGAGAGGTTCTGGGAGGAAGGACTGGAGGAGGATTTGAGATTTTCACCTGAGCAGCTGGGTGGATGGAGGGGCTGTTCACAGAGAATCACAAGAATGTGAATGAGCAGGTTAGGGCACTAATAAAGCACTCTGTTTCGGCCTGTGGAAAATTTGAGATGCTTCCCTGCGTCCAGCTGGAGCTTTGGGAAAGGTCAGGGCTGGGCATCTGATGGGATGGAGGTCTCTGGCAGGCAGCAGAGCATGTGGATGGTTTGTGAAGCCCGGAAGGGCATGAGATTTCCTGTGGCAGTGCCCACTGCAAATGGAAGGGCATTTGGCCTGAGTCCAGACATATACAAGTTGGGCAGAGAAGGGGGTGGGTCCCTGGGACCCACCGAGGAGCAGCTATGGGAGTACAGGGAAACCAAGGGTGTGGGGTCACATGAAGCAGGGAGCTCAAATAAGATGAGGAAAGAGGTTTTAAAGACGATCAGGTCTGGGGACAGTGGTTCATGCCTGTAATCCCAACACTTTGGGAGGCTGAGGCGAGAGGATAGCCTGAGGCCAGGAGTTTGAGACCAGCCTGGGCAACATAGGGAGACCCCATTTCTATAAATAAATAAATACCATTGGTACTTGGCATTTCAGGCGGGGAACAGCAAACACATGAAAGCTCTGTGGCAGGAAAGGGAAGTGATTAGTGCTCGCTCCTGGTTCGTTTATCAGACCTTAAAGAGATGCAGAGACATTTCAGGTACTCCTTGGCCGAGCTCCTTCAGGGAAGGCCTAGGTTCGCCTCTACTTCCCATCTATTAATTTTTTTTTTTTTTTTCGAGACGGAGTCTCATTCTGTCGCCCAGGCTGGAGCACATGCAGTGGCACCATCTCAGCTCACTGCAACCTCTACCTCCCTGGTTCAAACGATTTCTCCTGCCTCAGCCTTCCCAGTAGCTGCAACCACAGATACGCGCCACCACGATCGGCTAAGTTTCTGTATTTTTAGCAGAGATGGGGTTTCATCTTGTTGGCCAGGCTGGTTTCGAACTCCTGGCCTCAAGTAATCCACCTGCCTCGGCCCCACAAAGTGCTGGGATTACAGGCGCCAGCCACCGCGCCCGGCCCTACTTCACTCCTAACACCCACCATACGTGCTTCCAAATGTTTGCTGAATGACAAGGTGAACGAGTGAATGGGACTACGTGACTTCGGGCAGCAGGCAATCCTATTCCTTGGACCTCAGTTTCCCTTTTTGTAAAGCAAGCCTGTCTCTCGCTCTCTGTCCTAAAAGCCTGAGTTCTGGGCTTGAGATGAGCGCGTCCTGTACAGTAGACTCCAGGTGGACGTTGAGCTGGGTCTTCCAGGAGGCCAGGATCCGGCCAGCTCTTGGGTCCGGTCCTCCCGCGGTACCCCGCACGCCCAGTCCCAGCGCCGCCCCGCCCAACCTCCCTTTGTTCCCCCAGGCCCCACCTTCTCCGCGCAGCTGGCTCCCCCTTGGCCGGGGGGCGGGCCCTGGGCGCCTGGCTCCGCTGGGGGCGGGGCGGGGCGGCGGGAGGCGGGCAGGGCCGTGTGCACCTGCAGGGTGTGTTTCCGGGCCGCAGCCCCGCGCCAGCTGCAGCTCCTTGATCCGAGCCGGATCCTGAGCGGGCAACACGGGCTGAAGCGGCGCGGCGGCGGCCCCGCCCTGGGGCTCCATTGTTGAGGCTGCGGTGGCTCTGTCGGCTGCTCAGCTGCGCTCCAGTCGGCCCAGGCGCCGCGGCGAGGAGCTAGGGCTGCGAGGCGGCGGCCTGAGGTGAGACGGCGCCATGGGCGACGGGGTCTCCAGACCGGGTGGGCGTCTCTGCCCCGGGTGTGGCGGCTCCGAGCTCGGCTCCGCAGGGTCCGAGCTCCGCTCCGCAGGGTCCGAGGTCGGGATCCGGGGTCCTTGCGCCTGGGCTTTGTCTCGGCCCCGTGTGGCACCGGGGGCTTCGCGCCTGCTGCGATACCGCGTGGGCCCGCGCGGGGAGTCCCGGTTGCCCTGCGGGTGGGGGCCGGTCCCCACTGCTCCCCGGCTCCCCGCGTCTGCCGCGGAGTGGACTGCATGGACCCGGGCGCGGGCTTCTGCCCCGTACCCCGCAGGGTGGCTGGTCCCCGCGTGCGGCAGAGGGGGCCCTGCGAGGACCCACTCGTGGGGCGGGGTACGGGTCACCGCGAGTGGGAGACTCCGCCGCCCTCCCCGCCCTCCCCGCCTTCCCTCGCAGCGAGACTGCTTCGCCAACTCACTGAGGGGACTGCGTGGAGGTTGCAGTGAGTGAAATGGCTGCAGTGCACCCCAGCCTGGGCCATAGAGTGAGACTTCCTCTCAAAACAAAAACAAAAACAATGTACTGGGTCTACCTCCGGCTCTGGAATTTTCCTGGAAGGCCTTCTCTTCTGGGCTTCATTTTTCTCACTTTTGAGGATCGTAAACTACATAATTTCCAAGAATTTTTGCCCTACAGCTTTAATTCTTTCAAGCAAATACAGCAGAGAAAAATTCTCTTCCCCGCAATGGTGTAAATAATGGACGCCTTTGAAAATGTGGATTCTAAAGTGGAAGTTCTTTTTCTTCTTCCCCTTTGTTTCCTTTTAAACGAGTTTAGTTACATGAGTATATACTTTATCTCAGACTTAAGGACAAGTATCTATGATGAAAACTTAAGTAACTTTTTGGCAATATCTTGCATATTCTTCACAATTGTGTTTTATGTGCAGCATCTTCCCTATATCCAGTTGATTTGTTTTTTTCTCATTAATGGAGTTGTTGAGCTCAGAACTTTTCAGGAGCATTTTGTTGATCTTTTAAGTGTCATGTGAAATATGTTCCAATTTAACATTTTATTTTGTTGACTAAAATGGGAGTAAATGGAAACTTGAGAGTGCCTTGAGTAGATGTACTTGGCTTGTGTAATGGTTTGAAGCATAGTTGAAAATTACCACTTGTTGCCAGGTGTGGTGGCTCACACCTGTAATCCCAACACTTGGGGAGGGCAAGACAGGCAGATCACGAGGTTAGAAGATGGCTAATCTGGCTCATACAGTGAAACCCCGTCTTCACTAAAAATACCCCGTCTCCACTAAAAATACAAAAACTTAGCTGAGTGTGGTGGCACACGCCTGTAGTCCCAGCTACTCGGGAGGCTGAGGCAGGGGAATCACTTGAACCCGGGAGGTGGAGGTTGCAGTGAGCGGAGATTGCACCACTGCACTCCAGCCTGGGCGACAGAGTGAGACTCCATCTCAAAAAAAAAAAAAAAAAAAAAAAAAAAAAAATGCACTTGTAAAAAATTGCATCACATGTTGAATGACCTATAAAGGAGCTACAATTCTCTAAGGTATATGGTAATTAATTCTTTAAAATAGGCCGGTTGCTGTGGTTTACACCTGTAATGCCAGCGCTTTGGGAGGCTGAGGAGCGAGGATCACTTGAGCCCAAGATTAGAAGCTGCAGTGAGCTATAATCATGCCACTGCACTCCAGTCTGTGTGACGGAGTGAAACCCTTTCTCTAAAAAATAAAAAGGTAAATAAATAATTTAAAAATAAAATACTAAGCTCCTTTCCAATTTACCTGTTTGGTAAGGTGGGAATTTGATGTGTTTGAGTTTCTTAAAACCATGTGTCTCTGTAGAAAGGAGACACAATTTTCTCTGCTATTCCTAGTTATTTGGATGATTATAGGGATTAAAAATAGACATTTGGTCAAGTCTTGAGCTACTGAATTACAATTTTTGCTTCACTCAGTAGGATTTTGCCTTTATTTTGATTTGCATTCTTAGATTAGGAAAATATCTTTGTTATATGCCCCATACACTTTGTTCTTTTGGGGAATCTGATCTTAGGAGAGGGCTTCAAAACGCGACCAGATTTTCTTTATTGTTTTCTAGATTTTATTAATGTCTTAATAAAACTTAACTAGTTAATGCTGCTTCTATGTCGAAGTATTTTTCATTTAGAGTAGGCTTGATTTTTATATGGATTAAATGAAAGGAAGTCTCTCACGGAAGGGGACATATGGGTATGGAGAAGACAGAGGGTGTGTGTGTGTATATATATATATATATTTTTTTGTTGTTGTTGTTGTTGTTGTTTGTTTGTTTGTTTGTTTTGGAGACAGAGTTTTGCTCTGTTGCCCAGGCTGGAGTACAGTGGCAGGATCTCGGATCACTGCAAGCTCCGCCTCCTGGGTTCACTCCATTCTCCTACCTCAGCCTCCCAAACAGCTGGGACTATAGGGGCCTCCCACCACGCCTGGCTAATTTTTTGTATTTTCAGTAGAAACAGGATTTCACTGTGCTAGCCAGGAAGGTCTCCATCTCCTGACTTCGTGATCTGCCCGCCTCAGCCTTCCAGAGTGCTGGGGATTACAGGTGTGAGCCACTGCCTGTGGCCGACAGAGGATTTATTTCTGAGCTCTATATTTCAGAGTTCTTTTCTCTAGCCCTGGCCTGGGTCCCAAACAGGGAACTTAATTCACTCTATCACTGAAGTATACTCTTGCTTTGATGCCATTGGTATGTTGTCCTAGAGATTTGCTGTGGCTGCTAGGAGTGTTTCAGAGTTAAGAACTGATGCAACCTCTCTTTTGTCAGATTTTGAGTCTATAAACCATCTTGTTTCCTTTAGCGTTATCTCCCTGGAACTGGAAGGTCAGAGATTAAGTTTTCTTAGATTATAAGTCTCAGCCTTTGCTATCTACCTTCGTCTGTCTCCCATATCACCTGCTGTTTTTTTCCCCGTTTTTCATTTTAATGTTTTTATTGGATAGGTGTCTATTATTGCAGGCTACCTCAAAACATTTTTGGATATTGACAGGATATCAGTATGAATAATATGTAAAAGATAACTTATTCTAGTTCTTTTGAGCAGAGGATTTGGTTTCGATATGTGGCCCTATTAAAGCTTTTGTTAAGCCCAAGTACTTGCTGAACTTCAGTTCCCTTACCTATAAATGGAGTTAGTTGTTAGTAATACCTGTTCTGCCTAACTCAGGAGATTGTTTTGAGGATCAAACGAAATTATGAATGTAATGGAATTTTGTAAATTTTAAATGAAATATTGTATTACCTAAGATTTTTTTTTAAACGCCATATTAAGAATGGAATGAATCTGGGTTTTCCTTTGAAATCTCAAATGTTTAATGTACAGAGAAGTTTTAATGTGTCTGTTGGGGAGCTTCATTAGGATTGTTTTCTATCTTTAATTGGCCAGTATTGTTTTATATGTTAGCATTTTTGGGGAACATCAAAATTTGTGTTTCAGTTATCATTAATATTTTACAAAGTTATTGAATGTGCGTGATTAGTCTTTAACAATCTCTTCAATTATTTACATTCCCATGTAAAAAAAAAATGCAGTAATGAAGGTTCATGTAAATAACATTCCCATGCCTTAATGAAGCATAATTTCTTGACATTGCAGTTTCTAAGTGCCCTGTCTTGAGGTTGGGAAGGCTAAAGGGCAGTCAGACGTCAAGGTCAGCAAAGCGTCACCTTTGACATTTGAAATCCAGCAGCAGGTATCACAGTGAACCCCATCCCAGCAACCAGGAAGTTTCTCTGTCCTGCCTCTCCTCCAGCCACCTCAGAATCTGTGTCTGCGGTGTTGGTCCTGCTTTCCTCTCTCTCCTCTGCCTTTTCTTTCTCTTCACCAACTTCTACCGAGTGCCTCTGATGTCCCAGACAGTGGCAGTGGGAGTACGAAGGCTAATAAACCCGGCCCTGGTCCTCAAAGAATTGATGTTTTCTGTGCAGATATTAAGTGACACTGTCATACATAGTGTTGACAAACATTGATACAGATTTCCTGTGAAGTGCAGAAGCACCATCCTAGAAGCAGAGATGCAGAGGCAGCACTGGTGACTCACACATGGAGAGCTGGAGTTCTTGGTCTAGTGGGATAAACTGACTTGGACATCATTTCAGTGCAGCGGAGTGAGTGCTGGGACGGGCTCCCTCGGGGCATCTGGGGCTGGGTTTGTCTGGTGTTTAGTCTCCTGCCTGGTACTTAGAGTTTGTCAGTAAGATGAGCATTGGGAGGTTTCTAAGTGAAAGGAAAGTCAATCACTTACCTGAAACTTAAAATTTGTAGGTGTTCTGGGCCATTTATAATTCACTGAATCTGTTTTGTCAGAACAAGTCTATCATCTATTGTTTTGGATGGAGTGTGGCCAGCCCTGCCTTGCGATGTGAGGAAATCAGTAAACACTTGTCAAGTGTCAACACCGTGCCAGACACTCTTCTAGGGGTTTCCACGTAAATCACTATTCATTTCTGTTGCTGCTTTACCACATTTCCACAAATTTTGTGGCTTAAAATAATTGAAATTGTATCATCTCACAGTTTTTTGGGGCACCCACTGTTCTGACGTGGGTGTCACCGGGCAAAAATCATAATGTGGGCTGAGCTGCATTCCTCACTGGAGAATTGTTTCCAAGCGCTTTTGGCCAAATATAGTTCCTTGTGGTTGCAGGACTGAGGTGTCTGTTCCCTTGCTGGCCATCTGTTGAGGGCTGCCCTCAGCTCCTGAGGCCTCTATCTGGTCTTTGCACGTGGTCCCATCAGCTCAGGACTAGCTAACCCAGGGACCTGGTCAGGCTCTTCAGTTCCCCTGTGTGCATTTCTCTTCTTGCACTTGGAGAAAGTTCTATGCCCTATTTTAAAATATTTTTTTGAGATGGAGTCTCACACTGTTGCCCAGGCTGGAGTGCAGTAGCATGATCTCAGCTCACTGCAACCTCTACCTCTCGGGTTTAAGTGATTCTCCTGCTTCAGCCTCCTGAGTAGCTGGGACTACAGGTGCCCACCAGGATGTCCAACTAATTTTTGTATTTTTAGTAGAGATGGGGTTTCACCATTTTAGCCAGGATGGTCTCCATCTCTTAATCTCATGATCTGCCTGCCTTAGTCTCCCAAAGTCCGGAGATTACAGGTGTGAGCCACCTCGCCTGGCCAGTTCTATGCTCTTAGAGGCTCATAGGATTAGATTGGACCTCCCTGGATAGCCCAAGATACTCCTCCTAAGGACTTTGGCAAAGCCCTTTTGCTGCGTGATATAGTCACAGGTCTCGCGGGTTGGAATCTCCCACCACAGTTACCAATCCACTTACTACAGCAGCCTGGGAGGTGCTTTTCATTACCTCTGGTTAACAGATACCAATTTTTTTTTTTTTTTCAAATTGGCAGGAACATGAAGATCCTTCTTTTTTTTTTTGAGACGGAGTCTCATCCTCTTGCCCGGGCTGAAGTGTAGTGGTGCAGTCTTGGCTCACCACAACTTCCACCTCCCGGGTTCAGGCAGTTCTCCTGCCTCAGCCTCCTAAGTAGCTGGGACCACAGGCACGTGCCACCAAGCCTGGCTAATTTTTTTATTTTTAGTACAGACAGGGTTTCAGTATGTTGACCAGGCTGGTCACAAACTCCTGACCTCGTGATCCGCCCACCTTGGCCTCCCAAAGTGCTGGGATTACAGGCGTGAGCGACCACACCCAGCCATGAAGATCCTTCTTAAATGAAAAAACCGTTCCTCTGACTTGATGTGAGGCTGTTGGTGAGACTGATAGCAGTGGAGACAGGTCCATCAGAAATGGAGCTAAACTTTGTGTTCTGGAGTATTTTGATGGCCTGCCCTGATCATGTAAGTTTTGCTAAGAAGTCATTAGAGTAATTCCTCTACTGGAAGAAACACCCATATGGGGAATTTGGGACCTTGCCTTTTCAAGTTTTACACAAAGGACTCTTCATAGTCGCAAAGTACATGATTCCAGGTCCATTTCTAGAATGGAAACAGCTGCATCCACCCAACAGCGATTCACATTCCTGAGTTTGAGAGAATCCGATTGTCTCAGGCTGAAGCCAAAAGCCCAATAAACAATGTTTGTACCTTTATTCATAGTTAGGAATTAGGTGCATCCTGTGGTCAAGAAAACAACTGATGGTGGTCACCAAGTAGTTTAAGACCAAGCAGGACCTCATTTTATCATGTAGGTGTTTTTGATTTTCTTAACGAAATTTTTATTTTCCTGTGCAATAAATGACAAGCTCTGACTTGAAATAAATTTCCTTTAATAAACCAGAATCTAGGGCCGGGCGCGGTGGCTCACGCCTGTAATCCCAGACTTTGGGAGACCGAGCAGGGTGGATCACGAGGTCAGTAGATTGAGACCATCCTGGCTTTGGGGAAACCCTACCTCTACTAAAAATACAAAAAATTAGCCGGGCATGGTGGCGGGCTCCTGTAGCCCCAGGTACTCGGAAGGCTGAGGCAGGAAAATGGCGTGAACCTGGGAGGCAGAGCTTGCAGTGAGCGGAGATCACGCCACTGCACTCCAGCCTGGGCGACAAAGTGAGACTCTGTCTCAAAAAAAGGAAAAAAAAAAAAAAACAACCCAGAATCTATAATCCTAAGGTTTTTAACCTGGCTTTCAGAACTTTATGAAGTCCCCAAAATCCTGTGCAACAATTTTGTGTGTATGCATCCATGTGTGTTTATGGGGAGACGATTTATAGCTCTCCATAGTTTTTCAAAGTGGTTGGATTACAAAAAATTTTAGAATACACCACTTTGGCCTGGTGTGGTGGCTCACACCTGTAATTCTAGCACTTAGGGAGGCTGAGGCAGTAGGATCCACTGAGGTCAGCAGTTTAAGACCAGCAACATAGTGAGACCTCCACCTCTACCAAAAAAAAAAAAAAGAAAAGAAAAAAAAGAAAGAATGCTGGGCGTGGTGGTGCACACCTGTGGTTCTAGCTGCTCGAGAGTTGATCACCTGATCCCAATAATTTGAGGCTGTAGTAAGTTAGAATTACACCACCGCACTCTAGCCCAGGCAACAGAGCAAGACCCTCTCTCAAACAAAAACACAAAACCATATCACTTAATATACTATTGTTGTTGGTCAAGTATCAGATTTTGTTTAAAAACTAAAAACTTTTTTTTTTTTTTTTTTTTTTTGAGATGGAGTCTCGCTCTGTTGCCCAGGCTGGAGTGCAGTGGCATGGTCTCAGCTCACTGCAAGCTCCGCCTTCCAGGTTCACACCATTCTCCTGCCTCAACCTCCTGAGTAGCTGGGACTACAGGCACCTGCCACCACGCCCGGCTAATATTTTGTATTTCTAGTAGAGACGGGGTTTCACCGTGTTAGCCAGGATGGTCTTGATCTCCTGACCTCGTGATCCGCCCACCTTGGCTTCCCAAAGTGCTGGGATTACAGGTAAATGCTCATTTTTAGCAAAGTTGTACAGACCTACAGCTCTAAGAGTCAGAAATTAACAAGGCTTAGGACAAAACCCAGCAATCCCCTACCTTACCCTTCTCCACTCTGATCCCTGGTCCCTGGAGGTTACTGTGTTTATGTTTTAGCTCGTTCTTCCAGATTGTGTGAAAGACAGGGAGATGTCTTACTGTGGAAGACAAAGATTCAGGCTGCTTACCTTCCCCGCTCCTCCAGTTCCCCATGTTTTTCTCCCCCATCCTCTCAGTATAATTATTGTGATAGTGAGGCCAGCCACAGTGGCTCGTCACTTATCCCAGATTTTTGGGAGGCCGAGGCGGGGAGATCACTTGAGGCCAGGAGTTGAAGGCCAGCCTGGCCAACACAGTGAAACCCCATCTCTACTAAAAAATACAAAAATTAGTCAGTTGTAGTGTTGCACACCTATAGTTCCAGCTACTCAGGAGGATGAGGCACAAGAATTGCTTGAACCTGAGAGGTGGAGGTTGCAGTGAGCTGAGATCGCACCATAAGCTGAGATCGCACCACTGCACTCCAACCTGGGCAACAGAGGTAGACTCTGTCTCAAAAAAAATTATTGTGATAGTGGGATACATAGTACAATAGTGTATATATTTAGTATTCTTCCTGGTTTTTGGCCCACAGCTTCTAAAACCCTTGTAATTTCCTGAGTGATAGGAACATCATTGGTTATAATATTTGGTCTTAGGTTTCAATACCTGATACAAGAGCTTCTAAGACTTTTGGAATCTCTGGGGTGATAGGAGTGTCTTTTGTATGATAATGAGATGACAGGTGGCTTCGGCCCCTAGACAGGTTCAGGATCAGGGTTGGTTGCCAGAAAGATGAGTCATGATTATAGAGTTGGACACGTCAGCCCCACCCCTACCTCTGGGAGGGGAGACGAGACAGGCTGGAGATTGAGCTAGTCACGGGTAGCCAATGACTTAATCATGTTGATGTTATGAAAACTCCATAAAACCCTCTAAACACTGGGTTTGGGGAGCTTCTGGTTTGGTGAAGTCATTTGGTGCTGGGAAGGTGGCACTTCCAGGGACGGCATGGGAGCCCCGACCTCTCTGCCCCGTGGTGTGCCCTGTGCCTCTCTTGCATTTGGCTGTTCCCGTGTTCTCTTCTTTGTAATAAACCAATAAGAGTAAGTAACTGCCAAGCACTTTGCGTCTGTCACCTCACTTACTTTTTCAGCAACACTGTGTGGCAGATAATGTCCTCATTTTGCCGGTGACAAAATGAGACTGATGCATTGAGTAACTTGCTCAAGATCACATAATAAGTGGAATTCAAGCTCTGACTCCGAAGCCTGTGCTTTTAACTGGCATGCTGCATACGCGGCCTCTTTATTTGTTAGGAGTTTCGGTGTCTCTAGGGCCTGACACCAAGTTGACCGTTGTGGCCTAGAGCTGTTATAACGGAGCTTTTAGCGGCCCTGCTGAGAACAGAGCCAGCACCTCCGGATTGGCAGGGCAGGGGCTGTTCCTGCTGGGAGCTGCAGGTCACTCCCTGTAGCCCTTGGCTGATCTTGCTCATCCACTCCATCCCTCATTCAGTAGTTCCTGAGTGCGGCCTCTGTGCGGAGGAGAAGGAGGCAGCCTTCCAGCCCAGGTGGGGCCTGCAGGTACACACAGGGAGATGCAGCTGCGCACTGAGCTGGCTGTAGGCTGGGACAGCGTGGCTCCAGAGGTGGCAATAGAATGCTCTGGGACTGCAGAGGGAACACGTGCTTGTGAAAGGGAGGAAGGGGCAGGCACCGCAGAGGAGGTGTACTTGAGTTAGACTTTGAGGGAGGAGTTGGATTTCCACAGTGGAACCGAGCAGCTGAGGCTTTCTCAGCAGCTGAAGATTACAGCCAGCCAGCCTCAAATGTTCAGCTTTTCCTGAATTCCCTTTTTTAAGACAGTGCAGTAAGTTTTCCACAGAGATAAAGCGGTCACCTCCATGTCATTCATGTTCTGCGAATCCTGTGTGTAGTTTTCGATGCTTAGCAGATGGGAGCAACCTGGGCCATAAAAGAAGAGCCTGTGTGTCCACTTGTTTGGACATCAGTCAGGTGTGGCACAGGGCAGTGATCACTGCCTTCCCCTGAGGAACTCAGTTGTACTTTTATGTGGAGAGGACAAAGAAAGCTGTTGTACAGGGGGCAGGAGACATTTCACCTGTAAAGCAAGGCACAAAATACATAGTCTGTGCCCTGCATGAGAAACCTAGCAGAACTGTGTGCTGATTCCCACCCCTGCCTCCCCTCCTGAGAGCGAACCGTCCATTGTACCATGGCGGAGGGCATTTCAGAAGCCTCTGCAATCGGAGTGATCTGTTACTTGCCCATTGAGCCTTAGGGGCAGCAACCAGGTGGTGTGGCTGAAACACAGGCCTTGGCCAGACGTGGTTGGTCATGTTGGTTCTGCCACTGATTGTGAATTACAAAACCTTGGAGAAGTCATTGTCTTTGTCTGTGCCTCTCCTGTAAGATGGGGAACACTGTGGCCATTGCAGAAAAGCAGATAGGTGGAGCGAGTATGAAGTGCTTTGTGTGTGTGTGTCATACGGTGAATGAAATGGCACTGATTGACATTATTGATAGTAATAACAGGTTTAATTCAGGAATAAAACTGGTAAAGTAGGCCAGGTGCGGTGACTCACGCGTGTAATCCCAGCATTTTGGGAGGCCAAGGCGGGCGTATCATGAGGTCAGGAGTTTGAGACCAGCCTGGCCAGTACGGTGAAACCCCATCTTTACTAAAAATACAAAAATTAGCTGGGTGTGGTGGTAGTCCTGGGTGCGCCTGTAGTCCTAGCTACTTGAGAGGCTGAAGCAGGAGAATCGTTTGAACCCTGGAGGTGGAGGTTTCAGTGAGCCGAGATGGTGTCACTGCACTCCAGCCTGGGTAGAGAGTGAAACGCTGTCTCAAAAAAAAAAAAAACCTGGTAAAGTATTTTACCCAGCCTAGGTACATGTGGTAGAGCCGAATGAAAGCTTAGTAAAAGATGACTTGAGAACTAGCCCAGCAGAGGAATCAGGCGGGATGTGTTGTTACTGAGTAAGTGAAATTTGCACCTGCTTTCTCCCAGGCTTTGCTGAGTTGTGTACAACAGAGAGGTCAGGTGTTGGGGGCAGTGGACCGGTTGAAGAATGCATTGCTATTATGTGAGGAACATTGGGCTTTGAAAAAGCAGAACTGGATCCACGTTCTTGCCTGGTGACTCTAACTATCATCTAGTTTGTAAAGGGGATTGCAGTTCACTGAAAAATTCTTATGACAGTGGGGAAAGGATTGGGGCGTCTGCATTGGTGTGTGTAATATAGGTCAGATGAAAGAGCATTTAGGCTGGAGGGAGACTTTTCATCTCTATAACTTTCACAGAACAATTCCATCTTCCATGATGTGAAGATTTTTGAGTCAAAACTACACTGTTCTGCTATGTGTGTTGGGGCAAATTTATACATACAATTTGCTTAAATATTTCAGATGATACAAGAATATACGTGTAGCATAAAAAGCTGAAATTTGCATTCCCCCTTCTCTAGAAGTAACCATTGTGAATAGTTAAGTCTGCATTCCAGCTATTTTGTGTATTATAAATACGCTGTGAATACATGAGTGTATATATACATATACGTTACAGAAACACATTTTTAGAGATGGAATATTGCTGTGTTGCCCATACTAGTCTCAAACTCCTGGGCTCAAGTGATCCTCTCGCCTCAGCCTCCCAAAGTTTTGGAATTACAGGCATGAGCCACCGTGCATGGCCTGCATGAATATATTTACTAATTGCTAAGTTACTCTGTTCAATACGTGTATTGAAGTCCCCCATGTGCCAAGCATTGTTCTGAATACCTTATATGCACGAATTCACTTAACTTTGAGAGCAGCTCTATTATTGTGGCCCTTTTACAGTGAGGAAACGGAACCACAGAGAGGCTGGGGACGTTGTCTAACATCACACAGCCAGCGCTGTTGGAATTGAGGATGGAACCCAGACAGCTGGCTTCAGATCTCTTAGCTCTTATCATAGATGGCACACCCAAACCTTAGGGCCGCCTCCCAAGCCTTGCGTGAGCTCTGCCTGAGCTCTGCGAGAGCTGTGTATGTGAGGCTTCTTTCCTCTTTAAGAACACAAGTCTTGGAATTGTCCCAGACCCTGGTAGGACCCCTTGAGGACCAAAATCAGGGATTCTTCCAGCCTGCCCCAAGGCCGGATCTCTGATTTAGCTACTTGGAAGGTAGACGTGGAAGAGAGTAATTTTGCCAGAACAAAAAGTCAGGATGGCTGGGCTGACTCGGCCAGATGCGGTGGCTCATGTCTGTAATCCCAGCACTTTGGGAGGCCGTGGCAGGTGGATCACCTGAGGTCGGGAGTTCGAGAGCAGCCTGGCCAACAAGTAGAAACTCCGTCTCTACTAAAAATATAAAAATTAGCTGGGCGTGGTGGTGGGCGCCTGTAACCCCAGCTACCAGGGAGGCTGAGCCAGGAGAATTGTTTGAACCTGGGAGGCAGAGGTGGCAGTGAGCTAAGATTGCACCACTCCACTCCAGCGTTGGTGACAGAGTGAGACTCCATCTCAAAAAAAAAAAATGAAAAGAGGGAAAGGGAATGGCTGGGCTGGCTCATTCTAGGGAAGAGACCCTACAGCAGCCGTAGGACCTTGGCCACTTGGGTGGAAAAGAAGGAAGGAAAAACTTCACCTAGGGCGGTGACCTGGACTGCAGAAACCACACTAAACAGTCCACGTCCTGGAGCCTGGCCACCCCGTTTGCTTCTCTTCTCCTTGGGTAGCGGGTGTGGGGAGCTTTCTACCCTGGAGGCTGAGCAGCGCAGCTTCTAATGAGGGTAGGCGTTTGTCTGTCCCTGGGAATACAGACAGCATTCTCATAACCAGCCCAAATCCTCCTGAACAGCTTTTTGTAGGGCGGGGCGGGGCAGAAGGTCATTTTGACTCATAGGTACCTTTTCCACTTTCGCTGCTGATAACTGTGTTACAGGTTAAAATTTTGTTTTTGATACTGAAGAGGGCTTAAGAGAGTGAGCTATTATGGCACATCTAAGTCTGCTAAAATAGAACCACGGGGTAGTGTAGGAAAATCTCTTCTAAATTATGGATCATACATGGTGAACGTTAGAAGCCATGTGTACCTAAGTTGAAAAATGAAAACATGTCTTGTATTTGGGTGACCCTGGTAAGTCTGGATCCCACTGTGCCTTGTGTGAACACCAGTTGCTGAGGTATAGGGATCAACAGGCTTTTTCTGGACATCTTGTGCTTCTCCCTTGGGGTAAAGTGGGGCGGTAGTAGGAGCGCACAGCTGTTGGGCCCCTAATATTTGTCAGCTGTTTTACATGTGGGATTCCATTGAATGCAATCTTAGAGGTAAAATTATTTTACTGAAGATGAAGATAGAGGCTTAGACAAGTTAAGAAAATTGTTCAAGGTCCCGTTTTTTTTTTTTTTTTTGAAACAGAGTTTTGCTCTTCTTGTCCAGGCTGGAGTGCAATGGCGCGATCTCGGCTCACCACAACCTCTGCTTCCCAGGTTCAAGTGATTCTCCTGCCTCAGCCTCCAGAGTAGCTGGGAAGACAGGCATGTGCCACCACGCCAGGCTGATTTCGTATTTTTAGTAGGGATGGGGTTTTTCCATGTTGGTTAGGCTGGTCTTGAACTCCCAGCCTTGGGTGATCCGCCCAACTCAGCCTCCCAAAGTGCTGGGATTACAGGTGTGAGCCACCACACCTGGCCAAGGCCATGTAATTTAAGTGGAAAAATGAAGTACTTGATGAACTCAGAAGTTTGACTTCAAGGCCCTTGATCTTTCCATAACACGTGGTTCCTTCCCTGGTTGGTGGGGAGTGACTGAGGAACTCAAGGAAGCTGTGTTTTGTGGAAAGAGGACCTGAGGGGTGTACGGTCTTTCCAGGCTTGGAATCTGCCATGTTGGGCTTCTGAATTGTATAGCTTGGCCATATGGAGAGAAGCCCCTCATTTAAGACTTATTCTTTGGGGGAAATAAAGGAAGACTGCCCACATGAGACAGGCAGAGGCAACTTTCTCAGAGCTGCTGTGGCAATGGAGTCGACACCGTCACTTGCGTGTGGCAGAGACTGACATGGCAGTGAGTGGCGGATGAGGAGTGGGGAAGCTTCAGGATGGAAAAGAACGGCTCCCAGTGGAGGCTGTTTTGGGGGCTGTAGGCGGCTGTGCAGAAGTGGGGTGTTTTATGTGATTGGTTAGGGGCATATATGGCTTTCTCTGAATTATCCTAACTGGAAATAGGGGCCAAAATTAGGGTGGCTGTCAGTTTTGAGTCAAATCCTGGCCACGTGGGACAGAGTCGTGGTTTAGTTTCTGGGTTGTGGAGAGAGAGCAGTCTGGCTTCCTGTCTGATGTGCTAGCCTGGCTGGCCTCCTGGCTGTTGACTGTAGATAGGGGATTGGTTTCCCGGGTGGGCAGCTACCGGTTGTGGTCTGAGTTCTGTCTTTATACATATGATCAGGCATGGTCTGTTTGTATATTCAGTCCCTCATTTTTCTGGTCAGTAAAAATATCAAATGACAAATTGGATACATTGGGAACTTTTTAGATGTCTGTGTCCCCTGAAGGAAGTTTTCACGTTCACATTTAATCAGAATGAATATAAACAATTGGGCCATTTATCTTGAAGGTATAAAATAGGAAATCTTCAACAATACTACCTCGGCGCCGTTGCCTGTCTGTCCATCGTTAGGGAATGTGTTTTTATCCCCCGCTGGCTCATCGTCCACCGGTTTGTGGTTGATCCACTTCTCTATACGTCTTGTCTTGTGTGCATCTCATTGTTTGCTAGTGTTAGCTTTCCCCTTCATCAGTGTAGTTTATTTGTGTAGCCTCTGTTGGTAGGAAGTTATTTGTGGAATTTGTGAATGGAAGGGACCTTAGAGGTCTGCTAGATCAGCCCAGTGATTTTCAAGATAAACGGAAATACAGGGAAATGTTCCAGCTTCTTTGGTGGCAAAACCAGGAATAGAAAGCAGTGTTCTTTGTGCCGCAATGTCATTGGAAGACAACTCAATGTGGGCCTAAAATGCAGAGTAGCTAACTTTCATTTATCTCTGCTTCTGACTCTTGTTATCAGACATTTTAAATTGACCTTAATGTATTAGCAGAAATATGAAAAGTCCTGACTTGTTTACATATAAGGTACTTCTTCGCCTACTCATTTGGTTGCTTTTTTCAACAGGATTGAAAAGACATTGTTATAAAGTGAATGTTTATGTCTCCTCCAGATTCTTGTACTGGAGCCCTAACTGCCAGTGTGATGGCATTAGGGGATAGGACCTTTGGGAGATGATTAGGGTTAGATGAGGTCATGAGCGTGGGCCCTGGTCTGACAGGATTAGTGCCCTTAGAAGAAAAGAAACCAGGCTGGGTGTGGTGGCTCACACCTGTAATCCTAGCACTTTGGGAGGCTGAGGTGGGCAGATCACGAGGTCAGGAAATTGAGACCATCCTGAAACCCTGTTTCTACTAAAAATATGAAAATTAGTTGGGTGTGGTGGCATGTACCTGTAATCCCAGCTTCTCGGGAGGCTGAGGCAGGAGAGTTGCTTGAACCAGGGAGTCAGAGGTTGCAGTGAGCTGAGAATGTGCCACTGCACTCCAGCCTGGTGACAGAGTGGAGACTCTGTCTCAAAAAAAAAAAAGAGAAAGCAGAGAGCTCCCACTGCCCTGGTGTGAGGAAACAAGAAGAAAGGTGACTGTCTGCAAGCCAGGAAGAGGTCCCTGTCTCGGAACTGAGTTGGCCGACACCTTGATCTTGGACTTCCAGCCTCCAGAGCTGTGAGAAATAAACTAATGTTTAAACCACACAGTCTACGGTGTTTTTTATGGTATTTGCCTATGGTATTATGGCCATGTGATTTGACTGATACAGAGATGGTTCCAGAATACTGTAGCCTGTATTTAACTTGGTGATGCCATGAAAATAAATGTGGCAGTTCATTCCTTTATATAAAGACAGTGCTGTGAGCCCAGGGCGTTTGCTCATGTCTTAGTTGAGTCTTGTCTTCTTATAACAGCTTCCTAATTTCTCTTTTCCTCTTTGAACTTATATTATATATCTGGATTAAATCATATACGGTATGATTTTATACTTTATGTCTCTACAAACGTTTAGTGATTTTATTTCATTTTGTTTTATTTTTGAGACATGCCCTTGCTCTGTTGCTCAGGCTGGAATGCAGGCATGCCATCACAGCTCACGGTAACCCTAAATTCCTGGGCTCAAGTGATCCTCCCACCTCAGCCTCTTGAGTAGCTGGGACTACAGGTGTACTATCCTGCCTAGCTAATTTTTAAATTTTTTGTAAGGACGAAGTCTTGCTGTGTTGTCCAGAGTGGTTTCAAACTCCTGGCCTCAAGCAGTCCTCTCACCTCAGCCTCTCAAGGCACTGGATTACAGGCATGAACTGCCACAGCCAGCCCAGTGATTTTTCATTGTTAAGATCAAGGACGGGTTCCCTGGCTTGGCATTCAAGGCTCATGATCCGGGAGTGATACGGAAGTTTGGGTTTCAGTGTTTCCATTCCCGCCATCAGCCTTGCACCCCAGCTTGTTGCCTAAGCCCTGTTCTGAAGCCCAGCCTGAGAGCTGCACTTAGAATTTAGACCTTCTCATCTCTTCATCTTCTTCGCCTATGTTCTTATCTCCATCTGGGACATCATCTCCACACTTCTGCCTCTTTATATCTTCTCCATCCTTCAAGACTTGAAATACTCACTTCTTTTACATGATCCCTGCTCTGACATCCAAGGTAGAATTAATCTTTCTTCCTTTGAACTCTGATAGTGATTAAAATTTTTCATCCTTTAATTATGCAGCAGTCCTGTGTGTTAGATATTATTATTATTTCCCCAGTTTTTCATAGTTACTTTGAAAATATTTACTGTAGTCATATATTTTGAATATGTAATATGAGCGACATTCAAAAGGTCCTGGAGAGTGAAAGGCAGTCCTACTCTCATCACTGCTCTGTGACCACTGTTGTCAGTTTTGTTTGTTTGTTTGCTTGTATGTTTTTCCAAGATGGAGTCTTGCTCTGTCACCAGGCTGGCGTGACCTCAGCTCTTTTTAAAAACACAGATGTTGGCATAAGATAAATACTGTTCTCTACCAGTTCCAACTCCTGAGTTCAAGCGATTCTCCTGCCTCAACCTCCTGAGTAGCTGGGACTACAGGCGTGCGCCACCATGCCCAGATTATTTTTGTATTTTTAGTAGAGACAGGGTTTCACCATGTTGGCCACGATGGTCTGGATATCTTAGCCTCGTGATCCACCTGCCTCAGCCTCTCAAAGTGCTGGGATTACACGTGTGAGCGACTGCGCCCAGCCTATGTATCTTCTTTTTAAAAACACAGATGTCGGCTTAAGATAAATACTGTTCTCCACCAGTTCCTCACTGGTAAATATTTAGGTTGTTCCCAACCGTTTGGATTAATCAGTGCTGAGTTGTACGTAATTCTTGCATATTTGCGTGAATATGTTCATAGGATGCATTGCTAGAAATGGAATTGTGGGATCCACGGTTCTGCACATTTTAAATGTTGATGGGTGTTGCTCGATTCCCTTCCGTTAGGGCCATACCGTTATCTCACTGTCAATGTGTAAGGGCGCCTATTTCTATTTCCTTGCCAACAGTTTCTTCTGAGCTATTTTGTTTGACATCACACACACACACAAATAGACCGCTTGTTCCAAAAACATGGGCGTTTTACATTTCTACTTAAAGTGTGTGCACACTGACTGAAGTTCTGTGTTGCAGTGATATGTGCTGCTAGGATTGTGGCTCTGTTTCGAATTTGCTAGCCAGGCTACGGCTTTCCAGTCAGGTATTTTTTGTTTGGTTCATGTTGTTGCTGCCGTTGGGCTGGAGTAACCTGTGTGAATTTCCCTCTACTGCCCAACCAGATTTCCTTTCCGGTGGACGGGCTTAGTGTCTCATCCGACAGCCCTGTTTCCTGGTGATCTGGGCCGAGTGTCTCATCCGGCAGCCCTGTTTCCTGGTGACCTGGGCCGAGTGTCTCATCCGGCAGCCCTGTTTCCTAGTGATCGCGGCTGAGTGGCTCCATGAGAAGTTGCACCCATATTCTCCAGTAGTGCATCTTTTTACAGCAAGCAAAACATTTTCACCACGTTTCTAGCGGGACAGGCACTAGCTCTTTTCTGGGCATCAGGAGACCTGGCTTTGTTCTGGTTCAAGCAACAGCTGGTAAGTTACCAAAGACAAGTCACATCTGGCCCCTGGTCCTTTGCTTTATAAGTAGAATCACAGTCCGAGTGGGCATCACTGCCCTGGTCTCTGCGGTGCTGAGTGTTGTGGGGATGATAGCTAAGTGTCCGGGTGCATTTCCACCACTAGGGGATTACAGGCCAGCCAAAGACACAGGAGGAAAGCTAACAGCCCCGGGCAGGTACACAGAACCAGAGGAGTTTGAAAGGGTGGTTCCAAGCTCCTTGGTGTGATTGATGTGATAACAATAAACATTTTATCTCTAAGTCTTGGGCCATAGGACCAAGAGAAGAGAGAGCTGGTGTTGAGTTGTAGTGAGAGGTGTGTGGTTCGTGTGCTTGCTGAGCCTGGCTGGGACTCAATTCCATTGAGTCCCATTCCATTTTACCTTCTGTTTCTACCTTTTTCATGCTCCTGCTTGTTTCTCCAGAAAAAAATTGCAATAAATTCCTTTCAAAAACTTTACAAAAGCCATAGATGCTTATTGAAAATAGTTCAAATGATTTGGAAGACAGAAAGATGGTGAGTGTTTTTCTGTTGTGTGTTTGGATGAATGTGTCTTTGGGGTAGTCACTATTAACACTGGGTGTATTTCCTTCCAGATCTTTTCCAGTGTACCTACAAAGATACATGTACACATTGTAAAAAACAAAATAGTACCTGATACACATTGAGTCCCCCTACTCCCACTCCGCAGTCTACATGGACATCCTTTCATGGTGATACGATGAGACTTGATCGACTCCTTTTGTTCGCTGTAGTACTAGGTAATAATAGCTACAGATAACTCACCTTCAGTGGGCTTTTACCATATGACAGGGTCTGTGCTCCAGGCAGGCTACATGAAGTGGGTCTTAAGGCTTTTTACAACAATGCTATGGGTGAACACAGTAATTGTTAACATTTTGCAAGTGATAGAATTGCAGTAGAGAGAAGCAAAGCTGCGTGCTCAAACTCATGGCACGATTCCCGCGGGAGAGAGAGAACACTTTTAAAACAATTGTTGTTATAATCAGGTGATTTATGATCATTTCAAGAAATAGTGCATTCAGTGAATACATTTCAGGGTCTGGTACAGTCTGGGAGCTGGTCCTGAAAATGCACTGGGCTAGAGGTAAGGGAGCTGTCCATTGGCCCTGGGCCCCTAGTTCAAGGAGGGAGGTCCCGGGGAGAGGGGGCATGGGGAGGAGGTCTCTGAACAAACCTTGCAACATTCATTTCGGCTGAGTCTGGTCCGAGGTCTGGGTCTTGCCATGTACACTTTTCAGAGATACTTGGTTTTGATTTTTATCATGGCTCACCTGAGCAGCCATGGTTTCAAACTGCCTGGAGATGTGGTCTGGCAGGCCACTGCTATGCCCATCCTTCCTGCTCCTGCAGGAGGGGAGTCATCCTGGACTAGAGGACTTCGCCTGTAATCAGCTGTCTCGTAATAAGTGGATTTGATGCTGGTTTCGCTAGGTCAGGAAATTTCCCATTTGGAAGGAAAACTGATACTTGTTTTTGGGTTTTGCTGAGGAGCCACAGGGTTTATAGGAGGGACTGGAAGCTTGTTGAGACACACGTGAGTGCACTCAAACATCTTCCATGAAACGTGGAAATAAAGACAGTGTTCCAGAGAGGTCCCTGGCTTTGGGATATAAATATTTCTGTGACAGAATGGCACTGGATTTCTGCTGTATTTTTTTCTCTGCTATTTTGGCAAGTTTTATTTGGGTGTGTGTCTCCTGTACAGAAGGTATGACATCCGTTTTTGCCACCAAGGGTTTACAGCGGTTGGTCCCTCCTATGTGGGTCACTTTTGTGCCGTGGTTTCTTTGGGGAAATTGTAGGTCTCCTACCCAAAGCACATTGCCCATTTCAAGGTGCTCCTGGTTTCTGAACACCTGTGGCAGTGCGTTTCCTGTATGTGAAGCCAGCGGAGAAAGTACCCCTCCCCAGGAGGTGGGGACTGGTGATTGCCTGAGTGAGGAGGCCGGGGATGAGCCCTGGACTAGAACTTGTGACCGGCTGCTTTTCCTTCCCCTCCTCTCCCTCCTATTTTGCCACCACCCCCTCTTTATAAAATTTATTAAAAATTAAGCAACTATTTTGGTTTCCTTTTTTCGCTATTCCTTGCTAATCGCATGCAGAGTGAGCCTGGGACAGTGGAAAGGAAAGTTGTATTTGGCTTCAGATGATCCTACCAGCCCCGCATTGAGGGGCTTCCGCCAGGCGGCATCGTCAAGTGGCGTTGTGGAGGTTCTCCTTTCAGTCCTCAGCGTTAACCAGCAGAGGCAGGTGCTACTTATTCCTGGTTAATGTTGAGGAAGTTGAGCTCAAAGTGGCTAAGGGAACTTCCCAAAGTCACATAGGAAGTAGCAGAGTAGAACCAAACACAGATTGTTTCTCAATCAGGCAGGTCGTCTGATTCCAAAATGGGCTCTTAATTTTTGGAGATCAAAAAGCTGAACAGACACAGATATTTCTTTTTCTTTTCTTTTTTTTTTTTTTTTTTTTTTTTGAGCGAGGGTTTTGTTATGCTGCCTAGGCTGGTCTAGGCTCAAGTTGTCCTCCTGCCTTAGCGTTGTGAGTGCTGGGCTTACAGGTTTGTGTCACCACACCCAACCGAACAGACATTTCCTGAAGAAAGACATACAAATGGCCAAAAAATATGTGAAAAAATGCTCAGTATCACTTATAATCAGAGAAACGCAAATCAGAAACCGCAGTGAGGTATCATCTCACCTGTTAGGATGGATATTACCAAAAAGACAAAAAATAACAAGTGCTGGTGAAGATATGGAGAAAAGGGAGCTCTTACACACTGTAGGGGGGTGTAAACTAGGGCAGCAGGCTGGGCGCGGGGCGCACGCTGACATCCCAGCACTTTGGGAGGCCGAGTCAGGCAGATCACCTGATGATAGGAGTTTGAAACCAGCCTAGCCAACATGGTGAAACCCCGTCTCTAGTAAAAACACAAAAATTAGCTGGGAGTGGTGGATCACACCTGTAATCCCAGCACTGCTGGGCAGCTGAGGTGGGTGGTTCACTTGAGGCCAGGAGTTCAAGACCAGCCTGGTAACGTGGTGAAACCCCATCTCTACTAAAAAATACAGGAATTTGCCGGGTGCAGTGGCAGGCGCCCGTAATCCCAGCTACTCGGGAGGCTGAGGCATGAGAACCACTGGAACCCGGGAGGCGGATGCTACAGTAAGCAAGCCAATTTGCACCACTGTACTCCAGCCTGGGCAACAGTGAGACTCTGTCTCAAAGAGAAAAAAGAATAAGAGTGAGTAAGCTAGGGCACCCAGTATGGCAAACAGTATGGAGGGTCCTCAGAAAACTACAAATAAAATTACAGTGTGATCCAGCAGTCTCACTACAGTGTAGATACCCAAAGAAAAGGAAATCAGTGTCGGAGGGGCTTCTGCACCTGTGTGTTTCCTTCAGCACTGTTCACCGTAGCCAAGATATGGAATCAGCCTCGGTGTCCAACAGCAGATGATGGATAGAGAAAATGTGGTCTTTATACACAGTGGAGTACTATTCAACCATAACACAGGATGAAGTCCTGTTATTCTCAACAATGTGGATGGAACTGGAAGATATTATGAAATAAGCCAGAGACACAAAGTTACACAGCACATGTTCTCTTATGTGGAAGGCAAAAGAGAGTGGATCTCATGAAAGTTGAAAGTAGACAGAGGATCCTAGAGGGTGAGAAGGGTGGGGGAAGAGGGAGATAGGGAGAAATTTGTTAAAGGATACAAAATTATAGCTGGATAGGAATAAGTTCTAGTGTTCTATAACATAGGATGTCTGTAGTTAACAACAATATATAGTTTCAGGCTGGGCGCGGTGGCTCATGCTTGTCATCCTAGCATTTTGGGAGGCTGAGGTGAGTGGATCACCTGAGGTCAGAAGTTTGAGACCAGCCTGGCCAACGTGGTGAAACCCCATCTCTACTAAAAATACAAAAATTAGCCGGGCATAGTGGTGGGTGCCTGTAACCCCAGCTACCAGGGAGGCCGAGGCAGGAGAATAGCTTGAACCTGGGAAGCAGATGTTACAGTGAGCTGAGATCACACCACTGTACTCCAGCCTGGGATACAGAGAGCAAGACTTTTTCTCAAAAAAAAAAAAAAAAAAAGAAAGAATATATAGTTCCAAATAATTGGAGGAAGGGTATTGAACGTTACCAACACAAAGAAATGATAAATGTTTGAGATGGTGAATATGCTAATTACACTGATCACATACATTACATGTATTATGACATCACTATGTGTACTCCATACGTATGTACAGTACACAATTATGTGTCAATTAAAAAAAAGCTGAACTTAGATTGGAATGGCTATGAAGTAGCTAGCTTTTTCATATTTTTGATATAGACCCTAGGCATTTATTTTAAGTAAACTACCCTTGGCTTCAGGAAATGTTTAGTATTTGAATTTTAGCCTTGCATTTTGTAATACAGAGAAGTAAAACTGCAGGCTTGCTTTAGATACAGCCACAGGGGTTTGCCGTGATGACTTGTTTATGTAATAAGGGGGAAATATACCTCAATAGGCATACATGCTCATTTTTCTCTCTCGTACACATTTTTAGTTGTTGTCCAGACATTGTGATACTTATGTAAACAGTATGCGATATCTTAGGTAGGAATCAGAATTTTAAGGTAAGAATACTTAGAGTTATATATTTTTCAAGCTTTCAAAGTGGACATTTTACATGTCCATTACATAACTGTAATTAAATTTTCAAAAAGACAATACTTGTCTTTAATATGGGTGATATTATGGTTTTTTTTTTGGAGACAAAGTCTCACTTTCTCCCAGGCTGGAATGTAGTGGTGCGATCATGGCTCACTGCAACTTCAGCCTCATAGGTTGGAGAGATCCTCCCACCTCAGCCTCCCAAGTAGCTGGGACCACAGGTGTACAACACCATGCCCAGCTAATGTTTAAAATTTTTTGAAGAGACAGGGCCTCCCTCTGTTGCTCAGGCTGGTCTGGAATTCCTGGGTTCAAGTGATTCTCCTGCTTCATCATGAAGGCTAGAAACTGGAAACAGCCCGGAGACTGCTCAGCAGGTGAATGGTTAAACAAACTGGTGCACCCAGGCCCCAGATACCACTCTGCAGTAGTTAATGACATCGTTGGTCATCAGTCTTTCAAACTAGAAACCACCATCATGCTTAATCCCCCTTTTTCCATCCTGGGTCTGAGTGGATTTCATTTTGCATTTCTTTCCAATGCATTTTCCCTCTGTCCTTTCTGGTTGCACCTCATGCCTCATTTGAACTGTTGTAAGAGCCCCCGAATTGTTTCTCTGCCTCATCATGGAATCCTTTCTACACTTCATGCCCCGCATTGTCATTGGAACAATCTTTCCAAAACATGAACAAACTAACTTAAAAGAAATATCCCAGGTAGTCTTCCAAAAAAGTATAAGCTTTCTGTTAGAAGTTTGACTTCTTGTCTATAGGGAACCCCAGGACTGTAGAGAGATGGATTTCCTGTCTGCATTTCAAGATCAGGCAGAAATCCCTGGAGGGGCCCATGTGGAACAGTGGCACAAATACTGGTTCTAGAATCAGAAGCCCTCATATCCTGGTTCTAACACTAGCTGGATGTTCTTGGGAAAGTTTTGGTTTCATAACCTCAGAAACTCCATTTCTTAAGAAATGGCGATGAAGAAGCACACTCAAGGTATTACACAAGGCTGCTGGGAGGAGCGGATGAGGGACTTGGTGAATATGCTGTGTAATCCATGAAGCACGTCGTATGTGTGAGACGTGGAGCTGTGTGGATAGCGGTTCTGGAATCATTGTATGAAAACGATGGAAAGCACATTCGTAGTTCTGCCTGATGATACCACTGGGCACCTTGTTGTACATGCCTGCAACATGGGTGAGGCCCGAGTCAGTACAACTCCCAGTTTGGTTTTCATGCAGTTAGAAAGGCCCGAGAGGACCCTTCCCCCCTCCAGCTGTAGGAAGGAGGCGGCTGTCCCCTGCCTATATTTGATGGGATTGTCTGTGGCTCCTTAGGGACAGGAATGCAGGAAGAGGGGAAGAAAGCCGGCCTGACTGCTGGCTAGTCAGCCTTCCCCCAGGGAGGAGTGGAGGGTTCATTTCGTGGTAACTTGCCAAGTGTTTCTTAACCCATCTGCTCTTAGAAATGACCAGCATGACAAGGAAAAGACCCGTTCGAGACAGATGGGCTGTGTGTCCCCTGCGTTTATGGCTTTGTGGCCTCAGAGCTGCCAGAACTCGATAGCTTTCTGGGGAATGGTGGGTCAGCCAAGGGGCTGAAAATAGTGAGAGGAAGAAAATTCCCCCTCGCTGCTCTGGTCCGGGAGTGATTACTGAGGAGAGCAGCATGGACGCCCAGCCGTGGGGTTCCTCTCAAGCACGCCCTCACCGCAGTGGGAATGCGGGTCTCAACCTCCCTAGGCCTCCATGATTTTCATCTGTCACATACTCACCTCCAGCAGGGATGTCTATGGTGATGAGATGAGGGAGCATCATAGCACATGTGGCACTTAGTAGGCTTGCGGAGAGTGGACGCTGGCGTCGGTGGAACAGGAGACTGGGCGCTGCATGTGGACGCACTCACGTGCTGGTGGCATGGGTGGACAGAGGAGAGAGGGACGCTCTGCGGTTCTTCTTTTGGTCTGTCACCCCCGATGTTGTGAGCAGAATCCATGAGTGTATTCTGTTGCCCCAGTCAACTTGATAGGCTGATTGCTCAATTTTCTGCTTCCACTTTTGATTTCTTAAGAATGGGAAAAGGAATATTTCAGTTACTTTTCTGGTTGATGGCATACATTCCTTGATATCACCTTAATGCTTTTTAATTTCTATGTATTTTCGATGCTGGAGCTTGCCTGACATCTGTGTTTTTATGCCTCACCCTCTCATGTAACTGTTGGCCACACCAGGACCAGAGAGAAGTGACCAGAGCGATTGGTAGCAGGACTAGGACTGGAATTTCCCAGCCTTTTGCCACCCAGCAGGCTCTGTTTTCTGTATTGCACTGCTCTTCCCTATTTCGACCCCTGTTAGGACAGTGGATGTGAAATGTAGCTGGGCGCTTTTGGGGGTGTGCTAGGAGTGTGACAGATGCCTCAGACTGGCATTTTCCCCTGATTCTGAATTCTCATGGCTCAGAGTCAGTCTCTAGGCTACTGACTGGGAAGATACAGGAAGTTGTTTTGTGTGGCAAACTATGCCAGGGCATTTTTTTCACCCGGCAATTTATTTGGTTTGGACTGAAATAAATCGCTGATATTGGTTTCTTTGCCAATATTATTAGGGAGTGGAGCCTGACTTGTTAACTTACCCTGATTCCTAGTGCTTAGAATCTCAGTGAGTGTGTGTTGAACTGAGCAGAAGTGTGAGAGCATCTTGGACAGTGGTTTGCAAACCTAGCTGCATCTGGGGGGCTGTGAAAAATGCGTGCGTGCTTACTCCAGACTAGTTGAAATAGAATCTGCAGGAATGGAGCCTGGGCAGCTATAGTGCTGTTAAAAACCCCCAGGTGATTCTGATATACCGTAAAGGTTGAGATCCACCGATCCACAGTGAATTGGAGTCCTGGATCATAGACATGCCTTATGCTTTCACCAGCTTACAATGGTTCTTGTGCTTTAGAACTGTGAAAAAAGTGTTATGCAAACAAATGTGGAAATAGCCTAAATGCCACATCCTGTTACTACCTGTCATCAAGTATATTTACCAGTTATTCACTCTATTCTGATCTCTATCCATTCCACCTTTTCTTCATGGAACAATAATTTGACAGTTGGTTATGCAGAACCAGAGTAAGTCTAGTTTGATTGGCGGGAAACGATTTTGGGTATGAAGTACCCTTTAGGCATTTATTGAACTCTTGTTTGCACCACCGCTGTGCTGGACAGTTTATAAATATTACTTCTTTAAACAAGGCCTATGGAGTCAGGCTGCCTGGGTTTTGCTAACTAGCTGTGTTATTTGGGGCAAGTTTTTAAGCTTATATAAACCTGACTTTCATCTATGAAATGGGATGACAAGGGGTCATTATCATCTCACAGGATCGTGCAAATGTGTGTGTAAAGTGCTTAGTTTGGTGCCTAACACATAGTAACTACTCAGTAAAGTTATTATTACACCATCTTCATCATATTTAAATGTAAATATTAAGAGCTAATAAATTTGTAAAAGGTAGTATACCCTTACCCCTTGAACCAAAGACTACTTTAGTTTTAAGTGGTTGGGTTAATTTATCACTTAAATATTGGCCTCTTGAATACCTTGAATTTCAATTGAACATAGCCAGAGGATTTCATAATTGGACCGTTGCCTCTGGAAGTTGGAGCTTTGTTAGTTTGGTTGGTTTCACTTCGTACACTAAGCACGTGGCTGTGGGCACCTTTGTGGTGTCTTCTGCTACTGGGGAATCAAAGCTTCATTAGCTTCTTTGGAGGAGATGATCTTACGCTATATGAAGCACTCAGACTTCGTTAACTGTGTACCATCCAGACAAGACCAGGTGCTTCCCACAGCAGCCTGTCCTTTTCTTAGCTCTCTCATTAATCTAGCCTGTTCTATTCCTCTTTATACTAGAACTTCTCTTTGAACAAGGAATGTTGTTTTGCCACTGCTAGGTCCCCAGCAATTAGTAATGCCTAGCACATACTAGGTGCCTCCTGAATGTTAATAGGTGATAATCTAGCAGAACACAAGATGAATCCGCAGGTTGAGATTTAAGCTGTGTGGTATGAACACTGCATTGGCAAAATTATTAAATCAATTTTGTTAATACAAGTTTAAATGTCTTAGTAACTGACTTAGTTCAGTAATCATTTACTGAGTGTCTTCTAGGCCATACATTGGGGCAGAAAGGTAATAATATATGATCCCTGCCTCATGTGCAGGAAGTCTAGTGCGATGGACAGACACGCGCCAATGGCTGCCATGGAATATGGTGAGTATTAAGATAAAGGGGCACCCTTTGGAGCATAGAGCAGGGCTTGTGTTCTGGGAACATGGGCTCCATGTGAAAACACAATTTAAATTAGTTTTCTTTTTTCCTTTTTTTTTTTTTTTTTTTTTTTGAGACAGAGTCTTGCTCTGTGGTCCAGGCTGGAGTACAGTGGTGTGATCTTGACTCACTGCAACGTGCTCCCCCCAGGTTGAAGTGATTCTCATGCCTCAGCCTCCCGAGTAGCTGGGATACCAGGTATGCGCCACCACGCCTGGCTAATTTTTGCATTTTTAGTAGAGATGGAGTTTTACCATGCTGGCTGGGCTGGTCTTGAACTCCTGACATCAGATGATCCTCCCGCCTCGGCCTTCTAAAGTTCTGGGATTGTAGGCATGTATTTGTTCATCCTTTTAGATATCTGTGGGTAGCACTTAACTTTAAATGGGTACTAATTAAACTATTGAATGACTTTAGTATGGATTGAATGACTTTGCTCAGTCCTCATTTTTAATTTCCTTCATTAGAGGAAAAAAAAAAAAATGCGGGTTGAATATCCCTCATCCAAACTGCTTGGAACCAGAAGTGTCTCAGATTTTTTTACATTTTTGGATTTTTGAATATTTGTATTATACATGCTGGTTGAGCATCCTGAATTCAAAAATCCAGAATCTGAGCTGCTCCAATGAACATTTCCTTGAGCGTCACGTCAGCACTGAAAAAAAGTTGTGGATTTCGGAGTTTCTGGTTAGGGAGACTCATCCTGTATGGGAGTTGGGTTGTTGCAGGAGTTCTAGACCAGAGGTTAAGTGACTAGGCTTTGGTTTTTGCTTTGTTACTAAACAGGCTGTTTTCTTCCATAAGCTCAGCTTTAGATCCCCTGGTTGTCAAAGAAGGGGATGGGCCATCTGATGTTTAAGGCCTCTGTTAGTTCTGACTTGGAGACCCCTGGCTTCAGTTCATCTTCCTTAAGAGTGGACAAAGAATATGGGAATTTTGAAATTGTTAGTCAACATCTACAGGGTCATTGCAGCCTGGTTTTGGGTAAAGGTCATCTTTAGTGAGCCCAGGGAGAAGCACTGGTTTAGCTGTCAGCTGAGAGGGGTAAGAGGTCCTATTAATTTTCCTCTGTGGTAGTGAAAGCATTGTTAAGGGTCACAGCGTTAGTGGAGCTGGCTGGAGAGAGGAGGGGAACTCACTGTTACAGGTTATATTGAATGTCTTTTCAGTCACTAAATGCTTTTTATGATATGTTTTTCAGGATTTCAGTATTATATGATTTCTCTGTATTAAGCACAGGAAACTTAACATCAGCAAAAAAGAATGCTCTTTCTTTTTTTTATTTTTCTTTGAGATGGAGTTTTGCTCTTGTCACCCAGGCTGGAGTGCAGTGGCGTGATCTTAGCTCACTGCAACTTCAGCCTCCTGAGTTCAACGATTTTCCTGCCTCAGCCTCCCGAGTAGCTGGGATTACAGGTTCCCGCCAGCATGCCCGGCTAATTTTAGTATTTTTAGTACAGACGGGGCTTCGCCATATTGGCCAGGCTGTTCTTGAACTTCTGAGCTCAGGTGATCCTCCTGCCTCGGCTTCCCAAATTGCTGGGATTACAGGCATAAGCCACCACGCCTGGCCTTGAATGTTCTTTCTATGGGAATCTACAAAAGCCAGCTTTTGAGCCTAGTGGCAGAAAACTCTTCTTCATTGTTGAGCTGTGCTGTGAGCTTGGAGGGCTTCAAGCCCAGCTGAAAAATCTATAGTATTTTCTGTCAGTTGGCTGTCTTGGAGAACTTAGTGAGCACTGGGCTGGAGCGATACTGTCAGAGTTCATGAGCTGTTTGAGGCTCTCAAAGCCTAGATACTGGGGTTGCCCAAATACATCGGCTGGACTCACTATTTCTCTCGGGAGCCGGGGGGTGGAAAATGCTGTGGTCTTAACTCTGCTCTTAATTTGACAGTGCTGTTGTTAATGGTAAGAATGATTTCATGCGTTTGTATTTTGCTTCGTAATTCACAGAGAATTTTAAAATCCATTATCTGATTTTATTCCCTCAGCAGTTCTGTGAAAAAGGCAGAGCAGTTTTCATATCTTCTGTTTTCCCGTGATTCTCTTGTGGCTCACAGAAGCTAAGAGCCTTCACCAAGGTCATAGGGTGAATGAGTTGCAGAGCTGGGAGTAGAGGCTCAGGCTTCTAATGACCCTGTTTCTTCCTGGATAGCTCGCTCTGGTGGCGCTATGCTCAGGTAACTGCGCATGCTCGGTTTGGTCTTTTGTAAATCCCTGCCCCATCTCGGGAGAGGTTCTTGGGAGGCTTCTATTCATTTTGGAGCATTTAAGTATCTTGTCCTCTCTCCGTCCTCCCAGATGCATGGGCATTTCTGCAGGCCCCCAGGCTGGCCCTTGTGCATGGGGGCGTCTCCTGCCTCCACGTTGCTTGCATGCCCCCTTCTGAAGGTGCTCTTCCCCGCATGAAGCCCCCTCGTGCCTGCCTCCATACTGCAGGCTGTTCAGTACATTTTACTGACTCAGCATCGTTGTTTTCTAGAAATGGGACGGGATATGGATGCCAAGTTCATTTGTGTGTGAAGGCTGCGATGGTATCATCTTGCCTTCCCCATGTGTGCTCCTTGAGGGTGTCGCTGTGCTGCGGTCATCTGTGTTCCCTAGGGTGCCTCCCTTGGAGTCTGGGCCGTAGCAGACTTGCAGTCAGTGTTCATGGCCTAAATGAGAGGAAGGCCAACAGAGCCATTAAATCTGGAAAATGACAAGTGAGGGAAAGGAATTTTTATTGAAGGCATGTGAAAAAGAAATCTTTTTAGAAAAGTTGACCTGTTTCTCAACTGGAGTTGAATTTCAGCTCAGAAAAGCAGCTGTGTGCCCAGAGGGCTTTGGGATTTCGGTTTGTGACAGATGAATTGAATTTCTTTTTGTATGAATGTATTATCCTTTTGTGTTTTTATTAGACCTTTCTCCCAAATGGAATCGATTTTTCTATACAAGTCACACTTCCTTTTTGAGAAGTGTAACACTAATTGTATGGGATGGTCTCCCAAAAGATTACCTGCCAGGAACCAAACACACTGCCTCAGACTCACGGCCCCTGGTTTCTGCCTGTGCAGCTGCAGGGGAGAGATGCACGCTCGAGCTGAAATCAGGACGCATGTCTGCATCTTCTCTTTCTTGACTCTGTTTCGTCTCTGAGCTGGCCTGCCTTCAACGTCTAGGAGCTTGGTGGGTGCAGACACATTACGGTATGGAGGAGGGATATGGTGTTGCAACAGCCAGGAGACTCGCCGAAGTCTCTGTTCTCTTCCTGCTCACTGCTCTGACTTTGTACAAGTCACATTTGTAGGGCTGTGCACAGTGGCTTACACCTGTAATCCCAGCACTTTGGGAGGCCGACCTGGGAGGATCTCTTGAGCCCAGAGTTTGGAACCAGTCTGGGCAACATGGTGAAACCCCATCTCTACAAAAAATGAAAATTTAAAAATTACAGGTGGCTCATGCCTGTAATCCCAGCTACTGGAGAGGCTGAGGTGTGAGAATCACTTGAGCCCGGGAAGTCGAGGCTGCAGTGAAACATCATCACGCCACTGCACTCCAGCGTGGTCAGAGCAAGACCCTGTCTCAAAAACAAACAAACAAACAAACAAACAGAAACTCATTTGTAATAGTGGCAGTAGTTAACTTTTGAAAGTTTGGAGAAAAGTTCCTAAATAACCTGTGACCATGGACAACTTACTTAGCCTTTCTGTGCCTCAGTTTCCTCATCTATGAAAAATAAGAGAATATGGTACTGATCTTACAGGATTTCAATGACAACTAAACGAGATCAAACCCAGACCCTGGCACCTCGTGAGTGCACACTCAATGTTATTATTTCAACATTTTACAGGAACAAGAATGCTAATGGGTCACTATGGCTAAACACAGTCTATAACTGGCGTTACTCATGGTATTGGAAGGAACTTGAATTCCATATAGATAGTGTGATGGAGAAAGTATTTTGGGCATTGGCAGCATTTATTCAAAGAACAAAGGACGTGTCTGTCCTGTGTGGAGAGCCGTTTCTGCTTGTTTCTTTAAATGCTATGGGAAAAGCAGTCGACCCTGTGCTGTCTGCCGGACAGCTTCAGTCTCCACGTATTGATTTGGCCACTTGTCGCTTGCTGTCATGGCAGCAGCAGTTGAAGGGTCAGCTTGTCTTAATTTGCATTTTTGGGTGTTTGTGCTATTTATAGACAATTAAGACACGGAAGCCTGTTTATGGCAAGCTGGCAAATTCAGCAAAACATGGAAAAACCTGTTAGCACAGTTTGCACGTGTGCAGGGACAGAGCAACCAAATAAACACACACATTTTCCTGTATTTTAAAAACCCTCTGGAAAAAAAAAAAAAAAGACATTAAACCATTGCCCAGATGGCTGATAGAGCTAGAGATTTTTCCTTGAAGTACATGAGTATGGCTGTCAGACATCTGAAACCTGAAGTCATCTTAAAACATCACCATCATTTTGATGCTACCCCTACCCGCCGTGTTTTTCCATTTGTAAGGGACAAGGATCCAGGAAGGAAAGTATCAGCTTACAAAGGGTTTTGTTACAATTAATCGTTCATGTTCTTTCTTTTGGTATCTTATTCTCTGTTTACATTTTATTTTTATTATTACTTTTTTTTTGAGACAGAGTCTTGCTCTGTCACCCAGGCTGGAGTGCAGTGGCGCGATCTCGGCTCACTCCAACCTCTGCCTCCCAGGTTCAAGTGATTCTTGTGCCTCAGCTTCCTGAGTAACTGGGATTACAGGTGTGTGCCACCACGTCCAGCTAATTTTTATGTTTTCAGTAGAGACAGAGTTTCGCCGTATTGGTCAGGCCGATCTTGAACTCCTGAACTCGGGTGATCTGCCTGCCTCAGTCTCCCAAAGAGCTGAGATTACAGGTGTGAGCCACCGCGCCCGGCCACTGTTTCCATTTTGTAACGCTAGCGTCACCCCAGTGTAGGGTGGCTACGGGTATTCTTCTTTCCTGTTTCCTGGTGTATTTTCCTCTACAGCATTGATCACTCTTTAACATACTTTTTGGTTGTCTGTCTCTACCTACAAAAATATATGTTCCCTGTTATATCACCAGTTCCTGGCACATAGATAGTCAATATTTTTTGAATGAATGAATGAATGAATGAATGGGCTGAAAGAACCTTCTTCTTTCTTCTGTCACTTCACACCAAATGCTTTTGGAAAATGCTATGTGAACAGGGATCCTAAGCAGGAGAGGTTACACACATTGCTGTGGGATAGGCCATCATCCTCAGATACTTGTCTGGAAGGAGGCGGAGTACTTGAGTAGAAATGATACAAGACAACTTCTTCAGGAAATCAGCCAAGTGTCACAGCTTTCACATAGGCGTGTGATGTTTGCGTATGTATGTATGAAGAGCTGTCGTGTTCTAGAATCACGGGCCTTTAGATCCCTTGTACAGATAGAGAAGTAAAGGTCGAGGCCCAGGAGTGCTGCAGGCCACCGAGGTAGAGTCCCTGTCTGCCCTTCTCAGTGCCCGGTCACTTCTCACTGCACTCCCCTCTTTACTGCTAAAGCCACTTTCCCTGACTCTGAATGTATAACCACGAGGGAGAAAATGTACTCCAGGCTCACAGTTTGTGGAGAAAAAGCCCAGCAGCTGAAAATCATGTTCACAAAGTTTGTACCTAGAAAAAGTGGCCATTTCTATCATGTCTTTAAATTTCCCTGTTTCTCATACATTTTATGAACAAGACAGTAGAAGGAGATTCGGGAACAGCAACTTTAGAACAAGGGGGAAAAAATCAAATCTAGAGCATTTCAGTTTCTGTTTTCTTCTCAGTTTAGGGCTGAGGCACTTTAGCTTTCTGTCTAAGGGACCACTCAAATCTGATTAGAAGCCATTGTGGGCTGGTAATTATCCATAATTTTAGAAAGATGCAGCACCAACTCTGTTCTCTAATAGCAGGCTTATTAATTTTAAATTTGCATGGCAGGAGGAGCAGATGGCGAGGTGGGATAAGCGTTCAGATGCTTGGTCATTGATAGTTTTTTACTTCCATGTATCACATGGGGATTTGGGACCCGGGAAGCCCCCTGAGAAGTGATGATTTTCTGTCCCCTAACCAGCTGGGTTCTTTTTCATCCTGAGCTCAGAAAGATTGCTCCTACTGCAGCCAGGGAAGACAGGTGGTTGACTGGTTAGAAATCACGGCAGGTTATTTTCTCCATGGGCAGTTCGCATTTGGAAAGCAGAGCTATCAAAAAGTTGTCTTCTCTATTGTATTTCAAATCTGGGTGTTTAAAACATTGTGTAAGCAAATTAAGCGTTTCTTTAATGGTAGTTGTGTGTGTTCTTGATGTGAATGAGAAGTGCATTCCCTTGTGAAATCCCTAGGACTTTATAGGAGGATGTGAGCCTTAGAACAGAAGTTGGTTTTCTAGATGATCATGTAGACATGATGCTGAGCACCAGACAAAGATGTTAAGTGATTTAAAAAATTTTTGTCTGAGTTCAGATTTTACACCAATATTTAGAAAATCAGCAAAAGAACTTGGAGGAATGTTCTCAGGCATCCAGTTCAGCCTCCTGCGCACATTGTCATAAAATCCGAGCATGTGTACAGGGAGGCACATTCCTTTCTGTTCTCATCCCAGATCCTTCCCTGGCTCTGCACCTGCGTGTCATGCGCGTCCCTGTGAAGAGACCACCAAACAGGCTTTGTGTGAGCAATAAAGCATTTTAATCACCCGGGTGCAGGCGGGCTGAGTCCGAAAAAGAGTCATCGAAGGGAGATAAGGGTGGGGCCGTTTTATAGGATTTGGGTAGGTAAAAAAATTACAGTCAAAGGGGGTTGTTCTCTGGGCAGGAGTGGGGGTCACAAGGTGCTCAGTGTGGGAGCTTTTTGAGCCAGGATGAGCCAGGAAAAGGAATTTCACAAGATAATATCATCACTTAAGGCTAGAACCGGCCATTTTCACTTCTTTTGTGGTGGAATGTCATCAGTTAAGGTGGGACAGGGCATTTGCACTTCTTGTGTGATTCATCAGTTACTTCAGGCCATCTGGGCATATACTTGCAAGTCACAGGGGATGCGATGGCTTGGCTTGGGCTCAGAAGCCTGACATTGCCCTGTTCCCTACCTTCCCTAGCTTTTCCCTCCTGTGCGGTTCTCTCACAAAGTGAATGGCCTCAGCCACAGCTTCTCTGCAGCTGCATCAGACTGTGGCGACAGGAGTGGTGGCTGCTGCAGGGTCTGCTGTCCCCACGGAGCCCAGTCTTGCTTGCCGCTGCAACCTGGTCACCATTTTGCCCCGAAAGTATGTAATTCTACAGAATGAGAGCCCACATGCTGGGGATGGAGGCGTCTTTATCACGGTGCTCTGCATATTTTAATCTTGGGTGGAAAGTATGGAAAAGTATGTGATACCTGTGGTTTGATGTCAGAAGAACGTTGTGAACTTGATGTGGACTGAGGATGTTAAGGTGCAACAGGCACCCCGGCTTCATTAAATGAGACTTCCCCATCTCCCTGCCAGGCACGCACAGGTGTATGGCCATGTCTTATGTGTTATCCTTATCTAGAGTACGCCTTGTCATCATGCTTAACATTACATGATGATATTCTGCCTCATAGAGTAAGTCCCAAACTGCATTCAACACAGAAATGTACTCTTGCTATTATACATAGAAAATGCTTTCATATACCAAGTGGGAGAGCAGTCCTAAAATCTGGGCTGGAATCGCAGAAGGAAGGCATTGGAAAGCAACAGATTCCCTAGTCCAAAGCTGATTTTTGATGAACCTAGAAACAGGACCAAGAGAAGTGAATTTGCCTAAGGCCCTGACAGTGTCTCACGGTAGCATCTGAACCTAGCAGTTTCTTGACCTATTTCTTTAAATGATTAGTCAAGCTTCCTCTGATTCCTATATAAACATATTCCTCATTCATTCTTTTGTTTCAGTGAATTATTGCAGTGCTACCACGAAACAGTGTTTGAGTCAAAATGTGGCAGTGTTGATCCCTTTCCAAGGATTTTAGTTGCACAGTTTTTCAAAGTTGTGCTTACAGTTTCTTGTTGGTTGCAAGGTGTCCTTTCAGAAGCCAATTGTGTGGTGTATTTATGTTGATTGTTGGAGGTAGTTTGGTTAGAACCTACTTCGAGTGGCTGGCGTGGGCCTGGGGGACAGTGACAGCTGCCTGCTTCATGGGCAGAGATGAAGTAATTGCTTCCTGGGAAGTACCATCCTCCTGGCCACACTCTCCAGCCCATTTCGTTTGTGTTGGTTTCCTTGGCATCTGCACATTTCTGGCTTCATGTGAGTCTCATTGATTTTAGCGTATGACTTCAGGCTGTGGGGAAGAATGGCCATTTTAGCACAGAGATGCACACAAAGGAACAACTGGCTAAATGTGAGTGAAGACATTCTTAGGGGGGATTTCATTTCTTTTATTCTGTAACAGGCAGTCTGGGAAGCAGTCTGGACACGTGGCCTGCGCTGTCACAGTTCCTCCTTGTAGGATCACAGATGTTTGGAGATTGTAGTGATAACTGTTATCATTGAGAATGTCATTCTCACAGGCTCTAATAAGTCAGGATGTATTCAGTGTTAATTTGTTGAAGACAACTGTATTTCTAGCCAAATCCATGTGAGACGTTTCTCCTGGCAGTGTTGCTGGGGGGGTATTCCCGTGGCTTAGTCTTAGGGAAGCACACGCCTTTGAATACTGCTGAAGCTGTGAGTACCCAAAGCGCACCGGAGTACTTTTGCCATACGGGGTGTTAGTCACTGATACACATCTCAGTCAGACCTGATGGATTCTTGACCCCTTCCTTTTTTAATTTTTTAGTTTTTAATTTTAATTTTTGTTTTTTAAGAGTACAACCCCTCAGGTGGCCACCATGAATCTCTGGTGTTTTCAGTTGGCTGCAGCCTATTTGCCATCTCTGGTTCAAACATATTTGAAGCCTGATGATGCTTTCCTCTGTTCTTCTGCTGTGTGACCCCCGCGCCCACAGGGTTCAAGACTGTCAGAGCTGGGAGCCACCTTCACAACTACCAGGGTTTCCAGAACCTCCTTCCTCTAGCCCTGGGGATGGAAGAGATGTCATCAGAGGTGAAGGCTTATTAGGTTTACATGCCATTGATAACGAATGAGGAGGTTTTCTTTTATATAAGGGGAGCTTCTTAGAACGTGCTTTAGTAGGGTAAAGAAGCTTTTGATGTTTGCTTTCTCTGGAAAGATAATTTGTGATCCTGCCCTTGTTTTCAACAAAAATATAATTTGCATACCAGTGCATGTTATGTTACTGGGCACTGGCTGACAAATGGTTCTTAACTCGTCATTCACTCAGCCACTGTTTCTTGAATGGCATATGTGTGCCAGCTGTAGTAGGAACTCGCTGGGCTCTAGGACTAACCCTTATGAAACAGAGGTCCTGGGGGAAGCAAAAGCATATAACTATAAACGTTTGAGGTGATATCAGAGGGGGTGCCTATTGGTGCAAAACTTCGTTCATTCATTGCCCCATCTAGGAGGTTTTGTGTCTTAGCAGCGTGTTCCATAGCAACACATCCCTCGATCAAAATATTCATCATATTGTTTTGAAATTCTCTGCTTACGTGTGTGTTTTTCCGACTAAGTTTAAAACAGGTTAAGGACAGGCTATGGGGTATGTATTATATATATCTACACACACACATACATTTATATTTAGATACATTACCAATGTAAATATACTATATATATAAACACATATGTATTTCTCCCTCTCTCTATATACACACACACACCACACACATATATACACACACACATATATATGAAATACACACACACACACTTCTACTGCCAAGCACAGAAAGTCAAAACTAGGCAAGGGTTCTTTTAGTGTTCATGAAAAAATAGATGTGTTAGTTGAGAGCGTCCTTCAGTTGCCAGGGGAAAGACAGGATGGGTTCACAAAGGGAGACAGTGTTTTAGTTTTGTTTTTGTTTTTGTTTTTTCTTTGTTTAACTCTTGAATTCAAAATACTCCAGACTTATGGAAAAGTTGAAAAAATAGTACAGAGAATTCCCATATACTCTTCCCTCAGATTCCCCAAACATTTCACCCCATTTCTACTTTCTCTTTCTCTCTCTGTGGATATAATTTTTTTTTTTCTGAAATGTTTAAGAGTGGAAGGTAGAATGCAGGGCAGGGTGAAAGGTGGAAGGAGAGACGTGGGTTGGGAGGCTTTTTTTTTTTTTTTAACATTCTGAGATGGAGTTTCGCTCTTGTCACCCAGCCTGGAGTGCAATGGCACGATATCGGCTCACTGTAACCTCTGCCTTCTGAGTTCAAGTGATTCTCCTGTTTCAGCCTCCTGAATAGCTGAGATTACAGGCACCCACCACCATGCTTGGCTAATTTTTTGTATTTTTAGTAAAGGGGTTTCACCATGTTGGCCAGGCTGGTCTTGAACTCCTGACCTCTGATGATCCACCCACCTTGGCCTACCAAAGTACTGGGATTACAAGCATGAGCCACTGTGCCTGGCGATTTTGGAGGCTTTTGCAGTAACCCAGAGCGCTATGATGAGGGCTGGACCTGGTTGGAAATGATGAGAAAGGTGAGAAGTGGTTAGGTCTGGCATAGAGTTTGAAAGGAGAGTTTAAATGGGTTAGATGACAAGAGAGAGACGTGGCTCTGAAGGCATAGTAGCCCTTGCCCTGCTGGGCCGGACGAGACAGGCAGCCTAGGGCTACTACCACACCCTGCGGGCAGCTCAGGACCTGGGCCAGCGGAGGAACCAGGCAGTGGTGCTGGCCAACTTCGGGACCCTGTGCCTGCACGCGGGTGCCAGCAGCATGGCCCAGCACTACCTCCTGGAGGCCGTACGGCTGTTATCGAGGCTGTCCTGCAGGGAGTGTGGCCGGGACTTCACCACGTGCTCCTGCAGCTGGGCCACCTCTGCACCCACCAGGGTCCGGCCCAGCAGGGCAAGGGCTACTATGAGTGGGCCCTTCTGGTCACTGTGGGGATGGGCCATGTGGAGAGTGAGTGCCCCGGTTCCTCATGTGCTCCTTCCGGGGCCACTCAGGTCAGGGCACACCTGGGGTTTGTGATTCAGAAACAAGTGGTGGTTTTTCCACCATTGAAAGTGCTGAGTCATGGCCAGCAGCAGATGTTGGCAAGCGCCCTGGAGACAGGCGGTTCCCACACAGGGCTAGGCTGTCTGCCCTACTGGGGCAGCCAGCTCTTCCCAGTTTGCCCAGGGACCATGCTGCCTTGAGCACGGAAAGTCCTGCGTGCTGGGAATCCCTAGCCATAACCCTGGGATCAAGGCAGGCTCTGCTGAGCTGGGACTTGGGGCCCCTCCATGAGCCAGGCCGTGAACGCCGGTTCTTGTGCCCGTGTTATCTGCTTGGTATGTTGGCAGCCTGCGCACCTGTCATCCCACTTCACAGAGGACACGGGGCGGGTGATTGCCCAAAGCCGCAGAGCAGTTCATGCAAAAGCAGCTCGTTGTGCACTGTGTGCCAGGCCCCACCCACAAATGGGGCTTGTGGGGTCCTCGGGTGGCAGGGACTGAGCGTGGGAATGTGAGCTTTAGGCCAGAGAAGCCACAAAAGGGTAAGTGGTGTGATGGCGGGGCAGCACTTGGCCCCGGGTTAGGGAAGCCTCTTTAGTCTGGGACCAGAGGGTTGAGAGGATTTAGTCAAGTAATAGGTGGTGGGGGAGGGGCTGGTGGTGTAGCCTGTGTGAAGGACCAGGGATGAGCGAGTGTGGGTGAGTGGTGGTGAGTGAGTGGGGGTGAGGGAGCGGAGGTGTGATGGGGGTGAGTGAGTGGGAGTGTGAGCGGGTATGAGTGGGGTGTGAGCGGGGGTGAGCGAGTGGGGATGAGTGAGCGGGGATGAAGGGGGTGTGAGCGGGGGTGATTGAGTGGGGGTGGGTGAGTGGGGATGAGTGAACGGGAGAGAGAGCGGGGATGAGTGAGTGGTAGTGAGTGAGCGGAAGTGTGATGGGGGTGAGTGAGCAGGGATGAGTGAGTGGGGGTGAGTGAGCAGAGGTGTGATGGGGGTGAGTGAGCAGGAGTGTGAGCGGGGATGAGTGGGGTGTGGTGGTGTGAGTGGGGGTGAGTAAGCGGGAGTGTGAATGGAGATGAGTGAGTGGGGGTGAGTGAGCGGAGGTGTGATGGGGTGAGTGAGTGGGAGCGTGAGCGGGGATGACTGAGTGGGGGTGAGTGAGCGGAGGTGTGACTGGGGTGAGTGAGCGGAAGTGTGAGCGGGGATAAGTGGGGTGTGAGCGGGGGTGAGTGAGCAGGGCTTATGCAGGGAGGTGCAGAGTTAGGAGTGGGTGGTTTGGGTGCTGGATGGTGAGAAGCTCTTCTGGAGAGCTAAGCATGGCCTGGGGCCTCAGGCTGTGGCTTGGCCTTTTCCCCAAGAGCACTGGGGAGCCATGGAGTGCTATCGAACAGTCACTGCAGACTGAGCAGTGAACAGACAGACAGTAGGTGGGCAGGGCTGTCTGAAATCTAGGCCGCAGAGGATAGATGAGGAAGTTGAGTCCAGGGAAATGGCCGAGACAAGGGATACTGTTGTGGGTCCCCCCTGCCTTGCAGCGGTTTGTCATGGCATAGTGAGACCACTCAGAGATGCCTCCTGTGGCCTGGACCAGAGTCCCAGGGGCTGTGGCCAAATCTGCCCATTTCCCAGCACAGGCCTGGCACCCACTCCTGGCCCTAGGAGGGATGAGATTTTGGAAAGGACCGTGTGAAGGGGCCCCGGTTCAGACCCAGGCTTCTTCCCCAGGGGCATTCTCTGACTGGAAGGAGACCCTCCAGGAATCCAGCGCCCCAGCCCCCACTGCAGCCTCCGGTTGCTCGTGGCATAATAGCCTGTGGCACCTCCTCCTAGGAGGCCCTCCCTGGGGTGCTGGGGGATTCAGACTTGGAAATGCAGGCCAGGGAACGGGGATCATGCTTTCCTGTCTCCCCACCCCGCGCTGAACGGTCGAGGAGACCGAGGGTGGGGCTGCTACCCCACATGCTTACTCGGGGTCATTTTTGAGTCACTTTTGGTAGTTTGTGTCCTTCTAGGAGCTTGGCTGTTGTGTCTAGATGGTCTGATTTGTTGGTGTACAATTGTTCGTAGTGTTTTCATGGAATCCTTTTATTTCTGTCAGGTCAGCAATAATGTTTCCTCTTTCATTTCTGATTTGAGAAACTTGGGTTTTTAATTTTTTATTTATTTCTTTTTATTAGAGATGGGGTCTCATCATGTTCCCCCAGGCTGGTCTTGAATGCTGGCCTCAGCGATCCTTCCACCTCGGCCTCACAAAGCTCTGGGATGACAGGCGTCAGCCATGGAGCTCAGTCTCTGATTTTAGTCATTTGTGTCCCATCTTTCTTTTCTTGGTCAGTCTGGTGAAAGATTTGTTAATTTTGTTACTATTTTCAGTAAACTCACTTTTGGTTCTGTTGATTATCTCTTTTGTTTTTCCATTCTCTGTATTTTTACTTCCCATTTCCACTCTCATGTTTATTATTTTCTTCCTTTTATTTGCTTTGGGTTTAGTTCATTCTTTTTCTAGTTTCTCAAGGTGGAAGGTTAGGTTTTTGATTTGAGATTTTTCTTCTTTCTTTGAATGTAGACATTTACAGTTATAAATTTCCCTTTCAGCACTGCCTTAGCTGCATCTTGGAATTTTTGATACACTGTGCTATTTTTTTTTTTTAAAGGCAGAATTTTGCTCTAATGCCCAGGGTGGGATGCAGTGGTGCAATCTTGGCTCACTGCAACTTCTACCCAGGTACAAGCCATTCTCATGCTTCAGCCTCCCAAGTAGCTAGCTAGGATTACAGACGTGCACCACCGCACCCGGCTAATTTTTATATTTTATTTTTTTATAGAGACGGGATTTCACCATGTTTCCCAGGCTGATCTCAAACTCCTGGACTCAAGCGATCCTCCCACCTCGGCCTCCCACAGTGCTGGGATGACAGGCGTGAACCACTGCGCTGTCCCGGGCTGTGCATTTGTTTGCATTCTTCTCAAATTAGTTTTCAGTTTCCCTGATGGTCTCTTTGACTCACTGGTTGTTTAGGAGTGTGTAATTTCCACATATGTTTGAATTTCTCACATTTCCTTCACTGTTGATTTCCAGTTTCGTGCCAGTACAGCTGAAGAACACCTCTGCTTCGGTCTCAGTCCTTCTCCATTCACTGCGGCTCATTTTGTGGCCTGGCACATGGTCTGTCATGGGGAATGTCCCCTGGGTGCTTGAGAGGACTGTGTATTCAGCTGTTGTTGGGTGGCGTGTGTAACAGATGTCCATTCAGCGTACCTGGTTTCCTGTGTTAATCTCCGGAATGTTTCTGGCACTAGAAAATCAGAAGCTTTCCACCGTTCCCAGCGCCCTGACTTTGGGAGAGGCCAGTGAGCATGTGGCTTGGGAGCCTGGTTGCATGAGAGAAGCATGTGTGGGAACGCCAGGGGCCGGCTTTGAACCCCATTCCGCCAACATGATGCCGTGTGTGGCAGACATGACGCTTGGCTTTGCTCTCTCAGGGTTCCATCGGTGACAGGGTCTACTTGTGCCCCTGGCCTCATCAGCTCAGGCTGAAGGCGGCCCTGGTCCTGGCCTGAGGGGCTTTGTGAAGCAGAAATAGATGGCCTGGTGCAGGGGCCGAGCCTGGCCAGGACCTCGGCCCTGGGAGTTGTAAAGAAGGCTGGCCTCTACCATGAGCCTCTGCACCAAGGTGTGCCCATGTGACTGTGTGCTCGGCGTCTGCCCTGGCACGGGTGCATGGCCTGTCTGCGCTCAGTCTCCCCGCCTATGGGGCCCAGACTCACAGAGGTGTGAAAGAGGCAAGCACGGCGCAGGGGCCTCCGAGCCCAGCCAGCCTCGCTTCGATGCTGGGAGACTAACGTCTTCCATTTTGTCTTCTGCCCAGGCCAGTTGCGGGCCGTCCACTGGCTGTGCTACTTCTACAGCACCGTCATGCCCACCGAGGCCCAGCGTGTCATCTACCATGAGCTCCAGCTCTCCCTGGCCCGCAAGGTGGCCGGCAAGGTGCTGGAGGGGCAGCTCCTGGAGACCATCAGTCAACTCTACCTGTCCCTGGGCACCAAGCGGTAAGGGCTGGCTTTGCAGTGGTGGAGGTGGGGGTGGGCAGGGCAGGGAGGGGGGCAAAGGGAAGCTGGCCCAGGACACCAGCAACCCCTCTCCTTTTGATCATTTGGTTCCTTGGCATCAGATGTTTTGAGCTGGTGGGCCTGGGGTCATCCCAGGGCTGCTGCTGGCCCGTGAGTCCCAGCTTGAGCCTCCCTTGTTGGGTCAAAGGTCATCTCAACCCCAGCAGAGGCAGTACGTGCACTCTGGGCTGTTCTTCCTACTATGATGGCTTTTGTCCTCTGACCTCTGCCTGCCCCGAATCTTCACTCCTGGCCTTCATCTGTCCCCTTAAATGTGACCACAGCAGCCACCTGTGGCTTCTCTCTCACAGAAGACAGAGCCAGTTGTGTCACCTGCTTCCCTGGGACAGGGTTTCAAGGTCTCACGTCCCATTTGTGGCCTACTCGGCTTCCCCCAAGCATCCTGACCTGGTGGGGTAACCATGGCCCTGGCCACCCCACCCACAGGGCCCAGTGACATTGCTGCAGTCACACCCCCTCGAGTGTCGGACTTACTGAGAGGGCAGGGAAGGAGCCAGATTCCATGGGGACCCGGGAGACTGCCTCCAGTCTTGGTCTCAGGTTCACAGAAGGAAAATGGGCCAGTGTGCTAGAGCCATGCTTCTCAAAGTGTAGTCCCTGGACCAGTAGAACAGCATCCATGTCACCTAGGAGCTTGTGGCAAGTGGGAGTTCTAGGGCCTGCCCCAGGCCTGTGGAGCCGGAAGCTCTGTGGGCAGGGCCAGCAAGCTATAAGGACTGGCCTCCGGGTGACTGTGATGCCTGCACACCTTGAGAACCATCGGCCCAGATAGCCTCTGAACACTAACGGCTCCTGGTGCGTCTGGAGAAGACACAGGTCATGTCTGGGAGGCAGGGGAGATGGACTAGCACACTCCTCCTGCCACAGGGCAGCATGATGCTCGATTCCCTCTGAAGGATGTCCTTCATCTTTTCCATGCCATGTGTGTTCACCCTGGCCCTCCCAGCAGCCTGGGAAGAGCAGAACATTGCACACACAAGAGGGCCGTTCCCAGTCCGCACATTCTAGATTCATCTGTCACCAGACCCAAGGGAGGAGGCAGACTGGTTCCAGGAGGATGAGAACCCTTGTTCTGACACCTGTGTCTGATTCCAGGGCCTACAAATCCACTCTGGACTACACCAAGGAAGTCTGGGGATTTTCATTGACCTTCAGAAGGAAGAGAAGGAGGCGCATGCCTGGCTGCAAGCAGGGAAGATCTATTACATCCTGCGGCAGAGCGAGCTGGTGGACCTGTACATCCAGGTGAGTGGCAAGGGATGCAGGAGGACCCCTGTGTTGTTGACTCTCCATCCACCCATCCATTCATCCTTCCATCATCTATTTACCTGCTCATCCTTCCATCTATACATCCATCATCCATCCATCCATCCATCCATTCTTCCGTCGTCTTCCCATACACCTGTGGGTCCTTCCATCCATCCATCCATCCATCCTTCCATCCTTCCATCATCCATCCATTCACCTGTTCATCTTTCCAAGCATCCATCCATCCATCCATCCATCATCCATCCCTCCATCCATCTATCATCCATCCATCCTTTTATCATCCATCCATTCACTTGTCCATCCACCCATTCACCTATTCGTCCATCCATTCACCTGTTCGTCCATCCATCCATCCTTCCATCTATCTTTCCATCATCCATCCAACTGTTCATCCTTCTATCCATCCATCCATCCATCATTCTTCTGTTCACCTCTTCGTCCATCCATTCACCTGTTCGACCATCCTTCTATCCATCCTTCCATCCATCTTTCCAGTATCCATCCAACCATCTTCCATATATCCATGATCCGTCCATTCACCTATCCATCCATCCCTCCATCCATTCTTCCATCCTTCCATCATCCATTCACCTGTTCATTCTTCCATCCATCCATTCATCCATCATCCATCCATCCATCTATCATCCATCCATCCTTCCGTCATTCATCCACTCGCCTGCTCATCCTTCCATCCATCCATCCGTCCTTCCTTCTAGCATCCATCCATTCACCTGTTCATCCATCCATTCACCTGTTCATCCTTCCATTCACCTGTTCTTTCTTCCATTCATCCATCCATCATCCATCCATCCATCCATCCATCCATCCATTCATCCATCCATCATTCATCCATTCTTTTATCATCCATTCATTCAGCCACCATCCATCCACCTGTTCGTCCATTCATCCATCCATCCTTCCATCATCCATCCATCTTTCCATCATCCATCCTTCCATCATCCATCCATTCACCTGTTCATTCTTCCATCCATCCATCATCCATCCATCCATCCATTTATCCATTCATCCATCCATCATCCATCCAGCCATCATCCATCCATCTGTCCATTCATCCATCCATTCTTATATCATCCATCCTTTTATCATCCATTCTTATATCATCCATCCATTCATCATCCATCCATTCACCCGTCTATCCATCCATTCACCTGTTGATCCATCCATCCGTCCATTCATCCTTCCATCAACCATCCATTCACCTGTTCATCCTTCCATCCTTCCATCCATCGACCTGTTAATCCTTTCATCCATCCACCTGTTCATCCTTCCATCCGTCCAACTGTTCATCCTTCCATCCATCCACCGTTCATCCATCCATCATTCATCCATCCATCACACTCACCTCCTGTTCATCCTTCCATCCATCCATCATTCATCCATCTATCCATTTATCCATTCATCCATCCATCCTTCCATCATCCATCCATTCATCTGTTCATCCTTCCATCCATCCATCATCCATCCATCCATCCATCCATCCATCCATCCATCCATCATCCATCCATCCATCATCCGTCTATCTGTCCATTCATCCATCTGTCCATTCATCCATCCATCATTCTTCCATCCTTTTATCCATCCATTCACCCGTCTATCCATCCATTCACCTGTTCATCCATCCATCCGTCCATTCATCCTTCCATCATCCATCCATTCACCTGTTTATCCTTCCATCCATCCATCATCCATCCACATATCCATTTATCCATTCATCCATCCATCCATCATCCAACCATGCTTCCATTATCCATCCATGCTTCCATCATCCATCCATCCACCTGTTCATCCTTCCATCCATCCATCATCCATCCACCCATTCATTCATCCATCCATCCATCATCCATCCATCCTTCCATCATCCATCCTTTCTCCCATCCATCCATTCACTGTTCGTCCATCCATCCATCATTCATCCATCCACCCACTACTCTACCTATTAATCCATCCCTCCATTCATCTATCTGTCCATTGGTTTATCCATACATTCGTCTATCCACCATCTAGCCATCAATATGCACATACATCATCTACCCTCCACCCATCCATACATTATCTACCCACCCATACATACATGCAGACATACATACATCATTCCACCCACCCACCCATCCATCCATCCATCCATCCACCCATCCGTCCGTCCATCCACCCATCCGTCCGTCCATCCATTCATCCATCCATCCATCCATCCATCCATCCATCCATCCATCCATCCATCCCAGCATTAATCTATCCACACACCCATCCATCCATCCATGTGTCTACATCTCCTCATCCATTCATCCATCCATCCACTCATTCCTAAGCCACTGCTGAGCACCTGTTGTGTGCCTTTTCCCTCCCTCCAACTGGTTCCTGCACATCCTCCCCCAGTGGCCAGCATCTTCTCCCTGAGGGCAGAGGCGCGGCCCCTCACAGTGCCCAGCACCTGCTGGTGTACAGCACATGCTCAAATAATGTGACCACTCAGTTAACACACAGAAGAACTTGCTCCAAGCGACACGTGGCACATCTCCTGACAAAATGAATCTATCATAGTGGCTGCTTTCAGCGGCTTTCACAAACACAGTGTGATCTGGAACAAATTGTGCAGCTCACCAGCCTGGTGAAGCTTTCGTGATTGAGCACCTGCTGTATACCTCCTTGAGCTGAGGAGAGGCATCAAGAGCTCATGGCCAAGAGGGGACCCGGCCCACCCACAAACACTGTTGATGTGGCAGGGATGTGGCAACCCAGAAAGGAGCCAGGGGATGGGCTCCCAGCTATCTGGGGGCCACGGAGACTGGTTTGAGTACAGGCGGAGTGGGCTAGGCCTAGCCCTGGTGGTAGGATTCACGGGTGTCGGGCTCCTGGGCTGCAGCTGCTCAGTCACCTCCTGGCACTCAGGTGCATCAGTTCATTGTCCTCACGCCAGTGGTGGGGGCATCGCAAATGCACAGAGCCTGAAAAATGCTCAGGTGTACCTGTAGTGTGTGAGAGGAAGGAGGCTGGCAAAGGTGGGCGTGGCCACCTCGCCAGGTGTGGGTCTTGAGGGAACTTCTGTCTCCTTTCAGGTGGCACAGAATGTGGTCCTGTACACAGGAGACCCCAGCCTGAGGCTGGAGCTGTTTGAGGCAGCTGGAGACATCTTCTTCAATGGGGCCTGGGAGCGGGAGAAAGCCGTGTCCTTCTACCGGGTGAGCTGGTCTGTGGGCTGATGTGGGTGGGCCTCAGGGGAGCACCTGGAGGGCTGAGGCACAGGTGTGGCAGGGCAGAGGCCTCCCACCTGGAGGCAGGGCCACCCATGCACCTGCTCAGTTTCCAAGTGGTCTCACCGGGAATGATATTGACCATGCCCCTGCCCGGGACAAACTTTTGGGGCCTGGATGTGACAATGGCTCTACCCTTGTACCTGATGATCTCAAGCAACCATGAGCTGGAAGTTCTGTCCCCATCTTCCAGATGAGGAAGCTGAGGCTCAGAGAGGCACAGGGACATGTCAAAGGACACACAGCATGTCAGTGGGAGGCCCAGGTCTGCTTGCACCCCGAAGTGGGACAGCTTCTCCCTTCCTCTGAGCTCACGGTGTGGCTCAGCCCTGGGCACAGATAAATGCGGTGTTTTTAGAGCAGAGAGGAGTGCTGGCTCCCCCCAGCCAGACCCCCTGGTGCCCAGGTGGGAAAGGCTGGTCTGAGGCTTCTGGGTGTAGCTGGATGGGCCTCAGGTGACTCTTCAGCCCCCAACTTGGGTGTCTGAACTGTGTGTTATCCCAGAGCACAGAGCTGTGTGGAGGTGCAGGGGTAGCTGGGGCGTGGGAAGCTCCAAGCACATGTTTGAGCTCTGAGGAGGGCACTGGGCAAGGTGGGTGCTGTGGGAAACCTGAGCCACCTGCCTGTGTGGTAGGACCGGGTCCTGGCCCTGGCAGTGACTACGGGCAACTGCAAGGCGGAGCTGCAGCTACAGCTGTGCAACAAGCTGGTGGCACTCCTGGCCACACTGGAGAAGCCCCAGGACGGCTTGGAGTTTGCCTACATGGCCCTAGCACCCAGCATCACTCTGGGTAAGTCCCCTGAGCCCCCACCCTGCCAGGACCCACACTTTGCCAGAGCCCAGCCTCCAGGTCTGCAGGGCAGGAGCTGAAACAGCTGCTGGATTTTCCTGGTCTCCTGTCCAGGCAGGCAGATCTGCCCAACTGGCTTCCCCGTCTAGCTGTGGGGCACGGCCCGAGGTGTCTCACGCAGTGCAGAGCTCCCTGCCTGACTGAGCTCTGTTTCCTCTGCCTGTTCCCGCTGCTGACCACAAGGGCCGCCCAGTGTGCCCTCTGCCTTCCAGACATGCCAGGCATCTCGTTGGTCCCTGTATGTGCCAGGCTGAGTGGCACATTCCCTTTCTCTTGTGCCCTACCCAACCTCATCAACCACACGGCTCTCTGGCTGATAAAATCCCAGTTCTCCTTCCAGCAGTCGGCACCTTAAGGCCGGGCATCCCCTGGTGCTGTGCCAGGGTCGTCTGTCCCCCTCCAGAGACAGGGAACCCTAGGCAGGCCGCATGCCCCAGCACCTTGTGCCCCGTGGCCCAGTACACAGTAGGTGTGCAGCTGACTCCCCAAAGTAGGGGGCTCTGATTGTGACACACGTAGGAGGAGTCGGATGTCACGTCTGTGGGTTGCCTGGAGCCGGGGTGCCCGGGAGCACCTGGACTGCATGGCTTTTGGGCTCCCCTGGTTAAAACCAGTGAGCAAAGGCAGGTGGCTATGTGTAGGCACAGAGCTGGGCCATCCAAGTCCGACTTTGCCAAAGCCTCACAGTAGACAGGGGCAGGCCTTATTAGTTCTGCTTTGCAGATGGGAAAGTGAGTCTGGGAACCTGGAAGGGACTGGCCAGAGCTGCCCAGGTGACCGCAGGTGCCTGGAGGCAAGCCAGGTGCTGCCCGGGGTCTGCATACCTGCTCCTGAGGGGCCTGTGCCCTCCCTGCCCCAGGGAGCCACTTCCTCACACCTGCCCCTTTGGCCTGCACCCCAGGGGACCGGCTGAACGAGCACGTGGCCTACCACCGCTGGCCGCCCTGCACCATCAGCTGGGCCAGGGCAAGCTGGCGGAGCACTTCTACCTCAAGGCCCTGTAGCTCTGCAACTCGCCACTGGAGTTCGACGAGGAGACCCTCTACTACGTGAAGGTGTACCTGGTGCTCGGTGACATCATCTTCTATGACCTGAAGGTGGGTGGGGAGGGGCAGGGCTCGGGGTGTTCCCGGCCCCCTTGGAGTGGGATCTCCACCCAGACCCCAGATTCCTGGGTTCCAGCCTACCTTAGGAATGGCCCAGTGGCCTCCCTGGAGCTCTGCATGCGGCTGGAGGAACCGGCAATGTTAGCAGATACAACCCAGCTCCCAAGCTGGCCAGTCCCCACCCTCAAGAACTCAGTCTCAGCCAGGGAGGCTGACACATGAGTGGGCAATGGTGGCCCCTGGGTAAAGAAGGCGGATTGTAGTCAGGGGGACCCTCCTGGAGGAGGTGACACCAAAACTGAGTCTTGACAGTCAAGTGTCAAGTTGCATTTAACAAAGAAAACAGGGTCAGGAGAAGGACATTTCGGAGGACCACATCATCTTGACATTGAATCCACGTTGCAAGATCCAACCCAAATCCTGGCGCCTCCTCTAGGAAGCCTGCCCAGGGTGCCAGCCTGTACTGAGCAACTCCTTCCTGGAGTCCCGAGACACCTTGAATCTTCACATCACCCAGGAAGGGTGGGGTGGGACCAGTGTCTTACCATCGGGTTCACAGACAGGGAAACCCCAGCTCAGGGCAGGTGCAGTGGGGCGGGGCCCCAGCCAGCCAGGCTGAGGCCTTGCTGGGTCGGGTCTGTCTGGAGCGGAGGTGCTGTGCTCCCTCTGCCCCCAGCCCTGCAGGGGTGGAGAGCTGGGACTGTCAGGTTCAGACCTGGCGTGTCTCCACCCCTCTGCCCAGCAGGCACCGCCCCTCCTCAGCATCGCACCGGCACCGCATCAGTGCTCCTTATGGGCTGAGGGGCCAGGGCACTCCAGTCCAGGGGCCGAGATCTTGGGGTCCTTAGAACAACATGAGGATCTGGGGCAGCCCTACGACCTCGCCCCGTATCCCCCACCCGCAGGCCTGGGGCTGCCCGGGAGGCCCCCGCCCAGTGCTGGCCACACCTGGTGGTCAGAAGTGGTCCCTGTGGCCTCCCAAGTCCCAGCCAGACAGGGAGGTGCCAAGTGTCAGACCCAGAGGGACGCTGCTCACCGCTCAGGGGCTCGCCTGGGACCCAGGGGGACGGGCCTCCCAGAAGAGGCCTTTATCTCTCTTGGTCAAGGCTGCCGCCCACTCCGCCTGCCCAGGAGGAAGGAAAGGGCCAAGTAGTACCTGAGAGGCCAAAGTCCACGGTTGGGGTTGAGGGGCAGAGGCCTCCTTCACCTCCTTCCCATGCACAGCCCTCTGGGCCTCGTCGTGACTATGCTGTCAGTGCAGGCCAGCTTCCCACAGGGAGGCCCCCTTGGAATTCCCTAAGGGCGGCTGTCTTTCCAAGGCTACACCCTCCTCCTTGTATAGGAGGCTCTGGACCCAGGGCCCAGAGGAGTAGGAGAAAACGCCGGGCTGCATGGGGCCTGGAAGGCTGGCAGAGAGGCAGGGGTAAATGGGCATCTTTGCCGATTGCCTCTAAAATGGGGTCGCCTTTAGTGTACACGTGAGAGTGAGCCCTGGAATAGGGAAGATTAGGTGTGTCCTGGCTCAGCCTGCCACTCACTAGCTGTTGCACACACTACAGGCACATGGAAATGCACACGCAAATGCACACGGGCACAGGCACACGCACACACAGGCATGCACACAGGCACACAAATGCACAAGCACATGCACAGTCACATGCAGAGACATATGCATTGGCTGGCTCCTTCCTGTTTAGTTGGGTTGCCCCCACCCCTTCAGGAAGCCTTTGCCTTCCACCCCCGGCTGAGTCTGGGGCCTCCTGGGCCCCCCACAGGCTCCTGGGCTTCCCTCTGCCACAGCCTGGGCCACCCTGTGTGGTCAGTGTTTACTCCCAGGTCCCTCAGACTGGGAGCAAGGACGTTAGGCTCAGCCACGCACCCGGCACAGAGTCCAGTGTTCGGCTGGGCCGGGGGCGTTGGATGAGCAGTGGCGGTGACTCGGGGCCTTCTCACGCCCCTGCTCCGTGTGTGGGGCGGGGCAGTGGGGGAATGGAGTTGCTGCATCTTGGACTTTGTCCTTGACCCTGGGAGCCATCTTGAGATGGTAAAGAGGGACAGGCCAGGCATGGGTCTCAGAGAGGTTCCTTGGGTGACCCCCATGTGGAGGAGGCGCCTGGGGAGAAGCCGGGTGGGGGATGGGAGGGTGAAGGAGGAGGTCTGGGAGGCGGCATCCCAACCCAGGGATGGTGAGTTTGGGCCAAAGATGCATTGAAAATGGGACTGGATGTCTGGGGCGTCACACTCCGTCAATATTTCAGGGAACATTGCCAGAGAGGACACCTGTGAGATCGTTTTGTACCTGGCCTGTCCCGTGGAGGGCCTGGAAATGGTCAGCATGGACAGGGGCCAGAGGGGAGCCTGGGTCACTCAACGCTGTGCCCCTGCTGAGGCTCGGAGCCACGGGTCCTGCACGGAACTCTCAGAGCAGGCAGGATCTGCCCTGACCTCAGCCCATGGGGAAAGCAGCCACTGCCTGCGGAGAGGGTGGCACTGGGGCAGGAGGCTTGGGGTGAGTGGGGCGTAGGGGCAGTCAGGAAGGCTTCCAGGGGTGTAAGGGTCGTCCCCACTTCCTGCAGCTGAGACCACAGCAGTGTAACAGGTTTCGGGGCTCATGGGGTGAGCCAGCATTGGCTGGACACGTGGAATGACCTGGAGACAGGAACGGCCTCTGGGAAGACGGGCTCCGAGTCCCCCTTTTGCTGAGCATGACCTGTCCCCTTCAGGACCCGTTTGAGTACTACCAGCTGGCACTGGCAGCCGCCGTGGACCTGGGCAACAAGAAGGCACAGCTGAAGATCTACACGCGGCCGGCCACCGTCTCCCACAACTTCCTCCTGGACCGTGAGAAGTCGCTCCTCTTCTACCAGAAGGCCAGGACCTTTGCCACAGAGCTCAACGTCCGCAGGGTCAACCTGCCTCCTCTGCCACTCTGCGGGTGGGCCCCCTGGTTGGCCCCCAGCCACCCTCACTGAGGACGGCATCCGAGGGTGTGGGTTTTGTGCAAGGAGGACGGTCTCCTCCCTCTCCTGGTGTCTCCCGTGGCTCATTTTCTGGGAAATGGGGCATGAAAGCAGGGTTCAAATAGCAATAAATTTTTCTTTGCAATAACATACCGAAGTCCCCAGGGCATCCTTCCCTGTGTGCTTCCTGGGCTGTGTCTAGGGGCCAGCTCCTTCCCTGGTGGCAGCCCTCTGATCTTGGGGATGAGAAGGACCATGAGTCCAACAGACCTGGGCCAAGTCACCATGAGCCTCGGTTTCCTCGGTGGCCAGAGGGGAGATGGTGGTGGAACTCTCTGGGCAGCTCCCTGCCCTCCCTGCTCAGAGCTTTTACTGTAGGTCTCGTGCCGCCCTTGACTTTAACCTTCAGGCCACTGTGCCCGGATGTGGGGGCTGCTAGTGTCCCTGTTTGCCATTGAAGAAATAGAGGCACAGAGAGGTTAGGTGTCTGGCCCACCGTCACACAGCAGGTAGGGGCAGAGACGCAGAGCCCAGTACACTGACCACCACACCACCCTGCCAGCCTGCAGCCAGGAAGGTGTCCCCCATTAGGACCCAAGGTCAGCTCCTGGACCTCTCTTGTGGTGTCAGGAGAGCCACAGGCCAGTGACGGTGGCCCCGGGGATCCCTCACTCAGTGTCCTCTGCTCCCAGACTTGGTTGGGCTGAGCCTGGCCAGTCCCGCCTCTGGCCACTGGTCAGCCCTGCGGGAAGTGAGATGCAGGGATCTCTGCCTGTGTAGATGCTGCTGCCCAGTATTGAAAGCCTTATCTGGGCTGCCCCCAAGCCATCCCCACATACCCCTCCCCTTCCGGTCCCCGGCCCTCATCCCAGTCCCTGGAATCCCAGGTTTTCCTTGTTGGAATCTCTTGACCTTAGGGAACACAGCTCACACGGTCTCTTTGCCAGTTTACGGCAAGGAAACCGAGGTTCAGAGACTGTGGGTGTCCCACGTGATTCTCACATACACTGCACTCTCCCAGGCCCCCCTTTTAAACACTTTAAATGAGGTGACATTCACATCGCATGCAATGAACTATTTCAACGTGAATAATGTGGTGGCATTTGTGGATTCACAGTCCTGTGCAACCACTCACGCCATCTAGTTTCAAAATGTTTTCATCTCCCCAGAAGAAATCTGCCATCCTCACTAAGCTGTTACCCCTCCTTGGTATCCCCCAAGCCCCTCGTTTAATGGAAGGGGAAACTGAGGCCCGGAGAGAGACTTGCCAGTGGGCGGAGCTCTGATCATAAGGAATCAGGCAGCCATCTGCTGCTTCAGTCCTGGGTTGCTTTTCCACCCAGCAGAGGTGACAGAGCCTGGAGGTTCTGGGAGCGCCACAGGTGTCACTGGTTCAGTCCTGGGTTGGTTTGCCACCCAGCAGAGGTGACAGAGCCAGGAGGTTCTGGGACCCCATGCTTGCAGCCAGAGCCCTCCCCCGAGCCTCCCCACCAGGGGGCAGCAGAGAGCTTTCCAGAACTGGCCGCGGGACTGGCGGGAAGCAGCGGGTCAGAGCTGCTGACAAACCTCACGTGGACCCCAGATCGCTGTCTCTGTGGGTCGGGCTTGGGAATTGGAGAGGAGGCCGCATGATTGGAAACGTGAAGACGGCACGGCCTGGCTGGAGGAGTGGGAAGCGCTGTCACGTTGACTGAGGACACAGACCTCCTGCCCGCTGGGCCGGGTCTGCAGCCATTCTTCTCAGGGTGGGGTCCGCAGGTCCGGCTTGCTCTCGGCCCCCGACCTGCCTCAGAGTCCGGGGGGCTTTGGAACTGTGCCTTCCCATCTCCACCCACCCTGGCTGGTGCCATGAGGGGTCTGGATCCTGGGATCCTGTTCCTCTTGGGCAGCAGAGACTGGGGGACCAGAGGAGATGATGGGTCTTCAAGCCCCACATTCCAACCCCAGCCCACCACTGACAGTCTGGGGGTTCGAGATGAGGGAGTTGATGTCTCTGAGCCCCAGTTTTGTCACCACTAAAATGAGGCCGACATACTGGGGCAGAGTGCCAGCCCCAGGACTAACAGAGGCCTGTTTCCTACTGACAATACCTCTTACTCCTAAAAACAGCTCCAACAACCACACACTAGGAAACAATCAACCCAGGCCAACTTGTCAGAGGCACGAGAACCAGAGCGACTCCATCTTGAATGGGGCCTGGGTAAAGGGAGGCTGAGACCTGCTGGGCCACATTCCCAGGAGGCTAGGCATTCTTCGTCACAGGATGAGATAGGAGGTCCCCACAAGATACAGGTCATAAAGACCTTGCTGATAAAGCAGGTTGCAGTAAAGAAGTTGGCCAAAGCCGCAAACCCAAGATGGCCACGAGAGTGACCTCTGATTGCCCTCACAGCTCATCATGTGCTAATTATAATGCGTTAACTACTACAAGGCACTCCCACCAGCGCCACGACAGTTTACAGATGCCATGGCAACATCTGGAGGTTACCCTACATGGTCTCGGAAGGGAGGGCAGAAACTCTCAGTTCTGGGAATTGCCCACCCCTTTCCTGGAACACTCATGAATAGTCCAACCCTTGTTTAGCGTATGATCAAGAAATAACCATGAAAATGGGCAACCAGCAGCCTTTGGGGCCACTCTGCCTATGGAGCAGCCATTCTTTTTTTTTTTTTTTTGTGAGATGCGGTCTTGCTCTGTTGGCCAAACTAGAATGCAGTGGCATGATCTTGGCTCACTACAACCTCCGCCTCGTGGGTTCAAGCGATTCTCCTGCCTTAGCCTTCCTAGTAGCTGGGATTACAGGCACCTGCCACCACACCGTTAATGTTTTGTATTTTAGTGGAGACAGGGTTTTGCCGTGTTGGACCAGGCTGGTCTCGAACTTCTCACCTCAGGTGATCCACCTGCCTCGGCATGCCAAAGTTCTAGGATTACAGGAGTGAGCCGCTGCTCCCGGCCATAGAAGCCGTTCTTTTATTCCTTTTCTTTCCTAATAAAGTTGCTTTCACTTTAAGGACTCACCCTGAATTCTTTCTTCCGTGAGATCCAAGAAACCTCTCTTGCGGTCTGGATTGGGACTCCTTTCCAGTAACAAACTTTCTTAACCTCTCAGACCCGTCGTCTCTTCATCTGTAACCAAAGACAAAGCCTCCCCCGAGGTTCCAACAGTGAGGAGAGAACACATGGGAAACGAGGGGCACCGAGTTGGTGTGCAGAACCAATATCACAGACTGAGTGTCAAGCCACTGTCATATTGGAAGTAATATCATGCTCTCCCCTACAAGTTATGAGGAACAATATCACAGGGGGGTGTGTACCTTCTCCAGTAGTGGGAGTAGTATCATCATCTCTTCCTTTAGATGACAGGAACAATATCACAGGGTGGGTGTACACCGCGTGTGTTTTTGGAAGCAATGTCATTCTCTCTTGTTCTAGGTTATATGATTCATGTCACAGGTGGGGTGTACACATCATCCACTCACCCCCTGGATATCAGCAACCATATCACAGAAGAGGTGTCCACCCCCTTCGATATTGTCAGCCATATCATCTTCCTCTCGCCTGGATATTAGGAACAATACCCCGGGGTTGGGGGCGGTGTACACCCACTGTGATATCGAAAGTAAACTCAGCCTCTTTCCCGCTGGATATTAGGAACTATATCAGAGGTGTGTGTGCACCTTCTGGGATATTGGGAGTACTGTCAGCCTCCAACCCACTGAATATTAGGGATAATATACAGGGGACAGGGTGGTTACATCCCCTGCGATATTGAGAGCAATATTCTTCTCTTTCTCCTGTACATTAGGAACCACATCACAGGGGTATGTACACCTTCTTCGATATTGGGATTAATGTTATTGTCTCCCCCAACTGAACGTCAAAAACGATATCACAGAAGGGTGTACACCCCCTGCGATATGGCCAGTAATATCATCGTCTCTACCTTTCGATACTAGGAACAACATCACAGAGGGTGTGTATACTCCCCAGCAATATTGGGCATAATGTTACCCTCTCTTCCCCTGGATATTAGGAACGATATCCCTGGTGGTGGGAGGTGGAGTACATTCAGAACAACATCACTGAGTGGGTGTCCACCCCCTGCAGTATTGGGTGTAATATCATCCTCTCTTCCCCAGGATATAAAGAACAATATCACAGGAGGGGTGTACAGCCACAGCCCCTGCGTTATTGGGAGTAATAGCTTCTTTTCCCACTCTCGATATAAGGAACAATATGCTACGGTGGGTGTACATCCCCTGTGATATTGGGCGTATTGTCATCGTCTCCCAACGTGAATATTGGGCGTAGTGTCCCAGGGGGGTGTATGCCTTCTTCCATATTGGGAGTAATATCATCCTCTCCCCTCAGGATTGTAGGCAAAATATCGAAGGGGTTTTACACTTTGTACGATATGGGCAGTAACATCATCCTCTCCCTACCTGGATGTAAGGAACTATATCACAGCCGGCTGTACACTTCTTGCCATATTGGGAGTCTTATCATTCTCTCCCATCATGGATATTAAGAAAAATATTACAAAGGGGGTGTACACCCCCTGAGATATTGAGAGTAATATTATGCTCTCCCCTTCGGGATATTAGGAACAATATCGCAGGAGGTGTGTACAACCCTTGCGATATTGGGAGTCATATCATCCTCTCCCCCTGAATATAAGAAACAATATCACAGGAGGATGTACCCCCCCCCATGATATTGGGAGTCATATCGTGTTAGTCGGAACAATAGCACAGTGGGTGTGTACATCCCCTGCGATATTGCCACTAGTAACATCGCCTCCCTCCCAGGATATAAGGATGAATATCCCAAGGGGGTGTACACCCCTGCGATATTGGCGGTAATATCTTCCTCCCCCCGGCTGGCTATTAGGAACAATGTCACAGAAGGGGTGTACACCCCCTGCTTTATTGGGAGTGATATCATCCTCTCCATCCCTGGATATTAGAAACAATATCACCAGGGGGTGTACACCTCCTGCAATATTCAGACTGATGTCATCCTCTCGCCATCTGGATATTAGGAAACATAGAACAGGGGTGGTGTACAACCCCTGCGAAATCGGAAGAAATATCACCCTCTCTACCTTTGGATGTTAGGGAAAATATCACGGTGGAGGTCCACGCCCACTGTGATATTGGGAGTCATATCATCCTCTCCCACCTTGGAAAGAAGGAACAAGATGTCCGACGGGATATACCCACACTACGGTAGTTTTAATACTATCCTCTACCCCCTGGCTACTAGGAATAACATCATAGAGCAGCGTACACTTTCTGAGACAAGGGGAGTAATATCATCCTATCCTGGCCGGATATCAGAAAAAAGGCGATTAATTACTAATATTAATAAATATAAATGATAAATATTAATTATAGATATTAAAATCACAATTAAGATACTAAAATTAACACTGCTTAAAAAAGTTAATCATGAGTATTAATAATTAATATTTAATAATAATAAGACAATTAATAATAAAATAATATCAACAATTAACGTTACTTAATACTAAGTGATATTGGCTATAAAATAATAATAATTATTAAGAAATATTATTATTGATAAATGACATTGATATTAAAAATTAATCCTCGGAGTAGATCATAACTTATTCAAACAATTATAGTAATTACCGGCTGGCTATTAGGAACAATGTCACAGAAGGGGTGTACATCCCCTGTTTTATTGGGAGTGATATCATCCTGTCCGTCCCTGGATATTAGGAAAAACATCCCCAGGGAGGGTACGCCTCCTACAATAGTGGGACTGATATCATCCTCTCACCATCTGGATATTAGGAAACATATCACAGGGGTGGTGTACAACCCCTGCGAAATCGGAAGAAAGGTCACCCTCTCCGCCTTTGGATGTTAGGGAAAATACCACGGTGGAGGTCCACGCCCACGGTGATATTGGGAGTCATATCATCCTTTCCCACCCTAGATAGAAGGAAGAAGATGACCGACGGCATGTACACACACTGCGCTAGTTTCTTTTTTTTTTTTTTTTTTTTTTTTTTTTGAGACGGAGTCTCGCTCTGTCACCCAGGCTGGAGTGCGGTGGCCGGACCTCAGCTCACTGCAAGTTCCGCCTCCCGGGTTCACGCCATTCTGCTGCCTCAGCCTCCCGAGTAGCTGGGACTATAGGCGCCCGCCACCTCGCCCGGCTAGTTTTTTGTATTTCTTAGTAGAGACGGGGTTTCACCGTGTTAGCCAGGATGGTCTCGATCTCCTGACCTCGTGATCCGCCCGTCTCGGCATCCCAAAGTGCTGGGATTACAGGCGTGAGCCACCGCGCCCGGCCACTGCGCTACTTTCAATGTCATCCTCTACCCCCTGGCTACTAGAATTAAGACTGTACACTTTCTTCGATACTGGGAGTAATATCATACTCTTCCGGCCAGATATCAGGAACAAGATTATTAATTATTAATATTAATAAACATAAAAATATATATTAATCCTAGACATTAAAAATCACAATTAAGATACTAAAATTAATAGTGGTTTAAAAAGTTAAGGATGAGTATTAGTAATTAATAATTAATAATCTGAACACAATTAATAATAAAATAATATCATCAATTAACGTTACTTAAATCAATACTAAGTGATATTGGCTATAAAATAATAATTATTATTAAGAAATATTAATATTGATAAATGACATTCATATTAAAAATTAATCCTTGAAGTAGATCACAACCTATTCAAACAATTATTAATAAATAATGGTTAACTATTAATTGAGAGTATTATTGATAATTATTAAAATGATGTTTAATAATTAATTATATGATTGTCCCCAGAGCAATACACTGAACGTGTACACCCGTCTGTGAAACAGTTCATTATTTCCAGAGAGGGAGACGATACGACTCACAATATCGTCAACAGGCTGAGAGTCCAACATGCCTCCCAATAGCCAAGGGGGGGAGAGGGGGTGGCTATTGGTCCCCACCTCGCGGGGGGTGGCTCACCCCCCTGCGAGGTGGCTCCCAATAGCCAAGGGGGGGAGAGGGGGTGGCTATTGGTCCCCACCTCGCGGGGGGTGGCTCACCCCCCTGCGAGGTGGCTCCCAATAGCCAAGGGGGGGAGAGGGGGTGGCTATTGGTCCCCACCTCGCGGGGGGTGGCTCACCCCCCTGCGAGGTGGCTCCCAATAGCCAAGGGGGGGAGAGGGGGTGGCTATTGGTCCCCACCTCGCGGGGGGTGGCTCACCCCCCTGCGAGGTGGCTCCCAATAGCCAAGGGGGGGAGAGGGGGTGGCTATTGGTCCCCACCTCGCGGGGGGTGGCTCACCCCCCTGCGAGGTGGCTCCCAATAGCCAAGGGGGGGAGAGGGGGTGGCTATTGGTCCCCACCTCGCGGGGGGTGGCTCACCCCCCTGCGAGGTGGCTCCCAATAGCCAAGGGGGGGAGAGGGGGTGGCTATTGGTCCCCACCTCGCGGGGGGTGGCTCACCCCCCTGCGAGGTGGCTCCCAATAGCCAAGGGGGGGAGAGGGGGTGGCTATTGGTCCCCACCTCGCGGGGGGTGGCTCACCCCCCTGCGAGGTGGCTCCCAATAGCCAAGGGGGGGAGAGGGGGTGGCTATTGGTCCCCACCTCGCGGGGGGTGGCTCACCCCCCTGCGAGGTGGCTCCCAATAGCCAAGGGGGGGAGAGGGGGTGGCTATTGGTCCCCACCTCGCGGGGGGTGGCTCACCCCCCTGCGAGGTGGCTCCCAATAGCCAAGGGGGGGAGAGGGGGTGGCTATTGGTCCCCACCTCGCGGGGGGTGGCTCACCCCCCTGCGAGGTGGCTCCCAATAGCCAAGGGGGGGAGAGGGGGTGGCTATTGGTCCCCACCTCGCGGGGGGTGGCTCACCCCCCTGCGAGGTGGCTCCCAATAGCCAAGGGGGGGAGAGGGGGTGGCTATTGGTCCCCACCTCGCGGGGGGTGGCTCACCCCCCTGCGAGGTGGCTCCCAATAGCCAAGGGGGGGAGAGGGGGTGGCTATTGGTCCCCACCTCGCGGGGGGTGGCTCACCCCCCTGCGAGGTGGCTCCCAATAGCCAAGGGGGGGAGAGGGGGTGGCTATTGGTCCCCACCTCGCGGGGGGTGGCTCACCCCCCTGCGAGGTGGCTCCCAATAGCCAAGGGGGGGAGAGGGGGTGGCTATTGGTCCCCACCTCGCGGGGGGTGGCTCACCCCCCTGCGAGGTGGCTCCCAATAGCCAAGGGGGGGAGAGGGGGTGGCTATTGGTCCCCACCTCGCGGGGGGTGGCTCACCCCCCTGCGAGGTGGCTCCCAATAGCCAAGGGGGGGAGAGGGGGTGGCTATTGGTCCCCACCTCGCGGGGGGTGGCTCACCCCCCTGCGAGGTGGCTCCCAATAGCCAAGGGGGGGAGAGGGGGTGGCTATTGGTCCCCACCTCGCGGGGGGTGGCTCACCCCCCTGCGAGGTGGCTCCCAATAGCCAAGGGGGGGAGAGGGGGTGGCTATTGGTCCCCACCTCGCGGGGGGTGGCTCACCCCCCTGCGAGGTGGCTCCCAATAGCCAAGGGGGGGAGAGGGGGTGGCTATTGGTCCCCACCTCGCGGGGGGTGGCTCACCCCCCTGCGAGGTGGCTCCCAATAGCCAAGGGGGGGAGAGGGGGTGGCTATTGGTCCCCACCTCGCGGGGGGTGGCTCACCCCCCTGCGAGGTGGCTCCCAATAGCCAAGGGGGGGAGAGGGGGTGGCTATTGGTCCCCACCTCGCGGGGGGTGGCTCACCCCCCTGCGAGGTGGCTCCCAATAGCCAAGGGGGGGAGAGGGGGTGGCTATTGGTCCCCACCTCGCGGGGGGTGGCTCACCCCCCTGCGAGGTGGCTCCCAATAGCCAAGGGGGGGAGAGGGGGTGGCTATTGGTCCCCACCTCGCGGGGGGTGGCTCACCCCCCTGCGAGGTGGCTCCCAATAGCCAAGGGGGGGAGAGGGGGTGGCTATTGGTCCCCACCTCGCGGGGGGTGGCTCACCCCCCTGCGAGGTGGCTCCCAATAGCCAAGGGGGGGAGAGGGGGTGGCTATTGGTCCCCACCTCGCGGGGGGTGGCTCACCCCCCTGCGAGGTGGCTCCCAATAGCCAAGGGGGGGAGAGGGGGTGGCTATTGGTCCCCACCTCGCGGGGGGTGGCTCACCCCCCTGCGAGGTGGCTCCCAATAGCCAAGGGGGGGAGAGGGGGTGGCTATTGGTCCCCACCTCGCGGGGGGTGGCTCACCCCCCTGCGAGGTGGCTCCCAATAGCCAAGGGGGGGAGAGGGGGTGGCTATTGGTCCCCACCTCGCGGGGGGTGGCTCACCCCCCTGCGAGGTGGCTCCCAATAGCCAAGGGGGGGAGAGGGGGTGGCTATTGGTCCCCACCTCGCGGGGGGTGGCTCACCCCCCTGCGAGGTGGCTCCCAATAGCCAAGGGGGGGAGAGGGGGTGGCTATTGGTCCCCACCTCGCGGGGGGTGGCTCACCCCCCTGCGAGGTGGCTCCCAATAGCCAAGGGGGGGAGAGGGGGTGGCTATTGGTCCCCACCTCGCGGGGGGTGGCTCACCCCCCTGCGAGGTGGCTCCCAATAGCCAAGGGGGGGAGAGGGGGTGGCTATTGGTCCCCACCTCGCGGGGGGTGGCTCACCCCCCTGCGAGGTGGCTCCCAATAGCCAAGGGGGGGAGAGGGGGTGGCTATTGGTCCCCACCTCGCGGGGGGTGGCTCACCCCCCTGCGAGGTGGCTCCCAATAGCCAAGGGGGGGAGAGGGGGTGGCTATTGGTCCCCACCTCGCGGGGGGTGGCTCACCCCCCTGCGAGGTGGCTCCCAATAGCCAAGGGGGGGAGAGGGGGTGGCTATTGGTCCCCACCTCGCGGGGGGTGGCTCACCCCCCTGCGAGGTGGCTCCCAATAGCCAAGGGGGGGAGAGGGGGTGGCTATTGGTCCCCACCTCGCGGGGGGTGGCTCACCCCCCTGCGAGGTGGCTCCCAATAGCCAAGGGGGGGAGAGGGGGTGGCTATTGGTCCCCACCTCGCGGGGGGTGGCTCACCCCCCTGCGAGGTGGCTCCCAATAGCCAAGGGGGGGAGAGGGGGTGGCTATTGGTCCCCACCTCGCGGGGGGTGGCTCACCCCCCTGCGAGGTGGCTCCCAATAGCCAAGGGGGGGAGAGGGGGTGGCTATTGGTCCCCACCTCGCGGGGGGTGGCTCACCCCCCTGCGAGGTGGCTCCCAATAGCCAAGGGGGGGAGAGGGGGTGGCTATTGGTCCCCACCTCGCGGGGGGTGGCTCACCCCCCTGCGAGGTGGCTCCCAATAGCCAAGGGGGGGAGAGGGGGTGGCTATTGGTCCCCACCTCGCGGGGGGTGGCTCACCCCCCTGCGAGGTGGCTCCCAATAGCCAAGGGGGGGAGAGGGGGTGGCTATTGGTCCCCACCTCGCGGGGGGTGGCTCACCCCCCTGCGAGGTGGCTCCCAATAGCCAAGGGGGGGAGAGGGGGTGGCTATTGGTCCCCACCTCGCGGGGGGTGGCTCACCCCCCTGCGAGGTGGCTCCCAATAGCCAAGGGGGGGAGAGGGGGTGGCTATTGGTCCCCACCTCGCGGGGGGTGGCTCACCCCCCTGCGAGGTGGCTCCCAATAGCCAAGGGGGGGAGAGGGGGTGGCTATTGGTCCCCACCTCGCGGGGGGTGGCTCACCCCCCTGCGAGGTGGCTCCCAATAGCCAAGGGGGGGAGAGGGGGTGGCTATTGGTCCCCACCTCGCGGGGGGTGGCTCACCCCCCTGCGAGGTGGCTCCCAATAGCCAAGGGGGGGAGAGGGGGTGGCTATTGGTCCCCACCTCGCGGGGGGTGGCTCACCCCCCTGCGAGGTGGCTCCCAATAGCCAAGGGGGGGAGAGGGGGTGGCTATTGGTCCCCACCTCGCGGGGGGTGGCTCACCCCCCTGCGAGGTGGCTCCCAATAGCCAAGGGGGGGAGAGGGGGTGGCTATTGGTCCCCACCTCGCGGGGGGTGGCTCACCCCCCTGCGAGGTGGCTCCCAATAGCCAAGGGGGGGAGAGGGGGTGGCTATTGGTCCCCACCTCGCGGGGGGTGGCTCACCCCCCTGCGAGGTGGCTCCCAATAGCCAAGGGGGGGAGAGGGGGTGGCTATTGGTCCCCACCTCGCGGGGGGTGGCTCACCCCCCTGCGAGGTGGCTCCCAATAGCCAAGGGGGGGAGAGGGGGTGGCTATTGGTCCCCACCTCGCGGGGGGTGGCTCACCCCCCTGCGAGGTGGCTCCCAATAGCCAAGGGGGGGAGAGGGGGTGGCTATTGGTCCCCACCTCGCGGGGGGTGGCTCACCCCCCTGCGAGGTGGCTCCCAATAGCCAAGGGGGGGAGAGGGGGTGGCTATTGGTCCCCACCTCGCGGGGGGTGGCTCACCCCCCTGCGAGGTGGCTCCCAATAGCCAAGGGGGGGAGAGGGGGTGGCTATTGGTCCCCACCTCGCGGGGGGTGGCTCACCCCCCTGCGAGGTGGCTCCCAATAGCCAAGGGGGGGAGAGGGGGTGGCTATTGGTCCCCACCTCGCGGGGGGTGGCTCACCCCCCTGCGAGGTGGCTCCCAATAGCCAAGGGGGGGAGAGGGGGTGGCTATTGGTCCCCACCTCGCGGGGGGTGGCTCACCCCCCTGCGAGGTGGCTCCCAATAGCCAAGGGGGGGAGAGGGGGTGGCTATTGGTCCCCACCTCGCGGGGGGTGGCTCACCCCCCTGCGAGGTGGCTCCCAATAGCCAAGGGGGGGAGAGGGGGTGGCTATTGGTCCCCACCTCGCGGGGGGTGGCTCACCCCCCTGCGAGGTGGCTCCCAATAGCCAAGGGGGGGAGAGGGGGTGGCTATTGGTCCCCACCTCGCGGGGGGTGGCTCACCCCCCTGCGAGGTGGCTCCCAATAGCCAAGGGGGGGAGAGGGGGTGGCTATTGGTCCCCACCTCGCGGGGGGTGGCTCACCCCCCTGCGAGGTGGCTCCCAATAGCCAAGGGGGGGAGAGGGGGTGGCTATTGGTCCCCACCTCGCGGGGGGTGGCTCACCCCCCTGCGAGGTGGCTCCCAATAGCCAAGGGGGGGAGAGGGGGTGGCTATTGGTCCCCACCTCGCGGGGGGTGGCTCACCCCCCTGCGAGGTGGCTCCCAATAGCCAAGGGGGGGAGAGGGGGTGGCTATTGGTCCCCACCTCGCGGGGGGTGGCTCACCCCCCTGCGAGGTGGCTCCCAATAGCCAAGGGGGGGAGAGGGGGTGGCTATTGGTCCCCACCTCGCGGGGGGTGGCTCACCCCCCTGCGAGGTGGCTCCCAATAGCCAAGGGGGGGAGAGGGGGTGGCTATTGGTCCCCACCTCGCGGGGGGTGGCTCACCCCCCTGCGAGGTGGCTCCCAATAGCCAAGGGGGGGAGAGGGGGTGGCTATTGGTCCCCACCTCGCGGGGGGTGGCTCACCCCCCTGCGAGGTGGCTCCCAATAGCCAAGGGGGGGAGAGGGGGTGGCTATTGGTCCCCACCTCGCGGGGGGTGGCTCACCCCCCTGCGAGGTGGCTCCCAATAGCCAAGGGGGGGAGAGGGGGTGGCTATTGGTCCCCACCTCGCGGGGGGTGGCTCACCCCCCTGCGAGGTGGCTCCCAATAGCCAAGGGGGGGAGAGGGGGTGGCTATTGGTCCCCACCTCGCGGGGGGTGGCTCACCCCCCTGCGAGGTGGCTCCCAATAGCCAAGGGGGGGAGAGGGGGTGGCTATTGGTCCCCACCTCGCGGGGGGTGGCTCACCCCCCTGCGAGGTGGCTCCCAATAGCCAAGGGGGGGAGAGGGGGTGGCTATTGGTCCCCACCTCGCGGGGGGTGGCTCACCCCCCTGCGAGGTGGCTCCCAATAGCCAAGGGGGGGAGAGGGGGTGGCTATTGGTCCCCACCTCGCGGGGGGTGGCTCACCCCCCTGCGAGGTGGCTCCCAATAGCCAAGGGGGGGAGAGGGGGTGGCTATTGGTCCCCACCTCGCGGGGGGTGGCTCACCCCCCTGCGAGGTGGCTCCCAATAGCCAAGGGGGGGAGAGGGGGTGGCTATTGGTCCCCACCTCGCGGGGGGTGGCTCACCCCCCTGCGAGGTGGCTCCCAATAGCCAAGGGGGGGAGAGGGGGTGGCTATTGGTCCCCACCTCGCGGGGGGTGGCTCACCCCCCTGCGAGGTGGCTCCCAATAGCCAAGGGGGGGAGAGGGGGTGGCTATTGGTCCCCACCTCGCGGGGGGTGGCTCACCCCCCTGCGAGGTGGCTCCCAATAGCCAAGGGGGGGAGAGGGGGTGGCTATTGGTCCCCACCTCGCGGGGGGTGGCTCACCCCCCTGACAATATCACCATTGGGTATGCACCACCTGTAGTTCAATGTGACATTATCTTCTCTCCCTTTAGCCCTGAGAACTATATCTCATGACGGAGGACACCCCCAGCAATATTGGCAGTAGTATCATTTTCTCTTCTTCTGTATAGTTGAAAAAATATGTCCGGTGTGTTGGACAACCCCTTTTATTGAAGGTAGTATCATCCTCTCCCAAGGTGGGTATTTGGAACCATATCACAGGGGGCGTTTTGGCTTCCTCGATATTCGTCGCGAAGTCATTCTCTCCTCCCTTGGTATCGGAAACAATATGACAGCCGCAGTAGACACTCCCTGCGACTTGAAGTGTAATATACCTGCCTGGATATTAGAATCCACGATGGACCCACAGCGTTTTTACCATTTTGTGAGTAATGTCATGTCCTCCTCTAGACATCACGAACAGTATCAAACACGGGTGTACACCCTCTCCAATATAGGGAGGAATATCATCCTCTCTCTGCCTGGCTATTAGTAGCAAAATCAAAGTAGTGTTTATAACCCCTGCGATATTCTGAGTAATATCATCCTCTCCCAGGTGGAAATTATGAACAGTGTCACAAGTGGCGTGTACACCCCCGGCGATATTGAAAATAATATCATCCTCTTCCCTCCCGGGTCATGGGAACATCACTGGGGGGTGTACACTTTCTGCGATATTGGGAGTAACATCATGTTCTGTGCCTTGGAATATTAAGGACAATATCACAGGGTTAGCGTGTACATCTTTTACAATATTGGGAATGAAATTATCCTCTCTCCCCCCGCAAATTAGGAAAGATATCACAGACTGGGTGTTCACCTCCTGCGATATGGGGATTAATACCATCTTCTCCCCTTCTGGATATCAGGAAGAGTATCACACGGGGATATACAGTGTCTGTGATACTGGGAATAATATGAACCTCTCGGCCTTGAGATGTTAAGAAGAATATCACAGAGTGAATGTTCACCCCTGCCATATTGGGAGTAATATCAGCCTCTCCACTCCATGGATATTAAGAACAATATCCCAGGCTGGGTGTACGCCTCCTGCTCTATGGGGAGTCATATCATCCTCTCCCTTCCAGGATGTTAATAACAATATCACAGGGCGGGTGAACACAGCCTGCGATACTGGAATTATTATCATCCTCTCCCCCTCCGGATACCAGCAACAATATCCCAGAAGACTTGTACACTCCCTGCGATATTGGGAGTGATATCATATGCTTCTTCCGTGAATATTAGGAGCAATATCGCCAGGTGGCTGTCCATTCGTTGCTATGTTGGGAGTCATGTCATACTCTATCCCCCTAGATATTAGGATCGGTGTCACAGCGTGAGCGTACACATACTACGATATTAAAACAAATATCACGTTCTCTGTCCCTGGATATTAGGAACGACATCATAGGTAAGTGTACACCCCTTGCGGTATTAGGAGTAATAATATGATTAATTATTAAACATCAATGATTGATTTTAATAATTATCAATGACACTATTAATTAATAGGATACCATTATTAATTATGGATAATTATTTTACATACATGATTATGAATGCTTAAAATTAATTATTAATATTAATGTCATTTAACAATATTATTAGTTCTTAATATTTATCATTATTTTATTACCAACATCTCTATTGACTTAAGCAATATTAATTGCTGATATCATCAATTATTAATGATATTACTATTAATTATTAATACGAATTGTTAACATTTTAACCAGTATTAATTTTTACTATCTTTATTATGATTATTAATATTGATGGTGATTATTAATTTTATTATATTTATTAATATTAATAATTAATAGATTTGTTCCTGATATCCGGCAGGGAGAGGATGATATTAGTCCCAACATCGAAGAAAGTGTACACCCCTCTATGATGTTATTCCTAATAGCCATCGGGTAGAAGATAACATTATTGAAACTATCACAGTGGGTGTATATCCCCTCGGTCGTCTTGTTTCTTATATCCTGGGTGGGAGAGGATGATATGACTCCCAATATCACAGGGTGTGTAGACCTCCCCCGTGACATTGTCCCTAACATCCAAAGGTGGAGAGGATGACCTTTCTTCCGATTTCGCCATGGGTGTACACCACCCCTGTGATATGATTCCTAATATCCAGGGGGCAAGAGGATTAGTGTCAGTATTGCAGGAGGTGTACACTGCCTAGTGATATTGTTCCTAATATCCAGGGATGGAGAGGATATCACCCCCAATAGAGCAGGGGGTGTACACTCCTTCTGTGACATTGTTCATAATAGCCAGCGGGGGAGAGGAAGACATTACTCCCAATGTAGCAGGGTGAGCCGCGGACAAAACTCCTCAGACACCGGATTAAAGAAGGAAGAGGTTTTTTATTCGGCCGGGAGCGTCGGCAGACTCGCGTCTTAAGAACCGAGCTCCCTGAAGAAGAAATACGTGGCCTTTTTAAAGGCTTACAACGTTAAGGCATTCATGTAAAAGGGTCATGATAAATCAAGCATGCATGGAAAACGTGACGAGGGGCTACATGTATCAGCTAACAGAACAAAAAGTTTTACAGTGCTTTCTCATACAATGTCTGGAATTTACAGATAACACTACTAGTTTTGGTCACGGGTTAATATTATCACTATTATTTTAACCACCAGGGCCAGGTGGTAGTACCAAGGTCGTCTAGCTATTTATCTTACTTCTGTTTTTTTCCAACTTTTTGCTTTCTCCCCCTTCTCCTGTCTTATAAACTAGGCAAAAGGGGAGACGGGGAAAAGCCGGGAAAGACAGCAGGAGAAGTGGTGGTCTCATTCTATACCAATATTGCAGGTAGTGTACACACCCCCTGTGATATTGTTCTGAATATCCAGAGGGAGAGAAAATGATATGACTCCCAACATCACAGGGGGTGTACATCCTCCTGTGATATTGTTTCTTATATTCAGGGGAGAGGATGATATGACTCCCAATATCGCAGCGGTTGTACACACCTCCTGCGATATTGCTCCTAATATCCCGAAGGGGAGAGCATAATACTTCTCTTAATATCGTAGGGGGTGTACACCTACTTTGTAATATTGTTCTTAATATCGACGATGGGAGAGGATGATACGACTCCCAATATCGCAAGAAGTGTACAGCCACCTGTGATATAGTTCCTAACATCTGGGTGGGGAGAGGATGATATTACTGCCCGTATCGCTCGAGTTGTAAAACCCCTTCGATATTTTCCCTATAATCCTGAGGGGAGAGGATGGTATTGCTGCCAATATCGAAGAAGGCGTACACCCCAGTGTGACACTATGCACAATATCCACGTTGGGAGACGATGACATTACGCCCAATATCGCAGGGGATGTACACCCACCCTGGGATATTGTTCCTTATATCGAGAGGGGGAGAAGATGTTATTGATCCCAATAACGCAGGGGCTGTGACTGTACACCCCTCCTGTGATACTGTTCTTAATATCCTAGGGAAGAGAGGATGATACTACACCCAATATCCCAGGGGGTGTGCACCCACCCAGTGATGTTGTTCTGAATGTACTCCACCTCCAACCACCAGGGATATCGTTCCTAATATCCAGGGGAATAGAGGATAACATTATGCTCAATATCGCGGGACAGTGTTCACACCCTCTGTGACGTTGTTCCTAGTAACCAAAGGTAGATACGATGATATTACTGGCCATATCGCAGGGGGTGTATACCCTTCTGTGATATTGTTTTTGACATTCAGTGGGGGACAAGATAACATGAATCCCAAAATCGCTGAAGGTGTGCAGACCCCTGTGATGTAGTTCCTAATGTACAGGGGAAAGAGAAGAATATTTCTCTCAATATCGCAGGGGGTGTAACTATCCTGCCCCCTGTATATTGCTCTTAATATGCAGCGGGGTGGAGGCTGATAGTACTCCCAATATCCCAGAAGGTGCACACACACCTGTGATATAGTTCCTAATATCCAGCGGGAAAGAGGATGATTTTACTTTCGATATGGCAGTGGGTGTACACCGCCCCCAACCCCGGGGTATCGTTCCTAATATCCAGGCGGGAAGAAGACGACATGGCTGACAGTATCGAAGGGGGTGGACACCTCTTCAGAGATATGGTTCCTCTTATCCAGGGGGTGAATGGATGATATTACTCGCAATAAAGTAGGAACCGTACAGCCACCTTGGGATTTTGTCCTTAATAACCACAGGGGGGAGGCAATATTACTACCAACATCGCAAAGGGTGTACACCCCTCCTGTGATATTATTTCTTATGTCCAGGAAAGGAGAAGATGGTATTAGTACCAATATTGAAGGGATGGACAGCCCCCATGGGATATTGTTCTAAAGATACAGGTTGAAAGAGGATGAGATTCCATCCAATATAACAAGGGGTGTACATCCTGCCTGTGATATGAATCCTAAAACCTAGAAGAAGAGAGAATGGCATTGCTTCCAAAAACACACGGGGTATACACCCACCCTGTGATATTGTTCCTGTCATCTAAAGGAAGACATGATATTACTACTCCCACTACCGGAGAAGGTACACACCCCCCTGTGATATTATTCCTCATAACTTGTGGGGGAGAGCATGATATTACTTCCAGTATGACAGTGGCTTGATACCCAATCTGTGATATTGCTCCTAATTTCCGGTAGGTAAAGTATGATGTTCTTGCCAAGAGAGTAGTGGGTGTACAACTGCCCTGTGATATGTCTCCGAATATTCAGGGAAACACAGGGCGACATTACCCCAAATCTCCCAAAAACTGTACACCCATTGTGTGATATGGATGCTAATATCCGGAGGTGCAGAGGATGGTATTCGTTCTCCTGTTAAAGGCTGTGTACGTGAAACCTGTGAAATTGTTCCTAATATCCTGAATAAAAGAGACTGCTAATAATGGACACACATTGCAGGAGGGAGTATTTGGCTATTACGATCCACGTCGCAGGGGGTGAGGCACTCCCCATGATATGGGGAGTAATAGCAACCCCCTCTCCCCCCTGGCTATTACGATCCACATCGCAGGGCAGTCCAGGACACCAGCCCTGCCCCAACCTTGACCGAGACAATGGGTGTCATGGGACCACCTCAGGGTGGGTAGCAGCTCAGGTCGAAGGTATCCTTGCTGCCAAAGACCAACTGTTCCTGCTACTTTGAATCTGGCCACAGGGTCTCTCTTGGTGAGACAGGTGACCATGAGGCAGACACCCTGAAATCTAGCACGACAGAGCTCAATGACCCATGAGAGGCACCATAGCACGCAGACTTTGCAGACATACTAGCGAAGGCCACAGCAGGCCCTGAGGGAGGAACAAGCTGACCAAGATCCTGGGGTCCTGCCACACAGCCCTTAAACCAGGGACTGGAAACTGTTTCCCTAAAGAGCCAGGAGTCAGTATTTTCAGCTTTGCCAACTGATCTTTGCCTCAAGAATGCAACTCTGCCATGGCTATACCACAGCAGCCTTCTGCAGGTGGCCTATACCACAGCAGCCTTCTGCAGGTGGCCTGTGAAGAGATGGGCATGACTGCACCCACATGAAACTTTACTTATGGACATGGACACTTCTCAGTGTCATGAATTGTTATTTTTTTACTTGTTCAGCCATTTGGAATTGTAAAATGCATTCTTGATTCACGGACCACAAGAGCAGGCAGGTACGGGCTGCTCCTGGCCGACCTCTGGAATGAGCTTAGAGAAGGAAATGACAGGCTGGGCCAGCGCAGCCTTCTCCCAGCAGATTCGCTGCAGGAGGGTCCTGCGTAGCAACCACTTCTCATCCTTCATCTTGGCTTCAAGTGCAGCTCAGGTGGAGAAAGAGAGAACAGAACAGGCCTCAGCAACAAGAAGGAAGGAGATGCAGGGTCAAGTAGCCATGTGGATCCATCACACTCAACATTCACACCAAGCGAAGCACAGGCAGGACCAGCCCAAGGGGGGCTGAAGTGGAGGCTGTCTGGGGTGGGGGCTCTCTGGGTGGGCAAGATTCTCCACCTAAAACTCAAATAGAAGATCTACACAGCAGTAGTTACAGAAAACACACACTAAGAAAAAGGCCAAAATAAAAATAGGACACCAGGTTTGACCAACCAGGTCTCACAAGCCAGTAGGTAAGAAAACCCAGGAGGGCCCACCAGAGGAGCTGGGGGTGGGTTCCTGCCTGCAGGGGCCCTGGGACACCCCATTCCCACAGACGAGGACCCAAGCTTTGTGGAGGAAGCTGTCAGAGTCACCCAGTGAGCTGCTCAGAGCTGGACCCACAGAGCAGGGGAGGAGCTCTGGCCACGTTCCCGTGCGGGCTGAGGAGCTGGGGTGGGGGCACACCCCCAGGGGCCGATGCAAACAGTGGACCGCGGGCCCTCCTACTGCCCAGAGGATGCTCAGCTCCCAAGGGACCACCAAAGTCTGGAACCCAGGGACACATGACCTGACCCTCATGCCCAGGCCTCCTGGACCAGGCAATGTCCAGTACAGGCAGGCAGTCTGGGCTTGGGGCCAGGACAGGGTGGACGGTCCTGCTAGGCAGGCCTCTTTCTCCCTACCAGCTGGGCTGGTTGCACTGTAGTTTTGCTCTGGCAACATATTGCTGCCCACTTTGGCCACACCATTCCCCAGCTCCCTGGCTAGGCCCAGTGCTGTCCAACCCACCTACACAGGCCCCACACACCCAATGCCCACCAGGCTCCCGTCAGCCAGGAGGACCCATGCTCACCCCCCGAAGTATCCATGGGAACCTGTATCCCACAGCGACCCACAGCTCAGGGCCAACCTCCATGGGGCCTCTTGGTTGTGGTGGTAGAGGTGGGGGGGAGTTGACTTCCAGCCCTCCCATCCTGGCCACTGTGTTTTGTGGGGATCATTCAGTCCTGGAGCTTCCTGGGGACCCCAGAAGGAAGAGAACAAGGTGGTCATGGCAGCCTCAGCTCCAGGCTCTGGGCCCAAGTGCAAGAGTCTTTCGCTTCTGGTTTGATCTGGGCGGTAACAACAGGTCAAGTCATTCACACAAGGATTGGCTTCAATATAACGCATCAAGGGACTGTGGAGGACACAGATCAGCCTCCAGGCCAGTTACACCTGGTGACTTCGCCAGTGCAGGCTGGGGAGTGGAAAAGCTGAGCCCTGACCTCCCCACCTACCCTGCCCACCAGATGCCAGTAGCGGCCAGGGATCCCTGACTTCAGGCAGAGGCAGACAGCACAGTTGCTGCCTCCTTTGATCCCATCCCAGGGCCCACAGGGCCTGGAGAAACCTGGCAGGGGCTGAGTTGGGAGAATCAGGCAGGGAGATGCCAAGTGAAGAATGTGAGGGACTGGGTATGAGGGGCACTAGGGCACAGGGTCTGCTTCCCCTGGAGAGGTGGCAGTGAGACATAGAGTAGCCAAGCGTCGGCAGGCACCACCCTGCTGCCAGGCACGTGTGGTGCCCATACCCACCCCAACGGCTGCAGGAAGGTTCCTCATCAACAAAAGGGGAGGACGCACCCACACCCACATAGGCATTGGTGCCCACACACATCAGAGAAGAAAATTGCTGCTGTGCCCAAGGTGTGGAGACATGGCCAGGCCAGCATCCTGGGGAGGGCTGCATTCCCTGCCTGGGGAACCTTGCTCCCAGTTAGGAATCACTAGAGTTGAGGCCCCTAATGGATTGGGGGAGGCACAGGGGTAGAATGGAGGTAGCCCCATCATACGGGCCTGTGTAGACCCCAGAATACAAGCATTGAGTTCAGACTCTTGTCTGAAGCTGGTCACCTGAAAGTATTTGGGCTTTGGGGTGTGATGAGGGTCTGGGGTCAGGGAACAAAGTGTTCTGGTTTGGACACACAGGACGTTCTCTGCAGCTCTCGCAGGTACAGGGAGTGTTGCTAAGTATATGCTTTTAAAAACCCTAGGAAGAGAGGGCACCCAGAAGGGGCCCTGAAGCCAAGGGCCTTTCCACCTCCCCAGCTGAAGACATGCTGGAGGACAATTCTCTGAGTTTCATAACAAAGAAGAGAAAAAAGAAATCAAAAAGACCTGGAGGATAGGCAAGCCAATGAGGGCTGACTGGGATTACCCTGCCTAATCCTCAAAACAAGCCTTCCCTATCTGTCCTCTGGGCCAGGTGAGGAAACAGGTCACAGTAGGACATTCAGACCCTGGGCAGGCAGCTGGCAGCCTGGAGCCCAGGAGGTGCAAACAGACTGTCCCAACCCCAGCCCTCAGCCAGGAGCGGCTCCGCCCACAGCTCATTCACTGGTAAATTAGGCCAACTGGGCTGCCTGCCCTTCCCCAATCCCCCTGGCTCACCAGGCAAAAGCCTCCCTGTTCGTGGCTGCCAGACTGTGGATGGCAGTGCATGCCCCCTTCATTCTGGATTCTCAGCAACCCACCAGGCCATCCCTCTCTGCCCGGCCACCTGGAGCCCGGCAGTGTGCATGCGGGGTGGGCAGCACCTGGAATACTTGGGCCGGCTTGGCTGGGGGCTGCAGTTCCTGTGCAGGGTGGAGTTAGCGTCCCATCCCATTCCCTGGGCCCATGGCCCCTCTGAGAAGACCCTCCACATACTGCCAGGCCTTGACCACCAGTAGCCCCACATCCAGGAGGCATCGACATGCTCACGTCTGATTTGCAGTGGGCATGTAACCCTGGGGAAGACCCCTTAGAATCCCAGCTATGAGAGAGCTAGGTGAGGGCAAGGGTGGCATCAGAGTGAAGGGGGCCTGCCCCTCCACACCTGTGGGTATTTCTCAAAAGGTGGAGATGAGAGACTGAGAAAAGAAATGACACAGAGACAAAGTATAGAGGAAGAAAAGTGGGCCCAGGGGACCTGCGCTCAGCATATGGAGGACCTGCACCGGCACGGGTCTCTGGAGTTCCCTCAGTATTTATTGATCACTATCTCTACTATCTCGGCAAGGTGGATGTGACAGGACTACAGGGTAGTGGTGGGGAGAGGGTCAGGAGGAAAACGTGTAAGCAAAGGACTCTGTGTCATCAATAAGTGTAAGGAAAGGTGCTGTGCCTCGATGTGCACGTCGGCCAGATTGATGTTTGACTTTACACCAACATCTCCGTGCAGTAAAGAGCAGTATTGCCGCCAGCAGGTCTCGCCTCCAGCCATAAAGTGGTTTTCTCCTATCTCAGTAAATAGAATGTATGGTCAGGTTTTACCCCGAGACATTCCATTCCCAGGGATGAGCAGGAGACAGATGCCTTTCTCTTATATCAACTGCAAAAAGGCCTCCTCTTCCACTCCTCCTCAGCACAGACCCTTTACGGGGGTCGGGCTGGGGGATGGTCAGATCTTTCCCTTCCCACGAGGCCATATCTCAGGCTGCCTCAGTGGGGAGAAACCTTGGACAATACCCAGGCTTTCTTGGACAGAGGTCCCTGAGGCTTTCCGCAGTGCACTGTGTCCCTGGGTACTCGACACTGGAGAATGGTGATGACTTTGACCAAGCATGCTGCGTGCAAACACATTTTCACTAAGGCACATCCTGCATAGCCCTAAATCCATTCAACCTTGAGTCAATAGCACATGCTTCTGTGAGCACCGGGTGGGGGCTGGGGTTACAGATTAACAGCATCTCAAGGCAGAAGAATTTTTCTTAGTACAGATCAAAATGGACTTTCTTATGTCCTCGTCTTTCTACATAGACACAGTAACAGTCTGATCTCTCTTTCTTTCTCCCACACAGAGAGTGTCACCACTGTATGTCAGCCACTGGGGGACAGGCTTCAGCTTACACCCACCTTATAAATTCCATCCTCTCTCCTTGGCAGAAGCTGGCCAGGAATTAGGGCCAATGGATGGGTGGGGTCTGCAGACGACACCGTGTTCAGGTCCCCATGATGGTCTCACACATGTGTGGTGGCCCTGCAGTTCCAGGTGCCACACACACGCCATCCCCTGCTTGGGCCCTGATCTTTGAGGAGGGGGATCAGCAAAACCCAGGCACTGACCCCACAGTGCCACTCACACCCACAGACGATTCTCCAGACAGGCATCAGGTCTCGGTCCTGGCCACCTTCCCCTGCAGGGCCTCAGCTCTTTCCCAGGACTCACGTGGTCTTTCCTCACATGCAGCTCTGCTAGGATGCATTGATCTGTACACAGGGGCTCTGAGGTGACAATGGCCACGATCATGCAGAATGCAAGGGCACAGGCTGGGTGCCCATTGTGGGGACTCTGACTGCAGCACTCCCAGACTATCATCGGGCATGCTGGCCCCCAGGCTTAGCTAGGGCACCAGCGGTAGGAGTGCACTGCTCTGGACTCTGCAGGAGGACAACTGTCACCACATCTTTATGTTCTCCTGCTGGTGTCACTGTGTGTTTCTCATCTCCTGGTTGTAGGATTCAGGGCAGACTCCCTGAACACCTTGTGGGAAACAGCACAGTCCAGCAGAGAAGAGGAGCAAAGCTCAGCTGCAAAGATGAAAAAATGGAAGGTGTGACATGGACCCCCATTCAGATTCTGTATTTAAATGAGGTCTTCCAGAACACCTGCTCTCATTGGATAATACTTCAAATACATACATATATATATATATATATATAATTTTTTTTTTTTCCAGAGAGAGTCTTGCTCTGTAGCCCACGCTGGACTGCAGTGGCAGGATCTCGGCTCACTGCAACCTCCGCTTCCCGGGTCCCAGTTCAAGCAATTCTCCTGCCTCAGCCTCCCGAATAACTGAGATTACAAGCATGCACCACCATGCCCAGCTACTAGGTTTTCTTTTTTTTTTCTTGAGACAGAATCTTGCTCTGTCACCCATGCTGGAGTGCAGTGGCACGATCTCGACTCACTGCAGTTTCCAACTCCTGGGTTCATGCTATTCTCCTGCCTCAGCCTCCCAAGTAGCTGGGACTACAGGCGCCTGCCACCACACCCGGCTAATTTTTTATATTTTTAGTAGAGACGGGGTTTCACCGTGTTAGCCAGGATGGTCTCGATCTCCTGACCTCGTGTGACAGAGCGAGGTCGCCTGGGCAAAAGAGCGAGACTAAGTCTCAAAAAAAAAAAAAAAAAAAGAAAGAAAAGAAAAGAAAAAGAACAATATAAGCCAAATTCACTCAAAAGAAATAAAAACAAGATGACAAGTCAATGGCACTGAAAACAGAAAATCAACAGAAGAACTCAATAGAACAATAGCTGTTTCTTCATAAAGATCAACAAAATTGGTCACTATCAAGCCAGGCTAACAAAGAAAAAAGAAATCACACAAATTACTATAAGGTGATTACAAAAGTAATGGCAGTTTTTGCATTCTTGAAATTTGCTGTTTGATACTGGAATACCCTCTTAAATAAATGTGGTTATGTTATTCATCATTTTAATGGGCATTTCTTGCTTTTTTTTTTTTTTTTTTTTTTTTGCTAATGACTTATTACTTACTTATTTTAGACTGTGGAAATGATGTCAGACAAAAAGCAAATTCAAGCGACTTTCTTATTCGAGTTCAAAATGGGTCCTAAAGCAGGGGAGACAACTCACAACATCAACGCATTTGGCCCAGGAACTGCTAATTAATGTACAGCGCAGTGGTTCAAGAAGTTTTGCAAAGGAGGCGAGAGCCTTGAAGATGAGGAGAGTAGTGGGCAGCCACCGGAAATTGATAACGACCAATTGAGAGCAACCACTCAATTCGATCCTCTTGCAGCTACAAGAGAAGTTGGCGAAGAACTGAATGTCGACCATTCTATGGTCATCCGGCATTTGAAGCCAATTGGAAAGTTGAAAAAGCTTGATAAGTGGGTGCCTCATGAGCTGACCAAATATTTTAAAAAGCATCCTTTTGAAGTGTCATCTTCTCTTATTCTATGAAACAACAATGAACCATTTCTTGATCAGATTGTGACATGCCACGAAAAGTGGATTTCATACAACAGCCAGCTCAGTGGTTGGACTGAGAAGAAGCTCCAAACCACTTCCCAAAGTCAAACTTGCACCAAAAAAGGTCACGGTCACTGTATGGTGGTCAGCTGCTGGTCTTCTGATCCACTACAGTTTTTGAATCCTGGTGAAATCATTACATCTGAGAAGTATGCCACGCCATTCAATGAGATGCACGGAACACTGCAGCACCTGGAGCCGGCACTGATCAACAGAAAGAGCCCCGTTCTCCACAACGCCTGACCACATGTCATACAACCAGGGCTTCAAAAGTTGAATAAACTGGGCTATGAAGTTTTGCCTCATCTACCATATTCACCTGACCTCTCGCCAACCAACTACCACTTCTTTAAGCATCTTGACAACTTTTTGCAGGGAAAACACTTACACAACCAGCAGGATGCAGAAAATGGTTTCCAAGAGTTCATCGAACCCTGAGAGCATGGAATAAACAAGTTTATTTCTCATTGGCAAAAATGTGTTCATTGTAATGGCTTCTATTTTTTTTTTTTTTTTTTTTTTTTTTTTTTTTTTAGACAGAGTCTCACTCTGTCACCCAGGCCAGAGTGCGAAGGTGCAATCTCAGCTCACTGCAACCTCTGCCTCCTGGGTTCAAGAGATTCTCCTACCTCAGCCTCCCTAGAAGGTGGAACTACAGGCACCCGCCACCACACCCGGCTAATTTGTTTGTATTTTTAGTAAAGACAGGGTTTCACCATGTTCGCCAGGATGGTCTCGATCTCCTGACTTCGTGATCCGCCCGCCTTGGCCTCCCAAAGTGATGGGATTACAGGCGTGAGCCGCTGCGCGCGGCCAGGTGACTTCCTTTTATTAGTTTTATTAGGAATTTAGGTAGAATCAACTTCTGATTAAAGGCTGAATTTCTGTCATTTTGTAGAGAAATGAATAGACTGGACACTGTGTAGTCAGTGTTTAGATTTGCCCCTGGGTTTGTTTAAATCTACGTCATGGATCCTGAGACACAAATATAATTAAGACAGGTCTAGAGACAGGAGAAGCAGAAATAAGTTGACCCAGGAGTACAGTCTCAAGTAGCTCATGAATGAGAAAGTGGACATCTGGCAAGAGTCTTTTTACTTTATCCTGGCTGAAAATCCAAATCTTGTTTTATTTTTTCCACTAACAGTAACTAAAATAATAACGAATTTTATTTGTTCTTGGGTTCTTTTTTCCTTTAATGATTGTGCTGTAACTTAAAATAATGATGTTACTTTTGAACATGTTTAAACCATATCTGAAAACGATTGATGTTTATAACTCTCTTTTGGCTTCAAAATAAGATTGTGTTATCACCATTTTGGTAGATGAGATTGTCTGATGAAAATGATGCGCATGACTTGTACCGTTCAGTGTACATCCTGCAGTAGTGGACGACTGAAAACATATATATGCGGAGTATAAATTAAAAATTAATTTGGTTTCTTCTATTCCTTAATTTAGGATGTTAAACCATGACTGTAAGGGATTTTCTTGGTAAAAAGAGAAGATTCTCAGAGTCAAAAATGTTCTTACAACTGGGGCTTGATGGCCTTTGAATTAGGAATGGATTGTTCCTCTCTCTGAAGCCTGTTGTCACATGGGTTTTTAATCCTGGCCTTGCTGCTAGAAATCTGTGCTTGAAGTCGTCTCTTTCTGGTGGTAACCTACCACTTAAAAGTCACGACGTGGTGGAACTCAGTTTACTAGACTCTTTAGCCTTTGAGCTAAACTGAGCAACCTCTTAGATGTACACACACCACTTTGTATGAAAGGGTTCTCTAGAATGGTTCTTTGGAGAGAAATATTTTCATGTAATTTTGACAGGGGTGTAAATAAAGCATGGTGACTAATAACTCTTTCACTGTTCATCTGATGAACGTAAGAATCTACGCATCCAGATATTATTTTGTATACAAATATTTAATTTGGTGATTGATAATCTCTCTTTGGGGTAGTCACATGGAAAGCTCTTTTAAATTTAACTTCTGCCTTTGGATTTTTTTTTGAGAAAAGCCATTGAAGGGCAAAACTAATGTAAACGTCTTGATCATTTAAAAAGCTTACTTGTCCTCGAAAGGAAACACACGTCATCAGTGAGTATACACGTAGACAGTTGATTTGTGAATGCTGTCGGCCTCAGCGTGCTTGATAATAGATTCTACCGATCTAGCTGGAGTAATTTGATCACTTACTTCCTTATTAACACTAGATCACACAGTGTCTTTCTTATTCCTTCTTCTTTACTTACTGGCATGAGCACAGAGTCCCACTATCTGAAATAGAAGGGAGAGTTTGGGGGATTATTGGAGGATTCTTAAAAACTTGGTTGGCAGCTGGGCACGATGGCTCATGCCTGTAATCCCAGCACTTCAGGAGGCCGAGGTGGGTGGATCAACTGAGGTCAGGAGTTTGAGACCAGCCTGACCAACATGGTGAAACCCCGTCTTTATTAAATACAAAAAATTAGCCGGGTTGGTGGTGCACACCTGTAATCTCAGCTACTTGGGAGGCTGAGGCAGGAGAACTGCTTGAACCTGGGAGGTGGAGATTGCAGTGAGCCGAGATTGTGCCATTGCACTCCAGCCTGGGCAACAAGAGTGAAACTCCATCTCAAACAAAACAAAACAAAACAAAACTTTGTTGGCTTCCTGACACCTCACTGTCTACTTGAGGAATTCCATGGAATCTTCAAAGGATTTGGGGGAAAGTGCATTAACGTGGACAAAGGATGGAATCAAAATAATCTTATAGTGGGAATAATTCAAGCACCTATTTAAATTGTTTCCAATTGCCAGCATAGTGATGATATGACACCAGCATATCAAAGTAAGTAACAAATTAGCTACGCAAACATCTTAGAATTTGGTTGGGTTCTCTTTTCTCATCACAGATCTCCATGCAGAATAGTGCTCATCTTTCTTTCTTTCTTTTTAAAAAAAAATTTTTTTTCATCCTTATTTCTTGTTTGCCTTTCTATTTCCTTCCAAATTCTACATGCCAAGAATTTCTCTGTCTTTTAAGTGGCCATCAACTCAATAGGCAAAAATTTGGAGTAATCCAGAGAAAAAACAATCCAAATATAAACCAGGTAGGAACATGAATACCTCTGAATATTAATGACCAAAAAAAAAAAAAAAAAGCACTGGTGAATTTTTAAATTAAATTACTACATATATATATACATATATAGGGGTTTGGAGGAGAACAGAAGGTCTAACTCAGGAGTTGGACTTGGTGGGGGCAGGCACAGGTTAAATGTGAGCTGTGAGCACCCAGTTTGGGAGGAAGGAGGAAATGGGAATCAACTGCCAGTCAAGCAGCTGCAGTCTAAGAAGAACGAATTAGGGCAGGTCTCAGCATCTCCTTCCGATTACATAGAAAATCTGAAATACGAATAGCTGTGAACTTTTCTTAATATACAACATTCATTAGTTTATATGCAGTCCTCACCACAGCCCTCCGAGATAAGTATACTTACTGTTCCCATTTTGCAGATGAGGAAAGCTGAGGCAGAAAGAAATTAAATTGCTTAAGGTTACACACATAGTAGGTATCACACATTTAGTCAGAGGCAGAGCTGGGATTCAAACTCAGGTCTGGCTCCTAGCCTCTGCTCTTAACCACAACACCATATACTCCCACCCCTGGGCCCAGCTCATGTGCTTGGCAGAGTATTAGAGCCTTTCAAGGTAAGTGTGATTATCCGCTTTACAAATGAGCTTTGGAAAAGTTAAGCAAAGATTACACAGCTAGACAGTAATTCAATAGTAGTCTCTTACCTATTTTTCCTTTTATGTTTTCATTTGTAAATCTGTTTTAATTTGATTTGAACTAAAAAATAGTACTTGATTGTGAAATATTCTGGGACCACTTTTCTCCAACTCTTCAACCTTTCAACAATTATATGATTGTTTTCCCATTTTATAAGTAAGGCCACTGAGGACTACTCGGATATTTCATTCACTCCATCTGTTTACTAAGCCCTGCCGTGTGCTGGATACACAATCTTCTGTGTGCTGGATACATGTGATACAAAGGAATAACTATCTGGCATCTTGAAGGTACCCAGAATATTGGACTTAACTGACCTGAAGGTGCCAAGCTGGAACATTCTTCATATTCCCTGTCTGCCTATTGCCAAGTTATATTGTTTAGTTTGAGAGAAAAAAAAAACGCTCCCTTAGAGAATCACGATGCATATTAGCATATTTAAGGACTACCCTGAAACTTAGACTTAATCTAGCCTGCCCTAGATATATTAACATCCGGTAGCATAAGTGTTCTGTGAGATATATTTCAGAAAAATACAGAATAAACGCAGACTCCTTTGGATGGCATTCAGGCCCTTCATAAACTAACTGAATTATTTTTCAGTCTCATTTCCTGCAATTGCCCTCGATTTTTTTCTGTTCTGCAATCTGCTATTTTAGACAAAGCTTTCATAAGAAATTACATAATGACAAGTAATTCCCACATTCCCTAGATATATACTTGGATTTCAAATGCCATAATTGTAATCTTTCTCCAAAGAAAAATGCACGATACAGGCTTCATTCCATCAAGAGGCATATGAGGTAAGTGTTACTAAACATCCTTCCAGCAGATAGGAAAACCACTGAAGTGGAAAGGAATCAGAGAAGCATTAACAGACCCTCAAACAACCATAATGCTTAACTCCTCTTGTTCCAATCTTAACTCAAAATTATGATTATTTTGATTATTTGATGATTGTTTTGATAGTATAAACTCCATATCTGCAACCTCAGTTATCTACAAAACTGAAGTACAAACATTGAAAAAGAACTCTCACCAACCAAGGATTGAAATTGTAATGCAAATAGAAAGGGCTCAGCTTGAGAGCACAATCAGAAACTGAAGAGAGTTGATCAAAGAGAAAATTCTAGCTGAATTGTCCTATTTTTAATTCCCCAGGGATCCCACTGTCTATGACACATTAACAGCGGTGTGAATTGTTTCTGTTACATCACATACTCTGTCCTCTCGTGATGCGGGTCATCCCCAATTGAGTATATACAGATAATCAATGACTTTATCTGGGAGGGATTGGAGCTATAGAATAATCTATCTGACCAATCTGATGGACCATTTGTAAGAGCTGATTGCCAAACTGGATCTTCATTTGACAAATAAATACTAGAGCTGCAGAAAGTAAAGTTTACTCCAACCCAATTAATCATTAATTCATCCACAGGAAAAATACATTTTCTCCACATGGAATATTGATTTTTCTACGAATATTACCTCCGCATTGAAAAACGACTGAGTCACTGCAGTTAAGCAAGTGTACCCTGACGATGAATTCCCTGAAGAAGGTACAGTTATATTTACATTGCCTTAGCAAGAATTTGGTTAAGTGATAAGCACTTTTCTCTTCCCTCCCTCCCTCCCTTCCTTCCTTCCTTCCTTCCTCTTTTTTTTTTTTTTTTTTTTTTTTTTTTTTTACCGTGTCTCTGTTGCCCAGGCTGGCGTGCAGTAGTGCAATCTTTGCTCACTGCAACCTCTGTCTCCCAGGTTCAAGCAATTCTCGTGCCTCGGCCTCTTGAATAGCTGGGATTAAAGGAACATGCCACTACTCCTGGCTAATTTTTGTGTTTTTTTTTAAGTAAAGATGAGCTTTCAACATATTGGCCACGATGGTCTTGAACTTCTGACCTCTTATGAGCTAATCATACCACTTCTAACTAGATTTTCTATTAATGTTTAAGGAGGGACTCCACTACTAAAGTTTGTTTTACTTCTCTGGTTATTTACACAGAACGCTGGCAATACATTAAAGCTCACTAATGTGGACCTAAGTGGAATTTCTGAGAGGCTTTGAATATGTATGTGCAAACTGTCCTATTTTCTTCATATGCTCTCTTAAATATGTATGTATGTAAAATGACACATATATATATTCCTAGACATCTAGGGTTTGTTGTCGTTAGTGACCAAGAAAAAGTAGTTCTTTTGTGCACGTGTGAAAACATCAAATTAGCAATTACCATAGAAATGCATTTCATTGAATAACTAGGTTTTGTTTGTTTGTCTGTTTCAGGGAAATGTAAAACAATTATTAGATGTTATTGTGCCTCTTCTTGTGTTGATATGTGCATTTGGGTCAAAAGTGCAAAAACTTTTTTCTACAATATACAGTTATTTTGGCTTTTCCCAGGGGAAGCTAGCAATAGTTTTAAAAGCACAAATTGATGTAAAATATTTTGACTCTTAAAATAATGTGAAGAAATTTTATTTGCATTAACCAAAAATGTTCGGGATCTTTTTGTAGTAAGTATATTTTAAATGGTGTAATTTGTATGTTTATGATATGTATTCAATTATTTAAGTTAGGTATCAATGTATTTTTCAAAAACTGTTCCCAGGTGAACAAAACTTTGCTTTTCTTCTCCATTCTGTACAGGACAAGCATTATTCAGTTCACACAGTCAGCTCTCACTACACTTCAACTGGACGGGGCGAGTTCGTATTTGAATTCTGTCATCTTTATCTAAGGGAAGCAAAATTAACCATTTAATACTAGATTATCTTTAATGGTTATTAAAAGAATGTTATTGACCAAAATAACATTTTTGGAGATTACATATCTCAAAAATCTCAAAATCTCAAAATACATATTTGGAGATTAATAAAGATGTATTAGACTATCCAAAAGTGGATGCATGCAAATATGATCCTAATCTAGAAAGGATGTCATTTTTGTATGTTGCTTGGGAGGTAGGCAAGTTTGTTCTCTTTCCTGACCTGCTCCATCTGCAACTTGTCAGCTCATTACCAGCATGGGGGTGTGAAACGAGGGAGGATTTGTGCCGGCCCTGTTGTGGCTCTCATGCCACTCAGAGGGATGCAATCTTGCAGCAGATGGTGCCCTGACATGGCGCAGCTTGACGGCTCCTCACCTGTGATGGACGAAGCTACTCCATCTCCCTGAGCATCAGTTTGGCCCTCAGGTGGCTGCTTGAAAGGCAAAAATCATAACAAATAAAATTCACTCTATGCTGACCTTTGGCAAGAATCAGTGAGACCTCAGTCCTGTGCTTTGTACTCTGCCAGAAACCTCCCAGTTTAAAAATATTGCTAGTTATTGTCTTTAGAAGCCATCCCTTCTTCCATCTTTGTGCTTCTTTTCTATTTTTGAAATATCTAAGCATAAATTCAGTTTTAAAATTATATATTTAACAGATGTATAGTGGGTTTTACAGTTTTCTCAATGGGTAAAATCAGAAGGAAACTGTCAACGTCAGTACACTTCACTCCCCACCCCATCCCGGATGCAGGGCACAGAAGATAATCCCCATACAAGTGCACGTGTGTGCAAGGAAAAGCAGCAGATGCCTGGGATACTAGAAACCTTCAGAGCCACTGACTCCGAGAAGGAGTGACTTGCAAAGCCAAGAACCAGATCCATATGCTTCTTTCTGCATTCCTCCACACACACCTGCGTTTGCATTCCTCCAGACAGTTGTCCTATGCATCCATCCAGATCTTTGTCACACTGCAGCCCACTCAGGTCCCATCTGCAAAGAAATGCCCCTGATCCCACAGTTCCACGTTGATCTTCTCCTCCTTCACCATCTACAGCCCTTTGCATTTAGGGTATTTTACAGCACTACTCGTTTTACACCTTTACAATTTAGCAGTTAAAAAACCATTCTGCATCAGCCACAAGTTTTCCCTTATGTGTCTCCACCAATTTTTGGTTAAGGGGGATAGTTGACCAACGCCATTCCAGCTCCAGTCACTTTTCTACCTAGCACAGTCATCCCTCCAGATCCCTGGGTTCCACTTCTGTAGATTCAAGCAATATTTGAAAAAAGGAGATTGTGTCTGTGCTAACACGTACGAACATTTTCTCTTGTTATTATTCCTTAAACAATAGAGTATACCAACTGTTTACACTGTGTGATGTATTATAAGGAACCTGAAGATGATTTAATGTCTAAGGCAGGATGTGTGTCAGTAATATGCAAATGCTATGCATCATTTCTATATCAGGGACTTGAGCATCCATGGATTTGGTATCTGAGGGCATCTTGGAACAAACTGCCCACGGATATTGAGAGACCACAGTATTTTTATCCTCCATGTCACCCCCTGCGCTGACCTCCAGAAACAAACAATCATTTGCCGTTTTAAAGGACCTTCTCTAAATGAGCAACAGAGGAGCTCTCCCGCCCACCACCGACTGCCCGCCTGCCTTCAGCCTTGTGGGGAGGAAGAGCCCCGGCCCCGGCTGATGGAACTCAGCTCCTGGGATCAGCTGGCAATAGAGGGTCATGTCCCAGCTTCACTGACTTCCTGCATCGTAGGTCTCCTCTTAGGAGATAACCTCTCCTCTCAGGCCCTTAGGACCAAGTGCCCTCTCTCCACCTTCTCTGAGACCTCAGGTGTGAAGAATACGCTTTTATTTATTTGCTAGATGTTTGTTTGAATACTGATGAACACTAATCATGTGGACTTGGTCCTCGGGGTTAATCGTCCAAGTGTAAAAACGAAAACCACCAGTGAATGATATTTGACCATCAGTTACAAGTTTTTCTTTCTCTTGCAATGAAACAGCTCACAATAACTGGAAATGAAGGGCGTGGTAAGTTGAGATAGAGATATCCCTTCCTTCCCAACACCCCACCCCTGAAAAATCGAGGTAGGCAGGCCTCTGTTAGAGCTCTCTTGCTGCAGAAGAGAACTCACAGCCACTTTGAAGTGAACCCCACCCATCTTTGAGAGGCCAGGGCCCTCAAAGGGTTTACCCACGGAGACTCTGCATTGAGGGGAGGGTGGGAACAGCCCCACTCGCCAGCAGCTGTTCGCAGCCATGAACTTGAGCCCCCAAGATGCTGCCCAGGAGTGGAAGAAACCTGACTTGGAATAGCCCCGGATGTCGCGCTGAGCCTGAGCCCTGGCCTGCCTGCCCGGGAAGCTTCGCGACGATTCCTGTGTCCATGCTTGGCATAGAGTGAGTGGAGCTGCCACCTTCAAACTGCATAGGGGGGCCACTTCCACAGGCCTGGTTCTTGCTGCGTTGGGGAGCACTGTCCCCACCCCAGAGGCAACTAAAAACTTCTCATTAAAACAAATGTAGTGGAGCCCCAAAGTTCCAGGAAATAAGATGAGTCCAGGAGAAGTTGATTGTTAGGGTGTCTGACTCAACCCTATACTCCTTTCTTTGGCTAAGGAAAGAACTTCGGTGTGATGGATAAAGTGACCTGCACACCCCGCATGGGTAGAATTCTCCTGCTTCGGGGGTAAGAAGCTGTCCTGAAGCAACCCTCACCCAAGCCATCTTGTGAGCTCTCGGCCCTCAGAAGAGGTGGTCTGTGAAGAACTAGAGTTTTTCATTATCATATCATCTTGGGACTCAAAATATGTAACCACCCCGAGAAAGGGACAGAAAACACAGGAACGGAAAGAGCTTGTTTCCCTGTCGTTTTAAAGACTTCAATTTTAAAAGCTGCCATTTCTTTGCATTTTTTTGTTCATCAATTTCTGACGAATTCCTATAGGCAAGGGCCTTTCCAGGCTCTGCTGGAGATTTTATGGGAAAAAAGTTCAGTGTCTGATCTTGGAGAATTTAAAATTGGCAGGACAGATAAGAGGGGCACAGTTCTTTCTAGAATGTGATTCCACTCCTCAGTTGGCCTGACTTAATCACGCTTCCATCTCAGCTTCGACGTGCCTTTCCGAGGGAAGCCTTTGGGGCCCCTGCCCCTGATACAGAAGAGACACTAAGCTATTTTCCTGCTCTGTGGTCCCGGAGTTACGTGAATTTCCTTTTGAGACTCATCACGCATATTTATTTATGTATTTATTTAAGCATATTTCTCTGTGAGAGTATACCTGTCACCATGGCAGGGACTTGTCTGCCTCTTTCACTGTAGTACCTGCATAGTGCTGGCGCTGTTGGGGGTGCCCAGTAAACCTGGGTGAACGAATTTTTACCTGACTGAATGAGGGTGCTCAGAAGTAGCAGTGAACGCTGGGATGCTGGGGGAGGAAGAGGGTTATCTAAAGAAGGTGACACAAGGCTGGACCTCACAAGATGAAATCTCAGTAGGGCAGGAGAGCAGGGAATTTGGACAATGGCAGAGAAGAAGCGAAGCTCAGAGTAAATTAAGTAAATTGATGATGATGACAATGACAGTACCATTTATCATGTGGTCACTTTATGCCAGGAACTCTTACATTCGTAGCAAAGTTTATTTGTTACACCAACCATGAGGGGCAGGTACCACTGAGCCCCATCTAGTGATATGAAAACCAGGGTTCATAGAGGTTAAGTTCCTGGCCACGGTCATATGGATGGAAAGTAAAGACATTGAGCTCTGCATTTAGACTCGGATCTAAAGTTGTTCAAACCCTAGTTCTGCTCACTCCACGGAAATGTGGGTTTTTTGAGGGGAGTACAAGTAGAGGAAAGTGGAGAAGTGGATTGCAGTTTGATTCTTAGGGGCCAAGAATGCCACCAGGGGATTTAGACTTTAACCTAATCACACGTATTTATTTCTTCAAATGCTAGACAGCCTTGGAACGTTTTTGAGCACGTGCTTTGGAAACATTCCTCTGGAAAACAGAGAAGGTGAGGGAGGGGAGGGGAGGCTCTGAGATTTGAGGGGTCTTTAGCAGGAGGTTGGGAGACACAGTAGGGAGCTGGGACAGCAGGTCTAGAAATGAAACTAGGACACATCCAGACCTCAGGTGGAATTAACTAGAATCTAGTTAGAGAGCCAGGAAGAACAAAGAGAAAAAATACCTCCCAAGTTCCCACCTGGCTGCCCAGGAGGCTGTCATGCGCTTAACAAATAAAGCCTGCCCTTTAACAAATAGAGGAGGGAGGAGGTGGCTGCAGGGAGGCTACAGACAAAACATGGAATGAGGCTGCCCTCTTCTGGAGAATGAAAGCCGGATGCTGAATCAAAATCCTCATATGCCCTGGACAATTTATTATTATTGTTATTATTTTATTTTCAGAGACAGGGTCTTGCTGCCCAGGCTGGAGTGCAATGATGCAATCATAGCTCACTGTAACCTCGATCTCCTGGGCTCAAGCGATCCTCCTGTCTCAGCCTCCTGAGTAGCTGGGACTACATGTGTGTGCCACTACACCCAGCTATTTTGTTTGTTTGTAGAGAGGAGGTCTCATTATGTCGCCCTGGGTGGTTTCAAACTCCTGGCTTCAAGCGATCCTCCCAACTTGGCCTCCCAATGTGCTGGGATTACAGGTGTGAGCCATCACACCCAGCCATCAGCACGTTTAAATATACATCCTTATATATATTTAAATACATATCTTATATATATACATATACATCCATACAGAACCGACCAATGCTGAGTTGATACTAACTAGTCAACCAACAAACAACTGGTAACTAACGACTTGGTAACCAGGTAGGAATTCAGACAAATCTGGTTGTTCAGGGAGAACAAGGGTCTGTCAAACAAGTTGTTACATCTTCTAATGCATCCTATTTCAGACTCAGGAGCAGTTTATATTTTACATGGTCTCTCTCTCTAATTCCTTCAGACTTATCAAGCACAGGAGAAAACCTAGGTAAAAAATAAATAATAAAACACTCAAGAACATCTCAAATGAAAAAAAGAGTTATAATATCAAATGATGTTGCAGATGTGGAACAAGATGTGGAAAAACTTGAAACTCCACTAATAGGAGATACTGAAAAGCCAGACAGCAAGGACATAGAGAGGGAGACAGAGCTGAGCTAAAAGTGCAATCTAAGACAGTACACTACGACCCAGCAATTCCCACTGACAGTGTAGACCAGATAAAAAGAGTTCTATGTTACCAAAAGATATGTACGTGTATGTTCTTAGCAGTACTTTTCATTATAGCCCAAACCTGGAAATCATCAAGTTATCCATCAACAGTAGAATGGACAAGTGTATTTATACAAGTGTATTCATATAATTTAATGTAATAGAGCTATGGGAATTTACTGCTACCCTGAACAGCAAAAGTAAATCTCACAAGCGTAACTTAAGTGAAGGAATCCAAACCAAAAATCACATATATCATTCCATTCACAAATTTCAAAAACTGGCAACATTTTGTATGGCGATGGAAGGCAAAATAACAGCTCCTCAGGATATGGGCTGGGTAATGTTCTGCTCCCAAATCTAATTGTGGATACAGGGGTGGGTCACTGTGTGGATACATGGGTGTGTCACTGTGTGAATTCAGGAGTATACACTTTAATATGTGAGTTTTTAACTTTGTATTTTTTATATATATATATAAATATGTAAATATATAAATATATATAATATATAAAAATCTCTAAATATATAAATATATAAAAATATATACATATATATAAAAATATATAAATATATATATATATATTTAACGGACAGGGTCTTGCTCTGTCTCCCAGGCTGTAATGCAGTCCAGAACTCCTAGGCTCAAGGGCTTCTCCTGCCACAGCCTTCTGAGTAGCTGGAGTAGCTGGGACTATAGGCATACACCACCACACCTGGTGGTATTTTCAGCTTTAAATAAATGAATTGGCTGGGTGCGGTGGCTCACACCTGTAATCCCAGGACTTTGAAAGGCTGAGGCTGGAGGATTGCTTGAGGCAAAGAGTTCAAGACCAGTCCGGGTGACAGGGTGAGACTCCGTCTCTAAAAGATTTTTTTAAAATAAAACGTACTTAAAATTTAGGAAAGATCTCAGTTGCAAGGGCTAAGTTGAAAAGACAGGAGTAAAAGGGTAATAGACAATTTAGAATATATGGATATATATCATTTGGTACTTTAATATATATTATTATTATTTTTTAATTATTTAATAGTCCATGGATAGATGAAATTCCATGAAGATAAGAACTGTACCTCATTCATCTTTATAGCCTCTGGATGCCCAGTGTACATCATAAAGTAGCTATTCAGAAAATATATATTTAAAAAATTTTTGAATGTTCTGTTTACGGCAAAGTTCTCTAAACTAAATATAGTGATTGAATACATTTCTACAATAAAAAAAATAGACAATAAAGACAAATGGCATTTCTGGGCTTATACTGGACAAAATAGGAGCAAGAATAGAGGCAATTTACTCTGTTTCTGTTACCTTAGGATGAAAAGAGTTTGATTGGATTTATCTAAAATCTTTTTTCTCATCCAAATATGAAAATATTATAAAGTTAAATTTTCAGCAATAACATTGTATTAGTCCATTTTCATGCTGATGATAAAAGCATATCCAAGACATGACCATTTACCAAAAAGAAAAAAAAAAAAAAAAAAGAGGCTTAATGGATTCACAGTTCTACATGGCTGGGGAGGCCTCACAATCATGGTGGAAGGTGAAAGGCACATCTCACATGGCAGCAAACAAGAGAAGAGAATGAGAATCAAGCAAAAAGGGTTTCCCCTGATAAAACCATCAGACCTTGTGAGACTGATTCACTACCATGAGAACAGTTCGGGGGAAACCACCCTATGATTCAATTATCTCCCACCGGGTCCGTCCCACAACATGAAGGAATTATGGGAGCTACGATTCAAGGTGAGATTTGGGTGGGGACACAGCTAAAGCATATCAGACATATTATCTATTGCTACATAATAAATTACGCCCCAAACTTAGGGCTTAAAACTACATACTTTTTTTTTTCTTCACAGTTTCTGAGGCTTAGGGATCTGGAAGTGACTTAGCATGGGTTCTGACTCAGGGTCTCCCAAGATGTTGGCTGGGGCTGCAGTCACCTGAAGGTTTGACTGGACTTGGAAGATCCATTCTTCAAGAGGCTCACTCACATGGCTGTGGGCTGGAGGTCTACTCACAACTCTCCCCAGAGCAGATCATCCAAGAGTAAGAGCAAGCCGGAAAACACCATCACTTTTATGACCTAGTCTCTGACATCACACACAATCACTTCTACATTCTATTCACTACAAACAAGTCACTAAGACCGGCCCACATTCAGGTGGAGGGGAATTATGTTCTATCTTTTGAAAGGAATATTAAATAATCTGTGGATGTATTTTAAATCATCACAGTCCACCATCTGGCCACAAATTATTTCTATTTCTCCCACATGTAAAATACTCTCATTCCTCTCAACTCCTCCCAAAAGTCTCAAACTTGTGCAGGATGTCCAGGTTTGAAGTCCAGGTTGTAATTATTTAAATCAGATCCCAATACAGAGAAGTATTCTCAGGTGTAGTTCTTTTTTTTTTTTTTTTAAATTGAGACAGAGTCTCACTCTGTTGCCCAGTCTGCAGTGCAGTGGTGCAATCTCAGCTCACTTTTAGTCTTGACCCCTGGACTCAAGTAATCCTCCTGCTTCAGCCTCCCAAGTAGCTGGGACGACAGGCACACACCACAATGACTGGCTAATTGTTTAAAAGTTTCTTGTGGTGATGGGGTTTCACCATGTTCCCAGGCTGTTCTCAAACTTTTGGGCTCAAGCAATCATCCTGCCTCGGCCTATCAAAATGTTGGGATTATAGGCATAAGCCACTCTGCCTGACCAGGTGTAGTTCTTTAAGAATAGATCTTCAAGTAGAGTTCCTGTCTGTCTAAAGTCTTGCGGACTAAAGAGACAAGTTATCTGCAATGTCTATCAATTATCTATCACTGTGTAACTAATTACCCCCAAAACTCTGTGGTTTAAAACAACATTTATCTCAGTGTCTGTGGGTCAGGAGTTCGGTGGTTTTGCTGGATGAGTCTGACTCAGTGTCATTTCACAATGTTGTAGTCAATGTGGGATGCAGTAATCTGAAGGCCTGATTGGGGCTGGAGGGTCTGCCTCTAAAAATCCCTCACGAGCATGGTTGTCGGCTGGTGGCCTCCGTTCATTACCATGTAGATCTCGCCCTGGATTGCTTAAATCTCACAACACACAGTTGGTTTCCTCCAGAGGAAGTGACCCAAGAGGAAGCCAGCAACATGGAAGCCATGATGTCCTTTATGACCTAACTTTGTGACATGCCATCACCTCTGCTGTGTTCTATTGGTTACTCAGAACAGCCTTGATATGACACAATAGAGGACTAGGCAAGAGCATCAATCCAGGAATTTAGGGCTCATGGGTGCCATCTTGGAGACAAGCTAGCATGCCTGTAATGCTAGAAGCTGAACCCAGGAGCACCATCAGAGGCTGTAGATTCTGGTGATGTCTCAAACACTCTTCCTGTGATCTTGATACAGTAACAAAATTTCTGAGTACCCTGAAAATGGAAATAATATGTTTCTACCAGGTGAATGATGAGGTGATGATCACTTTGAAGTAACATGAGCCTGGCCATGTAAATCCAGCAATGTGTTCTTGGAAAAAAAATCACTGCCCTTCTCTAGGTCTTGGTTTCCTCAGCTTCAAAAAGTGTATAATAATAGCTGCTTTGGGCCAGGCGCAGTGGCTCATGCCTGTAATCCCAGCACTTTGGGAGTCCAAGGAGGGCAGAGCACAAGGTCAGGAGTTCCAGACCAGCCTGGCTAATATGGTGAAACCTGTCTCTACTGAAAATACAGAAATTAGCCAGGTGTGATGGCTTGCACCTGTAGTCCCAGCTACTCAGGAGGCTGAGGTAAAAGAATCACTTGAACCCAGGAGGCCGAAGTTGCCATGAGCCAAGATCATGCCATTGCACTCTAGCCTGGGCGACAGAGTGAGACTCAATCTCAAAAATAATAATAGTAATAATAATAATAATAGCTGCTTTGGTCAGTTCTTACAGGGGTTCAAGGTTACATATGTAAGATACAATTATTAAGCAATTGATAAATGGTAACTATTTTAAAGAATATTGTATATTGGCCAGGCACAGTGGCTCACGCCTGTAATCCCAGCACTTTGGGAGGCTGAGATGGGCGGACCACAAGGTCAGGAGATCGAGACCATCCTGGCTAAGACAGTGAAACCCCATCTCTACTAAAAATACAAAAAATTAGCCAGGTGTTGTGGCACGCACCTGTAGTCCCAGCTACTCGGGAGGCCGAGGCAGGAGAATGACGTGAACCCAGGAGGTGGAGCTTGCAATGAGTCGAGATTGTACCACTGCACTCCAGCCTGGGCAACAGATCAAGACTCCATCTCAAAAAAAAAAAAAAAAAATGCATATTTTGTGATATTGCCTGGTAACCATCTGAGTTGATAGACATATTTCAGTTTTTGGAAAGAAATATTTAAATTAGTCAGAAGGTAAACCTTTCTCATTTAATAACTGACATACCGTATTTCATAAAATTAAGAAAATAGAAGAAAAACATCCATTGTCCTACAACTCTAATGCAATGTCATCACTGTGTTTCCTTACAGCCTTCTTTTCCACACATTTCCCATAACTGAAGTCAGAGTGTACATAAAAGTTTGCTTTTTGCTTCTTTCTCTTTATATCTTAATATAGAAACTTCTAACAGAGTTTGACACAGACACTTGCCCCAGTGTGTCATGCTCAGAGGAATGACCCATGGGTCCTAATGAGAGGTAAGCACTGGAAAAGGAGGGGAAATTCCATAGGTCAGCAAGGCTGCATCAGGATCAGATGAAGTTCTGACAGCAGATCTCATGGAGAATATCAAAGGCTAACTAGGGGAAACAGTAGGAGTCACTAAGAGATTCTGGAAGTTGTGTAGGGATGAAAGTTGCTTAACTACTCTCTGACTCAGTTCATCTTCTATACACCAAAGATGTTACATGCCCCTACCTTTATAGGGCTGCCGGGAGGATTCATCAAGTTCCTGCATGTAAAGTTCCAGGCACAAAGTAAAGATGTTGCTATTAAAATGGTAAGATGTGGCTGGGCGCAGTGGCTCATGCCTGCAATCCCAGAATTTTGGGAGGCCGAGGCGGGTGGATCACGAGGTCAGGAGTTCAAGATAAGCATGGCCAACATGGTGAAACCCATCTCTACTAAAAATTAGCCGGGCGTGATGGTGGGCACTGCTCGGGAGGCTGGGACAGGAGGATTGCTTGAACCCAGGAGGCAGAGGTTGCAGTGAGCCAAGATCGCACCACTACACTCCAGCCTGGGCGACAGAGTGAGACTCCATCTCAAAAAACAAAAAAACAAAACAAAGCAAATGGTAAGATGCAATGCATCAGGGTCTGGGATTTTCCCAAGTGTTTAGCAACGCAGGAATTCTCAACAGACTTCTGAAACATAATTTATGCCCTAAAATGTTGATGACTAATATCTATGATATAGGGAAGTATGTCTGGATATCAAGTCAGTGTGGGTTTGATCATTCATTTCAACCATTGGAAACAAACCCCAATGTCTCAAGGAGCCAGGTGGGTGACCTAAGGGTGCAACGGCAGGAGGGTGTACCACCTAGAGAGCACAAGCCCTCCTCAAAAGAGAAGCTGTTACTGGGTTCATTGTTGCCCTATGTAAGTGTGGACCAGGGTTGCTGTTTGACATCTACAGAGCATTATTTCAACATTCATCAGATTTAATGCACTATGCCACATAAGCGATGTGATGCTACTAGGGTAGTTTTTGGAAATTTACACACACACAAGTCTGCTAAAGTAGTTAGGCTGAAGGAGTCCTAGCTCTGGGAGAAAGGTTACATTTTCTGCCTTATCCCCAGCTCCCCAGCTATTGGGGTTATTTGAATTATTTAACCTTGACCTGTTGGATTAGTCCGTTCTCACACTACTAATAAAGACATACCTGAGACTGGGTAATTTATAAAGGAAAGAGGTTTCATTGACTCACAGTTCTGTATGGCTGGGGAGGCCTCAGGAAACTTACAATTATGGTGGACGGGGAAGCAACATGTCCTTCTTCACATGGCAGCAGCAAGGAGAAGAATGTAAGCTGAGAGAAGGGGAAAGCCCCTTATAAAACCATCAGATCTTGTGAGAACTCACTATCATGAGAATAGCACGGGGTTAACCACCCCTGTGATTCAATTACCTCCCACCAGGTCCCTCCCGACTCACATGGGGATTATGAGAACTACAATTCAAGATGAGATTTGGGTGGGGACACAGCCAAACCCTATCACCTGCATTTAATTTATATAATAAAATACATTTAATTTATAAATTATGTTAAAAGTACACATTGACACATGAAAGGTTTCAAGAAATCCTATACTAGAGCAAAGAAACCCATTTAACTGTATTCAGCCACTTGTTTCTCATAATATTTTATTCAAAAGCTTTATTTTCCATACAAAATGTATGAACACCTTACAGAGCACTCTTTGGGAAAGGATGACCGACTTTTAAAAGGAAGACCCAAACAAACCGGTCAACAGAAACGGAGTGCTGCTCTGGTGCCATGCCCGAGACACCTGCCAATAGTCCTCTGCCACTCGCCATCCTTGCATCAGTATCTGGGACATGGTAATTCCACTTGACGGCTTGTCACTCCACCTCTCCTCACTCCTCAGCTCACAGAAAAGAGATTTGTGAAATACCAGCTCTGGTCTTGGCAAATATTTGTTTCCCCCTGGCACCCTGGAAAATGCATTTTTAAAACTCTTCCTACACTTGCGGTATGGCAGCAGCTTTATCAGTATGTGAAGATAGAGCGATGATGTGGCTTGGATACTTGACATTTTGTATTGTTGCAAAGTGGCAAATTACACTGAGCTGTAAATGCACTGTAAACGGTGTTGTGCTGAATTATAAAGACAATTAGCATATTTCTTCCTTGTTTCTCATTTATCTTTTAGTTTGTAAACATGGAAAGCAGAGTGCGGTAAGCTTTACACGCCTTATCTGTAAAATGAGCACAGTGATACTTACGTTACAGACTTTTGTAAGCCAGAATTTTTAGAATGCTAAACTACCTAAGAGAATACAAAAAACATAGCAGCATCCAATAAATGACAATTCTTAGTATTACTTCCACGCCTCCTGTTAACATTAAACTCTTGGAGGATGGAAGAAAGCATGGCTGTGAGGCACATAAAATCACCAGAGGAAATCAGAATACTGCAATGTTTGGGGTTCCTTGAAATTTTTTAAAGCGTGTAAGGGTCCTTAGACATGATCTTTTACAGATGAGAACAAGATGAAATGAGATTGATAAAAATTAACCAATTTGCCTACGTTTTGCACAGGAGCATAAATTACCAGCAGACAACATCTGGATTCCATACTAAGAACAAGCATCTCACTACAAAGTTACAAACTGAACATGCCTCATGCCTAAAGTGCACACACCTATCAATCTTCACTTTGCATGGTCCCAAAGATTCTGTAACTTTCACAAATTTGCATGTTTAATAACAAATTTGAACTTTTGGGCTACTGAGTCATGTGCTGAAAATGTCACCGGTCCTTTGTTTAAGTCTCTGCGTGTATTTCAGTCAACAGGTTTTCTTCATTACGCACTGTGTTTTCTGTCCATCAGGCAGCGAAGCATCAGCGCATCCCACCACCAGATGGCGCCAGACCCACTTGCGGAGGCTCTAGGGGCGCCATCAGCTTGGAACTAGAAGCTGATGAAAAACGAGAAGTTTCATTTCCGGGTTCCATTTAAACATTCATCCTGGGCCATAAAAGCAGATGAATTAGATATGCCATTATCCTGCATATATATATATTTATTTATATTTTATTATATATATATATACAGAGGGTGAGAGAGAGAGAGAGAGAGAGAGAGAGAGAAAGAGAGAGAGAGAGAGAGAGAGAGAGAGAGAGAGAGAGAGACGGACTCTCGCTCTGTCACCCAGGCTGGAGAGCACTGGCGGGATCTCAACTCACTGCAACCTCCGCCTCCAGGTTCAATCGATTCTCTTGCCTCAGCCTCCTGAGTGGCTGGGATTACAGGCGCGCACCACCACATCTGGCTAAATTTTGTATTTTTAGTAGAGATGGGGTTTTACCATGTTGGTCAGGCTAGTCTTAATCTCCTGAGCTCGTGATCCACCCGCCTTGGCCTCCCAAAGTGCTGGGATTACAGGCGTGAGCCACCGCGCCTGGCCTATCCTGCATATTTAAAGTTAATTGAGTTTAATAAAAACAGCAGAGAGAGAGAAATAGCTGCCCGCCTAGCAGCTCTGAGCTATCTCATGTAAGGCTTAGCGGGGAATCCTGACCCACAGTCCAATCTCCAAGCTCTACACATCTCACCAACAAAACAGGAAGCCAACACTTTCTGGATCTTCTTTCCAAGATAAAGTCGACCATTTGTAATATTTTTTTTCAGAGACAACAGAAGCTGAAATATAACTGCTGAGAAAGGAGGAACTTTTGTAGAAGAACTTAAATCCAAAAGGCTATGGGATAGTAATGAGAAGTGGAGGAGAACAAAAAAGGCATGGAAAGTAAAATCAGGAGGCAAAACAAACGTTTTAGAACAGCCAAGTGTGGGGAGTTGGAAAGTGAAGCTCTGAGTAGAAACCAGAGTTACAAAATTTCAGAGCTGGAAGGGGCCTTATAAGGAAGCAGAACTGGGCCCGAGGACTAAATATTTGCCAAAAACCACACAGGCAATTAGTGGCAGACAAGACAGGACCTTCCTTTTTGCTAACCAGGGCTCTTTCCATTGAAACATGTGGCCCTCTCAATATCTAACTAAAAATCACAAAATCCAAGTAAACACAGAGAAACATCCTCTCTTCTGTCTTCACTGCTTTCTCTGCCCACACGTGCACATGTGCACACACAGCCACAATTATAACAATACAGGAAATTGAAGGAAGCCATCTGAAACCTCAACGTCGGGCACAGCCGCCACAGATAACATATCAAATGCAAGGCTAGAAATCAGCACTGTTCACATTCACACAGGAAGCCCGACTCAAGCTGTTTGACCCTATTTAGTAATCAGTTCCATACTCACAAAAGAATGCCAGAACAAAAACAGAAGGAAAAGAAAAAAAAAATAACTCCAACCATCCTTTTCCTTTGGAAGAGGATTTATACCAAGAAGTTTAAAGAGAGGCCCAGCTGGTTTATAGAATTTTGCAGGAAATTTGGGGACCGCTGTGATGCCATTGTCTTCCCTGGCCCAGGAAAGCAGCCATACCAAGGCAGTTATGGGGATAATTCAAACAAATCAAAGCCATATTTCACCTCAATTGTGCTTATACTTTAGGCAAAAGTATTTTGGACCTAAATATTTCCAATAATCATCAGATGCATCCTGGTCTCATGGGAAATGCTGAGAAAACCTATGGGGCTATTATCCACTTACTAGCTTGGTAACCTTGGGCAACTTACTTAACTGTTCTGAGCCTCTTCCTTCCTCTATCAAAATGAGATTGATCAACTATTGCCTTCCAGAATAGTTCTGAGGTGAAAATGAGAAATGAGAGTCAATGTTCTATGGCATGAAGACACACCAGGAAATATTAGCCGTTTCTTTCAGACATATATACAATATTTAGTAAATATTAGATATTTAATATATATTTATAGATATTAAATTTTATACAGTATTATATATAATTATATAAAATTATATATAGTAAATATTACATATATATTTAAGTTTTACATATATATATATATATATATATATATTTTTTTTTTTTTTTCCTGAGACAGGGTCTCCTTCTGTCACCCTGGCTGGAATGCAGTGGCAGAATCATGGCTCACAGGAGCCTCAACCTCCCTGGGCTCAGGTGATCCTCCCACCTCAGCCTCCGAAGTAGCTGGGACGACAGGCGTGCCACCACACACAGCTAATTTTTGTATTTTTTGTAGAGATGAGGTTTCACCATGTTGCCCAGGCTGATCTTGAACTCCTGGAGTCAAATGATCCACCTGTCTTGGTCTCCCAAAGTGTCGGGATTACAGGCATGAGCCACCGTGCCTGGCCCCATTTAATTTTTCTATTTTGTTTAATTTGTGTGGACTTGGGCCTCAAAGAGAAAAGTGAGAAGAAAATGCTTCGTGTACAGTGGAGCCACTGGCGAGTTCTCTTAGGCCTAATCTGCATCTGAAGTTCTCAAATATTTTGGTCTCAGAACCCACCTACTTTCTGAAAAATTGAGGATTCCAAATGGCTTTTTAAGTGTGGGTTATTGATGTTTACTATATTCACAAATAATACTCAGGGTTGGGAGTGGTAGCTCATACCTGTAACCCCAGCACTATGGGAAGCCAAGGTGGGCAGATCACTTGATGTCAGGAGTTCGAGACTAGCCTGGCCAACATGGAGAAACTCCATCTCTACTAAAAATAAAAAAATTAGCTGGGCATAGTGGTGCACGCTTGTAATCCCACCTAGTTGGGAGGCTGAGGCAGGAGAATCACTTGAACATGGGAGGTGAGGTTGCAGTGAGCTGAGATCGTGCCACCGCACGTTAGCCTGGGTGACAGAGTGAGACTCAATCTCAAAATAAAATAAATTAAATAATATTACTGGGGAAGTCTTAAATTATTTATTCATATAAAAGTAAAAGTAATATATGTTAATATAAATAACACAGTTTATGAAAAATGCATTTTCCAAAACAAAACAAAAATGTAGTGAGGATAGTGATGTTATTTACAGTTTACAGATCTCTTTAATGTCTAGCTTAATAGAAAACAGCTGGATTCTCATAGCCACTCCACTTCTACACTCAGCCTGTTGTAATAACGTGTTTTAGTGGAAGTTCGTGAAGAAAAATCAGCCTCTGTGTAGGGGAGAAATATTTTAATAGCTTTTTCAGGTATTGGTGCTTATGGTGTGACACTATACCTAAGTTCAGTAAGTACTAGTTTCTCAGAAGTTAATTTCAGTGTGGAATCTGCAGCCTTAACAATGGAGTTTTGTGCAACTTTAACAATGGAGTTTTTCCTCTGTTACAGGGATTCCATTGATTTATTCTGCACTTTGAATACATTTTATCCATGCATGATTTTGTAACGTTTGGAAGATACTGGTTCACTGAGTTATATAGATCTTTCAATTTCAACAAATTTTATTATACAACATCAAAAGTCATTTTTTAACAATATTACCACCAATCTTATCAGGATAGTCTCTATAAGGAAACTGTCAAGCTCACTGTGATAGACATAAGTTTTCTATAGTTTTTATTTTCTCTTGAGTTCAGATTTTATCTTTGGCAACAGATACTCTTTGTTATTTTACTTGAGGTGACAATCTCACTTTATTCATTTTTGAGAAAGCATTTCTGAATTTCTCAAAACATGACTCCCAACATAGCAATGAATGGACAGCCACCTGGTGATATTGCTCCTAATATCCACAGAAGCAGCATATGATATGACTCCCAATATCGCAGGGAGGGTACAGCTCTTCTGTGATATTGTTCGTAGTATTCGGAGGGGGGGAGGATGATGATAATTCCAGTATCACAGGCTGTGTTCACCCACCCTGTGATATTGTTATGAGTATCCTAGAAGGGAGAGGATGATATTACTCCCCGTAGAGCAGGAAGCGTACACCCAGCCTGGGATATTATTCCTAATATCCATGGAGGGAAGAGGCTGATATTACTCCCAATATGCCAGGGAGTGAACATCCACCCTGTGATATTCTTCTAATGTTACAAGGCCAAGAGGTTGATATTACTCCCAGTATCGCAGACACTGTACACCCCCGTGTGATACTCTTCCTGATATCCGAAAGGGGAGAAGATAGTATTAATCCCCATATCGCAGGAGGTGAACACCCACTCTGTGATATCTTTCCTAATATGCAGGGGGAGAGAGGATAATATTATTCCCAATATTGCAGAAGATGTACACGCCCCCCACCCGTGATATTGTCCTCAATATTCCAAGGCACAGAAGATGATGTTACTCCCAATATCGCAGAAAGTGTACACCCCCCAGTGATGTTGTTCCCATGATCCAGGAGGGAAGAGGATGATATTGCTTTCAATATGGCAGGGGGTGTACATGCCCCTGGTGATACTGTTCCTAATTTCCACCTGGGAGAGGATGATATTACTCCCAATATCGCAGGGGTCAAAAACACTCCTTTGATAGTGTTCCTAATATCCAGTTGGCCAGAGGATGATATTCCTCCCTTTATTGCAGAGGGTGTACACTTATCTTTGATACTGTTCGTAATGTCTAGAGGGGGAGATGATATTACTCACAAAATCGTAAACATGCTGTGTGTCCACCATGGATCCTACATTGAATTGTCTATTAATTTTAATGTCCTAAAATTTTAATAACCCTAAGGGGTCACCATTTTAGATGAAACTATACCAGGAGATTCCTCTAAGGCCAAGAGCATCCAGCTGCTCCCCTGAGAGACTCTACCCCCTACCTCAGGCTGTCCTTGGGGATGAGATGACCCCGGGGCTGATACTCACTAGACCCTCCAATAGACATGGCCACTGTGGGTATCCTGGGTCATCCCCAGACAGTTCTAAAATGCCAGGACTAGGAAAAGACAGGAGGGTGGCTGATGACACAACACCCTGTAAAGTTTTCATGGGGGGACCTCAACCTAAAGACATTTTGGTAATATGTACACTTAGGAAAGATGAAAAGAAGAGAGGCACAAAGATTATTTTTACAGTAGAGTGTCAGATGATTTATTCTCCACTTTCCTCTCATGTAAAATGTTTGGAAACAGAAAAATATTTTTTGCCAAGGTGGCTCACGCCTGTATTCCCAGCACTTTAGGAGGCCGAGGTGGGCAATCAATTATGGTCAGGAGTTCGAAACCAACCTAGCCAACATGGCAAAACCCTGTCTCTACTAAAAATACAAAAATTAGCTGGACGTGGTGGTGGGCGCCTATAAGCCCAGCTACTTGGGAGGCTGAGACAGGAGAATTGCTAGAACCCGGGAGTCAGAGGTTGTAGTGAGCTGAGACTGCGCCATTGTACTCCAGCCTGGCAACAGGGCGAGACTCCATTTCAAAAAAAAAAAAAAAAATATATATATATATATATATATATATACATTTAAAATTATTACATGTAGATATCATTTGAAGTCATGGGACTGACTGTCAGTAGAAACAAGAGAAGGCAAGGAAAGTTTTTATATTTATATTTATATATAATTATATAAAATTAATATACATAATTATAATATGTAAATATATCATATAGGCTGAGCACAGTGGCTTACACCTGTAATCCCAGCAATTTGGGAGGCCGAGGTGGGCAGATCACCTGAGGTCAGGAGTTCGAGACTAGCCTGACCAACATGGAGAAACCCCATCTCTACTAAAGATACAAAAATTAGCCAGGCGTGGTGGTGAGTGCCTGTAATCCCAGCTACTCAGGAGACCGAAGCAGGAAAATCACTTGAACCCAGGAGGTGGAGGTTGTGGTGAGCGCAGATTGGGTCATTGCACTCCAGCCTGGGTGGCAAGGGTTAAACTCCATCTCAAAATAAATAAATAAATAAATAAAACAAGAAATAGATATTTATGTCTAAATATATAATTATAATACATAAATGTGTATATATATACATTTATTATAAATTTATTAATATATGAAATATGTTTATTTCTGAGACAGGGTCTGGCTCTGTCATCCAGGCTGGAGTGCAGTGACACTATCATAGCTCATTGGAGCCTTGAACAGATGGCTCAAGCGATCCTCCCATCTCAGCCTCCTGAGTGGCTAGGATTGCATGCACACACCACCATGCGTAGCTAATTTTAAAATTTTTTGTAGAGACAGGGTCTTCCTTTTTTGCCTAAGCTGGTCTTGAACTCCTGGGCTCAAGTGATCTTCCTGCTTCAGGCTTCCAATGTGTTAGACGTGGGCCACTGCATCTGGTCTAATGCATTTTTTAATTTGCGAGTTTATATTATTTAATATTTTTAAGTACTGAATGTGTTGAACAACCAACTTGCAGAATTCCTGAACAATGGACAGTCAGCTGTCATGTCCTGGTTCAAATTGCCCCAGCACACCACGGCTAGAAACCTTTCAGCCAACTTCCGCTTATGTCTCCCGGGGCAGGACAATGTCACTTGGCCAATCCCCACTAAGAGGAACTCTGGAAAGGCAAGAAACTATTCTGTTCTCTACAATGGAAGGTGACCAGGGAGAAGGCAGCTGGGAGGGCCAGCTGGGCCCTGCAACCAGCAGCGTCCAGCATCAACCAACTGCCCTAGAGCTACACCGTGCTGGGCATTTGGGGCACTGTTATGAGCAAGAGTTTCCATTTTTCTTCTCATGGGACCTTCATGCTGGTGGCAAGAGACAATTTTTTTTTTTGAGACAGTTTTGTTCTTGTCACTCAGGCTGGAGTGCAATGGTGTAATCTTGGCTCACTGAAACTTCTGCCTCCTGGATTCAAGCAATTCTCCTGCCTCAGCCTTCCGAGTAGCTGGGATTACAGGATTGCACCACCACATCTAGCAAATTTTTGTATTTTTAGTAGAGATGGAGTTTCATCATGTTGGCCAGGCTGGTCTGGAACTCCTGAGCCACTGCACCCAGTCAAGAGGGACATTTTAAATCAATAAGTATAATTGTGATGAATGCCAGAAAGCAGAATGTGTGTGATGGGGAAGGGACTTAAGTTATTGTCTCATATTTTAACACTTTCATAGGCAATAACTAAAAACTTAGAAGCTTAAAAAAACACACACCTTTAAGCCAATTTTGGCAAGCTAGGAGTTGAGCACATTTTAGCGGGTCCTGTGCTTGGGATCTCACGCTAAGCAGCTGGGCTGCATCCTCATCTGAGGCTCCACCAGGGCAGAATCCATTTCCAGGTCCGCCGAGGTTATTGGCCGAATTCATTTCCTCGGACCCGCTTGGCAAGGGCCCAGCGTTTTGCTTCCTTGCCTACGGGGCTCCTCCAAAGGTCCTTTCTCAGCACAGCATCTCCCTCCTGCAGCGCCTGCAGGCGGAACCGTTCTCTCTAGTGTGCGAAGGTGACGCACTGTGACATTGACATCCCATTGCTTTTGCCAGGCTCTATGGGTTAAAAGCCAGTCACCGGTTTTGCTCGTACCCAAGGTCAGGAAGACTATGCAAGGTCATAGGTCATTGGGGGGACAGTCACTTTAGGGTGTGGCTGCCACCACTGAACTTGGTGAGACTTTAAGAGTTGGTAGGAGCTGGCCAGGTACAGGGGTCAGGCAGGGGTGAGGGCATGGAGGCGGATGCAGAGGCCTGCACCCTGGAATGTCCTTTCACTCCCTGAGGTTTTGTTCTCCTGATCCCTGAGTACATCCCAGAACACGGTGGGGCCCTAGCAGGGGAGAGGTAGGGAAGCATGTGTTGTTCATCCGGGGACCTTGTTAGGCAAATCAGATTAGGGGCCAGGCTTTCAGTGGTGGGTGCGAGCGTGGGAGTAATGAGGGTGCAGGTGTGTGTGGGAAGAGCGATGGGGATGGGGTCAGCCCCAGCCACCATGAAGACTTTAACTGTGCATCCACCCATCCCAGCAGCCTCCCTGGGTGAGTGCCTTCAGGGTGCAGGTCCTGTTTTACACATGAAAGTGAATCAGAGTGGGACACTGCCTTGCCTTAGGTCACACTTCGTCTCCTTCTTCTTCTTTTTTTTTTTTTTTAAATTTGCGACAGATTCTCACTCTGTTGCCCAGGCTGAAGTGCAGTGGTGTGATTGGCTCACTGCAACCTCTGCCTCCCAGGTTCGAGCAATTTTCCTGCCTCAGCCTCCTGGGTGGGGTAGCCGGGATGATAGGCACGCATTACCATGCCTGACTAATTGTTGTATTTTAGTTTCACCATATTGGCCAGGGTGGTCCCAGTCTCCTGGCCTCAAGCAATCTGCCCGCCTCAGCCTCCCAAAGTGCTGTGACTACAGGCGTAAGCCACCACACCGGGCGAGAGGTCACACTTCATGCCATGTGGGTGGCAGCCACTCAGACAGCACCCCAGCCGGCGCTGGGAGTGAGGGGTGCTCAGTGTCCTAGGAAGGCAGAGGGCTGCATGAGAGGTTCTGGGAGGAAGGACTGGAGGAGGATTTGAGATTTTCACCTGAGCAGCTGGGTGGATGGAGGGGCTGTTTACAGAGAATCACAAGAATGTGGATGAGCAGGTTAGGGCACTAATAAAGCACTCTGTTTTGGCCTGTGGAAAATTTGAGATGCTTCCCTGCGTCCAGCTGGAGCTTTGGGAAAGGTCAGGGCTGGGCATCTGATGGGATGGATGTCTCTGGCAGGCAGCCGAGCATGTGGATGGTTTGTGAAGCCCGGAAGGGCATGAGATTTCCTGTGGCAGTGCCCACTGCAAATGGAAGGGCATTTGGCCTGATTCCAGACATATACAAGTTGGGCAGAGAAGGGGGTGGGTCCCTGGGACCCACGGAGGAGCAGCTATGGAAGTACAGGGAAACCAAGGGTGTGGGGTCACATGAAGCAGGAAGCTCAAATAAGATGAGGAAAGAGGTTTTAAAGACGATCAGGGCTGGGGACAGTGGTTCATGCCTGTAATCCCAACACTTTGGGAGGCTGAGAGGAGAGGATAGCTTGAGGCCAGGAGTTTGAGACCAGCCTGGGCAACATAGGGAGACCTCATTTCTATAAATAAATAAATACCATTGGTACTTGCCATTTCAGGCGGGGAACAGCAAACACATGAAAGCTCTGAGGCAGGAAAGGGAAGTGATTAGTGCTCGCTCCTGGTTCCTTTATCAGACCTTAAAGAGATGCAGAGACATTTCAGGTACTCCTTGGCCGAGCTCCTTCAGGGAAGGCCTAAGTTCGCTTCTACTTCCCATCTATTAATTTTTTTTTTGGAGACAGAGTCTCACTCTGTCGCCCAGGCTGGAGCACATGCAGTGGCACCATCTCAGCTCACTGCAACCTCCACCTCCCAGGTTCAAACGATTCTCCTGCCTCAGCCTTCCCAGTAGCTGGAATCACAGGTACGCGCCACCACGATCGGCTAAGTTTCTGTATTTTTAGCAGAGATGGGGTTTCATCTTGTTGGCCAGGCTGGTTTCGAACTCCTGGCCTCAAGTGATCCACCTGCCTCGGCTCCACAAAGTGCTGGGATTGCAGGCGCGAGCCACCGCGCCTTGCCCTACTTCACTCCTAACGCCCACCATACGTGCTTCCAAATGTTTGCTGAATGACAAGGTGAACGAGTGAATGGGACTACGTGACTTCGGGCAGCAGGCAATCCTATTCCTTGGACCTCAGTTTCCCTTTTTGTAAAGCAAGCCTGTCTCTCTCTCTCTGCCCTAAAAGCCTGAGTTCTGGGCTTGAGATGAGCGCGTCCTGTAGAGCAGACTCCAGGTGGATGTTGAGCTGGGTCCTCTAGGAGGCCAGGATCTGGCGGGCTCTTGGGTCCCGTCCTCCCGCTGGACCCCGCACGCCCAGTCCCAGCGCCGCCCCGCCCAACCTCCCTTTGTTCCCCCAGGCCCCGCCCTCTCCGCGCAGCTCGCTCCGCCTTGGCCGGGGGACGGGCCCTGGGCGCCCGGCTCCGCTGGGGGCGGGGCGGCGGGAGGCGGGCGGGGCCGTGTGCACCTGCACGGTGTGTTTCCCGGCCGCAGCCCCGCGCCAGCTGCAGCTCCTTGATCCAAGCCGGATCCTGAGCGGGGAACACGAGCTGAAGCGGCGGCGGCGGCCCCGCCCCGGGGCTCGGTTGTTGAGGCTGCCGCGGCTCTGTTGGCTGCTCAGCTGCGCTCCAGTCGGCCCAGGCGCCCAGGTGAGGAGGGAGCGCTGCGAGGCGGCGGCTTGAGGTGAGACGACGCCACGGGCGACGGGGTCTCCGGACCGGGCGGGGGTCTCTGCCCCGGGCGTGGCGGCTCCAAGCTGGGCTCCCCAGGGTCCGAAGTCGGGATCCGGGGTCCTTGCGGCTGGGCTTTGTCTCGGCCTTGGGCGGCACCGGGGGCTTAGAGCCTGCTGCGATACGGCGTGGGCCCGCGCAGGGGTCCTGGTCGCCCTGCGTGTGGGGGCCGGTCCCCACTGCTCCCCGGCTCCCCGCGTCTGCCGCGGAGGGGACTGCATGGACCCGGGCGCTGGCTTCTGCCCAGTCCCCCGCGGCGTGGCTGGTCCCCGCGTGCGGCAGAGGGGGCCCTGCGAGGACCCACTCGTGGGGCGGGGTCCGGGTCACGGCGAGTGGGAGACTCCGCCGCCCTCCCCGCCCTCCATCGCGCAAGACTGCTTCGCCAGACTCACCGAGGGGACTGCGCGGACCCTCGGACGAGGGAGTCCGTGACTCTGCGTGGGGGCTCTTTCCCGGCCCCGCATGACGGCTTCCTGAGTGTTTTGTCACCTATATAGGTGGCTGCGTGGACCCGCGCGCGTGGGTCCTGGCCGTCCTGCTAGTGGGGCTGTGCGGCGCCCCGTGGCTCGTCTGGGTCGACCCCGCCTGGGACGCGCGTGTAGTGGAGGTCCGTGCGCGGAGGGCGCGGTTGGTGGGGGCGCACTGCCCCCGCCCCATGGTTTATCCTCTCACTTGCCTGGCGGGAGGAAGCGAGAGGCGCGGGCCCGGAGCTGTCGCGCAGCGGCCACACAGACCCCACTGACCTCTGCCCTGGCCGGCGGGTCCCCGGGGTGGAGGGGCTGTCGCCGCGCGTCCCACCGCTGCACTTCCTGCTCTGGCCCCGGGCTGGGCTCTTATTGGCGGGAGCAGGGCGCTTCTGCCCGGCGCTTCTTGATTTTTTCCGTTAGTAATGGGAAGAAAAAAAAAAATCTGTAAAGCCAGATTGAACTTTGTAGCTCTCAGCGCTTGGAGAGTGGAAGAAACTCTCCCAAGAATTTGGCGGGCTGGAAAATGCGTTTCAAGCAGGAGCATCCACACCCATGGAATGAGACCAAGGCAGTTACAGTTAGAGGTCAGATTTATGAGGGGAGAGCGAGGGTAAGGTCCTTGGGTGGGGAGACTCCGACCTCAGCTTGATGGGAAGACCTGATGCTGCCCCTCAGACGCTGTATTTCTCAGCCACCAAAGAAAGTGGAATCACTCCTTAGTGAATGCTTTCATCAAACTTATGAAAAACCTGTAATGTCCCGGGAAGCAAAATCGAACTGGACAGTTTTCCCCTTTTAAGAGTGTTAACCGTCGCGGAGACAAACAGCAGAAGGCTCAAGGAGTCCAAATACTCAACCTGAAGTTCTTTCTGAACAAGAGATGGTGTATAAGTAACAGGCATACAAGACAAAACTGAACTAATGACCGCAGCTGTGGCTCCTAGCCCTGTAGCGTGTCATGCAGGCCCTTTTGCCTTCTCTGCCCTCCGCTATCCCAGACCCCAAGGCTACCGCGCACCTCCAGTCATCAGCTCCTGCCGACCCATTGCTATGAACTCTGTTTCGGTGGCTCTCTTCTCTCTGAAGTTTTGCTTGTTCTCCTGAAGTCCTGGTCTTTAAGAGCTTATGATTTGCAGGGACAGATTGGCTTTGGGCAGTACATAGTTAACTGTAGCACAGCTTGAAAAATGCTCTGATAGAAGTGCGCAGGCAGTTTGTACATACGGGTAAATGCGAGGTCCTTTTTCAATACCATGAATCCAAGTATTCATGCTATTTTAAATCTGCGATTCTTTGACTCTCCAGAGGGTTTTTAGATTAATTTTTTTTTCTATTACTTCCTAGTGTTTGTTGCATAGTTCAGAATACTTGATTAAAACTTACCAGGTTGGCCGGGTGCGGTGGCTCACGCCTGTAATCCGAGGACTTTGGGAGGTCTAGGCAGGCGGATCACTTGAGGTCAGGAGTTGGAGACCAACCTGGCCAACATGATGAAACCCTGTCTCTACTAAAAATACAAAAATTAGTTGGGCGTGGTGGTGGGCGCCTGTAATCGCAGCTCCTCAGGAGGCTGAGGCAGGAGAACAGCTTGAACCCAGGAGGCGGAGGTTGCAGTGAGTGAAATAACTGCACTGCACCCCAGCCTGGGCCATAGAGTGAGACTTCCTCTAAAAACAAAAACAATGTACTGGGTCTACCTCCGGCTCTGGAATTCTCCTGGAAGGCCTTCACTTCTGGGCTTCATTTTTCTCACTTTTGAGGATCGTAAACTGAATAATTCCCAAGAATTTTTGCCCTACACCTTTAATTCTTTCAAGCAAATATAGCAGAGAAAAATTCTCTTCCCCGCAATGGTGTAAATAATGGAGGCCTTTGAAAATGTGGATTCTAAAGTGGAAGTTCTTTTTCTTCTTCCCCTTTGTTTGCTTTTAAACGAGTTTAGTTACATGAGTATATACTTTATCTCAGAGTTAAGGACAAGTATCTATGATGAAACCTTAAGCAGCTTTTTGGCAATATCTTGCATATTCTTCACAATTGTGTTTTATGTGCAGCATCTTCCCTATATCCAGTTGGTGTTTTTTTTTTTTTTCTCATTAATGGAGTTGTTGAGCTCCGAACTTTTCAGGAGCATTTTGTTGATCTTTTAAGTGTCGTGTGAAATATGTTCCAATTTAACATTTTATTTTGTCGAGTAAAATGGGAGTAAATGGAAACTTGAGAGTGCCTTGAGTAGATGTACTTGGCTTTGTGTAATGGTTTGAAGCATAGTTGAAAATTACCACTTGTGGCCGGATGTGGTGGCTCACACCTATAATCCCAACACTTTGGGAGGGCAAGGCAGGCAGATCACGAGGTTAGATGATGGAGACCATCCTGGGTAATATGGTGAAACACTGTCTCCACTAAAAATACAAAAAATTAGCTGAATGTGGCGGCACACACCTGTAGTCTCAGCTACTCGGGAGGCTGAGGCAGGAGAATCACTTGAACCCGGGAGGTGGAGGTTGCAGTGAGCCGAGATTGCACCACTGCACTCCACCCTGGGTGACAGAGTGAGACTCCATCTCAAAAAAAAAAAAAAAAAAAACCACTTGTAAAAAATTGCATCACATGTTGAATGACCTATAAAGGAGTTACAATTCTAAGGAATATGCTAATTAATTCTTTAAAAGAGTCAGGCCGGGTGCTGTGGTTTACACCTGTAATGCCAGCGCTTTGGGAGGCTGAGGAGCGAGGATCACTTGAGCCCGATTAGAAGCTGCAGTGAGCTATAATCATGCCACTGCACTCCAGTCTGTGTGACGGAGTGAAACCCTTTCTCTAAAAAATAAAAAGGTAAATAAATAATTTAAAAATAAAATACTAAGCTCCTTTCCAATTTATCTGTTTGGTAAGGTGGGAATTTGATGTGCTTGAGTTTCTTAAAGCCACGTGTCTCTGTAGAAAGGAGACACAATTTTCTCTGCTATTCCTAGTTATTTGGATGATTATAGGGATTAAAAATAGCCATTTGGTCAAGTCTTGAGCTACTGAATTACAATTTTTGCTTCGCTCAGTAGGATTTTGCCTTTATTTTGATTTGCATTCTTATCTTAGTTTAGGAAAAGATCTTTGTTATATGCCCCATGCACTTTGTTCTTTTGGGGAATCTGATCTTAGGAGAGGGCGTCAAAACGCGACCAGATTTTCTTTATGGTTTTCTAGATTTTATTAATGTCTTAATAAAACTTAGCTAGTTAATGCTGCTTCTGTGTCGAGGTATTTTTCATTTAGAGTAGGCTTGATTTTTATATGGATTAAATGAAAGGAAGTCTCTCACGGAAGGGGACACATGGGTATGGAGAAGACAGAAGGTATATATATATGTTGTTTTTTTTTTTTTTTTTTTTTTTTTTTTTTTTTGAGACGGAGTTTTGCTCTGTTGCCCAGGCTGGAGTGCAGAGGCAGGATCTCGGCTCACTGCAAGCTCCACCTCCTGGGTTCACTCCATTCTCCTACCTCAGCCTCCCAAGCAGCTGGGACTATAGGCGCCTGCCACCACGCCCGGCTAATTTTTTGTATTTTCAGTAGAAACAGGATTTCACTGTGCTAGCCAGGATGGTCTCCATCTCCTGACTTCGTGATCTGCCTGCCTCAGCCTTCCAGAGTGCTGGGGATTACAGGTGTGAGCCACTGCCTGTGGCCGACAGAGGATGTATTTCTGAGCTCTACATTTCAGAGTTCTTTTCTCTAGCCCTGGCCTGGGTCCCAAACAGGGAACTTAATTCACTCTATCACTGAAGTATACTCTTGCTTTGATGCCATTGGTATGTTGTCCTAGAGATTTGCTGTGGCTGCTAGGAGTGTTTCAGAGTTAAGAACTGATGCAACCTTTCTTTTGTCAGATTTTGAGCCTATAAACCATCTTGTTTCCTTTAGCGTTATCTCCCTGGAACTGGAAGGTCAGAGATGAAGTTTTCTTAGATTATAAGTCTCAGCCTTTGCTATCTACCTTCGTCTGTCTCCCATATCACCTGCTGTTTTTTTCCCCGTTTTTCATTTTAATGTTTTTATTGGATAGGTGTCTATTATTGCAGGCTACCTCAAAACATTTTTGGATATTGACAGGATATCAGTATGAATAATATGTAAAAGATAACTTATTCTAGTTCTTTTGAGCAGAGGATTTGGTTTCGATATGTGGCCCTATTAAAGCTTTTGTTAAGCCCAAGTACTTGCTGAACTTCATTTCCCTTACCTGTAAAATGGAGTTAGTTGTTAGTAATAGCTGTTCTGCCTAACTCAGGAGATTGTTTGGGGATCAAATGAAATTATGAATGTAATGGAATTTTGTAAATTTTAAATGAAATATTGTATTACCTAAGAATTTTTTTTTAAACGCCGTATTAAGAATGGAATGAATCTGGGTTTTCCTTTGAAATCCCAAATGTTTAATGTACAGAGAAGTTTTAATGTGTCTGTTGGGGAGCTTCATTAGGATTGTTTTCTATCTTTAATTGGCCAGTATTGTTTTATATCTTAGCATTTTTGGGGAACATCAAAATTTGTGTTTCAGTTATCATTAATATTTTACAAAGTTATTGAATGTGCATGATTTAGTCTTTAACAATCTCTTCAATTATTTACATTCCCATGTAAAAAATGCAATAATGAACGTCCATGTAAATAACATTCCCATGGTTCAATGAAGCATAATTTCTTGACATCTCAGTTTCTAAGTGCCCTGTGTTGAGGTTGGGAAAGCTAAAGGGCAGTCAGAGGTCAAGGTCAGCAAAGCGTCACCTTTGACATTTGAAATCCAGCAGCAGGTATCACAGTGAACCCCATTCCAGCATCCAGGAAGTTTCTCTGTCCTGCCTCTCCTCCAGCCACCTCCGAATCTGTGTCTGCGGTGTTGGTCCTGCTTTCCTCTCTCTCCTCTGCCTTTTCTTTCTCTTCACCAACTACTACCGAGTGCCTCTGATGTCTCAGACAGTGGCAGTGGGATTACAAAGGCTAATAAACTCAGCCCTGGTCCTCAAAGAATTGATGTTTTCTGTGCAGATATTAAGTGACACTGTCATACATAGTGTTGACAAACATTGATACAGATTTCCTGTGAAGTGCAGAAGCACCATCCTAGAAGCAGAGATGCGGAGGCAGCACTGGTGACTCACACATGGAGAGCTGGAGTTCTTGGTCTAGTGGGATCAACTGACATGGACATCATTTCAGTGCAGCGGAGTGAGTGCTGGGACGGGCTCCCTCGGGGCATCTGGGGCTGGGTTTGTCTGGTGTTTAGTCTCCTGCCTGGTACTTAGAGTTTATCAGTAAGATGAGCATTGGGAGGCTTCTAAGTGAAAAGAAAGGCAATCACTTACCTGAAACCTAAAATTTGTAGGTCTTCTGGGCCATTTATAATTCACTGAATCTGTTTTGTCAGAACAAGTCTATCATCTATTGTTTTGGATGGAGTGTGGCCAGCCCTGCCTTGCGATGTAAGGAAATCAGGAAACGCTTGTCAGGTGTCAACACTGTGCCAGACACTCTTCTAGGGGTTTCCACGTGAATCACTGTATTCATTTCTGTTGCTTTACCACATTTCCACAAATTTAGTGACTTAAAACAATTGAAATTGTATCATCTCACAGTTCTATGGGGCAGAAGGCTGACGTGGATGTCACTGGGCAAAAATCAGCATGTGGGCTGGGCTGCATTCCTCACTGGAGAATTGTTTCCAAGTGCTTTTGGCCAAATATAGTTCCTTGTGGTTGCAGGACTGAGGTGTCTGTTCCCTTGCTGTCCATCTGTTGGGAGCTGCCCTCAGCTCCTGAGGCCTCTATCTGGTCTTTGCACATGGTCCCATCAGCTCCGGACTAGCTAACCCAGGGACCTGGTCAGGCTCTCCAGTTCCCCTGTGTGCATTTCTCTTCTTGCACTCGGAGAAAGTTCTATTCCCTATTTTAAAATATTTTTTTGAGATGGAGTCTCGCACTGTTGCCCAGGCTGGAGTGCAGTAGCGTGATCTCAGCTCACTGCAACCTCTACCTCCCAGGTTCAAGTGATTCTCCTGCTTCAGCCTCCTGAGTAGCTGAGACTACAGGTGCCCGCCATGATGCCCGACTAATTTTTGTATTTTTAGTAGAGATGGGATTTCACCATTTTAGCCAGGATGGTCTCCATCTCTTGATCTCGTGATCCGCCTGCCTTAGCCTCCCAAAGTGCGGAGATTACAGGCATGGGATTAGATTGGACCTCCCTGGATAGCCCAGGATACTCTTCCTAAGGCCTGTGGCAAAGCCCTTTTGCTGCATGACATAGTCACAGGTCTCAGGGGTTGGAATCTCCCACCACAGTTACCGATCCACTTACTACAGCAGCCTGGGAGGTGCTTTTTATTGCCTCTGGTTAACAGATATGAATCTTTTTTTTTTTTTTTTTTTTTTTTTTTTTTTTTTTTTTTTTCAAATTGGCAGGAACATGAAGATCCTTCTTTTTTTTTTTTTTTTTTTTTTTGAGACGGAGTCTCATTCTCTTGCCCGGGCTGAAGTGTAGTGGTGCAGTCTTGGCTCACCACAACTTCCACCTCCCGGGTTCAAGCAGTTCTCCTGCCTCAGCCTCCTGAGTAGCTGGGACCACAGGCACGTGCCACCAAGCCTGGCTAATTTTTGTATTATTAATACAGACGGGGTTTCAGTATGTTGGCCAGGCTGGTCACAAACTCCTGACCTCGTGATCCGCCCACCTTGGCCTCCCAAAGTGCTGGGATTACAGGCGTGAGCGACCACACCCAGCCATGAAGATCCTTCTTAAATGAAAAAACTGTTCCTCTGACTTGATGTGAGGCTGTTGGTGAGACTGATAGCTGTGGAGACAGGTCCGTTAGAAACGGACCTAAAACTTTGTTTTCTGGAGTATTTTGATGACCTGCCCTGATCATGTAAGTTTTGCTAAGAAGTCATTAGAGTAATTCCTCTACTGGAAGAAACACCATATGGGGAATTTGGGACCTTCCCTTTTCAAGTTTTACACAAAGGACTCTTCATGGGCGAAAAGTACATGATTCCAGGTCCATTTCTAGAATGGAAGCAGCTGCATCAACCCAACAGCGATTCACATTCCTGAGTTTGAGAGAATCTGATTGTTTCAAGGCTGAAGCCAAAAGCCCAATAAACAATGTTTGTACCTTTATTAATAGTTAGGAATTAGGTGCATCCTGTGGTCAAGCAAACAACTGATGGTGGTCACCAAGTAGTTTAAAACCAAGTAGGACCTCATTTTATCATGTGGGTGTTTTTCATTTTCTTAACGAAGTTTTTATTTTCCTGTGCAATAAATGACAAACTCTGACTTGAAATGCATTTCCTTTAATAAACCAGAATCTAGGGCCGGGCGCGGTGGCTCATGCCTGTAATCCCAGACTTTGGGAGACCGAGGAGGGTGGATCACAAGGTCAGGAGATTGAGACCATCCTGGCTATGGTGAAACCCTGCCTCTACTAAAAATAGAAAAAATTAGCTGGGCATGGTGGCGGGCGCCTGTAGTCCCAGGTACTCGGGAGGCTGAGGCAGGAGAATGGCGTGAATCTGGGAGGCAGAGCTTGCAGTGAGCGGAGATCACACCACTGCACTCCAGCCTGAACGACAAAGCAAGATTCTGTCTCAAAAAAAAAAAAAAAAGAAAAGAAAAGAAAAAAGAAACCAGAATCTATAATCCTAAGGTTTTTAACCTGGCTTTCAGAACTTTATGAAGTCCCCAAAATCCTGTGCAACAATTTTGTGTATATGCATCCATGTGTGTTTATGGGGAGATGATTTATAGCTCTCCATACTTTTTCAAAGTGGTTGGATTCCAAAAAATTTTAGAATACACCACTTTGGCCTGGTGTGGTGGCTCACACCTGTAATTCCAGAACTTAGGGATGCTGAGGCAGTAGGATCCACTGAGGTCAGCAGTTTAAGACCAACAACATAGTGAGACCTCCACCTCTACCAAAAAAAAAAGAAATAAAGAATGCTGGGCATGGTGGTGCACACCTGTGGTTCTAGCTGCTCGAGAGGTTGATCACCTGATCCCAATAATTTGAGGCTGTAGTAAGTTAGAATTACACCACCGTACTCCAGCCCGGGCAACAGAGCAAGACCCTCTCTCAAACAAAAAAAACCAAAAAACCATATCACTTAATATACTATTGTTGTTGGTCAAGTATCAGATTTTGTTTAAAAACTAAATATTCTTTTTTTTTTTTTTTTTTGAGATGGAGTCTCGCTCTGTCGCCCAGGCTGGAGTGCAGTGGCATAGTCTCAGCTCACTGCAAGCTCTGCCTCCTGGGTTCACACCATTCTCCTGCCTCAGCCTCCTGAGTAGCTGGGACTACAGGCGCCTGCCACCACGCTGGGCTAATATTTTGTATTTTTAGTAGAGATGGGGTTTCACCGTGTTAGCCAGGATGGTCTTATCTCCTGACCTCGTGATCCGCCCACCTTGACTTCCCAAAGTGCTGGGATTACAGGTAAATACTCATTTTTAGCAAAGTTGTACAGGCCTACAGCTCTAAGAGTCAGAAATTAAGAAGGCTTAGGACAAAACCCAGCAATCTCCTACCTTACCCTTCTCCACTCTGATCCCTGCTCCTTGGAGGTTACTGTGTTTATGTTTTAGCTCGTTCTTCCAGATTGTGTGAAAGACAGGGAGATGTCCTACTATGGAAGGCAAGGATTCAGGCTGCTTACCTTCCCCGCTCCTCCTGTTGCCCATGTTTTTCTCCCCCATCCTCTCAGTATAATCATTGTGATAGTGAGGCCAGGCACGGTGGCTCGTGACTTATCCCAGATTTTTGGGAGGCCGAGGCGGGCAGATCACTTGAGGCCAGAAGTTGAAGGCCAGCCTGGCCAACACAGTGAAACCCCGTCTCTACTAAAAAATACAAAAATTAGTCAGTTGTAGTGTTGCACACCTGTAGTTCCAGCTACTCAGGAGGATGAGGCACAAGAATTGCTTGAACCTGAGAGGTGGAGGTTGCAGTGATCTGAGATCGCACCATAAGCTGAGATCACACCACTGCACTCCAACCTGGGCAACAGAGGTAGACTCTGTCTCAAAAAAATTTATTGTGATAGTGGGATACATAGTACAATAGTGTATATATTTAGTATTCTTCCTGGTTTTTGGCCCAGAGCTTCTAAAACCCTTGTAATTTCCTGAGTGATAGGAACATCATTGGTTATAATATTTGGTCTTAGGTTTCAAGACCTGACACAAGAGCTTCTAAGACTTTTGGAATCTCTGGGGTGATAGGAGTGTCTTTTGTGTGATAATGAGATGACAGGTGGCTTCGGCCCCTAGACAGGTTCAGGATCAGGGCTGGTTGCCAGAAAGATGAGTCATGAGTATAGAGTTGGACATGTCAGCCCCACCCCTACCTCTGGGAGGGGAGACGAGACAGGCTGGAGATTGAGCTAGTCACGGGTAGCCAATGACTTAATCATGTTGATGTTATGAAAACTCCATAAAACCCTCTAAATACTGGGTTTGGGGAGCTTCTGGTTTGGTGAACTCATTTGGTGCTGGGGAGGTGGCACTTCCAGGGATGGCATGGGAGCCCCGACGTCTCTGCTCCGTGGTGTGCCCTGTGCATCTCTTGCATTTGGCTGTTCCCGTGTTCTCTTCTTTGTAATAAACCAGTAAGAGTAGGTAACTGCCAAGCACTTTGAGTCTGTCACCTCACTTACTTTTTCAGCAACACTGTGTGGCAGATAATGTCCTCATTTTGCCGGTGATAAAATGAGACTGACGCATTGAGTAACTTGCTCAAGGTCACATAATAAGCGGAATTCAAGCTCTGACTCCGAAGCCTGTGCTTTTAACCAGCATGCTGCATACGTGGCCTCTTTATTTGTTAGGAGTTTCGGTGTCTCTAGGGCCTGACACCAAGTTGACGTTGAGGCCTAGAGCTGTTATAACGGAGCTTTTAGCGGCCCTGCTGAGAACAGAGCCAGCACCTCCGGATTGGCAGGGCAGGGGCTGTTCCTGCTGGGAGCTGCAGGTCACTCCCTGTAGCCCTTGGCTGATCTTGCTCATCCACTCCCTCCCTCATTCAGTAGTTCCTGAGTGCGGCCTCTGTGCGGAGGAGAAGGAGGCAGCCTTCCAGCCCAGGTGGGGCCTGCAGGTACAACACAGGGAGACGCAGCTCTGCACTGAGCTGGCTGTAGGCTGGGACAGCGTGGCTCCAGACGTGGTGATAGAATGCTCTGGGGCTGCAGAGGGAACACGTGCTTGTGAAAGGGAGGAAGGGGCAGGCACCGCAGAGGAGGTGTACTTGAGTTAGACTTTGAGGGAGGAGTTGGATTTCCACAGTGGAACCGAGCAGCTGAGGCTTTCTCAGCAGCTGAAGATTACAGCCAGCCAGCCTCAAATGTTCAGTTTCTCCTGAATTCCCTTTTTTAAGAGAGTGCAGTAAGTTTTCAACAGAGATAAAGCGGTCACCTCCATGTCATTCATGTTCTGCGAATCCTGTGTGTAGTTTTTGATGCTTAGCAGATGGGAGCAACCTGGGCCATAAGAGAAGAGCCTGTGTGTCCACTTGTTTGGACATCAGTCAGGTGTGGCACAGGGCAGTGATCACTGCCTTCCCCTGAGGAACTCAGTTGTACTTTTATGTGGAGAAGACAAAGAAAGGTGTTGTACAGGGGGCAGGAGACATTTCACCTGCAAAGCAAGGCACAAAATACATAGTCTTTGCCCTGCATGAGAAACCTAGCAGAACTGTGTGCTGATTCCCACCCCTGCCTCCCCTGCTGAGAGCGAACCATCCATTGTACCATGGCGGAGGGCATATCTGAAGCCTCTGCAATCGGAGTGATCTGTTACTTGCCCATTGAGCCTTAGGGGCAGCAACCAGATGGGGTGGCTGAAACACAGGCCTTGGCCAGACGTGGTTGGGCATGTTGGTTCTGCCACTGATTGTGAATTACAAAACCTTGGAGAAGTCGTTGTCTTTGTCTGTGCCTCTCATGTAAGATGGGGAACACTGTGGCCATTGCAGAAAAGCAGATAGGTGGAGTGAGTATGGAGTGCTTTGTGTGTGTGTGTCATACGGTGAATGAAATGGCACTGATTGACATTATTGATAGTAATAACAGGTTTAATTCAGGAATAAAACTGGTAAAGTAGGCCAGGTGCAGTGACTCACACCTGTAATTCCAGCACTTTGGGAGGCCAAGGCGGGCGGATCATGAGGTCAGGAGTTTGAGACCAGCCTGGCCAATATGGTGAAACCCCATCTTTACTAAAAATACAAAAATTAGCTGGGTGTGGTGGTAGTCCTGGGTGTGCCTGTCGTCCCAGTTACTTGAGAGACTGAAGCAGGAGAATCGTTTGAACCCGGGAGGTGGAGGTTACAGTGAGCCGAGATGGTGTCACTGCACTCCAGCCTGGGCTAGAGAGTGAAACTCTGTCTCAAAAAAAAAAAAAAAAAAAAACCTGGTAAAGTATTTTACCCAGCCTAGGTACATGTGGTAGAGCCGAATGAAAGCTTAGAAAAAGATGACTTGAGAACTAGCCAAGCAGAGGAATCAGGCGGGATGTGTTGTTACTAAGTTAAATTTCCACCTGCTTTCTCCCAGGCCTCGCTGAGTTGTGTACAACAGAGAGGTCAGGTGTTGGGGGCAGTGGACCCGTTGAAGAATGCATTGCTATTATGTGAGGAACATTGGGCTTTGAAAAAGCAGAACTGGATCCACGTTCTTGCCTGGTAACTCTAACTATCATCTAGTTTGTAAAGGGGAATGCAGTTCACTGAAAAATTCTTATGACAGTGGGGAAAGGATTGGGGCGTCTGCATTGGTGTCTGTAATATAGTTCATATGAAAGAGCATTTAGGCTGGAGGGAGATTTTCATCTCTATAACTTTCACAGAACAATTCCATCATGATTTGAAGATTTTTGAGTCAAAACTACATTGTTCTGCTATGTGTTTCGGGGCAAATTTATATATACAATTTGCTTAAATATTTCAGATGATACAAGAATATATGTGTAGCATAAAAAGCTGAAATTTGCATTTCCCCTTCTCTAGAAGTAACCATTGTGAATAGGTAAGTCTGTATTCCGCTATTTTGTGTATTATAAATACACTGTGAATATATGATTGTATATATACATATATGTTACAGAAACACATTTTTAGAGATGGAATATTGCTGTGTTGCCCATGCTAGTCTCAAACTCCTGGGCTCAAGTGATCCTCTCGCCTCAGCCTCCCAAAGTTTTGGAATTACAGGCGTGAGCCACCGTGCCTGGCCTGCATGAATATATTTACTAATTGCTAAGTTACTCTGTTCATTACGTGTTTATTGAACTCCCCCATGTGCCAAGCATTGTTCTGAATACCTTATATGCACGAATTCACTTAACTTTGAGAGCAGCTCTATTATTGTGGCCCTTTTACAGTGAGGAAACGGAACCACAGAGAGGCTGGGGACGTTGTCTAACATCACACAGCCAGCGCTGTTGGAATTGAGGTTTGAACCCAGACAGCTGGCTTCAGATCTCTTAGCTGTTATCATAGATGGCACACCCAAACCTTAGGGCCGCCTCCCAAGCCTTGCCTGAGCTCTGCCTGAGCTCTGCGAGAGCCATATATGTGAGGTTTCTTTCCTCTTTAAGAACACAAGTTTTGGAATTGTCCCAGACGCTGGTAGGACCTCTTGAGGACCAAAAAACAGGGATTCTTCAAGCCTGCCCCAAGGCCAGAACTCTGATTTAGCTACTTGGAAGGTAGACGTGGAAGAGAGTAATTTTGCCAGAACAAAAAGTCAGGATGGCTGGGCTGACTCAGCCAGATGCAGTGGCTCATGCCTGTAATCCCAGCACTTTGGGAGGCCGAGGCAGGTGGATCGCCTGAGGTCAGGAGTTCGAGAGCAGCCTGGCCAACAAGTTGAAACTTCGTCTCTATTAAAAATATAAAAATTAGCTGGGTGTGGTGGTGGGTGCCTGTAATCTCAGGTACTTGGGAGGCTGAGGCAGGAGAATTGTTTGAACCTGGGAGGCAGAGGTGGCAGTGAGGTGAGATTGCACCATTGCACTCCAGCTTGGGTGACAGAGTGAGACTCCATCTCAAAAAAAAAAAAAAAAAAAAAGGGAAGGAGAATGGCTGGGCTGTCTCATCCTAGGGAAGAGACCCTACAGCAGCCGTAGGACCTTGGCCACTTGGGTGGCCTGCAAAACCACACTAAACAGTCTGCAGAAACTGCCGGGCGCGGTGGCTCAAGCCTGTAATCCCAGCACTTTGGGAGGCCGAGACGGGTGGATCACGAGGTCAGGAGATCGAGACCATCCTGGCTGACATGGTGAAACCCCGTCTCTACTTTAAAAATACAAAAAACTAGCCGGGCGAGGTGGCGGGCGCCTATAGTCCCAGCTACTCGGGAGGCTGAGGCAGGAGAATGGCGTGAACCCGGGAGGCGGAGCTTGCAGTGAGCTGAGATCCGGCCACTGCACTCCAGCCTGGGCGGCAGAGCGAGACTCTGTCTCAACAACAACAAAAAAAAAAACAAAAAAACAGTCTGCAGAAACCACACTAAACAGTCCACGTCCTGGAGCCTGGCCACCCCATTTGCTTCTCTTCTCCTTGGGTAGAGGGTGTGGGGAGATTTCTACCCTGGAGGCTGAGCAGTGCAGCTTCTAACCAGGGTAGGCATTTGTCTGTCCCTGGGAATACAGACAGCATTCTCATAAGCAGCCCAAATCCTCCTGAACAGCTTTTTGTAGGGTGGGGCAGGGCAGGGCAGAGGGTCATTTTGACTCATAGGTACCATTTCCACTTTCACTGCTGATAACTGTGTTACAGATTAAAGTTTTGTTTTTGATACTGAAGAGGATTTAAGAGAGTGAGGTATTATGGCACATCTGAGTCTGCTAAAATAGAACCACGGGGTAGTGTAGGAAAATCTCTTCTAAATTATGGATCATATATGGTGAACGTTAGAAGCCATGTGTACCTAAGTTGAAAAATCAAAACGTGGCTTGTATTTGGGCGACCCGGGTAAGTCTGGATCCCACTGCGCCTTGTGTGAACACAAGATGCTGAGGTGTAGGGATCAACAGGCTTTTTCTGGACATCTTGCGCTTCTCCCTTGGGGTAAAGTGGGGTGGCAGTAGGAGCACACAGCTGTTGGGTCCCTAATATTTGTCAGCTGTTTTACATGTGGGATTCCATTTAATGCAATCTTGGAAGTAAAATTATTTTATTGAAGATGAAGATAGAGGCTTAGACAAGTTAAGGAAATTGTTCAAGGTCACGTCATTTGTTTTGTTGTTGTTGTTGTTGTTCGTTTTTGTTTGTTTGTTTGTTTGTTTTTGAGACAGAGTTTTGCTCTTCTTGTCCAGGCTGGAGTGCAATGGTGTGATCTCGGCTCACCACAACCTCTGCTTCCCAGGTTCAAGTGATTCTCCTGCCTCAGCCTCCCGAGTAGCTGGGATGACAGGCATGCGCCACCACACCAGGCTGATTTCATATTTTTAGTAGGGACGGGGTTTTTCCATGTTGGTTAGGCTGGTCTTGAACTCCCAACCTTGGGTGATCTGCCCAACTCGGCCTCCCAAGGTGCTGGGATTACAGGTGTGAGCCACCACGCATGGCCAAGGCCATGTAATTTGTTAAGTGGGAAGATGAAGTACTTGATGAACTCAGAAGTTTGACTTCAAGGCCCTTGATCTTTCCATAACACGTGGTTCCTTCCCTGGTTGGTGGGGAGTGACTGAAGAACTCAAGGAAGCTGTGTTTTGTGGAAAGAGGACCTGAGGGGTGTATGGTCTTTCCAGGCTTGGAATTGCCATGCTGGGCTTCTGAATTGTATAGCTTGGCCATATAGAGAGAAGCCCCTCATTGAAGACTTATTCTTCGAGGGAAACAAAGGAAGGACGCCCACATGAGACAGGCAGAGGCAACTTTCTCAGTGCTGCTGTGGCAAGGGAGTCAGCACTGTCACTTGCGTGTGGCAGAGACTGACATGCAAGTGAGTGGCGGATGAGGAGTGGGGAAGCTTCAGGATGGAAAAGAACGACTCCCAGTGGAGGCTGTTGTGGGGGCTGGAGGCGGCTGTGCAGAAGTGGGGTGTCCTATGTGATTGGTTAGGGGCGTATTTGGCTTTGTCTGAATTATCCTAACTGGAAATAGGGGCCAAAATTAGGGTGGCTGTCAGTTTTGAGTCAAGTCCTGGCCACGTGGGACAGAGTTGTGGTATAGTTTCTGGGTTGTGGAGAGAGAGCAGTCTGGCTTCCTGTCTGATGTGCTAGCCTGGCTGGCCTCCTGGCTGTTTACTGTAGATAGGGGATTGGTTTCCTGGGTGGGCAGCTACCGGTTGTGGTCTGAGTTCTGTCTTTATACATATGATCAGGCATGGTCTGTTTGTATATTCAGTCCCTCATTTTTCTTGTCAGTAAATATATCAAATGACAAATTGGATACATTGAGAACTTTTTAGATGTCTGCGTCCCCTGGAGGAAGTTTTCACGTTCACATTTAACCAGAATGAATATAAACAATTGGGCCATTTATCTTGAAGATGTAAAATAGGAAATCTTCAACAATACTACCTCGGCGCCATTGCCTGTCTGTCCATCGTTAGGGAATGTGTTTTTATCCCCCGCCGGCTCATCGTCCACCAGTTTGTGGTTGATCCACTTCTCTATACGTCTTGTCTTGTGTGCATCTCATTGTTTGCTAGTGTTAGCTTTCCCGTTCGTCAGTGTAGTTTATTTGTGTAGCCTCTGTTGGTAGGAAGTTATTTGTGGAATTTGTGAATGGAAGGGACCTTGGAGGTCTGCTAGATCAGCCCAGTGATTTTCAAGATAAACGGAAATACAGGGAAATGTTCCAGCTTCTTTGGTGGCAAAACCAGGAATAGAAAGCAGTGTTCTTTGTGCCACAATGTCATTGGAAGACAACTCAATGTGGGCCTATTGGAAGATAACTCAATGTGGGCCTAAATTGTAGAGTAACTAACTTTCATGTATGTCTGCTTCTGACTCTTGTTATCAGACATTTTAAATTGACCTTAATGTATTAGCAGAAATATGAAAATTCCTGACTTGTTTACATATAAGGTACTTCTTCGCCTACTCATTTGGTTGCTTTTTTCAACAGGATTGAAAAGACATCGTTATAAACTGAATGTTTATGTCTCCTCCAGATTCTTGTACTGGAGCCCTAACTGCCAGTGTGATGGTATTAGGGGATAGGACCTTTGAGAGGTGATTAGGGTTAGATGAGGTCATGAGCATGGTCCCTGGTCTGACAGGATTAGTGCTCTTAGAAGAAGAGAAACAAGGCTGGGTGTGGTGGCTCACACCTGTAATCCTAGCACTTTGGGAGGCCGAGGTGGGCAGATCAGGATGTCAGGAGATTGAGACCATCCTGAAACCGTTTCTACTAAAAATACAAAAATTAGTTGGGTGTGGTGGCACGTGCCTGTAATCCCAGCTACTCAGGAGGCTGAGTCAGGAGAGTTGCTTGAACCAGGGAGTCGGAGGTTGCAGTGAGTTGAGATTGTGTCACTGCACTCCAGCCTGGTGACAGAGTGAGACTCTGTCTCAAAAAAAAAAAAAAAAAAAAAAAAAAGAGAAAGCAGAGAGCTCCCACTGCCCTGGTGTGAGGAAACAAGAAGAAAGGTGGCTATCTGCAAGCCAGGAAGAGGTCCCTGTCCCAGAACTGAGTTGGCTGACACCTTGATCTTGGACTTCCAGCCTCCAGAGCTGTGAGAAATAAACTAATGTTTAAACCACACAGTTTTTACATTTTTTAATGGTATTTGCCTATAGTATTTTTATGGTGTTTTTTATGGTATTTGCCTATAGTATTATGGCCATCTGATTTGACTGATACAGAGATGGTTCCAGAATACTGTAGCCTGTATCTAAGTTGGTGATGCCATGAAAATAAATGTGGTAGTTTATTCCTTTATATAAAGATAGGGCTGTGAGCCCAGGGCCTTTGCTCGTGTCTTAGTTGAGTCTTGTCTTCTTATAATAGCTTCCTAATTTCTCTTTTCCCCCTCTAATTTATATTATATATCTGGATTAAATAATATATGGTATGATTTTATACTTTATGTCTATACAACCTTTAATGATTTTATTTCATTTCTTTTATTTTTGAGACATGCCCTTGCTCTGTTGCTCAGGCTGGAATGCAGCAACAGAATCACAGCTCACGGTAACCCTAAATTCCTGGGCTCAAGTGATCCTCCGGCCTCAGCCTCCTGAGTAGCTGGGATTACAGGTGTGCTATCCTGCCTAGCTAATTTTTAAATTTTTTGTAAGGACAGAGTCTTGCTGTGTTGTCCAGAGTGGTTTCAAACTCCTGGCCTCAAGCAGTCCTCTCGCCTCAGCCTCTCAAAGCACTGGATTAGAAGCATGAACCGCCGCACCCGGCCCAGTGATTTTTCGTTGTTAAGATCAAGGAGGGCTTCCCTGGCTTGGCATTCAAGGCTCATGATCTGGGCGTGATATGCAAGTTGGGTTTCAGTGTTTCTGTTCCCGCCATCAGCCTTGCATTCCAACTTGTTGCCTAAGCCCTGTTCTGAAGCCCAGCCTGAGAGCTGCATTTAGAATTTATACCTTCTCATTTCTTCATTTTCTTTGCCTATGTTCTTATCTCCATCTGGGACATCATCTTCACCTGTGTTCTTATTTCCGTCTGGGACATCGTCTTTGCCTATGTTCTTATCTCCACCTGGGACATCGTCTTCGCCTATGTTCTTATCTCCATCTGGGACATCATCTCCACACTTCTGCCTCTTTAAATCTTCTCCATCCTTCAAGACTTGAAATACTTCCTTTACATGATCCCCGCTCTGACATCCAAGCTAGAATTAATCTTTCTTCCTTTGAACTCTGATAGTGATTAATGTTTTTCATCCTTTAATTATGCAGCAGTCCTGTGTGTTAGATATTATTATTTCCCCAGTTTTTCATAGTTACTCTGAAAATATTTACTGTAGTCATATATTTTGAGTATGTAATATGAGCGACATTCAAAAGGTCCTGGAGAGTGAAAGGCAGTCCTACTCCCATCACTGTTCTGTGACCACTGTTGACAGTTTTGTTTGTTTGTTTGCTTGTTTGTTTTTCCAAGATGGAGTCTTGCTCTGTCACCAGGCTGGCGTGATCTCAGCTCACTGCAACCTCCACCTCCTGGGTTCAAGCGATTCTCCTGCCTCAACCTCCTGAGTAGCTGGGACTACAAGCGCACGCCACTGTGCCCAGATTATTTTTGCATTTTTAGTAGAGACGGGGTTTCACCGTGTTGGCCAGGATGGTCTGGATATCTTGGCCTCGTGATCCACCTGCCTCAGCCTCTCAAAGTGCTGGGATTACACATGTGAGCGACTGCGCCCAGTCTATGTATCTTCTTTTTAAAAACACAGATGTTGGCATAAGATAAACAGTGTTCTTCACCAGTTCCCCACTGGTAAATATTTAGGTTATTCCCAACCGTTTGGATTAATCAATGCTGAGTTGTACGTAATTCTTGCATATTTGCGTCAATATACTCATAGGATGCATTGCTAGAAATGGAATTGTGGGATCCAGGGTTCTGCGCATTTTAAATGTTGATGGGTGTTGCTCGATTCCCTTCTGTTAGGGCCATACCGTTATCTCACTGTCAATGTGTAAGGACGTCTATTTCTATTTCCTTGCCAACAGTTTCTTCTGACATCACACACACACATAAAAATAGCCCTTTGTTCCAAAAACATGGACATTTTACGTTTCTACTTAAAGTGTGCGCACACTGACTGAAGCTCTGTGTTGCAGTGATATGTGCTGCTAGGATTGTGGCTCTGTTTTGAATTTGCTAGCCAGGCTATGGCTTTCCACTCAGGTATTTTTTGTTTTGTTCATGTTGTTGCTGCCGTTGGGCCCGGGTAACCTGTGTGAATTTCCTTCTACTGCCCAGCCAGATTTCCTTTCCAGTGGACGTGATTAGTGTCTCATCTGGCTGCCCTGTTTCCTGGTGATCTGGGCTGAGTGGCTCCATGAGAAGTTGCACCCATCTTCTCCAGTAGTGCGTCTTTTCACAGCAAGCAAAACATTTTCACCACGTTTCTAGCGGGACAGGCACTAGCTCTTTTCTGGGCATCAGGAGACCTGGCTTTGTTCTGGTTCAAGCAACAGCTGGTGAGTTACCAAAGACAAGTCGCATCTGGCCCCTGGTCCTTTGCTTTATAAGTAGAATCACAGTCCGAGTGGGCATCACTGCCCTGGTCTCTATGTGGTGCTGAGTGTTGTGGGGATGATGGCTAAGTGTCCGGGTGCATTTCCACCACTAGGGGATTACAGGCCAGCCAAAGACACAGGAGGAAAGCTAACAGCCCTGGGCAGGTACACACAAGGAGAGGAGCCTGGGCAACAGCGTGAGACTCCGTCTCAAAAAAAAAAAAAAAAAAAAAAAAAGGGTGGTTCCAAGCTCCTTGGTGTGATTGATGTGATCACAATAAGTCTTTTATCTCTAAGTCTTGGGCCATTGGACCAAGAGAAGAGAGAGCTGGTGTTGAGTTGTAGTGAGAGGTGCGTGGTTCGTGAGCCTGCTGAGCCTGGCTGGGACTCAATTCCATTGAGTCCCATTCCATTTTACCTTCTGTTTCCACCTTTTTCGTGCTCCTGCTTGTTTCTCCAGAAAAAAATGCAATAAATTCCTTTCAAAAACTTTACAAAAGCCATAGATGCTTATTGAAAATAGTTCAAATGATTTGGAAGACAGAAAGATAGTGAATGTTTTTCTCCTGTGTGTTTGGATGAATGTGTCTTTGGCGTAGTCACTATTAACACTGGGTGTATTTCCTTCCAGATCTTTTCCAGTGTACCTACAAATATACATGTACACATTCTAAAAAACAAAATAGTACCTGGTAAACATTGAGTTCCCCTACTCCCACTCCGCAGTCTACCTGGACATCCTTTCATGGTGATACGATGAGACTTGATCGACTCCTTTTGTTCGCTGGAGTGGCAGGTAATAATAGCTATAGATAACTCACCTTCAGTGGGCATTTACCATGTGACAGGGTCTGTGCTCCAGGCAGGCTACATGAAGTGGGTCTTAAGGCTTTTTACTACAATGCTATGGGTGAACACAGTAATTGTTAACATTTTGCAAATGATAGAATTGCAGTAGAGAGAAGCAAAGCTGCTTGCTCAAACTCATGGCATGATTCCTGAGAGACAGAGAGAGAACACTTTTAAAACAATTGTTGTTATAGTCAGGTGATTTATGATCATTCAAGAAATAGTGCATTCAGCGAATACATTTCAGGGTCTGGTACAGTCTGGGAGCTGGTCCTGGAAATGCACTGGGCTAGAGGTAAGGGAGCGGTCCATTGGCCTTGGAACCCTAGTGCAAGGAGGGAGGTCCCGGGGAGAGGGGTCATGGAGAGGAGGTCTCTGAACAAACCTTGCAACATCCATTTCGGCTGAGTCTGGTCCGAGGTCTGGGTCTTGACATGTACACTTTTCAGAGATACTTGGTTTTGATTTTTATCATGGCTCACCTGAGCAGCCATGGTTTCAAACTGCCTGGAGATGTGGTCTGGCAGGCCAGTGCTCTGCCCATCCTTCCCGCTCCTGCAGGAGGGGAGTCATCCTGGACTAGAGGGCTTCGCCTGTAATCAGCTATCTCATAATAAGTGGATTTGATGCTGGTTTCGCTAGGTCAGGAAATTTCCCATTTGGAAGGAAAACTGATACTTGTTTTTGGGTTTTGCTGAGGAGCCACAGGGTTTAGAGCAGGGACTGGAAGTTTGTTGAGACACATGTGAGTGCACTCAAACATCTTCCATGAGACGTGGAAATGAAGACAGTGTTCCAGAGAGGTCCCTGGCTTTGGGATATAAATATTTCTGTAACAGAATGGCACTGGATGTCTGCTGTATTTTTTTCTCTGCTATTTTGGCAAGTTTTACCTGGGTGTGTGTCTCCTGTACAGAAGGTATGACATCCGTTTTTGCCACCAAGGGTTTACAGCGGTTGGTCCCTCCTATGTGGGTCACTTTTGTGCCGTGGTTTCTTTGGGGAAATTGTAGGTCTCCTACCCAAAGCACATTGCCCATTTCAAGGTGTTCCTGGTTTCTGAACACCTGTGGCAGTGCCTTTCCTGTAGGTGAAGCCAGCGGAGAAAGTACCCCTCCCCAGGAGGTGGGGACTGGTGATTGCCTGAGTGAGGAGGCTGGGGATGAGCCCTGGACTAGAACTTGTGACCGGCTGCTTTTCCTTCCCCTCCTCTCCCTCCTATTTTGCCACCACCCCCTCTTTATAAAATTTATTAAAAATTAAGCAACTATTTTGGTTTCCTTTATTCGCTATTCCTTGCTAATCGCATGCAGAGTGAGCCTGGGACAGTGGAAAGGAAAGTTGTATTTGGCTTCAGATGATCCTTCCAGCCCCGCATTGAGGGGCTTCCGCCAGGCGGCATTGTCAAGTGGCGTTGTGGAGGTTCTCCTTTCAGTCCTCAGCGTTAACCAGCAGAGGCAGGTGGTACTTATTCCTGGTTAATGTTGAGGAAGTTGAGCTCAAAGTGGCTAAGGGAACTTCCCAAAGTCACATAGGAAGTAGCAGAGTAGAACCAAACACAGATTGTCTCTGAATCAGGCAGGTCGTCCGATTCCAAAATGGACTCTTAATTTTTGGAGGTCAAAAAGCTGAACAGGGTCAGGAGATCGAGACCATCCTGGCTAACATGGTGAAACCCCGTCTCTACTAAAAAATACAAAAAAAACTAGCCGGGCGAGGGGGCGGGCGCCTGTAGTCCCAGCTACTCAGGAGGCTGAGGCAGGAGAAAGGCGTAAACCCGGGAGGCGGAGCTTGCAGTGAGCTGAGATCCCGCCACTGCACTCCAGCCTGGGAGACAGAGCGAAACTCTGCCTCAAAAAAAAAAAAAAAAAAGCTGAACAGACACAGATATTTCTCTCTCTTTCTTTCTTTCTTTCTTTCTTTCTTTCTTTCTTTCTTTCTTTCCTTTCTTTTTTTTTTTTTTTTTTTTTTTTTGCTAGGGTTTTGCTATGCTGCCTAGGCCAGTCTAGGCTCAAGCTGTCCTCCTGCCTTAGCATTCTGAGTGCTGGGCTTACAGGTTTGTGTCACCACACCCAACAGAGCAGACATTTCTTGAAGGAAGACATACAAATGGCCAAAAAATATGTGAAAAAAATGCTCAGTATCGCTTATAATCAGAGAAATGCAAATCAAAACCGCAGTGAGGCATCATCTCATCTGTTAGGATGGGTATTATCGAAAAGACAAAAAATAACAAGTGCTGGCAAGGATATGGAGAAAAGGGAGCGCTTACACACTGTAGGGGGGTGTAAACTAGAGCAGCTGGGCGAGGGGCGCACGCTGACATCCCAGCACTTTGGGAGGCCGAGGCGGGCAGATCACCTGATGTCAGGAGTTTGAAACCAGCCTGGCCAACATGGTGAACCCCGTCTCTACTAAAAACACAAAACTTAGCTGGGAGCGGTGGATCACACCTGTAATCCCAGCACTGTTGGGCAACTGAGGTGGGCGGGTCACTTGAGGCCAGGAGTTCAAGACCAGCCTGGCCAACGTGGTGAAACCCCATCTCTACTAAAAAATACAAAAATTTGCCAGGTGCAGTGGCGGTTGTCCGTAATCCCAGCTACTCGGGAGGCCAAGGCATGAGAACCACTGGAACCCGGGAAGCGGATGCTACAGTAAGCAAGCCAAGATTGCACCACTGTACTCCAGCCTGGGCAACAGTGAGACTCTGTCTCAAAGAGAAAAAAGAATAAGAGTGAGTAAGCTAGGGCACCCACTATGGCAAAGAGTATGGAGGTTTCTCAGAAAACTGCAAATGAAATTACAGTGTGATCCAGCAGTCCCACAACAGTGTAGATACCCAAAGAAAAGGAAATCATTGTCGAAGGGGCATCTGCACCTCTGTGTTTCCTGCAGCACTGTTCACCATAGCCAAGATATGGAATCAGCCTCGGTGTCCAACAGCAGATGATGGATAGAGAAAATGTGGTCTTTATACACAGTGGAGTACTATTCAGCCATAACACAGGATGAAGTCCTGTTATTCTCAGCAACGTGGATGGAACTGGAAGATATTATGAAATAAGCCAGGGACAGAAAGTTACACAGCCCATGTTCTCTTATGTGGAAGGCAAAAGAGAGTGGATCTCATGAAAGTTGAAAGTAGACAGAGGATCCTAGAGGGTGAGAAGGGTGGGGGAAGAGGGAGATAGGGAGAAATTTGTTAAAGGATACAAAATTATAGCTGGATAGGAATAAGTTCTAGTGTTCTATAACATAGGATGACTATAGTTAACAAGAATATATAGTTTCAGGCTGGGCGCAGTGGCTCATGCCTGTAATCCTAGCACTTTGGGAGGCTGAGGTGGGTGGATCACCTGAGGTCAGGAGTTTGAGACCAGCCTGGCCAACGTGGTAAAACCCCATGTCTACTAAAAATACAAAAATTAGCCGGGCATAGTGGTGGGTGCCTGTAACCCCAGCTCAGGGAGGCCGAGGCAGGAGAATAGCTTGAACCTAGGAAGCAGACGTTGCAGTGAGCTGAGATCACACCACTGCACTCCAGCCTGGGCAACAGAGCAAGACTTTGTCTCAAAAGAAAAAATATATATATATATCTATATATATAGAGATATATATATAGTTTCAGATAATTGGAGGAAGGGTATTGAACGTTACCAACACAAAGAAATGATAAATGTTTGAGATGGTGGATATGCTAATTACACTGATCACATACATTACATGTATTATAACATCACTATGTGTACTCTATACGTATGTACGGCACACAATTATGTGTCAATTAAAAAAGAAAAAGCTGAACTTAGATTGGAATGGCTATGAAGTAGCTAGCTTTTTCATATTTTTGATATAGACCCTAGGCATTTATTTTGAGTTAACTACCCTTGGCTTCAGAAAATGTTTAGTATTTGAATTTTAGCCTTGCATTTTATAATACAGAGAAGTAAAACTGTAGGCTTGCTTTAGATACAGTCACAGGGGTTTGCTGTGATGACTTTTTTATGTAATAAGGGGGAAATATACCTCAATTAATAGGCATACATGCTCATTTTTCTCCCTCATACACATTTTTAGTTGTTGTCCAGACATTGTGATACTTATGTAAACAGTATGCGATATCTTAGGTCGGAATCAGAATTTTAAGTTAAGAATACTTATATATTTTTCAAGCTTTCAAACTGGACATTTTACATGTCCATTATATAACTGTAATTAAATTTTCAAAAAAACAATACCTGTCTTTAATATGGGTGATGCTCTAGCTTTTTTTTTTGTTTGTTTTTTTGTTTTTTTTTGGAGACAGTGTCTCACTTTCTCCCAGGCTGGAGTGTAGTGATGCGATCATGGCTCACTGCAGCCTCAGCCTCATAGGCTGCAGAGATCCTCCCACCTCAGCCTCCCAAGTAGCTGGGACTGCAGGTGTACAATACCATGCCCAGCTAATGTTTAAAATTTTTTGCAGAGACAGGGCCTCCCTCTGTTGCTCAGGCTGGTCTGGAATTCCTGGGTTCAAGTGATTCTCCTGCTTCATCCTCCCAACGTGTTGTGATTACAGTCATGTGCCACTGCCTGGCCCCATATAAGTGGGATGATGACTTTAGTCTAGGAGTTCCACACCAGCCTGGGTAACATGGCTCAAGACCCCGTCTCTACAAAAACTAAAAAAAATTAACTGGTCATGGTGACACCTGCCTGTGGTCCCAGCTACTCCAGGAGGCTGAGGCAGGAGGATAACTTGAGCCCAGGAGTCAAGGCTGCAGTGAGCTCTGATCCTGTCATTGCATTCCAGCCTGGGTGACAGAGTGAGACCTTGTGTCTTAAAAAAGTTACTGGCTACCTGATTATTCATAGGAAAAAAACCTGAACTCTGATCTAAACCTCATACCTCGCACAAAAATTAACTCACAATGGATTATGGACTAAAATGTAAAATGCAAAATAAAGATGAAAAGAGGAGCGAGAGACTGGGAGAAACTATTTGCAAACCACATGTCTGATAAAGGACTCATATCTATAATATATTTAAAACTATCAAAATTCAGCAGTGAAACCAAATCATCTACTTTGAAAATGAATAAAAGACCTGAAGAGACATTTCAGATAACATATAAGCACATGAAAATTTGTTCAACATCATGAGCCATCAGAAAAAGGCACACTAAAGCCACGTCACTATACACCTATCAGAAAGCCTAAAATAAAAAGTAGTAACAAGGCCAATGCTGGTGAGGATGCGGGGAAACGGGATCACTCACACTTGGCTGGTGGGAATGGAAGATGGTACAGCCATTCTGGAAAACAGCTTGACAGTTACTTAAAAAACTAAATGTGCAATTGCCATAGGATGCAGCACTCACATTCATGGGCAGTTATCCCAGAGAAATGAAGACTTATGTTCACACAAAAGCCTTTATGTATCTGTTCATAGCAGCATTGTTTATGAAGGCTAGAAACTGGAAACAGCCCGGAGACTGCTCGGCAGGTGAATGGTTAAACAAACTGGTGCACCCAGGCCCCAGATACCACTCTGCAGTAGTTAATGACATCCGTGTTCATCAGTCTTTCAAACTAGAAACCACCATCATGCTTAATCCCCTTTATTCCATCCTGGGTCTGAGTGGATTTCATTTTGCATTTCTTTCCAATGCATTTTCCCTCTGTCCTTTCTAGTTGCACCTCATGCCTCATTTGAACTGTTGTAAGAGCCACCGAATTGTTTCTCTGCCTCATCATGGAATCCTTTCCACACTTCATGCCCCGCATTGCCATTGGAACAATCTTTCCAAAACATGAACAAACTAACTTAAAAGAAATATCCCAGGTAGCCTTCCAAATAAGTATAAGCTTTCTGTTAGAAGTTTGACTTCTTGTCTATAGGGAACCCCAGGACTGTAGAGAGACAGATTTGCTGTCTGCATTTTAAGATCAGGCAGAAATCCCTGGAGGGGCCCATGTGGAACAGTGGCACAAATACTGGTTCTAGAATCAGAAGCCCTCATATCCTGGTTCTAACACTAGCTGGATGTTCTTGGGAAAGTTTTGGTTTCATAACCTCAGAAACTCCATTTCTTAAGAAATGGAGATGAGGAAGCATACTGAAGGGATCACATAAGGCTGCTGGGAGGAGCGGATGAGGGGCTTGGTGAACATGCTGTGTAATCCATGAAGCACGTCGTATGTGTGAGAAGTGGAGCTGTGTGAATAGCGGTTCTGGAATCATTGTATGAAAACGATGGAAAGCACATTCGTAGTTCTGCCTGATGATACCACTGGGCACCTGTGTTGTACATGCCTGCAACATGGGTGAGGCCCGAGTCAGTACAACTCCCAGTTTGGTTTTCATGCAGTTAGAAAGGCCCGAGAGGACCCTTCCCCCCTCCAGCTGTAGGAAGGAGGTGGCTGTCTCCTGCCTATATTTGGTGGGATTGTCTGTGGCTCCTTAGGGACAGGAATGCAGGGAGTGGGGGAAGAAAGCCGGCCTGACTGCTCGCTAGTCAGCCTTCCCCAGGGAGGCGTGGAGGATTCATTTCGTGGTAACTTGCCAAGTCTTTCTTAACCCATCTTTTAGAAATGACCAGCATGACAAGTAAAAGACCCGTTCGAGACAGATGGGCTGTGTGTCCCCTGCGTTTATGGCTTTGTGGCCTCAGAGCTGCCAGAACTCAATAGATTTCTGGGGAATGCTGTGTCAGCCAAGGGGCTGAAAATAGTGAGAGGAAGAAAATTCCCCCTCGCTGCTCTGGTCCGGGAGTGATTACTAAGGAGAGCAGCATGGAGGGTCCAGCCGTGGGGTTCCTCTCAAGCACGCCCTCACCGCAGTGGGAATGCGGTTCTCAACCTCCCTAGGCCTCCGTGATTTTCATCTGTCACATAGTCACCTCCAGCAGGGATGTCTATGGTGATGAGATGAGGGAGCATCATAGCACATGTGGCACTTAGTACGCTTGCGGTGAGTGGACGCTGGCGTCAGTGGAACAGGAGACTGGGCGCTGCGTGTGGACGCACTCACGTGCTGCTGGCATGGGTGGACAGAGGAGAGAGGGACGCTCTGCAGTTCTCCTTTTGGTCTGTCACCCCCGCTGTTGTGAACAGAATCCGTGAGTGTATTCTGTTGCCCTAGTTAACTTGGTAGGCTGATTGCTCAACTTTCTGCTTCCACCTTTGATTTCTTAAGAATAGGAAAAGGAATATTTCAGTTACTTTTCAGGTTGATGGCATACATTCCTTGATATCACCTTAATGCTTTTTAATTTCTATGTATTTTGGATGCTGGAGCTTCCCTGACATCTGTGTTTTTATGCCTCACCCTCTCGTGTAACTGTTGGCCACACCAGGACCAGAGAGAAGTGACCAGAGCGATTGGTAGCAGGGCTAGGACTGGTATTTCCCAGCCTTTTGCCACCCAGCAGGCTCTGTTTTCTGTATTGCACTGCTCTTCCCTATTTCGACCCCTGTTAGGACAGTGGATGTGAAATGTAGCTGGGCGCTTTTGGGGGTGTGCTAGGAGTGTGGCAGATGCCTCAGACTGGCATTTTCCCCTGATTCTGAATTCTCATGGCTCAAAGTCAGTCTCTAGGCTACTGACCAGGAAGATACAGGAAGTTGTTTAGTGTGGCAAACTATGCCAGGGCATTTTTTTCACCCGGCAATTTATTTGGTTTGGACTGGAATAAATCTTTGATATTGATTTCTTTGCCAATATTATTAGGGAGTGGGGCCTGACTTGTTAACTTAGCCCAGTTCATAGTGCTTAGAATCTCAGTGAGTGCGTGTTGAACTGAGCAGAAGTGTGAGAGCCACTTGGACAGTGGTTTGCAAACCTAGCTGCATCTGGAGGGTTGTTAAAAAAGCATGCGTGCTTACTCCAGACCAGTTGAAATAGAATCTGCAGGAATGGAGCCTGCGCAGCTATAGTGCTGTTAAAAACCCCCAGGTGGTTCTGATATACCGTAAAGGTTGAGATCCACTGATCCACAGTGAATTGGAGTCCTGGATCATAAACATGCCTTATGCTTTCACCAGCTTATAATGGTTCTTGTGCTTTAGAACTGTGAAAAAAAGTGTTATGCAAACAAATGTGGAAATAGCCTAAATGCCACATCCTGTTACTACCTGCCATGAAGTATATTTACCAGTTATTCACTCTATTCTGATCTCTACCCATTCCACCTTTTCTTCATGGAACAATAATTTGACAGTTGGTTAGGCAGAACCAGAGTAAGTCTAGTTTGATTCGTGGGAAACGATTTTGGGTATGAAGTGCTCTTTAGGCATTTATTGAACTCTCGTTTGTACCACCGCTGTGGTGGACAGTTTATAAATATTACTTCTTTAAACAAGGCCTATGGATTCAGGCTGCCTGGGTTTTGCTAACTAGCTGTGTCATTTGGGCAAGTTTTTAAGCTTATATAAACCTGACTTTCATCTATGAAATGGGATGACAAGGGGTCATTATCATCTCACAGGATCGTGCAAATGTGTGTGTAAAGTGCTTAGTTTGGTGCCTAACACATAGTAACTACTCAGTAAACTTATTATTACATCATCATCATATTCAAATGTAAATATTAAGAGCTAATAAATTTGTAAAAGGTAGTATACCCTTACCCCTTGAACCAAAGACTACTTTAGTTTTAAGTGTTTGGGATAATTTATCACTTAAATATTGGCCTCTTGAATACCTTGAATTTAAATTGAACATAGCCAGAGGATTTCATAATTGGACCGTTGCCTCTGGAAGTTGGAGCTTTGTTTGTTTTTTGGTTTCACTTCGTACACTAAGCATGTGGCTGTGCGCACCTTTCTGGTGACTTCTGGTACTGGGGAATCAAAGCTTCATTCGCTTCTTTGGAGGAGATGATCTTACGCTATACGAAGCACTCAGACTTTGTTAACTATGTACCATCCAGACAAGACCAGGTGCTTCCCATGGCACCCTGTCCTTTTCTTAGCTCTCTCATCAATCTAGCCTGTTCCTTCTATTCCTCTTTATACTAGAACTTCTCTTTGAACAAGGAATGTTGTTTTGTCAGTGCTAGGTCCCCAGCAGTTAGTAATGCCCAGCACATACTAGGTGCCTCCTGAATGTTAATAGGTGATAATCTAGCAGAACACAAGATGAATCCGCAGGTTGAGATTTAAGCTGTGTGGTATGAACGCTGCATTGGCAGACTTACTGAATCAATTTTGTTAATACAAGTTTAAAATGTCTTAGTATCTGACTTAGTTCAGGAATCATTTACTGAGTGTCTTCTAGGCCAGACATTGGGGACAGAAAGGTAATAATATATGATCCCTGCCTCATGCACAGGAAGTCTAGTGCGATGGACAGACACATGCCAATGGCTGCCATGGAATATGGTGAGTATTAAGATAAAGGGGCACCCTGTGTGCCCTTGGAGCATAGAGCAGGGCTTGTGTTCTGGGAACATGGGCTCCATGTGAAAACACAATTTAAATTAATTTTCTTTTTTCTTTTTTTTTTTTTGAGACAGAGTCTTGCTCTGTGGTCCAGGCTGGAGTACAGTGGTGTGATCTCAGCTCACTGCAACGTGCTCCCCCCAGGTTCAAGTGATTCTCGTGCCTCAGCCTTCTGAGTAGCTGGGATTACAGGTGTGTGCCACCACACCTGGCTAATTTTTGCATTTTTAGTAGAGATGGAGTTTCACCATGCTGGCCGGGCTGGTTTTGAACTCCTGACATCAGGTGATCCTCCCGCCTCAGCCTTCCAAAGTTCTGGGATTATAGGTATGTATGTTTTCATCCTTTTAAATATCTGTGGGTAGCACTTAACTTTAAATGGGTACTAATTAAACTATTGAATGACTTTAGTATGGATTGAATGACTTTGCTCGGGCCTCGTTTTTAATTTCCTTCATTAGAGGAAAAAAAAAAAAAAATGCGGGTTGAATATTCCTCATCCAAACTGCTTGGAACCAGAAGTGTCTCAGATTTTTTTACATTTTTGGATTTTTGAATATTTGTATTATACTTGCTGGTTGAGCATCCTGAATTCAAAAATCCAGAATCTGAGCTGCTCCAATGAACATTTCATTGAGCATCACGTCGGCACTGAAAAAGTTGTGGATTTCAGAGTTTCTGGTTAGGGAGACTCATCCTATATGGGTGCTGGATTGTCACAGGACTTCTGGACCAGAGGTTAGGTGACTAGGCTTTGGTTTTCGCTTTGTTACTAAACAGGCTGTTTTCTTCCATAAGCTCAGCTTTAGATCCCCCGGTTGTCAAAGAAGGGGATGGGCCATCTGATGTTTAAGGCCTCTGTTAGTTCTGACTTGGAGACACCTGGCTTCAGTTCATCTTCCTTAGGAGTGGACAAAGAATATGGGAATTTTGAAATTGTTAGTCAACATCTACAGGGTCGTTGCAGCCTGGTTTTGGGTAAAGGTCATCTTTAGTGAGCCCAGGGAGAAGCAGTGGTTTAGCTGTCAGCTGAGAGGGGTAAGCGGTCCTATTAATTTTCCTCTGTGGTAGTGAAAGCATTGTTAAGGGTCACAGCGTTAGTGGAGCTGGATGGAAAGAGGAGGGGAGCTCACTGTTACAGGTTATACTGAATGTCTTTTCAGTCACTAAATGCTTTTTATGATATGTTTTTCAGGATTTCAGTGTTGCATGATTTCTCTGTGTTTAGCACAGGAAATTTAACATCAGCAAAAAAGAATGCTCTTTCTTTTTTTTTTTTCTTTGAGATGGAGTTTTGCTCTTGTCACCCAGGCTGGAGTGCAGTGGCATGATCTCAGCTCACTGCAACCTCAGCCTCCTGAGTTCAAGCTATTTTCCTGCCTCAGCCTCCCAAGTAGCTGGGATTACAGGTGCCCGCCAGCATGCCCAGCTAATTTTTGTATTTTTAGTACAGATGGGGCTTCGCCATATTGGCCAGGCTGTTCTTGAACTTCTGAGCTCAGGTGATCCTCCTGCCTCGGCTTCCCAAATTGCTGGGATTACAGGCATAAGCCGCCACGCCTGGCCTTAAATGTTCTTTCTATGGGAATCTACAAAAGCCAGCTTTTGAGCCTAGTGGCAGAAAACCTCTTCTCCGTTGTTTAGCTGTGCTGTGAGCTTGGAGGGCTTCAAGCCCAGCTGAAAAATCTGTAGTATTTTCTGTCAGTTGGCTCTCTTGGAGAACTTAGTGAGCACTGGGCTGGAGTGATACTGTCAGAGTTCATGAGCTGTTTGAGGCTCTCGAAGCCTAGATACTGGGGTTGCCCAAATACATCAGCTGGACTCACTATTTCTCTGGGGAGTCGGGGGGTGGAAAATGCTGTGGTCTTAACTCTGCTCTTAATTTGACAGTGCTGTTGTTAATGGTAAGAATGATGTCATGCGTTTGTATTTTGTTTCGTAATTCACAGAGAATTTAAAAATCCATTATCTGATTTTATTCCCTCAGCAGTTCTGTGAAAAAGGCAGAGCAGTTTTCATATCTTCTGTTTTCCCGTGATTCTCTTGTGGCTCACAGAAGCTAAGAGCCTTCACCAAGGTCATAGGGTGAATGAGTTGCAGAGCTGGGAGTAGAGGCTCAGGCTTCTAGTGACCCTGTTTCTTCCTGGATAGCTCGCTCTGGTGGCGCTATGCTCAGGTAACTGCGCATGCTCGGGTAACTGCGCATGCTCGGTTTGGTCTTTTGTAAATTCCTGCCCCATTTTGGGGGAGGTTCTTGGGAGGCTTCTATTCATTTTGGAGCATTTATGTATCTTGTCCTCTCTCCCTCCCAGATGCATGGGCATTTCTGCAGGCCTCCGGGCTGGCCCTTGTGCGTGGGGGTGTCTCCTGCCTCCACGTTGCTTGCATGCCCCCTTCTGAAGGTGCTCTTCCCCACATGAAGCCCCCTCGTGCCTGCCTCCACACTGCAGGCTGTTCGGTAAATGTTACTGACTCAGCATCGTTGTTTTCTAGAAATGGGACGGGGTATGGATGCCAAGTTCGTTTGTGTGTGAAGGCTGCGATGGTATCATCTTGCCTTCCCCGTGTGTGCTCTTTGAGGGTGTCGCTGTGCTGCAGTCATCTGTGTTCCCTAGGGTGCCTCCCTTGGAGTCCCGGCCGTAGCAGACATGAAGTCAGTGCTCACGGTCTAAATAAGAGGAAGGCCAACAGAGCCATTAAATCTGGAAAATGACAAGTGAGGGAAAGGAATTTTTATTGAAGGTATGTGAAAAAGAAACCTTTTTAGGAAATTTGACCTGTTTCTCAGCTGGAGCTGAATTTCAGCTCAGAAAAGCAGCTGTGTGCCCAGAGGGCTTTGGGATTTCAGTTTGGACAGATGAATTTAATTTGTTGTTGTATTACCCTTTGGGGTTTTATTAGACCTTTCTCCCAAATGGAATCGATTTTTCTATACAAGTCACACTTCCTTTTTGAGAAGTGTAACACTAATTGTATGGGATGGTCTCCCAAAAGATTACCTGCCAGGAACCAAACACACTGCCTCAGACTCACGGCCCCTGGTTTCTGCCTGTGCAGCTGCAGGGGAGAGATGCACGCTCGAGCTGAAATCAAGACGCATGTCTGCATCTTCTCTTTCTTGACTGCTGTTTCGTCTCTGAGCTGGCCTGCCTTCAACGTCTAGGAGCTTGGTGGGTGTAGACACATTACGGTATGGAGGAGGGATATGGTGTTGCAACAGCCAGGAGACTCACTGAAGTCTCTGTTCTCTTCCTGCTCACTGCTCTGACTTTGTACAAGTCGCATTTGTAGGGCTGTGCACAGTGGCTTACACCTGTAATCCCAGCACTTTGGGAGGCCGACCTGGGAGGATCTCTTGAGCCCAGAGTTCGGAACCAGTCTGGGCAACATGGTGAAACCCCATCCCTACAAAAAATAAAAATTAAAAAATTAGCCAGGTGTGGTGGCTCATGCCTGTAATCCCAGCTACTGTGGAGAGGCTGAGGTGCGAGAATCACTTGAGCCCGGGAAGTCGAGGCTGCAGTGAAACATCATCACTCCACTCCCTCCAGCCTGGTCAGAGCAAGACCCTGTCTCAAAAAAAAAAAAAAAAAAAAAAAAAAAACAAACAAACAGAAACTCATTTGTAATAGTGGCAGTAGTTAACTTTTGAAAGTTTGGAGAAAAGTTCCTAAATAAGCTGTGACCATGGACAACTTACTTAGCCTTTCTATGCCTGAGTTTCCTCATCTATGAAAAATGAGAGAATATGGTACTGATCTTACCGGATTTCAATGAGAACTCAACGAGATCAAACTCAGAGCCTGGCACCTCGTGAGTGCACACTCAATGTTATTATTTCAACATTTTAGAGGAAAAAGAATGCTAATGGGTCATTATGGCCAAACGTAGTCTATCACTGGCATTACTATGGTATTGGAAGGAACTTGAATTCTATATAGATAGTGTGATGGAGAAAGTATTTTGGGGATTGGCAGCATTTATTCAAAGGACAAAGGACGTGTCTGTCCTGTGTGGAGAGCTGTTTCCGCTTGTTTCTTTAAATGCTATGGGAAAAGCAGTTGGCCCTGTGCTCTCTGCCGGACAGCTTCAGTCTCCATGTGTTGATTTGGCCAATTGTCGCTCGCTGTCATCATGGGAGCAGCAGTTGAAGGGACACCTTGTCTTGATTTGCATTTTTGGGTGTTTGTGCTATTTATAGACAATTAAGACATGAAAGCCTGTTTATGGTAAGCTGGCAAATTCAGCAAAACACGGAAAAACCTGTTAGCACAGTTTGCACGTGTGTGGGCACAGAGCAGCCAAATAAACACACATGTATTCCTGTATTTTAAAAACCCTCTGGAAAAAAAAAAAAAAAAAAAAAGACATTAAACCATTGCCCAGATGGCTTATAGAGCTAGAGCTTTCTCCTTGAAGTACATGAGTATGGCTGTCCGACATCTGAAACCCAAAGCCATCTTAAAACATCACCATCATTTTGATGCTACCCCTACCCGCCGTGTTTTTCCATTTGTAAGGGACAAGGATCCAGGAAGGAAAGTATCAGCTTACAAAGGCTTTTGTTACAATTAATCGTTCATGTTCTTTCTTTTGGTATCTTATTCTCTGTTTACATTTTATTTTTATTTTTACTTTTTTTGAGACAGAGTCTTGCTCTGTCACCCAGGCTGGAGTGCAGTGGCACGACCTCGGCTCGCTCCAACCTCTGCCTCCCGGGTTCAAGTGATTCTTGTGCCTCAGCTTCCTGAGTAACTGGGATTACAGGTGTGTGCCACCACGTCCAGCTAGTTTTTATGTTTTTAGTAGAGACAGAGTTTCGCCGTATTGGTCAGGCCGATCTTGAACTCCTGAACTCAGGTGATCCACCTGCCTCAGTCTCCCAAAGAGCTGAGATTACAGGTGTGAGCCACCGAGCCCGGCCGCTGTTTCCATTTTGTAACGCTAGCCTCACCCCAGTGTAGGGTGGTTGGGGTATTGTTCTTCCTGCTTCCTGGTGTATTTTCCTCTGCAGCATTGATCACTCTTTAACATACTTTTTGGTTGTCTGTCTCTACCTACAAAACTATATGTTCCCTGGTATATCACCAGTGCCTGACACGTAGTCAGTCAATATTTGTTGAATGAATGAATGAATGAATGAATGGGCTGAAAGGACCTTCTTCTTCTTTCTTCTGTCACTTCACACCAAATGCTTTTGGAAAATGCTATGTGAACGGGGATCGTAAGCAGGAGAGGTTACACACATTGCTGTGGGATAGCCCATCATCCTCTGATACTTGTCTGGAAGGAGGTGGAGTACTTGAGTAGAAATGATACAAGACAACTTCTTCAGGAAATCAGCCAAGTGTCACAGCTTTTCACATAGGTGTGTGATGTTTGCGTATGTATGTATGAAGAGCTGTCGTGTTCTAGAATCACGGGCCTTTAGATCCCTTGTACAGATAGAAAAGTAAAGGTCGAGGCCCAGGAGTGCTGCAGGCCACTGAGGTAGAGTCCCTGTCTGCCCTTCTCAGTGCCCGGTCACTTCTCACTGCACTCCCCTCTTTACTGCTAAAGCCACTTTCCCTGACTCTGAATGTGTAACCACGAGGGAGAAAATGTACTCCAGGCTCACAGTTTGTGGAGAAAAAGCCCAGCAGCTGAAAATCATGTTCACAAAGTTTGTACCTAGAAAAAGTGGCCATTTTTATCATGTCTTTAAATTTCCCTGTTTCTCGTACATTTTATGAACAAGACAGTAGAAGGAGATTCGGGAACAGCAACTTTAGAACAAGGGGGAAAGAATCAAATCTAGAGCATTTCAGTTTCTGTTTTCTTCTCAGTTTAGGGCTGAGGCACTTTAGCTTTCTGTCTAAAGGACCACTCAAATCTGATTAGAAGCCATTGTGGGCTGGTAATTATCCATAATTTTAGAAAGATGCAGCACCAACTCTGTTCTCTAATAGCAGGCTTATTAATTTTAAATTTGCATGGCAGGAGAAGCAGATGGTGAGGTGGGATAAGCGTTCAGATGCTTGGTCATTGATAGTTTTTTACTTCCATGTATCACATGGGGATTTGGGACCCGGGAAGCCCCCTGAGAAGTGATGATTTTCTGTCCCCTAACCAGCTGGGTTCTTTTTCATCCTGAGCTCAGAAAGATTGCTCCTACTGCAGCCAGGGAAGACAGGTGGTTGACTGGTTAGAAATCACGGCAGGTTATTTTCTCCATGGGCAGTTCGCATTTGGAAAGCAGAGCTATCAAAAAGTTGTCTTCTCTATTGTATTTCAAATCTGGGTGTTTAAAACATTGTGTAAGCAAATTAAGCGTTTCTTTAATGGTAGTTGTGTGTGTTCTTGATGTGAATGAGAAGTGCATTCCCTTGTGAAATCCCTAGGACTTTATAGGAGGATGTGAGCCTTAGAACAGTTGTTGGTTTTCTAGATGATCATGTAGACATGATGCTGAGCACCAGACAAAGATGTCAAGTGATTTAAAAAATTTTTGTCTGAGTTCAGATTTTACACCAATATTTAGAAAATCAGCAAAAGAACTTGGAGGAATGTTCTCAGGCATCCAGTTCAGCCTCCTGCGCACATTGTCATAAAATCCGAGCGTGTGTACAGGGAGGCACATTCCTTTCTATTCTCATCACAGATCCTTCCCTGGCTCTGCACCTGCGTGTCATGCGCGTCCCTGTGAAGAGACCACCAAATAGGCTTTGTGTGAGCAATAAAGCATTTTAATCACCTGGGTGCAGGCGGGCTGAGTCCGAAAAAGAGTCATCGAAGGGAGATAAGGGTGGGGCCGTTTTATAGGATTTGGGTAGGTAAAAAAAATTACAGTCAAAGGGGGTTGTTCTCTGGGCAGGAGTGGGGGTCACAAGGTGCTCAGTGTGGGAGCTTTTTGAGCCAGGATTAGCCAGGAAAAGGAATTTCACAAGATAATATCATCACTTAAGGCTAGAACCGGCCATTTTCACTTCTTTTGTGGTGGAATGTCATCAGTTAAGGTGGGACAGGGCATTTGCACTTCTTGTGTGATTCATCAGTTACTTCAGGCCATCTGGGCATATACGTGCAAGTCACAGGGGATGCGATGGCTTGGCTTGGGCTCAGAAGCCTGACATTGCCCTCTTCCCTACCTTCCCTAGCTTTTCCCTCCTGTGCGGTTCTCTCACAAAGTGAATGGCCTCAGCCACAGCTTCTCTGCAGCTGCATCAGACTGTGGCGACAGGAGTGGTGGCTGCTGCAGGGTCTGCTGTCCCCACGGAGCCCAGTCTTGCTTGCCGCTGCAACCTGGTCACCATTTTGCCCCGAAAGTATGTAATTCTACAGAATGAGAGCCCACATGCTGGGGATGGAGGCGTCTTTATCACGGTGCTCTGCATATTTTAATCTTGGGTGGAAAGTATGGAAAAGTATGTGATACCTGTGGTTGGATGTCAGAAGGACGTTGTGAACTTGATGTGGACTGAGGATGTTAAGGTGCAACAGGCACCCCGGCTTCATTAAATGAGACTTCCCCATCTCCCTGCCAGGCACGCACAGGTGTATGGCCACGTCTTATGTGTTATCCTTATCTAGAGTACGCCTTGTCATCATGCTTAACATTACATGATGATATTCTGCCTCATAGAGTAGGTCCCAAACTGCATTCAACACAGAAATGTACTCTTGCTATTATACATAGAAAATGCTTTCATATACCAAGTGGGAGAGCAGTCCTAAAATCTGGGCTGAAATCGCAGAAGGAAGGCATTGGAAAGCAACAGATTCCCTAGTCCAAAGCTGGTTTTTGATGAACCTAGAAACAGGACCAAGAGAAGTGAATTTGCCTAAGGCCCTGACAGTGTCTCACGGTAGCATCTGAACCTAGCAGTTTCTTGACCTATTTCTTTAAATGATTAGTCAAGCTTCCTCTGATTCCTATATAAACATATTCCTCATTCATTCTTTTGTTTCAGTGAATTATTGCAGTGCTACCACGAAACAGTATTTGAGTCAAAATGTGGCAGTGTTGATCCCTTCCCAAGGATTTTAGTTGCACAGTTTGTCAAAGTTGTGCTTACAGTTTCTTGTTGGTTGCAAGGTGTCCTTTCAGAAGCCAATTGTGTGGTGTATTTATGTTGATTGTTGGAGGTAGTTTGGTTAGAACCTACTTCGAGTGGCTGGCGTGGGCCTGGGGGACAGTGACAGCTGCCTGCTTCATGGGCAGAGATGAAGTAATTGCTTCCTGGGAAGTACCATCCTCCTGGCCACACTCTCCAGCCCATTTCGTTTGTGTTGGTTTCCTTGGCATCTGCACATTTCTGGCTTCATGTGAGTCTCATTGATTTTAGCGTATGACTTCAGGCTGTGGGGAAGAATGGCCATTTTAGCACAGAGATGCACACAAAGGAACAACTGGCTAAATGTGAGTGAAGACATTTTTGGGGGGATTTCATTTCTTTTATATTGTAACAGGCAGTCTGGGAAGCAGTCTGGACACGTGGCCTGCGCTGTCACAGTTCCTCCTTGTAGGATCACAGATGTTTGGAGATTGTAGTGATAACTGTTATCATTGAGAATGTCATTCTCACAGGCTCTAATAAGTCAGGATGTATTCAGTGTTAATTTGTTAAAGACAACTGTATTTCTAGCCAAATCCATGTGAGACGTTTCTCCTGGCAGTGTTGCTGGGGGGGTATTCCCGTGGCTTAGTCTTAGGGAAGCACACGCCTTTGAATACTGCTGAAGCTGTGAGTACCCAAAGCGCACCGGAGTACTTTTACCATACGGGGTGTTAGTCACTGATACACATCTCAGTCAGACCTGATGGATTCTTGACCCCTTCCTTTTTTAATTTTTTAGTTTTTAATTTTAATTTTTGTTTTTTAAGAGCACAACCCCTCAGGTGGCCACCATGAATCTCTGGTGTTTTCAGTTGGCTGCAGCCTATTTGCCATCTCTGGTTCAAACATATTTGAAGCCTGATGATGCTTTCCTCTGTTCTTCTGCTGTGTGACCCCCGCGCCCACAGGGTTCAAGACTGTCAGAGCTGGGAGCCACCTTCACAACTACCAGGGTTTCCAGAACCTCCTTCCTCTAGCCCTGGGGATGGAAGAGATGTCATCAGAGGTGAAGGCTTATTAGGTTTACATGCCATTGATAACGAATGAGGAGGTTTTCTTTTATATAAGGGGAGCTTCTTAGAACGTGCTTTAGTAGGGTAAAGAAGCTTTTGAGGTTTGCTTTCTCTGGAAAGATAATTTGTGATCCTGCCCTTGTTTTCAACAAAAATATAATTTGCATACCAGTGCATGTTATGTTACTGGGCACTGGCTGACAAATGGTTCTTAACTTGTCATTCACTCAGCCACTGTTTCTTGAATGGCATATGTGTGCCAGCTGTAGTAGGAACTCGCTGGGCTCTAGGACTAACCCTTATGAAACAGAGGTCCTGGGGGAAGCAAAAGCATATAACTATAAACGTTTGAGGTGATATCAGAGGGGGTGCCTATAGGTGCAAAACTTCGTTCATTCATTGCCCCATCTAGGAGGTTTTGTGTCTTAGCAGCGTGTTCCATAGCAACACATCCCTCGATCAAAATATTCATCATATTGTTTTGAAATTCTCTGCTTACGTATGTGTTTTTCCGACTAAGTTTAAAACAGGTTAAGGACAGGCTATGGGGTATGTACTATATATATCTACAAACACACATATATTTATATTTATATACATTACCAATGTAAATATACTATATATATAAACACATAAGTATTTCTCCCTCTCTCTATATACACACACACACCACACACATATATACACACACACACACACTTCTACTGCCAAGCACAGAAAGTCAAAACTAGGCAAGGGTTCTTTTAGTGTTCATGAAAAAATAGATGTGTTAGTTGAGAGCGTCCTTCAGTTGCCAGGGGAAAGACAGGATGGGTTCACAAAGGGAGACAGTGTTTTAGTTTTGTTTTTGTTTTTGTTTTTTCTTTGTTTAACTCTTGAATTCAAAATACTCCAGACTTATGGAAAAGTTGAAAAAATAGTACAGAGAATTCCCATATACTCTTCCCTCAGATTCCCCAAACATTTCACCCCATTTCTACTTTCTCTTTCTCTCTCTGTGGATATAATTTTTTTTTTTCTGAAATGTTTGAGAGTGGAAGGTAGAATGCAGGGCAGGGTGAAAGGTGGAAGGAGAGACGTGGGTTGGGAGGCTTTTTTTTTTTTTTTAACATTCTGAGATGGAGTTTCGCTCTTGTCACCCAGCCTGGAGTGCAATGGCACGATATCGGCTCACTGTAACCTCTGCCTTCTGAGTTCAAGTGATTCTCCTGTTTCAGCCTCCTGAATAGCTGAGATTACAGGCACCCACCACCATGCTTGGCTAATTTTTTGTATTTTTAGTAAAGGGGTTTCACCATGTTGGCCAGGCTGGTCTTGAACTCCTGACCTCTGATGATCCACCCACCTTGGCCTACCAAAGTACTGGGATTACAAGCATGAGCCACTGTGCCTGGCGATTTTGGAGGCTTTTGCAGTAACCCAGAGCGCTATGATGAGGGCTGGACCTGGTTGGAAATGATGAGAAAGGTGAGAAGTGGTTAGGTCTGGCATAGAGTTTGAAAGGAGAGTTTAAATGGGTTAGATGACAAGAGAGAGACGTGGCTCTGAAGGCATAGTAGCCCTTGCCCTGCTGGGCCGGACGAGACAGGCAGCCTAGGGCTACTACCACACCCTGCGGGCAGCTCAGGACCTGGGCCAGCGGAGGAACCAGGCAGTGGTGCTGGCCAACTTCGGGACCCTGTGCCTGCACGCGGGTGCCAGCAGCATGGCCCAGCACTACCTCCTGGAGGCCGTACGGCTGTTATCGAGGCTGTCCTGCAGGGAGTGTGGCCGGGACTTCACCACGTGCTCCTGCAGCTGGGCCACCTCTGCACCCACCAGGGTCCATAGTAGCAAAGGCTACTATGAGTGGGCCCTTCTGGTCACTGTGGGGATGGGCCATGTGGAGAGTGAGTGCCCCGGTTCCTCATGTGCTCCTTCCGGGGCCACTCAGGTCAGGGCACACCTGGGGTTTGTGATTCAGAAACAAGTGGTGGTTTTTCCACCATTGAAAGTGCTGAGTCATGGCCAGCAGCAGATGTTGGCAAGCGCCCTGGAGACAGGCGGTTCCCACACAGGGCTAGGCTGTCTGCCCTACTGGGGCAGCCAGCTCTTCCCAGTTTGCCCAGGGACCATGCTGCCTTGAGCACGGAAAGTCCTGCGTGCTGGGAATCCCTAGCCATAACCCTGGGATCAAGGCAGGCTCTGCTGAGCTGGGACTTGGGGCCCCTCCATGAGCCAGGCCGTGAACGCCGGTTCTTGTGCCCGTGTTATCTGCTTGGTATGTTGGCAGCCTGCGCACTTGTCATCCCACTTCACAGAGGACACGGGGCAGGTGATTGCCCAAAGCCGCAGAGCAGTTCATGCAAAAGCAGCTCGTTGTGCACTGTGTGCCAGGCCCCACCCACAAATGGGGCTTGTGGGGTCCTCGGGTGGCAGGGACTGAGCGTGGGAATGTGAGCTTTAGGCCAGAGAAGCCACAAAAGGGTAAGTGGTGTGATGGCGGGGCAGCACTTGGCCCCGGGTTAGGGAAGCCTCTTTAGTCTGGGACCAGAGGGTTGAGAGGATTTAGTCAAGTAATAGGTGGTGGGGGAGGGGCTGGTGGTGTAGCCTGTGTGAAGGACCAGGGATGAGCGAGTGTGGGTGAGTGGTGGTGAGTGAGTGGGGGTGAGGGAGCGGAGGTGTGATTGGGGTGAGTGAGTGGGAGTGTGAGCGGGTATGAGTGGGGTGTGAGCAGGGGTGAGCGAGTGGGGATGAGTGAGCGGGGATGAAGGGGGTGTGAGCGGGGGTGATTGAGTGGGGGTGGGTGAGTGGGGGTGAGTGAACGGGAGAGAGAGCGGGGATGAGTGAGTGGTAGTGAGTGAGCGGAAGTGTGATTGGGGTGAGTGAGCAGGGATGAGTGAGTGGGGGTGAGTGAGCAGAGGTGTGATGGGGGTGAGTGAGCAGGAGTGTGAGCGAGGATGAGTGGGGTGTGGTGGTGTGAGTGGGGGTGAGTAAGCGGGAGTGTGAATGGAGATGAGTGGGTGGGGGTGAGTGAGTGGAGGTGTGATGGGGTGAGTGAGTGGGAGCGTGAGCGGGGATGACTGGGGGTGAGTGAGCGGAGGTGTGATTGGGGTGAGTGAGCGGAAGTGTGAGCGGGGATAAGTGGGGTGTGAGCGGGGGTGAGTGAGCAGGGCTTATGCAGGGAGGTGCAGAGTTAGGAGTGGGTGGTTTGGGTGCTGGATGGTGAGAAGCTCTTCTGGAGAGCTAAGCAGGGCCTGGGGCCTCAGGCTGTGGCTTGGCCTTTTCCCCAAGAGCTCTGGGGAGCCATGGAGTGCAATCGAACAGTCACTGCAGACTGAGCAGTGAACAGACAGACAGTAGGTGGGCAGGGCTGTCTGAAATCTAGGCCGCAGAGGATAGATGAGGAAGTTGAGTCCAGGGAAATGGCCGAGACAAGGGATACTGTTGTGGGTCCCCTCTGCCTTGCAGCGGTTTGTCATGGCATAGTGAGACCACTCAGAGATGCCTCCTGTGGCCTGGACCAGAGTCCCAGGGGCTGTGGCCAAATCTGCCCATTTCCCAGCACAGGCCTGGCACCCACTCCTGGCCCTAGGAGGGATGAGATTTTGGAAAGGACCGTGTGAAGGGGCCCCGGTTCAGACCCAGGCTTCTTCCCCAGGGGCATTCTCTGACTGGAAGGAGACCCTCCAGGAATCCAGCGCCCCAGCCCCCACTGCAGCCTCCGGTTGCTCGTGGCATAATAGCCTGTGGCACCTCCTCCTAGGAGGCCCTCCCCAGGGTGCTGGGGGATTCAGACTTGGAAATGCAGGCCAGGGAACGGGGATCATGCTTTCCTGTCTCCCCACCCCGCGCTGAACGGTCGAGGAGACCGAGGGCGGGGCTGCTACCCCACATGCTTACTCGGGGTCATTTTTGAGTCACTTTTGGTAGTTTGTGTCCTTCTAGGAGCTTGGCTGTTGTGTCTAGATGGTCTGATTTGTTGGTGTACAATTGTTCGTAGTGTTTTCATGGAATCCTTTTATTTCTGTCAGGTCGGCAATAATGTTTCCTCTTTCATTTCTGATTTGAGAAACTTGGGTTTTTAATTTTTTATTTATTTCTTTTTATTAGAGATGGGGTCTCATCATGTTCCCCCAGGCTGGTCTTGAATGCTGGCCTCAGCGATCCTTCCACCTCGGCCTCACAAAGCTCTGGGATGACAGGCGTCAGCCATGGAGCTCAGTCTCTGATTTTAGTCATTTGTGTCCCATCTTTCTTTTCTTGGTCAGTCTGGTGAAAGATTTGTTAATTTTGTTATTTTTTTCAGTAAACTCACTTTTGGTTCTGTTGATTATCTCTTTTGTTTTTCCATTCTCTGTATTTTTACTTCCCATTTCCACTCTCATGTTTATTATTTTCTTCCTTTTATTTGCTTTGGGTTTAGTTCATTCTTTTTCTAGTTTCTCAAGGTGGAAGGTTAGGTTTTTGATTTGAGATTTTTCTTCTTTCTTTGAATGTAGACATTTACAGTTATAAATTTCCCTTTCAGCACTGCCTTAGCTGCATCTTGGAATTTTTGATACACTGTGCTATTTTTTTTTTTAAAAGGCAGAATTTTGCTCTAATGCCCAGGGTGGGATGCAGTGGTGCAATCTTGGCTCACTGCAACTTCTACCCAGGTACAAGCCATTCTCATGCTTCAGCCTCCCAAGTAGCTAGTATTACAGACGTGCACCACTGCACCCGGCTAATTTTTATATTTTATTTTTTTATAGAGACGGGATTTCACCATGTTTCCCAGGCTGATCTCAAACTCCTGGACTCAAGCGATCCTCCCACCTCGGCCTCCCACAGTGCTGGGATGACAGGCGTGAACCACTGCGCTGTCCCGGGCTGTGCATTTGTTTGCATTCTTCTCAAATTAGTTTTCAGTTTCCCTGATGGTCTCTTTGACTCACTGGTTGTTTAGGAGTGTGTAATTTCCACATATTTTTGAATTTCTCACATTTCCTTCACTGTTGATTTCCAGTTTCGTGCCAGTACAGCTGAAGAACACCTCTGCTTCGGTCTCAGTCCTTCTCCATTCACTGTGGCTCATTTTGTGGCCTGGCACATGGTCTGTCATGGGGAATGTCCCCTGGGTGCTCGAGAGGACTGTGTATTCAGCTGTTGTTGGGTGGCGTGTGTAACAGATGTCCATTTGGCGTACCTGGTTTCCTGTGTTAATCTCCGGAATGTTTCTGGCACTAGAAAATCAGAAACTTTCCACCGTTCCCAGCGCCCTGGCTTTGGGAGAGGCCAGTGAGCATGTGGCTTGGGAGCCTGGTTGCATGAGAGAAGCATGTGTGGGAACACCAGGGCCCGGCTTTGAACCCCATTCCCCCAACATGATGCCATGTGTGGCAGACATGACGCTTGGCTTTGCTCTCTCAGCGTTCCATCGGCGACAGGGGCTACTTGTGCCCCTGGCCTCATCAGCTCAGGCTGAAGGCAGCCCTGGTCCTGGCCTGAGGGGCTTTGTGAAGCAGAAATAGATGGCCTGGTGCAGGGGCCGAGCCTGGCCAGGACCTCGGCCCTGGGAGTTGTAAAGAAGGCTGGCCTCTACCATGAGCCTCTGCACCAAGGTGTGCCCATGTGACTGTGTGCTCGGCGTCTGCCCTGGCACGGGTGCATGGCCTGTCTGCGCTCAGTCTCCCCGCCTATGGGGCCCAGGCTCACAGAGGTGTGAAAGAGGCAAGCACGGCGCAGGGGCCTCCGAGCCCAGCCAGCCTCGCTTCGATGCTGGGAGACTAACGTCTTCCATTTTGTCTTCTGCCCAGGCCAGTTGCGGGCCGTCCACCGGCTGTGCTACTTCTACAGCACCGTCATGCCCACCGAGGCCCAGTGTGTCATCTACCATGAGTTCCAGCTCTCCCTGGCCCGCAAGGTGGCCGGCAAGGTGCTGGAGGGGCAGCTCCTGGAGACCATCAGTCAACTCTACCTGTCCCTGGGCACCAAGCGGTAAGGGCTGGCTTTGCAGTGGTGGAGGTGGGGGTGGGCAGGGCAGGGAGGGGGGCAAAGGGAAGCTGGCCCAGGACACCAGCAACCCCTCTCCTTTTGATCATTTGGTTCCTTGGCATCAGATGTTTTGAGCTGGTGGGCCTGGGGTCGTCCCAGGGCTGCTGCTGGCCCGTGAGTCCCAGCTTGAGCCTCCCTTGTTGGGTCAAAGGTCATCTCAACCCCAGCAGAGGCAGTACGTGCACTCTGGGCTGTTCTTCCTACTATGATGGCTTTTGTCCTCTGACCTCTGCCTGCCCTGAATCTTCACTCCTGGCCTTCATCTGTCCCCTTAAATGTGACCACAGCAGCCACCTGTGGCTTCTCTCCCACAGAAGACAGAGCCAGTTGTGTCACCTGCTTCCCTGGGACAGGGTTTCAAGGTCTCACGTCCCATATGTGGCCTACTCGGCTTCCCCCAAGCATCCTGACCTGGTGGGGTAACCATGGCCCTGGCCACCCCACCCACAGGGCCCAGTGACATTGCTGCAGTCACACCCCCTCGAGTGTCAGACTTACTGAGAGGGCAGGGAAGGAGCCAGATTCCATGGGGACCCGGGAGACTGCCTCCAGTCTTGGTCTCAGGTTCACAGAAGGAAAATGGGCCAGTGTGCTAGAGCCATGCTTCTCAAAGTGTAGTCCCTGGACCAGTAGAACAGCATCCATGTCACCTAGGAGCTTGTGGCAAGTGGGAGTTCTATGGCCTGCCCCAGGCCTGTGGAGCCGGAAGCTCTGTGGGCAGGGCCAGCAAGCTATAAGGACTGGCCTCCAGGTGACTGTGATGCCTGCACACCTTGAGAACCATCGGCCCAGATAGCCTCTGAACACTAACGGCTCCTGGTGCGTCTGGAGAAGACACAGGTCATGTCTGGGAGGCAGGGGAGATGGACTAGCACACTCCTCCTGCCACAGGGCAGCATGATGCTCGATTCCCTCTGAAGGATGTCCTTCATCTTTTCCATGCCATGTGTGTTCACCCTGGCCCTCCCAGCAGCCTGGGAAGAGCAGAACACTGCACACACAAGAGGGCCGTTCCCAGTCCGCACATTCTAGATTCATCTGTCACCAGACCCACGGGAGGAGGCAGACTGGTTCCAGGAGGATGAGAACCCTTGTTCTGACACCTGTGTCTGATTCCAGGGCCTGCAAATCCACTCTGGACTACACCAAGGAAGTCTGGGGATTTTCATTGACCTTCAGAAGGAAGAGAAGGAGGCGCATGCCTGGCTGCAAGCAGGGAAGATCTATTACATCCTGCGGCAGAGCGAGCTGGTGGACCTGTACATCCAGGTGAGTGGCAAGGGATGCAGGAGGACCCCTGTGTTGTTGACTCTCCATCCACCCATCCATTCATCCTTCCATCATCTATTTACCTGCTCATCCTTCCATCTATACATCCATCATCCATCCATCCATCCATCCATCCATTCTTCCGTCGTCTTCCCATACACCTGTGGGTCCTTCCATCCATCCATCCTTCCATCCTTCCATCCTTCCATCATCCATCCATTCACCTGTTCGTCTTTCCAAGCATCCATCCATCCATCCATCCATCCATCATCCATCCCTCCATCCATCTATCATCCATCCATCCTTTTATCATCCATCCATTCACTTGTCCATCCACCCATTCACCTATTCGTCCATCCATTCACCTGTTCGTCCATCCATCCATCCTTCCATCTATCTTTCCATCATCCATCCAACTGTTCATCCTTCTATCCATCCATCCATCCATCCATCATTCTTCTGTTCACCTCTTCGTCCATCCATTCACCTGTTCGACCATCCTTCTATCCATCCTTCCATCCATCTTTCCAGTATCCATCCAACCATCTTCCATACATCCATGATCCGTCCATTCACCTATCCATCCATCCCTCCATCCATTCTTCCATCCTTCCATCATCCATTCACCTGTTCATTCTTCCATCCATCCATTCATCCATCATCCATCCATCCATCTATCATCCATCCATCCTTCCGTCATTCATCCACTCGCCTGCTCATCCTTCCATCCATCCATCCGTCCGTCCTTCTAGCATCCATCCATTCACCTGTTCATCCATCCATTCACCTGTTCATCCTTCCATTCACCTGTTCTTTCTTCCATTCATCCATCCATCATCCATCCATCCATCCATCCATCCATCCATCCATCCATCCATCATTCATCCATTCTTTTATCATCCATTCATTCAGCCACCATCCATCCACCTGTTCGTCCATTCATCCATCCATCCTTCCATCATCCATCCATCTTTCCATCATCCATCCTTCCATCATCCATCCATTCACCTGTTCATTCTTCCATCCATCCATCATCCATCCATCCATCCATTTATCCATTCATCCATCCATCATCCATCCAGCCATCATCCATCCATCTGTCCATTCATCCATCCATTCTTATATCATCCATCCTTTTATCATCCATTCTTATATCATCCATCCATTCATCATCCATCCATTCACCCGTCTATCCATCCATTCACCTGTTGATCCATCCATCCGTCCATTCATCCTTCCATCAACCATCCATTCACCTGTTCATCCTTCCATCCTTCCATCCATCGACTTGTTCATCCTTTCATCCATCCACCTGTTCATCCTTCCATCCGTCCAACTGTTCATCCTTCCATCCATCCACCATTCATCCATCCATCATTCATCCATCCATCACACTCACCTCCTGTTCATCCTTCCATCCATCCATCATTCATCCATCTATCCATTTATCCATTCATCCATTCATCCTTCCATCATCCATCCATTCATCTGTTCATCCTTCCATCCATCCATCATCCATCCATCCATCCATCCATCCATCCATCCATCATCCATCCATCCATCATCCGTCTATCTGTCCATTCATCCATCTGTCCATTCATCCATCCATCATTCTTCCATCCTTTTATCCATCCATTCACCCGTCTATCCATCCATTCACCTGTTCATCCATCCATCCGTCCATTCATCCTTCCATCATCCATCCATTCACCTGTTTATCCTTCCATCCATCCATCATCCATCCACATATCCATTTATCCATTCATCCATCCATCCATCATCCAACCATGCTTCCATTATCCATCCATGCTTCCATCATCCATCCATCCACCTGTTCATCCTTCCATCCATCCATCATCCATCCACCCATTCATTCATCCATCCATCCATCATCCATCCTTCCATCATCCATCCTTTCTCCCATCCATCCATTCACTGTTCGTCCATCCATCCATCATTCATCCATCCACCCACTACTCTACCTATTACTCCATCCCTCCATTCATCTATCTGTCCATTGGTTTATCCATACATTCGTCTATCCACCATCTAGCCATCAATATGCACATACATCATCTACCCTCCACCCATCCATACATTATCTACCCACCCATACATACATGCAGACATACATACATCATTCCACCCACCCACCCATCCATCCATCCATCCATCCACCCATCCGTCCGTCCATCCACCCATCCGTCCGTCCATCCACCCATCCGTCCGTCCATCCATTCATCCATCCATCCATCCATCCATCCACCCATCCATCCATCCCAAAATTAATCTATCCACACACCCATCTATCCATCCATGTGTCTACATCTCCTCATCCATTCATCCATCCATCCACTCATTCCTAAGCCACTGCTGAGCACCTGTTGTGTGCCTTTTCCCTCCCTCCAACTGGTTCCTGCACATCCTCCCCCAGTGGCCAGCATCTTCTCCCTGAGGGCAGAGGCGCGGCCCCTCACAGTGCCCAGCACCTGCTGGTGTACAGCACATGCTCAAATAATGTGACCACTCAGTTAACACACAGAAGAACTTGCTCCAAGCGACACGTGGCACATCTCCTTACAAAATGAATCTATCATAGTGGCTGTTTTCAGCGGCTTTCCCAAACACAGTGTGATCTGGAACAAATTGTGAAGCTCACCAGCCTGGTGAAGCTTTCGTGATTGAGCACCTGCTATATACCTCCTTGAGCTGAGGAGAGGGATCAAGAGCTCATGGCCAAGAGGGGACCAGGCCCACCCACAAACACTGTTGATGTGGCAGGGATGTGGCAACCCAGAAAGGAGCCAGGGGATGGGGTCCCAGCTATCTGGGGGCCACGGAGACTGGTTTGAGTACAGGCGGAGTGGGCTAGGCCTAGCCCTGGTGGTAGGATTCACGGGTGTCGGGCTCCTGGGCTGCAGCTGCTCAGTCACCTCCTGGCACTCAGGTGCATCAGTTCATTGTCCTCACGCCAGTGGTGGGGGCATCCCTAATGCACAGAGCCTGAAAAATGCTCAGGTGTACCTGTAGTGTGTGAGAGGAAGGAGGCTTGCAAAGGTGGGCGTGGCCACCTCGCCAGGTGTGGGTCTTGAGGGAACTTCTGTCTCCTTTCAGGTGGCACAGAATGTGGTCCTGTACACAGGCGACCCCAGCCTGGGGCTGGAGCTGTTTGAGGCAGCTGGAGACATCTTCTTCAATGGGGCCTGGGAGCGGGAGAAAGCCGTGTCCTTCTACCGGGTGAGTTGGCCTGTGGGCTGATGTGGGTGGGCCTCAGGGGAGCACCTGGAGGGCTGAGGCACAGGTGTGGCAGGGCAGAGGCCTCCCACCTGGAGGCAGGGCCACCCATGCACATGCTTAGTTTCCAAGTGGTCTCACCGGGAATGATATTGACCATGCCCCTGCCCGGGACAAACGTTTGGGGCCTGGATGTGACAATGGCTCTACCCTTGTACCTGATGATCTCAAGCAACCATGAGCTGGAAGTTCTGTCCCCATCTTCCAGATGAGGAAACTGAGGCTCAGAGAGGCACAGGGACATGTCAAAGGACACACAGCATGTCAGTGGGAGGCCCAGGTCTGCTTGCACCCCGAAGTGGGACGGCTTCTCCCTTCCTCTGAGCTCACGGTGTGGCTCAGCCCTGGGCACAGATAAATGCGGTGTTTTTAGAGCAGAGAGGAGTGCTGGCTCCCCCCAGCCAGACCCCCTGGTGCCCAGGTGGGAAAGGCTGGTCTGAGGCTGCTGGGTGTAGCTGGATGGGCCTCAGGTGACTCTTCAGCCCCCAACTTGGGTGTCTGAACTGTGTGTTATCCCAAAGCACAGAGCTGTGTGGAGGTGCAAGGGTAGCTGGGGCGTGGGAAGCTCCAAGCACATGTTTGAGCTCTGAGGAGGGCACTGGGCAAGGTGGGTGCTGTGGGAAACCTGAGCCACCTGCCTGTGTGGTAGGACCGGGTCCTGGCCCTGGCAGTGACTACGGGCAACTGCAAGGCGGAGCTGCAGCTACAGCTGTGCAACAAGCTGGTGGCACTCCTGGCCACACTGGAGAAGCCCCAGGATGGCTTGGAGTTTGCCTACATGGCCCTAGCACCCAGCATCACTCTGGGTAAGTCCCCTGAGCCCCCACCCTGCCAGGACCCACACTTTGCCAGAGCCCAGCCTCCAGGTCTGCAGGGCAGGAGCTGAAACAGCTGCTGGATTTTCCTGGTCTCCTGTCCAGGCAGGCAGATCTGCCCAACTGGCTTCCCCGTCTAGCTGTGGGGCACGGCCCGAGGTGTCTCACGCAGTGCAGAGCTCCCTGCCTGACTGAGCTCTGTTTCCTCTGCCTGTTCCCGCTGCTGACCACAAGGGCCGCCCAGTGTGCCCTCTGCCTTCCAGACATGCCAGGCATCTCGTTGGTCCCTGTATGTGCCAGGCTGAGTGGCACATTCCCTTTCTCTTGTGCCCTACCCAACCTCATCAACCACACGGCTCTCTGGCTGATAAAATCCCAGTTCTCCTTCCAGCAGTCGGCACCTTAAGGCCGGGCATCCCCTGGTGCTGTGCCAGGGTCGTCTGTCCCCCTCCAGAGACAGGGAACCCTAGGCAGGCCGCATGCCCCAGCACCTTGTGCCCCGTGGCCCAGTACACAGTAGGTGTGCAGCTGACTCCCCAAAGTAGGGGGCTCTGATTGTGACACACGCAGGAGGAGTCGGATGTCACGTCTGTGGGTTGCCTGGAGCCGGGGTACCCGGGAGCACCTGGACTGCATGGCTTTTGGGCTCCCCTGGTTAAAACCAGTGAGCAAAGGCAGGTGGCTATGTGTAGGCACAGAGCTGGGCCATCCAAGTCCGACTTTGCCAAAGCCTCACAGTAGACAGGGGCAGGCCTTATTAGTTCTGCTTTGCAGATGGGAAAGTGAGTCTGGGAACCTGGAAGGGACTGGCCAGAGCTGCCCAGGTGACTGCAGGTGCCTGGAGGCAAGCCAGGTGCTGCCCGGGGTCTGCATACCTGCTCCTGAGGGGCCTGTGCCCTCCCTGCCCCAGGGAGCCACTTCCTCACACCTGCCCCTTTGGCTTGCACCCCAGGGGACGGGCTGAACGAGCACGTGGCCTACCACCGCCTGGCCACCCTGCACCATCAGCTGGGCCAGGGCAAGCTGGCGGAGCACTTCTACCTCAAGGCCCTGTAGCTCTGCAACTCGCCACTGGAGTTCGACGAGGAGACCCTCTACTACGTGAAGGTGTACCTGGTGCTCGGTGACATCATCTTCTATGACCTGAAGGTGGGTGGGGAAGGGCAGGGCTCGGGGTGTTCCCGGCCCCCTTGGAGTGGGATCTCCACCCAGACCTCAGAGGCCTGGGTTCCAGCCTACCTTAGGAATGGCCCAGTGGCCTCCCTGGAGCTCTGCATGCGGCTGGAGGAACCGGCAATGTTAGCAGATACAACCCAGCTCCCAAGCTGGCCAGGCCCCACCCTCAAGAACTCAGTCTCAGCCAGGGAGGCTGACACATGAGTGGGCAATGGTGGCCCCTGGGTAAAGAAGGCGGATTGTAGTCAGGGGGACCCTCCTGGAGGAGGTGACACCAAAACTGAGTCTTGACAGTCAAGTGTCAAGTTGCATTTAACAAAGAAAACAGGGTCAGGAGAAGGACATTTCGGAGGACCACATCATCCTGACATTGAATCCACGTTGCAAGATCCAACCCAAATCCTGACGCCTCCTCTAGGAAGCCTGCCCAGGGTGCCAGCCTGTACTGAGCAACTCCTTCCTGGAGTCCCGAGACACCTTGAACCTTCACATCACCCAGGAAGGGTGGGGTGGGACCAGTGTCTTACCATCGGGTTCACAGACAGGGAAACCCCAGCTCAGGGCAGGTGCAGTGGGGCGGGGCCCCAGCCAGCCAGGCTGAGGCCTTGCTGGGTCGGGTCTGTCTGGAGCGGAGGTGCTGTGCTCCCTCTGCCCCCAGCCCTGCAGGGGTGGAGAGCTGGGACTGTCAGGTTCAGACCTGGCGTGTCTCCACCCCTCTGCCCAGCAGGCACCGCCCCTCCTCAGCATCGCACCGGCACCGCATCAGTGCTCCTTATGGGCTGAGGGGCCAGGGCACTCCAGTCCAGGGGCCGAGATCTTGGGGTCCTTAGAACAACATGAGGATCTGGGGCAGCCCTACGACCTCGCCCCGTATCCCCCACCCGCAGGCCTGGGGCTGCCCGGGAGGCCCCCGCCCAGTGCTGGCGACACCTGGTGGTCAGAAGTGGTCCCTGTGGCCTCCCAAGTCCCAGCCAGACAGGGAGGTGCCAAGTGTCAGACCCAGAGGGACGCTGCTCACCACTCAGGGGCTCGCCTGGGACCCAGGGGGACGGGCCTCCCAGAAGAGGCCTTTATCTCTCTTGGTCAAGGCTGCCGCCCACTCCGCCTGCCCAGGAGGAAGGAAAGGGCCAAGTAGTACCTGAGAGGCCAAAGTCCACGGTTGGGGTTGAGGGGCAGAGGCCTCCTTCACCTCCTTCCCATGCACAGCCCTCTGGGCCTCATCGTGACTATGCTGTCAGTGCAGGCCAGCTTCCCACAGGGAGGTCCCCTTGGAATTCCCTAAGGGCGGCTGTCTTTCCAAGGCTACACCCTCCTCCTTGTATAGGAGGCTCTGGACCCAGGGCCCAGAGGAGTAGGAGAAAACTCCGGGCTGCATGGGGCCTGGAAGGCTGGCAGAGAGGCAGGGGTAAATGGGCATCTTTGCCGATTGCCTCTAAAATGGGGTCGCCTTTAGTGTACACGTGAGAGTGAGCCCTGGAATAGGGAAGATTAGGTGTGTCCTGGCTCAGCCTGCCACTCACTAGCTGTTGTACACACTACAGGCACATGGAAATGCACACGCAAATGCACACGGGCACAGGCACACGCACACACAGGCATGCACACAGGCACACAAACGCACAAGCACACGCACAGGCACATGCAGAGACATATGCATTGGCTGGCTCCTTCCTGTTTAGTTGGGTTGCCCCCACCCCTTCAGGAAGCCTTTGCCTTCCACCCCCGGCTGAGTCTGGGGCCTCCTGGGCCCCCCACAGGCTCCTGGGCTTCCCTCTGCCACAGCCTGGGCCACCCTGTGTGGTCAGTGTTTACTCCCAGGTCCCTCAGACTGGGAGCAAGGACGTTAGGCTCAGCCACGCACCCAGCACAGAGTCCAGTGTTCGGCTGGGCCGGGGGCGTTGGATGAGCAGTGGCGGTGACTCGGGGCCTTCTCACGCCCCTGCTCCGTGTGTGGGGCGGGGCAGTGGGGGAATGGACTTGCTGCATCTTGGACTTTGTCCTTGACCCTGGGAGCCATCTTGAGATGGTAAAGAGGGACAGGCCAGGCATAGGTCTCAGAGAGGTTCCTTGGGTGACCCCCATGTGGAGGAGGCGCCTGGGGAGAAGCCGGGTGGGGGATGGGAGGGTGAAGGAGGAGGTCTGGGAGGCGGCATCCCAACCCAGGGATGGTGAGTTTGGGCCAAAGATGCATTGAAAATGGGACTGGATGTCTGGGGCGTCACACTCCGTCAATATTTCAGGGAACATTGCCAGAGAGGACACCTGTGAGATGGTTTTGTACCTGGCCTGTCCCGTGGAGGGCCTGGAAATGGTCAGCATGGACAGGGGCCAGAGGGGAGCCTGGGTCACTCAACGCTGTGCCCCTGCTGTGGCTCGGAGCCACGGGTCCTGCATGGAACTCTCAGAGCAGGCAGGATCTGCCCTGACCTCAGCCCATGGGGAAAGCAGCCACTGCCTGCGGAGAGGGTGGCACTGGGGCAGGACGGTTGGGGTGAGTGGGGCGTAGGGGCAGTCAGGAAGGCTTCCAGTGGTGTCAGGGTCATCCCCACTTCCTGCAGCTGAGACCACAGCAGTGTAACACGTTTCGGGGCTCATGGGGTGAGCCAGCATTGGCTGGACACGTGGAATGACCTGGAGACAGGAACGGCCTCTGGGAAGACGGGCTCCGAGTCCCCCTTTTGCTGAGCATGACCTGTCCCCTTCAGGACCTGTTTGAGTACTACCAGCTGGCACTGGCAGCCGCCGTGGACCTGGGCAACAAGAAGGCACAGCTGAAGATCTACACGCGGCCGGCCACCGTCTCCCACAACTTCCTCCCGGACCGTGAGAAGTCGCTCCTCTTCTACCAGAAGGCCAGGACCTTTGCCACAGAGCTCAACGTCCGCAGGGTCAACCTGCCTCCTCTGCCACTCTGCGGGTGGGCCCCCTGGTTGGCCCCCAGCCACCCTCACTGAGGACGGCATCCGAGGGTGTGGGTTTTGTGCAAGGAGGACGGTCTCCTCCCTCTCCTGGTGTCTCCCGTGGCTCATTTTCTGGGAAATGGGGCATGAAAGCAGGGTTCAAATAGCAATAAATTTTTCTTTGCAATAACATACCGAAGTCCCCAGGGCATCCTTCCCTGTGTGCTTCCTGGGCTGTGTCTAGGGGCCAGCTCCTTCCCTGGTGGCAGCCCTCTGATCTTGGGGATGAGAAGGACCATGAGTCCAACAGACCTGGGCCAGGTCACCATGAACCTCGGTTTCCTCGGTGGCCAGAGGGGAGATGGTGGTGGAACTCTCTGGGCAGCTCCCTGCCCTCCCTGCTCAGAGCTTTTGCTGTAGGTCTCGTGCCGCCGTTGACTTTAACCTTCAGGCCACTGTGCCCAGATGTGGGGGCTGCTAGTGTCCCTGTTTGCCATTGAAGAAATAGAGGCACAGAGAGGTTAGGTGTCTGGCCCACCGTCACACAGCAGGTAGGGGCGGAGACGCAGAGCCCAGTACACTGACCACCACACCACCCTGCCAGCCTGCAGCCAGGAAGGTGTCCCCCATTAGGACCCAAGGTCAGCTCCTGGACCTCTCTTGTGGTGTCGGGAGAGCCACAGGCCAGTGACGGTGGCCCCGGGGATCCCTCACTCAGTGTCCTCTGCTCCCAGACTTGGTTGGGCTGAGCCTGGCCAGTCCCACCTCTGGCCACTGGTCAGCCCTGCGGGAAGTGAGATGCAGGGATCTCTGCCTGTGTAGATGCTGCTGCCCAGTATTGAAAGCCTTATCTGGGCTGCCCCCAAGCCATCCCCACATACCCCTCCCCTTCCGGTCCCCGGCCCTCATCCCAGTCCCTGGAATCCCAGGTTTTCCTTGTTGGAATCTCTTGACCTTAGGGAACACAGCTCACACGGTCTCTTTGCCAGTTTACGGCAAGGAAACCGAGGTTCAGAGACTGTGGGTGTCCCACGTGATTCTCACATACACTGCACTCTCCCAGGCCCCCCTTTTAAACACTTTAAATGAGGTGACATTCACATCGCATGCAATGAACTATTTCAACGCGAATAATGTGGTGGCATTTGTGGATTCACAGTCCTGTGCAACCACTCACGCCATCTAGTTTCAAAATGTTTTCATCTCCCCAGAAGAAATCTGCCATCCTCACTAAGCTGTTACCCCTCCTTGGTATCCCCCAAGCCCCTCGTTTAATGGAAGGGGAAACTGAGGCCCGGAGAGAGACTTGCCAGTGGGCGGAGCTCTGATCATAAGGAATCAGGCAGCCATCTGCTGCTTCAGTCCTGGGTTGGTTTGCCACCCAGCAGAGGTGACAGAGCCAGGAGGTTCTGGGAGCGCCACAGGTGTCACTGGTTCAGTCCTGGGTTGGTTTGCCACCCAGCAGAGGTGACAGAGCCAGGAGGTTCTGGGACCCAATGCTTGCAGCCAGAGCCCTGCCCCGAGCCTCCCCACCAGGGGGCAGCAGAGAGCTTTCCAGAACTGGCCGCGGGACTGGCGGGAAGCAGCGGGTCAGAGCTGCTGACAAACCTCACGTGGACCCCAGATCGCTGTCTCTGTGGGTCGGGCTTGGGAATTGGAGAGGAGGCCGTATGATTGGAAACGTGAAGACGGCACGGCCTGGCTGGAGGAGTGGGAAGCGCCGTCACGTTGAGGACACAGACCTCCTGCCCGCTGGGCCGGGTCTGCAGCCATTCTTCTCAGGGTGGGGTCCGCAGGTCCGGCTTGCTCTCGGCCCCCGACCTGCCTCAGAGTCCGGGGGGCTTTGGAACTGTGCCTTCCCATCTCCACCCACCCTGGCTGGTGCCATGAGGGGCCTGGATCCTGGGATCCTGTTCCTCTTGGGCAGCAGAGACTGGGGGACCAGAGGAGATGATGGGTCTTCAAGCCCCACATTCAAACCCCAGCCCACCACTGACAGTCTGGGGGTTCGAGATGAGGGAGTTGATGTCTCTGAGCCCCAGTTTTGTCACCACTAAAATGAGGCCGACATACTGGGGCAGAGTGCCAGCCCCAGGACTAACAGAGGCCTGTTTCCTACTGACAATACCTCTTACTCCTAAAAACAGCTCCAACAACCACACACTAGGAAACACTCAACCCAGGCCAACTTGTCAGAGGCACGAGAACCAGAGCGACTCCATCTTGAATGGGGCCTGGGTAAAGGGAGGCTGAGAACTGCTGGGCCACATTCCCAGGAGGCTAGGCATTCTTCGTCACAGGATGGGATAGGAGGTCCCCACAAGATACAGGTCATAAAGACCTTGCTGATAAAGCAGGTTGCAGTAAAGAAGTTGGCCAAAGCCGCAAACCCAAGATGGCCACGAGAGTGACCTCTGATTGCCCTCACAGCTCATCATGTGCTAATTATAATGCGTTAACTGCTACAAGGCACTCCCACCAGCGCCACGACAGTTTACAGATGCCATGGCAACATCTGGAGGTTACCCTACATGGTCTCGGAAGGGAGGGCAGAAACTCTCAGTTCTGGGAATTGCCCACCCCTTTCCTGGAACACTCATGAATAGTCCAACCCTTGTTTAGCGTATGATCAAGAAATAACCATGAAAATGGGCAACCAGCAGCCTTTGGGGCCACTCTGCCTATGGAGCAGCCATTCTTTTTTTTTTTTTTTTTTTTTTTTTTTTTTTTTTTTTGTGAGATGCGGTCTTGCTCTGTTGGCCAAACTAGAATGCAGTGGCATAATCTTGGCTCACTACAACCTCCGCCTCGTGGGTTCAAGCAATTCTCCTGCCTTAGCCTTCCTAGTAGCTGGGATTACAGGCACCTGCCACCACACCGTTAATGTTTTGTATTTTAGTGGAGACAGGGTTTTGCCGTGTTGGACCAGGCTGGTCTCGAACTTCTCACCTCAGGTGATCCACCTGCCTCGGCATGCCAAAGTTCTAGGATTACAGGAGTGAGCCGCTGCTCCCGGCCATAGAAGCCGTTCTTTTATTCCTTTTCTTTCCTAATAAAGTTGCTTTCACTTTAAGGACTCACCCTGAATTCTTTCTTCCGTGAGATCCAAGAAACCTCTCTTGCGGTCTGGATTGGGACTCCTTTCCAGTAACAAACTTTCTTAACCTCTCAGACCCGTTGTCTCTTCATCTGTAACCAAAGACAAAGCCTCCCCCGAGGTTCCAACAGTGAGGAGAGAACACATGGGAAACGAGGGGCACAGAGTTGGTGTGCAGAACCAATATCACAGACTGAGTGTCAAGCCACTGTCATATTGGAAGTAATATCATGCTCTCCCCTACAAGTTATGAGGAACAATATCACAGGGGGGTGTGTACCTTCTCCAGTAGTGGGAGTAGTATCATCATCTCTTCCTTTAGATGACAGGAACAATATCACAGGGTGGGTGTACACCCCGTGTGTTTTTGGAAGCAATGTCATTCTCTCTTGTTCTAGGTTTTATGATTCATGTCACAGGTGAGGTGTACACATCATCCACTCACCCCCTGGATATCAGCAACCATATCACAGAAGAGGTGTCCACCCCCTTCGATACTGTCAGCCATATCATCTTCCTCTCGCCTGGATATTAGGAACAATACCCCGGGGTTGGGGGCGGTGTACACCCACTGTGATATCGAAAGTAAACTCAGCCTCTTTCCCGCTGGATATTAGGAACTATATCACAGGTGTGTGTGCACCTTCTGGGATATTGGGAGTACTGTCAGCCTCCAACCCACTGAATATTAGGGATAATATACAGGGGACAGGGTGGTTACATCCCCTGCGATATTGAGAGCAATATTCTTCTCTTTCTCCTGTACATTAGGAACCACATCACAGGGGTATGTACACCTTCTTCGATATTGGGATTAATGTTTTTGTCTCCCCCAACTGACCGTCAAAAACGATATCACAGAAGGGTGTACACCCCCTGCGATATGGCCAGTAATATCATCGTCTCTACCTTTGGATACTAGGAACAACATCACAGAGGGTGTGCATACTCCCCAGCAATATTGGGCATAATGTTATCCTCTCTTCCCCTGGATATTAGGAACGATATCCCTGGTGGTGGGAGGTGGAGTACATTCAGAACAACATCACTGAGTGGGTGTCCACCCCCTGCGGTATTGGGTGTAATATCATCCTCTCTTCCCCAGGATATAAAGAACAATATCACAGGAGGGGTGTACAGCCACAGCCCCTGCGTTATTGGGAGTAATAGCTTCTTTTCCCACTCTCGATATAAGGAACAATATGCTAGGGTGGGTGTACATCCCCTGTGATATTGGGCATATTGTCATCGTCTCCCAACGTGAATATTGGGCGTAGTGTCCCAGGGGGATGTACGCCTTCTTCCATATTGGGAGTAATATCATCCTCTCCCCTCAGGATTGTAGGCAAAATATCGAAGGGGTTTTACACTTTGTACGATATGGGCAGTAACATCATCCTCTCCCTACCTGGATGTAAGGAACTATATCACAGCCGGCTGTACACTTCTTGCCATATTGGGAGTCTTATCATTCTCTCCCATCATGGATATTAAGAAAAATATTACAAAGGGGGTGTACACCCCCTGAGATATTGAGAGTAATATTATGCTCTCCCCTTCGGGATATTAGGAACAATATCGCAGGAGGTGTGTACAACCCTTGCGATATTGGGAGTCATATCATCCTCTCCCCCTGAATATAAGAAACAATATCACAGGAGGATGTACCCCCCCATGATATTGGGAGTCATATCGTGTTAGTCGGAACAATAGCACAGTGGGTGTGTACATCCCCTGCGATATTGCCACTAGTAACATCGCCTCCCTCCCAGGATATAAGGATGAATATCCCAAGGGGGTGTACACCCCTGCGATATTGGCGGTAATATCTTCCTCCCCCCGGCTGGCTATTAGGAACAATGTCACAGAAGGGGTGTACACCCCCTGCTTTATTGGGAGTGATATCATCCTCTCCATTCCTGGATATTAGAAACAATACCACCAGGGAGTGTACACCTCCTGCAATCTTCAGACTGATGTCATCCTCTCGCCATCTGGATATTAGGAAACATAGAACAGGGGTGGTGTACAACCCCTGCGAAATCGGAAGAAATATCACCCTCTCTACCTTTGGATGTTAGGGAAAATATCACGGTGGAGGTCCACGCCCACAGTGATATTGGGAGTCATATCATCCTCTCCCACCTTGGAAAGAAGGAACAAGATGTCCGACGGGATATACCCACACTACGGTAGTTTTAATACTATCCTCTACCCCCTGGCTACTAGGAATAACATCATAGAGCAGCGTACACTTTCTGCGACAAGGGGAGTAATATCATCCTATCCTGGCCGGATATCAGAAAAAAGGCTATTAATTACTAATATTAATAAATATAAATGATAAATATTAATTATAGATATTAAAATCACAATTAAGATACTAAAATTAACACTGCTTAAAAAAGTTAATCATGAGTATTAATAATTAATATTTAATAATAATAAGACAATTAATAATAAAATAATATCAACAATTAACGTTACTTAATACTAAGTGATATTGGCTATAAAATAATAATAATTATTAAGAAATATTATTATTGATAAATGACATTGATATTAAAAATTAATCCTTGGAGTAGATCATAACCTATTCAAACAATTATAATAATTACCAGCTGGCTATTAGGAACAATGTCACAGAAGGGCTGTACATCCCCTGCTTTATTGGGAGTGATATCATCCTGTCCGTCCCTGGATATTAGGAAAAACATCCCCAGGGAGTGTACGCCTCCTACAATACTGGGACTGATATCATCCTCTCGCCATCTGGATATTAGGAAACATATCACAGGGGTGGTGTACAAACCCTGCGAAATCGGAAGAAAGGTCAACCTCTCCGCCTTTGGATGTTAGGGAAAATACCACGGTGGAGGTCCACGCCCACGGTGATATTGGGAGTCATATCATCCTTTCCCATCCTAGATAGAAGGAAGAAGATGACCGACGGCATGTACACACACTGCGCTACTTTCTTTTTTTTTGTTTTTTTTTTTTTTTTTTTTGAGACGGAGTCTCGCTCTGTCACCCAGGCTGGAGTGCGGTGGCCGGATCTCAGCTCACTGCAAGCTCCGCCTCCCGGGTTCACGCCACTCTCCTGCCTCAGCCTCCCGAGTAGCTGGGACTATAGGCGCCCGCCACCTCGCCGGGCTAGTTTTTTGTGTTTCTTAGTAGAGACGGGGTTTCACCGTATTAGCCAGAATGGTCTCGATCTCCTGACCTCGTGATCCGCCCGTCTCGGCCTCCCAAAGTGCTGGGATTACAGGCGTGAGCCACCGCGCCCGGCCACTGCGCTACTTTCAATGTCATCCTCTACCCCCTGGCTACTAGAATTAACATCATAGAGGACTGTACACTTTCTTCGATACTGGGAGTAATATCATACTCTCCCGGCCAGATATCAGGAAGAAGACTATTAATCATTAATATTAATAAACATAAAAATGTATATTAATCATAGACATTAAAAATCACAATTAAGATACTAAAATTAATACTGGTTAAAAATGTTAATGATGAGTATTAATAATTAATAATATTAACACATTTAATAATAAAATAATGATATCAACAATTGCTGTTACATAAATCAATACTAAGTGATGTTGGCAAAAAAATAATAATTATTCAGAAATATTAATATTGATAAATGATATTAATATTCAAAATTAATTCTTGGAGTAGAACATAATCTATTTAAAACAATAATTAAGAATTAATGGTAAACTATTAATTGATAGTATTATTGATAATAAAATGGATCCTTGATGTTTAATAATTAATTATATTACTGCTCCCTGAGCAATACACTGAACGTGTACACCCGTCTGTGAAACAGTTCATTATTTCCAGAGAGGGAGACGAAACTACTCACAATATCGTCAACAGGCTGAGAATCCAACATGCCTCCCAATAGCCAAGGGGGGGAGAGGGGGTGGCTATTGGTCCCCATCTCGTGGGGGGTGGCTCACCCCCCCGCGAGGTGGCTCCCAATAGCCAAGGGGGGGAGAGGGGGTGGCTATTGGTCCCCACCTCGCGGGGGGGTGGCTCACCCCCCTGCGAGGTGGCTCCCAATAGCCAAGGGGGGGAGAGGGGGTGGCTATTGGTCCCCACCTCGCGGGGGGGTGGCTCACCCCCCTGCGAGGTGGCTCCCAATAGCCAAGGGGGGGAGAGGAGGTGGCTATTGGTCCCCACCTCGCGGGGGGGTGGCTCACCCCCCTGCGAGGTGGCTCCCAATAGCCAAGGGGGGGAGAGGGTGTGGCTATTGGTCCCCACCTCGCGGGGGGGTGGCTCACCCCCCTGCGAGGTGGCTCCCAATAGCCAAGGGGGGGAGAGGGGGTGGCTATTGGTCCCCACCTCGCGGGGGGGTGGCTCACCCCCCTGCGAGGTGGCTCCCAAAAGCCAAGGGGGGGAGAGGGGGTGGCTATTGGTCCCCACCTCGCGGGGGGGTGGCTCACCCCCCTGCGAGGTGGCTCCCAATAGCCAAGGGGGGGAGAGGGGGTGGCTATTGGTCCCCACCTCGCGGGGGGGTGGCTCACCCCCCTGCGAGGTGGCTCCCAATAGCCAAGGGGGGGAGAGGGGGTGGCTATTGGTCCCCACCTCGCGGGGGGTGGCTCACCCCCCTGCGAGGTGGCTCCCAATAGCCAAGGGGGGGAGAGGGCGTGGCTATTGGTCCCCACCTCGCGGGGGGGTGGCTCACCCCCCTGCGAGGTGGCTCCCAATAGCCAAGGGGGGGAGAGGGGGTGGCTATTGGTCCCCACCTCGCGGGGGGGTGGCTCACCCCCCTGCGAGGTGGCTCCCAATAGCCAAGGGGGGGAGAGGGGGTGGCTATTGGTCCCCACCTCGCGGGGGGGTGGCTCACCCCCCTGCGAGGTGGCTCCCAATAGCCAAGGGGGGGAGAGGGGGTGGCTATTGGTCCCCACCTCGCGGGGGGGTGGCTCACCCCCCTGCGAGGTGGCTCCCAATAGCCAAGGGGGGGAGAGGGGGTGGCTATTGGTCCCCACCTCGCGGGGGGGTGGCTCACCCCCCTGCGAGGTGGCTCCCAATAGCCAAGGGGGGGAGAGGGGGTGGCTATTGGTCCCCACCTCGCGGGGGGGTGGCTCACCCCCCTGCGAGGTGGCTCCCAATAGCCAAGGGGGGGAGAGGGGGTGGCTATTGGTCCCCACCTCGCGGGGGGGTGGCTCACCCCCCTGCGAGGTGGCTCCCAATAGCCAAGGGGGGGAGAGGGGGTGGCTATTGGTCCCCACCTCGCGGGGGGGTGGCTCACCCCCCTGCGAGGTGGCTCCCAATAGCCAAGGGGGGGAGAGGGGGTGGCTATTGGTCCCCACCTCGCGGGGGGGTGGCTCACCCCCCTGCGAGGTGGCTCCCAATAGCCAAGGGGGGGAGAGGGGGTGGCTATTGGTCCCCACCTCGCGGGGGGGTGGCTCACCCCCCTGCGAGGTGGCTCCCAATAGCCAAGGGGGGGAGAGGGGGTGGCTATTGGTCCCCACCTCGCGGGGGGTGGCTCACCCCCCTGCGAGGTGGCTCCCAATAGCCAAGGGGGGGAGAGGGGGTGGCTATTGGTCCCCACCTCGCGGGGGGGTGGCTCACCCCCCTGCGAGGTGGCTCCCAATAGCCAAGGGGGGGAGAGGGGGTGGCTATTGGTCCCCACCTCGCGGGGGGGTGGCTCACCCCCCTGCGAGGTGGCTCCCAATAGCCAAGGGGGGGAGAGGGGGTGGCTATTGGTCCCCACCTCGCGGGGGGGTGGCTCACCCCCCTGCGAGGTGGCTCCCAATAGCCAAGGGGTGGGAGAGGGGGTGGCTATTGGTCCCCACCTCGCGGGGGGGTGGCTCACCCCCCTGCGAGGTGGCTCCCAATAGCCAAGGGGGGGAGAGGGGGTGGCTATTGGTCCCCACCTCGCGGGGGGGTGGCTCACCCCCCTGCGAGGTGGCTCCCAATAGCCAAGGTGGGGAGAGGGGGTGGCTATTGGTCCCCACCTCGCGGGGGGGTGGCTCACCCCCCTGCGAGGTGGCTCCCAATAGCCAAGGGGGGGAGAGGGGGTGGCTATTGGTCCCCGCCTCGCGGGGGGGTGGCTCACCCCCCTGCGAGGTGGCTCCCAATAGCCAAGGGGGGGAGAGGGGGTGGCTACTGGTCCCCGCCTCGCGGGGGGTGGCTCACCCCCCTGCGAGGTGGCTCCCAATACCCAAGGGGGGGAGAGGGGGTGGCTATTGGTCCCCACCTCGCGGGGGGTGGCTCACCCCCTGACAATATCACGGTTGCGTGTGCACCACCTGTAGTTCAATGAATGACATTATCTTCTCTCCCTTTAGCCCTGAGAACGATATCACATGACGGAGGACACCCCCAGCAATATTCGGAGTAGTGTCATTTTCTTTTCTTCTGGATAGTTGAAAAAATATGTCCGGCGAGTTGGACAACCCTTTTATTGAAGGTAGTATCATCCTCTTCCAAGGTGGGTATTTGGAACCATATCACAGGGGGCCTTTTGGCTTCCTCGGTATTCGTCGTGAAGTCATCCTCTCCTCACTGGGTATAGGAAACAATATGACAGCCGCAGTAGACACTCCCCGCGACCTGATGTGTAATATCTCTGCCTGGATATTAGAATTCACGATGGACCCACAGCGTTTTTACGATTTTTTGTGTAATGTCATGTCCTCCTCTAGACATCACGAACAGTATCAAAGACGGGTGTACACCCTCTCCAATATAGGGAGGAACATCATCCTCTCTCTGCCTGGCTATTAGTAGCAAAATCAAAGTAGTGTTTATAACCCCTGCGATATTCTGAGTAATATCATCCTCTCCCAGGTGGAAATTATGAACAGTATCACCGGTGGCGTGTACACCCCCGGCGATATTGAAAATAGTATCATCCTCTTCCCTCCCGGGTCATGGGAACATCACTGGGGGGTGTACACTTTCTGTGATATTGGGTGTAACATCATGTTCTGTGCCTTGGAATATCAAGGGCAATTTCACGGGGTGAGCGTGTACATCTTTTGCAATATTGGGAATGAAATTATCCTCTCTCCCCCTGCAAATTAGGAAAGATATCACAGAGTGTGTTTTCACCTCCTGCGATATGGGGATGAATACCATCTTCTCCCCTTCCGGATATCAGGAAGAGTATCACACGGGGATGTACAGTGTCTGCGATACTGGGAGTAATATGAACCTCTCGGCCTTGAGATGTTAAGAAGAGTATCACAGGGTGAATGTTCACCCCTGCCATATTGGGAGTAATATCAGCCTCTCCACTCCACGGATATTAAGAACAATATCCCGGGCTGGGTGTACGCCTCCTGCTCTATGGGGAGTCATATCATCCTCTCCCTTCCAGGATGTTAATAACAATATCACAGGGCGGTTGAACACAGCCTGCGCTACTGGAATTATTATCATCCTCTCCCCCTCCGGATACCAGCAACAATATCCGAGAAGAGTTGTACACTCCCTGCGATATTGGGAGTGATATCATATGCTTCTTCCGTGAATATTAGGAGCAATATCACCAGGTGGCTGTCCATTCGTTGCTATGTTGGGAGTCATGTCATACTGTATCACCCTAGATATTAGGATCGGTGTCACAGCGTGAGTGTACACATACTACGATATTAAAACTAATATCATGCTGTCCGTCCCTGAATATTAGGAACGACATCATAGGTAAGTGTACACCCCTTGCGGTATTAGGAGTAATAATATGATTAGTTATTAAACATCAATGATTGATTTAAATAATTATCAATGACAGTATTAATTAATAGGATACCATTACTATTTATGGATAATTATTTTATATACATGATTATGCACACTTAAAATTAATTATTAATATTAATGTCATTTAACAATATTATTAGTTCTTAATATTAATCATTATTTTATTACCAACATCTCTTACTATTGACTTAAGCAATATTAATTGCTGATATCATTAATTATTAATAGTGATATTATTATTAATTATTAATACTAATTGTCAACATTTTAACCAGTATTAATTTTTACTATCTTTTTTATGATTATTAATATTGATGATTATTATTAATTTTTATTATATTTATTAATATTAATAATTAATAGATTTGTTCCTGATATCCGGCGGGGAGAGGATGATATTAGTCCCAACATCGAAGAAAGTGTACACCCCTCTATGAGTTATTCCTAATACCCATCGGGTAGAGGATAACATTATTGAAACTATCACAGTGGGTGTATATCTCCTCGGTCATCTTGTTTCTTATATCCTGGGTTGGAGAGGATGATATGACTCCCAATATCGCAGGGGTTGTAGACCTCCCCCGTGATATTGTCCCTAACATCCAAAGGTGGAGATGATGATATTTCTTCCAATTTCGCGATGGATGTACACCACCCCTGTGATATGATTCCTAATATCCAGGGGGCGAGAGGATTAGTCTCAGTATTGCAGGAGATGTTCACTGCCTAGTGATATTGTTCCTAATATCCAGGGAGGGAGAGGATATCATCCCCAATAGAGCAGGGGGTGTACACTCCTGTAACATTGTTCGTAATAGCCAGCGGGGGAGAGGAAGACATTACTCCCAATATTGCAGGGGATGTACACCCCCTTGGGATATTGTTCCCTATATCCTGGGAAGGAGATGATGATACCAGTGGCAATATCGCAGGGGGTGTGCACCCTTCTGTGATATAGTTTTTCACTTTCAGTGGGGGAGAGGATAACATGAATCCCAATACCGCTGAAGGTGTACAGGCCCCTGTGATGTAGTTCCCAATGTACAGGAGAAAGAGAAGAATATTGCTCTCAATATCGCAGGGGGTGTAACCACCCTGCCCCCTGTATATTGCTCCTAATATGCAGCGGGGTGGAGGCTGAGAGTACTCCCAATATCCCAGAAGGTGCACATACACCTGTGATATAGTTCCTAATATCCAGCGGGAAAGAGGATGATTTTACTTTCGATATCACAGGGGGTATACAGGGCCACCAACCCTGGGATATCGTTCCTAATATCCAGGCAGGAAGAAGATGACATGGCTGACAATATCGAAGGGGGTGGACACCTCTTCAGTGATATGGTTCCTCTTATCCAGGGGGTGAATGGATGATATTACTCCCAATAAAGTAGGAACCGTACAGCCACCCTGGGATTTTTGTCCTTAATAACCACAGGGGAGAGGTGATATTACTACCAACGTTGCAAGGGGTGTACACCCCTCCTGTGATATTATTTCTTATGTCCAGGAAAGGAGAAGATGGTATTAGTACCAATATTGAAGGGATGGACAACCCCCATGGGATAGTTTTCTAAAGATACAGGTTGAAAGAGGATGAGATTCCATCCAATATAACAAGGGGTGTACATCCTGCCTGTGATATGAATCCTAAAACCTAGAAGAAGAGAGAATGACATTGCTTCCAAAAACACACAGGGTGTACGCCCACCCTGTGATATTGTTCCTGTCATCTAAAGGAAGACATGATAATACTACTCCCACTACCGGAGAAGGTACACACCCCCTGTGATATTATTCCTCATAACTTGTGGGGGAGAGCATGATATTACTTCCAGTATGACAGTGGCTTGATACCCAGTCTGTGATATTGCTCCTAATTTCCAGTAGGTAAAGTATGATGTTCCTGCCAAGAGAGTAGTGGGTGTACAACTGCCCTGTGATATGTCTCCGAATATTCAGGGAAACACAGGGCGACATTACCTCAAATCTCCCAAAAAGTGTACACTCATTGTGTGATATGGTTCCTAATATCCGGAGGTGCAGAGGATGGTGTTCGTTCTCCTGTCGCAGGCTGTGTATACACAACCTGTGAAATTGTTCCTAATATCCTGAATAAAAGAGACTGCTAATAATGGACACACATTGCAGGGGGGAGTAATTGGCTATTACGATCCACATCGCAGGGGGTGAGGCACTCCCCATGATATGGGGAGTAATAGCAACCCCCTCTCCCCCCTGGCTACTACGATCCACATCGCAGGGCAGTCCAGGACACCACCCCTGCCCCAACCTTGACCGAGACAGTGAGTGTCATGGGACCACCTCAGGGCGGGTGGCAGCTCAGCTTGAAGGTATCCCTGCTTCCAAAAACCAACTGCTCCTGCTAGTTTGAATCTGGCCACAGGGTCTCTGTTGGTGAGACAGGTGACCATGAGGCAGACATCGTGAAATCTAGCACGACAGAGCTCAATGCCCCCATGAGAGGCACCATAGCACTCAGACTTTGCAGACATACCAGCGAAGGCCACAGCAGGCCCTGAGGGAGGAACAAGCTGACCAAGATCCTGGGGTCCTGCCACACAGCCTTTAAACCAGGGACTGGAAACTGTTTCCCTAAAGAGCCAGGAGTCAGTATTTTCAGCTTTGCCAACTGATCTTTGCCTCAAGAATGCAACTCTGCCATGGCTACACCACAGCAGCCTTCTGCAGGTGGCCTGTGAAGAGATGGGCATGACTGCACCCACATCAAACTTTACTTATGGACATGGACACTTCTCAGTGTCATGAATTGTTATTTTTTTTATTTGTTCAGCCATTTGGAAATGTAAAATCCATTCTTGATTCACGGGCCACAAGAGCAGGCAGGTACGGGCTGCCCCTGGCCGACCTCTGGAATGAGCTTAGAGAAGGAAATGACAGGCTGGGCCAGTGCAGCCTCCTCACAGCAGATTCGCTGCAGGAGGGTCCTGCGTAGCAACCACTTCTCATCCTTCATCTTGGCTTCAAGTGCAGCTCAGGTGGAGAAAGAGGGAACAGAACAGGCCTCAGCAACAAGAAGGAAGGAGATGCAGGGTCAAGCAGCCGTGTGGATCCATCACACTCAACATTCACACCAAGCGGAGCACAGGCAGGACCAGCCCAGGGGGGGCTGAAGTGGAGGCTCTGTGGGGTGGGGGCTCTCTTGGTGGGCAAGATTCTCTACCTAAAACTCAAATAGAAGATCTACACAGCAGTAGTTACAGAAAACACACACCAAGAAAAAGGCCAAAATAAAAATAGGACACCAAGTTTGGCCAACCGGGTCTCACAAGCCAGTAGGTAAGAAAACCCAGGAGGGCCCACCAGAGGGGCTGGGGGTGGGTTCCTGCCTGCAGGGGGCCTGGGACACCCCATTCCCACAGACGAGGACCCAAGCTTTGGGGAGGAAGCTGTCAGAGTCATCAGTGAGCTGTTCAGAGCTGGAGCCATAGAGCAGGGGAGGAGCCCTGGCCACGTCCCTGTGCAGGCTCAGAAGCTGGGGTAGAGGCACAGCCCCAGGGGCCGATGCAAACAGTACCGCTGGCCCTCCTCCTGCCCAGAGGATACTCAGCTCCCAAGGGGCCACCAAAGTCTCAAAACCAGGGACACACCACCTGACCCTCATGCCCAGGCCTCCTGGACCAGGCAATGTCCAATACAGGCAGGCAGTCTGGGCTTGGAGCCAGGACAGGGATGGACGGTCCTGCTACGCAGGCCTCCTGTTCCCTACCAGCTGGGCTGGTTGCACTGTAGTTTTGTTCTGGCAACATATTGCTACCCACTTTGGCCACACCAGTCCTCGGCTCCCTGGCTAGGCCCAGTGCTGTCCAAACCACCTACACAGGCCCCACACACCCAGTGCCCACCAGTCTCCCATCAGCCAGGAGGACCCATGCTCACCCCCCGAAGTATCCGTGGGAACCTACATCCCACAGGGACCCACAGCTCAGGGCCAACCTCCATGGGGCCTCTTGGTTGTGGTGGTAGAGGTGGGGGGATTTGACCTCCAGCCCTCCCTTCCTGGCCACTGTGTTTTGTGGGGATCATTCAGTCCTGGGAGCTTCCTAGGGACCGCAGAAGGAAGAGAACAGGGTGGTCATGGCGGCCTCAGCCCCAGGCTCTGGGCCCAAGTGCAAGAGTCTTTCGCTTCTGGTTTGATCTGGGCGGTAACAACAGGTCAAGTCATTCATACAAGGATTGGCTTCAATATAACGCATCAAGGGACTGTGGAGGACACAGATCAGCCTCCAGGCCAGTTACACCTGGTGACTTCGCCAGTGCAGGCTGGGGAGTGGAAAAGCTGAGCCCTGACCTCCCCACCTACCCTGCCCACCAGATGCCAGTAGCGGCCAGGGATCCCTGACTTCAGGCAGAGGCAGACAGCACAGTTGCTGCCTCCTTTGATCCCATCCTAGGGCCCACAGGGCCTGGAGAAACCTGGCAGGGGCTGAATTGGGAGAATCAGGCAGGGAGATGCCAAGTGAAGAATGTGAGGGACTGGGTATGAGGGGCACTAGGGCACAGGGTCTGCTTCCCCTGGAGAGGTGGCAGTGAGACATAGAGTAGCCAAGCCTCCGCAGGCGCCACCCTGCTGCCCGGCACGTGTGGTGCCCAAACCCACCCCAACGGCTGCAGGAAGGTTCTTCATCAACAAAAGGGGAGGATGCACCCACACCTATATAGGCATTGGTGCCCACACACATCAGAGAAGAAAATTACTGCTGTGCTCAAGGTGTGGGGAAAGGAGCAATGTCCCCTTCCTCCCCATGGTGGGTCCAAAGTTACCTGCTCCTGCCAGCACCCCCACCCCCAACTCCACCGGCTGCTGACCTCCACCACAGTGCCATGTCACGTGCCAGGAACAGCTCAGCGGTACATCCCAAAGGGTGCTATCCTGGAGCGGCTGTGCTGGGCAAGTGACACCTTTCCTAGTCACAGAGGTTTTCTTTCTTTACCGCTCCTGGCCCTGGGCCTCGGTTTCCCCCACTGTGGCACAGTGTAAAAATCCCATCTTAAAGGCTAGGAACCCAGAAAGGTCACCACACCTGGTGAAATGGGCGGTGAAACTCCCTGCCTTGGACCTCTTGCTCCAGGACTGATGTCCATTGGGACACGGCCAGGCCAGCATCCTGGGGAGGGCTGCATTCCTTGCCTGGGGAACCTTGCTCCCAGTTAGGAATCACTGGAGTTGAGGCCCCTAATGGATTGGGGGAGGCACAGGGGTAGAATGGAGGTAGCCCCATCATATGGTCCTGTGTAGACCCCAGAAAACAAGCATTGAGTTCAGACTCTTGTCTGGAGGTGGCCACATGAAAGGATTTGGGCTTTGGGGTGTGATGAGGGTCTGGGGTCAGGGAACAAAGTATTCTGGTTTGGACACGCAGGATGTTCTCTGCAGCTCACTCAGGTACAGAGTGTGTTGCTAAGTATATGCTTTTAAAAACCCTAGGAGGAGGGGAACACAAAGGGCCCTGAAGTCAAGGGCATGGTCCAGTCTTTCCACCTCCCCAGCTGAAGACAAGCTGAGGACAATTCTCTGAGTTTCATAACAAAGAAGAGAAGAAAGAAATCAAAAAGACCTGGAGGATAGGCAAGCCAATGAGGGCTGACTGGGATTACCCTGCCTAATCCTCAAAACAAGCCTTCCCTATCTGTCCTCTGGGCCAGGTGAGGAAACAGGTCACAGTAGGACATTCAGACCCTGGGCAGGCAGTTGGCAGCCTGGAGCCCAGGAGGTGCAAACACATTTTTACTGAGGCACATCCTGCACAGCCCTAAATCCATTAAAACTTGAGGCAATACAGCACATGCTTCTGTGAGCACAGGGTTGGGGCTGGGGTTACAGATTAACAGCATCTCAAGGCAGAAGAATTTTTCCTAGTACAGATCCAAATGGACTTTCTTATGTCTTCATCTTTCTCCATAGACACAATAACAGTCTGATCTCTCTTTCTTTCCCCCACACAGAGAGTGTCACCACTGTATGTCAGCCACTAGGGGACAGGCTTCGGCCTCGCCATGCAGGAGACCTTTCAGGACAGACCTGAGGAAGGTGGGCAGAGTGGGTAGGGAGAGGAGGGCCTGGCCTGAGGAAAGAGCAGGCTGGGCCTGAGGTTGTCGGGGGCCTGAGGTTGTCGGGTGCCCGCATGGGCCTCTGGGCAGCACCAGGATCTGATGGGACCAAAGGACAGGCCAGTGGGCCGTGTGGGGCCTGTGACTCTGAGTCAGCAGAGAATATGCCTGAATTACATCCTGAAAGGTGCACCCTGACTCTGAAGCTGAGGACACCTAAGGCATGGAGGTGGGGTGGAGGTGGGGGCAGAGCAGGGGATGGGGAGGGAGCCTGTGCCGGTCCAGGTCAGAGGTGGTGGCTTGGCCCCAGTGGCTCCAGATGCAATGAAGAGCCAAGAGGGACTTTCCTGAGGGACTTAGATGCCGGGGTGGAGGAGCACTGCAAGGTTTCAGCCTGAGTCCCCGGGAGGATGGAGTCACCAGGAGCTGAGGTGAGGAAGACTGAGCGGTGGGGGGTTGTGCGGGGGTGCAGAGGCCTGAGCTCAGTTTGGCCCCTGCAGATTTGAGACGCCCACTCCATGCACAGGCAGAGACGGCAGGGGAGGGGAAGAGGCTGCAGCTCAGGTAGCCCTGGAATGTGCAGCCCGACATGCTGGGGCACTGGGTCCTGGTGCCCTCATGGCTGGGAGCTGCTTCCCTCCTGGGATGCCACAACTCCTTTCGGGCACATCTGCAGCTCCTGTGCCCACCACAGAGGGGAAGTGGGAAAGGCATCTGTGCCTATGCATGTTCTCCTTCACCTTGTCCTAGGCAGGTCCCAGGCAGCACCTCCCCTCCCAAGTGGCTCCCCTTGGCCCCTGCCCCTAGTGTTCACAGACAGACCCTCGAAGAGTTCTGGAGTCAGCGGCTCACTTCTAATGAATAGAACCAGGCAAAAGAGATGGCGGTCTCTCCTGAGATTGAACTGGGGGGGGGTGCCGCAAGTTTTGTCCACTGGAACTCTCCCCCTGGCTCTTGATAGGTGCTAGTTCTGGCAAAGCCAGTCACCTGCCCAGGGCAGAGGGTGGCCTGAAGCTGATGCCACGGAGAGACTGGGGCCTTCAGTCCAACAGCTTGTAAGCAACAGAATCCTGCCAGCAACACAGAAGCGAGCGTGGAAGCAGCTCCTCCCCTGATGAGCCTGAGCCTTCAGAAGACACGGCAGCCCTGGGCAGACACCTGCTGCAGCCGCGGAGAGCCCCTGGCGCAGAGGGCTCAGTGAAGCCTGCACTCCTGGCCCCAGGAGTAATCATTCCTGTGGTATAACTGTGTGCTGGTGTGGCTGGGCCACAGTTTGGAGTAATCTGTCAAGGGACAATAAAGAACAAACACACACCTCAGGTCCTACTGGGTGGAAGCTGTACGGTCAGCACGGCATGTAATATCTTCCTCTTGAATTAGAAGATTCATTGCTAAGGCCAACGATTAAAAAAAAAATACCTCTAGTTGTAGCACCATTAAAATACATGACTTGCAAAAAACAAAACAAAACAAAACAAAAAAACTAAAAAAGAGCCATAGCTATTCTCTTCCATCTTAGCTACAGGAATATATTAATATATGTTAATTCCTTGACTGACTGAGCAATGGGCCAAACTCATGAGAACAGATATGTGAGGACCGTCAGTGACCGCCCTGACCCCAGCCCTTACATACACACAAACTGTTCAACATAAGCCGTAACCTGGGGGGTCTTGACACTCTAAATTTTATTGTTTTTAATTAACTATTTCTATTCCCTAAACAATACCTGTTCATCGGAGAGAAAAATAGCATTACCTATACTAAGCAAAAGAAAGGAAATAAAATGCTCAGAAACATTCACATATGTATGCAGACTCTCACACACACACTCACACACACACGCACAGGCTCACACTGTGTCTAGGACTGCCTTTTCACTTATTTCTATGTCCTGAACATATTTCCACGTCAGTAGACATTTATCCTCGTAGCAGTAACAGCAATTAAATATTATTACAGCGTCTATTTTTACCATCATTTATTTAACTCATCATGTTTGAACTGTTAGGTTGTATCTATCGTTTTTTGTAATACAGGCAATTTGATGACAAATGACCCATCCCCTAATGTTCAATACAAAATATCAATTATATAAGGAGATAAGGGGTATTTGGCTAAAATAAAATTCAGCGTGCCCCACCTTCTCCACATGTACTATGCTCTAAAAAGGCATGAGTAATTAAATTAGCCCTTCTATTCTCCAGCACAGATCCTGAGCCCAGCGGTGGGTGCGGGTGCTTAGAGCACCGGTCTCCTCTCCTACCCGCCAGAAGGCAAAGGCCACTCAACTGCCACCTTAAGACACCCAGGATTCTCCTCTTCTTTTTTATTAATAGAATAAAGCTCAGGGTCAGTGCATGGGAGCAGCGCTCTCCGACTTTGCATTCATCAGAGTAACCTAGGTGGCCTGTTTAAAAATACACATTCCCTGGCTGCGCTCGCAGAAACTGGACCTCAGTGGTTTAGTGGGGGTGTGCATAGGCCAGGTGATTCTGAGGACCACAAGGGGTTAGGAATTGCCCCGTTAATTCTGGCCAAGGGAGAGATCAGACCATCCAGTATAGTCCGCAGCATATTTCTTTTCCCTCTTTTGCAATGAATATTTGATTCTCAGCGGGATGAGCCCCAGGATGAGGCACACATCCAAGAAAAATCCATGCCTCTCCATCTTTTCCCCAGGATTGCCCTTTGGCGAGACTCTCCTTTGCGACTGCTTCACTTTCCCTGGTTCATAGAACAAACCTCTTCTTAGTCTCTTTTGTTGTCTCTTATCTGTTCAACAAACACCCACTGCACAGGACCGTCCTCCGGTAAGCCGTCGAGTGGGGCCGTTTGGGAGCCCTTCTTCGTGGGGTGAGCCCTGAAGGAACCGGGGCCCCATAAGCCCGTGCTTTTGTGGGGGTTGCCCCCTCTCCCATCGCAGGGTAACTGGCACCAGGCTGTTAAGCTGCGGATGGGCAACCGCACATCCCATTGGGTGTGCGTATTTCAGCACGTGGAGTTGGCCAGTGAAGCCGGCCGAGGTCGGCACAGCGTACAGCAGCGGGCCTGTCCGTGGGGAGGAAGGGTCGTCCCGCCTCCCCTCCAGGCTAGTCCTGTTGCGCCTCCTCCTGCCTCACTCTGACTTTCGCGCACCCAGGCGTCTCTGAGGGTCGCGCCCCGATACCCTCCTCCACCCCAAGGCTTCTTCTCCCCAAGGGCCAGGTTGGGGGCCCAGGAGGGCCACAGCCTCCGTAGGCCCGGGAAATCGCAGCTTCGTCAAAGCTAAGCCCGCCGTGCTCAGCTTTTCCCACCACCTGGAGGATCCACTCTCCGTCCGTCCTTCCCGACCTCAGGCTGCACAGAAAACTTGGGGGCGGGGATCGAGGAAGCCGCGCCCCGAGGCTCCCAGCGCAGCCCCAGGAGGAATCCTGCCGGCAACAAGAAGCTGTGCGCGCGGCCGGGCGCGAGCCTCCGCGTCCAGGTGGGGTCTCCGCGCCCCAATTCCACCACGCCCCGCCATCGGCGCTCCCCGCAACTGCGGGGTTTCCACCCGTCCTGGCGTTCGCGCCCACTCAGGGTCTCCCTCGCCCCCCCCCCCGGTAGATGCTCCCCGCGTTCTATCCCGCCCCGCCCTGGCGCGCCCGGTAAACGATGTTACCCCGCCCCCCTGCAGTCTCCCCTCCCCAGGACGCTGCCCCTGCCCCCACTTGTGGTGCTCGGGGCATCTCTAAAGCCCCCAACCAGAGTCCTCCAACCCACCCGCGAGGGTCGCGCACCAGCAACGCGGCCCAACCCTCAGGGACCTCGCCCACCTGTGGCTCTACCCCCGCCTCTGCGGCCTTCCCCACCGCTAGCGCGGCCCCCACCTACGACGACCCCCGCGTAGGCCCTCCTGCCCACACGTGTCCCCCCGCTAGCCCTTGCCCCTACCCCTGCCCCTAGCCGTGCCCCTGCCCCTAGCCGCTCCCCCTCCCCCGCAGCCCCTCCAGTGCGCTCGGGCCCCGCCCATTGGCGCTGGGGCCGAGCAGGGGCGCTGGCCTGGCGGCGGTTCCGAGTCGGGCGCGCGCGGGCAGGGTCCCCACTGCCTGCTGCGCAGCCGGACTAGCGGCTGCCCTCCGCCTTCTCGCCATGGACGCGGACGACTCCCGGGCCCCGAAGGGCTCCTTGCGGAAGTTTCTGGAGCACCTCTCCGGGGCCCGCAAGGCCATCGGCATGCTGACCAGCGGCGGGGATGTTCAAGGTGCGCGCGCCCCCACCGGCGGCGAGGGAGGGACGGACGGAGAAGGGGAGAACAGGGCGAAGTGGATGTGGCAAGGGCCGCGAAAGACAAGAAACCTTTGGCGAGGGAAGAAGAACCGATCTCTGGAAGTCACCAGGGCGGGTGGAAGGTCAGGGGTTCAAGGTTATTTTGGAATTTAGGTGCTGTGCTTCCTGCACGGTGGCTCATGCTTGTCATTCCAGTGCATTTGGAGGCCGAGGCAGGAGGATCGCTTGAGCCCAGGAGTTCCAGAGCAGCCTGGACAACATAGTGAGACTCTGTGTCTACAAAAAATAAAAAAACAAAGAAAAACACATTAAGATGCTGTATGTATTGGAAAATATTTATAGGTCATTCTTTTGAGCTCCATGTCCAAAAGCTTGCTAAAATGCTTGGGAGTTTGTGTACAGGCACGTGAGATTAGGATACATTGGCAGAATCGCGGTGTTCTCTGTTACCCTGGTTTTGCCACCTGGGAGGAGTTACACATATTGAAGGTTAGTAAGTCCACGCCTCTTCTCTTCTGGGGAAAAAGGTACTTTGGAAACCAATATTATGTGGGAACGTGGCTTGGTTGGTACAGCCTCGGCTTAACAGGAGACAGCTGCCCTCAGCCCTGCAGGTGGCCTCAAATACTGTGGCCTCGAGCCCACATGGGTCACACCTGGGCTGTCCCTGGGGAAGCCCGCCACAGCGGGTCGCCTGGGCATTCTTTCCCTGGCAGAGCTGAAGTCACAATTTTTTTGTAGACTCTGTAAAGAGCTTTACCCTTCCGAGATATGATCTTGAACCTGTTGGAGCATTTGGACGCATTTCTTTTAAGGAAGTTCACCTCCAGATGTGCTCAGAGGGCCTGGTCTTAGCTGCCACAGATTTACAAATTCTTACAGTAAGTAGGTTATTCCTCGAGAATTTATCTGTTGTGCCCCCATTCTTTTTGCCATTTTATTCTGATTCTATATTAGTACTTGATTTTCCCTGACGTAGAAGACTATTGCCTGTAGCTAGAGATCAGAGAACACATTCCCATTCAAGTATTAACTTCAGGGGAATTATCTGTCAGATGTGAAATTATGGTAAAATTCCATATATTAAAATGACCATAGCTACCATTTTTTGAAAATATTTTGTATACTAGGAGCTTTACAATTCTTATCTCCAAGCCTAGATACATGATCCCAAGAGAGGCATGCCCTCATTTTGGAAGTGGGGAGAAAGACTCACAAAGAAAAATAACTTAGTTAAGGGCATGAGGTGCGTATGTGATTGTGGTAGGAGCAAAACAGATCCTAATTCCAAATATTGTACTGTCCCTTAGACCACCAAGAGTACTTATGTCTGGCTCTGTCACCCAGGCTGGAGTGTAGTGGTGCCATCATAGCTCACTGCAGCCTCAAACTCCTGGGCTCAAGTGATCCTCCTGCCTCAGCCTTCTGAGTAGCAGGGAAGACAGGAATGCACCATCATGACCAGCTAATTGTTATTATTAATATTATTATTATTATTTATGTAGAGACAGGATCTCACTATGCTGCTGAGACTGGCCTTGAACTCCTGGCCTCCTCTAGTGAGCGTCCTGCTTTGGCCTCCCAAAGAGCTGGGATTACAGACATGAGCCATCATGTCATGCCTCCACCATGCTTTTCAGGGGTGTTTCTTGGTGAAGCTCCTTAATCTAGTTAATGCTCAAAAGTGAGCAAAACCCAACTTGCTCAAAATTACACAGATATTCTTTGGGTGGTTTTGTGAGGGGAACGGAAAGTAACTTTTTATAGCGATGGGAGTCAAGGTGGCAAAAATCATATTAAGGCTTAATACCAACGCCATGGGCTGCTTTTCTTCCCCCAGTAGAGTTCATATTATTTAATTATAAGATAAAATTGAAAATCTCTTTCTTATATTCCTGACTCCCCAGGCCTTGAATGAAGAAAGTGTTTCTCAGGCTAGTTTTTTTTTTTTTTTTTCCCCTGCTTCTTTGGGTATATTCTGTTGTCCCAAGACATGTCTGGAAACTGAAATTAATTTTCGCTCAACCTAAAATAAGCTCCGCAGCTCTGGATCACGGACTGACCATGACTAAGTGCCCACCGCCACGTCACGCTGTGCCACACACCAAGAGTGACTCATTGTCTTCGTCACAGGTTGTGGCTTCTGCAGGGCCTGATGCCTGATGGAGCTGAGTGTACTAGGAAGTCCAGGTGCATCCTTAGGGTGGGCTGGATGCGAAAGCGGTGTCCTTTTTGCCTGTGGTGACATGAACATCAATACAGTATTTATAGAAAGTTCATATAAGTATCAACCTTTCCAATCCTAGTGAGAATAGCTAGCGTTTAGTGACTCTGTTATGTGGCAGGCCCTCAGTGATGCTGGTCACTGACTTATCCCGACTTTACACATGAGCAAGGGATGCCTGAGATGTTCCAGCTTCCGTGAGTTCACAGAGCTCCGTGGTGTGGCCAGGCCCTGTGGCTGCAGCAGGGATGTTCAGGGCTGCGTGTAGCTGTGTCTTCACTGGTGACCTTCCCTCGCCCAGCACCACGCCTGGCACTTGACAGGAAAGCAAGTGTTTGCTGCCTGCCTCCTGCTTGGAATCTCCACTGAGGAGCAGGAAACCAGGGGTTCTAGCTGTCTTCTTCATTTATGAAATCCTTTACAGGAATTCAACCCTCTCTAATCAAAAGTACCCAACATCCTCAGGTCTATATGTATAAACTGTTAAGACTTCAAGATTAGCACCTTAAAACCGAAGTCAGAAGTGTGAAGTTTCAATTGACTGAACATGCATTAGGTCAATGACACACATATTTATTGGACACCAGGCTTGAGCCCACATGGGCACCTTTGGTGTCTAAAGCAATATTCCTTGGGTGGTTTTGTGAGGGCAACGGAAAATGACTTTTTATAGCTATAGGAGTCAAGATGGCAAAAATGATATTAAGGCTTAGTATCAATGTGATGGGCTGCTTTTCTTCCCCCGGTAAAGTTCATATTATTTAATTATAAGATAAAATGGAAAATCTCTGAAGCAATGCTTCAGAGCCCAGTAGGATGGAAGGGGAAACTGAGAACAGTGCCATTTCGCCTCACACAGCTCCGGCGCCCCTCACCATCCTGTGCACACACATTCTTTGATGGGATCTTTTCAGTGTAAAGTGCGGTAATTGATTTTGCGGAAATTACTGGGTCTGGGAGGCAGATGATGAGTGATAGTGTCACCCCGTGGCACAGTGGGAGATTTGTGTGATGGCATCATTTTCTATGAATGCAGACCGCTTTGTGTGCCATACTCGGAGGACCCTTCGAAGCTAGACAGTTTCTCTTCTTTCAAAAGAAGCATGTTTTCCTTCTTGGTTACAGAAAACTAAAAGCTTTTGATACAGGACTCCAACTTTTTATCAGGGAGAATCAGGGCTCTTTAAATAAGCTCTACCAATCGGATGAGCCGTCAGAAACAATTAAAATTAGAAAGATGAAGATACGGTAACAACGTGGTCAGGGCAAACCTCAGGATACCAGATTGCACGTTCACAGTTGCCTTTCTGCTAAGAACGTGCGGGTGAAAATGGAACAGAGGGCCATGTGTCAGTAGTTGGGTTGTGTTTTGTGTTTCTTTTCTACAAGCCCTTTCTGGTGTGTTTGTGTATATTAGAGAGTAGCTGCCCAGAGGCTGTCGTTTCCCTCCCCACTCCTGGGTTCTCTCCATCTTCACCCCCAACTCCCAGTGCTTTGTTTGGAATTGCAGTCATTGTGCTTGTCAGGATGGAAGAGGCAGCCAGACACATGGCAGACCAGAGCACTGAGAGGCAGAGACTTACTTATAAGTCCCGCCCTGGCCCTGCAGTCTGGAGTGCTGATTAGGGTCTCAGTGTTTTCCTCTGCAGAATGGAGGCATCACTCGGTCTCTGTCTTCTCTCCCTGTCTCTTTCTTCACTCCCCTCTTCCCTAACACACATCCACAGTGAAAGTCTTCAGGAGCCAAAAGAGAAAAGGCTGGACTGTGCTGGGCCCCCCCGACCCCAGGGCCCATTTGCTGTCTTTCCAGCTTCCATGTGCCCAGAGTCGCCTGGGGCAGCCTTCGGAGGTGCAGATCCTGACTGTGTGGGTCTGAGTGAGGCTCCGACTCTCACCGGTAGGGGGAGGGCGCCGGTGCTGTGGGTCCCCCTGGGGCCAGTGTGGCGGTTTCCACATCGTGCAGATCAGCTTCTCCACTTCTCCAGATTTCTCCAACGTGAGATGCTCCCAGGAGTCCTTTGGGATTGTTTTCTGACTTTGACCAGGATTTTGACGGAGAAGATTCATTAATATAGGACCCCTTGTCTTAACGTATATATGTAAATGATCTGATCTGAAGTTTTCTGAATGGAAAATGATTGAAAGGTTGGCATGTAGTAGACTTGGGGAGTCATTCCTTCATATCTTTTCAGCTGTGTCTTACCACAATTAAGATTTTGTTTCTGTGTGTGTGGGGTTTTTTTGAGATGGAGTCTCCCTCTGTTGCCCAGCCTGGAGTGCAGCGGCTTGATCTGGGCTCACTGCAACCTCTGCCTCCTGGGTTCAAGCGGTTTTTCTGTCCCAGCCTCCCAAGTAGTTGGGATTACAGACTTGCGCCACCACGCCCACCTGGGTTGTGTGTGTGTGTGTGTGTGTGTGTGTGTGTGTGTGTGTGTGTGTGTGAGTGTGTATCTTTAGTAGAGATGGGGTTTCACCGTGTTGGTCAGGCTGATCTCGAACTCCTGACCTCAAGTGATCCACCCACCTTGGCCTCCCAAAATGCTGGGATTACAGGCCTGAGCCACCACACCTAGCCTTATTTCAGTGTTTCTGTAATCATTTCACACATTAACGGACCACCTTCGGTGAGTCAGAGCAGGCTTTAGGCAAAGGAACCAAGCCCTTTATGCCCCTGGAGCTCTCACTCCTGCGGTGAGATGCGGGTACAATGTGCCTGTAGCTGGACCTGAGAAGAAAAGTTCCTGTCTTATGAAAGGGCCCAGGGGAGCCTCTAGTTGGGGTCCTTTGACCTGACCCCACGGTGAGGGAGGAGTCAGTAGAGGAGGGTGGCCCAGAGGAGGACCTTGGATTTGCCTTAGGGGAACTGGGAAGCAGGTGGAGGGAAGCCAACTGACTGGGAAGCAGACTGACTGTCTCCGATAAGGGTGGCTCTGTGGAGAGGAGAGGACAGGAGGGGAGGTCATGAGTTTAGGGTCTCACAAGGAGCGGCCACAGATGAAAGCTTATGGGGTGGGGCATGTGGCAGGGCAGCCCTATGCCCACAGACACACCCTGCCGAGGAGACCCAGGGACTTGAGTGTGTTGGGGCGGCGGGTAAATGGGCACTCAGCTATTACCGCTGGAAGGCAGAGCGTGTGAGCTGCGGCAGACAAAGGCAGGTGGGGTAAAAGGAGAGTCTTCACAGCAGTGCTTAGAATAGTAGAAAGTGGGAAAACCAGCAAAAACCTATCAATAGGAGATTAATGAATCCATTATGACACCTGGAATGGAAGGAATTTTTGTCAGCGTTTAATAAGGAGCTTTGTGCTGGTCGAAAGTCAGGAGGTGCACAGTACACTCAAGGGCGGTATTGAAGAGCCGATTCCAGAGCAGCTCTGCACAGCAGATCCCCCTGGGGCCAGAGGGGCCGTTTGCAAATCCAAGCAGATCCGCTTCTTGGAGGTTTCTCCAACGGGAGCATCTCCCAGGATTGGGGCCTGCGTGGGTGGTTTGTGTTATTTATGCAATTTTAAATGATCTAGTTGCCACATTAAAGAAAGGCTGGCCGGGACAGGGGGACACTGGGTGCCATGACTCACGCCTGTAATCCCAGCACTTTGGGAGCCCAAGGCAGGTGGATCACTTGAGCCCAGGAGTTTGAGGCCAGCCTGGAGAGCATGGAGAGACTCAGTCGCTACCAAAAATACAAAACAATGAGTCGGATGTGGCGGTGCACACCTACAGTCCCAGCCCCGTGGGAGATTGAGGTGGGAGGATTGCCTGAACCCAGGAGTTGGAGGCTGCAGTGAGCTGTGACTGCACAGCTTCACTCCAGCCTGGGCAACAGAGTGAGACCCTATCTAAAGAAAAAAAAGTAAAAAAAAAAAAAAGCAAAAAAAAAAAACCTGTTTTATATTCAGCATTCAGCCCACTATTTTGATAACAATCAGTTATTGTGTTGATTAATATTTTACACCGTTTTCCGTACTAAGTCTTTGAAATCCATTGTGTAAAGAATCTTAAAGTTCATCTCCATGTGGACGGGGTGCACGTGGCCAGCGACTCCTCTGAGGGACAGTGTGGTCACGGCGATGGGTGGCGTGTCCTGCCTGTATGTAGAAGGTCCCCGTGTGGGTGTTTCTGCGAAGGCCCTGAGGGATGTGCGGGGGAGGGCTGACACCCTGCCACGCAGAGGACCCTGGAATGCAGCACGCTGCCAGTGCCCCCCCGCCCCAGCCCCTCTGCTGCCTGAGCTCTTTCCCAGATGTCCACTTAGCTAACCTCCCTTCCCTTCTTCCCTTTCCTTCTTTCCCCAAACGTCACTCTCAGGCAAGTCTGCAGGCTCTCCGATTGTCAATGGCAGCCCTTCCTCCTCCCCACCCTCTTAACACCCCCACCCCACTTGTTATTTTTCTCCGTAGTGCTTATGGCCATCCACCCCTGGGCATCATGCATTTGTTCACTGTGTTTCTTGCTTTCGGGTCTCTCCTGATCGGAAGAAGCTCCGCCGGGACCAGAGACTTTCTATTTTCTCACCGGCACATCCACATAGCGCCCGGCAGCGATGGCGCTTGGGGCACTTGAGGTGGACAGTGAGCCGGTGGTTGAGTGAAGGGCACTACAGATTTATCTCAAGCCCTCCCCTGACCCTACCGGAAGACACGGTGGTCTGCACAGTCCAGATAGTCAGAGAGGCCCCCGGCTCGATGACTTTGACCCGGCGGGGGTGGGGATGGGGGAACAGCACGTTGACAGAATAGCCCCTTGGTATCCCACCTCCCCATGCCTACATAATCCCTCCATTGTCAAAGGAGAGACCCCTAGAAAGAGCTTCGGCAGCAGGAGTGAGATCAGCGCAGTGCAAGTTCATTTTCTGACAAACCAGTGGCAGCAGTCGGCAAACTGACTTTATTTCTCAAAAAGAATGTTTGCATCGAAATTAACAAGTGAGTGATCAGCAGTGTGGGAAAATTCAGGAAAACCAGTTCAGTGCTGTGAGAGAGGGCGAGGTAGGGAGCTTTAGTACTCCAGACAACGGAGGAGGTAAAAGGATAGAACTAGATTATTTCATTAGATTTCATCTATTCTTACTTTTTTTTTTTTTTTTTTTTTTTTTGAGACGGAATCTCGCTCTGTTACCCAGGCTGGAGTGCAGTGGCGGAATCTCGGCTCACTGTAACCTCCGCCTCCCGGGTTCAAGCGATTCTCTTGCCTAAGCCTCCCAAGTAGCTGGGACTACAGGCGCATGCCACCACGCCCGGCTCAGTTTTCTTTGTATTTTTAGTAGAGAAGAATTTCACCCTGTTAGCCAGGATGGTCTCAATCTCCTGACCTCGTGATCTTCCTGCCTTGGCCTCCCAAAGCCCTGGGATTACAGGCATGAGCCATCGCGGCCAGCCTATTCCTTCCTTTTTTTTTTTTTTTTTTTTTTTTTAAGTACAGTTTGGATTTTATCAGAGCAGAATCCCAGGAAACTGAGATTTTTAAACTGGGAAATCCAGCTCCTCCAAGTAGCCAGGAAATAAGGGTGACCTTGTTGGAACCGAACTGTCGATTCCCTCCTGGGCAGGGGTCGCTGCGAAGGATCACCGACACGAGATTCACAGCAGAGAGTTATTTATTACTAGCGCGCTAGGGTCCCAAGCTCTAAGTTGGCCCTGGGACCCCGAGTGCTTGTTACAGGTTGTTTATATAGGCAAACACAAGTTCAAACACAGCTTAAGGCGCGAAATTCAAACAAAGCTTTAGGCGCGTGGTAATTGGGTCTAGCTATGGCCTGAGCAAGGTGTCTTGTTCTAGTTGGTTAGAGCAGGACCTTATGAGGTTTTTTCTTGGAGTTGCTGATTCCGGGAACTTCGAGGCAGGGTGGGACCCCCGGAATTGGCAGGGTGGGACCCCATGAGGTTGTTTCCCGGAATCGGCAGGGTGGGACCCTATCAGGGTGGGACCCTATCGAGGCAGGGTGGGACCCTATCCAGAGCCACCTGGTGTTAATTTTTTCTATATGGGGCCTAGTTTCTAAATTTTATGAGGCCTAGTTTCAACCTCAGTCATTCTTGCTGGCCCTGGTGTGGGCCGGGGATGACTCTGACTCAAGGAAGAAGCGGTCTTGTGACTGTCTTACCCGCACTGTGGTTTAGTAAGAAGGTGTTAAAAAGTGTGTCATGTGAAGAAAGTGATTTAATAATTGGTCAGAGTAATGACCACGTATTTCCTATGTAACCACTCCCTCGTTATCTCCAACTTTATCTTTGGTTCTCATGACAAGATTATCACTTCCCTGAAAACTGGGGTTTTTGCAAATGACGAAGAGGTGCTTTTCCAAATGGTAAGGTTGTTATTTGGTGGGAAGATGTTTTCTCCTGGAAAACCTTAGGAAAGTTATTTGGTTCTGGGGTTGGGCTCCCAAAACCAAAACGAAACGAGATGGATTATCCCCAGGATACCTGAGATATAAGGACAATCTGTAGCTTGAGTGTGGAGTGAAAGACACTGAAACTGCCCTTTGTCCCAAATAGCTGTGTGCTGGGGCCCTAGAGAGCCCTAAGGAGATGGTGAAACAGGTGACGTTTGAAAGCCCGTACTGCAGGTGTGCATGTCTTCCTCCCTGTCCTGTGGGTGAAGAGCCTTCCAGTAAATGCTGGTGCATTTCCTTCTTACTTTTCATCCAACCATGTTCTCCTCCAACCTAACCCCTCACTGAATGTTCCTGGGGCTTCCTCAGGTTTCACCCTGCAGGGCCCAGCAGGAGGCAGCTGATTTGCCATCCTCACCATTCAGAAGTACAGAAGGAGGGCTTAGAACCACACAGGCTCCACCCCCAGGCAATGAAGTCAGCATCTGGCCTCACAGGCATTATTTTCCTTCAAGTTCCCATTGATGACTCTAAGGCACAGGCATTGTAATAGAGGAAATCAGGAAGTCTTGAAAGTTAAAATGAAATAAGACTAGGGTTTACACTGCAGCTTCAACACTTCACTAAGGTCATTACCTTCCAGTAATCAGTTTATCCCCCTCAGAGCCTCAGCTTTCTCATCCCTCCAGCGAGGTGTCAGGAGCTCTGCAGGCTTCCTGTGAGAATTATCCCGGTGAGGGCTCTGGCTGTGGGTGTGCAGTCAGCAAGGGACGCCCTACTAGGTCCCACCAAGTGCTGCCACCCCTTGAGCTCAAGGACGACACGTGAAGAAAAGCCCTTCGCAATGTAGGGCTCCATCCCACCAATGTGCAAGTGAATAGACGTCCTTTCAGGACCTAGTATTGTGTATTTTTAAGTGTGGTGCCCTGTCACCTGGAAATTGCTAGAAATGCAAGTTCCCAGGCTCCCTCTCCACCTGTGAAACCCTGGGGGTGGCCCAGCTACCTGGGGTGCGGTGGCCACCGCTGGTGATCTCCTGCTGTGGGGTGATGTCACTGTTCTTTCTGGGAGGGTGCAGGTGGACCCAGGGGTGGGAGGTGGGGAGAATCCCGCAGGGATTTCAGGGACTGAGTTTAGTGCTGCGGTTCATTTTTACTCTGCACAGGAGTCTCCTGGGGTCACCTTGTGTATCATGTCCAGCCTTTTTTTTTTTTTTCTTTTGAGAGAGTGTCTCGCTGTGTCACCCAGGCTGGAGTGCGGGTGGTGCAATCTCCGCTCACTGCCAGCTCCTCCTCCCGGGTTCATGCCATTCTCCTGCCTCAGCCTCCTGAGAAGCTGGGACTGCAGGCGTCTGCCACCACGCCCGGCTAATTTTTGTATTTTTAGTAGAGATAGAGTTTCACCATGTTGGTTAAGCTGGTCTTGAACTCCTAATCTCAGGTGATCTCCCCACCTCGGCCTCTCAAAGTGTTGAAATTACAGGCATGAGCTACCACGCCCAGTGGGCTAATTTTTAAGTTTTACAGATGGGTTCTCACTGTTACCCATACTGGTCTCAAACTCCTGGCCTCAAGCAATCCTCCCATCTTGGTCTCCCAACGTGCTTGGATTTGCAAGCATGAGCCACCACACCTAGCCAAACATTGATCTTTCATTTTAAACTTCATCTAGAGATGTGACAAAAACCAAATGAGGTATTTGTTAAAATACTTTATAACCCTAGTACAGTAATAGAGTAATCCAACTGACAGTTTCACAAAACTCCATTTTTGGCAACAAGTTCAAGGTTATACATGTTAATAAAGATAACATTTATTCAACCAGAGGAAAAAGGTTACAATGACAGAATTTATCTTTTTCTTTACTGTGTTGCCTGAGCTATGGTTAAGGTTTGAGGAACTGGTATCTTAAAGAACCTTCAGAAATTTCTCATTCTAGAATTTAGAAACAAACTTTACACTCTCGGGGTTGAGAGAATCCAGAAGCAATCACCACCCCTAGTGTCCAGATGCTACTCTCCAAAGGCCCTTCCCCACTAGCCACAGAAATCAGAGCTCCCTGGGAAACAGACAGTTGAGCCTCTGGAGCAGGGAGGGCCTGCTGTGCATGCTTTAGGGAGGTGGGAGTCGGGGTGTAGAAACCAAAGAAGTGAGACCAAAACGGGCCAACAGCTGGGGCAAATGTGGACATAAAACTAAATTCCATCTGATCACGTAGTCTCAAATATGTACATATACAGAAATATTTCTGTGAGGTCACGGGGTACTAAAAAACAAAACAAAAGACTGGGCGGGGGGGGGAAGAAGAAAAGAAAGAACTCTCTTCCCCATGGTGGGCGCAGTGGCTTACACCTGTAATCCCAGCACTTTGGGAGGTCAAGGTGGGCAGATTGTTTGAACTCAGGAGATCGAGACCAGCCTGGGCACCATGGTGAGACTCTGTCTCTACAAAAAAATATAAGCACTAGCTGGGCATGGTAGTGCACACCTGTAGTCCCAGCTACTCAGGAGGCTGAGGTGGCTCAGGAGGCTGAGGCTGCAATAAGCTAAGACCATGCCACTGTACTCCAGCCTTGGGGACAGAACCAGACCCTGTCTTTAAAAAAAAAAAAAAAAAAAGACAGCCTCTTCTGTCATCATTAGAGGTAGCTCCCGCACCACCCTAACTCCTCCTCAAACTGGACTTCCCAGGGAGAGCAGCCGCCCCTGCCTTTTCCACAGAACCATATTTCAAGATAACCCGACAGCCCCAGCTGATGTGGAGCTCTTCTTTGAAGAAGTCCAGCAAACGAATGAAGAATTACAGAATTTGAAAACTTCACAAACTTTAATAAATGATTCAGGCAATAATCCTCAATGAATATGAAAACCATTAATAGGTTGATGAGGAACTCATTATCACAGGACACCAGAAACTCAAGTGCACCAGCTGCTCCGTGGTTGAAGGGAGAAGGCAGATCTTCACAAGACAGTGGCCGACTCTCAGCATGCACCCCGCTGGCGTGAGACCCCCAGTGGAGGCAAGCAGGCCTCACACGAAGGTAGAATGTGGCCATCTATGCAGAACTCCCCACGAGGGACTCTGCCTGAAAAGGCACAGCCTGACTCAAACTAAGTCTTTGGATCTAACTTCCAGTTCTCAGGAAACACAGGAACATGGCACCCAACACCACACAGGAGCAGCCAGGACACCTGGAAAGTGAGAGCGCCCGGAGGAAACCCGGCCTGCACACTCCTCTGGCGTCTGAGAGGGGGCCCAGGAGAGACCCGGGCTGAGCAGCTGTGATCTGTGGGACCCTGTGCCACAAACACTTTGAGGCCAACTAGAAAATTTGAATATGGAATAAGAAATAGGCAGTTTTAAGAAAGTATATTTTATTCTATTAAAACTGAAAATGGCATTAGCTCATGTAAGAAATAATCTTCATGTTTTAGGGTCATAAATTCAAATATTTAGGAGTAAATGATGACGTTTATAATTTACTTCCAAAAACTTCACAAGGAAAAGGATATCTATTATGTGATAAGTGTTTAGGGGCTCATTATCCTAGTCTACTTTTCTGTATGCTTGAAAGTTTTCATAATTCTTTTTATGTAAAATAATCTTGGAAATACGTTTTTACATTAGCATTTATATGGAAATTATTAGTATTTTATATAAAACATATAACTATATTATTATGATAATGACCTTATATTAGTGACATAAGAAACAAGCGATGTATCAGAAAGTGAGGATGTAATTAAGGTTCTGTGACTGCATCCACTATCGGAAGAGCACTTCTCCATGCCAAGGACAGGCTCGAAGCTTCACACACCCTGGGTCGGGGTGGGCACCATCCATGCACCCCCACTCTCCATGCAACAAAGCTGGAAGTGAGGCAAGAAGCTGGGGGCCAGGACCCTTCTCTGGGCTTCTCTAAACACCGTGTTTGTAACCACCATGCTGAGCCCACTGAAGGCTATCATTGTAAATGTCCAAAATTAATGTCCAAGTAAGATAGGCAAACTTAGGCCAAGAATCTTACCTACACTTAGATATTTCTTAAGCATCGCTAACTGTGAGAGAAGCCATGTCATGAAAATGTAAGAATACAAACAAGTCAACTTTTCACAATCCACCATCAAACTTTTCCAACAAAATATTACCTAGCATTGCTTGGGTGATCGTGAGTGGCATGAAATTGCTTCAGCTGCTCCCACGTAAGCTCCGGGATGCACATTGGGTCACCCCCAGAGACCACTGAGTACATGTGGTGGGGAAGAAGTCTGTTTTGAAGGTGCTGGGAGAATATCCTCTCATTGTCTGTCTTGAAATGTGAAGTAAATAAATAAGAATATGTACATATAAAATAATACACACATGCTACATTACTTACAATATGGCCAATTGATCATATTCTGGTGCATATGCCTGTAATACTTTGCAAATAAAACTCTTCTAATGGTAAACAAACAAACAAAAGACAACCCTGCAGGCATTGTTTAACACTGTATTCAATCACTCATCACCCACGCACAGGACCCAAGGATTGAGAACAATGGACATTTTGATGTGTGTTGCAACAACGCATAGCCGAGGGCTGTAAATCGGAGGGATCATCAGGTCTGCCTTCCAGCCACGAGGGAAGTGGGGAGAAGCAGTCACCCCAATTTGAGTTTCAAGAAGACTCCTTGGAAGAAAAGACCAACAAATTGAGAATGAAAAGGTAAGAAATAGTTCACCAGCTGAGGGGGGCTATGGAAATCAGAGAGCAGGCCACCCATGAGCCTCAGGAACACCAGCACAGGCAGGTTGTCAAAGTCACAAGGGGACATGAAGACACTGGCCCAGGACAGCAGCTCTTAATCCAAAATGGTCTCAAGATTCCTTTACACTCTGAAAAATTAACCCATTTATTCCTGAGGTTGCAAGTTTTTTTGTAAAAATCAGACTTTGGCAATGACCTTGAGCTGTAGGATATAAATAACTCCCAGAAGCTTAGGATTCCAATAATGGAACACTAGGCACAAATGGGTTTTAATGAGGACCCAAACAGCTTTTGATTATGTGGGCTTTTTTTTTGCCTGTGTAGGTACCTGTGTGTGTTTATATAATTTTTCTATATTCTAAATTAAAGTTGATTAAAAAATTAAAGTATTAAAAATACTTATGCATTAAGGTAAGCCATCATTACATGTTAATATAAATATGTTTGAAAAATACTTCTCATAACAAAGTAAAAAACCGACTACTTAGAGTGATGCTGTGTTGCCTTTTTTGCAAATCTCTGTAGTGTCTGGCTCAGAGGTGAAGCTGGACTCCCCCATCTGCTCTGTATCCAGCTTGCTGTGTGTCACACACCTCACCACGCAGCCTCTAGAAAGTACACCATGTACTTGGGCAAGAATGAGTGAAAAAGACAATGTGTTGATAGTGGTATGAAAATAGCATTTCTCTTACTGCAGATCATACACGGGGGTCATCAGACATGGTCTGAGACCTGCTGGGAAGAACAGCAGCCTGGCCCTGCTACCCCCTGGCTTCTGCTCACAGCACTGACCCCAGCTAATCCAAGAACATGTCACCTATAATGAGAATATTGAAGAAAAAGCAACCATCTTTCAGATGTGTCCATATCATGATACGGTACATGGGTAAGGTAAGCTGAACACAACATAAAAAAGAAAACTTACAAACCCTCCCTTCATCTCATTAAAGATGACTCCTTTAAAGACCAAGGGCATCTGGGGGTCGCTGGAGTTCTCATGTTCCAGCCGCCATCCTTCCTGCCTGAGGACAAATAATTATAAGCGGACAGTGACTCAAATACTAAAGTCTGTATCAACTAGTTAATCACTCATGACATACCAGAAATCCAGCTCACGTAAACCTGGGAAAAAGGTGGCATCCAAATACACTGAGAGGAGATTCTGAAAATCCTTGGGATTTTGTGTGGAAAATGGATCCAGAGTATAATCACTAGCTGGGTACAAAGGAAAAGTGAAATTGTAAAATTTAACAGATTTCTACTAAAATTATTGAATCTCAAGCCTCATTTCCCCTTTGTACTAGGACAGTAAATTGTAGCTATTCTTGAGATGGGGCAGTGGCTCCATGCTCTGGCCTCCGACCTCAGCAGCTGTCCCAGCTCATCACCCTGAGTGCCGGCTTTCCCATCCCGTCTCAGGATCTGCACTGGACGGGCACCAGGGCTTTCTTCAGCGAACATCTAAACTCTCTCAAGTGTCTCCAGAGACTTTCACACGTCTACAAAGATGACCTCATTCTGTAAGAGCGTGGATTTAACTTGCTCTTCGATGTCACTCCTTCACAGAGTGCACTGTTCATCGTCACCCTATCCACTAGCGTCAGTCTTACTAAAAGTCAAACATCAATGTTAGTGGTAACTCTGGAGGCCTGGCATTGTAATGATATCCCCAAGAGAAAATTGTTTTGAACCTTTCTAGGAAAAGTTCACGTACGTTTTATTCAAATGCCAGTTTTTATAATCTCGCTACCATGTGGCTTTCCTGAAGAATGAAATTTCTAACGTCCTTCAAGTAGAGAGAGGTAAAACTTTTTCTAGAACATGAATTGCCCACTCCTGTCATCCCTTCTCAGAAACTAACTGAATTCCAGTGGGTGCGCCTGGCAAACGCAAACACGGTTTTCCGTTCAGGATGCTGGTCTTACCTGTGAAGGCGTTCATGAACGTGGAGAGGGGCCGGTTCAACATTTTGAAGAAAGGGTCTCTGCACGGATATTTCCGAGACCCACAAAGGACGGTATGCTCAAGAATGTGAGGAACACCGGTGCTGTCCATGGGAGTGGTGCTGAACTGCACGCTAGGGAAGAAGGAACGGCACGCCAGGGAAGGGGGACGAATAAGGAACAGAAGGCCAGGAATGGGGAGGAACAGAACGCTAGGGAAGGAGAATGACTAGAATACAAAACGTTCATCTTAGTGCTGCGGACACAGTTCCCAGATGCATCATCACCTCAGGCTACTAGAAGTTATCATTCTGACACCACAATCCTCCAACACAGGGTTTCCCAACTCTAATGTAAATCATTGATTCAGACTATAACATTGTATTTTGATGAGATTGTAAGTCCGTGTAAGCTTTTCCTTATTTTTCAAGATGCTCTGTCAATAAAAATACTAGTGAGATGATATTTAAACCACGTAACATACAGTCAGTGCTTTAAACCAAGCTAGTCTAACCCACAGCCTGCAGTCCGCATGCTCAGGATGGCTTGGAATGCATCCCAACACAATCCCTACACTTTCTTAAAACATTGATGTCCTCTATTTATTTATTTTTTTTTTAGCTCATCAACTGTCCTTAGTGTTAGTGTATTTAGTGTGTGGCCTAAGACAGTTGTTCTCCTAATGTGGCACAGGGAAGCCAAAAGATTGGACATCCTTGATTTAAATAAAACTTTCAAAACCATGTTCTTAAAATGCACGACATACCTGAACAGATTATTCCTGTCTTCTCTGGCCAGGTGTAAATACCTGGCTCTTGTGTCATCGTGGCTGAGCTTCATGGCCATCAGGAACGGCTCGGGAACAGATGTCACCTGAGTTAACCAGAAAAACACGAGCAGTTAAACGTAGACGAAATAGCCTGTGAAATGGTGATCTTCGACACACTGAGAAAACTGGATTTTCTGCCTGAAATTAGATGATGCCGGGAAGCCAGTATTTCAGAGCTGGAGAGAACAGAACCATCCTGTCCAAGTCCCTTATCCTACAAACAAGGAAAGAAAGACCTAAAGAAGGCAAATGAGAATGTGTGTATATATATGTATATTTTTGAGTGCTTATTACTGGCTAGGTATTTTCCATTTTTTTATTTTTTAATTTTTTATTCTTTTTTGGCTAGGCATTTTCTAATCATGTCACATAGAATCCTGTGACGGAGGTATTCTCATCCTCATTTACAGATGAAACAACTGAGGCTCAGGGTGATGAAACAAGCTGCCCGAATCAGAGCCAGGATTCGCCCTGGTGTCTGCCCTTCCCACGGTACTGTGCTGCACCTAAGTAACACAGCACCCTTTACAACACCTGCTGAGTGCCTCCTGCTTTTGTGTACTGCACCTCAGTAACACAGCACCCATTCCAACATCGGCTGTGTGCCTCCTGTTTCTGTGCATATAATCTCCTGTAGTGCGAAGCACGGGCCTGCAGGACGGGCAATGCTGGAGTGGGCTAGCCGGCGACAGCGGGGAGAGGGTCCAGGATCAGTCTTTGCTTCTCCTAGTTTGGGATGGATTCTCGGTGGTAGCTGTAAGCACTAAGCTGGGGCTTCCAGAACAGCTGGAGGGGCTGGGAGGATAGAAATGCCCCCCAAAAAGATGAGACTCCCCACTCCTGGGGCAGGGTGGAAGATCTTCTCCTACCTTAGGCAAGCCTCCTGGTAAGTGTCCATACTCTTTGGTATGAAAGAAACTGTCTTCTCTTCCAGTCAGGCCAGCCGGCCCAGCCCTCTCCCGCAATCACATACCACGTCCCTGTGATCACCACACCACTTGCCACTCCCTCCGTCCAGGTGCCATGAGTCACCTGGCCAAGCACACACAGCAAGTCACTGGCAGAGGTGAGACCTCGGGTCTCCTCAGCCCAATCTAGGGAGCCTGCCATCCAACAGTCATGCATAAAGCGGCCCACTACGACCTGCATTATCTACCGCTGTTAAATTACTTGTTTCCAAGCTTACCGTACTTTGTATCAGATGATCAATGCATTTAAAATCAGCAGATACAGTGAGATGTCTGCTTTCTAATAATATATAGCTTTAATAATAGCATTCATGGTAGCTATTTCTCAAACAAGAAACGTGACTTATCATAAGTTTCTATGGCTGGACACAGTGGCTCACACCTTTAATCCCAGCACTTTGGAAGGGCAAGGTGATATGGTTTGGCCACATCCCCACCCAAATCTCATCTTGAATTGTAGTTCCCATAATCTCCACATGTTGTAGGAGGGACCTGGTAGGAGGTAACCGAATCATGAGAGCGGTTCCCCCATGTTATTCTCATGACAGTGAGTATGTTCTCATGAGATCTGATGGTTTTATAAGGGGCTTCTCCCTTCACTTGTCATTCTCTTCCACACCACCCTGTGAAGAGGTGCCTTCCACCATGATTGCAAGTTTCCTGAGGCCTCCCCAGCCATGCAGAACTGTGAGTCAATTAAACTTCCTTACTTTTTAGCTCATTCATTATAAATTACCCAGTCTTGGCTATTTCTTCATAGCAGTGTGAGATTAGACTAATACACAAGACAATAGGATTACTTGAACTCAGGAGATGAGACCAGCCTAGACAACAAAGTTTCCACCTACACCTACACCTACACCTACACACACACACACACACAAAATGAGCCAGGCGTGGTGGCACCTTGTCCCAGTTACTTGGGAGACTGAGGTGAGAGGATCGCTTGAGCCCAGGAGTTTGAGGGTGCAGTGAGCCAAGATCATGCCACCGCACTCCAGCCTGGGTGACAGGGTGAGTCCCAGTCTCAAAAATAAGTACATTTCTATAGAATTTGAAAAATAAAGGAGAAGAATCTACCACTCTGGGTGAGGCCCTTATTAATAGTAGCCAGTACTATAAACCCAGGTGTCTGCCCGGCCTTTGCAAGATTCACAAAGGCACTAAGTCTGTTGTCAGGACACCCATGCCTGGACATTGCCTGGAACCCCCTAGTCACTTCCCTGGCTCCCTTGCTGGAGCCCTGCCCAGAGGCAGCTGCTTTCTCACACCACCCTCTCCAGCTCTTCTGTCTCCCCCCAGCAGCAGCAGCTCCCACTCCTCCTCCCGCCCTTGTCCTTGGCCCTCTGCATGGCATCCACCATGTGCCTCCAGTCACAGCCGCATCAGTCTTTCTAGACAGTAAGCTGTTTATCTTTTACATTTGCTACAACATCAAGCATAGCACAGAGCCAACAGCTGGCCAAATATGTGAAGTGTTGTCATTTTTAGTTACTATACTAAAAAAAAAAAAAAAAAAAAAAATGGAAAAGGTTTAAGCAAATAACAAAACAAAAAAACAAATGAATCCATTTTAATATAAACCCAAGTAAGTATAGGTCCACAATTTCTTCGTTATAATTTTGAAACCCAAATGGCTCAGAAAACTGAAAGATTCTGCAGAAGTTTAGAGCAAACTATTTGATGGCAAAACCTGACTGAACAGATCAGGACACTGAGTCTTCGTGCTCACACTCAGAGAATCATCAGGTTTGGCGGCAGAAACCCTAGTGTGTCTAGGGTTTCTAGAAGGGCGTGCTATGTTGGGCGGGGCTGTGCAAGTGATGGGAGGAGCTTAGTGAGGGGTGGCTCTTTGCAGGTGAGGAGTGAAGCCTAGTAGGTGGGGATGCAGGTGAGCTGGGCCTTGAGGATGGGGCTTGCAGGAGATGGGGTGGAGCCAGTGGGGCGGGGCTGCAGGCAAGCTAGGCCTTGGGGGCGGGGCTTGCATGCGAGAGGCGGGGCCTTGTGGGGGCAGGGCTGGCAGAAGAGGGTGGGGCTTGGTGATGGACCGGGCTGTTCAGGTGAGGGTAGTGGCCTAGTTGGGGGCTGCCGGAAGCTGGGCCAGGTGAACCTTGGTAATCCTCTGTGGCCTTGGTCCTGTGGCTCAGGCTGTGCCCAGCAGGGAGGCCGGCCCGATCGAGCTGCGGTCTCCTCCCTGAGAGCGAGGGCTCCTTCCCCCAGCGCGAGTTAAAGCACCGTGTGTCCACCTGTGCAGTGGCTGGTCCCCATGTGACCTGGAGGGCAGAATCCCTGGGTCCTGCCTCTGGTCCGGGGCTTCTGCTTCCCCTTCCTGCAGTTCCTGGGAGCGTCTGTGTGTCCAGGGGGCTCTGATCCCTGTCTAAGGACCACGGGTGAGGGGTCAAGATCGCCCGCTGTGGAGCTGGCCTGGATCTTGGTTCTGTGGATCCTCGCTGTGTGGTTCTGGAGCAGTTCTGTCCTCAGGAGAGGGATCCTCACAGCTGCCTCTTGGTGCCGTGAGAAGAATTAATAGGACGACCCCCGGGTACCTGCTCGTAGCCCTGGGCAGGGCCAGCCCTGTGTCTCCACCAGTTCCTTCCCTCTGTGCTCCCCGACACTGTCACATCGCCAGCCTTCATTTCCTTTTCCTTGGACCCAGGCAGCGAGTGCCCCGCTGGCCTTGGCAGCCCCTTCTCTAATCTGTCATCAAATCACTTCCTGACGGACAGCACTGACCAGCCATTGGCATCACCAAAGCCCTACAAAATAGAACCCAACTTTCGTATTAAGCTGTGCAGAGCTGTCCCAGCCCCACTTCCCACAGGCTGGCCTCATTCACCATGGGATCCGTGGTTCTCACCTGGGGCTGGGGGTGCCCCTGGCATCCGGTGGAGAGTGTCAGGGATGTCCCTCCAGGCCCAGTACAGTCCCCCAGCCAGTGGCCGGCAGATAGCAGCACCCAGCCTGATATCTCTGTGGCTTCCGGTTCCCCGAGGCCAGCTGTGCTTTGCTGCCTCTTCATCCTCTCAGACGGGCGCCCTCTCTCCACCTTCGCTGGTTAGCAGGTTCCATCCATTAGAGCTCAAAGCACTGCCTCCCGGCAGCGCAGCCCCTTCTCCTGGCCTGCCGTCTGCCTGTGCCCCGTGGTCTGTGACATGTCCTCGCGGGCCCATCAGAGCGAGGCTCCCAGGGACGGAGCGGTTCCTGTTTGTGTCTCTGTCCCACCTTCTCTGGACCTGGCACCGTGTCCTTTGCTGACAGAGGTCTTGGGTTGATTGTCAGCAAAGCAGACAATCTATATGGCTCTAAATGGCTGTAAACATGCTTGATTGGAGTATTTTAAAAATAATTGGATATGTAAACATTTGAGTGTGACACAGGTGGATTTTTGGGCGAATGGTCTTGTTCTTCAGGGAATAACCACAGGCCCATCCACAAGGACCATTTCCAGCTGATTTATGGAACACTGTTCTACCTAGTTAATTTTTAACCTTATCTCAGCCTGAGAGGTAGGTCAGCATGTGACGAAGATCACTGGTTTGAATACTATCCTGCTCCTTTGGAGCTAGACCTTCCATGCCTCTGTTTCTTCCTTGGTTAGGTAGGAAAGGTATGAGCTACCTCAGAATTGTGAGGCCTGCATCGAGTGACCCCATTAAAGTGCCAAGAACTGCACCCAGAATGTTGGTACTTAAAGACCTTTAAACATTCCGATGTTGCATTTTAGTACCCGGGTAAAACAGCAAAGTTATGACAGAGGCAGACGCAGACCCTCGGTGAGGTGATGGCAGGAGGTGGATCACCGACCCTGGAACGAGGGCGTGGTCTGTTCGAGGCTGAACAAAGTGCATGTCGTTGTGTGTGCCACGGAGGTCCCTCTGGTGAAGTCCTGGAAGGGTCCATGTGGCTGAGCCGTGCAGTCTTTCCATGACGTCCGGCAGGAGCAGAGCTTTCGGGTGCAGCCTTGCTCTTGTGTGCACGGCCCTCAACTGTCTCAAAAGTCTGAGGCTTAAAGCAGGCTTGGGGTTTCCTTACACCTCCCAGACATCTAATTTGCCTGGCAAACATGTTTTTCTTGGGTGTAAAGGTGAAGGAGTGGGTGACTCTGGTGAAAGTGTACTAATTACTGCACTTCTGGGTCAGTGACGCTTGGTTGAAGACACTATCTGCCCTGGGTGGACATCTCTGGGGTGGTGAAAACCGGTGGCTGGATGTCACGGGGTTGCCAAGAAGATGCCAGCTTTTTCCTTTTTCCTCAGTAACAACACCCTACTTTGTTTAGGGAAGCAGCACACCCAGCTGAAAATCCAATTCTCTTGTACGGCGAAGCGGCTGGTGACACAGGTCCAGATGCTGGGATGCTGATGGGGGTTCCTGGAGTGGGAGGTGTCGGGAGGCTTTCTTGACCCACAGCAGCCCTGAGCCCTTGTCCGGCCGTCTTGCCTGGGGCATGATGCCTGGAGGGAAAGCAGCTTTGGGGACCCAAGTGCCAGAAGCCAGAGTCTTGGCCTGTGGGGCAGGCCTGGGCCAGGCTCCTCAGAGGATGTCACAGAGCTGCTGCCCATGCGGGGACCACCCACCTCTGAGCCCCATGCAGATTTTCCTCTGTAGCCAAGTGAAATGCTGGTACGGCGAGTGAGGCAGTCAGAGGCACCTTTTGTGGAAGGAAGACAAAGCTGGAGAGAAAGAGGTTTTCCTAAAAGGTAAAAGGAGCTGATACTTCGTTAGGGATAAGTCCTAGGAGTGTGGTTGCTGATGGGTGGAAAACTGTAGCCAGAGAATAAGTGGGAATAGCCCTTGTTGGTATTTAACTGATTGGTTCACGAATGGTCTGAACAGTTCTAGTGAAAAGAACATTTTGGAAACAGAAGTTTTCATCCTGCCTGACAAGCAGCATGACCGTGGGCTGTTTCATCCTTCCTGGGCAACAGTGAGAGGGTCTCAGGCCCTTCTGGCCCTGTGCTGGCATTTCCTCAGGGTGTGTGTCCCATCCCGAATAGGCTGGAATGCCTCTGGGTGCAGCTGAGCCTCTTGAAAAGGGAAGAGTCATGTGACGTGCTCTGGGTGAACAGGAAAATGAGGGAGGACAGGAAGAGGGGCCTGGAGGTGAGGAGGATGGTGAGCAACCTGGGGACAGGTGACGGAGGGTAGCGCAGGGGACAGGGGATGGAGGGTAACACCACTTCTCCAGGTGCCTTTGGGGGATGCTGCCACCTCTCGCACCCCAGAGTGAAGTCAACAGGATTCTGTTCCCAGGAGCCCCAAAGCCTGGCAGCTGGGATTGGCCCAGTATGAACCACCGTTCACTGGCTCTGCACCCTGAGACAGGCTCCCTGGTGTTTCCACCCTGGCTTCCCATCTGGACAGTGGGACCCTGAGTGTCACCTTCACAGCTGCGCCCGGAGTCCTGGACTCCAGCGTGTCGTCGGCACTCGTTAGCGTTTCTTTTGTTGTGGTCCGTGGATGAAGTGGCTCTTTCTTTATGTGTTCACAGCCCTCCTGCTCACTTTACCTTCTGGGAACACTTTTTAACATAGCTTCGTATGTGGGGAGGACTCGAGTGATTAATCGAATGTTTCGTCAGGTGCGGTTCTTCTGTTTCCCAGTTTTGACACAACATTTGGTGAAATTTCCAGGGACTCCTGTGGTCAGCCTCACAGTTTCACTCTGTCACTTTCTAATGCAGTATTCTTTGGGAGTCTTTTAAATTAAGTACCATCATTTCAAAATAAGTTTTATAATATGCAGTTTCAGGTTAATTCTTTACCTTTGTGTGTCAGGCAGTGGCTCTCCACCTGTGAGTAGTCAGAAAGGTTCGCGCAGTTTTCCAGGGCGGCCTTTGCATTTACTGGAACTATTAAGAACTGTTTCCTGCTTAGGCCGTGGTTGACACACAGTGCGCGTGAGGCCATGCGTGGCTTAGCGTCTTCTGCAGGCTTAGAGGTCACTTTCTGTTCTTCCCCAAGCCTGCTCTGCTGTGCCGAGTGTTCACTGCGGGCGACGGTCACACTGTCTGGCACAGGCCACCGAGGCCACAGGGCGGACTCCACCTAGCGGAGCCTGCAGAATGGCAGAGCCCAGCCCTTCACAGGGAGCAGAAAGCGCAAGCCTGTGATCAGAGCTGTGCTAGCCCAGAAAGCCTCCGAACAGGTTTAATTTAGGAATCAGCTCCTACCAGCTGCCCATGTTTAGGATGTGTTTGAGATTTTGTGATTTTTCCTGCACTGAAGCTACTGGGCTGGCTCTGAGTCACCGTCATGGGACTTCAGGTTGCCCCGACGGGAAGCGGCGGAGGCGGAGGGCCGCACAGAGGCTTGCTGCCGTGATAATGAAGGGCTTGTTGCCTCTTGGAACAGCGAGTTCAAGCTCTTTGTAATTGTCAGCGTAAATAGTGACCCGCTGAGGACATGGCTGTAATTCAGGGTGGCATGGTTGATTGTCATCATTGATATCAGGTACCTGCCTGTAAAATGATGGTACCCATAGTGCGGCTCCAGGAGGGCAGCTCCTGCCAAACACACGTGCTCCTGGGCCCCCGCAGGCAAGGTCGTGCTGCCAGCCAGGCCTGCAGCGGTGGGTGCAGGGGGTCTTCATGGCACTGAGGGCCTCCCTCGTTTGCTTGTGGGGCCCAGCCCTCTGTCCCTCCCTGTCCCCATTGCGGTTCCTCCCTGGGTTCTCCCAGCCCCATGCACACCTCCGTCTTCACAGCTTCCGTAGTTTTCTCGTGGGAGCCCCACGTGGGCGCCTGGGCAGGGATCGTGTGTTAGTCGAGTTCTCTCCAGCCATCCCTAGCTCATGGCTCAGCAGGTCCCTTCAGATGAGTCAGTCAGCTGTGTGGCTGCATGTTCAGGATACTTGTCAGGGGCCTTCCTCAGGTCAGAGCAAGACCTACGCTCACCTCCTCCGCGGGACTTTGGAGCCTGCCCTGGAGAGACGCCAGCCACGTCCAGAGGGGCCGCCCGGGTCCCCGCGGGCTGGTGGGAGTGACTTCTGAGCCACTCGAGGCCCCACTTTGTGTTCCTACACCCCACAAAGCCACTTAAAGCACCATATTCTGGTGCCGTGTGCCTCTCGAGTGTGGCACACAAGCCTGGACGGGGATGTGAGCGGGCACTGCCTTCCTCAGGCTGCACTTGTGTTTTGGGGCCCCTGGAGCACTCCTGCCTGTGATTCTCGCTGCTGTCTGGGCTCCCCTAGAGGGTCTCACCCGCAACCTGAGGGCCACATTGGCAGCCACTGAGGAACCGGCAGGTCCGGCGTTGGTCCCACTCAGTCCTTCTGGACTTTGGTGACAGAGGAGACAGCAAAGCTTCAGCTGGGAACCCCAGACCTTCTCTGCTTGGGACCCTGGGACTGAGATAGCACAGATCCTGCCATCCACGTGCTGGGGTCCCCCCTGTGCAGCTCCCTCCTCTGGTCAGGGGCCGCGCCCTTGGGCTGGGCAGCTCCGGGTCCTCACACTCAGGGGCTCAGGGCGGGTCCTGGATGCAGAGAGAAGGAAAAGGACGGCGGTTTGAGCCCAATTGTGTTGGCTTCATCTTCTGCCTCTTGTCCCTAAATACATTTGCAAAGTTTTCCAGATGAAAACTCAGAAGGGATTTTTAATGACTGGAATCTGTGAATTCCATGGAAGCCAAGTCTGTCCTCAGCTGGTCACTGTTTATGCTAACAGTTATAAACAGCATGAACTTGCTGTCCTGAGAGGCAACACACCCTCCATTCTCTCTGCAGTGCAGCTGTCTTGGTGGATGGAACATGCCCCTCCTCCCTCCCTCTCCCTTCCTCTCTTCCTCCCTCCCCCCTCCCCTCTCCCTCCCTCCCCCTCCTCTCTCCCCCTGCGCCCCCCCATCTCCCTACCTCTCCCCTCCTCTCTCCCTCCCTCCCTCCTCCTTCTTCCTGTCTTCTCTCACCTTTCTCCCCTTACCTTCTCTTCTGGGTGAGGGACAGAAGAGAAGAGACCTCCGGAATCTTCTTCTTCATCCAAGCAGCTTGGGGGCAGCATCAACAGCTGCAATTTGCCTGTCCCAGCAGGTGCCTCAGGGCAGTCTTTCTAATGGGAATCCTGGAATCATGTCTTTCCTTAATGTGTCCTAAAGGCTGGAGGACATGAAGTGAAACAATGCTCCATGCTCAGTCCTGTGATTTTGTGTATTTATTGGACTTACTTTGAAATTAAACTAAATGATACCCAAGGTAGAGCATTAAAAAAAAAAAAAAAAAAAAAAAAGAAAGAAAAAAACAGGCTATGGTGTTTGAAAAACAAACAAAACTGTTTGGTTTGTTGGTTTGTTCTTAGACCTTCACAGGCTCCTAGGTCACACGTTTCAGTTTCTCAGCGAGTGACTTTCTCTCTGGAAGCCATGTCAGCCTCTTGTTTGAGGATGTCAGCCACAGCAGAAAGAAGCACTCTATAGACCCTGTGCTCAGCACCTTGGCATGAGCTCCTGCCATCTTCTGTTCATGCTCATCACAGCTCTGTGCAGTGGGCGTCCTCCCGATCCATGTGGGAGGACAGAGGATGGAGGCGGAAGGGTGGGTGACGGCAGGATCACATGAGGCGTCTCTCCTGAGGTAGGGAGGGGAACCGGCCCAGGACCTCAGTGCCCATCGCGTCCTTCCTCCTCCTCTTCTGCCTCTCTGTGACTGTTTGACTCAGGCTGCAGGGACAGACATGAGTATGTGCAGAGCGTGTGTGCACCCCTGGGGGTGTGTGCTGGTGTTGGTGGGGACAGATGTGTACAGAGCGTGTGTGCACCCCTCGGGGGTGTGTGCTGTTGTTGGCATGGACAGATGTGAGCATGTACAGAGCGTGTGTGCACCCCTGGGGGTGTGTGCTGGTGTTGGCGGGGACAGATGTGTACAGAGCGTGTGTGCACACCCGGGGGTTGTGTGTGCTGTTGTTGGCACGGACAGACGTGAGCATGTACAGAACATGTGTGCACACCTGGGGGTGTGTGCTGGTATTGGCATGGACAGACGTGAGCGTGTACAGAGCATGTGTGCACACCTGAGGGTGTGTGCTTATGTTGTTTTGTAAGCGGCAAATATGTGGCCCTTGCGTCAGGCGGCCCTGCACCCATGCTGAGTCCATCAGTGGCCCTGGGGTTGGGGTCTCCATCTCCCCAGACAGCACTCGAGTGTCTTGAGGTTTCAGATTCTTCCTCTCTGGGTACTTGGGCCTCCTCAGGACCAAACATCAGAACCAGCCAACTGCAAACTGCGAGAATGTTCAAATCCATCTTCAGTAGGAAAACAAAAGCAATTGGAATAATTTTCCAACATGATCCCGTGGTTAAGCCATTAGATACTCCAGCCAACAGATTGAGTCACTTTAAAATTCACACCGATTAAAATGGTTTTGAGGGTTGCAGAGCTTTACCACTAAACCTTGAAATAATTGAAGCGTTCTGCTCCACTTGCTTACTAACTAGGGTTGGGGATAACTTTCAGTCCAAAGTAACAACCTTCTAAATCCAGCTTCGATGCAAGGCTCCCACTGACACAGGAAGAGACAGTGGCCCTTGTTTATTCTCCTGTGTTCACATACTTTGTCATTTTTTTTTTGTATCCTGATCATCACTTCTGCTTTTCCAATTCAAACTAAAGGGAGTTTAGTTCTGTTTTGGAGAAGCTGTGGTTAGTGGTTTCTTTTCATGGTTTGCTTAATCTCTTAAGTCTGGTGCTTACGTTTACCCAAATGCACTTTTCTTTAGTAGGACAGTGCAGTAGCCCAGGGCTTCTTCCTCCATATCTGCTCCCCAGGAGGCCCCCTAGGAATGGGCACTGGAGATCCAGCCGCTCTCCGTGTGCCGTTTTTTTTTTTTTTTTTTGAGACGGAGTCTCGCTCTGTCGCCCAGGCTGGAGTGCAGTGGCGTGATCTCGGCTCACTGCAAGCTCCGCCTCCCGGGTTCACACCATTCTCCTGCCTCAGCCTCCCGAGTAGCTGGGACTACAGGCGCCCACAACCGCGCCCAGCTAATTTTTTGTATTTTTAGTAGAGACGGGGTTTCACCGTGGTCTCGATCTCCTGACCTTGTGATCCGCCCGCCTCGGCCTCCCAAAGTGCTGGGATTACAGGCGTGAGCCACCGCGCCCGGCCCGTGTGCCGTTTTCTTTGAGTCCAATGTAGGTTTGGCTCAGAGAAGAAAAGAGGCCTCCAGGTTAGGTACCTCTGGCTGCTTGCTTGTGAAATGTTTAATTTTACACATTGATAGTTGTAGCTCGCAGTATTACTGCAGTCATAAGAACAAGAAACACTCCCATAAAGTAGATAGGCAGAAAAAACCCATAAAAATTTAATAAAGTGCAAATAAAATGATGTTGTAAGAATGTACAGTGGGAAATGCTCTCAGTCCAGCCAGATTGGCTGCGGCGTCCTCTTGTAAATACATTCAGCCACGTGTGGCCCTGATTGCAATCACTACTGTGAATTGTGATCCAGAATGTTCTTGGGGGGCCGATGCCTGGACTGTGCCAGCAGCTGAGTCTGATTGGGTGTCACGGCGGTGATGTGCTTAGTGCGGCCAGCTGGGCTGAGGGGTGGCCACCCATGCACTCGCCACGTGCAGTCGTTATTCTGGTGATGGAGTTGCACGCGGCGCGGCTTGTCCACCTGGGCTATTTAAAGTACCGGGAACCCGACCGTGGGCGGGTGCCTCCTGATATGGGAGCTGTCTTTTTTATCCAGGGCCCTCTGGCGCTGCAGACCCCGGCTGCTGGTTCCTGAGCCCATAGGGAGGCACTGGAGGGCTCTGTTGGGCCATGGAGGTCCCCGAGCAGGTGGTCACTCATTGCTTGTGGAGTGGTCCATGGCCTGTGAGTTTATTCCCGGGGTCTGTGTGGGCAAGACTAACCATTTCACAGCTGGGCACTTACACAGGTGACACTAGTTAAAGTGGAATCTATATTAGCTTGCACGGGCGTGCGTGAGGAGCTGGGAGGGTGGGGGAGGCTTGGCCTTAGCACTGGAGACCGGGTTCCTGATATTTCTGCCAGGGCCCCTGTGGGTCCTGAAGACAGTGGGTGCCCTATGGACCAGGGGATGCGGAAGCCTCTAGAGGCTGTGGGAGGAAAGGAGACGGTCGCTTCCCCAGAGCCAGCCCTGCCGACACCTCAACGTTAGCTGGTGGGACCTGTTTTGGACTCCAGCTTCCAGAAATGTGAGAAAATAAGTCAGTGTTTAGGGTGCTAAATTTGGGGTGATTTAGTGGAGAAATAGAAAACTAGCCCACAAATGTGCACGCATTGAAATGTGCTCTGTCCCGGTGTTCACAGTGGTGTGAGGGGGATGACATCAGGTTTCGGGGAACTGTGCAGTTTTAGTGAAGGAAGGGGGCTCGCCACGCCTTTCCTCATATAACTGAAGGTATGTATGCCTGCCACACCGCCCAGGAGACAGGGACTAGAATTCTGACTTTATTTCTTATGGCAACCAAGCCACAGTCAGAACAGGGTGAGGGCTGAAATGAGCTTCCTGCAGCCTGAACTGGGAAGAGGAATCGCAAGTAGTTTGTTTTTCTACACAGACCTGTCCTTTCAGGTTTTGTTGAGTTCTGGAAAAAGGGAGAAGCCAGGCACACCTCGGCAAGGGACAGTGTTTCTGCAGGTGGGGCGGCTTCAGCCTGAATGTGGCCGTGTGGCTGGGAGGCTCAAACTGCCCTCCAAGGGCACTCATCTGTTCCTATTGCACTAATACCTCGTTTACAGAAATCCACAGAAATTCCAGAGAAGTGCGGGAGGCCTCTGGTCTGAATGGGTTTGTGTGGATCAAGGTCATGGGGTGTTGTCGCAAGTACTTATCCTGATCTGGCAGAAGCTCTGTTCCCAAATAATTATTCCACAGTTTCAGAGCCTATATCTGAGTGACAGTCTTTTAACTTTGTTGCATGAAAGCAAACAAAGTATGTCTTGAGGGTCTAAAATTCCATTTAGTAGTCACGGCTGTAAACTCATACATGGGGCTTTGGGATGGAGTGAAAACCACCGTCACCTGGCGTGGACGCTGCGTGGTATTTTTAGCGTGGTGGCCTGCTCGTGCCTTGAGTTCCATCTGCAGCATGAGCAACAGCTGTGCATTTGAGAAATGTAGGCAGGTCAGCTTGCTCCTCCAGGGGCCTGCGGGGATGCGGGTGAGGGGCCTGGGATGAGGCCACGTCAGTGGGAAGGAGCTTGGTTGTGTCAGCAGATATGGCTGCCTCTACAGGCCCGCAAGCCAGCCAGAACCCAGTTTTCCTTTGGTCATCTAATGCCAGAAAAAAAACCTGTTTCTTAGAGATTCTTGTAATTTACATTAATGAACTATTTGACCATACATAAAGTGTTATAAATGCATGAGGTTTTACAACTTGGCAGATGTGTAACTCACATGTTAGGATTGAATCAAACTATTGAAGATACTTGTTTCACTTGAAGGTTTTTAGCATTTTATGCACAAACCAAATGCCAATAGCATTTTGAAAGCGTATTTTGGAATTTTAAACACAGAATGGGACAGTGCTGGGTCTCTGGGATGCTGGTGTGGTGGACGTGACCTCAAGTTCTTGGAGCTTGCAAGCAAGCAGGATTCCTAAATTGTCACACCTGCAGTGCTGGAAGTCAAAGTGGATTTCTGTAAACGAGGTATTAGTGCAATAAGGAACAGATGAGTGCCCTTGGAGGGCAGTTTCTGAGCCTCCCAGACACCCCAGGAAGAAGCGGGGGAGGGGGGGCAGTTACCCACCAGAACCTGGATGGTGGAGCCAGGTTTGCTGGGGTCCTGCGTGGCAGGTCATTACGTGCAATAAGGAACAGGCGAGCGCCCTTCGCAACCGCAAGTGGTAGACGCCCCAAGGTGGGGGATGGGGTGGGGTTCGGTTATCCACCAGAGCCTGGATGGTGGAGCCGGGTTTGCTGGTGGTCCTGCGTGGCAGGTAATTACGTGCAATAAGGAACAGGTGAGCGCCCTTGAGGGCGGTTTCTGGGCCCCCTTCGCAACCGCAAGTGGAAGACGCCCCAAAGTGTGGGGGAGGGGTGGTGGCCGGTTATCCAATGGGGCCAGATTTGCTGGTGGCCGCTGCGTGGCAGGTCACTGAGTGGAGCGATGGGAGGTGAGTGGAGTGGGAATAGAGGACGTACCCTCCACAGCTACTGCTGGGAGTTCGCTCTGGTGGCAGAGGGGGCATAGAGGGATTCCCATCAGGGGCAACACAGCTGGGGTCCCACGTGTGCTGGATGCCGAGGTGTGGCCGCATGTGATCTCAGTCTCCACAGCCGCTCTGGGACGTGGATTCAGTTACCTTCCCATCTCACATTTGAGAACTCTCAGGGGCTCACATCACAGCTGGGTGGGGTGGAACTAATGTCTCAGGCAGGACGTTGGCCCCAGAGCCCAGCTCTTAACCCACCCCTGCTGTTTTCAGTCCACCAAACTTGTAGAGAGGGGGGTGTGGTGGGGGGGGCAGAGGTCGTGCGTTTCAGGGGCAGCTGAGAAACCAACACAGTAGAAGAGGGGCAGGAAATAAACCAGGCAGGAGACACAGGCAGTGTTTGGGAGATCTGCGCGGGGTCTGGGGGCCACCTCTGGGCCTGTGAACCCCGTTCTGTGCTCTCGGCTTGCCCAACCTTGGCCCTCAGACACATGCTGCGCACTTCAGGTGAAATCTCAGTCCCTCGCGTGGTGCGGGCATCTTTTCTCCCTGGCTTTGTCTCTCCTTAAATCACAGAGTCTCAGTGGGGATGGTGGGGTGGTTGGTGGTCCATGGAATTTGCCCTCCACCTCCCCATCCTTGTCCTGTCTGGCCTGTTACCTGAATCTGTGTCTCTTCAGAGCCTGCAGATGTGTGGAGGCCACGGCAGCCTCTCGCTGACCGACCTCTCTAACTTTTGTATTCATCAGAATCATGTTAAATGCTGATTCCTAGGCACCCCATTAGACTCTCTACGCCTGCCTGGTGTGGGTACTTTGAGGAAGGTACAGAGGGTTGCTGGGCTGTTCCAGGAGGGAATTTGCATTTGTGGAATGTCCACTGTGCTCCTTCCAGCACTCTACTTTCCACACACGTGGCATTAAACCTGGAAGACCTCTGGGTGCTGTGCTGGGTGAGGAAGCCCCGGCTGGATGAGGGGCTGCTGGGGCTCGGACTTGATTCCTGGGCTGGGGGCTGCGGGCTTACTCTGTTCAGTGGGCCTGCTGATGGGATGCCCTGGGAAGTCCTGCTGTGCACTCAGGGAGGTGCAGAGACAGGCTCAGGAAATACAGACCATGGATTTAAAAATTCCTACTGGAAAATCTTTTATGAGCAAATTTGCATCTGACTGAAGACAAGCATTGCTTGAATAATTGGATTGTTTACAAAACTGGTCCTATGAACAGATTAGTTTTCATTCATGCCTTGTGTATAACGTAAATAGGAACTATTACAGCAACCTATATTAACTTTCAATTTTGTATCAGATTGCATTCCAGATTACAAATGGCTGCTTGATAATCTAATTGATAAAACGGAGGAATTTGGTACTTGGAACCCAGAGTGAAGAGAACAGAATTGCTTTGGTTTCTCAAAAGCATGTGACAGGGGTGACCTGGGGTGAAGAGAAGTGGTTGGAGTCATTACACTCGAGGAGATGACCTGCCCCAGCTTTTCTCAGCTGTCTTCTGGATAAAACAAAAGAGTGATAAACGTGGAAAACTTCAGCACTGAGTTCGTCTATGCCCTGAGCTTCTCATACGGTCATTAATGTGACCGGGCTGTATCTGTGAAGCCTCCATACAGGCACGAAGGAATTAGGCTAGAGTAAGACAGCCGGCATCCTCTGGCGTCTGGGCCACGTGTCATTTCCTAAAGCCTTTTTGGATGAAATGACAGTCGCAATGTCTGATGTTCAGAGGAGTGTAATCTCACGTATGAGATGCAGATTTTAAGCACCAAAGCCAGGAAGCTTGGTGGGAGTGGCCATCTTCCAAGTGGTTTTCTGTGCTGCCATGGACGAGGTGTGGATGTGTCATCCGTTGGTGAGATCCACTAGTGAAAGGGCTAAGCAAACCCTTATGGGGGAGGGGGGTGGTGTTTGTGAAGCTACATCTCTTCTGGCATCCCAAGTAAATACATTTTATAAAACTTGTGAATTTAACCCTGACGCTAACCCTGAGTGTTGAAGTCTGGTGCAGTGTCTTGAGCCCTCTTCTGCATTGAGGGTGAGTGACTGTAAATGACCAATTCCTCAGTGGTGAAAGTTCAAATTTAGCTTCCCTGAGGAAGCCAGACCTCAGTCACCCATGTCTCCATTGTAAACACTGCGGCCTCTATATGGGTGGCTGCAAGTTTCCAGGTCCTCCTTGGAGAAGCAGCCGTGCGGTGCTTGGTGATTTGATAACATCAGCCACCTGCTGTCTTGTCTAATCATGGTACAAATGATTCTCCTACAAGGAAACATCTGGTTTCTTCCCCGATCCATGGAAGAAGCAGCCCACCTAGTAACTGCACCGTCCTCTGTACATTCACAGTGAAGTCTGTCTGTGAGGAGTGTCATGTATGTCGTGGGAATCACGGGAATTGCCTTAATTCTTCCTCTTTTTGAGGGCTCGAGCAGCTCTGCCTGTTTTACCTGGGATGAGCAGCGGGTGGTCTCTGGCTGCTGTGGGACTAGGGCTTGGGGTGCGTCATCACATCTGGTGGCCTGTCGAGGTGGGCATCAATGTCTTTTGCCTGTTGGCTGAGGCAGTTGTGATGCCATGGGGGTCATGCTTGTGTCGGGGCCAACCCAGTTCTTCCCATGCACACCTCTCCTGCTGGAGTGCCTTTCCTTATGATGACGTGTTGAATTAGCGTGGAGAATGTGGAGAGGCTCTGGGCCTCTCCTTCCCATTCTTACTCCCTGGAGCTGTGATGCCCAACAAGGGAGCCCATAGCCAGAGGCTCCTTTAAATTTAATTAGAATAAAGATTTGATTATATAGCTAAACACATTTGAAAAGAACTTCACAGATTAAATTCCAGATTCAGCCCTTCAGGCCCAGTGGCCACGTTTTGGGGCTCAGCAGCTGTAGGTGGCTGTTGTCTTTCAGTGTTGACTGAGCAGATTGGGATGTTTCCAGTTCAGCAGGCAGTTCTCTTGCATGGTTATGCCTGTGGTGAGGGCACCTTGGCTGGAGAGCCTCGTGGGGATCCCTTAGGCCTCTGGCTGCAGCCAGGCTGCACGGTTCCTGTGCCCTGGGTCCTCTGAAGGCCCAGATGGATCCCACCACAGAGTCAGCACTGCTAGACTTGGGTACTGTGTGTAGACAGCAGAGGGGCATGTCCAGGCCTTGCTGACTGGCCTCCTTGGCCAGGCTCCCCTATCCAAGTCTTCAGGGGAAATGCATCCACCATCCACACCGTGCACCAGAAGAAAACTGCAGGCTTCTCTGTGGGTGGTGAATTGAGATCATGCAGAGTGACTAGGCTTGGGCTCCTGGCCAGCGTGGAGCCTGATGATAGCTTTAGGTGGAACCTGACATGCCTCCATGTGTACATGGCAAAGAGAATGCAGTGTTGTCAGCTTGAATCTAAATGTGCTCCCGTTTTGAGGTGGAAGGTTCTGGGATTATTGGAAATTGGTGATTGTCCTGCTGTGGAGTACTTTGAATGCAGGCACTGGTTTAGGATAACCCTGGTTTCCTGGTCCTGTATGTGGGCATCCCTGACTCTGCTGGGCTGGAGGAAGGCAGGGTAGACGGGAAGGTGACAAGAGGTCAGGTGTTTCCAGCTGTGGGGAGTGATGCCATCAGATGGCCGAGATCAGGAGGGTGGTGGCCAGGGGACCAAAGCGGAGGTGCGAGGAAATGCCATGTTTCCTGGGGCGTGGGGAGGACCTGTTGAATTCTATTCCTGGGCAACAGTTCTTCCATTCTCAGGAATCTCTGCCATTGTAATTGAGCAACAAATTCAGTAATTGCTCTAATCACTTACTGTTAAGTCCCCATTCCACTTACCATGAATTAGCAACAGTGACAACAGTTTGCCTGGTCAAGCCTTGCCAAGAAAAAACCGTGGAACTGGTTTTAGTTGCCTTGATTTCCTTCCAAATCAGATTCCTTAGCGGCTTGTGTCCCCACAGCTGCTGCAGTTCCTCCTGGGCCTGGCAGGCACATTCCACACATTCACATCTCAGCTCAGATGCAGGCGTGCACATTATTTACAGAAAATCGCACTGTGCTGTGATCGGCTTGAGCTGACATTTTCTAGGTGGGAGGTGGAGGCCGAGGACCTGTGAGGGACTGTCCGAGTGTCCTCTCATTGACTTGGAGCCAGGTGTACATTTGTTCTTCAAAAGTTCTAATGGTATGAAATTAGAAATATGAATTTTTAAAATTCACGTGTTATGAACTCTGTTCAGTGATTTCCTCTGAAATGAGAGACTATTTGCAGACAAGGCAGTTGGCCTGCAGCTCTCCTTAGAACTGTCCTAAGACCTCGATGCCATCCTATGGTCTCTTCTTGGATGTGGGGTGCGCTGCTTGAAGCAAAACCAAAGGAAAGAACGTGGTCAGTGAGCATCACTACTGCAGCCAGCTCAACGCGCACACCCACTGGGAGGGGGGCCGGATCACTTAACATTGTAAATGCATTTAACACTAAACCAGCAAGTCAGCCAGGACTTTCTGTAACCAAACTGCCTGGCTCATGGGAACCTGACACTTGACTTTTCGGAAGAGAATACTTGCTTCTGTGGAGTGTCAATATTTGTCTCATTTCTTGAGACTTTGCTCAAAGTGATGAACATGTGTAAATTTGGACCTTTTTCTGTAAATTGGGCCACAGAGCTCTCTAGGCACAGTCAGGGGAGTAAAAGGCTGTGAAAGATGCCACCTGATGTGAGCCATGGCCAGGCACTTTGGAACCTGGGATCCCATCTCCAGCCTTTCAAAGGACATAGAGGAATATAAAATGCAGATGGGAGAGTTCATATTTTGGGCATCTCTGTTCTTTTGAAATCGAAGTGCAAAGAAAAAGTTTTGCCTCGAGGTCTTACCCCACACTCGTTTTTCTCCAGAGGTTTTAAAATTTTCTTAACTGCTTTTTTCTCCCCCGAATCTTGGGGAACTTCTATCTTCATATCTTCTTAAAAGATATGGTTAAATTGAACACTGAAATTTAAAAACATGCTTTCATATTTTTCTTTTAACGATGTATCTGACATTGGTGAAGAACTAAGTGGGTGTATTGGTTTACTTTTTTTTTTTTTTTTTTTTGAGACAGTCTTGATGTCTGCCCAGGCTGGAATGCAGTGGCACGATCTTGGCTCACTGCAGCCTCACCTCATGGTTCACGCCATTCTCCTGCCTCAACCTCCTGAGTAGCTGGGATTATAAGTGCCTGCCACCATGGCTTGTTCATTTTTGTATTAGTAGAGACAGGGTTTCAACATGTTGACCAGGCTGGTCTTGAAATCCTGACCTCAGGTGATGCTCTCACTTTGACCTCCCAATGTGCTGGGATTACAGGCATGAGCCACCACACTCGGCCTGGGATATTCTTGATTGTAATTGTAATAGATCCCTTTAATAAAAACAGAACAACAAAAAAGCTGTCTGAAAAGTCTCAAAATTAAAGAGCTCGCTTGGACAGGGATTTGGACACCAGTTGAATGGCCCAGCACAAACCATAGTTACATGGTCCACTGGGCCTGTTAGATCCTTAGGGGTATTTGAAGTGGTGGGGATATTTGCATTTCTGCCTCTGGATATCGTGTTAGTATGAATTCGACTAGTGTTTGAGGGCCAGGTTCAGATCCGGGAAAACAAGAGCCCCTGCTCTCACGGCACTTCTCTTCTATGTGTGTGTGTGAGGAAAATAGAAAGCATAAGATATTTTTTTCAATGAGCTGGGAAGATGGAAAAACAAGCTTAAGATGTTTACTTGTTCAGAAGAAGGAAAGTGCAAGGAATACTCAGCTTTGCTGCTGCTGAAGGAGGCCCCTGGTGGAGGCTGTTTCAGAGGTGGGGTTTCTCTGAGAAAGGCGGTAAGAGGCAAATAGGATGCCCCATCTGGTTTGCCAGAGATGGGGAAAGTTAATATCTCCAAAACAGCCTCAGCATTCTGGCAAAGGCTTCGGAAAATCAGCTAGGGTGTGGGACCCTTGTTGGCCGCTTGGTAGAAGGAAAACTTTGCTGGTCCTGAGGACTGTACTGTTCTTCCACTGCTATAAAGAACTACCTGAGGCTGGGTAATAAGGAAAAAAGGTTTAATCGGCATACAGTTCTGTGGGCTGTATAGGCTTCTACATCTGGGGACACTTACAATCATGGGGGAAGGTGAAGGGGAGGCAGGCATGCCTTCACATGGCTGGAAGGGGAGAGAGAGTGAAGGGGAAGGTGCCATGCACCTCCAAACAACCAGATCTCGGGAGAACTATCATGAGGACAACACTTGAGGGATTGTGATAAACCATTAGAAACCACCCCCGTAAGTCAATCACCTCCCACCAGGGCCCACCTCCAACACGGTTACAGTTCAGCATGAGATTTGGGTGGGGACACAGCCACACCACGTCAGGCTTCCCATTCTTCTCCTGCACATGCTTCGCAAATGGTTCTGTCATTTGTTTTTGTTTTTGTTGATACATAATATATGTACATATTTTCAGAGTGCATGTGATATCTTGATTCATCCCTATGTTGATCAAATCTGGGTACTTGGGATGTCTTTCACTTGAAATATTTTCTTTTCCTTGTGCTGGTAATGTTCAAATTATTCTCTCCTAGCTGTTTTGATAATACACAGTAGATGACCCATTGCCATGCCCCTGTTGATTTGTCAATAGTAGGTCTTGTGCTCCCATTAGGCTGTGTGTTTGTGCTTGTTACCAGCCTCTGTGCATCCTGCTTATGAGTGGGCTCTGCTGGGCCCTGTTGACCCACTCTTGGCCTCCATGAGATCTGCTCTCAGCTCCTGCTTATGAGTGAGAACATGCGCCATTTCTTTGCTTGGTTCGTTCGCTTAATGTAATGTCCTCCAGCTCCATCCATGCTGTCGCGGATGACAGGACTCTCCGCTGTGTGGTGGAGTATTGTTCCTGTGTATGTTCGGGCCACATTCCCTTCATCCCCTGTTGATGGGCACTCAGGTGATTCTGGACCTTGGCTGCTGTGGATGGTCCTGCATTGAAGCTGGGAGCAGTCACTGGCTTCATATTCGGGGACGTGAGCCACTTTGATGTTCTCAAGCAGCCTATCCCCAAAGCCCTCCGTGGAATGCCGCATTCCTTTGTGTCCATGGCTTCCACTAGGATGAACCGTTGGGAAGGGGCTTTGAACGCTTGGGTTTCTGTCTTTGGTAGCCCGCTGCACTGACCAAGCAGGGGTCCCAGTGACCCTGGACACCACCTCACATAAGGTCCAAAGATGTAGTTAGGTTCTTTTTTTAACTTAAAAACACTTTTGACCTGGTTAAGCTATAGCATTATCAGTTAGTGTTTTTCCTATTGGAAAGGTGTATATTTTATTTTCTAAGAAGGAAAGAAATCCTGTTAAATACTCTAACCACAGATTAAATCATGTCAAGGAAAGGTACTATTTTGGGGGAAAATTGTCCCTTCATGTCAAAGATCAAGGAGGTGACTTACATTATTTCATTGAGTTAATTATGAAATCTTAAGTGGTTTTGAGAAGACGAGCTGTGGATGCTGCAAGACATGAGACTGATGCTGATTTAATGTCAGTCAGCCCTGACAGAATGTGGCTAATATTTAAAGCTTGCTCCAGTATTGCTTGATAGATTGTAAGTTAATGTAAAGATCTGTTTGATGCTTTTATTATACAAAATACTATTGAGAAAAAGTTTGACAGCCAAGGAACCGCCTTCAACCAGTTTCTTCCTAATTTCTATCACAGAAAAACTTGTCCTGTTAATTCCAGGATTTACTTTTGAAAAGTTCCTGTAAGGAGAGCAGAGGTATTGGTGGTTGAATGGTGACTTGAATTTAGGTGAAGATCGTTAAATATTTCATAGTCATGTTTTTCTTGGTGATTTTAGCAATTTTATATTAAATTTAGAACTGCGAATCAAACCAAATGTGTTCTTTTGCTTTTGTGATACTCCTTTGTATGACTATAGTGGTAAAGAATAATAAAATGTGTATAGGGTATTTTCTCTGTGTAGATGTTAGGATTTTTAGGGGAACAAATTAGTCATTCTTCTAATAGACATTGTGCTGTGTGTTGGGTCCTTTGTGTATTAGTTGAATTACTATAATGAGGACCACTTGAAAGTATGTTTCTATACAAGATCTTTTATATGCTGCCTTGTGTTATGCAAAATCCTTCATCCTCTAAGAAGACTAAGTAATGGGTTGGAGGAGAGGTTTAATTCCCCATTAGGTCTATTCCGAATGCCCAGAATTGAATGCAAGTATGAATTATGTTTTTGAAGTGGGGAGTGTGTGGTGGACTCCTTTTTAGGTCATGGGAGGGAGATAAAGCAAAGATCAGATTTGCTGATGAACATTTGTGCATATTCTAGTGCGGAAGTCATATGATTTGACTGCACCTGCGTACTCTGATTTTGGTGTCATTAGTGTCCGTAGCCACAAGCCTCAGCCGCCTCTGGGATCCACTCTGAGGGACTGTGGTGAGGGTTATTACAGAGTCATGTGTGTTAGCGAATGGCACAAATGGCCTTGTGGGCCTACTTTGGCTTTGTTTGAACCTGTAGATTGTTAAACTAATTTTAGTTTAACATTCTGAGGATTATAAATTGATTCTTGTCTAAGAAGAGGTTTCTGTTGTCTTTGAAGACAGGAGCCACAATACAGGAGGTCCCTGGCTCACAATGGTTACATTTGTGATTTTTTTTCAACCTTGTGATGGTGTGAACTAGTCACACTCAGTGCATTATTTGGCCCGAGATGGGCTGCCTGTGGATCAACCCGTTGTAAGTTGAAACTATTATGTCAAATGCACTTTCTATTTAGGATATTTTCAGCTTACGTTGGGTTTATTGGAACAGTTTCATCCCATGGTAAGTCAGGGAGCATGTGTGCTCATAAAAGTAGAGACGATCTCATAGATACCATTAGGTATAAAGTCTCTGATGTTACAGAGATACGATGAAAACAATCAAGTGGGACTTGGAAGCCTTGGAGGGACTCACATGGTGGCTCCTGGAATGCAAACGTGAGTGCTACTGGCATCTGGATGTGACGTCTGTGCCTTCTGCTCAGCCCAGTGGGTTATCAGCTGCTCTCGAGGGCAGAGAGGTCCAGCATTCCTGTGTTTAGGTGTTTGAGCTGCCTTGAGGCTAGCTCAATTCTCACTGGTATCTTCAAGGCTTTAGGCCTTCTGAACAAGCAGGAGGAAGGATGACTTTGTAGAGCTTTGGAAATCTCAACGGACTTCAGGGCCATCCCCCTTGGCAGGAGAGAGCCCCACTGGAGGCGAGCAGGGTGCCGTGCAGGCCTGTGCTGGGCCCAGGCATGTAGGGACGTTGTGAGGGCCACAGGACACAGATCGGTCTTGGTTCACAACTGGTGTCGATGGCCACGCAGCATTTGTGGCAGGTACATGAGTGCAGGGACGTGGGTTTTGGGGTGTGCGTCCTGGTTGCCTAGTTGCTTGGAAGACTCCTATTCAGACCCCAGCCTGAGTCACCGTGACAGGCCTCCCGCTTCACACACCACACGGAAGCCGTGGTGTCGGTCACTGACGCCCTCCAGATGTCAGAAATGCGTGTATATCTTCCCTGGTCTCAGGATGGGTCTTGTTTTGAGGTTATAGTAAACGTTCTTTAAGAGGGGTTTTGGATATTTTTTTGTTTGCAAGGAGGCAGCAGGGAGTGCTTGAGCAGTGAGATCCCCTTCCCAACCAATGAGAATTCAGATCACAGCAGGTAATTACGGCAGCGGGGCGAGTGGCCAATCCTGAACTGTGGCTATGGTTGGAGTGTTGCCCCGCGGACAGAGCTTGCTGGGGCCTCCGTGGTCCCCTGTGGGGTGTGTGGAGCGCATGAACTGGGTGCTGCTGGGCCGTGGCTGGTTCCCCAGCCTGGGGTTTATGCAGGACTCGTTCTGAAGACAACTTGAAACCCAGGAAGCAGCACGAGAACGGGTTTGTGCGTTTCTGGATACTTGGTGCTTCCTAGTCTCAGTCGCTTTGCAGGCTCTGAGGGATCTCCCAGGAAGACTTGCACAGTCGGCCCCCGGGGTGGATGGGGCTGCAGCGGGTCTTGCAGGAGCTGGAAGTGGGGCGGGGGGTGAATGTCTCACAAGCGGGACCTTTCAAATGGGCCCAGCAGGATGCATCTGTGGAAATGGTGCCACCTAATGCAGGGCTGCGGGCAGCAGGGCCTGAAAGGCTACAGCGGGCTCTGTTTCTGCTCTCTGGAGAGAGTCTCTGCATGGTTTTCCTTGGTTTTTGTCTGTCTGGAGGCTGCTTCCCCCTTTCTTGGGCTTACCTAGCCTTCTGAGCTTCCTTATTGAGTATGACAAAGCCCTGAGAAGGCATTTTTATCGCATAATTATGTTATCCTGGTAGCAGGATAAATGATCTGCAAATGTGGGTGACTCAGTAGCTCTGAGGGTGCTCAATATCCAAGACAGAGGTGGGAATGAAATGTTCAGGCAGGCGTCAGAGGATCTGTTCTCTGCTTCACACTGGGGCCCTGGTTTGCTGACAGTCTTCACACTCGATCCAAAATGGGGATAATGAAATCTCACGGATTCGGCTTCAGCTGAGAGCTCCCTCCAGCACAGTCTTGTGTGAGTAACAGTTTATATGTTTGGTGCGAAGGGCGGGCCCCAGTTGATCTTATTTGTGGTGGTGCTTATGGTGGCTTTTCCATAGGAATGTAGACTTTATTAGCTTTGGCAAGGAAATCCTGAGTAAATCTGAATAACGTTTCAGGAAATTCTGGAACCTGCAGTGAATCTGTATGAAATTGAGATTTGGATTCTCATGATTTCCTAATGCTACCCCGAAGCCCAGCAGTTGAGATAGTCGTAGAGCTTCAGTTGTGCTTCCCAGTTCCCCATTTTAAAAGGAACACGTTGATTTCATCTAGAATGTTCTGATCTCTGAGTGCTGCCGGCAGAGTGACCAGCTCTCTGCATCAGAGGAGAAGCCAGGGCTGCGCTTACGTCGTCGCGGCAGCTGGGAGCTGACCCTGGACCTCAGGCACCTGTGATGCTGACCATTTGCTGTAAACTCCAAGGGTGCATTGGTCTCCTTGGCGCTTTACAGTCTTCTGAAGCTTTTGATGGGTCTGCACTTTATAGCTTTTTCAGGAGTAGATGGCCTTTTCCCACACCCTTGGGCTGAGTTTTGTCAGAGGCTGGTGTGTGGGAAGCACCACACCCACATTCTGACAGGGAAGACTCTGGTGCCCAACTGAGGTCAGAGTGGAAATTTGTTTTTCCTTCCCTGCAGTCTGGTCCAGCTGCTCCCTGCTTGGTCAGAAGAAAATCATGCTTATCCAAGTCATAGGCAAACCCGCTAAGTCAAACATTTGTCTTCTTTCTTTAGTATACCCATTTCATTTATATGGGGCAATAGATAGAGAAATGTCTTTTAGGGGAAAATTAATTTCTTTAATTACAAAGAACTTTTTGGATAAAAACTGTAATCAAGAGGCTATTTTTGTAGAAAGAGCTAGTTAAATACTATAGTTGGAAAGCTCCTTATATTTGATCTTAAACTTGGGCCTGGTGTGCATGTCCACACGCTCGTGCTCATGACACCAGGCTCAACTGTGAACTACAGGCACTGGTACATACTTTCTGGTTGCTTTTTGAAAGTCTTATTGCTTGGCCTCTCTGACTCAAATGTTGAGTTATGTTGATTCTGTTCAGAATGTTCATCCCTCCATCTAGGGTCCAGTCGTCTTTCAGGGAGGAACCGTCTTCCTCATCTTTGTCTCCTACAGTATTGTATATTTAATAGTGAAATATTTATAGGTTACATGGGGGACTGATCTGTTCATTAGGAAAACAATGCCAATTTTCACATCATTAGAATGGACTTGTTAAATGATTATGTTAGTATAATGAAGTTTACATGGCAAAAGAGGCTTTGCAGATGTGACTGTAACGGACAGTGAGATGGGGGAGGACCCTGGGTTGTCCAGGTGGGGTCCAGTGTCCTCACATGTGCCTGGTTGAGAGGGAGTATGAGGGTCTGCCCCAGAGGAGGAGACCTGAGAAGGAGATAGAGGCCAGAGGGCTGTGGGGCTGAGGGCGGCGGGGGTGGGGGGATGATGCAGGGGCCGGAGGGGCATGGGTCCAAGGGTGGGGCAGGGGCCAGAGGGGTGCAGGGCTGAGGCTGGGGCAGCGGTCGGAGGGGTGTGGGGCTGTGAGCCAAGCTGCATTGTGGCCTCTATGAATTGGGAGACTCCAGGCAGGAACACAACCTACTTGACCCCTTGACTTCAGCCCTGGCACTCCTGACTTCCAGGGTTGAGAGGAGGTTTGCATTTGTGGTAATTTGTTGCAGCAGCAATAGGAAGTTAATGCATTGTATCTGTTCTTCACTTCCAAATCTTTGAAAAGTAACCCTGTTGTATCGGCCTTTTGTGTGCTCTAAATTCTAATGAGATGGTTTGTAGGAAATAATGGACACAAACGATGGCAGAACACAAAGTTGGACAGAAGCGGTGTCTTCTGTGGTTCTGTAGTTTGGGTCTGTGAAGTTAGATTTCGGTCACAGAGTGTGTGGTCTCGTTCAGCGTATACCGGAAATACTTGTTCAGAGCTCCTGGGGAGTGGTCTTTAACACTGTTAGCATTAAAACTTCAAGCACATCAGGGACAGAGTTCCTGAGTCAGTGTTAGGTGACCTTTGAATAAGAGTGGGCATGTAGAATCTGCCCACTTTACTAGTATCAAGCAGCAATATCTTTTTTTTTTTTTTTTTTGAGATGGAGTCTCCTTCTGTCACCCAGACTGGAGTACAGTGGCACGGTCTCGGCTCACTGCAACCCCCGCCGCCTGTGTTCAAGTGATGCTCCTGCCTCAGCCTCCAAGCCTCAGCCTCCAAATTGCATGATTTATTTTCCTGTTTTATATACTTAGTATATGAAAACTCTGCAAACTTTATTAATACAAATGACATGCCAGAGCTTATGAGAATCCAGCATTTTCCCATGCAAAGTAGTAGTAATGTGGAATTCCTGGGCTGGTTTGGTTTTATAAGACGTAGGGGAGGATTCTTTGCCTAATTTCTGTGGAGCTAACAATTGTTAATCACCCAGCACTCTTACCTCCCCCAACAGCTCAGGTGAGGGGTGTTACCCCTGCTGTCGAGAGGCGGGAGACTGAGGCTTAGATGAGCAGGTGACAGGTTACTATCCAGCCCCACCCACCCCGTAGTTTCCTGCCATGGCTCAGCTGTCTTCCTGTGAGAAAGGACAGACACCTTGGTGCTGGGTAGAATTCCTTGTGAACCCTTTTCCATCCTTCAGGAAGTTCTTGCTTTACAGTGGTGGCTCATGGGGAGGCCTCTGGCCCATGGAGAAAGTGGCTAATGTAACATTACTGTCTCTGTTTGGCTGCTGTTGATTGGGTTATTTGTAAATAGACATTGCTCACAGCTCTGGAGGCTGGGAAGTCCAAGGTCAAGGCACCTCTGCAGATCTGGTGCCCCAGGGCCTGTGGCTCACAGACGGCAGCATCTGGCCAGGTCTTGCATGGCAGCGGGCATCTCATCAGGCCTCACATGGTAGAGGAGCAAGAGGGCTCCTTCAGGCCTCCCAACAAGGACACCAAACCCAGTCCTGAGAGCGGGACCTCCCAAAGGCCCTACCTCTTAATGTATCCCATCGGAGAGGGTTTCAGCATGAGGTTTTGGGGACATTCAGGCCAGAGCCATTGCTCTGCTGCTATGTTAGGGCTGCCATGGCATCATTACTGCAACAGAGCTGCAGCCTTCTCATCTGCATTTGCTGCAGGAGGAAGACGCAAGTGCCTGTGCAAGTTGGGGTTCGGTGCAAGAAGTGGAGGGCCCTCTGGGAATCTTAGCAGGAGGAACTTAAGGGCTTTGAGAACTGACACCTTAGGACTGTAGTTTTCTTCAGACTGTAAAAACCTTGGTGTGTGACAATACTGAACATTGCCTGAGCCCTGTGATCCTGTAAAACACTGATTGTTAAGACATTCTCCTTCCCCACAACTATGCCCCTACGTTGTTTACTGCAAGAAGCCCCTTCCCATGTGGCTTAGGCTGACTTGTGAATGACCATTTACTGAGGACAAGCCCAGGCACAGGCCTTCAAACCCCCCCATCTCTGCCTTTTTATAAGTGATTAACTAAACTGCCTGTTCCCACTGATCAATCAGGACAAAACGCTTGTTAGCCAAATCTTGGTTCCTCCTCTTCTCTCCTTACCTGAACCTGAGTCCCCTCTGAGGAAACCTCTGATCCCCAATCAGCCACCCCATCGCTTGCTTCCCCAACCGCTTCCTCCTGGCCTTGTTTCCCCTTTCCTGTGAAGGAGGGAGCAGTTCTGGCTGCTCTGAGATGCCAGCAGGCCTGCCGTTGGAGCAGTGGGCACCTCCCACCTTGAAATGGTTCTTCGTGGTGCAGTTGCACCTAGGTAGGTGGACTTGTCTTTGTGGCCTTCCACAGAGGACGGTTAGGGTGGGCAGGAAAGAATTATCTGCTACAAATCTGCATTCCAGGCTGTTTCCAGAAGTGGGAATTCTCATGCCCTGAAGTCTGGGAATGAATTTTTAGTTTCCCAGCTTCAGGTGGAGTTGAAAATGAGTGAGGCAACCCACCACACCCATCTGGAGCCAGGAACTAGAGCCGTTTTTAAAGTGGCAGTTTCTCCATAAGATTAGCAAAAAAATGCACTCAGCACGTTTCTTTCTCATATGCATTTGGCCATCTGAAATGGGAATGGTGGTTTTTGAAGCATGGATGTAGTTTTAAATTTTGAGTATTATAACCCTTAATGTAGCTTGTTAGAATGTTGACCTGATTATCTGGAGATTTACTAAACTTTTGGAGTGGTAATAATGAGTTGATCTATATGACTTTGCTTTCTAGGATGCAATGAAAGTACTATAATTAAAACCTCTGCAGTTGGGTGCAGCAGGCGATTGGCCAAAACAAATTCTTCCTTTTGGTTTTCTTTAACCAAACAAGGAAGTAGAGTGTAGGCTGAAGTGGCAAATTCATTTCAGAGCACGCCAGAGCCCTCAACGATAGAGCAGCCTTCTCAGGTGAACGTGTAACGTGCCTTGAGTCTTGGCAAGCCTGGCTACTGATGTGTGCACGTGACACCACGGAGCCACACCTAGGAAGATGTGGTTTCTGTAGCAAGATTTGGAAAACCAAAGTGCAACTTAATTATCCAACTTTGTTACAGAAAGAGCTTTGGCCAGATGGCCAAAGACCTGATTCTCTTATGATCGAGACTTGGTTATAAAATTGCCCTTACTTGGTGCCAATCAGTGTTGGTCCACAGCGGTACTCCTCCAACCTCACTGAATAGTTTGGAGACTGAACTGAGACTGTGAAAATCTCCTTAAGGTGAAAAGGGCTCTGGGGCACCCGGAAATATCCGCACACCCGTGGCCATTCCCCTTTAAGGTGGAAAGGACTGCTGGGTCACGCGAGAGCATCCGCACACCCGTGGACGTCCTCTTTAAGGTGGAAAGCGCTGCTGGGTTGCCCAGCAATATCCGTACACCCGTGGCCATTGTGGCTGTCCCTCTTTCTGCTCAGTCACCTCTGTGTTCCTGCATTTAGGCTTTGGGACACTCATGAGCAGCTTGTCCCCTGGGCTAGTGAGGAAGGAGTGGGAGGTTGTTCTGAGGCTCTGTCACCATCTGCCCTGTCGTGAGCTGGGCAAGGCAGAGGCAGTGACCCCGGAGGAGTCTGGTCAGTGAGGGCTCCGGCAGGAAGTGCGAGGCTTGGGGTGGCTCTGCCAGTCGTAACCAAATGTCTTCCCTCTTATTTCCATGATTCCTTCTAGTTCTGCGCCTTGCACTGCAGAGTCTCTGTGTGTCTATAAATACACATTAGTTACGATACAGGTGCCTCTTTCCCCTCTGGGGCTGGGCCTGGGGAGTAAAGTGCAAGACCCCCTTACTGCTGGATGCCCACCAGCACGAGGCACTGCCTGCCCTGCTAACTAATGCCTTCAGCGAGTCCTGGAAGTCCCCTCCTGAGCACCTGGCCTGTTGACAGTGTACACGGGAGACAGATGAGCTCCCCTTGCCCCACCCTGAGCAGAGACTGGGGAGGTGGCGGCAGCAATATCCCCCATGGTGTATCCTCGGTGCATGGAGGAAAAGTCTGTTCATGCTTAAAACAGCCCATCCTCTCGAAAGCAGGGGGACAACCACATTTCCATCTGGAATCTTAAAAAAGGGCCCTTCTCTTTGAGAGAAGAATGTGGCATGTATGTGTGTCTTTTTTTTTTTTTTTTTTTTTTTTTTTTTTTTTTTGAGACGGTCTCCCTCTGTCACCCAGGCTGGAGTGCAGTGGCGCAATCTCAGCTCATTGCAAGCTCCGCCTCCTGGGTTCAGGCCATTCTCCTGCCTCAGCCTCCCGAGTAGCTGAGACTACAGGCGCCTACCACCACACCTGGCTAATTTTTTGTATTTTTAGTAGAGATAGGGTTTTACCGTATTAGCCAGGATGGTCTCGATCTCCTGACCTCGTGATCCGCCCACCTCAGCCTCCCAAAGTGCTGGGATTACAGGTGTGAGCTACCGCACTGGGCTGTATGTGTGTACCTCCTTACAAGTCTTGCCCGACCTTTGCATTTAAAAATTATTGAAAAACTTAAGGATGTAACTGACAAGAACTTTATAGGTTTCTCCAAGTAAAAATTTGGAAAAGTTAAGTGAACCCATAATGTGTTTATTAGTCCCATACTTGGATTTTAAAGGTGGGTAAAACATCTCCCAGTTCTTCAACCTGATTTCTGTGGAATCATGAATGAAACGTGCTGAAGTTGCCGTGCGGATTTTGTTATGTGGCGGTGACAAGTGGGGCTGGTCACTAAACAACTGGAAGGATCTCTGTCCTTTCTGTGCTCCTGTTGGACACTAGGCACGTGCTTGGCTGTTTTCTGTGTGTTGTGTGGGCAAGATGAGGACAGAATTTTCAGAAGCTCCACACGGTGGTATCTTCTCCCTTTTCTGTTAAAACGTGTTTTCTGCTGCTTCTACATAGACCGTGTTTCTCTTGCCTGTCTACGTAAACACTGTTTAACAAAAACTGTATTGTAGACATGTGAAGCTGAATTCCACATTATAAAGCAGATAGAGATGACTGAACATTGTTTTGTGGAAGGAAGGTTTAAAATGATTTTTAGCTTTTTCCCTGAAAGAGGGAATAATTTTAACTTTTTCCCTGATATAGGGAATAATGAAATGGGAAAATAATTAAATTTTCCAATGTAATTGTTAGATTATATTTAATTATTTGTTAGATTATTCATGTATTGCAAGGGATAAAGGAACTAGATCACCTCATGCACCCAAATGAAAATTTAAAGGGTATGGGCGAATTCATTTGAACTCTTTTAATTTTTTTTTTTTTTTTTGACAGTCTCACTCTGTTTCCCAGGCTGGGTGCAGCAGTACAATGACAGCTCACTGCAACCCCAACCTTCTAGGCTCAAGTGATTCTCCTGCCTCAGCATCCCCAACTGCTGGGATTTACAGGCATTCATCACCACACACAGCTTATCACCTCTTGGAGACTAGCTTTGAGTTTGGGCATTCAGTGAACTGTATTTTGGTTAATTCCCAAAGTTTCTCACTGTTTATCTTTAATTTGCTAGAAATCTAAATGTATTGTGAAATGCATCACATTTCCTTAGCATTCACGGATTCCCTGTTAATGGGGCAGAGACGGAGAAGGGCAGAAGGCGTTCGGACATCAGGGTTGCAGTTGAGTGCTTGCCCCGAGCACACTGGAGCTCTGGGCTCTGTGGCCCCACGGGGGTCCTCTGTCCACTGAGGGGGTCAGGTTACCTGGAAGGTCCCTCCAGCCTCTGCGATTTTGCCCTTTTCAGGTTAACATCTCGTCGTTGTCCTGGGCAGCATTGCCTTTCATTCACTGACCCACGACTGAACAGCTGGTCAGTGGCCATTGCTGCTTCCTTCAGCTGGGAGTTGGTGACGTGATTACATTTCCATGGAACTTGGTTCTTGGTGTATTAAGGGTTCAGTTGTGTCTTGATTTTTAATCTGCACCTCTGAATTGGTCTTTTGATTGCAAAGAGATTGCTTGCTGGATTTGTTTCTGAATATTTCTTGGATAAGAGAAGAACCTCGCTTATCTGTGTGTTCCTTTAATGTGTTTTGGCAGGCATTTAAATGGGTGTCTTAGCCCTTAGCCCATTTTCTGTGTGTGGTGGATTCATTCGAATCATTTATGTGAAGTCTCTCTTCCATTAAGGCCAGAGGACGTGGGGTGCTGTCTCCCTACACTAGGGGGAAATGGCATTGTTCTGCCCTCCTCCCTGGGAACCCTGGGGTTTCCAGGTCTCTGGACTTGGCTCCCACACTGCGAGAGGGGCTGTGGCTTCTGGAGCCCGTTTTGTGCGGAACTGACTCCTTCACTTGCTTTATTTCCCACCGTCTTTGCTGCTTTATGACACAGGGATGAGGGAGTCGGGCCCGGGGGCCACGCCTGTGCCTGAAAGGCTCGATGCAGAAACTCCTCATGGGAAGGATGTTCCTTGAGGGCAGCTTGGAGTCTTTTCCTACTTTTAACAGAGAAGTAGCTATTCACATAGTTCTATTCTGCTAGTGATGTTTCAAACTAATTGGTGTCGAGTTATGAAGATGTCCCAGACACCCATGATCCACTCCGGGGCAGTGCCGGACATTGTGCTCAGATGCCTTCAGACCACATTCAGATGCCAAAGATTCTTGCTTGGTTATTCTTAAACTTACGAGAATCTAAAACAGGAGCCACGGTGTGGATTTTCTCTTGAGCCCCCATGCCTTTGCTTTGTATTTTGGGAATGAATGACTTCATCAAGGGGAAAGAATTTGAGGAAGGAGCCTCTGAAGCTAGGGAGGGAGTGGGGGGGCAGGGAGGCAGAGGGAAAAGGAGCTGTAGGGGGAGGAGCCAGGCTGGGGCTTCTCCCCATGATGCTCCCCCACCCCCTGGCGCGAGGCCCCAGGGATGGATTGACTTTCCCACAGGAAATGTGTATGAGGATTGCGTGTCTGTTTCATGGGCTGGCCATTTGGATTGAGGGAATGTCCGTCTTGTGATTCCTTATTGATTCGAATGTTGAAAAGCTTTGTGCTCAATACACAGGGGTCTCTTGGTGCGATGGGAAATGTGATCGCAGCCGCCTTCGGGGTGGGAAGGGCCCTCGAGACCCTCAGTGGTGGCCGGTGCCGGCCTTCGCCTCCCTGGGTGAGCTGCCCTCAGGGTGGGAAGGGAGGTCCTCGGTGGTGGCCGCTGCCGGGCTTCGCCTCTCCGGGTGAGTGCTGCTCCATCCCCAGTGTCTCCGACTCCTTGCCTGGCACCTTCCTGGTTGAAGGCCGTGATCCATCAGCCTTGTCCACGCATGTCCTGCAGACTAGTGCTGACTGCAGGTCCAGGGGTGGTCAGAGGAGGCCAGAGGAGGCCCTGGTGATGCGAAGCTATACGTTTAATGGTGGCGCTGCTGAGTGCATGAGCCGCCTCAGCCCAAGAGTCTGGGTAGGAGCGAACCGCGGGGTGGAGGGAAGACTGGACAGATGGGTGCTTTCCTCGGCCCTTGGGAGCATGGCCAGGTCCATGCTCAGACCTCCTGGCTTCTCCCATATTTCCATAAATAGCAAGGGAAGGACTTGGGGCACCCAGGGACCTCATGGGTATAAGCTGTGTCCTTGCGTGGCCCCAGCTGCAGCCAGTGACGTTATTCTCTTTAACCTCAGGCTTATTTTGTATAAAAACACAAAGGAACAGAAGTAGTTCAGGGGCCTCTAAAGACTTATGTAATTGTTAATAGGCCTACTTTTATGATTTCTTATGTATTAAGGGCAAATCATGAAACAAATTCACTTCTGTTTGAAGAAATCTTGACCGTTTTCATTTTTGTGGCAAGCAACGTTGATTCTTTGCTTAGGGCGTTAGTGCCCTCTTGCCAAGCGCCGCTGCCTGGCGTGTCCTCGGCACACACCTCTGTCCATTGGTTTCCGTCCACCTTTCCGCCTAGAATTGTAGGAGGGGCGCTGAGATCTTAGGGCTAGAAAGAAACTGTGAAGACCACTTTTAGGGGCGGCTTTTAGTCAGGGTTCTCCAGAGAGACAGCCAGCCGGGTGTGTGTGTGTCTCCAGAGGGAGGCTTGCTGCAGGGGCTACGGAGTCCAAGAAGCCCCAGGACCCACAGCCTGCAAGCTAGAGTCCTGGGAGGGCGTGGCTTGAAGACTTGAAAAGCGGAGGGTGCACATCCCACCCGGGTCTGAGGAGCTGAGACCCAGGAGCACGGGCGGCAGAAGACAGATGTCACTGGCCCATCAGCCAGACAGGTGGAGTCAGCTCAGTCTTCCCCCCCTTGCTGTTTTACTCGAGCCCTGGGTGGATAGGGTAGTACCCTCCATGCTGGTGAGGATGGGTCTCCACTCAGTCCAGAGGCAAACATGCATCTCACACAGAAATAATGCAGAATCAGCCATCTGGGCACCTGGGGCATGCTCAAGTCAATGCACAAAACCAACGCCGGGAGTGGCCCTGATGTCTGCGTGTTCACATCATTCCACGCACATTTCTCAGTCATCTCCTCAGTGAGTTTGTAAGGTCGTTGTGTGGTTCTGGGGGTCTTTGCCCCGGGTGGTGGTGGTGATGACAGGCTCCCCAGCGTCCCAGCTCAGGTGCGGTAGGTGATGCCACCAACAGCTCCTTATTTCTCAGACACTTGAGCGGGTGCTCTGTGCAGCCAGTTCCACCTGCAGCAGCATCTGTTCCCTACGCTGATTCCATTCGGAGTGTGTGCCTGCCTTCTGTTGGGGTGCAGCCTTCTTTCAGGGAGGAACTGTGTCCTGTTCGCCTATGTCTCCTGTGGTGTATCTCATGGCTGAATAAGTACCTATAGGTTACCTCAGTGGCTGAATGATAGGTTCATTGGAAGGAAAACTTTATACTTTTTTTTCTTTTTGAGATAGAGTTCCACACTTGAATGCCTAGGCTGAAGTGCAATGGCACGATCTCGGCTCATTGCAACCTCCCCTCCCAGGTTCAAGTGATTCTCCTCCCTCAGCCTCCCAAGTAGCTGGGGTTACAGGTGTCTGCCACCATGCCTGGCTAATTTTTGTATTTTTGTTAGAGACGGGGTTTCACCATGTTGGCCAGGCTGGTCTCAAACTCTTGACCTCAGGTGATGTATCCACTTCGGCCACCCAAAGTGCTGGGATTACAGCCATGAGCCACCACACCCAGCAACTTAATTCCTTTTTTTTTTTTTTTTAAATCATAATGGGCTTGTTAAATGCTTAAGTAAATGTTTATTTTTAAAAATGTCATCTGTGACCTTTCAGCTTTTCATAGCAATTCTCGAGTGAATATTTAAATAAAGGCCCTTTAGTTATGGGGGAGAAGCGGTTATCCCTTTCAGCAGAGGGAGATGGAGGAACGGGCCCTGGTGGGTCTGAGCACAGGCAGTCACCCCAGCCTTGGTGCTTGCTTAGGTCTGTTCTTCCTTCACCGTAGCAGCGCCCACTCTGATTGTCAGCTTAAAAATAAGCTTTTTCCTCTTTCTAATCAGAACAGTTAGTTTGTTAACCATCACGTTAAGGTATTGAGAATGATGGCTTTCAGGCCTCAGGTATGACACAAATAGTAAATGCAGCTGACCCTGAACGACATGGGTTTTGAGCTTCGAAGGATCACTTATGTTAATTTTTTTTCTAACCTAACCCTTATTGAAAAAGCCTGGCTTTGTGAAGGGCCGAAGTTTCCTACATGCGGTTCCATAGGGTGGCTGCGGGTCCTGTGGACACGTAGATTTGGGTAAACTCGGGGGGTGTTCTGGAATCCATGTCCCTGTGTATACAGAGGGACAACTGCAGCTTTTTAAAAGTTTGTGTCCTGCCTTGTCCTAAAAACGCTCCAAAGTGGATGCAAAATTATTTCATTTTTTGGTTTTCTTGGTGGGATACTGATGTTTATTCTTCAGGGTCTAAAATCTTGAGTGAACAGAGTTAGTGCTTCAGGAACAAAGCCAGTCTGGAAACACATATTGAGATATCCACCTTTTCTTCATGGTTTCACAAAATGTCGTGATCATGTTTTATTCGGTTGAACCGTAGGAAACTGCTAATATTTGCTGTTTTTGGCCTACAGAATGGCAAGTTCGTACGATATTAAAAAGAAAGGTTTTCTGGATGGGGAAAATAGGAATCAGTAAGAACCTGAAGTTGTCTGTCATGGCCTGTGAGTCACAGGTAAATAAACCTGCGTGAGGGGACGTTGGCTGTACAGTATTTTCCTTCTGTTTTAAGACTGTCAGAAAAAGGTCAGTTCTATTGCTTTGGGTCCCTGCACCTCACCTTTGCTGCAGAGGGGACTTGCCATTATACCTCTTGCCCCCAGTGCCCAGGAGGCTGATGCCACATAGTAGAAGACCTGCAAGTCAGTGGACATGAACAGGCACCGGACACGCTGTGCACCTTGGGATGCATCTGAGAAGTGCATGCTTGCAGCAGGTCTGGGGTGAGGGTGTGTTCCCTCTCCTCTCCCTTCTCTGGCTTTGCAGGCCTTTGAAATTGGTCCTGGAAAGTGAAATTAGTTAATGCTGATCAGCTCGGGGTCAAAGCCGGAATCAGGCTCATCATTTCCTGCAGTGATCACAGCAGCAGGTCCTAAACTCAACATGACCTGAACCCGGAGAGTCGAGGTTCCACCCTGCTTTGTGACTCGGTTGTGTGCGGTTTTGAGAAAGTGAACAAAGATTTTCTTGACTCTGAGGGGGTCGAAGAGACCCGCCCTTCACTAGGGGTCTGTGTGAAGCAGTGGACCCTCCAGTCAGGAGGCAGCAGGGACTCAGGAAAGCCCCACATGCCCTCCAGTTCCCTTATGTTGAAATGGTTTGTACTCGGCCATGCCGGGTCATTTTGGGAGGTAAGTGGTGGGTTCACATGGGGTACGCAGTATTCTTAGGTGTCAGGTGCGAGAGTTGAATTTGTAGAAGCTGTGCAGATAGGAAAGGGCCTGGCAGGGAGTGCTGTTTACACGGAGCCGATTTAATGCGAGGTCTGCGCTCTCCCTAGGTCCGCGTCTGACTGGTGTCTCCCAGTCTGCAATGGGACGTTTACGTGACTCGGCGCCATCGTCCCACTCTGTGTAGACATCTGAGGATCTGTGCGTGGCTGCTCTGTTAGAGTGAGTTATGCTAATGAACTGAGAAACAGTGAACAAACCCTGAATTGGTCAGCACTGGTTCCATGGCCAGTTCTGCCATGGTTGGAGTCGTTCATCGTAACGTGTGCTGGACTCCTATGCTGAGCTCTGATTTTCAGAGGCCCTTTAACTTGGCAGCTAACCAGCGGCTTCCTTCAGAAGACATTTGAGTCCCCTTTACCTGCCAGGGTGACCCTGGGAGTTTGAAGGTGAGTGAGACAAGCCCTCCCTGTCTTGTGGATTTTACTGTCCAGAGGGGAGACAGATGTAGATGGTGAAGGAGGCCCTATCAGAGGTCAGCACATGTCGGTTTTATTTCTGTAGCACTTGCTGTGTTCAGGCTGTGCCCCGGGCCATGTGCAGAGCATCTGGGGACCCTGCCCATGGCATCCCAGGCACAGCTAGCATCTGCACCATCTTCATACTTGACCTGAGTTTTGGGGGAAGTACCGAGGATGGCTTCTACCTTTGCTGGAGAGGGTTGGAAGTCAGGGCAGTCCTCCACAAAGAGATGATCGCCAGCTGATTCCTCAAGAAAGAGAGGTGGTTCTCACATGGGCGGAGCAGGGCAGCATGCACAGACCTGGGTGTGGGGTCTGGGGCAGGTGCATCTGAGTGGGGTCTGCTGGGAGACAGCGGGAGTGAGGTGTGAAGGCAGTTGGAATTTACAGGATAAATTATCACTAAGGCGATGCTGGGGAAACAGATAAAATCGGGACTCTCTAGGGTAAACGTGGACCTAGGGTTACCCTGGGCGTGGGTGTTTTCAGGCTCTGAAGGCAGAGATTTAGGAAATTGGGCAGAGTTGAGCCCCAGATGAGGATGAACGCTACTCTTGGGGGGGATGTTGAATGAGACAGGGATGGAAACCCAGTGAATGTCCTGGGGTCAGTCTGGCAGGAAGGCAACAGAGGAGACCGGTGCCCTCAAAGGCCCTATGGGTCCTGCCTCTCAAAGTGCTGGGATTACAGGCATGAGCCACTGCTCCCTGCCGTTACTGGTAAAATTTCTAAGCTACTGTCTCATACCCACTCCCGTATTTTTTTTTTTTTTAAACCAGGTTTATGGCTGTATTTTTTCCAAGGGAACCAAACAGTTACCTGTTTGAAGTACAAATAACACGATGTTTAAAACCAAAAATGTCAATTTGCACAGAAGTTTCCAAATACCCAGTTGGTTTGAGCCTTGCCTTGCAGTGCCACTACCTGCTCTTAAATTTCTACACGATGTAGAGATAGCAAGGCAGGGATGACTCGTACATCTTCAAGTTTGATTCTACTAACTTGGGTATATTTTCAATTATTTTGGCACACCTGTGAGTGTCGCAAGCAATGCCAGGGTATTTGAAGTTTGTCAAAGGAAGAGTTGGGAAGATTTTCACATTTTTAGAATTTTCATAGTAGTTATAATTTACAAAGAATGTAAAATTGTGTAGTCATTATTTTACTTTTTTCTAGATGTGTCCCTAAACAGGGTTGATAACTAATTCTACATCACAGGATTCAGAACTGTACCCTGTTGAAGCCGATGCCTGTAATCGAGGAATTCTGCCTAGTCAGTTCACTTTAAGCGTGTTTAAAAGGTTTTCTTTATCCTAGTTGGAACCTGTGGCTATAGTTTGTGTTCACTGCTGAGGAACATTCCATGATGGAAACCATAATTCATCTGTTTTTCATATCGATGGGCATTTGGATTATTTTGGGAGGGTGTGTATGTCTATTCAGCCTTCATTTTTTCAGGATTTTTTGTAGAAGATAATGTAACAGTGTAACATCCTCTGCTAGGGAGCCAACACGAACCCTGATTACAGCCACACAGACACTCATGCCTTGTTACCAATACACAGAACAATTTTTTTAAGTTGAAACACAGTAGCAGAACCTGAAGCCATGTGAATGGGTCCTCCGATCTTACACTTGGAATTCACTTTTTATTACTCTGTCTGCTAATTAGGAAGCATATCAATTATACAGAAATCTGAGAATGTATAATTATACATTTATAACAGAAGAAAACTTATTTTTAATACCCCAGAACACATGGCTATGTTTTTCCCTCATGCCCCACCACTGTTTTCTTTGCTTGAAATGCGAAATGACACTTGAATGCAGTTTTCTAGTGACTGTTAGACTGGCATAGTTCTTCAGAGACAGAGGATGTAAAGCACATGGAGAATTTCTGTTTGTGGAATGTGATTTCCTGGTGGCCTCATTCAGGTTGCCGCCGCCTTCCCCTCTGGCCGCCTGCACCGTGGGATGTCTGAGGAGGTCCCTGTTTCATCCTCTGGAAGTTCTGAAAAGGAAGGAGAGGAGGGCGTGCAGGGTGTGGTACCTTTGTGTTGGTCCTTCGAGCTTTTATTTGGAGTCTCGGCTGCCTTCCTGGTTGCTGCCTTTATGTCCCTAGCTCGTGGCTTTGTCCTTGTGTCTAACAGGCAGACAGATGGAAAGGGAAGTTGTATTCAGCCAACAGCTTGATCTTATTCTCAAGGCTGAAATCGACTGGGTATTTGGAGATTTCTATGTAAATTGGCATTTTTGATTTTTAAACATGGTGTCTTATTTGTACTTCAAATGGGTAATGGGTTCTCTTGGAAAAAATATAGCCATAAAGCTGGTTTTTTAAAAAAGGGGGGGGGAGTGGGTGTGAGAGAGCGGCTTAGAAATTACACTAGTAATCACAGGCCGTGGTGGCTTATGCCTGTAATTCCAGCACTTTGAGAAGATGAGGCAGGTGGATCACCTGAGGTCAGGAGTTCAAGACCAGCCTGGACAACATGGTGAAACCCTGTCTGTACTGAAAATATGAAATTTAGCCGGGCATGGTGACACAGGCACCTGTAATCCCAGCTACTTGGGAGGCTGAGGCAGGATAATCGCTTGTACCCGGGAGGCAGAGGTTGCAGTGAGCCGAGATCGCGCCACTGCACTCCACCCTGGGCGACAGAGCAGAAACTCCATGTAAAAAAAAAAAAAAAAAAAAAAAAAAAAAAACCACCCCGGTGATGGAAACCTGACTGCATCATCTGTGATGGAGATGGCAGATTATGTCGTTTTTAGTGACAGGATGAATTGGATATATTTGCCTTCCCGTCTGAAGCCCCAGCACCTGGTCGGGGCACCCCTCCCTTCTGAAGTCCCCAGCACCTGGTTGGGGAACCCCTCCCCTTCTGAAGCCCCCAACACCTGGTCAGTGGCGCCCCTCCCCTCTGAAGCCCCCAACACCTGGTCGGAGGCGCCCCTCCCCTCTGAAGCCCAAAGACCCTCCTGGCCTGTGGTGCTGCTTCTTCAAATGCTGCCCTTGGCTGTTTTTGAGGAGTCACTGGCACCCCAGCAGTCTGTATGTGTCACTTCTTCATGGATCCGGGGTGAAGTCGGTGAAGCTCATTTGTCTCGTCTTCCTCCTCATGTGCCACATCTCATCTGTTGTCTGTCCAAGTTCGTGTGTGTGTGTGTTGTGCATTCTCAGGCTGTACTCAGTGCTTAGGTGACAAGAACGTCTTAGAGCAATGGACTGTCTGCTCTTAAAGAACGCTGTATGTTAATCGAGACACGGTTTACTTGTGGGGTTTAAATTTCCTGGGTGTGTTGGAGGCAATTAGGGGGAAACAAGGTCTAAATAAAGCCCCTGGGAATGAGGAAGGCAATAATGAAAACAATAACTTTATACACACTTAGCAGTTGATTTAATTTGAAGGTGAATTTTGCATTTTGGGGACTCCTAAAGCTACTGTTCGTAGGGATTCCTTGATGAGCTTCTTGTTTTCTGTCAAGTAGAAAGTAAAGTGGATCGGTTTTGCCTTTAATTCTGACTGACTAGAATCTACTTCCCTTTCCCCCCATTCACATTAGGGTGGGGATTGGACTAGAAGAGCTGTAGGATCTCTTTATTTCTGATGTTAAAATGAATTTTTTTCTTTACTCTTTTTATTGGTGAGCTGCTATTTTTCCCTTCAATGCACTGTTCTTTGGTTTGGGAAATGTGCTATATTTGTACCGTGCTTGAAATGTACACAATGGTTCTAAATTGCTACTTTAAAGTTAGATACAACATCTTAATCAAAATGTCATCCATAAATCAGGCACAGTCTGAGGCCTGGAGACCCCTCTTGTCACTTCCAGCCGTATCTCCTTCCCTGGCCACGTTGCCGCTGGCCACGTCTCCTCCCCCCACCATGCCGTGTCATCCCCCCACCACGTCACCTCTAGCCACATCACCTCTGGCCTCCCTGCCTGCCTCCCTCCCTCCCTCCCTCCTGGTGGCCTCCGTGGCTCCTGCTGACTGCCCTCCCGAGGGTCTGTTCAAGGCTCTTTCCTCGTTTTCTGCTCCTGAGTGGGTCTTGAGGCCTGGATATTTCACAGGATGCAAAGTTTTTTCCCTTCCAGCCGTGGGTCTCTGGGCAACAATTCCAGAGAGGGCACTAAGCTCTCCTTACCCACCTGGGGGCCCTGAGCCCTGACCGCCAGGGCTTTTCTGCAGGGTGTGGGGCAGACTCATGCATGAATTGGACTGAAAAGGTGCTTCCAGGAATGCTTGTTTTAAGTGCACTGGAGCAGAGATGGGGAGAGGGGATCACTTGGATTGCTAAGAATTTGGTCCTGCTCACAGCCAATAAGGCAACATAAGCACCTCCTAAATGAAGCATTCCACACACTGATTTTACACATGACAGTTGTGGTGGCTGGAAAAGGCTTCACACAATGAGTGAGTTTGAGCTGCGTTTGAAGGAAGAACAGGTCCCTGCTGGTGGAAATGAAAGATAAGGGTGACCCAAGCCATCAGCAGCAGCGGGGCTGGGGTGGTGTGGACTCCCCATGGATGGTGGGCATCATGGATGGTGGGCATGGCTGAAATGCAGGAGAGGGCAGGGGTGCGAAGGAACAGCAGGGCGGCATTAAAATCCCCCTGCAGAGAGGGGACGTGACTGAGATACTATCACAGGTATACAAGAGAGATGATTTGAGGATTTCTGGGAGCCTGTGGGAAGAGCACGTGGTCATCATTAGTTCTCTGGATCTCTTTTTTTTTTTTTTTTTTTTTTTTTTTTTTTTTTTTTTGAGACGGAGTCTCGCTCTGTCGCCCAGGCTGGAGTGCAGTGGCCTGATCTCAGCTCACTGCAAGCTCCGCCTCCCGGGTTCACGCCATTCTCCTGCCTCAGCCTCCCGAGTAGCTGGGACCACAGGCGCCCGCCAGCTAGCCCGGCTAGTTTTTTGTATTTTTTAGTAGAGACGGGGTTTCACCGTGTTAGCCAGGAGGGTCTCGATCTCCTGACCTTGTGATCCACCCGTCTCGGCCTCCCAAAGTGCTGGGATTACACGCTTGAGCCACCGCGCCCGGCCCCTCTGGATCTCTTTTTATGAAGTAGTGAAAACAGTCATGCCTCTGCCTATCTTGTGAGCTGTTGCCAAGATCAAATCGGATAATCTTCAGCGAGCCTTGTAAATGCTAAATGTTATGACAGACTGTTCCAGCCCCCTTGTCTCCACGCTCCTTTCCTCCTTGGTAACGTGAACCCTGCTGGGTACCTCACTATCTTCCTGACTTCCCCCCTTTAACGTGAGCCCTGAGCACTTGCTGGGTACCTCGCTGTCCACCTTCCTTCCTCAGTAACATGAGCCCTGAGTATTTGCTGGGTACCTCGCTGCCTGCTGTACAGCTGGGTGTAGCCTTGTCAAACGCACTTGGCTGGCACATAAGCAGAAGTGCTCGCCGGGCCTTGGGAGTGCTTTCTGACATGTGGGTGCCTGCTTTTCCCTGTTAGGCTGGAGCTGCAGGAGCCCTCCTAGACCAGGCAGAGGACCAAGGCTATGGCCTTGGGGTGGCGACTGGGGGAGCTCCCTGGGTTGATTGTGTGGGCGAGAGCAAACTTCAGTCCCGCTGCAGCACCGGGATTCAGGGTTCCTTCTGGAATGTTCTGAGTGAGAAACAGGAATGGTGCACAGGTTCATCTTCTGAGGATTTTATGGTTATCTAGGGAGAGCACTGGTGCCTCTGAGCTATGAACCTGCAGAACCACTTCTTCCACTAACAGCTTTCTTTATGTAAAGAAAGACTTACAAACAATGCCACTTCAGATGGAGGTATTTGCAGGTGTGGCCTGAAAAATGAACAAAATGACTCTTTCATCTCAAGGAAAGCACCTTACATTATTCCCAGTGATAGACATTTGAGCTTTCCAGTGAATATTAAAGTATAAAAATCTTGTGTCCACCACTTTCTCATGTGATCAATGGTGATATTGACGTGGGTTGGGTTTTTTTTTTTTTTTTTTTTGGACACATAATGAAATGTGGAAGCTGCTCATAACTCTGAACCAGTGTTTTCTAACCAATGTGATTACAAAATAGTGTGCTGGTAAAAGCCAGCCAAGTGCAGGACGGGCCAGTCGACTTAGAAGGAATTGGGGCAGAAAAGCCCATTGACCAGAGCACAGACTCCGCATTGCAGACAGCCTGTACGGAAGTGCCGCTTGTTACATTTGGCAGCAGAGAATACCTAATATGTTCTGAAAACACAATGAAAATACTTCTAATTGTATATCAGCATGGGGTCAGACTTTCTTCATAAACTTCAACCACGGCTCTGCTGTGCATTGAATGCAGATGCAGGCATGAGAACCCTGCTGTCTGAGGTGCAGAGATGTTAGGGGTTTTCACAGCAGCACAAACTATTGCCACACTGCTGCTTATTTTGGAAAATGGTTTATTCTTTAAAACTGTTAAGATGTAATGACTTTATCATTGTAAAATGAACTAAATTATTTCTTTTTGTGACCGAGTCTTGCTCTGCCACCCAGGCTGGAGTGCAGTGGTGTGTGACCTCAGCTCACTTCAATCTCTGCCTCTTGAGTTCAAGCGATTCTCCTGCCTCAGCCTCCCTAGGTAGCTGGGACTACAGGTATCCGCCACCATGCCCGGCTACTTTTTGTATTTTAGTAGGTTTCATCATGGCCAGGCCGGTCTCGAACTCCTGACCTCAAGTGATCCACCTGCCTCTGCCTCCCAAAGTGCTGGAATTACAGGCATGAGCCACCACTCCTGGCCTCATGAGAAGGCTTTTTGTGATCTTCAATAAAGTGCAAAGGGTTCCTGAGACTCAAAAGTTGGAAAACCACTGGCTTAAACCAACAAAATTGTCCACGATTTTTCAGTGTGTCTTCTGTTGATGGAGAAAGGACGTAAGGGTTGCTTTACTTTTTTCCTTTCGCAACTCAGTGGTGCTGGGACAACTAGGGTATCCACATGGAAAAGGATGGCCTGGACCCTTCCTCACCCTACACACAAAGCTCAAAATGGATCCAACGTAAGGAGCCGATTGTGAGGGATCAGGGCCTACTCTTAAGATCTTGTGGGACCTAAATTGCCAAGATAAAGGCCCTGTATCTAAATATAGTGACATTTTGAGTTTCTGGGGTTGTGACTTTAACATGGGAATCTGGGGCATGAAGGGGCAGTTCAGCCTATGACACCTTTAGGGGGCAAATCCTGGTGAAACTGTTACGTTGGATTAGGCAATGTTTCCTTAGGTGAGACGTCTAAAGCATAACAAGCAATGGATGGGAAAAAGACGGTATCAAAATTGAAAATGTTCATTTCAGAGGATACTATTAAAGTAAAAAGACAACCCACAGAACAGGATACATTATCCCAATAAGGGCCTGATATCAAGAATATATTTAAAAACTCTTAATTTAAAAAATCCAATTTAAAAATGGACAAAGGATTTGAATACATTCTCCAAAGAAATAAATGCCTTAAAAAGCACATGAGATGTTTAACAGAATTCATCATCTTAGAAATGGAAATCAAAACCACCGTGAGATACCGCTTCACAACCACCAAGATGGATAAAACCCCAGTATTGGACAGTGACATGTTGGTGAATTTGGGAAAACTGAAATCTTTAGTGGGAGGGGAAGTAAAATGGTACAGTTGCTTTGGAAAAGTCCGGCAGTTCCTCAGAAAAGTTAAGCATAAAATCACCATACGACCCAGCAATTTCACTCCTAGGCTTATGCCCAAGAAAATTGAAAACATTTTTACAAAAAAAAATCTTATGCAAGAATCTTCATAGCAGCACTATTGGTAATAGTAGAAACAACCCAGGTGTCAACAGATGAATGGATGAAGAAAATATGTACACAATGGAATATCACTCAGCCGTAAAAAGGAACAAAAGAACATGTGCTCCAACCCGAACGAGCCTTGGATGTGAAAGATGCCGGTGCCAAAGGTCGTGCACTGTGAGATTCCACTCACCTTGGACGTGAAAGATGCCAGCACCAAAGATCATGCCAAAAGTCACGCACTGTGTATGATTCTCCTCACAACAGGTGTCCAGAAGGGGCAAATCCAGAGAAACGGAAGACAGCTGGCGATTGCCAGGGGCTGGAGGAAGGAAGGAGCAGGTGCTGACTCATAATGGGTTCAAGGTTTCTTTGGCCGGTGGTGAAAAAGTCCCAGAACTACATACTAGTGGTTGATTGTTGTGCAGCTTTGAGAATACACTAAAAAGACTGAATTGTATCCTTTAATATTGGGGCTTTTATGCTTTGTAAATTGCATTTCAATTTAAAAAGGAACTCAAGAACTTCTTTGGTGTTGATATTTAGAATGTGAAAGAGACAGTATCCAAAACATGTTACTATGTAACTCACGTCCCCAGAGAGTTAAACTTCATTAAAGGGTGTGTTTGAGCCTAGGAGACACAACGATCCTATACTATACGTTATAGCTCATCTCACTGATTTCTATCTCTCATAACAAGCATATTCAGGGAAAACGGACACGTAAACGTGAGCTGAATGCTATGCAGAGGCACATTCCTCTTACCGGGATGGTCTTTAGTGGTGTAGTAAGAGATGCAGTCATAGCAACATTAGTTTAATTTCCATGGCAACAGGAATTTGGCACATTGATGAGTTAGATGTCCCTGCACAGCTCCTAACAGGGTTGCCCATTTCTGTGTGGTGTCTGTGTACATTCTTGCTGTGGAAATAAGTGATAGCACCTGCACAGACACTTGCTCGGAAACGCGCACGAAGCTGGTGAAAGCAGAGGACAGGCGAGAGGGAAGCATGGCTCAGCCCTGGCAAAGGAGACGGTTATTCCGAATGCGGAAGATTCAGGAACACGATCCTTGGGAAGACTGGTGATGTCCGTGGATCTCACCGCTGTCGGGTTGTATCTGCAGCCAGTTACTGGAGCTGTCAGAAGCGCATGTGTTGATATCGGTGTCATCACTCAACGCTTCTGACTTTTCCTGTTGCTGAGGATGATTGCATGTGGTGGAAGCAAAGTGCTGACTTAGCACAGATCATCAGATCCCAGTTCTTTTCTATCAAGGGGGGCAGGGTTAGAACCTCCCTCCCCACTCCCCAATCCCATTGTTGAAAATAATAGTTAGCTTGGGAGGGTTTTTACTCCTAAGGTTGAAGCCGTGCATTTCTAGAGCCTGGGCTGTCAGCTGTGCTGGCTGGGGAATGCTGGGGCTGTGGTCGTCTGGCCGCTGGCAGCCCTGCTGGTGGGTCCTGCCTCTGACGCCGTTCATTTCTGAAGCTTGCTTTCCCTGGTGTTGGAAGTAGCAGCACTGGAGGAACGGCCTCCTTCCTACAGCGAAGCTCTGCCAAGAGAGAAGACACGGAGCGTCTGTTGAGGGATGTGACGTTTGGGTCACCGCACCATGCGTTCTGCTTCTCAGCGGTGCCTCCTGGTTGTTACCATCACCTGGCATTACCCAGGAGGTAACTCGCAGATGCCACACTGATGGAAAGCTACGGCAGCGTGGTTCGAGTCCAGGGCCAGCTGGAGCATATCAGCAAGGTTGGGCTTGGACATATGTGCTCCACCCAGTAGGTGGGTCTGTGGAGCTGGGGTGTCGTGAGAGCCAGAGGGTCCTGGTAGAACCCTGCCAGATGACAGGAAAGAACCAGTGGAATCGAGGCAGGGAGCCGAAGGAGCTCAGGAAGGAGCCAGCCGTCACAGGGCGGGAGGCTCAGGAGCCAGCAGGTGAGTGGGATGTGGCCTCAGGGTGCTGATGGGTTGGTGAAGAGCCTTCTGTGACTTTTCTGAGAGTGTAGTCGGTTGTACGGGTGGGTGCCGGCTCCCGCAGATAGAAGAGCCAAGCGTCCTGCAGGAGACCAACATGTGCACTGGGAGTTTCCAGGTGCGTGTCCTGGCACGTGGCCCAGAGGCCCCTGACAAGGTTCAGTGTACCAGGCACACAGTGGACTGTTGGTGCCTGACCCAACGAGGGAATGAGGGAGGGCCGAGACACAGGTGCGGAGATGCACGGGACGGGGTGCAGTCAGGTGGAGAGTCATGCTGTGGGGTCCGGGAGAGACGGGTTCGAGAATAAATGGGACGGGGGTAGAGTCAGGTGGAGAGTCATGCTGCGGGGGTCTGCGAAATGTGTTTTTGCTTCCATCTGAGAAGCTGGACCTGAGCATGTCTGTGCTTTGACATTTAATCTGTGCACTATCCTCGGCAGGGTGTGTATCTCTGTGGCAGAGGATACCCTGGGCACAGTGGATGTCAGTGGCCGTGCCTGGACTCGGGGTCCGTGAATGTTGCGTGATCGAACGTGTTTGGTACATTCTCAGTTCCTGCCCAGGTGCCTCCCAAACCTCAGGTGTTGTGGCTCCCCACGCCTTTCCCATCTGCGTGTAGCATGACCACCACCTTCCTACCATGTGTTTGTCCTACCACGGCTGCCGTGTCTAACGGACGCTTTGCTCTCCAGCTACTTTCCTATAATCAAAACCCTTGACTTTGCTTGTGTTTCAGAGACGACAGGGTATTAGTCTTTCATGATTGCTCTGAGGATTTCAAAAAGCAAATATACCTTACAGGATGCAAGATATTGGAGACAGTAATTATAGATGACTTTTCTCAGTCTTTTGATTGTGGTAAAATTACATAGCACTCGAACCATTTTTAAGTGTATGGTTTGGTGGCATTAAGAGTGTTCACACTATCATGCCGCGATCATCGCCATCCATCTCCAGAACTTCCCGGTCTCCCCACGCTTGAAACTCGGTCTACCAAACACTAGGTCTCCTCCTGCCCCAGCTCTGGTAAGCACTACAGATTGCTTGCAAAATAGGCTTTCTCAGTAAGAGAAGGGGCAAGGAGAAGAGCTCTCAAGACTATCTTGAGATTTGAGGAAGTGTTTTAGGTTTTGCTCACTGGTTCCCAGTGTAAAGAAACTATTGAAGACGTGGGATGGCGAAGGTAAGGTCTGTGATCTCAGGAAGTGCAGGGCTGGGCAGCACTTGAGGGCAAGTGATGGGGGCACTTGCCCTCAAACCCGCCTGAGATAATCACTTGAGGATGGTGCTGCCTTGTGACGGCTCTGAACTTGGTCTCCTTGAACGTTGCCAAGTGCATAAGCTTTGGCGGTTACCGTCTAGTGTCTGCGGGAGACCTAGAATTTGAATGTTGTTGACTTTAGAACACACTCATTCTTATAACACTCTACCTATTCTCATCAATAGGAAATATGCTGTGTCTTTTTTTTTTTTTTTTTTTTTTTGCTTTAATATTCTGTGTTTCAGTAGCAGTAGTTGCAGCGGACGCTACTTCTAGTTCATGGTTATTGCCAAACACAAGCTTCTGGAAACTGTGAAAAATGAAGGGGGAAAGTGGTTTTCTGCATAAGGCTTTTTTGAACATCTTGTTTTTTTCTGGAATATCTGTCGTGGTATAAAACATTTCCATATTTAGGGGTTTGTAATGTGTTTGATAGTGGTTGGCTTTGAAACCCCATGTTTTTGCATGTCGTGGGGCTGCTTTATCCTGTTATTCTATGATATAGCTAGTTTTCAAAACTATTGGTTATTTCACTTTAAAAACCAAAGCAGCTTACATTATGAGTGTGATTCCTGTAAGAATGTAATTGTAAAATTGATTTGTGTTCAATAAACTTACTGGAATGACTAGTTAGATCAGTGGACAAAAAGATGATAACATGTCAGGTCTCTGGGCCAGGAAGGACTTCCAAATAATACACGTGATACACAGTAATTTCTTAATAGAAGATTAGATTTAGTACATAACTGTTTAAAACCTCTGTATTTTCTATTATAGCCATTCCACAGTGCCCACGGGGTTGGGTTGCAGGACTGCCTATGGATACCAAGGTCTGTGGGTGCTCAGGTCCCTGGTATAAAACGGCATCGTGTTTGCATATGACATACGCACATCCTCCTGCAGACTTTGTCATGTCAGGGTTGCTCGTAACACCTATACCATGGATATGCCATGCGAGTAGTTGTTAAACGATATTGTTTAATGAATAATAAAGTCTGAATGCTTAGTACAAACACCTTTAAAAAGTATTCTTAAACTATGGTTGGTTGAATCCACAGGCCTGGAACCCTGGGATAGAGTACAAACTCTAGAAGCAAAATGAACAAATAAAGAACTTGAGGTCAGCAGTGACGGGTGTGGGATCACACTGAATCTAGTGTGTTCTGCTGTGTCACTACGGAGTCTAAATGGAAACCATTTTTAGCTTAAGGTAAAATAGGTAACAGGAAACACTACAGAATGGGCACGAAGGCTCGCCCCTCATTACCACGTGTTACAGCCAAGTGTCTGCCTCCTGGGGAAGGATCTGTCCTGTGAGGAGACTAGACGTTGATGATTTCCGGATGTGTGAAGGGAAACGCCCTCCGAGAAGCGTGGTTTTGGCCGGAGCACATCAGACGAGAGTTAGCGTGGCATGGAGTTGCCACACTGCCCCTCATGCCTGCTGCTTCTCTCCTCCTCACCGCTGGCCCTGACTCTCACCAAGGAGGAAAGTTCAGCTCCAGCTGAACCCCACACAGGGCTTGTCGGTCTCTAGGGCGGGTGCTGCCTTCTCCTGAACAGGCTGTGACAGAGGAAGGTCTGGCCGTACTTGAGCTGTGAGAGATGCTCTCAGAGATCTAGCATCCTGCAAACCCAGGTGCTGAAGGTTCCTCCTCCACCGTCCTGCAGGGAGAGGGGTCTGTTCCTGCTTCCCCTCAACCTGAGCTGACTTCTTGTCTGTTCTGTACACCTAGCTCTTAAGAGCAGTTATTGTTAAAAATAATCATCTAGCAGACAAACACCATAAGGTGACAGCCTGGGAGGGTAGATGGGGCTGGAGGGTGGTTTCCTGAGCAACAGGGTTCAGTTTTCTGTTTTGGCGTCACTCGACCCAAGGCCCCCAGATAATTGAAATATTGTCAGCAAAACACCCATGTTGTATCTAAGTTTTTTTTTTTTTTTTTTTTTTTTTTTTTTAAGGAATGGGTGCAAACTTCTAACAGGGACCTGACAAAAGAGAAGGATTTCTTCTCTGCAAAGTGAAGGTCGGGGCTGGTTGGCATTTGCCATCTGTGACTAGCAGGGACCCAGGCTGCTGCCCGACTCCTGACCCTGCAACTCCTGCCCCTGTTCCCACCAGCAGGAAGAAGAGCGGGAAGATGCCTTTTCCCCTTTAAGGGGATGAGGTGAGAGTTGCGCCTGCCATTTCGCTGGTCCCTGGGGTGATTCTCCAGCATGGATGGAAGTTGGCTTTGGCGGCCTGAGCCCTGTGAAGCTGGGGTTGCTGTTCCCTGAGCAGCAGGAAGCCTGGACTCTGGGAAGTGGGGTCAGAGGGTAGCCTTTGCTGCATCCACAGGAGGGGGCCCCTCATTCCAGTTGACATCATCACTGCAGAGGGGGGTGTGGGCTTTCATGGTCCATTGATAAATAGAACGTTCCTTTTTTTTTTTTTTTTTTTTTTTTTGTAAATCACATCAAACCCTAATTCCTTCAGCCTTTACTAAAGTTGCATTTTGTAATTCCACATGATTGCATTATACCTGCAGGAGAGAATGCTTCCTGTAAACCAGAAGCCTCTCTGAGGTAATTCTTGGCCCATTCAGTGAGTTCATTTTCCCAAGGTTAAAAACAGCCTCAGGAGGGGTTGAGGACGCACCGTGACAGTCTCAGGAGGGGTTGAGGATACACCCGGGACACAGCCTCAGGAGGGATTGAGGACGCACTGTGACAGTCTCAGGAGGGGTTGAGGATACAGCCGGGACACAGCCTCAGGAGGGGTTGAGGACGCACCGTGATAGTCTCAGGTCCTGGACATGTGCCCAAGGTGTTTGGGGCACAACTTGGTCTAACACATTTTAGGGAGATGTGAGACATCAATATATGTGAGATGTACATTGGTTTGGTCCAGGTTTCCAGGTCACAGGTGGATCAGAGACAGATGCGTTTCCGGTGAGCCTTTCCGGAGAAAGCAGTAAGACCCGCATTTATCTCCGTGTGCAGATGGTGACTTTGAGTTCTGCCCTCTGTCCCTGAGGAATTTCCTTGTGGACCAACGGTTGTGAGGGAGGTACATGCCTTTTTTTTTTTTTTTTTCTTTTTTCTTCCAGTCTCTGTTAGGAGCCTGGGAGGCAAGTTTGCCCTAAGCCGTTCCCCACCTTGTCTTCCCTTTAGCTTAGTGATTTCGGGGTCCTGAGATGTACTTTCACTTCACATTTCTGAGCACACTGGCACTCTAAACAGTGTTGTACGAGGCCGTCTAACTGATTTAGAAGAAGAAACTATTTGGAAGGACTTGAGCACCTTTGTCCTTGAGAGAAACAAGCCTTTGTTTATTTACCCCAAGGCTGTTACGCTGTCCCAGGGCGGGCGGCCTTAGAAAGCTGTGCCTCTCTGAGTGCCTGCCTGTGGAATCTGGTGACTTTGAAGTTAATCCAGCAGCTACATGTTTTGGAAAGCAGATTGTCTCTTAAAGTGTTGATGATTATGATTCTAACACCGGAATTTCAACATGTACTTTCCACCCTTCTTTCTTTGTCTCCTCATACCCTGACATTTGCCCTTAGAGTTCATTGAGGGAGGGTCAGTTCTGGCCCTTTCTTTAGATATTGACCTTGAATGGACAGAATCGAGATTCAGAAAAATCCTTGAGCTGTGAGAGTGTGCCGATATCTATGTAAGTGGAATTCATGTGTTAAACTCAGTAAGAGTTTAAGAAATATCAATTCTAGGCTGGGCATAGTGGCTCACACCTGTAATCCCAGCACCTTGGGAGGCTGAGGTGAGTAGATTCAGTTTTGAGCCCAGGAGTTTGAGACCAGCCTGGGCAACATAGCAAGACCCTGACTCTACAAAAAAGTAGATAGTGGTGGTGTGCACCTGTGGTCCCAGATAGTCAGGAGGCTGCGGCTGGAGGATCACCCAAGCCTGGGAAGTTGAGGCTGCAGTGAATCGTGACAGCACCACTCTACTCATGATACACTGTGCCTGAGTGACAGAACAAGAACCCCTGCCACCACACCCACACACACACACACACACACACACACAATCAATTCTAAATGGACAAAAATGAGACATTTTAAGTGGAAAAACATCCTGTTTGGTTGCTCTACTTAGGTAACTGTTGACTCACTTGCCAGTAAGAAAATGCAGTGACCAGTTCTGCTGGGACCACCTGTTAAGGCTACTCTGGGCCTCATGGTTTGAGAAGGATCTGTCCAGGGGAGAGTGGGAGTGGCTTAAGGGCCTAGAAGCCAGTTCTTGTGGTTCAGCATGACTGCGGGTGTGGAGCTGGGGGCAGGGCTCTCCAGGGCATGAGTGGGTAAACGGATGGGCTTCCAGGATGAGCCCCTGTGACTTTGCCTGGTTTACATCCATCCAATACAGATCCACAGGCTCTTACTCTAGAAGCTTCTGCCCGGGCTGATGGACTGGCCTGGGGCCAGAGGGTGCCTTCTGGTTTAGCAAGAGCACTTAGTCACCTAGATCTAGGATTTATGGCACTACAGGGGACTTGTCACACTCGGAGCAGCAGCCATCTGCATTCTAGACTTGGTTCTAGGCGAAGTATTTTGGAGGCTGTTGGTACTCTGTGTTCTGTTTATCTGTAAAACAAGTTAGAGTTGTAACTATTTTTAAAATTTTGCCACAGAATATGGCAGTTTTGGTAGAGCTTGTCCAGAGGCCCCAACGCTCGGACACTACCACGTGCTGGGGTTGCACGCTTTGTCTGCATCGGCTGCTCCTCCTGCCGTGTCTCTGTTCTTGACACAGGAGCCCATTGAGGCTCGGCCTGTGGGACTCGTGCAGCCATTTGTCCGTGTTCCTCTGAGGTTCCGCAGACTTCACGGTCCCGTGGCAGAGCGTACGGTATCTACTTGCATCCTGATTTCCCCAAACCCCAGGACAGGCCAAGAATTCCTTACACACAAATGCAGAGGGCCCCGTGGTGTGGATTTGCAAGTGACACAGCCTTTCCCCAGCTCGGCCTTCACCTCCAGAGTTGGCTTTAGGGCGATAGAAGCTTCCATCAGACTGGGGGGCCCTCAAGCTTTGGTGGTAGGAATTGGGTGACCAGCACGGATGATACTCCTTTTATATTTGTAGCAATAGTTGTTAACACGACCACGAGTTGTACAGAGAAAGGAAAAAAGGAGGTTTTATTTTCAGAGTAAGTCTGTGCTTTGGGAAATGTGGTCTCGGGGGAGCTGTAAGCACGCGCCCCTCAGGAGCGGGGGAGGTCGCGGCATTAAACGTTCCGGTTTTTGTTCGCTATGTGTGTTCATCGGGTTCATGGAATGTCTGAATACTTATGGGGAAAGTCTAGCACACGCGTAATGAGTTAACCTGTAACATCCATGTTTGCCTTGGGGCTAGCGTAACGTTAGAAATGAGGTGGACTCAGCGTGTCATGTACAAAGGTGAGCTTTTGGGCGCAGACGTTTATGCGCAGCCTCAGTCACAGCCAGGAGTGGCTCAGGGTCTGCGGCTTCTGGCGGGAAAGGACACTCACGAGGCCATTCTGTCCAGTCGGGGCTGCCGGCAGGGTCCCAGGGTGGGGTTGTCTGGTCGGCCAGGGTCGGAAGTGCACCCGGGTCCCGTGGGCAGCGTTCCTCTAAACCAGGTTTCTGTCTGATGGCGGAGGAGACTTCAGGCTGATTAACAAACTGTACAGGAGTTACTGTCGTGGGGCTTCAGGGTCGACCTTCCTCCCTGTGATGCCGGTTACATTTCTCTCCGGGCCTCATTGTAGCCACAGAGAACCCACCTCGTCTGACAGCAGGGGGTGCCATGTTGACATAGTAATTTATTGTATTAACCTTTTTATTACTATTTTAATAAAAGCCTTTTTTTTTTTCTTTTTAAAGAGATAGGGTCTTGCTGTGTTGCCCAGGCTAGTCTTGAACTCCTGGTCTCAAGCAATCCTCCCATCTCGGCCTCCCAAAGTGCTGGGCTTACGGTCGTGAGCCACTGTGCCCAGCCTACAGCCATGTTTTTAAAACTCAGCAGTTTAAAAACACTACTCCTTTCACCCCCTCCAGCAGGCTGGTTGGCCTTGTACAAACTGGGGTGTCAGGACCTTGGTCCTCCTCTTATTTTTCCCTTTCTTTGGCCTCAAGTTCTGATGAGAACAGCAGTTACAAAATGGGCATTAGGTGATTTTTCCTGTTACTAAAGCCAGAATTCTCACTAGTTAGAGATGTTTGTCCCCAGGATCCCAGAAAGCTGTTTTTGAATCAAGCCCATAGCAAATAAGTAAGGAACTAAAGCCTCAGTCCTCTGTTTAGTATCTGGGGAATGGGTTATTGCTGACACCCTTTGATCTGTGCTCACGTGCTGCATCTCGTCACGGGAAGCAGAGTCGCCCTGTGGAATAAAGCCCGGCTCACGGTGGCACGTCGGGATGCTCCGGGCTGTCAATCCCATAGACGGCGGCAGACATGGAGACTCAGAATCGCGTGCAGAGCCCGGGCAACCGGGGTGCATCCTCCTTAGAGACCACACAGCCAGTCAGCAAGGTGGACATCCAGGCAGATGGCCCTGACGGGCTCGCCGCGCGGTGGTGAATTAGGAATTTGTAAGCAAAGAAATGAAATTCGCCTGTGGGTCCCAGCTACTTGGAAGGCTGAGGCGGGAGGATTGCTTGAGCCAGAAGGTCAAGGCCACGATGAGCCATGATTGTAATACTGCACTCGGGCCTGGGTGACAAAGCGAGACTCCGACTCAAAAAATAAAAGAAAGCAAGGTAAACCTTACTCTCCCTAGCAGGAGGGAGAATTTATCAAAGTAACTGCAACAAAAATCTTAGATGATGATGTAATTTCAGTGGCTAAGTGAGCTGTCCAGCCCACGTGGCTGGCTCACAATGCAGCAGACAACGATGCTGCTGCAGCTGCCCTCCCACCCGATCGCTCGTGTACATTTTCTGTTTTCCCATATCTCTCTTTTGGATACGTAGCTCGCTCCTTTATAGCTAAGCATCGGTAAAACAGGTTGCCTATTTTGAGACCTAACTATTGTGTCTTTTAAGGACAGAAAATGAAGCAGGTGACAGGAGCTTGGCAACGTGGTGAATGGAATTAGATGAATATTTAATACTTGGTACCCCTCGGATCCCTTCTTCCTCTCTCATGCTTAATTACAACTGCCACCTCCTAGGACAGACAGAACACTTTCAGTTCTGTGAGTAGGAATTAAACTTTTTCTAAATCAGAAGTTTCAGTTAAACAGTATTTTACATGAATGCCCAGTCCCTAAGTGCTCACTGTACTGGTGTGTGGTGTAGAGGAAGGAATGGGGGCTTGGGGCCGGGTCTATGGTGCAGTGTCCTGGTTCCTGCCTGTGAGATGAGGACCATGAGATGGCCTTAGAAGGTTCAGACTGTGGGATTGAATGGCTCTGCCCACTCCTGGGAAGCCTCGATTCTAACTCGACTTGGCCTGGTTTTAGGGAGATGCCGGCAGCGCTGTCCTCACAGGTCACTGGGAGGGGCTCTGGCACCATCCCCTTCAGGTGTCTCATGATCAGCCCAGCTTGCCCATCTCAGAAGCTGCTGGTCGTGTTCTCGTTCCTGTTGTTTCTTGCCTATTACTTAGGTTCTGTTCATGTGGGGACCTAGGAGTTCCACAGTGAGAGGAGAGCAGCTGAGCCGCCTTCCTGTCTGGACACCAGCCCCACGGAGGACCGTAACTGCTTGAGGTTGGCTTCTGCCCCCGGCCTCACCTGTGGACACATTGATGCAGTGGTACTTTCTAAGCTCCTGGGGTACACAGCGTGGTTGTGTGGATCCACAGGCCACTGTGGCGTCCAAGCACGTGCTCCCAGAGGAGAGGACCCTGTGGGCGCTGATGGTGGGAGCTGGCCGAGAGTCCAGCGTGTGAGACTCCCTGGGACGTGCACAGCTGCCATCTGCCCAGCCCCTCCTGACGCCCAGATGGTCGTGCGATAAATGCACAAAGTGCATCTCCAGCAAGAAGCCGCCAAGTGTCCACATCCGGGATATCCACCACGGTGGCTTTTTGGTGTTAATATGATGAATGTGAGCAGCAGGTGGTCTGCGTTCTGGGTGTGTGTGACTGTGCCACTGCAGTTTGGTTCTCATGTCTTAATGAGCATGAACGGCTCCTGACGAGGGTGGGTAAGGATGCTGTGATCAGAGACTCGGCAGTATTGTAGCTTGAGGAACCAAGGAGGTTTTCTCTCTTGCCAACCCTTCAAGGGGAGGAAGTTCCAGGCTGGTGACTGCTCCATGAAGTATTCAGGGATCCAGGTTCCTTCCAGACCCCTGCTTTGCGTTCCCAAGGACACGGCTGTCCTTGCTGTGGTTGGGACTGGGTGATTACCACGCTGCCCGGGTGGGAGGTTGGGGAGGCTTGGCTTAGGGTGAGAGTGGCCATGATTTACCTAATCTACACAATGACAGGGAGCTGGGAGTAAAGTGTAGCCATGTCCTGGAGGATGGATGATGGATGTTGGTGAACGACTGGCTGCACTCACCACAGCTGGCCCAGGGATGGGAAGGATGGCTGATTGTCGTTCAGCGGTACCTGGTTCTTTCAGATTTGACTTCCTTATGGATTTTCTGCTATAAAGAGGAGAGAGCCTGTGGTTCTAGGCCAAGCATCTCATCTCATAACATCTTGTATCCCTTAAGCCAACATTTATATCAAGTTTTAGAAGTCCTACAAACTGGCAAGCATTTCTCAATCTGGTTTAACCATTGGATTTTATATCTGTGTCTGCATCTCTATTTACATCTATGTGGTTATTTGACACTCTGTAGTACATTTGTAATAGGTTCTATTTGGTGGAAGTTACTTTCAACAAACCCTTGCTGCTACTAGAATTTTCAAGGTTGCAAGTTAGAAAGGAGAGAATAAAAACCACATCTTCTCTAATTTTAAAATTTGTTCCTCAAATCACACCAGAATTACAAATACTACAAATTACAAAAGCAGCCAGAATCAAGGTTAAGAGATTTCTGGGTGATTCTGGCTAATCAGCAGTATTTGCTGAGGTGTGTGCAGCAGAGCAACATGCCAAGAAGCCCGGGATGGAGGAGAGTTGGGAGGCCAGGCTGTGACTTCAGAGGTGCTGTTGCCTCAGGGAGAGGAGCTAGATGCAGAGAGGATAAGTGGCCACAGGTGCGACCACCGCCGTCCTTGCTGCGGTACAGGGGGCCTTAGTGAACTGAGTTAATGAAGTAGGTGAAGTCCATGCAGGTGTCAGAGAATCCAGGCCAGACGCGACGGGTGGAGGCTTGGCGGAGGTGAGGAGCCAGACAGCCTCGCTAAATGTGCGGTGGCTCACTGCAGACAGCACCCATCAGTCGCCAGACAGACGGGCTTGATGTTCAGTCCTTATGACAGCTGCCCTTATCCTGTCTGCCTCCACCTTCTGAGGCCTATAGGCGTCGCAAATGTGTGTTTTTTAAACAGATTTGGATGACTTGCTTTCTGCACAACACACCTGGACAGACGGAGGCTGGTTCTCCACAATGGCACCAGGGACTTGGCAGGGACTGGTGGGGCAGATCCTCAGGGCACAGCACCAGCTCCCTGGGAGAAGACGGTGCTTGCGGGATGAGGAAAGAAGAGGCACACAGTGCTGAGGCGTGAACTCTAGGTTGCTCTTAGACATGACACACATGCCTTCTGGAAGTTTCCACGAAGCACCGTTAAAGCCACCAGTGTGGACGGGTCCTGAGATCAGGAGACCCAGAACAAACTTGTGTTTGAAATCCTTCAGGTGCTGCAATCTCTTCAAAGAGGATCACAAGTCATGTCTAATAATGTTGTAAAATTATTTTTTTATTAAGTGCCATGGCGTTTTTTTGTTTGTTTTTTTTTTTGTTTGTTTGTTTTTTGTAGGGTAGGGCTGGTGTGTGACAGTAAAACAGATGCAGTGACACAGCTGGTGGGTGTTGGTTCTGGGCCCCAGTTGGGCAGTTGTATGAAAAGAAACTGAAAAGTCTCCACAGTGGTATGAACCGAAATACCTGGATTACGTGTTTTCCTGTATTGAACATAAATGCACACGTTTGTATGCGAAACACACATTTTTCTATATGTAATAAAATTCACACCTTCAAGTATTTAGCATAGAAACAGCTGTGCAGCATCTTCTCCCTGCCTACAGCCACCCGGACGTTCTGAGTGGAAACCGCGCTGCTGTGGGCTTTGTGAGTGGTGAGCCGTGCACAGCTATGTGCTGCGTTTGCTGTGTCCACTGACGTGAGCCCTGGTCATTCCTGTTTCAGGTGGATGCTTTCCCTTGTAGTTCCCTTCTCTTGTTCTGTTGGTAAGTTCAGTAAACTCGAGACCAATGGTGAGAGTAGATGTAGAGGAATACGGTGTCGGCAATTAAGGAAAATCCATGCCAGGTGTCACAGAAGGAGGAGGCATGTGAGGTCCTGCTGCCTGTGTGAGCCATGACTGGTGAGGGCATCTGGGCAGTAACTCATCTGGGCTACTTGGAAATGCAGATTCCTGGGCACAGACCTGAGAGGCCCTGGAGTGACCACCCTCCAGTGATTCCACCCAAACTTGGCTATCTTGTCTCTTGGCAGGTCACCCGTACCCGGCTGTCTCATTGACATGCCCGGCCATTGCAGAGTTAGCTGAGTCATCTGCACAGCTGGTGTGGGTGTGCCGATGGGTGTACGGGGCTGGCCCGTCTTCCTTTCTCCCCCTATGAAGTGTTTGAAGGTCTGTATCCTACCCTGTTCTCTCCCTGTCCTCAGTGGACAAGCAGGAGGTTCATTTTCACTTGCAGAGGAGGGAAATTCTGAAGTCTCGTAAAGAAGCCAGGATCTTCTTCAGAATCTTCTTTGTTCCAATCAGCTCTGATATTTTCACTTGGACAGACTTTTCCTCAAACACTTTGCCTTCGTTCTGTATGAGAAGTGCTGTAGACTTTCCTGTTGTTTTAGTAATTAGTATCTGTTGTGTTGTCCATCACAAATGTATATATTTTCATTCTGAGACACACTGAGTCAGCCTTTGTAGTCCAGAGGGATTCCATGTGCGTTTGTAGAAGCTTCCATCAGAAACCACATTCCAAATAGCTGTGGACATACAACCTGCTTGTGACTTTGGGAATTGCCAAAGTCCAATTCTATCCCGATTTGAGGCTTTAGGACCTTTAGAAATTTTGAAATTACAAAAAGAAAATGTGACAAAATTAAGTGTATTTAAAACAAAAGAGATTTTATACTGTGGGTTTTAAGGGCTGTGATGCACTATTTGGTTATCTTTAAGGACGTCATGTTCCACTCAAATTACAAATACATTAAATAAAAGGTGATGCCTTCAGAACATCTTGGATTTCGTCTTGGTCTTCTGCCATTGAAAATGTGATTTCTTTTTTTTTTTGAAAATGTGATTGTCTTAAACTGTGTGTCTAGACCATCTCATCTGAATTGCTTTGGAAACATCTGCACGGGCATCTTTCTATTCTTGGGTATAGAGAGAGAGACATCATTATGCTTTAAAATAGCAAAAGTCCCATAGAGCAGTTTTTCTTGAACTAATGAGCTATGATTGGAAATCAATGTGTGTAGGAAGTTATAGAATCTCTCAGCGAAAGTGATTATTTAAAATAGAAATTGAGAGAATGCAGTACATTCTTGGTTTTTAAAATAAAATGCCAATAGAGAACATTTTGTTCGCAAGAATGTAAAATTTTACGTCCTTATTTAGAATTTAAGAATAGTAATTTGCTTGTGAGATCTTTGTGACTGAGGTTTGAAATCTTAACTATGGTTTATCATCAATGTTTTATACATATGCACGTATACATATGTAAGGTACATAAAAGGAAAATAAGCATGTATATATTTACATTTATATACACTTCTATAATGTGTATACTTCTAGCCACACATAGGTCTAAGTGACTATGATTTGATGACCATGAGGGTAATTAAATAATTTTCCTGCCCTTAGCCTTGCTTTTGCATCTGAGCAGGGACTCTGTGAAGTGCACCTCCTGCGTTCCAGGCCTCACACAGCCTGTGCCAGGTTTTGGAAGCAGGAGTTTGTCTGCAGCTACTTCGGAAAGCAGGTGGTTACCAGGATTGCCTAGAGCTCCAGGCTGTCTCCGGTCCCAGCCTCCCTGGGGTAGAAGCTGCCCCACCAGGGGCCTGGACATGGACGTTAGGGCCTGGAGCCAGGAACTGCTCTGGAAGGGAGGGCTCCTGTCACTGCTGAGCATGAGAACCGAGGACAGGAGCTGGAACCAGTCTCGGGCCACTGCATGGCCTCCCGGAAGTGCTTGCGGGAAGCCCCAGCTGCCCTGTCCTGACCCCACAGCCGGCACCAAAGTCTGTGAGATCCCCTTGGCCCACCCCTCAGGTTCTTAAAATGGTTAGGGTGTCCTGGGCTGTGAGTTTTTAAGTCTAGGCTAAAAAGTCCTGGGACAGACTCACAGGGTTCTTTATGTAGAAATGATGAGTGTGCTGGTGACTCAGAGCAGGCACTGCACCCTCACTCCAGGGTCCTTTGCGCCAGGTGGAAACGAGTGTGTGGGTCACGCAGAGTCCCTGCATCCTCACTCCAGGCATTGCTCTTTGATTTCTTAATTAAAAGCCTTGAGAACGAAAATGGGTTCTCCCCAGAGTAGAGTTTCCGGTTACGGAGGCTCACCTGTAAATGCCGTGCCAGGTCAAATATGCTGAGATCTAGGCCAGGTCCTGCTTCCTGCCCATGGCCAAGGCAGGTACTTCATTTGGGAAGTGACCTGGAGGGACATCTGAGAGGCCTGCGTGTCCCCGAGGGATGAAGCTGCTGGCCTTCTCATGCTGCTCCGGCCTCCATCAGCTCCTTCCTACCTGCAAACTGCCTGCTTTTATGTTGCCATCATTGGAGACATGTTAGGGACTTCGTATGGAGCAACCCCCACAGGACCAGCAGATCGTGGAAAGGTGGGAACCAGGGCTGGGAGGGTGGTGTCCATGGCCAAAATGAGAACCGTGATGGGCTTGGAGGTCCATCTTCTGTCTAAAGTGGTTTTTTTTTTTAAATAAAACACTGTCTCAGGAGCAGGAGAGGGCAGGGAACAGATGGGGAGAATGTATCTGTAAAAGACTCATCTGATAAAGGCTGTTATCCAAACCGTGCAGGACACTCTCAAAACTAAACAAAAAAATGAACAACCTGATTAAAAATGGACCAAAGACCTGGACAGATACCCCAACAAAGAAGATGCACAGATGACAAACCTACACGTGGAAAGATGGCCCGCATCTTATGTCGTAGGGCGAGGCGTCACTGTGCACCCAGCAGCCTGGTCAATACTGGAACTCCCACACCACCGCGTGCTGGCGGATGTGTGGGCATCAGGACCCTCACTCATCGCTGGGGGAAGTGGGGCAGCTGCTGTGGGAGGTAGCGTGGTGGTTTTCCGTGGAACTAAGCACTCCGACCACAGGAACAATCACAGTCCTGGACGTTTACTCAGAGGAGCTGAAAGTTTACTTCCATGTGGAAATGTCACACAGATGTTGACAGCAGCTTTATTTATAATTGCCAAAACTAGAAAGCAACAAAGATGCGCTTCAGTAGGTGAATGGATAAACTGTGGTATGTCAGAAACTGGGATATTAGTCAGCGCTAAAAAGAACTGGACCACTAAGCCATGAAAAGACACGGATCTTTTAAATGCATGTTGCCAAGTGAGTCTCCAATCTGGAAAGGCTGCCTGCTGTCTGAGTCCAACCACAGGACGGTCTAGAAAAGGCAAAGCTGTGGAGACAGTAAAACGGTCAGTGGCTGCCAGGGGCTGGGGAAGGGAGGGATGAATGGGAGGGAGTGTAGGGTGGAGAAGCAACTCCGGGTAGGGTTTTCATGGGGGAATCCATGCCGTTCCACGTCTGTGAAACCCACAGAATGAGCAGTAGCAGGCTCTGAGCCCTCTTGTGTGCTGTGGACTCTGGGTGGTGGTGCTGTGTTGATGCGGATCTGTCAGTCGTAAAGACGTGCTGGCCTGGTGGGGGCAGGAGAACGAAGGAGGCTCTGCCTGTGCTGGGGAAGAAGATATGTGAGGACTCCGTACCTTCCTCCTGATTTTGCTATGAACTGTAAACTGCTTTTAAAAATATCTACTGAAAAGGCAAACAAAAAAGAGTGCTAGCCAGATAACATCTGTGTGAGGGTGTGGCCTGTGTTCTACGTTCAGGATTTTCCTGTTAGGATACACGTATCTAAATTATTCAGAAGTTAAATTTTGCATTAAGTAACTCACTACAAAATTAATTACAGTATCAGCTTGAGCACTGCCAGGATTGCCAGGATCCTGTATCCTGACCAGCTTCTCCCCTTACAGGTACAGTGACGCCCATGGTCTCACCCCAGTGAGCAGCAGGGCTGGGACCAAGAGTCAGGCTTTGAGGGCCAGAGAGGAAGTGAGATCGAGGAGCCCGTGGCAGGGAGCCAGCAGAGTTTTTTTTTAACCAGTTTTCCTTATCGCTGAGGCCTTCTTAGACTTGGGGAGTCGGGAATCCCCACTCTCAGGCACCTCAGAAAGCAAAGGCTGCTCCTAATCCTCATGTTCCAGATGCCTCAGGGGAGGTACCTGGGTTGTTGGGTGCAGTTCCGTTATTTGCTGTTCAGTGGAATTTGCCCACAGCATTTCTGGTTGTTCTTAAGAGCTGATGCTTGAGCTGCTTAAAATCACATATGGATATTCATTTACCTGTAAAAGTTAAGAATGGAATTTGAGTTCAAAGATTTGTGAAAATGCTCAAGTTTGTGTACTAATATATACATTACATTTGTGAAAATATCTAAAAGTCCAGGATTTTTATTGAACACTTCTCTTGATTTTTGTAATGTCTACTTGTCATATTTCCATTTGATTAATAGATGTCAAAGGGCTTAAATTTTGAGTGCCTGAATTCACTGAATTTCAAACTCCTTACATCAAATGTAATTAAACTGACTATAGCCAACAGCGCATGCTTTTATAAGTATTGATTAAAATATATATAAAAACACATATCCATGAACATGCAGATGGGGGCAACATATTAAATCATGAAAGTAGAATTAGTGTTCTTTGTTTTCTGAAAAGACAAATTTTTAAAAAACAAGGGAGTCTTATAACTTTTTAGTTTCCAACTTATTTGCCCTAAAGCGAAAGTTTAGCAGCAGAAGATTGGCAGCAGCAGAAGAGGAGATCCTGGGCCAGTGCAGGCTTGGGGAGCAGCCAGGTGAGTGCCAGAAGGAGCTGGCTGGAGGCAGAGCAGGGAAATGCTCAGGCAGGTCAGGATGGCCTCAGGGCTCAGCGAGTGAGAAAGGGTTCACATTTCCTGGAGAGCCCTCGTCTCTACCCACGGAAAACCCAGACTCCTTCCAACTGGGATGTGCATCTCATGTAAAAGTAGTTACGCCCAGAAAGAAAGCCAGTGGATATAGAATTTTTTTGTATGCAGAAATTACTTTAAATTTGTTTCTAACCTTATCCTTTTCTTCCCCCATCTTAGCGTCTAGTAACTTTCTGCAGGTAACGCACACATCTTAGGAGAGCGCTGTATTTCAGTTGCTGTAGGCTCTGATGTGACTTTGTGGTGTCTGAGGTTCTGCCCAGAGCGTGGCACTCTCTGCTGAGCATTGCTTGTTGAAGGCCCGTGTGGAAACTTTCCCTGTAAGGTTGTCGACCCCAGCAGTCTTGGTTCAGAAACGTTTGGACATGCTGAGACTTCACACGGCCTTCTAAGCTTTCTTCCGTGACCTTTTCATTTTAGTGTTCCCCATAATTCAGATGTTTTCCAGAATGTAAGTAAGCTGCTGAATTCAGGGCAGTGGGTGCCCTCCATTGGTCCTGGGGAGAAGCATCGCTGTTTCTCCGGGTGGAGCTTCCTGCCCGCCATGGTGTGCTCCAAGATGGAACAGAGTTCTTTGGCAGAAGTAACCGTCAAAGGCCCGTGTCTCAGCGGCAGTGTGGCTGTGGGTGTGCGGCCTCGCGGCCATACCTGCCTCTTCCCGTCAACGGCACCAAGGAGAGGAGCATGGGGGGAGGCCTGGGATCTGTGCTTCCAAGACTGCGTCATCTCTTTGTAACTAGACATGCCCAGAAAGTGTTGGAGATAAGCAGGAGACTGTGTCTGTCCCTAATGAGCTCAGGCGTGCCCTTGAGAGGGTCATTTTTCTGTGCGGTTGATCTGAATTCAGCCTGGCTGTGGCAGTGCAGGTGACTGCTGGGCTTTGGCAAGGCTGCACCCACTGTCCGTCTGAAACGGCCCCCTTCCCAGGCTCGTGGTGCCAGCTGGGCGCCCAGGCCTGCCTTCCCGCCAGGACGGAGGCCCCGTGTATGTGGGTGGGGGGGGGAGGTGGGTGGCCTGCTTTATTGCCATATCCAATGTCACGCGGGGTCAGCACTCAGGAAACATGTGCTGTGTGGGTCAGCGATTGAGTTCAGAAACCTGGAAAACTCAGCAGTGCAGGCTTTGGGCATGACCCGTCCAGCCCTGGGGCTCTTTCTCTGAATTTCCTTCCATGGCATCCTCCTCATCTCAGGGACCCCTGTCCCCGCACAGCTGTTGGCAGCTTCACAGCTTCCTCTGCCTCCCCTCCCAGGCCCTGGTGTGGCTGGGGCAGCTAGTGGCTGTGCAGACCCCACAGCCAGTAGATCGTTGGTGCCAATGGCTTGGGCCTGGGTTACCTGAGCCAAGGACTCCAGTGCACGGCTGAGCTCACCCTGAATGGCTGGATCGGAAGGCCTTGGGTTACAGAGAGGGTGGTTGGATATTGAAGGACAATCTGCAAAGGAGAAGGGGAAATGGGTGTGCTGGATGGACAGCTGGAGAAGTCTGTCCAGAGCCTGGGACCCAGTGCAGACACAGAGCTGGCATGGGGAATCCGGTGACACGGCCACCGTGGAAGTGGGCAAAGTCAAAGGCTTCAGACCGGCATGGAGGGGCTGGTCTAAAACGATCCTTTTCCTTTAATCCTAGCAACTGCTGGCTTACGGGGTGGGGGAATGAGATCTGTGGTGGCGGCGAGGAGAGACAGGGATTTTAATTAAAGCCCTCTTTCTGGGAGAGGGGAGTAGCCGTCTCTGTAGGACGGTGAGCATTGTCATCTCAGGCAGCTCAGGCTGCTGTAACGAAACCCCATTGACTGAGTGGCTTATGAACAACAGGAATTTGTTTCTCCCAGTTCTAGAGGCTGGAAGGCGGGATCAGGGTGCCGCATGGGGGGGTTCTGGTGTGGGCCCCTTCTTGGTTCGCGCACGCCTTCTCTCTGGCCCTGACACAGTGGGAGGGCAACGGATTTGCTGGGCTCCTTTCTGAGGCACAAACCCCATTCATGGGGCTCCAGCCTCGGGACATCATCACCTCCCAAAGACCTCCTGACAGCATCACATTGAGGGTGAGGATTTCAACCTGTGTTTTGAGGGACAGGCGGGCAGTTCGTAACCATCACCCTCTTTGTGTATTTCTGACTCAACATTGAGTCTGCATTCGGCTCTCCAGGGGACAGAACCTGTGTGGACACTGAGCGAGGTCAGAGCTGCAAGCATGTACACATCGCGGGCAGGGGAGCTGCCAGGGGTGCGAGAACGGGGTTTCAACGTCAATCGGAGCTGCTTTCCTGGCAGATGCACTCATAAGCTATCCTGGCAACATTTGCTTTTCACAAAGAGTCGATCAGGCAGTGGGGGCAGCAGGCGGTATTGCCGGAAGCTTGGAACTGATGGGCAGCAGAGAAGGGGCAGAGGCCACGACCTTGGGGTGGGCAGCAGTGCCAGGTGTCTGCCCTCCAGGCCTCACGCCTGTGACTGTAGAGACCAAGCCGACCGGGGCTTGCCGGCCAGTGTGGCTCTCATGCAGGTGATTATTGGGGCTTTCTATTTAATGTTCCCTCAGCCCCATTCCCACCCCACCAGTTTCTGTGCCTAGCAGAAATCATGCTGTGTCTCCTTGATGAAGCATTGAGTTTCCTATGAAGGTGTAGAAATAGCACGATTTGGCTCATGTCAAAATACTTTGCAGTGAAGCTGCACAGAAGAGGATTCTAGGCTTCCATTTGACGTTTTAGACAATGCCTGAGTGTTACAGGACCCTTTTGCTTGTTAAAAAGCACCAGATGAGAAAGGCTACTGGTTAATAAAGGAGACTTTTTACATTAGCGCAGAGAGGGTGGCTTGAGATAAACTCAGCGTAACGTAGGTGTGTTTGTAAGCCGTCTAAAGGACCATCTCTCTGCTGGCGACACATGTTTTCCGGTATTGGTTTTGTTCTGAAAAAGGATGACTGGCATTCGGTAGAATCATTCCAAAATTCACCTGCAAGGCATCTACATGGTGCCTTGTTTTCTTCTGACATTCTGGACAGCACAAGGAATTATTCTTGTCTTCAGCACTAGCAGGAGACTTCTCCTGAACTCCTGCTCCTCTTTGGCGTTGTGGGTGTGAAGGGGTCAGAGTGACCCTGTCTTCATGGAGCTTTCAGATACCATGGGGACAGTGTGGCATGAGTGTCAGGCTCGGGTGGGACGGAGGCTTTCCCCAGAAAACAGCTGCCGATTCCAGGACAGTCCTCGACCACTCCTCCCTCTGTTCCTCCACGTCATGTCTGAATTAAGGTGGTTCTATCATAGCTGGGGTGTCATGTTAACTGGAAGTGTGCTTTTGTTCTGGGAAGTAAATGAACTAATGGTACATTTGCCAAGGACAGTGAGATTTGATTTGATGAATCCAGTGGGGAAAAGGAGAAGGGGCTTGGCTGGGTGGGGACATGTGTGATGGGAGTAGAAAGGAGGAGCCATGCAGGCTGGTGGGATGTAGGGGCCACGCCCGCATTTCCATGGGATCCGTCGATGTTTGTGCCATTAGGCCTGAACCTCTGTGTCCACTTCTAAAACCTGCATAATGAGGAAACCCCTGATGGGCCTGAGTTGTTACTTCCCACGGCCATTGCTGGGAAGTGCCCCAGACGCCTCTCCTGGCTGGTGACGGCCCCGGACCTGGACACTGGGTTCGTCCTGAGCTCTGCGAGGGGCTTGGGCTCCACGCACAGCAGGCACCTGTGCATCCCTTTGGACGTGAGATGTTGGCACTCGGCTTGGAGGCCACCGCGATCTGGGTGTGGTCAGGACTGGCTCATCCTTTGGGGAGACAGCACCTGCCCGGGGGCCCCTCTGAGGTGCGTAGCCCTGCACTGACCTCACAGGATGCCCTGTCCTGCGGGGACTTCCTGCCATTCCCCTGGACCCTCAGGCGTGGGAGCCAAGTGTGGTGTGTGTGTCCCGGTCGGGGGTGCTGAGGACACCACGTGCCTGCTCGTGTGAAGACCCGAGGCACCGCGTGGGTTCGTTTCCAGGGGGCCGTTGGCATCTGGGGGCCTGTGAGTGTCTTTCCACTGGCAGGAAATAATGGGTGGCCCATGTTACCTTTTTTGTCTATTTTTGCCAAAAAGCCCTAATGCCAATGTCGCTGTCCCACTGTGGGAACCGCCCGTCTCAGGCTCACTGGCCCTCCTGTTTCTGGGCTGTTGCAGGGTTGTGTTGGGATAACTGTGTTAACTTCGTTTGAATTTTCTTCTTGTTCCTTTGGAATAAGTGTTGATAGCTTGTGCTGCTTGTTCACCCCAGAGGTGACGGTGTCCTTTAGGCCTGGCAAAGCACAGCGGTGCAGGGAGGTGCTGGGCCTCGGCCTCTCGTGTCGTCCGCAGCCCTCACCGCACGTCTGCTCTTCGCTCCTCGTGCACACGGCCGGGATCACGGGCTGCTCGCTCTGCTGTTTGAGATCCTCAGAAAAGGTGGTGTTTACACTGAAGGGAGAACTGGCGGTGTGCGGCTGATTTTAAATAGGAGGAAAAGACGGTAACAGAATGAGCAATGCTTAGCACTTAGTCTTAGGCTTGAGAAATTGTGTTTTAGAAGCAAGGTATCCTCAACTCCGGTTTTCTTCAAATTAAATCTTTTAAAGGGTTCACAGATATAGCTAAAGCCTAAAACTATGCAACAGAGGGCCTAGAGCCCAAGCCACTGCCACCTCTGACTCCAAGACACCTCAGAAACTTGGTCCTCCTCCTCAGAGAACCCCCCATCTGCTCCTCCCTCCACACTCCTCTTCCTCCCCCTCCCTTTCCCTGGACAGCCCTCCCCTCCCCCCCCATTCCCTGGACAGTTTTCTTCTTCTTCCCCCTTCCCCCTCCCTGTCCTTGGGCAACCTCCTTGGACCTCTGCTTGAAAGTCACTGGTCTGTGGGGCCGCCCATTTGACAGATGAGCATGCTGAGGCCCAGGCACAAGTGACTGACTCAGACCCACGCAGAGGCTGACCCAGCGCGGATGCCATCTCCGGCCTCCCGTGCCACCGGGTAGTCCCTAATGGAAGAGAATCAATGCTGCTGCTTCACTGATCTCCAGGGAAAGCTGGTCGATAACAGGTTATGAACATGGGAATGTTTTGGAAAAGCCGTCGTCCACTTGTCAGCTCCATCTCTCCTGCCCAGAAGATATAGGGAGAACCTGCCTTCAGCCCACCCTCATCCCGTAACAGAACAGAGGACAAAGGGGCAGTAGTCCCAAGCCCTGTCAGTGTCCTCTGGAAACCCCCGTTTCCCTCCTCATGGTGGAAGTGGAAACCATCCCGCTGGATGATCTTCCCGGGGAGACCCTCCACCCTGAAAGCAAGGAATCTGGTTTGAGCACACACACATTCTTGGTGCCATCACTTTCTGCAGCTGAACCCTGCATACGTGGCCCATTAATCTTGCTCGTCCGGTGTTACTGGGTCCTGGGAGTTTCTGTGGGCTGATGGCAAGTGTTTACCATTGTGTTTAGAGAGGAGAATAGAACTTTATTGTGTCAAAATCAGATGATAACCATTGCCATGTGATTCCTTGGGTTGGTTGGGGCAGGGGATGCTCAAGCTTCTTCTGAGGGCTAAGTGCTTGTTTGAGAGAGTCTCACTTTGTCGCCCAGGCTGGAGTACAGTGGTGTGATCTTGGCTCACTGCAACCTCCGCCTCCTGGGTTCAAGCAGTTCTCCCTGCCTCAGCTTCCCGAGTAGCTGGGATTATAGGTGTGTGCCACCACGCTTGGCTAATTACAAAAATTTTTAATATAGGCAGGGTTTTGCCATATTGGCCAGGCTGGTCTTGAACTCCTTACCTCAAGTGATCGGCCCACCTTGGCCTCCTAAAATGCTGGGATTACAGGCTTGAGCCACCGTGCCCGGCCTGATCCTGACATCTTTTAAAGCTGCCTTCACCTACCAAAAACCAGTCTATGCTTGAAAATCAGGCTTGAAGAGCCTAGGAAGGAGGAGAGGGATATAGTTCAGCTAGGTAAATAACTATGCGTATGTTAAAAATAGGGGCCAAAATCTACCCCAAATGTTAACTCTTCCGCTTTGCCTTTGCGTTTTATATCCATTTATGGTTATCCATTCAGTATCAAGATTTCTGAAGATTCTTTTGATAATTATGGACAAATTACTGTTAAAACTCAGCTGCATTTGTAACACTCTAAAGAACTAATTGGATGACATTATTTTTCTTGGAGGCATTTTGGATAGTTACATAATTAATGTTTATCTCTTTGCCAGATTTTTTTTTTTCCAGAACAGAAACCTGAAAAGAAACATTCCCTTGCATTAAGAGCTATTTCACTGTGTGACAACCAATTTTTGAATGTGAGAACAAGATCATCGTGTATTTTTGGGATAATTCTTGCTTAATAGTGATAATGCCAAGTGTTAAAATTATGGAACAATTTGATTCTTTGAAAATTACTATTTGCCTGCTCACCAGGTGGGAGCTGATGAGAACGTGGATGTAAAAATTAAACTGTTTTTAGCTTGTATAAAAAAAGTTAAAAAAAAAAAAAAAGCTTTTTTGTTTTGTGCTACTACTGAAGTTGCTTAGCTGTGGAAATGAGGTTATTGCAGGCACCTAGAATTTTATCTCCTTCACTTCCACAATGGGAAGAAATTCTCCAACAAGCACAGGAATCTGACTTTCTGATATTGAGACTCCTAGGCGTCAAGCCCCATGGAAGGGGTGGTGATTACGTGAGCGTTGATGTTGATGTGGGCATCCTCTAAGCCGGACGCAGGGAGCAGGGAAGGGCAGAAAGAATAGGCCCCTCAGGAGCCATGAGAAAATAAAGTGTGGGCAGCAGTGGTGGTGAGGGTTGGTGTCAGGGGCCAGGAAGAGGTGGTGAAGGGAGCATGTGCCTCAAGGCAGCCCTGGAACCCGCGGTCCCTGCAGTGAAGTCTTGTCTGCAGGGGACGTGGACTGCCATGCAGCGAGGCCCACAGACAGCCTAGACTTGGCTGCCTCAGAACTCTGGTGGACGTTGCAAATGGCCCCACAGCGTTGCAGTGAACATTCTTCGGACAGAAGACGCTTGGAACTGTTCCCGGCACAAAGCCAGCACCCTGTGAACAGTGGCCACTGCTGTCGTGACTGAGTGCCGTCCAACTGGGGGCATTTGCTCTGCTCAGTTCACTTAATTGGGCCAAGAATGGGGTTGCCCTGCCTTCAACAAGTTTGACGATTGAACGAGGACTCAGTCGATAATGTACTCTGTAAATATGCTCTCCGGGCTAGAGTGAGCAAAGCCCAGGGAGCGGGTGGTTTTTCAGTATTAGCCAGGTGTTTGTGGCGGGGCCAGCTGTGCGACTGCCAGAGCAAATGTGACCAGGAAGCCTCTGTCCCCCCAAGGTGGCCAGCGTTCCTGTTATACGTGCCGTAAGCAGAAGGTGGGCACTGCTGGGGAACTTGCTCATGTTCCTGTTTTCTGATTGGAAATTCAAGGTTTCTGAGCATCTTACATTGAATTTGTACATTGCTGAGACTGTACACATTTCAACACTTGTTTTTTTCTGCTTTTTGGATCCATACAACCTGGCATTTGGCCGTGGCTTCCAGGACAGGCTGGATGCAGAGTGAAGCCCTCTCCTCACTGTCAATGCCTGCCGATGTCTTTTTGTATAAACTTTGTATTTCTTGAGACTTTCAGTTAGGTTTTTACATAACTAGACTTTTAAAATTGCCATGCACATAACTCTACCAGTTACAATCGTGAGCTAACATGGCTTTTTGGTTTTACTTTGATGAATGTTTAACATTTGCATCCTGGATGTGGGGGTGGAGGTCATTTATCTGCTTTTCATTTCCTTCTTGGTTCTACTTACCTGAAAGTCACTAAGGTGTGGAAGGCGTGGTACAGGGTAAACTGCAGGCCGCACTGTGGCGCGGTGGACAAGAGGCACAGGCTGCAGTGGTGTGCACAGTGGATGAGAGAAAAGAGGAGACTTCCATCCTCGAGGGAAACACACAACAATTTAAAAAACTGATCATCTAGCTTACATGAGGTCCAACAAATTCAGTTTGCAAAGTTTAACTTCCAAGTTAATTTAGTAATTTTTCCCCTAAGTCATTAATTTAGTAGCTTACGTTTAAATATATTTCTTTTGTCTAAAGCAAGTCATAAATTCTAAAATGAATGACTAAACATGTAACAATTTAGGCATACAGCACCTGAAGGCAAAACCGCCAGTATGCTAAAACATTGGACATAGATGCTTTAAAAATATAATGTAGCATTCTTGCAGTGCATGTGCTGTTAGCATGTAACTTGGTGAGTAGTTTTGAGCTATGTTTGTAGGAATGTGTATCTTGAATACTTCAGGGCATCACTGCAGATGTGTGCGTGAGACGTATAAATACTGAATGTTCTTCTCCCTTCCCTTAAATGAAAAGCATTAGCTCCCTTTTTATTTTTATTTTTAATTTTATTTTTTTTGCAGTGGACTCTTGCTCTTGTTGCCCAGACTGGAGTGCAGTGGCACAATCTCAGCCCACTGCAACTTCTGCTTCCCGGGTTGAAGTGATTCTCCTGTCTCAGCCGCCTGAGTAGCTGGGATTACAGGGACCTGCCACCATGCCCGGCTAATTCTTGTATTTTTATTAGAGATGGGGTTTTGCCATATTGGCCAGGCTGGTCTCAAACTCCTGACCTCAGGTGATCTGTCCACCCCGACCCCCCAAAGTGCTGGGATTACAGGCGTGAGCCACTGTGCCCGGCCAGCTCCCTTCAATAATGATTTATACAGTTGTTTTTGCTTTTTGTTTTTTTGAGACGGGGTCTCACTCTGTCGCCCAAGCTGGAGTGCAGTGACACAAATCCTGGCTGACTGCAGCCTTCACCTCCTGGGCTCAGGTGATCCTCCCACCTCAGCTTCCTGAGTAGCTGGGAATAGACACATGTCACTATGACCAGCTAATTTTTTTTTTTTTTTTTTTTTTGTATTAGAGACTGGGTTTTGCCATGTTTTCCAGTCTGGTCTTGAGCTCCTGGGCTCAAGCGATCTGCCCGCCTCGGCCTCCCAAACTGCTAGGATTACAGGCGTGAGCACCACATCTGGCCCATTTTTTTTTTTTTTTTTTTTTTTTCCCCTTACAGGATTAGAAGTCGACTTTCGGAAAACTCTTCAACCTTGTAAACTTGATTTTCTACAATAATATGCCTCTAGGATTAAAACAAGATGGAAACAAAGAAGTATGTGTGGACTGCAGTTAAAAGTTTTCAACACAACATAGTTTAGGAGAGTTGACATTTACAAAGAGCAGGAGGCCCGTTCAGTGCCTTCTAGGCATTGGGAACGGCGGTCTGTGGGCGACCCTAACGTGTGCGGTGTCCTGAGACGTGATCGTGGTGCTCACGCTTTTACCGAGGGCCTCCCGGGAGTACCAGAGGCTCTTCTCCTGCAGTCGGCCAGCCGGGCAGCAGCTGCTGGAGAAGGAACAAACAGTAAAAGACAGATGTACACGGTGTTATTATGGCAGAGAGGTTAAAACCAGGCTCACTTTGTTCTCTCACTTTGTTCTTACAGTTTTAAAAAAACTAATAACGAAGTCCTTAAATATGTATTGCGTTTCAGGATTTTCAAGTAGTTGTGGGTGTGTCTGTCTGTCTCTCGCTCCCGTTCGGGTGCTCCCTGCGAAGAGAGCTCAGAGAGGCCACCTTTCCTTGTTGAGGTGACAGGGCCTGGAGAGGTGTGAACCCTGAGGTGGGGGGTTGACTGACTGGGGGGAGGCTGGGTCAGCGTGGGGATCCACCCCCACTCCACGTTCCTGTAAGGAATCCACAGTTCTAAGTCTTTGTGATATGGGTAAAATGAACCTGGAAGAGGTGTTATTTTTTCAGAAGTAAGTGCCATGCTATTTTTTCCTCATACTTCTCCGTGTTTAAGCAGCATTGAAAGATAAGGCACTAGTAGCATGTTGGTTTGGAAACAATCTTGTTGATTATTTTAAGTTGAATCTGATATTAAGGTTGTCTGGTAACGGAAGTTTTCCTTTAACAACATGGAACTCTGTTGAATCTGTTGCCCCATTGGCTGAGCCGTCTGAAGTCAGTGCGGTGGCACCTGAAGAGTCGGCTTCCCCTTGGAGGAAGCCGCTGGATTGGCAAGAGGCACCGTCCTTGATTGAGGGAGTGAGGCGCCTTTGCAGGGACCCCACTGCGGTTCTCTCCTGCCCCTGCAGCTCTCTTCTGCCCCCTGCTGGCTGGCCAAGCAGATACGCGACAGTGTGCTCAGCGTGAATGTTCACGGGGTAGGCCGAGGCTTTTGTTCCAGAAACATTGACTTCAGAAATGGCCGGCAGTGTGTGTTGAGCATGGCAAGAAAGACTTACTTGTGTCTTAAACCTCTTGAACAAAGCAAGTTGATGTTTCAAATGTATCTCGAAGGCTAATGACTTTGCTATGGTCAATATTCAGGAGAAAATAGGGTTTGATGAAATAGATAGGAGTGGAAAGTGAGGTGCTTGTGCCCCGTATGACTAAGCGATGTCCTGGCCGTTCCACACCACGGCCTCTGAGCAGCCAGCGTGCAGATACTGGATCAATTTAGATGGGACTCCTGGAGCTGTCAGCCGCCCGGGAGAAGCACGAGGAGTTCTGTGTGCCCATGATCATGGTTCCCGCTACTGTGTCCAACAACGTGCCGGGTTCCGATTTCAGCATCGGGGCAGACACAACCCTGAACACTATCACCGACGTAAGTCCGTGTGCGCCCCGCCAGGTGGCGCTGGCTGACTCTAACCTGTGGGCCCCCGCCCTTTTTATCTACCGAGCGCTAGAAACAGCCTTTTACAAATATCCTGAATGAGAGCTTCTCGTTATTTCGCCGCCCTCCCCCCCCCTCCACGAAAAGTAGGATTTTAGACTCTGAACATTTTTGATCTCACTCCCAAAAAGTTTTATCGCCTCTTCTTCTGTGTGGCCACCGGCGGGGACGTAGCGTGGCCAAGACCCCGGGAGTGCCCGTGAGTACCTACAGCGCTGAGGAGAGCTGGGCTGCAGTCTCCTGTGATTGCACCAGCATTAAAATCTGCTTTTTAAAAATTATTATTAATGCTGAGCCTAAATTTTCTTTGAGCCTCCAATACCCATTATGATGAACCCCTGCCTTGATGCTGAGGGTAGAAATTGAACTGAATATTTTGTAATTGTAGTCATTGTCCTGAACGCACCATTGCATTTGTTTTCTCTTTGGTCTTGGCTGTTGACCTCATTTTCCCCTTTGTAAAGTGGGGATGTTAAATTACATCTAAGGCAATATTGGGGCTAATTTTTTTGCCAAAAGACAATAATAAAACATAGAAATATATTCTTCTGTTTTTTGTTTTGTTTTGCTTTGTTTTCTTTGTTTTACTTTTCTTTGTGAGACAAGGTCTTACTCTGTCACCCAGGCTTGAGTGCAGTGGTGTGATCTCGGCTCACTGCAGCCTCGACCTCCTGGGCTCAGGTGATCCTCCCACCTCAGCCTCTCGAGTACCTGGGACCGCAGGCACGTGCCGCCATTTCCGGCTACAAGAAATACACGCCTACCCCACGTTTGTGTGTCACACTTGGTGATTCACGTGAGAGTCTGAAGATCCGTACCTAATGCAGGAAGTATTTCATTTTTTAAAAATTTGATGTCTAAAATTTTTCACTAATTCTCAAGTTTTCATTTTTCTTGTGCGACTTAGTTCTCACGAATATTTTTCAAAGTTTTCTATTTTGTTTTTGTTTTTTGTAAACCCTTGGCATGAAACTTATTTCTAGCGCTGGTAAATAAAAAAAACAAGCTTTTAACATACAGCTCATATGGTAAGTAATGCTTAGCAGTCGTTTCTTGCTTTTCTGAGCGTCTTAAACTTTCTTCACTTCCTTTGTGAAGGAAACCTGTCCAGGTTTTCCCGTGTTCACTGGCTTTGGGGGCAACGTTCACCTTATTTTTGGCAGTCACTAATCTCTGACCTAGATGTTGCTTCTGCTCTGCTCTGCTGGTGATGGGCGTCACGGCTTTGCTGCTGCAGGGCTGGCCTGGCTCTGGGCTTACCTTCGTGCTGGGAATGTGAACATGAGTGTGTTTCACAGAGAGGATTCCAGCATGGCTTTCACTGCTCTTTCACCTGCTTTAGCTGGATTTTTGGGTCTGTGAAAGTTGGGTGTGCAATGGGAGGGATTGAAGCTTCTTTTTTCCCTAATTGTTACCTAATTGGAACTTACCCAGAGGGAATGGGTGGAGAATTTGAGAGCAGTCACTGCAGTTAGATGAGCATCTGAAGATGTGGGACAAAGCTGGTGTTGATCACCCTGTGACTTTTTTATTTTCAAGTTTCCACACAAAGCATAGATCCTTGTGGTGTGTGATGTACACTTTCAGGCAGGAAGAAAATCTCTCTTTAATTCCAGGGTCCTCCGCTATAAATAACTTTTTTTTCCAGATTGTAAATATGTAACAAACGTGTAGGGTCAAAATTTGAAAACCAAAATACGTGAGGCAAACACCCCGCAAATGATCAGTTCCACCCGCTTTGACTTCCCTTGGAGGGACTGTGTGATTTATTATGCGATTGTTTTAAATTCAGTTTTTCATTCATTCCAGTTTCTCAAAGCTAGGTTAAACAATTTCATTTTCTTTTCTTTTTTTTTTTTTTTTTTGACAGGGCCTCTGTTTCCCGGGCTGGAGCGCAGTGGTGCAATCACGATTGACTGCAGCCTCGACCTCCCAGGCTTAGGCGATCCTCCCACCTCAGCTTCCTGAGTAGCTGGGACTACACGTGCTTGCCACCGTGCGTGGCTAATTTTTTGTATTTCTACAGAGACGAGGTCTCCCTGTGTTGCCCAGGCTAGTCTCAAACTTCTGGGCTCAAGCAGTCTCCCCGTCTTGGCCTCTCAAAGCCACAGGGGTTATAGGGATGAGCCACCGTGCTGGGCCTTAAGTTAACGGATTACAATAGAGAAAGAACTGGAGTGTGTAGTTCGTTGAGCCTCCCGTTGGCCAGGCACAGCCACCTTGGTAAGTGTATGTGTGTGTCCTCATTGCCCTTCTGATCCCGAGCTCCGAGGAATGAGGCTGTCTTGGGAGTGCCGTGGTTCTAGCCTCGTGATGGGTGAGTGACGCCGGCTGATTGAGGTCACCCTGGCGAATGCTGCAGCTGCTCGGGAGGCGGGGCAGGGACGAGAAAGCCGCTGAGGATCCCTCTGTGGACCCCTGAAGGGAGAGGGGTCGAGATGTGAACATGGCAGCTGTTTTCTCCAGAGCCCTGTTTACTGATGGCCAAACAGGGTGAATCCTGAGAAGGTTTGGATTTGGGTCTGAACTGGGCTCGCCTGGCTGTAGAACACAGGAGCTGGTGGCGAACTCAGGAAATGAGGGCGTGAGGTGACTTGACGTGGATGGCTCCGGGTCCCTCCAGCCACTGTCCTGAAGCCGTCGGAGCCTGAGGATGTGTGGGAGTGAGCGTCTCTTTCCTGTCTGGCCAACACCCTCTGTGACCCATGACTCATGGCCCGGCCCTGGGCAGCATTTATGTTTGAGGTCTGTGGATGGCTCCAGTTGTTCAGTAAATTTGGTGATTCTCATTGGGGTGATTGTGCCCCAGGGAATGTTTGCGCCATCCAGGGAGGTTTCTGGTTAGAACTGGGAGAAGGGATGCTCCCAGCACCTGGGACTGGGGACAAGGGACGCTGCAAAAAGTCACTCTAAGCACAGGGCGGGCTCCATAGCAGGAGTCTGGCTCAGGACGTGGCCATGTTGTGCTTCAGAAGCCCTGGGCGGATCTGATGTGGTGAAGTCGTCATCGTCACTCGTGATTTCCTTCTTGCCAGCATTGATGCTTAGCTGACGCCATAGCCCCTCAGAATCTATGCGGCGCTGGTGAGTGGGTCTTTCTGGCAAAACAGAATGAATGAAATACCTCAGAGCAGGTGTTACACATTCTCAGGATATGGCTGCAGGGAGTTTCGGTTGGACTCCTTTCACTCCTTAGTGCTGGCTGGTGCATTACTCTGTCCTGTAAGCTTGATCAGGTCACATCAGAAACAGTAGGTGCGTGCCACGCTGCTGTCAGGTTTCGCGAAGGTGGCGGTGACTACAGCCTTGTGAGTAATTCCTTGTCATAGTGGCCCCACTAAGGACCCAGGGGCCCGGCTGTGTTTGGTCTTGAGAGCTTTATGCTTTTCTGGGCAGGGTCTCTCCCCATCTTGAAGTCTTCCCTCCCCTTTTTTGGAGACTAAAGGAAGGAAAAGAGGAGCGACAGGGAAGAGGGGAGAGAGGATTTGCAGCAATGTGGCCATTCCCACAGATTTCAAGGCAGAGTTAAGGAGCCGAGACACCCCCACCTGCCCTCTTGTGTGCCTCAGGGCCCTCCTGGCCCCAGGTCACCCACACCCTCTGGCTTCCAGCGAGAGCTTCTTGGAGAAGCAGCCAGCTCCCCGCGGCCAGTCTTGGTTAGTCCTGGGCTAGAGTATTCCACAGTAAAGGAGTGACATCACCTGTCTGAAGAGCATAAGGAGCCCCCCACGTGGTGGTGCTGACAGGGCCACATCCTGGGCACCAGGCCAGCCAATATCCCCAGATGAGTGTTTCTGGCTTGGAAGCAGGCTGGCATTTGGATTGAAGTCCTGCAAAAACTGCCATGGCCAGAGCCTGCAAGGCAGAGCCTGTACAGAGCAGCCCAAGAGCTGGGCATGTGCTGGGTCTGGGTGGACGTGGAGTACATGCCATGGGGCACGGGGGCCCCTGCTCACAGCTCACCTCGTGGTCACCCAGCACTGACCCACCCATCTTACCCTGCTACCCACCATGCTGTGAACTCACCTGCCACGGATCTGCACCCACTGTCCGAAGCCCTCGGCCCACACGGGCTCCTGGCCTTGGGATGCTTTGGGTTGCACCAGGGCTGCAGAGCCTGGCTCTCTCACTGTCCAACTCTCCTGGGGAGATGTGGGCCCCGCCTTGCATCCCAACAGTAGCATTTCTGCAGCAGACGTGGGGATATTCACAGTAAGAGGGACACGTCCAAGTCCATAAATAGTTGATTTTGCCACCAAGTGGATGACAAAAACACCTTGCTGTGTGGGGCCGCTTGGAGCTGGGAACAGTGGGCGTGTGGACCTGTCCTGCTGTTACCTTGGTTAACACCCTGAGGTGGAGCCTGAAAAAGCCCGGTGTACACGGGCTCAAGAACCGCTCTCCTTTCTGACACCAGAGCCCATTTCCCAGTGGAACCTCAGAGCAGCAACTCAGGTTCTTGCTCGCCTGTGTGGCTTTGCGTGTGACTTCCAGCCGGAGAGCAGAGATGTGGCATGGGGCTGAGTGTGGCCCACCGGTAATCCAGCTGCTGGCCTCCTTCCCTGCCTGCGCGTGGAGGCTGCCTCTGCACGATGAAGGCAGTCACTTAGTGTGGTCCTTACAGCTGTGTGCCCCATCCCACTGATCGTGGACTGCCTACAGAAAGCTACAGGGACTGGCTTTGCCTTCAAATGTCCTGACTGCCCTGGCCTCGCTTACCCACGATGAGATGCCGAGAGCTGAGCTGTCCCGCTCGTGACTAACTTGCCGCTGCCTGCAAGCTGCTCTGTTGCCGGCCTCACACCCACCCTGCTGTGCTGCCTGCACGCCTCCCCTTTCAAGAGGACCTGGGCTGTGCCCAGGCAGTCCCCTGTGTTGCTAAGGCCTGTCCTGCTCCCACATGGCCTCCAGAGCTCCCCTTGGTCCCCTGACCCACATGAACCGGCTTCCCCTGATGACTCAGGTCCCTGCTGTCCCTTCCTGGACCTCAGTGGAGGCCCTGGGGCTGGCATGTGAGCACCCAGCACCCCCGCTAACTGCTTGGCCCTGCTGCTTCAGGCTTACAAGAGCACGTGCGACATGGCTGAGGCGCAAGGCCACCACCGGGAGCTTTGCATCCCCCTGTGTGTGGTGCCGGCCACGATTAACAACAATGTCCCAGGCACAGAAATAAGCCTGGGCACCGACACTGGCCTGACTGCTGTTGTCCAGGTAAGAGAACCCCGTTTCCTCCCATTGCTTTCTTTATTTTATTTTAGCAATTTGTTTCTTCTGTGCTAAGAATGAGCCAGATTTATTATTACTCTTCCCCCCCCCCCCTTTGTTAGCTTGGCTTTATGTCAGTCACACTGGCCAGAACAGGGTAAATTTTTTAGCTTCTCTGCCTTAGGGAGAACCTGTCTTTATTGATTAAAAGTGAGATGATATATCCAGTCCTTGGGGTTGTGTTTCTATCCCACCTAGACTAGGGGAGTTTTGAGCACCATTTCTCTGGAGCCGGCCTCTCCCGCCTGCGTTGAGTAGCGAGGCTGCAGGGCCAGCTGTGGGAACCTGCAGGAAGGGGTTTGAGTGCCTGGTACGTACGAGCTCTGGGACAGAGCTGTGCCCACTGGGGGCCGCTGCCTGGAACCACAGCCTTCCTGGTGAGATGAGAGGATCTTTAAAGAGCCGAGATCATGCCCTCCTGGGCAGGCAGTTTCACCAACATGTGCTTTGGGAGGAGTGGATTCTGCCGGTCATGGGCGTGGTGCTGACACCCGCATGGTGGCCCCTCCGGTCCCTGATAAGCTGACCCACCTCTATGGTCATGAGCTGGACATGAGGACCTGTGGGAGTTCCACAGGCCTTTGCTGCAGAGAGGGTCCTCACTCGGCTGCAGACAGGACAGTGGCCACCTTGGCATGTGGGGTCATGTCAGTGGATTGGCCGCCGGGTGTCTCCTGGAGAGCAGCCGCTGGCCTTTAGCTTCGATGTTCACGTCTGAACCAGCTCCGGAGTTTGCGGTGGAAACTCCCAGCCCTGTTTGGAGACTCCTTAGTTCAGCTTGGCACAGAACCTCGGAAAACAGCAGTTCTGTTCCGGGTTCTTCCTTCAGAACTGAGTTCCAGTGCAGGGAAGGGAGCGGAGGGGTCGTGAGGTCGGCTGCAGCCTCCTGTGCCTCCCACTCGAGTTGAGGGCCATCTCTCTCCTGGGCTTCTCCCTGTCGCCTTCCCTGGTGCTGTGCTGGCCTCGCAGAGGCTGGCCTTGGCTCGTTCCCTGGACTTTCTTGGGCCCCCGCGCTTGACCCCTGTTCACTGAATGCCATTAGGGTCCAGCTATCGCTGGCTTCGCTCTCCTTTAGCACCTTGTAGATGTCCACATATGCTTCCACCCTCGCACCCGGCACGCAGCGCAGCACTACCCCGGCCAGCGGCTGTGCTTTGCTGCAGGTCCCTTGCTGTAGCAGGGATGGGAGCCCCAACCCCTGCCCCGTCTGGCCACCGACTTCAGCAGAGGCTCGGCTGCCGTGAAGGATACCAGTCATGGGAAAACTGGCCTCCCTGCAGATTCACAGAGCAAGGTGGTTCTCACAGAGAAGTCAGTGGCTTTTTTCTACCTTAACACTGTAGCAAACGCCACCTTATCTTTCACCACCAATTGATATTTCTTAACACCCATGGAGCAAAGTGCTGGTGATGTTTGAACTGTAGCCTGGGGCTCTCGCTCCCATGGGACTCCTTGGGGAATTTCCTAGCAGGATCGTGTGTGTGCCCTTGCAGGGGGTTGTGTCTGCTGGGCACATCCCATTGTGTGGCAAGAATGGCTGAGGTCACAGGCTCTGCCTGACGAGTGCCACTCACAACTGCTGTCCACGCAGGGCCACGCTTGGGATTGGCCGCCTTCTTGTCAGTGCTACTTTGACTAATTGCCTGAGGCACGGCCGGAGTGACTTGCTATTTTTAGAAGCTAATTCAGGCTTCAGATGCCATCTAGGTAATGAGGAGAGTGTTCAGGAAAGCTGTATCTAAGCTCCAGCAACGGCAGACTCTTCCGTCCCAGCTGTCACTGCATTTACACTCAGAGGAGCACACGGTTGGGGGCATGGCTCAGCTGTCAGGGCTCCACTGTTCCACACACCCACAGCTGCAGCCTGGCGGGACCAGAACTCAGACACGTTTGGGCACAAATCAGCCTCTTGGGAGAGCTGCTTTGCCTGCAGAATTCTTTTGCCATTAAGCAGCTGTCATTCTTTGAATGAGTGACAGTAATTCCCCACCTCAGGGTGGGCTGTGGGGGAGATTCAGTTGGAAAAATAACCCATGAGGCTTTGTGCCTCTGGAGGTCCTGATGCCCCACCCACATTTTCCTTCCCATGCCCGGGATGCTCTAAGACAAAGGGCAAATCTGAAAGCCTTACTGCATCTTAAGTCTTAGATCACAATGAGAGAGAGACCCAGTACAGGTGGAAAAGTGAAACCCTCAGAATTCTGCACTGGCCCTTCAAGAAGGCAGTTACAGGTTCTTTGGACCCTTGACGGGTTTCTGTCCTCTGTCCTTCCTAAGCACAAAGACGGGAATTCTTCCCATTGCCTGTTTCTCCCCCCATCTCGGCTTCTACACAATGCAAAGTGGCCCTCTAACTAGAGCCCGTGTTCAGTTTTGAATACATCAACCAATTATTTTGGGAGGAAAAGAATCTTCCAGAGAAACGAAGTATAGGTTGGAATGGTTTAATCAAGCCTGTGTTTATTCAACAAAGTGTGCTTTGAAATTTCATTCGAAGTACTCAAGTGAAAATTTCCCGTGGGTGTTAAACTTTAGTGAACAGACTCTCATGTGGCTCCTAGTCTCAAGCCCACACCCCCACTTCATCCTTTTACTCTTGGGTGAGTCCCACGGAGGCCGGTTAGGGAATCCTGCAGGATCAGCCCTTGACCCAGATGGACGGACGGATGGCTGGATAGACGGACAGCTGGCTGGCTGGCTGGGGAATACTGTGCTTGTGTCATTCAGAGACAAGCATTTCTTGAGCGCCTTCTGTGGGGGGCTCGGCCGGGTCCTGCTGATGGTGCAGTGGTGTAAGCCCAGCCCACAGTTCCTGCCCTCATGGAATGTGCAGCCTAGTGAGGACTGCAAGTCACATAACCACGAGGTAACTGCAGGGAGAGACACCGGGGTGATTTCTATGAAGAGAGGACATGGGGTGCCCCGAGAGCCCCTGACAGAGGGAACTTTGTGGTCCTAGAAACCAGGTGATGTTTTCCTAAGGAAATGGCATTTCCCTCTGGGTCAGAGCTGAGGAAGGTGCCTGTGTGTGTCCCGTGGCCGCTGTGACCCTGACCACACACCTGGGGCTGGAAAATAATCATCACTCTCCCACAGTTCTGGAGGGCGGGAGCCATGGGCTGAGGCCAGAGTGTGTGCTCCAGGAGAGTCCCTCGTGGCCCATTCAGGTGCCCAGAGCCCCGGGCCTTGCACGCCTTGTTCCCTGGCACCGCCTCCTCCCATGTGGGTGTGCAGCATCCTACTCCAGGGCCTCTGCACCCCTCATCTGCCGATGCAGGTGGTGGCACTTAGGGCCCACCTGGGTAGTCCTCAGGATTCACCTTTATCACCGCATGAGGGAACATTCCCAGGTTCCAGGCATTAGGACCGGGATTCCTTTGGGGGCTGCTCTCCCGCCCACCACTGTGCCTGAATGTGATGCACATAGCGGCCAGCATATGCAGAGGCCCCAGGAGGACCTGGGGTGGCTGGAGCTAGAGCGGACCTGGTGTCAGAAGTGGGCGGGGCCAGGGATTCCAGAGAAAGGCTTAACGTGTACTTGAAGTGAGCAAAGGGTTTTGAATGAACCAAGAACTGGATCAGATTTATGCTTTTTATATAGATGGGTCTCCAGTCTGTGTGAACAGATTGGAGGGGGCCAGGGTGGGAGCTGAGGCCCAGGCAGAGGCTTTGCAGAGTGCCAGAAGAGGGCGCTGTAGCCCGGACTGAAGTGTGGGTGGGAAGGCAGCAGATGCATTTCTCTGCTGTTTTTCTCCCTGCTGAGCTTGGGTCCTCGTGGAGGGCGGATGGCAGACATTTCACTCTGGGACCTCATGCCTATGCATCCGAAAGACCCCCAGGCGCCTGGGTGTAAGAACCATCATCTGCCTTGGAGTAGAGTTTCTATAAATGTAACATTCACCGATGGATGGAAGACGGCCACAACTCTAAAATCACGCTTTTCAGAAGAAAATAGAAGAGCACAGCTGTTCCCATGGACAAAGCTGGCAGGTGACAGCCCCGTAACTTCTCAGCTCACACCTAACAGTGTCCGCGTCTGGTGAAAGCTGCTTCAGCAGGGACAGTCGAAGAGCAGCATGGAGTGAGCTGGCTTGTGGGGTCGTCTTTTCAGGCTCCTCCTATGGGGCCTGGGAGAAGGGAGCGGCAGATGGCCAGGTCCCCACCACAGGTCATCGAGGTCACCTCCAGGTGGCTGGTGGGGGGGGGGAGGCATGTTCACATCCACTCCGAGGCACATCCCGGCTGCTGCACACCCTTCACCCCTGTGCGATGCTGGGACCGCATGCTCAGGTGCGGTGTGGGGCCTTGCTGCACTCACTGGTAGGGGAGCTCTGGGATGGTGGGTGCACCCTGGCCCTGGGCTGGAGTGACTGATCTCTTCTCTGACCAGACCTGCGACCGCATCAAGCAGTCCGCCAGCAGAACCAAGCGGCGCGTGTTCATCAAGACCATGGGCGGCTACTGTGGCTACCTGGCCAACATGGGGGGGATCGCGGCCGGAGCCGATGCCGCATACATTTTCGAAGAGCCCTTCGACATTGAGGATCTGCAGGTATGTGACGGGGCTGGCCTCAGGGGACCGTCCCCTTGGGATCCTCTCGGTGCTGCGGAGCAAATCATCGTGTCTAGGGTGGTTTGCTTTTCGAGGGGGCATGCAGACGGAGGTGCTACCGAACACGCCACGCTTGATGCCCTTTGCATCGACCAGGTGCCTCTCCCGAGTGTCAGGTGATGGCGGACGTGCCTGGTTGAGGACACCTTCTAGTCTCTTGTGTGAAACACAAGCTTGTTTTTTTGATGTAGTCTGTTGTGTAATGTTTTCTCCCTTCTGTCACAAACGATTTGAGTGCCTCCACTGACAGTCACCACCCACGTCTGCGACTGGCTCTGGAGCTGGCTGCAGCTTCTTTTAAGTCTTGAGGCCTTTGGTGCTGCATCTGCCTCTAAACTGACACAGACACGGCCGTGGTTTCTTGGCATCTGTGGCTCTTTTAGGGAAGGGTGTCGCCGACCCCGGGGTCTGCCCTTGCTTCGACGGCACAGCAGAATCCAGGCCTGGACCCTGCAGTGTTCAAAGTTGCTAAACTCCATGCAGGAGGACAGGCCTTGGCAGATAAAATGCAACTGAACAATTGTCTTTAGTTAGTTATATAAATAAATATATGTTACATATTGCTCTGTCACCCAGGCTGGAGTGCAGTGGCACGATCTTGGCTCACTGCAACCTCCGACTCCCAGGTTCAAGCCATTCTCCTGCCTCAGCCTCCCGAGTAGTTGGGATTACAGGTGCATGCCACCATGCCCACCTAATTTTTGTATTTTTAATAGAGATGGGGTTTCACCATGTTGGTCAGGCTGGTCTTGAACTCCTGACCTCGTGATCTGCCCACCTTGGCCTTCCAAAGTGCTGGGATTATAGGCGTGAGCCATCGTGCCCGGCACCGTTGTCTTTTAAAAAGTTAGGATATTACTTGTTTCTGAGCCAAATAGATCAAGTAAAAAGGGCCTTGGTGTTGTCACTAATTATGTGACATGTGAATCATGAATTTCTTCACTGTGTCAAAGTGACTACTTGTGGAGTCGTTCACTGCATTGTGATGTTTCTGTCAGCAGTGGGTCCCATAAGATGATAATGGAGCTGCCCCAAACAGGTGTACTGTTTTTTTAATCTTTTATAAAATTTATATATATATATATATATATATATATATTTTTTTTTTTTTTTTTTTTTTTTGAGACGAAGTCTTGCTCTGTAGCCCAGGCTGGAGTGCAGTGGCCGGATCTCAGCTCACTGCAAGCTCTGCCTCCCGGGTTCACGCCATTCTTCTGCCTCAGCCTCCCGAGTAGCTGGGACTATAGGCGCCCGCCATCTCGCCCGGCTAGTTTTTTGTATTTTTTAGTAGAGATGGGGTTTTGCTCTTTTCTGCTGAGAGCGCCGAGTAGAACATTGTCATGAAAATAAATAAGGAGCAATAGAGCCGTGAATGAGCGCTAGGCCAATCACGGAATTATCGTCTTCAGAGGGACCCTGTTGATTCTGGAAGGCGTTTCTAGTGGCTGCCATGAGGGCTGCTCACCGTGCCCTGCGCTCAGCATTCATCGCTGCAGACGTGCTCTCCCCGCCTGGGGGAGGCTCCCCGAGACCTGAGCCGTGAGAGCTTGCAACCTCCTTGGCCACACTCACCGCCACACTTGGTTGGCACTTCCCGCCCTGCAGGGCCTGGCACACAGTGGGTGCTTAGCATAAGTTTATTGTCTGATTAACAAAATACTCTTTTCCAGTCCACTGTGGAGCACCTGACGGAGAAAATAAAGACCACCATCCATAGGGGCCTTGTGCTCAGGTGAGTGAGAGACCAGGGCTGATCTTACGGTCACTGTCACACCGCGGTTCTTAGGTTCTGGTGACTTTGGGCTGGATGAGTGGTCATTTCTTTGCCGCTGGAGTGCACTACACACTGGGCATATGCAGAAGAGAGTTGTGGTGCGTTGCTCTAAAGACTTTCTTGCATTTAGACAACTAAAACTTTTGCTTTATAGTCTTACTCTATTAGATATCTCGCAATCATTTCTCTAACACCTGATGTTTATGAAGGAAGAAGGAAATACAGTCATCCCTCTTAGCCTCAGGGAATGTGTCCCAAGACTCCAGTGGGTACCTGGACCTGGGGATAGTACCCGCCCCCTGTATACATGAGGGGGTGGGTGCTGATAACCATCTGATAACCAAGGCGGCTACTGAGTGACTCAGGGGCAGGAGGCACAGACAGCATGGAGACTTTAGGGCACAGGGATGATTCACGTTCTGGGTGGGACAGCAAGACAGCACAAGATTTCATGACTCCCTGTTAGCCGGGCTTAGGTGAAATCGACATCCTGGGTCGGTTTGTTGTGTCGCATATGTTGTCACTATACAACAAAATAATCTGGAGTATACGCATACTCCCAGTTAGCTGGGAGACTTTTTTTTTTTGAGACAGTCTTGCTCTGTTGCCCAGGCTGGAGTGCAGTGGTGCAATCCTGGCTCACTGCAACCTCCACCTTCCAGGTTCAAGAGATTCTCCTGCCTCAGCCTTCCGAGTAGATGGGTGTACAGGCGCCCACTACAACGCCCAACCAATTTTTGTATGTTCAGTAGAGATGGAGTTTCACCACGTTGGCCAGGCTGGTCTCAAACTCCTGACCTCAGGTGATTCGCCCACCTTAGCCTCCCAGCATGCCAGGATTACAGGCGTGATCCCCACCGTGCCCAGCCAAAACATCTAAACTTTTAAGTCATGCCAAACAGCAGCAGCTTTAGGCTTCTTTTGTTGGTGCGGTTTGAGTAATGGGGATTTTAAGGGAACTGTCAGCTTTCATGAAAACAGTGACACCCCCATCACTTGGAAATGCTTATTCAAACTAAACATGGCATCAGGTTAAAAACTGGAGCGTCCTAAGATTTAAAAAGGATTATCAGACATGTAAGATACTTGACACTCACCCTCAAATCAGAATGACCTGGAATAAGCTGCATGCGGGCACACGCATGTTATGAGTTGAGCCTGGGACACAGCGGTCCAGGATTCCTAACTCCCACGCACTCCTCCTTCACCACCTCCTATTCTTTATACTTTTAAACCAGAGCCCGTGAACTTATTTCAGAGAGCTCATGAATCGCCTGAAATGATGAAATAGTAGGCGTCTGTGTGACTTTGTCAAAGAATCCACAACGGTTATCAGATTCTTAAAGCTGTGACCCATCCCCACCCCAGATGAGTTTACGAAATCTTGATTTAAGATTTTAAAATATTGGAGATGGTTAGTTGACTCGTTCCATTTATTAAAACCCTTCTCTTACTGGGCAGGGGGGAACACTTGATACTTTTGCTTAACAGGCTGAGTTCAGGCTACAGGAATCACAGATTTTGTTTTGTTCTGTTCCAGCTATCCCTAAAGACTTAGAAACAAAAACATGAATTCTGTGAAACAGAAATCATCATTTCTATTTCACAGCAAAGTGTTACTGTATAACTGATATTTCATATGACTCTAACCACCAACAGGGTGGGGCACCTTCTCCATTTGATAGAAACTTTGGAACCAAAATCTCTGCCAGAGCTATGGAGTGGATCACTGCAAAACTCAAGGAGGCCCAGGGCAGAGGTAAGGGGTCCGGGGAGGGAGGCCATCTGCCTTGGTGAAAATGCTGTCCTATCGGGGAGAAGTAGGCTGCTGGTTCCTTCTTCAGTTCAGTACCGAGCTGCGTGTGATGTTCTAACTCCTGCTGGTCTCTGAGCATTGCTATTTAACCAATCTTGGATTCCTGGGTGTGCATGACATGTTCTCTTTTATCACTGCTAGATTCAACCTGAAGTTCTTTTGTGCAGGCTTTTTGCTCTGGAAATCCTGAGCATCAGCCCACAGTTTCCCTCACAGTTGAAGTGGGGTCTTCTATTTCTTGGATGTTTGGTAGGACAACCTCCTTGTGACCCCATCCATCAGAACTTCCAGTTTTGAGGAAGATTTGGCTGCTGAATGAATTGTTCGTGTTTGTAGAACTATGCATGTTTTTCCTTAAATCCGTTTTGTAACTTACATATTCTAACAATCTTTAGATAAGCTGAAAAGTTTTAGAAAACATGACACATTACTCTTGTTAATGGTTCCAACGTGGCTGGTCCCTACTCATTCCTGAGTGGTTATTTGTGCCAGCATCTTTCTCACCCCCACCCCCCTCAGCTTTCTTCAGTCATACCAGACGTGTGCTTTTATTAGGGCAAACCATTATCACTGCCAATGTCCGAGTTAGAAGAATGACAGTCTACAAAAAACAGTGATGTGAATAGTTTCAATCGGTTTGTCTTTTTGAAGAACTGACTGATTCTTTCTACATCCATTTTCTCTTGCTAATTTAGCTACGGATGCTTCTCGTGCCTCAGTGTGTGTATATGTGAGCATCAATTTCTTATTAGTGTTTTGCCATAATTTAAGGTAATTTCCTTATTCCACTATTTAGTGAAAAATTCTCTCCACTGAGAGAAAAAACAAAAGCTGCTTTCCAGGAAGCCATCAGGGTGATCCCACAAGAGCAGAGCTGTGCAAGCCCAGGCCGGGCGCTGGCCACACTGCACAGCTGTTCTCAGCCTCCCCCAGGCTTCCAGGCCAGGTTCAGCACAGTGCCCAGGAATCTCACCCCGTGATTCTGCTCCCCCAGCTGCCCATGGGACAGGGCAGTGTTAATCTGTTTTTAAACCTTTTATAGGAAAAACATTGACCACCGATGATCCCGTTTGTGTGCTGGGAATCAGCAAAAGAAATGTTATTTTTCAACCTGTGGCAGAGCTGAAGAACCAAATGGATTTTGAGTAAGTCGGGGTCTTATTGCCTTAGCAAACCCAGCCAATGTGAGTACAGGACAGGGGAATGGCCATTGCTGTTGCGTTCGGCAACTCATTCAGGGGTTTGAGGAACTAGCTTTTCTGAAGCTCAGTTAAAAAATACTAGGTCTTGGCCAGGCACGGTGGCTCATGCCTAAGATCCCAGCACTTTGGGAGGCCTAGGTGGGTGGATCACTAGGTCAAGAGATTGAGACCAGCCTGGCCCACATGGTGAAACCCCGTCTCTACTAAAAATACAAAAAGTAGCCTGGCGTGGTGGCGCACACCTGGAGTCCCAGCTACTCAGGAAGCTGAGGCAGGAGAAACCGCTTGAACCTGGGAGGCAGAGGTTGCAGTGAGCTGAGATTGCACCACTGCTCTACAGCCTGGTGACAGAGCAACAAACTACCACTAGGTCTTTGGGAAGAATTTTTAGAAATATAAAAACAATGGTTTTGTTTGATCTTGAAATTGGCTTTATCATCTAGTTGATTCAGCCGACCCTACAACCCCCGTGTTTCTGGCAAGACCACTTGCTGTGCTGGCCGTGGCATCTCCCAGCCTCACTGCTGTCCCCCCTTCCCTCCACAGGCACAGGATTCCCAAAGAACGGTGGTGGCTCAAGCTGCGGCCCCTCATGAAGATCCTGGCCAAGTACAAGGCCAGCTACAACGTGTGAGACTCAGGCCAGCTACAGCACGTGCAGCCCTGGAGCCTCTAATCCAGTCCCACCTGCACGTGCCTGCAACCTGGACTCACCGTGGACCATCTGTTTTTGTAATACTTAAGTTATTGATCAGCACTTTATGCAGGTATTGACATTAAAACCTAATCAGTGAGCACCTGTCACCGCCCATGTGCCCCACCAGCTCCAGTGTGTGCTGTCTGTGGACTGTCTCATGCTTTCAGATGTGCGTATTAAACATTTGCCTACAACTCCAAGTAGGGTGGCTACTAAGGGTTTTCTCAGCAGTTTTGTGGGCAAAGATTATCAAAATATTTTTATAGGGATCACTGAACTATGCGCAAGTCATAAAAGGAGAACAAAGCTAGTAGTTTACACAGGACAAGGGGAATGCCATGTTTACTTACTGTTACATATTTGTCACGTGTCAGTTTCCATCCAGAGCAGCAGGCCAGGACCCTGGGCCTGGACCCCAGGCTCCTGCTCTCCTTAGAAAGTAAAAGAGAACACATGAATCTTATCTACTCAGCCTCTTGATTGCAATCCTAGCTGCATGTTAAAACCACCACGGTGGGGGTTTGAAAAATCTGATAGCCAGCTTCTCGTCCAGTCCAAGCCACGGTCCTCACTGGGCCCTAATTTGGAACTCTCCAATGACTCTTGCCAGAGTAGACATGGGTGCTGGGGTGACAGCCCTGCCACCCTCGTGGGCCCCCCTCCTGTAGGGACAGTGTTTCTGCCTCAGTTCTAGACTGCAAGAGACCACAGCTGTACCTCAGAAACGTGGGCGGAGAGCTGTATGGAGGGAGAGGAGACACCAAAAACCAGCTGTTTGGGAAATCGGAGTCCAACGGCCAAGAGCTGGCGTGGAGGCTTTCCTTTCTGGCTCTGTAAAGACGAAGCGAGCACTTACTCACCCCAGCCCCTCTGCTTCTCAGGGACTGCTTCCATTCAGCCGCCCTGTTGAACTTCCGTCTGTTAGGAGGATGCTCCCACAGGGCCTCGGTGTGATCAGTTTCATGAATCAGCACAGGCGGAGGTAGGACACCTTTGTGTGCCTTTTCATTCTACTTCTGCTTTTTAATAAAGGCCCTAAATGCTACTTAAAATAATGACTCAAGCAGAGGTTAAGTCAGAGTTGCCCTTTTAGATTCTTAAATATTCTAGAACTAATGAGGTAAAACTAGCCTTTGTCAGTAGAAAGTAAATTATATGTGGTGCATCTTTGGCACTTTGTGCATAACTATTTCAATGAATGTCTTCCTTGTTGCTCTTAAGACTGACTTGCCAGTCAGTGGCAAAACCTTAAGAATGACATAATGTTCTTGGAAAAAGCAGTAGCATTTCTGACTTTTCATATTCAGCTCTAGAGGCCGATTTTCTCAGGGGCTCCTGCACAGTCGGGCGTGCCAGGGCCACTCATCTGATGATCCAGGATGGGTCCTTGGCGATTTTGGGGTTCTCGGGTCCGAGTATGGCCAGGCCGTGCATGCTCTTCCCAGTGCCGAGAACCCGAGGGGAAGGCAGGCGAGGTCAGCGAGGACTGGCTTCTGCGTCAGTGCCGTTAAGGCCTCCATTCCCAGACACCGTCTCCCCCGCTCCTCACTCACCTATAGCTGACAGTGAAGAGCTGCTCCCTGTGGGCCTGCTTCATCTCATCTGAGAGGCCGTACAAGAAGAGGTCCATTCCTAGAAGACAAACTACAGGCACAGTGGGCTGTGCATTTGTGTCCCGGAGTGAGGCACCCCCTGCGAGGTGGGGAGTAATAGCCACCCCCCTCCCCCCGCCTTGGCTATTAGGAGCCATGGTGGACTCACAGCCTGTTTAGGATATTGTGAGTAGTATCATCTGCCCCTCTGGAAATAATGAACTGAATGGGAAACATCCAGGCCCCGAGACCCACTCAGGAGCAGAAAACGGGGAAGGAGCCTTGAACAGACCCTCGGGAGGGCAGTCAGCAGGAGCCATGGAGGCCACCAGGAGGGAGGAAGGAAGGCAGGAAGGGAGGCCAGAGGTGACGTGGTGGGGAGAGGAGACGTGGCCAGAGGCAACGTGGCCAGGGAAGGAGATACGGCTGGAAGGAAGTGACAAGAGGGGTCTCCAGGCCTCAGACTGTGCCTGATGTATGGATGACATTTTAACTAAGATGTTATATCTAAAGTAGCAATTTAGAACCATTGTGTACATTTAAAGCACGGTACAAATATAGCACATTTCCCAAACCAAAGAACAGTGCGTTGAAGGAAGAAATAGCAGCTCACCAATAAAATAAAAGTGAGTCAAGAAAAAATTCATTTAAGATCAGAAATAGATCCTACAGCTCTTCTAGTCCAATCCCCACCCTAACATGAATGGGGGGAAAAGGGAAGTAGATTCTAGTCAGTCAGAATTAAAGGCAAAACTGATCCACTTTACTTTCTACTTGACAGAAAACAAGAAGCTCATCAAGGAAATCCCTACGAACAGTAGCTTTAGGAGTCCCCAAAATGCAAAATTCACCTTCAAATTAAATCAACTGCTAAGTGTGTATAAAGTTATTGTTTTCATTATTGCCTTCCTCATTCCCAGGGGCTTTTTTAGAGCTTGTTTCCCCCTAATTGCCTCCAACACACCCAGGAAATTTAAACCTCACAAGTAAACCGTGTCTCGATTAACACACAGCGTCCTTTAGGAGCAGACAGTCCATTGCTCTAAGACGTTCTTGTCACCTAAGCACTGAGTACAGCCTGAGAACGCACAACATGCACACACACGAACTCGGACAAACAGGTGAGATGTGGCACATGAGGAAGACGAGAAAAATGAACTTCACTGACACCCCAGATCCATGAAGAAGTGACACACGCAGCCTGCTCGGGTGCCAGTGACTCCTCGAAAACAGCCAAGGGCAGCATTTGGAGAAGCAGCACCGCAGGCCAGGAGGGTCTGGGGGCTTCAGAGGGGAGGGGTGCCCCCGACCAGGTGCTGGGGGCTTCAGGAGGGAAGGGCGCCCCAATCAGGTGCCGGGGCTTCAGACGGGAAGGCGCCCTGACCAGGTCCTGGGGGTGGCAGGACAAGCCCTGGGTCCCCTCGTCACTTTTCACTCCCTACCCCCGAATCTCGCCCTGAAGTTGCAGCAAGTCCAGGTATTCATTTACCCATAAAATTAAGTATCTGTGAGTAACACAAGTCACTAATCCACAGATATCCGAGTCCACAGATATCTCCCAGAGATGCCACCATCCATTCTGGTAGAAGAGCAGCCCAGGGGCCCACACTGCTAGGAAGGGAGACTGTCTTCAGCCTGACGCTGCAGAATTCTCAACACAAAGTCTACCTTCTGGAACCATGCATCTCCTACAGAAGCAACTAGCGGCATACAGGGTTTTTAAAAATCTGTTTTTTCTTAAGACAGTCTCACTCTGTCACCCAGGCTGGAGTGCAGTGGCACAATCTCAGCTCGTTGCAACCTCTGCCTCTGGAGTTCAAGTGATTCTCCTGCCTCGGCCTCCCGAGTAGCTGGGATTACAGGCGCCTGTCACCAGGTCCGGCTCACTTTTTGTATTTTCAGTAGAGACAGGATTTCACCCTGTTGGCCAGGCTGGTCTCGAATGCCTGACCTCATGTGATCCACATGCCTCGACCTCCCAAACTGCTGGGAATACAGGCAAGAGCCACGGTGCTTGGCCCATATAGCTGTTTAAATTTGACTAAAACTAAATGCAATTAGAAGTTCAGTTTCTCATTTGCACTTCAAGCATTCAGTTACCCACAGGCGGCCACGGACCAGAGGCTGGTAGAGATGTCACACTCCACACTGCAGAAGGATCTACGGACGAAGTGGCTCTAAGATCATCTCGGCATCTTTATATCGAAGCTACTGAAGTTTTACTCTGCTTATTATAGACATCAGCATTCTCTCATTTAAAAATGTCAGTGCTATTGCAATGATCAGATCAGTGACTTCCCAGCACCTCTTCTCTTCCTGTACAGATAACTGCAGAGCATCTGCACTCTGCCTCCACACTAAGGGACAGCAGAAGCCTCCGTGTAAAATCGGGGAGAAAAAAAAATGAATCCCTAGTCCCTCTCTCCCTACAATTTTGTGAAGCGTCTCTTAATATTCAGAATAACAGCCGGAGTTACAATAAACAAACATCCCTTGACCAGGAAGCAACAGGGAAGCAAGAAAAGGAAGATGCGAGGACCCTCCATTCCCTCTGGGACCCCAGGCCCAGCCAGGACTGAGAAGGGCAGCACAGCCCGGCAGACCTGCACACCTGATGCAAACCGTGCACATGGCTTCCCTGGGACTCGGTCCCCCACTCTGCCCTCACTGGCCGCTGTGGCTCTGGTAGAGGGAGCTCCCTGAACCCCAACACCCACAGTCAGTTTCCTCCTTGCAGGTCTCAGCTCTGCTGTGACTGCCTCAAGTGCCTCCCTGATGCTTCTCATCATCCGGGTACGGTGCCCCCTCTATCCCATAGCCCTTGCTACCACCCACCCCACCACGAAGCCTGGCACACAGCAGGTGCCTGAGATGCCCCAATGGGCGGGCATGCCAGGGTAGGGCTTGGAGTTCCAAGGGCCATGTCCCGCATACCACCACAAGCACCGCGGAGGCTGTGGAAGGGGTCCAGGCTTCAGGCCTGCACTCAGCTTCTCCCGCCTCCGAGGCCAAGAACCTAGCAAGGGAATGCAGCCGGAAGCAGGATTCCAAACCCCCTTCTTGTTCCTCAAGAGGAAAGGGGCCTCAGGGCAAAACCCCACAAGTGCCTTCCTCCTGCCATGCTGCCTGTCATAGCACCGACACTGTCACAGCAGGGAAACCACTCCTGTGAGGAGAAAACCAAGTACCACAGGAGCCACGTCCACTGGCAGCGTCTGCTGAGCCCAATTAGTGACAACAGCAGCCGGGCCCCCACGCAGCATGCACCGACTCTGACCCGCCTCGCACACCACAAGGTCCTGAAGCTCAGCTTCGACTCATCAGGGGCCTCTTCCAGGAGAGCTCGGCATGTCTACCTTCCCTGGGCTCACAGAAAGCTGAGGGACTCAGCCCCGAGTGTGAACAGAGTCAAGCTCCCACTAGCTGTGCAGACCTCCTTCCCAGCCCTGGCCTGGGAAGGGGCCAAGCAGAAACAGCCATCTTTTGCCCGCACAGGTACAGAATTCAGCCAGCTCTCTCAATGGAGTCATGACAGGTCAACTCCAGGCTCCTCAGGGCTCTGGGGTTCACCTCGGGCCACTGCACCTTTGAAATGTGGCTGCAGACTCCTCTAGGCTGCTCGGTGTCACAGCCCATTTCATTCAGACACTGCAGGCCCCAACCCGTGGTGTCACTACCCAGGACACCCCTGCCGGCATCCTCCGAGATGCTGCTGCAGCTGCTGTGATCTGAGAACAGCCACGTGCAGGCATCAAAGGGAGGGCTTCTCAAGTCTCCGAGAGCAGTGGCTACAGCTTCGGAAGACGTTGCACTGAATCCTCGGTGAGCCTGGCTCGGTCTGCAATCTAAGCCGGGTTGCTGGGGAGATGCACTCTGTTGTAACTGATGGAGGCTGTTGGTGGCAGCTCTACCAAGACCAAGGATGGCAACTAATCTGAGATTTACAATCCATACTTTCTATCTGATGTTTACAAGGAAAGCATCGTGCAAGTTCCAGTAGCAAGAAATTTTCTATAATCTATCACATCAGGATACAGCAGAAATGTAAGTTAATAGGGTCTATGCAGAAGAAGAGATGGGTCTATTTCAGGAAAAGTGCTTGCTGGCTTTTTTAGAAACAGAGTGAAGTCCCTGCCAAGTACAAGGTTGTTTATACTTTTGCTTTGGAAACAGAGGGAAAGTTCTTCCTTATTATTCAAATACATTAACTACATTTAAGTGTTCTGGTAGACTAAGTATTCAATATTCAAAAATAAGTAATTGTTTGGTCTATTTCATTCCTTAAATGTAGCTTTCAAAAACTGAAACACCTGGCCAGGTACGGTGGCTCGCGCCTGTAATCCCAGCACTTTGGGAGGCCGAGGAGGGCAGAACACGAGGTCAGGAGATTGAGACCATCCTGGCCAACATGGTGAAACCCCGTCTCTACTAAAAGCACAAAAAATTAGCTCGGCATAGTGGCGGGCACCTGTAGTCCCAGCTACTCAGGAGGCTGAGGCAGGAGAGTGGAATGAACCCTGGAGGCGGAGGTTACATTGAGCGGAGACAGCACGACTGCATTCCAGCCTGGGTGACAGAGCAACACTCCCGTCTCAAAAAAAAAAAAAAAAAAAAAAAAGTGACAAACACCCCATGTCTGCCCTGGCTCCCACCATCTTCATGGAGTGGACAGAGCTTGGGAAAAGCTCACTGTGGAGGCCCAGAAGGCCGGGCCAGGCCTTTGCTCAGCAGATGAGAGGGTCAGCCACCCTAGGGAAGAAGCCCATATTTGCTATGTTACTGACAATATCCACATAAGTTTCTATTTTGCCTCCCACACAGACCTGGGATCCATATTTGAGCAAGCGGCTCATGCCAATACACCCTCCATGCCATCGTTTTCCTGACCTCCCCAAGAAGAGCTAGGCCAGGCAGCGTCCCCACACAGGCGCTGGGGCCCAGGAAGAGTCGGGTCCTGCCCCCTTCTCCCTCGTCCCTGCACTTGGCTTGCTGTGGAAGCCCAGCAGTGCTGGCTGAACCCACGTTCACCTGGGGCATTCAGGAGAAGCCTCTGCAGAAATCAGCTGGGAAGCAGGGCTGTGTGTGCTGGCAGGTCACTTGAATGGATTTGTGCAACTGAGTTTTCAACACAGGTGCTGCCAACCAAGTCCCTCAAGCCCTTCGTGAGCCTAGAGGCACAGAGCCATTTGCTGCACTCTATCTCTAACCACCCTGCACAGAAGCCCAGTTTATCCAAAGGACCATAAAATTGTGCGTGGAAACACTTGAAGTTTGGCATAATGAATTAAAAGTGAAGTCACCACATCTATTTTCCATTAATCCATGTATTCAAACAAGTGTCTCTTGAGTATGTGCATTGAATACTGTGGAATTAGGATTTAGTCCATGCCCTCAAGAAATATACATCACAGAAGGAAAGGTATAGCTTGTAACTGTAACGGTGGTGAACAGGCAAGAAATAAACATCATAGAAGAAAAGGTACAGCTTGTAACTGTAACAGTGGTGAACAGGACAGAATTTCACAGGCTCATCAGGAACCACCAAGGAGGAAGCGATGATTCATTTCCATCTGCAGTAGATAAATGTTTCCTGGACAAAGTAACTTTTCTACAGTGATATCTGCTCCTTATTGTTTAGATCTTGCTTGATAGGGTATTAAAATTACCACTTTCTATGTGCTGCTTATATAAAATACATCATTGTCAAGGGAGGTTATAAGTTATAAAATAACTTAAATACTTCACACATAAGCCTGGGCTGTAAATGGTGGAAGGGAGTGGGATGATGTGTTCCCGTATTCTTGAGACACAGAAGGGGCAAGACCCTGGTTCCCTTCTCCTCCCCATTGCCCTGTTCCCAGATAAGGGGCAGAGGCAAGGCCGCCGTGCAGCCCTAGAGCTGGCTCCAGGGCCAGGACACCACGCCCAGCCTCTCTGCGCCCCATGCGAGAAATACAGTCTGGGGGGCAATCACCGAGTTACCTGGCGGTGGGGAGAGTCCTTCATCAAAACCTGTGCTTCCAGGAGCCAGGACAAAGCAGGAGCCCCCAGGAAAAGTGTTCCAGGTGCTCCTGAAACCTGGGCACAGGGTCACAGCCTGGCAGGAAGCACTAGCGATGCAGGTCTGCCCAAGACTGGGAGGATGGCCAGACGCTTGAAGGCCAGACTGTCCTGCAGGAGATGACCACTTCTCTCTCCAGTTCGTTAGAGTCAGAGTCTGGGCTTCAATTTTGTATCTGGAGTCTCACAGTACAGAAATATCACAAAGGGATTAGACTTCGTATACTTACCCCAATGTTTGTTCAGTTAAAAAAAATCGTGTTTCTTGTGACTAATTCTAAATCCAACAAAGAAAAATAATTAAGTGTAAAAACACATGCCTACAAAATGTCAACCACAATCTCTTTACCCATAGAGATCCAAAATTTAGTTTACGTTTTCTTCAGTATTGTCTGATTTCTTTTTTTTTTTTTTTAAGCCATTACTGAGGTGTCTCCTCACTGCCCCATGAGGAGGTTCATGGGCTCTTCAGGGCTCTTTGCTGTTTTATCGTTTCTTAGGTTTAAGGACAGGATCATTTTCCTACACTTCTTTGCTTCCTTGATCACCAATTTTTCACAAGGACGCCATTGTGCATCGGAAAACCTAGCAAGTGAACTTCATTAAAAGTGAAAACAATAAGGACATGTTGGCTGCTATGACAGCATCCTCAGTCACCGAATCTCCCTGGGGGACCACGCCCCAATCTCCTTGTAACCCCAGCATGCAGGTATCACTGTGGCTGACAGGACTGGCCCACCCTGGGGGAGGCATGAAAGCAAAGAGAAGGCAGGCGACTCATATTTAGGAAACTCGGGTGATCCTCTTGAGTCATGTTTCTCAGGGTGTCAGGGGACCAGCCACATACGGGGAACCTCCTGGCCTGGCAGGTGGCAGATTCCTGGAACCCGCTTCAGACAGGTTAATCAGAGAATCTAAAGGCGGGCGAACTCTGAAAAGTATCTGTAAAGGAAGGACTCAAGCTCTGCTGTGAGCCCACTACACGTGGGGTCACACAGGACGCAGCTCCCAAAAAGCCACCCAGCGTCCAGTCTCCATTCCACCCTCATGGGAGGAATACCCGTCAAGTCATAGAACACGGGCTTCAGTGAACGCCTTCCCGCGCCACCTCCACTGTCGCCCAGCCCTGCATGAGTAGCCGCTGAGTAGGGGACACAAGCCTTTGCTCCTGACTTTGCTCCTGACCCTGCCCCCGACACGCGTCACATTCTCACGGAAATCCCAGTAGAGTTCAGTCGCAGCCGCCTTTCCCTCACAGCACCCACCTCTTCCACAATCGAATCCCAGGCTTGTCCTAGGCCCTGCTGCGCATGACACCATCTCTGGCACCCGGACCTCAGACTGTCCTCACGCAGCCACCCGCACCTTCCCGACAGAGGGATCCGCACGCCCCGGCAGCTGCTACCCGTCTCTACCAGGACATTTCAGAGATTACTCAGCAAACTCGATGCCCTTAGACTGAACACGGCTCTTCCCTCACAGACCCTGTCACTCCAACACGTCACCATCTACCGGCCACATGCAACAAGCCTCTCTCCCTCCACACTGTTGCCCGTTGGGCCTGGCCCTCCGCCCTGTCCACACTTCCATTCCAGGACATTCCTCTGGGATCAGCAGCCCCAGACTCATCCCCAACACCTACCGCACTGAAAACAAACTTCTTCTTGACGCATCAAACAAAACACAGAAAACCACCCTCAACAAGCACGTACCTTGAGTCACAGAGGAACACTGTGAGCCCTGACCCTGGAAGGGATCTGTGAATGTGAGTACTTCTAGCCCTGTCCCGACCTTCAGGGCCTGGCAAACCCACACGCAAGCTCTCCTCTCTCTCCAGCTCCCAGCCAGATTCTGCCATTTTCCTCAGCTTTAAGGCAACACCCAAGGCTTCTCACATGGCCCAGAAGCCAGCCCTCGATGGCCCCATGACCTCCCTCCTGGGGCTCATACGGCTGGATGCTCCCTCCCGCAGAGCTCAGGGCTGGTCAGTATGGCCCAGGGGACCGGCCACCTTGACACTGGGTGTAAGACCAGCACTCCCACGTCTCTGGGGAAAGGAGCGGCCCTGGGCAGGGATGCACCTGGCAGCCCCAGGGAGGGGCCGGGTGTGGAGGACCAGGCCTCCGCCCGCAGACATGTCAGCACAGCATCCTGGAGCAGAACCTCCAGCCCAGCTGAGCCTACAGATGGCCACAGCCCTGGACAGGGACAACATCTTCACAGTGACCCAAGGGGACTGGGCCAGAACCGCTCAGCAGGGCTGCCCTGAATTTGCAACCCGTAGAAGCTGTACAGTCATACGTGTATGTTGCCTTAAGCCACTAGGCTTTGGGGTCACTTGTCACACAGCGACGCACAGTGGATGCGCACGGGCTCCCAGGACACGACGGCCTCTGCCGGCCTCACCCGGCCTGTCTCATCTGTTCCCGCGACATCACGTTTCTCAGAGCCAAAGGCTGCCCGGGCCCCCTCCTTTCTTCATAAAGTCATTATAAGCTCACAATACAAAGTGAAAAGCAATCTGTAAAATACAATGTATGACGTAATACAGGGTGGTGAATGCACAGGTGTACACGTGCGAAACAGGCACATGCGTGAAACAGGTGGATGTACACACGAACAGGTGTACACACATGAAACAGGTGCATGCATGAAGCAGGTGTACACATGTCAAACAGGTGTGCATACATACGTGAAAGTACCAGACATGAAGGGCTGTCTTTGGGAGCCTGGTTTTTAGGCATCTCCCTCACCCTTTTAGCATCTGGCACAATCACAAACACAGCACACCACAGTACTGAGGGGAAGCCCCAGCTTCTCAGGGGGGCACATGAGGCTTTTTATGTATGCCACAGGTTGCATCACTACTTTCTAGAACTTCAAGGACCCCCACTAAGAGGACTGGGTCACCAGCCCACACGGACCTGCCCCTCGGATGGTGTGGCTGCTTGTAAAACAGAGGCTGAGCCCCACCCAAAGACCTGCAATACCTGTTATTCAATCAAGACTTGGCCATGGATGAATGTGAAGATTTTTATTAAATGTGACTCTGGAACATTCAAAGGACCGTAGCTGAATGCTTTCTGCAGCCCACGGCATGTCCAGATGCTCATGGAGAAGGCCAGGGCGTGGGAACCCACGGAGCCCCGACAAGGCAGACTCGGAGCTGTGTGGCGCAGTTAGCACCGATTTTGTTTTGACACTTGCCTTTTATATTCAGATTAAAATAAAAAACAAGACACACAAGTAGCTCACATTCTATTTCAATTCTCTGGATTTCTGTAGTAACTGGGCCCCTTTCCCTCTGGTTTCCCAGGCAAGAGTTAAATAGGCCCAGCTGGGATTTGTCAAAGTCTGGGCCTCTGTTGTAGAGTAAGTGAGGGGGGCAGGGAGGGGAGCGGGGGATAGGGAGGGACAGAGGGAAGCAGAGAGAGAGAGAGAGAGAAACCCCCGAGGGCTGGAGGCAGGAGGGATGCTCCCTGGCAGCCTCAGGCTCCCCCTTCCTAGGTATCTGAGGGCTGGCATCATGCGTGCAGTGCCGTCATATGATTCGGCTGACAGATGCCAGAATTACAATAAAATGCTTAAGGAGAAGAGTAAGCACTAGCATCTTCAGATTAGGATAGTGTCCAAGTTTCATGCTTGCCTTGTGTGACATTCTATAAATTGTAAAGATAATGCATTTTCTTACCAGCCACGCTGTTCAGCAAATACTAACTATAATAAAGGCCAGACAGCATCTGAGTACTGAGCGTGTGTCAAGCCCGGTGAGGTAGGATTCATTTACTTTGATAGAGAAAGAAACAGGCTCTGAGAGAAACTTCCTGAGGCCAGGCAGCCATCTCCAAACCCACCTCATGCCTCCTGACCCTGAATATAGAGAACCCAAGTCATTCACGTGAATAATTTACCCACATGCATGTCAGATTGAGATTCAGCCCCCAGATCTAATCATCTCTATACAGAAATGTGTCAAGGAAGGTACAATTCTATGACCTCGAGCTGGGGGAACAAAGGCAGGCACCCTCGACACAGATGTGCGGTGGAGGCGGGCGCCCAGCGCAGGGGCGGGCAGGAGCACGTCCAGCCCTGCCCAGTCACACAGCCACCCTGCCATGCCAGTGCAGGGGCCGCCACCGCGTCTTGGGGAAAAACAGCTTCTCCTGCACAGGAATCTACCCCTGAAAGTGTGTTCCTGAGAAGGTGTGGACCAACATCTCAGAAATCAGACACTGTAACACACTTATCTATACAGGCTGCCTGTGTCCGGGAATCACCAATAATTCCCATCTCACCATCAATTATTTCTGGTAAATATTGATTCAGTTAACTGAGTCAACACAGGAACAAAATAATGGAAATGTCAGTGAATCTGCTCCACCTGCTGAAGAGCTGGGACTAATGATGAAACGGAAGGAATCCTGGAGAACGCAGCAGGACCCCAGACCCCGCGGACCACCCGGTCCTCCCCCACGGACCACTCCAGCCTCCTTCCACAGCAGAGTTAGTCGTGGGGCCAAGGAGTAGTTTCCAAGGAATCTCAGAGGTTCTCAAGGTCTTCAAAGTTTAACGGGAATTGAATATTTGCATCTGAGTCCCAGGAGCACATTAAAAGTAAAATTTCTCCTTTACACTAGGATATTGAGCTTGGTTCGGTGGCACTGGCTATATCTCATGCTCACGAGATGTTTAGAGGCAGTCATGCATCTCAGGTGAATCATTTTAATAATGAAAGAAGTGCTTGGGCCCTCAATCCAGGATCGCAGACCCCATCAACGAGGGTCTAACCAGGACAAGCCTCAGCCTGGAACGGCTGGTGTCTGTGGGGGCAGGGAGGAGCACCAACGAAACGCAGGGACAAGCCCCACACAAGTTCGGCATGTCCTACCCCATGCAGTGGACATCAGCCACAGGGATCTTTTGTTTTTTGTTCAGGAAGGAACATATAAAAAAGCCCGGGGCCCAGGGCCTGGACTCCTCAAAGCTCCCCACAGAGCCGGGTTAATTGCCATCTTCCCTCATGTTAAAATCAACTATATATGGCCGCTGAGGGCATCTCGGAGCAGGTGCTTTCTTGCTGTCTGGGGAAAGCAGGAATTCCAGGCCTCTGCCTTCCTACCTCCCCGGAGGCTCTGGCCCAGGTGAGCTCAGCTTCTCCCAGGTAAGGAGCACAGACCAGCTTCCCACATGTCCCTCAGGTCACACAGGAGCTGTGCAGACCCTTGTACCTTGGCATGAGCCCTTGCAACCCACCCCAGAGGCAGAAGCCCAGCCCTGTGGCCCCGGCCTGGCAGGAGGCAGCTGCTGGGGCCCCTGCTCAGGGTTCAGCACAGCAAGGTCCAACCACAACGGGTGAGACATCTGTCACCCGGCCATTCGTCTTTAACCTAAAACAGACACAGGGATTCGGCAAGGGGTTCCTTCCCCTGACAAACCCGTCCTCCCTGTTCTCATCTCTCCCTCCTGCCCTGTCATGGCCACCCAACACTGCACACAAGGCCTGACTCCCAGTTTCACAGGGAATCCAAGATAATTATGATTTTGAGAAACTGGGAGCTACATAGAAAGTGAGTTGGGAAAGCCAGTGTCCACTGATCCTCCACTCCACACAACCGAAACCCCACAACCAGCCACTGCCTCAGCCCCACCCTCTGGAAACCCCGCATCCACACCAGCCACACAGGATCAGGACAGGGAACGAGCAGGACTGTGTCTTGGGAACTTAAACTCTGGAAGCTGAGTTAAATCAGTGCCGCTCAAATCTTGTCACCAACGATATTGTTAAATTGGGAGATTCCATCTCTGGGGATCTGGAGGGAACCTGAGGCTCTGCACTGAGTGAGGTGAGCGCTCGTGCTGGAAGGAGACATCAGGGAAAGCAACCGAATCTGGAGTCGCAGCTGTCTGAGGCTTGGGTTCCACAGGGAAAGTGGCACCAGGGCCCTCAGGCAGTGGCGGAGCTCCCAGGAGGCAAGTCCAGGCGCAGAGACTCGTGGATCCAAAGCTTGCTCCAGTGACAGGAGGGGCTGCTGCGCTGACAGCCACGAGGCAGGCAGCCTTCGAGCTCCTCCAGCTGCCATCCTGCAGGCAGGGAGGACAGTGCCCAGACCACCCCGTGGGCTCCCCCAGCCTGGCAGGCTGGTACTCTTACTCCAGCCACTGACAAGAGTCCCCATGTTCCAAGCTAGGTTGAAACAGTGCCCCAGGCTTTGGGACACATGCACCCCTGCAGGGCCATTCCTACCCAACACTGATGGCTATTCCCACACATCCCCAACCCACAGCAAAACTTAAAAATGAAAGTCGGAAGATACAGCCCGGAAACCAATGCTCAAGAAGCAACTCCAGGGTGACTATTCCTAGAGCTATCGCTACTGAACATCTTTACATTTCCAGGGACTTCCTAGAGCTATTGCTGTTGAAAATCTTTAAAATTCTTCATTTCAAAATTAGCTTTCATTACACTGTCTCCCTATTCTACCAAGACTCCAGAAAACAAAACCATTACAAATTCCAATTCTATCTTATAGCAAGTTAGAAATGCACACGTTTCCTCAAAGGATTCTATGTGTTTCTGTGGCAATATCCTTTCCATGCCCCACGCTACTGCCCGCAACAGGGAAGGCTTTTCCAACCCAACACAACCCAGGGGCCCTGAGACATGCCCCTAATGAATCGTCTGCAAACTCCATCTTCCATAAAAACAGTATTGAAAATGAGCTTACTCCAACCCAATCCGGGTAGCCTGAGACAGGCTTGCCCTAACGAATCGTCTGCAAACTCCATCTTCCATTAAAAACAGTACTGAAAATGAGCATATTACCACCTTTTAAAAATTACTGTAAAGTGGACAGTGTTCAGTTCTGTGAATTTCGGCACAAATATTCCCATCATCATCATCATCACACAAGCAGAACAGTCCCACAGCCCCAGACCCACTCACAAGGCCTCATAAGCACACTCGCCCATTCCCAGCAACCACCGTCTCCATGTTCTCCATTCCCACGGGTCTGTCTTTTGCGAGTATTGTCGGAGGGGCAGGTCACAGCACAGCAGGCTCAGCCTGTCTCTTTCCTGGGCATCGTGCCTGGAGGTGCACCCAGGGTGTCCTGTGATCAGCAGCCCGGCCTCGGGGCTGCTGGGTGTTTCTTATTCCACGTATGGCTGCAGCACATTGTAACCTCTTTTGGGCAACTATAGACAGTGCTATTAACATCTGGGCACAGTTTTTCTTCAACAACAGCTTCTGTTTCTCTAGGGTAAATACCCAAGAGTGGGGTCACCAGGCCCCACGTTTATGTGAGTTCAGTTTTGTAAGAAACCACCGAGCTGTCTGCACCATGCTGAACCCCAGCATCGCACAGGAGTCCCGACTGCCTGTCCTCACCAGCACCTGGGGCTGTCGGAAGACCTTACGTCAGGCGCTCCAGCAGGGGTGTGAACAAATTCACTGCGGCTTCGGTGCACATCTCGGTGCAACCAGTCACGCTGAAGGTCATTTCAGATGCTTTCGGGCCATCCTCCCGTCCTTCTCAGCGAAACATCTGTTCAGGTCTCTGACTGCTTTTAAGTCAGGTGATTTGTTCTCTGTCATGAGCCACGGGAGTCCTGTGCATTCTGGATACGAGTCCTTTGCCGGCTGCATGGTTCACAGACATCTTCTCCCCCTCTATAGAAAATGTGTCTCTTCAATTCCCTAGGGGTGTCTTTTACATTAAAAGTTTAATTTTGATGGGTCTTACCCTACTTGTTTTCTTCCTTGATTATGGATCATGGTATCATGGCTAAGAGCTCTCACCCTAGGTCTCGACAATTTCCGTTTCTTCTACAGGTTTTGTAGTTTGGCATTTTACATTCAGGGCTATGGTCCACCTTCATTTTCATACAGGAATTTCTCCTTGTTTTCACACTTTTGCATATGGCTGTCCCATAATTCCAGCAAAATTCGTTGAAAAGACTCAAATTCCACTGAATTGCTTTTGCTTCTTTGGGTCTGTTTTGGACTCCAGTCTGTCAGCTGACCCGTGTGTCTTCCTGAGCATAATTTACAACTTTAGTGGCCGTCTCTGGAAAAAAGTAATTCTGTCTGGAAGCAAAAACCACATTAGAAATGCTCTAATAAGATTCTTCCTCTTGTCAGGAGAGCAAAGCCACCGCCCTAAGCAGGGTGAGGCCTCAACAGCTCCCAGACAAAACCTTAACACACAATGGGGAACGCAATTCATTTCAAGATAGTTACCAATGGCCACAACCTGAGACCAGCGCAGCCATGAAAACTGCAATCATTTCACAACAGAATGAAATTCATAAAGAACCGCTGAGAAGCGTGTGATAAGTTACATAAATCACCGTACCTTAAATTCTGATGGTTGACTAGAACAGAAATAGCTTCACGGTACAGTTCAAACAGGAGAAATGCAGGTAGGGGTGGTTTCCACACCACACAGGGCCTGCAGGAAAGGGACCCTCTTCCTCTAAACGGGAAATCCCGGGAGTGATGAGATAAACCACGGTGACAGGCATGGAACTGTGCAAGCCGGAGTCGCGGCCTAGGACCCACCACGGAGCCTCTGTCCATGAACGATGAGGCTCGACTGTCAGGCTGGAGGCAACTGAGGCAGTTATCAGAGGACAAGAAAACGAGCGCACGGTGCAAGGCAAAGGTCTGAAACTGGGCAGCAACTTCGAGTCAAGTTGGACAAATGGACTCAAAGTACAGGTTCTAAAAACACCACAGCGAACTGTTCCTCGGCCTTGGAAAGGCTAAGTGACTAATGCCCAACACTGAGCGTCTGCTACCAGAGACGACTCTGGTGACACAAGGCCCAGCTCCTCCGAACCCGCGCAGAACCTCAGCGAGGAACTTTGCTGGTATCTTACGGCATATCGACATGTTCCTTTAAAATCTGGTATTTCATCAACAATGCAGGTGCCAGCTTTGACTCATTCACATTTCGATTAAACAAAATAATTTACACCCTGACCACGCCAGGTAAGAGTTTACTACGATCTTTAAACAGAGCCAGAGGCTACAGTTTGCTCCTACACAACACCACGTCTCTACAAGTTCGATGGGTTTATTACTTTCCATGTCTTCACTTGCCTAGTGCTAGAAAGCAGATTAAAAAGAGAAGGAACCCAGAAACACTACTGAATGAGACTCAAATATCTTGCAATCATCCTGATGAGATGTTTATTAAACAGAAGTGTTCTCACCTGTAGAAAGCAGCACACATCAACACGCACCGAGAACTGTTGCCAGCATTCCAGATCACTTTCCCTTCCATGGCCACAGTGCAGGGAGATGGACCACGCACACCTGCAGACCCACGGAAAGCGGGGTGGCACGGCGGATTCTTGTAGCGAGCAGGCCAGGGTGCACTCAAAGTGCATCTCTTTCCAGAGGGCCGCCATGGAAAGTTACACATTTATTCCAAGGTTTAGCGGCGCTGCACCAAACATTTCTGTAAGATTCTCTAAGCAAGCTTTTCCTTCTGCCTAAAATGGCCCAACAAACTGAAAAAGCTCTTGGAGCTGGCAAAGACTTCAGTATCTCCTTAACTACTGTCATGCGCGTCCGTGTGAAAAGACCACCAAACAGGCTTTGTGAGCACAACATGGCTGTTTATTTCACCTAGGTGCAGGCGGGCTGAGTCTGAAAAGAGTCAGCGAAGGGAGGTAAGTGTGGGAGCGTTTTATAGGATTTGGGTAGGTAAAGGAAAATTACAGTCAAAGGGGGGTTGTTCTCTGGTGGGCAGGAGTGGGGGTCACAAGGTGCTCAGTGGGGGAGCTTTTTGAGCCAGGATGAGCCAGGAAAAGGAATTTCACAAAATATCATCGCTTAAGGCAAGGACCCGCCATTTTCACTTCCTTTGTGGTGGAATGTCATCAGTTAAGTCGAGGCTGGGCATTTGCACTTCTTTTGTGATTCTTCAGTTACTTCAGGCCATCTGGGCATATATACGTGCAAGTCACAGGGGATGCGATGGCTTGGCTTGGGCTCAGAGGCCTGACAACTATAGTCTTCACTTTTAAGGTGTAGGGTAAGATTATATAATCCCCAACTAGGCTCCTGATGCTGTGTGTGGCATCCAGCAACAGCACGTTCCATTCCCGGATTAAATTTGAGTCAAGAGTCCACAGTGAGAACGATTTCTGGTGAATGAAACACCAGGCAGGACGGCGATTCCGCTGGGCAGCTCTTCAGACACAGCCCAGGAGCTGGGGGGAGACGAAGAGGCCGACTCGCGTCCACCGTGCTCACGTCCCCGTCGAATGCCCCCCACTCCTAGAGGCCAGGACCCAAGGGAAATCTGACCTGAAAATGGGCAAACCCTCACTTTGGCAGAGGGACAGGGACTCGGGGCCACACCTTGACCTCAGAGCAACACAAGTGCAGACACAGCACCCCAGGACACCCTCCCCACCCAAATTCAAGGAGGAAAACCAACGCCCCGCCCCCTTGCGGAAACCCAGGGCTGCTTGAGCAGACGCCTGCCGCGCACCGTGTGCAGCCTCTCCCGTCCACGTTCCGGTCTCAGCACCTGTGCCTCAGCCCTGGCACTGCTCGCCACACCCACAGGTGTGCCAGGAGAGGCAGGTCCTAAGGTCTCCACTGCACCAAAGCCTGTAAAGCCAGGGGACCGCTCCCTCCAGCAGGAGTCCAGAAGCAGTGACTGCAATAGCATCACGGCATGAGAATTTGCCCCTTAGTCTCTGAGTCTCCAGTCTGTTGCCCACCAGGGTCTTCTGCCAACGGCGAGGCCCAAGCTGGGCGTCACATTTGGTTCTGACCATTTCCCTTGTCAAGATCAATACTGCAAATATATCCAATTCATCCTGTCACTAAAAACAAAATAATCCGCCATCTCCATCACAGATGACACAGTCAGGTTTCCATCACCGGGGTGGTTTTTTTGGTTTTTGTTTTTTGTTTTTTTTTGACATAGAGTTTCTGCTCTGTCACCCAAGGTGGAGTGCAGTGGCGCGATCTCAGCTCACTGCAACCTCTGCCTCCCGGGTACAAGTGATTCTCCTGCCTCAGCCTCCCAAGTAGCTGGGATTATAGGTGCCTGTCACCATGCCCGGCTAATTTTCATATTTTCAGTATAGACGGGGTTTCACCATGTTGTCCAGGCTGGTCTCGAACTCCTGACCTCATCTTCTCCACCTGCCTCGTCCTCTCAAAGTGCTGGAATTACAGGCGTAAGCCACCATGGCCTGCCATTACCGGTGTAATTTCTAAGCCACTCTCTCACACCCACTCCCCCTTTTTTTTTTTTTTTAACCAGCTCTATGGCTATATTTTTTCCAAGAGAACCCGTTACCCATTTGAAGTACAAATAAGACACCATGTTTAAAAACCAAAAATGCCAATTTACATAGAAGTCTCCAAATACCCAGTCGATTTCAGCCTTGAGAATAAGATCAAGCTGTTGGCTGAATACAACTTCCCTTTCCATCTGTCTGCCTGTTAGACACAAGGACAAAGCCACGAGCTAGGGACATAAAGGCAGCAAACACCAAGGCAGCCGAGACTCCAAATAATAGCTCGAAGGACCAACACAAAGGTACCACACCCTGCACGCCCTCCTCTCCTTCCTTTTTAGAACTCCCAGAGGATGAAACAGGGACCTCCTCAGACGTCCCACGGTGCAGGCGGCCAGAGGGGAAGGCGGCGGCAGCCTGAATGAGGCCACCAGGAAATCACATTCCACAAACAGAAATTCTCCATGTGCTTTACATCCTCTGTCTCTGAAGAACTATGCCAGTCTAACAGTCTCTAGAAAACCTTATTCAAGTGTCATTTCGCATTACAAGCAAAGAAAACAGTGGTGGGGCATGAGGGAAAAACATAGCCATGTGTTCTGGGGTATTAAAAATAAGTTTTCTTCTGTTATAAATGTATAATTATACATTCTCAGATTTCTGTATAATTGATATGCTTCCTAATTAGTAGACAGAGTAATAAAAAGTGAATTCCAAGTGTAAGATCGGAGGACCCATTCACATGGCTTCAGGTTCTGCTACTGTGTTTCAACTTAAGAAAATGGTTCTGTGTATTGGTAACAAGGCGTGAGTGTCTGTGAGGCTGTAATCAGGGTTCGTGTTGGCTCCCTAGCAGAGGATGTTACACTGTTACATTATCTTCTACAAAAAATCCTGAAAAAATGAAGGCTGAATAGACATACACACCCTCCCAAAATAATCCAATTGCCCATCGATACGAAAAACAGATGAATTACAGTTTCCATCATGGAATATTCCTCAGCAGTGAAAACAAACTATAGCCACAGGTTCCAACTAGGATAAAGAAAACCTTTTAAACACGCTTAAAGTGAACTGACGAGGCAGAATTCCTCCATTACAGACATCGGCTCCAAAAGGGTACAGTTCTGAATCCTGTGATGTAGAATTAGTTATCAACCCTGTTTAGGGACACATCTAGAAAAAAGCAAAATAATGACTACACAACTTTACATTCTTTGTAAATTATAACTACTATGAAAATTCTAAAAATGTGAAAATCTTCCCAACTCTTCCTTTGACAAGCTTCAAAATAAATACCCTGGCATTGCTTGCGACACTCACAGGTGTGCCAAATTAATTGAAAATATACCCAAGTTAATAGAATCAAAACTTGAAGATGTTCGAGTGGTCCCTGCCTCACTATCTCTACATCGTGTAGAAATTTAAGAGCAGGTAGTGGCACTGCAATGCAAGGCTCAAACCAACTGGGTATTTGGAAACTTCTGTGCAAATTGACATTTTTGGTTTTTAAACATCGTGTTATTTGTACTTCAAACAGGTAACTGTTTGGTTCCATTGCAAAAAAATACAGCCATAAACCTAGTTAAAAAAAAAAAAAACAAACAATACGGGAGTGGGTATGAGAGACAGTAGCTTAGAAATTTTACAGTAACGGTAGGGAGCAGTGGTTCATGCCTGTAATCCCAGCACTTTGAGAGGCAGGACCCACAGGGTCTTTGAGAGCACCAGTCTCCTCTGTCACCTTCCTGCTAGACTGACCCCAGGACATTCACTGGGTTTCCATCCCTGTCTCATTCAACAGCCCCCCCAAGGGTAGCCTTCATCCTCATCTGGGGCTCAACTCTGCCCAATTTCCTAAATCTCTGCCTTCAGAGCCTGAAAACACCCACGCCCAGGGTAACCCTAGGTACACGTTTACCCCAGAGAGTCCCGATTTTATCTGTTTCCCCAGCATCACCTTAGTGATAATTTATCCTGTAAATTCCAACTGCCTTCACACCTCACTCCCGCTGTCTCCCAGCAGACCCCACTCAGATGTACCTGCCCCAGACCCCACACCCAGGTCTGTGCATGCTGCCCTGCTTTGCCTCTGTGGGAACCACCTCTCTTTCTTGAGGATTCAGCTGGCGATCATCTCCCGTGTGGAGGACTGCCCTGACTTCCAACCCTCTCCAGCAAAGGTAGAAGCCATCCTCGGTACTTCCCCCAAAACTCAGGTCAAGTATGAAGATGGTGCAGATGCTAGCTGTGCCTGGGATGCCATGGGCAGGGTCCCCAGATGCTCTGCACATGGCCCGGGGCACAGCCTGAACACAGCAAGTGCTACAGAAATAAAACCGACATGCGCTGACCTCTGATAGGGCCTCCTTCACCATCTACATCTGTCTCCCCTCTGGACAGTAAAATCCACAAGACAGGGAGGGCTTGTCTCACTCACCTTCAAACTCCCAGGGTCACCCTGGCAGGTAAAGGGGACTCAAATGTCTTCTGAAGGAACCCACTGGTTAGCTGCCAAGTTAAAGGGTCTCTGAAAATCAGAGCTCTGCATAGGAGTCCAGCACACGTTATAATGAATGACTCCAACCACGGGAGAACTGGCCGTGGAACCAGTGCTGACCAATTCAGGGTTTGTTCACTGTTTCTCAGTTCATTATCATAAGTCACTCTAACACAGCAGCCACGCACAGATCCTCAGACGTCTACACAGAGTGGGATGATGGCGCCGAGTCACGTGAACGTCCCGTTGCAGACTGGGAGACACCGGTCAGACACGGACCCAGGGAGAGCGCAGATCTCGCGTTAAATCGGCTCCGTGTAAACAGCACTCCCTGCCAGGCCCTTTCCTATCTGCACAGCTTCTACAAATTCAACTCTCGCACCTGACACCTAAGAATACTGCATACCCCCATGTGAATGCCCCACTTACCTCCCAAAATGACCCGGCACGGCCTAGTACAAACCATTTCAACATAGGGGAACTGGAGGGCATGTGGGGCTTTCCTGAGTCCCTGCTGCCTCCTGACTGGAGGGTCCACTGCTTCACACAGACCCCTAGTGAAGGGCGGGTCTCTTCGGCCCCCTCAGAGTCAAGAAAACCCATGTTCCCTTTCTCAAGACCACACATAACCGACTCACAAAGCAGGACGGAACCTCGACTATCCGGATTCAGGTCATGTCGAGTTTACGAGCTGCTGCTGTGAACACTGCAGGAAATGATGAGCCTGATTCCAGCTTTGACCTCGAGCTGATCAGCATTAACTAATTTCACTTTCCAGGACCAACTTCAAAGGCCCGCAAAGCCAGAGAAGGCAGAGGAGATGGAACACCCCCTCACCCCAGACCTGCTGCAAGGACGCACTTCTCAGATGTGTCCCAAGGTGCACAGCGTGTCCGGTGCCTGTTCACCTCCACTGACCTGCAGGTCTTCTATGTGGTATCAGCCTCCTGGGCACTGGGGGCAAGAGGTATAATGGCAAGTCCCCTCTGCAGCAAAAGTGAGGTGCAGGGACCCAACGCAATAGAACTGACCTTTTTCTGACAGTCTTAAAACAGAAGGAAAATACTGTACAGCCAACGTCCCCTCATGCAGGTTTATTTACCTGTGACTCACAGGCCATGACAGACAACTTCAGGTTCTTACCGATTCCTATTTTCCCCTTCCAGGAAGCCTTCTTTTTAAGCTGAGGCTTGTGGCTACGGACACTAATGACACCAAAATCAGAGTAGGCAGGTACAGTCAAGTCATATGACTTCTCCACTAGAATATGCACAAATGTTCATCAGCAAATCTGATCTTTGCTTTACCTCCCTCCCATGATCTAAAAAGGAGTTCACCACACACACCCCACTTTGAAAACATAATTCATACTTGCATTCAATTCTGGGCATTCGGAATAGACCTAATGGGGAATTAAACCTCTCCTCCAACCCATTACTTAGTCTTCTTAGAGGATGAAGGATTTTGCATAACACAAGGCAGCATATAAAAGATCTTGTATAGAAACATACTTTCAAGTGGTCCTCATTATAATAATTCAACTAATATACAAAGGACCCAACACACAGCACAATGTCTATTAGAAGAATGATTAATTTGTTTCCCTAAAAATCCTAATATCTACACAGAGAAAATGCCTTATACACATTTTATCATTCTTTACAAATATAGTCATACAAACAAAGGAGTATCACAAAAGCAAAAGAACACATTTGGTTTGACTCGCAGTTCTAAATTTAATATAAAATTGCTAAAACCACCAAGACAAACATGACTATGAAATATTTAACGACCTTCACCTAAATTCAAGTCATCATTCAACCACCAATACCTCTGCTCTCCTTACAGGAACTTTCCAAAAGTAAATTCTGGAATTAACAGGACAAATTTTTCTGGTGATAGAAATTAGGAATAAATTGGTTGAAGGCTGTTTCCTTGGCTATCAAACTTTTCCTCAATCATATTTTGTAAAATAAAAGCATCAAACCGATCTTTACATTAACTTACAATCTATCAAGCAATACTGGAGCAAGCTTTAAATATTAGCCACATTCTGTCAGGGCTGACTAATATTAAATCAGCATCAGTCTCATGTCTTACAGCATCCACAGCTCGTCTCCTCAAAACCACTTAAGATTTCATAATTAACTCAATTAAACAATGGAAGTCATCCCCTTGATCTTTGACATGAAGGGACAATTTTCCCCCAAAATAGTACCTCTTTCCTTGACATGATTTAATCTGTGCTTAGAGTATTTAACAGGATTTCTTTCCTTCTTAGAAAATAAAATATACACCTTTCCAATAGGAAAAACACTAACTGATAATGCTATAGCTTAACCAGGTCCATAGCGTTTTTTTTGTTTGTTTGTTTGTTTGTTATAAAGTTAAAGAAAGAACCTAACTGCATCTTTGGACCTTATGTGAGGTAGTGTCCAGGGTCACTGGGACCCCTGCTTGGTCAGTGCAGCTGGGTACCAATTAAAGACAGAAACCCAAGCGTTCAAATCCACTTCCCAACGGTTCATCCTAGTGGAAGCCATGGGCACAAAGGAATGCGGCATTCCACAGAGGGCTTTGGGGATAGGCTGCTTGAGAACATGAAAGTGGCTCACGTCCCCGAATATGAAGCCAGTGACTGGTCCCAGCTTCAGTGCAGCACCATCCACAGAAGCCAAGGTCCAGAATCACCTGAGTGCCCGTCAACAGGGGATGAAGGGAACGTGGCCCGAACATACACAGGAACAATACTCCACCACACAGCGGAGAGCCCTGTCATCCGCGACAGCATGGATGGAGCTGGAGGACATTACGTTAAGCAAACGAGCCAAGCAAAGAAACGGTGCATGTTCTCACTCATAAGCAGGAGCTGAGAGCAGATCTCATGGAGGCCAAGAGTAGGTGGTCAACAGGGCCCAGCAGAGCCCACTCATAAGCAGGATGGGCAGAGGCTGGCAACGGGCACAAACACACAGCCTAATGGGAGCACAAGACCTACTATTGGTAAATCAGCAGGGGGATGGCAGTGGGTCATCTACTGTGTATTATCAAAACAGCTAGGAGAGAATAACGTGAGCATTACCAGCACAAGGAAAAGAAAATATTTCAAGTGAAAGACATCCCAAGTACCCAGATTTGATTAATATAGGGATGAATCAAGATATCACATGCACTCAGAAAATACGTACATATATTATGTATCAACAAAAACCAATGACAGAACCATTTGTGAAGCACGTGCAGGAGAAGAATGGGAAGCCTGACGTGGTGTGGCTGTGTGTCCCCACCCAAATCTCATGCTGAACTGTAACCCTGTGTTGGAGGTGGGCCCTGGCGGGAGGTGATTGACTTATGGGGGTGGTTTCTAATGGTTGAGCACAATCCCCCAAGTGTTGTCCTCATGATAATTCTCCTGAGATCTGGTTGTTTGGAGGTACATGGCACTTTCCCCTTCACTCTCTCTCCCCTTCCAGCCATGTGAAGGCATGCCTGCCTCCCCTTCACCTTCCACCATGATTGTAAGTTTCCCCAGATGTAGAAGTCTATACAGCCCACAGAACTGTATGCCGATTAAACCTTTTTTCCTAATTACCCAGCCTCAGGTAGTTCTTTATAGCAGTGGAAGAACAGTACAGTCCTCAGGACCAGCAATGTTTTCCTTCTACCCAGCGGCCAACAAGGGTCCCACACCCTAGCTGGTTTTCCGATGTCTTTGAAAGAATGCTGAGGCTCTTTTGGGGGTGCTAACTTTCCCCATCTCTGGCAAACCAGATGGGGCATCCTATTTGCCTCTTACCTTTCTCAGAGAAACCCCACCTCTGAAACAGCCTCCGCCAGGGGCCTCCTTCAGCAACAGCAAAGCTGAGTATTCCTTGCACTTCCCTTCTTCTGAACAAGTAAACATCTTAAGCTTGTTTTTCCGTCTTTCCAGCTCATTGAAAAAAAATATCTTGTGCTTTCTATTTTCCTCACACACACACATAGAAGAGAAGAGGCATGAGGGCAGGGGCTCTTGTTTTCCCGGATCTGAGCCTGGCCCTCAAACACTAGTCGAATTCATACTAACACGATATCCAGAGGCAGAAATGCAAATATCCCCACCACTTCAAATACCCTAAGGATCTAACAGGCTGAGTGGCCCATGTAACTATGGTTTGTGCTGGGCCATTCAACTGGTGTCCAAATCCCTGTCCAAGCAGGCTCTTTAATTTCGGGACTTTTCAGACAGCTGTTTTGTTGTTGTTGTTGTTGTTCTGTTTTGTTTTCATTAAAGGGATCTATTACAGTTACAATCAAGAATATCCCAGGCCGAGTGTGGTGGCTCATGCCTGTAATCCCAGCACATTGGGAGGCCAAGGTGAGCAAAATCACCTGAGGTGAGGATTTCAAGACCAGCCTGGTCAACATGTTGAAACCCCGTCTCTACTAACACAAAAATGAACAAGCCATGGTGGCAGGCACTTATAATCCCAGCTACTCAGGAGGCTGAGGCAGGAGAATGGTGTGAACCAGGAGGTGAGGCTGCAGTGAGCCAAGATGGTGCCACTGCATTCCAGCCTGGGCAACACAGCAAGACTGTCTCAAAAAAATAAAAGTAAACCAACACGCCCACTTAGTTCTTCACCAATGTCAGATACATCAGTTAAAAGAAAAATAATATGAAAGCATGATTTTAAATTTCAGTGTTCAATTTAACCATATCTTTTAAGAAGATATGAAGACAGAATTTCCCCAAGGATCAGTGGAGAAAAAAGCAGTTAAGAAAATTTTAAAACCTCAGGAGAAAAACAAGTATGGGGTAAGACCTCGAGGCAAAACTTTTTCTTTGCACTTTGATTTCAAAAGAACAGAGATGCCCAAAATATGAACTCTCTCATCTGCATTTTATATTCCTCTATGTCCTTTGAAAGGCTGGAGATGGGATCCCAGGTTCCAAAGTGCCTGGCCATGGCTCACATCAGGCGGCATCTTTCACAGCCTTTTACCCCCCTGACTGTGTCTAGAGAGCTCTGTGGCCCAATTTACACAAAAAGGTCCTAATTTACACACGTTCATCACTTTGAACAAAGTCTCAAGAAATGAGACAAATATTGACACTCCACAGAAGCAAGTATTCTCTTCCGAAAAGTCAAGTGTCAGATTCCCATGAGCCAGAAAACTTGGTTACAGAAAGCACTGGCTGATTACTGGTTTAGTGTTAAATGCGTTTAAAATGTTAAGTGATCCAGTGCCCATCCCAGTGGGTGGGCGCGTTGAGCTGGCTGCAGTAGTGATGCACACTGACCACGTTCTTTCCTTTGGTTTTGCTTCAAGCAGCGCACCCCACACTCAGGAAGAAACCATAGGATGGCATCGAGGTCTAGGACAGTTCTAAGGAGAGCTGCAGGCCAACTGTCTGGTCCGCAAATAGTCTCTCATTTCAGAGGAAATCACTGAACAGAGTTCATAACACATGAATTTCAAAAATTTGTATTGCTAATTTCATCCTATTAGAACTTTTGAAGAATAGATGTGCACCTGCTCCAAGTCAATGAGAAGACAGTCCCTCACAGGTCCTCGGCCTCCGCCTCCCACCTAGAAAACGTCAGCTCAAGCCGATCACAGCACAGTGTGATTTTCTGTAAATAATGTGCACGCCTGCATCTGAGCTGAGGTGTGAATGTCTGGAATGTGCCTGCCAGACCCAGGAGAAACTGCAGCAGCTGTGGGAACACAAGCCTCTAAGGATCCGATTTGGAGGGAACTCAAGGCAACTAAAACTAGTTCCACTGATTTTTCTTGGCAAGGCTTGACCAGGCAAACTGTTGTCACTGTTGCTAATTCATGGTAATTTGGATGGGGACTTAACAGTAAGTAATTAGAGCAATTACTGAATTTGCTACTCAATTACAATGGCACAGATTCCTGAGAATGGAAGAACTGTTGCCCAGCAATAGAGCTCAACAGGTCCTCCCCACGCCCCAGAAAACATGGCATTTCCACCCACCCCTGCTTTGGTCCCCTGGTCAACACCCTCCTGATCTCGGACATCTGATGGCATCACTCCCCACAGCTGGAAACACCTGACCTTTTGTCACCCTCCCATCTGCCCTGCCTACCTCCAGCCCAGCACACTCAGGGATGCCCACATACAGGACCAGGAAACCAGGGTTACCCTAAACCAGTGCTTGCATTCGAAGTCCTCCACAGCAGGACAATCACCAATGGCCAATACTCCCAGAACCTTCCACCTCAAAACGGGAGCACATTTGGATTCAAGTTGACAACACTGCATTCTCTTTGCCATGTACACACGGAGGCATGTCAGGTTCCACCTAAAGCTATCATCAGGCTCCACGCTGGCCAGGAGCCCAAGCCTAGTCACTCTGCATGATCTCAATTCACCACCCACAGAGAAGCCTGCAGTTTTCTTCTGGTGCACGGTGTGGATGGTGGATGCATTTCCCCTGAAGACTCAGAGATGGGAGTCTGGCCAAGGAGGCCAGTGAGCAAGGCCCGGACGTGCCCCTCTGCTGTCTACACACTGTACCCAAGTCTAGCAGTGCTGACTCTGTGGTGGGATCCATCTGGGCCTTCAGAGGACCCGGGGCACAGGAACCGTGCAGCCTGGCTGCCGCCAGAGGCCTAAGGCATCCCCACGAAGCTCTCCAGCCAAGGTGTCCTCACCACAGGCAGAACCATGCAAGAGAACTGCCTGCTGAACTGGAAACGTCCCAATCTGCTCAGTCAACACTGAAAGACAACAGCCACCTACAGCTGCTGAGCCCCAAAACGTGGTCACTGGGCCTGAAGGGCTGAATCTGGAATTTAATATGTGAAGTTCTTTTCAAATGTGTTTGGACATGTAATCAAATCTTTATTCTAATTAAATTTAAAGGAGCCTCTGGCTATGGGCTCCCTTGTCGGGCATCACAGCTCCAGGGAGTAAGAATGGGAAGGAGAGGCCCAGAGCCTCTCCACATTCTCCACGCTAATTCAACACGTCATCATAAGGAAAGGCACTCCAGCAGGAGAGGTGTGCATGGGAAGAACTGGGTTGGCCCCGACACAAGTATGATCCCCATGGCATCACAGCTGCCTCAGCCAACAGGCAAAAGACAATGATGCCCACCTGGACAGGCCACGGGATGTGATGACGCACCCCAAGCCCTAGTCCCACAGCAGCCAGAGACCACCTGCTGCTCATCCCAGGTAAAACAGGCAGAGCTGCCCGAGCCCTTAAAAAGTGGAAGAATTAAGGCAATTCCCGTGATTCCTATGACACACATGACACTCCTCACAGACAGACACAGACTTCGTTGTGAAAGTGCAGAGGACGGTGCAGTCCCTAGGTGGGCTGCTTCTTCCAATGATCGGGGAAGAAACCAGATCCGTTTCCTTGTAGGAGAATCATTTGTACCATGATTAGACAGAAGACAGAAGGTGGCTGATGTTATCAAATCACCAAGCACCACACGGCTGCTTCTTCAAGGAGGACCTGGAAACTCGCATCCACCCGTGTAGAGGCCGCAGTGTTTACAATGGAGACACGGGTGACTGAGGTCTGGCTTCCTCAGGGAAGCTAAATTTGAACTTTCATCACTGAGGAATTGGTCATTTACAGTCACTCACCCTCAATGCAGAAGAGGGCTCAAGACACTGCACCAGACTTCAACACTCAGGGTTAGGGTCTGGGTCAAATGCACAAGTTTTACAAAATGTATTTACTTGGGATGCCAGAAGAGATGTAGCTTCACAAACCCCCCACAACCAAGGGATTGCTTAGCCCCTTCACCAGTGGATCTCACCAACGGATGACACATCCACACCTCGTCCACGGCAGCACAGAAAACCACTTGGATGACGGCCACTCCCACCAAGCTTCCTGGCTTTGGTGTTTATAATCTGCATCTCATACATGAGATTACACTCCTCCAAACAACAGACATTGCAACTGTCATTTCACCCAAAAGGGCTTTAGGAAATGACACGTGGCCCAGGCGCCAGAGGTCGCCGGCCGCCTTACTCTAGCCTAATTCCTTTGTGCCTGTATGGAGGCTTCACAGATACAGCCCAGTCACATTAATGACCGTATGAGAAGCTCAGGGCATAGACGAACTCAGTGCTGAATTTTTCCACGTTTATCACTCTTTTGTTTTATCCAGAAGACAGCTGAGAAAAGCTGGGGCAGATCATCTCCTCGAGTGTAATGACTCCAGCCACTTCTCTTCACCCCAGGTCACCCCTGTCACACACTTTTAAGAAACCAAAGCAATTCTGTTCTCTTCACTCTGGGTTCCAAGTACCAAATCCCTCCGTTTTACCAATTAGATTATCAAGCAGCCATTTGTAATCTGGCATGCAATCTGATACAAAATTTAAAATTCATTTAGGTTGCCGTAATAGCTCCTATTTACGTTATAGACAAGGCATGAATGAAAACTAATCTGTTTGTTCATAGGACCAATTTTGTAAACAAACCAATTACTCAAGCAATGATTGTCTTCAGTCAGATGCAAATTTGCTCATAAAGGATTTTCCAGTAGGAATTTTTAAATCCATGGTCTGTATTTCCTGAGCGTGTCTCTGTACCTCCCTGAGTGCACAGCAGGACTTTCCAGGGCATCCCATCAGCAGGCCCACTGAACAGAGTAAGCCCGCAGCCCCCAGCCCAGGAATCAAGTCCGAGCCCCAGCAGCCCCTCATCCAGCCAGGGCTTCCTCACCCAGCACAGCACCCAGAGGTTTTCCAGGTTTAATGCCACATGTGCGTGGAAAATAGAGTGCTGGAAGGAGCACAGTGGACATTCTACAAATGCAAATTCCCTCCTGGAACAGCCCAGCAACCCTCTGTACCTTCCTCAAAGTACCCACACCAGGCAGGTGTAGAGAGTCTAATGGGGTGCCTAGGAATCAGCATTTAACATGATTCTGATGAATACAAAAGTTTGAGAGGCCGGTCAGCGAGAGGCTGCCGTGGCCTCCACTCATTTGCAGGCTCTGAAGAGACACAGATTCAGGTAACAGGCCAGACAGGACAAGGATGGGAGTGGAGGGCAAATTCCATGGACCACCAACCACCCCACCATCCCCACTGAGACTCTGATTTAAGGAGAGGCAAAGCCAGGGAGAAAAGATGCCCGCACCACGTGAGGGACTGAGATTTCACCTAAAGCGCGCAGTATGTGGCTGAGGGTGAAGGTTGGACAAGCCAGGAGCACAGAACGGGGTTCACAGGCCCAGAGGCGCCCCCCACACCCAGACCCCGCGCAGATCTCCCAAGCACTGCCTGTGTCTCCTGCCTGGTTTATTTCCTGCCCCCCTTCTACTGTGTTGGTTTCTCAGCCGTCCCCTGAAATGCACGACTTCCACCCCCCACCACCACACACCCCTCTCTACAAACTTGGTGGACTGAAAACAGCAGGGGTGGGTTAAGAGCTGGGCTCTGGGGCCAATGTCCTGCCTGAGACATTAGTTCCACCCCACCCAGTTGTGATGTGAGCCCCGGAGATTTCTCAAATGGGAGATGGGAAGGTAACTGAACCCACTTCCCAGGGCGGCTGTGGAGACTGAGATCACATATAGCCACACCTCAGCGTCCAGCACACGTGCGACCCTAGCCGTGTTGCTCCTGATGGGATTCCCTCTATGCCCCCTCTGCTACCAGAGCCAACTCCCAGCAGTAGCTGTGGAGGGTGCGTCCTCTATTCCCACTCCACTCACCTCCCATCGCTCCACGCAGTGACCTGTCACGCAGCGGCCACCAGCAAACCTGGCCCCACTGGAAAACCGACCCCCACCCCCCCACACTTTGGGGCGTCTTCCACTTGCAGTTCCGAAGCAGGCCGAGAAACTGCCCTCAAGGGCGCTCACCTGTTCCTTATTGCACGTAATGACCTGCTACGCAGGACCACCAGCAAACCTAGCTCCACCATCCAGGCTCCAGTGGATAACCGAACCCCTACCCCCCACCTTGGGGTGTCTTCCACTTGCGGTTCTGAAGGGAGCCGAGAATCCTCCCTCAAGGGCAGTCACCTATTCCTTATTGCACGTAATGACCTGCCACCCAGGGCCACCAGCAATCCCGGCTCCACCATCCAGGTTCTGTTGGGTAACTGCCCCCTTCCCCCACTTCTTCCTGCGGTGTCTGGGAGTCTCAGAAACTGCCCTTCAAGGGCACTCATCTGTTCCTTATTGCACTAATACCTCATTTACAGAAATCCACTTTGACTTCCAGCACTGCAGGTGTGACAATTTAGGAATCCTGCTTGCTTGCAAGCTCCAAGAGCTTGAGGTCACGTCCACCCCACCAGCATCCCAGAGACCCAGCACTGTCCCACTGTGTTTAAAATTCCAAAATACTCCTTCAAAATGCTGTTGGCATTTGGTTTGTGCATAAAATGCTAAAAACCTTCAAGTGAAATATCTTCAACGGTTTGATTCAATCCTAATATGTGAGTTACACATCTGTCAAGTTGTAAAGCCTCGTGCATTTATAACATTTTACATATGGTCAAATGGTTCATTAATATAAATTATGAGAATCTCTAAGAAACAGGTTTTTTTTTTTCTGGCATTAGATGACCAAAGGAAAACTGGGTTCTGGCTGGCTTGAGGGCCTGTAGGGGCAGATATATCTGTTGACACAACCAAGCTCCTTCCCAATGATGTGGCCTCATCCCAGGCCCCTCACCCGCATCCCTGCAGGCCCCTGGAGGAGCAAGCTGACCTGCCCACATTTCTCAAATGCACAGCTGTTGCTCACGCTGCAGATGGAGCTCAAGGCACGAGCAGGCCACCACCCTAAAAATACCACGCAGCGTCCACGCCAGGTGACGGTGGTTTTCACTCCATCCCAAAGCCCCATGTATGAGTTTACAGCCATGACTACTAAATGGATTTTTAAAACCTCAACATACTTTGTTTGCTTTCATGCAACAAAGTTAAAAGACTATCACTCAGATATAGGCTCTGAAACTGTGGAATAATTATTTGGGAACAGAGCCTCTGCCACATCAGGATAAGTACTTGGACAACACCCCGTGACCTCGGTCCACACAAACCCATTCAGACCAGAGGCCTCCCGCACTGCTCTGGAATTTCTGTAAAGGAGGTATTAGTGCAGAAGGGAACAGATGGGTGCCCTTGGAGGGCAGTTTCTGAGCCTCCCAGCCACACGGCCACATTCAGGCTGAAGCCGCCCCACCTCCAGAAACACTGTCCCTCGCCGAGGTGTGCCTGGCTTCTCCCTTTTTCCAGAACTCAACAAAATCTGAAAGGACAGGTCTGTGTAGAAAAACACAAACTACTTGCGATTCCTCTTCCCAGTTCAGGCTGCAGGAAGCTCATTTCAGCCCTCACCGTGTTCTGACTGTGGCTTGGTTGCCATAATAAAGTCAGAATTCTAGTCCCTGTCTCCTGGGCGGTGTGGCAGGCATACGTACCTTCAGTCACATGAGGAAAGGCGTGGTGAGCCCCCTTCCTTCAGTAAAACTGCACAGTTCCCCGAACCCTGATGTCATCCCCGTCACGCCACTGTGAACACCTGGACAGAGCACATTTCAATGCGTGCACCTTTGTGGGCTAGTTTTCTATTTCTCCACTAAATCACCCCAAATTTAGCGCCCTAAACACTGACTTATTTTCTCACATTTCTGGAAGCTGGAGTCCAAAACAGGTCCCACCAGCTAACGTCGAGGTGTCGACAGGGCTGGCTCTGGGGGAGCGACTGTCTCTTTGCCTCCCACAGCCTCTAGAGTCTTCCTCATCCCCTTGTCCATAGGGCACCCACTGTCTTCAGGACCCATGGGGGCCCTGGTGGCCCCTCAACAGGAAGACGCAGAAATGTCAGGAACCCGGGCTCCAGTGCTAGGGCCAAGCCTCCCCCACCCTCCCAGTTCCTCACGCACTCCCATGCGAGCTAATATAGATTCCACTTTAGTGTCACCAGTGTAAGTGCCCAGCTGTGAACTGGTTAACCTTGCCCACACAGACCCCAGGAATAAACTCACAGGCCATGGACCACTCCCCAAGGAATGAGTGACCACCTGCTTGGGGACCGCCATGGCCCAGCAGAGCCCTCTGGTGCCTCCCCATGGGCTCAGGGACCGGCGGCCAGTGTCTGCAGCACCAGAGGGCCCTGGATAAAAAAGACAGCTCCCATGTCGGGAGGCATGCGCCAGCAGTTGGGTTCCCGGTACTTTAAGTAGCCCAGGTGGACAAGCCGTGCCGCGTGCAACTCCATCACCAGAATAACCACTGCACGTGGTGAGTGCACGGGTGGCCACCCCTCAGTCCAGCTGGCCATGCTAAGCACATCACCGCCTTGATGCCCAATCAGACTCAGCTGCTGGCACAGTCCAGGCATCGGCCCCCCAAGAACATTCTGGATCACAATTCACAGTAGTGATTGCGATCAGGGCCACACGTGGCTGAATGTTTTTACAAGAGGACGCCATACCAATCTGGCTGGACTCAGAGCATTTCCCACTGTATATTCTTACAACACCATTTTATTTGCACTTTATTAAATTTTTGTGGTTTTTTCTGCCTATCTACTTTATGGGAGAGTTTCTTGTTCTTATGACTGCAGTGATACTTCAAGCTACAACTCTGAATGTGTAAAATTAGTTTGGAAGGCGCCTTATCGTTAAACATTTCACAAGCAAGCAGTCAGGGGCACCTAACCCGGAGGCCTGTTTTCTTCTCTGAGGCAAACCTACATTGGACTCACAGAAAATGGCAAACGGAGAGCGGCTGGATCTCCAGTGCCCATTCCTAGGGGGCCTCCTGGAGAGCAGATATGGAAGGAGAAGCCCTGGGCAGTGGCATCACCATACTAAAGAAAAGTGCATTTGGGTAAACATAAGCACCAGACTTAAGAGATTAAGCAAACCATGAAAAGAAACCACTAACCACAGCTTCTCCAAAACAGAACTAAACTCCCTTTAGTTTCAATTGGAAAAGCACAAGTGATGATCAGGATACAAAAAAAATGACAAAGTATGTGAACACAGGAGAATGAACAAGGGCCACTGTCTCTTCCTGTGTCAGTGGGAGCCTCGCATCTAAGCTGGATTTAGAAGGTTGTTACTTTGGGCTGAAAGTTATCTCCAACCCTAGTTAGTAGGCAAGTGGAGCAGAACGCTTCAATTATTTCAAAGTTTAGCAGCAAAGCTCTGCAACTCTCAAAACCATTTTAATCGGTGTGAATTTTAAAGTGACTCAATCTGTTGGCTGGAGTATCTAATGGCTTAGCCACGGGGTCATGTTGGAAAATTATTCCAATTGCTTTTGTTTTTCCTACTGAAGATGGATTTGAACGTTCTTGTAGTTTGCAGTTGGCTCGTTCTGATGTTTGGTCCTGAGGAGGCCCAAGTACCTGGAGAAGAAGAATCTGAAACCTCAAGACACTCGAGTGCTGTCTGGGGAGATGGAGACCCCAACCCGAGGTCCACTGACGGACTCAGCACGGGCGCAGGGCCGCCCGACGCAAGGGCTACTTATTTGCCGCTTACAAAACAACATAAGCACCCACCCTCAGGTGTGCACACACGCTCACCTCTGTCCGTACCAACACCAGCACACACCCCCAGGTGTGCACACACGCTCTGTACATGCCCACGTCTGTCCGTGCCAACACCAGCACACACCCCCAGGTGTACACACACGCTCTGTACACACTCACGTCTGTCCGTGCCAATACCAACACACAACCCCGAGGTGTACACACACGCTCTGTACACATCTGTCCCAGCCAACACCAGCACACACCCCCAGGGGTACACACAGGCTCTGTATACGCTCACGTCTGTTCATGCCAACAACAGCACACACCCCCGAGGTGTGCACACATGCCCTGTACACATCTGTCCCTGCCAATGCCAGCACACTCTGTATGCGCTCACATCTGTCCTTGCCAATGCCAGCATACACCACCAAGGTGTGCACACACGCTCCGTACACGCTCACATCCCTCCCTGCCAATATGAGCACACACCCCCAGGGGAGCACACACGCTCTGCACATACTCATGTCTGTCCCTGCAGCCTGAGTCAAATAGTCACAGAGAGGCAGAGGAGGAGGAAGAAGGATGCGATGGGCACTGAGGTCCTGGGCCGGTTCCCCTCCCTACCTCGGGAGAGACCCCTCACGTGATCCTGCCGTCACTCACCCTTCCGCCTCCATCCTCCCACATGGATCAGGAGGACGCCCACTGCACAGAGCTGTGATGATCATGAACAGAAGATGGCAGGAGCTCATGCCAAGGTGCTGAGCACGGGGCCTACGGAGTGCTTCTTTCTGCTGTGGCTGACATCAAACAAGAGGCTGATACGGCTTCCAGAGAGAAAGTCACTCGCTGAGACACTGAAACGTGTGACCTAGGAGCCTGTGAAGGTCGAAGAACAAACCAACAAACCAAACGGTTTTGTTTGTTTTTCAAACACCACAGCCTGTTTTTTCTTTTTTTTCTTTTTCTTTTTTTTTTTTTTTTTTTAGACGGAGTCTTGCTCTGTGGCCCGGGCTGGAGTGCAGTGGTTGGATTTCAGCTCACTGCAAGCTCCGCCTCCTGGGTTTACGCCATTCTCCTGCCTCAGCCTCCAGAGTAGCTGGGACTACAGGCACCTGCCACTTGCCCGGCTAGTTTTTTTGTATTTTTTAGTAAAGGCGTGGTTTCACCGTGTTAGCCAGGATGGTCTCGATCTCCTGACCTCATGATCCGCCTGTCACGGCCTCCCAAAGTGCTGGGATTACAGGATGGAGCCACCGTGCCCGGCCCTTTTTTCTTCCAAGAGAAGGGGCTGCGCTGCCGGGAGGCAATGCTTCGAGCTCTAATGGATGGAACCTGCTAACCAGCGAAGGTGGAGAGAGGGCGCCCGTCTGAGAGGATGAAGAGGCAGCAAAGCACAGCTGGCCTCGGGGAACCGGAAGCCACAGAGATATCAGGCTGGGTGCTGCTGTCTGCCGGCCACTGGCTGGGGGACTGTACTGGGCCTGGAGGGACATCCCTGACACTCCACCGGATGCCAGGGGCACCCCCAGCCCCAGGTGAGAACCAGGGATCTCATGGTCAATGAGGCCAGCCTGTGGGCTGTAGGCCTGGGACAGCTCTGCACAGCTGAATAGAAAAGTTGGGTTCTATTTTGTGGGACTTTGGTGACACCAATGGCTGGTCAGTGCTGTCCGTCAGGAAGTGATTTGATGACAGATTAGAGAAGGGGCTGCCAAGGCCAGCGGGGCACTCGCTGCCTGGGTCCAAGGAAAAGGAAATAAAGGCTGGCGATGTGACAGTGTCGGGGAGCACAAAGGGAAGGAACTGGTGGAGACACAGGGCTGGCCCTGCATAGGGCTACGAGCAGGTACCTGGGGGTCGTCCTATTAATTCTTCTCACGGCACCAAGAGGCAGCTGTGAGGATCCCTCTCCTGAGGACAGAACTGCTCCAGAACCACACAGCGAGGATCCACAGAACCAAGATCCAGGCCAGCTCCACAGCGGGCGATCTCGACACCTCACCCGTGGTCCTGAGGCAGGGATCAGAGCCCCCTGGACATACAGACCCTCCCAGGAACTGCAGGAAGGGGAAGCAGAAGCCCCGGACCAGCGGCAGGACCCAGGGTTTCTGCCCTCCAGGTCACATGGGGACCAGCCACTGCACAGGTGGACACGCGGTGCTTTAACCTGCGCTGGGGAAAGGAGCCCTCGCTCTCAGGGTGGAGACCGCAGCTCGATCGGGCCGGCCTCCCTGCTGGGCACAGCCTGAGCCACAGGACCAAGGCCACAGAGGATTACCAAGGTTCACCTGGCCCAGCTTCCAGCAGCCCCCGAGGAGGCCACTACCCTCAGCTGAACAGCCCGGTCCATCAACAAGCCCCAGCCTCTTCTGCCAGCCCTGCCCCCACAAGGCCCCGCCTCTCGTATGCAAGCCCCGCCCCCAAGACCCAGTTGCCTGCAGCACCACCCCACTGGTTCCACCCCATTTCCTGCAAGCCCCGTCCCCAAGGCCCAGCTCACCTGCATCCCCACCTACTAGGCTCCACTCCTCACCTGCAAAGAGCCACCCCTCACTAAGCTCCTCCCATCACATGCACAGCCCCGCCCAACATAGCACGCCCTTCTAGAAACCCTAGACACACTAGGGTTTCTGCCGCCAAACCTGATGATTCGCTGAGTATGAGCACGAAGACTCAGTGCCCTGATCTGTTCAGTCAGGTTTTGCCATCAAATAGTTTGCTCTAAACTTCTGCAGAATCTTTCAGTTTTCTGAGCCATTTGGGTTTCAAAATTATAAAGAAGAAATTGTGGACCTATACTTACTTAGGTTTATATTAAAATGGATTCATTTGTTTTTTGTTTTGTTATTTGCTTAAACTTTTTCCTTTTTTTTTTTTTTTTTTTTTAGTATAGTAACTAAAAATGACAACACTTCACATATTTGGCCAGCTGTTGGCTCTGTGCTATGCTTGATGTTGTAGCAAATGTAAAAGACAAACAGCTTACTGTCTAGAAAGACTGACGTGGCTGTGACTGGAGGCACATGGTGGATGCCATGCAGAGGGCCAAGGACAAGGGCGGGAGGAGGAGTGGGAGCTGCTGCTGCTGGGGGGAGAGGGAAGAGCTGGAGAGGGTGGTGTGAGAAAGCAGCTGCCTCTGGGCAGGGCTCCAGAAAGGGAGCCAGGGAAGTGACTAGGGGGTTCCAGGCAAGGTCCAGGCATGGGAGTCCTGACAACAGACTTAGTGCATTTGTGAAATCCTGCAAAGGTCAGACAGACAGACACCTGAGTTTATAGTACTGGCTACTATTAATAAGGGGCTCACCCAGAGTGGTAGATTATTCTCCTTTATTTCTCAAATTCTATAGAAATGTACTTATTTTTGAGACTGGGACTCACCCTGTCGCCCAGGCTGGAGTGCGGTGGTGTGATCTTGGCTCACTGCAACCTCGAACTCCTGGGCTCAAGAGATCCTCTCACCTCAGTCTCCCAAGCAACTGGGACAAGGTGCCACCACGCCTGGCTCATTTTGTGTGTGTGTGTGTGTGTGTGTGTGTGTGTGTGTGTGTGTGTGTGTGTAGGTGTAGGTGTAGGTGGAAACTTTGTTGTCTAGGCTGGTCTCAAACTCCTGAGTTCAAGCAATCCTCTTGTCTTGTGTATTAGTCTAACCTCACACTGCTATGAAGAAATACCTAAGACTGGGTAATTTATAATGAATGAGCCAAAAAGTAAGGAAGTTTAATTGACTCACAGTTCTGCATGGCTGGGGAAGCCCAGGAAACTTACAATCATGGTGGAAGGCACCTCTTCGCAGGGTGGTATGGAAGAGAATGACAAGTGAAGGGGGAAGCCCCTTATACAACCATCAGATCTCGTGAGAACATACTCACTGTCATGAGAATAACATGGGGGAACCGCCCTCATGATTCAATTACCTCCTACCAGGTCCCTCCCACAACATGTGGGGATTATGGGAACTACAATTCAAGATGAGATTTGGGTGGGGACGAGGCCAAACCATATCACCTTGGCCTTCCAAAGTGCTGGGATTAAAGGTGTGAGCCACTGTGTCCAGCCATAGAAATTTACGATAAGTCATGTTTCTTGTTTGAGAAATAGCTATCATGAACGCTATTATTATTAAAGCTCTATATTATTAGAAAGCAGACATTTCACTGTATCTGCTGATTTTAAATGCATTGATCATCTGATATAAAGTACGGTAAGCTTGGAAACAAGTAATTTAACAGCGGTAGATGATGCAGGTCATAGTGGGCCGCTTTATGCATGACTGTTGGATGGCAGGCTCCCTAGATTGGACTGAGGAGACCCGAGGTCTCACCTCTGCCAGTGACTTGCTGTGTGCGCTTGGCCAGGTGACTCATGGCACCTGGACGGAGGGAGTGGCAAGTGGCGTGGTGATCACAGGGACGTGGTATGTGATTGTGGGAGAGGGCTGGGCCGGCTGACCTGACTGGAAGAGAAGACAGTCTCTTTCATACCAAAGAGTATGGACACTTACCAGGAGGCTTGCCTAAGGTAGGAGAAGATCTTCCACCCTGCCCCAGGAGTGGGGAGTCTCATCTTTTTGGGGGGCATTTCTATCCTCCCAGCCCCTCCAGCTGTTCTGGAAGCCCCAGCTTAGTGCTTACAGCTACCACCGAGAATCCATCTCAAACTAGGAGAAGCAAAGACTGATCCTGGACTCTCCCCGCTGTCGCCGGCTAGCCCACTCCAGCATTGCCCGTCCTGCAGGCCCGTGCTTCGCACTACAGGAGATTATATGCACAGAAACAGGAGGCACACAGCCGATGTTGGAAGGGGTGCTGTGTTACTGAGGTGCAGTACACAAAAGCAGGAGGCACTCAGCAGGTGTTGGAAAGGGTGCTGTGTTACTTAGGTGCAGCACAGTACCGTGGGAAGGGCAGACACCAGGGCGAATCCTGGCTCTGATTCGGGCAGCTTGTTTCATCACCCTGAGCCTCAGTTGTTTCATCTGTAAATGAGGATGAGAATACCTCCGTCACAGGATTCTATGTGACATGATTAGAAAATGCCTAGCCAAAAAAGAATAAAAAATTTAAAAAATAAAAAAATGGAAAATACCTAGCCAATAATAAGCACTCAAAAATATACATATACACACACACATTCTCATCGGCCTTCTTTAGGTCTTCCTTTCCTTGTTTGTAGGATAAGGGACTTGGACAGGATGGTTCTGTTCTCTCCAGCTCTGAAATACTGGCTTCCCGGCATCATCTAATTTCAGGCAGAAAAGCCAGTTTTCTCAGTGTGTCGAAGATCACCATTTCACAGGCTATTTTGTCTACGTTTAACTGCTCGTGTTTTTCAGGTTAACTCAGGTGACATCTCTTCCCGAGCTGTTCCTGACGGCCATGAAGCTCAGCCACAATGACACAAGAGCCAGGTATTTACACCTGGCCAGAGAAGACAGGAATAATCTGTTCAGGTACGTCGTGCATTGTAAGAACATGGTCTTGAATGTTTTCTTTAAATCAAGGATGTCCAATCTTTTGGCTTCCCTGTGCCACAACTGTCTTAGGCCACACACTAAATACACTAACACTAAGGACAGTTGATGAGCTAAAAAAAAAAAAAAAAAAAAAAAAATAGAGGACCTCAATGTTTTAAGAAAGTGTAGGGATTGTGTTGGGATGCATTCCAAGCCATCCTGAGCATGCGGACTGCAGGCTGTGGGTTAGACAAGCTTGGTTTAAAGCACTGACTGTATGTTACGTGGTTTAAATATCATCTCACTAGTATTTTTATTGACAGAGCATCTTGAAAAATAAGGAAAAGCTTACAGGGACTTACAATCTCATCAAAATACAATGTTATAGTCTGAATCAATGATTTACATTAGAGTTGGGAAACCCTGTGTTGGAGGATTGTGGTGTCAGAATGATAATTTCTAGTAGCCTGAGGTGATGATGCATCTGGGAACTGTGTCCGCAGCACTAAGATGAACGTTTTGTATTCTAGTCATTCTCCTTCCCTAGCGTTCTGTTCCTCCCCGTCCCTGGCCTTCTGTTCCTTATTCCTCCCCCTTCCCTGGCGTGCCGTTCCTTCTTCCCTAGCGTGCAGTTCGGCACCACTCCCATGGACAGCACCGGTGTTCCTCACATTCTTGAGCACACCGTCCTTTGTGGGTCTCGGAAATATCCGTGCAGAGACCCTTTCTTCAAAATGTTGAGCCGGCCCCTCTCCACGTTCATGAACGCCTTCACAGGTAAGACCAGCATCCTGAACGGAAACCGCGTTTGCCTTCACAGGTAAGACCAGCATCCTGAACGGAAACCGTGTTTGCGTTTGCCAGGCGCACCCACTGGAATTCAGTTAGTTTCTGAGAAGGGATGACAGGAGTGGGCAATTCATGTTCTAGAAAAAGTTTTACCTCTCTCTACTTGAAGGACGTCAGAAATTTCATTCTTCAGGAAAGCCACATGGTAGCGAGATTATAAAAACTAGCATTTGAAAAAAACGTACGTGAACTTTTCCCAGAAAGGTTCAGAACAATTTTCTCTTGGGGATATCACTACAATGCCAGGCCTCCAGAGTTACCACTAACATTGATGTATGACTTTTAGTAAGACTGACGCTAGTGGATAGGGTGACGATGAACAGTGCACTCTGTGAAGGAGTGACATCGAAGAGCAAGTTAAATCCATGCTCTTACAGAATGAGGTCATCTTTGTAGACGTGTGAAAGTCTCTGGAGACACTTGAGAGAGTTTAGATGTTCGCTGAAGAAAGACCTGGTGCCCGTCCAGTGCAGATCCTGAGACGGGATGGGAAAGCCAACACTCAAGGTGATGAGCTGGGACAGCTGCTGAGGTTGGGGGCCAGAGCATGGAGCCACTGCCCCATCTCAAGAATAGCTACAACTTACTGTCCTAGGACAAAGGGGAAATGAGGCTTGAGATTCAATAATTTTAGTAGAAATCTGTTAAATTTTACAATTTCACTTTTCCTTTGTACCCAGCTAGTGATTATACTCTGGATCCATTTTCCACACAAAATCCCAAGGACTATCAGAATCTCCTCTCAGTGTATTTGGATGCCACCTTTTCCCCAGGTTTACATGAGCTGGATTTCTGGGATGTCATGAGTGATTAACTAGTTGATACAGACTTTAGTATTTGAGTCACTGTCAGCTTATAATTATTTGTCCTCAGGCAGGAAGGATGGCGGCTGGAACATGAGAACTCCAGTGACCCCCAGATGCCCTTGGTCTTTAAAGGAGTCATCTTAGATGAAGGGAGGGTTTGTAAGTTTTCTTTTTTATGTTGTGTTCAGCTTACCTTACCCATGTACCGTACCATGATACAGACACATCTGAAAGATGGTTGATTTTTCTTCAATATTCTCATTATAGGTGACATGTTCTTGGATTAGCTGGGGTCAGTGCTGTGAGCAGAAGCCAGGGGGTAGCAGGGCCAGGCTGCTGTTCTTCCCAGAGTCTCAGACCATGTCTGACGACCCCCGCGTATGATCTGCAGTGAGACAAAAGCTATTTGCATACCACTATCAACACATTGTCTTTTTCACTCATTCTTGCCCAAGTACATTGTATACTTTCTAGAGGCTGCGTGGTGAGGTGTGTGACACACAGCAAGCTGGATACAGAGCAGATGAGGGAGTCCAGCTTCACCTCTGAGCCAGACACTACAGAGATTTGCAAAAAAGGCAACACAGCATCATTCTAAGTAGTTGGTTTTTTACTTTGTTATGAGAAGTATTTTTCAAACATACTTATATTAACATGTAATGATGGCTTACCTTAATGCATAAGTATTTTTTAATACTTTAATTTTTTAATCAACTTTAATTTAGAATATAGAAAAATTATATAAACACACACAGGTACCTACACAGGCAAAAAAAGCCTACATAATCAAAAGTTGTTTGGGTCTTCGTTAAAACCCATTTGTGCCTAGTGTTCCATTATTGGAATCCTAAGCTTGTGGGAGTTATTTATATCCTACAGCTCAAGGTCATTGCCAAGGTCTGATTTTTTAAAAAAAAAAAATTGCAACCTCAGGCATAAATGGGTTAATTTTTCAGGGTGTAAAGGAGTCTTGAGACCATTTTGGATTAAGAGCTGCTGTCCTGGGCCCATGTCTTCATGTCCCCTTGTGACTTTGACAACCTGCCTGTGCTGGTGTCCCTGAGGCACACAGGTGGCCTGCTCTCTGATTTCTGTAGCCCCCCTCAGCTGGTGAACTATTTCTTACCTTTTCATTCTCAATTTGGTGGTCTTTTCTTCCAAGGAGTCTTCTTGAAACTCAAGTTGGGGTGACAGCTTCTCCCCACTTGCCTGGTGGCTGGTAGGCAGACCTGGTGATCCCTCCGATTTACAGCCCTCCGCTATGAGTTTGTTGCAACACACATCAAAAAGTCCATTGTTCTCAATCCTTGGATCCTGTGCATGGGTGATGAGTGATTGAATACAGTGTTAAACAATGCCTGCAGGGGTGGTTTTTTTTTGTTTTTTGTTTTTTTTTTTTACCATTAGAACAGTTTTATTTGCAGAGTATTACAGGCATATGCACCAGAATGTGATCGATTGGCTATATTGTAAGTAATGTAGTGTGTGTGTATTAGTTTATATGTACATATTCTTATTTATTTACTTCACATTTCAAGACAGACAATGAGAGGATATTCTCCCAGCACCTTCAAAACAGATTTCTTCCCCACCACACGTACTCAGTGGTCTCTGGGGGTGACCCACTGTGCATCCCGGAGCTTACGTGGGAGCAGCTTAAGCAATTTCATGCCACTCACGATCACCCAAGCAATGCTAGGTAATATTTTGTTGGAAAAGTTTGATGGTGGATTGTGAAAAATTGACTTGTGTCCTTACATTTTCATGACATGGCTTCTCTCACATTTAGCGATGCTTAAGAAATATCTAACTATAGGTAAGATTCTTGGCCTAAGTTTGCCTATCTTACTTGGACATTGATTTTGGACATTTACAATGATAGCCTTCAGTGGGCTCAGCATGGTGGTTACAAACACGGTGTTTAGAGACCCCCAGAGGAGGGTCCTGGCCCCCAGCTTCTTGCTTCACTTCCAGCTTTGTTGCATGGAGAGTGGGGGTGCATGGATGGTGTCCAATCCGACCCAGGGTGTGTGAAGCTTCGAGCCTGTCCTTGGCACAGAGAAGTGCTCTTCCGATAGTGGAGGCAGTCACAGAACCTTAATTATATAATCACTTTCTGATACATCGCTTGTTTCTTATGTCACTAATATGAGTGCATTATCATAATAATATAGTTATATGTATTATATAAAACACTAATAATTTACATAGAAATGCTAATGTAAAAACATATTTGCAACATTATTTTATGTAAAAAGAATTATGAAAACTTTCAAGCACACAGAAAAGTAGACTAGGATAATGAGCCCCTAAACACTTATCACATAATAGATATCCTTTTCCTTGTGAAGTTTTTGGAAGTAAATTATGAATGTCATCATTTACCCCTAAATATTTGAATTTGTGACCCTAAAACATGAGGATTCTTTCTTACATGAGCTAATGCCATTTTCAGTTTTAATAGAATAAAGCATACTGTCTTAAAACTGCCTATTTCTTATTCCATATTCAAATTTTCTAGTTGGCCTCAAAGTGTTTGTGGCACAGGGTCCCACAGATCACAGCTGCTCAGCCTGGGTCTCTCCCGGGCCCCCTCTCGGACGGCAGAGGAGTGTGCAGGCCGGGTTTCCTCTGGGCGCTCTCACTTTCCAGGTGTCCTGGCTGCTCCTGTGTGGTGTTGGGTGCCATGTTCCTGTGTTTCCTGAGAACTGGAAGTTAGATCCAAAGACTTAGTTTGAGTCAGGCTGTGCCTTTTCAGGCAGAGTCCCTCGTGGGGAGTTCTGCATAGATGGCCACATCCTACCTTCCTGTGAGGCCTGCTTGCCTCCACTGGGGGTCTCACGCCAGCGGGGTGCATGCTGAGAGTCGGCCACTGTCTTGTGAAGATCTGCTTTCTCCTTTCAGCCACGGAGCAGCTGGTGCACTTGAGTTTCTGGTGTCCTGTGATAATGAGTTCCTCATCAACCTATTAATAGTTTTCATATTCATTGAGGATTATTGCCTGAATCATTTATTAGAGTTTGTGAAGTTTTCAAATTCTGTAATTCTTCATTCGTTTGCTGGACTTCTTCAAAGAAGAGCTCCACATCAGCTGGGTCTGTCAGGTTATCTTGAAGTATGGTTCTGTGGAAAAGGCAGGGGCGGCTGCTCTCCCTGGGAAGTCCAGTTTGAGGAGGAGTTAGGGTGGTGCGGGAGCTACCTCTAATGATGACAGAAGAGGCTGTCTTTTTTTTTTTTTTTTTTTTTTTTTTTAAAGACAGGGTCTGGTTCTGTCCCCCAGGCTGGAGTACAGTGGCATGGTCTTAGCTTACTGCAGCCTCAGCCTCCTGAGCCACCTCAGCCTCCTGAGTAGCTGGGACTACAGGTGTGCACCACCATGCCCAGCTAGTGCTTACATTTTTTTGTAGAGACAGAGTCTTGCCGTGGTGCCCAGGCTGGTCTCGATCTCCTGAGTTCAAACAATCTGCCCACCTTGACCTCCCAAAGTGCTAGGATTACAGGTGTAAGCCAGTGCGCCCACCATGGGGAAGAGAGTTCTTTCTTTTCTTCTTTTTTCCCCCCGTCTTTTGTTTTGTTTTTTAGTACCCCTGTGACGTCAGAGAAATATTTCTGTACATGTACATATTTGAGACTATGTGATCAGATGGAATTTATTTTTATGCCCACATTTGCCCCAGCTGTTGGCCCATTTTGGTCTCACTTCTTTGGTTTCTAGGCCCCCACCCTCACCTCCCTAAAGCATGCACAGCCAGGGCCCCCCTGCTTCAGAGGCTCAACTGTCTGTTTCCCAGGGAGCCCTGATTTCTGTGGCTAGTGGGGAAGGGCCTTTGGAGAGTAGCATCTGGACACTAGGGGTGGTGATTGTTCCTGGATTCTCTCAACCCCGAGAGTGTAAAGTTTGTTTCTAAATTCTAGAATGAGACATTTCTGAAGGTTCTTTAAGATACCAGTTCCCCAAACCTTAACCATAGCTCAGGCAACATAATAAAGAAAAAGATAAATTCTGTCATTGTAACCTTTTTCCTCTGATTGAATAAATGTATTATCTTTATTAACATGTATAACCTTGAACTTGTTGCCAAAAGTTGAGTTTTGTGAAATTGTCAGTTGGATTACTCTATTACTGTACTAGGGTTATAAAGTATTTTAACAAATACCTCATTTGGTTTTTGTCACATCTCTAGATGAAGTTTAAAATGAAAGATCAATGTTTGGCTAGGTGTGGTGGCTCATGCTTGCAAATCCAAGCACTTTGGGAGGCCAAGATGGGAGGATTGCTTGAGGCCAGGAGTTTGAGACCAGCATGGGTAACAGTGAGAACCCATCTGTAAAACTTAAAAATTAGCCCACCGGGCATGGTAGCTCATGCCTTAATTCCAGCACTTTGGGAGGCTGAGGTGGGGAGATCACCTGAGGTCAGGAGTTCAAGACCAGCCTAATCAACATGGTGAAACTCTATCTCTACTAAAAATACAAAAATTAGCCAGGCATGGTGGCAGGCACCTGCAGTCCCAGCTACTCAGGAGGCTGAGGCAGGAGAATGGCGTGAACCCGGGAGGAGGGGCTTGCAGTGAGTGGAGATTGTGCCACCCGCACTGCAGCCTGGGTGACAGAGCAAGACACTGTCTCAAAAAAAAAAAAAAAAAAAAAAGCTGGACATGATACACAAGGTGACCCCAGGAGACTCCTGTGCAGAGTAAAAATGAACCGCAGCACTAAACTCAGTCCCTGAAATCCCTGCAGGATTCTCCCCACCCCCCACCCCTGGGTCCACCTGCACCCTCCCAGAAAGAACAGTGACATCACCCCACAGCAGGGGATCACCAGCGGTGGCCGCCGCACCCCGGGTGGCTGGGCCACTCCCAAGGTTTCACAGGTGGAGCGGGAACCTGGGAACGTGCATTTCTATCAATTTCCAGGGGACAGGGCACCACACTTAAAAATACACAACACTAGGTCCTGAAAGGACTTCTATTCACTTGCACATTGGTGGGATGGAGCCCTACATTGCGAAGGGCTTTTCTTCACGTGTCATCCTTGAGCTCAGGGGCTGGCAGCACTTGGTGTGACCTAGTAGGGCGTCCCTTGCTGACTGCACACCCACAGCCAGAGCCGTCACAGGGATGATTCTCACAGGAAGCCCGCAGAGCTCCTGACACCTCGCTGGAGGGATGAGAAAGCTGAGGCTCTGAGGGGGATAAACTGATTACTGGAAGGTAACGACCTTAGTGAAGTGGTGAAGCTGCAGTGTAAACCCTAGTCTTATTTCATTTTAACTTTCAAGACTTCCTGATTTCCTCTATTACAATGCCTGTGCCTTAGAGTCACCAATGGGAACTTGAAGGAAAATAATGCCTGCTGAGGGCAGATGATCACTTAATTGCCTGGGGGTGGAGCCTGTGTGGTTCTAAGCCCTCCCTCTGAACTTCTGAATGGTGAGGACTGCAAATCAGCTGCCTCCTGCTGGGCCCTGCAGGGTGAAACCTGAGGAAGCCCCAGGAACATTCAGTGAGGGGTTAGGAGGGAGGAGAACATGGGTGGATGAAGAGCAAGAAGGAAATGCACCAGCATTTACTGGCAGGCTCTGTCACCCACAGGACAGGGACAAAGACCTGCAGTGTGGGCTTTCACAGCCTGGCAATGAGTGCTTTCAGCCTCACAGGTAAACGTCACCTGTTTCACCATCTCCTTAGGGCTCTCTAGGGCCCCAGCACACAGCTATTTGGGACAAAGGGCAGTTTCAGTGTCTTTCACTCCACACTCAAGCTACAGATTGTCCTTATATCTCAGGTATCCTGGGGATAATCCATCTCATTTCATTTGGTTTTGGGAGCCCAACCCAAGAACCAAATAACTTTCCTAAGGATTTCCAGGAGAAAACATCTTCCCACCAAAGAAGAACATTACCATTTGGAAAAACACCTCTTCGTCATTTGCAAAAACCCCAATTTTCAGGGAAGTGATAATCTTGTCATGAGAACCAAAGATAAAGTTGGAGATAACGAGGGAGTGGTTACATAGGAAATACGTGGTCATTACTCTGACCAGTTATTAAATCACTTTCTTCATATGACACACTTTTTAACACCTTCTTACTAAACCACAGTGTGGGTAAGACAGTCACAAGACCGCTTCTTCCTTGAGTCAGAGTCATCCCCGGCCCACACCAGGGCCAGCAAGAATGACTGAGGTCACCCTTATTTCCTGGCTACTTGGAGGAGCTGGATTTCCCAGTTTACAAATCTCAATTTCCTGGGATTCTGCTCTGATAAAATCTAAACTGTATTTAAAAAAAAAAAAAAAAAAGTAAGGAATAGGCTGGCCGTGATGGCTCATGCCTGTAATCCCAGGGCTTTGGGAGGCCAAGGCCGGCAGATCACGAGGTCAGGAGATTGAGACCATCCTAGCTAACAGGGTGAAACCCGTCTCTACTAAAAATACAAAGAAAATTGAGCCGGGCGTGGTGGCGTGTGCCTGTAGTCCCAGCTACTTGGGAGGTTTAGGCAAGAGAATCGCTTGAACCCGGGAGGCGGAGGTTACAGTGAGCCGAGATTCTGCCACAGCACTCCAGCCTGGGTAACAGAGCGAGATTCCGTCTCAAAAAAAAAAAAAAAAAAAAAAAAAAAAAAAAAAGGAAGAATAGATGAAATCTAATGAAATAATCTCGGTCTATTCTTTTACCTCCTCCGTTGTCTGGAGAAATAAAGCTCCCTGCCTCGCCCTCTCTCACGGCACTGAACTGCTTTTCCTGAATTTTCCCACACTGCTGATTGCTCACTTGTTAATTTCGATGCATAAATTCTTTTTGAGAAATAAAGTCAGTTTGCCGACTGCTGCCACTGGTTTGTCAGAAAATGAGCTTACACTGTGCTGACCTCACTCCTTCTGCCAAAGCTCCTTCTAGGGGTCTCTCCTTTGACAATGTAGGGATTATGTAGGCATGGGGAGGTGGGATACCAAGGGGCGATTCTGTCAACGTGCTGTTCCCCCCTCCCCACCCCCGCCGGGTCAAAGTCATCGAGCCGGGGGCCTCTCTGACTATCTGGACTGTGCAGACCACCGTGTCTTCCGGTAGGGTCAGGGGAGGGCTTGAGATAAATCTGCAGGGCCCTTCACTCAACCACCGGCCCACTGTCCACCTCAGGTGCCCCAAGTGCCATCGCTGCCGGGTGCTATGTGGATGCATCCGTGACAAAATGGTTCTGGCGGAGCTTGTTCTGATCAGGAGAGACCCGAAAGCAAGAAACACAGTGAACAAATGCATGATGCCCATTGGTGGATGGCCGTAAGCACTGAGGAGAAAAATAACAAGTGGGGTGGGAGGTGTTAAGAGGGTGGGGAGGAGGAAGGGCTGCCATTGACAATCGGAGAGCCCTCTGCGTGGCTGGTACGGTGTCGGCCCTCCCTTGCACATCCCTCAGGGCCTTCGCAGAAACACCCACACGGGGACCTTCTACATACAGGCAGGACACGCCACCCATCGCTGTGACCACACTGTCCCTCAGAGGAGTCGCTGGCCAAGTGCATCCTGTCCACATGGAGATGTACTTTAAGATTCTTTACACAATGGATTTCAAAGACTTAGTATGGAAAACAGTGTAAAATATTAATAATCAACACAATAACTGATTATTATCAAAATAGTTGGCTGAATATAAAAGTGGTTTTTTTTTAACTTTTTTTTTTTTTTAGATAGGGTCTCTCTCTGTTACCCAGGCTGGAGTGAACCTGTGCAGTCACAGCTCACTGCAGCCTCCAACTCCTGGGCTCAGGCAATCCTCCCACCTCAATCTCCCACGCGGCTGGGACTGCAGGTGTGCACCGCCACATCCGAATAATTGTTTTGTATTTTCTGTAGAGATTGAGTCTCTCCATGTTGCCCAGGCTGGCCTCAAACTCCTGGGCTCAAGTGATCCACCTGCCTTGGGCTCCCGAAGTGCTGGGATTACAGGCATGAGTCATGGCACCCAGTGTCCCCCTGTCCCGGCCCGCCTTTCTTTAATGTGGCAAGTAGATCATTTAAAATTGCATATATAACACAAGCCACCCACGCAGGCCCCAATCCTGGGAGATGCTCCCGTTGGAGAAACCTCCAAGAAGCGGATCTGCTTGGATTTGCAAACAGCCTCTCTGGCCCCAGGGGGATCTGCTGTGCAGAGCTGCTCTGGAATCGGCTCTTCAATACCGCCCTTGAGTGTACTGTGCACCTCCTGACTTTCGACCAGCACAAAGCTCCTTATTAAACGCTGACAAAAATTCCTTCCATTCCAGGTGCCATAATGGATTCATTAATCTCCTATTGATAGGTTTTTGCTGGTTTTCCCACTTTCTACTATTCTAAGCACTGCTGTGAAGACTCTCCTTTTACCCCACCGGCCCGTGTCTGCCGCAGCTCACACGCCCTGCCTTCCAGCGGTAATAGCTGAGTGCCCATTTACCCGCCGCCCCAACACACTCAAGTCCCTGGGTCTCCTCGGCAGGGTGTGTCTGTGGGCATAGGGCTGCCCTGCCACATGCCCCACACCATAAGCTTCCATCTGTGGCCGCTTCTTGTGAGACCCTAAACTCATGACCTCCGGTCCTGTCCTCTCCTCTCCACAGAACCACCCTTATCGGAGACAGTCAGTCTGCTTCCCTCCACCTGCTTCCCAGTTCCCCTAAGGCAAATCCAAGGTCCTCCTCTGGGCCACCCTCCTCTACTGACTCCTCCCTCACCGTTGGGTCAGGTCAAAGGGCCCCAACTAGAGGCTCCCTGGGCCCTTTCATAAGACAGGAACTTTTCTTCTCAGGTCCAGCTACAGGCACATTGTACCCGCCTCACCGCAGGAGTGAGAGCTCCAGGGGCGGAAAGGGCTTGGTTCTTTTGCCTAAAGCCTGCCCTGACTCACCGAAGGCAGTCCGTTAATCTTCGAAATGATTACAGAAACACAGAAATAAGCCTGGGTGTGGTGGCTCAAGCCTGTAATCCCAGCATTTTGGGAGGCCAAGGCAGGTGGATCACTTGAGGTCAGGAGTTCGAGACCAGCCTGACCAACAAGGTGAAACCCCATCTCTACTAAAGATACACACACACACACACACAGAAAAAACCCAGGTGGGCATGGTGGTGCAAGTCTGTAATCCCAGCTACTTGGGAGGCTGGGACAGGAAAATCGCTTGAACCCGGGAGGTAGAGGTTGCAGTGAGCCCAGATCAAGACACTGCACTCCAGCTGGGCAACAGAGGGAGACTCCATCTCAAAAAACCCCCCACACACAGAAACAAAATCTTAATTGTAGTAAGACACAGCTGAAAAGATATGAAGGAATGACTCCCCGAGGCTACTGCATGCCAACCTTTCAATCATTTTCCATTCAGAAAACTTCAGATCAGATCATTTACATAGTTGAGACAAGGGGTCCTATATTAACGAATCTTCTCCATCAAAATCCTGGTCAAAGTCAGAAAACAATCCCAAAGGACTCTTGGGAGCATCTCACGTTGGAGAAACCTGGAGAAGTGGAGAAGCTGATCTGCACGATTTGCAAACCGCCACACTGGCCCCAGGGGGACCCGCAGCACCGGTGCCCTCCCCCTCCCCATGAGAGTCGGAGCCTCACTCAGACCCATACAGTCAGGATCTGCACCTCCGAAGGCTCCCCCAGGTGACTCTGGGCACATGGAAGCTGGGAAGACAGCAAATGGGCCCTGGGGTCGGGGGGGCCCAGCACAGTCCAGCCTTTTCTCTTTTGCCTCCTGAAGACTTTCACTGTAGACGTGTGTTAGGGAAGAGGGGAGTGAAGAAAGAGACAGGGAGAGAAGACAGAGACTGAGTGATGCCTCCATTCTGCAGAGGAAAACAGGGAGACCCTATCTCAGCACTCGAGACAGCCGGGCCAGGGCGGGACTTAAGAGTAAGTCTCTGCCTCTCCGTGCTCTGGTCTGCCATGTGTCTGGCTGCCTCTTCCATCCTGACAAGCACAATGACTGCAATTCCAAACAAAGGACTGGGAGTTGGGGGTGAAGATGGAGAGAACCGAGGAGTGGGGAGGGAAACGGCAGCCTCTGGGCAGCTACTCTCTAATAAACACAAACACAACACCAGAAAGGGCTTGTAGAAAAGAAACACAAAACGCAACCCAACTACTGACACATGGCCCTCTGTTCCATATTCACCCGCAGGTTCTTAGCAGAAAGGCAACTGTGAACTTGCAATCTGGTATCCTGAGGTTTGCCCTGACCACGTTGTTACCGTATCTTCATCTTTCTAATTTTAATTGTTTCTGACGGTCCATCAGATTGGTAGAGCTTGACAAAGATGACAAAATGTCTAGCTTCGAAGGGTCCTCCGAGTATGGCACACAAAGCGGTCTGCATTCATAGAAAATGATGCCATCACACAAATCTCCCACTGTGCGACGGGGTGACACTATCACTCATCATCTGCCTCCCAGACCCAGTAATTTCTGCAAAATCAATTACTGCACTTTACACTGAAAAGATCCCATCAAAGAATGTGTGTGCACAGGATGGTGAGGGGCGCCGGAGCTGTGTGAGGCGAAATGGCACTGTTCTCAGTTTCCCCTTCCATCCTACTGGGCTCCGAAGCATTGCTTCAGAGATTTTCCATTTTACCTTAAAATTAAATAATATGAACTCTACTGGGGGAAGAAAAGCAGCCCATCATATTGGTACTAAGCCTTCATATCATTTTTGCCATCTTGACTCCTATCGCTATAAAAAGTCATTTTCTGTTGCCCTCACAAAACCACCCAAGGAATATTGCTTCAGACACCAAAGGTGCCCACGTGGGGCTCAAGCCTGGTGTCCAATAAATATGTGTGTCATTGACCTAATGCATGTCCAGTCAATTGAAACCACACTTCTGACTTCGGTTCTAAGGTACTAATCTTGAAGTCTTAACAGTTTATACATATTGACCTGAGGATGTTGGGTATTTTGATTAGAGAGGGTTGAATTCCTCTAAAGGACTTCACGAATGAAGAAGACAGCTAGAACCCCTGGTTTCCTGCTCCTCAGTGGAGATTCCAGGTGGGAGGCAGGCAGCAAACACTTGCGTTCCTGTCAAGCGCCAGGCGTGGTGCTGGGCACGGGAAAGTCACCAGTGAAGACACAGCTACACGCAGCCCTGAACATCCCTGCTGCAGCCACAGGGCCTGGCCACACCACAGAGCTCTGTGAACTCAGGGAAGCTGGAACACCTCGGACATCCCTTGCTCATGCGTAAAGTGGGGATAAGTCAGTGACCAGCATCACTGAGGGCCTGCCACATAACAGAGAGTCACTAAACGCTAGCTATTCTCACTAGGATTGGAAAGGTTGATACTTACTCCATTTACATGAACTTTCTATAAATACTGTATTGATGTTCATGTCACCACAGGCAAAAAGGACGCCGCTTTCGCATCCAGCCCACCCTAAGGATGCACCTGGACTTCCCACTACACTCAGCTCCACCAGGCACCAGGCCCTGCAGAAGCCACAACCTGTGACGAAGACAATGAGTCACTCTTGGTGTGTGGCACAGCGTGACGTGGCGGTGGGCACTTAGTCATGGTCAGTCCGTGATCCAGAGCTGCGGAGCTTATTTTAGGGTGAGTGAAAATCAATTTAAGTTTCCAGACATGTCTTGGGACAACAGAAGATACCCAAAGAAGCAGGGGAAAAAAAAAAAAAAAACCCCACAGCCTGAGACACAAGCTACCCAAAGAAGTAGGGGGAAAAAAAAAAAACTAACCTGAGAAATACTTTCTTCATTCAAGGCCTGGGTAGTCAGGAATATAGGAAAGAGATTTTCAATTTTATCTTATAATTAAATAATATGAACTCTACTGGGGGAAGAAAAGCAGCCCATGGCGTTGGTATTAACCCTTAATGTGATTTTTGCCACCTTGACTCCCATCGCTGTAAAAAGTTACTTTCCGTTCCCCTCACAAAACCACCCAAAGAATATCTGTGTAATTTTGAGCTAGTTGGGTTTTGCTCACTTTTGAGCATTAACTAGATTAAGGAGCTTCACCAAGAAACACCCCTGAAAAGCATGGTGGAGGCATGACATGATGGCTCATGTCTGTAATCCCAGCTCTTTGGGAGGCCAAAGCAGGAGGCTCACTAGAGGAGGCCAGGAGTTCAAGGCCAGTCTCAGCAGCATAGTGAGATCCTGTCTCTACAGAAATAATAATAATAATATTAATAATAACAATTAGCTGGTCATGATGATGCATTCCTGTCTTCCCTGCTACTCAGAAGGCTGAGGCAGGAGGATCACTTGAGCCCAGGAGTTTGAGGCTGCAGTGAGATATGATGGCACCACTACACTCCAGCCTGGGTGACACAGCCAGACATAAGTACTCTTCATGGTCTAACCGACAGTACAATATTTGGAATTAGGATCTGTTTTGCTCCTACCACAATCACGCACGCACCTCATGCCCTTACCTAAGTTATTTTTCTTTGTGAGTCTTTCTCCCCACTTCCAAAATGAGGGCATGCCTCTCTTGGGATCATGTATCTAGGCTTGGAGATAAGAATTGTAAAGCTCCTAGTATACAAAATATTTTCAACAAATGGTAGCTACGGTCATTTTAATATATGGAATTTTACCATAATTTCACATCTGACAGATAATTCCCCTGAAGTTAATACTTGAATGGGAATGTGTTCTCTGATCTCTAGCTACAGGCAATAGTCTTCTACGTCAGGGAAAATCAAGTACTAATATAGAATCAGAATAAAATGGCAAAAAGAATGGGGGCACAACAGATAAATTCTCGAGGAATAACCTACTTACTGTAAGAATTTGTAAATCTGTGGCAGCTAAGACCAGGCCCTCTGAGCACATCTGGAGGTGAACTTCCTTAAAAGAAATGCGTCCAAATGCTCCAACAGGTTCAAGATCATATCTTGGAAGGGTAAAGCTCTTTAGAGTTTACAAAAAATTGTGACTTCGGCTCTGCCAAGGAAAGAATGCCCAGGCGACCTGCCGTAGCGGGCTTCCCCAGGGACAGCCCAGGTGTGACCCATGTGGGCTCGAGGCCACTGTATTTGATGCCACCTGCAGAGCTGAGGGCAGCTGTCTCCCATTAAGCCGAGGCTGTACCAACCAAGCCACGTTCCCACATAATATTGGTTTCCAAAATACCTTTTTCCCCAGAAGAGAAGAGGCGTTGACTTACAAACCTTCAATATGTGTAACTCCTCCCAGGTGGCAAAACCAGGGTAACAGAGAACACCGCGATTCTGCCACTGTATCCTAATCTCACGTGCCTGTACGCGAACTCCCAAGCATTTTAGCAAGCTTTTGGACATGGAGCTCAAAAGAATGACCCATAAATATTTTCCAATACATACAGCATCTTAATGTGTTTTTCTTTCTTTCTTTTTTTTTTATTTTTTGTAGACACAGAGTCTCACTATGTTGTCCAGGCTGCTCTGGAACTCCTGGGCTCAAGCGATCCTCCTGCCTCGGCCTCCAAATGCACTGGAATGACAAGCATGAGCCACCGTGCAGGAAGCACAGCACCTAAATTCCAAAATAACCTTGAACCCCTGACCTTCCACCCGCCCTGGTGACTTCCAGAGATCGTTTCCTCTTCCCGTGCCAAAGGTTTCTCGTCTTTCGCGGCCCCGGTAAAGTCACTCAAGATGTTCCCTCTGCTTCTGAAGGCCTTTGACTGAGAAGCCACTCTGGGTCCTATCCCGACCCCAGGCGGTTCCATTCGTACTCGCACATCTCGGGGCTGGTTTAAGTCACGCTGGCCAGGCTATTTCCACTTCACTCTGGTAATTTCTCCAATCCCAGCGTCTGCTGCATCACCTTTTTTTTCTCTGAGAATCCAACCCTACAGGAGGAATGCTGATGCTGGGGGGGGGGGGGCGGGGGGTCCTTTTACTAAAACGCTAACGCCAGAGCACTTCCCAGGGGCGCTGGGGGTCGGGCTGCGGCGCGGGGTCTGGCGCTGCCACCGGGGTCTCCCGCGGGGGGCGCTGGGCCTGGGGAGGTTGCGCTGCGGGCTCGCGGAGCGCGCGGCATACGGATGTCCGGGCCTGGGCACAAGGAGACGACGGACCTGGCATCACGTAGGCGCTCGCGGCGGGCGGGGCGGCGCCCACAGCGCCCCAACCTACAGCACCCGCGCCCGCCCCGCGCACTCAAGGGCGAAGGGAAGGTCACCGGGCCCGTGGGCGGGGGGCTCATCCCCGCTCCATCCTTGTGCAGTGCGCGGTCCCGAAACGGCAGGAAATCCGCCATCCGGGCCTTTCCACGCATCTGCGGCAGGAGGAACCGGGAAAATAAAAATCAAAACCCAGCTCGGGGTGCGTCGCGTCTCCAGCCCTCGCGATCGCTAAGGCTCCCAGGTAGCGTTCGCCTGGGAAGCGCAGATCTACCCGCCAGGGGCTGCAAGGATCGGGGCGCTCCACCGTCCAGGCACAGGCGCCCCCACGTGCACCCGGGGCCTGGGGCGCGCAGTCTCCACCACCTCCGGCCCGTCAATGGTAAATGTCCTCCCGGCGCGCCCGCGTCGTGGGCCCAGACTCTGGCCCCTCCTGGAGAGCCGCCTCTACATTGCAGGGCAGGGGAAGCCCAGAGCCCGCGCCGTGGCGCCGCTGACGTCCCGGAGTCCCCGCTTCCTGGTCCTTCCCGTCCGCGGAGGCTGGCGGGGAGGGCCTGGGACCCATTTTAGTTTTCGGTTTTGTCACGAGCCAAAAAGCGACAGCACATGCGAGGGCAGGAAACCCTTTTTTAAACTCTTCCAGCGGAAAAGCGACGGGCTGCCGGACCGCCTCGGAGTCGCCAGGCGGGAACCCAGAGCACCCCCGCCGCCAGCCGGGACCCCACCCACGTCGCGCAGGGCATGAGGCGACAGAAGGCGCGCGGAGACCTGGCCGTTTCTTCCTCGACATGCTGGGAGGTGACGTGGGGAGGAGTTAGGGGGCGGGGGCTACTTAGGAAGTGATCGCGCTGTACCCACGCTTCGGAAGGGAAGCCCGGCCCCTTCCTACAGCTCTGAGGGAGAACGACCCCCGAGGGCGCTCCAGGCGACCCCCTCTGCCAGGCTCAATTTAAAACATAAACTGGAGGGGGTGGAAAGCTCACTCTCTTCCGGATGGAGGTTCCTACTGCCGTGTCCCGTCCTCCTCCGCCCCACTCGGCAAGGACCCTGGGGCTGCCTTGCCGGCTCAGGCCGCCCCGCAGGGACCCCTGCCGCTCCGGGTCACGGGCTTCACCCCAGTTCTCCCCATCGCTTCCCCGCTCGTCTCCCCGGTTCTTCCCATCGCTTCCCCACCTTTCCTCGGGTCCTTCCATCGCTTCCCCCCTTCTGCCCGGTTGCCACATCCACTTCGCCCTGTTCTCCCCTTCTCCGTCCGTCCCTCCCTCGCCGCCGGTAGGGGCGCGCGCACCTTGAACATCCCCGACGCTGGTCAGCATGCCAATGGCCTTGCGGGCCCCGGAGAGGTGCTTCAGAAACTTCCGCAAGGAGCCCTTCGGGGCCCGGGAGTCGTCCGCGTCCATGGCGAGAAGGCCGAGGGCAGCCGCTAGTCCGGCTGCGCAGCAGGCAGTGGGGACCCTGCCCGCGCGCGCCCGACTCGGAACGCCGCCAGGCCCGCGCCCCTGCTCGGCCCCAGCGCCAATGGGCGGGGCCCGAGCGCACTGGAGGGGCTGCGGGGGCGGGGGAGCGGCTAGGGGCAGGGGCACGGCTAGGGGCAGGGGTAGGGGCAGGGGCTGGCGGGGGGACACGTGTGGGCAGGAGGACCTACGCGGGGGTCGTCGTAGGTGGGGGCCGCGCTAGCGGTGGGGAAGGCCGCAGAGGCGGGGGTAGAGCCACAGGTGGGCGAGGTCCCTGCGGGTGGGGCCGCGTTGCTGGTGCGCGAGCCTCGCGGGTGGGTTGGAGGACTCTGGTTGGGGGCTTTAGAGATGCCCCGAGCACCACAAGTGGGGACAGGGGCAGCGTCCTGGGGAGCGGAGACTGCAGAGGGGCGGGGTCACATCGTTTACCGGGCGCGCCAGGGCGGGGCGGGATAGAACGCGGGGAGCATCTCCGGGGGGGGGGGGGGGGGCGAGGGAAACCCTGAGTGGGCGCGAACGCCAGGACGGGTGGAAACCCCGCACTTGCGGGGAGCGCCGTTGGCGGGGTGGGGTGGAATTGGGGCGCGGAGACCCCACCTGGACGCGGAGGCTCGCGCCCGGCCGCGCGCACAGCTTCTTGTTGCCGGCAGGATTCCTCCTGGGGCTGCGCTGGGAGCCTCGGGGCGCGGCTTCCTCGATCCCCGCCCCCAAGTTTTCTGTGCAGCCTGAGGTCGGGAAGGACGGAAGGAGAGTGGATCCTCCAGGTGGTGAGAAAAGCTGAGCACGGCGGGCTTAGCTTTGACGAAGCTGCGATTTCCCGTGCCTACGGAGGCTGTGGCGCTCCTGGGCCCCCAACCTGGCCCTTGGGGAGAAGAAGCCTTGGGGTGGAGGAGGGTATCGGGGCGCGACCCTCAGAGACGCCTGGGTGCGCGAAAGTCAGCGTGAGGCAGGAGGAGGCGCAACAGGACTAGCCTGGAGGGGAGGCGGGACGACCCTTCCTCCCCACGGACAGGCCCGCTGCTGTACGCTGTGCCGACCTCGGCCGGCTTCACTGGCCAACTCCACGTGCTGAAATACGCACACCCAATGGGATGTGCGGTTGCCCATCCGCAGCTTAACAGCCTGGTGCCAGTTACCCTGCGATGGGAGAGGGGGCAACCCCCACAAAAGCACGGGCTTATGGGGCCCCGGTTCCTTCAGGGCTCACCCCACGAAGAAGAGCTCCCAAACGGCCCCACTCGACGGCTTACCGGAGGACGGTCCTGTGCAGTGGGTGTTTGTTGAACAGATAAGAGACAACAAAAGAGACTAAGAAGAGGTTTGTTCTATGAACCAGGGAAAGTGAAGCAGTCGCAAAGGAGAGTCTCGCCAAAGGGCAATCCTGGGGAAAAGAAGGAGAGGCATGGATTTTTCTTGGATGTGTGCCTCATCCTGGGGCTCATCCCGCTGAGAATCAAATATTCATTGCAAAAGAGGGAAAAGAAATATGCTGCGGACTATGCTGGATGGTCTGATCTCTCCCTTGGCCAGAATTAACGGGGCAATTCCTAACCCCTTGTGGTCCTCAGAATCACCTGGCCTATGCACACCCCCACTAAACCACTGAAGTCCAGTTTCTGCGAGCGCAGCCAGGGAATGTGAATTTTTAAACAGGCCACCTAGGTTACTCTGATGAATGCAAAGTCGGAGAGCGCTGCTCCCATGCACTGAGCCTGAGCTTTATTCTATTAATAAAAAAGAAGAGGAGAATCCTGGGTGTCTTAAGGTGGCAGTTGAGTGGCCTTTGCCTTCTGGCGGGTAGGAGAGGAGACCGGTGCTCTAAGCACCCGCACCCACCGCTGGGCTCAGGATCTGTGCTGGAGAATAGAAGGGCTAATTTAATTACTCATGCCTTTTTAGAGCATAGTACATGTGGAGAAGGTGGGGCACGCTGAATTTTATTTTAGCCAAATACCCCTTATCTCCTTATATAATTGATATTTTATATTGAACATTAGGGGATGGGTCATTTGTCATCAAATTGCCTGTATTACAAAAAACGATAGATACAACCTAACAGTTCAAACATGATGAGTTAAATAAATGATGGTAAAAATAGACGCTGTAATAATATTTAATTGCTGTTACTGCTACGAGGATAAATGTCTACTGACGTGGAAATATGTTCAGGACATAGAAATAAGTGAAAAGGCAGTCCTAGACACAGTGTGAGCCTGTGCGTGTGTGTGTGAGTGTGTGTGTGAGAGTCTGCATACATATGTAAATGTTTCTGAGCATTTTATTTCCTTTCTTTTGCTTAGTATAGGTAATGCTATTTTTCTCTCCGATGAACAGGTATTGTTTAGGGAATAGAAATAGTTAATTAAAAACAATAAAATTTAGAGTGTCAAGACCCCCAAGGTTACGGCTTATGTTGAACAGTTTGTCTGTATGTAAGGGCTGGGGTCAGGGCGGTCACTGACGGTCCTCACACATCTGTTCTCATGAGTTTGGCCCATTGCTCAGTCAAGGAATTAACATATATTAATATATTCCTGTAGCTAAGATGGAAGAGAATAGCTATGGCTCTTTTATAGTTTTTTTGTTTTGTTTTGTTTTTTGCAAGTCACGTATTTTAATGGTGCTACAACTAGAGGTATTTTTTTTTTAATCGTTGGCCTTAGCAATGAATCTTCTAATTCAAGAGGAAGATATTACATGCCGTGCTGACCGTACAGCTTCCACCCAGTAGGACCTGAGGTGTGTGTTTGTTCTTTATTGTCCCTTGACAGATTACTCCAAACTGTGGCCCAGCCACACCAGCACACAGTTATACCACAGGAATGATTACTCCTGGGGCCAGGAGTGCAGGCTTCACTGAGCCCTCTGCGCCAGGGGCTCTCCACGGCTGCAGCAGGTGTCTGCCCAGGGCTGCCGTGTCTTCTGAAGGCTCAGGCTCATCAGGGGAGGAGCTGCTTCCACACTCGCTTCTGTGTTGCTGGCAGGATTCTGTTGCTTACAAGCTGTTGGACTGAAGGCCCCAGTCTCTCCGTGGCATCAGCTTCAGGCCACCCTCTGCCCTGGGCAGGTGACTGGCTTTGCCAGAACTAGCACCTATCAAGAGCCAGGGGGAGAGTTCCAGTGGACAGAACTTGCAGCGCCCCCCCAATTCAATCTCAGGAGAGACCGCCATCTCTTTTGCCTGGTTCTATTCATTAGAAGTGAGCCGCTGAGTCCAGCCCTCTTCGAGAGTCTGTCTGTGAACACTAGGGGCAGGGGCCAAGGGGAGCCACTTGGGAGGGGAGGTGCTGCCTGGGGCCTGCCTAGGACAAGGTGAAGGAGAACATGCATAGGCACAGATGCCTTTCCCACTTCCCCTCTGTGGTGGGCACAGGAGCTGCAGATGTGCCCGAAAGGAGTTGTGGCATCCCAGGAGGGAAGCAGCTCCCAGCCATGAGGGCACCAGGACCCAGTGCCCCAGCATGTCGGGCTGCACATTCCAGGGCTACCTGAGCTGCAGCCTCTTCCCCTCCCCTGCCGTCTCTGCCTGTGCATGGAGTGGGCGTCTCAAGTCTGCAGGGGCCAAACTGAGCTCAGGCCTCTGCACCCCCGCACAACCCCCACCGCTCAGTCTTCCTCACCTCAGCTCCTGGTGACTCCATCCTCCCGGGGACTCAGGCTGAAATCTTGCAGTGCTCCTCCACCCCGGCATCTAAGTCCCTCAGGAAAGTCCCTCTTGGCTCTTCATTGCATCTGGAGCCACTGGGGCCAAGCCACCACCTCTGACCTGGACCGGCACAGGCTCCCTCCCCATCCCCTGCTCTGCCCCCACCTCCACCCCACCTCCATGCCTTAGGTGTCCTCAGCTTCAGAGTCAGGGTGCACCTATCAGGATGTAATTCAGGCATATTCTCTGCTGACTCAGAGTCACAGGCCCCACACGGCCCACTGGCCTGTCCTTTGGTCCCATCAGATCCTGGTGCTGCCCAGAGGCCCATGCGGGCACCCGACAACCTCAGGCCCCCGACAACCTCAGGCCCAGCCTGCTCTTTCCTCAGGCCAGGCCCTCCTCTCCCTACCCACTCTGCCCACCTTCCTCAGGTCTGTCCTGAAAGGTCTCCGGCATGGCGAGGCCGAAGCCTGTCCCCTAGTGGCTGACATACAGTGGTGACACTCTCTGTGTGGGGGAAAGAAAGAGAGATCAGACTGTTATTTTGTCTATGGAGAAAGATGAAGACATAAGAAAGTCCATTTGGATCTGTACTAGGAAAAATTCTTCTGCCTTGAGATGCTGTTAATCTGTAACCCCAGCCCCAACCCTGTGCTCACAGAAGCATGTGCTGTATTGCCTCAAGTTTTAATGGATTTAGGGCTGTGCAGGATGTGCCTCAGTAAAAATGTGTTTGCACCTCCTGGGCTCCAGGCTGCCAGCTGCCTGCCCAGGGTCTGAATGTCCTACTGTGACCTGTTTCCTCACCTGGCCCAGAGGACAGATAGGGAAGGCTTGTTTTGAGGATTAGGCAGGGTAATCCCAGTCAGCCCTCATTGGCTTGCCTATCCTCCAGGTCTTTTTGATTTCTTTCTTCTCTTCTTTGTTATGAAACTCAGAGAATTGTCCTCAGCTTGTCTTCAGCTGGGGAGGTGGAAAGACTGGACCATGCCCTTGACTTCAGGGCCCTTTGTGTTCCCCTCCTCCTAGGGTTTTTAAAAGCATATACTTAGCAACACACTCTGTACCTGAGTGAGCTGCAGAGAACATCCTGCGTGTCCAAACCAGAATACTTTGTTCCCTGACCCCAGACCCTCATCACACCCCAAAGCCCAAATCCTTTCATGTGGCCACCTCCAGACAAGAGTCTGAACTCAATGCTTGTTTTCTGGGGTCTACACAGGACCATATGATGGGGCTACCTCCATTCTACCCCTGTGCCTCCCCCAATCCATTAGGGGCCTCAACTCCAGTGATTCCTAACTGGGAGCAAGGTTCCCCAGGCAAGGAATGCAGCCCTCCCCAGGATGCTGGCCTGGCCGTGTCCCAATGGACATCAGACCTGGAGCAAGAGGTCCAAGGCAGGGAGTTTCACCGCCCATTTCACCAGGTGTGGTGACCTTTCTGGGTTCCTAGCCTTTAAGATGGGATTTTTACACTGTGCCACAGTGGGGGAAACCGAGGCCCAGGGCCAGGAGCGGTAAAGAAAGAAAACCTCTGTGACTAGGAAAGGTGTCACTTGCCCAGCACAGCCGCTCCAGGATAGCACCCTTTGGGATGTACCGCTGAGCTGTTCCTGGCACGTGACATGGCACTGTGGTGGAGGTCAGCAGCCGGTGGAGTTGGGGGTGGGGGTGCTGGCAGGAGCAGGTAACTTTGGACCCACCATGGGGAGGAAGGGGACATTGCCCCTTTCCCCACACCTTGAGCACAGCAGTAATTTTCTTCTCTGATGTGTGTGGGCACCAATGCCTATATAGGTGTGGGTGCATCCTCCCCTTTTGTTGATGAAGAACCTTCCTGCAGCCGTTGGGGTGGGTTTGGGCACCACACGTGCCGGGCAGCAGGGTGGCGCCTGCGGAGGCTTGGCTACTCTATGTCTCACTGCCACCTCTCCAGGGGAAGCAGACCCTGTGCCCTAGTGCCCCTCATACCCAGTCCCTCACATTCTTCACTTGGCATCTCCCTGCCTGATTCTCCCAATTCAGCCCCTGCCAGGTTTCTCCAGGCCCTGTGGGCCCTGGGATGGGATCAAAGGAGGCAGCAACTGTGCTGTCTGCCTCTGCCTGAAGTCAGGGATCCCTGGCCGCTACTGGCATCTGGTGGGCAGGGTAGGTGGGGAGGTCAGGGCTCAGCTTTTCCACTCCCCAGCCTGCACTGGCGAAGTCACCAGGTGTAACTGGCCTGGAGGCTGATCTGTGTCCTCCACAGTCCCTTGATGCGTTATATTGAAGCCAATCCTTGTATGAATGACTTGACCTGTTGTTACCGCCCAGATCAAACCAGAAGCGAAAGACTCTTGCACTTGGGCCCAGAGCCTGGGGCTGAGGCCGCCATGACCACCCTGTTCTCTTCCTTCTGCGGTCCCTAGGAAGCTCCCAGGACTGAATGATCCCCACAAAACACAGTGGCCAGGAAGGGAGGGCTGGAGGTCAAATCCCCCCACCTCTACCACCACAACCAAGAGGCCCCATGGAGGTTGGCCCTGAGCTGTGGGTCCCTGTGGGATGTAGGTTCCCACGGATACTTCGGGGGGTGAGCATGGGTCCTCCTGGCTGATGGGAGACTGGTGGGCACTGGGTGTGTGGGGCCTGTGTAGGTGGGTTGGACAGCACTGGGCCTAGCCAGGGAGCCGAGGACTGGTGTGGCCAAAGTGGGTAGCAATATGTTGCCAGAACAAAACTACAGTGCAACCAGCCCAGCTGGTAGGGAACAGGAGGCCTGCGTAGCAGGACCGTCCATCCCTGTCCTGGCTCCAAGCCCAGACTGCCTGCCTGTATTGGACATTGCCTGGTCCAGGAGGCCTGGGCATGAGGGTCAGGTGGTGTGTCCCTGGTTTTGAGACTTTGGTGGCCCCTTGGGAGCTGAGTATCCTCTGGGCAGGAGGAGGGCCAGCGGTCCACTGTTTGCATCGGCCCCTGGGGCTGTGCCTCTACCCCAGCTTCTGAGCCTGCACAGGGACGTGGCCAGGGCTCCTCCCCTGCTCTATGGCTCCAGCTCTGAACAGCTCACTGATGACTCTGACAGCTTCCTCCCCAAAGCTTGGGTCCTCGTCTGTGGGAATGGGGTGTCCCAGGCCCCCTGCAGGCAGGAACCCACCCCCAGCCCCTCTGGTGGGCCCTCCTGGGTTTTCTTACCTACTGGCTTGTGAGACCCGGTTGGCCAAACTTGGTGTCCTATTTTTATTTTGGCCTTTTTCTTGGTGTGTGTTTTCTGTAACTACTGCTGTGTAGATCTTCTATTTGAGTTTTAGGTAGAGAATCTTGCCCACCAAGAGAGCCCCCACCCCACAGAGCCTCCACTTCAGCCCCCCCTGGGCTGGTCCTGCCTGTGCTCCGCTTGGTGTGAATGTTGAGTGTGATGGATCCACACGGCTGCTTGACCCTGCATCTCCTTCCTTCTTGTTGCTGAGGCCTGTTCTGTTCCCTCTTTCTCCACCTGAGCTGCACTTGAAGCCAAGATGAAGGATGAGAAGTGGTTGCTACGCAGGACCCTCCTGCAGCGAATCTGCTGTGAGGAGGCTGCACTGGCCCAGCCTGTCATTTCCTTCTCTAAGCTCATTCCAGAGGTCGGCCAGGGGCAGCCCGTACCTGCCTGCTCTTGTGGCCCGTGAATCAAGAATGGATTTTACATTTCCAAATGGCTGAACAAATAAAAAAAATAACAATTCATGACACTGAGAAGTGTCCATGTCCATAAGTAAAGTTTGATGTGGGTGCAGTCATGCCCATCTCTTCACAGGCCACCTGCAGAAGGCTGCTGTGGTGTAGCCATGGCAGAGTTGCATTCTTGAGGCAAAGATCAGTTGGCAAAGCTGAAAATACTGACTCCTGGCTCTTTAGGGAAACAGTTTCCAGTCCCTGGTTTAAAGGCTGTGTGGCAGGACCCCAGGATCTTGGTCAGCTTGTTCCTCCCTCAGGGCCTGCTGTGGCCTTCGCTGGTATGTCTGCAAAGTCTGAGTGCTATGGTGCCTCTCATGGGGGCATTGAGCTCTGTCGTGCTAGATTTCACGATGTCTGCCTCATGGTCACCTGTCTCACCAACAGAGACCCTGTGGCCAGATTCAAACTAGCAGGAGCAGTTGGTTTTTGGAAGCAGGGATACCTTCAAGCTGAGCTGCCACCCGCCCTGAGGTGGTCCCATGACACTCACTGTCTCGGTCAAGGTTGGGGCAGGGGTGGTGTCCTGGACTGCCCTGCGATGTGGATCGTAGTAGCCAGGGGGGAGAGGGGGTTGCTATTACTCCCCATATCATGGGGAGTGCCTCACCCCCTGCGATGTGGATCGTAATAGCCAATTACTCCCCCCTGCAATGTGTGTCCATTATTAGCAGTCTCTTTTATTCAGGATATTAGGAACAATTTCACAGGTTGTGTATACACAGCCTGCGACAGGAGAACGAACACCATCCTCTGCACCTCCGGATATTAGGAACCATATCACACAATGAGTGTACACTTTTTGGGAGATTTGAGGTAATGTCGCCCTGTGTTTCCCTGAATATTCGGAGACATATCACAGGGCAGTTGTACACCCACTACTCTCTTGGCAGGAACATCATACTTTACCTACTGGAAATTAGGAGCAATATCACAGACTGGGTATCAAGCCACTGTCATACTGGAAGTAATATCATGCTCTCCCCCACAAGTTATGAGGAATAATATCACAGGGGGTGTGTACCTTCTCCGGTAGTGGGAGTAGTATTATCATGTCTTCCTTTAGATGACAGGAACAATATCACAGGGTGGGCGTACACCCTGTGTGTTTTTGGAAGCAATGTCATTCTCTCTTCTTCTAGGTTTTAGGATTCATATCACAGGCAGGATGTACACCCCTTGTTATATTGGATGGAATCTCATCCTCTTTCAACCTGTATCTTTAGAAAACTATCCCATGGGGGTTGTCCATCCCTTCAATATTGGTACTAATACCATCTTCTCCTTTCCTGGACATAAGAAATAATATCACAGGAGGGGTGTACACCCCTTGCAACGTTGGTAGTAATATCACCTCTCCCCTGTGGTTATTAAGGACAAAAATCCCAGGGTGGCTGTACGGTTCCTACTTTATTGGGAGTAATATCATCCATTCACCCCCTGGATAAGAGGAACCATATCACTGAAGAGGTGTCCACCCCCTTCGATATTGTCAGCCATGTCATCTTCTTCCTGCCTGGATATTAGGAACGATATCCCAGGGTTGGTGGCCCTGTATACCCCCTGTGATATCGAAAGTAAAATCATCCTCTTTCCCGCTGGATATTAGGAACTATATCACAGGTGTATGTGCACCTTCTGGGATATTGGGAGTACTCTCAGCCTCCACCCCGCTGCATATTAGGAGCAATATACAGGGGGCAGGGTGGTTACACCCCCTGCGATATTGAGAGCAATATTCTTCTCTTTCTCCTGTACATTGGGAACTACATCACAGGGGCCTGTACACCTTCAGCGGTATTGGGATTCATGTTATCCTCTCCCCCACTGAAAGTGAAAAACTATATCACAGAAGGGTGCACACCCCCTGCGATATTGCCACTGGTATCATCATCTCCTTCCCAGGATATAGGGAACAATATCCCAAGGGGGTGTACATCCCCTGCAATATTGGGAGTAATGTCTTCCTCTCCCCCGCTGGCTATTACGAACAATGTTACAGGAGTGTACACCCCCTGCTCTATTGGGGATGATATCCTCTCCCTCCCTGGATATTAGGAACAATATCACTAGGCAGTGAACATCTCCTGCAATACTGAGACTAATCCTCTCGCCCCCTGGATATTAGGAATCATATCACAGGGGTGGTGTACATCCATCGCGAAATTGGAAGAAATATCATCATCTCCACCTTTGGATGTTAGGGACAATATCACGGGGGAGGTCTACAACCCCTGCGATATTGGGAGTCATATCATCCTCTCCAACCCAGGATATAAGAAACAAGATGACCGAGGAGATATACACCCACTGTGATAGTTTCAATAATGTTATCCTCTACCCGATGGGTATTAGGAATAACTCATAGAGGGGTGTACACTTTCTTCGATGTTGGGACTAATATCATCCTCTCCCCGCCGGATATCAGGAACAAATCTATTAATTATTAATATTAATAAATATAATAAAAATTAATAATAATCATCAATATTAATAATCATAAAAAAGATAGTAAAAATTAATACTGGTTAAAATGTTGACAATTAGTATTAATAATTAATAATAATATCACTATTAATAATTAATGATATCAGCAATTAATATTGCTTAAGTCAATAGTAAGAGATGTTGGTAATAAAATAATGATTAATATTAAGAACTAATAATATTGTTAAATGACATTAATATTAATAATTAATTTTAAGTGTGCATAATCATGTATGTAAAATAATTATCCATAAATAGTAATGGTATCCTATTAATTAATACTGTCATTGATAATTATTAAAATCAATCATTGATGTTTAATAACTAATCATATTATTACTCCTAATACCGCAAGGGGTGTACACTTACCTATGATGTCGTTCCTAATATTCAGGGACGGACAGCATGATATTAGTTTTAATATCGTAGTATGTGTACACTCACGCTGTGACACCGATCCTAATATCTAGGGTGATACAGTATGACATGACTCCCAACATAGCAACGAATGGACAGCCACCTGGTGATATTGCTCCTAATATTCACGGAAGAAGCATATGATATCACTCCCAATATCGCAGGGAGTGTACAACTCTTCTCGGATATTGTTGCTGGTATCCGGAGGGGGAGAGGATGATAATAATTCCAGTAGCGCAGGCTGTGTTCAACCGCCCTGTGATATTGTTATTAACATCCTGGAAGGGAGAGGATGATATGACTCCCCATAGAGCAGGAGGCGTACACCCAGCCCGGGATATTGTTCTTAATATCCATGGAGTGGAGAGGCTGATATTACTCCCAATATGGCAGGGGTGAACATTCACCCTGTGATACTCTTCTTAACATCTCAAGGCCGAGAGGTTCATATTACTCCCAGTATCGCAGACACTGTACATCCCCGTGTGATACTCTTCCTGATATCCGGAAGGGGAGAAGATGGTATTCATCCCCATATCGCAGGAGGTGAAAACACACTCTGTGATATCTTTCCTAATTTGCAGGGGGAGAGAGGATAATTTCATTCCCAATATTGCAAAAGATGTACACGCTCACCCCGTGAAATTGCCCTTGATATTCCAAGGCACAGAACATGATGTTACACCCAATATCACAGAAAGTGTACACCCCCCAGTGATGTTCCCATGACCCGGGAGGGAAGAGGATGATACTATTTTCAATATCGCCGGGGGTGTACACGCCACCGGTGATACTGTTCATAATTTCCACCTGGGAGAGGATGATACTACTCAGAATATCGCAGGGGTTATAAACACTACTTTGATTTTGCTACTAATAGCCAGGCAGAGAGAGGATGATGTTCCTCCCTATATTGGAGAGGGTGTACACCCGTCTTTGATACTGTTCGTGATGTCTAGAGGAGGACATGACATTACACAAAAAATCGTAAAAACGCTGTGGGTCCATCGTGGATTCTAATATCCAGGCAGAGATATTACACATCAGGTCGCGGGGAGTGTCTACTGCGGCTGTCATATTGTTTCCTATACCCAGTGAGGAGAGGATGACTTCACGACGAATATCGAGGAAGCCAAAACGCCCCCTGTGATATGGTTCCAACTACCCACGTTGGAAGAGGATGATACTACCTTCAATAAAAGGGTTGTCCAACTCGCCGGACATATTTTTTCAACTATCCAGAAGAAAAGAAAATGATACTACTCCGAATATTGCTGGGGGTGTCCTCCGTCATGTGATATTGTTCTCAGGGCTAAAGGGAGAGAAGATAATGTCATTCATTGAACTACAGGTGGTGCACACGCAACCGTGATATTGTCAGGGGGGTGAGCCACCCCCCGCGAGGTGGGGACCAATAGCCACCCCCTCTCCCCCCCTTGGCTATTGGGAGCCACCTCGCAGGGGGGTGAGCCACCCCCCGCGAGGTGGGGACCAATAGCCACCCCCTCTCCCCCCCTTGGCTATTGGGAGCCACCTCGCAGGGGGGTGAGCCACCCCCCGCGAGGTGGGGACCAATAGCCAGCCCCTCTCCCCCCCTTGGCTATTGGGAGCCACCTCGCAGGGGGGTGAGCCACCCCCCGCGAGGTGGGGACCAATAGCCAGCCCCTCTCCCCCCCTTGGCTATTGGGAGCCACCTCGCAGGGGGGTGAGCCACCCCCCGCGAGGTGGGGACCAATAGCCAGCCCCTCTCCCCCCCTTGGCTATTGGGAGCCACCTCGCAGGGGGGTGAGCCACCCCCCGCGAGGTGGGGACCAATAGCCAGCCCCTCTCCCCCCCTTGGCTATTGGGAGCCACCTCGCAGGGGGGTGAGCCACCCCCCGCGAGGTGGGGACCAATAGCCAGCCCCTCTCCCCCCCTTGGCTATTGGGAGCCACCTCGCAGGGGGGTGAGCCACCCCCCGCGAGGTGGGGACCAATAGCCAGCCCCTCTCCCCCCCTTGGCTATTGGGAGCCACCTCGCAGGGGGGTGAGCCACCCCCCGCGAGGTGGGGACCAATAGCCAGCCCCTCTCCCCCCCTTGGCTATTGGGAGCCACCTCGCAGGGGGGTGAGCCACCCCCCGCGAGGTGGGGACCAATAGCCAGCCCCTCTCCCCCCCTTGGCTATTGGGAGCCACCTCGCAGGGGGGTGAGCCACCCCCCGCGAGGTGGGGACCAATAGCCAGCCCCTCTCCCCCCCTTGGCTATTGGGAGCCACCTCGCAGGGGGGTGAGCCACCCCCCGCGAGGTGGGGACCAATAGCCAGCCCCTCTCCCCCCCTTGGCTATTGGGAGCCACCTCGCAGGGGGGTGAGCCACCCCCCGCGAGGTGGGGACCAATAGCCAGCCCCTCTCCCCCCCTTGGCTATTGGGAGCCACCTCGCAGGGGGGTGAGCCACCCCCCGCGAGGTGGGGACCAATAGCCAGCCCCTCTCCCCCCCTTGGCTATTGGGAGCCACCTCGCAGGGGGGTGAGCCACCCCCCGCGAGGTGGGGACCAATAGCCAGCCCCTCTCCCCCCCTTGGCTATTGGGAGCCACCTCGCAGGGGGGTGAGCCACCCCCCGCGAGGTGGGGACCAATAGCCAGCCCCTCTCCCCCCCTTGGCTATTGGGAGCCACCTCGCAGGGGGGTGAGCCACCCCCCGCGAGGTGGGGACCAATAGCCAGCCCCTCTCCCCCCCTTGGCTATTGGGAGCCACCTCGCAGGGGGGTGAGCCACCCCCCGCGAGGTGGGGACCAATAGCCAGCCCCTCTCCCCCCCTTGGCTATTGGGAGCCACCTCGCAGGGGGGTGAGCCACCCCCCGCGAGGTGGGGACCAATAGCCAGCCCCTCTCCCCCCCTTGGCTATTGGGAGCCACCTCGCAGGGGGGTGAGCCACCCCCCGCGAGGTGGGGACCAATAGCCAGCCCCTCTCCCCCCCTTGGCTATTGGGAGCCACCTCGCAGGGGGGTGAGCCACCCCCCGCGAGGTGGGGACCAATAGCCAGCCCCTCTCCCCCCCTTGGCTATTGGGAGCCACCTCGCAGGGGGGTGAGCCACCCCCCGCGAGGTGGGGACCAATAGCCAGCCCCTCTCCCCCCCTTGGCTATTGGGAGCCACCTCGCAGGGGGGTGAGCCACCCCCCGCGAGGTGGGGACCAATAGCCAGCCCCTCTCCCCCCCTTGGCTATTGGGAGCCACCTCGCAGGGGGGTGAGCCACCCCCCGCGAGGTGGGGACCAATAGCCAGCCCCTCTCCCCCCCTTGGCTATTGGGAGCCACCTCGCAGGGGGGTGAGCCACCCCCCGCGAGGTGGGGACCAATAGCCAGCCCCTCTCCCCCCCTTGGCTATTGGGAGCCACCTCGCAGGGGGGTGAGCCACCCCCCGCGAGGTGGGGACCAATAGCCAGCCCCTCTCCCCCCCTTGGCTATTGGGAGCCACCTCGCAGGGGGGTGAGCCACCCCCCGCGAGGTGGGGACCAATAGCCAGCCCCTCTCCCCCCCTTGGCTATTGGGAGCCACCTCGCAGGGGGGTGAGCCACCCCCCGCGAGGTGGGGACCAATAGCCAGCCCCTCTCCCCCCCTTGGCTATTGGGAGCCACCTCGCAGGGGGGTGAGCCACCCCCCGCGAGGTGGGGACCAATAGCCAGCCCCTCTCCCCCCCTTGGCTATTGGGAGCCACCTCGCAGGGGGGTGAGCCACCCCCCGCGAGGTGGGGACCAATAGCCAGCCCCTCTCCCCCCCTTGGCTATTGGGAGCCACCTCGCAGGGGGGTGAGCCACCCCCCGCGAGGTGGGGACCAATAGCCAGCCCCTCTCCCCCCCTTGGCTATTGGGAGCCACCTCGCAGGGGGGTGAGCCACCCCCCGCGAGGTGGGGACCAATAGCCAGCCCCTCTCCCCCCCTTGGCTATTGGGAGCCACCTCGCAGGGGGGTGAGCCACCCCCCGCGAGGTGGGGACCAATAGCCAGCCCCTCTCCCCCCCTTGGCTATTGGGAGCCACCTCGCAGGGGGGTGAGCCACCCCCCGCGAGGTGGGGACCAATAGCCAGCCCCTCTCCCCCCCTTGGCTATTGGGAGCCACCTCGCAGGGGGGTGAGCCACCCCCCGCGAGGTGGGGACCAATAGCCAGCCCCTCTCCCCCCCTTGGCTATTGGGAGCCACCTCGCAGGGGGGTGAGCCACCCCCCGCGAGGTGGGGACCAATAGCCAGCCCCTCTCCCCCCCTTGGCTATTGGGAGCCACCTCGCAGGGGGGTGAGCCACCCCCCGCGAGGTGGGGACCAATAGCCAGCCCCTCTCCCCCCCTTGGCTATTGGGAGCCACCTCGCAGGGGGGTGAGCCACCCCCCGCGAGGTGGGGACCAATAGCCAGCCCCTCTCCCCCCCTTGGCTATTGGGAGCCACCTCGCAGGGGGGTGAGCCACCCCCCGCGAGGTGGGGACCAATAGCCAGCCCCTCTCCCCCCCTTGGCTATTGGGAGCCACCTCGCAGGGGGGTGAGCCACCCCCCGCGAGGTGGGGACCAATAGCCAGCCCCTCTCCCCCCCTTGGCTATTGGGAGCCACCTCGCAGGGGGGTGAGCCACCCCCCGCGAGGTGGGGACCAATAGCCAGCCCCTCTCCCCCCCTTGGCTATTGGGAGCCACCTCGCAGGGGGGTGAGCCACCCCCCGCGAGGTGGGGACCAATAGCCAGCCCCTCTCCCCCCCTTGGCTATTGGGAGCCACCTCGCAGGGGGGTGAGCCACCCCCCGCGAGGTGGGGACCAATAGCCAGCCCCTCTCCCCCCCTTGGCTATTGGGAGCCACCTCGCAGGGGGGTGAGCCACCCCCCGCGAGGTGGGGACCAATAGCCAGCCCCTCTCCCCCCCTTGGCTATTGGGAGCCACCTCGCAGGGGGGTGAGCCACCCCCCGCGAGGTGGGGACCAATAGCCAGCCCCTCTCCCCCCCTTGGCTATTGGGAGCCACCTCGCAGGGGGGTGAGCCACCCCCCGCGAGGTGGGGACCAATAGCCAGCCCCTCTCCCCCCCTTGGCTATTGGGAGCCACCTCGCAGGGGGGTGAGCCACCCCCCGCGAGGTGGGGACCAATAGCCAGCCCCTCTCCCCCCCTTGGCTATTGGGAGCCACCTCGCAGGGGGGTGAGCCACCCCCCGCGAGGTGGGGACCAATAGCCAGCCCCTCTCCCCCCCTTGGCTATTGGGAGCCACCTCGCAGGGGGGTGAGCCACCCCCCGCGAGGTGGGGACCAATAGCCAGCCCCTCTCCCCCCCTTGGCTATTGGGAGCCACCTCGCAGGGGGGTGAGCCACCCCCCGCGAGGTGGGGACCAATAGCCAGCCCCTCTCCCCCCCTTGGCTATTGGGAGCCACCTCGCAGGGGGGTGAGCCACCCCCCGCGAGGTGGGGACCAATAGCCAGCCCCTCTCCCCCCCTTGGCTATTGGGAGCCACCTCGCAGGGGGGTGAGCCACCCCCCGCGAGGTGGGGACCAATAGCCAGCCCCTCTCCCCCCCTTGGCTATTGGGAGCCACCTCGCAGGGGGGTGAGCCACCCCCCGCGAGGTGGGGACCAATAGCCACCCCCTCTCCCCCCCTTGGCTATTGGGAGCCACCTCGCAGGGGGGTGAGCCACCCCCCGCGAGGTGGGGACCAATAGCCACCCCCTCTCCCCCCCTTGGCTATTGGGAGCCACCTCGCAGGGGGGTGAGCCACCCCCCGCGAGGTGGGGACCAATAGCCACCCCCTCTCCCCCCCTTGGCTATTGGGAGCCACCTCGCAGGGGGGTGAGCCACCCCCCGCGAGGTGGGGACCAATAGCCACCCCCTCTCCCCCCCTTGGCTATTGGGAGCCACCTCGCAGGGGGGTGAGCCACCCCCCGCGAGGTGGGGACCAATAGCCACCCCTCTCCCCCCCTTGGCTATTGGGAGCCACCTCGCAGGGGGGTGAGCCACCCCCCGCGAGGTGGGGACCAATAGCCACCCCCTCTCCCCCCCTTGGCTATTGGGAGCCACCTCGCAGGGGGGTGAGCCACCCCCCGCGAGGTGGGGACCAATAGCCACCCCCTCTCCCCCCCTTGGCTATTGGGAGCCACCTCGCAGGGGGGTGAGCCACCCCCCGCGAGGTGGGGACCAATAGCCACCCCCTCTCCCCCCCTTGGCTATTGGGAGCCACCTCGCAGGGGGGTGAGCCACCCCCCGCGAGGTGGGGACCAATAGCCACCCCCTCTCCCCCCCTTGGCTATTGGGAGCCACCTCGCAGGGGGGTGAGCCACCCCCCGCGAGGTGGGGACCAATAGCCACCCCCTCTCCCCCCCTTGGCTATTGGGAGCCACCTCGCAGGGGGGTGAGCCACCCCCCGCGAGGTGGGGACCAATAGCCACCCCCTCTCCCCCCCTTGGCTATTGGGAGCCACCTCGCAGGGGGGTGAGCCACCCCCCGCGAGGTGGGGACCAATAGCCACCCCCTCTCCCCCCCTTGGCTATTGGGAGCCACCTCGCAGGGGGGTGAGCCACCCCCCGCGAGGTGGGGACCAATAGCCACCCCCTCTCCCCCCCTTGGCTATTGGGAGCCACCTCGCAGGGGGGTGAGCCACCCCCCGCGAGGTGGGGACCAATAGCCACCCCCTCTCCCCCCCTTGGCTATTGGGAGCCACCTCGCAGGGGGGTGAGCCACCCCCCGCGAGGTGGGGACCAATAGCCACCCCCTCTCCCCCCCTTGGCTATTGGGAGCCACCTCGCAGGGGGGTGAGCCACCCCCCGCGAGGTGGGGACCAATAGCCACCCCCTCTCCCCCCCTTGGCTATTGGGAGGCATGTTGGACTCTCAGCCTCTTGACGATATTGTGAGTAGTATCGTCTCCCTCTCTGGAAATAATGAACTGTTTCACAGACGGGTGTACACGTTCAGTGTATTGCTCTGGGGACAATGATATAATTAATTATTAAACATCATTTTAATAATTATCAATAATACTCTCAATTAATAGTTAACCATTATTTATTAATAATTGTTTGAATAGGTTGTGATCTACTTCAAGGATTAATTTTTAATATGAATGTCATTTATCAATATTAATATTTCTTAATAATAATTATTATTTGATAGCCAATATCACTTAGTATTGATTTAAGTAACGTTAATTGATGATATTATTTTATTATTAATTGTGTTCAGATTATTAATTATTAATTACTAATACTCATCCTTAACTTTTTAAACCACTATTAATTTTAGTATCTTAATTGTGATTTTTAATGTCTATGATTAATATATATTTTTATGTTTATTAATATTAATAATTAATAATCTTGTTCCTGATATCTGGCCGGAAGAGTATGATATTACTCCCAGTATCGAAGAAAGTGTACAGTCTTAATTCTAGTAGCCAGGGGGTAGAGGATGACATTGAAAGTAGCGCAGTGGCCGGGCGCGGTGGCTCACGCCAGTAATCCCAGCACTTTGGGATGCCGAGACGGGCGGATCACGAGGTCAGGAGATCGAGACCATCCTGGCTAACACGGTGAAACCCCGTCTCTACTAAGAAATACAAAAAACTAGCCGGGCGAGGTGGCGGGCGCCTATAGTCCCAGCTACTCGGGAGGCTGAGGCAGGAGAATGGCGTGAACCCGGGAGGCGGAACTTGCAGTGAGCTGAGGTCCGGCCACCGCACTCCAGCCTGGGTGACAGAGCGAGACTCCGTCTCAAAAAAAAAAAAAAAAAAAAAAAAAAAAGAAACTAGCGCAGTGTGTGTACATGCCGTCGGTCATCTTCTTCCTTCTATCTAGGGTGGGAAAGGATGATATGACTCCCAATATCACCGTGGGCGTGGACCTCCACCGTGGTATTTTCCCTAACATCCAAAGGCGGAGAGGGTGACCTTTCTTCCGATTTCGCAGGGGTTGTACACCACCCCTGTGATATGTTTCCTAATATCCAGATGGTGAGAGGATGATATCAGTCCCACTATTGTAGGAGGCGTACCCTCCCTGGGGATGTTTTTCCTAATATCCAGGGACGGACAGGATGATATCACTCCCAATAAAACAGGGGATGTACACCCCTTCTGTGACATTGTTCCTAATAGCCAGCCGGTAATTACTATAATTGTTTGAATAAGTTATGATCTACTCCGAGGATTAATTTTTAATATCAATGTCATTTATCAATAATATTTCTTAATAATTATTATTATTTTATAGCCAATATCACTTAGTATTAAGTAACGTTAATTGTTGATATTACTTTATTATTAATTGTCTTATTATTATTAAATATTAATTATTAATACTCATGATTAACTTTTTTAAGCAGTGTTAATTTTAGTATCTTAATTGTGATTTTAATATCTATAATTAATATTTATCATTTATATTTATTAATATTAGTAATTAATCGCCTTTTTTCTGATATCCGGCCAGGATAGGATGATATTACTCCCCTTGTCTCAGAAAGTGTACGCTGCTCTATGATGTTATTCCTAGTAGCCAGGGGGTAGAGGATAGTATTAAAACTACCGTAGTGTGGGTATATCCCGTCGGACATCTTGTTCCTTCTTTCCAAGGTGGGAGAGGATGATATGACTCCCAATATCACAGTGGGCGTGGACCTCCACCGTGATATTTTCCCTAACATCCAAAGGTAGAGAGGGTGATATTTCTTCCGATTTCGCAGGGGTTGTACACCACCCCTGTTCTATGTTTCCTAATATCCAGATGGCGAGAGGATGACATCAGTCTGAATATTGCAGGAGGTGTACACCCCCTGGTGATATTGTTTCTAATATCCAGGGATGGAGAGGATGATATCACTCCCAATAAAGCAGGGGGTGTACACCCCTTCTGTGACATTGTTCCTAATAGCCAGCCGGGGGGAGGAAGATATTACCGCCAATATCGCAGGGGTGTACACCCCCTTGGGATATTCATCCTTATATCCTGGGAGGGAGGCGATGTTACTAGTGGCAATATCGCAGGGGATGTACACACCCACTGTGCTATTGTTCCGACTAACACGATATGACTCCCAATATCATGGGGGGGGGTACATCCTCCTGTGATATTGTTTCTTATATTCAGGGGGAGAGGATGATATGACTCCCAATATCGCAAGGGTTGTACACACCTCCTGCGATATTGTTCCTAATATCCCGAAGGGGAGAGCATAATATTACTCTCAATATCTCAGGGGGTGTACACCCCCTTTGTAATATTTTTCTTAATATCCATGATGGGAGAGAATGATAAGACTCCCAATATGGCAAGAAGTGTACAGCCGGCTGTGATATAGTTCCTTACATCCAGGTAGGGAGAGGATGATGTTACTGCCCATATCGTACAAAGTGTAAAACCCCTTCGATATTTTGCCTACAATCCTGAGGGGAGAGGATGATATTACTCCCAATATGGAAGAAGGCATACACCCCCCTGGGACACTACGCCCAATATTCACGTTGGGAGACGATGACAATACGCCCAATATCACAGGGGATGTACACCCACCCTAGCATATTGTTCCTTATATCGAGAGTGGGAAAAGAAGCTATTACTCCCAATAACGCAGGGGCTGTGGCTGTACACCCCTCCTGTGATATTGTTCTTTATATCCTGGGGAAGAGAGGATGATATTACACCCAATACTGCAGGGGGTGGACACCCACTCAGTGATGTTGTTCTGAATGTACTCCACCTCCCACCACCAGGGATATCGTTCCTAATATCCAGGGGAAGAGAGGGTAACATTATGCCCAATATTGCTGGGGAGTATACACACCCTCTGTGATGTTGTTCCTAGTATCCAAAGGTAGAGACGATGATATTACTGGCCATATCGCAGGGGGTGTACACCCTTCTGTGATATCGTTTTTGACGTTCAGTTGGGGGAGACAATAACATTAATCCCAATATCGAAGAAGGTGTACATACCCCTGTGATGTGGTTCCTAATGTACAGGAGAAAGAGAAGAATATTGCTCTCAATATCGCAGGGGATGTAACCACCCTGTCCCCTGTATATTATCCCTAATATTCAGTGGGTTGGAGGCTGACAGTACTCCCAATATCCCAGAAGGTGCACACACACCTCTGATATAGTTCCTAATATCCAGCGGGAAAGAGGCTGAGTTTACTTTCGATATCACAGTGGGTGTACACCGCCCCCAACCCCGGGGTATTGTTCCTAATATCCAGGCGAGAGGAAGATGATATGGCTGACAATATCGAAGGGGGTGGACACCTCTTCTGTGATATGGTTGCTGATATCCAGGGGGTGAGTGGATGATGTGTACACCCCACCTGTGACATGAATCATATAACCTAGAACAAGAGAGAATGACATTGCTTCCAAAAACACACGCGGTGTACACCCACCCTGTGATATTGTTCCTGTCATCTAAAGGAAGAGATGATGATACTACTCCCACTACTGGAGAAGGTACACACCCCCCTGTGATATTGTTCCTCATAACTTGTAGGGGAGAGCATGATATTACTTCCAATATGACAGTGGCTTGACACTCAGTCTGTGATATTGGTTCTGCACACCAACTCGGTGCCCCTCGTTTCCCATGTGTTCTCTCCTCACTGTTGGAACCTCGGGGGAGGCTTTGTCTTTGGTTACAGATGAAGAGACGACGGGTCTGAGAGGTTAAGAAAGTTTGTTACTGGAAAGGAGTCCCAATCCAGACCGCAAGAGAGGTTTCTTGGATCTCACGGAAGAAAGAATTCAGGGTGAGTCCTTAAAGTGAAAGCAACTTTATTAGGAAAGAAAAGGAATAAAAGAACGGCTTCTATGGCCGGGAGCAGCGGCTCACTCCTGTAATCCTAGAACTTTGGCATGCCGAGGCAGGTGGATCACCTGAGGTGAGAAGTTCGAGACCAGCCTGGTCCAACACGGCAAAACCCTGTCTCCACTAAAATACAAAACATTAACGGTGTGGTGGCAGGTGCCTGTAATCCCAGCTACTAGGAAGGCTAAGGCAGGAGAATCGCTTGAACCCACGAGGCGGAGGTTGTAGTGAGCCAAGATCATGCCACTGCATTCTAGTTTGGCCAACAGAGCAAGACCGCATCTCAAAAAAAAAAAAATAAATAAAAAAATAAAAGAATGGCTGCTCCATAGGCAGAGTGGCCCCAAAGGCTGCTGGTTGCCCATTTTCATGGTTATTTCTTGATCATACGCTAAACAAGGGTTGGACTATTCATGAGTGTTCCAGGAAAGGGGTGGGCAATTCCCAGAACTGAGAGTTTCTGCCCTCCCTTCCGAGACCATGTAGGGTAACCTCCAGATGTTGCCATGGCATCTGTAAACTGTCGTGGCGCTGGTGGGAGTGCCTTGTAGCAGTTAACGCATTATAATTAGCACATGATGAGCTGTGAGGGCAATCAGAGGTCACTCTCGTGGCCATCTTGGGTTTGCGGCTTTGGCCAACTTCTTTACTGCAACCTGCTTTATCAGCAAGGTCTTTATGACCTGTATCTTGTGGGGACCTCCTATCTCATCCTGTGACGAAGAATGCCTAGCCTCCTGGGAATGTGGCCCAGCAGGTCTCAGCCTCCCTTTACCCAGGCCCCATTCAAGATGGAGTCGCTCTGGTTCTCGTGCCTCTGACAAGTTGGCCTGGGTTGATTGTTTCCTAGTGTGTGGTTGTTGGAGCTGTTTTTAGGAGTAAGAGGTATTGTCAGTAGGAAACAGGCCTCTGTTAGTCCTGGGGCTGGCACTCTGCCCCAGTATGTCGGCCTCATTTTAGTGGTGACAAAACTGGGGCTCAGAGACATCAACTCCCTCATCTCGAACCCCCAGACTGTCAGTGGTGGGCTGGGGTTGCAATGTGGGGCTTGAAGACCCATCATCTCCTCTGGTCCCCCAGTCTCTGCTGCCCAAGAGGAACAGGATCCCAGGATCCAGACCCCTCATGGCACCAGCCAGGGTGGGTGGAGATGGGAAGGCACAGTTCCAAAGCCCCCCGGACTCTGAGGCAGGTCGGGGGCCGAGAGCAAGCCGGACCTGCGGACCCCACCCTCAGAAGAATGGCTGCAGACCCGGCCCAGCGGGCAGGAGGTCTGTGTCCTCAGTCAACGTGACAGCGCTTCCCACTCCTCCAGCCAGGCCGTGCTGTCTTCACGTTTCCAATCATGCGGCCTCCTCTCCAATTCCCAAGCCCGACCCACAGAGACAGCGATCTGGGGTCCACGTGAGGTTTGTCAGCAGCTCTGACCCGCTGCTTCCCGCCAGTCCCGCGGCCAGTTCTGGAAAGCTCTCTGCTGCCCCCTGGTGGGGAGGCTCGGGGGAGGGCTCTGGCTGCAAGCATGGGGTCCCAGAACCTCCTGGCTCTGTCACCTCTGCTGGGTGGCAAACCAACCCAGGACTGAACCAGTGACACCTGTGGCGCTCCCAGAACCTCCAGGCTCTGTCACCTCTGCTGGGTGGAAAAGCAACCCAGGACTGAAGCAGCAGATGGCTGCCTGATTCCTTATGATCAGAGCTCCGCCCACTGGCAAGTCTCTCTCCGGGCCTCAGTTTCCCCTTCCATTAAACGAGGGGCTTGGGGGATACCAAGGAGGGGTAACAGCTTAGTGAGGATGGCAGATTTCTTCTGGGGAGATGAAAACATTTTGAAACTAGATGGCGTGAGTGGTTGCACAGGACTGTGAATCCACAAATGCCACCACATTATTCACGTTGAAATAGTTCATTGCATGCGATGTGAATGTCACCTCATTTAAAGTGTTTAAAAGGGGGGCCTGGGAGAGTGCAGTGTATGTGAGAATCACGTGGGACACCCACAGTCTCTGAACCTCGGTTTCCTTGCCGTAAACTGGCAAAGAGACCGTGTGAGCTGTGTTCCCTAAGGTCAAGAGATTCCAACAAGGAAAACCTGGGATTCCAGGGACTGGGATGAGGGCCGGGGACCGGAAGGGGAGGGGTATGTGGGGATGGCTTGGGGGCAGCCCAGATAAGGCTTTCAATACTGGGCAGCAGCATCTACACAGGCAGAGATCCCTGCATCTCACTTCCCGCAGGGCTGACCAGTGGCCAGAGGCGGGACTGGCCAGGCTCAGCCCAACCAAGTCTGGGAGCAGAGGACACTGAGTGAGGGATCCCCGGGGCCACCGTCACTGGCCTGTGGCTCTCCCGACACCACAAGAGAGGTCCAGGAGCTGACCTTGGGTCCTAATGGGGGACACCTTCCTGGCTGCAGGCTGGCAGGGTGGTGTGGTGGTCAGTGTACTGGGCTCTGCGTCTCCGCCCCTACCTGCTGCTGTGTGACGGTGGGCCAGACACCTAACCTCTCTGTGCCTCTATTTCTTCAATGGCGAACAGGGACACTAGCAGACCCCACATCCGGGCACAGTGGCCTGAAGGTTAAAGTCAAGGGCGACACGAGACCTACGGCAAAAGCTCTGAGCAGGGAAAGCAGGGAGCTGCCCAGAGAGTTCCACCACCATCTCCCCTCTGGCCACCGAGGAAACCGAGGCTCATGGTGACCTGGCCCAGGTCTGTTGAACTCACGGTCCTTCTCTTCCCCAAGATCAGAGGGCTGCCACCAGGGAAGGGGCTGGCCCCTAGACACAGCCCAGGAAGCACACAGGGAAGGATGCCCTGGGGACTTCGGTAGGTTATTGCAAAGAAAAATTTATTGCTATTTGAACCCTCCTTTCATGCCCCATTTCCCAGAAAATGAGCCACGGGAGACACCAGGAGAGGGAGGAGACCGTCCTTCTTGCACAAAACCCACTCCCTTGGATGCTGTCCTCAGCCAGAGTGGCTGGGGGCCAACCAGGGGGCCCACCCGCAGAGTGGCAGAGGAGGCAGGTTGACCCTCCGGACGTTGAGCTCTGTGGCGAAGGTCCTGGCCTTCTGGTAGAAGAGGAGCGACTTCTCACGGTCCAGGAGGAAGTTCTGGGAGATGGTGGCGGGCCGCGTGTAGATCTTCAGCTGTGCCTTCTTGTTGCCCAGGTCCACGGCGGCTGCCAGTGCCAGCTGGTAGTACTCAAACGGGTCCTGAAGGGGACAGGTCATGCTCAGCAAAAGGGGGACTCGGAGCCCGTCTTCCCAGAGGCCGTTCCTGTCTCCAGGTCATTCCACGTGTCCAGCCAATGCTGGCTCACCCCATGAGCCCCGAAACCTGTTACACTGCTGTGGTCTCAGCTGCAGGAAGTGGGGACGACCCTTACACCCCTGGAAGCCTTCCTGACTGCCCCTACGCCCCACTCACCCCAAGCCTCCTGCCCCAGTGCCACCCTCTCCGCAGGCAGTGGCTGCTTTCCCCATGGGCTGAGGTCAGGGCAGATCCTGCCTGCTCTGAGAGTTCCGTGCAGGACCCGTGGCTCCGAGCCTCAGCAGGGGCACAGCGTTGAGTGACCCAGGCTCCCCTCTGGCCCCTGTCCATGCTGACCATTTCCAGGCCCTCCACGGGACAGGCCAGGTACAAAACGATCTCACAGGTGTCCTCTCTGGCAATGTTCCCTGAAATATTGACGGAGTGTGACGCCCCAGACATCCAGTCCCATTTTCAATGCATCTTTGGCCCAAACTCACCATCCCTGGGTTGGGATGCCGCCTCCCAGACCTCCTCCTTCACCCTCCCATCCCCCACCCGGCTTCTCCCCAGGCGCCTCCTCCACATGGGGGTCACCCAAGGAACCTCTCTGAGACCCATGCCTGGCCTGTCCCTCTTTACCATCTCAAGATGGCTCCCAGGGTCAAGGACAAAGTCCAAGATGCAGCAAGTCCATTCCCCCACTGCCCCGCCCCACACACGGAGCAGGGGCGTGAGAAGGCCCCGAGTCACCGCCACTGCTCATCCAACGCCCCCGGCCCAGCCGAACACTGGACTCTGTGCCGGGTGCGTGGCTGAGCCTAACGTCCTTGCTCCCAGTCTGAGGGACCTGGGAGTAAACACTGACCACACAGGGTGGCCCAGGCTATGGCAGAGGGAAGCCCAGGAGCCTGTGGGGGGCCCAGGAGGCCCCAGACTCAGCCGGGGGTGGAAGGCAAAGGCTTCCTGAAGGGGTGGGGGCAACCCAACTAAACAGGAAGGAGCCAGCCAATGCATATGTCTCTGCATGTGCCTGTGCATGTGCTTGTGCATTTGTGTGCCTGTGTGCATGCCTGTGTGTGCGTGTGCCTGTGCCCGTGTGCATTTGCGTGTGCATTTCCATGTGCCTGTAGTGTGTGCAACAGCTAGTGAGTGGCAGGCTGAGCCAGGACACACCTAATCTTCCCTATTCCAGGGCTCACTCTCACGTGTACACTAAAGGCGACCCCATTTTAGAGGCAATCGGCAAAGATGCCCATTTACCCCTGCCTCTCTGCCAGCCTTCCAGGCCCCATGCAGCCCGGCGTTTTCTCCTACTCCTCTGGGCCCTGGGTCCAGAGCCTCCTCTACAAGGAGGAGGGTGTAGCCTTGGAAAGACAGCCGCCCTTAGGGAATTCCAAGGGGGCCTCCCTGTGGGAAGCTGGCCTGCACTGACAGCATAGTCACGACGAGGCCCAGAGGGCTGTGCATGGGAAGGAGGTGAAGGAGGCCTCTGCCCCTCAACCCCAACCGTGGACTTTGGCCTCTCAGGTACTACTTGGCCCTTTCCTTCCTCCTGGGCAGGCGGAGTGGGCGGCAGCCTTGACCAAGAGAGATAAAGGCCTCTTCTGGGAGGCCCGTCCCCCTGGGTCCCAGGCGAGCCCCTGAGCGGTGAGCAGCGTCCCTCTGGGTCTGACACTTGGCACCTCCCTGTCTGGCTGGGACTTGGGAGGCCACAGGGACCACTTCTGACCACCAGGTGTGGCCAGCACTGGGCGGGGGCCTCCCGGGCAGCCCCAGGCCTGCGGGTGGGGGATACGGGGCGAGGTCGTAGGGCTGCCCCAGATCCTCATGTTGTTCTAAGGACCCCAAGATCTCGGCCCCTGGACTGGAGTGCCCTGGCCCCTCAGCCCATAAGGAGCACTGATGCGGTGCCGGTGCGATGCTGAGGAGGGGCGGTGCCTGCTGGGCAGAGGGGTGGAGACACGCCAGGTCTGAACCTGACAGTCCCAGCTCTCCACCCCTGCAGGGCTGGGGGCAGAGGGAGCACAGCACCTCCGCTCCAGACAGACCCGACCCAGCAAGGCCTCAGCCTGGCTGGCTGGGGCCCCGCCCCACTGCACCTGCCCTGAGCTGGGGTTTCCCTGTCTGTGAACCCGATGGTAAGACACTGGTCCCACCCCACCCTTCCTGGGTGATGTGAAGATTCAAGGTGTCTCGGGACTCCAGGAAGGAGTTGCTCAGTACAGGCTGGCACCCTGGGCAGGCTTCCTAGAGGAGGCGCCAGGATTTGGGTTGGATCTTGCAACGTGGATTCAATGTCAAGATGATGTGGTCCTCCGAAATGTCCTTCTCCTGACCCTGTTTTCTTTGTTAAATGCAACTTGACACTTGACTGTCAAGACTCAGTTTTGGTGTCACCTCCTCCAGGAGGGTCCCCCTGACTACAATCCGCCTTCTTTACCCAGGGGCCACCATTGCCCACTCATGTGTCAGCCTCCCTGGCTGAGACTGAGTTCTTGAGGGTGGGGACTGGCCAGCTTGGGAGCTGGGTTGTATCTGCTAACATTGCCGGTTCCTCCAGCCGCATGCAGAGCTCCAGGGAGGCCACTGGGCCATTCCTAAGGTAGGCTGGAACCCAGGAATCTGGGGTCTGGGTGGAGATCCCACTCCAAGGGGGCCGGGAACACCCCGAGCCCTGCCCCTCCCCACCCACCTTCAGGTCATAGAAGATGATGTCACCGAGCACCAGGTACACCTTCACGTAGTAGAGGGTCTCCTCGTCGAACTCCAGTGGCGAGTTGCAGAGCTACAGGGCCTTGAGGTAGAAGTGCTCCGCCAGCTTGCCCTGGCCCAGCTGATGGTGCAGGGCGGCCAGCGGTGGTAGGCCACGTGCTCGTTCAGCCGGTCCCCTGGGGTGCAGGCCAAAGGGGCAGGTGTGAGGAAGTGGCTCCCTGGGGCAGGGAGGGCACAGGCCCCTCAGGAGCAGGTATGCAGACCCCGGGCAGCACCTGGCTTGCCTCCAGGCACCTGCGGTCACCTGGGCAGCTCTGGCCAGTCCCTTCCAGGTTCCCAGACTCACTTTCCCATCTGCAAAGCAGAACTAATAAGGCCTGCCCCTGTCTACTGTGAGGCTTTGGCAAAGTCGGACTTGGATGGCCCAGCTCTGTGCCTACACATAGCCACCTGCCTTTGCTCACTGGTTTTAACCAGGGGAGCCCAAAAGCCATGCAGTCCAGGTGCTCCCGGGCACCCCGGCTCCAGGCAACCCACAGACGTGACATCCGACTCCTCCTACGTGTGTCACAATCAGAGCCCCCTACTTTGGGGAGTCAGCTGCACACCTACTGTGTACTGGGCCACGGGGCACAAGGTGCTGGGGCATGCGGCCTGCCTAGGGTTCCCTGTCTCTGGAGGGGGACAGACGACCCTGGCACAGCACCAGGGGATGCCCGGCCTTAAGGTGCCGACTGCTGGAAGGAGAACTGGGATTTTATCAGCCAGAGAGCCGTGTGGTTGATGAGGTTGGGTAGGGCACAAGAGAAAGGGAATGTGCCACTCAGCCTGGCACATACAGGGACCAACGAGATGCCTGGCATGTCTGGAAGGCAGAGGGCACACTGGGCGGCCCTTGTGGTCAGCAGCGGGAACAGGCAGAGGAAACAGAGCTCAGTCAGGCAGGGAGCTCTGCACTGCGTGAGACACCTCGGGCCGTGCCCCACAGCTAGACGGGGAAGCCAGTTGGGCAGATCTGCCTGCCTGGACAGGAGACCAGGAAAATCCAGCAGCTGTTTCAGCTCCTGCCCTGCAGACCTGGAGGCTGGGCTCTGGCAAAGTGTGGGTCCTGGCAGGGTGGGGGCTCAGGGGACTTACCCAGAGTGATGCTGGGTGCTAGGGCCATGTAGGCAAACTCCAAGCCGTCCTGGGGCTTCTCCAGTGTGGCCAGGAGTGCCACCAGCTTGTCGCACAGCTGTAGCTGCAGCTCCGCCTTGCAGTTGCCCGTAGTCACTGCCAGGGCCAGGACCCGGTCCTACCACACAGGCAGGTGGCTCAGGTTTCCCACAGCACCCACCTTGCCCAGTGCCCTCCTCAGAGCTCAAACATGTGCTTGGAGCTTCCCACGCCCCAGCTACCCCTGCACCTCCACACAGCTCTGTGCTCTGGGATAACACACAGTTCAGACACCCAAGTTGGGGGCTGAAGAGTCACCTGAGGCCCATCCAGCTACACCCAGAAGCCTCAGACCAGCCTTTCCCACCTGGGCACCAGGGGGTCTGGCTGGGGGGAGTCAGCACTCCTCTCTGCTCTAAAAACACCGCATTTATCTGTGCCCAGGGCTGAGCCACACCGTGAGCTCAGAGGAAGGGAGAAGCTGTCCCACTTCGGGGTGCAAGCAGACCTGGGCCTCCCACTGACATGCTGTGTGTCCTTTGACATGTCCCTGTGCCTCTCTGAGCCTCAGCTTCCTCATCTGGAAGATGGGGACAGAACTTCCAGCTCATGGTTGCTTGAGATCATCAGGTACAAGGGTAGAGCCATTGTCACATCCAGGCCCCAAAAGTTTGTCCCGGGCAGGGGCATGGTCAATATCATTCCCGGTGAGACCACTTGGAAACTGAGCAGGTGCATGGGTGGCCCTGCCTCCAGGTGGGAGGCCTCTGCCCTGCCACACCTGTGCCTCAGCCCTCCAGGTGCTCCCCTGAGGCCCACCCACATCAGCCCACAGACCAGCTCACCCGGTAGAAGGACACGGCTTTCTCCCGCTCCCAGGCCCCATTGAAGAAGATGTCTCCAGCTGCCTCAAACAGCTCCAGCCTCAGGCTGGGGTCTCCTGTGTACAGGACCACATTCTGTGCCACCTGAAAGGAGACAGAAGTTCCCTCAAGACCCACACCTGGCGAGGTGGCCACGCCCACCTTTGCCAGCCTCCTTCCTCTCACACACTACAGGTACACCTGAGCATTTTTCAGGCTCTGTGCATTTGCGATGCCCCCACCACTGGCGTGAGGACAATGAACTGATGCACCTGAGTGCCAGGAGGTGACTGAGCAGCTGCAGCCCAGGAGCCCGACACCCGTGAATCCTACCACCAGGGCTAGGCCTAGCCCACTCCGCCTGTACTCAAACCAGTCTCCGTGGCCCCCAGATAGCTGGGAGCCCATCCCCTGGCTCCTTTCTGGGTTGCCACATCCCTGCCACATCAACAGTGTTTGTGGGTGGGCCGGGTCCCCTCTTGGCCATGAGCTCTTGATGCCTCTCCTCAGCTCAAGGAGGTATACAGCAGGTGCTCAATCACGAAAGCTTCACCAGGCTGGTGAGCTTCACAATTTGTTCCAGATCACACTGTGTTTGTGAAAGCCGCTGAAAACAGCCACTATGATAGATTCATTTTGTCAGGAGATGTGCCACGTGTCGCTTGGAGCAAGTTCTTCTGTGTGTTAACTGAGTGGTCACATTATTTGAGCATGTGCTGTACACCAGCAGGTGCTGGGCACTGTGAGGGGCCGCGCCTCTGCCCTCAGGGAGAAGATGCTGGCCACTGGGGAAGGATGTGCAGGAACCAGTTGGAGGGAGGGAAAAGGCACACAACAGGTGCTCAGCAGTGGCTTAGGAATGAGTGGATGGATGGATGAATGGATGAGGAGATGTAGACACATGGATGGATGGATGGGTGTGTGGATAGATTAATGCTGGGATGGATGGATGGATGGATGGATGGATGGATGGATGAATGGATGGACGGACGGATGGGTGGATGGACGGACGGATGGGTGGATGGATGGATGGATGGATGGGTGGGTGGGTGGAATGATGTATGTATGTCTGCATGTATGTATGGGTGGGTAGATAATGTATGGATGGGTGGAGGGTAGATGATGTATGTGCATATTGATGGCTAGATGGTGGATAGACGAATGTATGGATAAACCAATGGACAGATAGATGAATGGAGGGATGGATTAATAGGTAGAGTAGTGGGTGGATGGATGAATGATGGATGGATGGACGAACAGTGAATGGATGGATGGGAGAAAGGATGGATGATGGAAGGATGGATGGATGATGGATGGATGGATGAATGAATGGGTGGATGGATGATGGATGGATGGAAGGATGAACAGGTGGATGGATGGATGATGGAAGCATGGATGGATAATGGAAGCATGGTTGGATGATGGATGGATGGATGAATGGATAAATGGATATGTGGATGGATGATGGATGGATGGAAGGATAAACAGGTGAATGGATGGATGATGGAAGGATGAATGGACGGATGGATGGATGAACAGGTGAATGGATGGATAGACGGGTGAATGGATGGATAAAAGGATGGAAGAATGATGGATGGATGAATGGACAGATGGATGAATGGACAGATAGACGGATGATGGATGGATGGATGATGGATGGATGGATGGATGGATGGATGGATGGATGATGGATGGATGGAAGGATGAACAGATGAATGGATGGATGATGGAAGGATGGATGGATGAATGGATAAATGGATAGATGGATGAATGATGGATGGATGGAAGGATGAACAGGAGGTGAGTGTGATGGATGGATGAATGATGGATGGATGAACGGTGGATGGATGGAAGGATGAACAGTTGGACGGATGGAAGGATGAACAGGTGGATGGATGAAAGGATTAACAGGTCGATGGATGGAAGGATGGAAGGATGAACAGGTGAATGGATGGTTGATGGAAGGATGAATGGACGGATGGATGGATCAACAGGTGAATGGATGGATAGACGGGTGAATGGATGGATGATGAATGGATGGATGATATAAGAATGGATGATAAAAGGATGGATGATATAAGAATGGATGGATGAATGGACAGATGGATGGATGATGGCTGGATGGATGATGGATGGATGAATGGATAAATGGATGAATGGATGGATGATGGATGGATGGAAGAATGAACAGGTGAATGGATGGATGATGGAAGGATGGATGATGGAAAGATGGATGGATGATGGAAGGATGGATGGATGAATGGACGAACAGGTGGATGGATGGTGGCTGAATGAATGGATGATAAAAGAATGGATGAATGATGGATGGATGAATGGATGGATGGATGGATGGATGGATGGATGATGGATGGATGAATGGAAGAAAGAACAGGTGAATGGAAGGATGAACAGGTGAATGGATGGATGAACAGGTGAATGGATGGATGCTAGAAGGAAGGACGGATGGATGGATGGAAGGATGAGCAGGCGAGTGGATGAATGACGGAAGGATGGATGGATGATAGATGGATGGATGGATGATGGATGAATGGATGGATGGAAGAATGAACAGGTGAATGGATGATGGAAGGATGGAAGAATGGATGGAGGGATGGATGGATAGGTGAATGGACGGATCATGGATATATGGAAGATGGTTGGATGGATACTGGAAAGATGGATGGAAGGATGGATAGAAGGATGGTCGAACAGGTGAATGGATGGACGAAGAGGTGAACAGAAGAATGATGGATGGATGGATGGATAGAAGGATGAACAGTTGGATGGATGATGGAAAGATAGATGGAAGGATGGATGGATGGACGAACAGGTGAATGGATGGACGAATAGGTGAATGGGTGGATGGACAAGTGAATGGATGGATGATAAAAGGATGGATGGATGATAGATGGATGGAGGGATGAATGATGGATGGATGGATGGATGGATGCTTGGAAAGATGAACAGGTGAATGGATGGATGATGGAAGGATGGAAGGATGGATGGATGGATGGATGGAAGGACCCACAGGTGTATGGGAAGACGACGGAAGAATGGATGGATGGATGGATGGATGATGGATGTATAGATGGAAGGATGAGCAGGTAAATAGATGATGGAAGGATGAATGGATGGGTGGATGGAGAGTCAACAACACAGGGGTCCTCCTGCATCCCTTGCCACTCACCTGGATGTACAGGTCCACCAGCTCGCTCTGCCGCAGGATGTAATAGATCTTCCCTGCTTGCAGCCAGGCATGCGCCTCCTTCTCTTCCTTCTGAAGGTCAATGAAAATCCCCAGACTTCCTTGGTGTAGTCCAGAGTGGATTTGTAGGCCCTGGAATCAGACACAGGTGTCAGAACAAGGGTTCTCATCCTCCTGGAACCAGTCTGCCTCCTCCCTTGGGTCTGGTGACAGATGAATCTAGAATGTGCGGACTGGGAACGGCCCTCTTGTGTGTGCAATGTTCTGCTCTTCCCAGGCTGCTGGGAGGGCCAGGGTGAACACACATGGCATGGAAAAGATGAAGGACATCCTTCAGAGGGAATCGAGCATCATGCTGCCCTGTGGCAGGAGGAGTGTGCTAGTCCATCTCCCCTGCCTCCCAGACATGACCTGTGTCTTCTCCAGACGCACCAGGAGCCGTTAGTGTTCAGAGGCTATCTGGGCCGATGGTTCTCAAGGTGTGCAGGCATCACAGTCACCCGGAGGCCAGTCCTTATAGCTTGCTGGCCCTGCCCACAGAGCTTCCGGCTCCACAGGCCTGGGGCAGGCCCTAGAACTCCCACTTGCCACAAGCTCCTAGGTGACATGGATGCTGTTCTACTGGTCCAGGGACTACACTTTGAGAAGCATGGCTCTAGCACACTGGCCCATTTTCCTTCTGTGAACCTGAGACCAAGACTGGAGGCAGTCTCCCGGGTCCCCATGGAATCTGGCTCCTTCCCTGCCCTCTCAGTAAGTCCGACACTCGAGGGGGTGTGACTGCAGCAATGTCACTGGGCCCTGTGGGTGGGGTGGCCAGGGCCATGGTTACCCCACCAGGTCAGGATGCTTGGGGGAAGCCGAGTAGGCCACAAATGGGACGTGAGACCTTGAAACCCTGTCCCAGGGAAGCAGGTGACACAACTGGCTCTGTCTTCTGTGAGAGAGAAGCCACAGGTGGCTGCTGTGGTCACATTTAAGGGGACAGATGAAGGCCAGGAGTGAAGATTCGGGGCAGGCAGAGGTCAGAGGACAAAAGCCATCATAGTAGGAAGAACAGCCCAGAGTGCACGTACTGCCTCTGCTGGGGTTGAGATGACCTTTGACCCAACAAGGGAGGCTCAAGCTGGGACTCACGGGCCAGCAGCAGCCCTGGGATGACCCCAGGCCCACCAGCTCAAAACATCTGATGCCAAGGAACCAAATGATCAAAAGGAGAGGGGTTGCTGGTGTCCTGGGCCAGCTTCCCTTTGCCCCCCTCCCTGCCCTGCCCACCCCCACCTCCACCACTGCAAAGCCAGCCCTTACCGCTTGGTGCCCAGGGACAGGTAGAGTTGACTGATGGTCTCCAGGAGCTGCCCCTCCAGCACCTTGCCGGCCACCTTGCGGGCCAGGGAGAGCTGGAGCTCATGGTAGATGACACGCTGGGCCTCGGTGGGCATGACGGTGCTGTAGAAGTAGCACAGCCAGTGGACGGCCCGCAACTGGCCTGGGCAGAAGACAAAATGGAAGACGTTAGTCTCCCAGCATCGAAGCGAGGCTGGCTGGGCTCGGAGGCCCCTGCGCCGTGCTTGCCTCTTTCACACCTCTGTGAGTCTGGGCCCCATAGGCGGGGAGACTGAGCGCAGACAGGCCATGCACCCGTGCCAGGGCAGACGCCGAGCACACAGTCACATGGGCACACCTTGGTGCAGAGGCTCATGGTAGAGGCCAGCCTTCTTTACAACTCCCAGGGCCGAGGTCCTGGCCAGGCTCGGCCCCTGCACCAGGCCATCTATTTCTGCTTCACAAAGCCCCTCAGGCCAGGACCAGGGCCGCCTTCAGCCTGAGCTGATGAGGCCAGGGGCACAAGTAGACCCTGTCACCGATGGAACCCTGAGAGAGCAAAGCCAAGCGTCATGTCTGCCACACACGGCATCATGTTGGCGGAATGGGGTTCAAAGCCGGCCCCTGGCGTTCCCACACATGCTTCTCTCATGCAACCAGGCTCCCAAGCCACATGCTCACTGGCCTCTCCCAAAGTCAGGGCGCTGGGAACGGTGGAAAGCTTCTGATTTTCTAGTGCCAGAAACATTCCGGAGATTAACACAGGAAACCAGGTACGCTGAATGGACATCTGTTACACACGCCACCCAACAACAGCTGAATACACAGTCCTCTCAAGCACCCAGGGGACATTCCCCATGACAGACCATGTGCCAGGCCACAAAATGAGCCGCAGTGAATGGAGAAGGACTGAGACCGAAGCAGAGGTGTTCTTCAGCTGTACTGGCACGAAACTGGAAATCAACAGTGAAGGAAATGTGAGAAATTCAAACATATGTGGAAATTACACACTCCTAAACAACCAGTGAGTCAAAGAGACCATCAGGGAAACTGAAAACTAATTTGAGAAGAATGCAAACAAATGCACAGCCCGGGACAGCGCAGTGGTTCACGCCTGTCATCCCAGCACTGTGGGAGGCCGAGGTGGGAGGATCGCTTGAGTCCAGGAGTTTGAGATCAGCCTGGGAAACATGGTGAAATCCCGTCTCTATAAAAAAATAAAATATAAAAATTAGCCGGGTGCGGTGGTGCACGTCTGTAATCCTAGCTAGCTACTTGGGAGGCTGAAGCATGAGAATGGCTTGTACCTGGGTAGAAGTTGCAGTGAGCCAAGATTGCACCACTGCATCCCACCCTGGGCATTAGAGCAAAATTCTGCCTTTAAAAAAAAAAAATAGCACAGTGTATCAAAAATTCCAAGATGCAGCTAAGGCAGTGCTGAAAGGGAAATTTATAACTGTAAATGTCTACATTCAAAGAAAGAAGAAAAATCTCAAATCAAAAACCTAACCTTCCACCTTGAGAAACTAGAAAAAGAATGAACTAAACCCAAAGCAAATAAAAGGAAGAAAATAATAAACATGAGAGTGGAAATGGGAAGTAAAAATACAGAGAATGGAAAAACAAAAGAGATAATCAACAGAACCAAAAGTGAGTTTACTGAAAATAGTAACAAAATTAACAAATCTTTCACCAGACTGACCAAGAAAAGAAAGATGGGACACAAATGACTAAAATCAGAGACTGAGCTCCATGGCTGACGCCTGTCATCCCAGAGCTTTGTGAGGCCGAGGTGGAAGGATCGCTGAGGCCAGCATTCAAGACCAGCCTGGGGGAACATGATGAGACCCCATCTCTAATAAAAGCAATAAATAAAAAATTAAAAACCCAAGTTTCTCAAATCAGAAATGAAAGAGGAAACATTATTGCTGACCTGACAGAAATAAAAGGATTCCATGAAAACACTACGAACAATTGTACACCAACAAATCAGACCATCTAGACACAACAGCCAAGCTCCTAGAAGGACACAAACTACCAAAAGTGACTCAAAAATGACCCCGAGTAAGCATGTGGGGTAGCAGCCCCGCCCTCGGTCTCCTCGACCGTTCAGCGCGGGGTGGGGAGACAGGAAAGCATGATCCCCGTTCCCTGGCCTGCATTTCCAAGTCTGAATCCCCCAGCACCCCAGGGAGGGCCTCCTAGGAGGAGGTGCCACAGGCTATTATGCCACGAGCAACCGGAGGCTGCAGTGGGGGCTGGGGCGCTGGATTCCTGGAGGGTCTCCTTCCAGTCAGAGAATGCCCCTGGGGAAGAAGCCTGGGTCTGAACCGGGGCCCCTTCACACGGTCCTTTCCAAAATCTCATCCCTCCTAGGGCCAGGAGTGGGTGCCAGGCCTGTGCTGGGAAATGGGCAGATTTGGCCACAGCCCCTGGGACTCTGGTCCAGGCCACAGGAGGCATCTCTGAGTGGTCTCACTATGCCATGACAAACCGCTGCAAGGCAGGGGGGACCCACAACAGTATCCCTTGTCTCGGCCATTTCCCTGGACTCAACTTCCTCATCTATCCTCTGCGGCCTAGATTTCAGACAGCCCTGCCCACCTACTGTCTGTCTGTTCACTGCTCAGTCTGCAGTGACTGTTCGATAGCACTCCATGGCTCCCCAGTGCTCTTGGGGAAAAGGCCAAGCCACAGCCTGAGGCCCCAGGCCATGCTTAGCTCTCCAGAAGAGCTTCTCACCATCCAGCACCCAAACCACCCACTCCTAACTCTGCACCTCCCTGCATAAGCCCTGCTCACTCACCCCCGCTCACACCCCACTTATCCCCGCTCACACTTCCGCTCACTCACCCCAATCACACCTCCGCTCACTCACCCCCACTCAGTCATCCCCGCTCACGCTCCCACTCACTCACCCCATCACACCTCCGCTCACTCACCCCCACTCACTCATCTCCATTCACACTCCCGCTTACTCACCCCCACTCACACCACCACACCCCACTCATCCCCGCTCACACTCCTGCTCACTCACCCCCATCACACCTCTGCTCACTCACCCCCACTCACTCATCCCTGCTCACTCACCCCCATCACACTTCCGCTCACTCACTACCACTCACTCATCCCCGCTCTCTCTCCCGTTCACTCATCCCCACTCACCCACCCCCACTCAATCACCCCCGCTCACACCCCCTTCATCCCCGCTCACTCATCCCCACTCGCTCACCCCCGCTCACACCCCACTCATACCCGCTCACACTCCCACTCACTCACCCCCATCACACCTCCGCTCCCTCACCCCCACTCACTCACCACCACTCACCCACACTCGCTCATCCCTGGTCCTTCACACAGGCTACACCACCAGCCCCTCCCCCACCACCTATTACTTGACTAAATCCTCTCAACCCTCTGGTCCCAGACTAAAGAGGCTTCCCTAACCCGGGGCCAAGTGCTGGCCCGCCATCACACCACTTACCCTTTTGTGGCTTCTCTGGCCTAAAGCTCACATTCCCACGCTCAGTCCCTGCCACCCGAGGACCCCACAAGCCCCATTTGTGGGTGGGGCCTGGCACACAGTGCACAACGAGCTGCTTTTGCATGAACTGCTCTGCGGCTTTGGGCAATCACCCGCCCCGTGTCCTCTGTGAAGTGGGATGACAGGTGCGCAGGCTGCCAACATACCAAGCAGATAACACGGGCACAAGAACCGGCGTTCACGGCCTGGCTCATGGAGGGGCCCCAAGTCCCAGCTCAGCAGAGCCTGCCTTGATCCCAGGGTTATGGCTAGGGATTCCCAGCACGCAGGACTTTCCGTGCTCAAGGCAGCATGGTCCCTGGGCAAACTGGGAAGAGCTGGCTGCCCCAGTAGGGCAGACAGCCTAGCCCTGTGTGGGAACCGCCTGTCTCCAGGGCGCTTGCCAACATCTGCTGCTGGCCATGACTCAGCACTTTCAATGGTGGAAAAACCACCACTTGTTTCTGAATCACAAACCCCAGGTGTGCCCTGACCTGAGTGGCCCCGGAAGGAGCACATGAGGAACCGGGGCACTCACTCTCCACATGGCCCATCCCCACAGTGACCAGAAGGGCCCACTCATAGTAGCCCTTGCCCTGCTGGGCCGGACCCTGGTGGGTGCAGAGGTGGCCCAGCTGCAGGAGCACGTGGTGAAGTCCCGGCCACACTCCCTGCAGGACAGCCTCGATAACAGCCGTACGGCCTCCAGGAGGTAGTGCTGGGCCATGCTGCTGGCACCCGCGTGCAGGCACAGGGTCCCGAAGTTGGCCAGCACCACTGCCTGGTTCCTCCGCTGGCCCAGGTCCTGAGCTGCCCGCAGGGTGTGGTAGTAGCCCTAGGCTGCCTGTCTCGTCCGGCCCAGCAGGGCAAGGGCTACTATGCCTTCAGAGCCACGTCTCTCTCTTGTCATCTAACCCATTTAAACTCTCCTTTCAAACTCTATGCCAGACCTAACCACTTCTCACCTTTCTCATCATTTCCAACCAGGTCCAGCCCTCATCATAGCGCTCTGGGTTACTGCAAAAGCCTCCAAAATCGCCAGGCACAGTGGCTCATGCTTGTAATCCCAGTACTTTGGTAGGCCAAGGTGGGTGGATCATCAGAGGTCAGGAGTTCAAGACCAGCCTGGCCAACATGGTGAAACCCCTTTACTAAAAATACAAAAAATTAGCCAAGCATGGTGGTGGGTGCCTGTAATCTCAGCTATTCAGGAGGCTGAAACAGGAGAATCACTTGAACTCAGAAGGCAGAGGTTACAGTGAGCCGATATCGTGCCATTGCACTCCAGGCTGGGTGACAAGAGCGAAACTCCATCTCAGAATGTTAAAAAAAAAAAAAAAGCCTCCCAACCCACGTCTCTCCTTCCACCTTTCACCCTGCCCTGCATTCTACCTTCCACTCTTAAACATTTCAGAAAAAAAAAAATTATATCCACAGAGAGAGAAAGAGAAAGTAGAAATGGGGTGAAATGTTTGGGGAATCTGAGGGAAGAGTATATGGGAATTCTCTGTACTATTTTTTCAACTTTTCCATAAGTCTGGAGTATTTTGAATTCAAGAGTTAAACAAAGAAAAAACAAAAACAAAAACAAAACTAAAACACTGTCTCCCTTTGTGAACCCATCCTGTCTTTCCCCTGGCAACTGAAGGACGCTCTCAACTAACACATCTATTTTTTCATGAACACTAAAAGAACCCTTGCCTAGTTTTGACTTTCTGTGCTTGGCAGTAGAAGTGTGTGTGTGTGTATTTCATATATATGTGTGTGTGTATATATGTGTGTGGTGTGTGTGTGTATATAGAGAGAGGGAGAAATACATATGTGTTTATATATATAGTATATTTACATTGGTAATGTATCTAAATATAAATGTATGTGTGTGTGTAGATATATATAATACATACCCCATAGCCTGTCCTTAACCTGTTTTAAACTTAGTCGGAAAAACACACACGTAAGCAGAGAATTTCAAAACAATATGATGAATATTTTGATCGAGGGATGTGTTGCTATGGAACACGCTGCTAAGACACAAAACCTCCTAGATGGGGCAATGAATGAACGAAGTTTTGCACCAATAGGCACCCCCTCTGATATCACCTCAAACGTTTATAGTTATATGCTTTTGCTTCCCCCAGGACCTCTGTTTCATAAGGGTTAGTCCTAGAGCCCAGCGAGTTCCTACTACAGCTGGCACACATATGCCATTCAAGAAACAGTGGCTGAGTGAATGACGAGTTAAGAACCATTTGTCAGCCAGTGCCCAGTAACATAACATGCACTGGTATGCAAATTATATTTTTGTTGAAAACAAGGGCAGGATCACAAATTATCTTTCCAGAGAAAGCAAACATCAAAAGCTTCTTTACCCTACTAAAGCACGTTCTAAGAAGCTCCCCTTATATAAAAGAAAACCTCCTCATTCGTTATCAATGGCATGTAAACCTAATAAGCCTTCACCTCTGATGACATCTCTTCCATCCCCAGGGCTAGAGGAAGGAGGTTCTGGAAACCCTGGTAGTTGTGAAGGTGGCTCCCAGCTCTGACAGTCTTGAACCCTGTGGGCGCGGGGGTCACACAGCAGAAGAACAGAGGAAAGCATCATCAGGCTTCAAATATGTTTGAACCAGAGATGGCAAATAGGCTGCAGCCAACTGAAAACACCAGAGATTCATGGTGGCCACCTGAGGGGTTGTACTCTTAAAAAACAAAAATTAAAATTAAAAACTAAAAAATTAAAAAAGGAAGGGGTCAAGAATCCATCAGGTCTGACTGAGATGTGTATCAGTGACTAACACCCCGTATGGCAAAAGTACTCCGGTGCGCTTTGGGTACTCACAGCTTCAGCAGTATTCAAAGGCGTGTGCTTCCCTAAGACTAAGCCACGGGAATACCCCCCCAGCAACACTGCCAGGAGAAACGTCTCACATGGATTTGGCTAGAAATACAGTTGTCTTCAACAAATTAACACTGAATACATCCTGACTTATTAGAGCCTGTGAGAATGACATTCTCAATGATAACAGTTATCACTACAATCTCCAAACATCTGTGATCCTACAAGGAGGAACTGTGACAGCGCAGGCCACGTGTCCAGACTGCTTCCCAGACTGCCTGTTACAGAATAAAAGAAATGAAATCCCCCCTAAGAATGTCTTCACTCACATTTAGCCAGTTGTTCCTTTGTGTGCATCTCTGTGCTAAAATGGCCATTCTTCCCCACAGCCTGAAGTCATACGCTAAAATCAATGAGACTCACATGAAGCCAGAAATGTGCAGATGCCAAGGAAACCAACACAAACGAAATGGGCTGGAGAGTGTGGCCAGGAGGATGGTACTTCCCAGGAAGCAATTACTTCATCTCTGCCCATGAAGCAGGCAGCTGTCACTGTCCCCCAGGCCCACGCCAGCCACTCGAAGTAGGTTCTAACCAAACTACCTCCAACAATCAACATAAATACACCACACAATTGGCTTCTGAAAGGACACCTTGCAACCAACAAGAAACTGTAAGCACAACTTTGAAAAACTGTGCAACTAAAATCCTTGGAAAGGGATCAACACTGCCACATTTTGACTCAAACACTGTTTCGTGGTAGCACTGCAATAATTCACTGAAACAAAAGAATGAATGAGGAATATGTTTATATAGGAATCAGAGGAAGCTTGACTAATCATTTAAAGAAATAGGTCAAGAAACTGCTAGGTTCAGATGCTACCGTGAGACACTGTCAGGGCCTTAGGCAAATTCACTTCTCTTGGTCCTGTTTCTAGGTTCATCAAAAATCAGCTTTGGACTAGGGAATCTGTTGCTTTCCAATGCCTTCCTTCTGCGATTCCAGCCCAGATTTTAGGACTGCTCTCCCACTTGGTATATGAAAGCATTTTCTATGTATAATAGCAAGAGTACATTTCTGTGTTGAATGCAGTTTGGGACTTACTCTATGAGGCAGAATATCATCATGTAATGTTAAGCATGATGACAAGGCGTACTCTAGATAAGGATAACACATAAGACATGGCCATACACCTGTGCGTGCCTGGCAGGGAGATGGGGAAGTCTCATTTAATGAAGCCGGGGTGCCTGTTGCACCTTAACATCCTCAGTCCACATCAAGTTCACAACGTTCTTCTGACATCAAACCACAGGTATCACATACTTTTCCATACTTTCCACCCAAGATTAAAATATGCAGAGCACCGTGATAAAGACGCCTCCATCCCCAGCATGTGGGCTCTCATTCTGTAGAATTACATACTTTCGGGGCAAAATGGTGACCAGGTTGCAGCGGCAAGCAAGACTGGGCTCCGTGGGGACAGCAGACCCTGCAGCAGCCACCACTCCTGTCGCCACAGTCTGATGCAGCTGCAGAGAAGCTGTGGCTGAGGCCATTCACTTTGTGAGAGAACCGCACAGGAGGGAAAAGCTAGGGAAGGTAGGGAACAGGGCAATGTCAGGCTTCTGAGCCCAAGCCAAGCCATCGCATCCCCTGTGACTTGCAAGTATATGCCCAGATGGCCTGAAGTAACTGATGAATCACACAAGAAGTGCAAATGCCCTGTCCCACCTTAACTGATGACATTCCACCACAAAAGAAGTGAAAATGGCCGGTTCTAGCCTTAAGTGATGATATTATCTTGTGAAATTCCTTTTCCTGGCTCATCCTGGCTCAAAAAGCTCCCACACTGAGCACCTTGTGACCCCCACTCCTGCCCAGAGAACAACCCCCTTTGACTGTAATTTTTTTACCTACCCAAATCCTATAAAACGGCCCCACCCTTATCTCCCTTCGATGACTCTTTTTCGGACTCAGCCCGCCTGCACCCGGGTGATTAAAATGCTTTATTGCTCACACAAAGCCTGTTTGGTGGTCTCTTCACAGGGACGCGCATGACACGCAGGTGCAGAGACAGGGAAGGATCTGTGATGAGAACAGAAAGGAATGTGCCTCCCTGTACACATGCTCGGATTTTATGACAATGTGCGCAGGAGGCTGAACTGGATGCCTGAGAACATTCCTCCAAGTTCTTTTGCTGATTTTCTAAATATTGGTGTAAAATCTGAACTCAGACAAAAATTTTTTAAATCACTTAACATCTTTGTCTGGTGCTCAGCATCATGTCTACATGATCATCTAGAAAACCAACTTCTGTTCTAAGGCTCACATCCTCCTATAAAGTCCTAGGGATTTCACAAGGGAATGCACTTCTCATTCACATCAAGAACACACACAACTACCATTAAAGAAACGCTTAATTTGCTTACACAATGTTTTAAACACCCAGATTTGAAATACAATAGAGAAGACAACTTTTTGATAGCTCTGCTTTCCAAATGCGAACTGCCCATGGAGAAAATAACCTGCCGTGATTTCTAACCAGTCAACCACCTGTCTTCCCTGGCTGCAGTAGGAGCAATCTTTCTGAGCTCAGGATGAAAAAGAACCCAGCTGGTTAGGGGACAGAAAATCATCACTTCTCAGGGGGCTTCCCGGGTCCCAAATCCCCATGTGATACATGGAAGTAAAAAACTATCAATGACCAAGCATCTGAACGCTTATCCCACCTCGCCATCTGCTCCTCCTGCCATGCAAATTTAAAATTAATAAGCCTGCTATTAGAGAACAGAGTTGGTGCTGCATCTTTCTAAAATTATGGATAATTACCAGCCCACAATGGCTTCTAATCAGATTTGAGTGGTCCCTTAGACAGAAAGCTAAAGTGCCTCAGCCCTAAACTGAGAAGAAAACAGAAACTGAAATGCTCTAGATTTGATTTTTTCCCCCTTGTTCTAAAGTTGCTGTTCCCGAATCTCCTTCTACTGTCTTGTTCATAAAATGTATGAGAAACAGGGAAATTTAAAGACATGATAGAAATGGCCACTTTTTCTAGGTACAAACTTTGTGAACATGATTTTCAGCTGCTGGGCTTTTTCTCCACAAACTGTGAGCCTGGAGTACATTTTCTCCCTCGTGGTTATACATTCAGAGTCAGGGAAAGTGGCTTTAGCAGTAAAGAGGGGAGTGCAGTGAGAAGTGACCGGGCACTGAGAAGGGCAGACAGGGACTCTACCTCGGTGGCCTGCAGCACTCCTGGGCCTCGACCTTTACTTCTCTATCTGTACAAGGGATCTAAAGGCCCGTGATTCTAGAACACGACAGCTCTTCATACATACATACGCAAACATCACACGCCTATGTGAAAGCTGTGACACTTGGCTGATTTCCTGAAGAAGTTGTCTTGTATCATTTCTACTCAAGTACTCCGCCTCCTTCCAGACAAGTATCTGAGGATGATGGCCTATCCCACAGCAATGTGTGTAACCTCTCCTGCTTAGGATCCCTGTTCACATAGCATTTTCCAAAAGCATTTGGTGTGAAGTGACAGAAGAAAGAAGAAGGTTCTTTCAGCCCATTCATTCATTCATTCATTCATTAAAAAAATATTGACTAACTATCTATGTGCCAGGAACTGGTGATATAACAGGGAACATATATTTTTGTAGGTAGAGACAGACAACCAAAAAGTATGTTAAAGAGTGATCAATGCTGTAGAGGAAAATACACCAGGAAACAGGAAAGAAGAATACCCGTAGCCACCCTACACTGGGGTGACGCTAGCGTTACAAAATGGAAACAGTGGCCGGGCGCGGTGGCTCACACCTGTAATCTCAGCTCTTTGGGAGACTGAGGCAGGCAGATCACCCGAGTTCAGGAGTTCAAGATCGGCCTGACCAATACGGCGAAACTCTGTCTCTACTGAAAACATAAAAATTAGCTGGACGTGGTGGCACACACCTGTAATCCCAGTTACTCAGGAAGCTGAGGCACAAGAATCACTTGAACCTGGGAGGCAGAGGTTGGAGTGAGCCGAGATCGCGCCACTGCACTCCAGCCTGGGTGACAGAGCAAGACTCTGTCTCAAAAAAAAAGTAATAATAAAAATAAAATGTAAACAGAGAATAAGATACCAAAAGAAAGAACATGAACGATTAATTGTAACAAAACCCTTTGTAAGCTGATACTTTCCTTCCTGGATCCTTGTCCCTTACAAATGGAAAAACACGGCGGGTAGGGGTAGCATCAAAATGATGGTGATGTTTTAAGATGACTTCAGGTTTCAGATGTCTGACAGCCATACTCATGTACTTCAAGGAAAAATCTCTAGCTCTATCAGCCATCTGGGCAATGGTTTAATGTCTTTTTTTTTTTTTTCCAGAGGGTTTTTAAAATACAGGAAAATGTGTGTGTTTATTTGGTTGCTCTGTCCCTGCACACGTGCAAACTGTGCTAACAGGTTTTTCCATGTTTTGCTGAATTTGCCAGCTTGCCATAAACAGGCTTCCGTGTCTTAATTGTCTATAAATAGCACAAACACCCAAAAATGCAAATTAAGACAAGCTGACCCTTCAACTGCTGCTGCCATGACAGCAAGCGACAAGTGGCCAAATCAATACGTGGAGACTGAAGCTGTCCGGCAGACAGCACAGGGTCGACTGCTTTTCCCATAGCATTTAAAGAAACAAGCAGAAACGGCTCTCCACACAGGACAGACACGTCCTTTGTTCTTTGAATAAATGCTGCCAATGCCCAAAATACTTTCTCCATCACACTATCTATATGGAATTCAAGTTCCTTCCAATACCATGAGTAACGCCAGTTATAGACTGTGTTTAGCCATAGTGACCCATTAGCATTCTTGTTCCTGTAAAATGTTGAAATAATAACATTGAGTGTGCACTCACGAGGTGCCAGGGTCTGGGTTTGATCTCGTTTAGTTGTCATTGAAATCCTGTAAGATCAGTACCATATTCTCTTATTTTTCATAGATGAGGAAACTGAGGCACAGAAAGGCTAAGTAAGTTGTCCATGGTCACAGGTTATTTAGGAACTTTTCTCCAAACTTTCAAAAGTTAACTACTGCCACTATTACAAATGAGTTTCTGTTTGTTTGTTTGTTTGTTTGTTTTTGAGACAGGGTCTTGCTCTGACCACGCTGGAGTGCAGTGGCGTGATGATGTTTCACTGCAGCCTCGACTTCCCGGGCTCAAGTGATTCTCACACCTCAGCCTCTCCAGTAGCTGGGATTACAGGCATGAGCCACCTGTAATTTTTAAATTTTCATTTTTTGTAGAGATGGGGTTTCACCATGTTGCCCAGACTGGTTCCAAACTCTGGGCTCAAGAGATCCTCCCAGGTCGGCCTCCCAAAGTGCTGGGATTACAGGTGTAAGCCACTGTGCACAGCCCTACAAATGTGACTTGTACAAAGTCAGAGCAGTGAGCAGGAAGAGAACAGAGACTTCGGCGAGTCTCCTGGCTGTTGCAACACCATATCCCTCCTCCATACCGTAATGTGTCTGCACCCACCAAGCTCCTAGACGTTGAAGGCAGGCCAGCTCAGAGACGAAACAGAGTCAAGAAAGAGAAGATGCAGACATGCGTCCTGATTTCAGCTCGAGCGTGCATCTCTCCCCTGCAGCTGCACAGGCAGAAACCAGGGGCCGTGAGTCTGAGGCAGTGTGTTTGGTTCCTGGCAGGTAATCTTTTGGGAGACCATCCCATACAATTAGTGTTACACTTCTCAAAAAGGAAGTGTGACTTGTATAGAAAAATCGATTCCATTTGGGAGAAAGGTCTAATAAAAACACAAAAGGATAATACATTCATACAAAAAGAAATTCAATTCATCTGTCACAAACCGAAATCCCAAAGCCCTCTGGGCACACAGCTGCTTTTCTGAGCTGAAATTCAACTCCAGTTGAGAAACAGGTCAACTTTTCTAAAAAGATTTCTTTTTCACATGCCTTCAATAAAAATTCCTTTCCCTCACTTGTCATTTTCCAGATTTAATGGCTCTGTTGGCCTTCCTCTCATTTAGGCCATGAACACTGACTGCAAGTCTGCTACGGCCCAGACTCCAAGGGAGGCACCCTAGGGAACACAGATGACCGCAGCACAGCGACACCCTCAAGGAGCACACATGGGGAAGGCAAGATGATACCATCGCAGCCTTCACACACAAATGAACTTGGCATCCATATCCCGTCCCATTTCTAGAAAACAACGATGCTGAGTCAGTAAAATGTACTGAACAGCCTGCAGTATGGAGGCAGGCACGAGGGGGCTTCATGCGGGGAAGAGCACCTTCAGAAGGGGGCATGCAAGCAACGTGGAGGCAGGAGACGCCCCCATGCACAAGGGCCAGCCTGGGGGCCTGCAGAAATGCCCATGCATCTGGGAGGACGGAGAGAGGACAAGATACTTAAATGCTCCAAAATGAATAGAAGCCTCCCAAGAACCTCTCCCGAGATGGGGCAGGGATTTACAAAAGACCAAACCGAGCATGCGCAGTTACCTGAGCATAGCGCCACCAGAGCGAGCTATCCAGGAAGAAACAGGGTCATTAGAAGCCTGAGCCTCTACTCCCAGCTCTGCAACTCATTCACCCTATGACCTTGGTGAAGGCTCTTAGCTTCTGTGAGCCACAAGAGAATCACGGGAAAACAGAAGATATGAAAACTGCTCTGCCTTTTTCACAGAACTGCTGAGGGAATAAAATCAGATAATGGATTTTAAAATTCTCTGTGAATTACGAAGCAAAATACAAACGCATGAAATCATTCTTACCATTAACAACAGCACTGTCAAATTAAGAGCAGAGTTAAGACCACAGCATTTTCCACCCCCCGGCTCCCGAGAGAAATAGTGAGTCCAGCCGATGTATTTGGGCAACCCCAGTATCTAGGCTTTGAGAGCCTCAAACAGCTCATGAACTCTGACAGTATCGCTCCAGCCCAGTGCTCACTAAGTTCTCCAAGACAGCCAACTGACAGAAAATACTATAGATTTTTCAGCTGGGCTTGAAGCCCTCCAAGCTCACAGCACAGCTCAACAATGAAGAAGAGTTTTCTGCCACTAGGCTCAAAAGCTGGCTTTTGTAGATTCCCATAGAAAGAACATTCAAGGCCAGGCGTGGTGGCTTATGCCTGTAATCCCAGCAATTTGGGAAGCCGAGGCAGGAGGATCACCTGAGCTCAGAAGTTCAAGAACAGCCTGGCCAATATGGCGAAGCCCCGTCTGTACTAAAAATACTAAAATTAGCCGGGCATGCTGGCGGGAACCTGTAATCCCAGCTACTCGGGAGGCTGAGGCAGGAAAATCGTTGAACTCAGGAGGCTGAAGTTGCAGTGAGCTAAGATCACGCCACTGCACTCCAGCCTGGGTGACAAGAGCAAAACTCCATCTCAAAGAAAAATAAAAAAAAGAAAGAGCATTCTTTTTTGCTGATGTTAAGTTTCCTGTGCTTAATACAGAGAAATCATATAATACTGAAATCCTGAAAAACATATCATAAAAAGCATTTAGTGACTGAAAAGACATTCAATATAACCTGTAACAGTGAGTTCCCCTCCTCTCTCCAGCCAGCTCCACTAACGCTGTGACCCTTAACAATGCTTTCACTACCACAGAGGAAAATTAATAGGACCTCTTACCCCTCTCAGCTGACAGCTAAACCAGTGCTTCTCCCTGGGCTCACTAAAGATGACCTTTACCCAAAACCAGGCTGCAATGACCCTGTAGATGTTGACTAACAATTTCAAAATTCCCATATTCTTTGTCCACTCTTAAGGAAGATGAACTGAAGCCAGGGGTCTCCAAGTCAGAACTAACAGAGGCCTTAAACATCAGATGGCCCATCCCCTTCTTTGACAACCAGGGGATCTAAAGCTGAGCTTATGGAAGAAAACAGCCTGTTTAGTAACAAAGCAAAAACCAAAGCCTAGTCACTTAACCTCTGGTCTAGAACTCCTGCAACAACCCAACTCCCATACAGGATGAGTCTCCCTAACCAGAAACTCCGAAATCCACAACTTTTTTTCAGTGCTGACGTGACGCTCAAGGAAATGTTCATTGGAGCAGCTCAGATTCTGGATTTTTGAATTCAGGATGCTCAACCAGCATGTATAATACAAATATTCAAAAATCCAAAAATGTAAAAAAATCTGAGACACTTCTGGTTCCAAGCAGTTTGGATGAGGGATATTCAACCCGCATTTTTTTTTTTTTCCTCTAATGAAGGAAATTAAAAATGAGGACTGAGCAAAGTCATTCAATCCATACTAAAGTCATTCAATAGTTTAATTAGTACCCATTTAAAGTTAAGTGCTACCCACAGATATCTAAAAGGATGAACAAATACATGCCTACAATCCCAGAACTTTAGAAGGCCGAGGCGGGAGGATCATCTGATGTCAGGAGTTCAAGACCAGCCCAGCCAGCATGGTAAAACTCCATCTCTACTAAAAATGCAAAAATTAGCCAGGCGTGGTGGCGCATACCTGTTATCCCAGCTACTCGGGAGGCTGAGGCATGAGAATCACTTCAACCTGGGGGGAGCACGTTGCAGTGAGTCAAGATCACACCACTGTACTCCAGCCTGGACCACAGAGCAAGACTCTGTCTCAAAAAAAAAAAAAAAAAAAAAAAGGAAAAAAGAAAACTAATTTAAATTGTGTTTTCACATGGAGCCCATGTTCCCAGAACACAAGCCCTGCTCTATGCTCCAAAGGGTGCCCCTTTATCTTAATACTCACCATATTCCATGGCAGCCATTGGCGCGTGTCTGTCCATCGCACTAGACTTCCTGCACATGAGGCAGGGATCATATATTATTACCTTTCTGCCCCAATGTATGGCCTAGAAGACACTCAGTAAATGATTACTGAACTAAGTCAGTTACTAAGACATTTAAACTTGTATTAACAAAATTGATTTAATAATTTTGCCAATGCAGTGTTCATACCACACAGCTTAAATCTCAACCTGCGGATTCATCTTGTGTTCTGCTAGATTATCACCTATTAACATTCAGGAGGCACCTAGTATGTGCTAGGCATTACTAATTGCTGGGGACCTAGCAGTGGCAAAACAACATTCCTTGTTCAAAGAGAAGTTCTAGTATAAAGAGGAATAGAACAGGCTAGATTAATGAGAGAGCTAAGAAAAGGACAGGCTGCTGTGGGAAGCACCTGGTCTTGTCTGGATGGTACACAGTTAACGAAGTCTGAGTGCTTCATATAGCGTAAGATCATCTCCTCCAAAGAAGCTAATGAAGCTTTGATTCCCCAGTAGCAGAAGACACCACAAAGGTGCCCACAGCCACGTGCTTAGTGTACGAAGTGAAACCAACCAAACTAACAAAGCTCCAACTTCCAGAGGCAACGGTCCAATTATGAAATCCTCTGGCTATGTTCAATTGAAATTCAAGGTATTCAAGAGGCCAATATTTAAGTGATAAATTAACCCAACCACTTAAAACTAAAGTAGTCTTTGGTTCAAGGGGTAAGGGTATACTACCTTTTACAAATTTATTAGCTCTTAATATTTACATTTAAATATGATGAAGATGGTGTAATAATAACTTTACTGAGTAGTTACTATGTGTTAGGCACCAAACTAAGCACTTTACACACACATTTGCACGATCCTGTGAGATGATAATGACCCCTTGTCATCCCATTTCATAGATGAAAGTCAGGTTTATATAAGCTTAAAAACTTGCCCCAAATAACACAGCTAGTTAGCAAAACCCAGGCAGCCTGACTCCATAGGCCTTGTTTAAAGAAGTAATATTTATAAACTGTCCAGCACAGCGGTGGTGCAAACAAGAGTTCAATAAATGCCTAAAGGGTACTTCATACCCAAAATCGTTTCCCGCCAATCAAACTAGACTTACTCTGGTTCTGCATAACCAACTGTCAAATTATTGTTCCATGAAGAAAAGGTGGAATGGATAGAGATCAGAATAGAGTGAATAACTGGTAAATATACTTGATGACAGGTAGTAACAGGATGTGGCATTTAGGCTATTTCCACATTTGTTTGCATAACACTTTTTTCACAGTTCTAAAGCACAAGAACCATTGTAAGCTGGTGAAAGCATAAGGCATGTCTATGATCCAGGACTCCAATTCACTGTGGATCGGTGGATCTCAACCTTTACGGTATATCAGAATCACCTGGGGGTTTTTAACAGCACTATAGCTGCCCAGGCTCCATTCCTGCAGATTCTATTTCAACTAGTCTGGAGTAAGCACGCACGCATTTTTCACAGCCCCCCAGATGCAGCTAGGTTTGCAAACCACTGTCCAAGATGCTCTCACACTTCTGCTCAGTTCAACACACACTCACTGAGATTCTAAGCACTAGGAATCAGGGTAAGTTAACAAGTCAGGCTCCACTCCCTAATAATATTGGCAAAGAAACCAATATCAGCGATTTATTTCAGTCCAAACCAAATAAATTGCCGGGTGAAAAAAATGCCCTGGCATAGTTTGCCACACAAAACAACTTCCTGTATCTTCCCAGTCAGTAGCCTAGAGACTGACTCTGAGCCATGAGAATTCAGAATCAGGGGAAAATGCCAGTCTGAGGCATCTGTCACACTCCTAGCACACCCCCAAAAGCGCCCAGCTACATTTCACATCCACTGTCCTAACAGGGGTCGAAATAGGGAAGAGCAGTGCAATACAGAAAACAGAGCCTGCTGGGTGGCAAAAGGCTGGGAAATTCCAGTCCTAGTCCTGCTACCAATCGCTCTGGTCACTTCTCTCTGGTCCTGGTGTGGCCAACAGTTACATGAGAGGGTGAGGCATAAAAACACAGATGTCAGGCACGCTCCAGCATCGAAAATACATAGAAATTAAAAAGCATTAAGGTGATATCAAGGAATGTATGCCATCAACCAGAAAAGTAACTGAAATATTCCTTTTCCCATTCTTAAGAAATCAAAAGTGGAAGCAGAAAATTGAGCAATCAGCCTATCAAGTTGACTGGGGCAACAGAATACACTCATGGATTCTGCTCACAACATCGGGGGTGACAGACCAAAAGAAGAACCGCAGAGCGTCCCTCTCTCCTCTGTCCACCCATGCCACCAGCACGTGAGTGCGTCCACATGCAGCGCCCAGTCTCCTGTTCCACCGACGCCAGCGTCCACTCTCCGCAAGCCTACTAAGTGCCACATGTGCTATGATGCTCCCTCATCTCATCACCATAGACATCCCTGCTGGAGGTGAGTATGTGACAGATGAAAATCATGGAGGCCTAGGGAGGTTGAGACCCGCATTCCCACTGCGGTGAGGGCGTGCTTGAGAGGAACCCCACGGCTGGGCGTCCATGCTGCTCTCCTCAGTAATCACTCCCGGACCAGAGCAGCGAGGGGGAATTTTCTTCCTCTCACTATTTTCAGCCCCTTGGCTGACCCACCATTCCCCAGAAAGCTATCGAGTTCTGGCAGCTCTGAGGCCACAAAGCCATAAACGCAGGGGACACACAGCCCATCTGTCTCGAACGGGTCTTTTCCTTGTCATGCTGGTCATTTCTAAGAGCAGATGGGTTAAGAAACACTTGGCAAGTTACCACGAAATGAACCCTCCACTCCTCCCTGGGGGAAGGCTGACTAGCCAGCAGTCAGGCCGGCTTTCTTCCCCTCTTCCTGCATTCCTGTCCCTAAGGAGCCACAGACAATCCCATCAAATATAGGCAGGGGACAGCCGCCTCCTTCCTACAGCTGGAGGGGGGAAGGGTCCTCTCGGGCCTTTCTAACTGCATGAAAACCAAACTGGGAGTTGTACTGACTCGGGCCTCACCCATGTTGCAGGCATGTACAACAAGGTGCCCAGTGGTATCATCAGGCAGAACTACGAATGTGCTTTCCATCGTTTTCATACAATGATTCCAGAACCGCTATCCACACAGCTCCACGTCTCACACATACGACGTGCTTCATGGATTACACAGCATATTCACCAAGTCCCTCATCCGCTCCTCCCAGCAGCCTTGTGTAATACCTTGAGTGTGCTTCTTCATCGCCATTTCTTAAGAAATGGAGTTTCTGAGGTTATGAAACCAAAACTTTCCCAAGAACATCCAGCTAGTGTTAGAACCAGGATATGAGGGCTTCTGATTCTAGAACCAGTATTTGTGTCACTGTTCCACATGGGCCCCTCCAGGGATTTCTGCCTGATCTTGAAATGCAGACAGGAAATCCATCTCTCTACAGTCCTGGGGTTCCCTATAGACAAGAAGTCAAACTTCTAACAGAAAGCTTATACTTTTTTGGAAGACTACCTGGGATATTTCTTTTAAGTTAGTTTGTTCATGTTTTGGAAAGATTGTTCCAATGACAATGCGGGGCATGAAGTGTAGAAAGGATTCCATGATGAGGCAGAGAAACAATTCGGGGGCTCTTACAACAGTTCAAATGAGGCATGAGGTGCAACCAGAAAGGACAGAGGGAAAATGCATTGGAAAGAAATGCAAAATGAAATCCACTCAGACCCAGGATGGAAAAAGGGGGATTAAGCGTGATGGTGGTTTCTAGTTTGAAAGACTGATGACCAACGATGTCATTAACTACTGCAGAGTGGTATCTGGGGCCTGGGTGCACCAGTTTGTTTAACCATTCACCTGCTGAGCAGTCTCCGGGCTGTTTCCAGTTTCTAGCCTTCATGATGAAGCAGGAGAATCACTTGAACCCAGGAATTCCAGACCAGCCTGAGCAACAGAGGGAGGCCCTGTCTCTTCAAAAAATTTTAAACATTAGCTGGGCATGGTGTTGTACACCTGTGGTCCCAGCTACTTGGGAGGCTGAGGTGGGAGGATCTCTCCAACCTATGAGGCTGAAGTTGCAGTGAGCCATGATCGCACCACTACATTCCAGCCTGGGAGAAAGTGAGACTTTGTCTCCAAAAAAAAAAAAAAAAACTAGAGCATCACCCATATTAAAGACAAGTATTGTCTTTTTGAAAATTTAATTACAGTTATGTAATGGACATGTAAAATGTCCACTTTGAAAGCTTGAAAAATATATAACTCTAAGTATTCTTACCTTAAAATTCTGATTCCTACCTAAGATATCGCATACTGTTTACATAAGTATCACAATGTCTGGACAACAACTAAAAATGTGTACGAGAGAGAAAAATGAGCATGTATGCCTATTGAGGTATATTTCCCCCTTATTACATAAACAAGTCATCACGGCAAACCCCTGTGGCTGTATCTAAAGCAAGCCTGCAGTTTTACTTCTCTGTATTACAAAATGCAAGGCTAAAATTCAAATACTAAACATTTCCTGAAGCCAAGGGTAGTTTACTTAAAATAAATGCCTAGGGTCTATATCAAAAATATGAAAAAGCTAGCTACTTCATAGCCATTCCAATCTAAGTTCAGCTTTTTTTTAATTGACACATAATTGTGTACTGTACATACGTATGGAGTACACATAGTGATGTCATAATACATGTAATGTATGTGATCAGTGTAATTAGCATATTCACCATCTCAAACATTTATCATTTCTTTGTGTTGGTAACGTTCAATACCCTTCCTCCAATTATTTGGAACTATATATTCTTTCTTTTTTTTTTTTTTTTTTTTTGAGAAAAAGTCTTGCTCTCTGTATCCCAGGCTGGAGTACAGTGGTGTGATCTCAGCTCACTGTAACATCTGCTTCCCAGGTTCAAGCTATTCTCCTGCCTCGGCCTCCCTGGTAGCTGGGGTTACAGGCACCCACCACTATGCCCGGCTAATTTTTGTATTTTTAGTAGAGATGGGGTTTCACCACGTTGGCCAGGCTGGTCTCAAACTTCTGACCTCAGGTGATCCACTCACCTCAGCCTCCCAAAATGCTAGGATGACAAGCATGAGCCACCGCGCCCAGCCTGAAACTATATATTGTTGTTAACTACAGACATCCTATGTTATAGAACACTAGAACTTATTCCTATCCAGCTATAATTTTGTATCCTTTAACAAATTTCTCCCTATCTCCCTCTTCCCCCACCCTTCTCACCCTCTAGGATCCTCTGTCTACTTTCAACTTTCATGAGATCCACTCTCTTTTGCCTTCCACATAAGAGAACATGTGCTGTGTAACTTTGTGTCTCTGGCTTATTTCATAATATCTTCCAGTTCCATCCACATTGTTGAGAATAACAGGACTTCATCCTGTGTTATGGTTGAATAGTACTCCACTGTGTATAAAGACCACATTTTCTCTATCCATCATCTGCTGTTGGACACCGAGGCTGATTCCATATCTTGGCTACGGTGAACAGTGCTGAAGGAAACACACAGGTGCAGAAGCCCCTCCGACACTGATTTCCTTTTCTTTGGGTATCTACACTGTAGTGAGACTGCTGGATCACACTGTAATTTTATTTGTAGTTTTCTGAGGACCCTCCATACTGTTTGCCATACTGGGTGCCCTAGCTTACTCACTCTTATTCTTTTTTCTCTTTGAGACAGAGTCTCACTGTTGCCCAGGCTGGAGTACAGTGGTGCAAATTGGCTTGCTTACTGTAGCATCCGCCTCCCGGGTTCCAGTGGTTCTCATGCCTCAGCCTCCCGAGTAGCTGGGATTACGGGCGCCTGCCACTGCACCCGGCAAATTCCTGTATTTTTTAGTAGAGATGGGGTTTCACCACGTTACCAGGCTGGTCTTGAACTCCTGGCCTCAAGTGAACCACCCACCTCAGCTGCCCAGCAGTGCTGGGATTACAGGTGTGATCCACCACTCCCAGCTAATTTTTGTGTTTTTACTAGAGACGGGGTTTCACCATGTTGGCTAGGCTGGTTTCAAACTCCTATCATCAGGTGATCTGCCTGACTCGGCCTCCCAAAGTGCTGGGATGTCAGCGTGCGCCCCGCGCCCAGCCTGCTGCCCTAGTTTACACCCCCCTACAGTGTGTAAGAGCTCCCTTTTCTCCATATCTTCACCAGCACTTGTTATTTTTTGTCTTTTTGGTAATATCCATCCTAACAGGTGAGATGATACCTCACTGCGGTTTCTGATTTGCATTTCTCTGATTATAAGTGATACTGAGCATTTTTTCACATATTTTTTGGCCATTTGTATGTCTTTCTTCAGGAAATGTCTGTTCGGTTGGGTGTGGTGACACAAACCTGTAAGCCCAGCACTCACAACGCTAAGGCAGGAGGACAACTTGAGCCTAGACCAGCCTAGGCAGCATAACAAAACCCTCGCTCAAAAAAAAAAAAAAAAAAGAAAAGAAAAGAAAAAGAAATATCTGTGTCTGTTCAGCTTTTTGATCTCCAAAAATTAAGAGCCCATTTTGGAATCAGACGACCTGCCTGATTGAGAAACAATCTGTGTTTGGTTCTACTCTGCTACTTCCTATGTGACTTTGGGAAGTTCCCTTAGCCACTTTGAGCTCAACTTCCTCAACATTAACCAGGAATAAGTAGCACCTGCCTCTGCTGGTTAACGCTGAGGACTGAAAGGAGAACCTCCACAACGCCACTTGACGATGCCGCCTGGCGGAAGCCCCTCAATGCGGGGCTGGTAGGATCATCTGAAGCCAAATACAACTTTCCTTTCCACTGTCCCAGGCTCACTCTGCATGCGATTAGCAAGGAATAGCGAAAAAAGGAAACCAAAATAGTTGCTTAATTTTTAATAAATTTTATAAAGAGGGGGTGGTGGCAAAATAGGAGGGAGAGGAGGGGAAGGAAAAGCAGCCGGTCACAAGTTCTAGTCCAGGGCTCATCCCCGGCCTCCTCACTCAGGCAATCACCAGTCCCCACCTCCTGGGGAGGGGTACTTTCTCCGCTGGCTTCACATACAGGAAACGCACTGCCACAGGTGTTCAGAAACCAGGAGCACCTTGAAATGGGCAATGTGCTTTGGGTAGGAGACCTACAATTTCCCCAAAGAAACCACGGCACAAAAGTGACCCACATAGGAGGGACCAACCGCTGTAAACCCTTGGTGGCAAAAACGGATGTCATACCTTCTGTACAGGAGACACACACCCAAATAAAACTTGCCAAAATAGCAGAGAAAAAAATACAGCAGAAATCCAGTGCCATTCTGTCACAGAAATATTTATATCCCAAAGCCAGGGACCTCTCTGGAACACTGTCTTTATTTCCACGTTTCATGGAAGATGTTTGAGTGCACTCACGTGTGTCTCAACAAGCTTCCAGTCCCTCCTATAAACCCTGTGGCTCCTCAGCAAAACCCAAAAACAAGTATCAGTTTTCCTTCCAAATGGGAAATTTCCTGACCTAGCGAAACCAGCATCAAATCCACTTATTACGAGACAGCTGATTACAGGCGAAGTCCTCTAGTCCAGGATGACTCCCCTCCTGCAGGAGCAGGAAGGATGGGCATAGCAGTGGCCTGCCAGACCACATCTCCAGGCAGTTTGAAACCATGGCTGCTCAGGTGAGCCATGATAAAAATCAAAACCAAGTATCTCTGAAAAGTGTACATGGCAAGACCCAGACCTCGGACCAGACTCAGCCGAAATGAATGTTGCAAGGTTTGTTCAGAGACCTCCTCCCCATGCCCCCTCTCCCCGGGACCTCCCTCCTTGAACTAGGGGCCCAGGGCCAATGGACAGCTCCCTTACCTCTAGCCCAGTGCATTTTCAGGACCAGCTCCCAGACTGTACCAGACCCTGAAATGTATTCACTGAATGCACTATTTCTTGAAATGATCATAAATCACCTGATTATAACAACAATTGTTTTAAAAGTGTTCTCTCTCTCCCGCGGGAATCGTGCCATGAGTTTGAGCACGCAGCTTTGCTTCTCTCTACTGCAATTCTATCACTTGCAAAATGTTAACAATTACTGTGTTCACCCATAGCATTGTTGTAAAAAGCCTTAAGACCCACTTCATGTAGCCTGCCTGGAGCACAGACCCTGTCATATGGTAAAAGCCCACTGAAGGTGAGTTATCTGTAGCTATTATTACCTAGTACTACAGCGAACAAAAGGAGTCGATCAAGTCTCATCGTATCACCATGAAAGGATGTCCATGTAGACTGCGGAGTGGGAGTAGGGGGACTCAATGTGTATCAGGTACTATTTTGTTTTTTACAATGTGTACATGTATCTTTGTAGGTACACTGGAAAAGATCTGGAAGGAAATACACCCAGTGTTAATAGTGACTACCCCAAAGACACATTCATCCAAACACACAACAGAAAAACACTCACCATCTTTCTGTCTTCCAAATCATTTGAACTATTTTCAATAAGCATCTATGGCTTTTGTAAAGTTTTTGAAAGGAATTTATTGCAATTTTTTTCTGGAGAAACAAGCAGGAGCATGAAAAAGGTAGAAACAGAAGGTAAAATGGAATGGGACTCAATGGAATTGAGTCCCAGCCAGGCTCAGCAAGCACACGAACCACACACCTCTCACTACAACTCAACACCAGCTCTCTCTTCTCTTGGTCCTATGGCCCAAGACTTAGAGATAAAATGTTTATTGTTATCACATCAATCACACCAAGGAGCTTGGAACCACCCTTTCAAACTCCTCTGGTTCTGTGTACCTGCCCGGGGCTGTTAGCTTTCCTCCTGTGTCTTTGGCTGGCCTGTAATCCCCTAGTGGTGGAAATGCACCCGGACACTTAGCTATCATCCCCACAACACTCAGCACCGCAGAGACCAGGGCAGTGATGCCCACTCGGACTGTGATTCTACTTATAAAGCAAAGGACCAGGGGCCAGATGTGACTTGTCTTTGGTAACTTACCAGCTGTTGCTTGAACCAGAACAAAGCCAGGTCTCCTGATGCCCAGAAAAGAGCTAGTGCCTGTCCCGCTAGAAACGTGGTGAAAATGTTTTGCTTGCTGTAAAAAGATGCACTACTGGAGAATATGGGTGCAACTTCTCATGGAGCCACTCAGCCGAGATCACTAGGAAACAGGGCTGCCGGATGAGACACTCGGCCCAGGTCACCAGGAAACAGGGCTGCCGGATGAGACACTCGGCCCAGATCACCAGGAAACAGGGCTGCCGGATGAGACACTAAGCCCGTCCACCGGAAAGGAAATCTGGTTGGGCAGTAGAGGGAAATTCACACAGGTTACTCCAGCCCAACGGCAGCAACAACATGAACCAAACAAAAAATACCTGACTGGAAAGCCGTAGCCTGGCTAGCAAATTCGAAACAGAGCCACAATCCTAGCAGCACATATCACTGCAACACAGAACTTCAGTCAGTGTGCACACACTTTAAGTAGAAATGTAAAACGCCCATGTTTTTGGAACAAGCGGTCTATTTGTGTGTGTGTGTGATGTCAAACAAAATAGCTCAGAAGAAACTGTTGGCAAGGAAATAGAAATAGGCGCCCTTACACATTGACAGTGAGATAACGGTATGGCCCTAACGGAAGGGAATCGAGCAACACCCATCAACATTTAAAATGTGCAGAACCGTGGATCCCACAATTCCATTTCTAGCAATGCATCCTATGAACATATTCACGCAAATATGCAAGAATTACGTACAACTCAGCACTGATTAATCCAAACGGTTGGGAACAACCTAAATATTTACCAGTGAGGAACTGGTGGAGAACAGTATTTATCTTAAGCCGACATCTGTGTTTTTAAAAAGAAGATACATAGGCTGGGCGCAGTCGCTCACACGTGTAATCCCAGCACTTTGAGAGGCTGAGGCAGGTGGATCACGAGGCTAAGATATCCAGACCATCGTGGCCAACATGGTGAAACCCTGTCTCTACTAAAAATACAAAAATAATCTGGGCATGGTGGCGCACGCCTGTAGTCCCAGCTACTCAGGAGGTTGAGGCAGGAGAATCGCTTGAACTCAGGAGTTGGAACTGGTAGAGAACAGTATTTATCTTATGCCAACATCTGTGTTTTTAAAAAGAGCTGAGGTCACGCCAGCCTGGTGACAGAGCAAGACTCCATCTTGGAAAAACATACAAGCAAACAAACAAACAAAACTGACAACAGTGGTCACAGAGCAGTGATGAGAGTAGGACTGCCTTTCACTCTCCAGGACCTTTTGAATGTCGCTCATATTACATATTCAAAATATATGACTACAGTAAATATTTTCAAAGTAACTATGAAAAACTGGGGAAATAATAATAATATCTAACACACAGGACTGCTGCATAATTAAAGGATGAAAAATTTTAATCACTATCAGAGTTCAAAGGAAGAAAGATTAATTCTACCTTGGATGTCAGAGCAGGGATCATGTAAAAGAAGTGAGTATTTCAAGTCTTGAAGGATGGAGAAGATATAAAGAGGCAGAAGTGTGGAGATGATGTCCCAGATGGAGATAAGAACATAGGCGAAGAAGATGAAGAGATGAGAAGGTCTAAATTCTAAGTGCAGCTCTCAGGCTGGGCTTCAGAACAGGGCTTAGGCAACAAGCTGGGGTGCAAGGCTGATGGCGGGAATGGAAACACTGAAACCCAAACTTCCGTATCACTCCCGGATCATGAGCCTTGAATGCCAAGCCAGGGAACCCGTCCTTGATCTTAACAATGAAAAATCACTGGGCTGGCTGTGGCAGTTCATGCCTGTAATCCAGTGCCTTGAGAGGCTGAGGTGAGAGGACTGCTTGAGGCCAGGAGTTTGAAACCACTCTGGACAACACAGCAAGACTTCGTCCTTACAAAAAATTTAAAAATTAGCTAGGCAGGATAGTACACCTGTAGTCCCAGCTACTCAAGAGGCTGAGGTGAGAGGATCACTTGAGCCCAGGAATTTAGGGTTACCGTGAGCTGTGATGGCATGCCTGCATTCCAGCCTGAGCAACAGAGCAAGGGCATGTCTCAAAAATAAAACAAAATGAAATAAAATCACTAAACGTTTGTAGAGACATAAAGTATAAAATCATACCATATATGATTTAATCCAGATATATAATATAAGTTCAAAGAGGAAAAGAGAAATTAGGAAGCTGTTATAAGAAGACAAGACTCAACTAAGACATGAGCAAACGCCCTGGGCTCACAGCGCTGTCTTTATATAAAGGAATGAACTGCCACATTTATTTTCATGGCATCACCAAGTTAAATACAGGCTACAGTATTCTGGAACCATCTCTGTATCAGTCAAATCACATGGCCATAATACCATAGGCAAATACCATAAAAAACACCGTAGACTGTGTGGTTTAAACATTAGTTTATTTCTCACAGCTCTGGAGGCTGGAAGTCCAAGATCAAGGTGTCGGCCAACTCAGTTCCGAGACAGGGACCTCTTCCTGGCTTGCAGACAGTCACCTTTCTTCTTGTTTCCTCACACCAGGGCAGTGGGAGCTCTCTGCTTTCTCTTTTTTTTTTTGAGACAGAGTCTCCACTCTGTCACCAGGCTGGAGTGCAGTGGCACATTCTCAGCTCACTGCAACCTCTGACTCCCTGGTTCAAGCAACTCTCCTGCCTCAGCCTCCCGAGTAGCTGGGATTACAGGTACATGCCACCACACCCAACTAATTTTCATATTTTTAGTAGAAACAGGGTTTCAGGATGGTCTCAATTTCCTGACCTCGTGATCTGCCCACCTCAGCCTCCCAAAGTGCTAGGATTACAGGTGTGAGCCACCACACCCAGCCTGGTTTCTTTTCTTCTAAGGGCACTAATCCTGTCAGACCAGGGCCCACGCTCATGACCTCATCTAACCCTAATCATCTCCCAAAGGTCCTATCCCCTAATGCCATCACACTGGCAGTTAGGGCTCCAGTACAAGAATCTGGAGGAGACATAAACATTCACTTTATAACAATGTCTTTTCAATCCTGTTGAAAAAAGCAACCAAATGAGTAGGCGAAGAAGTACCTTATATGTAAACAAGTCAGGACTTTTCATATTTCTGCTAATACATTAAGGTCAATTTAAAATGTCTGATAACAAGAGTCAGAAGCAGAGATAAATGAAAGTTAGCTACTCTGCATTTTAGGCCCACATTGAGTTGTCTTCCAATGACATTGCGGCACAAAGAACACTGCTTTCTATTCCTGGTTTTGCCACCAAAGAAGCTGGAACATTTCCCTGTATTTCCGTTTATCTTGAAAATCACTGGGCTGATCTAGCAGACCTCTAAGGTCCCTTCCATTCACAAATTCCACAAATAACTTCCTACCAACAGAGGCTACACAAATAAACTACACTGATGAAGGGGAAAGCTAACACTAGCAAACAATGAGATGCACACAAGACAAGACGTATAGAGAAGTGGATCAACCACAAACCGGTGGACGATGAGCCAGCGGGGGATAAAAACACATTCCCTAACGATGGACAGACAGGCAACGGCGCCGAGGTAGTATTGTTGAAGATTTCCTATTTTATACCTTCAAGATAAATGGCCCAATTGTTTATATTCATTCTGATTAAATGTGAACGTGAAAACTTCCTTCAGGGGACACAGACATCTAAAAAGTTCCCAATGTATCCAATTTGTCATTTGATATTTTTACTGACCAGAAAAATGAGGGACTGAATATACAAACAGACCATGCCTGATCATATGTATAAAGACAGAACTCAGACCACAACCGGTAGCTGCCCACCCGGGAAACCAATCCCCTATCTACAGTCAACAGCCAGGAGGCCAGCCAGGCTAGCACATCAGACAGGAAGCCAGACTGCTCTCTCTCCACAACCCAGAAACTAAACCACGACTCTGTCCCACGTGGCCAGGATTTGACTCAAAACTGACAGCCACCCTAATTTTGGCCCCTATTTCCAGTTAGGATAATTCAGAGAAAGCCATATATGCCCCTAACCAATCACATAAAACACCCCACTTCTGCACAGCCGCCTACAGCCCCCAAAACAGCCTCCACTGGGAGCCGTTCTTTTCCATCCTGAAGCTTCCCCACTCCTCATCCGCCACTCACTGCCATGTCAGTCTCTGCCACACGCAAGTGACGGTGTCGACTCCATTGCCACAGCAGCTCTGAGAAAGTTGCCTCTGCCTGTCTCATGTGGGCAGTCTTCCTTTATTTCCCCCAAAGAATAAGTCTTAAATGAGGGGCTTCTCTCCATATGGCCAAGCTATACAATTCAGAAGCCCAACATGGCAGATTCCAAGCCTGGAAAGACCGTACACCCCTCAGGTCCTCTTTCCACAAAACACAGCTTCCTTGAGTTCCTCAGTCACTCCCCACCAACCAGGGAAGGAACCACGTGTTATGGAAAGATCAAGGGCCTTGAAGTCAAACTTCTGAGTTCATCAAGTACTTCATTTTTCCACTTAAATTACATGGCCTTGGCCAGGTGTGGTGGCTCACACCTGTAATCCCAGCACTTTGGGAGGCTGAGTTGGGCGGATCACCCAAGGCTGGGAGTTCAAGACCAGCCTAACCAACATGGAAAAACCCCATCCCTACTAAAAATACGAAATCAGCCTGGCGTGGTGGCACATGCCTGTCTTCCCAGCTACTCCGGAGGCTGAGGCAGGAGAATCACTTGAACCTGGGAAGCAGAGGTTGTGGTGAGCCGAGATCGCGCCATTGCACTCCAGCCTGGACAAGAAGAGCAAAACTCTGTTTCAAAAAAAAAAAAAAAAACGGGACCTTGAACAATTTTCTTAACTTGTCTAAGCCTCTATCTTCATCTTCAGTAAAATAATTTTACCTCTAAGATTGCATTCAATGGAATCCCACATGTAAAACAGCTGACAAATATTAGGGGCCCAACAGCTGTGCGCTCCTACTACCGCCCCACTTTACCCCAAGGGAGAAGCACAAGATGTCCAGAAAAAGCCTGTTGATCCCTATACCTCAGCAACTGGTGTTCACACAAGGCACAGTGGGATCCAGACTTACCAGGGTCACCCAAATACAAGACATGTTTTCATTTTTCAACTTAGGTACACATGGCTTCTAACGTTCACCATGTATGATCCATAATTTAGAAGAGATTTTCCTACACTACCCCGTGGTTCTATTTTAGCAGACTTAGATGTGCCATAATAGCTCACTCTCTTAAGCCCTCTTCAGTATCAAAAACAAAATTTTAACCTGTAACACAGTTATCAGCAGCGAAAGTGGAAAAGGTACCTATGAGTCAAAATGACCTTCTGCCCCGCCCCGCCCTACAAAAAGCTGTTCAGGAGGATTTGGGCTGGTTATGAGAATGCTGTCTGTATTCCCAGGGACAGACAAACGCCTACCCTCATTAGAAGCTGCGCTGCTCAGCCTCCAGGGTAGAAAGCTCCCCACACCCGCTACCCAAGGAGAAGAGAAGCAAACGGGGTGGCCAGGCTCCAGGACGTGGACTGTTTAGTGTGGTTTCTGCAGTCCAGGTCACCGCCCTAGGTGAAGTTTTTCCTTCCTTCTTTTCCACCCAAGTGGCCAAGGTCCTACGGCTGCTGTAGGGTCTCTTCCCTAGAATGAGCCAGCCCAGCCATTCCCTTTCCCTCTTTTCATTTTTTTTTTTTGAGATGGAGTCTCACTCTGTCACCAACGCTGGAGTGGAGTGGTGCAATCTTAGCTCACTGCCACCTCTGCCTCCCAGGTTCAAACAATTCTCCTGGCTCAGCCTCCCTGGTAGCTGGGGTTACAGGCGCCCACCACCACGCCCAGCTAATTTTTATATTTTTAGTAGAGACGGAGTTTCTACTTGTTGGCCAGGGCTGCTCTCGAACTCCCGACCTCAGGTGATCCACCTGCCTCGGCCTCCCAAAGTGCTGGGATTACAGACATGAGCCACCGCATCTGGCCGAGTCAGCCCAGCCATCCTGACTTTTTGTTCTGGCAAAATTACTCTCTTCCACGTCTACCTTCCAAGTAGCTAAATCAGAGATCCGGCCTTGGGGCAGGCTGGAAGAATCCCTGATTTTGGTCCTCAAGGGGTCCTACCAGGGTCTGGGACAATTCCAAGACTTGTGTTCTTAAAGAGGAAAGAAGCCTCACATACACAGCTCTCGCAGAGCTCAGGCAGAGCTCACGCAAGGCTTGGGAGGCGGCCCTAAGGTTTGGGTGTGCCATCTATGATAAGAGCTAAGAGATCTGAAGCCAGCTGTCTGGGTTCCATCCTCAATTCCAACAGCGCTGGCTGTGTGATGTTAGACAACGTCCCCAGCCTCTCTGTGGTTCCGTTTCCTCACTGTAAAAGGGCCACAATAATAGAGCTGCTCTCAAAGTTAAGTGAATTCGTGCATATAAGGTATTCAGAACAATGCTTGGCACATGGGGGACTTCAATACACGTATTGAACAGAGTAACTTAGCAATTAGTAAATATATTCATGCAGGCCATGCACGGTGGCTCATGCCTGTAATTCCAAAACTTTGGGAGGCTGAGGCGAGAGGATCACTTGAGCCCAGGAGTTTGAGACTAGTATGGGCAACACAGCAATATTCCATCTCTAAAAATGTGTTTCTGTAACGTATATGTATATATACACTCATGTATTCACAGCGTATTTATAATACACAAAATAGCTGGAATGCAGACTTAACTATTCACAATGGTTACTTCTAGAGAAGGGGGAATGCAAATTTCAGCTTTTTATGCTACACGTATATTCTTGTATCATCTGAAATATTTAAGCAAATTGTATGTATAAATTTGCCCCAACACACATAGCAGAACAGTGTAGTTTTGACTCAAAAATCTTCACATCATGGAAGATGGAATTGTTCTGTGAAAGTTATAGAGATGAAAAGTCTCCCTCCAGCCTAAATGCTCTTTCATCTGACCTATATTACACACACCAATGCAGACGCCCCAATCCTTTCCCCACTGTCATAAGAATTTTTCAGTGAACTGCAATCCCCTTTACAAACTAGATGATAGTTAGAGTCACCAGGCAAGAACGTGGATCCAGTTCTGCTTTTTCAAAGCCCAATGTTCCTCACATAATAGCAATGCATTCTTCAACCGGTCCACTGCCCCCAACACCTGACCTCTCTGTTGTACACAACTCAGCAAAGCCTGGGAGAAAGCAGGTGCAAATTTCACTTACTCAGTAACAACACATCCCGCCTGATTCCTCTGCTCAGCTAGTTCTCAAGTCATCTTTTACTAAGCTTTCATTCGGCTCTACCACATGTACCTAGGCTGGGTAAAATACTTTACCAGGTTTTTTTTTTTTTGAGACAGCGTTTCACTCTCTACCCAGGCTGGAGTGCAGTGACACCATCTCGGCTCACTGAAACCTCCACCTCCAGGGTTCAAACGATTCTCCTGCTTCAGCCTCTCAAGTAGCTAGGACTACAGGCGCACCCAGGACTACCACCACACCCAGCTAATTTTTGTATTTTTAGTAAAGATGGGGTTTCACCGTACTGGCCAGGCTGGTCTCAAACTCCTGACCTCATGATACGCCCGCCTTGGCCTCCCAAAATGCTGGGATTACACGCGTGAGTCACCGCACCTGGCCTACTTTACCAGTTTTATTCCTGAATTAAACCTGTTATTACTATCAATAATGTCAATCAGTGCCATTTCATTCACCGTATGACACACACACACAAAGCACTTCATACTCGCTCCACCTATCTGCTTTTCTGCAATGGCCACAGTGTTCTCCATCTTACATGAGAGGCACAGACAAAGACAATGACTTCTCCAAGGTTTTGTAATTCACAATCAGTGGCAGAACCAACATGACCAACCACGTCTGGCCAAGGCCTGTGTTTCAGCCACACCACCTGGTTGCTGCCCCTAAGGCTCAATGGGCAAGTAACAGATCACTCCGATTGCAGAGGCTTCAGAAATGCCCTCCGCCATGGTACAATGGACGGTTCGCTCTCAGGAGGGGAGGCAAGGGTGGGAATCAGCACACAGTTCTGCTAGGTTTCTCATGCAGGGCACAGACTATGTATTTTGTGCCTTGCTTTACAGGTGAAATGTCTCCTGCCCCCTGTACAACAGCTTTCTTTGTCCTCTCCACATAAAAGTACAACTGAGTTCCTCAGGGGAAGGCAGTGATCACTGCCCTGTGCCACACCTGACTGATGTCCAAACAAGTGGACACACAGGCTCTTCTCTTATGGCCCAGGTTGCTCCCATCTGCTAAGCATCGAAAACTACACACAGGATTCGCAGAACATGAATGACATGGAGGTGACCGCTTTATCTCTGTGGAAAACTTACTGCACTGTCTTAAAAAAGGGAATTCAGGAAAAGCTGAACATTTGAGGCTGGCTGGCTGTAATCTTCAGCTGCTGAGAAAGCCTCAGCTGCTCGGTTCCACTGTGGAAATCCAACTCCTCCCTCAAAGTCCAACTCAAGTACACCTCCTCTGCGGTGCCTGCCCCTTCCTCCCTTTCACAAGCACGTGTTCCCTCTGCAGTCCCAGAGCATTCTATTGCCACCTCTGGAGCCACGCTGTCCCAGCCTACAGCCAGCTCAGTGCGCAGCTGCCTCTCCCTGTGTGTACCTGCAGGCCCCACCTGGGCTGGAAGGCTGCCTTCTTCTCCTCCGCACAGAGGCCGCACTCAGGAACTACTGAATGAGGGATGGAGTGGATGAGCAAGATCAGCCAAGGGCTACAGGGAGTGACCTGCAGCTCCCAGCAGGAACAGCCCCTGCCCTGCCAATCCGGAGGTGCTGGCTCTGTTCTCAGCAGGGCCGCTAAAAGCTCCGTTATAACAGCTCTAGGCCACAACGGTCAACTTGGTGTCAGGCCCTAGAGACACCGAAACTCCTAACAAATAAAGAGACCGCGTATGCAGCATGCCGGTTAAAAGCACAGGCTTCGGAGTCAGAGCTTGAATTCCACTTATTATGTGATCTTGAGCAAGTTACTCAATGCATCAGTCTCATTTTGTCACTGGCAAAATGAGGACATTATCTGCCACACAGTGTTGCTGAAAAAGTAAGTGAGGTGACAGACGCAAAGTGCTTGGCAGTTACTTACTCTTATTGGTTTATTACAAAGAAGAGAACACGGGAACAGCCAAATGCAAGAGAGGCACAGGGCACACCACGGGGCAGAGAGGTCGGGGCTCCCATGCCGTCCCTGGAAGTGCCACCTTCCCAGCACCAAATGACTTCACCAAACCAGAAGCTCCCCAAACCCAGTGTTTAGAGGGTTTTATGGAGTTTTCATAACATCAACATGATTAAGTCATTGGCTACCCGTGACTAGCTCAATCTCCAGCCTGTCTCGTCTCCCCTCCCAGAGGTAGGGGTGGGGCTGACGTGTCCAACTCTATAATCATGACTCATCTTTCTGGCAACCAACCCTGATCCTGAACCTGTCTAGGGGCCGAAGCCACCTGTCATCTCATTATCATACAAAAGACACTCCTATCACCCCAGAGATTCCAAAAGTCTTAGAAGCTCTTGTATCAGGTATTGAAACCTAAGACCAAATATTATAACCAATGATGTTCCTATCACTCAGGAAATTACAAGGGTTTTAGAAGCTGTGGGCCAAAAACCAGGAAGAATACTAAATATATACACTATTGTACTATGTATCCCACTATCACAATAATTTTTTTTGAGACAGAGTCTACCTCTGTTGCCCAGGTTGGAGTGCAGTGGTGCGATCTCAGCTTATGGTGCGATCTCAGCTCACTGCAACCTCCACCTCTCAGGTTCAAGCAATTCTTGTGCCTCATCCTCCTGAGTAGCTGGAACTATAGGTGTGCAACACTACAACTGACTAATTTTTGTATTTTTTAGTAGAGATGGGGTTTCACTGTGTTGGCCAGGCTGGCCTTCAACTCCTGGCCTCAAGTGATCTCCCCGCCTCGGCCTCCCAAAAATCTGGGATAAGTGACGAGCCACTGTGGCTGGCCTCACTATCACAATAATTATACTGAGAGGATGGGGGAGAAAAACATGGGGAACTGGAGGAGCGGGGAAGGTAAGCAGCCTGAATCTTTGTCTTCCACAGTAAGACATCTCCCTGTCTTTCACACAATCTGGAAGAACGAGCTAAAACATAAACACAGTAACCTCCAGGGACCAGGGATCAGAGTGGAGAAGGGTAAGGTAGGGGATTGCTGGGTTTTGTCCTAAGCCTTGTTAATTTCTGACTCTTAGAGCTGTAGGTCTGTACAACTTTGCTAAAAATGAGCATTTACCTGTAATCCCAGCACTTTGGGAAGCCAAGGTGGGCGGATCACGAGGTCAGGAGATCAAGACCATCCTGGCTAACACGGTGAAACCCCGTCTCTACTAGAAATACAAAATATTAGCCGGGCGTGGTGGCAGGTGCCTGTAGTCCCAGCTACTCAGGAGGTTGAGGCAGGAGAATGGTGTGAACCTGGAAGGCGGAGCTTGCAGTGAGCTGAGACCATGCCACTGCACTCCAGCCTGGGCAACAGAGCGAGACTCCATCTCAAAAAAAAAAAAAAAAAAAAGTTTTTAGTTTTTAAACAAAATCTGATACTTGACCAACAACAATAGTATATTAAGTGATATGGTTTTGTGTTTTTGTTTGAGAGAGGGTCTTGCTCTGTTGCCTGGGCTAGAGTGCGGTGGTGTAATTCTAACTTACTACAGCCTCAAATTATTGGGATCAGGTGATCAACTCTCGAGCAGCTAGAACCACAGGTGTGCACCACCACGCCCAGCATTCTTTCTTTTTTTTCTTTTCTTTTTTTTTTTTTTTGGTAGAGGTGGAGGTCTCACTATGTTGCTGGTCTTAAACTGCTGACCTCAGTGGATCCTACTGCCTCAGCCTCCCTAAGTGCTAGAATTACAGGTGTGAGCCACCACACCAGGCCAAAGTGGTGTATTCTAAAATTTTTTGTAATCCAACCACTTTGAAAAACTATGGAGAGCTATAAATCGTCTCCCCATAAACACACATGGATGCATACACACAAAATTGTTGCACAGGATTTTGGGGACTTCATAAAGTTCTGAAAGCCAGGTTAAAAACCTTAGGATTATAGATTCTGGGTTGTTTTTTTTTTTTTTCCTTTTTTTGAGACAGAGTCTCACTTTGTCGCCCAGGCTGGAGTGCAGTGGCGTGATCTCCGCTCACTGCAAGCTCTGCCTCCCAGGTTCACGCCATTTTCCTGCCTCAGCCTTCCGAGTACCTGGGGCTACAGGAGCCCGCCACCATGCCCGGCTAATTTTTTGTATTTTTAGTAGAGGTAGGGTTTCCCCAAAGCCAGGATGGTCTCAATCTACTGACCTCGTGATCCACCCTGCTCGGTCTCCCAAAGTCTGGGATTACAGGCGTGAGCCACCGCGCCCGGCCCTAGATTCTGGTTTATTAAAGGAAATTTATTTCAAGTCAGAGCTTGTCATTTATTGCACAGGAAAATAAAAATTTCGTTAAGAAAATCAAAAACACCTACATGATAAAATGAGGTCCTGCTTGGTCTTAAACTACTTGGTGACCACCATCAGTTGTTTTCTTGACCACAGGATGCACCTAATTCCTAACTATGAATAAAGGTACAAACATTGTTTATTGGGCTTTTGGCTTCAGCCTGAGACAATCGGATTCTCTCAAACTCAGGAATGTGAATCGCTGTTGGGTGGATGCAGCTGTTTCCATTCTAGAAATGGACCTGGAATCATGTACTTTGCGACTATGAGGAGTCCTTTGTGTAAAACTTGAAAAGGCAAGGTCCCAAATTCCCCATATGGGTGTTTCTTCCAGTAGAGGAATTACTCTAATGACTTCTTAGCAAAACTTACATGATCAGGGCAGGCCATCAAAATACTCCAGAACACAAAGTTTAGCTCCATTTCTGATGGACCTGTCTCCACTGCTATCAGTCTCACCAACAGCCTCACATCAAGTCAGAGGAACGGTTTTTTCATTTAAGAAGGATCTTCATGGCTGGGTGTGGTCGCTCACGCCTGTAATCCCAGCACTTTGGGAGGCCAAGGTGGGCGGATCACGAGGTCAGGAGTTTGTGACCAGCCTGGTCAACATACTGAAACCCTGTCTGTACTAAAAATAAAAAAATTAGCCAGGCTTGGTGGCACGTGCCTGTGGTCCCAGCTACTTAGGAGGCTGAGGCAGGAGAACTGCCTGAACCCGGGAGGTGGAAGTTGTGGTGAGCCAAGACTGCACCACTACACTTCAGCCCGGGCAAGAGGATGAGACTCCGTCTCAAAAAAAAAAAAGAAGGATCTTCATGTTCCTGCCAATTTGAAAAAAAAAAAAAAATTGGTATCTGTTAACCAGAGGTAATGAAAAGCACCTCCCAGGCTGCTGTAGTAAGTGGATTGGTAACTGTGGTGGGAGATTCCAACCCGCGAGACCTGTGACTATATCACGCAGCAAAAGGGCTTTGCCAAAGTCCTTAGGAGGAGTATCTTGGGCTATCCAGGGAGGTCCAATCTAATCCTATGAGCCTCTAAGAGCATAGAACTGGCCAGGCGAGGTGGCTCACACCTGTAATCTCCGGACTTTGGGAGGCTAAGGCAGGCAGATCATGAGATTAAGAGATGGAGACCATCCTGGCTAAAATGGTGAAACCCCATCTCTACTAAAAATACAAAAATTAGTTGGACATCCTGGCGGGCACCTTTAGTCCCAGCTACTCAGGAGGCTGAAGCAGGAGAATCACTTAAACCCGAGAGGTAGAGGTTGCAGTGAGCTGAGATCATGCTACTGCACTCCAGCCTGGGCAACAGTGCGAGACTCCATCTCAAAAAAATATTTTAAAATAGGGCATAGAACTTTCTCCAAGTGCAAGAAGAGAAATGCACACAGGGGAACTGAAGAGCCTGACCAGGTCCCTGGGTTAGCTAGTCCTGAGCTGATGGGACCACGTGCAAAGACCAGATAGAGGCCTCAGGAGCTGAGGGCAGCCCTCAACAGATGGCCAGCAAGGGAACAGACACCTCAGTCCTGCAACCACAAGGAACTATATTTGGCCAAAAGCGCTTGGAAACAATTCTCCAGTGAGGAATGCAGCTCAGCCCACATTATGATTTTTGCCCAGTGACACCCACGTCAGAACAGTGGGTGCCCCAAAAAACTGTGAGATGATACAATTTCAATTATTTTAAGCCACAAAATTTGTGGAAATGTGGTAAAGCAGCAACAGAAATGAATAGTGGTTTACGTGGAAACCCCTAGAAGAGTGTCTGGCACGGTGTTGACACTTGACAAGTGTTTACTGATTTCCTCACATCGCAAGGCAGGGCTGGCCACACTCCATCCAAAACAATAGATGATAGACTTGTTCTGACAAAACAGATTCAGTGAATTATAAATGGCCCAGAACACCTACAAATTTTAAGTTTCAGGTAAGTGATTGACTTTCCTTTCACTTAGAAACCTCCCAATGCTCATCTTACTGACAAACTCTAAGTACCAGGCAGGAGACTAAACACCAGACAAACCCAGCCCCAGATGCCCCGAGGGAGCCCGTCCCAGCACTCACTCCGCTGCACTGAAATGATGTCCATGTCAGTTTATCCCACTAGACCAAGAACTCCAGCTCTCCATGTGTGAGTCACCAGTGCTGCCTCTGCATCTCTGCTTCTAGGATGGTGCTTCTGCACTTCACAGGAAATCTGTATCAATGTTTGTCAACACTATGTATGACAGTGTCACTTAATATCTGCACAGAAAACATCAATTCTTTGAGGACCAGGGCCGGGTTTATTAGCCTTCGTACTCCCACTGCCACTGTCTGGGACATCAGAGGCACTCGGTAGAAGTTGGTGAAGAGAAAGAAAAGGCAGAGGAGAGAGAGGAAAGCAGGACCAACACCGCAGACACAGATTCTGAGGTGGCTGGAGGAGAGGCAGGACAGAGAATCTTCCTGGTTGCTGGGATGGGGTTCACTGTGATACCTGCTGCTGGATTTCAAATGTCAAAGGTGACGCTTTGCTGACCTTGACGTCTGACTGCCCTTTAGCCTTCCCAACCTCAAGACAGGGCACTTAGAAACTGCAATGTCAAGAAATTATGCTTCATTAAGGCATGGGAATGTTATTTACATGAACCTTCATTACTGCATTTTTTTTTTACATGGGAATGTAAATAATTGAAGAGATTGTTAAAGACTAATCACGCACATTCAATAACTTTGTAAAATATTAATGATAACTGAAACACAAATTTTGATGTTCCCCAAAAATGCTAACATATAAAACAATACTGGCCAATTAAAGATAGAAAACAATCCTAATGAAGCTCCCCAACAGACACATTAAAACTTCTCTGTACATTAAACATTTGAGATTTCAAAGGAAAACCCAGATTCATTCCATTCTTAATATGGCGTTTAAAAAAAAATCTTAGGTAATACAATATTTCATTTAAAATTTACAAAATTCCATTACATTCATAATTTCGTTTGATCCTCAAAACAATCTCCTGAGTTAGGCAGAACAGGTATTACTAACAACTAACTCCATTTTATAGGTAAGGGAACTGAAGTTCAGCAAGTACTTGGGCTTAACAAAAGCTTTAATAGGGCCACATATCGAAACCAAATCCTCTGCTCAAAAGAACTAGAATAAGTTATCTTTTACATATTATTCATACTGATATCCTGTCAATATCCAAAAATGTTTTGAGGTAGCCTGCAATAATAGACACCTATCCAATAAAAACATTAAAATGAAAAACGGGGAAAAAAACAGCAGGTGATATGGGAGACAGACGAAGGTAGATAGCAAAGGCTGAGACTTATAATCTAAGAAAACTTCATCTCTGACCTTCCAGTTCCAGGGAGATAACGCTAAAGGAAACAAGATGGTTTATAGACTCAAAATCTGACAAAAGAGAGGTTGCATCAGTTCTTAACTCTGAAACACTCCTAGCAGCCACAGCAAATCTCTAGGACAACATACCAATGGCATCAAAGCAAGAGTATACTTCAGTGATAGAGTGAATTAAGTTCCCTGTTTGGGACCCAGGCCAGGGCTAGAGAAAAGAACTCTGAAATATAGAGCTCAGAAATAAATCCTCTGTCGGCCACAGGCAGTGGCTCACACCTGTAATCCCCAGCACTCTGGAAGGCTGAGGCGGGCAGATCACGAAGTCAGGAGATGGAGACCATCCTGGCTAGCACAGTGAAATCCTGTTTCTACTGAAAATACAAAAAATTAGCCAGGCGTGGTGGGAGGCCCCTATAGTCCCAGCTGTTTGGGAGGCTGAGGTAGGAGAATGGAGTGAACCCAGGAGGCGGAGCTTGCAGTGATCCGAGATCCTGCCACTGTACTCCAGCCTGGGCAACAGAGCAAAACTCTGTCTCCAAAACAAACAAACAAACAAACAAACAAACAAACAAAAAAAATATATATATATATATATATATATATACACACACACCCTCTGTCTTCTCCATACCCATATGTCCCCTTCCGTGAGAGACTTCCTTTCATTTAATCCATATAAAAATCAAGCCTACTCTAAATGAAAAATACTTCGACATAGAAGCAGCATTAACTAGTTAAGTTTTATTAAGACATTAATAAAATCTAGAAAACAATAAAGAAAATCTGGTCGCGTTTTGAAGCCCTCTCCTAAGATCAGATTCCCCAAAAGAACAAAGTGTATGGGGCATATAACAAAGATATTTTCCTAATCTAAGAATGCAAATCAAAATAAAGGCAAAATCCTACTGAGCGAAGCAAAAATTGTAATTCAGTAGCTCAAGACTTGACCAAATGTCTATTTTTAATCCCTATAATCATCCAAATAACTAGGAATAGCAGAGAAAATTGTGTCTCCTTTCTACAGAGACACATGGTTTTAAGAAACTCAAACACATCAAATTCCCACCTTACCAAACAGGTAAATTGGAAAGGAGCTTAGTATTTTATTTTTAAATTATTTATTTACCTTTTTATTTTTTAGAGAAAGGGTTTCACTCCGTCACACAGACTGGAGTGCAGTGGCATGATTATAGCTCACTGCAGCTTCTAATCTTGGGCTCAAGTGATCCTCGCTCCTCAGCCTCCCAAAGCGCTGGCATTACAGGTGTAAACCACAGCAACCGGCCTATTTTAAAGAATTAATTACCATATACCTTAGAATTGTAGCTCCTTTATAGGTCATTCAACATGTGATGCAATTTTTTACAAGTGCATTTTTTTTTTTTTTTTTTTTTTTTTTTTTTTTTTTTTGAGATGGAGTCTCACTCTGTCGCCCAGGCTGGAGTGCAGTGGTGCAATCTCCGCTCACTGCAACCTCCACCTCCCGGGTTCAAGTGATTCCCCTGCCTCAGCCTCCCGAGTAGCTGGGACTACAGGCGTGTGCCACCACACTCAGCTAAGTTTTTGTATTTTTAGTGGAGACGGGGTATTTTTAGTGAAGACGGGGTTTCACTGTATGAGCCAGATTAGCCATCTTCTAACCTCGTGATCTGCCTGTCTTGCCCTCCCCAAGTGTTGGGATTACAGGTGTGAGCCACCACACCTGGCAACAAGTGGTAATTTTCAACTATGCTTCAAACCATTACACAAGCCAAGTACATCTACTCAAGGCACTCTCAAGTTTCCATTTACTCCCATTTTAGTCAACAAAATAAAATGTTAAATTGGAACATATTTCACATGACACTTAAAAGATCAACAAAATGCTCCTGAAAAGTTCTGAGCTCAACAACTCCATTAATGAGAAAAAAACAAATCAACTGGATATAGGGAAGATGCTGCACATAAAACACAATTGTGAAGAATATGCAAGATATTGCCAAAAAGTTACTTAAGTTTTCATCATAGATACTTGTCCTTAAGTCTGAGATAAAGTATATACTCATGTAACTAAACTCGTTTAAAAGGAAACAAAGGGGAAGAAGAAAAAGAACTTCCACTTTAGAATCCACATTTTCAAAGGCGTCCATTATTTACACCATTGCGGGGAAGAGAATTTTTCTCTGCTGTATTTGCTTGAAAGAATTAAAGCTGTAGGGCAAAAATTCTTGGAAATTATGTAGTTTACGATCCTCAAAAGTGAGAAAAATGAAGCCCAGAAGAGAAGGCCTTCCAGGAAAATTCCAGAGCCGGAGGTAGACCCAGTACATTGTTTTTGTTTTTGTTTTGAGAGGAAGTCTCACTCTATGGCCCAGGCTGGGGTGCACTGCAGCCATTTCACTCACTGCAACCTCCACGCAGTCCCCTCAGTGAGTTGGCGAAGCAGTCTCGCTGCGAGGGAAGGCGGGGAGGGCGGGGAGGGCGGCGGAGTCTCCCACTCGCGGTGACCCGTACCCCGCCCCACGAGTGGGTCCTCGCAGGGCCCCCTCTGCCGCACGCGGGGACCAGCCACCCTGCGGGGTACGGGGCAGAAGCCCGCGCCCGGGTCCATGCAGTCCACTCCGCGGCAGACGCGGGGAGCCGGGGAGCAGTGGGGACCGGCCCCCACCCGCAGGGCAACCGGGACTCCCCGCGCGGGCCCACGCGGTATCGCAGCAGGCGCGAAGCCCCCGGTGCCACACGGGGCCGAGACAAAGCCCAGGCGCAAGGACCCCGGATCCCGACCTCGGACCCTGCGGAGCGGAGCTCGGACCCTGCGGAGCCGAGCTCGGAGCCGCCACACCCGGGGCAGAGACGCCCACCCGGTCTGGAGACCCCGTCGCCCATGGCGCCGTCTCACCTCAGGCCGCCGCCTCGCAGCCCTAGCTCCTCGCCGCGGCGCCTGGGCCGACTGGAGCGCAGCTGAGCAGCCGACAGAGCCACCGCAGCCTCAACAATGGAGCCCCAGGGCGGGGCCGCCGCCGCGCCGCTTCAGCCCGTGTTGCCCGCTCAGGATCCGGCTCGGATCAAGGAGCTGCAGCTGGCGCGGGGCTGCGGCCCGGAAACACACCCTGCAGGTGCACACGGCCCTGCCCGCCTCCCGCCGCCCCGCCCCGCCCCCAGCGGAGCCAGGCGCCCAGGGCCCGCCCCCCGGCCAAGGGGGAGCCAGCTGCGCGGAGAAGGTGGGGCCTGGGGGAACAAAGGGAGGTTGGGCGGGGCGGCGCTGGGACTGGGCGTGCGGGGTACCGCGGGAGGACCGGACCCAAGAGCTGGCCGGATCCTGGCCTCCTGGAAGACCCAGCTCAACGTCCACCTGGAGTCTACTGTACAGGACGCGCTCATCTCAAGCCCAGAACTCAGGCTTTTAGGACAGAGAGCGAGAGACAGGCTTGCTTTACAAAAAGGGAAACTGAGGTCCAAGGAATAGGATTGCCTGCTGCCCGAAGTCACGTAGTCCCATTCACTCGTTCACCTTGTCATTCAGCAAACATTTGGAAGCACGTATGGTGGGTGTTAGGAGTGAAGTAGGGCCGGGCGCGGTGGCTGGCGCCTGTAATCCCAGCACTTTGTGGGGCCGAGGCAGGTGGATTACTTGAGGCCAGGAGTTCGAAACCAGCCTGGCCAACAAGATGAAACCCCATCTCTGCTAAAAATACAGAAACTTAGCCGATCGTGGTGGCGCGTATCTGTGGTTGCAGCTACTGGGAAGGCTGAGGCAGGAGAAATCGTTTGAACCAGGGAGGTAGAGGTTGCAGTGAGCTGAGATGGTGCCACTGCATGTGCTCCAGCCTGGGCGACAGAATGAGACTCCGTCTCGAAAAAAAAAAAAAAAATTAATAGATGGGAAGTAGAGGCGAACCTAGGCCTTCCCTGAAGGAGCTCGGCCAAGGAGTACCTGAAATGTCTCTGCATCTCTTTAAGGTCTGATAAACGAACCAGGAGCGAGCACTAATCACTTCCCTTTCCTGCCACAGAGCTTTCATGTGTTTGCTGTTCCCCGCCTGAAATGCCAAGTACCAATGGTATTTATTTATTTATAGAAATGGGGTCTCCCTATGTTGCCCAGGCTGGTCTCAAACTCCTGGCCTCAGGCTATCCTCTCGCCTCAGCCTCCCAAAGTGTTGGGATTACAGGCATGAACCACTGTCCCCAGACCTGATCGTCTTTAAAACCTCTTTCCTCATCTTATTTGAGCTCCCTGCTTCATGTGACCCCACACCCTTGGTTTCCCTGTACTCCCATAGCTGCTCCTCGGTGGGTCCCAGGGACCCACCCCCTTCTCTGCCCAACTTGTATATGTCTGGACTCAGGCCAAATGCCCTTCCATTTGCAGTGGGCACTGCCACAGGAAATCTCATGCCCTTCCGGGCTTCACAAACCATCCACATGCTCTGCTGCCTGCCAGAGACCTCCATCCCATCAGATGCCCAGCCCTGACCTTTCCCAAAGCTCCAGCTGGACGCAGGGAAGCATCTCAAATTTTCCACAGGCCGAAACAGAGTGCTTTATTAGTGCCCTAACCTGCTCATTCACATTCTTGTGATTCTCTGTGAACAGCCCCTCCATCCACCCAGCTGCTCAGGTGAAAATCTCAAATCCTCCTCCAGTCCTTCCTCCCAGAACCTCTCATGCAGCCCTCTGCCTTCCTAGGACACTGAGCACCCCTCACTCCCAGTGCCGGCAGGGGTGCTGTCTGAGTGGCTGCCACCCACGTGGCATGAATTGTGACCTTTTGCCCGGAGTGGTGGCTCACGCCTGTAGTCACAGCACTTTGAGAGGCTGAGGCAGGCAGATCGCTTGAGGCCAGGAGACTGGGACTAGCCTGGCCAATATGGTGAAACTAAAATACAACAATTAGCCAGCCATGGTAATGCGTGCCTATCATCCCAGCTACCCTACCGAGGAGGCTGAGGCAGGAAAATTGCTCGAACCTGGGAGGCAGAGGTTGCAGTGAGCCAAGGTCACACCACTGCACTCCAGCCTGGGCAACAGAGTGAGAATCTGTTGCAAATTAAAAAAAAAAAAAAAAAAAAAAAAAAAAAAAAAAAGCAGAAGAAGAAGAAGGAGAAGAAGTGTGACCTCTCTAAGGCAAGGCAGTGTCCCACTCTGATTCAATTCCATGTGTAAAACAGGACCTGCACCCTGAAGGCACTCACCCAGGGAGGCTGCTGGGATGGGTGGATGCAGTTAAAGTCTTCTTGGTGGCTGGGGCTGACCCCATCCCCATCGCTCTTCCCACACACACCTGCACACTCATCACTCCCAAGCTTGCACCCACCACTGAAAGCCTGTTCCTTAATCTGATTTGCCTAACAAGGTCCCCGGATGAACAACACATGCTTCCCTACCTCTCCCCTGCTAGGGCCCCACCGTGTTCTGGGATGTACTCAGGGATCAGGAGAACAAAACCTCAGGGAGTGAAAGGACATTCCAGGGTGCAGGCCTCTGCATCCCCCTCCATGCCCTCACCCCTGCCTGACACACCCTCACCCCTGTACTTGACCAACTCCTACCAACCCTTAAAGTCTCACCAAATTCAGTGGTGGCAGCCACACCCTAAAGTGGCTGACCACCCCCCAGTGACCTATGCCCTTGCATAATCTTCCTGACCTTGGGTACGAGCAAAACCGGTGACTGGCTTCTAACCCATAGAGCCTGGCGAAAGCAATGGGATGTCACTGTCACAGTGCATCACCTTCGCACACTAGAGAGAACGGTTCCGCCTGCAGGCGCTGCAGGAGGGAGATGCTGTGCTGAGAAAGGACCTTTGGAGGGCCCCGTAGGCAAGGAAGCAAAAAGCTGGGCCCTTGCCAAGCGGGTCCGAGGAAATGAATTCGGCCAATAACCTCGGCGGACCTGGAAATGGATTCTGCCCTGATGTAGCCTCAGATGAGGATGCAGCCCAGCTGCTTAGCGTGAGATCCCAAGCACACGACCCGCTAAAATGTGCTCAACTCCTAGCTTGCCAAAATTGGCTTAAAGGTGTGTGTTGTTTTAAGCTTCTAAGTTTTTAGTTATTGCCTATGAAAGTGTTAAAATATGAGACAATAACTTAAGTCCCCTCCCCATCACACACATTCTGCTTTCTGGCATTCATCACAATTATACTTATTGATTTAAAATCTCACTCTTGACTGGGTGCAGTGGCTCAGGAGTTCCAGACCAGCCTGGCCAACATGGTGAAACCCCATCTCTACTAAAAATACAAAAATTTGCTAGATGTGGTGGTGCAATCCTGTAATCCCAGCTACTCGGAAGGCTGAGGCAGGAGAATTGCTTGAATCCAGGAGGCAGAGGTTGCAGTGAGCTGAGATTACACCATTGCACTCCAGCCTGAGTGACAAGAACAAAACTCTGTCTCAAAAAAAAAAAAAAAAAAAATTGTCTCTTACCACTAGCATGAAGGTTCCATGAGAAGAAAAATGGAAACTCTTGCTCATAACAGTGCCCCAAATGCCCAGCACGGTGTAGCTCTAGGGCAGTTAGTCAATGGTGCATGCTGCTGGTTGGAGGGCCCAGCTGGTCCTCCCAGCTGCCTTCTCTTTGGTCACATTCCATTATAGAGAACAGAATAGTTTCTTGCCTTTCCAGAGTCCCTCTTAGTGGGGATTGGCCTAGTGACATTGTCCTGCCCCGGGAGACATAAGTGGAAGTTGGCTGAAAGGTTTCTAGCCTTGGTGTGCTGGGACAATTTGAACCAGGACATGACAGCTGACCGTCCATTGTGTGGGAATTCTGCAACTTGGTTGTTCAACACATTCAGTACTTAAAAATATTAAATAATATAAACTCGCAAATTAAAAAATGCATTAGACCAGATGCAGTGGCCCACGTCTAACACATTGGAAGCCTGAGGCAGGAAGATCACTTGAGCGCAGGAGTTCAAGACCAGCTTAGGCAAAAAAGGAAGACCCTGTCTCTACAAAAAATTTTAAAATTAGCTACGCATGGTGGTGTGTGCATGCAATCCTAGCCACTCAGGAGGCTGAGATGGGAGGATCGCTTGAGCCATCTGTTCAAGACTCCAATGAGCTCTGATAGTGTCACTGCACTCCAGCCTGGGTGACAGAGCCAGACCCTGTCTCAGAAATAAATATATTTCATATATTAATAAATTTATAATAAATGTATATATACACATTTATGTATTATAATTATATATTTAGACATAAATATCTATTTCTTGTTTTATTTATTTATTTATTTATTTATTTTGATATAGAGTTTAACCCTTGTCACCCAGGCTAGAGTGCAATGACACAATCTGGGCTCACCGCAACCTCCGCCTCCTGGGTTCAAGTGATTTTCCTGCTTCAGTCTCCTGAGTAGCTGTGATTACAGACAAGCACCACCACGCCTGGCTAATTTTTGTATCTTTAGTAGAGATGGGGTTTCTCCATGTTGGTCAGGCTAGTCTTGAACTCCTGACCTCAGCTGATCTGCCCACCTCAGCCTCCCAAATTGCTGGGATTGCAGGTGTAAGCCACTGTGCACAGCCTATATTATATATTTATATATTATAATTATGTATATTAATTTTATGTAATATATATAAATATAAATATAAAAACTTTCCTTGCCTTCTCTTGTTTCTACCTACAGTCAGTCCCATGACTTCAAATACTATCTACATGTAGTAATTTTAAATTTATAGTTTTTTAATATATATATATTTTTTTATGTTGTTGCTGTTGTTGTTGTTGTTGTTGTTGAGACAGAGTCTCGCCCTGTCACCAAGCTGGAGTGCAATGGCACAGTCTCAGCTCACTGCAACCTCTGACTCCCGGGTTCAAGCGATTCTCCTGCCTCAGCCTCCCAAGTAGCTGGGCTTATAAGCGCCCACCACCACGTCCAGCTAATTTTTGTATTTTTAGTAGAGACAGAGTTTTGCCATGTTGGTTAGGTTGGTTTTGAACTTCTGACCTTAACTGATCACCCACCTCGGCCTCCTAAAGCGCTGGGAATACAGGCGTGAGCCACCTTGGCCAAAATATTTTTCTGTTTCCAAACATTTTATATGAGAGGAAAGTGGAGAATAAATTATCTGACACTCTACTGTAAAAAAAAATCTTTGTGCCTCTCTTCTTTTCATCTTTCCTAAGTGCACATATTACCAAAATGTCTTTAGGTTGAGGTCTCCCCGTGAAAACTTTACAGGGTGTTGTGCCCTCAGCCACCCTCCTGTCTTTTCCTAGTCCTGGCATTTTAGAACTGTCTGGGGATGACCCAGGATACCCACTGTGGCCATGTCTATTGGAGGGTCTAGTGAGTATCAGCCCCAGGGTCATCTCATCCCCAAGGACAGCCCGAGGTAGGGGGTAGAGTCTCTCATGGGAGCAGCTGGATGCTCTTGGCCTTAGAGGAATCTCCTGGTATAGTTTCATCTAAAATGGTGACCCCTTAGGGTTATTAAAATTTTAGGACATTAAAATGAATGGACAATACAACGTAATGTCATTAAAGCTAGGTTATTGAAACTGTTCCTCCAGCCGGAGCTTTTATTCCTCGGAGACACATTGACGATCCGCAAATGGGATGCTGATATTGAGAGGAAAAGGCAGAAATGATTTCTGCTTTCTAGATTGTCTCAGACTTGCGAAGAGAGAAAAATTGTCCCAAAGGACAAGGAAACCCACCCCAGAGAGGATGTGCAAGAACCTGAATATGAAAATGCACTTAAGGCACACAGGAGGGCAAAGAGCAGTGCCAGTGCCTCCTAGGTGGTCACTGAGTGCTTTACTGAACAGGATGGGTGTCCCGAGGAATAGAATGGCCTGCCGTGACACTTAGAAAGGTCTGTGTTGGAGTCAGCAATGCCTCTCCCTGAGTTTGTTACCTTGATAAGGCTTGTCCGCTTATTTGACTTTCAGTTTTTCATTGACTATAAGATACATGTTGTCAGTACAGCTTGAAAGATAAAGGTACTATTTCCAAAGTAGCAAGGTAAAATGACGTATATAATTTGCTAAAAATTCATATTTATTCCTTCCCCAGAGTGAGTGTAGTAGGTTTTAAAGGTCTGTTCTTTTTAAGGGTAATTTCAAATGGAATTGTAGGACTTAGCTTTGTCAATGCTACTGGTGAAATAAAAGTATGATAGATAAATTGATGGTTTACAAAGATTCACCAAAATGTCAGTTCCCCTCTTGTAGCATGGTGAAGAATTTATGACAGTGGATACATCTGTATCCTCTTATCTGGATATCTGAGGGGTTTTTTGGTGTTGTTTTTTGTTTTTTTGGAGACACTGTGTTGCTCTGTAGCCCGGCTGGACTGCTGTGGCACCATCTCTGATTACTGCAACCTCTGCCTCCCGGGTTCAAGTGATTCTCCTGTGTCAGCCTCCCGAGTAACTGGGATTATAGGCACCTACCACCACACCCAGCTAATTTTTGTTTTTTTTAGTAAACACGGGGTTTTAGGCCTGGCACGGTGGCTCATGCCTGTAATCCCAGCACTTTGGGAGGCCAAGGTGGGCGGATCATGAGGTCAGGAGTTCCTGAGTTCCAGAGCAGCCTGGCTAACATGGTGAAAAACTGTCTCTACCACAAATACAAAAATTAGCTGAGCCTGGTGGCAGGCACCTGCAATCCCAGCTACTCGGGAGGCTGAGGCAAGAGAATTGCTTGAACCCGGGAGGTGGAGGTTGCAGTGAGCCAAGATCTTGCCACTGCACCCAAGCCCAAGCGACAATGCAAGACACCATCCTCACACTTGACATAAACCCTGGCTGCAGAGTAAAATCAATCACTTGTGGAGATTTTTTAATATAATGATGTGTCAATTTCAACCATGGATAAGGCCATTTAGCCTTAGTAAGACCTATCGTGTTAAGATTGTGCCTGTTTTGCAAAATTTCATGTCATCATCCCACTTGTTATTCAGGAAACATTTTCTCTTGAGTTTTAGGTTCAGTACTGAGGCTCCTTGATGGACAATACATTTTCCAATTCTGAGGACAAGGCAGAGGAAGCCCCCTCTGTGAGAACTTTCATTTTGCTTCTGGAAAAGTACATTGAATCAAATATAGGAAAGGCTTGCATGGTGGCTGACAGGTTCGCCTGCTTTATCATGCTGGTGTTTTATCTTCTGGACAGAAGTAAAAGGAACACAGCTATGTCTGTCTCTGTGTAATAACTCAGGACTTACCTGAGTAAACTCTGGGGTGTCATGAGATGAACTGCTACCTCCACTTAGAGAGGCTTCAGGGACAAAATTTCAAGAGATTTCTGAGGGATAGAAGAGCAGGGCTGCCTTATTCTCTGATCCCAGGTAACTACTCAGAGACCGAGGCAAGGGTTGGGGACACCCAAATGCATATACTAGGTGTCTTTGATACAGCCTCCATTTCCTTGCTAAATCTATGCAATGACACACTGAGAAATCTGACGAGTGGGGCTGAAGATCCCTGATGTGTCAGTTCCAGGGTTGGATGGAAACAAGTGGTTTCAGTGGACATTGAAGTAAAGGGAGGTGAGCTGTGAGGAAAGAGCCGTCGAAGACTGGGGAGGCTCGGAAGTTGGGGTAGAATGTCGACCCATAAGCCAAGGAGTGCAGATGCACATCGATTTGTTAGGGCTGCATAAATGAAAGAAGGACTTCACCAACACACTAAGTTTTTTCAACAACCGATTGTATTCTTTCAATATTTGTAAGTATTGATCTTTTGGAAATGTTTAATGAGATTTCTTATATAATTCTGCATTCAATTTATGCCCAGGTCACTTTGCTATTATACATTTATGTGCTGCATTTTTATGAATAGACATTTTCTCAAATTTCTTAATTATTTTGCTAAACTATGTGTTAAGAGTTTTTTCTATGTGTTAAATCAAGCTGGAAAAATAGTCACTTTGCTATTATACATTTATGTGCTGCATTTTTATGAATAATTTTCTCAAATTTCTTAATTATTTTGCTAAACTATGTGTTAAGAGTTTTTTCTAGAGGTCCACCTTCTTGACTCACTTTTCTGATGAGAAATCTATCAGGTTTCTCCACAGTGATTTTCAAATTTGATAGCTCCTCAATGTGAGAAACTTAATGTCAACTAAGAAATGAATTACCACTAAAGAATATTCTCCTTTCAAGATGCTAACCGTGTTTTGTCCAGTGTGAAATCTCACATGTGCCACAAGCGTTACTCTGTGAAGAAAGGATTTCTCATGATTTTTCAAGGCATAACTTCTCCAGTAAGAAGTGTTTGGTATTCCAAGAGAATTCATTGCCCTTGGAAAGACTTTCCCTTCTTATTTAGCTTATAAAGGATTTCCTTTCTTATTTTCCATTTTAGCAGCATTTTATCACTGTGTTTTCTTGTGAACATCAAGCCTAGTGCTTGGCTGAATGTTTATTCACAGAAAATATAAATAAAAGGTTCATCCAAGTAAAGTTTTCTTAGGTTATTTGACAACAAATTGCACATAAAAACATTTTCACACTGAACACAGAGCTAGAGATTCTCTACCTGAAAGTCCCACACGTTTTAAATTATTAAAACTGTTGCTGAAGACTTTTAGTTTATCATGTTGACAGTTTCAGCTCTCTCGTGTCATTTATGATCAGATCACTAACAAGTCTTTGGTACACACATGTCGTACAATTTCTCTTCCATATGAATTTATTGATGTGGACTGAAGAATAAAGGCAACTGAAGTAACGTCCATGTTGGGTATAGTAATTCTACAAAATGTGGGTCCTTTGGCATGTTTAGATGTTACACTACAGCTGAAGTCTCTTCCATATTCCTTACGTCCATCATTCCTAACACCATGTCATCTAAAGTCAGAATATGTTCTGAAGGCATTTATAAGTTTCTCTCCAGGGTGAATTTTCTGATGTTATTTAAGATTAGTACGTTGACTGAAGGCTTTCCCACATAAATGGCATTCATATGGCTTTTCTCCAGTGCATGTTCTCTCATATCATCTAAGGTCAGAAGATACACTGAAGGCTTTCCACACATAGAAGACAAGCATGTGGTTTCTCTTCAGTGTGAATTCTTGTGTGTCCTCTAAAGCCAGAGCTTTGACTAAAGACTTTCCCACTTTTATCACATTCATAACGCTTTTATCCAAGGTGAGTTCTCTTATGTCTTCCAAGGTTAAAGGATTGAATAAAGCCTTTCCCACACTGATGACACTTCTACGGTCTCTCTCCCGTGTGGGTTTTCTCATGTCTTCTAAGGTGAGAACGCTGAGTGAAGGATTTTCCACATAGATGACATGCATATGGCCCGTCTCCAGTGTGAGTCATCTTGTGCCATCTAAGGTGAAAGCAATTAGTATAGGCCTTTTCACATATATTACATTGATATGATTTACCTTTAGTATGAATTTGTTTATGTGGTTTAGGGGACAACTGATTACTAAGGGATTTTCCACACTGTTTGCTGACGTAGGGTTTCTTTCCACTCTGAGTTAACAAACACTGAGTCATTGTGGAACTGTGAGTGCAATCTTCTCCCAAATCATTACATTCAAAGGGATCCTCCAGAATGAGAGAGTTCTCCTTTAGAGACAAAGATTAAAAGCTCTTAATGATTTACCGACATACATCTATACATTCATTTCACCACCTTTGAATCCTAGACCAACCATTCAGTGGTAGAGCCCAGTTGAAATGTTTCCAATGTTACTTGTGTGAAAGGAAATTAAATTTTGGCACCCCAAACTCATTTAACCAAAGGGAAAAATCAAGCTGGGAACAGGGTCACACAAACCTGCCTCCCCCTTCTGGTTCCTAAATAATACGGCTACAAGATGAAAAGCTACATGCCTCCCCCATATTTTGCCCACAAGGAGATTCCTGATGAGCTGTTAAAATTACACCATGACAATGCAAACTGATAGCTTGTCTTTACAGGCGCAGTCATCCCCAGTTCACCAGACACAAATGCATATCCAATTGTTTCCCTGCCCCATTTTGCCTATGTTGTCTTATATAAAATGCAGCTTTCCTGCAGTATTCCTCTGCCTCATTTGTTTATGTCATCTTATGAAAAAAAAATCCAGATTCACTAAGCCAGAAAAATTCATGAATGACTATTTTTTTCTACCCAACTTTTACATGAAAATTGTGTACTTCTCAATATCCCACCCTTTCCCCCTTTAAATTTGGAGAAAATTATCTTTGGAGAAAGGTATACACCTGTTCCCCAGGTGCATGTCCTTAACTCTGGCAAATACATCTCCTAAAATGATTGAGACTTGTCTCGTCATTTTTCTCGATTGACACTTGCGTACACATTGTCTCCTGCAGACACAGATATTTTCTCTTTTGTAAGATCCCAACTGCAGAGTTATTCCATTGATTGTGATGATATCAATATCTTTCAAAGTCTGAGCATGAGTAATGTGTATGCACTTGTTCTATTTTAAAGATCTCATGTTATGGTTTACAACACAGGTCACTTTATTCACTGAATTCAAAGTATCAAATTTTTTTTTTTTTTTTGCTTAGAAAGCACTTAGTGCCAGCCTAATTACACTCAGGTGCCTGTGCGTCATTACTAACTTAACCCATTACCAGATCTTTAACTTAGATGACTGGTGTACAGAGCTATAAAACTCACCATTGTCATACCGGTGGATGCATCTTTTCTGATAGGATGCATGGTTATCGTGTGTTTTTTCTTAAGGGCACTTTCCTTGTCTGAAATAATTGAAAAATAAATTGTTACCTTGGTATTATGGTAATAAAATTGTTTGAAAACCCACAAGGCCTGTTTACTTTTTTTCAAAAATTGACACTTAGATGTGGCAAATGTGTCAAATGAAGAAAATACTTCAATAGAACAGAAGGTACAGCGTCAGCAATTAGAAAAGAGTCTTAAAATTAAAATGTGAAAAGATTTAAAATGGACATGAGCTATCAGGCAGGTAAATAGAGGGATAGTCTTCACAGGGGTATCGGTAAAAGAGTCAGCATGTGACAGTTTAACCCCAACGAGTACATGAATTATCCTTTTCCTGAAAGTAAAAGAAAAGGCAAGAGGACACAAGAGTAGCATCTGACATATGAACAAAACTGATGATACCATCTAAGGAATTCTGCTCCAGTAGCTTAACCTACATTTTAGAAATTACCACTCATTTAATAAAACCTCTAATTAATATTTGACTGATATTATTCATTGACAAAGCACCTCCTCCTATTAGAGCACAGGACCCTGTTGCTTACCCAGATTCTGGCCTTGGAGAAATTCTCTTCCTTCCCGCCAGAGCTCTTTTCCTTCCTCCAGCTGCAAAGTTATATAGGATTTGCTTATCTGGTACCCTGTTAGTGGAAACAGTACATGTGTTTTGAGTTCACTGTCAATAAATGTGCATTATCACCAACTGTAGGGCAGGCTATCAAGGAAGAATAAAACAGTGAAGGTCAGCTCAGGCCACAAGACCTAGAACACAGAAAACTCCCCAGGATTTTTTTGACCCAACATGAGACTAGAAAATAAATCCAAATGAAAGGTCCATCAGGAAAAGGAAATTCAAAACAGTCAGGACCTATGAATGCTGAGTCCATGCCTAAGTTCCAAGACACAATGCAGAATACACAGTCCTTTCAGAAAGAGATTAATTAAACCTCTGCACAGTATGTTTATTATTATTCTCATGCAGAACAAAAAAAAAATTTGATTTACAAAAATAATTGATGTTCTATACAGAAAAGATATTGCTATTGTTTTCACTAATGGGTCTCAGCCTAAGCATAGCGACTAAAGCAGAAGAGTTATTTAGAAAATATTAAATTTAATACATTGAAAATATTCATTAGGCCGGGCGCGGTGGCTCAAGCCTGTAATCCCAGCACTTTGGGAGGCCGAGACGGGCGGATCACGAGGTCAGGAGATCGAGACCATCCTGGCTGACACGGTGAAACCCCGTCTCTACTAAAAAATACAAAAAAACTAGCTGGGCGAGGTGGCGGGCGCCTGTAGTCCCAGCTACTCTGGAGGCTGAGGCAGGAGAATGGCGTGAACCCGGGAGGCGGAGCTTGCAGTGAGCCAAGATCACGCCACTGCACTCCAGCCTGGGCGGCAGAGCGAGACTCTGTCTCAAAAAAAAAAAAAAAAGAAAAGAAAATATTCATTAAGTTCTCAGGTCTGTTCTGAGTATTAGACACTGAGTACCAAGGAAATCATGAAATCCTTGTCAAGATTACATTCTAATTGAGTGACAAACTAAATAAAACAAAACAAAATAAAATAAAATAAAGATATTTCTTTCAGACAGATTTAGAGAGCTCAAACTTTTTCAGATAAGATCTGTGAGAGAATCAGAGAAGAGATTAGAGTTAGATATGGGGAAGCTGTTCCAACACTTATTGAATGAATGAGTCAATGTGTGTCTACATACATATGTGAATGTTGAGGGACTCACCGAGGGACACCAGGTGACTGTTGTTTTCCAGTCACCAACAACTGGATGTGTCCATCATGGCCCACTCTTCCTGGGTGAAGTCAATAGCTACATCTTCAAAAGTCACTTTCTTCTAAAACATCACAGACACTTTAGTTTAGACAGAGAATCCCTTTTAACGTCCAGAGGAGGAAGGCTGAGATGACATAGGTAGGAGCTGGGTATGCAGAATTCCCAGTGTTTTAGGTTCCAGCCAGTTCATTCTCAATACTAAGCTGGTATCTGCCTTTCCGATTCATTCACAGAGACGTACCCACTCTTAATCCATTAAACTTTACTATGAAGAAATATCACATGAGGTGTGGCATAATATAGCCCAGATATTTTTCAGTAATGTGTTAATCACCTGTACATAACTGATTATAAAATTTTCGCTTGAACCTTCATAAATAAAACAAATTTACCATGAATTTCAAGAAAATTACAGAGTAGTCACAAGACAAATAACCATGATTTACTACTTTTTAAACACGACCGTGATTAAATAAATTATTTCTCTAGATAAACCACAGGTTTCTCACCAATCAAATGGTTAAAAGACCTATTATGTGCTTTGAATAATCTAACGAAGTAATAGAAAACATGTTTCCTATCTAGCAAATATTTATTAAATACATGTCATTGGTCCCTTATTCATTAAAAAGTTAGAAAGTAATGAACCAGACTCCAGCATTCTTCAGAACTGAACAAGTTTTACGCAGAATATAGGATTCAATTTATACATAGAGTCACTCTAATGTTATGTCATTCAGGTGTTCATGACAAGGCTTGAAGACAGTCGAGCAGCACAAGACAAGACCGCTGAGGCTGGTACACTGAGGAAGTCTTAGTCTGATGATTCCTGTGATATGAAGCTTCCTGTTCTCAACTTTCTCTGGGCAATCCAAACATCAGTTATCACTGCCTCTCTTTTAACTTTACTTTCTCACTTGGCTTGTTCAAGGATAAAAAGACCTCTTTACTGTTTTGCTTTTTTCTAACCAGCCCTTATGAAGCATTTCCACAGAACCCTAAATTGTACTCTATCTACTATATTCCTTCTCCTGAGTGTGCAACCATAATTAAGTAATTGTATTTCTTATATGTTACTTTCAGTTACCAGAAGGTGAAAAGGTTAATTATCAAAAGGTAAAATGAATGGGGATAAGAATAATAATGACTTCTTTAGTTGTCCTTTTGCAAAGTTTTTAAAAGCACAAATATATTTTATCAAACTCTCCTTTTTCCTCAGCACTGTGCAGCTCTTGCCCAAGGCCTATCACACGGGATTTATTGAACTCAGCTGCTAGAACATCAGCCTCATTATTGGGCTGTGATCTTCTGCTCTTCACGCATCTCTATTGCCTGCATTCATCAAAATCCTAAGTCTATTTCAGCCAACGGTACAGTTAATGGGTCAATTATTTCCCTATGAGGTTATAGGATGGATAGAAGAAAAAGAAATACATAAATGAGACCTCTCATGTCTTTTTTTGTAAATAGCCTGAATAGGGGCTGGAATAAAGTAGTGTAATATTAGAAATTATATTGATAATTTAGGAATCTTTGACACATGATACCCAACCTAGAGTCCTGAGAAAACTTAATTGGAGGCCAGATACCTGAAAGTCTCCTGATTGCATTTGGAACACCCAGGCTGGATGGATTTTGCATCATGAAAACAAACAAACAAAAAGAATAAAAATGAAACACCCATGCAAACTGCAGAAAACTGCCCATTTGCCAGCAATATGGGTGTCATTTCAGCAGAGAGAGGCATCCCCTACTCACTAGTGAATGCATTGTCAAGAACTCAGTCTCTCTCTGTCTTCTTCTGGATTTCCACTTGCAGACACTTCAGGCACTAAAAAAAGCTGAGGTTGGAGAAAGAACAAGTGAGACACCAGCCTTGTACACAATTTTCAGACCAACCTGTGATGAAAAGCCAGACCTTCACTGAAGTGTGACACCACCTGCACCACAGCCTGACCAATACACACAAACACACAGAGGCCTCTCCTCTTTCCCCAAGGTCAAAATTAGGAAGCCTATGACTATGGTTTCTGGCAAAGAAGGAACACAGATATCTTGTGAACGAGAACATCAAAAGCACTGAGTTTTGTATGTTAATTGACACAAGTCCAGATATTCAATTCCCTCACTGATTTTAAAATACAGGGACCCCTGACTCCGCCCACATGTGGAATATGATTTCCACCTGTAGATAAACACTGTGGGATTTCTCAGATTTTATTATCCCAGCTTTATGCCCTAGCAATGTTTCTCCAACACCAATCACAGCCTTCTGAAGCCTTACTCCACTTTTACTTTCTCTCAATTTCGACTTTTGTATTTCCCCTTGGAACTTGGAAATCAATCAAGTAAGAATCTGTTTTAGGGTCAAGTGCGGTTGCTCTTGCCTGTAATCCCAGCACTTTGGGAGGCCAAGGCAGGTGGATCACCTGAGGTCAGGAGTTCGAGACCAGCCTGGCCAAAATGGTGAAACCCCATTTCTACTAAAAATACACAAATTAGCTGGGCATGGTGGTGCTTGCCTGTAATCCCAGCTACTCAGGAGGCTGAAGCAGGAGAATCGCTTGAACCCAGGAGGCAATTACAGTGAGCGGAGATCTTAACACTGCACTCCAGCCAGGGCGACAGAGCAAGACTCTGTATCAAAAAAAAAAAAAAATCTGTTTTAGGATGGGGATAATCATTTCAGGAATTTATTTCACTTGGAGGGTCAACACTCCCTTCCTGCTGATCTAGCCCTTAAAATCCCCTGCATCAGAAATTCACAGCAGTACCCTGGGTCATGGTGTTTCTGTCCTGTGTATACAGTCACAATCCTCTAAGATGCTCAGAAAATACAAAATGACTTAGGGCTGAGAGAAATGTAGCAGCTCAATCTGATATTTTACTAAGGTGGCATCTAAAATTCTTGCAATCATGGTTTATATTAGTCTTTGTTAGTTGCAATATCTCTGATTATCATGATACATATTTGCTGAGAAATACTGATGTCCATGTGTATATTCATACATAGATATGTAGGTATATAGATGGATATGTTTATATGAATGCATGTGTTTGAGATGGGGGAAAACATGCATGTATTATTTCCCTGCTAAAAATAAAAAAAAATAAATATATTTTATGTACAAATGATAATTATGTTTCATAAACAAAAAATTAACTGACCCATTTGTACATGAAGTCCAGGAAAAAATAAAAAGGGTAACTTTGTATTAATTGTGATGTTGTGCTTACAGATATACATAAATTTCCTTATTTAACCCTTATAATAACCCTGCTGATGATAGTTTATTTACCAGTTCAATAAATGATCAACAGAGTTTGAAAAATATGACAAAATTACAAAACTAGAAAATGACACAGCAATACTTTTAATTATATTCTGCCTTGTCACTGCCTCTTCTTGCTTTTTTACAAAATTACTCCCCTAACCAAGGTTCTCTTTGATTCTGGGGACTCCAGGATTTAGACCCCAGTTCCCAAACTTCACTGTGTCTATTTTTACTGCCACATTTTAATGCACATTTACAGACTTCAACAAGCACTTTTCAATATCAACTTTTTTCTTATTCCTTGGTCTATTTCCTACATCTGTTTATCAAGGCTTCAGTAACATATGACTCCATCTGCCTGTCCCTTCCATGAATGTACCTGACAGTACATGTATTATGTAGTCTATAATTCAAGCAGAATAGATATTCCTTCAAAAAAATAAGATATTAGAGAATGCCTACAAAGCTTCAGTGAAACCAGCTGTAACCCTTAATATTATTACCATGTAAACTCTTCCTCGAATATCAAAATAAGATTTGGACTTTAGAGAATATCTGTGTGTGATTATAACCCAAACATGAACTAAAAGTAATTTAAATGGTCGTATACAGACTGTGCCAGGGACAAACAAGGACAAATATTATAAGAAAATCAAAGCACACTTATTTCCTAAAGGACTCTTGTATGGAATCTATAAAAACTATTTCAAGATATAGAGATTAAATATATTTCAAAACAGACACATACACAAGCAATCTTTAGGATAAATTTTTTAAAACTTATGTTATGGGTCTAAAATTTTCATTAATTCATGGAAAAAATGTATTGACAAACTTCTCACCAGAGCAGGAATAACAACTTACGTATTTGGTGACTTCAAGATGAGAGCCTGCACAGCTTAGTATCTCCATCCAGATCTCTCTCTCTCTCTCTCTCTCTCTCTCTCTCTCTCTCTCTCTCTCTCTCTCTCTCTTGTTTTTTGACAGAGTTTTGCTCTTGTTGCCCAGGCTGGAGTGCAATGGTGAAATCTCAGCTCACTGCAACATCCACCTCCCAGGTTCAAGCTATTCTTCTGCCTCAGCCTTCCAAGTAGCTGAGATGACAGGCATGCGCCACCACGCTTGGCTAATTTTGTATTTTCAGTCGAGACGGGGTTTCTCCAATTTGGTCAGGCTGGTCTGGAACTCCTGATCTCAGGTGATCCACCCGCCTCAGCCTCTCAAAGTGCTGGGATTACAGGCATGAGCCACAGCGCCCGGCCCAGATCTCTTAAAAAGTCATGAGGAAGGAGCCATTCTGCATCCTCAATATTACCTTAATATTTTCAGGACACCCATAACAATTAAGAGGCTGACTTGTGACTTCCTAGCCCTTTCAGGGCTATTTAGGCCCACCTTAGTGAAGTATTAGGAATGCAGTATTAGGTCTCAAGTTCCTGGACACCAAAACCATGTTCTCCAACAGATCTTCAGTAAAAATAGCTGATGTCTATATTCTTTTGCCTGTCCTTTCCCTTCCTTTTAATTCAGAACTGCGGTCTCAAAAAGTGCTATTATTTAGTAGATTCTCTCAATTCTCAACACCAGCACTATTCAGTGTTGAGTAACATCTCAGGTGCTAGGGAAACAGCAGCTGACATTCTAGTAAAGCACAAATAGAAAAGCAAAGATCACCACAGAGTAAAAGAGAATAGATTTTTTAAAAGTATGAAACCAAAACGAATATATATCAGATTACACTATAAATGGAAAATCCTGTTATCTTGACTGGATTGCAAGTCAAAACCTCTCATGGCTTCCAACATCCAATATATTCAAAGCAGTTCAGGAATGGTGAAAGTGGAATGGAATTTAGAATTATTCTAAGGTTGCATGTGTGAAAGCACCATGCCCTGAAACAAAATATTTATTTTTAAAGCGCATAATGAACACTTCATACAAAGTTTGTGTAACCAGAGAAAAAATCTCATATTTTTTAAAAAAGGAATATGCAACATATTTACATATAATAAAATAAAATTAAAATAACAGAAATGGAAGACACAATCTGACCTCTGAAAATCAAGGGAGAAATCTCTTTTAAATAAACTTGGCACAATTTTTAAAGTAAGTTATGAAAAATAATAATACCTGAATATAGTATGTAAAAGTACCAACACAATAAAGCTAAAACAATATCCGTGGAAAAATTATTTGCTGTACATTATTTTTAAAAAATGATCTAAGTACTTTCCTCAAGAAGGTAAATGAATGAAATTTTAAAATTGCCTGAGAAAATCTGTGAAAGGAAATGAATATAGAGAAGCAGAATATAATTTAACTATAAACCACACAAATAGAATTTAAAAATAAGGCCGGGCACAGTGGCTCATACCTGTAATCCCAGCACTTTGGGAGGTGGAGGCAGGCGGATCACCTGAGGTCAGGAGTTTGAGACCAGCCTGACCAACATGGAGAAACCCTGTCTCTACTAAAAATAGAAAAAAAACAAAAACAAAAACAAAAAAACAAACAGGCGGGCGTGGTGGCACAAGCCTGTAATCCCAGCTACTAGGGAGGCTTAGGCAGGAGAATCGCTTGAACCTGGGAGGTGGAGGTTGCGGTGAGCTGAGATCATGCCATTGCACTCCAGCCTGGGCAACAAGAGCAAAACTCTGTCTCGAAGAAATAAAAAATAAAAATAAATTAAAAATAAGTGGCAGCCAACATGCCCCACATGATTTTCTGTGATGAAAGAAATGCTCTATATCTACATTGTCCAATGCAGTAACTACCACACATATGTAGTTACAGAATTTCTAGTTTGGCCACGAATTTGGCAATTACTACTAAGGATATGCCATTTAGTTATTTAATTATAATTAATTTACAGTTTATAGCCACATGTGACTAGTAGTTACTCTATTGGTCAATGCAGATCTAGAATCTTGGAGAAGGCAGTTAAAATAATGAGATATGGTCAAAACAAAAATGGAAAAGGCACACAAATAGTGAACACAGAATATGAGAATGTGAAGTAACAATTCACACAGTAAAATTTACTAATGAGATGCTGCCTTGATGGGACACATGTCTGATGCTATTCAAGGCTTGTCTTGTTACAGGTAGAAGAGCAGGAGCAGGGCAGGAGAGGGCTCTTCCCCTACCCACTAGAAATGTCAGGTGATGGCCTGTTAGTGATCACTTTGCCTCTCTAACAATGATAATTAGGCAGCACCAGAGACAGGCCATTTCCTGGTGGTCTACACCTGTTAACATCAAAAATGTTAATTAAATGCAGACCCCAGGAAGAAGCAACTTCTTGGGCATTTATGTTAAGAGACAAAAATGGCAAAGTATAATCTTCCGGGGACACCACTGGAAAAGGAAAGAAAGCCTCAGATGGACATGCACATAACTCCCTAAACACACCGTGCATGCCAATTCCAAAGGGTAAGGAAAGCACTGTGCATGCCGGAAACTCTCCCTAAAGGAAGAATCGTGGGAAAGAGGCAAGCCCATCCCAGGATCAAGGTTAAAGGCCCTTCTCTTTTCTCTCTTGGACCTTCAGGCATCCACTTGGGTCTCTTCCAGGAGAATTTTCCTTTCCTTTCTGTTCTAAAGCCTTTTTAAATAAACTTCCACTCCTGCTCTGAAACTTAGTCTCTTTTTCCGCTGTATGCCCCTCAGTCGAATTCTTTCTTCTGAGGAGGTAAGGACTGAAGTTGCTTATGGACCCATGCAGATATGCTGCCAGTAACTCGAATCTCTTCTACTGGTAACAGTATCATTGTAAGGGAATGAGGCCAGTTCACATCTCAGTGCTCGGAGAACTCACCAAAAATAAAAAGTTGGAGGATGCTGTGAACTTATCTACCTTCCAAGGCAAGTCCCACAAGCAAGCAGCAAGACTCCCTTTCCCCAAGGTCTTAAACTCTTCTGATGCTCCTTCTCTGGGAAAACGCATCCTCTGGCTTCCCCTTATATAGGAAAAAACAATTAATAAACCTAATCAGCACTACATTCCAAGAGACATGCCCTGATTGCACAGATACTGAACCTAATCGAAACTGCATTCTGGAGACACACCCGGTTCAATTTGATTGGATTTTTGAGACAGCTACTGAAAACCCCACATAAAGTTGGAAACCAAAAAGTTAAGGCTATGTTGAAGGAAAAATAGGAAGATTCTTTCCTTTTTTCATTCATAAGTACTTTTTTTTTTTTTTTTTTTGAGATGGAGTCTTGCTCTGTTGCCCAGGCTAGAGCGCAGTGGTGAGATCTCGGCTCTCTGCAAGCTCCGCTTCCCGAGTTCACGCCATTCTCCCGCCTCAGCCTCCCGAGTAGCTGGGACTACAGGCGCCCGACACCACGTCCGGCTATTTTTTTGTATTTTTTTTAGTAGAGACTGGGTTTCACCCGTGTTAGCCAGGGTGGTCTCAATCTCCTGACCTCATGATCCGCCTACCTCGGCCTCCCAAAGTGCTGGGATTACAGGCGTGGGCCACCGCATCCGGCCTCATAAGTACTTTTGAGTGTATTATATGTACTAGAAAGCATTCGCAGTCATGGGGTACAGCAAGAAACCAGACAAACTAGAGTCTTATGGAGACTCTATATTCTAAAATTATTTGGAAGTAAACTGGACTTGGAAACAAATGGAAAGTGAATAGATATAAAAAGTTTCAATGCTCATGATGACGTAAAAAAATAAAATATATTGCAGAAATGAAGTCAAGAAGTGTTAGGGGTCATATGGTACTTCTAAGGCCATTGGTATCCTCTGAAACTCAAGCAGGCTGAAGACATTTGCATAACTAAAAGGAAAGCAGATGCTAATAGAAGACAATGAAGAAAGGGCCTGAAAGGCATTTCAGAGACCTTGGCTGGTGGCAGCCCCTCCCTTCAAAGGCCTGGAGGCCTATAAGGGAAGACTGGTTTTGTGGGCTGGGCCTAGGGCTGCACCACCCCGGGCAAGCGCAGGACAGTGCTCACAGCATTCTACCTCCCAACCACTCCAGCTCCAGCCATGGCTAAAAAAGGCCCCAGACACAGTTTGGGTCACTGCTTTGAGGGTGCAAGCCTTAAGCCTTGGCAATTTCCATGGGATATTAAACCTGCAGTTGCACAAAGTACAGGAGTGCACTGCTGATAAACACATACCCAAGACTGGGCAATTTACAAAAGAAATAAGTTTATTCGGACTTACAGTTCCACATGGCTGGGGGGAGGCAGAAGGCGAAAGGCATGTCTTACATCACAGCAGGCAAGTGAGAGAATGACAGCCAAGCAAAACTGGTTTCGCCTTATCAAACCATCGGAACTCGTAAGACTTATTCACTACCACAAGAACGATATGGGAGAAACTGCCCCCATGATTCAATTATTTCCCACTGGGTTCCCACAACATGTGGGAATTGTGGGAGTACAATTTGAGGTGAGATTTGGGCGGGGACACAGAGCCAAACCATATCAGAAGCCTTCACCTGGATTTCAAAAGATGTATGGAAAAGCCTGTATGTCCAGTAGAAGCCTGCTGGGGTGGAGACCTCATGCAAATGTCTACTACAGCAGTGCAGAGGGAGAATATGGGGTAGGAGCTCCCACAGAGTCCTCACTGGGGCACTGCCTAGTGGAGCTCTGAGAAGACGGCCACCATCCTCCAGACCCCAGAATCATAGATCCACTGACAGCTTTCACCCTGAGCCTGGAAAAGCTTCAGGCACTCAATGCTAGTCCTCGACAGCAGCCACGGGGACTGACCCTTGTATCCAAAAGAAAATACCACAAAGACACGAGCACTCATATATTTATTATAGCATTATTTGCAATAGCAAAGACATGAATATTTTCTCTATCATCGGATAGAGAAAATGTAGTATATATACTCCATGGAATACTATGCAACCATTAAAAAAAATTATGTCCTTTGCACCAACATGGATGCAGCTAGAGGCCATTATTCTAAAATAATGCAGGAAGAAAAAACCAAATATCATATGTTCTTAGTTATAAGCACGAACAAAGCGCTGATTATACATGGATGTAAAGATGGGAACAACGGATACTGAGGACTACAAGAAGGGCAAGACTCCGTCTCAAAAAATAAAATAAAATAAAATAAATAAATAGGTGAAGATCTGAATAGACATTTCCCAGAAGAAGAGATACAAATGGCCGACAAATACATGACAAAATTCTTACCATCTCTAATTGTCAGGGGGATGCAAATAAAAACCACCATGAAATGTCACCTGACACCTCTTAGAATAGCTGTTATCGAAAAGATGAATAGTAAGTATTAGTGAGGATGTGGATAAAAGATAACCCTTGTATATTCGTGGTGGAAATACAAACTACTATGGCCATTTTGGATAATAGTATGAAGGTTTCTCCAAAAATTTTTAAATAAAACTACCTGCTGATGAGGCTGTTGAGATATAGGAACACTTTTACACTGTTGGTGGAATGTAAATTAGTTCAACCATTGTGGAAGACAGTATGGTGATTCGTCAAAGACCTAGAACCAGAACTATCACTTGACCCAGCAATCTCATTACTGTGTATATACCCAAACGAATATAAATCATTCTGTTATAAAGATACATGCACACACATGTTCATTGCAGCACTAGTCCCAATAGCAAAGACATGAAATCAACCCAAATGTCCATCAATGATAGACTGGATAAAGAAAATGTGGTACATACACACCATGAAATACTATGTATGCAGTCATAAAAGGGAATGAGATCATGTCCTTTGCAGGGACATAGATGGAGCTGGAAGCCATTATCCTCAGCAAACTAACCCGGGAATAGAAAATCAAACAGTGCATGTTCTCACAAGTGGAAGCAGAACAATGAGAACACATGGATACTGAGAGGGGAACAACACACACTGGGGAGGCAGGTGGAGGGAGAGTATCAGGATAAATGGTTAATACATATTTGCATTGGAATATTATTCAGTGTTACATAATAATGAAACCCTGTCATTTGTGACAACATGGGTGGACTTTGAGGGCATTACGTTATATGAAATAGGCCAGCCACAGAATGACAATTACTATATGATTTCACTTGCATTTGAAATCTAAAATAGACAAACTCACAAAAGCAGAGAGTAGAATGGTGGCTGCCAGGGGTCGTGGTGCAGGGGAAATGGGTAGATGTGGTCAGAGCACAAAGTTTCAGATATACCATATAAGTAAGTTCTGGAGGTCCCCAGGCTCACTGAGATGCGTACCTTAAACATGGACAGCTTTTTAAATGTAATCATAGCTCAACAAATTGGGTTAAAAAAAAAAAAAAGAGGGGGTTGGTTAAAAAATTTAAAAGGAGGGGTAGACGTTCCCTTGTTTTTCTCTCTTTGTTATTTTCTTTCCTGCTACCTGGAATTAAAAAATGATAGGTGGGCATTTAGCAGCCAAACTGGAGCCTCTTCTAAAATGCAGCAGAGCAGACAGCTGGAAGGGGCCTGCATCCCTAATGAATTTGGCAAACATCTGTACCAGCCATGATACGTGTAACTATAGATTTAAGTGAGAAAGAAATAAACTTCTGCCTTGTTTAAGCCACTTTGTTCAGACATTAATTTCATATGCGTATAGAGAATGTATGCTCCTTACGAGTAGGAAAAATGTTTATGCCATATGGTTCATAATGGGTGTTCAGCAATGTAAGGTGATGCTGATTATGATGACAATAGTGACAAACAGCATGAAATAATAAGTAATGAAAAAAATGGTTTAATAGTTGTATATGGTTACTTTCTTTAAAGATTCTGCTGCTAATATCATTCAATGTATTTGTATGCCGGTGGGAGTTTTATTAGATGTAGACTAAGAAAGTTGACATTATTTAATGAAAAATACTAGATCAATTTTAAAAAACAGTAAAAATATCATGAGATGGAACTAAGCATCTGTATTGCAAAGCAACTCTCCCAGTTGATTTTATGCATAGTAGTGATTGAGAATCCCCTGATCTAGATCCAACAGATCTCAACCTTTATAGGTGCTATCAAGGAAGCATCTAAGGAAGAAAATTTTCCTGATTCTATCCATACCTCCAGTTAGTAATAGATCTAGAGAACTAGAACCCAAATCCAGACCTCCTGCTTCCATGTGCAGTGGTCTTTCGCTGTTCTGTTTTGTTCCACTTGGTGAAGAGGATTTGAGAATAAATGGCCACATGATTCAACTCCCTCCTCTGCTCTGAGGAATATAGCCTTGTCCTAGCAAGCAAGAAGCTCATACAGTGGTGGAAGAGGCAAATATACATTCACTAATCTAACATACAAGGCAGTAAGCACTGTAACATCAACAAAGCACTTTGGGGCTTCAGACCAGGAGCAAGTGGGGTGATTAATTCTTAGCAGGGCTAGTAAAGTCTGGGAAGTGTTCACTAACAAAATGTCTGATCATTAACGAAAGCAACTGGTTTCTCAACATAGTCTAATTTATTGTAACAATATAAATGGTTGTTTGTTCATAAACTTTCATCTTTTGCCAAAATGTTTGTAGCTTATGTTCCCATTGAACAAGGTTTTCTGGCCAAAACTGTGCACCCACATCGGTCCTCCCATAAAAGCAATTTTGCATGCATAGAACACCTCTATCTATGAATATTCCTAATGAGGTACAGAAAGGCTTTCATTATCCAAACAGAGACATTCCACTGGTGCTAGAGAGCCACAGACGGAAGTTTTCTCTGCCTCCTGGAAATGAAGCCAAACTTTCTTCTTTCTTCAGCCATAAGGATTCCTGTCCTCCTCTTCACCATTTTCTTCTTTATGAGCCAGGTTCTACCAGGTAACAAAATAAACTTGGTAAGAATGGAGTGCCTAACACCTTACAGGGATTCAGTACTTAAAGAGAAATCACCATCATCTATGACCAGATAGGGGATCTCATAGGAAATCGGGAAGACACACCAGTCTCTGGCTCCCTGGTCAGGCCCAGTTCTGTCCAACCCATCTATATAGGCCCCACACACCCAGTGCCCACCAGGCTCCTGTCAGCCAGGAGGACCCGTGCTCATCCCCTGAAGCATCCCACAGGGACCTGCATCCCACAGGGACCCACATCTCGGGGCCAACCTCCATGGGGGCCTCTTGGTTGTGGTGACAGGGGCGGGGGGTAGTTGACCTCCAGCCCTCCCATCCTGGCCACTGTATTTTGTGGTGATCGTTCAGTCCTGGGAGCTTCCTGGGGACCCCAGAAGGAAGAGAACAGGGTGGTCATGGCAGCCTCAGCCCCAGGCTCTGGGCCCAAGCGCAACAGAAGGTAGAGAACAGGGTGGTCATGCCAGCCTCAGCCCCAGGCTCTGGGCCAGAAGTTGATAATGACCAATTGAGAGCAACCACTGAATTCGATCCTCTTACAGATACACGAGAAGTTGGCGAAGAACTGAATGTCGACCATTCTATGGTCATCCAGCATTTGAAGCCAATTGGAAAGCTGAAAAATCTTGGTAAGTGGGTGCCTCATGAGCTGACCAAATATTTTAAAAAGCATCCTTTTGAAGTGTCATCTTCTCTTATTCTATGAAACAACAATGAACCATTTCTTGATCAGATTGTGACATGCCACGAAAAGTGGATTTCATACAACAGCCAGCTCAGTGGCTGGACTGAGAAGAAGCTCTAAACCACTTCCCAAAGTCAAACTTGTACCAAAAAAAGGTCATGGTCACTGTTTGGTGGTCAGCTGCCGGTCTTTTGATCCCCTACAGTTTTTGAATCCTGGTGAAATCTTTACATCTGAGAAGTATACCAAGTTAATCGATGAGATGCATGGAAAACTGTAGCACCTGGAGCTGGCACTGGTCAACATGAAGGGCCCAGTTCTCCACAACGTGTGACCACATGTCATACAACCAGGGCTTCAAAAGTTGAAGAAACTGGGTTATGAAGTTTTGTCTCATCTGCCGTATTCACCTGACCTCTCGCCAACCAACCACCACTTCTTTAAGCATCTTGACAACTTTTTGCAGGGAAAACACTTACACAACCAGCAGAATGCAGAAAATGCTTTCCAAGAGTTCATCGAACCGTGAAAGCATGGAATAAACAAGTTTATTTCTCATTGGCAAAAATGTGCTCAATGTAATGGTTTCTTTTCTTTTAAAGACTGAGTCTCACTCTATCACACAGGCCAGAGGGCAAAGGTGCAGTCTCAGCTCACTGTAACCTCTGCCTCCTGGGTTCAAGAGATTCTCCTGCCTCAACCTCTTGAGTAGCTGGGATTACAGGCACATGCCACCACACCCGGCTACTTTTTGTATTTTTAGTAAAGACGGGATTTCACCATGTTGCTCAGGCTGGTCTCAAACTCCTGACCTCCTGAATCACCCGCCTCAGCCTCCTAAAGTGCTGGGATTACAGGCGTGAGCAACTGTGCCCAGTCCACTGTAATGGGTTCTATTTTGATTAATAAAGATGTGTTGAAGCCTAGTTATAAAAATTTAAAATTCATGGTCCAAAACCACAATTACTTTGGCACCAACCTAATAATAGAAGAATTAAAAGAGGCCTTTATATTAGAGAGCCCATGGATGATAAAATAATAAAGAATATTACAATTTCCATAATGCACAAACTTGGTAACTTAGACCAACTGGATGAATTAAAAGACACAATCTCTTAATACTAAAACATACGAGAAATAGGTAATCTAAATATATTGATATCTATTTTAAAAATGGAATCAATACTTACTAACCTCACAGAAAACCTATATATTCCAAAAATCTGCCATTCTGTCATGTTATTCTAACTGGTGGGATTCGGGGATTTCCATTTTGATAAGAACATAGGTGAGTCGCACACACTTACTTTCAGTGCTCATTGGTCAGGAAACCTATGTCCTCTATCGGATACTGCAGAGCGATGCGTTTTGGAGAATTTAGGCAAGATAATATTATTTTCAGAATTAAAGGAAGACAACCTGTTTTATGTACAGCACTTCCTCATAATATCACAGGGGATACCATATTTAAACTTTGGGGTATCCCCAGGTATAATTCATATTTGAGCCACATGTGAATTTCAGACACGGAGGCTGCCGAACTTTGGTGGCTTTCAACAGATGTGGAAGTTAATTCACAACCCACTTTGTGGAGGCATAAAATTCAATGAGCACTCATTTAGCAATTTATTTTAATACTATTTTTGTAAACTTTGCATTTCCAATTAGGTGAAATTTTAAACCTGTTTCAGTTCTTATACACTTTTTTTTTTTTTCCCCTGAGACGGAGTCTTGCCCTGTCACCCAGGCTGGAGTGCAGTGGCATGGTCTTGACTCACTTCAACCTCCACCTCCCAGGTTCAAGCAATTCTCCTGCATCAGCCTCCCAAGTGGCTGGGATTACAGGTGCCCACCACCATGCCCGGCTAATTTTTGTAGTTTTAGTAGAGATGTGGCTTCCCCATGTTGGTCAGGCTGGTCTTGAACCCCTGATCTTGTGATCTGCCTACCTCGGCCTCCCAGAGTGCTCGGATTACAGGCCTGAGCCACCGTGCCTGGCCTCTTCACTCTTTTTAGGCAGAGGGGAGTAAGGGTTGCTTTAAGTTAGGAGGGACTCCCGTGTACCCAACCCATTTGTGTAAATTTCTTCCTTCAGAGTTCTTCAAATCAGCATCACCATTGTTAAAGGCCTTCCACATGGTAATAATTGTGCTACAGGGTTTTACGCACATGAAGTTTATGTTTGGCTGAATGAACCTCCTTGCTGTGGCACAAGGGGGGCATAGGCGTTTTCACCAATTATGAAGTGGGTTCACTGTGCAATGGCTACCAACTTTTCTGAGTACAATGAGACCAAACACATTCATACATAAATTCCATGAAGTGAATTTATTACTTACAAATAGCAAACAAAAGACAACAGAAGCCTAGGATTCAGTATGAACCGCTACCACAAGATCAGGAAGGCTACCCAGAGCAGATGGATGGAGTTTTGATGTAAACACTTCACTTGCACTACAACTGAGGGACCCCAGAAAGCAGCCCACCTTGGGTTTTCTCCAATGATGTGGTTTGCTGGACACAAGCATTAAAGGCCATTCTGTTTTGAGCAGGGACTATAACAGAGCCTGGGCTGTTCTGACCAATGTCACCTGATTATCAGGATATTGCCTTCCCAGCATATCATACAGTTATCTTGAGAACTACCAGTAAGAAAGGGAGGAAAATGGCCCTGCACCCTTAAAACTGAAGGATCAGGATATTTGTTGTGACAGAGGCACAGACAGTAGCGACAGAGTATTCTTGTGAGCCATCCACTAGTTATCTTGACTGGAGCATGGCACCTAACTGCCTTTCTCTTTCCTTTCAATGGAAACTGTTTCAGAATATTTTGGATATTTTGAGTTTCTACATCTACAGAGTTGAGGCACATGATTGCTGGCAGTGTAGACTCTCTGCATGGTTACAGGAAAGAGTTCAGGAGCCCATCAAGCCACATTGGAGGAGACCACCTAATCCTCCAGAGACTGTCATTCCATCTTCCTGGAGTTAGCTCCACATGCAGTAAGGCCATTATGTCTAAGGCCGGCAAGACTTGCCGTCCGAAGATTCAACTTTTGGCATGCTGATAAGCAGCAGTGATAAGAAAAACCCACACACTCGCTAGGAATTTTTCAATGAAAGCAGCTGAGACTCTTCTTCATATGCTTTGATAGGGGCTAATATCAAACTCTTTCTTCCCATTTTCTTTATTCATCCGTGACTGAACCATGAGGCACCATAGATGTACACCTCATCAGGAGGGTGTAGGGGACAGTGGCAAGGGGAGCAGCAGCACAAGAAACAAACAAGGCCACTACTTCTGCCTACATAAAAACTATTGTCTTGGAGTATATAATAATTAATAATGTTCACATGGCTGCCCTAAGCATACAGAGATGGTGAACAGAGTAGATGCAGGGACTACAGAGATACAGCCTGATCCTTGCTAATTAGGACTTAAGTGTTGGCTTATGTGCTGCGCTTTTGTGCATTAATAAACCAGGGCCTCAAAACTGCCTGCTAAGCACAGGCCAAATGTCATGCTGGATGCAAGTAAACATTCATGTCTAGGAGATGAGAGCAGTTTAGTGTGGGAGAAGATGACAACACCTGAAGACCACAAAACACTGTGCAGACCAAAGGGAAGGGCCATCATCAGCTCACGGTTCTGACTCAGGTGATTGCTGATGTGTTACGGAACCGTCAGCCGACAGCAGGTAGGTCAAGTTGAGCAGGTGTCCTTCATGAGGGCTGGTCCGTTCCATTTGTGTTGCCAATTGTTTCAACAGCGTCTCACGCACCCCACTGGTGAGGAAGGAATGAGCACCCTACGTTTACTGGCACCGTTAAACACATAACATCTATTACTAAACAGATAAGCCAGACATCAGTTATTAATTACTTATAGGAGGATGGTGTAAGCTCCCACAGGCCCAAACAGGGATTAACTTGGGAGCAGAGAGTGGTATAGCAGTGGTATAGCATTAAAAAAGTGAGGATGTTCTTTTTTTTTTTTTTTTTTTTGAGACAGAATCTCTCTCTGTCACCCTTGCTGGAGTGCAGTGGTGTGATCTTGGCTCACTGCAATCTCCGTCTTCCGGGTTCACACCATTCTCCTGCCTCAGCCTCTCTAGAAGCCGGGACTACAGGCACCCACCACCACACACGGCTAAATTTTTGTATTTTTAGTAGAGATGGGGTTTCACCGTGTTAGCCAGGATGGTCTCAATCTCCCGACCTCATGATTCACCGGCCTCGGCCTCCCTAAGTGCTGGGATTACAGGCGTGATCCACCCACGCGGCCGAGGATGTTCCTTGTTCCTACAGGAGTATGTGATTGGTTTGTCTATTGGCTGATAGGGAACTGAATCATGTGACACTGACTGGTAAGACTGTAATACTCTAAAATACAGTATATAAACTATCATATCATAATGGTGCAATACTATCTACTACAATAAGAAAGGCATTGATGAAAAGCCCAACGCTATCATATGTGACTGAGAGATTGAATGCTTCCTCCCTCAGATTGGTTACAACATATTGTCCTATCACAGTCCTCTCTCCTTCATTCAAAGTGAATGACCCAAATAATAGACAGAAATAATAAAGAATAAAGGGCAACACATACAAAGAACTCACGAGATGATACTCTATAGTAAAATTTATGTACTTAGGAATTAATACCAACTCATTATTAGCAAAAAATAAACATCTTTACATCAAGAGTAGTTTTTCCTTTAATAAAGAAAGGTGGAATGTGTATAATGAACAAGGGATAATCAAAATTTGCCAAATGAGGCTAGTAAGACAATCCCAACAATTCACAGTCATTATTCACTGGTCCGTTAATCACAGGACAATACATAAAAGCGAAACTTAACCGACCGGGTGCAGTGGCTCATGTCTGTAATCCCAGCACATTGGGAGGCTGAGGTGGGCAAATCATGAGGCCAGGAGTTCAAGACCAGCCTAGCCAACATGGTGAAACCCTGTCTCTACTAAAAATACAAAGAATTAGCTGGATGTAGTGGCAGGCACCTGTAGTCCCAGCTACTACAGAGGCTGAGGCAGGAGAATGACTTAAACCCAGGAGGCGGAGGTTGCAGTGAGCCGAGATTGCACCACTACACTCCACCTCGGCAACACAGTGAGACTCCATCTCAAAAAAAGGTAATAATGAAATAAAAAAAAAATTAAACTTACCTACATATTAGAAAAACATTAAAATTCAACCATGAATCCAGCACATTATCAAATGAATAGACAAAAATTCTACCAATAAACTGAATATCATTATCTATGAAACTCAAGTACTACTGCTTAAAGAGCATTTACAGAACTCTCACCTCAAGGTTTCCCTGCAAAACAAGGTGAATTGCATACTCATGACTCCTTAAGAATGAGCCACTGATAAAAACAATATACTTGTAACTTGTGTAACATACATTTTTTCAAGCACTGCACCGTAATTAATTTGCATCAGGCTTTCCAAATTAGAAAAGCTTCACTTATAGAACTTCTTTCCTGTGGGAGTTTTCACATGACTTTTCAAGTAAATGTGAAAACTGAAAATATTCTTGCAGTTTCTAAACTATTAGAGTTTTAATCCTGTGTACGTTCTTGTATTTACAAGGCCCAGGGAGCTACAGTGTCCATTTTCATATGTCCTTGAGTGGGTATGAGAGAAATGAAATATTCCCACTTTCTAAAAAAAATAAATTTCAAGTGACTCTTATTTGTTTTGATTGCTTGTTTTTAAGTTCATGACTTGATAAGATTCCTTCAGAGGACTTTATTTCCTCTTCTCAGTACAAATTATCTATATCTTTCCCAGGTTTTTCAAAGTGATCTTCAATATTCTGGTCTTTCCATTTGTTTCCTAAAATGCAGACCCACAAAATTATCATGAATTATTACAAACTACAGAAACATTACTAGATTTAATGTTCTTTGTACACAGTGCCCATGCCTGATTTATTCACCAAATCATTCCCTTGCCACATTGCAAATCACAAATAGCACTGATGATAGGGAAATACTTCTGTAATTAAGTGAAATGTGTTGTCATTCTCACCTACAGAAGCCAGGTTCCTGCAGGTTTCCTGCATCACTTCTCTGTAGAGATTCTTCTGAGAAGAATCTAGCAAAACCCATTCCTCCTGGGTAAAGTTCACAGCCACATCCTCAAAAGCCATGGAGTCCTAGAACATTCCACACATGTGGATAGAAGGATGGGTGAGACTGACTGCACTGGGAATCTATACTCAATCCATAAGCTGTTTACATGATTCTAAAATTTCCAAGCATTTTTTCTGTGACTTGATTGTCACAACTCTTACTCTGTTCACACATACTCCCTCCCACACAGCAGTACTAATGCTGGAATTGAACTATTCAGAAAGGCAACAGCAAAGTAGAAACACCCATCTCATTAGAGAATCCAGGGAGTAAGATGTGCTGCTAGGAGTTACCTTTTAACTTCACTTTGTGCATTTTTAGTATCTGTCATAATAAAGTCCTACCTGATGTGCATAAGGGAGTTAATATTATCAGTCCTGAGACTACTTATTCTTAAAAATGCCTGCTCACAAAGTTCCACCTTTGTTTGTAATAGTAACTTACATTTTGAAAGGGATTCCACCAACCCAAGTAATAAGAATGACTCACTGCATCTAAATGGCTTATGCAATATATTTACCAAAAGTTTTTCTGCCGAAGGTCTATTATTTTCACTGCAGTGGTGCTTAGGGAACCAGACACCGAAACACAGTCTGAACACTAAGTGTTCAATGAGTTTCCCTGGTAGACAATATTTTACATGTGCTGTCACTTGTTAACTGGGGAGTTGAGCCCATTCAATGTGATTATACCAAGAGAAAGTAGGCTTACTAAATTTAATTGAGTAGTAAACAAAACCAATAATTGATATTTAACAATACTAATACAACAATTTTTAAAATTTCTATTGCACAATGTCAAGGCAGAAAGGAATAAGAGGAAATACGACACGTGTTTTTTAAAATGACATTAATGTCACCATTTCCAGATGCTATTCCTATGAAATCACATAAATTCCCCAATCAGGCTTTTTTTAGGAAGGAAAAACTACTTTTTCATGCGTAGTAAAAATGACAAATGTCTAATGCTTTTTAGTCATCTAAAAAAAGAGTGATGACTTGTCTAACATACTTCTAAGATTTTCAAACGACAATACTCAGGACAGCACAGTATTAGCAGAGAGACGAGCAAGCAGACCAAGGGGAAGAAAAGTCGTAATGACCCAGCATTTATATGGAAAGTTGATGAATGATAGAGTAGGCACTGTAGAATAGAAAAAGAAATCACATGCACTTTAAAATATGAGGCAAACCAGGCTGGCATCTACTTGGGAAAATGCATTGCATTCTTCTCCATTCCATGATCCATAATCAACTTATTATATATTCAAATATGAAAGATAAAACCAGAACACTTTCAGAAGTCACAGGAAGATTTTTTTATGAAGGATTAGGCAGAATTTCTTTTATGTAAGAAAACAGTGATAAAGGAACAGACAAACTCAAACATATTAAAATTTAGAGAATAAAAGGAAAATAGAGTGGGCCGGGCATGGTGGCTCACGCCTGTAATCCCAGCACCTTGGGAGTATGAGATGGGTGATCACCTGAGGTCAGGAGGTTGACACCAGCCTGACCAACATATCAAAACCCCGTCTTTTTGCTGTTTGTTTGTTTGTTTGTTTTTTGAGACGGAGTCTTGCATTGTCGCTTGGGCTGGGGTGCAGTGGCAAGATCTTGGCTCACTGCAACCTCCACCTCCCGAGTTCAAGCAATTCTCTTGCCTCAGCCTCCCGAGTAGCTGGGATTACAGGTGCCTGCCACCAGGCTCAGCTAATTTTTTTGTATTTGTGGTAGAGACAGTTTTTCACCACGTTGACCAGGCTGCTCTGGAACTCCTGACCTCGTGATCCACCCACCTTGGCCTCCTGAAGTGCTGGGATTACAGGCATGAGCCACCGTGCCAGGCCTAAAACCCCGTGTTTACTGAAAATACAAAAATTAGCTGGGTGTGGTGGTGGGTGCCTATAATCCCAGTTACTCGGGAGGCTGACACAGGAGAATCACTTGAACCGGGCAGGCAGAGGTTGCAGTAAGCAGAGATGGCGCCACTGCAGTCCAGCCGGGCTACAGAGCAAGACAGTGTCTCCAAAAAAACAAACAAAAAAAAAACACGAAAAACCCCCTCAGATATCCAGATAAGAGGATACAGATATGTCCACTGTCATAAATTCTTCACCATGCTATAAGAGGGGAACTGACATTTTGGTGAATCTTTGTAAATCATCAATTTATCTATCACACTTGTATTTCACCAGTAGCATTGACAAAGCTAAGTCCTACAATTCCATTTGAAATTACCCTTAAAAAGAACAGACCTTTAAAACTTACTACACTCACTCTGGGGAAGAAATAAATACGAATTTTTAGCAAATAAAATGCATCATTTTATCTTGCCTCTTTGGAAATAGTATTTTTATCTTTCAAGCTGTACTGACAAAATGTATCTTACAGTCAATGACAAACTGAAACTCAAATAAGAGGACAAGCCTTTTCAAGGTAACAAACTCAGGGAGAGGCAGTGCTGACTCCAACGCAGACCTTTCTAAGTGTCACGGCAGCCCATTCTATCCCTCGGGACACCCATCCTGTTCAGTAAAGCACTCAGTGACCACCTAGGAGGCACTGGCACTGCTCTTTGTCCTCCTGTGTGCCTTCAGAGCATTTTCATATTTAGGTTCTTGCACATCCTCTCTGGGGTGGGTTTTCCTCATCCTTTGGGAGAATTTTTCTCTCTTCACAAGTCTGAGACAATCTAGAAAGCAGAAATCATTTCTGCCTTTTCCTCTCAATATCAGCATCCCATTGGCAGACCATCAATGTGTCTCCGAGGAATAAAACCTCCAGCTAGAGGAACAGTTTTAATGACCTAGCTTTAATGACGTTACGTTGTATTGTCCATTCATTTTAATGTCCTAAAATTTTAATAACCCTAAGGGGTCACCATTTTAGATGAAACTATACCAGGAGATTCCTCTAAGGCCAAGAGCATCCAGCTGCTCCCCTGAGAGACTCTACCCCCTACTTCAGGCTGTCCTTGGGGATGAGATGACCCCGGGGCTGATATTCACTAGACCCTCCAATAGACATGGCCACTGTGGGTATCCTGGGTCATTCCCAGACAGTTCTAAAATGCCAGGACTAGGAAAAGACAGGAGGGTGGCTGAGGACACAACACCCTGTAAGGTTTTCACGGGGAGACCTCAACCTAAAGACATTTTGGTAATATGTACACTTAGGAAAGATGAAAAGAAGAGAGGCACAAAGATTTTTTTTTTTACAGTAGAGTGTCAGGTGATTTATTCTCCACTTTCCTCTCATGTAAAATGTTTGGAAACAGAAAAATATTTTGGTCAAGGTGGCTCACGCCTGTATTCCCAGCGCTTTAGGAGGCTGAGGCGGGTGATCAATTAAGGTCAGGAGTTTGAAACCAACCTAGCCACAATGGCAAAACCCTGTCTCTACTAAAAATACAAAAATTAGCAGGACATGGTGGTGTGTCCGGAGCTGCACGCCCCGGCCATAGCGAATAATAATTAAAGATTAAATGCCTGAGCTATATTCATTTCCACCCCACACCTTCTCTCTAGATTTACCTTCTTCCCTATATTAATACCGCCGTTAAAAGATGGCTCTCCTCCTGCTTCTTCTTCACTCACTTTTCCCGCGCCCGGGAAAATTGTTACTTAATAGCGCAAGCGCAACATGACGTCCGACCGGAGAAACCGAAACTAACCTGGCCACGCCCTCGGCAATGAGATCATTTCCGCCTTAGCCCAACCCCTTCCCTTCCAAGTGTATATAAGGCAGTGCATTACCGCCATTAAACGAGACTTGATCAGAGCACTGTCTTGTCTCCATTTCTCGTGTCTCTTGTTCCCCAAATTCCCAACCCCTTCTCCAGGGCCTGCTCTGACTATCCCGCGGGCCAGGATAGTGGTGGGCGCTTATAAGCCCAGCTACTTGGGAGGCTGAGGCAGGAGAATCGCTTAAACCTGGGAGTCAGAGGTTGCAATGAGCTAAGACTGCGTCATTGCACTCCAGCCTGGTGACAGGGCGAGACTCCATCTCAAAAAAAAAAAAAATATATATATATATATATATATATAATATACATTTAAAATTATTACATGTAGATAGTATTTGAAATCATGGGTATACACTGACTGTAGGTAGAAACAAGAGAAGGCAAGGAAAGTTTTTATATTTTTATATTTATATATAATTATATAAAATTAATATACATAATTATAATATGTAAATATATCATATAGGCTGCGCACAGTGGCTTAAACCTGTAATCCCAGCAATTTGGGAGGCCAAGGTGGGCAGATCAGCTGAGGTCAGGAGTTCGAGATTAGCCTGACCAACATGGAGAAACCCCATCTCTACTAAAGATACAAAAATTAGCCAGGCGTGGTAGTGTGTGCCTGTAATCCCAGCTACTCAGGAGTCTGAGGCAGGAAAATCACTTGAACCCGGGAGGTGGAGGCTGCAGTGAGCCCAGATTGTGTCATTGCACTCCAGCCTGGGCAACAAGAGTTAAACTCCATCTCAAAATAAATAAATAAATAAATAAAACAAGAAATACATCTTTATGTCTAAATATATAATTATAATACATGTGTATATATACATTTATTATAAATTTATTAATATATGAAATATATTTATTTCTGAGACAGGGTCTGGCTCTGTAACCCAGGCTGGAGTGCAGTGGCACTATCATAGCTCATTGAAGCCTTGAACAGATGGCTCAAGCGATCCTCCCATCTCAGCCTCCTGAGTGGCTAGGATTGCATACACACACCACCATGCGTAGCTAACTTTAAAATTTTTTGTAGAGACAGGATCTTCCTTTTTTGCCTAAGCTGGTCTTGAACTCCTGGGCTCAAGTGATCTTCCTGCCTCAGGCTTCCAATGTGTTAGACGTGGGCCACTGCATCTGGTCTAATGCATTTTTTAATTTGCGAGTATATATTATTTAAAATTTGAAGTACTGAATGTGTTGAACAACTAACTTGCAGAATTCCTGAACGATGGACGGTCAGCTGTCATGTCCTGGTTCAAATCGTCCCAGCACACTAAGGCTAGAAACCTTTCAGCCAACTTCCACTTATGTCTCCCGGGGCAGGACAATGTCACTTGGCCAATCCCCACTAAGAGGGACTCTGGAAGGGCAAGAAACTATTCTGTTCTCTATAATGGAACGTGACCAGGGAGAAGGCAGCTGGGAGGACCAGCTGGGCCCTTCAACCAGCAGCGTCCACCATCGACCAACTGCCCTACAGCTACACTGTGCTGGGCATTTGGGGCACTGTTATGAGCAAGAGTTTCCATTTTTCTTCTCATGGGACCTTCATGCTAGTGGCAAGAGACAATTTTTTTTTTTTTTTTTTTTGAGACAGAGTTTTTTTCTTGTCACTCAGGCTGGAGTGCAATGGTGTAATCTCAGCTCACTGCAATCTCTGCCTCCTGGATTCAAGCAATTCTCCTGTCTCAGCCTTCCGAGTAGCTGGGATTACAGGATTGCACCACCAAGTCTAGCTAATTTTTGTATTTTTAGCAGAGATGGGGTTTCACCATGTTGGCCAGGCTGGTTTCGAACTCCTGGCCTCAAGTGATCCACCTGCCTCGGCCCCACAAACTGCTGGGATTACAGGCGCGAGCCACCACGCCCGGCCCTACTTCACTCCTAACGCCCACCATACGTGCTTCCAAATGTTTGCTGAATGACAAGGTGAACGAGTGAATGGGACTACGTGAGTTCAGGCAGCAGGCAATCCAATTCCTTCCACCTCAGTTTCCCTTTTTGTAAAACAAGCCTGTCTCTCGCTCTCTGCCCTAAAAGCCTGAGTTCTGGGCTTGAGATGAGCGCGTCCTGTAGAGCAGACTCCAGGTGGACGTTGAGCTGGGTCTTCTAGGAGGCCAGGATCCGGCCAGCTCTTGGGTCCGGTCCTCCCGCGGGACCCCGCACGCCCAGTCCCAGCACCGCCCCGCCCAACCTCCCTTTGTTCCTCCAGGCCCCGCCCTCTCCGCGCAGCTCGCTCCGCATTGGCCGGGGGGCGGGTCCTGGGCGCCCGGCTCCGCTGGGGCAGGGCGGCGGGCGGCGGGCGGCGGGCGGCGGGCGGCGGGCGGCGGGCGGCGGGCGGCGGGCGGCGGGCGGGGCCGTGTGCACCTGCGCGGTGTGTTTCCGGGCCGCAGCCCTGCGCCAGCTGCAGCTCCTTGATCCGAGCCGGATCCTGAGCGGGGAACACGGGCTGAAGCGGCGGCGGCGGCCCCGCCCCGGGGCTCCGTTGTTGAGGCTGCGGTGGCTCTGTCGGCTGCTCAGCTGCGCTTCAGTCGGCCCAGGCGCCCAGGTGAGGAGCGAGCGCTGCGAGGCGGCAGCCTGAGGTGAGACGGCACGACGGGCGACGGGGTTTCCTGACCGGGCGGGGGTCTCTGCCCCGGGCGTGGCGGCTCCGAGCTGGGCTCCGCAGGGTCCGAGGTCGGGATCCGGGGTCCTTGCGCCAGGGCTTTGTCTCGGCCTTGGGCGGCACTGGGGGCTTCGCGCCTGCTGCGGTACCGCGTGGGCCCGCGGGGGAGTCCCGGTCGCCCTGCGGGTGGGGGCCGGTCCCTACTGCTCCCCGGCTCCCCGCGTCTGCCGCGGAGGGGACTGCATGGACCCGGGCGCTGGCTTCTGCCCGGTCCCCCGCAGCGTGGCTGGTCCCCGCGTGCGGCAGAGGGGGCCCTGCGTGGGCCCACTCGTGTGGCGGGATCCGGGTCACCGCGAGTGGGAGACTCCGCCGCCCTCCCCGCCCTCCCTAGCAGCGAGACTGCTTTGCTAGACTCACCTAGGGGACTGCGCGGACCCTCGGACGAGGGAGTCCGTGACTCTGGGTGGGGGCTGTTTCCCGGCCCCGCATGACGGCTTCCTGTTTTGTCACCTATATAGGTGGCTGCGTGGACCCGCGCGCGTGTGTCCTGGCCGCCCTGCTAGTGGTGCTGTGCGCCGCCCCGTGGCTCGTCTGCGTCGACTCCGCCTGGGACACGCGTGTAGTGGGGGTCCGTGCGCGGGGGGCGCGGTTGGTGGGGGCGCACTGCCCCCGCCCCATAGTTTATCCTCTCACTTGCCTGGCGGGAGGAAGCGAGAGGCGCGGGCCCGGAGCTGTCGCGCAGTGGCCACACCGACCTCTGCCCTGGCTGGCGGGTCCCAGGGGGCGAGGGGCCCTCACAGCGCGTCCCACCGCGGGTCCCACCGCCGCACTTCCTGCTCTGGCCCCGGGCTGGGCTCTGATTGGAGGGAGCAGGGCCCTTCTGCCCAGCACTTCTTTATTTCTTCCGTTAGTAATGGGAAGAAAAAAAAAATCTGGAAAGCCAGATTGAACTTTGTAGCTCTTAGCGCTTGGAGAGTGGAAGAAACTCTCCCAAGAATTTGGCGGGCTGGAAAATGCGTTTCAAGCAGGAGCATCCACACCCACGGAATGAGGCCAAGGCAGTTACAGTTAGAGGTCAGACTTATGAGGGGAGAGCGAGGCTGAGGTCCGTGGGTGGGGAGACTCCGACCTCAGCTTGATGGGAAGACCTGATGCTGCCCCTCAGACGCTGTATTTCTCAGCCAGCGAAGAAAGTGGAATCACTCCTTAATGAATGCTTTCATCAAACTTTTGAAAAACCTGTAATGTCCCAGGAAGCGAAATCGAACTGGACAGTTTTCCCCTTTTAAGAGTGTTAAACGTCCTGGAGACAAACAGCAGAAGGCTCAAGGAGTCCAAATACTCAACCTGAAGTTCTTTCTGAACAAGAGATGGTGTATAAGTAACAGGCATAGGAGACAAAACTGAACTAATCACCACAGCTGTGGCTCCTAGCCCTGTAGCGTGTCATGCAGGCCCTTTTGCCTTCTCTGCCCTCCGCTGTCCCAGACTCCAAGACTACTGCGCACCTCCAGTCATCAGCTCCTGCCGACCCATTGCTATGAACTCTGTTTCGGTGGCTCTCTTCTCTCTGAAGTTTTGCTTGTTCTCCTGAAGTCCTGGTCTTTAAGAGCTTACGATCCGCAGGGACAGATTGGCTTTGGGCAGTACATAGTTAACTGTAGCACAGCTTGAAAAATGCTCTGATAGAAGTGCGCAGGCAGTTTGTACATACGGGTAAATGCGAGGTCCTTTTTCAATACCATGAATCCAAGTATTCATGCTATTTTAAATCTGCAATTCTTTGACTCTCCAGAGGGTTTTTAGATTAATTTTTTTTTCTATTACTTCCTAGTGTTTGTAGCATAGTTCAGAATACTTGATTAAAACTTACCAGGTCGGCCGGGCGCGTTGGCTCACGCTTGTAATCCGAGGACTTTGTGAGGTCTAGGCAGGTGAATCACTTGAGGTCAGGAGTTCGAGACCAACCTGGCCAACATGGTGAAACCCTGTCTCTACTGAAAATACAAAAATTAGTTGGGCGTGGTGGTGGGCGCCTGTAATCGCAGCTCCTCAGGAGGCTGAGGCAGGAGAATAGCTTGAACCCAGGAGGCGGAGGTTGCAGTGAGTGAAATGGCTACACTGCACTCCTGCCTGGGCCATAGAGTGAGACTTCCTCTCAAAACAAAAACAAAAACAATGTACTGGCTCTACCTCCGGCTCTGGAATTTTCCTGGAAGGCCTTCTCTTCTGGGCTTCATTTTTCTCACTTTTGAGGATCGTAAACTACATAATTTCCAAGAATTTTTGCTCTACACCTTTAATTCTTTCAAGTAAATATAGCAGAGAAAAATTCTCTTCCTCGCAATGATGTAAGGAAGTCTCTCACAGAAGGGGACACAAGGGTATGGAGAATAATTTTTTGTTTTTTTTTTTTTGGGGTGACGGAGTTTTGCTCTGTTGCCCAGGCTGGAGTGCAGTGGCAGGATCTCGGGTCACTGCAAGCTCCGCCTCCTGGGTTCACTCCATTCTCCTACCTCAGCCTCCCAAACACCTGGGACTATAGGCGCCTGCCACCACGCTTGGCTAATTTTTTGTATTTTCAGTAGAAACAGGATTTCACTGTTGCTAGGCAGGATAGTCTCCATCTCCTGACTTCGTGATCTGCCCGCCTCAGCCTTCCAGAGTGCTGGGGATTACAGGTGTGAGCCACTGCCTGTGGCCGACAGAGGATGTATTTCTGAGCTCTACATTTCAGAGTTCTTTTCTCTAGCCCTGGCCTGGGTCCCAAACAGGGAACTTAATTCACTCTATCACTGAAGTATACTCTTGCTTTGATGCCATTGGTATGTTGTCCTAGAGATTTGCTGTGGCTGCTAGGAGTGTTTCAGAGTTAAGAACTGATGCAACCTCTCTTTTGTCAGTTTATGAGTCTATAAACCATCTTGTTTCCTTTAGCGTTATCTCCCTGGAACTGGAAGGTCAGAGATGAAGTTTTGTTAGATTATAAGTCTCAGTCTTTGCTATCTACCTTCGTCTGTCTCCCATGTCACCTGCTGTTTTTTTTCCCCGTTTTTCATTTTAATGTTTTTATTGGATAGGTGTCTATTATTGCAGGCTACCTCAAAACATTTTTGGATATTGACAGGATATAAGTATGAATAATATGTAAAAGATAACTTATTCTAGTTCTTTTGAGCAGAAGATTTGGTTTCGATATGTGGCCCTATTAAAACTTTTGTTAAGCCCAAGTACTTGCTGAACTTCAGTTCCCTTACCTGTAAAATGGAGTTAGTTGTTAGTAATACCTGTTCTGCCTAACTCAGGAGATTGTTTTGAGGATCAAACGAAATTATGAATGTAATGGAATTTTGTAAATTTTAAATGAAATATTGTATTACCTAAGATTTTTTTTTTAAACGCCATATTAAGAATGGAATGAATCTGGGTTTTTCTTTGAAATCCCAAATGTTTAATGTACAGAGAAGTTTTAATGTGTCTGTTGGGGAGCTTCATTAGGATTGTTTTCTATCTTTAATTGGCCAGTATTGTTTTATATGTTAGCATTTTTGGGGAACATCAAAATTTGTGTTTCAGTTATCATTAATATTTTACAAAGTTATTGAATGTGCATGATTTAGTCTTTAACAATCTCTTCAATTATTTACATTCCCATATAAAAAATGCAGTAATGAACGTCCATGTAAATAACATTCCCATGCTTTGATGAAGCATAATTTCTTGACATTGCAGTTTCTAAGTGCCCTGTCTTGAGGTTGGGAAAGCTAAAGGGCAGTCAGAAGTCAAGGTCAGCAAAGTGTCACCTTTGACATTTGAAATCCAGCAGCAGGTATCACGGTGAACCCCATTCCAGCATCCAGGAAGTTTCTCTGTCCTGCCTCTCCTCCAGCCACCTCAGAATCTGTGTCTGCGGTGTTGGTCCTGCTTTCCTCTCTCTCCTCTGCCTTTTCTTTCTCTTCACCAACTTCTACTGAGTGCCTCTGATGTCCCAGACAGTGGCAGTGGGAGTACGAAGGCTAATAAACCCGGCCCTGGTCCTCAAAGAATTGATGTTTTCTGTGCAGATATTAAGTGACACTGTCATATATAGTGTTGACAAACATTGATACAGATTTCCTGTGAAGTGCAGAAGCACCATCCTAGAAGCAGAGATGCAGAGGCAGCACTGGTGACTCACACATGGAGAGCTGGAGTTCTTGGTCTAGTGGGATAAACTGACTTGGACATCATTTCAGTGCAGCGGAGTGAGTGCTGGGACGGGCTCCCTCGGGGCATCTGGGGCTGGGTTTGTCTGGTGTTTAGTCTCCTGCCTGGTACTTAGAGTTTATCAGTAAGATGAGCATTGGGAGGTTTCTAAGTGAAAGGAAAGTCAATCACTTACCTGAAACCTAAAATTTGTAGGTGTTCTGGGCCATTTATAATTCACTGAATCTGTTTTGTCAGAACAAGTCTATCATCTATTGTTTTGGATAGAGTGTGGCCAGCCCTGCTTTGCAATGTCAGGAAATCAGGAAACGCTTGTCAGGTGTCAACACCGTGCCAGACACTCTTCTAGGGGTTTCCACGTAAATCACTGTATTCATTTCTGTTGCTGCTTTACCACATTTCCACAAACTTCATGTCTTAAAACAATTGAAATTGTATCATCTCACAGTTCTGTGGGGCAGAAGTCTAACGTGGGTGTCACCGGGCAAAAATCAGCATGTGGGCTGGGCTGCATTCCTCACTGGAGAATTGTTTCCAAGCGCTTTTGGCCAAATATAGTTCCTTGTGGTTGCAGGACTGAGGTGTCTGTTCCCTTGCTGGCCATCTGTTGGGGGCTGCCCTCAGCTCCCTCTATCTGGTCTTTGCACGTGGTCCCATCAGCTCAGGACTAGCTAACCCAGGGACCTGGTCAGGCTCTCCAGTTCCCCTGTGTGCATTTCTCTTCTTCCACTCGGAGAAAGTTCTATGCCCTGTTTTAAAATATTTTTTTGAGATGGAGTCTCGCACTGTTGCCCAGGCTGGAGTGCAGTGGTGTGTTCTCAGCTCACTGCAACCTCTACCTCCCAGGTTCAGGTGATTCTCCTGCTTCAGCCTCCTGAGTAGCTGGGACTACAGTTGCCCGCAATGACACCCGAGTAATTTTTGTATTTTTAGTAGAGATGGGATTCACCATTTTAGCCAGGATGGTCTCCTTCTCTTGATCTCGTGATCCGCCTGCCTTAGCCTTCCAAAGTGTAGAGATTACAGGTGTTAGCCACCACACCTGGCCAGTTCTAGGCTCTTAGAGGCTCATGGGATTAGATTGGACCTCCCTGGAGAGCCCAGGATACTCTTCCTAAGGTCTGTGGCAAAGCCTTTTTGCTGCATAACATAGTCACAGGTCTTGGGGGTTGGACTCTCCCACCACAGTTACCGATCCACTTACTACAGCAGCCTGGGAGGTGCTTTTCATTGCCTCTCGTTAACAGATACCAATTTTTTTTTTTTTCTTTGCAAATTGGCAGGAACATGAAGATCCTTCTTTTTTTTTTTTTTTTGAGACGGAGTCTCATTCTCTTGACTGGGCTGGAGTGCAGTGGTGCAATCTTGGCTCACCACGACTTCCACCCCCCGGGTTCAAGCAGTTCTCCTGCCTCAGCCTCCTGAGTAGCTGGGACTACAGGCACATGCCACCAAACCTGGCTAATTTTTGTATTTTTAGTAGAGATGGGGTTTCACTCTGTTGGCCAGGCTGGTCACAAACTCCTTACATTGTGATCCGCCCGCCTTGGCCTCCAAAAGTGCTGGGATTACAGACATGAGCCACCGCGCCCAGCCATGAAGATCCTTCTTAAATGAAAAAACCGTTCCTCTGACTTGATGTGAGGCTGTTGGTGAGACTGATAGCAGTGGAGACAGGTCCATCAGAAACAGAGCTAAACTTTGTGTTCTGGAGTATTTTGATGGCCTGCCCTGATTATGTAAGTTTTGCTAAGAAGTCATTAGAGTAATTCCTCTACTGGAAGAAACACCATATGGGGAATTTGGGACCTTGCCTTTTCAAGTTTTACCCAAAGGACTCTTCATGGGTGAAAAGTACATGATTCCAGGTCCATTTCTAGAATGGAAACAGCTGCATCAACCCAACAGCGATTCACATTCCTGAGTTTGAGAGAATCCGATTGTCTCAAGGCTGAAGCTAAAAGCCCAATAAACAATGTTTGCACTTTATTCATAGTTAGGAATTAGGTGCATCGTGTGGTCAAGAAAACAACTGATGGTGGTCACCAAGTAGTTTAAAACCAAGCAGGACCTCGTTTTATCATGTGGGTGTTTTTGATTTTCTTAGCGAAGTTTTTATTTTCCTGTGCAATAAATGACAAACTCTGACTTGAAATACATTTCCTTTAATAAACCAGAATCTAGGGTCGGGCACAGTGGCTCATGCCTGTAATCCCAGACTTTGGGAGGCTGAAGAGGGCAGATCACGAGGTCACTAGATTGAGACCATCCTGGCTATGGAGTGGTGGCTCACACCTGTAATCCCAGCACTTAGGGATGCTGAGGCAGTAGGATCCACTGAGGTCAGGAGTTTAAGACCACCAACATAGTGAGACCTCCACCTCTACCAAAAAAAAAAAAAAAAAATGCTGGGCGTGGTGGGGCACAGCTGTGGTTCTAGCTGCTGGGGTTGGGGGGGGTGTTGATCACCTGATCTCACTAATTTGAGGCTGTAGTCAATTAGAATTACACCACGGCATTCCAGCCTGGGCAACAGAGCAAGACCCTCTCTCAAACAAAAACAAAAAAAACCATATTACTTAATATACTATTGTTGTTGGTCAAGTATCAGATTTTGTTTAAAAACTAAATACTCTTTTTTTTTTTTTTTTTTTTTTTTTTGAGACGGAGTCTCACTCTGTCACCCAGGCTGGAGTGCAGTGGCATGGTCTCAGCTCACTGCAAGCTCCGCCTCCCGGGTTCACACCATTCTCCTGCCTCAACCTCCTGAGTAGCCAGGACTACAGGCACCCACCACCACGCCTGGCTAATATTTTGTATTTTTAGTAGAGATGGGGTTTCACCCTGTTAGCCAGGATGGTCTTGATCTCCTGACCTCGTGATCTGCCCACCTTGGCTTCCCAAAGTGCTGGGATTATAGGTAAATACTCATTTTTAGCAAAGTTGTACAGACCTACAGCTCTAAGAGTCAGTAATTAACAAGGCTTACAATAAAACCCAGCAATCCCCTACCTTACCCTTCTCCACTCTGATCCCTGCTCCTTGGAGGTTACTGTGTTTATGTTTTAGCTCGTTCTAGATTGTGTGAAAGACAGGGAGATGTCCTACTGTGGAAGACAAGGATTCAGGCTGCTTACCTTCCCCGCTTCTCCTGCTGCCCACGTTTTTCTCCCCCATCCTCTCAGTATAATCATTGTGATAGTGAGGCCAGGCACGGTGGCTCGTGACTTATCCCAGATTTTTGGGAGGCCGAGGCGGGCAGATCACTTGAGGCCAGGAGTTGAAGGCCAGCCTGGCCAACACAGAGAAACCCCGTCTCTACTAAAAAATACAAAAATTAGTCGGTTGTAGTGTCCCACACCTGTAGTCCCAGCTACTCAGGAGGGTGAGGCACAAGAATTGCTTGAACCTGAGAGGTGGAGGTTGCAGTGAGCTGAGATCGCACGATAAGGTGAGATCGCACGATAAGGTGAGATCGCACCACTGCACTCCAACCTGGGCAACAGAGGTAGATTCTGTCTCAAAAAAAAAGTATCGTGATAGTGGGATACATAGTACAATATTGTGCATATTTAGTATTCTTCCTGGTTTTTGGCCCAGAGCTTCTAAAACTCTTGTAATTTCCTGAGTGATAGGAACATCATTGGTTATATTATTTGGTCCTATGTTTCAATACCTGATACAAGAGCTTCTAAGGCTTTTGGAATCTCTGGGGTGATAGGAGTGTCTTTTGTATGATAATGAGATGACAGATGGCTTCGGGCACCTGGACAGATTCAGGATTAGGGTTGGTTGCCAGAAAGATGAGTCATGATTAAAGAGTTGGACATATCAGCCCCACCCCTACCTCTGGGAGGGGAGATGAGACAGGCTGGAAATTGAGCTACTCACGGTGGCCAATGACTTAATCATGTCTATGTTATGAAAACTCCATAAAACCCTCTAAATACTGGGTTTGGAAAGCTTCTGGTTTGGTGAACTCATTTGGTGCTGGGGAGGTGGCACTTCCAGGAACGGCATGGGAGCCCCGACCTCTCTGCCCCGTGGTGTGCCCTGTGCCTCTCTTGCATTTGGCTGTTCCCGTGTTCTCTTCTTTGTAATAAACCAATAAGAGTAAGTAACTGCCAAGCACTTTGCGTCTGTCACCTCACTTACTTTTTCAGCAACACTGTGTGGCAGATAATGTCCTCATTTTGCCGGTGACAAAATGAGACTGATGCATTGAGTAACTTGCTCAAGATCACATAATAAGTGGAATTCAAGCTCTGACACCGAAGCCTGTGCTTTTAACCAGCATGCTGCATACGCGGTCTCTTTATTTGTTAGGAGTTTCGGTGTCTCTAGGGCCTGACACCAAGTTGACCATTGTGGCCTAGAGCTGTTATAACGGAGCTTTTAGCGGCCCTGCTGAGAACAGAGCCAGCACCTCCGGATTGGCAGGGCAGGGGCTGTTCCTGCTGGGAGCTGCAGGTCACTCCCTGTAGCCCTTGGCTGATCTTGCTCATCCACTCCATCCCTCATTCAGTAGTTCCTGAGTGCGGCCTCTGTGCGGAGGAGAAGGAGGCAGCCTTCCAGCCCAGGTGGGGCCTGCAGGTACACACAGGGAGAGGCAGCTGTGCACTGAGCTGGCTGTAGGCTGGGACAGCGTGGCTCCAGAGGTGACAATAGAATGCTCTGGGACTGCAGAGGGAACACGTGCTTGTGAAAGGGAGGAAGGGGCAGGCACCGCAGAGGAGGTGTACTTGAGTTAGACTTTGAGGGAGGAGTTGGATTTCCACAGTGGAACCGAGCAGCTGAGGCTTTCTCAGCAGCTGAAGATTACAGCCAGCCAGCCTCAAATGTTCAGCTTTTCCTGAATTCCCTTTTTTAAGACAGTGCAGTAAGTTTTCCACAGAGATAAAGCGGTCACCTCCATGTCATTCATGTTCTGCGAATCCTGTGTGTAGTTTTCGATGCTTAGCAGATGGGAGCAACCTGGGCCATAAGAGAAGAGCCTGTGTGTCCACTTGTTTGGACATCAGTCAGGTGTGGCACAGGGCAGTGATCACTGCCTTCCCCTGAGGAACTCAGTTGTACTTTTATGTGGAGAGGACAAAGAAAGCTGTTGTACAGGGGGCAGGAGACATTTCACCTGCAAAGCAAGGCACAAAATACATAGTCTGTGCCCTGCATGAGAAACCTAGCAGAACTGTGTGCTGATTCCCACCCCTGCCTCCCCTCCTGAGAGCGAACCGTCCATTGTACCATGGCGGAGGGCATTTCAGAAGCCTCTGCAATCGGAGTGATCTGTTACTTGCCCATTGAGCGTTAGGGGCAGCAACCAGGTGGGGTGGCTGAAACACAGGCCTTGGCCAGACCTGGTTGGGCATGTTGGTTCTGCCACTGATTGTGAATTACAGAACCTTGGAGAAGTCATTGTCTTTGTCTGTGCCTCTCATGTAAGATGGGGAACACTGTGGCCATTGCAGAAAAGCAGATAGGTGGAGTGAGTATGAAGTGCTTTGTGTGTGTGTCATACGGTGAATGAAATGGCACTGATTGACATTATTGATAGTAATAACAGGTTTAATTCAGGAATAAAACTGGTAAAGTAGGCCAGGCGCGGTGACTCACGCCTGTAATCCCAGCACTTTGGGAGGCCAAGGCGGGCGGATCATGAGGTCAGGAGTTTGAGACCAGCCTGGCCAATATGGTGAAACCCCATCTTTACTAAAAATACAAAAATTAGCTGGGTGTGGTGGTAGTCCTGGGTGCGCCTGTAGTCCCAGTTACTTGGGAGGCTGAAGCAGGAGAATCGTTTGAACCTGGGAAGTGGAGGTTGCAATGAGCTGAGATGGCGTCACTGCACTCCAGTGTGGTCTACAGAGTGAAACTCTGTCTCAAAGGAAAAAAAAAAAAAAAAAAAAAAAAAAAAAAAAACAACCTGGTAAAGTGTTTTACCCAGCCTAGTTACGTGTGGTAGAGCCAAATGAAAGCTTAGTAAAAGATGACTTGAGAACTAGCTGAGCAGAGGAATCAGGCGGGATGTGTTGTTACTGAGTAAGTGAAATTTGCACCTGCTTTCTCCCAGGCCTCGCTGAGTTGTGTACAACAGAGAGGTCAGGTGTTGGGGGCAGTGGACCGGTTGAAGAATGCATTGCTATTATATGAGGAACATTGGGCTTTGAAAAAGCAGAACTAGATCCACGTTCTTGCCTGGTGACTCTAACTATCATCTAGTTTGTAAAGGGGATTGCAGTTCACTGAAAAATTCTTATGACAGTGGGGAAAGGATTGGGGCGTCTGCATTGGTGTGTGTAATATAGGTCAGATGAAAGAGCATTTAGGCTGGAGGGAGACTTTTCATCTCTATAACTTTACTTTCGCAGGACAATTCCATCATGATTTGAAGATTTTTGAGTCAAAACTACACTGTTCTGCTATGTGTTTTGGGGCAAATTTATACATACAATTTGCTTAAATATTTCAGATGATACAAGTATATACGTGTGGGGCAAAAAGCTGAAATTTGTATTCCCCGTTCTCTAGAAGTAACCATTGTGAATAGTTAAGTCTGTATTCCAGCTATTTTGTGTATTATAAATACGCTGTGAATATATGAGTGTATACATACGTATATGTTACAGAAACACATTTTTAGAGATGGAATATTGCTGTGTTGCCCATGCTAGTCTCAAACTCCTGGGCTCAAGTGACCCTCTTGCCTCAGCCTCCCAAAGTTTTGGAATTACAGGCGTGAGCCACTGCGCCTGGCCTGTATGAGTATATTTACTAATTGCTAAGTTACTCTGTTCATTACGTGTCTATTGAAGCCCCCCATGTGCCAAGCATTGTTCTGAATACCTTATATGCATGAATTCACTTAATTTTTAGAGCAGCTCTATTATCGTGGCCCTTTTACAGTGAGGAAAGGGAACCACAGAGAGGGTGGGGACGTTGTCTAACATCACACAGCCAGTGCTGTTGGAATTGAGGTTGGAACCCAGACAGCTGGCTTCAGATCTCTTAGCTGTTATCATAGATGGCACACCCAAACCTTAGGGCCGCCTCCCAAGCCTTGCGTGAGCTCTGCCTGAGCTCTGCGAGAGCTGTGTATGTGAGGCTTCTTTCCTCTTTAAGAACACAAGTCTTGGAATTGTCCCAGACCCTGGTAGGACCCCTTGAGGACCAAAAAACAGGGATTCTTCAAGCCTGCCCCAAGGCCGGATCTCTGATTTAGCTACTTGGAAGGTAGACGTGGAAGAGAGTAATTTTGCCAGAACAAAAAGTCAGGATGGCTGGGCTGACTCGGCCAGATGCGGTGGCTCATGCCTGTAATCCCAGTACTTTGGGAGGCCGAGGCAGGTGGATCACCTGAGGTCGGGAGTTCGAGAGCAGCCTGGCCAACAAGTAGAAACTCCGTCTCTATTAAAAATATAAAAATTAGCTGGGCGTGGTGGTGGGCGCCTGTAATCTCAGGTACTTGGGAGGCTGAGGCAGGAGAATTGTTTGAATCTGGGAGGCAGAGGTGGCAGTGAGCTAAGATTGCACTATTGCACTCCAGCTTGGGTGACAGAGTGAGACTCCATCTCAAAAAAAAAAAAAAAAAAAAAAAAAGGGAAGGGGAATGGCTGGGCTGACTCATTCTAGGGAAGAGACCCTACAGCAGCCGTAGGACCTTGGCCGCTTCGGTGGAAAAGAAGGAAGGAAAAGCTTCACCCATGGCGGTGACCTGGACTGCAGAAACCACACTACACAGTCCACGTCCTGGAGCCTGGCCACCCCATTTGCTTCTCTTCTCCTTGGGTAGAGGGTGTGGGGAGCTTTCTACCCTGGAGGCTGAGCAGCGCAGCTTCTCCTGAGGGTAGGCGTTTGTCTGTCCCTGGAAATACAGACAGCATTCTCATAAGCAGCCCAAATCCTCCTGAACAGCTTTTTGCAGGGTGGGGCAGGGCAGGGCAGAGGGTCATTTTGACTCATAGGTACCTTTTCCACTTTCGCTGCTGATAACTGTGTTACAGATTAAAGTTTTGTTTTTGATACTGAAGAGGATTTAAGAGAGTGAGGTATTATGGCACATCTGAGTCTGCTAAAATAGAATCAAGGGGTAGTGTAGGAAAATCTCTTATAAATTATGGATCATATATGGTGAACGTTAGAAGTCATGTGTAACTAAGTTGAAAAATCAAAACGTGGCTTGTATTTGGGCGACCGCGGTAAGTCTGGATCCCACTGCGGCTTGTGTGAACACAAGATGCTGAGGTGTAGGGATCAACAGGCTTTTTCTGGACATCTTGCGCTTCTCCCTTGGGGTAAAGTGGGGTGGCAGTAGGAGCACACAGCTGTTGGGCCCCTAATATTTGTCAGCTGTTTTGCATGTGGGATTCCATTTAATGCAATCTTGGAGGTAAAATTATTTTATTGAAGATGAAGATAGAGGCTTAGACAAGTTAAGGAAATTGTTCAAGGTCATGTCATTTGTGTTTTTGTTGTTGTTGTTCGTGTTTTTGTGTTTTTTTTTTTTTTTTTTTTTTTTTGAGACAGAGTTTTGCTCTTCTTGTCCAGGCTGGAGTGCAGTGGCGTGATCTCGGCTCACCATAACCTCTGCTTCCCAGGTTCAAGTGATTCTCCTGCCTCAGCCTCCCAAGTAGCTGAGATGACAGGCATGCGCCACCACACCAGGCTGATTTCATATTTTTAGTAGGGATGGGGTTTTTCCATGTTGGTTAGGAGGGTCTTGAACTCCCAACCTTGGATGATCCGCCCAACTTGGCCTCCCAAGGTGCTGGGATGACAGGTGTGAGCCACTACGCCTGGCCAAGGCCATGTAATTTGTTAAGTGGAAAGATGAAGTACTTGATGAACTCAGAAGTTTGACTTCAAGGCCCTTGATCTTTCCATAACATGTGGTTCCTTCCCTGGTTGGTGGGGAGTGACTGAGGAACTCAAGGAAGCTGTGTTTTGTGGAAAGAGGACCTGAGGGGTGTATGGTCTTTCCAGGCTTGGAATCGCCATGCTGGGCTTCTGAATTGTATAGCTTGGCCATATAGAGAGAAGCCCCTCATTTAAGACTTATTCTTTGGGGGAGATGAACGAAGGCCACCCAGCCACCCACATGAGACAGGCAGAGGCAACTTTCTCAGAGCTGCTGTGGCAAGGGAGTCGGCACCGTCACTTGCGTGTGGCAGAGACTGACATGCCAGTGAGTGGCGGATGAGGAGTGGGGAAGCTTCAGGATGGAAAAGAATGGCTCCCAGTGGAGGCTGTTGTGGGGGCTGGAGGCGGCTGTGCAGAAGTGGGGTGTCCTATGTGATTGGTTAGGGGCGAATTTGGCTTTCTCTGAATTATCCTAACCAGAAATAGGGGCCAAAATTAGGGTGGCTGTCAGTTTTGAGTCAAATCCTGGCCACGTGGGACAGAGTCGTGGTTTAGTTTCTGGGTTGTTGAGAGAGAGCAGTCTGGCTTCCTGTCTGATGTGCTAGCCTGGTTGGCCTCCTGGCTGTTGACTGTAGATAGGGGATTGGTTTCCCGGGTGGGCAGCTACAGGTTGTGGTCTGAGTTCTGTCTTTATACATATGATCAGGCATGGTCTGTTTGTGTATTCAGTCCCTCATTTTTCTTGTCAGTAAAAATATCAAATGACAAATTGGATACATTGAGAAGTTTTTAGATGTCTGTGTCCCCTGGAGGAAGTTTTCACGTTCACATTTAATCAGAATGAATATAAACAATTGGGCCATTTATCTTGAAGCTGTAAAATAGGAAATCTTCAACAATACTACCTCGGCGCCATTGCCTGTCTGTCCATCGTTAGGGAATGTGTTTTTATCCCCCACCGGCTCATCGTCCACCAGTTTGTGGTTGATCCACTTCTCTATACGTCTTGTCTTGTGTGCATCTCATTGTTTGCTAGTGTTAGCTTTCCCCTTCATCAGTGTAGTTTATTTGTGTAGCCTCTGTTGGTTGAAAGTTATTTGTGGAATTTGTGAATGGAAGGAACCTTGGAGGTCTGCTAGGTCAGCCCAGTGATTTTCAAGATAAACGGAAATACAGGGAAATGTTCCAGCTTCTTTGGTGGCAAAACCAGGAATAGAAAGCAGTGTTCTTTGTGCCACAATGTCATTGGAAGACAACTCATTGTGGGCCTAAATTGCAGAGTAACTAACTTTCATGTATCTCTGCTTCTGACTCTTGTTATCAGACATTTTAAATTGACCTTAATGTATTAGCAGAAATATGAAAAGTCCTGACTTGTTTACATATAAGGTACTTCTTCGCCTACTCATTTGGTTGCTTTTTTCAACAGGATTGAAAAGACATTGTTATAAACTGAATGTATATGTCTCCTCCAGATTCTTGTACTGGAGCCCTAACTGCCAGTGTGATGGTATTAGGAGATAGGACCTTTGAGAGGTGATTAGGGTTAGATGAAGTCATGAGCGTGGGCCCTGGTCTGACAGGATTAGTGCTCTTAGAAGAAGAGAAACCAGGCTGGATGTGGTGGCTCACACCTGTAATCCCAGCACTTTGGGAGGCCGAGGTGGGCAGATCAGGACGTCAGGAGATTGAGACCATCCTGAAACCATTTCTACTAAAAATACAAAAATTAGTTGGGTGTGGTGGCACGTGCCTGTAATCCCAGCTACTCGGGAGGCTGAGTCAGGAGAGTTGCTTGAACCAGGGAGTCGGAGGTTGCAGTGAGCTGAGATTGTGTCACTGCACTCCAGCCTGGTGACAGAATGAGACTCTGTCTCAAAAAAAAAAAAAAAAAAAAAAGAAAGCAGAGAGCTCCCAATGCCCTGGTGTGAGGAAACAAGAAGAAAGGTGGCTATCTGCAAGCCAGGAAGAGGTCCCTGTCCCAGAACTGAGTTGGCTGACACCTTGATCTTGGACTTCCAGCCTCCGGAGCTGTGAGAAATAAACTAATGTTTAAACCACACAGTTTTTACATTTTTTTTAATGGTATTTGCCTATAGTATTTTTATGGTGTTTTTTATGGTATTTGCCTATAGTATTATGGCCATCTGATTTGACTGATACAGAGATGGTTCCAGAATACTGTAGCCTGTATCTAAGTTGGTGATGCCATGAAAATAAATGTGGTAGTTTATTCCTTTATATAAAGATAGCACTGTGAGCCCAGGGCCTTTGCTCATGTCTTAGATGAGTCTTGTCTTCTTATAATAGCTTCCTAATTTCTCTTTTCCCCCTCTAATTTATATTATATATCTGGATTAAATCATATATGGTATGATTTTATACTTTATGTCTATACAAACTTTTAGTGATTTTATTTCGTTTTTTTTTATTTTTCAGACATGCCCTTGCTCTGTTGCTCAGGCTGGAATGCAGCAACAGAATCACAGCTCACGGTAACCCTAAATTCCTGGGCTCAAGTGATCCTCCCGCCTCAGCCTCCTGAGTAGCTGGGATTACAGGTGTGCTATCCTGCCTAGCTAAATTTTAAATTTTTTGTAAGGACAGAGTCTTGCTGTGTTGTCCAGAGTGGTTTCAAACTCCTGGCCTCAAGCAGTCCTCTCACCTCAGCCTCTCAAAGCACTGGATTACAGGCATGAGCCTCCATACCCACCCCAGTGATTTTTTTGTTGTTAAGATCAAGGACGGGTTCCCTGGCTTGGCATTCAAGGCTCATGATCTGGGCGTGATATGCAAGTTGGGTTTCAGTGTTTCCGTTCCCGCCATCAGCCTTGCACTCCAGCTTGTTGCCTAAGCCCTGTTCTGAAGCCCAGCCTGAGAGCTGCATTTGAATTTATACCTTCTCATTTCTTCATTTTCTTTGCCTATGTTCTTATCTCCATCTGGGACATCGTCTTCACCTGTGTTCTTATTTCTCTCTGGGACATTGTCTTTGCCTACGTTCTTATCTCCACCTGGGACATCGTCTTCGCCTATGTTCTTATCTCCATCTGGGACATCATCTCCACACTTCTGCCTCTTTAAATCTTCTCCATCCTTCAAGACTTGAAATACTCACTTCTTTACATGATCCCTGCTCTGACATCCAAGCTAGAATTAATCTTTCTTCCTTTGAACTCTGATAGTGATTAATGTTTTTCATCCTTTAATTATGCAGCAGTCCTGTGTGTTAGATATTATTATTTCCCCAGTTTTTCATAGTTACTCTGAAAATATTTACTGTAGTCATATATTTTGAGTATGTAATATGAGCGACATTCAAAAGGTCCTGGAGAGTGAAAGGCAGTCCTACTCCCATCACTGCCCTGTGACCACTGTTGCCAGTTTTGTTTGTTTGTTTGCTTGTTTGTTTTTCCAAGATGGAGTCTTGCTCTGTCACCAGACTGGCGTGATGTCAGCTCCCTGCAACCTCCACCTCCTGGGTTCAAGCGATTCTCCTGCCTCAACCTCCTGAGTAGCTGGGACTACAGGCGCGTGCCACCGTGCCCAGATTATTTTTGTATTTTTAGTAGAGACGGGGTTTCACCGTGTTGGCCAGAATGGTGTGGATATCTTGGCCTCTTGATCCACCTGCCTCAGCCTCTCAAGGTGCTGGGATTACATGTGTGAGTGACTGCACCCTGCCTATGTATCTTCTTTTTAAAACACAGATGTTGGCATAAGATAAACAGTGTTCTCCACCAGTTCCCCACTGGTAAATATTTAGGTTATTCCCAACCGTTTGGATTAATCAATGTTGAGTTGTACATAATTCTTGCATATTTGTGTGAATATGTTCATAGGATGCATTGCTAGAAATGGAATTGTGGGATCCAGGGTTCTGCACATTTTAAATGTTGATGGGTGTTGCTCGATTCCCTTCTGTTAGGGCCATACCGTTATCTCAGTGTCAATGTGTAAGGGCGCCTATTTCTATTTACTTGCCAACAGTTTCTTCTGACATCACACACACACATAAAAATATCCCTTAGTTCCAAAAACATGGACATTTTACCTTTCTACTTATAGTGTGCGCACACTGACTGAAGCTCTGTGTTGCAGTGATATGTGCTGCTAGGATTGTGGCTCTGTTTTGAATTTGCTAGCCAGGCTATGGCTTTCCAGTCAGGTATTTTTTGTTTTGTTCATGTTGTTGCTGCCGTTGGGCCGGGCTAACCTGTGTGAATTTCCTTCTACTGCCCAGCCAGATTTCCTTTCCAGTGGACGGGCTTAGTGTCTCATCCAGCAGCCCTGTTTCCTGGTGATCTGGGCTGAGTGGCTCCATGAGAAGTTGCACCCATATTCTCCAGTAGTGCATCTTTTTACAGCAAGCAAAACATTTTCACCACGTTTCTAGCGGGACAGGCACTAGCTCTTTTCTGGGCATCAGGAGACCTGGCTTTGTTCTGGTTCAAGCAACAGCTGGTGAGTTACCAAAGACAAGTCGCATCTGGCCCCTGGTCCTTTGCTTTATAAGTAGAATCACAGTCCGAGTGGGCATCACTGCCCTGGTCTCTATGCGATGCCAAGTGTTGAGGGGATGATGGCTAAGTGTCAGGGTGCATTTCCACCACTAGGGGATTACAGACCAGCCAAAAACACAGGAGGAAAGCTAACAGCCCTGGGCAGGTACACACAAGGAGAGGAGTTTGAAAGGGTGGTTCCAAGCTCCTTGGTGTGATTGATGTGATCACAATAAACATTTTATCTCTAAGTCTTGGGCCATTGGACCAAGAGAAGAGAGAGCTGATGTTGAGTTGTAGTGAGAGGTGCGTGGTTCATGAGCCTGCTGAGCCTGGCTGGGACTCAATTCCATTGAGTCCCATTCCATTTTACCTTCTGTTTCCACCTTTTTCGTGCTCCTGCTTGTTTCTCCAGAAAAAAATGCAATAAATTCCTTTCAAAAACTTTACAAAAGCCATAGATGCTTATTGGAAATAGTTCAAATGATTTGGAAGACAGAAAGATAGTGAATGTTTTTCTCCTGTGTGTTTGGATGAATGTGTCTTTGGGGAGTCACTATTAACACTGGGTGTATTTCCTTCCAGATCTTTTCCAGTGTACCTACAAATATACATGTACACATTCTAAAAAACAAAATAGTACCTGGTAAACATTGAGTTCCCCTACTCCCACTCCGCAGTCTACCTGGACATCCTTTCATGGTGATACGATGAGACCTGATCGACTCCTTTTGTTCGCTGGAGTGGCAGGTAATAATAGCTACAGATAACTCACCTTCAATGGGCATTTACCATGTGACAGGGTCTGTGCTCCAGGCAGGCTACATGAAGTGGGTCTTAAGGCTTTTTACAACAATGCTATGGGTGAACACAGTAATTGTTAACATTGTGCAAGTGATAGAATTGCAGTAGAGAGAAGCAAAGCTGCTTGCTCAAACTCAAGGCATGATTCCTGAGAGACAGAGAGAGAACACTTTTAAAACAATTGTTGTTATAGTCAGATGATTTATGATCATTTCAAGAAAGAGTGCATTCAGCGAATACATTTCAGGGTCTGGTACAGTCTGGGAGCTGGTCCTGAAAATGCACTGGGCTAGAGGTAAGGGAGCGGTCCATTGGCCCTGGAACCCTAGTGCAAGGAGGGAGGTCCCGGGGAGAGGGGGCATGGAGCGGATGTCTCTGAACAAACCTTGCAACATCCATTTCGGCTGAGTCTGGTCCGAGGTCTGGGTCTTGCCATGTACACTTTTCAGAGATACTTGGTTTTGATTTTTATCACGGCTCACCTGAGCAGCCATGGTTTCAAACTGCCTGGAGATGTGGTCTGGCAGGCCACTGCTCTGCCCATCCTTCCCGCTCCTGCAGGAGGGGAGTCATCCTGGACCAGAGGGCTTCGCCTGTAATCAGCTATCTCATAATAAGTGGATTTGATGCTGGTTTCGCTAGGTCAGGAAATTTCCCATTTGGAAGGAAAACTGATACTTGTTTTTGGGTTTTGCTGAGGAGCCACAGGGTTTAGAGCAGGGACTGGAAGTTTGTTGAGACACACGTGAGTGCACTCAAACATCTTCCATGAGACGTGGAAATAAAGACAGTGTTCCAGAGAGGTCCCTGGCTTTGGGGTATAAATATTTCTGTGACAGAATGGCACTGGATGTCTGCTGTATTTTTTTCTCTGCTATTTTGGCAAGTTTTATCTGGGTGTGTGTCTCCTGTACAGAAGGTATGACATCAGTTTTTGCCACCAAGTGTTTACAGCGGTTGGTCCCCCCTATGTGGGTCACTTTTGTGCCGTGGTTTCTTTGGGGAAATTGTAGGTCTCCTACCCAAAGCACATTGCCCATTTCAAGGTGCTCCTGGTTTCTGAACACCTGTGGCAGTGCCTTCCCTGTAGGTGAAGCCAGCGGAGAAAGTACCCCTCCCCAGGAGGAGGGGAATGGTGATTTCCTGAGTGAGGAGGCTGGGGATGAGCCCTGGAGTAGAACTGGTGACCGGCTGCTTTTCCTTCCCCTCCTCTCCCTCCTATTTTGCCACCACCCCGACTTTTTAAAAATTAAGCAATTATTTTGGTTTCCTTTATTCGCTATTCCTTGCTAATCGCATGCAGAGTGAGCCTGGGACAGTGGAAAGGAAAGTTGTATTTGGCTTCAGATGATCCTACCAGCCCCGCATTGAGGGGCTACCTCAAGGTGGCATTGTCAAGTGGCGTTGTGGAGGTTCTCCTTTCAGTCCTCAGCGTTAACCAGCAGAGGCGGGTGGTACTTATTCCTGGTTAATGTTGAGGAAGTTGAGCTCAAAGTGGCTAAGGGAACTTCCCAAAGTCACATAGGAAGTAGCAGAGTAGAATCAAACACAGATTGTCTCTGAATCAGGCAGGTCGTCCGATTCCAAAATGGACTCTTAATTTTTGGAGGTCAAAAAGCTGAACAGACACAGATATTTCTTTCTTTCTTTCTTTCTTTTTTTTTTTTTCTTTTTTGAGCTAGGGTTTTGCTATGCTGCCTAGGCCGGTCTAGGCTCAAGCTGTCCTCCTGCCTTAGCATTCTGAGTGCTGGGCTTATAGGTTTGTGTCACCACACCCAACAGAACAGACATTTCCTGAAGGAAGACATACAAATGGCCAAAAAATATGTGAAAAAAATGCTCAGTATCGCTTATAATCAGAGAAATGCAAATCAAAACCGCAGTGAGGCATCATCTCATCTGTTAGGATGGGTATTATCGAAAAGACAGAAAATAACAAGTGCTGGCGAGGATATGGAGAAAAGGGAGCTCTTACACACTGTAGGGGGGTGTAAACTAGAGCAGCTGGCTGGGCGTGGGGCGCACGCTGACATCCCAGCACAGTTGGGCAGCTGAGGTGGGCGGGTCACTTAAGGCCAGGAGTTCAAGACCAGCCTGGCCAACGTGGTGAAACCCCATCTCTACTAAAAAATACAAAAATTTGCCAGGTGCAGTGGCGGGCGCCCATAATCCCAGCTACTCGGGAGGCCAAGGCATGAGAACCACTAGAACCCGGGAGGCAGATGCTACAGTAAGCAAGCCAAGATTGCACCCCTGTACTCCAGCCTGGGCAACAGTGAGACTCTGTCTCATAGAGAAAAAAGAATAAGAGTGAGTAAGCTAGGGCACCCACTATGGCAAAGAGTATGGAGGTTTCTCAGAAAACTGCAAATGAAATTATAGTGTGATCCAGCAGTCCCACAACAGTGTAGATACCCAAAGAAAAGGAAATCATTGTCGAAGGGGCATCTGCACCTCTGTGTTTCCTGCAGCACTGTTCACCATAGCCAAGATATGGAATCAGCCTCGGTGTCCAACAGCAGATGATGGATAGAGAAAATGTGGTCTTTATACACAGTGGAGTACTATTCAGCCATAACACAGGATGAAGTCCTGTTATTCTCAGCAACGTGGATGGAACTGGAAGATATTATGAAATAAGCCAGGGACAGAAAGTTACACAGCACATGTTCTCCTTTGTGGAAGGCAAAAGAGAGTGGATCTCATGAAAGTTGAAAGTAGACAGAGGATCCTAGAGGGTGAGAAGGGTGGGGGAAGAGGGAGATAGGGAGAAATTTGTTAAAGGATACAAAATTATAGCTGGATAGGAATAAGTTCTAGTGTTCTATAACATAGGATGACTATAGTTAACAAGAATATATAGTTTCAGGCTGGGCGCAGTGGCTCATGCCTGTAATCCTAGCACTTTGGGAGGCTGAGATTGGTGGATCACCTGAGGTCAGGAGTTTGAGACCAGCCTGGCCAACGTGGTAAAACCCCATGTCTACTAAAAATACAAAAATTATCCGGGCATAGTGGTGGGTGCCTGTAACCCCAGCTCAGGGAGGCCGAGGCAGGAGAATAGCTTGAACCTAGGAAGCAGATGTTGCAGTGAGCTGAGATCACACCACTGCACTCCAGCCTGGGCAACAGAGCAAGACTTTGTCTCAAAAGAAAAAATATATATATATCTATATATATAGATATATATATATATATAGTTCCAGATAATTGGAGGAAGGGTATTGAACGTTACCAACACAAAGAAATGATAAATGTTTGAGATGGTGGATATGCTAAGTACACTGATCACATACCTTACATGTATTATAACATCACTATGTGTACTCTATACATATGTACGGCACACAATTATGTGTCAATTAAAAAAGAAAAAGCTGAACTTAGATTGGAATGGCTATGAAGTAGCTAGCTTTTTCATATTTTTGATATAGACCCTAGGCATTTATTTTAAGTAAACTACCCTTGGCTTCAGAAAATGTTTAGTATTTGAATTTTAACCTTGCATTTTATAATACAGAGAAGTAAAACTGTAGGCTTGCTTTAGATACAGTCACAGGGGTTTGCTGTGATGACTTTTTTATGTAATAAGGGGGAAATATACCTCAATTAATAGGCATACATGCTCATTTTTCTCCCTCATACACATTTTTAGTTGTTGTCCAGGCATTGTGATACTTATGTAAACAGTATGCGTTACCTTAGGTAGGAATCAGAATTTTAAGGTAAGAGTACTTAGTTATATATTTTTCAAGCTTTCAAACTGGACATTTTACATGTCCATTATATAACTGTAATTAAATTTTCAAGAAAACAATACCTGTCTTTAATATGGGTGATGCTCTAGCTTTTTTTTTTTTTTTTTGGAGACAGTGTCTCACTTTCTCCCAGGCTGGAGTGTAGTGGTGCGATCATGGCTCACTGCAGCCTCAGCCTCATAGGCTGGAGAGATCCTCCCACCTCAGCCTCCCAAGTAGCTGGGACTGCAGGTGTACAACACCATGCCCAGCTAATGTTTAAAATTTTTTGCAGAGACAGGGCCTCCCTCTGTTGCTCAGGCTGGTCTGGAATTCCTGGGTTCAAGTGATTCTCCTGCTTCATCCTCCCAACGTGTTGTGATTACAGTCATGTGCCACTGCCTGGCCCCATATAAGTGGGATGATGACTTTAGCCTAGGAGTTCCACACCAGCCTGGGTAACATGGCTCAAGACCCCGTCTCTACAAAAACTAAAAAAATTAACTGGTCATGGTGGCACCTGCCTGTGGTCCCAGCTACTCCAGGAGGCTGAGGCAGGAGGATAACTTGAGCCCAGGAGTCGAAGCTGCAGTGAGCTCTGATCTTGTCATTGCATTCCAGCCTGGGTGACAGAGTGAGACCTTGTGTCTTAAAAAAGTTACCGGCTACCTGATTATTCATAGGAAAAAAACCTGAACTCTGATCTAAACCTCATACCTCGCACAAAAATTAACTCACAATGGATTATGGACTAAAATGTAAAATGCAAAATAAAGATGAAAAGGGGAGATAGAGACTAGGAGAAACTATTTGCAAACCACATGTCTGATAAAGGACTCATATCTATAATATATAAAAAACTATCAAAATTCAACAGTGAAACCAAACCATCTACTTTGAAAATGAATAAAAGACCTGAAGAGATATTTCAGATAACATATAAGCACATGAAAATTTGTTCAACATCATGAGCCATCAGAAAAAGGCACACTAAAGCCACGTAACTATACACCTATCAGAATGCCTAAAATAAAAAGTAGTAACAAGGCCAATGCTGGTGAGGATGCGGGGAAACGGGATCACTCACACCTGGCTGGTGGGAATGGAAGATGGCACAGCCATTCTGGAAAACAGCTTGACAGTTTCTTAAAAAACTAAATGTACAATTGCCATAGGATGCAAAACTCACATTCATGGGCAGTTATCCCAGAGAAATGAAGACTTATGTTCACACAAAAGCCTTTATGTATCTGTTCATAGCAGCATTCTTTATGAAGGCTAGAAACGAAACAGCCCGGAGACTGCTCAGCAGGTGAATGGTTAAACAAACTGGTGCACCCAGGCTCCAGATACCACTCTGCAGTAGTTAATGACATCCGTGTTCATCAGTCTTTCAAACTAGAAACCACCATCATGCTTAATCCCCTTTTTTCCATCCTGGGTCTGAGTGGATTTCATTTTGCATTTGTTTCCAATGCATTTTCCCTCTGTCCTTTCTAGTTGCACCTCATGCCTCATTTGAACTGTTGTAAGAGCCTCCGAATTGTTTCTCTGCCTCATCATGGAATCCTTTCCACACTTCATGCCCCGCATTGCCATTGGAACAATCTTTCCAAAACATGAACAAACTAACTTAAAAGAAATATCCCAGGTAGCCTTCCAAATAAGTATAAGCTTTCTGTTAGAAGTGTGACTTCTTGTCTATAGGGAACCCCAGGACTGTAGAGAGACAGATTTGCTGTCTGCATTTTAAGATCAGGCAGAAATCCCTGGAGGGGCCCATGTGGAACAGTGGCACAAATACTGGTTCTAGAATCAGAAGCCCTCATATCCTGGTTCTAACACTAGCTGGATGTTCTTGGGAAAGTTTTGGTTTCATAACCTCAGAAACTCCATTTCTTAAGAAATGGAGATGAGGAAGCATACTGAAGGGATCACACAAGGCTGCTGGGAGGAGCGGATGAGGGGCATGGTGAACATGCTGTGCAATCCGTGAAGCACGTCGTATGTGTGAGAAGTGGAGCTGTGTGGATAGCGGTTCTGGAATCATTGTATGAAAACGATGGAAAGCACATTCGTAGTTCTGCCTGATGATACCACTGGGCACCTGTGTTGTACATGCCTGCAACATGGGTGAGGCCCGAGTCAGTACAACTCCCAGTTTGGTTTTCATGCAGTTAGAAAGGCCCGAGAGGACCCTTCCCCCCTCCAGCTGTAGGAAGGAGGCGGCTGTCCCCTGCCTATATTTGGTGGGATTGTCTGTGGCTCCTTAGGGACAGGAATGCAGGGAGTGGGGGAAGAAAGCCGGCCTGACTGCTGGCTAGTCAGCCTTCCCCCAGGGAGGAGTGGAGGATTCATTTCGTGGTAACTTGCCAAGTCTTTCTTAACCCATCTTCTCTTAGAAATGACCAGCATGACAAGTAAAAGACCCGTTAGAGACAGATGGGCTGTGTGTCCCTTGCGTTTATGGCTTTGTGGCCTCAGAGCTGCCAGAACTCAATAGATTTCTGGGGAATGCTGTGTCAGCCAAGGGGCTGAAAATAGTGAGAGGAAGAAAATTCCCCCTCGCTGCTCTGGTCTGGGAGTGATTACTGAGGAGAGCGGCATGGAGAGCCCAGCCGTGGGGTCCCTCTCAAGCACGCCCTCATCGCAGTGGGAATGCAGTTCTCAACCTCCCTAGGCTTCTGTGATTTTCATCTGTCACATACTCACCTCCAGCAGGGATGTCTATGGTGATGAGATGAGGGAGCATCATAGCACATGTGGCACTTAGTAGGCTTGCGGAGAGTGGACGCTGGCGTCAGTGGAACAGGAGACTGGGCGCTGCGTGTGGACGGACTCACGTGCTGCTGGCATGGGTGGACAGAGGAGAGAGGGACGCTCTGCCGTTCTCCTTTTGGTCTGTCACCCCCGATGTTGTGAACAGAATCCGTGAGTGTATTCTGTTGCCCCAGTCAACTTGGTAGGCTGATTGCTCAATTTTCTGCTTCCACTTTTGATTTCTTAAGAATGGGAAAAGGAATATTTCAGTTACTTTTCTGGTTGATGGCATACATTCCTTGATATCACCTTAATGTTTTTTAATTTCTATGTATTTTGGATGCTGGAGCTTGCCTGACATCTGTGTTTTTATGCCTCACCCTCTCGTGTAACTGTTGGCCACACCAGGACCAGAGAGAAGTGACCAGAGCGATTGGTAGCAGGGCTAGGACTGGTATTTCCCAGCCTTTTGCCACCCAGCAGGCTCTGTTTTCTGTATTGCACTGCTCTTCCCTATTTCGACCCCTGTTAGGACAGTGGATGTGAAATGTAGCTGGGCGCTTTTGGGGGTGTGCTAGGAGTGTGGCAGATGCCTCAGACTGGCATTTTCCCCTGATTCTGAATTCTCATGGCTCAAAGTCAGTCTCTAGGCTACTGACTGGGAAGATACAGGAAGTTGTTTTGTGTGGCAAACTATGCCAGGGCATTTTTTTCACCCGGCAATTTATTTGGTTTGGACTGGAATAAATCTTTGATATTGATTTCTTTGCCAATATTATTAGGGAATGGAGCCTGACTTGTTAACTTAGCCCAATTCATAGTGCTTAGAATCTCAGTGAGTGCGTGTTGAACTGAGCAGAAGTGTGAGAGCAACTTGGACAGTGGTTTGCAAACCTAGCTGCATCTAGGGGACTGTGAAAAAAGCTCGCGTGCTTACTCCAGACCAGTTGAAATAGAATCTGCAGGAATGGAGCCTGCGCAGCTATAGTGCTGTTAAAAACCCCCAGGTGGTTCTGATATACCGTAAAGGTTGAGATCCACCGATCCACAGTGAATTGGAGTCCTGGATCATAGACATGCTTTATGTCTTCACTAGCTTAGAATGGTTCTTGTGCTTTAGAACTGTGAAAAAGTGTTATGCAAACAAATGTGGAAATAGCCTAAATGCCACATCCTGTTACTACCTGTCATGAAGTATATTTACCAGTTATTCACTCTATTCTGATCTCTACCCATTCCACCTTTTCTTCATGGAACAATAATTTGACAGTTGGTTGTGCAGAACCAGAGTAAGTGTAGTTTGATTGGCGGGAAACGATTTTGGGTGTGAAGTACCCTTTAGGCGTTTATTGAACTCTTGTTTGTACCACTGCTGCGCTGGACAGTTTATAAATATTACTTCTTTAAACAAGGCCTATGGAGTCAGGCTGCCTGGGTTTTGCTAACTAGCTGTGTCATTTGGGCAAGTTTTTAAGCTTATATTAACCTAACTTTCATCTATGAAATGGGATGACAAGGGGTCATTATCATCTCACAGGATCGTGCAAATGTGTGTGTAAAGTGCTTAGTTTGGTGCCTAACACATAGTAACTACTCAGTAAAGTTATTATTACACCATCATCATATTTAAATGTAAATATTAAGAGCTAATAAATTTGTAAAATGTAGTATACCCTTACCCCTTGAACCAAAGACTACTTTAGTTTTAAGTGGTTGGGTTAATTTATCACTTAAATATTGGCCTCTTGAATACCTTGAATTTCAATTGAGCATAGCCAGAGGATTTCATAATTGGACCGTTGCCTCTGGAAGTTGGAGCTTTGTTTGTTTAGTTGGTTTCACTTCGTACACTAAGCATGTGGCTGTGGGCACCTTTCTGGTGACTTCTGGTACTGGGGAATCAAAGCTTCATTAGCTTCTTTGGAGGAGATGATCTTATGCTGTACGAAGCACTCAGACTTCGTTAACTGTGTACCATCCAGAGAAGACCAGGTGCTTCCCATGGCACCCTGTCCTTTTCTTAGCTCTCTCATCAATCTAGCCTGTTCCTTCTATTCCTCTTTATACTAGAACTTCTCTTTGAACAAGGAATGTTGTTTTGCCACTGCTAGGTCCCCAGCAATTAGTAATGCCCAGCACATACTAGGTGCCTCCTGAATGTTAATAGGTGATAATCTAGCAGAACACAAGATAAATCCGCAGGTTGAGATTTAAGCTGTGTGGTATGAACGCTGCATTGGCAGACTTATTGAATCAATTTTGTTAATACAAGTTTAAAATGTCTTAGTATCTGACTTAGTTCAGGAATCATTTACTGAGTGTCTTCTAGGCCAGACATTGGGGACAGAAAGGTAATAATATATGATCCCTGCCTCATGCACAGGAAGTCTAGTGTGATGGACAGACACATGCCAATGCCTGCCATGGAATATGGTGAGTATTAAGGGGCATCCTGTGTGCCCTTGGAGCATAGAGCAGGGCTTGTGTTCTGGGAACATGGGCTCCATGTGAAAACACAATTTAAATTAATTTTCTTTTTACTTTTTTTTTTTTTGAGACAGAGTCTTGCTCTGTGGTCCAGGCTGGAGTACAGTGGTGTGATCTCAGCTCACTGCAACGTGCTCCCCCCAGGTTCAAGTGATTCTCGTGCCTCAGCCTTCCGAGTAGCTGGGATAACAGGTGTGTGCCACCACGCCTGGCTAATTTTTGCATTTTTAGTAGAGATGGAGTTTCACCATGCTGGCCGGGCTGGTCTTGAACTCCTGACATCAGGTGATCCTCCCGCCTCGGCCTTCCAAAGTTCTGGGATTGTAGGCATGTATGTTTTCATCCTTTTAAATATCTGTGGGTAGCACTTAACTTTAAATGGGTACTAATTAAACTATTGAATGACTTTAGTATGGATTGAATGACTTTGCTCGGGCCTCGTTTTTAATTTTCTTCATTAGAGGAAAAAAAAAAAAATGCGGGTTGAATATCCCTCATCCAAACTGCTTGGAACCAGAAGTGTCTCAGATTTTTTTACATTTTTGGATTTTTGAATATTTGTATTATCCTTGCTGGTTGAGCATCCTGAATTCAAAAATCCAGAGTCTGAGCTGCTCCAATGAACATTTCGTTGAGCATCACATCGGCACTGAAAAAGTTGTGGATTTCAGAGTTTCTGGTTAGGGAGACTCATCCTATATGGGTGCTGGATTGTCACAGGACTTCTGGACCAGAGGTTAGGTGACTAGGCTTTGGTTTTCGCTTTGTTACTAAACAGGCTGTTTTCTTCCATAAGCTCAGCTTTAGATCCCCCGGTTGTCAAAGAAGGGGATGGGCCATCTGATGTTTAAGGCCTCTGTTAGTACTGACTTGGAGACACCTGGCTTTAGTTCATCTTCCTTAGGAGTGGACAAAGAATATGGGAATTTTGAAATTGTTAGTCAACATCTACAGGGTCGTTGCAGCCTGGTTTTGGGTAAAGGTCATTTTTAGTGAGCCCAGGGAGAAGCACTGGTTTAGCTGTCAGCTGAGAGGGGTAAGCGGTCCTATTAATTTTCCTCTGTGTTAGGGAAAGCATTGTTAAGGGTCACAGCGTTAGTGGAGCTGGCTGGAAAGAGGAGGGGAACTCACTGTTACAGGTTATACTGAATGCCTTTTCAGTCACTAAATGCTTTTTATGATATGTTTTTCAGGATTTCAGTGTTGCATGATTTCTCTGTGTTTAGCACAGGAAATTTAACATCAGCAAAAAAGAATGCTCTTTCTTTTTTTTTTTTTCTTTGAGATGGAGTGCAGTGGCATGATCTCAGCTCACTGCAACCTCAGCCTCCTGAGTTCAAGCTATTTTCCTGCCTCAGCCTCCGAAGTAGCTGGGATTACAGGTGCCCGCCAGCATGCCCGGCTAATTTTTGTATTTTTAGGACAGATGGGGCTTCGCCATATTGGCCAGGGCTGTTCTTGAACTTCTGAGCTCAGGTGATCCTCCTGCCTCGGCTTCCCAAATTGCTGGGATTACAGGCATAAGCCGCCACACCTGGCCTTGAATGTTCTTTCTATGGGAATCTACAAAAGCCAGCTTTTGAGTCTAGTGGCAGAAAACCTCTTCTTCATTGTTGAGCTGTGCTGTGAGCTTGGAGGACTTCAAGCCCAGCTGAAAAAGCTGTAGTATTTTCTGTCAGTTGGCTGTCTTGGAGAACTTAGTGAGCACTGGGCTGGAGTGATACTGTCAGAGTTCATGAGCTGTTTGAAGTTCTCAAAGCCTAGATACTGGGGTTGCCCAAATACATCGGCTGGACTCACTATTTCTCTCAGGAGTCGGGGGGTTGGAAAATGCTGTGGTCTTAACTCTGCTCTTAATTTGACAGTGCTGTTGTTAATGGTAAGAATGATGTCTTGCGTTTGTATTTTGCTTTGTAATTCACAGAGAATTTAAAAATCCATTATCTGATTTTATTCCCTCAGCAGTTCTGTGAAAAAGGCAGAGCAGTTTTCATATCTTCTGTTTTCCCGTGATTCTCTTGTGGCTCACAGAAGCTAAGAGCCTTCACCAAGGTCATAGGGTGAATGAGTTGCAGAGCTGGGAGTAGAGGCTCAGGCTTCTAGTGACCCTGTTTCTTCCTGGATAGCTCGCTCTGGTGGCACCCTGCACAAGTAACTGCGCATGCTCGGTTTGGTCTTTTGTAAATTCCTGCCCCATTTTGGGGGAGGTTCTTGGGAGGCTTCTATTCATTTTGGAGCATTTAAGTATCTTGTCCTCTCTCCCTCCCAGATGCATGGGCATTTCTGCAGGCCCCCGGGCTGGCCCTTGTTCGTGGGGGTGTCTCCTGCCTCCACGTTGCTTGCATGCCCCCTTCTGAAGGTGCTCTTCCCCGCTTGAAGCCCCCTCGTGCCTGCCTCCACACTGCAGGCTGTTCGGTGAATGTTACTGACTCAGCATCGTTGTTTTCTAGAAATGGGACGGGGTATGGATGCCAAGTTCATTTGTGTGTGAAGGCTGCGATGGTATCATCTTGCCTTCCCCGTGTGTGCTCCTTGAGGGTGTCGCTGTGCTGCAGTCATCTGTGTTCCCTAGGGTGCCTCCCTTGGAGTCCCGGCCATAGCAGACATGAAGTCAGTGCTCATGGTCTAAATAAGAGGAAGGCCAACAGAGCCATTAAATCTGGAAAATGACAAGTGAGGGAAAGGAATTTTTATTGAAGGTATGTGAAAAAGAAATCTTTTTAGGAAAGTTGACCTGTTTCTCAGCTGGAGCTGAATTTCAGCTCAGAAAAGCAGCCGTGTGCCCAGAGGGCTTTGGGATTTCAGTTTGGACAGATGAATTTAATTTGTTGTTGTATTACCCTTTGGGGTTTTATTAGACCTTTCTCCCAAATGGAATCGATTTTTCTATACAAGTCACACTTCCTTTTTGAGAAGTGTAACACTAATTGTATGGGATGGTCTCCCAAAAGATTACCTGCCAGGAACCAAACACACTGCCTCAGACTCACGGCCCCTGGTTTCTGCCTGTGCAGCTGCAGGGGAGAGATGCACGCTCGAGCTGAAATCAGGACGCATGTCTGCATCTTCTCTTTCTTGACTCTGTTTCGTCTCTGAGCTGGCCTGCCTTCAACGTCTAGGAGCTTGGTGGGTGCAGACACATTACGGTATGGAGGAGGGATATGGTGTTGCAACAGCCAGGAGACTCGCCGAAGTCTCTGTTCTCTTCCTGCTCACTGCTCTGACTTTGTACAAGTCACATTTGTAGGGCTGTGCACAGTGGCTTACACCTGTAATCCCAGCACTTTGGGAGGCCGACCTGGGAGGATCTCTTGAGCCCAGAGTTCGGAGCCAGTCTGGGCAACATGGTGAAACCCCATCCCTACAAAAAATAAAAATTAAAAAATTAGCCAGGTGTGGTGGCTCATGCCTGTAATCCCAGCTACTGGAGAGGCTGAGGTGTGAGAATCACTTGAGCCCGGGAAGTAGAGGCTGCAGTGAAACATCATCACGCCACTGCACTCCAGCGTGGTCAGAGCAAGACCCTGTCTCAAAAAAAAGAAACAAAAACAAACAAACAGAAACTCATTTGTAATAGTGGTAGTAGTTAACTTTTGAAAGTTTGGAGAAAAGTTCCTAAATAACCTGTGACCATGGACAACTTACTTAGCCTTTCTATGCCTCAGTTTCCTCATCTATGAAAAATGAGAGAATATGGTACTGATCTTACCGGATTTCAATGAGAACTCAGCGAGATCAAACTCAGAGCCTGGCACCTTGTGAGTGCTCACTCAATGTTATTATTTCAACATTTTAGAGGAAAAGGAATGCTAATGGGTCATGATGGCTAAACATAGTCTATCACTGGCGTTACTTATGGTATTGGAAGGAACTTGAATTCTATATAGATAGTGTGATGGAGAAAGTATTTTGGGCATTGGCAGCATTTATTCAAAGGACAAAGGACGTGTCTGTCCTGTGTGGAGAGCCGTTTCCGCTTGTTTCTTTAAATGCTATGGGAAAAGCAGTGGACCCTGTGCTGTCTGCCGGACAGCTTCAGTCTCCAGGTATTGATTTGGCCAGTTGTCGCTCGCTGTCATCATGGCAGCAGCAGTTGAAGGAACAGCTTGTCTTGATTTGCATTTTTGGGTGTTTGTGCTATTTATAGACAATTAAGACATGGAAGCCTGTTTATGGCAAGCTGGCAAATTCAGCAAAAAATGGAAAAACCTGTTAGCACAGTTTGCACGTGTGCGGGCACAGAGCAGCCAAATAAACACACATGTTTTCCTGTATTTTAAAAACCCATTGGGGAAAAAAAAAAAAAAGACATTAAACCATTGCCCAGATGGCTTATAGAGCTAGAGCTTTCTCGTTGAAGTACATGAGTATGGCTGTCAGACATCTGAAACCCAAAGCCATCTTAAAACATCACCATCATTTTGATGCTACCCCTACCCGCCGTGTTTTTCCATTTGTAAGGGACAAGGATCCAGGAAGGAAAGTATCAGCTTACAAAGGCTTTTGTTACAATTAATCGTTCATGTTCTTTCCTTTGGTATCTTATTCTCTGTTTACATTTTATTTTTACTTTTTTTGAGACAGAGTCTTGCTCTGTCACCCAGGCTGGAGTGCAGTGGCGCGACCTCGGCTCGCTCCAACCTCTGCCTCCCAGGTTCAAGTGATTCTTGTGCCTCAGCTTCCTGAGTAACTGGGATTACAGGTGTGTGCCACCACGTCCAGCTAATCTTTATGTTTTTAGTAGAGACAGAGTTTCGCCGTATTGGTCAGGCTGATCTTGAACTCCTGAACTCAGGTGATCCACCTGCCTCAGTCTCCTAAACAGCTGAGATTAGAGGTGTGAGCCACCGCCCCCGGCCGCTGTTTCCGTTTTGTAACGCTAGCGTCACCCCAGTGTAGGGTGGTTGGGGTATTGTTCTTCCTGCTTCCTAGTGTATTTCCTCTACAGCATTGATCACTCTTGAACATGCTTTTTGGTTGTCTGTCTCTACCTACAAAACTATATGTTCCCTGGTATATCACCAGTGCCTGGCACGTAGATAGTCAGTCAATATTTGTTGAATGAATGAATGAATGAATGAATGAGCTGAAAGAACCTTCTTCTTCTTTCTTCTGTCACTTCACACCAAATGCTTTTGGAAAATGCTATGTGAACGGGGATCGTAAGCAGCAGAGGTTACACACATTGCTGTGGGATAGCCCATCATCCTCTGATACTTGTCTGGAAGGATGTGGAGTACTTGAGTAGAAATGATACAAGACAACTTCTTCAGGAAATCAGCCAAGTGTCACAGCTTTTCACATAGGCGTGTGATGTTTGCGTATGTGTGTATGAAGAGCTGTCGTGGCCTAGAATCACGGGCCTTTAGATCCCTTGTACAGATAGAAAAGTAAAGGCCGAGGCCCAGGAGTGCTGCAGGCCACTGAGGTAGAGTCCCTGTCTGCCCTTCTCAGTGCCCGGTCACTTCTCACTGCACTCCCCTCTTTATTGCTAAAACCACTTTCCCTGACTCTGAATGTGTAACCACGAGGGAGAAAATGTACCCCAGGCTCACAGTTTGTGGAGAAAAAGCCCAGCAGCTGAAAATCATGTTCACAAAATTTGTACCTAGAAAAAGTGGCCATTTCTATAGTGTCTTTAAATTTCCTTGTTTCTCATACATTTTATAAACAAGACAGTAGATGGAGATTTGGGAACAGCAACTTTAGAACAAGGGGGAAAAAATCAAACCTAGAGCCTTCCAGTTTCAGTTTTCTTCTCAGTTTAGGGCTGAGGCACTTTAGCTTCCTGTCTAAGGGACCACTCAAATCTGATTAGAAGCCATTGTGGGCTGGTAATTATCCGTAATTTTAGGAAGACAGATGCAGCACCAACTCTGTTCTCTAATACCAGGCTTATTAATTTTATATTTGTATGGCAGGAGAAGCAGATGGGGAGGTGAGATAAGCGTTCAGATGCTTGGTCATTGATAGCTTTTTACTTCCACGTATTACATGGGGATTTGGGACCCGGGAGGCCTGCTGAGAACTGATGACTATCTGTCCCTTAACCAGCTGGGTTCTTTTTCATCCTGAGCTCAGGAAGATTGCTCCTACTGCAGCCAGGGAAGACAGGTGGTTGGCTGGTTAGAAATCAGGGCAGGTTATTTTCTCTACCTGCAGTTCCCTGTTGCAAAGCAGAGCTATCAAAAAGTTGTCTTCTCTATTGTATTTCAAATCTGGGTGTTTAAAAAATTGTGTAAGCAAATTCAGCATTTCTTTAATGGTAGTTATGTGTGTTCTTGATGCGAATGAGAGGTGCATTCCCTTGTAAAATCCCTGGCACTTTGTAGGAGGACGTGAGCCTTAGAACTGAAGTTGGTTTTCTAGATGATCATGTAGACATGATGCTGAGCACCAGACAAAGATGTTGATTGAAGCGATTTAAAAAAACTTTCTGAGTTCAGATTTTACACCAATATTTAGAAAATCAGCAAAGGAACTTGGAGGAATGTTCTCAGGCATCCAGTTCAGCCCCCTACCCACATTGTCATAAAATCCGAGTGTGTGTACAGGGAGGTGCATTCCTTTCTGTTCTCATCACAGAGCCTTCCCTGGCTCTGCACCTGCCTGTCATGTGCGTCCGTGTGAAGAGACCACCAAACAGGCTTTGTGTGAGCAATAAAGCATTTTAATCACCTGGGTGCAGGCGGGCTGAGTGCTAAAAGAGAGTCAGTGAAGGGAGATAAGGGTGGGGCCATTTTATAGGATTTGGGTAGGTAAAGGAAAATTACAGTCAAAGGGGGGTTGTTCTCTGGTTGGCAGGAGTGGGGGTCACAAGGTGCTCAGTGTGGGAGCTTTTTGAGCCAGGATGAGCCAGGAAAAGGAATTTCACAAGATAATGTCATCACTTAAGGCAAGAACCGGCCATTTTCACTTCTTTTGTGGTGGAATGTCATCAGTTAAGGTGGGACAGGGCATTTGCACTTCTTGTGTGATTCTTCAGTTACTTCAGGCCATCTGGGCATATACGTGCAAGTCACAGGGGATGCGATGGCTTGGCTTGGGCTCAGAAGCCTGACATTGCCCTCTTCCCTACCTTCCCTAGCTTTTCCCTCCTGTGCGGTTCTCTCACAAAGTGAATGGCCTCAGCCACAGCTTCTCTGCAGCTGCATCAGACTGTGGCGACAGGAGTGGTGGCTGCTGCAGGGCCTGCTCTCCCCACGGAGCTCAGTCTTGCTTGCCGCTACAACCTGGTCACCATTTTGCCCCGAAAGTATGTAATTCTACAGAATGAGAGCCCACATGCTGGGGATGGAGGCGTCTTTATCACGGTGCTCTGCATATTTCAATCTTGGGTGGAAAGTGTGGAAAAGTATGTGTTACCTGTGGTTGGATGTCAGAAGGACGTTGTGAACTTGATGTGGACTGAGGATATTAAGGTGCAACAGGTACCCCGGCTTCATTAAATGAGACTTCCCTATCTCCTTGCCAGGCACGCGCAGGTGTATGGCCACGTCTTATGTGTTATTCTTATCTAGAGTGCGCCTTGTCGTCATGCTTAAAATTACATGATGATATTCTGCCTCATAGAGTAGGTCCCAAACAGCATTCAACACAGAAATGTACTCTTGCTATTACACATAGAAAGTGCTTTCATATACCAAGTGGGAGAGCAGTCCTAAAATCTGGGCTGGAATCGCAGAAGGAAGGCATTGGAAAGCAACAGATTCCCTAGTCCAAAGCTGATTTTTGATGAACCTAGAAACAGGACCAAGAGAAGTGAATTTGCCTAAGGCCCTGACAGTGTCTCACGGTAGCATCTGAACCTAGCAGTTTCTTGACCTATTTCTTTAAATGATTAGTCATGCTTCCTCTGATTCCTATATAAACATTCATTTATATAATGTTCATTCTTCATTCATTCTTTTATATTCATTTATATAATGTTCCTCATTCATTCTTTTGTTTCAGTGAATTATTGCAGTGCTACCACGAAACAGTATTTGAGTCAAAATGTGGCAGTGTTGATCCCTTCCCAAGGATTTTAGTTGCACAGTTTTTCAAAGTTGTGCTTACAGTTTCTTGTTGGTTGCAAGGTGTCCTTTCAGAAGCCAATTGTGTGGTGTATTTACGTTGATTGTTGGAGGTAGTTGGGTTAGAACCTACTTCGAGTGGCTGGCATGGGCCTGGGGGACAGTGACAGCTGCCTGCTTCATGGGCAGAGATGAAGTAATTGCTTCCTGGGAAGTACCATCCTCCTGGCCACACTCTCCAGCCCATTTCGTTTGTGTTGGTTTCCTTGGCATCTGCACGTTTCTGGCTTCATGTGAGTCTCATTGATTTTAGCGTATGACTTCAGGCTGTGGGGAAGAATGGCCATTTTAGCACAGAGATGCACACAAAGGAACAACTGGCTAAATGTGAGTGAAGACATTTTTGGGGGGATTTCATTTCTTTTATTTTGTAACAGGCAGTCTGGGAAGCAGTCTGGACACGTGGCCTGCGCTGTCACAGTTCCTCCTTGCAGGATCGCAGATGTTTGGAGATTGTAGTGATAACTGTTATCATTGAGAATGTCATTCTCGCAGGCTCTAATAAGTCAGGATGTATTCAGTGTTAATTTGTTAAAGACAACTGTATTTCTAGCCAAATCCATGTTAGACGTTTCTCCTGGCAGTGTTGCGGGGGGGGGGGGGGTATTCCCGTGACTTAGTCTTAGGGAAGCACACGCCTTTGAATACTGCTGAAGCTGTGAGTACCCAAAGCGCACCGGAGTACTTTTGCCATATGGGGTGTTAGTCACTGATACACGTCTCAGTCAGACCTGATGGATTCTTGACCCCTTCCTTTTTTAATTTTTTAATTTTTAATTTTAATTTTTGTTTTTTAAGAGCACAACCCCTCAGGTGGCCACCATGAATCTCTGGTGTTTTCAGTTGGCTGCAGCCTATTTGCCATCTCTGGTTCAAACATATTCGAAGCCTGATGATGCTTCCCTCTGTTGTTCTTCTGCTGTGTGACCCCCGCGCCCACAGGGTTCAAGACTGTCAGAGCTGGGGGCCACCTTCACAACTACCAGGGTTTCCGGAACCTCCTTCATCTAGCCCTGGGGATGGAAGAGATGTCATCAGAGGTGAAGGCTTATTAGGTTTACATGCCATTGATAACGAATGAGGAGGTTTTCTTTTATATAAGGGGAGCTTCTTAGAACGTGCTTTACTAGGGTAAAGAAGCTTTTGAGGTTTGCTTTCTGTGGAAAGATATTTTGTGATCCTGCCCTTGCTTTCAACAAAAATATAATTTCCATACCAGTGCATGTTGTATTACTGAGCACTGGCTGACAAATGGTTCTTAACTCGTCATTCACTCAGCCACTGTTTCTTGAATGGCATATGTGTGCCAGCTGTAGTAGGAACTCGCTAGGCTCTAGGACTAACCCTTATGAAATGGGGTCCTAGGGGAAGCAAATGCATATACGTATAAATGTTTGAGGGGATATCAGAGGGGGTGCCTATAGGTGCAAAACTTCATTCATTCATTGCCCCATCTAGGAGGTTTTGTGTCTTAGCAGCATGTTCCATAGCAACACATCCCTCGATCAAAATATTCATCATATTATTTTGAAATTCTCTGCTTAGGTATGTGTTTTTCCGACTAAGTTTAAAACTGGTTAAGGACAGGCTATGGGGTATGTATTATATATATTTACACACACACATATATTTATATATATACACATTACCATTGTAAATTTACAATATATATTTATATATATATACACACATATATATTTCTCCCTCTTTGTATATACACACACACCACACACATATATGTACACACACACATATATATGAAATTCTACTGCCAAGTACAGAAAGTGAAAACTAGGCAAGGGTTCTTTTAGTGTTCATGAAAAAATAGATGTGTTAGTTGAGAGCGTCCTTCAGTTACCAGGGGAAAGACAGGATGGGTTCACAAAGGGAGACAGTGTTTTGTTTTTGTTTTTTCTTTGTTTAACTCTTGAATTCAAAATAATCCAGACTTACGGAAAAGTTGCAAAAATAGTACAGAGAATTCCCATATACTCTTCCCTCAGATTCCCCAAACATTTCACCCCATTTCTACTTTCTCTTTCTTTCTCTGTGGATATAATTTTTTTTTTTTTCTGAAATGTTTGAGAGTGGAAGGTAGAATGCAGGGCAGGGTGAAAGGTGGAAGGAGACAGGTAGGTTGGGAGGCTTTTTTTTTTTTTTTTAAACCTTCAGAGATGGAGTTTCGCTCTTGTCCCCCAGGCTGGAGTGCAATGGCACGATCTCGGCTCACTGTAACCTCTGCCTTCTGAGTTCAAGTGATTTTCCTGCTTCAGCCTCCCGAATAGCTGGGATTACAGGCACCCACCACCATGCTTGGCTAATTTTTTGTATTTTTAGTAGAGGGGTTTCACCATGTTGGCCAGGCTGGTCTTGAACTCCTGACCTCTGATGATCCACCCACCTTGGCCTACCAAAGTACTGGGATTACAAGCATAAGCCACTGTGCCTGGTGATTGGGAGGCTTTTGCAGTAACCCAGAGAGCTATGATGAGGGCTGGACCTGGTTGGAAATGATGAGAAAGGTGAGAAGTGGTTAGGTCTGGCATAGAGTTTGAAAGGAGAGTTTAAATGGGTTAGATGACAAGAGAGAGACATGGCTCTGAAGGCATAGTAGCCCTTGCCCTGCTGGGCCGGACGAGACAGGCAGCCTAGGGCTACTACCACACCCTGCGGGCAGCTCAGGACCTGGGCCAGCGGAGGAACCAGGCAGTGGTGCTGGCCAACTTCGGGACCCTGTGCCTGCACGCGGGTGCCAGCAGCATGGCCCAGCACTACCTCCTGGAGGCCGTGCGGCTGTTATCGAGGCTGCCCTGCAGGGAGTGTGGCCGGGACTTCACCTATGTGCTCCTGTGGCTGGGCCACCTCTGCACCCGTCAGGGCCCGGAAAAGCAGGGCAAGGGCTACTATGAGTGGGCCCTTCTGGTCGCTGTGGAGATGGGCCATGTGGAGAGTGAGTGCCCCGGTTCCTCCTGTATGCCTTCCGGGGCCACTCGGGTCAGGGCACACCTGGGGTTTGTGATTCAGAAACAAGTGGTGGTTTTTCCACCATTGAAAGTGCTGAGTCATGGCCAGCAGCAGATGTTGGCAAGCGCCCTGGAGACAGGCGGTTCCCACACAGGGCCAGGCCCTCTGCCCTACTGGGGCAGCCAGCTCTTCCCAGTTTGCCCAGGGACCATGCTGCCTTGAGCACGGAAAGTCCTGCGTGCTGGGAATCCCTAGCCATAACCCTGGGATCAAGGCAGGCTCTGCTGAGCTGGGACTTGGGGCCCCTCCATGAGCCAGGCTGTGAACGCCGGTTCTTGTGCCTGTGTTATCTGCTTGGTATGTTGGCAGCCTGCGCACCTGTCATCCCACTTCACAGAGGACACGGGGCGGGTGATTGCCTAAAGCCGCAGAGCAGTTCATGCAAAAGCAGCTTGTTGTGCACTGTGTGTGTCAGGCCCCACCCACAAATGGGGCTTGTGGGGTCCTCGGGTGGCAGGGACTGAGCGTGGGAATGTGAGCTTTAGGCCAGAGAAGCCACAAAAGGGTGAGTGGCGTGATGGCGGGCCAGCACTTGGCCCCGGGTTAGGGAAGCCTCTTTAGTCTGGGACCAGAGGGTTGAGAGGATTTAGTCAAGTAATAGGTGGTGGGGGAGGGCCTGGTGGTGTAGCCTGTGTGAAGGACCAGGGATAAGCTAGTGGGGGTGAGTGGTGGTGAGTGAGTGGGGGTAAGTGAGCGGGGGTGAGTGAGTGGGGGTGAGTGAGCGGAGGTGTGATGGGGGTGAGTGAGTGGGAGTGTGAGCGGGGATGAGTGCGGTGTGAGCAGGGGTGAGCGAGTGGGGGTGAATGAGCGGGGATGAAGGGGGTGTGAGCGGGGAAGAGAGAGTGGGGGTGATTGGGGTGAGTGAGTGGGGGTGATTGAGTGGGAGTGATTGAGTGGGGGTGAGTGAACGGGAGAGTGAGCGGGGATGAGTGAAAGGGTGAGTGAGCAGAGGTGTGATGGGGGTGAGTGAGCAGGAGTGTGAGCGGGGATGAGTGGGTTGTGGTGGTGTGAGTGGGGGTGAGCAGGAGTGTGAGTGGAGATGAGTGAGTGGGGGTGAGTGATTGGAGGTGTGATGAGGGTGAGTGAGTGGGAGTGTGAGTGGGGATGACTGAGTAGGGGTGAGTGAGTGGAGGTGTGATTGGGGTGAGTGAGCGGAAGTGTGAGCGGGGATAAGTGGGGTGTGAGCGGGGGTGAGTGAGCAGGGCTTATGCAGGGAGGTGCAGAGTTAGGAGTGGGTGGATTGGGTGCTGGATGGTGAGAAGCTCTTCTGGAGAGCTAAGCAGGGCCTGGGGCCTCAGGCTGTGGCTTGGCCTTTTCCCCAAGAGCACTGGGGAGCCATGGAGTGCTATCGAACAGTCACTGCAGACTGAGCAGTGAATGGATAGTAGGTGGGCAGGGCTGTCTGAAATCTAGGCCGCAGAGGATAGATGAGGAAGTTGAGTCCAGGGAAATGGCCGAGACAAGGGATACTGTTGTGGGTCCCCTCTGCCTTGCAGCGCTTTGTCATGGCATAGTGAGACCACTCAGAGGTGCCTCCTGTGGCCTGGACCAGAGCCCCAGGGGCTGTGGCCAAATCTGCCCATTTCCCAGCACAGGCCTGGCACCCACTCCTGGCCCTAGGAGGGATGAGATTTTGGGAAGGACCGTGTGAAGGGGCCCCGGTCCCACACATCTGCCCAAGGAGGGGTGGGGGGTTCAGACCCAGGCTTCTTCCCCAGGGGCATTCCCTGACTGGAAGGAGACCCTCCAGGAATCCAGCGCCCTAACCCCCACTGCAGCCTCCCGTGGCTCCTGGCACAATAGCCTGTGGCACCTCCTCCTGTGAGGCCCTCCCCAGGGTGCTGGGGGATTCAGACTTGGAAATGCAGGCCAGGGAACGGGGATCATGCTTTCCTGTCTCCCCACCCTGCGCTGAACGGTCGAGGAGACCGAGGGCGGGGCTGCTACCCCACATGCTTACTTGGGGTCATTTTTGAGTCACTTTTGGTAGTTTGTGTCTTTCTAGGAGCTTGGCTGTTGTGTCTAGATGGTCTGATTTGTTGGTCTACAGTTGTTCGTAGTGTTTTCATGGAATCCTTTTATTTCTGTCAGGTCGGCAATAATGTTTCCTCTTTCATTTCTGATTTGAGAAACTTGGGTTTTTAATTTTTTATTTATTTCTTTTTATTAGAGATGGGGTCTCATCATGTTCCCCCAGGCTGGTCTTGAATGCTGGCCTCAGCGATCCTTCCACCTCGGCCTCACAAAGCGCTGGGATGACAGGCGTGAGCCATGGGGCTCAGTCTCTGATTTTAGTCATTTGTGTCCATCTTTCTTTTCTTGGTCAGTCTGGTGAAAGATTTGTCAATTTTGTTATTATTTTCAAAAAACCCACTTTTGGTTCTGTTGATTATCTCTTTTGTTTTTCCATTCTCTGTATTTTTACTTCCCATTTCCACTCTCATGTTTATTATTTTCTTCCTTTTATTTGCTTTGGGTTTAGTTCATTATTTTTCTAGTTTCTCAAGGTGGAAGGTTAGGTTTTTGATTTGAGATTTTTCTTCTTTCTTTGAATGTAGACATTTACAGTTATAAATTTCGCTTTCAGCACTGCCTTAGCTGCATCTTGGAATTTTTGATACACTGTGCTATTTTTTTTTTTTTTTAAGACAGAGTTTTGCTCTATTGCCCAGGGTATGGTGAAGTGGTGCAATCTTGGCTCACTGCAACTTCTACCCAGGTTCAAGCCACTCTCATGCCTCAGCCTCCCGAGTAGCTGGGATTACAGTCATGCACCACCCCACCCGGCTAATTTTTATATTTTATTTTTTTATAGAGATGGGATTTCACCATGTTTCCCAGGCTGATCTCAAACTCCTGGACTCAAGCGATCCTCCCACCTCGGCCTCCCACAGTGCTGGGATGACAGGCGTGACCCACCGCGCTGGCCCGGGCTGTGCATTTGTTTGCATTCTTCTCAAATTAGTTTTCAGTTTCCCTGATGGTCTCTTTGACTCACTGGTTGTTTAGGAGTGTGTAATTTCCACATATTTTTGAATTTCCCACATTTCCTTCACTGTTGATTTCCAGTTTTGTGCCAGTACAGCTGAAGAACACCTCTGCTTCGGTCTCAGTCCTTCTCCATTCACTGCGGCTCATTTTGTGGCCTGGCACATGGTCTGTCATGGGAAATGTCCCCTGGGTGCTCGAGAGGACTGTGTATTCAGCTGTTGTTGGGTGGCGTGTGTAACAGATGTCCATTCAGCGTACCTGGTTTCCTGTGTTAATCTCCGGAATGTTTCTGGCACTAGAAAATCAGAAACTTTCCATCGTTCCCAGCGCCCTGGCTTTGGGAGAGGCCAGTGAGCCTGTGGCTTGGGAGCCTGGTTGCATGAAAGAAGCATGTGTGGGAACGCCAGGGCCTGGCTTTGAACCCCATTCCGCCAACATGATGCCGTGTGTGGCAGACATGACGCTTGGCTTTGCTCTCTCAGGGTTCCATGTGCGACAGGGTCTACTTGTGCCCCTGGCCTCATCAGCTTAGGCTGAAGGCGGCCCTGGTCCTGGCCAGAGGGGCTTTGTGAAGCAGAAATAGATGGCCTGGTGCAGGGGCCGAGCCTGGCCAGGACCTCGGCCCTGGGAGTTGTAAAGAAGGCCGGACTCTACCGTGAGCCTCTGCACCAAGGTGTGCCCATGTGACTGTGTGCTCGGCGTCTGCCCTGGCACGGGTGCATGGCCTGTCTGCGCTCAGTCTCCCCGCCTATGGGGCCCAGGCTCACAGAGGTGTGAAAGAGGCAAGCACAGCGCAGGGGCCTCCGAGCCCAGCCAGCCTGGCTTTGATGCTGGGAGACTAACGTCTTCCATTTTGTCTTCTGCCCAGGCCAGTTGCGGGCCGTTCACCAGCTGTGCTACTTCTATAGCAGCGTCATGCCCAGCGAGGCCCAGTGTGTCATCTACCATGAGCTCCAGCTCTCCCTGGCCCGCAAGGTGGCCGGCAAGGTGCTGGAGGGGCAGCTCCTGGAGACCATCAGTCAACTCTACCTGTCCCTGGGCAACAAGTGGTAAGGGCTGGCTTTGCAGTGGTGGAGGTGGGAGCGGGCAGGGCCGGTAGGGGTGCACAGGGAAGCTGGCCCAGGACCCCAGCAGCCCCTCTCCTTTTGATCATTCGGTTCCTTGGCATCAGATGTTTTGAGCTGGTGGGCCTGGGGTCGTCCCAGGGCTGCTGCTGGCCCGTGAGTCCCAGCTTGAGCGTCCCTTGTTGGGTCAAAGGTCATCTCAACCCCAGCAGAGGCAGTACGTGCACTCTGGGCTGTTCTTCCTACTATGGTGGCTTTTGTCCTCTGACCTCTGCCTGCCCGAATCTTCACTCCTGGCCTTCATCTGTCCCGTTAAATGTGACCACACCAGCCACCTGTGGCTTCGCTCCCACAGAAGACAGAGCCAGTTGTGTCACCTGCTTCCCTGGGACAGGGTTTCAAGGTCTCACGTCCCATATGTGGCCTACTCGGCTTCCCCCAAGCATCCTGACCTGGTGGGGTAACCATGGCCCTGGCCACCCCACCCACAGGGCCCAGTGACATTGCTGCAGTCACACCCCCTCGAGTGTCAGACTTACTGAGAGAGCAGGGAAGGAGCCAGATTCCATGGGGACCCGGGAGACTGCCTCCAGTCTTGGTCTCAGGTTCACAGAAGGAAAATGGGCCAGTGTGCTAGAGCCATGCTTCTCAAAGTGTAGTCCCTGGACCAGTAGAACAGCATCCATGTCACCTAGGAGCTTGTGGCAAGTGGGAGTTCTATGGCCTGCCCCAGGCCTGTGGAGCCGGAAGCTCTGTGGGCAGGGCCAGCAAGCTATAAGGACTGGCCTCCAGGTGACTGTGATGCCTGCACACCTTGAGAACCATCGGCCCAGATAGCCCCTGAACACTAACGGTTCCTGGTGCGTCTGGAGAAGACACAGGCCATGTCTGGGAGGCAGGGGAGATGGACTAGCACACTCCTCCTGCCACAGGGTAGCATGATGCTCGATTCCCTCTGAAGGATGTCCTTCATCTTTTCCATGCCGTGTGTGTTCACCCTGGCCCTCCCAGCAGCCTGGGAAGAGCAGAACACTGCACACACAAGAGGGCCGTTCCCAGTCCTCACATTCCAGATTCATCTGTCACCAGACCCACGGGAGGAGGCAGACTGGTTCCAGGAGGATGAGAGCCCTTGTTCTGATACCTGTGTCTGATTCCAGGGCCTGCAGATCCACTCTGGACTACACCAAGGGAAGTCTGGGGATTTTCATTGACCTTCAGAAGGAAGAGAAGGAGGCGCATGCCTGGCTGCAAGCAGGGAAGATCTATTACATCCTGCGGCAGAGCGAGCTGGTGGACCTGTACATCCAGGTGAGTGGCAAGGGATGCAGGAGGACCCCTGTGCTCTTCACTCTCCATCCCCCCATCCATTCATCCTTCCATCATCTATTTACCTGCTCATCCTTCCATCCATCCATCCATCATCCATCCATCCATCCATCCATCCTTCCATCCTTACATCATCCATCCATTCACCTGTTCGTCTTTCCAAGCATCCATCCATCTATCCATCCATCATCCATCCCTCCATTCATCCATCCATCTATCATCCATCCATCCTTTTATCATCCATCCATTCACCTGTCCATCCACCCATTCACCTATTCGTCATCCATTCACCTGTTCGTCCATCCATCCATCCTTCCATCTATCTTTCCATCATCCATCCAACTGTTCATCCTTCTATCCATCCATCCATCCATCCATCATTCTTCTGTTCACCTCTTCATCCATCCATTCACCTGTTCTTCCATCCTTCCATCCATCTTTCCATCCATCTTTCCATTATCCATCCAACCATCTTCCATCCATCCATGATCCGTCCATTCACCTATCCATCCATCCCTCCATCCATTCTTCCATCCTTCCATCATCCATTCACCTGTTCATTCTTCCATCCATCCATTCATCCATCATCCATCCATCCATCTATCATCCATCCATCCTTCCATCATTCATCCACTCGCCTGCTCATCCTTCCATCCATCCATCCATCCATCCTTCCTTCATTCTAGCATCCATCCATTCACCTGTTCATCCTTCCATTCACCTTTTCATCCTTCCATTCACCTGTTCATCCTTCCATTCATCCATCCATCCATCCATCCATCTATCCATCCATCCATCATTCATTCATCCATTCTTTTATCATCCCTTCATTCAGCCACCATCCATCCACCTGTTCGTCCATTCATCCATCCATCCTTCCATCATCCATCATTCATCCATCCATCCATTTATCCATTCATTGATATATCCATCCATCCATCTATCATCCATCTATCCTTCTATCATCCATCCACTCACCTCCTGTTCATCCTTCCATCCATCCATTTAACCATTCATTCATCCTTCCATCCTTCCATCATCCATCCATCTTTCCGTCAGCCATCCTTCCATCATCCATCCATTCATCTGTTCATCCTTCCATCCATCCATCCATCATCCATCCATCCATCCATTTATCCATTCATCCATCCATCATCCATCCAGCCATCATCCATCCATCTGTCCATTCATCCATCCATCCTTTTATCATCCATCCTTTTATCATCCATCCATTTATCATCCATCCATTCATCATCCATCCATTCACCCGTCTATCCATCCATTCACCTGTTGATCCATCCATCCGTCCATTCATCCTTCCATCAACCATCCATTCACCTGTTCATCCTTCCATCCTTCCATCCATCGACCTGTTCATCTTTTCATCCATCCACCTGTTCATCCTTCCATCCGTCCAACTGTTCATCCTTCCATCCATCCACCTGTTCATCCTTCCATCCATCCACCATTCATCCATCCGTCATTCATCCATCCATCACACTCAACTCCTGTTCATCCTTCCATCCATCCATCATTCATCCATCTATCCATTTATCCATTCATCCATCCATCCTTCCATCATCCATCCATTCATCTGTTCATCCTTCCATCCATCCATCATCCATCCATCCATCCATCCATCCATCCATCATCCATCCATCCATCATCCTTCTATCTGTCCATTCATCCATCTGTCCATCTATCTGTCCATTCATCCATCCATCATTCTTCCATCCTTTTATCCATCCATTCACCCGTGTATCCATCCATTCACCTGTTCATCCATCCATCGGTCCATTCATCCTTCCATCATCCATCCATTCACCTGTGTATCCTTCCATCCATCCATCATCCATCCACATATCCATTTATCCATTCATCCATCCATCCATCATCCAACCATGCTTCCATTATCCATCCATGCTTCCATCATCCATCCATCCACCTGTTCGTCCTTCCATCCATCCATCATCCATCCACCCATTCATTCATCCATCCATCCATCATACATCCATCCACCCACTAATCTACCCATTAATCCATCCCTCCATTTATCTATCTGTCCATTGGTTTATCCATACATTCGTCTATCCACCATCTAGCCATCAATATGCACATACATCATCTACCCTCCACCCATCCATGCATTATCTACCCACCCATACATACATGCAGACATACACACATCATTCCACCCACCCACCCATCCATCCATCCATCCATCCACCCACCCGTCCGTCCATCCATCCATTCATCTGTCCGTCCGTCCGTCCGTCCATCCATCCATCCATCCATCCATCCATCCATCCATCCATCCATCCCAGCATTAATCTATCCACACACCCATCCATCCATCCATCCATCCATGTGTCTACATCTCCTCATCCATTCATTCATCCATCCATCCACTCATTCCTAAGCCACTGCTGAGCACCTGTTGTGTGCCTTTTCCCTCCCTCCAACTGGTTCCTGCACATCCTCCCCCAGTGGCCAGCATCTTCTCCCTGAGGGCAGAGGCGCGGCCCCTCACAGTGCCCAGCACCTGCTGGTATACAGCACATGCTCAAATAATGTGACCACTCAGTTAACACACAGAAGAACTTGCTCCAAGCGACACGTGGCACATCTCCTTACAAAATGAATCTATCATAGTGGCTGTTTTCAGAGGCTTTCCCAAACACAGTGTGATCTGGAACAAATTGTGAAGCCCACGAGCCTGGTGAAGCTTTCGTGATTGAGCACCTGCTATATACCTCCATGAGATGAGGAGAGGGATCAAGAGCTCATGGCCAAGATGGGACCAGGCCCACCCACAAACACTATTGGTGTGGCAGGGATGTGGCAACACAGAAAGGAGCCAGGGGATGGGCTCCCAGCAGTCTGGGGGCCACGGAGACTGGTTTGAGTGCAGGGGAAGTGGGCTAGGGCTAGCCCTGGTGGTAGGATTCACAGGTGTCGGGCTCCTGGGCTGCAGCTGCTCAGTCACCTCCTGGCACTCAGGTGCATCAGTTCATTGTCCTCATGCCAGTGGTGGGGGCATCCCTAATGCACAGAGCCTGAAAAACGCTCAGGTGTACCTGTAGTGTGTGAGAGGAAGGAGGCTGGCAAAGGTGGGCGTGGCCACCTCGCCAGGTGTGGGTCTTGAGGGAACTTCTGTCTCCTTTCAGGTGGCACAGAATGTGGTCCTGTACACAGGCGACCCCAGCCTGAGGCTGGAGCTGTTTGAGGCAGCTGGAGACATCTTCTTCAATGGGGCCTGGGAGCGGGAGAAAGCCGTGTCCTTCTACCGGGTGAGCTGGCCTGTGGGCTGATGTGGGTGGGCCTCAGGGGAGCACCTGGAGGGCTGAGGCACAGGTGTGGCAGGGCAGAGGCCTCCCACCTGGAGGCAGGGCCACCCATGCACCTGCTCAGTTTCCAAGTGGTCTCACCGGGAATGATATTGACCATGCCCCTGCCCGGGACAAACGTTTGGGGCCTGGATGTGACAATGGCTCTACCCTTGTACCTGATGATCTCAAGCAACCATGAGCGGGAAGTCCTGTCCCCATCTTCCAGATGAGGAAACTGAGGCTCAGAGAGGCACAGGGACGTGTCAAAGGACACACAGCATGTCAGTGGGAGGCCCAGGTCTGCTTGCACCCCGAAGTGGGTCAGCTTCTCCCTTCCTCTGAGCTCACGGTGTGGCTCAGCCCTGGGCACAGATAAATGCGGTGTTTTTAGAGCAGAGAGGAGTGCTGGCTCCCCCCAGCCAGACCCCCTGGTGCCCAGGTGGGAAAGGCTGGTCTGAGGCTGCTGGGTGTAGCTGGATGGGCCTCAGGTGACTCTTCAGCCCCCAACTTAGGTGTCTGAACTGTGTGTTATCCCAGAGCACAGAGCTCTGTGGAGGTGCAGGGGTAGCTGGGGTGTGGGAAGCTCCAAGCACATGTTTGAGCTCTGAGGAGGGCGCTGGGCAAGGTGGGTGCTGCGGGAAACCTGACCCCACCTGCCTGTGTGGTAGGACCGGGTCCTGGCCCTGGCAGTGACTACGGGCAACTGCAAGGCGGAGCTGCAGCTACAGCTGTGCAAAAAGCTGGTGGCACTCCTGGCCACACTGGAGAAGCCCCAGGACGGCTTGGAGTTTGCCTACATGGCCCTAGCACTCAGCATCACTCTGGGTAAGTCCCCTGAGCCCCCACCCTGCCAGGACCCACACTTTGCCAGAGCCCAGCCTCCAGGTCTGCAGGGCAGGAGCTGAAACAGCTGCTGGATTTTCCTGGTCTCCTGTCCAGGCAGGCAGATCTGCCCAACTGGCTTCCCTGTCTGGCTGTGGGGCACGGCCCGAGGTCTCTCAGGCAGTGTAGAGCTCCCTGCCTGACTGAGCTCTGCTTCCTCTGCCTGTTCCCGCTGCTGACCACAAGGGCCGCCCAGTGTGCCCTCTGCCTTCCAGACATGCCAGGCATCTCGTTGGTCCCTGTATGTGCCAGGCTGAGTGACACATTCCCTTTATCTTGTGCCCTTCCCAACCTCATCAACCACATGGCTCTCTGGCTGATAAAATCCCAGTTCCCCTTCCAGCAGTCTGCCCCTTAAGGCCGGGCATCCCCTGGTGCTGTGCCAGGGTCATCTGTCCCCCTCCAGAGACAGGGAACCCTAGGCAGGCCGCATGCCCCAGCACCTTGTGCCCCGTGGCCCAGTACACAGTAGGTGTGCAGCTGACTCCCCAAAGTAGGGGGCTCTGATTGTGACACACGCAGGAGGAGTCGGATGTCACGTCTGTGGGTTGCCTGGAGCCGGGGTGCCCGGGAGCACCTGGACTGCATGGCTTTTGGGCTCCCCTGGTTAAAACCAGTGAGCAAAGGCAGGTGGCTATGTGTAGGCACAGAGCTGGGCCATCCAAGTCCGACTTTGCCAAAGCCTCACAGTAGACAGGGGCAGGCCTTATTAGTTCTGCTTTGCAGATGGGAAAGTGAGTCTGGGAACCTGGAAGGGACTGGCCAGAGCTGCCCAGGCGACCGCAGGTGCCTGCAGGCAAGCCAGGTGCTGCCCGGGGTCTTCATACCTGTTGCTGAGGGGCCTGTGCCCTCCCTGCCCCAGGGAGCCGCGTCCTTACACCTGCCCCTTTGGCCTGCACCCCAGGAGACCGTCTGAACGAGCACGTGGCCTACCACTGGCTGGCCGCCCTGCACCATCAGCTGGGCCAGGGCAAGCTGGCGGAGCACTTCTACCTCAAGGCCCTGTAGCTCTGCAACTCGCCACTGGAGTTCGACGAGGAGACCCTCTACTACGTGAAGGTGTACCTGGTGCTCGGTGACATCATCTTCTACGACCTGAAGGTGGGTGGGGAGGGGCAGGGCTCGGGGTGTTCCCGGCCCCCTTGGAGTGGGATCTCTACCCAGACCCAGAGGCCTGGGTTCCAGCCTTCCTTAGGAATGGCCCAGTGGCCTCCCTGGAGCTCTGCACGTGGCTGGAGGAACCGGCAATGTTGGCAGATACAACCCAGCTCCCAAGCTGGCCAGGCCCCACCCTCAAGAACTCAGTCTCAGCCAGGGAGGCTGACACATGAGTGGGCAATGGTGGCCTCTGGGTAAAGAAGGGGGATTGTAGTCAGGGGGACCCTCCTGGAGGAAGTGACACCAAAACTGAGTCTTGACAGTCAAGTGTCAAGTTGCATTTAACAAAGAAAACAGGGTCGGGAGAAGGACATTTCGGAAGATGGCATCATCCTCACATTGAATCCACGTTGCAAGATCCAACCCAAATCGTGGCGCCTCCTCTAGGAAGCCTGCCCAGGGTGCCAGCCTGCACTGAGCAACTCCTTCCTGGAGTCCCGAGATACCTTGAATCTTCACATCACCCAGGAAGGGTGGGGTGGGACCAGTGTCTAACCATCGGGTTCACAGACAGGGAAACCCTAGCTCAGGGCAGGTACAGTGGGGCAGGGCCTCAACCAGCCAGGCTGAGGCCTTGCTGGGTCGAGTCTGTCTGGAGCGGAGGTGCTGTGCTCCCTCTGCCCCCAGCCCTGCCCGGGTGGAGAGCTGGGAGTGTCAGACTCAGACCTGGGGTGTCTCCACCCCTCTGCCCAGCAGGCACCGCCCCTCCTCAGCATCACACCGGCACCGCATCAGTGCTCCTTATGGGCTGAGGGGCCAGGGCACTCCAGTCCAGGGGCCGAGATCTTGGGGTCCTTAGAACAACATGAGGAGCTGGGGCAGCCCTACGACCTCGCCCCGTATCGTATCCCCCACCGCAGGCCTGGGGCTGCCCGGGAGGCCCCCGCCCAGTGCTGGCGACACCTGGTGGTCAGAAGTGGTCCCTGTGGCCTCCCAAGTCCCAGCCAGACAGGGAGGTGCCAAGTGTCAGACTCAGGGACGCTGCTCACCACTCAGGGGCTCGCCTGGGACCCAGGGGGCGGGCCTCCCAGAAGAGGCCTTTATCTCTCTTGGTCAAGCCTGCCGCCCACTCCGCCTGCCCAGGAGGAAGGAAAGGGCCAAGTAGTACCTGAGAGGCCAAAGTCCACAGTTGGGGTTGAGGGGCAGAGGCCTCCTTCACCTCCTTCCCATGCACAGCCCTCTGGGCGTCATCGTGACTATGCTGTCAGCGCAGGCCAGCTTCCCACAGGGAGGCCCCTTGGAATTCCCCAAGGGCGGCTGTCTTTCCAAGGCTACACCCTCCTCCTTGTAGAGGAGGCTCTGGACCCAGGGCCCAGAGGAGTAGGAGAAAACGCCGGGCTGCATGGGGCCTGGAAGGCTGGCAGAGAGGCAGGGGTAAATGGGCATCTTTGCCGATTGCCTCTAAAATGGGGTCCCCTTTAGTGTACACGTGAGAGGGAGCCCTGGAATAGGGAGGATTAGGTGTGTCCTGGCTCAGCCTGCCACTCACTAGCTGTTGCACTCACTACAGGCACATGGAAATGCACACGGGCACAGGCACATGCACACACAGCACGCGCACACACAGGTGCACACACGCACACACAGACATGCACACAGGCACACACAGGGACACGCACACACAGGCACACAAACACGCACAGGCACACGCACAGGCACACGCAGAGACATATGCATTGGCTGGCTCCTTCCTGTTTAGTTGGGATGCCCCCACCCCTTCAGGAAACCTTTGCCTTCCACCCCCGGCTGAGTCTGGGGCCTCCTGGGCCCCCCACAGGCTCCTGGGCTTCCCTCTGCCATAGCCTGGGCCACCCTGTGTGGTCAGTGTTTACTCCCAGGTCTCTCAGACTGGGAGCAAGTTCGTTAGGCTCAGCCACTCACCCAGCACAGAGTCCAGTGTTCGGCTGGGCCGGGGGCATTGGATGAGCAGTGGCGGTGACTCGGGGCCTTCTCACGCCCCTGCTCCATGTGTGGGGCGGGGCAGTGAGGGAATGGACTGCTGCATCTTGGACTTTGTCCTTGACCCTGGGAGCCATCTTGAGATGGTAAAGAGGGACAGGCCAGGCATGGGTCTTAGAGAGGTTCCTTGGGTGGCCCCATGTGGAGGAGGCGCCTGGGGAGAAGCCGGGTGGAGGGTGGGAGGGTGAAGGAGGAGGTCTGGGAGGCGGCATCCCAACCCAGGGATGGTGAGTTTGGGCCAAAGATGCATTGAAAATGGGACTGGATGTCTGGGGAGTCACACTCCGTCAATATTTCAGGGAACATTGCCAGAGAGGACACCTGTGAGATGGTTTTGTACCTGGCCTGTCCCGTGGAGGGCCTGGAAATGGTCAGCATGGACAGGGGCCAGAGGGGAGCCTGGGTCACTCAACGCTGTGCCCCTGCTGTGGCTCGGAGCCACGGGTCCTGCATGGAACTCTCAGAGCAGGCAGGATCTGCCCTGACCTCAGCCCATGGGGAAAGCAGCCACTGCCTGCGGAGAGGGTGGCACTGGGGCAGGAGGCTTGGGGTGAGTGGGGCGTAGGGGCAGTCAGGAAGGCTTCCAGGGGTGTAAGGGTCGTCCCCACTTCCTGCAGCTGAGACCACAGCAGTGTAACAGGTTTCGGGGCTCATGGGGTGAGCCAGCATTGGCTGGACACGTGGAATGACCTGGAGACAGGAACGGCCTCTGGGAAGACGGGCTCCGAGTCCCCCTTTTGCTGAGCATGACCTGTCCCCTTCAGGACCCGTTTGAGTACTACCAGCTGGCACTGGCAGCCGCCGTGGACCTGGGCAACAAGAAGGCACAGCTGAAGATCTACACGCGGCCCGCCACCATCTCCCAGAACTTCCTCCTGGACCGTGAGAAGTCGCTCCTCTTCTACCAGAAGGCCAGGACCTTCGCCACAGAGCTCAACGTCCGGAGGGTCAACCTGCCTCCTCTGCCACTCTGCGGGTGGGCCCCCTGGTTGGCCCCCAGCCACTCTGGCTGAGGACAGCATCCAAGGGAGTGGGTTTTGTGCAAGAAGGACGGTCTCCTCCCTCTCCTGGTGTCTCCCGTGGCTCATTTTCTGGGAAATGGGGCATGAAAGGAGGGTTCAAATAGCAATAAATTTTTCTTTGCAATAACCTACCGAAGTCCCCAGGGCATCCTTCCCTGTGTGCTTCCTGGGCTGTGTCTAGGGGCCAGCCCCTTCCCTGGTGGCAGCCCTCTGATCTTGGGGAAGAGAAGGACCGTGAGTTCAACAGACCTGGGCCAGGTCACCATGAGCCTCGGTTTCCTCGGTGGCCAGAGGGGAGATGGTGGTGGAACTCTCTGGGCAGCTCCCTGCTTTCCCTGCTCAGAGCTTTTGCCGTAGGTCTCGTGTCGCCCTTGACTTTAACCTTCAGGCCACTGTGCCCGGATGTGGGGTCTGCTAGTGTCCCTGTTCGCCATTGAAGAAATAGAGGCACAGAGAGGTTAGGTGTCTGGCCCACCGTCACACAGCAGCAGGTAGGGGCGGAGACGCAGAGCCCAGTACACTGACCACCACACCACCCTGCCAGCCTGCAGCCAGGAAGGTGTCCCCCATTAGGACCCAAGGTCAGCTCCTGGACCTCTCTTGTGGTGTCGGGAGAGCCACAAGCCAGTGACGGTGGCCCCGGGGATCCCTCACTCAGTGTCCTCTGCTCCCAGACTTGGTTGGGCTGAGCCTGGCCAGTCCCACCTCTGGCCACTGGTCAGCCCTGTGGGAAGTGAGATGCAGGGATCTCTGCCTGTGTAGATGCTGCTGCCCAGTATTGAAAGCCTTATCTGGGCTGCCCCCAAGCCATCCCCACATACCCCTCCCCTTCCGGTCCCCGGCCCTCATCTCAGTCCCTGGAATCCCAGGTTTTCCTTGTTGGAATCTCTTGGCCTTAGGGAACACAGCTCACACGGTCTCTTTGCCAGTTTACAGCAAGAAAACCGAGGTTCAGAGACTGTGGGTGTCGCACGTGATTCTCACATACACTGCACTCTCCCAGGCCCCTCTCTTAAACACTTTAAATGAGGTGACATTCACATCGCATGCAATGAACTATTTCAACGTGAATAATGTGGTGGCATTTGTGCATTCACAGTCCTGTGCAACCACTCACGCCATCTACTTTCAAAATGTTTTCATCTCCCCAGAAGAAACCTGCCATCCTCACTAAGCTGTTACCCCTCCTTGGTATCCCCCAAGCCCCTCGTTTAATGGAAGGGGAAACTGAGGCCCGGAGAGAGACTTGCCAGTGGGCGGAGCTCTGATCATAAGGAATCAGGCAGCCATCTGCTGCTTCAGTCCTGGGTTGGTTTGCCACCCAGCAGAGGTGACAGAGCCAGGAGGTTCTGGGACCCCATGCTTGCAGCCAGAGCCCTGCCCCGAGCCTCCCCACCAGGGGGAAGCAGAGAGCTTTCCAGAACCGGCCGCGGGACTGGCGGGAAGCAGCGGGTCAGAGCTGCTGACAAACCTCACGTGGACCCCAGATCGCTGTCTCTGTGGGTCGGGCTTGGGAATTGGAGAGGAGGCCGCATGATTGGAAACGTGAAGACGGCATGGCCTGGCTGGAGGAGTGGGAAGCGCCGTCACGTTGACTGGGGACACAGACCTCCTGCCCGCTGGGCCGGGCCTGCAGCCATTCTTCTCGGGGTAGGGTCCGCAGGTCCGGCTTGCTCTCGGCCCCCGACCTTCCTCAGAGTCCGGGGGGCTTTGGAACTGTGCCTTCCCATCTCCACCCACCCTGGCTGGTGCCATGAGGGGCCTGGATCCTGGGATCCTGTTCCTCTTGGGCAGCAGAGACTGGGGGACCAGAGGAGATGATGGGTCTTCAAGCCCCACATTCCAACCCCAGCCCACCACTGACAGTCTGGGGGTTTGAGATGAGGGAGTTGATGTCTCTGAGCCCCAGTTTTGTCACCACTAAAATGAGGCCGACATACTGGGGCAGAGTGCCAGCCCCAGGGCTAACAGGCCTGTTTCCTACTATTCCCTCTTACTCCTAGGAATAGCTCCAACAACCGCACACTAGGGAACGCTCAACCCAGGCCAACTTGTCAGAGGCACGTGAACCAGAGCGACTCCATCTTGAATGGGGGCTGGTTAAAGGGAGGCTGAGACCTGCTGGGCCACATTCCCAGGAGGCTAGGCATTCTTCGTCACAGGATGAGATAGGAGGTCCCCACAAGATACAGGTCATAAAGACCTTGCTGATAAAGCAGGTTGCAGTAAAGAAGTTGGCCAAAGCCGCAAACCCAAGATGGCCACGAGAGTGACCTCTGATTGCCCTCACAGCTCATCATGTGCTAATTATAATGCGTTAACTGCTACAAGGCACTCCCACCAGCGCCACGACAGTTTACAGATGCCATGGCAACATCTGGAGGTTACCCTACATGGTCTCGGAAGGGAGGGCAGAAACTCTCAGTTCTGGGAATTGCCCACCCCTTTCCTGGAACACTCATGAATAGTCCAACCCTTGTTTAGCGTATGATCAAGAAATAACCATGAAAATGGGCAACCAGCAGCCTTTGGGGCCACTCTGCCTATGGAGCAGCCATTCTTTTTTTTCCTTTTTTTTTTTTTTGAGATGGAGTCTTGCTCTGTTGGCCAAACTAGAATGCAGTGGCATGATCTTGGCTCACTACAACCTCCACCTCGTGGGTTCAAGCGATTCTTCTGCCTCAGCCTTCCTAGTAGCTGGGATTACAGGCACCTGCCACCACACCGTTAATGTTTTGTATTTTAGTGGAGACAGGGTTTTGCCATGTTGGACCAGGCTGGTCTCGAACTTCTCACCTCAGGTGATCCACCTGCCTCGGCATGCCAAAGTTCTAGGATTACAGGAGTGAGCCGCTGCGCCCGGCCAGAGTAGCCATTCTTTTATTCGTTTTCTTTCCTAATAAAGTTGCTTTCACTTTAAGGACTCACCCCGAATTCTTTCTTCCGTGAGATCCAAGAAACCTCTCTTGCGGTCTGGATTGGGACCCCTTTCCAGTAACAAACTTTCTTAACCTCTCAGACCCGTTGTCTCTTCATCTGTAACCAAAGACAAAGCCTCCCCCAAGGTTCCAACAGTGAGGAGAGAACACATGGGAAACGAGGGGCACAGAGTTGGTGTGCAGAACCAATATCACAGACTGGGTGTCAAGCCACTGTCATATTGGAAGTAATATCATGCTCTCCCCTACAAGTTATGAGGAACAATATCACAGGGGGGTATGTACCTTCTCCGGTAGTGGGAGTAGTATTATCATGTCTTCCTTTAGATGACAGGAACAATATCACAGGGTGGGTGTACACCCGTGTGTTTTTGGAAGCAATATCATTCTCCTAGGTTTTATGATTCATGTCACAGGTGGGGTGTACACATCATCCACTCACCCCCTGGATATCAGCAATCATATCACAGAAGAGGTGTCCACCCCCTTCGATACTGTCAGCCATATCATCTTCCTCCCGCCTGGATATTAGGAACAATACCCCGGGGTTGGGGGCGGTGTACACCCACTGTGATATCGAAAGTAAACTCAGCCTCTTTCCCGCTGGATATTAGGAACTATATCACAGGTGTGTGTGCACCTTCTGGGATATTGGGAGTACTGTCAGCCGCCAACCCACTGAATATTAGGGATAATATACAGGGGACAGGGTGGTTACATCCCCTGCGATATTGAGAGCAATATTCTTCTCTTTCTCCTGTACATTAGGAACCACATCACAGGGGTATGTACACCTTCTTCGATATTGGGATTAATGTTATTGTCTCCCCCAACTGAACGTCAAAAACGATATCACAGAAGGGTGTACATCCCCTGCGATATGGCCAGTAATATCATCGTCTCTACCTTTGGATACTAGGAACAACATCACAGAGGGTGTGTATACTCCTCAGCAATATTGGGCATAATGTTATCCTCTCTTCCCCTGGATATTAGGAACGATATCCCTGGTGGTGGGAGGTGGAGTACATTCAGAACAACATCACTGAGTGGGTGTCCACCCCCTGCGGTATTGGGTGTAATATCATCCTCTCTTCCCCAGGATATAAAGAACAATATCACAGGAGGAGTGTACAGCCACAGCCCCTGCGTTATTGGGAGTAATAGCTTCTTTTCCCACTCTCGATATAAGGAACAATATGCTAGGGTGGGTGTAGATCCCCTGTGATATTGGACGTATTGTCATCGTCTCCCAACGTGAATATTGGGCGTAGTGTCCCAGGGGGGTGTACGCCTTCTTCCATATTGGGAGTAATATCATCCTCTCCCCTCAGGATTGTAGGCAAAATATCGAAGGGGTTTTACACTTTGTACGATATGGGCAGTAACATCATCCTCTCCCTACCTGGATGTAAGGAACTATATCACAGCCGGCTGTACACTTCTTGCCATATTGGGAGTCTTATCATTCTCTCCCATCATGGATATTAAGAAAAATATTACAAAGGGGGTGTACACCCCCTGAGATATTGAGAGTAATATTATGCTCTCCCCTTCGGGATATTAAAAACAATATCGCAGGAGGTGTGTACAACCCTTGCGATATTGGGAGTCATATCATCCTCTCCCCCTGAATATAAGAAACAATATCACAGGAGGATGTACCCCCCCCCGTGATATGGGAGTCATATCGTGTTAGTCGGAACAATAGCACAGTGGGTGTGTACATCCCCTGCGATATTGCCACTAGTAACATCGCCTCCCTCCCAGGATATAAGGATGAATATCCCAAGGGGGTGTACACCCCTGCGGCGATATTGGCGGTAATATCTTCCTCCCCCCGGCTGGCTATTAGGAACAATGTCACAGAAGGGGTGTACACCCCCTGCTTTATTGGGAGTGATATCATCCTCTCCATCCCTGGATATTAGAAACAATACCACCAGGGAGTGTACACCTCCTGCAATATTCAGACTGATGTCATCCTCTCGCCATCTGGATATTAGGAAACATAGAACAGGGGTGGTGTACAACCCCTGCGAAATCGGAAGAAATATCACCCTCTCTACCTTTGGATGTTAGGGAAAATATCACGGTGGAGGTCCACGCCCACTGTGATATTGGGAGTCATATCATCCTCTCCCACCTTGGAAAGAAGGAACAAGATGTCCGACGGGATATACCCACACTACGGTAGTTTTAATACTATCCTCTACCCCCTGGCTACTAGGAATAACATCATAGAGCAGCGTACACTTTCTGTGACAAGAGGAGTAATATCATCCTATCCTGGCCGGATATCAGAAAAAAGGCTATTAATTACTAATATTAATAAATATAAATGATAAATATTAATTATAGATATTAAAATCACAATTAAGATACTAAAATTAACACTGCTTTAAAAAGTTAATCATGAGTATTAATAATTAATATTTAATAATAATAAGACAATTAATAATAAAATATCAACAATTAACGTTACTTAAATCAATACTAAGTGATATTGGCTATAAAATAATAATAATTATTAAGAAATATTATTATTGATAAATGACATTGATATTAAAAATTAATCCTTGGAGTAGATCATAACCTATTCAAACAATTATAATAATTACCGGCTGGCTATTAGGAACAATGTCACAGAAGGGGTGTACATCCCCTGCTTTATTGGGAGTGATATCATCCTGTCCGTCCCTGGATATTAGGAAAAACATCCCCAGGGAGTGTACGCCTCCTACAATACTGGGACTGATATCATCCTCTCGCCATCTGGATATTAGGAAACATATCACAGGGGTGGTGTACAACCCCTGCGAAATCGGAAGAAAGGTCACCCTCTCCGCCTTTGGATGTTAGGGAAAATACCACGGTGGAGGTCCACGCCCACGGTGATATTGGGAGTCATATCATCCTTTCCCACCCTAGATAGAAGGAAGAAGATGACCGACGGCATGTACACACACTGCGCTACTTTCTTTTTTTTTTTTTTTTTTTTTTTTGAGACGGAGTCTCGCTCTGTCACCCAGGCTGGAGTGCGGTGGCCGGATCTCAGCTCACTGCAAGCTCCGCCTCCCAGGTTCACGCCATTCTCCTGCCTCAGCCTCCCGAGCAGCTGGGACTATAGGCGCCCGCCACCTCGCCCGGCTAGTTTTTTGTATTTCTTAGTAGAGACGGGGTTTCACCGTGTTAGCCAGGATGGTCTCGATCTCCTGACCTCGTGATCCGCCCGTCTCGGCCTCCCAAAGTGCTGGGATTACAGGCGTGAGCCACCGCGCCCGGCCACTGCGCTACTTTCAATGTCATCCTCTACCCCCTGGCTACTAGAATTAAGACTGTACACTTTCTTCGAAACTGGGAGTAATATCATACTCTTCCGGCCAGATATCAGGAACAAGATTATTAATTATTAATATTAATAAACATAAAAATATATATTAATCATAGACATTAAAAATCACAATTAAGATACTAAAATTAATACTGGTTAAAAAAGTTAATGATGAGTATTAGTAATTAATAATTAATAATCTGAACACAATTAATAATAAAATAATATCATCAATTAACGTTACTTAAATCAATACTAAGTGATATTGGCTATAACATAATAATTATTAAGAAATATTAATATTGATAAATGACATTGATATTAAAAATTAATCCTTGGAGTAGATCACAACCTATTCAAAAAATTATTAATAATTAATGGTTAACTATTAATTGAGAGTATTATTGATAATTATTAAAATGATGTTTAATAATTAATTATATGATTGTCCGCAGAGCAATACACTGAGGGTGTACAACCGTCTATGAAACAGTTCATTATTTCAAGAGAGGGAAACGATACTACTCACAATATGGTCAACAGGCTGAGAGTCCAACATGCCTCCCAATAGCCAAGGGGGGGAGAGGGGGTGGCTATTGGTCCCCACCTCGCGGGGGGTGGCTCACCCCCCCTGCGAGGTGGCTCCCAATAGCCAAGGGGGGGAGAGGGGGTGGCTATTGGTCCCCACCTCGCGGGGGGTGGCTCACCCCCCCTGCGAGGTGGCTCCCAATAGCCAAGGGGGGGAGAGGGGGTGGCTATTGGTCCCCACCTCGCGGGGGGTGGCTCACCCCCCCTGCGAGGTGGCTCCCAATAGCCAAGGGGGGGAGAGGGGGTGGCTATTGGTCCCCACCTCGCGGGGGGTGGCTCACCCCCCTGCGAGGTGGCTCCCAATAGCCAAGGGGGGGAGAGGGGGTGGCTATTGGTCCCCACCTCGCGGGGGGTGGCTCACCCCCCTGCGAGGTGGCTCCCAATAGCCAAGGGGGGGAGAGGGGGTGGCTATTGGTCCCCACCTCGCGGGGGGTGGCTCACCCCCCTGCGAGGTGGCTCCCAATAGCCAAGGGGGGGAGAGGGGGTGGCTATTGGTCCCCACCTCGCGGGGGGTGGCTCACCCCCCTGCGAGGTGGCTCCCAATAGCCAAGGGGGGGAGAGGGGGTGGCTATTGGTCCCCACCTCGCGGGGGGTGGCTCACCCCCCTGCGAGGTGGCTCCCAATAGCCAAGGGGGGGAGAGGGGGTGGCTATTGGTCCCCACCTCGCGGGGGGTGGCTCACCCCCCTGCGAGGTGGCTCCCAATAGCCAAGGGGGGGAGAGGGGGTGGCTATTGGTCCCCACCTCGCGGGGGGTGGCTCACCCCCCTGCGAGGTGGCTCCCAATAGCCAAGGGGGGGAGAGGGGGTGGCTATTGGTCCCCACCTCGCGGGGGGTGGCTCACCCCCCTGCGAGGTGGCTCCCAATAGCCAAGGGGGGGAGAGGGGGTGGCTATTGGTCCCCACCTCGCGGGGGGTGGCTCACCCCCCTGCGAGGTGGCTCCCAATAGCCAAGGGGGGGAGAGGGGGTGGCTATTGGTCCCCACCTCGCGGGGGGTGGCTCACCCCCCTGCGAGGTGGCTCCCAATAGCCAAGGGGGGGAGAGGGGGTGGCTATTGGTCCCCACCTCGCGGGGGGTGGCTCACCCCCCTGCGAGGTGGCTCCCAATAGCCAAGGGGGGGAGAGGGGGTGGCTATTGGTCCCCACCTCGCGGGGGGTGGCTCACCCCCCTGCGAGGTGGCTCCCAATAGCCAAGAGAGGGGGTGGCTATTGGTCCCCACCTCGCGGGGGGTGGCTCACCCCCCCTGCGAGGTGGCTCCCAATAGCCAAGGGGGGGAGAGGGGGTGGCTATTGGTCCCCACCTCGCGGGGGGTGGCTCACCCCCCCTGCGAGGTGGCTCCCAATAGCCAAGGGGGGGAGAGGGGGTGGCTATTGGTCCCCACCTCGCGGGGGGTGGCTCACCCCCCCTGCGAGGTGGCTCCAATAGCCAAGGGGGGGAGAGGGGGTGGCTATTGGTCCCCCACCTCGCGGGGGGGTGGCTCACCCCCCCTGCGAGGTGGCTCCCAATAGCCAAGGGGGGGAGAGGGGGTGGCTATTGGTCCCCACCTCGCGGGGGTGGCTCACCCCCCCTGCGAGGTGGCTCCCAATAGCCAAGGGGGGGGAGAGGGGGTGGCTATTGGTCCCCACCTCGCGGGGGGTGGCTCACCCCCCCTGCGAGGTGGCTCCCAATAGCCAAGGGGGGGAGAGGGGGTGGCTATTGGTCCCCACCTCGCGGGGGGTGGCTCACCCCCCCTGCGAGGTGGCTCCCAATAGCCAAGGGGGGAGAGGGGGTGGCTATTGGTCCCCACCTCGCGGGGGGTGGCTCACCCCCCCTGCGAGGTGGCTCCCAATAGCCAAGGGGGGGAGAGGGGGTGGCTATTGGTCCCCACCTCGCGGGGGGTGGCTCACCCCCCCTGCGAGGTGGCTCCCAATAGCCAAGGGGGGGAGAGGGGGGGTGGCTATTGGTCCCCACCTCGCGGGGGGTGGCTCACCCCCCCTGCGAGGTGGCTCCCAATAGCCAAGGGGGGGGAGAGGGGGTGGCTATTGGTCCCCACCTCGCGGGGGTGTGGCTCACCCCCCCTGCGAGGTGGCTCCCAATAGCCAAGGGGGGGAGAGGGGTGGCTATTGGTCCCCACCTCGCGGGGGGTGGCTCACCCCCCTGCGAGGTGGCTCCCAATAGCCAAGGGGGGGAGAGGGGGTGGCTATTGGTCCCCACCTCGCGGGGGTGGCTCACCCCCCCTGCGAGGTGGCTCCCAATAGCCAAGGGGGGGAGAGGGGGTGGCTATTGGTCCCCACCTCGCGGGGGGTGGCTCACCCCCCCTGCGAGGTGGCTCCCAATAGCCAAGGGGGGGAGAGGGGGTGGCTATTGGTCCCCACCTCGCGGGGGGGTGGCTCACCCCCCCTGCGAGGTGGCTCCCAATAGCCAAGGGGGGGAGAGGGGGTGGCTATTGGTCCCCACCTCGCGGGGGGTGGCTCACCCCCCCTGCGAGGTGGCTCCCAATAGCCAAGGGGGGGAGAGGGGGGTGGCTATTGGTCCCCACCTCGCGGGGGGTGGCTCACCCCCCCTGCGAGGTGGCTCCCAATAGCCAAGGGGGGGAGAGGGGGTGGCTATTGGTCCCCACCTCGCGGGGGGTGGCTCACCCCCCCTGCGAGGTGGCTCCCAATAGCCAAGGGGGGGAGAGGGGGTGGCTATTGGTCCCCACCTCGCGGGGGGTGGCTCACCCCCCCTGCGAGGTGGCTCCCAATAGCCAAGGGGGGGAGAGGGGGTGGCTATTGGTCCCCACCTCGCGGGGGGTGGCTCACCCCCCCTGCGAGGTGGCTCCCAATAGCCAAGGGGGGGAGAGGGGGTGGCTATTGGTCCCCACCTCGCGGGGGGTGGCTCACCCCCCCTGCGAGGTGGCTCCCAATAGCCAAGGGGGGGAGAGGGGGTGGCTATTGGTCCCCACCTCGCGGGGGGTGGCTCACCCCCCCTGCGAGGTGGCTCCCAATAGCCAAGGGGGGGAGAGGGGGTGGCTATTGGTCCCCACCTCGCGGGGGGTGGCTCACCCCCCCTGCGAGGTGGCTCCCAATAGCCAAGGGGGGGAGAGGGGGTGGCTATTGGTCCCCACCTCGCGGGGGGTGGCTCACCCCCCCTGCGAGGTGGCTCCCAATAGCCAAGGGGGGGAGAGGGGGTGGCTATTGGTCCCCACCTCGCGGGGGGTGGCTCACCCCCCCTGCGAGGTGGCTCCCAATAGCCAAGGGGGGAGAGGGGGTGGCTATTGGTCCCCACCTCGCGGGGGGTGGCTCACCCCCCCTGCGAGGTGGCTCCCAATAGCCAAGGGGGGGGAGAGGGGGTGGCTATTGGTCCCCACCTCGCGGGGGGTGGCTCACCCCCCCTGCGAGGTGGCTCCCAATAGCCAAGGGGGGGAGAGGGGGTGGCTATTGGTCCCCACCTCGCGGGGGGTGGCTCACCCCCCCTGCGAGGTGGCTCCCAATAGCCAAGGGGGGGAGAGGGGGTGGCTATTGGTCCCCACCTCGCGGGGGGTGGCTCACCCCCCCTGCGAGGTGGCTCCCAATAGCCAAGGGGGGGAGAGGGGGTGGCTATTGGTCCCCACCTCGCGGGGGGTGGCTCACCCCCCTGCGAGGTGGCTCCCAATAGCCAAGGGGGGGAGAGGGGGTGGCTATTGGTCCCCACCTCGCGGGGGGTGGCTCACCCCCCCTGCGAGGTGGCTCCCAATAGCCAAGGGGGGGAGAGGGGGTGGCTATTGGTCCCCACCTCGCGGGGGGTGGCTCACCCCCCCTGCGAGGTGGCTCCCAATAGCCAAGGGGGGGAGAGGGGGTGGCTATTGGTCCCCACCTCGCGGGGGGTGGCTCACCCCCCCTGCGAGGTGGCTCCCAATAGCCAAGGGGGGGAGAGGGGGTGGCTATTGGTCCCCACCTCGCGGGGGGTGGCTCACCCCCCCTGCGAGGTGGCTCCCAATAGCCAAGGGGGGGAGAGGGGGTGGCTATTGGTCCCCACCTCGCGGGGGGTGGCTCACCCCCCCTGCGAGGTGGCTCCCAATAGCCAAGGGGGGGAGAGGGGGTGGCTATTGGTCCCCACCTCGCGGGGGGTGGCTCACCCCCCCTGCGAGGTGGCTCCCAATAGCCAAGGGGGGAGAGGGGGTGGCTATTGGTCCCCACCTCGCGGGGGGTGGCTCACCCCCCCTGCGAGGTGGCTCCCAATAGCCAAGGGGGGGAGAGGGGGTGGCTATTGGTCCCCACCTCGCGGGGGGTGGCTCACCCCCCCTGCGAGGTGGCTCCCAATAGCCAAGGGGGGGAGAGGGGGTGGCTATTGGTCCCCACCTCGCGGGGGGTGGCTCACCCCCCTGCGAGGTGGCTCCCAATAGCCAAGGGGGGGGAGAGGGGGTGGCTATTGGTCCCCACCTCGCGGGGGGTGGCTCACCCCCCCTGCGAGGTGGCTCCCAATAGCCAAGGGGGGGAGAGGGGGTGGCTATTGGTCCCCACCTCGCGGGGGGTGGCTCACCCCCCCTGCGAGGTGGCTCCCAATAGCCAAGGGGGGGAGAGGGGGTGGCTATTGGTCCCCACCTCGCGGGGGGTGGCTCACCCCCCCTGCGAGGTGGCTCCCATAGCCAAGGGGGGGAGAGGGGGGTGGCTATTGGTCCCCACCTCGCGGGGGGTGGCTCACCCCCCCTGCGAGGTGGCTCCCAATAGCCAAGGGGGGGAGAGGGGGTGGCTATTGGTCCCCACCTCGCGGGGGGTGGCTCACCCCCCCTGCGAGGTGGCTCCCAATAGCCAAGGGGGGGAGAGGGGGTGGCTATTGGTCCCCACCTCGCGGGGGGTGGCTCACCCCCCCTGCGAGGTGGCTCCCAATAGCCAAGGGGGGGAGAGGGGGTGGCTATTGGTCCCCACCTCGCGGGGGGTGGCTCACCCCCCCTGCGAGGTGGCTCCCAATAGCCAAGGGGGGGAGAGGGGGTGGCTATTGGTCCCCACCTCGCGGGGGGTGGCTCACCCCCCCTGCGAGGTGGCTCCCAATAGCCAAGGGGGGGAGAGGGGGTGGCTATTGGTCCCCACCTCGCGGGGGGTGGCTCACCCCCCCTGCGAGGTGGCTCCCAATAGCCAAGGGGGGGAGAGGGGGTGGCTATTGGTCCCCCACCTCGCGGGGGGTGGCTCACCCCCCCTGCGAGGTGGCTCCCAATAGCCAAGGGGGGGAGAGGGGGTGGCTATTGGTCCCCACCTCGCGGGGGGTGGCTCACCCCCCCTGCGAGGTGGCTCCCAATAGCCAAGGGGGGGAGAGGGGGTGGCTATTGGTCCCCACCTCGCGGGGGGTGGCTCACCCCCCCTGCGAGGTGGCTCCCAATAGCCAAGGGGGGGAGAGGGGGTGGCTATTGGTCCCCACCTCGCGGGGGGTGGCTCACCCCCCCTGCGAGGTGGCTCCCAATAGCCAAGGGGGGGAGAGGGGGTGGCTATTGGTCCCCACCTCGCGGGGGGTGGCTCACCCCCCCTGCGAGGTGGCTCCCAATAGCCAAGGGGGGGAGAGGGGGTGGCTATTGGTCCCCACCTCGCGGGGGGTGGCTCACCCCCCCTGCGAGGTGGCTCCCAATAGCCAAGGGGGGGAGAGGGGGTGGCTATTGGTCCCCACCTCGCGGGGGGTGGCTCACCCCCCTGCGAGGTGGCTCCCAATAGCCAAGGGGGGGAGAGGGGGTGGCTATTGGTCCCCACCTCGCGGGGGGTGGCTCACCCCCCCTGCGAGGTGGCTCCCAATAGCCAAGGGGGGGAGAGGGGGTGGCTATTGGTCCCCACCTCGCGGGGGGTGGCTCACCCCCCTGCGAGGTGGCTCCCAATAGCCAAGGGGGGGAGAGGGGGTGGCTATTGGTCCCCACCTCGCGGGGGGTGGCTCACCCCCCCTGCGAGGTGGCTCCCAATAGCCAAGGGGGGGAGAGGGGGTGGCTATTGGTCCCCACCTCGCGGGGGGTGGCTCACCCCCCCTGCGAGGTGGCTCCCAATAGCCAAGGGGGGGAGAGGGGGTGGCTATTGGTCCCCACCTCGCGGGGGGTGGCTCACCCCCCCTGCGAGGTGGCTCCCAATAGCCAAGGGGGGGAGAGGGGGTGGCTATTGGTCCCCACCTCGCGGGGGGTGGCTCACCCCCCCTGCGAGGTGGCTCCCAATAGCCAAGGGGGGGAGAGGGGGTGGCTATTGGTCCCCACCTCGCGGGGGGTGGCTCACCCCCCCTGCGAGGTGGCTCCCAATAGCCAAGGGGGGGAGAGGGGGTGGCTATTGGTCCCCACCTCGCGGGGGGTGGCTCACCCCCCCTGCGAGGTGGCTCCCAATAGCCAAGGGGGGGAGAGGGGGGTGGCTATTGGTCCCCACCTCGCGGGGGGGTGGCTCACCCCCCCTGCGAGGTGGCTCCCAATAGCCAAGGGGGGGAGAGGGGGTGGCTATTGGTCCCCACCTCGCGGGGGGTGGCTCACCCCCCCTGCGAGGTGGCTCCCAATAGCCAAGGGGGGGAGAGGGGGTGGCTATTGGTCCCCACCTCGCGGGGGTGGCTCACCCCCCCTGCGAGGTGGCTCCCAATAGCCAAGGGGGGGAGAGGGGGTGGCTATTGGTCCCCACCTCGCGGGGGGTGGCTCACCCCCCCTGCGAGGTGGCTCCCAATAGCCAAGGGGGGGAGAGGGGGTGGCTATTGGTCCCCACCTCGCGGGGGGTGGCTCACCCCCCCTGCGAGGTGGCTCCCAATAGCCAAGGGGGGGAGAGGGGGTGGCTATTGGTCCCCACCTCGCGGGGGGTGGCTCACCCCCCCTGCGAGGTGGCTCCCAATAGCCAAGGGGGGGAGAGGGGGTGGCTATTGGTCCCCCACCTCGCGGGGGGTGGCTCACCCCCCCTGCGAGGTGGCTCCCAATAGCCAAGGGGGGGAGAGGGGGTGGCTATTGGTCCCCACCTCGCGGGGGGTGGCTCACCCCCCCTGCGAGGTGGCTCCCAATAGCCAAGGGGGGGAGAGGGGGTGGCTATTGGTCCCCACCTCGCGGGGGGTGGCTCACCCCCCCTGCGAGGTGGCTCCCAATAGCCAAGGGGGGGAGAGGGGGTGGCTATTGGTCCCCACCTCGCGGGGGGTGGCTCACCCCCCCTGCGAGGTGGCTCCCAATAGCCAAGGGGGGGAGAGGGGGTGGCTATTGGTCCCCACCTCGCGGGGGGTGGCTCACCCCCCCTGCGAGGTGGCTCCCAATAGCCAAGGGGGGGAGAGGGGGTGGCTATTGGTCCCCACCTCGCGGGGGGTGGCTCACCCCCCCTGCGAGGTGGCTCCCAATAGCCAAGGGGGGGAGAGGGGGTGGCTATTGGTCCCCACCTCGCGGGGGGTGGCTCACCCCCCCTGCGAGGTGGCTCCCAATAGCCAAGGGGGGGAGAGGGGGTGGCTATTGGTCCCCACCTCGCGGGGGGTGGCTCACCCCCCCTGCGAGGTGGCTCCCAATAGCCAAGGGGGGGAGAGGGGGTGGCTATTGGTCCCCACCTCGCGGGGGGTGGCTCACCCCCCCTGCGAGGTGGCTCCCAATAGCCAAGGGGGGGAGAGGGGGTGGCTATTGGTCCCCACCTCGCGGGGGGTGGCTCACCCCCCCTGCGAGGTGGCTCCCAATAGCCAAGGGGGGGAGAGGGGGTGGCTATTGGTCCCCACCTCGCGGGGGGTGGCTCACCCCCCCTGCGAGGTGGCTCCCAATAGCCAAGGGGGGGAGAGGGGGTGGCTATTGGTCCCCACCTCGCGGGGGGTGGCTCACCCCCCCTGCGAGGTGGCTCCCAATAGCCAAGGGGGGGAGAGGGGGTGGCTATTGGTCCCCACCTCGCGGGGGGTGGCTCACCCCCCCTGCGAGGTGGCTCCCAATAGCCAAGGGGGGGAGAGGGGGTGGCTATTGGTCCCCACCTCGCGGGGGGTGGCTCACCCCCCCTGCGAGGTGGCTCCCAATAGCCAAGGGGGGGAGAGGGGGTGGCTATTGGTCCCCACCTCGCGGGGGGTGGCTCACCCCCCCTGCGAGGTGGCTCCCAATAGCCAAGGGGGGGAGAGGGGGTGGCTATTGGTCCCCACCTCGCGGGGGGTGGCTCACCCCCCCTGCGAGGTGGCTCCCAATAGCCAAGGGGGGGAGAGGGGGTGGCTATTGGTCCCCACCTCGCGGGGGGTGGCTCACCCCCCCTGCGAGGTGGCTCCCAATAGCCAAGGGGGGGAGAGGGGGTGGCTATTGGTCCCCACCTCGCGGGGGGTGGCTCACCCCCCCTGCGAGGTGGCTCCCAATAGCCAAGGGGGGGAGAGGGGGTGGCTATTGGTCCCCACCTCGCGGGGGGTGGCTCACCCCCCCTGCGAGGTGGCTCCCAATAGCCAAGGGGGGGAGAGGGGGTGGCTATTGGTCCCCACCTCGCGGGGGGTGGCTCACCCCCCCTGCGAGGTGGCTCCCAATAGCCAAGGGGGGGAGAGGGGGTGGCTATTGGTCCCCACCTCGCGGGGGGTGGCTCACCCCCCCTGCGAGGTGGCTCCCAATAGCCAAGGGGGGGAGAGGGGGTGGCTATTGGTCCCCACCTCGCGGGGGGTGGCTCACCCCCCCTGCGAGGTGGCTCCCAATAGCCAAGGGGGGGAGAGGGGGTGGCTATTGGTCCCCACCTCGCGGGGGGTGGCTCACCCCCCCTGCGAGGTGGCTCCCAATAGCCAAGGGGGGGAGAGGGGGTGGCTATTGGTCCCCACCTCGCGGGGGGTGGCTCACCCCCCCTGCGAGGTGGCTCCCAATAGCCAAGGGGGGGAGAGGGGGTGGCTATTGGTCCCCACCTCGCGGGGGGTGGCTCACCCCCCCTGCGAGGTGGCTCCCAATAGCCAAGGGGGGGAGAGGGGGTGGCTATTGGTCCCCACCTCGCGGGGGGTGGCTCACCCCCCCTGCGAGGTGGCTCCCAATAGCCAAGGGGGGGAGAGGGGGTGGCTATTGGTCCCCACCTCGCGGGGGGTGGCTCACCCCCCTGACAATATCACGGTTTCGTGTGCACCACCTGTAGTTCAATGAATGACATTATCTTCTCTCCCTTTAGCCCTGAGAACGATATCACATGACGGAGGACACCCCCAGCAATATTCGGAGTAGTATCATTTTCTTTTCTTCTGGATAGTTGAAAAAATATGTCCGGCGAGTTGGACAACCCTTTTATTGAAGGTAGTATCATCCTCTTCCAACGTGGGTATTTGGAACCATATCACAGGGGGCGTTTTGGCTTCCTCGATATTCGTCGTGAAGTCATCCTCTCCTCACTGGGTATAGGAAACAATATGACAGCCGCAGTAGACACTCCCCGCTACCTGATGTGTAATATCTCTGCCTGGATATTAGAATCCACGATGAACCCACAGCGTTTTTACGATTTTTTGTGTAATGTCATGTCCTCCTCTAGACATCACGAACAGTATCAAAGACGGGTGTACACCCTCTCCAATATAGGGAGGAACATCATCCTCTCTCTGCCTGGCTATTAGTAGCAAAATCAAAGTAGTGTTTATAACCCCTGCGATATTCTGAGTAGTATCATCCTCTCCCAGGTGGAAATTATGAACAGTATCACCGGTGGCGTGTACACCCCCGGCGATATTGAAAATAGTATCATCCTCTTCCCTCCCGGGTCATGGGAACATCACTGGGGGGTGTACACTTTCTGTGATATTGGGTGTAACATCATGTTCTGTGCCTTGGAATATCAAGGGCAATTTCACGGGGTGAGCGTGTACATCTTTTGCAATATTGGGAATGAAATTATCCTCTCTCCCCCTGCAAATTAGGAAAGATATCACAGAGTGTGTTTTCACCTCCTGCGATATGGGGATGAATACCATCTTCTCCCCTTCCGGATATCAGGAAGAGTATCACACGGGGATGTACAGTGTCTGCGATACTGGGAGTAATATGAACCTCTCGGCCTTGAGATGTTAAGAAGAGTATCACAGGGTGAATGTTCACCCCTGCCATATTGGGAGTAATATCAGCCTCTCCACTCCATGGATATTAAGAACAATATCCCGGGCTGGGTGTACGCCTCCTGCTCTATGGGGAGTCATATCATCCTCTCCCTTCCAGGATGTTAATAACAATATCACAGGGCGGTTGAACACAGCCTGCGCTACTGGAATTATTATCATCCTCTCCCCCTCCGGATACCAGCAACAATATCCGAGAAGAGTTGTACACTCCCTGCGATATTGGGAGTGATATCATATGCTTCTTCCGTGAATATTAGGAGCAATATCACCAGGTGGCTGTCCATTCGTTGCTATGTTGGGAGTCATGTCATACTGTATCACCCTAGATATTAGGATCGGTGTCACAGCGTGAGTGTACACATACTACGATATTAAAACTAATATCATGCTGTCCGTCCCTGAATATTAGGAACGACATCATAGGTAAGTGTACACCCCTTGCGGTATTAGGAGTAATAATATGATTAGTTATTAAACATCAATGATTGATTTTAATAATTATCAATGACAGTATTAATTATTAGGATACCATTACTATTTATGGATAATTATTTTACATACATGATTATGCACACTTAAAATTAATTATTAATATTAATGTCATTTAACAATATTATTAGTTCTTAATATTAATCATTATTTTATTACCAACATCTCTTACTATTGACTTAAGCAATATTAATTGCTGATATCATTAATTATTAATAGTGATATTATTATTAATTATTAATACTAATTGTCAACATTTTAACCAGTATTAATTTTTACTATCTTTATTATGATTATTAATATTGATGATTATTATTAATTTTTATTATATTTATTAATATTAATAATTAATAGATTTGTTCCTGATATCCGGCGGGGAGAGGATGATATTAGTCCCAACATCGAAGAAAGTGTACACCCCTCTATGAGTTATTCCTAATACCCATCGGGTAGAGGATAACATTATTGAAACTATCACAGTGGGTGTATATCTCCTCGGTCATCTTGTTTCTTATATCCTGGGTTGGAGAGGATGATATGACTCCCAATATCGCAGGGGTTGTAGACCTCCCCCGTGATATTGTCCCTAACATCCAAAGGTGGAGATGATGATATTTCTTCCAATTTCGCGATGGATGTACACCACCCCTGTGATATGATTCCTAATATCCAGGGGGCGAGAGGATTAGTCTCAGTATTGCAGGAGATGTTCACTGCCTAGTGATATTGTTCCTAATATCCAGGGAGGGAGAGGATATCATCCCCAATAGAGCAGGGGGTGTACACTCCTGTAACATTGTTCGTAATAGCCAGCGGGGGAGAGGAAGACATTACTCCCAATATTGCAGGGGATGTACACCCCCTTGGGATATTGTTCCCTATATCCTGGGAAGGAGATGATGATACCAGTGGTAATATCGCAGGGGGTGTGCACCCTTCTGTGATATAGTTTTTCACTTTCAGTGGGGGAGAGGATAACATGAATCCCAATACCGCTGAAGGTGTACAGGCCCCTGTGATGTAGTTCCCAATGTACAGGAGAAAGAGAAGAATATTGCTCTCAATATCGCAGGGGGTGTAACCACCCTGCCCCCTGTATATTGCTCCTAATATGCAGCGGGGTGGAGGCTGAGAGTACTCCCAATATCCCAGAAGGTGCACATACACCTGTGATATAGTTCCTAATATCCAGCGGGAAAGAGGATGATTTTACTTTCGATATCACAGGGGGTATACAGGGCCACCAACCCTGGGATATCGTTCCTAATATCCAGGCAGGAAGAAGATGACATGGCTGACAATATCGAAGGGGGTGGACACCTCTTCAGTGATATGGTTCCTCTTATCCAGGGGGTGAATGGATGATATTACTCCCAATAAAGTAGGAACCGTACAGCCACCCTGGGATTTTTGTCCTTAATAACCACAGGGGAGAGGTGATATTACTACCAACGTTGCAAGGGGTGTACACCCCTCCTGTGATATTATTTCTTATGTCCAGGAAAGGAGAAGATGGTATTAGTACCAATATTGAAGGGATGGACAACCCCCATGGGATAGTTTTCTAAAGATACAGGTTGAAAGAGGATGAGATTCCATCCAATATAACAAGGGGTGTACATCCTGCCTGTGATATGAATCCTAAAACCTAGAAGAAGAGAGAATGACATTGCTTCCAAAAACACACAGGGTGTACGCCCACCCTGTGATATTGTTCCTGTCATCTAAAGGAAGACATGATAATACTACTCCCACTACCGGAGAAGGTACACACCCCCTGTGATATTATTCCTCATAACTTGTGGGGGAGAGCATGATATTACTTCCAGTATGACAGTGGCTTGATACCCAGTCTGTGATATTGCTCCTAATTTCCAGTAGGTAAAGTATGATGTTCCTGCCAAGAGAGTAGTGGGTGTACAACTGCCCTGTGATATGTCTCCGAATATTCAGGGAAACACAGGGCGACATTACCTCAAATCTCCCAAAAAGTGTACACTCATTGTGTGATATGGTTCCTAATATCCGGAGGTGCAGAGGATGGTGTTCGTTCTCCTGTCGCAGGCTGTGTATACACAACCTGTGAAATTGTTCCTAATATCCTGAATAAAAGAGACTGCTAATAATGGACACACATTGCAGGGGGGAGTAATTGGCTATTACGATCCACATCGCAGGGGGTGAGGCACTCCCCATGATATGGGGAGTAATAGCAACCCCCTCTCCCCCCTGGCTACTACGATCCACATCGCAGGGCAGTCCAGGACACCACCCCTGCCCCAACCTTGACCGAGACAGTGAGTGTCATGGGACCACCTCAGGGCGGGTGGCAGCTCAGCTTGAAGGTATCCCTGCTTCCAAAAACCAACTGCTCCTGCTAGTTTGAATCTGGCCACAGGGTCTCTGTTGGTGAGACAGGTGACCATGAGGCAGACATCGTGAAATCTAGCACGACAGAGCTCAATGCCCCCATGAGAGGCACCATAGCACTCAGACTTTGCAGACATACCAGCGAAGGCCACAGCAGGCCCTGAGGGAGGAACAAGCTGACCAAGATCCTGGGGTCCTGCCACACAGCCTTTAAACCAGGGACTGGAAACTGTTTCCCTAAAGAGCCAGGAGTCAGTATTTTCAGCTTTGCCAACTGATCTTTGCCTCAAGAATGCAACTCTGCCATGGCTACACCACAGCAGCCTTCTGCAGGTGGCCTGTGAAGAGATGGGCATGACTGCACCCACATCAAACTTTACTTATGGACATGGACACTTCTCAGTGTCATGAATTGTTATTTTTTTTATTTGTTCAGCCATTTGGAAATGTAAAATCCATTCTTGATTCACGGGCCACAAGAGCAGGCAGGTACGGGCTGCCCCTGGCCGACCTCTGGAATGAGCTTAGAGAAGGAAATGACAGGCTGGGCCAGTGCAGCCTCCTCACAGCAGATTCGCTGCAGGAGGGTCCTGCGTAGCAACCACTTCTCATCCTTCATCTTGGCTTCAAGTGCAGCTCAGGTGGAGAAAGAGGGAACAGAACAGGCCTCAGCAACAAGAAGGAAGGAGATGCAGGGTCAAGCAGCCGTGTGGATCCATCACACTCAACATTCACACCAAGCGGAGCACAGGCAGGACCAGCCCAGGGGGGGCTGAAGTGGAGGCTCTGTGGGGTGGGGGCTCTCTTGGTGGGCAAGATTCTCTACCTAAAACTCAAATAGAAGATCTACACAGCAGTAGTTACAGAAAACACACACCAAGAAAAAGGCCAAAATAAAAATAGGACACCAAGTTTGGCCAACCGGGTCTCACAAGCCAGTAGGTAAGAAAACCCAGGAGGGCCCACCAGAGGGGCTGGGGGTGGGTTCCTGCCTGCAGGGGGCCTGGGACACCCCATTCCCACAGACGAGGACCCAAGCTTTGGGGAGGAAGCTGTCAGAGTCATCAGTGAGCTGTTCAGAGCTGGAGCCATAGAGCAGGGGAGGAGCCCTGGCCACGTCCCTGTGCAGGCTCAGAAGCTGGGGTAGAGGCACAGCCCCAGGGGCCGATGCAAACAGTGGACCGCTGGCCCTCCTCCTGCCCAGAGGATACTCAGCTCCCAAGGGGCCACCAAAGTCTCAAAACCAGGGACACACCACCTGACCCTCATGCCCAGGCCTCCTGGACCAGGCAATGTCCAATACAGGCAGGCAGTCTGGGCTTGGAGCCAGGACAGGGATGGACGGTCCTGCTACGCAGGCCTCCTGTTCCCTACCAGCTGGGCTGGTTGCACTGTAGTTTTGTTCTGGCAACATATTGCTACCCACTTTGGCCACACCAGTCCTCGGCTCCCTGGCTAGGCCCAGTGCTGTCCAACCCACCTACACAGGCCCCACACACCCAGTGCCCACCAGTCTCCCATCAGCCAGGAGGACCCATGCTCACCCCCCGAAGTATCCGTGGGAACCTACATCCCACAGGGACCCACAGCTCAGGGCCAACCTCCATGGGGCCTCTTGGTTGTGGTGGTAGAGGTGGGGGGATTTGACCTCCAGCCCTCCCTTCCTGGCCACTGTGTTTTGTGGGGATCATTCAGTCCTGGGAGCTTCCTAGGGACCGCAGAAGGAAGAGAACAGGGTGGTCATGGCGGCCTCAGCCCCAGGCTCTGGGCCCAAGTGCAAGAGTCTTTCGCTTCTGGTTTGATCTGGGCGGTAACAACAGGTCAAGTCATTCATACAAGGATTGGCTTCAATATAACGCATCAAGGGACTGTGGAGGACACAGATCAGCCTCCAGGCCAGTTACACCTGGTGACTTCGCCAGTGCAGGCTGGGGAGTGGAAAAGCTGAGCCCTGACCTCCCCACCTACCCTGCCCACCAGATGCCAGTAGCGGCCAGGGATCCCTGACTTCAGGCAGAGGCAGACAGCACAGTTGCTGCCTCCTTTGATCCCATCCCAGGGCCCACAGGGCCTGGAGAAACCTGGCAGGGGCTGAATTGGGAGAATCAGGCAGGGAGATGCCAAGTGAAGAATGTGAGGGACTGGGTATGAGGGGCACTAGGGCACAGGGTCTGCTTCCCCTGGAGAGGTGGCAGTGAGACATAGAGTAGCCAAGCCTCCGCAGGCGCCACCCTGCTGCCCGGCACGTGTGGTGCCCAAACCCACCCCAACGGCTGCAGGAAGGTTCTTCATCAACAAAAGGGGAGGATGCACCCACACCTATATAGGCATTGGTGCCCACACACATCAGAGAAGAAAATTACTGCTGTGCTCAAGGTGTGGGGAAAGGGGCAATGTCCCCTTCCTCCCCATGGTGGGTCCAAAGTTACCTGCTCCTGCCAGCACCCCCACCCCCAACTCCACCGGCTGCTGACCTCCACCACAGTGCCATGTCACGTGCCAGGAACAGCTCAGTGGTACATCCCAAAGGGTGCTATCCTGGAGCGGCTGTGCTGGGCAAGTGACACCTTTCCTAGTCACAGAGGTTTTCTTTCTTTACCGCTCCTGGCCCTGGGCCTCGGTTTCCCCCACTGTGGCACAGTGTAAAAATCCCATCTTAAAGGCTAGGAACCCAGAAAGGTCACCACACCTGGTGAAATGGGCGGTGAAACTCCCTGCCTTGGACCTCTTGCTCCAGGTCTGATGTCCATTGGGACACGGCCAGGCCAGCATCCTGGGGAGGGCTGCATTCCTTGCCTGGGGAACCTTGCTCCCAGTTAGGAATCACTGGAGTTGAGGCCCCTAATGGATTGGGGGAGGCACAGGGGTAGAATGGAGGTAGCCCCATCATATGGTCCTGTGTAGACCCCAGAAAACAAGCATTGAGTTCAGACTCTTGTCTGGAGGTGGCCACATGAAAGGATTTGGGCTTTGGGGTGTGATGAGGGTCTGGGGTCAGGGAACAAAGTATTCTGGTTTGGACACGCAGGATGTTCTCTGCAGCTCACTCAGGTACAGAGTGTGTTGCTAAGTATATGCTTTTAAAAACCCTAGGAGGAGGGGAACACAAAGGGCCCTGAAGTCAAGGGCATGGTCCAGTCTTTCCACCTCCCCAGCTGAAGACAAGCTGAGGACAATTCTCTGAGTTTCATAACAAAGAAGAGAAGAAAGAAATCAAAAAGACCTGGAGGATAGGCAAGCCAATGAGGGCTGACTGGGATTACCCTGCCTAATCCTCAAAACAAGCCTTCCCTATCTGTCCTCTGGGCCAGGTGAGGAAACAGGTCACAGTAGGACATTCAGACCCTGGGCAGGCAGCTGGCAGCCTGGAGCCCAGGAGGTGCAAACACATTTTTACTGAGGCGCATCCTGCACAGCCCTAAATCCATTAAAACTTGAGGCAATACAGCACATGCTTCTGTGAGCACAGGGTTGGGGCTGGGGTTACAGATTAACAGCATCTCAAGGCAGAAGAATTTTTCCTAGTACAGATCCAAATGGACTTTCTTATGTCTTCATCTTTCTCCATAGACACAATAACAGTCTGATCTCTCTTTCTTTCCCCCACACAGAGAGTGTCACCACTGTATGTCAGCCACTAGGGGACAGGCTTCGGCCTCGCCATGCCGGAGACCTTTCAGGACAGACCTGAGGAAGGTGGGCAGAGTGGGTAGGGAGAGGAGGGCCTGGCCTGAGGAAAGAGCAGGCTGGGCCTGAGGTTGTCGGGGGCCTGAGGTTGTCGGGTGCCCGCATGGGCCTCTGGGCAGCACCAGGATCTGATGGGACCAAACGACAGGCCAGTGGGCCGTGTGGGGCCTGTGACTCTGAGTCAGCAGAGAATATGCCTGAATTACATCCTGATAGGTGCACCCTGACTCTGAAGCTGAGGACACCTAAGGCATGGAGGTGGGGTGGAGATGGGGGCAGAGCAGGGGATGGGGAGGGAGCCTGTGCCGGTCCAGGTCAGAGGTGGTGGCTTGGCCCCAGTGGCTCCAGATGCAATGAAGAGCCAAGAGGGACTTTCCTGAGGGACTTAGATGCCGGGGTGGAGGAGCACTGCAAGATTTCAGCCTGAGTCCCCGGGAGGATGGAGTCACCAGGAGCTGAGGTGAGGAAGACTGAGCGGTGGGGGTTGTGCGGGGGTGCAGAGGCCTGAGCTCAGTTTGGCCCCTGCAGACTTGAGACGCCCACTCCATGCACAGGCAGAGACGGCAGGGGAGGGGAAGAGGCTGCAGCTCAGGTAGCCCTGGAATGGGCAGCCCGACATGCTGGGGCACTGGGTCCTGGTGCCCTAATGGCTGGGAGCTGCTTCCCTCCTGGGATGCCACAACTCCTTTCGGGCACATCTGCAGCTCCTGTGCCCACCACAGAGGGGAAGTGGGAAAGGCATCTGTGCCTATGCATGTTCTCCTTCACCTTGTCCTAGGCAGGTCCCAGGCAGCACCTCCCCTCCCAAGTGGCTCCCCTTGGCCCCTGCCCCTAGTGTTCACAGACAGACTCTCGAAGAGGGCTGGACTCAGCGGCTCACTTCTAATGAATAGAACCAGGCAAAAGAGATGGCGGTCTCTCCTGAGATTGAATTGGGGGGGCGCTGCAAGTTCTGTCCACTGGAACTCTCCCCCTGGCTCTTGATAGGTGCTAGTTCTGGCAAAGCCAGTCACCTGCCCAGGGCAGAGGGTGGCCTGAAGCTGATGCCACGGAGAGACTGGGGCCTTCAGTCCAACAGCTTGTAAGCAACAGAATCCTGCCAGCAACACAGAAGCGAGTGTGGAAGCAGCTCCTCCCCTGATGAGCCTGAGCCTTCAGAAGACACGGCAGCCCTGGGCAGACACCTGCTGCAGCCGTGGAGAGCCCCTGGCGCAGAGGGCTCAGTGAAGCCTGCACTCCTGGCCCCAGGAGTAATCATTCCTGTGGTATAACTGTGTGCTGGTGTGGCTGGGCCACAGTTTGGAGTAATCTGTCAAGGGACAATAAAGAACAAACACACACCTCAGGTCCTACTGGGTGGAAGCTGTACGGTCAGCACGGCATGTAATATCTTCCTCTTGAATTAGAAGATTCATTGCTAAGGCCAACGATTAAAAAAAAAATACCTCTAGTTGTAGCACCATTAAAATACGTGACTTGCAAAAAACAAAACAAAACAAAAAAACTATAAAAGAGCCATAGCTATTCTCTTCCATCTTAGCTACAGGAATATATTAATATATGTTAATTCCTTGACTGAGCAATGGGCCAAACTCATGAGAACAGATGTGTGAGGACCGTCAGTGACCACCCTGACCCCAGCCCTTACATACACACAAACTGTTCAACATAAGCCGTAACCTTGGGGGTCTTGACACTCTAAATTTTATTGTCTTTAATTAACTATTTCTATTCCCTAAACAATACCTGTTCATCGGAGAGAAAAATAGCATTACCTATACTAAGCAAAAGAAAGGAAATAAAATGCTCAGAAACATTTACATATGTATGCAGACTCTCACACACACACTCACACACACACGCACAGGCTCACACTGTGTCTAGGACTGCCTTTTCACTTATTTCTATGTCCTGAACATATTTCCACGTCAGTAGACATTTATCCTCGTAGCAGTAACAGCAATTAAATATTATTACAGCGTCTATTTTTACCATCATTTATTTAACTCATCATGTTTGAACTGTTAGGTTGTATCTATCGTTTTTTGTAATACAGGCAATTTGATGACAAATGACCCATCCCCTAATGTTCAATATAAAATATCAATTATATAAGGAGATAAGGGGTATTTGGCTAAAATAAAATTCAGCGTGCCCCACCTTCTCCACATGTACTATGCTCTAAAAAGGCATGAGTAATTAAATTAGCCCTTCTATCCTCCAGCACAGATCCTGAGCCCAGCGGTGGGTGCGGGTGCTTAGAGCACCGGTCTCCTCTCCTACCCGCCAGAAGGCAAAGGCCACTCAACTGCCACCTTAAGACACCCAGGATTCTCCTCTTCTTTTTTATTAATAGAATAAAGCTCAGGGTCAGTGCATGGGAGCAGAGCTCTCCGACTTTGCATTCATCAGAGTAACCTAGGTGGCCTGTTTAAAAATTCACATTCCCTGGCTGCGCTCGCAGAAACTGGACTTCAGTGGTTTAGTGGGGGTGTGCATAGGCCAGGTGATTCTGAGGACCACAAGGGGTTAGGAATTGCCCCGTTAATTCTGGCCAAGGGAGAGATCAGACCATCCAGCATAGTCCGCAGCATATTTCTTTTCCCTCTTTTGCAATGAATATTTGATTCTCAGCGGGATGAGCCCCAGGATGAGGCACACATCCAAGAAAAATCCATGCCTCTCCTTCTTTTCCCCAGGATTGCCCTTTGGCGAGACTCTCCTTTGCGACTGCTTCACTTTCCCTGGTTCATAGAACAAACCTCTTCTTAGTCTCTTTTGTTGTCTCTTATCTGTTCAACAAACACCCACTGCACAGGACCGTCCTCCGGTAAGCCGTCGAGTGGGGCCGTTTGGGAGCTCTTCTTCGTGGGGTGAGCCCTGAAGGAACCGGGGCCCCATAAGCCCGTGCTTTTGTGGGGGTTGCCCCCTCTCCCATCGCAGGGTAACTGGCACCAGGCTGTTAAGCTGCGGATGGGCAACCGCACATCCCATTGGGTGTGCGTATTTCAGCACGTGGAGTTGGCCAGTGAAGCCGGCCGAGGTCGGCACAGCGTACAGCAGCGGGCCTGTCCGTGGGGAGGAAGGGTCGTCCCGCCTCCCCTCCAGGCTAGTCCTGTTGCGCCTCCTCCTGCCTCACGCTGACTTTCGCGCACCCAGGCGTCTCTGAGGGTCGCGCCCCGATACCCTCCTCCACCCCAAGGCTTCTTCTCCCCAAGGGCCAGGTTGGGGGCCCAGGAGCGCCACAGCCTCCGTAGGCACGGGAAATCGCAGCTTCGTCAAAGCTAAGCCCGCGGTGCTCAGCTTTTCTCACCACCTGGAGGATCCACTCTCCTTCCGTCCTTCCCGACCTCAGGCTGCACAGAAAACTTGGGGGCGGGGATCGAGGAAGCCGCGCCCCGAGGCTCCCAGCGCAGCCCCAGGAGGAATCCTGCCGGCAACAAGAAGCTGTGCGCGCGGCCGGGCGCGAGCCTCCGCGTCCAGGTGGGGTCTCCGCGCCCCAATTCCACCCCACCCCGCCAACGGCGCTCCCCGCAAGTGCGGGGTTTCCACCCGTCCTGGAGTTCGCGCCCACTCAGGGTTTCTCTCGCCCCCCCCCCCCCCCCCGGAGATGCTCCCCGCGTTCTATCCCGCCCCGCCCTGGCGCGCCCGGTAAACGATGTGACCCCGCCCCTCTGCAGTCTCCGCTCCCCAGGACGCTGCCCCTGTCCCCACTTGTGGTGCTCGGGGCATCTCTAAAGCCCCCAACCAGAGTCCTCCAACCCACCCGCGAGGCTCGCGCACCAGCAACGCGGCCCCACCCGCAGGGACCTCGCCCACCTGTGGCTCTACCCCCGCCTCTGCGGCCTTCCCCACCGCTAGCGCGGCCCCCACCTACGACGACCCCCGCGTAGGTCCTCCTGCCCACACGTGTCCCCCCGCCAGCCCCTGCCCCTACCCCTGCCCCTAGCCGTGCCCCTGCCCCTAGCCGCTCCCCCGCCCCCGCAGCCCCTCCAGTGCGCTCGGGCCCCGCCCATTGGCGCTGGGGCCGAGCAGGGGCGCGGGCCTGGCGGCGTTCCGAGTCGGGCGCGCGCGGGCAGGGTCCCCACTGCCTGCTGCGCAGCCGGACTAGCGGCTGCCCTCGGCCTTCTCGCCATGGACGCGGACGACTCCCGGGCCCCGAAGGGCTCCTTGCGGAAGTTTCTGAAGCACCTCTCCGGGGCCCGCAAGGCCATTGGCATGCTGACCAGCGTCGGGGATGTTCAAGGTGCGCGCGCCCCTACCGGCGGCGAGGGAGGGACGGACGGAGAAGGGGAGAACAGGGCGAAGTGGATGTGGCAACCGGGCAGAAGGGGGGAAGCGATGGAAGGACCCGAGGAAAGGTGGGGAAGCGATGGGAAGAACCGGGGAGACGAGCGGGGAAGCGATGGGGAGAACTGGGGTGAAGCCCGTGACCCGGAGCGGCAGGGGTCCCTGCGGGGCGGCCTGAGCCGGCAAGGCAGCCCCAGGGTCCTTGCCGAGTGGGGCGGAGGAGGACGGGACACGGCAGTAGGAACCTCCATCCGGAAGAGAGTGAGCTTTCCACCCCCTCCAGTTTATGTTTTAAATTGAGCCTGGCAGAGGGGGTCGCCTGGAGCGCCCTCGGGGGTCGTTCTCCCTCAGAGCTGTAGGAAGGGGCCGGGCTTCCCTTCCGAAGCGTGGGTACAGCGCGATCACTTCCTAAGTAGCCCCCGCCCCCTAACTCCTCCCCACGTCACCTCCCAGCATGTCGAGGAAGAAACGGCCAGGTCTCCGCGCGCCTTCTGTCGCCTCATGCCCTGCGCGACGTGGGTGGGGTCCCGGCTGGCGGCGGGGGTGCTCTGGGTTCCCGCCTGGCGACTCCGAGGCGGTCCGGCAGCCCGTCGCTTTTCCGCTGGAAGAGTTTAAAAAAGGGTTTCCTGCCCTCGCATGTGCTGTCGCTTTTTGGCTCGTGACAAAACCGAAAACTAAAATGGGTCCCAGGCCCTCCCCGCCAGCCTCCGCGGACGGGAAGGACCAGGAAGCGGGGACTCCGGGACGTCAGCGGCGCCACGGCGCGGGCTCTGGGCTTCCCCTGCCCTGCAATGTAGAGGCGGCTCTCCAGGAGGGGCCAGAGTCTGGGCCCACGACGCGGGCGCGCCGGGAGGACATTTACCATTGACGGGCCGGAGGTGGTGGAGACTGCGCGCCCCAGGCCCCGGGTGCACGTGGGGGCGCCTGTGCCTGGACGGTGGAGCGCCCCGATCCTTGCAGCCCCTGGCGGGTAGATCTGCGCTTCCCAGGCGAACGCTACCTGGGAGCCTTAGCGATCGCGAGGGCTGGAGACGCGACGCACCCCGAGCTGGGTTTTGATTTTTATTTTCCCGGTTCCTCCTGCCGCAGATGCGTGGAAAGGCCCGGATGGCGGATTTCCTGCCGTTTCGGGACCGCGCACTGCACAAGGATGGAGCGGGGATGAGCCCCCCGCCCACGGGCCCGGTGACCTTCCCTTCGCCCTTGAGTGCGCGGGGCGGGCGCGGGTGCTGTAGGTTGGGGCGCTGTGGGCGCCGCCCCGCCCGCCGCGAGCGCCTACGTGATGCCAGGTCCGTCGTCTCCTTGTGCCCAGGCCCGGACATCCGTATGCCGCGCGCTCCGCGAGCCCGCAGCGCAACCTCCCCAGGCCCAGCGCCCCCCGCGGGAGACCCCGGTGGCAGCGCCAGACCCCGCGCCGCAGCCCGACCCCCAGCGCCCCTGGGAAGTGCTCTGGCGTTAGCGTTTTAGTAAAAGGACCCCCCGCCCCCCCCCCCCCAGCATCAGCATTCCTCCTGTAGGGTTGGATTCTCAGAGAAAAAAAAGGTGATGCAGCAGACGCTGGGATTGGAGAAATTACCAGAGTGAAGTGGAAATAGCCTGGCCAGCGTGACTTAAACCAGCCCCGAGATGTGCGAGTACGAATGGAACCGCCTGGGGTCGGGATAGGACCCAGAGTGGCTTCTCAGTCAAAGGCCTTCAGAAGCAGAGGGAACATCTTGAGTGACTTTACCGGGGCCGCGAAAGACGAGAAACCTTTGGCACGGGAAGAGGAAACGATCTCTGGAAGTCACCAGGGCGGGTGGAAGGTCAGGGGTTCAAGGTTATTTTGGAATTTAGGTGCTGTGCTTCCTGCACGGTGGCTCATGCTTGTCATTCCAGTGCATTTGGAGGCCGAGGCAGGAGGATCGCTTGAGCCCAGGAGTTCCAGAGCAGCCTGGACAACATAGTGAGACTCTGTGTCTACAAAAAATAAAAAAAAAAGAAAGAAAGAAAAACACATTAAGATGCTGTATGTATTGGAAAATATTTATGGGTCATTCTTTTGAGCTCCATGTCCAAAAGCTTGCTAAAATGCTTGGGAGTTCGCGTACAGGCACGTGAGATTAGGATACAGTGGCAGAATCGCGGTGTTCTCTGTTACCCTGGTTTTGCCACCTGGGAGGAGTTACACATATTGAAGGTTTGTAAGTCAACGCCTCTTCTCTTCTGGGGAAAAAGGTATTTTGGAAACCAATATTATGTGGGAACGTGGCTTGGTTGGTACAGCCTCGGCTTAATGGGAGACAGCTGCCCTCAGCTCTGCAGGTGGCATCAAATACAGTGGCCTCGAGCCCACATGGGTCACACCTGGGCTGTCCCTGGGGAAGCCCGCTACGGCAGGTCGCCTGGGCATTCTTTCCTTGGCAGAGCCGAAGTCACAATTTTTTGTAAACTCTAAAGAGCTTTACCCTTCCAAGATATGATCTTGAACCTGTTGGAGCATTTGGACGCATTTCTTTTAAGGAAGTTCACCTCCAGATGTGCTCAGAGGGCCTGGTCTTAGCTGCCACAGATTTACAAATTCTTACAGTAAGTAGGTTATTCCTCGAGAATTTATCTGTTGTGCCCCCATTCTTTTTGCCATTTTATTCTGATTCTATATTAGTACTTGATTTTCCCTGACGTAGAAGACTATTGCCTGTAGCTAGAGATCAGAGAACACATTCCCATTCAAGTATTAACTTCAGGGGAATTATCTGTCAGATGTGAAATTATGGTAAAATTCCATATATTAAAATGACCGTAGCTACCATTTGTTGAAAATATTTTGTATACTAGGAGCTTTACAATTCTTATCTCCAAGCCTAGATACATGATCCCAAGAGAGGCATGCCCTCATTTTGGAAGTGGGGAGAAAGACTCACAAAGAAAAATAACTTAGGTAAGGGCATGAGGTGCGTGCGTGATTGTGGTAGGAGCAAAACAGATCCTAATTCCAAATATTGTACTGTCGGTTAGACCATGAAGAGTACTTATGTCTGGCTGTGTCACCCAGGCTGGAGTGTAGTGGTGCCATCATATCTCACTGCAGCCTCAAACTCCTGGGCTCAAGTGATCCTCCTGCCTCAGCCTTCTGAGTAGCAGGGAAGACAGGAATGCATCATCATGACCAGCTAATTGTTATTATTAATATTATTATTATTATTTCTGTAGAGACAGGATCTCACTATGCTGCTGAGACTGGCCTTGAACTCCTGGCCTCCTCTAGTGAGCCTCCTGCTTTGGCCTCCCAAAGAGCTGGGATTACAGACATGAGCCATCATGTCATGCCTCCACCATGCTTTTCAGGGGTGTTTCTTGGTGAAGCTCCTTAATCTAGTTAATGCTCAAAAGTGAGCAAAACCCAACTAGCTCAAAATTACACAGATATTCTTTGGGTGGTTTTGTGAGGGGAACGGAAAGTAACTTTTTACAGCGATGGGAGTCAAGGTGGCAAAAATCACATTAAGGGTTAATACCAACGCCATGGGCTGCTTTTCTTCCCCCAGTAGAGTTCATATTATTTAATTATAAGATAAAATTGAAAATCTCTTTCCTATATTCCTGACTACCCAGGCCTTGAATGAAGAAAGTATTTCTCAGGTTAGTTTTTTTTTTTTCCCCCTACTTCTTTGGGTAGCTTGTGTCTCAGGCTGTGGGGTTTTTTTTTTTTTTTTCCCCTGCTTCTTTGGGTATCTTCTGTTGTCCCAAGACATGTCTGGAAACTTAAATTGATTTTCACTCACCCTAAAATAAGCTCCGCAGCTCTGGATCACGGACTGACCATGACTAAGTGCCCACCGCCACGTCACGCTGTGCCACACACCAAGAGTGACTCATTGTCTTCGTCACAGGTTGTGGCTTCTGCAGGGCCTGGTGCCTGGTGGAGCTGAGTGTAGTGGGAAGTCCAGGTGCATCCTTAGGGTGGGCTGGATGCGAAAGCGGCGTCCTTTTTGCCTGTGGTGACATGAACATCAATACAGTATTTATAGAAAGTTCATGTAAATGGAGTAAGTATCAACCTTTCCAATCCTAGTGAGAATAGCTAGCGTTTAGTGACTCTCTGTTATGTGGCAGGCCCTCAGTGATGCTGGTCACTGACTTATCCCCACTTTACGCATGAGCAAGGGATGTCCGAGGTGTTCCAGCTTCCCTGAGTTCACAGAGCTCTGTGGTGTGGCCAGGCCCTGTGGCTGCAGCAGGGATGTTCAGGGCTGCGTGTAGCTGTGTCTTCACTGGTGACTTTCCCGTGCCCAGCACCACGCCTGGCGCTTGACAGGAACGCAAGTGTTTGCTGCCTGCCTCCCACCTGGAATCTCCACTGAGGAGCAGGAAACCAGGGGTTCTAGCTGTCTTCTTCATTCGTGAAGTCCTTTAGAGGAATTCAACCCTCTCTAATCAAAATACCCAACATCCTCAGGTCAATATGTATAAACTGTTAAGACTTCAAGATTAGTACCTTAGAACCGAAGTCAGAAGTGTGGTTTCAATTGACTGGACATGCATTAGGTCAATGACACACATATTTATTGGACACCAGGCTTGAGCCCCACGTGGGCACCTTTGGTGTCTGAAGCAATATTCCTTGGGTGGTTTTGTGAGGGCAACAGAAAATGACTTTTTATAGCGATAGGAGTCAAGATGGCAAAAATGATATGAAGGCTTAGTACCAATATGATGGGCTGCTTTTCTTCCCCCAGTAGAGTTCATATTATTTAATTTTAAGGTAAAATGGAAAATCTCTGAAGCAATGCTTCGGAGCCCAGTAGGATGGAAGGGGAAACTGAGAACAGTGCCATTTCGCCTCACACAGCTCCGGCGCCCCTCACCATCCTGTGCACACACATTCTTTGATGGGATCTTTTCAGTGTAAAGTGCAGTAATTGATTTTGCAGAAATTACTGGGTCTGGGAGGCAGATGATGAGTGATAGTGTCACCCCGTCGCACAGTGGGAGATTTGTGTGATGGCATCATTTTCTATGAATGCAGACCGCTTTGTGTGCCATACTCGGAGGACCCTTCGAAGCTAGACATTTTGTCATCTTTGTCAAGCTCTACCAATCTGATGGACCGTCAGAAACAATTAAAATTAGAAAGATGAAGATACGGTAACAACGTGGTCAGGGCAAACCTCAGGATACCAGATTGCAAGTTCACAGTTGCCTTTCTGCTAAGAACCTGCGGGTGAATATGGAACAGAGGGCCATGTGTCAGTAGTTGGGTTGCGTTTTGTGTTTCTTTTCTACAAGCCCTTTCTGGTGTTGTGTTTGTGTTTATTAGAGAGTAGCTGCCCAGAGGCTGCCGTTTCCCTCCCCACTCCTCGGTTCTCTCCATCTTCACCCCCAACTCCCAGTCCTTTGTTTGGAATTGCAGTCATTGTGCTTGTCAGGATGGAAGAGGCAGCCAGACACATGGCAGACCAGAGCACGGAGAGGCAGAGACTTACTCTTAAGTCCCGCCCTGGCCCGGCTGTCTCGAGTGCTGAGATAGGGTCTCCCTGTTTTCCTCTGCAGAATGGAGGCATCACTCAGTCTCTGTCTTCTCTCCCTGTCTCTTTCTTCACTCCCCTCTTCCCTAACACACGTCTACAGTGAAAGTCTTCAGGAGGCAAAAGAGAAAAGGCTGGACTGTGCTGGGCCCCCCCGACCCCAGGGCCCATTTGCTGTCTTCCCAGCTTCCATGTGCCCAGAGTCACCTGGGGGAGCCTTCGGAGGTGCAGATCCTGACTGTATGGGTCTGAGTGAGGCTCCGACTCTCATGGGGAGGGGGAGGGCACCGGTGCTGCGGGTCCCCCTGGGGCCAGTGTGGCGGTTTGCAAATCGTGCAGATCAGCTTCTCCACTTCTCCAGGTTTCTCCAACGTGAGATGCTCCCAAGAGTCCTTTGGGATTGTTTTCTGACTTTGACCAGGATTTTGATGGAGAAGATTCGTTAATATAGGACCCCTTGTCTCAACTATGTAAATGATCTGATCTGAAGTTTTCTGAATGGAAAATGATTGAAAGGTTGGCATGCAGTAGCCTCGGGGAGTCATTCCTTCATATCTTTTCAGCTGTGTCTTACTACAATTAAGATTTTGTTTCTGTGTGTGGGGGGTTTTTTGAGATGGAGTCTCCCTCTGTTGCCCAGCTGGAGTGCAGTGTCTTGATCTGGGCTCACTGCAACCTCTACCTCCCGGGTTCAAGCGATTTTCCTGTCCCAGCCTCCCAAGTAGCTGGGATTACAGACTTGCACCACCATGCCCACCTGGGTTTTTTCTGTGTGTGTGTGTGTGTGTATCTTTAGTAGAGATGGGGTTTCACCTTGTTGGTCAGGCTGGTCTCGAACTCCTGACCTCAAGTGATCCACCTGCCTTGGCCTCCCAAAATGCTGGGATTACAGGCTTGAGCCACCACACCCAGGCTTATTTCTGTGTTTCTGTAATCATTTCGAAGATTAACGGACTGCCTTCGGTGAGTCAGGGCAGGCTTTAGGCAAAAGAACCAAGCCCTTTCCGCCCCTGGAGCTCTCACTCCTGCGGTGAGGCGGGTACAATGTGCCTGTAGCTGGACCTGAGAAGAAAAGTTCCTGTCTTATGAAAGGGCCCAGGGAGCCTCTAGTTGGGGCCCTTTGACCTGACCCCACGGTGAGGGAGGAGTCAGTAGAGGAGGGTGGCCCAGAGGAGGACCTTGGATTTGCCTTAGGGGAACTGGGAAGCAGGTGGAGGGAAGCAGACTGACTGTCTCCGATAAGGGTGGTTCTGTGGAGAGGAGAGGACAGGACCGGAGGTCATGAGTTTAGGGTCTCACAAGAAGCGGCCACAGATGGAAGCTTATGGTGTGGGGCATGTGGCAGGGCAGCCCTATGCCCACAGACACACCCTGCCGAGGAGACCCAGGGACTTGAGTGTGTTGGGGCGGCGGGTAAATGGGCACTCAGCTATTACCGCTGGAAGGCAGAGCGTGTGAGCTGCGGCAGACACGGGCCGGTGGGGTAAAAGGAGAGTCTTCACAGCAGTGCTTAGAATAGTAGAAAGTGGGAAAACCAGCAAAAACCTATCAATAGGAGATTAATGAATCCATTATGGCACCTGGAATGGAAGGAATTTTTGTCAGCGTTTAATAAGGAGCTTTGTGCTGGTCGAAAGTCAGGAGGTGCACAGTACACTCAAGGGCGGTATTGAAGAGCCGATTCCAGAGCAGCTCTGCACAGCAGATCCCCCTGGGGCCAGAGAGGCTGTTTGCAAATCCAAGCAGATCCGCTTCTTGGAGGTTTCTCCAACGGGAGCATCTCCCAGGATTGGGGCCTGCGTGGGTGGCTTGTGTTATATATGCAATTTTAAATGATCTACTTGCCACATTAAAGAAAGGCGGGCCGGGACAGGGGGACACTGGGTGCCATGACTCATGCCTGTAATCCCAGCACTTCGGGAGCCCAAGGCAGGTGGATCACTTGAGCCCAGGAGTTTGAGGCCAGCCTGGGCAACATGGAGAGACTCAATCTCTACAGAAAATACAAAACAATTATTCGGATGTGGCGGTGCACACCTGCAGTCCCAGCCGCGTGGGAGATTGAGGTGGGAGGATTGCCTGAGCCCAGGAGTTGGAGGCTGCAGTGAGCTGTGACTGCACAGGTTCACTCCAGCCTGGGTAACAGAGAGAGACCCTATCTAAAAAAAAAAAAAAGTTAAAAAAAAACCACTTTTATATTCAGCCAACTATTTTGATAATAATCAGTTATTGTGTTGATTATTAATATTTTACACTGTTTTCCATACTAAGTCTTTGAAATCCATTGTGTAAAGAATCTTAAAGTACATCTCCATGTGGACAGGATGCACTTGGCCAGCGACTCCTCTGAGGGACAGTGTGGTCACAGCGATGGGTGGCGTGTCCTGCCTGTATGTAGAAGGTCCCCGTGTGGGTGTTTCTGCGAAGGCCCTGAGGGATGTGCAAGGGAGGGCCGACACCGTACCAGCCACGCAGAGGGCTCTCCGATTGTCAATGGCAGCCCTTCCTCCTCCCCACCCTCTTAACACCTCCCACCCCACTTGTTATTTTTCTCCTCAGTGCTTACGGCCATCCACCCATGGGCATCATGCATTTGTTCACTGTGTTTCTTGCTTTCGGGTCTCTCCTGATCAGAACAAGCTCCGCCAGAACCATTTTGTCACGGATGCATCCACATAGCACCCGGCAGCGATGGCACTTGGGGCACCTGAGGTGGACAGTGGGCCGGTGGTTGAGTGAAGGGCCCTGCAGATTTATCTCAAGCCCTCCCCTGACCCTACCGGAAGACACGGTGGTCTGCACAGTCCAGATAGTCAGAGAGGCCCCCGGCTCGATGACTTTGACCCGGCGGGGGTGGGGAGGGGGGAACAGCACGTTGACAGAATCGCCCCTTGGTATCCCACCTCCCCATGCCTACATAATCCCTACATTGTCAAAGGAGAGACCCCTAGAAGGAGCTTTGGCAGAAGGAGTGAGGTCAGCACAGTGTAAGCTCATTTTCTGACAAACCAGTGGCAGCAGTCGGCAAACTGACTTTATTTCTCAAAAAGAATTTATGCATCGAAATTAACAAGTGAGCAATCAGCAGTGTGGGAAAATTCAGGAAAAGCAGTTCAGTGCCGTGAGAGAGGGCGAGGCAGGGAGCTTTATTTCTCCAGACAACGGAGGAGGTAAAAGAATAGACCGAGATTATTTCATTAGATTTCATCTATTCTTCCTTTTTTTTTTTTTTTTTTTTTTTGAGACGGAATCTCGCTCTGTTACCCAGGCTGGAGTGCTGTGGCAGAATCTCGGCTCACTGTAACCTCCGCCTCCCGGGTTCAAGCGATTCTCTTGCCTAAACCTCCCAAGTAGCTGGGACTACAGGCACACGCCACCACGCCCGGCTCAATTTTCTTTGTATTTTTAGTAGAGACGGGTTTCACCCTGTTAGCTAGGATGGTCTCAATCTCCTGACCTCGTGATCTGCCGGCCTTGGCCTCCCAAAGCCCTGGGATTACAGGCATGAGCCATCACGGCCAGCCTATTCCTTACTTTTTTTTTTTTTTTTTAAATACAGTTTAGATTTTATCAGAGCAGAATCCCAGGAAATTGAGATTTGTAAACTGGGAAATCCAGCTCCTCCAAGTAGCCAGGAAATAAGGGTGACCTCAGTCATTCTTGCTGGCCCTGGTGTGGGCCGGGGATGACTCTGACTCAAGGAAGAAGCGGTCTTGTGACTGTCTTACCCACACTGTGGTTTAGTAAGAAGGTGTTAAAAAGTGTGTCATATGAAGAAAGTGATTTAATAACTGGTCAGAGTAATGACCACGTATTTCCTATGTAACCACTCCCTCGTTATCTCCAACTTTATCTTTGGTTCTCATGACAAGATTATCACTTCCCTGAAAATTGGGGTTTTTGCAAATGACGAAGAGGTGTTTTTCCAAATGGTAATGTTCTTCTTTGGTGGGAAGATGTTTTCTCCTGGAAATCCTTAGGAAAGTTATTTGGTTCTTGGGTTGGGCTCCCAAAACCAAATGAAATGAGATGGATTATCCCCAGGATACCTGAGATATAAGGACAATCTGTAGCTTGAGTGTGGAGTGAAAGACACTGAAACTGCCCTTTGTCCCAAATAGCTGTGTGCTGGGGCCCTAGAGAGCCCTAAGGAGATGGTGAAACAGGTGACGTTTACCTGTGAGGCTGAAAGCACTCATTGCCAGGCTGTGAAAGCCCACACTGCAGGTCTTTGTCCCTGTCCTGTGGGTGACAGAGCCTGCCAGTAAATGCTGGTGCATTTCCTTCTTGCTCTTCATCCACCCATGTTCTCCTCCCTCCTAACCCCTCACTGAATGTTCCTGGGGCTTCCTCAGGTTTCACCCTGCAGGGCCCAGCAGGAGGCAGCTGATTTGCAGTCCTCACCATTCAGAAGTTCAGAGGGAGGGCTTAGAACCACACAGGCTCCACCCCCAGGCAATTAAGTGATCATCTGCCCTCAGCAGGCATTATTTTCCTTCAAGTTCCCATTGGTGACTCTAAGGCACAGGCATTGTAATAGAGGAAATCAGGAAGTCTTGAAAGTTAAAATGAAATAAGACTAGGGTTTACACTGCAGCTTCACCACTTCACTAAGGTCGTTACCTTCCAGTAATCAGTTTATCCCCCTCAGAGCCTCAGCTTTCTCATCCCTCCAGCGAGGTGTCAGGAGCTCTGCGGGCTTCCTGTGAGAATCATCCCTGTGACGGCTCTGGCTGTGGGTGTGCAGTCAGCAAGGGACGCCCTACTAGGTCACACCAAGTGCTGCCAGCCCCTGAGCTCAAGGATGACACGTGAAGAAAAGCCCTTCGCAATGTAGGGCTCCATCCCACCAATGTGCAAGTGAATAGAAGTCCTTTCAGGACCTAGTGTTGTGTATTTTTAAGTGTGGTGCCCTGTCCCCTGGAAATTGATAGAAATGCACGTTCCCAGGTTCCCGCTCCACCTGTGAAACCTTGGGAGTGGCCCAGCCACCCGGGGTGCGGCGGCCACCGCTGGTGATCCCCTGCTGTGGGGTGATGTCACTGTTCTTTCTGGGAGGGTGCAGGTGGACCCAGGGGTGGGGGGTGGGGAGAATCCTGCAGGGATTTCAGGGACTGAGTTTAGTGCTGGGGTTCATTTTTACTCTGCACAGGAGTCTCCTGGGGTCACCTTGTGTATCATGTCCAGCTTTTTTTTTTTTTTTTTTTTTTGAGACAGTGTCTTGCTCTGTCACCCAGGCTGCAGTGCGGGTGGCACAATCTCCACTCACTGCAAGCCCCTCCTCCCGGGTTCACGCCATTCTCCTGCCTCAGCCTCCTGAGTAGCTGGGACTGCAGGTGCCTGCCACCATGCCTGGCTAATTTTTGTATTTTTAGTAGAGATAGAGTTTCACCATGTTGATTAGGCTGGTCTTGAACTCCTGACCTCAGGTGATCTCCCCACCTCAGCCTCCCAAAGTGCTGGAATTAAGGCATGAGCTACCATGCCCGGTGGGCTAATTTTTAAGTTTTACAGATGGGTTCTCACTGTTACCCATGCTGGTCTCAAACTCCTGGCCTCAAGCAATCCTCCCATCTTGGCCTCCCAAAGTGCTTGGATTTGCAAGCATGAGCCACCACACCTAGCCAAACATTGATCTTTCATTTTAAACTTCATCTAGAGATGTGACAAAAACCAAATGAGGTATTTGTTAAAATACTTTATAACCCTAGTACAGTAATAGAGTAATCCAACTGACAATTTCACAAAACTCAACTTTTGGCAACAAGTTCAAGGTTATACATGTTAATAAAGATAATACATTTATTCAATCAGAGGAAAAAGGTTACAATGACAGAATTTATCTTTTTCTTTATTATGTTGCCTGAGCTATGGTTAAGGTTTGGGGAACTGGTATCTTAAAGAACCTTCAGAAATGTCTCATTCTAGAATTTAGAAACAAACTTTACACTCTCGGGGTTGAGAGAATCCAGGAACAATCACCACCCCTAGTGTCCAGATGCTACTCTCCAAAGGCCCTTCCCCACTAGCCACAGAAATCAGGGCTCCCTGGGAAACAGACAGTTGAGCCTCTGAAGCAGGGGGGCCCTGGCTGTGCATGCTTTAGGGAGGTGAGGGTGGGGGCCTAGAAACCAAAGAAGTGAGACCAAAATGGGCCAACAGCTGGGGCAAATGTGGGCATAAAAATAAATTCCATCTGATCACATAGTCTCAAATATGTACATGTACAGAAATATTTCTCTGACGTCACAGGGGTACTAAAAAACAAAACAAAAGACGGGGGGAAAAAAGAAGAAAAGAAAGAACTCTCTTCCCCATGGTGGGCGCACTGGCTTACACCTGTAATCCCAGCACTTTGGGAGGTCAAGGTGGGCAGATTGTTTGAACTCAGGAGATCGAGACCAGCCTGGGCACCACGGCAAGACTCTGTCTCTACAAAAAAATGTAAGCACTAGCTGGGCATGGTGGTGCACACCTGTAGTCCCAGCTACTCAGGAGGCTGAGGTGGCTCAGGAGGCTGAGGCTGCAGTAAGCTAAGACCATGCCACTGTACTCCAGCCTGGGGGACAGAACCAGACCCTGTCTTTAAAAAAAAAAAAAAAAAAAAAAAAAAGACAGCCTCTTCTGTCATCATTAGAGGTAGCTCCCGCACCACCCTAACTCCTCCTCAAACTGGACTTCCCAGGGAGAGCAGCCGCCCCTGCCTTTTCCACAGAACCATACTTCAAGATAACCTGACAGACCCAGCTGATGTGGAGCTCTTCTTTGAAGAAGTCCAGCAAACGAATGAAGAATTACAGAATTTGAAAACTTCACAAACTCTAATAAATGATTCAGGCAATAATCCTCAATGAATATGAAAACTATTAATAGGTTGATGAGGAACTCATTATCACAGGACACCAGAAACTCAAGTGCACCAGCTGCTCCGTGGCTGAAAGGAGAAAGCAGATCTTCACAAGACAGTGGCCGACTCTCAGCATGCACCCCGCTGGCGTGAGACCCCCAGTGGAGGCAAGCAGGCCTCACAGGAAGGTAGGATGTGGCCATCTATGCAGAACTCCCCACGAGGGACTCTGCCTGAAAAGGCACAGCCTGACTCAAACTAAGTCTTTGGATCTAAGTTCCAGTTCTCAGGAAACACAGGAACATGGCACCCAACACCACACAGGAGCAGCCAGGACACCTGGAAAGTGAGAGCGCCCAGAGGAAACCCGGCCTGCACACTCCTCTGCCGTCCGAGAGGGGGCCCGGGAGAGACCCGGGCTGAGCAGCTGTGATCTGTGGGACCCTGTGCCACAAACACTTTGAGGCCAACTAGAAAATTTGAATATGGAATAAGAAATAGGCAGTTTTAAGAAAGTATGCTTTATTCTATTAAAACTGAAAATGGCATTAGCTCATGTAAGAAAGAATCCTCATGTTTTAGGGTCACAAATTCAAATATTTAGGGGTAAATGATGACATTCATAATTTACTTCCAAAAACTTCACAAGGAAAAGGATATCTATTATGTGATAAGTGTTTAGGGGCTCATTATCCTAGTCTACTTTTCTGTGTGCTTGAAAGTTTTCATAATTCTTTTTACATAAAATAATGTTGCAAATATGTTTTTACATTAGCATTTCTATGTAAATTATTAGTGTTTTATATAATACATATAACTATATTATTATGATAATGCACTCATATTAGTGACATAAGAAACAAGCGATGTATCAGAAAGTGATTATATAATTAAGGTTCTGTGACTGCCTCCACTATCGGAAGAGCACTTCTCTGTGCCAAGGACAGGCTCGAAGCTTCACACACCCTGGGTCGGATTGGGCACAATCCATGCACCCCCACTCTCCATGCAACAAAGCTGGAAGTGAAGCAAGAAGCTGGGGGCCAGGACCCTCCTCTGGGGGTCTCTAAACACCGTGTTTGTAACCACCATGCTGAGCCCACTGAAGGCTATCATTGTAAATGTCCAAAATCAATGTCCAAGTAAGATAGGCAAACTTAGGCCAAGAATCTTACCTATAGTTAGATATTTCTTAAGCATCGCTAAATGTGAGAGAAGCCATGTCATGAAAATGTAAGGACACAAGTCAATTTTTCACAATCCACCATCAAACTTTTCCAACAAAATATTACCTAGCATTGCTTGGGTGATCGTGAGTGGCATGAAATTGCTTAAGCTGCTCCCACGTAAGCTCCGGGATGCACAGTGGGTCACCCCCAGAGACCACTGAGTACGTGTGGTGGGGAAGAAATCTGTTTTGAAGGTGCTGGGAGAATATCCTCTCATTGTCTGTCTTGAAATGTGAAGTAAATAAATAAGAATATGTACATATAAACTAATACACACACACTACATTACTTACAATATAGCCAATCGATCACATTCTGGTGCATATGCCTGTAATACTCTGCAAATAAAACTGTTCTAATGGTAAAAAACAAAAAACAAAAAACAAAAAAAAACCACCCCTGCAGGCATTGTTTAACACTGTATTCAATCACTCATCACCCATGCACAGGATCCAAGGATTGAGAACAATGGACTTTTTGATGTGTGTTGCAACAAACTCATAGCGGAGGGCTGTAAATCGGAGGGATCACCAGGTCTGCCTACCAGCCACCAGGCAAGTGGGGAGAAGCTGTCACCCCAACTTGAGTTTCAAGAAGACTCCTTGGAAGAAACGACCACCAAATTGAGAATGAAAAGGTAAGAAATAGTTCACCAGCTGAGGGGGGCTACAGAAATCAGAGAGCAGGCCACCTGTGTGCCTCAGGGACACCAGCACAGGCAGGTTGTCAAAGTCACAAGGGGACATGAAGACATGGGCCCAGGACAGCAGCTCTTAATCCAAGATGGTCTCAAGACTCCTTTACACCCTGAAAAATTAACCCATTTATGCCTGAGGTTGCAATTTTTTTTTTAAAAAAATCAGACCTTGGCAATGACCTTGAGCTGTAGGATATAAATAACTCCCACAAGCTTAGGATTCCAATAATGGAACACTAGGCACAAATGGGTTTTAACGAAGACCCAAACAACTTTTGATTATGTAGGCTTTTTTTGCCTGTGTAGGTACCTGTGTGTGTTTATATAATTTTTCTATATTCTAAATTAAAGTTGATTAAAAAATTAAAGTATTAAAAAATACTTATGCATTAAGGTAAGCCATCATTACATGTTAATATAAGTATGTTTGAAAAATACTTCTCATAACAAAGTAAAAAACCAACTACTTAGAATGATGCTGTGTTGCCTTTTTTGCAAATCTCTGTAGTGTCTGGCTCAGAGGTGAAGATGGACTCCCTCATCTGCTCTGTATCCAGCTTGCTGTGTGTCACACACCTCACCACGCAGCCTCTAGAAAGTATACAATGTACTTGGGCAAGAATGAGTGAAAAAGACAATGTGTTGATAGTGGTATGCAAATAGCTTTTGTCTCACTGCAGATCATACGCGGGGGTCGTCAGACATGGTCTGAGACTCTGGGAAGAACAGCAGCCTGGCCCTGCTACCCCCTGGCTTCTGCTCACAGCACTGACCCCAGCTAATCCAAGAACATGTCACCTATAATGAGAATATTGAAGAAAAATCAACCATCTTTCAGATGTGTCTGTATCATGGTACGGTACATGGGTAAGGTAAGCTGAACACAACATAAAAAAGAAAACTTACAAACCCTCCCTTCATCTAAGATGACTCCTTTAAAGACCAAGGGCATCTGGGGGTCACTGGAGTTCTCATGTTCCAGCCGCCATCCTTCCTGCCTGAGGACAAATAATTATAAGCTGACAGTGACTCAAATACTAAAGTCTGTATCAACTAGTTAATCACTCATGACATCCCAGAAATCCAGCTCATGTAAACCTGGGGAAAAGGTGGCATCCAAATACACTGAGAGGAGATTCTGATAGTCCTTGGGATTTTGTGTGGAAAATGGATCCAGAGTATAATCACTAGCTGGGTACAAAGGAAAAGTGAAATTGTAAAATTTAACAGATTTCTACTAAAATTATTGAATCTCAAGCCTCATTTCCCCTTTGTCCTAGGACAGTAAGTTGTAGCTATTCTTGAGATGGGGCAGTGGCTCCATGCTCTGGCCCCCAACCTCAGCAGCTGTCCCAGCTCATCACCTTGAGTGTTGGCTTTCCCATCCCGTCTCAGGATCTGCACTGGACGGGCACCAGGTCTTTCTTCAGCGAACATCTAAACTCTCTCAAGTGTCTCCAGAGACTTTCACACGTCTACAAAGATGACCTCATTCTGTAAGAGCATGGATTTAACTTGCTCTTCGATGTCACTCCTTCACAGAGTGCACTGTTCATCGTCACCCTATCCACTAGCGTCAGTCTTACTAAAAGTCATACATCAATGTTAGTGGTAACTCTGGAGGCCTGGCATTGTAGTGATATCCCCAAGAGAAAATTGTTCTGAACCTTTCTGGGAAAAGTTCACGTACGTTTTTTTCAAATGCTAGTTTTTATAATCTCGCTACCATGTGGCTTTCCTGAAGAATGAAATTTCTGACGTCCTTCAAGTAGAGAGAGGTAAAACTTTTTCTAGAACATGAATTGCCCACTCCTGTCATCCCTTCTCAGAAACTAACTGAATTCCAGTGGGTGCGCCTGGCAAACGCAAACACGGTTTCCGTTCAGGATGCTGGTCTTACCTGTGAAGGCAAACGCGGTTTCCGTTCAGGATGCTGGTCTTACCTGTGAAGGCGTTCATGAACGTGGAGAGGGGCCGGCTCAACATTTTGAAGAAAGGGTCTCTGCACGGATATTTCCGAGACCCACAAAGGACGGTGTGCTCAAGAATGTGAGGAACACCGGTGCTGTCCATGGGAGTGGTGCCGAACTGCACGCTAGGGAAGAAGGAACGGCACGCCAGGGAAGGGGGAGGAATAAGGAACAGAAGGCCAGGGACGGGGAGGAACAGAACGCTAGGGAAGGAGAATGACTAGAATACAAAACGTTCATCTTAGTGCTGCGGACACAGTTCCCAGATGCATCATCACCTCAGGCTACTAGAAATTATCATTCTGACACCACAATCCTCCAACACAGGGTCTCCCAACTCTAATGTAAATCATTGATTCAGACTATAACATTGTATTTTGATGAGATTGTAAGTCCCTGTAAGCTTTTCCTTATTTTTCAAGATGCTCTGTCAATAAAAATACTAGTGAGATGATATTTAAACCACGTAACATACAGTCAGTGCTTTAAACCAAGCTTGTCTAACCCACAGCCTGCAGTCCGCATGCTCAGGATGGCTTGGAATGCATCCCAACACAATCCCTACACTTTCTTAAAACATTGAGGTCCTCTATTTTTTTTTTTTTTTTTTTTTTTTTTTTAGCTCATCAACTGTCCTTAGTGTTAGTGTATTTAGTGTGTGGCCTAAGACAGTTGTGGCACAGGGAAGCCAAAAGATTGGACATCCTTGATTTAAAGAAAACATTCAAGACCATGTTCTTACAATGCACGACGTACCTGAACAGATTATTCCTGTCTTCTCTGGCCAGGTGTAAATACCTGGCTCTTGTGTCATTGTGGCTGAGCTTCATGGCCGTCAGGAACAGCTCGGGAAGAGATGTCACCTGAGTTAACCTGAAAAACACGAGCAGTTAAACGTAGACAAAATAGCCTGTGAAATGGTGATCTTCGACACACTGAGAAAACTGGCTTTTCTGCCTGAAATTAGATGATGCCGCGAAGCCAGTATTTCAGAGCTGGAGAGAACAGAACCATCCTGTCCAAGTCCCTTATCCTACAAACAAGGAAAGGAAGACCTAAAGAAGGCCGATGAGAATGTGTGTGTGTATATGTATATTTTTGAGTGCTTATTATTGGCTAGGTATTTTCCATTTTTTTATTTTTTAAATTTTTTATTCTTTTTTGGCTAGGCATTTTCTAATCATGTCACATAGAATCCTGTGACGGAGGTATTCTCATCCTCATTTACAGATGAAACAACTGAGGCTCAGGGTGATGAAACAAGCTGCCCGAATCAGAGCCAGGATTCGCCCTGGTGTCTGCCCTTCCCACGGTACTGTGCTGCACCTAAGTAACACAGCACCCTTTCCAACACCTGCTGAGTGCCTCCTGCTTTTGTGTACTGCACCTCAGTAACACAGCACCCCTTCCAACATCGGCTGTGTGCCTCCTGTTTCTGTGCATATAATCTCCTGTAGTGCGAAGCACGGGCCTGCAGGACGGGCAATGCTGGAGTGGGCTAGCCGGCGACAGCGGGGAGAGTCCAGGATCAGTCTTTGCTTCTCCTAGTTTGAGATGGATTCTCGGTGGTAGCTGTAAGCACTAAGCTGGGGCTTCCAGAACAGCTGGAGGGGCTGGGAGGATAGAAATGCCCCCCAAAAAGATGAGACTCCCCACTCCTGGGGCAGGGTGGAAGATCTTCTCCTACCTTAGGCAAGCCTCCTGGTAAGTGTCCATACTCTTTGGTATGAAAGAGACTGTCTTCTCTTCCAGTCAGGTCAGCCGGCCCAGCCCTCTCCCACAATCACATACCACGTCCCTGTGATCACCACGCCACTTGCCACTCCCTCCGTCCAGGTGCCATGAGTCACCTGGCCAAGCGCACACAGCAAGTCACTGGCAGAGGTGAGACCTCGGGTCTCCTCAGTCCAATCTAGGGAGCCTGCCATCCAACAGTCATGCATAAAGCGGCCCACTACGACCTGCATCATCTACCGCTGTTAAATTACTTGTTTCCAAGCTTACCGTACTTTATATCAGATGATCAATGCATTTAAAATCAGCAGATACAGTGAAATGTCTGCTTTCTAATAATATAGAGCTTTAATAATAATAGCGTTCATGATAGCTATTTCTCAAACAAGAAACATGACTTATCGTAAATTTCTATGGCTGGACACAGTGGCTCACACCTTTAATCCCAGCACTTTGGAAGGCCAAGGTGATATGGTTTGGCCTCGTCCCCACCCAAATCTCATCTTGAATTGTAGTTCCCATAATCCCCACATGTTGTGGGAGGGACCTGGTAGGAGGTAATTGAATCATGAGGGCGGTTCCCCCATGTTATTCTCATGACAGTGAGTATGTTCTCACGAGATCTGATGGTTGTATAAGGGGCTTCCCCCTTCACTTGTCATTCTCTTCCATACCACCCTGCGAAGAGGTGCCTTCCACCATGATTGTAAGTTTCCTGGGCTTCCCCAGCCATGCAGAACTGTGAGTCAATTAAACTTCCTTACTTTTTGGCTCATTCATTATAAATTACCCAGTCTTAGGTATTTCTTCATAGCAGTGTGAGGTTAGACTAATACACAAGACAAGAGGATTGCTTGAACTCAGGAGTTTGAGACCAGCCTAGACAACAAAGTTTCCACCTACACCTACACCTACACACACACACACACACACACACACACACACACACACACAAAATGAGCCAGGCGTGGTGGCACCTTGTCCCAGTTGCTTGGGAGACTGAGGTGAGAGGATCTCTTGAGCCCAGGAGTTCGAGGTTGCAGTGAGCCAAGATCACACCACCGCACTCCAGCCTGGGCAACAGGGTGAGTCCCAGTCTCAAAAATAAGTACATTTCTATAGAATTTGAGAAATAAAGGAGAATAATCTACCACTCTGGGTGAGCCCCTTATTAATAGTAGCCAGTACTATAAACTCAGGTGTCTGTCTGTCTGACCTTTGCAGGATTTCACAAATGCACTAAGTCTGTTGTCAGGACTCCCATGCCTGGACCTTGCCTGGAACCCCCTAGTCACTTCCCTGGCTCCCTTTCTGGAGCCCTGCCCAGAGGCAGCTGCTTTCTCACACCACCCTCTCCAGCTCTTCCCTCTCCCCCCAGCAGCAGCAGCTCCCACTCCTCCTCCCGCCCTTGTCCTTGGCCCTCTGTATGGCATCCACCATGTGCCTCCAGTCACAGCCACGTCAGTCTTTCTAGACAGTAAGCTGTTTGTCTTTTACATTTGCTACAACATCAAGCATAGCACAGAGCCAACAGCTGGCCAAATATGTGAAGTGTTGTCATTTTTAGTTACTATACTAAAAAAAAAAAAAAAAAAAAAAGGAAAAAGTTTAAGCAAATAACAAAACAAAAAACAAATGAATCCATTTTAATATAAACCTAAGTAAGTATAGGTCCACAATTTCTTCTTTATAATTTTGAAACCCAAATGGCTCAGAAAACTGAAAGATTCTGCAGAAGTTTAGAGCAAACTATTTGATGGCAAAACCTGACTGAACAGATCAGGGCACTGAGTCTTCGTGCTCATACTCAGCGAATCATCAGGTTTGGCGGCAGAAACCCTAGTGTGTCTAGGGTTTCTAGAAGGGCGTGCTATGTTGGGCGGGGCTGTGCATGTGATGGGAGGAGCTTAGTGAGGGGTGGCTCTTTGCAGGTGAGGAGTGGAGCCTAGTAGGTGGGGATGCAGGTGAGCTGGGCCTTGGGGACGGGGCTTGCAGGAAATGGGGTGGAACCAGTGGGGTGGTGCTGCAGGCAACTGGGTCTTGGGGGCGGGGCTTGCATACGAGAGGCGGGGCCTTGTGGGGGCAGGGCTGGCAGAAGAGGCTGGGGCTTGTTGATGGACCGGGCTGTTCAGCTGAGGGTAGTGGCCTCCTCGGGGGCTGCTGGAAGCTGGGCCAGGTGAACCTTGGTAATCCTCTGTGGCCTTGGTCCTGTGGCTCAGGCTGTGCCCAGCAGGGAGGCCGGCCCGATCGAGCTGCGGTCTCCACCCTGAGAGCGAGGGCTCCTTTCCCCAGCGCAGGTTAAAGCACCGCGTGTCCACCTGTGCAGTGGCTGGTCCCCATGTGACCTGGAGGGCAGAAACCCTGGGTCCTGCCGCTGGTCCGGGGCTTCTGCTTCCCCTTCCTGCAGTTCCTGGGAGGGTCTGTATGTCCAGGGGGCTCTGATCCCTGCCTCAGGACCACGGGTGAGGTGTCGAGATCGCCCGCTGTGGAGCTGGCCTGGATCTTGGTTCTGTGGATCCTCGCTGTGTGGTTCTGGAGCAGTTCTGTCCTCAGGAGAGGGATCCTCACAGCTGCCTCTTGGTGCCGTGAGAAGAATTAATAGGACGACCCCCAGGTACCTGCTCGTAGCCCTATGCAGGGCCAGCCCTGTGTCTCCACCAGTTCCTTCCCTTTGTGCTCCCCGACACTGTCACATCGCCAGCCTTTATTTCCTTTTCCTTGGACCCAGGCAGCGAGTGCCCCGCTGGCCTTGGCAGCCCCTTCTCTAATCTGTCATCAAATCACTTCCTGACGGACAGCACTGACCAGCCATTGGTGTCACCAAAGTCCCACAAAATAGAACCCAACTTTTCTATTCAGCTGTGCAGAGCTGTCCCAGGCCTACAGCCCACAGGCTGGCCTCATTGACCATGAGATCCCTGGTTCTCACCTGGGGCTGGGGGTGCCCCTGGCATCCGGTGGAGTGTCAGGGATGTCCCTCCAGGCCCAGTACAGTCCCCCAGCCAGTGGCCGGCAGACAGCAGCACCCAGCCTGATATCTCTGTGGCTTCCGGTTCCCCGAGGCCAGCTGTGCTTTGCTGCCTCTTCATCCTCTCAGACGGGCGCCCTCTCTCCACCTTCGCTGGTTAGCAGGTTCCATCCATTAGAGCTCGAAGCACTGCCTCCCGGCAGCGCAGCCCCTTCTCTTGGAAGAAAAAAGGGCCGGGCACGGTGGCTCCATCCTGTAATCCCAGCACTTTGGGAGGCCGTGACAGGCGGATCATGAGGTCAGGAGATCGAGACCATCCTGGCTAACACGGTGAAACCACGCCTTTACTAAAAAATACAAAAAAACTAGCCGGGCAAGTGGCAGGTGCCTGTAGTCCCAGCTACTCTGGAGGCTGAGGCAGGAGAATGGCGTAAACCCAGGAGGCGGAGCTTGCAGTGAGCTGAAATCCAACCACTGCACTCCAGCCCGGGCCACAGAGCAAGACTCCGTCTAAAAAAAAAAAAAAAAAAAGAAAAAGAAAAAAAAGAAAAAACAGGCTGTGGTGTTTGAAAAACAAACAAAACCGTTTGGTTTGTTGGTTTGTTCTTCGACCTTCACAGGCTCCTAGGTCACACGTTTCAGTGTCTCAGCGAGTGACTTTCTCTCTGGAAGCCGTATCAGCCTCTTGTTTGATGTCAGCCACAGCAGAAAGAAGCACTCCGTAGGCCCCGTGCTCAGCACCTTGGCATGAGCTCCTGCCATCTTCTGTTCATGATCATCACAGCTCTGTGCAGTGGGCGTCCTCCTGATCCATGTGGGAGGATGGAGGCGGAAGGGTGAGTGACGGCAGGATCACGTGAGGGGTCTCTCCCGAGGTAGGGAGGGGAACCGGCCCAGGACCTCAGTGCCCATCGCATCCTTCTTCCTCCTCCTCTGCCTCTCTGTGACTATTTGACTCAGGCTGCAGGGACAGACATGAGTATGTGCAGAGCGTGTGTGCTCCCCTGGGGGTGTGTGCTCATATTGGCAGGGAGGGATGTGAGCGTGTACGGAGCGTGTGTGCACACCTTGGTGGTGTATGCTGGCATTGGCAAGGACAGATGTGAGCGCATACAGAGTGTGCTGGCATTGGCAGGGACAGATGTGTACAGGGCATGTGTGCACACCTCGGGGGTGTGTGCTGTTGTTGGCATGAACAGACGTGAGCGTATACAGAGCCTGTGTGTACCCCTGGGGGTGTGTGCTGGTGTTGGCTGGGACAGATGTGTACAGAGCGTGTGTGTACACCTCGGGGTTGTGTGTTGGTATTGGCACGGACAGACGTGAGTGTGTACAGAGCGTGTGTGTACACCTGGGGGTGTGTGCTGGTGTTGGCACGGACAGACGTGGGCATGTACAGAGCGTGTGTGCACACCTGGGGGTGTGTGCTGGTGTTGGTACGGACAGAGGTGAGCGTGTGTGCACACCTGAGGGTGGGTGCTTATGTTGTTTTGTAAGCGGCAAATAAGTAGCCCTTGCGTCGGGCGGCCCTGCGCCCGTGCTGAGTCCGTCAGTGGACCTCGGGTTGGGGTCTCCATCTCCCCAGACAGCACTCGAGTGTCTTGAGGTTTCAGATTCTTCTTCTCCAGGTACTTGGGCCTCCTCAGGACCAAACATCAGAACGAGCCAACTGCAAACTACAAGAACGTTCAAATCCATCTTCAGTAGGAAAAACAAAAGCAATTGGAATAATTTTCCAACATGACCCCGTGGCTAAGCCATTAGATACTCCAGCCAACAGATTGAGTCACTTTAAAATTCACACCGATTAAAATGGTTTTGAGAGTTGCAGAGCTTTGCTGCTAAACTTTGAAATAATTGAAGCGTTCTGCTCCACTTGCCTACTAACTAGGGTTGGAGATAACTTTCAGCCCAAAGTAACAACCTTCTAAATCCAGCTTAGATGCGAGGCTCCCACTGACACAGGAAGAGACAGTGGCCCTTGTTCATTCTCCTGTGTTCACATACTTTGTCATTTTTTTTGTATCCTGATCATCACTTGTGCTTTTCCAATTGAAACTAAAGGGAGTTTAGTTCTGTTTTGGAGAAGCTGTGGTTAGTGGTTTCTTTTCATGGTTTGCTTAATCTCTTAAGTCTGGTGCTTATGTTTACCCAAATGCACTTTTCTTTAGTATGGTGATGCCACTGCCCAGGGCTTCTCCTTCCATATCTGCTCTCCAGGAGGCCCCCTAGGAATGGGCACTGGAGATCCAGCCGCTCTCCGTTTGCCATTTTCTGTGAGTCCAATGTAGGTTTGCCTCAGAGAAGAAAACAGGCCTCCGGGTTAGGTGCCCCTGACTGCTTGCTTGTGAAATGTTTAACGATAAGGCGCCTTCCAAACTAATTTTACACATTCAGAGTTGTAGCTTGAAGTATCACTGCAGTCATAAGAACAAGAAACTCTCCCATAAAGTAGATAGGCAGAAAAAACCACAAAAATTTAATAAAGTGCAAATAAAATGGTGTTGTAAGAATATACAGTGGGAAATGCTCTGAGTCCAGCCAGATTGGTATGGCGTCCTCTTGTAAATACATTCAGCCACGTGTGGCCCTGATCGCAATCACTACTGTGAATTGTGATCCAGAATGTTCTTGGGGGGCCGATGCCTGGACTGTGCCAGCAGCTGAGTCTGATTGGGCATCAAGGCGGTGATGTGCTTAGCATGGCCAGCTGGACTGAGGGGTGGCCACCCGTGCACTCACCACGTGCAGTGGTTATTCTGGTGATGGAGTTGCACGCGGCACGGCTTGTCCACCTGGGCTACTTAAAGTACCGGGAACCCAACTGCTGGCGCATGCCTCCCGACATGGGAGCTGTCTTTTTTATCCAGGGCCCTCTGGTGCTGCAGACACTGGCCGCCGGTCCCTGAGCCCATGGGGAGGCACCAGAGGGCTCTGCTGGGCCATGGCGGTCCCCAAGCAGGTGGTCACTCATTCCTTGGGGAGTGGTCCATGGCCTGTGAGTTTATTCCTGGGGTCTGTGTGGGCAAGGTTAACCAGTTCACAGCTGGGCACTTACACTGGTGACACTAAAGTGGAATCTATATTAGCTCGCATGGGAGTGCGTGAGGAACTGGGAGGGTGGGGGAGGCTTGGCCCTAGCACTGGAGCCCGGGTTCCTGACATTTCTGCGTCTTCCTGTTGAGGGGCCACCAGGGCCCCCATGGGTCCTGAAGACAGTGGGTGCCCTATGGACAAGGGGATGAGGAAGACTCTAGAGGCTGTGGGAGGCAAAGAGACAGTCGCTCCCCCAGAGCCAGCCCTGTCGACACCTCGACGTTAGCTGGTGGGACCTGTTTTGGACTCCAGCTTCCAGAAATGTGAGAAAATAAGTCAGTGTTTAGGGCGCTAAATTTGGGGTGATTTAGTGGAGAAATAGAAAACTAGCCCACAAAGGTGCACGCATTGAAATGTGCTCTGTCCAGGTGTTCACAGTGGCGTGACGGGGATGACATCAGGGTTCGGGGAACTGTGCAGTTTTACTGAAGGAAGGGGGCTCACCACGCCTTTCCTCATGTGACTGAAGGTACGTATGCCTGCCACACCGCCCAGGAGACAGGGACTAGAATTCTGACTTTATTATGGCAACCAAGCCACAGTCAGAACACGGTGAGGGCTGAAATGAGCTTCCTGCAGCCTGAACTGGGAAGAGGAATCGCAAGTAGTTTGTGTTTTTCTACACAGACCTGTCCTTTCAGATTTTGTTGAGTTCTGGAAAAAGGGAGAAGCCAGGCACACCTCGGCGAGGGACAGTGTTTCTGGAGGTGGGGCGGCTTCAGCCTGAATGTGGCCGTGTGGCTGGGAGGCTCAGAAACTGCCCTCCAAGGGCACCCATCTGTTCCCTTCTGCACTAATACCTCCTTTACAGAAATTCCAGAGCAGTGCGGGAGGCCTCTGGTCTGAATGGGTTTGTGTGGACCGAGGTCACGGGGTGTTGTCCAAGTACTTATCCTGATGTGGCAGAGGCTCTGTTCCCAAATAATTATTCCACAGTTTCAGAGCCTATATCTGAGTGATAGTCTTTTAACTTTGTTGCATGAAAGCAAACAAAGTATGTTGAGGTTTTAAAAATCCATTTAGTAGTCATGGCTGTAAACTCATACATGGGGCTTTGGGATGGAGTGAAAACCACCGTCACCTGGCGTGGACGCTGCGTGGTATTTTTAGGGTGGTGGCCTGCTCGTGCCTTGAGCTCCATCTGCAGCGTGAGCAACAGCTGTGCATTTGAGAAATGTGGGCAGGTCAGCTTGCTCCTCCAGGGGCCTGCAGGGATGCGGGTGAGGGGCCTGGGATGAGGCCACATCATTGGGAAGGAGCTTGGTTGTGTCAACAGATATATCTGCCCCTACAGGCCCTCAAGCCAGCCAGAACCCAGTTTTCCTTTGGTCATCTAATGCCAGAAAAAAAAAAACCTGTTTCTTAGAGATTCTCATAATTTATATTAATGAACCATTTGACCATATGTAAAATGTTATAAATGCACGAGGCTTTACAACTTGACAGATGTGTAACTCACATATTAGGATTGAATCAAACCGTTGAAGATATTTCACTTGAAGGTTTTTAGCATTTTATGCACAAACCAAATGCCAACAGCATTTTGAAGGAGTATTTTGGAATTTTAAACACAGTGGGACAGTGCTGGGTCTCTGGGATGCTGGTGGGGTGGACGTGACCTCAAGCTCTTGGAGCTTGCAAGCAAGCAGGATTCCTAAATTGTCACACCTGCAGTGCTGGAAGTCAAAGTGGATTTCTGTAAATGAGGTATTAGTGCAATAAGGAACAGATGAGTGCCCTTGAAGGGCAGTTTCTGAGACTCCCAGACACCGCAGGAAGAAGTGGGGGAAGGGGGCAGTTACCCAACAGAACCTGGATGGTGGAGCCGGGATTGCTGGTGGCCCTGGGTGGCAGGTCATTACGTGCAATAAGGAATAGGTGACTGCCCTTGAGGGAGGATTCTCGGCTCCCTTCAGAACCGCAAGTGGAAGACACCCCAAGGTGGGGGGTAGGGGTTCGGTTATCCACTGGAGCCTGGATGGTGGAGCTAGGTTTGCTGGTGGTCCTGCGTAGCAGGTCATTACGTGCAATAAGGAACAGGTGAGCGCCCTTGAGGGCAGTTTCTCGGCCTGCTTCGGAACTGCAAGTGGAAGACGCCCCAAAGTGTGGGGGGGTGGGGGTCGGTTTTCCAGTGGGGCCAGGTTTGCTGGTGGCCGCTGCGTGACAGGTCACTGCGTGGAGCGATGGGAGGTGAGTGGAGTGGGAATAGAGGACGCACCCTCCACAGCTACTGCTGGGAGTTGGCTCTGGTAGCAGAGGGGGCATAGAGGGAATCCCATCAGGAGCAACACGGCTAGGGTCGCACGTGTGCTGGACGCTGAGGTGTGGCTATATGTGATCTCAGTCTCCACAGCCGCCCTGGGAAGTGGGTTCAGTTACCTTCCCATCTCCCATTTGAGAAATCTCCGGGGCTCACATCACAACTGGGTGGGGTGGAACTAATGTCTCAGGCAGGACATTGGCCCCAGAGCCCAGCTCTTAACCCACCCCTGCTGTTTTCAGTCCACCAAGTTTGTAGAGAGGGGTGTGTGGTGGTGGGGGGTGGAAGTCGTGCATTTCAGGGGACGGCTGAGAAACCAACACAGTAGAAGGGGGGCAGGAAATAAACCAGGCAGGAGACACAGGCAGTGCTTGGGAGATCTGCGCGGGGTCTGGGTGTGGGGGGCGCCTCTGGGCCTGTGAACCCCGTTCTGTGCTCCTGGCTTGTCCAACCTTCACCCTCAGCCACATACTGCGCGCTTTAGGTGAAATCTCAGTCCCTCACGTGGTGCGGGCATCTTTTCTCCCTGGCTTTGCCTCTCCTTAAATCAGAGTCTCAGTGGGGATGGTGGGGTGGTTGGTGGTCCATGGAATTTGCCCTCCACTCCCATCCTTGTCCTGTCTGGCCTGTTACCTGAATCTGTGTCTCTTCAGAGCCTGCAAATGAGTGGAGGCCACGGCAGCCTCTCGCTGACCGGCCTCTCAAACTTTTGTATTCATCAGAATCATGTTAAATGCTGATTCCTAGGCACCCCATTAGACTCTCTACACCTGCCTGGTGTGGGTACTTTGAGGAAGGTACAGAGGGTTGCTGGGCTGTTCCAGGAGGGAATTTGCATTTGTAGAATGTCCACTGTGCTCCTTCCAGCACTCTATTTTCCACGCACATGTGGCATTAAACCTGGAAAACCTCTGGGTGCTGTGCTGGGTGAGGAAGCCCTGGCTGGATGAGGGGCTGCTGGGGCTCGGACTTGATTCCTGGGCTGGGGGCTGCGGGCTTACTCTGTTCAGTGGGCCTGCTGATGGGATGCCCTGGAAAGTCCTGCTGTGCACTCAGGGAGGTACAGAGACACGCTCAGGAAATACAGACCATGGATTTAAAAATTCCTACTGGAAAATCCTTTATGAGCAAATTTGCATCTGACTGAAGACAATCATTGCTTGAGTAATTGGTTTGTTTACAAAATTGGTCCTATGAACAAACAGATTAGTTTTCATTCATGCCTTGTCTATAACGTAAATAGGAGCTATTACGGCAACCTAAATGAATTTTAAATTTTGTATCAGATTGCATGCCAGATTACAAATGGCTGCTTGATAATCTAATTGGTAAAACGGAGGGATTTGGTACTTGGAACCCAGAGTGAAGAGAACAGAATTGCTTTGGTTTCTTAAAAGTGTGTGACAGGGGTGACCTGGGGTGAAGAGAAGTGGCTGGAGTCATTACACTCGAGGAGATGATCTGCCCCAGCTTTTCTCAGCTGTCTTCTGGATAAAACAAAAGAGTGATAAACGTGGAAAAATTCAGCACTGAGTTCGTCTATGCCCTGAGCTTCTCATACGGTCATTAATGTGACTGGGCTGTATCTGTGAAGCCTCCATACAGGCACAAAGGAATTAGGCTAGAGTAAGGCGGCCGGCGACCTCTGGCGCCTGGGCCACGTGTCATTTCCTAAAGCCCTTTTGGGTGAAATGACAGTTGCAATGTCTGTTGTTTGGAGGAGTGTAATCTCATGTATGAGATGCAGATTATAAACACCAAAGCCAGGAAGCTTGGTGGGAGTGGCCGTCATCCAAGTGGTTTTCTGTGCTGCCGTGGACGAGGTGTGGATGTGTCATCCGTTGGTGAGATCCACTGGTGAAGGGGCTAAGCAATCCCTTGGTTGTGGGGGGTTTGTGAAGCTACATCTCTTCTGGCATCCCAAGTAAATACATTTTGTAAAACTTGTGCATTTGACCCAGACCCTAACCCTGAGTGTTGAAGTCTGGTGCAGTGTCTTGAGCCCTCTTCTGCATTGAGGGTGAGTGACTGTAAATGACCAATTCCTCAGTGATGAAAGTTCAAATTTAGCTTCCCTGAGGAAGCCAGACCTCAGTCACCCGTGTCTCCATTGTAAACACTGCGGCCTCTACACGGGTGGATGCGAGTTTCCAGGTCCTCCTTGAAGAAGCAGCCGTGTGGTGCTTGGTGATTTGATAACATCAGCCACCTTCTGTCTTCTGTCTAATCATGGTACAAATGATTCTCCTACAAGGAAACGGATCTGGTTTCTTCCCCGATCATTGGAAGAAGCAGCCCACCTAGGGACTGCACCGTCCTCTGCACTTTCACAACGAAGTCTGTGTCTGTCTGTGAGGAGTGTCATGTGTGTCATAGGAATCACGGGAATTGCCTTAATTCTTCCACTTTTTAAGGGCTCGGGCAGCTCTGCCTGTTTTACCTGGGATGAGCAGCAGGTGGTCTCTGGCTGCTGTGGGACTAGGGCTTGGGGTGCGTCATCACATCCCGTGGCCTGTCCAGGTGGGCATCATTGTCTTTTGCCTGTTGGCTGAGGCAGCTGTGATGCCATGGGGATCATACTTGTGTCGGGGCCAACCCAGTTCTTCCCATGCACACCTCTCCTGCTGGAGTGCCTTTCCTTATGATGACGTGTTGAATTAGCGTGGAGAATGTGGAGAGGCTCTGGGCCTCTCCTTCCCATTCTTACTCCCTGGAGCTGTGATGCCCGACAAGGGAGCCCATAGCCAGAGGCTCCTTTAAATTTAATTAGAATAAAGATTTGATTACATATCCAAACACATTTGAAAAGAACTTCACAGATTAAATTCCAGATTCAGCCCTTCAGGCCCAGTGACCACGTTTTGGGGCTCAGCAGCTGTAGGTGGCTGTTGTCTTTCAGTGTTGACTGAGCAGATTGGGACGTTTCCAGTTCAGCAGGCAGTTCTCTTGCATGGTTCTGCCTGTGGTGAGGACACCTTGGCTGGAGAGCTTCGTGGGGATGCCTTAGGCCTCTGGCGGCAGCCAGGCTGCACGGTTCCTGTGCCCCGGGTCCTCTGAAGGCCCAGATGGATCCCACCACAGAGTCAGCACTGCTAGACTTGGGTACAGTGTGTAGACAGCAGAGGGGCACGTCCGGGCCTTGCTCACTGGCCTCCTTGGCCAGACTCCCATCTCTGAGTCTTCAGGGGAAATGCATCCACCATCCACACCGTGCACCAGAAGAAAACTGCAGGCTTCTCTGTGGGTGGTGAATTGAGATCATGCAGAGTGACTAGGCTTGGGCTCCTGGCCAGCGTGGAGCCTGATGATAGCTTTAGGTGGAACCTGACATGCCTCCGTGTGTACATGGCAAAGAGAATGCAGTGTTGTCAACTTGAATCCAAATGTGCTCCCGTTTTGAGGTGGAAGGTTCTGGGAGTATTGGCCATTGGTGATTGTCCTGCTGTGGAGGACTTCGAATGCAAGCACTGGTTTAGGGTAACCCTGGTTTCCTGGTCCTGTATGTGGGCATCCCTGAGTGTGCTGGGCTGGAGGTAGGCAGGGCAGATGGGAGGGTGACAAAAGGTCAGGTGTTTCCAGCTGTGGGGAGTGATGCCATCAGATGTCCGAGATCAGGAGGGTGTTGACCAGGGGACCAAAGCAGGGGTGGGTGGAAATGCCATGTTTTCTGGGGCGTGGGGAGGACCTGTTGAGCTCTATTGCTGGGCAACAGTTCTTCCATTCTCAGGAATCTGTGCCATTGTAATTGAGTAGCAAATTCAGTAATTGCTCTAATTACTTACTGTTAAGTCCCCATCCAAATTACCATGAATTAGCAACAGTGACAACAGTTTGCCTGGTCAAGCCTTGCCAAGAAAAATCAGTGGAACTAGTTTTAGTTGCCTTGAGTTCCCTCCAAATCGGATCCTTAGAGGCTTGTGTTCCCACAGCTGCTGCAGTTTCTCCTGGGTCTGGCAGGCACATTCCAGACATTCACACCTCAGCTCAGATGCAGGCGTGCACATTATTTACAGAAAATCACACTGTGCTGTGATCGGCTTGAGCTGACGTTTTCTAGGTGGGAGGCGGAGGCCGAGGACCTGTGAGGGACTGTCTTCTCATTGACTTGGAGCAGGTGCACATCTATTCTTCAAAAGTTCTAATAGGATGAAATTAGCAATACAAATTTTTGAAATTCATGTGTTATGAACTCTGTTCAGTGATTTCCTCTGAAATGAGAGACTATTTGCGGACCAGACAGTTGGCCTGCAGCTCTCCTTAGAACTGTCCTAGACCTCGATGCCATCCTATGGTTTCTTCCTGAGTGTGGGGTGCGCTGCTTGAAGCAAAACCAAAGGAAAGAACGTGGTCAGTGTGCATCACTACTGCAGCCAGCTCAACGCGCCCACCCACTGGGATGGGCACTGGATCACTTAACATTTTAAACGCATTTAACACTAAACCAGTAATCAGCCAGTGCTTTCTGTAACCAAGTTTTCTGGCTCATGGGAATCTGACACTTGACTTTTCGGAAGAGAATACTTGCTTCTGTGGAGTGTCAATATTTGTCTCATTTCTTGAGACTTTGTTCAAAGTGATGAACGTGTGTAAATTAGGACCTTTTTCTGTAAATTGGGCCACAGAGCTCTCTAGACACAGTCAGGGGGGTAAAAGGCTGTGAAAGATGCCGCCTGATGTGAGCCATGGCCAGGCACTTTGGAACCTGGGATCCCATCTCCAGCCTTTCAAAGGACATAGAGGAATATAAAATGCAGATGAGAGAGTTCATATTTTGGGCATCTCTGTTCTTTTGAAATCAAAGTGCAAAGAAAAAGTTTTGCCTCGAGGTCTTACCCCAGACTTGTTTTTCTCCTGAGGTTTTAAAATTTTCTTAACTGCTTTTTTCTCCACTGATCCTTGGGGAAATTCTGTCTTCATATCTTCTTAAAAGATATGGTTAAATTGAACACTGAAATTTAAAATCATGCTTTCATATTATTTTTCTTTTAACTGATGTATCTGACATTGGTGAAGAACTAAGTGGGCGTGTTGGTTTACTTTTATTTTTTTGAGACAGTCTTGCTGTGTTGCCCAGGCTGGAATGCAGTGGCACCATCTTGGCTCACTGCAGCCTCACCTCCTGGTTCACACCATTCTCCTGCCTCAGCCTCCTGAGTAGCTGGGATTATAAGTGCCTGCCACCATGGCTTGTTCATTTTTGTGTTAGTAGAGACGGGGTTTCAACATGTTGACCAGGCTGGTCTTGAAATCCTCACCTCAGGTGATTTTGCTCACCTTGGCCTCCCAATGTGCTGGGATTACAGGCATGAGCCACCACACTCGGCCTGGGATATTCTTGATTGTAACTGTAATAGATCCCTTTAATGAAAACAAAACAGAACAACAACAACAACAAAACAGCTGTCTGAAAAGTCCCGAAATTAAAGAGCCTGCTTGGACAGGGATTTGGACACCAGTTGAATGGCCCAGCACAAACCATAGTTACATGGGCCACTCAGCCTGTTAGATCCTTAGGGTATTTGAAGTGGTGGGGATATTTGCATTTCTGCCTCTGGATATCGTGTTAGTATGAATTCGACTAGTGTTTGAGGGCCAGGCTCAGATCCGGGAAAACAAGAGCCCCTGCCCTCATGCCTCTTCTCTTCTATGTGTGTGTGTGTGAGGAAAATAGAAAGCACAAGATATTTTTTTTCAATGAGCTGGAAAGACGGAAAAACAAGCTTAAGATGTTTACTTGTTCAGAAGAAGGGAAGTGCAAGGAATACTCAGCTTTGCTGTTGCTGAAGGAGGCCCCTGGCGGAGGCTGTTTCAGAGGTGGGGTTTCTCTGAGAAAGGTAAGAGGCAAATAGGATGCCCCATCTGGTTTGCCAGAGATGGGGAAAGTTAGCACCCCCAAAAGAGCCTCAGCATTCTTTCAAAGACATCGGAAAACCAGCTAGGGTGTGGGACCCTTGTTGGCCGCTGGGTAGAAGGAAAACATTGCTGGTCCTGAGGACTGTACTGTTCTTCCACTGCTATAAAGAACTACCTGAGGCTGGGTAATTAGGAAAAAAGGTTTAATCGGCATACAGTTCTGTGGGCTGTATAGGCTTCTACATCTGGGGAAACTTACAATCATGGTGGAAGGTGAAGGGGAGGCAGGCATGCCTTCACATGGCTGGAAGGGGAGAGAGAGTGAAGGGGAAAGTGCCATGTACCTCCAAACAACCAGATCTCAGGAGAATTATCATGAGGACAACACTTGGGGGATTGTGCTCAACCATTAGAAACCACCCCCATAAGTCAATCACCTCCCGCCAGGGCCCACCTCCAACACAGGGTTACAGTTCAGCATGAGATTTGGGTGGGGACACACAGCCACACCACGTCAGGCTTCCCATTCTTCTCCTGCACGTGCTTCACAAATGGTTCTGTCATTGGTTTTTGTTGATACATAATATATGTACGTATTTTCTGAGTGCATGTGATATCTTGATTCATCCCTATATTAATCAAATCTGGGTACTTGGGATGTCTTTCACTTGAAATATTTTCTTTTCCTTGTGCTGGTAATGCTCACGTTATTCTCTCCTAGCTGTTTTGATAATACACAGTAGATGACCCACTGCCATCCCCCTGCTGATTTACCAATAGTAGGTCTTGTGCTCCCATTAGGCTGTGTGTTTGTGCCCGTTGCCAGCCTCTGCCCATCCTGCTTATGAGTGGGCTCTGCTGGGCCCTGTTGACCACCTACTCTTGGCCTCCATGAGATCTGCTCTCAGCTCCTGCTTATGAGTGAGAACATGCACCGTTTCTTTGCTTGGCTCGTTTGCTTAACGTAATGTCCTCCAGCTCCATCCATGCTGTCGCGGATGACAGGGCTCTCCGCTGTGTGGTGGAGTATTGTTCCTGTGTATGTTCGGGCCACGTTCCCTTCATCCCCTGTTGACGGGCACTCAGGTGATTCTGGACCTTGGCTTCTGTGGATGGTGCTGCACTGAAGCTGGGACCAGTCACTGGCTTCATATTCGGGGACGTGAGCCACTTTCATGTTCTCAAGCAGCCTATCCCCAAAGCCCTCTGTGGAATGCCGCATTCCTTTGTGCCCATGGCTTCCACTAGGATGAACCGTTGGGAAGTGGATTTGAACGCTTGGGTTTCTGTCTTTAATTGGTACCCAGCTGCACTGACCAAGCAGGGGTCCCAGTGACCCTGGACACTACCTCACATAAGGTCCAAAGATGCAGTTAGGTTCTTTCTTTAACTTTATAACAAACAAACAAACAAAAAAAAAAAACGCTATGGACCTGGTTAAGCTATAGCATTATCAGTTAGTGTTTTTCCTATTGGAAAGGTGTATATTTTATTTTCTAAGAAGGAAAGAAATCCTGTTAAATACTCTAAGCACAGATTAAATCATGTCAAGGAAAGAGGTACTATTTTGGGGGAAAATTGTCCCTTCATGTCAAAGATCAAGGGGATGACTTCCATTGTTTAATTGAGTTAATTATGAAATCTTAAGTGGTTTTGAGGAGACGAGCTGTGGATGCTGTAAGACATGAGACTGATGCTGATTTAATATTAGTCAGCCCTGACAGAATGTGGCTAATATTTAAAGCTTGCTCCAGTATTGCTTGATAGATTGTAAGTTAATGTAAAGATCGGTTTGATGCTTTTATTTTACAAAATATGATTGAGGAAAAGTTTGATAGCCAAGGAAACAGCCTTCAACCAATTTATTCCTAATTTCTATCACCAGAAAAATTTGTCCTGTTAATTCCAGAATTTACTTTTGGAAAGTTCCTGTAAGGAGAGCAGAGGTATTGGTGGTTGAATGATGACTTGAATTTAGGTGAAGGTCGTTAAATATTTCATAGTCATGTTTGTCTTGGTGGTTTTAGCAATTTTATATTAAATTTAGAACTGCGAGTCAAACCAAATGTGTTCTTTTGCTTTTGTGATACTCCTTTGTTTGTATGACTATATTTGTAAAGAATGATAAAATGTGTATAAGGCATTTTCTCTGTGTAGATATTAGGATTTTTAGGGAAACAAATTAATCATTCTTCTAATAGACATTGTGCTGTGTGTTGGGTCCTTTGTATATTAGTTGAATTATTATAATGAGGACCACTTGAAAGTATGTTTCTATACAAGATCTTTTATATGCTGCCTTGTGTTATGCAAAATCCTTCATCCTCTAAGAAGACTAAGTAATGGGTTGGAGGAGAGGTTTAATTCCCCATTAGGTCTATTCCGAATGCCCAGAATTGAATGCAAGTATGAATTATGTTTTCAAAGTGGGGTGTGTGTGGTGAACTCCTTTTTAGATCATGGGAGGGAGGTAAAGCAAAGATCAGATTTGCTGATGAACATTTGTGCATATTCTAGTGGAGAAGTCATATGACTTGACTGTACCTGCCTACTCTGATTTTGGTGTCATTAGTGTCCGTAGCCACAAGCCTCAGCTTAAAAAGAAGGCTTCCTGGAAGGGGAAAATAGGAATCGGTAAGAACCTGAAGTTGTCTGTCATGGCCTGTGAGTCACAGGTAAATAAACCTGCATGAGGGGACGTTGGCTGTACAGTATTTTCCTTCTGTTTTAAGACTGTCAGAAAAAGGTCAGTTCTATTGCGTTGGGTCCCTGCACCTCACTTTTGCTGCAGAGGGGACTTGCCATTATACCTCTTGCCCCCAGTGCCCAGGAGGCTGATACCACATAGAAGACCTGCAGGTCAGTGGAGGTGAACAGGCACCGGACACGCTGTGCACCTTGGGACACATCTGAGAAGTGCGTCCTTGCAGCAGGTCTGGGGTGAGGGGGTGTTCCATCTCCTCTGCCTTCTCTGGCTTTGCGGGCCTTTGAAGTTGGTCCTGGAAAGTGAAATTAGTTAATGCTGATCAGCTCGAGGTCAAAGCTGGAATCAGGCTCATCATTTCCTGCAGTGTTCACAGCAGCAGCTCGTAAACTCGACATGACCTGAATCCGGATAGTCGAGGTTCCGTCCTGCTTTGTGAGTCGGTTATGTGTGGTCTTGAGAAAGGGAACATGGGTTTTCTTGACTCTGAGGGGGCCGAAGAGACCCGCCCTTCACTAGGGGTCTGTGTGAAGCAGTGGACCCTCCAGTCAGGAGGCAGCAGGGACTCAGGAAAGCCCCACATGCCCTCCAGTTCCCCTATGTTGAAATGGTTTGTACTAGGCCGTGCCGGGTCATTTTGGGAGGTAAGTGGGGCATTCACATGGGGGTATGCAGTATTCTTAGGTGTCAGGTGCGAGAGTTGAATTTGTAGAAGCTGTGCAGATAGGAAAGGGCCTGGCAGGGAGTGCTGTTTACACGGAGCCGATTTAACGCGAGATCTGCGCTCTCCCTGGGTCCGTGTCTGACCGGTGTCTCCCAGTCTGCAACGGGACGTTCACGTGACTCGGCGCCATCATCCCACTCTGTGTAGACGTCTGAGGATCTGTGCGTGGCTGCTGTGTTAGAGTGACTTATGATAATGAACTGAGAAACAGTGAACAAACCCTGAATTGGTCAGCACTGGTTCCACGGCCAGTTCTCCCGTGGTTGGAGTCATTCATTATAACGTGTGCTGGACTCCTATGCAGAGCTCTGATTTTCAGAGACCCTTTAACTTGGCAGCTAACCAGTGGGTTCCTTCAGAAGACATTTGAGTCCCCTTTACCTGCCAGGGTGACCCTGGGAGTTTGAAGGTGAGTGAGACAAGCCCTCCCTGTCTTGTGGATTTTACTGTCCAGAGGGGAGACAGATGTAGATGGTGAAGGAGGCCCTATCAGAGGTCAGCGCATGTCGGTTTTATTTCTGTAGCACTTGCTGTGTTCAGGCTGTGCCCCGGGCCATGTGCAGAGCATCTGGGGACCCTGCCCATGGCATCCCAGGCACAGCTAGCATCTGCACCATCTTCATACTTGACCTGAGTTTTGGGGGAAGTACCGAGGATGGCTTCTACCTTTGCTGGAGAGGGTTGGAAGTCAGGGCAGTCCTCCACACGGGAGATGATCGCCAGCTGAATCCTCAAGAAAGAGAGGTGGTTCCCACAGAGGCAAAGCAGGGCAGCATGCACAGACCTGGGTGTGGGGTCTGGGGCAGGTACATCTGAGTGGGGTCTGCTGGGAGACAGCGGGAGTGAGGTGTGAAGGCAGTTGGAATTTACAGGATAAATTATCACTAAGGTGATGCTGGGGAAACAGATAAAATCGGGACTCTCTGGGGTAAACGTGTACCTAGGGTTACCCTGGGCGTGGGTGTTTTCAGGCTCTGAAGGCAGAGATTTAGGAAATTGGGCAGAGTTGAGCCCCAGATGAGGATGAAGGCTACCCTTGGGGGGGCTGCTGAATGAGACAGGGATGGAAACCCAGTGAATGTCCTGGGGTCAGTCTAGCAGGAAGGTGACAGAGGAGACTGGTGCTCTCAAAGACCCTGTGGGTCCTGCCTCTCAAAGTGCTGGGATTACAGGCATGAACCACTGCTCCCTACCGTTACTGTAAAATTTCTAAGCTACTGTCTCTCATACCCACTCCCGTATTGTTTGTTTTTTTTTTTTAACTAGGTTTATGGCTGTATTTTTTTGCAATGGAACCAAACAGTTACCTGTTTGAAGTACAAATAACACGATGTTTAAAAACCAAAAATGTCAATTTGCACAGAAGTTTCCAAATACCCAGTTGGTTTGAGCCTTGCATTGCAGTGCCACTACCTGCTCTTAAATTTCTACACGATGTAGAGATAGTGAGGCAGGGACCACTCGAACATCTTCAAGTTTTGATTCTATTAACTTGGGTATATTTTCAATTAATTTGGCACACCTGTGAGTGTCGCAAGCAATGCCAGGGTATTTATTTTGAAGCTTGTCAAAGGAAGAGTTGGGAAGATTTTCACATTTTTAGAATTTTCATAGTAGTTATAATTTACAAAGAATGTAAAGTTGTGTAGTCATTATTTTGCTTTTTTCTAGATGTGTCCCTAAACAGGGTTGATAACTAATTCTACATCACAGGATTCAGAACTGTACCCTTTTGGAGCCGATGTCTGTAATGGAGGAATTCTGCCTCGTCAGTTCACTTTAAGCGTGTTTAAAAGGTTTTCTTTATCCTAGTTGGAACCTGTGGCTATAGTTTGTTTTCACTGCTGAGGAATATTCCATGATGGAAACTGTAATTCATCTGTTTTTCGTATCGATGGGCAATTGGATTATTTTGGGAGGGTGTGTATGTCTATTCAGCCTTCATTTTTTCAGGATTTTTTGTAGAAGATAATGTAACAGTGTAACATCCTCTGCTAGGGAGCCAACACGAACCCTGATTACAGCCTCACAGACACTCACGCCTTGTTACCAATACACAGAACCATTTTCTTAAGTTGAAACACAGTAGCAGAACCTGAAGCCATGTGAATGGGTCCTCCGATCTTACACTTGGAATTCACTTTTTATTACTCTGTCTACTAATTAGGAAGCATATCAATTATACAGAAATCTGAGAATGTATAATTATACATTTATAACAGAAGAAAACTTATTTTTAATACCCCAGAACACATGGCTATGTTTTTCCCTCATGCCCCACCACTGTTTTCTTTGCTTGTAATGCGAAATGACACTTGAATAAGGTTTTCTAGAGACTGTTAGACTGGCATAGTTCTTCAGAGACAGAGGATGTAAAGCACATGGAGAATTTCTGTTTGTGGAATGTGATTTCCTGGTGGCCTCATTCAGGCTGCCGCCGCCTTCCCCTCTGGCCGCCTGCACCGTGGGACGTCTGAGGAGGTCCCTGTTTCATCCTCTGGAAGTTCTAAAAAGGAAGGAGAGGAGGGCGTGCAGGGTGTGGTACCTTTGTGTTGGTCCTTCGAGCTATTATTTGGAGTCTCGGCTGCCTTGGTGTTTGCTGCCTTTATGTCCCTAGCTCGTGGCTTTGTCCTTGTGTCTAACAGGCAGACAGATGGAAAGGGAAGTTGTATTCAGCCAACAGCTTGATCTTATTCTCAAGGCTGAAATCGACTGGGTATTTGGAGACTTCTATGTAAATTGGCATTTTTGGTTTTTAAACATGGTGTCTTATTTGTACTTCAAATGGGTAACGGGTTCTCTTGGAAAAAATATAGCCATAGAGCTGGTTAAAAAAAAAAAAAAAAGGGGGAGTGGGTGTGAGAGAGTGGCTTAGAAATTACACCAGTAATGGCAGGCCATGGTGGCTTACGCCTGTAATTCCAGCACTTTGAGAGGACGAGGCAGGTGGAGAAGATGAGGTCAGGAGTTCGAGACCAGCCTGGACAACATGGTGAAACCCCGTCTATACTGAAAATATGAAAATTAGCCGGGCATGGTGACAGGCACCTATAATCCCAGCTACTTGGGAGGCTGAGGCAGGAGAATCACTTGTACCCGGGAGGCAGAGGTTGCAGTGAGCTGAGATCGCGCCACTGCACTCCACCTTGGGTGACAGAGCAGAAACTCTATGTCAAAAAAAAACAAAAAACAAAAACCAAAAAAACCACCCCGGTGATGGAAACCTGACTGTGTCATCTGTGATGGAGATGGCGGATTATTTTGTTTTTAGTGACAGGATGAATTGGATATATTTGCAGTATTGATCTTGACAAGGGAAATGGTCAGAACCAAATGTGACGCCCAGCTTGGGCCTCGCCGTTGGCAGAAGACCCTGGTGGGCAACAGACTGGAGACTCAGAGACTGAGGGGCAAATTCTCATGCCGTGATGCTATTGCAGTCACTGCTTCTGGACTCCTGCTGGAGGGAGCGGTCCCCTGGCTTTACAGGCTTTGGTGCAGTGGAGACCTTAGGACCTGCCTCTCCTGGCACACCTGTGGGTGTGGCGAGCAGTGCCAGGGCTGAGGCACAGGTGCTGAGACCGGAACGTGGACGGGAGAGGCTGCACACGGTGCGCGGCAGGCGTCTGCTCAAGCAGCCCTGGGTTTCCGCAAGGGGGCGGGGCGTTGGTTTTCCTCCTTGAATTTGGGTGGGGAGGGTGTCCTGGGGTGCTGTGTCTGCACTTGTGTTGCTCTGAGGTCAAGGTGTGGCCCCGAGTCCCTGTCCCTCTGCCAAAGTGAGGGTTTGCCCATTTTCAGGTCAGATTTCCCTTGGGTCCTGGCCTCTAGGAGTGGGGGGCATTCGACGGGGACGTGAGCACGGTGGACGCGAGTCGGCCTCTTCGTCTCCCCCCAGCTCCTGGGCTGTGTCTGAAGAGCTGCCCAGCGGAATCGCCGTCCTGCCTGGTGTTTCATTCACCAGAAATCGTTCTCACTGTGGACTCTTGACTCAAATTTAATCTGGGAATGGAACGTGCTGTTGCTGGATGCCACACACAGCATCAGGAGCCTAGTTGGGGATTATATAATCTTACCCTACACCTTAAAAGTGAAGACTATAGTTGTCAGGCCTCTGAGCCCAAGCCAAGCCATCGCATCCCCTGTGACTTGCACGTATATATGCCCAGATGGCCTGAAGTAACTGAAGAATCACAAAAGAAGTGCAAATGCCCAGCCTCGACTTAACTGATGACATTCCACCACAAAGGAAGTGAAAATGGCGGGTCCTTGCCTTAAGCGATGATATTTTGTGAAATTCCTTTTCCTGGCTCATCCTGGCTCAAAAAGCTCCCCCACTGAGCACCTTGTGACCCCCACTCCTGCCCACCAGAGAACAACCCCCCTTTGACTGTAATTTTCCTTTACCTACCCAAATCCTATAAAACGCTCCCACACTTACCTCCCTTCGCTGACTCTTTTCAGACTCAGCCCGCCTGCACCTAGGTGAAATAAACAGCCATGTTGTGCTCACAAAGCCTGTTTGGTGGTCTTTTCACACGGACGCGCATGACAGTAGTTAAGGAGATACTGAAGTCTTTGCCAGCTCCAAGAGCTTTTTCAGTTTGTTGGGCCATTTTAGGCAGAAGGAAAAGCTTGCTTAGAGAATCTTACAGAAATGTTTGGTGCAGCGCCGCTAAACCTTGGAATAAATGTGTAACTTTCCATGGCGGCCCTCTGGAAAGAGATGCACTTTGAGTGCACCCTGGCCTGCTCGCTACAAGAATCCGCCGTGCCACCCCGCTTTCCGTGGGTCTGCAGGTGTGCGTGGTCCATCTCCCTGCACTGTGGCCATGGAAGGGAAAGTGATCTGGAATGCTGGCAACAGTTCTCGGTGCGTGTTGATGTGTGCTGCTTTCTACAGGTGAGAACACTTCTGTTTAATAAACATCTCATCAGGATGATTGCAAGATATTTGAGTCTCATTCAGTAGTGTTTCTGGGTTCCTTCTCTTTTTAATCTGCTTTCTAGCACTAGGCAAGTGAAGACATGGAAAGTAATAAACCCATCGAACTTGTAGAGACGTGGTGTTGTGTAGGAGCAAACTGTAGCCTCTGGCTCTGTTTAAAGATCGTAGTAAACTCTTACCTGGCGTGGTCAGGGTGTAAATTATTTTGTTTAATCGAAATGTGAATGAGTCAAAGCTGGCACCTGCATTGTTGATGAAATACCAGATTTTAAAGGAACATGTCGATATGCCGTAAGATACCAGCAAAGTTCCTCGCTGAGGTTCTGCGCGGGTTCGGAGGAGCTGGGCCTTGTGTCACCAGAGTCGTCTCTGGTAGCAGACGCTCAGTGTTGGGCATTAGTCACTTAGCCTTTCCAAGGCCGAGGAACAGTTCGCTGTGGTGTTTTTAGAACCTGTACTTTGAGTCCATTTGTCCAACTTGACTCGAAGTTGCTGCCCAGTTTCAGACCTTTGCCTTGCACCGTGCGCTCGTTTTCTTGTCCTCTGATAACTGCCTCAGTTGCCTCCAGCCTGACAGTCGAGCCTCATCGTTCATGGACAGAGGCTCCGTGGTGGGTCCTAGGCCGCGACTCCGGCTTGCACAGTTCCATGCCTGTCACCGTGGTTTATCTCATCACTCCCGGGATTTCCCGTTTAGAGGAAGAGGGTCCCTTTCCTGCAGGCCCTGTGTGGTGTGGAAACCACCCCTACCTGCATTTCTCCTGTTTGAACTGTACCGTGAAGCTATTTCTGTTCTAGTCAACCATCAGAATTTAAGGTACGGTGATTTATGTAACTTATCACACGCTTCTCAGCGGTTCTTTATGAATTTCATTCTGTTGTGAAATGATTGCAGTTTTCATGGCTGCGCTGGTCTCAGGTTGTGGCCATTGGTAACTATCTTGAAATGAATTGCGTTCCCCATTGTGTGTTAAGGTTTTGTCTGGGAGCTGTTGAGGCCTCACCCTGCTTAGGGCGGTGGCTTTGCTCTCCTGACAAGAGGAAGAATCTTATTAGAGCATTTCTAATGTGGTTTTTGCTTCCAGACAGAATTACTTTTTTCCAGAGACGGCCACTAAAGTTGTAAATTATGCTCAGGAAGACACACGGGTCAGCTGACAGACTGGAGTCCAAAACAGACCCAAAGAAGCAAAAGCAATTCAGTGGAATTTGAGTCTTTTCAACGAATTTTGCTGGAATTATGGGACAGCCATATGCAAAAGTGTGAAAACAAGGAGAAATTCCTGTATGAAAATGAAGGTGGACCATAGCCCTGAATGTAAAATGCCAAACTACAAAACCTGTAGAAGAAACGGAAATTGTCGAGACCTAGGGTGAGAGCTCTTAGCCATGATACCATGATCCATAATCAAGGAAGAAAACAAGTAGGGTAAGACCCATCAAAATTAAACTTTTAATGTAAAAGACACCCCTAGGGAATTGAAGAGACACATTTTCTATAGAGGGGGAGAAGATGTCTGTGAACCATGCAGCCGGCAAAGGACTCGTATCCAGAATGCACAGGACTCCCGTGGCTCATGACAGAGAACAAATCACCTGACTTAAAAGCAGTCAGAGACCTGAACAGATGTTTCGCTGAGAAGGACGGGAGGATGGCCCGAAAGCATCTGAAATGACCTTCAGCGTGACTGGTTGCACCGAGATGTGCACCGAAGCCGCAGTGAATTTGTTCACACCCCTGCTGGAGCGCCTGACGTAAGGTCTTCCGACAGCCCCAGGTGCTGGTGAGGACAGGCAGTCGGGACTCCTGTGCGATGCTGGGGTTCAGCATGGTGCAGACAGCTCGGTGGTTTCTTACAAAACTGAACTCACATAAACGTGGGGCCTGGTGACCCCACTCTTGGGTATTTACCCTAGAGAAACAGAAGCTGTTGTTGAAGAAAAACTGTGCCCAGATGTTAATAGCACTGTCTATAGTTGCCCAAAAGAGGTTACAATGTGCTGCAGCCATACGTGGAATAAGAAACACCCAGCAGCCCCGAGGCCGGGCTGCTGATCACAGGACACCCTGGGTGCACCTCCAGGCACGATGCCCAGGAAAGAGACAGGCTGAGCCTGCTGTGCTGTGACCTGCCCCTCCGACAATACTCGCAAAAGACAGACCCGTGGGAATGGAGAACATGGAGACGGTGGTTGCTGGGAATGGGCGAGTGTGCTTATGAGGCCTTGTGAGTGGGTCTGGGGCTGTGGGACTGTTCTGCTTGTGTGATGATGATGATGATGGGAATATTTGTGCCGAAATTCACAGAACTGAACACTGTCCACTTTACAGTAATTTTTAAAAGGTGGTAATATGCTCATTTTCAGTACTGTTTTTAATGGAAGATGGAGTTTGCAGACGATTCGTTAGGGCAAGCCTGTCTCAGGCTACCCGGATTGGGTTGGAGTAAGCTCATTTTCAATACTGTTTTTATGGAAGATGGAGTTTGCAGACGATTCATTAGGGGCATGTCTCAGGGCCCCTGGGTTGTGTTGGGTTGGAAAAGCCTTCCCTGTTGCGGGCAGTAGCGTGGGGCATGGAAAGGATATTGCCACAGAAACACATAGAATCCTTTGAGGAAACGTGTGCATTTCTAACTTGCTATAAGATAGAATTGGAATTTGTAATGGTTTTGTTTTCTGGAGTCTTGGTAGAATAGGGAGACAGTGTAATGAAAGCTAATTTTGAAATGAAGAATTTTAAAGATTTTCAACAGCAATAGCTCTAGGAAGTCCCTGGAAATGTAAAGATGTTCAGTAGCGATAGCTCTAGGAATAGTCACCCTGGAGTTGCTTCTTGAGCATTGGTTTCCGGGCTGTATCTTCCGACTTTCATTTTTAAGTTTTGCTGTGAGTTGGGGATGTGTGGGAATAGCCATCAGTGTTGGGTAGGAATGGCCCTGCAGGGGTGCATGTGTCCCAAAGCCTGGGGCACTGTTTCAACCTAGCTTGGAACATGGGGACTCTTGTCAGTGGCTGGAGTAAGAGTACCAGCCTGCCAGGCTGGGGGAGCCCACGGGGTGGTCTGGGCACTGTCCTCCCTGCCTGCAGGATGGCAGCTGGAGGAGCTCGAAGGCTGCCTGCCTCGTGGCTGTCAGCGCAGCAGCCCCTCCTGTCACTGGAGCAAGCTTTGGATCCACGAGTCTCTGCGCCTGGACTTGCCTCCTGGGAGCTCCGCCACTGCCTGAGGGCCCTGGTGCCACTTTCCCTGTGGAACCCAAGCCTCAGACAGCTGCGACTCCAGATTCGGTTGCTTTCCCTGATGTCTCCTTCCAGCACGAGCGCTCACCTCACTCAGTGCAGAGCCTCAGGTTCCCTCCAGATCCCCAGAGATGGAATCTCCCAATTTAACAATATCGTTGGTGACAAGATTTGAGCGGCACTGATTTAACTCAGCTTCCAGAGTTTAAGTTCCCAAGACACAGTCCTGCTCGTTCCCTGTCCTGATCCTGTGTGGCTGGTGTGGATGCGGGGTTTCCAGAGGGTGGGGCTGAGGCAGTGGCTGGTTGTGGGGTTTCGGTTGTGTGGAGTGGAGGATCAGTGGACACTGGCTTTCCCAACTCACTTTCTATGTAGCTCCCAGTTTCTCAAAATCATAATTATCTTGGATTCCCTGTGAAACTGGGAGTCAGGCCTTGTGTGCAGTGTTGGGTGGCCATGACAGGGCAGGAGGGAGAGATGAGAACAGGGAGGACGGGTTTGTCAGGGGAAGGAACCCCTTGCCGAATCCCTGTGTCTGTTTTAGGTTAAAGACGAATGGCCGGGTGACAGATGTCTCACCCGTTGTGGTTGGACCTTGCTGTGCTGAACCCTGAGCAGGGGCCCCAGCAGCTGCCTCCTGCCAGGCCGGGGCCACAGGGCTGGGCTTCTGCCTCTGGGGTGGGTTGCAAGGGCTCATGCCAAGGTACAAGGGTCTGCACAGCTCCTGTGTGACCTGAGGGACATGTGGGAAGCTGGTCTGTGCTCCTTACCTGGGAGAAGCTGAGCTCACCTGGGCCAGAGCCTCCGGGGAGGTAGGAAGGCAGAGGCCTGGAATTCCTGCTTTCCCCAGACAGCAAGAAAGCACCTGCTCCGAGATGCCCTCAGCGGCCATATATAGTTGATTTTAACATGAGGGAAGATGGCAATTAACCCGGCTCTGTGGGGAGCTTTGAGGAGTCCAGGCCCTGGGCCCCGGGCTTTTTTATATGTTCCTTCCTGAACAAAAAACAAAAGATCCCTGTGGCTGATGTCCACTGCATGGGGTAGGACATGCCGAACTTGTGTGGGGCTTGTCCCTGCGTTTCGTTGGTGCTCCTCCCTGCCCCCACAGACACCAGCCGTTCCAGGCTGAGGCTTGTCCTGGTTAGACCCTCGTTGATGGGGTCTGCGATCCTGGATTGAGGGCCCAAGCACTTCTTTCATTATTAAAATGATTCACCTGAGATGCATGACTGCCTCTAAACATCTCGTGAGCATGAGATATAGCCAGTGCCACCGAACCAAGCTCAATATCCTAGTGTAAAGGAGAAATTTTACTTTTAATGTGCTCCTGGGACTCAGATGCAAATATTCAATTCCCGTTAAACTTTGAAGACCTTGAGAACCTCTGAGATTCCTTGGAAACTACTCCTTGGCCCCACGACTAACTCTGCTGTGGAAGGAGGCTGGAGTGGTCCGTGGGGGAGGACCGGGTGGTCCGCGGGGTCTGGGGTCCTGCTGCGTTCTCCAGGATTCCTTCCGTTTCATCATTAGTCCCAGCTCTTCAGCAGGTGGAGCAGATTCACTGACATTTCCATTATTTTGTTCCTGTGTTGACTCAGTTAACTGAATCAATATTTACCAGAAATAATTGATGGTGAGATGGGAATTATTGGTGATTCCCGGACACAGGCAGCCTGTATAGATAAGTGTGTTACAGTGTCTGATTTCTGAGATGTTGGTCCACACCTTCTCAGGAACACACTTTCAGGGGTAGATTCCTGTGCAGGAGAAGCTGTTTTTCCCCAAGACGCGGTGGCGGCCCCTGCACTGGCATGGCAGGGTGGCTGTGTGACTGGGCAGGGCTGGACGTGCTCCTGCCCGCCCCTGCGCTGGGCGCCCGCCTCCACCGCACATCTGTGTCGAGGGTGCCTGCCTTTGTTCCCCCAGCTCGAGGTCATAGAATTGTACCTTCCTTGACACATTTCTGTATAGAGATGATTAGATCTGGGGGCTGAATCTCAATCTGACATGCATGTGGGTAAATTATTCACGTGAATGACTTGGGTTCTCTATATTCAGGGTCAGGAGGCATGAGGTGGGTTTGGAGATGGCTGCCTGGCCTCAGGAAGTTTCTCTCAGAGCCTGTTTCTTTCTCTATCAAAGTAAATGAATCCTACCTCACCGGGCTTGACACACGCTCAGTACTCAGATGCTGTCTGGCCTTTATTATAGTTAGTATTTGCTGAACAGCGTGGCTGGTAAGAAAATGCATTATCTTTACAATTTATAGAATGTCACACAAGGCAAGCATGAAACTTGGACACTATCCTAATCTGAAGATGCTAGTGCTTACTCTTCTCCTTAAGCATTTTATTGTAATTCTGGCATCTGTCAGCCGAATCATATGACGGCACTGCACGCATGATGCCAGCCCTCAGATACCTAGGAAGGGGGAGCCTGAGGCTGCCAGGGAGCATCCCTCCTGCCTCCAGCCCTCGGGGGTTTCTCTCTCTCTCTCTCTCTGCTTCCCTCTGTCCCTCCCTATCCCCCGCTCCCCTCCCTGCCCCCCTCACTTACTCTACAACAGAGGCCCAGACTTTGACAAATCCCAGCTGGGCCTATTTAACTCTTGCCTGGGAAACCAGAGGGAAAGGGGCCCAGTTACTACAGAAATCCAGAGAATTGAAATAGAATGTGAGCTACTTGTGTGTCTTGTTTTTTATTTTAATCTGAATATAAAAGGCAAGTGTCAAAACAAAATCGGTGCTAACTGCGCCACACAGCTCCGAGTCTGCCTTGTCGGGGCTCCGTGGGTTCCCACGCCCTGGCCTTCTCCATGAGCATCTGGACATGCCGTGGGCTGCAGAAAGCATTCAGCTACGGTCCTTTGAATGTTCCAGAGTCACATTTAATAAAAATCTTCACATTCATCCATGGCCAAGTCTTGATTGAATAACAGGTATTGCAGGTCTTTGGGTGGGGCTCAGCCTCTGTTTTACAAGCAGCCACACCATCCGAGGGGCAGGTCCGTGTGGGCTGGTGACCCAGTCCTCTTAGTGGGGGTCCTTGAAGTTCTAGAAAGTAGTGATGCAACCTGTGGCATACATAAAAAGCCTCATGTGCCCCCCTGAGAAGCTGGGGCTTCCCCTCAGTACTGTGGTGTGCTGTGTTTGTGATTGTGCCAGATGCTAAAAGGGTGAGGGAGATGCCTAAAAACCAGGCTCCCAAAGACAGCCCTTCATGTCTGGTACTTTCACGTATGTATGCACACCTGTTTGACATGTGTACACCTGCTTCATGCATGCACCTGTTTCATGTGTGTACACCTGTTCGTGTGTACATCCACCTGTTTCACGCATGTGCCTGTTTCGCACGTGTACACCTGTGCATTCACCACCCTGTATTACGTCATACATTGTATTTTACAGATTGCTTTTCACTTTGTATTGTGAGCTTATAATGACTTTATGAAGAAAGGAGGGGGCCCGGGCAGCCTTTGGCTCTGAGAAACGTGATGTCGCGGGAACAGATGAGACAGGCCGGGTGAGGCCGGCAGAGGCCGTCGTGTCCTGGGAGCCCGTGCGCATCCACTGTGCGTCGCTGTGTGACAAGTGACCCCAAAGCCTAGTGGCTTAAGGCAACATACACGTATGACTGTACAGCTTCTACGGGTTGCAAATTCAGGGCAGCCCTGCTGAGCGGTTCTGGCCCAGTCCCCTTGGGTCACTGTGAAGATGTTGTCCCTGTCCAGGGCTGTGGCCATCTGTAGGCTCAGCTGGGCTGGAGGTTCTGCTCCAGGATGCTGTGCTGACATGTCTGCGGGCGGAGGCCTGGTCCTCCACACCCGGCCCCTCCCTGGGGCTGCCAGGTGCATCCCTGCCCAGGGCCGCTCCTTTCCCCAGAGACGTGGGAGTGCTGGTCTTACACCCAGTGTCAAGGTGGCCGGTCCCCTGGGCCATACTGACCAGCCCTGAGCTCTGCGGGAGGGAGCATCCAGCCGTATGAGCCCCAGGAGGGAGGTCATGGGGCCATCGAGGGCTGGCTTCTGGGCCATGTGAGAAGCCTTGGGTGTTGCCTTAAAGCTGAGGAAAATGGCAGAATCTGGCTGGGAGCTGGAGAGAGAGGAGAGCTTGCGTGTGGGTTTGCCAGGCCCTGAAGGTCGGGACAGGGCTAGAAGTACTCACATTCACAGATCCCTTCCAGGGTCAGGGCTCACAGTGTTCCTCTGTGACTCAAGGTACGTGCTTGTTGAGGGTGGTTTTCTGTGTTTTGTTTGATGCGTCAAGAAGAAGTTTGTTTTCAGTGCGGTAGGTGTTGGGGATGAGTCTGGGGCTGCTGATCCCAGAGGAATGTCCTGGAATGGAAGTGTGGACAGGGCGGAGGGCCAGGCCCAACGGGCAACAGTGTGGAGGGAGAGAGGCTTGTTGCATGTGGCCGGTAGATGGTGACGTGTTGGAGTGACAGGGTCTGTGAGGGAAGAGCCGTGTTCAGTCTAAGGGCATCGAGTTTGCTGAGTAATCTCTGAAATGTCCTGGTAGAGACGGGTAGCAGCTGCCGGGGCGTGCGGATCCCTCTGTCGGGAAGGTGCGGGTGGCTGCGTGAGGACAGTCTGAGGTCCGGGTGCCAGAGATGGTGTCATGCGCAGCAGGGCCTAGGACAAGCCTGGGATTCGATTGTGGAAGAGGTGGGTGCTGTGAGGGAAAGGCGGCTGCGACTGAACTCTACTGGGATTTCCGTGAGAATGTGACGCGTGTCGGGGGCAGGGTCAGGAGCAAAGTCAGGAGCAAAGGCTTGTGTCCCCTACTCAGCGGCTACTCATGCAGGGCTGGGCGACAGTGGAGGTGGCGCGGGAAGGCGTTCACTGAAGCCCGTGTTCTATGACTTGACGGGTATTCCTCCCATGAGGGTGGAATGGAGACTGGACGCTGGGTGGCTTTTTGGGAGCTGCGTCCTGTGTGACCCCACGTGTAGTGGGCTCACAGCAGAGCTTGAGTCCTTCCTTTACAGATACTTTTCAGAGTTCGCCCGCCTTTAGATTCTCTGATTAACCTGTCTGAAGCGGGTTCCAGGAATCTGCCACCTGCCAGGCCAGGAGGTTCCCCGTATGTGGCTGGTCCCCTGACACCCTGAGAAACATGACTCAAGAGGATCACCCGAGTTTCCTAAATATGAGTCGCCTGCCTTCTCTTTGCTTTCATGCCTCCCCCAGGGTGGGCCAGTCCTGTCAGCCACAGTGATACCTGCATGCTGGGGTTACAAGGAGATTGGGGCGTGGTCCCCCAGGGAGATTCGGTGACTGAGGATGCTGTCATAGCAGCCAACATGTCCTTATTGTTTTCACTTTTAATGAAGTTCACTTGCTAGGTTTTCCGATGCACAATGGCGTCCTTGTGAAAAATTGGTGATCAAGGAAGCAAAGAAGTGTAGGAAAATGATCCTGTCCTTAAACCTAAGAAACGATAAAACAGCAAAGAGCCCTGAAGAGCCCATGAACCTCCTCATGGGGCAGTGAGGAGACACCTCAGTAATGGCTTAAAAAAAAAAAAAAAGAAATCAGACAATACTGAAGAAAACGTAAACTAAATTTTGGATCTCTATGGGTAAAGAGATTGTGGTTGACATTTTGTAGGCATGTGTTTTTACACTTAATTATTTTTCTTTGTTGGATTTAGAATTAGTCACAAGAAACACGATTTTTTTTAACTGAACAAACATTGGGGTAAGTATACGAAGTCTAATCCCTTTGTGATATTTCTGTACTGTGAGACTCCAGATACAAAATTGAAGCCCAGACTCTGACTCTAACGAACTGGAGAGAGAAGTGGTCATCTCCTGCAGGACAGTCTGGCCTTCAAGCGTCTGGCCATCCTCCCAGTCTTGGGCAGACCTGCATCGCTAGTGCTTCCTGCCAGGCTGTGACCCTGTGCCCAGGTTTCAGGAGCACCTGGAACACTTTTCCTGGGGGCTCCTGCTTTGTCCTGGCTCCTGGAAGCACAGGTTTTGATGAAGGACTCTCCCCACCGCCAGGTAACTCGGTGATTGCCCCCCAGACTGTATTTCTCGCATGGGGCGCAGAGAGGCTGGGCGTGGTGTCCTGGCCCTGGAGCCAGCTCTAGGGCTGCACGGCGGCCTTGCCTCTGCCCCTTATCTGGGAACAGGGCAGTGGGGAGGAGAAGGGAACCAGGGTCTTGCCCCTTCTGTGTCTCAAGAATACGGGAACACATCATCCCACTCCCTTCCACCATTTACAGCCCAGGCTTATGTGTGAAGTATTTAAGTTATTTTATAACTTATAACCTCCCTTGACAATGATGTATTTTATATAAGCAGCACATAGAAAGTGGTAATTTTAATACCCTATCAAGCAAGATCTAAACAATAAGGAGCAGATATCACTGTAGAAAAGTTACTTTGTCCAGGAAACATTTATCTACTGCAGATGGAAATGAATCATCGCTTCCTCCTTGGTGGTTCCTGATGAGCCTGTGAAATTCTGTCCTGTTCACCACTGTTACAGTTACAAGCTGTACCTTTTCTTCTATGATGTTTATTTCTTGCCTGTTCACCACCGTTACAGTTACAAGCTATACCTTTCCTTCTGTGATGTATATTTCTTGAGGGCATGGACTAAATCCTAATTCCACAGTATTCAATGCACATACTCAAGAGACACTTGTTTGAATACATGGATTAATGGAAAATAGATGTGGTGACTTCACTTTTAATTCATTATGCCAAACTTCAAGTGTTTCCACGCACAATTTTATGGTCCTTTGGATAAACTGGGCTTCTGTGCAGGGTGGTTAGAGATAGAGTGCAGCAAATGGCTCTGTGCCTCTAGGCTCACGAAGGGCTTGAGGGACTTGGTTGGCAGCACCTGTGTTGAAAACTCAGTTGCACAAATCCATTCAAGTGACCTGCCAGCACACACAGCCCTGCTTCCCAGCTGATTTCTGCAGAGGCTTCTCCTGAATGCCCCAGGTGAACGTGGGTTCAGCCAGCACTGCTGGGCTTCCACAGCAAGCCAAGTGCAGGGACGAGGGAGAAGGGGGCAGGACCCGACTCTTCCTGGGCCCCAGCGCCTGTGTGGGGACGCTGCCTGGCCTAGCTCTTCTTGGGGAGGTCAGGAAAACGATGGCATGGAGGGTGTATTGGCATGAGCCGCTTGCTCAAATATGGATCCCAGGTCTGTGTGGGAGGCAAAATAGAAACTTATGTGGATATTGTCAGTAACAAAGCAAATATGGGCTTCTTCCCTAGGGTGGCTGACCCTCTCATCTGCTGAGCAAAGGCCTGGCCCGGCCTTCTGGGCCTCCACAGTGAGCTTTTCCCAAGCTCTGTCCACTCCATGAAGATGGTGGGAGCCAGGGCAGACATGGGGTGTTTGTCACTTTTTTTTTTTTTTTTTTTTTTGAGACGGGAGTGTTGCTCTGTCACCCAGGCTGGAATGCAGTCGTGCTGTCTCCGCTCAATGTAACCTCCGCCTCCAGGGTTCATTCCACTCTCCTGCCTCAGCCTCCTGAGTAGCTGGGACTACAGGTGCCCGCCACTATGCCGAGCTAATTTTTTGTGCTTTTAGTAGAGACGGGGTTTCACCATGTTGGCCAGGATGGTCTCAATCTCCTGACCTCGTGTTCTGCCCTCCTCGGCCTCCCAAAGTGCTGGGATTACAGGCGCGAGCCACCGTACCCGGCCAGGTGTTTCAGTTTTTGAAAGCTACATTTAAGGAATGAAATAGACCAAACAATTACTTATTTTTGAATATTGAATACTTAGTCTACCAGAACACTTAAATGTAGTTAATGTATTTGAATAATAAGGAAGAACTTTCCCTCTGTTTCCAAAGCAAAAGTATAAACAACCTTGTACTTGGCAGGGACTTCACTCTGTTTCTAAAAAAGCCAGCAAGCACTTTTCCTGAAATAGACCCATCTCTTCTTCTGCATAGACCCTATTAACTTACATTTCTGCTGTATCCTGATGTGATAGATTATAGAAAATTTCTTGCTACTGGAACTTGCACGATGCTTTCCTTGTAAACATCAGATAGAAAGTATGGATTGTAAATCTCAGATTAGTTGCCATCCTTGGTCTTGGTAGAGCTGCCACCAACAGCCTCCATCAGTTACAACAGAGTGCATCTCCCCAGCAACCCGGCTTAGATTGCAGACCGAGCCAGGCTCACCGAGGATTCAGTGCAACGTCTTCCGAAGCTGTAGCCACTGCTCTCGGAGACTTGAGAAGCCCTCCCTTTGATGCCTGCACGTGGCTGTTCTCAGATCACAGCAGCTGCAGCAGCATCTCGGAGGATGCCGGCAGGGGTGTCCTGGGTAGTGACACCACGGGTTGGGGCCTGCAGTGTCTGAATGAAATGGGCTGTGACACCGAGCAGCCTAGAGGAGTCTGCAGCCACATTTCAAAGGTGCAGTGGCCCGAGGTGAACCCCAGAGCCCTGAGGAGCCTGGAGTTGACCTGTCATGACTCCATTGAGAGAGCTGGCTGAATTCTGTACCTGTGCGGGCAAAAGATGGCTGTTTCTGCTTGGCCCCTTCCCAGGCCAGGGCTGGGAAGGAGGTCTGCACAGCTAGTGGGAGCTTGACTCTGTTCACACTCGGGGCTGAGTCCCTCAGCTTTCTGTGAGCCCAGGGAAGGTAGACATGCCGAGCTCTCCTGGAAGAGGCCCCTGATGAGTCGAAGCTGAGCTTCAGGACCTTGTGGTGTGCGAGGCGGGTCAGAGTCGGTGCATGCTGCGTGGGGGCCCGGCTGCTGTTGTCACTAATTGGGCTCAGCAGACGCTGCCAGTGGACGTGGCTCCTGTGGTACTTGGTTTTCTCCTCACAGGAGTGGTTTCCCTGCTGTGACAGTGTCGGTGCTATGACAGGCAGCATGGCAGGAGGAAGGCACTTGTGGGGTTTTGCCCTGAGGCCCCTTTCCTCTTGAGGAACAAGAAGGGGGTTTGGAATCCTGCTTCCGGCTGCATTCCCTTGCTAGGTTCTTGGCCTCGGAGGCGGGAGAAGCTGAGTGCAGGCCTGAAGCCTGGACCCCTTCCACAGCCTCCGCGGTGCTTGTGGTGGTATGCGGGACATGGCCCTTGGAACTCCAAGCCCTACCCTGGCATGCCCGCCCATTGGGGCATCTCAGGCACCTGCTGTGTGCCAGGCTTCGTGGTGGGGTGGGTGGTAGCAAGGGCTATGGGATAGAGGGGGCACCGTACCCGGATGATGAGAAGCATCAGGGAGGCACTTGAGGCAGTCACAGCAGAGCTGAGACCTGCAAGGAGGAAACTGACTGTGGGTGTTGGGGTTCAGGGAGCTCCCTCTACCAGAGCCACAGCGGCCAGTGAGGGCAGAGTGGGGGACCGAGTCCCAGGGAAGCCATGTGCACGGTTTGCATCAGGTGTGCAGGTCTGCCGGGCTGTGCTGCCCTTCTCAGTCCTGGCTGGGCCTGGGGTCCCAGAGGGAATGGAGGGTCCTCGCATCTTCCTTTTCTTGCTTCCCTGTTGCTTCCTGGTCAAGGGATGTTTGTTTATTGTAACTCCGGCTGTTATTCTGAATATTAAGAGACGCTTCACAAAATTGTAGGGAGAGAGGGACTAGGGATTCATTTTTTTTTCTCCCCGATTTTACACGGAGGCTTCTGCTGTCCCTTAGTGTGGAGGCAGAGTGCAGATGCTCTGCAGTTATCTGTACAGGAAGAGAAGAGGTGCTGGGAAGTCACTGATCTGATCATTGCAATAGCACTGACATTTTTAAATGAGAGAATGCTGATGTCTATAATAAGCAGAGTAAAACTTCAGTAGCTTCGATATAAAGATGCCGAGATGATCTTAGAGCCACTTCGTCCGTAGATCCTTCTGCAGTGTGGAGTGTGACATCTCTACCAGCCTCTGGTCCGTGGCCGCCTGTGGGTAACTGAATGCTTGAAGTGCAAATGAGAAACTGAACTTCTAATTGCATTTAGTTTTAGTCAAATTTAAACAGCTATATGGGCCAAGCACCGTGGCTCTTGCCTGTATTCCCAGCAGTTTGGGAGGTCGAGGCATGTGGATCACATGAGGTCAGGCATTCGAGACCAGCCTGGCCAACAGGGTGAAATCCTGTCTCTACTGAAAATACAAAAAGTGAGCCGGACCTGGTGACAGGCGCCTGTAATCCCAGCTACTCGGGAGGCCGAGGCAGGAGAATCACTTGAACTCCAGAGGCAGAGGTTGCAACGAGCTGAGATTGTGCCACTGCACTCCAGCCTGGGTGACAGAGTGAGACTGTCTTAAGAAAAAACAGATTTTTAAAAACCCTGTATGCCGCTAGTTGCTTCTGTAGGAGATGCATGGTTCCAGAAGGTAGACTTTGTGTTGAGAATTCTGCAGCGTCAGGCTGAAGACAGTCTCCCTTCCTAGCAGTGTGGGCCCCTGGGCTGCTCTTCTACCAGAATGGATGGTGGCATCTCTGGGAGATATCTGTGGACTCAGATATCTGTGGATTAGTGACTTGTGTTACTCACAGATACTTAATTTTATGGGTAAATGAATACCTGGACTTGCTGCAACTTCAGGGCGAGATTCGGGGGTAGGGAGTGAAAAGTGACGAGGGGACCCAGGGCTTGTCCTGCCACCCCCAGGACCTGGTCAGGGCGCCTTCCCGTCTGAAGCCCCGGCACCTGATTGGGGCGCCCTTCCCTCCTGAAGCCCCCAGCACCTGGTCGGGGGCACCCCTCCCCTCTGAAGCCCCCAGACCCTCCTGGCCTGCGGTGCTGCTTCTCCAAATGCTGCCCTTGGCTGTTTTCGAGGAGTCACTGGCACCCGAGCAGGCTGCGTGTGTCACTTCTTCATGGATCTGGGGTGTCAGTGAAGTTCATTTTTCTCGTCTTCCTCATGTGCCACATCTCACCTGTTTGTCCGAGTTCGTGTGTGTGCATGTTGTGCGTTCTCAGGCTGTACTCAGTGCTTAGGTGACAAGAACGTCTTAGAGCAATGGACTGTCTGCTCCTAAAGGACGCTGTGTGTTAATCGAGACACGGTTTACTTGTGAGGTTTAAATTTCCTGGGTGTGTTGGAGGCAATTAGGGGGAAACAAGCTCTAAAAAAGCCCCTGGGAATGAGGAAGGCAATAATGAAAACAATAACTTTATACACACTTAGCAGTTGATTTAATTTGAAGGTGAATTTTGCATTTTGGGGACTCCTAAAGCTACTGTTCGTAGGGATTTCCTTGATGAGCTTCTTGTTTTCTGTCAAGTAGAAAGTAAAGTGGATCAGTTTTGCCTTTAATTCTGACTGACTAGAATCTACTTCCCTTTTCCCCCCATTCATGTTAGGGTGGGGATTGGACTAGAAGAGCTGTAGGATCTATTTCTGATCTTAAATGAATTTTTTCTTGACTCACTTTTATTTTATTGGTGAGCTGCTATTTCTTCCTTCAACGCACTGTTCTTTGGTTTGGGAAATGTGCTATATTTGTACCGTGCTTTAAATGTACACAATGGTTCTAAATTGCTACTTTAGATATAACATCTTAGTTAAAATGTCATCCATACATCAGGCACAGTCTGAGGCCTGGAGACCCCTCTTGTCACTTCCTTCCAGCCGTATCTCCTTCCCTGGCCACGTTGCCTCTGGCCACGTCTCCTCTCCCCACCACGTCACCTCTGGCCTCCCTTCCTGCCTTCCTTCCTCCCTCCTGGTGGCCTCCATGGCTCCTGCTGACTGCCCTCCCGAGGGTCTGTTCAAGGCTCCTTCCCCGTTTTCTGCTCCTGAGTGGGTCTCGGGGCCTGGATGTTTCCCATTCAGTTCATTATTTCCAGAGGGGCAGATGATACTACTCACAATATCCTAAACAGGCTGTGAGTCCACCATGGCTCCTAATAGCCAAGGCGGGGGGAGGGGGGTGGCTATTACTCCCCACCTCGCAGGGGGTGCCTCACTCCGGGACACAAATGCACAGCCCACTGTGCCTGTAGTTTGTCTTCTAGGAATGGACCTCTTCTTGTACGGCCTCTCAGATGAGATGAAGCAGGCCCACAGGGAGCAGCTCTTCACTGTCAGCTATAGGTGAGTGAGGAGCGGGGGAGACGGTGTCTGGGAATGGAGGCCTTAACGGCACTGACGCAGAAGCCAGTCCTCGCTGACCTCGCCTGCCTTCCCCTCGGGTTCTCGGCACTGGGAAGAGCATGCACGGCCTGGCCATACTCGGACCCGAGAACCCCAAAATCGCCAAGGACCCATCCTGGATCATCAGATGAGTGGCCCTGGCACGCCCGACTGTGCAGGAGCCCCTGAGAAAATCGGCCTCTAGAGCTGAATATGAAAAGTCAGAAATGCTACTGCTTTTTCCAAGAACATTATGTCATTCTTAAGGTTTTGCCACTGACTGGCAAGTCAGTCTTAAGAGCAACAAGGAAGACATTCATTGAAATAGTTATGCACAAAGTGCCAAAGATGCACCACATATAATTTACTTTCTACTGACAAAGGCTAGTTTTACCTCATTAGTTCTAGAATATTTAAGAATCTAAAAGGGCAACTCTGACTTAACCTCTGCTTGAGTCATTATTTTAAGTAGCATTTAGGGCCTTTATTAAAAAGCAGAAGTAGAATGAAAAGGCACACAAAGGTGTCCTACCTCCGCCTGTGCTGATTCATGAAACTGATCACACCGAGGCCCTGTGGGAGCATCCTCCTAACAGACGGAAGTTCAACAGGGCGGCTGAATGGAAGCAGTCCCTGAGAAGCAGAGGGGCTGGGGTGAGTAAGTGCTCGCTTCGTCTTTACAGAGCCAGAAAGGAAAGCCTCCACGCCAGCTCTTGGCCGTTGGACTCCGATTTCCCAAACAGCTGGTTTTTGGTGTCTCCTCTCCCTCCATACAGCTCTCCGCCCACGTTTCTGAGGTACAGCTGTGGTCTCTTGCAGTCTAGAACTGAGGCAGAAACACTGTCCCTACAGGAGGGGGGCCCACGAGGGTGGCAGGGCTGTCACCCCAGCACCCATGTCTACTCTGGCAAGAGTCATTGGAGAGTTCCAAATTAGGGCCCAGTGAGGACCGTGGCTTGGACTGGACGAGAAGCTGGCTATCAGATTTTTCAAACCCCCACCGTGGTGGTTTTAACATGCAGCTAGGATTGCAATCAAGAGGCTGAGTAGATAAGATTCATGTGTTCTCTTTTACTTTCTAAGGAGAGCAGGAGCCTGGGGTCCAGGCCCAGGGTCCTGGCCTGCTGCTCTGGATGGAAACTGACACGTGACAAATATGTAACAGTAAGTAAACATGGCATTCCCCTTGTCCTGTGTAAACTACTAGCTTTGTTCTCCTTTTATGACTTGCGCATAGTTCAGTGATCCCTATAAAAATATTTTGATAATCTTTGCCCACAAAACTGCTGAGAAAACCCTTAGTAGCCACCCTACTTGGAGTTGTAGGCAAATGTTTAATACGCACATCTGAAAGCACGAGACAGTCCACAGACAGCACACACTGGAGCTGGTGGGGCACATGGGCGGTGACAGGTGCTCACTGATTAGGTTTTAATGTCAATACCTGCATAAAGTGCTGATCAATAACTTAAGTATTACAAAAACAGATGGTCCACGGTGAGTCCAGGTTGCAGGCACGTGCAGGTGGGACTGGATTAGAGGCTCCAGGGCTGCACGTGCTGTAGCTGGCCTGAGTCTCACACGTTGTAGCTGGCCTTGTACTTGGCCAGGATCTTCATGAGGGGCCGCAGCTTGAGCCACCACCGTTCTTTGGGAATCCTGTGCCTGTGGAGGGAAGGGGGGACAGCAGTGAGGCTGGGAGATGCCACGGCCAGCACAGCAAGTGGTCTTGCCAGAAACACGGGGGTTGTAGGGTCGGCTGAATCAACTAGATGATAAAGCCAATTTCAAGATCAAACAAAACCATTGTTTTTATATTTCTAAAAATTCTTCCCAAAGACCTAGTGGTAGTTTGTTGCTCTGTCACCAGGCTGTAGAGCAGTGGTGCAATCTCAGCTCACTGCAACCTCTGCCTCCCAGGTTCAAGCGGTTTCTCCTGCCTCAGCTTCCTGAGTAGCTGGGACTCCAGGTGTGCGCCACCACGCCAGGCTACTTTTTGTATTTTTAGTAGAGACGGGGTTTCACCATGTGGGCCAGGCTGGTCTCAATCTCTTGACCTAGTGATCCACCCACCTAGGCCTCCCAAAGTGCTGGGATCTTAGGCATGAGCCACCGTGCCTGGCCAAGACCTAGTATTTTTTAACTGAGCTTCAGAAAAGCTAGTTCCTCAAACCCCTGAATGAGTTGCCGAACGCAACAGCAATGGCCATTCCCCTGTCCTGTACTCACATTGGCTGGGTTTGCTAAGGCAATAAGACCCCGACTTACTCAAAATCCATTTGGTTCTTCAGCTCTGCCACAGGTTGAAAAATAACATTTCTTTTGCTGATTCCCAGCACACAAACGGGATCATCGGTGGTCAATGTTTTTCCTATAAAAGGTTTAAAAACAGATTAACACTGCCCTGTCCCATGGGCAGCTGGGGGAGCAGAATCACGGGGTGAGATTCCTGGGCACTGTGCTGAACCTGGCCTGGAAGCCTGGGGGAGGCTGAGAACAGCTGTGCAGTGTGGCCAGCGCCCGGCCTGGGCTTGCACAGCTCTGCTCTTGTGGGATCACCCTGATGGCTTCCTGGAAAGCAGCTTTTGTTTTTTCTCTCAGTGGAGAGAATTTTTCACTAAATAGTGGAATAAGGAAATTACCTTAAATTATGGCAAAACACTAATAAGAAATTGATGCTCACATATACACACACTGAGGCACGAGAAGCATCCGTAGCTAAATTAGCAAGAGAAAATGGATGTAGAAAGAATCAGTCAGTTCTTCAAAAAGACAAACCGATTGAAACTATTCACATCACTGTTTTTTGTAGACTGTCATTCTTCTAACTCGGACATTGGCAGTGATAATGGTTTGCCCTAATAAAAGCACACGTCTGGTATGACTGAAGAAAGCTGAGGGGGGTGGGGGTGAGAAAGATGCTGGCACAAATAACCACTCAGGAATGAGTAGGGACCAGCCACGTTGGAACCATTAACAAGAGTAATGTGTCATGTTTTCTAAAACTTTTCAGCTTATCTAAAGATTGTTAGAATATGTAAGTTACAAAACGGATTTAAGGAAAAACATGCATAGTTCTACAAACACGAACAATTCATTCAGCAGCCAAATCTTCCTCAAAACTGGAAGTTCTGATGGATGGGGTCACAAGGAGGTTGTCCTACCAAACATCCAAGAAATAGAAGACCCCACTTCAACTGTGAGGGAAACTGTGGGCTGATGCTCAGGATTTCCAGAGCAAAAAGCCTGCACAAAAGAACTTCAGGTTGAATCTAGCAGTGATAAAAGAGAACATGTCATGCACACCCAGGAATCCAAGATTGGTTAAATAGCAATGCTCAGAGACCAGCAGGAGTTAGAACATCACACGCAGCTCGGTACTGAACTGAAGAAGGAACCAGCAGCCTACTTCTCCCCGATAGGACAGCATTTTCACCAAGGCAGATGGCCTCCCTCCCCGGACCCCTTACCTCTGCCCTGGGCCTCCTTGAGTTTTGCAGTGATCCACTCCATAGCTCTGGCAGAGATTTTGGTTCCAAAGTTTCTATCAAATGGAGAAGGTGCCCCACCCTGTTGGTGGTTAGAGTCATATGAAATATCAGTTATACAGTAACACTTTGCTGTGAAATAGAAATGATGATTTCTGTTTCACAGAATTCATGTTTTTGTTTCTAAGTCTTTAGGGATAGCTGGAACAGAACAAAACAAAATCTGTGATTCCTGTAGCCTGAACTCAGCCTGTTAAGCAAAAGTATCAAGTGTTCCCCCCTGCCCAGTAAGAGAAGGGTTTTAATAAATGGAACGAGTCAACTAACCATCTCCAATATTTTAAAATCTTAAATCAAGATTTCGTAAACTCATCTGGGGTGGGGATGGGTCACAGCTTTAAGAATCTGATAACCGTTGTGGATTCTTTGACAAAGTCACACAGACGCCTACTATTTCATCATTTCAGGCGATTCATGAGCTCTCTGAAATAAGTTCACGGGCTCTGGTTTAAAAGTATAAAGAATAGGAGGTGGTGAAGGAGGAGTGCGTGGGAGTTAGGAATCCTGGACCGCTGTGTCCCAGGCTCAACTCATAACATGCGTGTGCCCGCATGCAGCTTATTCCAGGTCATTCTGATTTGAGGGTGAGTGTCAAGTATCTTACATGTCTGATAATCCTTTTTAAATCTTAGGACGCTCCAGTTTTTAACCTGATGCCATGTTTAGTTTGAATAAGCATTTCCAAGTGATGGGGGTGTCACTGTTTTCATGAAAGCTGACAGTTCCCTTAAAATCCCCATTACTCAAACCGCACCAACAAAAGAAGCCTAAAGCTGCTGCTGTTTGGCATGACTTAAAAGTTTAGATGTTTTGGCTGGGCACGGTGGGGATCACGCCTGTAATCCTGGCATGCTGGGAGGCTAAGGTGGGCGAATCACCTGAGGTCAGGAGTTTGAGACCAGCCTGGCCAACGTGGTGAAACTCCATCTCTACTGAACATACAAAAATTGGTTGGGCGTTGTAGTGGGCGCCTGTACACCCATCTACTCGGAAGGCTGAGGCAGGAGAATCTCTTGAACCTGGAAGGTGGAGGTTGCAGTGAGCCAGGATTGCACCACTGCACTCCAGCCTGGGCAACAGAGCAAGACTGTCTCAAAAAAAAAAAAGTCTCCCAGCTAACTGGGAGTATGCGTATACTCCAGATTATTTTGTTGTATAGTGACAACATATGCGACACAACAAACCGACCCAGGATGTCGATTTCACCTAAGCCCGGCTAACAGGGAGTCATGAAATCTTGTGCTGTCTTGCTGTCCCACCCAGAACGTGAATCATCCCTGTGCCCTAAAGTCTCCATGCTGTCTGTGCCTCCTGCCCCTGAGTCACTCAGTAGCCGCCTTGGTTATCAGATGGTTATCAGCACCCACCCCCTCATGTATACAGGGGGCGGGTACTATCCCCAGGTCCAGGTACCCACTGGAGTCTTGGGACACATTCCCTGAGGCTAAGAGGGATGACTGTATTTCCTTCTTCCTTCATAAACATCAGGTGTTAGAGAAATGATTGCGAGATATCTAATAGAGTAAGACTATAAAGCAAAAGTTTTAGTTGTCTAAATGCAAGAAAGTCTTTAGAGCAACGCACCACAACTCTCTTCTGCATATGCCCAGTGTGTAGTGCACTCCAGCGGCAAAGAAATGACCACTCATCCAGCCCAAAGTCACCAGAACCTAAGAACCGCGGTGTGACAGTGACCGTAAGATCAGCCCTGGTCTCTCACTCACCTGAGCACAAGGCCCCTATGGATGGTGGTCTTTATTTTCTCCGTCAGGTGCTCCACATTGGACTGGAAAAGAGTATTTTGTTAATCAGACAATAAACTTATGCTAAGCACCCACTGTGTGCCAGGCCCTGCAGGGCGGGAAGTGCCAACCAAGTGTGGCGGTGAGTGTGGCCAAGGAGGTTGCAAGCTCTCACGGCTCAGGTCTCGGGGAGCCTCCCCCAGGCGGGGAGAGCACGTCTGCAGCGATGAATGCTGAGCGCAGGGCACGGTGAGCAGCCCTCATGGCAGCCACTAGAAACGCCTTCCAGAATCAACAGGGTCCCTCTGAAGACGATAATTCCGTGATTGGCCTAGCGCTCATTCACGGCTCTATTGCTCCTTATTTATTTTCATGACAATGTTCTACTCGGCGCTCTCAGCAGAAAAGAGCAAAACCCCATCTCTACTAAAAAATACAAAAAACTAGCCGGGCGAGATGGCGGGCGCCTATAGTCCCAGCTACTCGGGAGGCTGAGGCAGAAGAATGGCGTGAACCCGGGAGGCAGAGCTTGCAGTGAGCTGAGATCCGGCCACTGCACTCCAGCCTGGGCTACAGAGCAAGACTTCGTCTCAAAAAAAAAAAAAAAAAAAAAAAAAAAAATATATATATATATATATATATATATATATATAAATTTTATAAAAGATTAAAAAAACAGTACACCTGTTTGGGGCAGCTCCATTATCATCTTATGGGACCCACTGCTGACAGAAACATCACAATGCAGTGAACGACTCCACAAGTAGTCACTTTGACACAGTGAAGAAATTCATGATTCACATGTCACATAATTAGTGACAACACCAAGGCCCTTTTTACTTGATCTATTTGGCTCAGAAACAAGTAATATCCTAACTTTTTAAAAGACAACGGTGCCGGGCACGATGGCTCACGCCTATAATCCCAGCACTTTGGAAGGCCAAGGTGGGCAGATCACGAGGTCAGGAGTTCAAGACCAGCCTGACCAACATGGTGAAACCCCATCTCTATTAAAAATACAAAAATTAGGTGGGCATGGTGGCATGCACCTGTAATCCCAACTACTCGGGAGGCTGAGGCAGGAGAATGGCTTGAACCTGGGAGTCGGAGGTTGCAGTGAGCCAAGATCGTGCCACTGCACTCCAGCCTGGGTGACAGAGCAATATGTAACATATATTTATTTATATAACTAACTAAAGACAATTGTTCAGTTGCATTTTATCTGCCAAGGCCTGTCCTCCTGCATGGAGTTTAGCAACTTTGAACACTGCAGGGTCCAGGCCTGGATTCTGCTGTGCCGTCGAAGCAAGGGCAGACCCCGGGGTCGGCGACACCCTTCCCTAAAAGAGCCACAGATGCCAAGAAACCACGGCCGTGTCTGTGTCAGTTTAGAGGCAGATGCAGCACCAAAGGCCTCAAGACTTAAAAGAAGCTGCAGCCAGCTCCAGAGCCAGTCGCAGACGTGGGTGGTGACTGTCAGTGGAGGCACTCAAATCGTTTGTGACAGAAGGGAGAAAACATTACACAACAGACTACATCAAAAAAACAAGCTTGTGTTTCACACAAGAGACTAGAAGGTGTCCTCAACCAGGCACGTCCGCCATCACCTGACACTCGGGAGAGGCACCTGGTCGATGCAAAGGGCATCAAGCGTGGCGTGTTCGGTAGCACCTCCGTCTGCATGCCCCCTCGAAAAGCAAACCACCCTAGACACGATGATTTGCTCCGCAGCACCGAGAGGATCCCAAGGGGACGGTCCCCTGAGGCCAGCCCCGTCACATACCTGCAGATCCTCAATGTCGAAGGGCTCTTCGAAAATGTATGCGGCATCGGCTCCGGCCGCGATCCCCCCCATGTTGGCCAGGTAGCCACAGTAGCCGCCCATGGTCTTGATGAACACGCGCCGCTTGGTTCTGCTGGCGGACTGCTTGATGCGGTCGCAGGTCTGGTCAGAGAAGAGATCAGTCACTCCAGCCCAGGGCCAGGGTGCACCCACCATCCCAGAGCTCCCCTACCAGTGAGTGCAGCAAGGCCCCACACCGCACCTGAGCATGCGGTCCCAGCATCGCACAGGGGTGAAGGGTGTGCAGCAGCCGGGATGTGCCTCGGAGTGGATGTGAACATGCCCCCCCCCCCCCACCAGCCACCTGGAGGTGACCTCGATGACCTGTGGTGGGGACCTGGCCATCTGCCGCTCCCTTCTCCCAGGCCCCATAGGAGGAGACTGAAAAGACGACCCCACAAGCCAGCTCACTCCATGCTGCTCTTCGACTGTCCCTGCTGAAGCAGCTTTCACCAGACGCGGACACTGTTAGGTGTGAGCTGAGAAGTTACGGGGCTGTCACCTGCCAGCTTTGTCCATGGGAACAGCTGTGCTCTTCTATTTTCTTCTGAAAAGCGTGATTTTAGAGTTGTGGCCGTCTTCCATCCATCGGTGAATGTTACATTTATAGAAACTCTACTCCAAGGCAGATGATGGTTCTTACACCCAGGCGCCTGGGGGTCTTTCGGATGCATAGGCATGAGGTCCCAGAGTGAAATGTCTGCCATCCGCCCTCCACGAGGACCCAAGCTCAGCAGGGAGAAAAACAGCAGAGAAATGCATCTGCCGCCTTCCCACCCACACTTCAGTCCGGGCTACAGCGCCCTCTTCTGGCACTCTGCAAAGCCTCTGCCTGGGCCTCAGCTCCCACCCTGGCCCCCTCCAATCTGTTCACACAGACTGGAGACCCATCTATATAAAAAGCATAAATCTGATCCAGTTCTTGGTTCATTCAAAACCCTTTGCTCACTTCAAGTACACGTTAAGCCTTTCTCTGGAATCCCTGGCCCCGCCCACTTCTGACACCAGGTCCGCTCTAGCTCCAGCCACCCCAGGTCCTCCTGGGGCCTCTGCATATGCTGGCCGCTATGTGCATCACATTCAGGCACAGTGGTGGGCGGGAGAGCAGCCCCCAAAGGAATCCCGGTCCTAATGCCTGGAACCTGGGAATGTTCCCTCATGCGGTGATAAAGGTGAATCCTGAGGACTACCCAGGTGGGCCCTAAGTGCCACCACCTGCATCGGCAGATGAGGGGTGCAGAGGCCCTGGAGTAGGATGCTGCACACCCACATGGGAGGAGGCGGTGCCAGGGAACAAGGCGTGCAAGGCCCGGGGCTCTGGGCACCTGAATGGGCCACGAGGGACTCTCCTGGAGCACACACTCTGGCCTCAGCCCATGGCTCCCGCCCTCCAGAACTGTGGGAGAGTGATGATTATTTTCCAGCCCCAGGTGTGTGGTCAGGGTCACAGCGGCCACGGGACACACACAGGCACCTTCCTCAGCTCTGACCCAGAGGGAAATGCCATTTCCTTAGGAAAACATCACCTGGTTTCTAGGACCACAAAGTTCCCTCTGTCAGGGGCTCTCGGGGCACCCCATGTCCTCTCTTCATAGAAATCACCCCGGTGTCTCTCCCTGCAGTTACCTCGTGGTTATGTGACTTGCAGTCCTCACTAGGCTGCACATTCCATGAGGGCAGGAACTGTGGGCTGGGCTTACACCACTGCACCATCAGCAGGACCCGGCCGAGCCCCCCACAGAAGGCGCTCAAGAAATGCTTGTCTCTGAATGACACAAGCACAGTATTCCCCAGCCAGCCAGCCAGCTGTCCGTCTATCCAGCCATCCGTCCGTCCATCTGGGTCAAGGGCTGATCCTGCAGGATTCCCTAACCGGCCTCCGTGGGACTCACCCAAGAGTAAAAGGATGAAGTGGGGGTGTGGGCTTGAGACTAGGAGCCACATGAGAGTCTGTTCACTAAAGTTTAACACCCACGGGAAATTTTCACTTGAGTACTTCGAATGAAATTTCAAAGCACACTTTGTTGAATAAACACAGGCTTGATTAAACCATTCCAACCTATACTTCGTTTCTCTGGAAGATTCTTTTCCTCCCAAAATAATTGGTTGATGTATTCAAAACTGAACACGGGCTCTAGTTAGAGGGCCACTTTGCATTGTGTAGAAGCCGAGATGGGGGGAGAAACAGGCAATGGGAAGAATTCCCGTCTTTGTGCTTAGGAAGGACAGAGGACAGAAACCCGTCAAGGGTCCAAAGAACCTGTAACTGCCTTCTTGAAGGGCCAGTGCAGAATTCTGAGGGTTTCACTTTTCCACCTGTACTGGGTCTCTCTCTCATTGTGATCTAAGACTTAAGATGCAGTAAGGCTTTCAGATTTGCCCTTTGTCTTAGAGCATCCCGGGCATGGGAAGGAAAATGTGGGTGGGGCATCAGGACCTCCAGAGGCACAAAGCCTCATGGGTTATTTTTCCAACTGAATCTCCCCCACAGCCCACCCTGAGGTGGGGAATTACTGTCACTCATTCAAAGAATGACAGCTGCTTAATGGCAAAAGAATTCTGCAGGCAAAGCAGCTCTCCCAAGAGGCTGATTTGTGCCCAAACGTGTCTGAGTTCTGGTCCCGCCAGGCTGCAGCTGTGGGTGTGTGGAACAGTGGAGCCCTGACAGCTGAGCCATGCCCCCAACCGTGTGCTCCTCTGAGTGTAAATGCAGTGACAGCTGGGACGGAAGAGTCTGCCGTTGCTGGAGCTTAGATACAGCTTTCCTGAACACTCTCCTCATTACCTAGATGGCATCTGAAGCCTGAATTAGCTTCTAAAAATAGCAAGTCACTCCGGCCGTGCCTCAGGCAATTAGTCAAAGTAGCACTGACAAGAAGGCGGCCAATCCCAAGCGTGGCCCTGCGTGGACAGCAGTTGTGAGTGGCACTCGTCAGGCAGAGCCTGTGACCTCAGCCATTCTTGCCACACAATGGGATGTGCCCAGCAGACACAACCCCCTGCAAGGGCACACACACGATCCTGCTAGGAAATTCCCCAAGGAGTCCCATGGGAGCGAGAGCCCCAGGCTACAGTTCAAACATCACCAGCACTTTGCTCCATGGGTGTTAAGAAATATCAATTGGTGGTGAAAGATAAGGTGGCGTTTGCTACAGTGTTAAGGTAGAAAAAAGCCACTGACTTCTCTGTGAGAACCACCTTGCTCTGTGAATCTGCAGGGAGGCCAGTTTTCCCATGACTGGTATCCTTCACGGCAGCCGAGCCTCTGCTGAAGTCGGTGGCCAGACGGGGCAGGGGTTGGGGCTCCCATCCCTGCTACAGCAAGGGACCTGCAGCAAAGCACAGCCGCTGGCCGGGGTAGTGCTGCGCTGCGTGCCGGGTGCGAGGGTGGAAGCATATGTGGACATCTACAAGGTGCTAAAGGAGAGCGAAGCCAGCGATAGCTGGACCCTAATGGCATTCAGTGAACAGGGGTCAAGCGCGGGGGCCCAAGAAAGTCCAGGGAACGAGCCAAGGCCAGCCTCTGCGAGGCCAGCACAGCACCAGGGAAGGCGACAGGGAGAAGCCCAGGAGAGAGATGGCCCTCAACTCGAGTGGGAGGCACAGGAGGCTGCAGCCGACCTCACGACCCCTCCGCTCCCTTCCCTGCACTGGAACTCAGTTCTGAAGGAAGAACCCGGAACAGAACTGCTGTTTTCCGAGGTTCTGTGCCAAGCTGAACTAAGGAGTCTCCAAACAGGGCTGGGAGTTTCCACCGCAAACTCCGGAGCTGGTTCAGACGTGAACATCGAAGCTAAAGGCCAGCGGCTGCTCTCCAGGAGACACCCGGCGGCCAATCCACTGACATGACCCCACATGCCAAGGTGGCCACTGTCCTGTCTGCAGCCGAGTGAGGACCCTCTCTGCAGCAAAGGCCTGTGGAACTCCCACAGGTCCTCATGTCCAGCTCATGACCATAGAGGTGGGTCAGCTTATCAGGGACCGGAGGGGCCACCATGCGGGTGTCAGCACCACGCCCATGACCGGCAGAATCCACTCCTCCCAAAGCACATGTTGGTGAAACTGCCTGCCCAGGAGGGCATGATCTCGGCTCTTTAAAGATCCTCTCATCTCACCAGGAAGGCTGTGGTTCCAGGCAGCGGCCCCCAGTGGGCACAGCTCTGTCCCAGAGCTCGTACGTACCAGGCACTCAAACCCCTTCCTGCAGGTTCCCACAGCTGGCCCTGCAGCCTCGCTACTCAACGCAGGCGGGAGAGGCCGGCTCCAGAGAAATGGTGCTCAAAACTCCCCTAGTCTAGGTGGGATAGAAACACAACCCCAAGGACTGGATATATCATCTCACTTTTAATCAATAAAGACAGGTTCTCCCTAAGGCAGAGAAGCTAAAAAATTTACCCTGTTCTGGCCAGTGTGACTGACATAAAGCCAAGCTAACAAAGGGGGGGGGGGGAAGAGTAATAATAAATCTGGCTCATTCTTAGCACAGAAGAAACAAATTGCTAAAATAAAATAAAGAAAGCAATGGGAGGAAACGGGGTTCTCTTACCTGGACAACAGCAGTCAGGCCAGTGTCGGTGCCCAGGCTTATTTCTGTGCCTGGGACATTGTTGTTAATCGTGGCCGGCACCACACACAGGGGGATGCAAAGCTCCCGGTGGTGGCCTTGCGCCTCAGCCATGTCGCACGTGCTCTTGTAAGCCTGAAGCAGCAGGGCCAAGCAGTTAGCGGGGGTGCTGGGTGCTCACATGCCAGCCCCAGGGCCTCCACTGAGGTCCAGGAAGGGACAGCAGGGACCTGAGTCATCAGGGGAAGCCGGTTCATGTGGGTCAGGGGACCAAGGGGAGCTCTGGAGGCCATGTGGGAGCAGGACAGGCCTTAGCAACACAGGGGACTGCCTGGGCACAGCCCAGGTCCTCTTGAAAGGGGAGGCGTGCAGGCAGCACAGCAGGGTGGGTGTGAGGCCGGCAACAGAGCAGCTTGCAGGCAGCGGCAAGTTAGTCACGAGCGGGACAGCTCAGCTCTCGGCATCTCATCGTGGGTAAGCGAGGCCAGGGCAGTCAGGACATTTGAAGGCAAAGCCAGTCCCTGTAGCTTTCTGTAGGCAGTCCACGATCAGTGGGATGGGGCACACAGCTGTAAGGACCACACTAAGTGACTGCCTTCATCGTGCAGAGGCAGCCTCCACGCGCAGGCAGGGAAGGAGGCCAGCAGCTGGATTACCGGTGGGCCACACTCAGCCCCATGCCACATCTCTGCTCTCCGGCTGGAAGTCACACGCAAAGCCACACAGGCGAGCAAGAACCTGAGTTGCTGCTCTGAGGTTCCACTGGGAAATGGGCTCTGGTGTCAGAAAGGAGAGCGGTTCTTGAGCCCGTGTACACCGGGCTTTTTCAGGCTCCACCTCAGGGTGTTAACCAAGGTAACAGCAGGACAGGTCCACACGCCCACTGTTCCCAGCTCCAAGCGGCCCCACACAGCAAGGTGTTTTTGTCATCCACTTGGTGGCAAAATCAACTATTTATGGACTTGGACGTGTCCCTCTTACTGTGAATATCCCCACGTCTGCTGCAGAAATGCTACTGTTGGGATGCAAGGCGGGGCCCACATCTCCCCAGGAGAGTTGGACAGTGAGAGAGCCAGGCTCTGCAGCCCTGGTGCAACCCAAAGCATCCCAAGGCCAGGAGCCCGTGTGGGCCGAGGGCTTCGGACAGTGGGTGCAGATCCGTGGCAGGTGAGTTCACAGCATGGTGGGTAGCAGGGTAAGATGGGTGGGTCAGTGCTGGGTGACCACGAGGTGAGCTGTGAGCAGGGGCCCCCGTGCCCCATGGCATGTACTCCACGTCCACCCAGACCCAGCACATGCCCAGCTCTTGGGCTGCTCTGTACAGGCTCTGCCTTGCAGGCTCTGGCCATGGCAGTTTTTGCAGGACTTCAATCCAAATGCCAGCCTGCTTCCAAGCCAGAAACACTCATCTGGGGATATTGGCTGGCCTGGTGCCCAGGATGTGGCCCTGTCAGCACCACCACGTGGGGGGCTCCTTATGCTCTTCAGACAGGTGATGTCACTCCTTTACTGTGGAATACTCTAGCCCAGGACTAACCAAGACTGGCCGCGGGGAGCTGGCTGCTTCTCCAAGAAGCTCTCGCTGGAAGCCAGAGGGTGTGGGTGACCTGGGGCCAGGAGGGCCCTGAGGCACACAAGAGGGCAGGTGGGGGTGTCTCGGCTCCTTAACTCTGCCTTGAAATCTGTGGGAATGGCCACATTGCTGCAAATCCTCTCTCCCCTCTTCCCTGTCGCTCCTCTTTTCCTTCCTTTAGTCTCCAAAAAAGGGGAGGGAAGACTTCAAGATGGGGAGAGACCCTGCCCAGAAAAGCATAAAGCTCTCAAGACCAAACACAGCCGGGCCCCTGGGTCCTTAGTGGGGCCACTATGACAAGGAATTACTCACAAGGCTGTAGTCACCGCCACCTTCGCGAAACCTGACAGCAGCGTGGCACGCACCTACTGTTTCTGATGTGACCTGATCAAGCTTACAGGACAGAGTAATGCACCAGCCAGCACTAAGGAGTGAAAGGAGTCCAACCGAAACTCCCTGCAGCCATATCCTGAGAATGTGTAACACCTGCTCTGAGGTATTTCATTCATTCTGTTTTGCCAGAAAGACCCACTCACCAGCGCCGCATAGATTCTGAGGGGCTATGGCGTCAGCTAAGCATCAATGCTGGCAAGAAGGAAATCACGAGTGACGATGACGACTTCACCACATCAGATCCGCCCAGGGCTTCTGAAGCACAACATGGCCACGTCCTGAGCCAGACTCCTGCTATGGAGCCCGCCCTGTGCTTAGAGTGACTTTTTGCAGCGTCCCTTGTCCCCAGTCCCAGGTGCTGGGAGCATCCCTTCTCCCAGTTCTAACCAGAAACCTCCCTGGATGGCGCAAACATTCCCTGGGGCACAATCACCCCAATGAGAATCACCAAATTTACTGAACAACTGGAGCCATCCACAGACCTCAAACATAAATGCTGCCCAGGGCCGGGCCATGAGTCATGGGTCACAGAGGGTGTTGGCCAGACAGGAAAGAGACGCTCACTCCCACACATCCTCAGGCTCCGACGGCTTCAGGACAGTGGCTGGAGGGACCCGGAGCCATCCACGTCAAGTCACCTCACGCCCTCATTTCCTGAGTTCGCCACCAGCTCCTGTGTTCTACAGCCAGGCGAGCCCAGTTCAGACCCAAATCCAAACCTTCTCAGGATTCACCCTGTTTGGCCATCAGTAAACAGGGCTCTGGAGAAAACAGCTGCCATGTTCACATCTCGACCCCTCTCCCTTCAGGGGTCCACAGAGGGATCCTCAGCGGCTTTCTCGTCCCTGCCCCGGCTCCCGAGCAGCTGCAGCATTCGCCAGGGTGACCTCAATCAGCCGGCGTCACTCACCCATCACGAGGCTAGAACCACGGCACTCCCAAGACAGCCTCATTCCTCGGAGCTCGGGATCAGAAGGGCAATGAGGACACACACATACACTTACCAAGGTGGCTGTGCCTGGCCAACGGGAGACCTCGTCTCTGTAGAAATACAAAAAATTAGCCACGCACGGTGGCAAGCACGTGTAGTCCCAGCTACTCAGGAAGCTGAGGTGGGAGGATCGCCTAAGCCTGGGAGGTCGAGGCTGCAGTCAATCGTGATTGCACCACTGCGCTCCAGCCCGGGAAACAGAGGCCCTGTCAAAAAAAAAAAAAAAAAAAAAAAAAAAAAAAAAAAAAGAAAAGAAAATGAAATTGTTTAACCTAGCTTTGAGAAACTGGAATGAATGAAAAACTGAATTTAAAACAATCGCATAATAAATCACACAGTCCCTCCAAGGGAAGTCAAAGCGGGTGGAACTGATCATTTGCGGGGTGTTTGCCTCACGTATTTTGGTTTTCAAATTTTGACCCTACACGTTTGTTACATATTTACAATCTGGAAAAAAAAGTTATTTATAGCGGAGGACCCTGGAATTAAAGAGAGATTTTCTTCCTGCCTGAAAGTGTACATCACACACCACAAGGATCTATGCTTTGTGTGGAAACTTGAAAATAAAAAAGTCACAGGGTGATCAACACCAGCTTTGTCCCACATCTTCAGATGCTCATCTAACTGCAGTGACTGCTCTCAAATTCTCCACCCATTCCCTCTGGGTAAGTTCCAATTAGGTAACAATTAGGGAAAAAAGAAGCTTCAATCCCTCCCATTGCACACCCAACTTTCACAGACCCAAAAATCCAGCTAAAGCAGGTGAAAGAGCAGTGAAAGCCATGCTGGAATCCTCTCTGTGAAACACACTCATGTTCACATTCCCAGCACGAAGGTAAGCCCAGAGCCAGGCCAGCCCTGTAGCAGCAAAGCCGTGACGCCCATCACCAGCAGAGCAGAGCAGAAGCAACATCTAGGTCAGAGATTAGTGACTGCCAAAAATAAGGTGAACGTTGCCCCCAAAGCCAGTGAACACGGGAAAACCTGGACAGGTTTCCTTCACAAAGGAAGTGAAGAAAGTTTAAGACGCTCAGAAAAGCAAGAAACGACTGCTAAGCATTACTTACCATATGAGCTGTATGTTAAAAGCTTGTTTTTTTTATTTACCAGCGCTAGAAATAAGTTTCATGCCAAGGGTTTACAAAAAACAAAAACAAAATAGAAAACTTTGAAAAATATTCGTGAGAACTAAGTCGCACAAGAAAAATGAAAACTTGAGAATTAGTGAAAAATTTTAGACATCAAATTTTTAAAAAATGAAATACTTCCTGCATTAGGTACGGATCTTCAGACTCTCACGTGAATCACCAAGTGTGACACACAAACGTGGGGTAGGCGTGTATTTCTTGTAGCCGGAAATGGCGGCACGTGCCTGCGGTCCCAGGTACTCGAGAGGCTGAGGTGGGAGGATCACCTGAGCCCAGGAGGTCGAGGCTGCAGTGAGCCGAGATCACACCACTGCACTCAAGCCTGGGTGACAGAGTAAGACCTTGTCTCACAAAGAAAAGTAAAACAAAGAAAACAAAGCAAAACAAAACAAAAAACAGAAGAATATATTTCTATGTTTTATTATTGTCTTTTGGCAAAAAAATTAGCCCCAATATTGCCTTAGATGTAATTTAACATCCCCACTTTACAAAGGGGAAAATGAGGTCAACAGCCAAGACCAAAGAGAAAACAAATGCAATGGTGCGTTCAGGACAATGACTACAATTACAAAATATTCAGTTCAATTTCTACCCTCAGCATCAAGGCAGGGGTTCATCATAATGGGTATTGGAGGCTCAAAGAAAATTTAGGCTCAGCATTAATAATAATTTTTAAAAAGCAGATTTTAATGCTGGTGCAATCACAGGAGACTGCAGCCCAGCTCTCCTCAGCGCTGTAGGTACTCACGGGCACTCCCGGGGTCTTGGCCACGCTACGTCCCCGCCGGTGGCCACACAGAAGAAGAGGCGATAAAACTTTTTGGGAGTGAGATCAAAAATGTTCAGAGTCTAAAATCCTACTTTTCGTGGAGGGGGGGGGAGGGCGGCGAAATAACGAGAAGCTCTCATTCAGGATATTTGTAAAAGGCTGTTTCTAGCGCTCGGTAGATAAAAAGGGCGGGGGCCCACAGGTTAGAGTCAGCCAGCGCCACCTGGCGGGGCGCACACGGACTTACGTCGGTGATAGTGTTCAGGGTTGTGTCTGCCCCGATGCTGAAATCGGAACCCGGCACGTTGTTGGACACAGTAGCGGGAACCATGATCATGGGCACACAGAACTCCTCGTGCTTCTCCCGGGCGGCTGACAGCTCCAGGAGTCCCATCTAAATTGATCCAGTATCTGCACGCTGGCTGCTCAGAGGCCGTGGTGTGGAACGGCCAGGACATCGCTTAGTCATACGGGGCACAAGCACCTCACTTTCCACTCCTATCTATTTCATCAAACCCTATTTTCTCCTGAATATTGACCATAGCAAAGTCATTAGCCTTCGAGATACATTTGAAACATCAACTTGCTTTGTTCAAGAGGTTTAAGACACACGTAAGTCTTTCTTGCCATGCTCAACACACACTGCCGGCCATTTCTGAAGTCAATGTTTCTGGAACAAAAGCCTCGGCCTACCCCGTGAACATTCACGCTGAGCACACTGTCGCGTATCTGCTTGGCCAGCCAGCAGGGGGCAGAAGAGAGCTGCAGGGGCAGGAGAGAACCGCAGTGGGGTCCCTGCAAAGGCGCCTCACTCCCTCAATCAAGGACGGTGCCTCTTGCCAATCCAGCGGCTTCCTCCAAGGGGAAGCCGACTCTTCAGGTGCCACCGCACTGACTTCAGACGGCTCAGCCAATGGGGCAACAGATTCAACAGAGTTCCATGTTGTTAAAGGAAAACTTCCGTTACCAGACAACCTTAATATCAGATTCAACTTAAAATAATCAACAAGATTGTTTCCAAACCAACATGCTACTAGTGCCTTATCTTTCAATGCTGCTTAAACACGGAGAAGTATGAGGAAAAAATAGCATGGCACTTACTTCTGAAAAAATAACACCTCTTCCAGGTTCATTTTACCCATATCACAAAGACTTAGAACTGTGGATTCCCTACAGGAACGTGGAGTGGGGGTGGATCCCCACGCTGACCCAGCCTCCCCCCAGTCAGTCAACCCCCCACCTCAGGGTTCACACCTCTCCAGGCCCTGTCACCTCAACAAGGAAAGGTGGCCTCTCTGAGCTCTCTTCGCAGGGAGCACCCGAACGGGAGCGAGAGAGAGACAGACACAGCCACAACTACTTGAAAATCCTGAAACGCAATACATATTTAAGGACTTCGTTATTAGTTTTTTTAAAACTGTAAGAACAAAGTGAGAGAACAAAGTGAGCCTGGTTTTAACCTCTCTGCCATAATAACACCGTGTACATCTGTCTTTTACTGTTTGTTCCTTCTCCAGCAGCTGCTGCCCGGCTGGCCGACTGCAGGAGAAGAGCCTCTGGTACTCCCGGGAGGCCCTCGGTAAAAGCGTGAGCACCACGATCACGTCTCAGGACACCGCACACGTTAGGGTCGCCCACAGACCGCCGTTCCCAATGCCTAGAAGGCACTGAACGGGCCTCCTGCTCTTTGTAAATGTCAACTCTCCTAAACTATGTTGTGTTGAAAACTTTTAACTGCAGTCCACACATACTTCTTTGTTTCCATCTTGTTTTAATCCTAGAGGCATATTATTGTAGAAAATCAAGTTTACAAGGTTGAAGAGTTTTCCGAAAGTCGACTTCTAATCCTGTAAGGGGAAAAAAAAAAAAAAAAAAAAAAAAAAAATGGGCCAGATGTGGTGCTCACGCCTGTAATCCTAGCAGTTTGGGAGGCCGAGGCGGGCAGATCGCTTGAGCCCAGGAGCTCAAGACCAGACTGGAAAACATGGCAAAACCCAGTCTCTAATACAAAAAAAAAAAAAAAAATTAGCTGGTCATAGTGACATGTGTCTATTCCCAGCTACTCAGGAAGCTGAGGTGGGAGGATCACCTGAGCCCAGGAGGTGAAGGCTGCAGTCAGCCAGGATTTGTGTCACTGCACTCCAGCTTGGGCGACAGAGTGAGACCCCGTCTCAAAAAAACAAAAAGCAAAAACAACTGTATAAATCATTACTGAAGGGAGCTGGCCGGGCACAGTGGCTCACGCCTGTAATCCCAGCACTTTGGGGGGTCGGGGTGGACAGATCACCTGAGGTCAGGAGTTTGAGACCAGCCTGGCCAATATGGCAAAACCCCATCTCTAATAAAAATACAAGAATTAGCCGGGCATGGTGGCAGGTCCCTGTAATCCCAGCTACTCAGGCGGCTGAGACAGGAGAATCACTTCAACCCGGGAAGCAGAAGTTGCAGTGGGCTGAGATTGTGCCACTGCACTCCAGTCTGGGCAACAAGAGCAAGAGTCCACTGCAAAAAAAATAAAATTAAAAATAAAAATAAAAAGGGAGCTAATGCTTTTCATTTAAGGGAAGGGAGAAGAACATTCAGTATTTATACGTCTCACGCACACATCTGCAGTGATGCCCTGAAGTATTCAAGATACACATTCCTACAAACATAGCTCAAAACTACTCACCAAGTTACATGCTAACAGCACATGCACTGCAAGAATGCTACATTATATTTTTAAAGCATCTATGTCCAATGTTTTAGCATACTGGCGGTTTTGCCTTCAGGTGCTGTATGCCTAAATTGTTACATGTTTAGTCATTCATTTTAGAATTTATGACTTGCTTTAGACAAAAGAAATATATTTAAACGTAAGCTACTAAATTAATGACTTAGGGGAAAAATTACTAAATTAACTTGGAAGTTAAACTTTGCAAACTGAATTTGTTGGACCTCATGTAAGCTAGATGATCAGTTTTTTAAATTGTTGTGTGTTTCCCTCGAGGATGGAAGTCTCCTCTTTTCTCTCATCCACTGTGCACACCACTGCAGCCTGTGCCTCTTGTCCACCGCGCCACAGTGCGGCCTGCAGTTTACCCTGTACCACGCCTTCCACACCTTAGTGACTTTCAGGTAAGTAGAACCAAGAAGGAAATGAAAAGCAGATAAATGACCTCCACCCCCACATCCAGGATGCAAATGTTAAACATTCATCAAAGTAAAACCAAAAAGCCATGTTAGCTCACGATTGTAACTGGTAGAGTTATGTGCATGGCAATTTTAAAAGTCTAGTTATGTAAAAACCTAACTGAAAGTCTCAAGAAATACAAAGTTTATACAAAAAGACATCGGCAGGCATTGACAGTGAGGAGAGGGCTTCACTCTGCATCCAGCCTGTCCTGGAAGCCACGGCCAAATGCCAGGTTGTATGGATCCAAAAAGCAGAAAAAAACAAGTGTTGAAATGTGTACAGTCTCAGCAATGTACAAATTCAATGTAAGATGCTCAGAAACCTTGAATTTCCAATCAGAAAACAGGAACATGAGCAAGTTCCCCAGCAGTGCCCACCTTCTGCTTACGGCACGTATAACAGGAACGCTGGCCACCTTGGGGGGACAGAGGCTTCCTGGTCACATTTGCTCTGGCAGTCGCACAGCTGGCCCCGCCACAAACACCTGGCTAATACTGAAAAACCACCCGCTCCCTGGGCTTTGCTCACTCTAGCCCGGAGAGCATATTTACAGAGTACATTATCGACTGAGTCCTCGTTCAATCGTCAAACTTGTTGAAGGCAGGGCAACCCCATTCTTGGCCCAATTAAGTGAACTGAGCAGAGCAAATGCCCCCAGTTGGACGGCACTCAGTCACGACAGCAGTGGCCACTGTTCACAGGGTGCTGGCTTTGTGCCGGGAACAGTTCCAAGCGTCTTCTGTCCGAAGAATGTTCACTGCAACGCTGTGGGGCCATTTGCAACGTCCACCAGAATTCTGAGGCAGCCAAGTCTAGGCTGTCTGTGGGCCTCGCTGCATGGCAGTCCACGTCCCCTGCAGACAAGACTTCACTGCAGGGACCGCGGGTTCCAGGGCTGCCTTGAGGCACATGCTCCCTTCACCACCTCTTCCTGGCCCCTGACACCAACCCTCACCACCACTGCTGCCCACACTTTATTTTCTCATGGCTCCTGAGGGGCCTATTCTTTCTGCCCTTCCCTGCTCCCTGCGTCCGGCTTAGAGGATGCCCACATCAACATCAACGCTCACGTAATCACCACCCCTTCCATGGGGCTTGACGCCTAGGAGTCTCAATATCAGAAAGTCAGATTCCTGTGCTTGTTGGAGAATTTCTTCCCATTGTGGAAGTGAAGGAGATAAAATTCTAGGTACCTGCAATAACCTCATTTCCACAGCTAAGCAACTTCAGTAGTAGCACAAAACAAAAAAGCTTTTTTTTTTTTTTTTTTTAACTTTTTTTATACAAGCTAAAAACAGTTTAATTTTTACATCCACGTTCTCATCAGCTCCCACCTGGTGAGCAGGCAAATAGTAATTTTCAAAGAATCAAATTGTTCCATAATTTTAACACTTGGCATTATCACTATTAAGCAAGAATTATCCCAAAAATACACGATGATCTTGTTCTCACATTCAAAAATTGGTTGTCACACAGTGAAATAGCTCTTAATGCAAGGGAATGTTTCTTTTCAGGTTTCTGTTCTGGAAAAAAAAAAATCTGGCAAAGAGATAAACATTAATTATGTAACTATCCAAAATGCCTCCAAGAAAAATAATGTCATCCAATTAGTTCTTTAGAGTGTTACAAATGCAGCTGAGTTTTAACAGTAATTTGTCCATAATTATCAAAAGAATCTTCAGAAATCTTGATACTGAATGGATAACCATAAATGGATATAAAACGCAAAGGCAAAGCGGAAGAGTTAACATTTGGGGTAGATTTTGGCCCCTATTTTTAACATACGCATAGTTATTTACCTAGCTGAACTATATCCCTCTCCTCCTTCCTAGGCTCTTCAAGCCTGATTTTCAAGCATAGACTGGTTTTTGGTAGGTGAAGGCAGCTTTAAAAGATGTCAGGATCAGGCCGGGCACGGTGGCTCAAGCCTGTAATCCCAGCATTTTAGGAGGCCAAGGTGGGCCGATCACTTGAGGTAAGGAGTTCAAGACCAGCCTGGCCAATATGGCAAAACCCTGCCTATATTAAAAATTTTTGTAATTAGCCAAGCGTGGTGGCACACACCTATAATCCCAGCTACTCGGGAAGCTGAGGCAGGGAGAACTGCTTGAACCCAGGAGGCGGAGGTTGCAGTGAGCCAAGATCACACCACTGTACTCCAGCCTGGGCGACAAAGTGAGACTCTCTCAAACAAGCACTTAGCCCTCAGAAGAAGCTTGAGCATCCCCTGCCCCAACCAACCCAAGGAATCACATGGCAATGGTTATCATCTGATTTTGACACAATAAAGTTCTATTCTCCTCTCTAAACACAATGGTAAACACTTGCCATCAGCCCACAGAAACTCCCAGGACCCAGTAACACCGGACGAGCAAGATTAATGGGCCACGTATGCAGGGTTCAGCTGCAGAAAGTGATGGCACCAAGAATGTGTGTGTGCTCAAACCAGATTCCTTGCTTTCAGGGTGGAGGGTCTCCCCGGGAAGATCATCCAGCGGGATGGTTTCCACTTCCACCATGAGGAGGGAAACGGGGGTTTCCAGAGGACACTGACAGGGCTTGGGACTACTGCCCCTTTGTCCTCTGTTCTGTTACGGGATGAGGGTGGGCTGAAGGCAGGTTCTCCCTATATCTTCTGGGCAGGAGAGATGGAGCTGACAAGTGGACGACGGCTTTTCCAAAACATTCCCATGTTCATAACCTGTTATCGACCAGCTTTCCCTGGAGATCAGTGAAGCAGCAGCATTGATTCTCTTCCATTAGGGACTACCCGGTGGCACGGGAGGCCGGAGATGGCATCCGCGCTGGGTCAGCCTCTGCGTGGGTCTGAGTCAGTCACTTGTGCCTGGGCCTCAGCATGCTCATCTGTCAAATGGGCGGCCCCACAGACCAGTGACTTTCAAGCAGAGGTCCAAGGAGGTTGCCCAAGGACAGGGAGGGGGAAGGGGGAAGAAGAAGAAAACTGTCCAGGGAATGGGGGGGGGAGGGGAGGGCTGTCCAGGGAAAGGGAGGGGGAGGAAGAGGAGTGTGGAGGGAGGAGCAGATGGGGGGTTCTCTGAGGAGGAGGACCAAGTTTCTGAGGTGTCTTGGAGTCAGAGGTGGCAGTGGCTTGGGCTCTAGGCCCTCTGTTGCATAGTTTTAGGCTTTAGCTATATCTGTGAACCCTTTAAAAGATTTAATTTGAAGAAAACCGGAGTTGAGGATACCTTGCTTCTAAAACACAATTTCTCAAGCCTAAGACTAAGTGCTAAGCATTGCTCATTCTGTTACCGTCTTTTCCTCCTATTTAAAATCAGCCGCACACCGCCAGTTCTCCCTTCAGTGTAAACACCACCTTTTCTGAGGATCTCAAACAGCAGAGCGAGCAGCCCGTGATCCCGGCCGTGTGCACGAGGAGCGAAGAGCAGACGTGCGGTGAGGGCTGCGGACGACACGAGAGGCCGAGGCCCAGCACCTCCCTGCACCGCTGTGCTTTGCCAGGCCTAAAGGACACCGTCACCTCTGGGGTGAACAAGCAGCACAAGCTATCAACACTTATTCCAAAGGAACAAGAAGAAAATTCAAACGAAGTTAACACAGTTATCCCAACACAACCCTGCAACAGCCCAGAAACAGGAGGGCCAGTGAGCCTGAGACGGGCGGTTCCCACAGTGGGACAGCGACATTGGCATTAGGGCTTTTTGGCAAAAATAGACAAAAAAGGTAACATGGGCCACCCATTATTTCCTGCCAGTGGAAAGACACTCACAGGCCCCCAGATGCCAACGGCCCCCTGGAAACGAACCCACGCGGTGCCTCGGGTCTTCACACGAGCAGGCACGTGGTGTCCTCAGCACCCCCGACCGGGACACACACACCACACTTGGCTCCCACGCCTGAGGGTCCAGGGGAATGGCAGGAAGTCCCCGCAGGACAGGGCATCCTGTGAGGTCAGTGCAGGGCTACGCACCTCAGAGGGGCCCCCGGGCAGGTGCTGTCTCCCCAAAGGATGAGCCAGTCCTGACCACACCCAGATCGCGGTGGCCTCCAAGCCGAGTGCCAACATCTCACGTCCAAAGGGATGCACAGGTGCCTGCTGTGCGTGGAGCCCAAGCCCCTCGCAGAGCTCAGGACGAACCCAGTGTCCAGGTCCGGGGCCGTCACCAGCCAGGAGAGGCGTCTGGGGCACTTCCCAGCAATGGCCGTGGGAAGTAACAACTCAGGCCCATCAGGGGTTTCCTCATTATGCAGGTTTTAGAAGTGGACACAGAGGTTCAGGCCTAATGGCACAAACATCGACGGATCCCATGGAAATGCGGGCGTGGCCCCTACATCCCACCAGCCTGCATGGCTCCTCCTTTCTACTCCCATCACACATGTCCCCACCCAGCCAAGCCCCTTCTCCTTTTCCCCACTGGATTCATCAAATCAAATCTCACTGTCCTTGGCAAATGTACCATTAGTTCATTTACTTCCCAGAACAAAAGCACACTTCCAGTTAACATGACACCCCAGCTATGATAGAACCACCTTAATTCAGACATGACGTGGAGGAACAGAGGGAGGAGTGGTCGAGGACTGTCCTGGAATCGGCAGCTGTTTTCTGGGGAAAGCCTCCGTCCCACCCGAGCCTGACACTCATGCCACACTGTCCCCATGGTATCTGAAAGCTCCATGAAGACAGGGTCACTCTGACCCCTTCACACCCACAACGCCAAAGAGGAGCAGGAGTTCAGGAGAAGTCTCCTGCTAGTGCTGAAGACAAGAATAATTCCTTGTGCTGTCCAGAATGTCAGAAGAAAACAAGGCACCATGTAGATGCCTTGCAGGTGAATTTTGGAATGATTCTACCGAATGCCAGTCATCCTTTTTCAGAACAAAACCAATACCAGAAAACATGTGTCGCCAGCAGAGAGATGGTCCTTTAGACGGCTTACAAACACACCTACGTTACGCTGAGTTTATCTCAAGCCACCCTCTCTGCGCTAATGTAAAAAGTCTCCTTTATTAACCAGTAGCCTTTCTCATCTGGTGCTTTTTAACAAGCAAAAGGGTCCTGTAACACTCAGGCATTGTCTAAAACGTCAAATGGAAGCCTAGAATCCTCTTCTGTGCAGCTTCACTGCAAAGTATTTTGACATGAGCCAAATCGTGCTATTTCTACACCTTCATAGGAAACTCAATGCTTCATCAAGGAGACACAGCATGATTTCTGCTAGGCACAGAAACTGGTGGGGTGGGAATGGGGCTGAGGGAACATTAAATAGAAAGCCCCAATAATCACCTGCATGAGAGCCACACTGGCCGGCAAGCCCCGGTCGGCTTGGTCTCTACAGTCACAGGCGTGAGGCCTGGAGGGCAGACACCTGGCACTGCTGCCCACCCCAAGGTCGTGGCCTCTGCCCCTTCTCTGCTGCCCATCAGTTCCAAGCTTCCGGCAATACCGCCTGCTGCCCCCACTGCCTGATCGACTCTTTGTGAAAAGCAAATGTTGCCAGGATAGCTTATGAGTGCATCTGCCAGGAAAGCAGCTCCGATTGACGTTGAAACCCCGTTCTCGCACCCCTGGCAGCTCCCCTGCCCGCGATGTGTACATGCTTGCAGCTCTGACCTCGCTCAGTGTCCACACAGGTTCTGTCCCCTGGAGAGCCGAATGCAGACTCAATGTTGAGTCAGAAATACACAAAGAGGGTGATGGTTACGAACTGCCCGCCTGTCCCTCAAAACACAGGTTGAAATCCTCACCCTCAATGTGATGCTGTCAGGAGGTCTTTGGGAGGTGATGATGTCCCGAGGCTGGAGCCCCATGAATGGGGTTTGTGCCTCAGAAAGGAGCCCAGCAAATCCGTTGCCCTCCCACTGTGTCAGGGCCAGAGAGAAGGCGTGCGCGAACCAAGAAGGGGCCCACACCAGAACCCCCCCATGCGGCACCCTGATCCCGCCTTCCAGCCTCTAGAACTGGGAGAAACAAATTCCTGTTGTTCATAAGCCACTCAGTCAATGGGGTTTCGTTACAGCAGCCTGAGCTGCCTGAGATGACAATGCTCACCGTCCTACAGAGACGGCTACTCCCCTCTCCCAGAAAGAGGGCTTTAATTAAAATCCCTGTCTCTCCTCGCCGCCACCACAGATCTCATTCCCCCACCCCGTAAGCCAGCAGTTGCTAGGATTAAAGGAAAAGGATCGTTTTAGACCAGCCCCTCCATGCCGGTCTGAAGCCTTTGACTTTGCCCACTTCCACGGTGGCCGTGTCACCGGATTCCCCATGCCAGCTCTGTGTCTGCACTGGGTCCCAGGCTCTGGACAGACTTCTCCAGCTGTCCATCCAGCACACCCATTTCCCCTTCTCCTTTGCAGATTGTCCTTCAATATCCAACCACCCGCTCTGTAACCCAAGGCCTTCCGATCCAGCCATTCAGGGTGAGCTCAGCCGTGCACTGGAGTCCTTGGCTCAGGTAACCCAGGCCCAAGCCATTGGCACCAACGATCTACTGGCTGTGGGGTCTGCACAGCCACTAGCTGCCCCAGCCACACCAGGGCCTGGGAGGGGAGGCAGAGGAAGCTGTGAAGCTGCCAACAGCTGTGCGGGGACAGGGGTCCCTGAGATGAGGAGGATGCCATGGAAGGAAATTCAGAGAAAGAGCCCCAGGGCTGGACGGGTCATGCCCAAAGCCTGCACTGCTGAGTTTTCCAGGTTTCTGAACTCAATCGCTGACCCACACAGCACATGTTTCCTGAGTGCTGACCCCGCGTGACATTGGATATGGCAATAAAGCAGGCCACCCACCTCCCCCCCCCCCCCCACATACACGGGGCCTCCGTCCTGGCGGGAAGGCAGGCCTGGGCGCCCAGCTGGCACCACGAGCCTGGGAAGGGGGCCGTTTCAGACGGACAGTGGGTGCAGCCTTGCCAAAGCCCAGCAGTCACCTGCACTGCCACAGCCAGGCTGAATTCAGATCAACCGCACAGAAAAATGACCCTCTCAAGGGCACGCCTGAGCTCATTAGGGACAGACACAGTCTCCTGCTTATCTCCAACACTTTCTGGGCATGTCTAGTTACAAAGAGATGACGCAGTCTTGGAAGCACAGATCCCAGGCCTCCCCCCATGCTCCTCTCCTTGGTGCCGTTGACGGGAAGAGGCAGGTATGGCCGCGAGGCCGCACACCCACAGCCACACTGCCGCTGAGACACGGGCCTTTGACGGTTACTTCTGCCAAAGAACTCTGCTCCATCTTGGAGCACACCATGGCGGGCAGGAAGCTCCACCCGGAGAAACAGCGATGCTTCTCCCCAGGACCAATGGAGGGCACCCACTGCCCTGAATTCAGCAGCTTACTTACATTCTGGAAAACATCTGAATTATGGGGAACACTAAAATGAAAAGGTCACGGAAGAAAGCTTAGAAGGCCGTGTGAAGTCTCAGCATGTCCAAACGTTTCTGAACCAAGACTGCTGGGGTCGACAACCTTACAGGGAAAGTTTCCACACGGGCCTTCAACAAGCAATGCTCAGCAGAGAGTGCCACGCTCTGGGCAGAACCTCAGACACCACACAGTCACATCAGAGCCTACAGCAACTGAAATACAGCGCTCTCCTAAGATGTGTGCGTTACCTGCAGAAAGTTACTAGACGCTAAGATGGGGGAAGAAAAGGATAAGGTTAGAAACAAATTTAAAGTAATTTCTGCATACAAAAAAATTCTATATCCACTGGCTTTCTTTCTGGGCGTAACTACTTTTACATGAGATGCACATCCCAGTTGGAAGGAGTCTGGGTTTTCCGTGGGTAGAGACGAGGGCTCTCCAGGAAATGTGAACCCTTTCTCACTCGCTGAGCCCTGAGGCCATCCTGACCTGCCTGAGCATTTCCCTGCTCTGCCTCCAGCCAGCTCCTTCTGGCACTCACCTGGCTGCTCCCCAAGCCTGCACTGGCCCAGGATCTCCTCTTCTGCTGCTGCCAATCTTCTGCTGCTAAACTTTCGCTTTAGGGCAAATAAGTTGGAAACTAAAAAGTTATAAGACTCCCTTGTTTTTTAAAAATTTGTCTTTTCAGAAAACAAAGAACACTAATTCTACTTTCATGATTTAATATGTTGCCCCCATCTGCATGTTCATGGATATGTGTTTTTATATATATTTTAATCAATACTTATAAAAGCATGCGCTGTTGGCTATAGTCAGTTTAATTACATTTGATGTAAGGAGTTTGAAATTCAGTGAATTCAGGCACTCAAAATTTAAGCCCTTTGACATCTATTAATCAAATGGAAATATGACAAAAATCAAGAGAAGTGTTCAATAAAAATCCTGGACTTTTAGATATTTTCACAAATGTAATGTATATATTAGTACACAAACTTGAGCATTTTCACAAATCTTTGAACTCAAATTCCATTCTTAACTTTTACAGGTAAATGAATATCCATATGTGATTTTAAGCAGCTCAAGCATCAGCTCTTAAGAACAACCAGAAATGCTGTGGGCAAATTCCACTGAACAGCAAATAACGGAACTGCACCCAACAACCCAGGTACCTCCCCTGAGGCATCTGGAACATGAGGATTAGGAGCAGCCTTTGCTTTCTGAGGTGCCTGAGAGTGGGGATTCCCGACTCCCCAAGTCTAAGAAGGCCTCAGCGATAAGGAAAACTGGTTAAAAAAAAAACTCTGCTGGCTCCCTGCCACGGGCTCCTCGATCTCACTTCCTCTCTGGCCCTCAAAGCCTGACTCTTGGTCCCAGCCCTGCTGCTCACTGGGGTGAGACCATGGGCGTCACTGTACCTGTAAGGGGAGAAGCTGGTCAGGATACAGGATCCTGGCAATCCTGGCAGTGCTCAAGCTGATACTGTAATTAATTTTGTAGTGAGTTACTTAATGCAAAATTTAACTTCTGAATAATTTAGATACGTGTATCCTAACAGGAAAATCCTGAACGTAGAACACAGGCCACACCCTCACACAGATGTTATCTGGCTAGCACTCTTTTTTGTTTGCCTTTTCAGTAGATATTTTTAAAAGCAGTTTACAGTTCATAGCAAAATCAGGAGGAAAGTACGGAGTCCTCACATATCTTCTTCCCCAGCACAGGCAGAGCCTCCTTCGTTCTCCTGCCCCCACCAGGCCAGCACGTCTTTACGACTGACAGATCCGCATCAACACAGCACCACCACCCAGAGTCCACAGCACACAAGAGGGCTCAGAGCCTGCTACTGCTCATTCTGTGGGTTTCACAGACGTGGAACGGCATGGATTCCCCCATGAAAACCCTACCCGGAGTTGCTTCTCCACCCTACACTCCCTCCCATTCATCCCTCCCTTCCCCAGCCCCTGGCAGCCACTGACCGTTTTACTGTCTCCACAGCTTTGCCTTTTCTAGACCGTCCTGTGGTTGGACTCAGACAGCAGGCAGCCTTTCCAGATTGGAGACTCACTTGGCAACATGCATTTAAAAGATCCGTGTCTTTTCATGGCTTAGTGGTCCAGTTCTTTTTAGCGCTGACTAATATCCCAGTTTCTGACATACCACAGTTTATCCATTCACCTACTGAAGCGCATCTTTGTTGCTTTCTAGTTTTGGCAATTATAAATAAAGCTGCTGTCAACATCTGTGTGACATTTCCACATGGAAGTAAACTTTCAGCTCCTCTGAGTAAACGTCCAGGACTGTGATTGTTCCTGTGGTCGGAGTGCTTAGTTCCACGGAAAACCACCACGCTACCTCCCACAGCAGCTGCCCCACTTCCCCCAGCGATGAGTGAGGGTCCTGATGCCCACACATCCGCCAGCACGCGGTGGTGTGGGAGTTCCAGTATTGACCAGGCTGCTGGGTGCACAGTGACGCCTCGCCCTACGACATAAGATGCGGGCCATCTTTCCACGTGTAGGTTTGTCATCTGTGCATCTTCTTTGTTGGGGTATCTGTCCAGGTCTTTGGTCCATTTTTAATCAGGTTGTTCATTTTTTTGTTTAGTTTTGAGAGTGTCCTGCACGGTTTGGATAACAGCCTTTATCAGATGAGTCTTTTACAGATACATTCTCCCCATCTGTTCCCTGCCCTCTCCTGCTCCTGAGACAGTGTTTTATTTAAAAAAAAAACCACTTTAGACAGAAGATGGACCTCCAAGCCCATCACGGTTCTCATTTTGGCCATGGACACCACCCTCCCAGCCCTGGTTCCCACCTTTCCACGATCTGCTGGTCCTGTGGGGGTTGCTCCATACGAAGTCCCTAACATGTCTCCAATGATGGCAACATAAAAGCAGGCAGTTTGCAGGTAGGAAGGAGCTGATGGAGGCCGGAGCAGCATGAGAAGGCCAGCAGCTTCATCCCTCGGGGACACGCAGGCCTCTCAGATGTCCCTCCAGGTCACTTCCCAAATGAAGTACCTGCCTTGGCCATGGGCAGGAAGCAGGACCTGGCCTAGATCTCAGCATATTTGACCTGGCACGGCATTTACAGGTGAGCCTCCGTAACCGGAAACTCTACTCTGGGGAGAACCCATTTTCGTTCTCAAGGCTTTTAATTAAGAAATCAAAGAGCAATGCCTGGAGTGAGGATGCAGGGACTCTGCGTGACCCACACACTCGTTTCCACCTGGCGCAAAGGACCCTGGAGTGAGGGTGCAGTGCCTGCTCTGAGTCACCAGCACACTCATCATTTCTACATAAAGAACCCTGTGAGTCTGTCCCAGGACTTTTTAGCCTAGACTTAAAAACTCACAGCCCAGGACACCCTAACCATTTTAAGAACCTGAGGGGTGGGCCAAGGGGATCTCACAGACTTTGGTGCCGGCTGTGGGGTCAGGACAGGGCAGCTGGGGCTTCCCGCAAGCACTTCCGGGAGGCCGTGCAGTGGCCCGAGACTGGTTCCAGCTCCTGTCCTCGGTTCTCATGCTCAGCAGTGACAGGAGCCCTCCCTTCCAGAGCAGTTCCTGGCTCCAGGCCCTAACGTCCATGTCCAGGCCCCTGGTGGGGCAGCTTCTACCCCAGGGAGGCTGGGACCGGAGACAGCCTGGAGCTCTAGGCAATCCTGGTAACCACCTGCTTTCCGAAGTGGCTGCAGACAAACTCCTGCTTCCAAAACCTGGCACAGGCTGTGTGAGGCCTGGAACGCAGGAGGTGCACTTCACAGAGTCCCTGCTCAGATGCAAAAGCAAGGCTAAGGGCAGGAAAATTATTTAATTACCCTCATGGTCATCAAATCATAGTCACTTAGACCTATGTGTGGCTAGAAGTATACACATTATAGAAGTGTATATAAATGTAAATATATACATGCTTATTTTCCTTTTATGTACCTTACATATGTATACGTGCATATGTATAAAACATTGATGATAAACCATAGTTAAGATTTCAAACCTCAGTCACAAAGATCTCACAAGCAAATTACTATTCTTAAATTCTAAATAAGGACGTAAAATTTTACATTCTTGCGAACAAAATGTTCTCTATTGGCATTTTATTTTAAAAACCAAGAATGTACTGCATTCTCTCAATTTCTATTTTAAATAATCACTTTCGCTGAGAGATTCTATAACTTCCTACACACATTGATTTCCAATCATAGCTCATTAGTTCAAGAAAAACTGCTCTATGGGACTTTTGCTATTTTAAAGCATAATGATGTCTCTCTCTCTATACCCAAGAATAGAAAGATGCCCGTGCAGATGTTTCCAAAGCAATTCAGATGAGATGGTCTAGACACACAGTTTAAGACAATCACATTTTCAAAAAAAAAAAGAAATCACATTTTCAATGGCAGAAGACCAAGACGAAATCCAAGATGTTCTGAAGGCATCACCTTTTATTTAATATATTTGTAATTTGAGTGGAACATGACGTCCTTAAAGATAACCAAATAGTGCATCACAGCCCTTAAAACCCACAGTATAAAATCTCTTTTGTTTTAAATACACTTAATTTTGTCACATTTTCTTTTTGTAATTTCAAAATTTCTAAAGGTCCTAAAGCCTCAAATCGGGATAGAATTGGACTTTGGCAATTCCCAAAGTCACAAGCAGGTTGTATGTCCACAGCTATTTGGAATGTGGTTTCTGATGGAAGCTTCTACAAACGCACATGGAATCCCTCTGGACTACAAAGGCTGACTCAGTGTGTCTCAGAATGAAAATATATACATTTGTGATGGACAACACAACAGATACTAATTACTAAAACAACAGGAAAGTCTACAGCACTTCTCATACAGAACGAAGGCAAAGTGTTTGAGGAAAAGTCTGTCCAAGTGAAAATATCAGAGCTGATTGGAACAAAGAAGATTCTGAAGAAGATCCTGGCTTCTTTACGAGACTTCAGAATTTCCCTCCTCTGCAAGTGAAAATGAACCTCCTGCTTGTCCACTGAGGACAGGGAGAGAACAGGGTAGGATACAGACCTTCAAACACTTCATAGGGGGAGAAAGGAAGACGGGCCAGCCCCGTACACCCATCGGCACACCCACACCAGCTGTGCAATGACTCAGCTAACTCTGCAATGGCCGGGCATGTCAATGAGACAGCCGGGCACGGGTGACCTGCCAAGAGACAAGATAGCCAAGTTTGGGTGGAATCACTGGAGGGTGGTCACTCCAGGGCCTCTCAGGTCTGTGCCCAGGAATCTGCATTTCCAAGTAGCCCAGATGAGTTACTGCCCAGATGCCCTCACCAGTCATGGCTCACACAGGCAGCAGGACCTCACATGCCTCCTCCTTCTGTGACACCTGGCATGGATTTTCCTTAATTGCCGACACCGTATTCCTCTACATCTACTCTCACCATTGGTCTCGAGTTTACTGAACTTACCAACAGAACAAGAGAAGGGAACTACAAGGGAAAGCATCCACCTGAAACAGGAATGACCAGGGCTCACGTCAGTGGACACAGCAAACGCAGCACATAGCTGTGCACGGCTCACCACTCACAAAGCCCACAGCAGCGCGGTTTCCACTCAGAACGTCCGGGTGGCTGTAGGCAGGGAGAAGATGCTGCACAGCTGTTTCTATGCTAAATACTTGAAGGTGTGAATTTTATTACATATAGAAAAATGTGTGTTTCGCATACAAACGTGTGCATTTATGTTCAATACAGGAAAACACGTAATCCAGGTATTTCGGTTCATACCACTGTGGAGACTTTTCAGTTTCTTTTCATACAACTGCCCAACTGGGGCCCAGAACCAACACCCACCAGCTGTGTCACTGCATCTGTTTTACTGTCACACACCAGCCCTACCCCACAAAAAACAAACAAACAAAAAAACAAAACAAAAAAACAAAACAAAAAAAACAAACAAAAAAACGCCATGGCACTTAATAAAAAAATAATTTTACAACATTATTAGACATGACTTGTGATCCTCTTTGAAGAGATTGCAGCACCTGAAGGATTTCAAATACAAGTATGTTCTGGGTCTCCTGATCTCAGGACCCGTCCACACTGGTGGCTTTAACGGTGCTTCGTGGAAACTTCCAGAAGGCATGTGTGTCATGTCTAAGAGCAACCTAGAGTTCACGCCTCAGCACTGTGTGCCTCTTCTTTCCTCATCCCGCAAGCACCGTCTTCTCCCAGGGAGCTGGTGCTGTGCCCTGAGGATCTGCCCCAACAGTCCCTGCCAAGTCCCTGGTGCCATTGTGGAGAACCAGCCTCCGTCTGTCCAGGTGTGTTGTGCAGAAAGCAAGTCATCCAAATCTGTTTAAAAAACACACATCTGCGATGCCTATAGGCCTCAGAAGGTGGAGGCAGACAGGATAATGGCAGCTGTCATAAGGACTGAACATCAAGCCCGTCTGTCTGGCGACTGATGGGTGCTGTCTGCAGTGAGACACTGCACATTTAGCGAGGCTGTCTGGCTCCTCACCTCCGCCAAGCCTCCACCCGTCGCGTCTGGCCTGGATTCTCTGACACCTGCATGGACTTCACCTACTTCATTAACTCAGTTCACTAAGGCCCCCTTTACCGCAGCAAGGACGGCGGTGGTTGCACCTGTGGCCACTTACCCTCTCTGCATCTAGCTCCTCTCCCTGAGGCAACAGCACCTCTGAAGTCACAGCCTGGCCTCCCAACTCTCCTCCATCCCGGGCTTCTTGGCATGTTGCTCTGCTGCACACACCTCAGCAAATACTGCTGATTAGCCAGAATCACCCAGAAATCTCTTAACCTTGATTCTGGCTGCTTTTGTAATTTGTAGTATTTGTAATTCTGGTGTGATTTGAGGAACAAATTTTAAAATTAGAGAAGATGTGGTTTTTATTCTCTCCTTTCTAACTTGCAACCTTGAAAATTCTAGTAGCAGCAAGGGTTTGTTGAAAGTAACTTCCACCAAATAGAACCTATTACAAATGTACTACAGAGTGTCAAATAACCACATAGATGTAAATAGAGATGCAGACACAGATATAAAATCCAATGGTTAAACCAGATTGAGAAATGCTTGCCAGTTTGTAGGACTTCTAAGACTTGATATAAATGTTGGCTTAAGGGATACAAGATGTTATGAGATGAGATGCTTGGCCTAGAACCACAGGCTCTCTCCTCTTTATAGCAGAAAATCCATAAGGAAGTCAAATCTGAAAGAACCAGGTACCGCTGAACGACAATCAGCCATCCTTCCCATCCCTGGGCCAGCTGTGGTGAGTGCAGCCAGTCGTTCACCAACATCCATCATCCATCCTCCAGGACATGGCTACACTTTACTCCCAGCTCCCTGTCATTGTGTAGATTAGGTAAATCATGGCCACTCTCACCCTAAGCCAAGCCTCCCCAACCTCCCACCCCAGCAGCGTGGTAATCACCCAGTCCCAACCACAGCAAGGACAGCCATGTCCTTGGGAACGCAAAGCAGGGGTCTGGAAGGAACCTGGATCCCTGAATACTTCATGGAGTAGTCACCAGCCTGGAACTTCCTCCCCTTGAAGGGTTGGCAAGAGAGAAAACCTCCTTGGTTCCTCAAGCTACAATACTGCAGAGTCTCTGATCACAGCATCCTTACCCACCCTCGTCAGGAGCCGTTCATGCTCATTAAGACATGACAACAAAACTGCAGTGGCACAGTCACACACACCCAGAACGCAGACCACCTGCTGCTCACATTCATCGTATTAACACCAAAAAGCCACCGTGGTGGATATCCCGGATGTGGACACTTGGCGGCTTCTTGCTGGAGATGCACTTTGTGCATTTATCGCACGACCATCTGGGCGTCAGGAGGGGCTGCGCAGATGGCAGCTGTGCACGTCCCAGGGAGTCTCACACGCTGGACTCTCGACCAGCTCCCAGCATCAGCGCCCACAGGGTCCTCTCCTCTGGGAGCACGTGCTTGGACGCCACAGTGGCCTGTGGATCCACACAACCACGCTGTGTGCCCCAGGAGCTTAGAAAGTACCACTGTATCAATGTGTCCACAGGTGAGGCCGGGGGCAGAAGCCACCCTCAAGCAGTTACGGTCCTCCGTGGGGCTGGCGTCCAGGCAGGAAGGCGGCTCAGCGGCTCTCCTCTCACTGTGGAACTCCTAGGTCCCCACATGAACAGAACCTAAGTAACACGCAACAAACAACAGGAACAAGAACACGACCAGCAGCTTCTGAGATGGGCAAGCTGGGCTGATCATGAGACACCTGAAGGGGATGGTGCCAGAGCCCCTCCCAGTGACCTGTGAGGACAGCGCTGCTGGCATCTCCCTAAAACCAGGCCAAGTCGAGTTAGACTCGAGGCTTCCCAGGAGTGGGCAGAGCCATTCAATCCCACAGTCTGAACCTTCTAAGGCCATCTCATGGTCCTCATCTCACAGGTGGGAACCAGAACACTGCACCATAGACCCGGGCCCAAGCCCCCATTCCTTCCTCTACACCACACACCAGTACAGTGAGCACTTAGGGACTGGGCATTCATGTAAAATACTGTTGAACTGAAACTTCTGATTTAGAAAAAGTTTAATTCCTACTCACAGAACTGAAAGTGTTCTGTCCTAGGAGGTGGCAGTTGTAATTAAGCATGAGACAGGAAGAAGGGATCTGAGGGGTACCAAGTATTAAATATTCATCTAATTCCATTCACCACGTTGCCAAGCTCCTGTCACCTGCTTCATTTTCTGTCCTTAAAAGACACAATAGTTAGGTCTTAAAATAGGCAACCTGTTTTACTGATGCTTAGCTATAAAGGAGCGAGCTACGTATCCAAAAGAGAGATATGGGAAAACACAAAATGTACACGAGCGATCGGGTGGGAGGGCAGCTGCAGCAGCATCGTTGTCTGCTGCATTGTGAGCCAGCCACGTGGGCTGGACAGCTCACTTAGCCACTGAAATTACATCATCATCTAAGATTTTTGTTGCAGTTACTTTGATAAATTCTCCCTCCTGCTAGGGAGAGTAAGGTTTACCTTGCTTTCTTTTATTTTTTGAGTCGGAGTCTCGCTTTGTCACCCAGGCCCGAGTGCAGTATTACAATCATGGCTCATCGTGGCCTTGACCTTCTGGCTCAAGCAATCCTCCCGCCTCAGCCTTCCAAGTAGCTGGGACCCACAGGCGAATTTCATTTCTTTGCTAACAAATTCCTAATTCACCACCGCGCGGCGAGCCCGTCAGGGCCATCTGCCTGGATGTCCACCTTGCTGACTGGCTGTGTGGTCTCTAAGGAGGATGAACCCTGGTTGCCCGGGCTCTGCACGCGATGCTGAGTCTCCATGTCTGCCGCCGTCTACGGGATTGACAGCCCGGAGCATCCCGATGTGCCACCGTGAGCCGGGCTTTATTCCACAGGGCGACTCTGCTTCCCGTGACGAGATGCAGCACTTGAGCACAGATCAAAGGGTGTCAGCAATAACCCATTCCCCAGATACTAAACAGAGGACTGAGGCTTTAGTTCCTTACTTATTTGCTATGGGCTTGATTCAAAAACAGCTTTCTGGGATCCTGGGGACAAACATCTCTAACTAGTGAGAATTCTGGCTTTAGTAACAGGAAAAATCACCTAATGCCCATTTTGTAACTGCTGTTCTCATCAGAACTTGAGGCCAAAGAAAGGGAAAAATAAGAGGAGGACCAAGGTCCTGACACCCCAGTTTGTACAAGGCCAACCAGCCTGCTGGAGGGGGTGAAAGGAGTGGTGTTTTTAAACTGCTGAGTTTTAAAAACATGGCTGTAGGCTGGGCACAGTGGCTCACGACCGTAAGCCCAGCACTTTGGGAGGCCGAGATGGGAGGATTGCTTGAGACCAGGAGTTCAAGACTAGCCTGGGCAACACAGCAAGACCCTATCTCTTTAAAAAGAAAAAAAAAAAGGCTTTTATTAAAATAGTAATAAAAAGGTTAATACAATAAATTACTATGTCAACATGGCACCCCCTGCTGTCAGACGAGGTGGGTTCTCTGTGGCTACAATGAGGCCCGGAGAGAAATGTAACCGGCATCACAGGGAGGAAGGTCGACCCTGAAGCCCCACGACAGTAACTCCTGTACAGTTTGTTAATCAGCCTGAAGTCTCCTCCGCCATCAGACAGAAGCCTGGTTTAGAGGAACGCTGCCCACGGGACCCGGGTGCACTTCCGACCCTGGCCGACCAGACAACCCCACCCTGGAACCCTGCCGGCAGCCCCGACTGGACAGAATGGCCTCGTGAGTGTCCTTTCCCGCCAGAAGCCGCAGACCCTGAGCCACTCCTGGCTGTGACTGAGGCTGCGCATAAACGTCTGCGCCCAAAAGCTCACCTTTGTACATGACACGCTGAGTCCACCTCATTTCTAACGTTACGCTAGCCCCAAGGCAAACATGGATGTTACAGGTTAACTCATTACACGTGTGCTAGACTTTCCCCATAAGTATTCAGACATTCCATGAACCCGATGAACACACATAGCGAACAAAAACCGGAACGTTTAATGCCGCGACCTCCCCCGCTCCTGAGGGGCGCGTGCTTACAGCTCCCCCGAGACCACATTTCCCAAAGCACAGACTTACTCTGAAAATAAAACCTCCTTTTTTCCTTTCTCTGTACAACTCGTGGTCGTGTTAACAACTATTGCTACAAATATAAAAGGAGTATCATCCGTGCTGGTCACCCAATTCCTACCACCAAAGCTTGAGGGCCCCCCAGTCTGATGGAAGCTTCTATCGCCCTAAAGCCAACTCTGGAGGCGAAGGCCGAGCTGGGGAAAGGCTGTGTCACTTGCAAATCCACACCACGGGGCCCTCTGCATTTGTGTGTAAGGAATTCTTGGCCTGTCCTGGGGTTTGGGGAAATCAGGATGCAAGTAGATACCTTACGCTCTGCCACGGGACCGTGAAGTCTGCGGAACCTCAGAGGAACACGGACAAATGGCTGCACGAGTCCCACAGGCCGAGCCTCAATGGGCTCCTGTGTCAAGAACAGAGACACGGCAGGAGGAGCAGCCGATGCAGACAAAGCGTGCAACCCCAGCACGTGGTAGTGTCCGAGCGCTGGGGCCTCTGGACAAGCTCTACCAAAACTACCATATTCTGTGGCAAAATTTTAAAAATAGTTACAACTCTAACTTATTTTACAGATAAACAGAACACAGAGTACCAACAGCCTCCAAAATACTTCGTCTAGAACCAAGTCTAGAATGCAGATGGCTGCTGCTCCGAGTGTGACAAGTCCCCTGTAGTGCCATAAATCCTAGATCTAGGTGACTAAGTGCTCTTGCTAAACCAGAAGGCACCCTCTGGCCCCAGGCCAGTCCATCAGCCCGGGCAGAAGCTTCTAGAGTCAGAGCCTGTGGATCTGTATTGGACGGATGTAAACCAGGCAAAGTCACAGGGGCTCATCCTGGAAGCCCATCCGTTTACCCACTCATGCCCTGGAGAGCCCTGCCCCCAGCTCCACACCCGCAGTCATGCTGAACCACAAGAACTGGCTTCTAGGCCCTTAAGCCACTCCCACTCTCCCCTGGACAGATCCTTCTCAAACCATGAGGCCCAGAGTAGCCTTAACAGGTGGTCCCAGCAGAACTGGTCACTGCATTTTCTTACTGGCAAGTGAGTCAACAGTTACCTAAGTAGAGCAACCAAACAGGATGTTTTTCCACTTAAAATGTCTCATTTTTGTCCATTTAGAATTGATTGTGTGTGTGTGTGTGTGTGTGTGTGTGTGTGTGTGTGTGTGTGTGGTGTGGTGTGGTGGCAGGGGTTCTTGTTCTGTCACTCAGGCACAGTGTATCATGAGTAGAGTGGTGCTGTCACGATTCACTGCAGCCTCAACTTCCCAGGCTTGGGTGATCCTCCAGCCGCAGCCTCCTGACTATCTGGGACCACAGGTGCACACCACCACTATCTACTTTTTTGTAGAGTCAGGGTCTTGCTATGTTGCCCAGGCTGGTCTCAAACTCCTGGGCTCAAAACTGAATCTACTCACCTCAGCCTCCCAAGGTGCTGGGATTACAGGTGTGAGCCACTATGCCCAGCCTAGAATTGATATTTCTTAAACTCTTACTGAGTTTAACACATGAATTCCACTTACATAGATATCGGCACACTCTCACAGCTCAAGGATTTTTCTGAATCTCGATTCTGTCCATTCAAGGTCAATATCTAAAGAAAGGGCCAGAACTGACCCTCCCTCAATGAACTCTAAGGGCAAATGTCAGGGTATGAGGAGACAAAGAAGGGTGGAAAGTACATGTTGAAATTCCGGTGTTAGAATCATAATCATCAACACTTTAAGAGACAATCTGCTTTCCAAAACATGTAGCTGCTGGATTAACTTCAAAGTCACCAGATTCCACAGGCAGGCGCTCAGAGAGGCACAGCTTTCTAAGGCCGCCCGCCCTGGGACAGCGTAACAGCCTCGGGGTAAATAAACAAAGGCTTGTTTCTCTCAAGGACAAAGGTGCTCAAGTCCTTCCAAATAGTTTCTTCTTCTAAATCAGTTAGACGGCCTCGTACAACACTGTTTAGAGTGCCAGTGTGCTCAGAAATGTGAAGTGAAAGTACATCTCAGGACCCCGAAATCACTAAGCTAAAGGGAAGACAAGGTGGGGAACGGCTTAGGGCAAACTTGCCTCCCAGGCTCCTAACAGAGACTGGAAGAAAAAAGAAAAAAAAAAAAAAAAAAGGCATGTACCTCCCTCACAACCGTTGGTCCACAAGGAAATTCCTCAGGGACAGAGGGCAGAACTCAAAGTCACCATCTGCACACGGAGATAAATGCGGGTCTTACTGCTTTCTCCGGAAAGGCTCACCGGAAACGCATCTGTCTCTGATCCACCTGTGACCTGGAAACCTGGACCAAACCAACGTACATCTCACATATATTGATGTCTCACATCTCCCTAAAATGTGTTAGACCAAGTTGTGCCCCAAACACCTTGGGCTCATGTCCAGGACCTGAGACTATCACGGTGCGTCCTCAACCCCTCCTGAGGCTGTGTCCCGGCTGTATCCTCAACCCCTCCTGAGACTGTCACAGTGCGTCCTCAATCCCTCCTGAGGCTGTGTCCCGGGTGTATCCTCAACCCCTCCTGAGACTGTCACGGTGCGTCCTCAACCCCTCCTGAGGCTGTTTTTAACCTTGGGAAAATGAACTCACTGAATGGGCCAAGAATTACCTCAGAGAGGCTTCTGGTTTACAGGAAGCATTCTCTCCTGCAGGTATAATGCAATCATGTGGAATTACAAAATGCAACTTTAGTAAAGGCTGAAGGAATTAGGGTTTGATGTGATTTACAAAAAAAAAAAAAAAAAAAAAAAAAAAAAAGGAACGTTCTATTTATCAATGGACCATGAAAGCCCACACCCCCCTCTGCAGTGATGATGTCAACTGGAATGAGGGGCCCCCTCCTGTGGATGCAGCAAAGGCTACCCTCTGACCCCACTTCCCAGAGTCCAGGCTTCCTGCTGCTCAGGGAACAGCAACCCCAGCTTCACAGGGCTCAGGCCGCCAAAGCCAACTTCCATCCATGCTGGAGAATCACCCCAGGGACCAGCGAAATGGCAGGCGCAACTCTCACCTCATCCCCTTAAAGGGGAAAAGGCATCTTCCCGCTCTTCTTCCTGCTGGTGGGAACAGGGGCAGGAGTTGCAGGGTCAGGAGTCGGGCAGCAGCCTGGGTCTCTGCTAGTCACAGATGGCAAATGCCAACCAGCCCCGACCTTCACTTTGCAGAGAAGAAATCCTTCTCTTTTGTCAGGTCCCTGTTAGAAGTTTGCACCCATTCCTTTAAAAAAAAAAAAAAAAAAAACTTAGATACAACATGGGTGTTTTGCTGACAATATTTCAATTATCTGGGGGCCTTGGGTCGAGTGACGCCAAAACAGAAAACTGAACCCTGTTGCTCAGGAAACCACCCTCCAGCCCCATCTACCCTCCCAGGCTGTCACCTTATGGTGTTTGTCTGCTAGATGATTATTTTTAACAATAACTGCTCTTAAGAGCTAGGTGTACAGAACAGACAAGAAGTCAGCTCAGGTTGAGGGGAAGCAGGAACAGACCCCTCTCCCTGCAGGACGGTGGAGGAGGAACCTTCAGCACCTGGGTTTGCAGGATGCTAGATCTCTGAGAGCATCTCTCACAGCTCAAGTACGGCCAGACCTTCCTCTGTCACAGCCTGTTCAGGAGAAGGCAGCACCCGCCCTAGAGACCGACAAGCCCTGTGTGGGGTTCAGCTGGAGCTGAACTTTCCTCCTTGGTGAGAGTCAGGGCCAGCGGTGAGGAGGAGAGAAGCAGCAGGCATGAGGGGCACTGTGGCAACTCCATGCCACGCTAACTCTCGTCTGATGTGCTCCGGCCAAAACCACGCTTCTCGGAGGGCGTTTCCCTTCACACATCCGGAAATCATCAACGTCTAGTCTCCTCACAGGACAGATCCTTCCCCAGGAGGCAGACACTTGGCTGTAACACGTGGTAATGAGGGGCGAGCCTTCGTGCCCATTCTGTAGTGTTTCCTGTTACCTATTTTACCTTAAGCTAAAAATGGTTTCCATTTAGACTCCGTAGTGACACAGCAGAACACACTAGATTCAGTGTGATCCCACACCCGTCACTGCTGACCTCAAGTTCTTTATTTGTTCATTTTGCTTCTAGAGTTTGTACTCTATCCCAGGGTTCCAGGCCTGTGGATTCAACCAACCATAGTTTAAGAATACTTTTTTAAGGTGTTTGTACTAAGCATTCAGACTTTATTATTCATTAAACAATATCGTTTAACAACTACTCGCATGGCATATCCATGGTATAGGTGTTACGAGCAACCCTGACATGACAAAGTCTGCAGGAGGATGTGCGTATGTCATATGCAAACACGATGCCGTTTTATACCAGGGACCTGAGCACCCACAGACCTTGGTATCCATAGGCAGTCCTGCAACCCAACCCCGTGGGCACTGTGGAATGGCTATAATAGAAAATACAGAGGTTTTAAACAGTTATGTACTAAATCTAATCTTCTATTAAGAAATTACTGTGTATCACGTGTATTATTTGGAAGTCCTTCCTGGCCCAGAGACCTGACATGTTCTTATCATCTTTTTGTCCACTGATCTAACTAGTCATTCCAGTAAGTTTATTGAACACAAATCAATTTTACAATTACATTCTTACAGGAATCACACTCATAATGTAAGCTGCTTTGGTTTTTAAAGTGAAATAACCAATAGTTTTGAAAACTAGCTATATCATAGAATAACAGGATAAAGCAGCCCCACGACATGCAAAAACATGGGGTTTCAAAGCCAACCATTATCAAACACATTACAAACCCCTAAATATGGAAATGTTTTATACCACGACAGATATTCCAGAAAAAAACAAGATGTTCAAAAAAGCCTTATGCAGAAAACCACTTTCCCCCTTCATTTTTCACAGTTTCCAGAAGCTTGTGTTTGGCAATAACCATGAACTAGAAGTAGCGTCCGCTGCAACTACTGCTACTGAAACACAGAATATTAAAGCAAAAAAAAAAAAAAAAAAAAAAAAAAGACACAGCATATTTCCTATTGATGAGAATAGGTAGAGTGTTATAAGAATGAGTGTGTTCTAAAGTCAACAACATTCAAATTCTAGGTCTCCCGCAGACACTGGACGGTAACCGCCAAAGCTTATGCACTTGGCAACGTTCAAGGAGACCAAGTTCAGAGCCGTCACAAGGCAGCACCATCCTCAAGTGATTATCTCAGGCGGGTTTGAGGGCAAGTGCCCCCATCACTTGCCCTCAAGTGCTGCCCAGCCCTGCACTTCCTGAGATCACAGACCTTACCTTCGCCATCCCACGTCTTCAATAGTTTCTTTACACTGGGAACCAGTGAGCAAAACCTAAAACACTTCCTCAAATCTCAAGATAGTCTTGAGAGCTCTTCTCCTTGCCCCTTCTCTTACTGAGAAAGCCTATTTTGCAAGCAATCTGTAGTGCTTACCAGAGCTGGGGCAGGAGGAGACCTAGTGTTTGGTAGACCGAGTTTCAAGCGTGGGGAGACCGGGAAGTTCTGGAGATGGATGGCGATGATCGCGGCATGATAGTGTGAACACTCTTAATGCCACCAAACCATACACTTAAAAATGGTTCGAGTGCTATGTAATTTTACCACAATCAAAAGACTGAGAAAAGTCATCTATAATTACTGTCTCCAATATCTTGCATCCTGTAAGGTATATTTGCTTTTTGAAATCCTCAGAGCAATCATGAAAGACTAATACCCTGTTGTCTCTGAAACACAAGCAAAGTCAAGGGTTTTGATTATAGGAAAGTAGCTGGAGAGCAAAGCGTCCGTTAGACACGGCAGCCGTGGTAGGACAAACACATGGTAGGAAGGTGGTGGTCATGCTACACGCAGATGGGAAAGGCGTGGGGAGCCACAACACCTGAGGTTTGGGAGGCACCTGGGCAGGAACTGAGAATGTACCAAACACGTTCGATCACGCAACATTCACGGACCCCGAGTCCAGGCACGGCCACTGACATCCACTGTGCCCAGGGTATCCTCTGCCACAGAGATACACACCCTGCCGAGGATAGTGCACAGATTAAATGTCAAAGCACAGACATGCTCAGGTCCAGCTTCTCAGATGGAAGCAAAAACACATTTCGCAGACCCCAGCAGCATGACTCTCCACCTGACTCTACCCCCGTCCCATTTATTCTCGAACCCGTCTCTCCCGGACCCCACAGCATGACTCTCCACCTGACTGCACCCCGTCCCGTGCATCTCCGCACCTGTGTCTCGGCCCTCCCTCATTCCCTCGTTGGGTCAGGCACCAACAGTCCACTGTGTGCCTGGTACACTGAACCTTGTCAGGGGCCTCTGGGCCACGTGCCAGGACACGCACCTGGAAACTCCCAGTGCACATGTTGGTCTCCTGCAGGACGCTTGGCTCTTCTATCTGCGGGAGCCGGCACCCACCCGTACAACCGACTACACTCTCAGAAAAGTCACAGAAGGCTCTTCACCAACCCATCAGCACCCTGAGGCCACATCCCACTCACCTGCTGGCTCCTGAGCCTCCCGCCCTGTGACGGCTGGCTCCTTCCTGAGCTCCTTCGGCTCCCTGCCTCGATTCCACTGGTTCTTTCCTGTCATCTGGCAGGGTTCTACCAGGACCCTCTGGCTCTCACGACACCCCAGCTCCACAGACCCACCTACTGGGTGGAGCACATATGTCCAAGCCCAACCTTGCTGATATGCTCCAGCTGGCCCTGGACTCGAACCACGCTGCCGTAGCTTTCCATCAGTGTGGCATCTGCGAGTTACCTCCTGGGTAATGCCAGGTGATGGTAACAACCAGGAGGCACCGCTGAGAAGCAGAACGCATGGTGCGGTGACCCAAACGTCACATCCCTCAACAGACGCTCCGTGTCTTCTCTCTTGGCAGAGCTTCACTGTAGGAAGGAGGCTGTTCCTCCATTGCTGCTACTTCCAACACCAGGGAAAGCAAGCTTCAGAAATGAACGGCGTCAGAGGCAGGACCCACCAGCAGGGCTGCCAGCGGCCAGACGACCACAGCCCCAGCATTCCCCAGCCAGCACAGCTGACAGCCCAGGCTCTAGAAATGCACGGCTTCAACCTTAGGAGTAAAAACCCTCCCAAGCTAACTATTATTTTCAACAATGGGATTGGGGAGTGGGGAGGGAGGTTCTAACCCTGCCCCCCTTGATAGAAAAGAACTGGGATCTGATGATCTGTGCTAAGTCAGCACTTTGCTTCCACCACATGCAATCATCCTCAGCAACAGGAAAAGTCAGAAGCGTTGAGTGATGACACCGATATCAACACATGCGCTTCTGACAGCTCCAGTAACTGGCTGCAGATACAACCCGACAGCGGTGAGATCCACGGACATCACCAGTCTTCCCAAGGATCGTGTTCCTGAATCTTCCGCATTCGGAATAACCGTCTCCTTTGCCAGGGCTGAGCCATGCTTCCCTCTCGCCTGTCCTCTGCTTTCACCAGCTTCGTGCGCGTTTCCGAGCAAGTGTCTGTGCAGGTGCTATCACTTATTTCCACAGCAAGAATGTACACAGACACCACACAGAAATGGGCAACCCTGTTAGGAGCTGTGCAGGGACATCTAACTCATCAATGTGCCAAATTTCTGTTGCCATGGAAATTAAACTAATGTTGCTATGACTGCATCTCTTACTACACCACTAAAGACCATCCCGGTAAGAGGAATGTGCCTCTGCATAGCATTCAGCTCACGTTTACGTGTCCGTTTTCCCTGAATATGCTTGTTATGAGAGATAGAAATCAGTGAGATGAGCTATAACGTATAGTATAGGATCGTTGTGTCTCCTAGGCTCAAACACACCCTTTAATGAAGTTTAACTCTCTGGGGACGTGAGTTACATAGTAACATGTTTTGGATACTGTCTCTTTCACATTCTAAATATCAACACCAAAGAAGTTCTTGAGTTCCTTTTTAAATTGAAATGCAATTTACAAAGCATAAAAGCCCCAATATTAAAGGATACAATTCAGTCTTTTTAGTGTATTCTCAAAGCTGCACAACAATCAACCACTAGTATGTAGTTCTGGGACTTTTTCACCACCGGCCAAAGAAACCTTGAACCCATTATGAGTCAGCACCTGCTCCTTCCTTCCTCCAGCCCCTGGCAATCGCCAGCTGTCTTCCGTTTCTCTGGATTTGCCCCTTCTGGACACCTGTTGTGAGGAGAATCATACACAGTGCGTGACTTTTGGCATGATCTTTGGTGCTGGCATCTTTCACGTCCAAGGTGAGTGGAATCTCACAGTGCACGACCTTTGGCACCGGCATCTTTCACATCCAAGGCTCGTTCGGGTTGGAGCACATGTTCTTTTGTTCCTTTTTACGGCTGAGTGATATTCCATTGTGTACATATTTTCTTCATCCATTCATCTGTTGACACCTGGGTTGTTTCTACTATTACCAATAGTGCTGCTATGAAGATTCTTGCATAAGATTTTTTTTTGTAAAAATGTTTTCAATTTTCTTGGGCATAAGCCTAGGAGTGAAATTGCTGGGTCGTATGGTGATTTTATGCTTAACTTTTCTGAGGAACTGCCGGACTTTTCCAAAGCAACTGTACCATTTTACTTCCCCTCCCACTAAAGATTTCAGTTTTCCCAAATTCACCAACATGTCACTGTCCAATACTGGGGTTTTATCCATCTTGGTGGTTGTGAAGCGGTATCTCACGGTGGTTTTGATTTCCATTTCTAAGATGATGAATTCTGTTAAACATCTCATGTGCTTTTTAAGGCATTTATTTCTTTGGAGAATGTATTCAAATCCTTTGTCCATTTTTAAATTGGATTTTTTAAATTAAGAGTTTTTAAATATATTCTTGATATCAGGCCCTTATTGGGATAATGTATCCTGTTCTGTGGGTTGTCTTTTTACTTTAATAGTATCCTCTGAAATGAACATTTTCAATTTTGATAGCGTCTTTTTCCCATCCGTTGCTTGTTATGCTTTAGACGTCTCACCTAAGGAAACATTGCCTAATCCAACGTAACAATTTCACCAGGATTTGCCCCCTAAAGGTGTCATAGGCTGAACTGCCCCTCATGCCCCAGATTCCCATGTTAAAGTCACAACCCCAGAAACTCAAAATGTCACTATATTTAGATACAGGGCCTTTATCTTGGCAATTTAGGTCCCACAAGATCTTAAGAGTAGGCCCTGATCCCTCACAATCGGCTCCTTACGTTGGATCCATTTTGAGCTTTGTGTGTAGGGTGAGGAAGGGTCCAGGCCATCCTTTTCCATGTGGATACCCTAGTTGTCCCAGCACCACTGAGTTGCGAAAGGAAAAAAGTAAAGCAACCCTTACGTCCTTTCTCCATCAACAGAAGACACACTGAAAAATCGTGGACAATTTTGTTGGTTTAAGCCAGTGGTTTTCCAACTTTTGAGTCTCAGGAACCCTTTGCACTTTATTGAAGATCACAAAAAGCCTTCTCATGAGGCCAGGAGTGGTGGCTCATGCCTGTAATTCCAGCACTTTGGGAGGCAGAGGCAGGTGGATCACTTGAGGTCAGGAGTTCGAGACCGGCCTGGCCATGATGAAACCTACTAAAATACAAAAAGTAGCCGGGCATGGTGGCGGATACCTGTAGTCCCAGCTACCTAGGGAGGCTGAGGCAGGAGAATCGCTTGAACTCAAGAGGCAGAGATTGAAGTGAGCTGAGGTCACACACCACTGCACTCCAGCCTGGGTGGCAGAGCAAGACTCGGTCACAAAAAGAAATAATTTAGTTCATTTTACAATGATAAAGTCATTACATCTTAACAGTTTTAAAGAATAAACCATTTTCCAAAATAAGCAGCAGTGTGGCAATAGTTTGTGCTGCTGTGAAAACCCCTAACATCTCTGCACCTCAGACAGCAGGGTTCTCATGCCTGCATCTGCATTCAATGCACAGCAGAGCCGTGGTTGAAGTTTATGAAGAAAGTCTGACCCCATGCTGATATACAATTAGAAGTATTTTCATTGTGTTTTCAGAACATATTAGGTATTCTCTGCTGCCAAATGTAACAAGCGGCACTTCCGTACAGGCTGTCTGCAATGCGGAGTCTGTGCTCTGGTCAATGGGCTTTTCTGCCCCAATTCCTTCTAAGTCGACTGGCCCGTCCTGCACTTGGCTGGCTTTTACCAGCACACTATTTTGTAATCACATTGGTTAGAAAACACTGGTTCAGAGTTATGAGCAGCTTCCACATTTCATTATGTGTCCAAAAAAAAAAAAAAAAAAAAAAACAACCAACCCACGTCAATATCACCATTGATCACATGAGAAAGTGGTGGACACAAGATTTTTATACTTTAATATTCACTGGAAAGCTCAAATGTCTATCACTGGGAATAATGTAAGGTGCTTTCCTTGAGATGAAAGAGTCATTTTGTTCATTTTTCAGGCCACACCTGCAAATACCTCCATCTGAAGTGGCATTGTTTGTAAGTCTTTCTTTACATAAAGAAAGCTGTTAGTGGAAGAAGTGGTTCTGCAGGTTCATAGCTCAGAGGCACCAGTGCTCTCCCTAGATAACCATAAAATCCTCAGAAGATGAACCTGTGCACCATTCCTGTTTCTCACTCAGAACATTCCAGAAGGAACCCTGAATCCCGGTGCTGCAGCGGGACTGAAGTTTGCTCTCGCCCACACAATCAACCCAGGGAGCTCCCCCAGTCGCCACCCCAAGGCCATAGCCTTGGTCCTCTGCCTGGTCTAGGAGGGCTCCTGCAGCTCCAGCCTAACAGGGAAAAGCAGGCACCCACATGTCAGAAAGCACTCCCAAGGCCCGGCGAGCACTTCTGCTTATGTGCCAGCCAAGTGCGTTTGACAAGGCTACACCCAGCTGTACAGCAGGCAGCGAGGTACCCAGCAAATACTCAGGGCTCATGTTACTGAGGAAGGAAGGTGGACAGCGAGGTACCCAGCAAGTGCTCAGGGCTCACGTTACAGGGGGGAAGTCAGGAAGATAGTGAGGTACCCAGCAGGGTTCACGTTACCAAGGAGGAAAGGAGCGTGGAGACAAGGGGGCTGGAACAGTCTGTCATAACATTTAGCATTTACAAGGCTCGCTGAAGATTATCCGATTTGATCTTGGCAACAGCTCACAAGATAGGCAGAGGCATGACTGTTTTCACTACTTCATAAAAAGAGATCCAGAGAACTAATGATGACCACGTGCTCTTCCCACAGGCTCCCAGAAATCCTCAAATCATCTCTCTTGTATACCTGTGATAGTATCTCAGTCACGTCCCCTCTCTGCAGGGGGATTTTAATGCCGCCCTGCTGTTCCTTCGCACCCCTGCCCTCTCCTGCATTTCAGCCATGCCCACCATCCATGATGCCCACCATCCATGGGGAGTCCACACCACCCCAGCCCCGCTGCTGCTGATGGCTTGGGTCACCCTTATCTTTCATTTCCACCAGCAGGGACCTGTTCTTCCTTCAAACGCAGCTCAAACTCACTCATTGTGTGAAGCCTTTTCCAGCCACCACAACTGTCATGTGTAAAATCAGTGTGTGGAATGCTTCATTTAGGAGGTGCTTATGTTGCCTTATTGGCTGTGAGCAGGACCAAATTCTTAGCAAACCAAGTGATCCCCTCTCCCCATCTCTGCTCCAGTGCACTTAAAACAAGCATTCCTGGAAGCACCTTTTCAGTCCAATTCATGCATGAGTCTGTCCCACACCCTGCAGAAAAGCCCTGGCGGTCAGGGCTCAGGGCCCCCAGGTGGGTAAGGAGAGCTTAGTGCCCTCTCTGGAATTGTTGCCCAGAGACCCACGGCTGGAAGGGAAAAAACTTTGCATCCTGTGAAATATCCAGGCCTCAAGACCCACTCAGGAGCAGAAAACGAGGAAAGAGCCTTGAACAGACCCTCGGGAGGGCAGTCAGCAGGAGCCACGGAGGCCACCAGGAGGGAGGGAGGGAGGGAGGCAGGCAGGGAGGCCAGAGGTGATGTGGCTAGAGGTGACGTGGTGGGGGGATGACACGGCATGGTGGGGGGAGGAGACGTGGCCAGCGGCAACGTGGCCAGGGAAGGAGATACGGCTGGAAGTGACAAGAGGGGTCTCCAGGCCTCAGACTGTGCCTGATTTATGGATGACATTTTGATTAAGATGTTGTATCTAACTTTAAAGTAGCAATTTAGAACCATTGTGTACATTTCAAGCACGGTACAAATATAGCACATTTCCCAAACCAAAGAACAGTGCATTGAAGGGAAAAATAGCAGCTCACCAATAAAAAGAGTAAAGAAAAAAATTCATTTTAACATCAGAAATAAAGAGATCCTACAGCTCTTCTAGTCCAATCCCCACCCTAATGTGAATGGGGGGAAAGGGAAGTAGATTCTAGTCAGTCAGAATTAAAGGCAAAACCGATCCACTTTACTTTCTACTTGACAGAAAACAAGAAGCTCATCAAGGAATCCCTACGAACAGTAGCTTTAGGAGTCCCCAAAATGCAAAATTCACCTTCAAATTAAATCAACTGCTAAGTGTGTATAAAGTTATTGTTTTCATTATTGCCTTCCTCATTCCCAGGGGCTTTATTTAGACCTTGTTTCCCCCTAATTGCCTCCAACACACCCAGGAAATTTAAACCCCACAAGTAAACCGTGTCTCGATTAACATACAGCGTTCTTTAAGAGCAGACAGTCCATTGCTCTAAGACGTTCTTGTCACCTAAGCACTGAGTACAGCCTGAGAATGCACAACACACACACACACGAACTTGGACAGACAACAGATGAGATGTGGCACATGAGGAGGAAGACGAGACAAATGAGCTTCACCGACTTCACCCCGGATCCATGAAGAAGTGACACATACAGACTGCTGGGGTGCCAGTGACTCCTCAAAAACAGCCAAGGGCAGCATTTGAAGAAGCAGCACCACAGGCCAGGAGGGTCTTTGGGCTTCAGAGGGGAGGGGCGCCTCCGACCAGGTGTTGGGGGCTTCAGAGGGGAGGGGCGCCACTGACCAGGTGTTGGGGGCTTCAGAAGGGGAGGGGTTCCCCAACCAGGTGCTGGGGACTTCAGAAGGGAGGGGTGCCCCGACCAGGTGCTGGGGCTTCAGACGGGAAGGCAAATATATCCAATTCATCCTGTCACTAAAAACGACATAATCTGCCATCTCCATCACAGATGATGCAGTCAGGTTTCCATCACCGGGGTGGTTTTTTTTTTTTTTTTTTTTTTTTTTTTTTTTTTTACATGGAGTTTCTGCTCTGTCGCCCAGGGTGGAGTGCAGTGGCGCGATCTCAGCTCACTGCAACCTCTGCCTCCCGGGTACAAGCGATTATCCTGCCTCAGCCTCCCAAGTAGCTGGGATTACAGGTGCCTGTGTCACCATGCCCGGCTAAATTTCATATTTTCAGTACAGACAGGGTTTCACCATGTTGTCCAGGCTGGTCTTGAACTCCTGACCTCAGGTGATCCACCTGCCTCATCTTCTCAAAGTGCTGGAATTACAGGCATAAGCCACCACGGCCTGTGATTACTAGTGTAATTTCTAAGCCGCTCTCTCACACCCACTCCCCCCCCCTTTTTTAAAAAACCAGCTTTATGGCTATATTTTTTCCAAGAGAACCCATTACCCATTTGAAGTACAAATAAGACACCATGTTTAAAAACCAAAAATGCCAATTTACATAGAAATCTCCAAATACCCAGTCGATTTCAGCCTTGAGAATAAGATCAAGCTGTTGGCTGAATACAACTTCCCTTTCCATCTGTCTGCCTGTTAGACACAAGGACAAAGCCACGAGCTAGGGACATAAAGGCAGCAACCAGGAAGGCAGCCGAGACTCCAAATAAAACTCGAAGGACCAACACAAAGGTACCACACCCTGCACGCCCTCCTCTCCTTCCTTTTCAGAACTTCCAGAGGATGAAACAGGGACCTCCTCAGACATCCCACGGTGCAGGCGGCCAGAGGGGAAGGCGGCGGCAACCTGAATGAGGCCACCAGGAAATCACATTCCACAAACAGAAATTCTCCATGTGCTTTACATCCTCTGTCTCTGAAGAACTATGCCAGTCTAACAGTCACTAGAAAACTGCATTCAAGTGTCATTTCGCATTTCAAGCAAAGAAAACAGTGGTGGGGCATGAGGGAAAAACATAGCCATGTGTTCTGGGGTATTAAAAATAAGTTTTCTTCTGTTATAAATGTATAATTATACATTCTCAGATTTCTGTATAATTGATATGCTTCCTAATTAGCAGACAGAGTAATAAAAAGTGAATTCCAAGTGTAAGATCGGAGGACCCATTCACATGGCTTCAGGTTCTGCTACTGTGTTTCAACTTAAAAAAATTGTTCTGTGTATTGGTAACAAGGCATGAGTGTCTGTGTGGCTGTAATCAGGGTTCGTGTTGGCTCCCTAGCAGAGGATGTTACACTGTTACATTATCTTCTACAAAAAATCCTGAAAAAATGAAGGCTGAATAGACATACACACCCTCCCAAAATAATCCAAATGCCCATCGATATGAAAAACAGATGAATTATGGTTTCCATCATGGAATGTTCCTCAGCAGTGAACACAAACTATAGCCACAGGTTCCAACTAGGATAAAGAAAACCTTTTAAACACGCTTAAAGTGAACTGACTAGGCAGAATTCCTCGATTACAGGCATCGGCTTCAACAGGGTACAGTTCTGAATCCTGTGATGTAGAATTAGTTATCAACCCTGTTTAGGGACACATCTAGAAAAAAGCAAAATAATGACTACACAATTTTACATTCTTTGTAAATTATAACTACTATGAAAATTCTAAAAATGTGAAAATCTTCCCAACTCTTCCTTTGACAAACTTCAAATACCCTGGCATTGCTTGCGACACTCACAGGTGTGCCAAAATAATTGAAAATATACCCAAGTTAGTAGAATCAAACTTGAAGATGTACGAGTCATCCCTGCCTTGCTATCTCTACATCGTGTAGAAATTTAAGAGCAGGTAGTGGCACTGCAAGGCAAGGCTCAAACCAACTGGGTATTTGGAAACTTCTGTGCAAATTGACATTTTTGGTTTTAAACATCGTGTTATTTGTACTTCAAACAGGTAACTGTTTGGTTCCCTTGGAAAAAATACAGCCATAAACCTGGTTTAAAAAAAAAAAAAATACGGGAGTGGGTATGAGACAGTAGCTTAGAAATTTTACCAGTAACGGCAGGGAGCAGTGGCTCATGCCTGTAATCCCAGCACTTTGAGAGGCAGGACCCATAGGGCCTTTGAGGGCACCGGTCTCCTCTGTTGCCTTCCTGCCAGACTGACCCCAGGACATTCACTGGGTTTCCATCCCTGTCTCATTCAACAGCCCCCCCAAGAGTAGCCTTCATCCTCATCTGGGGCTCAACTCTGCCCAATTTCCTAAATCTCTGCCTTCAGAGCCTGAAAACACCCACGCCCAGGGTAACCCTAGGTCCACGTTTACCCTAGAGAGTCCCGATTTTATCTGTTTCCCCAGCATCGCCTTAGTGATAATATATCCTGTAAATTCGAACTGCCTTCACACCTCACCCGCACTGTCTCCCAGCAGACCCCACTCAGATGCACCTGCCCCAGACCCCACACCCAGGTCTGTGCATGCTGCCCTGCTCCGCCCACGTGAGAACCACCTCTCTTTCTTGAGGAATCAGCTGGCGATCATCTCTTTGTGGAGGACTGCCCTGACTTCCAACCCTCTCCAGCAAAGGTAGAAGCCATCCTCGGTACTTCCCCCAAAACTCAGGTCAAGTATGAAGATGGTGCAGATGCTAGCTGTGCCTGGGATGCCATGGGCAGGGTCCCCAGATGCTCTGCACATGGCCCGGGGCACAGCCTGAACACAGCAAGTGCTACAGAAATAAAACCGACATGCGCTGACCTCTGATAGGGCCTCCTTCACCATCTACATCTGTCTCCCCTCTGGACAGTAAAATCCACAAGACAGGGAGGGCTTGTCTCACTCACCTTCAAACTCCCAGGGTCACCCTGGCAGGTAAAGGGGACTCAAATGTCTTCTGAAGGAAGCCGCTGGTTAGCTGCCAAGTTAAAGGGCCTCTGAAAATCAGAGCTCAGCATAGGAGTCCAGCACACGTTACGATGAACGACTCCAACCATGGCAGAACTGGCCATGGAACCAGTGCTGACCAATTCAGGGTTTGTTCACTGTTTCTCAGTTCATTAGCATAACTCACTCTAACAGAGCAGCCACGCACAGATCCTCAGATGTCTACACAGAGTGGGACGATGGCGCCGAGTCACGTAAACGTCCCATTGCAGACTGGGAGACACCAGTCAGACGCGGACCTAGGGAGAGCGCAGACCTCGCATTAAATCGGCTCCGTGTAAACAGCACTCCCTGCCAGGCCCTTTCCTATCTGCACAGCTTCTACAAATTCAACTCTCGCACCTGACACCTAAGAATACTGCGTACCCCATGTGAACCCACCACTTACCTCCCAAAATGACCCGGCATGGCCGAGTACAAACCATTTCAACATAAGGGAACTGGAGGGCATGTGGGGCTTTCCTGAGTCCCTGCTGCCTCCTGACTGGAGGGTCCACTGCTTCACACAGACCCCTAGTGAAGGGCGGGTCTCTTCGGCCCCCTCAGAGTCAAGAAAATCTTTGTTCACTTTCTCAAAACCGCACACAACCGAGTCACAAAGCAGGTTGGAACCTCGACTCTCCGGGTTCAGGTCATGTTGAGTTTAGGACCTGCTGCTGTGATCACTGCAGGAAATGATGAGCCTGATTCCGGCTTTGACCCCGAGCTGATCAGCATTAACTAATTTCACTTTCCAGGACCAATTTCAAAGGCCTGCAAAGCCAGAGAAGGGAGAGGAGAGGGAACACACCCTCACCCCAGACCTGCTGCAAGCATGCACTTCTCAGATGCATCCCAAGGTGCACAGCGTGTCCGGTGCCTGTTCATGTCCACTGACTTGCAGGTCTTCTATGTGGCATCAGCCTCCTGGGCACTGGGGGCAAGAGGTATAATGGCAAGTCCCCTCTGCAGCAAAGGTGAGGTGCAGGGACCCAAAGCAATAGAACTGACCTTTTTCTGACAGTCTTAAAACAGAAGGAAAATACTGTACAGCCAACGTCCCCTCACGCAGGTTTATTTACCTGTGACTCACAGGCCATGACAGACAACTTCAGGTTCTTACTGATTCCTATTTTCCCCATCCAGAAAACCTTTCTTTTTAATATCGTACGAACTTGCCATTCTGTAGGCCAAAAACAGCAAATATTAGCAGTTTCCTACGGTTCAACCGAATAAAACATGATCACGACATTTTGTGAAACCATGAAGAAAAGGTGGATATCTCAATATGTGTTTCCAGACTGGCTTTGTTCCTGAAGCACTAACTCTGTTCACTCAAGATTTTAGACCCTGAAGAATAAACATCAGTATCCCACCAAGAAAACCAAAAAATGAAATAATTTTGCATCCACTTTGGAGCGTTTTTAGGACAAGGCAGGACACAAACTTTTAAAAAGCTGCAGTTGTCCCTCTGTATACACAGGGACATGGATTCCAGAACACCCCCCGAGTTTACCCAAATCTACGTGTCCACAGGACCCGCAGCCACCCTATGGAACCGCATGTAGGAAACTTCGGCCCTTCACAAAGCCAGGCTTTTTCAATAAGGGTTAGGTTAGAAAAAAAATTAACGTAAGTGATCCTTCGAAGCTCAAAACCCGTGTCGTTCAGGGTCAGCTGCATTTACTATTTGTGTCATACCTGAGGCCTGAAAGCCATCATTCTCAATACCTTAACGTGATGGTTAACAAACTAACTGTTCTGATTAGAAAGAGGAAAAAGCTTATTTTTAAGCTGACAATCAGAGTGGGCGCTGCTACGGTGAACGAAGAACAGACCTAAGCAAGCACCAAGGCTGGGGTGACTGCCTGTGCTCAGACCCACCAGGGCCCGTTCCTCCATCTCCCTCTGCTGAAAGGGATAACCGCTTCTCCCCCATAACTAAAGGGCCTTTATTTAAATATTCACTCGAGAATTGCTATGAAAAGCTGAAAGGTCACAGATGACATTTTTAAAAATAAACATTTACTTAAGCATTTAACAAGCCCATTATGATTTAAAAAAAAAAAAAAAAAAAGGAATTAAGTTGCTGGGTGTGGTGGCTCATGGCTGTAATCCCAGCACTTTGGGTGGCCGAAGTGGATACATCACCTGAGGTCAAGAGTTTGAGACCAGCCTGGCCAACATGGTGAAACCCCGTCTCTAACAAAAATACAAAAATTAGCCAGGCATGGTGGCAGACACCTGTAACCCCAGCTACTTGGGAGGCTGAGGGAGGAGAATCACTTGAACCTGGGAGGGGAGGTTGCAATGAGCCGAGATCGTGCCATTGCACTTCAGCCTAGGCATTCAAGTGTGGAACTCTATCTCAAAAAGAAAAAAAAGTATAAAGTTTTCCTTCCAATGAACCTATCATTCAGCCACTGAGGTAACCTATAGGTACTTATTCAGCCATGAGATACACCACAGGAGACATAGGCGAACAGGACACAGTTCCTCCCTGAAAGAAAGCTGCACCCCAACAGAAGGCAGGCACACACTCCGAATGGAATCAGCGTAGGGAACAGATGCTGCTGCAGGTGGAACTGGCTGCACAGAGCACCCGCTCAAGTGTCTGAGAAATAAGGAGCTGTTGGTGGCATCACCTACCGCACCTGAGCTGGGACGCTGGGGAGCCTGTCATCACCACCACCACCCGGGGCAAAGACCCCCAGAACCACACAACGACCTTACAAACTCACTGAGGAGATGACTGAGAAATGTGCGTGGAATGATGTGAACACGCAGACATCAGGGCCACGCGCGGCGTTGGTTTTGTGCATTGACTTGAGCATGCCCCAGGTGCCCAGATGGCTGATTCTGCATTATTTCTGTGTGAGATGCATGTTTGCCTCTGGACTGAGTGGAGACCCATCCTCACCAGCATGGAGGGTACTACCCTATCCACCCAGGGCTCGAGTAAAACAGCAAGGGGGGGAAGACTGAGCTGACTCCACCTGTCTGGCTGATGGGCCAGTGACATCTGTCTTCTGCCGCCCGTGCTCCTGGGTCTCAGCTCCTCAGACCCGGGTGGGATGTGCACCCTCCGCTTTTCAAGTCTTCAAGCCACGCCCTCCCAGGACTCTAGCTTGCAGGCTGTGGGTCCTGGGGCTTCTTGGACTCCGTAGCCCCTGCAGCAAGCCTCCCTCTGGAGACACACACACACCCGGCTGGCTGTCTCTCTGGAGAGCCCTGACTAAAAGCCGCCCCTAAAAGTGGTCTTCACAGTTTCTTTCTAGCCCTAAGATCTCAGCGCCCCTCCTACAATTCTAGGCGGAAAGGTGGACGGAAACCAATGGACAGAGGTGTGTGCCGAGGACACGCCAGGCAGCGGCGCTTGGCAAGAGGGCACTAACGCCCTAAGCAAAGAATCAACGTTGCTTGCCACAAAAATGAGAACGGTCAAGATTTCTTCAAACAGAAGTGAATTTGTTTCATGATTTGCCCTTAATACATAAGAAATCATAAAAGTAGGCCTATTAACAATTACATAAGTCTTTAGAGGCCCCTGAACTACTTCTGTTCCTTTGTGTTTTTATACAAAATAAGCCTGAGGTTAAAGAGAATAACGTCACTGGCTGCAGCTGGGGCCACGCAAGGACACAGCTTATACCCATGAGGTCCCTGGGTGCCCCAAGTCCTTCCCTTGCTATTTATGGAAATATGGGAGAAGCCAGGAGGTCTGAGCATGGACCTGGCCATGCTCCCAAGGGCCGAGGAAAGCACCCATCTGTCCAGTCTTCCCTCCACCCCGCGGTTCGCTCCTACCCAGACTCTTGGGCTGAGGCGGCTCATGCACTCAGCAGCGCCACCATTAAACGTATAGCTTCGCATCACCAGGGCCTCCTCTGGCCTCCTCTGACCACCCCTGGACCTGCAGTCAGCACTAGTCTGCAGGACATGCGTGGACAAGGCTGATGGATCACGGCCTTCAACCAGGAAGGTGCCAGGCAAGGAGTCGGAGACACTGGGGATGGAGCAGCACTCACCCGGAGAGGCGAAGCCCGGCAGCGGCCACCACCGAGGACCTCCCTTCCCACCCTGAGGGCAGCTCACCCAGGGAGGCGAAGGCCGGCACCGGCCACCACTGAGGGTCTCGAGGGCCCTTCCCACCCCGAAGGCGGCTGCGATCACATTTCCCATCGCACCAAGAGACCCCTGTGTATTGAGCACAAAGCTTTTCAACATTCGAATCAATAAGGAATCACAAGACGGACATTCCCTCAATCCAAATGGCCAGCCCATGAAACAGACACGCAATCCTCATACACATTTCCTGTGGGAAAGTCAATCCATCCCTGGGGCCTCGCGCCAGGGGGTGGGGGAGCATCATGGGGAGAAGCCCCAGCCTGGCTCCTCCCCCTACAGCTCCTTTTCCCTCTGCCTCCCTGCCCCCCCACTCCCTCCCTAGCTTCAGAGGCTCCTTCCTCAAATTCTTTCCCCTTGATGAAGTCATTCATTCCCAAAATACAAAGCAAAGGCATGGGGGCTCAAGAGAAAATCCACACCGTGGCTCCTGTTTTAGATTCTCGTAAGTTTAAGAATAACCAAGCAAGAATCTTTGGCATCTGAATGTGGTCTGAAGGCATCTGAGCACAATGTCCGGCACTGCCCCGGAGTGGATCATGGGTGTCTGGGACATCTTCATAACTCGACACCAATTAGTTTGAAACATCACTAGCAGAATAGAACTATGTGAATAGCTACTTCTCTGTTAAAAGTAGGAAAAGACTCCAAGCTGCCCTCAAGGAACATCCTTCCCATGAGGAGTTTCTGCATCGAGCCTTTCAGGCACAGGCGTGGCCCCCGGGCCCGACTCCCTCATCCCTGTGTCATAAAGCAGCAAAGACGGTGGGAAATAAAGCAAGTGAAGGAGTCAGTTCCGCACAAAACGGGCTCCAGAAGCCACAGCCCCTCTCGCAGTGTGGGAGCCAAGTCCAGAGACCTGGAAACCCCAGGGTTCCCAGGGAGGAGGGCAGAACAATGCCATTTCCCCCTAGTGTAGGGAGACAGCACCCCACGTCCTCTGGCCTTAATGGAAGAGAGACTTCACATAAATGATTCGAATGAATCCACCACACACAGAAAATGGGCTAAGGGCTAAGACACCCATTTAAATGCCTGCCAAAACACATTAAAGGAACACACAGATAAGCGAGGTTCTTCTCTTATCCAAGAAATATTCAGAAACAAATCCAGCAAGCAATCTCTTTGCAATCAAAAGACCAATTCAGAGGTGCAGATTAAAAATCAAGACACAACTGAACCCTTAATACACCAAGAACCAAGTTCCATGGAAATGTAATCACGTCACCAACTCCCAGCTGAAGGAAGCAGCAATGGCCACTGACCAGCTGTTCAGTCGTGGGTCAGTGAATGAAAGGCAATGCTGCCCAGGACAACGACGAGATGTTAACCTGAAAAGGGCAAAATCGCAGAGGCTGGAGGGACCTTCCAGGTAACCTGACCCCCTCAGTGGACAGAGGACCCCCGTGGGGCCACAGAGCCCAGAGCTCCAGTGTGCTCGGGGCAAGCACTCAACTGCAACCCTGATGTCCGAACGCCTTCTGCCCTTCTCCGTCTCTGCCCCATTAACAGGGAATCCGTGAATGCTAAGGAAATGTGATGCATTTCACAATACATTTAGATTTCTAGCAAATTAAAGATAAACAGTGAGAAACTTTGGGAATTAACCAAAATACAGTTCACTGAATGCCCAAACTCAAAGCTAGTCTCCAAGAGGTGATAAGCTGTGTGTGGTGATGAATGCCTGTAAATCCCAGCAGTTGGGGATGCTGAGGCAGGAGAATCACTTGAGCCTAGAAGGTTGGGGTTGCAGTGAGCTGTCATTGTACTGCTGCACCCAGCCTGGGAAACAGAGTGAGACTGTCAAAAAAAAAAAAAAAAATTAAAAGAGTTCAAATGAATTCGCCCATACCCTTTAAATTTTCATTTGGGTGCATGAGGTGATCTAGTTCCTTTATCCCTTGCAATACATGAATAATCTAACAAATAATTAAATATAATCTAACAATTACATTGGAAAATTTAATTATTTTCCCATTTCATTATTCCCTATATCAGGGAAAAAGTTAAAATTATTCCCTCTTTCAGGGAAAAAGCTAAAAATCATTTTAAACCTTCCTTCCACAAAACAATGTTCAGTCATCTCTATCTGCTTTATAATGTGGAATTCAGCTTCACATGTCTACAATACAGTTTTTGTTAAACAGTGTTTACGTAGACAGGCAAGAGAAACACGGTCTATGTAGAAGCAGCAGAAGACACGTTTTAACAGAAAAGGGAGAAGATACCACCGTGTGGAGCTTCTGAAAATTCTGTCCTCATCTTGCCCACACAACACACAGAAAACAGCCAAGCACGTGCCTAGTGTCCAACAGGAGCACAGAAAGGACAGAGATCCTTCCAGTTGTTTAGTGACCAGCCCCACTTGTCACCGCCACATAACAAAATCCGCACGGCAACTTCAGCACGTTTCATTCATGATTCCACAGAAATCAGGTTGAAGAACTGGGAGATGTTTTACCCACCTTTAAAATCCAAGTATGGGACTAATAAACACATTATGGGTTCACTTAACTTTTCCAAATTTTTACTTGGAGAAACCTATAAAGTTCTTGTCAGTTACATCCTTAAGTTTTTCAATAATTTTTAAATGCAAAGGTCGGGCAAGACTTGTAAGGAGGTACACACATACAGCCCAGTGCGGTAGCTCACACCTGTAATCCCAGCACTTTGGGAGGCTGAGGTGGGCGGATCACGAGGTCAGGAGATCGAGACCATCCTGGCTAATACGGTAAAACCCTATCTCTACTAAAAATACAAAAAATTAGCCAGGTGTGGTGGTAGGCGCCTGTAGTCTCAGCTACTCGGGAGGCTGAGGCAGGAGAATGGCCTGAACCCAGGAGGCGGAGCTTGCAATGAGCTGAGATTGCGCCACTGCACTCCAGCCTGGGTGACAGAGGGAGACCGTCTCAAAAAAAAAAAAAAAAAAGACACACATACATGCCACATTCTTCTCTCAAAGAGAAGGGCCCTTTTTTAAGATTCCAGATGGAAATGTGGTTGTCCCCCTGCTTTCGAGAGGATGGGCTGTTTTAAGCATGAACAGACTTTTCCTCCATGAACCGAGGATACACCATGGGGGATATTGCTGCCGCCACCTCCCCAGTCTCTGCTCAGGGTGGGGCAAGGGGAGCTCATCTGTCTCCCGTGTACACTGTCAACAGGCCAGGTGCTCAGGAGGGGACTTCCAGGACTCGCTGAAGGCATTAGTTAGCAGGGCAGGCAGTGCCTCGTGCTGGTGGGCATCCAGCAGTAAGGGGGTCTTGCACTTTACTCCCCAGGCCCAGCCCCAGAGGGGAAAGAGGCACCTGTATCGTAACTAATGTGTATTTATAGACACACAGAGACTCTGCAGTGCAAGGCGCAGAACTAGAAGGAATCATGGAAATAAGAGGGAAGACATTTGGTTACGACTGGCAGAGCCACCCCAAGCCTCGCACTTCCTGCCGGAGCCCTCACTGACCAGACTCCTCCGGGGTCACTGCCTCTGCCTTGCCCAGCTCACGACAGGGCAGATGGTGACAGAGCCTCAGAACAACCTCCCACTCCTTCCTCACTAGCCCAGGGGACAAGCTGCTCATGAGTGTCCCAAAGCCTAAATGCAGGAACACAGAGGTGACTGAGCAGAAAGAGGGACAGCCACAATGGCCACGGGTGTACGGATATTGCTGGGCAACCCAGCAGCACTTTCCACCTTAAAGAGGACGTCCACGGGTGTGCGGATGCTCTCGCGTGACCCAGCAGTCCTTTCCACCTTAAAGGGGAATGGCCACGGGTGTGCGGATATTTCCGGGTGCCCCAGAGCCCTTTTCACCTTAAGGAGATTTTCACAGTCTCAGTTCAGTCTCCAAACTATTCAGTGAGGTTGGAGGAGTACCACTGTGGACCAACACTGATTGGCACCAAGTAAGGGCAATTTTATAACCAAGTCTCGATCATAAGAGAATCAGGTCTTTGGCCATCTGGTCAAAGCTCTTTCTGTAACAAAGTTGGATAATTAAGTTGCACTTTGGTTTTCCAAATCTTGATACAGAAACCACATCTTCCTAGGTGTGGCTCCGTGGTGTCACGTGCACACATCAGTAGCCAGGCTTGCCAAGACTCAAGGCACGTTACACGTTCACCTGAGAAGGCTGCTCTATCGTTGAGGGCTCTGGCGTGCTCTGAAATGAATTTGCCACTTCAGCCTACACTCTACTTCCTTGTTTGGTTAAAGAAAACCAAAAGGAAGAATTTGTTTTGGCCAATCGCCTGCTGCACCCAACTGCAGAGGTTTTAATTATAGTACTTTCATTGCATCCTAGAAAGCAAAGTCATATAGATCAACTCATTATTACCACTCCAAAAGTTTAGTAAATCTCCAGATAATCAGGTCAACATTCTAACAAGCTACATTAAGGGTTATAATACTCAAAATTTAAAACTACATCCATGCTTCAAAAACCACCATTCCCATTTCAGATGGCCAAATGCATATGAGAAAGAAACGTGCTGAGTGCATTTTTTTGCTAATCTTATGGAGAAACTGCCACTTTAAAAACGGCTCTTGTTCCTGGCTCCAGATGGGTGTGGTGGGTTGCCTCACTCATTTTCAACTCCACCTGAAGCTGGGAAACTAAAAATTCATTCCCAGACTTCAGGGCATGAGAATTCCCACTTCTGGAAACAGCCTGGAATGCAGATTTGTAGCAGAGAATTCTTTCCTGCCCACCCTAACCGTCCTCTGTGGAAGGCCACAAAGACAAGTCCACCTACCTAGGTGCAACTGCACCACGAAGAACCATTTCAAGGTGGGAGGTGCCCACTGCTCCAACGGCAGGCCTGCTGGCATCTCAGAGCAGCCAGAACTGCTCCCTCCTTCACAGGAAAGGGGAAACAAGGCCAGGAGGAAGCGGTTGGGGAAGCAAGCGATGGGGTGGCTGATTGGGGATCAGAGGTTTCCTCAGAGGGGACTCAGGTTCAGGTAAGGAGAGAAGAGGAGGAACCAAGATTTGGCTAACAAGCGTTTTGTCCTGATTGATCAGTGGGAACAGGCAGTTTAGTTAATCACTTATAATAAGGCAGAGATGGGGGGGTTTGAAGGCCTGTGCCTGGGCTTGTCCTCAGTAAATGGTCATTCACAAGTCAGCCTAAGCCACATGGGAAGGGGCTTCTTGCAGTAAACAACGTAGGGGCATAGTTGTGGGGAAGGAGAATGTCTTAACAATCAGTGTTTTACAGGATCACAGGGCTCAGGCAATGTTCAGTATTGTCACACACCAAGGTTTTTACAGTCTGAAGAAAACTACAGTCCTAAGGTGTCAGTTCTCAAAGCCCTTAAGTTCCTCCTGCTAAGATTCCCAGAGGGCCCTCCACTTCTTGCACCGAACCCCAACTTGCACAGGCACTTGCGTCTTCCTCCTGCAGCAAATGCAGATGAGAAGGCTGCAGCTCTGTTGCAGTAATGATGCCATGGCAGCCCTAACATAGCAGCAGAGCAATGGCTCTGGCCTGAATGTCCCCAAAACCTCATGCTGAAACCCTCTCCGATGGGATACATTAAGAGGTAGGGCCTTTGGGAGGTCCCGCTCTCAGGACTGGGTTTGGTGTCCTTGTTGGGAGGCCTGAAGGAGCCCTCTTGCTCCTCTACCATGTGAGGCCTGATGAGATGCCCGCTGCCATGCAAGACCTGGCCAGATGCTGCCGTCTGTGAGCCACAGGCCCTGGGGCACCAGATCTGCAGAGGTGCCTTGACCTTGGACTTCCCAGCCTCCAGAGCTGTGAGCAATGTCTATTTACAAATAACCCAATCAACAGCAGCCAAACAGAGACAGTAATGTTACATTAGCCACTTTCTCCATGGGCCAGAGGCCTCCCCATGAGCCACCACTGTAAAGCAAGAACTTCCTGAAGGATGGAAAAGGGTTCACAAGGAATTCTACCCAGCACCAAGGTGTCTGTCCTTTCTCACAGGAAGACAGCTGAGCCATGGCAGGAAACTACGGGGTGGGTGGGGCTGGATAGTAACCTGTCACCTGCTCATCTAAGCCTCAGTCTCCCGCCTCTCGACAGCAGGGGTAACACCCCTCACCTGAGCTGTTGGGGGAGGTAAGAGTGCTGGGTGATTAACAATTGTTAGCTCCACAGAAATTAGGCAAAGAATCCTCCCCTACGTCTTATAAAACCAAACCAGCCCAGGAATTCCACATTACTACTACTTTGCATGGGAAAATGCTGGATTCTCATAAGCTCTGGCATGTCATTTGTATTAATAAAGTTTGCAGAGTTTTCATATACTAAGTATATAAAACAGGAAAATAAATCATGCAATTTGGAGGCTGAGGCTTGGAGGCTGAGGCAGGAGCATCACTTGAACACAGGCGGCGGGGGTTGCAGTGAGCCGAGACCGTGCCACTGTACTCCAGTCTGGGTGACAGAAGGAGACTCCATCTCAAAAAAAAAAAAAAAAAAGATATTGCTGCTTGATACTAGTAAAGTGGGCAGATTCTACATGCCCACTCTTATTCAAAGGTCACCTAACACTGACTCAGGAACTCTGTCCCTGATGTGCTTGAAGTTTTAATGCTAACAGTGTTAAAGACCACTCCCCAGGAGCTCTGAACAAGTATTTCCGGTATACGCTGAACGAGACCACACACTCTGTGACCGAAATCTAACTTCACAGACCCAAACTACAGAACCACAGAAGACACCGCTTCTGTCCAACTTTGTGTTCTGCCATCGTTTGTGTCCATTATTTCCTACAAACCATCTCATTAGAATTTAGAGCACACAAAAGGCCGATACAACAGGGTTACTTTTCAAAGATTTGGAAGTGAAGAACAGATACAATGCATTAACTTCCTATTGCTGCTGCAACAAATTACCACAAATGCAAACCTCCTCTCAACCCTGGAAGTCAGGAGTGCCAGGGCTGAAGTCAAGGGGTCAAGTAGGTTGTGTTCCTGCCTGGAGTCTCCCAATTCATAGAGGCCACAATGCAGCTTGGCTCACAGCCCCACACCCCTCCGACCGCTGCCCCAGCCTCAGCCCTGCACCCCTCTGGCCCCTGCCCCACCCTTGGACCCATGCCCCTCCGGCCCCTGCATCATCCCCCCACCCCCGCCGCCCTCAGCCCCACAGCCCTCTGGCCTCTATCTCCTTCTCAGGTCTCCTCCTCTGGGGCAGACCCTCATACTCCCTCTCAACCAGGCACATGTGAGGACACTGGACCCCACCTGGACAACCCAGGGTCCTCCCCCATCTCACTGTCCGTTACAGTCACATCTGCAAAGCCTCTTTTGCCATGTAAACTTCATTATACTAACATAATCATTTAACAAGTCCATTCTAATGATGTGAAAATTGGCATTGTTTTCCTAATGAACAGATCAGTCCCCCATGTAACCTATAAATATTTCACTATTAAATATACAATACTGTAGGAGACAAAGATGAGGAAGACGGTTCCTCCCTGAAAGACGACTGGACCCTAGATGGAGGGATGAACATTCTGAACAGAATCAACATAACTCAACATTTGAGTCAGAGAGGCCAAGCAATAAGACTTTCAAAAAGCAACCAGAAAGTATGTACCAGTGCCTGTAGTTCACAGTTGAGCCTGGTGTCATGAGCACGAGCGTGTGGACATGCACACCAGGCCCAAGTTTAAGATCAAATATAAGGAGCTTTCCAACTATAGTATTTAACTAGCTCTTTCTACAAAAATAGCCTCTTGATTACAGTTTTTATCCAAAAAGTTCTTTGTAATTAAAGAAATTAATTTTCCCCTAAAAGACATTTCTCTATCTATTGCCCCATATAAATGAAATGGGTATACTAAAGAAAGAAGACAAATGTTTGACTTAGCGGGTTTGCCTATGACTTGGATAAGCATGATTTTCTTCTGACCAAGCAGGGAGCAGCTGGACCAGACTGCAGGGAAGGAAAAACAAATTTCCACTCTGACCTCAGTTGGGCACCAGAGTCTTCCCTGTCAGAATGTGGGTGTGGTGCTTCCCACACACCAGCCTCTGACAAAACTCAGCCCAAGGGTGTGGGAAAAGGCCATCTACTCCTGAAAAAGCTATAAAGTGCAGACCCATCAAAAGCTTCAGAAGACTGTAAAGCGCCAAGGAGACCAATGCACCCTTGGAGTTTACAGCAAATGGTCAGCATCACAGGTGCCTGAGGTCCAGGGTCAGCTCCCAGCTGCCGCGACGACGTAAGCGCAGCCCTGGCTTCTCCTCTGACGCAGAGAGCTGGTCACTCTGCCGGCAGCACTCAGAGATCAGAACATTCTAGATGAAATCAACGTGTTCCTTTTAAAATGGGGAACTGGGAAGCACAACTGAAGCTCTACGACTATCTCAACTGCTGGGCTTCGGGGTAGCATTAGGAAATCATGAGAATCCAAATCTCAGTTTCATACAGATTCACTGCAGGTTCCAGAATTTCCTGAAACGTTCTTCAGATTTACTCAGGATTTCCTTGCCAAAGCTAATAAAGTCTACATTCCTATGGAAAAGCCACCATAAGCACCACCACAAATAAGATCAACTGGGGCCCGCCCTTCGCACCAAACATATAAACTGTTACTCACACAAGACTGTGCTGGAGGGAGCTCTCAGCTGAAGCCGAATCCGTGAGATTTCATTATCCCCATTTTGGATCGAGTGTGAAGACTGTCAGCAAACCAGGGCCCCAGTGTGAAGCAGAGAACAGATCCTCTGACGCCTGCCTGAACATTTCATTCCCACCTCTGTCTTGGATATTGAGCACCCTCAGAGCTACTGAGTCACCCACATTTGCAGATCATTTATCCTGCTACCAGGATAACATAATTATGCGATAAAAATGCCTTCTCAGGGCTTTGTCATACTCAATAAGGAAGCTCAGAAGGCTAGGTAAGCCCAAGAAAGGGGGAAGCAGCCTCCAGACAGACAAAAACCAAGGAAAACCATGCAGAGACTCTCTCCAGAGAGCAGAAACAGAGCCCGCTGTAGCCTTTCAGGCCCTGCTGCCCGCAGCCCTGCATTAGGTGGCACCATTTCCACAGATGCATCCTGCTGGGCCCATTTGAAAGGTCCCGCTTGTGAGACATTCACCCCCCGCCCCACTTCCAGCTCCTGCAAGACCCGCTGCAGCCCCATCCACCCCGGGGGCCGACTGTGCAAGTCTTCCTGGGAGATCCCTCAGAGCCTGCAAAGCGACTGAGACTAGGAAGCACCAAGTATCCAGAAACGCACAAACCCGTTCTCGTGCTGCTTCCTGGGTTTCAAGTTGTCTTCAGAACGAGTCCTGCATAAACCCCAGGCTGGGGAACCAGCCACGGCCCAGCAGCACCCAGTTCATGCGCTCCACACACCCCACAGGGGACCACGGAGGCCCCAGCAAGCTCTGTCCGCGGGGCAACACTCCAACCATAGCCACAGTTCAGGATTGGCCACTCGCCCCGCTGCCGTAATTACCTGCTGTGATCTGAATTCTCATTGGTTGGGAAGGGGATCTCACTGCTCAAGCACTCCCTGCTGCCTCCTTGCAAACAAAAAAATATCCAAAACCCCTCTTAAAGAACGTTTACTATAACCTCAAAACAAGACCCATCCTGAGACCAGGGAAGATATACACGCATTTCTGACATCTGGAGGGCGTCAGTGACCGACACCACGGCTTCCGTGTGGTGTGTGAAGCGGGAGGCCTGTCACGGTGACTCAGGCTGGGGTCTGAATAGGAGTCTTCCAAGCAACTAGGCAACCAGGACGCACACCCCAAAACCCACGTCCCTGCACTCATGTACCTGCCACAAATGTTGCGTGGCCATCGACACCAGTTGTGAACCAAGACCGATCTGTGTCCTGTGGCCCTCACAACGTCCCTACATGCCTGGGCCCAGCACAGGCCTGCACGGCACCCTGCTCGCCTCCAGTGGGGCTCTCTCCTGCCAAGGGGGATGGCCCTGAAGTCCGTTGAGATTTCCAAAGCTCTACAAAGTCATCCTTCCTCCTGCTTGTTCAGAAGGCCTAAAGCCTTGAAGATACCAGTGAGAATTGAGCTAGCCTCAAGGCAGCTCAAACACCTAAACACAGGAACGCTGGACCTCTCTGCCCTCGAGAGCAGCTGATAACCCACTGGGCTGAGCAGAAGGCACAGACGTCACATCCAGATGCCAGTAGCGCTCACGTTTGCATTCCAGGAGCCACCATGTGAGTCCCTCCAAGGCTTCCAAGTCCCACTTGATTGTTTTCATCGTATCTCTGTAACATCAGAGACTTTATACCTAATGGTATCTATGAGATCGTCTCTACTTTTATGAGCACACATGCTCCCTGACTTACCATGGGATGAAACTGTTCCAATAAACCCAACGTAAGCTGAAAATATCCTAAATAGAAAGTGCATTTGACATAATAGTTTCAACTTACAACGGGTTGATCCACAGGCAGCCCATCTCGGGCCAAATAATGCACTGAGTGTGACTAGTTCACACCATCACAAGGTTGAAAAAAAATCACAAATGTAACCATTGTGAGCCAGGGACCTCCTGTATTGTGGCTCCTGTCTTCAAAGACAACAGAAACCTCTTCTTAGACAAGAATCAATTTATAATCCTCAGAATGTTAAACTAAAATTAGTTTAACAATCTACAGGTTCAAACAAAGCCAAAGTAGGCCCACAAGGCCATTTGTGCCATTCGCTAACACACATGACTCTGTAATAACCCTCACCACAGTCCCTCAGAGTGGATCCCAGAGGCGGCTGAGGCTTGTGGCTACGGACACTAATGACACCAAAATCAGAGTACGCAGGTGCAGTCAAATCATATGACTTCCGCACTAGAATATGCACAAATGTTCATCAGCAAATCTGATCTTTGCTTTACCTCCCTCCCATGACCTAAAAAGGAGTCCACCACACACTCCCCACTTCAAAAACATAATTCATACTTGCATTCAATTCTGGGCATTCGGAATAGACCTAATGGGGAATTAAACCTCTCCTCCAACCCATTACTTAGTCTTCTTAGAGGATGAAGGATTTTGCATAACACAAGGCAGCATATAAAAGATCTTGTATAGAAACATACTTTCAAGTGGTCCTCATTATAGTAATTCAACTAATACACAAAGGACCCAACACACAGCACAATGTCTATTAGAAGAATGACTAATTTGTTCCCCTAAAAATCCTAACATCTACACAGAGAAAATACCCTATACACATTTTATTATTCTTTACCACTATAGTCATACAAAGGAGTATCACAAAAGCAAAAGAACACATTTGGTTTGATTCGCAGTTCTAAATTTAATATAAAATTGCTAAAATCACCAAGAAAAACATGACTATGAAATATTTAACGATCTTCACCTAAATTCAAGTCACCATTCAACCACCAATACCTCTGCTCTCCTTACAGGAACTTTTCAAAAGTAAATCCTGGAATTAACAGGACAAGTTTTTCTGTGATAGAAATTAGGAAGAAACTGGTTGAAGGCGGTTCCTTGGCTGTCAAACTTTTTCTCAATAGTATTTTGTATAATAAAAGCATCAAACAGATCTTTACATTAACTTACAATCTATCAAGCAATACTGGAGCAAGCTTTAAATATTAGCCACATTCTGTCAGGGCTGACTGACATTAAATCACCATCAGTCTCATGTCTTGCAGCATCCACAGCTCGTCTTCTCAAAACCACTTAAGATTTCATAATTAACTCAATGAAATAATGTAAGTCACCTCCTTGATCTTTGACATGAAGGGACAATTTTCCCCCAAAATAGTACCTTTCCTTGACATGATTTAATCTGTGGTTAGAGTATTTAACAGGATTTCTTTCCTTCTTAGAAAATAAAATATACACCTTTCCAATAGGAAAAACACTAACTGATAATGCTATAGCTTAACCAGGTCAAAAGTGTTTTTAAGTTAAAAAAAGAACCTAACTACATCTTTGGACCTTATGTGAGGTGGTGTCCAGGGTCACTGGGACCCCTGCTTGGTCAGTGCAGCGGGCTACCAAAGACAGAAACCCAAGCGTTCAAAGCCCCTTCCCAACGGTTCATCCTAGTGGAAGCCATGGACACAAAGGAATGCGGCATTCCACGGAGGGCTTTGGGGATAGGCTGCTTGAGAACATCAAAGTGGCTCACGTCCCCGAATATGAAGCCAGTGACTGCTCCCAGCTTCAATGCAGGACCATCCACAGCAGCCAAGGTCCAGAATCACCTGAGTGCCCATCAACAGGGGATGAAGGGAATGTGGCCCGAACATACACAGGAACAATACTCCACCACACAGCGGAGAGTCCTGTCATCCGCGACAGCATGGATGGAGCTGGAGGACATTACATTAAGCGAACGAACCAAGCAAAGAAACGGCGCATGTTCTCACTCATAAGCAGGAGCTGAGAGCAGATCTCATGGAGGCCAAGAGTGGGTGGTCAACAGGGCCCAGCAGAGCCCACTCATAAGCAGGATGGGCAGAGGCTGGTAACAAGCACAAACACACAGCCTAATGGGAGCACAAGACCTACTATTGACAAATCAACAGGGGCATGGCAGTGGGTCATCTACTGTGTATTATCAAAACAGCTAGGAGAGAATAATTTCAACATTACCAGCACAAGGAAAAGAAAATATTTCAAGTGAAAGACATCCCAAGTACCCAGATTTGATCAACATAGGGATGAATCAAGATATCACATGCACTCTGAAAATATGTACATATATTATGTATCAACAAAAACAAAAACCAGTGACAGAACCATTTGCGAAGCACGTGCAGGAGAAGAATGGGAAGCCTGACGTGGTGTGGCTGTGTGTCCCCACCCAAATCTCATGCTGAACTGTAACCGTGTTGGAGGTGGGCCCTGGTGGGAGGTGATTGACTTACGGGGGTGGTTTCTAATGGTTTATCACAATCCCTCAAGTGTTGTCCTCATGATAGTTCTCCCGAGATCTGGTTGTTTGGAGGTGCATGGCACCTTCCCCTTCACTCTCTCTCCCCTTCCAGCCATGTGAAGGCATGCCTGCCTCCCCTTCACCTTCCACCATGATTGTAAGTGTCCCCAGATGTAGAAGCCTATACAGCCCACAGAACTGTATGCCGATTAAACCTTTTTTCCTTATTACCCAGCCTCAGGTAGTTCTTTATAGCAGTGGAAGAACAGTACAGTCCTCAGGACCAGCAAAGTTTTCCTTCTACCAAGCGGCCAACAAGGGTCCCACACCCTAGCTGATTTTCCGAAGCCTTTGCCAGAATGCTGAGGCTGTTTTGGAGATATTAACTTTCCCCATCTCTGGCAAACCAGATGGGGCATCCTATTTGCCTCTTACCGCCTTTCTCAGAGAAACCCCACCTCTGAAACAGCCTCCGCCAGGGGCCTCCTTCAGCAGCAGCAAAGCTGAGTATTCCTTGCACTTTCCTTCTTCTGAACAAGTAAACATCTTAAGCTTGTTTTTCCATCTTCCCAGCTCATTGAAAAAAATATCTTATGCTTTCTATTTTCCTCACACACACACATAGAAGAGAAGTGCCGTGAGAGCAGGGGCTCTTGTTTTCCCGGATCTGAACCTGGCCCTCAAACACTAGTCGAATTCATACTAACACGATATCCAGAGGCAGAAATGCAAATATCCCCACCACTTCAAATACCCCTAAGGATCTAACAGGCCCAGTGGACCATGTAACTATGGTTTGTGCTGGGCCATTCAACTGGTGTCCAAATCCCTGTCCAAGCGAGCTCTTTAATTTTGAGACTTTTCAGACAGCTTTTTTGTTGTTCTGTTTTTATTAAAGGGATCTATTACAATTACAATCAAGAATATCCCAGGCCGAGTGTGGTGGCTCATGCCTGTAATCCCAGCACATTGGGAGGTCAAAGTGAGAGAATCACCTGAGGTCAGGATTTCAAGACCAGCCTGGTCAACATGTTGAAACCCTGTCTCTACTAATACAAAAATGAACAAGCCATGGTGGCAGGCACTTATAATCCCAGCTACTCAGGAGGTTGAGGCAGGAGAATGGCGTGAACCATGAGGTGAGGCTGCAGTGAGCCAAGATCGTGCCACTGCATTCCAGCCTGGGCAGACATCAAGACTGTCTCAAAAAAAAAAAAAAAAAAGTAAACCAATACACCCACTTAGTTCTTCACCAATGTCAGATACATCGTTAAAAGAAAAATATGAAAGCATGTTTTTAAATTTCAGTGTTCAATTTAACCATATCTTTTAAGAAGATATGAAGATAGAAGTTCCCCAAGATTCGGGGGAGAAAAAAGCAGTTAAGAAAATTTTAAAACCTCTGGAGAAAAACAAGTGTGGGGTAAGACCTCGAGGCAAAACTTTTTCTTTGCTCTTCGATTTCAAAAGAACAGAGATGCCCAAAATATGAACTCTCCCATCTGCATTTTATATTCCTCTATGTCCTTTGAAAGGCTGGAGATGGGATCCCAGGTTCCAAAGTGCCTGGCCATGGCTCACATCAGGTGGCATCTTTCACAGCCTTTTACTCCCCTGACTGTGCCTAGAGAGCTCTGTGGCCCAATTTACAGAAAAAGGTCCAAATTTACACATGTTCATCACTTTGAGCAAAGTCTCAAGAAATAAGACAAATATTGACACTCCACAGAAGCAAGTATTCTCTTCCGAAAAGTCAAGTGTCAGGTTCCCATGAGCCAGGCAGTTTGGTTACAGAAAGTCCTGGCTGACTTGCTGGTTTAGTGTTAAATGCATTTACAATGTTAAGTGATCCGGCCCCCCTCCCAGTGGGTGTGCGCGTTGAGCTGGCTGCAGTAGTGATGCTCACTGACCACGTTCTTTCCTTTGGTTTTGCTTCAAGCAGCGCACCCCACATCCAAGAAGAGACCATAGGATGGCATCGAGGTCTTAGGACAGTTCTAAGGAGAGCTGCAGGCCAACTGCCTTGTCTGCAAATAGTCTCTCATTTCAGAGGAAATCACTGAACAGAGTTCATAACACGTGAATTTTAAAAATTCATATTTCTAATTTCATACCATTAGAACTTTTGAAGAACAAATGTACACCTGGCTCCAAGTCAATGAGAGGACACTCGGACAGTCCCTCACAGGTCCTCGGCCTCCACCTCCCACCTAGAAAATGTCAGCTCAAGCCGATCACAGCACAGTGCGATTTTCTGTAAATAATGTGCACGCCTGCATCTGAGCTGAGATGTGAATGTGTGGAATGTGCCTGCCAGGCCCAGGAGGAACTGCAGCAGCTGTGGGGACACAAGCCGCTAAGGAATCTGATTTGGAAGGAAATCAAGGCAACTAAAACCAGTTCCACGGTTTTTTCTTGGCAAGGCTTGACCAGGCAAACTGTTGTCACTGTTGCTAATTCATGGTAAGTGGAATGGGGACTTAACAGTAAGTGATTAGAGCAATTACTGAATTTGTTGCTCAATTACAATGGCAGAGATTCCTGAGAATGGAAGAACTGTTGCCCAGGAATAGAATTCAACAGGTCCTCCCCACGCCCCAGGAAACATGGCATTTCCTCGCACCTCCGCTTTGGTCCCCTGGCCACCACCCTCCTGATCTCGGCCATCTGATGGCATCACTCCCCACAGCTGGAAACACCTGACCTCTTGTCACCTTCCCGTCTACCCTGCCTTCCTCCAGCCCAGCAGAGTCAGGGATGCCCACATACAGGACCAGGAAACCAGGGTTATCCTAAACCAGTGCCTGCATTCAAAGTACTCCACAGCAGGACAATCACCAATTTCCAATAATCCCAGAACCTTCCACCTCAAAACGGGAGCACATTTAGATTCAAGCTGACAACACTGCATTCTCTTTGCCATGTACACATGGAGGCATGTCAGGTTCCACCTAAAGCTATCATCAGGCTCCACGCTGGCCAGGAGCCCAAGCCTAGTCACTCTGCATGATCTCAATTCACCACCCACAGAGAAGCCTGCAGTTTTCTTCTGGTGCACGGTGTGGATGGTGGATGCATTTCCCCTGAAGACTTGGATAGGGGAGCCTGGCCAAGGAGGCCAGTCAGCAAGGCCTGGACATGCCCCTCTGCTGTCTACACACAGTACCCAAGTCTAGCAGTGCTGACTCTGTGGTGGGATCCATCTGGGCCTTCAGAGGACCCAGGGCACAGGAACCGTGCAGCCTGGCTGCAGCCAGAGGCCTAAGGGATCCCCACGAGGCTCTCCAGCCAAGGTGCCCTCACCACAGGCATAACCATGCAAGAGAACTGCCTGCTGAACTGGAAACATCCCAATCTGCTCAGTCAACACTGAAAGACAACAGCCACCTACAGCTGCTGAGCCCCAAAACGTGGCCACTGGGCCTGAAGGGCTGAATCTGGAATTTAATCTGTGAAGTTCTTTTCAAATGTGTTTAGCTATATAATCAAATCTTTATTCTAATTAAATTTAAAGGAGCCTCTGGCTATGGGCTCCCTTGTTGGGCATCACAGCTCCAGGGAGTAAGAATGGGAAGGAGAGGCCCAGAGCCTCTCCACATTCTCCACGCTAATTCAACACGTCATCATAAGGAAAGGCACTCCAGCAGGAGAGGTGTGCATGGGAAGAACTGGGTTGGCCCCGACACAAGCATGACCCCCATGGCATCACAACTGCCTCAGCCAACAGGCAAAAGACATTGATGCCCACCTCGACAGGCCACCAGATGTGATGACGCACCCCAAGCCCTAGTCCCACAGCAGCCAGAGACCACCCGCTGCTCATCCCAGGTAAAACAGGCAGAGCTGCCCGAGCCCTCAAAAAGAGGAAGAATTAAGGCAATTCCCGTGATTCCCACGACATACATGACACTCCTCACAGACAGACAGACTTCACTGTGAATGTACAGAGGACGGTGCAGTTACTAGGTGGGCTGCTTCTTCCATGGATCGGGGAAGAAACCAGATGTTTCCTTGTAGGAGAATCATTTGTACCATGATTAGACAAGACAGCAGGTGGCTGATGTTATCAAATCACCAAGCACCGCACGGCTGCTTCTCCAAGGAGGACCTGGAAACTTGCAGCCACCCATATAGAGGCCGCAGTGTTTACAATGGAGACATGGGTGACTGAGGTCTGGCTTCCTCAGGGAAGCTAAATTTGAACTTTCACCACTGAGGAATTGGTCATTTACAGTCACTCACCCTCAATGCAGAAGAGGGCTCAAGACACTGCACCAGACTTCAACACTCAGGGTTAGCGTCAGGGTTAAATTCACAAGTTTTATAAAATGTATTTACTTGGGATGCCAGAAGAGATGTAGCTTCACAAACACCACCCCCCTCCCCCATAAGGGTTTGCTTAGCCCTTTCACTAGTGGATCTCACCAACGGATGACACATCCACACCTCGTCCATGGCAGCACAGAAAACCACTTGGAAGATGGCCACTCCCACCAAGCTTCCTGGCTTTGGTGCTTAAAATCTGCATCTCATACGTGAGATTACACTCCTCTGAACATCAGACATTGCGACTGTCATTTCATCCAAAAAGGCTTTAGGAAATGACACGTGGCCCAGACGCCAGAGGATGCCGGCTGTCTTACTCTAGCCTAATTCCTTCGTGCCTGTATGGAGGCTTCACAGATACAGCCCGGTCACATTAATGACCGTATGAGAAGCTCAGGGCATAGACGAACTCAGTGCTGAAGTTTTCCACGTTTATCACTCTTTTGTTTTATCCAGAAGACAGCTGAGAAAAGCTGGGGCAGGTCATCTCCTCGAGTGTAATGACTCCAACCACTTCTCTTCACCCCAGGTCACCCCTGTCACATGCTTTTGAGAAACCAAAGCAATTCTGTTCTCTTCACTCTGGGTTCCAAGTACCAAATTCCTCCGTTTTATCAATTAGATTATCAAGCAGCCATTTGTAATCTGGAATGCAATCTGATACAAAATTGAAAGTTAATATAGGTTGCTGTAATAGTTCCTATTTACGTTATACACAAGGCATGAATGAAAACTAATCTGTTTGTTCATAGGACCAGTTTTGTAAACAATCCAATTATTCAAGCAATGCTTGTCTTCTGTCAGATGCAAATTTGCTCATAAAAGATTTTCCAGTAGGAATTTTTAAATCCATGGTCTGTATTTCCTGAGCCTGTCTCTGCACCTCCCTGAGTGCACAGCAGGACTTCCCAGGGCATCCCATCAGCAGGCCCACTGAACAGAGTAAGCCCGCAGCCCCCAGCCCAGGAATCAAGTCCGAGCCCCAGCAGCCGTTCGTCCAGCCGGGGCTTCCTCACCCAGCACAGCACCCAGAGGTCTTCCAGGTTTAATGCCACGTGTGTGGAAAGTAGAGTGCTGGAAGGAGCACAGTGGACATTCCACAAATGCAAATTCCCTCCTGGAACAGCCCAGCAACCCTCTGTACCTTCCTCAAAGTACCCACACCAGGCAGGCGTAGAGAGTCTAATGGGGTGCCTAGGAATCAGCATTTAACATGATTCTGATGAATACAAAAGTTAGAGAGGTCGGTCAGCGAGAGGCTGCCGTGGCCTCCACACATCTGCAGGCTCTGAAGAGACACAGATTCAGGTAACAGGCCAGACAGGACAAGGATGGGGAGGTGGAGGGCAAATTCCATGGACCACCAACCACCCCACCATCCCCACTGAGACTCTGTGATTTAAGGAGAGACAAAGCCAGGGAGAAAAGATGCCCGCACCACGCGAGGGACTGAGATTTCACCTGAAGTGCGCAGCATGTGTCTGAGGGCCAAGGTTGGGCAAGCCGAGAGCACAGAACGGGGTTCACAGGCCCAGAGGTGGCCCCCAGACCCCACGCAGATCTCCCAAACACTGCCTGTGTCTCCTGCCTGGTTTATTTCCTGCCCCTCTTCTACTGTGTTGGTTTCTCAGCTGCCCCTGAAACGCACGACCTCTGCCCCCCCCACCACACCCCCCTCTCTACAAGTTTGGTGGACTGAAAACAGCAGGGGTGGGTTAAGAGCTGGGCTCTGGGGCCAACGTCCTGCCTGAGACATTAGTTCCACCCCACCCAGCTGTGATGTGAGCCCCTGAGAGTTCTCAAATGTGAGATGGGAAGGTAACTGAATCCACGTCCCAGAGCGGCTGTGGAGACTGAGATCACATGCGGCCACACCTCGGCATCCAGCACACGTGGGACCCCAGCTGTGTTGCCCCTGATGGGAATCCCTCTATGCCCCCTCTGCCACCAGAGCGAACTCCCAGCAGTAGCTGTGGAGGGTACGTCCTCTATTCCCACTCCACTCACCTCCCATCGCTCCACTCAGTGACCTGCCACGCAGCGGCCACCAGCAAATCTGGCCCCATTGGATAACCGGCCACCACCCCTCCCCCACACTTTGGGGCGTCTTCCACTTGCGGTTGCGAAGGGGGCCCAGAAACCGCCCTCAAGGGCGCTCACCTGTTCCTTATTGCACGTAATTACCTGCCACGCAGGACCACCAGCAAACCCGGCTCCACCATCCAGGCTCTGGTGGATAACCGAACCCCACCCCATCCCCCACCTTGGGGCGTCTACCACTTGCGGTTGTGAAGGGCGCTCGCCTGTTCCTTATTGCACGTAATGACCTGCCACGCAGGACCCCAGCAAACCTGGCTCCACCATCCAGGTTCTGGTGGGTAACTGCCCCCCCTCCCCCGCTTCTTCCTGGGGTGTCTGGGAGGCTCAGAAACTGCCCTCCAAGGGCACTCATCTGTTCCTTATTGCACTAATACCTCGTTTACAGAAATCCACTTTGACTTCCAGCACTGCAGGTGTGACAATTTAGGAATCCTGCTTGCTTGCAAGCTCCAAGAACTTGAGGTCACGTCCACCACACCAGCATCCCAGAGACCCAGCACTGTCCCATTCTGTGTTTAAAATTCCAAAATACGCTTTCAAAATGCTATTGGCATTTGGTTTGTGCATAAAATGCTAAAAACCTTCAAGTGAAACAAGTATCTTCAATAGTTTGATTCAATCCTAACATGTGAGTTACACATCTGCCAAGTTGTAAAACCTCATGCATTTATAACACTTTATGTATGGTCAAATAGTTCATTAATGTAAATTACAAGAATCTCTAAGAAACAGGTTTTTTTTCTGGCATTAGATGACCAAAGGAAAACTGGGTTCTGGCTGGCTTGCGGGCCTGTAGAGGCAGCCATATCTGCTGACACAACCAAGCTCCTTCCCACTGACGTGGCCTCATCCCAGGCCCCTCACCCGCATCCCCGCAGGCCCATGGAGGAGCAAGCTGACCTGCCTACATTTCTCAAATGCACAGCTGTTGCTCATGCTGCAGATGGAACTCAAGGCACCAGCAGGCCACCACGCTAAAAATACCACGCAGCGTCCACGCCAGGTGACGGTGGTTTTCACTCCATCCCAAAGCCCCATGTATGAGTTTACAGCCGTGACTACTAAATGGAATTTTAGACCCTCAAGACATACTTTGTTTGCTTTCATGCAACAAAGTTAAAAGACTGTCACTCAGATATAGGCTCTGAAACTGTGGAATAATTATTTGGGAACAGAGCTTCTGCCAGATCAGGATAAGTACTTGCGACAACACCCCATGACCTTGATCCACACAAACCCATTCAGACCAGAGGCCTCCCGCACTTCTCTGGAATTTCTGTGGATTTCTGTAAACGAGGTATTAGTGCAATAGGAACAGATGAGTGCCCTTGGAGGGCAGTTTGAGCCTCCCAGCCACACGGCCACATTCAGGCTGAAGCCGCCCCACCTGCAGAAACACTGTCCCTTGCCGAGGTGTGCCTGGCTTCTCCCTTTTTCCAGAACTCAACAAAACCTGAAAGGACAGGTCTGTGTAGAAAAACAAACTACTTGCGATTCCTCTTCCCAGTTCAGGCTGCAGGAAGCTCATTTCAGCCCTCACCCTGTTCTGACTGTGGCTTGGTTGCCATAAGAAATAAAGTCAGAATTCTAGTCCCTGTCTCCTGGGCGGTGTGGCAGGCATACATACCTTCAGTTATATGAGGAAAGGCGTGGCGAGCCCCCTTCCTTCACTAAAACTGCACAGTTCCCCGAAACCTGATGTCATCCCCCTCACACCACTGTGAACACCGGGACAGAGCACATTTCAATGCGTGCACATTTGTGGGCTAGTTTTCTATTTCTCCACTAAATCACCCCAAATTTAGCACCCTAAACACTGACTTATTTTCTCACATTTCTGGAAGCTGGAGTCCAAAACAGGTCCCACCAGCTAACGTTGAGGTGTCGGCAGGGCTGGCTCTGGGGAAGCGACCGTCTCCTTTCCTCCCACAGCCTCTAGAGGCTTCCGCATCCCCTGGTCCATAGGGCACCCACTGTCTTCAGGACCCACAGGGGCCCTGGCAGAAATATCAGGAACCCGGTCTCCAGTGCTAAGACCAAGCCTCCCCCACCCTCCCAGCTCCTCACGCACGCCCGTGCAAGCTAATATAGATTCCACTTTAACTAGTGTCACCTGTGTAAGTGCCCAGCTGTGAAATGGTTAGTCTTGCCCACACAGACCCCGGGAATAAACTCACAGGCCATGGACCACTCCACAAGCAATGAGTGACCACCTGCTCGGGGACCTCCATGGCCCAACAGAGCCCTCCAGTGCCTCCCTATGGGCTCAGGAACCAGCAGCCGGGGTCTGCAGCGCCAGAGGGCCCTGGATAAAAAAGACAGCTCCCATATCAGGAGGCACCCGCCCACGGTTGGGTTCCCGGTACTTTAAATAGCCCAGGTGGACAAGCCGCGCCGCGTGCAACTCCATCACCAGAATAACGACTGCACGTGGCGAGTGCATGGGTGGCCACCCCTCAGCCCAGCTGGCCGCACTAAGCACATCACCGCCGTGACACCCAATCAGACTCAGCTGCTGGCACAGTCCAGGCATCGGCCCCCCAAGAACATTCTGGATCACAATTCACAGTAGTGATTGCAATCAGGGCCACACGTGGCTGAATGTATTTACAAGAGGACGCCGCAGCCAATCTGGCTGGACTGAGAGCATTTCCCACTGTACATTCTTACAACATCATTTTATTTGCACTTTATTAAATTTTTATGGCTTTTTTCTGCCTATCTACTTTATGGGAGTGTTTCTTGTTCTTATGACTGCAGTAATCCTGCGAGCTACAACTATCAATGTGTAAAATTAAACATTTCACAAGCAAGCAGCCAGAGGTACCTAACCTGGAGGCCTCTTTTCTTCTCTGAGCCAAACCTACATTGGACTCAAAGAAAACGGCACACGGGCCGGGCGCGGTGGCTCACGCCTGTAATCCCAGCACTTTGGGAGGCCGAGGCGGGCGGATCACAAGGTCAGGAGATCGAGACCACGGTGAAACCCCGTCTCTACTAAAAATACAAAAAATTAGCTGGGCGCGGTTGTGGGCGCCTGTAGTCCCAGCTACTCGGGAGGCTGAGGCAGGAGAATGGTGTGAACCCGGGAGGCGGAGCTTGCAGTGAGCCGAGATCACGCCACTGCACTCCAGCCTGGGCGACAGAGCGAGACTCCGTCTCAAAAAAAAAAAAAAAAAAACGGCACACGGAGAGCGGCTGGATCTCCAGTGCCCATTCCTAGGGGGCCTCCTGGGGAGCAGATATGGAGGAAGAAGCCCTGGGCTACTGCACTGTCCTACTAAAGAAAAGTGCATTTGGGTAAACGTAAGCACCAGACTTAAGAGATTAAGCAAACCATGAAAAGAAACCACTAACCACAGCTTCTCCAAAACAGAACTAAACTCCCTTTAGTTTCAATTGGAAAAGCACAAGTGATGATCAGGATACAAAAAAAAATGACAAAGTATGTGAACACAGGAGAATAAACAAGGGCCACTGTCTCTTCCTGTGTCAGTGGGAGCCTTGCATCGAAGCTGGATTTAGAAGGTTGTTACTTTGGACTGAAAGTTATCCCCAACCCTAGTTAGTAAGCAAGTGGAGCAGAACGCTTCAATTATTTCAAGGTTTAGTGGTAAAGCTCTGCAACCCTCAAAACCATTTTAATCGGTGTGAATTTTAAAGTGACTCAATCTGTTGGCTGGAGTATCTAATGGCTTAACCACGGGATCATGTTGGAAAATTATTCCAATTGCTTTTGTTTTCCTACTGAAGATGGATTTGAACATTCTCGCAGTTTGCAGTTGGCTGGTTCTGATGTTTGGTCCTGAGGAGGCCCAAGTACCCAGAGAGGAAGAATCTGAAACCTCAAGACACTCGAGTGCTGTCTGGGGAGATGGAGACCCCAACCCCAGGGCCACTGATGGACTCAGCATGGGTGCAGGGCCGCCTGACGCAAGGGCCACATATTTGCCGCTTACAAAACAACATAAGCACACACCCTCAGGTGTGCACACATGCTCTGTACACGCTCACGTCTGTCCATGCCAATACCAGCACACACCCCCAGGTGTGCACACATGTTCTGTACATGCTCACGTCTGTCCGTGCCAACAACAGCACACACAACCCCCGGGTGTGCACACACGCTCTGTACACATCTGTCCCCGCCAACACCAGCACACACCCCCAGGGGTGCACACACGCTCTGTACATGCTCACATCTGTCCATGCCAACAACAGCACACACCCCCGAGGGGTGCACACACGCTCTGTACACATCTGTCCCCACCAACACCAGCACACACCCCCAGGGGTGCACACACGCTCTGCACATACTCATGTCTGTCCCTGCAGCCTGAGTCAAACAGTCACAGAGAGGCAGAAGAGGAGGAGGAAGGACGCGACGGGCACTGAGGTCCTGGGCCGGTTCCCCTCCCTACCTCAGGAGAGACGCCTCATGTGATCCTGCCGTCACCCACCCTTCCGCCTCCATCCTCTGTCCTCCCACATGGATCGGGAGGACGCCCACTGCACAGAGCTGTGATGAGCATGAACAGAAGATGGCAGGAGCTCATGCCAAGGTGCTGAGCACAGGGTCTATAGAGTGCTTCTTTCTGCTGTGGCTGACATCCTCAAACAAGAGGCTGACATGGCTTCCAGAGAGAAAGTCACTCGCTGAGAAACTGAAACGTGTGACCTAGGAGCCTGTGAAGGTCTAAGAACAAACCAACAAACCAAACAGTTTTGTTTGTTTTTCAAACACCATAGCCTGTTTTTTTCTTTCTTTTTTTTTTCTTTTTTTTTTTTTTAATGCTCTACCTTGGGTATCATTTAGTTTAATTTCAAAGTAAGTCCAATAAATACACAAAATCACAGGACTGAGCATGGAGCATTGTTTCACTTCATGTCCTCCAGCCTTTAGGACACATTAAGGAAAGACATGATTCCAGGATTCCCATTAGAAAGACTGCCCTGAGGCACCTGCTGGGACAGGCAAATTGCAGCTGTTGATGCTGCCCCCAAGCTGCTTGGATGAAGAAGAAGATTCCGGAGGTCTCTTCTCTTCTGTCCCTCACCCAGAAGAGAAGGTAAGGGGAGAAAGGTGAGAGAAGACAGGAAGAAGGAGGAGGGAGGGAGGGAGAGAGGAGGGGAGAGGTAGGGAGATGGGGGGGCGCAGGGGGAGAGAGGAGGGGGAGGGAGGGAGAGGGGAGGGGGGAGGGAGGAAGAGAGGAAGGGAGAGGGAGGGAGGAGGGGCATGTTCCATCCACCAAGACAGCTGCACTGCAGAGAGAATGGAGGGTGTGTTGCCTCTCAGGACAGCAAGTTCATGCTGTTTATAACTGTTAGCATAAACAGTGACCAGCTGAGGACAGACTTGGCTTCCATGGAATTCACAGATTCCAGTCATTAAAAATCCCTTCTGAGTTTTCATCTGGAAAACTTTGCAAATGTATTTAGGGACAAGAGGCAGAAGATGAAGCCAACACAATTGGGCTCAAACCGCCGTCCTTTTCCTTCTCTCTGCATCCAGGACCCGCCCTGAGCCCCTGAGTGTGAGGACCCGGAGCTGCCCAGCCCAAGGGCGCGGCCCCTGACCAGAGGAGGGAGCTGCACAGGGGGGACCCCAGCACGTGGATGGCAGGATCTGTGCTATCTCAGTCCCAGGGTCCCAAGCAGAGAAGGTCTGGGGTTCCCAGCTGAAGCTTTGCTGTCTCCTCTGTCACCAAAGTCCAGAAGGACTGAGTGGGACCAACGCCGGACCTGCCGGTTCCTCAGTGGCTGCCAATGTGGCCCTCAGGTTGCGGGTGAGACCCTCTAGGGGAGCCCAGACAGCAGCGAGAATCACAGGCAGGAGTGCTCCAGGGGCCCCAAAACACAAGTGCAGCCTGAGGAAGGCAGTGCCCGCTCACATCCCCGTCCAGGCTTGTGTGCCACACTCGAGAGGCACACGGCACCAGAATATGGTGCTTTAAGTGGCTTTGTGGGGTGTAGGAACACAAAGTGGGGCCTCGAGTGGCTCAGAAGTCACTCCCACCAGCCCGCGGGGACCCGGGCGGCCCCTCTGGACGTGGCTGGCGTCTCTCCAGGGCAGGCTCCAAAGTCCCGCGGAGGAGGTGAGCGTAGGTCTTGCTCTGACCTGAGGAAGGCCCCTGACAAGTATCCTGAACATGCAGCCACACAGCTGACTGACTCATCTGAAGGGACCTGCTGAGCCATGAGCCAGGGATGGCTGGAGAGAACTCAACTAACACACGATCCCTGCCCAGGCGCCCACGTGGGGCTCCCACGAGAAAACTACGGAAGCTGTGAAGACGGAGGTGTGCATGGGGCTGGGAGAACCCAGGGAGGAGCCGCAATGGGGACAGGGAGGGACAGAGGGCTGGGCCCCACAAGCAAACGAGGGAGGCCCTCAGTGCCATGAAGACCCCCTGCACCCACCGCTGCAGGCCTGGCTGGCAGCACGACCTTGCCTGCGGGGGCCCAGGAGCACGTGTGTTTGGCAGGAGCTGCCCTCCTGGAGCCGCACTATGGGTACCATCATTTTACAGGCAGGTACCTGATATCAATGATGACAATCAACCATGCCACCCTGAATTACAGCCATGTCCTCAGCGGGTCACTATTTACGCTGACAATTACAAAGAGCTTGAACTCGCTGTTCCAAGAGGCAACAAGCCCTTCATTATCACGGCAGCAAGCCTCTGTGCGGCCCTCCGCCTCCGCCGCTTCCCGTCGGGGCAACCTGAAGTCCCATGACGGTGACTCAGAGCCAGCCCAGTAGCTTCAGTGCAGGAAAAATCACAAAATCTCAAACACATCCTAAACATGGGCAGCTGGTAGGAGCTGATTCCTAAATTAAACCTGTTCGGAGGCTTTCTGGGCTAGCACAGCTCTGATCACAGGCTTGCGCTTTCTGCTCCCTGTGAAGGGCTGGGCTCTGCCATTCTGCAGGCTCCGCTAGGTGGAGTCCGCCCTGTGGCCTCGGTGGCCTGTGCCAGACAGTGTGACCGTCGCCCGCAGTGAACACTCGGCACAGCAGAGCAGGCTTGGGGAAGAACAGAAAGTGACCTCTAAGCCTGCAGAAGACGCTAAGCCACGCATGGCCTCACGCGCACTGTGTGTCAACCACGGCCTAAGCAGGAAACAGTTCTTAATAGTTCCAGTAAATGCAAAGGCCGCCCTGGAAAACTGCGCGAACCTTTCTGACTACTCACAGGTGGAGAGCCACTGCCTGACACACAAAGGTAAAGAATTAACCTGAAACTGCATATTATAAAACTTATTTTGAAATGATGGTACTTAATTTAAAAGACTCCCAAAGAATACTGCATTAGAAAGTGACAGAGTGAAACTGTGAGGCTGACCACAGGAGTCCCTGGAAATTTCACCAAATGTTGTGTCAAAACTGGGAAACAGAAGAACCGCACCTGACGAAACATTCGATTAATCACTCGAGTCCTCCCCACATACGAAGCTATGTTAAAAAGTGTTCCCAGAAGGTAAAGTGAGCAGGAGGGCTGTGAACACATAAAGAAAGAGCCACTTCATCCACGGACCACAACAAAAGAAACGCTAACGAGTGCCGACGACACGCTGGAGTCCAGGACTCCGGGCGCAGCTGTGAAGGTGACACTCAGGGTCCCACTGTCCAGATGGGAAGCCAGGGTGGAAACACCAGGGAGCCTGTCTCAGGGTGCAGAGCCAGTGAACGGTGGTTCATACTGGGCCAATCCCAGCTGCCAGGCTTTGGGGCTCCTGGGAACAGAATCCTGTTGACTTCACTCTGGGGTGCGAGAGGTGGCAGTATCCCCCAAAGGCACCTGGAGAAGTGGTGTTACCCTCCATCCCCTGTCCCCTGCGCTACCCTCCGTCACCTGTCCCCAGGTTGCTCACCATCCTCCTCACCTCCAGGCCCCTCTTCCTGTCCTCCCTCATTTTCCTGTTCACCCAGAGCACGTCACATGACTCTTCCCTTTTCAAGAGGCTCAGCTGCACCCAGAGGCATTCCAGCCTATTCGGGATGGGACACACACCCTGAGGAAATGCCAGCACAGGGCCAGAAGGGCCTGAGACCCTCTCACTGTTGCCCAGGAAGGATGAAACAGCCCACGGTCATGCTGCTTGTCAGGCAGGATGAAAACTTCTGTTTCCAAAATGTTCTTTTCACTAGAACTGTTCAGACCATTCGTGAACCAATCAGTTAAATACCAACAAGGGCTATTCCCACTTATTCTCTGGCTACAGTTTTCCACCCATCAGCAACCACACTCCTAGGACTTATCCCTAACGAAGTATCAGCTCCTTTTACCTTTTAGGAAAACCTCTTTCTCTCCAGCTTTGTCTTCCTTCCACAAAAGGTGCCTCTGACTGCCTCACTCGCCGTACCAGCATTTCACTTGGCTACAGAGGAAAATCTGCATGGGGCTCAGAGGTGGGTGGTCCCCGCATGGGCAGCAGCTCTGTGACATCCTCTGAGGAGCCTGGCCCAGGCCTGCCCCACAGGCCAAGACTCTGGCTTCTGGCACTTGGGTCCCCAAAGCTGCTTTCCCTCCAGGCATCATGCCCCAGGCAAGACGGCCGGACAAGGGCTCAGGGCTGCTGTGGGTCAAGAAAGCCTCCCGACACCTCCCACTCCAGGAACCCCCATCAGCATCCCAGCATCTGGACCTGTGTCACCAGCCGCTTCGCCGTACAAGAGAATTGGATTTTCAGCTGGGTGTGCTGCTTCCCTAAACAAAGTAGGGTGTTGTTACTGAGGAAAAAGGAAAAAGCTGGCATCTTCTTGGCAACCCCGTGACATCCAGCCACCGGTTTTCACCACCCCAGAGATGTCCACCCAGGGCAGATAGTGTCTTCAACCAAGCGTCACTGACCCAGAAGTGCAGTAATTAGTACACTTTCACCAGAGTCACCCACTCCTTCACCTTTACACCCAAGAAAAACATGTTTGCCAGGCAAATTAGATGTCTGGGAGGTGTAAGGAAACCCCAAGCCTGCTTTAAGCCTCAGACTTTTGAGACAGTTGAGGGCCGTGCACACAAGAGCAAGGCTGCACCCGAAAGCTCTGCTCCTGCCGGACGTCATGGAAAGACTGCACGGCTCAGCCACATGGACCCTTCCAGGACTTCACCAGAGGGACCTCCGTGGCACACACAACGACATGCACTTTGTTCAGCCTCGAACAGACCACGCCCTCGTTCCAGGGTCGGTGATCCACCTCCTGCCATCACCTCACCGAGGGTCTGCGTCTGCCTCTGTCATAACTTTGCTGTTTTACCCGGGTACTAAAATGCAACATCGGAATGTTTAAAGGTCTTTAAGTACCAACATTCTGGGTGCAGTTCTTGGCACTTTAATGGGGTCACTCGATGCAGGCCTCACAATTCTGAGGTAGCTCATACCTTTCCTACCTAACCAAGGAAGAAACAGAGGCATGGAAGGTCTAGCTCCAAAGGAGCAGGATAGTATTCAAACCAGTGATCTTCGTCACATGCTGACCTACCTCTCAGGCTGAGATAAGGTTCAAAATTAACTAGGTAGAACAGTGTTCCATAAATCAGCTGGAAATGGTCCTTGTGGATGGGCCTGTGGTTATTCCCTGAAGAACAAGACCATTCGCCCAAAAATCCACCTGTGTCACACTCAAATGTTTACATATCCAATTATTTTTAAAATACTCCAATCAAGCATGTTTACAGCCATTTAGAGCCATATAGATTGTCTGCTTTGCTGACAATCAACCCAAGACCTCTGTCAGCAAAGGACACGGTGCCAGGTCCAGAGAAGGTGGGACAGAGACACAAACAGGAACCGCTCCGTCCCTGGGAGCCTCGCTCTGATGGGCCCGCGAGGACATGTCACAGACCACGGGGCACAGGCAGACGGCAGGCCAGGAGAAGGGGCTGCGCTGCCGGGAGGCAGTGCTTTGAGCTCTAATGGATGGAACCTGCTAACCAGCGAAGGTGGAGAGAGGGCGCCCGTCTGAGAGGATGAAGAGGCAGCAAAGCACAGCTGGCCTCGGGGAACCGGAAGCCACAGAGATATCAGGCTGGGTGCTGCTATCTGCCGGCCACTGGCTGGGGGACTGTACTGGGCCTGGAGGGACATCCCTGACACTCTCCACCGGATGCCAGGGGCACCCCCAGCCCCAGGTGAGAACCACGGATCCCATGGTGAATGAGGCCAGCCTGTGGGAAGTGGGGCTGGGACAGCTCTGCACAGCTTAATACGAAAGTTGGGTTCTATTTTGTAGGGCTTTGGTGATGCCAATGGCTGGTCAGTGCTGTCCGTCAGGAAGTGATTTGATGACAGATTAGAGAAGGGGCTGCCAAGGCCAGCGGGGCACTCGCTGCCTGGGTCCAAGGAAAAGGAAATGAAGGCTGGCGATGTGACAGTGTCGGGGAGCACAGAGGGAAGGAACTGGTGGAGACACAGGGCTGGCCCTGCCCAGGGCTACGAGCAGGTACCCGGGGGTCGTCCTATTAATTCTTCTCACGGCACCAAGAGGCAGCTGTGAGGATCCCTCTCCTGAGGACAGAACTGCTCCAGAACCACACAGCGAGGATCCACAGAACCAAGATCCAGGCCAGCTCCACAGCGGGCGATCTTGACCCCTCACCCGTGGTCCTTAGACAGGGATCAGAGCCCCCTGGACACACAGACGCTCCCAGGAACTGCAGGAAGGGGAAGCAGAAGCCCCGGACCAGAGGCAGGACCCAGGGATTCTGCCCTCCAGGTCACATGGGGACCAGCCACTGCACAGGTGGACACACGGTGCTTTAACTCGCGCTGGGGGAAGGAGCCCTCGCTCTCAGGGAGGAGACCGCAGCTCGATCGGGCCGGCCTCCCTGCTGGGCACAGCCTGAGACACAGGACCAAGGCCACAGAGGATTACCAAGGTTCACCTGGCCCAGCTTCCGGCAGCCCCCAACTAGGCCACTACCCTCACCTGAACAGCCCGGTCCATCACCAAGCCCCACCCTCTTCTGCCAGCCCTGCCCCCACAAGGCCCCGCCTCTCGCATGCAAGCCCCGCCCCCAAGGCCTAGCTTGCCTGCAGCCCCGCCCCACTGGCTCCACCCCATCTCCTGCAAGCCCCATCCTCAAGGCCCAGCTCACCTGCATCCCCACCTACTAGGCTTCACTCCTCACCTGCAAAGAGCCACCCCTCACTAAGCTCCTCCCATCACTTGCACAGCCCCGCCCAACATAGCACGCCCTTCTAGAAACCCTAGACACACTAGGGTTTCTGCCGCCAAACCTGATGATTCTCTGAGTGTGAGCACGAAGACTCAGTGTCCTGATCTGTTCAGTCAGGTTTTGCCATCAAATAGTTTGCTCTAAACTTCTGCAGAATCTTTCAGTTTTCTGAGCCATTTGGGTTTCAAAATTATAACGAAAAAATTGTGGACCTATACTTACTTGGGTTTATATTAAAATGGATTCATTTGTTTTTTTGTTTTGTTATTTGCTTAAACCTTTTCCATTTTTTTTTTTTTTTTTTTAGTATAGTAACTAAAAATGACAACACTTCACATATTTGGCCAGCTGTTGGCTCTGTGCTATGCTTGATGTTGTAGCAAATGTAAAAGATAAACAGCTTACTGTCTAGAAAGACTGATGCGGCTGTGACTGGAGGCACATGGTGGATGCCATGCAGAGGGCCAAGGACAAGGGCGGGAGGAGGAGTGGGAGCTGCTGCTGCTGGGGGGAGAGAGAAGAGCTGGAGAGGGTGGTGTGAGAAAGCAGCTGCCTCTGGGCAGGGCTCCAGCAAGGGAGCCAGGGAAGTGACTAGGGGGTTCCAGGCAATGTCCAGGCATGGGTGTCCTGACAACAGACTTAGTGCCTTTGTGAATCTTGCAAAGGCCGGGCAGACACCTGGGTTTATAGTACTGGCTACTATTAATAAGGGCCTCACCCAGAGTGGTAGATTCTTCTCCTTTATTTTTCAAATTCTATAGAAATGTACTTATTTTTGAGACTGGGACTCACCCTGTCACCCAGGCTGGAGTGCGGTGGCATGATCTTGGCTCACTGCACCCTCAAACTCCTGGGCTCAAGCGATCCTCTCACCTCAGTCTCCCAAGTAACTGGGACAAGGTGCCACCACGCCTGGCTCATTTTGTGTGTGTGTGTGTGTGTAGGTGTAGGTGTAGGTGTAGGTGTAGGTGGAAACTTTGTTGTCTAGGCTGGTCTCATCTCCTGAGTTCAAGTAATCCTATTGTCTTGTGTATTAGTCTAATCTCACACTGCTATGAAGAAATAGCCAAGACTGGGTAATTTATAATGAATGAGCTAAAAAGTAAGGAAGTTTAATTGACTCACAGTTCTGCATGGCTGGGGAGGCCTCAGGAAACTTGCAATCATGGTGGAAGGCACCTCTTCACAGGGTGGTGTGGAAGAGAATGACAAGTGAAGGGAGAAGCCCCTTATAAAACCATCAGATCTCATGAGAACATACTCACTGTCATGAGAATAACATGGGGGAACCGCTCTCATGATTCGGTTACCTCCTACCAGGTCCCTCCTACAACATGTGGAGATTATGGGAACTACAATTCAAGATGAGATTTGGGTGGGGATGTGGCCAAACCATATCACCTTGCCCTTCCAAAGTGCTGGGATTAAAGGTGTGAGCCACTGTGTCCAGCCATAGAAACTTATGATAAGTCACGTTTCTTGTTTGAGAAATAGCTACCATGAATGCTATTATTAAAGCTATATATTATTAGAAAGCAGACATCTCACTGTATCTGCTGATTTTAAATGCATTGATCATCTGATACAAAGTACGGTAAGCTTGGAAACAAGTAATTTAACAGCGGTAGATAATGCAGGTCGTAGTGGGCCGCTTTATGCATGACTGTTGGATGGCAGGCTCCCTAGATTGCGCTGAGGAGACCCGAGGTCTCACCTCTGCCAGTGACTTGCTGTGTGTGCTTGGCCAGGTGACTCATGGCACCTGGACGGAGGGAGTGGCAAGTGGTGTGGTGATCACAGGGACGTGGTATGTGATTGCGGGAGAGGGCTGGGCCGGCTGGCCTGACTGGAAGAGAAGACAGTTTCTTTCATACCAAAGAGTATGGACACTTACCAGGAGGCTTGCCTAAGGTAGGAGAAGATCTTCCACCCTGCCCCAGGAGTGGGGAGTCTCATCTTTTTGGGGGGCATTTCTATCCTCCCAGCCCCTCCAGCTGTTCTGGAAGCCCCAGCTTAGTGCTTACAGCTACCACCGAGAATCCATCCCAAACTAGGAGAAGCAAAGACTGATCCTGGACCCTCTCCCCGCTGTCGCCGGCTAGCCCACTCCAGCATTGCCCGTCCTGCAGGCCCGTGCTTCGCACTACAGGAGATTATATGCACAGAAACAGGAGGCACACAGCCGATGTTGGAAGGGGTGCTGTGTTACTGAGGTGCAGTACACAAAAGCAGGAGGCACTCAGCAGGTGTTGGAAAGGGTGCTGTGTTACTTAGGTGCAGCACAGTACCGTGGGAAGGGCAGACACCAGGGCGAATCCTGGCTCTGATTCGGGCAGCTTGTTTCATCACCCTGAGCCTCAGTTGTTTCATCTGTAAATGAGGATGAGAATACCTCCGTCACAGGATTCTATGTGACATGATTAGAAAATGCCTAGCCAAAAAAGAATAAAAAATTAAAAAATAAAAAAATGGAAAATACCTAGCCAATAATAAGCACTCAAAAATATACATATATATACACACATTCTCATTTGCCTTCTTTAGGTCTTTCTTTCCTTGTTTGTAGGATAAGGGACTTGGACAGGATGGTTCTGTTCTCTCCAGCTCTGAAATACTGGCTTCCCGGCATCATCTAATTTCAGGCAGAAAATCCAGTTTTCTCAGTGTGTCGAAGATCACCATTTCACAGGCTATTTCGTCTACGTTTAACTGCTCGTGTTTTTCTGGTTAACTCAGGTGACATCTGTTCCCGAGCCGTTCCTGATGGCCATGAAGCTCAGCCACGATGACACAAGAGCCAGGTATTTACACCTGGCCAGAGAAGACAGGAATAATCTGTTCAGGTATGTCGTGCATTTTAAGAACATGGTTTTGAAAGTTTTATTTAAATCAAGGATGTCCAATCTTTTGGCTTCCCTGTGCCACATTAGGAGAACAACTGTCTTAGGCCACACACTAAATACACTAACACTAAGGACAGTTGATGAGCTAAAAAAAAAATAAATAAATAGAGGACCTCAATGTTTTAAGAAAGTGTAGGGATTGTGTTGGGATGCATTCCAAGCCATCCTGAGCATGCGGACTGCAGGCTGTGGGTTAGACAAGCTTGGTTTAAAGCACTGACTGTATGTTACGTGGTTTAAATATCATCTCACTAGTATTTTTATTGACAGAGCATCTTGAAAAATAAGGAAAAGCTTACACGGACTTACAATCTCATCAAAATACAATGTTATAGTCTGAATCAATGATTTACATTAGAGTTGGGAAACCCTGTGTTGGAGGATTGTGGTGTCAGAATGATAACTTCTAGTAGCCTGAGGTGATGATGCATCTGGGAACTGTGTCCGCAGCACTAAGATGAACGTTTTGTATTCTAGTCATTCTCCTTCCCTAGCGTTCTGTTCCTCCCCATTCCTGGCCTTCTGTTCCTTATTCGTCCCCCTTCCCTGGCGTGCCGTTCCTTCTTCCCTAGCGTGCAGTTCAGCACCACTCCCATGGACAGCACCGGTGTTCCTCACATTCTTGAGCATACCGTCCTTTGTGGGTCTCGGAAATATCCGTGCAGAGACCCTTTCTTCAAAATGTTGAACCGGCCCCTCTCCACGTTCATGAACGCCTTCACAGGTAAGACCAGCATCCTGAACGGAAAACCGTGTTTGCGTTTGCCAGGCGCACCCACTGGAATTCAGTTAGTTTCTGAGAAGGGATGACAGGAGTGGGCAATTCATGTTCTAGAAAAAGTTTTACCTCTCTCTACTTGAAGGACGTTAGAAATTTCATTCTTCAGGAAAGCCACATGGTAGCGAGATTATAAAAACTGGCATTTGAATAAAACGTACGTGAACTTTTCCTAGAAAGGTTCAAAACAATTTTCTCTTGGGGATATCATTACAATGCCAGGCCTCCAGAGTTACCACTAACATTGATGTTTGACTTTTAGTAAGACTGACGCTAGTGGATAGGGTGACGATGAACAGTGCACTCTGTGAAGGAGTGACATCGAAGAGCAAGTTAAATCCACGCTCTTACAGAATGAGGTCATCTTTGTAGACGTGTGAAAGTCTCTGGAGACACTTGAGAGAGTTTAGATGTTCGCTGAAGAAAGCCCTGGTGCCCGTCCAGTGCAGATCCTGAGACGGGATGGGAAAGCCGGCACTCAGGGTGATGAGCTGGGACAGCTGCTGAGGTCGGAGGCCAGAGCATGGAGCCACTGCCCCATCTCAAGAATAGCTACAATTTACTGTCCTAGTACAAAGGGGAAATGAGGCTTGAGATTCAATAATTTTAGTAGAAATCTGTTAAATTTTACAATTTCACTTTTCCTTTGTACCCAGCTAGTGATTATACTCTGGATCCATTTTCCACACAAAATCCCAAGGATTTTCAGAATCTCCTCTCAGTGTATTTGGATGCCACCTTTTTCCCAGGTTTACGTGAGCTGGATTTCTGGTATGTCATGAGTGATTAACTAGTTGATACAGACTTTAGTATTTGAGTCACTGTCCGCTTATAATTATTTGTCCTCAGGCAGGAAGGATGGCGGCTGGAACATGAGAACTCCAGCGACCCCCAGATGCCCTTGGTCTTTAAAGGAGTCATCTTTAATGAGATGAAGGGAGGGTTTGTAAGTTTTCTTTTTTATGTTGTGTTCAGCTTACCTTACCCATGTACCGTATCATGATATGGACACATCTGAAAGATGGTTGCTTTTTCTTCAATATTCTCATTATAGGTGACATGTTCTTGGATTAGCTGGGGTCAGTGCTGTGAGCAGAAGCCAGGGGGTAGCAGGGCCAGGCTGCTGTTCTTCCCAGCAGGTCTCAGACCATGTCTGATGACCCCCGTGTATGATCTGCAGTAAGAGAAATGCTATTTTCATACCACTATCAACACATTGTCTTTTTCACTCATTCTTGCCCAAGTACATGGTGTACTTTCTAGAGGCTGCGTGGTGAGGTGTGTGACACACAGCAAGCTGGATACAGAGCAGATGGGGGAGTCCAGCTTCACCTCTGAGCCAGACACTACAGAGATTTGCAAAAAAGGCAACACAGCATCACTCTAAGTAGTCGGTTTTTTACTTTGTTATGAGAAGTATTTTTCAAACATATTTATATTAACATGTAATGATGGCTTACCTTAATGCATAAGTATTTTTAATACTTTAATTTTTTAATCAACTTTAATTTAGAATATAGAAAAATTATATAAACACACACAGGTACCTACACAGGCAAAAAAAAAGCCCACATAATCAAAAGCTGTTTGGGTCCTCATTAAAACCCATTTGTGCCTAGTGTTCCATTATTGGAATCCTAAGCTTCTGGGAGTTATTTATATCCTACAGCTCAAGGTCATTGCCAAAGTCTGATTTTTACAAAAAAACTTGCAACCTCAGGAATAAATGGGTTAATTTTTCAGAGTGTAAAGGAATCTTGAGACCATTTTGGATTAAGAGCTGCTGTCCTGGGCCAGTGTCTTCATGTCCCCTTGTGACTTTGACAACCTGCCTGTGCTGGTGTTCCTGAGGCTCATGGGTGGCCTGCTCTCTGATTTCCATAGCCCCCCTCAGCTGGTGAACTATTTCTTACCTTTTCATTCTCAATTTGGTGGTCTTTTCTTCCAAGGAGTCTTCTTGAAACTCAAATTGGGGTGACTGCTTCTCCCCACTTCCCTCGTGGCTGGAAGGCAGACCTGATGATCCCTCCGATTTACAGCCCTCGGCTATGCGTTGTTGCAACACACATCAAAATGTCCATTGTTCTCAATCCTTGGGTCCTGTGCGTGGGTGATGAGTGATTGAATACAGTGTTAAACAATGCCTGCAGGGGTGTCTTTTGTTTGTTTGTTTACCATTAGAAGAGTTTTATTTGCAAAGTATTACAGGCATATGCACCAGAATATGATCAATTGGCCATATTGTAAGTAATGTAGCATGTGTGTATTATTTTATATGTACATATTCTTATTTATTTACTTCACATTTCAAGACAGACAATGAGAGGATATTCTCCCAGCACCTTCAAAACAGACTTCTTCCCCACCACATGTACTCAGTGGTCTCTGGGGGTGACCCAATGTGCATCCCGGAGCTTACGTGGGAGCAGCTGAAGCAATTTCATGCCACTCACGATCACCCAAGCAATGCTAGGTAATATTTTGTTGGAAAAGTTTGATGGTGGATTGTGAAAAGTTGACTTGTTTGTATTCTTACATTTTCATGACATGGCTTCTCTCACAGTTAGCGATGCTTAAGAAATATCTAAGTGTAGGTAAGATTCTTGGCCTAAGTTTGCCTATCTTACTTGGACATTAATTTTGGACATTTACAATGATAGCCTTCAGTGGGCTCAGCATGGTGGTTACAAACACGGTGTTTAGAGAAGCCCAGAGAAGGGTCCTGGCCCCCAGCTTCTTGCCTCACTTCCAGCTTTGTTGCATGGAGAGTGGGGGTGCATGGATGGTGCCCACCCCGACCCAGGGTGTGTGAAGCTTCGAGCCTGTCCTTGGCATGGAGAAGTGCTCTTCCGATAGTGGATGCAGTCACAGAACCTTAATTACATCCTCACTTTCTGATACATCGCTTGTTTCTTATGTCACTAATATAAGGTCATTATCATAATAATATAGTTATATGTTTTATATAAAATACTAATAATTTCCATATAAATGCTAATGTAAAAACGTATTTCCAAGATTATTTTACATAAAAAGAATTATGAAAACTTTCAAGCATACAGAAAAGTAGACTAGGATAATGAGCCCCTAAACACTTATCACATAATAGATATCCTTTTCCTTGTGAAGTTTTTGGAAGTAAATTATAAACGTCATCATTTCCTCCTAAATATTTGAATTTATGACCCTAAAACATGAAGATTATTTCTTACATGAGCTAATGCCATTTTCAGTTTTAATAGAATAAAACATACTTTCTTAAAACTGCCTATTTCTTATTCCATGTTCAAATTTTCTAGTTGGCCTCAAAGTGTTTGTGGCACAGGGTCCCACAGATCACAGCTGCTCAGCCCGGGTCTCTCCCGGGCCCCCTCTCAGACGCCAGAGGAGTGTGCAGGCCGGGTTTCCTCCGGGCGCTCTCACTTTCCAGGTGGCCTGGCTGCTCCTGTGTGGTGTTGGGTGCCATGTTCCTGTGTTTCCTGAGAACTGGAAGTTAGATCCAAAGACTTAGTTTGAGTCAGGCTGTGCCTTTTCAGGCAGAGTCCCTCGTGGGGAGTTCTGCATAGATGGCCACATTCTACCTTCGTGTGAGGCCTGCTTGCCTCCACTGGGGGTCTCACGCCAGCGGGGTGCATGCTGAGAGTCGGCCACTGTCTTGTGAAGATCTGCCTTCTCCCTTCAACCACGGAGCAGCTGGTGCACTTGAGTTTCTGGTGTCCTGTGATAATGAGTTCCTCATCAACCTATTAATGGTTTTCATATTCATTGAGGATTATTGCCTGAATCATTTATTAAAGTTTGTGAAGTTTTCAAATTCTGTAATTCTTCATTCGTTTGCTGGACTTCTTCAAAGAAGAGCTCCACATCAGCTGGGGCTGTCGGGTTATCTTGAAATATGGTTCTGTGGAAAAGGCAGGGGCGGCTGCTCTCCCTGGGAAGTCCAGTTTGAGGAGGAGTTAGGGTGGTGCGGGAGCTACCTCTAATGATGACAGAAGAGGCTGTCTTTTTTTTTTTTTTTTTTTAAAGACAGGGTCTGGTTCTGTCCCCAAGGCTGGAGTACAGTGGCATGGTCTTAGCTTATTGCAGCCTCAGCCTCCTGAGCCACCTCAGCCTCCTGAGTAGCTGGGACTACAGGTGTGCACTACCATGCCCAGCTAGTGCTTATATTTTTTTGTAGAGACAGAGTCTCACCATGGTGCCCAGGCTGGTCTCGATCTCCTGAGTTCAAACAATCTGCCCACCTTGACCTCCCAAAGTGCTGGGATTACAGGTGTAAGCCACTGCGCCCACCATGGGGAAGAGAGTTCTTTCTTTTCTTCTTCCCCCCCCCGCCCAGTCTTTTGTTTTGTTTTTTAGTACCCCGTGACCTCACAGAAATATTTCTGTATATGTACATATTTGAGACTATGTGATCAGATGGAATTTAGTTTTATGTCCACATTTGCCCCAGCTGTTGGCCCGTTTTGGTCTCACTTCTTTGGTTTCTACACCCCGACTCCCACCTCCCTAAAGCATGCACAGCAGGCCCTCCCTGCTCCAGAGGCTCAACTGTCTGTTTCCCAGGGAGCTCTGATTTCTGTGGCTAGTGGGGAAGGGCCTTTGGAGAGTAGCATCTGGACACTAGGGGTGGTGATTGCTTCTGGATTCTCTCAACCCCGAGAGTGTAAAGTTTGTTTCTAAATTCTAGAATGAGAAATTTCTGAAGGTTCTTTAAGATACCAGTTCCTCAAACCTTAACCATAGCTCAGGCAACACAGTAAAGAAAAAGATAAATTCTGTCATTGTAACCTTTTTCCTCTGGTTGAATAAATGTTATCTTTATTAACATGTATAACCTTGAACTTGTTGCCAAAAATGGAGTTTTGTGAAACTGTCAGTTGGATTACTCTATTACTGTACTAGGGTTATAAAGTATTTTAACAAATACCTCATTTGGTTTTTGTCACATCTCTAGATGAAGTTTAAAATGAAAGATCAATGTTTGGCTAGGTGTGGTGGCTCATGCTTGCAAATCCAAGCACGTTGGGAGACCAAGATGGGAGGATTGCTTGAGGCCAGGAGTTTGAGACCAGTATGGGTAACAGTGAGAACCCATCTGTAAAACTTAAAAATTAGCCCACTGGGCGTGGTAGCTCATGCCTGTAATTTCAACACTTTGAGAGGCCGAGGTGGGGAGATCACCTGAGATTAGGAGTTCAAGACCAGCTTAACCAACATGGTGAAACTCTATCTCTACTAAAAATACAAAAATTAGCCGGGCGTGGTGGCAGACGCCTGCAGTCCCAGCTTCTCAGGAGGCTGAGGCAGGAGAATGGCATGAACCCGGGAGGAGGAGCTGGCAGTGAGCGGAGATTGCACCACCCGCACTCCAGCCTGGGTGACACAGCGAGACACTCTCTCAAAAGAAAAAAAAAAAAAAAGGCTGGACATGATACACAAGGTGACCCCAGGAGACTCCTGTGCAGAGTAAAAATGAACCGCAGCACTAAACTCAGTCCCTGAAGTCCCTGCGGGATTCTCCCCACCTCCCACCCCTGGGTCCACCTGCACCCTCCCAGAAAGAACAGTGACATCACCCCACAGCAGGAGATCACCAGCGGTGGCCACCGCACCCCAGGTAGCTGGGCCACCCCCAGGGTTTCACAGGTGGAGAGGGAGCCTGGGAACTTGCATTTCTAGCAATTTCCAGGTGACAGGGCACCACACTTAAAAATACACAATACTAGGTCCTGAAAGGACGTCTATTCACTTGCACATTGGTGGGATGGAGCCCTACATTGCGAAGGGCTTTTCTTCACGTGTCGTCCTTGAGCTCAAGGGGTGGCAGCACTTGGTGGGACCTAGTAGGGCGTCCCTTGCTGACTGCACACCCACAGCCAGAGCCCTCACCGGGATAATTCTCACAGGAAGCCCGCAGAGCTCCTGACACCTCGCTGGAGGGATGAGAAAGCTGAGGCTCTGAGGGGGATAAACTGATTACTGGAAGGTAATGACCTTAGTGAAGTGTTGAAGCTGCAGTGTAAACCCTAGTCTTATTTCATTTTAACTTTCAAGACTTCCTGATTTCCTCTATTACAATGCCTGTGCCTTAGAGTCATCAATGGGAACTTGAAGGAAAATAATGCCTGTGAGGCCAGATGCTGACTTCATTGCCTGGGGGTGGAGCCTGTGTGGTTCTAAGCCCTCCTTCTGTACTTCTGAATGGTGAGGACGGCAAATCAGCTGCCTCCTGCTGGGCCCTGCAGGGTGAAACCTGAGGAAGCCCCAGGAACATTCAGTGAGGGGTTAGGTTGGAGGAGAACATGGTTGGATGAAAAGTAAGAAGGAAATGCACCAGCATTTACTGGAAGGCTCTTCACCCACAGGACAGGGAGGAAGACATGCACACCTGCAGTACGGGCTTTCAAACGTCACCTGTTTCACCATCTCCTTAGGGCTCTCTAGGGCCCCAGCACACAGCTATTTGGGACAAAGGGCAGTTTCAGTGTCTTTCACTCCACACTCAAGCTACAGATTGTCCTTATATCTCAGGTATCCTGGGGATAATCCATCTCGTTTCGTTTTGGTTTTGGGAGCCCAACCCCAGAACCAAATAACTTTCCTAAGGTTTTCCAGGAGAAAACATCTTCCCACCAAATAACAACCTTACCATTTGGAAAAGCACCTCTTCGTCATTTGCAAAAACCCCAGTTTTCAGGGAAGTGATAATCTTGTCATGAGAACCAAAGATAAAGTTGGAGATAACGAGGGAGTGGTTACATAGGAAATACGTGGTCATTACTCTGACCAATTATTAAATCACTTTCTTCACATGACACACTTTTTAACACCTTCTTACTAAACCACAGTGCGGGTAAGACAGTCACAAGACCGCTTCTTCCTTGAGTCAGAGTCATCCCCGGCCCACACCAGGGCCAGCAAGAATGACTGAGGTTGAAACTAGGCCTCATAAAATTTAGAAACTAGGCCCCATATAGAAAAAATTAACACCAGGTGGCTCTGGATAGGGTCCCACCCTGCCTCGATAGGGTCCCACCCTGATAGGGTCCCACCCTGCCGATTCCGGGAAACAACCTCATGGGGTCCCACCCTGCCAATTCCGGGGGTCCCACCCTGCCTCGAAGTTCCCGGAATCAGCAACTCCAAGAAAAAACCTCATAAGGTCCTGCTCTAACCAACTAGAACAAGACACCTTGCTCAGGCCATAGTAGACCCAATTACCACGCGCCTAAAGCTTTGTTTGAATTTCGCGCCTTAAGCTGTGTTTGAACTTGTGTTTGCCTATATAAACAACCTGTAACAAGCACTCGGGGTCCCAGGGCCAACTTAGAGCTTGGGACCCTAGCGCGCTAGTAATAAATAACTCTCTGCTGTGAATCTCGTGTCGGTGATCCTTCGCAGCGACCCCTGCCCAGGAGGGAATCGACAGTTCGGTTCCAACATTTGGTGCGTTGGCCGGGAAGTGGGGTCGTCCGAGGACCCCCGACCCATCCGGCGGAGACCTATCTGGCCCGGGCCACAGACTGCTGACTGAACGGACCCACCAGGTACTTTCGTTTTGTTCTGTCTGTCTTGCCGGCTAACTCTGAACTCTGGGGAGCACTCCTTCTGAATTAAGTGGGGAAGGGGGACAGACGTGTCCCGCACCTTCCCACTTGCGCCCTGGGGGACGCCCTGGCGGTAGTCTGGGAGAAAGCTGACGACACAGTCAGCCTCTTCAAATCTGTAGGCAGGCCGCCCCTGCCGTCTGAATATTTTGTGATCTTGTGGCACCACTCTCTGGCCGCGCGGCTTCTCCTTACTTGTCTGGTCTTTGTTTTTGTTTCTTTTGTTTTGTCCTTGTTATACGTGGACGAAATGGGACAGACGTTGACGACTCCTTTATCTCTAACCCTGACTCACTTCCCTGACGTCCGGGCTCGAGCCCACCACCTCTCTGTAGAAGTCCGTAAGGGACGATGGAAAACATTTTGCTCGTCCGAATGGCCAACCCTCCATGGGGAATGGCCCCGGGACGGAACATTTAACCTCTCAATTATCTTGCAGGTTAAAGCAAAAGTGATGGATCCTGGGCCACTCGGACACCCGGACCAGGTGGCCTACATAATTATTTGGGAGGATCTGGTCCGAAATCCTCCCTCTTGGGTGAAACCCTTCCTCCATCCCCCTTCCCCATCCCACTCTACCCTCCTTGCCTTAGAAGCCCCAAAGAATCGGAATCCGGACCCGCCTAAGCCAGTCCTCCCAGATGAACCCCAGAGGGATCTCCTCCTTCTTGACCCCCTGCCTCCTCCACCTCAGAACCCCCTTCTGGGACCTCCACCTTACGCTTCACCCTTGCCCCCTGTCTTGTCCCCAGCACTTTCCTCTACCGCCTCGGCCCCTACCCTTTCTCCAACTTCTCCCTCGGCCCCTCCCTCCACCCCGTCTCCTTCTCCAACCCCGCCCAAGCTCACCCCTCGGACGCCGCCGCCGACACCTCCTCATCTCCGCTTGCGGCGGACTGAGGACCCAGAGGGCCCTTCTACTTGGCAATCCTCCCTTTTTCCCCTCCGTACTGTCAATCGCACGGTCCAGTACTGGCCCTTCTCTGCCTCTGACCTCTACAACTGGAAAACCCATAACCCTTCCTTTTCCCAAGACCCCCAGGCCCTAACCTCGTTAATAGAATCCATTCTCCTCACTCACCAGCCCACTTGGGATGATTGCCAGCAACTTTTGCAGGTCCTCCTAACCACTGAAGAAAGGCAGCGAGTCCTCCTGGAGGCCCGGAAAAATGTGCCAGGACCAGGAGGCCTCCCAACCCAACTTCCCAATGAAATAGACGAGGGATTTCCCCTCACCCGCCCAGACTGGGACTATGAAACGGCACCAGGTAGGGAGAGTCTCCGAATCTATCGCCAGGCTCTGTTGGCGGGTCTCAAAGGGGCAGGAAAGCGCCCCACAAATTTGGCCAAGGTAAGGACCATAACTCAGGAAAGGGATGAAAGCCCGGCAGCCTTCATGGAAAGGCTTCTGGAAGGATTCCGAATGTATACCCCATTCGATCCAGAGGCCCTAGAACATAAGGCTACCGTAGCTATGGCATTCATAGACCAAGCTGCATTAGATATAAAAGGAAAACTCCAAAGGCTAGATGGAATCCAAACCTATGGATTACAGGAATTGGTTAGGGAGGCAGAAAAAGTGTATAATAAGAGAGAAACCCCTGAGGAAAGGGAAGCCAGGTTAGCGAAGGAACAGATGGAGCGAGAGGATCGTAGGGACCGAGTGAGGGATAAGCATTTAACAAAAATCCTGGCGGCAGTTGCCAGAGAGAAAGGACCAGGGAGAGAGGGAGAGAAGCGGAGGCGGCCAAAAGTGGAAAAAGACCAGTGTGCCTACTGCAAAGAACGGGGACATTGGATTAAAGATTGCCCCAAGCATCCTAAAGACCAAAAGAAACCTGCCGCTGTCCTCACCCTAGGTGAAGATAGCGAATAGGGTTGTCAAGGCTCTGGAGCCCCCCCCCCCGAGCCCCGGCTAACTCTCTCTGTAGGGGGGCAACCCACCACCTTCTTGGTGGACACAGGCGCCCAACATTCAGTTTTGACAAAGGCAGACGGGCCCCTGTCTTCCCGCACATCCTGGGTCCAGGGGGCAACAGGGGGAAAATTGCACAAGTAGAATAACCACCGGACAGTTAACCTTGGACAAGGAATGGTGACACATTCCTTCTTGGTGGTACCTGAATGCCCCTACCCCCTCCTAGGGCGAGATCTTCTGACCAAGCTCGGAGCCCAAATCCATTTCTCCGAGACAGGGGCCCAGGTATTAAATCGGGACGGTCAGCCCATCCAAATCTTAACTGTGTCTCTGCAAGATGAGCATCGGCTTTTCGACTCTCCGGTTATCACTAGCCTCCCTGATATTTGGTTGCAAGATTTTCTCCAAGCTTGGGCGGAAACGGGAGGACTCGGGCTAGCTAAGTATCAAGCCCCAATCACAATTGATCTAAAGCCCACGGCGGTGCCCGTGTCTATCAAGCAATATCCCATGAGCCGAGAGGCTCATATAGGAATTCGGCAGCACATTAACAAATTTCTAGAACTCGGAGTGTTGCGACCTTGTCGCTCGCCCTGGAACACTCCTCTTCTGCCAGTAAAAAAGCCTGGTACTCAGGATTACAGGCCTGTCCAAGACTTGAGAGAAATCAACAAAAGAACCATGGACATCCATCCCACGGTCCCCAATCCTTACAACTTACTCAGCACCTTAAAACCAGGCTATGACTGGTTTACAGTATTAGATTTAAAAGATGCTTTCTTCTGTTTACCTCTGGCCCCCCAAAGCCAAGAACTCTTTGCCTTTGAGTGGAAGGATCCTGAGAAAGGAATTTCGGGCCAATTGACCTGGACCCGGCTTCCCCAAGGATTCAAGAACTCTCCCACTCTCTTCGATGAGGCTCTTCATCGAGACCTGACCGACTTCCGGACCCAAAATCCAGAAGTAACTCTACTCCAGTATGTGGATGACCTCCTCTTGGCTGCTCCTACAAAGGAAATCTGTATACAAGGTACCAGGCATCTACTCCAGGCACTGGGTGAAAAAGGATACCGGGCATCCGCCAAGAAGGCACAGCTCTGTCAGACCAAGGTAACATATCTGGGATATATCCTGAGTGAAGGGAAAAGGTGGCTCACCCCTGGGCGCATAGAGACAGTGGCTCGCCTTCCACCACCACGAAATCCCAGGGAGGTACGTGAATTCTTGGGAACTGCTGGGTTCTGTCGCTTGTGGATACCCGGTTTTGCTGAACTGGCCGCCCCCCTTTATGCACTCACCAAGGAGAGCACCCCTTTCACCTGGCAGACAGAGCATCAATTGGCTTTTGAGGCACTAAAACAAGCACTCTTGTCTGCCCCGGCCCTTGGGTTACCGGACACCTCAAAGCCCTTTACCCTCTTCCTGGACGAAAGGCAAGGAATTGCCAAAGGGGTCTTGACCCAAAAATTAGGGCCTTGGAAAAGACCGGTAGCATACCTGTCTAAGAAGCTAGACCCTGTGGCGGCCGGCTGGCCCCCGTGTCTCCGTATCATGGCAGCCACCGCTATGCTGGTCAAGGACTCTGCTAAGTTAACCCTTGGGCAGCGACTGACTATTATTACCCCACATGCTCTAGAGGCCATAGTGCGGCAGCCCCCGGACCGGTGGATAACCAACGCACGCCTAACCCACTACCAGGCCCTCCTACTGGACACGGACCGCGTCCAGTTTGGCCCTCCGGTCACCCTAAACCCTGCTACGCTGCTGCCGGTACTGGAAGACCAACCAAGCCCACACGATTGTCGGCAAGTACTGGCTGAGACCCATGGAACACAGGAAGACCTTAAAGACCAAGAACTCCCAGACGCGGATCACACCTGGTACACAGACGGCAGCAGTTACCTTGACTCAGGTACCCGGAGGGCGGGAGCGGCGGTAGTAGATGGCCACAACACCATTTGGGCACAATCACTACCTCCTGGCACGTCTGCACAGAAGGCTGAGTTAATAGCACTAACCAAGGCCCTAGAGCTGTCGAAGGGGAAAAAAGCTAACATTTATACTGATAGCCGGTATGCCTTTGCAACGGCTCATACTCATGGAAGTATCTATGAAAGAAGAGGTCTCCTAACCTCAGAAGGAAAAGAAATCAAGAACAAAGCTGAAATAATTGCCTTATTGAAAGCCCTTTTTCTTCCTCCAGAAGTGGCTATAATTCACTGCCCCGGGCATCAGAAAGGACAGGATCCAGTCGCAGTAGGAAACAGACAGGCTGACCAAGTAGCCAGGCAAGCCGCCATGGCGGAAGTACTGACCCTAGCCACAGAACCTGACGAAACCAGCCACATAACTATTGAACATACTTATACCCCAGAAGACCAGGAAGAAGCAAAGGCCATAGGGGCTATAGAAAACAAAGACACTAAAAACTGGGAAAAAGGAGGAAAAATAGTCCTTCCCCAAAAGGAGGCCCTGGCAATGATCCAGCAGATGCATGCCTGGACACACTTGAGTAATCGAAAGCTAAAATTACTGATTGAAAAAACTGACTTTCTAATCCCAAAGGCAAGTACCCTCGTAGAACAAGTGACATCTGCCTGTAAGGTCTGTCAGCAGGTAAACGCTGGGGCTACCCGAGTGCCAGAAGGGAAACGAACTCGTGGTAACCGCCCAGGAGTCTATTGGGAAATAGACTTCACTGAAGTAAAACCTCACTATGCTGGATATAAGTACTTACTGGTGTTTGTAGATACCTTTTCAGGATGGGTAGAAGCCTACCCCACCCGGCAAGAAACGGCACGCATAGTAGCCAAGAAAATTTTGGAAGAAATCTTTCCTAGATTCGGACTTCCCAAGGTAATTGGGTCAGATAACGGGCCGGCCTTCGTTTCTCAGGTAAGTCAGGGGCTCGCCAGGATATTGGGGATTAATTGGAAATTACATTGTGCCTATAGACCCCAGAGCTCAGGACAGGTAGAAAGAATGAATAGAACAATAAAAGAGACCCTTACTAAATTGACCTTAGAGACTGGTTTAAAAGATTGGAGACGCCTCCTATCCTTAGCTCTGTTAAGGGCCCGGAATACACCTAACCGTTTTGGGCTCACTCCATATGAAATCCTCTACGGAGGACCTCCCCCTTTGTCAACCTTGCTTAATTCCTTCTCCCCCTCCGATCCTAAGACTGACCTACAGGCCCGGCTAAAAGGACTCCAAGCAGTACAGGCCCAAATCTGGGCCCCTTGGCAGAACTGTACCAACCAGGACATCCACAGACCAGTCACCCCTTCCAGGTGGGAGACTCTGTCTACGTTAGACGGCATCGCACTCAAGGACTAGAGCCTCGGTGGAAAGGACCCTACATTGTTCTCCTGACCACACCCACAGCCATAAAGGTTGACGGAATCTCCACTTGGATCCACGCATCCCACGCCAAGGCTGCTCCAGGGACGCCCGGACCAACACCACCTGAGACATGGAGACTCCGACGCTCCGAGGACCCGCTCAAGATAAGACTCTCTCGTATCTAGCCCCTTGCTTGTTACTAGCCCTCCTTCCCTGCGTCGCTGGCAGTAATAACCCCCACCGGCCATATAACCTGACCTGGCAGGTAATTGATTTTAGTACTCATGAGGTCTTAGATAAAACCTCAAAAATTGCTCCTATGGGGACTTGGTTCCCTGACCTCTATTTCAACCTAGACAAAATAGCAAAAATAGATGACATGGAAGGGGGAGAATGGAGAAAACAGGCTAGAAGGGTGTCCGTAAGCCAGAACGGGTTCTATGCCTGTCCCGGATTCAGGACAGGAGAAATGAAAAAAACTTGTGGAGAAATAGATGCCCTGTTTTGCGCTAGTTGGTCCTGTATAACTACCAATGATGGAGAATGGAAATGGGCCACGAAACCCTGGTACATAACCATGTCCTTTGTCCAGCGCTGCACCAGAACCCGATATTCAAAAACTTGCAATCTGGTCCGCATCAAGTTTGAAGATGCAGCAAAATCTGATAACCGTTGGATATCCGGGTTAATATGGGGCCTATATTTATACCAAAAGCCACTGTATGGAATCCCTATCCAAATCAAATTAATAGTCAACCCTATCACAGCCCCTGTCGCAGTAGGACCAAACCAAGTTTTATCAGAAACAAGGAAGCCCCTGGTTCCTGCACCAAGAGAGCCCCAACCAAGAGCTCCTAAAAGCACTTCCCCGCCTCTAATCTCCACCTCCTCTAAATACACACCTTCAGCCCAAAACGTCACCCGCGGGCCCCTTGACCTGGGAATAGGTGACAGGCTCCTAAATCTCATAAAGGGCTCCTACTTCGCTTTAAACCAGACAAAGCCAGAATTTACATCCTCTTGCTGGCTATGTCTGGCAACAGGCCCCCCTTACTATGAAGGCATTGCCTCCACTAATAATTTCACTAACTCCGCCAATCCTACTGGATGCGCATGGGAACAACAAAGAAAACTAACCCTGGCTGAAGTTTCTGGGTCAGGAACCTGCATAGGCCAGGTGCCCCCTAGTCATCAGCATCTTTATAATGTAACCTTGACAGTACCCAGCTCCAATCACTATTTGGTCCCCTCCGAGACGGACTGGTGGGCTTGCAACACTGGGCTCACCCCCTGTATATCCACAGCCGTTTTTAGCAGTGGCACCCACTATTGCGTGTTAGTACAAGTTGTTCCCCGAGTATACTATCACTCTGGAGACTCCTTTGATCTCCGGTATGAGCAAAAAACTCATACTAGACCAAAGAGAGAACCTATCTCCCTCACCCTCGCCGTAATGTTAGGAATTGGGGTAGCGGCTGGAGTTGGGACCGGGACAGCAGCCCTGGTGCATGGTAACCATCATCTGCAACAACTTAGAGTAGCCATAGATGAAGACCTTAGAGCCATAGAACAATCCATCACAAAACTTGAAGAGTCCTTGACTTCTCTGTCTGAAGTTGTATTACAAAACCGACGAGGACTAGAAATTGTCTTTCTGAAGGAGGGCGGGCTCTGTGCAGCCCTGAAAGAGCAATGTTGTTTTTATGCAGATCATTCAGGAGTAGTTAAAGATTCTATGGCAAAACTGAGAGAAAGATTAGACAAAAGAAAAAGAGAGAGAATCTCAGCAAAATTGGTTTGAAAATTGGTACAACCAATCCCCTTGGCTTAGCACCCTAATCTCCACCATCTTAGGACCCCTCATCCTGCTCACGCTCATCCTGACTTTCGGGCCATGCATACTCAACCGCTTACTCACCCTTATTAAAAATAGATTAAACATAGTACATGCTATGGTTCTGACCCAACAATACCAGACCCTCAGGACTGAAGAAGAGGCTCAAGATTGAGCCTCTGACACAAAAAGAGGAGGGAATGAAACTAGGCCTCATAAAATTTAGAAACTAGGCCCCATATAGAAAAAATTAACACCAGGTGGCTCTGGATAGGGTCCCACCCTGCCTTGATAGGGTCCCACCCTGATAGGGTCCCACCCTGCCGATTCCGGGAAACAACCTCATGGGGTCCCACCCTGCCAATTCCGGGGGTCCCACCCTGCCTCGAAGTTCCCGGAATCAGCAACTCCAAGAAAAAACCTCATAAGGTCCTGCTCTAACCAATTAGAACAAGACACCTTGCTCAGGCCATAGCTAGACCCAATTACCACGCGCCTAAAGCTTTGTTTGAATTTCGCGCCTTAAGCTGTGTTTGAACTTGTGTTTGCCTATATAAACAACCTGTAACAAGCACTCGGGGTCCCAGGGCCAACTTAGAGCTTGGGACCCTAGCGCGCTAGTAATAAATAACTCTCTGCTGTGAATCTCGTGTCGGTGATCCTTCGCGGCGACCCCTGCCCAGGAGGGAATCGACAGTTCGGTTCCAACAAGGTCACCCTTATTTCCTGGCTACTTGGAGGAGCTGGATTTCCCAGTTTAAAAATCTCAGTTTCCTGGGATTCTGCTCTGATAAAATCCAAACTGTACTTAAAAAAAAAAAAAAAAAAAAAAAGGAAGGAATAGGCTGGCCGCGATGGCTCATGCCTGTAATCCCAGGGCTTTGGGAGGCCAAGGCAGGAAGATCACGAGGTCAGGAGATTGAGACCATCCTGGCTAACAGGGTGAAATTCTTCTCTACTAAAAATACAAAGAAAACTGAGCCGGGCGTGGTGGCATGCGCCTGTAGTCCCAGCTACTTGGGAGGCTTAGGCAAGAGAATCGCTTGAACCCGGGAGGCGGAGGTTACAGTGAGCCGAGATTCCGCCACTGCACTCCAGCCTGGGTAACAGAGCGAGATTCCGTCTCAAAAAAAAAAAAAAAAAAAAAAAAAAAAAAAAAGTAAGAATAGATGAAATCTAATGAAATAATCTAGTTCTATCCTTTTACCTCCTCCGTTGTGTGGAGTACTAAAGCTCCCTACCTCGCCCTCTCTCACAGCACTGAACTGCTTTTCCTGAATTTTCCCACACTGCTGATCACTCACTTGTTAATTTCGATGCAAACATTCTTTTTGAGAAATAAAGTCAGTTTGCCGACTGCTGCCACTGGTTTGTCAGAAAATGAACTTGCACTGCGCTGATCTCACTCCTGCTGCCAAAGCTCTTTCTAGGGGTCTCTCCTTTGACAATGTAGGGATTATGTAGGCATGGGGAGGTGGGATACCAAGGGGCGATTCTGTCAACGTGCTGTTCCCCCATCCCCACCCCCGCCGGGTCAAAGTCATCGAGCCGGGGGCCTCTCTGACTATCTGGACTGTGCAGACCACCGTGTCTTCCGGTAGGGTCAGGGGAGGGCTTGAGATAAATCTGTAGTGCCCTTCACTCAACCACCGGCTCACTGTCCACCTCAAGTGCCCCAAGCGCCATCGCTGCCGGGCGCTATGTGGATGTGCCGGTGAGAAAATAGAAAGTCTCTGGTCCCGGCGGAGCTTCTTCCGATCAGGAGAGACCCGAAAGCAAGAAACACAGTGAACAAATGCATGATGCCCAGGGGTGGATGGCCATAAGCACTACGGAGAAAAATAACAAGTGGGGTGGGGGTGTTAAGAGGGTGGGGAGGAGGAAGGGCTGCCATTGACAATCGGAGAGCCTGCAGACTTGCCTGAGAGTGACGTTTGGGGAAAGAAGGAAAGGGAAGAAGGGAAGGGAGGTTAGCTAAGTGGACATCTGGGAAAGAGCTCAGGCAGCAGAGGGGCTGGGGCGGGGGGGCACTGGCAGCGTGCTGCATTCCAGGGTCCTCTGCGTGGCAGGGTGTCAGCCCTCCCCTGCACATCCCTCAGGGCCCTCGCAGAAACACCCACACGGGGACCTTCTACATACAGGCAGGACACGCCACCCATCGCCGTGACCACACTGTCCCTCAGAGGAGTCGCTGGCCACGTGCACCCCGTCCACATGGAGATGAACTTTAAGATTCTTTACACAATGGATTTCAAAGACTTAGTACGGAAAACGGTGTAAAATATTAATCAACACAATAACTGATTGTTATCAAAATAGTGGGCTGAATGCTGAATATGAAACAGGTTTTTTTTTTGCTTTTTTTTTTTTTTTTTTTTTACTTTTTTTTCTTTAGATAGGGTCTCACTCTGTTGCCCAGGCTGGAGTGAAGCTGTGCAGTCACAGCTCACTGCAGCCTCCAACTCCTGGGTTCAGGCAATCCTCCCACCTCAATCTCCCACGGGGCTGGGACTGTAGGTGTGCACCGCCACATCCGACTCATTGTTTTGTATTTTTGGTAGCGACTGAGTCTCTCCATGCTCTCCAGGCTGGCCTCAAACTCCTGGGCTCAAGTGATCCACCTGCCTTGGGCTCCCAAAGTGCTGGGATTACAGGCGTGAGTCATGGCACCCAGTGTCCCCCTGTCCCGGCCAGCCTTTCTTTAATGTGGCAACTAGATCATTTAAAATTGCATAAATAACACAAACCACCCACGCAGGCCCCAATCCTGGGAGATGCTCCCGTTGGAGAAACCTCCAAGAAGCGGATCTGCTTGGATTTGCAAACGGCCCCTCTGGCCCCAGTGGGATCTGCTGTGCAGAGCTGCTCTGGAATCGGCTCTTCAATACCGCCCTTGAGTGTACTGTGCACCTCCTGACTTTCGACCAGCACAAAGCTCCTTATTAAACGCTGACAAAAATTCCTTCCATTCCAGGTGTCATAATGGATTCATTAATCTCCTATTGATAGGTTTTTGCTGGTTTTCCCACTTTCTACTATTCTAAGCACTGCTGTGAAGACTCTCCTTTTACCCCACCTGCCTTTGTCTGCCGCAGCTCACACGCTCTGCCTTCCAGCGGTAATAGCTGAGTGCCCATTTACCCGCCGCCCCAACACACTCAAGTCCCTGGGTCTCCTCGGCAGGGTGTGTCTGTGGGCATAGGGCTGCCCTGCCACATGCCCCACCCCATAAGCTTTCATCTGTGGCCGCTCCTTGTGAGACCCTAAACTCATGACCTCCCCTCCTGTCCTCTCCTCTCCACAGAGCCACCCTTATCGGAGACAGTCAGTCTGCTTCCCAGTCAGTTGGCTTCCCTCCACCTGCTTCCCAGTTCCCCTAAGGCAAATCCAAGGTCCTCCTCTGGGCCACCCTCCTCTACTGACTCCTCCCTCACCGTGGGGTCAGGTCAAAGGACCCCAACTAGAGGCTCCCCTGGGCCCTTTCATAAGACAGGAACTTTTCTTCTCAGGTCCAGCTACAGGCACATTGTACCCGCATCTCACCGCAGGAGTGAGAGCTCCAGGGGCATAAAGGGCTTGGTTCCTTTGCCTAAAGCCTGCTCTGACTCACCGAAGGTGGTCCGTTAATGTGTGAAATGATTACAGAAACACTGAAATAAGGCTAGGTGTGGTGGCTCAGGCCTGTAATCCCAGCATTTTGGGAGGCCAAGGTGGGTGGATCACTTGAGGTCAGGAGTTCGAGATCAGCCTGACCAACACGGTGAAACCCCATCTCTACTAAAGATACACACTCACACACACACACACACACACACACACACACACACACACACACAACCCAGGTGGGCGTGGTGGCGCAAGTCTGTAATCCCAACTACTTGGGAGGCTGGGACAGAAAAACCGCTTGAACCCAGGAGGCAGAGGTTGCAGTGAGCCCAGATCAAGCCGCTGCACTCCAGGCTGGGCAACAGAGGGAGACTCCATCTCAAAAAAACCCCACACACACAGAAACAAAATCTTAATTGTGGTAAGACACAGCTGAAAAGATATGAAGGAATGACTCCCCAAGTCTACTACATGCCAACCTTTCAATCATTTTCCATTCAGAAAACTTCAGATCAGATCATTTACATATATACGTTAAGACAAGGGGTCCTATATTAATGAATCTTCTCCGTCAAAATCCTGGTCAAAGTCAGAAAACAATCCCAAAGGACTCCTGGGAGCATCTCACGTTGGAGAAACCTGGAGAAGTGGAGAAGCTGATCTGCACGATGTGGAAACCGCCACACTGGCCCCAGGGGGACCCACAGCACCGGCGCCCTCCCCCTACCGGTGAGAGTCGGAGCCTCACTCAGACCCACACAGTCAGGATCTGCACCTCCGAAGGCTCCCCCAGGCGACTCTGGGCACATGGAAGCTGGGAAGACAGCAAATGGGCCCTGGGGTCGGAGGGGGGCCCAGCACAGTCCAGCCTTTTCTCTTTTGGCTCCTGAAGACTTTCACTGTGGATGTGTGTTAGGGAAGAGGGGAGTGAAGAAAGAGACAGGGAGAGAAGACAGAGACCGAGTGATGCCTCCATTCTGCAGAGGAAAACACTGAGACCCTAATCAGCACTCCAGACTGCAGGGCCAGGGCGGGACTTATAAGTAAGTCTCTGCCTCTCAGTGCTCTGGTCTGCCATGTGTCTGGCTGCCTCTTCCATCCTGACAAGCACAATGACTGCAATTCCAAACAAAGGACTGGGAGTTGGGGGTGAAGATGGAGAGAACCGAGGAGTGGGGAGGGAAACGACAGCCTCTGGGCAGCTACTCTCTAATATACACAAACACACCAGAAAGGGCTTGTAGAAAAGAAACACAAAACACAACCCAACTACTGACACATGGCCCTCTTTTCCATATTCACCCGCACGTTCTTAGCAGAAAGGCAACTGTGAACGTGCAATCTGGTATCCTGACGTTTGCCCTGACCACGTTGTTACCGTATCTTCATCTTTCTAATTTTAATTGTTTCTGACGGCCCATCCGATTGGTAGAGCTTATTTAAAGAGTCCTGATTCTCCCTGATAAAAAGTTGGAGTCCTGTATCAAAAGCTTTTAGTTTTCTGTAACCAAGAAGGAAAACATGCTTCTTTTGAAAGATGAGAAACTGTCTAGCTTCGAAGGGTCCTCCGAGTATGGCACACAAAGCGGTCTGCATTCATAGAAAATGATGCCATCACACAAATCTCCCACTGTGCCACGGGGTGACACTATCACTCATCATCTGCCTCCCAGACCCAGTAATTTCCGCAAAATCAATTACTGCACTTTACACTGAAAAGATCCCATCAAAGAATGTGTGTGCACAGGATGGTGAGGGGCGCCGGAGCTGTGTGAGGCGAAATGGCACTGTTCTCAGTTTCCCCTTCCATCCTACTGGGCTCCGAAGCATTGCTTCAGAGATTTTCCATTTTATCTTATAATTAAATAATATGAACTTTACCGGGGGAAGAAAAGCAGCCCATCACATTAATACTAAGCCTTAATATCATTTTTGCCATCTTGACTCCTATCGCTATAAAAAGTCATTTTCCTTTGCCCTCACAAAACCACCCAAGGAATATTGCTTCAGACACCAAAGGTGCCCATGTGGGGCTCAAGCCTGGTGTCCAATAAATATGTGTGTCATTGACCTAATGCATGTTCAGTCAATTGAAACTTCACACTTCTGACTTCGGTTTTAAGGTGCTAATCTTGAAGTCTTAACAGTTTATACATATAGACCTGAGGATGTTGGGTACTTTTGATTAGAGAGGGTTGAATTCCTGTAAAGGACTTCATAAACGAAGAAGACAGCTAGAACCCCTGGTTTCCTGCTCCTCAGTGGAGATTCCAAGCTGGAGGCAGGCAGCAAACACTTGCGTTCCTGTCAAGTGCCAGGCGTGGTACTGGGCGAGGGAAGGTCACCAGCGAAGACACAGCTACACGAAGCCCTGAACATCCCTAGTGCAGCCACAGGGCCCGGCCACACCACGGAGCTCTGTGAACTCAGGGAAGCTGGAACACCTCGGGCATCCCTTGCTCATGTGTAAAGTGGGGATAAGTCAGTGACCAGCATCACTGAGGGCCTGCCACATAACAGAGTCACTAAACGCTAGCTATTCTCACTAGGATTGGAAAGGTTGATACTTACTCCATTTACATGAACTTTCTATAAATACTGTATTGATGTTCATGTCACCACAGGCAAAAAGGACGCCGCTTTCGCATCCAGCCCACCCTAAGGATGCACCTGGACTTCCCACTACATTCAGCTCCATCAGGCATCAGGCCCTGCAGAAGCCACAACCTGTGACGAAGACAATGAGTCACTCTTGGTGTGTGGCACAGCGTGACGTGGCGGTGGGCACTTAGTCATGGTCAGTCCGTGATCCAGAGCTGCGGAGCTTATTTTAGGGTGAGCGAAAATCAATTTAAGTTTCCAGACATGTCTTGGGACAACAGAAGATACCCAAAGAAGTAGGAAAAAAAAATAAAAATAAAAAACTGGCCTGAGAAATACTTTCTTCATTCAAGGCCTGGGTAGTCAGGAATATGGGAAAGTCATTTTCAATTTTATCTTATAATTAAATAATATGAACTTTACTGGGGGAAGAAAAGCAGCCCATGGCGTTGGTATTAAGCCTTAATATGACTTTTGCCACCTTGACTCCTATCGCTATAAAAAGTTACTTTCCGTTCCCCTCACAAAACCACCCAAAGAATATCTGTGTAATTTTGAGCTAGTTGGTTTTGCTCACTTTTGAGCATTAACTAGATTAAGGAGCTTCACCAAGAAACACCCCTGAAGAGCATGGTGGAGGCATGACAGGATGGCTCATGTCTGTAATCCCAGCTCTTTGGGAGGCCAAAGCAGGAGGCTCACTAGAGGAGGCCAGGAGTTCAAGGCCAGTCTCAGCAGCATAGTGAGATCCTGTCTCTACAGAAATAATAATAATAATATTAATAATAACAATTAGCTGGTCATGATGGTGCATTCCTGTCTTCCCTGCTACTCAGAAGGCTGAGGCAGGAGGATCACTTGAGCCCAGGAGTTTAAGGCTGCAGTGAGCTATGATGGCACCACTACACTCCAGCCTGGGCGACAGAGCCAGACATAAGTACTCTTGGTGGTCTAAGGGACAGTACAATATTTGGAATTAGGATCTGTTTTGCTCCTACCACAATCACGCACGCACCTCATGCCCTTACCTAAGTTATTTTTCTTTGTGAGTCTTTCTCCCCACTTCCAAAATGAGGGCATGCCTCTCTTGGGATCATGTATCTAGGCTTGGAGGTAAGAATTGTAAAGCTCCTAGTATACAAAATATTTTCAACAAATGGTAGCTATGGTCATTTTAATATATGGAATTTTACCATAATTTCACATCTGATAGATAATTCCCCTGAAGTTAATACTTGAATGGGAATGTGTGCTCTGATCTCTAGCTACAGGCAATAGTCTTCTACGTCAGGGAAAATCAAGTACTAATATAGAATCAGAATAAAATGGCAAAAAGAATGGGGGCACAACAGAGAAATTCTCGAGGAATAACCTACTTACTGTAAGAATTTGTAAATCTGTGGCAGCTAAGACCAGGCCCTCTGAGCACATCTGGAGGTGAACTTCCTTAAAAGAAATGCGTCCAAATGCTCCAACAGGTTCAAGATCACATCTCGGAAGGGTAAAGCTCTTTACAGAGTCTACAAAAAAATTGTGACTTCAGCTCTGCCAGGGAAAGAATGCCCAGGCGACCCGCTGTGGCGGGCTTCCCCAGGGACAGCCCAGGTGTGACCCATGTGGGCTCGAGGCCACCGTATTTGAGGCCACCTGCAGGGCTGAGGGCAGCTGTCTCCTGTTAAGCCGAGGCTGTACCAACCAAGCCACGTTCCCACATAATATTGGTTTCCAAAGTACCTTTATCCCCAGAAGAGAAGAGGCGTGGACTTACTAACCTTCAATATGTGTAACTCCTCCCAGGTGGCAAAACCAGGGTAACAGAGAACACCGCGATTCTGCCACTGTATCCTAATCTCACGTGCCTGTACACAAACTCCCAAGCATTTTAGCAAGCTTCTGGACATGGAGCTCAAAAGAATGACCTATAAATATTTTCCAATACATACAGCATCTTAATGTGTTTTTCTTTCTTTTTTTATTTTTTGTAGACACAGAGTCTCACTATGTTGTCCAGGCTGCTCTGGAACTCCTGGGCTCAAGCGATCCTCCTGCCTCGGCCTCCAAATGCACTGGAATGACAAGCATGAGCCACCGTGCAGGAAGCACAGCACCTAAATTCCAAAATAACCTTGAACCCCTGACCTTCCACCCTCCCTGGTGACTTCCAGAGATCGGTTCTTCTTCCCTTGCCAAAGGTTTCTTGTCTTTCGCGGCCCTTGCCACATCCACTTCGCCCTGTTCTCCCCTTCTCCGTCCGTCCCCCCCTCGCCGCCGGTAGGGGCGCGCGCACCTTGAACATCCCCGCCACTGGTCAGCATGCCGATGGCCTTGCGGGCCCCGGAGAGGTGCTCCAGAAACTTCCGCAAGGAGCCCTTGGGGGCCCGGGAGTCGTCCGCGTCCATGGCGAGAAGGCCGAGGGCAACCGCTAGTCCGGCTGCGCAGCAGGTAGTGGGGAACCTGCCCCCGCGCGCCCGACTTGGAACCGCCGCCAGGCCCGCGCCCCTGCTAGGCCCCAGCGCCAATGGGCGGGGCCCGAGCGCACTGGAGGGGCTACGGGGGCGGGGGAGCGGCTAGGGGCAGGGGCACGGCTAGGGGCAGGGGTAGGGGCAGGGGCTAGCGGGGGGACACGTGTGGGCAGGAGGACCTAGGCGGGGGTCGTCGTAGGTGGGGGCCGCGCTAGCGGTGGGGAAGGCCGCAGAGGCGGGGGTAGAGCCACAGGTGGGCGAGGTCCCTGCGGGTGGGGCCGCGCTGCTGGTGCGCGACCCTCGCGGGTGGGTTGGAGGACTCTGGTTGGGGGCTTTAGAGATGCCCCGAGCACCACAAGTGGGGGCAGGGGCAGCGTCCTGGGGAGGGGAGACTGCAGGGGGGCGGGGTCACATCGTTTACCGGGCGCGCCAGGGCGGGGCGGGATAGAACGCGGGGAGCATCTCCCGGGGGGGCGAGGGAGACCCTGAGTGGGCGCGAACGCCAGGACGGGTGGAAACCCCGCACTTGCGGGGAGCGCCGATGGCGGGGTGGGGTGGAATTGGGGCGCGGAGACCCCACCTGGACGCGGAGGCTCGCGCCCGGCCGCGCGCACAGCTTCTTGTTGCCGGCAGGATTCCTCCTGGGGCTGCGCTGGGAGCCTCGGGGCGCGGCTTCCTCGATCCCCGCCCCCAAGTTTTCTGTGCAGCCTGAGGTCGGGAAGGACGGAAGGAGAGTGGATCCTCCAGGTGGTGGGAAAAGCTGAGCACGGCGGGCTTAGCTTTGACGAAGCTGCGATTTCCCGGGCCTACGGAGGCTGTGGCGCTCCTGGGCCCCCAACCTGGCCCTTGGGGAGAAGAAGCCTTGGGGTGGAGGAGGGTATCGGGGCGCGACCCTCAGAGACGCCTGGGTGCGCGAAAGTCAGAGTGAGGCAGGAGGAGGCGCAACAGGACTAGCCTGGAGGGGAGGCGGGACGACCCTTCCTCCCCACGGACAGGCCCGCTGCTGTACGCTGTGCCGACCTCGGCCGGCTTCACTGGCCAACTCCACGTGCTGAAATACGCACACCCAATGGGATGTGCGGTTGCCCATCCGCAGCTTAACAGCCTGGTGCCAGTTACCCTGCGATGGGAGAGGGGGCAACCCCCACAAAAGCACGGGCTTATGGGGCCCCGGTTCCTTCAGGGCTCACCCCACGAAGAAGGGCTCCCAAACGGCCCCACTCGACGGCTTACCGGAGGATGGTCCTGTGCAGTGGGTGTTTGTTGAACAGATAAGAGACAACAAAAGAGACTAAGAAGAGTTTTGTTCTATGAACCAGGGAAAGTGAAGCAGTCGCAAAGGAGAGTCTCGCCAAAGGGCAATCCTGGGGAAAAGATGGAGAGGCATGGATTTTTCTTGGATGTGTGCCTCATCCTGGGGCTCATCCCGCTGAGAATCAAATATTCATTGCAAAAGAGGGAAAAGAAATATGCTGCGGACTATGCTGGATGGTCTGATCTCTCCCTTGGACAGAATTAACGGGGCAATTCCTAACCCCTTGTGGTCCTCAGAATCACCTGGCCTATGCACACCCCCACTAAACCACTGAAGTCCAGTTTCTGCGAGCGCAGCCAGGGAATGTGTATTTTTAAACAGGCCACCTAGGTTACTCTGATGAATGCAAAGTCGGAGAGCGCTGCTCTCATGCACTGAGCCTCAGCTTTATTCTATTAATAAAAAAGAAGAGGAGAATCCTGGGTGTCTTAAGGTGGCAGTTGAGTGGCCTTTGCCTTCTGATGGGTAGGAGAGGAGACCGGTGCTCTAAGCACCCGCACCCACCACTGGGCTCAGGATCTGTGCTGGAGAATAGAAGGGCTAATTTAATTACTCATGCCTTTTTAGAGCATAGTACATGTGGAGAAGGTGGGGCACGCTGAATTTTATTTTAGCCAAATAGCCCTTATCTCCTTATATAATTGATATTTTATATTGAACATTAGGGGATGGGTCATTAGTCATCAAATTGCCTGTATTACAAAAAACGATAGATACAACCTAACAGTTCAAACATGATGAGTTAAATAAATGATGGTAAAAATAGACGCTGTAATAATATCTAATTGCTGTTACTGCTACGAGGATAAATGTCTACTGACATGGAAATATGTTCAGGACATAGAAATAAGTGAAAAGGCAGTCCTAGACACAGTGTGAGCCTGTGCGTGTGTGTGTGTGTGTGTGTGAGTGTGTGTGTGAGTCTGCATACATATGTAAATGTTTCTGAGCATTTTATTTCCTTTCTTTTGCTTAGTATAGGTAATGCTATTTTTCTCTCCGATGAACAGGTATTGTTTAGGGAATAGAAATAGTTAATTAAAAACAATAAAATTTAGAGTGTCAAGACCCCCAAGGTTACGGCTTATGTTGAACAGTTTGTCTGTATGTAAGGGCTGGGGTCAGGGCGGTCACTGACGGTCCTCACACATCTGTTCTCATGAGTTTGGCCCATTGCTCAGTCAAGGAATTAACATATATTAATATATTCCTGTAGCTAAGATGGAAGAGAATAGCTATGGCTCTTTTATAGTTTTTTTGTTTTGTTTTGTTTTGTTTTTTGCAAGTCATGTATTTTAATGGTGCTACAACTAGAGGTATTTTTTTTTTTTTAATCGTTGGCCTTAGCAATGAATCTTCTAATTCAAGAGGAAGATATTACATGCCGTGCTGACCGTACAGCTTCCACCCAGTAGGACCTGAGGTGTGTGTTTGTTCTTTATTGTCCCTTGACAGATTACTCCAAACTGTGGCCCAGCCACACCAGCACACAGTTATACCACAGGAATGATTACTCCTGGGGCCAGGAGTGCAGGCTTCACTGAGCCCTCTGCCCCACGGGCTCTCCGCGGCTGCAGCAGGTGTCTGCCCAGGGCTGCCGTGTCTTCTGAAGGCTCAGGCTCATCAGGGGAGGAGCTGCTTCCACACTCGCTTCTGTGTTGCTGGCAGGATTCTGTTGCTTACAAGCTGTTGGACTGAAGGCCCCAGTCTCTCCGTGGCATCAGCTTCAGGCCGCCCTCTGCCCTGGGCAGGTGACTGGCTATGCCAGAACTAGCAACTATCAAGAGCCAGGGGGAGAGTTCCAGTGGACAGAACTTGCAGCGCCCCCCCAATTCAATCTCAGGAGAGACCGCCATCTCTTTTGCCTGGTTCTATTCATTAGAAGTGAGCCGCTGAGTCCAGCCCTCTTCGAGAGTCTGTCTGTGAACACTAGGGGCAGGGGCCAAGGGGAGCCACTTGGGAGGGGAGGTGCTGCCTGGGACCTGCCTAGGACAAGGTGAAGGAGAACATGCATAGGCACAGATGCCTTTCCCACTTCCCCTCTGTGGTGGGCACAGGAGCTGCAGATGTGCCCTAAAGGACTTTTGGCATCCCAGGAGGGAAGCAGCTCCCAGCCATGAGGGCACCAGGACCCAGTGCCCCAGCATGTCGGGCTGCACATTCCAGGGCTACCTGAGCTGCAGCCTCTTCCCCTCCCCTGCCGTCTCTGCCTGTGCATGGAGTGGGCGTCTCAAATCTGCAGGGGCCGAACTGAGCTCAGGCCTCTGCACCCCCGCACAACCCCCCACCGCTCAGTCTTCCTCACCTCAGCTCCTGGTGACTCCATCCTCCCGGGGACTCAGGCTGAAACCTTGCAGTGCTCCTCCACCCCGGCATCTAAGTCCCTCAGGAAAGTCCCTCTTGGCTCTTCATTGCATCTGGAGCCACTGGGGCCAAGCCACCACCTCTGACCTGGACCGGCACAGGCTCCCTCCCCATCCCCTGCTCTGCCCCCACCTCCACCCCACCTCCATGCCTTAGGTGTCCTCAGCTTCAAAGCCAGGGTGCACCTATCAGGATGTAATTCAGGCATATTCTCTGCTGACTCAGAGTCACAGGCCCCACACGGCCCACTGGCCTGTCGTGTGGTCCCATCAGATCCTGGTGCTGCCCAGAGGCCCATGCGGGCACCCGACAACCTCAGGCCCCCGACAACCTCAGGCCCAGCCTGCTCTTTCCTCAGGCCAGGCCCTCCTCTCCCTACCCACTCTGCCCACCTTCCTCAGGTCTGTCCTGAAAGGTCTCCGGCATGGCGAGGCCGAAGCCTGTCCCCTAGTGGCTGACATACAGTGGTGACACTCTCTGTGTGGGGGAAAGAAAGAGAGATCAGACTGTTATTGTGTCTATGGAGAAAGATGAAGACATAAGAAAGTCCATTTGGATCTGTACTAGGAAAAATTCTTCTGCCTTGAGATGCTGTTAATCTGTAACCCCAGCCCCAACCCTGTGCTCACAGAAGCATGTGCTGTATTGCCTCAAGTTTTAATGGATTTAGGGCTGTGCAGGATGTGCCTCAGTAAAAATGTGTTTGCACCTCCTGGGCTCCAGGCTGCCAGCTGCCTGCCCAGGGTCTGAATGTCCTACTGTGATCTGTTTCCTCACCTGGCCCAGAGGACACATAGGGAAGGCTTGTTTTGAGGATTAGGCAGGGTAATCCCAGTCAGCCCTCATTGGCTTGCCTATCCTCCAGGTCTTTTTGATTTCTTTTTTCTCTTCTTTGTTATGAAACTCAGAGAATTGTCCTCCAGCATGTCTTCAGCTGGGGAGGTGGAAAGACTGGACCATGCCCTTGACTTCAGGGCCCTTTGTGTTCCCCTCCTCCTAGGGTTTTTAAAAGCATATACTTAGCAACACACTCTGTACCTGAGGGAGCTGCAGAGAACATCCTGCGTGTCCAAACCAGAATACTTTGTTCCCTGACCCCAGACCCTCATCACACCCCAAAGCCCAAATACTTTCATGTGGCCACCTCCAGACAAGAGTCTGAACTCAATGCTTGTTTTCTGGGGTCTACACAGGACCATATGATGGGGCTACCTCCATTCTACCCCTGTGCCTCCCCCAATCCATTAGGGGCCTCAACTCCAGTGATTCCTAACTGGGAGCAAGGTTCCCCAGGCAAGGAATGCAGTCCTCCCCAGGATGCTGACCTGGCCGTGTCCCAATGGACATCAGTCCTGGAGCAAGAGGTCCAAGGCAGGGAGTTTCACCGCCCATTTCACCAGGTGTGGTGACCTTTCTGGGTTCCTAGCCTTTAAGATGGGATTTTTACAATGTGCCACAGTGGGGGAAACCGAGGCCCAGGGCCAGGAGCGGTAAAGAAAGAAAACTTCTGTGACTAGGAAACGTGTCACTTGCCCAGCACAGCCGCTCCAGGATAGCACCCTTTGGGATGTACCGCTGAGCTGTTCCTGGCACGTGGCATGGCACTGTGGTGGAGGTCAGCAGCCGGTGGAGTTGGGGGTGGGGGTGCTGGCAGGAGCGGGTAACTTTGGACCCACCATGGGGAGGAAGGGGACGAGCACAGCAGTAATTTTCTTCTCTGATGTGTGTGGGCACCAATGCCTATATAGGTGTGGGTGCATCCTCCCCTTTTGTTGATGAAGAACCTTCCTGCAGCCGTTGGGGTGGGTTTGGGCACCACACGTGCCTGGCAGCAGGGTGGCGCCTGCGGAGGCTTGGCTACTCTATGTCTCACTGCCACCTCTCCAGGGGAAGCAGACCCTGTGCCCTAGTGCCCCTCATACCCAGTCCCTCACATTCTTCACTTGGCATCTCCCTGCCTGATTCTCCCAATTCAGCCCCTGCCAGGTTTCTCCAGGCCCTGTGGGCCCTAGGATGGGATCAAAGGAGGCAGCAACTGTGCTGTCTGCCTCTGCCTGAAGTCAGGGATCCCTGGCCGCTACTGGCATCTGGTGGGCAGGGTAGGTGGGGAGGTCAGGGCTCAGCTTTTCCACTCCCCAGCCTGCACTGGCGAAGTCACCAGGTGTAACTGGCCTGGAGGCTGATCTGTGTCCTCCACAGTCCCTTGATGCGTTATATTGAAGCCAATCCTTGTATGAATGACTTGACCTGTTGTTACCGCCCAGATCAAACCAGAAGCGAAAGACTCTTGCACTTGGGCCCAGAGCCTGGGGCTGAGGCCGCCATGACCACCCTGTTCTCTTCCTTCTGCGGTCCCTAGGAAGCTCCCAGGACTGAATGATCCCCACAAAACACAGTGGTCAGGAAGGGAGGGCTGGAGGTCAAATCCCCCCACCTCTACCACCACAACCAAGAGGCCCCATGGAGGTTGGCCCTGAGCTGTGGGTCCCTGTGGGATGTAGGTTCCCACGGATACTTCGGGGGGTGAGCATGGGTCCGCCTGGCTGATGGGAGACTGGTGGGCACTGGGTGTGTGGGGCCTGTGTAGGTGGTTTGGACAGCACTGGGCCTAGCCAGGGAGCCGAGGACTGGTGTGGCCAAAGTGGGTAGCAATATGTTGCCAGAACAAAACTACAGTGCACCCAGCCCAGCTGGTAGGGAGAAGGTGGCCTGCCTAGCAGGACCGTCCACCCCTGTCCTGGCCCCAAGCCCAGACTGCCTGCCTGTATTGGACATTGCCTGGTCCAGGAGGCCTGGGCATGAGGGTCAGGTGGTGTGTCCCTGGTTTTGAGACTTTGGTGGCCCCTTGGGAGCTGAGTATCCTCTGGGCAGGAGGAGGGCCAGCGGTCCACTGTTTGCATCGGCCCCTGGGGCTGTGCCTCTACCCCAGCTTCTGAGCCTGCACAGGGACGTGGCCAGGGCTCCTCCCCTGCTCTATGGCTCCAGCTCTGAACAGCTCACTGATGACTCTGACAGCTTCCTCCCCAAAGCTTGGGTCCTCGTCTGTGGGAATGGGGTGTCCCAGGCCCCCTGCAGGCAGGAACCCACCCCCAGCCCCTCTGGTGGGCCCTCCTGGGTTTTCTTACCTACTGGCTTGTGAGACCCGGTTGGTCAAACTTGGTGTCCTATTTTTATTTTGGCCTTTTTCTTGGTGTGTGTTTTCTGTAACTACTGCTGTGTAGATCTTCTATTTGAGTTTTAGGTAGAGAATCTTGCCCACCAAGAGAGCCCCCACCCCACAGAGCCTCCACTTCAGCCCCCCCTGGGCTGGTCCTGCCTGTGCTCCGCTTGGTGTGAATGTTGAGTGTGATGGATCCACACGGCTGCTTGACCCTGCATCTCCTTCCTTCTTGTTGCTGAGGCCTGTTCTGTTCCCTCTTTCTCCACCTGAGCTGCACTTGAAGCCAAGATGAAGGATGAGAAGTGGTTGCTACGCAGGACCCTCCTGCAGCGAATCTGCTGTGAGGAGGCTGCACTGGCCCAGCCTGTCATTTCCTTCTCTAAGCTCATTCCAGAGGTCGGCCAGGGGCAGCCCGTACCTGCCTGCTCTTGTGGCCCGTGAATCAAGAATGGATTTTACATTTCCAAATGGCTGAACAAATAAAAAAAATAACAATTCATGACACTGAGAAGTGTCCATGTCCATAAGTAAAGTTTGATGTGGGTGCAGTCATGCCCATCTCTTCACAGGCCACCTGCAGAAGGCTGCTGTGGTGTAGCCATGGCAGAGTTGCATTCTTGAGGCAAAGATCAGTTGGCAAAGCTGAAAATACTGACTCCTGGCTCTTTAGGGAAACAGTTTCCAGTCCCTGGTTTAAAGGCTGTGTGGCAGGACCCCAGGATCTTGGTCAGCTTGTTCCTCCCTCAGGGCCTGCTGTGGCCTTCGCTGGTATGTCTGCAAAGTCTGAGTGCTATGGTGCCTCTCATGGGGGCATTGAGCTCTGTCGTGCTAGATTTCACGATGTCTGCCTCATGGTCACCTGTCTCACCAACAGAGACCCTGTGGCCAGATTCAAACTAGCAGGAGCAGTTGGTTTTTGGAAGCAGGGATACCTTCAAGCTGAGCTGCCACCCGCCCTGAGGTGGTCCCATGACACTCACTGTCTCGGTCAAGGTTGGGGCAGGGGTGGTGTCCTGGACTGCCCTGCGATGTGGATCGTAGTAGCCAGGGGGGAGAGGGGGTTGCTATTACTCCCCATATCATGGGGAGTGCCTCACCCCCTGCGATGTGGATCGTAATAGCCAATTACTCCCCCCTGCAATGTGTGTCCATTATTAGCAGTCTCTTTTATTCAGGATATTAGGAACAATTTCACAGGTTGTGTATACACAGCCTGCGACAGGAGAACGAACACCATCCTCTGCACCTCCGGATATTAGGAACCATATCACACAATGAGTGTACACTTTTTGGGAGATTTGAGGTAATGTCGCCCTGTGTTTCCCTGAATATTCGGAGACATATCACAGGGCAGTTGTACACCCACTACTCTCTTGGCAGGAACATCATACTTTACCTACTGGAAATTAGGAGCAATATCACAGACTGGGTATCAAGCCACTGTCATACTGGAAGTAATATCATGCTCTCCCCCACAAGTTATGAGGAATAATATCACAGGGGGTGTGTACCTTCTCCGGTAGTGGGAGTAGTATTATCATGTCTTCCTTTAGATGACAGGAACAATATCACAGGGTGGGCGTACACCCTGTGTGTTTTTGGAAGCAATGTCATTCTCTCTTCTTCTAGGTTTTAGGATTCATATCACAGGCAGGATGTACACCCCTTGTTATATTGGATGGAATCTCATCCTCTTTCAACCTGTATCTTTAGAAAACTATCCCATGGGGGTTGTCCATCCCTTCAATATTGGTACTAATACCATCTTCTCCTTTCCTGGACATAAGAAATAATATCACAGGAGGGGTGTACACCCCTTGCAACGTTGGTAGTAATATCACCTCTCCCCTGTGGTTATTAAGGACAAAAATCCCAGGGTGGCTGTACGGTTCCTACTTTATTGGGAGTAATATCATCCATTCACCCCCTGGATAAGAGGAACCATATCACTGAAGAGGTGTCCACCCCCTTCGATATTGTCAGCCATGTCATCTTCTTCCTGCCTGGATATTAGGAACGATATCCCAGGGTTGGTGGCCCTGTATACCCCCTGTGATATCGAAAGTAAAATCATCCTCTTTCCCGCTGGATATTAGGAACTATATCACAGGTGTATGTGCACCTTCTGGGATATTGGGAGTACTCTCAGCCTCCACCCCGCTGCATATTAGGAGCAATATACAGGGTGCAGGGTGGTTACACCCCCTGCGATATTGAGAGCAATATTCTTCTCTTTCTCCTGTACATTAGGAACTACATCACAGGGGCCTGTACACCTTCAGCGGTATTGGGATTCATGTTATCCTCTCCCCCACTGAAAGTGAAAAACTATATCACAGAAGGGTGCACACCCCCTGCGATATTGCCACTGGTATCATCATCTCCTTCCCAGGATATAGGGAACAATATCCCAAGGGGGTGTACATCCCCTGCAATATTGGGAGTAATGTCTTCCTCTCCCCCGCTGGCTATTACGAACAATGTTACAGGAGTGTACACCCCCTGCTCTATTGGGGATGATATCCTCTCCCTCCCTGGATATTAGGAACAATATCACTAGGCAGTGAACATCTCCTGCAATACTGAGACTAATCCTCTCGCCCCCTGGATATTAGGAATCATATCACAGGGGTGGTGTACATCCATCGCGAAATTGGAAGAAATATCATCATCTCCACCTTTGGATGTTAGGGACAATATCACGGGGGAGGTCTACAACCCCTGCGATATTGAGAGTCATATCATCCTCTCCAACCCAGGATATAAGAAACAAGATGACCGAGGAGATATACACACACTGTGATAGTTTCAATAATGTTATCCTCTACCCGATGGGTATTAGGAATAACTCATAGAGGGGTGTACACTTTCTTCGATGTTGGGACTAATATCATCCTCTCCCCGCCGGATATCAGGAACAAATCTATTAATTATTAATATTAATAAATATAATAAAAATTAATAATAATCATCAATATTAATAATCATAATAAAGATAGTAAAAATTAATACTGGTTAAAATGTTGACAATTAGTATTAATAATTAATAATAATATCACTATTAATAATTAATGATATCAGCAATTAATATTGCTTAAGTCAATAGTAAGAGATGTTGGTAATAAAATAATGATTAATATTAAGAACTAATAATATTGTTAAATGACATTAATATTAATAATTAATTTTAAGTGTGCATAATCATGTATGTAAAATAATTATCCATAAATAGTAATGGTATCCTAATAATTAATACTGTCATTGATAATTATTAAAATCAATCATTGATGTTTAATAACTAATCATATTATTACTCCTAATACCGCAAGGGGTGTACACTTACCTATGATGTCGTTCCTAATATTCAGGGACGGACAGCATGATATTAGTTTTAATATCGTAGTATGTGTACACTCACGCTGTGACACCGATCCTAATATCTAGGGTGATACAGTATGACATGACTCCCAACATAGCAACGAATGGACAGCCACCTGGTGATATTGCTCCTAATATTCACGGAAGAAGCATATGATATCACTCCCAATATCGCAGGGAGTGTACAACTCTTCTCGGATATTGTTGCTGGTATCCGGAGGGGGAGAGGATGATAATAATTCCAGTAGCGCAGGCTGTGTTCAACCGCCCTGTGATATTGTTATTAACATCCTGGAAGGGAGAGGATGATATGACTCCCCATAGAGCAGGAGGCGTACACCCAGCCCGGGATATTGTTCTTAATATCCATGGAGTGGAGAGGCTGATATTACTCCCAATATGGCAGGGGTGAACATTCACCCTGTGATACTCTTCTTAACATCTCAAGGCCGAGAGGTTCATATTACTCCCAGTATCGCAGACACTGTACATCCCCGTGTGATACTCTTCCTGATATCCGGAAGGGGAGAAGATGGTATTCATCCCCATATCGCAGGAGGTGAAAACACACTCTGTGATATCTTTCCTAATTTGCAGGGGGAGAGAGGATAATTTCATTCCCAATATTGCAAAAGATGTACACGCTCACCCCGTGAAATTGCCCTTGATATTCCAAGGCACAGAACATGATGTTACACCCAATATCACAGAAAGTGTACACCCCCCAGTGATGTTCCCATGACCCGGGAGGGAAGAGGATGATACTATTTTCAATATCGCCGGGGGTGTACACGCCACCGGTGATACTGTTCATAATTTCCACCTGGGAGAGGATGATACTACTCAGAATATCGCAGGGGTTATAAACACTACTTTGATTTTGCTACTAATAGCCAGGCAGAGAGAGGATGATGTTCCTCCCTATATTGGAGAGGGTGTACACCCGTCTTTGATACTGTTCGTGATGTCTAGAGGAGGACATGACATTACACAAAAAACCGTAAAAACGCTGTGGGTCCATCGTGGATTCTAATATCCAGGCAGAGATATTACACATCAGGTCGCGGGGAGTGTCTACTGCGGCTGTCATATTGTTTCCTATACCCAGTGAGGAGAGGATGACTTCACGACGAATACCGAGGAAGCCAAAACGCCCCCTGTGATATGGTTCCAAATACCCACCTTGGAAGAGGATGATACTACCTTCAATAAAAGGGTTGTCCAACTCGCCGGACATATTTTTTCAACTATCCAGAAGAAAAGAAAATGACACTACTCCGAATATTGCTGGGGGTGTCCTCCGTCATGTGATATCGTTCTCAGGGCTAAAGGGAGAGAAGATAATGTCATTCATTGAACTACAGGTGGTGCACACGCAACCGTGATATTGTCAGGGGGTGAGACACCCCCCGCGAGGTGGGGACCAATAGCCACCCCCTCTCCCCCCCTTGGCTATTGGGAGCCACCTCGCAGGGGGGTGAGCCACCCCCCGCGAGGTGGGGACCAATAGCCACCCCCTCTCCCCCCCTTGGCTATTGGGAGCCACCTCGCAGGGGGGTGAGCCACCCCCCGCGAGGTGGGGACCAATAGCCACCCCCTCTCCCCCCCTTGGCTATTGGGAGCCACCTCGCAGGGGGGTGAGCCACCCCCCGCGAGGTGGGGACCAATAGCCACCCCCTCTCCCCCCCTTGGCTATTGGGAGCCACCTCGCAGGGGGGTGAGCCACCCCCCGCGAGGTGGGGACCAATAGCCACCCCCTCTCCCCCCCTTGGCTATTGGGAGCCACCTCGCAGGGGGGTGAGCCACCCCCCGCGAGGTGGGGACCAATAGCCACCCCCTCTCCCCCCCTTGGCTATTGGGAGCCACCTCGCAGGGGGGTGAGCCACCCCCCGCGAGGTGGGGACCAATAGCCACCCCCTCTCCCCCCCTTGGCTATTGGGAGCCACCTCGCAGGGGGGTGAGCCACCCCCCGCGAGGTGGGGACCAATAGCCACCCCCTCTCCCCCCCTTGGCTATTGGGAGCCACCTCGCAGGGGGGTGAGCCACCCCCCGCGAGGTGGGGACCAATAGCCACCCCCTCTCCCCCCCTTGGCTATTGGGAGCCACCTCGCAGGGGGGTGAGCCACCCCCCGCGAGGTGGGGACCAATAGCCACCCCCTCTCCCCCCCTTGGCTATTGGGAGCCACCTCGCAGGGGGGTGAGCCACCCCCCGCGAGGTGGGGACCAATAGCCACCCCCTCTCCCCCCCTTGGCTATTGGGAGGCATGGTGGACTCACAGCCTGTTGACCATATTGTGAGTAGTATCGTTTCCCTCTCTTGAAATAATGAACTGTTTCATAGACGGTTGTACACCCTCAGTGTATTGCTCTGCGGACAATCATATAATTAATTATTAAACATCATTTTAATAATTATCAATAATACTCTCAATTAATAGTTAACCATTAATTATTAATAATTTTTTGAATAGGTTGTGATCTACTCCAAGGATTAATTTTTAATATCAATGTCATTTATCAATATTAATATTTCTTAATAATTATTATGTTATAGCCAATATCACTTAGTATTGATTTAAGTAACGTTAATTGATGATATTATTTTATTATTAATTGTGTTCAGATTATTAATTATTAATTACTAATACTCATCATTAACTTTTTTAACCAGTATTAATTTTAGTATCTTAATTGTGATTTTTAATGTCTATGATTAATATATATTTTTATGTTTATTAATATTAATAATTAATAATCTTGTTCCTGATATCTGGCCGGAAGAGTATGATATTACTCCCAGTTTCGAAGAAAGTGTACAGTCTTAATTCTAGTAGCCAGGGGGTAGAGGATGACTTTGAAAGTAGCGCAGTGGCCGGGCGCGGTGGCTCACGCCTGTAATCCCAGCACTTTGGGAGGCCGAGACGGGCGGATCACGAGGTCAGGAGATCGAGACCATCCTGGCTAACACGGTGAAACCCCGTCTCTACTAAGAAATACAAAAAACTAGCCGGGCGAGGTGGCGGGCGCCTATAGTCCCAGCTGCTCGGGAGGCTCAGGCAGGAGAATGGCGTGAACCTGGGAGGCGGAGCTTGCAGTGAGCTGAGATCCGGCCACCGCACTCCAGCCTGGGTGACAGAGCGAGACTCCGTCTCAAAAAAAAAAAAAAAAAAAAAAAAAGAAAGTAGCGCAGTGTGTGTACATGCCGTCGGTCATCTTCTTCCTTCTATCTAGGGTGGGAAAGGATGATATGACTCCCAATATCACCGTGGGCGTGGACCTCCACCGTGGTATTTTCCCTAACATCCAAAGGCGGAGAGGGTGACCTTTCTTCCGATTTCGCAGGGGTTGTACACCACCCCTGTGATATGTTTCCTAATATCCAGATGGCGAGAGGATGATATCAGTCCCAGTATTGTAGGAGGCGTACACTCCCTGGGGATGTTTTTCCTAATATCCAGGGACGGACAGGATGATATCACTCCCAATAAAGCAGGGGATGTACACCCCTTCTGTGACATTGTTCCTAATAGCCAGCCGGTAATTATTATAATTGTTTGAATAGGTTATGATCTACTCCAAGGATTAATTTTTAATATCAATGTCATTTATCAATAATAATATTTCTTAATAATTATTATTATTTTATAGCCAATATCACTTAGTATTGATTTAAGTAACGTTAATTGTTGATATTTTATTATTAATTGTCTTATTATTATTAAATATTAATTATTAATACTCATGATTAACTTTTTAAAGCAGTGTTAATTTTAGTATCTTAATTGTGATTTTAATATCTATAATTAATATTTATCATTTATATTTATTAATATTAGTAATTAATAGCCTTTTTTCTGATATCCGGCCAGGATAGGATGATATTACTCCTCTTGTCACAGAAAGTGTACGCTGCTCTATGATGTTATTCCTAGTAGCCAGGGGGTAGAGGATAGTATTAAAACTACCGTAGTGTGGGTATATCCCGTCGGACATCTTGTTCCTTCTTTCCAAGGTGGGAGAGGATGATATGACTCCCAATATCACAGTGGGCGTGGACCTCCACCGTGATATTTTCCCTAACATCCAAAGGTAGAGAGGGTGATATTTCTTCCGATTTCGCAGGGGTTGTACACCACCCCTGTTATATGTTTCCTAATATCCAGATGGCGAGAGGATGACATCAGTCTGAATATTGCAGGAGGTGTACACTCCCTGGTGGTATTGTTTCTAATATCCAGGGATGGAGAGGATGATATCACTCCCAATAAAGCAGGGGGTGTACACCCCTTCTGTGACATTGTTCCTAATAGCCAGCCGGGGGGAGGAAGATATTACCGCCAATATCGCCGCAGGGGTGTACACCCCCTTGGGATATTCATCCTTATATCCTGGGAGGGAGGCGATGTTACTAGTGGCAATATCGCAGGGGATGTACACACCCACTGTGCTATTGTTCCGACTAACACGATATGACTCCCATATCACGGGGGGGGGTACATCCTCCTGTGATATTGTTTCTTATATTCAGGGGGAGAGGATGATATGACTCCCAATATCGCAAGGGTTGTACACACCTCCTGCGATATTGTTTTTAATATCCCGAAGGGGAGAGCATAATATTACTCTCAATATCTCAGGGGGTGTACACCCCCTTTGTAATATTTTTCTTAATATCCATGATGGGAGAGAATGATAAGACTCCCAATATGGCAAGAAGTGTACAGCCGGCTGTGATATAGTTCCTTACATCCAGGTAGGGAGAGGATGATGTTACTGCCCATATCGTACAAAGTGTAAAACCCCTTCGATATTTTGCCTACAATCCTGAGGGGAGAGGATGATATTACTCCCAATATGGAAGAAGGCGTACACCCCCCTGGGACACTACGCCCAATATTCACGTTGGGAGACGATGACAATACGTCCAATATCACAGGGGATCTACACCCACCCTAGCATATTGTTCCTTATATCGAGAGTGGGAAAAGAAGCTATTACTCCCAATAACGCAGGGGCTGTGGCTGTACACTCCTCCTGTGATATTGTTCTTTATATCCTGGGGAAGAGAGGATGATATTACACCCAATACCGCAGGGGGTGGACACCCACTCAGTGATGTTGTTCTGAATGTACTCCACCTCCCACCACCAGGGATATCGTTCCTAATATCCAGGGGAAGAGAGGATAACATTATGCCCAATATTGCTGAGGAGTATACACACCCTCTGTGATGTTGTTCCTAGTATCCAAAGGTAGAGACGATGATATTACTGGCCATATCGCAGGGGATGTACACCCTTCTGTGATATCGTTTTTGACGTTCAGTTGGGGGAGACAATAACATTAATCCCAATATCGAAGAAGGTGTACATACCCCTGTGATGTGGTTCCTAATGTACAGGAGAAAGAGAAGAATATTGCTCTCAATATCGCAGGGGATGTAACCACCCTGTCCCCTGTATATTATCCCTAATATTCAGTGGGTTGGAGGCTGACAGTACTCCCAATATCCCAGAAGGTGCACACACACCTGTGATATAGTTCCTAATATCCAGCGGGAAAGAGGCTGAGTTTACTTTCGATATCACAGTGGGTGTACACCGCCCCCAACCCCGGGGTATTGTTCCTAATATCCAGGCGGGAGGAAGATGATATGGCTGACAGTATCGAAGGGGGTGGACACCTCTTCTGTGATATGATTGCTGATATCCAGGGGGTGAGTGGATGATGTGTACACATCACCTGTGACATGAATCATAAAACCTAGGAGAATGATATTGCTTCCAAAAACACACGGGTGTACACCCACCCTGTGATATTGTTCCTGTCATCTAAAGGAAGACATGATAATACTACTCCCACTACCGGAGAAGGTACATACCCCCCTGTGATATTGTTCCTCATAACTTGTAGGGGAGAGCATGATATTACTTCCAATATGACAGTGGCTTGACACCCAGTCTGTGATATTGGTTCTGCACACCAACTCTGTGCCCCTCGTTTCCCATGTGTTCTCTCCTCACTGTTGGAACCTTGGGGGAGGCTTTGTCTTTGGTTACAGATGAAGAGACAACGGGTCTGAGAGGTTAAGAAAGTTTGTTACTGGAAAGGGGTCCCAATCCAGACCGCAAGAGAGGTTTCTTGGATCTCACGGAAGAAAGAATTCGGGGTGAGTCCTTAAAGTGAAAGCAACTTTATTAGGAAAGAAAACGAATAAAAGAATGGCTACTCTGGCCGGGCGCAGCGGCTCACTCCTGTAATCCTAGAACTTTGGCATGCCGAGGCAGGTGGATCACCTGAGGTGAGAAGTTCGAGACCAGCCTGGTCCAACATGGCAAAACCCTGTCTCCACTAAAATACAAAACATTAACGGTGTGGTGGCAGGTGCCTGTAATCCCAGCTACTAGGAAGGCTGAGGCAGAAGAATCGCTTGAACCCACGAGGTGGAGGTTGTAGTGAGCCAAGATCATGCCACTGCATTCTAGTTTGGCCAACAGAGCAAGACTCCATCTCAAAAAAAAAAAAAAAAGGAAAAAAAAGAATGGCTGCTCCATAGGCAGAGTGGCCCCAAAGGCTGCTGGTTGCCCATTTTCATGGTTATTTCTTGATCATACGCTAAACAAGGGTTGGACTATTCATGAGTGTTCCAGGAAAGGGGTGGGCAATTCCCAGAACTGAGAGTTTCTGCCCTCCCTTCCGAGACCATGTAGGGTAACCTCCAGATGTTGCCATGGCATCTGTAAACTGTCGTGGCGCTGGTGGGAGTGCCTTGTAGCAGTTAACGCATTATAATTAGCACATGATGAGCTGTGAGGGCAATCAGAGGTCACTCTCGTGGCCATCTTGGGTTTGCGGCTTTGGCCAACTTCTTTACTGCAACCTGCTTTATCAGCAAGGTCTTTATGACCTGTATCTTGTGGGGACCTCCTATCTCATCCTGTGACGAAGAATGCCTAGCCTCCTGGGAATGTGGCCCAGCAGGTCTCAGCCTCCCTTTAACCAGCCCCCATTCAAGATGGAGTCGCTCTGGTTCACGTGCCTCTGACAAGTTGGCCTGGGTTGAGCGTTCCCTAGTGTGCGGTTGTTGGAGCTATTCCTAGGAGTAAGAGGGAATAGTAGGAAACAGGCCTGTTAGCCCTGGGGCTGGCACTCTGCCCCAGTATGTCGGCCTCATTTTAGTGGTGACAAAACTGGGGCTCAGAGACATCAACTCCCTCATCTCAAACCCCCAGACTGTCAGTGGTGGGCTGGGGTTGGAATGTGGGGCTTGAAGACCCATCATCTCCTCTGGTCCCCCAGTCTCTGCTGCCCAAGAGGAACAGGATCCCAGGATCCAGGCCCCTCATGGCACCAGCCAGGGTGGGTGGAGATGGGAAGGCACAGTTCCAAAGCCCCCCGGACTCTGAGGCAGGTCGGGGGCCGAGAGCAAGCCGGACCTGCGGACCCTACCCCGAGAAGAATGGCTGCAGGCCCGGCCCAGCGGGCAGGAGGTCTGTGTCCCCAGTCAACGTGACGGCGCTTCCCACTCCTCCAGCCAGGCCATGCCGTCTTCACGTTTCCAATCATGCGGCCTCCTCTCCAATTCCCAAGCCCGACCCACAGAGACAGCGATCTGGGGTCCACGTGAGGTTTGTCAGCAGCTCTGACCCGCTGCTTCCCGCCAGTCCCGCGGCCGGTTCTGGAAAGCTCTCTGCTGCCCCCTGGTGGGGAGGCTCGGGGCAGGGCTCTGGCTGCAAGCATGGGGTCCGAGAACCTCCTGGCTCTGTCACCTCTGCTGGGTGGCAAACCAACCCAGGACTGAAGCAGCAGATGGCTGCCTGATTCCTTATGATCAGAGCTCCGCCCACTGGCAAGTCTCTCTCCGGGCCTCAGTTTCCCCTTCCATTAAACGAGGGGCTTGGGGGATACCAAGGAGGGGTAACAGCTTAGTGAGGATGGCAGGTTTCTTCTGGGGAGATGAAAACATTTTGAAAGTAGATGGCGTGAGTGGTTGCACAGGACTGTGAATGCACAAATGCCACCACATTATTCACGTTGAAATAGTTCATTGCATGCGATGTGAATGTCACCTCATTTAAAGTGTTTAAGAGAGGGGCCTGGGAGAGTGCAGTGTATGTGAGAATCACGTGCGACACCCACAGTCTCTGAACCTCGGTTTTCTTGCTGTAAACTGGCAAAGAGACCGTGTGAGCTGTGTTCCCTAAGGCCAAGAGATTCCAACAAGGAAAACCTGGGATTCCAGGGACTGAGATGAGGGCCGGGGACCGGAAGGGGAGGGGTATGTGGGGATGGCTTGGGGGCAGCCCAGATAAGGCTTTCAATACTGGGCAGCAGCATCTACACAGGCAGAGATCCCTGCATCTCACTTCCCACAGGGCTGACCAGTGGCCAGAGGTGGGACTGGCCAGGCTCAGCCCAACCAAGTCTGGGAGCAGAGGACACTGAGTGAGGGATCCCCGGGGCCACCGTCACTGGCTTGTGGCTCTCCCGACACCACAAGAGAGGTCCAGGAGCTGACCTTGGGTCCTAATGGGGGACACCTTCCTGGCTGCAGGCTGGCAGGGTGGTGTGGTGGTCAGTGTACTGGGCTCTGCGTCTCCGCCCCTACCTGCTGCTGTGTGACGGTGGGCCAGACACCTAACCTCTCTGTGCCTCTATTTCTTCAATGGCGAACAGGGACACTAGCAGACCCCACATCCGGGCACAGTGGCCTGAAGGTTAAAGTCAAGGGCGACACGAGACCTACGGCAAAAGCTCTGAGCAGGGAAAGCAGGGAGCTGCCCAGAGAGTTCCACCACCATCTCCCCTCTGGCCACCGAGGAAACCGAGGCTCATGGTGACCTGGCCCAGGTCTGTTGAACTCACGGTCCTTCTCTTCCCCAAGATCAGAGGGCTGCCACCAGGGAAGGGGCTGGCCCCTAGACACAGCCCAGGAAGCACACAGGGAAGGATGCCCTGGGGACTTCGGTAGGTTATTGCAAAGAAAAATTTATTGCTATTTGAACCCTCCTTTCATGCCCCATTTCCCAGAAAATGAGCCACGGGAGACACCAGGAGAGGGAGGAGACCATCCTTCTTGCACAAAACCCACTCCCTTGGATGCTGTCCTCAGCCAGAGTGGCTGGGGGCCAACCAGGGGGCCCACCCGCAGAGTGGCAGAGGAGGCAGGTTGACCCTCCGGACGTTGAGCTCTGTGGCGAAGGTCCTGGCCTTCTGGTAGAAGAGGAGCGACTTCTCACGGTCCAGGAGGAAGTTCTGGGACATGGTGGCGGGCCGCGTGTAGATCTTCAGCTGTGCCTTCTTGTTGCCCAGGTCCACGGCGGCTGCCAGTGCCAGCTGGTAGTACTCAAACGGGTCCTGAAGGGGACAGGTCATGCTCAGCAAAAGGGGGACTCGGAGCCCGTCTTCCCAGAGGCCGTTCCTGTCTCCAGGTCATTCCACGTGTCCAGCCAATGCTGGCTCACCCCATGAGCCCCGAAACCTGTTACACTGCTGTGGTCTCAGCTGCAGGAAGTGGGGACGACCCTTACACCCCTGGAAGCCTTCCTGACTGCCCCTACGCCCCACTCACCCCAAGCCTCCTGCCCCAGTGCCACCCTCTCCGCAGGCAGTGGCTGCTTTCCCCATGGGCTGAGGTCAGGGCAGATCCTGCCTGCTCTGAGAGTTCCATGCAGGACCCGTGGCTCCGAGCCACAGCAGGGGCACAGCGTTGAGTGACCCAGGCTCCCCTCTGGCCCCTGTCCATGCTGACCATTTCCAGGCCCTCCACGGGACAGGCCAGGTACAAAACCATCTCACAGGTGTCCTCTCTGGCAATGTTCCCTGAAATATTGACGGAGTGTGACTCCCCAGACATCCAGTCCCATTTTCAATGCATCTTTGGCCCAAACTCACCATCCCTGGGTTGGGATGCCGCCTCCCAGACCTCCTCCTTCACCCTCCCACCCTCCACCCGGCTTCTCCCCAGGCGCCTCCTCCACATGGGGCCACCCAAGGAACCTCTCTAAGACCCATGCCTGGCCTGTCCCTCTTTACCATCTCAAGATGGCTCCCAGGGTCAAGGACAAAGTCCAAGATGCAGCAGTCCATTCCCTCACTGCCCCGCCCCACACATGGAGCAGGGGCGTGACAAGGCCCCGAGTCACCGCCACTGCTCATCCAACGCCCCCGGCCCAGGCAAACACTGGACTCTGTGCTGGGTGAGTGGCTGAGCCTAACGAACTTGCTCCCAGTCTGAGAGACCTGGGAGTAAACACTGACCACACAGGGTGGCCCAGGCTATGGCAGAGGGAAGCCCAGGAGCCTGTGGGGGGCCCAGGAGGCCCCAGACTCAGCCGGGGGTGGAAGGCAAAGGTTTCCTGAAGGGGTGGGGGCATCCCAACTAAACAGGAAGGAGCCAGCCAATGCATATGTCTCTGCGTGTGCCTGTGCGTGTGCCTGTGCGTGTTTGTGTGCCTGTGTGTGCGTGTCCCTGTGTGTGCCTGTGTGCATGTCTGTGTGTGCGTGTGTGCACCTGTGTGTGCGCGTGCTGTGTGTGCATGTGCCTGTGCCCGTGTGCATTTGCGTGTGCATTTCCATGTGCCTGTAGTGAGTGCAACAGCTAGTGAGTGGCAGGCTGAGCCAGGACACACCTAATCCTCCCTATTCCAGGGCTCCCTCTCACGTGTACACTAAAGGGGACCCCATTTTAGAGGCAATCGGCAAAGATGCCCATTTACCCCTGCCTCTCTGCCAGCCTTCCAGGCCCCATGCAGCCCGGCGTTTTCTCCTACTCCTCTGGGCCCTGGGTCCAGAGCCTCCTCTACAAGGAGGAGGGTGTAGCCTTGGAAAGACAGCCGCCCTTGGGGAATTCCAAGGGGCCTCCCTGTGGGAAGCTGGCCTGCGCTGACAGCATAGTCACGATGACGCCCAGAGGGCTGTGCATGGGAAGGAGGTGAAGGAGGCCTCTGCCCCTCAACCCCAACTGTGGACTTTGGCCTCTCAGGTACTACTTGGCCCTTTCCTTCCTCCTGGGCAGGCGGAGTGGGCGGCAGGCTTGACCAAGAGAGATAAAGGCCTCTTCTGGGAGGCCCGCCCCCTGGGTCCCAGGCGAGCCCCTGAGTGGTGAGCAGCGTCCCTGAGTCTGACACTTGGCACCTCCCTGTCTGGCTGGGACTTGGGAGGCCACAGGGACCACTTCTGACCACCAGGTGTCGCCAGCACTGGGCGGGGGCCTCCCGGGCAGCCCCAGGCCTGCGGTGGGGGATACGATACGGGGCGAGGTCGTAGGGCTGCCCCAGCTCCTCATGTTGTTCTAAGGACCCCAAGATCTCGGCCCCTGGACTGGAGTGCCCTGGCCCCTCAGCCCATAAGGAGCACTGATGCGGTGCCGGTGTGATGCTGAGGAGGGGCGGTGCCTGCTGGGCAGAGGGGTGGAGACACCCCAGGTCTGAGTCTGACACTCCCAGCTCTCCACCCGGGCAGGGCTGGGGGCAGAGGGAGCACAGCACCTCCGCTCCAGACAGACTCGACCCAGCAAGGCCTCAGCCTGGCTGGTTGAGGCCCTGCCCCACTGTACCTGCCCTGAGCTGGGGTTTCCCTGTCTGTGAACCCGATGGTAAGACACTGGTCCCACCCCACCCTTCCTGGGTGATGTGAAGATTCAAGGTATCTCGGGACTCCAGGAAGGAGTTGCTCAGTGCAGGCTGGCACCCTGGGCAGGCTTCCTAGAGGAGGCGCCACGATTTGGGTTGGATCTTGCAACGTGGATTCAATGTGAGGATGATGCCATCTTCCGAAATGTCCTTCTCCCGACCCTGTTTTCTTTGTTAAATGCAACTTGACACTTGACTGTCAAGACTCAGTTTTGGTGTCACTTCCTCCAGGAGGGTCCCCCTGACTACAATCCCCCTTCTTTACCCAGAGGCCACCATTGCCCACTCATGTGTCAGCCTCCCTGGCTGAGACTGAGTTCTTGAGGGTGGGGCCTGGCCAGCTTGGGAGCTGGGTTGTATCTGCCAACATTGCCGGTTCCTCCAGCCACGTGCAGAGCTCCAGGGAGGCCACTGGGCCATTCCTAAGGAAGGCTGGAACCCAGGCCTCTGGGTCTGGGTAGAGATCCCACTCCAAGGGGGCCGGGAACACCCCGAGCCCTGCCCCTCCCCACCCACCTTCAGGTCGTAGAAGATGATGTCACCGAGCACCAGGTACACCTTCACGTAGTAGAGGGTCTCCTCGTCGAACTCCAGTGGCGAGTTGCAGAGCTACAGGGCCTTGAGGTAGAAGTGCTCCGCCAGCTTGCCCTGGCCCAGCTGATGGTGCAGGGCGGCCAGCCAGTGGTAGGCCACGTGCTCGTTCAGACGGTCTCCTGGGGTGCAGGCCAAAGGGGCAGGTGTAAGGACGCGGCTCCCTGGGGCAGGGAGGGCACAGGCCCCTCAGCAGCAGGTATGAAGACCCCGGGCAGCACCTGGCTTGCCTGCAGGCACCTGCGGTCGCCTGGGCAGCTCTGGCCAGTCCCTTCCAGGTTCCCAGACTCACTTTCCCATCTGCAAAGCAGAACTAATAAGGCCTGCCCCTGTCTACTGTGAGGCTTTGGCAAAGTCGGACTTGGATGGCCCAGCTCTGTGCCTACACATAGCCACCTGCCTTTGCTCACTGGTTTTAACCAGGGGAGCCCAAAAGCCATGCAGTCCAGGTGCTCCCGGGCACCCCGGCTCCAGGCAACCCACAGACGTGACATCTGACTCCTCCTGCGTGTGTCACAATCAGAGCCCCCTACTTTGGGGAGTCAGCTGCACACCTACTGTGTACTGGGCCACGGGGCACAAGGTGCTGGGGCATGCGGCCTGCCTAGGGTTCCCTGTCTCTGGAGGGGGACAGATGACCCTGGCACAGCACCAGGGGATGCCCGGCCTTAAGGGGCAGACTGCTGGAAGGGGAACTGGGATTTTATCAGCCAGAGAGCCATGTGGTTGATGAGGTTGGGAAGGGCACAAGATAAAGGGAATGTGTCACTCAGCCTGGCACATACAGGGACCAACGAGATGCCTGGCATGTCTGGAAGGCAGAGGGCACACTGGGCGGCCCTTGTGGTCAGCAGCGGGAACAGGCAGAGGAAGCAGAGCTCAGTCAGGCAGGGAGCTCTACACTGCCTGAGAGACCTCGGGCCGTGCCCCACAGCCAGACAGGGAAGCCAGTTGGGCAGATCTGCCTGCCTGGACAGGAGACCAGGAAAATCCAGCAGCTGTTTCAGCTCCTGCCCTGCAGACCTGGAGGCTGGGCTCTGGCAAAGTGTGGGTCCTGGCAGGGTGGGGGCTCAGGGGACTTACCCAGAGTGATGCTGAGTGCTAGGGCCATGTAGGCAATCTCCAAGCCGTCCTGGGGCTTCTCCAGTGTGGCCAGGAGTGCCACCAGCTTTTTGCACAGCTGTAGCTGCAGCTCCGCCTTGCAGTTGCCCGTAGTCACTGCCAGGGCCAGGACCCGGTCCTACCACACAGGCAGGTGGGGTCAGGTTTCCCGCAGCACCCACCTTGCCCAGCGCCCTCCTCAGAGCTCAAACATGTGCTTGGAGCTTCCCACACCCCAGCTACCCCTGCACCTCCACACAGCTCTGTGCTCTGGGATAACACACAGTTCAGACACCTAAGTTGGGGGCTGAAGAGTCACCTGAGGCCCATCCAGCTACACCCAGCAGCCTCAGACCAGCCTTTCCCACCTGGGCACCAGGGGGTCTGGATGGGGGGAGCCAGCACTCCTCTCTGCTCTAAAAACACCGCATTTATCTGTGCCCAGGGCTGAGCCACACCGTGAGCTCAGAGGAAGGGAGAAGCTGACCCACTTCAGGGTGCAAGCAGACCTGGGCCTCCCACTGACATGCTGTGTGTCCTTTGACACGTCCCTGTGCCTCTCTGAGCCTCAGTTTCCTCATCTGGAAGATGGGGACAGGACTTCCCGCTCATGGTTGCTTGAGATCATCAGGTACAAGGGTAGAGCCATTGTCACATCCAGGCCCCAAACGTTTGTCCCGGGCAGGGGCATGGTCAATATCATTCCCGGTGAGACCACTTGGAAACTGAGCAGGTGCATGGGTGGCCCTGCCTCCAGGTGGGAGGCCTCTGCCCTGCCACACCTGTGCCTCAGCCCTCCAGGTGCTCCCCTGAGGCCCACCCACATCAGCCCACAGGCCAGCTCACCCGGTAGAAGGACACGGCTTTCTCCCGCTCCCAGGCCCCATTGAAGAAGATGTCTCCAGCTGCCTCAAACAGCTCCAGCCTCAGGCTGGGGTCGCCTGTGTACAGGACCACATTCTGTGCCACCTGAAAGGAGACAGAAGTTCCCTCAAGACCCACACCTGGCGAGGTGGCCACGCCCACCTTTGCCAGCCTCCTTCCTCTCACACACTACAGGTACACCTGAGCGTTTTTCAGGCTCTGTGCATTAGGGATGCCCCCACCACTGGCATGAGGACAATGAACTGATGCACCTGAGTGCCAGGAGGTGACTGAGCAGCTGCAGCCCAGGAGCCCGACACCTGTGAATCCTACCACCAGGGCTAGCCCTAGCCCACTTCCCCTGCACTCAAACCAGTCTCCGTGGCCCCCAGACTGCTGGGAGCCCATCCCCTGGCTCCTTTCTGTGTTGCCACATCCCTGCCACATCAATAGTGTTTGTGGGTGGGCCTGGTCCCATCTTGGCCATGAGCTCTTGATCCCTCTCCTCATCTCATGGAGGTATATAGCAGGTGCTCAATCACGAAAGCTTCACCAGGCTCGTGGGCTTCACAATTTGTTCCAGATCACACTGTGTTTGGGAAAGCCTCTGAAAACAGCCACTATGATAGATTCATTTTGTAAGGAGATGTGCCACGTGTCGCTTGGAGCAAGTTCTTCTGTGTGTTAACTGAGTGGTCACATTATTTGAGCATGTGCTGTATACCAGCAGGTGCTGGGCACTGTGAGGGGCCGCGCCTCTGCCCTCAGGGAGAAGATGCTGGCCACTGGGGGAGGATGTGCAGGAACCAGTTGGAGGGAGGGAAAAGGCACACAACAGGTGCTCAGCAGTGGCTTAGGAATGAGTGGATGGATGGATGAATGGATGAGGAGATGTAGACACATGGATGGATGGATGGATGGATGGGTGTGTGGATAGATTAATGCTGGGATGGATGGATGGATGGATGGATGGATGGATGGATGGATGGATGGATGGATGGACGGACGGACGGACAGATGAATGGATGGATGGACGGACGGGTGGGTGGATGGATGGATGGATGGATGGATGGATGGGTGGGTGGGTGGAATGATGTGTGTATGTCTGCATGTATGTATGGGTGGGTAGATAATGCATGGATGGGTGGAGGGTAGATGATGTATGTGCATATTGATGGCTAGATGGTGGATAGACGAATGTATGGATAAACCAATGGACAGATAGATAAATGGAGGGATGGATTACGGGTAGATTAGTGGGTGGATGGATGTATGATGGATGGATGGATGAATGAATGGGTGGATGGATGATGGATGGATGGAAGGACGAACAGGTGGATGGATGGATGATGGAAGCATGGATGGATAATGGAAGCATGGTTGGATGATGGATGGATGGATGAATGGATAAATGGATATGTGGATGGATGATGGATGGATGGAAGGATACACAGGTGAATGGATGGATGATGGAAGGATGAATGGACCGATGGATGGATGAACAGGTGAATGGATGGATACACGGGTGAATGGATGGATAAAAGGATGGAAGAATGATGGATGGATGAATGGACAGATAGATGGACAGATGGATGAATGGACAGATAGAAGGATGATGGATGGATGGATGATGGATGGATGGATGGATGGATGGATGGATGGATGATGGATGGATGGAAGGATGAACAGATGAATGGATGGATGATGGAAGGATGGATGGATGAATGGATAAATGGATAGATGGATGAATGATGGATGGATGGAAGGATGAACAGGAGTTGAGTGTGATGGATGGATGAATGACGGATGGATGAATGGTGGATGGATGGAAGGATGAACAGGTGGATGGATGGAAGGATGAACAGTTGGACGGATGGAAGGATGAACAGGTGGATGGATGAAAAGATGAACAGGTCGATGGATGGAAGGATGGAAGGATGAACAGGTGAATGGATGGTTGATGGAAGGATGAATGGACGGATGGATGGATCAACAGGTGAATGGATGGATAGACGGGTGAATGGATGGATGATGAATGGATGGATGATAAATGGATGGATGATAAAAGGATGGATGATAAAAGGATGGATGGATGAATGGACAGATGGATGGATGATGGCTGGATGGATGATGGATGGATGAATGGATAAATGGATGGATGGATGGATGATGGATGGATGGATGGAAGGATGAACAGATGAATGGATGGATGATGGAAGGATGGCTGACGGAAAGATGGATGGATGATGGAAGGATGGAAGGATGAATGAATGGTTAAATGGATGGATGGAAGGATGAACAGGAGGTGAGTGGATGGATGATAGAAGGATAGATGGATGATAGATGGATGGATGGATATATCAATGAATGGATAAATGGATGGATGGATGAATGATGGATGATGGAAGGATGGATGGATGAATGGACGAACAGGTGGATGGATGGTGGCTGAATGAAGGGATGATAAAAGAATGGATGAATGAATGATGGATGGATGGATAGATGGATGGATGGATGGATGGATGAATGGAAGGATGAACAGGTGAATGGAAGGATGAAAAGGTGAATGGAAGGATGAACAGGTGAATGGATGGATGCTAGAAGGAAGGAAGGATGGATGGATGGATGGAAGGATGAGCAGGCGAGTGGATGAATGATGGAAGGATGGATGGATGATAGATGGATGGATGGATGATGGATGAATGGATGGATGGAAGAATGAACAGGTGAATGGATGATGGAAGGATGGAAGAATGGATGGAGGGATGGATGGATAGGTGAATGGACGGATCATGGATGGATGGAAGATGGTTGGATGGATAATGGAAAGATGGATGGAAAGATGGATGGAAGGATGGAAGAACAGGTGAATGGATGGATGAAGAGGTGAACAGAAGAATGATGGATGGATGGATGGATGGATAGAAGGATGAACAGTTGGATGGATGATGGAAAGATAGATGGAAGGATGGATGGATGGACGAACAGGTGAATGGATGACGAATAGGTGAATGGGTGGATGGACAGGTGAATGGATGGATGATAAAAGGATGGATGGATGATAGATGGATGGATGAATGGAGGGATGGATGATGGATGGATAGATGGATGGATGCTTGGAAAGACGAACAGGTGAATGGATGGATGATGTAAGGATGGAAGGATGGATGGATGGATGGATGGATGATGGATGGATGGATGGAAGGATGAGCAGGTAAATAGATGATGGAAGGATGAATGGATGGGGGGATGGAGAGTGAAGAGCACAGGGGTCCTCCTGCATCCCTTGCCACTCACCTGGATGTACAGGTCCACCAGCTCGCTCTGCCGCAGGATGTAATAGATCTTCCCTGCTTGCAGCCAGGCATGCGCCTCCTTCTCTTCCTTCTGAAGGTCAATGAAAATCCCCAGACTTCCCTTGGTGTAGTCCAGAGTGGATCTGCAGGCCCTGGAATCAGACACAGGTATCAGAACAAGGGCTCTCATCCTCCTGGAACCAGTCTGCCTCCTCCCGTGGGTCTGGTGACAGATGAATCTGGAATGTGAGGACTGGGAACGGCCCTCTTGTGTGTGCAGTGTTCTGCTTTTCCCAGGCTGCTGGGAGGGCCAGGGTGAACACACACGGCATGGAAAAGATGAAGGACATCCTTCAGAGGGAATCGAGCATCATGCTACCCTGTGGCAGGAGGAGTGTGCTAGTCCATCTCCCCTGCCTCCCAGACATGGCCTGTGTCTTCTCCAGACGCACCAGGAACCGTTAGTGTTCAGGGGCTATCTGGGCCGATGGTTCTCAAGGTGTGCAGGCATCACAGTCACCTGGAGGCCAGTCCTTATAGCTTGCTGGCCCTGCCCACAGAGCTTCCGGCTCCACAGGCCTGGGGCAGGCCATAGAACTCCCACTTGCCACAAGCTCCTAGGTGACATGGATGCTGTTCTACTGGTCCAGGGACTACACTTTGAGAAGCATGGCTCTAGCACACTGGCCCATTTTCCTTCTGTGAACCTGAGACCAAGACTGGAGGCAGTCTCCCGGGTCCCCATGGAATCTGGCTCCTTCCTTGCTCTCTCAGTAAGTCTGACACTCGAGGGGGTGTGACTGCAGCAATGTCACTGGGCCCTGTGGGTGGGGTGGCCAGGGCCATGGTTACCCCACCAGGTCAGGATGCTTGGGGGAAGCCGAGTAGGCCACATATGGGACGTGAGACCTTGAAACCCTGTCCCAGGGAAGCAGGTGACACAACTGGCTCTGTCTTCTGTGGGAGCGAAGCCACAGGTGGCTGGTGTGGTCACATTTAACGGGACAGATGAAGGCCAGGAGTGAAGATTCGGGCAGGCAGAGGTCAGAGGACAAAAGCCACCATAGTAGGAAGAACAGCCCAGAGTGCACGTACTGCCTCTGCTGGGGTTGAGATGACCTTTGACCCAACAAGGGACGCTCAAGCTGGGACTCACGGGCCAGCAGCAGCCCTGGGACGACCCCAGGCCCACCAGCTCAAAACATCTGATGCCAAGGAACCGAATGATCAAAAGGAGAGGGGCTGCTGGGGTCCTGGGCCAGCTTCCCTGTGCACCCCTACCGGCCCTGCCCGCTCCCACCTCCACCACTGCAAAGCCAGCCCTTACCACTTGTTGCCCAGGGACAGGTAGAGTTGACTGATGGTCTCCAGGAGCTGCCCCTCCAGCACCTTGCCGGCCACCTTGCGGGCCAGGGAGAGCTGGAGCTCATGGTAGATGACACACTGGGCCTCGCTGGGCATGACGCTGCTATAGAAGTAGCACAGCTGGTGAACGGCCCGCAACTGGCCTGGGCAGAAGACAAAATGGAAGACGTTAGTCTCCCAGCATCAAAGCCAGGCTGGCTGGGCTCGGAGGCCCCTGCGCTGTGCTTGCCTCTTTCACACCTCTATGAGTCTGGGCCCCATAGGCGGGGAGACTGAGCGCAGACAGGCCATGCACCCGTGCCAGGGCAGACGCCGAGCACACAGTCACATGGGCACACCTTGGTGCAGAGGCTCACGGTAGAGTCCGGCCTTCTTTACAACTCCCAGGGCCGAGGTCCTGGCCAGGCTCGGCCCCTGCACCAGGCCATCTATTTCTGCTTCACAAAGCCCCTCTGGCCAGGACCAGGGCCGCCTTCAGCCTAAGCTGATGAGGCCAGGGGCACAAGTAGACCCTGTCGCACATGGAACCCTGAGAGAGCAAAGCCAAGCGTCATGTCTGCCACACACGGCATCATGTTGGCGGAATGGGGTTCAAAGCCAGGCCCTGGCGTTCCCACACATGCTTCTTTCATGCAACCAGGCTCCCAAGCCACAGGCTCACTGGCCTCTCCCAAAGCCAGGGCGCTGGGAACGATGGAAAGTTTCTGATTTTCTAGTGCCAGAAACATTCCGGAGATTAACACAGGAAACCAGGTACGCTGAATGGACATCTGTTACACACGCCACCCAACAACAGCTGAATACACAGTCCTCTCGAGCACCCAGGGGACATTTCCCATGACAGACCATGTGCCAGGCCACAAAATGAGCCGCAGTGAATGGAGAAGGACTGAGACCGAAGCAGAGGTGTTCTTCAGCTGTACTGGCACAAAACTGGAAATCAACAGTGAAGGAAATGTGGGAAATTCAAAAATATGTGGAAATTACACACTCCTAAACAACCAGTGAGTCAAAGAGACCATCAGGGAAACTGAAAACTAATTTGAGAAGAATGCAAACAAATGCACAGCCCGGGCCAGCGCGGTGGGTCACGCCTGTCATCCCAGCACTGTGGGAGGCCGAGGTGGGAGGATCGCTTGAGTCCAGGAGTTTGAGATCAGCCTGGGAAACATGGTGAAATCCCATCTCTATAAAAAAATAAAATATAAAAATTAGCCGGGTGGGGTGGTGCATGACTGTAATCCCAGCTACTCGGGAGGCTGAGGCATGAGAATGGCTTGAACCTGGGTAGAAGTTGCAGTGAGCCAAGATTGCACCACTTCACCATACCCTGGGCAATAGAGCAAAACTCTGTCTTAAAAAAAAAAAAAAAAATAGCACAGTGTATCAAAAATTCCAAGATGCAGCTAAGGCAGTGCTGAAAGGGAAATTTATAACTGTAAATGTCTACATTCAAAGAAAGAAGAAAAATCTCAAATCAAAAACCTAACCTTCCACCTTGAGAAACTAGAAAAATAATGAACTAAACCCAAAGCAAATAAAAGGAAGAAAATAATAAACATGAGAGTGGAAATGGGAAGTAAAAATACAGAGAATGGAAAAACAAAAGAGATAATCAACAGAACCAAAAGTGGGTTTTTTGAAAATAATAACAAAATTGACAAATCTTTCACCAGACTGACCAAGAAAAGAAAGATGGACACAAATGACTAAAATCAGAGACTGAGCCCCATGGCTCACGCCTGTCATCCCAGCGCTTTGTGAGGCCGAGGTGGAAGGATCGCTGAGGCCAGCATTCAAGACCAGCCTGGGGGAACATGATGAGACCCCATCTCTAATAAAAAGAAATAAATAAAAAATTAAAAACCCAAGTTTCTCAAATCAGAAATGAAAGAGGAAACATTATTGCCGACCTGACAGAAATAAAAGGATTCCATGAAAACACTACGAACAACTGTAGACCAACAAATCAGACCATCTAGACACAACAGCCAAGCTCCTAGAAAGACACAAACTACCAAAAGTGACTCAAAAATGACCCCAAGTAAGCATGTGGGGTAGCAGCCCCGCCCTCGGTCTCCTCGACCGTTCAGCGCAGGGTGGGGAGATAGGAAAGCATGATCCCCGTTCCCTGGCCTGCATTTCCAAGTCTGAATCCCCCAGCATCCTGGGGAGGGCCTCACAGGAGGAGGTGCCACAGGCTATTGTGCCAGGAGCCACGGGAGGCTGCAGTGGGGGTTGGGGCGCTGGATTCCTGGAGGGTCTCCTTCCAGTCAGGGAATGCCCCTGGGGAAGAAGCCTGGGTCTGAACCCCCCACCCCTCCTTGGGCAGATGTGTGGGACCGGGGCCCCTTCACACGGTCCTTCCCAAAATCTCATCCCTCCTAGGGCCAGGAGTGGGTGCCAGGCCTGTGCTGGGAAATGGGCAGATTTGGCCACAGCCCCTGGGGCTCTGGTCCAGGCCACAGGAGGCACCTCTGAGTGGTCTCACTATGCCATGACAAAGCGCTGCAAGGCAGAGGGGACCCACAACAGTATCCCTTGTCTCGGCCATTTCCCTGGACTCAACTTCCTCATCTATCCTCTGCGGCCTAGATTTCAGACAGCCCTGCCCACCTACTATCCATTCACTGCTCAGTCTGCAGTGACTGTTCGATAGCACTCCATGGCTCCCCAGTGCTCTTGGGGAAAAGGCCAAGCCACAGCCTGAGGCCCCAGGCCCTGCTTAGCTCTCCAGAAGAGCTTCTCACCATCCAGCACCCAATCCACCCACTCCTAACTCTGCACCTCCCTGCATAAGCCCTGCTCACTCACCCCCGCTCACACCCCACTTATCCCCGCTCACACTTCCGCTCACTCACCCCAATCACACCTCCGCTCACTCACCCCTACTCAGTCATCCCTGCTCACACTACCACTCACTCACCCCCATCACACCTCCAATCACTCACCCCCACTCACTCATCTCCACTCACACTCCTGCTCACCCCCACTCACACCACCACAACCCACTCATCCCCGCTCACACTCCTGCTCACTCACCCCCATCACACCTCTGCTCACTCACCCTTTCACTCATCCCCGCTCACTCTCCCGTTCACTCACCCCCACTCAATCACTCCCACTCAATCACCCCCACTCACTCACCCCAATCACCCCCACTCTTCCCCGCTCACACCCCCTTCATCCCCGCTCATTCACCCCCACTCGCTCACCCCTGCTCACACCGCACTCATCCCCGCTCACACTCCCACTCACTCACCCCCATCACACCTCCGCTCACTCACCCCCACTCACTCACCCCCGCTCACTTACCCCCACTCACTCACCACCACTCACCCCCACTAGCTTATCCCTGGTCCTTCACACAGGCTACACCACCAGGCCCTCCCCCACCACCTATTACTTGACTAAATCCTCTCAACCCTCTGGTCCCAGACTAAAGAGGCTTCCCTAACCCGGGGCCAAGTGCTGGCCCGCCATCACGCCACTCACCCTTTTGTGGCTTCTCTGGCCTAAAGCTCACATTCCCACGCTCAGTCCCTGCCACCCGAGGACCCCACAAGCCCCATTTGTGGGTGGGGCCTGACACACACAGTGCACAACAAGCTGCTTTTGCATGAACTGCTCTGCGGCTTTAGGCAATCACCCGCCCCGTGTCCTCTGTGAAGTGGGATGACAGGTGCGCAGGCTGCCAACATACCAAGCAGATAACACAGGCACAAGAACCGGCGTTCACAGCCTGGCTCATGGAGGGGCCCCAAGTCCCAGCTCAGCAGAGCCTGCCTTGATCCCAGGGTTATGGCTAGGGATTCCCAGCACGCAGGACTTTCCGTGCTCAAGGCAGCATGGTCCCGGGGCAAACTGGGAAGAGCTGGCTGCCCCAGTAGGGCAGAGGGCCTGGCCCTGTGTGGGAACCGCCTGTCTCCAGGGCGCTTGCCAACATCTGCTGCTGGCCATGACTCAGCACTTTCAATGGTGGAAAAACCACCACTTGTTTCTGAATCACAAACCCCAGGTGTGCCCTGACCCGAGTGGCCCCGGAAGGCATACAGGAGGAACCGGGGCACTCACTCTCCACATGGCCCATCTCCACAGCGACCAGAAGGGCCCAGTCATAGTAGCCCTTGCCCTGCTTTTCCGGGCCCTGACGGGTGCAGAGGTGGCCCAGCCACAGGAGCACATAGGTGAAGTCCCGGCCACACTCCCTGCAGGGCAGCCTCGATAACAGCCGCACGGCCTCCAGGAGGTAGTGCTGGGCCATGCTGCTGGCACCCGCGTGCAGGCACAGGGTCCCGAAGTTGGCCAGCACCACTGCCTGGTTCCTCCGCTGGCCCAGGTCCTGAGCTGCCCGCAGGGTGTGGTAGTAGCCCTAGGCTGCCTGTCTCGTCCGGCCCAGCAGGGCAAGGGCTACTATGCCTTCAGAGCCATGTCTCTCTCTTGTCATCTAACCCATTTAAACTCTCCTTTCAAACTCTATGCCAGACCTAACCACTTCTCACCTTTCTCATCATTTCCAACCAGGTCCAGCCCTCATCATAGCTCTCTGGGTTACTGCAAAAGCCTCCCAATCACCAGGCACAGTGGCTTATGCTTGTAATCCCAGTACTTTGGTAGGCCAAGGTGGGTGGATCATCAGAGGTCAGGAGTTCAAGACCAGCCTGGCCAACATGGTGAAACCCCTCTACTAAAAATACAAAAAATTAGCCAAGCATGGTGGTGGGTGCCTGTAATCCCAGCTATTCGGGAGGCTGAAGCAGGAAAATCACTTGAACTCAGAAGGCAGAGGTTACAGTGAGCCGAGATCGTGCCATTGCACTCCAGCCTGGGGGACAAGAGCGAAACTCCATCTCTGAAGGTTTAAAAAAAAAAAAAAAAGCCTCCCAACCTACCTGTCTCCTTCCACCTTTCACCCTGCCCTGCATTCTACCTTCCACTCTCAAACATTTCAGAAAAAAAAAAAAATTATATCCACAGAGAAAGAAAGAGAAAGTAGAAATGGGGTGAAATGTTTGGGGAATCTGAGGGAAGAGTATATGGGAATTCTCTGTACTATTTTTGCAACTTTTCCGTAAGTCTGGATTATTTTGAATTCAAGAGTTAAACAAAGAAAAAACAAAAACAAAACACTGTCTCCCTTTGTGAACCCATCCTGTCTTTCCCCTGGTAACTGAAGGACGCTCTCAACTAACACATCTATTTTTTCATGAACACTAAAAGAACCCTTGCCTAGTTTTCACTTTCTGTACTTGGCAGTAGAATTTCATATATATGTGTGTGTGTACATATATGTGTGTGGTGTGTGTGTATATACAAAGAGGGAGAAATATATATGTGTGTATATATATATAAATATATATTGTAAATTTACAATGGTAATGTGTATATATATAAATATATGTGTGTGTGTAAATATATATAATACATACCCCATAGCCTGTCCTTAACCAGTTTTAAACTTAGTCGGAAAAACACATACCTAAGCAGAGAATTTCAAAATAATATGATGAATATTTTGATCGAGGGATGTGTTGCTATGGAACATGCTGCTAAGACACAAAACCTCCTAGATGGGGCAATGAATGAATGAAGTTTTGCACCTATAGGCACCCCCTCTGATATCCCCTCAAACATTTATACGTATATGCATTTGCTTCCCCTAGGACCCCATTTCATAAGGGTTAGTCCTAGAGCCTAGCGAGTTCCTACTACAGCTGGCACACATATGCCATTCAAGAAACAGTGGCTGAGTGAATGACGAGTTAAGAACCATTTGTCAGCCAGTGCTCAGTAATACAACATGCACTGGTATGGAAATTATATTTTTGTTGAAAGCAAGGGCAGGATCACAAAATATCTTTCCACAGAAAGCAAACCTCAAAAGCTTCTTTACCCTAGTAAAGCACGTTCTAAGAAGCTCCCCTTATATAAAAGAAAACCTCCTCATTCGTTATCAATGGCATGTAAACCTAATAAGCCTTCACCTCTGATGACATCTCTTCCATCCCCAGGGCTAGATGAAGGAGGTTCCGGAAACCCTGGTAGTTGTGAAGGTGGCCCCCAGCTCTGACAGTCTTGAACCCTGTGGGCGCGGGGGTCACACAGCAGAAGAACAACAGAGGGAAGCATCATCAGGCTTCGAATATGTTTGAACCAGAGATGGCAAATAGGCTGCAGCCAACTGAAAACACCAGAGATTCATGGTGGCCACCTGAGGGGTTGTGCTCTTAAAAAACAAAAATTAAAATTAAAAATTAAAAAATTAAAAAAGGAAGGGGTCAAGAATCCATCAGGTCTGACTGAGACGTGTATCAGTGACTAACACCCCATATGGCAAAAGTACTCCGGTGCGCTTTGGGTACTCACAGCTTCAGCAGTATTCAAAGGCGTGTGCTTCCCTAAGACTAAGTCACGGGAATACCCCCCCCCCCCCGCAACACTGCCAGGAGAAACGTCTAACATGGATTTGGCTAGAAATACAGTTGTCTTTAACAAATTAACACTGAATACATCCTGACTTATTAGAGCCTGCGAGAATGACATTCTCAATGATAACAGTTATCACTACAATCTCCAAACATCTGCGATCCTGCAAGGAGGAACTGTGACAGCGCAGGCCACGTGTCCAGACTGCTTCCCAGACTGCCTGTTACAAAATAAAAGAAATGAAATCCCCCCAAAAATGTCTTCACTCACATTTAGCCAGTTGTTCCTTTGTGTGCATCTCTGTGCTAAAATGGCCATTCTTCCCCACAGCCTGAAGTCATACGCTAAAATCAATGAGACTCACATGAAGCCAGAAACGTGCAGATGCCAAGGAAACCAACACAAACGAAATGGGCTGGAGAGTGTGGCCAGGAGGATGGTACTTCCCAGGAAGCAATTACTTCATCTCTGCCCATGAAGCAGGCAGCTGTCACTGTCCCCCAGGCCCATGCCAGCCACTCGAAGTAGGTTCTAACCCAACTACCTCCAACAATCAACGTAAATACACCACACAATTGGCTTCTGAAAGGACACCTTGCAACCAACAAGAAACTGTAAGCACAACTTTGAAAAACTGTGCAACTAAAATCCTTGGGAAGGGATCAACACTGCCACATTTTGACTCAAATACTGTTTCGTGGTAGCACTGCAATAATTCACTGAAACAAAAGAATGAATGAGGAACATTATATAAATGAATATAAAAGAATGAATGAAGAATGAACATTATATAAATGAATGTTTATATAGGAATCAGAGGAAGCATGACTAATCATTTAAAGAAATAGGTCAAGAAACTGCTAGGTTCAGATGCTACCGTGAGACACTGTCAGGGCCTTAGGCAAATTCACTTCTCTTGGTCCTGTTTCTAGGTTCATCAAAAATCAGCTTTGGACTAGGGAATCTGTTGCTTTCCAATGCCTTCCTTCTGCGATTCCAGCCCAGATTTTAGGACTGCTCTCCCACTTGGTATATGAAAGCACTTTCTATGTGTAATAGCAAGAGTACATTTCTGTGTTGAATGCTGTTTGGGACCTACTCTATGAGGCAGAATATCATCATGTAATTTTAAGCATGACGACAAGGCGCACTCTAGATAAGAATAACACATAAGACGTGGCCATACACCTGCGCGTGCCTGGCAAGGAGATAGGGAAGTCTCATTTAATGAAGCCGGGGTACCTGTTGCACCTTAATATCCTCAGTCCACATCAAGTTCACAACGTCCTTCTGACATCCAACCACAGGTATCACATACTTTTCCACACTTTCCACCCAAGATTGAAATATGCAGAGCACCGTGATAAAGACGCCTCCATCCCCAGCATGTGGGCTCTCATTCTGTAGAATTACATACTTTCGGGGCAAAATGGTGACCAGGTTGTAGCGGCAAGCAAGACTGAGCTCCGTGGGGAGAGCAGGCCCTGCAGCAGCCACCACTCCTGTCGCCACAGTCTGATGCAGCTGCAGAGAAGCTGTGGCTGAGGCCATTCACTTTGTGAGAGAACCGCACAGGAGGGAAAAGCTAGGGAAGGTAGGGAAGAGGGCAATGTCAGGCTTCTGAGCCCAAGCCAAGCCATCGCATCCCCTGTGACTTGCACGTATATGCCCAGATGGCCTGAAGTAACTGAAGAATCACACAAGAAGTGCAAATGCCCTGTCCCACCTTAACTGATGACATTCCACCACAAAAGAAGTGAAAATGGCCGGTTCTTGCCTTAAGTGATGACATTATCTTGTGAAATTCCTTTTCCTGGCTCATCCTGGCTCAAAAAGCTCCCACACTGAGCACCTTGTGACCCCCACTCCTGCCAACCAGAGAACAACCCCCCTTTGACTGTAATTTTCCTTTACCTACCCAAATCCTATAAAATGGCCCCACCCTTATCTCCCTTCACTGACTCTCTTTTAGCACTCAGCCCGCCTGCACCCAGGTGATTAAAATGCTTTATTGCTCACACAAAGCCTGTTTGGTGGTCTCTTCACACGGACGCACATGACAGGCAGGTGCAGAGCCAGGGAAGGCTCTGTGATGAGAACAGAAAGGAATGCACCTCCCTGTACACACACTCGGATTTTATGACAATGTGGGTAGGGGGCTGAACTGGATGCCTGAGAACATTCCTCCAAGTTCCTTTGCTGATTTTCTAAATATTGGTGTAAAATCTGAACTCAGAAAGTTTTTTTAAATCGCTTCAATCAACATCTTTGTCTGGTGCTCAGCATCATGTCTACATGATCATCTAGAAAACCAACTTCAGTTCTAAGGCTCACGTCCTCCTACAAAGTGCCAGGGATTTTACAAGGGAATGCACCTCTCATTCGCATCAAGAACACACATAACTACCATTAAAGAAATGCTGAATTTGCTTACACAATTTTTTAAACACCCAGATTTGAAATACAATAGAGAAGACAACTTTTTGATACCTCTGCTTTGCAACAGGGAACTGCAGGTAGAGAAAATAACCTGCCCTGATTTCTAACCAGCCAACCACCTGTCTTCCCTGGCTGCAGTAGGAGCAATCTTCCTGAGCTCAGGATGAAAAAGAACCCAGCTGGTTAAGGGACAGATAGTCATCAGTTCTCAGCAGGCCTCCCGGGTCCCAAATCCCCATGTAATACGTGGAAGTAAAAAGCTATCAATGACCAAGCATCTGAACGCTTATCTCACCTCCCCATCTGCTTCTCCTGCCATACAAATATAAAATTAATAAGCCTGGTATTAGAGAACAGAGTTGGTGCTGCATCTGTCTTCCTAAAATTACGGATAATTACCAGCCCACAATGGCTTCTAATCAGATTTGAGTGGTCCCTTAGACAGGAAGCTAAAGTGCCTCAGCCCTAAACTGAGAAGAAAACTGAAACTGGAAGGCTCTAGGTTTGATTTTTTCCCCCTTGTTCTAAAGTTGCTGTTCCCAAATCTCCATCTACTGTCTTGTTTATAAAATGTATGAGAAACAAGGAAATTTAAAGACACTATAGAAATGGCCACTTTTTCTAGGTACAAATTTTGTGAACATGATTTTCAGCTGCTGGGCTTTTTCTCCACAAACTGTGAGCCTGGGGTACATTTTCTCCCTCGTGGTTACACATTCAGAGTCAGGGAAAGTGGTTTTAGCAATAAAGAGGGGAGTGCAGTGAGAAGTGACCGGGCACTGAGAAGGGCAGACAGGGACTCTACCTCAGTGGCCTGCAGCATTCCTGGGCCTCGGCCTTTACTTTTCTATCTGTACAAGGGATCTAAAGGCCCGTGATTCTAGGCCACGACAGCTCTTCATACACACATACGCAAACATCACACGCCTATGTGAAAAGCTGTGACACTTGGCTGATTTCCTGAAGAAGTTGTCTTGTATCATTTCTACTCAAGTACTCCACATCCTTCCAGACAAGTATCAGAGGATGATGGGCTATCCCACAGCAATGTGTGTAACCTCTGCTGCTTACGATCCCCGTTCACATAGCATTTTCCAAAAGCATTTGGTGTGAAGTGACAGAAGAAAGAAGAAGAAGGTTCTTTCAGCTCATTCATTCATTCATTCATTCAACAAATATTGACTGACTATCTACGTGCCAGGCACTGGTGATATACCAGGGAACATATAGTTTTGTAGGTAGAGACAGACAACCAAAAAGCATGTTCAAGAGTGATCAATGCTGTAGAGGAAATACACTAGGAAGCAGGAAGAACAATACCCCAACCACCCTACACTGGGGTGACGCTAGCGTTACAAAACGGAAACAGCGGCCGGGGGCGGTGGCTCACACCTCTAATCTCAGCTGTTTGGGAGACTGAGGCAGGTGGATCACCTGAGTTCAGGAGTTCAAGATCAGCCTGACCAATACGGCGAAACTCTGTCTCTACTAAAAACATAAAGATTAGCTGGACGTGGTGGCACACACCTGTAATCCCAGTTACTCAGGAAGCTGAGGCACAAGAATCACTTGAACCTGGGAGGCAGAGGTTGGAGCGAGCCGAGGTCGCGCCACTGCACTCCAGCCTGGGTGACAGAGCAAGACTCTGTCTCAAAAAAAGTAAAAATAAAAATAAAATGTAAACAGAGAATAAGATACCAAAAGAAAGAACATGAACGATTAATTGTAACAAAAGCCTTTGTAAGCTGATACTTTCCTTCCTGGATCCTTGTCCCTTACAAATGGAAAAACACGGCGGGTAGGGGTAGCATCAAAATGATGGTGATGTTTTAAGATGGCTTTGGGTTTCAGATGTCTGACAGCCATACTCATGTACTTCAACGAGAAAGCTCTAGCTCTATAAGCCATCTGGGCAATGGTTTAATGTCTTTTTTTTTTTTTTTTCCCCAATGGGTTTTTAAAATACAGGAAAACATGTGTGTTTATTTGGCTGCTCTGTGCCCGCACACGTGCAAACTGTGCTAACAGGTTTTTCCATTTTTTGCTGAATTTGCCAGCTTCCCATAAACAGGCTTCCATGTCTTAATTGTCTATAAATAGCACAAACACCCAAAAATGCAAATCAAGACAAGCTGTTCCTTCAACTGCTGCTGCCATGATGACAGCGAGCGACAACTGGCCAAATCAATACCTGGAGACTGAAGCTGTCCGGCAGACAGCACAGGGTCCACTGCTTTTCCCATAGCATTTAAAGAAACAAGCGGAAACGGCTCTCCACACAGGACAGACACGTCCTTTGTCCTTTGAATAAATGCTGCCAATGCCCAAAATACTTTCTCCATCACACTATCTATATAGAATTCAAGTTCCTTCCAATACCATAAGTAACGCCAGTGATAGACTATGTTTAGCCATAATGACCCATTAGCATTCCTTTTCCTCTAAAATGTTGAAATAATAACATTGAGTGAGCACTCACAAGGTGCCAGGCTCTGAGTTTGATCTCGCTGAGTTCTCATTGAAATCCGGTAAGATCAGTACCATATTCTCTCATTTTTCATAGATGAGGAAACTGAGGCATAGAAAGGCTAAGTAAGTTGTCCATGGTCACAGGTTATTTAGGAACTTTTCTCCAAACTTTCAAAAGTTAACTACTACCACTATTACAAATGAGTTTCTGTTTGTTTGTTTTTGTTTCTTTTTTTTGAGACAGGGTCTTGCTCTGACCACGCTGGAGTGCAGTGGCGTGATGACGTTTCACTGCAGCCTCTACTTCCCGGGCTCAAGTGATTCTCACACCTCAGCCTCTCCAGTAGCTGGGATTACAGGCATGAGCCACCACACCTGGCTAATTTTTTAATTTTTATTTTTTGTAGGGATGGGGTTTCACCATGTTGCCCAGACTGGCTCCGAACTCTGGGCTCAAGAGATCCTCCCAGGTCGGCCTCCCAAAGTGCTGGGATTACAGGTGTAAGCCACTGTGCACAGCCCTACAAATGTGACTTGTACAAAGTCAGAGCAGTGAGCAGGAAGAGAACAGAGACTTCGGCGAGTCTCCTGGCTGTTGCAACACCATATCCCTCCTCCATACCGTAATGTGTCTGCACCCACCAAGCTCCTAGACGTTGAAGGCAGGCCAGCTCAGAGACGAAACAGAGTCAAGAAAGAGAAGATGCAGACATGCGTCCTGATTTCAGCTCGAGCGTGCATCTCTCCCCTGCAGCTGCACAGGCAGAAACCAGGGGCCGTGAGTCTGAGGCAGTGTGTTTGGTTCCTGGCAGGTAATCTTTTGGGAGACCATCCCATACAATTAGTGTTACACTTCTCAAAAAGGAAGTGTGACTTGTATAGAAAAATCGATTCCATTTGGGAGAAAGGTCTAATAAAACCCCAAAGGGTAATACAACAACAAATTAAATTCATCTGTCCAAACTGAAATCCCAAAGCCCTCTGGGCACACGGCTGCTTTTCTGAGCTGAAATTCAGCTCCAGCTGAGAAACAGGTCAACTTTCCTAAAAAGATTTCTTTTTCACATACCTTCAATAAAAATTCCTTTCCCTCACTTGTCATTTTCCAGATTTAATGGCTCTGTTGGCCTTCCTCTTATTTAGACCATGAGCACTGACTTCATGTCTGCTATGGCCGGGACTCCAAGGGAGGCACCCTAGGGAACACAGATGACTGCAGCACAGCGACACCCTCAAGGAGCACACACGGGGAAGGCAAGATGATACCATCGCAGCCTTCACACACAAATGAACTTGGCATCCATACCCCGTCCCATTTCTAGAAAACAACGATGCTGAGTCAGTAACATTCACCGAACAGCCTGCAGTGTGGAGGCAGGCACGAGGGGGCTTCAAGCGGGGAAGAGCACCTTCAGAAGGGGGCATGCAAGCAACGTGGAGGCAGGAGACACCCCCACGAACAAGGGCCAGCCCGGGGGCCTGCAGAAATGCCCATGCATCTGGGAGGGAGAGAGGACAAGATACTTAAATGCTCCAAAATGAATAGAAGCCTCCCAAGAACCTCCCCCAAAATGGGGCAGGAATTTACAAAAGACCAAACCGAGCATGCGCAGTTACTTGTGCAGGGTGCCACCAGAGCGAGCTATCCAGGAAGAAACAGGGTCACTAGAAGCCTGAGCCTCTACTCCCAGCTCTGCAACTCATTCACCCTATGACCTTGGTGAAGGCTCTTAGCTTCTGTGAGCCACAAGAGAATCACGGGAAAACAGAAGATATGAAAACTGCTCTGCCTTTTTCACAGAACTGCTGAGGGAATAAAATCAGATAATGGATTTTTAAATTCTCTGTGAATTACAAAGCAAAATACAAACGCAAGACATCATTCTTACCATTAACAACAGCACTGTCAAATTAAGAGCAGAGTTAAGACCACAGCATTTTCCAACCCCCCGACTCCTGAGAGAAATAGTGAGTCCAGCCGATGTATTTGGGCAACCCCAGTATCTAGGCTTTGAGAACTTCAAACAGCTCATGAACTCTGACAGTATCACTCCAGCCCAGTGCTCACTAAGTTCTCCAAGACAGCCAACTGACAGAAAATACTACAGCTTTTTCAGCTGGGCTTGAAGTCCTCCAAGCTCACAGCACAGCTCAACAATGAAGAAGAGGTTTTCTGCCACTAGACTCAAAAGCTGGCTTTTGTAGATTCCCATAGAAAGAACATTCAAGGCCAGGTGTGGCGGCTTATGCCTGTAATCCCAGCAATTTGGGAAGCCGAGGCAGGAGGATCACCTGAGCTCAGAAGTTCAAGAACAGCCCTGGCCAATATGGCGAAGCCCCATCTGTCCTAAAAATACAAAAATTAGCCGGGCATGCTGGCGGGCACCTGTAATCCCAGCTACTTCGGAGGCTGAGGCAGGAAAATAGCTTGAACTCAGGAGGCTGAGGTTGCAGTGAGCTGAGATCATGCCACTGCACTCCATCTCAAAGAAAAAAAAAAAAAGAAAGAGCATTCTTTTTTGCTGATGTTAAATTTCCTGTGCTAAACACAGAGAAATCATGCAACACTGAAATCCTGAAAAACATATCATAAAAAGCATTTAGTGACTGAAAAGGCATTCAGTATAACCTGTAACAGTGAGTTCCCCTCCTCTTTCCAGCCAGCTCCACTAACGCTGTGACCCTTAACAATGCTTTCCCTAACACAGAGGAAAATTAATAGGACCGCTTACCCCTCTCAGCTGACAGCTAAACCAGTGCTTCTCCCTGGGCTCACTAAAAATGACCTTTACCCAAAACCAGGCTGCAACGACCCTGTAGATGTTGACTAACAATTTCAAAATTCCCATATTCTTTGTCCACTCCTAAGGAAGATGAACTAAAGCCAGGTGTCTCCAAGTCAGTACTAACAGAGGCCTTAAACATCAGATGGCCCATCCCCTTCTTTGACAACCGGGGGATCTAAAGCTGAGCTTATGGAAGAAAACAGCCTGTTTAGTAACAAAGCGAAAACCAAAGCCTAGTCACCTAACCTCTGGTCCAGAAGTCCTGTGACAATCCAGCACCCATATAGGATGAGTCTCCCTAACCAGAAACTCTGAAATCCACAACTTTTTCAGTGCCGATGTGATGCTCAACGAAATGTTCATTGGAGCAGCTCAGACTCTGGATTTTTGAATTCAGGATGCTCAACCAGCAAGGATAATACAAATATTCAAAAATCCAAAAATGTAAAAAAATCTGAGACACTTCTGGTTCCAAGCAGTTTGGATGAGGGATATTCAACCCGCATTTTTTTTTTTTTCCTCTAATGAAGAAAATTAAAAACGAGGCCCGAGCAAAGTCATTCAATCCATACTAAAGTCATTCAATAGTTTAATTAGTACCCATTTAAAGTTAAGTGCTACCCACAGATATTTAAAAGGATGAAAACATACATGCCTACAATCCCAGAACTTTGGAAGGCCGAGGCGGGAGGATCACCTGATGTCAGGAGTTCAAGACCAGCCCGGCCAGCATGGTGAAACCCCATCTCTACTAAAAATGCAAAAATTAGCCAGGCGTGGTGGCACACACCTGTTATCCCAGCTACTCGGAAGGCTGAGGCACGAGAATCACTTGAACCTGGGGGGAGCACGTTGCAGTGAGCTGAGATCACACCACTGTACTCCAGCCTGGACCACAGAGCAAGACTCTGTCTCAAAAAAAAAAAAGTAAAAAGAAAATTAATTTAAATTGTGTTTTCACATGGAGCCCATGTTCCCAGAACACAAGCCCTGCTCTATGCTCCAAGGGCACACAGGATGCCCCTTTATCTTAATACTCACCATATTCCATGGCAGGCATTGGCATGTGTCTGTCCATCACACTAGACTTCCTGTGCATGAGGCAGGGATCATATATTATTACCTTTCTGTCCCCAATGTCTGGCCTAGAAGACACTCAGTAAATGATTCCTGAACTAAGTCAGATACTAAGACATTTTAAACTTGTATTAACAAAATTGATTCAATAAGTCTGCCAATGCAGCGTTCATACCACACAGCTTAAATCTCAACCTGCGGATTTATCTTGTGTTCTGCTAGATTATCACCTATTAACATTCAGGAGGCACCTAGTATGTGCTGGGCATTACTAATTGCTGGGGACCTAGCAGTGGCAAAACAACATTCCTTGTTCAAAGAGAAGTTCTAGTATAAAGAGGAATAGAAGGAACAGGCTAGATTGATGAGAGAGCTAAGAAAAGGACAGGGTGCCATGGGAAGCACCTGGTCTTCTCTGGATGGTACACAGTTAACGAAGTCTGAGTGCTTCGTACAGCATAAGATCATCTCCTCCAAAGAAGCTAATGAAGCTTTGATTCCCCAGTACCAGAAGTCACCAGAAAGGTGCCCACAGCCACATGCTTAGTGTACGAAGTGAAACCAACTAAACAAACAAAGCTCCAACTTCCAGAGGCAACGGTCCAATTATGAAATCCTCTGGCTATGCTCAATTGAAATTCAAGGTATTCAAGAGGCCAATATTTAAGTGATAAATTAACCCAACCACTTAAAACTAAAGTAGTCTTTGGTTCAAGGGGTAAGGGTATACTACATTTTACAAATTTATTAGCTCTTAATATTTACATTTAAATATGATGATGGTGTAATAATAACTTTACTGAGTAGTTACTATGTGTTAGGCACCAAACTAAGCACTTTACACACACATTTGCACGATCCTGTGAGATGATAATGACCCCTTGTCATCCCATTTCATAGATGAAAGTTAGGTTTATATAAGCTTAAAAACTTGCCCAAATGACACAGCTAGTTAGCAAAACCCAGGCAGCCTGACTCCATAGGCCTTGTTTAAAGAAGTAATATTTATAAACTGTCCAGCGCAGCAGTGGTACAAACAAGAGTTCAATAAACGCCTAAAGGGTACTTCACACCCAAAATCGTTTCCCGCCAATCAAACTACACTTACTCTGGTTCTGCACAACCAACTGTCAAATTATTGTTCCATGAAGAAAAGGTGGAATGGGTAGAGATCAGAATAGAGTGAATAACTGGTAAATATACTTCATGACAGGTAGTAACAGGATGTGGCATTTAGGCTATTTCCACATTTGTTTGCATAACACTTTTTCACAGTTCTAAAGCACAAGAACCATTCTAAGCTAGTGAAGACATAAAGCATGTCTATGATCCAGGACTCCAATTCACTGTGGATCGGTGGATCTCAACCTTTACGGTATATCAGAACCACCTGGGGGTTTTTAACAGCACTATAGCTGCGCAGGCTCCATTCCTGCAGATTCTATTTCAACTGGTCTGGAGTAAGCACGCGAGCTTTTTTCACAGTCCCCTAGATGCAGCTAGGTTTGCAAACCACTGTCCAAGTTGCTCTCACACTTCTGCTCAGTTCAACACGCACTCACTGAGATTCTAAGCACTATGAATTGGGCTAAGTTAACAAGTCAGGCTCCATTCCCTAATAATATTGGCAAAGAAATCAATATCAAAGATTTATTCCAGTCCAAACCAAATAAATTGCCGGGTGAAAAAAATGCCCTGGCATAGTTTGCCACACAAAACAACTTCCTGTATCTTCCCAGTCAGTAGCCTAGAGACTGACTTTGAGCCATGAGAATTCAGAATCAGGGGAAAATGCCAGTCTGAGGCATCTGCCACACTCCTAGCACACCCCCAAAAGCGCCCAGCTACATTTCACATCCACTGTCCTAACAGGGGTCGAAATAGGGAAGAGCAGTGCAATACAGAAAACAGAGCCTGCTGGGTGCCAAAAGGCTGGGAAATACCAGTCCTAGCCCTGCTACCAATCGCTCTGGTCACTTCTCTCTGGTCCTGGTGTGGCCAACAGTTACACGAGAGGGTGAGGCATAAAAACACAGATGTCAGGCAAGCTCCAGCATCCAAAATACATAGAAATTAAAAAACATTAAGGTGATATCAAGGAATGTATGCCATCAACCAGAAAAGTAACTGAAATATTCCTTTTCCCATTCTTAAGAAATCAAAAGTGGAAGCAGAAAATTGAGCAATCAGCCTACCAAGTTGACTGGGGCAACAGAATACACTCACGGATTCTGTTCACAACATCGGGGGTGACAGACCAAAAGGAGAACGGCAGAGCGTCCCTCTCTCCTCTGTCCACCCATGCCAGCAGCACGTGAGTCCGTCCACACGCAGCGCCCAGTCTCCTGTTCCACTGACGCCAGCGTCCACTCTCCGCAAGCCTACTAAGTGCCACATGTGCTATGATGCTCCCTCATCTCATCACCATAGACATCCCTGCTGGAGGTGAGTATGTGACAGATGAAAATCACAGAGGCCTAGGGAGGTTGAGAACTGCATTCCCACTGCGATGAGGGCGTGCTTGAGAGGGACCCCACGGCTGGGCTCTCCATGCCGCTCTCCTCAGTAATCACTCCCAGACCAGAGCAGCGAGGGGGAATTTTCTTCCTCTCACTATTTTCAGCCCCTTGGCTGACACAGCATTCCCCAGAAATCTATTGAGTTCTGGCAGCTCTGAGGCCACAAAGCCATAAACGCAAGGGACACACAGCCCATCTGTCTCTAACGGGTCTTTTACTTGTCATGCTGGTCATTTCTAAGAGAAGATGGGTTAAGAAAGACTTGGCAAGTTACCACGAAATGAATCCTCCACTCCTCCCTGGGGGAAGGCTGACTAGCCAGCAGTCAGGCCGGCTTTCTTCCCCCACTCCCTGCATTCCTGTCCCTAAGGAGCCACAGACAATCCCACCAAATATAGGCAGGGGACAGCCGCCTCCTTCCTACAGCTGGAGGGGGGAAGGGTCCTCTCGGGCCTTTCTAACTGCATGAAAACCAAACTGGGAGTTGTACTGACTCGGGCCTCACCCATGTTGCAGGCATGTACAACACAGGTGCCCAGTGGTATCATCAGGCAGAACTACGAATGTGCTTTCCATCGTTTTCATACAATGATTCCAGAACCGCTATCCACACAGCTCCACTTCTCACACATACGACGTGCTTCACGGATTGCACAGCATGTTCACCATGCCCCTCATCCGCTCCTCCCAGCAGCCTTGTGTGATCCCTTCAGTATGCTTCCTCATCTCCATTTCTTAAGAAATGGAGTTTCTGAGGTTATGAAACCAAAACTTTCCCAAGAACATCCAGCTAGTGTTAGAACCAGGATATGAGGGCTTCTGATTCTAGAACCAGTATTTGTGCCACTGTTCCACATGGGCCCCTCCAGGGATTTCTGCCTGATCTTAAAATGCAGACAGCAAATCTGTCTCTCTACAGTCCTGGGGTTCCCTATAGACAAGAAGTCACACTTCTAACAGAAAGCTTATACTTATTTGGAAGGCTACCTGGGATATTTCTTTTAAGTTAGTTTGTTCATGTTTTGGAAAGATTGTTCCAATGGCAATGCGGGGCATGAAGTGTAGAAAGGATTCCATGATGAGGCAGAGAAACAATTCGGTGGCTCTTACAACAGTTCAAATGAGGCATGAGGTGCAACTAGAAAGGACAGAGGGAAAATGCATTGGAAAGAAATGCAAAATGAAATCCACTCAGACCCAGGATGGAAAAAAGGGGATTAAGCATGATGGTGGTTTCTAGTTTGAAAGACTGATGAACACGGATGTCATTAACTACTGCAGAGTGGTATCTGGAGCCTGGGTGCACCAGTTTGTTTAACCATTCACCTGCTGAGCAGTCTCCGGGCTGTTTCGTTTCTAGCCTTCATAAAGAATGCTGCTATGAACAGATACATAAAGGCTTTTGTGTGAACATAAGTCTTCATTTCTCTGGGATAACTGCCCATGAATGTGAGTTTTGCATCCTATGGCAATTGTACATTTAGTTTTTTAAGAAACTGTCAAGCTGTTTTCCAGAATGGCTGTGCCATCTTCCATTCCCACCAGCCAGGTGTGAGTGATCCCGTTTCCCCACATCCTCACCAGCATTGGCCTTGTTACTACTTTTTATTTTAGGCATTCTGATAGGTGTATAGTTACGTGGCTTTAGTGTGCCTTTTTCTGATGGCTCATGATGTTGAACAAATTTTCATGTGCTTATATGTTATCTGAAATATCTCTTCAGGTCTTTTATTCATTTTCAAAGTAGATGGTTTGGTTTCACTGTTGAATTTTGATAGTTTTTTATATATTATAGATATGAGTCCTTTATCAGACATGTGGTTTGCAAATAGTTTCTCCTAGTCTCTATCTCCCCTTTTCATCTTTATTTTGCATTTTACATTTTAGTCCATAATCCATTGTGAGTTAATTTTTGTGCGAGGTATGAGGTTTAGATCAGAGTTCAGGTTTTTTTCCTATGAATAATCAGGTAGCCAGTAACTTTTTTAAGAGACAAGGTCTCACTCTGTCACCCAGGCTGGAATGCAATGACAAGATCAGAGCTCACTGCAGCTTCGACTCCTGGGCTCAAGTTATCCTCCTGCCTCAGCCTCCTGGAGTAGCTGGGACCACAGGCAGGTGCCACCATGACCAGTTAATTTTTTTAGTTTTTGTAGAGACGGGGTCTTGAGCCATGTTACCCAGGCTGGTGTGGAACTCCTAGGCTAAAGTCATCATCCCACTTATATGGGGCCAGGCAGTGGCACATGACTGTAATCACAACACGTTGGGAGGATGAAGCAGGAGAATCACTTGAACCCAGGAATTCCAGACCAGCCTGAGCAACAGAGGGAGGCCCTGTCTCTGCAAAAAATTTTAAACATTAGCTGGGCATGGTGTTGTACACCTGCAGTCCCAGCTACTTGGGAGGCTGAGGTGGGAGGATCTCTCCAGCCTATGAGGCTGAGGCTGCAGTGAGCCATGATCGCACCACTACACTCCAGCCTGGGAGAAAGTGAGATGCTGTCTCCAAAAAAAAAAAAAAAAAGCTAGAGCATCACCCATATTAAAGACAGGTATTGTTTTCTTGAAAATTTAATTACAGTTATATAATGGACATGTAAAATGTCCAGTTTGAAAGCTTGAAAAATATATAACTAAGTACTCTTACCTTAAAATTCTGATTCCTACCTAAGGTAACGCATACTGTTTACATAAGTATCACAATGCCTGGACAACAACTAAAAATGTGTATGAGGGAGAAAAATGAGCATGTATGCCTATTAATTGAGGTATATTTCCCCCTTATTACATGAAAAAGTCATCACAGCAAACCCCTGTGACTGTATCTAAAGCAAGCCTACAGTTTTACTTCTCTGTATTATAAAATGCAAGGTTAAAATTCAAATACTAAACATTTTCTGAAGCCAAGGGTAGTTTACTTAAAATAAATGCCTAGGGTCTATATCAAAAATATGAAAAAGCTAGCTACTTCATAGCCATTCCAATCTAAGTTCAGCTTTTTCTTTTTTAATTGACACATAATTTTGTGCCGTACATATGTATAGAGTACACATAGTGATGTTATAATACATGTAAGGTATGTGATCAGTGTACTTAGCATATCCACCATCTCAAACATTTATCATTTCTTTGTGTTGGTAACGTTCAATACCCTTCCTCCAATTATCTGGAACTATATATATATATATCTATATATATAGATATATATATATTTTTTCTTTTGAGACAAAGTCTTGCTCTGTTGCCCAGGCTGGAGTGCAGTGGTGTGATCTCAGCTCACTGCAACATCTGCTTCCTAGGTTCAAGCTATTCTCCTGCCTCGACCTCCCTGAGCTGGGGTTACAGGCACCCACCACTATGCCCGGATAATTTTTGTATTTTTAGTAGACATGGGGTTTTACCACGTTGGCCAGGCTGGTCTCAAACTCCTGACCTCAGGTGATCCACCAATCTCAGCCTCCCAAAGTGCTAGGATTACAGGCATGAGCCACTGCGCCCAGCCTGAAACTATATATTCTTGTTAACTATAGTCATCCTATGTTATAGAACACTAGAACTTATTCCTATCCAGCTATAATTTTGTATCCTTTAACAAATTTCTCCCTATCTCCCTCTTCCCCCACCCTTCTCACCCTCTAGGATCCTCTGTCTACTTTCAACTTTCATGAGATCCACTCTCTTTTGCCTTCCACAAAGGAGAACATGTGCTGTGTAACTTTCTGTCCCTGGCTTATTTCATAATATCTTCCAGTTCCATCCACGTTGCTGAGAATAACAGGACTTCATCCTGTGTTATGGCTGAATAGTACTCCACTGTGTATAAAGACCACATTTTCTCTATCCATCATCTGCTGTTGGACACCGAGGCTGATTCCATATCTTGGCTATGGTGAACAGTGCTGCAGGAAACACAGAGGTGCAGATGCCCCTTCGACAATGATTTCCTTTTCTTTGGGTATCTACACTGTTGTGGGACTGCTGGATCACACTATAATTTCATTTGCAGTTTTCTGAGAAACCTCCATACTCTTTGCCATAGTGGGTGCCCTAGCTTACTCACTCTTATTCTTTTTTCTCTATGAGACAGAGTCTCACTGTTGCCCAGGCTGGAGTACAGGGGTGCAATCTTGGCTTGCTTACTGTAGCATCTGCCTCCCGGGTTCTAGTGGTTCTCATGCCTTGGCCTCCCGAGTAGCTGGGATTATGGGCACCCGCCACTGCACCTGGCAAATTTTTGTATTTTTTAGTAGAGATGGGGTTTCACCACGTTGGCCAGGCTGGTCTTGAACTCCTGGCCTTAAGTGACCCGCCCACCTCAGCTGCCCAACTGTGCTGGGATGTCAGCGTGCGCCCCACGCCCAGCCAGCTGCTCTAGTTTACACCCCCCTACAGTGTGTAAGAGCTCCCTTTTCTCCATATTCTCGCCAGCACTTGTTATTTTTTGTCTTTTCGATAATACCCATCCTAACAGATGAGATGATGCCTCACTGCGGTTTTGATTTGCATTTCTCTGATTATAAGCGATACTGAGCATTTTTTTCACATATTTTTTGGCCATTTGTATGTCTTCCTTCAGGAAATGTCTGTTCTGTTGGGTGTGGTGACACAAACCTATAAGCCCAGCACTCAGAATGCTAAGGCAGGACGACAGCTTGAGCCTAGACCGGCCTAGGCAGCATAGCAAAACCCTAGCTCAAAAAAGAAAAAAAAAAAAAGAAAGAAAGAAAGAAAGAAATATCTGTGTCTGTTCAGCTTTTTGACCTCCAAAAATTAAGAGTCCATTTTGGAATCGGACGACCTGCCTGATTCAGAGACAATCTGTGTTTGTTTCTACTCTGCTACTTCCTATGTGACTTTGGGAAGTTCCCTTAGCCACTTTGAGCTCAACTTCCTCAACATTAACCAGGAATAAGTACCACCCGCCTCTGCTGGTTAACGCTGAGGACTGAAAGGAGAACCTCCACAACGCCACTTGACAATGCCACCTTGAGGTAGCCCCTCAATGCGGGGCAGGTAGGATCATCTGAAGCCAAATACAACTTTCCTTTCCACTGTCCCAGGCTCACTCTGCATGCGATTAGCAAGGAATAGCGAATAAAGGAAACCAAAATAATTGCTTAATTTTTAAAAAGTCGGGGTGGTGGCAAAATAGGAGGGAGAGGAGGGGAAGGAAAAGCAGCCGGTCACCAGTTCTACTCCAGGGCTCATCCCCAGCCTCCTCACTCAGGAAATCACCATTCCCCTCCTCCTGGGGAGGGGTACTTTCTCCGCTGGCTTCACCTACAGGGAAGGCACTGCCACAGGTGTTCAGAAACCAGGAGCACCTTGAAATGGGCAATGTGCTTTGGGTAGGAGACCTACAATTTCCCCAAAGAAACCACGGCACAAAAGTGACCCACATAGGAGGGACCAACTGCTGTAAACACTTGGTGGCAAAAACTGATGTCATACCTTCTGTACAGGAGACACACACCCAGATAAAACTTGCCAAAATAGCAGAGAAAAAAATACAGCAGACATCCAGTGCCATTCTGTCACAGAAATATTTATATCCCAAAGCCAGGGACCTCTCTGGAACACTGTCTTTATTTCCACGTTTCATGGAAGATGTTTGAGTGCACTCACGTGTGTCTCAACAAACTTCCAGTCCCTGCTCTAAACCCTGTGGCTCCTCAGCAAAACCCAAAAACAAGTATCAGTTTTCCTTCCAAATGGGAAATTTCCTGACCTAGCGAAACCAGCATCAAATCCACTTATTATGAGATAGCTGATTACAGGCGAAGCCCTCTGGTCCAGGATGACTCCCCTCCTGCAGGAGCGGGAAGGATGGGCAGAGCAGTGGCCGGCCAGACCACATCTCCAGGCAGTTTGAAACCATGGCTGCTCAGGTGAGCCGTGATAAAAATCAAAACCAAGTATCTCTGAAAAGTGTACATGGCAAGACCCAGACCTCGGACCAGACTCAGCCGAAATGGATGTTGCAAGGTTTGTTCAGAGACATCCGCTCCATGCCCCCTCTCCCCGGGACCTCCCTCCTTGCACTAGGGTTCCAGGGCCAATGGACCGCTCCCTTACCTCTAGGCCAGTGCATTTTCAGGACCAGCTCCCAGACTGTACCAGACCCTGAAATGTATTCGCTGAATGCACTTTCTTGAAATGATCATAAATCATCTGACTATAACAACAATTGTTTTAAAAGTGTTCTCTCTCTGTCTCTCAGGAATCATGCCTTGAGTTTGAGCAAGCAGCTTTGCTTCTCTCTACTGCAATTCTATCACTTGCACAATGTTAACAATTACTGTGTTCACCCATAGCATTGTTGTAAAAAGCCTTAAGACCCACTTCATGTAGCCTGCCTGGAGCACAGACCCTGTCACATGGTAAATGCCCATTGAAGGTGAGTTATCTGTAGCTATTATTACCTGCCACTCCAGCGAACAAAAGGAGTCGATCAGGTCTCATCGTATCACCATGAAAGGATGTCCAGGTAGACTGCGGAGTGGGAGTAGGGGAACTCAATGTTTACCAGGTACTATTTTGTTTTTTAGAATGTGTACATGTATATTTGTAGGTACACTGGAAAAGATCTGGAAGGAAGTACACCCAGTGTTAATAGTGACTCCCCAAAGACACATTCATCCAAACACACAGGAGAAAAACATTCACTATCTTTCTGTCTTCCAAATCATTTGAACTATTTCCAATAAGCATCTATGGCTTTTGTAAAGTTTTTGAAAGGAATTTATTGCATTTTTTTCTGGAGAAACAAGCAGGAGCACGAAAAAGGTGGAAACAGAAGGTAAAATGGAATGGGACTCAATGGAATTGAGTCCCAGCCAGGCTCAGCAGGCTCATGAACCACGCACCTCTCACTACAACTCAACATCAGCTCTCTCTTCTCTTGGTCCAATGGCCCAAGACTTAGAGATAAAATGTTTATTGTGATCACATCAATCACACCAAGGAGCTTGGAACCACCCTTTCAAACTCCTCTCCTTGTGTGTACCTGCCCAGGGCTGTTAGCTTTCCTCCTGTGTTTTTGGCTGGTCTGTAATCCCCTAGTGGTGGAAATGCACCCTGACACTTAGCCATCATCCCCGCAACACTTGGCATCGCATAGAGACCAGGGCAGTGATGCCCACTCGGACTGTGATTCTACTTATAAAGCAAAGGACCAGGGGCCAGATGCGACTTGTCTTTGGTAACTCACCAGCTGTTGCTTGAACCAGAACAAAGCCAGGTCTCCTGATGCCCAGAAAAGAGCTAGTGCCTGTCCCGCTAGAAACGTGGTGAAAATGTTTTGCTTGCTGTAAAAAGATGCACTACTGGAGAATATGGGTGCAACTTCTCATGGAGCCACTCAGCCCAGATCACCAGGAAACAGGGCTGCTGGATGAGACACTAAGGCCGTCCACTGGAAAGGAAATCTGGCTGGGCAGTAGAAGGAAATTCACACAGGTTAGCCCGGCCCAACGGCAGCAACAACATGAACAAAACAAAAAATACCTGACTGGAAAGCCATAGCCTGGCTAGCAAATTCAAAACAGAGCCACAATCCTAGCAGCACATATCACTGCAACACAGAGCTTCAGTCAGTGTGCGCACACTATAAGTAGAAAGGTAAAATGTCCATGTTTTTGGAACTAAGGGATATTTTTATGTGTGTGTGTGATGTCAGAAGAAACTGTTGGCAAGTAAATAGAAATAGGCGCCCTTACACATTGACACTGAGATAACGGTATGGCCCTAACAGAAGGGAATCGAGCAACACCCATCAACATTTAAAATGTGCAGAACCCTGGATCCCACAATTCCATTTCTAGCAATGCATCCTATGAACATATTCACACAAATATGCAAGAATTATGTACAACTCAACATTGATTAATCCAAACGGTTGGGAATAACCTAAATATTTACCAGTGGGGAACTGGTGGAGAACACTGTTTATCTTATGCCAACATCTGTGTTTTAAAAAGAAGATACATAGGCAGGGTGCAGTCACTCACACATGTAATCCCAGCACCTTGAGAGGCTGAGGCAGGTGGATCAAGAGGCCAAGATATCCACACCATCCTGGCCAACACGGTGAAACCCCGTCTCTACTAAAAATACAAAAATAATCTGGGCACGGTGGCACGCGCCTGTAGTCCCAGCTACTCAGGAGGTTGAGGCAGGAGAATCGCTTGAACCCAGGAGGTGGAGGTTGCAGGGAGCTGACATCACGCCAGTCTGGTGACAGAGCAAGACTCCATCTTGGAAAAACAAACAAGCAAACAAACAAACAAAACTGGCAACAGTGGTCACAGGGCAGTGATGGGAGTAGGACTGCCTTTCACTCTCCAGGACCTTTTGAATGTCGCTCATATTACATACTCAAAATATATGACTACAGTAAATATTTTCAGAGTAACTATGAAAAACTGGGGAAATAATAATATCTAACACACAGGACTGCTGCATAATTAAAGGATGAAAAACATTAATCACTATCAGAGTTCAAAGGAAGAAAGATTAATTCTAGCTTGGATGTCAGAGCAGGGATCATGTAAAGAAGTGAGTATTTCAAGTCTTGAAGGATGGAGAAGATTTAAAGAGGCAGAAGTGTGGAGATGATGTCCCAGATGGAGATAAGAACATAGGCGAAGACGATGTCCCAGGTGGAGATAAGAACGTAGGCAAAGACAATGTCCCAGAGAGAAATAAGAACACAGGTGAAGACGATGTCCCAGATGGAGATAAGAACATAGGCAAAGAAAATGAAGAAATGAGAAGGTATAAATTCAAATGCAGCTCTCAGGCTGGGCTTCAGAACAGGGCTTAGGCAACAAGCTGGAGTGCAAGGCTGATGGCGGGAACGGAAACACTGAAACCCTACTTGCATATCACGCCCAGATCATGAGCCTTGAATGCCAAGCCAGGGAACCCGTCCTTGATCTTAACAACAAAAAAATCACTGGGGTGGGTATGGAGGCTCATGCCTGTAATCCAGTGCTTTGAGAGGCTGAGGTGAGAGGACTGCTTGAGGCCAGGAGTTTGAAACCACTCTGGACAACACAGCAAGACTCTGTCCTTACAAAAAATTTAAAATTTAGCTAGGCAGGATAGCACACCTGTAATCCCAGCTACTCAGGAGGCTGAGGCGGGAGGATCACTTGAGCCCAGGAATTTAGGGTTACCGTGAGCTGTGATTCTGTTGCTGCATTCCAGCCTGAGCAACAGAGCAAGGGCATGTCTGAAAAATAAAAAAAAACGAAATAAAATCACTAAAAGTTTGTATAGACATAAAGTATAAAATCATACCATATATGATTTAATCCAGATATATAATATAAATTAGAGGGGGAAAAGAGAAATTAGGAAGCTATTATAAGAAGACAAGATTCATCTAAGACATGAGCAAAGGCCCTGGGCTCACAGTGCTATCTTTATATAAAGGAATAAACTACCACATTTATTTTCATGGCATCACCAACTTAGATACAGGCTACAGTATTCTGGAACCATCTCTGTATCAGTCAAATCAGATGGCCATAATACTATAGGCAAATACCATAAAAAACACCATAAAAATACTATAGGCAAATACCATTAAAAAAAATGTAAAAACTGTGTGGTTTAAACATTAGTTTATTTCTCACAGCTCCGGAGGCTGGAAGTCCAAGATCAAGGTGTCAGCCAACTCAGTTCTGGGACAGGGACCTCTTCCTGGCTTGCAGATAGCCACCTTTCTTCTTGTTTCCTCACACCAGGGCATTGGGAGCTCTCTGCTTTCTTTTTTTTTTTTTTTTTTTTTTTGAGACAGAGTCTCATTCTATCACCAGGCTGGAGTGCAGTGACACAATCTCAGCTCACTGCAACCTCCGACTCCCTGGTTCAAGCAACTCTCCTGACTCAGCCTCCCGAGTAGCTGGGATTACAGGCACGTGCCACCACACCCAACTAATTTTTGTATTTTTAGTAGAAATGGTTTCAGGATGGTCTCAATCTCCTGACGTCCTGATCTGCCCACCTCGGCCTCCCAAAGTGCTGGGATTACAGGTGTGAGCCACCACATCCAGCCTGGTTTCTCTTCTTCTAAGAGCACTAATCCTGTCAGACCAGGGCCCACGCTCATGACTTCATCTAACCCTAATCACCTCTCAAAGGTCCTATCTCCTAATACCATCACACTGGCAGTTAGGGCTCCAGTACAAGAATCTGGAGGAGACATATACATTCAGTTTATAACAATGTCTTTTCAATCCTGTTGAAAAAAGCAACCAAATGAGTAGGCGAAGAAGTACCTTATATGTAAACAAGTCAGGACTTTTCATATTTCTGCTAATACATTAAGGTCAATTTAAAATGTCTGATAACAAGAGTCAGAAGCAGAGATACATGAAAGTTAGTTACTCTGCAATTTAGGCCCACAATGAGTTGTCTTCCAATGACATTGTGGCACAAAGAACACTGCTTTCTATTCCTGGTTTTGCCACCAAAGAAGCTGGAACATTTCCCTGTATTTCCGTTTATCTTGAAAATCACTGGGCTGACCTAGCAGACCTCCAAGGTTCCTTCCATTCACAAATTCCACAAATAACTTCCTACCAACAGAGGCTACACAAATAAACTACACTGATGAAAGGGAAAGCTAACACTAGCAAACAATGAGATGCACACAAGACAAGACGTATAGAGAAGTGGATCAACCACAAACTGGTGGACGATGAGCCGGTGGGGGATAAAAACACATTCCCTAACGATGGACAGACAGGCAATGGCGCCGAGGTAGTATTGTTGAAGATTTCCTATTTTACAGCTTCAAGATAAATGGCCCAATTGTTTATATTCATTCTGATTAAATGTGAACGTGAAAACTTCCTCCAGGGGACACAGACATCTAAAAACTTCTCAATGTATCCAATTTGTCATTTGATATTTTTACTGACAAGAAAAATGAGGGACTGAATACACAAACAGACCATGCCTGATCATATGTATAAAGACAGAACTCAGACCACAACCTGTAGCTGCCCACCCGGGAAACCAATCCCCTATCTACAGTCAACAGCCAGGAGGCCAGCCAGGCTAGCACATCAGACAGGAAGCCAGACTGCTCTCTCTCCACAACCCAGAAACTAAACCACGACTCTGTCCCACGTGGCCAGGATTTGACTCAAAACTGACAGCCACCCTAATTTTGGCCCCTATTTCTGGTTAGGATAATTCAGAGAAAGCCAAATTCGCCCCTAACCAATCACATAGGACACCCCACTTCTGCACAGCCGCCTCCAGCCCCCACAACAGCCTCCACTGGGAGCCATTCTTTTCCATCCTGAAGCTTCCCCACTCCTCATCCGCCACTCACTGGCATGTCAGTCTCTGCCACACGCAAGTGACGGTGCCGACTCCCTTGCCACAGCAGCTCTGAGAAAGTTGCCTCTGCCTGTCTCATGTGGGTGGCTGGGTGGCCTTCGTTCATCTCCCCCAAAGAATAAGTCTTAAATGAGGGGCTTCTCTCTATATGGCCAAGCTATACAATTCAGAAGCCCAGCATGGCGATTCCAAGCCTGGAAAGACCATACACCCCTCAGGTCCTCTTTCCACAAAACACAGCTTCCTTCAGTTCCTCAGTCACTCCCCACCAACCAGGGAAGGAACCACATGTTATGGAAAGATCAAGGGCCTTGAAGTCAAACTTCTGAGTTCATCAAGTACTTCATCTTTCCACTTAACAAATTACATGGCCTTGGCCAGGCGTAGTGGCTCACACCTGTCATCCCAGCACCTTGGGAGGCCAAGTTGGGCGGATCATCCAAGGTTGGGAGTTCAAGACCCTCCTAACCAACATGGAAAAACCCCATCCCTACTAAAAATATGAAATCAGCCTGGTGTGGTGGCGCATGCCTGTCATCTCAGCTACTTGGGAGGCTGAGGCAGGAGAATCACTTGAACCTGGGAAGCAGAGGTTATGGTGAGCCGAGATCACGCCACTGCACTCCAGCCTGGACAAGAAGAGCAAAACTCTGTCTCAAAAAAAAAAAAAAAAAAAAAAAAACACAAAAACACGAACAACAACAACAAAAACACAAATGACATGACCTTGAACAATTTCCTTAACTTGTCTAAGCCTCTATCTTCATCTTCAATAAAATAATTTTACCTCCAAGATTGCATTAAATGGAATCCCACATGCAAAACAGCTGACAAATATTAGGGGCCCAACAGCTGTGTGCTCCTACTGCCACCCCACTTTACCCCAAGGGAGAAGCGCAAGATGTCCAGAAAAAGCCTGTTGATCCCTACACCTCAGCATCTTGTGTTCACACAAGCCGCAGTGGGATCCAGACTTACCGCGGTCGCCCAAATACAAGCCACGTTTTGATTTTTCAACTTAGTTACACATGACTTCTAACGTTCACCATATATGATCCATAATTTATAAGAGATTTTCCTACACTACCCCTTGATTCTATTTTAGCAGACTCAGATGTGCCATAATACCTCACTCTCTTAAATCCTCTTCAGTATCAAAAACAAAACTTTAATCTGTAACACAGTTATCAGCAGCGAAAGTGGAAAAGGTACCTATGAGTCAAAATGACCCTCTGCCCTGCCCTGCCCCACCCTGCAAAAAGCTGTTCAGGAGGATTTGGGCTGCTTATGAGAATGCTGTCTGTATTTCCAGGGACAGACAAACGCCTACCCTCAGGAGAAGCTGCGCTGCTCAGCCTCCAGGGTAGAAAGCTCCCCACACCCTCTACCCAAGGAGAAGAGAAGCAAACGGGGTGGCCAGGCTCCAGGACGTGGACTGTGTAGTGTGGTTTCTGCAGTCCAGGTCACCGCCATGGGTGAAGCTTTTCCTTCCTTCTTTTCCACCGAAGCGGCCAAGGTCCTACGGCTGCTGTAGGGTCTCTTCCCTAGAATGAGTCAGCCCAGCCATTCCCCTTCCCTTTTTTTTTTTTTTTTTTTTTTTTGAGATGGAGTCTCACTCTGTCACCCAAGCTGGAGTGCAATAGTGCAATCTTAGCTCACTGCCACCTCTGCCTCCCAGATTCAAACAATTCTCCTGCCTCAGCCTCCCAAGTACCTGAGATTACAGGCGCCCACCACCACGCCCAGCTAATTTTTATATTTTTAATAGAGACGGAGTTTCTACTTGTTGGCCAGGCTGCTCTCGAACTCCCGACCTCAGGTGATCCACCTGCCTCGGCCTCCCAAAGTACTGGGATTACAGGCATGAGCCACAGCATCTGGCCGAGTCAGCCCAGCCATCCTGACTTTTTGTTCTGGCAAAATTACTCTCTTCCACGTCTACCTTCCAAGTAGCTAAATCAGAGATCCGGCCTTGGGGCAGGCTTGAAGAATCCCTGTTTTTTGGTCCTCAAGGGGTCCTACCAGGGTCTGGGACAATTCCAAGACTTGTGTTCTTAAAGAGGAAAGAAGCCTCACATACACAGCTCTCGCAGAGCTCAGGCAGAGCTCACGCAAGGCTTGGGAGGCGGCCCTAAGGTTTGGGTGTGCCATCTATGATAACAGCTAAGAGATCTGAAGCCAGCTGTCTGGGTTCCAACCTCAATTCCAACAGCACTGGCTGTGTGATGTTAGACAACGTCCCCACCCTCTCTGTGGTTCCCTTTCCTCACTGTAAAAGGGCCACGATAATAGAGCTGCTCTAAAAATTAAGTGAATTCATGCATATAAGGTATTCAGAACAATGCTTGGCACATGGGGGGCTTCAATAGACACGTAATGAACAGAGTAACTTAGCAATTAGTAAATATACTCATACAGGCCAGGCGCAGTGGCTCACGCCTGTAATTCCAAAACTTTGGGAGGCTGAGGCAAGAGGGTCACTTGAGCCCAGGAGTTTGAGACTAGCATGGGCAACACAGCAATATTCCATCTCTAAAAATGTGTTTCTGTAACATATACGTATGTATACACTCATATATTCACAGCGTATTTATAATACACAAAATAGCTGGAATACAGACTTAACTATTCACAATGGTTACTTCTAGAGAACGGGGAATACAAATTTCAGCTTTTTGCCCCACACGTATATACTTGTATCATCTGAAATATTTAAGCAAATTGTATGTATAAATTTGCCCCAAAACACATAGCAGAACAATGTAGTTTTGACTCAAAAATCTTCAAATCATGATGGAATTGTCCTGCGAAAGTAAAGTTATAGAGATGAAAAGTCTCCCTCCAGCCTAAATGCTCTTTCATCTGACCTATATTACACACACCAATGCAGACGCCCCAATCCTTTCCCCACTGTCATAAGAATTTTTCAGTGAACTGCAATCCCCTTTACAAACTAGATGATAGTTAGAGTCACCAGGCAAGAACGTGGATCTAGTTCTGCTTTTTCAAAGCCCAATGTTCCTCATATAATAGCAATGCATTCTTCAACCGGTCCACTGCCCCCAACACCTGACCTCTCTGTTGTACACAACTCAGCGAGGCCTGGGAGAAAGCAGGTGCAAATTTCACTTACTCAGTAACAACACATCCCGCCTGATTCCTCTGCTCAGCTAGTTCTCAAGTCATCTTTTACTAAGCTTTCATTTGGCTCTACCACACGTAACTAGGCTGGGTAAAACACTTTACCAGGTTGTTTTTTTTTTTTTTTTTTTTTTTTTTTTTCCTTTGAGACAGAGTTTCACTCTGTAGACCACACTGGAGTGCAGTGACGCCATCTCAGCTCATTGCAACCTCCACTTCCCAGGTTCAAACGATTCTCCTGCTTCAGCCTCCCAAGTAACTGGGACTACAGGCGCACCCAGGACTACCACCACACCCAGCTAATTTTTGTATTTTTAGTAAAGATGGGGTTTCACCATATTGGCCAGGCTGGTCTCAAACTCCTGACCTCATGATCCGCCCGCCTTGGCCTCCCAAAGTGCTGGGATTACAGGCGTGAGTCACCGCGCCTGGCCTACTTTACCAGTTTTATTCCTGAATTAAACCTGTTATTACTATCAATAATGTCAATCAGTGCCATTTCATTCACCATATGACACACACACACAAAGCACTCCATACTCGCTCCACCTATCTGCTTTTCTGCAATGGCCACAGTGTTCCCCATCTTACATGAGAGGCACAGACAAAGACAATGACTTCTCCAAGGTTCTGTAATTCACAATCAGTGGCAGAACCAACATGCCCAACCAGGTCTGACCAAGGCCTGTGTTTCAGCCACCCCACCTGGTTGCTGCCCCTAACGCTCAATGGGCAAGTAACAGATCACTCCGATTGCAGAGGCTTCTGAAATGCCCTCCGCCATGGTACAATGGACGGTTCGCTCTCAGGAGGGGAGGCAGGGGTGGGAATCAGCACACAGTTCTGCTAGGTTTCTCATGCAGGGCACAGACTATGTATTTTGTGCCTTGCTTTGCAGGTGAAATGTCTCCTGCCCCCTGTACAACAGCTTTCTTTGTCCTCTCCACATAAAAGTACAACTGAGTTCCTCAGGGGAAGGCAGTGATCACTGCCCTGTGCCACACCTGACTGATGTCCAAACAAGTGGACACACAGGCTCTTCTCTTATGGCCCAGGTTGCTCCCATCTGCTAAGCATCGAAAACTACACACAGGATTCGCAGAACATGAATGACATGGAGGTGACCGCTTTATCTCTGTGGAAAACTTACTGCACTGTCTTAAAAAAGGGAATTCAGGAAAAGCTGAACATTTGAGGCTGGCTGGCTGTAATCTTCAGCTGCTGAGAAAGCCTCAGCTGCTCGGTTCCACTGTGGAAATCCAACTCCTCCCTCAAAGTCTAACTCAAGTACACCTCCTCTGCGGTGCCTGCCCCTTCCTCCCTTTCACAAGCACGTGTTCCCTCTGCAGTCCCAGAGCATTCTATTGTCACCTCTGGAGCCACGCTGTCCCAGCCTACAGCCAGCTCAGTGCACAGCTGCCTCTCCCTGTGTGTACCTGCAGGCCCCACCTGGGCTGGAAGGCTGCCTCCTTCTCCTCCGCACAGAGGCCGCACTCAGGAACTACTGAATGAGGGATGGAGTGGATGAGCAAGATCAGCCAAGGGCTACAGGGAGTGACCTGCAGCTCCCAGCAGGAACAGCCCCTGCCCTGCCAATCCGGAGGTGCTGGCTCTGTTCTCAGCAGGGCCGCTAAAAGCTCCGTTATAACAGCTCTAGGCCACAATGGTCAACTTGGTGTCAGGCCCTAGAGACACCGAAACTCCTAACAAATAAAGAGACCGCGTATGCAGCATGCTGGTTAAAAGCACAGGCTTCGGTGTCAGAGCTTGAATTCCACTTATTATGTGATCTTGAGCAAGTTACTCAATGCATCAGTCTCATTTTGTCACCGGCAAAATGAGGACATTATCTGCCACACAGTGTTGCTGAAAAAGTAAGTGAGGTGACAGACGCAAAGTGCTTGGCAGTTACTTACTCTTATTGGTTTATTACAAAGAAGAGAACACGGGAACAGCCAAATGCAAGAGAGGCACAGGGCACACCACGGGGCAGAGAGGTCGGGGCTCCCATGCCGTTCCTGGAAGTGCCACCTCCCCAGCACCAAATGAGTTCACCAAACCAGAAGCTTTCCAAACCCAGTATTTAGAGGGTTTTATGGAGTTTTCATAACATAGACATGATTAAGTCATTGGCCACCGTGAGTAGCTCAATTTCCAGCCTGTCTCATCTCCCCTCCCAGAGGTAGGGGTGGGGCTGATATGTCCAACTCTTTAATCATGACTCATCTTTCTGGCAACCAACCCTAATCCTGAATCTGTCCAGGTGCCCGAAGCCATCTGTCATCTCATTATCATACAAAAGACACTCCTATCACCCCAGAGATTCCAAAAGCCTTAGAAGCTCTTGTATCAGGTATTGAAACATAGGACCAAATAATATAACCAATGATGTTCCTATCACTCAGGAAATTACAAGAGTTTTAGAAGCTCTGGGCCAAAAACCAGGAAGAATACTAAATATGCACAATATTGTACTATGTATCCCACTATCACGATACTTTTTTTTTGAGACAGAATCTACCTCTGTTGCCCAGGTTGGAGTGCAGTGGTGCGATCTCACCTTATCGTGCGATCTCACCTTATCGTGCGATCTCAGCTCACTGCAACCTCCACCTCTCAGGTTCAAGCAATTCTTGTGCCTCACCCTCCTGAGTAGCTGGGACTACAGGTGTGGGACACTACAACCGACTAATTTTTGTATTTTTTAGTAGAGACGGGGTTTCTCTGTGTTGGCCAGGCTGGCCTTCAACTCCTGGCCTCAAGTGATCTGCCCGCCTCGGCCTCCCAAAAATCTGGGATAAGTCACGAGCCACCGTGCCTGGCCTCACTATCACAATAATTATACTGAGAGGATGGGGGAGAAAAACGTGGGCAGCAGGAGAAGCGGGGAAGGTAAGCAGCCTGAATCCTTGTCTTCCACAGTAGGACATCTCCCTGTCTTTCACACAATCTAGAACGAGCTAAAACATAAACACAGTAACCTCCAAGGAGCAGGGATCAGAGTGGAGAAGGGTAAGGTAGGGGATTGCTGGGTTTTATTGTAAGCCTTGTTAATTACTGACTCTTAGAGCTGTAGGTCTGTACAACTTTGCTAAAAATGAGTATTTACCTATAATCCCAGCACTTTGGGAAGCCAAGGTGGGCAGATCACGAGGTCAGGAGATCAAGACCATCCTGGCTAACAGGGTGAAACCCCATCTCTACTAAAAATACAAAATATTAGCCAGGCGTGGTGGTGGGTGCCTGTAGTCCTGGCTACTCAGGAGGTTGAGGCAGGAGAATGGTGTGAACCCGGGAGGCGGAGCTTGCAGTGAGCTGAGACCATGCCACTGCACTCCAGCCTGGGTGACAGAGCGAGACTCCGTCTCAAAAAAAAAAAAAAAAAAAAAGAGTATTTAGTTTTTAAACAAAATCTGATACTTGACCAACAACAATAGTATATTAAGTAATATGGTTTTTTTTGTTTTTGTTTGAGAGAGGGTCTTGCTCTGTTGCCCAGGCTGGAATGCCGTGGTGTAATTCTAACTGACTACAGCCTCAAATTAGTGAGATCAGGTGATCAACACCCCCCCCAACCCCAGCAGCTAGAACCACAGCTGTGCCCCACCACGCCCAGCATTTTTTTTTTTTTTTTTTGGTAGAGGTGGAGGTCTCACTATGTTGGTGGTCTTAAACTCCTGACCTCAGTGGATCCTACTGCCTCAGCATCCCTAAGTGCTGGGATTACAGGTGTGAGCCACCACTCCATAGCCAGGATGGTCTCAATCTAGTGACCTCGTGATCTGCCCTCTTCAGCCTCCCAAAGTCTGGGATTACAGGCATGAGCCACTGTGCCCGACCCTAGATTCTGGTTTATTAAAGGAAATGTATTTCAAGTCAGAGTTTGTCATTTATTGCACAGGAAAATAAAAACTTCGTTAAGAAAATCAAAAACACCCACATGATAAAACGAGGTCCTGCTTGGTTTTAAACTACTTGGTGACCACCATCAGTTGTTTTCTTGACCACACGATGCACCTAATTCCTAACTATGAATAAAGTGCAAACATTGTTTATTGGGCTTTTAGCTTCAGCCTTGAGACAATCGGATTCTCTCAAACTCAGGAATGTGAATCGCTGTTGGGTTGATGCAGCTGTTTCCATTCTAGAAATGGACCTGGAATCATGTACTTTTCACCCATGAAGAGTCCTTTGGGTAAAACTTGAAAAGGCAAGGTCCCAAATTCCCCATATGGTGTTTCTTCCAGTAGAGGAATTACTCTAATGACTTCTTAGCAAAACTTACATAATCAGGGCAGGCCATCAAAATACTCCAGAACACAAAGTTTAGCTCTGTTTCTGATGGACCTGTCTCCACTGCTATCAGTCTCACCAACAGCCTCACATCAAGTCAGAGGAACGGTTTTTTCATTTAAGAAGGATCTTCATGGCTGGGCGCGGTGGCTCATGTCTGTAATCCCAGCACTTTTGGAGGCCAAGGCGGGCGGATCACAATGTAAGGAGTTTGTGACCAGCCTGGCCAACAGAGTGAAACCCCATCTCTACTAAAAATACAAAAATTAGCCAGGTTTGGTGGCATGTGCCTGTAGTCCCAGCTACTCAGGAGGCTGAGGCAGGAGAACTGCTTGAACCCGGGGGGTGGAAGTCGTGGTGAGCCAAGATTGCACCACTGCACTCCAGCCCAGTCAAGAGAATGAGACTCCGTCTCAAAAAAAAAAAAAAAAGAAGGATCTTCATGTTCCTGCCAATTTGCAAAGAAAAAAAAAAAAATTGGTATCTGTTAACGAGAGGCAATGAAAAGCACCTCCCAGGCTGCTGTAGTAAGTGGATCGGTAACTGTGGTGGGAGAGTCCAACCCCCAAGACCTGTGACTATGTTATGCAGCAAAAAGGCTTTGCCACAGACCTTAGGAAGAGTATCCTGGGCTCTCCAGGGAGGTCCAATCTAATCCCATGAGCCTCTAAGAGCCTAGAACTGGCCAGGTGTGGTGGCTAACACCTGTAATCTCTACACTTTGGAAGGCTAAGGCAGGCGGATCACGAGATCAAGAGAAGGAGACCATCCTGGCTAAAATGGTGAATCCCATCTCTACTAAAAATACAAAAATTACTCGGGTGTCATTGCGGGCAACTGTAGTCCCAGCTACTCAGGAGGCTGAAGCAGGAGAATCACCTGAACCTGGGAGGTAGAGGTTGCAGTGAGCTGAGAACACACCACTGCACTCCAGCCTGGGCAACAGTGCGAGACTCCATCTCAAAAAAATATTTTAAAACAGGGCATAGAACTTTCTCCGAGTGGAAGAAGAGAAATGCACACAGGGGAACTGGAGAGCCTGACCAGGTCCCTGGGTTAGCTAGTCCTGAGCTGATGGGACCACGTGCAAAGACCAGATAGAGGGAGCTGAGGGCAGCCCCCAACAGATGGCCAGCAAGGGAACAGACACCTCAGTCCTGCAACCACAAGGAACTATATTTGGCCAAAAGCGCTTGGAAACAATTCTCCAGTGAGGAATGCAGCCCAGCCCACATGCTGATTTTTGCCCGGTGACACCCACGTTAGACTTCTGCCCCACAGAACTGTGAGATGATACAATTTCAATTGTTTTAAGACATGAAGTTTGTGGAAATGTGGTAAAGCAGCAACAGAAATGAATACAGTGATTTACGTGGAAACCCCTAGAAGAGTGTCTGGCACGGTGTTGACACCTGACAAGCGTTTCCTGATTTCCTGACATTGCAAAGCAGGGCTGGCCACACTCTATCCAAAACAATAGATGATAGACTTGTTCTGACAAAACAGATTCAGTGAATTATAAATGGCCCAGAACACCTACAAATTTTAGGTTTCAGGTAAGTGATTGCCTTTCCTTTCACTTAGAAACCTCCCAATGCTCATCTTACTGATAAACTCTAAGTACCAGGCAGGAGACTAAACACCAGACAAACCCAGCCCCAGATGCCCCGAGGGAGCCCGTCCCAGCACTCACTCCGCTGCACTGAAATGATGTCCAAGTCAGTTGATCCCACTAGACCAAGAACTCCAGCTCTCCATGTGTGAGTCACCAGTGCTGCCTCTGCATCTCTGCTTCTAGGATGGTGCTTCTGCACTTCACAGGAAATCTGTATCAATGTTTGTCAACACTATATATGACAGTGTCACTTAATATCTGCACAGAAAACATCAATTCTTTGAGGACCAGGGCCGGGTTTATTAGCCTTCGTACTCCCACTGCCACTGTCTGGGACATCAGAGGCACTCAGTAGAAGTTGGTGAAGAGAAAGAAAAGGCAGAGGAGAGAGAGGAAAGCAGGACCAACACCGCAGACACAGATTCTGAGGTGGCTGGAGGAGAGGCAGGACAGAGAAACTTCCTGGATGCTGGAATGGGGTTCACCGTGATACCTGCTGCTGGATTTCAAATGTCAAAGGTGACACTTTGCTGACCTTGACTTCTGACTGCCCTTTAGCTTTCCCAACCTCAAGACAGGGCACTTAGAAACTGCAATGTCAAGAAATTATGCTTCATCAAAGCATGGGAATGTTATTTACATGGACGTTCATTACTGCATTTTTTATATGGGAATGTAAATAATTGAAGAGATTGTTAAAGACTAAATCATGCACATTCAATAACTTTGTAAAATATTAATGATAACTGAAACACAAATTTTGATGTTCCCCAAAAATGCTAACATATAAAACAATACTGGCCAATTAAAGATAGAAAACAATCCTAATGAAGCTCCCCAACAGACACATTAAAACTTCTCTGTACATTAAACATTTGGGATTTCAAAGGAAAACCCAGATTCATTCCATTCTTAATATGGCGTTTAAAAAAAAAATCTTAGGTAATACAATATTTCATTTAAAATTTACAAAATTCCATTACATTCATAATTTCGTTTGATCCTCAAAACAATCTCCTGAGTTAGGCAGAACAGGTATTACTAACAACTAACTCCATTTTACAGGTAAGGGAACTGAAGTTCAGCAAGTACTTGGGCTTAACAAAAGTTTTAATAGGGCCACATATCGAAACCAAATCTTCTGCTCAAAAGAACTAGAATAAGTTATCTTTTACATATTATTCATACTTATATCCTGTCAATATCCAAAAATGTTTTGAGGTAGCCTGCAATAATAGACACCTATCCAATAAAAACATTAAAATGAAAAACGGGGAAAAAAAACAGCAGGTGACATGGGAGACAGACGAAGGTAGATAGCAAAGACTGAGACTTATAATCTAACAAAACTTCATCTCTGACCTTCCAGTTCCAGGGAGATAACGCTAAAGGAAACAAGATGGTTTATAGACTCATAAACTGACAAAAGAGAGGTTGCATCAGTTCTTAACTCTGAAACACTCCTAGCAGCCACAGCAAATCTCTAGGACAACATACCAATGGCATCAAAGCAAGAGTATACTTCAGTGATAGAGTGAATTAAGTTCCCTGTTTGGGACCCAGGCCAGGGCTAGAGAAAAGAACTCTGAAATGTAGAGCTCAGAAATAAATCCTCTGTCGGCCACAGGCAGTGGCTCACACCTGTAATCCCCAGCACTCTGGAAGGCTGAGGCGGGCAGATCACGAAGTCAGGAGATGGAGACTATCCTGCCTAGCAACAGTGAAATCCTGTTTCTACTGAAAATACAAAAAATTAGCCAAGCGTGGTGGCAGGCGCCTATAGTCCCAGGTGTTTGGGAGGCTGAGGTAGGAGAATGGAGTGAACCCAGGAGGCGGAGCTTGCAGTGACCCGAGATCCTGCCACTGCACTCCAGCCTGGGCAACAGAGCAAAACTCCGTCACCCCAAAAAAAAAAAAACAAAAAATTATTCTCCATACCCTTGTGTCCCCTTCTGTGAGAGACTTCCTTACATCATTGCGAGGAAGAGAATTTTTCTCTGCTATATTTACTTGAAAGAATTAAAGGTGTAGAGCAAAAATTCTTGGAAATTATGTAGTTTACGATCCTCAAAAGTGAGAAAAATGAAGCCCAGAAGAGAAGGCCTTCCAGGAAAATTCCAGAGCCGGAGGTAGAGCCAGTACATTGTTTTTGTTTTTGTTTTGAGAGGAAGTCTCACTCTATGGCCCAGGCAGGAGTGCAGTGTAGCCATTTCACTCACTGCAACCTCCGCCTCCTGGGTTCAAGCTATTCTCCTGCCTCAGCCTCCTGAGGAGCTGCGATTACAGGCGCCCACCACCACGCCCAACTAATTTTTGTATTTTCAGTAGAGACAGGGTTTCACCATGTTGGCCAGGTTGGTCTCGAACTCCTGACCTCAAGTGATTCACCTGCCTAGACCTCACAAAGTCCTCGGATTACAAGCGTGAGCCAACGCGCCCGGCCGACCTGGTAAGTTTTAATCAAGTATTCTGAACTATGCTACAAACACTAGGAAGTAATAGAAAAAAAAATTAATCTAAAAACCCTCTGGAGAGTCAAAGAATTGCAGATTTAAAATAGCATGAATACTTGGATTCATGGTATTGAAAAAGGACCTCGCATTTACCCGTATGTACAAACTGCCTGCGCACTTCTATCAGAGCATTTTTCAAGCTGTGCTACAGTTAACTATGTACTGCCCAAAGCCAATCTGTCCCTGCGGATCGTAAGCTCTTAAAGACCAGGACTTCAGGAGAACAAGCAAAACTTCAGAGAGAAGAGAGCCACCGAAACAGAGTTCATAGCAATGGGTCGGCAGGAGCTGATGACTGGAGGTGCGCAGTAGTCTTGGAGTCTGGGACAGCGGAGGGCAGAGAAGGCAAAAGGGCCTGCATGACACGCTACAGGGCTAGGAGCCACAGCTGTGGTGATTAGTTCAGTTTTGTCTCCTATGCCTGTTACTTATACACCATCTCTTGTTCAGAAAGAACTTCAGGTTGAGTATTTGGACTCCTTGAGCCTTCTGCTGTTTGTCTCCAGGACGTTTAACACTCTTAAAAGGGGAAAACTGTCCAGTTCGATTTCGCTTCCTGGGACATTACAGGTTTTTCAAAAGTTTGATGAAAGCATTCATTAAGGAGTGATTCCACTTTCTTCGCTGGCTGAGAAATACAGCGTCTGAGGGGCAGCATCAGGTCTTCCCATCAAGCTGAGGTCGGAGTCTCCCCACCCACGGACCTCAGCCTCGCTCTCCCCTCATAAGTCTGACCTCTAACTGTAACTGCCTTGGCCTCATTCTGTGGGTGTGGATGCTCCTGCTTGAAACGCATTTTCCAGCCCGCCAAATTCTTGGGAGAGTTTCTTCCACTCTCCAAGCGCTAAGAGCTACAAAGTTCAATCTGGCTTTCCAGATTTTTTTTTTCTTCCCATTACTAACGGAAGAAATAAAGAAGTGCTGGGCAGAAGGGCCCTGCTCCCTCCAATCAGAGCCCAGCCCGGGGCCAGAGCAGGAAGTGCGGCGGTGGGACCCGCGGTGGGACGCGCTGTGAGGGCCCCTCGCCCCCTGGGACCCGCCAGCCAGGGCAGAGGTCGGTGTGGCCACTGCGCGACAGCTCCGGGCCCGCGCCTCTCGCTTCCTCCCGCCAGGCAAGTGAGAGGATAAACTATGGGGCGGGGGCAGTGCGCCCCCACCAACCGCGCCCCCCGCGCACGGACCCCCACTACACGCGTGTCCCAGGCGGAGTCGACGCAGACGAGCCACGGGGCGGCGCACAGCACCACTAGCAGGGCGGCCAGGACACACGCGCGCGGGTCCACGCAGCCACCTATATAGGTGACAAAACAGGAAGCCGTCATGCGGGGCCGGGAAACAGCCCCCACCCAGAGTCACGGACTCCCTCGTCCGAGGGTCCGCGCAGTCCCCTAGGTGAGTCTAGCGAAGCAGTCTCGCTGCTAGGGAGGGCGGGGAGGGCGGCGGAGTCTCCCACTCGCGGTGACCCGGATCCCGCCACACGAGTGGGCCCACGCAGGGCCCCCTCTGCCGCACGCGGGGACCAGCCACGCTGCGGGGGACCGGGCAGAAGCCAGCGCCCGGGTCCATGCAGTCCCCTCCGCGGCAGAGGCGGGGAGCCGGGGAGCAGTAGGGACCGGCCCCCACCCGCAGGGCGACCGGGACTCCCCCGCGGGCCCACGCGGTACCGCAGCAGGCGCGAAGCCCCCAGTGCCGCCCAAGGCCGAGACAAAGCCCTGGCGCAAGGACCCCGGATCCCGACCTCGGACCCTGCGGAGCCCAGCTCGGAGCCGCCACGCCCGGGGCAGAGACCCCCGCCCGGTCAGGAGACCCCGTCGCCCGTCGTGCCGTCTCACCTCAGGCTGCCGCCTCGCAGCGCTCGCTCCTCACCTGGGCGCCTGGGCCGACTGAAGCGCAGCTGAGCAGCCGACAGAGCCACCGCAGCCTCAACAACGGAGCCCCGGGGCGGGGCCGCCGCCGCCGCTTCAGCCCGTGTTCCCCGCTCAGGATCCGGCTCGGATCAAGGAGCTGCAGCTGGCGCAGGGCTGCGGCCCGGAAACACACCGCGCAGGTGCACACGGCCCCGCCCGCCGCCCGCCGCCCGCCGCCCGCCGCCCGCCGCCCGCCGCCCGCCGCCCTGCCCCAGCGGAGCCGGGCGCCCAGGACCCGCCCCCCGGCCAATGCGGAGCGAGCTGCGCGGAGAGGGCGGGGCCTGGAGGAACAAAGGGAGGTTGGGCGGGGCGGTGCTGGGACTGGGCGTGCGGGGTCCCGCGGGAGGACCGGACCCAAGAGCTGGCCGGATCCTGGCCTCCTAGAAGACCCAGCTCAACGTCCACCTGGAGTCTGCTCTACAGGACGCGCTCATCTCAAGCCCAGAACTCAGGCTTTTAGGGCAGAGAGCGAGAGACAGGCTTGTTTTACAAAAAGGGAAACTGAGGTGGAAGGAATTGGATTGCCTGCTGCCTGAACTCACGTAGTCCCATTCACTCGTTCACCTTGTCATTCAGCAAACATTTGGAAGCACGTATGGTGGGCGTTAGGAGTGAAGTAGGGCCGGGCGTGGTGGCTCGCGCCTGTAATCCCAGCAGTTTGTGGGGCCGAGGCAGGTGGATCACTTGAGGCCAGGAGTTCGAAACCAGCCTGGCCAACATGGTGAAACCCCATCTCTGCTAAAAATACAAAAATTAGCTAGACTTGGTGGTGCAATCCTGTAATCCCAGCTACTCGGAAGGCTGAGACAGGAGAATTGCTTGAATCCAGGAGGCAGAGATTGCAGTGAGCTGAGATTACACCATTGCACTCCAGCCTGAGTGACAAGAAAAAAACTCTGTCTCAAAAAAAAAAAAAAAAAAAATTGTCTCTTGCCACTAGCATGAAGGTCCCATGAGAAGAAAAATGGAAACTCTTGCTCATAACAGTGCCCCAAATGCCCAGCACAGTGTAGCTGTAGGGCAGTTGGTCGATGGTGGACGCTGCTGGTTGAAGGGCCCAGCTGGTCCTCCCAGCTGCCTTCTCCCTGGTCACGTTCCATTATAGAGAACAGAATAGTTTCTTGCCCTTCCAGAGTCCCTCTTAGTGGGGATTGGCCAAGTGACATTGTCCTGCCCCGGGAGACATAAGTGGAAGTTGGCTGAAAGGTTTCTAGCCTTAGTGTGCTGGGACGATTTGAACCAGGACATGACAGCTGACCGTCCATCGTTCAGGAATTCTGCAAGTTAGTTGTTCAACACATTCAGTACTTCAAATTTTAAATAATATATACTCGCAAATTAAAAAATGCATTAGACCAGATGCAGTGGCCCACGTCTAACACATTGGAAGCCTGAGGCAGGAAGATCACTTGAGCCCAGGAGTTCAAGACCAGCTTAGGCAAAAAAGGAAGATCCTGTCTCTACAAAAAATTTTAAAGTTAGCTACGCATGGTGGTGTGTGTATGCAATCCTAGCCACTCAGGAGGCTGAGATGGGAGGATCGCTTGAGCCATCTGTTCAAGGCTTCAATGAGCTATGATAGTGCCACTGCACTCCAGCCTGGGTGACAGAGCCAGACCCTGTCTCAGAAATAAATATATTTCATATATTAATAAATTTATAATAAATGTATATATACACATGTATTATAATTATATATTTAGACATAAAGATGTATTTCTTGTTTTATTTATTTATTTATTTATTTTGAGATGGAGTTTAACTCTTGTTGCCCAGGCTGGAGTGCAATGACACAATCTGGGCTCACTGCAGCCTCCACCTCCCGGGTTCAAGTGATTTTCCTGCCTCAGACTCCTGAGTAGCTGGGATTACAGGCACACACTACCACGCCTGGCTAATTTTTGTATCTTTAGTAGAGATGGGGTTTCTCCATGTTGGTCAGGCTAATCTCGAACTCCTGACCTCAGCTGATCTGCCCACCTTGGCCTCCCAAATTGCTGGGATTACAGGTTTAAGCCACTGTGCGCAGCCTATATGATATATTTACATATTATAATTATGTATATTAATTTTATATAATTATATATAAATATAAAAATATAAAAACTTTCCTTGCCTTCTCTTGTTTCTACCTACAGTCAGTGTATACCCATGATTTCAAATACTATCTACATGTAATAATTTTAAATGTATATTATATATATATATATATATATTTTTTTTTTTTTTTTTTGAGATGGAGTCTCGCCCTGTCACCAGGCTGGAGTGCAATGACGCAGTCTTAGCTCATTGCAACCTCTGACTCCCAGGTTTAAGCGATTCTCCTGCCTCAGCCTCCCAAGTAGCTGGGCTTATAAGCACCCACCACTATCCTGGCCCGCGGGATAGTCAGAGCAGGCCCTGGAGAAGGGGTTGGGAATTTGGGGAACAAGAGACACGAGAAATGGAGACAAGACAGTGCTCTGATCAAGTCTCGTTTAATGGCGGTAATGCACTGCCTTATATACACTTGGAAGGGAAGGGGTTGGGCTAAGGCGGAAATGATCTCATTGCCGAGGGCGTGGCCAGGTTAGTTTCGGTTTCTCCGGTCGGACGTCATGTTGCGCTTGCGCTATTAAGTAACAATTTTCCCGGGCGCGGGAAAAGTGAGTGAAGAAGAAGCAGGAGGAGAGCCATCTTTTAATGGCGGTATTAATATAGGGAAGAAGGTAAATCTAGAGAGAAGGTGTGGGGTGGAAATGAATATAGCTCAGGCATTTAATCTTTAATTATTATTCGCTATGGCCGGGGCGTGCAGCTCCGGACACACCACCATGTCCTGCTAATTTTTGTATTTTTAGTAGAGTCAGGGTTTTGCCATTGTGGCTAGGTTGGTTTCAAACTCCTGACCTTAATTGATCACCCGCCTCAGCCTCCTAAAGCGCTGGGAATACAGGCGTGAGCCACCTTGACCAAAATATTTTTCTGTTTCCAAACATTTTACATGAGAGGAAAGTGGAGAATAAATCACCTGACACTCTACTGTAAAAAAAAAAAATCTTTGTGCCTCTCTTCTTTTCATCTTTCCTAAGTGTACATATTACCAAAATGTCTTTAGGTTGAGGTCTCCCCGTGAAAACTTTACAGGGTGTTGTGTCCTCAGCCACCCTCCTGTCTTTTCCTAGTCCTGGCATTTTAGAACTGTCTGGGAATGACCCAGGATACCCACAGTGGCCATGTCTATTGGAGGGTCTAGTGAATATCAGCCCCGGGGTCATCTCATCCCCAAGGACAGCCTGAAGTAGGGGGTAGAGTCTCTCAGGGGAGCAGCTGGATGCTCTTGGCCTTAGAGGAATCTCCTGGTATAGTTTCATCTAAAATGGTGACCCCTTAGGGTTATTAAAATTTTAGGACATTAAAATGAATGGACAATACAACGTAACGTCATTAAAGCTAGGTCATTAAAACTGTTCCTCTAGCTGGAGGTTTTATTCCTCGGAGACACATTGATGGTCTGCCAATGGGATGCTGATATTGAGAGGAAAAGGCAGAAATGATTTCTGCTTTCTAGATTGTCTCAGACTTGTGAAGAGAGAAAAATTCTCCCAAAGGATGAGGAAAACCCACCCCAGAGAGGATGTGCAAGAACCTAAATATGAAAATGCTCTGAAGGCACACAGGAGGACAAAGAGCAGTGCCAGTGCCTCCTAGGTGGTCACTGAGTGCTTTACTGAACAGGATGGGTGTCCCGAGGGATAGAATGGGCTGCCGTGACACTTAGAAAGGTCTGCGTTGGAGTCAGCACTGCCTCTCCCTGAGTTTGTTACCTTGAAAAGGCTTGTCCTCTTATTTGAGTTTCAGTTTGTCATTGACTGTAAGATACATTTTGTCAGTACAGCTTGAAAGATAAAAATACTATTTCCAAAGAGGCAAGATAAAATGATGCATTTTATTTGCTAAAAATTCGTATTTATTTCTTCCCCAGAGTGAGTGTAGTAAGTTTTAAAGGTCTGTTCTTTTTAAGGGTAATTTCAAATGGAATTGTAGGACTTAGCTTTGTCAATGCTACTGGTGAAATACAAGTGTGATAGATAAATTGATGATTTACAAAGATTCACCAAAATGTCAGTTCCCCTCTTATAGCATGGTGAAGAATTTATGACAGTGGACATATCTGTATCCTCTTATCTGGATATCTGAGGGGGTTTTTCGTGTTTTTTTTTTTGTTTTTTTGGAGACACTGTCTTGCTCTGTAGCCCGGCTGGACTGCAGTGGCGCCATCTCTGCTTACTGCAACCTCTGCCTGCCCGGTTCAAGTGATTCTCCTGTGTCAGCCTCCCGAGTAACTGGGATTATAGGCACCCACCACCACACCCAGCTAATTTTTGTATTTTCAGTAAACACGGGGTTTTAGGCCTGGCACGGTGGCTCATGCCTGTAATCCCAGCACTTCAGGAGGCCAAGGTGGGTGGATCACGAGGTCAGGAGTTCCAGAGCAGCCTGGTCAACGTGGTGAAAAACTGTCTCTACCACAAATACAAAAAAATTAGCTGAGCCTGGTGGCAGGCACCTGTAATCCCAGCTACTCGGGAGGCTGAGGCAAGAGAATTGCTTGAACTCGGGAGGTGGAGGTTGCAGTGAGCCAAGATCTTGCCACTGCACCCCAGCCCAAGCGACAATGCAAGACTCCGTCTCAAAAAACAAACAAACAAACAAACAGCAAAAAGACGGGGTTTTGATATGTTGGTCAGGCTGGTGTCAACCTCCTGACCTCAGGTGATCACCCATCTCATACTCCCAAGGTGCTGGGATTACAGGCGTGAGCCACCATGCCCGGCCCACTCTATTTTCCTTTTATTCTCTAAATTTTAATATGTTTGAGTTTGTCTGTTCCTTTATCACTGTTTTCTTACATAAAAGAAATTCTGCCTAATCCTTCATAAAAAAAATCTTCCTGTGACTTCTGAAAGTGTTCTGGTTTTATCTTTCATATTTGAATATATAATAAGTTGATTATGGATCATGGAATGGAGAAGAATGCAATGCATTTTCCCAAGTAGATGCCAGCCTGGTTTGCCTCATATTTTAAAGTGCATGTGATTTCTTTTTCTATTCTACAGTGCCTACTCTATCATTCATCAACTTTCCATATAAATGCTGGGTCATTACGACTTTTCTTCCCCTTGGTCTGCTTGCTCGTCTCTCTGCTAATACTGTGCTGTCCTGAGTATTGTCGTTTGAAAATCTTAGAAGTATGTTAGACAAGTCATCACTCTTTTTTTAGATGACTAAAAAGCATTAGACATTTGTCATTTTTACTACGCATGAAAAAGTAGTTTTTCCTTCCTAAAAAAAGCCTGATTGGGGAATTTATGTGATTTCATAGGAATAGCATCTGGAAATGGTGACATTAATGTCATTTTAAAAAACACGTGTCGTATTTCCTCTTATTCCTTTCTGCCTTGACATTGTGCAATAGAAATTTTAAAAATTGTTGTATTAGTATTGTTAAATATCAATTATTGGTTTTGTTTACTACTCAATTAAATTTAGTAAGCCTACTTTCTCTTGGTATAATCACATTGAATGGGCTCAACTCCCCAGTTAACAAGTGACAGCACATGTAAAATATTGTCTACCAGGGAAACTCATTGAACACTTAGTGTTCAGACTGTGTTTCGGTGTCTGGTTCCCTAAGCACCACTGCAGTGAAAATAATAGACCTTCGGCAGAAAAACTTTTGGTAAATATATTGCATAAGCCATTTAGATGCAGTGAGTCATTCTTATTACTTGGGTTGGTGGAATCCCTTTCAAAATGTAAGTTACTATTACAAACAAAGGTGGAACTTTGTGAGCAGGCATTTTTAAGAATAAGTAGTCTCAGGACTGATAATATTAACTCCCTTATGCACATCAGGTAGGACTTTATTATGACAGATACTAAAAATGCACAAAGTGAAGTTAAAAGGTAACTCCTAGCAGCACATCTTACTCCCTGGATTCTCTAATGAGATGGGTGTTTCTACTTTGCTGTTGCCTTTCTGAATAGTTCAATTCCAGCATTAGTACTGCTGTGTGGGAGGGAGTATGTGTGAACAGAGTAAGAGTTGTGACAATCAAGTCACAGAAAAAATGCTTGGAAATTTTAGAATCATGTAAACAGCTTATGGATTGAGTATAGATTCCCAGTGCAGTCAGTCTCACCCATCCTTCTATCCACATGTGTGGAATGTTCTAGGACTCCATGGCTTTTGAGGATGTGGCTGTGAACTTTACCCAGGAGGAATGGGTTTTGCTAGATTCTTCTCAGAAGAATCTCTACAGAGAAGTGATGCAGGAAACCTGCAGGAACCTGGCTTCTGTAGGTGAGAATGACAACACATTTCACTTAATTACAGAAGTATTTCCCTATCATCAGTGCTATTTGTGATTTGCAATGTGGCAAGGGAATGATTTGGTGAATAAATCAGGCATGGGCACTGTGTACAAAGAACATTAAATCTAGTAATGTTTCTGTAGTTTGTAATAATTCATGATAATTTTGTGGGTCTGCATTTTAGGAAACAAATGGAAAGACCAGAATATTGAAGATCACTTTGAAAAACCTGGGAAAGATATAGATAATTTGTACTGAGAAGAGGAAATAAAGTCCTCTGAAGGAATCTTATCAAGTCATGAACTTAAAAACAAGCAATCAAAACAAATAAGAGTCACTTGAAATTTATTTTTTTTAGAAAGTGGGAATATTTCATTTCTCTCATACCCACTCAAGGACATATGAAAATGCACACTGTAGCTCCCTGGGCCTTGTAAATACAAGAACGTACACAGGATTAAAACTCTAATAGTTTAGAAACTGCAAGAATATTTTCAGTTTTCACATTTACTTGAAAAGTCATGTGAAAACTCCCACAGGAAAGAAGTTCTATAAGTGAAGCTTTTCTAATTTGGAAAGCCTGATGCAAATTAATTACGGTGCAGTGCTTGAAAAAATGTATGTTACACAAGTTACAAGTATATTGTTTTTATCAGTGGCTCATTCTTAAGGAGTCATGAGTATGCAATTCACCTTGTTTTGCAGGGAAACCTTGAGGTGAGAGTTCTGTAAATGCTCTTTAAGCAGTAGTACTTGAGTTTCATAGATAATGATATTCAGTTTATTGGTAGAATTTTTGTCTATTCATTTGATAATGTGCTGGATTCATGGTTGAATTTTAATGTTTTTCTAATATGTAGGTAAGTTTAATTTTTTTTTATTTCATTATTACCTTTTTTTGAGATGGAGTCTCACTGTGTTGCCGAGGTGGAGTGTAGTGGTGCAATCTCGGCTCACTGCAACCTCCGCCTCCTGGGTTTAAGTCATTCTCCTGCCTCAGCCTCTGTAGTAGCTGGGACTACAGGTGCCTGCCACTACATCCAGCTAATTCTTTGTATTTTTAGTAGAGACAGGGTTTCACCATGTTGGCTAGGCTGGTCTTGAACTCCTGGCCTCATGATTTGCCCACCTCAGCCTCCCAATGTGCTGGGATTACAGACATGAGCCACTGCACCCGGTCGGGTAAGTTTCGCTTTTATGTATTGTCCTGTGATTAACGGACCAGTGAATAATGATTGTGAATTGTTGGGATTGTCTTACTAGCCTCATTTGGCAAATTTTGATTATCCCTTGTTCATTATACACATTCCACCTTTCTTTATTAAAGGAAAAACTACTCTTGATGTAAAGATGTTTATTTTTTGCTAATAATGAGTTGGTATTAATTCCTAAGTACATAAATTTTACTATAGAGTATCATCTCGTGAGTTCTTTGTATGTGTTGCCCTTTATTCTTTATTATTTCTGTCTATTATTTGGGTCATTCACTTTGAATGAAGGAGAGAGGACTGTGATAGGACAATATGTTGTAACCAATCTGAGGGAGGAAGCATTCAATCTCTCAGTCACATATGATAGCATTGGGCTTTTCATCAATGCCTTTCTTATTGTAGTAGATAGTATTGCACCATTATGATATGATAGTTTATATACTGTATTTTAGAGTATTACAGTCTTACCAGTCAGTGTCACATGATTCAGTTCCCTATCAGCCAATAGACAAACCAATCACATACTCCTGTAGGAACAAGGAACATCCTCGGCCGCGTGGGTGGATCACGCCTGTAATCCCAGCACTTAGGGAGGCCGAGGCCGGTGAATCATGAGGTCGGGAGATTGAGACCATCCTGGCTAACACGGTGAAACCCCATCTCTACTAAAAATACAAAAATTTAGCCGTGTGTGGTGGTGGGTGCCTGTAGTCCTGGCTTCTAGAGAGGCTGAGGCAGGAGAATGGTGTGAACCCGGAAGACGGAGATTGCAGTGAGCCAAGATCACACCACTGCACTCCAGCAAGGGTGACAGAGAGAGATTCTGTCTCAAAAAAAAAAAAAAAAAAAAAAAAGAACATCCTCACTTTTTTAATGCTATACCACTGCTATACCACTCTCTGCTCCCAAGTTAATCCCTGTTTGGGCCTGTGGGAGCTTACACCATCCTCCTATAAGTAATTAATAACTGATGTCTGGCTTATCTGTTTAGTAATAGATGTTATGTGTTTAACGGTGCCAGTAAACGTAGGGTGCTCATTCCTTCCTCACCAGTGGGGTGCGTGAGATGCTGTTGAAACAATTGGCAACACAAATGGAACGGACCAGCCCTCATGAAGGACACCTGCTCAACTTGACCTACCTGCTGTCGGCTGACGGTTCCGTAACACATCAGCAATCACCTGAGTCAGAACCGTGAGCTGATGATGGGCCTTCCCTTTGGTCTGCACAGTGTTTTGTGGTCTTCAGGTGTTGTCATCTTCTCCCACACTAAACTGCTCTCATCTCCTAGACATGAATGTTTACTTGCACCCAGCATGACATTTGGCCTGTGCTTAGCAGGCAGTTTTGAGGCCCTGGTTTATTAATGCACAAAAGCGCAGCACATAAGCCAACACTTAAGTCCTAATTAGCAAGGATCAGGCTGTATCTCTGTAGTCCCTGCATCTACTCTGGTCACCATCTCTGTATGCTTAGGGCAGCCATGTGAACATTATTAATTATTATATACTCCAAGACAATAGTTTTTATGTAGGCAGAAGTAGTGGCCTTGTTTGTTTCTTGTGCTGCTGCTCCCCTTGCCACTGTCCCCTACACCCTCCTGATGAGGTGTACATCTATGGTGCCTCATGGTTCAGTCACGGATGAATAAAGAAAATGGGAAGAAAGAGTTTGATATTAGCCCCTATCAAAGCATATGAAGAAGAGTCTCAGCTGCTTTCATTGAAAAATTCCTAGCGAGTGTGTGGGTTTTTCTTATCACTGCTGCTTATCAGCATGCCAAAAGTCGAATCTTCGGACGGCAAGTCTTGACGGCCTTAGACATAATGGCCTTACTGCATGTGGAGCTAACTCCAGGAAGATGGAATGACAGTCTCTGGAGGATTAGGTGGTCTCCTCCAATGTGGCTTGATGGGCTCCTGAACTCTTTCCTGTAACCATGCAGAGAGTCTACACTGCCAGCAATCATGTGCCTCAACTCTGTAGATGTAGAAACTCAAAATATTCAAAATATTCTGAAACAGTTTCCATTGAAAGGAAAGAGAAAGGCAGTTAGGTGCCATGCTCCAGTCAAGATAACTAGTGGATGGCTCACAAGAATACTCTGTCGCTACTGTCTGTGCCTCTGTCACAACAAATATCCTGATCCTTCAGTTTTAAGGGTGCAGGGCCATTTTCCTCCCTTTCTTACTGGTAGTTCTCAAGATAACTGTATGATATGCTGGGAAGGCAATATCCTGATAATCAGGTGACATTGGTCAGAACAGCCCAGGCTCTGTTATAGTCCCTGCTCAAAACAGAATGGCCTTTAATGCTTGTGTCCAGCAAACCACATCATTGGAGAAAACCCAAGGTGGGCTGCTTTCTGGGGTCCCTCAGTTGTAGTGCAAGTGAAGTGTTTACATCAAAACTCCATCCATCTGCTCTGGGTAGCCTTCCTGATCTTGTGGTAGCGGTTCATACTGAATCCTAGGCTTCTGTTGTCTTTTGTTTGCTATTTGTAAGTAATAAATTCACTTCATGGAATTTATGTATGAATGTGTTTGGTCTCATTGTACTCAGAAAAGTTGGTAGCCATTGCACAGTGAACCCACTTCATAATTGGTGAAAACGCCTATGCCCCCCTTGTGCCACAGCAAGGAGGTTCATTCAGCCAAACATAAACTTCATGTGCGTAAAACCCTGTAGCACAATTATTACCATGTGGAAGGCCTTTAACAATGGTGATGCTGATTTGAAGAACTCTGAAGGAAGAAATTTACACAAATGGGTTGGGTACACGGGAGTCCCTCCTAACTTAAAGCAACCCTTACTCCCCTCTGCCTAAAAAGAGTGAAGAGGCCAGGCACGGTGGCTCAGGCCTGTAATCCGAGCACTCTGGGAGGCCGAGGTAGGCAGATCACAAGATCAGGGGTTCAAGACCAGCCTGACCAACATGGGGAAGCCACATCTCTACTAAAACTACAAAAATTAGCCGGGCATGGTGGTGGGCACCTGTAATCCCAGCCACTTGGGAGGCTGATGCAGGAGAATTGCTTGAACCTGGGAGGTGGAGGTTGAAGTGAGTCAAGACCATGCCACTGCACTCCAGCCTGGGTGACAGGGCAAGACTCCGTCTCAGGGGGAAAAAAAAAAAAGTGTATAAGAACTGAAACAGGTTTAAAATTTCACCTAATTGGAAATGCAAAGTTTACAAAAATAGTATTAAAATAAATTGCTAAATGAGTGCTCATTGAATTTTATGCCTCCACAAAGTGGGTTGTGAATTAACTTCCACATCTGTTGAAAGCCACCAAAGTTCGGCAGCCTCCGTGTCTGAAATTCACATGTGGCTCAAATATGAATTATACCTGGGGATACCCCAAAGTTTAAATATGGTATCCCCTGTGATATTATGAGGAAGTGCTGTACATAAAACAGGTTGTCTTCCTTTAATTCTGAAAATAATATTATCTTGCCTAAATTCTCCAAAACGCATCGCTCTGCAGTATCCGATAGAGGACATAGGTTTCCTGACCAATGAGCACTGAAAGTAAGTGTGTGCGACTCACCTATGTTCTTATCAAAATGGAAATCCCCGAATCCCACCAGTTAGAATAACATGACAGAATGGCAGATTTTTGGAATATATAGGTTTTCTGTGAGGTTAGTAAGTATTGATTCCATTTTTAAAATAGATATCAATATATTTAGATTACCTATTTCTCGTATGTTTTAGTATTAAGAGATTGTGTCTTTTAATTCATCCAGTTGGTCTAAGTTACCAAGTTTGTGCATTATGGAAATTGTAATATTCTTTATTATTTTATCATCCATGGGCTCTCTAATATAAAGGCCTCTTTTAATTCTTCTATTATTAGGTTGGTGCCAAAGTAATTGTGGTTTTGGACCATGAATTTTAAATTTTTATAACTAGGCTTCAACACATCTTTATTAATCAAAATAGAACCCATTACAGTGGACTGGGCACAGTTGCTCACGCCTGTAATCCCAGCACTTTAGGAGGCTGAGGCGGGTGATTCAGGAGGTCAGGAGTTTGAGACCAGCCTGAGCAACATGGTGAAATCCCGTCTTTACTAAAAATACAAAAAGTAGCCGGGTGTGGTGGCATGTGCCTGTAATCCCAGCTACTCAAGAGGTTGAGGCAGGAGAATCTCTTGAACCCAGGAGGCAGAGGTTACAGTGAGCTGAGACTGCACCTTTGCACTCTGGCCTGTGTGATAGAGTGAGACTCAGTCTTTAAAAGAAAAGAAACCATTACATTGAGCACATTTTTGCCAATGAGAAATAAACTTGTTTATTCCATGCTTTCACGGTTCGATGAACTCTTGGAAAGCATTTTCTGCATTCTGCTGGTTGTGTAAGTGTTTTCCCTGCAAAAAGTTGTCAAGATGCTTAAAGAAGTGGTGGTTGGTTGGCGAGAGGTCAGGTGAATACGGCAGATGAGACAAAACTTCATAGCCCAGTTTCTTCAACTTTTGAAGCCCTGGTTGTATGACATGTGGTCACACGTTGTGGAGAACTGGGCCCTTCATGTTGACCAGTGCCAGCTCCAGGTGCTACAGTTTTCCATGCATCTCATCGATTAACTTGGTATACTTCTCAGATGTAAAGATTTCACCAGGATTCAAAAACTGTAGGGGATCAAAAGACCGGCAGCTGACCACCAAACAGTGACCATGACCTTTTTTTGGTACAAGTTTGACTTTGGGAAGTGGTTTAGAGCTTCTTCTCAGTCCAGCCACTGAGCTGGCTGTTGTATGAAATCCACTTTTCGTGGCATGTCACAATCTGATCAAGAAATGGTTCATTGTTGTTTCATAGAATAAGAGAAGATGACACTTCAAAAGGATGCTTTTTAAAATATTTGGTCAGCTCATGAGGCACCCACTTACCAAGATTTTTCAGCTTTCCAATTGGCTTCAAATGCTGGATGACCATAGAATGGTCGACATTCAGTTCTTCGCCAACTTCTCGTGTATCTGTAAGAGGATCGAATTCAGTGGTTGCTCTCAATTGGTCATTATCAACTTCTGGCCCAGAGCCTGGGGCTGAGGCTGGCATGACCACCCTGTTCTCTACCTTCTGTTGCGCTTGGGCCCAGAGCCTGGGGCTGAGGCTGCCATGACCACCCTGTTCTCTTCCTTCTGGGGTCCCCAGGAAGCTCCCAGGACTGAACGATCACCACAAAATACAGTGGCCAGGATGGGAGGGCTGGAGGTCAACTACCCCCCGCCCCTGCCACCACAACCAAGAGGCCCCCATGGAGGTTGGCCCCGAGATGTGGGTCCCTGTGGGATGCAGGTCCCTGTGGGATGCTTCAGGGGATGAGCACGGGTCCTCCTGGCTGACAGGAGCCTGGTGGGCACTGGGTGTGTGGGGCCTATATAGATGGGTTGGACAGAACTGGGCCTGACCAGGGAGCCAGAGACTGGTGTGTCTTCCCGATTTCCTATGAGATCCCCTATCTGGTCATAGATGATGGTGATTTCTCTTTAAGTACTGAATCCCTGTAAGGTGTTAGGCACTCCATTCTTACCAAGTTTATTTTGTTACCTGGTAGAACCTGGCTCATAAAGAAGAAAATGGTGAAGAGGAGGACAGGAATCCTTATGGCTGAAGAAAGAAGAAAGTTTGGCTTCATTTCCAGGAGGCAGAGAAAACTTCCGTCTGTGGCTCTCTAGCACCAGTGGAATGTCTCTGTTTGGATAATGAAAGCCTTTCTGTACCTCATTAGGAATATTCATAGATAGAGGTGTTCTATGCATGCAAAATTGCTTTTATGGGAGGACCGATGTGGGTGCACAGTTTTGGCCAGAAAACCTTGTTCAATGGGAACATAAGCTACAAACATTTTGGCAAAAGATGAAAGTTTATGAACAAACAACCATTTATATTGTTACAATAAATTAGACTATGTTGAGAAACCAGTTGCTTTCGTTAATGATCAGACATTTTGTTAGTGAACACTTCCCAGACTTTACTAGCCCTGCTAAGAATTAATCACCCCACTTGCTCCTGGTCTGAAGCCCCAAAGTGCTTTGTTGATGTTACAGTGCTTACTGCCTTGTATGTTAGATTAGTGAATGTATATTTGCCTCTTCCACCACTGTATGAGCTTCTTGCTTGCTAGGACAAGGCTATATTCCTCAGAGCAGAGGAGGGAGTTGAATCATGTGGCCATTTATTCTCAAATCCTCTTCACCAAGTGGAACAAAACAGAACAGCGAAAGACCACTGCACATGGAAGCAGGAGGTCTGGATTTGGGTTCTAGTTCTCTAGATCTATTACTAACTGGAGGTATGGATAGAATCAGGAAAATTTTCTTCCTTAGGTGCTTCCTTGATAGCACCTATAAAGGTTGAGATCTGTTGGATCTAGATCAGGGGATTCTCAATCACTACTATGCATAAAATCAACTGGGAGAGTTGCTTTGCAATACAGATGCTTAGTTCCATCTCATGATATTTTTACTGTTTTTTAAAATTGATCTAGTATTTTTCATTAAATAATGTCAACTTTCTTAGTCTACATCTAATAAAACTCCCACCGGCATACAAATACATTGAATGATATTAGCAGCAGAATCTTTAAAGAAAGTAACCATATACAACTATTAAACCATTTTTTTCATTACTTATTATTTCATGCTGTTTGTCACTATTGTCATCATAATCAGCATCACCTTACATTGCTGAACACCCATTATGAACCATATGGCATAAACATTTTTCCTACTCGTAAGGAGCATACATTCTCTATACGCATATGAAATTAATGTCTGAACAAAGTGGCTTAAACAAGGCAGAAGTTTATTTCTTTCTCACTTAAATCTATAGTTACACGTATCATGGCTGGTACAGATGTTTGCCAAATTCATTAGGGATGCAGGCCCCTTCCAGCTGTCTGCTCTGCTGCATTTTAGAAGAGGCTCCAGTTTGGCTGCTAAATGCCCACCTATCATTTTTTAATTCCAGGTAGCAGGAAAGAAAATAACAAAGAGAGAAAAACAAGGGAACGTCTACCCCTCCTTTTAAATTTTTTAACCAACCCCCTCTTTTTTTTTTTTTAACCCAATTTGTTGAGCTATGATTACATTTAAAAAGCTGTCCATGTTTAAGGTACGCATCTCAGTGAGCCTGGGGACCTCCAGAACTTACTTATATGGTATATCTGAAACTTTGTGCTCTGACCACATCTACCCATTTCCCCTGCACCACGACCCCTGGCAGCCACCATTCTACTCTCTGCTTTTGTGAGTTTGTCTATTTTAGATTTCAAATGCAAGTGAAATCATATAGTAATTGTCATTCTGTGGCTGGCCTATTTCATATAACGTAATGCCCTCAAAGTCCACCCATGTTGTCACAAATGACAGGGTTTCATTATTATGTAACACTGAATAATATTCCAATGCATATATGTATTAACCATTTATCCTGATACTCTCCCTCCACCTGCCTCCCCAGTGTGTGTTGTTCCCCTCTCAGTATCCATGTGTTCTCATTGTTCTGCTTCCACTTGTGAGAACATGCACTGTTTGATTTTCTATTCCCGGGTTAGTTTGCTCAGGATAATGGCTTCCAGCTCCATCTATGTCCCTGCAAAGGACATGATCTCATTCCCTTTTATGACTGCATACATAGTATTTCATGGTGTGTATGTACCACATTTTCTTTATCCAGTCTATCATTGATGGACATTTGGGTTGATTTCATGTCTTTGCTATTGGGACTAGTGCTGCAATGAACATGTGTGTGCATGTATCTTTATAACAGAATGATTTATATTCGTTTGGGTATATACACAGTAATGAGATTGCTGGGTCAAGTGATAGTTCTGGTTCTAGGTCTTTGACGAATCACCATACTGTCTTCCACAATGGTTGAACTAATTTACATTCCACCAACAGTGTAAAAGTGTTCCTATATCTCAACAGCCTCATCAGCAGGTAGTTTTATTTAAAAATTTTTGGAGAAACCTTCATACTATTATCCAAAATGGCCATAGTAGTTTGTATTTCCACCACGAATATACAAGGGTTATCTTTTATCCACATCCTCACTAATACTTACTATTCATCTTTTCGATAACAGCTATTCTAAGAGGTGTCAGGTGACATTTCATGGTGGTTTTTATTTGCATCCCCCTGACAATTAGAGATGGTAAGAATTTTGTCATGTATTTGTCGGCCATTTGTATCTCTTCTTCTGGGAAATGTCTATTCAGATCTTCACCTATTTATTTATTTTATTTTATTTTATTTTTTGAGACGGAGTCTTGCCCTTCTTGTAGTCCTCAGTATCCGTTGTTCCCATCTTTACATCCATGTATAATCAGCGCTTTGTTCGTGCTTATAACTAAGAACATATGATATTTGGTTTTTTCTTCCTGCATTATTTTAGAATAATGGCCTCTAGCTGCATCCATGTTGGTGCAAAGGACATAATTTTTTTTAATGGTTGCATAGTATTCCATGGTGTATATATACTACATTTTCTCTATCCGATGATAGAGAAAATATTCATGTCTTTGCTATTGCAAATAATGCTATAATAAATATATGAGTGCTCGTGTCTTTGTGGTATTTTCTTTTGGATACAAGGGTCAGTCCCCGTGGCTGCTGTCGAGGACTAGCATTGAGTGCCTGAAGCTTTTCCAGGCTCAGGGTGAAAGCTGTCAGTGGATCTATGATTCTGGGGTCTGGAGGATGGTGGCCGTCTTCTCAGAGCTCCACTAGGCAGTGCCCCAGTGAGGACTCTGTGGGAGCTCCTACCCCATATTCTCCCTCTGCACTGCTGTAGTAGACATTTGCATGAGGTCTCCACCCCAGCAGGCTTCTACTGGACATACAGGCTTTTCCATACATCTTTTGAAATCCAGGTGAAGGCTTCTGATATGGTTTGGCTCTGTGTCCCCGCCCAAATCTCACCTCAAATTGTACTCCCACAATTCCCACATGTTGTGGGAACCCAGTGGGAAATAATTGAATCATGGGGGCAGTTTCTCCCATATCGTTCTTGTGGTAGTGAATAAGTCTTATGAGTTCCGATGGTTTGATAAGGCGAAACCAGTTTTACTTGGCTGTCATTCTCTCACTTGCCTGCTGTGATGTAAGACATGCCTTTCGCCTTCTGCCTCCCCCCAGCCATGTGGAACTGTAAGTCCGAATAAACTTATTTCTTTTGTAAATTGCCCAGTCTTGGGTATGTGTTTATCAGCAGCGCACTCCTGTACTTTGTGCAACTGCAGGTTTAATATCCCATGGAAATTGCCAAGGCTTAAGGCTTGCACCCTCAAAGCAGTGACCCAAACTGTGTCTGGGGCCTTTTTTAGCCATGGCTGGAGCTGGAGTGGTTGGGAGGTAGAATGCTGTGAGCACTGTCCTGCGCTTGCCCGGGGTGGTGCAGCCCTAGGCCCAGCCCACAAAACCAGTCTTCCCTTATAGGCCTCCAGGCCTTTGAAGGGAGGGGCTGCCACCAGCCAAGGTCTCTGAAATGCCTTTCAGGCCCTTTCTTCATTGTCTTCTATTAGCATCTGCTTTCCTTTTAGTTATGCAAATGTCTTCAGCCTGCTTGAGTTTCAGAGGATACCAATGGCCTTAGAAGTACCATATGACCCCTAACACTTCTTGACTTCATTTCTGCAATATATTTTATTTTTTTACGTCATCATGAGCATTGAAACTTTTTATATCTATTCACTTTCCATTTGTTTTCAAGTCCAGTTTACTTCCAAATAATTTTAGAATATAGAGTCTCCATAAGACTCTAGTTTGTCTGGTTTCTTGCTGTACCCCATGACTGCGAATGCTTTCTAGTACATATAATACACTCAAAAGTACTTATGAGGCCGGATGCGGTGGCCCACGCCTGTAATCCCAGCACTTTGGGAGGCCGAGGTAGGCGGATCATGAAGTCAGGAGATTGAGACCACCCTGGCTAACACGGGTGAAACCCAGTCTCTACTAAAAAAAATACAAAAAAATAGCCGGACGTGGTGTCGGGCGCCTGTAGTCCCAGCTACTCGGGAGGCTGAGGCGGGAGAATGGCGTGAACTCGGGAAGCGGAGCTTGCAGAGAGCCGAGATCTCACCACTGCGCTCTAGCCTGGGCAACAGAGCAAGACTCCATCTCAAAAAAAAAAAAAAAAAAAGTACTTATGAATGAAAAAAGGAAAGAATCTTCCTATTTTTCCTTCAACATAGCCTTAACTTTTTGGTTTCCAACTTTATGTGGGGTTTTCAGTAGCTGTCTCAAAAATCCAATCAAATTGAACCGGGTGTGTCTCCAGAATGCAGTTTCGATTAGGTTCAGTATCTGTGCAATCAGGGCATGTCTCTTGGAATGTAGTGCTGATTAGGTTTATTAATTGTTTTTTCCTATATAAGGGGAAGCCAGAGGATGCGTTTTCCCAGAGAAGGAGCATCAGAAGAGTTTAAGACCTTGGGGAAAGGGAGTCTTGCTGCTTGCTTGTGGGACTTGCCTTGGAAGGTAGATAAGTTCACAGCATCCTCCAACTTTTTATTTTTGGTGAGTTCTCCGAGCACTGAGATGTGAACTGGCCTCATTCCCTTACAATGATACTGTTACCAGTAGAAGAGATTCGAGTTACTGGCAGCATATCTGCATGGGTCCATAAGCAACTTCAGTCCTTACCTCCTCAGAAGAAAGAATTCGACTGAGGGGCATACAGCGGAAAAAGAGACTAAGTTTCAGAGCAGGAGTGGAAGTTTATTTAAAAAGGCTTTAGAACAGAAAGGAAAGGAAAATTCTCCTGGAAGAGACCCAAGTGGATGCCTGAAGGTCCAAGAGAGAAAAGAGAAGGGCCTTTAACCTTGATCCTGGGATGGGCTTGCCTCTTTCCCACGATTCTTCCTTTAGGGAGAGTTTCCGGCATGCACAGTGCTTTCCTTACCCTTTGGAATTGGCATGCACGGTGTGTTTAGGGAGTTATGTGCATGTCCATCTGAGGCTTTCTTTCCTTTTCCAGTGGTGTCCCCGGAAGATTATACTTTGCCATTTTTGTCTCTTAACATAAATGCCCAAGAAGTTGCTTCTTCCTGGGGTCTGCATTTAATTAACATTTTTGATGTTAACAGGTGTAGACCACCAGGAAATGGCCTGTCTCTGGTGCTGCCTAATTATCATTGTTAGAGAGGCAAAGTGATCACTAACAGGCCATCACCTGACATTTCTAGTGGGTAGAGGAAGAGCCCTCTCCTGCCCTGCTCCTGCTCTTCTACCTGTAACAAGACAAGCCTTGAATAGCATCAGACATGTGTCCCATCAAGGCAGCATCTCATTAGTAAATTTTACTGTGTGAATTGTTACTTCACATTCTCATATTCTGTGTTCACTATTTGTGTGCCTTTTCCATTTTTGTTTTGACCATATCTCATTATTTTAACTGCCTTCTCCAAGATTCTAGATCTGCATTGACCAATAGAGTAACTACTAGTCACATGTGGCTATAAACTGTAAATTAATTATAATTAAATAACTAAATGGCATATCCTTAGTAGTAATTGCCAAATTCGTGGCCAAACTAGAAATTCTGTAACTACATATGTGTGGTAGTTACTGCATTGGACAATGTAGATATAGAGCATTTCTTTCATCACAGAAAATCATGTGGGGCATGTTGGCTGCCACTTATTTTTAATTTATTTTTATTTTTTATTTCTTCGAGACAGAGTTTTGCTCTTGTTGCCCAGGCTGGAGTGCAATGGCATGATCTCAGCTCACCGCAACCTCCACCTCCCAGGTTCAAGCGATTCTCCTGCCTAAGCCTCCCTAGTAGCTGGGATTACAGGCTTGTGCCACCACGCCCGCCTGTTTGTTTTTTTGTTTTTGTTTTTTTTTTTCTATTTTTAGTAGAGACAGGGTTTCTCCATGTTGGTCAGGCTGGTCTCAAACTCCTGACCTCAGGTGATCCGCCTGCCTCCACCTCCCAAAGTGCTGGGATTACAGGTATGAGCCACTGTGCCCGGCCTTATTTTTAAATTCTATTTGTGTGGTTTATAGTTAAATTATATTCTGCTTCTCTATATTCATTTCCTTTCACAGATTTTCTCAGGCAATTTTAAAATTTCATTCATTTACCTTCTTGAGGAAAGTACTTAGATCATTTTTTAAAAATAATGTACAGCAAATAATTTTTCCACGGATATTGTTTTAGCTTTATTGTGTTGGTACTTTTACATACTATATTCAGGTATTATTATTTTTCATAACTTACTTTAAAAATTGTGCCAAGTTTATTTAAAAGAGATTTCTCCCTTGATTTTCAGAGGTCAGATTGTGTCTTCCATTTCTGTTATTTTAATTTTATTTTATTATATGTAAATATGTTGCATATTCCTTTTTTAAAAAATATGAGATTTTTTCTCTGGTTACACAAACTTTGTATGAAGTGTTCATTATGCGCTTTAAAAATAAATATTTTGTTTCAGGGCATGGTGCTTTCACACATGCAACCTTAGAATAATTCTAAATTCCATTCCACTTTCACCATTCCTGAACTGCTTTGAATATATTGGATGTTGGAAGCCATGAGAGGTTTTGACTTGCAATCCAGTCAAGATAACAGGATTTTCCATTTATAGTGTAATCTGATATATATTCGTTTTGGTTTCATACTTTTAAAAAATCTATTCTCTTTTACTCTGTGGTGATCTTTGCTTTTCTATTTGTGCTTTACTAGAATGTCAGCTGCTGTTTCCCTAGCACCTGAGATGTTACTCAACACTGAATAGTGCTGGTGTTGAGAATTGAGAGAATCTACTAAATAATAGCACTTTTTGAGACCGCAGTTCTGAATTAAAAGGAAGGGAAAGGACAGGCAAAAGAATATAGACATCAGCTATTTTTACTGAAGATCTGTTGGAGAACATGGTTTTGGTGTCCAGGAACTTGAGACCTAATACTGCATTCCTAATACTTCACTAAGGTGGGCCTAAATAGCCCTGAAAGGGCTAGGAAGTCACAAGTCAGCCTCTTAATTGTTATGGGTGTCCTGAAAATATTAAGGTAATATTGAGGATGCAGAATGGCTCCTTCCTCATGACTTTTTAAGAGATCTGGGCCGGGCGCTGTGGCTCATGCCTGTAATCCCAGCACTTTGAGAGGCTGAGGCGGGTGGATCACCTGAGATCAGGAGTTCCAGACCAGCCTGACCAAATTGGAGAAACCCCGTCTCGACTGAAAATACAAAATTAGCCAAGCGTGGTGGCGCATGCCTGTCATCTCAGCTACTTGGAAGGCTGAGGCAGAAGAATAGCTTGAACCTGGGAGGTGGATGTTGCAGTGAGCTGAGATTTCACCATTGCACTCCAGCCTGGGCAACAAGAGCAAAACTCTGTCAAAAAACAAAGAGAGAGAGAGAGAGAGAGAGAGATCTGGATGGAGATACTAAGCTGTGCAGGCTCTCATCTTGAAGTCACCAAATACGTAAGTTGTTATTCCTGCTCTGGTGAGAAGTTTGTCAATACATTTTTTCCATGAATTAATGAAAATTTTAGACCCATAACATAAGTTTTAAAAAATTTATCCTAAAGATTGCTTGTGTATGTGTCTGTTTTGAAATATATTTAATCTCTATATCTTGAAATAGTTTTTATAGATTCCATACAAGAGTCCTTTAGGAAATAAGTGTGCTTTGATTTTCTTATAATATTTGTCCTTGTTTGTCCCTGGCACAGTCTGTATACGACCATTTAAATTACTTTTAGTTCATGTTTGGGTTATAATCACACACAAATATTCTCTAAAGTCCAAATCTTATTTTGATATTCGAGGAAGAGTTTACATGGTAATAATATTAAGGGTTACAGCTGGTTTCACTGAAGCTTTGTAGGCATTCTCTAATATCTTATTTTTTTGAAGGAATATCTATTCTGCTTGAATTATAGACTACATAATACATGTACTGTCAGGTACATTCATGGAAGGGACAGGCAGATGGAGTCATATGTTACTGAAGCCTTGATAAACAGATGTAGGAAATAGACCAAGGAATAAGAAAAAAGTTGATATTGAAAAGTGCTTGTTGAAGTCTGTAAATGTGCATTAAAATGTGGCAGTAAAAATAGACACAGTGAAGTTTGGGAACTGGGGTCTAAATCCTGGAGTCCCCAGAATCATAGAGAACCTTGGTTAGGGGAGTAATTTTGTAAAAAAGCAAGAAGAGGCAGTGACAAGGCAGAATATAATTAAAAGTATTGCTGTGTCATTTTCTAGTTTTGTAATTTTGTCATATTTTTCAAACTCTGTTGATCATTTATTGAACTGGTAAATAAACTATCATCAGCAGGGTTATTATAAGTGTTAAATAAGGAAATTTATGTATATCTGTAAGCACAACATCACAATTAATACAAAGTTACCCTTTTTATTTTTTCCTGGACTTCATGTACAAATGGGTCAGTTAATTTTTTGTTTATGAAACATAATTATCATTTGTACATAAAATATATTTATTTTTTTTTATTTTTAGCAGGGAAATAATACATGCATGTTTTCCCCCATCTCAAACACATGCATTCATATAAACATATCCATCTATATACCTACATATCTATGTATGAATATACACATGGACATCAGTATTTCTCAGCAAATATGTATCATGATAATCAGAGATATTGCAACTAACAAAGACTAATATAAACCATGATTGCAAGAATTTTAGATGCCACCTTAGTAAAATATCAGATTGAGCTGCTACATTTCTCTCAGCCCTAAGTCATTTTGTATTTTCTGAGCATCTTAGAGGATTGTGACTGTATACACAGGACAGAAACACCATGACCCAGGGTACTGCTGCGAATTTCTGATGCAGGGGATTTTAAGGGCTAGATCAGCAGGAAGGGAGTGTTGACCCTCCAAGTGAAATAAATTCCTGAAATGATTATCCCCATCCTAAAACAGATTTTTTTTTTTTTTTTTTTTTTTTTTTGATACAGAGTCTTGCTCTGTCGCCCTGGCTGGAGTGCAGTGTTAAGATCTCGGCTCACTGTAATTGCCTCCTGGGTTCAAGCGATTCTCCTGCTTCAGCCTCCTGAGTAGCTGGGATTACAGGCAAGCACCACCATGCCCAGCTAATTTGTGTATTTTTAGTAGAAATGGGGTTTCACCATTTTGGCCAGGCTGGTCTCGAACTCCTGACCTCAGGTGATCCACCTGCCTTGGCCTCCCAAAGTGCTGGGATTACAGGCAAGAGCAACCGCACTTGACCCTAAAACAGATTCTTACTTGATTGATTTCCAAGTTCCAAGGGGAAATACAAAAGTCGAAATTGAGAGAAAGTAAAAGTGGAGTAAGGCTTCAGAAGGCTGTGATTGGTGTTGGAGAAACATTGCTAGGGCATAAAGCTGGGATAATAAAATCTGAGAAATCCCACAGTGTTTATCTACAGGTGGAAATCATATTCCACATGTGGGCGGAGTCAGGGGTCCCTGTATTTTAAAATCAGTGAGGGAATTGAATATCTGGACTTGTGTCAATTAACATACAAAACTCAGTGCTTTTAATGTTCTCGTTCACAAGATATCTGTGTTCCTTCTTTGCCAGAAACCATAGTCATAGGCTTCCTAATTTTGACCTTGGGGAAAGAGGAGAGGCCTCTGTGTGTTTGTGTGTATTGGTCAGGCTGTGGTGCAGGTGGTGTCACACTTCAGTGAAGGTCTGGCTTTTCATCACAGGTTGGTCTGAAAATTGTGTACAAGGCTGGTGTCTCACTTGTTCTTTCTCCAACCTCAGCTTTTTTTAGTGCCTGAAGTGTCTGCAAGTGGAAATCCAGAAGAAGACAGAGAGAGACTGAGTTCTTGACAATGCATTCACTAGTGAGTAGGGGATGCCTCTCTCTGCTGAAATGACACCCATATTGCTGGCAAATGGGCAGTTTTCTGCAGTTTGCATGGGTGTTTCATTTTTATTCTTTTTGTTTGTTTGTTTTCATGATGCAAAATCCATCCAGCCTGGGTGTTCCAAATGCAATCAGGAGACTTTCAGGTATCTGGCCTCCAATTAAGTTTTCTCAGGACTCTAGGTTGGGTATCATGTGTCAAAGATTCCTAAATTATCAATATAATTTCTAATATTACACTACTTTATTCCAGCCCCTATTCAGGCTATTTACAAAAAAAGACATGAGAGGTCTCATTTATGTATTTCTTTTTCTTCTATCCATCCTATAACCTCATAGGGAAATAATTGACCCATTAACTGTACCGTTGGCTGAAATAGACTTAGGATTTTGATGAATGCAGGCAATAGAGATGCGTGAAGAGCAGAAGATCACAGCCCAATAATGAGGCTGATGTTCTAGCAGCTGAGTTCAATAAATCCCGTGTGATAGGCCTTGGGCAAGAGCTGCACAGTGCTGAGGAAAAAGGAGAGTTTGATAAAATATATTTGTGCTTTTAAAAGCTTTGCAAAAGGACAACTAAAGAAGTCATTATTATTCTTATCCCCATTCATTTTACCTTTTGATAATTAACCTTTTCACCTTCTGGTAACTGAAAGTAACATATAAGAAATACAATTACTTAATTATGGTTGCACACTCAGGAGAAGGAATATAGTAGATAGAGTACAATTTAGGGTTCTGTGGAAATGCTTCATAAGGGCTGGTTAGAAAAAAGCAAAACAGTAAAGAGGTCTTTTTATCCTTGAACAAGCCAAGTGAGAAAGTAAAGTTAAAAGAGAGGCAGTGATAACTGATGTTTGGATTGCCCAGAGAAAGTTGAGAACAGGAAGCTTCATATCACAGGAATCATCAGACTAAGACTTCCTCAGTGTACCAGCCTCAGCGGTCTTGTCTTGTGCTGCTCGACTGTCTTCAAGCCTTGTCATGAACACCTGAATGACATAACATTAGAGTGACTCTATGTATAAATTGAATCCTATATTCTGCGTAAAACTTGTTCAGTTCTGAAGAATGCTGGAGTCTGGTTCATTACTTTCTAACTTTTTAATGAATAAGGGACCAATGACATGTATTTAATAAATATTTGCTAGATAGGAAACATGTTTTCTATTACTTCGTTAGATTATTCAAAGCACATAATAGGTCTTTTAACCATTTGATTGGTGAGAAACCTGTGGTTTATCTAGAGAAATAATTTATTTAATCACGGTCGTGTTTAAAAAGTAGTAAATCATGGTTATTTGTCTTGTGACTACTCTGTAATTTTCTTGAAATTCATGGTAAATTTGTTTTATTTATGAAGGTTCAAGCGAAAATTTTATAATCAGTTATGTACAGGTGATTAACACATTACTGAAAAATATCTGGGCTATATTATGCCACACCTCATGTGATATTTCTTCATAGTAAAGTTTAATGGATTAAGAGTGGGTACGTCTCTGTGAATGAATCGGAAAGGCAGATACCAGCTTAGTATTGAGAATGAACTGGCTGGAACCTAAAACACTGGGAATTCTGCATACCCAGCTCCTACCTATGTCATCTCAGCCTTCCTCCTCTGGACGTTAAAAGGGATTCTCTGTCTAAACTAAAGTGTCTGTGATGTTTTAGAAGAAAGTGACTTTTGAAGATGTAGCTATTGACTTCACCCAGGAAGAGTGGGCCATGATGGACACATCCAAGAGAACTGGATGGACACATCCAGTTGTTGGTGACTGGAAAACAACAGTCACCTGGTGTCCCTCGGTGAGTCCCTCAACATTCACATATGTATGTAGACACACATTGACTCATTCATTCAATAAGTGTTGGAACAGCTTCCCCATATCTAACTCTAATCTCTTCTCTGATTCTCTCACAGATCTTATCTGAAAAAGTTTGAGCTCTCTAAATCTGTCTGAAAGAAATATCTTTATTTTATTTTATTTTGTTTTGTTTTATTTAGTTTGTCACTCAATTAGAATGTAATCTTGACAAGGATTTCATGATTTCCTTGGTACTCAGTGTCTAATACTCAGAACAGACCTGAGAACTTAATGAATATTTTCTTTTCTTTTTTTTTTTTTTTTGAGACAGAGTCTCGCTCTGCCGCCCAGGCTGGAGTGCAGTGGCGTGATCTTGGCTCACTGCAAGCTCCGCCTCCCGGGTTCACGCCATTCTCCTGCCTCAGCCTCCAGAGTAGCTGGGACTACAGGCGCCCGCCACCTCGCCCAGCTAGTTTTTTTGTATTTTTTAGTAGAGACGGGGTTTCACCGTGTCAGCCAGGATGGTCTCGATCTCCTGACCTCGTGATCCGCCCGTCTCGGCCTCCCAAAGTGCTGGGATTACAGGCTTGAGCCACCGCGCCCGGCCTAATGAATATTTTCAATGTATTAAATTTAATATTTTCTAAATAACTCTTCTGCTTTAGTCGCTATGCTTAGGCTGAGACCCATTAGTGAAAACAATAGCAATATCTTTTCTGTATAGAACATCAATTATTTTTGTAAATCAAATTTTTTTTTTGTTCTGCATGAGAATAATAATAAACATACTGTGCAGAGGTTTAATTAATCTCTTTCTGAAAGGACTGTGTATTCTGCATTGTGTCTTGGAACTTAGGCATGGACTCAGCATTCATAGGTCCTGACTGTTTTGAATTTCCTTTTCCTGATGGACCTTTCATTTGGATTTATTTTCTAGTCTCATGTTGGGTCAAAAAAATCCTGGGGAGTTTTCTGTGTTCTAGGTCTTGTGGCCTGAGCTGACCTTCACTGTTTTATTCTTCCTTGATAGCCTGCCCTACAGTTGGTGATAATGCACATTTATTGACAGTGAACTCAAAACACATGTACTGTTTCCACTAACAGGGTACCAGATAAGCAAATCCTATATAACTTTGCAGCTGGAGGAAGGAAAAGAGCTCTGGCGGGAAGGAAGAGAATTTCTCCAAGGCCAGAATCTGGGTAAGCAACAGGGTCCTGTGCTCTAATAGGAGGAGGTGCTTTGTCAATGAATAATATCAGTCAAATATTAATTAGAGGTTTTATTAAATGAGTGGTAATTTCTAAAATGTAGGTTAAGCTACTGGAGCAGAATTCCTTAGATGGTATCATCAGTTTTGTTCATATGCCAGATGCTACTCTTGTGTCCTCTTGCCTTTTCTTTTACTTTCAGGAAAAGGATAATTCATGTACTCGTTGGGGTTAAACTGTCACATGCTGACTCTTTTACCGATACCCCTGTGAAGACTATCCCTCTATTTACCTGCCTGATAGCTCATGTCCATTTTAAATCTTTTCACATTTTAATTTTAAGACTCTTTTCTAATTGCTGACGCTGTACCTTCTGTTCTATTGAAGTATTTTCTTCATTTGACACATTTGCCACATCTAAGTGTCAATTTTTGAAAAAAAGTAAACAGGCCTTGTGGGTTTTCAAACAATTTTATTACCATAATACCAAGGTAACAATTTATTTTTCAATTATTTCAGACAAGGAAAGTGCCCTTAAGAAAAAACACACGATAACCATGCATCCTATCAGAAAAGATGCATCCACCGGTATGACAATGGTGAGTTTTATAGCTCTGTACACCAGTCATCTAAGTTAAAGATCTGGTAATGGGTTAAGTTAGTAATGACGCACAGGCACCTGAGTGTAATTAGGCTGGCACTAAGTGCTTTCTAAGCAAAAAAAAAAAAAAAATTTGATACTTTGAATTCAGTGAATAAAGTGACCTGTGTTGTAAACCATAACATGAGATCTTTAAAATAGAACAAGTGCATACACATTACTCATGCTCAGACTTTGAAAGATATTGATATCATCACAATCAATGGAATAACTCTGCAGTTGGGATCTTACAAAAGAGAAAATATCTGTGTCTGCAGGAGACAATGTGTACGCAAGTGTCAATCGAGAAAAATGACGAGACAAGTCTCAATCATTTTAGGAGATGTATTTGCCAGAGTTAAGGACATGCACCTGGGGAACAGGTGTATACCTTTCTCCAAAGATAATTTTCTCCAAATTTAAAGGGGGAAAGGGTGGGATATTGAGAAGTACACAATTTTCATGTAAAAGTTGGGTAGAAAAAAATAGTCATTCATGAATTTTTCTGGCTTAGTGAATCTGGATTTTTTTTTCATAAGATGACATAAACAAATGAGGCAGAGGAATAATGCAGGAAAGCTGCATTTTATATAAGACAACATAGGCAAAATGGGGCAGGGAAACAATTGGATATGCATTTGTGTCTGGTGAACTGGGGATGACTGCGCCTGTAAAGACAAGCTATCAGTTTGCATTGTCATGGTGTAATTTTAACAGCTCATCAGGAATCTCCTTGTGGGCAAAATATGGGGGAGGCATGTAGCTTTTCATCTTGTAGCCGTATTATTTAGGAACCAGAAGGGGGAGGCAGGTTTGTGTGACCCTGTTCCCAGCTTGATTTTTCCCTTTGGTTAAATGAGTTTGGGGTGCCAAAATTTAATTTCCTTTCACACAAGTAACATTGGAAACATTTCAACTGGGCTCTACCACTGAATGGTTGGTCTAGGATTCAAAGGTGGTGAAATGAATGTATAGATGTATGTCGGTAAATCATTAAGAGCTTTTAATCTTTGTCTCTAAAGGAGAACTCTCTCATTCTGGAGGATCCCTTTGAATGTAATGATTTGGGAGAAGATTGCACTCACAGTTCCACAATGACTCAGTGTTTGTTAACTCAGAGTGGAAAGAAACCCTACGTCAGCAAACAGTGTGGAAAATCCCTTAGTAATCAGTTGTCCCCTAAACCACATAAACAAATTCATACTAAAGGTAAATCATATCAATGTAATATATGTGAAAAGGCCTATACTAATTGCTTTCACCTTAGATGGCACAAGATGACTCACACTGGAGACGGGCCATATGCATGTCATCTATGTGGAAAATCCTTCACTCAGCGTTCTCACCTTAGAAGACATGAGAAAACCCACACGGGAGAGAGACCGTAGAAGTGTCATCAGTGTGGGAAAGGCTTTATTCAATCCTTTAACCTTGGAAGACATAAGAGAACTCACCTTGGATAAAAGCGTTATGAATGTGATAAAAGTGGGAAAGTCTTTAGTCAAAGCTCTGGCTTTAGAGGACACACAAGAATTCACACTGAAGAGAAACCACATGCTTGTCTTCTATGTGTGGAAAGCCTTCAGTGTATCTTCTGACCTTAGATGATAGGAGAGAACATGCACTGGAGAAAAGCCATATGAATGCCATTTATGTGGGAAAGCCTTCAGTCAACGTACTAATCTTAAATAACATCAGAAAATTCACCCTGGAGAGAAACTTATAAATGCCTTCAGAACATATTCTGACTTTAGATGACATGGTGTTAGGAATGATGGACGTAAGGAATATGGAAGAGACTTCAGCTGTAGTGTAACATCTAAACATGCCAAAGGACCCACATTTTGTAGAATTACTATACCCAACATGGACGTTACTTCAGTTGCCTTTATTCTTCAGTCCACATCAATAAATTCATATGGAAGAGAAATTGTACGACATGTGTGTACCAAAGACTTGTTAGTGATCTGATCATAAATGACACGAGAGAGCTGAAACTGTCAACATGATAAACTAAAAGTCTTCAGCAACAGTTTTAATAATTTAAAACGTGTGGGACTTTCAGGTAGAGAATCTCTAGCTCTGTGTTCAGTGTGAAAATGTTTTTATGTGCAATTTGTTGTCAAATAACCTAAGAAAACTTTACTTGGATGAACCTTTTATTTATATTTTCTGTGAATAAACATTCAGCCAAGCACTAGGCTTGATGTTCACAAGAAAACACAGTGATAAAATGCTGCTAAAATGGAAAATAAGAAAGGAAATCCTTTATAAGCTAAATAAGAAGGGAAAGTCTTTCCAAGGGCAATGAATTCTCTTGGAATACCAAACACTTCTTACTGGAGAAGTTATGCCTTGAAAAATCATGAGAAATCCTTTCTTCACAGAGTAACGCTTGTGGCACATGTGAGATTTCACACTGGACAAAACACGGTTAGCATCTTGAAAGGAGAAGATTCTTTAGTGGTAATTCATTTCTTAGTTGACATTAAGTTTCTCACATTGAGGAGCTATCAAATTTGAAAATCACTGTGGAGAAACCTGATAGATTTCTCATCAGAAAAGTGAGTCAAGAAGGTGGACCTCTAGAAAAAACTCTTAACACATAGTTTAGCAAAATAATTAAGAAATTTGAGAAAATTATTCATAAAAATGCAGCACATAAATGTATAATAGCAAAGTGACTATTTTTCCAGCTTGATTTAACACATAGAAAAAACTCTTAACACATAGTTTAGCAAAATAATTAAGAAATTTGAGAAAATGTCTATTCATAAAAATGCAGCACATAAATGTATAATAGCAAAGTGACCTGGGCATAAATTGAATGCAGAATTATATAAGAAATCTCATTAAACATTTCCAAAAGATCAATACTTACAAATATTGAAAGAATACAATCGGTTGTTGAAAAAACTTAGTGTGTTGGTGAAGTCCTTCTTTCATTTATGCAGCCCTAACAAATCGATGTGCATCTGCACTCCTTGGCTTATGGGTCGACATTCTACCCCAACTTCCGAGCCTCCCCAGTCTTCGACGGCTCTTTCCTCACAGCTCACCTCCCTTTACTTCAATGTCCACTGAAACCACTTGTTTCCATCCAACCCTGGAACTGACACATCAGGGATCTTCAGCCCCACTCGTCAGATTTCTCAGTGTGTCATTGCATAGATTTAGCAAGGAAATGGAGGCTGTATCAAAGACACCTAGTATATGCATTTGGGTGTCCCCAACCCTTGCCTCGGTCTCTGAGTAGTTACCTGGGATCAGAGAATAAGGCAGCCCTGCTCTTCTATCCCTCAGAAATCTCTTGAAATTTTGTCCCTGAAGCCTCTCTAAGTGGAGGTAGCAGTTCATCTCATGACACCCCAGAGTTTACTCAGGTAAGTCCTGAGTTATTACACAGAGACAGACATAGCTGTGTTCCTTTTACTTCTGTCCAGAAGATAAAACACCAGCATGATAAAGCAGGCGAACCTGTCAGCCACCATGCAAGCCTTTCCTATATTTGATTCAATGTACTTTTCCAGAAGCAAAATGAAAGTTCTCACAGAGGGGGCTTCCTCTGCCTTGTCCTCAGAATTGGAAAATGTATTGTCCATCAAGGAGCCTCAGTACTGAACCTAAAACTCAAGAGAAAATGTTTCCTGAATAACAAGTGGGATGATGACATGAAATTTTGCAAAACAGGCACAATCTTAACACGATAGGTCTTACTAAGGCTAAATGGCCTTATCCATGGTTGAAATTGACACATCATTATATTAAAAAATCTCCACAAGTGATTGATTTTACTCTGCAGCCAGGGTTTATGTCAAGTGTGAGGATGGTGTCTGGCATTGTCGCTTGGGCTTGGGTGCAGTGGCAAGATCTTGGCTCACTGCAACCTCCACCTCCCGGGTTCAAGCAATTCTCTTGCCTCAGCCTCCCGAGTAGCTGGGATTGCAGGTGCCTGCCACCAGGCTCAGCTAATTTTTGTATTTGTGGTAGAGACAGTTTTTCACCATGTTAGCCAGGCTGCTCTGGAACTCAGGAACTCCTGACCTCATGATCCGCCCACCTTGGCCTCCCAAAGTGCTGGGATTACAGGCATGAGCCACCGTGCCAGGCCTAAAACCCCGTGTTTACTAAAAAAAACAAAAATTAGCTGGGTGTGGTGGTAGGTGCCTATAATCCCAGTTACTCGGGAGGCTGACACAGGAGAATCACTTGAACCCGGGAGGCAGAGGTTGCAGTAATCAGAGATGGTGCCACAGCAGTCCAGCCGGGCTACAGAGCAACACAGTGTCTCCAAAAAAACAAAAAACAACACCAAAAAACCCCTCAGATATCCAGATAAGAGGATACAGATGTATCCACTGTCATAAATTCTTCACCATGCTACAAGAGGGGAACTGACATTTTGGTGAATCTTTGTAAACCATCAATTTATCTATCATACTTTTATTTCACCAGTAGCATTGACAAAGCTAAGTCCTACAATTCCATTTGAAATTACCCTTAAAAAGAACAGACCTTTAAAACCTACTACACTCACTCTGGGGAAGGAATAAATATGAATTTTTAGCAAATTATATACGTCATTTTACCTTGCTACTTTGGAAATAGTACCTTTATCTTTCAAGCTGTACTGACAACATGTATCTTATAGTCAATGAAAAACTGAAAGTCAAATAAGCGGACAAGCCTTATCAAGGTAACAAACTCAGGGAGAGGCATTGCTGACTCCAACACAGACCTTTCTAAGTGTCACGGCAGGCCATTCTATTCCTCGGGACACCCATCCTGTTCAGTAAAGCACTCAGTGACCACCTAGGAGGCACTGGCACTGCTCTTTGCCCTCCTGTGTGCCTTAAGTGCATTTTCATATTCAGGTTCTTGCACATCCTCTCTGGGGTGGGTTTCCTTGTCCTTTGGGACAATTTTTCTCTCTTCGCAAGTCTGAGACAATCTAGAAAGCAGAAATCATTTCTGCCTTTTCCTCTCAATATCAGCATCCCATTTGCGGATCGTCAATGTGTCTCCGAGGAATAAAAGCTCCGGCTGGAGGAACAGTTTCAATAACCTAGCTTTAATGACATTACGTTGTATTGTCCATTCATTTTAATGTCCTAAAATTTTAATAACCCTAAGGGGTCACCATTTTAGATGAAACTATACCAGGAGATTCCTCTAAGGCCAAGAGCATCCAGCTGCTCCCATGAGAGACTCTACCCCCTACCTCGGGCTGTCCTTGGGGATGAGATGACCCTGGGGCTGATACTCACTAGACCCTCCAATAGACATGGCCACAGTGGGTATCCTGGGTCATCCCCAGACAGTTCTAAAATGCCAGGACTAGGAAAAGACAGGAGGGTGGCTGAGGACACAACACCCTGTAAAGTTTTCACGGGGAGACCTCAACCTAAAGACATTTTGGTAATATGTGCACTTAGGAAAGATGAAAAGAAGAGAGGCACAAAGATTTTTTTTTACAGTAGAGTGTCAGATAATTTATTCTCCACTTTCCTCTCATATAAAATGTTTGGAAACAGAAAAATATTTTGGCCAAGGTGGCTCACGCCTGTATTCCCAGCGCTTTAGGAGGCCGAGGTGGGTGATCAGTTAAGGTCAGAAGTTCAAAACCAACCTAACCAACATGGCAAAACTCTGTCTCTACTAAAAATACAAAAATTAGCTGGACGTGGTGGTGGGCGCTTATAAGCCCAGCTACTTGGGAGGCTGAGGCAGGAGAATCGCTTGAACCCGGGAGTCAGAGGTTGCAGTGAGCTGAGACTGTGCCATTGCACTCCAGCTTGGTGACAGGGCGAGACTCTGTCTCAACAACAACAACAACAACAACAGCAACAACATAAAAAAATATATATATATTAAAAAACTATAAATTTAAAATTACTACATGTAGATAGTATTTGAAGTCATGGGACTGACTGTAGGTAGAAACAAGAGAAGGCAAGGAAAGTTTTTATATTTATATTTATATATATTACATAAAATTAATATACATAATTATAATATATAAATATATAATATAGGCTGTGCACAGTGGCTTACACCTGCAATCCCAGCAATTTGGGAGGCTGAGGTGGGCAGATCAGCTGAGGTCAGGAGTTCAAGACTAGCCTGACCAACATGGAGAAACCCCATCTCTACTAAAGATACAAAAATTAGCCAGGCGTGGTGGTGCTTGTCTGTAATCACAGCTACTCAGGAGACTGAAGCAGGAAAATCACTTGAACCCAGGAGGCGGAGGTTGCGGTGAGCCCAGATTGTGTCATTGCACTCTAGCCTGGGTGACAAGGGTTAAACTCTATATCAAAATAAATAAATAAATAAATAAATAAAACAAGAAATAGATATTTATGTCTAAATATATAATTATAATACATAAATGTGTATATATACATTTATTATAAATTTATTAATATATGAAATATATTTATTTCTGAGACAGGGTCTGGCTCTGTCACCCAGGCTGGAGTGCAGTGACACTATCAGAGCTCATTGGAGTCTTGAACAGATGGCTCAAGCGATCCTCCCATCTCAGCCTCCTGAGTGGCTAGGATTGCATGCACACACCACCATGCGTAGCTAATTTTAAAATTTTTTGTAGAGACAGGGTCTTCCTTTTTTGCCTAAGCTGGTCTTGAACTCCTGCGCTCAAGTGATCTTCCTGCCTCAGGCTTCCAATGTGTTAGACGTGGGCCACTGCATCTGGTCTAATGCATTTTTTAATTTGCGAGTTTATATTATTTAATATTTTTAAGTACTGAATGTGTTGAACAACCAAGTTGCAGAATTCCCACACAATGGACGGTCAGCTGTCATGTCCTGGTTCAAATTGTCCCAGCACACCAAGGCTAGAAACCTTTCAGCCAACTTCCACTTATGTCTCCCGGGGCAGGACAATGTCACTAGGCCAATCCCCACTAAGAGGGACTCTGGAAAGGCAAGAAACTATTCTGTTCTCTATAATGGAATGTGACCAAAGAGAAGGCAGCTGGGAGGACCAGCTGGGCCCTCCAACCAGCAGCATGCACCATTGACTAACTGCCCTAGAGCTACACCGTGCTGGGCATTTGGGGCACTGTTATGAGCAAGAGTTTCCATTTTTCTTCTCATGGAACCTTCATGCTAGTGGTAAGAGACAATTTTTTTTTTTTTTTTTTTTGAGACAGAGTTTTGTTCTTGTCACTCAGGCTGGAGTGCAATGGTGTAATCTCAGCTCACTGCAACCTCTGCCTCCTGGATTCAAGCAATTCTCCTGCCTCAGCCTTCCGAGTAGCTGGGATTACAGGATTGCACCACCACATCTAGCAAATTTTTGTATTTTTAGTAGAGATGGGGTTTCACCATGTTGGCCAGGCTGGTCTGGAACTCCTGAGCCACTGCACCCAGTCAAGAGGGAGATTTTAAATCAATAAGTATAATTGTGATGAATGCCAGAAAGCAGAATGTGTGTGATGGGGAGGGGACTTAAGTTATTGTCTCATATTTTAACACTTTCATAGGCAATAACTAAAAACTTAGAAGCTTAAAACAACACACACCTTTAAGCCAATTTTGGCAAGCTAGGAGTTGAGCACATTTTAGCGGGTCGTGTGCTTGGGATCTCACGCTAAGCAGCTGGGCTGCATCCTCATCTGAGGCTACATCAGGGCAGAATCCATTTCCAGGTCCGCCGAGGTTATTGGCCGAATTCATTTCCTCGGACCCGCTTGGCAAGGGCCCAGCTTTTTGCTTCCTTGCCTACGGGGCCCTCCAAAGGTCCTTTCTCAGCACAGCATCTCCCTCCTGCAGCGCCTGCAGGCGGAACCGTTCTCTCTAGTGTGCGAAGGTGATGCACTGTGACAGTGACATCCCATTGCTTTCGCCAGGCTCTATGGGTTAGAAGCCAGTCACCGGTTTTGCTCGTACCCAAGGTCAGGAAGATTATGCAAGGGCATAGGTCACTGGGGGGTGGTCAGCCACTTTAGGGTGTGGCTGCCACCACTGAATTTGGTGAGACTTTAAGGGTTGGTAGGAGTTGGTCAAGTACAGGGGTGAGGGTGTGTCAGGCAGGGGTGAGGGCATGGAGGGGGATGCAGAGGCCTGCACCCTGGAATGTCCTTTCACTCCCTGAGGTTTTGTTCTCCTGATCCCTGAGTACATCCCAGAACACGGTGGGGCCCTAGCAGGGGAGAGGTAGGGAAGCATGTGTTGTTCATCCGGGGACCTTGTTAGGCAAATCAGATTAAGGAACAGGCTTTCAGTGGTGGGTGCAAGCTTGGGAGTGATGAGTGTGCAGGTGTGTGTGGGAAGAGCGATGGGGATGGGGTCAGCCCCAGCCACCAAGAAGACTTTAACTGCATCCACCCATCCCAGCAGCCTCCCTGGGTGAGTGCCTTCAGGGTGCAGGTCCTGTTTTACACATGGAATTGAATCAGAGTGGGACACTGCCTTGCCTTAGAGAGGTCACACTTCTTCTCCTTCTTCTTCTTCTGCTTTTTTTTTTTTTTTTTTTTTTTTTTTTTTTTTTTAATTTGCAACAGATTCTCACTCTGTTGCCCAGGCTGGAGTGCAGTGGTGTGACCTTGGCTCACTGCAACCTCTGCCTCCCAGGTTCGAGCAATTTTCCTGCCTCAGCCTCCTCGGTAGGGTAGCTGGGATGATAGGCACGCATTACCATGGCTGGCTAATTGTTGTATTTTAGTTTCACCATATTGGCCAGGCTAGTCCCAGTCTCCTGGCCTCAAGCGATCTGCCTGCCTCAGCCTCTCAAAGTGCTGTGACTACAGGCGTGAGCCACCACTCCGGGCAAAAGGTCACAATTCATGCCACGTGGGTGGCAGCCACTCAGACAGCACCCCTGCCGGCACTGGGAGTGAGGGGTGCTCAGTGTCCTAGGAAGGCAGAGGGCTGCATGAGAGGTTCTGGGAGGAAGGACTGGAGGAGGATTTGAGATTTTCACCTGAGCAGCTGGGTGGATGGAGGGGCTGTTCACAGAGAATCACAAGAATGTGAATGAGCAGGTTAGGGCACTAATAAAGCACTCTGTTTCGGCCTGTGGAAAATTTGAGATGCTTCCCTGCGTCCAGCTGGAGCTTTGGGAAAGGTCAGGGCTGGGCATCTGATGGGATGGAGGTCTCTGGCAGGCAGCAGAGCATGTGGATGGTTTGTGAAGCCCGGAAGGGCATGAGATTTCCTGTGGCAGTGCCCACTGCAAATGGAAGGGCATTTGGCCTGAGTCCAGACATATACAAGTTGGGCAGAGAAGGGGGTGGGTCCCTGGGACCCACCGAGGAGCAGCTATGGGAGTACAGGGAAACCAAGGGTGTGGGGTCACATGAAGCAGGGAGCTCAAATAAGATGAGGAAAGAGGTTTTAAAGACGATCAGGTCTGGGGACAGTGGTTCATGCCTGTAATCCCAACACTTTGGGAGGCTGAGGCGAGAGGATAGCCTGAGGCCAGGAGTTTGAGACCAGCCTGGGCAACATAGGGAGACCCCATTTCTATAAATAAATAAATACCATTGGTACTTGGCATTTCAGGCGGGGAACAGCAAACACATGAAAGCTCTGTGGCAGGAAAGGGAAGTGATTAGTGCTCGCTCCTGGTTCGTTTATCAGACCTTAAAGAGATGCAGAGACATTTCAGGTACTCCTTGGCCGAGCTCCTTCAGGGAAGGCCTAGGTTCGCCTCTACTTCCCATCTATTAATTTTTTTTTTTTTTTTCGAGACGGAGTCTCATTCTGTCGCCCAGGCTGGAGCACATGCAGTGGCACCATCTCAGCTCACTGCAACCTCTACCTCCCTGGTTCAAACGATTTCTCCTGCCTCAGCCTTCCCAGTAGCTGCAACCACAGATACGCGCCACCACGATCGGCTAAGTTTCTGTATTTTTAGCAGAGATGGGGTTTCATCTTGTTGGCCAGGCTGGTTTCGAACTCCTGGCCTCAAGTAATCCACCTGCCTCGGCCCCACAAAGTGCTGGGATTACAGGCGCCAGCCACCGCGCCCGGCCCTACTTCACTCCTAACACCCACCATACGTGCTTCCAAATGTTTGCTGAATGACAAGGTGAACGAGTGAATGGGACTACGTGACTTCGGGCAGCAGGCAATCCTATTCCTTGGACCTCAGTTTCCCTTTTTGTAAAGCAAGCCTGTCTCTCGCTCTCTGTCCTAAAAGCCTGAGTTCTGGGCTTGAGATGAGCGCGTCCTGTACAGTAGACTCCAGGTGGACGTTGAGCTGGGTCTTCCAGGAGGCCAGGATCCGGCCAGCTCTTGGGTCCGGTCCTCCCGCGGTACCCCGCACGCCCAGTCCCAGCGCCGCCCCGCCCAACCTCCCTTTGTTCCCCCAGGCCCCACCTTCTCCGCGCAGCTGGCTCCCCCTTGGCCGGGGGGCGGGCCCTGGGCGCCTGGCTCCGCTGGGGGCGGGGCGGGGCGGCGGGAGGCGGGCAGGGCCGTGTGCACCTGCAGGGTGTGTTTCCGGGCCGCAGCCCCGCGCCAGCTGCAGCTCCTTGATCCGAGCCGGATCCTGAGCGGGCAACACGGGCTGAAGCGGCGCGGCGGCGGCCCCGCCCTGGGGCTCCATTGTTGAGGCTGCGGTGGCTCTGTCGGCTGCTCAGCTGCGCTCCAGTCGGCCCAGGCGCCGCGGCGAGGAGCTAGGGCTGCGAGGCGGCGGCCTGAGGTGAGACGGCGCCATGGGCGACGGGGTCTCCAGACCGGGTGGGCGTCTCTGCCCCGGGTGTGGCGGCTCCGAGCTCGGCTCCGCAGGGTCCGAGCTCCGCTCCGCAGGGTCCGAGGTCGGGATCCGGGGTCCTTGCGCCTGGGCTTTGTCTCGGCCCCGTGTGGCACCGGGGGCTTCGCGCCTGCTGCGATACCGCGTGGGCCCGCGCGGGGAGTCCCGGTTGCCCTGCGGGTGGGGGCCGGTCCCCACTGCTCCCCGGCTCCCCGCGTCTGCCGCGGAGTGGACTGCATGGACCCGGGCGCGGGCTTCTGCCCCGTACCCCGCAGGGTGGCTGGTCCCCGCGTGCGGCAGAGGGGGCCCTGCGAGGACCCACTCGTGGGGCGGGGTACGGGTCACCGCGAGTGGGAGACTCCGCCGCCCTCCCCGCCCTCCCCGCCTTCCCTCGCAGCGAGACTGCTTCGCCAACTCACTGAGGGGACTGCGTGGAGGTTGCAGTGAGTGAAATGGCTGCAGTGCACCCCAGCCTGGGCCATAGAGTGAGACTTCCTCTCAAAACAAAAACAAAAACAATGTACTGGGTCTACCTCCGGCTCTGGAATTTTCCTGGAAGGCCTTCTCTTCTGGGCTTCATTTTTCTCACTTTTGAGGATCGTAAACTACATAATTTCCAAGAATTTTTGCCCTACAGCTTTAATTCTTTCAAGCAAATACAGCAGAGAAAAATTCTCTTCCCCGCAATGGTGTAAATAATGGACGCCTTTGAAAATGTGGATTCTAAAGTGGAAGTTCTTTTTCTTCTTCCCCTTTGTTTCCTTTTAAACGAGTTTAGTTACATGAGTATATACTTTATCTCAGACTTAAGGACAAGTATCTATGATGAAAACTTAAGTAACTTTTTGGCAATATCTTGCATATTCTTCACAATTGTGTTTTATGTGCAGCATCTTCCCTATATCCAGTTGATTTGTTTTTTTCTCATTAATGGAGTTGTTGAGCTCAGAACTTTTCAGGAGCATTTTGTTGATCTTTTAAGGGTCATGTGAAATATGTTCCAATTTAACATTTTATTTTGTTGACTAAAATGGGAGTAAATGGAAACTTGAGAGTGCCTTGAGTAGATGTACTTGGCTTGTGTAATGGTTTGAAGCATAGTTGAAAATTACCACTTGTTGCCAGGTGTGGTGGCTCACACCTGTAATCCCAACACTTGGGGAGGGCAAGACAGGCAGATCACGAGGTTAGAAGATGGCTAATCTGGCTCATACAGTGAAACCCCGTCTTCACTAAAAATACCCCGTCTCCACTAAAAATACAAAAACTTAGCTGAGTGTGGTGGCACACGCCTGTAGTCCCAGCTACTCGGGAGGCTGAGGCAGGGGAATCACTTGAACCCGGGAGGTGGAGGTTGCAGTGAGCGGAGATTGCACCACTGCACTCCAGCCTGGGCGACAGAGTGAGACTCCATCTCAAAAAAAAAAAAAAAAAAAAAAAAAAAAAAAAAAAAATGCACTTGTAAAAAATTGCATCACATGTTGAATGACCTATAAAGGAGCTACAATTCTAAGGTATATGGTAATTAATTCTTTAAAATAGGCCGGTTGCTGTGGTTTACACCTGTAATGCCAGCGCTTTGGGAGGCTGAGGAGCGAGGATCACTTGAGCCCAAGATTAGAAGCTGCAGTGAGCTATAATCATGCCACTGCACTCCAGTCTGTGTGACGGAGTGAAACCCTTTCTCTAAAAAATAAAAAGGTAAATAAATAATTTAAAAATAAAATACTAAGCTCCTTTCCAATTTACCTGTTTGGTAAGGTGGGAATTTGATGTGTTTGAGTTTCTTAAAACCATGTGTCTCTGTAGAAAGGAGACACAATTTTCTCTGCTATTCCTAGTTATTTGGATGATTATAGGGATTAAAAATAGACATTTGGTCAAGTCTTGAGCTACTGAATTACAATTTTTGCTTCACTCAGTAGGATTTTGCCTTTATTTTGATTTGCATTCTTAGATTAGGAAAATATCTTTGTTATATGCCCCATACACTTTGTTCTTTTGGGGAATCTGATCTTAGGAGAGGGCTTCAAAACGCGACCAGATTTTCTTTATTGTTTTCTAGATTTTATTAATGTCTTAATAAAACTTAACTAGTTAATGCTGCTTCTATGTCGAAGTATTTTTCATTTAGAGTAGGCTTGATTTTTATATGGATTAAATGAAAGGAAGTCTCTCACGGAAGGGGACATATGGGTATGGAGAAGACAGAGGGTGTGTGTGTGTATATATATATATATATATTTTTGTTGTTGTTGTTGTTGTTGTTGTTTGTTTGTTTGTTTGTTTTGGAGACAGAGTTTTGCTCTGTTGCCCAGGCTGGAGTACAGTGGCAGGATCTCGGATCACTGCAAGCTCCGCCTCCTGGGTTCACTCCATTCTCCTACCTCAGCCTCCCAAACAGCTGGGACTATAGGGGCCTCCCACCACGCCTGGCTAATTTTTTGTATTTTCAGTAGAAACAGGATTTCACTGTGCTAGCCAGGAAGGTCTCCATCTCCTGACTTCGTGATCTGCCCGCCTCAGCCTTCCAGAGTGCTGGGGATTACAGGTGTGAGCCACTGCCTGTGGCCGACAGAGGATTTATTTCTGAGCTCTATATTTCAGAGTTCTTTTCTCTAGCCCTGGCCTGGGTCCCAAACAGGGAACTTAATTCACTCTATCACTGAAGTATACTCTTGCTTTGATGCCATTGGTATGTTGTCCTAGAGATTTGCTGTGGCTGCTAGGAGTGTTTCAGAGTTAAGAACTGATGCAACCTCTCTTTTGTCAGATTTTGAGTCTATAAACCATCTTGTTTCCTTTAGCGTTATCTCCCTGGAACTGGAAGGTCAGAGATTAAGTTTTCTTAGATTATAAGTCTCAGCCTTTGCTATCTACCTTCGTCTGTCTCCCATATCACCTGCTGTTTTTTTCCCCGTTTTTCATTTTAATGTTTTTATTGGATAGGTGTCTATTATTGCAGGCTACCTCAAAACATTTTTGGATATTGACAGGATATCAGTATGAATAATATGTAAAAGATAACTTATTCTAGTTCTTTTGAGCAGAGGATTTGGTTTCGATATGTGGCCCTATTAAAGCTTTTGTTAAGCCCAAGTACTTGCTGAACTTCAGTTCCCTTACCTATAAATGGAGTTAGTTGTTAGTAATACCTGTTCTGCCTAACTCAGGAGATTGTTTTGAGGATCAAACGAAATTATGAATGTAATGGAATTTTGTAAATTTTAAATGAAATATTGTATTACCTAAGATTTTTTTTTAAACGCCATATTAAGAATGGAATGAATCTGGGTTTTCCTTTGAAATCTCAAATGTTTAATGTACAGAGAAGTTTTAATGTGTCTGTTGGGGAGCTTCATTAGGATTGTTTTCTATCTTTAATTGGCCAGTATTGTTTTATATGTTAGCATTTTTGGGGAACATCAAAATTTGTGTTTCAGTTATCATTAATATTTTACAAAGTTATTGAATGTGCGTGATTAGTCTTTAACAATCTCTTCAATTATTTACATTCCCATGTAAAAAAAAAATGCAGTAATGAAGGTTCATGTAAATAACATTCCCATGCCTTAATGAAGCATAATTTCTTGACATTGCAGTTTCTAAGTGCCCTGTCTTGAGGTTGGGAAGGCTAAAGGGCAGTCAGACGTCAAGGTCAGCAAAGCGTCACCTTTGACATTTGAAATCCAGCAGCAGGTATCACAGTGAACCCCATCCCAGCAACCAGGAAGTTTCTCTGTCCTGCCTCTCCTCCAGCCACCTCAGAATCTGTGTCTGCGGTGTTGGTCCTGCTTTCCTCTCTCTCCTCTGCCTTTTCTTTCTCTTCACCAACTTCTACCGAGTGCCTCTGATGTCCCAGACAGTGGCAGTGGGAGTACGAAGGCTAATAAACCCGGCCCTGGTCCTCAAAGAATTGATGTTTTCTGTGCAGATATTAAGTGACACTGTCATACATAGTGTTGACAAACATTGATACAGATTTCCTGTGAAGTGCAGAAGCACCATCCTAGAAGCAGAGATGCAGAGGCAGCACTGGTGACTCACACATGGAGAGCTGGAGTTCTTGGTCTAGTGGGATCAACTGACTTGGACATCATTTCAGTGCAGCGGAGTGAGTGCTGGGACGGGCTCCCTCGGGGCATCTGGGGCTGGGTTTGTCTGGTGTTTAGTCTCCTGCCTGGTACTTAGAGTTTGTCAGTAAGATGAGCATTGGGAGGTTTCTAAGTGAAAGGAAAGTCAATCACTTACCTGAAACTTAAAATTTGTAGGTGTTCTGGGCCATTTATAATTCACTGAATCTGTTTTGTCAGAACAAGTCTATCATCTATTGTTTTGGATGGAGTGTGGCCAGCCCTGCCTTGCGATGTGAGGAAATCAGTAAACACTTGTCAAGTGTCAACACCGTGCCAGACACTCTTCTAGGGGTTTCCACGTAAATCACTATTCATTTCTGTTGCTGCTTTACCACATTTCCACAAATTTTGTGGCTTAAAATAATTGAAATTGTATCATCTCACAGTTTTTTGGGGCACCCACTGTTCTGACGTGGGTGTCACCGGGCAAAAATCATAATGTGGGCTGAGCTGCATTCCTCACTGGAGAATTGTTTCCAAGCGCTTTTGGCCAAATATAGTTCCTTGTGGTTGCAGGACTGAGGTGTCTGTTCCCTTGCTGGCCATCTGTTGAGGGCTGCCCTCAGCTCCTGAGGCCTCTATCTGGTCTTTGCACGTGGTCCCATCAGCTCAGGACTAGCTAACCCAGGGACCTGGTCAGGCTCTTCAGTTCCCCTGTGTGCATTTCTCTTCTTGCACTTGGAGAAAGTTCTATGCCCTATTTTAAAATATTTTTTTGAGATGGAGTCTCACACTGTTGCCCAGGCTGGAGTGCAGTAGCATGATCTCAGCTCACTGCAACCTCTACCTCTCGGGTTTAAGTGATTCTCCTGCTTCAGCCTCCTGAGTAGCTGGGACTACAGGTGCCCAGCAGGATGTCCAACTAATTTTTGTATTTTTAGTAGAGATGGGGTTTCACCATTTTAGCCAGGATGGTCTCCATCTCTTAATCTCATGATCTGCCTGCCTTAGCCTCCCAAAGTCCGGAGATTACAGGTGTGAGCCACCTCGCCTGGCCAGTTCTATGCTCTTAGAGGCTCATAGGATTAGATTGGACCTCCCTGGATAGCCCAAGATACTCCTCCTAAGGACTTTGGCAAAGCCCTTTTGCTGCGTGATATAGTCACAGGTCTCGCGGGTTGGAATCTCCCACCACAGTTACCAATCCACTTACTACAGCAGCCTGGGAGGTGCTTTTCATTACCTCTGGTTAACAGATACCAATTTTTTTTTTTTTTTCAAATTGGCAGGAACATGAAGATCCTTCTTTTTTTTTTTGAGACGGAGTCTCATCCTCTTGCCCGGGCTGAAGTGTAGTGGTGCAGTCTTGGCTCACCACAACTTCCACCTCCCGGGTTCAGGCAGTTCTCCTGCCTCAGCCTCCTAAGTAGCTGGGACCACAGGCACGTGCCACCAAGCCTGGCTAATTTTTTTATTTTTAGTACAGACAGGGTTTCAGTATGTTGACCAGGCTGGTCACAAACTCCTGACCTCGTGATCCGCCCACCTTGGCCTCCCAAAGTGCTGGGATTACAGGCGTGAGCGACCACACCCAGCCATGAAGATCCTTCTTAAATGAAAAAACCGTTCCTCTGACTTGATGTGAGGCTGTTGGTGAGACTGATAGCAGTGGAGACAGGTCCATCAGAAATGGAGCTAAACTTTGTGTTCTGGAGTATTTTGATGGCCTGCCCTGATCATGTAAGTTTTGCTAAGAAGTCATTAGAGTAATTCCTCTACTGGAAGAAACACCCATATGGGGAATTTGGGACCTTGCCTTTTCAAGTTTTACACAAAGGACTCTTCATAGTCGCAAAGTACATGATTCCAGGTCCATTTCTAGAATGGAAACAGCTGCATCCACCCAACAGCGATTCACATTCCTGAGTTTGAGAGAATCCGATTGTCTCAGGCTGAAGCCAAAAGCCCAATAAACAATGTTTGTACCTTTATTCATAGTTAGGAATTAGGTGCATCCTGTGGTCAAGAAAACAACTGATGGTGGTCACCAAGTAGTTTAAGACCAAGCAGGACCTCATTTTATCATGTAGGTGTTTTTGATTTTCTTAACGAAATTTTTATTTTCCTGTGCAATAAATGACAAGCTCTGACTTGAAATAAATTTCCTTTAATAAACCAGAATCTAGGGCCGGGCGCGGTGGCTCACGCCTGTAATCCCAGACTTTGGGAGACCGAGCAGGGTGGATCACGAGGTCAGTAGATTGAGACCATCCTGGCTTTGGGGAAACCCTACCTCTACTAAAAATACAAAAAATTAGCCGGGCATGGTGGCGGGCTCCTGTAGCCCCAGGTACTCGGAAGGCTGAGGCAGGAAAATGGCGTGAACCTGGGAGGCAGAGCTTGCGGTGAGCGGAGATCACGCCACTGCACTCCAGCCTGGGCGACAAAGTGAGACTCTGTCTCAAAAAAAGGAAAAAAAAAAAAAAAACAACCCAGAATCTATAATCCTAAGGTTTTTAACCTGGCTTTCAGAACTTTATGAAGTCCCCAAAATCCTGTGCAACAATTTTGTGTGTATGCATCCATGTGTGTTTATGGGGAGACGATTTATAGCTCTCCATAGTTTTTCAAAGTGGTTGGATTACAAAAAATTTTAGAATACACCACTTTGGCCTGGTGTGGTGGCTCACACCTGTAATTCTAGCACTTAGGGAGGCTGAGGCAGTAGGATCCACTGAGGTCAGCAGTTTAAGACCAGCAACATAGTGAGACCTCCACCTCTACCAAAAAAAAAAAAAAGAAAAGAAAAAAAAGAAAGAATGCTGGGCGTGGTGGTGCACACCTGTGGTTCTAGCTGCTCGAGAGTTGATCACCTGATCCCAATAATTTGAGGCTGTAGTAAGTTAGAATTACACCACCGCACTCTAGCCCAGGCAACAGAGCAAGACCCTCTCTCAAACAAAAACACAAAACCATATCACTTAATATACTATTGTTGTTGGTCAAGTATCAGATTTTGTTTAAAAACTAAAAACTTTTTTTTTTTTTTTTTTTTTTTGAGATGGAGTCTCGCTCTGTTGCCCAGGCTGGAGTGCAGTGGCATGGTCTCAGCTCACTGCAAGCTCCGCCTTCCAGGTTCACACCATTCTCCTGCCTCAACCTCCTGAGTAGCTGGGACTACAGGCACCTGCCACCACGCCCGGCTAATATTTTGTATTTCTAGTAGAGACGGGGTTTCACCGTGTTAGCCAGGATGGTCTTGATCTCCTGACCTCGTGATCCGCCCACCTTGGCTTCCCAAAGTGCTGGGATTACAGGTAAATGCTCATTTTTAGCAAAGTTGTACAGACCTACAGCTCTAAGAGTCAGAAATTAACAAGGCTTAGGACAAAACCCAGCAATCCCCTACCTTACCCTTCTCCACTCTGATCCCTGGTCCCTGGAGGTTACTGTGTTTATGTTTTAGCTCGTTCTTCCAGATTGTGTGAAAGACAGGGAGATGTCTTACTGTGGAAGACAAAGATTCAGGCTGCTTACCTTCCCCGCTCCTCCAGTTCCCCATGTTTTTCTCCCCCATCCTCTCAGTATAATTATTGTGATAGTGAGGCCAGCCACAGTGGCTCGTCACTTATCCCAGATTTTTGGGAGGCCGAGGCGGGGAGATCACTTGAGGCCAGGAGTTGAAGGCCAGCCTGGCCAACACAGTGAAACCCCATCTCTACTAAAAAATACAAAAATTAGTCAGTTGTAGTGTTGCACACCTATAGTTCCAGCTACTCAGGAGGATGAGGCACAAGAATTGCTTGAACCTGAGAGGTGGAGGTTGCAGTGAGCTGAGATCGCACCATAAGCTGAGATCGCACCACTGCACTCCAACCTGGGCAACAGAGGTAGACTCTGTCTCAAAAAAAATTATTGTGATAGTGGGATACATAGTACAATAGTGTATATATTTAGTATTCTTCCTGGTTTTTGGCCCACAGCTTCTAAAACCCTTGTAATTTCCTGAGTGATAGGAACATCATTGGTTATAATATTTGGTCTTAGGTTTCAATACCTGATACAAGAGCTTCTAAGACTTTTGGAATCTCTGGGGTGATAGGAGTGTCTTTTGTATGATAATGAGATGACAGGTGGCTTCGGCCCCTAGACAGGTTCAGGATCAGGGCTGGTTGCCAGAAAGATGAGTCATGATTATAGAGTTGGACATGTCAGCCCCACCCCTACCTCTGGGAGGGGAGACGAGACAGGCTGGAGATTGAGCTAGTCACGGGTAGCCAATGACTTAATCATGTTGATGTTATGAAAACTCCATAAAACCCTCTAAACACTGGGTTTGGGGAGCTTCTGGTTTGGTGAAGTCATTTGGTGCTGGGAAGGTGGCACTTCCAGGGACGGCATGGGAGCCCCGACCTCTCTGCCCCGTGGTGTGCCCTGTGCCTCTCTTGCATTTGGCTGTTCCCGTGTTCTCTTCTTTGTAATAAACCAATAAGAGTAAGTAACTGCCAAGCACTTTGCGTCTGTCACCTCACTTACTTTTTCAGCAACACTGTGTGGCAGATAATGTCCTCATTTTGCCGGTGACAAAATGAGACTGATGCATTGAGTAACTTGCTCAAGATCACATAATAAGTGGAATTCAAGCTCTGACTCCGAAGCCTGTGCTTTTAACTGGCATGCTGCATACGCGGCCTCTTTATTTGTTAGGAGTTTCGGTGTCTCTAGGGCCTGACACCAAGTTGACCGTTGTGGCCTAGAGCTGTTATAACGGAGCTTTTAGCGGCCCTGCTGAGAACAGAGCCAGCACCTCCGGATTGGCAGGGCAGGGGCTGTTCCTGCTGGGAGCTGCAGGTCACTCCCTGTAGCCCTTGGCTGATCTTGCTCATCCACTCCATCCCTCATTCAGTAGTTCCTGAGTGCGGCCTCTGTGCGGAGGAGAAGGAGGCAGCCTTCCAGCCCAGGTGGGGCCTGCAGGTACACACAGGGAGATGCAGCTGCGCACTGAGCTGGCTGTAGGCTGGGACAGCGTGGCTCCAGAGGTGGCAATAGAATGCTCTGGGACTGCAGAGGGAACACGTGCTTGTGAAAGGGAGGAAGGGGCAGGCACCGCAGAGGAGGTGTACTTGAGTTAGACTTTGAGGGAGGAGTTGGATTTCCACAGTGGAACCGAGCAGCTGAGGCTTTCTCAGCAGCTGAAGATTACAGCCAGCCAGCCTCAAATGTTCAGCTTTTCCTGAATTCCCTTTTTTAAGACAGTGCAGTAAGTTTTCCACAGAGATAAAGCGGTCACCTCCATGTCATTCATGTTCTGCGAATCCTGTGTGTAGTTTTCGATGCTTAGCAGATGGGAGCAACCTGGGCCATAAAAGAAGAGCCTGTGTGTCCACTTGTTTGGACATCAGTCAGGTGTGGCACAGGGCAGTGATCACTGCCTTCCCCTGAGGAACTCAGTTGTACTTTTATGTGGAGAGGACAAAGAAAGCTGTTGTACAGGGGGCAGGAGACATTTCACCTGTAAAGCAAGGCACAAAATACATAGTCTGTGCCCTGCATGAGAAACCTAGCAGAACTGTGTGCTGATTCCCACCCCTGCCTCCCCTCCTGAGAGCGAACCGTCCATTGTACCATGGCGGAGGGCATTTCAGAAGCCTCTGCAATCGGAGTGATCTGTTACTTGCCCATTGAGCGTTAGGGGCAGCAACCAGGTGGGGTGGCTGAAACACAGGCCTTGGCCAGACCTGGTTGGTCATGTTGGTTCTGCCACTGATTGTGAATTACAAAACCTTGGAGAAGTCATTGTCTTTGTCTGTGCCTCTCCTGTAAGATGGGGAACACTGTGGCCATTGCAGAAAAGCAGATAGGTGGAGCGAGTATGAAGTGCTTTGTGTGTGTGTGTCATACGGTGAATGAAATGGCACTGATTGACATTATTGATAGTAATAACAGGTTTAATTCAGGAATAAAACTGGTAAAGTAGGCCAGGTGCGGTGACTCACGCGTGTAATCCAAGCATTTTGGAAGGCCAAGGCGGGCGTATCATGAGGTCAGGAGTTTGAGACCAGCCTGGCCAGTACGGTGAAACCCCATCTTTACTAAAAATACAAAAATTAGCTGGGTGTGGTGGTAGTCCTGGGTGCGCCTGTAGTCCTAGCTACTTGAGAGGCTGAAGCAGGAGAATCGTTTGAACCCTGGAGGTGGAGGTTTCAGTGAGCCGAGATGGTGTCACTGCACTCCAGCCTGGGTAGAGAGTGAAACGCTGTCTCAAAAAAAAAAAAACCTGGTAAAGTATTTTACCCAGCCTAGGTACATGTGGTAGAGCCGAATGAAAGCTTAGTAAAAGATGACTTGAGAACTAGCCCAGCAGAGGAATCAGGCGGGATGTGTTGTTACTGAGTAAGTGAAATTTGCACCTGCTTTCTCCCAGGCTTTGCTGAGTTGTGTACAACAGAGAGGTCAGGTGTTGGGGGCAGTGGACCGGTTGAAGAATGCATTGCTATTATGTGAGGAACATTGGGCTTTGAAAAAGCAGAACTGGATCCACGTTCTTGCCTGGTGACTCTAACTATCATCTAGTTTGTAAAGGGGATTGCAGTTCACTGAAAAATTCTTATGACAGTGGGGAAAGGATTGGGGCGTCTGCATTGGTGTGTGTAATATAGGTCAGATGAAAGAGCATTTAGGCTGGAGGGAGACTTTTCATCTCTATAACTTTCACAGAACAATTCCATCTTCCATGATGTGAAGATTTTTGAGTCAAAACTACACTGTTCTGCTATGTGTGTTGGGGCAAATTTATACATACAATTTGCTTAAATATTTCAGATGATACAAGAATATACGTGTAGCATAAAAAGCTGAAATTTGCATTCCCCCTTCTCTAGAAGTAACCATTGTGAATAGTTAAGTCTGCATTCCAGCTATTTTGTGTATTATAAATACGCTGTGAATACATGAGTGTATATATACATATACGTTACAGAAACACATTTTTAGAGATGGAATATTGCTGTGTTGCCCATACTAGTCTCAAACTCCTGGGCTCAAGTGATCCTCTCGCCTCAGCCTCCCAAAGTTTTGGAATTACAGGCATGAGCCACCGTGCATGGCCTGCATGAATATATTTACTAATTGCTAAGTTACTCTGTTCAATACGTGTATTGAAGTCCCCCATGTGCCAAGCATTGTTCTGAATACCTTATATGCACGAATTCACTTAACTTTGAGAGCAGCTCTATTATTGTGGCCCTTTTACAGTGAGGAAACGGAACCACAGAGAGGCTGGGGACGTTGTCTAACATCACACAGCCAGCGCTGTTGGAATTGAGGATGGAACCCAGACAGCTGGCTTCAGATCTCTTAGCTCTTATCATAGATGGCACACCCAAACCTTAGGGCCGCCTCCCAAGCCTTGCGTGAGCTCTGCCTGAGCTCTGCGAGAGCTGTGTATGTGAGGCTTCTTTCCTCTTTAAGAACACAAGTCTTGGAATTGTCCCAGACCCTGGTAGGACCCCTTGAGGACCAAAATCAGGGATTCTTCCAGCCTGCCCCAAGGCCGGATCTCTGATTTAGCTACTTGGAAGGTAGACGTGGAAGAGAGTAATTTTGCCAGAACAAAAAGTCAGGATGGCTGGGCTGACTCGGCCAGATGCGGTGGCTCATGTCTGTAATCCCAGCACTTTGGGAGGCCGAGGCAGGTGGATCACCTGAGGTCGGGAGTTCGAGAGCAGCCTGGCCAACAAGTAGAAACTCCGTCTCTACTAAAAATATAAAAATTAGCTGGGCGTGGTGGTGGGCGCCTGTAACCCCAGCTACCAGGGAGGCTGAGCCAGGAGAATTGTTTGAACCTGGGAGGCAGAGGTGGCAGTGAGCTAAGATTGCACCACTCCACTCCAGCGTTGGTGACAGAGTGAGACTCCATCTCAAAAAAAAAAAATGAAAAGAGGGAAAGGGAATGGCTGGGCTGGCTCATTCTAGGGAAGAGACCCTACAGCAGCCGTAGGACCTTGGCCACTTGGGTGGAAAAGAAGGAAGGAAAAACTTCACCTAGGGCGGTGACCTGGACTGCAGAAACCACACTAAACAGTCCACGTCCTGGAGCCTGGCCACCCCGTTTGCTTCTCTTCTCCTTGGGTAGCGGGTGTGGGGAGCTTTCTACCCTGGAGGCTGAGCAGCGCAGCTTCTAATGAGGGTAGGCGTTTGTCTGTCCCTGGGAATACAGACAGCATTCTCATAACCAGCCCAAATCCTCCTGAACAGCTTTTTGTAGGGCGGGGCGGGGCAGAAGGTCATTTTGACTCATAGGTACCTTTTCCACTTTCGCTGCTGATAACTGTGTTACAGGTTAAAATTTTGTTTTTGATACTGAAGAGGGCTTAAGAGAGTGAGCTATTATGGCACATCTAAGTCTGCTAAAATAGAACCACGGGGTAGTGTAGGAAAATCTCTTCTAAATTATGGATCATACATGGTGAACGTTAGAAGCCATGTGTACCTAAGTTGAAAAATGAAAACATGTCTTGTATTTGGGTGACCCTGGTAAGTCTGGATCCCACTGTGCCTTGTGTGAACACCAGTTGCTGAGGTATAGGGATCAACAGGCTTTTTCTGGACATCTTGTGCTTCTCCCTTGGGGTAAAGTGGGGCGGTAGTAGGAGCGCACAGCTGTTGGGCCCCTAATATTTGTCAGCTGTTTTACATGTGGGATTCCATTGAATGCAATCTTAGAGGTAAAATTATTTTACTGAAGATGAAGATAGAGGCTTAGACAAGTTAAGAAAATTGTTCAAGGTCCCGTTTTTTTTTTTTTTTTTGAAACAGAGTTTTGCTCTTCTTGTCCAGGCTGGAGTGCAATGGCGCGATCTCGGCTCACCACAACCTCTGCTTCCCAGGTTCAAGTGATTCTCCTGCCTCAGCCTCCGGAGTAGCTGGGAAGACAGGCATGTGCCACCACGCCAGGCTGATTTCGTATTTTTAGTAGGGATGGGGTTTTTCCATGTTGGTTAGGCTGGTCTTGAACTCCCAGCCTTGGGTGATCCGCCCAACTCAGCCTCCCAAAGTGCTGGGATTACAGGTGTGAGCCACCACACCTGGCCAAGGCCATGTAATTTAAGTGGAAAAATGAAGTACTTGATGAACTCAGAAGTTTGACTTCAAGGCCCTTGATCTTTCCATAACACGTGGTTCCTTCCCTGGTTGGTGGGGAGTGACTGAGGAACTCAAGGAAGCTGTGTTTTGTGGAAAGAGGACCTGAGGGGTGTACGGTCTTTCCAGGCTTGGAATCTGCCATGTTGGGCTTCTGAATTGTATAGCTTGGCCATATGGAGAGAAGCCCCTCATTTAAGACTTATTCTTTGGGGGAAATAAAGGAAGACTGCCCACATGAGACAGGCAGAGGCAACTTTCTCAGAGCTGCTGTGGCAATGGAGTCGACACCGTCACTTGCGTGTGGCAGAGACTGACATGGCAGTGAGTGGCGGATGAGGAGTGGGGAAGCTTCAGGATGGAAAAGAACGGCTCCCAGTGGAGGCTGTTTTGGGGGCTGTAGGCGGCTGTGCAGAAGTGGGGTGTTTTATGTGATTGGTTAGGGGCATATATGGCTTTCTCTGAATTATCCTAACTGGAAATAGGGGCCAAAATTAGGGTGGCTGTCAGTTTTGAGTCAAATCCTGGCCACGTGGGACAGAGTCGTGGTTTAGTTTCTGGGTTGTGGAGAGAGAGCAGTCTGGCTTCCTGTCTGATGTGCTAGCCTGGCTGGCCTCCTGGCTGTTGACTGTAGATAGGGGATTGGTTTCCCGGGTGGGCAGCTACCGGTTGTGGTCTGAGTTCTGTCTTTATACATATGATCAGGCATGGTCTGTTTGTATATTCAGTCCCTCATTTTTCTGGTCAGTAAAAATATCAAATGACAAATTGGATACATTGGGAACTTTTTAGATGTCTGTGTCCCCTGAAGGAAGTTTTCACGTTCACATTTAATCAGAATGAATATAAACAATTGGGCCATTTATCTTGAAGGTATAAAATAGGAAATCTTCAACAATACTACCTCGGCGCCGTTGCCTGTCTGTCCATCGTTAGGGAATGTGTTTTTATCCCCCGCTGGCTCATCGTCCACCGGTTTGTGGTTGATCCACTTCTCTATACGTCTTGTCTTGTGTGCATCTCATTGTTTGCTAGTGTTAGCTTTCCCCTTCATCAGTGTAGTTTATTTGTGTAGCCTCTGTTGGTAGGAAGTTATTTGTGGAATTTGTGAATGGAAGGGACCTTAGAGGTCTGCTAGATCAGCCCAGTGATTTTCAAGATAAACGGAAATACAGGGAAATGTTCCAGCTTCTTTGGTGGCAAAACCAGGAATAGAAAGCAGTGTTCTTTGTGCCGCAATGTCATTGGAAGACAACTCAATGTGGGCCTAAAATGCAGAGTAGCTAACTTTCATTTATCTCTGCTTCTGACTCTTGTTATCAGACATTTTAAATTGACCTTAATGTATTAGCAGAAATATGAAAAGTCCTGACTTGTTTACATATAAGGTACTTCTTCGCCTACTCATTTGGTTGCTTTTTTCAACAGGATTGAAAAGACATTGTTATAAAGTGAATGTTTATGTCTCCTCCAGATTCTTGTACTGGAGCCCTAACTGCCAGTGTGATGGCATTAGGGGATAGGACCTTTGGGAGATGATTAGGGTTAGATGAGGTCATGAGCGTGGGCCCTGGTCTGACAGGATTAGTGCCCTTAGAAGAAAAGAAACCAGGCTGGGTGTGGTGGCTCACACCTGTAATCCTAGCACTTTGGGAGGCTGAGGTGGGCAGATCACGAGGTCAGGAAATTGAGACCATCCTGAAACCCTGTTTCTACTAAAAATATGAAAATTAGTTGGGTGTGGTGGCATGTACCTGTAATCCCAGCTACTCGGGAGGCTGAGGCAGGAGAGTTGCTTGAACCAGGGAGTCAGAGGTTGCAGTGAGCTGAGAATGTGCCACTGCACTCCAGCCTGGTGACAGAGTGGAGACTCTGTCTCAAAAAAAAAAAGAGAAAGCAGAGAGCTCCCACTGCCCTGGTGTGAGGAAACAAGAAGAAAGGTGACTGCCTGCAAGCCAGGAAGAGGTCCCTGTCTCGGAACTGAGTTGGCCGACACCTTGATCTTGGACTTCCAGCCTCCAGAGCTGTGAGAAATAAACTAATGTTTAAACCACACAGTCTACGGTGTTTTTTATGGTATTTGCCTATGGTATTATGGCCATGTGATTTGACTGATACAGAGATGGTTCCAGAATACTGTAGCCTGTATTTAACTTGGTGATGCCATGAAAATAAATGTGGCAGTTCATTCCTTTATATAAAGACAGCGCTGTGAGCCCAGGGCGTTTGCTCATGTCTTAGTTGAGTCTTGTCTTCTTATAACAGCTTCCTAATTTCTCTTTTCCTCTTTGAACTTATATTATATATCTGGATTAAATCATATACGGTATGATTTTATACTTTATGTCTCTACAAACGTTTAGTGATTTTATTTCATTTTGTTTTATTTTTGAGACATGCCCTTGCTCTGTTGCTCAGGCTGGAATGCAGGCATGCCATCACAGCTCACGGTAACCCTAAATTCCTGGGCTCAAGTGATCCTCCCACCTCAGCCTCTTGAGTAGCTGGGACTACAGGTGTACTATCCTGCCTAGCTAATTTTTAAATTTTTTGTAAGGACGAAGTCTTGCTGTGTTGTCCAGAGTGGTTTCAAACTCCTGGCCTCAAGCAGTCCTCTCACCTCAGCCTCTCAAGGCACTGGATTACAGGCATGAACTGCCACAGCCAGCCCAGTGATTTTTCATTGTTAAGATCAAGGACGGGTTCCCTGGCTTGGCATTCAAGGCTCATGATCCGGGAGTGATACGGAAGTTTGGGTTTCAGTGTTTCCATTCCCGCCATCAGCCTTGCACCCCAGCTTGTTGCCTAAGCCCTGTTCTGAAGCCCAGCCTGAGAGCTGCACTTAGAATTTAGACCTTCTCATCTCTTCATCTTCTTCGCCTATGTTCTTATCTCCATCTGGGACATCATCTCCACACTTCTGCCTCTTTATATCTTCTCCATCCTTCAAGACTTGAAATACTCACTTCTTTTACATGATCCCTGCTCTGACATCCAAGGTAGAATTAATCTTTCTTCCTTTGAACTCTGATAGTGATTAAAATTTTTCATCCTTTAATTATGCAGCAGTCCTGTGTGTTAGATATTATTATTATTTCCCCAGTTTTTCATAGTTACTTTGAAAATATTTACTGTAGTCATATATTTTGAATATGTAATATGAGCGACATTCAAAAGGTCCTGGAGAGTGAAAGGCAGTCCTGCTCTCATCACTGCTCTGTGACCACTGTTGTCAGTTTTGTTTGTTTGTTTGCTTGTATGTTTTTCCAAGATGGAGTCTTGCTCTGTCACCAGGCTGGCGTGACCTCAGCTCTTTTTAAAAACACAGATGTTGGCATAAGATAAATACTGTTCTCTACCAGTTCCAACTCCTGAGTTCAAGCGATTCTCCTGCCTCAACCTCCTGAGTAGCTGGGACTACAGGCGTGCGCCACCATGCCCAGATTATTTTTGTATTTTTAGTAGAGACAGGGTTTCACCATGTTGGCCACGATGGTCTGGATATCTTAGCCTCGTGATCCACCTGCCTCAGCCTCTCAAAGTGCTGGGATTACACGTGTGAGCGACTGCGCCCAGCCTATGTATCTTCTTTTTAAAAACACAGATGTCGGCTTAAGATAAATACTGTTCTCCACCAGTTCCTCACTGGTAAATATTTAGGTTGTTCCCAACCGTTTGGATTAATCAGTGCTGAGTTGTACGTAATTCTTGCATATTTGCGTGAATATGTTCATAGGATGCATTGCTAGAAATGGAATTGTGGGATCCACGGTTCTGCACATTTTAAATGTTGATGGGTGTTGCTCGATTCCCTTCCGTTAGGGCCATACCGTTATCTCACTGTCAATGTGTAAGGGCGCCTATTTCTATTTCCTTGCCAACAGTTTCTTCTGAGCTATTTTGTTTGACATCACACACACACACAAATAGACCGCTTGTTCCAAAAACATGGGCGTTTTACATTTCTACTTAAAGTGTGTGCACACTGACTGAAGTTCTGTGTTGCAGTGATATGTGCTGCTAGGATTGTGGCTCTGTTTCGAATTTGCTAGCCAGGCTACGGCTTTCCAGTCAGGTATTTTTTGTTTGGTTCATGTTGTTGCTGCCGTTGGGCTGGAGTAACCTGTGTGAATTTCCCTCTACTGCCCAACCAGATTTCCTTTCCGGTGGACGGGCTTAGTGTCTCATCCGGCAGCCCTGTTTCCTGGTGATCTGGGCCGAGTGTCTCATCCGGCAGCCCTGTTTCCTGGTGACCTGGGCCGAGTGTCTCATCCGGCAGCCCTGTTTCCTAGTGATCTCGGCTGAGTGGCTCCATGAGAAGTTGCACCCATATTCTCCAGTAGTGCATCTTTTTACAGCAAGCAAAACATTTTCACCACGTTTCTAGCGGGACAGGCACTAGCTCTTTTCTGGGCATCAGGAGACCTGGCTTTGTTCTGGTTCAAGCAACAGCTGGTAAGTTACCAAAGACAAGTCACATCTGGCCCCTGGTCCTTTGCTTTATAAGTAGAATCACAGTCCGAGTGGGCATCACTGCCCTGGTCTCTGCGGTGCTGAGTGTTGTGGGGATGATAGCTAAGTGTCCGGGTGCATTTCCACCACTAGGGGATTACAGGCCAGCCAAAGACACAGGAGGAAAGCTAACAGCCCCGGGCAGGTACACAGAACCAGAGGAGTTTGAAAGGGTGGTTCCAAGCTCCTTGGTGTGATTGATGTGATCACAATAAACATTTTATCTCTAAGTCTTGGGCCATAGGACCAAGAGAAGAGAGAGCTGGTGTTGAGTTGTAGTGAGAGGTGTGTGGTTCGTGTGCTTGCTGAGCCTGGCTGGGACTCAATTCCATTGAGTCCCATTCCATTTTACCTTCTGTTTCTACCTTTTTCATGCTCCTGCTTGTTTCTCCAGAAAAAAATTGCAATAAATTCCTTTCAAAAACTTTACAAAAGCCATAGATGCTTATTGAAAATAGTTCAAATGATTTGGAAGACAGAAAGATGGTGAGTGTTTTTCTGTTGTGTGTTTGGATGAATGTGTCTTTGGGGTAGTCACTATTAACACTGGGTGTATTTCCTTCCAGATCTTTTCCAGTGTACCTACAAAGATACATGTACACATTGTAAAAAACAAAATAGTACCTGATACACATTGAGTCCCCCTACTCCCACTCCGCAGTCTACATGGACATCCTTTCATGGTGATACGATGAGACTTGATCGACTCCTTTTGTTCGCTGTAGTACTAGGTAATAATAGCTACAGATAACTCACCTTCAGTGGGCTTTTACCATATGACAGGGTCTGTGCTCCAGGCAGGCTACATGAAGTGGATCTTAAGGCTTTTTACAACAATGCTATGGGTGAACACAGTAATTGTTAACATTTTGCAAGTGATAGAATTGCAGTAGAGAGAAGCAAAGCTGCGTGCTCAAACTCATGGCACGATTCCCGCGGGAGAGAGAGAACACTTTTAAAACAATTGTTGTTATAATCAGGTGATTTATGATCATTTCAAGAAATAGTGCATTCAGTGAATACATTTCAGGGTCTGGTACAGTCTGGGAGCTGGTCCTGAAAATGCACTGGGCTAGAGGTAAGGGAGCTGTCCATTGGCCCTGGGCCCCTAGTTCAAGGAGGGAGGTCCCGGGGAGAGGGGGCATGGGGAGGAGGTCTCTGAACAAACCTTGCAACATTCATTTCGGCTGAGTCTGGTCCGAGGTCTGGGTCTTGCCATGTACACTTTTCAGAGATACTTGGTTTTGATTTTTATCATGGCTCACCTGAGCAGCCATGGTTTCAAACTGCCTGGAGATGTGGTCTGGCAGGCCACTGCTATGCCCATCCTTCCTGCTCCTGCAGGAGGGGAGTCATCCTGGACTAGAGGACTTCGCCTGTAATCAGCTGTCTCGTAATAAGTGGATTTGATGCTGGTTTCGCTAGGTCAGGAAATTTCCCATTTGGAAGGAAAACTGATACTTGTTTTTGGGTTTTGCTGAGGAGCCACAGGGTTTAGAGGAGGGACTGGAAGCTTGTTGAGACACACGTGAGTGCACTCAAACATCTTCCATGAAACGTGGAAATAAAGACAGTGTTCCAGAGAGGTCCCTGGCTTTGGGATATAAATATTTCTGTGACAGAATGGCACTGGATGTCTGCTGTATTTTTTTCTCTGCTATTTTGGCAAGTTTTATTTGGGTGTGTGTCTCCTGTACAGAAGGTATGACATCCGTTTTTGCCACCAAGGGTTTACAGCGGTTGGTCCCTCCTATGTGGGTCACTTTTGTGCCGTGGTTTCTTTGGGGAAATTGTAGGTCTCCTACCCAAAGCACATTGCCCATTTCAAGGTGCTCCTGGTTTCTGAACACCTGTGGCAGTGCGTTTCCTGTATGTGAAGCCAGCGGAGAAAGTACCCCTCCCCAGGAGGTGGGGACTGGTGATTGCCTGAGTGAGGAGGCCGGGGATGAGCCCTGGACTAGAACTTGTGACCGGCTGCTTTTCCTTCCCCTCCTCTCCCTCCTATTTTGCCACCACCCCCTCTTTATAAAATTTATTAAAAATTAAGCAACTATTTTGGTTTCCTTTTTTCGCTATTCCTTGCTAATCGCATGCAGAGTGAGCCTGGGACAGTGGAAAGGAAAGTTGTATTTGGCTTCAGATGATCCTACCAGCCCCGCATTGAGGGGCTTCCGCCAGGCGGCATCGTCAAGTGGCGTTGTGCAGGTTCTCCTTTCAGTCCTCAGCGTTAACCAGCAGAGGCAGGTGCTACTTATTCCTGGTTAATGTTGAGGAAGTTGAGCTCAAAGTGGCTAAGGGAACTTCCCAAAGTCACATAGGAAGTAGCAGAGTAGAACCAAACACAGATTGTTTCTCAATCAGGCAGGTCGTCTGATTCCAAAATGGGCTCTTAATTTTTGGAGATCAAAAAGCTGAACAGACACAGATATTTCTTTTTCTTTTCTTTTCTTTTCTTTTTTTTTTTTGAGCGAGGGTTTTGTTATGCTGCCTAGGCTGGTCTAGGCTCAAGTTGTCCTCCTGCCTTAGCGTTGTGAGTGCTGGGCTTACAGGTTTGTGTCACCACGCCCAACCGAACAGACATTTCCTGAAGAAAGACATACAAATGGCCAAAAAATATGTGAAAAAATGCTCAGTATCACTTATAATCAGAGAAATGCAAATCAGAAACCGCAGTGAGGTATCATCTCACCTGTTAGGATGGATATTACCAAAAAGACAAAAAATAACAAGTGCTGGTGAAGATATGGAGAAAAGGGAGCTCTTACACACTGTAGGGGGGTGTAAACTAGGGCAGCAGGCTGGGCGCGGGGCGCACGCTGACATCCCAGCACTTTGGGAGGCCGAGTCAGGCAGATCACCTGATGATAGGAGTTTGAAACCAGCCTAGCCAACATGGTGAAACCCCGTCTCTAGTAAAAACACAAAAATTAACTGGGAGTGGTGGATCACACCTGTAATCCCAGCACTGCTGGGCAGCTGAGGTGGGTGGTTCACTTGAGGCCAGGAGTTCAAGACCAGCCTGGTAACGTGGTGAAACCCCATCTCTACTAAAAAATACAGAAATTTGCCGGGTGCAGTGGCAGGCGCCCGTAATCCCAGCTACTCGGGAGGCTGAGGCATGAGAACCACTGGAACCCGGGAGGCGGATGCTACAGTAAGCAAGCCAATTTGCACCACTGTACTCCAGCCTGGGCAACAGTGAGACTCTGTCTCAAAGAGAAAAAAGAATAAGAGTGAGTAAGCTAGGGCACCCAGTATGGCAAACAGTATGGAGGGTCCTCAGAAAACTACAAATAAAATTACAGTGTGATCCAGCAGTCTCACTACAGTGTAGATACCCAAAGAAAAGGAAATCAGTGTCGGAGGGGCTTCTGCACCTGTGTGTTTCCTTCAGCACTGTTCACCGTAGCCAAGATATGGAATCAGCCTCGGTGTCCAACAGCAGATGATGGATAGAGAAAATGTGGTCTTTATACACAGTGGAGTACTATTCAACCATAACACAGGATGAAGTCCTGTTATTCTCAACAATGTGGATGGAACTGGAAGATATTATGAAATAAGCCAGAGACACAAAGTTACACAGCACATGTTCTCTTATGTGGAAGGCAAAAGAGAGTGGATCTCATGAAAGTTGAAAGTAGACAGAGGATCCTAGAGGGTGAGAAGGGTGGGGGAAGAGGGAGATAGGGAGAAATTTGTTAAAGGATACAAAATTATAGCTGGATAGGAATAAGTTCTAGTGTTCTATAACATAGGATGTCTGTAGTTAACAACAATATATAGTTTCAGGCTGGGCGCGGTGGCTCATGCCTGTCATCCTAGCATTTTGGGAGGCTGAGGTGAGTGGATCACCTGAGGTCAGAAGTTTGAGACCAGCCTGGCCAACGTGGTGAAACCCCATCTCTACTAAAAATACAAAAATTATCCGGGCATAGTGGTGGGTGCCTGTAACCCCAGCTACCAGGGAGGCCGAGGCAGGAGAATAGCTTGAACCTGGGAAGCAGATGTTACAGTGAGCTGAGATCACACCACTGTACTCCAGCCTGGGATACAGAGAGCAAGACTTTTTCTCAAAAAAAAAAAAAAAAAAAGAAAGAATATATAGTTCCAAATAATTGGAGGAAGGGTATTGAACGTTACCAACACAAAGAAATGATAAATGTTTGAGATGGTGAATATGCTAATTACACTGATCACATACATTACATGTATTATGACATCACTATGTGTACTCCATACGTATGTACAGTACACAATTATGTGTCAATTAAAAAAAAGCTGAACTTAGATTGGAATGGCTATGAAGTAGCTAGCTTTTTCATATTTTTGATATAGACCCTAGGCATTTATTTTAAGTAAACTACCCTTGGCTTCAGGAAATGTTTAGTATTTGAATTTTAGCCTTGCATTTTGTAATACAGAGAAGTAAAACTGCAGGCTTGCTTTAGATACAGCCACAGGGGTTTGCCGTGATGACTTGTTTATGTAATAAGGGGGAAATATACCTCAATAGGCATACATGCTCATTTTTCTCTCTCGTACACATTTTTAGTTGTTGTCCAGACATTGTGATACTTATGTAAACAGTATGCGATATCTTAGGTAGGAATCAGAATTTTAAGGTAAGAATACTTAGAGTTATATATTTTTCAAGCTTTCAAAGTGGACATTTTACATGTCCATTACATAACTGTAATTAAATTTTCAAAAAGACAATACTTGTCTTTAATATGGGTGATGCTCTAGTTTTTTTTTTTTTTTTTTGGAGACAAAGTCTCACTTTCTCCCAGGCTGGAATGTAGTGGTGCGATCATGGCTCACTGCAACTTCAGCCTCATAGGTTGGAGAGATCCTCCCACCTCAGCCTCCCAAGTAGCTGGGACCACAGGTGTACAACACCATGCCCAGCTAATGTTTAAAATTTTTTGAAGAGACAGGGCCTCCCTCTGTTGCTCAGGCTGGTCTGGAATTCCTGGGTTCAAGTGATTCTCCTGCTTCATCATGAAGGCTAGAAACTGGAAACAGCCCGGAGACTGCTCAGCAGGTGAATGGTTAAACAAACTGGTGCACCCAGGCCCCAGATACCACTCTGCAGTAGTTAATGACATCGTTGGTCATCAGTCTTTCAAACTAGAAACCACCATCATGCTTAATCCCCCTTTTTCCATCCTGGGTCTGAGTGGATTTCATTTTGCATTTCTTTCCAATGCATTTTCCCTCTGTCCTTTCTGGTTGCACCTCATGCCTCATTTGAACTGTTGTAAGAGCCCCCGAATTGTTTCTCTGCCTCATCATGGAATCCTTTCTACACTTCATGCCCCGCATTGTCATTGGAACAATCTTTCCAAAACATGAACAAACTAACTTAAAAGAAATATCCCAGGTAGTCTTCCAAAAAAGTATAAGCTTTCTGTTAGAAGTTTGACTTCTTGTCTATAGGGAACCCCAGGACTGTAGAGAGACGGATTTCCTGTCTGCATTTCAAGATCAGGCAGAAATCCCTGGAGGGGCCCATGTGGAACAGTGGCACAAATACTGGTTCTAGAATCAGAAGCCCTCATATCCTGGTTCTAACACTAGCTGGATGTTCTTGGGAAAGTTTTGGTTTCATAACCTCAGAAACTCCATTTCTTAAGAAATGGCGATGAAGAAGCACACTCAAGGTATTACACAAGGCTGCTGGGAGGAGCGGATGAGGGACTTGGTGAATATGCTGTGTAATCCATGAAGCACGTCGTATGTGTGAGACGTGGAGCTGTGTGGATAGCGGTTCTGGAATCATTGTATGAAAACGATGGAAAGCACATTCGTAGTTCTGCCTGATGATACCACTGGGCACCTTGTTGTACATGCCTGCAACATGGGTGAGGCCCGAGTCAGTACAACTCCCAGTTTGGTTTTCATGCAGTTAGAAAGGCCCGAGAGGACCCTTCCCCCCTCCAGCTGTAGGAAGGAGGCGGCTGTCCCCTGCCTATATTTGATGGGATTGTCTGTGGCTCCTTAGGGACAGGAATGCAGGAAGAGGGGAAGAAAGCCGGCCTGACTGCTGGCTAGTCAGCCTTCCCCCAGGGAGGAGTGGAGGGTTCATTTCGTGGTAACTTGCCAAGTGTTTCTTAACCCATCTGCTCTTAGAAATGACCAGCATGACAAGGAAAAGACCCGTTCGAGACAGATGGGCTGTGTGTCCCCTGCGTTTATGGCTTTGTGGCCTCAGAGCTGCCAGAACTCGATAGCTTTCTGGGGAATGGTGGGTCAGCCAAGGGGCTGAAAATAGTGAGAGGAAGAAAATTCCCCCTCGCTGCTCTGGTCCGGGAGTGATTACTGAGGAGAGCAGCATGGACGCCCAGCCGTGGGGTTCCTCTCAAGCACGCCCTCACCGCAGTGGGAATGCGGGTCTCAACCTCCCTAGGCCTCCATGATTTTCATCTGTCACATACTCACCTCCAGCAGGGATGTCTATGGTGATGAGATGAGGGAGCATCATAGCACATGTGGCACTTAGTAGGCTTGCGGAGAGTGGACGCTGGCGTCGGTGGAACAGGAGACTGGGCGCTGCATGTGGACGCACTCACGTGCTGGTGGCATGGGTGGACAGAGGAGAGAGGGACGCTCTGCGGTTCTTCTTTTGGTCTGTCACCCCCGATGTTGTGAGCAGAATCCATGAGTGTATTCTGTTGCCCCAGTCAACTTGATAGGCTGATTGCTCAATTTTCTGCTTCCACTTTTGATTTCTTAAGAATGGGAAAAGGAATATTTCAGTTACTTTTCTGGTTGATGGCATACATTCCTTGATATCACCTTAATGCTTTTTAATTTCTATGTATTTTCGATGCTGGAGCTTGCCTGACATCTGTGTTTTTATGCCTCACCCTCTCATGTAACTGTTGGCCACACCAGGACCAGAGAGAAGTGACCAGAGCGATTGGTAGCAGGACTAGGACTGGAATTTCCCAGCCTTTTGCCACCCAGCAGGCTCTGTTTTCTGTATTGCACTGCTCTTCCCTATTTCGACCCCTGTTAGGACAGTGGATGTGAAATGTAGCTGGGCGCTTTTGGGGGTGTGCTAGGAGTGTGACAGATGCCTCAGACTGGCATTTTCCCCTGATTCTGAATTCTCATGGCTCAGAGTCAGTCTCTAGGCTACTGACTGGGAAGATACAGGAAGTTGTTTTGTGTGGCAAACTATGCCAGGGCATTTTTTTCACCCGGCAATTTATTTGGTTTGGACTGAAATAAATCGCTGATATTGGTTTCTTTGCCAATATTATTAGGGAGTGGAGCCTGACTTGTTAACTTACCCTGATTCCTAGTGCTTAGAATCTCAGTGAGTGTGTGTTGAACTGAGCAGAAGTGTGAGAGCATCTTGGACAGTGGTTTGCAAACCTAGCTGCATCTGGGGGGCTGTGAAAAATGCGTGCGTGCTTACTCCAGACTAGTTGAAATAGAATCTGCAGGAATGGAGCCTGGGCAGCTATAGTGCTGTTAAAAACCCCCAGGTGATTCTGATATACCGTAAAGGTTGAGATCCACCAATCCACAGTGAATTGGAGTCCTGGATCATAGACATGCCTTATGCTTTCACCAGCTTAGAATGGTTCTTGTGCTTTAGAACTGTGAAAAAAGTGTTATGCAAACAAATGTGGAAATAGCCTAAATGCCACATCCTGTTACTACCTGTCATCAAGTATATTTACCAGTTATTCACTCTATTCTGATCTCTATCCATTCCACCTTTTCTTCATGGAACAATAATTTGACAGTTGGTTATGCAGAACCAGAGTAAGTCTAGTTTGATTGGCGGGAAACGATTTTGGGTATGAAGTACCCTTTAGGCATTTATTGAACTCTTGTTTGCACCACCGCTGTGCTGGACAGTTTATAAATATTACTTCTTTAAACAAGGCCTATGGAGTCAGGCTGCCTGGGTTTTGCTAACTAGCTGTGTTATTTGGGGCAAGTTTTTAAGCTTATATAAACCTGACTTTCATCTATGAAATGGGATGACAAGGGGTCATTATCATCTCACAGGATCGTGCAAATGTGTGTGTAAAGTGCTTAGTTTGGTGCCTAACACATAGTAACTACTCAGTAAAGTTATTATTACACCATCTTCATCATATTTAAATGTAAATATTAAGAGCTAATAAATTTGTAAAAGGTAGTATACCCTTACCCCTTGAACCAAAGACTACTTTAGTTTTAAGTGGTTGGGTTAATTTATCACTTAAATATTGGCCTCTTGAATACCTTGAATTTCAATTGAACATAGCCAGAGGATTTCATAATTGGACCGTTGCCTCTGGAAGTTGGAGCTTTGTTAGTTTGGTTGGTTTCACTTCGTACACTAAGCACGTGGCTGTGGGCACCTTTGTGGTGTCTTCTGCTACTGGGGAATCAAAGCTTCATTAGCTTCTTTGGAGGAGATGATCTTACGCTATATGAAGCACTCAGACTTCGTTAACTGTGTACCATCCAGACAAGACCAGGTGCTTCCCACAGCAGCCTGTCCTTTTCTTAGCTCTCTCATTAATCTAGCCTGTTCTATTCCTCTTTATACTAGAACTTCTCTTTGAACAAGGAATGTTGTTTTGCCACTGCTAGGTCCCCAGCAATTAGTAATGCCTAGCACATACTAGGTGCCTCCTGAATGTTAATAGGTGATAATCTAGCAGAACACAAGATGAATCCGCAGGTTGAGATTTAAGCTGTGTGGTATGAACACTGCATTGGCAAAATTATTAAATCAATTTTGTTAATACAAGTTTAAATGTCTTAGTAACTGACTTAGTTCAGTAATCATTTACTGAGTGTCTTCTAGGCCATACATTGGGGCAGAAAGGTAATAATATATGATCCCTGCCTCATGTGCAGGAAGTCTAGTGCGATGGACAGACACGCGCCAATGGGTGCCATGGAATATGGTGAGTATTAAGATAAAGGGGCACCCTTTGGAGCATAGAGCAGGGCTTGTGTTCTGGGAACATGGGCTCCATGTGAAAACACAATTTAAATTAGTTTTCTTTTTTCCTTTTTTTTTTTTTTTTTTTTTTTGAGACAGAGTCTTGCTCTGTGGTCCAGGCTGGAGTACAGTGGTGTGATCTTGACTCACTGCAACGTGCTCCCCCCAGGTTGAAGTGATTCTCATGCCTCAGCCTCCCGAGTAGCTGGGATAACAGGTATGCGCCACCACGCCTGGCTAATTTTTGCATTTTTAGTAGAGATGGAGTTTTACCATGCTGGCTGGGCTGGTCTTGAACTCCTGACATCAGATGATCCTCCCGCCTCGGCCTTCTAAAGTTCTGGGATTGTAGGCATGTATTTGTTCATCCTTTTAGATATCTGTGGGTAGCACTTAACTTTAAATGGGTACTAATTAAACTATTGAATGACTTTAGTATGGATTGAATGACTTTGCTCAGTCCTCATTTTTAATTTCCTTCATTAGAGGAAAAAAAAAAAAATGCGGGTTGAATATCCCTCATCCAAACTGCTTGGAACCAGAAGTGTCTCAGATTTTTTTACATTTTTGGATTTTTGAATATTTGTATTATACATGCTGGTTGAGCATCCTGAATTCAAAAATCCAGAATCTGAGCTGCTCCAATGAACATTTCCTTGAGCGTCACGTCAGCACTGAAAAAAAGTTGTGGATTTCGGAGTTTCTGGTTAGGGAGACTCATCCTGTATGGGAGTTGGGTTGTTGCAGGAGTTCTAGACCAGAGGTTAAGTGACTAGGCTTTGGTTTTTGCTTTGTTACTAAACAGGCTGTTTTCTTCCATAAGCTCAGCTTTAGATCCCCTGGTTGTCAAAGAAGGGGATGGGCCATCTGATGTTTAAGGCCTCTGTTAGTTCTGACTTGGAGACCCCTGGCTTCAGTTCATCTTCCTTAAGAGTGGACAAAGAATATGGGAATTTTGAAATTGTTAGTCAACATCTACAGGGTCATTGCAGCCTGGTTTTGGGTAAAGGTCATCTTTAGTGAGCCCAGGGAGAAGCACTGGTTTAGCTGTCAGCTGAGAGGGGTAAGAGGTCCTATTAATTTTCCTCTGTGGTAGTGAAAGCATTGTTAAGGGTCACAGCGTTAGTGGAGCTGGCTGGAGAGAGGAGGGGAACTCACTGTTACAGGTTATATTGAATGTCTTTTCAGTCACTAAATGCTTTTTATGATATGTTTTTCAGGATTTCAGTATTATATGATTTCTCTGTATTAAGCACAGGAAACTTAACATCAGCAAAAAAGAATGCTCTTTCTTTTTTTTATTTTTCTTTGAGATGGAGTTTTGCTCTTGTCACCCAGGCTGGAGTGCAGTGGCGTGATCTTAGCTCACTGCAACTTCAGCCTCCTGAGTTCAACGATTTTCCTGCCTCAGCCTCCCGAGTAGCTGGGATTACAGGTTCCCGCCAGCATGCCCGGCTAATTTTAGTATTTTTAGTACAGACGGGGCTTCGCCATATTGGCCAGGCTGTTCTTGAACTTCTGACCTCAGGTGATCCTCCTGCCTCGGCTTCCCAAATTGCTGGGATTACAGGCATAAGCCACCACGCCTGGCCTTGAATGTTCTTTCTATGGGAATCTACAAAAGCCAGCTTTTGAGCCTAGTGGCAGAAAACTCTTCTTCATTGTTGAGCTGTGCTGTGAGCTTGGAGGGCTTCAAGCCCAGCTGAAAAATCTATAGTATTTTCTGTCAGTTGGCTGTCTTGGAGAACTTAGTGAGCACTGGGCTGGAGCGATACTGTCAGAGTTCATGAGCTGTTTGAGGCTCTCAAAGCCTAGATACTGGGGTTGCCCAAATACATCGGCTGGACTCACTATTTCTCTCGGGAGCCGGGGGGTGGAAAATGCTGTGGTCTTAACTCTGCTCTTAATTTGACAGTGCTGTTGTTAATGGTAAGAATGATTTCATGCGTTTGTATTTTGCTTCGTAATTCACAGAGAATTTTAAAATCCATTATCTGATTTTATTCCCTCAGCAGTTCTGTGAAAAAGGCAGAGCAGTTTTCATATCTTCTGTTTTCCCGTGATTCTCTTGTGGCTCACAGAAGCTAAGAGCCTTCACCAAGGTCATAGGGTGAATGAGTTGCAGAGCTGGGAGTAGAGGCTCAGGCTTCTAATGACCCTGTTTCTTCCTGGATAGCTCGCTCTGGTGGCGCTATGCTCAGGTAACTGCGCATGCTCGGTTTGGTCTTTTGTAAATCCCTGCCCCATCTCGGGAGAGGTTCTTGGGAGGCTTCTATTCATTTTGGAGCATTTAAGTATCTTGTCCTCTCTCCGTCCTCCCAGATGCATGGGCATTTCTGCAGGCCCCCAGGCTGGCCCTTGTGCATGGGGGCGTCTCCTGCCTCCACGTTGCTTGCATGCCCCCTTCTGAAGGTGCTCTTCCCCGCATGAAGCCCCCTCGTGCCTGCCTCCATACTGCAGGCTGTTCAGTACATTTTACTGACTCAGCATCGTTGTTTTCTAGAAATGGGACGGGATATGGATGCCAAGTTCATTTGTGTGTGAAGGCTGCGATGGTATCATCTTGCCTTCCCCATGTGTGCTCCTTGAGGGTGTCGCTGTGCTGCGGTCATCTGTGTTCCCTAGGGTGCCTCCCTTGGAGTCTGGGCCGTAGCAGACTTGCAGTCAGTGTTCATGGCCTAAATGAGAGGAAGGCCAACAGAGCCATTAAATCTGGAAAATGACAAGTGAGGGAAAGGAATTTTTATTGAAGGCATGTGAAAAAGAAATCTTTTTAGAAAAGTTGACCTGTTTCTCAACTGGAGTTGAATTTCAGCTCAGAAAAGCAGCTGTGTGCCCAGAGGGCTTTGGGATTTCGGTTTGTGACAGATGAATTGAATTTCTTTTTGTATGAATGTATTATCCTTTTGTGTTTTTATTAGACCTTTCTCCCAAATGGAATCGATTTTTCTATACAAGTCACACTTCCTTTTTGAGAAGTGTAACACTAATTGTATGGGATGGTCTCCCAAAAGATTACCTGCCAGGAACCAAACACACTGCCTCAGACTCACGGCCCCTGGTTTCTGCCTGTGCAGCTGCAGGGGAGAGATGCACGCTCGAGCTGAAATCAGGACGCATGTCTGCATCTTCTCTTTCTTGACTCTGTTTCGTCTCTGAGCTGGCCTGCCTTCAACGTCTAGGAGCTTGGTGGGTGCAGACACATTACGGTATGGAGGAGGGATATGGTGTTGCAACAGCCAGGAGACTCGCCGAAGTCTCTGTTCTCTTCCTGCTCACTGCTCTGACTTTGTACAAGTCACATTTGTAGGGCTGTGCACAGTGGCTTACACCTGTAATCCCAGCACTTTGGGAGGCCGACCTGGGAGGATCTCTTGAGCCCAGAGTTCGGAGCCAGTCTGGGCAACATGGTGAAACCCCATCCCTACAAAAAATAAAAATTAAAAAATTAGCCAGGTGTGGTGGCTCATGCCTGTAATCCCAGCTACTGGAGAGGCTGAGGTGTGAGAATCACTTGAGCCCGGGAAGTAGAGGCTGCAGTGAAACATCATCACGCCACTGCACTCCAGCGTGGTCAGAGCAAGACCCTGTCTCAAAAACAAACAAACAAACAAACAAACAGAAACTCATTTGTAATAGTGGCAGTAGTTAACTTTTGAAAGTTTGGAGAAAAGTTCCTAAATAACCTGTGACCATGGACAACTTACTTAGCCTTTCTGTGCCTCAGTTTCCTCATCTATGAAAAATAAGAGAATATGGTACTGATCTTACAGGATTTCAATGACAACTAAACGAGATCAAACCCAGACCCTGGCACCTCGTGAGTGCACACTCAATGTTATTATTTCAACATTTTACAGGAACAAGAATGCTAATGGGTCACTATGGCTAAACACAGTCTATAACTGGCGTTACTCATGGTATTGGAAGGAACTTGAATTCCATATAGATAGTGTGATGGAGAAAGTATTTTGGGCATTGGCAGCATTTATTCAAAGGACAAAGGACGTGTCTGTCCTGTGTGGAGAGCCGTTTCTGCTTGTTTCTTTAAATGCTATGGGAAAAGCAGTGGACCCTGTGCTGTCTGCCGGACAGCTTCAGTCTCCACGTATTGATTTGGCCAATTGTCGCTTGCTGTCATGGCAGCAGCAGTTGAAGGGTCAGCTTGTCTTAATTTGCATTTTTGGGTGTTTGTGCTATTTATAGACAATTAAGACACGGAAGCCTGTTTATGGCAAGCTGGCAAATTCAGCAAAACATGGAAAAACCTGTTAGCACAGTTTGCACGTGTGCAGGGACAGAGCAACCAAATAAACACACACATTTTCCTGTATTTTAAAAACCCTCTGGAAAAAAAAAAAAAAAAGACATTAAACCATTGCCCAGATGGCTGATAGAGCTAGAGATTTTTCCTTGAAGTACATGAGTATGGCTGTCAGACATCTGAAACCTGAAGTCATCTTAAAACATCACCATCATTTTGATGTTACCCCCTATCCGCCCTTTTTTTTCCATTTGTAAGGGACAAGGATCCAGGAAGGAAAGTATCAACTTACAAAGGGTTTTGTTACAATTAATCGTTCATGTACTTTCTTTTGGTATCTTATTCTCTGTTTACATTTTGTTTTTATTATTACTTTTTTTTTGAGACAGAGTCTTGCTCTGTCACCCAGGCTGGAGTGCAGTGGCGCGATCTCGGCTCACTCCAACCTCTGCCTCCCAGGTTCAAGTGATTCTTGTGCCTCAGCTTCCTGAGTAACTGGGATTACAGGTGTGTGCCACCACGTCCAGCTAATTTTTATGTTTTCAGTAGAGACAGAGTTTCGCCGTATTGGTCAGGCCGATCTTGAACTCCTGAACTCGGGTGATCTGCCTGCCTCAGTCTCCCAAAGAGCTGAGATTACAGGTGTGAGCCACCGCGCCCGGCCACTGTTTCCATTTTGTAACGCTAGCGTCACCCCAGTGTAGGGTGGCTACGGGTATTCTTCTTTCCTGTTTCCTGGTGTATTTTCCTCTACAGCATTGATCACTCTTTAACATACTATTTGGTTGTCTGTCTCTACCTACAAAAATATATGTTCCCTGTTATATCACCAGTTCCTGGCACATAGATAGTTAGTCAATATTTTTTGAATGAATGAATGAATGAATGAATGAATGGGCTGAAAGAACCTTCTTCTTTCTTCTGTCACTTCACACCAAATGCTTTTGGAAAATGCTATGTGAACAGGGATCCTAAGCAGGAGAGGTTACACACATTGCTGTGGGATAGGCCATCATCCTCAGATACTTGTCTGGAAGGAGGCGGAGTACTTGAGTAGAAATGATACAAGACAACTTCTTCAGGAAATCAGCCAAGTGTCACAGCTTTCACATAGGCGTGTGATGTTTGCGTATGTATGTATGAAGAGCTGTCGTGTTCTAGAATCACGGGCCTTTAGATCCCTTGTACAGATAGAGAAGTAAAGGTCGAGGCCCAGGAGTGCTGCAGGCCACCGAGGTAGAGTCCCTGTCTGCCCTTCTCAGTGCCCGGTCACTTCTCACTGCACTCCCCTCTTTACTGCTAAAGCCACTTTCCCTGACTCTGAATGTATAACCACGAGGGAGAAAATGTACTCCAGGCTCACAGTTTGTGGAGAAAAAGCCCAGCAGCTGAAAATCATGTTCACAAAGTTTGTACCTAGAAAAAGTGGCCATTTCTATCATGTCTTTAAATTTCCCTGTTTCTCATACATTTTATGAACAAGACAGTAGAAGGAGATTCGGGAACAGCAACTTTAGAACAAGGGGGAAAAAATCAAATCTAGAGCATTTCAGTTTCTGTTTTCTTCTCAGTTTAGGGCTGAGGCACTTTAGCTTTCTGTCTAAGGGACCACTCAAATCTGATTAGAAGCCATTGTGGGCTGGTAATTATCCATAATTTTAGAAAGATGCAGCACCAACTCTGTTCTCTAATAGCAGGCTTATTAATTTTAAATTTGCATGGCAGGAGGAGCAGATGGCGAGGTGGGATAAGCGTTCAGATGCTTGGTCATTGATAGTTTTTTACTTCCATGTATCACATGGGGATTTGGGACCCGGGAAGCCCCCTGAGAAGTGATGATTTTCTGTCCCCTAACCAGCTGGGTTCTTTTTCATCCTGAGCTCAGAAAGATTGCTCCTACTGCAGCCAGGGAAGACAGGTGGTTGACTGGTTAGAAATCACGGCAGGTTATTTTCTCCATGGGCAGTTCGCATTTGGAAAGCAGAGCTATCAAAAAGTTGTCTTCTCTATTGTATTTCAAATCTGGGTGTTTAAAAAATTGTGTAAGCAAATTAAGCGTTTCTTTAATGGTAGTTGTGTGTGTTCTTGATGTGAATGAGAAGTGCATTCCCTTGTGAAATCCCTAGGACTTTATAGGAGGATGTGAGCCTTAGAACAGAAGTTGGTTTTCTAGATGATCATGTAGACATGATGCTGAGCACCAGACAAAGATGTTAAGTGATTTAAAAAATTTTTGTCTGAGTTCAGATTTTACACCAATATTTAGAAAATCAGCAAAAGAACTTGGAGGAATGTTCTCAGGCATCCAGTTCAGCCTCCTGCGCACATTGTCATAAAATCCGAGCATGTGTACAGGGAGGCACATTCCTTTCTGTTCTCATCACAGATCCTTCCCTGGCTCTGCACCTGCGTGTCATGCGCGTCCCTGTGAAGAGACCACCAAACAGGCTTTGTGTGAGCAATAAAGCATTTTAATCACCCGGGTGCAGGCGGGCTGAGTCCGAAAAAGAGTCATCGAAGGGAGATAAGGGTGGGGCCATTTTATAGGATTTGGGTAGGTAAAAAAATTACAGTCAAAGGGGGTTGTTCTCTGGGCAGGAGTGGGGGTCACAAGGTGCTCAGTGTGGGAGCTTTTTGAGCCAGGATGAGCCAGGAAAAGGAATTTCACAAGATAATATCATCACTTAAGGCTAGAACCGGCCATTTTCACTTCTTTTGTGGTGGAATGTCATCAGTTAAGGTGGGACAGGGCATTTGCACTTCTTGTGTGATTCATCAGTTACTTCAGGCCATCTGGGCATATACTTGCAAGTCACAGGGGATGCGATGGCTTGGCTTGGGCTCAGAAGCCTGACATTGCCCTGTTCCCTACCTTCCCTAGCTTTTCCCTCCTGTGCGGTTCTCTCACAAAGTGAATGGCCTCAGCCACAGCTTCTCTGCAGCTGCATCAGACTGTGGCGACAGGAGTGGTGGCTGCTGCAGGGTCTGCTGTCCCCACGGAGCCCAGTCTTGCTTGCCGCTGCAACCTGGTCACCATTTTGCCCCGAAAGTATGTAATTCTACAGAATGAGAGCCCACATGCTGGGGATGGAGGCATCTTTATCACGGTGCTCTGCATATTTTAATCTTGGGTGGAAAGTATGGAAAAGTATGTGATACCTGTGGTTTGATGTCAGAAGAACGTTGTGAACTTGATGTGGACTGAGGATGTTAAGGTGCAACAGGCACCCCGGCTTCATTAAATGAGACTTCCCCATCTCCCTGCCAGGCACGCACAGGTGTATGGCCATGTCTTATGTGTTATCCTTATCTAGAGTACGCCTTGTCATCATGCTTAACATTACATGATGATATTCTGCCTCATAGAGTAGGTCCCAAACTGCATTCAACACAGAAATGTACTCTTGCTATTATACATAGAAAATGCTTTCATATACCAAGTGGGAGAGCAGTCCTAAAATCTGGGCTGGAATCACAGAAGGAAGGCATTGGAAAGCAACAGATTCCCTAGTCCAAAGCTGATTTTTGATGAACCTAGAAACAGGACCAAGAGAAGTGAATTTGCCTAAGGCCCTGACAGTGTCTCACGGTAGCATCTGAACCTAGCAGTTTCTTGACCTATTTCTTTAAATGATTAGTCAAGCTTCCTCTGATTCCTATATAAACATATTCCTCATTCATTCTTTTGTTTCAGTGAATTATTGCAGTGCTACCACGAAACAGTATTTGAGTCAAAATGTGGCAGTGTTGATCCCTTTCCAAGGATTTTAGTTGCACAGTTTTTCAAAGTTGTGCTTACAGTTTCTTGTTGGTTGCAAGGTGTCCTTTCAGAAGCCAATTGTGTGGTGTATTTATGTTGATTGTTGGAGGTAGTTTGGTTAGAACCTACTTCGAGTGGCTGGCGTGGGCCTGGGGGACAGTGACAGCTGCCTGCTTCATGGGCAGAGATGAAGTAATTGCTTCCTGGGAAGTACCATCCTCCTGGCCACACTCTCCAGCCCATTTCGTTTGTGTTGGTTTCCTTGGCATCTGCACATTTCTGGCTTCATGTGAGTCTCATTGATTTTAGCGTATGACTTCAGGCTGTGGGGAAGAATGGCCATTTTAGCACAGAGATGCACACAAAGGAACAACTGGCTAAATGTGAGTGAAGACATTCTTAGGGGGGATTTCATTTCTTTTATTCTGTAACAGGCAGTCTGGGAAGCAGTCTGGACACGTGGCCTGCGCTGTCACAGTTCCTCCTTGTAGATCACAGATGTTTGGAGATTGTAGTGATAACTGTTATCATTGAGAATGTCATTCTCACAGGCTCTAATAAGTCAGGATGTATTCAGTGTTAATTTGTTGAAGACAACTGTATTTCTAGCCAAATCCATGTGAGACGTTTCTCCTGGCAGTGTTGCTGGGGGGGTATTCCCGTGGCTTAGTCTTAGGGAAGCACACGCCTTTGAATACTGCTGAAGCTGTGAGTACCCAAAGCGCACCGGAGTACTTTTGCCATACGGGGTGTTAGTCACTGATACACATCTCAGTCAGACCTGATGGATTCTTGACCCCTTCCTTTTTTAATTTTTTAGTTTTTAATTTTAATTTTTGTTTTTTAAGAGCACAACCCCTCAGGTGGCCACCATGAATCTCTGGTGTTTTCAGTTGGCTGCAGCCTATTTGCCATCTCTGGTTCAAACATATTTGAAGCCTGATGATGCTTTCCTCTGTTCTTCTGCTGTGTGACCCCCGCGCCCACAGGGTTCAAGACTGTCAGAGCTGGGAGCCACCTTCACAACTACCAGGGTTTCCAGAACCTCCTTCATCTAGCCCTGGGGATGGAAGAGATGTCATCAGAGGTGAAGGCTTATTAGGTTTACATGCCATTGATAACGAATGAGGAGGTTTTCTTTTATATAAGGGGAGCTTCTTAGAACGTGCTTTAGTAGGGTAAAGAAGCTTTTGAGGTTTGCTTTCTCTGGAAAGATAATTTGTGATCCTGCCCTTGTTTTCAACAAAAATATAATTTGCATACCAGTGCATGTTATGTTACTGGGCACTGGCTGACAAATGGTTCTTAACTCGTCATTCACTCAGCCACTGTTTCTTGAATGGCATATGTGTGCCAGCTGTAGTAGGAACTCGCTGGGCTCTAGGACTAACCCTTATGAAACAGAGGTCCTGGGGGAAGCAAAAGCATATAACTATAAACGTTTGAGGTGATATCAGAGGGGGTGCCTATTGGTGCAAAACTTCGTTCATTCATTGCCCCATCTAGGAGGTTTTGTGTCTTAGCAGCGTGTTCCATAGCAACACATCCCTCGATCAAAATATTCATCATATTGTTTTGAAATTCTCTGCTTACGTGTGTGTTTTTCCGACTAAGTTTAAAACAGGTTAAGGACAGGCTATCGGGTATGTATTATATATATCTACACACACACACACATTTATATTTATATACATTACCAATGTAAATATACTATATATATAAACACATATGTATTTCTCCCTCTCTCTATGTACACACACACACCACACACATATATACACACACACATATATATGAAATACACACACACACACTTCTACTGCCAAGCACAGAAAGTCAAAACTAGGCAAGGGTTCTTTTAGTGTTCATGAAAAAATAGATGTGTTAGTTGAGAGCGTCCTTCAGTTGCCAGGGGAAAGACAGGATGGGTTCACAAAGGGAGACAGTGTTTTAGTTTTGTTTTTGTTTTTGTTTTTTCTTTGTTTAACTCTTGAATTCAAAATAATCCAGACTTATGGAAAAGTTGCAAAAATAGTACAGAGAATTCCCATATACTCTTCCCTCAGATTCCCCAAACATTTCACCCCATTTCTACTTTCTCTTTCTCTCTCTGTGGATATAATTTTTTTTTTCTGAAATGTTTAAGAGTGGAAGGTAGAATGCAGGGCAGGGTGAAAGGTGGAAGGAGAGACGTGGGTTGGGAAGCTTTTTTTTTTTTTTTAACATTCTGAGATGGAGTTTCGCTCTTGTCACCCAGCCTGGAGTGCAATGGCACGATATCGGCTCACTGTAACCTCTGCCTTCTGAGTTCAAGTGATTCTCCTGTTTCAGCCTCCTGAATAGCTGAGATTACAGGCACCCACCACCATGCTTGGCTAATTTTTTGTATTTTTAGTAAAGGGGTTTCACCATGTTGGCCAGGCTGGTCTTGAACTCCTGACCTCTGATGATCCACCTACCTTGGCCTACCAAAGTACTGGGATTACAAGCATGAGCCACTGTGCCTGGCGATTTTGGAGGCTTTTGCAGTAACCCAGAGCGCTATGATGAGGGCTGGACCTGGTTGGAAATGATGAGAAAGGTGAGAAGTGGTTAGGTCTGGCATAGAGTTTGAAAGGAGAGTTTAAATGGGTTAGATGACAAGAGAGAGACGTGGCTCTGAAGGCATAGTAGCCCTTGCCCTGCTGGGCCGGACGAGACAGGCAGCCTAGGGCTACTACCACACCCTGCGGGCAGCTCAGGACCTGGGCCAGCGGAGGAACCAGGCAGTGGTGCTGGCCAACTTCGGGACCCTGTGCCTGCACGCGGGTGCCAGCAGCATGGCCCAGCACTACCTCCTGGAGGCCGTACGGCTGTTATCGAGGCTGTCCTGCAGGGAGTGTGGCCAGGACTTCACCACGTGCTCCTGCAGCTGGGCCACCTCTGCACCCACCAGGGTCCGGCCCAGCAGGGCAAGGGCTACTATGAGTGGGCCCTTCTGGTCTCTGTGGGGATGGGCCATGTGGAGAGTGAGTGCCCCGGTTCCTCATGTGCTCCTTCCGGGGCCACTCAGGTCAGGGCACACCTGGGGTTTGTGATTCAGAAACAAGTGGTGGTTTTTCCACCATTGAAAGTGCTGAGTCATGGCCAGCAGCAGATGTTGGCAAGCGCCCTGGAGACAGGCGGTTCCCACACAGGGCTAGGCTGTCTGCCCTACTGGGGCAGCCAGCTCTTCCCAGTTTGCCCAGGGACCATGCTGCCTTGAGCACGGAAAGTCCTGCGTGCTGGGAATCCCTAGCCATAACCCTGGGATCAAGGCAGGCTCTGCTGAGCTGGGACTTGGGGCCCCTCCATGAGCCAGGCCGTGAACGCCGGTTCTTGTGCCCGTGTTATCTGCTTGGTATGTTGGCAGGCTGCGCACCTGTCATCCCACTTCACAGAGGACACGGGGCGGGTGATTGCCCAAAGCCGCAGAGCAGTTCATGCAAAAGCAGCTCGTTGTGCACTGTGTGCCAGGCCCCACCCACAAATGGGGCTTGTGGGGTCCTCGGGTGGCAGGGACTGAGCGTGGGAATGTGAGCTTTAGGCCAGAGAAGCCACAAAAGGGTAAGTGGTGTGATGGCGGGCCAGCACTTGGCCCCGGGTTAGGGAAGCCTCTTTAGTCTGGGACCAGAGGGTTGAGAGGATTTAGTCAAGTAATAGGTGGTGGGGGAGGGGCTGGTGGTGTAGCCTGTGTGAAGGACCAGGGATGAGCGAGTGTGGGTGAGTGGTGGTGAGTGAGTGGGGGTGAGGGAGCGGAGGTGTGATGGGGGTGAGTGAGTGGGAGTGTGAGCGGGTTTGAGTGGGGTGTGAGCAGGGGTGAGCGAGTGGGGATGAGTGAGCGGCGATGAAGGGGGTGTGAGCGGGGGTGATTGAGTGGGGGTGGGTGAGTGGGGATGAGTGAACGGGAGAGAGAGCGGGGATGAGTGAGTGGTAGTGAGTGAGCGGAAGTGTGATTGGGGTGAGTGAGCAGGGATGAGTGAGTGGGGGTGAGTGAGCAGAGGTGTGATGGGGGTGAGTGAGCAGGAGTGTGAGCGGGGATGAGTGGGGTGTGGTGGTGTGAGTGGGGGTGAGTAAGCGGGAGTGTGAATGGAGATGAGTGAGTGGGGGTGAGTGAGCGGAGGTGTGATGGGGTGAGTGAGTGGGAGCGTGAGCGGGGATGACTGAGTGGGGGTGAGTGAGCGGAGGTGTGATTGGGGTGAGTGAGCGGAAGTGTGAGCGGGGATAAGTGGGGTGTGAGCGGGGGTGAGTGAGCAGGGCTTATGCAGGGAGGTGCAGAGTTAGGAGTGGGTGGTTTGGGTGCTGGATGGTGAGAAGCTCTTCTGGAGAGCTAAGCAGGGCCTGGGGCCTCAGGCTGTGGCTTGGCCTTTTCCCCAAGAGCACTGGGGAGCCATGGAGTGCTATCGAACAGTCACTGCAGACTGAGCAGTGAACAGACAGACAGTAGGTGGGCAGGGCTGTCTGAAATCTAGGCCGCAGAGGATAGATGAGGAAGTTGAGTCCAGGGAAATGGCCGAGACAAGGGATACTGTTGTGGGTCCCCTCTGCCTTGCAGCGGTTTGTCATGGCATAGTGAGACCACTCAGAGATGCCTCCTGTGGCCTGGACCAGAGTCCCAGGGGCTGTGGCCAAATCTGCCCATTTCCCAGCACAGGCCTGGCACCCACTCCTGGCCCTAGGAGGGATGAGATTTTGGAAAGGACCGTGTGAAGGGGCCCCGGTTCAGACCCAGGCTTCTTCCCCAGGGGCATTCTCTGACTGGAAGGAGACCCTCCAGGAATCCAGCGCCCCAGCCCCCACTGCAGCCTCCGGTTGCTCGTGGCATAATAGCCTGTGGCACCTCCTCCTAGGAGGCCCTCCCTGGGGTGCTGGGGGATTCAGACTTGGAAATGCAGGCCAGGGAACGGGGATCATGCTTTCCTGTCTCCCCACCCCGCGCTGAACGGTCGAGGAGACCGAGGGCGGGGCTGCTACCCCACATGCTTACTCGGGGTCATTTTTGAGTCACTTTTGGTAGTTTGTGTCCTTCTAGGAGCTTGGCTGTTGTGTCTAGATGGTCTGATTTGTTGGTGTACAATTGTTCGTAGTGTTTTCATGGAATCCTTTTATTTCTGTCAGGTCAGCAATAATGTTTCCTCTTTCATTTCTGATTTGAGAAACTTGGGTTTTTAATTTTTTATTTATTTCTTTTTATTAGAGATGGGGTCTCATCATGTTCCCCCAGGCTGGTCTTGAATGCTGGCCTCAGCGATCCTTCCACCTCGGCCTCACAAAGCTCTGGGATGACAGGCGTCAGCCATGGAGCTCAGTCTCTGATTTTAGTCATTTGTGTCCCATCTTTCTTTTCTTGGTCAGTCTGGTGAAAGATTTGTTAATTTTGTTACTATTTTCAGTAAACTCACTTTTGGTTCTGTTGATTATCTCTTTTGTTTTTCCATTCTCTGTATTTTTACTTCCCATTTCCACTCTCATGTTTATTATTTTCTTCCTTTTATTTGCTTTGGGTTTAGTTCATTCTTTTTCTAGTTTCTCAAGGTGGAAGGTTAGGTTTTTGATTTGAGATTTTTCTTCTTTCTTTGAATGTAGACATTTACAGTTATAAATTTCCCTTTCAGCACTGCCTTAGCTGCATCTTGGAATTTTTGATACACTGTGCTATTTTTTTTTTTTAAAGGCAGAATTTTGCTCTAATGCCCAGGGTGGGATGCAGTGGTGCAATCTTGGCTCACTGCAACTTCTACCCAGGTACAAGCCATTCTCATGCTTCAGCCTCCCAAGTAGCTAGCTAGGATTACAGACGTGCACCACCGCACCCGGCTAATTTTTATATTTTATTTTTTTATAGAGATGGAATTTCACCATGTTTCCCAGGCTGATCTCAAACTCCTGGACTCAAGCGATCCTCCCACCTCGGCCTCCCACAGTGCTGGGATGACAGGCGTGAACCACTGCGCTGTCCCGGGCTGTGCATTTGTTTGCATTCTTCTCAAATTAGTTTTCAGTTTCCCTGATGGTCTCTTTGACTCACTGGTTGTTTAGGAGTGTGTAATTTCCACATATGTTTGAATTTCTCACATTTCCTTCACTGTTGATTTCCAGTTTCGTGCCAGTACAGCTGAAGAACACCTCTGCTTCGGTCTCAGTCCTTCTCCATTCACTGCGGCTCATTTTGTGGCCTGGCACATGGTCTGTCATGGGGAATGTCCCCTGGGTGCTTGAGAGGACTGTGTATTCAGCTGTTGTTGGGTGGCGTGTGTAACAGATGTCCATTCAGCGTACCTGGTTTCCTGTGTTAATCTCCGGAATGTTTCTGGCACTAGAAAATCAGAAGCTTTCCACCGTTCCCAGCGCCCTGACTTTGGGAGAGGCCAGTGAGCATGTGGCTTGGGAGCCTGGTTGCATGAGAGAAGCATGTGTGGGAACGCCAGGGGCCGGCTTTGAACCCCATTCCGCCAACATGATGCCGTGTGTGGCAGACATGACGCTTGGCTTTGCTCTCTCAGGGTTCCATCGGTGACAGGGTCTACTTGTGCCCCTGGCCTCATCAGCTCAGGCTGAAGGCGGCCCTGGTCCTGGCCTGAGGGGCTTTGTGAAGCAGAAATAGATGGCCTGGTGCAGGGGCCGAGCCTGGCCAGGACCTCGGCCCTGGGAGTTGTAAAGAAGGCTGGCCTCTACCATGAGCCTCTGCACCAAGGTGTGCCCATGTGACTGTGTGCTCGGTGTCTGCCCTGGCACGGGTGCATGGCCTATCTGCGCTCAGTCTCCCCGCCTATGGGGCCCAGACTCACAGAGGTGTGAAAGAGGCAAGCACGGCGCAGGGGCCTCCGAGCCCAGCCAGCCTCGCTTCGATGCTGGGAGACTAACGTCTTCCATTTTGTCTTCTGCCCAGGCCAGTTGCGGGCCGTCCACTGGCTGTGCTACTTCTACAGCACCGTCATGCCCACCGAGGCCCAGTGTGTCATCTACCATGAGCTCCAGCTCTCCCTGGCCCGCAAGGTGGCCGGCAAGGTGCTGGAGGGGCAGCTCCTGGAGACCATCAGTCAACTCTACCTGTCCCTGGGCACCAAGCGGTAAGGGCTGGCTTTGCAGTGGTGGAGGTGGGGGTGGGCAGGGCAGGGAGGGGGGCAAAGGGAAGCTGGCCCAGGACACCAGCAACCCCTCTCCTTTTGATCATTTGGTTCCTTGGCATCAGATGTTTTGAGCTGGTGGGCCTGGGGTCATCCCAGGGCTGCTGCTGGCCCGTGAGTCCCAGCTTGAGCCTCCCTTGTTGGGTCAAAGGTCATCTCAACCCCAGCAGAGGCAGTACGTGCACTCTGGGCTGTTCTTCCTACTATGATGGCTTTTGTCCTCTGACCTCTGCCTGCCCCAAATCTTCACTCCTGGCCTTCATCTGTCCCCTTAAATGTGACCACAGCAGCCACCTGTGGCTTCTCTCTCACAGAAGACAGAGCCAGTTGTGTCACCTGCTTCCCTGGGACAGGGTTTCAAGGTCTCACGTCCCATTTGTGGCCTACTCGGCTTCCCCCAAGCATCCTGACCTGGTGGGGTAACCATGGCCCTGGCCACCCCACCCACAGGGCCCAGTGACATTGCTGCAGTCACACCCCCTCGAGTGTCGGACTTACTGAGAGGGCAGGGAAGGAGCCAGATTCCATGGGGACCCAGGAGACTGCCTCCAGTCTTGGTCTCAGGTTCACAGAAGGAAAATGGGCCAGTGTGCTAGAGCCATGCTTCTCAAAGTGTAGTCCCTGGACCAGTAGAACAGCATCCATGTCACCTAGGAGCTTGTGGCAAGTGGGAGTTCTAGGGCCTGCCCCAGGCCTGTGGAGCCGGAAGCTCTGTGGGCAGGGCCAGCAAGCTATAAGGACTGGCCTCCGGGTGACTGTGATGCCTGCACACCTTGAGAACCATCGGCCCAGATAGCCTCTGAACACTAACGGCTCCTGGTGCGTCTGGAGAAGACACAGGTCATGTCTGGGAGGCAGGGGAGATGGACTAGCACACTCCTCCTGCCACAGGGCAGCATGATGCTCGATTCCCTCTGAAGGATGTCCTTCATCTTTTCCATGCCATGTGTGTTCACCCTGGCCCTCCCAGCAGCCTGGGAAGAGCAGAACACTGCACACACAAGAGGGCCGTTCCCAGTATGCACATTCTAGATTCATCTGTCACCAGACCCAAGGGAGGAGGCAGACTGGTTCCAGGAGGATGAGAACCCTTGTTCTGACACCTGTGTCTGATTCCAGGGCCTACAAATCCACTCTGGACTACACCAAGGAAGTCTGGGGATTTTCATTGACCTTCAGAAGGAAGAGAAGGAGGCGCATGCCTGGCTGCAAGCAGGGAAGATCTATTACATCCTGCGGCAGAGCGAGCTGGTGGACCTGTACATCCAGGTGAGTGGCAAGGGATGCAGGAGGACCCCTGTGTTGTTGACTCTCCATCCACCCATCCATTCATCCTTCCATCATCTATTTACCTGCTCATCCTTCCATCTATACATCCATCATCCATCCATCCATCCATCCATTCTTCCGTCGTCTTCCCATACACCTGTGGGTCCTTCCATCCATCCATCCATCCATCCTTCCATCCTTCCATCATCCATCCATTCACCTGTTCATCTTTCCAAGCATCCATCCATCCATCCATCCATCATTCATCCCTCCATCCATCTATCATCCATCCATCCTTTTATCATCCATCCATTCACTTGTACATCCACCCATTCACCTATTCGTCCATCCATTCACCTGTTCGTCCATCCATCCATCCTTCCATCTATCTTTCCATCATCCATCCAACTGTTCATCCTTCTATCCATCCATCCATCCATCATTCTTCTGTTCACCTCTTCGTCCATCCATTCACCTGTTCGACCATCCTTCTATCCATCCTTCCATCCATCTTTCCAGTATCCATCCAACCATCTTCCATATATCCATGATCCGTCCATTCACCTATCCATCCATCCCTCCATCCATTCTTCCATCCTTCCATCATCCATTCACCTGTTCATTCTTCCATCCATCCATTCATCCATCATCCATCCATCCATCTATCATCCATCCATCCTTCCGTCATTCATCCACTCGCCTGCTCATCCTTCCATCCATCCATCCGTCCTTCCTTCTAGCATCCATCCATTCACCTGTTCATCCATCCATTCACCTGTTCATCCTTCCATTCACCTGTTCTTTCTTCCATTCATCCATCCATCATCCATCCATCCATCCATCCATCCATCCATTCATCCATCCATCATTCATCCATTCTTTTATCATCCATTCATTCAGCCACCATCCATCCACCTGTTCGTCCATTCATCCATCCATCCTTCCATCATCCATCCATCTTTCCATCATCCATCCTTCCATCATCCATCCATTCACCTGTTCATTCTTCCATCCATCCATCATCCATCCATCCATCCATTTATCCATTCATCCATCCATCATCCATCCAGCCATCATCCATCCATCTGTCCATTCATCCATCCATTCTTATATCATCCATCCTTTTATCATCCATTCTTATATCATCCATCCATTCATCATCCATCCATTCACCCGTCTATCCATCCATTCACCTGTTGATCCATCCATCCGTCCATTCATCCTTCCATCAACCATCCATTCACCTGTTCATCCTTCCATCCTTCCATCCATCGACCTGTTCATCCTTTCATCCATCCACCTGTTCATCCTTCCATCCGTCCAACTGTTCATCCTTCCATCCATCCACCATTCATCCATCCATCATTCATCCATCCATCACACTCACCTCCTGTTCATCCTTCCATCCATCCATCATTCATCCATCTATCCATTTATCCATTCATCCATCCATCCTTCCATCATCCATCCATTCATCTGTTCATCCTTCCATCCATCCATCATCCATCCATCCATCCATCCATCCATCCATCCATCCATCATCCATCCATCCATCATCCGTCTATCTGTCCATTCATCCATTTGTCCATTCATCCATCCATCATTCTTCCATCCTTTTATCCATCCATTCACCCGTCTATCCATCCATTCACCTGTTCATCCATCCATCCGTCCATTCATCCTTCCATCATCCATCCATTCACCTGTTTATCCTTCCATCTATCCACCATCCATCCACATATCCATTTATCCATTCATCCATCCATCCATCATCCAACCATGCTTCCATTATCCATCCATGCTTCCATCATCCATCCATCCACCTGTTCATCCTTCCATCCATCCATCATCCATCCACCCATTCATTCATCCATCCATCCATCATCCATCCATCCTTCCATCATCCATCCTTTCTCCCATCCATCCATTCACTGTTCGTCCATCCATCCATCATTCATCCATCCACCCACTACTCTACCTATTAATCCATCCCTCCATTCATCTATCTGTCCATTGGTTTATCCATACATTCGTCTATCCACCATCTAGCCATCAATATGCACATACATCATCTACCCTCCACCCATCCATACATTATCTACCCACCCATACATACATGCAGACATACATACATCATTCCACCCACCCACCCATCCATCCATCCATCCATCCATCCACCCATCCGTCCGTCCATCCACCCATCCGTCCGTCCATCCATTCATCCATCCGTCCATCCATTCATCCATCCATCCATCCATCCATCCATCCATCCATCCCAGCATTAATCTATCCACACACCCATCCATCCATCCATGTGTCTACATCTCCTCATCCATTCATCCATCCATCCACTCATTCCTAAGCCACTGCTGAGCACCTGTTGTGTGCCTTTTCCCTCCCTCCAACTGGTTCCTGCACATCCTCCCCCAGTGGCCAGCATCTTCTCCCTGAGGGCAGAGGCGCGGCCCCTCACAGTGCCCAGCACCTGCTGGTGTACAGCACATGCTCAAATAATGTGACCACTCAGTTAACACACAGAAGAACTTGCTCCAAGCGACACGTGGCACATCTCCTGACAAAATGAATCTATCATAGTGGCTGTTTTCAGCGGCTTTCACAAACACAGTGTGATCTGGAACAAATTGTGAAGCTCACCAGCCTGGTGAAGCTTTCGTGATTGAGCACCTGCTGTATACCTCCTTGAGCTGAGGAGAGGGATCAAGAGCTCATGGCCAAGAGGGGACCCGGCCCACCCACAAACACTGTTGATGTGGCAGGGATGTGGCAACCCAGAAAGGAGCCAGGGGATGGGCTCCCAGCTATCTGGGGGCCACGGAGACTGGTTTGAGTACAGGCGGAGTGGGCTAGGCCTAGCCCTGGTGGTAGGATTCACGGGTGTCGGGCTCCTGGGCTGCAGCTGCTCAGTCACCTCCTGGCACTCAGGTGCATCAGTTCATTGTCCTCACGCCAGTGGTGGGGGCATCGCTAATGCACAGAGCCTGAAAAATGCTCAGGTGTACCTGTAGTGTGTGAGAGGAAGGAGGCTGGCAAAGGTGGGCGTGGCCACCTCGCCAGGTGTGGGTCTTGAGGGAACTTCTGTCTCCTTTCAGGTGGCACAGAATGTGGTCCTGTACACAGGCGACCCCAGCCTGAGGCTGGAGCTGTTTGAGGCAGCTGGAGACATCTTCTTCAATGGGGCCTGGGAGCGGGAGAAAGCCGTGTCCTTCTACCGGGTGAGCTGGTCTGTGGGCTGATGTGGGTGGGCCTCAGGGGAGCACCTGGAGGGCTGAGGCACAGGTGTGGCAGGGCAGAGGCCTCCCACCTGGAGGCAGGGCCACCCATGCACCTGCTCAGTTTCCAAGTGGTCTCACCGGGAATGATATTGACCATGCCCCTGCCCGGGACAAACTTTTGGGGCCTGGATGTGACAATGGCTCTACCCTTGTACCTGATGATCTCAAGCAACCATGAGCTGGAAGTTCTGTCCCCATCTTCCAGATGAGGAAGCTGAGGCTCAGAGAGGCACAGGGACATGTCAAAGGACACACAGCATGTCAGTGGGAGGCCCAGGTCTGCTTGCACCCCGAAGTGGGACAGCTTCTCCCTTCCTCTGAGCTCACGGTGTGGCTCAGCCCTGGGCACAGATAAATGCGGTGTTTTTAGAGCAGAGAGGAGTGCTGGCTCCCCCCAGCCAGACCCCCTGGTGCCCAGGTGGGAAAGGCTGGTCTGAGGCTGCTGGGTGTAGCTGGATGGGCCTCAGGTGACTCTTCAGCCCCCAACTTGGGTGTCTGAACTGTGTGTTATCCCAGAGCACAGAGCTGTGTGGAGGTGCAGGGGTAGCTGGGGCGTGGGAAGCTCCAAGCACATGTTTGAGCTCTGAGGAGGGCACTGGGCAAGGTGGGTGCTGTGGGAAACCTGAGCCACCTGCCTGTGTGGTAGGACCGGGTCCTGGCCCTGGCAGTGACTACGGGCAACTGCAAGGCGGAGCTGCAGCTACAGCTGTGCAACAAGCTGGTGGCACTCCTGGCCACACTGGAGAAGCCCCAGGATGGCTTGGAGTTTGCCTACATGGCCCTAGCACCCAGCATCACTCTGGGTAAGTCCCCTGAGCCCCCACCCTGCCAGGACCCACACTTTGCCAGAGCCCAGCCTCCAGGTCTGCAGGGCAGGAGCTGAAACAGCTGCTGGATTTTCCTGGTCTCCTGTCCAGGCAGGCAGATCTGCCCAACTGGCTTCCCCGTCTAGCTGTGGGGCACGGCCCGAGGTGTCTCACGCAGTGCAGAGCTCCCTGCCTGACTGAGCTCTGTTTCCTCTGCCTGTTCCCGCTGCTGACCACAAGGGCCGCCCAGTGTGCCCTCTGCCTTCCAGACATGCCAGGCATCTCGTTGGTCCCTGTATGTGCCAGGCTGAGTGGCACATTCCCTTTCTCTTGTGCCCTACCCAACCTCATCAACCACACGGCTCTCTGGCTGATAAAATCCCAGTTCTCCTTCCAGCAGTCGGCACCTTAAGGCCGGGCATCCCCTGGTGCTGTGCCAGGGTCGTCTGTCCCCCTCCAGAGACAGGGAACCCTAGGCAGGCCGCATGCCCCAGCACCTTGTGCCCCGTGGCCCAGTACACAGTAGGTGTGCAGCTGACTCCCCAAAGTAGGGGGCTCTGATTGTGACACACGCAGGAGGAGTCGGATGTCACGTCTGTGGGTTGCCTGGAGCCGGGGTGCCCGGGAGCACCTGGACTGCATGGCTTTTGGGCTCCCCTGGTTAAAACCAGTGAGCAAAGGCAGGTGGCTATGTGTAGGCACAGAGCTGGGCCATCCAAGTCCGACTTTGACAAAGCCTCACAGTAGACAGGGGCAGGCCTTATTAGTTCTGCTTTGCAGATGGGAAAGTGAGTCTGGGAACCTGGAAGGGACTAGCCAGAGCTGCCCAGGCGACCGCAGGTGCTTGGAGGCAAGCTAGGTGCTGCCCGGGGTCTGCATACCTGCTCCTGAGGGGCCTGTGCCCTCCCTGCCCCAGGGAGCCACTTCCTCACACCTGCCCCTTTGGCCTGCACCCCAGGGGACCGGCTGAACGAGCACGTGGCCTACCACCGCTGGCCGCCCTGCACCATCAGCTGGGCCAGGGCAAGCTGGCAGAGCACTTCTACCTCAAGGCCCTGTAGCTCTGCAACTCGCCACTGGAGTTCGACGAGGAGACCCTCTACTACGTGAAGGTGTACCTGGTGCTCGGTGACATCATCTTCTATGACCTGAAGGTGGGTGGGGAGGGGCAGGGCTCGGGGTGTTCCCGGCCCCCTTGGAGTGGGATCTCCACCCAGACCCCAGATTCCTGGGTTCCAGCCTACCTTAGGAATGGCCCAGTGGCCTCCCTGGAGCTCTGCATGCGGCTGGAGGAACCGGCAATGTTAGCAGATACAACCCAGCTCCCAAGCTGGCCAGTCCCCACCCTCAAGAACTCAGTCTCAGCCAGGGAGGCTGACACATGAGTGGGCAATGGTGGCCCCTGGGTAAAGAAGGCGGATTGTAGTCAGGGGGACCCTCCTGGAGGAGGTGACACCAAAACTGAGTCTTGACAGTCAAGTGTCAAGTTGCATTTAACAAAGAAAACAGGGTCGGGAGAAGGACATTTCGGAGGACCACATCATCTTGACATTGAATCCACGTTGCAAGATCCAACCCAAATCCTGGCGCCTCCTCTAGGAAGCCTGCCCAGGGTGCCAGCCTGTACTGAGCAACTCCTTCCTGGAGTCCCGAGACACCTTGAATCTTCACATCACCCAGGAAGGGTGGGGTGGGACCAGTGTCTTACCATCGGGTTCACAGACAGGGAAACCCCAGCTCAGGGCAGGTGCAGTGGGGCGGGGCCCCAGCCAGCCAGGCTGAGGCCTTGCTGGGTCGGGTCTGTCTGGAGCGGAGGTGCTGTGCTCCCTCTGCCCCCAGCCCTGCAGGGGTGGAGAGCTGGGACTGTCAGGTTCAGACCTGGCGTGTCTCCACCCCTCTGCCCAGCAGGCACCGCCCCTCCTCAGCATCGCACCGGCACCGCATCAGTGCTCCTTATGGGCTGAGGGGCCAGGGCACTCCAGTCCAGGGGCCGAGATCTTGGGGTCCTTAGAACAACATGAGGATCTGGGGCAGCCCTACGACCTCGCCCCGTATCCCCCACCCGCAGGCCTGGGGCTGCCCTGGAGGCCCCCGCCCAGTGCTGGCGACACCTGGTGGTCAGAAGTGGTCCCTGTGGCCTCCCAAGTCCCAGCCAGACAGGGAGGTGCCAAGTGTCAGACCCAGAGGGACGCTGCTCACCGCTCAGGGGCTCGCCTGGGACCCAGGGAGACGGGCCTCCCAGAAGAGGCCTTTATCTCTCTTGGTCAAGGCTGCCGCCCACTCCGCCTGCCCAGGAGGAAGGAAAGGGCCAAGTAGTACCTGAGAGGCCAAAGTCCACGGTTGGGGTTGAGGGGCAGAGGCCTCCTTCACCTCCTTCCCATGCACAGCCCTCTGGGCCTCGTCGTGACTATGCTGTCAGTGCAGGCCAGCTTCCCACAGGGAGGCCCCCTTGGAATTCCCTAAGGGCGGCTGTCTTTCCAAGGCTACACCCTCCTCCTTGTATAGGAGGCTCTGGACCCAGGGCCCAGAGGAGTAGGAGAAAACGCCGGGCTGCATGGGGCCTGGAAGGCTGGCAGAGAGGCAGGGGTAAATGGGCATCTTTGCCGATTGCCTCTAAAATGGGGTCGCCTTTAGTGTACACGTGAGAGTGAGCCCTGGAATAGGGAAGATTAGGTGTGTCCTGGCTCAGCCTGCCACTCACTAGCTGTTGCACACACTACAGGCACATGGAAATGCACACGCAAATGCACACGGGCACAGGCACACGCACACACAGGCATGCACACAGGCACACAAATGCACAAGCACATGCACAGGCACATGCAGAGACATATGCATTGGCTGGCTCCTTCCTGTTTAGTTGGGTTGCCCCCACCCCTTCAGGAAGCCTTTGCCTTCCACCCCCGGCTGAGTCTGGGGCCTCCTGGGCCCCCCACAGGCTCCTGGGCTTCCCTCTGCCACAGCCTGGGCCACCCTGTGTGGTCAGTGTTTACTCCCAGGTCCCTCAGACTGGGAGCAAGGACGTTAGGCTCAGCCACGCACCTGGCACAGAGTCCAGTGTTCGGCTGGGCCGGGGGCGTTGGATGAGCAGTGGCGGTGACTCGGGGCCTTCTCACGCCCCTGCTCCGTGTGTGGGGCGGGGCAGTGGGGGAATGGACTTGCTACATCTTGGACTTTGTCCTTGACCCTGGGAGCCATCTTGAGATGGTAAAGAGGGACAGGCCAGGCATGGGTCTCAGAGAGGTTCCTTGGGTGACCCCCATGTGGAGGAGGCGCCTGGGGAGAAGCCGGGTGGGGGATGGGAGGGTCAAGGAGGAGGTCTGGGAGGCGGCATCCCAACCCAGGGATGGTGAGTTTGGGCCAAAGATGCATTGAAAATGGGACTGGATGTCTGGGGCGTCACACTCCGTCAATATTTCAGGGAACATTGCCAGAGAGGACACCTGTGAGATCGTTTTGTACCTGGCCTGTCCCGTGGAGGGCCTGGAAATGGTCAGCATGGACAGGGGCCAGAGGGGAGCCTGGGTCACTCAACGCTGTGCCCCTGCTGAGGCTCGGAGCCACGGGTCCTGCACGGAACTCTCAGAGCAGGCAGGATCTGCCCTGACCTCAGCCCATGGGGAAAGCAGCCACTGCCTGCGGAGAGGGTGGCACTGGGGCAGGAGGCTTGGGGTGAGTGGGGCGTAGGGGCAGTCAGGAAGGCTTCCAGGGGTGTAAGGGTCGTCCCCACTTCCTGCAGCTGAGACCACAGCAGTGTAACAGGTTTCGGGGCTCATGGGGTGAGCCAGCATTGGCTGGACACGTGGAATGACCTGGAGACAGGAACGGCCTCTGGGAAGACGGGCTCCGAGTCCCCCTTTTGCTGAGCATGACCTGTCCCCTTCAGGACCCGTTTGAGTACTACCAGCTGGCACTGGCAGCCGCCGTGGACCTGGGCAACAAGAAGGCACAGCTGAAGATCTACAAGCGGCCGGCCACCGTCTCCCACAACTTCCTCCTGGACCGTAAGAAGTCGCTCCTCTTCTACCAGAAGGCCAGGACCTTTGCCACAGAGCTCAACGTCCGCAGGGTCAACCTGCCTCCTCTGCCACTCTGCGGGTGGGCCCCCTGGTTGGCCCCCAGCCACCCTCACTGAGGACGGCATCCGAGGGTGTGGGTTTTGTGCAAGGAGGACGGTCTCCTCCCTCTCCTGGTGTCTCCCGTGGCTCATTTTCTGGGAAATGGGGCATGAAAGCAGGGTTCAAATAGCAATAAATTTTTCTTTGCAATAACATACCGAAGTCCCCAGGGCATCCTTCCCTGTGTGCTTCCTGGGCTGTGTCTAGGGGCCAGCTCCTTCCCTGGTGGCAGCCCTCTGATCTTGGGGATGAGAAGGACCATGAGTCCAACAGACCTGGGCCAAGTCACCATGAGCCTCGGTTTCCTCGGTGGCCAGAGGGGAGATGGTGGTGGAACTCTCTGGGCAGCTCCCTGCCCTCCCTGCTCAGAACTTTTACTGTAGGTCTCGTGCCGCCCTTGACTTTAACCTTCAGGCCACTGTGCCCGGATGTGGGGGCTGCTAGTGTCCCTGTTTGCCATTGAAGAAATAGAGGCACAGAGAGGTTAGGTGTCTGGCCCACCGTCACACAGCAGGTAGGGGCAGAGACGCAGAGCCCAGTACACTGACCACCACACCACCCTGCCAGCCTGCAGCCAGGAAGGTGTCCCCCATTAGGACCCAAGGTCAGCTCCTGGACCTCTCTTGTGGTGTCAGGAGAGCCACAGGCCAGTGACGGTGGCCCCGGGGATCCCTCACTCAGTGTCCTCTGCTCCCAGACTTGGTTGGGCTGAGCCTGGCCAGTCCCGCCTCTGGCCACTGGTCAGCCCTGCGGGAAGTGAGATGCAGGGATCTCTGCCTGTGTAGATGCTGCTGCCCAGTATTGAAAGCCTTATCTGGGCTGCCCCCAAGCCATCCCCACATACCCCTCCCCTTCCGGTCCCCGGCCCTCATCCCAGTCCCTGGAATCCCAGGTTTTCCTTGTTGGAATCTCTTGGCCTTAGGGAACACAGCTCACACGGTCTCTTTGCCAGTTTACGGCAAGGAAACCGAGGTTCAGAGACTGTGGGTGTCCCACGTGATTCTCACATACACTGCACTCTCCCAGGCCCCCCTTTTAAACACTTTAAATGAGGTGACATTCACATCGCATGCAATGAACTATTTCAACGTGAATAATGTGGTGGCATTTGTGGATTCACAGTCCTGTGCAACCACTCACGCCATCTAGTTTCAAAATGTTTTCATCTCCCCAGAAGAAATCTGCCATCCTCACTAAGCTGTTACCCCTCCTTGGTATCCCCCAAGCCCCTCGTTTAATGGAAGGGGAAACTGAGGCCCGGAGAGAGACTTGCCAGTGGGCGGAGCTCTGATCATAAGGAATCAGGCAGCCATCTGCTGCTTCAGTCCTGGGTTGCTTTTCCACCCAGCAGAGGTGACAGAGCCTGGAGGTTCTGGGAGCGCCACAGGTGTCACTGGTTCAGTCCTGGGTTGGTTTGCCACCCAGCAGAGGTGACAGAGCCAGGAGGTTCTGGGACCCCATGCTTGCAGCCAGAGCCCTCCCCCGAGCCTCCCCACCAGGGGGCAGCAGAGAGCTTTCCAGAACTGGCCGCGGGACTGGCGGGAAGCAGCGGGTCAGAGCTGCTGACAAACCTCACGTGGACCCCAGATCGCTGTCTCTGTGGGTCGGGCTTGGGAATTGGAGAGGAGGCCGCATGATTGGAAACGTGAAGACAGCACGGCCTGGCTGGAGGAGTGGGAAGCGCTGTCACGTTGACTGAGGACACAGACCTCCTGCCCGCTGGGCCGGGTCTGCAGCCATTCTTCTCAGGGTGGGGTCCGCAGGTCCGGCTTGCTCTCGGCCCCCGACCTGCCTCAGAGTCCGGGGGGCTTTGGAACTGTGCCTTCCCATCTCCACCCACCCTGGCTGGTGCCATGAGGGGTCTGGATCCTGGGATCCTGTTCCTCTTGGGCAGCAGAGACTGGGGGACCAGAGGAGATGATGGGTCTTCAAGCCCCACATTCCAACCCCAGCCCACCACTGACAGTCTGGGGGTTCGAGATGAGGGAGTTGATGTCTCTGAGCCCCAGTTTTGTCACCACTAAAATGAGGCCGACATACTGGGGCAGAGTGCCAGCCCCAGGACTAACAGAGGCCTGTTTCCTACTGACAATACCTCTTACTCCTAAAAACAGCTCCAACAACCACACACTAGGAAACAATCAACCCAGGCCAACTTGTCAGAGGCACGAGAACCAGAGCGACTCCATCTTGAATGGGGCCTGGGTAAAGGGAGGCTGAGACCTGCTGGGCCACATTCCCAGGAGGCTAGGCATTCTTCGTCACAGGATGAGATAGGAGGTCCCCACAAGATACAGGTCATAAAGACCTTGCTGATAAAGCAGGTTGCAGTAAAGAAGTTGGCCAAAGCCGCAAACCCAAGATGGCCACGAGAGTGACCTCTGATTGCCCTCACAGCTCATCATGTGCTAATTATAATGCGTTAACTGCTACAAGGCACTCCCACCAGCGCCACGACAGTTTACAGATGCCATGGCAACATCTGGAGGTTACCCTACATGGTCTCGGAAGGGAGGGCAGAAACTCTCAGTTCTGGGAATTGCCCACCCCTTTCCTGGAACACTCATGAATAGTCCAACCCTTGTTTAGCGTATGATCAAGAAATAACCATGAAAATGGGCAACCAGCAGCCTTTGGGGCCACTCTGCCTATGGAGCAGCCATTCTTTTTTTTTTTTTTTTTTTTTTTTTGAGATGCGGTCTTGCTCTGTTGGCCAAACTAGAATGCAGTGGCATGATCTTGGCTCACTACAACCTCCGCCTCGTGGGTTCAAGCAATTCTCCTGCCTTAGCCTTCCTAGTAGCTGGGATTACAGGCACCTGCCACCACACCGTTAATGTTTTGTATTTTAGTGGAGACAGGGTTTTGCCGTGTTGGACCAGGCTGGTCTCGAACTTCTCACCTCAGGTGATCCACCTGCCTCGGCATGCCAAAGTTCTAGGATTACAGGAGTGAGCCGCTGCTCCCGGCCATAGAAGCCGTTCTTTTATTCCTTTTCTTTCCTAATAAAGTTGCTTTCACTTTAAGGACTCACCCTGAATTCTTTCTTCCGTGAGATCCAAGAAACCTCTCTTGCGGTCTGGATTGGGACTCCTTTCCAGTAACAAACTTTCTTAACCTCTCAGACCCGTCGTCTCTTCATCTGTAACCAAAGACAAAGCCTCCCCCGAGGTTCCAACAGTGAGGAGAGAACACATGGGAAACGAGGGGCACCGAGTTGGTGTGCAGAACCAATATCACAGACTGAGTGTCAAGCCACTGTCATATTGGAAGTAATATCATGCTCTCCCCTACAAGTTATGAGGAACAATATCACAGGGGGGTGTGTACCTTCTCCAGTAGTGGGAGTAGTATCATCATCTCTTCCTTTAGATGACAGGAACAATATCACAGGGTGGGTGTACACCGCGTGTGTTTTTGGAAGCAATGTCATTCTCTCTTGTTCTAGGTTATATGATTCATGTCACAGGTGGGGTGTACACATCATCCACTCACCCCCTGGATATCAGCAACCATATCACAGAAGAGGTGTCCACCCCCTTCGATATTGTCAGCCATATCATCTTCCTCTCGCCTGGATATTAGGAACAATACCCCGAGGTTGGGGGCGGTGTACACCCACTGTGATATCGAAAGTAAACTCAGCCTCTTTCCCGCTGGATATTAGGAACTATATCAGAGGTGTGTGTGCACCTTCTGGGATATTGGGAGTACTGTCAGCCTCCAACCCACTGAATATTAGGGATAATATACAGGGGACAGGGTGGTTACATCCCCTGCGATATTGAGAGCAATATTCTTCTCTTTCCCCTGTACATTAGGAACCACATCACAGGGGTATGTACACCTTCTTCGATATTGGGATTAATGTTATTGTCTCCCCCAACTGAACGTCAAAAACGATATCACAGAAGGGTGTACACCCCCTGCGATATGGCCAGTAATATCATCGTCTCTACCTTTGGATACTAGGAACAACATCACAGAGGGTGTGTATACTCCCCAGCAATATTGGGCATAATGTTACCCTCTCTTCCCCTGGATATTAGGAACGATATCCCTGGTGGTGGGAGGTGGAGTACATTCAGAACAACATCACTGAGTGGGTGTCCACCCCCTGCAGTATTGGGTGTAATATCATCCTCTCTTCCCCAGGATATAAAGAACAATATCACAGGAGGGGTGTACAGCCACAGCCCCTGCGTTATTGGGAGTAATAGCTTCTTTTCCCACTCTCGATATAAGGAACAATATGCTAGGGTGGGTGTACATCCCCTGTGATATTGGGCGTATTGTCATCGTCTCCCAACGTGAATATTGGGCGTAGTGTCCCAGGGGGGTGTATGCCTTCTTCCATATTGGGAGTAATATCATCCTCTCCCCTCAGGATTGTAGGCAAAATATCGAAGGGGTTTTACACTTTGTACGATATGGGCAGTAACATCATCCTCTCCCTACCTGGATGTAAGGAACTATATCACAGCCGGCTGTACACTTCTTGCCATATTGGGAGTCTTATCATTCTCTCCCATCATGGATATTAAGAAAAATATTACAAAGGGGGTGTACACCCCCTGAGATATTGAGAGTAATATTATGCTCTCCCCTTCGGGATATTAGGAACAATATCGCAGGAGGTGTGTACAACCCTTGCGATATTGGGAGTCATATCATCCTCTCCCCCTGAATATAAGAAACAATATCACAGGAGGATGTACCCCCCCCCATGATATTGGGAGTCATATCGTGTTAGTCGGAACAATAGCACAGTGGGTGTGTACATCCCCTGCGATATTGCCACTAGTAACATCGCCTCCCTCCCAGGATATAAGGATGAATATCCCAAGGGGGTGTACACCCCTGCGGCGATATTGGCGGTAATATCTTCCTCCCCCCGGCTGGCTATTAGGAACAATGTCACAGAAGGGGTGTACACCCCCTGCTTTATTGGGAGTGATATCATCCTCTCCATCCCTGGATATTAGAAACAATATCACCAGGGGGTGTACACCTCCTGCAATATTCAGACTGATGTCATCCTCTCGCCATCTGGATATTAGGAAACATAGAACAGGGGTGGTGTACAACCCCTGCGAAATCGGAAGAAATATCACCCTCTCTACCTTTGGATGTTAGGGAAAATATCACGGTGGAGGTCCACGCCCACTGTGATATTGGGAGTCATATCATCCTCTCCCACCTTGGAAAGAAGGAACAAGATGTCCGACGGGATATACCCACACTACGGTAGTTTTAATACTATCCTCTACCCCCTGGCTACTAGGAATAACATCATAGAGCAGCGTACACTTTCTGTGACAAGGGGAGTAATATCATCCTATCCTGGCCGGATATCAGAAAAAAGGCGATTAATTACTAATATTGATAAATATAAATGATAAATATTAATTATAGTTATTAAAATCACAATTAAGATACTAAAATTAACACTGCTTAAAAAAGTTAATCATGAGTATTAATAATTAATATTTAATAATAATAAGACAATTAATAATAAAATAATATCAACAATTAACGTTACTTAATACTAAGTGATATTGGCTATAAAATAATAATAATTATTAAGAAATATTATTATTGATAAATGACATTGATATTAAAAATTAATCCTTGGAGTAGATCATAACTTATTCAAACAATTATAGTAATTACCGGCTGGCTATAAGGAACAATGTCACAGAAGGGGTGTACATCCCCTGCTTTATTGGGAGTGATATCATCCTGTCCGTCCCTGGATATTAGGAAAAACATCCCCAGGGAGGGTACGCCTCCTACAATAGTGGGACTGATATCATCCTCTCACCATCTGGATATTAGGAAACATATCACAGGGGTGGTGTACAACCCCTGCGAAATCGGAAGAAAGGTCACCCTCTCCGCCTTTGGATGTTAGGGAAAATACCACGGTGGAGGTCCACGCCCACGGTGATATTGGGAGTCATATCATCCTTTCCCACCCTAGATAGAAGGAAGAAGATGACCGACGGCATGTACACACACTGCGCTACTTTCTTTTTTTTTTTTTTTTTTTTTGAGACGGAGTCTCGCTCTGTCACCCAGGCTGGAGTGCGGTGGCCGGACCTCAGCTCACTGCAAGCTCCGCCTCCCGGGTTCACGCCATTCTCCTGCCTCAGCCTCCCGAGTAGCTGGGACTATAGGCGCCCGCCACCTCGCCCGGCTAGTTTTTTGTATTTCTTAGTAGAGACGGGGTTTCACCGTGTTAGCCAGGATGGTCTCGATCTCCTGACCTCGTGATCCGCCCGTCTCGGCATCCCAAAGTGCTGGGATTACAGGCGTGAGCCACCGCGCCCGGCCACTGCGCTACTTTCAATGTCATCCTCTACCCCCTGGCTACTAGAATTAAGACTGTACACTTTCTTCGATACTGGGAGTAATATCATACTCTTCCGGCCAGATATCAGGAACAAGATTATTAATTATTAATATTAATAAACATAAAAATATATATTAATCATAGACATTAAAAAATCACAATTAAGATACTAAAATTAATAGTGGTTAAAAAAGTTAAGGATGAGTATTAGTAATTAATAATTAATAATCGGAACACAATTAATAATAAAATAATATCATCAATTAACGTTACTTAAATCAATACTAAGTGATATTGGCTATAAAATAATAATTATTATTAAGAAATATTAATATTGATAAATGACATTCATATTAAAAATTAATCCTTGAAGTAGATCACAACCTATTCAAACAATTATTAATAAATAATGGTTAACTATTAATTGAGAGTATTATTGATAATTATTAAAATGATGTTTAATAATTAATTATATCATTGTCCCCAGAGCAATACACTGAACGTGTACACCCGTCTGTGAAACAGTTCATTATTTCCAGAGAGGGAGACGATACTACTCACAATATCGTCAAGAGGCTGAGAGTCCAACATGCCTCCCAATAGCCAAGGGGGGGAGAGGGGGTGGCTATTGGTCCCCACCTCGCGGGGGGTGGCTCACCCCCCTGCGAGGTGGCTCCCAATAGCCAAGGGGGGGAGAGGGGGTGGCTATTGGTCCCCACCTCGCGGGGGGTGGCTCACCCCCCTGCGAGGTGGCTCCCAATAGCCAAGGGGGGCAGAGGGGGTGGCTATTGGTCCCCACCTCGCGGGGGGTGGCTCACCCCCCTGCGAGGTGGCTCCCAATAGCCAAGGGGGGCAGAGGGGGTGGCTATTGGTCCCCACCTCGCGGGGGGTGGCTCACCCCCCTGCGAGGTGGCTCCCAATAGCCAAGGGGGGCAGAGGGGGTGGCTATTGGTCCCCACCTCGCGGGGGGTGGCTCACCCCCCTGCGAGGTGGCTCCCAATAGCCAAGGGGGGCAGAGGGGGTGGCTATTGGTCCCCACCTCGCGGGGGGTGGCTCACCCCCCTGCGAGGTGGCTCCCAATAGCCAAGGGGGGCAGAGGGGGTGGCTATTGGTCCCCACCTCGCGGGGGGTGGCTCACCCCCCTGCGAGGTGGCTCCCAATAGCCAAGGGGGGCAGAGGGGGTGGCTATTGGTCCCCACCTCGCGGGGGGTGGCTCACCCCCCTGCGAGGTGGCTCCCAATAGCCAAGGGGGGCAGAGGGGGTGGCTATTGGTCCCCACCTCGCGGGGGGTGGCTCACCCCCCTGCGAGGTGGCTCCCAATAGCCAAGGGGGGCAGAGGGGGTGGCTATTGGTCCCCACCTCGCGGGGGGTGGCTCACCCCCCTGCGAGGTGGCTCCCAATAGCCAAGGGGGGCAGAGGGGGTGGCTATTGGTCCCCACCTCGCGGGGGGTGGCTCACCCCCCTGCGAGGTGGCTCCCAATAGCCAAGGGGGGCAGAGGGGGTGGCTATTGGTCCCCACCTCGCGGGGGGTGGCTCACCCCCCTGCGAGGTGGCTCCCAATAGCCAAGGGGGGCAGAGGGGGTGGCTATTGGTCCCCACCTCGCGGGGGGTGGCTCACCCCCCTGCGAGGTGGCTCCCAATAGCCAAGGGGGGCAGAGGGGGTGGCTATTGGTCCCCACCTCGCGGGGGGTGGCTCACCCCCCTGCGAGGTGGCTCCCAATAGCCAAGGGGGGCAGAGGGGGTGGCTATTGGTCCCCACCTCGCGGGGGGTGGCTCACCCCCCTGCGAGGTGGCTCCCAATAGCCAAGGGGGGCAGAGGGGGTGGCTATTGGTCCCCACCTCGCGGGGGGTGGCTCACCCCCCTGCGAGGTGGCTCCCAATAGCCAAGGGGGGCAGAGGGGGTGGCTATTGGTCCCCACCTCGCGGGGGGTGGCTCACCCCCCTGCGAGGTGGCTCCCAATAGCCAAGGGGGGCAGAGGGGGTGGCTATTGGTCCCCACCTCGCGGGGGGTGGCTCACCCCCCTGCGAGGTGGCTCCCAATAGCCAAGGGGGGCAGAGGGGGTGGCTATTGGTCCCCACCTCGCGGGGGGTGGCTCACCCCCCTGCGAGGTGGCTCCCAATAGCCAAGGGGGGCAGAGGGGGTGGCTATTGGTCCCCACCTCGCGGGGGGTGGCTCACCCCCCTGCGAGGTGGCTCCCAATAGCCAAGGGGGGCAGAGGGGGTGGCTATTGGTCCCCACCTCGCGGGGGGTGGCTCACCCCCCTGCGAGGTGGCTCCCAATAGCCAAGGGGGGCAGAGGGGGTGGCTATTGGTCCCCACCTCGCGGGGGGTGGCTCACCCCCCTGCGAGGTGGCTCCCAATAGCCAAGGGGGGCAGAGGGGGTGGCTATTGGTCCCCACCTCGCGGGGGGTGGCTCACCCCCCTGCGAGGTGGCTCCCAATAGCCAAGGGGGGCAGAGGGGGTGGCTATTGGTCCCCACCTCGCGGGGGGTGGCTCACCCCCCTGCGAGGTGGCTCCCAATAGCCAAGGGGGGCAGAGGGGGTGGCTATTGGTCCCCACCTCGCGGGGGGTGGCTCACCCCCCTGCGAGGTGGCTCCCAATAGCCAAGGGGGGCAGAGGGGGTGGCTATTGGTCCCCACCTCGCGGGGGGTGGCTCACCCCCCTGCGAGGTGGCTCCCAATAGCCAAGGGGGGCAGAGGGGGTGGCTATTGGTCCCCACCTCGCGGGGGGTGGCTCACCCCCCTGCGAGGTGGCTCCCAATAGCCAAGGGGGGCAGAGGGGGTGGCTATTGGTCCCCACCTCGCGGGGGGTGGCTCACCCCCCTGCGAGGTGGCTCCCAATAGCCAAGGGGGGCAGAGGGGGTGGCTATTGGTCCCCACCTCGCGGGGGGTGGCTCACCCCCCTGCGAGGTGGCTCCCAATAGCCAAGGGGGGCAGAGGGGGTGGCTATTGGTCCCCACCTCGCGGGGGGTGGCTCACCCCCCTGCGAGGTGGCTCCCAATAGCCAAGGGGGGCAGAGGGGGTGGCTATTGGTCCCCACCTCGCGGGGGGTGGCTCACCCCCCTGCGAGGTGGCTCCCAATAGCCAAGGGGGGCAGAGGGGGTGGCTATTGGTCCCCACCTCGCGGGGGGTGGCTCACCCCCCTGCGAGGTGGCTCCCAATAGCCAAGGGGGGCAGAGGGGGTGGCTATTGGTCCCCACCTCGCGGGGGGTGGCTCACCCCCCTGCGAGGTGGCTCCCAATAGCCAAGGGGGGCAGAGGGGGTGGCTATTGGTCCCCACCTCGCGGGGGGTGGCTCACCCCCCTGCGAGGTGGCTCCCAATAGCCAAGGGGGGCAGAGGGGGTGGCTATTGGTCCCCACCTCGCGGGGGGTGGCTCACCCCCCTGCGAGGTGGCTCCCAATAGCCAAGGGGGGCAGAGGGGGTGGCTATTGGTCCCCACCTCGCGGGGGGTGGCTCACCCCCCTGCGAGGTGGCTCCCAATAGCCAAGGGGGGCAGAGGGGGTGGCTATTGGTCCCCACCTCGCGGGGGGTGGCTCACCCCCCTGCGAGGTGGCTCCCAATAGCCAAGGGGGGCAGAGGGGGTGGCTATTGGTCCCCACCTCGCGGGGGGTGGCTCACCCCCCTGCGAGGTGGCTCCCAATAGCCAAGGGGGGCAGAGGGGGTGGCTATTGGTCCCCACCTCGCGGGGGGTGGCTCACCCCCCTGCGAGGTGGCTCCCAATAGCCAAGGGGGGCAGAGGGGGTGGCTATTGGTCCCCACCTCGCGGGGGGTGGCTCACCCCCCTGCGAGGTGGCTCCCAATAGCCAAGGGGGGCAGAGGGGGTGGCTATTGGTCCCCACCTCGCGGGGGGTGGCTCACCCCCCTGCGAGGTGGCTCCCAATAGCCAAGGGGGGCAGAGGGGGTGGCTATTGGTCCCCACCTCGCGGGGGGTGGCTCACCCCCCTGCGAGGTGGCTCCCAATAGCCAAGGGGGGCAGAGGGGGTGGCTATTGGTCCCCACCTCGCGGGGGGTGGCTCACCCCCCTGCGAGGTGGCTCCCAATAGCCAAGGGGGGCAGAGGGGGTGGCTATTGGTCCCCACCTCGCGGGGGGTGGCTCACCCCCCTGCGAGGTGGCTCCCAATAGCCAAGGGGGGCAGAGGGGGTGGCTATTGGTCCCCACCTCGCGGGGGGTGGCTCACCCCCCTGCGAGGTGGCTCCCAATAGCCAAGGGGGGCAGAGGGGGTGGCTATTGGTCCCCACCTCGCGGGGGGTGGCTCACCCCCCTGCGAGGTGGCTCCCAATAGCCAAGGGGGGCAGAGGGGGTGGCTATTGGTCCCCACCTCGCGGGGGGTGGCTCACCCCCCTGCGAGGTGGCTCCCAATAGCCAAGGGGGGCAGAGGGGGTGGCTATTGGTCCCCACCTCGCGGGGGGTGGCTCACCCCCCTGCGAGGTGGCTCCCAATAGCCAAGGGGGGCAGAGGGGGTGGCTATTGGTCCCCACCTCGCGGGGGGTGGCTCACCCCCCTGCGAGGTGGCTCCCAATAGCCAAGGGGGGCAGAGGGGGTGGCTATTGGTCCCCACCTCGCGGGGGGTGGCTCACCCCCCTGCGAGGTGGCTCCCAATAGCCAAGGGGGGCAGAGGGGGTGGCTATTGGTCCCCACCTCGCGGGGGGCGGCTCACCCCCCTGCGAGGTGGCTCCCAATAGCCAAGGGGGGCAGAGGGGGTGGCTATTGGTCCCCACCTCGCGGGGGGCGGCTCACCCCCCTGCGAGGTGGCTCCCAATAGCCAAGGGGGGCAGAGGGGGTGGCTATTGGTCCCCACCTCGCGGGGGGCGGCTCACCCCCCTGCGAGGTGGCTCCCAATAGCCAAGGGGGGCAGAGGGGGTGGCTATTGGTCCCCACCTCGCGGGGGGCGGCTCACCCCCCTGCGAGGTGGCTCCCAATAGCCAAGGGGGGCAGAGGGGGTGGCTATTGGTCCCCACCTCGCGGGGGGCGGCTCACCCCCCTGCGAGGTGGCTCCCAATAGCCAAGGGGGGCAGAGGGGGTGGCTATTGGTCCCCACCTCGCGGGGGGCGGCTCACCCCCCTGCGAGGTGGCTCCCAATAGCCAAGGGGGGCAGAGGGGGTGGCTATTGGTCCCCACCTCGCGGGGGGCGGCTCACCCCCCTGCGAGGTGGCTCCCAATAGCCAAGGGGGGCAGAGGGGGTGGCTATTGGTCCCCACCTCGCGGGGGGCGGCTCACCCCCCTGCGAGGTGGCTCCCAATAGCCAAGGGGGGCAGAGGGGGTGGCTATTGGTCCCCACCTCGCGGGGGGCGGCTCACCCCCCTGCGAGGTGGCTCCCAATAGCCAAGGGGGGCAGAGGGGGTGGCTATTGGTCCCCACCTCGCGGGGGGCGGCTCACCCCCCTGCGAGGTGGCTCCCAATAGCCAAGGGGGGCAGAGGGGGTGGCTATTGGTCCCCACCTCGCGGGGGGCGGCTCACCCCCCTGCGAGGTGGCTCCCAATAGCCAAGGGGGGCAGAGGGGGTGGCTATTGGTCCCCACCTCGCGGGGGGCGGCTCACCCCCCTGCGAGGTGGCTCCCAATAGCCAAGGGGGGCAGAGGGGGTGGCTATTGGTCCCCACCTCGCGGGGGGCGGCTCACCCCCCTGCGAGGTGGCTCCCAATAGCCAAGGGGGGCAGAGGGGGTGGCTATTGGTCCCCACCTCGCGGGGGGCGGCTCACCCCCCTGCGAGGTGGCTCCCAATAGCCAAGGGGGGCAGAGGGGGTGGCTATTGGTCCCCACCTCGCGGGGGGCGGCTCACCCCCCTGCGAGGTGGCTCCCAATAGCCAAGGGGGGCAGAGGGGGTGGCTATTGGTCCCCACCTCGCGGGGGGCGGCTCACCCCCCTGCGAGGTGGCTCCCAATAGCCAAGGGGGGCAGAGGGGGTGGCTATTGGTCCCCACCTCGCGGGGGGCGGCTCACCCCCCTGCGAGGTGGCTCCCAATAGCCAAGGGGGGCAGAGGGGGTGGCTATTGGTCCCCACCTCGCGGGGGGCGGCTCACCCCCCTGCGAGGTGGCTCCCAATAGCCAAGGGGGGCAGAGGGGGTGGCTATTGGTCCCCACCTCGCGGGGGGCGGCTCACCCCCCTGCGAGGTGGCTCCCAATAGCCAAGGGGGGCAGAGGGGGTGGCTATTGGTCCCCACCTCGCGGGGGGCGGCTCACCCCCCTGCGAGGTGGCTCCCAATAGCCAAGGGGGGCAGAGGGGGTGGCTATTGGTCCCCACCTCGCGGGGGGCGGCTCACCCCCCTGCGAGGTGGCTCCCAATAGCCAAGGGGGGCAGAGGGGGTGGCTATTGGTCCCCACCTCGCGGGGGGCGGCTCACCCCCCTGCGAGGTGGCTCCCAATAGCCAAGGGGGGCAGAGGGGGTGGCTATTGGTCCCCACCTCGCGGGGGGCGGCTCACCCCCCTGCGAGGTGGCTCCCAATAGCCAAGGGGGGCAGAGGGGGTGGCTATTGGTCGCCACCTCGCGGGGGGCGGCTCACCCCCCTGCGAGGTGGCTCCCAATAGCCAAGGGGGGCAGAGGGGGTGGCTATTGGTCGCCACCTCGCGGGGGGCGGCTCACCCCCCTGCGAGGTGGCTCCCAATAGCCAAGGGGGGCAGAGGGGGTGGCTATTGGTCGCCACCTCGCGGGGGGCGGCTCACCCCCCTGCGAGGTGGCTCCCAATAGCCAAGGGGGGCAGAGGGGGTGGCTATTGGTCGCCACCTCGCGGGGGGCGGCTCACCCCCCTGCGAGGTGGCTCCCAATAGCCAAGGGGGGCAGAGGGGGTGGCTATTGGTCGCCACCTCGCGGGGGGCGGCTCACCCCCCTGCGAGGTGGCTCCCAATAGCCAAGGGGGGCAGAGGGGGTGGCTATTGGTCGCCACCTCGCGGGGGGCGGCTCACCCCCCTGCGAGGTGGCTCCCAATAGCCAAGGGGGGCAGAGGGGGTGGCTATTGGTCGCCACCTCGCGGGGGGCGGCTCACCCCCCTGCGAGGTGGCTCCCAATAGCCAAGGGGGGCAGAGGGGGTGGCTATTGGTCGCCACCTCGCGGGGGGCGGCTCACCCCCCTGCGAGGTGGCTCCCAATAGCCAAGGGGGGCAGAGGGGGTGGCTATTGGTCGCCACCTCGCGGGGGGCGGCTCACCCCCCTGCGAGGTGGCTCCCAATAGCCAAGGGGGGCAGAGGGGGTGGCTATTGGTCGCCACCTCGCGGGGGGCGGCTCACCCCCCTGCGAGGTGGCTCCCAATAGCCAAGGGGGGCAGAGGGGGTGGCTATTGGTCGCCACCTCGCGGGGGGCGGCTCACCCCCCTGCGAGGTGGCTCCCAATAGCCAAGGGGGGCAGAGGGGGTGGCTATTGGTCGCCACCTCGCGGGGGGCGGCTCACCCCCCTGCGAGGTGGCTCCCAATAGCCAAGGGGGGCAGAGGGGGTGGCTATTGGTCGCCACCTCGCGGGGGGCGGCTCACCCCCCTGCGAGGTGGCTCCCAATAGCCAAGGGGGGCAGAGGGGGTGGCTATTGGTCGCCACCTCGCGGGGGGCGGCTCACCCCCCTGCGAGGTGGCTCCCAATAGCCAAGGGGGGCAGAGGGGGTGGCTATTGGTCGCCACCTCGCGGGGGGCGGCTCACCCCCCTGCGAGGTGGCTCCCAATAGCCAAGGGGGGCAGAGGGGGTGGCTATTGGTCGCCACCTCGCGGGGGGCGGCTCACCCCCCTGCGAGGTGGCTCCCAATAGCCAAGGGGGGCAGAGGGGGTGGCTATTGGTCGCCACCTCGCGGGGGGCGGCTCACCCCCCTGCGAGGTGGCTCCCAATAGCCAAGGGGGGCAGAGGGGGTGGCTATTGGTCGCCACCTCGCGGGGGGCGGCTCACCCCCCTGCGAGGTGGCTCCCAATAGCCAAGGGGGGCAGAGGGGGTGGCTATTGGTCCCCACCTCGCGGGGGGTGGCTCACCCCCCTGACAATATCACGGTTGCGTGTGCACCACCTGTAGTTCAATGAATGACATTATCTTCTCTCCCTTTAGCCCTGAGAACAATATCACATGACGGAGGACACCCCCAGCAATATTCGGAGTAGTATCATTTTCTTTTCTTCTGGATAGTTGAAAAAATATGTCCGGCGAGTTGGACAACCCTTTTATTGAAGGTAGTATCATCCTCTTCCAAGGTGGGTATTTGGAACCATATCACAGGGGGCCTTTTGGCTTCCTCGATATTCGTCGTGAAGTCATCCTCTCCTCACTGGGTATAGGAAACAATATGACAGCCGCAGTAGACACTCCCCGCGACCTGATGTGTAATATCTCTGCCTGGATATTAGAATCCACGATGGACCCACAGCGTTTTTACGATTTTTTGTGTAATGTCATGTCCTCCTCTAGACATCACGAACAGTATCAAAGACGGGTGTACACCCTCTCCAATATAGGGAGGAACATCATCCTCTCTCTGCCTGGCTATTAGTAGCAAAATCAAAGTAGTGTTTATAACCCCTGCGATATTCTGAGTAATATCATCCTCTCCCAGGTGGAAATTATGAACAGTATCACCGGTGGCGTGTACACCCCCGGCGATATTGAAAATAGTATCATCCTCTTCCCTCCCAGGTCATGGGAACATCACTGGGGGGTGTACACTTTCTGTGATATTGGGTGTAACATCATGTTCTGTGCCTTGGAATATCAAGGGCGATATCACGGGGTGAGCGTGTACATCTTTTGCAATATTGGGAATGAAATTATCCTCTCTCCCCCTGCAAATTAGGAAAGATATCACAGAGTGTGTTTTCACCTCCTGCGATATGGGGATGAATACCATCTTCTCCCCTTCCGGATATCAGGAAGAGTATCACACGGGGATGTACAGTGTCTGCGATACTGGGAGTAATATGAACCTCTCGGCCTTGAGATGTTAAGAAGAATATCACAGGGTGAATGTTCACCCCTGCCATATTGGGAGTAATATCAGCCTCTCCACTCCATGGATATTAAGAACAATATCCCGGGCTGGGTGTACGCCTCCTGCTCTATGGGGAGTCATATCATCCTCTCCCTTCCAGGATGTTAATAACAATATCACAGGGCGGTTGAACACAGCCTGTGCTACTGGAATCATTATCATCCTCTCCCCCTCTGGATACCAGCAACAATATCCGAGAAGAGTTGTACACTCCCTGCGATATTGGGAGTGATATCATATGCTTCTTCCGTGAATATTAGGAGCAATATCACCAGGTGGCTGTCCATTCGTTGCTATGTTGGGAGTCATGTCATACTGTATCACCCTAGATATTAGGATCGGTGTCACAGCGTGAGTGTACACATACTACGATATTAAAACTAATATCATGCTGTCCGTCCCTGAATATTAGGAACGACATCATAGGTAAGTGTACACCCCTTGCGGTATTAGGAGTAATAATATGATTAATTATTAAACATCAATGATTGATTTTAATAATTATCAATGACACTATTAATTAATAGGATACCATTACTATTTATGGATAATTATTTTACATACATGATTATGCACACTTAAAATTAATTATTAATATTAATGTCATTTAACAATATTATTAGTTCTTAATATTAATCATTATTTTATTACCAACATCTCTTACTATTGACTTAAGCAATATTAATTGCTGATATCATTAATTATTAATAGTGATATTATTATTAATTATTAATACTAATTATCAACATTTTAACCAGTATTAATTTTTACTATCTTTATTATGATTATTAATATCGATGATTATTATTAATTTTTATTATATTTATTAATATTAATAATTAATAGATTTGTTCCTGATATCCGGCGGGGAGAGGATATTAGTCCCAACATCGAAGAAAGTGTACACCCCTCTATGAGTTATTCCTAATAGCCATCGGGTAGAGGATAACATTATTGAAACTATCACAGTGGGTGTATATCTCCTCGGTCATCTTGTTTCTTATATCCTGGGTTGGAGAGGATGATATGACTCCCAATATCGCAGGGGTTGTAGACCTCCCCCGTGATATTGTCCCTAACATCCAAAGGTGGAGATGATGATATTTCTTCCAATTTCGCGATGGATGTACACCACCCCTGTGATATGATTCCTAATATCCAGGGGGCGAGAGGATTAGTCTCAGTATTGCAGGAGATGTACACTGCCTAGTGATATTGTTCCTAATATCCAGGGAGGGAGAGGATATCACCCCCAATAGAGCAGGGGGTGTACACTCCTGTAACATTGTTCGTAATAGCCAGCGGGGGAGAGGAAGACATTACTCCCAATATTGCAGGGGATGTACACCCCCTTGGGATATTGTTCCCTATATCCTGGGAAGGAGATGATGATACCAGTGGCAATATCGCAGGGGGTGTGCACCCTTCTGTGATATAGTTTTTCACTTTCAGTGGGGGAGAGGATAACATGAATCCCAATACCGCTGAAGGTGTACAGGCCCCTGTGATGTAGTTCCTAATGTACAGGAGAAAGAGAAGAATATTGCTCTCAATATCGCAGGGGGTGTAACCACCCTGCCCCCTGTATATTGCTCCTAATATGCAGCGGGGTGGAGGCTGAGAGTACTCCCAATATCCCAGAAGGTGCACATACACCTGTGATATAGTTCCTAATATCCAGCGGGAAAGAGGATGATTTTACTTTCGATATCACAGGGGGTATACAGGGCCACCAACCCTGGGATATCATTCCTAATATCCAGGCAGGAAGAAGATGACATGGCTGACAATATCGAAGGGGGTGGACACCTCTTCAGTGATATGGTTCCTCTTATCCAGGGGGTGAATGGATGATATTACTCCCAATAAAGTAGGAACCGTACAGCCACCCTGGGATTTTTGTCCTTAATAACCACAGGGGAGAGGTGATATTACTACCAACGTTGCAAGGGGTGTACACCCCTCCTGTGATATTATTTCTTATGTCCAGGAAAGGAGAAGATGGTATTAGTACCAATATTGAAGGGATGGACAACCCCCATGGGATAGTTTTCTAAAGATACAGGTTGAAAGAGGATGAGATTCCATCCAATATAACAAGGGGTGTACATCCTGCCTGTGATATGAATCCTAAAACCTAGAAGAAGAGAGAATGACATTGCTTCCAAAAACACACAGGGTGTACGCCCACCCTGTGATATTGTTCCTGTCATCTAAAGGAAGACATGATAATACTACTCCCACTACCGGAGAAGGTACACACCCCCTGTGATATTATTCCTCATAACTTGTGGGGGAGAGCATGATATTACTTCCAGTATGACAGTGGCTTGATACCCAGTCTGTGATATTGCTCCTAATTTCCAGTAGGTAAAGTATGATGTTCCTGCCAAGAGAGTAGTGGGTGTACAACTGCCCTGTGATATGTCTCCGAATATTCAGGGAAACACAGGGCGACATTACCTCAAATCTCCCAAAAAGTGTACACTCATTGTGTGATATGGTTCCTAATATCCGGAGGTGCAGAGGATGGTGTTCGTTCTCCTGTCGCAGGCTGTGTATACACAACCTGTGAAATTGTTCCTAATATCCTGAATAAAAGAGACTGCTAATAATGGACACACATTGCAGGGGGGAGTAATTGGCTATTACGATCCACATCGCAGGGGGTGAAGCACTCCCTATGATATAGGGAGTAATAGCAACCCCCTCTCCCCCCTGGCTACTACGATCCACATCGCAGGGCAGTCCAGGACACCACCCCTGCCCCAACCTTGACCGAGACAGTGAGTGTCATGGGACCACCTCAGGGCGGGTGGCAGCTCAGCTTGAAGGTATCCCTGCTTCCAAAAACCAACTGCTCCTGCTAGTTTGAATCTGGCCACAGGGTCTCTGTTGGTGAGACAGGTGACCATGAGGCAGACATCGTGAAATCTAGCACGACAGAGCTCAATGCCCCCATGAGAGGCACCATAGCACTCAGACTTTGCAGACATACTAGCGAAGGCCACAGCAGGCCCTGAGGGAGGAACAAGCTGACCAAGATCCTGGGGTCCTGCCACACAGCCTTTAAACCAGGGACTGGAAACTGTTTCCCTAAAGAGCCAGGAGTCAGTATTTTCAGCTTTGCCAACTGATCTTTGCCTCAAGAATGCAACTCTGCCATGGCTACACCACAGCAGCCTTCTGCAGGTGGCCTGTGAAGAGATGGGCATGACTGCACCCACATCAAACTTTACTTATGGACATGGACACTTCTCAGTGTCATGAATTGTTATTTTTTTTATTTGTTCAGCCATTTGGAAATGTAAAATCCATTCTTGATTCACGGGCCACAAGAGCAGGCAGGTACGGGCCGCCCCTGGCCGACCTCTGGAATGAGCTTAGAGAAGGAAATGACAGGCTGGGCCAGTGCAGCCTCCTCACAGCAGATTCGCTGCAGGAGGGTCCTGCGTAGCAACCACTTCTCATCCTTCATCTTGGCTTCAAGTGCAGCTCAGGTGGAGAAAGAGGGAACAGAACAGGCCTCAGCAACAAGAAGGAAGGAGATGCAGGGTCAAGCAGCCGTGTGGATCCATCACACTCAACATTCACACCAAGCGGAGCACAGGCAGGACCAGCCCAGGGGGGGCTGAAGTGGAGGCTCTGTGGGGTGGGGGCTCTCTGGGAGGGCAAGATTCTCTACCTAAAACTCAAATAGAAGATCTACACAGCAGTAGTTACAGAAAACACACACTAAGAAAAAGGCCAAAATAAAAATAGGACACCAAGTTTGGCCAACTGGGTCTCACAAGCCAGTAGGTAAGAAAACCCAGGAGGGCCCACCAGAGGGGCTGGGGGTGGGTTCCTGCCTGCAGGGGGCCTGGGACACCCCATTCCCACAGACGAGGACCCAAGCTTTGGGGAGGAAGCTGTCAGAGTCATCAGTGAGCTGTTCAGAGCTGGAGCCATAGAGCAGGGGAGGAGCCCTGGCCATGTCCCTGTGCAGGCTCAGAAGCTGGGGTAGGGGCACAGCCCCAGGGGCCAATGCAAACAGTGGACCGCTGGCCCTCCTCCTGCCCAGAGGATACTCAGCTCCCAAGGGACCACCAAAGTCTCAAAACCAGGGACACACCACCTGACCCTCATGCCCAGGCCTCCTGGACCAGGCAATGTCCAATACAGGCAGGCAGTCTGGGCTTGGGGCCAGGACAGGGGTGGACAGTCCTGCTAGGCAGGCCTCCTTCTCCCTGCCATCTGGGCTGGTTGCACTGTAGTTTTGTTCTGGCAACATATTGTTACCCACTTTGGCCACACCAGTCCCCGGCTCCCTGGCTAGGCCCAGTGCTGTCCAACCCACCTACACAGGCCCCACACACCCAGTGCCCACCAGTCTCCCATCAGCCAGGAGGACCCATGCTCACCCCCCAAAGTATCCGTGGGAACCTGCATCCCACAGGGACCCACAGCTCAGGGCCAACCTCCATGGGGACTCTTGGTTGTGGTGGTAGAGGTGGGGGGAGTTGACCTCCAGCCCTCCCTTCCTGGCCACTGTGTTTTGTGGGGATCATTCAGTCCTGGGAGCTTCCTAGGGACCCCAGAAGGAAGAGAACAGGGTGGTCATGGCGGCCTCAGCCCCAGGCTCTGGGCCCAAGTGCAAGAGTCTTTCGCTTCTGGTTTGATCTGGGCAGTAACAACAGGTCAAGTCATTCACACAAGGATTGGCTTCAATATAACGCATCAAGGGACTGTGGAGGACACAGATCAGCCTCCAGGCCAGTTACACCTGGTGACTTCGCCAGTGCAGGCTGGGGAGTGGAAAAGCTGAGCCCTGACCTCCCCACCTACCCTGCCCACCAGATGCCAGTAGCGGCCAGGGATCCCTGACTTCAGGCAGAGGCAGACAGCACAGTTGCTGCCTCCTTTGATCCCATCCCAGGGCCCACAGGGCCTGGAGAAACCTGGCAGGGGCTGAGTTGGGAGAATCAGGTAGGGAGATGCCAAGTGAAGAATGTGAGGGACTGGGTATGAGGGGCACTAGGGCACAGGGTCTGCTTCCCCTGGAGAGGTGGCAGTGAGACATAGAGTAGCCAAGCCTCGGCAGGCACCACCCTGCTGCCAGGCACGTGTGGTGCCCATACCCACCCCAACGGCTGCAGGAAGGTTCCTCATCAACAAAAGGGGAGGATGCACCCACACCTATATAGGCATTGGTGCCCACACACACCAGAGAAGAAAATTACTGCTGTGCTCAAGGTGTGGGGAAAGGGGCAATGTCCCCTTCCTCCCCATGGTGGGTCCAAAGTTACCCGCTCCTGCCAGCACCCCCACCCCCAACTCCACTGGCTGCTGACTTCCACCACAGTGCCATGTCACGTGCCAGGAACATCTCAGCGGTACATCCCAAAGGGTGCTATCCTGGAGCGGTTGTGCTGGGCAAGTGACACCTTTCCTAGTCACAGAGGTTTTCTTTCTTTACTGCTCACCGGCCCTGTGCCCCGGTTTCCCCCACTGTGGCACAGTGTAAAAATCCCATCTTAAAGGCTAGGAACCCAGAAACGTCACCACACCTGGTGAAATGGGGGGTGAAACTCCCTGCCTTGGACCTCTTGCTCCAGGACTGATGTCCATTGGGACACGGCCAGGCCAGCATCCTGGGGAGGGCTGCATTCCTTGCCTGGGGAACCTTGCTCCCAGTTAGGAATCACTGGAGTTGAGGCCCCTAATGGATTGGGGGAGGCACAAGGGTAGAATGGAGGTAGCCCCATCATACGGGCCTGTGTAGACCCCAGAAAACAAGCATTGAGTTCAGACTCTTGTCTGGAGGTGGCCACATGAAAGGATTTGGGCTTTGGGGTGTGATGAGGGCCTGGGGTCAGGGAACAAAGTGTTCTGGTTTGGACACACAGGACGTTCTCTGCAGCTCCCTCAGGTACAGGGTATGTTGCTAAGTAAATGGTTTTAAAAACCCTAGGAGGAGGGGAACACAAAGGGCCCTGAAGTCAAGGGCATGGTCCAGTCTTTCCACCTCCCCAGCTGAAGACATGCTGGAGGACAATTCTCTGAGTTTCATAACAAAGAAGAGAAAAAAGAAATCAAAAAGACCTGGAGGATAGGCAAGCCAATGAGGGCTGACTGGGATTACCCTGCCTAATCCTCAAAACAAGCCTTCCCTATGTGTCCTCTGGGCCAGGTGAGGAAACAGGTCACAGTAGGACATTCAGACCCTGGGCAGGCAGCTGGCAGCCTGGAGCCCAGGAGGTGCAAACACATTTTTACTGAGGCGCATCCTGCACAGCCCTAAATCCATTAAAACTTGAGGCAATACAGCACGTGCTTCTGTGAGCACAGGGTTGGGGCTGGGGTTACAGATTAACAGCATCTCAAGGCAGAAGAATTTTTCCTAGTACAGATCCAAATGGACTTTCTTATGTCTTCATCTTTCTCCATAGACAAAATAACAGTCTGATCTCTCTTTCTTTCCCCCACACAGAGAGTGTCACCACTGTATGTCAGCCACTAGGGGACAGGCTTCGGCCTCGCCATGCCGGAGACCTTTCAGGACAGACCTGAGGAAGGTGGGCAGAGTGGGTAGGGAGAGGAGGGCCTGGCCTGAGGAAAGAGCAGGCTGGGCCTGAGGTTGTCGGGGGCCTGAGGTTGTCGGGTGCCCGCATGGGCCTCTGGGCAGCACCAGGATCTGATGGGACCAAACGACAGGCCAGTGGGCCGTGTGGGGCCTGTGACTCTGAGTCAGCAGAGAATATGCCTGAATTACATCCTGATAGGTGCACCCTGACTCTGAAGCTGAGGACACCTAAGGCATGGAGGTGGGGTGGAGATGGGGGCAGAGCAGGGGATGGGGAGGGAGCCTGTGCCGGTCCAGGTCAGAGGTGGTGGCTTGGCCCCAGTGGCTCCAGATGCAATGAAGAGCCAAGAGGGACTTTCCTGAGGGACTTAGATGCCGGGGTGGAGGAGCACTGCAAGATTTCAGCCTGAGTCCCCGGGAGGATGGAGTCACCAGGAGCTGAGGTGAGGAAGACTGAGCGGTGGGGGTTGTGCGGGGGTGCAGAGGCCTGAGCTCAGTTTGGCCCCTGCAGACTTGAGACGCCCACTCCATGCACAGGCAGAGACGGCAGGGGAGGGGAAGAGGCTGCAGCTCAGGTAGCCCTGGAATGGGCAGCCCGACATGCTGGGGCACTGGGTCCTGGTGCCCTAATGGCTGGGAGCTGCTTCCCTCCTGGGATGCCACAACTCCTTTCGGGCACATCTGCAGCTCCTGTGCCCACCACAGAGGGGAAGTGGGAAAGGCATCTGTGCCTATGCATGTTCTCCTTCACCTTGTCCTAGGCAGGTCCCAGGCAGCACCTCCCCTCCCAAGTGGCTCCCCTTGGCCCCTGCCCCTAGTGTTCACAGACAGACTCTCGAAGAGGGCTGGACTCAGCGGCTCACTTCTAATGAATAGAACCAGGCAAAAGAGATGGCGGTCTCTCCTGAGATTGAATTGGGGGGGCGCTGCAAGTTCTGTCCACTGGAACTCTCCCCCTGGCTCTTGATAGGTGCTAGTTCTGGCAAAGCCAGTCACCTGCCCAGGGCAGAGGGTGGCCTGAAGCTGATGCCACGGAGAGACTGGGGCCTTCAGTCCAACAGCTTGTAAGCAACAGAATCCTGCCAGCAACACAGAAGCGAGTGTGGAAGCAGCTCCTCCCCTGATGAGCCTGAGCCTTCAGAAGACACGGCAGCCCTGGGCAGACACCTGCTGCAGCCGTGGAGAGCCCCTGGCGCAGAGGGCTCAGTGAAGCCTGCACTCCTGGCCCCAGGAGTAATCATTCCTGTGGTATAACTGTGTGCTGGTGTGGCTGGGCCACAGTTTGGAGTAATCTGTCAAGGGACAATAAAGAACAAACACACACCTCAGGTCCTACTGGGTGGAAGCTGTACGGTCAGCACGGCATGTAATATCTTCCTCTTGAATTAGAAGATTCATTGCTAAGGCCAACGATTAAAAAAAAAATACCTCTAGTTGTAGCACCATTAAAATACGTGACTTGCAAAAAACAAAACAAAACAAAAAAACTATAAAAGAGCCATAGCTATTCTCTTCCATCTTAGCTACAGGAATATATTAATATATGTTAATTCCTTGACTGAGCAATGGGCCAAACTCATGAGAACAGATGTGTGAGGACCGTCAGTGACCGCCCTGACCCCAGCCCTTACATACAGACAAACTGTTCAACATAAGCCGTAACCTTGGGGGTCTTGACACTCTAAATTTTATTGTTTTTAATTAACTATTTCTATTCCCTAAACAATACCTGTTCATCGGAGAGAAAAATAGCATTACCTATACTAAGCAAAAGAAAGGAAATAAAATGCTCAGAAACATTTACATATGTATGCAGACTCTCACACACACACTCACACACACACGCACAGGCTCACACTGTGTCTAGGACTGCCTTTTCACTTATTTCTATGTCCTGAACATATTTCCACGTCAGTAGACATTTATCCTCGTAGCAGTAACAGCAATTAAATATTATTACAGCGTCTATTTTTACCATCATTTATTTAACTCATCATGTTTGAACTGTTAGGTTGTATCTATCGTTTTTTGTAATACAGGCAATTTGATGACAAATGACCCATCCCCTAATGTTCAATATAAAATATCAATTATATAAGGAGATAAGGGGTATTTGGCTAAAATAAAATTCAGCGTGCCCCACCTTCTCCACATGTACTATGCTCTAAAAAGGCATGAGTAATTAAATTAGCCCTTCTATCCTCCAGCACAGATCCTGAGCCCAGCGGTGGGTGCGGGTGCTTAGAGCACCGGTCTCCTCTCCTACCCTCCAGAAGGCAAAGGCCACTCAACTGCCACCTTAAGACACCCAGGATTCTCCTCTTCTTTTTTATTAATAGAATAAAGCTCAGGGTCAGTGCATGGGAGCAGAGCTCTCCGACTTTGCATTCATCAGAGTAACCTAGGTGGCCTGTTTAAAAATTCACATTCCCTGGCTGCGCTCGCAGAAACTGGACTTCAGTGGTTTAGTGGGGGTGTGCATAGGCCAGGTGATTCTGAGGACCACAAGGGGTTAGGAATTGCCCCGTTAATTCTGGCCAAGGGAGAGATCAGACCATCCAGCATAGTCCGCAGCATATTTCTTTTCCCTCTTTTGCAATGAATATTTGATTCTCAGCGGGATGAGCCCCAGGATGAGGCACACATCCAAGAAAAATCCATGCCTCTCCTTCTTTTCCCCAGGATTGCCCTTTGGCGAGACTCTCCTTTGCGACTGCTTCACTTTCCCTGGTTCATAGAACAAACCTCTTCTTAGTCTCTTTTGTTGTCTCTTATCTGTTCAACAAACACCCACTGCACAGGACCGTCCTCCGGTAAGCCGTCGAGTGGGGCCGTTTGGGAGCTCTTCTTCGTGGGGTGAGCCCTGAAGGAACCGGGGCCCCATAAGCCCGTGCTTTTGTGGGGGTTGCCCCCTCTCCCATCGCAGGGTAACTGGCACCAGGCTGTTAAGCTGCGGATGGGCAACCGCACATCCCATTGGGTGTGCGTATTTCAGCACGTGGAGTTGGCCAGTGAAGCCGGCCGAGGTCGGCACAGCGTACAGCAGCGGGCCTGTCCGTGGGGAGGAAGGGTCGTCCCGCCTCCCCTCCAGGCTAGTCCTGTTGCGCCTCCTCCTGCCTCACGCTGACTTTCGCGAACCCAGGCGTCTCTGAGGGTCGCGCCCCGATACCCTCCTCCACCCCAAGGCTTCTTCTCCCCAAGGGCCAGGTTGGGGGCCCAGGAGCGCCACAGCCTCCGTAGGCACGGGAAATCGCAGCTTCGTCAAAGCTAAGCCCGCGGTGCTCAGCTTTTCTCACCACCTGGAGGATCCACTCTCCTTCCGTCCTTCCCGACCTCAGGCTGCACAGAAAACTTGGGGGCGGGGATCGAGGAAGCCGCGCCCCGAGGCTCCCAGCGCAGCCCCAGGAGGAATCCTGCCGGCAACAAGAAGCTGTGCGCGCGGCCGGGCGCGAGCCTCCGCGTCCAGGTGGGGTCTCCGCGCCCCAATTCCACCCCACCCCGCCAACGGCGCTCCCCGCAAGTGCGGGGTTTCCACCCGTCCTGGCGTTCGCGCCCACTCAGGGTTTCTCTCGCCCCCCCCCCCCCCCCCCGGAGATGCTCCCCGCGTTCTATCCCGCCCCGCCCTGGCGCGCCCGGTAAACGATGTGACCCCGCCCCTCTGCAGTCTCCGCTCCCCAGGACGCTGCCCCTGTCCCCACTTGTGGTGCTCGGGGCATCTCTAAAGCCCCCAACCAGAGTCCTCCAACCCACCCGCGAGGCTCGCGCACCAGCAACGCGGCCCCACCCGCAGGGACCTCGCCCACCTGTGGCTCTACCCCCGCCTCTGCGGCCTTCCCCACCGCTAGCGCGGCCCCCACCTACGACGACCCCCGCGTAGGTCCTCCTGCCCACACGTGTCCCCCCGCCAGCCCCTGCCCCTACCCCTGCCCCTAGCCGTGCCCCTGCCCCTAGCCGCTCCCCCGCCCCCGCAGCCCCTCCAGTGCGCTCGGGCCCCGCCCATTGGCGCTGGGGCCGAGCAGGGGCGCGGGCCTGGCGGCGTTCCGAGTCGGGCGCGCGCGGGCAGGGTCCCCACTGCCTGCTGCGCAGCCGGACTAGCGGCTGCCCTCGGCCTTCTCGCCATGGACGCGGACGACTCCCGGGCCCCGAAGGGCTCCTTGCGGAAGTTTCTGAAGCACCTCTCCGGGGCCCGCAAGGCCATTGGCATGCTGACCAGCGTCGGGGATGTTCAAGGTGCGCGCGCCCCTACCGGCGGCGAGGGAGGGACGGACGGAGAAGGGGAGAACAGGGCGAAGTGGATGTGGCAACCGGGCAGAAGGGGGGAAGCGATGGAAGGACCCGAGGAAAGGTGGGGAAGCGATGGGAAGAACCGGGGAGACGAGCGGGGAAGCGATGGGGAGAACTGGGGTGAAGCCCGTGACCCGGAGCGGCAGGGGTCCCTGCGGGGCGGCCTGAGCCGGCAAGGCAGCCCCAGGGTCCTTGCCGAGTGGGGCGGAGGAGGACGGGACACGGCAGTAGGAACCTCCATCCGGAAGAGAGTGAGCTTTCCACCCCCTCCAGTTTATGTTTTAAATTGAGCCTGGCAGAGGGGGTCGCCTGGAGCGCCCTCGGGGGTCGTTCTCCCTCAGAGCTGTAGGAAGGGGCCGGGCTTCCCTTCCGAAGCGTGGGTACAGCGCGATCACTTCCTAAGTAGCCCCCGCCCCCTAACTCCTCCCCACGTCACCTCCCAGCATGTCGAGGAAGAAACGGCCAGGTCTCCGCGCGCCTTCTGTCGCCTCATGCCCTGCGCGACGTGGGTGGGGTCCCGGCTGGCGGCGGGGGTGCTCTGGGTTCCCGCCTGGCGACTCCGAGGCGGTCCGGCAGCCCGTCGCTTTTCCGCTGGAAGAGTTTAAAAAAGGGTTTCCTGCCCTCGCATGTGCTGTCGCTTTTTGGCTCGTGACAAAACCGAAAACTAAAATGGGTCCCAGGCCCTCCCCGCCAGCCTCCGCGGACGGGAAGGACCAGGAAGCGGGGACTCCGGGACGTCAGCGGCGCCACGGCGCGGGCTCTGGGCTTCCCCTGCCCTGCAATGTAGAGGCGGCTCTCCAGGAGGGGCCAGAGTCTGGGCCCACGACGCGGGCGCGCCGGGAGGACATTTACCATTGACGGGCCGGAGGTGGTGGAGACTGCGCGCCCCAGGCCCCGGGTGCACGTGGGGGCGCCTGTGCCTGGACGGTGGAGCGCCCCGATCCTTGCAGCCCCTGGCGGGTAGATCTGCGCTTCCCAGGCGAACGCTACCTGGGAGCCTTAGCGATCGCGAGGGCTGGAGACGCGACGCACCCCGAGCTGGGTTTTGATTTTTATTTTCCCGGTTCCTCCTGCCGCAGATGCGTGGAAAGGCCCGGATGGCGGATTTCCTGCCGTTTCGGGACCGCGCACTGCACAAGGATGGAGCGGGGATGAGCCCCCCGCCCACGGGCCCGGTGACCTTCCCTTCGCCCTTGAGTGCGCGGGGCGGGCGCGGGTGCTGTAGGTTGGGGCGCTGTGGGCGCCGCCCCGCCCGCCGCGAGCGCCTACGTGATGCCAGGTCCGTCGTCTCCTTGTGCCCAGGCCCGGACATCCGTATGCCGCGCGCTCCGCGAGCCCGCAGCGCAACCTCCCCAGGCCCAGCGCCCCCCGCGGGAGACCCCGGTGGCAGCGCCAGACCCCGCGCCGCAGCCCGACCCCCAGCGCCCCTGGGAAGTGCTCTGGCGTTAGCGTTTTAGTAAAAGGACCCCCCGCCCCCCCCCAGCATCAGCATTCCTCCTGTAGGGTTGGATTCTCAGAGAAAAAAAAGGTGATGCAGCAGACGCTGGGATTGGAGAAATTACCAGAGTGAAGTGGAAATAGCCTGGCCAGCGTGACTTAAACCAGCCCCGAGATGTGCGAGTACGAATGGAACCGCCTGGGGTCGGGATAGGACCCAGAGTGGCTTCTCAGTCAAAGGCCTTCAGAAGCAGAGGGAACATCTTGAGTGACTTTACCGGGGCCGCGAAAGACGAGAAACCTTTGGCACGGGAAGAGGAAACGATCTCTGGAAGTCACCAGGGCGGGTGGAAGGTCAGGGGTTCAAGGTTATTTTGGAATTTAGGTGCTGTGCTTCCTGCACGGTGGCTCATGCTTGTCATTCCAGTGCATTTGGAGGCCGAGGCAGGAGGATCGCTTGAGCCCAGGAGTTCCAGAGCAGCCTGGACAACATAGTGAGACTCTGTGTCTACAAAAAATAAAAAAAAAAGAAAGAAAGAAAAACACATTAAGATGCTGTATGTATTGGAAAATATTTATGGGTCATTCTTTTGAGCTCCATGTCCAAAAGCTTGCTAAAATGCTTGGGAGTTCGCGTACAGGCACGTGAGATTAGGATACAGTGGCAGAATCGCGGTGTTCTCTGTTACCCTGGTTTTGCCACCTGGGAGGAGTTACACATATTGAAGGTTTGTAAGTCAACGCCTCTTCTCTTCTGGGGAAAAAGGTATTTTGGAAACCAATATTATGTGGGAACGTGGCTTGGTTGGTACAGCCTCGGCTTAATGGGAGACAGCTGCCCTCAGCTCTGCAGGTGGCATCAAATACGGTGGCCTCGAGCCCACATGGGTCACACCTGGGCTGTCCCTGGGGAAGCCCGCTACGGCAGGTCGCCTGGGCATTCTTTCCTTGGCAGAGCCGAAGTCACAATTTTTTGTAAACTCTAAAGAGCTTTACCCTTCCAAGATATGATCTTGAACCTGTTGGAGCATTTGGACGCATTTCTTTTAAGGAAGTTCACCTCCAGATGTGCTCAGAGGGCCTGGTCTTAGCTGCCACAGATTTACAAATTCTTACAGTAAGTAGGTTATTCCTCGAGAATTTATCTGTTGTGCCCCCATTCTTTTTGCCATTTTATTCTGATTCTATATTAGTACTTGATTTTCCCTGACGTAGAAGACTATTGCCTGTAGCTAGAGATCAGAGAACACATTCCCATTCAAGTATTAACTTCAGGGGAATTATCTGTCAGATGTGAAATTATGGTAAAATTCCATATATTAAAATGACCGTAGCTACCATTTGTTGAAAATATTTTGTATACTAGGAGCTTTACAATTCTTATCTCCAAGCCTAGATACATGATCCCAAGAGAGGCATGCCCTCATTTTGGAAGTGGGGAGAAAGACTCACAAAGAAAAATAACTTAGGTAAGGGCATGAGGTGCGTGCGTGATTGTGGTAGGAGCAAAACAGATCCTAATTCCAAATATTGTACTGTCAGTTAGACCATGAAGAGTACTTATGTCTGGCTGTGTCACCCAGGCTGGAGTGTAGTCGTGCCATCATATCTCACTGCAGCCTCAAACTCCTGGGCTCAAGTGATCCTCCTGCCTCAGCCTTCTGAGTAGCAGGGAAGACAGGAATGCACCATCATGACCAGCTAATTGTTATTATTAATATTACTATTATTATTTCTGTAGAGACAGGATCTCACTATGCTGCTGAGACTGGCCTTGAACTCCTGGCCTCCTCTAGTGAGCCTCCTGCTTTGGCCTCCCAAAGAGCTGGGATTACAGACATGAGCCATCATGTCATGCCTCCACCATGCTTTTCAGGGGTGTTTCTTGGTGAAGCTCCTTAATCTAGTTAATGCTCAAAAGTGAGCAAAACCAACTAGCTCAAAATTACACAGATATTCTTTGGGTGGTTTTGTGAGGGGAACGGAAAGTAACTTTTTACAGCGATGGGAGTCAAGGTGGCAAAAATCACATTAAGGGTTAATACCAACGCCATGGGCTGCTTTTCTTCCCCCAGTAGAGTTCATATTATTTAATTATAAGATAAAATTGAAAATCTCTTTCCTATATTCCTGACTACCCAGGCCTTGAATGAAGAAAGTATTTCTCAGGTTAGTTTTTTTTTTCCCCCCTACTTCTTTGGGTATCTTGTGTCTCAGGCTGTGGGTTTTTTTTTTTTTTTCCCCTGCTTCTTTGGGTATCTTCTGTTGTCCCAAGACATGTCTGGAAACTTAAATTGATTTTCGCTCACCCTAAAATAAGCTCCGCAGCTCTGGATCACGGACTGACCATGACTAAGTGCCCACCGCCACGTCACGCTGTGCCACACACCAAGAGTGACTCATTGTCTTCGTCACAGGTTGTGGCTTCTGCAGGGCCTGGTGCCTGGTGGAGCTGAGTGTAGTGGGAAGTCCAGGTGCATCCTTAGGGTGGGCTGGATGCGAAAGCGGCGTCCTTTTTGCCTGTGGTGACATGAACATCAATACAGTATTTATAGAAAGTTCATGTAAATGGAGTAAGTATCAACCTTTCCAATCCTAGTGAGAATAGCTAGCGTTTAGTGACTCTCTGTTATGTGGCAGGCCCTCAGTGATGCTGGTCACTGACTTATCCCCACTTTACGCATGAGCAAGGGATGTCCGAGGTGTTCCAGCTTCCCTGAGTTCACAGAGCTCTGTGGTGTGGCCAGGCCCTGTGGCTGCAGCAGGGATGTTCAGGGCTGCATGTAGCTGTGTCTTCACTGGTGACTTTCCCGTGCCCAGCACCACGCCTGGCGCTTGACAGGAACGCAAGTGTTTGCTGCCTGCCTCCCACCTGGAATCTCCACTGAGGAGCAGGAAACCAGGGGTTCTAGCTGTCTTCTTCATTCGTGAAGTCCTTTAGAGGAATTCAACCCTCTCTAATCAAAATACCCAACATCCTCAGGTCAATATGTATAAACTGTTAAGACTTCAAGATTAGTACCTTAGAACCGAAGTCAGAAGTGTGGTTTCAATTGACTGGACATGCATTAGGTCAATGACACACATATTTATTGGACACCAGGCTTGAGCCCCACGTGGGCACCTTTGGTGTCTGAAGCAATATTCCTTGGGTGGTTTTGTGAGGGCAACAGAAAATGACTTTTTATAGCGATAGGAGTCAAGATGGCAAAAATGATCTGAAGGCTTAGTACCAATATGATGGGCTGCTTTTCTTCCCCCAGTAGAGTTCATATTATTTAATTTTAAGATAAAATGGAAAATCTCTGAAGCAATGCTTCGGAGCCCAGTAGGATGGAAGGGGAAACTGAGAACAGTGCCATTTCGCCTCACACAGCTCCGGCGCCCCTCACCATCCTGTGCACACACATTCTTTGATGGGATCTTTTCAGTGTAAAGTGCAGTAATTGATTTTGCAGAAATTACTGGGTCTGGGAGGCAGATGATGAGTGATAGTGTCACCCCGTGGCACAGTGGGAGATTTGTGTGATGGCATCATTTTCTATGAATGCAGACCGCTTTGTGTGCCATACTCGGAGGACCCTTCGAAGCTAGACATTTTGTCATCTTTGTCAAGCTCTACCAATCTGATGGACCGTCAGAAACAATTAAAATTAGAAAGATGAAGATACGGTAACAACGTGGTCAGGGCAAACCTCAGGATACCAGATTGCAAGTTCACAGTTGCCTTTCTGCTAAGAACCTGCGGGTGAATATGGAACAGAGGGCCATGTGTCAGTAGTTGGGTTGCGTTTTGTGTTTCTTTTCTACAAGCCCTTTCTGGTGTTGTGTTTGTGTTTATTAGAGAGTAGCTGCCCAGAGGCTGCCGTTTCCCTCCCCACTCCTCGGTTCTCTCCATCTTCACCCCCAACTCCCAGTCCTTTGTTTGGAATTGCAGTCATTGTGCTTGTCAGGATGGAAGAGGCAGCCAGACACATGGCAGACCAGAGCACGGAGAGGCAGAGACTTACTCTTAAGTCCCGCCCTGGCCCGGCTGTCTCGAGTGCTGAGATAGGGTCTCCCTGTTTTCCTCTGCAGAATGGAGGCATCACTCGGTCTCTGTCTTCTCTCCCTGTCTCTTTCTTCACTCCCCTCTTCCCTAACACACGTCTACAGTGAAAGTCTTCAGGAGGCAAAAGAGAAAAGGCTGGACTGTGCTGGGCCCCCCCGACCCCAGGGCCCATTTGCTGTCTTCCCAGCTTCCATGTGCCCAGAGTCACCTGGGGGAGCCTTCGGAGGTGCAGATCCTGACTGTATGGGTCTGAGTGAGGCTCCGACTCTCATGGGGAGGGGGAGGGCACCGGTGCTGCGGGTCCCCCTGGGGCCAGTGTGGCGGTTTGCAAATCGTGCAGATCAGCTTCTCCACTTCTCCAGGTTTCTCCAACGTGAGATGCTCCCAAGAGTCCTTTGGGATTGTTTTCTGACTTTGACCAGGATTTTGATGGAGAAGATTCGTTAATATAGGACCCCTTGTCTCAACTATGTAAATGATCTGATCTGAAGTTTTCTGAATGGAAAATGATTGAAAGGTTGGCATGCAGTAGCCTCGGGGAGTCATTCCTTCATATCTTTTCAGCTGTGTCTTACTACAATTAAGATTTTGTTTCTGTGTGTGGGGGGTTTTTTGAGATGGAGTCTCCCTCTGTTGCCCAGCTGGAGTGCAGTGTCTTGATCTGGGCTCACTGCAACCTCTACCTCCCGGGTTCAAGCGATTTTCCTGTCCCAGCCTCCCAAGTAGCTGGGATTACAGACTTGCACCACCATGCCCACCTGGGTTTTTTCTGTGTGTGTGTGTGTGTATCTTTAGTAGAGATGGGGTTTCACCTTGTTGGTCAGGCTGGTCTCGAACTCCTGACCTCAAGTGATCCACCTGCCTTGGCCTCCCAAAATGCTGGGATTACAGGCTTGAGCCACCACACCCAGGCTTATTTCTGTGTTTCTGTAATCATTTCGAAGAGTAACGGACTGCCTTCGGTGAGTCAGGGCAGGCTTTAGGCAAAAGAACCAAGCCCTTTCCGCCCCTGGAGCTCTCACTCCTGCGGTGAGGCGGGTACAATGTGCCTGTAGCTGGACCTGAGAAGAAAAGTTCCTGTCTTATGAAAGGGCCCAGGGAGCCTCTAGTTGGGGCCCTTTGACCTGACCCCACGGTGAGGGAGGAGTCAGTAGAGGAGGGTGGCCCAGAGGAGGACCTTGGATTTGCCTTAGGGGAACTGGGAAGCAGGTGGAGGGAAGCAGACTGACTGTCTCCGATAAGGGTGGTTCTGTGGAGAGGAGAGGACAGGACCGGAGGTCATGAGTTTAGGGTCTCACAAGAAGCGGCCACAGATGGAAGCTTATGGGGTGGGGCATGTGGCAGGGCAGCCCTATGCCCACAGACACACCCTGCCGAGGAGACCCAGGGACTTGAGTGTGTTGGGGCGGCGGGTAAATGGGCACTCAGCTATTACCGCTGGAAGGCAGAGCGTGTGAGCTGCGGCAGACACGGGCCGGTGGGGTAAAAGGAGAGTCTTCACAGCAGTGCTTAGAATAGTAGAAAGTGGGAAAACCAGCAAAAAACTATCAATAGGAGATTAATGAATCCATTATGGCACCTGGAATGGAAGGAATTTTTGTCAGCGTTTAATAAGGAGCTTTGTGCTGGTCGAAAGTCAGGAGGTGCACAGTACACTCAAGGGCGGTATTGAAGAGCCGATTCCAGAGCAGCTCTGCACAGCAGATCCCCCTGGGGCCAGAGAGGCTGTTTGCAAATCCAAGCAGATCCGCTTCTTGGAGGTTTCTCCAACGGGAGCATCTCCCAGGATTGGGGCCTGCGTGGGTGGCTTGTGTTATATATGCAATTTTAAATGATCTACTTGCCACATTAAAGAAAGGCGGGCCGGGACAGGGGGACACTGGGTGCCATGACTCATGCCTGTAATCCCAGCACTTCGGGAGCCCAAGGCAGGTGGATCACTTGAGCCCAGGAGTTTGAGGCCAGCCTGGGCAACATGGAGAGACTCAATCTCTACAGAAAATACAAAACAATTATTCGGATGTGGCGGTGCACACCTGCAGTCCCAGCCGCGTGGGAGATTGAGGTGGGAGGATTGCCTGAGCCCAGGAGTTGGAGGCTGCAGTGAGCTGTGACTGCACAGGTTCACTCCAGCCTGGGTAACAGAGAGAGACCCTATCTAAAAAAAAAAAAAAGTTAAAAAAAAACCACTTTTATATTCAGCCAACTATTTTGATAATAATCAGTTATTGTGTTGATTATTAATATTTTACACTGTTTTCCATACTAAGTCTTTGAAATCCATTGTGTAAAGAATCTTAAAGTACATCTCCATGTGGACAGGATGCACTTGGCCAGCGACTCCTCTGAGGGACAGTGTGGTCACAGCGATGGGTGGCGTGTCCTGCCTGTATGTAGAAGGTCCCCGTGTGGGTGTTTCTGCGAAGGCCCTGAGGGATGTGCAAGGGAGGGCCGACACCGTACCAGCCACGCAGAGGGCTCTCCGATTGTCAATGGCAGCCCTTCCTCCTCCCCACCCTCTTAACACCTCCCACCCCACTTGTTATTTTTCTCCTCAGTGCTTACGGCCATCCACCCATGGGCATCATGCATTTGTTCACTGTGTTTCTTGCTTTCGGGTCTCTCCTGATCAGAACAAGCTCCGCCAGAACCATTTTGTCACGGATGCATCCACATAGCACCCGGCAGCGATGGCACTTGGGGCACCTGAGGTGGACAGTGGGCCGGTGGTTGAGTGAAGGGCCCTGCAGATTTATCTCAAGCCCTCCCCTGACCCTACCGGAAGACACGGTGGTCTGCACAGTCCAGATAGTCAGAGAGGCCCCCGGCTCGATGACTTTGACCCGGCGGGGGTGGGGAGGGGGGAACAGCACGTTGACAGAATCGCCCCTTGGTATCCCACCTCCCCATGCCTACATAATCCCTACATTGTCAAAGGAGAGACCCCTAGAAGGAGCTTTGGCAGAAGGAGTGAGGTCAGCACAGTGTAAGCTCATTTTCTGACAAACCAGTGGCAGCAGTCGGCAAACTGACTTTATTTCTCAAAAAGAATTTATGCATCGAAATTAACAAGTGAGCAATCAGCAGTGTGGGAAAATTCAGGAAAAGCAGTTCAGTGCCGTGAGAGAGGGCGAGGCAGGGAGCTTTATTTCTCCAGACGACGGAGGAGGTAAAAGAATAGACCGAGATTATTTCATTAGATTTCATCTATTCTTCCTTTTTTTTTTTTTTTTTTTTTTTTTTTTTGAGACGGAATCTCGCTCTGTTACCCAGGCTGGAGTGCTGTGGCAGAATCTCGGCTCACTGTAACCTCCGCCTCCCGGGTTCAAGCGATTCTCTTGCCTAAACCTCCCAAGTAGCTGGGACTACAGGCACACGCCACCACGCCCGGCTCAATTTTCTTTGTATTTTTAGTAGAGACGGGTTTCACCCTGTTAGCTAGGATGGTCTCAATCTCCTGACCTCGTGATCTGCCGGCCTTGGCCTCCCAAAGCCCTGGGATTACAGGCATGAGCCATCACGGCCAGCCTATTCCTTACTTTTTTTTTTTTTTTTTTTAAATACAGTTTAGATTTTATCAGAGCAGAATCCCAGGAAATTGAGATTTGTAAACTGGGAAATCCAGCTCCTCCAAGTAGCCAGGAAATAAGGGTGACCTCAGTCATTCTTGCTGGCCCTGGTGTGGGCCGGGGATGACTCTGACTCAAAGAAGAAGCGGTCTTGTGACTGTCTTACCCACACTGTGGTTTAGTAAGAAGGTGTTAAAAAGTGTGTCATATGAAGAAAGTGATTTAATAACTGGTCAGAGTAATGACCACGTATTTCCTATGTAACCACTCCCTCGTTATCTCCAACTTTATCTTTGGTTCTCATGACAAGATTATCACTTCCCTGAAAATTGGGGTTTTTGCAAATGACGAAGAGGTGTTTTTCCAAATGGTAATGTTCTTCTTTGGTGGGAAGATGTTTTCTCCTGGAAATCCTTAGGAAAGTTATTTGGTTCTTGGGTTGGGCTCCCAAAACCAAACGAAATGAGATGGATTATCCCCAGGATACCTGAGATATAAGGACAATCTGTAGCTTGAGTGTGGAGTGAAAGACACTGAAACTGCCCTTTGTCCCAAATAGCTGTGTGCTGGGGCCCTAGAGAGCCCTAAGGAGATGGTGAAACAGGTGACGTTTACCTGTGAGGCTGAAAGCACTCATTGCCAGGCTGTGAAAGCCCACACTGCAGGTCTTTGTCCCTGTCCTGTGGGTGACAGAGCCTGCCAGTAAATGCTGGTGCATTTCCTTCTTGCTCTTCATCCACCCATGTTCTCCTCCCTCCTAACCCCTCACTGAATGTTCCTGGGGCTTCCTCAGGTTTCACCCTGCAGGGCCCAGCAGGAGGCAGCTGATTTGCAGTCCTCACCATTCAGAAGTTCAGAGGGAGGGCTTAGAACCACACAGGCTCCACCCCCAGGCAATTAAGTGATCATCTGCCCTCAGCAGGCATTATTTTCCTTCAAGTTCCCATTGGTGACTCTAAGGCACAGGCATTGTAATAGAGGAAATCAGGAAGTCTTGAAAGTTAAAATGAAATAAGACTAGGGTTTACACTGCAGCTTCACCACTTCACTAAGGTCGTTACCTTCCAGTAATCAGTTTATCCCCCTCAGAGCCTCAGCTTTCTCATCCCTCCAGCGAGGTGTCAGGAGCTCTGCGGGCTTCCTGTGAGAATCATCCCTGTGACGGCTCTGGCTGTGGGTGTGCAGTCAGCAAGGGACGCCCTACTAGGTCACACCAAGTGCTGCCAGCCCCTGAGCTCAAGGATGACACGTGAAGAAAAGCCCTTCGCAATGTAGGGCTCCATCCCACCAATGTGCAAGTGAATAGAAGTCCTTTCAGGACCTAGTGTTGTGTATTTTTAAGTGTGGTGCCCTGTCCCCTGGAAATTGATAGAAATGCACGTTCCCAGGTTCCCGCTCCACCTGTGAAACCTTGGGAGTGGCCCAGCCACCCGGGGTGCGGCGGCCACCGCTGGTGATCCCCTGCTGTGGGGTGATGTCACTGTTCTTTCTGGGAGGGTGCAGGTGGACCCAGGGGTGGGGGGTGGGGAGAATCCTGCAGGGATTTCAGGGACTGAGTTTAGTGCTGCGGTTCATTTTTACTCTGCACAGGAGTCTCCTGGGGTCACCTTGTGTATCATGTCCAGCTTTTTTTTTTTTTTTTTTTTGAGACAGTGTCTTGCTCTGTCACCCAGGCTGCAGTGCGGGTGGCACAATCTCCACTCACTGCAAGCCCCTCCTCCCGGGTTCACGCCATTCTCCTGCCTCAGCCTCCTGAGTAGCTGGGACTGCAGGTGCCTGCCACCATGCCTGGCTAATTTTTGTATTTTTAGTAGAGATAGAGTTTCACCATGTTGATTAGGCTGGTCTTGAACTCCTGACCTCAGGTGATCTCCCCACCTCAGCCTCCCAAAGTGCTGGAATTAAGGCATGAGCTACCATGCCCGGTGGGCTAATTTTTAAGTTTTACAGATGGGTTCTCACTGTTACCCATGCTGGTCTCAAACTCCTGGCCTCAAGCAATCCTCCCATCTTGGCCTCCCAAAGTGCTTGGATTTGCAAGCATGAGCCACCACACCTAGCCAAACATTGATCTTTCATTTTAAACTTCATCTAGAGATGTGACAAAAACCAAATGAGGTATTTGTTAAAATACTTTATAACCCTAGTACAGTAATAGAGTAATCCAACTGACAATTTCACAAAACTCAACTTTTGGCAACAAGTTCAAGGTTATACATGTTAATAAAGATAATACATTTATTCAATCAGAGGAAAAAGGTTACAATGACAGAATTTATCTTTTTCTTTATTATGTTGCCTGAGCTATGGTTAAGGTTTGGGGAACTGGTATCTTAAAGAACCTTCAGAAATGTCTCATTCTAGAATTTAGAAACAAACTTTACACTCTCGGGGTTGAGAGAATCCAGGAACAATCACCACCCCTAGTGTCCAGATGCTACTCTCCAAAGGCCCTTCCCCACTAGCCACAGAAATCAGAGCTCCCTGGGAAACAGACAGTTGAGCCTCTGAAGCAGGGGGGCCCTGGCTGTGCATGCTTTAGGGAGGTGAGGGTGGGGGCCTAGAAACCAAAGAAGTGAGACCAAAATGGGCCAACAGCTGGGGCAAATGTGGGCATAAAAATAAATTCCATCTGATCACATAGTCTCAAATATGTACATGTACAGAAATATTTCTCTGACGTCACAGGGGTACTAAAAAACAAAACAAAAGACGGGGGGAAAAAAGAAGAAAAGAAATAACTCTCTTCCCCATGGTGGGCGCACTGGCTTACACCTGTAATCCTAGCACTTTGGGAGGTCAAGGTGGGCAGATTGTTTGAACTCAGGAGATCGAGACCAGCCTGGGCACCACGGCAAGACTCTGTCTCTACAAAAAAATGTAAGCACTAGCTGGGCATGGTGGTGCACACCTGTAGTCCCAGCTACTCAGGAGGCTGAGGTGGCTCAGGAGGCTGAGGCTGCAGTAAGCTAAGACCATGCCACTGTACTCCAGCCTGGGGGACAGAACCAGACCCTGTCTTTAAAAAAAAAAAAAAAAAAAAAAAAAAAAAAAAAAGACAGCCTCTTCTGTCATCATTAGAGGTAGCTCCCGCACCACCCTAACTCCTCCTCAAACTGGACTTCCCAGGGAGAGCAGCCGCCCCTGCCTTTTCCACAGAACCATACTTCAAGATAACCTGACAGACCCAGCTGATGTGGAGCTCTTCTTTGAAGAAGTCCAGCAAACGAATGAAGAATTACAGAATTTGAAAACTTCACAAACTCTAATAAATGATTCAGGCAATAATCCTCAATGAATATGAAAACTATTAATAGGTTGATGAGGAACTCATTATCACAGGACACCAGAAACTCAAGTGCACCAGCTGCTCCGTGGCTGAAAGGAGAAAGCAGATCTTCACAAGACAGTGGCCGACTCTCAGCATGCACCCCGCTGGCGTGAGACCCCCAGTGGAGGCAAGCAGGCCTCACAGGAAGGTAGGATGTGGCCATCTATGCAGAACTCCCCACGAGGGACTCTGCCTGAAAAGGCACAGCCTGACTCAAACTAAGTCTTTGGATCTAAGTTCCAGTTCTCAGGAAACACAGGAACATGGCACCCAACACCACACAGGAGCAGCCAGGACACCTGGAAAGTGAGAGCGCCCGGAGGAAACCCGGCCTGCACACTCCTCTGCCGTCCGAGAGGGGGCCCGGGAGAGACCCGGGCTGAGCAGCTGTGATCTGTGGGACCCTGTGCCACAAACACTTTGAGGCCAACTAGAAAATTTGAATATGGAATAAGAAATAGGCAGTTTTAAGAAAGTATGCTTTATTCTATTAAAACTGAAAATGGCATTAGCTCATGTAAGAAAGAATCCTCATGTTTTAGGGTCACAAATTCAAATATTTAGGGGTAAATGATGACATTCATAATTTACTTCCAAAAACTTCACAAGGAAAAGGATATCTATTATGTGATAAGTGTTTAGGGGCTCATTATCCTAGTCTACTTTTCTGTATGCTTGAAAGTTTTCATAATTCTTTTTACATAAAATAATGTTGCAAATATGTTTTTACATTAGCATTTCTATGTAAATTATTAGTGTTTTATATAATACATATAACTATATTATTATGATAATGCACTCATATTAGTGACATAAGAAACAAGCGATGTATCAGAAAGTGATTATATAATTAAGGTTCTGTGACTGCCTCCACTATCGGAAGAGCACTTCTCTGTGCCAAGGACAGGCTCGAAGCTTCACACACCCTGGGTCGGATTGGGCACCATCCATGCACCCCCACTCTCCATGCAACAAAGCTGGAAGTGAAGCAAGAAGCTGGGGGCCAGGACCCTCCTCTGGGGGTCTCTAAACACCGTGTTTGTAACCACCATGCTGAGCCCACTGAAGGCTATCATTGTAAATGTCCAAAATCAATGTCCAAGTAAGATAGGCAAACTTAGGCCAAGAATCTTACCTATAGTTAGATATTTCTTAAGCATCGCTAAATGTGAGAGAAGCCATGTCATGAAAATGTAAGGACACAAGTCAATTTTTCACAATCCACCATCAAACTTTTCCAACAAAATATTACCTAGCATTGCTTGGGTGATCGTGAGTGGCATGAAATTGCTTAAGCTGCTCCCACGTAAGCTCCGGGATGCACAGTGGGTCACCCCCAGAGACCACTGAGTACGTGTGGTGGGGAAGAAATCTGTTTTGAAGGTGCTGGGAGAATATCCTCTCATTGTCTGTCTTGAAATGTGAAGTAAATAAATAAGAATATGTACATATAAACTAATACACACACACTACATTACTTACAATATAGCCAATCGATCACATTCTGGTGCATATGCCTGTAATACTCTGCAAATAAAACTGTTCTAATGGTAAAAAAAAAAAAAACAAAAAACAAAAAAAAACCACCCCTGCAGGCATTGTTTAACACTGTATTCAATCACTCATCACCCATGCACAGGATCCAAGGATTGAGAACAATGGACTTTTTGATGTGTGTTGCAACAAACTCATAGCCGAGGGCTGTAAATCGGAGGGATCACCAGGTCTGCCTACCAGCCACCAGGCAAGTGGGGAGAAGCTGTCACCCCAACTTGAGTTTCAAGAAGACTCCTTGGAAGAAAAGACCACCAAATTGAGAATGAAAAGGTAAGAAATAGTTCACCAGCTGAGGGGGGCTACAGAAATCAGAGAGCAGGCCACCTGTGTGCCTCAGGGACACCAGCACAGGCAGGTTGTCAAAGTCACAAGGGGACATGAAGACATGGGCCCAGGACAGCAGCTCTTAATCCAAAATGGTCTCAAGACTCCTTTACACCCTGAAAAATTAACCCATTTATGCCTGAGGTTGCAATTTTTTTTTTTTAAAATCAGACCTTGGCAATGACCTTGAGCTGTAGGATATAAATAACTCCCACAAGCTTAGGATTCCAATAATGGAACACTAGGCACAAATGGGTTTTAACGAAGACCCAAACAACTTTTGATTATGTAGGCTTTTTTTGCCTGTGTAAGTACCTGTGTGTGTTTATATAATTTTTCTATATTCTAAATTAAAGTTGATTAAAAAATTAAAGTATTAAAAAATACTTATGCATTAAGGTAAGCCATCATTACATGTTAATATAAGTATGTTTGAAAAATACTTCTCATAACAAAGTAAAAAACCAACTACTTAGAATGATGCTGTGTTGCCTTTTTTGCAAATCTCTGTAGTGTCTGGCTCAGAGGTGAAGCTGGACTCCCTCATCTGCTCTGTATCCAGCTTGCTGTGTGTCACACACCTCACCACGCAGCCTCTAGAAAGTATACAATGTACTTGGGCAAGAATGAGTGAAAAAGACAATGTGTTGATAGTGGTATGAAAATAGCTTTTGTCTCACTGCAGATCATACGCGGGGGTCGTCAGACATGGTCTGAGACTCTGGGAAGAACAGCAGCCTGGCCCTGCTACCCCCTGGCTTCTGCTCACAGCACTGACCCCAGCTAATCCAAGAACATGTCACCTATAATGAGAATATTGAAGAAAAATCAACCATCTTTCAGATGTGTCTGTATCATGGTACGGTACATGGGTAAGGTAAGCTGAACACAACATAAAAAAGAAAACTTACAAACCCTCCCTTCATCTAAGATGACTCCTTTAAAGACCAAGGGCATCTGGGGGTCACTGGAGTTCTCATGTTCCAGCCGCCATCCTTCCTGCCTGAGGACAAATAATTATAAGCTGACAGTGACTCAAATACTAAAGTCTGTATCAACTAGTTAATCACTCATGACATCCCAGAAATCCAGCTCATGTAAACCTGGGGAAAAGGTGGCATCCAAATACACTGAGAGGAGATTCTGATAGTCCTTGGGATTTTGTGTGGAAAATGGATCCAGAGTATAATCACTAGCTGGGTACAAAGGAAAAGTGAAATTGTAAAATTTAACAGATTTCTACTAAAATTATTGAATCTCAAGCCTCATTTCCCCTTTGTCCTAGGACAGTAAGTTGTAGCTATTCTTGAGATGGGGCAGTGGCTCCATGCTCTGGCCCCCAACCTCAGCAGCTGTCCCAGCTCATCACCTTGAGTGTTGGCTTTCCCATCCCGTCTCAGGATCTGCACTGGACGGGCACCAGGTCTTTCTTCAGCGAACATCTAAACTCTCTCAAGTGTCTCCAGAGACTTTCACACGTCTACAAAGATGACCTCATTCTGTAAGAGCATGGATTTAACTTGCTCTTCGATGTCACTCCTTCACAGAGTGCACTGTTCATCGTCACCCTATCCACTAGCGTCAGTCTTACTAAAAGTCATACATCAATGTTAGTGGTAACTCTGGAGGCCTGGCATTGTAGTGATATCCCCAAGAGAAAATTGTTCTGAACCTTTCTGGGAAAAGTTCACGTACGTTTTTTTCAAATGCTAGTTTTTATAATCTCGCTACCATGTGGCTTTCCTGAAGAATGAAATTTCTGACGTCCTTCAAGTAGAGAGAGGTAAAACTTTTTCTAGAACATGAATTGCCCACTCCTGTCATCCCTTCTCAGAAACTAACTGAATTCCAGTGGGTGCGCCTGGCAAACGCAAACACGGTTTCCGTTCAGGATGCTGGTCTTACCTGTGAAGGCAAACGCGGTTTCCGTTCAGGATGCTGGTCTTACCTGTGAAGGCGTTCATGAACGTGGAGAGGGGCCGGCTCAACATTTTGAAGAAAGGGTCTCTGCACGGATATTTCCGAGACCCACAAAGGACGGTGTGCTCAAGAATGTGAGGAACACCGGTGCTGTCCATGGGAGTGGTGCCGAACTGCACGCTAGGGAAGAAGGAACGGCACGCCAGGAGAAGGGGGAGGAATAAGGAACAGAAGGCCAGGGACGGGGAGGAACAGAACGCTAGGGAAGGAGAATGACTAGAATACAAAACGTTCATCTTAGTGCTGCGGACACAGTTCCCAGATGCATCATCACCTCAGGCTACTAGAAATTATCATTCTGACACCACAATCCTCCAACACAGGGTCTCCCAACTCTAATGTAAATCATTGATTCAGACTATAACATTGTATTTTGATGAGATTGTAAGTCCCTGTAAGCTTTTCCTTATTTTTCAAGATGCTCTGTCAATAAAAATACTAGTGAGATGATATTTAAACCACGTAACATACAGTCAGTGCTTTAAACCAAGCTTGTCTAACCCACAGCCTGCAGTCCGCATGCTCAGGATGGCTTGGAATGCATCCCAACACAATCCCTACACTTTCTTAAAACATTGAGGTCCTCTATTTTTTTTTTTTTTTTTTTTTTTTTAGCTCATCAACTGTCCTTAGTGTTAGTGTATTTAGTGTGTGGCCTAAGACAGTTGTGGCACAGGGAAGCCAAAAGATTGGACATCCTTGATTTAAAGAAAACATTCAAGACCATGTTCTTACAATGCACGACGTACCTGAACAGATTATTCCTGTCTTCTCTGGCCAGGTGTAAATACCTGGCTCTTGTGTCATTGTGGCTGAGCTTCATGGCCGTCAGGAACAGCTCGGGAAGAGATGTCACCTGAGTTAACCAGAAAAACACGAGCAGTTAAACGTAGACAAAATAGCCTGTGAAATGGTGATCTTCGACACACTGAGAAAACTGGCTTTTCTGCCTGAAATTAGATGATGCCGGGAAGCCAGTATTTCAGAGCTGGAGAGAACAGAACCATCCTGTCCAAGTCCCTTATCCTACAAACAAGGAAAGGAAGACCTAAAGAAGGCCGATGAGAATGTGTGTGTGTATATGTATATTTTTGAGTGCTTATTATTGGCTAGGTATTTTCCATTTTTTTATTTTTTAAATTTTTTATTCTTTTTTGGCTAGGCATTTTCTAATCATGTCACATAGAATCCTGTGACGGAGGTATTCTCATCCTCATTTACAGATGAAAAAACTGAGGCTCAGGGTGATGAAACAAGCTGCCCGAATCAGAGCCAGGATTCGCCCTGGTGTCTGCCCTTCCCACGGTACTGTGCTGCACCTAAGTAACACAGCACCCTTTCCAACACCTGTTGAGTGCCTCCTGCTTTTGTGTACTGCACCTCAGTAACACAGCACCCCTTCCAACATCGGCTGTGTGCCTCCTGTTTCTGTGCATATAATCTCCTGTAGTGCGAAGCACGGGCCTGCAGGACGGGCAATGCTGGAGTGGGCTAGCCGGCGACAGCGGGGAGAGTCCAGGATCAGTCTTTGCTTCTCCTAGTTTGAGATGGATTCTCGGTGGTAGCTGTAAGCACTAAGCTGGGGCTTCCAGAACAGCTGGAGGGGCTGGGAGGATAGAAATGCCCCCCAAAAAGATGAGACTCCCCACTCCTGGGGCAGGGTGGAAGATCTTCTCCTACCTTAGGCAAGCCTCCTGGTAAGTGTCCATACTCTTTGGTATGAAAGAGACTGTCTTCTCTTCCAGTCAGGTCAGCCGGCCCAGCCCTCTCCCACAATCACATACCACGTCCCTGTGATCACCACGCCACTTGCCACTCCCTCCGTCCAGGTGCCATGAGTCACCTGGCCAAGCGCACACAGCAAGTCACTGGCAGAGGTGAGACCTCGGGTCTCCTCAGTCCAATCTAGGGAGCCTGCCATCCAACAGTCATGCATAAAGCGGCCCACTACGACCTGCATCATCTACCGCTGTTAAATTACTTGTTTCCAAGCTTACCGTACTTTATATCAGATGATCAATGCATTTAAAATCAGCAGATACAGTGAAATGTCTGCTTTCTAATAATATAGAGCTTTAATAATAATAGCGTTCATGATAGCTATTTCTCAAACAAGAAACATGACTTATCGTAAATTTCTATGGCTGGACACAGTGGCTCACACCTTTAATCCCAGCACTTTGGAAGGCCAAGGTGATATGGTTTGGCCTCGTCCCCACCCAAATCTCATCTTGAATTGTAGTTCCCATAATCCCCACATGTTGTGGGAGGGACCTGGTAGGAGGTAATTGAATCATGAGGGCGGTTCCCCCATGTTATTCTCATGACAGTGAGTATGTTCTCACGAGATCTGATGGTTGTATAAGGGGCTTCCCCCTTCACTTGTCATTCTCTTCCATACCACCCTGCGAAGAGGTGCCTTCCACCATGATTGTAAGTTTCCTGGGCTTCCCCAGCCATGCAGAACTGTGAGTCAATTAAACTTCCTTACTTTTTGGCTCATTCATTATAAATTACCCAGTCTTAGGTATTTCTTCATAGCAGTGTGAGGTTAGACTAATACACAAGACAAGAGGATTGCTTGAACTCAGGAGTTTGAGACCAGCCTAGACAACAAAGTTTCCACCTACACCTACACCTACACACACACACACACACACACACACACACACAAAATGAGCCAGGCGTGGTGGCACCTTGTCCCAGTTGCTTGGGAGACTGAGGTGAGAGGATCTCTTGAGCCCAGGAGTTCCAGGTTGCAGTGAGCCAAGATCACACCACCGCACTCCAGCCTGGGCGACAGGGTGAGTCCCAGTCTCAAAAATAAGTACATTTCTATAGAATTTGAGAAATAAAGGAGAATAATCTACCACTCTGGGTGAGCCCCTTATTAATAGTAGCCAGTACTATAAACTCAGGTGTCTGTCTGTCTGACCTTTGCAGGATTTCACAAATGCACTAAGTCTGTTGTCAGGACTCCCATGCCTGGACCTTGCCTGGAACCCCCTAGTCACTTCCCTGGCTCCCTTTCTGGAGCCCTGCCCAGAGGCAGCTGCTTTCTCACACCACCCTCTCCAGCTCTTCCCTCTCCCCCCAGCAGCAGCAGCTCCCACTCCTCCTCCCGCCCTTGTCCTTGGCCCTCTGCATGGCATCCACCATGTGCCTCCAGTCACAGCCACGTCAGTCTTTCTAGACAGTAAGCTGTTTGTCTTTTACATTTGCTACAACATCAAGCATAGCACAGAGCCAACAGCTGGCCAAATATGTGAAGTGTTGTCATTTTTAGTTACTATACTAAAAAAAAAAAAAAAAAAAAGGAAAAAGTTTAAGCAAATAACAAAACAAAAAACAAATGAATCCATTTTAATATAAACCTAAGTAAGTATAGGTCCACAATTTCTTCTTTATAATTTTGAAACCCAAATGGCTCAGAAAACTGAAAGATTCTGCAGAAGTTTAGAGCAAACTATTTGATGGCAAAACCTGACTGAACAGATCAGGGCACTGAGTCTTCGTGCTCATACTCAGCGAATCATCAGGTTTGGCGGCAGAAACCCTAGTGTGTCTAGGGTTTCTAGAAGGGCGTGCTATGTTGGGCGGGGCTGTGCATGTGATGGGAGGAGCTTAGTGAGGGGTGGCTCTTTGCAGGTGAGGAGTGGAGCCTAGTAGGTGGGGATGCAGGTGAGCTGGGCCTTGGGGACGGGGCTTGCAGGAAATGGGGTGGAACCAGTGGGGTGGTGCTGCAGGCAACTGGGTCTTGGGGGCGGGGCTTGCATGTGAGAGGCGGGGCCTTGTGGGGGCAGGGCTGGCAGAAGAGGCTGGGGCTTGTTGATGGACCGGGCTGTTCAGCTGAGGGTAGTGGCCTCCTCGGGGGCTGCTGGAAGCTGGGCCAGGTGAACCTTGGTAATCCTCTGTGGCCTTGGTCCTGTGGCTCAGGCTGTGCCCAGCAGGGAGGCCGGCCCGATCGAGCTGCGGTCTCCACCCTGAGAGCGAGGGCTCCTTTCCCCAGCGCAGGTTAAAGCACCGCGTGTCCACCTGTGCAGTGGCTGGTCCCCATGTGACCTGGAGGGCAGAAACCCTGGGTCCTGCCGCTGGTCCGGGGCTTCTGCTTCCCCTTCCTGCAGTTCCTGGGAGGGTCTGTATGTCCAGGGGGCTCTGATCCCTGCCTCAGGACCACGGGTGAGGTGTCGAGATCGCCCGCTGTGGAGCTGGCCTGGATCTTGGTTCTGTGGATCCTCGCTGTGTGGTTCTGGAGCAGTTCTGTCCTCAGGAGAGGGATCCTCACAGCTGCCTCTTGGTGCCGTGAGAAGAATTAATAGGACGACCCCCAGGTACCTGCTCGTAGCCCTATGCAGGGCCAGCCCTGTGTCTCCACCAGTTCCTTCCCTTTGTGCTCCCCGACACTGTCACATCGCCAGCCTTTATTTCCTTTTCCTTGGACCCAGGCAGCGAGTGCCCCGCTGGCCTTGGCAGCCCCTTCTCTAATCTGTCATCAAATCACTTCCTGACGGACAGCACTGACCAGCCATTGGTGTCACCAAAGTCCCACAAAATAGAACCCAACTTTTCTATTCAGCTGTGCAGAGCTGTCCCAGGCCTACAGCCCACAGGCTGGCCTCATTGACCATGAGATCCCTGGTTCTCACCTGGGGCTGGGGGTGCCCCTGGCATCCGGTGGAGAGTGTCAGGGATGTCCCTCCAGGCCCAGTACAGTCCCCCAGCCAGTGGCCGGCAGACAGCAGCACCCAGCCTGATATCTCTGTGGCTTCCGGTTCCCCGAGGCCAGCTGTGCTTTGCTGCCTCTTCATCCTCTCAGACGGGCGCCCTCTCTCCACCTTCGCTGGTTAGCAGGTTCCATCCATTAGAGCTCGAAGCACTGCCTCCCGGCAGCGCAGCCCCTTCTCTTGGAAGAAAAAAGGGCCGGGCACAGTGGCTCCATCCTGTAATCCCAGCACTTTGGGAGGCCGTGACAGGCGGATCATGAGGTCAGGAGATCGAGACCATCCTGGCTAACACGGTGAAATCACGCCTTTACTAAAAAATACAAAAAAACTAGCCGGGCAAGTGGCAGGTGCCTGTAGTCCCAGCTACTCTGGAGGCTGAGGCAGGAGAATGGCGTAAACCCAGGAGGCGGAGCTTGCAGTGAGCTGAAATCCAACCACTGCACTCCAGCCCGGGCCACAGAGCAAGACTCCGTCTAAAAAAAAAAAAAAAAAAAAGAAAAAGAAAAAAAAGAAAAAACAGGCTGTGGTGTTTGAAAAACAAACAAAACCGTTTGGTTTGTTGGTTTGTTCTTCGACCTTCACAGGCTCCTAGGTCACACGTTTCAGTGTCTCAGCGAGTGACTTTCTCTCTGGAAGCCGTATCAGCCTCTTGTTTGATGTCAGCCACAGCAGAAAGAAGCACTCCGTAGGCCCCGTGCTCAGCACCTTGGCATGAGCTCCTGCCATCTTCTGTTCATGATCATCACAGCTCTGTGCAGTGGGCGTCCTCCTGATCCATGTGGGAGGATGGAGGCGGAAGGGTGAGTGACGGCAGGATCACGTGAGGGGTCTCTCCCGAGGTAGGGAGGGGAACCGGCCCAGGACCTCAGTGCCCATCGCATCCTTCTTCCTCCTCCTCTGCCTCTCTGTGACTATTTGACTCAGGCTGCAGGGACAGACATGAGTATGTGCAGAGCGTGTGTGCTCCCCTGGGGGTGTGTGCTCATATTGGCAGGGAGGGATGTGAGCGTGTACGGAGCGTGTGTGCACACCTTGGTGGTGTATGCTGGCATTGGCAAGGACAGATGTGAGCGCATACAGAGTGTGCTGGCATTGGCAGGGACAGATGTGTACAGGGCATGTGTGCACACCTCGGGGGTGTGTGCTGTTGTTGGCATGAACAGACGTGAGCGTATACAGAGCCTGTGTGTACCCCTGGGGGTGTGTGCTGGTGTTGGCTGGGACAGATGTGTACAGAGCGTGTGTGTACACCTCGGGGTTGTGTGTTGGTATTGGCACGGACAGACGTGAGTGTGTACAGAGCGTGTGTGTACACCTGGGGGTGTGTGCTGGTGTTGGCACGGACAGACGTGGGCATGTACAGAGCGTGTGTGCACACCAGGGGGTGTGTGCTGGTGTTGGTACGGACAGAGGTGAGCGTGTGTGCACACCTGAGGGTGGGTGCTTATGTTGTTTTGTAAGCGGCAAATAAGTAGCCCTTGCGTCGGGCGGCCCTGCGCCCGTGCTGAGTCCGTCAGTGGACCTCGGGTTGGGGTCTCCATCTCCCCAGACAGCACTCGAGTGTCTTGAGGTTTCAGATTCTTCTTCTCCAGGTACTTGGGCCTCCTCAGGACCAAACATCAGAACGAGCCAACTGCAAACTACAAGAACGTTCAAATCCATCTTCAGTAGGAAAAACAAAAGCAATTGGAATAATTTTCCAACATGACCCCGTGGCTAAGCCATTAGATACTCCAGCCAACAGATTGAGTCACTTTAAAATTCACACCGATTAAAATGGTTTTGAGAGTTGCAGAGCTTTGCTGCTAAACTTTGAAATAATTGAAGCGTTCTGCTCCACTTGCCTACTAACTAGGGTTGGAGATAACTTTCAGCCCAAAGTAACAACCTTCTAAATCCAGCTTAGATGCGAGGCTCCCACTGACACAGGAAGAGACAGTGGCCCTTGTTCATTCTCCTGTGTTCACATACTTTGTCATTTTTTTTGTATCCTGATCATCACTTGTGCTTTTCCAATTGAAACTAAAGGGAGTTTAGTTCTGTTTTGGAGAAGCTGTGGTTAGTGGTTTCTTTTCATGGTTTGCTTAATCTCTTAAGTCTGGTGCTTATGTTTACCCAAATGCACTTTTCTTTAGTATGGTGATGCCACTGCCCAGGGCTTCTCCTTCCATATCTGCTCTCCAGGAGGCCCCCTAGGAATGGGCACTGGAGATCCAGCCGCTCTCCGTTTGCCATTTTCTGTGAGTCCAATGTAGGTTTGCCTCAGAGAAGAAAACAGGCCTCCGGGTTAGGTGCCCCTGACTGCTTGCTTGTGAAATGTTTAACGATAAGGCGCCTTCCAAACTAATTTTACACATTCAGAGTTGTAGCTTGAAGTATCACTGCAGTCATAAGAACAAGAAACTCTCCCATAAAGTAGATAGGCAGAAAAAACCACAAAAATTTAATAAAGTGCAAATAAAATGGTGTTGTAAGAATATACAGTGGGAAATGCTCTGAGTCCAGCCAGATTGGTATGGCGTCCTCTTGTAAATACATTCAGCCACGTGTGGCCCTGATCGCAATCACTACTGTGAATTGTGATCCAGAATGTTCTTGGGGGGCCGATGCCTGGACTGTGCCAGCAGCTGAGTCTGATTGGGCATCACGGCGGTGATGTGCTTAGCATGGCCAGCTGGACTGAGGGGTGGCCACCCGTGCACTCACCACGTGCAGTGGTTATTCTGGTGATGGAGTTGCACGCGGCACGGCTTGTCCACCTGGGCTACTTAAAGTACCGGGAACCCAACTGCTGGCGCATGCCTCCCGACATGGGAGCTGTCTTTTTTATCCAGGGCCCTCTGGTGCTGCAGACACTGGCCGCCGGTCCCTGAGCCCATGGGGAGGCACCAGAGGGCTCTGCTGGGCCATGGCGGTCCCCAAGCAGGTGGTCACTCATTCCTTGGGGAGTGGTCCATGGCCTGTGAGTTTATTCCTGGGGTCTGTGTGGGCAAGGTTAACCAGTTCACAGCTGGGCACTTACACTGGTGACACTAAAGTGGAATCTATATTAGCTCGCATGGGAGTGCGTGAGGAGCTGGGAGGGTGGGGGAGGCTTGGCCCTAGCACTGGAGCCCGGGTTCCTGACATTTCTGCGTCTTCCTGTTGAGGGGCCACCAGGGCCCCCATGGGTCCTGAAGACAGTGGGTGCCCTATGGACAAGGGGATGAGGAAGACTCTAGAGGCTGTGGGAGGCAAAGAGACAGTCGCTCCCCCAGAGCCAGCCCTGTCGACACCTCGACGTTAGCTGGTGGGACCTGTTTTGGACTCCAGCTTCCAGAAATGTGAGAAAATAAGTCAGTGTTTAGGGCGCTAAATTTGGGGTGATTTAGTGGAGAAATAGAAAACTAGCCCACAAAGGTGCACGCATTGAAATGTGCTCTGTCCAGGTGTTCACAGTGGCGTGACGGGGATGACATCAGGGTTCGGGGAACTGTGCAGTTTTACTGAAGGAAGGGGGCTCACCACGCCTTTCCTCATGTGACTGAAGGTACGTATGCCTGCCACACCGCCCAGGAGACAGGGACTAGAATTCTGACTTTATTATGGCAACCAAGCCACAGTCAGAACACGGTGAGGGCTGAAATGAGCTTCCTGCAGCCTGAACTGGGAAGAGGAATCGCAAGTAGTTTGTGTTTTTCTACACAGACCTGTCCTTTCAGATTTTGTTGAGTTCTGGAAAAAGGGAGAAGCCAGGCACACCTCGGCGAGGGACAGTGTTTCTGGAGGTGGGGCGGCTTCAGCCTGAATGTGGCCGTGTGGCTGGGAGGCTCAGAAACTGCCCTCCAAGGGCACCCATCTGTTCCCTTCTGCACTAATACCTCCTTTACAGAAATTCCAGAGCAGTGCGGGAGGCCTCTGGTCTGAATGGGTTTGTGTGGACCGAGGTCACGGGGTGTTGTCCAAGTACTTATCCTGATGTGGCAGAGGCTCTGTTCCCAAATAATTATTCCACAGTTTCAGAGCCTATATCTGAGTGATAGTCTTTTAACTTTGTTGCATGAAAGCAAACAAAGTATGTTGAGGTTTTAAAAATCCATTTAGTAGTCATGGCTGTAAACTCATACATGGGGCTTTGGGATGGAGTGAAAACCACCGTCACCTGGCGTGGACGCTGCGTGGTATTTTTAGGGTGGTGGCCTGCTCGTGCCTTGAGCTCCATCTGCAGCGTGAGCAACAGCTGTGCATTTGAGAAATGTGGGCAGGTCAGCTTGCTCCTCCAGGGGCCTGCAGGGATGCGGGTGAGGGGCCTGGGATGAGGCCACATCATTGGGAAGGAGCTTGGTTGTGTCAACAGATATATCTGCCCCTACAGGCCCTCAAGCCAGCCAGAACCCAGTTTTCCTTTGGTCATCTAATGCCAGAAAAAAAACCTGTTTCTTAGAGATTCTCATAATTTATATTAATGAACCATTTGACCATATGTAAAATGTTATAAATGCACGAGGCTTTACAACTTGACAGATGTGTAACTCACATATTAGGATTGAATCAAACCGTTGATGATATTTCACTTGGAGGTTTTTAGCATTTTATGCACAAACCAAATGCCAACAGCATTTTGAAGGAGTATTTTGGAATTTTAAACACAGTGGGACAGTGCTGGGTCTCTGGGATGCTGGTGGGGTGGACGTGACCTCAAGCTCTTGGAGCTTGCAAGCAAGCAGGATTCCTAAATTGTCACACCTGCAGTGCTGGAAGTCAAAGTGGATTTCTGTAAACGAGGTATTAGTGCAATAAGGAACAGATGAGTGCCCTTGAAGGGCAGTTTCTGAGACTCCCAGACACCGCAGGAAGAAGTGGGGGAAGGGGGCAGTTACCCAACAGAACCTGGATGGTGGAGCCAGGATTGCTGGTGGCCCTGGGTGGCAGGTCATTACGTGCAATAAGGAATAGGTGACTGCCCTTGAGGGAGGATTCTCGGCTCCCTTCAGAACCGCAAGTGGAAGACACCCCAAGGTGGGGGGTAGGGGTTCGGTTATCCACTGGAGCCTGGATGGTGGAGCTAGGTTTGCTGGTGGTCCTGCGTGGCAGGTCATTACGTGCAATAAGGAACAGGTGAGCGCCCTTGAGGGCGGTTTCTCGGCCTGCTTCGGAACTGCAAGTGGAAGACGCCCCAAAGTGTGGGGGGGTGGGGGTCGGTTTTCCAGTGGGGCCAGGTTTGCTGGTGGCCGCTGCGTGACAGGTCACTGCGTGGAGCGATGGGAGGTGAGTGGAGTGGGAATAGAGGACGCACCCTCCACAGCTACTGCTGGGAGTTGGCTCTGGTAGCAGACGGGGCATAGAGGGAATCCCATCAGGAGCAACACGGCTAGGGTCGCACGTGTGCTGGACGCTGAGGTGTGGCTATATGTGATCTCAGTCTCCACAGCCGCCCTGGGAAGTGGGTTCAGTTACCTTCCCATCTCCCATTTGAGAAATCTCCGGGGCTCACATCACAACTGGGTGGGGTGGAACTAATGTCTCAGGCAGGACATTGGCCCCAGAGCCCAGCTCTTAACCCACCCCTGCTGTTTTCAGTCCACCAAGTTTGTAGAGAGGGGTGTGCGGTGGTGGGGGGTGGAAGTCGTGCATTTCAGGGGACGGCTGAGAAACCAACACAGTAGAAGGGGGGCAGGAAATAAACCAGGCAGGAGACACAGGCAGTGCTTGGGAGATCTGCGTGGGGTCTGGGTGTGGGGGGCGCCTCTGGGCCTGTGAACCCCGTTCTGTGCTCCTGGCTTGTCCAAACTTCACCCTCAGCCACATACTGCGCGCTTTAGGTGAAATCTCAGTCCCTCACGTGGTGCGGGCATCTTTTCTCCCTGGCTTTGCCTCTCCTTAAATCAGAGTCTCAGTGGGGATGGTGGGGTGGTTGGTGGTCCATGGAATTTGCCCTCCACTCCCATCCTTGTCCTGTCTGGCCTGTTACCTGAATCTGTGTCTCTTCAGAGCCTGCAAATGAGTGGAGGCCACGGCAGCCTCTCGCTGACCGGCCTCTCAAACTTTTGTATTCATCAGAATCATGTTAAATGCTGATTCCTAGGCACCCCATTAGACTCTCTACACCTGCCTGGTGTGGGTACTTTGAGGAAGGTACAGAGGGTTGCTGGGCTGTTCCAGGAGGGAATTTGCATTTGTAGAATGTCCACTGTGCTCCTTCCAGCACTCTATTTTCCACGCACATGTGGCATTAAACCTGGAAAACCTCTGGGTGCTGTGCTGGGTGAGGAAGCCCTGGCTGGATGAGGGGCTGCTGGGGCTCGGACTTGATTCCTGGGCTGGGGGCTGCGGGCTTACTCTGTTCAGTGGGCCTGCTGATGGGATGCCCTGGAAAGTCCTGCTGTGCACTCAGGGAGGTACAGAGACACGCTCAGGAAATACAGACCATGGATTTAAAAATTCCTACTGGAAAATCCTTTATGAGCAAATTTGCATCTGACTGAAGACAATCATTGCTTGAGTAATTGGTTTGTTTACAAAATTGGTCCTATGAACAAACAGATTAGTTTTCATTCATGCCTTGTCTATAACGTAAATAGGAGCTATTACGGCAACCTAAATGAATTTTAAATTTTGTATCAGATTGCATGCCAGATTACAAATGGCTGCTTGATAATCTAATTGGTAAAACGGAGGGATTTGGTACTTGGAACCCAGAGTGAAGAGAACAGAATTGCTTTGGTTTCTTAAAAGTGTGTGACAGGGGTGACCTGGGGTGAAGAGAAGTGGCTGGAGTCATTACACTCGAGGAGATGATCTGCCCCAGCTTTTCTCAGCTGTCTTCTGGATAAAACAAAAGAGTGATAAACGTGGAAAAATTCAGCACTGAGTTCGTCTATGCCCTGAGCTTCTCATACGGTCATTAATGTGACTGGGCTGTATCTGTGAAGCCTCCATACAGGCACAAAGGAATTAGGCTAGAGTAAGGCGGCCGGCGACCTCTGGCGCCTGGGCCACGTGTCATTTCCTAAAGCCCTTTTGGGTGAAATGACAGTTGCAATGTCTGTTGTTTGGAGGAGTGTAATCTCATGTATGAGATGCAGATTATAAACACCAAAGCCAGGAAGCTTGGTGGGAGTGGCCGTCATCCAAGTGGTTTTCTGTGCTGCCGTGGACGAGGTGTGGATGTGTCATCCGTTGGTGAGATCCACTGGTGAAGGGGCTAAGCAATCCCTTGGTTGTGGGGGGTTTGTGAAGCTACATCTCTTCTGGCATCCCAAGTAAATACATTTTGTAAAACTTGTGCATTTGACCCAGACCCTAACCCTGAGTGTTGAAGTCTGGTGCAGTGTCTTGAGCCCTCTTCTGCATTGAGGGTGAGTGACTGTAAATGACCAATTCCTCAGTGATGAAAGTTCAAATTTAGCTTCCCTGAGGAAGCCAGACCTCAGTCACCCGTGTCTCCATTGTAAACACTGCGGCCTCTACACGGGTGGATGCGAGTTTCCAGGTCCTCCTTGAAGAAGCAGCCGTGTGGTGCTTGGTGATTTGATAACATCAGCCACCTTCTGTCTTCTGTCTAATCATGGTACAAATGATTCTCCTACAAGGAAACGGATCTGGTTTCTTCCCCGATCATTGGAAGAAGCAGCCCACCTAGGGACTGCACCGTCCTCTGCACTTTCACAACGAAGTCTGTGTCTGTCTGTGAGGAGTGTCATGTGTGTCATAGGAATCACGGGAATTGCCTTAATTCTTCCACTTTTTAAGGGCTCGGGCAGCTCTGCCTGTTTTACCTGGGATGAGCAGCAGGTGGTCTCTGGCTGCTGTGGGACTAGGGCTTGGGGTGCGTCATCACATCCCGTGGCCTGTCCAGGTGGGCATCATTGTCTTTTGCCTGTTGGCTGAGGCAGCTGTGATGCCATGGGGATCATACTTGTGTCGGGGCCAACCCAGTTCTTCCCATGCACACCTCTCCTGCTGGAGTGCCTTTCCTTATGATGACGTGTTGAATTAGCGTGGAGAATGTGGAGAGGCTCTGGGCCTCTCCTTCCCATTCTTACTCCCTGGAGCTGTGATGCCCGACAAGGGAGCCCATAGCCAGAGGCTCCTTTAAATTTAATTAGAATAAAGATTTGATTACATATCCAAACACATTTGAAAAGAACTTCACAGATTAAATTCCAGATTCAGCCCTTCAGGCCCAGTGACCACGTTTTGGGGCTCAGCAGCTGTAGGTGGCTGTTGTCTTTCAGTGTTGACTGAGCAGATTGGGACGTTTCCAGTTCAGCAGGCAGTTCTCTTGCATGGTTCTGCCTGTGGTGAGGACACCTTGGCTGGAGAGCTTCGTGGGGATGCCTTAGGCCTCTGGCGGCAGCCAGGCTGCACGGTTCCTGTGCCCCGGGTCCTCTGAAGGCCCAGATGGATCCCACCACAGAGTCAGCACTGCTAGACTTGGGTACAGTGTGTAGACAGCAGAGGGGCACGTCCGGGCCTTGCTCACTGGCCTCCTTGGCCAGACTCCCATCTCTGAGTCTTCAGGGGAAATGCATCCACCATCCACACCGTGCACCAGAAGAAAACTGCAGGCTTCTCTGTGGGTGGTGAATTGAGATCATGCAGAGTGACTAGGCTTGGGCTCCTGGCCAGCGTGGAGCCTGATGATAGCTTTAGGTGGAACCTGACATGCCTCCGTGTGTACATGGCAAAGAGAATGCAGTGTTGTCAACTTGAATCCAAATGTGCTCCCGTTTTGAGGTGGAAGGTTCTGGGAGTATTGGCCATTGGTGATTGTCCTGCTGTGGAGGACTTCGAATGCAAGCACTGGTTTAGGGTAACCCTGGTTTCCTGGTCCTGTATGTGGGCATCCCTGAGTGTGCTGGGCTGGAGGTAGGCAGGGCAGATGGGAGGGTGACAAAAGGTCAGGTGTTTCCAGCTGTGGGGAGTGATGCCATCAGATGTCCGAGATCAGGAGGGTGTTGACCAGGGGACCAAAGCAGGGGTGGGTGGAAATGCCATGTTTTCTGGGGCGTGGGGAGGACCTGTTGAGCTCTATTGCTGGGCAACAGTTCTTCCATTCTCAGGAATCTGTGCCATTGTAATTGAGTAGCAAATTCAGTAATTGCTCTAATTACTTACTGTTAAGTCCCCATCCAAATTACCATGAATTAGCAACAGTGACAACAGTTTGCCTGGTCAAGCCTTGCCAAGAAAAATCAGTGGAACTAGTTTTAGTTGCCTTGAGTTCCCTCCAAATCGGATCCTTAGAGGCTTGTGTTCCCACAGCTGCTGCAGTTTCTCCTGGGTCTGGCAGGCACATTCCAGACATTCACACCTCAGCTCAGATGCAGGCGTGCACATTATTTACAGAAAATCACACTGTGCTGTGATCGGCTTGAGCTGACGTTTTCTAGGTGGGAGGCGGAGGCCGAGGACCTGTGAGGGACTGTCTTCTCATTGACTTGGAGCAGGTGCACATCTATTCTTCAAAAGTTCTAATAGGATGAAATTAGCAATACAAATTTTTGAAATTCATGTGTTATGAACTCTGTTCAGTGATTTCCTCTGAAATGAGAGACTATTTGCGGACCAGACAGTTGGCCTGCAGCTCTCCTTAGAACTGTCCTAGACCTCGATGCCATCCTATGGTTTCTTCCTGAGTGTGGGGTGCGCTGCTTGAAGCAAAACCAAAGGAAAGAACGTGGTCAGTGTGCATCACTACTGCAGCCAGCTCAACGCGCCCACCCACTGGGATGGGCACTGGATCACTTAACATTTTAAACGCATTTAACACTAAACCAGTAATCAGCCAGTGCTTTCTGTAACCAAGTTTTCTGGCTCATGGGAATCTGACACTTGACTTTTCGGAAGAGAATACTTGCTTCTGTGGAGTGTCAATATTTGTCTCATTTCTTGAGACTTTGTTCAAAGTGATGAACGTGTGTAAATTAGGACCTTTTTGTGTAAATTGGGCCACAGAGCTCTCTAGACACAGTCAGGGGGGTAAAAGGCTGTGAAAGATGCCGCCTGATGTGAGCCATGGCCAGGCACTTTGGAACCTGGGATCCCATCTCCAGCCTTTCAAAGGACATAGAGGAATATAAAATGCAGATGAGAGAGTTCATATTTTGGGCATCTCTGTTCTTTTGAAATCAAAGTGCAAAGAAAAAGTTTTGCCTCGAGGTCTTACCCCATACTTGTTTTTCTCCTGAGGTTTTAAAATTTTCTTAACTGCTTTTTTCTCCACTGATCCTTGGGGAAATTCTGTCTTCATATCTTCTTAAAAGATATGGTTAAATTGAACACTGAAATTTAAAATCATGCTTTCATATTATTTTTCTTTTAACTGATGTATCTGACATTGGTGAAGAACTAAGTGGGCGTGTTGGTTTACTTTTATTTTTTTGAGACAGTCTTGCTGTGTTGCCCAGGCTGGAATGCAGTGGCACCATCTTGGCTCACTGCAGCCTCACCTCCTGGTTCACACCATTCTCCTGCCTCAGCCTCCTGAGTAGCTGGGATTATAAGTGCCTGCCACCATGGCTTGTTCATTTTTGTGTTAGTAGAGACGGGGTTTCAACATGTTGACCAGGCTGGTCTTGAAATCCTCACCTCAGGTGATTTTGCTCACCTTGGCCTCCCAATGTGCTGGGATTACAGGCATGAGCCACCACACTCGGCCTGGGATATTCTTGATTGTAACTGTAATAGATCCCTTTAATGAAAACAAAACAGAACAACAACAACAACAAAACAGCTGTCTGAAAAGTCCCGAAATTAAAGAGCCTGCTTGGACAGGGATTTGGACACCAGTTGAATGGCCCAGCACAAACCATAGTTACATGGGCCACTCAGCCTGTTAGATCCTTAGGGTATTTGAAGTGGTGGGGATATTTGCATTTCTGCCTCTGGATATCGTGTTAGTATGAATTCGACTAGTGTTTGAGGGCCAGGCTCAGATCCGGGAAAACAAGAGCCCCTGCCCTCATGCCTCTTCTCTTCTATGTGTGTGTGTGTGAGGAAAATAGAAAGCACAAGATATTTTTTTTCAATGAGCTGGAAAGACGGAAAAACAAGCTTAAGATGTTTACTTGTTCAGAAGAAGGGAAGTGCAAGGAATACTCAGCTTTGCTGTTGCTGAAGGAGGCCCCTGGCGGAGGCTGTTTCAGAGGTGGGGTTTCTCTGAGAAAGGTAAGAGGCAAATAGGATGCCCCATCTGGTTTGCCAGAGATGGGGAAAGTTAGCACCCCCAAAAGAGCCTCAGCATTCTTTCAAAGACATCGGAAAACCAGCTAGGGTGTGGGACCCTTGTTGGCCGCTGGGTAGAAGGAAAACATTGCTGGTCCTGAGGACTGTACTGTTCTTCCACTGCTATAAAGAACTACCTGAGGCTGGGTAATTAGGAAAAAAGGTTTAATCGGCATACAGTTCTGTGGGCTGTATAGGCTTCTACATCTGGGGAAACTTACAATCATGGTGGAAGGTGAAGGGGAGGCAGGCATGCCTTCACATGGCTGGAAGGGGAGAGAGAGTGAAGGGGAAAGTGCCATGTACCTCCAAACAACCAGATCTCAGGAGAATTATCATGAGGACAACACTTGGGGGATTGTGCTCAACCATTAGAAACCACCCCCATAAGTCAATCACCTCCCGCCAGGGCCCACCTCCAACACAGGGTTACAGTTCAGCATGAGATTTGGGTGGGGACACACAGCCACACCACGTCAGGCTTCCCATTCTTCTCCTGCACGTGCTTCACAAATGGTTCTGTCATTGGTTTTTGTTGATACATAATATATGTACGTATTTTCTGAGTGCATGTGATATCTTGATTCATCCCTATATTAATCAAATCTGGGTACTTGGGATGTCTTTCACTTGAAATATTTTCTTTTCCTTGTGCTGGTAATGCTCACGTTATTCTCTCCTAGCTGTTTTGATAATACACAGTAGATGACCCACTGCCATCCCCCTGCTGATTTACCAATAGTAGGTCTTGTGCTCCCATTAGGCTGTGTGTTTGTGCCCGTTGCCAGCCTCTGCCCATCCTGCTTATGAGTGGGCTCTGCTGGGCCCTGTTGACCACCCACTCTTGGCCTCCATGAGATCTGCTCTCAGCTCCTGCTTATGAGTGAGAACATGCACCGTTTCTTTGCTTGGCTCGTTTGCTTAACGTAATGTCCTCCAGCTCCATCCATGCTGTCGCGGATGACAGGGCTCTCCGCTGTGTGGTGGAGTATTGTTCCTGTGTATGTTCGGGCCACGTTCCCTTCATCCCCTGTTGACGGGCACTCAGGTGATTCTGGACCTTGGCTTCTGTGGATGGTGCTGCACTGAAGCTGGGACCAGTCACTGGCTTCATATTCGGGGACGTGAGCCACTTTCATGTTCTCAAGCAGCCTATCCCCAAAGCCCTCTGTGGAATGCCGCATTCCTTTGTGCCCATGGCTTCCACTAGGATGAACCGTTGGGAAGTGGATTTGAACGCTTGGGTTTCTGTCTTTAATTGGTACCCAGCTGCACTGACCAAGCAGGGGTCCCAGTGACCCTGGACACTACCTCACATAAGGTCCAAAGATGCAGTTAGGTTCTTTCTTTAACTTTATAACAAACAAACAAACAAACAAAAAAAACGCTATGGACCTGGTTAAGCTATAGCATTATCAGTTAGTGTTTTTCCTATTGGAAAGGTGTATATTTTATTTTCTAAGAAGGAAAGAAATCCTGTTAAATACTCTAAGCACAGATTAAATCATGTCAAGGAAAGAGGTACTATTTTGGGGGAAAATTGTCCCTTCATGTCAAAGATCAAGGGGATGACTTCCATTGTTTAATTGAGTTAATTATGAAATCTTAAGTGGTTTTGAGGAGACGAGCTGTGGATGCTGTAAGACATGAGACTGATGCTGATTTAATATTAGTCAGCCCTGACAGAATGTGGCTAATATTTAAAGCTTGCTCCAGTATTGCTTGATAGATTGTAAGTTAATGTAAAGATCGGTTTGATGCTTTTATTTTACAAAATATGATTGAGGAAAAGTTTGATAGCCAAGGAAACAGCCTTCAACCAATTTATTCCTAATTTCTATCACCAGAAAAATTTGTCCTGTTAATTCCAGAATTTACTTTTGGAAAGTTCCTGTAAGGAGAGCAGAGGTATTGGTGGTTGAATGATGACTTGAATTTAGGTGAAGGTCGTTAAATATTTCATAGTCATGTTTGTCTTGGTGGTTTTAGCAATTTTATATTAAATTTAGAACTGCGAGTCAAACCAAATGTGTTCTTTTGCTTTTGTGATACTCCTTTGTTTGTATGACTATATTTGTAAAGAATGATAAAATGTGTATAAGGCATTTTCTCTGTGTAGATATTAGGATTTTTAGGGAAACAAATTAATCATTCTTCTAATAGACATTGTGCTGTGTGTTGGGTCCTTTGTATATTAGTTGAATTATTATAATGAGGACCACTTGAAAGTATGTTTCTATACAAGATCTTTTATATGCTGCCTTGTGTTATGCAAAATCCTTCATCCTCTAAGAAGACTAAGTAATGGGTTGGAGGAGAGGTTTAATTCCCCATTAGGTCTATTCCGAATGCCCAGAATTGAATGCAAGTATGAATTATGTTTTCAAAGTGGGGTGTGTGTGGTGAACTCCTTTTTAGATCATGGGAGGGAGGTAAAGCAAAGATCAGATTTGCTGATGAACATTTGTGCATATTCTAGTGGAGAAGTCATATGACTTGACTGTACCTGCCTACTCTGATTTTGGTGTCATTAGTGTCCGTAGCCACAAGCCTCAGCTTAAAAAGAAGGCTTCCTGGAAGGGGAAAATAGGAATCGGTAAGAACCTGAAGTTGTCTGTCATGGCCTGTGAGTCACAGGTAAATAAACCTGCATGAGGGGACGTTGGCTGTACAGTATTTTCCTTCTGTTTTAAGACTGTCAGAAAAAGGTCAGTTCTATTGCGTTGGGTCCCTGCACCTCACTTTTGCTGCAGAGGGGACTTGCCATTATACCTCTTGCCCCCAGTGCCCAGGAGGCTGATACCACATAGAAGACCTGCAGGTCAGTGGAGGTGAACAGGCACCGGACACGCTGTGCACCTTGGGACACATCTGAGAAGTGCGTCCTTGCAGCAGGTCTGGGGTGAGGGGGTGTTCCATCTCCTCTGCCTTCTCTGGCTTTGCGGGCCTTTGAAGTTGGTCCTGGAAAGTGAAATTAGTTAATGCTGATCAGCTCGAGGTCAAAGCTGGAATCAGGCTCATCATTTCCTGCAGTGTTCACAGCAGCAGCTCGTAAACTCGACATGACCTGAATCCGGATAGTCGAGGTTCCGTCCTGCTTTGTGAGTCGGTTATGTGTGGTCTTGAGAAAGGGAACATGGGTTTTCTTGACTCTGAGGGGGCCGAAGAGACCCGCCCTTCACTAGGGGTCTGTGTGAAGCAGTGGACCCTCCAGTCAGGAGGCAGCAGGGACTCGGGAAAGCCCCACATGCCCTCCAGTTCCCCTATGTTGAAATGGTTTGTACTAGGCCGTGCCGGGTCATTTTGGGAGGTAAGTGGGGCATTCACATGGGGGTATGCAGTATTCTTAGGTGTCAGGTGCGAGAGTTGAATTTGTAGAAGCTGTGCAGATAGGAAAGGGCCTGGCAGGGAGTGCTGTTTACACGGAGCCGATTTAACGCGAGATCTGCGCTCTCCCTGGGTCCGTGTCTGACCGGTGTCTCCCAGTCTGCAACGGGACGTTCACGTGACTCGGCGCCATCATCCCACTCTGTGTAGACGTCTGAGGATCTGTGCGTGGCTGCTGTGTTAGAGTGACTTATGATAATGAACTGAGAAACAGTGAACAAACCCTGAATTGGTCAGCACTGGTTCCACGGCCAGTTCTCCCGTGGTTGGAGTCATTCATTATAACGTGTGCTGGACTCCTATGCAGAGCTCTGATTTTCAGAGACCCTTTAACTTGGCAGCTAACCAGTGGGTTCCTTCAGAAGACATTTGAGTCCCCTTTACCTGCCAGGGTGACCCTGGGAGTTTGAAGGTGAGTGAGACAAGCCCTCCCTGTCTTGTGGATTTTACTGTCCAGAGGGGAGACAGATGTAGATGGTGAAGGAGGCCCTATCAGAGGTCAGCGCATGTCGGTTTTATTTCTGTAGCACTTGCTGTGTTCAGGCTGTGCCCCGGGCCATGTGCAGAGCATCTGGGGACCCTGCCCATGGCATCCCAGGCACAGCTAGCATCTGCACCATCTTCATACTTGACCTGAGTTTTGGGGGAAGTACCGAGGATGGCTTCTACCTTTGCTGGAGAGGGTTGGAAGTCAGGGCAGTCCTCCACACGGGAGATGATCGCCAGCTGAATCCTCAAGAAAGAGAGGTGGTTCCCACAGAGGCAAAGCAGGGCAGCATGCACAGACCTGGGTGTGGGGTCTGGGGCAGGTACATCTGAGTGGGGTCTGCTGGGAGACAGCGGGAGTGAGGTGTGAAGGCAGTTGGAATTTACAGGATAAATTATCACTAAGGTGATGCTGGGGAAACAGATAAAATCGGGACTCTCTGGGGTAAACGTGGACCTAGGGTTACCCTGGGCGTGGGTGTTTTCAGGCTCTGAAGGCAGAGATTTAGGAAATTGGGCAGAGTTGAGCCCCAGATGAGGATGAAGGCTACCCTTGGGGGGGCTGTTGAATGAGACAGGGATGGAAACCCAGTGAATGTCCTGGGGTCAGTCTAGCAGGAAGGTGACAGAGGAGACTGGTGCTCTCAAAGACCCTGTGGGTCCTGCCTCTCAAAGTGCTGGGATTACAGGCATGAACCACTGCTCCCTACCGTTACTGTAAAATTTCTAAGCTACTGTCTCTCATACCCACTCCCGTATTGTTTTTTTTTTTTTTTTTTTAACTAGGTTTATGGCTGTATTTTTTTGCAATGGAACCAAACAGTTACCTGTTTGAAGTACAAATAACACGATGTTTAAAAACCAAAAATGTCAATTTGCACAGAAGTTTCCAAATACCCAGTTGGTTTGAGCCTTGCATTGCAGTGCCACTACCTGCTCTTAAATTTCTACACGATGTAGAGATAGTGAGGCAGGGACCACTCGAACATCTTCAAGTTTTGATTCTATTAACTTGGGTATATTTTCAATTAATTTGGCACACCTGTGAGTGTCGCAAGCAATGCCAGGGTATTTATTTTGAAGCTTGTCAAAGGAAGAGTTGGGAAGATTTTCACATTTTTAGAATTTTCATAGTAGTTATAATTTACAAAGAATGTAAAGTTGTGTAGTCATTATTTTGCTTTTTTCTAGATGTGTCCCTAAACAGGGTTGATAACTAATTCTACATCACAGGATTCAGAACTGTACCCTTTTGGAGCCGATGTCTGTAATGGAGGAATTCTGCCTCGTCAGTTCACTTTAAGCGTGTTTAAAAGGTTTTCTTTATCCTAGTTGGAACCTGTGGCTATAGTTTGTTTTCACTGCTGAGGAATATTCCATGATGGAAACTGTAATTCATCTGTTTTTCGTATCGATGGGCATTTGGATTATTTTGGGAGGGTGTGTATGTCTATTCAGCCTTCATTTTTTCAGGATTTTTTGTAGAAGATAATGTAACAGTGTAACATCCTCTGCTAGGGAGCCAACACGAACCCTGATTACAGCCTCACAGACACTCACGCCTTGTTACCAATACACAGAACCATTTTCTTAAGTTGAAACACAGTAGCAGAACCTGAAGCCATGTGAATGGGTCCTCCGATCTTACACTTGGAATTCACTTTTTATTACTCTGTCTACTAATTAGGAAGCATATCAATTATACAGAAATCTGAGAATGTATAATTATACATTTATAACAGAAGAAAACTTATTTTTAATACCCCAGAACACATGGCTATGTTTTTCCCTCATGCCCCACCACTGTTTTCTTTGCTTGTAATGCGAAATGACACTTGAATAAGGTTTTCTAGAGACTGTTAGACTGGCATAGTTCTTCAGAGACAGAGGATGTAAAGCACATGGAGAATTTCTGTTTGTGGAATGTGATTTCCTGGTGGCCTCATTCAGGCTGCGGCCGCCTTCCCCTCTGGCCGCCTGCACCGTGGGACGTCTGAGGAGGTTCCTGTTTCATCCTCTGGAAGTTCTAAAAAGGAAGGAGAGGAGGGCGTGCAGGGTGTGGTACCTTTGTGTTGGTCCTTCGAGCTATTATTTGGAGTCTCGGCTGCCTTGGTGTTTGCTGCCTTTATGTCCCTAGCTCGTGGCTTTGTCCTTGTGTCTAACAGGCAGACAGATGGAAAGGGAAGTTGTATTCAGCCAACAGCTTGATCTTATTCTCAAGGCTGAAATCGACTGGGTATTTGGAGACTTCTATGTAAATTGGCATTTTTGGTTTTTAAACATGGTGTCTTATTTGTACTTCAAATGGGTAACGGGTTCTCTTGGAAAAAATATAGCCATAGAGCTGGTTAAAAAAAAAAAAAGGGGGAGTGGGTGTGAGAGAGTGGCTTAGAAATTACACCAGTAATGGCAGGCCATGGTGGCTTACGCCTGTAATTCCAGCACTTTGAGAGGACGAGGCAGGTGGAGAAGATGAGGTCAGGAGTTCGAGACCAGCCTGGACAACATGGTGAAACCCCGTCTATACTGAAAATATGAAAATTAGCCGGGCATGGTGACAGGCACCTATAATCCCAGCTACTTGGGAGGCTGAGGCAGGAGAATCACTTGTACCCGGGAGGCAGAGGTTGCAGTGAGCTGAGATCGCGCCACTGCACTCCACCTTGGGTGACAGAGCAGAAACTCTATGTCAAAAAAAACAAAAAACAAAAACCAAAAAAACCACCCCGGTGATGGAAACCTGACTGTGTCATCTGTGATGGAGATGGCGGATTATTTTGTTTTTAGTGACAGGATGAATTGGATATATTTGCAGTATTGATCTTGACAAGGGAAATGGTCAGAACCAAATGTGACGCCCAGCTTGGGCCTCGCCGTTGGCAGAAGACCCTGGTGGGCAACAGACTGGAGACTCAGAGACTGAGGGGCAAATTCTCATGCCGTGATGCTATTGCAGTCACTGCTTCTGGACTCCTGCTGGAGGGAGCGGTCCCCTGGCTTTACAGGCTTTGGTGCAGTGGAGACCTTAGGACCTGCCTCTCCTGGCACACCTGTGGGTGTGGCGAGCAGTGCCAGGGCTGAGGCACAGGTGCTGAGACCGGAACGTGGACGGGAGAGGCTGCACACGGTGCGCGGCAGGCGTCTGCTCAAGCAGCCCTGGGTTTCCGCAAGGGGGCGGGGCGTTGGTTTTCCTCCTTGAATTTGGGTGGGGAGGGTGTCCTGGGGTGCTGTGTCTGCACTTGTGTTGCTCTGAGGTCAAGGTGTGGCCCCGAGTCCCTGTCCCTCTGCCAAAGTGAGGGTTTGCCGATTTTCAGGTCAGATTTCCCTTGGGTCCTGGCCTCTAGGAGTGGGGGGCATTCGACGGGGACGTGAGCATGGTGGACGCGAGTCGGCCTCTTCGTCTCCCCCCAGCTCCTGGGCTGTGTCTGAAGAGCTGCCCAGCGGAATCGCCGTCCTGCCTGGTGTTTCATTCACCAGAAATCGTTCTCACTGTGGACTCTTGACTCAAATTTAATCCGGGAATGGAACGTGCTGTTGCTGGATGCCACACACAGCATCAGGAGCCTAGTTGGGGATTATATAATCTTACCCTACACCTTAAAAGTGAAGACTATAGTTGTCAGGCCTCTGAGCCCAAGCCAAGCCATCGCATCCCCTGTGACTTGCACGTATATATGCCCAGATGGCCTGAAGTAACTGAAGAATCACAAAAGAAGTGCAAATGCCCAGCCTCGACTTAACTGATGACATTCCACCACAAAGGAAGTGAAAATGGCGGGTCCTTGCCTTAAGCGATGATATTTTGTGAAATTCCTTTTCCTGGCTCATCCTGGCTCAAAAAGCTCCCCCACTGAGCACCTTGTGACCCCCACTCCTGCCCACCAGAGAACAACCCCCCTTTGACTGTAATTTTCCTTTACCTACCCAAATCCTATAAAACGCTCCCACACTTACCTCCCTTCGCTGACTCTTTTCAGACTCAGCCCGCCTGCACCTAGGTGAAATAAACAGCCATGTTGTGCTCACAAAGCCTGTTTGGTGGTCTTTTCACACGGACGCGCATGACAGTAGTTAAGGAGATACTGAAGTCTTTGCCAGCTCCAAGAGCTTTTTCAGTTTGTTGGGCCATTTTAGGCAGAAGGAAAAGCTTGCTTAGAGAATCTTACAGAAATGTTTGGTGCAGCGCCGCTAAACCTTGGAATAAATGTGTAACTTTCCATGGCGGCCCTCTGGAAAGAGATGCACTTTGAGTGCACCCTGGCCTGCTCGCTACAAGAATCCGCCGTGCCACCCCGCTTTCCGTGGGTCTGCAGGTGTGCGTGGTCCATCTCCCTGCACTGTGGCCATGGAAGGGAAAGTGATCTGGAATGCTGGCAACAGTTCTCGGTGCGTGTTGATGTGTGCTGCTTTCTACAGGTGAGAACACTTCTGTTTAATAAACATCTCATCAGGATGATTGCAAGATATTTGAGTCTCATTCAGTAGTGTTTCTGGGTTCCTTCTCTTTTTAATCTGCTTTCTAGCACTAGGCAAGTGAAGACATGGAAAGTAATAAACCCATCGAACTTGTAGAGACGTGGTGTTGTGTAGGAGCAAACTGTAGCCTCTGGCTCTGTTTAAAGATCGTAGTAAACTCTTACCTGGCGTGGTCAGGGTGTAAATTATTTTGTTTAATCGAAATGTGAATGAGTCAAAGCTGGCACCTGCATTGTTGATGAAATACCAGATTTTAAAGGAACATGTCGATATGCCGTAAGATACCAGCAAAGTTCCTCGCTGAGGTTCTGCGCGGGTTCGGAGGAGCTGGGCCTTGTGTCACCAGAGTCGTCTCTGGTAGCAGACGCTCAGTGTTGGGCATTAGTCACTTAGCCTTTCCAAGGCCGAGGAACAGTTCGCTGTGGTGTTTTTAGAACCTGTACTTTGAGTCCATTTGTCCAACTTGACTCGAAGTTGCTGCCCAGTTTCAGACCTTTGCCTTGCACCGTGCGCTCGTTTTCTTGTCCTCTGATAACTGCCTCAGTTGCCTCCAGCCTGACAGTCGAGCCTCATCGTTCATGGACAGAGGCTCCGTGGTGGGTCCCAGGCCGCGACTCCGGCTTGCACAGTTCCATGCCTGTCACCGTGGTTTATCTCATCACTCCCGGGATTTCCCGTTTAGAGGAAGAGGGTCCCTTTCCTGCAGGCCCTGTGTGGTGTGGAAACCACCCCTACCTGCATTTCTCCTGTTTGAACTGTACCGTGAAGCTATTTCTGTTCTAGTCAACCATCAGAATTTAAGGTACGGTGATTTATGTAACTTATCACACGCTTCTCAGCGGTTCTTTATGAATTTCATTCTGTTGTGAAATGATTGCAGTTTTCATGGCTGCGCTGGTCTCAGGTTGTGGCCATTGGTAACTATCTTGAAATGAATTGCGTTCCCCATTGTGTGTTAAGGTTTTGTCTGGGAGCTGTTGAGGCCTCACCCTGCTTAGGGCGGTGGCTTTGCTCTCCTGACAAGAGGAAGAATCTTATTAGAGCATTTCTAATGTGGTTTTTGCTTCCAGACAGAATTACTTTTTTCCAGAGACGGCCACTAAAGTTGTAAATTATGCTCAGGAAGACACACGGGTCAGCTGACAGAGTGGAGTCCAAAACAGACCCAAAGAAGCAAAAGCAATTCAGTGGAATTTGAGTCTTTTCAACGAATTTTGCTGGAATTATGGGACAGCCATATGCAAAAGTGTGAAAACAAGGAGAAATTCCTGTATGAAAATGAAGGTGGACCATAGCCCTGAATGTAAAATGCCAAACTACAAAACCTGTAGAAGAAACGGAAATTGTCGAGACCTAGGGTGAGAGCTCTTAGCCATGATACCATGATCCATAATCAAGGAAGAAAACAAGTAGGGTAAGACCCATCAAAATTAAACTTTTAATGTAAAAGACACCCCTAGGGAATTGAAGAGACACATTTTCTATAGAGGGGGAGAAGATGTCTGTGAACCATGCAGCCGGCAAAGGACTCGTATCCAGAATGCACAGGACTCCCGTGGCTCATGACAGAGAACAAATCACCTGACTTAAAAGCGGTCAGAGACCTGAACAGATGTTTCGCTGAGAAGGACGGGAGGATGGCCCGAAAGCATCTGAAATGACCTTCAGCGTGACTGGTTGCACCGAGATGTGCACCGAAGCCGCAGTGAATTTGTTCACACCCCTGCTGGAGCGCCTGACGTAAGGTCTTCCGACAGCCCCAGGTGCTGGTGAGGACAGGCAGTCGGGACTCCTGTGCGATGCTGGGGTTCAGCATGGTGCAGACAGCTCGGTGGTTTCTTACAAAACTGAACTCACATAAACGTGGGGCCTGGTGACCCCACTCTTGGGTATTTACCCTAGAGAAACAGAAGCTGTTGTTGAAGAAAAACTGTGCCCAGATGTTAATAGCACTGTCTATAGTTGCCCAAAAGAGGTTACAATGTGCTGCAGCCATACGTGGAATAAGAAACACCCAGCAGCCCCGAGGCCGGGCTGCTGATCACAGGACACCCTGGGTGCACCTCCAGGCACGATGCCCAGGAAAGAGACAGGCTGAGCCTGCTGTGCTGTGACCTGCCCCTCCGACAATACTCGCAAAAGACAGACCCGTGGGAATGGAGAACATGGAGACGGTGGTTGCTGGGAATGGGCGAGTGTGCTTATGAGGCCTTGTGAGTGGGTCTGGGGCTGTGGGACTGTTCTGCTTGTGTGATGATGATGATGATGGGAATATTTGTGCCGAAATTCACAGAACTGAACACTGTCCACTTTACAGTAATTTTTAAAAGGTGGTAATATGCTCATTTTCAGTACTGTTTTTAATGGAAGATGGAGTTTGCAGACGATTCGTTAGGGCAAGCCTGTCTCAGGCTACCCGGATTGGGTTGGAGTAAGCTCATTTTCAATACTGTTTTTATGGAAGATGGAGTTTGCAGACGATTCATTAGGGGCATGTCTCAGGGCCCCTGGGTTGTGTTGGGTTGGAAAAGCCTTCCCTGTTGCGGGCAGTAGCGTGGGGCATGGAAAGGATATTGCCACAGAAACACATAGAATCCTTTGAGGAAACGTGTGCATTTCTAACTTGCTATAAGATAGAATTGGAATTTGTAATGGTTTTGTTTTCTGGAGTCTTGGTAGAACAGGGAGACAGTGTAATGAAAGCTAATTTTGAAATGAAGAATTTTAAAGATTTTCAACAGCAATAGCTCTAGGAAGTCCCTGGAAATGTAAAGATGTTCAGTAGCGATAGCTCTAGGAATAGTCACCCTGGAGTTGCTTCTTGAGCATTGGTTTCCGGGCTGTATCTTCCGACTTTCATTTTTAAGTTTTGCTGTGAGTTGGGGATGTGTGGGAATAGCCATCAGTGTTGGGTAGGAATGGCCCTGCAGGGGTGCATGTGTCCCAAACCCTGGGGCACTGTTTCAACCTAGCTTGGAACATGGGGACTCTTGTCAGTGGCTGGAGTAAGAGTACCAGCCTGCCAGGCTGGGGGAGCCCACGGGGTGGTCTGGGCACTGTCCTCCCTGCCTGCAGGATGGCAGCTGGAGTAGCTCGAAGGCTGCCTGCCTCGTGGCTGTCAGCGCAGCAGCCCCTCCTGTCACTGGAGCAAGCTTTGGATCCACGAGTCTCTGCGCCTGGACTTGCCTCCTGGGAGCTCCGCCACTGCCTGAGGGCCCTGGTGCCACTTTCCCTGTGGGACCCAAGCCTCAGACAGCTGCGACTCCAGATTCGGTTGCTTTCCCTGATGTCTCCTTCCAGCACGAGCGCTCACCTCACTCAGTGCAGAGCCTCAGGTTCCCTCCAGATCCCCAGAGATGGAATCTCCCAATTTAACAATATCGTTGGTGACAAGATTTGAGCGGCACTGATTTAACTCAGCTTCCAGAGTTTAAGTTCCCAAGACACAGTCCTGCTCGTTCCCTGTCCTGATCCTGTGTGGCTGGTGTGGATGCGGGGTTTCCAGAGGGTGGGGCTGAGGCAGTGGCTGGTTGTGGGGTTTCGGTTGTGTGGAGTGGAGGATCAGTGGACACTGGCTTTCCCAACTCACTTTCTATGTAGCTCCCAGTTTCTCAAAATCATAATTATCTTGGATTCCCTGTGAAACTGGGAGTCAGGCCTTGTGTGCAGTGTTGGGTGGCCATGACAGGGCAGGAGGGAGAGATGAGAACAGGGAGGACGGGTTTGTCAGGGGAAGGAACCCCTTGCCGAATCCCTGTGTCTGTTTTAGGTTAAAGACGAATGGCCGGGTGACAGATGTCTCACCCGTTGTGGTTGGACCTTGCTGTGCTGAACCCTGAGCAGGGGCCCCAGCAGCTGCCTCCTGCCAGGCCGGGGCCACAGGGCTGGGCTTCTGCCTCTGGGGTGGGTTGCAAGGGCTCATGCCAAGGTACAAGGGTCTGCACAGCTCCTGTGTGACCTGAGGGACATGTGGGAAGCTGGTCTGTGCTCCTTACCTGGGAGAAGCTGAGCTCACCTGGGCCAGAGCCTCCGGGGAGGTAGGAAGGCAGAGGCCTGGAATTCCTGCTTTCCCCAGACAGCAAGAAAGCACCTGCTCCGAGATGCCCTCAGCGGCCATATATAGTTGATTTTAACATGAGGGAAGATGGCAATTAACCCGGCTCTGTGGGGAGCTTTGAGGAGTCCAGGCCCTGGGCCCCGGGCTTTTTTATATGTTCCTTCCTGAACAAAAAACAAAAGATCCCTGTGGCTGATGTCCACTGCATGGGGTAGGACATGCCGAACTTGTGTGGGGCTTGTCCCTGCGTTTCGTTGGTGCTCCTCCCTGCCCCCACAGACACCAGCCGTTCCAGGCTGAGGCTTGTCCTGGTTAGACCCTCGTTGATGGGGTCTGCGATCCTGGATTGAGGGCCCAAGCACTTCTTTCATTATTAAAATGATTCACCTGAGATGCATGACTGCCTCTAAACATCTCGTGAGCATGAGATATAGCCAGTGCCACCGAACCAAGCTCAATATCCTAGTGTAAAGGAGAAATTTTACTTTTAATGTGCTCCTGGGACTCAGATGCAAATATTCAATTCCCGTTAAACTTTGAAGACCTTGAGAACCTCTGAGATTCCTTGGAAACTACTCCTTGGCCCCACGACTAACTCTGCTGTGGAAGGAGGCTGGAGTGGTCCGTGGGGGAGGACCGGGTGGTCCGCGGGGTCTGGGGTCCTGCTGCGTTCTCCAGGATTCCTTCCGTTTCATCATTAGTCCCAGCTCTTCAGCAGGTGGAGCAGATTCACTGACATTTCCATTATTTTGTTCCTGTGTTGACTCAGTTAACTGAATCAATATTTACCAGAAATAATTGATGGTGAGATGGGAATTATTGGTGATTCCCGGACACAGGCAGCCTGTATAGATAAGTGTGTTACAGTGTCTGATTTCTGAGATGTTGGTCCACACCTTCTCAGGAACACACTTTCAGGGGTAGATTCCTGTGCAGGAGAAGCTGTTTTTCCCCAAGACGCGGTGGCGGCCCCTGCACTGGCATGGCAGGGTGGCTGTGTGACTGGGCAGGGCTGGACGTGCTCCTGCCCGCCCCTGCGCTGGGCGCCCGCCTCCACCGCACATCTGTGTCGAGGGTGCCTGCCTTTGTTCCCCCAGCTCGAGGTCATAGAATTGTACCTTCCTTGACACATTTCTGTATAGAGATGATTAGATCTGGGGGCTGAATCTCAATCTGACATGCATGTGGGTAAATTATTCACGTGAATGACTTGGGTTCTCTATATTCAGGGTCAGGAGGCATGAGGTGGGTTTGGAGATGGCTGCCTGGCCTCAGGAAGTTTCTCTCAGAGCCTGTTTCTTTCTCTATCAAAGTAAATGAATCCTACCTCACCGGGCTTGACACACGCTCAGTACTCAGATGCTGTCTGGCCTTTATTATAGTTAGTATTTGCTGAACAGCGTGGCTGGTAAGAAAATGCATTATCTTTACAATTTATAGAATGTCACACAAGGCAAGCATGAAACTTGGACACTATCCTAATCTGAAGATGCTAGTGCTTACTCTTCTCCTTAAGCATTTTATTGTAATTCTGGCATCTGTCAGCCGAATCATATGACGGCACTGCACGCATGATGCCAGCCCTCAGATACCTAGGAAGGGGGAGCCTGAGGCTGCCAGGGAGCATCCCTCCTGCCTCCAGCCCTCGGGGGTTTCTCTCTCTCTCTCTCTCTGCTTCCCTCTGTCCCTCCCTATCCCCCGCTCCCCTCCCTGCCCCCCTCACTTACTCTACAACAGAGGCCCAGACTTTGACAAATCCCAGCTGGGCCTATTTAACTCTTGCCTGGGAAACCAGAGGGAAAGGGGCCCAGTTACTACAGAAATCCAGAGAATTGAAATAGAATGTGAGCTACTTGTGTGTCTTGTTTTTTATTTTAATCTGAATATAAAAGGCAAGTGTCAAAACAAAATCGGTGCTAACTGCGCCACACAGCTCCGAGTCTGCCTTGTCGGGGCTCCGTGGGTTCCCACGCCCTGGCCTTCTCCATGAGCATCTGGACATGCCGTGGGCTGCAGAAAGCATTCAGCTACGGTCCTTTGAATGTTCCAGAGTCACATTTAATAAAAATCTTCACATTCTTCCATGGCCAAGTCTTGATTGAATAACAGGTATTGCAGGTCTTTGGGTGGGGCTCAGCCTCTGTTTTACAAGCAGCCACACCATCCGAGGGGCAGGTCCGTGTGGGCTGGTGACCCAGTCCTCTTAGTGGGGGTCCTTGAAGTTCTAGAAAGTAGTGATGCAACCTGTGGCATACATAAAAAGCCTCATGTGCCCCCCTGAGAAGCTGGGGCTTCCCCTCAGTACTGTGGTGTGCTGTGTTTGTGATTGTGCCAGATGCTAAAAGGGTGAGGGAGATGCCTAAAAACCAGGCTCCCAAAGACAGCCCTTCATGTCTGGTACTTTCACGTATGTATGCACACCTGTTTGACATGTGTACACCTGCTTCATGCATGCACCTGTTTCATGTGTGTACACCTGTTCGTGTGTACATCCACCTGTTTCACGCATGTGCCTGTTTCGCACGTGTACACCTGTGCATTCACCACCCTGTATTACGTCATACATTGTATTTTACAGATTGCTTTTCACTTTGTATTGTGAGCTTATAATGACTTTATGAAGAAAGGAGGGGGCCCGGGCAGCCTTTGGCTCTGAGAAACGTGATGTCGCGGGAACAGATGAGACAGGCCGGGTGAGGCCGGCAGAGGCCGTCGTGTCCTGGGAGCCCGTGCGCATCCACTGTGCGTCGCTGTGTGACAAGTGACCCCAAAGCCTAGTGGCTTAAGGCAACATACACGTATGACTGTACAGCTTCTACGGGTTGCAAATTCAGGGCAGCCCTGCTGAGCGGTTCTGGCCCAGTCCCCTTGGGTCACCGTGAAGATGTTGTCCCTGTCCAGGGCTGTGGCCATCTGTAGGCTCAGCTGGGCTGGAGGTTCTGCTCCAGGATGCTGTGCTGACATGTCTGCGGGCGGAGGCCTGGTCCTCCACACCCGGCCCCTCCCTGGGGCTGCCAGGTGCATCCCTGCCCAGGGCCGCTCCTTTCCCCAGAGACGTGGGAGTGCTGGTCTTACACCCAGTGTCAAGGTGGCCGGTCCCCTGGGCCATACTGACCAGCCCTGAGCTCTGCGGGAGGGAGCATCCAGCCGTATGAGCCCCAGGAGGGAGGTCATGGGGCCATCGAGGGCTGGCTTCTGGGCCATGTGAGAAGCCTTGGGTGTTGCCTTAAAGCTGAGGAAAATGGCAGAATCTGGCTGGGAGCTGGAGAGAGAGGAGAGCATGCGTGTGGGTTTGCCAGGCCCTGAAGGTCGGGACAGGGCTAGAAGTACTCACATTCACAGATCCCTTCCAGGGTCAGGGCTCACAGTGTTCCTCTGTGACTCAAGGTACGTGCTTGTTGAGGGTGGTTTTCTGTGTTTTGTTTGATGCGTCAAGAAGAAGTTTGTTTTCAGTGCGGTAGGTGTTGGGGATGAGTCTGGGGCTGCTGATCCCAGAGGAATGTCCTGGAATGGAAGTGTGGACAGGGCGGAGGGCCAGGCCCAACGGGCAACAGTGTGGAGGGAGAGAGGCTTGTTGCATGTGGCCGGTAGATGGTGACGTGTTGGAGTGACAGGGTCTGTGAGGGAAGAGCCGTGTTCAGTCTAAGGGCATCGAGTTTGCTGAGTAATCTCTGAAATGTCCTGGTAGAGACGGGTAGCAGCTGCCGGGGCGTGCGGATCCCTCTGTCGGGAAGGTGCGGGTGGCTGCGTGAGGACAGTCTGAGGTCCGGGTGCCAGAGATGGTGTCATGCGCAGCAGGGCCTAGGACAAGCCTGGGATTCGATTGTGGAAGAGGTGGGTGCTGTGAGGGAAAGGCGGCTGCGACTGAACTCTACTGGGATTTCCGTGAGAATGTGACGCGTGTCGGGGGCAGGGTCAGGAGCAAAGTCAGGAGCAAAGGCTTGTGTCCCCTACTCAGCGGCTACTCATGCAGGGCTGGGCGACAGTGGAGGTGGCGCGGGAAGGCGTTCACTGAAGCCCGTGTTCTATGACTTGACGGGTATTCCTCCCATGAGGGTGGAATGGAGACTGGACGCTGGGTGGCTTTTTGGGAGCTGCGTCCTGTGTGACCCCACGTGTAGTGGGCTCACAGCAGAGCTTGAGTCCTTCCTTTACAGATACTTTTCAGAGTTCGCCCGCCTTTAGATTCTCTGATTAACCTGTCTGAAGCGGGTTCCAGGAATCTGCCACCTGCCAGGCCAGGAGGTTCCCCGTATGTGGCTGGTCCCCTGACACCCTGAGAAACATGACTCAAGAGGATCACCCGAGTTTCCTAAATATGAGTCGCCTGCCTTCTCTTTGCTTTCATGCCTCCCCCAGGGTGGGCCAGTCCTGTCAGCCACAGTGATACCTGCATGCTGGGGTTACAAGGAGATTGGGGCGTGGTCCCCCAGGGAGATTCGGTGACTGAGGATGCTGTCATAGCAGCCAACATGTCCTTATTGTTTTCACTTTTAATGAAGTTCACTTGCTAGGTTTTCCGATGCACAATGGCGTCCTTGTGAAAAATTGGTGATCAAGGAAGCAAAGAAGTGTAGGAAAATGATCCTGTCCTTAAACCTAAGAAACGATAAAACAGCAAAGAGCCCTGAAGAGCCCATGAACCTCCTCATGGGGCAGTGAGGAGACACCTCAGTAATGGCTTAAAAAAAAAAAAAAAGAAATCAGACAATACTGAAGAAAACGTAAACTAAATTTTGGATCTCTATGGGTAAAGAGATTGTGGTTGACATTTTGTAGGCATGTGTTTTTACACTTAATTATTTTTCTTTGTTGGATTTAGAATTAGTCACAAGAAACACGATTTTTTTTAACTGAAAAAACATTGGGGTAAGTATACGAAGTCTAATCCCTTTGTGATATTTCTGTACTGTGAGACTCCAGATACAAAATTGAAGCCCAGACTCTGACTCTAACGAACTGGAGAGAGAAGTGGTCATCTCCTGCAGGACAGTCTGGCCTTCAAGCGTCTGGCCATCCTCCCAGTCTTGGGCAGACCTGCATCGCTAGTGCTTCCTGCCAGGCTGTGACCCTGTGCCCAGGTTTCAGGAGCACCTGGAACACTTTTCCTGGGGGCTCCTGCTTTGTCCTGGCTCCTGGAAGCACAGGTTTTGATGAAGGACTCTCCCCACCGCCAGGTAACTCGGTGATTGCCCCCCAGACTGTATTTCTCGCATGGGGCGCAGAGAGGCTGGGCGTGGTGTCCTGGCCCTGGAGCCAGCTCTAGGGCTGCACGGCGGCCTTGCCTCTGCCCCTTATCTGGGAACAGGGCAGTGGGGAGGAGAAGGGAACCAGGGTCTTGCCCCTTCTGTGTCTCAAGAATACGGGAACACATCATCCCACTCCCTTCCACCATTTACAGCCCAGGCTTATGTGTGAAGTATTTAAGTTATTTTATAACTTATAACCTCCCTTGACAATGATGTATTTTATATAAGCAGCACATAGAAAGTGGTAATTTTAATACCCTATCAAGCAAGATCTAAACAATAAGGAGCAGATATCACTGTAGAAAAGTTACTTTGTCCAGGAAACATTTATCTACTGCAGATGGAAATGAATCATCGCTTCCTCCTTGGTGGTTCCTGATGAGCCTGTGAAATTCTGTCCTGTTCACCACTGTTACAGTTACAAGCTGTACCTTTTCTTCTATGATGTTTATTTCTTGCCTGTTCACCACCGTTACAGTTACAAGCTATACCTTTCCTTCTGTGATGTATATTTCTTGAGGGCATGGACTAAATCCTAATTCCACAGTATTCAATGCACATACTCAAGAGACACTTGTTTGAATACATGGATTAATGGAAAATAGATGTGGTGACTTCACTTTTAATTCATTATGCCAAACTTCAAGTGTTTCCACGCACAATTTTATGGTCCTTTGGATAAACTGGGCTTCTGTGCAGGGTGGTTAGAGATAGAGTGCAGCAAATGGCTCTGTGCCTCTAGGCTCACGAAGGGCTTGAGGGACTTGGTTGGCAGCACCTGTGTTGAAAACTCAGTTGCACAAATCCATTCAAGTGACCTGCCAGCACACACAGCCCTGCTTCCCAGCTGATTTCTGCAGAGGCTTCTCCTGAATGCCCCAGGTGAACGTGGGTTCAGCCAGCACTGCTGGGCTTCCACAGCAAGCCAAGTGCAGGGACGAGGGAGAAGGGGGCAGGACCCGACTCTTCCTGGGCCCCAGCGCCTGTGTGGGGACGCTGCCTGGCCTAGCTCTTCTTGGGGAGGTCAGGAAAACGATGGCATGGAGGGTGTATTGGCATGAGCCGCTTGCTCAAATATGGATCCCAGGTCTGTGTGGGAGGCAAAATAGAAACTTATGTGGATATTGTCAGTAACAAAGCAAATATGGGCTTCTTCCCTAGGGTGGCTGACCCTCTCATCTGCTGAGCAAAGGCCTGGCCCGGCCTTCTGGGCCTCCACAGTGAGCTTTTCCCAAGCTCTGTCCACTCCATGAAGATGGTGGGAGCCAGGGCAGACATGGGGTGTTTGTCACTTTTTTTTTTTTTTTTTTTTTTGAGACGGGAGTGTTGCTCTGTCACCCAGGCTGGAATGCAGTCGTGCTGTCTCCGCTCAATGTAACCTCCGCCTCCAGGGTTCATTCCACTCTCCTGCCTCAGCCTCCTGAGTAGCTGGGACTACAGGTGCCCGCCACTATGCCGAGCTAATTTTTTGTGCTTTTAGTAGAGACGGGGTTTCACCATGTTGGCCAGGATGGTCTCAATCTCCTGACCTCGTGTTCTGCCCTCCTCGGCCTCCCAAAGTGCTGGGATTACAGGCGCGAGCCACCGTACCCGGCCAGGTGTTTCAGTTTTTGAAAGCTACATTTAAGGAATGAAATAGACCAAACAATTACTTATTTTTGAATATTGAATACTTAGTCTACCAGAACACTTAAATGTAGTTAATGTATTTGAATAATAAGGAAGAACTTTCCCTCTGTTTCCAAAGCAAAAGTATAAACAACCTTGTACTTGGCAGGGACTTCACTCTGTTTCTAAAAAAGCCAGCAAGCACTTTTCCTGAAATAGACCCATCTCTTCTTCTGCATAGACCCTATTAACTTACATTTCTGCTGTATCCTGATGTGATAGATTATAGAAAATTTCTTGCTACTGGAACTTGCACGATGCTTTCCTTGTAAACATCAGATAGAAAGTATGGATTGTAAATCTCAGATTAGTTGCCATCCTTGGTCTTGGTAGAGCTGCCACCAACAGCCTCCATCAGTTACAACAGAGTGCATCTCCCTAGCAACCCGGCTTAGATTGCAGACCGAGCCAGGCTCACCGAGGATTCAGTGCAACGTCTTCGGAAGCTGTAGCCACTGCTCTCGGAGACTTGAGAAGCCCTCCCTTTGATGCCTGCACGTGGCTGTTCTCAGATCACAGCAGCTGCAGCAGCATCTCGGAGGATGCCGGCAGGGGTGTCCTGGGTAGTGACACCACGGGTTGGGGCCTGCAGTGTCTGAATGAAATGGGCTGTGACACCGAGCAGCCTAGAGGAGTCTGCAGCCACATTTCAAAGGTGCAGTGGCCCGAGGTGAACCCCAGAGCCCTGAGGAGCCTGGAGTTGACCTGTCATGACTCCATTGAGAGAGCTGGCTGAATTCTGTACCTGTGCGGGCAAAAGATGGCTGTTTCTGCTTGGCCCCTTCCCAGGCCAGGGCTGGGAAGGAGGTCTGCACAGCTAGTGGGAGCTTGACTCTGTTCACACTCGGGGCTGAGTCCCTCAGCTTTCTGTGAGCCCAGGGAAGGTAGACATGCCGAGCTCTCCTGGAAGAGGCCCCTGATGAGTCGAAGCTGAGCTTCAGGACCTTGTGGTGTGCGAGGCGGGTCAGAGTCGGTGCATGCTGCGTGGGGGCCCGGCTGCTGTTGTCACTAATTGGGCTCAGCAGACGCTGCCAGTGGACGTGGCTCCTGTGGTACTTGGTTTTCTCCTCACAGGAGTGGTTTCCCTGCTGTGACAGTGTCGGTGCTATGACAGGCAGCATGGCAGGAGGAAGGCACTTGTGGGGTTTTGCCCTGAGGCCCCTTTCCTCTTGAGGAACAAGAAGGGGGTTTGGAATCCTGCTTCCGGCTGCATTCCCTTGCTAGGTTCTTGGCCTCGGAGGCGGGAGAAGCTGAGTGCAGGCCTGAAGCCTGGACCCCTTCCACAGCCTCCGCGGTGCTTGTGGTGGTATGCGGGACATGGCCCTTGGAACTCCAAGCCCTACCCTGGCATGCCCGCCCATTGGGGCATCTCAGGCACCTGCTGTGTGCCAGGCTTCGTGGTGGGGTGGGTGGTAGCAAGGGCTATGGGATAGAGGGGGCACCGTACCCGGATGATGAGAAGCATCAGGGAGGCACTTGAGGCAGTCACAGCAGAGCTGAGACCTGCAAGGAGGAAACTGACTGTGGGTGTTGGGGTTCAGGGAGCTCCCTCTACCAGAGCCACAGCGGCCAGTGAGGGCAGAGTGGGGGACCGAGTCCCAGGGAAGCCATGTGCACGGTTTGCATCAGGTGTGCAGGTCTGCCGGGCTGTGCTGCCCTTCTCAGTCCTGGCTGGGCCTGGGGTCCCAGAGGGAATGGAGGGTCCTCGCATCTTCCTTTTCTTGCTTCCCTGTTGCTTCCTGGTCAAGGGATGTTTGTTTATTGTAACTCCGGCAGTTATTCTGAATATTAAGAGACGCTTCACAAAATTGTAGGGAGAGAGGGACTAGGGATTCATTTTTTTTTCTCCCCGATTTTACACGGAGGCTTCTGCTGTCCCTTAGTGTGGAGGCAGAGTGCAGATGCTCTGCAGTTATCTGTACAGGAAGAGAAGAGGTGCTGGGAAGTCACTGATCTGATCATTGCAATAGCACTGACATTTTTAAATGAGAGAATGCTGATGTCTATAATAAGCAGAGTAAAACTTCAGTAGCTTCGATATAAAGATGCCGAGATGATCTTAGAGCCACTTCGTCCGTAGATCCTTCTGCAGTGTGGAGTGTGACATCTCTACCAGCCTCTGGTCCGTGGCCGCCTGTGGGTAACTGAATGCTTGAAGTGCAAATGAGAAACTGAACTTCTAATTGCATTTAGTTTTAGTCAAATTTAAACAGCTATATGGGCCAAGCACCGTGGCTCTTGCCTGTATTCCCAGCAGTTTGGGAGGTCGAGGCATGTGGATCACATGAGGTCAGGCATTCGAGACCAGCCTGGCCAACAGGGTGAAATCCTGTCTCTACTGAAAATACAAAAAGTGAGCCGGGCCTGGTGACAGGCGCCTGTAATCCCAGCTACTCGGGAGGCCAAGGCAGGAGAATCACTTGAACTCCAGAGGCAGAGGTTGCAACGAGCTGAGATTGTGCCACTGCACTCCAGCCTGGGTGACAGAGTGAGACTGTCTTAAGAAAAAACAGATTTTAAAAAACCCTGTATGCCGCTAGTTGCTTCTGTAGGAGATGCATGGTTCCAGAAGGTAGACTTTGTGTTGAGAATTCTGCAGCGTCAGGCTGAAGACAGTCTCCCTTCCTAGCAGTGTGGGCCCCTGGGCTGCTCTTCTACCAGAATGGATGGTGGCATCTCTGGGAGATATCTGTGGACTCAGATATCTGTGGATTAGTGACTTGTGTTACTCACAGATACTTAATTTTATGGGTAAATGAATACCTGGACTTGCTGCAACTTCAGGGCGAGATTCGGGAGTAGGGAGTGAAAAGTGACGAGGGGACCCAGGGCTTGTCCTGCCACCCCCAGGACCTGGTCAGGGTGCCTTCCCGTCTGAAGCCCCGGCACCTGATTGGGGCGCCCTTCCCTCCTGAAGCCCCCAGCACCTGGTCGGGGGCACCCCTCCCCTCTGAAGCCCCCAGACCCTCCTGGCCTGCGGTGCTGCTTCTCCAAATGCTGCCCTTGGCTGTTTTCGAGGAGTCACTGGCACCCGAGCAGGCTGCGTGTGTCACTTCTTCATGGATCTGGGGTGTCAGTGAAGTTCATTTGTCTCGTCTTCCTCATGTGCCACATCTCACCTGTTTGTCCGAGTTCGTGTGTGTGCATGTTGTGCGTTCTCAGGCTGTACTCAGTGCTTAGGTGACAAGAACGTCTTAGAGCAATGGACTGTCTGCTCCTAAAGGACGCTGTGTGTTAATCGAGACACGGTTTACTTGTGAGGTTTAAATTTCCTGGGTGTGTTGGAGGCAATTAGGGGGAAACAAGCTCTAAAAAAGCCCCTGGGAATGAGGAAGGCAATAATGAAAACAATAACTTTATACACACTTAGCAGTTGATTTAATTTGAAGGTGAATTTTGCATTTTGGGGACTCCTAAAGCTACTGTTCGTAGGGATTTCCTTGATGAGCTTCTTGTTTTCTGTCAAGTAGAAAGTAAAGTGGATCAGTTTTGCCTTTAATTCTGACTGACTAGAATCTACTTCCCTTTTCCACCCATTCATGTTAGGGTGGGGATTGGACTAGAAGAGCTGTAGGATCTATTTCTGATCTTAAATGAATTTTTTCTTGACTCACTTTTATTTTATTGGTGAGCTGCTATTTCTTCCTTCAACGCACTGTTCTTTGGTTTGGGAAATGTGCTATATTTGTACCGTGCTTTAAATGTACACAATGGTTCTAAATTGCTACTTTTGATATAACATCTTAGTTAAAATGTCATCCATACATCAGGCACAGTCTGAGGCCTGGAGACCCCTCTTGTCACTTCCTTCCAGCCGTATCTCCTTCCCTGGCCACGTTGCCTCTGGCCACGTCTCCTCTCCCCACCACGTCACCTCTGGCCTCCCTTCCTGCCTTCCTTCCTCCCTCCTGGTGGCCTCCATGGCTCCTGCTGACTGCCCTCCCGAGGGTCTGTTCAAGGCTCCTTCCCCGTTTTCTGCTCCTGAGTGGGTCTCGGGGCCTGGATGTTTCCCATTCAGTTCATTATTTCCAGAGGGGCAGATGATACTACTCACAATATCCTAAACAGGCTGTGAGTCCACCATGGCTCCTAATAGCCAAGGCGGGGGGAGGGGGTGGCTATTACTCCCCACCTCGCAGGGGGTGCCTCACTCCGGGACACAAATGCACAGCCCACTGTGCCTGTAGTTTGTCTTCTAGGAATGGACCTCTTCTTGTACGGCCTCTCAGATGAGATGAAGCAGGCCCACAGGGAGCAGCTCTTCACTGTCAGCTATAGGTGAGTGAGGAGCGGGGGAGACGGTGTCTGGGAATGGAGGCCTTAACGGCACTGACGCAGAAGCCAGTCCTCGCTGACCTCGCCTGCCTTCCCCTCGGGTTCTCGGCACTGGGAAGAGCATGCACGGCCTGGCCATACTCGGACCCGAGAACCCCAAAATCGCCAAGGACCCATCCTGGATCATCAGATGAGGGGCCCTGGCACGCCCGACTGTGCAGGAGCCCCTGAGAAAATCGGCCTCTAGAGCTGAATATGAAAAGTCAGAAATGCTACTGCTTTTTCCAAGAACATTATGTCATTCTTAAGGTTTTGCCACTGACTGGCAAGTCAGTCTTAAGAGCAACAAGGAAGACATTCATTGAAATAGTTATGCACAAAGTGCCAAAGATGCACCACATATAATTTACTTTCTACTGACAAAGGCTAGTTTTACCTCATTAGTTCTAGAATATTTAAGAATCTAAAAGGGCAACTCTGACTTAACCTCTGCTTGAGTCATTATTTTAAGTAGCATTTAGGGCCTTTATTAAAAAGCAGAAGTAGAATGAAAAGGCACACAAAGGTGTCCTACCTCCGCCTGTGCTGATTCATGAAACTGATCACACCGAGGCCCTGTGGGAGCATCCTCCTAACAGACGGAAGTTCAACAGGGCGGCTGAATGGAAGCAGTCCCTGAGAAGCAGAGGGGCTGGGGTGAGTAAGTGCTCGCTTCGTCTTTACAGAGCCAGAAAGGAAAGCCTCCACGCCAGCTCTTGGCCGTTGGACTCCGATTTCCCAAACAGCTGGTTTTTGGTGTCTCCTCTCCCTCCATACAGCTCTCCGCCCACGTTTCTGAGGTACAGCTGTGGTCTCTTGCAGTCTAGAACTGAGGCAGAAACACTGTCCCTACAGGAGGGGGGCCCACGAGGGTGGCAGGGCTGTCACCCCAGCACCCATGTCTACTCTGGCAAGAGTCATTGGAGAGTTCCAAATTAGGGCCCAGTGAGGACCGTGGCTTGGACTGGACGAGAAGCTGGCTATCAGATTTTTCAAACCCCCACCGTGGTGGTTTTAACATGCAGCTAGGATTGCAATCAAGAGGCTGAGTAGATAAGATTCATGTGTTCTCTTTTACTTTCTAAGGAGAGCAGGAGCCTGGGGTCCAGGCCCAGGGTCCTGGCCTGCTGCTCTGGATGGAAACTGACACGTGACAAATATGTAACAGTAAGTAAACATGGCATTCCCCTTGTCCTGTGTAAACTACTAGCTTTGTTCTCCTTTTATGACTTGCGCATAGTTCAGTGATCCCTATAAAAATATTTTGATAATCTTTGCCCACAAAACTGCTGAGAAAACCCTTAGTAGCCACCCTACTTGGAGTTGTAGGCAAATGTTTAATACGCACATCTGAAAGCACGAGACAGTCCACAGACAGCACACACTGGAGCTGGTGGGGCACATGGGCGGTGACAGGTGCTCACTGATTAGGTTTTAATGTCAATACCTGCATAAAGTGCTGATCAATAACTTAAGTATTACAAAAACAGATGGTCCACGGTGAGTCCAGGTTGCAGGCACGTGCAGGTGGGACTGGATCAGAGGCTCCAGGGCTGCACGTGCTGTAGCCGGCCTGAGTCTCACACGTTGTAGCTGGCCTTGTACTTGGCCAGGATCTTCATGAGGGGCCGCAGCTTGAGCCACCACCGTTCTTTGGGAATCCTGTGCCTGTGGAGGGAAGGGGGGACAGCAGTGAGGCTGGGAGATGCCACGGCCAGCACAGCAAGTGGTCTTGCCAGAAACACGGGGGTTGTAGGGTCGGCTGAATCAACTAGATGATAAAGCCAATTTCAAGATCAAACAAAACCATTGTTTTTATATTTCTAAAAATTCTTCCCAAAGACCTAGTGGTAGTTTGTTGCTCTGTCACCAGGCTGTAGAGCAGTGGTGCAATCTCAGCTCACTGCAACCTCTGCCTCCCAGGTTCAAGCGGTTTCTCCTGCCTCAGCTTCCTGAGTAGCTGGGACTCCAGGTGTGCGCCACCACGCCAGGCTACTTTTTGTATTTTTAGTAGAGACGGGGTTTCACCATGTGGGCCAGGCTGGTCTCAATCTCTTGACCTAGTGATCCACCCACCTAGGCCTCCCAAAGTGCTGGGATCTTAGGCATGAGCCACCGTGCCTGGCCAAGACCTAGTATTTTTTAACTGAGCTTCAGAAAAGCTAGTTCCTCAAACCCCTGAATGAGTTGCCGAACGCAACAGCAATGGCCATTCCCCTGTCCTGTACTCACATTGGCTGGGTTTGCTAAGGCAATAAGACCCCGACTTACTCAAAATCCATTTGGTTCTTCAGCTCTGCCACAGGTTGAAAAATAACATTTCTTTTGCTGATTCCCAGCACACAAACGGGATCATCGGTGGTCAATGTTTTTCCTATAAAAGGTTTAAAAACAGATTAACACTGCCCTGTCCCATGGGCAGCTGGGGGAGCAGAATCACGGGGTGAGATTCCTGGGCACTGTGCTGAACCTGGCCTGGAAGCCTGGGGGAGGCTGAGAACAGCTGTGCAGTGTGGCCAGCGCCCGGCCTGGGCTTGCACAGCTCTGCTCTTGTGGGATCACCCTGATGGCTTCCTGGAAAGCAGCTTTTGTTTTTTCTCTCAGTGGAGAGAATTTTTCACTAAATAGTGGAATAAGGAAATTACCTTAAATTATGGCAAAACACTAATAAGAAATTGATGCTCACATATACACACACTGAGGCACGAGAAGCATCCGTAGCTAAATTAGCAAGAGAAAATGGATGTAGAAAGAATCAGTCAGTTCTTCAAAAAGACAAACCGATTGAAACTATTCACATCACTGTTTTTTGTAGACTGTCATTCTTCTAACTCGGACATTGGCAGTGATAATGGTTTGCCCTAATAAAAGCACACGTCTGGTATGACTGAAGAAAGCTGAGGGGGGTGGGGGTGAGAAAGATGCTGGCACAAATAACCACTCAGGAATGAGTAGGGACCAGCCACGTTGGAACCATTAACAAGAGTAATGTGTCATGTTTTCTAAAACTTTTCAGCTTATCTAAAGATTGTTAGAATATGTAAGTTACAAAACGGATTTAAGGAAAAACATGCATAGTTCTACAAACACGAACAATTCATTCAGCAGCCAAATCTTCCTCAAAACTGGAAGTTCTGATGGATGGGGTCACAAGGAGGTTGTCCTACCAAACATCCAAGAAATAGAAGACCCCACTTCAACTGTGAGGGAAACTGTGGGCTGATGCTCAGGATTTCCAGAGCAAAAAGCCTGCACAAAAGAACTTCAGGTTGAATCTAGCAGTGATAAAAGAGAACATGTCATGCACACCCAGGAATCCAAGATTGGTTAAATAGCAATGCTCAGAGACCAGCAGGAGTTAGAACATCACACGCAGCTCGGTACTGAACTGAAGAAGGAACCAGCAGCCTACTTCTCCCCGATAGGACAGCATTTTCACCAAGGCAGATGGCCTCCCTCCCCGGACCCCTTACCTCTGCCCTGGGCCTCCTTGAGTTTTGCAGTGATCCACTCCATAGCTCTGGCAGAGATTTTGGTTCCAAAGTTTCTATCAAATGGAGAAGGTGCCCCACCCTGTTGGTGGTTAGAGTCATATGAAATATCAGTTATACAGTAACACTTTGCTGTGAAATAGAAATGATGATTTCTGTTTCACAGAATTCATGTTTTTGTTTCTAAGTCTTTAGGGATAGCTGGAACAGAACAAAACAAAATCTGTGATTCCTGTAGCCTGAACTCAGCCTGTTAAGCAAAAGTATCAAGTGTTCCCCCCTGCCCAGTAAGAGAAGGGTTTTAATAAATGGAACGAGTCAACTAACCATCTCCAATATTTTAAAATCTTAAATCAAGATTTCGTAAACTCATCTGGGGTGGGGATGGGTCACAGCTTTAAGAATCTGATAACCGTTGTGGATTCTTTGACAAAGTCACACAGACGCCTACTATTTCATCATTTCAGGCGATTCATGAGCTCTCTGAAATAAGTTCACGGGCTCTGGTTTAAAAGTATAAAGAATAGGAGGTGGTGAAGGAGGAGTGCGTGGGAGTTAGGAATCCTGGACCGCTGTGTCCCAGGCTCAACTCATAACATGCGTGTGCCCGCATGCAGCTTATTCCAGGTCATTCTGATTTGAGGGTGAGTGTCAAGTATCTTACATGTCTGATAATCCTTTTTAAATCTTAGGACGCTCCAGTTTTTAACCTGATGCCATGTTTAGTTTGAATAAGCATTTCCAAGTGATGGGGGTGTCACTGTTTTCATGAAAGCTGACAGTTCCCTTAAAATCCCCATTACTCAAACCGCACCAACAAAAGAAGCCTAAAGCTGCTGCTGTTTGGCATGACTTAAAAGTTTAGATGTTTTGGCTGGGCACGGTGGGGATCACGCCTGTAATCCTGGCATGCTGGGAGGCTAAGGTGGGCGAATCACCTGAGGTCAGGAGTTTGAGACCAGCCTGGCCAACGTGGTGAAACTCCATCTCTACTGAACATACAAAAATTGGTTGGGCGTTGTAGTGGGCGCCTGTACACCCATCTACTCGGAAGGCTGAGGCAGGAGAATCTCTTGAACCTGGAAGGTGGAGGTTGCAGTGAGCCAGGATTGCACCACTGCACTCCAGCCTGGGCAACAGAGCAAGACTGTCTCAAAAAAAAAAAAGTCTCCCAGCTAACTGGGAGTATGCGTATACTCCAGATTATTTTGTTGTATAGTGACAACATATGCGACACAACAAACCGACACAGGATGTCGATTTCACCTAAGCCCGGCTAACAGGGAGTCATGAAATCTTGTGCTGTCTTGCTGTCCCACCCAGAACGTGAATCATCCCTGTGCCCTAAAGTCTCCATGCTGTCTGTGCCTCCTGCCCCTGAGTCACTCAGTAGCCGCCTTGGTTATCAGATGGTTATCAGCACCCACCCCCTCATGTATACAGGGGGCGGGTACTATCCCCAGGTCCAGGTACCCACTGGAGTCTTGGGACACATTCCCTGAGGCTAAGAGGGATGACTGTATTTCCTTCTTCCTTCATAAACATCAGGTGTTAGAGAAATGATTGCGAGATATCTAATAGAGTAAGACTATAAAGCAAAAGTTTTAGTTGTCTAAATGCAAGAAAGTCTTTAGAGCAACGCACCACAACTCTCTTCTGCATATGCCCAGTGTGTAGTGCACTCCAGCGGCAAAGAAATGACCACTCATCCAGCCCAAAGTCACCAGAACCTAAGAACCGCGGTGTGACAGTGACCGTAAGATCAGCCCTGGTCTCTCACTCACCTGAGCACAAGGCCCCTATGGATGGTGGTCTTTATTTTCTCCGTCAGGTGCTCCACATTGGACTGGAAAAGAGTATTTTGTTAATCAGACAATAAACTTATGCTAAGCACCCACTGTGTGCCAGGCCCTGCAGGGCGGGAAGTGCCAACCAAGTGTGGCGGTGAGTGTGGCCAAGGAGGTTGCAAGCTCTCACGGCTCAGGTCTCGGGGAGCCTCCCCCAGGCGGGGAGAGCACGTCTGCAGCGATGAATGCTGAGCGCAGGGCACGGTGAGCAGCCCTCATGGCAGCCACTAGAAACGCCTTCCAGAATCAACAGGGTCCCTCTGAAGACGATAATTCCGTGATTGGCCTAGCGCTCATTCACGGCTCTATTGCTCCTTATTTATTTTCATGACAATGTTCTACTCGGCGCTCTCAGCAGAAAAGAGCAAAACCCCATCTCTACTAAAAAATACAAAAAACTAGCCGGGCGAGATGGCGGGCGCCTATAGTCCCAGCTACTCGGGAGGCTGAGGCAGAAGAATGGCGTGAACCCGGGAGGCAGAGCTTGCAGTGAGCTGAGATCCGGCCACTGCACTCCAGCCTGGGCTACAGAGCAAGACTTCGTCTCAAAAAAAAAAAAAAAAAAAAAAAAAAAAAAATATATATATATATATATATATATATATATATAAATTTTATAAAAGATTAAAAAAACAGTACACCTGTTTGGGGCAGCTCCATTATCATCTTATGGGACCCACTGCTGACAGAAACATCACAATGCAGTGAACGACTCCACAAGTAGTCACTTTGACACAGTGAAGAAATTCATGATTCACATGTCACATAATTAGTGACAACACCAAGGCCCTTTTTACTTGATCTATTTGGCTCAGAAACAAGTAATATCCTAACTTTTTAAAAGACAACGGTGCCGGGCACGATGGCTCACGCCTATAATCCCAGCACTTTGGAAGGCCAAGGTGGGCAGATCACGAGGTCAGGAGTTCAAGACCAGCCTGACCAACATGGTGAAACCCCATCTCTATTAAAAATACAAAAATTAGGTGGGCATGGTGGCATGCACCTGTAATCCCAACTACTCGGGAGGCTGAGGCAGGAGAATGGCTTGAACCTGGGAGTCGGAGGTTGCAGTGAGCCAAGATCGTGCCACTGCACTCCAGCCTGGGTGACAGAGCAATATGTAACATATATTTATTTATATAACTAACTAAAGACAATTGTTCAGTTGCATTTTATCTGCCAAGGCCTGTCCTCCTGCATGGAGTTTAGCAACTTTGAACACTGCAGGGTCCAGGCCTGGATTCTGCTGTGCCGTCGAAGCAAGGGCAGACCCCGGGGTCGGCGACACCCTTCCCTAAAAGAGCCACAGATGCCAAGAAACCACGGCCGTGTCTGTGTCAGTTTAGAGGCAGATGCAGCACCAAAGGCCTCAAGACTTAAAAGAAGCTGCAGCCAGCTCCAGAGCCAGTCGCAGACGTGGGTGGTGACTGTCAGTGGAGGCACTCAAATCGTTTGTGACAGAAGGGAGAAAACATTACACAACAGACTACATCAAAAAAACAAGCTTGTGTTTCACACAAGAGACTAGAAGGTGTCCTCAACCAGGCACGTCCGCCATCACCTGACACTCGGGAGAGGCACCTGGTCGATGCAAAGGGCATCAAGCGTGGCGTGTTCGGTAGCACCTCCGTCTGCATGCCCCCTCGAAAAGCAAACCACCCTAGACACGATGATTTGCTCCGCAGCACCGAGAGGATCCCAAGGGGACGGTCCCCTGAGGCCAGCCCCGTCACATACCTGCAGATCCTCAAAGTCGAAGGGCTCTTCGAAAATGTATGCGGCATCGGCTCCGGCCGCGATCCCCATGTTGGCCAGGTAGCCACAGTAGCCGCCCATGGTCTTGATGAACACGCGCCGCTTGGTTCCGCTGGCGGACTGCTTGATGCGGTCGCAGGTCTGGTCAGAGAAGAGATCAGTCACTCCAGCCCAGGGCCAGGGTGCACCCACCATCCCAGAGCTCCCCTACCAGTGAGTGCAGCAAGGCCCCACACCGCACCTGAGCATGCGGTCCCAGCATCGCACAGGGGTGAAGGGTGTGCAGCAGCCGGGATGTGCCTCGGAGTGGATGTGAACATGCCCCCCCCCCCCCACCAGCCACCTGGAGGTGACCTCGATGACCTGTGGTGGGGACCTGGCCATCTGCCGCTCCCTTCTCCCAGGCCCCATAGGAGGAGCCTGAAAAGACGACCCCACAAGCCAGCTCACTCCATGCTGCTCTTCGACTGTCCCTGCTGAAGCAGCTTTCACCAGACGCGGACACTGTTAGGTGTGAGCTGAGAAGTTACGGGGCTGTCACCTGCCAGCTTTGTCCATGGGAACAGCTGTGCTCTTCTATTTTCTTCTGAAAAGCGTGATTTTAGAGTTGTGGCCGTCTTCCATCCATCGGTGAATGTTACATTTATAGAAACTCTACTCCAAGGCAGATGATGGTTCTTACACCCAGGCGCCTGGGGGTCTTTCGGATGCATAGGCATGAGGTCCCAGAGTGAAATGTCTGCCATCCGCCCTCCACGAGGACCCAAGCTCAGCAGGGAGAAAAACAGCAGAGAAATGCATCTGCCGCCTTCCCACCCACACTTCAGTCCGGGCTACAGCGCCCTCTTCTGGCACTCTGCAAAGCCTCTGCCTGGGCCTCAGCTCCCACCCTGGCCCCCTCCAATCTGTTCACACAGACTGGAGACCCATCTATATAAAAAGCATAAATCTGATCCAGTTCTTGGTTCATTCAAAACCCTTTGCTCACTTCAAGTACACGTTAAGCCTTTCTCTGGAATCCCTGGCCCCGCCCACTTCTGACACCAGGTCCGCTCTAGCTCCAGCCACCCCAGGTCCTCCTGGGGCCTCTGCATATGCTGGCCGCTATGTGCATCACATTCAGGCACAGTGGTGGGCGGGAGAGCAGCCCCCAAAGGAATCCCGGTCCTAATGCCTGGAACCTGGGAATGTTCCCTCATGCGGTGATAAAGGTGAATCCTGAGGACTACCCAGGTGGGCCCTAAGTGCCACCACCTGCATCGGCAGATGAGGGGTGCAGAGGCCCTGGAGTAGGATGCTGCACACCCACATGGGAGGAGGCGGTGCCAGGGAACAAGGCGTTCAAGGCCCGGGGCTCTGGGCACCTGAATGGGCCACGAGGGACTCTCCTGGAGCACACACTCTGGCCTCAGCCCATGGCTCCCGCCCTCCAGAACTGTGGGAGAGTGATGATTATTTTCCAGCCCCAGGTGTGTGGTCAGGGTCACAGCGGCCACGGGACACACACAGGCACCTTCCTCAGCTCTGACCCAGAGGGAAATGCCATTTCCTTAGGAAAACATCACCTGGTTTCTAGGACCACAAAGTTCCCTCTGTCAGGGGCTCTCGGGGCACCCCATGTCCTCTCTTCATAGAAATCACCCCGGTGTCTCTCCCTGCAGTTACCTCGTGGTTATGTGACTTGCAGTCCTCACTAGGCTGCACATTCCATGAGGGCAGGAACTGTGGGCTGGGCTTACACCACTGCACCATCAGCAGGACCCGGCCGAGCCCCCCACAGAAGGCGCTCAAGAAATGCTTGTCTCTGAATGACACAAGCACAGTATTCCCCAGCCAGCCAGCCAGCTGTCCGTCTACCCAGCCATCCGTCCGTCCATCTGGGTCAAGGGCTGATCCTGCAGGATTCCCTAACCGGCCTCCGTGGGACTCACCCAAGAGTAAAAGGATGAAGTGGGGGTGTGGGCTTGAGACTAGGAGCCACATGAGAGTCTGTTCACTAAAGTTTAACACCCACGGGAAATTTTCACTTGAGTACTTCGAATGAAATTTCAAAGCACACTTTGTTGAATAAACACAGGCTTGATTAAACCATTCCAACCTATACTTCGTTTCTCTGGAAGATTCTTTTCCTCCCAAAATAATTGGTTGATGTATTCAAAACTGAACACGGGCTCTAGTTAGAGGGCCACTTTGCATTGTGTAGAAGCCGAGATGGGGGGAGAAACAGGCAATGGGAAGAATTCCCGTCTTTGTGCTTAGGAAGGACAGAGGACAGAAACCCGTCAAGGGTCCAAAGAACCTGTAACTGCCTTCTTGAAGGGCCAGTGCAGAATTCTGAGGGTTTCACTTTTCCACCTGTACTGGGTCTCTCTCTCATTGTGATCTAAGACTTAAGATGCAGTAAGGCTTTCAGATTTGCCCTTTGTCTTAGAGCATCCCGGGCATGGGAAGGAAAATGTGGGTGGGGCATCAGGACCTCCAGAGGCACAAAGCCTCATGGGTTATTTTTCCAACTGAATCTCCCCCACAGCCCACCCTGAGGTGGGGAATTACTGTCACTCATTCAAAGAATGACAGCTGCTTAATGGCAAAAGAATTCTGCAGGCAAAGCAGCTCTCCCAAGAGGCTGATTTGTGCCCAAACGTGTCTGAGTTCTGGTCCCGCCAGGCTGCAGCTGTGGGTGTGTGGAACAGTGGAGCCCTGACAGCTGAGCCATGCCCCCAACCGTGTGCTCCTCTGAGTGTAAATGCAGTGACAGCTGGGACGGAAGAGTCTGCCGTTGCTGGAGCTTAGATACAGCTTTCCTGAACACTCTCCTCATTACCTAGATGGCATCTGAAGCCTGAATTAGCTTCTAAAAATAGCAAGTCACTCCGGCCGTGCCTCAGGCAATTAGTCAAAGTAGCACTGACAAGAAGGCGGCCAATCCCAAGCGTGGCCCTGCGTGGACAGCAGTTGTGAGTGGCACTCGTCAGGCAGAGCCTGTGACCTCAGCCATTCTTGCCACACAATGGGATGTGCCCAGCAGACACAACCCCCTGCAAGGGCACACACACGATCCTGCTAGGAAATTCCCCAAGGAGTCCCATGGGAGCGAGAGCCCCAGGCTACAGTTCAAACATCACCAGCACTTTGCTCCATGGGTGTTAAGAAATATAAATTGGTGGTGAAAGATAAGGTGGCGTTTGCTACAGTGTTAAGGTAGAAAAAAGCCACTGACTTCTCTGTGAGAACCACCTTGCTCTGTGAATCTGCAGGGAGGCCAGTTTTCCCATGACTGGTATCCTTCACGGCAGCCGAGCCTCTGCTGAAGTCGGTGGCCAGACGGGGCAGGGGTTGGGGCTCCCATCCCTGCTACAGCAAGGGACCTGCAGCAAAGCACAGCCGCTGGCCGGGGTAGTGCTGCGCTGCGTGCCGGGTGCGAGGGTGGAAGCATATGTGGACATCTACAAGGTGCTAAAGGAGAGCGAAGCCAGCGATAGCTGGACCCTAATGGCATTCAGTGAACAGGGGTCAAGCGCGGGGGCCCAAGAAAGTCCAGGGAACGAGCCAAGGCCAGCCTCTGTGAGGCCAGCACAGCACCAGGGAAGGCGACAGGGAGAAGCCCAGGAGAGAGATGGCCCTCAACTCGAGTGGGAGGCACAGGAGGCTGCAGCCGACCTCACGACCCCTCCGCTCCCTTCCCTGCACTGGAACTCAGTTCTGAAGGAAGAACCCGGAACAGAACTGCTGTTTTCCGAGGTTCTGTGCCAAGCTGAACTAAGGAGTCTCCAACAGGGCTGGGAGTTTCCACCGCAAACTCCGGAGCTGGTTCAGACGTGAACATCGAAGCTAAAGGCCAGCGGCTGCTCTCCAGGAGACACCCGGCGGCCAATCCACTGACATGACCCCACATGCCAAGGTGGCCACTGTCCTGTCTGCAGCCGAGTGAGGACCCTCTCTGCAGCAAAGGCCTGTGGAACTCCCACAGGTCCTCATGTCCAGCTCATGACCATAGAGGTGGGTCAGCTTATCAGGGACCGGAGGGGCCACCATGCGGGTGTCAGCACCACGCCCATGACCGGCAGAATCCACTCCTCCCAAAGCACATGTTGGTGAAACTGCCTGCCCAGGAGGGCATGATCTCGGCTCTTTAAAGATCCTCTCATCTCACCAGGAAGGCTGTGGTTCCAGGCAGCGGCCCCCAGTGGGCACAGCTCTGTCCCAGAGCTCGTACGTACCAGGCACTCAAACCCCTTCCTGCAGGTTCCCACAGCTGGCCCTGCAGCCTCGCTACTCAACGCAGGCGGGAGAGGCCGGCTCCAGAGAAATGGTGCTCAAAACTCCCCTAGTCTAGGTGGGATAGAAACACAACCCCAAGGACTGGATATATCATCTCACTTTTAATCAATAAAGACAGGTTCTCCCTAAGGCAGAGAAGCTAAAAAATTTACCCTGTTCTGGCCAGTGTGACTGACATAAAGCCAAGCTAACAAAGCGGGGGGGGGGAAGAGTAATAATAAATCTGGCTCATTCTTAGCACAGAAGAAACAAATTGCTAAAATAAAATAAAGAAAGCAATGGGAGGAAACGGGGTTCTCTTACCTGGACAACAGCAGTCAGGCCAGTGTCGGTGCCCAGGCTTATTTCTGTGCCTGGGACATTGTTGTTAATCGTGGCCGGCACCACACACAGGGGGATGCAAAGCTCCCGGTGGTGGCCTTGCGCCTCAGCCATGTCGCACATGCTCTTGTAAGCCTGAAGCAGCAGGGCCAAGCAGTTAGCGGGGGTGCTGGGTGCTCACATGCCAGCCCCAGGGCCTCCACTGAGGTCCAGGAAGGGACAGCAGGGACCTGAGTCATCAGGGGAAGCCGGTTCATGTGGGTCAGGGGACCAAGGGGAGCTCTGGAGGCCATGTGGGAGCAGGACAGGCCTTAGCAACACAGGGGACTGCCTGGGCACAGCCCAGGTCCTCTTGAAAGGGGAGGCGTGCAGGCAGCACAGCAGGGTGGGTGTGAGGCCGGCAACAGAGCAGCTTGCAGGCAGCGGCAAGTTAGTCACGAGCGGGACAGCTCAGCTCTCGGCATCTCATCGTGGGTAAGCGAGGCCAGGGCAGTCAGGACATTTGAAGGCAAAGCCAGTCCCTGTAGCTTTCTGTAGGCAGTCCACGATCAGTGGGATGGGGCACACAGCTGTAAGGACCACACTAAGTGACTGCCTTCATCGTGCAGAGGCAGCCTCCACGCGCAGGCAGGGAAGGAGGCCGGCAGCTGGATTACCGGTGGGCCACACTCAGCCCCATGCCACATCTCTGCTCTCCGGCTGGAAGTCACACGCAAAGCCACACAGGCGAGCAAGAACCTGAGTTGCTGCTCTGAGGTTCCACTGGGAAATGGGCTCTGGTGTCAGAAAGGAGAGCGGTTCTTGAGCCCGTGTACACCGGGCTTTTTCAGGCTCCACCTCAGGGTGTTAACCAAGGTAACAGCAGGACAGGTCCACACGCCCACTGTTCCCAGCTCCAAGCGGCCCCACACAGCAAGGTGTTTTTGTCATCCACTTGGTGGCAAAATCAACTATTTATGGACTTGGACGTGTCCCTCTTACTGTGAATATCCCCACGTCTGCTGCAGAAATGCTACTGTTGGGATGCAAGGCGGGGCCCACATCTCCCCAGGAGAGTTGGACAGTGAGAGAGCCAGGCTCTGCAGCCCTGGTGCAACCCAAAGCATCCCAAGGCCAGGAGCCCGTGTGGGCCGAGGGCTTCGGACAGTGGGTGCAGATCCGTGGCAGGTGAGTTCACAGCATGGTGGGTAGCAGGGTAAGATGGGTGGGTCAGTGCTGGGTGACCACGAGGTGAGCTGTGAGCAGGGGCCCCCGTGCCCCATGGCATGTACTCCACGTCCACCCAGACCCAGCACATGCCCAGCTCTTGGGCTGCTCTGTACAGGCTCTGCCTTGCAGGCTCTGGCCATGGCAGTTTTTGCAGGACTTCAATCCAAATGCCAGCCTGCTTCCAAGCCAGAAACACTCATCTGGGGATATTGGCTGGCCTGGTGCCCAGGATGTGGCCCTGTCAGCACCACCACGTGGGGGGCTCCTTATGCTCTTCAGACAGGTGATGTCACTCCTTTACTGTGGAATACTCTAGCCCAGGACTAACCAAGACTGGCCGCGGGGAGCTGGCTGCTTCTCCAAGAAGCTCTCGCTGGAAGCCAGAGGGTGTGGGTGACCTGGGGCCAGGAGGGCCCTGAGGCACACAAGAGGGCAGGTGGGGGTGTCTCGGCTCCTTAACTCTGCCTTGAAATCTGTGGGAATGGCCACATTGCTGCAAATCCTCTCTCCCCTCTTCCCTGTCGCTCCTCTTTTCCTTCCTTTAGTCTCCAAAAAAGGGGAGGGAAGACTTCAAGATGGGGAGAGACCCTGCCCAGAAAAGCATAAAGCTCTCAAGACCAAACACAGCCGGGCCCCTGGGTCCTTAGTGGGGCCACTATGACAAGGAATTACTCACAAGGCTGTAGTCACCGCCACCTTCGCGAAACCTGACAGCAGCGTGGCACGCACCTACTGTTTCTGATGTGACCTGATCAAGCTTACAGGACAGAGTAATGCACCAGCCAGCACTAAGGAGTGAAAGGAGTCCAACCGAAACTCCCTGCAGCCATATCCTGAGAATGTGTAACACCTGCTCTGAGGTATTTCATTCATTCTGTTTTGCCAGAAAGACCCACTCACCAGCGCCGCATAGATTCTGAGGGGCTATGGCGTCAGCTAAGCATCAATGCTGGCAAGAAGGAAATCACGAGTGACGATGACGACTTCACCACATCAGATCCGCCCAGGGCTTCTGAAGCACAACATGGCCACGTCCTGAGCCAGACTCCTGCTATGGAGCCCGCCCTGTGCTTAGAGTGACTTTTTGCAGCGTCCCTTGTCCCCAGTCCCAGGTGCTGGGAGCATCCCTTCTCCCAGTTCTAACCAGAAACCTCCCTGGATGGCGCAAACATTCCCTGGGGCACAATCACCCCAATGAGAATCACCAAATTTACTGAACAACTGGAGCCATCCACAGACCTCAAACATAAATGCTGCCCAGGGCCGGGCCATGAGTCATGGGTCACAGAGGGTGTTGGCCAGACAGGAAAGAGACGCTCACTCCCACACATCCTCAGGCTCCGACGGCTTCAGGACAGTGGCTGGAGGGACCCGGAGCCATCCACGTCAAGTCACCTCACGCCCTCATTTCCTGAGTTCGCCACCAGCTCCTGTGTTCTACAGCCAGGCGAGCCCAGTTCAGACCCAAATCCAAACCTTCTCAGGATTCACCCTGTTTGGCCATCAGTAAACAGGGCTCTGGAGAAAACAGCTGCCATGTTCACATCTCGACCCCTCTCCCTTCAGGGGTCCACAGAGGGATCCTCAGCGGCTTTCTCGTCCCTGCCCCGGCTCCCGAGCAGCTGCAGCATTCGCCAGGGTGACCTCAATCAGCCGGCGTCACTCACCCATCACGAGGCTAGAACCACGGCACTCCCAAGACAGCCTCATTCCTCGGAGCTCGGGATCAGAAGGGCAATGAGGACACACACATACACTTACCAAGGTGGCTGTGCCTGGCCAACGGGAGACCTCGTCTCTGTAGAAATACAAAAAATTAGCCACGCACGGTGGCAAGCACGTGTAGTCCCAGCTACTCAGGAAGCTGAGGTGGGAGGATCGCCTAAGCCTGGGAGGTCGAGGCTGCAGTCAATCGTGATTGCACCACTGCGCTCCAGCCCGGGAAACAGAGGCCCTGTCAAAAAAAAAAAAAAAAAAAAGAAAAGAAAAGAAAATGAAATTGTTTAACCTAGCTTTGAGAAACTGGAATGAATGAAAAACTGAATTTAAAACAATCGCATAATAAATCACACAGTCCCTCCAAGGGAAGTCAAAGCGGGTGGAACTGATCATTTGCGGGGTGTTTGCCTCACGTATTTTGGTTTTCAAATTTTGACCCTACACGTTTGTTACATATTTACAATCTGGAAAAAAAAGTTATTTATAGCGGAGGACCCTGGAATTAAAGAGAGATTTTCTTCCTGCCTGAAAGTGTACATCACACACCACAAGGATCTATGCTTTGTGTGGAAACTTGAAAATAAAAAAGTCACAGGGTGATCAACACCAGCTTTGTCCCACATCTTCAGATGCTCATCTAACTGCAGTGACTGCTCTCAAATTCTCCACCCATTCCCTCTGGGTAAGTTCCAATTAGGTAACAATTAGGGAAAAAAGAAGCTTCAATCCCTCCCATTGCACACCCAACTTTCACAGACCCAAAAATCCAGCTAAAGCAGGTGAAAGAGCAGTGAAAGCCATGCTGGAATCCTCTCTGTGAAACACACTCATGTTCACATTCCCAGCACGAAGGTAAGCCCAGAGCCAGGCCAGCCCTGCAGCAGCAAAGCCGTGACGCCCATCACCAGCAGAGCAGAGCAGAAGCAACATCTAGGTCAGAGATTAGTGACTGCCAAAAATAAGGTGAACGTTGCCCCCAAAGCCAGTGAACACGGGAAAACCTGGACAGGTTTCCTTCACAAAGGAAGTGAAGAAAGTTTAAGACGCTCAGAAAAGCAAGAAACGACTGCTAAGCATTACTTACCATATGAGCTGTATGTTAAAAGCTTGTTTTTTTTATTTACCAGCGCTAGAAATAAGTTTCATGCCAAGGGTTTACAAAAAACAAAAACAAAATAGAAAACTTTGAAAAATATTCGTGAGAACTAAGTCGCACAAGAAAAATGAAAACTTGAGAATTAGTGAAAAATTTTAGACATCAAATTTTTAAAAAATGAAATACTTCCTGCATTAGGTACGGATCTTCAGACTCTCACGTGAATCACCAAGTGTGACACACAAACGTGGGGTAGGCGTGTATTTCTTGTAGCCGGAAATGGCGGCACGTGCCTGCGGTCCCAGGTACTCGAGAGGCTGAGGTGGGAGGATCACCTGAGCCCAGGAGGTCGAGGCTGCAGTGAGCCGAGATCACACCACTGCACTCAAGCCTGGGTGACAGAGTAAGACCTTGTCTCACAAAGAAAAGTAAAACAAAGAAAACAAAGCAAAACAAAACAAAAAACAGAAGAATATATTTCTATGTTTTATTATTGTCTTTTGGCAAAAAAATTAGCCCCAATATTGCCTTAGATGTAATTTAACATCCCCACTTTACAAAGGGGAAAATGAGGTCAACAGCCAAGACCAAAGAGAAAACAAATGCAATGGTGCGTTCAGGACAATGACTACAATTACAAAATATTCAGTTCAATTTCTACCCTCAGCATCAAGGCAGGGGTTCATCATAATGGGTATTGGAGGCTCAAAGAAAATTTAGGCTCAGCATTAATAATAATTTTTAAAAAGCAGATTTTAATGCTGGTGCAATCACAGGAGACTGCAGCCCAGCTCTCCTCAGCGCTGTAGGTACTCACGGGCACTCCCGGGGTCTTGGCCACGCTACGTCCCCGCCGGTGGCCACACAGAAGAAGAGGCGATAAAACTTTTTGGGAGTGAGATCAAAAATGTTCAGAGTCTAAAATCCTACTTTTCGTGGAGGGGGGGGGAGGGCGGCGAAATAACGAGAAGCTCTCATTCAGGATATTTGTAAAAGGCTGTTTCTAGCGCTCGGTAGATAAAAAGGGCGGGGGCCCACAGGTTAGAGTCAGCCAGCGCCACCTGGCGGGGCGCACACGGACTTACGTCGGTGATAGTGTTCAGGGCTGTGTCTGCCCCGATGCTGAAATCGGAACCCGGCACGTTGTTGGACACAGTAGCGGGAACCATGATCATGGGCACACAGAACTCCTCGTGCTTCTCCCGGGCGGCTGACAGCTCCAGGAGTCCCATCTAAATTGATCCAGTATCTGCACGCTGGCTGCTCAGAGGCCGTGGTGTGGAACGGCCAGGACATCGCTTAGTCATACGGGGCACAAGCACCTCACTTTCCACTCCTATCTATTTCATCAAACCCTATTTTCTCCTGAATATTGACCATAGCAAAGTCATTAGCCTTCGAGATACATTTGAAACATCAACTTGCTTTGTTCAAGAGGTTTAAGACACACGTAAGTCTTTCTTGCCATGCTCAACACACACTGCCGGCCATTTCTGAAGTCAATGTTTCTGGAACAAAAGCCTCGGCCTACCCCGTGAACATTCACGCTGAGCACACTGTCGCGTATCTGCTTGGCCAGCCAGCAGGGGGCAGAAGAGAGCTGCAGGGGCAGGAGAGAACCGCAGTGGGGTCCCTGCAAAGGCGCCTCACTCCCTCAATCAAGGACGGTGCCTCTTGCCAATCCAGCGGCTTCCTCCAAGGGGAAGCCGACTCTTCAGGTGCCACCGCACTGACTTCAGACGGCTCAGCCAATGGGGCAACAGATTCAACAGAGTTCCATGTTGTTAAAGGAAAACTTCCGTTACCAGACAACCTTAATATCAGATTCAACTTAAAATAATCAACAAGATTGTTTCCAAACCAACATGCTACTAGTGCCTTATCTTTCAATGCTGCTTAAACACGGAGAAGTATGAGGAAAAAATAGCATGGCACTTACTTCTGAAAAAATAACACCTCTTCCAGGTTCATTTTACCCATATCACAAAGACTTAGAACTGTGGATTCCCTACAGGAACGTGGAGTGGGGGTGGATCCCCACGCTGACCCAGCCTCCCCCCAGTCAGTCAACCCCCCACCTCAGGGTTCACACCTCTCCAGGCCCTGTCACCTCAACAAGGAAAGGTGGCCTCTCTGAGCTCTCTTCGCAGGGAGCACCCGAACGGGAGCGAGAGAGAGACAGACACAGCCACAACTACTTGAAAATCCTGAAACGCAATACATATTTAAGGACTTCGTTATTAGTTTTTTTAAAACTGTAAGAACAAAGTGAGAGAACAAAGTGAGCCTGGTTTTAACCTCTCTGCCATAATAACACCGTGTACATCTGTCTTTTACTGTTTGTTCCTTCTCCAGCAGCTGCTGCCCGGCTGGCCGACTGCAGAAGAGCCTCTGGTACTCCCGGGAGGCCCTCGGTAAAAGCGTGAGCACCACGATCACGTCTCAGGACACCGCACACGTTAGGGTCGCCCACAGACCGCCGTTCCCAATGCCTAGAAGGCACTGAACGGGCCTCCTGCTCTTTGTAAATGTCAACTCTCCTAAACTATGTTGTGTTGAAAACTTTTAACTGCAGTCCACACATACTTCTTTGTTTCCATCTTGTTTTAATCCTAGAGGCATATTATTGTAGAAAATCAAGTTTACAAGGTTGAAGAGTTTTCCGAAAGTCGACTTCTAATCCTGTAAGGGAAAAAAAAAAAAAAAAAAAATGGGCCAGATGTGGTGCTCACGCCTGTAATCCTAGCAGTTTGGGAGGCCGAGGCGGGCAGATCGCTTGAGCCCAGGAGCTCAAGACCAGACTGGAAAACATGGCAAAACCCAGTCTCTAATACAAAAAAAAAAAAAAAAAAAAAAAAAATTAGCTGGTCATAGTGACATGTGTCTATTCCCAGCTACTCAGGAAGCTGAGGTGGGAGGATCACCTGAGCCCAGGAGGTGAAGGCTGCAGTCAGCCAAGATTTGCGTCACTGCACTCCAGCTTGGGCGACAGAGTGAGACCCCGTCTCAAAAAAACAAAAAGCAAAAACAACTGTATAAATCATTACTGAAGGGAGCTGGCCGGGCACAGTGGCTCACGCCTGTAATCCCAGCACTTTGGGGGGTCGGGGTGGACAGATCACCTGAGGTCAGGAGTTTGAGACCAGCCTGGCCAATATGGCAAAACCCCATCTCTAATAAAAATGCAAGAATTAGCCGGGCATGGTGGCAGGTCCCTGTAATCCCAGCTACTCAGGCGGCTGAGACAGGAGAATCACTTCAACCCGGGAAGCAGAAGTTGCAGTGGGCTGAGATTGTGCCACTGCACTCCAGTCTGGGCAACAAGAGCAAGAGACCACTGCAAAAAAAATAAAATTAAAAATAAAAATAAAAATAAAAGGGAGCTAATGCTTTTCATTTAAGGGAAGGGAGAAGAACATTCAGTATTTATACGTCTCACGCACACATCTGCAGTGATGCCCTGAAGTATTCAAGATACACATTCCTACAAACATAGCTCAAAACTACTCACCAAGTTACATGCTAACAGCACATGCACTGCAAGAATGCTACATTATATTTTTAAAGCATCTATGTCCAATGTTTTAGCATACTGGCGGTTTTGCCTTCAGGTGCTGTATGCCTAAATTGTTACATGTTTAGTCATTCATTTTAGAATTTATGACTTGCTTTAGACAAAAGAAATATATTTAAACGTAAGCTACTAAATTAATGACTTAGGGGAAAAATTACTAAATTAACTTGGAAGTTAAACTTTGCAAACTGAATTTGTTGGACCTCATGTAAGCTAGATGATCAGTTTTTTAAATTGTTGTGTGTTTCCCTCGAGGATGGAAGTCTCCTCTTTTCTCTCATCCACTGTGCACACCACTGCAGCCTGTGCCTCTTGTCCACCGCGCCACAGTGCGGCCTGCAGTTTACCCTGTACCACGCCTTCCACACCTTAGTGACTTTCAGGTAAGTAGAACCAAGAAGGAAATGAAAAGCAGATAAATGACCTCCACCCCCACATCCAGGATGCAAATGTTAAACATTCATCAAAGTAAAACCAAAAAGCCATGTTAGCTCACGATTGTAACTGGTAGAGTTATGTGCATGGCAATTTTAAAAGTCTAGTTATGTAAAAACCTAACTGAAAGTCTCAAGAAATACAAAGTTTATACAAAAAGACATCGGCAGGCATTGACAGTGAGGAGAGGGCTTCACTCTGCATCCAGCCTGTCCTGGAAGCCACAGCCAAATGCCAGGTTGTATGGATCCAAAAAGCAGAAAAAAACAAGTGTTGAAATGTGTACAGTCTCAGCAATGTACAAATTCAATGTAAGATGCTCAGAAACCTTGAATTTCCAATCAGAAAACAGGAACATGAGCAAGTTCCCCAGCAGTGCCCACCTTCTGCTTACGGCACGTATAACAGGAACGCTGGCCACCTTGGGGGGACAGAGGCTTCCTGGTCACATTTGCTCTGGCAGTCGCACAGCTGGCCCCGCCACAAACACCTGGCTAATACTGAAAAACCACCCGCTCCCTGGGCTTTGCTCACTCTAGCCCGGAGAGCATATTTACAGAGTACATTATCGACTGAGTCCTCGTTCAATCGTCAAACTTGTTGAAGGCAGGGCAACCCCATTCTTGGCCCAATTAAGTGAACTGAGCAGAGCAAATGCCCCCAGTTGGACGGCACTCAGTCACGACAGCAGTGGCCACTGTTCACAGGGTGCTGGCTTTGTGCCGGGAACAGTTCCAAGCGTCTTCTGTCCGAAGAATGTTCACTGCAACGCTGTGGGGCCATTTGCAACGTCCACCAGAGTTCTGAGGCAGCCAAGTCTAGGCTGTCTGTGGGCCTCGCTGCATGGCAGTCCACGTCCCCTGCAGACAAGACTTCAATGCAGGGACCGCGGGTTCCAGGGCTGCCTTGAGGCACATGCTCCCTTCACCACCTCTTCCTGGCCCCTGACACAAACCCTCACCACCACTGCTGCCCACACTTTATTTTCTCATGGCTCCTGAGGGGCCTATTCTTTCTGCCCTTCCCTGCTCCCTGCGTCCGGCTTAGAGGATGCCCACATCAACATCAACGCTCACGTAATCACCACCCCTTCCATGGGGCTTGACGCCTAGGAGTCTCAATATCAGAAAGTCAGATTCCTGTGCTTGTTGGAGAATTTCTTCCCATTGTGGAAGTGAAGGAGATAAAATTCTAGGTGCCTGCAATAACCTCATTTCCACAGCTAAGCAACTTCAGTAGTAGCACAAAACAAAAAAGCTTTTTTTTTTTTTAACTTTTTTTATACAAGCTAAAAACAGTTTAATTTTTACATCCACGTTCTCATCAGCTCCCACCTGGTGAGCAGGCAAATAGTAATTTTCAAAGAATCAAATTGTTCCATAATTTTAACACTTGGCATTATCACTATTAAGCAAGAATTATCCCAAAAATACACGATGATCTTGTTCTCACATTCAAAAATTGGTTGTCACACAGTGAAATAGCTCTTAATGCAAGGGAATGTTTCTTTTCAGGTTTCTGTTCTGGGAAAAAAAAAATCTGGCAAAGAGATAAACATTAATTATGTAACTATCCAAAATGCCTCCAAGAAAAATAATGTCATCCAATTAGTTCTTTAGAGTGTTACAAATGCAGCTGAGTTTTAAGAGTAATTTGTCCATAATTATCAAAAGAATCTTCAGAAATCTTGATACTGAATGGATAACCATAAATGGATATAAAACGCAAAGGCAAAGCGGAAGAGTTAACATTTGGGGTAGATTTTGGCCCCTATTTTTAACATACGCATAGTTATTTACCTAGCTGAACTATATCCCTCTCCTCCTTCCTAGGCTCTTCAAGCCTGATTTTCAAGCATAGACTGGTTTTTGGTAGGTGAAGGCAGTTTTAAAAGATGTCAGGATCAGGCCGGGCACGGTGGCTCAAGCCTGTAATCCCAGCATTTTAGGAGGCCAAGGTGGGCCGATCACTTGAGGTAAGGAGTTCAAGACCAGCCTGGCCAATATGGCAAAACCCTGCCTATATTAAAAATTTTTGTAATTAGCCAAGCGTGGTGGCACACACCTATAATCCCAGCTACTCGGGAAGCTGAGGCAGGGAGAACTGCTTGAACCCAGGAGGCGGAGGTTGCAGTGAGCCAAGATCACACCACTGTACTCCAGCCTGGGCGACAAAGTGAGACTCTCTCAAACAAGCACTTAGCCCTCAGAAGAAGCTTGAGCATCCCCTGCCCCAACCCACCCAAGGAATCACATGGCAATGGTTATCATCTGATTTTGACACAATAAAGTTCTATTCTCCTCTCTAAACACAATGGTAAACACTTGCCATCAGCCCACAGAAACTCCCAGGACCCAGTAACACCGGACGAGCAAGATTAATGGGCCACGTATGCAGGGTTCAGCCGCAGAAAGTGATGGCACCAAGAATGTGTGTGCGCTCAAACCAGATTCCTCGCTTTCAGGGTGGAGGGTCTCCCCGGGAAGATCATCCAGCGGGATGGTTTCCACTTCCACCATGAGGAGGGAAACGGGGGTTTCCAGAGGACACTGACAGGGCTTGGGACTACTGCCCCTTTGTCCTCTGTTCTGTTACGGGATGAGGGTGGGCTGAAGGCAGGTTCTCCCTACATCTTCTGGGCAGGAGAGATGGAGCTGACAAGTGGACGACGGCTTTTCCAAAACATTCCCATGTTCATAACCTGTTATCGACCAGCTTTCCCTGGAGATCAGTGAAGCAGCATCATTGATTCTCTTCCATTAGGGACAACCCGGTGGCACGGGAGGCCGGAGACGGCATCCGCGCTGGGTCAGCCTCTGCTTGGGTCTGAGTCAGTCACTTGTGCCTGGGCCTCAGCATGCTCGTCTGTCAAATGGGCAGCCCCACAGACCAGTGACTTTCAAGCAGAGGTGCAAGGAGGTTGCCTAAGGACAGGGAGGGGGAGGGGGGAAGAAGAAGAAAACTGTCTAGGGAATGGGGGGGGAGGGGAGGGCTGTCCAGGGAAAGGGAGGGGGAGGAAGAGGAGTGTGGAGGGAGGAGCAGATGGGGGATTCTCTGAGGAGGAGGACCAAGTTTCTGAGGTGTCTTGGAGTCAGAGGTGGCAGTGGCTTGGGCTCTAGGCCCTCTGTTGCATAGTTTTAGGCTTTAGCTATATTTGTGAACCCTTTAAAAGATTTAATTTGAAGAAAACCAGAGTTGAGGATACCTTGCTTCTAAAACACAATTTCTCAAGCCTAAGACTAAGTGCTAAGCATTGCTCATTCTGTCACCGTCTTTTCCTCCTATTTAAAATCAGCCGCACACTGCCAATTCTCCCTTCAGTGTAAACACCACCTTTTCTGAGGATCTCAAACAGCAGAGCGAGCAGCCCGTGATCCCGGCCGTGTGCACGAGGAGCGAAGAGCAGACGTGCGGTGAGGGCTGCGGACGACACGAGAGGCCGAGGCCCAGCACCTCCCTGCACCGCTGTGCTTTGCCAGGCCTAAAGGACACCGTCACCTCTGGGGTGAACAAGCAGCACAAGCTATCAACACTTATTCCAAAGGAACAAGAAGAAAATTCAAACGAAGTTAACACAGTTATCCCAACACAACCCTGCAACAGCCCAGAAACAGGAGGGCCAGTGAGCCTGAGACGGGCGGTTCCCACAGTGGGACAGCGACATTGGCATTAGGGCTTTTTGGCAAAAATAGACAAAAAAGGTAACATGGGCCACCCATTATTTCCTGCCAGTGGAAAGACACTCACAGGCCCCCAGATGCCAACGGCCCCCTGGAAACGAACCCACGCGGTGCCTCGGGTCTTCACACGAGCAGGCACGTGGTGTCCACAGCACCCCCGACCGGGACACACACACCACACTTGGCTCCCACGCCTGAGGGTCCAGGGGAATGGCAGGAAGTCCCCGCAGGACAGGGCATCCTGTGAGGTCAGTGCAGGGCTACGCACCTCAGAGGGGCCCCCGGGCAGGTGCTGTCTCCCCAAAGGATGAGCCAGTCCTGACCACACCCAGATCGCGGTGGCCTCCAAGCCGAGTGCCAACATCTCACGTCCAAAGGGATGCACAGGTGCCTGCTGCGCGTGGAGCCCAAGCCCCTCGCAGAGCTCAGGACGAACCCAGTGTCCAGGTCCGGGGCCGTCACCAGCCAGGAGAGGCGTCTGGGGCACTTCCCAGCAATGGCCGTGGGAAGTAACAACTCAGGCCCATCAGGGGTTTCCTCATTATGCAGGTTTTAGAAGTGGACACAGAGGTTCAGGCCTAATGGCACAAACATCGACGGATCCCATGGAAATGCGGGCGTGGCCCCTACATCCCACCAGCCTGCATGGCTCCTCCTTTCTACTCCCATCACACACGTCCCCACCCAGCCAAGCCCCTTCTCCTTTTCCCCACTGGATTCATCAAATCAAATCTCACTGTCCTTGGCAAATGTACCATTAGTTCATTTACTTCCCAGAACAAAAGCACACTTCCAGTTAACATGACACCCCAGCTATGATAGAACCACCTTAATTCAGACATGACGTGGAGGAACAGAGGGAGGAGTGGTCGAGGACTGTCCTGGAATCGGCAGCTGTTTTCTGGGGAAAGCCTCCGTCCCACCCGAGCCTGACACTCATGCCACACTGTCCCCATGGTATCTGAAAGCTCCATGAAGACAGGGTCACTCTGACCCCTTCACACCCACAACGCCAAAGAGGAGCAGGAGTTCAGGAGAAGTCTCCTGCTAGTGCTGAAGACAAGAATAATTCCTTGTGCTGTCCAGAATGTCAGAAGAAAACAAGGCACCATGTAGATGCCTTGCAGGTGAATTTTGGAACGATTCTACCGAATGCCAGTCATCCTTTTTCAGAACAAAACCAATACCGGAAAACATGTGTCGCCAGCAGAGAGATGGTCCTTTAGACGGCTTACAAACACACCTACGTTACGCTGAGTTTATCTCAAGCCACCCTCTCTGCGCTAATGTAAAAAGTCTCCTTTATTAACCAGTAGCCTTTCTCATCTGGTGCTTTTTAACAAGCAAAAGGGTCCTGTAACACTCAGGCATTGTCTAAAATGTCAAATGGAAGCCTAGAATCCTCTTCTGTGCAGCTTCACTGCAAAGTATTTTGACATGAGCCAAATCGTGCTATTTCTACACCTTCATAGGAAACTTAATGCTTCATCAAGGAGACACAGCATGATTTCTGCTAGGCACAGAAACTGGTGGGGTGGGAATGGGGCTGAGGGAACATTAAATAGAAAGCCCCAATAATCACCTGCATGAGAGCCACACTGGCCGGCAAGCCCCGGTCGGCTTGGTCTCTACAGTCACAGGCGTGAGGCCTGGAGGGCAGACACCTGGCACTGCTGCCCACCCCAAGGTCGTGGCCTCTGCCCCTTCTCTGCTGCCCATCAGTTCCAAGCTTCCGGCAATACCGCCTGCTGCCCCCACTGCCTGATCGACTCTTTGTGAAAAGCAAATGTTGCCAGGATAGCTTATGAGTGCATCTGCCAGGAAAGCAGCTCCGATTGACGTTGAAACCCCGTTCTCGCACCCCTGGCAGCTCCCCTGCCCGCGATGTGTACATGCTTGCAGCTCTGACCTCGCTCAGTGTCCACACAGGTTCTGTCCCCTGGAGAGCCGAATGCAGACTCAATGTTGAGTCAGAAATACACAAAGAGGGTGATGGTTACGAACTGCCCGCCTGTCCCTCAAAACACAGGTTGAAATCCTCACCCTCAATGTGATGCTGTCAGGAGGTCTTTGGGAGGTGATGATGTCCCGAGGCTGGAGCCCCATGAATGGGGTTTGTGCCTCAGAAAGGAGCCCAGCAAATCCGTTGCCCTCCCACTGTGTCAGGGCCAGAGAGAAGGCGTGCGCGAACCAAGAAGGGGCCCACACCAGAACGCCCCCATGCGGCACCCTGATCCCGCCTTCCAGCCTCTAGAACTGGGAGAAACAAATTCCTGTTGTTCATAAGCCACTCAGTCAATGGGGTTTCGTTACAGCAGCCTGAGCTGCCTGAGATGACAATGCTCACCGTCCTACAGAGACGGCTACTCCCCTCTCCCAGAAAGAGGGCTTTAATTAAAATCCCTGTCTCTCCTCGCCACCACCACAGATCTCATTCCCCCACCCCGTAAGCCAGCAGTTGCTAGGATTAAAGGAAAAGGATCGTTTTAGACCAGCCCCTCCATGCCGGTCTGAAGCCTTTGACTTTGCCCACTTCCACGGTGGCCGTGTCACCGGATTCCCCATGCCAGCTCTGTGTCTGCACTGGGTCCCAGGCTCTGGACAGACTTCTCCAGCTGTCCATCCAGCACACCCATTTCCCCTTCTCCTTTGCAGATTGTCCTTCAATATCCAACCACCCTCTCTGTAACCCAAGGCCTTCCGATCCAGCCATTCAGGGTGAGCTCAGCCGTGCACTGGAGTCCTTGGCTCAGGTAACCCAGGCCCAAGCCATTGGCACCAACGATCTACTGGCTGTGGGGTCTGCACAGCCACTAGCTGCCCCAGCCACACCAGGGCCTGGGAGGGAAGGCAGAGGAAGCTGTGAAGCTGCCAACAGCTGTGCGGGGACAGGGGTCCCTGAGATGAGGAGGATGCCATGGAAGGAAATTCAGAGAAAGAGCCCCAGGGCTGGACGGGTCATGCCCAAAGCCTGCACTGCTGAGTTTTCCAGGTTTCTGAACTCAATCGCTGACCCACACAGCACATGTTTCCTGAGTGCTGACCCCGCGTGACATTGGATATGGCAATAAAGCAGGCCACCCACCTCCCCCCCCCCCCCACATACACGGGGCCTCCGTCCTGGCGGGAAGGCAGGCCTGGGCGCCCAGCTGGCACCACGAGCCTGGGAAGGGGGCCGTTTCAGACGGACAGTGGGTGCAGCCTTGCCAAAGCCCAGCAGTCACCTGCACTGCCACAGCCAGGCTGAATTCAGATCAACCGCACAGAAAAATGACCCTCTCAAGGGCACGCCTGAGCTCATTAGGGACAGACACAGTCTCCTGCTTATCTCCAATACTTTCTGGGCATGTCTAGTTACAAAGAGACGACGCAGTCTTGGAAGCACAGATCCCAGGCCTCCCCCCATGCTCCTCTCCTTGGTGCCGTTGACGGGAAGAGGCAGGTATGGCCGCGAGGCCGCACACCCACAGCCACACTGCCGCTGAGACACGGGCCTTTGACGGTTACTTCTGCCAAAGAACTCTGCTCCATCTTGGAGCACACCATGGCGGGCAGGAAGCTCCACCCGGAGAAACAGCGATGCTTCTCCCCAGGACCAATGGAGGGCACCCACTGCCCTGAATTCAGCAGCTTACTTACATTCTGGAAAACATCTGAATTATGGGGAACACTAAAATGAAAAGGTCACGGAAGAAAGCTTAGAAGGCCGTGTGAAGTCTCAGCAAGTCCAAACGTTTCTGAACCAAGACTGCTGGGGTCGACAACCTTACAGGGAAAGTTTCCACACGGGCCTTCAACAAGCAATGCTCAGCAGAGAGTGCCACGCTCTGGGCAGAACCTCAGACACCACAAAGTCACATCAGAGCCTACAGCAACTGAAATACAGCGCTCTCCTAAGATGTGTGCGTTACCTGCAGAAAGTTACTAGACGCTAAGATGGGGGAAGAAAAGGATAAGGTTAGAAACAAATTTAAAGTAATTTCTGCATACAAAAAAATTCTATATCCACTGGCTTTCTTTCTGGGCGTAACTACTTTTACATGAGATGCACATCCCAGTTGGAAGGAGTCTGGGTTTTCCGTGGGTAGAGACGAGGGCTCTCCAGGAAATGTGAACCCTTTCTCACTCGCTGAGCCCTGAGGCCATCCTGACCTGCCTGAGCATTTCCCTGCTCTGCCTCCAGCCAGCTCCTTCTGGCACTCACCTGGCTGCTCCCCAAGCCTGCACTGGCCCAGGATCTCCTCTTCTGCTGCTGCCAATCTTCTGCTGCTAAACTTTCGCTTTAGGGCAAATAAGTTGGAAACTAAAAAGTTATAAGACTCCCTTGTTTTTTAAAAATTTGTCTTTTCAGAAAACAAAGAACACTAATTCTACTTTCATGATTTAATATGTTGCCCCCATCTGCATGTTCATGGATATGTGTTTTTATATATATTTTAATCAATACTTATAAAAGCATGCGCTGTTGGCTATAGTCAGTTTAATTACATTTGATGCAAGGAGTTTTAAATTCAGTGAATTCAGGCACTCAAAATTTAAGCCCTTTGACATCTATTAATCAAATGGAAATATGACAAGTAGACATTACAAAAATCAAGAGAAGTGTTCAATAAAAATCCTGGACTTTTAGATATTTTCACAAATGTAATGTATATATTAGTACACAAACTTGAGCATTTTCACAAATCTTTGAACTCAAATTCCATTCTTAACTTTTACAGGTAAATGAATATCCATATGTGATTTTAAGCAGCTCAAGCATCAGCTCTTAAAAACAACCAGAAATGCTGCGGGCAAATTCCACTGAACAGCAAATAACGGAACTGCACCCAACAACCCAGGTACCTCCCCTGAGGCATCTGGAACATGAGGATTAGGAACAGCCTTTGCTTTCTGAGGTGCCTGAGAGTGGGGATTCCCGACTCCCCAAGTCTAAGAAGGCCTCAGCGATAAGGAAAACTGGTTAAAAAAAAACTCTGCTGGCTCCCTGCCACTGGCTCCTCGATCTCACTTCCTCTCTGGCCCTCAAAGCCTGACTGTTGGTCCCAGCCCTGCTGCTCACTGGGGTGAGACCATGGGCGTCACTGTACCTGTAAGGGGAGAAGCTGGTCAGGATACAGGATCCTGGCTATCCTGGCAGTGCTCAAGCTGATACTGTAATTAATTTTGTAGTGAGTTACTTAATGCAAAATTTAACTTCTGAATAATTTAGATACGTGTATCCTAACAGGAAAATCCTGAACGTAGAACACAGGCCACACCCTCACACAGATGTTATCTGGCTAGCACTCTTTTTTGTTTGCCTTTTCAGTAGATATTTTTAAAAGCAGTTTACAGTTCATAGCAAAATCAGGAGGAAAGTACGGAGTCCTCACATATCTTCTTCCCCAGCACAGGCAGAGCCTCCTTCGTTCTCCTGCCCCCCACCAGGCCAGCACGTCTTTACGACTGACAGATCCGCATCAACACAGCACCACCACCCAGAGTCCACAGCACACAAGAGGGCTCAGAGCCTGCTACTGCTCATTCTGTGGGTTTCACAGACGTGGAACGGCATGGATTCCCCCATGAAAACCCTACCCGGAGTTGCTTCTCCACCCTACACTCCTCCCATTCATCCCTCCCTTCCCCAGCCCCTGGCAGCCACTGACCGTTTTACTGTCTCCACAGCTTTGCCTTTTCTAGACCGTCCTGTGGTTGGACTCAGACAGCAGGCAGCCTTTCCAGATTGGAGACTCACTTGGCAACATGCATTTAAAAGATCCGTGTCTTTTCATGGCTTAGTGGTCCAGTTCTTTTTAGCGCTGACTAATATCCCAGTTTCTGACATACCACAGTTTATCCATTCACCTACTGAAGCGCATCTTTGTTGCTTTCTAGTTTTGGCAATTATAAATAAAGCTGCTGTCAACATCTGTGTGACATTTCCGCATGGAAGTAAACTTTCAGCTCCTCTGAGTAAACGTCCAGGACTGTGATTGTTCCTGTGGTCGGAGTGCTTAGTTCCACGGAAAACCACCATGCTACCTCCCACAGCAGCTGCCCCACTTCCCCCGGCGATCAGTGAGGGTCCTGATGCCCACACATCCGCCAGCACGCGGTGGTGTGGGAGTTCCAGTATTGACCAGGCTACTGGGTGCACAGTGACGCCTCGCCCTACGACATAAGATGCGGGCCATCTTTCCACGTGTAGGTTTGCCATCTGTGCATCTTCTTTGTTGGGGTATCTGTCCAGGTCTTTGGTCCATTTTTAATCAGGTTGTTCATTTTTTTGTTGAGTTTTGAGAGTGTCTTGCACGGTTTGGATAACAGCCTTTCTCAGATGAGTCTTTTACAGATACATTCTCCCCATCTGTTCCCTGCCCTCTCCTGCTCCTGAGACAGCGTTTTATTTTAATAAAACACTTCAGACAGAAGATGGACCTCCAAGCCCATCACGGTTCTCATTTTGGCCATGGTCACCACCCTCCCAGCCCTGGTTCCCACCTTTCCACGATCTGCTGGTCCTGTGGGGGGTCGCTCCATACAAAGTCCCTAACATGTCTCCAATGATGGCAACATAAAAGCAGGCAGTTTGCAGGTAGGAAGGAGCTGATGGAGGCCGGAGCAGCATGAGAAGGCCAGCATCTTCATCCCTCGGGGACACGTAGGCCTCTCAGATGTCCCTCCAGGTCACTTCCCAAATGAAGTACCTGCCTTGGCCATGGGCAGGAAGCAGGACCTGGCCTAGATCTCAGCATATTTGACCTGGCACGGCATTTACAGGTGAGCCTCCGTAACCGGAAACTCTACTCTGGGGAGAACCCATTTTCGTTCTCAAGGCTTTTAATTAAGAAATCAAAGAGTAATGCCTGGAGTGAGGATGCAGGGACTCTGCGTAACCCACACACTCGTTTCCACCTGGCGCAAAGGACCCTGGAGTGAGGGTGCAGTGCCTGCTCTGAGTCACCAGCACACTCATCGTTTCTACATAAAGAACCCTGTGAGTCTGTCCCAGGACTTTTTAGCCTAGACTTAAAAACTCACAGCCCAGGACACCCTAACCATTTTAAGAACTTGAGGGGTGGGCCAAGGGGATCTCACAGAGTTTGGTGCCGGCTGCGGGGTCAGGACAGGGCGGCTGGGGCTTCCCGCAAGCACTTCCGGGAGGCCGTGCAGTGGCCCGAGACTGGTTCCAGCTCCTGTCCTCGGTTCTCATGCTCAGCAGTGACAGGAGCCCTCCTTCCAGAGCAGTTCCTGGCTCCAGGCCCTAACGTCCATGTCCAGGCCCCTGGTGGGGCAGCTTCTACCCCAGGGAGGCTGGGACTAGAGACAGCCTGGAGCTCTAGGCAATCCTGGTAACCACCTGCTTTCCGAAGTGGCTGCAGACAAACTCCTGCTTCCAAAACCTGGCACAGGCTGTGTGAAGCCTGGAACGCAGGAGGTGCACTTCGCAGAGTCCCTGCTCAGATGCAAAAGCAAGGCTAAGGGCAGGAAAATTATTTAATTACCCTCATGGTCATCAAATCACAGTCACTTAGACCTATGTGTGGCTAGAAGTATACACATTATAGAAGTGTATATAAATGTAAATATATACATGCTTATTTTCCTTTTATGTACCTTACATACATATGTATACGTGCATATGTATAAAACATTGATGATAAACCATAGTTAAGATTTCAAACCTCAGTCACAAAGATCTCACAAGCAAATTACTATTCTTAAATTCTAAATAAAGACGTAACATTTTACATTCTTGCGAACAAAACGTTCTCTATTGGCATTTTATTTTAAAAACCAAGAATGTACTGCATTCTCTCAATTTCTATTTTAAATAATCACTTTCGCTGAGAGATTCTATAACTTCCTACACACATTGATTTCCAATCATAGCTCATTAGTTCAAGAAAAACTGCTCTATGGGACTTTTGCTATTTTAAAGCATAATGATGTCTCTCTCTCTATACCCAAGAATAGAAAGATGCCCGTGCAGATGTTTCCAAAGCAATTCAGATGAGATGGTCTAGACACACAGTTTAAGACAATCACATTTTCAAAAAAAAAAAGAAATCACATTTTCAATGGCAGAAGACCAAGACGAAATCCAAGATGTTCTGAAGGCATCACCTTTTATTTAATGTATTTGTAATTTGAGTGGAACATGACGTCCTTAAAGATAACCAAATAGTGCATCACAGCCCTTAAAACCCACAGTATAAAATCTCTTTTGTTTTAAATACACTTAATTTTGTCACATTTTCTTTTTGTAATTTCAAAATTTCTAAAGGTCCTAAAGCCTCAAATCGGGATAGAATTGGACTTTGGCAATTCCCAAAGTCACAAGCAGGTTGTATGTCCACAGCTATTTGGAATGTGGTTTCTGATGGAAGCTTCTACAAACGCACATGGAATCCCTCTGGACTACAAAGGCTGACTCAGCGTGTCTCGGAATGAAAATATATACATTTGTGATGGACAACACAACAGATACTAATTACTAAAACAACGGGAAAGTCTACAGCACTTCTCATACAGAACGAAGGCAAAGTGTTTGAGGAAAAGTCTGTCCAAGTGAAAATATCAGAGCTGATTGGAACAAAGAAGATTCTGAAGAAGATCCTGGCTTCTTTACGAGACTTCAGAATTTCCCTCCTCTGCAAGTGAAAATGAACCTCCTGCTTGTCCACTGAGGACAGGGAGAGAACAGGGTAGGATACAGACCTTCAAACACTTCATAGGGGGAGAAAGGAAGACGGGCCAGCCCCGTACACCCATCGGCACACCCACACCAGCTGTGCAGATGACTCAGCTAACTCTGCAATGGCCGGGCATGTCAATGAGACAGCCGGGCACGGGTGACCTGCCAAGAGACAAGATAGCCAAGTTTGGGTGGAATCACTGGAGGGTGGTCACTCCAGGGCCTCTCAGGTCTGTGCCCAGGAATCTGCATTTCCAAGTAGCCCAGATGAGTTACTGCCCAGATGCCCTCACCAGTCATGGCTCACACAGGCAGCAGGACCTCACATGCCTCCTCCTTCTGTGACACCTGGCATGGATTTTCCTTAATTGCCGACACCGTATTCCTCTACATCTACTCTCACCATTGGTCTCGAGTTTACTGAACTTACCAACAGAACAAGAGAAGGGAACTACAAGGGAAAGCATCCACCTGAAACAGGAATGACCAGGGCTCACGTCAGTGGACACAGCAAACGCAGCACATAGCTGTGCACGGCTCACCACTCACAAAGCCCACAGCAGCGCGGTTTCCACTCAGAACGTCCGGGTGGCTGTAGGCAGGGAGAAGATGCTGCACAGCTGTTTCTATGCTAAATACTTGAAGGTGTGAATTTTATTACATATAGAAAAATGTGTGTTTCGCATACAAACGTGTGCATTTATGTTCAATACAGGAAAACACGTAATCCAGGTATTTCGGTTCATACCACTGTGGAGACTTTTCAGTTTCTTTTCATACAACTGCCCAACTGGGGCCCAGAACCAACACCCACCAGCTGTGTCACTGCATCTGTTTTACTGTCACACACCAGCCCTACCCTACAAAAAACAAACAAACAAAAAAAAAACAAACAAAAAAACGCCATGGCACTTAATAAAAAAATAATTTTACAACATTATTAGAGATGACTTGTGATCCTCTTTGAAGAGATTGCAGCACCTGAAGGATTTCAAACACAAGTTTGTTCTGGGTCTCCTGATCTCAGGACCCGTCCACACTGGTGGCTTTAACGGTGCTTCGTGGAAACTTCCAGAAGGCATGTGTGTCATGTCTAAGAGCAACCTAGAGTTCACGCCTCAGCACTGTGTGCCTCTTCTTTCCTCATCCCGCAAGCACCGTCTTCTCCCAGGGAGCTGGTGCTGTGCCCTGAGGATCTGCCCCACCAGTCCCTGCCAAGTCCCTGGTGCCATTGTGGAGAACCAGCCTCCGTCTGTCCAGGTGTGTTGTGCAGAAAGCAAGTCATCCAAATCTGTTTAAAAAACACACATTTGCGACGCCTATAGGCCTCAGAAGGTGGAGGCAGACAGGATAAGGGCAGCTGTCATAAGGACTGAATATCAAGCCCGTCTGTCTGGCGACTGATGGGTGCTGTCTGCAGTGAGCCACCGCACATTTAGCGAGGCTGTCTGGCTCCTCACCTCCGCCAAGCCTCCACCCGTCGCGTCTGGCCTGGATTCTCTGACACCTGCATGGACTTCACCTACTTCATTAACTCAGTTCACTAAGGCCCCCTGTACCGCAGCAAGGACGGCGGTGGTCGCACCTGTGGCCACTTATCCTCTCTGCATCTAGCTCCTCTCCCTGAGGCAACAGCACCTCTGAAGTCACAGCCTGGCCTCCCAACTCTCCTCCATCCCGGGCTTCTTGGCATGTTGCTCTGCTGCACACACCTCAGCAAATACTGCTGATTAGCCAGAATCACCCAGAAATCTCTTAACCTTGATTCTGGCTGCTTTTGTAATTTGTAGTATTTGTAATTCTGGTGTGATTTGAGGAACAAATTTTAAAATTAGAGAAGATGTGGTTTTTATTCTCTCCTTTCTAACTTGCAACCTTGAAAATTCTAGTAGCAGCAAGGGTTTGTTGAAAGTAACTTCCACCAAATAGAACCTATTACAAATGTACTACAGAGTGTCAAATAACCACATAGATGTAAATAGAGATGCAGACACAGATATAAAATCCAATGGTTAAACCAGATTGAGAAATGCTTGCCAGTTTGTAGGACTTCTAAAACTTGATATAAATGTTGGCTTAAGGGATACAAGATGTTATGAGATGACATGCTTGGCCTAGAACCACAGGCTCTCTCCTCTTTATAGCAGAAAATCCATAAGGAAGTCAAATCTGAAAGAACCAGGTACCGCTGAACGACAATCAGCCATCCTTCCCATCCCTGGGCCAGCTGTGGTGAGTGCAGCCAGTCGTTCACCAACATCCATCATCCATCCTCCAGGACATGGCTACACTTTACTCCCAGCTCCCTGTCATTGTGTAGATTAGGTAAATCATGGCCACTCTCACCCTAAGCCAAGCCTCCCCAACCTCCCACCCTGGCAGCGTGGTAATCACCCAGTCCCAACCACAGCAAGGACAGCCGTGTCCTTGGGAACGCAAAGCAGGGATCTGGAAGGAACCTGGATCCCTGAATACTTCATGGAGCAGTCACCAGCCTGGAACTTCCTCCCCTTGAAGGGTTGGCAAGAGAGAAAACCTCCTTGGTTCCTCAAGCTACAATACTGCCGAGTCTCTGATCACAGCATCCTTACCCACCCTCGTCAGGAGCCGTTCATGCTCATTAAGACATGAGAACCAAACTGCAGTGGCACAGTCACACACACCCAGAACGCAGACCACCTGCTGCTCACATTCATCATATTAACACCAAAAAGCCACCGTGGTGGATATCCCGGATGTGGACACTTGGCGGCTTCTTGCTGGAGATGCACTTTGTGCATTTATCGCACGACCATCTGGGCGTCAGGAGGGGCTGGGCAGATGGCAGCTGTGCACGTCCCAGGGAGTCTCACACGCTGGACTCTCGGCCAGCTCCCACCATCAGCGCCCACAGGGTCCTCTCCTCTGGGAGCACGTGCTTGGACGCCACAGTGGCCTGTGGATCCACACAACCACGCTGTGTACCCCAGGAGCTTAGAAAGTACCACTGCATCAATGTGTCCACAGGTGAGGCCGGGGGCAGAAGCCAACCTCAAGCAGTTACGGTCCTCCGTGGGGCTGGTGTCCAGACAGGAAGGCGGCTCAGCTGCTCTCCTCTCACTGTGGAACTCCTAGGTCCCCACATGAACAGAACCTAAGTAATAGGCAAGAAACAACAGGAACGAGAACACGACCAGCAGCTTCTGAGATGGGCAAGCTGGGCTGATCATGAGACACCTGAAGGGGATGGTCCCAGAGCCCCTCCCAGTGACCTGTGAGGACAGCGCTGCCGGCATCTCCCTAAAACCAGGCCAAGTCGAGTTAGAATCGAGGCTTCCCAGGAGTGGGCAGAGCCATTCAATCCCACAGTCTGAATCTTCTAAGGCCATCTCATGGTCCTCATCTCACAGGCAGGAACCAGGACACTGCACCATAGACCCGGCCCCAAGCCCCCATTCCTTCCTCTACACCACACACCAGTACAGTGAGCACTTAGGGACTGGGCATTCATGTAAAATACTGTTTAACTGAAACTTCTGATTTAGAAAAAGTTTAATTCCTACTCACAGAACTGAAAGTGTTCTGTCCTAGGAGGTGGCAGTTGTAATTAAGCATGAGAGAGGAAGAAGGGATCCGAGGGGTACCAAGTATTAAATATTCATCTAATTCCATTCACCACGTTGCCAAGCTCCTGTCACCTGCTTCATTTTCTGTCCTTAAAAGACACAATAGTTAGGTCTCAAAATAGGCAACCTGTTTTACTGATGCTTAGCTATAAAGGAGCGAGCTACGTATCCAAAAGAGAGATATGGGAAAACACAAAATGTACACGAGCGATCGGGTGGGAGGGCAGCTGCAGCAGCATCGTTGTCTGCTGCATTGTGAGCCAGCCACGTGGGCTGGACAGCTCACTTAGCCACTGAAATTACATCATCATCTAAGATTTTTGTTGCAGTTACTTTGATAAATTCTCCCTCCTGCTAGGGAGAGTAAGGTTTACCTTGCTTTCTTTTATTTTTTGAGTCGGAGTCTCGCTTTGTCACCCAGGCCGGAGTGCAGTATTACAATCATGGCTCATCGTGGCCTTGACCTTCTGGCTCAAGCAATCCTCCCGCCTCAGCCTTCCAAGTAGCTGGGACCCACAGGCGAATTTCATTTCTTTGCTAACAAATTCCTAATTCACCACCGCGCGGCGAGCCCGTCAGGGCCATCTGCCTGGATGTCCACCTTGCTGACTGGCTGTGTGGTCTCTAAGGAGGATGCACCCCGGTTGCCCGGGCTCTGCACGCGATTCTGAGTCTCCATGTCTGCCGCCGTCTACGGGATTGACAGCCCGGAGCATCCCGACATGCCACCGTGAGCCGGGCTTTATTCCACAGGGCGACTCTGCTTCCCGTGACGAGATGCAGCACGTGAGCACAGATCAAAGGGTGTCAGCAATAACCCATTCCCCAGATACTAAACAGAGGACTGAGGCTTTAGTTCCTTACTTATTTGCTATGGGCTTGATTCAAAAACAGCTTTCTGGGATCCTGGGGACAAACATCTCTAACTAGTGAGAATTCTGGCTTTAGTAACAGGAAAAATCACCTAATGCCCATTTTGTAACTGCTGTTCTCATCAGAACTTGAGGCCAAAGAAAGGGAAAAATAAGAGGAGGACCAAGGTCCTGACACCCCAGTTTGTACAAGGCCAACCAGCCTGCTGGAGGGGGTGAAAGGAGTAGTGTTTTTAAACTGCTGAGTTTTAAAAACATGGCTGTAGGCTCGGCACAGTGGCTCACGACCGTAAGCCCAGCACTTTGGGAGGCCGAGATGGGAGGATTGCTTGAGACCAGGAGTTCAAGACTAGCCTGGGCAACACAGCAAGACCCTATCTCTTTAAAAAGAAAAAAAAAAGGCTTTTATTAAAATAGTAATAAAAAGGTTAATACAATAAATTACTATGTCAACATGGCACCCCCTGCTGTCAGACGAGGTGGGTTCTCTGTGGCTACAATGAGGCCCGGAGAGAAATGTAACCGGCATCACAGGGAGGAAGGTCGACCCTGAAGCCCCACGACAGTAACTCCTGTACAGTTTGTTAATCAGCCTGAAGTCTCCTCCGCCATCAGACAGAAGCCTGGTTTAGAGGAACGCTGCCCACGGGACCCGGGTGCACTTCCGACCCTGGCCGACCAGACAACCCCACCCTGGGACCCTGCCGGCAGCCCCGACTGGACAGAATGGCCTCGTGAGTGTCCTTTCCCGCCAGAAGCCGCAGACCCTGAGCCACTCCTGGCTGTGACTGAGGCTGCGCATAAACGTCTGCGCCCAAAAGCTCACCTTTGTACATGACACGCTGAGTCCACCTCATTTCTAACGTTACGCTAGCCCCAAGGCAAACATGGATGTTACAGGTTAACTCATTACGCGTGTGCTAGACTTTCCCCATAAGTATTCAGACATTCCATGAACCCGATGAACACACATAGCGAACAAAAACCGGAACGTTTAATGCCGCGACCTCCCCCGCTCCTGAGGGGCGCGTGCTTACAGCTCCCCCGAGACCACATTTCCCAAAGCACAGACTTACTCTGAAAATAAAACCTCCTTTTTTCCTTTCTCTGTACAACTCGTGGTCGTGTTAACAACTATTGCTACAAATATAAAAGGAGTATCATCCGTGCTGGTCACCCAATTCCTACCACCAAAGCTTGAGGGCCCCCCAGTCTGATGGAAGCTTCTATCGCCCTAAAGCCAACTCTGGAGGCGAAGGCCGAGCTGGGGAAAGGCTGTGTCACTTGCAAATCCACACCACGGGGCCCTCTGCATTTGTGTGTAAGGAATTCTTGGCCTGTCCTGGGGTTTGGGGAAATCAGGATGCAAGTAGATACCGTACGCTCTGCCACGGGACCGTGAAGTCTGCGGAACCTCAGAGGAACACGGACAAATGGCTGCACGAGTCCCACAGGCCGAGCCTCAATGGGCTCCTGTGTCAAGAACAGAGACACGGCAGGAGGAGCAGCCGATGCAGACAAAGCGTGCAACCCCAGCACGTGGTAGTGTCCGAGCGTTGGGGCCTCTGGACAAGCTCTACCAAAACTGCCATATTCTGTGGCAAAATTTTAAAAATAGTTACAACTCTAACTTGTTTTACAGATAAACAGAACACAGAGTACCAACAGCCTCCAAAATACTTCGCCTAGAACCAAGTCTAGAATGCAGATGGCTGCTGCTCCGAGTGTGACAAGTCCCCTGTAGTGCCATAAATCCTAGATCTAGGTGACTAAGTGCTCTTGCTAAACCAGAAGGCACCCTCTGGCCCCAGGCCAGTCCATCAGCCCGGGCAGAAGCTTCTAGAGTAAGAGCCTGTGGATCTGTATTGGACGGATGTAAACCAGGCAAAGTCACAGGGGCTCATCCTGGAAGCCCATCCGTTTACCCATTCATGCCCTGGAGAGCCCTGCCCCCAGCTCCACACCCGCAGTCATGCTGAACCACAAGAACTGGCTTCTAGGCCCTTAAGCCACTCCCACTCTCCCCTGGACAGATCCTTCTCAAACCATGAGGCCCAGAGTAGCCTTAACAGGTGGTCCCAGCAGAACTGGTCACTGCATTTTCTTACTGGCAAGTGAGTCAACAGTTACCTAAGTAGAGCAACCAAACAGGATGTTTTTCCACTTAAAATGTCTCATTTTTGTCCATTTAGAATTGATTGTGTGTGTGTGTGTGTGTGTGTGTGTGGTGGCAGGGGTTCTTGTTCTGTCACTCAGGCACAGTGTATCATGAGTAGAGTGGTGCTGTCACGATTCACTGCAGCCTCAACTTCCCAGGCTTGGGTGATCCTCCAGCCGCAGCCTCCTGACTATCTGGGACCACAGGTGCACACCACCACTATCTACTTTTTTGTAGAGTCAGGGTCTTGCTATGTTGCCCAGGCTGGTCTCAAACTCCTGGGCTCAAAACTGAATCTACTCACCTCAGCCTCCCAAGGTGCTGGGATTACAGGTGTGAGCCACTATGCCCAGCCTAGAATTGATATTTCTTAAACTCTTACTGAGTTTAACACATGAATTCCACTTACATAGATATCGGCACACTCTCACAGCTCAAGGATTTTTCTGAATCTCGATTCTGTCCATTCAAGGTCAATATCTAAAGAAAGGGCCAGAACTGACTCTCCCTCAATGAACTCTAAGGGCAAATGTCAGGGTATGAGGAGACAAAGAAAGAAGGGTGGAAAGTACATGTTGAAATTCCGGTGTTAGAATCATAATCATCAACACTTTAAGAGACAATCTGCTTTCCAAAACATGTAGCTGCTGGATTAACTTCAAAGTCACCAGATTCCACAGGCAGGCACTCAGAGAGGCACAGCTTTCTAAGGCCGCCCGCCCTGGGACAGCGTAACAGCCTCGGGGTAAATAAACAAAGGCTTGTTTCTCTCAAGGACAAAGGTGCTCAAGTCCTTCCAAATAGTTTCTTCTTCTAAATCAGTTAGACGGCCTCGTACAACACTGTTTAGAGTGCCAGTGTGCTCAGAAATGTGAAGTGAAAGTACATCTCAGGACCCCGAAATCACTAAGCTAAAGGGAAGACAAGGTGGGGAACGGCTTAGGGCAAACTTGCCTCCCAGGCTCCTAACAGAGACTGGAAGAAAAAAGAAAAAAAAAAAAAAAAAGGCATGTACCTCCCTCACAACCGTTGGTCCACAAGGAAATTCCTCAGGGACAGAGGGCAGAACTCAAAGTCACCATCTGCACACGGAGATAAATGCGGGTCTTACTGCTTTCTCCGGAAAGGCTCACCGGAAACGCATCTGTCTCTGGTCCACCTGTGACCTGGAAACCTGGACCAAACCAATGTACATCTCACATATATTGATGTCTCACATCTCCCTAAAATGTGTTAGACCAAGTTGTGCCCCAAACACCTTGGGCACATGTCCAGGACCTGAGACTATCACGGTGCGTCCTCAACCCCTCCTGAGGCTGTGTCCCGGCTGTATCCTCAACCCCTCCTGAGACTGTCACAGTGCGTCCTCAATCCCTCCTGAGGCTGTGTCCCGGGTGTATCCTCAACCCCTCCTGAGACTGTCACGGTGCGTCCTCAACCCCTCCTGAGGCTGTTTTTAACCTTGGGAAAATGAACTCACTGAATGGGCCAAGAATTACCTCAGAGAGGCTTCTGGTTTACAGGAAGCATTCTCTCCTGCAGGTATAATGCAATCATGTGGAATTACAAAATGCAACTTTAGTAAAGGCTGAAGGAATTAGGGTTTGATGTGATTTACAAAAAAAAAAAAAAAAAAAAAAAAAAAAGGAACGTTCTATTTATCAATGGACCATGAAAGCCCACACCCCCCTCTGCAGTGATGATGTCAACTGGAATGAGGGGCCCCCTCCTGTGGATGCAGCAAAGGCTACCCTCTGACCCCACTTCCCAGAGTCCAGGCTTCCTGCTGCTCAGGGAACAGCAACCCCAGCTTCACAGGGCTCAGGCCGCCAAAGCCAACTTCCATCCATGCTGGAGAATCACCCCAGGGACCAGCGAAATGGCAGGCGCAACTCTCACCTCATCCCCTTAAAGGGGAAAAGGCATCTTCCCGCTCTTCTTCCTGCTGGTGGGAACAGGGGCAGGAGTTGCAGGGTCAGGAGTCGGGCAGCAGCCTGGGTCCCTGCTAGTCACAGATGGCAAATGCCAACCAGCCCCGACCTTCACTTTGCAGAGAAGAAATCCTTCTCTTTTGTCAGGTCCCTGTTAGAAGTTTGCACCCATTGCTTTAAAAAAAAAAAAAAAAAAAAAAAAAAAAAACTTAGATACAACATGGGTGTTTTGCTGACAATATTTCAATTATCTGGGGGCCTTGGGTCGAGTGACGCCAAAACAGAAAACTGAACCCTGTTGCTCAGGAAACCACCCTCCAGCCCCATCTACCCTCCCAGGCTGTCACCTTATGGTGTTTGTCTGCTAGATGATTATTTTTAACAATAACTGCTCTTAAGAGCTAGGTGTACAGAACAGACAAGAAGTCAGCTCAGGTTGAGGGGAAGCAGGAACAGACCCCTCTCCCTGCAGGACGGTAGAGGAGGAACCTTCAGCACCTGGGTTTGCAGGATGCTAGATCTCTGAGAGCATCTCTCACAGCTCAAGTACGGCCAGACCTTCCTCTGTCACAGCCTGTTCAGGAGAAGGCAGCACCCGCCCTAGAGACCGACAAGCCCTGTGTGGGGTTCAGCTGGAGCTGAACTTTCCTCCTTGGTGAGAGTCAGGGCCAGCGGTGAGGAGGAGAGAAGCAGCAGGCATGAGGGGCACTGTGGCAACTCCATGCCACGCTAACTCTCGTCTGATGTGCTCCGGCCAAAACCACGCTTCTCGGAGGGCGTTTCCCTTCACACATCCGGAAATCATCAACGTCTAGTCTCCTCACAGGACAGATCCTTCCCCAGGAGGCAGACACTTGGCTGTAACACGTGGTAATGAGGGGCGAGCCTTCGTGCCCATTCTGTAGTGTTTCCTGTTACCTATTTTACCTTAAGCTAAAAATGGTTTCCATTTAGACTCCGTAGTGACACAGCAGAACCACTAGATTCAGTGTGATCCCACACCCGTCACTGCTGACCTCAAGTTCTTTATTTGTTCATTTTGCTTCTAGAGTTTGTACTCTATCCCAGGGTTCCAGGCCTGTGGATTCAACCAACCATAGTTTAAGAATACTTTTTTAAGGTGTTTGTACTAAGCATTCAGACTTTATTATTCATTAAACAATATCGTTTAACAACTACTCGCATGGCATATCCATGGTATAGGTGTTACGAGCAACCCTGACATGACAAAGTCTGCAGGAGGATGTGCGTATGTCATATGCAAACACGATGCCGTTTTATACCAGGGACCTGAGCACCCACAGACCTTGGTATCCATAGGCAGTCCTGCAACCCAACCCCGTGGGCACTGTGGAATGGCTATAATAGAAAATACAGAGGTTTTAAACAGTTATGTACTAAATCTAATCTTCTATTAAGAAATTACTGTGTATCACGTGTATTATTTGGAAGTCCTTCCTGGCCCAGAGACCTGACATGTTCTTATCATCTTTTTGTCCACTGATCTAACTAGTCATTCCAGTAAGTTTATTGAACACAAATCAATTTTACAATTACATTCTTACAGGAATCACACTCATAATGTAAGCTGCTTTGGTTTTTAAAGTGAAATAACCAATAGTTTTGAAAACTAGCTATATCATAGAATAACAGGATAAAGCAGCCCCACGACATGCAAAAACATGGGGTTTCAAAGCCAACCACTATCAAACACATTACAAACCCCTAAATATGGAAATGTTTTATACCACGACAGATATTCCAGAAAAAAACAAGATGTTCAAAAAAGCCTTATGCAGAAAACCACTTTCCCCCTTCATTTTTCACAGTTTCCAGAAGCTTGTGTTTGGCAATAACCATGAACTAGAAGTAGTGTCCGCTGCAACTACTGCTACTGAAACACAGAATATTAAAGCAAAAAAAAAAAAAAAAAAAAAAAAAAAAAAAGACACAGCATATTTCCTATTGATGAGAATAGGTAGAGTGTTATAAGAATGAGTGTGTTCTAAAGTCAACAACATTCAAATTCTAGGTCTCCCGCAGACACTAGACGGTAACCGCCAAAGCTTATGCACTTGGCAACGTTCAAGGAGACCAAGTTCAGAGCCATCACAAGGCAGCACCATCCTCAAGTGATTATCTCAGGCGGGTTTGAGGGCAAGTGCCCCCATCACTTGCCCTCAAGTGCTGCCCAGCCCTGCACTTCCTGAGATCACAGACCTTACCTTCGCCATCCCACGTCTTCAATAGTTTCTTTACACTGGGAACCAGTGAGCAAAACCTAAAACACTTCCTCAAATCTCAAGATAGTCTTGAGAGCTCTTCTCCTTGCCCCTTCTCTTACTGAGAAAGCCTATTTTGCAAGCAATCTGTAGTGCTTACCAGAGCTGGGGCAGGAGGAGACCTAGTGTTTGGTAGACCGAGTTTCAAGCGTGGGGAGACCGGGAAGTTCTGGAGATGGATGGCGATGATCGCGGCATGATAGTGTGAACACTCTTAATGCCACCAAACCATACACTTAAAAATGGTTCGAGTGCTATGTAATTTTACCACAATCAAAAGACTGAGAAAAGTCATCTATAATTACTGTCTCCAATATCTTGCATCCTGTAAGGTATATTTGCTTTTTGAAATCCTCAGAGCAATCATGAAAGACTAATACCCTGTCGTCTCTGAAACACAAGCAAAGTCAAGGGTTTTGATTATAGGAAAGTAGCTGGAGAGCAAAGCGTCCGTTAGACATGGCAGCCGTGGTAGGACAAACACATGGTAGGAAGGTGGTGGTCATGCTACACGCAGATGGGAAAGGCGTGGGGAGCCACAACACCTGAGGTTTGGGAGGCACCTGGGCAGGAACTGAGAATGTACCAAACACGTTCGATCACGCAACATTCACTGACCCCGAGTCCAGGCACGGCCACTGACATCCACTGTGCCCAGGGTATCCTCTGCCACAGAGATACACACCCTGCCGAGGATAGTACACAGATTAAATGTCAAAGCACAGACATGCTCAGGTCCAGCTTCTCAGATGGAAGCAAAAACACATTTCGCAGACCCCAGCAGCATGACTCTCCACCTGACTCTACCCCCGTCCCATTTATTCTCGAACCCGTCTCTCCCGGACCCCACAGCATGACTCTCCACCTGACTGCACCCCGTCCCGTGCATCTCCGCACCTGTGTCTCGGCCCTCCCTCATTCCCTCGTTGGGTCAGGCACCAACAGTCCACTGTGTGCCTGGTACACTGAACCTTGTCAGGGGCCTCTGGGCCACGTGCCAGGACACGCACCTGGAAACTCCCAGTGCACATGTTGGTCTCCTGCAGGACGCTTGGCTCTTCTATCTGCGGGAGCCGGCACCCACCCGTACAACCGACTACACTCTCAGAAAAGTCACAGAAGGCTCTTCACCAACCCATCAGCACCCTGAGGCCACATCCCACTCACCTGCTGGCTCCTGAGCCTCCCGCCCTGTGACGGCTGGCTCCTTCCTGAGCTCCTTCGGCTCCCTGCCTCGATTCCACTGGTTCTTTCCTGTCATCTGGCAGGGTTCTACCAGGACCCTCTGGCTCTCACGACACCCCAGCTCCACAGACCCACCTACTGGGTGGAGCACATATGTCCAAGCCCAACCTTGCTGATATGCTCCAGCTGGCCCTGGACTCGAACCACGCTGCCGTAGCTTTCCATCAGTGTGGCATCTGCGAGTTACCTCCTGGGTAATGCCAGGTGATGGTAACAACCAGGAGGCACCGCTGAGAAGCAGAACGCATGGTGCGGTGACCCAAACGTCACATCCCTCAACAGACGCTCCGTGTCTTCTCTCTTGGCAGAGCTTCGCTGTAGGAAGGAGGCCGTTCCTCCAGTGCTGCTACTTCCAACACCAGGGAAAGCAAGCTTCAGAAATGAACGGCGTCAGAGGCAGGACCCACCAGCAGGGCTGCCAGCGGCCAGACGACCACAGCCCCAGCATTCCCCAGCCAGCACAGCTGACAGCCCAGGCTCTAGAAATGCACGGCTTCAACCTTAGGAGTAAAAACCCTCCCAAGCTAACTATTATTTTCAACAATGGGATTGGGGAGTGGGGAGGGAGGTTCTAACCCTGCCCCCCTTGATAGAAAAGAACTGGGATCTGATGATCTGTGCTAAGTCAGCACTTTGCTTCCACCACATGCAATCATCCTCAGCAACAGGAAAAGTCAGAAGCGTTGAGTGATGACACCGATATCAACACATGCGCTTCTGACAGCTCCAGTAACTGGCTGCAGATACAACCCGACAGCGGTGAGATCCACGGACATCACCAGTCTTCCCAAGGATCGTGTTCCTGAATCTTCCGCATTCGGAATAACCGTCTCCTTTGCCAGGGCTGAGCCATGCTTCCCTCTCGCCTGTCCTCTGCTTTCACCAGCTTCGTGCGCGTTTCCGAGCAAGTGTCTGTGCAGGTGCTATCACTTATTTCCACAGCAAGAATGTACACAGACACCACACAGAAATGGGCAACCCTGTTAGGAGCTGTGCAGGGACATCTAACTCATCAATGTGCCAAATTCCTGTTGCCATGGAAATTAAACTAATGTTGCTATGACTGCATCTCTTACTACACCACTAAAGACCATCCCGGTAAGAGGAATGTGCCTCTGCATAGCATTCAGCTCACGTTTACGTGTCCGTTTTCCCTGAATATGCTTGTTATGAGAGATAGAAATCAGTGAGATGAGCTATAACGTATAGTATAGGATCGTTGTGTCTCCTAGGCTCAAACACACCCTTTAATGAAGTTTAACTCTCTGGGGACGTGAGTTACATAGTAACATGTTTTGGATACTGTCTCTTTCACATTCTAAATATCAACACCAAAGAAGTTCTTGAGTTCCTTTTTAAATTGAAATGCAATTTACAAAGCATAAAAGCCCCAATATTAAAGGATACAATTCAGTCTTTTTAGTGTATTCTCAAAGCTGCACAACAATCAACCACTAGTATGTAGTTCTGGGACTTTTTCACCACCGGCCAAAGAAACCTTGAACCCATTATGAGTCAGCACCTGCTCCTTCCTTCCTCCAGCCCCTGGCAATCGCCAGCTGTCTTCCGTTTCTCTGGATTTGCCCCTTCTGGACACCTGTTGTGAGGAGAATCATACACAGTGCGTGACTTTTGGCATGATCTTTGGTGCTGGCATCTTTCACGTCCAAGGTGAGTGGAATCTCACAGTGCACGACCTTTGGCACCGGCATCTTTCACATCCAAGGCTCGTTCGGGTTGGAGCACATGTTCTTTTGTTCCTTTTTACGGCTGAGTGATATTCCATTGTGTACATATTTTCTTCATCCATTCATCTGTTGACACCTGGGTTGTTTCTACTATTACCAATAGTGCTGCTATGAAGATTCTTGCATAAGATTTTTTTTTGTAAAAATGTTTTCAATTTTCTTGGGCATAAGCCTAGGAGTGAAATTGCTGGGTCGTATGGTGATTTTATGCTTAACTTTTCTGAGGAACTGCCGGACTTTTCCAAAGCAACTGTACCATTTTACTTCCCCTCCCACTAAAGATTTCAGTTTTCCCAAATTCACCAACATGTCACTGTCCAATACTGGGGTTTTATCCATCTTGGTGGTTGTGAAGCGGTATCTCACGGTGGTTTTGATTTCCATTTCTAAGATGATGAATTCTGTTAAACATCTCATGTGCTTTTTAAGGCATTTATTTCTTTGGAGAATGTATTCAAATCCTTTGTCCATTTTTAAATTGGATTTTTTAAATTAAGAGTTTTTAAATATATTCTTGATATCAGGCCCTTATTGGGATAATGTATCCTGTTCTGTGGGTTGTCTTTTTACTTTAATAGTATCCTCTGAAATGAACATTTTCAATTTTGATACCGTCTTTTTCCCATCCGTTGCTTGTTATGCTTTAGACGTCTCACCTAAGGAAACATTGCCTAATCCAACGTAACAGTTTCACCAGGATTTGCCCCCTAAAGGTGTCATAGGCTGAACTGCCCCTCATGCCCCAGATTCCCATGTTAAAGTCACAACCCCAGAAACTCAAAATGTCACTATATTTAGATACAGGGCCTTTATCTTGGCAATTTAGGTCCCACAAGATCTTAAGAGTAGGCCCTGATCCCTCACAATCGGCTCCTTACGTTGGATCCATTTTGAGCTTTGTGTGTAGGGTGAGGAAGGGTCCAGGCCATCCTTTTCCATGTGGATACCCTAGTTGTCCCAGCACCACTGAGTTGCGAAAGGAAAAAAGTAAAGCAACCCTTACGTCCTTTCTCCATCAACAGAAGACACACTGAAGAATCGTGGACAATTTTGTTGGTTTAAGCCAGTGGTTTTCCAACTTTTGAGTCTCAGGAACCCTTTGCACTTTATTGAAGATCACAAAAAGCCTTCTCATGAGGCCAGGAGTGGTGGCTCATGCCTGTAATTCCAGCACTTTGGGAGGCAGAGGCAGGTGGATCACTTGAGGTCAGGAGTTCGAGACCGGCCTGGCCATGATGAAACCTACTAAAATACAAAAAGTAGCCGGGCATGGTGGCGGATACCTGTAGTCCCAGCTACCTAGGGAGGCTGAGGCAGGAGAATCGCTTGAACTCAAGAGGCAGAGATTGAAGTGAGCTGAGGTCACACACCACTGCACTCCAGCCTGGGTGGCAGAGCAAGACTCGATCACAAAAAGAAATAATTTAGTTCATTTTACAATGATAAAGTCATTACATCTTAACAGTTTTAAAGAATAAACCATTTTCCAAAATAAGCAGCAGTGTGGCAATAGTTTGTGCTGCTGTGAAAACCCCTAACATCTCTGCACCTCAGACAGCAGGGTTCTCATGCCTGCATCTGCATTCAATGCACAGCAGAGCCGTGGTTGAAGTTTATGAAGAAAGTCTGACCCCATGCTGATATACAATTAGAAGTATTTTCATTGTGTTTTCAGAACATATTAGGTATTCTCTGCTGCCAAATGTAACAAGCGGCACTTCCGTACAGGCTGTCTGCAATGCGGAGTCTGTGCTCTGGTCAATGGGCTTTTCTGCCCCAATTCCTTCTAAGTCGACTGGCCCGTCCTGCACTTGGCTGGCTTTTACCAGCACACTATTTTGTAATCACATTGGTTAGAAAACACTGGTTCAGAGTTATGAGCAGCTTCCACATTTCATTATGTGTCCAAAAAAAAAAAAAAACCAACCCACGTCAATATCACCATTGATCACATGAGAAAGTGGTGGACACAAGATTTTTATACTTTAATATTCACTGGAAAGCTCAAATGTCTATCACTGGGAATAATGTAAGGTGCTTTCCTTGAGATGAAAGAGTCATTTTGTTCATTTTTCAGGCCACACCTGCAAATACCTCCATCTGAAGTGGCATTGTTTGTAAGTCTTTCTTTACATAAAGAAAGCTGTTAGTGGAAGAAGTGGTTCTGCAGGTTCATAGCTCAGAGGCACCAGTGCTCTCCCTAGATAACCATAAAATCCTCAGAAGATGAACCTGTGCACCATTCCTGTTTCTCACTCAGAACATTCCAGAAGGAACCCTGAATCCCGGTGCTGCAGCGGGACTGAAGTTTGCTCTCGCCCACACAATCAACCCAGGGAGCTCCCCCAGTCGCCACCCCAAGGCCATAGCCTTGGTCCTCTGCCTGGTCTAGGAGGGCTCCTGCAGCTCCAGCCTAACAGGGAAAAGCAGGCACCCACATGTCAGAAAGCACTCCCAAGGCCCGGCGAGCACTTCTGCTTATGTGCCAGCCAAGTGCGTTTGACAAGGCTACACCCAGCTGTACAGCAGGCAGCGAGGTACCCAGCAAATACTCAGGGCTCATGTTACTGAGGAAGGAAGGTGGACAGCGAGGTACCCAGCAAGTGCTCAGGGCTCACGTTACAGGGGGGAAGTCAGGAAGATAGTGAGGTACCCAGCAGGGTTCACGTTACCAAGGAGGAAAGGAGCGTGGAGACAAGGGGGCTGGAACAGTCTGTCATAACATTTAGCATTTACAAGGCTCGCTGAAGATTATCCGATTTGATCTTGGCAACAGCTCACAAGATAGGCAGAGGCATGACTGTTTTCACTACTTCATAAAAAGAGATCCAGAGAACTAATGATGACCACGTGCTCTTCCCACAGGCTCCCAGAAATCCTCAAATCATCTCTCTTGTATACCTGTGATAGTATCTCAGTCACGTCCCCTCTCTGCAGGGGGATTTTAATGCCGCCCTGCTGTTCCTTCGCACCCCTGCCCTCTCCTGCATTTCAGCCATGCCCACCATCCATGATGCCCACCATCCATGGGGAGTCCACACCACCCCAGCCCCGCTGCTGCTGATGGCTTGGGTCACCCTTATCTTTCATTTCCACCAGCAGGGACCTGTTCTTCCTTCAAACGCAGCTCAAACTCACTCATTGTGTGAAGCCTTTTCCAGCCACCACAACTGTCATGTGTAAAATCAGTGTGTGGAATGCTTCATTTAGGAGGTGCTTATGTTGCCTTATTGGCTGTGAGCAGGACCAAATTCTTAGCAAACCAAGTGATCCCCTCTCCCCATCTCTGCTCCAGTGCACTTAAAACAAGCATTCCTGGAAGCACCTTTTCAGTCCAATTCATGCATGAGTCTGTCCCACACCCTGCAGAAAAGCCCTGGCGGTCAGGGCTCAGGGCCCCCAGGTGGGTAAGGAGAGCTTAGTGCCCTCTCTGGAATTGTTGCCCAGAGACCCACGGCTGGAAGGGAAAAAACTTTGCATCCTGTGAAATATCCAGGCCTCAAGACCCACTCAGGAGCAGAAAACGAGGAAAGAGCCTTGAACAGACCCTCGGGAGGGCAGTCAGCAGGAGCCACGGAGGCCACCAGGAGGGAGGGAGGGAGGGAGGCAGGCAGGGAGGCCAGAGGTGATGTGGCTAGAGGTGACGTGGTGGGGGGATGACACGGCATGGTGGGGGGAGGAGACGTGGCCAGCGGCAACGTGGCCAGGGAAGGAGATACGGCTGGAAGTGACAAGAGGGGTCTCCAGGCCTCAGACTGTGCCTGATTTATGGATGACATTTTGATTAAGATGTTGTATCTAACTTTAAAGTAGCAATTTAGAACCATTGTGTACATTTCAAGCACGGTACAAATATAGCACATTTCCCAAACCAAAGAACAGTGCATTGAAGGGAAAAATAGCAGCTCACCAATAAAAAGAGTAAAGAAAAAAATTCATTTTAACATCAGAAATAAAGAGATCCTACAGCTCTTCTAGTCCAATCCCCACCCTAATGTGAATGGGGGGAAAGGGAAGTAGATTCTAGTCAGTCAGAATTAAAGGCAAAACCGATCCACTTTACTTTCTACTTGACAGAAAACAAGAAGCTCATCAAGGAATCCCTACGAACAGTAGCTTTAGGAGTCCCCAAAATGCAAAATTCACCTTCAAATTAAATCAACTGCTAAGTGTGTATAAAGTTATTGTTTTCATTATTGCCTTCCTCATTCCCAGGGGCTTTATTTAGACCTTGTTTCCCCCTAATTGCCTCCAACACACCCAGGAAATTTAAACCCCACAAGTAAACCGTGTCTCGATTAACATACAGCGTTCTTTAAGAGCAGACAGTCCATTGCTCTAAGACGTTCTTGTCACCTAAGCACTGAGTACAGCCTGAGAATGCACAACACACACACACACACGAACTTGGACAGACAACAGATGAGATGTGGCACATGAGGAGGAAGACGAGACAAATGAGCTTCACCGACTTCACCCCGGATCCATGAAGAAGTGACACATACAGACTGCTGGGGTGCCAGTGACTCCTCAAAAACAGCCAAGGGCAGCATTTGAAGAAGCAGCACCACAGGCCAGGAGGGTCTTTGGGCTTCAGAGGGGAGGGGCGCCTCCGACCAGGTGTTGGGGGCTTCAGAGGGGAGGGGCGCCACTGACCAGGTGTTGGGGGCTTCAGAAGGGGAGGGGTTCCCCAACCAGGTGCTGGGGACTTCAGAAGGGAGGGGTGCCCCGACCAGGTGCTGGGGCTTCAGACGGGAAGGCAAATATATCCAATTCATCCTGTCACTAAAAACGACATAATCTGCCATCTCCATCACAGATGATGCAGTCAGGTTTCCATCACCGGGGTGGTTCTTTTTTTTTTTTTTTTTTTTTTTTTTTTATTTTTTTTTTTTTACATGGAGTTTCTGCTCTGTCGCCCAGGGTGGAGTGCAGTGGCGCGATCTCGGCTCACTGCAACCTCTGCCTCCCGGGTACAAGCGATTATCCTGCCTCAGCCTCCCAAGTAGCTGGGATTACAGGTGCCTGTGTCACCATGCCCGGCTAAATTTCATATTTTCAGTACAGACAGGGTTTCACCATGTTGTCCAGGCTGGTCTTGAACTCCTGACCTCAGGTGATCCACCTGCCTCATCTTCTCAAAGTGCTGGAATTACAGGCATAAGCCACCACGGCCTGTGATTACTAGTGTAATTTCTAAGCCGCTCTCTCACACCCACTCCCCCCCCTTTTTTAAAAAACCAGCTTTATGGCTATATTTTTTCCAAGAGAACCCATTACCCATTTGAAGTACAAATAAGACACCATGTTTAAAAACCAAAAATGCCAATTTACATAGAAATCTCCAAATACCCAGTCGATTTCAGCCTTGAGAATAAGATCAAGCTGTTGGCTGAATACAACTTCCCTTTCCATCTGTCTGCCTGTTAGACACAAGGACAAAGCCACGAGCTAGGGACATAAAGGCAGCAACCAGGAAGGCAGCCGAGACTCCAAATAAAAGCTCGAAGGACCAACACAAAGGTACCACACCCTGCACGCCCTCCTCTCCTTCCTTTTCAGAACTTCCAGAGGATGAAACAGGGACCTCCTCAGACATCCCACGGTGCAGGCGGCCAGAGGGGAAGGCGGCGGCAGCCTGAATGAGGCCACCGGGAAATCACATTCCACAAACAGAAATTCTCCATGTGCTTTACATCCTCTGTCTCTGAAGAACTATGCCAGTCTAACAGTCACTAGAAAACTGCATTCAAGTGTCATTTCGCATTTCAAGCAAAGAAAACAGTGGTGGGGCATGAGGGAAAAACATAGCCATGTGTTCTGGGGTATTAAAAATAAGTTTTCTTCTGTTATAAATGTATAATTATACATTCTCAGATTTCTGTATAATTGATATGCTTCCTAATTAGCAGACAGAGTAATAAAAAGTGAATTCCAAGTGTAAGATCGGAGGACCCATTCACATGGCTTCAGGTTCTGCTACTGTGTTTCAACTTAAAAAAATTGTTCTGTGTATTGGTAACAAGGCATGAGTGTCTGTGTGGCTGTAATCAGGGTTCGTGTTGGCTCCCTAGCAGAGGATGTTACACTGTTACATTATCTTCTACAAAAAATCCTGAAAAAATGAAGGCTGAATAGACATACACACCCTCCCAAAATAATCCAAATGCCCATCGATATGAAAAACAGATGAATTATGGTTTCCATCATGGAATGTTCCTCAGCAGTGAACACAAACTATAGCCACAGGTTCCAACTAGGATAAAGAAAACCTTTTAAACACGCTTAAAGTGAACTGACTAGGCAGAATTCCTCGATTACAGGCATCGGCTTCAACAGGGTACAGTTCTGAATCCTGTGATGTAGAATTAGTTATCAACCCTGTTTAGGGACACATCTAGAAAAAAGCAAAATAATGACTACACAATTTTACATTCTTTGTAAATTATAACTACTATGAAAATTCTAAAAATGTGAAAATCTTCCCAACTCTTCCTTTGACAAACTTCAAATACCCTGGCATTGCTTGCGACACTCACAGGTGTGCCAAAATAATTGAAAATATACCCAAGTTAGTAGAATCAAACTTGAAGATGTACGAGTCATCCCTGCCTTGCTATCTCTACATCGTGTAGAAATTTAAGAGCAGGTAGTGGCACTGCAAGGCAAGGCTCAAACCAACTGGGTATTTGGAAACTTCTGTGCAAATTGACATTTTTGGTTTTAAACATCGTGTTATTTGTACTTCAAACAGGTAACTGTTTGGTTCCCTTGGAAAAAATACAGCCATAAACCTGGTTTAAAAAAAAAAAAATACGGGAGTGGGTATGAGACAGTAGCTTAGAAATTTTACCAGTAACGGCAGGGAGCAGTGGCTCATGCCTGTAATCCCAGCACTTTGAGAGGCAGGACCCATAGGGCCTTTGAGGGCACCGGTCTCCTCTGTTGCCTTCCTGCCAGACTGACCCCAGGACATTCACTGGGTTTCCATCCCTGTCTCATTCAACAGCCCCCCCAAGAGTAGCCTTCATCCTCATCTGGGGCTCAACTCTGCCCAATTTCCTAAATCTCTGCCTTCAGAGCCTGAAAACACCCACGCCCAGGGTAACCCTAGGTCCACGTTTACCCTAGAGAGTCCCGATTTTATCTGTTTCCCCAGCATCGCCTTAGTGATAATATATCCTGTAAATTCGAACTGCCTTCACACCTCACCCGCACTGTCTCCCAGCAGACCCCACTCAGATGCACCTGCCCCAGACCCCACACCCAGGTCTGTGCATGCTGCCCTGCTCCGCCCATGTGAGAACCACCTCTCTTTCTTGAGGAATCAGCTGGCGATCATCTCCTTGTGGAGGACTGCCCTGACTTCCAACCCTCTCCAGCAAAGGTAGAAGCCATCCTCGGTACTTCCCCCAAAACTCAGGTCAAGTATGAAGATGGTGCAGATGCTAGCTGTGCCTGGGATGCCATGGGCAGGGTCCCCAGATGCTCTGCACATGGCCCGGGGCACAGCCTGAACACAGCAAGTGCTACAGAAATAAAACCGACATGCGCTGACCTCTGATAGGGCCTCCTTCACCATCTACATCTGTCTCCCCTCTGGACAGTAAAATCCACAAGACAGGGAGGGTTTGTCTCACTCACCTTCAAACTCCCAGGGTCACCCTGGCAGGTAAAGGGGACTCAAATGTCTTCTGAAGGAAGCCGCTGGTTAGCTGCCAAGTTAAAGGGCCTCTGAAAATCAGAGCTCAGCATAGGAGTCCAGCACACGTTACGATGAATGACTCCAACCATGGCAGAACTGGCCATGGAACCAGTGCTGACCAATTCAGGGTTTGTTCACTGTTTCTCAGTTCATTAGCATAACTCACTCTAACAGAGCAGCCACGCACAGATCCTCAGACATCTACACAGAGTGGGACGATGGCGCCGAGTCACGTAAACGTCCCATTGCAGACTGGGAGACACCAGTCAGACGCGGACCTAGGGAGAGCGCAGACCTCGCATTAAATCGGCTCCGTGTAAACAGCACTCCCTGCCAGGCCCTTTCCTATCTGCACAGCTTCTACAAATTCAACTCTCGCACCTGACACCTAAGAATACTGCGTACCCCATGTGAACCCCCCACTTACCTCCCAAAATGACCCGGCATGGCCGAGTACAAACCATTTCAACATAAGGGAACTGGAGGGCATGTGGGGCTTTCCTGAGTCCCTGCTGCCTCCTGACTGGAGGGTCCACTGCTTCACACAGACCCCTAGTGAAGGGCGGGTCTCTTCGGCCCCCTCAGAGTCAAGAAAATCTTTGTTCACTTTCTCAAAACTGCACACAACCGAGTCACAAAGCAGGGTGGAACCTCGACTCTCCGGGTTCAGGTCATGTTGAGTTTAGGACCTGCTGCTGTGATCACTGCAGGAAATGATGAGCCTGATTCCGGCTTTGACCCCGAGCTGATCAGCATTAACTAATTTCACTTTCCAGGACCAATTTCAAAGGCCTGCAAAGCCAGAGAAGGGAGAGGAGAGGGAACACACCCTCACCCCAGACCTGCTGCAAGCATGCACTTCTCAGATGCATCCCAAGGTGCACAGCGTGTCCGGTGCCTGTTCATGTCCACTGACTTGCAGGTCTTCTATGTGGCATCAGCCTCCTGGGCACTGGGGGCAAGAGGTATAATGGCAAGTCCCCTCTGCAGCAAAGGTGAGGTGCAGGGACCCAAAGCAATAGAACTGACCTTTTTCTGACAGTCTTAAAACAGAAGGAAAATACTGTACAGCCAACGTCCCCTCACGCAGGTTTATTTACCTGTGACTCACAGGCCATGACAGACAACTTCAGGTTCTTACTGATTCCTATTTTCCCCATCCAGAAAACCTTTCTTTTTAATATCGTACGAACTTGCCATTCTGTAGGCCAAAAACAGCAAATATTAGCAGTTTCCTACGGTTCAACCGAATAAAACATGATCACGACATTTTGTGAAACCATGAAGAAAAGGTGGATATCTCAATATGTGTTTCCAGACTGGCTTTGTTCCTGAAGCACTAACTCTGTTCACTCAAGATTTTAGACCCTGAAGAATAAACATCAGTATCCCACCAAGAAAACCAAAAAATGAAATAATTTTGCATCCACTTTGGAGCGTTTTTAGGACAAGGCAGGACACAAACTTTTAAAAAGCTGCAGTTGTCCCTCTGTATACACAGGGACATGGATTCCAGAACACCCCCCGAGTTTACCCAAATCTACGTGTCCACAGGACCCGCAGCCACCCTATGGAACCGCATGTAGGAAACTTCGGCCCTTCACAAAGCCAGGCTTTTTCAATAAGGGTTAGGTTAGAAAAAAAATTAACATAAGTGATCCTTCGAAGCTCAAAACCCATGTCGTTCAGGGTCAGCTGCATTTACTATCTGTGTCATACCTGAGGCCTGAAAGCCATCATTCTCAATACCTTAACGTGATGGTTAACAAACTAACTGTTCTGATTAGAAAGAGGAAAAAGCTTATTTTTAAGCTGACAATCAGAGTGGGCGCTGCTACGGTGAACGAAGAACAGACCTAAGCAAGCACCAAGGCTGGGGTGACTGCCTGTGCTCAGACCCACCAGGGCCCGTTCCTCCATCTCCCTCTGCTGAAAGGGATAACCGCTTCTCCCCCATAACTAAAGGGCCTTTATTTAAATATTCACTCGAGAATTGCTATGAAAAGCTGAAAGGTCACAGATGACATTTTTAAAAATAAACATTTACTTAAGCATTTAACAAGCCCATTATGATTTAAAAAAAAAAAAAAGGAATTAAGTTGCTGGGTGTGGTGGCTCATGGCTGTAATCCCAGCACTTTGGGTGGCCGAAGTGGATACATCACCTGAGGTCAAGAGTTTGAGACCAGCCTGGCCAACATGGTGAAACCCCGTCTCTAACAAAAATACAAAAATTAGCCAGGCATGGTGGCAGACGCCTGTAACCCCAGCTACTTGGGAGGCTGAGGGAGGAGAATCACTTGAACCTGGGAGGGGAGGTTGCAATGAGCCGAGATCGTGCCATTGCACTTCAGCCTAGGCATTCAAGTGTGGAACTCTATCTCAAAAAGAAAAAAAAGTATAAAGTTTTCCTTCCAATGAACCTATCATTCAGCCACTGAGGTAACCTATAGGTACTTATTCAGCCATGAGATACACCACAGGAGACATAGGCGAACAGGACACAGTTCCTCCCTGAAAGAAGGCTGCACCCCAACAGAAGGCAGGCACACACTCCGAATGGAATCAGCGTAGGGAACAGATGCTGCTGCAGGTGGAACTGGCTGCACAGAGCACCCGCTCAAGTGTCTGAGAAATAAGGAGCTGTTGGTGGCATCACCTACCGCACCTGAGCTGGGACGCTGGGGAGCCTGTCATCACCACCACCACCCGGGGCAAAGACCCCCAGAACCACACAACGACCTTACAAACTCACTGAGGAGATGACTGAGAAATGTGCGTGGAATGATGTGAACACGCAGACATCAGGGCCACTCGCGGCGTTGGTTTTGTGCATTGACTTGAGCATGCCCCAGGTGCCCAGATGGCTGATTCTGCATTATTTCTGTGTGAGATGCATGTTTGCCTCTGGACTGAGTGGAGACCCATCCTCACCAGCATGGAGGGTACTACCCTATCCACCCAGGGCTCGAGTAAAACAGCAAGGGGGGGAAGACTGAGCTGACTCCACCTGTCTGGCTGATGGGCCAGTGACATCTGTCTTCTGCCGCCCGTGCTCCTGGGTCTCAGCTCCTCAGACCCGGGTGGGATGTGCACCCTCCGCTTTTCAAGTCTTCAAGCCACGCCCTCCCAGGACTCTAGCTTGCAGGCTGTGGGTCCTGGGGCTTCTTGGACTCCGTAGCCCCTGCAGCAAGCCTCCCTCTGGAGACACACACACACCCGGCTGGCTGTCTCTCTGGAGAGCCCTGACTAAAAGCCGCCCCTAAAAGTGGTCTTCACAGTTTCTTTCTAGCCCTAAGATCCCAGCGCCCCTCCTACAATTCTAGGCGGAAAGGTGGACGGAAACCAATGGACAGAGGTGTGTGCCGAGGACACGTCAGGCAGCGGCGCTTGGCAGGAGGGCACTAACGCCCTAAGCAAAGAATCAACGTTGCTTGCCACAAAAATGAGAACGGTCAAGATTTCTTCAAACAGAAATGAATTTGTTTCATGATTTGCCCTTAGTACATAAGAAATCATAAAAGTAGGCCTATTAACAATTACATAAGTCTTTAGAGGCCCCTGAACTACTTCTGTTCCTTTGTGTTTTTATACAAAATAAGCCTGAGGTTAAAGAGAATAACGTCACTGGCTGCAGCTGGGGCCACGCAAGGACACAGCTTATACCCATGAGGTCCCTGGGTGCCCCGAGTCCTTCCCTTGCTATTTATGGAAATATGGGAGAAGCCAGGAGGTCTGAGCATGGACCTGGCCATGCTCCCAAGGGCCGAGGAAAGCACCCATCTGTCCAGTCTTCCTTCCACTCCGCGGTTCCCTCCTACCCGGAGGACTCTTGGGCTGAGGCGGCTCATGCACTCAGCAGCACCACCATTAAACGTATAGCTTCGCATCACCAGGGCCTCCTCTGGCCTCCTCTGACCACCCCTGGACCTGCAGTCAGCACTAGTCTGCAGGACATGCGTGGACAAGGCTGATGGATCACGGCCTTCAACCAGGAAGGTGCCAGGCAAGGAGTCGGAGACACTGGGGATGGAGCAGCACTCACCCGGGGAGGCGAAGGCCGGCAGCGGCCACCACCGAGGACCTCCCTTCCCACCCTGAGGGCAGCTCACCCAGAGAGGCGAAGGCCGGCACCGGCCACCACTGAGGGTCTCGAGGGCCCTTCCCACCCCGAAGGCGGCTGCGATCACATTTCCCATCGCACCAAGTGACCCCTGTGTATTGAGCACAAAGCTTTTCAACATTCGAATCAATAAGGAATCACAAGACGGACATTCCCTCAATCCAAATGGCCAGCCCATGAAACAGACACGCAATCCTCATACACATTTCCTGTGGGAAAGTCAATCCATCCCTGGGGCCTCGCGCCAGGGGTGGGGGAGCATCATGGGGAGAAGCCCCAGCCTGGCTCCTCCCCCTACAGCTCCTTTTCCCTCTGCCTCCCTGCCCCCCCACCCCCTCCCTAGCTTCAGAGGCTCCTTCCTCAAATTCTTTCCCCTTGATGAAGTCATTCATTCCCAAAATACAAAGCAAAGGCATGGGGGCTCAAGAGAAAATCCACACCGTGGCTCCTGTTTTAGATTCTCGTAAGTTTGAGAATAACCAAGCAAGAATCTTTGGCATCTGAATGTGGTTTGAAGGCATCTGAGCACAATGTCTGGCACTGGCCCGGAGTGGATCATGGGTGTCTGGGACATCTTCATAACTCGACACCAATTAGTTTGAAACATCACTAGCAGAATAGAACTATGTGAATAGCTACTTCTCTGTTAAAAGTAGGAAAAGACTCCAAGCTGCCCTCAAGGAACATCCTTCCCATGAGGAGTTTCTGCATCGAGCCTTTCAGGCACAGGCGTGGCCCCCGGGCCCGACTCCCTCATCCCTGTGTCATAAAGCAGCAAAGACGGTGGGGAATAAGGCAAGTGAAGGAGTCAGTTCCGCACAAAACGGGCTCCAGAAGCCACAGCCCCTCTCGCAGTGTGGGAGCCAAGTCCAGAGACCTGGAAACCCCAGGGTTCCCAGGGAGGAGGGCAGAACAATGCCATTTCCCCCTAGTGTAGGGAGACAGCACCCCACGTCCTCTGGCCTTAATGGAAGAGAGACTTCACATAAATGATTCGAATGAATCCACCACACACAGAAAATGGGCTAAGGGCTAAGACACCCATTTAAATGCCTGCAAAAACACATTAAAGGAACACCCAGATAAGCGAGGTTCTTCTCTTATCCAAGAAATATTCAGAAACAAATCCAGGAAGCAATCTCTTTGCAATCAAAAGACCAATTCAGAAGTGCAGATTAAAAATCAAGACACAACTGAACCCTTAATACACCAAGAACCAAGTTCCATGGAAATGTAATCACGTCACCAACTCCCAGCTGAAGGAAGCAGCACTGGCCACTGACCAGCTGTTCAGTCGTGGGTCAGTGAATGAAAGGCAATGCTGCCCAGGACAACGACGAGATGTTAACCTGAAAAGGGCAAAATCGCAGAGGCTGGAGGGACCTTCCAGGTAACCTGGCCCCCTCAGTGGACAGAGGACCCCCGTGGGGCCACAGAGCCTAGAGCTCCAGTGTGCTCGGGGCAAGCACTCAACTGCAACCCTGATGTCCGAACGCCTTCTGCCCTTCTCCGTCTCTGCCCCATTAACAGGGAATCCGTGAATGCTAAGGAAATGTGATGCATTTCACAATACATTTAGATTTCTAGCAAATTAAAGATAAACAGTGAGAAACTTTGGGAATTAACCAAAATACAGTTCACTGAATGCCCAAACTCAAAGCTAGTCTCCAAGAGGTGATAAGCTGTGTGTGGTGATGAATGCCTGTAAATCCCAGCAGTTGGGGAGGCTGAGGCAGGAGAATCACTTGAGCCTAGAAGGTTAGGGTTGCAGTGAGCTGTCATTGTACTGCTGCACCCAGCCTGGGAAACAGAGTGAGACTGTCAAAAAAAAAAATTAAAAGAGTTCAAATGAATTCGCCCATACCCTTTAAATTTTCATTTGGGTGCATGAGGTGATCTAGTTCCTTTTTCCCTTGCAATACATGAATAATCTAACAAATAATTAAATATAATCTAACAATTACTTTGGAAAATTTAATTATTTTCCCATTTCATTATTCACTATTTCAGGGAAAAAGTTAAAATTATTCCCTCTTTCAGGGAAAAAGCTAAAAATCATTTTAAACCTTCCTTCCACAAAACAATGTTCAGTCATCTCTATCTGCTTTATAATGTGGAATTCAGCTTCACAAGTCTACAATACAGTTTTTGTTAAACACTGTTTACGTAGACAGGCAAGAGAAACACGGTCTATGTAGAAGCAGCAGAAGACACGTTTTAACAGAAAAGGGAGAAGATACCACCGTGTGGAGCTTCTGAAAATTCTGTCCTCATCTTGCCCACACAACACGCAGAAAACAGCCAAGCACTTGCCTAGTGTCCAACAGGAGCACAGAAAGGACAGGGATCCCTCCAGTTGTTTAGTGACCAGCCCCACTTGTCACCGCCACATAACAAAATCCGCACGGCAACTTCAGCACGTTTCATTCATGATTCCACAGAAATCAGGTTGAAGAACTGGGAGATGTTTTACCCACCTTTAAAATCCAAGTGTGGGACTAATAAACACATTATGGGTTCACTTAACTTTTCCAAATTTTTACTTGGAGAAACCTATAAAGTTCTTGTCAGTTACATCCTTAAGTTTTTCAATAATTTTTAAATGCAAAGGTCGGGCAAGACTTGTAAGGAGGTACACACATACAGCCCAGTGCGGTAGCTCACACCTGTAATCCCAGCACTTTGGGAGGCTGAGGTGGGCGGATCACGAGGTCAGGAGATCGAGACCATCCTGGCTAATACGGTAAAACCCTATCTCTACTAAAAATACAAAAAATTAGCCAGGTGTGGTGGTAGGCGCCTGTAGTCTCAGCTACTCGGGAGGCTGAGGCAGGAGAATGGCCTGAACCCAGGAGGCGGAGCTTGCAATGAGCTGAGATTGCGCCACTGCACTCCAGCCTGGGTGACAGAGGGAGACCGTCTCAAAAAAAAAAAAAAAAAAAAAAGGAGGTACACACATACATGCCACATTCTTCTTCTCTCAAAGAGAAGGGCCCTTTTTTAAGATTCCAGATGGAAATGTGGTTGTCCCCCTGCTTTCGAGAGGATGGGCTGTTTTAAGCATGAACAGACTTTTCCTCCATGCACCGAGGATACACCATGGGGGACATTGCTGCCGCCGCCTCCCCAGTCTCTGCTCAGGGTGGGGCAAGGGGAGCTCATATGTCTCCCGTGTACACTGTCAACAGGCCAGGTGCTCAGGAGGGGACTTCCAGGACTCGCTGAAGGCATTAGTTAGCAGGGCAGGCAGTGCCTCGTGCTGGTGGGCATCCAGCAGTAAGGGGGTCTTGCACTTTACTCCCCAGGCCCAGCCCCAGAGGGGAAAGAGGCACCTGTATCGTAACTAATGTGTATTTATAGACACACAGAGACTCTGCAGTGCAAGGCGCAGAACTAGAAGGAATCATGGAAATAAGAGGGAAGACATTTGGTTACGACTGGCAGAGCCACCCCAAGCCTCGCACTTCCTGCCGGAGCCCTCACTGACCAGACTCCTCCGGGGTCACTGCCGCTGCCTTGCCCAGCTCACGACAGGGCAGATGGTGACAGAGCCTCAGAACAACCTCCCACTCCTTCCTCACTAGCCCAGGGGACAAGCTGCTCATGAGTGTCCCAAAGCCTGAATGCAGGAACACAGAGGTGACTGAGCAGAAAGAGGGACAGCCACAATGGCCACGGGTGTACGGATATTGCTGGGCAACCCAGCAGCACTTTCCACCTTAAAGAGGACGTCCACGGGTGTGCGGATGCTCTCGCGTGACCCAGCAGTCCTTTCCACCTTAAAGGGGAATGGCCACGGGTGTGCGGATATTTCCGGGTGCCCCAGAGCCCTTTTCACCTTAAGGAGATTTTCACAGTCTCAGTTCAGTCTCCAAACTATTCAGTGAGGTTGGAGGAGTACCACTGTGGACCAACACTGATTGGCACCAAGTAAGGGCAATTTTATAACCAAGTCTCGATCATAAGAGAATCAGGTCTTTGGCCATCTGGTCAAAGCTCTTTCTGTAACAAAGTTGGATAATTAAGTTGCACTTTGGTTTTCCAAATCTTGCTACAGAAACCACATCTTCCTAGGTGTGGCTCCGTGGTGTCACGTGCACACATCAGTAGCCAGGCTTGCCAAGACTCAAGGCACGTTACACGTTCACCTGAGAAGGCTGCTCTATCGTTGAGGGCTCTGGCGTGCTCTGAAATGAATTTGCCACTTCAGCCTACACTCTACTTCCTTGTTTGGTTAAAGAAAACCAAAAGGAAGAATTTGTTTTGGCCAATCGCCTGCTGCACCCAACTGCAGAGGTTTTAATTATAGTACTTTCATTGCATCCTAGAAAGCAAAGTCATATAGATCAACTCATTATTACTACTCCAAAGGTTTAGTAAATCTCCAGATAATCAGGTCAACATTCTAACAAGCTACATTAAAGGTTATAATACTCAAAATTTAAAACTACATCCATGCTTCAAAAACCACCATTCCCATTTCAGATGGCCAAATGCATATGAGAAAGAAATGTGCTGAGTGCATTTTTTTTGCTAATCTTATGGAGAAACTGCCACTTTAAAAACGGCTCTAGTTCCTGGCTCCAGATGGGTGTGGTGGGTTGCCTCACTCATTTTCAACTCCACCTGAAGCTGGGAAACTAGAAATTCATTCCCAGACTTCAGGGCATGAGAATTCCCACTTCTGGAAACAGCCTGGAATGCAGATTTGTAGCAGAGAATTCTTTCCTGCCCACCCTAACCATCCTCTGTGGAAGGCAACAAAGACAAGTCCACCTACCTAGGTGCAACTGCACCACGAAGAACCATTTCAAGGTGGGAGGTGCCCACTGCTCCAACGGCAGGCCTCCCAGCATCTCAGAGCAGCCAGAACTTCTCCCTCCTTCACAGGGAAGGGGAAACAAGGCCAGGAGGAAGTGGTTGGGGAAGCAAGCGATGGGGTGGCTGATTGGGGATCAGAGGTTTCCTCAGAGGGGACTCAGGTTCGGGTAAGGAGAGAAGAGGAGGAACCAAGATTTGGCTAACAAGCGTTTTGTCCTGATTGATCAGTGGGAACAGGCAGTTTAGTTAATCACTTATAAGGCAGAGATGGGGAGGTTTGAAGGCCTGTGCCTGGGCTTGTCCTCAGTAAATGGTCATTCGCAAGTCAGCCTAAGCCACATGGGAAGGGGCTTCTTGCAGTAAACAACGTAGGGGCATAGTTGTGGGGAAGGAGAATGTCTTAACAATCAGTGTTTTACAGGATCACAGGGCTCAGGCAATGTTCAGTATTGTCACACACCAAGGTTTTTACAGTCTGAAGAAAACTACAGTCCTAAGGTGTCAGTTCTCAAAGCCCTTAAGTTCCTCCTGCTAAGATTCCCAGAGGGTCTCCACTTCTTGCACCGAACCCCAACTTGCACAGGCACTTGCGTCTTCCTCCTGCAGCAAATGCAGATGAGAAGGCTGCAGCTCTGTTGCAGTAATGATGCCATGGCAGCCCTAACACAGCAGCAGAACAATGGCTCTGGCCTGAATGTCCCCAAAACCTCATGCTGAAACCATCTCCGATGGGATACATTAAGAGGTGGGGCCTTTGGGAGGTCCCGCTCTCAGGACTGGGTTTGGTGTCCTTGTTGGGAGACCTGAAGGAGCCCTCTTGTCCTCCACCATGTGAGGCCTGATGAGATGCCCGCTGCCATGCAAGACCTGGCCAGATGCTGCCGTCTGTGAGCCACAGGCCCTGGGGCACCAGATCTGCAGAGGTGCCTTGACCTTGGACTTCCCAGCCTCCAGAGCTGTGAGCAATAAATGTCTATTTACAAATAACCCAATCAACAGCAGCCAGACAGAGACAGTAATGTTACATTAGCCACTTTCTCAGTGGGCCAGAGGCCTCCCCATGAGCCACCACTGTAAAGCAAGAACTTCCTGAAGGATGGAAAAGGGTTCACAAGGAATTCTACCCAGCACCAAGGTGTCTGTCCTTTCTCACAGGAAGACAGCTGAGCCACGGCAGGAAACTACAGGGTGGGTGGGGCTGGATAGTAACCTGTCACCTGCTCATCTAAGCCTCAGTCTCCCGCCTCTCGACAGCAAGGGTAACACCCCTCACCTGAGCTGCTGGGGGAGGTAAGAGTGCTGGGTGATTAACAATTGTTAGCTCCACAGAAATTAGGCAAATAATCCTCCCCTACATCTTATAAAACCAAACCAGCCCAGGAATTCCACATTACTACTAATTTGCATGGGAAAATGCTGGATTCTCATAAGCTCTGGCATGTCATTTGTATTAATAAAGTTTGCAGAGTTTTCATATACTAAGTATATAAAACAGGAAAATAAATCATGCAATTTGGAGGCTGAGGCTTGGAGGCTGAGGCAGGAGCATCACTTGAACACAGGCGGCGGGGGTTGCAGTGAGCCGAGACCGTGCCACTGTACTCCAGTCTGGGTGACAGAAGGAGACTCCATCTCAAAAAAAAAAAAAAGATATTGCTGCTTGATACTAGTAAAGTGGGCAGATTCTACATGCCCACTCTTATTCAAAGTTCACCTAACACTGACTCAGGAACTCTGTCCCTGATGTGCTTGAAGTTTTAATGCTAACAGTGTTAAAGACCACTTCCCCAGGAGCTCTGAACAAGTATTTCCGGTATACGCTGAACGAGACCACACACTCTGTGACCGAAATCTAACTTCCCAGACCCAAACTACAGAACCACAGAAGACACCGCTTCTGTCCAACTTTGTGTTCTGCCATCGTTTGTGTCCATTATTTCCTACAAACCATCTCATTAGAATTTAGAGCACACAAAAGGCCGATACAACAGGGTTACTTTTCAAAGGTTTGGAAGTGAAGAACAGATACAATGCATTAACTTCCTATTGCTGCTGCAACAAATTACCACAAATGCAAACCTCCTCTCAACCCTGGAAGTCAGGAGTGCCAGGGCTGAAGTCAAGGGGTCAAGTAGGTTGTGTTCCTGCCTGGAGTCTCCCAATTCCTAGAGGCCACAATGCAGCTTGGCTCACAGCCCCACACCCCTCCGACCGCTGCCCCAGCCTCAGCCCTGCACCCCTCTGGCCCCTGCCCCACCCTTGGACCCATGCCCCTCCGGCCCCTGCATCACCCCCCCCCACCCCCGCCGCCCTCAGCCCCACAGCCCTCTGGCCTCTATCTCCTTCTCAGGTCTCCTCCTCTGGGGCAGACCCTCATACTCCCTCTCAACCAGGCACATGTGAGGACACTGGACCCCACCTGGACAACCCAGGGTCCTCCCCCATCTCACTGTCCTTTACAGTCACATCTGCAAAGCCTCTTTTGCCATGGAAACTTCATTATACTAACATAATCATTTAACAAGTCCATTCTAATGATGTAAAAATTGGCATTGTTTTCCTAATGAACAGATCAGTCACCCATGTAACCTATAAATATTTGACTATTAAATATACAATACTGTAGGAGACAAAGATGAGGAAGACGGTTCCTCCCTGAAAGACGACTGGACCCTAGACAGAGGGATGAACATTCTGAACAGAATCAACATAACTCAACATTTGAGTCGGAGAGGCCAAGCAATAAGACTTTCAAAAAAGCAACCAGAAAGTATGTACCAGTGCCTGTAGTTCACAGTTGAGCCTGGTGTCATGAGCACGAGCGTGTGGACATGCACACCAGGCCCAAGTTTAAGATCAAATATAAGGAGCTTTCCAACTATAGTATTTAACTAGCTCTTTCTACAAAAATAGCCTCTTGATTACAGTTTTTATCCAAAAAGTTCTTTGTAATTAAAGAAATTAATTTTCCCCTAAAAGACATTTCTCTATCTATTGCCCCATATAAATGAAATGGGTATACTAAAGAAAGAAGACAAATGTTTGACTTAGCGGGTTTGCCTATGACTTGGATAAGCATGATTTTCTTCTGACCAAGCAGGGAGCAGCTGGACCAGACTGCAGGGAAGGAAAAACAAATTTCCACTCTGACCTCAGTTGGGCACCAGAGTCTTCCCTGTCAGAATGTGGGTGTGGTGCTTCCCACACACCAGCCTCTGACAAAACTCAGCCCAAGGGTGTGGGAAAAGGCCATCTACTCCTGAAAAAGCTATAAAGTGCAGACACATCAAAAGCTTCAGAAGACTGTAAAGCGCCAAGGAGACAAATGCACCCTTGGAGTTTACAGCAAATGGTCAGCATCACAGGTGCCTGAGGTCCAGGGTCAGCTCCCAGCTGCCGCGACGACGTAAGCGCAACCCTGGCTTCCCCTCTGACACAGAGAGCTGGTCACTCCACCGGCAGCACTCAGAGATCAGAACATTCTAGATGAAATCAACGTGTTCCTTTTAAAATGGGGAACTGGGAAGCACAACTGAAGCTCTACGACTATCTCAACTGCTGGGCTTCGGGGTAGCATTAGGAAATCATGAGAATCCAAATCTCAGTTTCATACAGATTCACTGCAGGTTCCAGAATTTCCTGAAACGTTCTTCAGATTTACTCAGGATTTCCTTGCCAAAGCTAATAAAGTCTACATTCCTATGGAAAAGCCACCATAAGCACCACCACAAATAAGATCAACTGGGGCCCGCCCTTCGCACCAAACATATAAACTGTTACTCACACAAGACTGTGCTGGAGGGAGCTCTCAGCTGAAGCCGAATCCGTGAGATTTCATTATCCCCATTTTGGATCGAGTGTGAAGACTGTCAGCAAACCAGGGCCCCAGTGGGAAGCAGAGAACAGATCCTCTGACGCCTGCCTGAACATCTCATTCCCACCTCTGTCTTGGATATTGAACACCCTCAGAGCTACTGAGTCACCCACATTTGCAGATCATTTATCCTGCTACCAGGATAACATAATTATGCGATAAAAATGCCTTCTCAGGGCTTTGTCATACTCAATAAGGAAGCTCAGAAGGCTAGGTAAGCCCAAGAAAGGGGGAAGCAGCCTCCAGACAGACAAAAACCAAGGAAAACCATGCAGAGACTCTCTCCAGAGAGCAGAAACAGAGCCCGCTGTAGCCTTTCAGGCCCTGCTGCCCGCAGCCCTGCATTAGGTGGCACCATTTCCACAGATGCATCCTGCTGGGCCCATTTGAAAGGTCCCGCTTGTGAGACATTCACCCCCCGCCCCACTTCCAGCTCCTGCAAGACCCGCTGCAGCCCCATCCACCCCGGGGGCCGACTGTGCAAGTCTTCCTGGGAGATCCCTCAGAGCCTGCAAAGCGACTGAGACTAGGAAGCACCAAGTATCCAGAAACGCACAAACCCGTTCTCGTGCTGCTTCCTGGGTTTCAAGTTGTCTTCAGAACGAGTCCTGCATAAACCCCAGGCTGGGGAGCCAGCCACGGCCCAGCAGCACCCAGTTCATGCGCTCCACACACCCCACAGGGGACCACCGAGGCCCCAGCAAGTTCTGTCCGCGGGGCAACACTCCAACCATAGCCACAGTTCAGGATTGGCCACTCGCCCCGCTGCCGTAATTACCTGCTGTGATCTGAATTCTCATTGGTTGGGAAGGGGATCTCACTGCTCAAGCACTCCCTGCTGCCTCCTTGCAAACAAAAAAATATCCAAAACCCCTCTTAAAGAACATTTACTATAACCTCAAAACAAGACCCATCCTGAGACCAGGGAAGATATACACGCATTTCTGACATCTGGAGGGCGTCAGTGACCGACACCACGGCTTCCGTGTGGTGTGTGAAGCGGGAGGCCTGTCACGGTGACTCAGGCTGGGGTCTGAATAGGAGTCTTCCAAGCAACTAGGCAACCAGGACGCACACCCCAAAACCCACGTCCCTGCACTCATGTACCTGCCACAAATGCTGCGTGGCCATCGACACCAGTTGTGAACCAAGACCGATCTGTGTCCTGTGGCCCTCACAACGTCCCTACATGCCTGGGCCCAGCACAGGCCTGCACGGCACCCTGCTCGCCTCCAGTGGGGCTCTCTCCTGCCAAGGGGGATGGCCCTGAAGTCCGTTGAGATTTCCAAAGCTCTACAAAGTCATCCTTCCTCCTGCTTGTTCAGAAGGCCTAAAGCCTTGAAGACACCAGTGAGAATTGAGCTAGCCTCAAGGCAGCTCAAACACCTAAACACAGGAACGCTGGACCTCTCTGCCCTCGAGAGCAGCTGAGAACCCACTGGGCTGAGCAGAAGGCACAGACGTCACATCCAGATGCCAGTAGCGCTCACGTTTGCATTCCAGGAGCCACAATGTGAGTCCCTCCAAGGCTTCCAAGTCCCACTTGATTGTTTTCATCGTATCTCTGTAACATCAGAGATTTTATACCTAATGGTATCTATGAGATCATCTCTACTTTTATGAGCACACATGCTCCCTGACTTACCATGGGATGAAACTGTTCCAATAAACCCAACGTAAGCTGAAAATATCCTAAATAGAAAGTGCATTTGACATAATAGTTTCAACTTACAACGGGTTGATCCACAGGCAGCCCATCTCGGGCCAAATAATGCACTGAGTGTGACTAGTTCACACCATCACAAGGTTGAAAAAAAATCACAAATGTAACCATTGTGAGCCAGGGACCTCCTGTATTGTGGCTCCTGTCTTCAAAGACAACAGAAACCTCTTCTTAGACAAGAATCAATTTATAATCCTCAGAATGTTAAACTAAAATTAGTTTAACAATCTACAGGTTCAAAGAAAGCCAAAGTAGGCCCACAAGGCCATTTGTGCCATTCGCTAACACACATGACTCTGTAATAACCCTCACCACAGTCCCTCAGGGTGGATCCCAGAGGCGGCTGAGGCTTGTGGCTACGGACACTAATGACACCAAAATCAGAGTACGCAGGTGCAGTCAAGTCATATGACTTCTGCACTAGAATATGCACAAATGTTCATCAGCAAATCTGATCTTTGCTTTATCTCCCTCCCATGACCTAAAAAGGAGTCCACCACACACTCCCCACTTCAAAAACATAATTCATACTTGCATTCAATTCTGGGCATTCGGAATAGACCTAATGGGGAATTAAACCTCTCCTCCAACCCATTACCTTAGTCTTCTTAGAGGATGAAGGATTTTGCATAACACAAGGCAGCATATAAAAGATCTTGTATAGAAACATACTTTCAAGTGGTCCTCATTATAGTAATTCAACTAATACACAAAGGACCCAACACACAGCACAATGTCTATTAGAAGAATTAATTTGTTCCCCTAAAAATCCTAACATCTACACAGAGAAAATACCCTATACACATTTTATTATTCTTTACCACTATAGTCATACAAAGGAGTATCACAAAAGCAAAAGAACACATTTGGTTTGACTCGCAGTTCTAAATTTAATATAAAATTGCTAAAACCACCAAGACAAACATGACTATGAAATATTTAACGATCTTCACCTAAATTCAAGTCACCATTCAACCACCAATACCTCTGCTCTCCTTACAGGAACTTTTCAAAAGTAAATCCTGGAATTAAGAGGACAAGTTTTTCTGTGATAGAAATTAGGAAGAAATTGGTTGAAGGCGGTTCCTTGGCTGTCAAACTTTTTCTCAATAGTATTTTGTATAATAAAAGCATCAAACCGATCTTTACATTAACTTACAATCTATCAAGCAATACTGGAGCAAGCTTTAAATATTTGCTACGTTCTGTCAGGGCTGACTGACATTAAATCAGCATCAGTCTCATGTCTTGCAGCATCCACAGCTCGTCTTCTCAAAACCACTTAAGATTTCATAATTAACTCAATGAAATAATGAAAGTCACCTCCTTGATCTTTGACATGAAGGGACAATTTTCCCCCAAAATAGTACCTTTCCTTGACATGATTTAATCTGTGGTTAGAGTATTTAACAGGATTTCTTTCCTTCTTAGAAAATAAAATATACACCTTTATAATAGGAAAAACACTAACTGATAATGCTATAGCTTAACCAGGTCAAAAGCGTTTTCTTTAAGTTAAAAAAAGAACCTAACTACATCTTTGGACCTTATGTGAGGTGGTGTCCAGGGTCACTGGGACCCCTGCTTGGTCAGTGCAGCGGGCTACCAAAGACAGAAACCCAAGCGTTCAAAGCCCCTTCCCAAGGGTTCATCCCAGTGGAAGCCATGGGCACAAAGGAATGCGGCATTCCACGGAGGGCTTTGGGGATAGGCTGCTTGAGAACATCAAAGTGGCTCACGCCCCCCGAATATGAAGCCAGTGACTGCTCCCAGCTTCAATGCAGCACCATCCACAGCAGCCAAGGTCCAGAATCACCTGAGTGCCCATCAACAGGGGATGAAGGAAATGTGGCCCGAACATACACAGGAGCAATACTCCACCACACAGCGGAGAGCCCTGTCATCCGCGACAGCATGGATGGAGCTGGAGGACATTACATTAAGCGAACGAACCAAGCAAAGAAATGGCGCATGTTCTCACTCATAAGCAGGAGCTGAGAGCAGATCTCATGGAGGCCAAGAGTGGGTCAACAGGGCCCAGCAGAGCCCACTCATAAGCAGGATGCGCAGAGGCTGGTAACAAGCACAAACACACAGCCTAATGGGAGCACAAGACCTACTATTGACAAATCAACAGGGGCATGGCAATGGGTCATCTACTGTGTATTATCAAAACAGCTAGGAGAGAATAATTTGAACATTACCAGCACAAGGAAAAGAAAATATTTCAAGTGAAAGACATCCCAAGTACCCAGATTTGATCAACATAGGGATGAATCAAGATATCACATGCACTCAGAAAATACGTACATATATTATGTATCAACAAAAACAAAAACAAATGACAGAACCATTTGCGAAGCATGTGCAGGAGAAGAATGGGAAGCCTGACGTGGTGTGGCTGTGTCCCCACCCAAATCTCATGCTGAACTGTAACCGTGTTGGAGGTGGGCCCTGGTGGGAGGTGATTGACTTACGGGGGTGGTTTCTAATGGTTTATCACAATCCCTCAAGTGTTGTCCTCATGATAGTTCTCCCGAGATCTGGTTGTTTGGAGGTGCATGGCACCTTCCCCTTCACTCTCTCTCCCCTTCCAGCCATGTGAAGGCATGCCTGCCTCCCCTTCACCTTCCACCATGATTGTAAGTGTCCCCAGATGTAGAAGCCTATACAGCCCACAGAACTGTATGCCGATTAAACCTTTTTTCCTTATTACCCAGCCTCAGGTAGTTCTTTATAGCAGTGGAAGAACAGTACAGTCCTCAGGACCAGCAAAGTTTTCCTTCTACCAAGCGGCCAACAAGGGTCCCACACCCTAGCTGATTTTCCGAAGCCTTTGCCAGAATGCTGAGGCTGTTTTGGAGATATTAACTTTCCCCATCTCTGGCAAACCAGATGGGGCATCCTATTTGCCTCTTACCGCCTTTCTCAGAGAAACCCCACCTCTGAAACAGCCTCCGCCAGGGGCCTCCTTCAGCAGCAGCAAAGCTGAGTATTCCTTGCACTTTCCTTCTTCTGAACAAGTAAACATCTTAAGCTTGTTTTTCCATCTTCCCAGCTCATTGAAAAAAATATCTTATGCTTTCTATTTTCCTCACACACACACATAGAAGAGAAGTGCCGTGAGAGCAGGGGCTCTTGCTTTCCCGGATCTGAACCTGGCCCTCAAACACTAGTCGAATTCATACTAACACGATATCCAGAGGCAGAAATGCAAATATCCCCACCACTTCAAATACCCCTAAGGATCTAACAGGCCCAGTGGCCCATGTAACTATGGTTTGTGCTGGGCCATTCAACTGGTGTCCAAATCCCTGTCCAAGCGAGCTCTTTAATTTTGAGACTTTTCAGACAGCTTTTTTGTTGTTCTGTTTTTATTAAAGGGATCTATTACAATTACAATCAAGAATATCCCAGGCCGAGTGTGGTGGCTCATGCCTGTAATCCCAGCACATTGGGAGGCCAATGAGAGAATCACCTGAGGTCAGGATTTCAAGACCAGCCTGGTCAACATGTTGAAACCCTGTCTCTACTAATACAAAAATGAACAAGCCATGGTGGCAGGCACTTATAATCCCAGCTACTCAGGAGGTTGAGGCAGGAGAATGGCGTGAACCATGAGGTGAGGCTGCAGTGAGCCAAGATCGTGCCACTGCATTCCAGCCTGGGTAGACAGCAAGACTGTCTCAAAAAAAAAAAAAAAAAAAAAGTAAACCAATACACCCACTTAGTTCTTCACCAATGTCAGATACATCGTTAAAAGAAAAATATGAAAGCATGTTTTTAAATTTCAGTGTTCAATTTAACCATATCTTTTAAGAAGATATGAAGATAGAAGTTCCCCAAGATTCGGGGGAGAAAAAAGCAGTTAAGAAAATTTTAAAACCTCTGGAGAAAAACGAGTGTGGGATAAGACCTCGAGGCAAAACTTTTTCTTTGCACTTCGATTTCAAAAGAACAGAGATGCCCAAAAAATGAACTCTCCCATCTGCATTTTATATTCCTCTATGTCCTTTGAAAGGCTGGAGATGGGATCCCAGGTTCCAAAGTGCCTGGCCATGGCTCACATCAGGTGGCATCTTTCACAGCCTTTTACTCCCCTGACTGTGCCTAGAGAGCTCTGTGGCCCAATTTACACAAAAAGGTCCAAATTTACACATGTTCATCACTTTGAGCAAAGTCTCAAGAAATGAGACAAATATTGACACTCCACAGAAGCAAGTATTCTCTTCCGAAAAGTCAAGTGTCAGGTTCCCATGAGCCAGGCAGTTTGGTTACAGAAAGTCCTGGCTGACTTGCTGGTTTAGTGTTAAATGCATTTACAATGTTAAGTGATCCGGCCCCCCTCCCAGTGGGTGTGCGCGTTGAGCTGGCTGCAGTAGTGATGCTCACTGACCACGTTCTTTCCTTTGGTTTTGCTTCAAGCAGCGCACCCCACATCCAAGAAGAGACCATAGGATGGCATCGAGGTCTTAGGACAGTTCTAAGGAGAGCTGCAGGCCAACTGCCTTGTCTGCAAATAGTCTCTCATTTCAGAGGAAATCACTGAACAGAGTTCATAACACGTGAATTTTAAAAATTCATATTTCTAATTTCATACCATTAGAACTTTTGAAGAACAAATGTACACCTGCTCCAAGTCAATGAGAGGACACTCGGACAGTCCCTCACAGGTCCTCGGCCTCCACCTCCCACCTAGAAAATGTCAGCTCAAGCCGATCACAGCACAGTGCGATTTTCTGTAAATAATGTGCACGCCTGCATCTGAGCTGAGATGTGAATGTGTGGAATGTGCCTGCCAGGCCCAGGAGGAACTGCAGCAGCTGTGGGGACACAAGCCGCTAAGGAATCTGATTTGGAAGGAAATCAAGGCAACTAAAACCAGTTCCACGGTTTTTTCTTGGCAAGGCTTGACCAGGCAAACTGTTGTCACTGTTGCTAATTCATGGTAAGTGGGATGGGGACTTAACAGTAAGTGATTAGAGCAATTACTGAATTTGTTGCTCAATTACAATGGCAGAGATTCCTGAGAATGGAAGAACTGTTGCCCAGGAATAGAATTCAACAGGTCCTCCCCACGCCCCAGGAAACATGGCATTTCCTCGCACCTCCGCTTTGGTCCCCTGGCCACCACCCTCCTGATCTCGGCCATCTGATGGCATCACTCCCCACAGCTGGAAACACCTGTCCTCTTGTCACCTTCCCGTCTACCCTGCCTTCCTCCAGCCCAGCAGAGTCAGGGATGTCCACATACAGGACCAGGAAACCAGGGTTATCCTAAACCAGTGCCTGCATTCAAAGTCCTCCACAGCAGGACAATCACCAATTTCCAATAATCCCAGAGCCTTCCACCTCAAAACGGGAGCACATTTAGATTCAAGCTGACAACACTGCATTCTCTTTGCCATGTACACATGGAGGCATGTCAGGTTCCACCTAAAGCTATCATCAGGCTCCACGCTGGCCAGGAGCCCAAGCCTAGTCACTCTGCATGATCTCAATTCACCACCCACAGAAAAGCCTGCAGTTTTCTTCTGGTGCACGGTGTGGATGGTGGATGCATTTCCCCTGAAGACTTGGATACGGGACCCTGGCCAAGGAGGCCAGTCAGCAAGGCCTGGACATGCCCCTCTGCTGTCTACACACAGTACCCAAGTCTAGCAGTGCTGACTCTGTGGTGGGATCCATCTGGGCCTGCAGAGGACCCGGGGCACAGGAACCGTGCAGCCTGGCTGCAGCCAGAGGCCTAAGGGATCCCCACGAGGCTCTCCAGCCAAGGTGTCCTCACCACAGGCAGAACCATGCAAGAGAACTGCCTGCTCAACTGGAAACGTCCCAATCTGCTCAGTCAACACTGAAAGACAACAGCCACCTACAGCTGCTGAGCCCCAAAACGTGGTCACTGGGCCTGAAGGGCTGAATCTGGAATTTAATCTGTGAAGTTCTTTTCAAATATGTTTAGCTATGTAATCAAATCTTTATTCTAATTAAATTTAAAGGAGCCTCTGGCTATGGGCTCCCTTGTCGGGCATCACAGCTCCAGGGAGTAAGAATGGGAAGGAGAGGCCCAGAGCCTCTCCACATTCTCCACGCTAATTCAACACGTCATCATAAGGAAAGGCACTCCAGCAGGAGAGGTGTGCATGGGAAGAAGTGGGTTGGCCCCGACAAAAGCATGACCCCCATGGCATCACAACTGTCTCAGCCAACAGGCAAAAGACATTGATGCCCACCTCGACAGGCCACCAGATGTGATGACGCACCCCAAGCCCTAGTCCCACAGCAGCCAGAGACCACCCGCTGCTCATCCCAGGTAAAACAGGCAGAGCTGCCCGAGCCCTCAAAAAGAGGAAGAATTAAGGCAATTCCCGTGATTCCCATGACATACATGACACTCCTCACAGACAGACAGACTTCACTGTGAATGTACAGAGGACGGTGCAGTTCCTAGGTGGGCTGCTTCTTCCATGGATCGGGGAAGAAACCAGATGTTTCCTTGTAGGAGAATCATTTGTACCATGATTAGACAGAAGACAGCAGGTGGCTGATGTTATCAAATCACCAAGCACCTCACGGCTGCTTCTCCAAGGAGGACCTGGAAACTTGCAGCCACCCGTATAAAGGCCGCAGTGTTTACAATGGAGACATGGGTGACTGAGGTCTGGCTTCCTCAGGGAAGCTAAATTTGAACTTTCACCACTGAGGAATTGGTCATTTACAGTCACTCACCCTCAATGCAGAAGAGGGCTCAAGACACTGCACCAGACTTCAACACTCAGGGTTAGCGTCAGGGTTAAATTCACAAGTTTTACAAAATGGATTTACTTGGGATGCCAGAAGAGATGTAGCTTCACAAACACCGTCCCCCCGCCCCCCATAAGTGTTTGCTTAGCCCCTTCACCAGTGGATCTCACCAACAGATGACACATCCACACCTCGTCCATGGCAGCACAGAAAACCACTTGGAAGACCGCCACTCCCACCAAGCTTCCTGGGTTTGGTGTTTAAAATCTGCATCTCATATGTGCACTCCTCATACACTCCTCTGAACATCAGACATTGCGACTGTCATTTCACCCAAAAAGGCTTTAGGAAATGACACGTGGCCCAGACGCCAGAGGATGCCGGCTGTCTTACTCTAGCCTAATTCCTTTGTGCCTGTATGGAGGCTTCAGATACAGCCCGGTCACATTAATGACCGTATGAGAAGCTCAGGGCATAGACGAACTCAGTACTGAATTTTTCCACATTTATCGCCCTTTTGTTTTATCCAGAAGACAGCTGAGAAAAGCTGGGGCAGATCATCTCCTCGAGTGTAATGAATCCAACCACTTCTCTTCACCCCAGGTCACCCCTGTCACATGCTTTTGAGAAACCAGAGCAATTCTGTTCTCTTCACTCTGGGTTCCAAGTACCAAATTCCTCCGTTTTATCAATTAGATTATCAAGCAGCCATTTGTAATCTAGAATGCAATCTGATACAAAATTGAAAGTTAATTTAGGTTGCTGTAATAGTTCCTATTTACATTATAGACAAGGCATGAATGAAAACTAATCTGTTTGTTCATAGGACCAATTTTGTAAACAATCCAATTATTCAAGCAATGCTTGTCTTCAGTCAGATGCAAATTTGCTCATAAAAGATTTTCCAGTAGGAATTTTTAAATCCATGGTCTGTATTTCCTGAGCGTGTCTCTGTACCTCCCTGAGTGCACAGCAGGACTTCCCAGGGCATCCCATCAGCAGGCCCACTGAACAGAGTAAGCCCGCAGCCCCCAGCCCAGGAATCAAGTCCGAGCCCCAGCAGCCGCTCGTCCAGCCGGGGCTTCCTCACCCAGCACAGCACCCAGAGGTCTTCCAGGTTTAATGCCACGTGTGTGGAAAGTAGAGTGCTGGAAGGAGCACAGTGGACATTCCACAAATGCAAATTCCCTCCTGGAACAGCCCAGCAACCCTCTGTACCTCCCTCAAAGTACCCACACCAGGCAGGCGTAGAGAGTCTAATGGGGTGCCTAGGAATCAGCATTTAACATGATTCTGATGAATAAAAAAGTTTGAGAGGTCGGTCAGCGAGAGGCTGCTGTGGCCTCCACACATCTGCAGGCTCTGAAGAGACACAGATTCAGGTAACAGGCCAGACAGGACAAGGATGGGGAGGTGGAGGGCAAATTCCATGGACCACCAACCACCCCACCATCCCCACTGAGACTCTGTGATTTAAGGAGAGACAAAGCCAGGGAGAAAAGATGCCCGCACCACGCGAGGGACTGAGATTTCACCTGAAGTGCGCAACATGTGTCTGAGGGCCAAGGTTGGGCAAGCCGAGAGCACAAAACGGGGTTCACAGGCCCAGAGGTGGCCCCCAGACCCCGCGCAGATCTCCCAAGCACTGCCTGTGTCTCCTGCCTGATTTCCTGCCCCCCTTCTACTGTGTTGGTTTCTCAGCTGCCCCTGAAACGCACGACCTCCGCCCCCCCACCACACCCCCCTCTCTACAAGTTTGGTGGACTGAAAACAGCAGAGGGTGTAAGAGCTGGGCTCTGGGGCCAACGTCCTGCCTGAGACATTAGTTCCACCCCACTTAGCTGTGATGTGAGCCCCTGAGAGTTCTCAAATGTGAGATGGGAAGGTAACTGAATCCACGTCCCAGAGCGGCTGTGGAGACTGAGATCACATGTGGCCACACCTCGGCATCCAGCACACGTGGGACCCCAGCTGTGTTGCCCCTGATGGGAATCCCTCTATGCCCCCTCTGCCACCAGAGCGAACTCCCAGCAGTAGCTGTGGAGGGTACGTCCTCTATTCCCACTCCACTCACCTCCCATCGCTCCAGTCAGTGAACTGCCACGCAGCGGCCACCAGCAAATCTGGCCCCATTGGATAACCGGCCACCACCCCTCCCCCACACTTTGGGGCGTCTTCCACTTGCGGTTGCGAAGGGGGCCCAGAAACCGCCCTCAAGGGCGCTCACCTGTTCCTTATTGCACGTAATTACCTGCGACGCAGGACCACCAGCAAACCCGGCTCCACCGTCCAGGCTCCGGTGGATAACTGAACCCCACCCCATCCCCCACCTTGGGGCGTCTACCACTTGCGGTTGCGAAGGGGGCCCAGAAACCACCCTCAAGGGTGCTCGCCTGTTTCTTATTGCATGTAATGACCTGCCACGGAGGACCACCAGCAAACCTGGCTCCACCATCCAGGTTCTGGTGGGTAACTGCCCCCCCCTCCCCCGCTTCTTCCTGGGGTGTCTGGGAGGCTCAGAAACTGCCCTCCAAGGGCACTCATCTGTTCTTTATTGCACTAATACCTCGTTTACAGAAATCCACTTTGACTTCCAGCACTGCAGGTGTGACAATTTAGGAATCCTGCTTGCTTGCAAGCTCCAAGAACTTGAGGTCACGTCCACCTCACCAGCATCCCAGAGATCCAGCACTGTCCCATTCTGTGTTTAAAATTCCAAAATACGCTTTCAAAATGCTATTGGCATTTGGTTTGCACATAAAATGCTAAAAACCTTCAACTGAAACAAGTATCTTCAATAGTTTGATTCAATCCTAACATGTGAGTTACACATCTGCCAAGTTGTAAAACCTCATGCATTTATAACACTATGTATGGTCAAATAGTTCATTAATGTAAATTACAAGAATCTCTAAGAAACAGGTTTTTTTCTGGCATTAGATGACCAAAGGAAAACTGGGTTCTGGCTGGCTTGCGGGCCTGTAGGGGCAGCCATATCTGCTGACACAACCAAGCTCCTTCCCACTGACGTGGCCTCATCCCAGGCCCCTCACCCGCATCTCCGCAGGCCCCTGGAGGAGCAAGCTGACCTGCCTACATTTCTCAAATGCACAGCTGTTGCTCATGCTGCAGATGGAACTCAAGGCACGAGCAGGCCACCACGCTAAAAATACCACACAGCGTCCACGCCAGGTGACGGTGGTTTTCACTCCATCCCAAAGCCCCATGTATGAGTTTACAGCCGTGACTACTAAATGGAATTTTAGACCCTCAAGACATACTTTGCTTTTATGCAACAAAGTTAAAAGACTATCACTCAGATATAGGCTCTGAAACTGTGGAATAATTATTTGGGAACAGAGCCTCTGCCACATCAGGATAAGTACTTGGGACGACACCCCGTGACCTCAGTCCACAGAAACCCATCCAGACCAGAGGCCTCCCGCACTTCTCTGGAATTTCTGTGGATTTCTGTAAACGAGGTATTAGTGCAATAAGGAACAGATGAGTGCCCTTGGAGGGCAGTTTCTGAGCCTCCCAGCCACACGGCCACATTCAGGCTGAAGCCGCCCCACCTGCAGAAACACTGTCCCTCGCCGAGGTGTGCCTGGCTTCTCCCTTTTTCCAGAACTCAACAAAACCTGAAAGGACAGGTCTGTGTAGAAAAACAAACTACTTGCGATTCCTCTTCCCAGTTCAGGCTACAGGAAGCTCATTTCAGCCCTCACCGTGTTCTGACTGTGGCTTGGTTCCCATAAGAAATAAAGTCAGAATTCTAGTCCCTGTCTCCTGGGCGGTGTGGCAGGCATACATACCTTCATTTATATGAGGAAAGGCGTGGCGAGCCCCCTTCCTTCACTAAAACTGCACAGTTCCCTGAACCCTGATGTCATCCCCCTCACACCACTGTGAACACCTGGACAGAGCACATTTCAATAAGTGCACATTTGTGGGCTAGTTTTCTATTTCTCCACTAAATCACCCCTAATTTAGCGCCCTAAACACTGACTTATTTTCTCACATTTCTGGAAGCTGGAGTCCAAAACAGGTCCTACCAGCTAACGTTGAGGTGTCGGCAGGGCTGGCTCTGGGGAAGCGACCGTCTCCTTTCCTCCCACAGCCTCTAGAGGCTTCCGCATCCCCTGGTCCATAGGGCACCCACTGTCTTCAGGACCCACAGGGGCCCTGGCAGAAATATCAGGAACCCGGTCTCCAGTGCTAGGGCCAAGCCTCCCACACCCTCCCAGCTCCTCATGCACGCCCGAGCAAGCTAATATAGATTCCACTTTAACTAGTGTCACCTGTGTAAGTGCCCAGCTGTGAAATGGTTAGTCTTGCCCACACAGACCCCGGGAATAAACTCACAGGCCATGGACCACTCCACAAGCAATGAGTGACCACCTGCTCGGGGACCTCCATGGCCCAACAGAGCCCTCCGGTGCCTCCCTATGGGCTCAGGGACCAGCAGCCGGGGTCTGCAGCGCCAGAGGGCCCTGGATAAAAAAGACAGCTCCCATATCAGGAGGCATCTGCCCACGGTTGGGTTCCTGGTACTTTAAATAGCCCAGGTGGACAAGCCGCGCTGCGTGCAACTCCATCACCAGAATAACGACTGCACGTGGCGAGTGCATGGGTGGCCACCCCTCAGCCCAGCTGGCCGCACTAAGCACATCACCGCCGTGACACCCAATCAGACTCAGCTGCTGGCACAGTCCAGGCATCGGCCCCCCAAGAACATTCTGGATCACAATTCACAGTAGTGATTGCAATCAGGGCCACACGTGGCTGAATGTATTTACAAGAGGACGCCGCAGCCGATCTGGCTGGACTGAGAGCATTTCCCACTGTACATTCTTACAACATCATTTTATTTGCACTTTATTAAATTTTTATGGCTTTTTTCTGCCTATCTACTTTATGGGAGTGTTTCTTGTTCTTATGACTGCAGTGATACTGCGAGCTACAACTATCAATGTGTAAAATTAAACATTTCACAAGCAAGCAGCCAGAGGTACCTAACCCGGAGGCCTGTTTTCTTCTCTAAGCCAAACCTACATTGGACTCAAAGAAAACGGCACACGGAGAGGGGCTGTATCTCCAGTGCCCATTCCTAGGGGGCCTCCTGGGGAGCAGATATGGAGGAAGAAGCCCTGGGCTACTGCACTGTCCTACTAAAGAAAAGTGCATTTGGGTAAATGTAAGCACCAGACTTAAGAGATTAAGCAAACCATGAAAAGAAACCACTAACCACAGCTTCTCCAAAACAGAACTAAACTCCCTTTAGTTTGAATTGGAAAAGCAGAAGTGATGATCAGGATACAAAAAAAAAATGACAAAATATCTGAACACAGGAGAATAAACAAGGGCCACTGTCTCTTCCTCTGTCAGTGGGAGCCTCGCATCGAAGCTGGATTTAGAAGGTTATTACTTTGGACTGAAAGTTATCTCCAACCCTAGTTAGTAAGCAAGTGGAGCAGAACGCTTCAATTATTTCAAGGTTTAGTGGTAAAGCTCTGCAACCCTCAAAACCATTTTAATCGGTGTGAATTTTAAAGTGACTCAATCTGTTGGCTGGTGTATCTAATGGCTTAACCACGGGATCATGTTGGAAAATTCTTCCAATTGCTTTTGTTTTTCCTACTGAAGATGGATTTGAACATTCTCGCAGTTTGCAGTTGGCTGGTTCTGATGTTTGGTCCTGAGGAGGCCCAAGTACCCAGAGAGGAAGAATCTGAAACCTCAAGACACTCGAGTGCTGTCTGGGGAGATGGAGACCCCAACCCCAGGGCCACTGATGGACTCAGCACGGGTGCAGGGCCGCCTGACGCAAGGGCCACATACTTGCCGCTTACAAAACAACATAAGCACACACCCTCAGGTGTGCACACATGCTCTGTACACGCTCACGTCTGTCCATGCCAATACCAGCACACACCCCCAGGTGTGCACACATGTTCTGTACATGCTCACGTCTGTCCGTGCCAATACCAACACACAACACCCGGGTGTGCACACACGCTCTGTACACATCTGTCTCCGCCAACACCAGCACACACCCCCAGGGGTGCACACACGCTCTGTACATGCTCACATCTGTCCATGCCAACAACAGCACACACCCCCGAGGGGTGCACACACGCTCTGTACACATCTGTCCCCACCAACACCAGCACACACCCCCAGGGGTGCACACACGCTCTGCACATACTCATGTCTGTCCCTGCAGCCTGAGTCAAACAGTCACAGAGAGGCAGAGGAGGAGGAGGAAGGACGCGATGGGCACTGAGGTCCTGGGCTGGTTCCCCTCCCTACCTCAGGAGAGACGCCTCATGTGATCCTGCCGTCACCCACCCTTCCACCTCCATCCTCTGTCCTCCCACATGGATCGGGAGGACGCCCACTGCACAGAGCTGTGATGAGCATGAACAGAAGATGGCAGGAGCTCATGCCAAGGTGCTGAGCACAGGGTCTATAGAGTGCTTCTTTCTGCTGTGGCTGACATCCTCAAACAAGAGGCTGACATGGCTTCCAGAGAGAAAGTCACTCGCTGAGAAACTGAAACGTGTGACCTAGGAGCCTGTGAAGGTCTAAGAACAAACCAACAAACCAAACAGTTTTGTTTGTTTTTCAAACACCATAGCCTGTTTTTTTCTTTCTTTTTTTTTTTTTTTAATGCTCTACCTTGGGTATCATTTAGTTTAATTTCAAAGTAAGTCCAATAAATACACAAAATCACAGGACTGAACATGGAGCATTGTTTCACTTCATGTCCTCCAGCCTTTAGGACACATTAAGGAAAGACATGATTCCAGGATTCCCATTAGAAAGATTGCCCTGAGGCACCTGCTGGGACAGCCAAATTGCAGCTGTTGATGCTGCCCCCAAGCTGCTTGGATGAAGAAGAAGATTCCGGAGGTCTCTTCTCTTCTGTCCCTCACCCAGAAGAGAAGGTAAGGGGAGAAAGGTGAGAGAAGACAGGAAGAAGGAGGAGGGAGGGGGGGAGAGAGGAGGGGAGAGGTAGGGAGACGGGGGGGGGCGCAGGGGGAGAGAGGAGGGGGAGGGAGGGAGAGGGGAGGGGGGAGGGAGGAAAAGAGGAAGGGAGAGGGAGGGAGGAGGGGCATGTTCCATCCACCAAGACAGCTGCACTGCAGAGAGAATGGAGGGTGTGTTGCCTCTCAGGACAGCAAGTTCATGCTGTTTATAACTGTTAGCATAAACAGTGACCAGCTGAGGACAGACTTGGCTTCCATGGAATTCACAGATTCCAGTCATTAAAAATCCCTTCTGAGTTTTCATCTGGAAAACTTTGCAAATGTATTTAGGGACAAGAGGCAGAAGATGAAGCCAACACAATTGGGCTCAAACCGCCATCCTTTTCCTTCTCTCTGAATCCAGGACCCGCCCTGAGCCCCTGAGTGTGAGGACCCGGAGCTGCCCAGCCCAAGGGCGCGGCCCCTGACCAGAGGAGGGAGCTGCACAGGGGGGAGCCCAGCACGTGGATGGCAGGATCTGTGCTATCTCAGTCCCAGGGTCCCAAGCAGAGAAGGTCTGGGGTTCCCAGCTGAAGCTTTGCTGTCTCCTCTGTCACCAAAGTCCAGAAGGACTGAGTGGGACCAACGCCGGACCTGCCGGTTCCTCGGTGGCTGCCAATGTGGCCCTCAGGTTGCGGGTGAGACCCTCTAGGGGAGCCCAGACAGCAGCGAGAATCACAGGCAGGAGTGCTCCAGGGGCCCCAAAACACAAGTGCAGCCTGAGGAAGGCAGTGCCCGCTCACATCCCCGTCCAGGCTTGTGTGCCACACTTGAGAGGCACACGGCACCAGAATATGGTGCTTTAAGTGGCTTTGTGGGGTGTAGGAACACAAAGTGGGGCCTCGAGTGGCTCAGAAGTCACTCCCACCAGCCCGCGGGGACCCGGGCGGCCCCTCTGGACGTGGCTGGTCTCTCCAGGGCAGGCTCCAAAGTCCCGCGGAGGAGGTGAGCGTAGGTCTTGCTCTGACCTGAGGAAGGCCCCTGACAAGTATCCTGAACATGCAGCCACACAGCTGACTGACTCATCTGAAGGGACCTGCTGAGCCATGAGCCAGGGATGGCTGGAGAGAACTCGACTAACACACGATCCCTGCCCAGGCGCCCACGTGGGGCTCCCACGAGAAAACTACGGAAGCTGTGAAGACGGAGGTGTGCATGGGGCTGGGAGAACCCAGGGAGGAGCCGCAATGGGGACAGGGAGGGACAGAGGGCTGGGCCCCACAAGCAAACGAGGGAGGCCCTCAGTGCCATGAAGACCCCCTGCACCCACCGCTGCAGGCCTGGCTGGCAGCACGACCTTGCCTGCGGGGGCCCAGGAGCACGTGTGTTTGGCAGGAGCTGCCCTCCTGGAGCCGCACTATGGGTACCATCATTTTACAGGCAGGTACCTGATATCAATGATGACAATCAACCATGCCACCCTGAATTACAGCCATGTCCTCAGCGGGTCACTATTTACGCTGACAATTACAAAGAGCTTGAACTCGCTGTTCCAAGAGGCAACAAGCCCTTCATTATCACGGCAGCAAGCCTCTGTGCGGCCCTCCGCCTCCGCCGCTTCCCGTCGGGGCAACCTGAAGTCCCATGACGGTGACTCAGAGCCAGCCCAGTAGCTTCAGTGCAGGAAAAATCACAAAATCTCAAACACATCCTAAACATGGGCAGCTGGTAGGAGCTGATTCCTAAATTAAACCTGTTCGGAGGCTTTCTGGGCTAGCACAGCTCTGATCACAGGCTTGCGCTTTCTGCTCCCTGTGAAGGGCTGGGCTCTGCCATTCTGCAGGCTCCGCTAGGTGGAGTCCGCCCTGTGGCCTCGGTGGCCTGTGCCAGACAGTGTGACCGTCGCCCGCAGTGAACACTCGGCACAGCAGAGCAGGCTTGGGGAAGAACAGAAAGTGACCTCTAAGCCTGCAGAAGACGCTAAGCCACGCATGGCCTCACGCGCACTGTGTGTCAACCACGGCCTAAGCAGGAAACAGTTCTTAATAGTTCCAGTAAATGCAAAGGCCGCCCTGGAAAACTGCGTGAACCTTTCTGACTCACAGGTGGAGAGCCACTGCCTGACACACAAAGGTAAAGAATTAACCTGAAACTGCATATTATAAAACTTATTTTGAAATGATGGTACTTAATTTAAAAGACTCCCAAAGAATACTGCATTAGAAAGTGACAGAGTGAAACTGTGAGGCTGACCACAGGAGTCCCTGGAAATTTCACCAAATGTTGTGTCAAAACTGGGAAACAGAAGAACCGCACCTGACGAAACATTCGATTAATCACTCGAGTCCTCCCCACATGCGAAGCTATGTTAAAAAGTGTTCCCAGAAGGTAAAGTGAGCAGGAGGGCTGTGAACACACAAAGAAAGAGCCACTTCATCCATGGACCATGACAAAAGAAACGCTAACGAGTGCCGACGACACGCTGGAGTCCAGGACTCCGGGCGCAGCTGTGAAGGTGACACTCAGGGTCCCACTGTCCAGATGAAAAGCCAGGGTGGAAACACCAGGGAGCCTGTCTCAGGGTGCGGAGCCAGTGAACGGTGGTTCATACTGGGCCAATCCCAGCTGCCAGGCTTTGGGACTCCTGGGGACAGAATCCTGTTGACTTCACTCTGGGGTGCGAGAGGTGGCAGCATCCCCCAAAGGCACCTGGAGAAGTGGTGTTACCCTCCATCCCCTGTCCCCCGCGCTACCCTCCGTCCCCTGTCCCCAGGTTGCTCACCATCCTCCTCACCTCCAGGCACCTCTTCCTGTCCTCCCTCATTTTCCTGTTCACCCAGAGCACGTCACATGACTCTTCCCTTTTCAAGAGGCTCAGCTGCACCCAGAGGCATTCCAGAATATTCGGGACGGGACACACGCCCTGGGGAAATGCCAGGACAGGGCCAGAAGGGCCTGAGACCCTCTCACTGTTGCCCAGGAAGGATGGAACAGCCCACCATCATGCTGCTTGTCAGGCAGGATGAAAACTTCTGTGTCCAAAATGTTCTTTTCACTAGAACTGTTCAGACCATTCGTGAACGAATCAGTTAAATACCAACAAGGGCTATTCCCACTTATTCTCTGGCTACAGTTTTCCACCCATCAGCAACCACACTCCTAGGACTTATCCCTAACGAAGTATCAGTGCCTTGTACCTTTTAGGAAAACCTCTTTCTCTCCAGCTTTGTCTTCCTTCCACAAAAGGTGCCTCTGACTGCCTCACTCGCCGTACCAGCATTTCACTTGGCTACAGAGGAAAATCTGCATGGGGCTCAGAGGTGGGTGGTCCCCGCATGGGCAGCAGCTCTGTGACATCCTCTGAGGAGCCTGGCCCAGGTCTGCCCCACAGGCCAAGACTCTGGCTTCTGGCACTTGGGCCCCCAAAGCTGCTTTCCCTCCAGGCATCATGCCCCAGGCAAGACGGCCAGACAAGGGCTCAGGGCTGCTGTGGGTCAAGAAAGCCTCCCGACACCTCCCACTCCAGGACCCCCCATCAGCATCCCAGCATCTGGACCTGTGTCACCAGCCGCTCCGCCGTACAAGAGAATTGGATTTTCAGCTGGGTGTGCTGCTTCCCTAAACAAAGTAGGGTGTTGTTACTGAGGAAAAAGGAAAAAGCTGGCATCTTCTTGGCAACCCCGTGACATCCAGCCACCGGTTTTCACCACCCCAGAGATGTCCACCCAGGGCAGATAGTGTCTTCAACCAAGCGTCACTGACCCAGAAGTGCAGTAATTAGTACACTTTCACCAGAGTCACCCACTCCTTCACCTTTACACCCAAGAAAAACATGTTTGCCAGGCAAATTAGATGTCTGGGAGGTGTAAGGAAACCCCAAGCCTGCTTTAAGCCTCAGACTTTTGAGACAGTTGAGGGCCGTGCACACAAGAGCAAGGCTGCACCCGAAAGCTCTGCTCCTGCCGGACGTCATGGAAAGACTGCACGGCTCAGCCACATGGACCCTTCCAGGACTTCACCAGAGGGACCTCCGTGGCACACACAACGACATGCACTTTGTTCAGCCTCGAACAGACCACGCCCTCGTTCCAGGGTCGGTGATCCACCTCCTGCCATCACCTCACCGAGGGTCTGCGTCTGCCTCTGTCATAACTTTGCTGTTTTACCCGGGTACTAAAATGCAACATCGGAATGTTTAAAGGTCTTTAAGTACCAACATTCTGGGTGCAGTTCTTGGCACTTTAATGTGGTCACTCGATGCAGGCCTCACAATTCTGAGGTAGCTCATACCTTTCCTACCTAACCAAGGAAGAAACAGAGGCATGGAAGGTCTAGCTCCAAAGGAGCAGGATAGTATTCAAACCAGTGATCTTCGTCACATGCTGACCTACCTCTCAGGCTGAGATAAGGTTCAAAATTAACTAGGTAGAACAGTGTTCCATAAATCAGCTGGAAATGGTCCTTGTGGATGGGCCTGTGGTTATTCCCTGAAGAACAAGACCATTCGCCCAAAAATCCACCTGTGTCACACTCAAATGTTTACATATCCAATTATTTTTAAAATACTCCAATCAAGCATGTTTACAGCCATTTAGAGCCATATAGATTGTCTGCTTTGCTGACAATCAACCCAAGACCTCTGTCAGCAAAGGACATGGTGCCAGGTCCAGAGAAGGTGGGACAGAGACACAAACAGGAACCGCTCCGTCCCTGGGAGCCTCGCTCTGATGGGCCCGCGAGGACATGTCACAGACCACGGGGCACAGGCAGACGGCAGGCCAGGAGAAGGGGCTGCGCTGCCGGGAGGCAGTGCTTTGAGCTCTAATGGATGGAACCTGCTAACCAGCGAAGGTGGAGAGAGGGCGCCCGTCTGAGAGGATGAAGAGGCAGCAAAGCACAGCTGGCCTCGGGGAACCGGAAGCCACAGAGATATCAGGCTGGGTGCTGCTATCTGCCGGCCACTGGCTGGGGGACTGTACTGGGCCTGGAGGGACATCCCTGACACTCTCCACTGGATGTCAGGGGCACCCCCAGCCCTAGGTGAGAACCACGGATCCCATGGTGAATGAGGCCAGCCTGTGGGAAGTGGGGCTGGGACAGCTCTGCACAGCTTAATACGAAAGTTGGGTTCTATTTTGTAGGGCTTTGGTGATGCCAATGGCTGGTCAGTGCTGTCCGTCAGGAAGTGATTTGATGACAGATTAGAGAAGGGGCTGCCAAGGCCAGCGGGGCACTCGCTGCCTGGGTCCAAGGAAAAGGAAATGAAGGCTGGCGATGTGACAGTGTCGGGGAACACAGAGGGAAGGAACTGGTGGAGACACAGGGCTGGCCCTGCCCAGGGCTACGAGCAGGTACCCGGGGGTCGTCCTATTAATTCTTCTCAGGGCACCAAGAGGCAGCTGTGAGGATCCCTCTCCTGAGGACAGAACTGCTCCAGAACCACACAGCGAGGATCCACAGAAGCAAGATCCAGGCCAGCTCCACAGCGGGCGATCTTGACCCCTCACCCGTGGTCCTTAGACAGGGATCAGAGCCCCCTGGACACACAGACGCTCCCAGGAACTGCAGGAAGGGGAAGCAGAAGCCCCGGACCAGAGGCAGGACCCAGGGATTCTGCCCTCCAGGTCACATGGGGACCAGCCACTGCACAGGTGGACACACGGTGCTTTAACCTGCGCTGGGGAAAGGAGCCCTCGCTCTCAGGGTGGAGACCGCAGCTCGATCGGGCCGGCCTCCCTGCTGGGCACAGCCTGAGCCACAGGACCAAGGCCAGAGAGGATTACCAAGGTTCACCTGGCCCAGCTTCCAGCAGCCCCCAACTAGGCCACTACCCTCACCTGAACAGCCCGGTCCATCACCAAGCCCCACCCTCTTCTGCCAGCCCTGCCCCCACAAGGCCCCGCCTCTCGCATGCAAGCCCCGCCCCCAAGGCCTAGCTTGCCTGCAGCCCCGCCCCACTGGCTCCACCCCATCTCCTGCAAGCCCCATCCTCAAAGCCCAGCTCACCTGCATCCCCACCTACTAGGCTTCACTCCTCACCTGCAAAGAGCCACCCCTCACTAAGCTCCTCCCATCACTTGCACAGCCCCGCCCAACATAGCACGCCCTTCTAGAAACCCTAGACACACTAGGGTTTCTGCCGCCAAACCTGATGATTCTCTGAGTGTGAGCACGAAGACTCAGTGTCCTGATCTGTTCAGTCAGGTTTTGCCATCAAATAGTTTGCTCTAAACTTCTGCAGAATCTTTCAGTTTTCTGAGCCATTTGGGTTTCAAAATTATAACGAAGAAATTGTGGACCTATACTTACTTGGGTTTATATTAAAATGGATTCATTTGTTTTTTGTTTTGTTATTTGCTTAAACCTTTTCCTTTTTTTTTTTTTTTTTTTTTTAGTATAGTAACTAAAAATGACAACACTTCACATATTTGGCCAGCTGTTGGCTCTGTGCTATGCTTGATGTTGTAGCAAATGTAAAAGATAAACAGCTTACTGTCTAGAAAGACTGATGCGGCTGTGACTGGAGGCACATGGTGGATGCCATGCAGAGGGCCAAGGACGAGGGCGGGAGGAGGAGTGGGAGCTGCTGCTGCTGGGGGGAGAGAGAAGAGCTGGAGAGGGTGGTGTGAGAAAGCAGCTGCCTCTGGGCAGGGCTCCAGCAAGGGAGCCAGGGAAGTGACTAGGGGGTTCCAGGCAATGTCCAGGCATGGGTGTCCTGACAACAGACTTAGTGCCTTTGTGAATCTTGCAAAGGCCGGGCAGACACCTGGGTTTATAGTACTGGCTACTATTAATAAGGGCCTCACCCAGAGTGGTAGATTCTTCTCCTTTATTTTTCAAATTGTATAGAAATGTACTTATTTTTGAGACTGGGACTCACCCTGTCACCCAGGCTGGAGTGCGGTGGCATGATCTTGGCTCACTGCACCCTCAAACTCCTGGGCTCAAGCGATCCTCTCACCTCAGTCTCCCAAGTAACTGGGACAAGGTGCCACCACGCCTGGCTCATTTTGTGTGTGTGTGTGTGTGTAGGTGTAGGTGTAGGTGTAGGTGGAAACTTTGTTGTCTAGGCTGGTCTCATCTCCTGAGTTCAAGTAATCCTATTGTCTTGTGTATTAGTCTAATCTCACACTGCTATGAAGAAATAGCCAAGACTGGGTAATTTATAATGAATGAGCTAAAAAGTAAGGAAGTTTAATTGACTCACAGTTCTGCATGGCTGGGGAGGCCTCAGGAAACTTACAATCATGGTGGAAGGCACCTCTTCACAGGGTGGTGTGGAAGAGAATGACAAGTGAAGGGAGAAGCCCCTTATAAAACCATCAGATCTCATGAGAACATACTCACTGTCATGAGAATAACATGGGGGAACCGCCCTCATGATTCAGTTACCTCCTACCAGGTCCCTCCTACAACATGTGGAGATTATGGGAACTACAATTCAAGATGAGATTTGGGTGGGGATGTGGCCAAACCATATCACCTTGGCCTTCCAAAGTGCTGGGATTAAAGGTGTGAGCCACTGTGTCCAGCCATAGAAACTTATGATAAGTCACGTTTCTTGTTTGAGAAATAGCTACCATGAATGCTATTATTAAAGCTATATATTATTAGAAAGCAGACATCTCACTGTATCTGCTGATTTTAAATGCATTGATCATCTGATACAAAGTACGGGCCGGGCGCGGTGGCTCAAGCCTGTAATCCCAGCACTTTGGGAAGCCGAGGCGGGCGGATCACAAGGTCAGGAGATCGAGACCACAGTGAAACCCCGTCTCTACTAAAAAAAATACAAAAAAATTAGCCGGGCGCGGTGGCGGGCGCCTGTAGTCCCAGCTACTCAGGAGGCTGAGGCAGGAGAATGGCCTAAACCCGGGAGGCGGAGCTTGCAGTGAGCCGAGATCGCGCCACTGCACTCCAGCCTGGGCAACAGCGTGAGACTCCGTCTCAAAAAAAAAAAAAAAACAAAGTACGGTAAGCTTGGAAACAAGTAATTTAACAGCGGTAGATAATGCAGGTCGTAGTGGGCCGCTTTATGCATGACTGTTGGATGGCAGGCTCCCTAGATTGGGCTGAGGAGACCCGAGGTCTCACCTCTGCCAGTGACTTGCTGTGTGTGCTTGGCCAGGTGACTCATGGCACCTGGACGGAGGGAGTGGCAAGTGCTGTGGTGATCACAGGGACGTGGTATGTGATTGCGGGAGAGGGCTGGGCCGGCTGGCCTGACTGGAAGAGAAGACAGTTTCTTTCATACCAAAGAGTATGGACACTTACCAGGAGGCTTGCCTAAGGTAGGAGAAGATCTTCCACCCTGCCCCAGGAGTGGGGAGTCTCATCTTTTTGGGGGGCATTTCTATCCTCCCAGCCCCTCCAGCTGTTCTGGAAGCCCCAGCTTAGTGCTTACAGCTACCACCGAGAATCCATCCCAAACTAGGAGAAGCAAAGACTGATCCTGGACCCTCTCCCCGCTGTCGCCGGCTAGCCCACTCCAGCATTGCCCGTCCTGCAGGCCCGTGCTTCGCACTACAGGAGATTATATGCACAGAAACAGGAGGCACACAGCCGATGTTGGAAGGGGTGCTGTGTTACTGAGGTGCAGTACACAAAAGCAGGAGGCACTCAGCAGGTGTTGGAAAGGGTGCTGTGTTACTTAGGTGCAGCACAGTACCGTGGGAAGGGCAGACACCAGGGCGAATCCTGGCTCTGATTCGGGCAGCTTGTTTCATCACCCTGAGCCTCAGTTGTTTCATCTGTAAATGAGGATGAGAATACCTCCGTCACAGGATTCTATGTGACATGATTAGAAAATGCCTAGCCAAAAAAGAATAAAAAATTAAAAAATAAAAAAATGGAAAATACCTAGCCAGTAATAAGCACTCAAAAATATACATATATATACACACATTCTCATTTGCCTTCTTTAGGTCTTTCTTTCCTTGTTTGTAGGATAAGGGACTTGGACAGGATGGTTCTGTTCTCTCCAGCTCTGAAATACTGGCTTCCCGGCATCATCTAATTTCAGGCAGAAAAGCCAGTTTTCTCAGTGTGTCGAAGATCACCATTTCACAGGCTATTTCGTCTACGTTTAACTGCTCGTGTTTTTCTGGTTAACTCAGGTGACATCTGTTCCCGAGCCGTTCCTGATGGCCATGAAGCTCAGCCACGATGACACAAGAGCCAGGTATTTACACCTGGCCAGAGAAGACAGGAATAATCTGTTCAGGTATGTCGTGCATTTTAAGAACATGGTTTTGAAAGTTTTATTTAAATCAAGGATGTCCAATCTTTTGGCTTCCCTGTGCCACATTAGGAGAACAACTGTCTTAGGCCACACACTAAATACACTAACACTAAGGACAGTTGATGAGCTAAAAAAAAAAATAAATAAATAGAGGACCTCAATGTTTTAAGAAAGTGTAGGGATTGTGTTGGGATGCATTCCAAGCCATCCTGAGCATGCGGACTGCAGGCTGTGGGTTAGACTAGCTTGGTTTAAAGCACTGACTGTATGTTACGTGGTTTAAATATCATCTCACTAGTATTTTTATTGACAGAGCATCTTGAAAAATAAGGAAAAGCTTACACGGACTTACAATCTCATCAAAATACAATGTTATAGTCTGAATCAATGATTTACATTAGAGTTGGGAAACCCTGTGTTGGAGGATTGTGGTGTCAGAATGATAACTTCTAGTAGCCTGAGGTGATGATGCATCTGGGAACTGTGTCCGCAGCACTAAGATGAACGTTTTGTATTCTAGTCATTCTCCTTCCCTAGCGTTCTGTTCCTCCCCATTCCTGGCCTTCTGTTCCTTATTCGTCCCCCTTCCCTGGCGTGCCGTTCCTTCTTCCCTAGCGTGCAGTTCAGCACCACTCCCATGGACAGCACCGGTGTTCCTCACATTCTTGAGCATACCGTCCTTTGTGGGTCTCGGAAATATCCGTGCAGAGACCCTTTCTTCAAAATGTTGAACCGGCCCCTCTCCACGTTCATGAACGCCTTCACAGGTAAGACCAGCATCCTGAACGGAAAACCGTGTTTGCGTTTGCCAGGCGCACCCACTGGAATTCAGTTAGTTTCTGAGAAGGGATGACAGGAGTGGGCAATTCATGTTCTAGAAAAAGTTTTACCTCTCTCTACTTGAAGGACGTTAGAAATTTCATTCTTCAGGAAAGCCACATGGTAGCGAGATTATAAAAACTGGCATTTGAATAAAACGTACGTGAACTTTTCCTAGAAAGGTTCAAAACAATTTTCTCTTGGGGATATCATTACAATGCCAGGCCTCCAGAGTTACCACTAACATTGATGTTTGACTTTTAGTAAGACTGACGCTAGTGGATAGGGTGACGATGAACAGTGCACTCTGTGAAGGAGTGACATCGAAGAGCAAGTTAAATCCACGCTCTTACAGAATGAGGTCATCTTTGTAGACGTGTGAAAGTCTCTGGAGACACTTGAGAGAGTTTAGATGTTCGCTGAAGAAAGCCCTGGTGCCCGTCCAGTGCAGATCCTGAGACGGGATGGGAAAGCCGGCACTCAGGGTGATGAGCTGGGACAGCTGCTGAGGTCGGAGGCCAGAGCATGGAGCCACTGCCCCATCTCAAGAATAGCTACAATTTACTGTCCTAGTACAAAGGGGAAATGAGGCTTGAGATTCAATAATTTTAGTAGAAATCTGTTAAATTTTACAATTTCACTTTTCCTTTGTACCCAGCTAGTGATTATACTCTGGATCCATTTTCCACACAAAATCCCAAGGATTTTCAGAATCTCCTCTCAGTGTATTTGGATGCCACCTTTTTCCCAGGTTTACGTGAGCTGGATTTCTGGTATGTCATGAGTGATTAACTAGTTGATACAGACTTTAGTATTTGAGTCACTGTTAGCTTATAATTATTTGTCCTCAGGCAGGAAGGATGGCGGCTGGAACATGAGAACTCCAGCGACCCCCAGATGCCCTTGGTCTTTAAAGGAGTCATCTTTAATGAGATGAAGGGAGGGTTTCTAAGTTTTCTTTTTTATGTTGTGTTCAGCTTACCTTACCCATGTACCGTATCATGATATGGACACATCTGAAAGATGGTTGCTTTTTCTTCAATATTCTCATTATAGGTGACATGTTCTTGGATTAGCTGGGGTCAGTGCTGTGAGCAGAAGCCAGGGGGTAGCAGGGCCAGGCTGCTGTTCTTCCCAGCAGGTCTCAGACCATGTCTGATGACCCCCGTGTATGATCTGCAGTAAGAGAAATGCTATTTTCATACCACTATCAACACATTGTCTTTTTCACTCATTCTTGCCCAGGTACATGGTGTACTTTCTAGAGGCTGCGTGGTGAGGTGTGTGACACACAGCAAGCTGGATACAGAGCAGATGGGGGAGTCCAGCTTCACCTCTGAGCCAGACACTACAGAGATTTGCAAAAAAGGCAACACAGCATCACTCTAAGTAGTCGGTTTTTTACTTTGTTATGAGAAGTATTTTTCAAACATATTTATATTAACATGTAATGATGGCTTACCTTAATGCATAAGTATTTTTAATACTTTAATTTTTAATCAACTTTAATTTAGAATATAGAAAAATTATATAAACACACACAGGTACCTACACAGGCAAAAAAAAGCCCACATAATCAAAAGCTGTTTGGGTCCTCATTAAAACCCATTTGTGCCTAGTGTTCCATTATTGGAATCCTAAGCTTGTGGGAGTTATTTATATCCTACAGCTCAAGGTCATTGCCAAAGTCTGATTTTTACAAAAAAACTTGCAACCTCAGGAATAAATGGGTTAATTTTTCAGAGTGTAAAGGAATCTTGAGACCATTTTGGATTAAGAGCTGCTGTCCTGGGCCAGTGTCTTCATGTCCCCTTGTGACTTTGACAACCTGCCTGTGCTGGTGTCCCTGAGGCTCATGGGTGGCCTGCTCTCTGATTTCCGTAGCCCCCCTCAGCTGGTGAACTATTTCTTACCTTTTCATTCTCAATTTGGTGGTCTTTTCTTCCAAGGAGTCTTCTTGAAACTCAAATTGGGGTGACTGCTTCTCCCCACTTCCCTCGTGGCTGGAAGGCAGACCTGATGATCCCTCCGATTTACAGCCCTCGGCTATGCGTTGTTGCAACACACATCAAAATGTCCATTGTTCTCAATCCTTGGGTCCTGTGCGTGGGTGATGAGTGATTGAATACAGTGTTAAACAATGCCTGCAGGGGTGTCTTTTGTTTGTTTGTTTGTTTACCATTAGAAGAGTTTTATTTGCAAAGTATTACAGGCATATGCACCAGAATATGATCAATTGGCCATATTGTAAGTAATGTAGCATGTGTGTATTATTTTATATGTACATATTCTTATTTATTTACTTCACATTTCAAGACAGACAATGAGAGGATATTCTCCCAGCACCTTCAAAACAGACTTCTTCCCCACCACATGTACTCAGTGGTCTCTGGGGGTGACCCAATGTGCATCCCGGAGCTTACGTGGGAGCAGCTGAAGCAATTTCATGCCACTCACGATCACCCAAGCAATGCTAGGTAATATTTTGTTGGAAAAGTTTGATGGTGGATTGTGAAAAGTTGACTTGTTTGTATTCTTACATTTTCATGACATGGCTTCTCTCACAGTTAGCGATGCTTAAGAAATATCTAAGTGTAGGTAAGATTCTTGGCCTAAGTTTGCCTATCTTACTTGGACATTGATTTTGGACATTTACAATGATAGCCTTCAGTGGGCTCAGCATGGTGGTTACAAACACGGTGTTTAGAGAAGCCCAGAGAAGGGTCCTGGCCCCCAGCTTCTTGCCTCACTTCCAGCTTTGTTGCATGGAGAGTGGGGGTGCATGGATGGTGCCCACCCCGACCCAGGGTGTGTGAAGCTTCGAGCCTGTCCTTGGCATGGAGAAGTGCTCTTCCGATAGTGGATGCAGTCACAGAACCTTAATTACATCCTCACTTTCTGATACATCGCTTGTTTCTTATGTCACTAATATAAGGTCATTATCATAATAATATAGTTATATGTTTTATATAAAATACTAATAATTTCCATATAAATGCTAATGTAAAAACGTATTTCCAAGATTATTTTACATAAAAAGAATTATGAAAACTTTCAAGCATACAGAAAAGTAGACTAGGATAATGAGCCCCTAAACACTTATCACATAATAGATATCCTTTTCCTTGTGAAGTTTTTGGAAGTAAATTATAAACGTCATCATTTACTCCTAAATATTTGAATTTATGACCCTAAAACATGAAGATTATTTCTTACATGAGCTAATGCCATTTTCAGTTTTAATAGAATAAAACATACTTTCTTAAAACTGCCTATTTCTTATTCCATATTCAAATTTTCTAGTTGGCCTCAAAGTGTTTGTGGCACAGGGTCCCACAGATCACAGCTGCTCAGCCCGGGTCTCTCCCGGGCCCCCTCTCAGACGCCAGAGGAGTGTGCAGGCCGGGTTTCCTCCGGGCGCTCTCACTTTCCAGGTGTCCTGGCTGCTCCTGTGTGGTGTTGGGTGCCATGTTCCTGTGTTTCCTGAGAACTGGAACTTAGATCCAAAGACTTAGTTTGAGTCAGGCTGTGCCTTTTCAGGCAGAGTCCCTCGTGGGGAGTTCTGCATAGATGGCCACATTCTACCTTCGTGTGAGGCCTGCTTGCCTCCACTGGGGGTCTCACGCCAGCGGGGTGCATGCTGAGAGTCGGCCACTGTCTTGTGAAGATCTGCCTTCTCCCTTCAACCACGGAGCAGCTGGTGCACTTGAGTTTCTGGTGTCCTGTGATAATGAGTTCCTCATCAACCTATTAATGGTTTTCATATTCATTGAGGATTATTGCCTGAATCATTTATTAAAGTTTGTGAAGTTTTCAAATTCTGTAATTCTTCATTCGTTTGCTGGACTTCTTCAAAGAAGAGCTCCACATCAGCTGGGGCTGTCGGGTTATCTTGAAATATGGTTCTGTGGAAAAGGCAGGGGCGGCTGCTCTCCCTGGGAAGTCCAGTTTGAGGAGGAGTTAGGGTGGTGCGGGAGCTACCTCTAATGATGACAGAAGAGGCTGTCTTTTTTTTTTTTTTTTTTTTTAAAGACAGGGTCTGGTTCTGTCCCCAAGGCTGGAGTACAGTGGCATGGTCTTAGCTTATTGCAGCCTCAGCCTCCTGAGCCACCTCAGCCTCCTGAGTAGCTGGGACTACAGGTGTGCACTACCATGCCCAGCTAGTGCTTATATTTTTTTGTAGAGACAGAGTCTCACCATGGTGCCCAGGCTGGTCTCGATCTCCTGAGTTCAAACAATCTGCCCACCTTGACCTCCCAAAGTGCTGGGATTACAGGTGTAAGCCACTGCGCCCACCATGGGGAAGAGAGTTCTTTCTTTTCTTCTTCCCCCCCCCCCGCCCAGTCTTTTGTTTTGTTTTTTAGTACCCCGTGACCTCACAGAAATATTTCTGTATATGTACATATTTGAGACTATGTGATCAGATGGAATTAATTTTATGTCCACATTTGCCCCAGCTGTTGGCCCGTTTTGGTCTCACTTCTTTGGTTTCTACACCCCGACTCCCACCTCCCTAAAGCATGCACAGCAGGCCCTCCCTGCTCCAGAGGCTCAACTGTCTGTTTCCCAGGGAGCTCTGATTTCTGTGGCTAGTGGGGAAGGGCCTTTGGAGAGTAGCATCTGGACACTAGGGGTGGTGATTGCTTCTGGATTCTCTCAACCCCGAGAGTGTAAAGTTTGTTTCTAAATTCTAGAATGAGAAATTTCTGAAGGTTCTTTAAGATACCAGTTCCTCAAACCTTAACCATAGCTCAGGCAACACAGTAAAGAAAAAGATAAATTCTGTCATTGTAACCTTTTTCCTCTGGTTGAATAAATGTTATCTTTATTAACATGTATAACCTTGAACTTGTTGCCAAAAATGGAGTTTTGTGAAACTGTCAGTTGGATTACTCTATTACTGTACTAGGGTTATAAAGTATTTTAACAAATACCTCATTTGGTTTTTGTCACATCTCTAGATGAAGTTTAAAATGAAAGATCAATGTTTGGCTAGGTGTGGTGGCTCATGCTTGCAAATCCAAGCACTTTGGGAGACCAAGATGGGAGGATTGCTTGAGGCCAGGAGTTTGAGACCAGTATGGGTAACAGTGAGAACCCATCTGTAAAACTTAAAAATTAGCCCACTGGGCGTGGTAGCTCATGCCTGTAATTTCAACACTTTGAGAGGCCGAGGTGGGGAGATCACCTGAGATTAGGAGTTCAAGACCAGCTTAACCAACATGGTGAAACTCTATCTCTACTAAAAATACAAAAATTAGCCGGGCGTGGTGGCAGACGCCTGCAGTCCCAGCTTCTCAGGAGGCTGAGGCAGGAGAATGGCATGAACCCGGGAGGAGGAGCTGGCAGTGAGCGGAGATTGCACCACCCGCACTCCAGCCTGGGTGACACAGCGAGACACTCTCTCAAAAGAAAAAAAAAAAAAAGGCTGGACATGATACACAAGGTGACCCCAGGAGACTCCTGTGCAGAGTAAAAATGAACCGCAGCACTAAACTCAGTCCCTGAAGTCCCTGCGGGATTCTCCCCACCTCCCACCCCTGGGTCCACCTGCACCCTCCCAGAAAGAACAGTGACATCACCCCACAGCAGGAGATCACCAGCGGTGGCCACCGCACCCCAGGTAGCTGGGCCACCCCCAGGGTTTCACAGGTGGAGAGGGAGCCTGGGAACTTGCATTTCTAGCAATTTCCAGGTGACAGGGCACCACACTTAAAAATACACAATACTAGGTCCTGAAAGGACGTCTATTCACTTGCACATTGGTGGGATGGAGCCCTACATTGCGAAGGGCTTTTCTTCACGTGTCGTCCTTGAGCTCAAGGGGTGGCAGCACTTGGTGGGACCTAGTAGGGCGTCCCTTGCTGACTGCACACCCACAGCCAGAGCCCTCACCGGGATAATTCTCACAGGAAGCCCGCAGAGCTCCTGACACCTCGCTGGAGGGATGAGAAAGCTGAGGCTCTGAGGGGGATAAACTGATTACTGGAAGGTAACGACCTTAGTGAAGTGTTGAAGCTGCAGTGTAAACCCTAGTCTTATTTCATTTTAACTTTCAAGACTTCCTGATTTCCTCTATTACAATGCCTGTGCCTTAGAGTCATCAATGGGAACTTGAAGGAAAATAATGCCTGCTGAGGCCAGATGCTGACTTCATTGCCTGGGGGTGGAGCCTGTGTGGTTCTAAGCCCTCCTTCTGTACTTCTGAATGGTGAGGACGGCAAATCAGCTGCCTCCTGCTGGGCCCTGCAGGGTGAAACCTGAGGAAGCCCCAGGAACATTCAGTGAGGGGTTAGGTTGGAGGAGAACATGGTTGGATGAAAAGTAAGAAGGAAATGCACCAGCATTTACTGGAAGGCTCTTCACCCACAGGACAGGGAGGAAGACATGCACACCTGCAGTACGGGCTTTCAAACGTCACCTGTTTCACCATCTCCTTAGGGCTCTCTAGGGCCCCAGCACACAGCTATTTGGGACAAAGGGCAGTTTCAGTGTCTTTCACTCCACACTCAAGCTACAGATTGTCCTTATATCTCAGGTATCCTGGGGATAATCCATCTCGTTTCGTTTTGGTTTTGGGAGCCCAACCCCAGAACCAAATAACTTTCCTAAGGTTTTCCAGGAGAAAACATCTTCCCACCAAATAACAACCTTACCATTTGGAAAAGCACCTCTTCGTCATTTGCAAAAACCCCAGTTTTCAGGGAAGTGATAATCTTGTCATGAGAACCAAAGATAAAGTTGGAGATAACGAGGGAGTGGTTACATAGGAAATACGTGGTCATTACTCTGACCAATTATTAAATCACTTTCTTCACATGACACACTTTTTAACACCTTCTTACTAAACCACAGTGCGGGTAAGACAGTCACAAGACCGCTTCTTCCTTGAGTCAGAGTCATCCCTGGCCCACACCAGGGCCAGCAAGAATGACTGAGGTTGAAACTAGGCCTCATAAAATTTAGAAACTAGGCCCCATATAGAAAAAATTAACACCAGGTGGCTCTGGATAGGGTCCCACCCTGCCTCGATAGGGTCCCACCCTGATAGGGTCCCACCCTGCCGATTCCGGGAAACAACCTCATGGGGTCCCACCCTGCCAATTCCGGGGGTCCCACCCTGCCTCGAAGTTCCCGGAATCAGCAACTCCAAGAAAAAACCTCATAAGGTCCTGCTCTAACCAATTAGAACAAGACACCTTGCTCAGGCCATAGCTAGACCCAATTACCACGCGCCTAAAGCTTTGTTTGAATTTCGCGACTTAAGCTGTGTTTGAACTTGTGTTTGCCTATATAAACAACCTGTAACAAGCACTCGGGGTCCCAGGGCCAACTTAGAGCTTGGGACCCTAGCGTGCTAGTAATAAATAACTCTCTGCTGTGAATCTCGTGTCGGTGATCCTTCGCAGCGACCCCTGCCCAGGAGGGAATCGACAGTTCGGTTCCAACATTTGGTGCGTTGGCCGGGAAGTGGGGTCGTCCGAGGACCCCCGACCCATCCGGCGGAGACCTATCTGGCCCGGGCCACGGACTGCTGACTGAATGGACCCACCAGGTACTTTCGTTTTGTTCTGTCTGTCTTGCCGGCTAACTCTGAACTCTGGGGAGTACTCCTTCTGAATTAAGTGGGGAAGGGGGACAGACGTGTCCCGCACCTTCCCACTTGCGCCCTGGGGGACGCCCTGGCGGTAGTCTGGGAGAAAGCTGACGACACAGTCAGCCTCTTCAAATCTGTAGGCAGGCCGCCCCTGCCGTCTGAATATTTTGTGATCTTGTGGCGCCACTCTCTGGCCGCGCGGCTTCTCCTTACTTGTCTGGTCTTTGTTTTTGTTTCTTTTGTTTTGTCCTTGTTATACGTGGACGAAATGGGACAGACGTTGACGACTCCTTTGTCTCTAACCCTGACTCACTTCCCTGACGTCCAGGCTCGAGCCCACCACCTCTCTGTAGAAGTCCGTAAGGGATGATGGAAAACATTTTGCTCGTCCGAATGGCCAACCCTCCATGGGGAATGGCCCCGGGACGGAACATTTAACCTCTCAATTATCTTGCAGGTTAAAGCAAAAGTGATGGATCCTGGGCCACTCGGACACCCGGACCAGGTGGCCTACATAATTATTTGGGAGGATCTGGTCCGAAATCCTCCCTCTTGGGTGAAACCCTTCCTCCATCCCCCTTCCCCATCCCAATCTACCCTCCTTGCCTTAGAAGCCCCAAAGAATCGGAATCCAGACCCGCCTAAGCCAGTCCTCCCAGATGAACCCCAGAGGGATCTCCTCCTTCTTGACCCCCTGCCTCCTCCACCTCAGAACCCCCTTCTGGGACCTCCACCTTACGCTTCACCCTTGCCCCCTGTCTTGTCCCCAGCACTTTCCTCTACCGCCTCGGCCCCTACCCTTTCTCCAACTTCTCCCTCGGCCCCTCCCTCCACCCCGTCTCCTTCTCCAACCCCGCCCAAGCTCACCCCTCGGACGCCGCCGCCGACACCTCCTCGTCTCCGCTTGCGGCGGACTGAGGACCCAGAGGGCCCTTCTACTTGGCAATCCTCCCTTTTTCCCCTCCGTACTGTCAATCGCACGGTCCAGTACTGGCCCTTCTCTGCCTCTGACCTCTACAACTGGAAAACCCATAACCCTTCCTTTTCCCAAGACCCCCAGGCCCTAACCTCGTTAATAGAATCCATTCTCCTCACTCACCAGCCCACTTGGGATGATTGCCAGCAACTTTTGCAGGTCCTCCTAACCACTGAAGAAAGGCAGCGAGTCCTCCTGGAGGCCCGGAAAAATGTGCCAGGACCAGGAGGCCTCCCAACCCAACTTCCCAATGAAATAGACGAGGGATTTCCCCTCACCCGCCCAGACTGGGACTATGAAACGGCACCAGGTAGGGAGAGTCTCCGAATCTATCGCCAGGCTCTGTTGGCGGGTCTCAAAGGGGCAGGAAAGCGCCCCACAAATTTGGCCAAGGTAAGGACCATAACTCAGGAAAGGGATGAAAGCCCGGCAGCCTTCATGGAAAGGCTTCTGGAAGGATTCCGAATGTATACCCCATTCGATCCAGAGGCCCTAGAACATAAGGCTACCGTAGCTATGGCATTCATAGACCAAGCTGCATTAGATATAAAAGGAAAACTCCAAAGGCTAGATGGAATCCAAACCTATGGATTACAGGAATTGGTTAGGGAGGCAGAAAAAGTGTATAATAAGAGAGAAACCCCTGAGGAAAGGGAAGCCAGGTTAGCGAAGGAACAGATGGAGCGAGAGGATCGTAGGGACCGAGTGAGGGATAAGCATTTAACAAAAATCCTGGCAGCAGTTGCGAGAGAGAAAGGACCAGGGAGAGAGGGAGAGAAGCGGAGGTGGCCAAAAGTGGAAAAAGACCAGTGTGCCTACTGCAAAGAACGGGGACATTGGATTAAAGATTGCCCCAAGCGTCCTAAAGACCAAAAGAAACCTGCCGCTGTCCTCACCCTAGGTGAAGATAGCGAATAGGGGTGTCAAGGCTCTGGAGCCCCCCCCCCGAGCCCCGGCTAACTCTCTCTGTAGGGGGGCAACCCACCACCTTCTTGGTGGACACAGGCGCCCAACATTCAGTTTTGACAAAGGCAGACGGGCCCCTGTCTTCCCGCACATCCTGGGTCCAGGGGGCAACAGGGGGAAAATTGCACAAGTGGACTAACCACCGGACAGTTAACCTTGGACAAGGAATGGTGACACATTCCTTCTTGGTGGTACCTGAATGCCCCTACCCCCTCCTAGGGCGAGATCTTCTGACCAAGCTCGGAGCCCAAATCCATTTCTCCGAGACAGGGGCCCAGGTATTAAATCGGGACGGTCAGCCCATCCAAATCTTAACTGTGTCTCTGCAAGATGAGCATCGGCTTTTCGACGCTCCGGTTATCACTAGCCTCCCTGATATTTGGTTGCAAGATTTTCCCCAAGCTTGGGCGGAAACGGGAGGACTCGGGCTAGCTAAGTATCAAGCCCCAATCACAATTGATCTAAAGCCCACGGCGGTGCCCGTGTCTATCAAGCAATATCCCATGAGCCGAGAGGCTCATATAGGAATTCGGCAGCACATTAACAAATTTCTAGAACTCGGAGTGTTGCGACCTTGTCGCTCGCCCTGGAACACTCCTCTTCTGCCAGTAAAAAAGCCTGGTACTCAGGATTACAGGCCTGTCCAAGACTTGAGAGAAATCAACAAAAGAACCATGGACATCCATCCCACGGTCCCCAATCCTTACAACTTACTCAGCACCTTAAAACCAGGCTATGACTGGTTTACAGTATTAGATTTAAAAGATGCTTTCTTCTGTTTACCTCTGGCCCCCCAAAGCCAAGAACTCTTTGCCTTTGAGTGGAAGGATCCTGAGAAAGGAATTTCGGGCCAATTGACCTGGACCCGGCTTCCCCAAGGATTCAAGAACTCTCCCACTCTCTTCGATGAGGCTCTTCATCGAGACCTGACCGACTTCCGGACCCAAAATCCAGAAGTAACTCTACTCCAGTATGTGGATGACCTCCTCTTGGCTGCTCCTACAAAGGAAATCTGTATACAAGGTACCAGGCATCTACTCCAGGCACTGGGTGAAAAAGGATACCGGGCATCCGCCAAGAAGGCACAGCTCTGTCAGACCAAGGTAACATATCTGGGATATATCCTGAGTGAAGGGAAAAGGTGGCTCACCCCTGGGCGCATAGAGACAGTGGCTCGCCTTCCACCACCACGAAATCCCAGGGAGGTATGTGAATTCTTGGGAACTGCTGGGTTCTGTCGCTTGTGGATACCCGGTTTTGCTGAACTGGCCGCCCCCCTTTATGCACTCACCAAGGAGAGCACCCCTTTCACCTGGCAGACAGAGCATCAATTGGCTTTTGAGGCACTAAAACAAGCACTCTTGTCTGCCCCGGCCCTTGGGTTACCGGACACCTCAAAGCCCTTTACCCTCTTCCTGGACGAAAGGCAAGGAATTGCCAAAGGGGTCTTGACCCAAAAATTAGGGCCTTGGAAAAGACCGGTAGCATACCTGTCTAAGAAGCTAGACCCTGTGGCGGCCGGCTGGCCCCCGTGTCTCCGTATCATGGCAGCCACCGCTATGCTGGTCAAGGACTCTGCTAAGTTAACCCTTGGGCAGCGACTGACTATTATTACCCCACATGCTCTAGAGGCCATAGTGCGGCAGCCCCCAGACCGGTGGATAACCAACGCACGCCTAACCCACTACCAGGCCCTCCTACTGGACACGGACCCCGTCCAGTTTGGCCCTCCGGTCACCCTAAACCCTGCTACGCTGCTGCCGGTACTGGAAGACCAACCAAGCCCACACGATTGTCGGCAAGTACTGGCTGAGACCCATGGAACACAGGAAGACCTTAAAGACCAAGAACTCCCAGACGCGGATCACACCTGGTACACAGACGGCAGCAGTTACCTTGACTCAGGTACCCGGAGGGCGGGAGCGGCGGTAGTAGATGGCCACAACACCATTTGGGCACAATCACTACCTCCTGGCACGTCTGCACAGAAGGCTGAGTTAATAGCACTAACCAAGGCCCTAGAGCTGTCGAAGGGGAAAAAAGCTAACATTTATACTGATAGCCGGTATGCCTTTGCAACGGCTCATACTCATGGAAGTATCTATGAAAGAAGAGGTCTCCTAACCTCAGAAGGAAAAGAAATCAAGAACAAAGCTGAAATAATTGCCTTATTGAAAGCCCTTTTTCTTCCTCAAGAAGTGGCTATAATTCACTGCCCCGGGCATCAGAAAGGACAGGATCCAGTCGCAGTAGGAAACAGACAGGCTGACCAAGTAGCCAGGCAAGCCGCCATGGCGGAAGTACTGACCCTAGCCACAGAACCTGACGAAACCAGCCACATAACTATTGAACATACTTATACCCCAGAAGACCAGGAAGAAGCAAAGGCCATAGGGGCTATAGAAAACAAAGACACTAAAAACTGGGAAAAAGGAGGAAAAATAGTCCTTCCCCAAAAGGAGGCCCTGGCAATGATCCAGCAGATGCATGCCTGGACACACTTGAGTAATCGAAAGCTAAAATTACTGATTGAAAAAACTGACTTTCTAATCCCAAAGGCAAGTACCCTCGTAGAACAAGTGACATCTGCCTGTAAGGTCTGTCAGCAGGTAAACGCTGGGGCTACCCGAGTGCCAGAAGGGAAACGAACTCGTGGTAACCGCCCAGGAGTCTATTGGGAAATAGACTTCACTGAAGTAAAACCTCACTATGCTGGATATAAGTACTTACTGGTGTTTGTAGATACCTTTTCAGGATGGGTAGAAGCCTACCCCACCCGGCAAGAAACGGCACGCATAGTAGCCAAGAAAATTTTGGAAGAAATCTTTCCTAGATTCGGACTTCCCAAGGTAATTGGGTCAGATAACGGGCCGGCCTTCGTTTCTCAGGTAAGTCAGGGGCTCGCCAGGATATTGGGGATTAATTGGAAATTACATTGTGCCTATAGACCCCAGAGCTCAGGACAGGTAGAAAGAATGAATAGAACAATAAAAGAGACCCTTACTAAATTGACCTTAGAGACTGGTTTAAAAGATTGGAGACGCCTCCTATCCTTAGCTCTGTTAAGGGCCCGGAATACACCTAACCGTTTTGGGCTCACTCCATATGAAATCCTCTACGGAGGACCTCCCCCTTTGTCAACCTTGCTTAATTCCTTCTCCCCCTCCGATCCTAAGACTGACCTACAGGCCCGGCTAAAAGGACTCCAAGCAGTACAGGCCCAAATCTGGGCCCCTTGGCAGAACTGTACCAACCAGGACATCCACAGACCAGTCACCCCTTCCAGGTGGGAGACTCTGTCTACGTTAGACGGCATCGCACTCAAGGACTAGAGCCTCGGTGGAAAGGACCCTACATTGTTCTCCTGACCACACCCACAGCCATAAAGGTTGACGGAATCTCCACTTGGATCCACGCATCCCACGCCAAGGCTGCTCCAGGGACGCCCGGACCAACACCACCTGAGACATGGAGACTCCGACGCTCCGAGGACCCGCTCAAGATAAGACTCTCTCGTATCTAGCCCCTTGCTTGTTACTAGCCCTCCTTCCCTGCGTCGCTGGCAGTAATAACCCCCACCGGCCATATAACCTGACCTGGCAGGTAATTGATTTTAGTACTCATGAGGTCTTAGATAAAACCTCAAAAATTGCTCCTATGGGGACTTGGTTCCCTGACCTCTATTTCAACCTAGACAAAATAGCAAAAATAGATGACATGGAAGGGGGAGAATGGAGAAAACAGGCTAGAAGGGTGTCCGTAAGCCAGAACGGGTTCTATGCCTGTCCCGGATTCAGGACAGGAGAAATGAAAAAAACTTGTGGAGAAATAGATGCCCTGTTTTGCGCTAGTTGGTCCTGTATAACTACCAATGATGGAGAATGGAAATGGGCCACGAAACCCTGGTACATAACCATGTCCTTTGTCCAGCGCTGCACCAGAACCCGATATTCAAAAACTTGCAATCTGGTCCGCATCAAGTTTGAAGATGCAGCAAAATCTGATAACCGTTGGATATCCGGGTTAATATGGGGCCTATATTTATACCAAAAGCCACTGTATGGAATCCCTATCCAAATCAAATTAATAGTCAACCCTATCACAGCCCCTGTCGCAGTAGGACCAAACCAAGTTTTATCAGAAACAAGGAAGCCCCTGGTTCCTGCACCAAGAGAGCCCCAACCAAGAGCTCCTAAAAGCACTTCCCCGCCTCTAATCTCCACCTCCTCTAAATACACACCTTCAGCCCAAAACGTCACCCGCGGGCCCCTTGACCTGGGAATAGGTGACAGGCTCCTAAATCTCATAAAGGGCTCCTACTTCGCTTTAAACCAGACAAAGCCAGAATTTACATCCTCTTGCTGGCTATGTCTGGCAACAGGCCCCCCTTACTATGAAGGCATTGCCTCCACTAATAATTTCACTAACTCCGCCAATCCTACTGGATGCGCATGGGAACAACAAAGAAAACTAACCCTGGCTGAAGTTTCTGGGTCAGGAACCTGCATAGGCCAGGTGCCCCCTAGTCATCAGCATCTTTGTAATGTAACCTTGACAGTACCCAGCTCCAATCACTATTTGGTCCCCTCCGAGACGGACTGGTGGGCTTGCAACACTGGGCTCACCCCCTGTATATCCACAGCCGTTTTTAGCAGTGGCACCCACTATTGCGTGTTAGTACAAGTTGTTCCCCGAGTATACTATCACTCTGGAGACTCCTTTGATCTCCGGTATGAGCAAAAAACTCATACTAGACCAAAGAGAGAACCTATCTCCCTCACCCTCGCCGTAATGTTAGGAATTGGGGTAGCGGCTGGAGTTGGGACCGGGACAGCAGCCCTGGTGCATGGTAACCATCATCTGCAACAACTTAGAGTAGCCATAGATGAAGACCTTAGAGCCATAGAACAATCCATCACAAAACTTGAAGAGTCCTTGACTTCTCTGTCTGAAGTTGTATTACAAAACCGACGAGGACTAGAAATTGTCTTTCTGAAGGAGGGCGGGCTCTGTGCAGCCCTGAAAGAGCAATGTTGTTTTTATGCAGATCATTCAGGAGTAGTTAAAGATTCTATGGCAAAACTGAGAGAAAGATTAGACAAAAGAAAAAGAGAGAGAATCTCAGCAAAATTGGTTTGAAAATTGGTACAACCAATCCCCTTGGCTTAGCACCCTAATCTCCACCATCTTAGGACCCCTCATCCTGCTCACGCTCATCCTGACTTTCGGGCCATGCATACTCAACCGCTTACTCACCCTTATTAAAAATAGATTAAACATAGTACATGCTATGGTTCTGACCCAACAATACCAGACCCTCAGGACTGAAGAAGAGGCTCAAGATTGAGCCTCTGACACAAAAAGAGGAGGGAATGAAACTAGGCCTCATAAAATTTAGAAACTAGGCCCCATATAGAAAAAATTAACACCAGGTGGCTCTGGATAGGGTCCCACCCTGCCTCGATAGGGTCCCACCCTGATAGGGTCCCACCCTGCCGATTCCGGGAAACAACCTCATGGGGTCCCACCCTGCCAATTCCGGGGGTCCCACCCGCCTCGAAGTTCCCGGAATCAGCAACTCCAAGAAAAAACCTCATAAGGTCCTGCTCTAACCAATTAGAACAAGACACCTTGCTCAGGCCATAGCTAGACCCAATTACCACGCGCCTAAAGCTTTGTTTGAATTTCGCGCCTTAAGCTGTGTTTGAACTTGTGTTTGCCTATATAAACAACCTGTAACAAGCACTCGGGGTCCCAGGGCCAACTTAGAGCTTGGGACCCTAGCGCGCTAGTAATAAATAACTCTCTGCTGTGAATCTCGTGTCGGTGATCCTTCGCGGCGACCCCTGCCCAGGAGGGAATCGACAGTTCGGTTCCAACAAGGTCACCCTTATTTCCTGGCTACTTGGAGGAGCTGGATTTCCCAGTTTAAAAATCTCAGTTTCCTGGGATTCTGCTCTGATAAAATCCAAACTGTACTTAAAAAAAAAAAAAAAAAAAAAGGAAGGAATAGGCTGGCCGCGATGGCTCATGCCTGTAATCCCAGGGCTTTGGGAGGCCAAGGCAGGAAGATCACGAGGTCAGGAGATTGAGACCATCCTGGCTAACAGGGTGAAATTCTTCTCTACTAAAAATACAAAGAAAACTGAGCCGGGCGTGGTGGCATGCGCCTGTAGTCCCAGCTACTTGGGAGGCTTAGGCAAGAGAATCGCTTGAACCCGGGAGGCGGAGGTTACAGTGAGCCGAGATTCCGCCACTGCACTCCAGCCTGGGTAACAGAGCGAGATTCCGTCTCAAAAAAAAAAAAAAAAAAAAAAAAAGTAAGAATAGATGAAATCTAATGAAATAATCTAGTTCTATCCTTTTACCTCCTCCGTTGTCTGGAGTACTAAAGCTCCCTACCTCGCCCTCTCTCACAGCACTGAACTGCTTTTCCTGAATTTTCCCACACTGCTGATCACTCACTTGTTAATTTCGATGCAAACATTCTTTTTGAGAAATAAAGTCAGTTTGCCGACTGCTGCCACTGGTTTGTCAGAAAATGAACTTGCACTGCGCTGATCTCACTCCTGCTGCCAAAGCTCTTTCTAGGGGTCTCTCCTTTGACAATGTAGGGATTATGTAGGCATGGGGAGGTGGGATACCAAGGGGCGATTCTGTCAACGTGCTGTTCCCCCATCCCCACCCCCGCCGGGTCAAAGTCATCGAGCCGGGGGCCTCTCTGACTATCTGGACTGTGCAGACCACCGTGTCTTCCGGTAGGGTCAGGGGAGGGCTTGAGATAAATCTGTAGTGCCCTTCACTCAACCACCGGCTCACTGTCCACCTCAAGTGCCCCAAGCGCCATCGCTGCCAGGCGCTATGTGGATGTGCCGGTGAGAAAATAGAAAATCTCTGGTCCCGGCGGAGCTTCTTCCGATCAGGAGAGACCCGAAAGCAAGAAACACAGTGAACAAATGCATGATGCCCAGGGGTGGATGGCCATAAGCACTACGGAGAAAAATAACAAGTGGGGTGGGGGTGTTAAGAGGGTGGGGAGGAGGAAGGGCTGCCATTGACAATCGGAGAGCCTGCAGACTTGCCTGAGAGTGACGTTTGGGGAAAGAAGGAAAGGGAAGAAGGGAAGGGAGGTTAGCTAAGTGGACATCTGGGAAAGAGCTCAGGCAGCAGAGGGGCTGGGGCGGGGGGGCACTGGCAGCGTGCTGCATTCCAGGGTCCTCTGCGTGGCAGGGTGTCAGCCCTCCCCTGCACATCCCTCAGGGCCTTCGCAGAAACACCCACACGGGGACCTTCTACATACAGGCAGGACACGCCACCCATCGCCGTGACCACACTGTCCCTCAGAGGAGTCGCTGGCCACGTGCACCCCGTCCACATGGAGATGAACTTTAAGATTCTTTACACAATGGATTTCAAAGACTTAGTACGGAAAACGGTGTAAAATATTAATCAACACAATAACTGATTGTTATCAAAATAGTGGGCTGAATGCTGAATATAAAACAGGTTTTTTTTTTGCTTTTTTTTTTTTTTTTTTTTTTTTTTACTTTTTTTTCTTTAGATAGGGTCTCACTCTGTTGCCCAGGCTGGAGTGAAGCTGTGCAGTCACAGCTCACTGCAGCCTCCAACTCCTGGGCTCAGGCAATCCTCCCACCTCCATCTCCCACGGGGCTGGGACTGTAGGTGTGCACCGCCACATCCGACTCATTGTTTTGTATTTTTGGTAGCGACTGAGTCTCTCCATGCTCTCCAGGCTGGCCTCAAACTCCTGGGCTCAAGTGATCCACCTGCCTTGGGCTCCCAAAGTGCTGGGATTACAGGCGTGAGTCATGGCACCCAGTGTCCCCCTGTCCCGGCCCGCCTTTCTTTAATGTGGCAACTAGATCATTTAAAATTGCATAAATAACACAAGCCACCCACGCAGGCCCCAATCCTGGGAGATGCTCCCGTTGGAGAAACATCCAAGAAGCAGATCTGCTTGGATTTGCAAACGGCCCCTCTGGCCCCAGGGGGATCTGCTGTGCAGAGCTGCTCTGGAATCGGCTCTTCAATACCGCCCTTGAGTGTACTGTGCACCTCCTGACTTTCGACCAGCACAAAGCTCCTTATTAAACGCTGACAAAAATTCCTTCCATTCCAGGTGCCATAATGGATTCATTAATCTCCTATTGATAGTTTTTTGCTGGTTTTCCCAGTTCCTGCTATTCTAAGCACTGCTGTGAAGACTCTCCTTTTACCCCACCTGCCCGTGTCTGCCGCAGCTCACACGCTCTGCCTTCCAGCGGTAATAGCTGAGTGCCCATTTACCCGCCGCCCCAACACACTCAAGTCCCTGGGTCTCCTCGGCAGGGTGTGTCTCTGGGCATAGGGCTGCCCTGCCACATGCCCCACCCCATAAGCTTCCATCTGTGGCCGCTTCTTGTGAGACCCTAAACTCATGACCTCCCGTCCTGTCCTCTCCTCTCCACAGAGCCACCCTTATCGAAGACAGTCAGTCTGCTTCCCAGTCAGTTGGCTTCCCTCCACCTGCTTCCCAGTTCCCCTAAGGCAAATCCAAGGTCCTCCTCTGGGCCACCCTCCTCTACCGACCCCTCCCTCACCGTGGGGTCAGGTCAAATTGCCCCAACTAGAGACTCCCCTGGGCCCTTTCATAAGACAGGAACTTTTCTTCTCAGGTCCAGCTACAGGCACATTGTACCCGCGTCTCACCGCAGGAGTGAGAGCTCCAGGGGCATAAAGGGCTTGGTTCCTTTGCCTAAAGCCTGCCCTGACTCACCGAAGGTGGTCCATTAATGTGTGAAATGATTACAGAAACACTGAAATAAGGCTAGGTGTGGTGCCTCAAGCCTGTAATCCCAGCATTTTGGGAGGCCAAGGTGGGTGGATCACTTGAGGTCAGGAGTTCGAGATCAGCCTGACCAACACGGTGAAACCCCATCTCTACTAAAGATACACACACACACACACACACACACACACACACAACCCAGGTGGGCGTGGTGGTGAAAGTCTGTAATCCCAACTACTTGGGAGGCTGGGACAGAAAAACCGCTTGAACCCAGGAGGCAGAGGTTGCAGTGAGCCCAGATCAAGCCACTGCACTCCAGGCTGGGCAACAGAGGGAGACTCCATCTCAAAAAAACCCCACACACACAGAAACAAAATCTTAATTGTGGTAAGACACAGCTGAAAAGATATGAAGGAATGACTCCCCAAGTCTACTGCATGCCAACCTTTCAATCATTTTCCATTCAGAAAACTTCAGATCAGATCATTTACATATGTACGTTAAGACAAGGGGTCCTATATTAATGAATCTTCTCTGCCAAAATCCTGGTCAAAGTCAGAAAACAATCCCAAAGGACTCCTGGGAGCATCTGACGTTGGAGAAACCTGGAGAAGTGGAGAAGCTGATCTGCACGATTTGCAAACCGCCACACTGGCCCCAGGGGGACCCACAGCACCGGCGCCCTCCCACTACCGGTGAGAGTCGGAGCCTCACTCAGACCCACACAGTCAGGATCTGCACCTCCGAAGGCTCCCCCAGGCGACTCTGGGCACATGGAAGCTGGGAAGACAGCAAATGGGCCCTGGGGTCGGAGGGGGGCCCAGCACAGTCCAGCCTTTTCTCTTTTGGCTCCTCAAGACTTTCACTGTGGATGTGTGTTAGGGAAGAGGGGAGTGAAGAAAGAGACAGGGAGAGAAGACAGAGACCGAGTGATGCCTCCATTCTGCAGAGGAAAACACTGAGACCCTAATCAGCACTCCAGACTGCAGGGCCAGGGCGGGACTTATGAGTAAGTCTCTGCCTCTCAGTGCTCTGGTCTGCCATGTGTCTGGCTGCCTCTTCCATCCTGACAAGCACAATGACTGCAATTCCAAACAAAGGACTGGGAGTTGGGGGTGAAGATGGAGAGAACCCAGGAGTGGGGAGGGAAACGACAGCCTCTGGGCAGCTACTCTCTAATATACACAAACACACCAGAAAGGGCTTGTAGAAAAGAAACACAAAACACAACCCAACTACTGACACATGGCCCTCTTTTCCATATTCACCCGCACGTTCTTAGCAGAAAGGCAACTGTGAACGTGCAATCTGGTATCCTGACGTTTGCCCTGACCACGTTGTTACCGTATCTTCATCTTTCTAATTTTAATTGTTTCTGACGGCCCATCCGATTGGTAGAGCTTATTTAAAGAGTCCTGATTCTCCCTGATAAAAAGTTGGAGTCCTGTATCAAAAGCTTTTAGTTTTCTGTAACCAAGAAGGAAAACATGCTTCTTTTGAAAGATGAGAAACTGTCTAGCTTCGAAGGGTCTTCCGAGTATGGCACACAAAGCGGTCTGCATTCATAGAAAATGATGCCATCACACAAATCTCCCACTGTGCCACGGGGTGACACTATCACTCATCATCTGCCTCCCAGACCCAGTAATTTCCGCAAAATCAATTACTGCACTTTACACTGAAAAGATCCCATCGAAGAATGTGTGTGCACAGGATGGTGAGGGGCGCCGGAGCTGTGTGAGGCGAAATGGCACTGTTCTCAGTTTCCCCTTCCATCCTACTGGGCTCCGAAGCATTGCTTCAGAGATTTTCCATTTTATCTTATAATTAAATAATATGAACTTTACCGGGGGAAGAAAAGCAGCCCATCACATTAATACTAAGCCTTAATATCATTTTTGCCATCTTGACTCCTATCGCTATAAAAAGTCATTTTCCTTTGCCCTCACAAAACCACCCAAGGAATATTGCTTCAGACACCAAAGGTGCCCATGTGGGGCTCAAGCCTGGTGTCCAATAAATATGTGTGTCATTGACCTAATGCATGTTCAGTCAATTGAAACTTCACACTTCTGACTTCGGTTTTAAGGTGCTAATCTTGAAGTCTTAACAGTTTATACATATAGACCTGAGGATGTTGGGTACTTTTGATTAGAGAGGGTTGAATTCCTGTAAAGGACTTCATAAACGAAGAAGACAGCTAGAACCCCTGGTTTCCTGCTCCTCAGTGGAGATTCCAAGCTGGAGGCAGGCAGCAAACACTTGCGTTCCTGTCAAGTGCCAGGCGTGGTACTGGGCGAGGGAAGGTCACCAGCGAAGACACAGCTACACGAAGCCCTGAACATCCCTAGTGCAGCCACAGGGCCCGGCCACACCACGGAGCTCTGTGAACTCAGGGAAGCTGGAACACCTCGGGCATCCCTTGCTCATGTGTAAAGTGGGGATAAGTCAGTGACCAGCATCACTGAGGGCCTGCCACATAACAGAGTCACTAAACGCTAGCTATTCTCACTAGGATTGGAAAGGTTGATACTTACTCCATTTACATGAACTTTCTATAAATACTGTATTGATGTTCATGTCACCACAGGCAAAAAGGACGCCGCTTTCGCATCCAGCCCACCCTAAGGATGCACCTGGACTTCCCACTACATTCAGCTCCATCAGGCATCAGGCCCTGCAGAAGCCACAACCTGTGACGAAGACAATGAGTCACTCTTGGTGTGTGGCACAGCGTGACGTGGCGGTGGGCACTTAGTCATGGTCAGTCCGTGATCCAGAGCTGCGGAGCTTATTTTAGGGTGAGCGAAAATCAATTTAAGTTTCCAGACATGTCTTGGGACAACAGAAGATACCCAAAGAAGTAGGAAAAAAAAATAAAAATAAAAAACTGGCCTGAGAAATACTTTCTTCATTCAAGGCCTGGGTAGTCAGGAATATGGGAAAGTCATTTTCAATTTTATCTTATAATTAAATAATACGAACTTTACTGGGGGAAGAAAAGCAGCCCATGGCGTTGGTATTAAGCCTTAATATGACTTTTGCCACCTTGACTCCTATCGCTATAAAAAGTTACTTTCCGTTCCCCTCACAAAACCACCCAAAGAATATCTGTGTAATTTTGAGCTAGTTGGTTTTGCTCACTTTTGAGCATTAACTAGATTAAGGAGCTTCACCAAGAAACACCCCTGAAGAGCATGGTGGAGGCATGACAGGATGGCTCATGTCTGTAATCCCAGCTCTTTGGGAGGCCAAAGCAGGAGGCTCACTAGAGGAGGCCAGGAGTTCAAGGCCAGTCTCAGCAGCATAGTGAGATCCTGTCTCTACAGAAATAATAATAATAATATTAATAATAACAATTAGCTGGTCATGATGGTGCATTCCTGTCTTCCCTGCTACTCAGAAGGCTGAGGCAGGAGGATCACTTGAGCCCAGGAGTTTAAGGCTGCAGTGAGCTATGATGGCACCACTACACTCCAGCCTGAGCGACAGAGCCAGACATAAGTACTCTTGGTGGTCTAAGGGACAGTACAATATTTGGAATTAGGATCTGTTTTGCTCCTACCACAATCATGTACGCACCTCATGCCCTTACCTAAGTTATTTTTCTTTGTGAGTCTTTCTCCCCACTTCCAAAATGAGGGCATGCCTCTCTTGGGATCATGTATCTAGGCTTGGAGATAAGAATTGTAAAGCTCCTAGTATACAAAATATTTTCAACAAATGGTAGCTATGGTCATTTTAATATATGGAATTTTACCATAATTTTACATCTGATAGATAATTCCCCTGAAGTTAATACTTGAATGGGAATGTGTGCTCTGATCTCTAGCTACAGGCAATAGTCTTCTACGTCAGGGAAAATCAAGTACTAATATAGAATCAGAATAAAATGGCAAAAAGAATGGGGGCACAACAGAGAAATTCTCGAGGAATAACCTACTTACTGTAAGAATTTGTAAATCTGTGGCAGCTAAGACCAGGCCCTCTGAGCACATCTGGAGGTGAACTTCCTTAAAAGAAATGCGTCCAAATGCTCCAACAGGTTCAAGATCACATCTCGGAAGGGTAAAGCTCTTTACAGAGTCTACAAAAAAATTGTGACTTCAGCTCTGCCAGGGAAAGAATGCCCAGGCGACCCGCTGTGGCGGGCTTCCCCAGGGACAGCCCAGGTGTGACCCATGTGGGCTCGAGGCCACCGTATTTGAGGCCACCTGCAGGGCTGAGGGCAGCTGTCTCCTGTTAAGCCGAGGCTGTACCAACCAAGCCACGTTCCCACATAATATTGGTTTCCAAAGTACCTTTTTCCCCAGAAGAGAAGAGACGTGGACTTACTAACCTTCAATATGTGTAACTCCTCCCAGGTGGCAAAACCAGGGTAACAGAGAACACCGCGATTCTGCCACTGTATCCTAATCTCACGTGCCTGTACACAAACTCCCAAGCATTTTAGCAAGCTTCTGGACATGGAGCTCAAAAGAATGACCTATAAATATTTTCCAATACATACAGCATCTTAATGTGTTTTTCTTTCTTTTTTTATGTTTTGTAGACACAGAGTCTCACTATGTTGTCCAGGCTGCTCTGGAACTCCTGGGCTCAAGCGATCCTCCTGCCTCGGCCTCCAAATGCACTGGAATGACAAGCATGAGCCACCGTGCAGGAAGCACAGCACCTAAATTCCAAAATAACCTTGAACCCCTGACCTTCCACCCGCCCTGGTGACTTCCAGAGATCGGTTCTTCTTCCCTTGCCAAAGGTTTCTTGTCTTTCGCGGCCCTTGCCACATCCACTTCGCCCTGTTCTCCCCTTCTCCGTCCGTCCCCCCCTCGCCGCCGGTAGGGGCGCGCGCACCTTGAACATCCCCGCCGCTGGTCAGCATGCCGATGGCCTTGCGGGCCCCGGAGAGGTGCTCCAGAAACTTCCGCAAGGAGCCCTTGGGGGCCCGGGAGTCGTCCGCGTCCATGGCGAGAAGGCCGAGGGCAACCGCTAGTCCGGCTGCGCAGCAGGCAGTGGGGAACCTGCCCCCGCGCGCCCGACTTGGAACCGCCGCCAGGCCCGCGCCCCTGCTAGGCCCCAGCGCCAATGGGCGGGGCCCGAGCGCACTGGAGGGGCTACGGGGGCGGGGGAGCGGCTAGGGGCAGGGGCACGGCTAGGGGCAGGGGTAGGGGCAGGGGCTAGCGGGGGGACACGTGTGGGCAGGAGGACCTACGCGGGGGTCGTCGTAGGTGGGGGCCGCGCTAGCGGTGGGGAAGGCCGCAGAGGCGGGGGTAGAGCCACAGGTGGGCGAGGTCCCTGCGGGTGGGGCCGCGCTGCTGGTGCGCGACCCTCGCGGGTGGGTTGGAGGACTCTGGTTGGGGGCTTTAGAGATGCCCCGAGCACCACAAGTGGGGGCAGGGGCAGCGTCCTGGGGAGGGGAGACTGCAGAGGGGCGGGGTCACATCGTTTACCCGGCGCGCCAGGGCGGGGCGGGATAGAACGCGGGGAGCATCTCCCGGGGGGGCGAGGGAGACCCTGAGTGGGCGCGAACGCCAGGACGGGTGGAAACCCCGCACTTGCGGGGAGCGCCGATGGCGGGGTGGGGTGGAATTGGGGCGCGGAGACCCCACCTGGACGCGGAGGCTCGCGCCCGGCCGCGCGCACAGCTTCTTGTTGCCGGCAGGATTCCTCCTGGGGCTGCGCTGGGAGCCTCGGGGCGCGGCTTCCTCGATCCCCGCCCCCAAGTTTTCTGTGCAGCCTGAGGTCGGGAAGGACGGAAGGAGAGTGGATCCTCCAGGTGGTGGGAAAAGCTGAGCACGGCGGGCTTAGCTTTGACGAAGCTGCGATTTCCCGAGCCTACGGAGGCTGTGGCGCTCCTGGGCCCCCAACCTGGCCCTTGGGGAGAAGAAGCCTTGGGGTGGGGGAGGGTATCGGGGCGCGACCCTCAGAGACGCCTGGGTGCGCGAAAGTCAGAGTGAGGCAGGAGGAGGCGCAACAGGACTAGCCTGGAGGGGAGGCGGGACGACCCTTCCTCCCCACGGACAGGCCGGCTGCTGTAGGCTGTGCCGACCTCGGCCGGCTTCACTGGCCAACTCCACGTGCTGAAATACGCACACCCAATGGGATGTGCGGTTGCCCATCCACAGCTTAACAGCCTGGTGCCAGTTACCCTGCGATGGGAGAGGGGGCAACCCCCACAAAAGCACGGGCTTATGGGGCCCCGGTTCCTTCAGGGCTCACCCCACGAAGAAGGGCTCCCAAACGGCCCCACTCGACGGTTTACCGGAGGACGGTCCTGCGCAGTGGGTGTTTGTTGAACAGATAAGAGACAACAAAAGAGACTAAGAAGAGTTTTGTTCTATGAACCAGGGAAAGTGAAGCAGTCGCAAAGGAGAGTCTCGCCAAAGGGCAATCCTGGGGAAAAGATGGAGAGGCATGGATTTTTCTTGGATGTGTGCCTCATCCTGGGGCTCATCCCTCTGAGAATCAAATATTCATTGCAAAAGAGGGAAAAGAAATATGCTGCGGACTATGCTGGATGGTCTGATCTCTCCCTTGGCCAGAATTAACGGGGCAATTCCTAACCCCTTGTGGTCCTCAGAATCACCTGGCCTATGCACACCCCCACTAAACCACTGAAGTCCAGTTTCTGCGAGCGCAGCCAGGGAATGTGTATTTTTTAACAGGCCACCTAGGTTACTCTGATGAATGCAAAGTCGGAGAGCGCTGCTCTCATGCACTGAGCCTCAGCTTTATTCTATTAATAAAAAAGAAGAGGAGAATCCTGGGTGTCTTAAGGTGGCAGTTGAGTGGCCTTTGCCTTCTGGCGGGTAGGAGAGGAGACCGGTGCTCTAAGCACCCGCACCCACCGCTGGGCTCAGGATCTGTGCTGGAGAATAGAAGGGCTAATTTAATTACTCATGCCTTTTTAGAGCATAGTACATGTGGAGAAGGTGGGGCACGCTGAATTTTATTTTAGCCAAATACCCCTTATCTCCTTATATAATTGATATTTTATATTGAACATTAGGGGATGGGTCATTTGTCATCAAATTGCCTGTATTACAAAAAACGATAGATACAACCTAACAGTTCAAACATGATGAGTTAAATAAATGATGGTAAAAATAGACGCTGTAATAATATCTAATTGCTGTTACTGCTACGAGGATAAATGTCTACTGACGTGGAAATATGTTCAGGACATAGAAATAAGTGAAAAGGCAGTCCTAGACACAGTGTGAGCCTGTGCGTGTGTGTGTGAGTGTGTGTGTGAGAGTCTGCATACATATGTGAATGTTTCTGAGCATTTTATTTCCTTTCTTTTGCTTAGTATAGGTAATGCTATTTTTCTCTCCGATGAACAGGTATTGTTTAGGGAATAGAAATAGTTAATTAAAGACAATAAAATTTAGAGTGTCAAGACCCCCAAGGTTACGGCTTATGTTGAACAGTTTGTGTGTATGTAAGGGCTGGGGTCAGGGTGGTCACTGACGGTCCTCACACATCTGTTCTCATGAGTTTGGCCCATTGCTCAGTCAAGGAATTAACATATATTAATATATTCCTGTAGCTAAGATGGAAGAGAATAGCTATGGCTCTTTTATAGTTTTTTTGTTTTGTTTTTTGCAAGTCATGTATTTTAATGGTGCTACAACTAGAGGTATTTTTTTTTTTAAATCGTTAGCCTTAGCAATGAATCTTCTAATTCAAGAGGAAGATATTACATGCCGTGCTGACCGTACAGCTTCCACCCAGTAGGACCTGAGGTGTGTGTTTGTTCTTTATTGTCCCTTGACAGATTACTCCAAACTGTGGCCCACCCACACCAGCACACAGTTATACCACAGGAATGATTACTCCTGGGGCCAGGAGTGCAGGCTTCACTGAGCCCTCTACCCCAGGGGCTCTCTGCAGCTGCAGCAGGTGTCTGCCCAGGGCTGCCGTGTCTTCTGAAGGCTCAGGCTCATCAGGGGAGGAGCTGCTTCCACACTCGCTTCTGTGTTGCTGGCAGGATTCTGTTGCTTACAAGCTGTTGGACTGAAGGCCCCAGTCTCTCCGTGGCATCAGCTTCAGGCCGCCCTCTGCCCTGGGCAGGTGACTGGCTTTGCCAGAACTAGCACCTATCAAGAGCCAGGGGGAGAGTTCCAGTGGACAGAACTTGCAGCGCCCCCCCCAATTCAATCTCAGGAGAGACCCCCATCTCTTTTGCCTGGTTCTATTCATTAGAAGTGAGCCGCTGAGTCCAGCCCTCTTCGAGAGTCTGTCTGTGAACACTAGGGGCAGGGGCCAAGGGGAGCCACTTGGGAGGGGAGGTGCTGCCTGGGACCTGCCTAGGACAAGGTGAAGGAGAACATGCATAGGCACAGATGCCTTTCCCACTTCCCCTCTGTGGTGGGCACAGGAGCTTCAGATGTGCCCTAAAGGACTTTTGGCATCCCAGGAGGGAAGCAGCTCCCAGCCATGAGGGCACCAGGACCCAGTGCCCCAGCATGTCGGGCTGCCCATTCCAGGGCTACCTGAGCTGCAGCCTCTTCCCCTCCCCTGCCGTCTCTGCCTGTGCATGGAGTGGGCGTCTCAAATCTGCAGGGGCCAAACTGAGCTCAGGCCTCTGCACCCCCGCACAACCCCCCACCGCTCAGCCTTCCTCACCTCAGCTCCTGGTGACTCCATCCTCCCGGGGACTCAGGCTGAAACCTTGCAGTGCTCCTCCACCCCGGCATCTAAGTCCCTCAGGAAAGTCCCTCTTGGCTCTTCATTGCATCTGGAGCCACTGGGGCCAAGCCACCACCTCTGACCTGGACCGGCACAGGCTCCCTCCCCATCCCCTGCTCTGCCCCCACCTCCACCCCACCTCCATGCCTTAGGTGTCCTCAGCTTCAAAGCCAGGGTGCATCTATCAGGATGTAATTCAGGCATATTCTCTGCTGACTCAGAGTCACAGGCCCCACACGGCCCACTGGCCTGTCGTGTGGTCCCATCAGATCCTGGTGCTGCCCAGAGGCCCATGCGGGCACCCGACAACCTCAGGCCCCCGACAACCTCAGGCCCAGCCTGCTCTTTCCTCAGGCCAGGCCCTCCTCTCCCTACCCACTCTGCCCACCTTCCTCAGGTCTGTCCTGAAAGGTCTCCGGCATGGCGAGGCTGAAGCCTGTCCCCTAGTGGCTGACATACAGTGGTGACACTCTCTGTGTGGGGGAAAGAAAGAGAGATCAGACTGTTATTGTGTCTATGGAGAAAGATGAAGACATAAGAAAGTCCATTTGGATCTGTACTAGGAAAAATTCTTCTGCCTTGAGATGCTGTTAATCTGTAACCCCAGCCCCAACCCTGTGCTCACAGAAGCATGTGCTGTATTGCCTCAAGTTTTAATGGATTTAGGGCTGTGCAGGATGCGCCTCAGTAAAAATGTGTTTGCACCTCCTGGGCTCCAGGCTGCCAACTGCCTGCCCAGGGTCTGAATGTCCTACTGTGACCTGTTTCCTCACCTGGCCCAGAGGACACATAGGGAAGGCTTGTTTTGAGGATGAGGCAGGGTAATCCCAGTCAGCCCTCATTGGCTTGCCTATCCTCCAGGTCTTTTTGATTTCTTTTTTCTCTTCTTTGTTATGAAACTCAGAGAATTGTCCTCCAGCATGTCTTCAGCTGGGGAGGTGGAAAGACTGGACCATGCCCTTGACTTCAGGGCCCTTTGTGTTCCCCTCCTCCTAGGGTTTTTAAAAGCATATACTTAGCAACACACTCTGTACCTGAGGGAGCTGCAGAGAACATCCTGCGTGTCCAAACCAGAACACTTTGTTCCCTGACCCCAGACCCTCATCACACCCCAAAGCCCAAATACTTTCATGTGGCCAGCTTCAGACAAGAGTCTGAACTCAATGCTTGTTTTCTGGGGTCTACACAGGACCATATGATGGGGCTACCTCCATTCTACCCCTGTGCCTCCCCCAATCCGTTAGGGGCCTCAACTCCAGTGATTCCTAACTGGGAGCAAGGTTCCCCAGGCAAGGAATGCAGTCCTCCCCAGGATGCTGGTCTGGCCGTGTCCCAATGGACATCAGTCCTGGAGCAAGAGGTCCAAGGCAGGGAGTTTCACCCCCCATTTCACCAGGTGTAGTGACCTTTCTGGGTTCCTAGCCTTTAAGATGGGATTTTTACACTGTGCCACAGTGGGGGAAACCGAGGCCCAGGGCCAGGAGCGGTAAAGAAAGAAAACCTCTGTGACTAGGAAACGTGTCACGTGCCCAGCACTGCCGCTCCAGGATAGCACCCTTTGGGATGTACCGCTGAGCTGTTCCTGGCACGTGGCATGGCACTGTGGTGGAGGTCAGCAGCCGGTGGAGTTGGGGGTGGGGGTGCTGGCAGGAGCGGGTAACTTTGTACTCACCATGGGGAGGAAGGGGACATTGCCCCTTTTCCCACACCTTGAGCACAGCAGTAATTTTCTTCTCTGATGTGTGTGGGCACCAATGCCTATATAGGTGTGGGTGCATCCTCCCCTTTTGTTGATGAAGAACCTTCCTGCAGCCGTTGGGGTGGGTATGGGCACCACACGTGCCTGGCAGCAGGGTGGTGCCTGCCGAGGCTTGGCTACTCTATGTCTCACTGCCACCTCTCCAGGGGAAGCAGACCCTGTGCCCTAGTGTCCCTCATACCCAGTCCCTCACATTCTTCACTTGGCATCTCCCTGCCTGATTCTCCCAACTCAGCCCCTGCCAGGTTTCTCCAGGCCCTGTGGGCCCTGGGATGGGATCAAAGGAGGCAGCAACTGTGCTGTCTGTCTCTGCCTGAAGTCAGGGATCCCTGGCCGCTACTGGCATCTGGTGGGCAGGGTAGGTGGGGAGGTCAGGGCTCAGCTTTTCCACTCCCCAGCCTGCACTGGCGAAGTCACCAGGTGTAACTGGCCTGGAGGCTGATCTGTGTCCTCCACAGTCCCTTGATGCGTTATATTGAAGCCAATCCTTGTGTGAATGACTTGACCTGTTGTTACCGCCCACATCAAACCAGAAGCGAAAGACTCTTGCACTTGGGCCCAGAGCGTGGGGCTGAGGCCGCCATGACCACCCTGTTCTCTTCCTTCTGGGGTCCCTAGGAAGCTCCCAGGACTGAATGATCCCCACAAAACACAGTGGCCAGGAAGGGAGGGCTGGAGGTCAACTCCCCACACCTCTACCACCACAACCAAGAGTCCCCATGGAGATTGGCCCTGAGCTGTGGGTCCCTGTGGGATGCAGGTTCCCATGGATACTTCGGGGGGTGAGCATGGGTCCTCCTGGCTGATGGGAGACTGGTGGGCACTGGGTGTGTGGGGTCTGTGTAGGTGGGTTGGACAGCACTGGGCCTAGCCAGGGAGCCGAGGACTGGTGTGGCCAAAGTGGGTAGCAATATGTTGCCAGAACAAAACTACAGTGCACCCAGCCCAGCTGGTAGGGAGAAGGTGGCCTGCCTAGCAGGACCGTCCACCCCTGTCCTGGCCCCAAGCCCAGACTGCCTGCCTGTATTGGACATTGCCTGGTCCAGGAGGCCTGGGCATGAGGGTCAGGTGGTGTGTCCCTGGTTTCGAGACTTTGGTGGTCCCTTGGGAGCTGAGTATCCTCTGGGCAGGAGGAGGGCCAGTGGTCCACTGTTTGCATTGGCCCCTGGGGCTGTGCCCCTACCCCAGCTTCTGAGCCTGCACAGGGACATGGTCAGGGCTCCTCCCCTGCTCTATGGCTCCAGCTCTGAAGAGCTCACTGATGACTCTGACAGCTTCCTCCCCAAAGCTTGGGTCCTCGTCTGTGGGAATGGGGTGTCCCAGGCCCCCTGCAGGCAGGAACCCACCCCCAGCCCCTCTGGTGGGCCCTCCTGGGTTTTCTTACCTACTGGCTTGTGAGACCCGGTTGGCCAAACTTGGTGTCCTATTTTTATTTTGGCCTTTTTCTTAGTGTGTGTTTTCTGTAACTACTGCTGTGTAGATCTTCTATTTGAGTTTTAGGTAGAGAATCTTGCCCACCCAGAGAGCCCCCACCCCACAGAGCCTCCACTTCAGCACCCCCTGGGCTGGTCCTGCCTGTGCTCTGCTTGGTGTGAATGTTGAGTGTGATGGATCCACACGGCTGCTTGACCCTGCATCTCCTTCCTTCTTGTTGCTGAGGCCTGTTCTCTTCTCTCTTTCTCCACCTGAGCTGCACTTGAAGCCAAGATGAAGGATGAGAAGTGGTTGCTACGCAGGACCCTCCTGCAGCGAATCTGCTGTGAGGAGGCTGCACTGGCCCAGCCTGTCATTTCCTTCTCTAAGCTCATTCCAGAGGTCGGCCAGGGGCAGCCCGTACCTGCCTGCTCTTGTGGCCCGTGAATCAAGAATGGATTTTACATTTCCAAATGGCTGAACAAATAAAAAAAATAACAATTCATGACACTGAGAAGGTTCCATGTCCATAAGTAAAGTTTGATGTGGGTGCAGTCATGCCCATCTCTTCACAGGCCACCTGCAGAAGGCTGCTGTGGTGTAGCCATGGCAGAGTCGCATTCTTGAGGCAAAGATCAGTTGGCAAAGCTGAAAATACTGACTCCTGGCTCTTTAGGGAAACAGTTTCCAGTCCCTGGTTTAAAGGCTGTGTGGCAGGACCCCAGGATGTTGGTCAGCTTGTTCCTCCCTCAGGGCCTGCTGTGGCCTTCACTAGTATGTCTGCAAAGTCTGAGTGCTATGGTGCCTCTCATGGGGGCATTGAGCTCTGTCGTGCTAGATTTCAGGGTGTCTGCCTCATGGTCACCTGTCTCACCAACAGAGACCCTGTGGCCAGATTCAAAGTAGCAGGAGCAGTTGGTCTTTGGCAGCAGGGATACCTTCAAGCTGAGCTGCCACCCGCCCTGAGGTGGTCCCATGACACTCACTGTCTCGGTCAAGGTTGGGGCAGTGCTGGTGTCCTGGACTGCCCTGCGATGTGGATCGTAATAGCCAGGGGGGAGAGGGGGTTGCTATTACTCCCCATATCATGGGGAGTGCCTCACCCCCTGCGATGTGGATCGTAATAGCCAATTACTCCCCCCTGCAATGTGTGTCCATTATTAGCAGTCTCTTTTATTCAGGATATTAGGAACAATTTCACAGGTTGTGTATACACAGCCTGCGACAGGAGAACGAACACCATCCTCTGCACCTCCGGATATTAGGAACCATATCACACAATGGGTGTACACTTTTTGGGAGATTTGGAGTAATGTCGCCCTTTGTTTCCCTGAATATTCGGAGACATATCACAGGGCGGTTGTACACCCACTACTCTCTTGGCAGCAGGAACATCATACTTTACCTACTGGAAATTAGGAGAAATATCACAGACTGGGTATCAAGCCACTGTCATACTGGAAGTAATATGATGCTCTCCCCCACAAGTTATGAGGAATAATATCACAGGGGGGTGTGTACTTTCTCCGGTAGTGAAAGTAGTATTATCATGTCTTCCTTTAGATGACAGGAACAATATCACAGGGTGGGCGTACACCCTGTGTGTTTTTGGAAGCAATGTCATTCTCTCTTCTTCTAGGTTTTAGGATTCATATCACAGGCAGGATGTACACCCCTTGTTATATTGGATGGAATCTCATCCTCTTTCAACCTGTATCTTTAGAAAACTATCGCATGGGGGTTGTCCATCCCTTCAATATTGGTACTAATACCATCTTCTCCTTTCCTGGACATAAGAAATAATATCACAGGAGGGGTGTACACCCCTTGCAACGTTGGTAGTAATATCACCTCTCCCCTGTGGTTATTAAGGATAAAAATCCCAGGGTGGCTGTACGGTTCCTACTTTATTGCGAGTAATATCATCCGTTCACCCCCTGGATAAGAGGAACCATATCACTGAAGAGGTGTCCACCCCCTTCGATATTGTCAGCCATGTCATCTTCTTCCTGCCTGGATATTAGGAACGATATCCCAGGGTTGGTGGCCCTGTATACCCCCTGCGATATCGAAAGTAAAATCATCCTCTTTCCCGCTGGATATTAGGAACGATATCACAGGTGTATGTGCACCTTCTGGGATATTGGGAGTACTCTCAGCCTCCACCCCGCTGCATATTAGAAGCAATATACAGGGGGCAGGGTGGTTACACCCCCTGCGATATTGAGAGCAATATTCTTCTCTTTCTCCTGTACATTAGGAACTACATCACAGGGGCCTGTACACCTTCAGCGGTATTGGGATTCATGTTATCCTCTCCCCCACTGAAAGTGAAAAACTATATCACAGAAGGGTGCACACCCCCTGCGATGTTGCCACTGGTATCATCGTCTCCTTCCCAGGATATAGGGAACAATATCCCAAGGGGGTGTACATCCCCTGCAATATTGGGAGTAATGTCTTCCTCTCCCCCGCTGGCTATTACGAACAATGTTACAGGAGTGTACACCCCCTGCTCTATTGGGGGTGATATCCTCTCCCTCCCTGGATATTAGGAACAATATCACTAGGCAGTGTACATCCCCTGCAATACTGAGACTAATCCTCTCGCCCCCTGGATATTAGGAATCATATCACAGGGGTGGTGTACATCCATCGCGAAATTGGAAGAAATATCATCATCTCCACCTTTGGATGTTAGGGACAATATCACGGGGGAGGTCTACAACCCCTGCGATATTGGGAGTCATATCATCCTCTCCAACCCAGGATATAAGAAACAAGATGACCGAGGAGATATACACCCACTGTGATAGTTTCAATAATGTTCTCCTCTACCCGATGGCTATTAGGAATAACATCATAGAGGGGTGTACACTTTCTTCGATGTTGGGACTAATATCCTCTCCCCGCCGGATATCAGGAACAAATCTATTAATTATTAATTATTAATAAATATAATAAAAATTAATAATAATCATCGATATTAATAATCATAATAAAGATAGTAAAAATTAATACTGGTTAAAATGTTGATAATTAGTATTAATAATTAATAATAATATCACTATTAATAATTAATGATATCAGCAATTAATATTACTTAAGTCAATAGTAAGAGATGTTGGTAATAAAATAATGATTAATATTAAGAACTAATAATATTGTTAAATGACATTAATATTAATAATTAATTTTAAGTGTGCATAATCATGTATGTAAAATAATTATCCATAGATAATAATGGTATCCTATTAATTAATAGTGTCATTGATAATTATTAAAATCAATCATTGATGTTTAATAATTAATCATATTATTACTCCTAATACCGCAAGGGGTGTACACTTACCTATGATGTCGTTCCTAATATTCAGGGACGGACAGCATGATATTAGTTTTAATATCGTAGTATGTGTACACTCACGCTGTGACACCGATCCTAATATATAGGGTGATACAGTATGACATGACTCCCAACATAGCAACGAATGGACAGCCACCTGGTGATATTGCTCCTAATATTCACGGAAGAAGCATATGATATCACTCCCAATATCGCAGGGAGTGTACAACTCTTCTCGGATATTGTTGCTGGTATCCAGAGGGGGAGAGGATGATAATAATTCCAGTATCGCAGGCTGTGTTCAACCGCCCTGTGATATTGTTATTAACATCCTGGAAGGGAGAGGATGATATGACTCCCCATAGAGCAGGAGGCGTACACCCAGCCCGGGATATTGTTCTTAATATCCATGGAGTGGAGAGGCTGATATTACTCCCAATATGGTAGGGGTGAACATTCACCCTGTGATATTCTTCTTAACATCTCAAGGCCGAGAGGTTCATATTACTCCCAGTATCGCAGACACTGTACATCCCCGTGTGATACTCTTCCTGATATCCGGAAGGGGAGAAGATGGTATTCATCCCCATATCGCAGGAGGTGAAAACACACTCTGTGATATCTTTCCTAATTTGCAGGGGGAGAGAGGATAATTTCATTCCCAATATTGCAAAAGATGTACACGCTCACCCCGTGATATTGTCCTTAATATTCCAAGGCACAGAACATGATGTTACTCCCAATATCGCAGAAAGTGTACACCCCCCAGTGATGTTGTTCCCATGACCCGGGAGGGAAGTGGATGATATTATTTTCAATATCGCCGGGGGTGTACACGCCACCGGTGATACTGTTCGTAATTTCCACCTGGGAGAGGATGATATTACTCAGAATATCACAGGGGCTATAAACACTACTTTGATTTTGCTCCTAATAGCCAGGCAGAGAGAGGATGATATTCCTCTCTGTATTGGAGAGGGTGTACACCCGTGTTTGACACTGTTCGTGATGTCTAGACGGGGACATGACATTACTCATAAAATCATAAAAACGCTGTGGGTCCATGGGGGATTCTAATATCCAGGCAGAGATATTACACCTCAAGTCGCGGGGAGTGTCTACTGCGGCTGTCATATTATTTCCAATACCCAGTGAGGAGAGGACGACGTCGCGACGAATATCGAGGAAGTCAAAACACCCCCTGTAATATGGTTCCAAATACCCACCTTGGAAGAGGATGACACTACCTTCAATAAAAGGGTTGTCCACCTCGCCGGACATATTTTTTCAACTATCCAGAAGAAAAGAAAATGATACTACTCCGAATATTGCTGGGGGTGTCCTCCGTCATGTGATATTGTTCTCAGGGCTAAAGGGAGAGAAGATAATGTCATTCATTGAACTACATGTGGTGCACACGCAAACGTGATATTGTCAGGGGGGTGAGCCACCCCCCGCGAGGTGGGGACCAATAGCCACCCCCTCTCCCCCCCTTGGCTATTGGGAGCCACCTCGCAGGGGGGTGAGCCACCCCCCGCGAGGTGGGGACCAATAGCCACCCCCTCTCCCCCCCTTGGCTATTGGGAGCCACCTCGCAGGGGGGTGAGCCACCCCCCGCGAGGTGGGGACCAATAGCCACCCCCTCTCCCCCCCTTGGCTATTGGGAGCCACCTCGCAGGGGGGTGAGCCACCCCCCGCGAGGTGGGGACCAATAGCCACCCCCTCTCCCCCCCTTGGCTATTGGGAGCCACCTCGCAGGGGGGTGAGCCACCCCCCGCGAGGTGGGGACCAATAGCCACCCCCTCTCCCCCCCTTGGCTATTGGGAGCCACCTCGCAGGGGGGTGAGCCACCCCCCGCGAGGTGGGGACCAATAGCCACCCCCTCTCCCCCCCTTGGCTATTGGGAGCCACCTCGCAGGGGGGTGAGCCACCCCCCGCGAGGTGGGGACCAATAGCCACCCCCTCTCCCCCCCTTGGCTATTGGGAGCCACCTCGCAGGGGGGTGAGCCACCCCCCGCGAGGTGGGGACCAATAGCCACCCCCTCTCCCCCCCTTGGCTATTGGGAGCCACCTCGCAGGGGGGTGAGCCACCCCCCGCGAGGTGGGGACCAATAGCCACCCCCTCTCCCCCCCTTGGCTATTGGGAGCCACCTCGCAGGGGGGTGAGCCACCCCCCGCGAGGTGGGGACCAATAGCCACCCCCTCTCCCCCCCTTGGCTATTGGGAGCCACCTCGCAGGGGGGTGAGCCACCCCCCGCGAGGTGGGGACCAATAGCCACCCCCTCTCCCCCCCTTGGCTATTGGGAGCCACCTCGCAGGGGGGTGAGCCACCCCCCGCGAGGTGGGGACCAATAGCCACCCCCTCTCCCCCCCTTGGCTATTGGGAGCCACCTCGCAGGGGGGTGAGCCACCCCCCGCGAGGTGGGGACCAATAGCCACCCCCCTCTCCCCCCCTTGGCTATTGGGAGCCACCTCGCAGGGGGGTGAGCCACCCCCCGCGAGGTGGGGACCAATAGCCACCCCCTCTCCCCCCCTTGGCTATTGGGAGCCACCTCGCAGGGGGGTGAGCCACCCCCCGCGAGGTGGGGACCAATAGCCACCCCCTCTCCCCCCCTTGGCTATTGGGAGCCACCTCGCAGGGGGGTGAGCCACCCCCCGCGAGGTGGGGACCAATAGCCACCCCCTCTCCCCCCCTTGGCTATTGGGAGCCACCTCGCAGGGGGGTGAGCCACCCCCCGCGAGGTGGGGACCAATAGCCACCCCCTCTCCCCCCCTTGGCTATTGGGAGCCACCTCGCAGGGGGGTGAGCCACCCCCCGCGAGGTGGGGACCAATAGCCACCCCCTCTCCCCCCCTTGGCTATTGGGAGCCACCTCGCAGGGGGGTGAGCCACCCCCCGCGAGGTGGGGACCAATAGCCACCCCCTCTCCCCCCCTTGGCTATTGGGAGCCACCTCGCAGGGGGGTGAGCCACCCCCCGCGAGGTGGGGACCAATAGCCACCCCCTCTCCCCCCCTTGGCTATTGGGAGCCACCTCGCAGGGGGGTGAGCCACCCCCCGCGAGGTGGGGACCAATAGCCACCCCCTCTCCCCCCCTTGGCTATTGGGAGGCATGTTGGACTCTCAGCCTCTTGACGATATTGTGAGTAGTATCGTCTCCCTCTCTGGAAATAATGAACTGTTTCACAGACGGGTGTACACGTTCAGTGTATTGCTCTGGGGACAATGATATAATTAATTATTAAACATCATTTTAATAATTATCAATAATACTCTCAATTAATAGTTAACCATTATTTATTAATAATTGTTTGAATAGGTTGTGATCTACTTCAAGGATTAATTTTTAATATGAATGTCATTTATCAATATTAATATTTCTTAATAATAATTATTATTTTATAGCCAATATCACTTAGTATTGATTTAAGTAACGTTAATTGATGATATTATTTTATTATTAATTGTGTTCCGATTATTAATTATTAATTACTAATACTCATCCTTAACTTTTTTAACCACTATTAATTTTAGTATCTTAATTGTGATTTTTTAATGTCTATGATTAATATATATTTTTATGTTTATTAATATTAATAATTAATAATCTTGTTCCTGATATCTGGCCGGAAGAGTATGATATTACTCCCAGTATCGAAGAAAGTGTACAGTCTTAATTCTAGTAGCCAGGGGGTAGAGGATGACATTGAAAGTAGCGCAGTGGCCGGGCGCGGTGGCTCACGCCTGTAATCCCAGCACTTTGGGATGCCGAGACGGGCGGATCACGAGGTCAGGAGATCGAGACCATCCTGGCTAACACGGTGAAACCCCGTCTCTACTAAGAAATACAAAAAACTAGCCGGGCGAGGTGGCGGGCGCCTATAGTCCCAGCTACTCGGGAGGCTGAGGCAGGAGAATGGCGTGAACCCGGGAGGCGGAGCTTGCAGTGAGCTGAGGTCCGGCCACCGCACTCCAGCCTGGGTGACAGAGCGAGACTCCGTCTCAAAAAAAAAAAAAAAAAAAAAGAAAGTAGCGCAGTGTGTGTACATGCCGTCGGTCATCTTCTTCCTTCTATCTAGGGTGGGAAAGGATGATATGACTCCCAATATCACCGTGGGCGTGGACCTCCACCGTGGTATTTTCCCTAACATCCAAAGGCGGAGAGGGTGACCTTTCTTCCGATTTCGCAGGGGTTGTACACCACCCCTGTGATATGTTTCCTAATATCCAGATGGTGAGAGGATGATATCAGTCCCACTATTGTAGGAGGCGTACCCTCCCTGGGGATGTTTTTCCTAATATCCAGGGACGGACAGGATGATATCACTCCCAATAAAGCAGGGGATGTACACCCCTTCTGTGACATTGTTCCTAATAGCCAGCCGGTAATTACTATAATTGTTTGAATAAGTTATGATCTACTCCAAGGATTAATTTTTAATATCAATGTCATTTATCAATAATAATATTTCTTAATAATTATTATTATTTTATAGCCAATATCACTTAGTATTAAGTAACGTTAATTGTTGATATTATTTTATTATTAATTGTCTTATTATTATTAAATATTAATTATTAATACTCATGATTAACTTTTTTAAGCAGTGTTAATTTTAGTATCTTAATTGTGATTTTAATATCTATAATTAATATTTATCATTTATATTTATCAATATTAGTAATTAATCGCCTTTTTTCTGATATCCGGCCAGGATAGGATGATATTACTCCCCTTGTCACAGAAAGTGTACGCTGCTCTATGATGTTATTCCTAGTAGCCAGGGGGTAGAGGATAGTATTAAAACTACCGTAGTGTGGGTATATCCCGTCGGACATCTTGTTCCTTCTTTCCAAGGTGGGAGAGGATGATATGACTCCCAATATCACAGTGGGCGTGGACCTCCACCGTGATATTTTCCCTAACATCCAAAGGTAGAGAGGGTGATATTTCTTCCGATTTCGCAGGGGTTGTACACCACCCCTGTTCTATGTTTCCTAATATCCAGATGGCGAGAGGATGACATCAGTCTGAATATTGCAGGAGGTGTACACCCCCTGGTGATATTGTTTCTAATATCCAGGGATGGAGAGGATGATATCACTCCCAATAAAGCAGGGGGTGTACACCCCTTCTGTGACATTGTTCCTAATAGCCAGCCGGGGGGAGGAAGATATTACCGCCAATATCGCCGCAGGGGTGTACACCCCCTTGGGATATTCATCCTTATATCCTGGGAGGGAGGCGATGTTACTAGTGGCAATATCGCAGGGGATGTACACACCCACTGTGCTATTGTTCCGACTAACACGATATGACTCCCAATATCATGGGGGGGGGTACATCCTCCTGTGATATTGTTTCTTATATTCAGGGGGAGAGGATGATATGACTCCCAATATCGCAAGGGTTGTACACACCTCCTGCGATATTGTTCCTAATATCCCGAAGGGGAGAGCATAATATTACTCTCAATATCTCAGGGGGTGTACACCCCCTTTGTAATATTTTTCTTAATATCCATGATGGGAGAGAATGATAAGACTCCCAATATGGCAAGAAGTGTACAGCCGGCTGTGATATAGTTCCTTACATCCAGGTAGGGAGAGGATGATGTTACTGCCCATATCGTACAAAGTGTAAAACCCCTTCGATATTTTGCCTACAATCCTGAGGGGAGAGGATGATATTACTCCCAATATGGAAGAAGGCATACACCCCCCTGGGACACTACGCCCAATATTCACGTTGGGAGACGATGACAATACGCCCAATATCACAGGGGATGTACACCCACCCTAGCATATTGTTCCTTATATCGAGAGTGGGAAAAGAAGCTATTACTCCCAATAACGCAGGGGCTGTGGCTGTACACCCCTCCTGTGATATTGTTCTTTATATCCTGGGGAAGAGAGGATGATATTACACCCAATACTGCAGGGGGTGGACACCCACTCAGTGATGTTGTTCTGAATGTACTCCACCTCCCACCACCAGGGATATCGTTCCTAATATCCAGGGGAAGAGAGGGTAACATTATGCCCAATATTGCTGGGGAGTATACACACCCTCTGTGATGTTGTTCCTAGTATCCAAAGGTAGAGACGATGATATTACTGGCCATATCGCAGGGGGTGTACACCCTTCTGTGATATCGTTTTTGACGTTCAGTTGGGGGAGACAATAACATTAATCCCAATATCGAAGAAGGTGTACATACCCCTGTGATGTGGTTCCTAATGTACAGGGGAAAGAGAAGAATATTGCTCTCAATATCGCAGGGGATGTAATCACCCTGTCCCCTGTATATTATCCCTAATATTCAGTGGGTTGGAGGCTGACAGTACTCCCAATATCCCAGAAGGTGCACACACACCTGTGATATAGTTCCTAATATCCAGCGGGAAAGAGGCTGAGTTTACTTTCGATATCACAGTGGGTGTACACCGCCCCCAACCTCGGGGTATTGTTCCTAATATCCAGGCGAGAGGAAGATGATATGGCTGACAGTATCGAAGGGGGTGGACACCTCTTCTGTGATATGGTTGCTGATATCCAGGGGGTGAGTGGATGATGTGTACACCCCACCTGTGACATGAATCATAAAACCTAGAACAAGAGAGAATGACATTGCTTCCAAAAACACACGGGGTGTACACCCACCCTGTGATATTGTTCCTGTCATCTAAAGGAAGAGATGATGATACTACTCCCACTACCGGAGAAGGTACACACCCCCCTGTGACATTGTTCCTCATAACTTGTAGGGGAGAGCATGATATTACTTCCAATATGACAGTGGCTTGACACTCAGTCTGTGATATTGGTTCTGCACACCAACTCTGTGCCCCTCGTTTCCCATGTGTTCTCTCCTCACTGTTGGAACCTCGGGGGAGGCTTTGTCTTTGGTTACAGATGAAGAGACGAGGGGTCTGAGAGGTTAAGAAAGTTTGTTACTGGAAAGGGGTCCCAATCCAGACCGCAAGAGAGGTTTCTTGGATCTCACGGAAGAAAGAATTCAGGGTGAGTCCTTAAAGTGAAAGCAACTTTATTAGGAAAGAAAAGGAATAAAAGAACGGCTTCTATGGCCGGGAGCAGCGGCTCACTCCTGTAATCCTAGAACTTTGGCATGCCGAGGCAGGTGGATCACCTGAGGTGAGAAGTTCGAGACCAGCCTGGTCCAACATGGCAAAACCCTGTCTCCACTAAAATACAAAACATTAACGGTGTGGTGGCAGGTGCCTGTAATCCCAGCTACTAGGAAGGCTAAGGCAGGAGAATTGCTTGAACCCACGAGGCGGAGGTTGTAGTGAGCCAAGATCATGCCACTGCATTCTAGTTTGGCCAACAGAGCAAGACCGCATCTCAAAAAAAAAAAAAAAAAAAAAAAAAAAAAAAAAAAAGAATGGCTGCTCCATAGGCAGAGTGGCCCCAAAGGCTGCTGGTTGCCCATTTTCATGGTTATTTCTTGATCATACGCTAAACAAGGGTTGGACTATTCATGAGTGTTCCAGGAAAGGGGTGGGCAATTCGCAGAACTGAGAGTTTCTGCCCTCCCTTCCGAGACCATGTAGGGTAACCTCCAGATGTTGCCATGGCATCTGTAAACTGTCGTGGCGCTGGTGGGAGTGCCTTGTAGCAGTTAACGCATTATAATTAGCACATAATGAGCCGTGAGGGCAATCAGAGGTCACTCTCGTGGCCATCTTGGGTTTGCGGCTTTGGCCAACTTCTTTACTGCAACCTGCTTTATCAGCAAGGTCTTTATGACCTGTATTTTGTGGGGACCTCCTATCTCATCCTGTGACGAAGAATGCCTAGCCTCCTGGGAATGTGGCCCAGCAGGTCTCAGCCTCCCTTTACCCAGGTCCCATTCAAGATGGAGTCGCTCTGGTTCACGTGCCTCTGACAAGTTGGCCTGGGTTGAGTGTTTCCTAGTGTGTGGTTGTTGGAGCTGTTTTTAGGAGTAAGAGGTATTGTCAGTAGGAAACAGGCCTCTGTTAGTCCTGGGGCTGGCACTCTGCCCCAGTATGTCGGCCTCATTTTAGTGGTGACAAAACTGGGGCTCAGAGACATCAACTCCCTCATCTCGAACCCCCAGACTGTCAGTGGTGGGCTGGGGTTGGAATGTGGGGCTTGAAGACCCATCATCTCCTCTGGTCCCCCAGTCTCTGCTGCCCAAGAGGAACAGGATCCCAGGATCCAGGCCCCTCATGGCACCAGCCAGGGTGGGTGGAGATGGGAAGGCACAGTTCCAAAGCCCCCCGGACTCTGAGGCAGGTCGGGGGCCGAGAGCAAGCCGGACCTGCGGACCCCACCCTGAGAAGAATGGCTGCAGGCCCGGCCCAGCGGGCAAGAGGACTGTGTCCCCAGTCAACGTGACGGCGCTTCCCACTCCTCCAGCCAGGCCGTGCCGTCTTCACGTTTCCAATCATGCGGCCTCCTCTCCAATTCCCAAGCCCGACCCACAGAGACAGCGATCTGGGGTCCACGTGAGGTTTGTCAGCAGCTCTGACCCGCTGCTTCCCGCCAGTCCCGCGACCAGTTCTGGAAAGCTCTCTGCTGCCCCCTGGTGGGGAGGCTCGGGAAAAGGCTCTGGCTGCAAGCATGGGGTCCGAGAACCTCCTGGCTCTGTCACCTCTGCTGGGTGGCAAACCAACCCAGGACTGAACCAGTGACACCTGTGGCGCTCCCAGAACCTCCAGGCTCTGTCACCTCTGCTAGGTGGAAAACCAACCCAGGACTGAAGCAGCAGATGGCTGCCTGATTCCTTATGATCAGAGCTCCGCCCACTGGCAAGTCTCTCTCCGGGCCTCAGTTTCCCCTTCCATTAAACGAGGGGCTTGGGGGATACCAAGGAGGGGTAACAGCTTAGTGAGGATGGCAGGTTTCTTCTGGGGAGATGAAAACATTTTGAAACTAGATGGCGTGAGTGGTTGCACAGGACTGTGAATGCACAAATGCCACCACATTATTCGCGTTGAAATAGTTCATTGCATGCGATGTGAATGTCACCTCATTTAAAGTGTTTAAAAGGGGGGCCTGGGAGAGTGCAGTGTATGTGAGAATCACGTGGGACACCCACAGTCTCTGAACCTCGGTTTTCTTGCCGTAAACTGGCAAAGAGACCGTGTGAGCTGTGTTCCCTAAGGCCAAGAGATTCCAACAAGGAAAACCTGGGATTCCAGGGACTGGGATGAGGGCCGGGGACCGGAAGGGGAGGGGTATGTGGGGATGGCTTGGGGGCAGCCCAGATAAGGCTTTCAATACTGGGTAGCAGCGTCTACACAGGCAGAGATCCCTGCATCTCACTTCCCACAGGGCTGACCAGTGGCCAGAGGTGGGACTGGCCAGGCTCAGCCCAACCAAGTCTGGGAGCAGAGGACACTGAGTGAGGGATCCCCGGTGCCACCCTCACTGGCCTGTGGCTCTCCCGACACCACAAGAGAGGTCCAGGAGCTGACCTTGGGTCCTAATGGGGGACACCTTCCTGGCTGCAGGCTGGCAGGGTGGTGTGGTGGTCAGTGTACTGGGCTCTGCGTCTCCGCCCCTACCTGCTGTGTGACGGTGGGCCAGACACCTAACATCTCTGTGCCTCTATTTCTTCAAAGGCGAACAGGGACACTAGCAGCCCCCACATCCGGGCACAGTGGCCTGAAGGTTAAAGTCAAGGCCGGCACGAGACCTACAGCAAAAGCTCTGAGCAGGGAGAGCAGGGAGCTGCCCAGAGAGTTCCACCACCATCTCCCCTCTGGCCACCGAGGAAACCGAGGCTCATGGTGACCTGGCCCAGGTCTGTTGAACTCACGGTCCTTCTCATCCCCAAGATCAGAGGGCTGCCACCAGGGAAGGGGCTGGCCCCTAGACACAGCCCAGGAAGCACACAGGGAAGGATGCCCTGGGGACTTCGGTAGGTTATTGCAAAGAAAAATTTATTGCTATTTGAACCCTGCTTTCATGCCCCATTTCCCAGAAAATGAGCCACGGGAGACACCAGGAGAGGGAGGAGACCATCCTCCTTGCACAAAACCCACTCCCTCAGATGCCGTCCTCAGCGAGGGTGGCTGGGGGCCAACCAGGGGGCCCACCCGCAGAGTGGCAGAGGAGGCAGGTTGACCCTGCAGACGTTGAGCTCTGTGGCGAAGGTCCTGGCCTTCTGGTAGAAGAGGAGCGACTTCTCACGGTCCGGGAGGAAGTTGTGGGAGACGGTGGCCAGCCACGTGTAGATCTTCAGCTGTGCCTTCTTGTTGCCCAGGTCCACGGCGGCTGCCAGTGCCAGCTGGTAGTACTCAAACGGGTCCTGAAGGGGACAGGTCATGCTCAGCAAAAGGGGGACTCGGAGCCCGTCTTCCCAGAGGCCGTTCCTGTCTCCAGGTCATTCCACGTGTCCAGCCAATGCTGGCTCACCCCATGAGCCCCGAAACCTGTTACACTGCTGTGGTCTCAGCTGCAGGAAGTGGGGAAGACCCTGACACCCCTGGAAGCCTTCCTGACTGCCCCTACGCCCCACTCACCCCAACCGTCCTGCCCCAGTGCCACCCTCTCCGCAGGCAGTGGCTGCTTTCCCCATGGGCTGAGGTCAGGGCAGATCCTGCCTGCTCTAAGAGTTCCATGCAGGACCCGTGGCTCCGAGCTACAGCAGGGGCACAGTGTTGAGTGACCCAGGCTCCCCTCTGGCCCCTGTCCATGCTGACCATTTCCAGGCCCTCCACGGGACAGGCCAGGTACAAAACAATCTCACAGGTGTCCTCTCCGGCAATGTTCCCTGAAATATTGACGGAGTGTGACTCCCCAGACATCCAGTCCCATTTTCAATGCATCTTTGGCCCAAACTCACCATCCCTGGGTTGGGATGCCGCCTCCCAGACCTCCTCCTTGACCCTCCCATCCCCCACCCGGCTTCTCCCCAGGCGCCTCCTCCACATGGGGGTCACCCAAGGAACCTCTCTGAGACCCATGCCTGGCCTGTCCCTCTTTACCATCTCAAGATGGCTCCCAGGGTCAAGGACAAAGTCCAAGATGTAGCAAGTCCATTCCCCCACTGCCCCGCCCCACACACGGAGCAGGGGCGTGAGAAGGCCCCGAGTCACCGCCACTGCTCATCCAATGCCCCCGGCCCAGCCGAACACTGGACTCTGTGCTGGGTGCGTGGCTGAGCCTAACGTCCTTGCTCCCAGTCTGAGGGACCTGGGAGTAAACACTGACCACACGGGGTGGCCCAGGAAGCCCAGGAGCCTGTGGGGGGCCCAGGAGGCCCCAGACTCAGCCGGGGGTGGAAGGCAAAGGTTTCCTGAAGGGGTGGGGGCATCCCAACTAAACAGGAAGGAGCCAGCCAATGCATATGTCTCTGCGTGTGCCTGTGCGTGTGCCTGTGCGTGTTTGTGTGCCTGAGTGTGCGTGTCCCTGTGTGTGTGCCTGTGTGCATGTCTGTGTGTGCATGTGCACCTGTGTGTGCGCGTGCCTGTGTGTGCGTGTGCCTGTGCCCATGTGCATTTCCATGTGCCTGTAGTGTGTGCAACAGCTAGTGAGTGGCAGGCTGAGCCAGGACACACCTAATCTTCCCTATTCCAGGGCTCACTCTCACGTGTACACTAAAGGGGACCCCATTTTAGAGGCAATCGGCAAAGATGCCCATTTACCCCTGCCTCTCTGCCAGCCTTCCAGGCCCCATGCAGCCCGGCGTTTTCTCCTACTCCTCTGGGCCCTGGGTCCAGAGCCTCCTATACAAGGAGAAGGTGTAGCCTTGGAAAGACAGCCGCCCTTGGGGAATTCCAAGGGGGCCTCCCTGTCGGAAGCTGGCCTGCGCTGACAGCATAGTCACGACGAGGCCCAGAGGGCTGTGCATGGGAAGGAGGTGAAGGAGGCCTCTGCCCCTCAACCCCAACCGTGGACTTTGGCGTCTCAGGTACTACTTGGCCCTTTCCTTCCTCCTGGGCAGGCGGAGTGGGCGGCAGGCTTGACCAAGAGAGATAAAGGCCTCTTCTGGGAGGCCCATCTCCCTGGGTCCCAGGCGAGCCCCTGAGCGGTGAGTGGCGTCCCTCTGGGTCTGACACTTGGCACCTCCCTGTCTGGCTGGGACTTGGGAGGCCACAGGGACCACTTCTGACCACCAGGTGTCGCCAGCACTGGGCGGGGGCCTTCCGGGCAGCCCCAGGCCTGCGGTGGGGGATACGATACGGGGCGAGGTCGTAGGGCTGCCCCAGCTCCTCATGTTGTTCTAAGGACCCCAAGATCTTGACCCTGGACTGGAGTGCCCTGGCCCCTCAGCCCATAAGGAGCACTGATGCGGTGCCGGTGCGATGCTGAGGAGGGGCGGTGTCTGCTGGGCAGAGGGGTGGAGACACGCCAGGTCTGAATCTGACACTCACAGCTCTCCACCCCTGCAGGGCTGGAGGCAGAGGGAGCACAGCACCTCCGCTCCAGACAGATGCGACCCAGTAAGGCCTCAGCCTGGCTGGCTGGAGCCCCGCCCCACTGCACCTGCCCTGAGCTGGGGTTTTCCTGTCTGTGAACCCGATGGTAAGACACTGGTCCCACCCCACCCTTCCTGGGTGATGTGAAGATTCAAGGTGTCTCGGGACTCCAGGAAGGAGTTGCTCAGTGCAGGCTGGCACCCTGGGCAGGCTTCCTAGAGGAGGCGCCAGGATTTGGGTTGGATCTTGCAACGTGGATTCAATGTGAGGATGATGCCGTCCTCCGAAATGTCCTTCTCCCGACCCTGTTTTCTTTGTTAAATGCAACTTGACACTTGACTGTCAAGACTCAGTTTTGGTGTCACCTCCTCCAGGAGGGTCCCCCTGACTACAATCCCCCTTCTTTACCCAGAGGCCACCATTGCCCACTCATGTGTCAGCCTCCCTGGCTGAGACTGAGTTCTTGAGGGTGGGGCCTGGCCAGCTTGGGAGCTGGGTTGTATCTGCTAACATTGCCGGTTCCTCCAGCCACGTGCAGAGCTCCAGGGAGGCCACTGGGCCATTCCTAAGGAAGGCTGGAACCCAGGCCTCTGGGTCTGGGTAGAGATCCCACTCCAAGGGGGCCGGGAACACCCCGAGCCCTGCCCCTCCCCACCCACCTTCAGGTCATAGAAGATGATGTCACCGAGCACCAGGTACACCTTCACGTAGTAGAGGGTCTCCTCGTCGAACTCCAGTGGTGAGTTGCAGAGCTACAGGGCCTTGAGGTAGAAGTGCTCCGCCAGCTTGCCCTGGCCCAGCTGATGGTGCAGGGCGGCCAGCCAGTGGTAGGCCACGTGCTCGTTCAGCCGGTCTCCTGGGGTGCAGGCCAAAGGGGCAGGTGTAAGGACGCGGCTCCCTGGGGCAGGGAGGGCACAGGCCCCTCAGGAGCAGGTATGCAGACCCCGGGCAGCACCTAGCTTGCCTCCAAGCACCTGCGGTCGCCTGGGCAGCTCTGGCTAGTCCCTTCCAGGTTCCCAGACTCACTTTCCCATCTGCAAAGCAGAACTAATAAGGCCTGCCCCTGTCTACTGTGAGGCTTTGGCAAAGTCGGACTTGGATGGCCCAGCTCTGTGCCTACACATAGCCACCTGCCTTGGCTCACTGGTTTTAACCAGGGGAGCCCAAAAGCCATGCAGTCCAGGTGCTCCCGGGCACCCCGGCTCCAGGCAACCCACAGACGTGACATCCGACTCCTCCTGCGTGTGTCACAATCAGAGCCCCCTACTTTGGGGAGTCAGCTGCACACCTACTGTGTACTGGGCCACGGGGCACAAGGTGCTGGGGCATGCGGCCTGCCTAGGGTTCCCTGTCTCTGGAGGGCGACAGATGACCCTGGCACAGTACCAGGGGATGCCCGGCCTTAAGGGGCAGACTGCTGGAAGGGGAACTGGGATTTTATCAGCCAGAGAGCCATGTGGTTGATGAGGTTGGGAAGGGCACAAGATAAAGGGAATGTGCCACTCAGCCTGGCACATACAGGGACCAACGAGATGCCTGGCATGTCTGGAAGGCAGAGGGCACACTGGGCGGCCCTTGTGGTCAGCAGCGGGAACAGGCAGAGGAAGCAGAGCTCAGTCAGGCAGGGAGCTCTACACTGCCTGAGAGACCTCGGGCCGTGCCCCACAGCCAGACAGGGAAGCCAGTTGGGCAGATCTGCCTTCCTGGACAGGAGACCAGGAAAATCCAGCAGCTGTTTCAGCTCCTGCCCTGCAGACCTGGAGGCTGGGCTCTGGCAAAGTGTGGGTCCTGGCAGGGTGGGGGCTCAGGGGACTTACCCAGAGTGATGCTGAGTGCTAGGGCCATGTAGGCAAACTCCAAGCCGTCCTGGGGCTTCTCCAGTGTGGCCAGGAGTGCCACCAGCTTGTTGCACAGCTGTAGCTGCAGCTCCGCCTTGCAGTTGCCCGTAGTCACTGCCAGGGCCAGGGCCAGGACCCGGTCCTACCACACAGGCAGGTGGGGTCAGGTTTCCCGCAGCACCCACCTTGCCCAGCGCCCTCCTCAGAGCTCAAACATGTGCTTGGAGCTTCCCACGCCCCAGCTACCCCTGCACCTCCACACAGCTCTGTGCTCTGGGATAACACACAGTTCAGACACCCAAGTTGGGGGCTGAAGAGTCACCTGAGGCCCATCCAGCTACACCCAGCAGCCTCAGACCAGCCTCTCCCACCTGGGCACCAGGGGTCTGACTGGGGGGAGCCAGCACTCCTCTCTGCTCTAAAAACACCACATTTATCTGTGCCCAGGGCTGAGCCACACCGTGAGCTCAGAGGAAGGGAGAAGCCGTCCCACTTCGGGGTGCAAGCAGACCTGGGCCTCCCACTGACATGCTGTGTGTCCTTTGACATGTCCCTGTGCCTCTCTGAGCCTCAGTTCCCTCATCTGGAAGATGGGGACAGGACTTCCCACTCATGGTTGCTTGAGATCATCAGGTACAAGGGTAGAGCCATTGTCACATCCAGGCCCCAAACATTTGTCCTGGGCAGGGGCATGGTCAATATCATTCCCGGTGAGACCACTTGGAAACTAAGCATGTGCATGGGTGGCCCTGCCTCCAGGTGGGAGGCCTCTGCCCTGCCACACCTGTGCCTCAGCCCTCCAGGTGCCCCCCTGAGGCCCACCCACATCAGCCCACAGGCCAGCTCACCCCGTAGAAGGACACGGCTTTCTCCCGCTCCCAGGCCCCATTGAAGAAGATGTCTCCAGCTGCCTCAAACAGCTCCAGCCCCAGGCTGGGGTCGCCTGTGTACAGGACCACATTCTGTGCCACCTGAAAGGAGATAGAAGTTCCCTCAAGACCCACACCTGGTGAGGTGGCCATGCCCACCTTTGCCAGCCTCCTTCCTCTCACACACTACAGGTACACCTGAGCGTTTTTCAGGCTCTGTGCATTAGGGATGCCCCCACCACTGGCATGAGGACAATGAACTGATGCACCTGAGTGCCAGGAGGTGACTGAGCAGCTGCAGCCCAGGAGCCCGACACCTGTGAATCCTACCACCAGGGCTAGCCCTAGCCCACTTCCCCTGCACTCAAACCAGTCTCCGTGGCCCCCAGACTGCTGGGAGCCCATCCCCTGGCTCCTTTCTGGGTTGCCACATCCCTGCCACATCAACAGTGTTTGTGGGTGGGCCTGGTCCCCTCTTGGCCATGAGCTCTTGATCCCTCTCCTCAGCTCATGGAGGTATATAGCAGGTGCTCAATAATGAAAGCTTCACCAGGCTCGTGGGCTTCACAATTTGTTCCAGATCACACTGTGTTTGGGAAAGCCTCTGAAAACAGCCACTATGATAGATTCATTTTGTCAGGAGATGTGCCACGTGTCGCTTGGAGCAAGTTCTTCTGTGTGTTAACTGAGTGGTCACATTATTTGAGCATGTGCTGTACACCAGCAGGTGCTGGGCACTGTGAGGGGCCGCGCCTCTGCCCTCAGGGAGAAGATGCTGGCCACTGGGGGAGGATGTGCAGGAACCAGTTGGAGGGAGGGAAAAGGCACACAACAGGTGCTCAGCAGTGGCTTAGGAATGAGTGGATGGATGGATGAATGGATGAGGAGATGTAGACACATGGATGGATGGATGGGTGTGTGGATAGATTAATGCTGGGATGGATGGATGGATGGATGGATGGATGGATGGATGGATGGATGGATGGATGGACGGATGAATGGATGGATGGACGGACGGGTGGGTGGATGGATGGATGGATGGATGGATGGATGGATGGATGGATGGGTGGGTGGGTGGGTGGAATGATGTGTGTATGTCTGCATGTATGTATGGGTGGGTAGATAATGCATGAATGGGTGGAGGGTAGATGATGTATGTGCATATTGATGGCTAGATGGTGGATAGACGAATGTATGGATAAACCAATGGACAGATAGATGAATGGAGGGATGGATTAATGGGTAGATTAGTGGGTGGATGGATGAATGATGGATGGATCGATGAATGAATGGGTGGATGGATGATGGATGGATGGAAGGACGAACAGGTGGATGGATGGATGATGGAAGCATGGATGGATAATGGAAGCATGGTTGGATGATGGATGGATGGATGGATGAATGGATAAATGGATATGTGGATGGATGATGGATGGATGGAAGGATAAACAGGTGAATGGATGGATGATGGAAGGATGAATGGACAGATGATGGATGAACAGGTGAATGGATGGATAGACGGGTGAATGGATGGATAAAAGGATGGAAGAATGATGGATGGATGAATGGACAGATGGATGGACAGATGGATGAATGGACAGATAGACGGATGATGGATGGATGATGGATGGATGGATGGATGATGGATGGATGGACGGATGAACAGATGAATGGATGGATGATGGAAGGATGGATGGATGAATGGATAAATGGATAGATGGATGAATGATGGATGGATGGAAGGATGAACAGGAGGTGAGTGTGATGGATGGATGAATGACGGATGGATGAATGGTGGATGGATGGAAGGATGAACAGGTGGATGGATGGAAGGATGAACAGTTGGACGGATGGAAGGATGAACAGGTGGATGGATGAAAAGATGAACAGGTCGATGGATGGAAGGATGAACAGGTGAATGGATGGTTGATGGAAGGATGAATGGACAGATGGATGGATCAACAGGTGAATGGATGGATAGATGGGTGAATGGATGGATGATGAATGGATGGATGATAAATGGATGGATGATAAAAGGATGGATGATAAAAGGATGGATGGATGAATGGACAGATGGATGGATGATGGCTGGATGGATGATGGATGGATGAATGGATAAATGGATGGATGGATGGATGGAAGAATGAACAGATGAATGGATGGATGATGGAAGGATGGATGATGGAAAGATGGATGGATGATGGAAGGATGGATGGATGAATGAATGGATAAACGGATGGATGGAAGGATGAACAGGAGGTGAGTGGATGGATGATAGAAGGATAGATGGATGATAGATGGATGGATGGATATATCAATGAATGGATAAATGGATGGATGGATGAATGATGGATGATGGAAGGATGGATGGATGAATGGACGAACAGGTGGATGGATGGTGGCTGAATGAAGGGATGATAAAAGAATGGATGAATGATGGATGGATGGATGGATGGATGATGGATGGATGAATGGAAGGATGAACAGGTGAATGGAAGGATGAACAGGTGAATGGAAGGATGAACAGGTGAATGGATGGATGCTAGAAGGAAGGATGGATGGATGGATGATAGGTGGATGGATGGATGATGGATGGATGGATGGAAGAATGAACAGGTGAATGGATGATGGAAGAATGGAACAATGGATGGAGGGATGGATGGATAGGTGAATGGACGGATCATGGATGGATGGAAGATGGTTGGATGGATAATGGAAAGATGGATGGAAGGATGGATGGAAGGATGAAAGAACAGGTGAATGGATGGACGAAGAGGTGAACAGAAGAATGATGGATGGATGGATGGATAGAAGGATGAACAGTTGGATGGATGATGAAAAGATAGATGGAAGGATGGATGGATGGACGAACAGGTGAATGGATGGACGAATAGGTGAATGGGTGGATGGACAGGTGAATGGATGGATGATAAAAGGATGGATGGATGATAGATGGATGGATGGAGGGATGGATGATGGATGGATGATAAAAGGATGGATGGATGGATGGATGATGGATGGATGGAAGGATGAACAGATGAATGGATGGATGATGGAAGGATGGATGGATGAATGGATAAATGGATAGATGGATGAATGATGGATGGATGGAAGGATGAACAGGAGGTGAGTGTGATGGATGGATGAATGATGGATGGATGAATGGTGGATGGATGGAAGGATGAACAGTTGGACGGATGGAAGGATGAACAGGTGGATGGATGAAAAGATGAACAGGTCGATGGATGGAAGGATGGAAGGATGAACAGGTGAATGGATGGTTGATGGAAGGATGAATGGACAGATGGATGGATCAACAGGTGAATGGATGGATAGACGGGTGAATGGATGGATGATAAATGGATGGATGATAAAAGGATGGATGATAAAAGGATGGATGATAAAAGGATGGATGGATGAATGGACAGATGGATGGATGATGGCTGGATGGATGATGGATGGATGAACGGATAAATGGATGGATGGATGGATGATGGATGGATGGATGGAAGAATGAACAGATGAATGGATGGATGATGGAAGGATGGATGATGGAAAGATGGATGGATGATGGAAGGATGGATGGATGAATGAATGAATGGATAAACGGATGGATGGAAGGATGAACAGGAGGTGAGTGGATGGATGATAGAAGGATAGATGGATGATAGATGGATGGATGGATATATCAATGAATGGATAAATGGATGGATGGATGAATGATGGATGATGGAAGGATGGATGGATGAATGGACGAACAGGTGGATGGATGATGGCTGAATGAAGGGATGATAAAAGAATGGATGAATGATGGATGGACGGATGGATGGATGGATGGATGGATGGATGGATGGATGATGGATGGATGAATGGAAGGATGAACAGGTGAATGGAAGGATGAACAGGTGAATGGAAGGATGAACAGGTGAATGGATGGATGCTAGAAGGATGGATGGATGGATGGATGGATGGAAGGATGAGCAGGCGAGTGGATGAATGATGGAAGGATGGATGGATGATAGATGGATGGATGATGGATGAATGGATGGATGGAAGAATGAACAGGTGAATGGATGATGGAAGGATGGAAGAATGGATGGAGGGATGGATGGATAGGTGAATGGACGGATCATGGATGGATGGAAGATGGTTGGATGGATAATGGAAAGATGGATGGAAGGATGGACGAACAGGTGAATGGATGGACGAAGAGGTGAACAGAAGAATGATGGATGGATGGATGGATAGAAGGATGAACAGTTGGATGGATGATGGAAAGATAGATGGAAGGATGGATGGATGGACAAACAGGTGAATGGATGGACCAATAGGTGAATGGGTGGATGGACAGGTGAATGGATGGATGATAAAAGGATGGATGGATGATAGATGGATGGATGGATGGAGGGATGGATGATGGATGGATAGATGGATGGATGCTTGGAAAGACGAACAGGTGAATGGATGGATGATGGAAGGATGGAAGGATGGATGGATGGATGATGGATGGATGGATGGAAGGATGAGCAGGTAAATAGATGATGGAAGGATGAATGGATGGGTGGATGGAGAGTGAACAGCACAGGGGTCCTCCTGCATCCCTTGCCACTCACCTGGATGTACAGGTCCACCAGCTCGCTCTGCCGCAGGATGTAATAGATCTTCCCTGCTTGCAGCCAGGCATGCGCCTCCTTCTCTTCCTTCTGAAGGTCAATGAAAATCCCCAGACTTCCTTTGGTGTAGTCCAGAGCGGATCTGCAGGCCCTGGAATCAGACACAGGTATCAGAACAAGGGCTCTCATCCTCCTGGAACCAGTCTGCCTCCTCCCGTGGGTCTGGTGACAGATGAATCTGGCATGTGGGGACTGGGAACGGCCCTCTTGTGTGTGCAGTGTTCTGCTCTTCCCAGGCTGCTAGGAGGGCCAGGGTGAACACACATGGCATGGAAAAGATGAAGGACATCCTTCAGAGGGAATCGAGCATCATGCTGCCCTGTGGCAGGAGGAGTGTGCTAGTCCATCTCCCCTGCCTCCCAGACATGGCCTGTGTCTTCTCCAGACGCACCAGGAGCCGTTAGTGTTCAGGGGCTATCTGGGCCGATGGTTCTCAAGGTGTGCAGGCATCACAGTCACCTGGAGGCCAGTCCTTATAGCTTGCTGGCCCTGCCCCCAGAGCTTCCGGCTCCACAGGCCTGGGGCAGGCCCTAGAACTCCCACTTGCCACAAGCTCCTAGGTGACATGGATGCTGTTCTACTAGTCCAGGGACTACACTTTGAGAAGCATGGCTCTAGCACACTGGCCCATTTTCCTTCTGTGAACCTGAGACCAAGACTGGAGGCAGTCTCCCGGGTCGCCATGGAATCTGGCTCCTTCCCTGCTCTCTCAGTAAGTCTGACACTCGAGGGGGTGTGACTGCAGCAATGTCACTGGGCCCTGTGGGTGGGGTGGCCAGGGCCATGGTTACCCCACCAGGTCAGGATGCTTGGGGGAAGCCGAGTACGACACATATGGGACGTGAGACCTTGAAACCCTGCCACAGGGAAGCAGGTGACACAACTGGCTCTGTCTTCTGTGGGAGAGAAGCCACAGGTGGCTGCTGTGGTCATATTTAAGGGGACAGATGAAGGCCAGGAGTGAAGATTCGGGTCAGGCAGAGGTCAGAGGACAAAAGCCACCATAGTAGGAAGAACAGCCCAGAGTGCACGTACTGCCTCTGCTGGGGTTGAGATGACCTTTGACCCAACAAGGGACGCTCAAGCTGGGACTCACGGGCCAGCAGCAGCCCTGGGATGACCCCAGGCCCACCAGCTCAAAACATCTGATGCCAAGGAACCAAATGATCAAAAGGAGAGGGGCTGCTGGGGTCCTGGGCCAGCTTCCCTGTGCCCCCCTCCCTGCCCTGCCCGCCCCCACCTCCACCACTGCAAAGCCAGCCATTACTGCTTGTTGCCCAGGGACAGGTAGAGTTGACTGATGGTCTCCAGGAGCTGCCCCTCCAGCACCTTGCCGGCCACCTTGCGGGCCAGGGAGAGCTGGAGCTCATGGTAGATGACACACTGGGCCTCGGTGGGCATGAGGGTGCTATAGAAGTAGCACAGCCGGTGAACGGCCCGCAACTGGCCTGGGCAGAAGACAAAATGGAAGACGTTAGTCTCCCAGCATCGAAGCGAGGCTGGCTGGGCTCGGAGGCCCCTGTGCCGTGCTTGCCTCTTTCACACCTCTGTGAGCCTGGGCCCCATAGGTGGGGAGACTGAGCGCAGATAGGCCATGCACCCGTGCCAGGGCAGACGCCGAGCACACAGTCACATGGGCACACCTTGGTGCAGATGCTCACGGTAGAGGCCGGCCTTCTTTACAACTCCCAGGGCCGAGGTCCTGGCCAGGCTCGGTCCCTGCACCAGGCCATCTATTTCTGCTTCACAAAGCCCCTCTGGCCAGGACCAGGGCCGCCTTCAGCCTAAGCTGATGAGGCCAGGGGCACAAGACCCTGTCGCAGATGGAACCCTGAGAGAGCAAAGCCAAGCGTCATGTCTGCCACACACGGCATCATGTTGGGGGAATGGGGTTCAAAGCCGGGCCATGGCGTTCCCACACATGCTTCTCTCATGCAACCAGGCTCCCAAGCCACAGGCTCACTGGCCTCTCCCAAAGCCAGGGCGCTGGGAACGGTGGAAAGTTTCTGATTTTCTAGTGCCAGAAACATTCTGGAGATTAACACAGGAAACCAGGTACGCCGAATGGACATCTGTTACACACGCCACCCAACAACAGCTGAATACACAGTCCTCTCGAGCACCCAGGGGACATTCCCCATGACAGACCATGTGCCAGGCCACAAAATGAGCCGCAGTGAATGGAGAAGGACTGAGACCGAAGCAGAGGTGTTCTTCAGCTGTACTGGCACGAAACTGGAAATCAACAGTGAAGGAAATGTGAGAAATTCAAAAATATGTGGAAATTACACACTCCTAAACAACCAGTGAGTCAAAGAGACCATCAGGGAAACTGAAAACTAATTTGAGAAGAATGCAAACAAATGAACAGCCCGGGCCAGCGCGGTGGCTCACGCCTGTCATCCCAGCACTGTGGGAGGCCGAGGCGGGAGGATCGCTTGAGTCCAGGGGTTTGAGAACAGCCTGGGAAACATGGTGAAATCCCGTCTCTATAAAAAATAAAATATAAAAATTAGCTGGGTGGGGTGGTGCATGACTGTAATCCCAGCTACTCGGGAGGCTGAGGCATGAGAATGGCTTGAACCTGGGTAGAAGTTGCAGTGAGCCAAGATTGCACCACTGCACCCCACCCTGGGCAATAGAGCAAAACTCTGTCTTTATAAAAAAAAAAAAAAAATAGCACAGTGTATCAAAAATTCCAAGATGCAGCTAAGGCAGTGCTGAAAGGGAAATTTATAACTGTAAATGTCTACATTCAAAGAAAGAAGAAAAATCTCAAATCAAAAACCTAACCTTCCACCTTGAGAAACTAGAAAAAGAATGAACTAAACCCAAAGCAAATAAAAGGAAGAAAATAATAAACATGAGAGTGGAAATGGGAAGTAAAAATACAGAGAATGGAAAAACAAAAGAGATAATCAACAGAACCAAAAGTGAGTTTACTGAAAATAATAACAAAATTGACAAATCTTTCACCAGACTGACCAAGAAAAGAAAGATGGACACAAATGACTAAAATCAGAGACTGAGCACCGTGGCTCACGCCTGTCATCCCAGCGCTTTGTGAGGCCGAGGTGGAAGGATCGCTGAGGCCAGCATTCAAGACCAGCCTGGGGGAACATGATGAGACCCCATCTCTAATAAAAAGAAGTAAATAAAAAATTAAAAACCCAAGTTTCTAAAATCAGAAATGAAAGAGGAAACATTATTGCCGACCTGACAGAAATAAAAGGATTCCATGAAAACACTATGAACAACTGTAGACCAACAAATCAGACCATCTAGACACAACAGCCAAGCTCCTAGAAAGACACAAACTACCAAAAGTGACTCAAAAATGACCCCAAGTAAGCATGTGGGGTAGCAGCCCCGCCCTCGGTCTCCTTGACCGTTCAGCGCAGGGTGGGGAGACAGGGAAGCATGATCCCCGTTCCCTGGCCTGCATTTTCAAGTCTGAATCCCCCAGCACCCTGGGGAGGGCCTCGTAGGAGGAGGTGCCACAGGCTATTGTGCCAGGAGCCACGGGAGGCTGCAGTGGGGGTTGGGGCGCTGGATTCCTGGAGGGTCTCCTTCCAGTCAGAGAATGCCCCTGGGGAAGAAGCCTGGGTCTGAACCCCCCACCCCTCCTTGGGCAGATGTGTGGGACCGGGGCCCCTTCACACGGTCCTTCCCAAAATCTCATCTCTCCTAGGGCCAGGAGTGGGTGCCAGGCCGGTGCTGGGAAATGGGCAGATTTGGCCACAGTCCCTGGGGCTCTGGTCCAGGCCACAGGAGGCACCTCTGAGTGGTCTCACTATGCCATGACAAACCGCTGCAAGGCAGAGGGGACCCACAACAGTATCCCTTGTCTCGGCCATTTCCCTGGACTCAACTTCCTCATCTATCCTCTGTGGCCTAGATTTCAGACAGCCCTGCCCACCTACTGTCCGTTCACTGCTCAGTCTGCAGTGACTGTTCGATAGCACTCCATGGCTCCCCAGTGCTCTTGGGGAAAAGGCCAAGCCACAGCCTGAGGCCCCAGGCCCTGCTTAGCTCTCCAGAAGAGCTTCTCACCATCCAGCACCCAATCCACCCACTCCTAACTCTGCACCTCCCTGCATAAGCCCTGCTCACTCACCCCCACTCACACCCCACTTATCCCCGCTCACACTTCCGCTCACTCACCCCAATCACACCTCCGCTCACTCACCCCCACTCAGTCATCCCCGCTCACACTCCCACTCACTCACCGCCACTCATTCACCCCCACTCACTCACCCCCACTCACTCATCTCCACTCACTCACCCCCACTCACTCATCTCCACTCACACTCCCGCTCACTCACCCCCACTCACACCACCACAACCCACTCATCCCCGCTCACACTCCTGCTCACTCACCCCCATCACACCTCTGCTCATTCACCCCCTCACTCATCCCCGCTCACTCTCCCGTTCACTCACCCCCACTCACCCCCACTCACTCACCCCCAATCACCCCCACTCACTCACCCCCACTCATACCCCCCCTTCATCCCCGCTCATTCACCCCCACTCGCTCACCCCTGCTCACACCGCACTCATTCTCGCTCACACTCCCACTCACTCACCCCCATCACACCTCCGCTCACTCAGCCCACTCACTCATCCCCGCTCACTCACCCCCACTCACTCACCACCACTCACCCCCACTAGCTTATCCCTGGTCCTTCACACAGGCTACACCACCAGCCCCTCCCCCACCACCTATTACTTGACTAAATCCTCTCAACCCTCTGGTCCCAGACTAAAGAGGCTTCCCTAACCCGGGGCCAAGTGCTGCCCCGCCATCATGCCACCCACCCTTTTGTGGCTTCTCTGGCCTAAAGCCCACATTCCCACGCTCAGTCCCTGCCACCCGAGGACCCCACAAGCCCCATTTGTGGGTGGGGCCTGACACACACTGCACAACGAGCTGCTTTTGCATGAACTGCTCTGCGGCTTTAGGCAATCACCCGCCCCGTGTCCTCTGTGAAGTGGGATGACAGGTGCGCAGGCTGCCAACATACCAAGCAGATAACACGGGCACAAGAACCGGCGTTCACGGCCTGGCTCATGGAGGGGCCCCAAGTCCCAGCTCAGCAGAGCCTGCCTTGATCCCAGGGTTATGGCTAGGGATTCCCAGCACGCAGGACTTTCCGTGCTCAAGGCAGCATGGTCCCTGGGCAAACTGGGAAGAGCTGGCTGCCCCAGTAGGGCAGATGGCCTGGCCCTGTGTGGGAACCGCCTGTCTCCAGGGCACTTGCCAACATCTGCTGCTGGCCATGACTCAGCACTTTCAATGGTGGAAAAACCACCACTTGTTTCTGAATCACAAACCCCAGGTGTGCCCTTACCCGAGTGGCCCCGGAAGGCGCACAGGAGGAACCGGGGCACTCACTCTCCACATGGCCCATCTCCACAGTGACCAGAAGGGCCCACTCATAGTAGCCCTTGCCCTGCTGGGCCGGACCCTGGTGGGTGCAGAGGTGGCCCAGCTGCAGGAGCACGTGGTGAAGTCCCGGCCACACTCCCTGCAGGGCAGCCTCGATAACAGCCGCACGGCCTCCAGGAGGTAGTGCTGGGCCATGCTGCTGGCACCCGCGTGCAGGCACAGGGTCCCGAAGTTGGCCAGCACCACTGCCTGGTTCCTCCGCTGGCCCAGGTCCTGAGCTGCCCGCAGGGTGTGATAGTAGCCCTAGGCTGCCTGTCTCGTCCGGCCCAGCAGGGCAAGGGCTACTATGCCTTCAGAGCCACGTCTCTCTCTTGTCATCTAACCCATTTAAACTCTCCTTTCAAACTCTATGCCAGACCTAACCACTTCTCACCTTTCTCATCATTTCCAACCAGGTCCAGCCCTCATCACAGCGCTCTGGGTTACTGCAAAAGCCTCCCAATCGCCAGGCACAGTGGCTCATGCTTGTAATCCCAGTACTTTGGTAGGCCAAGGCGGGTGGATCATCAGAGGTCAGGAGTTCAAGACCAGCCTGGCCAACATGGTGAAACCCCTCTACTAAAAATACAAAAAATTAGCCAAGCATGGTGGTGGGCGCCTGTAATCCCAGCTATTTGGGAGGCTGAAGCAGGAGAATCACTTGAACTCAGAAGGCAGAAGTTACAGTGAGCCGAGATCGTGCCATTGCACTCCAGCCTGGGGGACAAGAGCGAAACTCCATCTCAGAAGGTTTAAAAAAAAAAAAAAAAAGCCTCCCAACCCACGTCTCTCCTTCCACCTTTCACCCTGCCCTGCATTCTACCTTCCACTCTTAAACATTTCAGAAAAAAAAAAACTTATATCCACAGAGAGAGAAAGAGAAAGTACAAATGGGGTGAAATGTTTGGGGAATCTGAGGGAAGAGTATATGGGAATTCTCTGTACTATTTTTGCAACTTTTCCATAAGTCTGGATTATTTTGAATTCAAGAGTTAAACAAAGAAAAAACAAAAACAAAAACAAAACTAAAACACTGTCTCCCTTTGTGAACCCATCCTGTCTTTCCCCTGGTAACCGAAGGACGCTCTCAACTAACACATCTATTTTTTCATGAACACTAAAAGAACCCTTGCCTAGTTTTCACTTTCTGTGCTTGGCAGTAGAATTTCATATATATGTGTGTGTGTACATATATGTGTGTGGTGTGTGTGTATATACAGAGAGGGCGAAATATATATGTGTATATATATATAAATATATATTGTAAATTTACAATGGTAATGTGTATATGTATAAATGTATGTGTGTGTATAAATATATATAATACATACCCCATAGCCTGTCCTTAACCAGTTCTAAACTTAGTCGGAAAAACACATACCTAAGCAGAGAATTTCAAAATAATATGATGAATATTTTGATCGAGGGATGTGTTGCTATGGAACATGCTGCTAAGACACAAAACCTCCTAGATGGGGCCATGAATGAACGAAGTTTTGCACCTATAGGCACCCCCTCTGATAGCCCCTCAAACATTTATACTTATATGCATTTGCTTCCCCTAGGACCCCATTTCATAAGGGTTAGTCCTAGAGCCCAGCGAGTTCCTACTACAGCTGGCACACATATGCCATTCAAGAAACAGTGGCTGAGTCAATGACGAGTTAAGAACCATTTGTCAGCCAGTGCTCAGTAATACAACATGCACTGGTATGCAAATTATATTTTTGTTGAAAGCAAGGGCAGGATCACAAATTATCTTTCCAGAGAAAGCAAACCTCAAAAGCTTCTTTACCCTACTAAAGCACGTTCTAAGAAGCTCCCCTTATATAAAAGAAAACCTCCTCATTCGTTATCAATGGCATGTAAACCTAATAAGCCTTCACCTCTGATGACATCTCTTCCATCCCCAGGGCTAGATGAAGGAGGTTCTGGAAACCCTGGTAGTTGTGAAGGTGGCTCCCAGCTCTGACAGTCTTGAACCCTGTGGGCGCGGGGGTCACACAGCAGAAGAACAACAGAGGGAAGCATCATCAGGCTTCGAATATGTTTGAACCAGAAATGGCAAATAGGCTGCAGCCAACTGAAAACACCAGAGATTCATGGTGGCCACCTGAGGGGTTGTGCTCTTAAAAAACAAAAATTAAAATTAAAAATTAAAAAATTAAAAAAGGAAGGGGTCAAGAATCCATCAGGTCTGACTGAGATGTGTATCAGTGACTAACACCCCGTATGGTAAAAGTACTCCGGTGCGCTTTGGGTACTCACAGCTTCAGCAGTATTCAAAGGCGTGTGCTTCCCTAAGACTAAGCCACGGGAATACCCCCCCAGCAACACTGCCAGGAGAAACGTCTCACATGGATTTGGCTAGAAATACAGTTGTCTTTAACAAATTAACACTGAATACATCCTGACTTATTAGAGCCTGCGAGAATGACATTCTCAATGATAACAGTTATCACTACAATCTCCAAACATCTGCGATTCTGCAAGGAGGAACTGTGACAGCGCAGGCCACGTGTCCAGACTGCTTCCCAGACTGCCTGTTACAGAATAAAAGAAATGAAATCCCCCCTAAGAATGTCTTCACTCACATTTAGCCCGTTGTTCCTTTGTGTGCATCTCTGTGCTAAAATGGCCATTCTTCCCCACAGCCTGAAGTCATACGCTAAAATAAATGAGACTCACATGAAGCCAGAAACGTGCAGATGCCAAGGAAACCAACACAAACAAAATGGGCTGGAGAGTGTGGCCAGGAAGATGGTACTTCCCAGGAAGCAATTACTTCATCTCTGCCCATGAAGCAGGCAGCTGTCACTGTCCCCCAGGCCCACGCCAGCCACTCGAAGTAGGTTCTAACCAAACTACCTCCAACAATCAACGTAAATACACCACACAATTGGCTTCTGAAAGGACACCTTGCAACCAACAAGAAACTGTAAGCACAACTTTGACAAACTGTGCAACTAAAATCCTTGGAAAGGGATCAACACTGCCACATTTTGACTCAAATACTGTTTCGTGGTAGCACTGCAATAATTCACTGAAACAAAAGAATGAATGAGGAATATGTTTATATGGGAATCAGAGGAAGCATGACTAATCATTTAAAGAAATAGGTCAAGAAACTGCTAGGTTCAGATGCTACCGTGAGACACTGTCAGGGCCTTAGGCAAATTCACTTCTCTTGGTCCTGTTTCTAGGTTCATCAAAAACCAGCTTTGGACTAGGGAATCTGTTGCTTTCCAATGCCTTCCTTCTGCGATTCCAGCCCAGATTTTAGGACTGCTCTCCCACTTGGTATATGAAAGCATTTTCTATGTATAATAGCAAGAGTACATTTCTGTGTTGAATGCGGTTTGGGACCTACTCTATGAGGCAGAATATCATCATGTAATTTTAAGCATGACGACAAGGCACACTCTAGATAAGAATAACACATAAGACGTGGCCATACACCTGCGCGTGCCTGGCAGGGAGATGGGGAAGTCTCATTTAATGAAGCCGGGGTGCCTGTTGCACCTTAACATCCTCAGTCCACATCAAGTTCACAACGTCCTTCTGACATCCAACCACAGGTATCACATACTTTTCCATACTTTCCACCCAAGATTAAAATATGCAGAGCACCGTGATAAAGACGCCTCCATCCCCAGCATGTGGGCTCTCCTTCTGTAGAATTACATACTTTCGGGGCAAAATGGTGACCAGGTTGTAGCGGCAAGCAAGACTGGGCTCCATAGGGACAGCAGGCCCTGCAGCAGCCACCACTCCTGTCACCACAGTCTGATGCAGCTGCAGAGAAGCTGTGGCTGAGGCCATTCACTTTGTGAGAGAACCGCACAGGAGGGAAAAGCTAGGGAAGGTAGGGAACAGGGCAATGTCAGGCTTCTGAGCCCAAGCCAAGCCATCGCATCCCCTGTGACTTGCACGTATATGCCCAGATGGCCTGAAGTAACTGAAGAATCACAAAAGAAGTGCAAATGCCCTGTCCCACCTTAACTGATGACATTCCACCACAAAAGAAGTGAAAATGGCCGGTTCTTGCCTTAAGTGATGATATTATCTTGTGAAATTCCTTTTCCTGGCTCATCCTGGCTCAAAAAGCTCCCACACTGAGCACCTTGTGACCCCCACTCCTGCCCACCAGAGAACAACCCACCTTTGACTGTAATTTTCCTTTACCTACCCAAATCCTATAAAATGGCCCCACCCTTATCTCCCTTCACTGACTCTCTTTTAGCACTCAGCCCGCCTGCACCCAGGTGATGAAAATGCTTTATTGCTCACACAAAGCCTGTTTGGGGGTCTCTTCACAGGGACGCACATGACACGCAGGTGCAGAGCCAGGGAAGGCTCTGTGATGAGAACAGAAAGGAATGTGCCTCCCTGTACACACACTCGGATTTTATGACAATGTGCGCAGGAGGCTGAACTGGATGCCTGAGAACATTCCTCCAAGTTCCTTTGCTGATTTTCTAAATATTGGTGTGAAATCTGAACTCAGAAAGTTTTTTTAAATCGTTTCAATCAACATCTTTGTCTGGTGCTCAGCATCATGTCTACATGATCATCTAGAAAACCAACTTCAGTTCTAAGGCTCACGTCCTCCTACAAAATCCCAGGGATTTTACAAGGGAATGCACTTCTCATTCGCATCAAGAACACAATAACTACCATTAAAGAAATGCTTAATTTGCTTACACAATTTTTTAAACACCCAGATTTGAAATACAATAGAGAGGACAACTTTTTGATAGCTCTGCTTTGCAACAGGGAACTGCAGGTAGAGAAAATAACCTGCCATGATTTCTAACCAGCCAACCACCTGTCTTCCCTGGCTGCAGTAGGAGCAATCTTCCTGAGCTCAGGATGAAAAAGAACCCAGCTGGTTAAGGGACAGATAATCATCAGTTCTCAGCAGGCCTCCCGGGTCCCAAATCCCCATGTGATACGTGGAAGTAAAAAGCTATCAATGACCAAGCATCTGAACGCTTATCCCACCTCCCCATCTGATTCTCCTGCCATGCAAATATAAAATTAATAAGCCTGGTATTAGAGAACAGAGTTGGTGCTGCATCTGTCTTCCTAAAATTACGGATAATTACCAGCCCACAATGGCTTCTAATCAGATTTGAGTGATCCCTTAGACAGGAAGCTAAAGTGCTTCAGCCCTAAACTGAGAAGAAAACTGAAACTGGAATGTTCTAGGTTTGATTTTTTTCCCCCTTGTTCTAAAGTTGCTGTTCCCAAATCTCCTTCTACTGTCTTGTTTATAAAATGTATGAGAAACAAGGAAATTTAAAGACACTATAGAAATGGCCACTTTTTCTAGGTACAAACTTTGTGAACATGATTTTCAGCTGCTGGGCTTTTTCTCCACAAACTGTGAGCCTGGAGTACATTTTCTCCCTCGTGGTTACACATTCAGAGTCAGGGAAAGTGGCTTTAGCAATAAAGAGGGGAGTGCAGTGAGAAGTGACCGGGCACTGAGAAGGGCAGACAGGGACTCCACCTCAGTGGCCTGCAGCATTCCTGGGCCTCGGCCTTTACTTTTCTATCTGTACAAGGGATCTAAAGGCCCGTGATTCTAGGCCACGACAGCTCTTCATACACACATACGCAAACATCACACGCCTATGTGAAAGCTGTGACACTTGGCTGATTTCCTGAAGAAGTTGTCTTGTATCATTTCTACTCAAGTACTCCGCCTCCTTCCAGACAAGTATCAGAGGATGATGGGCTATCCCACAGCAATGTGTGTAACCTCTCCTGCTTACGATCCCCGTTCACATAGCATTTTCCAAAAGCATTTGGTGTGAAGTGACAGAAGAAAGAAGAAGAAGGTTCTTTCAGCCCATTCACTCATTCATTCATTCATTCAACAAATATTGACTGACTACGTGTCAGGCACTGGTGATATACCAGGGAACATATAGTTTTGTAGGTAGAGACAGACAACCAAAAAGTATGTTAAAGAGTGATCAATGCTGCAGAGGAAAATACACCAGGAAGCAGGAAGAACAATACCCCAACCACCCTACACTGGGGTGATGCTAGCGTTACAAAATGGAAACAGCGGCCGGGCGCGGTGGCTCACACCTGTAATCTCGGCTCTTTGGGAGACTGAGGCAGGTGGATCACCTGAGTTCAGGAGTTCAAGATCAGCCTGACCAATACGGTGAAACTCTGTCTCTACTAAAAACATAAAAACTAGCTGGACGTGGTGGCACACACCTGTAATCCCAGTTACTCAGGAAGCTGAGGCACAAGAATCACTTGAACCCGGGAGGCAGAGGTTGGAGCGAGCCGAGGTCACGCCACTGCACTCCAGCCTGGGTGACAGAGCAAGACTCTGTCTCAAAAAAAGTAAAAATAAAAATAAAATGTAAACAGAGAATAAGATACCAAAAGAAAGAACATGAACGATTAATTGTAACAAAAGCCTTTGTAAGCTGATACTTTCCTTCCTGGATCCTTGTCCCTTACAAATGGAAAAACACGGCGGGTAGGGGTAGCATCAAAATGATGGTGATGTTTTAAGATGGCTTTGGGTTTCAGATGTCTGACAGCCATACTCATGTACTTCAAGGAGAAAGCTCTAGCTCTATAAGCCATCTGGGCAATGGTTTAATGTCTTTTTTTTTTTTTTTTTTTCCAGAGGGTTTTTAAAATACAGGAAAACATGTGTGTTTATTTGGCTGCTCTGTGCCCGCACACGTGCAAACTGTGCTAACAGGTTTTTCCGTGTTTTGCTGAATTTGCCAGCTTGCCATAAACAGGCTTCCATGTCTTAATTGTCTATAAATAGCACAAACACCCAAAAATGCAAATCAAGACAAGGTGTCCCTTCAACTGCTGCTGCCATGATGACAGCGAGAGACAATTGGCCAAATCAATACATGGAGACTGAAGCTGTCCGGCAGAGAGCACAGGGCCAACTGCTTTTCCCATAGCATTTAGAGAAACAAGCGGAAACAGCTCTCCACACAGGACAGACATGTCCTTTGTTCTTTGAATAAATGCTGCCAATGCCCAAAATACTTTCTCCATCACACTATCTATATAGAATTCAAGTTCCTTCCAATACCATAAGTAACGCCAGTGATAGACTATGTTTGGCCATAATGACCCATTAGCATTCTTTTTCCTCTAAAATGTTGAAATAATAACATTGAGTGAGCACTCACGAGGTGCCAGGCTCTGAGTTTGATCTCGTTGAGTTCTCATTGAAATCCGGTAAGATCAGTACCATATTCTCTCATTTTTCATAGATGAGGAAACTCAGGCATAGAAAGGCTAAGTAAGTTGTCCATGGTCACAGGTTATTTAGGAACTTTTCTCCAAACTTTCAAAAGTTAACTACTGCCACTATTAAAATTGAGTTTCTGTTTGTTTGCTTTTGTTTTTGTTTTTGTTTTTTTTTTTTTTTTTTACAGGGTCTTGCTCTGACCAGGCTGGAGGGCAGTGGAGTGATGATGTTTCACTGCAGCCTCGACTTCCCGGGCTCAAGTGATTCTCGCACCTCAGCCTCTCCAGTAGCTGGGATTACAGGCATGAGCCACCACACCTGGCTAATTTTTTAATTTTTATTTTTTGTAGGGATGGGGTTTCACCATGTTGCCCAGACTGGTTCCTAACTCTGGGCTCAAGAGATCCTCCCAGGTCGGCCTCCCAAAGTGCTGGGATTACAGGTGTAAGCCACTGTGCACAGCCCTACAAATGCAACTTGTACAAAGTCAGAGCAGTGAGCAGGAAGAGAACAGAGACTTCGGCGAGTCTCCTGGCTGTTGCAACACCATATCCCTCCTCCATACCGTAATGTGTCTGCACCCACCAAGCTCCTAGACGTTGAAGGCAGGCCAGCTCAGAGACGAAACAGAGTCAAGAAAGAGAAGATGCAGACATGCGTCCTGATTTCAGCTCGAGCGTGCATCTCTCCCCTGCAGCTGCACAGGCAGAAACCAGGGGCCGTGAGTCTGAGGCAGTGTGTTTGGTTCCTGGCAGGTAATCTTTTGGGAGACCATCCCATACAATTAGTGTTACACTTCTCAAAAAGGAAGTGTGACTTTTATAGAAAAATCGATTCCATTTGGGAGAAAGGTCTAATAAAACCCCAAAGGGTAATACAACAACAAATTAAATTCATCTGTCCAAACTGAAATCCCAAAGCCCTCTGGGCACACAGCTGCTTTTCTGAGCTGAAATTCAGCTCCAGCTGAGAAACAGGTCAACTTTCCTAAAAAGGTTTCTTTTTCACATACCTTCAATAAAAATTCCTTTCCCTCACTTGTCATTTTCCAGATTTAATGGCTCTGTTGGCCTTCCTCTTATTTAGACCATGAGCACTGACTTCATGTCTGCTACGGCCGGGACTCCAAGGGAGGCACCCTAGGGAACACAGATGACCGCAGCACAGCGACACCCTCAAAGAGCACACACGGGGAAGGTAAGATGATACCATCGCAGCCTTCACACACAAACGAACTTGGCATCCATACCCCGTCCCATTTCTAGAAAACAACGATGCTGAGTCAGTAACATTTACCGAACAGCCTGCAGTGTGGAGGCAGGCACGAGGGGGCTTCATGCGGGGATAGAGCACCTTCAGAAGGGGGCATGCAAGCAATGTGGAGGCAGGAGACACCCCCACGCACAAGGGCCAGCCCGGAGGCCTGCAGAAATGCCCATGCATCTGGGAGGGAGAGAGGACAAGATACTTAAATGCTCCAAAATGAATAGAAGCCTCCCAAGAACCTCCCCCAAAATGGGGCAGGAATTTGCAAAAGACCAAACCAAGCATGCGCAGTTACCCGAGCATGCGCAGTTACCTGAGCATAGCGCCACCAGAGCGAGCTATCCAGGAAGAAACAGGGTCACTAGAAGCCTGAGCCTCTACTCCCAGCTCTGCAACTCATTCACCCTATGACCTTGGTGAAGGCTCTTAGCTTCTGTGAGCCACAAGAGAATCACGGGAAAACAGAAGACATGAAAACTGCTCTGCCTTTTTCACAGAACTGCTGAGGGAATAAAATCAGATAATGGATTTTTAAATTCTCTGTGAATTACGAAACAAAATACAAACGCATGACATCATTCTTACCATTAACAACAGCACTGTCAAATTAAGAGCAGAGTTAAGACCACAGCATTTTCCAACCCCCCGACTCCCGAGAGAAATAGTGAGTCCAGCCGATGTATTTGGGCAACCCCAGTATCTAGGCTTTGAGAGCCTCAAACAGCTCATGAACTCTGACAGTATCGCTCCAGCCCAGTGCTCACTAAGTTCTCCAAGAGAGCCAACTGACAGAAAATACCACAGCTTTTTCAGCTGGGCTTGAAGCCCTCCAAGCTCACAGCACAGCTAAACAACGGAGAAGAGGTTTTCTGCCACTAGGCTCAAAAGCTGGCTTTTGTAGATTCCCATAGAAAGAACATTTAAGGCCAGGCGTGGCGGCTTATGCCTGTAATCCCAGCAATTTGGGAAGCCGAGGCAGGAGGATCACCTGAGCTCAGAAGTTCAAGAACAGCCTGGCCAATATGGCGAAGCCCCATCTATACTAAAAATACAAAAATTAGCCGGGCATGCTGGCGGGCACCTGTAATCCCAGCTACTTGGGAGGCTGAGGCAGGAAAATAGCTTGAACTCAGGAGGCTGAGGTTGCAGTGAGCTGAGATCATGCCACTGCACTCCAGCCTGGGTGACAAGAGCAAAACTCCATCTCAAAGAAAAAAAAAAAAGAAAGAGCATTCTTTTTTGCTGATGTTAAATTTCCTGTGCTAAACACAGAGAAATCATGCAACACTGAAATCCTGAAAAACATATCATAAAAAGCATTTAGTGACTGAAAAGACATTCAGTATAACCTGTAACAGTGAGTTCCCCTCCTCTTTCCAGCCAGCTCCACTAACGCTGTGACCCTTAACAATGCTTTCACTACCACAGAGGAAAATTAATAGGACCGCTTACCCCTCTCAGCTGACAGCTAAACCAGTGCTTCTCCCTGGGCTCACTAAAGATGACCTTTACCCAAAACCAGGCTGCAACGACCCTGTAGATGTTGACTAACAATTTCAAAATTCCCATATTCTTTGTCCACTCCTAAGGAAGATGAACTGAAACCAGGTGTCTCCAAGTCAGAACTAACAGAGGCCTTAAACATCAGATGGCCCATCCCCTTCTTTGACAACCGGGGGATCTAAAACTGAGCTTATGGAAGAAAACAGCCTGTTTAGTAACAAAGCGAAAACCAAAGCCTAGTCACCTAACCTCTGGTCCAGAAGTCCTGTGACAATCCAGCACCCATATAGGATGAGTCTCCCTAACCAGGAACTCTGAAATCCACAACTTTTTCAGTGCCGACGTGATGCTCAATGAAATGTTCATTGGAGCAGGTCAGATTCTGGATTTTTGAATTCAGGATGCTCAACCAGCAAGTATAATACAAATATTCAAAAATCCAAAAATGTAAAAAAATCTGAGACACTTCTGGTTCCAAGCAGTTTGGATGAGGAATATTCAACCCGCATTTTTTTTTTTTTTCCTCTAATGAAGGAAATTAAAAACGAGGCCCGAGCAAAGTCATTCAATCCATACTAAAGTCATTCAATAGTTTAATTAGTACCCATTTAAAGTTAAGTGCTACCCACAGATATTTAAAAGGATGAAAACATACATACCTATAATCCCAGAATTTTGGAAGGCCGAGGCGGGAGGATCACCTGATGTCAGGAGTTCAAAACCAGCCCGGCCAGCATGGTGAAACTCCATCTCTACTAAAAATGCAAAAATTAGCCAGGCGTGGTGGCACACACCTGTAATCCCAGCTACTCAGAAGGCTGAGGCATGAGAATCACTTGAACCTGGGGGGAGCACGTTGCAGTGAGCTGAGATCATAGCACTGTACTCCAGCCTGGACCACAGAGCAAGACTCTGTCTCAAAAAAAAAAAAAGAAAAGAAAAGAAAAAAGAAAATTAATTTAAATTGTGTTTTCACATGGAGCCCATGTTCCCAGAACACAAGCCCTGCTCTGTGCTCCAAGGGCACACAGGGTGCCCCTTTATCTTAATACTCACCATATTCCATGGCAGCCATTGGCATGTGTCTGTCCATCGCACTAGACTTCCTGTGCATGAGGCAGGGATCATATATTATTACCTTTCTGTCCCCAATGTCTGGCCTAGAAGACACTCAGTAAATGATTCCTGAACTAAGTCAGATACTAAGACATTTTAAACTTGTATTAACAAAATTGATTCAATAAGTCTGCCAATGCAGCGTTCATACCACACAGCTTAAATCTCAACCTGCGGATTCATCTTGTGTTCTGCTAGATTATCACCTATTAACATTCAGGAGGCACCTAGTATGTGCTGGGCATTACTAACTGCTGGGGACCTAGCACTGACAAAACAACATTCCTTGTTCAAAGAGAAGTTCTAGTATAAAGAGGAATAGAAGGAACAGGCTAGATTGATGAGAGAGCTAAGAAAAGGACAGGCTGCCATGGGAAGCACCTGGTCTTGTCTGGATGGTACATAGTTAACAAAGTCTGAGTGCTTCGTATAGCGTAAGATCATCTCCTCCAAAGAAGCGAATGCTTTGATTCCCCAGTACCAGAAGTCACCAGAAAGGTGCGCACAGCCACATGCTTAGTGTACGAAGTGAAACCAAAAAACAAACAAAGCTCCAACTTCCAGAGGCAACGGTCCAATTATGAAATCCTCTGGCTATGTTCAATTGAAATTCAAGGTATTCAAGAGGCCAATATTTAAGTGATAAATTAACCGAAACACTTAAAACTAAAGTAGTCTTTGGTTCAAGGGGTAAGGGTATACTACCTTTTACAAATTTATTAGCTCTTAATATTTACATTTGAATATGATGATGATGTAATAATAAGTTTACTGAGTAGTTACTATGTGTTAGGCACCAAACTAAGCACTTTACACACACATTTGCACGATCCTGTGAGATGATAATGACCCCTTGTCATCCCATTTCATAGATGAAAGTCAGGTTTATATAAGCTTAAAAACTTGCCCAAATGACACAGCTAGTTAGCAAAACCCAGGCAGCCTGACTCCATAGGCCTTGTTTAAAGAAGTAATATTTATAAACTGTCCACCACAGCGGTGGTACAAACGAGAGTTCAATAAATGTCTAAAGAGCACTTCATACCCAAAATCGTTTCCCACGAATCAAACTAGACTTACTCTGGTTCTGCCTAACCAACTGTCAAATTATTGTTCCATGAAGAAAAGGTGGAATGGGTAGAGATCAGAATAGAGTGAATAACTGGTAAATATACTTCATGGCAGGTAGTAACAGGATGTGGCATTTAGGCTATTTCCACATTTGTTTGCATAACACTTTTTTTCACAGTTCTAAAGCACAAGAACCATTATAAGCTGGTGAAAGCATAAGGCATGTTTATGATCCAGGACTCCAATTCACTGTGGATCAGTGGATCTCAACCTTTACGGTATATCAGAACCACCTGGGGGTTTTTAACAGCACTATAGCTGCGCAGGCTCCATTCCTGCAGATTCTATTTCAACTGGTCTGGAGTAAGCACGCATGCTTTTTTAACAACCCTCCAGATGCAGCTAGGTTTGCAAACCACTGTCCAAGTGGCTCTCACACTTCTGCTCAGTTCAACACGCACTCACTGAGGTTCTAAGCACTATGAACTGGGCTAAGTTAACAAGTCAGGCTCCACTCCCTAATAATATTGGCAAAGAAATCAATATCAAAGATTTATTCCAGTCCAAACCAAATAAATTGCCGGGTGAAAAAAATGCCCTGGCATAGTTTGCCACACAAAACAACTTCCTGTATCTTCCTGGTCAGTAGCCTAGAGACTGACTTTGAGCCATGAGAATTCAGAATCAGGGGAAAATGCCAGTCTGAGGCATCTGCCACACTCCTAGCACACCCCCAAAAGCGCCCAGCTACATTTCACATCCACTGTCCTAACAGGGGTCGAAATAGGGAAGAGCAGTGCAATACAGAAAACAGAGCCTGCTGGGTGGCAAAAGGCTGGGAAATACCAGTCCTAGCCCTGCTACCAATCGCTCTGGTCACTTCTCTCTGGTCCTGGTGTGGCCAACAGTTACACGAGAGGGTGAGGCATAAAAACACAGATGTCAGGGAAGCTCCAGCATCCAAAATACATACAAATTAAAAAGCATTAAGGTGATATCAAGGAATGTATGCCATCAACCTGAAAAGTAACTGAAATATTCCTTTTCCTATTCTTAAGAAATCAAAGGTGGAAGCAGAAAGTTGAGCAATCAGCCTACCAAGTTGACTGGGGCAACAGAATACACTCACGGATTCTGTTCACAACAGCGGGGGTGACAGACCAAAAGGAGAACTGCAGAGCGTCCCTCTCTCCTCTGTCCACCCATGCCAGCAGCACGTGAGTGCGTCCACACGCAGCGCCCAGTCTCCTGTTCCACTGACGCCAGCGTCCACTCACCGCAAGCGTACTAAGTGCCACATGTGCTATGATGCTCCCTCATCTCATCACCATAGACATCCCTGCTGGAGGTGACTATGTGACAGATGAAAATCACGGAGGCCTAGGGAGGTTGAGAACCGCATTCCCACTGCGGTGAGGGCGTGCTTGAGAGGAACCCCACGGCTGGGCCCTCCATGCTGCTCTCCTTAGTAATCACTCCCGGACCAGAGCAGCGAGGGGGAATTTTCTTCCTCTCACTATTTTCAGCCCCTTGGCTGACCCACCATTCCCCAGAAATCTATTGAGTTCTGGCAGCTCTGAGGCCACAAAGCCATAAACGCAAGGGACACACAGCCCATCTGTCTCTAACGGGTCTTTTACTTGTCATGCTGGTCATTTCTAAAAGATGGGTTAAGAAAGACTTGGCAAGTTACCACGAAATGAACCCTCCACGCCTCCCTAGGGAAGGCTGACTAGCGAGCAGTCAGGCCGGCTTTCTTCCCCCACTCCCTGCATTCCTGTCCCTAAGGAGCCACAGGCAATCTCACCAAATATAGGCAGGAGACAGCCACCTCCTTCCTACAGCTGGAGGGGGGAAGAGTCCTCTCAGGCCTTTCTAACTGCATGAAAACCAAACTGGGAGTTGTACTGACTCGGGCCTCACCCATGTTGCAGGCATGTACAACACAGGTGCCCAGTGGTATCATCAGGCAGAACTACGAATGTGCTTTCCATCGTTTTCATACAATGATTCCAGAACCGCTATTCACACAGCTCCACTTCTCACACATACGACGTGCTTCATGGATTACACAGCATGTTCACCAAGCCCCTCATCCGCTCCTCCCAGCAGCCTTATGTGATCCCTTCAGTATGCTTCCTCATCTCCATTTCTTAAGAAATGGAGTTTCTGAGGTTATGAAACCAAAACTTTCCCAAGAACATCCAGCTAGTGTTAGAACCAGGATATGAGGGCTTCTGATTCTACAACCAGTATTTGTGCCACTGTTCCACATGGGCCCCTCCAGGGATTTCTGCCTGATCTTAAAATGCAGACAGCAAATCTGTCTCTCTACAGTCCTGGGGTTCCCTATAGACAAGAAGTCAAACTTCTAACAGAAAGCTTATACTTTTTTGGAAGGCTACCTGGGATATTTCTTTTAAGTTAGTTTGTTCATGTTTTGGAAAGATTGTTCCGATGGCAATGCGGGGCATGAAGTGTGGAAAGGATTCCATGATGAGGCAGAGAAACAATTCGGTGGCTCTTACAACAGTTCAAATGAGGCATGAGGTGCAACTAGAAAGGACAGAAGGAAAATGCATTGGAAATAAATGCAAAACGAAATCCACTCAGACCCAGGATGGAATAAAGGGGATTAAGCATGATGGTGGTTTCTAGTTTGAAAGACTGATGAACACGGATGTCATTAACTACTGCAGAGTGGTATCTGGGGCCTGGGTGCACCAGTTTGTTTAACCATTCACCTGCCGAGCAGTCTCCGGGCTGTTTCCAGTTTCTAGCCTCCATAAACAATGCTGCTATGAACAGATACATAAAGGCTTTTATGTGAACATAAGTCTTCATTTCTCTGGGATAACTGCCCATGAATGTGAGTGCTGCATCCTATGGCAATTGCACATTTAGTTTTTTAAGTAACTGTCAAGCTGTTTTCCAGAATGGCTGTACCATCTTCCATTCCCACCAGCCAAGTGTGAGTGATCCCGTTTCCCCGCATCCTCACCAGCATTGGCCTTGTTACTACTTTTTATTTTAGGCTTTCTGATAGGTGTATAGTGACGTGGCTTTAGTGTGCCTTTTTCTGATGGCTCATGATGTTGAACAAATTTTCATGTGCTTATGTTATCTGAAATGTCTCTTCAGGTCTTTTATTCATTTTCAAAGTAGATGATTTGGTTTCACTGCTGAATTTTGATAGTTTTAAATATATTATAGATATGAGTCCTTTATCAGACATGTGGTTTGCAAATAGTTTCTCCCAGTCTCTCGCTCCTCTTTTCATCTTTATTTTGCATTTTACATTTTAGTCCATAATCCATTGTGAGTTAATTTTTGTGCGAGGTATGAGGTTTAGATCAGAGTTCAGGTTTTTTTCCTATGCATAATCAGGTAGCCAGTAACTTTTTTAAGACACAAGGTCTCACTCTGTCACCCATGCTGGAATGCAATGACAAGATCAGAGCTCACTGCAGCCTTGACTCCTGGGCTCAAGTTATCCTCCTGCCTCAGCCTCCTGGAGTAGCTGGGACCACAGGCAGGTGCCACCATGACCAGTTAATTTTTTTAGTTTTTGTAGAGACGGGCTCTTGAGCCATGTTACCCAGGCTGGTGTGGAACTCCTAGACTAAAGTCATCATCCCACTTATATGGGGCCAGGCAGTGGCACATGACTGTAATCACAACACATTGGGAGGATGAAGCAGGAGAATCACTTGAACCCAGGAATTCCAGACCAGCCTGAGCAACAGAGGGAGGCCATGTCTCTGCAAAAAATTTTAAACATTAGCTGGGCATGGTATTGTACACCTGCAGTCCCAGCTACTTGGGAGGCTGAGGTGGGAGGATCTCTCCAGCCTATGAGGCTGAGGCTGCAGTGAGCCATGATCGCACCACTACACTCCAGCCTGGGAGAAAGTGAGACACTGTCTCCAAAAAAAAAAAGAAACAAAAAACAAAAGCTAGAGCATCACCCATATTAAAGACAGGTATTGTTTTTTTGAAAATTTAATTACAGTTATATAATGGACATGTAAAATGTCCAGTTTGAAAGCTTGAAAAATATATAAGTATTCTTAACTTAAAATTCTGATTCCTACCTAAGATATCGCATACTGTTTACATAAGTATCACAATGCCTGGACAACAACTAAAAATGTGTATGAGGGAGAAAAATGAGCATGTATGCCTATTAATTGAGGTATATTTCCCCCTTATTACATAAAAAAGTCATCACAGCAAACCCCTGTGACTGTATCTAAAGCAAGCCTACAGTTTTACTTCTCTGTATTATAAAATGCAAGGTTAAAATTCAAATACTAAACATTTTCTGAAGCCAAGGGTAGTTTACTTAAAATAAATGCCTAGGGTCTATATCAAAAATATGAAAAAGCTAGCTACTTCATAGCCATTCCAATCTAAGTTCAGCTTTTTCTTTTTTAATTGACACATAATTGTGTGCCGTACATACGTATAGAGTACACATAGTGATGTTATAATACATGTAATGTATGTGATCAGTGTAATTAGCATATCCACCATCTCAAACATTTATCATTTCTTTGTGTTGGTAACGTTCAATACCCTTCCTCCAATTATCTGGAACTATATATATATCTCTCTATATATAGAGATATATATATTTTTTCTTTTGAGAGAAAGTCTTGCTCTGTTGCCCAGGCTGGAGTGCAGTGGTGTGATCTCAGCTCACTACAACATCTGCTTCCTAGGTTCAAGCTATTCTCCTGCCTCGGCCTCCCTGAGCTGGGGTTACAGGCACCCACCACTATGCCCGGCTAATTTTTGTATTTTTAGTAGACATGGGGTTTTACCACGTTGGCCAGGCTGGTCTCAAACTCCTGACCTCAGGTGATCCACCCACCTCAGCCTCCCAAAGTGCTAGGATTACAGGCATGAGCCACTGCGCCCAGCCTGAAACTATATATTCTTGTTAACTATAGTCATCCTATGTTATAGAACACTAGAACTTATTCCTATCCAGCTATAATTTTGTATCCTTTAACAAATTTCTCCCTATCTCCCTCTTCCCCCACCCTTCTCACCCTCTAGGATCCTCTGTCTACTTTCAACTTTCATGAGATCCACTCTCTTTTGCCTTCCACATAAGAGAACATGCGCTGTGTAACTTTCTGTCCCTGGCTTATTTCATAATATCTTCCAGTTCCATCCACGTTGCTGAGAATAACAGGACTTCATCCTGTGTTATGGCTGAATAGTACTCCACTGTGTATAAAGACCACATTTTCTCTATCCATCATCTGCTGTTGGACACCGAGGCTGATTCCATATCTTGGCTATGGTGAACAGTGCTGCAGGAAACACAGAGGTGCAGATGCCCCTTCGACAATGATTTCCTTTTCTTTGGGTATCTGCACTGTTGTGGGACTGCTGGATCACACTGTAATTTCATTTGCAGTTTTCTGAGAAACCTCCATACTCTTTGCCATAGTGGGTGCCCTAGCTTACTCACTCTTACTCTTTTTTCTCTTTGAGACAGAGTCTCACTGTTGCCCAGGCTGGAGTACAGTGGTGCAATCTTAGCTTGCTTACTGTAGCATCCGCTTCCCGGGTTCCAGTGGTTCTCATGCCTTGGCCTCCCGAGTAGCTGGGATTACGGGCAACCGCCACTGCACCTGGCAAATTTTTGTATTTTTTAGTAGAGATGGGGTTTCACCACGTTGGCCAGGCTGGTCTTGAACTCCTGGCCTCAAGTGACCCGCCCACCTCAGTTGCCCAACAGTGCTGGGATTACAGGTGTGATCCACCGCTCCCAGCTAAGTTTTGTGTTTTTAGTAGAGACGGGGTTCACCATGTTGGCCAGGCTGGTTTCAAACTCCTGACATCAGGTGATCTGCCCGCCTCGGCCTCCCAAAGTGCTGGGATGTCAGCGTGCGCCCCTCGCCCAGCTGCTCTAGTTTACACCCCCCTACAATGTGTAAGAGCTCCCTTTTCTCCATATCCTCGCCAGCACTTGTTATTTTTTGTCTTTTCGATAATACCCATCCTAACAGATGAGATGATGACTCACTGCGGTTTTGATTTGCATTTCTCTGATTATAAGCGATACTGAGCATTTTTTTCACATATTTTTTGGCCATTTGTATGTCTTCCTTCAAGAAATGTCTGTTCTGTTGGGTGTGGTGACACAAACCTGTAAGCCCAGCACTCAGAATGCTAAGGCAGGAGGACAGCTTGAGCCTAGACTGGCCTAGGCAGCATAGCAAAACCCTAGAAAAGAAAAGAAAAGAAAAGAAAAGAAAAGAAAAGAAAAGAAAAGAAAAAAAGAAAAAAAGAAAGAAAGAAGAGAAAGAAGAGAAAGAAGAGAAAGAAAGAAAGGAAGGAAGGAAGGAAGGAAGGAAGGAAGGAAGGAAGGAAGGAAGGAGAAAGAAAGAAAGAAAGAAAGAGAGAGAAATATCTGTGTCTGTTCAGCTTTTTTTTTTTTTTTTTTTTTTTTTGAGGCGGAGTTTCGCTCTGTCTCCCAGGCTGGAGTGCAGTGGTGGGATCTCAGCTCACTGCAAGCTCCGCCTCCCGGGTTTACGCCATTCTCCTGCCTCAGCCTCCTGAGTAGCTGGGACTGCAGGCGCCCGCCCCCTCGCCCGGCTAGTTTTTTTTTTTTTTTTATTTTTTAGTAGAGACGGGGTTTCACCATGTTAGCCAGGATGGTCTCGATCTCCTGACCCTGTTCAGCTTTTTGACCTCCAAAAATTAAGAGTCCATTTTGGAATCGGACGACCTGCCTGATTCAGAGACAATCTGTGTTTGGTTCTACTCTGCTACTTCCTATGTGACTTTGGGAAGTTCCCTTAGCCACTTTGAGCTCAACTTCCTCAACATTAACCAGGAATAAGTACCACCTGCCTCTGCTGGTTAACGCTGAGGACTGAAAGGAGAACCTCCACAACGCCACTTGACAATGCCGCCTGGCGGAAGCCCCTCAATGCGGGGCTGGAAGGATCATCTGAAGCCAAATACAACTTTCCTTTCCACTGTCCCAGGCTCACTCTGCATGCGATTAGCAAGGAATAGTGAATAAAGGAAACCAAAATAATTGCTTAATTTATAAAAAGTGGGGGTGGTGGCAAAATAGGAGGGAGAGGAGGGGAAGGAAAAGCAGCCGGTCACAAGTTCTAGTCCAGGGCTCATCCCCAGCCTCCTCACTCAGGCAATCACCAGTCCCCACCTCCTGGGGAGGGGTACTTTCTCCGCTGGCTTCACCTACAGGGAAGGCACTGCCACAGATGTTCAGAAACCAGGAGCACCTTGAAATGGGCAATGTGCTTTGGGTAGGAGACCTACAATTTCCCCAAAGAAACCACGGCACAAAAGTGACCCACATAGGAGGGACCAACCGCTGTAAACACTTGGTGGCAAAAACGGATGTCATACCTTCTGTACAGGAGACACACACCCAGGTAAAACTTGCCAAAATAGCAGAGAAAAAAATACAGCAGACATCCAGTGCCATTCTGTTACAGAAATATTTATATCCCAAAGCCAGGGACCCTCTCTGGAACACTGTCTTCATTTCCACGTTTCATGGAAGATGTTTGAGTGCACTCACATGTGTCTCAACAAACTTCCAGTCCCTGCTCTAAAACCCTGTGGCTCCTCAGCAAAACCCAAAAACAACTATCAGTTTTCCTTCCAAATGGGAAATTTCCTGACCTAGCGAAACCAGCATCAAATCCACTTATTATGAGATAGCTGATTACAGGCGAAGTCCTCTAGTCCAGGATGACTCCCCTCCTGCAGGAGCGGGAAGGATGGGCAGAGCACTGGCCTGCCAGACCACATCTCCAGGCAGTTTGAAACCATGGCTGCTCAGGTGAGCCATGATAAAAATCAAAACCAAGTATCTCTGAAAAGTGTACACGTCAAGACCCAGACCTCGGACCAGACTCAGCCGAAATGGATGTTGCAAGGTTTGTTCAGAGACCTCCGCTCCATGCCCCCTCTCCCCGGGACCTCCCTCCTTGCACTAGGGTTCCAGGGCCAATGGACCGCTCCCTTACCTCTAGCCCAGTGCATTTCCAGGACCAGCTCCCAGACTGTACCAGACCCTGAAATGTATTCGCTGAATGCACTATTTCTTGAATGATCATAAATCACCTGACTATAACAACAATTGTTTTAAAAGTGTTCTCTCTCTGTCTCTCAGGAATCGTGCCATGGGTTTGAGCAAGCAGCTTTGCTTCTCTCTACTGCAATTCTATCATTTGCAAAATGTTAACAATTACTGTGTTCACCCATAGCATTGTAGTAAAAAGCTTTAAGACCCACTTCATGTAGCCTGCCTGGAGCACAGACCCTGTCACATGGTAAATGCCCACTGAAGGTGAGTTATCTATAGCTATTATTACCTGCCACTCCAGCGAACAAAAGGAGTCCATCAGGTCTCATCGTATCACCATGAAAGGATGTCCATGTAGACTGCGGAGTGGAAGTAGGGGAACTCAATGTTTATCAGGTACTATTTTGTTTTTTACAATGTGTACATGTATCTTTGTAGGTACACTGGAAAAGATCTGGAAGGAAGTACACCCAGTGTTAATAGTGACTCCCCAAAGACACATTCATCCAAACACACAGGAGAAAAACACTCACTATCTTTCTGTCTTCCAAATCATTTGAACTATTTTCAATAAGCATCTATGGCTTTTGTAAAGTTTTTGAAAGGAATTTATTGCATTTTTTTCTAGAGAAACAAGCAGGAGCACGAAAAAGGTGGAAACAGAAGGTAAAATGGAATGGGACTCAATGGAATTGAGTCCCAGCCAGGCTCAGCAGGCTCATGAACCACGCACCTCTCACTACAACTCAACACCAGCTCTCTCTTCTCTTGGTCCAATGGCCCAAGACTTAGAGATAAAATATTTATTGTGATCACATCAATCACACCAAGGAGCTTGGAACCACCCTTTCAAACTCCTCTGGTTCTGTGTACCTGCCCGGGGCTGTTAGCTTTCCTCCTGTGTCTTTGGCTGGTCTGTAATCCCCTAGTGGTGGAAATGCACCCGGACACTTAGCCATCATCCCCACAACACTCAGCACCGCATAGAGACCAGGGCAGTGATGCCCACTCGGACTGTGATTCTACTTATAAAGCAAAGGACCAGGGGCCAGATGCGACTTGTCTTTGGTAACTCACCAGCTGTTGCTTGAACCAGAACAAAGCCAGGTCTCCTGATGCCCAGAAAAGAGCTAGTGCCTGTCCCGCTAGAAACGTGGTGAAAATGTTTTGCTTGCTGTGAAAAGACGCACTACTGGAGAAGATGGGTGCAACTTCTCATGGAGCCACTCAGCCCAGATCACCAGGAAACAAGGTAGCCGGATTAGACCCTCAGCCCAGATCACCAGGAAACAGGGCAGCCGGATGAGACACTAGGCCCGTCCACTGGAAAGGAAATCTAGCTGGGCAGTAGAAGGAAATTCACACAGGTTAGCCCGGCCCAACGGCAGCAACAACATGAACAAAACAAAAAATACCTGACTGGAAAGCCATAGCCTGGCTAGCAAATTCAAAACAGAGCCACAATCCTAGCAGCACATATCACTGCAACACAGAGCTTCAGTCAGTGTGCACACACTTTAAGTAGAAAGGTAAAATGTCCATGTTTTTGGAACAAAGGGCTATTTTTATGTGTGTGTGTGATGTCAGAAGAAACTGTTGGCAAGGAAATAGAAATAGGCGCCCTTACACATTGACAGTGAGATAACGGTATGGCCCTAACAGAAGGGAATCGAGCAACACCCATCAACATTTAAAATGCGCAGAACCCTAGACCCCACAATTCCATTTCTAGCAATGCACCCTATAAATATATTGACGCAAATATGCAAGAATTATGTACAACTCAGCATTGATTAATCCAAACGGTTGGGAATAACCTAAATATTTACCAGTGGGGAAGTGGTGGAGAACACTGTTTATCTTATGCCAACATCTGTGTTTTAAAAAGAAGATACATAGGCTGGGTGCAGTCACTCACACATGTAATCCCAGCACCTTGAGAGGCTGAGGCAGGTGGATCAAGAGGCCAAGATATCCAGACCATCCTGGCCAACACGGTGAAACCCCGTCTCTACTAAAAATACAAAAATAATCTGGGCACGGTGGCGCACGCCTGTAGTCCCAGCTACTCAGGAGGTTGAGGCAGGAGAATCGCTTGAACCCAGGAGGTGGAGGTTGCAGGGAGCTGACATCCCGCCAGCCTGGTGACAGAGCAAGACTCCATCTTGGAAAAACAAACAAGCAAACAAACAAACAAAACTGGCAACAGTGGTCACAGGGCAGTGATGGGAGTAGGACTGCCTTTCACTCTCCAGGACCTTTTGAATGTCGCTCATATTACATATTCAAAATATATGACTACAGTAAATATTTTCAGAGTAACTATGAAAAACTGGGGAAATAATAATATCTAACACACAGGACTGCTGCATAATTAAAGGATGAAAAACATTAATCACTATCAGAGTTCAAAGGAAGAAAGATTAATTCTAGCTTGGATATCAGAGCGGGGATCATGTAAAGGAAGTGAGTATTTCAAGTCTTGAAGGATGGAGAAGATTTAAAGAGGCAGAAGTGTGGAGATGATGTCCCAGATGGAGATAAGAACATAGGCGAAGATGATGTCTCAGGTGGAGATAAGAACATAGGCAAAGACGATGTCCCAGACGGAAATAAGAACACAGGTGAAGACGATGTCCCAGATGGAGATAAGAACATAGGCAAAGAAAATGAAGAAATGAGAAGGTATAAATTCTAAATGCAGCTCTCAGGCTGGGCTTCAGAACAGGGCTTAGGCAACAAGTTGGAATGCAAGGCTGATGGCGGGAACGGAAACACTGAAACCCAACTTGCATATCACGCCCAGATCATGAGCCTTGAATGCGAAGCCAGGGAACCCGTCCTTGATCTTAACAACAAAAAATCACTGGGGTGGGTATGGAGACTCATGCCTGTAATCCAGTGCTTTGAGAGGCTGAGGTGAGAGGACTGCTTGAGGCCAGGAGTTTGAAACCACTCTGGACAACATAGCAAGACTCTGTCCTTACAAAAAATTTAAAAATTAGCTAGGCAGGATAGCACACCTGTAATCCCAGCTACTCAGGAGGCTGAAGCGGGAGGATCACTTGAGCCCAGGAATTTAGGGTTACCGTGAGCTGTGATTCTGTTGCTACATTCCAGCCTGAGCAACAGAGCAAGGACGTGTCTCAAAAATAAAAAAAAAAAAAAAAACGAAATAAAATCACTAAAAGTTTGTATATACATAAAGTATAAAATCATACCATATATGATTTAATCCAGATATATAATATAAATTAGAGGGGGAAAAGAGAAATTAGGAAGCTATTATAAGAAGACAAGACTCAACTAAGACATGAGCAAAGGCCCTGGGCTCACAGTGCTATCTTTATATGAAGGAATAAACTACCACATTTATTTTCATGGCATCACCAACTTAGATACAGGCTACAGTATTCTGGAACTATCTCTGTATCAGTCAAATCAGATGGCCATAATACTATAGGCAACACCATAAAAATACTATAGGCAAATACCATAAAAAAAAAAATGTAAAAACTGTGTGGTTTAAACATTAGTTTATTTCTCACAGCTCTGGAGGCTGGAATTCCAAGATCAAGGTGTCAGCCAACTCAGTTCTGGGACAGGGACCTCTTCCTGGATTGCAGATAGCCACCTTTCTTCTTGTTTCCTCACACCAGGGCAGTGGGAGCTCTCTGCTTTCTCTTTTTTTTTTTTTTTTTTTTTTTGAGACAGAGTCTCACTCTGTCACCAGGCTGGAGTGCAGTGGCACAATCTCAGCTCACTGCAACCTCTGACTCCCTGGTTCAAGCAACTCTCCTGACTCAGCCTCCCGAGTAGCTGGGATTACAGGCACGTGCCACCACACCCAACTAATTTTTGTATTTTTAGTAGAAATGGTTTCAGGATGGTCTCAATCTCGTGATGTCCTGATCTGCCCACCTCGGCCTCCCAAACTGCTGGGATTACAGGTGTGAGCCACCACACCCAGCCAGGTTTCTCTTCTTCTAAGAGCACTAATCCTGTCAGACCAGGGCCCACGCTCATGACCTCATCTAATCCTAATCACCTCTCAAAGGTCCTATCCCCTAATACCATCACACTGGCAGTTAGGGCTCCAGTACAAGAATCTGGGGGAGACATAAACATTCAGTTTATAACAATGTCTTTTCAATCCTGTTGAAAAAAACAACCAAATGAGTAGGCGAAGAAGTACCTTATATGTAAATAAGTCAGGACTTTTCATATTTCTGCTAATACATTAAGGTCAATTTAAAATGTCTGATAACAAGAGTCAGAAGCAGAGATACATGAAAGTTAGTTAATCTGCAATTTAGGCCCACATTCAGTTGTCTTCCAGTGACATTGCGGCACAAAGAACACTGCTTTCTATTCCTGGTTTTGCCACCAAAGAAGCTGGAACATTTCCCTGTATTTCCGTTTATCTTGAAAATCACTGGGCTGACCTAGCAGACCTCCAAGGTTCCTTCCATTCACAAATTCCACAAATAACTTCCTACCAACAGAGGCTACACAAATAAACTACACTGATGAAGGGGAAAGCTAACACTAGCAAACAATGAGATGCACACAAGACAAGACGTATAGAGAAGTGGATCAACCACAAACTGGTGGACAATGAGCCGGCGGGGGATAAAAACACATTCCCTAACGATGGACAGACAGGCAATGGCGCCGAGGTAGTATTGTTGAAGATTTCCTATTTTACATCTTCAAGATAAACGGCCCAATTGTTTATATTCATTCTGATTAAATGTGAACGTGAAAACTTCCTCCAGGGGACGCAGACATCTAAAAAGTTCTCAATGTATCCAATTTGTCATTTGATATTTTTACTGACCAGAAAAATGAGGGACTGAATATACAAACAGACCATGCCTGATCATATGTATAAAGACAGAACTCAGACCACAACCTGTAGCTACCCACCCAGGAAAACAATCCCCTATCTACAGTAAACAGCCAGGAGGCCAGCCAGGCTAGCACATCAGACCGGAAGCCAGACTGCTCTCTCTCCACAACCCAGAAACTAAACCACGACTCTGTCCCACGTGGGCAGGACTTGACTCAAAACTGACAGCCACCCTAATTTTGGCCCCTATTTCCGGTTAGGATAATTCAGAGAAAGCCAAATACGCCCCTAACCAATCACATAGGACACCCCACTTCTGCACAGCCGCCTCCAGCCCCCACAACAGCCTCCACTGGGAGTCATTCTTTTCCATCCTGAAGCTTCCCCACTCCTCATCCGCCACTCACTGCCATGTCAGTCTCTGCCACACGCAAGTGACGGTGCCAACTCCCTTGCCACAGCAGCTCTGAGAAAGTTGCCTCTGCCTGTCTCATGTGGGTGGCCTTCCTTTATTTCCCCCAAAGAATAAGTCTTAAATGAGGGGCTTCTCTCCATATGGCCAAGCTATACAATTCAGAAGCCCAGCATGGCAATTCCAAGCCTGGAAAGACCATACACCCCTCAGGTCCTCTTTCCACAAAACACAGCTTCCTTGAGTTCCTCAGTCACTCCCCACCAACCAGGGAAGGAACCATGTGTTATGGAAAGATCAAGGGCCTTGAAGTCAAACTTCTGAGTTCATCAAGTACTTCATTTTTCCACTTAAATTACATGGCCTTGGCCAGGCATAGTGGCTCACACCTGTAATCCCAGCACCTTGGGAGGCCAAGTTGGGCAGATCACCCAAGGTTGGGAGTTCAAGACCAGCCTAACCAACATGGAAAAACCCCATCCCTACTAAAAATATGAAATCAGCCTGGTGTGGTGGCGCATGCCTGTCATCCCAGCTACTCGGGAGGCTGAGGCGGGAGAATCACTTGAACCTGGGAAGCAGAGGTTATGGTGAGCCGAGATCACACCATTGCACTCCAGCCTGGACAAGAAGAGCAAAACTCTGTCTCAAAAAAAAAAAAAAACAAAAAAAAAAAAAACAAAACAAAAAAACGAACAACAACAACAACAAAAAAAAACAAATGACGTGACCTTGAACAATTTCCTTAACTTGTCTAAGCCTCTATCTTCATCTTCAATAAAATAATTTTACCTCCAAGATTGCATTAAATGGAATCCCACATGTAAAACAGCTGACAAATATTAGGGGCCCAACAGCTGTGTGCTCCTACTGCCGCCCCACTTTACCCCAAGGGAGAAGCACAAGATGTCCAGAAAAAGCCTGTTGATCCCTACACCTCAGCATCCTGTGTTCACACAAGGCGCAGTGGCATCCAGACTTACCCGGGTCGCCCAAATACAAGCCACGTTTTGATTTTTCAACTTAGTTACACATGACTTCTAACGTTCACCATATATGATCCATAATTTAGAAGACATTTTCCTACACTACCCCTTGATTCTATTTTAGCAGACTCAGATGTGCCGTAATACCTCACTCTCTTAAATCCTCTTCAGTATCAAAAACAAAACTTTAATCTGTAACACAGTTATCAGCAGCGAAAGTGGAAAAGGTACCTATGAGTCAAAATGACCCTCTGCCCTGCCCTGCCCCACCCTACAAAAAGCTGTTCAGGAGGATTTGGGCTGCTTATGAGAATGCTGTCTGTATTCCCAGGGACAGACAAATGCCTACGCTGGTTAGAAGCTGCGATGCTCAGCCTCCAGGGTAGAAAGCTCCCCACACCCTCTACCCAAGGAGAAGAGAAGCAAACGGGGTGGCCAGGCTCCAGGACGTGGACTGTGTAGTGTGGTTTCTGCAGTCCAGGTCACCACCCTGGGTGAAGCTTTTCCTTCCTTCTTTTCCACCGAAGCGGCCAAGGTCCTACGGCTGCTGTAGGGTCTCTTCCCTAGGATGAGTCAGCCCAGCCATTCCCCTTCCCTTTTTTTTTTTTTTTTGAGATGGAGTCTCACTCTGTCACCCAAGCTGGAGTGCAATAGTGCAATCTTAGCTCACTGCCACCTCTGCCTCCCAGGTTCAAACAATTCTCCTGCCTCAGCCTCCCAAGTACCTGAGATTACAGGTGCCCACCACCACGCCCAGCTAATTTTTATATTTTTAATAGAGACGGAGTTTCTACTTGTTGGCCAGGCTGCTCTCGAACTCCCGACCTCAGGTGATCCACCTGCCTCGGCCTCCCAAAGTACTAGGATTACAGGCATGAGCCACCGCATCTGGCCGAGTCAGCCCAGCCATCCTGACTTTTTGTTCTGGCAAAATTACTCTCTTCCACGTCTACCTTCCAAGTAGCTAAATCAGAGATCCGGCCTTGGGGCAGGCTTGAAGAATCCCTGTTTTTTGGTCCTCAAGAGGACCTACCAGGGTCTGGGACAATTCCAAGACTTGTGTTCTTAAAGAGGAAAGAAGCCTCACATACACGGCTCTCGCAGAGCTCAGGTAGAGCTCAGGCAAGGCTTGGGAGGCGGCCCTGAGGTTTGGGTGTGCCATCTATGATAACAGCTAAGAGATCTGAAGCCAGCTGTCTGGGTTCAAACCTCAATTCCAACAGCGCTGGCTGTGTAATGTTAGGCAACGTCCCCAGCCTCTCTGTGGTTCCGTTTCCTCACTGTAAAAGGGACACAATAATAGAGCTGCTCTAAAAATTAAGTGAATTCGTGCATATAAGGTATTCAGAACAATGCTTGGCACATGGGGGACTTCAATAGACAAGTATTGAACAGAGTAACTTAGCAATTAGTAAAATACATTCATGCAGGCCAGGCACGGTGGCTCACGCCTGTAATTCCAAAACTTTGGGAGGCTGAGGCGAGAGGATCACTTGAGCCCAGGAGTTTGAGACTAGCATGGGCAACACAGCAATATTCCATCTCTAAAAATGTGTTTCTGTAACGTATATGTATATATACAATCATATATTCACAGTGTATTTATAATACACAAAATAGTGGAATACAGACTTAACTATACACAATGGTTACTTCTAGAGAAGGGGAAATGCAAATTTCAGCTTTTTATGCTACACATATATTCTTGTATCATCTGAAATATTTAAGCAAATTGTATGTATAAATTTGCCCCAAAACGCATAGCAGAACAATGTAGTTTTGACTCAAAAATCTTCAAATCATGATGGAATTGTTCTGTGAAAGTTATAGAGATGAAAATCTCCCTCCAGCCTAAATGCTCTTTCATATGACCTATATTACACACACCAATGCAGACGCCCCAATCTTTTCCCCACTGTCATAAGAAGTTTTCAGTGAACTGCATTCCCCTTTACAAACTAGATGATAGTTAGAGTTACCAGGCAAGAACGTGGATCCAGCTCTGCTTTTTCAAAGCCCAGTGTTCCTCACATAATAGCAATGCATTCTTCAACCGGTCCACTGCCCCCAACACCTGACCTCTCTGTTGTACACAACTCAGCGAGGCCTGGGAGAAAGCAGGTGCAAATTTCACTTACTCAGTAACAACACATCCCGCCTGATTCCTCTGCTGGGCTAGTTCTCAAGTCATCTTTTTCTAAGCTTTCATTCGGCTCTACCACATGTACCTAGGCTGGGTAAAATACTTTACCAGGTGTTTTTTTTTTTTTTTTTGAGACAGAGTTTCACTCTCTAGCCCAGGCTGGAGTGCAGTGACACCATCTCGGCTCACTGTAACCTCCACCTCCCGGGTTCAAACGATTCTCCTGCTTCAGCCTCTCAAGTAACTGGGACGACAGGCGCACCCAGGACTACCACCACACCCAGCTAATTTTTGTATTTTTAGTAAAGATGGGTTTCACCATATTGGCCAGGCTGGTCTCAAACTCCTGACCTCATGATCCTCCTGCCTTGGCCTCCCAAAGTGCTGGAATTACAGGTGTGAGTCACCACACCTGGCCTACTTTACCAGTTTTATTCCTGAATTAAACCTGTTATTACTATCAATAATGTCAATCAGTGCCATTTCATTCACCCTATGACACACACACACAAAGCACTCCATACTCGCTCCACCTATCTGCTTTTCTGCAATGGCCACAGTGTTCCCCATCTTACATGAGAGGCACAGACAAAGACAACGACTTCTCCAAGGTTTTGTAATTCACAATCAGTGGCAGAACCAACATGACCAACCATGTCTGGCCAAGGCCTGTGTTTCAGCCACACCATCTGGTTGCTGCCCCTAAGGCTTAATGGTCAAGTAACAGATCACTCCAATTGCAGAGGCTTCAGAAATGCCTTCCACCATGGTACAATGGACGGTTCGCTCTCAGGAGGGGAGGCAGGGGTGGGAATCAGCACACAGTTCTGCTAGGTTTCTCATGCAGGGCACAGACTATGTATTTTGTGCCTTGCTTTGCAGGTGAAATGTCTCCTGCCCCCTGTACAACAGCTTTCTTTGTCCTCTCCACATAAAAGTACAACTGAGTTCCTCAGAGGAAGGCAGTGATCACTGCCCTGTGCCACACCTGACTGATGTCCAAACAAGTGGACACACAGGCTCTTCTCTTATGGCCCAGGCTGCCCCCATCTGCTAAGCATCAAAAACTACACATAGGATTTGCAGAACATTAATGACATGGAGGTGACCGCTTTATCTCTGTTGAAAACTTACTGCACTCTCTTAAAAAAGGGAATTCAGGAAAAGCTGAACATTTGAGGCTGGCTGGCTGTAATCTTCAGCTGCTGAGAAAGCCTCAGCTGCTCGGTTCCACTGTGGAAATCCAACTCCTCCCTCAAAGTCCAACTCAAGTGCACCTCCTCTGCGGTGCCTGCCCCTTCCTCCCTTTCACAAGCATGTGTTCCCTCTGCAGTCCCAGAGCATTCTATCGCCACCTCTGGAGCCACACTGTCCCAGCCTACAGCCAGCTCAGTGCGCAGCTGCGTCTCCCTGTGTGTACCTGCAGGCCCCACCTGGGCTGGAAGGCTGCCTCCTTCTCCTCCGCACAGAGGTGGCACTCAGGAACTACTGAATGAGGGAGGGAGTGGAGGAGCAAGATCAGCCAAGGGCTACAGGGAGTGACCTGCAGCTCCCAGCAGGAACAGCCCCTGCCCTGCCAATCCGGAAGTGCTGGCTCTGTTCTCAGCAGGGCCGCTAAAAGCTCCGTTATAACAGCTGTAGGCCACAACGGTCAACTTGGTGTCAGGCCCTAGAGACACCAAAACTCCTAACAAATAAAGAGGCCGTGTATGCAGCATGCTGGTTAAAAGCACAGGCTTCGGAGTCAGAGCTTGAATTCCGCTTATTATGTGACCTTGAGCAAGATATTCAATGCGTCAGTCTCATTTTATCACCGGCAAAATGAGGACATTATCTGCCACACAGTGTTGCTGAAAAACACTCCGCGCCTCTCGCTTCCTCCCGCCAGGCAAGTGAGAGGATAAACCATGGGGCGGGGGCAGTGCGCCCCCACCAACCGCGCCCTCCGCGCACGGACCTCCACTACACGCGCGTCCCAGGCGGGGTCGACCCAGACGAGCCACGGGGCGCCGCACAGCCCCACTAGCAGGACGGCCAGGACCCACGCGCGCGGGTCCACGCAGCCACCTATATAGGTGACAAAACACTCAGGAAGCCGTCATGCGGGGCCGGGAAAGAGCCCCCACGCAGAGTCACGGACTCCCTCGTCCGAGGGTCCGCGCAGTCCCCTCGGTGAGTCTGGCGAAGCAGTCTTGCGCGATGGAGGGCGGGGAGGGCGGCGGAGTCTCCCACTCGCCGTGACCCGGACCCCGCCCCACGAGTGGGTCCTCGCAGGGCCCCCTCTGCCGCACGCGGGGACCAGCCACGCCGCGGGGGACTGGGCAGAAGCCAGCGCCCGGGTCCATGCAGTCCCCTCCGCGGCAGACGCGGGGAGCCGGGGAGCAGTGGGGACCGGCCCCCACACGCAGGGCGACCAGGACCCCTGCGCGGGCCCACGCCGTATCGCAGCAGGCTCTAAGCCCCCGGTGCCGCCCAAGGCCGAGACAAAGCCCAGCCGCAAGGACCCCGGATCCCGACTTCGGACCCTGGGGAGCCCAGCTTGGAGCCGCCACGCCCGGGGCAGAGACCCCCGCCCGGTCCGGAGACCCCGTCGCCCGTGGCGTCGTCTCACCTCAAGCCGCCGCCTCGCAGCGCTCCCTCCTCACCTGGGCGCCTGGGCCGACTGGAGCGCAGCTGAGCAGCCAACAGAGCCGCGGCAGCCTCAACAACCGAGCCCCGGGGCGGGGCCGCCGCCGCCGCTTCAGCTCGTGTTCCCCGCTCAGGATCCGGCTTGGATCAAGGAGCTGCAGCTGGCGCGGGGCTGCGGCCGGGAAACACACCGTGCAGGTGCACACGGCCCCGCCCGCCTCCCGCCGCCCCGCCCCCAGCGGAGCCAGGCGCCCAGGGCCCGCCCCCCGGCCAAGGGGGAGCGAGCTGCGCGGAGAGGGCGGGGCCTGGGGGAACAAAGGGAGGTTGGGCGGGGCGGCGCTGGGACTGGGCGTGCGGGGTCCAGCGGGAGGACGGGACCCAAGAGCCCGCCAGATCCTGGCCTCCTAGAGGACCCAGCTCAACATCCACCTGGAGTCTGCTCTACAGGACGCGCTCATCTCAAGCCCAGAACTCAGGCTTTTAGGGCAGAGAGAGAGAGACAGGCTTGCTTTACAAAAAGGGAAACTGAGGTCCAAGGAATAGGATTGCCTGCTGCCCGAAGTCACGTAGTCCCATTCACTCGTTCACCTTGTCATTCAGCAAACATTTGGAAGCACGTATGGTGGGCGTTAGGAGTGAAGTAGGGCAAGGCGCGGTGGCTCGCGCCTGCAATCCCAGCACTTTGTGGAGCCGAGGCAGGTGGATCACTTGAGGCCAGGAGTTCGAAACCAGCCTGGCCAACAAGATGAAACCCCATCTCTGCTAAAAATACAAAAACTTAGCCGATCGTGGTGGCGCGTACCTGTGATTCCAGCTACTGGGAAGGCTGAGGCAGGAGAATCGTTTGAACCTGGGAGGTGGAGGTTGCAGTGAGCTGAGATGGTGCCACTGCATGTGCTCCAGCCTGGGCGACAGAGTGAGACTCTGTCTCCAAACAAAAAAAAAAATTAATAGATGGGAAGTAGAAGCGAACTTAGGCCTTCCCTGAAGGAGCTCGGCCAAGGAGTACCTGAAATGTCTCTGCATCTCTTTAAGGTCTGATAAAGGAACCAGGAGCGAGCACTAATCACTTCCCTTTCCTGCCTCAGAGCTTTCATGTGTTTGCTGTTCCCCGCCTGAAATGCCAAGTACCAATGGTATTTATTTATAGAAATGGGGTCTCCCTATGTTGCCCAGGCTGGTCTCAAACTCCTGGCCTCAAGCTATCCTCTCCTCTCAGCCTCCCAAAGTGTTGGGATTACAGGCATGAACCACTGTCCCAGCCCTGATCCTCTATAAAACGTCTTTGCTCATCTTATTTGAGCTCCCTGCTTCATGTGACCCCACACCCTTGGTTTCCCTGTACTCCCATAGCTGCTCCTCGGTGGGTCCCAGGGACCCACCCCCTTCTCTGCCCAACTTGTATATGTCTGGACTCAGGCCAAATGCCCTTCCATTTGCAGTGGGCACTGCCACAGGAAATCTCATGCCCTTCCGGGCTTCACAAACCATCCACATGCTCTGCTGCCTGCCAGAGACATCCATCCCATCAGATGCCCAGCCCTGGCCTTTCCCAAAGCTCCAGCTGGACACAAGGAAGCATCTCAAATTTTCCACAGGCCGAAACAGAGTGCTTTATTAGTGCCCTAACCTGCTCATCCACATTCTTGTGATTCTCTGTGAACAGCCCCTCCATCCACCCAGCTGCTCAGGTGAAAATCTCAAATCCTCCTCCAGTCCTTCCTCCCCGAACCTCTCATGCAGCCCTCTGCCTTCCTAGGACACTGAGCACCCCTCACTCCCAGTGCCGGCAGGGGTGCTGTCTGAGTGGCTGCCACCCACGTGGCATGAAGTGTGACCTCTTGCCCGGTGTGGTGGCTCACGCCTGTAGTCACAGCACTTTGGGAGGCTGAGGCGGGCAGATTGCTTGAGGCCAGGAGACTGGGACCAGCCTGGCCAATATGGTGAAACTAAAATACAACAATTAGTCAGGCATGGTAATGCGTGCCTATCATCCCGGCTACCCCACCCAGGAGGCTGAGGCAGGAAAATTGCTCGAACCTGGGAGGCAGAGGTTGCAGTGAGCCAATCACACCACTGCACTTCAGCCTGGGCAACAGAGTGAGAATCTGTCGCAAATTAAAAAAAAAAAAAAGAAGAAGAAGAAGGAGAAGAAGTGTGACCTCTCTAAGGCCAGGCAGTGTCCCACTCTGATTCACTTCCATGTGCAAAACAGGACCTGCACCCTGAAGGCACTCACCCAGGGAGGCTGCTGGGATGGGTGGATGCACAGTTAGGGTTTTCATGGTGGCTGGGGCTGACCCCATCCCCATCGCTCTTCCCACACACACCTGCACACTCATCACTCCCACGCTCCCACCCACCACTGAAAGCCTGGCCCCTAATCTGATTTGCCTAACGAGGTCCCCGGATGAACAACACATGCTTCCCTACCTCTCCCCTGTTAGGGCCCCACCGTGTTCTGGGATGTACTCAGGGATCAGGAGAACAAAACCTCAGGGAGTGAAAGGACATTCCAGGGTGCAGGACTCAGCATCCCCCTCCATGCCCTCACCCCTGCCTGACCCCTGTACCTGGACAGCTCCTACCAACCCTTAAAGTCTCACCAAGTTCAGTGGTGGCAGCCACACCCTAAAGTGACCGTCCCCCCCAATGACCTATGACCTTGCATAGTCTTACTGACCTTGGGTACGAGCAAAACCGGTGACTGGCTTCTAACCCATAGAGCCTGGCAAACGCAATGGGATGTCAATGTCACAGTGCGTCACCTTCCCACACTAGAGAGAACGGTTCCGCCTGCAGGCGCTACAGGAGGGAGATGCTGTGCTGAGAAAGGACCTTTGAAGGGGCCCCGTAGGCAAGGAAGCAAAAAGCTGGGCCCTTGCCAAGCGGGTCCGAGGAAATGAATTCGGCCAGTAACCTCGGCGGACCTGGAAATGGATTCTGCTCTGGTGGAGCCTCAGATGAGGATGCAGCCCAGCTGCTTAGCGTGAGATCCCAAGCACAGGACCCGCTAAAATGTGCTCAACTCCTAGCTTGCCAAAATTGGCTTAAAGGTGTGTGTTGTTTTAAGCTTCTAAGTTTTTAGTTATTGCCTATGAAAGTGTTAAAATATGAGACAATAACTTAATTCCCCTCCCCATCACACACATTCTTCTTTCTGGCATTCATCACAATTATACTTACTGATTTAAAATCTCCCTCTTGACTGGGTGCAGTGGCTCAGGAGTTCCAGACCAGCCTGGCCAACATGATGAAACCCCATCTCTACTAAAAATACAAAAATTTGCTAGATGTGGTGGTGCAATACTGTAATCCCAGCTACTCCGAAGGCTGAGGCAGGAGAATTGCTTGAATCCAGGAGGCAGAAGTTGCAGTGAGCCAAGATTACACTATTGCACTCCAGCCTGAGTGACAAGAACAAAACTGTCTCAAAAAAAAAAAAAAAAAAATTGTCTCTTGCCACCAGCATGAAGGTCCCATGAGAATAAAAATGGAAACTCTTGCTCATAACAGTGCCCCAAATGCCCAGCACAGTGTAGCTCTAGGGCAGTTGGTCGATGCTGGACGCTGCTGGTTGCAGGGCCCAGCTGGCCCTCCCAGCTGCCTTCTCCCTGGTCACCTTCCATTGTAGAGAACAGAATAGTTTCTTGCCTTTCCAGAGTTCCTCTTAGTGGGGATTGGCCAAGTGACATTGTCCTGCCCCGGGAGACATAAGCGGAAGTTGGCTGAAAGGTTTCTAGCCGTGGTGTGCTGGGGCAATTTGAACCAGGACATGACAGCTGACTGTCCATTGTTCAGGAATTCTGTAAGTTGGTTGTTCAACACATTCAGTACTTAAAAATATTAAATAATATAAACTCGCAAATTAAAAAATGCATTAGACCAGATGCAGTGACCCACGTCTAACACATTGGAAGCCTGAAGCAGGAAGATCACTTGAGCCCAGGAGTTCAAGACCGGCTTAGGCAAAAAAGGAAGACCCTGTCTCTACAAAAAATTTTAAAATTAGCTACGCATGGTGGTGTGTGCATGCAATCCTAGCCACTCAGGAGGCTGAGATGGGAGGATCGCTTGAGCCATCTGTTCAAGGCTCCAATGAGCTATGATAATGCACTGCACTCCAGCCTGGGTGACAGAGCCAGACCCTGTCTCAGAAATAAACATATTTCATATATTAATAAATTTATAATAAATGTGTATATATACACATTTATGTATTATAATTATATATTTAGACATAAATGTCTATTTCTTGTTTTATTTATTTATTTATTTTGAGACGGAGTTTAACCCTTGCCGCCCAGGCTGGAGTGCAATGACGCAATCTGTGCTCACCACAACCTCCACCTCCTGGGTTCAAGTGATTTTCCTGCTTCGGTCTCCTGAGTAGCTGGGATTACAGGCACGCACCACCACGCCTAGCTAATTTTTGTATCTTTAGTAGAGATGGGGTTTCTCCATGTTGGTCAGGCTAGTCTCGAACTCCTGACCTCAGGTGATCTGCCCACCTCGGCCTCCCAAATTGCTGGGATTACAGATGTAAGCCACTGTGCTCAGCCTATATGATATATTTACATATTATAATTATGTATATTAATTTTATATAATTATATATAAATATAAATATAAAAACTTTCCTTGCCTTCTCTTGTTTCTACTGACAGTCAGTCCCATGACTTCAAATGCTCTCTACATGTAATAATTTTAAATGTATATATTTTTTTTATATATATATATATATATATTTTTTTTTTTTTTAAACGGAGTCTCGCCCTGTTGCCAGGCTGGAGTACAATGGTGCAGTCTCAGCTCACTGCAACCTCTGACTCCCGGGTTCAAGCAATTCTCCTGCCTCAGTCTCCCAAGTAGCTGGGCTTATACGCGCCCACCAGCTAATTTTTGTATTTTTAGTAGAGACAGGGTTTTGCCATGTTGGCTAGGTTGGTTTCGAACTCCTGACCTTAATTGATTGCCCACCTCGGCCTCCTAAAGTGCTGGGAATACAGGCGTGAGCCACCTTGGCAAAAAATATTTTTCTATTTCCAAACATTTTACATGAGAGGAAAGTGGAGAATAAATCATCTGACACTCTACTGTAAAAAAAATCTTTGTGCCTCTCTTCTTTTCATCTTTCCTAATTGTACATATTACCAAAATGTCTTTAGGTTGAGGTCCCCCCATGAAAACTTTACAGGGTGTTGTGTCCTCAGCCACCCTCCTGTCTTTTCCTAGTCCTGGCATTTTAGAACTGTCTGGGGATGACCCAGGATACCCACAGTGGCCATGTCTATTGGAGGGTCTAGTGAGTATCAGCCCCGGGGTCATCTCATCCCCAAGGACAGCCTGAGGTAGGGGGTAGAGTCTCTCAGGGGAGCAGCTGGATGCTCTTGGCCTTAGAGGAATCTCCTGGTATAGTTTCATCTAAAATGGTGACCCCTTAGGGTTATTAAAATTTTAGGACATTAAAATTAATAGACAATTCAATGTAGGATCCACGGTGGACACACAGCATGTTTACAATTTTGTGAGTAATATCATCTCCCCCTCTAGACATTACGAACAGTATCAAAGATAAGTGTTCTCTGCAATATAGGGAGGAATATCATCCTCTCGCCAACTGGATATTAGGAACAATATCAAAGGAGTGTTTTTGACCCCTGCGATATTGGGAGTAATATCATCCTCTCCCAGGTGGAAATTAGGAACAGTATCACCGGGGGCATGTACACCCCCTGCCATATTGAAAGTAATATCATCCTCTTCCCTCCTGGATCATGGGAACAACATCACTGGAGGTTGTACACTTTCTGCAATATTGGGAGTAACATCATCTTCTGTGCCTTGGAATATTGAGGACAATATCACGGGGGGGGGGCGTGTACATCTTCTGCAATATTGGGAATAATATTATCCTCTCTCCCCCTGCATATTAGGAAAGATACCACAGAGTGGGTGTTCACCTCCTGCGATATGGGGATTAATACCATCTTCTCCCCTTCCGGATATCAGGAAGAGTATCACACGGGGATGTACAGTGTCTGCGATACTGGGAGTAATATCAACCTCTTGGCCTTGTAACATTAAGAAGAATATCACAGGGTGGATGTTCACTCCCTGGCATATTGGGAGTAATATCAGCCTCTTCCCTCCATGGATATTAGGAATAATATCCCAGGCTGGGTGTACGCCTCCTGCTCTACGGGGAGTAATATCATCCTCTCCCTTCTAGGATACTCATAACAATATCACAGGGTGGGTGAACACAGCCTGCGATACTGGAATTATCATCATCCTCTCCCCCTCCGAATACTACGAACAATATCACAGAAGAGCTGTACCCTCCCTGCGATATTGGGAGTCATATCATATGCTTCTTCTGTGGATATTAGGAGCAATATCACCAGGTGGCTGTCCATTCATTGCTATGTTGGGAGTCATGTTTTGAGAAATTCAGAAATGCTTTCTCAAAAATGAATAAAGTGAGATTGTCACCTCAAGTAAAATAACAAAGAGTATCTGTTGCCAAAGATAAAATCTGAACTCAAGAGAAAATAAAAACTATAGAAAACTTATGTCTATCACAGTGAGCTTGATGGTTTCCTTATAGAGACTATCCTGATAAGATTGGTGGTAATATTGTTAAAAAATGACTTTTGATGTTGTATAATAAAATTTGTTGAAATTGAAAGATCTATATAACTCAGTGAACCAGTATCTTCCAAACGTTACAAAATCATGCATGGATAAAATATATTCAAAGTGCAGAATAAATCAATGGAATCCCTGTAACAGAGGAAAAACTCCATTGTTAAAGTTGCACAAAACTCCATTGTTAAGGCTGCAGATTCCACACTGAAATTAACTTCTGAGAAACTAGTACTTACTGAACTTAGGTATAGTGTCACACCATAAGCACCAATACCTGAAAAAGCTATTAAAATATTTCTCCCCTACACAGAGGCTGATTTTTCTTCACGAACTTCCACTAAAACACGTTATTACAACAGGCTGAGTGTAGAAGTGGAGTGGCTATGAGAATCCAGCTGTTTTCTATTAAGCTAGACATTAAAGAGATCTGTAAACTGTAAATAACATCACTATCCTCACTACATTTTTGTTTTGTTTTGGAAAATGCATTTTTCATAAACTGTGTTATTTATATTAACATATAATATATTACTTTTACTTTTATATGAATAAATAATTTAAGACTTCCCCAGTAATATTATTTAATTTATTTTATTTTGAGATTGAGTCTCACTCTGTCACCCAGGCTAACGTGCGGTGGCACGATCTCAGCTCACTGCAACCTCACCTCCCATGTTCAAGTGATTCTCCTGCCTCAGCCTCCCAACTAGGTGGGATTACAAGCATGCACCACTATGCCCAGCTAATTTTTTTATTTTTAGTAGAGATGGAGTTTCTCCATGTTGGCCAGGCTAGTCTCGAACTCCTGACATCAAGTGATCTGCCCACCTTGGCTTCCCATAGTGCTGGGGTTACAGGTATGAGCTACCACTCCCAACCCTGAGTATTATTTGTGAATATAGTAAACATCAATAACCCACACTTAAAAAGCCATTTGGAATCCTCAATTTTTCAGAAAGTAGGTGGGTTCTGAGACCAAAATATTTGAGAACTTCAGATGCAGATTAGGCCTAAGAGAACTCGCCAGTGGCTCCACTGTACACGAAGCATTTTCTTCTCACTTTTCTCTTTGAGGCCCAAGTCCACACAAATTAAACAAAATAGAAAAATTAAATGGGGCCAGGCACGGTGGCTCATGCCTGTAATCCCGACACTTTGGGAGACCAAGACAGGTGGATCATTTGACTCCAGGAGTTCAAGATCAGCCTGGGCAACATGGTGAAACCTCATCTCTACAAAAAATACAAAAATTAGCTGTGTGTGGTGGCACGCCTGTCGTCCCAGCTACTTCGGAGGCTGAGGTGGGAGGATCACCTGAGCCCAGGGAGGTTGAGGCTCCTGTGAGCCATGATTCTGCCACTGCATTCCAGCCAGGGTGACAGAAGGAGACCCTGTCTCAGGAAAAAAAAATATATATATATATATATGTAAAACTTAAATATATATGTAATATTTACTATATATAATTTTTATATAATTATATATAATACTGTATAAAATTTAATATCTATAAATATATATTAAATATCTAATATTTACTAAATATTGTATATATGTCTGAAAGAAACGGCTAATATTTCCTGGTGTGTCTTCATGCCATAGAACATTGACTCTCATTTCTCATTTTCACCTCAGAACTATTCTGGAAGGCAATAGTTGATCAATCTCATTTTGATAGAGGAAGGAAGAGGCTCAGAACAGTTAAGTAAGTTGCCCAAGGTTACAAAGCTAGTAAGTGGATAATAGCTCCATAGGTTTTCTCAGCATTTCCCATGAGACCAGGATGCATCTGATGATTATTGGAAATATTTAGGTCCAAAATACTTTTGCCTAAAGTATAAGCACAATTGAGGTGAAATATGGCTTTGATTTGTTTGAATTATCCCCATAACTGCCTTGGTATGGCTGCTTTCCTGGGCCAGGGAAGACAATGGCATCACAGCGGTCCCCAAATTTCCTGCAAAATTCTATAAACCAGCTGGGCCTCTCTTTAAACTTCTTGGTATAAATCCTCTTCCAAAGGAAAAGGATGGTTGGAGTTATTTTTTTTTTCTTTTCCTTCTGTTTTTGTTCTGGCATTCTTTTGTGAGTATGGAACTGATTACTAAATAGGGTCAAACAGCTTGAGTCGGGCTTCCTGTGTGAATGTGAACAGTGCTGATTTCTAGCCTTGCATTTGATATGTTATCTGTGGCGGCTGTGCCCGACGTTGAGGTTTCAGATGGCTTCCTTCAATTTCCTGTATTGTTATAATTGTGGCTGTGTGTGCACATGTGCACGTGTGGGCAGAGAAAGCAGTGAAGACAGAAGAGAGGATGTTTCTCTGTGTTTACTTGGATTTTGTGATTTTTAGTTAGATATTGAGAGGGCCACATGTTTCAATGGAAAGAGCCCTGGTTAGCAAAAAGGAAGGTCCTGTCTTGTCTGCCACTAATTGCCTGTGTGGTTTTTGGCAAATATTTAGTCCTCGGGCCCAGTTCTGCTTCCTTATAAGGCCCCTTCCAGCTCTGAAATTTTGTAACTCTGGTTTCTACTCAGAGCTTCACTTTCCAACTCCCCACACTTGGCTGTTCTAAAACGTTTGTTTTGCCTCCTGATTTTACTTTCCATGCCTTTTTTGTTCTCCTCCACTTCTCATTACTATCCCATAGCCTTTTGGATTTAAGTTCTTCTAGAAAAGTTCCTCCTTTCTCAGCAGTTATATTTCAGCTTCTGTTGTCTCTGAAAAAAAAATATTACAAATGGTCAACTTTATCTTGGAAAGAAGATCCAGAAAGTGTTGGCTTCCTGTTTTGTTGGTGAGATGTGTAGAGCTTGGAGATTGGACTGTGGGTCAGGATTCCCCGCTAAACCTTATATGAGATAGCTCAGAGCTGCTAGGCGGGCAGCTATTTCTCTCTCTCTGCTGTTTTTATTAAACTCAATTAACTTTAAATATGCAGGATAGGCCAGGCGTGGTGGCTCACGCCTGTAATCCCAGCACTTTGGGAGGCCAAGGCGGGTGGATCACGAGCTCAGGAGATTAAGACTAGCCTGACCAACATGGTAAAACCCCATCTCTACTAAAAATACAAAATTTAGCCGGATGTGGTGGTGCGCGCCTGTAATCCCAGCCACTCAGGAGGCTGAGGCAAGAGAATCGATTGAACCTGGAGGCGGAGGTTGCAGTGAGTTGAGATCCCGCCAGTGCTCTCCAGCCTGGGTGACAGAGCGAGACTCCGTCTCTCTCTCTCTCTCTCTCTCTCTCTCTCTCTCTCTCTCTCTCTCTCCCCCCCCCTCTGTATATATATATATATAATAAAATATAAATATATATATATAAAAAATAAAATATAAATATATATATATATATATATATATGCAGGATAATGGCATATCTAATTCATCTGCTTTTATGGCCCAGGATGAATGTTTAAATGGAACCCGGAAATGAAACTTCTCGTTTTTCATCAGCTTCTAGTTCCAAGCTGATGGCTCCCCTAGAGCCTCCGCAAGTGGGTCTGGCGCCATCTGGTGGTGGGATGCGCTGATGCTTCGCTGCCTGATGGACAGAAAACACAGTGCGTAATGAAGAAAACCTGTTGACTGAAATACACGCAGAGACTTAAACAAAGGACCGGTGACATTTGCAGCACATGACTCAGTAGCCCAAAAGTTCAAATTTGTTATTAAACATGCAAATTTGTGAAAGTTACAGAATCTTTGGGACCATGCAAAGTGAAGATTGATAGGTGTGTGCACTTTAGGCATGAGGCATGTTCAGTTTGTAACTTCGTAGTGAGATGCTTGTTCTTAGTATGGAATCCAGATGTTGTCTGCTGGTAATTTATGCTCCTGTGCAAAACGTAGGCAAATTGGTTAATTTTTATCAATCTCATTTCATCTTGTTCTCATCTGTAAAAGATCATGTCTAAGGACCCTTACACGCTTTAAAAAATTTCAAGGAACCCCAAACATTGCAGTATTCTGATTTCCTCTGGTGATTTTATGTGCCTCACAGCCATGCTTTCTTCCATCCTCCAAGAGTTTAATGTTAACAGGAGGCGTGGAAGTAATACTAAGAATTGTCATTTATTGGATGCTGCTATGTTTTTTGTATTCTCTTAGGTAGTTTAGCATTCTAAAAATTCTGGCTTACAAAAGTCTGTAACGTAAGTATCACTGTGCTCATTTTACAGATAAGGCGTGTAAAGCTTACCGCACTCTGCTTTCCATGTTTACAAACTAAAAGATAAATGAGAAACAAGGAAGAAATATGCTAATTGTCTTTATAATTCAGCACAACACCGTTTACAGTGCATTTACAGCTCAGTGTAATTTGCCACTTTGCAACAATACAAAATGTCAAGTATCCAAGCCACATCATCGCTCTATCTTCACATACTGATAAAGCTGCTGCCATACCGCAAGTGTAGGAAGAGTTTTAAAAATGCATTTTCCAGGGTGCCAGGGGGAAACAAATATTTGCCAAGACCAGAGCTGGTATTTCACAAATCTCTTTTCTGTGAGCTGAGGAGTGAGGAGAGGTGGAGTGACAAGCCGTCAAGTGGAATTACCATGTCCCAGATACTGATGCAAGGATGGCGAGTGGCAGAGGACTATTGGCAGGTGTCTCGGGCATGGCACCAGAGCAGCACTCCGTTTCTGTTGACCGGTTTGTTTGGGTCTTCCTTTTAAAAGTCGGTCATCCTTTCCCAAAGAGTGCTCTGTAAGGTGTTCGTACATTTTGTATGGAAAATAAAGCTTTTGAATGAAATATTATGAGAAACAAGTGGCTGAATACAGTTAAATGGGTTTCTTTGCTCTAGTATAGGATTTCTTGAAACCTTTCATGTGTCAATGTGTACTTTTAACATAATTTATAAATTAAATGTATTTTATTATATAAATTAAATGCAGGTGATAGGGTTTGGCTGTGTCCCCACCCAAATCTCATCTTGAATTGTAGTTCTCATAATCCCCATGTGAGTCGGGAGGGACCTGGTGGGAGGTAATTGAATCACAGGGGTGGTTAACCCCGTGCTATTCTCATGATAGTGAGTTCTCACAAGATCTGATGGTTTTATAAGGGCCTTTCCCCTTCTCTCAGCTTACATTCTTCTCCTTGCTGCTGCCATGTGAAGAAGGACATGTTTGCTTCCCCGTCCACCATAATTGTAAGTTTCCTGAGGCCTCCCCAGCCATACAGAACTGTGAGTCAATGAAACCTCTTTCCTTTATAAATTACCCAGTCTCAGGTATGTCTTTATTAGTAGTGTGAGAACGGACTAATCCAACAGGTCAAGGTTAAATAATTCAAATAACCCCAATAGCTGGGGAGCTGGGGATAAGGCAGAAAATGTAACCTTTCTCCCAGAGCTAGGACTCCTTCAGCCTAACTACTTTAGCAGACTTGTGTGTGTGTAAATTTCCAAAACCTACCCTAGTAGCATCACATCAATTATGTGGCATAGTGCATTAAATCTGATGAATGTTGAAATAATGCTCTGTAGATGTCAAACAGCAACCCTGGTCCACACTTACATAGGGCAACAATGAACCCAGTAACAGTTTCTCTTTTGAGGAGGGCTTGTGCTCTCTAGGTGGTACACCCTCCTGCCGTTGCACCCTTAGGTCACCCACCTGGCTCCTTGAGACATTGGGGTTTGTTTCCAATGGTTGAAATGAATGATCAAACCCACACTGACTTGATATCCAGACATACTTCCCTATATCATAGATATTAGTCATCAACATTTTAGGGCATAAATTATGTTTCAGAGGTCTGTTGAGAATTCCTGCGCTGCTAAACACTTGGGAAAATCCCAGACCCTGATGCATTGCATCTTACCATTTGCTTTGTTTTGTTTTTTTGTTTTTTGAGATGGAGTCTCACTCTGTCGCCCAGGCTGGAGTGTAGTGGTGCGATCTTGGCACACTGCAACCTCTGCCTCCTGGGTTCAAGCAATCCTCCTGTCCCAGCCTCCCGAGCAGTGCCCACCATCACGCCCGGCTAATTTTTAGTAGAGATGGGTTTCACCATGTTGGCCAGGCTTATCTTGAACTCCTGACCTCGTGATCCACCCGCCTCGGCCTCCCAAAATTCTGGGATTGCAGGCATGAGCCACTGCGCCCAGCCACATCTTACCATTTTAATAGCAACATCTTTACTTTGTGCCTGGAACTTTACATGCAGGAACTTGATGAATCCTCCCGGCAGCCCTATAAAGGTAGGGGCATGTAACATCTTTGGTGTATAGAAGATGAACTGAGTCAGAGAGTAGTTAAGCAACTTTCATCCCTACACAACTTCCAGAATCTCTTAGTGACTCCTACTGTTTCCCCTAGTTAGCCTTTGATATTCTCCATGAGATCTGCTGTCAGAACTTCATCTGATCCTGATGCAGCCTTGCTGACCTATGGAATTTCCCCTCCTTTTCCAGTGCTTACCTCTCATTAGGACCCATGGGTCATTCCTCTGAGCATGACACACTGGGGCAAGTGTCTGTGTCAAACTCTGTTAGAAGTTTCTATATTAAGATATAAAGAGAAAGAAGCAAAAAGCAAACTTTTATGTACACTCTGACTTCAGTTATGGGAAATGTGTGGAAAAGAAGGCTGTAAGGAAACACAGTGATGACATTGCATTAGAGTTGTAGGACAATGGATGTTTTTCTTCTATTTTCTTAATTTTATGAAATACGGTATGTCAGTTATTAAATGAGAAAGGTTTACCTTCTGACTAATTTAAATATTTCTTTCCAAAAACTGAAATATGTCTATCAACTCAGATGGTTACCAGGCAATATCACAAAATATGCATTTTTTTTTTTTTTTTTTTGAGATGGAGTCTTGATCTGTTGCCCAGGCTGGAGTGCAGTGGTACAATCTCGACTCATTGCAAGCTCCACCTCCTGGGTTCACGTCATTCTCCTGCCTCGGCCTCCCGAGTAGCTGGGACTACAGGTGCGTGCCACAACACCTGGCTAATTTTTTGTATTTTTAGTAGAGATGGGGTTTCACTGTCTTAGCCAGGATGGTCTCGATCTCCTGACCTTGTGGTCCGCCCATCTCAGCCTCCCAAAGTGCTGGGATTACAGGCGTGAGCCACTGTGCCTGGCCAATATGCAATATTCTTTAAAATAGTTACCATTTATCAATTGCTTAATAATTGTATCTTACATATGTAACCTTGAACCCCTGTAAGAACTGACCAAAGCAGCTATTATTATTATTATTACTATTATTATTTTTGAGATTGAGTCTCACTCTGCCGCCCAGGCTAGAGTGCAATGGCATGATCTTGGCTCATGGCAACTTCTGCCTCCTGGGTTCAAGTGATTCTTTTACCTCAGCCTCCTAGGTAGCTGGGACTACAGGTGCAAGCCATCACACCTGGCTAATTTCTGTATTATCAGTAGAGACAGGTTTCACCACATTAGCCAGGCTGGTCTGGAACTCCTGACCTTGTGCTCTGCCCTCCTTGGACTCCCAAAGTCCTGGGATTACAGGCATGAGCCACTGCGCCTGGCCCAAAGCAGCTATTATTATACACTTTTTGAAGCTGAGGAAACCAAGACCTAGAGAAGGGCAGTGATTTTTTTTCCAAGAACACATTGCTGGATTTACATGGCCAGGCTCATGTTACTTCAAAGTGATCATCATCACCTAATCATTCACCTGGTAGAAACATATTATTTCCATTTTCAGGGTACTCAGAAATTTTGTTACTGTATCAAGATCACAGGAAGAGTGTTTGAGACATCACCAGAATCTACAGCCTCTGATGGTGCTCCTGGGTTCAGCTTCTAGCATTACAGGCATGCTAGCTTGTCTCCAAGATGGCACCCATGAGCCCTAAATTCCTGGATTGATGCTCTTGCCTAGTCCTCTATTGTGTCATATCAAGGCTGTTCTGAGTAACCAATAGAACACAGCAGAGGTGATGGCATGTCACAAAGTTAGGTCATAAAGGACATCATGGCTTCCATGTTGCTGGCTTCCTCTTGGGTCACTTCCTCTGGAGGAAACCAACTGTGTGTTGTGAGATTTAAGCAATCCAGGGCGAGATCTACATGGTAATGAACGGAGGCCACCAGCCGACAACCATGCTCGTGAGGGATTTTTAGAGGCAGACCCTCCAGCCCCAATCAGGCCTTCAGATTACTGCATCCCACATTGACTACAACATTGTGAAATGACACTGAGTCAGACTCATCCAGCAAAACCACCGAACTCCTGACCCACAGACACTGAGGTAAATGTTGTTTTAAACCACAGAGTTTTGGGGGTAATTAGTTACACAGTGATAGATAATTGATAGACATTGCAGATAACTTGTCTCTTTAGTCCGCAAGACTTTAGACAGACAGGAACTCTACTTGAAGATCTATTCTTAAAGAACTACACCTGGTCAGGCAGAGTGGCTTATGCCTATAATCCCAACATTTTGATAGGCCGAGGCAGGATGATTGCTTGAGCCCAAAAGTTTGAGAACAGCCTGGGAACATGGTGAAACCCCATCACCACAAGAAACTTTTAAACAATTAGCCAGTCATTGTGGTGTGTGCCTGTCGTCCCAGCTACTTGGGAGGCTGAAGCAGGAGGATTACTTGAGTCCAGGGGTCAAGACTAAAAGTGAGCTGAGATTGCACCACTGCACTGCAGACTGGGCAACAGAGTGAGACTCTGTCTCAATTTAAAAAAAAAAAAAAAGAACTACACCTGAGAATACTTCTCTGTATTGGGATCTGATTTAAATAATTACAACCTGGACTTCAAACCTGGACATCCTGCACAAGTTTGAGACTTTTGGGAGGAGTTGAGAGGAATGAGAGTATTTTACATGTGGGAGAAATAGAAATAATTTGTGGCCAGATGGTGGACTGTGATGATTTAAAATACATCCACAGATTATTTAATATTCCTTTCAAAAGATAGAACATAATTCCCCTCCACCTGAATGTGGGCCGGTCTTAGTGACTTGTTTGTAGTGAATAGAATGTAGAAGTGATTGTGTGTGATGTCAGAGACTAGGTCATAAAAGTGATGGTGTTTTCCGGCTTGCTCTTACTCTTGGATGATCTGCTCTGGGGAGAGTTGTGAGTAGACCTCCAGCCCACAGCCATGTGAGTGAGCCTCTTGAAGAATGGATCTTCCAAGTCCAGTCAAACCTTCAGGTGACTGCAGCCCCAGCCAACATCTTGGGAGACCCTGAGTCAGAACCCATGCTAAGTCACTTCCAGATTCCTAAGCCTCAGAAACTGTGAAGAAAAAAAAAAGTATGTAGTTTTAAGCCCTAAGTTTGGGGCGTAATTTATTATGTAGCAATAGATAATATGTCTGATATGCTTTAGCTGTGTCCCCACCCAAATCTCACCTTGAATCGTAGCTCCCATAATTCCTTCATGTTGTGGGAGGGACCCGGTGGGAGATAATTGAATCATAGGGTGGTTTCCCCCGAACTGTTCTCATGGTAGTGAATCAGTCTCACAAGGTCTGATGGTTTTATCAGGGGAAACCCTTTTTGCTTGATTCTCATTCTCTTCTCTTGTTTGCTGCCATGTGAGACGTGCCTTTCACCTTCCACCATGATTGTGAGGCCTCCCCAGCCATGTAGAACTGTGAATCCATTAAGCCTCTTTTTTTTTTTTTTTTTTTTTCTTTTTGGTAAATGGTCATGTCTTGGATATGCTTTTATCATCAGCATGAAAATGGACTAATACAATGTTATTGCTGAAAATTTAACTTTATAATATTTTCATATTTGGATGAGAAAAAAGATTTTAGATAAATCCAATCAAACTCTTTTCATCCTAAGGTAACAGAAACAGAGTAAATTGCCTCTATTCTTGCTCCTATTTTGTCCAGTATAAGCCCAGAAATGCCATTTGTCTTTATTGTCTATTTTTTTTTATTGTAGAAATGTATTCAATCACTATATTTAGTTTAGAGAACTTTGCTGTAAACAGAACATTCAAAAATTTTTTAAATATATATTTTCTGAATAGCTACTTTATGATGTACACTGGGCATCCAGAGGCTATAAAGATGAATGAGGTACAGTTCTTATCTTCATGGAATTTCATCTATTCATGGACTATTAAATAATTAAAAAATAATAATAATATATATTAAAGTACCAAATGATATATATCCATATATTCTAAATTGTCTATTACCCTTTTACTCCTGTCTTTTCAACTTAGCCCTTGCAACTGAGATCTTTCCTAAATTTTAAGTACGTTTTATTTTAAAAAATCTTTTAGAGACGGAGTCTCACCCTGTCACCCAGACTGGTCTTGAACTCTTTGCCTCAAGCAATCCTCCAGCCTCAGCCTTTCAAAGTCCTGGGATTACAGGTGTGAGCCACCGCACCCAGCCAATTCATTTATTTAAAGCTGAAAATACCACCAGGTGTGGTGGTGTATGCCTATAGTCCCAGCTACTCCAGCTACTCAGAAGGCTGTGGCAGGAGAAGCCCTTGAGCCTAGGAGTTCTGGACTGCATTACAGCCTGGGAGACAGAGCAAGACCCTGTCCGTTAAATATATATATATTTATATATTTTTATATATATGTATATATTTTTTATATATTTATATATTTAGAGATTTTTATATATTATATATATTTATATATTTACATATATATATATATATATATATATTTTTTTTTTTTTTTTTTTTTTTTTTTTTGAGACGGAGTCTCGCTCTGTCGCCCAGCCCAGGCTGGAGTGCAGTGGCGAGATCTCGGCTCACTGCAAGCTCCGCCTCCCGGGTTCACGCCATTCTCCTGCCTCAGCCTCCCGAGTAGCTGGGACTACAGGCGCCCACAACCGCGCCCGGCTAATTTTTTGTATTTTTAGTAGAGACGGGGTTTCACCGTGGTCTCGATCTCCTGACCTTGTGATCCGCCCGCCTCGGCCTCCCAAAGTGCTGGGATTACAGGCGTGAGCCACCGCATATTTTTATATATATATATAAAATACAAAGTTAAAAACTCACATATCAAAGTGTATACTCCTGAATTCACACAGTGACACACCCATGTATCCACACAGTGACCCACCCCTGTATCCACAATTAGATTTGGGAGCAGAACATTACCCAGCCCATATCCTGAGGAGCTGTTATTTTGCCTTCCATCGCCATACAAAATGTTGCCAGTTTTTGAAATTTGTGAATGGAATGATATATGTGATTTTTGGTTTGGATTCCTTCACTTAAGTTACGCTTGTGAGATTTACTTTTGCTGTTCAGGGTAGCAGTAAATTCCCATAGCTCTATTACATTAAATTATATGAATACACTTGTATAAATACACTTGTCCATTCTACTGTTGATGGATAACTTGATGATTTCCAGGTTTGGGCTATAATGAAAAGTACTGCTAAGAACATACACGTACATATCTTTTGGTAACATAGAACTCTTTTTATCTGGTCTACACTGTCAGTGGGAATTGCTGGGTCGTAGTGTACTGTCTTAGATTGCACTTTTAGCTCAGCTCTGTCTCCCTCTCTATGTCCTTGCTGTCTGGCTTTTCAGTATCTCCTATTAGTGGAGTTTCAAGTTTTTCCACATCTTGTTCCACATCTGCAACATCATTTGATATTATAACTCTTTTTTTCATTTGAGATGTTCTTGAGTGTTTTATTATTTATTTTTTACCTAGGTTTTCTCCTGTGCTTGATAAGTCTGAAGGAATTAGAGAGAGAGACCATGTAAAATATAAACTGCTCCTGAGTCTGAAATAGGATGCATTAGAAGATGTAACAACTTGTTTGACAGACCCTTGTTCTCCCTGAACAACCAGATTTGTCTGAATTCCTACCTGGTTACCAAGTCGTTAGTTACCAGTTGTTTGTTGGTTGACTAGTTAGTATCAACTCAGCATTGGTCGGTTCTGTATGGATGTATATGTATATATATAAGATATGTATTTAAATATATATAAGGATGTATATTTAAACGTGCTGATGGCTGGGTGTGATGGCTCACACCTGTAATCCCAGCACATTGGGAGGCCAAGTTGGGAGGATCGCTTGAAGCCAGGAGTTTGAAACCACCCAGGGCGACATAATGAGACCTCCTCTCTACAAACAAACAAAATAGCTGGGTGTAGTGGCACACACATGTAGTCCCAGCTACTCAGGAGGCTGAGACAGGAGGATCGCTTGAGCCCAGGAGATCGAGGTTACAGTGAGCTATGATTGCATCATTGCACTCCAGCCTGGGCAGCAAGACCCTGTCTCTGAAAATAAAATAATAACAATAATAATAATAATAAATTGTCCTGGGCATATGAGGATTTTGATTCAGCATCCGGCTTTCATTCTCCAGAAGAGGGCAGCCTCATTCCATGTTTTGTCTGTAGCCTCCCTGCAGCCACCTCCTCCCTCCTCTATTTGTTAAAGGGCAGGCTTTATTTGTTAAGCGCATGACAGCCTCCTGGGCAGCCAGGTGGGAACTTGGGAGGTATTTTTTCTCTTTGTTCTTCCTGGCTCTCTAACCAGATTCTAGTTAATTCCACCTGAGGTCTGGATGTGTCCTAGTTTCATTTCTAGACCTGCTGTCCCAGCTCCCTACTGTGTCTCCCAACCTCCTGCTAAAGACCCCTCAAATCTCAGACCCTCCCCTCCCCTCCCCTCCCTCACCTTCTCTCTTTTCCAGAGGAATGTTTCCAAAGCACGTGCTCAAAAACGTTCCAAGGCTATCTAGCATTTGAAGAAATAAATACGTGTGATTAGGTTAAAGTCTAAATCCCCTGGTGGCATTCTTGACCACTAAGAATCAAACTGCAATCCACTTCTCCACTTTCCTCTACTTGTACTCCCCTCAAAAAACCCACATTTCCGTGGAGTGAGCAGAACTAGGGTTTGAACAACTTTAGATCCGAGTCTAAATGCAGAGCTCAATGTCTTTACTTTCCATCCATATGACCGTGGCCAGGAACTCAACCTCTAGGAACCCTGGTTTTCATATCACTAGATGGGGCTCAGTGGTACCTGCCCCTCATGGTTGGTGTAACAAATAAACTTTGCTACGAATGTAAGAGTTCCTGGCATAAAGTGACCACATGATAAATGGTACTGTCATTGTCATCATCATCAATTTACTTAATTTACTCTGAGCTTCGCTTCTTCTCTGCCATTGTCCAAATTCCCTGCTCTCCTGCCCTACTGAGATTTCATCTTGTGAGGTCCAGCCTTGTGTCACCTTCTTTAGATAACCCTCTTCCTCCCCCAGCATCCCAGCGTTCACTGCTACTTCTGAGCACCCTCATTCAGAGTCAGGTAAAAATTCGTTCACCCAGGTTTACTGGGCACCCCCAACAGCGCCAGCACTATGCAGGTACTACAGTGAAAGAGGCAGACAAGTCCCTGCCATGGTGACAGGTATACTCTCACAGAGAAATATGCTTAAATAAATACATAAATACATATGCGTGATGAGTTTCAAAAGGAAATTCACGTAACTCCGGGACCACAGAGCAGGAAAATAGCTTAGCGTCTCTTCTGTATCAGGGGCAGGGGCCCCAAAGGCTTCCCTCGGAAAGGCACGTCGAAGCTGAGATGGAAGCGTGATTAAGTCAGGCCAACTGAGGAGTGGAATCACATTCTAGAAAGAGAGAACTGTGCCCCTCTTATCTGTCCTGCCAATTTTAAATTCTCCAAGATCAGACACTGAACTTTTTTCCCATAAAATCTCCAGCAGAGCCTGGAAAGGCCCTTGCCTATAGGAATTCGTCAGAAATTGATGAACAAAAAAACGCAAAGAAATGGCAGCTTTTAAAATTGAAGTCTTTAAAACGATAGGGAAACAAGCTCTTTCCGTTCCTGTGTTTTCTGTCCCTTTCTCGGGGTGGTTACATATTTTGAGTCCCAAGATGATATGATAATGAAAAACTCTAGTTCTTCACAGACCACCTCTTCTGAGGGCCGAGAGCTCACAAGATGGCTTAGGTGAGGGTTGCTTCAGGACAGCTTCTTACCCCCGAAGCAGGAGAATTCTACCCATGTGGGGTGCGCAGGTCACTTTATCCATCACACCGAAGTTCCTTCCTTAGCCAAACAAGAGTATAGGGTTGAGTCAGACACCCTAACAATCAACTTCTCCTGGACTCATCTTATTTCCTGGAACTTTGGGGCTCCACTACATTTGTTTTAATGAGAAGTTTTTAGTTGCCTCTGGGGTGGGGACAGTGCTCCCCCACGCAGCAAGAACCAGGCCTGTGGAAGTGGCCCCCCCATGCAGTTTGAAGGTGGCAGCTCCACTCACTCTATGCCAAGCATGGACACAGGAATCGTCGCGAAGCTTCCCGGGCAGGCAGGCCAGGGCTCAGGCTCAGCGCGACATCCGGGGCTGTTCCAAGTCAGGTTTCTTCCACTCCTGGGCAGCATCTTGGGGGCTCAAGTTCATGGCTGCGAACAGCTGCTGGCGAGTGGGGCTGTTCCCACCCTCCCCTCAATGCAGAGTCTCCGTGGGTAAACCCTTTGAGGGCCCTGGCCTCTCAAAGATGCGTGGGGTTCACTTCAAAGTGGCTGTGAGTTCTCTTCTGCAGCAAGAGAGCTCTAACAGAGGCCTGCCTACCCCGATTTTTCAGGGGTGGGGTGTTGGGAAGGAAGGGGTATCTCTATCTCAACTTACCACGCCCTTCATTTCCAGTTATTGTGAGCTGTTTGATTGCAAGAGAAAGAAAAACTTGTAACTGATGGTCAAATATCATTCACTGGTGGTTTTCGTTTTTACACTTGGACGATTAACCCCGAGGACCAAGTCCACATGATTAGTGTTCATCAGTATTCAAACAAACATCTAGCAAATAAATAAAAGCGTATTCTTCACACCTGAGGTCTCAGAGAAGGTGGAGAGAGGGCACTTGGTCCTAAGGGCCTGAGAGGAGAGGTTATCTCCTAAGAGGAGACTTACGATGCAGGAAGTCAGTGAAGCTGGGACATGAACCTCTATTGCCAGCTGATCCCAGGAGCTGAGTTCCATCAGCCGGGGCCGGGGCTCTTCCTCCCCACAAGGCTGAAGGCAGGCGGGCAGTCGGTGGTGGGCGGGAGAGCTCCTCTGTTGCTCATTTAGAGAAGGTCCTTTAAAACGGCAAATGATTGTTTGTTTCTGGAGGTCAGGGCAGGGGGTGACATGGAGGATAAAAATACTGTGGTCCCTCGATATCTGTGGGGAGTTGGTTCCAGGACGCCCTCAGATACCAAATCCATGGATGCTCAAGTCCCTGATATAGAAATGATGCATAGCATTTGCATATTACTGACACACATCCTGCCTTAGACATTAAATCATCTTCAGGTTCCTTATAATACATTACACAGTGTAAGTAGTTGGTATACTCTATTGTTTAAGGAATAATAACAAGAGAAAATATCTGTACGTGTTAGCACAGACACAATCTCCTTTCTTCAAATATTGCTTGAATCTACAGAGGTGGAACCCAGGGATCTGGAGGGATGACTGTGCTAGGTAGAAAAGTGACTGGAGCTGGAATGGCCTTGGTCAACTATCCCCCTTAACAAAAAATTGGTGGAGACATAAGGGAAAACTTGTGGCTGATGCAGAATGGTTTTTTAACTGCTAAATTGTAAAGGTGTAAAACGAGTAGTGTTGTAAAATACCCTAAATGCAAAGGGCTGTAGATGGTGAAAGGGGAGAAGATCAACATGGAGCTGTGGGATCAGAGGCATTTCTTTGCAGATGAGACCTGAGTGGGCTGCAGTGTGACAAAGATCTGGATGGATGCATAGGACAACTGTCTGGAGGAATGCAAACGCAGGTGTGTGTGGAGGAATGCAGAAAGAAGCATATGGATCTGGTTCTTGGCTTTGCAAGTCACTCCTTCTTGGAGTCAGTGGCTCCCAAGGTTTCTGGTATCCCAAGCATCTGCTGCTTTTCCTTGCACACACGTGCACTTGCATGGGGATTATCTTCTGTGCCCTGCATCCGGGATGGGGTGGGGAGTGAAGTGTACTGACGTTGACAGTTTCCTTCTGATTTCACCCATTGAGAAAACTGTAAAACCCACTATACATCTGTTAAATATATAATTTTAAAACTGAATTTATGCTTAGATATTTCAAAAATAGAAAAGAAGCACAAAGATGGAAGAAGGGATGGCTTCTAAAGACAATAACTAGCAATGTTTTTAAACTGGGAGGTTTCTGGCAGAGTACAAAGCACAGGACTGAGGTCTCACTGATTCTTGCCAAAGGTCAGCACAGAGTGAATTTTATTTGTCATGATTTTTGTCTTTCAAGCAGCCACCTGAGGGCCAAACTGATGCTCAGGGAGATGGAGTAGCTTCGTCCATCACAGGTGAGGAGCTGTCAAGCTGCGCCATGTCAGGGCACCATCTGCTGCAAGATTGCATCCCTCTGAGTGGCATGAGAGCCACAGCAGGGCCGGCACAAATCCTCCCTCGTTTCACACCCCCATGCTGGTAATGAGCTGACAAGCTGCAGATGGAGCAGGTCAGGAAAGAGAACAAACTTGCCTACCTCCCAAGCAACATACAAAAATGACATCCTTTCTAGATTAGGACCACATTTGCATGCATACAGTTTTGGATAGTCTAATACATCTTTATTAATCTCCAAATATGTATTTTTGGTCAATAACATTATTTTAATAACCATTAAAGATAATCTAGTATTAAATGGTTAATTTTGCTTCCCTTAGATAAAGATAACAGAATTCAAATACGAACTTGCCCCGTCTGGTTGAAGTGTAGTGAGAGCTGACTGTGTGAACTAAATAATGCTTGTCCTGTACAGAATGGAGAAGAAAAGCAAAGTTTTGTTCACCTGGGAGCCCATTTTTTAAAAAATGCATTGATACCTAACTTAAATAATTGAATACATATCATAAACATACAAATTACACCATTTAAAATATACTTACTACAAAAAGATCCTGAATATTTTTGTTAATGCAAATAAAATTTCTTCACATTATTTTAAGAGTCAAAATATTTTACATCAATTTGTGCTTTTAAAACTATTGCTAGCTTCCCCTGGGAAAAGCCAAAATAACTGTATATTGTAGAAAAAAGTTTTTGCACTTTTGACCCAAATACACATATCAACACAAGAAGAGGCACAATAACATCTAATAATTGTTTTACATTTCCCTGAAACAGACAAACAAAACCTAGTTATTCAATGAAATACATTTCTATGGTAATTGCTAATTTGATGTTTTCACACGTGCACAAAAGAACTACTTTTTCTTGGTCACTAACGACAGCAAACCCTAGATGTCTAGGAATATATATATGTGTCATATATATATTTACATACATACATATTTAAGAGAGCATATGAAGAAAATAGGACAGTTTGCACATACATATTCAAAGCCTCTCAGAAATTCCACTTAGGTCCACATTAGTGAGCCTTAATGTATTGCCAGCGTTCTGTGTAAATAACCAGAGAAGTAAAACAAACTTTAGTAGTGGAGTCCCTCCTTATACATTAATAGAAAATCTAGTTATAAGTGGTATGATTCGCTCATAAGAGGTCAGGCGTTCAAGACCAGTCTGGCCAATATGTTGAAAGCTCGTCTTTACTTAACAAAAAATATAAAAATTAGCCAAGAGTGGTGGCACGTTCCTGTAATCCCAGCTATTTGGGAGGCTGAGGCACGAGAATTGCTTGAACCTGGGAGGCAGAGGTTGCAGTGAGCTGAGATTGCACTACTGTACTCCAGCCTGGGTGACACATGGTCTCAAAAAAAAAAAAGAAGAAAGAAAGAAAAGAGAAAAATGCTTATCACTTAACCAAATTTTTGCTAAGGAAATGTAAATATAACTGTACCTTCTTCAGGGAATTCAACGTCAGAGTACACTGGCTTAACTGCAGTGACTCACTCGTTTTTCAATGCGGAGGTAATATTCATAGAAAAATCAATATTCCATGTGGAGAAAATGTATTTTTCCTGTGGATGAATTACTGATTAATTGGGTTGGAGTAAACTTTACTTTCTGCAGCTCTAGTATTTATTTGTCAAATGAAGATCCAATCTGGCAATCATCTCTTACAAATGGTCCATCAGATTGGTCAGATAGATTATTCTATAGCTCCAATCCCTCCCAGATAAAGTCATTGATTATCTGTATATACTCAATTGGGGAAGACCCACATCACAAGAGGACAGAGTATGTGATGTAACAGAAACGATTCACACCGCTGTTAATGTGTCATAGACAGTGGGATCCCTGGGGAATTAAAAATAGGACAATTCAGCTAGAATTTTCTCTTTGATCAACTCCAGTTTCTGATTGTGCTCTCAAGCTGAGCCCTTTCTATTTGCATTACAATTTCAATCCTTGGTTGGTGAGAGTTCTTTTTCAATGTTTGTACTTCAGTTTTGTAGATAACTGAGGTTGCAGATATGGAGTTTATACTGTCAAAACAATCATCAAATCATCAAAATAATCATAATTTTGAGTCAAGATTGGAACAAGAGGAGTTAAGCATTATGGTTGTTTGAGGGTCTGTTAATGCTTCTCTGATTCCCTTCCACTTTCGTGGTTTTCCCATATGCTGGACGCGTGTATAATAACACTTACCTCATATGCCTCTTGATGGAATGAAGCCTGTATCGTGCATTTTTCTTTGGAGAAAGATTACAATTATGGCATTTGAAATCCAAGTATATATCTAGGGAATGTGGGAATTACTTGTCATTATGTAATTTCTTATGAAAGCCTTGTCTAAAATAGCAGATTGCAGAACAGAAAAAATCGGGTGCAATTGCAGGAAATGAGACTGAAAAATAATTCAGAGTTAGTTTATGAAGGGCCTGAATGCCATCCAAAGGAGTCTGCGTTTATTCTGTATTTTTCTGAAATATATCTCACAGAACACTTGTGCTACCGGATGTTAATATGTCTAGGGCAGGCTAGATTAAGTCTAAGTTTTAGTAGTCCTTAAATATGCTAATATGCATCGTGATTCTCTAAGGGAGGGTTTTTTTTGTTTTTTTCCTCAAACTAAACAATATAACTTGGTAATAGGCAGACAGGGAATATGAAGAATATTCCAGCTTGGCACCTTCAGGTCAGTTAAGTCCAATATTCTGGGTACCTTCAAGATGCCAGATAGTCATTCCTTTGTATCATATGTATCCAGCACACAGCAGATTGTGTATCCAGCACACGGCAGGGCTTAGTAAACAAATGGAGTGAATGAAATATCCGAATAGTCCTCAGTTGCCTTACTTATAAAATGGGAAAACAATCATATAATTGTTGAAAGGTTGAAGAGTTGGAGAAAAGTGGTCCCAGAATATTTCACAATCAAGTACTATTTTTTAGTTCAAATCAAATTAAAACAGATTTACAAATGAAAACATAAAAGGAAAAATAGGTAAGAGACTACTATTGAATTACTGTCTAGCTGTGTAATCTTTGCTTAACTTTTCCGAAGCTCATTTGTAAAGCGGATAATCACACTTACCTTGAAAGGCTCTAATACTCTGCCAAGCACATGAGCTGGGCCCAGGGGTGGGAGTATATGGTGTTGTGGTTAAGAGCAGAGGCTAGGAGCCAGACCTGAGTTTGAATCCCAGCTCTGCCTCTGACTAAATGTGTGATACCTACTATGTGTGTAACCTTAAGCAATTTAATTTCTTTCTGCCTCAGCTTTCCTCATCTGCAAAATGGGAACAATAAGTATACTTATCTCGGAGGGCTGTGGTGAGGACTGCATATAAACTAATGAATGTTGTATATTAATAAAAGTTCACAGCTATTCTTATTTCAGATTTTCTATGTAATCTGAAAGAGATGCTGAGGCCTGCCCTAATTTGTTCTTAGACTGCAACTGCTTGACTGGCAGTTGGTTCCCATTTCCTCCTTCCTCCCAAACTGGGTGTTCACAGCTCACATTTAACCTGTGCCCGCCCCCACCAAGTCCAACTCCCGAGTTAGACCTTCTGTTCTCCTCCAAACCCCTATATATGTACATATATATGTAGTAATTTAATTTAAAAATTCACCAGTGCTTTTTTTTTTTTTTTTGGTCATTAATATTCAGGGGCATTCATGTTCCTAGCTGGTTTATATTTGGATTGTTTTTTTCTCTGGATTATTCCAAATTTTTGCCTATTGAGTTGATGGCCACTTAAAAGACAGAGAAATTCTTGGCATGTAGAATTTGGAAGGAAATAGAAAGGCAAACAAGAAATAAGGATGAGCACTATTCTGCACGGAGATCTGTGATGAGAAAAGAGAACCAAACCAAACTCCAAGATGTTTGTGTAGCTAGTTTGTTAGTTACTTTGATATGCTGGTGTCATATCATCACTATGCTGGCAATTGGAAACAATTTAAATAGGTGCTTGAATTATTCCCACTGTAACATTATTTTGATTCCATCCTTTGTCCACGTTAATGCACTTCCCCCAAATCTTTTGAAGATTCCATGGAATTCCTCAAATAGACAGTGAGGCATCAGGAAGCCAACAAAGTTTTGTTTTGTTTTGTTTTGTCTGAGATGGAGTTTCACTCTTGTTGCCCAGGCTGGAGTGCAATGGCACAATCTTGGCTCACTGCAATCGCCACCTCCCAGGTTCAAGGGACTCTCCTGCCTCAGCCTCCAAAGTAGCTGAGATTACAGGCGTGCACCACCAACCCGGCTAATTTTTTGTATTTAATAAAGACGGGGTTTCACCATGTTGGTCAGGCTGGTCTCAAACTCCTGACCTCAGTTGATCCACCCACCTCGGCCTCCTGAAGTGCTGAGATTACAGGCATGAGCCATCGTGCCCAGCTGCCAACCAAGTTTTTAAGAATCCTCCAATAATCCCCCAAACTCTCCCTTCTCTTTCAGATAGTGGGACTCTGTGCTCATGCCAGTAAGTAAAGAAGAAGGAATAAGACAGACACTGTGTGATCTAGTATTAATAAGGAAGTAAGTGATCAAATTACTCCAGCTAGATCGGTAGAATCTATTATCAAGCACGTTGAGGCCGATAGCATTCACAAATCAAGTGTCTACGTTTATACTCACTGATGACTCGTGTTTCCTTTCGAGGACAAGTAAGCTTTTTAAATCATCAAGACGTTTACATTAGTTTTGCTCTTCAATGGCCTTTTAAAAAAAAAAAAATCCAAAGGCAGAAGTTAAATTTAAAAGAGCTTTCCATGTGACTACCCCAAAGAGAGATTATCAATCACCAAGTTAAATATTTGTATACAAAATAATATCTGGATGCGTAGATTCTTACGTTCATCAGATGAAGAGTGAAAGAGTTATTAGTCACCATGCTTTATTTACACCCCTGTCAAAATTACATGAAAATATTTCTCTCCAAAGAACCATTCTAGAGAACCCTTTCATACAAAGTGGTGTGTGTACATCTAAGAGGTTGCTCAGTTTAGCTCAAAGGCTGAAGAGTCTAGTAAACTGAGTTCCACCACGTCGTGACTTTTAAGTGGTAGGTTACCACCAGAAAGAGACGACTTCAAGCACAGATTTCTAGCAGCAAGGCCAGGATTAAAAACCCATGTGACAACCGGCTTCAGAGAGAGGAACAATCCATTCCTAATTCAAAGGCCATCAAGCCCGAGTTGTAAGAACATTTTTGACTCTGAGAATCTTCTCTTTTTACCAAGAAAATCCCTTACAGTCATGGTTTAACATCCTAAATTAAGGAACAGAAGAAACCAAATTAATTTTTAATTTATACTCCGCTTATACATGTTTTCAGTCATCCACCACTGCAGGATGTACACTGAACGGTACAAGTCATGTGCATCATTTTCATCAGACAACCTCATCTACCAAAATGGTGATAACACAATCTTATTTTGAAGCCAAAAGAGAGTTATAAACATCAATCGTTTTCAGATATGCTTTAAACATGTTCAAAAGTAACATCATTATTTTAAGTTATAGCACAATCATTAAAGGAAAAAAGAACCCAAGAACAAATGAAATTCGTTATTATTTTAGTTACTTTTAGTGGAAAAAATAAAACAAGATTTGGATTTTCAGCCAGGATAAAGTAAAAAGATTCTTGTCAGATGTCCATTTTCTCATTCATGAACTACTTGAGACTGTACTCCTGGGTCAGCTTATTTCTGCTTCTCCTGTCTCTAGACCTGTCTTAATTATATATATCTCAGGATCCATGACATAGATTTAAACAGACCCATGGGCAAATCTAAACACTGACCACACAGTGTCCAGTCTATTCATTTCTCTACAAAGTGTCAGAAATTCAACCTTTAGTAAGTAGAAGTTGATTCTACCTGAATTCCTAACTAATAAAATATAGTTGCCTTCAATAAAATAAATGCCCAGATACTATTTTAAAGGATACAGCAAATCCCAGTCATACCTCTACCAAGGCTAACTATGCTGTACCTTAATCTGTTTGTTCTCAGAGCCAAAATCAGTGCTTCACCTAGATTCTCCTTTCCTAAAGAGTCTGTCAACTCAAAAGAAATGCCTAGTTCTTGATGCAGACTCATCATTAGTCAATCCTGGTCTTGGATATTCATGCTTCTAATAAGCATGATTGATAACAATCTTGCTAATAAGCAATAGTAATATCAATCTTGAATATTCATGCTTCTAATAAGATTGGAAGAATACCACTTGGGTACTTGCATATAACTACTAGTACCTACATCCTCCACTACTTACAAGCTAACAGTGCGTTTATCAATATTATTATTATTATTATTTTGAGACAGAGTCTTGTTATACTGCCCAGCCTGCAGTGCAGTGGTGCAATCATAGCTCACTGCAGCCTTGAACTCTTGGACTCACGTGATCCTCCTGCCTCAGTTTCTTGAGTAGCGTGGATGAGAGGCTTGCACCACCACACCTGGCTAATTTTTTATAGAGATGGGGTCTTGCTATGTTGCCCAGGCTACTCTTGAACTCCTGGGTTCAAGTGATCCTTCTGCCTTGGCCTCCCAAAGTGCTGGGATTACAGGCATTAGCCACCATGCTCAGCCTAACAGTGCCTTTAAAAACCTCCTGGGTTACATTGAAAACCTTACTATTACATGTCAACTTATTTTGAAGCAAGTTAGCTAACAATTTAGAAAAGTCCTTGTAACACTTCTTGGTTCTCTCTACTGTTACTCAGTTTTCTGAAAACTTTAAGTAGAAGCAAGACCTTGGCAGCAAGATAAGTCATCACATGGTTCAATGTATATTTGTGCAATGGATCGTTTACCTATTATCTTGCACACTGCTCTCAATTATAACCTGAGAACCAGAAATTATCCCCTCACTTTATAAAAATACTGTTTTAAAAGATTATTTAACAGCATCATCTTTTTAAATCCATGTGTAACACTGAAAAACACTATAAATGTATTTTATCTCTCAGGGGTTAAAAAAAATCTGAGCTGTACTGAAGGGCATTTTCTGTTGCTTCTTCAGATCTTTTATATTAACATTTAAGCACAAATACCCTTTGTCAAGTGCTTTCAGTGCCAGGATCTGTGCTTATTCAAAGATAAAAACAAAAACAACCATACAATTCACAGCCTCTGCAGACCAAATCATAAATGTATTAACCAATAACACTGAATGCAAATTCAGGTAACCATATGAAACCTAGTGAAAAAAATGTGGTTCGTCTTTTGGAGGAGTTGTCTAAAAGGATCCAATCAATCACAACTTCCCTTTTTCTCTGCAATGATACACCAGTTACCATGATCATTTCCAGAACTCAGGATACGGAGCTCTGATACATTCTCCTTGAGCAGACTGCAGAGCTCCCCTTCTCGAAACACGTGGTAGTAGCGCATAAAGGCTCTGGAGTCCAAAAGATCAGGCTGTGGATCTTCGATAGACATTGTATCATCTGCGTTGGAATCTGTGGAACCGACTGCAGAAATCTTTCTCAATATTTTACTAGCAGAAGGATTATCATCTTCTAAGTTACCTGCATCCACACAATTTGCACTGGTATTAGTGCTATCCAGAAAACTCCCCCCTCCATTTCTCCTCATTTCTCCTTGATGGTCTCCATTTAAATGCTTCAGAGTGCCTGGTGCTCTCAGCCACTCTAAGTGTTTTCGAGAAGAAGATTCCACAAACACTTCCTCATCTAAGTTTTGCTCTTTTGTTGAAAATGGCTCTTGGTGATCAAAGTCTAAACTAGAGTGTCTGGAAGGCTGGACTGTTACAGTGCTATTGGCCCAAACTTCTGTGTTTTTCAAGGGTCTTACTCTTTCAATTTGCTTCCTCAGAGTTGACTCATCCAAAGACCTGGAGAAAAACCAGGAGCGAAATGATTTTCCTAATGTGTTGTAGAATCCATATTCTTCCTCTCCTTCCTTAGAAATATTTGCAAAACAAGTTCTTGCCATAGCAGGTTCATAGTCCACGCTGTGGGACCGTTTTGAACCACACTGCTCTTTAAAACAAACAGAACAGCTACACTCAGAGCAAGGAGGATGGTAGGGATGGCTTCTTTCTGAGTGTCCACACTGCCTCTTCCTCCCAGACTGGCTGGACTCTGAGAAGAGCTGGGAACACAGGGCCCTGTTCCATGGAACGAGCACGTCTTGCTTCTCAAAGCGACGGTTCTTTTGCTCCATTGCCCAAACGTAAATCATCAGCTGGCCTCCAGGAACCAAGACCCTGGCCATTTCTTTTATTGCTCTGATTCTTCTTTGTTTCGTAGAAAAATGATGTATGACTGAAAAAGACAAAACTAGATCTTACTGTGTATGCACACACATAAACCCACACACGTATATACTGGTGTTTACCACATAACAATGATGACATTTTGACATCTAGTAAAACCTTCTTATTTCCTCCATGGCAACGATGATGACAGAAATAGCACAGGCCTGATTTTAGGAGAGATATAAATTTTAGCTTTGGCTGCTGTACTTTAATATTAGATAGCTGATCTTGGGCAAGATATTTAAGTTCTATAGATTTTAACATGCTTCCTCTAAAATAAGAAGTCTAGAGTCCATAAATCCATAAAGTCTCTTCCAGTTCCAAAATACTACGGATTTTCTTAACCAGAAGGATGGCCAATGTGAATTACTAAAATTTGAAAGGGATATTAAGTGTTCCCTGGTTGAATTCTATGATGTAATTGAATGTTTTAATGAATACTTTGTACTTCTAAAGTAATAGCTGAGAAGTAGAGAAATATATTAAAGATTGTTTCTCTGTCTGGATAATGCAAAGATCAGCCAGCTCACCACAAGTCCAATTGATTGCTTATAACAAGATATAAAATAGTTGTGTCTATTAAAAAAATCAATGTCTATAGGTCATCATTTTACTTTCAATTTCTGCAAAGTCAAAATGAGCTTCAAGTAAGACTGCCTTTATTAAGTCATAAGTATGTTATTAGGCATAATTTTATCCACCAATAGACAGAAAGTGCTAGTCTGTTAGTTCTTGAGGGAGTGTAATCACAGTACTGTGTCAAGAGAAAACTTCAAATTATTTTTTCCTACACAGACCTACCAATATATCAGGGAGGAAATTAATCTCAAGCAAAGTTTCTTGTTTTGATATGAGTTGTGAGGGCAGAGATAGAGGCTGAAAGGGTTGCTCTAAGGGTCAAAATAATCCAACTGTTAGTGGTGATTTTAGGCAAACTAATCTTTGTAGTTTACCTGCCACAGAGATATATTAAATATCAAAAATGGGGTTTGTGTACAGATCAAACTAGTAAAGAAATATCACTCAACAGATACATTTTGTATTGTTAGCAATCAAGTTTTCATTCCTATCCACAGCACACGAACTTTGGTATCTCTACCATGCAACAATGTAAGAAAGCCAGAGGTGTGAGGGTAAAATGGGTTTGAAGAAAAAGACACCAGTGTATTTTATTCTGCCAGATTTTTTTTGGTAACTAGTTTTGTGATCTTTGACCAATCACTCCATCCACCTGGCCTCAGACTGCCGCCACCCACCCCCCAAAAGAAGAGTCCTTTAAAATGGCTCATTTGAAAGCAAACCTTTCTAGAAGTAGAGTCCTGATTACTAAGCTAAGGAGGTATAGGAGTCGGGACTGAGACAGACTCAATCCACTGCTAATGCTCACAGTTATCCGTGGTTACTAAGGGCCATTAATATCTCCCATGCCACGTGCAGTGGCTCATGCCAGTAATCCCAGCACTTTGGGAGACTGAGGTAGGTGGATCACTTGAGGCCGGGAGTTTGAGACCAGCCTGGGCAACATGGCAAAACCCTATCTCTACAAAAAAATACAAAAAAATTAACTGGGCGCAGTGGTGTGTGCCTGTAGTTCCAGCTACGCAGGAGGCTGAAGTGGGAGGATCATTTGAGCCGGGGAGGTCGAGGTTGCAGTGGGCCATGATCATGCCACTGCAGTTCAGTCTGGCCAACAGAGTGAGACACTGTCTCAAGTATCCCCCATATGTATGTATGTATCTCCCATAACTTGCACCTAATTCACTTTAGAGCTTCTTCTATGGGTATATTTTCTAAATACAATCCATCTTCATTATTCATGGATTTTGTGTTTGCAAATTTGCCCACTTGATAATCAATCGCCCCCAAATCAATACTCCCCAAATTGTAATCCCCCAAATCAATACTCCCAGACTTTCATGGTCATTCACTGACGAATGCAGAGGGTCAACGCGAGCCTCTCAATGCACGTATTCCCAGCTGAGATGAAACAAAGCAATGTTCTTCCTTCTGATTTCAACTCTAATACTGTAAACAAGGGTTATTTTTGTGATCTATTTTGTGCCACATTTTCTGCATGTTTGTGCTTCTTGTTGGTGATTTTGCTCTTTGAAATCGCCTCCAAACATAGTGGTGAGGTATTACCTAGTGCTCCTAAGCCCTGGAAGACTGTGATGTGCCTTACGAAGAAAATATATGAGTTAGATAACTTCATTCAGGCCTGAGTTGCAGTGCTGTTGGCATGAGCCTAAGATCAAATAAACTGTCTTTAAACAGAAACACACATAAAACAAGGCAATATATTGTTCAGCTGACAAAAATGTTGTGACCAGAGGCTCACAGAAACTCAATCCTGTATGCCTCTTGGGATTCTATATTCCACTGAATTGATTAATTCAGTGTTCACAGAGACTTTATAGAACATTACTACTGTAGATAATGATAATTGACTGTATTTTTTGGGGGGTGGTATAAGACCAAAAAAAAAAAAAACCATTAAAATGGGACTATTTTAATAAAATGGTCTCTTCAGTAGACTCGTACATCAACATTCAGAATTTTATTGGGCTTCAAAGTAGGTTTTTTTCTTTGTTTTCATTTTTGTTTTGAGACAGGGTCTTGCTCTGTCACCCAGGATGTAGTGGCTCCATCTCAGCTGGCTGCAGCCTCTGCCTGCTGAGTTCAGTTGATTTTCCTCTCTCAGCGTCCTGAGTAGCTGGGACCACAGGTGTATACCACCACACCCAGCTAATTTTTGTAATTTTTGTAGAGATGGGGTTTCGCTGTGTTGCCCAGGCTGGTATCGAACTCCTGAGCTCAAGCCATCCTCCCACCTCAGCCTCCCAAAGTGCTGGGATTACAGGCATGAGCCACCATGCCTGGCCAAGTTGTTTTTTTAAACAGAAAGTCCTTATTTATTCGTTTATTAATGCCTGAGTGACAATTCCTTTCCAATCAGATGTAATACTGTAATTTCACCCAGGAATATCAGTCTTTTATATTATGTTTTATATTTAAAGTGTAATAAGTAACAGCCTTTAAACCAAATGTTCTTAAGAAAAAAATAGCTGGCTGGGATGGTGGCTCACACCTGTAATTCCAGCACTTTGAGGGGCTGAGGTGGGCGGATCACTTGAGCTCAGGAGTTCAAGACCATCCTGGGCAACATAGTGAAACCCCATCTCTACCAAAAAAAAAGATTAGCTGGGTGTGGTGGTGTGTGTCTGTGGTCCAAGCTCCTCAGGAAGCTGATGTGAGAGGATCACTAGAACCCAGGAGGCAGATGTTGAAGTGAGCCAAGATCACGCCACTGTACTCCAACCTGGGTGACAGAATACGACCCTGTCTCAAAAAAAAAGAAAAAAACAAAAATCCTACAAATGATTACTTCTTTACATGTTAAATGCATTAGACATGCATACACATGCATGTTCTATTAAGAAACATTGTAAATGTATCAAAAATGGGAAGTGAGAATATATTTACCTGAAATATCAATGTCTGGAAACTATGTTGAATTTTTTAAAGTCCTTTTGTTTAAAAAAATCATAATTACAACTTAAAGGCAAAAGTAGTACTCAATATATGTATCCTAAAGCAGTATTTTCCTGCTGAGAGCCCAGACAGTAGGTAGGTTGAATTCAATTACTGGATTTCAGATTCAGATGAGAAGTTACACACGATCTCCTTTAATGTCTTGTTCCATCTTGATATTTTATCATTTGTTTACATTTAACTTTTCAAGTGTACATGCCTCGCTTCTCTAACCTTCAGCATTCAGAATCTGCAGGTTTAGCGTAAAGCAGGCTTTTTTTAAACATCAGTATTATTGACATTTTGGGCTAGATGATTCATTTTTTTGTTTTTGTTTTTGTTTTTGTTTTTTGAGACAGAGTCTTGCTCTGCCACCCAGGCCGGAGTGCAGTGGTATGACTTGGCTCAATGCAACCTCCACCTCCCGGGTTCAAACAATTCTCCTGCCTCAACCTCTCAAGTAGCTGAGACTACAGGCATGCGCCACCATGCTCGGCTAATTTTGTACTTTTAGTAGAGATGGGTTTCACCATATTGGCCAGGCTGGTCTTGAACTCCTGACCTCGTGATCCACCCTCCTCAGCCTCCCAAAGTGGATAATTCTTTATTGTGGGAGCCCATGTACTAGATGACATTACACATACACACATCCAGTTGTGACAATTAAAAATGTCTCCAGACATTGCCCATGTCTCCTGGGGAAAGGGGGAAGGCGCAACATAACCCCCAGTTGAGAAGCACTAGCCTGAAAGGCATCGTTGATTGCTGCTATGTTAATACGCCACCACATTTCCCTAGGATGTTTATCAGACTATTCCAAAGGTAAGTAAAACGATGCTTCTTTTTCTAATCCACCAGTAAATGAAGGCATAACTAGGTATGATGCTTAGCTCACATTATCATTATTAAAAGATATGGAAAAGCAAACATATATATACATATATATTTCTTCCTGTTAAACAGGAAGTGCCAACATATAGAATTTTAAATAGAGAAGTAAATATATAGGGACATACGAGAGACAGTCTATTGAAATTTCTCATACTATACTTTCCTGTATATATTATTCATATTTATATATTTATTTATATATATTTCTTATAATATAGGTCCCTATATATGTAATAGGAGAATTTCAGTAGACTCTCTCTCTTATGTCTCATACAGTCATATATGCACACTCACACATATATATTTTACCTTTTATATTTATATATGTTGTGTGTGTGTGTGTGTGTGTGTGTGTGTGTGTTTTTTAGGGACAGGGTCTCACTACGTTGCCCAGGCTGGACAAAAACTCCTGGGCTCAAACGATCCTCTCACCCCAGCCTCTCAAAGTAGCTGGGACTACAGGTGCCTGTCACCATGCCTGGCTGCTGTAATATAGTTCTAAATGTGAAATCTAACTGAAAATAACCACATCACATTAATTCATAGTTACAGATCATACAAACGTGTGCTGTTTTTCCACTCAAGGAAGCATTTTAAATTCGAAGATGGTAACTAGGTGTACTCCATTTTCTCTGAGGGCAAGGCATGAGATGTAAACTGAAAATAGAGAAGGATGGAGCCAGATATGCATGGAGCATTTCCTAAGCATAAGAAAGCTGGTCTATATCCCCTTCCTTCACCAGTGGCTCCATGGCATGGTCTGGATGTAGGTGGCTTTGCAGACTAAAATGAATTTAGCCTGAGCATGGTGGCTCATGCCTGTAATCACAATGCTTTGGGAGGCCAAGGCAGGTGGATTGGTTGAGCCCGGGAGTTCAAGACCAGCCTGGACAATATGGCAACCCCATCTCTACAAAAATATTCAAAACAATTAGCCAGGCATGGTGGTGTGTGCCTGTAGTCCCAGCTACTTGGGAGGCTGAGACAGGAGGATAACCTGAGCCCAGGAGGTCAAGGCTGCCACAGCACTCCAGCCTGGGTGATAAAGTAAGACCTTGTTTCAAAAAAATAAAAAACTCTTGAATCATTAAAAAATCCAATAACAATTTGAAGGTTTAAATAGTTAAAAGGAAAAAAAGTAAAATGAGTGTAGACAAAAGAAAAGCAGAGTCCACACATTTATCTGACTTTTTAATTTAATTTAATTTAATTTTTATTTTATTTTATTTTATTTTATTTTATTTTTGGAGATGGAGTCTCACGCTGTTGCTTAGGCTGGAGTGCAGTGGCGAGATTTCGGCTCACTGCAACCTCTGCGTTCCGGGTTCAAGCAATTCCCTGCCTCAGCCTCACAAGTTGTTGGATTACAAGCACCTGCCACCACGTCCAGCTAATTTTTGTATTTTTAGTAAAGACGGGGTTTCACCATCTTGACCAGGCTGGTCTTGAACTCCTGACCTCGTGATCCACCCGCCTCGACCTCCCAAAGTGCTGGGATTACAGGTGTGAGTCACCGCGCCTGGCCCATTTCTTTGACCTTTCTCCAATTTCTAGTTAAGTGGAATGATCAAACCAAAACCTTTTTCCACTAAAGATTCAAAGCATTGTATAGTGTTGCTTAATTCAACAAGGTTTTCTCCTGGTTATAGACTGAATGCTTGTGGCCCCCAAGACTCATATGTCGAAGTCCTAACCCTGAGAGTGAACGTATTAGGAGATCAGAACTTTAGGAATTTTAGACAAAGTCATGAGAGTGGGCCCCCATGATGGGATTAATGGTCTTATAAGAGAGACCAGAGAGCTTGCGCGCGCTCTCTCTCTCTCTTTCTCTTCTTCTCCTTCCAGTCTCCCGCTACATTCCACGTGATGATACAGCAATAATTAAGCCATCTGCAAGCTGGTAGGAGGGTCCCTACCAGAACCTTACCCTGCTGGCACCCTGATCTCAGATGTGCAGCCTCCAGAACTGTGAGAAATAAATGTCTGTTGTTTAAGTCAAGTCTATGGTATTTTGTTATAGCAGTCTGCAAAGGCTAAGACAATCTTCTTTATGCTTACAACCAAAATGGATCTAACAGTTTCAACTGCAAACGAGGCTATCAGAGAGCAAGTTTCCATGGCAACCATCTCTTGCCAGTCCTTACTAGTTCCAAGGTTATGGCTTCTAGGCAGCCTCCCCTCACCATACGAAGAAACAGTCCCCACCTAATGTTGGATTAATCAATCTTTCATGTATTTTAGGAAAAAGAGCAAATCATCTTATTCTGCATTTTTGTCCTGAATAACTCCATTTTACAAAAGATCATCTTTCTTGGGTAAAACTTGTTACTCAAATAGGTTGATTTTTTTTTTTTTTTTTTTTTGAGATGGAGTTTCACTCTGTCACCCAGGCTGGAGTACAGTGGCACGATCTCAGCTCACTGCAACCTCTGCCTTCCCAGTTCAAGCGATTCTCCTGCCTCAGCCTCCTGAGTAGCTGGGACTACCTGCCTCAGCCTCCTGAGTAGCTGGGACTATAGGCGCTGGCACTATGCCCAGCTAATTTTTGTATTTTTAGTAGAGATGGGATTTCACCATGTTGGCCAGGCTGGTCTCAATCTCCTGACCTCTTGATCCACCCACCTTGGCCTCCCAAAGGGCTGGGATTACAGGCGTGAGCCACCGCACCCAGCCAAATAGGTTAATTTTTAAGAGTGTATTGGGACAAGTAATTTGCTTTGCAAAAGATTTTTCCATTGCAAAACAAACAAAAAAACCTTGTCATAGGATTCCTTTAAATATCAAGTTTCCCTGTATATTTAAACATGGCAGGTGTCATGTATTCTTTACCTGCGTGTATTTCATGCATGGATTTTTTTTTCCCCATTTTTTGGCATGTGTGTTTTCTGGTCACACCCTTTGGGAAGATATGCAAAACACATTCCCTAGACTCATGAACAATCTCCGGCAGTATATGAGCAGAGTGGCATTATAAAAACAATGCCATCCAAGACCAGATGGGACATACCTTCTCCCTGAACCTGACTGCCCGTGAGTGGCAGATTGGTCCAGGTGACATTTGGTGTGTGAGCCCTAGAATTCTCTGCTATCAAAGGCCACTATTTTGGCCTAAAAAATGGTAACATAACTTCTAAAAATCTACTTTGCTTTGCATGAATCTGGCTTCATTTAAATATAATGAAGTGCTGTTTTCAATGAGTAAGATTCCTTTTATCCTTTCTTACTCATAAATAAAAGAAATTGGAATGAATCATAAAAAAACTGCAATGACAATTTGAAGGTTTAAATAGTTAAAACAATCATATGTGCCATAAATACATTTTGGAGTTGAGTCAAATCACTCAAGTAGTTGAAACAATTATTTTAAATTAGAGAAAATAAATTACATTGACATTTCTACACAGAACAGATGGTGAGTCATGAGAACAGACTAAACCATGTCAATTATTCTCATGGCAAAGGGTGAATGTGTGATCGGCTGCCTTACCTCCTATGGAGATGACGGCATCGAAGCCCTCATCCCTAAAGGGGAGATTAAGGTTGTCACATACCATGGCTTCACATCCTCTATCCCGGGCAATCTCTACCAGTGGCCCACAGTAGTCACAGCCCACGGTATGTACCTGGCTGTTCACTTTAAGATACTTTCCAGTCCCACAACCTATAAGAGAAAAACCTGCATTACATGCTGTCCTCAATGGAAAGTGTGAAATAGTTCATTTGTCTCATAACAAGAAATATAATTAACTTTTTTTTTTTAATTTTTTGAGACAAAGTCTCGCTCAGTCACCCAGGTTGGAGTACAGTGGCGCGATCTTGGCTCACTGCAACCTTTGCCTCCCGGGTTCAAGCAATTCTCTTGCCTCAGCCTCCCGAGTACGTGGGATCATAGGCGTGTGCCACTGTGCCTTGCTAATTTTGTATTTTTCATGGAGACGGGTTTCTCCATGTTGGTTAGGTTGGTCTTGAACTCCTGACATCAGGAGATCCACCTGCCTCGGCCTCCCAAAGTGCTGGGATTACAGGCTTGAGCCACTGCGCCAGGCCAACTTTTTTTTTTTTTTTTTTTTTTAACGAACCAAGACAGAATACAACATGGTGTGAAGATATTCACAAAAATAAAAGTCTTCAGCGAATACTTACATATTCTCATATAGAAGAGAGAAAGGCCATAGGAAAAAAATAACATTTATTGAATATTTAATGAGGTAATGTCCACAGGGCTCAGTACACTAGTGCAACCAAGGCACGTTAGCTGATCCATGGCAAGAAAGGTAGTTCTAGTACCCCAGAGACCGTGTGCAGCCTCTAAGCTCACATCCATATTTCATTGTATATACACGCATGTTACGGCCTTTATTCTCCTGTTGTCCCTCCAAAGATTCTTACCACTTGCTGACTGCAAAACAAACTGTCAACAACTTTTCAATTATTTATACACTAAAACATGCCTTTCAACTTTTAAAAATTTGAACTTGAATTAGAAAAGCATTTTTAACATTGTTTTTATCCAATCTCTATTCATTGCTACATTTAAAATGATCTCTATGGGCCCAGTATACAACTTAGATTATAAAAACTACTTTTTTTTTCTTAAATAGACAATTTTTGATATTCACTTTCCAGTGGAAAAGACCTAAATAATTCAGGATTTACAAAGCCCAAAGGTTTAGATCATTGAGGTCTTACTGATGTTATGGTTGAAGAAGGTAATAACATGAATGAATAACCACCTTGAAACAAAGCCTTCTACAATCGAATACTTTATATTATATTCTATCACAGATATATAATCTAATTCCTTTCCAGAAATATTAAAAGAAACCATTAGAGCCTATATTTGTACCTATTGACATTACCTATACAATTTTTCTACCTGAAAAAATATCTATCACTATTCAAAGATGATTAGCTTGCTGCTTCTGAAATACATCAGGACACTGCAACCTCTGCCTCCCAGACTCAAGCGGTCCTCCTACCTCAGCCTCCCAAGTAGCTGAGACTACAGGCATGTGCCACCATGCCCAGCCAATCTTTTTTTTTACTGTTGTTGTATTTTTTGTAGAGATGGAGTTTCACTATGTTGTCCAGGTTGGTCTCGAAGTCCTGAGCTGAGTGATCTGCCCGCCTCGCCTCCCAAAGTGCTAGGATTACAGGTGTGAGATACCGCTCCCGGCCTATTTGTAGTGTAATTTGTAGTGGCAAAATACAGCAAACGACATATATTAAATGTTAATATGGCATTATTAGCACAGAGTGCTAGGCAGCTTTTAATACTGGGTAGCTCTATAAAAAAATAAATATGGAATGATTTCCTCAATATATTAAAAGTATAACAAAAGCTAGGAGTATAATTAATAGTATACTACCATTAGTGTAACCAAAAAAAGGGAAACTACCCATCACACACTCACAGGCACAAATACGCTTATATTTACATAAAACGTCTCAAAAAGATCATGCAAGAAGCTAATAGCATCAGAGGCCTCTGGTGTGGGTTGCTTGGTGCCAGTGACCGGGATGGGAGAAGATTTTACACTACGCATTCTTTTGTGCTTTGTTGCTGAACCATATCGGTGGGTTACCTATTAAAATACTTTTACACATTTTGAACCACTTGTTCTCATCCTTTAACTATTTTTCTTGTGACTTGATGGTATTTTTCCTTTTTTTTCTTTTGAACTTATTCCTTCTGTTTGATACTCTGAACATTTTAACCAACATCTTGCCATTTCCTACACCTACCACACCTGCTTTGACACCCCAGCCCCAGGTAACCACCATTTTAATCTCTCCTTCTATGAGTCCCACTGTTTTAGATCCCACATATAAGTGAGATTACGGGGTATTTGTCTTTCTGTGCCTGGCTTATTTCACATAGCATAATATCTTCCAGGTTCCTCCGTGTTGTCGCAAATGACAGGATGCTGATCTTTTTTTTTACAGTGACATTGAAGAATGCTTTTTTATCAGCCGGGCGCAGTGGCTCACGCCTGTAATCCCAGCACTTTGGGAGGCCGAGGCGGGCAGATCACGAGGTCAGGAGATTTGAGACCATCCAGGCTAACAGGATGAAACCCCGTCTCTACTAAAAATACAAAAAATTAGCCGGGCGAGGTGGCGGACGCCTGTAGTCCCAGCTACTCGGGAGGCTGAGGCAGGAGAATGGCGGGAACCCGGGAGGCGGAGCTTGCAGTGAGCCGAGATCGCGCCACTCACTCCAGCCTGGGCGACAGAGCGAGACTCCGTCTCAAATTAAAAAAAAAAAAAAAATTATCTAGATTTCTATGACATATGTTGCAGATCTTTTTACTTAGTTTGATTTTGGTCTTTTGACTTGAATTGTATGTCTGTCTACATTTTTGTCTTGTGGAACTTTTCCATTTTTATAGGGTCAAAGTTATCCGTCAATACAGTTAATCCTCACCAATTACAGCTTCCATATTTGCAGTTAATCTACCTGCTGAAATTTATTTGTAACCCCAATGTCAATACTACAGCACTGCATGGACATTATCAGACTTATATACTCACAGTGCAGCAAAATATTTGAGTCACCTGAGACCCACATACCCAACCTCCTTTTTTCAGCTCCCATACTGTAATCGTGTGTCCTTTCCATAATCTATTTAGGGCCACGATTTCTCCATTTGTACAGTTTTTACTGGTGATTTTGCTGTTTCAAAGAGCCTAAGCCTGGGGCTGAAATGCCGTCTAGTGTTCCTGAACATAAGAAGGCTGGGATGTCTCTGATGGACAAAATATATGTGTTAGATAAGCTTTGTTCAGGAAAGAGTTATAGTGTGTTGGCCATGAGCCTAATGTTTATGAAATAATGATACATAGTAATCAAGGTGTCTTTAAACAGAAGCACAAATGCAACAAGCTTACACATTGGTAAATTGATAAAAAAAGTTGTGACCCAAAGCTTACAGGAGCCTAATCCAATATTTCCCCTATGAGTAATGATTCAGTATTTGCCATTTCAATGCTTATGATACATATATGAAATGTAAGTACTGTGAATAATGGCAATGAACTGTATATTCTTTTATGATTTCTTTTTGTATGTGTATCACACATAGGCATTTTGCCTCTGAAAATATTTTAAATAACAATCTAGTTGTCATCTAGTCCTTTAATGAGCGCATTTCCTTATACTTAAATCTTTGCTTCATTTGGAATTTATTTTGATGTAAGGTGTGAGAAAGTAACTCTCTGATTGTATATGTCGTTATCCCAAAGCCATTTACCTAATAGTTCCTTTTCCCCACTGATTTTAAGATCCCGGTACGTGGCTTACTTACATTAACAGGTGGTAATAGATCCAAACTCACTGCACATTCTGAAACTAGATTTATTATTTTTTAAATTACATGGTAGAGATATTTTTCAAAGACTCCCAATTTCCATGTGACCTGCACCCCTTCCCCAGATTCCACATTACTCATACCATCTTCAGCAAGTCACAAGTTCCAGTATGTCTGTTTCTCTTACCAGTATTTAGAGTGAATATCAAACTAGACAGACTTTGCAACTACAGACTTAACGACTCATGGGTGCAGTCAGCATGCAATTGTTAGAATGCAGTTTTAGGTGGGCAGGCCTTGCATGAGATTCCAACCACAACTTAAGTCTTAGTCCTAGATCTACTAAGCTGTGGTTTACCAGTTCTTGATTTAGGAGGATGCTGAACCAATGTCCTCCAGACAAATAAGCTATTATGAAAATACTGTCTAATTAAAGATATGCTCCTATAATGAAACACCTACAGAATAATTAAGGGAAAGGACCCATGAGATTCATAAGGCATTACTGGACCTCTTGCATAATCTCACAATTCTATAGAAGGCATGTGAACCACTCAAAGTGAGCCACCAGCAGTGAACACATTTGGCAAATGTGAAGGTCTTTAAATTTACAATGGTCAGTTTCACAAGCCATCATTTCCATCCTAATTTATTCAATCAATGTTAGGTCCGTTTTGGTGGAGGATGTACACAAAGGCCCTGAAAAGTCACTGTCTAAATGTAAAGTTTGAGGCCAGACATGGTGGCTCATGCCTGTAATCCCAGCACTTTGGGAGGCCAAGACAGATAGATCACCTGAGGTCAGGAGTTCGAGACCAGCCTGCCCAACATGGCAAAACCCCGTTTCTACTAAAAATACAAAAAACAGCTGGGCATGGTGGTGGGCACCTGTAATCACAGCTATTGGGAGGCTGAGGCAGGAGAATCAGTTGAACCCAGGAGATGGAGTTTGCAGCAAGCTGAGATTGCACCACTGCACTCCAATCTGGCTGACAAGAGTGAAACTCCATCTCAAAAAAAAAAAAAAAACAGAGTTTGAGAAAGTTTTTTACTTGCTGCTGACTTGACTGTCTGAGTTTCTGCTGTAAAATGAATATTCTAGGTACTGGCATGCCAAGGGTACAATTTCAGGATTCTTATTAGAACAAAAATAAAAAATGAATCTGAAAAGCAAAGGCTCAATGGAAGATATTTCATGCTGCATGGCCCAACAGTGGGTTACCTATGTCTGCGATGATGCTGCCTGGCTTCTGTTCTTGGAGGAACTGGCGGACACGAGGCCACGCTTTGCTCTGCAGGTCACTGAAGTAAGGGGCTGTGCTCTCGTACACGTTGTGCACATGCTGCTTCTCCAGCTGGGCGGCTTCATGATCCATCCTGGGGAAAACAGGACCAACCCAAGGCATGCAGGTCAGCCTATGCACCATAGGTGACTGAAGGAGGATGCATATTTCCCAAACTTTGGAACCTACAACTGCAAAAGTCTTGCTGTTCACACACTTTCTTATAAGCTGCAAAGTACAATACCTTCACTGTAACCATCGTTGCCAAAAGACTAGCAAATGCACGGTTTTTACCTGCTATGTTAAGGAAAACAATGGTTTGAAAATGAGTTAATTATTATATAATAAGTTGCTGGACAAGATGAATTTTTTTTTTTTTTTTTGAAGTGGAGTCTTGTTCTGTCGCCCAGGTTGGAGTGCAGTGGCACGATCTCTGCTCACTGAAAGTTCCGCCTCCCAGGTTCAAGCCATTCTCCTGCCTCAGCCTCCAGAGTAGCTGGGGCTACAGGTGCCCGCCAACACACCCGGCTAATTTTTTGTATTTTTAGTAGAGACGGGGTTTCACCGTGTTAGCCAGGATGGTCTTGATCTTGACCTCGTGATCTGCCCGCCTCGGCCTCCCAAAGTGCTGGGATTACAGGCGTGAGCCACCGCGCCCGGCCAAGATGAATTCTTAATTTTAGAAGCATAACCAAAATTCTTACTAAACGGTTTACTTTGGATAACACCATTGTATCTGATGCTAAATAGATTTCAAAATTTCATAACAGGTAGCTCACCATTTCAACCCAATAACGAAGCCCTATTAATTCTACCTTTTTAGCGTTTGGGTTCCAGTCATGTCTCTATATCACTACTGCTTTTATTTTAGTATAGGTGCCCATTTCTTTACTGAATTACTTCAACAGCTGGCAAACAGTTATATTGCCCTTCAATTGCTTTTCCCAAGTTCAATTACGTCATAATTATTTTTGTAAAATATAGGACTGATTTTGTTGCTTCTCATTTATTTATTTTTAATTTTTGTGGGTACACAGTAGGTGTATATATTTATGGAGTACATGAGACGTTTTGATACAGGGATGCAAGGCTCAATAATCACATCAGGGAGAATGGGGTGTCCATCATCTCGAGCATTTATCCTTTGTGTTACAAACAATCCAATATACTTTTTTAGGCATTTAAAAATGTACAAATAAATTATTTTTTTACTATAGTCACCTTGTTGTGCTAGCAAATACTAGGTCTTACTCTATTTTTTGTACCCATTAACCGTCTCCACTTCTCTCCCACTCCCCACTACCCTTCGCAGCCTCTCGTAACCATCCTTCTACTCTCTATATCCATGAGTTCAATTATTTTAATTTCTAGCTCTCATAAATAAGTGGGAACTTACGAAGTCTGTCTTTCTGTGCCTGACTGATTTCAGCTAACATAATGACCTCCAGTTCCATCCATATTATTGCAAATGACAGGATTTTTTTTGTGTGTGTGTGGAGTCTCGCTCTGTCACCCAGGCTGGAGTGTAGTGGCATGATCTCAGCTCACTGCAACCTCCACCTCCCGGGTTCACACCATTCTCCTGCCTCAGCCTCCCAAGTAGCTGGTACTACAGGCGCATGTCACCATGCATGGCTAATTTTGTGTATTTTTAGTAGAGAAGGGATTTCACCGTGTTAGCCAGGTTGGTCTCCATCTCCTGACGTCGTGATCCGCCTGCCTCGGCCTCCCAAAGTGCTGGGATTACAGGCGTGAGCCACCACGCCTCGCCCAGATTTCTTTTTTTTTTTTTTTTTAAAGCTGAGAACTCCATTGTGTATAAGCATCACATTTTCTTTATCCATTCATCTGTTGATGGACAGTTAGGTTGCTTCCAAATCTTGGCTGTTGTGAATAGTGCTGTAATAAAACATGGGAGCATGGGTATCTCTTGGATATATTGATTTCCTTTCTTTTGGTTATATACCTAGGAGTGGGATTGCTGGATCGGAAGGTAGCTCTATTTTCGTTTTTTTGTAGAATCTCAAAACTGTTCTCCATAGTGGTTGTACTAATTTACATTCCCACTAATAGTGAATAAGGGTTCCCTTTTCTCCACATCCTCACCAGCATTTTTTATTGCCTGACTTTCAGAGAAAGCCCATTTTAATTGGGGTGAGATGATGTTTCATTGTAGTTTTGACTGGCATTTCTCTGATGATCAATGATGTTCAGCACTTTTTCATATACCTGTTTGCCATTTTTTATGTCTTCTTTTGTGAAATTGTCTATTCAGATATTTTGTCCTTTTTGTTTTTTATTTTATTTTATTTTATTGAGATGGAGTCTCACTCTATCACCCAGGCTGGAGTGCAGTGGCGCAATCTCAGCTCACTGTAACCTCTGTGGCCAGTTCCCCAGGCCATGAGCAGGTCTAGAGGTGCTGTCTGGGAGCCAGGGACTGGAGTCAAAAACCTTAGAAGTCTACTTGGTGTTCTATTGTACTGTGGCTGAGCTGGCACTCCAGCCACGAGATGCAGCCCTTCCCACTCTTCCCTCCCCTTTCCAAAGACCCCTTCCCCACTGTGGCCAAGCTGGTACCTAAGGTGCAAGGCAAAGTCCCCTTTCCTTGTCCCTCCACTTCTCTTAAGCAGGAGTCTTGCCCCACAGCCACCACAGCTGGGAATGTGCTGAGTCTCATCTAGAGCCAGCAAGGCTCAGAGTCTCACCCAGGTCCACAGAGTACTACTTGGCTATCATTGCTGGTTATGCAGGGCCCAAGGGCTCTTTAGTCAGAAGGTGATGGGTCCTGCCAGGACTAGCTCCTTCCCTTCAAGGCAGCAGGTTGCCTTCTGGCCCAGGGAGTGTCTAGAAATGTCATCTGGGAGGGAGAGCCTGGAAAGAGGGCCTCAGGACTCTGGTGGGCCCTATCTTACTGTAGCTGAGCTGGTATCCAAGATACCAGACAAACTCCTCTTTACTCTTCCCTCTCCTCTCCTCAAGCAGAAGGAAGGGCTCTCTTTTGGAGCCAGGAGCTGTGCAGCCTGGGTAGCGGGAGGGGTTGGTGCAAGCACTCTCTTAGCAGCCCTTGCTGGTGTCTCCATAGGTGGCCTTCCCTCCTCCCCACCTAGTCCACTGGCTCTGAGGCCAGTTCAGCAGGAGGACTCACCTAGGAGCCGTGGCCTAGACTGCCTTTCGAGTTTATTTAGTATCCCAGAGCCCTTTAGCCTACAGTGGTGAGGCCTGCAGGAACTCAAGTTCAGACTGCTGGGATCTGCAATTCCCCTCTGGCTAGGGCTGGTTTAAATGCTCCCTCTGTGGGCAGGTGTCAGCTGAGTTCAGCCCCATGGTTTTGCCTTCTACTGTGACAGGGCAGCACTGAGTTCGATACAGTGTTTCACAAACGCAGTGCTCTCCCTCCCGTAAGCGCAGATTCTCTCTCCATGCCACATGGCTGCTGCCAGGGGGTTGGAGGAGGGATGGCATGACCAATTCAAGACCATCTTTCTCACCCTCTTCAGTGCTTCCTTTAGTGATATGAAGTCAAAACCAGGCACTGTGAGTGCTCTCCTGATTTTTGGTTCTCATGTAGGTGCTTTTTTGTGTGTAGATAGGTGTTAACTTTGGTCCTTGTCGGGAGGGTGGCGGAGGGAGGACACACCATCAGTGGAGCCTTCCATTTGGCCATCTTACTCCACGCCACTCCCCTCAATTCTTACCTTCGACTTCTTCAGAGGCATTTTATAGCTTGTCCCATTGGATTCAGCTGGCTTAGGCGGGCACATAAGGCTCTTTCTGATCTAGCCTCACCAGACCTCTTAAGGGTCATTTCTCACCATCTTTCCTCAGCATTAGCCTTAATACCCAATGACCCATTGTTTCTCAGCGGTGACACGTTCCTTCTCATCCAGGGGCCTGAACAGATGCTATGCTTTACCTGGCTAAATTCTAGTCACTCTTGGAAAAGGCATCGCCTCCTCTAGGAAGGCTTTCCTGACCTTCCAGGCAGGATAAGGGCAACAGGGAAGGAGTAAGAAAAGCATGAGAGCAGGTCCCATTTTGGGCTTAACTCTGTAATTACTCTATTCTATTTTGGCATGTGAGTGAGTGCTAGCCCAGGGAAGTGGCCAGGGGCCCAGGTTGTGGCTTTTACCAATCAGTAGGAAAGTATTTTCAATCATTTAATAACCCATTTGGCCCTACTGATGGCTATCAGCTATTGCATCCCATGCATACCTCTATAGGGATCACAGAGTCCTGTAATCGTTGAATTCAGATAAGATATTTTTCTCTGGCAGAATCCGCTGGAAGACTCTGGAGAACAAAGACTTGTCCTATTTAATACTGAGTTCCCAGCACTTAGGACGCAGCAGACCCTCAGCAAATGATCAAATAAACACACATCACGGGAATGGAATCTGGCTCTGAGTACAGAGGGTAGTACTGGCTTTGGTTAGCAGAGGGACTGATCACTCTGAGGAGCTGGGGAAGGGAGGGGACCCGACACCTGCAAAGTAGGCAGATGGGAGTGTAACTAGAGAGAAGGTACCGTCCCTGGACAGCCTCTGTCCCCACACCTCTACCCCTGTCCTGGGAAGTGGGAAGTACTTGGGTAAGATGGTGTCTGCCAAGTTACTTCCCTGTATGGAGAGAGACTTTCAGACTATGCGAATACTGTTTCTTATTTGCTCACCCGCCAGTTTTAGCATCTACCAATGATTCTTGCCCTAATTATTACTACAAGTATCAACAAATGATGATAATATAATTCCATCATTCCTTCTGTTTCAAGGAAGAGCTATTCAGGATTTACTCTTAAAATGTAATAGGTTGTCTTTAATCAGTATGAACCAACCCACAGCCCCTGCAAAAAATTCTAGCAAACTCCTGAATATAAATCTAATTTGTGAGGTCTGACAAAACTTCCACCCAAATTGAAACAGCTTATGTTGCACCTTCAACTGAAATTTACAAAGTAAACATATGGCTGGCTAGAACTGCCCACACAAGAGAAAAACAGAAACACTATGTGCTTTTCATTTAAATCAAAATCTCAGTAGATTTTAGTCTATTTACATTTCCCCTTCCTCAAGGAATCAATCAAGCAATACAATTTAGAGAACACTAGAACAAGTAAGTTTTTCTTTACTGCACTTGCAAATGTTAAGTGGTAACCAACATAAACTGGATTCCTTGCACTATGCAGTTTACAAAATGACTCCAATTTCAAGCTCAGAATTTGCAGTATCTGAACAGCACCCCCTGAGATCTTGCCCTGAGTTTTCTATGGCCTCTGCTATCATCAGGTAACCTAAGAGTTATTTTTAAGTGTATAAGCAATATGAATCTATTTTGTTTTTCTGATGCTTTCCAGTTAACTTTATAAACACTGCAGATTTAAATTTTAAACGTTGTGGATTTAAATTTCCTACACTATTTTCCACATGAATTTTATGTATATAAACAAATTCCTTGAGTTTGAAAGTGTGACTAAGCTAGTACTAAAACAGGAGCACAGGATTCCAGATGAAGCGAGGGATAAAGGGTTTGGATTAGCCAGGATTCCTAATCTGTGTGCTGTCAAATTGCAGACTCATAAAATAATCCACATAAAAAGTCAGTATTTAAAGCCTCACATTGTGTCCCTCCTTTGAGATTCAAAATGCACCCCAGCATACTACAAGTTTTGAAAAATCTTTTCTCAGAATTACTGGGTCTAACATACTCTTTCTGTCTTTAAACACCTTCTGTGTTTTTAGGAAATAATATGCGAAAGACACTTTGGAAATGCTAATTTAATGTTTTGCAATTTAAGAATGTCCCCCAAACAAAGGAAGCATTTTTCCTGAGCATTCTTTTTCATTCATGTAGTTTTAGTGAAGTATGTTATCTACAAATCATAACTTCTAAGATGGTTTATAAAATGACTGAAAGTATGAGACGGTAAACATTTTAACTAGAAAGTCAGAAGGATGCACATCAGAGTTGCTCATTGCTGTCGATCCAAGAGAAACTGCTTCTGAGCCTGTGCCTCCTCTTTCCAGGGATCCCCGCCTCACTGAGTGGACCCAGGTTGAAAACCAGACCTACAGGGAACCAGTCCATGGGTGAGACTGACCCAGTCTTGAGAATTTGAACTAAAAGGCCTGAACAGTCAAATGACCGCAAGTGGTTGGTTGTGATCACTTGGAGTCTGTGTTAGGGAGTCCGTTTTTAGCCATGCACATATGGATGAACCAAAAGAATATTTTTCTGCAAAATAAATGTAGCTGTAGGCAACAAAAAAACACGATGAGAATTTGGGATGCTTCATAACATGGCGGGGGGAAAGGCAGAAGGACTGGGGAAGTCTAGTAGACGATATTCTAGTTCTAGTCCCTATGTAGGCTCTGGACAGGGTCTCAGGGTCATTCAACTCGCAAGAAACCTGTTCATTTTAGAGTACCACCCTTGCATCCTGAGGTACCACATTTCCTAACTTTGAATCTCAAATGGATACCCTGTTCTAGCCCTAAAATATTCTTCACTTGAACTCATTTCTGTTTCTACAACCACACCTTTCCAAAGGCAGGCAAACTGCTTTTTTTATTAACATTTTGAAATGATTATTTTACACTTTAAATAACTAGTGTGCAGTGATGCTGACACACAGTGTTGTAATATCTTACCTTTATTGCTACTTTTCAAGCAACCTGTAAAGCTTACAATGTAACCTTAAATCAAACCCCCAAAATTGAATGCTAATGATCAAAAGAAATCATAAATATGATGACAAAAACACAAATGAAACTGAGTAGACAAAGATACAACTAACTTTGCCAGGGGGAAGCTGATGTAGGCACAGAAGAGCAGACCCCTCAAACATTGAATCATCTTTGTTCCTTCCCTTGCCCCACAAACTCTGCCTATTTCTAGCATTTATTCCTTGGAGGATGGAAGAGAGGAGAGAAAGTGACAGAAAGCTAACAGGAGAGTGAGTGGCCTGGCATGTTTCCCAAGGCTAGAAAAACAAAGAGAAGGACATTGGCAATTCCTGCTTCTAGCAACAGGGTTCTATTGAGAAGTCACAAATGTTTAGTTTTCCTGCCCTGGGCATGTGATTAGGCTAACATTTTTCTACCTACTTGAATTCAGGTAAACCCTATGTGACTTGCTATAGCATAAATGTGATCCCAGTGTGTTGCTTGCCAAGTTCCCTATCCCTTGTCTCTGCAAGGAAAGGTTCCTTGTCCTGGAGGCATCAGCCTAGGTCCCTCAGAACTCTTGAGGGAGAGACATCATGGGTATTCTAACCCCACCTACCAAAAGGAATAAACAGCTCAGTTCATCATATGAACTGCAAAATATCTAGATCATGAAAAAGTAAAAAGTATACATCAATTTTTATTAGATGACAACTTGTTACCATATAAGTTCTCCCTTTTTTCTTCATAAAGATTAAAAGTTTTCTTTCTCATAGATATATATTATTAAAAAATTGAGAGAAAACTGGATACAGTTTTAAATCCTACTTTTTTGAACTTAATATTGTGAACCAAGTGGCAACTTCTACCTACAGTCTTCTCTACCTTCTCAAAGAAACATAATCTCCACAATCATAATTCCACAGCACTTGAAATATATCGCGTGCTGTAAAGTATTATAATGGCTTAAGTATTTCTACTAGATTCTGAACTTCTAAAGAAGAAACAAGATTTCATACACATCTTTGGTTAGCCCGTAGTATCTAGCACTGGGCCTAAATGTAATAGGTCTAAATACGTTTAGTGAATACATGAATGATGGAACTCTAGCCAATTAAACAATTATTTCTTTTACATTTTTAAATCATATTAACAGTTTTATTTAGGTATAACTGACATATAACAAACTGCATATATTTAAAGAATATAATTTGATGTTTTTACACACACATGTGTGTGTATGTGTGTATGTATCTGTGAAACCATCAAGATACTCAAGATAATGAACATATCCTTCCCACAATAAATCAACCCTCCCATCTTCCCCTACCCTGAACAATCTTTCTTTTTCTTTCCCTATTTTTTTTTTTCTTTGAGACAGAGTCTTGCTCTGTCACCCAGGCTGGAGTGTAGTGGAGCAATCTTGGCTCACTGCAACCTCCACCTCCCAGGTTCAAGAGATTCTCCTGCCTCAGCCTCCTGAGTAGCTGGGATTACAGGCACATGCCACCACGTCCAGCTAATTTTTGTATTTTTGTATAGACGGAGTTTTACCATGTTGGTCAGGCTGGTCTTGAACACCTGAACTTGTGATCCACCCACCTTAGCCTCCCAAAGCGCCAGGATTACAGGCGTGAGCCACTGCACTCAGCCTCTGAACAATCTTTCTTAATGTCATGTTTCTAGGCAAAGAAATAGGGATAGAGAGGTGGACACTGACATATATATCCAACGACAACAATTTCAAAGGCAACTTTGAGCATTTGATGTGTCGACAAATAAAAATAAAAAGGTTTCCCAAGTTTTTCCAGTTCCTTAATGATCACTGGAAAGCTACAAATATATTCGCACCCAGATGCAAATAGTAAAAATATTCCGAGGAACTGAAAAGGCTTCCAGGGAAAAGGTTTTTCGATTGTCTCATCAAGGAGATGAGACTCTGTACTTGAGCCACAGAAATCTAGTGAACTCTGAGAAGGCTTTGTCCCCAAGAGTGGCTCCTTGTCCCCAGGGAGGAGGTGCTATGACTGAATGTCCTCAAGATGGTGCTTATTACACCCGCTCCTCCTAAGACGTTAGCACAGAGACCGAGGTGATAGGCTATAAGCACTTAGCCCTGTCATCAGAAAGGATTTCTCATTCGTTTGTGACGGGAACTTCCATTACCTCTATCTTGAGTTTCTTTCTGTACCACACTCTTCCCTGCAGTGAGTCCTCTATGTTTGAGCTCAATGGAAAACACACGTGGCTTTAAAACAGTTCTGTCTCCAAATACTGACATACGGTTATGAATTAAAACCTCTTGCTATCATATAGAACAATAAAGCTTTTAGAGGAAAATGCGGAACGTCTTCATGACCTTGGAGTAAGTTAAAATTTCTTACAAAGGGTCATATAAAGTGCTAACCATAAAAGGAAAAATAAAGTAGACGATATTAAAATGAACACACCATGAAGAGAGGGAAAATTCAACCCCCAGAGTGTGAAGAGGTATTCATAGTACATACAGCTGACAGTAGAGTAGTATCCAGAATATAAACAATTCCTTACAAATAAAAAAGCGATAGACAGACAACACAACCGACAAATGGGCAAGAGACTTTAACAGACACTTCACAATGGGCAGGAGATGCGCAGGAAACACACACAAAGGGGCTTAACTTCACTAGTATCAGGGAACTGCAAATTTAACCCACGATGGGATCCCACCACCTATACAAAAGAATGGCTGAAATGAAAAACACAAGGAATATCAAGCGTTGGTGAAATATGGAATTGGTGAATTCTAATACACTGCTGGAAGAAATGTGAGTTGTTTCAATCTGTTTGGAAAACTGCCTGGCAGTAACAACTAAAGCTAAACATATGCATATCCTATGGCCCAGCAACCCCACTCTTAAAGGTATATACATATATCCAAAAGATATGGACACCTATATTCACCTAAAGACATATGCTAGAATATCCAAAGAAGCACTCTTCAAAGTAGCCCAAATCTGGAAACTGCATATGTGCCCATCATCAGTGAAATGATCAAATAAATTGTGGTATATTCATAGAATGAAATGCTACCAGAGTTAAAATAATGAAAGTTTTCAACCATATGCAACAATATGGATCAATCTCTATATCTGTTCATTTTGTACTGCTGTAAAGGAATACCTGAGGCTCGGTAATTTATAAGGACAAGCGGTTTAGTTGGTTCACGGTTCTGCGGGCTGTACAAGCATGGCACCAGCACGTGTTTGGATCCTGGTGAGGCCTCAGGAAGCTGTTACTGATGGTGGAAGGTGACTGAGGAGCACGTGTGTCACAAGGTCAGAGAGGGAGCAAGAGAGAGGGGAGGAGATGCCAGGCTCCTTTAAACAACCAGCTCTCATGTGAACCGATAGAGCATTAACTCACTCATTACCACAAGGAGGACACCAAGCCATTCGTGAGGGATCCATCCCCATAACCCAAACACCTCCCAACGGTCCCCACCTCCAACATTGGGGGTCACATTTTAACATGAGATTTGGAGGGGACAAATATCCAAACGATAAAAATTCCATAAATATCATATTAAAAGGGAAGTCCACAAAAGAATACACACTGTAGGATTCCATTTATGGAAAGTACAAAAACATGAGCCAATAGATAGATCAGAGAAAATAAAATAAAATAAAGTACAAAAACATGTAATCCCAGCACTTTGGGAGGTCGAGGCGGGCAGATCATGAGGTTAGGGGATTGAGACGATCCTGGCTAACACAGTGAAACCCCGTGTCTACTAAAAATACAAAAAATTAGCCGGGCGTGGTGGAAGGCACCTGTAATCCCAGCTACTCAGGAGGCTGAGGCAGGAGAACGGTGTGAACCCGGGAGGCGTAGCTTGCAGCGAGCCGAGATCACGCCACTGCACTCCAGCCTGGGCAGACTGGAGACTCCATCTCAAAAAGACAAAAAAAAAAAAAAAAAGTGCAAAAACAGATAAAACAAATGTGGGCCATTAGAAGTGGGATAGAGGCTGCCTGGGGTAGCACCTGGCGGGGAGCACTGGGGGTCGGAAGGTGGTTCTGGGGTGCTGGTAATGTTTCTTGATGTGGGCTCTGGTTACATGAGGGTGCTTAGGTTATGAAAGATTCATTCATTTATTTGTACATTTATGATATATGTACTTTGGTCCATGTATATTTCTATTAAAACTGCCTTTTGCTTTCAGGCAATTGCCTTTATTTTAAACCATGTTAGAACTTGAAACTGAGCAGAGTATCCTCTCTCATCCATGTTCTGCCATTCCCCTGAGAGATGAATGCCATCCAGTCAGTGCCTTCCGGGCAGCTAGAAACTGGAGATCACTGGGTTCAGAGATGAGGTGAAATGTCAAAGCAGTATCCCCATTCAATAAGATTATGTCATAGTATATACAGAAACTGCTGAGAGAGTTTTAGCTCAGAAGAAATCTAACTGAAGAAATAAGTGACTTAAATGAGGTAATGTCCAATGCCAGATTATCCAGTAACCAGCGAAGAATAGAGTCCATTTGCTCTCAATAAAGAAGTTGTTTCAGTTAGGGCAGCAGGTAAGTGACTCATCAGGATGATGAGAGGAAGGAAATTCATTCTACCTACCTTATATTTGTGATCTTATTACACATTGAAGAGCTTTACTCAATAACTCAAAGTGAAATTAAGGATGAATTGTGCCAGCCACAGCTTCCAAGTAGCACAACTATAATAATATATGAGGATTACTGATCTCAATAAATAGATGGGAACATAAAACTGTGTAGAGGTCCAGCAAGGAGGCTACATGATCCTCCGCTTGTAGCAGCAGGTGGTTGCTATTGCTACTTACCTTCATTCTCTAATTACCTTGCTGTTTCATTGTTACTGTTACTCGTTAAGACAATTCTCAGTTACTTCAGTACCTTATGAAGAATGTATGGACAAACTAGAGTGTCCTCATTTATTACTCCCATGTGGATCATCTGTAATATTCAGTCTACTGTTTATGTGGCTCTTTATATGTGCAGTTATTGGAAAAATCTGCTGAGCTTTTTATTCTGCAGAGAATAAAATCTTTCTGAAGGATGTTATAGTGTTTATAAGCCTTAAAACCTAAGACAACAATGACTTGGGGCCTAATTGATATCTGGATGGTGAATCTCCCGAAACACACACAACTAACAGAAGAATCAGTGTTCCCTCCAAAAAAACCAAACCTAGAACAAAAACAACACAAAGAAGACAAAAATATGTATCAATGAAGTTTTTTTTAATAAAAATCAAGAAAAGAATCAAGATAGAATGACAAGGAAAAGAAGAAAGAAACCAGGGGAAGTAAAAGGAGAAGAAACGGGGGAATGAATATATGTACTGAATGATTATCATGTGGTTCATATATGTTAGCACAAAGAAAGCCAGAAACGGGGAGTAAGAAAAGCAGACGAAGAGCTAAGAGCTATGACTTAATGTGTATAAAGAATAAAGAGTAGAAAAGGTAAAAATATATAATTTTGTATATATTTGTTTATATCTACTCCAATTAGCATTCAAACTAGATTTATATAATCAAATATCAATTGCTCGTATAACTTTTTACGCATGTATCACTAATGGAAATTAGATTTTGACGACTTCTAACTGCAACTGAAACTTGCTTGAACCTTTGTGTTAAGAAACTAAAATCCAAAATAATGCCAAAGGTTAAAAATTCTTGCTCTAGAAAGTCTAGAGTTGTATTGCTTTGAAGTTTAATATATTATGTTCATTTCCAGAATAATAGGAAATTATTAAAAAGGGAAATTTTCAGTGAGCCCTATGTGTGTGTAAGCTGACACATCTTCAAATGAATGCTTGAGAGGTCGGGAACTGCGCCTTGGAACTCAGCCTAGAAGAGTGGGCAAGATTTGAAAATTTTTGTTTCAGCCAGGCGCGGTGGCTCATGCCTGTAATCCCAGCATTTTGGGAGGCCAAGGCGGGCAGATCACCTGAGGTTCGGAGTTCGGGACCAGCCTGACCAACATGGAGAAATCCTGTCTCTACTAAAAATACAAAAATTAGCCAGGCATGGTGGTGCATGCCTGTAATCCTAGCTATTCAGGAGGCTGAGGCAGGAGAATTGCTTGAACCTGAAAGGTGGAGGTTGCAGTGAGCTGAGATTGCTCTATTGCACTCCAACCTGGGCAACAAGAGCGAAACTCCATCTCAAATTAAAAAAAAAAAAAAAAAAAGGAAAATGTTCGTTTCTTGTCATTTAAATTGCACTTGCAAGAAGAATCAATTCCAGGGTTCCCCAAAGGTGGACAAGTCACTGTGCTTTTCAGGTCCTCTTAGCCTGCTTTTCAGGGAAAGTAGCAAACTTGAGAATTCTAACATAAGTAAGGCGTATAAATCAAGTCACTTCAGGGCACTTGATGTGTTTGAAGAGCTGACCGCTACAGAAGGAAGGAAAGGAAAGGGAGAAAGAGTAAAGATGCTTAATCCACGGAGCTAGAGGCATGCAGGCATGAAGGTAATGCATAGTCAATACCTTCTAGTCAATATCAGTGTCTTCTTAAAAAATGAAAAAGCTTCTAGTCAATATCAGTATCTTTTTAAAAACCAAAAAAGACATTAGTTTGAAAGAGCAGAGGGTCCATCAGAGGTAGTAGTGAAAAATAATTTTGGAGATCTAAGATTCTGGGGAATATCTGATCCCTTCCCAAGCCTGAGGCCACGCACATATGACCACTATTTGCAATCGCAGACATTTTAGAGATTAAAATACTTTTAAAAGCCTCTGTTTATCCTCTGTTCCTCTGGGGAACTGCACCTCTCTCAGACTCCAAGTATCACTGGGGCCTGCCAGGCACACTGACAGTGGCAGTGCGGTGGGTACATGATGCAATCTCAGACAGTTATTCTCCCTGGCCTGGGAAATTGACAAGAGGTTGGAGCAGAACTGATAATGGCTCAGCCCTGAAGCAAAGATCCTCATGTCTCATCCCAAGTTGTAACTTTCCTAAGGTTTGGTTTGCAGCGGTTCCTTTTATTGTGCCAGCTACTTAGGCATTCCCAACACATCCTCCTCCTTGCTTTAGTTCATTTTGACGTGTATAGCAAAAGGACTAAAGTATTACAAACTTGAATGCTCCTTCACAACAACAGCGTCTACCCCAGTGGGGGCCACAGTGAAAGAGAGGTACCATGGCCACTAGGGTTGCCAACGGGACTCATCACAAATGGTTGAAGGGACTCTTGTTGGAGCAAAAGAATCTACTGAGATGGCAATGTGCTATTGGAATGCCAGCCTAGAAGATCAAAGTTGTTGCAGTGCTGGCACCTTTGCCCCCTTTCTGCCTTTCTGTTTGTACTGCCATCCCCTAGTATCTCAGCTAGTCTAGCTGGTCTGTCTGTTCCTCTCGCTGTCTCTGCGCCGCCTACATCTATCCCTTCTAATATACTCATAATGATGGGAGTTGGCAACACAACCTTCTCTGTTAATGTCCACTTGGCTGGAGACACAACACATTCCTATAGTAAAAGGTAACTGCGTAGACCACGTATCACAGGTGCCATTTCTGGTTTGCTGGCTACAATTCATGATTTTTCTTCTATGAATTCAAGAAAAGTTGGTTAGAATCTGTATTTCATGCCGGTGCAGGGTTAATTTTTCTATACAACCCATTGGATAATATTCACTCCTTCTTGAAAGCCCTTCAGGGGACCTCTACTGCCTACGGGATAGCACCTGCACTCCTCAGTCTGTCATGAAAAGCCTCCCTGACCTGGCCCAGTCCACTTTTCCAGTCTTATATCCTGCAACTACAGTACCTCAAGCTCTCAGCTCTACCCACACAAATCTACTCACTTTTTCCCAAGTGGGACTTGCTCAGGACCTTATTCAGGTCTTTGCTGAAGCCAGCAGTCTATTCTCTCTCACCTGCAATGCTCTCCTATCACTTCCTCCTGCCAAAAGCTTCTGGTCTGCAAAGTCTAGCACAGTTTCTTCCTCCTACATAAAGGATTCATGGATAACTACAGATAAAAATCATCCGTCTCAGTACTTTTTTTTTTTGGCGGGGGCGAGATGGAGTCTTGCTCTGTCACCAGGCTGGAGTGCAGTGGCACGATCTCTGCTTGCTGCAACCTCTGCCTCCCGGGTTCAAGCAATTCTCCTGCCTCTCAGTCTCCTGAGTAGCTGGGATCACAGGTGCACGCTGCACACATGGCTTGTGTGTGTGTGTGTGTGTGTGTGTATTTTAGTAGCGATGGGGTTTCACCATGTTACCCAGGCTGGTCTCGAACTCCTAAGCTCAGGCAATCTGCCTGCCTCGGCCTCTCAAAGTGCTAGAATTACAGGTGTGAGCCACTGTGCCTGGCCCCAGGACTTCTATACGCTGCAAACTTATTATCTCTATCACTCTTAGGGCATTTTTCCAGATACTGTCATGAACTCTCAACTATATATATGTTCCCAACTAGATTATAAGGTTTTGGAGGGCAGAGATGGAAATGTGACGTTTTTATATATCTATATCTATATCTCATCTGTACATCATAGAGCCTAGGATAGTGCAGAACACAGAGCATCACTCAATAATTAATTGTAGAGCCAATGAATCAAGGAGCTGTTTCTTAGCTCCCTCTGCAAAACAGCAGTACTTTACTCTGTACAAGCTGGTCCTTGACTCTTTGGTCATAAATCCTAAAGAGCCGGCTGTGAGTCAGTGGGCACTTGGAGGAAAGCAGAACTAAGACTGAGCTTTTCCAGTTTTATTTTGTGTTTTCTGATTTGCTGCCCCAGAGGTCTGTTGTTGTTGTTGCTGTTGTTGTTTTGAGACAGAGTCTTGCTCTTGTCGCCTAGCCTGGAGTGCAGTGGTGCGATCTTGGCTCACTGCAACCTCCGCCTCCTGGATCCAAGCAGTTCTCCTGCCCCAGCCTCCTGAGTAGTTGGGATTACAGGGGCCCGCCACCACGCCTGGCTAAGTTGTGCATTTTTAGTACAGATGGGGTCACCATGTTGGCCAGGCTGGTCTTGAACTCCAGACCTCAGGTGATCCACCTGCCTTGGCCTCCCAAAGTGCTGGGATTACAGGCATGAGCCAACGCAACCAGCCAGGTCTGTATTATAGGTACAATCTAGGCATACAATGGTCACTTTTTCATAACTAAAAAGCAATATAAATACTGGAAATGGTTCTCCTGTTATAAATGCCACAGAGGACACAGAATTAAAAAAGAGAGAGCATAAAATTCTGCTTTAAAATTCAAAGACATACTTAAACTACAATTCTAAACTGAAAATGCAAATTGGCCCGCACAATTAAAAGACAGATCTTTTATGTTATAAAAAAGACCTAATTACAAGATGCATAGCTTTTTAATTTTACTTTTTAATACATGCGACTTCACACTTAACATCTATCATTTCCAAGTACAAATGATACTGTAAACTTTTATGTGATAAAAATCTCATTTAAAAATATGTTTAAGTCCTACCAAAGCATTTTGCTTTCTAAAAATGCTAAATATGTTCTCATAATTTTTACTTATCCTGTACAACTACTTTCAGATACTGTTTCCACCTTGTGCAAAAACAAATTCCAACGTACTTTATATCACATTGTCATAAATTTAAAATTATAGGGATTGGGAAGAATTAGATTCGCTAAAGATGCACATTGCTAAAAACGCCTCATGGTATGTGAGTTGCTGAAGGGCTGAAAGCTACTAACCTGAGTCATCCTGTGATTACAGGAAAATTACCTCTTGTCTTTGTGAATCACGGCAGTCTCCACCTCCAGAGAGTGACAGTTACTTCTCATAACTTTCTCAATGTGTAACGTCAATGAAAAGTTGTAGGAGTGAAATCAAATAGTGCAGTCCTTCTCATGATAAACCACTGGTGTGAGTCTCTGAAGGGAGCACAGGCCCTATCAGGAAGAAAACAAATCGTAAACGTCATTTCACATGATAAGTATATGAAACCAGCTACAGCCCAGGTTGACTTCCTGACCTATGCATAAATTACCCAGCCAAGTAGGGATTAGAAAGAATTGTTAATATGTGGAGTGTGCCAGAATTATAAAAGTAGTTCAAATCAATGGGCCAATAAATCAATTCCTAAGCTTTCTATAAAACATACAATACTTTCTCCTAAAGTTAAATTGAATGATTTCATCTTGTTCCTGGGAAAATTGCTAACATTGAGAGTCATCTCTGATTCCAGGGGCTCAATTAAATGTATACTATCTAAGACAATATTACTAAATTGTACTAAATCATTCCAGTACAATCGGACTGCTCAATATTTTCCATATTACCAGCTACTTTCACCAAAAACCACTTTGTAATATAGAGGTCTTGTGGTATACAATGAGATCCCGAGAGATGCCTGATGTGATAGGAAAAGCCCATTCTGTAACACCTTGGACCCTAATTGCTTGTCTGCAAGTGGGGTGAATGGACTATAATCTAAGTCCCAGCCTGCAACCATTTTGCCTAGTTTCCTTTTCACTTGTGTGTTCACCACACTGCCACAAACTGTACTTCTCATTACTCTCAGTGATTCCCATGATGGCAGAGTGCATGTAGCATTCCTACTCAGAGATGCATGTGGCTTCCCCCAACATTCCCCTACACCAGCCCCACCCCAGTCCTGGCCCCTATTTAAAATATCATTGATCTGGATGTGCTTTGGAAAGCTTCTCTCTAGTCTTCAGAACTTGCCTATAGATTTTAACCCCAGCTACGTCTCACTCACATGTAGGCACATGATCTGTGCCGTTGAGAGCCACAGAAGCTAACTTGTTAGAAGTGCATTTAAGAAGCATTTTGAAAGAGCTACCAAAGCACCTCATCTTTGCCCATGCAATTTTAGAGCCTTCCTTAATTATAAGAGAGATGATGTTTGCTGACTGAGTCCCTATGACAGGGTGAAGCTAAAAGCTCTCTGTTCAGACTTACCCTGCCAGGCTCTGACCTGGGCAGTCAACTGTCATCAGACAATGTGGTTGTCTACGCGCCTTTCCTTCAGGCATTTGTGCCTTTCCTTCAGGCATTTGTGCCTAAATGTGTTAGACCCCTCAGATAAGCCACCGAAGGCAAAGTCTTGAATGTCCCCGTCAGTAAGAGTACCAACGAGAAGAGAAATTGTAGCTAGTGTAGAAGTAGGAGGCATATGTAAGCTACCTGGGCAGGAGGTTTGTCTATATGCCAAATCAGGCACCCAAAACACCTACAGATATGACTGATTTCGCTTCATTTTCCTAAATTCGGATCCAAATTTGCCTCTGTCTAAAGTACATGAATCATATCACCTTCTCCAAGAAGTTGTTGGGCAAAGATAGAATGTGGTCATATCTATCTCAAAGGAGTTGAATTCCAATTGAGTCTTTTCATTAAATCAGTCCTATTTAGTATTGAAAAAAACACATTTCTTCCCTTCTTCTCTTTGACTAAGCAGGACGCCATCTTCTAGGGCAAGGTCTGTACCTTAAACCTTCTGAAATGAGCCATGCATGTATTTTCCTGGGAAGAGGGTCAGCACCTCAAACCACGGCTCAGGGGCAAAGCCAGATTTTTGGGAAAAAAAAAAAAGAATTTTCTGTATTAAATTAAAAATACACATTCATCTTTTCAACAAATATTAACTGAATCTCTGGTGAATGTAAAGCACTAAGGATAGAGATAAAACAGCTCTCACCGCATTTGGGACCCCAGAATTTAATATTGGAAGCATACAAATAAATAGAAAATTAAAGTGTAGGAGAACCTTTACTTCTGGGATGGATACATCCTGAGCTAATGTGATTCCCCAAACTCATGCCTTGCCTTATTTAATACCAAGAATCAAGATTATTTGATATAATCATCTACAAAATAATAGAATTGATATGGTTTGGCTGTGTCCCCACCCAAATCTCATCTTGAATTGTAGTTCCCATAATCCCCATGTATTGTGGGAGGGACCTGGTGGGAGGTAATTGAATCATAGGGGTGGTTACCCTCATGCTGTTCTCATGATAGTGAGTGAGTTCTCACGAGATCTGATGGTTTTATAAGGGGCTTTTCTCCCTTTTGCTTGGCACTTCTCCTTGCTGCTGCCATGTGAAGAAGGATATGTTTGCTTCCCTTTCCACTCATGATTGTAAGTTTCCTGAGGCCTCCCCAGCCATGGGGAACTGTGAGTCAATTAAACTTTCCTTAATAAATTACACTGTCTCAGGTATGTGTTTATTAGTAGCCTGAGAATGGACTAATACAATAATCATATATTTATACAATCATTATAAAATAATTATTTTGTGTCGTTGCAAATTATTAAACATCACAGACCTTTAGGTCACTTATGGTGCTCAAAATCACAGTGTCAATACCCCTTATCTGGTGTGATGAATGTTATGATGTGGGTGTGCACCCATGCTACAGGAGCACATAGGCGATGCAACTAATCCAGCCTGGAGTGGGAAGGGGGAGTGAAGGCTCCTTCAAGGGGCTGACACCTAAACTGAAGTTCAAAAGATGAGTGGGGTCAGCCAGGTGACAAGGAGAAGTGGGTGATTCCAGGCATATGAAACAGCATATGCAAAAAGAAAGACACAAAGCCAATAAATGAATGACAACAACAAAACAGCAACACACGCACACAAATATATACAGATGGTCCCAGACTTATGAAGGTTTGACTTTATGATGGTGTGAAAGTGATATACATTCAGCAATGATTGTGCTTTGAATTTGGAATTCTGATCTTTTTTCCAGGCCAATGACATGCGGTGGGATCCTCTCTCACAATGCCGGGAAGCCACAGAGAGCCACATCTCCCAGTCGGCCACATCATCATGAAAGTAGACAACTGAGATTCGACAGTGTTCCTTGTTGCCAGGTGATTTTGCCCAGCTGTCAGCTAATGTAAGTGTTCTGAGCACGTTTAAGGTAGGCTAGGGAGGTAGGCTATGATGTTCTGTAAGTTAGGTGTATTAAATGCATTTTTTTTTCTTTTTTTGAGACAGGGTCTGCATTCTGTTGACCAGGCTGGAGTGCAGTGGCACCATCACAGCTCACTGCAGCCTTGACCTCCCAGGCTCAAGCGATCCTCCTGCTTCAGCCCCCCAGGTATCGGGGACTATAGGCGTGGGCCACCACATCCGGCTAATTTGGTTACTTTTGTAGAAATGGGGTCTCCCTACGTTCCCCAGGCTGCTCTCAAACTCTGGGCTCAAACAATCCTCCTGCCTTTGCCTCCTGAAATGGGATTACAGGAGTAAGCCACTGCACCAGGCCTAAATGCATTTTTGACTTACAATATTTTCAACTTGTAATGGGTTTATTGGGCTGTAACCCCATCATAAGTTGAGAAGTGTCTGTATTAGTTATTTGCTATGGGCCAGGCCCTGTTGTAAGCATTTAACACGTATTAACTCATTGAATCTTCCCAATAACTATATAAAATAGGAACTACTACTTCCCCCATTTTACAGATAAGAAAACTGAGGCACAGAAGACCTAAGTGATTTTCCCAAAGTTACATAGCTAGTAAGTGGCAGAGCCAGGATTTTAACCGAGGCAATTTGACCCTAGAGTTCACACTCTTAACTATACAGATGGTGAGGAGAAATGGAAGCAGGGAAGCAGATGGTGAAATAAGAGGGTGGAAGAATGCGTAGGAGTCAGATCACATAGGTCCTAGTCCAGCTTCTGAACATCATGGGGGAACCACTGAATTATTTCAAAAAGAAGAATGACAAAATTTGATCTGGGTTTAAGAAATTGCCTCTGGTAGTAGTGTAGACTGGCATTGTGTGGATGGGTCCACAATGAAGACAGAGAAAGAACTTGGTTAAATATGTTAGCAAAGAATGATATTAATAATGCTTAGAAAGGATTCAATACAAGCGATATTAAGGAGAAAGAACCAAATTAATAGGACCTGATGACTCATGAAAAGTTAAGGCAGGGAACATGCTGAAGATGAAGCTCTGATAATAAGCCTGATACAGTACAATGTACCCCTACTGTCCTAAAATAAAGAAGAAGAAAGAATACAAGGTAAAGCAAAGGAAACTTTTAGTAATGGCCATATATAAACTCTAATAAACCCTTCCTTTATAATGTATGTGTATACATCCAAATTAGTTTACTTAAGATGTATGCACTTGCAGGAAATAGGATACAAGAAGGACTAGATACTGGTAACTGATTTTGAAATGCTATGATGGTCAGTAATGCATTATACTTTATATTACGGTATGAGCTGTTTGAACATAAGTTCTATAATTGACGGTAGCACTTTCTAGACAGGAACAATATGTCTTATGATCTCTGCATCTTTTTCAGTATTTTTACAATGTTCAATAAATGTCTACTGTATAAATACATGAAGAACAGAAAAGAAGGATGGCCCCTGGGTAGACAGTGCAGGGGTTCACTATCAGAGGAAATGCGATAAGAGGTCGAGGTTTTAGACTTGGGCATGTTGTCTCTGTGGTATCTGAAGGACCACAAAGTTAGATGGACATGAAGCTCAGGAGAACTTCATTTAAACATCAGCACTGGCTGGGCATGGTGGCTCACACCTGTAATCCCAGCTTTGGGAGGCTGGGATAGGCGAATCACCTGAGGTCAGGAGTTCAAGACCAGCCTGGCCAACATGGTGAAACCCCATCTCTACTGAAAATACAAATACAGTAATTTTTTTTGAAATTACAAATAGCCAGGTGCAGTAACACATACCTATAATCCCAGCTATTCAGGGGCTGAGGCAGGAGAATTCACTTGAACCTGGGAGGCAGAGGTTGCAATGAGCCAAGACCATGTCACTGCACTCCAGCCTGAGCAACAGAGTGAGACTCCATCTCAAAAAAACTAAATAAATCAGTAAATAATAAAATAAAATAAAACAATCATTATCCTAGTACACAGCCCATTAGAGACATTAAGTATATTAAATCAAAAGAGAATACATATAGTAAGAAAAGAAATGGAGCTAGAAGAGGAAGAATCACAAACTCTTAAGTCTCATAGATGTTAGCATCAGAGGAGAGACTACCATGTACGCTAGAGCTCTATTATAATTAAATTTAATTTGAGAAATGTTGACTAAGCACCTACCAGGCAACAGATGCTTTGGTAACTGTAAGACAAACAAAGATGGGTGGTCCTTACTCTCTCGAAGCTACAGACTAATTCAGGAGTAACACAGAATAACAGCTGAATAACCATAGCCAGGGGTAAGCATATGACGGGTGGATACAAAAGTATAGACAGCAAGCAATATTAGCTTTTCTAGATTGGGGTGACACTTGGACTCTGGTTCTGACTCCCTCTAAAAATGAAGCAAGTAAAACAACCTCATAAACATTTTCTCGTCTACACAAAACTCCTCAATGATACACCAGAGAGATTACAACGGAAATGCTAAAGAAAGGAACAGCTGGCATCTCTCCTTGAAATCCTATGAGCAGAACAAACTCAGAGCTTCAAAACAACAAAATACGTTGCATCTGGAGAATATGATCCTCTCTGGAATCCCATCAGGGACTAGAAAGTTACTCCCCATAACCACGTTGAAAGAAAGTGAACAACGTGAGGGGAGTTTACCTTAGGGGAAGAAATCAAATACCCCGAGAGCACTTTGTTTTCCTCGAAAAATGTCAAGGAGTACGTGTCTAAATGGCCTTCATTAAGAGTAGGATATTAGCCCCAAAAACGAAATAGGGGAAATGAACATGACAACATCTGGGTGGGGAGTGTGAGTGTGTGTGTGTGTTTCAGGGAGTGGGTGTAAGAGGATAATGTAAAAATTAGGAAAAGAGAGTTCGCGGCTTAATATTGATCATGAGATCAGTTACCAAGGGCCATTCCGCCTCAGGCAATGATAAGGCCATGTTCATTGCAACTATATTACAATTCATTTTGATTTTGTAGATGAAAGAATGTCAGAAATGAACAAGAAAATCAAACACGAGAGTGAAGAAAAATGAAAATATAGCGGCCGGCTTCCCCTAGGCGTTGGCTGCTGGTGTCAATTTGACAAAAACAGCTCTCGGTTTGTGTTGAGATAAAAGCAATAGGTCCCCCAAAATAGTACCTTGGAAGAAGACTGCTCTGCTATTACATATGAAAGGCACTTCCAGAGAAGAAGTGGAACATGTATTACTCATCCTCTTTTCTCCCAGGAAAGAAGGTTTAGGCAGGATAGAGGACAAAGAATCCCAAAGTCATTTTACTGAAAAAAGGTTGCTCAAGAAAGAGCTTTTAGATGAAGATCATGGTTTTCAACCATAAAGCTATAAGTTATCTAATGATTTTTCTAAGGATGGAATTAAGGGGAAATGTGACAATAAATTATATATTAGTGTATTTCATAAAATAAATTTATAACACAGTTGATCCCAAAGAGGCACTCATGGGATTATTAGAGTTTGAGTATCCCTTAACCGAAGTGCTTGGGACCAGAAGTGTTTTGGATTTTGGATATTGGAAGACTTGCATAGACAGAATGACATTTCTTAGGGATGAGACCCAAGTCTAAACACAAAATTCATGGATGTTTCATAATACCTTATATGCATTGCCTGAAGGTAATTTTATGCCACATTTTTAATAATTTTGTGCATGAAACAAAGTTTGTGTACACTGAACCATCAGAAGGAAAAGGTGTCACTATCTCAGCCACCCATATGGATAATCTGTGGTTGTGTGACAGCACCATTGTTCCTGACTCTAAATTTATATGCTTCTGATAAGCAATCGTGTTCATATACTTATTCACGCTTAAATACTTAACAGTAAAAATAGGACACATCATTAATACAGTTTTTTAAAAAAAGTGTTCAGGGTAGCCGAGCAGCACAACATCAGATACCTGTGTCAGCTGTTAACAGCAACAAGTAAGGGCAGGCTTTCAGTCTCCATCTGCAATGCTGTGTTTTCATTAAAAGGCTACTGTACACTGTATTTTATTTTTCAAGGCAAGAAGAAACATCAGAAGCAGTTGAGGGACCAAGAAGAGGGGCCTCTAGGGATGAGGAGACATTCTGCTAGAAAGGTTTTATTGTTACTGGTTTTTTTTTTTTTTTTTTGAGACAGAGTCTTGCTCTGTTGCCCAGGCTGGAGTGCAGTGGCACCATATCGGCTCACTGCTGCCTCCGCCTCCTGGATTCAAGCGATTCTCCTGCCTCAGCCTCCTGAGTAGCTGAGACTACAGGCACCCGCCACAACACCCAGCTAATTTCTGTAATTTTAGTAGAGACGGGATTTCACTGTGTTGGCCAGGCTGGTCTTGAACTCCTGACCTCAGGTAATCCGCCCTCCTCAGTCTCCCAAAGTGCTGGGATTACAGGCGTGAGCCACTGCACCTAGCCGGCTAGATGGCTTTTAGAAAATGTTTCCTCCAGAGTCACCTGCCTCATTAAGATTTTTTTTTTTTTGGTCTTGGAACTCTCAGATTTTATAAACTGACATGATTTCTTGTGTTATGGCTGCACACTGCTCTAGTCCTTCAATAAGCCCATCGTACCTTTTCACCATGCCATTGACAGGCGCTTTTTCTGCAGTGTTGACAATGTCATCTTCATCGTCACTACTACGTAAATGCTTCCTTTTTCTCATCACCGTTACTCATAGGGGTATCTGCAGGTCTTTTTGACATTTTCAACAATATCTTCACACCACAGAGCAGGAAATAAGCAAAAGACCACATTGAGTAATGCATGCAGGTCTTGGCCTCATGTGGGGCATCATGGGGAACCCGTCGTTGGTGCCCGAACACAGGTCATTTTATTACACTTTGTGAGCATGCTCGTGTGGGGAAATTTGGGCATGTGAGGAGAACATAGATCGTATCTAAAGAGGGATGGAAGGGCCTTTTGTCCCTTGGAGATGCTGAAGAAACCATGTGTCCCGTGCCTGCATTTTGACTGCAACCAGTCACATGAAGTCAGGCGTGACTTTCACTTGTGGCATCACGTGGGCACTCAAAAGTTTCAAATTTTTGAGCATTTCGGATTTGGAATTTCAGACTAGAAATATCCAACCTGTACTAAAAAGATAAACTAAATAAACTCTGATTATGATTTTTTTTTTTTTTGTAGATGGAGTCTCGCTCTGTCACCCAGGCTGGAGTACAGCAGTATGATGTTGGCTTACTGCAACCTACGCCTCTTGGGTTCCAGTGATGTTCCCACCTCAGCCTCCCGGGAAGCTAGGATTACAGGTACCTGCCACCACACCCAGCTAATTTTTGTATTTTTAGTAGAGACGTGGTATCAACATGTTGTCCAGGCTTGTCTTGAACTCCTGACCTCAAGTGATTTGCCCACCATGGCCTCCCAAAGTGCTGGGATTACAGGCATGAGCCACCGTGTCCGACCCTGATTATGTATTTGAATTTCAGACAGAGTCTATGTGTATGCAAAACATAGTAGAATCTGGACTGTCATGGATCTCATGGTGTGGATTCCAGCTCTGTCATATCCCCCTTGTGAGTACCCCTGCCCCTTCCCTATCACCTCCACCTGGGATTAAGTCCTCACCTGGGCCAGGAGTTCTCACTCTTGCAGATTGCACAGTACAGAAAAATCTCAAAGGGACAATTAGAGAACTAGAGGGACCAGCTGATTTTTTACTTGAAGGCAAACACATGGATAGGTATGTAGATAGATAGATATAATAGATAGATACAGAGATTGTAAAGCCTATTATTTACTATTACCACAATTTCATAGACAAATGGACAATTTTACCCTCATAAAATTTAGGAAGTCATGATCTCAAACCAAAGGAGAGTCCTTTGAAATTGAACAGAATTTATGAAGAACTGACTATATCAGGTTTAGTTTTCTCATTTCACTACAGATTGATGAAAACGTTGTCACCTCCCAACACTGGCTTTGGGAGGCTGAGGAAGGAGGATCACTTGAGGCCACATGTTTGAGATAAGCCTGGGCAACTTAATGAGATTCCTATCTCTACAAAAGATTGAAAAATAGCCGGGTGTGGTGGTGCATGCCTATAGTCCTAGCTACTCAGGAGACTGAGGCTGGATGATCACTTGAGCCCAGGAGGTTGAGGCTGCAGTGAGGTATGAACGTACCACTGCACTCCAGCCTGGGCAATAGAGCGAGACCCTGTTTCTATCAAAAAAAAGAAAAACAAAAGGAAAGGAAAAAGAAACCAACACTGGAATAAAGAACTGAGTTTGGGAAGCAGATAACATAATGGTCTCCAATCTCACACGCTCCGTGCCGTCACACTCAAGTCCTGAAAGTCATCCTCTATGTCACCACTGTATCACTCTCCAGCTCTAAAGTCCAAATACCTGAGCATGTCACCTAAAGACCCCAGGATCTGATCTGCATCTTCGCTCATGATGTCCCACCCGCAATTCGTGCACCCTGTGCTCTGCCAGCGCCATTTGAAGTAGCCAGCCAGTGACTTCTCTGTGACAACGAGAGGAGGACTTTGCACCAGAATGTAAATCAGTGCATTACTTCTATCATAGAGAAACTCTTGCAGTGATCAAAGAAACAAACAAAAAAGGAATCCGCATAGTGACTTCGTGGATTTATATTCCAGCACAAGCTCCTTATCTAGTGCCACTGCTCTTCCCTCTGGACTTGAAATTCCCTGAAAGCTTTGGACATTTGATACCTTCGTGCTTTCTACTCATCTGTTCCCTCTCTGCCTGGAATTTCCTTTCTCCTCTACACCACCTAACAGACCAAGTATCTCTGATGGTTCAGCTTGTGTCACGAAGCCTTTCTTGCCCCCCATGTAGGATTCGTCTTCTGTGCTCTCTTGTACCTCTCCTGTATTATATGGTAGGCTTTGGCACTAGTGCTGTGGTTGCAATCTGGTTTATTTTGGCTTTAATATCTCAGGGCATTTTCTACTCAACTCCGTAGTGTGCAGTGCTGGTGGGATGCAGAGCCTTGCCTTTCACCATAGACACGGAAGCAGGGAGCTTTCCCCACTCCCTGTCCCCTGGTGAGATGGTGTCGTCCCGCCATGATATGCCCACATCCTAACCTCTGGAATCTGGGAATGCGACCTTATTTTAGATGTAATTAAGGATCTCAAGGGGAGATCATCCTGGGTTATCTGGGTGGGCCCTACACGCCAATGACAAATGTCCTTGAAATAGACAGGAGAGAAGGCGGAAAGCAGATACTGGAGTTACACTGGCACAAGCCAAAGAGTCCCTGCGCCCACTGGGAACTGGAGGAGGCGAGGAGGAATTTTCCTGTGGAGCCTTCAAAGGGAGCAGGGCCCTGCTGACAACTTGATTTAGGACGTCTGGCCTCCAGAGCTGCAAGAGAATACATTTCTGTTGTTTTCAGCCCCCAGTTTGTGGTCATTTATTACAGTAGCCCCAGGAAACAAATATAGATGCCTGGTCCTGTGACCTAGATTCAATCAACCGCGAACTCTTATCCTGGACTCTGAATGCAAAGGGAGTCATTCAAAGGCACAGGCGGGGTGACAGTGTCCTGGCCACATCATTCCCACTAATAGGGGCCCTTGTCCTTCTCAGACAATCAGGATTCAAACCCATTCTCCAACCCAGGTTCTCCTGATTCTGTACAGTCCCTGCTGTATTCCAGACAATGTTCTTCTCTGTTTAAGAAATCCAGAATTCCTTTCTGTTGCCTGCAATTCACAATTTTAACTAAATTTTTAAAAACGTGTTGGTCGTTGTTCCGGCCATTCCAAGAGAAATATGAAGATTCTGAGAAACATCATTAAGTCCAGAATGGGACTCTGGCAACCAGTGGGGTACAGTAGCAGAAAGCTCATTTAACTAATCACCTGTAGTTGTAGGATTTAGGTATCCAAGTAGGGCAAGGCTTTGGGAATTAACACCGTTCTCACTGGAGAATGCTACCAAGGGCATGAGGAATTCAAGAAGGCAGGAAGGCATTTAAATGAGCTTAAGAAAAAAAAATACTCAAATCATTTTTTATTTTATTTTTATTTTTTATTCTTATTTTTGAAATGGAGTCTTACTCTGTCACCCAGGCTGGAGTGCAGTGGCATGATCTTGGTTCACTGCAACCTCCCATTTAATTCTTAACTCGACACAGGCTTGATTCTCTTATCTCTTGAAGCGGTAGTGCTAAGGCAGCTGAAATACAAGCTCTAGGTTAGTGAGAATCTATAGGCTGCCAAATTACTTGAATTCATAGCCTCCCCAAATATTTTATGTGAAAGTCAGGGCATTGCCTGCAGGGGGCAAAACTGGGCCCCGAGAAGAGGAATGAGAATTTTTGGATGCAGCCCTCCCTCACTCCCCTGAAAAGGACAAGCCTTACTTCCTCATAGGCCCGCCATGCCCCCACCAGACGGAGTTTCCTGTAAGAGGGAGAGAGCTCAGCCCATTCCACACCACCATGTTCCCTCCCCTTCTCACTGTCCCCAAGTCTGTAACTGGCCACTTTCCTGCAGGTGCCAGAGAAAAAATATTACAAAGTCAGACGCAGAAGGTTTACACACCAGATTTACAGCCCATTGAATTCAGAAGGAAAAGATCTGGGGTAAGTATCCACACATACGGATTCTGAAGGTGACTGCCAAAGAGAGAGGAATGTAATTATAGACTGTACTAAGTTTATCAACATGGGTGAGCTTACCAGAGAGTCTGGGCTTCATGTGCCAACCTGGGCGACTGAATGCAGTTCTAGGAGCTTGCTCATCTGTTAAATCAAAACCTGGACTCAGTGGTGGCCTAACCAGAGTTGAGATGCTGTACATTTCTTGATCAAAGATCAACTAAGGCATGGCAAGTGGGCCTGTTTCATGCCCTGCAGTGGCTACTGTATTGGCTGGTTAGTGACACAGAAACAGTCTGGGAAGAGTCATATAAATGAACTTCTCAGAATTGCTCATAGTGCAAGAATCTATCTATCTATCTATCTATCTATCTATCTATCTATCTATCTATCTATCTATCAATCATCTATCTCTCTGTTGTGGGTGAGCAGCAACTGTCTGGGCCAGTGGTGCAGGGGTAAACAAATTTACCAAGACAGTTGTAGGTAAAGAGAGGCAGATTTATTAGAGAAAGTAGGAAAACATGCCGCCAGAGTGCAATGGGCAGAATCAGTGGAAGAGGAGCTGACTGCCAGGAAACAAAGGCTTGCTGGAGATTTTATAGAACGATTCCTGGGTTGATCGATAACGCCAAGGTAGCAGGGAGCTCACCTGCATTATTCTGTCAGCCAAGGAGCTTGATGATAAATTGCAGTGTTTGATGATGAGCAGGAAGTTTGTGAGTTATGCACGTTATTTGCTCAGAAGGGCTATATGTCCTGGGCCATGAAGAAAGGCAGACCTATAGCTTATTTGCTTTCTCTCTTTGCTCTCCCCTGGTCCTGCCAGCCTGACTCCTTTTCCCTAATTAAGACTCCACACTATCCCACTATCCTTTTTTTTTTTTTTCTTGGACACAGGGTCTCGCTCTGTCACACAGGCCAGAGTGCAGTGGTGCAATCACAGCTCACTGAGGCCTTGACTTCCTGGGCTCAAGCAGTCCTCCCACCTCAGCCTCCCCAGTAGCTGGGACTACAGGCACATGCCATGGCACCTGGTTAATGTTTTTGTATTATTTTTTTCCTTTTTTTGTAGAGAGAGGGACTAGTTATATTGCCCAGGCTGGTGTTGAACTCCTAGCCTCAAGCCATCCTCCCACCCTGGCCTCCCAAAGTGCTGAGATTACAGGCATGCGCCACTGCGCCCAGCTGCAAGTATATATTTTGTTTGTTTGTTTTTGAGACGGAGTCTTGCTCTGTCGCCAGGCTGGAGTGCAGTTGTGCTATCTCAGCTCACTGCAGCCTCTGCCTCCTGGGTTCAAGCTATTCTCCTGCCTCAGCCTTCCAAGTAGCTGAGACTGCAGGCACGTGTCACCATGCCCAGCTAATTTTTGTATTTTTAGTAGAGATGGGGTTTACATCATGTTGGCCAGGATGGTCTCAATCTCTTGACCTCGTGATCCACCCTCTCAGCCTCCCAAAGTGCTGGGATTACAGGTGTGAGCCACCATGCCCAGCCAAGAATATTTTTAAGTCCAGAAAATAAGATGGTCATGGTGACCTCCTTGCTTGACACTCTAGGGCTTGCTCCATTGAGGTCGTGAATAGGTTGACGGCTATCTGTGTGCACAGTAACATATGCCTCTCCTCTCCAGGCTGATCTTGCCATTGGCACTGCTGAGTGCTCCATCGACCAGCAGAAGTAATAAACCCTGAGCCCATGGTATTATACAAAGCTTCAAGCGAATCAGCCATCTGTCTGACAGCAGGCTGATTGTCTGGGGTCACCTTCCATCCCGGAGGGGGCAGCAACTGGAGAGGAATTCAATAGAATAGACATTTAATCTGCATTTGAATTTTCTCTTTGCCCACCATGCTTCTATTTGCAACACCATCTGCTAGCAACACCTCCGGGAGGCTCTCCAAGGAAGCTTCTTTCCTCTCAGACCTCCATCTGGGGCATAAGCAGGCACAGGCAGGATTTGGGAGGAGGCAGCAGAAGCAGAGGTCAAGTTAGGTTGAACAATGGCTTTGTCTCTTGCCTGCAGGTCACAGCTCCTGCTGGGCAGCTCTTTCCTAGGGTTAAAGTTATGCCAAGTTCTGGAATCCAGTCTTTCTCTGTTTCCTTTCAGGCTAAGGATGGTAGTCCTGTCACTGCTAATCCCAGGATGCTTCGCGGTCCCTAGTTAGTTTTCTTAACCTCGCTGATGCTTTGTGAATGGACCCTTTACTAAATTCTCTTCAGTAACATCTTTTGAATATGCCACTTTTTACAGAAATCTGTACTGATATGTCATCTTTTTTTTTTTTTTTTTTTTTTTTTGGAGACGGAGTCTCGCTCTGTCGCCCAGGCTGGAGTGCAGTGGCGCAATCTCGGCTCACTGCAAGCTCCGCCTCCCGGATTCACACCATTCTCCTGCCTCAGCCTCCTGAGTAGCTGGGACTATAGGTGCCCGCCACCATGTCCAGCTAATTTTTTTGTATTTTTAGTAGAGATGAAGTTTCACCATGTTAGCCAGGATGGTCTCAATCTCCTGACCTTGTGATCCGCCCGCCTCAGCCTCCCAAAGTGCTGAGATTACAGGCGTGAGCCACTGCGCCCAGCCTTTTGTATTTTTAGTAGAGACGGGGTTTTACCATATTACCCAGGCTGGTCTCAAACTCCTGACCTCAAGTGATCCACCCGCTTCTGCCTCACAAAGTGCTGAGATTACAGGCATGAGCCACTGCACCCAGCCCATATGCTATCTTAATGAAACTAATATATAGTATCTCACACAACCTTGCTGCTGACCAAGAAATTCACTTTATAGTTAAAAAAAAAAAAAAAGTAAAGCATAAACAATGCCCTATTACTGATCCTACCACGTACTCATCACCTAAAAATCCCTGGCCTTTTACGATGGTAAAAAGGCTCAGTTAAGCTGCAAGTGGGAAAATCTTCAGAGCTGGGAAAGTGGCATTGTATATATTGTCCTCCCAAGGGAGAACTAGTGCAGGTGCTGAGTGTGGCAGCAGAACCTCACCAGTGGCACTGGGTCCTGGTCCGACTGACTGTTGTACCTAAGACTCCTGGCATGATGGAGCTTCTCTGGGGCACGTTTATTTTCCAAGTCTAGTTCTCTGGCTTTCTATGTCCTCCATATTTCAATAAATTCCTGATTAGTCCAAAGATCACGAGTCAGTGTCTGTTGCTTATAATCAACAACCATGGCTCACATAGAACTGAGAAAACATTATCGTATTCATTTGTTGGTGCTTATTTATTGCCCCCAACTTTTACTCTTTCTGGACAATGACCATACCTGTCTCATTTCTTTATCTGCAATGTCTGTCATCATATCTGGCAAATATGGTGGTGGTGGATTATCATCAATTGAAGGAATGAATGCCCCCAAATAGCTAGAAGCATCAATTTATTTATTTTTATTTTTATTTTTGAGACGGAGTCTTGCTCTGTCACCCATGCTGGAGTGCAGTGGTGCCATCTCGGCTCACTGCTACCTCCACCTCCTGGGTTCAAAGGATTCTCAGACCTTAGCCTCTGAAGTAGCTGGGATTACAGACACGTGCCACCATACCCAGCTAATTTTTTGTATTTTTAATAGAGATTGGGTTTCCCCATGTTGGCCAGGCTGGTCTGGAACTCCTGACCTCAAGTGATCTGCTCATCTCACCCTCCCAAATTGCTCGGATCACAGGCATGAGCCACTGTGCCTCCCCTAGAAGCATCAATTTAAGAGCATTTTTTTTTTTCTTTCCTGCTACTTTTAGAAGAAAGGACCAAATAAGAAGTTCTAAATTTTATTCTGGGGTCAGTCTATATATGTTCAACAATTATATGATCAACAAAATATTTGATATCTATATCAAGTATAGTATCAAGCATCAAGTTCAGGGGAGTGGCCCACTTTGATTTCCATGGGCCTATACCAGCAAATCTACTCATCTATTTGTATCTCTTCTCATAGATTCCTGGAAGAGAGATGAGGATGAACTATCTGTACTTCTAGAATGCAAACCCCACTAGCCGTACACGGAATCCTATGTTCTGGACAATTAACAGCTTCTCTCCTGTAATTTTCTTCTCTCTCTTCTCAATCATTAATTTTCCCCATTAGTGTAAAAATACACTTCAATAGCTCAACTAAAAAAAACAATTGCTTATGTATGACCATAGACCATCATCCAGTCTCAACCCTAACTTCCCTGCTTCCTTTTATGGTAAAGTTTTTCACAAATAATGCTGCCTCTATTTGTTGGTTTTCCTTTGATCTGAAAACTTTAGCTTTATGATCTTTTAGGGGATCATAAAACACCTGTCAACCTCAGCAGTGAAGGGCTGCACCCAGCAAGCTGTGTAACCAGGGGAGCTACTTTAAAAAAACAAAACAAAACAAAACAAAACCCTGCCTGCTGCTGTCCCACCTCATGTCCCTTTTCATGCAAGAGAAGTGAAATGCTTTTATTTTACACCTAATGCAGTGGTTTACTTTTCATCAACCCCACAACATTACTTTCACTGCAGCGCAGGCAGCACTCCAGACTGCCACGTTTTGCTCCCAGCTTTCATCGCCACTTGAAACATCTGTCAGCCAACCTCTTATCTGGAACAAGCAGGACCTATAGGTGACTTCATATCCCTGGAAACCTATTCTGTAGGGGCTCATTCTTCCATTGCCCTTGAATGAAACTCGGGCAGGGCCACAGATTTTTCATAAATTTCAATAATAAGTAAATGCTCTCCAAATCACAAAACGTTCTCACTTCTGACATTAAGATTCCCCGTCCAGTGTAAAATCCAGGCTCCACGTTTCATCACCGTTTGAAACTTCTCATCTCCAGCTTGGACCTGCTGCTATCAGCAAGCTTGCAGTGGGAAAGGTGGCTTCTTCTCTTGGTGCATCCTTCACTCCCAGTTCAGTAGTTAATGGGACAGGGTCGCAGTGGTGGTGAAGGGAGCCAGCAAGTAGAGGTTAGGGAGCCAGAAAAGTCCTTTTCTTTTCTTTTCTTAAGAGACAGGGTCTTGCTCTGTCATCCAGGCTGGAGTGGACTGGTGCGATCATGGCTCGCTGCAGCCTTGAATTCCTGGGTTCAGGCCACCCTCCTGCCTCAGCCTTCTGAGTAGCTGGGATTACAAGTGCTTGTCACTATGCCTGGCTTAAAAAAAAAATTAAATATATTTTTAGAGAGCTCAGGCTGGTCTCAAACTCCTGGCCTCAAGCGATCCCCCCATCTCAGCCTCCCAAAGTACTAGGATTGCAGGTATGAGCCACTGCATCTGGCCAAAATGTTCTTTTTGACTGGTACTGGTGTGAACTGAGTTCAGTGATCTCTGGGCACGGTGGGAACTAAAGGCTGTTCTCGTTCATGAAGCATTTTGTGGACCTCATGGAATCTTTCATTGGCTCTGTGCAGATGCTCATGGATGAAGTCCTTTAGCCAGCAGTTTTCTGAAACAGATAATCCACTGTCCTGCTGGCTGCCTATGACAGTTCCATGTCATCCACCCCTACACTTCCAACATGTTTCACCCGCAATCTCTTCACCTCTCCAGATGAGATACTAGCCAATGCCATCTGTCTTTCGTGGCCCACATCTAGTCCAAGGAAAACAAGCGCCTTTTTTCTCTCTTCAGTGAGAGTAGCAGTTACTTCTCAAGCAATACCCACTATGCTGCCATAGATTGCTTCTACCAGTCTTTAGATTTTTCAGGCATAGCTCAGTCCAGACCACTGTGTCTGAGATCTCATCTGCAGTGGCACATATCCAGCTTTCTGTGTGGTCCTCCTGAAGCCCCTGTCACTTGACTTGAGAATGGGGAGAAATACGTTCTTCTTTCCTCCCACGATGCTGTGCGTGTGTTGACAAGGGAAGGGGCACCCACAGCATGCCAAAAAAAAAAAAAAAAATCTTCCTAGATACATATTCTCCCCAGTGTCCAACTGGGTGTTGGACTAAGGGTCACAAAACCAGATGTCATATTATTCAGCCTTACAAAGCAATGCAATTCTGACACATGCCACAAACACGGATAAACCTGGAAGACATTATGCTCAGTGAAATAAACCAGACACAAAAGGACAAACGCTGCATGATTCCACTCATGTGAGGTTCCTGGAACAGTTAGACACACAGAGACAGAAAGTCGAATGGTGGCTGCCAGGGCCTGGGGAGTCAGAGTAAAAGGGGCTTAGTGTTTAAGCGCCCTGGAGGTTCACTTTGGGGAGATGACAAAGTTCTGGCGATGGATAATAGTGATGGTTGTACAACACTGTTAATGTATTTAACGCCCCTGAGTTGTACAGTTAAAAATGGTTAAATGGTCGTTTTTATATTATGCATATTTTACCACAATAAAAAACATTTCAGTCATTTCTTCTGCAAGTCCTGCTTGGGCAGTCTAGCAACTAGCTTCAGAACACGAGAGTCATTGTCACCTAGCGTATTTGGGACTGTGCCTGTTATCAAGCCATTGTCGCTCCCCTCCAAACACTCCCTCCTACACACCGCTTTGTGTGGAGAGGGCGGGGACTCTGTAAACAGCACTGCTTCTTTACTGTCTCTGCTGACAGGGGACACCACAGGGAGCCTGGAAGGACAGGGAGGGAGAGGGGACCGGCTCCTCTGTTTGCTTCCTGTTTCTGCCAGAGTTGGCCAGCAACAGCCCTTCGCCCTGGCAGCGGCATTTGTTTCCGTTAGCAGTCGGTTAGTTTCCAGTTTCTCTCACTTTCCCAGGACTAGCTCTTTTGCACACCCCCAAAAGACACCTCATCCACAAGCAAGGCTCCTTCCAAGAGACCTGCCTCCCAACTCCTTAGGGACTCTCCTCTGAGCTCTCGAAGTCTCCGCACCAGCTGGCCAGCCCCGCCTCCTCAGGAGTCTGGGTCCCTGTTCTGCAGACCCCTTGTCCAAGCTTCTAGGTTCTGAGAAGCTCATTTTCTTATCTGTCCCCTCAGCACAGGGGCGGCTGCTTCCTGCTGTTGTTCTTGCTATCCTGCCTCATTTGTTCCTCCTTTGCATTGCTCGTCTTCTAATACCTGTCTAACCAATTCCTTATGTTAAATTTTCTCTGTTAACATAACTGATGGGATTTTCCCTCCCAGACTCTACGTAACACTGCTGCATTTTTGCGCTATTGTGCAAAACATGAAAACAATAAAGAGTTCCTTTTCAATATTTGGCTAGAGTTATTTATGGCTTGTCTCTCCCAATGAGTTTATAAATTCCATAAAATCAGGGTTTTGGTTTTTTTTTTTAATTTGGTTCACTGATGCTATGTTCTGCATTCTAAACACGGCCTGGCCCAAAGTAGGCACCCAATTATATCTGCTGGACAAATAAATAGGAAATATTTAAACATAAAAAAAGTAATTTTGGTCATGAAAACATGCTTGTGTAAAAGCGATAACCACATCTAAATATATTTGGAGGAAAGTAAGTAGCTGAACTCTCTTTTTCTGAAATTTTTAGTAATATCCATTTTCTGCTTCCCCCCACACCCATTTTCTTGTTTGCTAATTTTTGCCAGTGGTGTTTCTCCATTTTTTTTTCTCTTGTAGATTAGGGCATGTTATCCATGGATAGTCATTCAGCCAGTAAAATACTTTTTAATGTCAACTGTATACTGGATATCACACTCGATGTGGTAATGACAAATTCATTTTAAATCCAGCTGATACACAATTTGAAATTGGCACACCAATACCATATGTTAAACCTCACAAAGAAAACTTCCGAAGTAGAACTCAGAGGATTTCATTATTATGAAAAAATGCTGTAGTGGGAGAACCCTGATGTCATAGGCCCAGCTCTGTCATTCCCTGGCAAAGTGACCTTCAGCAAAGTATTTAGCTTCTCTGCATACCTGCTAATCCCCTTAGAAATAAAGAAATACCAAAATGAAAAACAAAACAAAAAAGAAAAAAAATTGGACAAAGGGGAAACAAAGAGAAAGAAAGAAAAATAAATACCAGTATTTGATACTACAGTAGGGAAATGATAGTTAACAAAACTTTATTACCTATTTCAAAACAGCTACAAGAGAAGAACTGTACTGTTCCCAAGGCAAAGAAAAGATACATGTTTGAGGTGATGGTATGCAAATTACTCAGATTAATCATCATATATTGTATACATATGTCAAAATATCACTTGTACCCCCAAAATATGTACAACTATGACACATCATTAAAAATGCAAAAAATGAAGAAATACAGATACTTTCTGAAGTGCCTCTCCTCTTTCAAGACTGAGCTTTCATATAGAAATGTGCTTTACACATACGTTTATTACAGCACTATTCACAATAGCAAAGACTTGGAATCAACCCAAATGTCCATCAGTGACAGACTGGATTAAGAAAATGTGGCACATATACACCATGGAATACTATGCAGCCATAAAAAAGGATGAGTTCGTGTTCTCTGTAGGGACATGGATGCAGCATGGAAACCATCATTCTCAGCAAACTATCGCAAGAACAGAAAACCAAACACTGCACGTTCTCACTCATAGGTGGGAATTGAACCATGAGATCACTTGGACACAGGAAGGGGATCATCACACACTGGGGCCTATTGTGGGGAGGGGGGAGTGGTGAGGGATAGCATTAGGAGATATACCTAATGTAAATGATGAGTTAATGGGTGCAGCACACCAACATGGCACATGTATACATATGTAACAAACCTGCATGCTATGCACATGTACCCTAGAACTTAAAGTATAATAATAATAAAAAGAAAAAAGAAATAAAAGAAATGTGCTTTAACATCCCCCAAATCACAACAGAACTTTCGAGCATCGGTACCCAATATACAGACTTGAATTTCTTCTTATCACAGTTCCCAAACGCATCACCCTGTACAGACTAAGAGGCTAGAAAGACATGAAGTGACTGACAGGAAGCCAAAAGTGTCATAAAAAGCCTCGGTGCCAATTCTATTTCCAGTTCCAAATAACACTGTGATTTTCTGTAGTAATACTTTTTAAACTTGGCTGGATATTTTTAAGAGCATTTTTAATCCATGGAATAGTATTAATACTGACAGCAGCATTAACCATCTCACACATTTGAATACATTGCAAGTCTCAAAAGAGGTCAGCATAGCCGGCTTATCTCTTTCACGCATGTAGATCTGTAGGACCGCCTAGAAGGCGTCTGCTCTAGATCTGAACAACAGAGTCCATGTTTAGCAAGAAGCCCTGCACCAAGCCATGAAAGTGGACTGGAATCAGGGAGCAATGAGAAGAGGAAGGCACCTGCCATAATGTGCTGTCCTCACTGTTAGGTTGGGATGGAGAATAGTGAATACATGACAACCTAAAAGTTGGGCAAATACTACTTTGGAAATAAAAGTGAATAAATGAGGAGAAATAGGCTTACATAAAAAACAGGACCAAAAATTCAAGGACAGTGAAGGAAGACACTGGCCTGTTTAATAATAACAGATGTCTACAAGCTAACAAAGTCAATTTGTTTTGTTTTGTTTCATATATTTTTGTTCACAGAAGTAAAATAGTTTGCACATACCTGGAAGAAAACCAAGTGGAACTGGAGTTATCACCAGAAGAGGGCTAAAGGGAAGGGAGGTGAGCAACAGTGAGGTCACCAAGGATCTGCAATAGTTCTACCTTGTTAGGCATGGTTGGCCCTCTGTACCTGAGTTCCACGTGGGCCAATTTGATCAACTGTGTATCAAAAACATTTAAAATCCGAATCATGCCTGTAATTCCAGCATTTTGGGAAGCTGAGGTGGGAGGATGGCTTGAGGTCATGAGTTTGAGACCAGCCTGGGCCACATAGCAAGACCATGTCTCTACAAAAAAAAAAAAAAAGTAAAACATTAGCTGAGTGTGGTGGTGCAGGCCTGTAGCCCTAGTTACTTGGGAGGCTTAGGTGGGAGGACTCCTGGAGCCCAGGCGCTCGAGGCTGCAGTAAGCCGTGATTGTGCCAGTGCACTCCACACTCCAGCCTGGGGTATAGAGTGAGACTCAGCCTCTAGAAAAAGGAACAAGAAATAATAAGAAGAGAATTTTTAAAAAAGAAAAAGTATTAGGAAAAATAAAAAATAATACAAATAAATGATACATTATTACAACTACTTAGCACTTAAATTGTATTAGGTTATTGCAAGTAATCTAGAGATGATTTAAAATAATGGGAGAATGTACACAGGTTACATGCAAATACTATGCCCTTTTATATCTCAGAGTTGAGCATCCATGAATTTTAGTACAGGGGTATTGGGGTAGAGTGGGCCCTGGAACCAATCCCCTTTGGATGCAAAGGAGCGAGTGTGTGTGTGTGTGTGTGTGTGTGTATGTATTTATATATAAACAACACAAAAACATAGGAAGATAGATTTACAGGCCTCTGTGAGCCCAAAGGTAGCTAGCCCTGTCTCAGAGCCTAGGATGGATGGAAACCTGTGTAATCAAGAGAGGACGGGCCTTTCAGTTCTTTTTGTTGTTGCTTTTTGTTTTGGTTTGTTTTGTTTTTTTAAGACACAATTTCACTCTCTTTCTCACCTAGGCTGGAGTGCAGTGGCACAATCTCAGCTCACTGCAACCTCCACCTTCCAAGTGATTCTCTTGCCTCAGCCTCCCGAGTAGCCAGAATTACAGGTGCATGCTACCACGCCGGGCCAATATTTTGTATTATTAGTAGAGATAGGGTTTCACCATGTTGATCAGACTGGCCTCGAACTCCTGACCTCAGATGATCCGCCCGCCTTGGCCTCCCAAAGTGCTGGGATTACAAGTGTGAGCCACCACACTCAGCCCACTTTTTGGTTTTATATATGTAAGAGCAGGCTTACGTGACCACTGCTGAAGGCCTGCAAATGTGTTGCTTCTCCATGGGGTGAGTCAGGCCAGGCCTGTGTAGATAATGAACAGCATGGCTCTCTACCCACCATACTTCACCTCTTCTAGTAACTGACCTTGTCAAACAGGACCACACCTCCTGCGAGAGGTAGGGGTGCACTCTTGTGACTCAGGGAGGGGTCTTCTGGGCTGCCAGCTGCTCAGGCTGCCCCTCCCACCCTGAGGACTGATTCCTCCCAGAGTGGGTAGCTGAACCTGGAGTCCATGTGGCCATTGGCTCACAGCTCATGCCTCCAAATGTCACTGTCTTAAGATTCCAATGAACCTGATTGCATTCCATTAAAATGCAGACCTCCAGTTAGAAAGCATTAAGGGATTTTGGTAATTTATTTAAAACTATTTAGCTCTTTACAACAAATATACCAGAAATTGCTAAAATGTCTGTCACTGGATAATGTCTGTTTATGAAAGGAAAAGTCTCCTTTTGTAGCAATTCCCGCCAAACAGCAAGGCTGAGGTTTTCTAAATTAAAGAGATGAAAACGAGGAAGATCCGCCCACTTCCTCACTCTTCTTGCCCTCATCCCCATCACACAGGTCACATGCCCGGAAAGTCACATACTCCTGTAGAACTTTATAGTCTCTTGGGATGTATGTCTTCTGTGACTTGAACATTTCATTTAAAATAGCACTTTTGGCCAGGTGGTGGCTCATGTCTCTAATCCCAGCACTTATGGAGATCGAGGGGTGGATTGCTTGAGCCCAGGAGTTTGAGACCAGCCTGGGCAACATGGTGAAATCCCATCTCTACTAAAAATGCAAGAATTAGCTGGGTGTGGTGATGTGTGCCTGTAGTCCCAGCTGCTCAGGAGGCTGAGGTGAGAGGATTGTTTGAGCCCAGTAGGCAGAGGTTGCAGTGAGCCAAGATCGTGCCACTTCACTCCAGTTCGGACAACAGAGCAAGACCGTGTCTCAAAAAGTAAATAAGTAAATAAATTAGAAGAATGTTGTCTTTTTTAGCAGCTGTATAATAAGGACCTTCAGCCTGTCCAATGACATGGAAAAATTAAACTAATAATAATGCTTCAAAATCGACTTGTTAAGCTTTGTCCTGCTGACCACTTTCATGCTGACCATCACTCTATGCATAAAGATGTATTTAATACTCTTCTGACATTCTAAGTGGTGAGTAATTGTAATTCTACTATGGAAGTGACTACTCACTTAAAAAGAAAAATTGAAAACTCAGGAGGCTGTGCCATTGTTAAGGAGCTGCTTTAATTAGAAAGGACGCATTTAATTATTAGTTCATTGGTGGGGAAAAGCAAAAAACAATCTAAATGAAGAGGGTCTGAGTTGGTCAAATGTTAACTGGAGAATGTCATCCTTTTTTAATGTCAACTTCAACCCAAGAAAAATCTCCAGGGTAAACAAATCATCCTTGTCATTATTGCTGCCATTTGGTTATGGTCTGATGAGGTTCAGTCTTTGTAGGGGAGCTATAGGGTGCAGTAGTAGTTCAGAAAAGGATTTTTCTAGACTTATAGTCCTAAGGTCAAGTCTCAGCTGTGCCACTGGCTAGTCCTATGAAATACATTTGTTCCTAAAACCTTTGATGACTTTTACCACTGGTATTTAACTTAAGTGATCAAAGATTTCTGGACATTGTGCATATCTTTGGATGATCATTTCAGAAAGAGAACAAATTCAGGAGATGACTTACCCAGGATCCTAGAGATATATCTTGCTTGGACATGAAACTTGTAAAACATTTCTGCTTCTCAATTCAAATTTTGTGTACTGTTAAAAAATACCTAGGATGTCATGATCTATCCTTCCCACACCTTGGGAGTATTCACCATCGGTGTCTGTAAGGAAGGTGAGTACTAGAGTACTACCTAACCCTAAAATGCTGTTGGATTATAATCTCATAATGTAAACATGGAAAGGAACACTGTAAAATGAAAGCAAGGTAGTAAGAATGTGGTAAAGTCTATTTTTTTGCTCCTCTAGGAAAACAAGGCCTGCAGACTTCCCCACTGTACCCAGCTCCTCAGCAAACCCTATGAGGCCCAAGCCCCATCTCGAACAGGATGGTTCCCCTAACCCTATGCGTTAGAAATGAGGGTTCTCTGAGAGTTCCCACAGCATCTAGTTCTTACTCTCATACTTTGGATGGTATTCATGCGTGCCATCTCCTGTATTAATCAAATAAGTCCCAGGCTAAATAAATGGACACTGAACTAAAAATGTAGACCAATTTAAATAAATGCTGTGCCACATGGCTTGACAATAGAAATAGCTGTATTATCATAGAAATCTTTCCAACACATGCTTTTATGTCTATCTCAATAGTCTATAAATAACACATTTTTTATTGGTAACATATGAGCTAATTATGACAAAGTATTACAGAACAGCAATGTCTAGCTTGTAAATAACACATCTTTATTGATAACATAGGGGTTATCGATAAAGATGACAAAGTATTATACAGTAGCAATGCTTTCCGAAGTTCACAAAGTGTCTGCATCCACACTAAATGGCACATGGCTGTATTTGTTTGGAGGGTTTCTTCCCCCTGCCCCCACCCTGAGCACAGAGACAGGGCCTCACTCTGTCACCCAGGCTGCAGTGCAGTAGCACAATCATAGCCACTGCAGCCTCCTATTCCTAGGCTCTAGTGAACCTCTTACCTCAACCTCCTGAGTAGCTGGGACCACAGGAATGAGCCACCATGCCAGGCTCCTGTTTTTTCGTTTGTTTGTTTGTTTGTTTGTTTTTACTTGTTGTAGAGATGGAGGGTCTTATTATGTTGCCCAGGCTGGTCTTGAACTCCTGGGCTCAAGCGATCCTTCTGCCTTGGTCTCCCAAAGTGCTGGGATTACAGGCATGCATCACATGCCTAGTCGTGGAGTGCTTCTTTTTTTCTTCTTCTTTTTCTTTTTTGAGACAAAGTCTTGCTCTGTCACCCAGGCTGGGGTGCAGTGGCACTACCTTGGCTCACTACAACTTCTGCCTCCTGGGTTCAAGCAGTTCTCCTGCCTCAGCCTCCTGAGTAGCTGGGACTACAGGTGCCCTCCACCATACACAGCTGATTTTTCTATTTTTAGTAGAGACGGAGTTTTGTCATGTTGCCCAGGCTGGTCTTGAACTCCTGAGCTCAAGCAATCTGCCTGCTTCAGTCTCCCAACATGCTGGGATTACAGGCATGAGTCGTCGTGCCCCAGCCTGCCCCATTTTGCGGTCGGCTGTCATTTCTCACTCTCATTGTGCCTGTCTCCATAAGCTCCTCTACTTTCTAATTTCCTGCTTGTAGTATACCTTGGGCTTAAAAAAAAAAAAAATCAGACAACTAAGCCTTTTGGGATCCTATCAAAAATATGAAGAAAAAGACTTTCAGGTCATCAGAGGGGTCAGCTTCGGATAAACGAGTTTGGTGACATCCTGTACTGACAGCTCACAGGCCACCTTGGTTCTGGACAGGCATCTGGATGCTGGGGAAAGCTGGCCACACCATGTCTTCCTGCTAAGCCCTTGGGTAGTCGGCCTTCTGATTGCCAGCCTTTGGCTTTTTAGTCAGATCTCCCTGCCACCATCTCTATGCTCTGTGTTCACTGTGGTGCTAGCTCTGTTTCTTTCCAACTGAGCTCCTCAATAGCCTGGATTCTGTAGTTCCCTCCAGAGTCTCCGAGTCCACACCTGCTTAGTATCTACAAAAACTAATGCAGCCATATGGCTTGAATGCTTACATCACACACAGAGGCTTTTGGTTCTGGGTAAGTGCCACAATTATGAAAACTGCACTGAAGTAGGAAATAACGCCAGTTGAAAGAATGGCCTCATTTGCAGGCAGCTTGCACTGTATTTCATAAGAATGTGTTTGACATTTTAAGCTTTCCTGTGGCAGCAAATTGTACTTCTCCTAGTGGGAGGAGTTACGAAGTCTGCGACCAGAATAAACCAGACTGTTTTGGAAAGTTTGATTTTTTCAGTTTTCATATTCCATTTTATGACTGTGTTTGTTTTTTCAGAGATAAGCCGGTGTATAAGAAAACAGTCTTATCTCTGAACCAAGCATATGGCTCACACCTGTAATCCCAGCACTTTGGGAGGCCGAGGTGTGAGGGTCATTTGAGGCCAGGAGTTTGAGACCAGCCTAGGCATCATAGTGAGACCCCATCTTTACAAAAAATTTAAAAAAAAATAAAAAAAATTAAAAAAAACATTAGCCTCGTGTGGTGCATGCTTATACTCCCAGTTACTCAGGAGGATAAGGAAGAAAGATCACTTGAGCCCAGGAGTTTGAGGCTACAGTGAGCTGTGATTGTGCCACTGCACTCCAGCCTGGGTGGCAGAGATCCCGTCTCAAAAACAAACAAACAAACAAATAAGCAAAAACAAACAAAAAACCACAGTCTATTATTTAGAGTTAAAAACTACAAATACTATTTTTTAACCTCAAGGAGTTCTATCATAAACTACCTTAAAAATAAAAAAACAAATTAAACAGGAATACAGAACTCTGGCCCGAAATTTAAAATTACAAAATAAATAAGACAAAGCATTCGACCTGAAGTTCCTGTGGCAGGATGGAAATGTTCGGGTAAATGGCTATAAAACATTTCACAGAAGCTAGGAGGCCACCTATTTTGTAAAATGCACAACTATTTTAGTTATTGCCAAGAAAGATGAGGATGTGTCATCAACTGTAAGATGTACCCCATGTCAATGATGTTGAAATGTAATGTTTTTCAAAAAGATGAAATATGATATTTTTGAAAAATAGCTTTAAAAGAACAAAAGTAATATCACAATAATGACCTGAGTCTTTTTGAGTTTCCTTAGAAAAGCCAATATTCTACCTTGATCATCTAATCTTTGTTTTAGGGCATCCTAAATTGTTAGAAAATGAGAAGTTACATAGTTCTTGTACGAAAAGACCAGAGTCAAAAACAGGTGAATGGATTACAAAACGAAAGCTGATGCGATTGGTGTCATTTATAAATATCCGGGAATCAACCAGTATGGAAACAATATTATTGGTTTCTTGAGGAGCAAGGACTAGAATCCACATGGGCTGAATCCACATGTCTACAGATCTATCATGCCACGCTGCAGTCTAGTTTAAATAAACAGAAAACAGGAGCTACTCAGGTACAGCTTTAATGAAGGCAGCCATTGCACAAGGTTTTAAAAAACTTATATACATTTTTGTTTTGTTTGAGACAGGGTCTTCTTCTGTTGCCCAGGCTGGAGTGCAGTGGTGCGATCATGGCTCACTGCAGCCTTGACCTCCCAGGTTCAAGCAATCCTCCCTGCTCAGCCTCCCGAGTAGCTAGAACTACAGGCACACTCTACCACTCCCAGGTTAATTTTTGTTTTTGTAGAGATGGGGTTTTGCCATGTTGCCCAAGCTGGTCTTGAATTCCTGGACTCAAGAGATCTGCCTGGCTCTGTCTCACAAAACACGAGGATTACATGCATGAGCCACTGTGTCCTGCCAGTATACATGTGCTTTGTTTGTTTGTTTGTTTTGTTTTGTTTTGCTTTTGTGACAAAGTCTCACTCTGTCACCCAGGCTGGAGTGCACTGGCACAATCTCGGCTCACTGCAACTTCCACCTCCCAGGTTCAAGCGATTCTCCTGCCTCAGCCTCCCAAGTAGCTGGGACTACAGACACATGCCACCACACCAGGCTAATTTTTAAGTAGAGACGGTGTTTCACTATATTGGCTGGCTGGTCTCAAACTCCTGACCTCATGATCCGCCCACCTCGGCCTCCCAAAGTGCTGGGATTACAGGCGTGAGCCACTGCGCCCAGCCGCCAGTATACATGGTTTAGTGATTACTATTTACTTGTAATAAAAAGTTCTATGTAAAAATATAACATAATTTTTCCTCCATTTTTTAGTTATTCAATTATTCTTGAATTTCCTGCTTTAATGGATAAATCATAATATTCAGCAGACTGGGAAGAATCCAAACCCCCAAACCATGTGGCTACAAGTTTTTAATTTGGCAATTGAGTTGACAAGGCCTACCTCATCTATAGCAGAAACACACAGCCACAGCATGAAGTCAGTCAGCTGTTAGCTGCACAAGTGGTAGGATTTATAGTAGGTTCTGCCTTTCAAAGATTCGCTCTCATTCTAAAGTGGTATGCTACACATAAAACCATCCATCTGGCCAGGTGCAGTGGCTCATGCCTGTAATCCCAGTACTTTGGGAGGCCAAGGTGGGCAGATCCCTTGAGCTCAGGAGTTCCAGACCAGCCTGGACAACACAGCCAGCCTCGTCTCTACAAACAGTATAAAAATTAGCTGGGTGCAGTGGCACACACCTGTGGTCCTAGCTACTTAGGGGGCTGAGGTAGGAGGATCGCTTGAACCCAGGGGGCAGAGGTTGCAGTGAGCCAAGATCACACCACTGCACTCCAGTCTGGGTAATAGAGGGGGACTCTACCGAAAAAAAAAAAAAAAAAAAAGCTATTAATTTTATGTCAGAACACATCATCTTAAGGAGAACAAAAATCTTCTGTATGCACATACTGCCAACACATTTTAAAAGGCCCACATTTTAACAAGTAGAATAGACAAACTATCAGGCAAGAAATCATAAACTATTTTGGCTGAAAAAAATCTTTACAATTATCTAACTCAACATTCGACATGCAGGTTTCTACACATAATGTATACGTATGGGTGTGTCTACATAGCTTTTTGAAGGGAATGACATATGATCAAGCCCATTTTTCCATAGTTATGATGGTTTGCTAGCAAAGCAAGAATATCAAGGTCTGCATTTCTGCCAACTCAATGCATAGCCCCAAGAGCTTCTTACAGAGGAAAGCTAGCATGGAAAATCCAGTCCATGTCTGTAGGATGAAACATTAATGGTAGAAGGTTGGAGAAACTTGTAGATGGTTGGCATTGCAGCTTCAGGGCTGGCATTCTCTCTGGTTTCAGGTGTGTCTGTTAATGGATTCTGTGGTCTCTCACCCAAGTCTTTAACTAATATGAAACTGGAAGGCAAGGAAGTGGTCTGCTGAGAAGTCTGATTGAATATATTCTCCTCGCCTGTTGAAAACTTGGTTGAAATGTCTGCACTGAAGGTGCAGTGTAGCTGATTAGATGTTTCCTCTGGGATTAGGGCAACAGAGCTGCTCTGTTTTGTTAATTCTCTTGACTTGGAGCTATGTAGCCTACCATTTGACCTGTCATCACTTGGAGCCCTGAAGTTAACGTTTTCTACAACTCCTGTGCTAGCATCAAGTGATGTATTTGTTAACTTAAAAAAAAAAAATTATGAATTTTTTTAAATTAAAATCTTGCATTGGTGTGGTACTTGGGTTACAACTGATGAACCACTATTGATATTTATTATTAACTAACATTCATAGGCTATATTAGGATTCACTCTGTATTAGACAGTTCTTTGGGTTTTGCCAAATGCATAATGTCACATATCCACCATTACCGTATCACACAGAATAGTTTTTTGTTTGTTTGTTTGTTTTGAGACAGAGTCTCACTCTTTCACCAGGCTGGAGTGCAGTGGCACAATCTCGGCTCACTGCAACCTCTGCTTCCTGGGTTCAAGCGATTCTCCTCCCTCAGCCTCCCGAGTAGCTGGGACTACAGGCACACACCACCACGCCCAGCTAATGTTTGTATTTTTAGTAGAGACATGGTTTCAATACGTTGGCCAGGATGGTCTCGATCTCTTGACCTCATGATCCACCCGCTTCAGCCTCCCAAAGTACTAGGATTACAGGCGTGAGCCATCGCGCCTGGCCTAGTGTTATTGCCCTACAAATCCCTTGTGTTTAACCTATTCTTCTCTTCCCCTCCCACTAGACCCAGGGCAACCACTGATCTTTTCACAGTCTCTAGAGTTTTGCCTTTCCATATGGCAATTAGCTAGAATCACACAGCATTTAGCCTTGTTCAGACTGGCTTCTTTTACTTAGTAATATGTATTTAGGGTTCCACCATGTCCTTTTGTGGCTTGAAAAATCATTACTTTTTAATCACTAAATAATATTTCATTGTAAGGATATATCATAATTTGCTTATCCATTCACCTACTGAAGGACATCTTGGTTGCTTCCAGTTTTTGGCAATTAGGAACAAAGTGGTTACAGACATTTGTGTGCAGGTTTCTGTATGGACTTGCCTGTTCATTTTTCAGTCTTCACCGATACAGGTACTCTCCAAGGAGAGCAGGCCTGGGAACACTGTCCATTCTGGGCTGCCGTAAGATACTCCGTGGGCTCCATTTTTCTGAAAGCTCCTTAATACCTGTTTGGCTCTCAGCTACCATTTCTGATCGTCAGGTAACTTCTGCAGATGTATTTTCTTAAGCTTGGTTACTACTAATGACTGAAATGTATCTGTTTTCCTCAAGGCTGCCATTTTAAATGAGCAGATTTCCTCTGTGGACTCCTCAGAGCGTCAAAACTGGCTCAGAGAATTAAACAGGGGGAGCAATTCCCATATAGTAAATGCAGCAACTCCGTATTTGTCCCAGACACATGGACATTACTTTCCAGGACTATAAAGCTCCAGTGGAAATTGTGTTACTTAAAACTTCCAATGAAGGGTTGCATTTTGATGTCTCCACTTCCATAAAGGGATTGTCTAAATTGAGATCAGCTGCACGAATGTTCTTGACACTGGCATTCAGGTATCTAGTTCCACAGCCAAAGGAAGAATACTTTTCTCTGTACCTGGAAGCTCCCTATTCTGTTGTAGCCTGTCTCCTTTCATCTCAGCTTCCAAATCAACAGATACAGATTAACTATCCCTTTTCTGAAATCTTTGGGACCAGGCCAGGCGCGGTGGCTCACATTTGTAATCCCAGCACTTGGGGAAGCTGAGGTGGGAGGATCACTTGAGCCTAGGAGTTCAAGACCAGCCTGGGCAAAGTAGGCTTTTTGTGACACCTAGTATATACAAAAAGTAAACAAAATTAGCTAGGTGTAGTGGCATGAACCTGTGGTCCCGGCTACTTAGGAGGCTGAGGCAGGAGGATCATTTGAGCCCAGGAGGTTGAGTTCCAGTGAGCTACGATGATGCCACTGCACTCCAGCCTGGGCTACAGAGCAAGACTCTGTCAAACAAACAAACAAACAACAACAACAAAAACAAAGGAAAAGAGAAAAAGGGGCAGGAGAGGAGAGGAGAGGACAAAATCCTTGGGATCAGAAATGTTTCCAATTGTGGCATATTTGCATAGATATAAACCAGCAAAATTCATTTGTGATTTATATACACATAGCTGAAGGTAATTTTATATAATGTTTTAAAATAATTGTATTCATGAAACAAAGTTTGGACTGCGTTTTGACAGCAATCTGTCAAGGAAAGTCAGGTGTGGGATTTTTCCACTTGTGGCATATCATGTCAGTGCTCAAAAATTTTTGGATATTGGAGCATTTCAGATTTTGGATTTTCAGGTTAGGGATGCTCAACCTGTAGTTGTTAGTCTGTACCCTTTCACTCCGGAAGTTCATGGTCCCCTGTGTTACAAAGATGGTCTTGGTCACATGGAGAATTCTTCTTCTTCTTCTTCTTATTATACTTTAAGTTCTAGGGTACATGTGCCCAACGTGCAGGTTTGTTACGCAGGTATACATGTGCCATGTTGGTTTGCTGCACCCATCAACTCATCATTTACATTAGATATTTCTCCTAATGCTATCCCTCCCCCAGCCTCCCACCCCTGACAAGCCCTAGTGTGTGATGTTCCCCACCCTATGTCCAAGTGATCTCATTGTTCAATTCCCACCTATGAGTGAGAACATGTGGTGTTGGGTTTTCTGTCCTTGTGACAGTTTGCTGAGAATGATAGTTTCCAGCTTCATCCATGTCCCTGCAAAGAATAGGAACTCATCCTTTTTATGGCTGCATAGTATTCCATGGTGTATAGGTAACATGGAGAATTATTCTGTTCAATCTCATGCTGGTTCTTTGTACTACTGAAGGTCATCATTCACTTTGTTCAGATTCTGACATTGTAGATGCCAGCCCTGTTCATTTAGAGACACACACCTGTGGTTGATGCATCATGGTAGTTGTTACAGAAAAACTAGCTTCCTTTCTTGTATGGAGATGAAATTTAAGATCTTGGGTGCTTTTTTCAGCGGTAGTTTCTTTGAATTACCTGATTTTTCTGATGAATCCTACAGAGGCATAGCTGGGCACCAATGTGATGCAGTACTATGCTGGAGGAACAGAATCAGAAATATCTTACAGAGGAAAAGAATGCCTTCTTTTCCTTCCATTTTTAATTTCTTCATTTAAAAACCAATACTTGGGTATATACCTAAAAGAACTGAAAGCAGGGACTCTAGGAGATATCTGTACACTCATGTTCACAGCAGCATTATGTACAATAGGCAAAAGGTGGAAGCAAGCCATGTATCCGAACTGCAGCTGAATGGATAAGCATAATGTGGCATAAACAGACAATGGGATACTATTCAGCCTTACAAAGGAAGGAGATTCTGATATACACTCTAACATGGATGAACGTTGAAAATATTGTACTACGTGGAATAAATTAATCACAAAAGGACAAATACTATATGATTCCACTTATATAGTATATTAGTCTGTTTTCACGCTGCTGATAAAGACATACCCGAGACTGGGTGATTTATAAAGAAAAAGAGGTTTAATGGACTCACAGTTTAATGGACTCACAGTGGCTGGGGAGGCCTCACTATCGTGGCGGAAAGTAAAAGTCATGTCTTACATTGGCAGCAGGCAAGAGAGCTGCAAGCTGGTACAGGGAAACTCCCCCTTATAAAACCATCAGATCTCATGAGACTGACTTACTATCACAACAGCAGGGAAAACACCCACCCCCATGATTCAGTTACCTCCCACCAGGACCCTCCCATGACATGTTGAGAATTGTGGGAGCTACAATTCAAGATGAGATTTGGGTGGGTGCCCAGCCAAGCCATGTCATATAGGTTCCTAGAATAATCAAACGTATATAGACAGAGTGATTGCCAGGTACTGTGGGGAGGAGGGATGGGGAGTTATGGGTGAATGGGTATGGAGTTTCACTTTGAGAAGATAAAAACATTCTGGAGATGGATGGTGGCGATGGTTGCACAACAATGTAAAAATAAAGGTCACTGAACTGTACACTCAAAAAACAGTTAAAATAGTATATTTCATTCTATGTATATTTTATTACAATTTTTAAAAATCAGTATTGCAGTTAATGCAATCAAGGTATAATACTAGCACCTTAATCTTGGGTGACCATTAAGTCCTGGTCACCCCAAGGTTTGCTGAGGCAGTCTCTATTTATGCTTCTGTATTCAGGGCAATCACTAATCATTCCCTCTTCACTCTCAAAAGTGTCCTGGCTTGAACAATAAGTCATCTGATCACCCTAGATCTATTTCATAATTGTATAAATCATTGAATTGCCATCTTTGTATGCAAATGCCTTAACATTCAGAACATACCTGTGTTTTCTTGGATTACTCTAATCATAAATTTGATGTCCCATGGAAAGTTATAGGCTCTGATAAAATTTTAAAGGCTTCTGATTACTTTCTGAACACTGATTAGAGCAACAAAAGTAGTCCTCATTTCTTATAGACACATGATTTCTCTAAACACTAAAACCCTCTAACATTTGTCAAGCTCTCCTACTTCACTAGCTCTGTGTTAAAGGGAACAGAGAAGAGAAATACATGGTTCCAGACAGTTGCTATTTCTTGTCTCTCTTGGCTACCTCTTTGCTGTTGTTAAAAATATCAACAAATATTCCCTGAAGTCAGAAATATGTTCATGTTTCAATTATTTCCATCTTCCACCTCACCATGAGAGAACACACCACTTTCTCTTCGAGTAACCTACTGTTCTGCACTTATAATAAAAGGACCATACTATCATAACCTTATTGTTATCCACCCTCTGGATGAATATCTTCTCTCATTTTCCAACTCCAAATATCAGAGGTAAATATAACACAATTTTGTTCAATAATCAAGACCATCCCTTGATGTGCTAATGTAATTTGTAAGTGCAAATGAACTGGTAATTTATTGCTTAAAAATAGAAGAGATCCAATCATATCTACTTCAATAGTTTGGAAAAAAAGGAATCTGACAGGCACTAGGGTATGAAATAAGTAATTAAAGTGAACTCAAGCATACTCTTATGTTATTCTCCAATAAACAAGTCATGTCTATTCCTGTAATCCTTAAAATGAGCATGCTGAAAGTTACAGGGGAGAGAAGGATTTGGGAAAAACACAGATAATTCATCTGACGAAAGAACTAGCAAGCCAGGTGCTATTATTTCTCTCTTAGGACATTATTGTCTTCCTTTGTATTGTGGTTCATTAAATGAGTAGACTATCTGTGGCTTTGAGAAGGAAAAATAATTTTTTAAAAATCATTTTCCTAATATTTTACCTTGATGATGAAACCAAACCTAAGGAACATTATTTCCATTCAATTAGTACCACATGCAGAGACAGGCGCTTGGTAATTTTTAGTTACTCATTTGCTTGATGCTTTTTCCAGCAATTTCAGTTGCAAAAGGATAACATCCATCTGTTTGAAAAGGTAACTGGTTAGCAACTAACTCCTTTAAAAATTTTTTACAACATATCCTCTTACCTTTCCAAAGTCAATCTCTACCAGCTTTAAAAATAAATATTCTAGCCAAATCTTGGATGAAATATATTTTAGATATGTGTTAGGCATGATGGATTGTCACACAACATTCACTCCTATCTCCTTCAGGTGTGCATCCCTCTATCTTTGAGGCTAGAAACCTATAAGCTGCATTTCCCAGAGTCCCTTGCAGCTAGGGTTCTGGGCACAGTGTTCTTCCAGGGAGATGAGCAGGGTAAGAAGGAAGGTGGAGAGCATCTAAGGAAAACATTTGCTTCCTTGTTTTTGTTGTTGGTAGCAATGTTCAGTCACTAGCTTCCTAGGGTGGAGAGGCATTTTGCAGCAGCCTCTCTGATCAATGGAACATAGCCCGAAAGGTGCACCCTTGATGTTAGCAGTTCTAGTGGTGGTTCTGATTCCCATCCCCCAGGCTGTGGCAATGACAGCAGCAACCCTGGGGGCCAATCAAGCTTGCTGCCTAGGAGCCAAGACATGAGGCTCAGGCCAGGTCCCCTCCTCTACTTTCAGTTGCAACCTTCATTCCAACCTTCTTGTGAGCACCTAATTCTCATATTCAACCCCTTCATGCTTGAAATAGTTAGGATAGTTTCCATTATCTGCAACTTGACGGAGAAGAAAGAGAAGGTAGAAATGAGCACATTCAATATAGCAAGATGGGACGTCACACCCCAGAAGAACCATGGAAGTGGCAAAGGTTGTGCCTATTTGACATTCGCAGTTACACCTTTAAGAACAAAAAGCTCAAAGGCTGCACCTTCCAGGACCACCCAAATCAGGACTAACAACCCTTTAGGGCCTAGGGTTGATGCCGAGACATATTAACAAAGGCTGGGAAATAATCGTCCGGACCCTTAGAGAGAAAAGAAGGGAGGATAGAAGGGAACAGGGAAAAGCAAAGAGAAGAAAACCACGCATATGTGTGAAGAGGACCATACACCAAACCCCTCAAGTGCCCATCTCCCCCCACCACCTCATCATCATCTCTAAAAACAACCACAGGTTACTTCTTTAACCTAGCTGAGTCAAAGGCCTGTCTAGGGTGGAGGAGATGCAAGTGTGACAGCCTCTGGCTCCCAAAGGACACTGGTTACTAAGAGTACAACATACTCTATACTCTATGCTATAGGAGTATACTAGGAATATATTCAGTATACCCAGATGGGGAACTGAACCAGTGACCCATATATTCAGTTCTAGAGTCAATTAGGCAGCAACCTCTCTGCAGCCTCCAGGAGATGATATTTAGTCAACATATTCCTACTTCTTGTTATAAACCCCTCTTTATGACTGCTCACAATGTGCCAACTGTGTACTCAGCATTTTACACCTAGTCATTTGCTCCATAGCCACCTGGGGAGGTGTCATTATCTCCATTTCACAGACAAGGAAATGGCTCAGAGCTGGGCTTCAATCCAGGTGATCCAGTTCAAACTCTTAAAATGCTTTCTTTGAGTGATTAGAAGTTTCTCTGGATGAGAAGTGAGTATCCAAAGTCAATGATGTTAACTCCTTTTGAAGACGTCTCCGCTAGGAGGTCTATGCAATGTACTTTCTCTATGGCATCAAGAGAAGTGAATCACAAAAGCTGAAGGACATTTAACTGGCCATTTGGCATCACTCTTCAGTCTGTCCTTAAATGAATTCTCCAGTTATCTTAATGCTTTCATGCCATTCTTTTCAGAAGAATTCCTAATTTATCTACAAGTGAAAACATAAGATTGCACAGACAAGTGCTGACAGCCTAATTTCAATAATGTATTATACCAGGGGCTTAATTGCAGTGAGAGCTTTCACTCAATTCCTGTTTAAAAATACAAATGAGAACTTTGACATGTAGTAAACACAGGCATTTAATTGCATTTTGCTCTCAACATTATGAGCCTGTATAGTGCCAAGTATGTCTTGCTTGTGTCTTCTTTAAAGCAATGATAGAGTCTTCTTCATAAATCTGTTTCAAATTGTGGAGACTAGTTCTCTAAAGGAGCATATAAATTCTTTACAAGTGAAATGCATTTAAGCATCCACATATCCACCTATCAGAAATACTATAAGGTCTGGTCTACTTCTTTACAACCCTTGCAATCTCCAGTAAGATATGGCTGTCAAAGATACACATACACAGAGATTTAAGATATACTGGGAAGATCCTTGCTCCCATTGACCTTCCAATTTAAGGCAGAGTTAACTATCCACACAGGGTATTCCCAATTTCACATCCCTCTGGTAAGTAAAATTTTATTAAAACCTTTGAACTACCTTGGAACTTTTTCCATATTAAGATATACACGCAAAACGGCACATTTCCAAAGGACATGATTACGGCAATTGAATCTTTCTAGAAAAAAAAATTTCTTTGGAGTTAGAAAAAGAGTGTATACAAAGCTCCCTTCTCAAATCTGATCAAATGCGTTAATAAAGCAGCAGTTCTTTGGCATAATTTCCTCAGTGACAAGATATGTCCCAACTTCTCAAGGTCTCCTTCAAATAAGTTATAGGTAACCAATGACCATCTGACAGCCACTTCCATTCTCCTAAGTGATCTTGCTATGAGCAACTCTAAGGCACCACTCATAATACTGGACAGTTCTTTACCCTGTATTTACCTTCAGCCAGTCATCAAGGACAGAGAAAGCTCCAACTCTCCCTTCCCCAAACTTCAAACAAGTTAACCATTCATTAGCTAAAAGATAAAGGCTTCCGAGGTGGGTGGATCATTTGAGGTCAGGAGTTTGAGACCAGCCTGGCCCACAAGGTGAAACCCCCTCTCTGCTAAAAATACAAAAAAAAAAAAAAAATTAGCTGGGCATGGTGGTTTGCACCTGTAATCCCAGCTACTGGGGAGGCTGAGGCGGGAGAATCGCTTGAACTCAGGAGACAGAGGTTGTAGTGAGCCAAGATCGCATCACTGCACCCCAGCCTGGGTGACAGAGTGAGGCTCCATCTCAAACACAAACAAAGAAACAAACAAATAAATAATAAAAAATAGAAAGATAAAGGCTTCCATTTGCTGATGTCACATGAATAATAGCACTTTTAGTTGCTGAAACAGGGTTAAATGCCAATGGTTAGCTGTAATATTACCAAAATCTTAACCTAAAACAGTGTAGATATATTTTAGCTCTTTCTACACACTAAATTTTCAATGTACATTTAAATTCATGCCCACCACCTAACATAAAGCTCTGCAAGTAGACGTTTACAGCCTTATCTTCTTTCTACATAGAGCACTGTGGGCTCACATCATTTATCACAAAGAACCCAGGTAATATAAAAAGACCCAGCCGGGCCCCATCCCAGCACTTTGGGAGGCCGATGTGAGCGGATCACGAGGTAAGGAGTTGGAGACCAGCCTGACCAACATGTTGAAACCCCGTCTCTATTAAAAACACAAAAGTTAGCCAGGCGTGGTGGCGGGTGCCTGTAATCCCAGCTACTTAGGAGGCTGAGGCAGGGGAATTGCTTGAACCCGGGAGGCGGAGATTGCAGTGAGCCGAGATCGTGCCATTGCACTACAGCCTGGGTGACAGAGAGAGACTCCGTCAAACAAACAAACAAACAAATCCCACACATAGCAAATAATATCATACAAATCCTTACCTTCCTATTTTGGCATTCCTTCTTAAACTGTATTTTCATCGTGAGTTTTGAAAACTTTCTGGCTTCAAGTTATCTTAGTTCTTTGCCTCTTACTAATTAAAAATCAGTTCCCCAGGGAAAGATACACGTGCACTCCATGAAAAAATACGAATCCATTTTAACCTTTAAGGCACTAGACATGTTCTTTATCTCTGAATTCTGATTTATCTGATCTCACACCCAAAGCACATCCCTCAATCCCTTACGGCATGGCAGTCTCGCCTCTTTTGATCGTATCTAAGTTTGCAAGGTAAACAGGCCACCCTGGGCTACCGAAAGGCAGGGGAGGACCAGGAACTCACCCAGGCGGCCGGACCCGGGCGCGGGCTCCGGAGCACGCGCTAGATGACTTGTCGCGCCCCCTCCTCCCCGCGGGCGGGCGCCGAGGCGGCGGATCTAGGGTGGAATAGAGGCTTCTCTCCGCTCCCCTCTGCAGACCATTGTCAGCGCCCGAGTCGCCGGCGCTTTCTGCACGGTGTGGGGACGGACAGCAGCTCTCCCGATGCGAGTAGTCACATTGCTGTCCCGCAGCCAGGGGCAAAAGCTGCTTTTGCATCAGAGCCGAGGGCTGCACCAGGTGTAACTTCCACCCCTTGACCTATTTTAGAGTGTGAGGATGAAAGGAAGAGGAAAAAATAGACGGAGGGCGCGCGGAGGAGCGGGCGGCAGGGTGCGCGCGTGGCCGTGGGGGAGCGCGCGCGCGGGCCCGGGCTAGTGTAGGGGCTTCCAAAGAGAAGTTGCAGCGAGCCCCTGCCTCCCGCGCCTGGGCCCGCTCGGGGGTGCTTTGCTAGCCGCTCCTCCCGCCTCAGCCGCAGGCCAGCTTGGTCCGCCCTACTCCGGCGCCCCGCGCGGGAAGCGCAGCTCCCGGGGATCCGGGGCTTTGGGCTGGCCCCGCGACAGCCGCGGGGAGACCGCCAGCGGCCCCCGCCCCAGTCGCCGTCCCCGCCTCCCCGGGCTGCCTTCACCTTTCGGGAGGCGGCGCTCCGGTTCAGCTGTCCCGGAACCCAGGCCTGCGGCGCCTCCGGGCAGGGAAGGCGGGCTGGCGGGCGGCGGAGCCGGGGACTGTCGCCTCCCCGCTTCGTTCCCTGCAATCGCCCCGCCCGAACGTGCCCGGGAAGTGAGGCTGGGCCGCGCCCGCCCGGCCGGGGACAGGGGTGACCTTCCGGCCTCCCGCCTTGCCCTTGTTGCCGATGTCTCTCGGCGTGGCCCGTCCTGCGTAGAAGACGCCCCGGCAGGCGCACCTGGTCGGCCCGAAGCGCATCAGCGTAGTACCTGGGGTGACGGCGACGTGTGACTTTAGCGAGGCTTTTCTCACTTAATTTTTACAGCCCCGGACTTCAGCGGAAATGCCCCCTTGGGGTCGGTCCATTGGGATAACTGGAGATGGGGGATTAAGTAGGGTGCCACGGCTTAGACGCTCCAAATCATTCCAGTACACAGCATGACTTATCTGTTGAGTTTTGCAAAACAAGCCCCATCAAAAAAGCATCCATCAAAAGGCGGGTGGAACTTATAAGTTTTTGCCCAAAACTGGACACAAACCTTCCCTCCCCCCATTGCTTCTGTTACAATAGCGTTAATTACTTTCTTCCAAGTCCCTAACGTGATAATATCTCCAACCGCCTATTATTAAACAACTCCCTTATCATCAGGGACCTATGCACTTTAACAATGCACGTTCCCAGTGACGAAAAACGAGCACGTTTAGTAACCGCTCTGCCGCCCTTGGTATAGAGGTTCGTGCTCCTGATCCCCTGCCTAGGGGGCAGAGTTCATGTCGAGCTGTTTTTTCCAGTCCAGGTTATTTATGGGTACCCAACTACAGGTCTCACATAGACACTGGTCTATAACAGGTTATTTGTGGGGACCCAACTACAGGTCTCACATAGACGCTGGACTATTTCAGGTGCTACTAAGAGGGTTGGTGGAGATCAGCATATAGTTTCTGATTCTGGAATGGTTTTCTAGTGCCACAGTATATTGAGTGGGGTAGAGTGGGGGAACATTTGTTTGGGCTTCTCTTTATCGTCATGCCCTGGATAATCAGATTGACATTTTCTTTTTCTGTAAAGGCCTCACATTCAAAAAGAAAGAAAGAAAAAAATAAAATAAAATAAAAAACACCACGAGTCTGGTATTCTTGAGCTGAACGCCAGCTACAGAAATGCAACTGCTCATCCTTTTGCTTCCATTCACTGGAGCTACAACTGCAATATGTCCTTGGACACAGAAGATGTGTTGGATACTGTGATGTTCCTTGTCCTCTTCTAACAGTGCATCAGGCGACAAAGTATACCTAAAGTATAGGATAGTGCCTGGCAAATAGTAGGACCTGATAAATACTTGTCCAGTGATTGAGCAACTGTGATAAACAGGAAAGTAACCTAGCTTAACTTTTGCAAGAAACCATGCGAGAAATCAGTTGTAGGTGACATTGTCAGGGAAGGCATCCTGGAAGTGGTGGCCGGTACCTGATTTAAATATTAAAAAATGGCTAAGGACTAGGTGAGGTGGCTCATGCCTGTTATTCCAGCACTTTGGGAGGCCGAGATGGGAGGATCGCTTGAGGCCAGGAGTTTGAGACCAGCCTGGGCAACATAGTGAAATTTCATTTCTGAAAGATATACAAAACATTAACTGGGCATGGTGGTGCATGCCTACAATCCCAGCCATTCAGGAGGCTGAGGCAGGAGGATCGCTTGAGCCCAGAAGTTTGAAGTTGCAGTGAGCTATGCTTGCACCACTGCATTCCAGCCTGGGTGATAGAGACCCAATCTCAAAATAAATAAATAAATAAATAAATAAATAAATAAATACAATTAGGGAGTGGAAGTGAGATAGTATATTTGATATGCTTTCAAGATATAATAGAGGCAGAGATTCTTAACCTTTTGTAGGTAATGGGCCCCTATGAAAATGTTGATAGAAGCTTTGAAACCCCCTTATATAATAAACAAATGTGAAATATTTGCATATATTTTCTGAAAGTTCACAGACTGGCTGAAGCAGATACGTAGAATTCCTAGAGACTCGTGAACTATGACATGAGTTACCAATGTCTTTCTTATTTGGAGGCAGGTAGAAAAACAAAGAGATTTTTCTAGTTGAGACCATCATAAGAGGCATTTCAATGACCACCAGTAGAATTTGGGTAATAGTTGTGGAAATGGAAAGAAAAATGTACTGTAAAGAAAATTTGTACACTAGAGAAACATAGCTAGACTTTTAAACCATTTATGTTCTTTTTGTACCTGAGAATTTCACTTTCATATCTCAGCAAAAAGGGGAAAGGAATAGATAAAAAAATGACTGTCAAAATATTGACAGTTGCTGATGCTGGGTGCACGCGTGGGGCTTTATTGTATTATTCTCTCATTATTTGTGAGGTTTAGCATTTTTCATTTAAAAAAAATTTCAGTGGATTTTTACTCTTGGTAGTCATACCCAATCCTATAGCATTTCCTAACTTGGGTTCTTGGAATGGAGATTTTTGTATATAAAAAAAGAAAAAGAAAACAATACAAATAGGCCAGGGATGCCACATATAAGATTGTTATTAATAAGCAGAGTCTTTGTAGAACCATACGTTTTCTCTGAGGAAGAATTGTAAAGTGTGTTGGCCATAGTCTCAACATAAATTAGACAACTATGAAACACTGAACACGTGGTTTTCTGGTTTTTTTGTTTGTTTTTTGTTTTGTTTTGTTTAGTTTTTTGAAATGGAGTCTTGCTTTGTTGCCCAGGCTGGAGTGCAGTGGTGCCATCTCGGCACACTGCAAGCTCTGCCTCCCGGGTTTACGCCATTCTCCTGCCTCAGCCTCCCAAGTAGCTGGGACTACAGGGACCTGCCACCTCACCTGGCTAATTTTTTGTATTTTTAGTAGAGACGGGGTTTCAACCATGTTAGCCAGGATGGTCTTGATCTCCTGACCTTGTGATCCGCCTGCCTCGGCCTCCCAAAGTGCTGGGATTACAGGAGTGAGCCACCGCGCCCGGCCTTCTGTTTTTTTCTAACATTACACTCAACTTCATTGTATGTTGCTTAACTTTCTTTATCATTACATTTTATTATTATATCATGCATATAGTTTATATACTCATATATATTCATATGCAATATAAATATATATATGCAATATGAATATATATTCATATGTAATATATATTTTATGTTTATATAATATAAATTATTGTATTATATGTCATATACATACATATATTTATATATAGCAATATATTTTATATATATTATATATACAGATGTTCCTTGCATTATATGGTTCGTTTACAATATTTCTACTTTATGATAATTTGAAAGCAATGTGTATTCACAAGAAGTCATACTTCTAGTACTCATACAACCATTGTCTTTCAATTTTTGTACAGAATTCAATAAATTACATGAGATATTCAACACTTTATTATAAAATAGGCTTTGTCTTAGATGGTTTTGCCCAAGTGCAGGCTAATGTAAGTGTTCTGAGCACATTTTAAGGGTAAGCTAAACCAAGCTATCATGTTCAGTAGGGTAGGTGTGTTAAATGCATTTTACAACACTTTCCATTTACAATGGGTTTATTAGGATGTAACCCCCCATCATAAGTCAAGGAGCATCAGTACTATATAATAGTATTATGACCTTTCTCAGTTAACTCAGTTTCTTTATTAGTCAACTGCCTGGGTCTGGCACACACCCCTTGAGGCTGCAGATGGCTGGCCATGATTCTCTGAGTGCCTGCCTTTCTCACTGCGTCTTTCTGAGCGAGGCAGCCCCAGTGCTTCCTTACACATAGGTACACAGAGGCTGCACACTCTCCAAATGTGACCAGTTCAGTCTAGCATGTCCTGTGGACTACAAGGCCGTTGCCTAGCAAAGCATGAAATTTCTCCAGCTTATGTAATAACTACTCCACACCTGAAGTCTCTTAAGGTGTGGCATTTAAGTCAGGAATTCACGTAAGTTCTTTTCCTAGAGCTTTTGACCATTATTTTACTTACCCTCATTGGCTATCACAGTCCTTCGCACTTAGAACTCAATGCACATATATGCATTAATATGCATGTATTGCCATAAGCCTCAAAATGTGCTGCATGATGCTCATGTTACCATTTCATTCATTTCAGCCTTGACCATCTATTTTATTAAAGGGCCTGGTTTAAGGTACAGGCTCTTAGCCATTGGGGGTGCTTACCTATTATTAGCATAATGGAGACTTACCAAAAAATTACTGTATTTTTACCTTCTTTTCTCCACCTTTCCAAGTCATCCCATTTTTTTTTTTAGTGATGTTAGCTAGTTTAGCAGAATAACATCTTGATGCATAAGGAAGTGGAACCCTCACCAGGCTGAATGGTAGAGCGGGCAAGCTTAGCTTCAGATTACAGGAAGAAATTGTGAGGTGTGCTCCAGTCTCCAGTCTCCCAAACTGATCTTTAGGACACTGGAGACAAAATATTCCAACAACAGGGGCAGACAAAGCTCAAGCTTTATGGCTTCATTAGTTTTAAAGGATTCCCCGCAGTGACCCAGTCAGACTGGACTGAGAATCAAAGAGTTCACAGCTACTTATTAGTCAGCACAATTTAGAGACAGGAGTGCTAACCAAGAGCTTTCCTTGTCATTTTGGGATGTTCATGGGCTGGAGTCCCAGTTGCCATCTCCTAAAACCTAAACCCTTCAGTTCTCCAGTGATTTTGCTGCCAGAGAGTGTGTAGCTGCTGCCTTTATCCAAGATATCCTTTATCTGATATTCTTCACATCTGTGAAACCCAGAAGACCTTCCCAAGGTACATAGGGAACTTCCCAGCATTGGGAACAGGATGGTTTCTTCTCTCATAGGGTTTTATGCACCAAAAAAGAGAAATGCTACTTCTCTGTCTTCCTGAACTTTTTAAAAACTAGTCCTGCCAAGTCTCATCATTTCTCAAGTACCTGTCCTTGGTCCTCTGTTTTTCTGTCTATATAATCTCCCTGGACAACCTCATCCACCTTTCTAACTGCAAGGAAAACTCTGTGTAGATTTCTCAAAAATCTATTATCTCTGAATTGGTCTTCTCATAAACCTGCAGATCCCCATGCTCATCTTGCCTGACATCTCCATCAGGGTGACCTCAACACATATGAAACTGAGGTCCTTTGCCCCCCGTGCACCTAAAGCAGCTGCCCTTTGCTTTCTTCTATAATCCCCATCCTCCCAGTCACCTGGCACATTCTTAGACTCTGCCTCTTCTTGTCCTTCATAGCCCACTGGTGACCACCGTCTGACAATTTTATATCTGTACTGCTTTTATTTATCAACTCTGCTCCCTTCTTATTGTTTCTATTCTAGTTGTTTATGTCCCATTACTTCCCACCTAGATGATTACAATAATTGCTTAATCTGCTTTTCTGATTTTCGAGGCCGTCTCTTCCATAAAAGATAATTCCAGACAAAAAGCTTTTGTCTAGATTAATCTTTCTGTCCTAGGAATTTATCAGTTCCTGATCTATATCCCTCTTGTAACATTTATCTCTAACCTTCGTATAAAGTATTATTTTGTTCAACAAAGATTCACTGGATATTTATTTTATACTGAGCAGTCTGTGAGAAAAGCAAGGGGGAGCAAAACAGATAAGATATCTACCCTCATGGCACTTATAGTCTCGTGGGATGACAAACATTAATCAAATAATCACAAATATCACAACTAAAATGTGCAACCCCAAATTGCAACACACACCTTGAAGGAAGACTGCAGAGTTGCTAGGAGAGCTCGCAGGTCTCATCACTCTCTCAGAGGGAGGACTGTGTAGGATTCAGCCTTAGATCCTCAAAGTCTAGTCCAGAGCACTGCACGTGGAAGTGCTGAATAAGTTTCTGTTGAAGGAACATATGCATCAAGAAAAAAAATCAAAACAAACAAAAATCCCCACAAAAAAATGAAAAAAGAATAAAACAAAGAAAAAAAAGCCTCATATGCATCTACTTCTGACATATAAGTGTGTGACCTTTTCTGTACTACACAATACTGAATAAAACACACGCCGGATGTTCCCTCAAATACCAACCTCAACACGTAGCCATGTTAGCTCTTTGCTTTTGTTTCCATGACCACAAGTCCATGGGGCATCTAATCTCTAAACACACCCTATTTTCTTTGCCAGCATTACAACATGTAGAAACTTGTTATCCCGGTAGCATTACCAAGAATAATTGTTGCTTTATGGTGAAAGATTTTATGCATGCTTTAATACTTTGCTGTTATCACCAACACAAACCCATCATCCCTCTTCCTTACAGTTTGGAATGTTTGCTGAAGATGTCAAACAACATTGTTTCTTTTGCCTCATGGGAAACTGGGTCATCCTCCAGCTATCCTTTGTGTCATTTGCCAGCTTCCTCTCCATCTCCAAAGCTGTTTGAGTATTACCTCTTCATCCTCCCGCTCTTACCTTTTGTCTGTCACTCTTTCATCTTTCTGCTATTGTGATCATGTAATTTTTGGAGTCAGCTTTTCGCTGGGACACTGAGTGACACATATCACTTGGCTTATTTTATCTCTATTTTTTTTTCTTTTTTACAATACTATTACATAATTCGTTTCAAGAAGTACTTTTGTGCATAGAATCTCAGGTCTGATTTGGGTGTGTGTGTTGTTTCCAGCTTTGAACAAACAAGGACTGGAAAAGATGAGCTTATTTGTCATGGTAGGAAAAGAAAAACTGCAAAAAAATACAATAAATCTCACCAACAGAGAATGTGTTATATAAATAAGGGAGCAACTACATGTCAAGAAATGCAGAGCCATGATACTGAAGACAATTTAATGACCTAGAGATACAATGCAGTGTTAAATAAAAAGCATTTTCACCCTAATATTTTAAGATTATATAGTATATTTACATATATGTAGGGGAAAATACTGGACAACTATACAAAAACATGATTAATGATTTTCTCTGGGTGATGGAATTTTATTTTCATATATATATATATATATATATATACTTTTTTTTTTTGAGAGGGAGTCTCGCTGTGTCCCCCAGGCTGGAGTGTAGTGGTGTAATCTCGGCTCACTGTAATCTCTACCTCCCAGGTTCAAACAATTCTCCTGCCTCAGCCTCCCAAGTAGCTGGAATTACAGGCGAGTGCCACCAGGCCCGGTTAATGTTTTTATATTTTTAGTAGAGACAGGGCTTCACCATGTTGGTCAGGCTGTCTCAAACTCCTGACCTCAGGTCATCCACCCGCCTCGGCCCCCCCAAAGTGCTGGGATTACAGGCGTGAGCCACTGCACCTGGCCTCGTCTATATATTTTTTATTTTTATTTTTTGAGACGGAGTCTTGCTCTGTCGCCCAAGCTGGAGAGCAATGGCACAATCTCTGCTCACTGCAAGCTCCGCCCCCTGGGTTCAGGCCATTCTCCTGCCTCAACCTCTCGAGTAACTGGGACTACAGGCGCCTGCCACCACGCCCGGCTAATTTTTTGTATTTTTAGTAGAGACGGGGTGTCACCGTGTTAGCCAGGATGGTCTCGATCTCCTGACCTCGTGATTCGCCTGCCTCGGCCTCCCAAAGTACATATTTTTTAAAGGGAAAGGGACCCTATGCAATTTGGGAGCAAAGCAGATCCCTATTTATAGCCACAACTCTTGTCTCATAAATTTTATTGCTATTTCATCACTGCTCTTACCAATCAAGTGTGTGAGGAGCAGTACCAACATAGTGCTCTCTTGTTCTTTCTCTTTATTATTATTTTACAATCTCTAGCGCAACAGTACAAGAAAGTCCAATTGTTTCAAGTGAAGGAGTCACAATGACCTCATCATTCTCATTGTAAAAAGCTATTTTATGTCTATGTCAAAAATAATTTGCCTATTGTATTTACATCCTGTTTGTTAGGTGAAGGCAAATGTTGGCTCCCTGGCTAAGTGTCTTGATTAGATCTACTTATTAGTAATGGTAATCTTGGGTTTGTATGAAAGTCAGCTCTAGAAAAAATGGAAAAATAGGGTCTGTGTGTGTGTGTGTGTGTGTGTGTGTGTGTGCGCTCGTGCATTTTGTGTACTTGTGCACTCATATGTGCTCATGTCATCCCTAGAGATTTGATTCTGGGGAAAAGAAAGGGTGAATTTTGAGATGGTTGGTTTTTATTTTTCTCTGAAGATATTTTTTTAACTTTTTGGGGATACAAGTTTTGAGATATTTTCAAATAAATTATCACTTAAGATTAGATTCTAATGTATGTCACTAGAAATTAACACATTGTAATATAGTTTCAGAAAGCTGTGCCATAAGAAAATTTTGTTCACAAAGTATTTGCAATTGGCAAAGCACAACTCTTATCTTCTGAGAGCAAGCAACACAATGAACAGAACAATGAACAACACAAAGTTCAGAACAATGCTGAACTCCACTTTAGCATTGCGCTCAGGGTTCAAATAACCAGAGTTCGGTGACTGATCTTAATCAAGACCTCTGGGCCTTAAGTCACTTATCTAAAAAGTGAGAGGGTTGAGTTAGATAATCACTGAGATCTCCCACAGTTCTTAAAAGAAAAAGCATTTTTGTTTAGATCTGGAGTGAAAATGTAGAGTTGTAAAATAAAGAAGAGATTTGGTGCTTTCTTTTTTGCATTCATTTATGATCTAAACGTTCAGTAGGAAAAATTCCCATTTTCCAAGCTGCGTTTCAAAAGACTGGATGTGGAGTTAATAGTTGATAGAAGCTTCTATTTAATTCATCCGAAAAATTTAGGAAGAACTTGTGAGATGGAAGGGGAAGGAGACTTATTCTGAGATGCTCCAGAGGGCAGACTTGGACCAGTGAATGCAAGTTATGAGGAGGAACATTTAGACTAAATTAGAGGAAGAGATTTCTAAAGTTCCAACTGCATAAAAGTAGAGCTTTTTCAAGAGGCACAGCTCTTTGCCTCCGAATGGGCAGAGGAATCGGCCAGTTCATTTACTGGTGATGTTTGCAGAGGGTGCCCATACGTCGGACAGAAAGTTGTGCCAGACACCTCAATGTCCTATCCTGGCCTGGGGTTCTTTGATGCGATGTGACAATGTACTTTGGGAAATGACAGAATACACAGTCTTTTCCGGTGTTTGGAGAAAGAATGAGCCTAGTATTTTCACAACACAGCCTTTGTAGCTCTAATTTCTCTTTCCTGCTCTGATGGTGTCACCTTTTGTACTGGTGATGAAGCTCATTATGTTTGGAATAGTAGCCAAGGTATAAGTAACGTGAGAAAGAGATGCAAAGATTGGTTTCATCCAATTTATCTGAGGGATCCAGCTGAGACTAGAACAGGGAATCTGCCTTGGAGACCATGAAGAATGTTTGCATGGGTAATCAAGGAAAACGGGGTCCTAGTTTCGGCATAAGACTGCACGTACCTGTTGAACTGGAATTTGTACTTTCTTCTTCCCATTTAATGTGAAAGAAGAAAAGGAAAGAGAATAAGCAAATGAGAAAGAAAAGAAACTTTATGAGGAATGCAAGCCTCCTGTAAATGATCAGGCCCAGAGAGGCAAAGGAATGAGGCAGCAGTCATGCTCCACTTCTCCCCTGGAGCTGAGCTCATCATCTCTAGAATCTGCTTGCTCTAGACTGACTGTCGCCACAAGTAGCTGTAAATTAACCTAACAATGCCATGCACTGGACACCATAACTAACATCCTATAGTTTAAAAATATATAGCCAATTACTAATCATTGTCATTTCCATAAACCAACGGGAATTTCTGACAACTTGTCTGCCTTGTTGCCTTTTAAAACCTGCTTGTAAGAAAGGTTGAATGAAGCTCATATCCAAAGTTACTTGGGTCTGAGTCTTCCAGGCAGCTGTCCTCATCTTGGCTCAAGTAAACACTTTAAAATTATATTTTGTGCCTTAGCCTCTTCCATGAGGTTGCCACAAATAACGATTATCAGTAGGAAGATGACCAGAAGCATTTTAAAAATCCAACTGAGCAGTCAAAACAGCCACTAAAGGTCAGAGAAGGTATTTTTTTCTTGTAGTTTGTCTAAAAGAAAAATAAATTACCATCATGAAACAAAAACAACAAAACAGGAGAAAATGCCGTTCGCAGGAGAAGACTGCAGGTGAAATAGCCCAGAGGTTGAAGTCACTGCTCAGGGTCAGGCAGGTGGGAAGTTGTCTTGGCTTCTCCATCTTTTATTTATTTATTTATTATTTTATTATACTTTAAGTTCTAGGGTACATGTGCACAACATGCAGGTTTGTTACATACGTATACATGTGCCATGTTGGTGTGCTGCACCCATTAACTCATCATTTACATTAGGTATATCTCCTAATGCTATCCTTCCCCACTCCCCGCCATCCCACGACAGGCCCCGGTGTGTGATGTTCCCCACTTTGTGTCCAAGCATTCTCAGTGTTCAATTCCCACCTATGAGTGAGAACATGTGGTGTTTGCTTTTTTGTCCTCGCGATAGTTTGCTCAGAATGATGGTTTCCAGCTTCATCCATGTCCCTACAAAGGACACGAACTCATCCTTTTGTGGCTGCATAATATTCCATGGTGTATATGTGCCACATTTTCTTAATCCAGTCTATCATTGATGGACTTTTGGGTTGGTTCCAAGTCTTTGCTATTGTGAATAGTGCCGCAATAAACATACATGTGCATGTGTCTTTATAGCAGCATGATTTATAATCCTTTGGGTATATACCCAGTAATGGGATGGCTGGGTCAAATGGTATTTCTAGTTCTAGATCCTTGAGGAATCGCCACACTGTCTTCCACAATGGTTGAACTAGTTTACAGTCCCATCAAGAGTGTTAAAGTCTTCCTATTTCTCCACATCCTCTCCAGCACCTGCTGTTTCCTGACTTTTTAATGATTGCCATTCTAACTGGTGTGAGATGGTATCTCATTGTGGTTTGGATTTGCATTTCTCTGATGGCGCATCTTTTTTTTTAATTGCAGGAGAGAGTTCTTCCATGATTTTGGACAGTGGCTCTTTTCTTTCCCCACAGCAAAGCTTTTCTACATTTACTATTCAGGCCACATACGGCAACTGTAAAGTAACATAGTTCACTTCTCTCAATTCTATCTGGTTATAAATTGGATCAGCATAACCTGGAGCACACAATTTAAGAAAAATGTCAAGCACAATTTTCCTATATTCAAACTTAATACATGTTAAAAGAAAATTTTGTTTACACAAAGATTAACTTGTAATTTCATAATCAAGATTCAAGAAATATTCATGCACACTGTTGAGTCAAAAAAAGAAAAAAAAAGGAGGCAGGTAGGCACAGTGGCTTACACTTGTAATCCCAGCACTTTGGGAAGCCAAGGTGCAGATCGCTTGAGCCCAGGAGTTCGAGACCAGCCTAGGCAACATAGCAAAACCCTCTCTCTACAAAAAAAAAAAAAAAAAAAAAATAGGCTGGCATGGTGGTGTGTTTCTGTAGTTCCAGCTGCTTGGGAGGCTGAGGCAGGAGAATTGCTTGAGCCTAGGAGGTCGAAGCTGCAGTGAGCTGTGATCATACCGCTGCACTCCAGCCTGGGAAACAGATGGAGACCTTGTCTCAAAAAAAGAAGATAAAAATCCTGCCATTTGTGACAACATGGATGAATCTGGAGGGTATTGTGTTAAGTGAAATAAACCAGGTATAGAAAGACAAATAACATATGATCTCACTTATATGGGAAATCTAAAAGTCTATCTCAGAATTAGAGGGTAGTGTGGTAGTTACAAGGGTATGGTGTGGTGGTGGGGATGTAAGTCAAAGGATACAAAGTTTCAGTTAGATAGGAAGAATGCCTTCAAGAGATCTATTGTAAATATGATGACCATAGTTAATAAGAAAATCTTGTATTCTTGAAAAATGCTAAGAGAGTGAATGTTGAGTGCTCTCACCACAAAAATGATAACTATGTGAGATAACACATATGTTAATTAGCTAGATTTGGTCATTCTACAATGTATATATACTTCAAAACATCATGTTGTACATGATAAATACAGACAATTTTATCTGTCAATTAAAAAGTTTTTAAAGAAATATTCATGCAAAAGAGAAAGTTATCTTACATGGAAACAAAAATGAACACTTTTTCTCAAGATTGCAATTTATACCTAAATATATAAAGCCAAATAAATGTATGCATTCTCTATACCTTAGCTTCAGCTTTAAAGAAACTCTGCAATGGTTTGGGGTTCTAGAGTCTGGTATCTCCAATTGTCATGTTCAAATGTCAGTAAAGTTTTATGCTAGAAATTATTTGGAATTATTCCAATATGTATTCATTCAGGATCCAGGAAATGTTAGAGAAAAAAGGGGAAAAAATGAGAATTTGAAAAGGTATGTTAAGTGTTTACTATTGACTAAGAAAGAAAAAAAAATTAGAAACAAACAAACACATAAAAAACCTGTTTGCTTCTCAGCAGATGAATTTTTAATGTTGCTGGCCAATTATTCCAAGGCAAGAGCAAAGTCAAGAGTTTCCTTGGGGAGGTCTTATCTTTAGGAGAAAATAACAGATGAAATCACATCATGTTAATAAAGCAATTATGTATGCATACACAGTTTAAGAGATGTAAAGGATTTTAGGAATAATACGATGCAAATAAAAGAAACAAATGTTTACCCCTAAACTTCTGCATGACCAGGAATATAAAAACATCCACAATTGTACCACTTAAAAATATCATTGTTAATATTTTGGTGCATTTCCTTTCTGTCTGTGTCAATCAATCAAAGTTGGGATTACATTGTATTCATTTTTACTTTAAATTGGATTTTTTGTGCAACATATCGTGTTGTTAAATAATCTACAAAAACATTGATTTTTAACATCCTCATAATCTTTCATTAAGAAAGTATTTATCATATGCCCCGTGGTGGACAAAGTACAATGGTGCTTTAACTCATGTAATCCTTAGGAGATCCTCAGGAAGCGTTAGTATTATTACTGTTATTATCCCTATTTTTTCACAAATGGGGGAAACCGAGGTTAAGGGAGGTTAAGGAACTTTCCCCAAGCCGACACAGCTGGGCTGTGACTTGCAATGATTTGCATCTAACTCTAACGCCAGTATTATTAATGATTATGGTAAACTTTCTCTATGTGAGAAATGTAAATGATTCAAATGAAATGTCAAAATCTTTTTTTTTAACTTGTCAGAAGATCAAGTAACTTTTTTCAGGTGTACTGACTAAATCGCCACGACAGCTGTGTGAATTGCATCTTTCCTTAGAGAGTAAATAATACTGTCTGTTTATCAAGGTCTTCAGTTTTCATTTACACTTGTCTGATTTTTTAAAGGCCAATACATTTGGTCTATGCTTGGAGAATACTATAAGCCTACCTGAAAACTATGTAAGGAAATCCAAATAACAATATATTTTGCTGCTTTTTCAGAATAGCGTTATATGAATAATAAATTAAAACCATATAAAGTGTTGTTTTGGATATTGTCATTTACCATGTGCCACATTGTACTGTAATTCTCTCATTCTGTGTGTCCTCATCCCTGTTTAAATTGTAAGCACCTTCAGTAATTGTATTATTTACTGCATTTTCAGAGTTGAGTGCATCCTGTAAAACAGTTATTCAATATTTGCTTCCATCCAGCTACTTGGGCGGCTGAGGTGGGAAGATCTCTTGAAGTCTGGGGTTTGAGGCTATACTGTGCTATGATTGTGCCTGTGAATAGCCATTGCACTCCAGCCTGGGCAACATATCAAGATCCTGTCTCTTAAAAAAAAGAAAATTAAAAAAAATTTCTTTGCAATGTACATAATGGTGTTCATGTTTCATGTATCAGTAACTAAATACAAAGTACTTAAACACTAAACAATAGTCCTCTTAAATAAATTGGTCTTTATAGATAATATTGTCTCTGTGGCAAAGATAATGTTAAGTGATCAACAAACTAGGATCAGTTATCTCTTGGGCACTCAGGAGACTACATAGCCCAGTCTCCTTTGTGTTTAAATGGGACCATGTCCATGTGACTTAGTTCTGGCCAATAGGATGCGGGCAAATGATGCATGGCAAGTTCTAGTCCCTACTCTGTACAGCCTCCTCTATGTTATGATCTCTCTTTCTTGCTCTTTCATTCTCTGTCTCTCTTTGTCTGCTGAATACAGGGAGAATTAGTAAGGAAGACAAATCCAAGAGATTCATGAATCTCCATGTGGAAGACCACAGTCTGAATTCTAAATTTGACTGTGATGTGAGCTATTGAGATTTGGGGGTTGTTTGTGATAGTCTCTAGCATCCTATTGTGTTTATCAGGTATTGAGTTTCAGTTGTGCCTCAGATACATATCAACATACCCTCTACTATCACATCTCTCTTCCTTTCCCTTATACTGTTCTCTCAGCCTGACATTTCCTCTTTCCATATTTTTATCTATTAAAACTCTACATATGACAGAGCTCAAATGCCCCTTACATAAAGCTTTGTTTCATATCACAGGCAAAATAATCTTGCTCCACTGTAACCCATCACAGAATTTTCTTCCCATATTCCACATCCATAGATGAGTGCTGGTCACCATTGTATTCCTAATGCCCAATGGTTAGCACTTACAATAATTATCCAACAAATGAATGAATTAGTGCATTTCATTTCTCTCACAGGTTTGAAACATTCCCTGTGTATAGGATCATGTCTCATTCATCTTTCTACTTCTCAGAGACAAGCGCAGAACTTGGAACACTGTAGATACTCAAAAAATGTTTGTGGAATGGCTAAGGTATTATTACTGATGATTGAGAGAGGTGCATTTTTTAAATATAAGTGTTCATCAGAGTTTTATAATTCTTCAAGTATTTAATAACTTTCACAGAGGGGCAATTTGTCATTAAATTTAATCTAAATTCCTTTTGTTGCAATTTCAAGTCTTTAATGATTCTTGGTTCCCCTACAGTCACAGCACTTTTGAGCACGAAGAGGCTCAGTTCTCAGAAGCTATTTCTGTCTTGACTGATATATTTACAGAAGAGGTGGTAATGATTCAACTGCTCTAAATCAATACTGCTGAATTATTTCAGGAAAGACAGGGTTTTTAGACACTTCTCCCTCCATATATTCTTTTTCCCTTATGGTTTCTATAATTAGTCACAAATTTATGCTTGTATGAAGGTGAAAAATTGAATATCATTATTTGGGGAGAAGTGAGGGAGATGGCAATTGGTGACGCCTACTCTGTTGCTGAAGGCTCAGTAAGTAGTACTATAAATAGAAAAGAAACTAGGCCAGACACGGTGGCTCATGCCTGTAATCCCAGCACTGCAGGAGCCAAGGAAAGAGGATCACTTGAGCCAAGAGTTCGAATCCAGCCTGGGCAACATAGTGAGACCCTGCTTCTACAAAAAAATTTAAAAATTAGCTGGGGTGGTGGCCTGCACTTGTAGTCCCACTACTCAGGGGGCTGAGGTGGGAAGATCACTTTAGCTCAGGAGTTTGAGGTTGTTGTGAGGTATAACTGCACCACTGCATTCCAGCCTGGTGACAGAGTAAAACCTGGTCTCAAAAATGAAATAAATAAAATATTTATTTCCCAATTATAAAATCAAGAAATGTGTATCATATGAGTAAAATGGTAAAAGTTGCATGGAATTAATTATCAAGAATTTGTAATTATCCAAAGCATAAACATAATCTTCTGATTTCAGAAAATATATCTAAGCATTGAAAAAGCCCACCGTGGTTGTTATTGCACTGAAATGGCCTCCAATCATATCCTGAAATGCAAAAATATATGTTTATTGCTAACTATTATAAAGACAGCAAAATAAGATTTTATAGTTTAACTGTACAGCTAATATCCAAATATATTTTGGTAAAAATTCAAACAATAAGGAAGATGTACAAAAGAAAGGGCCCTTTTGACAACCTCCTTCTCCCCTCACTTGCCCTTTCCTTCCCAGAAGTAGCCTCTGTTAAGGGTGTTTTCTTCCTCTAGACTTCTGTGCAATTACAAAACAAGTATATTCTTATACAAATAGGATAAAAAGTAGCTTTTATATAAATATTGCTGAAATATGTTGGATATTTGTTCCCCGCCAAATCTCATGTTGACATGTAATCCCCAGTGTTGGAGGTAGGGACTAGTGGGAGATGTCTGCATCATGGGGATGGGCTCCTCATGAATGGCTTATCACCTTAGTGATGACTGAGTTCATGCAAGATCTGGTTTAAAGTGTTCAGCATCTCCCACTCTCTCTCTCTCACTTCTGCTCTGGCCATATGACATGCGTGCTCCTGCTTCTCCTTCCACCATGAGTAAAAGCTTCCTGAGGCCTCCCCAGAAGCCAAGCAGATGTCAGCACCATGCTTCCTGTAAAGCCTGCAGAACAGTGAGCCAATTAAAGACTTTTCTTTGTTAATTACCCAGTCTCAGGTATTTCTAGCAATGCAAGAACAGCCTAATATCATTGCCTGCTCATTTCACTTCCCCTGATTTCGTAGAGTTGGATATCTTTTTCTTACTGATTTGTAAGAGTCTTTTTATTAATTCTAAGCCCTCCTTTTTTTGCTATAAATGTTGCTAAAATTTTCTTCCAGCTATGAGACTTTTAAATTTTGTTTACGTATCTTTTGTCATATAAAAGTTTTCAGTTTTTAGGGAGTCAAGCCTATTAATCTTTTTTATACAGTGGCTTCTGGGGTTCATATTTTGTTTTGGAAATCTTCCTATGATTATAAAAACACTTGCCTATATTTTTGTGTAATGGCTTTGTTCTTTATTTATTTTTGCTATGGTGAGAGATAAGGATCATGTCATCAAAGCAGTATGTCTCAATGACCATTCTGACCTTCCAGACTTCCATAGAACCAAGGTTTGGGGATGCGAATCTCATTCTACCAATCAGAGGTTCTCACAAGAGACTTTGATTTGAACTGAATTATTTTGAGAGAAAGAAAGGGCACGCGGCATTCACTTTGCAGGCTTGGGTCGTGGCAGAAGTAGCAAGGCCTGAAATCAGCAACTATGGTGGCCGCTTCTCGTCAGGCAGATGGATTCCTGTTTTGGCAGCTTCCTGAGAAGTGGTGTGGTTCTGAAGTCACTGCTGTGGTAGAAACTTTGGATTTCTGCAGCTTCCCCTTTTGTAGTACATGCATCAGTTCTTGGGCTGTTTAGTTCTGTGGTTTGGTTTTGCTGGTTATTCCTTAAAATAAAGACTGGAATCTTCTTCTTCATGAATTTGCTGCAAGGTTTGTGTACTCCACGTACCCTCTAATATGTTCCTTTTACCTTAAGCTAGTTTGAAAGAATTTTATTGTTTGAAACTAAGAACCTTGACCAAAACAAATATGACATTCTGTTTTTGCCCCGAATCTATTTAAACGCCATTTATTGCACAACCTTTTTCCTACCTGAAATGCCTCTTTTCATAAGTCTTAATAATTATATTTGAAGGATCAATTTCTTCATTTTTATCTATTGTATTGATCTGTTTACCTACTTTTGTACTGATTCCACACAGTTTTTTTTTTTTTTTCTTTTTGAGACGGAGTTGCGCTCTTGTTGCTGAGACTGGATGGCAATGGCACGATCTCTGCTCACTGCAACCTCCACCTCCCGGGTCCGAGCAATTCTCCTCCCTCAGTCTCCTGAGTAGCTGGGATTACAGGCGTGCACCACCACGCCCAGATAATTTTTTTTTTTTTTTTTTTTTTTTTTTGTATTTTTAGTAGAGATGGGGTTTCTCTATGTTGTCAGGTTGGTCTCAAACTCCCAACCTCAGGTGATCCTCCCGCCTCGGCCTCCCAAAGTGCTGGGATTACAAGCGTGAGCAGCCAATTCCACACAGTTTTAGTTGCTATAGTTTTATATGATGGCTTACTATGAGTAGGGATGTTTCTTTCCATTGATTTACTTTTTCAGAATGTCTTCAGCTGGTCATGAACATATTCCTTCCCAAATAAACTTCAGAATTATTTGGCTGAGTTGCATAAAATGTACCATCAACATTATGATTTCATTTACATTAATGTAGAGTTTAATTTGGTAACATGCTTTAAAACAGTGGTTTCCAAACCTTTTGGTGTCAAGACCCCTTTATATTCTTGAAAATTAATAAAGATGTTACAGAGCTCTTGTTTATGTGGGATATATTAGTTAATATTTGTCATGTTAGAAATTAAAACTGATAAAATTTAGAAATATTTATTAACTAATTAGATGTAACGATAAAATGTATTGTATGTTTATTAGGAAAATAACTATATTTCCCAAAACAAAAGTATTAGTGAGAAGAATGGCATTATTTTACATTTTTGCAAATGTCTTCAATGTTCAGTTTGATAGAAGGGACGTGGATTCCCATATTGGTACAGCAATCAATCTGCTGTGATATGTTGTTTTGAATGAAGTATATGAAAAAAATCTGCCTTACACAGATATGGAATTGGAAAAGGAAAGAGTGTTTTAATAGCCATTTCAGATAAGTGTGGATATTTTCCTTTGCTACTGCACTGCAACTTGATAAGTAGTATTTTCATAGAGGTTAGCTAAAATGTTGAATCTGAAAATTTGTCAAAGAAATTTTTTACTCAGATTCTTTAAAAGCCATTGATCTGTCTTGTACTTTTAATTAGATCTTTTATTCATGTATTTTGCAACATGATTCACTGATCATCTGGCAAACACTGGTTCACTGAGTTATGGTGATCTTCCAAATATTAACACATCTTATACGAAATCAAGATAGCACACTCATTAATATCACCACTGATCTGATTAGAAAAGACTTCAATCATTGAAAAGCTGACATGCTCATGATGATAAATCCAAATTACCCAAAATTTTAAGTTTCATCTAAAAGCTTAAATTTTTGTTTTTTTGTTATTATTTTTTATTATTAGAGATGGGATCTTACTACATTACTCAGGGTGGTCTTGAACTCCTCGCCTCAAGTGATGCTCCTGCCTCAGCTTCCAGAGTAGCTGGGATTACAGATGTGAGCTACCCCACCTGCTAAAAGCTTGAATTTTCTCCTTAGCAATAAACACAGTCAGTTGTTTTCTTTGAAGCAACAGGCTCACCTCATTCCCTTTGTTATTATTTACTTATTTATTTATTTTTTTGAGAGGAGTCTCACTCTGTCGCCCAGGCTGGAGTGCAGTGGCCTGATCTCCGCTCACTGCAAGCTCCACCTCCCAGGTTCACACCATTCTCCTGCCTCAGCCTCCCGAGAAACTGGGACTACAGGCTCCTGCCACCACTCCCAGCTAATTTTTTTTTTTTTTTTTTTTTTTTTTTTTACATTTTTAGTAGAGATGGGGTTTCACCGTGTTAGCGAGGATTTCGATCTCCTGACCTCATGATCCACCTGCCTCAGCCTCTCAAAGTGCTGGGATTACATGCGTGAGCCATCGCACCCAGCCGCTCATTCCCTTTTAAGGAAAATATCAGCCCAATACCCCAGAGTTATCTGTTATTTGTTCTTTCAAGTAAAAACAGGATTCCATGAAAAAAAAGAGAGTAAATTATCAGAAAAAAATTTTTGTTTAAACTTTATAGAGCTTTTTGGAGATCAGAATTGAGGATAAGGAAGAGTGGGCCTGAATTACATTTATTTCATTACTGATTTCTCCATTTCATAGTTCATACCCGGGGGCTCATCGTGATGGACTTCCGTCAGGAATTGGTGGGTTCTTGGTCTCGCTGACTTCAAGAATGAAGCCGTGGACCGTCGCAGTGAGTGTTTCAGCTCTTAAAGATGGTGTATCCGGAGTTTGCTCCTTCAGATGTTCAGATGTGTCTGGAGTTTCTTCCTTCTGGTGGGTTCGTGGTCTCGCTGACAGGAGTGAAGCTGCAGACCTTCACGGTTAGTGTTATAGCTCTTAAAGGTAGCACATCTGGAGTTGTTCACTCTTCTGGGTGGGTTTGTGGTCTCGCTGGCTTCAGGAAGGAAGCTGCAGACCTTCACCATGTTATAGCTCACAAAGGTGGGGTGGAGCCAAAGTGCAAAACAACAAAGCTTCCATAGCGTCCATTGGGACAGGAATGGGTTGCCTCTGGCAGACTTGGGCAGCCTGCTTTTATTCATTTATCTGGCCCCACCCACATCCTGCTGATTGGTCTGTTTTGACAGGGTGCTGATTGGTGCATTTACAATCCCTGAGCTAGACACAGAGTGCTGCTAGACAGAAAAGTTCTCCAAGTTCCCACTAGATTAGCTGGATACAAAGAGCACCAATTGGTGCATTTACAAACCCTGAGCTAGACACAGAGTGCTGATTGGTGCATCTACAATCCTCCAGCTAGACATAAAAGTTCTCCAAGTCCCCACTAGACCCAGGAGCCTACCTGGCTTCACCTAGTGGATACCACACGGGGGCTGCAGGCGGAGCTGCCTGCCAGTCCCGCACCGTGCGCCCGCACTCCTCAGTCCTTGGGTGGTCGATGGAATCGGGGACCGCGGAGCAGGGGACGGCGCTCCTCAGGGAGGCTTGGGCCGCGCAGAAGCCCACGTTGGGGGCGGGAGGTTCGGGCATGGCAGGCTGCAGGTCCCTAGCCCCTGTCCCTTGGGGAGGCAGCTGAGGCCCCGCGAGAATTCGAGCGCAGCACCGGCCAGCCGGCACTGCTCGGGGGACCCGGGGCATCCTCTGCAGCTGCCGACCTGGGTGCTAAGGCCCTCACTGCCCAGGGCCGGCGGCGCCTGCCGGGCGCTCCGGGGGCGGGGCCTGCCGAGCCCACGCCCATCCGGAACTCGCGCTGGCCCGCGAGCGCCACGCGCAGCCCTGGTTCCCGCCCGCGCCTCTCTTTCCACATCTCCCTGCAAGCAGAGGGAGCAGGCTCCGGCCTCGGGTAGCCCAGACGGAGGCTCCCACAGTGCCGTGGCGGGCTGAAGGGCTCCTCAGGCGCCGCCAGAGTGGACGCCGAGGCCGAGGAGGCACCCAGAGTGAGGGGTGCTAGCGTGTTGTCACCTCTCAGACTGAATAATCCATTTATTCAGAAAAGGTCTTCAAGCGGTGGAAAGTGGACAAGCTCGCTAAGGTAAATTCAAGTTATCCAAAATTTTAAGTTTCACTGAAAAGCTTGAATTTTTATTTTACTATTTTACTTTCTTTGATTTTTTTTTTTTTTCCTGCAAAATACATATCGAGCCCCTGCCATGGACTGAGCCCTGTTCTTGGTCCTGGGTATAACTAAACGAAATTGCAACCCTTACATTTTAATGAGGTGGCAGGGGTTGTAACTATGATCCCAGGTAGTACAAGAGCTACAAGGAAAAATAAAGCAGAATGCGGACCTAGAAAATGTCAGAGGTGAGGGAGGTGGTGGGATGAGTAAGGAGAGGTGTGGGCGGAGGAGGGCAGGCAGTGCTACTTAGGGTGTTCAGTGAAGGCTGCGGAGGCCTTTTGGCCAGACCTACCTGCGACGTAGGACACCAAGCAGCATGATGAGCACTGGGGCAGAAACCTTTCTGGGCGGAGTGAACAGCAAGTGATCTAGAAGCAGGCGTGTTCTAGCAGGTTTCAGGAAATGAAAGAAGGCCAGGGTGGCCACTGAAAAAAGAGCAAAGAGAGTAGAAGCGAATCCTGCTGTCAAGTCTGCTAAGTACTTGGGATCTTTTTCTTAGCAAGATGGCAAGCTGTTTGAGGAGGGCCGTGAGCAGGGCGGTGACCAGCGAGGACTGTGTGTAACAGGGTGACTGGCTGTTGTGTGGTTAAGTAGGGGAGTGCAATGAATGAGTCCTGAGGTCTGGCACTCAGGATCCATTCCAGTCTCTTTCTCTAGTGCTCCGCAGTGCTGCAGACCAGAAAGCAAAAACCACATACCCTGGATTCCTGTGTAGCTGGGCTTCTGGATGGGACGGATGTAGGTTCCACCAATCGGAAGCACTCACATGAGATTTAGTAAGGGCAATTCTCCCACCTCAGCTTTCTGAGTAGCTGGGACTACAGGTGCACGCCACCAGGCCCGGCTAATTTTTGCATTTTTCAGTAGAGACGGGGTTTCGCCATGTTGGCCAGGCTGGGCTCGAACACCTGACCTCAAGTGATCTGCCCACCTTGGCCTCCCAAAGTCCTGGGATTACAGGCATGGACAACCATGCCCGGTATTATTTTTTAAACTCCATAAATATTTACTTCCCCTGCTAATGTCTCTTCTCCTTTGCCACCCTGTTGTCCTCCTTCCTTCCTCCCTGGATGATTCTTCACACAGCCTCTTTTTCCCCTGAAGATTTTCCTCTAGTCTTCCAATCCTTTCTATTTCCCTCAGCCTTTCTTAAGCAGGGCAGTTCAGCTTTAGCATCTCTAATATATAATATGCTTCTGCCCCATCTCAAGATCTGCAAACCTCAGACCCGCAGGTGACCAGAATGTATGCTCTCTAGGTAACATTTGAGGGGTTTTAAAAGACAAAGACATTTTTCTTTTATCATTCAACAAGCTAGTAAGACTATTTACCTTTATGGATATTTGGAGGATTCAGTGAGATATCAAATGTGATCTGCCTGGCTTACTGCCTAATACTTAGCATGTGATTAATAAAAATCAGGCCTTTAAAAAAATATATAGACAGGGTCTTACCCTGTCACTGAAGCTGGAGTGCAGTGGTGTGATCCTAGCTCACTGCAACTTTGAAGTCCCACCTTAACCTCCCCAGTAGCTGGGACTACGGGCAAGTGCCACTACACCTGGCTAATTTTTTTATTTTTTATTTTTCTGTAGAGATGGGATCTCGCTATGTTATCCGGGCTGTGCTCGAACTCCTGGCCTCAAGTGATCCTCGATCCTCCTCGGCCTCCCAAAGTGCTCGGATTACAGGTGTGATCCACTGCACCTAGCCGGAAATCAGTTCTTGCTCTTCCTGACTTTCAGTTCTCATTTATTACGATTTATGATTTTATCTTTTTTATGTTTTAAGATCATGGAGAACAGCTAATTCACAATTGGAAATCATTCCCAAGAAAGCAAAGTTTGACACTTGCTGGTGTTCCCTGCCCTCTCAGCACATGGACAGGCATGTATTAGGGTTCAGTACCTGCTGGTTGACAAGGACTCACAAGTGGGTTGTGATTTATTTCAATTGGTTGCCTTGGGAGCCAAACATAGGGGACTGTGCTGATGTATCAAAGCACAATCAAAAAGATCTAAAAGTCTCCTTTGTTATATTTTCATATCTATCTCACTGTCCTTATCAGTCAGTTCCCACAGAATAGCTAAGAGATTAAAAAGCTTAAACTTAATTTTCTTGCTTAAACTCAATGTTCCAAGAGCCTTCCAACCTGACAGCAGTAAAATATTTAAGTCTATTAGTCTGTGGTTCCAGGAATTTCAGAGAGATGCTTGTGTCAAATGATTTCCAGCAAGGACATATTAAATTGCCTTTATCTCATCTGTCTGTGAGGATCTTGAAATGGAAGCTGTTTATTGGAGGGGTGCAGCCAGACGGTCAGAGCCTTTTTTGAAGGCCTCATCATCCAGCTCTTAGTTTATGACATTTGAAACACTTACTTGATGACAGAGATAGAAGTTAACTATTGATTCAAATGATTGGCAGTACTTAGCAGGACTAGGTACATGTAACTCAGACACTGGAATGGATTTTTAAATTAACCTCACTACTGGATCTGCTATTCAGCACCCAGATCTGGGAAAACACTCCCTTAAGAATCGAATGCTAAGTTTTCATTTTAAAGCCACACCTACCTATTACATTTCCAATCTGGAAATTTTGCGTTGGTAAATCATATTCAGCCATCACTCTGCATATCTCTGCCAGCCACCAAATTACCCCAAATATTGCTCCCTTCCTTGTAGTTCAGATCTGTCTCCACACTCGCTTGCTTGCTTTTTTTTTTTTCTGACAGTCTTGCTCCATCACCCAGGCTGGAGTGCAGTGGCGTGATCTCAGCTCACTGCAACCTCTGCCTCCCAGGTTAAGCAATTCCCCCACCTCAGCCTCCCGAGTAGCTGGGATTACAGGCACATGCCACCATACCCAGCTAATTTTTGTATTTTTAGTAGAGATAGGGTTTCACTATGTTGGCTAGGCTGGTCTTGAACTTCTGACCTCAGGTGATGCACCCGCCTCAGCCTCCCAAAGTACTGGGATTACAGGCATGAGCCACCGTGCCAGGCCTTCTGCACTCCCTTTCGAGATAGACCTTCTGCCTTATTCAATTTCCTAGCCACCATAATGCATGTGCCTTACCTGTGGCAGAGAGAATTCAACAAATATTTAAGCATAAAGGAGAAATTAAAAATGAGATCCAAAATTTGGAGTCCACTGAAGTTGTTTGTAACTTTGGAATACAATTCTTGCATTTAGGTTTTAACATCCCAGGAAGCAGATTGAAGTTGTTTGTGTAAGAATACCCCAATTACTCCTCCCCCAAAATTTTCTGTCTTCTCATAGGAAAGCAAAGTGGCCTCACTAAATGATAAGTATGGCCCTGTGTTTAGGGCTATCTGTCCCACCTCCTAAACATCCCTGTACCAAGTGTAACATGCTCCTCTGAGTCCAGGGTCCAGAGGTTTGGACCAAGGGCCATGGTCTGATTGTATTTTCTCAGTAAGGAAATTCTCAACCCAGTCAACATGTTCTACAACCCGTACACCAAACTCCGCATTCATAAACAGGTACCCCAGGATATAGCCATGTAGGAGCCATAGAATCAGAATACTGAAGAGACATAAACATCTGGGATATTACATTGCAATCCACTGTCATTAAAAAGTCGGATTAGGCCAGGCGTAACTTTAATTATATGGATCGATAGTAATGATAGCTAAGAAGTCCTCTTAATTGAGCTGGGTTTCTTTTCCCCTTCCTTCCCTTCTTTCCTTTCCTTCCCTTCCTTCCCTTCCCTCCCTCCCTCCCTCCCTCCCTCCCTCCCTCCCTTCCTTCCTTTTTAAATCTGTAAAAAGAAACAAATAAAACTGTATTACTATGCCGTGCTTGGGAGTTGTATGCATTCATCGGGTCATAGCCTTCTTGTTATTGTGATGCGATTTTTTAATGAGCAAATGACATAGTATTCCTGGTGGATTCCTCTGACCAAGATTTCTATTAAGTTAATAGAAGAGATTAAATCAAGGTAATTTAAAAGATTTGTACTCTCTCTAATGCAGTCACTCATTTGTAAATCTAATTACAGTGACGAGTGCTGGGCTTGAGTCACGCTTCTCTAATAGGGAGTAATAGGGAGGTTTTAGAGCTAGGCAGGGCCCACCCCTGAGGAAGGCAGAAATATCAGTGGTGTTTTCGGGGTTTGATTTCAGTAAAATAGATGCAGTGGAAGCAGGTTAGCACCTTCAGGTGTTCATCGGTGGTAACTACTAAAGAGATCACGGAGGAGGGAAAATCTTTCGTGTCCTCTCCTCATACGTTCTGTAAATGGATAGGCTAACATAAAGAGAGTTCCCAGCTGAAAAATTAAAAATATTGCATAACCATACCATCCAGGCTAGCGGGAACATCTCAGAAAGGATGGCCTTGTGTTTGAGGTGGACGATGGGGTTTGGAGGAAGTAGGGAAGGGCTGCCCTCTGATGGGGGTAGGAGGTGGCCTGGAGTGGGAGGCCTGGAGTGGGAGAGCCTCTCCATTGCACATCCACCTGTTTAAAAATTCGACTTGACTTTTCTCCTCTTTCTCTTTCTATCGGTTGGAAATTAGTTTGCACGGAAACATTTGAAATGCAGATAGCTCTGGGAGTCTGTAATCACTGCTATATCCATGGAACTTACTCTAATCCCTAATTTCTCAATGTGATGAGGCAGGGAGAGGTAGTGGAAGGTAGTCTAACTGTATATTTCTCACCTTTCATGTAGATACTAAATTTAGTATTTTTTCACTCAAAAAAATCAATTAATGGATATATTAAGTTGTACAATTTACTACCACAAACACTGTCAAATAGAAACTGGAGAAAGTGGTGCCTTCGGGGGAATGGAACAAGATGAGAAGATTCTAAACTTTCCTTTTTAGAAGCTTCTAAATGGCTTGATTTCCTTTTCCTTCTGTTACATGCAGGTGCCACTTTAATGAAAACAAAAGAACTAGTTTAAAATAATTTTAAAAGTTCACTCTTGTCAAGAAGTGAAATTGACATGTTAAAGGTGTACGTACCTTTAAACATTTTCAAAATCCTGCTCAATGACCTGCAAAAAATGTCTATAATAACATTACTGCTACCAATATTGTAAGAAAATTCTTATTCCACATCATCAATGTAAGATATTTTTAATTTTTAAATTGCCACTTTTCAGATCAAAAAAATGTTCTGTATATATTTCATTGTATAAATTTTCCCTAAATATTTGATGATGATTGATTATTTTTTTAGCCCAGTTAGTGAGTTTAGTATTTTTTTTTAACCCTAGCTTTAACCCTTGCAGAGTTTGCTAAGAAAGTATGGGATGTGCTGCTGGGTCTCAAAAGCCAGTAGTTGGACTCCTGGACATGAGGACTGATGATTCTGTGGTCTATTGGTTGGTGCAATTGGGGAGACAGGAAGTGGCCAACTGGCCTAGATGCTCTTTTGCTGTACCCCAACTGTTATGTTTATATTTGCCCCCCTCTCTCTCCTGCTCTCCAATCACCACCTCTAAGGTCAAGGTGAATTGCAACCCAACTCCCACTCCCATCCTCTGTTACTTATGTTTTGGGCTATGATCCGCCAGTCAAACATTTCATTGCTTTTCTTTTAGGGATTTCCCACAACTTTTGTTCAATTGAGACCATACTGTCTTATTTACTGGCATATTGAAAATATACACTTCATGTTATTTCTAGGGAATTAGATGCAGAGGGTGTATGAGTCCATTTTACGTTGCTATAAAGAGGTACTTGAGACTGGGTAATTGATAAAGAAAAGATGCTCACAGTTCTGTAGGCTGCACAAGCATGGCACCAGCATCTGCTCAGCTTCTTGTGAGGCCTCAGGAAGCTGTTATTCATGGTTGAAGGTGAATGCAGAGCAGGTGTATCACATGGTGAGAAAGGGAAAGAGAGAGAGAGAGAGAGGGAGGAGGAGTTACCAAGCCCTTTTAAACAATCAGATCTTGCAGTAACTGATAGAGCAAGAACTCATTCATTACCACCGTGGGGAGCACACCAAGCCATTCCTGAGCAATCTGCTCCCATGACCCAAACACTTCCCAGTAGGTCTACCTCCAGCATTGGTGGTCACATTTCAACATGGGATTTGGAGGGGAGGAAACATCCAAACTCTATTAGAGGGATAGTTTGCTCAGTCAGCCATCTTTCTCTAGTCTCCTGGTGGTACAATGCCATCCCGTCAGGGATGCATTTGAGATAGACAGATAGATGGGTAAATGCATATTGATTTCAAACCATTCCAGTCACAATCTCTACTCAATGATTGTCTACTCAAGGGTGAGGACAAAGTGGGAATTGAAAACCAAGTGGCCCACAGAATGAGCTTCTGGCTGTGCTCAGTGTGAGTCTAGGGTTTTAAAATGCGTATTTTTGGGGGGTACAATGTGACCTCTGAATGCAAGCCAACCACTTCATCTGGTGCTTAGCTGAAGAAAAAATGACCTGTTCCAACATGGAGGAACAGTTATGCTGGAATTACACAATTACCATAGGTCGCTCTTCAATGTGGTGGCTTCCTACAGAGTTCTCAATGGTAGTTTTGACTATAGGATATTTCACCTTTACACATTGACTTTAGAACCCACCCTCCACCCACAACATGAAAGGCATAACTCTATTGTATGAGCATGATCATTTTGAAAATTTGAAAAGTAATGAAGTATTTGAGAAAAACATCTAGTCAAGATCATAGTAGAAGAAAATTTTGCTCTGAGAGCAAGATACATGGAGAAATGAGATAGGAAGTGATTTGGGAGCATGAAAACAGTAAGTCAGACAGCAGCAGCAGGTAGAAACTGACAACTCAGGAAAGGAGTTGAGGTTCCCGCCTGCAACCTAATGGGAGCCCCACCAGACACCAGCTAGGGTAACCCACAACTCTGAAATTGACCAAATGGGACTTTGGGGCTTGGTCTGAAAACCATATTACAATCTTTTAAATTTAATTTTGCTTTTATTTTTTGTAGATAGGAGGTTTGGTTGTGTTGCCCAGGCTGCTTTCGAACTCCTGGCCTTATGAAATTCAGCTTCCGTGATCTCCCAAAGCACTGGGATTACAGGCATGAGCCACCACACCCAGCCCATGTTATAATCTTTCATGTTATATGTACTGAAAAATATATTCTAAGTTCTAGCAACCGTCTTTACTTAGTCAAAATATTGGCTGTTTGTGTTTTTGTTTCCAGATTCCTGTCAGCAATTTAATATTGATTTTTGCCATCTGTCACTTAACTGTGTCTCTCAGATTTGTTTCAACCATGAAATTGCTACAAATGTACTTATCTAAATCATAGATAAATATGTTAAACAGGGCAGAACAAAGATGAGAATTGTGTGATGCTTTGCAAGAGGGCACACCACCCCCCTGTCGTTTATAACCTGTAGAATTTTTTGGAATGAAAGGATTTTTCAGAACACTGAATGCAACATACATATTGCTGAGACCCAAAGACCTAGAAAGTGGGTTGACTGGTTCAATATCATACAACTAGTTATCCATTTGTTAAGAAATTCATGTGTGTGTATTTTATTTAATCTCTTACATGAACTGACTTTTGGTGGAAAAGCCTAGATACTCCCCAACACCAAGGCCAGGACTGTTTTCCACTGATTCCTTTGATAATGCATAATTAATCATCACCGTTGAATAGAGTTGTTTATATGGTTCTCAAAGCCCCTGATATGGTTTGGCTCTCTATCCCCACCCAAATCTCATCTTGTAGCTCCCATAATTCCCATGAGTTGTGGGAGGGACCCCGTGGAAGATAATTGAATCATGGGGGAAAGTCTTTCCCATCCTCTTTTTGTAATAGTGAATAAGTCTCATGAGATCTGATCATTTTATAAAGAGGAGTTCCCCTGCATGAGCTGTCTCTCTCTTTGCCTGCTGCCATCCATGTAAGATGTGACTTGCTTCTCCTTGCCTTCCACCATGATAGTGAGGCCTCCCTAGCCTTGTGAAACTTTAAGTCCAACAAACCTCTATTTTTTGTAAAATGCCCAGTCTTGGGTATGTCTTTATCAGCAGTGTGAAAATGGACTAATATAGCCCCTATGTCACTTTTATCTATATGTAAGGATATCATGGAATATTCTGTGAAATACTTTTGTTAATATTAAGATAAATTTGACTGTACCCTTCTCCTGCCCTAATAAGTCATTGATTATGTGGACTTAACTTGACATTGCTTGGATATTAATATATTTTACACTCCATCTTCAGTCCTGTTCCATTCTGTTATTCATTAAATTGAGGAAATCTTATCCATTGTGATAATTCCCAGAAACATATCATCAGCCCCTATGTTTCCTCAGAGTTTCAAACTTTTCTCTTCCTATCTGTACTACAGACTTGGCAGAGTTTGGATGTGTGTCTACTCTGGATCTCACATTGAATTGTAATCCCCAGTGTTGGTAGTGGGGCCTGGTGGGAGGTGATTGGATCATGGGAGTAGACTTCTCCTGAACGGCTTAGCACCATCCTCTTGGTGCTGCCCTTGTGAGAGTGAGTTCATGAGATCTTTTTCTGTTTTTTGTTTTTGTTTTTGTTTTGAGACAGGGTCTTGCTCTGTCACCCAGGCTGGAGTTCAGTGGAGTGCATGGCTCACTGTGGCCTCAAACTCCCAGGCTCAAGTGATACTCCCACTTCAGCCTCTACAATAGCTGGGACTACAGATGTGCACTACCAGGCCTGGCTAATTTTTATATTTTTTGTAGAGATGGGGTTTTACCATGTTGCCCAGGCTGGTCTCAAACTCTTGGCCTCAAGTGATCTGTCTGCCTTGGCCTCCCAAAGTGCTGGGATTACAGAGGCAAGCCACTGCACCTGGCCAGATATAGTCTTTTCTGCTTTCTCTGTGGGAAGTGCCTGTTCATACTTCACCTTCCACCATGAATAAAAACTTCCTGAGGCTTCCCCAGAAGCAGATGCCAGCATTATGCTTCCTGTACAACCTGCAGAACCATGAGCAAATTAAACTTCTTTTCTTATAAATTACCTAGCCTCAGGTATTTCTTTATAGCAATGTAAGAATGGCCTAACACAAGACATCAGGCTCAACGCATCAAAAACTAATTATCTTCTCTTTGCCAATCCCACTTCTAGATCTCATTTCTGCTATGATACCATCGAAGCTGACCCAATTTTTTAGGCTGAAAACCTGTTTCAATTGCCTGCTTTACCTATTTGCTCATCAAGTTGTATCAATTCTATCTCCAAGAAATTATAATTTAGATGCTCATTTTATCTCATTTTGATAACCACAGTAGCCTTTAAATTGATTTCCATGTTCTTATGCCTCCAGCCTCCATTGCCCTCTCCAGAATGTTCTTTCTAAAACATCAACTCAGTTTTTGCTAAACTGGGCACCTCTAAAACCTCTAAAAATTTTGAAATATGCTAAAAGATTTTCCATTTTAAAAAAAAAAAAGATAGGCAGAATTTTAAGATGGATCTCCAAGATTCCTGACCCCTGGTTTCTCAATCAAATACTAATCTACTTACTGCTGTAAAGGGATTTTGCAGATGTGATTAAAGTCTCAAATCCACTGGCTTTAAGATCGAATGATTATCCTGGTAGACCTGACCAAATCACATGAATGCTTTACCTGCAGAGTTTTCCCCATCGGTCAGAGAAGGAAGGACAGAGACATGTGCTCTGGTCAGCCCAGAAAGTAAACCTCCATACTATGAAAGGGGCCTCTTAGAGCTGAGATCAACCCCCAGGTGACAGCCAGCAAGTAGATTGGGATTTCAGTTCTACAACATTGAAGAACTGATTTCTGGCACTATTCACAATTGTGAAGATTTGGGATCAGCCTAAGCGTCCATCAAGGTGTGAATGGATAAAGAAAATGCGATACAGCCAGGCTCTGTGGCTCACGCCTGTAATCCCAGCACTTTGGGAGGCTGAGGCAGGCAGATCACCTGAGGCTGGCGGTTGGAGACCAGCCTGACCAACATGGAGAAACTCCATCTCTACTAAAAATACAAAATTAGCCAGGAGTGGTGGTGCATGCCTGTAATGCCAGCTATTTGGGAGGCTGAGACAGGAGAATCGCTTGAATCCAGGAGGCAGAGGTTGCGGTGAGCTGAGATTGCACCATTGCACTCCAGCCTGGGCAACAAGAGTGAAACTGCGATAGAGAGAGAGAGAGAGAGAGAGAGAGAAAAGGGAGGGAGGGAGGGAGGGAGGAAGGAAGGAAGGAAGGAAGGAAGGAAGGAAGGAAGGAAGGAAGGAAGGAAGGAAGGAAGGAAGGAAGGAAGGAAATGTGATATATATGTGTCTTTACTTATAAGTGGGAACTAAACATTGAGCACACATGGACATAAACATTGGAATAATAGACATTGTAGACTACTAGAGGGAGGAGAGAGGGAGTAGTGGGTTGAAAAACTACCTATTGGGTATACTATGCTCACTACCTGAGTGCAATGTACCCGTGTAACAAGCCTGTACCTGCACCCGCTGTATCTAAAATAAAAGTTGAAGTTTTAAAAATAAGAAAATAAAATAATAAGGTGGTGTCATCTAAAATAAAAGAAACAAAACATATATATATAGAGTGTGGTATATGTATACACACATATACCTATATATTCTGTGTGTGTGTGTATATATATATATATAAACATTAAGTGAAACAACTCAAAAACAGAAGGTCAAATACTAAATGTTCTCACTTAGAAACTAAACAATGTATACACAAGGATATCAGGTGTGGAATAGACACTGGAGTCTTGGAAGGTTGGGATGGGGTGAGGGATGAGAAATTACCTAGTGGATACAATGTACATTATTTAGGTGATGGCTACACTAAAATCCCAGACTTCACCACTATGCAACATATCCGTGTAACAAAGCTGCACTTGTGCCCCTTAAATTTATACAATTAAAACAAGAGAATGAGCTTGGTGGTGGATTTTCTCCCAGAGCCTCCAAACAGGAACTCCCCTTGGCCCACACCTTGATTTTAACTTTGTGAGAATCTGAGCAGAGAAACCCATGATGCTGTGGCAGACTTCTGACCTGCAGAATTGTGAGCTACTAAGGGATCTTTTTTTTTTTTTTTTTTTTAAACAGAGTCTGGTTCTGTCACCCAGGCTGGAGTGCATGGTATAATCACAGCTCACTGCAGCCTCGACCTCCTGGACTCTATTGATCCTCCAGCCTCAGCCTCCTGAGTAGCTGGGACTACAGGCATGCACCACCACACCTGGCTAAATTTTTTTTGTATTTTTTGTAGAGATAGGGTTTCACCATGTTGCCCAGGCTAGTCTTAATATCCAGGGGTCAAGTGATCCTCCAGCCTCAACCTCCCAAAGTGCTGGGATTACAGGCATGAGCCACCGTGCCCAGCCACAGGCTTTATTTTAAGCCACTAAACACATGGTCATTTGTGACGCACAAGTAAAAGACTAGTAACTACATTTTGTACATACTGAGTTAAGCTTAACACATTTCTTTATTTCAAAAATTCTCCAGTGTATATCGATGCTCATTGATGTTCTTATGAGTTTCCAAGAAGGAAATCCAGTACGACGTGTTTCCTCAACCATACTGACCACAGCACTGGGAAGGCACGCTGTCCTACGAACACCATTTTGGGAAACTTCCTGTAGAATCATTCTCCTTCCCCTAATTGAATACCTGTGATGGCTTTCTATCATTTGCCCAGTAATATTCAAATATCTTAATTTGGCTTTTGGGGACATGCACACTCTGGTCTAGTCCCAGCCTACATTTCTAGCTTTGGCCCCTCTCATTTTCCCACATCCAACTGGGCTCACCCTTCTAGACTAAGTTGTTATCAGTTCAAACTTCTCTGACTCTACCCATCTCATTTTTTGAGACACATTCAAATATCACTTTTGTGACACATCCCCCACACTCCCAGGCAGATAATGTTTGCCGTGCTTTTAAAGCTTCCCTTGTGCTTTGCATGTAGGGCCCTTATGTTCATGTCGTGTTGTGTAAGAGTTACAGTTCACCTCCTACCCAACTGTGAGCTCCTTCGGGGAAGAGGCTCTGTTGCACCCATCTCAGCATCCTTCATGATGGACACGGACATGAGGCTTAATTATCTGTCCCTGGATATATTCCTTTTTCCTTTATAAAAATTGAGGTAACATTAACTTGTCTGTGATCATCTACCTCTTTTTTCCCCTTGAATTAAATTTTCAAGGTTTTTCTTTTTCTTTTTCTTTTTTTTTTCTTTTCCGGTGGTGACCAACTAGGAGAAGTGGGTAGAGAAATGGAGAGTGAGGAATATTGAGGCAATCTTAGGGAATAAGAATGAGGGAAAGATCAATGCGTGAAAAAGAGTTTCTTTTTTTCTTTTTTTCTTTTTTTTTTTTTTTTTTTTGAGACAGAGTCTTGCTCTGTTGCCCAGGCTGGGGTGCCATGGCACCATCTCGGCTCACTGCAACCTCCACCTTCTGAGTTCAAGTGATCCTCTTGCCTCAGCCTCCTGAGTATCTGGGATTACAGGCACCTGTCACTGCACCCAGCTCATTTTTGCATTTTTAGTAAGATGGGGTTTCTCCATGTCAGCCAGGCCGGTCTTGAACTCCTGACCTCAGGTGAGCCACCTGCCTAGGCCTCCCAAACTGCTGGGATTACAGGCATGAGCCACCACACCTGGCCTGAAAAAGAGTTTTGGAAACTGAAAATCTAACTACTCTTGTCTCTTCCAGAAAGACATCCCCTTTGAGCATTGTTTTCTCTTTCACACCCTACCTTTGCTGCCTGTTTTCTTTTTGTCTCTGACTTCACAGGGGCCATGCATAACTGTGACTTTATTTCAGACTCAGCCCACCCCCACTGCCTGTTCCACATGTAGCCATCTAAGAGTGTTTCACATGTTCTATGTAAGAATCAGTGCCCTTTTGATATTCAGTGTCAAAGCCATGTCAAGCAAACAGAAACGGTGCACTATTAAAATGATTCTCTTCCTCCCTTGTTTTTTCTATTTTGAGGACTTATTTTAAATGCTTCTATCTAACATAGGAGCTGATGATGCTGACCACACCTCCATTGACTTTTCTACATGCCTGGCTTCCTTTGCAGTTAAGCTGGCTGTAAGTCTGCCCATTAGAATCTAGGGAGAAGTAACCAAAGTTACTTTAAGTCTTGGTCCATAAGAGATCCCATACAGTCCTTGTATTCTCTCTTCCCCTGCCACAGTGGCCTTGGAGGCCCTGTGTTCTAGAGAGCATGGTGGCTCACGCCTGTAATCCCAGTACTTTGGGAGGCCAGGGTGGGTGTATTCCTGAGGTCAGGAGTTCGAGACCAGCCTGGCCAACATAGTGAAACCCCATCTCTACCAAAACTACAAAAATTAGCTGGGTGTGGTGGCACATGCCTGTAATCCCAGCTACTTGGGAGGCTGAGGCAGAAGAATCGCTGGAGCCCAGGAGGTGGAGGTTGCAGTGAGCCAAGATCACGCCACTGCACTCCAGCCTGGGTGACAGAGTGAGACTGACTCAAAAATAAATAAATAAATAAACAAAATAAAAATAAAATAAAATAAATGAGAACCAACTGATCTAAGTGACTTTGTGCGAAGCTGTTACTGATTTAACGCCACTAAAATTTGGCCAGGGGTGGTGGTTCACACCTATCATCCCAGTGCTTTGGGAGGCTAAGATGGGAGGATTCACTTGAGGCCAGTAGTTTGAGATCAGCCTGGCAACACAGGGAGATCCCTTCTCTACAAAAAAAAAAAAAAATTAAAAATTAGCCTGGCATGGTGGCGCGTGTCTGTAGTCTCAGCTACTTGGGAGGCTGAGACAGGAGGATCACTAGAGTCCAGGAGTTCTAGGCTGCGGTGAGCTATGGTTGCACCACTGCACTCCAGCCTGGGTGACAGGGTGAGACCCTGTCTCTTAAAGAAGTAAAGCCACTGAAATTTCAGGGTTTTGTCATTCTTATAGCAGAGCCAAGCCAGTTTGAGTTTAGCCTGACTTATACATTTAAGTAAATGTATACTTATACTTCAAAATTGTCCACAAGAATTCACTGGTTGCAAATAAAAAAAGTAAAAATAGAAGATTACTTGGAAAGAAGTCATTCAAGAATCTCTGCAATTTTTTTTTCAAGTGAAGCTTTGTTGTTAAAATTTAAATGCTAAACAAATGCTATAGACGCTCCAGATTACAATTAAAGCAATTGGAAGGAAATAGATTTCCCACGCACAGATATAAATTTATCCAAGAACTAGGTTGTACCCCTTCCAGTATTCTTTCAAAACTCTTAATTATAGAGATTACTAGCTCAAGGAACAGGAGGTTAAACATCTGCTTCCTCAAATGAAGCCAAAAGCTTGAAACAAATTGGCTGAATCATACTTAAAGGAAAGAATGAGAGGCTAAAATTAAATATCTCCTCCAGCATCTCATGCTTCTTCTGATGAAATAGTCTTATATATCAAGTACTTAATGGAGAGGGGCACAGTTAGGCGGTGGGGGCACCTTTGAGAGAAGCCTTCATGAATCGCTTTATTCTGTTTCTCTCTTCACATACACAATCTGGTCATTTCACCATCTTTTGTGAACAGCTTACAGTAGTTTCAAACCTGAACCCTTGTCTGGCTCTCGTGCTTTGAAAGCCTTACACCAGAGACAGTTTTTTCTACAATGCGATTGAAGAGATGGGAAATGCACCTTGTCCTTGGTTCCTTCTCTCCCCGGCCTTCCTTGATCTGGTACCTGAAATGTCGGCATTTATTACTTCGGTAATAAAAGTTAAAGGTTTTTTATTTTCTCTCTTTCTTCCTTTCTCCCTTTCTCTCTTTCTCTCTTTATTTCTTTCTTCTTTTCTTCGATGGAGTCTTGCTTTGTCAACCAGGCTAGAGTGCAGTGGCATGGTCTTGGCTCACTGAAACCTCCACCTCCTGGGTTGAAGTGATTCTCATGCCTCAGCCTCCCAAGTAGCTGGGATTACAGGTACTGGCCGCCACGCCCGACAAATTTTTGTATTTTTGTAGAGACAGGGTTTCTCCATGTTGGCCAGGCTGGTCTCGAACTTCTGATCTCAAGTGATCCACCTGCCTCAGCCTCCCAAAGTGCTGGGATTGCAGAGTGAGTCACTGAGCCAGGCTTATGATTTTTGAAAGCTATTATGAGAATGCATGTATCACTGCCTATGAGTTACACATCACAGGAGATTTCCACCCATCTGGACTGGTACCTGAAACAGAAGACTAAACAGGAATGCTGGAAACGAGGGAGGGAGGGCAGGGGGAGGATGGAAAGAACAGGAAGGAGGAAGAATGAAGGATGAGGATGATAAAGTCAAATTCTTGCCTTTCACAGTCCTACCCTGGGATTTGGTGATGTGCTGCCTGTCCCAGAGAAGGGCCACAGAGCTGTCTCTCAGTGTTGAGTCGTGCTTTCCTTTGGCACACCTATAGGTTTGATTTTCATCATGGAATCTCAGAAATACCCCAAACATAAAAAGGTTTGCCTGTGCTTTGTCAAGAACGTTTGTCTCCCTTTGTGGCCTTTCTCAGTCTGTGCAGAAGCATACACATTGATTAATAAAGCTTTGATTTTAGCTCTAGTATTCATTTTTTTCTATTCATTTTTTTTTCATTCTCTACATTCAGTATAACATATAAAGAAGGTAACTTTAAAATTTTTCATCCAGAAATACTACCAAAATTTATTTGACTTTTATTGATAGATCTTTCTCTCTCTTTTTGAGGGTGAGTGAGGAGAGATGGGGTTTCGTCATGTTAGCCAGGCTGGTCTTGAACTGCTGAGCTCAAGAGATCCTCCTGTGTTAGCCTCTCAAAGTGCTGGGACTACAGGTGTGCACCACCTTGCCCAGCCAGATCTTTCTTTAGGAAAAAATATAGTGGTCATTAAAAAAGTGTTTTTTTAAATGGACATATATTCTATAATTGCACTTTGCAAGGCATTTAAAACTTATCTATATTAAAACATTGTATTTTTATTACTTTTAATTATTACTAAGAAATCAGCAAGAGACTCTATTCTTATATTAAATGAATGTTAGAAATCTAGTATAAATAATGATAAAACAGTATGTTCATTAATGAAGAGATAATTGACCAAACCAATGAGTCTGATTTTTAAGCATCCACCATTCCTCTGCAGCATTATGAGGACAATATGTTAACAAAGCAACGAAAAGCCACATTTAATTTCCACTCGTATGAATCACTCCAGGGAAGAATGATAGACTTCAGTGTTGTCCTTTTGCTTAGAACCAAAAGAATCAAAGCCTTCCTTTCCCTACCTCCTATCACCCCAAGCTGTTCATGTCTCGCTATTCCAATGCGAAAGAATTTCATTCACCAACAAGAGGGAACATAACAGCAAAGGCAGGTAGGTGTTGCAAGGGGATGAAAGTTTGTGTCTCCCCCAAATTCAAACGCAGAAACCCTAACCCCCAAGGCAATGGAATTAGGAGATGGAGCTTTGGGGAGATAATTAGGTCGTTAGGCTGGAGCCTTCCTGCGTGGGATTTGTGCCCTTCTAAGGAGAGGCCGGAGAGCTGGCTCGTTTTCTTTCTGCCATGTCATGGCACAAGAAGTCCACAAGCTACAATAAAGAGAATCCTTTCCAGTGCCTGACCATGCTGGGACCCTGATCTCAGCCTTTCAGCCTCCAGAACTGTGAGAAACAAATGTCTGTTGTTAAAGCCTCCCGGTATATGGCATTTTGTTATAGCAGCTCAAGCTAAGACAGGTGTTTGCCTCAAGTTTTTCTCAAACGGGACAGCAGCTTCTGTGCCAGGTGCTGGGGTGAGGGCACGGTGGACAGATGGAGAGAGTCGTGCCCATCACGGCAGCCCTGGGGCAGGGCGAGTCTGAAATTCTGCCTCCACATTAAAGTGGCCCTTTCAGCCTCCAGTGAAAGTTTCTCCACTGGCACAATAACATGTACTTAGACACGACCAAGCTTAACTGTTCCTCCTCTGCTTAGGGAGTGGAGGTGAGAGGGCTTCTTATATGTATAGGCATTCAGCAACTTTTCTCTTATTTCTGAGATGGGAAATTCTGTGTGAACACACGCACCTCAGGGAAAAAATAAATAAAAAGATTATTAGATGGTTTACTGAGGGGCAATACAAGGATTAGTGTCATTCAGGGCCTATTTCGTGGACTGGGCATTGAAGGAGGAATATCCAAATCAGAGGAAATACTGGTAATCCCATGAGTCTTTGGAGAGAACCTAGAGAGGTGGTAAAGCAGTAGTCTGAGCTGGGAAGAAGATGTGGTTTCACTGGATCAGAAATCGTTAGCCAGGGTCGGGTGCGGTGGCTCATACCTGCAATCCCAGCACTTTGAGAGGCCAAGGCGGGTGTATCACTTGAGGGCAGGAGTTCAAGACCAGCCTGGCCAAAATAATGAAACCCCGTCTCTACTAAAAAATACAAAAATTAGTTGGGCATGGTGGCATGTGCCTGTAATCCCAGCTACTCAGGAGGCTGAGGCAGGAAAGTCTCTTGAACCTGGGAGACGGAGGTTTTAGTGAACCAAGATCATGCCACTGCAGTCCAGCCTAGGTGACAGAGCGAGACTCCATCTCAAAGAAAAAAAAAAAAAGAAATCTCCAGCCTAAAGGTCGAATAGACATCACAGAAGCCTGCTTTAGGAACATAGTCTGTCAGGGCGTGTCAGCTTAGAAAGAATGAGAAGTAAGTTTCCTGGAAACTGTGAAATTCAACCATGATGGTGCTTTCATCGTAGTCCCATGATCACTGGTAAAACTACCCTAGAATTAAGGGTGGAAGTGCTGAACTTTGCTGCTGAATATTTGTCAGGTAAACCAGAGGGGAACAGAGGGGACTTGGATAGGAATTCCAGGATTAGAGACACAGAAATCCCCAGGCAGGGTGAGTGAGGGACAGACCTGGAGTATTAGAGCTTCGAAGACAGAGACCACCTCATTCAGCACACTTTTCACATTTGAGAAGTGTTCTTTTATGAGGTGGTCAGTTGCAGCTGCAAGGGAGGATAGAGGAGAGGTTCAGGGAGACAAAGTGTATTTTTATTTTCTTTTATTATTATTATTTTGAGATGGAGTCTCACTGTGTCATCCAGGCTGGAGTGCAGTGGCACGATCTTGGCTCACTGCAAGCTCCATTTCCCAAGTTCACATCATTCTCCTGCCTCAGTCTCCCGAGTAGCTGGGGCTACGGGCGCCCGCCACCACACCCGGCTAATTTTTTGTATTTTTAGTAGAGACATGGTTTCACCACGTTAGCCAGGATGGTCTCGATCTCCTGACCTCGTGATCTGCCCGCCTCGGCCTCCCAAAGTGCTGGGATTACAGGCGTGAGCCACCGTGTCCGGCCTATTTTCTTGTATTATTTTATATTTTGTTTTGAGACAGAGTCTTGCTCTGTTACCCAGAAGTGGAGTGGCGTGATCACTGCAGCCTCAAACTCCTGGGCTCGAGAGCTCCTCCCACCTCAACTTCCTGAGTGACTACAGGTGCACACCATCAAGCCCTGCTCATTTTATGGGTTTTTTTATTTTTTGCAGAGACAAGGTCTCGCTATGTTGCCTAGGCTGGTCTCAAACTCCTGATTTCAAGTGATCCTCTTACCTCAGCCTCCCAAAGGGCTGAGATTACAGGAGTGAGCCACTGTGTCTGGCAAAACACGACTTCTTATACAGGCTCAAGAGATAGGAGGTATGGCAGGTCATGCAGGATCACGTGGGGAAGCCTCAGGGTGCTCAGGAGGTAGAACTCAGCAGCAGGGGTAATGTGGAGGCTACAGCCTTGTTGGACTTCTGGGGGAAAGTCAAGGCAGGGAGAGGGAAACAATTTATGACTGGCTAATTGGAAAAATTTCAGCAGCTCTAGGCTATAGGTTATGGGGTGGTCCTAATTGCCTGGTACTTCTCCTGGGACAGTTAAGGCAGAAGAGTGCTGCCTCCTGGGTTGGAGGGATTGGATGGAGGAGGGTGGCTGTGGATTGGTTAGTTTGAATAATAAGGGCATGCTTTTCCTGGCTGACCTTTGCTGTCTCTAAGAACTGACTAGCTCTGGGACGGGCAGTCTCTTCCCAGCCAGAAAGGTTTTTAAGATGTCAACACATCCTACTATACTGAAAATACAAAAGTATAGAAACAACACAAAATCAAACAATACAGAATCCTAAAAATGAAACATGAACCATCTTATCCACACCCTCTCCAACCCCCGTGTGCAATTCCATCTCATCTGAAGTTAGGTTGGCACTTGAATGTGTATTCTTCCACATCTGCTCCGTGCAAACACAGGTGCACAAACATGTTATACCCAAATGTAGGTTTTTAAAATAAACATGAATTCTCACCCTATACATCTCTTTTCACTTGAGTTTGTTTCGCGAACAACCCTCAACATAACTACAAGTAGATATATCTTTACTTTTAATCAATGCTTCTGGTTTATAGGGTGCATATCCTAATTTATCCAACCACTGTCTCTTTGCAGACATAAAGGTTATTTTCAGGTTTGTTTCTTTTACAAAATAACTGCACATAAGCTTCCATAAATACGTGTGTTTATAAATACTCATGTTTTCATGCCTCCATTTTCCAGTGGAATTGTTGCATCAGTGGGTGCATCGTAAATGTTAATTGATAGAAGAGATAGTGACAGATTTCTTCTTCAGAACGTTTTAGCAATTGAACCTGAGATCAGCAATTCGTGGAAGTGCCAATTTTTAAATTTTTTATATTTTTTGGGAGGGGATCTAGCTCTGTCACCCAAACTGTAGTGCGGTGGTACAATCGTGGCTCACTGCAGCCTCCAACTTATGGGCTCAAAGGATCCTCCTGCTTCAGCCTCTGCAGTAGCTGGGACTACAGGCACATGCCACCACGTCCAGCTAATTAAGTAAAATTTTTTTAGAGACAAGGTCTCAGTATATTGTTCAGGCTGGTATTGAACTCCTGGCTTCAAGTGATCCACCCACCGTGGCCTCCCAAAGTGCTGTGATTACAGGCAGGAGCCACCATGCCTGGCTCTGAAAGTGTCAGTTTTATTAGTTTTACCATATCCTGGTTATCACTGGATGTTATGATGTTTTAATGTTTAAAAATCTGATGCACGATCATTTATAATTTTTCTAAATTACGTTTTTCCAACTAATAACATGGAGCATCTCAGGCAAAAAAATAAATACAACAAAACAAACAAAACAAAAAACAAACAAAACCCTCTCCTTAATTATAGCTTATAAGACCTATGAGAGCCATATTTTTCTTTTCTTTTTTATTTTTTTGAGAAGGAGTCTCACTCTGTTGCCCAGGCTGGAGTGCAGTAGTATGATCTCAGCTCACTGCAACCTCCACCTCCTAGGTTCAAGTGATTCTCCTGCCTCAGCCCCCCGAGTAGCTGGGACTACAGGTGTGTGCCATCACACCCACCTAATTTTTGTATTTTTAGTAGAGATGGGGTTTCACATGTCGGCCAGGCTGGTATTGAACTCCTGGCCTCTGGTGATCCACCTGCCTCGGCCTCCCAAAGTGTTGGGATTACAAGTGTGAGCCACTGTGTCTGGCCAAGAACCACATTTTTTCTCTTTATTTATTATTTGTAAGAGGCCAAGAGAAAAATAAGGTTTATTTGCATTGAGGAAGCTGCATGTGTTACTACACAGTAATACATAAGTGCAGATGCTTGCTTTTTGCCTGACATGCCTGTGTTATCCAGCTTCTGTCTTCCTGGAATAAGATGAAATAAAACTGGCTATTTCCAAATTCATTTGATCTAGGCTGTGTACAGGATATTTCAAAAATTCTGTTTGTTATTTACTCATCTTGGGAGATAATGAGAAAAGAAGAGCTGTCAGTTTCTTCCTTCTGACTGTTGTAATTTATTTTCTTTGAGGAATTAACATTACATTGAATCTGTTTGACTATTGATTATAGTTTGGTTTACAGCATGCTATAAATTTGTGCTGTCTTTGAGACCTGATGACACCAGTGGTCCGTGATTCTCAGAATTGTTAAACCTTGTCTCACTACACAGTATGAATCGGAACAATAAAATTAAGCCCTGGTTTATCTGAGTGAGTCTAAGGGCAAATAAACCCGTGAGGGCTAATCCCTCAGTTTCTGATATAGTGGCCTTAGGGGGGATATTAATGAGGTGGCAGCAGCCCTCTTTTAAGAGCCAGGAATAGTGCCCGAGATCAGTGTAAGGTGGTGGGATGCAGGTGGAGGATGCTCAAGTGGTTGTGAGACAGGAGACCGGCCGGACTTGTTTTCCAGCCGTGACCCTGCTGACCAGAACAGGCTCTGGTTGAAACGGTGCAATGAAAAAGGCAGATGGCTGTGAAAGTGACCTCCAGTTATCCTCCCTGCTCATTAGCATAATGAGCTGCACTCCCACCAGCAACATGACAGTATACAAATGCCATGGCAATGACTCAGAAGTTATCACCCCTTTTCTAGAGATTTCTGAATATCCTCCCTTAATTTGCATGTAATTAAAAGTAGGTGTAAATACAGCAAGCTACAGCCCACAGGTACTGACTCTGGGCGCACTGCCTATGGGTTAACTCTGCTCTATGAAGAGCAGCATTGGTTCAATAACAGATGCTTTCTCTCACCACCAGCTTGCCCTTGAATTCTTCCTTGGGAGAAGTCAACAACCTTCCTAAGGCTAAGCTCTAATTTGGGTGCTCCCTTGCCTTGCATCAGTTGTATCAGGCAGGGCTCTCCAGAGAAACAGAATCCAATAGGATATCTATCTATCTATCTACTCTATCTATCTATCTATCTATCTATCTATCTATCTATCTATCTATCTATCTATCTATCTATTTATCTATCATCTATTGTGAGTTTTGTTTTAAGCAAACTGCTCATACGATTGAGGGGTAAGTCTAAACTCTGTAGGTCAGCCTAGCAGCCTAGAATTTCAGGCAAGAGTCAATATTGTAGTCTTGAATCCAAAGGCTGGAAATTCGAGCAGAATTTCTGTGTTGCAGACTTGAGGCAGAATTCCCTATATCTTTCTTAGAAACCTATCTTTGTTCTTAAGGCTTTCAGCTAATTGGATGAGACCTACTCACATTATATAGGGTAATCTGCTTTACTTACAGTTAACTGATGATAATTGTTAATCACGTCTAAAAAATACTTTGACAGTGACATCTAGGCTAATGTTTGACCAAACAACTAGGTACCATATTCTAACCAAATAGACACATAAAATTATCCACAATAGCAGAATATAGTTTGTTTGCTTCATGTGAGTTCAAATGATCCAACTGCTATGCATTTCTCTGTTGAGCAAGCGACTTAAAATGGAGTCTTGTTATAGTCATGCTATAATCCAAGAAGGATCCCTGATGTCTCAATCATTTTCAGCACATCTACCCCCATGAAGAACAGTCGCTGAGAACAAGGGCCTAACATGTTTCAGGAAGGGAGCAGGAAAATATGTCGAGAATGCATAAGTCTCTTATTTTCCAACCTTCCTTCTTTTTCTCCTTTGGCCACTTAACCCAATACGTTGACCTCTTTTTTTTTTTTTTTTTTTAAGTGTCTGGTGTTAAGAGAGCTCAGTTGAAATGAAATAATTCATTTCCTCTTGGCACAATTCTTCTGGCTGATGGAAAAAGGCATTTTGGAACATCTGAACAAATTTTAAGTAGAATTTACATCTGATTGTTGTTCTTTGCGTTGATATTGATCAAACACATTGAAGAATTTTTAAATGTCCATTTCTCTTTCACATGTGTGATTTAAAAATAATTTAAGGTAAAATTCACATGACAAAATTAATCATTTTTAGTGAACAATTCATTGACAGTACATTCACAATGTTGTGAAGCGCCACCTATGTATAGTGTCACTCCAAAGTCAAACTCTTGCCTATTAAACGGTTCCTCCCCCTTTCCCCTGGCAACCACCCATCTGTGTTCTCTCTGTCTGGATTTATCTATTCTGGACCTTACATATAAATGGAATCACACAATATGTGGTATTTTGTGTCTCGCTTCTTTCACTTAGTATAATGTTTTGGATGTTCATTCACATTGTGGCATATATCAGTACTACATTTTTTCCATAGCTGAATAATATAGCACTTTCTGTATATACCACAATTTGTTTTATCTCTTGTCTACCGATGAACATTTCAGCTGTTTCTGCATTTTGGCCATTGTGAATAGTGCTGCTATGAACAGCACTAGATTCTTTTGGTTCTTAATACAAGGCTCTTTTGCCTACCCAGGACACATCTATGCTTAGAGAAAATAGAAAACCTCCTCTTCCAAATCTAGCCATTTTATATGAGTTAGATTAAAATGAACATCAAAGCTAATCTATGGTCAATGCAATCTAGAACATAAAGATGAGTAAACAAAACAGCTGGAATTGTCCCAAACACACAATAAGCACTCTGACTGGTAAGCTGGTACAGATTGCATTTCATATCCAGACAGCAACCATTACTAGCAGTCTTTCTGTCTCAACTTGGCATGAACCCCTTGAAATTCAAAGCGCAGATAAATGGAAGTTTCCTAATTCTGGAATCATTTCCCCTTGGATCAGTGTAAGCCCAGTAAATATGTCTTTTTTTTTTTTTTTTTTTTGGAAAAGAGTCAGTAACAATCACAACCAGGAAGGAAAACCCATTGGATAAAATAAATTGAAGATAAATATTTTCTAATTATCTACACATTTCTCACTATTGTGAGACCTCAGTTTGAGAAATCTTTACAGGTAGTTAAAAACGATAACCAATCTGCTTTGGACCTTACTCTTTTTCTTAGCACTGATTGCAAAACACAAAAACTTCCTGCAAAAGTGGAATATGTTGTCATGCTGTACTGAATACAACTTCCTTGCGTTTCCAAATAATGCTGTTTTGAAGAAGAAATTAAATTACATGGTTTTTGTTTCTTGGCTAAGTAACACTATGCATGAACGTGACATAAAACTTAGCTTCCGGAGAATAAATGCAAATGAACACCAAATATTTTTGTGAAACCAATGCTAGAATATTATTCATACTTTAGTAACCTTTAGTCCTAAAATCCATCAAATTTCACGAGAACCAATTACTAGAGGGAAACCTGGGAAACAAAGGTTAATAAAACAAAACAAAAATATTAACAAGAACATTATTTATAGCATAGTTCTGTAACATTCTGATAGTATTTATTTTCAAAATGGCTATTTTACCAAGATGGCAGAAACAACTTTGCAAGTCTTAAGGAACATTTTATTATAAACACTTAGTAGCCATCATAGAGTGAAGAAATTGAAGATAGATGGCTGGGTGTGGTGGCTCACGCCTGTAATACCAGCACTTTGGGAGGCTAAGACAGGCGGATCACAACGTCAGGAGATCGAGGCCATCTGGCTAACATGGGGAAACCCTGTCTCTACTAAAAATACAAAAAATAAAAAATTAGCCGGGCGTGGTGGCAGGCGCCTGTAGTCCCAGCTACTCAGGAGACTGAGGCAGGAGAATGGTGTGAACCCGGGAGGCGGAGCTTGCAGTGAGCCAGGATTGCGCCACTGCACTCCAGCCTGGGTGACAGAGGGAGACTCTGTCTCAAAAAAAAAAAAAAGAAAAGAAAAGAAATTGAAGATAGAGTGAAATCAAATCAAAGGTGAAATTATCAATGTGACTTACATAAAATTCACATATTTGCATTAACCCAAGTATATGGAAAATCAGTATCTGCTGACCTGGAGTTTGGAAATGACCAATAATGTATCTTCAAAAACTGAGGCCATCGAGAAAACTATTTGCAATAATAAACATATTCCTATTACAAAAAAGGAAAGAAAAAGAAAAAAAAAGCAGTGTCTTCTATGGAAAAGGTGCTTTTTCCATAGAAAAGCATTTATTGTATAAATCATTATTTTAATTTTAAAAGTGAAATTGCTTAGTAATTATTGATCCCTTCATCAAACAATTTTGGAAATCTCCAATGGGCTAGGCAATATTTTTTTTTTTTTTTTTTTGAGACAGGATCTCGCTCTATCACCCAGGTTGAAGTGCAGTGGTGTGATTATAGCTCAGTACTGCATTTCTTCCACAGCTGAATAAAATTGCATTTTCATGTACAAATTGCATTTCATATCCAGACAGCAACCATTACTAGCAGCCTGTTTCAGCTTTGCACGAAACCCCTCAAAATTCAAAGCCCAGGGAAACAGAAGCTTCCTAATTCTGAAATCACTTCCTGAATTTTCTTTTTAGTTCATATTTTTAATGGACTGAAATTACAAAGATCCCCCAGGAGACCCTGGAGGAGGGGAACAGCCTTGAAGAGGCAGAGATTCACTGCCAGTAGCCCACCCCTACCTGCTACCCACTTCCCCACAAGGGTCCCAAACTCTTTCAATAATCCTAAAAAACCGGATGAGAGCGCAGGCAGATAAGGGCTCCTTCATCTTCACACAGGTGACAAGCCATCCTGTCCTGTCCTGCCCAAGCCCTGGCCCTCTCTAACCAAGTCAGGCTCCCAGCCCAGACCCTGACCTGGGCAAGGACGGGGACAGCAATCTGCTCCTACAGGAGGTGGCGCTGCCATCCCCTCAATCCCCTGGGTTCAATTGATTGTTCCACTTCAGCCTCTTGAGTACCTGGGACTACAGGCATGTGCCACCAGGTCCAGCTAATTTTTATGTATTTTTTTAGAGACAGGGTTTCACCATGTTGTCCAGGCTGATCTCAAACTCCTGGGCTCAAGCCATCTGCTGCCCTTGGCCTCCCAAAGTGCTGGAATTACAGGCGTGAGTCACTGTACCCGATCGTGCCAGGCAATTTTAGAAACTTGGAGAACATTAGTGAACAAAACAAACAATCACGGCTCTCATGGCCTGTATGTTCTAGAGGGTTGTGGGTGGCAGACTCAATAAACAATAATAAATAAGTTATATAGGATGTCTGAAAGTGATAGATGCTTTGGAAGAAGAGAAAGAGCAGATTGGAAGAGATTGGAAGGTGGAAGAGGTGGGAAGTGAGGGCAAATTGCATTTTATTTATTTATTTATTTATTTATTTATTTATTTATTAGAGATGGGGTCTTGCTATGTTGCGCAAGCTGGACTTGAACTCCTGGGCTCAAGCTATCCTCCCTTCTCAGCCTCTCAAATAGCTGGGACTCCAGGCATGCACCACCACACCTGGCTTAGGCTGCATTTAAATGCAGTAGCCAGCAGAAGCAGCCAAGGTGACACTGGAGCTAAGATTTGAAGGCAAATGCCAGCCTCGCGGGTACCTGGGGGAGGAATGCCAGTGAAAGGAATAGCAAGTATTGAAGGCAGAAGAGAAAAGATCTGAGTGGCAGAGAAGTGCAGTCCATATCCCGGAGTGTCTTCGGGCCATTCTAAGAACTTTGGCTTTCTCCAAGGGAAATGGGGAGCCCTTCAAGGGGTTTGAGCAGAGGAATGATGTGATCTGACTTAAAAAACATTATGTATACTTAAGATGCACAACAGGTTTTGATACACATATACATATTGAAATGATTACTGTAGTCAAGCAAATTAACATAACCATCTCCTCACATAGCTATCATTTGTGTGTATGTAGTGAGAGCGTTTGAAATCCATTCTCTTTGCAAATTTCCAGGATACAGTACAATATTATTAACTGTGGCCATCACACTGTTCATCAACTGTCTAGATGTATTCAACTTATGTAACTGCAATTTGTACCCTCTGACCAACACCTCCCCATTTCCCCCATTTCCCAGACCCTGGAAACCACCGTTCTACTCTCCTCTTCCATGTATTCATCTTTTTAAAATTCCACATATAAGTGAGCTCATGCAGTATTTTTCTTTCTGTGTCTGGCTTGTCTTAGCATAATGTCTTCCAGGTTCATTCATGTTGTTGCAAATGGCAAGCTCTCCTTTTCAAGGCTGAATAATATTCCATTGTACAGAATATATATACTGTATAATATAGTATATACACATGTATGGTATACACACATGTATGGTATATACACATGTATGGTATATACACATGTATGGTACATACATAGGTCTTTTACATTTTCTTTCTTCATTCATCCATCAACAGACCCTTAGGTTGTTCCCATTATCTTGACCACTGTGAATAATGCTGTAGTAAACATGGGAGCACAGATCTCTTTGAGGCGTTGATTTTATTTCCTTTGGATATATATATACCCAGAAGCAGGATTACTAGGTCATATGTTAGTCTATTTCTTTCTTTCTTTCTTTTTTTTTTTTTTTTTTTTTTGAGACAGGATCTTGTTATGTTGCTCAGGATGGAGTGTGGTGACAAAATCACAGCTCACTGCAGCCTCAAACTCCTGGGCCTAAGTAATCCTCCTGCCTCACTCTCCTGGGATTACAGGCACATGCTGCCATGCCTGGTTAATTCTTCTTTTAGAGATGGGGTCTTGCTATGTTGTCCAGCCTGGTCTTGAACTCCTGGCCTCAAGCGATCCTCCTGCCTTGGCCTCCTAAAGTTCTGGGATTCTAAGCATGAGCCATTGGACTTGACCAGTAGTTCTGTTTTTAAGTTTTTGACTTTCATTTCAGAAAGGATCACTTTGGAGACTGCAGTATGTAGAAGGCAAGGACAGAATCCAGGTGACCAACTGAGGAGTGGCTGAGATTCTGCAGGGGAGAGATGAGGTGGCTTAGAACAAGACAAAACCGCAGGCTGGTGCAGGAGTGCCCAGATTCTGTAAAGATCACTAAGGCCCTTGGTTGCCCTCCTGCTTCCAACACTAAAAAATTGAGACCAGACAGACTAAATCACTTCTGCATAACTGTTAAAGAAACTCATCTTAAAAGGTAAGTGTAACCAAAAAAAAAAAAAAAAAAAAAATTACTTACAACTTGTTTTTAGTAAGAATTTGCTTTTCTGAATTTTTTTATTTTTTATTTTTTATTGAGACAGAATCTCACTTTGTTGCCCAGGCTGGAGTGCAGTGGTTTGATCTTAGCTCACTGCAACCTCCACCTCCTGGGTTAAAGTGATTCTCCTGCCTCAGTCTCCTGAGTAGCTGAGATTACAGGCGTGTGCCAACACACTCAGCTAATTTTTGTATTTTTAGTAGAGATGGGGTTTCGCCATGTTGTCCAGGCTGGTCTCAAACTCCTGACCTCAAGTGATCCTCCTGCCTTGGCCTCCGCCTGCTCTTCTGAAAAATTGATACTATTCTGATAATGCAGTCATCCTAAGGAAGACCACTTTTTATTTCAGAAATTATTTTTTTGTACTCATGCATCTGAATTAGTTATGTATCTATTAATGTGAAGACATAGTCTGTATCTAAACAAAGCTATTTAGAACAACCTAGGCTTCATAATTGATTTTTTAGATAGTTTGACTATTCATATTGATCATGTTCACCACATATTTGTCAACTTTTTTCTTCATTTCATACTATTTATTTGCTTATGTATTTATTTAGAGATAGGATCTTGCTCTGTCACTCAGGCTGGGGTGAAGTAGTGTGATCATAGCTCACTGCAGAAGAATCCAGTGATCCTCCTGCCTCAGCCACTCCAATAGCTAGTACTACAAACACGTGCTAGCACACTGAGCACTTTGAGAGGCCAAGGGGGAGTGAATCACTTGAGCCCAGGAGTTAGAGACCAGACTGGGCAACATGGCAAGACTTTATCTCTATAAAAATTACAAAAATTAGCCAGGTGTGGTGGCATATAACTGTAGTCCCAGCTACTGGGGAGGTTGAGGTGGGAGGATTGCCTGAGCCCAGGAGGTCAAGGTGATAGTGAGCCATGATCACTGCACTCCAGCCTGGCTGACAGAGTGAGACCATGTCTCAAAAAAAGTAATTTTTTTTTTAGAGACAGGGTGTTGCTGTGCCACCCAGACTGGTCTCAAACTCCTTGCCTCAAGCAATCCTCTTACTTTGGCCATCTCATACTATTTAGAAACCACCATGGTTAGAGAGGCGAAGATCCTTTTTTATTATTTATTTGAAGAACAAAAGGACTGTGATAGGAATGTTTTACTTTAAAATCTTAACTTGTCAACAACTCCAGAGCCACAAAATCATTAAATTTACAATGAAAAATTATGGTTTTTCATCTCTGTAGTTCTTTTATCACTTTATTTTCTAACATATTTGCCTCTGGCCTACCCAATCTATTAGGTTGGTGCAAAAGTGATTGTGGTTTTTGCCATTAAAGGTAATTTAAACTAATGGCAAAAACCACAATTACTTTTGCACCAACCTAATAGTTTACAAGTATTAAAAAAATGGTTATAATCAATGACAAAACCACATGATTGTCCCAATAGATGCAGAAAAGGCCTTTGATAAAATTCAACATCCCTTCATGCTAAAAACTCTCAATAAACTGGTATTGATGGAACATATCTCAAAATAATAAGAGCTATTTATGACAAACTCATAGCCAATATCATACTGAATGGGCAAAAGCTGGAAGCATTCCCTTTGAAAACTGGCACAAGACAAGGATGCCCTCTCTCACCACCCCTATTCAACATAGTATTGGAAGTTCTGGCCAGGGCAATCAGGCAAGAGAAAGAAATAAAGCGTATTCAGATAAGAAGAGAGGAAGTCAAATTGTCTCTGTTTGCAGATGACATGATTGTATATTTAGAAAACCCCATGATCTCAGCGCAAAAACACCTTAAACTGATAAGCAACTTCAGCAAAGTCTCAGGATACAAAATCAACATGCAGAATTCACAAGCATTCCTATACACCAACAACAGACAAGCAGAGAGCCAAATCATGAGTGAACTCCCATTCACAATTACTACAAAGAGAATAAAATACCTAGGAATACAACTTACAAGGAACATGAAGGACCTCTTCAAAGTGAACTTCAAACCACTGCTCAAGGAAATAAGAGAGGACACAAACAAATGGAAGAACATTCCATGCTTATGGATAAGAAGAATCAATATCGTAAAAGGGCCAAATTGCCCGAAGTAATTTATAGATTAAACGCTATTCCTATTAAGCTAGCAATGACTTCCTTTACAGAATTAGAAAAATGTAAATTTCATATGGAACTAAAAAACAGCCCATATAGCCAAGACAATCCTAAGCACAAAAAACAAAGCTGGAGGTATCATGCTACCTGACCTCAAACTATACTACAAGGCTACAGTAAACAAAACAGCATGGTACTCGTACCAAAACAGATATATAGACCAATGGAACAGAACAGAGACCTCAGTAATAACACCACATATTTACAACCATCTGATGTTTGACAAACCTGATGAAAACAAGCAATGGGGAAAGGATTTCCTAAATAAATGGTGCTGGGAAAACTGGCTAGCCATATCCAGAAAACAGAAACTGGACCCCTTCCTTACACCTTATATCAAAATTAACTCAAGATAGATTAAATACTTAAATGTAAAACCCAAAACCATAAAAACCCTAGAAGAAAACAGAAACTGGACCCCTTCCTTACACCTTATACAAAAATTAACTCAAGATAGATTAAATATTTAAATGTAAAACCCAAAACCATAAAAACCCTAGAAGAAAACCTAGGCAATACCATTCAGTACATAGGCATGGGCAAATACTTCATGACTAAAATACCAAAAGCAATTGCAAGAAAAGCCAAAATTGACAAATGGGATCTAATCAAACTAAAGAGCTTCTACACAGCAAAAGAAACTATTATCAGAGTGAACAGGCAACCTAAAGAATGGGAGAAAATTTTTGCAAGCTGCCCATCTGACAAAGGTCTAATATCCAGAATGTACAAGGAACTTAAACAAATTTACAAGAAAAAAACAACCCCATCAAAAAGTGGGTGAAGGATATGAACAGACACTTCTCAAAAGAAGGCATTTATGCAGTCAGCAAATATATGAAAAAAAAAAAAGCTTATCATCACTGGTCATTACAGAAATGCAAATCAAAACCACAATGAGCTACTGTCTTATGCCAGTTAGAATGGCAATTATTAAAAAGTCAGGAAACAATAGATGCTGGTGAGGCTGTGGAGAAATAGGGACACTTTTACACTGTTGGTGGGAGTGTAAATTAGTTCAACCATTGTGGAAGACAGTGTGGCAATTCCTCGAAGATCTAGAACCAGAAATAACATTTGACCCAGTAATCCCATTACTGGGTATATACTCAAAGGATTATAAATCATTCTACTATAAAGACACATGCACACGTATGTTTATTGCAGCACTATTTACAATAGCAAAGACTTGGAACCAACCCAAATGCTCATCAATGATAGGCTGGAAAAAGAAAATGTGGCACATATACACCATGGAATACTATGCAGACATAAAAAAGAATGAATTCATGTCCTTTGCAGGAACATGGATGAAGCTGGAAGCCATCATTCTCAGCAAACTAACATGGGAATCAGAAAACCAAACACTGCATGTTCTCACTCATAAGTGAGAGTTGAACAATGAGAACACATGGATACAGGGAGGGGAACCTCACACACTGGGGCCTGTCAGGGGATTGGGGGCAAGGGGAGGGAGAGCATTAGGACAAAGACCTAATGCATGCGGGGCTTAAAACCTGGATGACGGATTGATAGGTGCAGCAAACCACATGGCACATTCTGCACATGTACCCCAGAACTTAAAGTATAATAGTGATAAAAAAAAAAAAAAAAAACTTGGGATGCCTAAGGGAACAAGGTGTTTCACATGATTTTTGTGATTAAATAAGTTCTAGCTTAGAAAAGAAAAAACAGAGGAGGGCACATTTTAGAAAATCTAGCTTTCAGATTTGCTTACATTTATTATCACATTCTCAATAATTCTTTATCCATCAACTGCTGTTTTTAAAGCACCTACTCTATGCCTGTAATCCTAGCACTTTGGGAGGCCGAAGTGGGCAGATCACGAGGTCAGGAGATCAAGACCATCCTGATTAACACAGTGAAACCCCGTCTCTACTAAAAATACAAAAAATTAGCCCAGCGTGGTGGCGGGCACCTATAGTCCCAGCTACTCAGGTGGCTGAGGCAGGAGAATGGCATGAACCCGGGAGGCAGAGCTTGCAGTGAGCTAAGATCGCGCCACTGCACTCCAGCCTGGGCGACAAAGCGAGACTCCGTCTCAAAAACTAAAAATAAAGCACCTATTCCGTGTCAGGGACTGGATGGAATGAACTGGGAATAGCTGTGAATAGATGAAAGAACTTGTCCTATCATCTGTTTTTAATCATTAAAATTCTACTTTCAAATACAAGTATGCTATACTCCATTAAAAAATAATTTGTGCTTAAAAAACATGGTTATAAGCAGATTCTGATTTTTGTCAACCGAAATGTCTTTTCTTTCTTTTTCTAAACTAAAACAGAATATGCTAAATTGATAAGCAGCCAAACTTTTTTAGTCATTGATGAGAAAGTAAGCAGGTTTAGCAATTGAGAGAATAGAAGATTTTGGATATTAAAACCAGGGATCAAAACAATTCCAGTACTAACTACTGAGTGTTACTAATACAAAGACTCACAACAGCAAGAACACTACTAAAAGTCAAATGATTGTATTCAGCTAAGATACAATTCTTATAGAGCTTACCTATGAATCGCTCAAACATACCTCTAGACACACAACTCCTGGTAGAGAAGCATGGGTGCTCCATAGATTAAATATGATGATAAATGTGTACCAGTTAAGGGCCCATTAACTACTGGTAGAAGAAAACTTGAGAATCTTCGTAGCCTAGCAAAAGAAAAGTTTATTTTTTCTAATGCGGAAGTTGTAAGATTCAAAATGGAGCTACAGAAGGCCATCAAGAGAGGACTCTCATGCATGATTTGCCTGATAACAGAAAATATCACAGGAAGTTCTTCTTCTTCTTCTTCTTTTTCTTCTTCTTCCTCTTCTTCTTCTTCTTCTTCTTCTTCTTCTTCTTCTTCTTCTTCTTCCTCCTCCTCCTCTTCTTCCTCTTCTTCCTCTTCTTCCTTTCTTCTTTTCTTCTTTCTTCTTTCTTCTTTCTTCTCCTCTTTTTCTAAAGACAGAGTCTTGCTCTGTTATCCAGGCTGGAATGCAGTGGCACAATCTCAGCTTACTGCAACCTCTGCCTCCTGGTTCAAGCGATTCTTGTGCCTCAGCCTCCTGAGTAGCTGGGATTACAGGCGTGCACCATCACACCCTGCTGATTTTTGTATTTTTAGTAGAGGCGCATTTTCACCATGTTGACCAAGCTAGTCTCAAACTCCTGACCTAAGGTGATCCACCCGCCTTGGCCTCCCAAAATGCTGGGATTACAGGTGTGAGCCACCGGGCCTGACCACAGGAAATTTTTCTAAACCACAGCTTACTACATGAGTCACACGAGCACAGCTAGCCACATATACAAGAACACTTGCCTGGCACACTGTCTCACAAACCCAATCCAAAACTTCAAGGTCTTATTCCTAATTTATTTGGCTATCTGGCCATAACTAAATAAGATAACAGGTCCTACCAGCAACTATCGATATTTGCCAATCAAAACTTGCCAGCTCTTGTATGACTCCACCAATGCCAATAAGCTTTCTTTCCAAACAATTTACATACCTCCTATTTCCCCAATAAAACCTTAACCTTCTCCTTTGTTCTCTGGACACACTTGAAGCCACTGTCATCCCTATTTATGTCGTAGATTTCCATCCTTTTTCTTATATATTATGTCCAAATAACAACCTTTTTACTTGGAAATTCCCCTCTCTCTATTTTTTATGTTAATACTAATATAAAGTCTGGTTGAGTCTTGGAATTACTGAGCCTTTGTTGTTCAAAATCTTTCTTTCGAGTTTTACTTGTTACTATTTGAGGTCTAGAAATAGTCAACTTTTCTAACTCTGCAAGTCCCTGCCTTTCTAGACTATAGTCATCCATCTTTGAGGGGATTAGTTCCAGGACCCCCGAGGATACTAAAATCCTCAGTTGCTCAAGTCCCTGATATAAAATGGTATAGTATTTTCATATAACCTGTGCATATTCTCCTTATATACTTTAAATAATCTCTGTATCATCCCTGTATTACCTGTAATACCTAATACAATGTCATTGCCATGTAAGTAGTTGTTATACTGTATCACTTTTTAATTTGTATCACTTTTTATTGTTACATTGTTATTTTTTATTTTGGGGAGTTTTAAAGAATATTTCTGATCTGTGGTTCGTTGAATCCTCTGATGTGGAACCCACGATTGTATTCCCTCTTAATTCTGCTTGAAAATTGGCCAATTTACCTCTTTCCTCTACTGTTATGCTAATCACAGCCTGTAATAACCAACGCTCACCACTAGCATTCTTATTTTCCAACCTCTTTGCTTCAGTGGGCTAGCAGGTTCCCTTCTGGGTTATCACAGACAATGATGAAATGTTCTGCCCTGCACAGCACGGATCTCCCATTTGCCAGCCTCCGTCCTCGTATGGCCGTGTCCACACCTCCCACTGCCTAAACTCTAAGACAAGCTTTTAAGTTTTTGTTAAAGCAACACTCCACTTAAAGGCATGAATTTCTGTATTAATTATGGAGGAATAACTGCTGTAACACATAAGCCCCAAATCCTGGTTACCTAACAGAAATCTATTTCTTATTCACATGAAATCCACGAAAGGATAAGTGAGAGTTATGGCTTGCTTCAAAAAGAAGTAAGGAAGATTTTTGAATCCTACTCGCTGTGTTGGATTTCTGAAAAGCACCTGCTTTATCCCAAGTTCATGATTTCTTTCTTGTGATTCATATTTAATCCAATAGCTTCAGGAATCTTAGAAGCTGAATAAAATGCCAGATCTCATATAAATTACTTCTAAATACAAGCTTTTGCTATACTAGCTTCCTCTCATTCTTTTTAATCGTTAGGATAATGAGATTACCCGTGAATATTGGGAGGAATCACTGATTGTGAAGCAAGTAATGAACACAGTGTAGCAACATTAATTCATCCATGCTGATTTGAAGCAAGACAGAAGCTGCTCTCATGAGAGGTCATCGTGGCCTAGTGTGGAAGAGGCTGAGCTTTGGAGTCAGATAGAGCTGCATTCAAACATCCGCTGTTTATGAGCTCATTATCCCTGTTGCATTTCTTAGCCTCTGTTGATTGCCTACGTGCAGAGCAAAGGGGAAATAGAATCATACATTTCAGGTCTTTATCCTGATGTTTGAGAAAAAAAGGGCAGACAGTGCTTTTAAGAAATCACCTTCTGAGCCAGGTGTGGTAGCTCATGCCTGTAATCCCAGCACTTTGGGAGGCCGAGGCGGGCAGATCACCTGAGGTCGGGAGTTCGAGACCAGCCTGACTGACATGGAGAAATCCCATCTCTACTAAAAACACAAAATTAGCTGGGCATGGTGGCACATGCGTGTAATCCCAGCTACTTGGGAGGCTGAGGCAGAAGAATTGCTTGAACCCGGGAGGCGGAGGTTGCGGTGAGCTGAGATTGCGCCATTACACTCCAGCCTGGGCAACAAGAGCAAAACTCCATCTCAAAAAAAATAAAAATAAAAATAAGAAATCACCTCTGGGTGCTAGGTGTAAGCTCATTGCTACTGAGATCTCATTGATTCTAGGCTTTCTCAGCAGACCAAGCCAGGAGATGGATGTATGTATATATAGTCGCACAGATACATGTTTGTGCATGTGTGTGTGTACCTGCTTCATTTTGATAGGCTTTTTTTGCATATAACACATATTCAGATAGCAAGAGTTCAATTAGCAAGGAGTTCAATTATTAGGAGGTGTCTGGTACATAATATCAGATAAACATTTTTCCTTCTAATTTATCATAAACACGGGTGGTATTGATTAGCTCCTTGTCCTTTGCTCTTAGGCATCATGTGTGTAAATAATTGGAAGGATGTGATTAACTAACAGTTACAAAGTCTGTCACAGAATGGAATCTGTGATACCCTTCTATTATATCCTGCAACAGAAGTTATTACATACACGAAGATAAAGAAATATAAATATATATTAAATATGCCTAAACCTCAGATATTATCCTTTTGTCTAAAAATAAGTTGAGATTTTTGTCTGGAGGGTAACGTGACATCCAACTTGCTAAAATGCCTGTCATTTCTGGACAGAACATGAACCTACCAATGGGCATATTTCCTCTGGGATTATTCCTAGATAGGGTATTAGAATACCTTTGTTTTGATTTTTTTGAGACAGGGTCACTCTGTCACCCAGGCTGGAGTGCAGTGGCACGATCTTGGCTTACGGCAGCTTCGACCTTCTGGGCTCAAGCAATCTTCCCATGTAGGCGTGTGCCACCACACCTGGCTAATTTTTGTTTATTTTTTGTAGAGACAGAGTTTTGCCAAGTTGCCCAGGCTGGTCTTGAACTCCTGGGCTCAAGCAGTCTGCCCACCTCGACCTCCCAAAGTGCTTGGATTACAGGTGAGAGCCACCATGCCTGACCTATCATACCTTTGCTAAATTTCTCTCAATAGAAGTTAGCCACTGTCAAGTAAAATATAATAATATTATATTATTTATAAAAGTAATATTTATTATTACATTTAAAAAATTAGCGTAAAGAGAGAATTACTTTCATACTATCACAAGTAATTTCTCAAACCTATGTTATTGATGAGCCTGACAAGTAACCAGCTGGCAGAATATTAGTTTACTTTATTATCTATTTGTAAACTAATTTGATGGATTTTTACTTTATAATGAGTAGACATTGAGCATACAATGAACAGCAAAATTAATCTTAAACTAGGAGTCATAAAAAATTAATTTGGAATGAACTGACAGCTATCATGTAGGCCATTGTTACTTTATTAGACAGAAAACTTGCTGATATTTCTATAATGCTACTGTTTTTTGTTTGTTTGTTTGTTTGTTTTGAGACAAGGTCTCGCTCTGTGGCCCAGGCTGGAGTGTAGTGGCATGATCTCGGCTCACTGCAACCTCCACCTACCAGATTCAAGCAATTCTCATGCCTCAGCCTCCCAGGTAGCTGGGACTACAGGCAAGTGCCACCATGCTTGGCTAATTTTTGCATTTTTGGTAGAGATGGGGTTTTGCCATGTTGCCCAAGCTAGTCTTGAACTCCTGACCTCAAGTGATCTGCCCGCCTTGGCTCCCAAAGTGCTGGGATTACAGGCATGAGCTACTGTGCTGGGCCCTGATTTACATTTTTAATGTTAATGAAGAGGACCACAAGCTTTATAGCTAGGGTTATTATTATTACTTTTCACAAATAAGTTATGTTTCTATATTTCAACAAAATAATTTCTATCATTGAGTGTTGATATTAGAATCTCACATGCACAATTAACTGTATTTGGTAGTTGCAGTTTACAACAAGGTTGTCTTGTGGCCGGGAAATGTTAATGGAGTTTCTGTAGTCCCCAATCTATTATAAAGAATCATTGAATTACCTCCGTGTGGCATGGAATCAAGTAATCTGAGAATATATGTTACCTAAAGATGCTCTGACATTATTCCATAACTTAAAAAATGAAGGAATTTACATTCAGAAAGGTGACGTGACTACCTCAGAATCAAAACTAGTAGAAGTTGATCCAGAATTAAGGCATGAGACTCTGGTTCCGAGGGCTTCATGCCTAGTGAGCCCTCTTTAAAACTATAAGAAATGAGCAAATCAACTGTGCAGAATGAGATTCATCTATCAGTTACTTTGAGGCCTGTCCAGGAAATTATCAACTAAGCAAGACTTCAGCACTGGTAACCCTAAGAAGCCTCAGAAAGTAATTTCCAGGAGAGTAACAAAAGCATATTGACTTGCATTTGGCAACTCTAATGTTACTTTCTCTAAGATTAAATTTGTAGCCATGGCAGCCCTAACTGTAATATTAAAACCATTTTTACAGGCAGAGATTTTATTTTTCAAATAGCTTCATTTGGTAACCATGCTATTAAGCCACAGTACATTTGCTCTAAATATAATCTGCTGAAGTTTTGTTTTGATCCTTTCTTGTTTTCTGTTTTGTTGATTGGTTGGTTGGTTGGTAGGTTGCTTTGCTTGTGATTTATTTATTCTCTTGTTTGCGGTTTGTGGTCTAGTATCAGTGCTACGTAGGATATGGTGAGCTTTCTGTTAATGCTAATTAAATGTACATATTTCAGGGATTCTTTAATCACTGATCCTTCACCTTGATGTTGAGCTGCTCATTGTACCCTGGAGCACAGAAAAATGCTCCTTTTTAGACATCAAGTACATCCACTTAGTACTGAGAATTAGCGTGGGTTCAGTGCCCTTTAGGCATTTTGTGGTCAACTGTATAAAAGCACAATGAAAATCATCAGAATTCTGGAGGACATTTTATAGAGCAGAAATAATGAGCCTGGTTCTCTGACTCACAGGTCATGATGAATCCCACTGTCAGGTCAGCTTGAGAGGAGGAAAGCACAAAAAAACTTCCTCTTGCCCAGTGGTTGGTATTGGATGTCTTGTTTCTTAAATCCAGAACCTACTGCGTACCTGAAGCTGAGCTGCTCATCAAGCCCCTTTGCTGTGGCACAACAGACTGATCACTGTTCAGAGTAGCTTTTGCGATCCGCACAGAGAGCTCCAGGGTTCACCGGAACCCATGCCCTACAAGAGCCACCAGGCAAAGCCAGGCTTCATTCCTTCTTCTTTTCCTGTACATAGGAGGGGCTTCCCTGAGCTCGTGACACTGCCAAAGTCTTTGTGATGCTCATTTCGGATAAAGGAGCAAATGAGTTTTTCTTTGTTAACATTTACTGATGATTATTTTTAATCTTATTTAGGACAGAATTGATTTTTGGTTTTTTGTTTTGTTTTATTGAGATAGGGTCTCTCTCTGTTGCTCAGGCTGGGGTGAAGTGGCACGATCATGGCTTACTACAGCCTCAAACTCCTGGGCTCACGTGATCTGCCTGCCTCAGCCTCCCAAAGTGCTGGCACTATAAGCATGAACCACCGTGCTTGGCCTGAGTTTTTAAATTATAATTCAATGACTATGAGGAAGCTAAGGACCAAAGACAGGGCCTTTCGCAAGGTCTATAACCAGCAAGTGAATGGCAGGATTTGCGTTCATTCCTTTTTCTACCATTTCATCTTTTATTCCTTTTTCTCCACAGTATGTAGTACATACTGGTTGCTCAATGCATTGTTACTGGATTAGTTTTGTTTTGTTTTGGTTTTTTGAGACAGTCTCATTCTGTCACCCTGGCTGGAATACAGTTGTGTGATCTTGGCTCACTGCAACCTCTAACTCCTTGTTTCAAACAATTCTCCTGCCTCGGCCTCCCGAGTAGCTGGGACTACGGGTGTGCACACATGGCTAAGTTTTGTATTTTTAGTACAGACGAGGTTTCACCATGCTGGCCAGGCTGGTCTTGAACTCCTGACCTCAAGTGATCTGCCTGCCTCGGCCTAGCAAAGTGCTGGGATTACAGACGTGAGTCACCGTACCCAGCCTGTTATTGGATAAATTTGATTCAATTAAATTAATTGTCATATTAGTTGACTTAGTCTTTTGAGTAGACGGGTATATTCGCTTCTCCTTCTGTCAGTTCTTTGCAAGAAAGTCTTTTGCATAGGAAGCAATGACATGTTCTGCAACATTTTTTTCCTGGTAATTTCTCAGCACTCAGAAGGTTTTTAGTTACAAACTTCAAAACACATTTGTTTATAGGAAAGAATAGAATGTCAGAGATCTCAAGCATAGACGTTGCTTACAGTTTTCCAGTAGGCTACAGGAAGCGTTTTTGCCCAGCTCGATGAAGTAAGGGCAGATAGCACTGCATGGCAAATTCAGAAGTGTTATGACACAGCAAAACCAATTTCCAACCTTAGAATATTGGAATGAGTAGAGAATGTCAAGTGAGGTCAGTTGCTGAATTTTGGAAAACATATTATTAAGGAAAAACAAGTATTGAAAGGGTGTAAAATCTCTTATGACCTCATTCATCCCACCGCAAATGATCTTACATAAATAACTAATTTGAAATATAATATGAAGCTTGAAAAAGAGGTGTGATTGGGAACCAGAGATCTGGCTTCTAGCACTGGCCCCCACTAACCTGATGTGTGAACTTAGGAGAAGAGAAGCACTCTGCCTCTTCCAGTGTAGGAAGTGAGAAAAAATTGAAACAAGGTATTTGCTGGCTTTCTTCTTTTACACCCTAGGATTTTCTACCCTAAGAGCACACACACTCAAAAAAGTGGAGATTATTAATCCTATCAAAAGCCAAGATTTTAAAAAGTTATGTCCCCCCTTTTTCTTTATGTTTTAAGGAACAGACAGAAGGAAAAAGCTCTCCCATACAGGGATAGAGTGAGGGGAGCTCCAAAGCCAAAAGAGGTGGTCCCCATATGTCCCCTTTTTTCCCTGGTATATGGCCATTATTTTTGTGTTTTTCTAAAAATTGAGTATTCAATTTTAAAATTATAAAGAATATAAATTATCAATTTATATAAAATATAAATTATCTATTTTGGCAATGAGATGGAGGTGCAGAACAATGAAGACTCCAAGGTTTCCTGCTTGTGCCACTAAGTGGACAGAGTATTTGTTATAGAACAGTTTCTCAAATTTAATTGATGCTCTTCTTTTCTTTTCTATCTTTTCTTTAAAAAGCAATTTTATTTAGTTTTAATGTACACACCTGCACAAATATTTAATGCACTACTTGATTGATTTTTACAAATGTATATATTGATGTAACTACCGTTCAGATAAAAATATAATACACTTGTAAAACCTTAGAAGTTCCCCCCATACCCTCTCCCAATTCATACTCAACCCTGCAGCATTTACTGCTGTTCTGATTTCTATTGCTGTCAGTTCGTTTTGCCTATTTTTGAACTTTATGTAAGTGGAATGATATAAGTTATACTCTTTTGCGCCTGGCTGTCTTCCCTCAATATCATGTCTGAGATGGAACCATGTTACATATGGCTTGTTCTTTTTCATAGATGTGTTATTAGATGCTATTTATGAATACACCAAAGCTTATTTATTTCTAGGGATGAACAGATTTCCAGTGTTAGACTATTATGAAAAAGTCTTATATATTAATTGGGTAGACATATGCACTTATTTCTCTAGAATAAATAGGAGTGGAACTGCTGGGGCATAGGATAGGCCTATATGGAACCTTAATAGATATTTTGCTAAATAGCTTTCTGAACTGTAACCATTTAAATTCATGCCAGCAAGGTATGAAAGAATGGGTATTGTCAGCCTTTCAAACATTTTAGCCATTCTGGAGAGTGTATAATATATTGTGGTTAAATTTGCATTTCCCTGATGATTAGTTATGTTGAGATGCTTTCATATGCTTCTTGGTCATTTGCATATCTTCTAGTGAAGTGCCTAGGGCTTGTTTAAATCTTTTGCTCATTTTTGAAAGTTGCATTGTCCCCTCCCTCCCTCCCACCCTCTCTTTTCTTTTTTCTTTCTTTCCTTCCTTCCTTTCTTCCTTCCTTCCTTCCTTCCTTCCTTCCTTCCTTCCTTCCTTCCTTCCTTCCTTCCTTCCTTTTCTTTGCTTTTCTTTCTTTCTTCTTTTTGACAGTCTCACTCTGTCACCCAGCCTGGAGTATAGTGGCATGATCTCGGCTCACTGCAACCTCCCCCTCCTGGGTTCAAGCAATTCTTGTGCCTCACCCTCCCAAGTCGCTGGAATTATAGGCACATGCTACCATGCCTGGTTAATTTTTTTGTATATTTAGTAGAGATGGGGTTTCATCACGTTGGTCAGTCTGGCCTCAAAACTCCTGACCTCAAGTGATCCACCCGCCTCAGCCTCCCAAAATGCTGGGATTACAGGCATGAGCCACCATGCCCAGCCTGGAATGTCCTTTTCTTATTAAACTGTAGGATTTCTATCTAAAACGTGAGTTTTTTGGACAGATATATATGCTGTGAATATCTTCTCTTAGTCTTCAGTGTCTCTTTTTACTCTTTGAATTGTGTCTTTTTGTTGTTGAAAATAGGTTCTTAAACTTCATGAAGTTTAGATTTATCAATCGTTTCTTAAATAGTTAGTACATTCCATGTCCTGTTAAATAATCTTTTGCTTCCCCAAACAAAAAACCATCATGAAATGGAAATGAAAGTTTTAACATTTCTCATATAACCCTCAACCTTCCACAAATACATATTTAAATTCCCATTTTGACTATAATCCTGGCACACTGGAAGGCTGAGGAAGGCGATCAGTTGAGGTCAGGAGTTTGAGACCAACCTGGTCAACATGATGAAACCCCATCTCTACTATTTTTAGTAGCATTAACCGGGCATGGTGGCACACACCTGTAGTCCCAGCTACTCAGGAGGCTGAGGCAGTAGAACCTGGGAGACAGAGATTACAATGAGCCAAGATTGCACCACTGCACGCCAGCCTGGGTGACAGAGTGAGAATATGTCTCAAAAAACTAAGTGAATAAATAAAAATTCCCACTTTGAGAGCCATTGCTGTACTACATTGTTATAGAATATCTGTAAATAAATAGCTTTCCTCCCCACAAAACACCAAAATACCTACATGAGAGTATTGAATTTTAAACTCCATTGACAAGGAGTTTTAACTTTAGAAGAATAGTTACTCAGAAATCGTAATTAAATAAATATAATGTATATATTATTACGTATATATTGAATAAATGTTTATACTTTATTGTGTTTCAAAGATTCAGTAATATTAAAAAATTCTCAACAAAGGAGTGTAAGATGAGGAATCAATTCACTTAAAAGCTTTGGAGCAAATCCCTGCTCCTCCCTCTGCCTTGATGCCCAGTTGGGACCACTGATCTCTCCCCTTGACCCACTTTTTAATCACCACGCAACACACACACTCTCACATATACATGGACACACACACACACACACACACACACACACACACACAGAGGAAGACTTTAGTCCCAAAGGAAGAACACACACAACTGAAATATTTCAGAGCATTCAAAACTTGCTCTAATTGGACAGACCACAAGCACAACAGATGGCTTATAATGACTGAGCTATTGTTCAATTTGTTTTTAATGATTAATTACATGCCCATTTTTTAAAATAAAAAAAACATGGAGAATCATTATTCCAAAGAAAGGAATATGCTTGTGTTTTCACATTCTCATTAATCAGATTGTCATACAATTACATATCTGTACACATATATATGAGATTTCAATTGATAGACATATTAAAACATAATTACTACACCAAGTGCAGTGGCTTACACCTGTAATCCCAGCACTTTGGGACGCTGAGGCAGGCAGATCACTTGAGGTCAGGAGGTCGAGACCAGCCTGGTCAACATGGCAAAACTCAACATGGCAAAACCCTGTCTCTACTAAAAATATAAACATTAGCTGGGCATGGTGGCACATGTCTGTAATCCCAGCTACTAGGGAGACTGAGGTGGGAGAATCGCATAAACCTGGGAGGCAGAAGTTGCAGTGAACCAAGATCATACCATTGCACTCCAGCCTGGGCAACAGAGTGAGACTCCATCTCAAAAACAAACAAACAAACAAAAAACATAATTACTGAACCTAACTTTTCTAATTTTTAAGTCTCTCAAAAGTTTATAAACATTGGGGTCTTACGTAGTAGCATGTGCTTATTGAGTAACACCCCGAAATTCAAATTAGTCTTTCTACATGGCTTCTCTGTATAAATGGGAATTTACTCTTTAATTACATACAAAAGACTTGTCTCTCCAATGAAGTTCTAACTACAAATAGAAACACACAAAGGGTTAATAGGCCTCACTAGAGTCAGAGAAACGTCAGTGAAATAGTTGACATTGATGCAGCACACCAACATGGCACAAGTATACATATGTAACAAACCTGCACATTATGCACATGTACCCTAGAACTTAAAGTATAATAATAATAATGATAATAAAAGACATAAAAAAAAGACTTAAAAAAAAATCTTAGCTGAGGATCTTCCTTCAATGTCCAGGTGAAGAGAATTCACAATACCAAGAATATGTATTTTCTGAGTGTGGTCATTTTCCAATTTCCCATGATTATTATGGAAAAACCCTCAGGGCAAGAATATTAAGTACATTTTTCTTCTTGTTCATGCATTTTCTAATGCCTTATTTATGAAAATTTTTGTTCACATGTGAACAATAAATGCAGCAAAGGATTACAGGTGCTTTGCTAGAAGGGGCTACAGAAAGCAGTGAGCTGCAGATTGAGAAGGTCAGTTCTACTTAGGGTGGAGAGTGACTCCAGAAGCTTTCCCTAGCCGTACAGCCACTTCCGAAAGAGGAGCAGCCTCAGTGCTTCTCCTCCATGTCTGCTCCTCCTCTATGTTCTTTTCCTGTTCTCATCACTGTTGTTCTGTTTTCCAAAAATGTTTTCTTAGCTATCTTATCACTAGCACAACCCAGCCAGTCAGCAGAGAGTAACTCTACAGGAATACTCTCACAACTGTGAGAATATGGAGGTGGAAGGCAGTAATCTGGAAGACTCTGTGTTAGTCCATTTTCATACCGCCATGAAGAAATACCTGAGACTGGGTAATTTATAAAGAAAAAGAGGTTTAATGGACTCACAGTTCCACATGGCTGGGGAGGCCTCACAGTCATAGTGGAAGACAAAGGAGGAGCAAAGGCATGTCTGACATGGCAGCAGGCAAGAGAGCGTGTGCAGGGGAACTCCCCTTTATAAAACCATCAGATCTCATGAGACTTATTGACTATCTTGAGAACAGCACAAGAAAAATCCACCCTCAATATTCAGTTACCTCCCACCAGGTCCCACCCATGACAGGTGGGGATAATGGGAGCTACAATTCAAGATGAGACTTGGGTGGGGACACAGCCAAACCATATCAGATTCCTTTAGTCTCTGCCTTGCAAAATCCATGTCTGCCCTGGGCTCAATGTCAACAGACCACTGCTGAATAATAAAGTATCTAAGAGACTGCTGAGGTGTATGCTTACAAGAAGACCTCAGACCAGAAAGATACCTTATAGCTGTGGGAAAGCTCTACAAGCTTAGAGCCACCTGACTTAGGTGGCAAAGGTACAGAAAATTTAATCATCCGTGCTTTAGCTTTAGAATCCTAATAAAGGTTGAATTTGCAGTGATCCATTCTGTGTTGGAATGTTCTCTCCTGTTCTTCAGTACATTTCATTCTGTTCTATTTGGAGCAGAACCGAAGTTCAAACAGCAAGAAGCATTCTAGTGCTTTATTTTTAACAATTAGATCTCCTTAGGAGATTTTGTGCAATAAGTAGGATGGATATGAAATGGAGTGCCGGTGAGCTGCTCTCCCTCAGCTCACAAAGAGTGTGTGTGTGTGCTGGGCTGGATTCCAAGGAGGTGTAGGTTTCCACTAGGTTTTTTTGTTTTTTTGTTTGTTTGTTTGTTTTTCTGCTTTTCTTGAAACTTTACAACTAATACTTAAACAACATCCTCACCAGTGCAATTCTGAAAACTAATTTATATGTGTTTACATAGGAAAAATGAAGAAATATAGACAGAACAATCTGAGCCAAAGAAATTGTGCCTTATGCATTTGACAAAAACCTCCTAATTCTTTCTAGCATAATGTGCTAGACTTGTCAATCCTGCCAGCTTATTTTTGTTTAATTCTTTCCCAAAAGGTTATACTTATTTCTTTGTCACTGGAGCGAAAAATATTTCAAGATTATTTCTCAGTAATTTTAAATTTGGAAGGCGTTTTTATTAAATGGGAAGGAATTTGAGACTTTTTGAAGGTTTGAATCTCTCAGTCAGTAGGAAGGAAAAAAGTAGGGAGTGAGAGAGGGAGAGAATATGTGTGTGTGTGTGTGTGTGTGTGTGTGTTGTCTTAAGAGATATAGGGGTATGGTACAGGGGGAAGAAAGAGACATTTGCAAGGAAATTACAATCCTTTCTCCAGTGTGAATTGAAACAGCGCAAATCTTCTTATGGTCTAATACTGCCTAGATCTGGGGTAGTAAGCTATTATAAATACTGGTGCCTGAAATCCCTGATTATTTCTCCGTGTGAGACATACAGACTCAAGTAGAAACTGTATAATTTTGTTATAATTACTTTTTTCAAAACGTCTTTACAAGCTATAAGTCTATTGCCCTAACTTCTGATGTTGTCCTTTAAGACCCCCAAATTAAAATCCCAGTTCTGTAGACATTGTTACCAGCAAATATCTTTTTTCTTTTCTTTTCTTTTCTTTCTTTTCTTTTCTTTTCTTTTCTTTTCTTTTCAGAGACAGGGTCTTGTGCTGTCACCTAGGCTGGAGTGTGGTGGCATAATCATAGCTCACTGTAACCTCGAACTCCTGGGCTCAAGTGATCCTCCTACCTCAGCCTCCCAAGTAGCTAGGAACACAAGCATGTACCACAACACTTAGCTAATTTTTAAAAAAATTTCTGTAGAAACAGGGTTGCCCGGGCTGGCCTCAAATTTCTGGCCTCAAGCAATCCTCCCTCCTTAGCCTCCCAAGTTGCTGAGATTACAGGTGTGAGCCACTGTGCCCAGCTCACCAGCAGATGTTGTGATGTTTCAACAGATAAATAGTCAAGATTCAGGTGCCCAGTGTGGGTGGAAAAGGTGAGACTCATACTTAACTGAGTTTATACTTATTAATATTTTAGTGTACAACTCCTGACATTTGTTTTGATTCATTAGGTCTCTAAAACTGCTATAGAACACATGAGATAAGACATCTTTACCCACTTATAGGTGAAGTAGAAAACCATCTAATTCATGAATTTAAAGCTCAAACATTTCCCTACTTTTAAACATTTTCTGTGTTGGTTTGAATTGTTTTCCTTGTTGGGGCTGACGTTGTTGTCTTGTGGTAATAATAGTTTCTTGAAAGGCTGAGTTTGTTAATTATTCTGTTTCCTGTATGAGCTTTGTTTCCACAGTTGTCAGCTCTTCTGAGTTTTGTGCCATTCTTTCATGACACTGATTTTTCCAAAATGTTTGATGATTTTAGTTGTTTTTTCTCACATTTATATTTGCTTCTATGTTACAGGGGTAAGTGTTGCGAGGCCTGAAAAGACTTGTCCTTTGGTCAATGGTTGTGGGTACTGATCAATATATGTGGGATTCATCCAACTCTTATCTGTACTTAAAAAATTGATAATATTTGTTCCAATATTTTCATTGTTTTTTATAACCATCTGCCTTGGTGTAGGTGTTCTTTATGACGTCTGTTTTGGTTTAAGTGGAACTTGCCATTCTCAATAAGAAAAAAATATTCTACTTACTGAAGAGAAGGGTTTGTTGAGATGCATTTGAGTGAATGTAGGAAGGGCAGAGAGAATAAATGAGTAAAGTCTAATTGTTGGCATGAAACAAGATTCCCCCTCCTAAATAAAAATACTGTCTTCACTTCTTTTTCACCACTTCTTTCTAGTGAGATGTTTCCCTGCCTCACCCTTTTCCAGTGTCCACTATGTATCCCTTTAAAAACTTCCAAGCCTGTTATTAAAAAGTCAAAAACTAACAAACGTTGGCGAGGGTGCTAAGAAAAAGGAACGCTTATACAGTGTTGGTGGGAATGTAAATTAGTTCAGCCATTGTGAAAAGCAGTTTGGAGATTTCTCAAAAGAACTGAAAATAGAACTACTACTCGACCCAGAAATCCCATTACTGGGTACCCAAAGGAAAATAAATAGTCCTATCAAAATGACACATGTGCTTGTATGTTCATGACAGTGCTATTCACAATAGCAAAGACATGGAGTCAACCCAGGTGCCCATCAATGGTGTAATGGATAAAGAAAATGTGGTACATATACACCATGGAATACTATGCAGCCATAAAGAAGAATGAAATGATGTTCCTTGCAGCAACACAGATGCAACTGCAGGCCATTATCCTAAGTGAATTAACACAGAAACAGAAAACCAAATACAACATGTTTTCACTTATAAGTGGGAGCTAAATCTCAAGTACACATACACATAAAGATGAAAACAATGAACACAGGGGACTCCAAAAGGAGGGAAGGAGGCAAGGGCCGAAAATCTTCCTGTTGGGTACTATGTTTACTATCCAGGTGATGGGATCAGTAGAAGCCCAAACCTCAGTATTATGCAATATACTCAGGTAAAAAACCTGCACATGTGCCCTCTGAATCTAAAATACAAGCAGAAACAAGAAAAACAAAAACCTGACTTCTCGCAATGGCTCACTCCTGTAATCCCAGCACTTTGGGAGGATCGCTTTAGTCCAAGAGTTTGAGACCAGCCCAAGTGACATAGCAAGACCTTGTCTCTACAAAAAATACAAACAATAGCCAGGTGTGGTTGCGGGCGCCTGTGGCCCCAGTTACTCAGGAGGCTGAGGTGGGAGCATTACTTGAGCCTGGGAGATTGAGGATGCAGTGAGCCATGATCATGCCACTGCACTCCAGCCTGGGCAACAGAGTGAGACTCTGTCTCAAAAAAATCCCCCCAGGCAGGGTGTGGTGTCTCACGCCTGTAATCCCAGCACTTTGGGAGGCCGAGGCAGGTGGATCACGAGGTCAGGAGATTGAGGCCATCCTGACCAACATGATGAAACTCTGTCTCCACCAAAAATACAAAAATTAGCTGGGCGTGGTGGCACGCACCTGTAATCCCAGCTACTCGGGAGGCTGAGGCAAGAGAATCACTTGAACCTGGGAGGCAGAGGTTGCAGTGAGCCAAGATCATGCCACTGCGCTCCAGCCTGGCGATAGAGCGAGACTCCGTCTCAAAAAAAAAAAAAAAAAATTCCCCCCAAAACAAACAAAAAAACCCTATAAACCTCATTGCTGAGAGACTGATGCTGTAGTATAATACTCTGAGTAACAGTGAGGACCTTGTTTTTCTGTTAGGATTCCTTCCTACACAAACTTCTTGAAATATATTGGGCGTCACCTGGGACACTTTAAAAAATGACACCCAGAGGCCACCCAGATTAGTTACATCTGAATCTGGGACTGAAGTTGGTAAGGGCCTTACGGCCCACGTCTACTATTTCATCTTTCCATTTATAATTAATATAAACCAAGTTCTACCGTTAGTGATTTTGAAATCACGGAATCTTGTATCTGGACTTAGAGTAGTGATCATAAACTTTATCTCTCTGCATCAGATTTTCATGGGGTGCTCCTTGTTAAAATGCAGATTCATGAGGCCACACCCACAGCCGCTTGGATTCAGCATAACTGGAGACCGGTGCTGGGTCTGGGATCTCTTTTGATGAAGGAGTACTCCAAAGAGTCTTTTGTAAATGGCATTTGGGGGAACCATTGATCTAGTGATTTCCTCCCTATCTCTGTCAGTGAAACATCAATTTGTATGACACTTCCAATGGGGGAACATACAGTCTTTCATTTCATATGGAGGCTCCAAAGAGACTTTTACAAGAGGCCAAATCATGTAGAATTTTCAAAGCCAAGGGAGAGGGGTTGGATTTTAAAGTGTGAAAGGAATATTTTTCAAGGTTTATAAACCAAAGAGTGGTCTGATTCAGGGCTTGTCTAAGACCCTGCACCTAATTTTCTTTTTGTAGTTTTATATTCTTTCTCTTAAGGAAGATCCCCAAATTGTGTATCTTTTTGATTCCCCAAATCCTGGATCTACTATGGCATGTAAAGGGCCTAGCAGGGTACCTGGCACACACGAGACCCTCAGTAAATGGAGGTTTTCTGTCTTTGTCTCTTCTTCTTGAAATTCATACCTCACCTTATTCATTTATATCTCCAGCTCAGTGACTGACACCAAGGGACATTCTTTTTATTTTCTTTTTTATTTTTGAGGGCAAAGTCTTGCTCTGTTGCTCGGGCTGGAGTGCAGTGGTGCAATCATAGCTCACTGCCCCCTGGAAATCCTGTGCTCAAGTAATCCTCCCACCTCAGCCTCCCCAGTAGCTGGGATTATACACATATGCCACCATGCCCAGCTAATATATTTTAAAACATTTTTTGTAGAGATGGGATCTCACTATGTTGTCCAGGCTGGTCTTTAATTCCTGGCCTCAAGTGATCCTCCCACCTTGACCTCCCAAGGTGCTGGGGTTACAGGCATGAACCACTGCTCCCAGCCCAGCATCCTTAAACAGTTACTGAGCAACTGATAGCAGGTAGGGCAGGAAGAAAAGAGAACTGACTTTTTGCTGTTTTCCTTCTCATACCACTGTTATGTTAAAAACTCCTTGTTTATTTTAACTTCAGTAAATGCAAAAAAACTTCAATTGATAGACAGTAGAGCCTTCCTGACATGCACAACTATAGTTGTTTTTGGTTTTTGTTTTTGTTTGTTTTGTTTGTTTTGTTTTTTGTTTTTTGAGACAGAGTTTCGCTGTTGTCCCCCAGGCTGGAGTACAGTGGCACAATCTCGGCTTACTGCAACCTCCGCCTCCCAGGTTCAAGCGATTCTCTTGCCTCAGCCTCCCGAGTAACTGGGACTACAGGTGCCCACCACCACACCTGGCTAATTTTTTGTGTCTTTAGTAGAGACAGGGTTTCATCATGTTGGCCAGGCTGGTCTCAAATTGGATGGAATAAGAAGTAATAGATATTCAGTTTTACGGGGAATACATTGTTCCTGATTTTGCCAAAGTGCTGGAAGGAAACAAGAATCTTGGAATAAATGCTCTCTGTTATGCTGATTGTGAGACTCATGGGCTGCTGATATTTTAAGAAAACCTTCACAGATTTTCACAGATACTAACTGGAGGAAATGTGAAAATGTCTATTGCTTTTTTACTCTGCATAGCAGACATTATATACACAAATGCACAAGTTTTGGATATTTTGCAAACATCAATCAGTATTGCTGGATCTTAATTATTACCCTGAATAAAAACTTTAAAAATTACCCTCTCTTCATAATATATTTACAGAAATGCCATAATCATCTCAGCAGAAATATACATTCAATTTCAATTTTTTTAAAAAAGGAGGCTTCCTTTTATCTTGACTTCTGGGATTCCGACTTCCTCTTACCTTTCTATTTCATCTCAGTCTTCTTTATGGATTCCTGTTATCCTTTTTTCCTCTTAAACCCTGACATTTTTCAGGTTTATGTCCAAGGTCTCTTTCTTTCTTTTTATGTTCTCTCTGGAAAGCTTCACCATCTTTCTGGCTTCATCTGCCTCCAGTGTTTCCAGAGTTTTACCTTGAGCCCCAGGCCCTTTCTTGATCTCATGAGACTTACGACTGAGTGTCCTTGGAAGGCTAGGATAAAGATTGGAGAGGTTCATTCACCATGCTCAGAAGTCATCTGGTTCAAGACCTTGGAGAAGGAATACTGTGTTCTAGTGTTACGGCCCCTGATGGAGGTAATGCACGGAAATGAAAGCTTGCAAAGCTAAAAAGGTCTACAAACAAATTGTCTCATGGAGACACAATAAAAGGTGGATAATACTTCTTAATTAGTTTCTGTAATTGAAAATGATAAATTAAGATGAATTGATTATTTCTATTTTCACTAATTTGGTGGATTAATCTGAAAGAGTGATTTTTACTTCTCAGAGACTCTCCAATCCTGGGACATGAAGAGGTGTTGTTTTAAAAGCTCCCCTGTATCTGATGTGTGGCATGGTTAGGACCAAGGGTTCCCTCTGCTCCAGACTCTGTGCTCAGCATTTTATAGATACTAACTTTACCAGTTCTCACACTTCCCGTGAGGAATGTGGCTATGAAGAAACAGATTCAGAGAGCCTAAGCAACGTGCTCAGGATTACGCAGCCAGCCCAGAGCTGGCTGACTCCCAAAGCCTGGGATCTCTATACAACATCTCACTGCTTCTCAAAGAAAGACAGTCATTCTTTTTTTTTTTTTTTTTTTCGGTTTTTCAACTTTTAAGTTCAGGGGTATGTGTGCAGGAGGATATGCAGGTTTGTTACAAAGATAAATGTGTGCCATGGTGGTTTACTGCACAGATCATCCCATCACCTAGATATTAAGCCCAGCATCCATTAGTGATTCTTCCTGATGCTCTCCCTCCCCCAGCGCTCTGCACAGATGTCCAGTGTGTGTTGTTCACCTCCGTGTGTCCATGTGTTCTTATCAATCAGCTCCCACTTATACGTGAGAACATACAGTGTTTGGTTTTCTATTCCTGTGTTAGCTTGCTAAGGATAATGGCTTCCAACTCCATCCATGTTCCTGCAAAGAACATGACCTTGTTCCTTGTTATTTATATATTATTATTATTTTTTGAGACAGTCTCACTCTTGTCACCCAGGCTGGAATGCAGTGGCACGATCTTGGTTCGCTGCAACCCCCGCCTCCCAGGTTCAAGCGATTCTTCTGCCTCAGCCTCCCAAGTAGCTGGGATTACAGGCGCCCAACACCACGCCTGGCTAATTTGTATATTTTTGGTAGAGACGGGGTTTCACCATGTTAGCCAGGATGGTCTCAAACTCCTGACCTCAAGTGATCCGCCCGCCTTGACCTCCCAAAGTGCTGGGATTACAGGTGTGAGCCACTGCTCCCAGCCAATCTTGTTCCTTTTTATGCCTGCATAGTAACCCGTGGTGTATATGTACCACATTTTCTTTATCCAGTCTATCATTGATGGGCGTTTAGGTTGATTCCATGATTTTGCTATTGTAAACAGTACTGCACTGAACATATGTGTGCCCGTATCTTTATAATATAATGACTTCTATTCCTTTGGGTGTATACCCAGCCATGGGATTGCTGGGTCAAATGGCATTTCTGCCTCTAGATCTTTGAGAAATCACCACACTGTCTTCCACAATGGTTGAACTAATTTATACTCTCACCAACAGTGTAAAAGCATTCCTTTTTCTCCACAACCTCACCATCATCTGTTGGTTTTTGTTTTGTTTTGTTTTGTTTACTTTGTAGTAATAGCCAATCTAATTGGTGTGAGATGGTATCTCATTGTGATTTTGATTTGCATTTCTCTAATGAACAGTGATATTGAGCTTTTCTTCTATGTGTGTTGGCTGCATGAATGTCTTGAGAAGCATCTGTGCATATCCTTTGCCCATTTTTTAATGAGGTTGTTTGGTTTTTCTTGTAAATTTGTTTAAATTCTTTGTAGATTCTGGATATTAGCCCTTTGTCAGATGGCTAGATTGCAAAAATTTTCTCCCATCCTGTAGGCTGTCGAAAAACAGTCTTACTATCCATAAATGGGAAGGTAACTTCACAGCCCAGTACTCCCATGCTTGAGAGAAAAATGGGGTACAATTTGAATGGCATTGCCTTTTAAGTTCTCATGCATCCCGCCAGAAAGAAACACATTCTTAAATTCCATTCATGTATATTAACATATGCTATCGAAATGGCTAAAATTTCCATATTTTAACAGACATAGTAAAAAACTCAATTGTGGTCCATAAATTTAAAAAGAATTGAATTTCAAAATTGTTTTAAATGGACACAAAAGACGCTATCTCCAAATTGAGTTAATTTCACCAATGGTTCTGAAAGGTAATGGATACACACAACTCTCTGAGACATGTTCCTCTATTACAGAACTGTCTTTCCAGGATTAGTAAAGCAACCACGGAATTTGCTCACCCTTTCTAACCAAACATACCTATGAGGGATGGAGCAAATTGTCTCTTGGTGCATCTCACTCCTGTATGCTTGAGAGGCATTTAAGTGAGTCTCAGAATCTGAACACCTGATGGCTATGCTCTAATAGAAATTCAGTTTTTTCTTCAAGGCACAATCATTTTACATAGTTTCAGTAAAATTGAATTGCATAGGTTGTATCATGTGAAGAAGATAATTCAGGAAAGGCAGGTAACTGAAAAATCTAAAAGACAAGCAGCTACGGTTGCATTACAGAACAAAAGCAAAATAGGAATCAAATCTTGCTTGGAATCACATATTGAAGAATAATTCTGAGTGAAGAAGAAAACGTGGTGTTGCAGAGAGTGAGTTATTAGCCCTCGGCATCCAGAGACTGCTCTCCAGGGCTACTTTCCTCACTTCTTCCCACTGGGTAATTAAATGGGAGGAGGGTGCCCATGCAAGGAGAGCTTGCAAAATACTTTATAACCCGGACTGTTCGCCAACATCAAATAGCATTAGGGAATGGCTGAAAGCCACACATGGGAACCTTTCAGTCCACCCAAAGCAGGAAAGGGCTTCCGAACATCAACTATTGAGTGGAAGGGAAAATCTCAGAAGTTGCAAAGATGTGCAGGTTTATTTTTATTTCACAGAGCCTTCCCTGAAAAGCCAGTGCACTGACCACATCAAAGACTCCCATCTGAAAGAGATTGCCAATAAGAGTTTTCAAACAATAATGTCTACCAATGGAATGTATTTAAGAACAGAAATAGGAAGTTAAGTTAAAATTAAATAAGTAAGTAGAGAATAAGGATACATACTTAGAAATAAAGTGACCTTATGCATAACATGTTCAGGAAGCAAAATATAATCAACAGCAGATACAAAGCAAATTTTTGGCTCTCAGGAAAAAATACAATATCTAAAAAGTAAACGAAAATTCACTAATAGCTTAGTAACCTTTATTATTCTAGGGTCATGTCATAAAACCAGTTAAAATTATATTTGTTTGGCTGTTCTAATCCAAATGCTCCATTAATAAAATTTCTCTCCCAAGCTAAAGATGTGAAGGAATTTCCTAAGTGACTATTAACAATTATTGAAAAGTAGTTTGTAAATGTGAAGGAACTTGCAAAGTGGCTAGTAACAATTATTGAAAAGTAATTTATTTTTTTTAAAGCCATTGATTAAAAGAGACATCAAGATGCAGTAGGAATGATTAAGAGACTTGTTCTCAGATGGATGGGGAAATTAAGCAGAGAGGCAAGAATGAGCCACCTGGAGGGCTTTCAGATCAGAAGAGTCTGTGGATTTAAAGGATCACTGTATTTTTCCTTCCACGGAGATTTATTTGAAACAACAAAGTGAACTGAGCAAATGGGACAGAATAGGAAGTCTGGAAGACATCAGTGAAACAGGGACTAATGAAAAAAAAAAGAATAGGGAACAAAGGTGCTGCCCTGGACCTGGGTGATCAGCCGAGCCTCCCCTGGCTAACATCACCTGGAAGAGGCCATGCTGCTTGGTAACAGGGATGCAGTGATTGGGATGTCTAGTTGTGAGAACTCAGCAGAGAGATGACCTTTCTAAAAAGTCCTCAACAATGTTTTAAAGGGGGAAGAAGAAATATGAACATTTAGGACTAAATAGGAATAAGCTGGCCTATGTATTGTTTATAGGTAAAGAAAGGAGATCCAGGGATTTGTTAGAGCTACAAGCTAGCTGTGCTGTTCAAGGACATCCCACCTACCCCAGCCACGTGTTCTTTCTACTACAGAACAGGTAGTGCTAAAGAAGCCTTTATAATTGGTAGCTTGAAAGGCTAAAAGTGATCTGTTTTCGTGTCATATGCCTTGGGAAAGTACGTTAATTATCTAACTTTTGTCCAATAGAATATATTACAATCAAAGCTCCCATACCTTTGCACAAGATAAGGACATCTCTGCTTTGAACATCTCCTCCTTCTTTGTCTGCCTTGAAAACTTAACTTCTCTTTATTCAAAATTCTGCTCAAGAGCCCCTCTCTCTGATGCCTTCTCCAATCCCCCCAGTCGGAATTCATTCATATCCTTCTATTCTAGGTATCTTAAACATAGTTCTATTTTGTATGTATCACTCCTTTCTGTTGTGTTTATTTGCATCTAAGTTTGTCTCCTATACTAGACATTGAATGTCTTGAGAACAGACATGGTATTTTACATACATTAATATGTCCACTACATTCCTTGGCTCCTGGTAACACAGGAACTGTTCAGTTAACGTTTGTTAAATTGAGCTAACTAGGACTAACCATCTATTGTTTCTACTCCAGGCTCCCCAGCTCTAGGCACAAAGACTTTGATCCAACAGGCTTAGTCCTGCCATGATATCCTCAGGGCTCCATTAAATGTGGGATCCCACTTTAAACTTCCATATGTCTCCAAATGACCCTCCAGGGGAAGAAGAGTCCTGTTTCACATCTCAAGCAGTGTGTTAGTGGCCTGTCACCTGCTAAGATCTTGCATCCCCCATTCCTTCGGGAGTTTTATTCTGTCTCGGTTCCTACCAATGCCTTTTCAGAGCTGTGCTGCTAATGCCCACATGACCATTAGTGTCGCTGCTGTTTGAGACACTTCTTGACCCTCCCTCAACAGCCGGGATTCCCTGGAGTATCCAGCAGCTTGGAACACATACGTTATTGGCCAAATTGTGCTGAATACTTCAGTTTACACTGGGGCTCTTTGTCTCCCCACCCTCATCTCTTCTCCCCCTCCCTATCCCTTCTCCCCACTCCTAATAAGACCAACTCTACACAGATTCCATTCTGAAAGTATCAAAATCTAAACATTCTCAGCATCATCCATTCACACAATATCCAGTGAGTGCTTCTGTGCTAGGTACTGACCCGCCAGTGGGGAAGTAACAGTGAATAAGGCAGTCAGGGTTCCCATCTTCTGTGATCTTTAGGACTACTCCCTGCTATTAAGGATGCTCAGTGAGCCCATGTGGGTTAGGAAATGAAGTCTTTTTTCTTTTCTCCCATTCAGAACTCAGATTTTTGAAATGCTGGGCCACATTCACTTTCCCCTTTTTCTTTACCTTCCAGTCACTTCTTAACCTATTATAATCCAGCCCTTCCATTGAAATTTTGTTTTCCAACGTCATCAGTGTTGGTTTTTAAATTGCTACATCTGGTAGGTATCTTTCAGCTCTTTTTTGACTTGACTGCTCTGCAGCATGTATTATAGTTGAGCACTTCTTTAAATACTGTCACAGGCCTTTAAGCAAGACCCTTTCCTGGTTGCCTTTCCTACCTCTCTAGCAACCCTTCAACTTTCTTCAAAGATCTTTCTTACTGTCTTAAAGGTATCTGTTCCCTGGGGTCAGTAGCTCTATGTTCTTCTTGCATTGTGCATTCTCCTGTGATAGTTCTCATTTCCCTGATTTCAGGGCTGCTGGAGAACAAGTCCAGGAAATACCATCCCTGCAGTGTTCCAATGCTTGACTTGAACTTCCTCTAACACTTGTGGCCTCCCTATTTCACTTTAGGAGTTTTGCACTTCGCCCACCTGGAATGTTCTGTATGTGCAATGCCCCACATTTCTGGGAGGTGATGCATTTGTCACCGCTGACCTCTCCATCTGGGAAGCACTCCATTTTGACCACTACGACCACACCTCCTCTTGATTTTCTTCCCACTTCCCCAGAAGCAGCTTTCGAATCCCCTTCATCCAGCCTTCTATCTTGACACAATATGAAAGTACTTCCCCTTTTATTCACCACTCTTATGAAACTGTCTGGAAAACAAATACCCTTCTCTTGGGTCCATCCTGTAAAGTCTAGTTTTAAAAAGTCAAATTCATGAATGTTTTTAGGTTCTGCAATTTTCCTTTGTGGCAGCAGTGGCCATAAGGTTTTAAACTATGCAGTACCTAAAAATATTCTTAATGAGGAAAAAGTGATGGAGCTATGATTTTGACCTTAAGAGGCTTTCAACCTTTTAATCCCAATGAATGAGTCATCCAAAATGGCTATAATGATCATTCTTTTGTATGTCCTTTTAGGGGAGAATTTAATTGCTTACTTTCTAAATGAATAGTGTGTAGAAGTGATTGTCGGGTGTGACAGACCTCACCATGGTAACCCTCCCTAGGGAAAACTGATGGCTTTGTAAATAGAGGGTTTCTGTTAGGAGCATAGCCACCCCCAGGCTGTTCTTTTGGATGCTGTAAGTTACTTAGGGTTTCAGAGGAGGGATATTAAATCAAATATTTTATCAGTTCAGAAAGGCTCACCCACAAAATACGTATTTATCACTTCAATTTGTTCTTCGCCTGCCATGCCAGTTTAGCACTACCAATTTTTTTTTCCCGTCTGCGGCATTAGGGTTGAGATCTCTGATCAGACACTGACTTCCTCAGTCAGTGCTAAGTGCTGCCAACTCACACCTGCCAAACACTGACAAGGCCATGCCCTTTCTTCAAAGTTTTCCCCCTCTTCTAGGACTGGCTACATAATTTGAGGAGCCCAGTGCAAAATAAAAATATGGAACCATTTGTTGAAAACTTATTTAGAATTTCAAGGCTGGGCACAGTGGCTCATACCTATAATCCCGGCACTTTGGGAGGCTAAGGCAGTTGGATCACCTGAGGTCAGGAGTCTTTGAGACCAGCCTGGCCAACATGATGAAATCCCATCTCTACTAAAAAAAAAAAAAATTAGTTGGGTGTGGTGGCACGCGCCTGTAGTCCCAGCTACTCGGGAGGCTGAGGCAGGAGAATCACTTGAACCTGGGAGGAGGTTGCAGTTAGCTAAGATGGCACCACTGCACGCCAGCCTTGGCAAAAGAGCAAGACTATCAAAAACAACAAAACAAAACAAAACAAAAAACCAGAATTTCAGTAAGTGACGGCAAAACCATAAATCAAGCCCAAGGTCCTTTGGAGCAATTGCCCAAGTCCCAGCCCGTGAAGGCGGACCCCCTACTCTCCCATTTCCCTTCCCTCTCTTTTCCTCATCCAGGCCAAAGTTTTCTTCTTTCCTGCTCATTTGAAAGAGTGTGAAAGTGGTGAACGCCTTACCTGTGTAGTAGATTCTTCCCTGAGTTCTCAAGTCTTCAAGGTCGGGGAAAAAGGAAAGCCCTGCAGATTTGGTGGTGAAAGTAAACCACTTTGCTGAGTACTAATTACACAGATTATTAGCCTAAAAGAGCCAGAAAACATTTTAATGAAAGTAGCTCTGCCCTGCTAAGGGTTAGGCGAAATGTCCTTTTAGTATTATTTCATTTTTAACCTTTTTAGAAACTCTGAAAATGTGTCAGTACATCACATACTTATGTACCAAATCTAGACTCTGTTTTAATAACGGAAGAAACATATCTATTGTTTATAACAAACCATTGTCTTTTTCCTTCAAATATGTTAACGTTTCTTTTAAAAATCATTTAAAATTCTTTAAAACATATGAGCACCAGTCCCATCACAAAACTGTGGGGTATAGATACAAGAAAAGCCACAGTTGAAGGATTTATTGCTCTGATGGAGTGTAACCCAGTATTTAAATGTGCCCTGAAGATTGCTACTTTTACTTGAAGAAAGGACTCCATATTCAAATAATACTGGGTAATGGTGCTTTAGAAATCCACATAAAAGTTTCCTAGATGCCCTGCAGTTAAAAAAGGAAAAGGAAAATGTAACTGCTCCAAGCCAATCTTGTTCAAGTTTTATGTAACAAAGTTGAAAGTTGGTTTTCAGTTGTCAAGGACTCTCAGGCCACGTAAGCTGAGCGTGCCCAGAAGAGCCAAGTTTGCACCAACCGGGGGAACCTAAGTGCTCTGAATTAAGGGGACTGAATTAGAAGTGGATGAACACGGTATGGCAAGATGCAGGATCCAATCAGATTGAGGTCTGGCATCACTCCATGGCAGGATTCAGTCAGATCATGCCTCCCGAAATCACCTTGTTGCAAAATCCAATCAGATCTTGCCTCATTACCCTAAGCTTATAAAACCCGACCCAGTCCCCAGCTCTGGAAGACTCTCCTTTGGAAACTACCCCAAGGTGTTCTCCATGCTTGTTACAAGTAATACAATCCCTTTGCAAAGGCCTCTTTGGTTGTGGCCATTGGGTTGGTATCCACTAAGTGACTGAGCCCACCCATTGTGTAGGTAACAAAAATGCAAGGGAAGTCTATGTTCTATTTATCTTTGTATAAGCCAGTTTTACCCAAATATATTTAATCACAGAGACATTTCTTTGCCATAACTATTAAAATTCACCAAAACAGGTAGCGAGCACACTTTGGGGAGTGCTTATTTAACTACTCCTTGGAGATCATAGGAAGAGAATTAGTACTGTTGAGCACCTTCCAGATTCTATGTGCTGTGTAATTGGCATGACCAAACCCAATTAATAGAACAATCAGCCCTTATATCAGGATCCCTATTTTATATAAGAGGTTGATATGTTAAGGAGCTCTAATGGACATGCAGTTTTAAGTGGTGCTGGGACTTTAGGCCAGTGTTTGACTCCAGAGCCCAGTGCAGCCTTCAAAATGTACTGACAGCAAAAACAAAATAACATAAAGTATTTATAACACCTTCCAAATTCGTGCTCTCAGTTCTGAAGGCTGAGCCTTTCATAAGATAAAAGGAATTTTCTTGGCAGATTTTTCACCAATGAAATAATGAATCTGCCTTCTCATGTGGCCTGCCATCTGCTATGAGACCCAAGAGACACATTTTTCTCTTCCCTACAAAGCTAAGCTGAACAATTTTACCAAATAACTAAGATGCAGGAGGCAGAATCCCTTTGTGGAGAATCAGAGCTCATGATGAGCTCTTCCAAATACTGTTAAATTGAAACAAATATTCAGAATATTATAAATCTCACTAGATTCATCTAGAGAGAAATGTGTTAGAAACATAACTTTAAGAGAAATTTACAGACTTTTATTAAGCAGCTAACAGAGGTAGCCAGACCGAAATCAAAGCAGACTTTCAGGTTTGCATTAGGTTCCGATCAGATTCTGAATTACAATTTATTCTTAAAATGAATGCTGAAATTTGCTGTTGAGCTTCTTTTTCACTCCATATGAAATAACTCAATATTTTACACCTGCTAGTTTTTCCATATTTTCAGGAAACACTGAATCTTTAATGAGTGAATTGTTACATCTATTAATATTAAAGGAAGCATTCCATAAATAGTCAATCTGGAGTTGAGGCTGTGTTACAATAGAGACTGTTGAAAGCAAACAAGAAGAAAGAGAAACACGTGGTAAAATGAGGTAGACTAAGAAGACCGCTTTGTTAACAAAGGATCAGGAGATCTATGGAGAAAGGAAAGAAGAAAACTTTGAGAGACCAGATCTGCAGATCAAAGAACATAGCCTCTGTCTACGGCCATACCACCCTGAACGTGCCCGATCTCATCAAAGAACATAGCCTCCAGGGAAACTGATAAACACAGGTTCCAAAAAGCAGAAAGGGAAGGCTGGTATTTGTGTTCTTCGGGTTCTGCCTTAGGTGCATACTTAGGAGATTTGGAGAAAATCTATAAATATTTATGAGGGAAACCCCAAATGCAGGTGCAGTGGGCATGCATGTATGTAACATACATCGTCTGTTCATTTTAGGGTGGAATTTTAACATTAAAATGAGGTAGAATTGGGCTCTTTACCCATCAAAAGGTGAACTATAGAGCATAGAGGTGTTTTGTGGGCAAGGGCTAGTGTCTGCTCAATTCTAGGACACAAGACCTTATGACAGGAATACAGGGGTTTGTGGCCAATCCCTCTCTGCTACGGCACTTGATTTCATCTCTGGTGTGCCTCGTTTTAGCCACAGGGAGTTCATTTCATCTGTCAGCCAGGGATATATTTTAACAGCTCACACAGATTGAAACAGAGACTATAGTGGGCAAAGACCCATTCGGAGAAAGCTTGATTCATGATGGCAGCACTGGAGGGACCAGAAGGGATTAACTAAAGACATCTGGTGGGTTGACCATGACACGGTCTGACACAGACACACCAGCTAGCAAGCAGTAGACCTGAGACTAGAAGAGTAACTACTTCTCCTAGCAGTGGGAGGGCCTGGTCGGTATCAAAGAGCAATGTCTCTTTCCAAGGGCTGCGGGAGGGTAAAGGTGGTCACCTGTGAGGACTGCTGTCGGAGCTACATATAGTGTGGTACCCTCATAGGTATAAGGTGAGGGTACCGCACAAGAGGCAATAGCACCGGGGTCAAGATTAGGAGGCTGGGGAGTGAGAATCAGAGAAACTCATTCTGGAACACACAGGAGAAGAGCTTCTGAAAACTCTCAGAAAGAGCTGGGAGAATCTTTGAGGGTGGCTGATTTCTAGCAATCAGTCAATTTGAGACAACTTAAGATGCTTAACTCTGTGTTACAGTGGCAGGCTGAGAAGTCCATTACAAAATGCAACACTACGTAACAACGTAGGGTTGGATGTGTCGGTCATGTTGCCAATCCAGCACTCCATTTCTCCTGTAACAAAAATTTGCTCCATCTGATGATAATGGGAGTGGGCATATGACCCAAGTGTAGCCAGTCACAGGATCTGGTGCCCATGGGTTGCTGTGATTTGTACAAGCATGAGCACATAACTAAGAGCAAGGCAAAGAGACTATATCCTTGAACTTAATTGAGTCTGCTTCAAATAAATAATAACAAAGCATTTATAATATAATTGGGGAAACTGAAATGCTGACTGGATGTTTAATGATATTAGGCAATTGCAATGAATGTTTTAGGTACACTGATGATATTGTCCTTATCCTTTATATGTACATACTGGAATATTTATGAATGAAATGATTTGAAATCTCATATTTGAATCAAAATAACAAAAATAATTCAAGAGAGTGTGGGTCGATGAAACAAGATTGTCCATGTTGAAACAGGATGGTGGATACATAGGAGTGGGTTAATTATACAAATGAAGCTGACCACATATAATCCCTCTGCATAAAATGTGTGTTCGTTTTGTAAATAAATGTATATTTATAGAACAAAACGCTGAAGATGACACATACACATGCACATATAAATATATTGCACTTAATATATTTCACATATGTAAATATCAATATTGCATTTAAATCTTCAGCCCATCTGGACTTTATTTTAGAGCATGGTGAGAAGTATAAAGCTTTTTCTCCCCAGGTAGTTTTCCCAGCGCCATTTACTAACTAATTTACAATTATTTCACCAATTTCATATGTCATGTTAATCAAATTCTAAATACTCACAGATCTGTACAATCTATTCAATTTATTTGATCTTATATTTTAGCACATGTCATATTGTGTTTATTATGGTATGTAATGTGATGCAAAATCTGAAAGTTCAAGTTTCCTCTTGTAGAAATTATTCTCATTTTTCAGTGTTTTAAATACCTTCCTGCTCCTTTACTCTTTCAGATAAAATTTAGAGCAATCTCATCAAGCTTTTAAAAATTCCCATTGAGTTTTAGATTACAGTTGCATTTCATTTATATATTATTTGGGGGAATTTTAAGAATCTTGAATGTTGAATCAGCTTTCTGAAAATTGCGTAGCTTATATATTTGAAAAGGCTTCAGTGTGAGAATAAAAAATGCATAGTACTTCTGATTTGCTTTTTAGAAACAGTGGTCTGATCTTTCAAAGTTCTGAGTTCTTCGTTTTATGTTTCTACTAGATTTTTTTTTTTCTTCTGGCCCCAGTGGAACACATCCTGATTTATGTATTTAGGTTTTTTTCTTAATTTTTATTTTTATTTCACTTGAATAGGTTTTTGGGGAACAGGGGATGTTTGGTTACATGAATAAGTTCTTTAGTGGTGATTTCTGAGATTTTGGTTTCCTAGAATTTTTTTAAAAACAGGGTGTTTCCTTATTTCCAGTACCTTATTTCCAGTACCTTATTTCCAGTTCCTTATTTCCTTATTTCCATGGTCAATGCAGAATCATGTAAGAGTTGCTCTGCCAATATAACTTTATTGAAGTATTGTATTCATTTCTATTTATTTCTAATGTGTGGGTTTCTGACAAATGTTATCCTATATTTTTCATTTTGATCTCTGCTGTATTCCAAAAAAAGAAAGCAAAATGCCTATGTTTGGAAATTGGGCTCCCCCTGCTGGTAGATTTAGCACCTTTATTGCCTCCAATTCTCAGAGCCTTTTAAAACCCAATTCTGTTTTATGGTGTCTTGGACCTAAGAGATTAAAGTATTTGCTAACTCCTATGCTATATTATCTGAGTGGATAAGATCTACTGATATGAACTTTAGAACATCATATAATTAATTCTAATATGCACAAACCAAGAACTAAGAGAGGTGAGAGATCAGTATGGTTTAAAGGCAGCGAGTGGTATGCTGGTAAATGTTTAACAACCAGCTCTCTGAAAAGCACTGATTTGTAGCATTTGCCAACTTTTCTGGTGTAAATACTTCTACAATGGCTCATTACAAGTTACCAATGTTAAGTCACTGAATGTGGAGTTGGGAAAGATGTTCATAATTTGCTGCCACAAGCTGACTCCAGCACACCGCTGGTTGAAGGAGATGAGAAGGTTTGAGCTGGATTTTATATTCTGCAGATAACATGTAAAAGGTAATAGCTCATAGTAGAAAAGCTACGTGCTTAAACGTTCGATAGATCCAAATTTAAATTCGGCTTCACTGGTTTCTACCTTTGACCATGTGTTGTTTGAATCTAAATGTTAATGTCTTTAAAATGAGCTGATAATACCTACCTTGCAAGGTTATTGAGAAATTAGAAAGGATAATGTATATAAATCACCTCAGTAGAATGTGTATTTCTAATAAGTGGTGAGCTGACACACAAAGCTGCCAGAGGACAAAATAATCAGACACGAAGATACTGAAACTGGGGCTAGGACACTGAGCAAACTCTTGTCCTGTAACCTCAGAGAGTTTATATCTAGGAAGAGCAGTCTGCTTAACTGGCTATGAGGAAGTCATCCTGGTCATAATGAGAGACATGTATTGGAGGAATGTGGAGCATTGATATCAGATAAATATTGTATCTCGATTTTGGTTTTCTGCATAGGAAGCAAGAGAAGGAAATTAATTGTCAAATAATAGAGAACACATTGCTTTGGGAACCCTGGTTCTGGCCTAATGGCAGAAGGCACAATGTCTCCTTGTTGTCTCTTTCTGTTGGAGTGGATTTGTTTCTTGTCTTTACTCTTAATAGAGAGCAGTGCTTTGAAAGTCCTGACTTTATGTAGGCCCCTTGGTTCCAACTTCCCGTCTGAGAAAGACTCAAGGCTTCATTCATCTCCCCTCTTCTTTTGGTATTAACAGAGATGCCCCACGTAACTGACAATCAGCAGATTCCTAGATTGCTGAGACTAACAGCATCGCTGCTCAAAGCTTCTCACTGTGTTTTTAGTTCCAAGTTCATTTTTGAGCTGGTTCTACATTAGATAATAAAAATACATTATATCTTAGCCAGTATTTCTAGGTGCTTTTAGTGAAAAGATTTTCAGATTCTCTCCTCCACAAGCAGTATGGACTCCTGATAGCTGTCAAATAAGTTTATCCCTCCAGTCCTGTAGGCCAAACAATCCACAATTCTATCAGTTAAACCTCCCATTTCAAACCAATCCAAACTCCTGCGCTCCTACTCAACTCCCAACCTGCCCCACATTTTCAACCTCAGTTTCCCCAGAGCTATCCAATCCCCCTACCCTCTGATCAAACTAGAAAACGCTCACCGTGACCACAGTGCAAATACTGCATGGTTTGAAGTCCATGACAGTAGGTGTTTTTTTGATTTGAAGAAGAAGAATAAAAGCGTCAAGAATTCTCACAGAAAAGTTTTTAAATGATTTTTAAATGATTCATTTATAAATGATTTTGTTAAGACCCCCCGATAGTAATTTCTAATGTTTATAAAACCCAAACTTATACCTGAAAGTTTCAGTAATTGAGAACAAAAGTAACATCTCAAAACCCCATTGCAAACAAACAAACTTTTTTTTTCTTTAGTATAAAGTCTTACACTAGTATAAAGTTCTTAGTCTTTAGTGTTGAGTCCTTGATGTAAAGTCTTAACTGGTTTTTCTTTTTTCTTTCTTTTTTTTTTTTTTCTTTTTTTAGAGATGGGGTCTGATTATGTTGCCCAGGCTGGCCTTGATCACCTGGACTCAAGTAATTCTCCACTTTGGCCTCTCAAAGTGCTGGGATAACAGATGTGAGCCACTGTGCTCAGCTTCTTTACATTTTTAGCATAAACTTAGGGTAAAAGCTCCTATTGTAGATGCTTCTATCAAGGTCAATGTAATATGTCAAATTGACTAGGTTATGGTACCCAGATGTTTGATCAAACACTAAAGTGGATGTAGCTGTGAAGGTATTTTTAGAAGAAAATTAACATTTAAATCAGTAGACTTTCAGTAAAGGAGAGTACCTTTCATAATGTGGGTAGGCCTCATTCAATCAGGTCTTAGGAGAAAAGATTGAAGCATCCCAAAGAGGAAGAAACTCTGCCTCAAGATTTCAATATAGAAACACTGCCTGGGTGTCCAGCCTGCAGATTTTGGATTCAGGTCTTCAACTTCAACTCTTGCTGAATTTCTAGCCTGATGGTTTGCTGTACAGATTTTGGACTTGCCAGCCTCTATAATCATCTGAGATAATTCCTTAAAATCAATCAATCAATCTCTTTCTTGACTTTTGTTTCACACAAACACACACAGGTGCATATATATATGTTCTACTTCTCTAGACGATTTTGACTACTAATACAATCTTTATTTTTAATATTAAAACTTTAAACTTTAAAACGGTAAGTATCAGCCTACCTTTGAAATGAAATTTTGAGCATGTTGAGTGTGGTGTACATTTTCCAGAAGAGCCAGGACCTAACCTTGCAGGGCTTTTCTAAAGGAGCGCTCCCTGCACATAGCTCTGAGACTGAACTTCATGTGAGACTTTCCAGCAGATTCTTCCTCTCACCCTTTATGGCTTTATTCCAGAACCTCTGTCAAAATATATTTTATGGGTTGCTCCTCTGGTTTAACGAAGAGATAGAGATGGCAAAATTCTCATCAAGGCATGTTTGTTTGGCTCTCCAAAAAAATGTATGAAGCTATTAATATATTTTCAGCACCGGAGCCACCTCAAAATGGGTTAAAAGATGGGTTCTTCTGGCCAGGCATGGTGGTACATGCCTGCAATCCCAGCACTTTGGGAAGCTGAGGGGGGTGGATCACCTGAGGTCAGGAGTTTGAGACTAGCCTGACTAACATGGTGAAACGCTGTCTCTCCTAAATACAAAAAAAATTAGCCAGGCATGGTGGCACGTGCCTGTAATTCCAGCTACTCAGGAGGCTGAGACAGGAGAATTGCTTGAACCTGGGAGGTGGAGGTTGCAGTGAGCCAAGATCGCGCCATTGTACTCCAGCCTGGATGGCAACAGTGAAACTCTGTCTCAAAATAAATAAATAAAATACCTTCTCTCACATTCAATAGGAAGGCTAGTATTGAAAATGGAAAATAACTGTTGGTGAGAATGTGGAGACCTTGGAAACTTTGTGCACTGCTACACATGCTACAAGAGAGATGAGTATTGAAGATATTGTGCTATATTATGTGAAATAAGCAGGACACAAAAGGATAAACAATGTATGATTCCACCTATATGAGGTACCTAGAATAGATACATTCACAGGGATGGAAAATAGGAGTTACCAGGGTCTGGGGGGAGAGATCAATCAGGAGTTATTATTTAATGAGTACAGTTTCTGTTTGGGATGATGAAAAAGTTCTAGAGATGGGTGGTAATAATGATTGCGTAACAACGTGAATGTACTTAATGCCAATGAATTGTACACTTCAAAATGATTTAAATGGTAAATTTCATGTTAGTGTATATTTTACCACAATGAAAATGTACCTTCTTTGAATCATGCACATGGGTCTAGATAAGCTTACATTGTTGGTAGAGATGATAAAAGAGAAAATAGTTAGAGTCAATAATTCTATTCTGAGGAGGAGACTAGTCAAATTTTCCTCCAGTTTGTCTAAAAATTTGAAAACAATCAAATTTGTTTTGGCATTTATTAAGCTGATGAAAATGATGGGACGGTACAGTCAAAAAGGTAGAAACTAATTTTTTTTAATACTTTGTAAGTTCTGGGATACATATGCAGAACATGCAGGTTTGTTACATAGATATACACGTGCCATGGTGGTTTGCTGCACCTATCAACATGTCATCTACATTAGGTATTTCTCCTAATGTTACTTCTCCCTTCTTGAAGTGTTGGACAGTTTTGTATTTTCTTTGGCTCTGAATGCATGCAGTCTTGAAGAGGCAGACCCATCTACTTCTGAAGGTCAGGGTGCTTGTGGCAGCTCAGTTGTTCAAGTGTGCGGTGTGAAGAAGTAAGGAGACTGGATACAATAATTGCTTCAGCACTTACTAGTTTCCTTTCCAGAGTTAAACTGCTTAATCTTCTGTGCTATGGTTTCCTAGCCTGTATGTCTTCTTGCTTCAGTTTGTAAACTAAGATTGGCCCTAAATCACAGACACCCACAGTATTAAAAAGTATTACTCATTCTTTTACATTGTGGGTTTTTTGCTGTTTCTGCATCAGAGTATGACTGTTTGTATGACTGACTCTGAAAGCTCTAGACAGTTGCTCAACGTGAGTACTCCTGTCTGCTCTGTTATAACCTCATCCCCCTCTCTTTGAGAAGCAGATGCCAACTTTGGGAGAGAAGGGGCCACCGCCCTCTCCAAAATTCATCCCTTTGTGACCATAAAGCCATGTCTTTACAGCAGAAATGGCTACTTTCCCTAGTTAACTCTATGTTTCCTATAAAACATTTTACTGTTCAAGATCAAGCAGAGCAATATTGTTCTGTAAGTTTGTGATTTGCCTTGGAAACCACAGGGGTTGTGTGAGAATTTATGTTCAGAACATTTATAACCTTATAAAACATGAGGTAAAATCTTTCCCTCACAAAAGAGGTGAGAATCCTGACCTATGCTGAGAGATGAATAGGAATGGAGGATTTCTGCATGTGTAAAATGGCACTTTCAACTAACATTTTAATTTCATACCTTGTATCAGACAAATTCAAGACAACCAAAATGCAATATATCACAGATGAGGAGAAATCTTTATCAAGCTATAAAAGTAGCCCTCTGCACACTTACAATAGCCCATCATGGGACACCCAAGATGGATTTAAACCAAGAGTAAAGATTAGTTGCACATTACAACTCACCTAGCTGGTACTAACCCAAATTGGGACAAGTATTCTCTTTAACGATATTAAAGTGTGAATGAAGTCTATTTCCACATAGATGTGACATCAAACAACTTGAGTTTCATAGACACTTCTGAGAGTGGTCAAAACCACTAGCAAATTCAAGAAATCATAGTTACTGAAGATTTAGTGAACACTATCTATGCCCTGTTGGTTAATTCAGAAATTGAGATTGGTCTTATGAGAGAATATGGCGACTAATAGAGACAGCAACTGATGGGAGAAACATTCAATAATCAATTATCAAATACACTACTGATACAGTTTGGCTGCGTCCCCACCCAAATCTCATCTCGAATTGTAGCTTCCATATTTCCCATGTGTTGTGGGAGGAACCTGTTGGGAGCTAATTAAATCATGGGGGTGGTTTCCCTGTACTGTTTTCATGGTAGTGAGTAAGTCTCACAAGATCTGATGGTTTTATAAGATATGTCCCTTTTCTCTCGGCTCTCATTTCTCTCTCTTGCCTGCCATGTAAGATGTGCCTTTCACCTTCCACCATGATTGTGGGGCCTCCCCAGCCACGTGGAACTGTGAGTCCATTAAACCTCTTTTTCTTTATAAATTGCCCAGTCTTGGGTATGTCTTTATCAGCAGTGTGAAAACAGACTAATACAACTACTACTTTTTTTGTTCATGCTAAAAGTAAGTGCTGCTTAAATTTAGCATTTTCATCCTTAAAAGAGAAAGCTAAATCAAATGTTCACCAAATAGAAGAAATTGCAGCTGTTAAGGCCTGGCAAATTATATCCAAAAGAGAATGGTTTAAAATAAATCTAGCAAACATCTTGTAGCTTGATTCAAAACAGCTAAATGGTTCTGAATATGTGAATGAACAGCTAATTCAAGGAATATCAGCTCCATTCTTCTGAGCCAGTGGTGATTTCTCTCAGATCCTCCATGGTAACCAATGGTTCATCTGTCCAACAAGATGGAAATCATCAAGACCCACTGGGCTTTTGAAACCCCAGTATTTCCCAAAACTCACCAGCTAGGACCTTTGAAAATGGGAATATGCTAAAAATATAGACAAGCTGTTATAGGTGTTTCTGTCCATGAATTGGGAACTTCTCAGTATGCTAAAGAGCTGGGAAGGACTTAGGCCATTGACAGGGCTACAGACTCTGTCGGTGATACTGAATTCCAGCTTACAAATCAACAGAATGAATTCCTTTCTCCACATCCTGGGAACCAGAGTGTAGCCATTCAACATTTCATGGGTGAAATTCAAGTAAAATAGGTCCTGATCTTGTACAACGATGGTTAGGGGTAGGAATATATGCATCAGAAGTTTTCAAACTGTTAAAAATAGCAGTTTGTTATTGGTGAACATAATGAAGATTAGTCCCTACCTCTCCTCTCAGAAGAGTTACAGTGACTCTTTTAGTCTACTAAAGTTAAGAGAAACAATGAGAAAAAAATTGGAGAGTGAGTTATATGTGTTTACAATCTACCTTATTCCTAGGTGATGCCGCCTGAACTTCACTTTGAGGAAATAAATCTATGTTTTGATACAACATTATTATATCCTCAAGCTCAGCTTCAATATGAGTTCTTAAGATTTTATGCATAGATTTAACTAAGAGATGTTGTGTTTTTAGAGAACTGATGGGGATGACTATAAAGTCAGATCATAGGCTGGGCACGGTGGTTCAAATCTGTAATCCCAGCACTTTGGGAGGCCAAGACAGGTGGATCACAAGGTCAGGAGATCGAGACCATCCTGGCTAACACGGTGAAACACAGTCTGTACTAAAAAATACAAAAAACTAGCTGGGCGAGGTGGCGGGTGCCTATAGTCCCAGCAACTTGGGAGACTGAGGCAGGAGAATGGCGTAAACCTGGGAGGCGGAGCTTGCAATGAGCTGAGATCCGGCCACTGCACTCCAGCCTGGGCAACAGAGCAAGACTCCATCTCAAAAAAAAAAAAAAATCAGATCATGAAGGGAACAGGAAGTTTTACTACTAGTGGGTGAATGTGACTCCCAAATTGTTTTCATGTTCAGAAATGCAAGGAGTTTAGCAGTATAAATTACATGTATGAAAACTATCATGCTATTTAAGGGTACAATTGAATGTGGCTGTGTATATTTTTTCTTTAACTGAAAATTACCAGTTTGCAAATGCCCCTGTTGTAAATCTATTTGTGAGTCAAAGAAACTATTGCTCATGACAAGGCCTAGGAAGTTAAGGGCAAGTTAGAAATCATGAAAGGAAACAGAATTATACTGTTAAATATTTCTCCTCTCAAAGACCCAAATGTGGTGGTTTGTGCTGTGCATGTTGAGAATGAATCCCCAAAGATGGTGGGCATTTCTGGACCCCATAGATTGTGACCCATAGAGAAATAAATAGTTTAGGACTTTAAATGTATGCAAGAAAAGGTTCTATACCACAAATTTCATTGATGCTGTATCATTAATCTAAATGGTCTTGAGGTAGAATTAGATAATGCAGAATGTGTTTCAGTGATCTGGATTCTCACAGCCACTGCATTGTGAACTTCTTGTGCATTGCCTATAATTTAAAACGTTGTGACAGCTATTTCATTGTGAGACTACCATTTCTTGTCACATTGATTATTTATATAGGTACGCAAATTTTAAATACTACTGTATGCACTCTTTAAATTTCCTTTAAATGAAAGTGATCAGTAGTAGAATGCAACAGGATTTTCTGAGAGTAAGCTTCATGTATTAGTTTACCAAGGCTGCCATAGCAAAATGCCTCAGACTGGGTGGCTTCAACAACAGAAACTGATTTTCCCCTGGTTCTGGAGGCTAGAAGTCCAAGATCAGGGTACTGGCAGGGTTGAGTTCTTCTGAGGCCTCTCTTCTTTGCTTGCAAATGACTGTTCTCTTGCTGCCTCTTCACCTGGTGGTCCCAATATGCACATGTGCCCCAGTGTCTCTCTGAATATCCCCATCTCCTCTTTTTAGAAAGACATCAGTCAGATTGGATTGGATTAGGACCCATCCATAGGATCTCATTTAACCTTAATTACTCTTCAAAGCTCCTCTCTCCACATACGGTCACGTTCTAAGGACTTCAACATGAATTTTTTGTGGAGAGGACAGAATTTAGTCAACAACAGCACACTTCTTATATTTAAGCAAACCGTACAGGATAAGAATTCTGTGAGGCCCATGCTGTATCTGAATACAAGGGCTCTGATCACCTGATGCATGTCAAGAGGAGTAACTTAGCCAAAAGGTACAAGGAGGAGACACGGAATGACTCTGATCTCCAGGGAGAGTCGCAGCCTTACTCTAAGCAGGTCAAGCATGTCTGGAAGTGCGGTTGTACTTGTACTGCTCAGAGGTTTTGACAGTGATCTCAAAGGTTGTTTTTAAAGAAGAAGAGGGTGACCATATCATGTTCGTGAGTCAAACATTGAACCATACCTGCACAGTACACAGTACACTGGTTTCCATCTACTGACTATACTTAGGTTTGAATCTTCTTTCTCTTTCTTTCTTCTTCTTCTTTTTTTTTTTTTTTTTTTTTTTTTTTTTTTTTGACAAGGCTTTTCTCTTTTGCCCAGGCTGGAATATAATAGTGTGGTCATAGATCACTGCAAACTTGAACTCCGGGGTTCAAGCAATACTCCCACCTTAGCTTCCTGAGTAGCTGGGTCTACAAGTGCGTGCCACCATGCCTGGCTATTTTTTTTTTTAAGTTTTTGTAGCGATGAGGTTTCACTATGTTGCCCAGGCTGGTCTTGAACCCCTGGGCTCAAATGATCCTCCTACCTCAGCCTCCCAAAATGCTGGGATTACAGGCATGAGCCACTACATCTGGGCTAGGTTCAACTCTTTATCAAATAGTCTGCCAGTTCATTTTTCATCATTGCCAGTGGCCTCATGCCATTCCTCTCTTCCAATGGTTGAGCAATATAGCTGGCCAAGAAGGGTTGTCTGAACAATACCCTGCCAATTGAGGAGAGGCTATGGGCCCCTATTTGGGGACTAAGCTTGCTATGATTGACAGTATGAAGGTCACCTTTGAGTTTATTTTGGTTTTTCCTCAGTTGCCCCATGAGCTACTATGAGAAGGAGCCAAAACCTGAGTCAGGGACTTGTGAGCAGCTTTGCAATAAAACCAAGATCCAATGACACCATCTCCAGAGGTACAAGTTATCTGGGAAGAGGAATGGAAAAGGCAGCTCATGCTACTCTCAGCTCTAGCCTTTTTGGGAATAAAGGACCTGCCAACTCTTGTGACCCCCAGAGATGTCCTTTTTGGCAGTTGTTCAAATGCTATATCTGCAGAAGGTGTCTCAGCCTGGGAAAAAATAGCACCTCTATGACTAGACAAGCTTGTACCTGTTAACAAGAATAGCTCTGTCTCATTGGCTATTGGAAGATTGTTTATAATGGATGTGGTTATATTTAAACCTGTTTCTGGATGGAATAAAGAAAGCTGTATAAAACAAGGGGGATGTTTTTTTCCATCCTGTCATTCAGGTTTGACAGTAAGTTGAGGTCTTTTCTCTGGTGGGTCCTATTCAGAAAGCATCAGTAGAACTCTCCCTATGGTAGATGCAACAATATGAATCCAGCCTTAACAGGGACCCCAGATGGGAAGCAAAGGATTGCCAAGACATGATAAATAACAGTTTATAAAGTTTTGCATCACACTGTAACTACAACACAGACAGAAGCCTAAGACTCCCAGCTTGGGGTAAGACACCAAATCAGGAAGCCCAATGTATTGAGTTCCATCAACAGAATATACTCCTGTGCAATTGCCTGTATCCTGCCAGGAAGCAGATGGTCAAGTCTGTTTTGAGTTCACTACACAGTAAATTTGCATAACTTTGCAATGTTACCAGCACTACACTGATTAGGAATAGGCAGAGCTGTTTGTGTCTTTCACCTTCCTGAGAAGTTTGTACTGTGACTTCGTGGACAGCGATATAGAAGTCGTATGCTAAAGGTACACTCTCAAATGCTAAGAAAGACACATAGCACCTTCATACCAGCTTTGTCACTGCAGTGACCCCTTGAAACTTTAAAGATACTGTAAAGAGATCATCAACCTGATATTGACTCTAGTTTGCAGCAACAAAGAGAGGAACCTTGTTTCTTCTTTTGGAAATACCAAAGAGAATTCACAAACAAACCGCCACCTGGGGGGCCCTTTCCAAAGACTGTATTTACTTGTCCCAAATCACACACCGGTAAAACCACAGATGACAAGATGGTGCAGGAAAGAGGCCAAAGCTCAGTTTTAAGAGTATAAACACACTTGTTTTACTACTGCTCAGAGAGGAAGTTAAACCATCTAAGATGGTGTACAGGTGGGGACGTCATTCCTAATACCTATGAGTAGATGTGAATTCCGCCATACCTGACAAACCCGCCTAAAAACTGCTCATTTCATACCAGAGAGGTCTTTTCTGTTCTTAGAAAACTTTGGAAGGTTCTAATAAAGCTAACATTGTGGCTGACTCCATTGGCCAAACACCTGTAACACTCCAGGCATGTGTGAACTTATGCAGAACAAACTAAATGCTTTGCAATCATCTCCAACAAAGGCAAACTGCCCTGTGTGGTGCTTCTGATGATTTTGTTTAGCAATAGCTAAGATCACTCTCAACACACTGAAGATGACACCCTGCTGTCTCCATAATGATGGATCTCCACATTGAAGAGAAGGCACAGGGAGATGGGAGTCACGGTGCCAAAAAGGTCATGCTTAAGATATTCAAGAGAGTGTTGACCAGGCGTGGTGGCTCACGCCTATAATCCCAGCACTTTGGGAGGCTGAGGCGGGTGGATCATGAGGTCAGGAGTTCCAGATCAGCCTGGCCAAGATGGTGAAACCCCATCTCTACTAAAAATACAAACAATTAGCTGGGCATGGTGGTGGGCGCCTGTAATCCCAGCTACTTGGGAGGCTGAGGCAGAAAATTGCTTGAACCTGGGAGGCGGAGGTTGCAGTGAGCTGAGATGAAGCCACTGTACTCCAGCCTGGGCGACAGAGTGAAAGTCTGCTTTTTAAAAAAAAAAAAAAGGAATGTCTGGAGTCTTTTTGAAAAAAAAAAAAACAGTTTCTCCAGTCATTCGACTTTTGGTCAGTTGTTAATGAAGTAAACAGAGAGGCTCTTGCAAGTCCTATGAAGAACATCCCTAATTTGCTGAATAGAACGTCACAGCCATGACTCAGCAATCAGATGCAAGCATGACAGTTGCCTTACACCATTTGGACTTCAAAGATGTTGAGATGATAACGAATTATGTGATTTTGCTTCAGGGATCTCACATATACATGGAAAGGACAGCATAAGGAGGAAGAAACCTCTTCTTCTTGAGGAGGATTGAGCCTGAGCTACTTCACTGGGACCCTAGGAATTATCCATGTGGGATCCTGTCAGCCAAGAAGTCTTGTTCCGTGGGAACCGACACTGTGGAAAGCTAACGAGCCCCCAAATTTGTCCCTGAGTAAGTTGAAACAGCTTAAAAATGTGACATCATGACCAGAGGATGGGTCACTTGTGGATAAGACTCTAACCTATCAAACCCAGGGTTTTGCCACCCATACTGTTAAGCCCCAGTCTAAAAGACAGAGATCAATATTCCATGTTCTGTCCTCAGGAGACTAGCCCTTGAGTCCTGCTAAGTCAGATGATATTTGGGCTCCCTCAGGGTAAATAAAAGGGATTTTCCAGTCACTGTTTCCCCAGCTAACCCATTAATAAAAAGTGAAATATGGTATTATCTAAACTTACCATTTCAGCCGGGCATGGGGGCTCACGCCTGTAATCCCAGCACTCTGACAGGCCAAGGGGGTGTGGATCGCATGAGGTCAGGAGTTCAAGACCAGCCTGGCCAACATGGTAAAACCCTGTCTTTACTAAAAATACAAAAATTAGCTGGGTGTGGTGGCACATGCCTGTAGTCACAGCTACTTGAGAGGCTGAGGCAGGAGAATCACTTGAACCCAGGAGGCAGAGGTTACAGTGAGCCGAGATCCTACCACTGCATTCCAGCCTGGGCAACAGAGCAAGACTCCATCTCAAATAAACAAACAAACAAACAAACATTTCAGAAAAATGTAAGCTCTAATTGTAAACAAAGGCTAACTGTTCTATTTATTTATTTGCACTTTGGGTGTGGAGGGTTGAGTTAATCATGCCATACATTTTGCATTTCTATCACAATCTTTCAGCTGCTTAACTGGTTCTGAAACCTGTCACCACATCTGTATTGATAAATATTTCCTTGTTACTATTTGCTCATTCTCTTTTACAACTCTCTTCTCTCATTTAGATATTCTTACATGTCACCTAATTTCAATATACAAATTCTAAACCCCTAAAAAATGTGGAACAATTTCATCTATAGGACTTTTGGAGATTGCACAATGGTAGAAAAATTGAGGCTTTTGATTTAAAAAATTATCAAAATATTCTATTTGTTGATTGTGGTGGTGGTTATATAATTGTACATAAAATGGTTTGTTTATTGTATGTAAATTATACCTCAATAAACCTGAATTTTAAAATAAAGTGAAAATAATTCCTAAATAGGATTATTTCTTGAAAAAATTTGTTATAGTCTAAATAGTCATAAAATTGAATACAGTCCTTAGAGGTGACTATATTTAATATTACCAACCAGTTCTACAAAGGTTAAAATTATCACGTAATCTAAACCTTATTATTATGTTTTGTATTAACATTTACATTTTTATAAATAATTTTTGGTTCAAAAAGGACATAATGTTCTTTGTAAATGTACCTAGCTAATGCACTGTCCCTGCCTATTTATACTAGCTATCCATCTATAGCCTTATTTAACAATTTAACATTTTAAATATTCTTTCGTAAATAAATTTAGTGAATAAAAATAATGGTTTTCACATTCCTCATTAACTTTCACCACATCTTACTCTTGTCATGATAAATACACCTTTATACATCAACTATCTGATGCATATCAAACTCCGAGTTAGATCTAGAATATCTGCCTGTGTTTGAAGAAAAGAATGACTTGCCTGAATTACCAATGTTACACTATTTGGATATGGTGGTGACCTACATGATTGGCAGACCATGGGTCAGTGATCAGTACTGAAGTTCAGGGATATCAGATGTGATGTTGAAGCAGACATTCTGCTATTTGGTTTTCCAAAAGCCAGATCCAAGTCAAAGCCAAAAAGGCAGGTTTCTGATGCATATCATGGCCAAAGCTGAATTTGGGGTGCAATCCTATTTTATGTTCTTTGTATGTAACTACTGTCAGTACGCAGAGTAATCTTGGGAAGATTCGATGGATTTTTAAAATTCTCATGATGACCATCACCAATGCTAAGCAGGAGTAGGATGGGCCGCCATTTAATCAGCCATTGCACTGGTGATTTTTGGTCCACTAAGAAATCAAAACTAGAACAGCTCCCTGTAGCCATCCCCAAATAACCCTGAAGTGATGTGATGAATTTAGGCTTCATGAAGCACTGAAACCATTCACTGTATGGCATTGGTCTTCAGGCACTTCAACCTATTCCAGACAGAAAAAAGCAACATGTTAAGGCCCATTTCTTTAAATACGTTTTGGAAAAGTTTGCATGTACATGTATGTGCACATTCATATACAAACTTTAAATTCATATTAAGGTGAAATTCACATAACAAAATGAACTATTTTAAAGTGTACTATTCATTGACATCTAGTACATTGACACTGTGCAAGCACCAGCTCCATCTAGTTCCAAAACATTCTAATCACCCTCAAAATCAGCTACTCGGGAGGCTAAGACACAAGAGACCTCATAACCCGTGAACCAGTCACTCACCATTCCCCTTCTCGGCCATGGCAACCACGAATCTGCTTTTTGTCTCGATGGATTTACCTATTCTGAATTTTTCATGGAAGTGGAGTCATACAATATGTAAACTTTTATCTGATCTTTCACTAAGCATAATGTTTTCAAGGTTCCATATAGGTGCTTTAAAAAAACTAAAGTGAAAACGGAGGACACTTCACTTTGCTGAAACGCACATGGGCTCTGAAGAGTTTTTAATTTTTTTTTTTGTTTCTGTTTTTTTTTAATTGGCCCTTCAGCCAGACTTCAGGTGTGTTTTCAGACATAACCACATATTTTTGGCAAAAAAAAATTCAGAAAGATCTCCATGGGTGTCCATTAGCCGTTCCATCACCCGGCTTCTCTGAAATGTCATCAGAAAATTGCAGGGAATGCTTTCAGGAAATGGAGAAAGCCTCACCAAACAGGCATAGGCCTGGTCTTCCGTAAGTTTACTTTTCTCACAACCTGAAACTCACAGAGTTGGTCGAAATATCTCTTTCTCCTCTAGTAACTGTGTGAGCCAGGAGTGGGTTTCCCAGATTCTTTTTCCTGGGAGGATTTCTTGCTGGAGAAGCCTATAGAACACTAAAATGGACTTACTTGTACACCCCAGCCAAGTTGGAAAACTTTTTTTTTTTTTTTGAGACAGAGTCTCACTCTCACGCAGACTGGAGTGCAATGGTGTGATCTCGGCTCACTGCAGCCTCCACCTCCCAGGTTCAAGTGACTCTCCTGCCTCAGCCTCCCAAGTAGCTGGGATTACAGGCACCTGCCATCACACCTGGCTAATTTTTGTATTTGTGTAAAGATGGGGTTTCATCATGTTGGCCAAGCTATCTCAAACGCCTAACCTCAGGTGATCTGCCCGCCTCGGCCTCCCAAACTGCTAGGATTACAGGCATGAGCTTCATAGGATTTTGTTTTGCTTTTTTGTTTTTAAGAGATGGTATCTTGCTATGTTGTTCAGGCTGGTCTCGAACTCCTGACCTTAAGTGATTTTCCCACCTTGGCCTCCTAAAGTGCTGGAATTTCAGGCATGAACCACCAAGCCCAGGCTGGCCTGCTATTTTTGTGACTTATTTTATTTGAAAACATTGTTTAAAAACGGAGACTAGAGGACTTTAAACAAACGACATTTCTAAAAAGGCCCTCCTTTGTTTTACTCCCTGCTTCAAGCTCAGAAACTTGGTGGAAGGTTTTTGTAAAGAAAAATGTGTTGCTTTTGGACTTTAGTTGGTTAGTTTGTTTCTAACTGGAAACCGAGACTGAGGCTTTAAACATGATATTTTTTTTTTAAGTCATGTCTAAATTTTACAGCAGAATCTTTTGCTTCTGATTTTATTCTTTCTTTGTAACAGAGGATTTTAGTTTTCTTAGCTTTTGACTGTTACTTTGTTTTATATTGGAAACTGCGCAAGGAACCTTGAAGCAGTAGCACATATTGGAAAACTTTTTTTAAAAAGCGACTTTAAAATTATATAGACAGGCTTCAGACTGCATATTTCTGCTAATTTTGTTTTACTTTAAAGCCGAAGCTTTTAATTGCTTCTTGTGTATTTATACCATACGGTATTTCAGTGTAGATAGTGGCTACATTCATTCATCCTTTATTTTATTCAAGACATATTTACTGAAATAAATTCTGCCCCAGACACTCCTCTAGGCTTTGGGAAAGAGCAGTGAGAAAACAAAGTTCCTGGCCTGCTGATATTTGGATTCAAGTGGAGTCTCGGTAGAATATTCTATTCGAAAGTAGGGGGCAGGGCCTGTGGCTGGACAGTAGATTTGGAGAATTAAGGGTATGAGAGTCCAGTTACGGGTCCAGCAGGAGCTGGGGGAGGGCACTATGGCTAGGAAGAATGGGCTAGAAACGGGACACTCAGACTGGGGGGGAAAATGGAGGCTGGATTTGGATCAGTGGATTGGAGGCTAATAGGATTAGAACGTTACTGTATGCCATCCAGGGGATGAGGGTGTTAAAAACTTCAGACAAATTAAATTTAACAGACTTTAATTGAACAAAGAACAATGCATGAATCTGGCAGTCCCCAGAACCAGAATAGGCTCAGGGACAGTTTGCTGCTGCTGTGTGGTCAGAGAGGACTTACGGACAGAAAGGGAAAAGTGATGAACAGAAACCGGAAATGAGGTACAGAAGCAGCCGGATGGGTTATGTCCCTGCCTTTGCCTTATTTGAGCATGAACAGTTGGCAGCCTTTGATTGGACAAAACTCTGTGATTGGCACAAGAGTAGGTTGCAGTCTGTTTACACATCCAGTTAGGTTGCAGTTCACTATGTATGGAGAAATCTTTAGGCCAAACTTAAATTATATAAGGAGGCAGCTTTAGGTTAAACTTCATTTAACAAAGGGATAGAATGCACCACCATTTTTCAGATAGTATGCCTGTAATGCTGACTAGACAATCTGAAAAGAGTAGCACTGTAAATATGTAGAAATGCCTTTCCTCCAATACACATATACACACACGCATATGTCAGGGGGTGGATTCTTTCACACATTTTTGTTTCATCTGGCAAATATTTACCCTGTCCCAGGCACTTATCTGGGCTTTGGGATATGGCAGTGAACAAATAACATCCTTGGCCTCATGATGTGTTGGTTCAAGTGGGTGTATATCAAACTAAATACTTTTAAAAAATTCATAGGCTGGGCAACATAGAAAGACCCGGTCTCTACAAGAAAATGTTTAAAAATTAGCTGGGTATCGTGGTGTACACCTGTGGTCCCAGCTACTCGGGTGGCTGAGGTGGCAGGATCACTTGAGTGCAGGAGTTCAAGGTTGCAGAGAGCTGTGCTTTCACCACTGCAATCCAGCCTGGGCAATAGAGTGAGACTCTGTCTCTTAAAAAAAGTGCACAGCTGAGCTAGAATCGGGTCTAGACATTCGGACAGAATATTAAGCTAATACCATTGCTTTGCTGGGATGTCGGGCTCAATAGTATGGGGAGTTGATTTTAATGCTTGGGTCAGGGTAGAAGAGAAAACCCTGAGCCCGTGCAAGGAGAGAATTGTAACTGAGACTCCTCTGTAGAGTCATGCCACTTAAATTAGCCCAGAAAAAAATTCACACACTTGCCCAGAAAGACAACAAGGAAGTTTATCTGTCTCAGTGTACACAAAAAACTTTAGCTCTGTGGATTCAAAGCCACAGACCAGAACCTCACCTGAATTTGTGAATTGAAATTGCTACAGCCAAGTCTTCTGGAAAAGCATTCAGAACCTTTAGTAGTAGCAAATGTAACTGCTCTAAAATTATGTTCCTACAACCCACACCACAGAAAATTCTCACAAAAAACCAATCCTGACAAAGATGAGCTCATTATATCTATATAATGTAACTTACATGACATGACAAAATGAGGGTGAGTAAACAGAAACAAAGAGTAAATGTACAACTCCCGTAACTAAGTTTAATGGAATATCAATCTGAGAACTGCTCCTTTAAAAAATTAAAGACATGAGAAGCAAACAAAACCCTTAGAAAGAAAAGACCCTGAGATACAAGACAGGCAGATTTGTAAAATCAACCAATCAGAAGTCCCAGAAATAAAGACAGACATTTAAGGTTAATTAAAAAAAAAAACAAAAAACAAAAAACGCGGAAAATGAGATTAGGCATAAGCAATGAAAGAACTAGAGAACTGGAAGATTAGTGTGAGGAAATTATCTATAATGCAGCAGAAAGAGAAAAATACATGGAAATATGAGAGGTTAAGAGATATGGCAGTTAAGAGAATGAAAATTAGAGACACAAATAAGTTTTAAGAAGAAATAATAGAATTAGGAGATAATGAGAGAGAATTAGGAGATAATATGCAAGAAGATAATGATTGGGTTCTTTCCAGAATTTCAGAAACATGTGACTCTTCAGATCAAAGAAATAAATGAATTTCTGCTTAGACAACAGTGTTGAAACAAAGACTAAGGGTTCTCATCATAGACAAAGAGTATTATTTCCTTTTTTTTTTTACTTTTAAGTTCACGGGTACATGTCCAGATTTATTATATAAACTGTAAACAGGTAAACTTGCGTCATGGGAGTTTGTTGAATACATTATTTTGTCACCCACGTACTAAGCCTAGTATCCACTAGTTATTTTTCCTGATCCTCTTTCTCCTCCCACCCTCCATCCTCAAGTAGACCCCAGTTTTTCCCCTCTATGTGTCCATGTGTTCTCATTATTTAGCTCCCACTTCTAAGTGAGAACATGTGGTATTTGGTTTTCTGTTTCTGCACTAGTTTGCTAAGGATAAAGGTTTCTAGCTCCATCCATATTCCTGTAAGGGACATGGTCTTGTTATTTTCTATGGGTGCATAGTATTCCTATGCAGGAAGTGAATATCATCTACAAAGGAGTGAAAATCAGAATGACAGACCTCTCAGTAACAACCATGGAAGCCAGAAGACAAGGCTTCCATGGTTGCTATATGTTCATCCTAATTCTCACTCAAGATTGAGGTCACAATTTTTTGTTTGTTTGTTTGTTTGTTTGAGACGGAGTCTCACTCTGTCATCCAGGCTGGAGTGCGGTGGTGTGATCTCGGTTCACTGCAAGCTCCGCCTCCCAGGTTCAAGCAAGATTCTCCTCTCTCAGCCATCTCGGTAGCTGGGATTACAGGTGCCCGCCACCATGCCCGGCTAATTTTTTGTATTTTTAGTAGAAATGGGGTTTCACCATGTTGGCCAGGATGGTCTTGATCTCCTGACCTTGTGATCTGCCCGTCACAATTTTTAAAAAATAAATAAACACAGAGATAATTACCAGCCACATCTTCCCAGTTGAAATCACTAAAGGAAACACTTCAGAAAGAACATTAAACACACAAAAAAAAGAAAATGAGACACAGAAAAAGAATATTCCAAATGAAAAAGGAAGCATAACTATAAATACTGTAGCAAGTTTTTAATCTTTAAAAGACATAAGAAAACACTATGAACAACTTTAGGGAAAATAAATTTTAAAAAGTAGACAAAATGGATTATTTCCCAGAAAGATATGACTTACAAAAATAACTCTAGAAAAAAAATAGCCTCAGTCCAGCTTTGCAGGTATGTTTTATTTAAATGTCTTAAGGAATATTATAATTCTTTAATGAAATGTTTAAGGAATATTATAATTCCAGTATTTTACAAACTGTTACACATCGCATAGAAAATCAGATCTCATTTTCTACTCATTTATGAGGCAAAATAACCTTAGTGCCAAACTAGGCAAGCACATTAAGAAAGAAAAGTTATTAAGCCATCTCCCTCTTATACGTAGATACAAATAAAATATGTCACAAATCTAAGAATAAAACCATTATATATATATTTTAAAACCCATCAGAACTAAGTAGATGTCTTCTAAGGAAAGCAACATAATATATCTTTATTTTTAAAAGACATAAGAAAACACTTTAGGGAAATAAAATTCATCATATTAATGAATATGGAGAAAAAAATAGATTCGAAATAATTATTCTGCCGAACTTCAACACCCATTTTGATACAATCTTTAGCACACCAAGAATAGAGGAATATGCCTTAACTTGTTAAAGCATATCTATTAAAAAAAAAAAAAAACCTACAACAAACATCCAAATTAATGCTGAAATGTTTTAAATATTTGCTTTAATGGAAACAAGATGCTCCATCTCTGCTTTTAGTTAACATTTTATTTTAGTTTGTTAGCATGATAAGATAAGGAAAAAAATAAAAGGATAAAGACAAAGAAAAAAACAAAATTATTTTCAAATGCGTATGTTTGGCTACTTAGAAATTCCAAGTGACTATGTTGAAATGAGTTGGAATTTATGAGTTCACCAATGATGACAGAAACAAGATAAATGCACAAATAATTAATAGCATTTTAAAAATACCAACAGCTTGCAGTTATAAAATATAACTCAAAACAGAGTTACAATTTATAATAGGAACAAAAAGTAAAGTATAGAATAAATCTAGCAATATATGTTTTTTAAAAAAGAAAATTGTAAAGATTTTTAAATGCCATAAACACACTAAAAATAAATGAAATTGAAGATTTATTATATAGATCACAGTTGTCCTTACATGAACCCCAGTGACACTCAATAAATTCAGTGAAATTTCCATCATAATCCAACCAGTATTGCTTTTACTTGTTTATTTTGTAGAATTTGATGAGCTGATCCAAAAATTCACATAAAAAATAAAGAAGCAAGACATTAAATAAAAAATAAGAATAGAAAATTCACACTGCCAGACATCTGGATTAACAAATAAGGTTTTTATTTATTACAGCCATGTGATATTGTCATGGGAATAAACATGTAGACCATTGAAAGACAGCAGAGAAACAGAACTCTAATGCTCCTTTGCAAGTGTCTGTAATGACATAGGATATACTATATGAATCAATTGGGAAAGGATGCAATGTTGAATAAATGATGCTAGCCAAATGGAGAAAGCTAAATTAGATACTTACTATAACCCAATCACCAAAACAAAGACAGAGTGAAAAATCATGAAAAACAAAACTGTGAAACTTTCAGAAAAAAAAACATAGAACATCTTCATGACATCAGAGTGTAGAAAGATTCCTTAATACCTCAAAATCACCAGAGTTTCTGTGCAGAGGACCCAGGCTCCAGCTGTGGCTAAAACATAAGAGTTTCCACACCAAAAATGTAAGGTGAATTAAACCTGCTTAAAAAAAAAAAAAAAAGAAAAAGGACCTCAAAAGCCCAAGCATAAAAGAAAAGATTTAAATTTAAACTTCTGATGACAAAAGGTGTTCAAAAGTGAAAAGTCAAAGCATGAACTTGGAGAAGCTATGTGCAATCTAATGACTAACAATAGATTATAGAGGTTGCAAATCACCTTATGTAGCTTTGTCAAAATGTCATCTTCTCAACGCAGTCTTAACTGACCACCCTGTTTAAAATTGTAACCTTCTCACTTTGCTATTTCCTAGTTCCCTTCCTTGCATTATTATTATTATTCGGTTTTTTCTTTTCTTTTTCTTTTTTTTTTTTTTTTTTTTTTTTGAGACGAAATCTTGTTCTGTCACCAGGCTGAAGTGCAGTGGTGTGATCTCAGCTCACTGCAACTTGGGACTCCCAGAGTTCAAACGAATCTCCTGCCTCAGCCTCCTGAGTAGCTGGGACTACAGACATGTGTCACCACGCCCAGCTAATTTTTGTATTTTTAGTAGAGAGGGGGTTTCACCATGTTGGCCTGGATGGTCTCGATGATCTCAACCTTGTGATCTGCCCAGCTCGACCTCCCAAAGTGTTGGGATTACAGGCGTGAGCCACTGCACCCAGCTTCTTGCACTATTTTTTTCTGTGCTATACAGTTTACTTGTTTATTTATTGTTTCTTTCTCCCTACCAGAACATAAACTCCATGAGGGTAGAGATATTTGTCTGTTTGGTTTACTGCTGTATTCCTGGCCCCCTATGATGGTTTCAGGACCATATACATTCTTAACACATATGTTTTTAAATAAAAAGATGTATTTGTATTTGTATTCAGCAAATTTTTTAAAGTCCTACTAATAAGTAAGAAAAAGTCAAGCAACAACATAAACACACACAAAATACATGAGTAGAAATTCAGAGAAGGAAACCCAAATAGTCAGTAAACATGAAATATTCAGCTTCACTAGAAATTAGAAATTAAACTAGTAAGTAAGAAAATTAGATTCACCAAAAGTAACACATAAGTTCACATGTTATGCCAATGATGTTAAGGAATAGGAACCCTTAGTACTCGATAGAAGTTTGAACCGATACCACTTTAGGAGATAGCTTGGCAATATCTGATAAACTGAAGATTACACACTGGGCGTTCCAGTAATTTCACTCCTGAGTGTATACTCTAGAGCAGTGATTCTCAGATGGGTAAATTTTACCCCCTAGAAAACATTTGGCAATGTTTGGTGACGTTTTTAACTATCACTCTGCAGGAGTGGGGGATGTTACTCGCATCTAGTGGGCAGAGGCCAAGGATGTTGCCAAACACCCTACTATTCACAAGACAGACCCACAAGAGAGAATTACCTAGTCCAGGCCAGGCTCAATGGCTCATACCTGTAATCCGAGTGCTTTGGGAGGCCGAGGCAGAAGGATCACTTGAGGCCAGGAGTTCAAGACCAGCCTGGAAAACATGGTGAAACCCCAACTCTACAAAAAATTAGCCAGGCATCATGGCACATACCTGTAGTCCCAGCTACCTGGGAGGCCAAGGTGGGAGGATGACCCGAGCCCAGGAGATTGAGGCTGCAGTGAGTTGTGATCACGCCACTGCATTCCAGCCTGGGCAAAGGAGTGAGATCCTTTCTGAAAGGAAAAAAAAAAAAGAAAAGTCCAAAATGTCAATAGTGCTGAGGGTGAGAAATCTTCCCCCAGAAGCACGATCAAAAATGTTCATCACAGCACTATTTGTCATAATAATAATAAAACAGAAACAGACATAATTCTTAAGATGGAGTATCATGCAAGATTCAGTTGAACAAATTACAAATTAAGTATCAACATAATACACCTCAAAATAAGATAGGATGGAGAAAAGACAAATTGCTAATGGATATGTACAAACATAATTTTTATAAATTTATAAGCCAATCAATGCCATAGGCAATTCTCACAACAACTTGGCCCATGATCGAATACAATCGGCCATAGACACCTGTCCTTCTCAACAGGCCCTCTTGGTTTCACTAACGTTATGGCAATAAGGCCTCATGTTTTATCCAGATTCATTTTGTTTTTGAGAAATAAAACATGACAAATAGAGTCAGAGAACAATCCATGTTTTTCCATTCCATCCCTCCCAGAAATAACCACACTACTGATGTTGAAGCATATCATTTCCATGTATTTTTCTTTTTTACTCTTATCATATATGTATGTAACAAAAACCAAACCTTGTTTTTTCTTATATTTTTTCATATATTTCTCTGTACTTTAAATTTTTCTCCCACAGTCTTATTTATAGCATTACTCTTTATAATGATAATTTTTTTTCAATTATAAGAAAATGAACGTAGCTTGAAAGATTTTGTTGAATAGTGACTTTTGGGTATTCCAGAGGTGAGAGATAAGATGCCCTGACCTTCTCACTCCATCCTTTCCCTAGCTTCTGGCCCCTGAGTGATCATTCTTTGGCAGCAAAAGCTTTGAGTGAGCTGACAGATAAATAAGCAGTGTCACACACGATGATTCCATCTGTAAATCAAAGAACCATTTTTCAATCCTAACTACTAGGGAGGCTGAGGCAGGAGACTGTCTTGAGTCCAGGAACTGGAAATCAGTCTGGGCAACACAGTGAAAACTCCATCTCAAAAAACATTTCTTTAAAAAATTCTTATTAGTTTTTAAAAGAATCATCTTCCCACTGAACACAAATTTCAAAAAAGAAGTAGTTAAATAGAGGCCATGTCAGCCACATCCACAGAAATAAGTACAAAAGGCCTAACACTAGCAGGACAGCCTGGAGCCCAGGTTACAGGATGGCTGTCCTGCCTTGAGCCACTTACTGTAGGATGAGGTCCTTTTGCTCATGGTCTTCCTTGGATGGGCTCCAACCTAGAGCCCTGTTGGACTAAAGTTTTCACTTTGGGCCCACTGTGTCTTCAGAGAGGCAGTCATGAGAGAGATCATTTAAAATCCCAGGCACAAGTCTGCATTTTAAAGAATGACAAGGAATTTAATCTAAAATCATCTCTTTCTCTTTAAAGAGGGAAACACCCCTTTAAAAGTTTGGTGGGAGGAGGGGGTTGAGAACTGGAGAATGTCTAAAGGCTAAATCATCCAGTTACCCCTGTTCATCGACAAAAAGAATAAATGAAGAGTCAGCACCACGTAGCAGCACAGCTCAATCGAAAACTGTTTTAAGAGTTTACAACGTATAAGATATCATACTAGGAGCTTTGAGACATATACAGAAGAACTAGCTGTGGCACCTGATCTCACAGAGTTTACTCTGTTAGAGAGAAAGACATGTGAAGGTAAAATACCAGTAGCATGCACTAGAGAGAATCAGAAATCGATTTCAACACTTTAAGAGACATCATAGAACAGCTACATACATGATCCATTCTTGACTAACTGGCAGTGATAATAGCTCGATAGTGACCTACTTATTATTTTGATCACTCTTCAATGCTTACTTTGTCCTAGGCATCATATGAAGTGTTTTTCTTCTTCTTCTTTTTTTTTTTTTTTTTTTTTTCCTTCTTGAGATAGAGTCTCACTCTGTTGCCCAGGCTGGAGTGCAATGGCATAGTCTCAGCCCACTGCAACCTCCACCTCCTGGATTCAAGCAATTCTCCTGCCTCAGCCTCCGGAGTAGCTGGGATTACAGGTACACATCACCACACCCGACTAACTTTTGTATTTTTAGTAGAGACAGGGTTTCACCATGTTGGCCAGGCTGGTCTCGAACTCCTGACCTCAGGTGATCCACCTGCCTCGGCCTCCCAAAGTGCTGGGATTACAAGCATGAGCCACTACACCTGGCTTGAAGCACTTTTCTAATGTAACCCAGGGGTGTCCAAGTCCTTCAGCTTGCTGTAGGTCTGTTTCCTTTAATATTGACATAAAATATCATGAGCCTCTATTCCTCATGACGTGCAAAGGCCAACATGTCCTACAGTATTTGGGGAGTTTTCTGTGTATGTACATGAAGGGTTAAACATGGGAGGTGGGTGTTACACTCTCCCCATCTCCTCTCTCCTCTTAAAAAAATTAGTGTACCAAATTCATCTAGTTGGTAAATGACAAAGCTGGAATCCAGACCTATATATACTGACTCTAAAGTCTTATCCACTTGACCACCCTAATTATCTCTGGTACAGAAAGCAAGGGCTATAGGCATTCAAGAAAGGGAAGATGCTGAAAGGGTGGAGAGAAAAGATTTCAGTTGGAAGGAAATACACTTAAATGAAAACTAGTCCAGACAGGAAGAGATAAAGATTCATAATGAGGAGGTAGAGAACTGTGGCTATTTGGTGAGGTGTAAAGAGAATATTAAAAATGACTTCAAGGCTTCTTGTTTGGGTAGCAAGCCTTGTTCATTCAACCAACTGATAGTTATTGCTATGTCAGGGACTGTATATGTCAGGTGTTGTGCCAAGTGCTTGCAATAGTAGCAGGAATAGAAAAGTCGGGGATGAGAAGATGGGGAGTCTACAGTCAGACTTAAAGGAGTTGGAGTTCGGAGATGCTTTCCAATGCAATGTCCAACAGGCAGCAGGAAATACCAAACTCATTTGCCTGAAAGAGGGAGGCACTCAGAGAACACCAGGGGGCAGCACGTGCCCAGCAACAAAAGTGAAGCAGGCCTAGCTAGTATCAATTAATATTTTGCATCTGAAACATATTAAAACAAAACATCATTTTCTTAGGCCAGTACTTTTAAAAACTGAGAAGTAATGTTAACTCACTAAATGCTTTTTTAAGCACAAACTTTCCCTTTTCTTGGTTTGTTTTGGTAGAAGGTTAAATGTATTAATATTGCTTAGCTTTTACATAACATAATTTATTAAAATAGTGCAAAAATACGCATATGAGTTGGGCAACAGTCTTCCAACTGGACACATATTTCTAACATTATTAAATTGTACCAGCTGGGTGCGATGGCTCACGCCTGTAATCCCAACATTTTGGGAGGCCAAGTCCGGTGTATCACCTGAGGTCAGGAGTTCGAGACCAGCCTGGCCAACATAAAGAAACCCCATCTCTACTAAAAATACAAAAGTTAGCTGGGCGTGGTGGTGTATGCCTGTAGTCCCAGCTACTTGGGAGGCTGAAGCAAGAGAATACTTGAATTTGGGAGGCAGAGGCTGCAGTGAGCCAAGATCATGCCACTGAACTCCAGTCTGGGTGACAGATCAAGACTCCGTCTCAAAAAAAAAAAAAAAAAAAAAAAAGGAAGGAGGAAGGAAGGAAGGGAAAAAAGAAGAAAGAGAAAGAAAGAAGAAAGAGAACGAGAGAGAGAAAGAAAGAAAGAGAAAGAAGAGAAAGAGAAAGAAGAAAGAAAAAGAAAGAAAGAGAAAGAAAGAAAGAGAAAGAGAGAAAGAAAGAAAGAAAGAAAGAAAGAAAGAAAGAAAGAAAGAAAGAAAGAAAGAAAGAAAGAAAGAAAGAAAGAAAGAAAGAGAAGAAAAGAAAAGAAAGAAAAATTGTACATTACCATGTTCAGTTTATAAGCTAACAGTTACCCATATGGGCAGGGACAAAAATAATGTAACTGAAAATCTTCAGGTTAGATTATTGTTCCATGAGGTGAATGTTTTGTTACATAATTAGCACTTTATGTTCCTATGTGTTTCATTTAGATTTATTTCTATATTTAGCATAGCCCATATTTCTCTGCCATCTCACCCCACCTTCCCTGACACTAAGTGCTCTTAATAATCCCTTGCTTTCAGGTTGTTACATCTTTCTCTCACAATTAGTTCTCTACCTTCTCACTTCATGTACTCACAAGTCTCATTATAACACCACAGTGCTCTATTATTAGGGAAGGAATCAGTGAGAAAGCTCAACTTTGAACCAACACAATGAAAGAAGACCCACTTAGAACAGAAACAACACCCCCACGCCTCCAAGCTAAGAGTTTTATAGATGCTTTAGGAAGATGCAATTGGTAATTATTGTGAGACTCATACTATGTATATGAGTTTATATGTCTGTGATTTGTGTTTTGATGTATAGATTTGTCAGTGATAGTTAATTTCAAACTGTGAATTAGTTCTTCTCAATAAGTTGATTTATCTTTATATAATTCCAAATTATTGAAATTCTTCAGCTATTGATCCATAGGACATCCATCAAAGTTAATAAAAACAAAAATATTTAGAAGAAACTTATAAACAATCCATCCATCAAAACAGGTGTCTCTTTCTGGAATTTGGTTGAACTCAAGAAGGTAGAAAAAGAAGAGGTTTCTATAATATAAAGGAAAATTGGCAAATAAAAGGGGAATAGATGAAAGAAAATAATTAGAGAAAACATGATCCTCGAGTGGAAGGACATTTTGTAAAACAACTGTCAATATCAGGAAAGACAAAGAAAGTCTGAGGAACAGTTTCTGTACCAGATTAAGGAGATATGACAAGGAAATGTGAGGTATGGTCCTGGATTGGATCCTGAAGTGGGAAAAAATTGCCATAAAAATTATTGTGATAATTGTGAAAATTTAAATATGGACTGTATATCAGATAAAGTATTATATCAATGTTACATTTCCCAGATTTGATACTTGTACTGTGGTTGTAGAAAAGAATATTCTTATTCTTTGGAGACAGAGATAGAAGTATTTAAATGGAAAGGGGCATGATGTCTGCAATTTATTATCAAATAGTGTCAGAAAAAATATATACAGAAAGGGATAGGGTGAAAAATCAAACATAAAATGTTTTTTTGTTTTTTTTTTTTTTGAGACGGAGTCTTGCTCTGTCACCCAGGCTGGAGTGCAGTGGCCGGATCTCAGCTCACTGCAAGCTCCGCCTCCCGGGTTTACGCCATTCTCCTGCCTCAGCCTCCCGAGTAGCTGGGACTACAGGCGCCCGCCACCTCGCCCGGCTATTTTTTTTGTATTTTTTAGTAGAGACGGGGTTTCACCGTGTTAGCCGGGATCGTCTCTCGATCTCCTGACCTCGTGATCCGCCTGTCTCGGCCTCCCAAAGTGCTGGGATTACAGGCTTGAGCCACCGCGCCCGGCATAAAATGTTAATGAATGTTGAATCTAGGTGAAGTTTCGAGGTATATGGAAGTTCTTTGGACTATTCGTATGACTTTTCCATGTATTTATTGTTTTTCCATATATTTATATAGAATAAATATATATAGCATATATATTTATATGACTTATAAACCATCATATACATAGTGTGAGTCTCACAGTAATTACCAATTGCATCTTTTGAAAGCATCTGTAAAACTCTTAGCTTGGAGGCATTTATAGGTACTTTAAATTTAAAAGTAATAATGATAATAATAGCAGTAATAATTCTGAGCCACTTGACCAAGAGCTTCACACTAGCTACATTTTTCTGCTTCAAATTAGTCTCCTATGGTTGGACACCCTTGTCTCATCATCTATGATGCCTGTAGACATAAGCATGCCAGTGTCTGTGTACAGAGTTTACGTTAAATATCTTTCATTTTAATTGATTTACATATTTATGTATGTAATATATTATTAAATATTGTTTGCACAGAAAAGTTATCAGTACAGTATGAAGAACTTCTTTTTTGGAATCATGGAATGTAAGTTTCCAACCTTGATATCCCAGAACTAATGCAAGGCAGGTGAGCCCCACAGTGAGGCTCAGCCCACAAGGGTTCTTGGCTTTGCCCAGGAAAGAATTCACGGGCAAACCGGAAGTAGAAGGAAACAGCTTAGTTGAAGTGGCAGTGTCCCAGCTCTGGTGGTGTTACAGCTCCGTGACTGCTCCTGCAGAGCAGGGCAACCCCCTAGGAGAGAACAGCAGCTCAGGGCAGTTTTGCAGTCATATTTATACTCACTTGTAATTGCACGCCAATTAAGGGATTATGCAGAGATTATGGTTTATGCAGAAATTTTTAGGGAAAGAGTAATAACTTTTGGGTCATTGGGCCATTGCCGTGGAAAGGAGTGGTAACGCTGGGGTATTGCCATGGCAATGGTAAATTGACATGGCACACTGGTGGGTGTGTCTGATTGGAAAGCTTCTCCCCGCCCGCATCCTGTTTTAGCGAGTCCTCAATCTGGTCTGGCTTCTGAGCCCCACCTTTGAAGTTGAGTCATGCGTCCTACCTCAGAACCTCAGAATACTTTAGTGTGCATTTCCTACAAAACCACAATTCAACCACCAAAAATCAGAGAATTAACGTGGATAAATAATTGCCATCTAATCCTCAGATCCTGTCTCATGAGTTGTCCCAGTAATGCCCTTTACAGCAAATGGATCCACTTTGGAACCATAAGATGGATTTAATTGTAGGTCTGCTCATTCTACTTCACTCTAGAACTGTCTCTTTGACTTTCTTGATTTTTATGACGTTGGCACTTGCGAAGATTACAAGAGGGTTATTTGGTAGAGTGTGTGCCTCAATTTGAGATTGTCTGTGGTTTCCTCATGATTGGATTTAGGCTGGTGTCTTTGGCAGGAGCGTTACAGATGTGAAACTGTGGTCTTCTTATCACCCACTATTGGTAGGACACTATTTTAACATGTCCTTTTACTGGGAATATTCGCCCTGGTCATTTGACTAAATCTAGTGTCTGCCAGACTTCTCCAAGATAAAGTTATTCTTTTATAATAAGTTTTTTGTGGAGGGGTACTTTGAAAAGAAATATCCCCTTCCTTATCACACTTACAATTTATTAATAACAGTATGGATTCATAGTTATTCAGTAGGTTATAATCACTAATATTATTATTTATTTTGAAATGCAAATCTTTCCAGATCTGGCCAGTAGGAGCCCCCCTCAAGCTGGTCCTGAGTTCCTTTGACACGTCTTCATCATTCCGAGTACTTTCCTTTTTTTGTTTTGTCTTGTTTTGTTTTCTGAGACAGTCTCACTGTTGCCCAGGCTGGAGTACAGTGGTGCAATCTCAGCTCACTGCAACCTCTGCCTCCCGAATTGGAGTGATTCTCCTGCCTCAGCCTCCTGAGTAGCTGGGATTACAGGGACCTCCCCCACCACGCTTGGCTAATTTTTGTATTTTTAGTAGAGATGGTTTCCCCATGTTGGCCAGGCTGGTCTCGAACTCCTGACCTCCGGTGACCCACCCACCTCAGCCTCCCAAATAGCTGGGATTATAGGCATAAGCCACCATGCCTGGCATCCCTGAGCACTTTCTTAGTTTCTGACACACACAAGAAGTTTCTCTCTCATCTTATACTTTCTCCACCCAAGCCCTGAAATAAACCAGTTTTATCAAGAAACTGGTTCTTTTTTGGTGGACAATGGTATTGAGATGACCAGATCTGGGTGCTAGTGATATAGGAGGCAGAAGGAAGCTATTTAGGCAGATAGTGAGGGAAAAGAGTCTTTGGCAGAACTTCCATTTTAACAAAAAGCAGCCCAAGAAATCACTTATTTTCTAACAAAGAGCAGCCTAGAAGATCAGGCTGCAAACATAAATAAGGAAGCTGGAAGCTTGCACTGGGAGGACGCCAGCAGCTGTACAGATAGAAAGGGCTACCTGGGGCCAGGCACGTCCACCATGGGGGCTCCTCCTCCTCTTTTTTATCACGTGCACAGTAAGAAAGAAACAAGCAACATGGAGTAGCTCAACCTGGGTACCCACCTGCATAATAAAAGGTTGGGGTGGGGGCTGTCAGAGATTCATGCCCTAGGCAGATGGCACACCTGGTCCTAACAGGTTTCTGTGCCCTGTTTAGATCAGATACCACCTCCCCACTAACTCATCTATAAACACCCCTGCATTTCACTTCAGGCCAGCAGCCCTGCTTCCGGGACCACTCTCTGTAGCAGAAGGCTGCTCTCTTTATTTCTCCTGTTAAATTTCTGCTCTAAGCCTCACCCTTGGCCTGTCCCTGTCCTTGGTTTCCTTGGCTGTAAGAGCAAGAACTCGGGTGTCACCCCAGACAATGAGGCCGCTTCACTAGCAGTCTTGTCCACTGTCTTTGGAGCATCACTTCACCCAGACCCTGTCAGTGGACAGAGCCAGGAATATATGTAGATCTATTTATATGTCTTTATCTACCTCTATGTATATTAAAAATTCATGTGTGGCACACGCCTGTAATCCCAGCACTTTGGGAGACTGAGGTGGGCAGATCACAAGGTCAGGAGTTTGAGACCAGCCTGACCAACATGGTGAAACCCCATCTCTACTAAAAATACAAAAATTAACCAGGCGTGGTGGCGGACTCCTGTAATCCCAGCTACTCGGGAGGCTGAGGCAGGAGAATCACTTGAAACTGGAAGATGGAGGTTGCATAAGCCAAGATCACACCACTGCTCTCCAGCCTGGGTGAAAGAGCGAAATTCCATCTAAAAAATTTTAAAAAAAAATTAAAAATTAAAAAAAAAATTTCCATGTGTTCACACTTATACTGCCCATTCCAATCCAAGAGCACTGGGTTCATTTAGTTTTCTCCCCCTCCCTAACAGTAAGAAATCTGTCTCCTGTTACCCTCAGTCTATTTACTTATTTGATCAATTCCCTAGTATGTCAACGCTCTGACTGCTGCCACCACCCACTCCCCCGTAAGAATGTGTCGTTCCTCGCCATACTCGGGCTCCCATGCTCCAGGATTTGGCTGCCATCTCTGCCTCCCTCCATAGACTCCCCTGGATTTTCTTAGGGCTCTGACTCCCCAGGTGGCTAACCTCCTGCACAGATGCCTTCTCACCCAGCCTGGGTTCCAACACTCCCACATCAGGCCACCTGTCTCTGGAGACATTCTTCCCACACTCCTGAAGTTCTAACACCAGTCGGGACATGATCCATGAATGCACTTCCTCCTCCCACTGCCCAAGGGTGAGAGTTCATTCATCTTCCAGCAGGCTTGTTTATTTGTCACCGTTATAAAATCAGGTTAAAATAACAGGGAAACTGAAATGTACATGGAGGGAATTCTGCAACTGAAAACACATCAAGGTATTTACTTCAATGCAGCAGTCTTGACTTACTGAGTTATCAATATGATAACCCATGAAGCTTTCAATTCTCTGAGCTCTAATCCTATGACATTTGTTCAAGTAGCGGAGGTTTGGTAGACAGCATGGGATTCTGACGCCAAAAAGACAGAAGCTGCTCTTCCTCCCTTCCCAAGATTGTGGAATGATTTATCAGCGTCCCAGATGATATCAAGAATTCAGAATGTACCTCAAAGCCTCCTCCATGTTAGCAAAGTCATTTGCTGATTCTGTTTTTATTCTTAAACAAGTCTTCAGATGTGCCAGATCTTCTCTTATCACTGAGTGGCTCATGTATTGAGCAGTTCTTTGCCCAGTATTTACTTGAACGATTCGGATCACCCTGGCACAGCGATGATGGCACACTGCATTTGTCTCTGCTGTTTTCTCTGACTTTCAAGAATCTGTAGGCAATTTAAATGGTGTGGAGGATGCCATTGACATGGTGCCTTTCTGGCTTCCACTCTCAGCTCTTGATCCCCATCTCAACTTTCAGCTTTTCACCAGAGGCAGGATTGTATGCAGGGAAGAACGTGGGTTTTGGAGGCAGTCAGATATAGTTTGAAATCTGTTGAAGTGCAGCTTCATTAACTTATCTGTAGAATAGTGTCAAAAGTTATACGCATTTTGCTAAATTTCTGTGAGGATTTGGGACAACATCAATATAATGGGGAACATAATTTCACCATTTTGTATGTGCTTTTTTTTTTTTTTTTTACTTCCCGCTTTCCAAGTACATGGCCTTGATTCTAGTACATTCAAGGCACACATCAGCCTGAGAAAGGGGGATGATTTCTATAAAAGGAACACAAAACAAAATTAACAAAAAACAGTGCAACAGTTAATATTGAATTTCTGTCATTAAAACTATGATTTATGTTCTATCAAAAAGATACAGGCACTACCATGTTCATCACAGCACTATTCACAATAGCAAAGACATGGAATCAACCCAGGTGCCCATCAACGGTGGACTGGACAAAGAAAATGTGGTACATATACACCGTGGAATACTATGCAGCCTTTAAAAAGAATGAAATCACGTCCTCTGCAGCAGCATGGATGCAGGTGGAAGCCATTATCCTAAGGGAATGAATCAACCCAGAAACAGAAAACCAAATACTGCATGTTCTCACTTATAAGTGGGAGCTCACGCCTGTAATCCCAGCACTTTGGGGGGCTGAGGCGCGCAGATCACCTGAGGTCAGGAGTTTGAGACAAGCCTGGCCAACATGGTGAAACCCTGTCTCTTCTAAAAGTACAAAAAACAAATTAGCCAAGTGTGGTGGCACTTGCCTGTAGTCCCAGCTACTCAGGAGGCTGAGACATGAGAATCACTTGAACCCAGGAGGTGGAGGTTGCAGTGAGCAGAGATCACGACACTGTACTTCCTCCTGGACAAGAGGCAACAGAGTGATACTCGGCCTCAAAAACTAAATAAATAAAGTAAGTGCAAGCTAAACATTGGGTCCTCATGGACATAAAGATGGCAACAATAGACATTGGGGATGATTAAAGGAGGCAGGGTTAAAAGAACTACCAGTTGGGTACTATACTCAGTACCTCACACCACAAACCTCAGCATCATACAATATACTCAGGTAACAAACCTGCACATGTACCCCATGAATCTTAAATAGCAATTGAAAAATTTAAAAAAAAAACACCTTAGTTGAAAAAGACAAAACATTTAGAAGTTTAAAAACAGAAGAAGTGTACTTTTAAATGGAGCAAAACAAAGGCCTATTGGGTGAGGATTTTGCCCTCAAAAAAGATTAGCTGAATTCATTTTTTTTTTTTTTCGTTAGCATTGTGTGTTAAACTGTAGAGTTTTATGTAAGGCACAAACAGCAGAAAGAAGAGGAAAGCAACTTGCCCTTTTCCAGCCCTGAAACAGAAACGTAAAGGAATAGGGAGTAAGAAGGGAGAATTAGATGGAAGGAGAACCACGCCCGATTCTTCCCTGCAAAGTGTGTTGTGCATGCTGAGTTCATGGACTCTTGTCTTGTGGCTTATTGAGTCCCAGGAGGGAGGATACCTCCCAAGCAGCCTCATACCAAACAGAACATCGTCCACCACAGTCAGGCAGAGAAATGCCTGGGAGTTGAGCTCCTCAGCTCCTCTTCCTTTCTACTAGGTAAGGACACTGAGTCCAGGGCCAGCGGGGCTGCTGCAGGGCTGCTCGGATAAGGCAAAGTGATCCACAGCAGAGGCTGAGGATACATCATCTGGCCAGGTGACCACATGGAAGAGAAGGCAGGTTCAGGAGTCAGCAGGCAGTGAGACAGGAGGAGACCCCTGTTCAGCTTGTGGAGGTGACTGGTGCAGCCCAGAAGCATTGCCCAGAAAAATGGCCCACGTGTTCATGAGCCCAAAACAGCAGGGTTGGAAGCAGTTGATCAAGGGACATCACCCTGGTGGCCAGCAGATGTTGCCAGATCACACCCCAAATCCAGCACGAGATCAGGGTCCTCCTTTACCCCAAATCCAAGAGGCTATGTGGTCTCTCCTCAGCGCCTTCTCTGCCAACTGCACCATCTTAGAGAGGAGAGAGGAAGAGAGCCCCGGGGTATTTGGAGAGATCCCTTTGCTCTCAGCTTATTTCTTCATTCTCTTACAATTTTTATCTAAATTAGATTTTTTTAGTCCAAAAAGTATTGTTTAATTTTCTTAGGTTGGGTTGTTTAAACCATGATAAAGATTTAACTTTTGCTTCATCCCCCAGAGAGTAGAGGAAAGGTACATCTGTGAAAGGTCTTCCAGTCTATGAAGACTAAAGTTGTTCATACCTGACTTGTTCCCATGACGCTTTTAGGTACAACTCAGTCCCAGTGACTTCCACCAAAATAAACAGCCAAGAAACTGAAAACAGGGCCTGAACACAGCCAAGTCATATTCCAAGAATGGTTATTAACATCCCATCTGTCCCTGCATCTTTCAGCCAACCATGAGTATGCTACTAGTGGCCAAGGATAGGAGTCCGGGGAGGGCCAGTGAGTTCCATTTCCTTCTTTGTTGATCATACCCAGTGAATACACCTGTTTTCCATTTTTAAGGACGTGATGTTAACAGCCTTGAATTTCATTAAAACAAGAGAAAGTATTAGGGAAGTTTTGCATGTGCTAATCTAAGACTTTCTGCTACTCTGGTCATGGTAGGACAGCAATACCAGCCATTTCTCATTCCCATGTGTCCCAGGAGATGACAACAGGGAAAAGCCTATTATATACCATATCTGAGTAGACACTTAGCTTTTGATTTTTTTTAATTTATGCATTTATTTTTATTTTATTTTATTTTTTTTGTGGTGGGGGGAGCGGTATTACCCTGTTGCCCAGGCTGGAGTGAAGTGGTAGGTCTGGCTCATTGCAACCTCTGCCTCCCGGGCTCAAACCATCCTCCCACCTTAGCCTCCTGAGTATCTGGGACTGCCAGCACATGCTACCACACCCAGCTTATTTTAAAATTTTTTATAAAGATGGGTTTCACCACGTGGCCAGGCTGGTCTCAAACTCCTGGGCTCAAGCAATCCACCTGCCTCGGGCTCCCGAAGTATGGGGATTACAGGCATGATGAGGCACTGCACCCAGTCTACACTTACTTTTTTAAAAGAGCCTTGAGCTCAAGTTTGGATTAAAGGAAGAAAACAAATCATAAGGCAAAACAGGAGAGGAAAGTGCACCACCTGGAACTGTATGATAAAACATCAGTGATTCAGCCTGGGAAGGTGCCCTGCCAAAATAGCGTTTCCAATGTGCTTGGAACATAATTTGTGTTTAATTTTAAATGAAACTGATTAGAAGTGTATCTATATTTTATTTACCAACAAGGCCAAATGACTCACTAGTGTGAGCTGTGTGTCTGCCCAAGCTTTGCAGGTGCCAAAGTCTATATAAAAAGATTCCTAATTCGGAAGAGACAATGGGAATTTTCCGACTGGCAGCTCTCATCTTGGTTAATTAGATGGCATTAAGAAGAAAAAGGTTGGCCACGTTATCTTGAAGAAAGTATTATTAGAGATGGCAGTAGATCCTAAAACATTTAATACCCTGTGTTCTGGTCTCCAACGTGCCATCTGGAGTAGTTACTTAGGGAAAATTACAACAAATTGATAGAAATATTTTAAAAAACTGCCTCAACTAACAAAAATAAAAGCTCTCTTGATGAAAAATAGCATTTTAAGTGTAATTTGTGAATCATGATTTGACAGATGACGAATATAGGTTTTAAAGTGTCACAAGACTTGTGTCTCTCTTTAGAATCACCACCACATATGTACTATTAAAACACAAGGACCGGAAGTGTTGGCTCACGTCTGTAATCCCAACACTTGGGGAGGCTGAGACAGGTGGATCATCTGAGGTCAGGAGTTCGAGACCAGCCTGGCCAACATGGTGAAACCTCATCTCTACTAAAAGTGCAAAAATTAACTGGATATGGTGGCGCATACCTGTAATCCCAGCTACTTGGGAGGCTGAGTCAGGAGAATTGCTTGAACCCAGGAGGCGGAGGTTGTGGTGAGCCAAGATTGCTCCATTGCACTCCAGCCTGGGAGACAAGAGCAAGACTTTGTCTACAAAAAAAAAAAAAAAAAGTCAAGTAACTTCTCCAAGACCCATTTAAAACACACACAACGTATTCGAATGGCCCACATCAAGAACATTGACAACACCAAGTGCTGGTGACAAAGTGGAGCACCAAGAACTCTCTTTGCTGGTGGGAATGCAACATGGTACAGACCCTCTGGAAGACAGTTTGGAGATTTCTTACAAAACTAACCATACTCATCATATGATCCAGCAATCATGTGCCTTGGTATTTACCCTAAGGAGTTGAAGAGTTGTGTTCACACAAAACCTGCATGCAGATATTTATAGCAGCTTTATTCCTAATTACCAAAATGAGGCAGCAAGCAAGATGTCCTTCAGTGGGTGAATGGATACATAAACTGGGTTACATCCAGACAATCGAATATTATTCAGTGCTAAAAAGAAATGAGCGATCAAGCCATGAAAAGAGATGGAGGAAACTTGCATGCCTATTACTAAATGAAAGCAATCAATCCGTAAAGGCTATATACTGTATAATTCCAACTATATGACATTCCGGACAAGGCAAAACTAGAGACAGGAAAAAGATCGGCAGTGTGGTTGCCAGGGTAAGGCAGGAAGGGAGGAATGAACAGGCTGAGCACATTTTTAGGACAGTGAAACTATTCTGTAGGATACTATAATGACAGATACATGTCACAGTCCACAGAATGAACAATACCAAGGGTGAACCATAATGTGAACTACGGACTTTGAGTGATAATGTTGGGTCAATGTGGATTCATCAGTTACAAGAATTGTACTACTCTTGTGGGGGATGCAGATGCTAGGAGAGGTTATGTGGGTCCTAGGGCTGGGAGTCTACAGTTTATCTCTGTACATTTCCCTCTGTTTTACTGTAAGCCTAAAACTGCCCCAAAAAAGTTGTCTTTAAAAAAAAAAAACCAGCTATCAACTCACAAATTTCGTACATATTTTTCTTTATTTTCTGGCTTAAACAAGGAAGGAATATTCTGATGATTACTTACTTTGGTTTTAAAGTCCCAGATAAAGAAAATTATATTATGACAACCTTGTTTCAGAAAGCTTCTCATGCTCTCTACCAATTAGATTAGGATAAGCAGAAAGACTGAAAGGCGTAAGACATGTTTCTCAGAAATAATAAACAACAGTGAACACACCTGCTATTTACTTACTTCTTGCCGGGTGCTACAAAACACCTGATGGAAAATGAGGGAAAAGTGCTGGTCTCACAAAGGTCATTTCAGCTTCATCTGGGCCCACTGGCAAGTAAATACCAGCAGAATCCTTTTGGACCAAGGACAGAAATATGGTAACTTTATAGTGAAAGCTTTCCATTTTTCCCTTCAGAAATGTCTCTTTTTTTTTTTTTTTTAATAAGTGGGGCAAAATAGAGGTTAGGAGATAAAACTTTCTTGTAACATGATTCATTTCTGGTTTTGCTAACAGAATTGCTCATCATTTTCTGTTTCAGAAAAAGCATTTTATCATTCTGAAGTCTAGAGCGTGCTTGGAAAAGAGGAATAGTTCTAACCTCAGACTCATAATTTTAAGCATAGATTCTTAGTCGTATCTAGTTATGTTTTGAAATTAAGTTCTCTTAGGAGTAAATAAATAGGGTTTGGAATGTTTTGTTGACAAAAAGAAATGGTAATACAGGATCACAGTGTCTTTTAAAGTTAATGATCATGTGACAGCACACTGCAAAGAAAAAAACCCAGATAAAACACAAGAAATAAAGATAATGGAATATATTTTGGCATAGCCAAATTATCTGCTACAAAGAAGAGTTGCTATGCTTTAGGTGGAAAATAAATGAGGAACATTCTGTCCAAAACAAAACTTTTTGAAGAGAATATATTTCATTGAAAAGTTTTTCAAGTGTGGTTGAAGGTATTACCTAACTTTATGGATCCATTTAAAAATGCCTACGAGAGAACCCTGTGGACTCCCTTGCCTTTTCTGTACCATATTTAGGATCATAGATCATTCATTCTGAAGGGGGGAAAAAACCCATACCTAGCTGGTACAGGATAATCCCTTGATCAGGAAGGTAATTAAGCAGCTTCGAGCTGGATTCCATAGTGCCAGTGACGTAGCCCCTAGTGTTTACCCTAACACACCTCCTGGCTCCATTACAGTAGTCATATGCAGAGTCCCCAGGCCTCCGTACTCCCACCTTTGGGCAACTCAGGCACTGTGACACAAATGTTACTCCATAGCCAAAAGCACTCCATAGTTAGTGAGGGTTCTTTTTAGGGCATGGGATGCCATTTAATGCAAAATGTACTTTGATATCTTCAAAGATTAAATGCTCTTTTATCACTGATGTCAAAGTTTGAAGACATTTAAGAGCGCTTATGATCTGGTCTTATCATCTCTTTCCAGCTTTTCTACAACTCCCTCTCCCATTATCCCACACTGTTACACAGCTGGAATACTAGGGTGTGTTTTTGTTTTTTGTTTTTTCTTGTTTGTGTGTTTGCTTAATGCTTCCACATAATTTGTTTCATTTGCAAAAATCTGCTTCTCCTCTAATTCTGACTATTTATGTCTCATCCACCCTTCCTCCAAACAGCATTTAAATGGCATTTCCTCTGTGAAGTCTTCCCTGGATCTCTGTCAGCTCCTGGCTACACATAATCTCTTCTTTCCTTTTGCATTCTTATAGCAGTTAGCTAGTACTTCTCTTATAGACAGATGATCATATTCTAGTTCACATTTGTTATCTGAATGCAACTCTTATTTTCTCTAATAATAATAACAACAATAATAGCATCTACCATTGTTTTGAGGGCTCACTATTGGGCCAGCACTACCTAACTGGTGCTTTATTCCTCACAGTAACTCTATCAAGCAAGTATTACAATATCTGTTTTACAGATGCACAAACTGAGGCTTAGAGAGCTTAAAGCAGTGTCCAAGGCCACAGAGCCACCATGTGCTGGGATTCAATAAGTCCCCAGTCTAACTCTAGAGCCTATTATCTCAGCCACTGCTATATTGCTAGATCCTGAAGTTCTTTAAAGGAAAAGGGAGGAAACTCACATTTACTGAACACCTAATTTCTGCCTGGCACTGCAGCAGGAACTTTCATGCATATTATCTGATTTATCTGTGAGTGAGATGGTATAATCCACATTTCGCAACTGAGAAAACCAAGCTTCACCATAAATACATATGTTTTAAAGGGAGCTGACTGGATTAAGATATTTGTGGTGCATATAACTGGTGAAAGATTGATAATCAGAATATATAAACATGTCCTACAAGTTAATGAGGAAAATAATAGCTACCCTGTAGGGAAGTGAGCAAAAGAGATGAACGGGCAATTCATCAAAGAAGGAGGCAGAATGAGCCAAAATCTATGAAATGGTGCTTAGCTTTACTAGAATTAAGGAGAATACAAATTTAAACAATGAGATATAATTTCTTTTTTTTTTTTTTTTTGAGACGGAGTCTTGCTCTGTCGCCCAGGCTGGAGGCAGTGGCGCGATCTCGGCTCACTGCAAGCTCCCCCTCCCGGGTTCACACCATTCTCCTGCCTCAGCCTCCCAAGTAGCTGGGACTACAGGCGCCCACCAACACACTTGGCTAATATTTTGTATTTTTAGTAGAGATGGGGTTTCACTGTGTTAGCCAAGATGGTCTCGATCTCCTGACCTCGTGTTCCGCCCGCCTTGGCCTCCCAAAGTGCTGGGATCACAGGCGTAAGCCACTGCGCCTGGCCAAAATACAATTTTATACTCATCAAAATGACAAAAATTTAAGTATCTAATGGTCCCCAAATGTTAAGGTAATGAGAATTTTCACACACTGGAAGTGGGAATACAAATTGATAAAGCCATTTTTGAGACCAATTTCACTTCCACATACGGAAGAAGTGAAACTGGAGGTTTGAATTGTCCCAGGATAAGTACAAGTGTGTTCGCTCCAGTATTGTTTAGAAAATGGAAAACTATGATATTATAGTATAATGGAATGTTACTAAGACAAAAGAATAACCCATATGCATCAAAAATAGAGAAATCTTGATAGCATAATGTGATGACCCAACTAGAAGGCACTTTCTGTGAACCAGAAAGTGGACTGTCACCAGAAATCAAATCTGCTGGTGGTGTGACCCTGGACTTTCCAGGCTCCAGAACTATGAGAAATAAATTTCTGTTGTTGTTTTTTTTTTAAGTTGCGAAAGTGTTAACCAACCTGGCCAACATGGCAAAACCCTGCGAAAAATACAAAAGAATAGCCAGACATGGTGGCGCATGCCTGTAATCTCAGCCACTCCGGAGGCTGAGGCATGAGAATTGCTTGAACCCAAGAGTCAGAGGTTGCAGTGAACCAAGATGGCGCCACTGCACTCCAGCCTGGGCAACAGAGGGCCACTTTGTCTCAAAAAAAAAAAGAAAGAAAGAAAAAATCCACCACAACCCACAACAAAAACCCACTTATGGAAGCAGAAGAGGAGAAAGCAGGGAGAAGCCAGTCCTGAAGACATCATCGCTCTGTATTTACACCTGGTTCTCAGAGTCCCAGAGAAACATCCTGATTATTTGGGGGCCTATTTTTAAAACAAATGAACTCATGGATTCAATGTCTGTTCTTCATGCCCACTTAACAAAATGCATCTGTGTTATGTTTTCATTTGATGAAACAGGAGATGAGTTCCCTTGGCTCCCAACTGTTGATGTTTGTAACTGGATGGCATCTGGCTTAGTCTCACCATTGCCATCTAAGAGCTACTGCAAATCCAAGAACCTGGTGCCCAGAATTGTGAAGCAAATTTTCAGTCCACATTCCTTCAAAAAGAAAATTTGCCCCACCTCCCATCACTTGACTAAGTGACAGAAATTGATGGTATCAGGCAAATATCTAGTGAAATGCAGTTTAAGTCTATGGCCTAAACTACAAAACTGCACTGACTTTGTATTAGGAGTTAGCAAAGCACAACAAGTTTTAACAAGATCTGAACAGACTGGAGGTTTGAATTGTATAAACATATTTTGGTGCCAAAAGAAAACACTGTCAAGTGGTTTGAGCACCTCAAAGAATAGACGGTTTGAGTATATATTTAAGCGGGAAAGGAGAACCTAGTACCTCTCCTGAGGGGTAGGGTTGGGGAAGGTAGTAACACCTGGTTTAACATTTTCAAACTCTTTTAAATTCGTTTGCCATTTTATTTGTATTTGATTTAAATTTATGTTTGTTTGTTCTACCTCTTTCAGTAAAATTCAGTACAAATAAACATAGAGAAAAATTGGAAGGTCCTTCTGGAAAGTACTTATTTCAACCCTCTCTCAGCCCATCCCTGTGAAGGTTCAGGGGATTAAAGTCTTCCATCTCTAGCCAAGAAGAGGACCCATCAAAAATTATACTATGTAAGCCTCTCTACTGATTTCTGTATGATATAGACTTAATTTGAACAAGGACTGGATTAATTGAAAAAAAAAGTTGCATTCTGGTGGCAGGGAAAAGACTATATATGGAAGCTGCAATCTGATCTGATCTGCTCAAAGTTAGTAAGAGTTAAATGGATTTTACATTAACTGTGTATCTATGAGCCTCAGTGCTTTACCCAAAATGGCAGAGATACTTTCTCTTCTCATATTCCTATCTTTGCTGAATTATTACCCTAATACCACTGTATGTTGTCTATTACTCTGTAAAAAAAAAAAAAAAAAAAAAAAAAAAAAAACCTCAAAATTTAGCAGTATAAAACCACAGACCTTTATTACACATAGTTTCAAAGGGTCAGGAATCCATGAGTAGCTTAATTGAGTGGCTCTGGCTCAAAGACTCTCATGAGGCTGTCATCAAGGTATAGTCCACGGCTGCAGTCTCATCTGAAGACTTGACTGGGGATGTAGGTTCTGCTTTCAAGATGGCACACTCACATGGCTATTGGAAGAAAGCTTTAGCTCCTTGCTGACAGGTGGCAGAAAGCCTCAGTTCCTTGCTCCATTAGGCACTCTATGGGCTGCTTGAGTGTCTTCATGATATGATAGCTGGCTTCCCATAGAGGGAGTGAACTGAGGGAGAAAGCAAGGCTGAACCACAATGTCTTTTACAATCTAGCCTAAGGAGTCACATGGCATCACTTCTGCAGTGTTCCACTGATCATTCAGACCAATCCTGATATCGTCTGGGAGGGGATTACATGGAGTGTGACAGACAGGAGGCAGAGATCATTATAAGCCATCTTAAAGGCAGGCTACCACAACTACACCTCCAGGTAATGAACTATTAATATTTGCTTTAAAACTCTGAATCCCTGTTTCAAGTAATCTCTTTTCCCTAATGCATTCAAGTTTATATTACCCTTGGGAATTAAAAAAATTAAAAATGTATAAATATTAGTGCTGGACTTTGTGTTGCCCCTCCAGAAGTATGTTCAAAAGGATAGTTTCTTTTGGAGGGCAGGGGAGATACTCTGGAATCAGACTGTGATGATACTTGCATAACATTGTGAATATATAATACTAAAACCATTGAACTGTGTGCCTTAAAATGCTTAAAATATGTTATGTGAATTTTATATCAAAAAAATGACTTAAAAGAGAGGGCATGAATAGTATTATTAATAAATTGGCTGGTTTAGAAAGACTTAGGGTTGCTTTTAGCTCTTTCTGTTCTGTTTGTTCTGTTAGCTCAAAATTTTAAGTATGATTAACTGACACTATTAGGTCCTGGGAAAATGGATTCATGGAAATAAAGCTCATGGTAGGTTGGAATGTGCTGGTGCAGCGTAATGACAAGGGTTTTCAGAGCACATTGGCCTACATTCTTGTGATCTGACTCCCATGATCCTTCCACTAAAACAATAATTATAGCATATTTTATTCTGACCTAACAAGTGTTGAAAATGTTATTAACGGACTTATGTATTGTTTGAGCAGTTCTCCCAAATGCCTTTTGTCAGGGCATTTTTCACGATTTGTGATTTCAGTTGGCAATTGTTTTGCATTGTGTTGTAGTGTGTTGTCAATTATTCAGAGAGACACCACAATTTTTTGTCTTACATTAATACTACTTATGGCTATGAGACCTGGGTCTGCCAAAGCTCCTTGAGCAGTTTTAGCTGCAATATAAGCATCATCCTTATCAGCAATCAGGAAACAAAGTCAATATCAACTGGCACTGATTGGCTCCATATGCCAGGAATCATGTATATTGCATCATTTAATATTAAGCAACTGTCCTGAATAGTTGTTAGTCTTGCCATTGAGCTTCAGATTCATTGCATGACTTTCCCAGAGGTCATATAACCATTTAAAAATATATCACCAAAACTACAATGCTCAAACACAAGGTATCTATCCACTTTGAAGCAATTCAATGTATCATAATCAAATTGAACTGAAACTAATAACATTGAATTAATTCAACTAGAAATGTACAAAGATTGTATGTTAGCTGGACCTCTCCAAGAAGCCATTGTAGGATAAGCTGAAATGGCACAACTACTTAGAAAACGGAGAGAAATAAACAAACAATTTTAGGTGCCCTAAATCACATTTCAAAATCATTTAGCTTAGTAAGAGGAGCTCTTTGAAACAGCAACTATAGATATATTACTTTGGAATATTGCTAACCGGAAAACATCAATTATGGAGAATCACCTCACAGGAATACTGAAGTTTCATAGTAGTTAAACAAGATTTAATCTTGAAAAGTAACCAGGGGAATTGTAAATATAAGCTTATTTTATCTTTTTTCTTTTTTCTTTTTTTTTTTTGAGATGGAGTCTCGCTCTGTCGCCCAGGCTGGAGTGCAGTGGCTTGATCTCCGCTCACTGCAAGCTCCGCCTCTTGGGTTCACACCATTCTCCTGCCTCAGCCTCCCGAGTAGCTGGGACTACAGGCAGCCGCCACCATGCCCAGCTAATTTTTGTATTTTTAGTAGAGACAGGGTTTCATGGTGTTAGCCGGGATGGTCTTGATCTCCTGACCTCGTGATCTGCCTGCCTCGGCCTCCCAAAGTGCTGGGATTACAGGCGTGAGCCACCGTGCCCAGCCTATTTTATCTTATATTTAATAAAATGTTGGTTTTTGTTGCATCTATATGTTAATACTTTAAAATGAACAAAGAATAAATGAAATGTTTATGTACAGAGTTTTGGGGGACATTGTCTTTCTAAAAATGTAGGCTGGCCCTTTTACACACCTTTCCTTTATGTGCCTCACTGATGCAGTGTAATTGTACAGAGGATTATTTTACTTAAAAATTCTAGGATTTGACCCGTTTCCCAGGGGCCAGTCTTAATTCTCTGATACTGAAATCACACCATGCAATCATTGGCTGTCTCTTCCTCAGTTGTAAACTGCTGTTACTTTGTCAGGTCCTCATTATCAACAGATTTGTGTATGATTCGAGCAGTTTCCCAAAAACTCTTTTTTCAAGGCAACTTTTGCATGACTGCTGATTTCACTTGTCAATGGTTTTCCATTATGCAGCATTGTGATAACAATTTTATTTCCAAAATCAAAAAAGAAAATCAGCGACAATCCACCTAAGTGGATAGACAGTTCATTCGTGAGTGCTTTTGTTCAGTTGACATTTGCTTCCCTCTACAACCTTGTAACTCAAATAATAAATACTGTGATATTGAGGCCATCCTCTTGGTAAAAGATGATGTGGCTTCCTGGCTTCTCACAACCCCGGTGGTATCCACCTCAACCATGGTACTCACCTCTTTTTAAGGGAATTATTCCTTACCACCCCCATTCCATTGCTGATGTGGTTTATAAAACAGCTGCCTTACCTGTCTGGCCTCAATGATTTGTTTACCTGCAGACACCTTTCTCAGCATGGCCCATCATAATATCGTATCTTCCCAGCCGTTTTGATTTTGCAGGGAAGTGGTCTTATATCCAAGGTCATGACAATCAAAATTTCCCTTAGAGATTGTTTTTAGAGAAGAGCATGAAAGAGAATCCCTTTCCTCTCAGAGTTGATGAGCTGTCACCCATGGTGTCTGCTGCAGCTTGGAGAAAGGAGAGGTGAAGTAAGAGACAAGCTACCATGCCCAGCAAAGCAGAGGCAGTAAATGAAGAGGAAAGTGGATGACATTTGAGTCCCCTGTCATAATCATTACCAACGCCATCTCCACTCTGATACGGAAGTGCTGAGAAGGGAAGGGCGTGGTCCCTTTGAATAATATGGAAAGGGGGAAGGGAAGTGCTGGGCAGAGGAGGGCATGGTCCCTGGCTAGCGCTCCACCCCCATGGACCTAGGTGAGGACAGGCACCTCTGCCTTCCCACCCAAATGTTGCATTTCCCAAGACCACCCTGGCCCACCATGTCCCCATCCTGGGCCTGTAAAAACCCCAGACCCTAGCAAGGCGGAGACACAGGCGGCCAGACACGGAGAGAAGCACATCAGAAGACAGGCAAGCAGCAGGCAGGCAGAAGAGCACACCAACAGACGGCGGCATGCCGCAGGCCATCGACTGGTGGGACAAGGCAGAGTTTGGCCAGGGCGGTCAGAGGAGAGCTGGGGCACCCAGTGGCCCAACTCCAAGGGAAAACCATCTCCCTTATGGCTCTCCCATTGGCAGAGAGCTATTTCCACTCAAAATTTTGCACTCATTCTCCAAGCCCACTAGTTCTCCAAGCCCACTAATAATTCTTCCAGTACACCAAGGCAAGAACCGGGAATACAAAAAGCCCTCTGTCCTTGCAACCAGGTAGACGGTCTAATTGAGCTGGTTAACAAAAGCCGCCTATACACGCAAACTCAGAGCACCTGTAACACACGCCCACTGGGGCTTCAGAAGCTGTAAACATTCACCCCTAGAGAGTGTGTGGAGGCGTCGGAGCCCCACAGCTTGCCTGTCTGCATGCTTCCCGAGAGGTGTGAGCCGCGGGGCACTGAAGAAGCTAGCCACTCCCCCTGTCTCATGCCCTGCGAAGGGGACAAGGGAACTTTTCCCGTTTCAACTCCATCCAATAAATTTCACTCCTTGTCTCCCGCTACTCAATCTAGTGTGAGTTGAATTCTCTGCCTCTTATAATCTAAAATTAATTATGGGTCCAAGTGTTAAGGCCCGTTGGTTGCATTGCAGTCAACAGAATAAACAGAATAAGGGAAACTCCCAACTTCACTGTGGTGTCTTCTGGTATCTAGTATCACTAGTATCACTACTAATAATAAAATAGCCACCAGGAGTGATAGAGTAAAGAGGACTTGCCTGGGAGTTAAGAATTTGTTTCTGGATCCAGGTAACTCTTCTACTAACTCACTTGGGCTCTTAAGAAGGTCACTTTTGCCGGGCGCGGTGGCTCAAGCCTGTAATCCCAGCACTTTGGGAGGCCGAGATGGGCGGATCACGAGGTCAGGAGATTGAGACCATCCTGGCTAACACGGTGAAACCCCATCTCTACTAAAAAATACAAAAAACTAGCTGGGCGAGGTGGCGGGCACCTGTAGTCCCAGCTACACGGGAGGCTGAGGCAGGAGAATGGCGTAAACCTGGGAGGCGGAGCTTGCAGTGAGCTGAGATCCGGCCACTGCACTCCAGCCTGGGCGACAGAGCAAGACTCCGTACCAAAAAAAAAAAAAAAAAGAAAAAGAAAAAAGAAGGTCACTTTTTCCCTCTAAGGTTCATGTTCTTGATATGTAAAATTAAGCCAATGCCTTCTTACCTTATTAAAGATCAATGCACCTCAAAGTGTCATGAACACTATTCTAATATGTGCCGCAGTGATTAAATGCCGACTCAATAATTTGAACAGATTGTAACCTAAGAGATTATTTTTTCAAGCCACGTCATTATACTGATCAGGTCATTAGAGACACAACAACCACCCTTCCCTTTTACCAAATTCTCCCTTATCATTCTGTGATCCACTGCTCACTTTGGCAGCACATGTATCATTCTATGGTCCAGACAAAGAAGGAAGTGAGGAAAGATTCACAGTAAATGGGAGTGAGGAAGCATGCAACTTTCAGACAGGTCCTGATCATCTCATCTCGTCTGTGCCTCTGCCCACTGTTTTTTCTTTTCCTCGCTCTTACCAAGTGCTATGGTCGAACATGTCCCCTAAAATTCATGTGTTGGAAATTTAATCCCCAATGCAACAGTTCTGGGAGGTGGGGGCTTTTGGGAGGTGTTTAGATCATAAGAGCTCCATCCTCATGAACAGATTAATGCCATTTAAAAAAAAAAAAAAAAAAAAAGCTTGATGGAGGGAAAAACTTGACCCCCTTTTGCCCTCCTGTTCCTCCTGCCATGTGAAGACCCAGCATTCCTCCCTTGGGAGGATGCAGCATCAAGCTGCCATCTTTGAAGCAGAGACCACACCCTCATCAGACATGGAATCTACTGGCACCTTGATTTTGGACTTCCCAGATTCCAGAACTGTAATAGAATAAATCTCTACTGTTTATAAATTACCCAACCTGAGGTGTTTTGCTATAGCAGCCCAAACAGACTAAGACATTACATCCCGAGCAGAATTGTTGGTATGAGATCAAAGCATGACTCCACTTGTACATATTGCTCAAAACTGGAGTGTCAGCACAGCAGATCTCCTCAATCCTCCTGAAGCCTGGTTAGTAATTTCAGTCTCTTGAAGTCCTCTCAGATGCCTCTTACAGGCTCTGTTTTTCAGGTTTTCTGTGGTGACTGGTTAAAATAAGGAAGGCATTGACTCTTGAGATTGGACGTCTCTACCATAAATTAGATTAAATGCTTTTGTTGTTTTTGTTCTGTATTAATATCTTCTATTTGTCAGAATCCTGAAGTATCAGGCTGCGTGTGGTGGCTCATGCCTGTAATCCCAACATGCTAGGGTATCGAAGTGGGCAGATTGCTTGAGTCCAGGAGTTCAAGACCAGCCTGGGCAACATGGCGAAGCCCCATCTCTACTAAAAATACAAAAAATTAGCTGGGTATGGTAGCACATGCCTGTAGTCCCAGTTGTTTGGGAGGCTGAGGTGGGAGAGTCACCTGAGCCCGGGGGGTCAAGGCTGCAGTAAGCCAAGACAGAGCCACTGCACTTCAGCCTGGGCAACCAGAATGAGACTGTCTCAAAAAAATAAAAGTAAATAAAAATAAAATATCTTAGGTAGAATCATAAATTAAGCAGCAATAATAAAATGTTCATTAATCAAACAGATGTTAGTCAAATGTAGTAAAATAGGAAACAACTAGTTTTGAGTATTATTGTTTAAAAATTATTTTACTTAATGGTAAGTTTACATGACTTAATTTTCAGTTGTGGCTATATTTAACAATTGGATTGCAAAAACTGGGCTGTCATGAGCCAGTACAAGCCTGCATAGGCACACGACTATTTGTGACCCAGATATTACACGTCTAGGTATATATCCACAGAAATAGGTACATGTGCTCTCAGAAGACGTGCACAACAATTCTTATTGCAGCATTTTTCATTATGGGCAAATATTAGAATCTGAAGGCCCATCAGTAGTAGAATGGAAAAATAAATTGTTACATTTTCATAGCACAGAATATGAGTCAGCAATAAAATTGAAGAAATGACTGCTTCAGCAGACTCAAGGAACAGGCTATTGAGCCAGGTACCAAAGAGTGTGTACTGTCCGATTCCATTTACGGAAGTTCAGAATAGCGGCAAATTAATCTACAGTGATAGAAGTCAGAAAATGAACTTGTTATGTTCTGGGGTGGGGTAGGGGAGGGGAGTGACTGCAAGGTGGCTTATAGGAGCTTCTGGGGTGCTGGCAAAATCCTATTTCCTGTTCTAGTTGTGGTTCCATGAGTGAGTGTCTTCATAAAATTACATGGAGTTGCACCCTTTATGTTGGCACGTGTGTATGTTATGCTTCCTAACAAAGTTTACGTTAAAAAAATCGCTTCGGGAGTTACCATTCTTTGTTCTCACTTCATATCCCACCCCCCACCCCTGACTAGAGAATGTAATGTGATATCCGGTCCTGCAAAAAAATACACTGATTTTAAGAAAATTGTTGGGAAAAGTGAAGATGAGAGGCTGCTTATGGTGGAATCACTGGATGGAAGGGAAAACACGGCCTGGCCCTTATGTGGAAACCTCTTTCCCAGAGGGTGAAAAACGCTTCGTTACAATGACCTACTCTCTAAGAGAAATGCCTAAGTAAGATCATATTAAATTAAAGCTTAGGGAAGACAACACCACATAAACCACCACTTCCCTAAAGTTTAGGGAAGAAACCACCAACGAAAGTCGGGGAATGCAGTTTTTATTGACGTTCCGGGAAGGCCGGAGAGCTTGGTAAAACCATGTGGGATTACGAGACTACAAGGGAGAGGAGGCCGCTTCAGCAAATGTCCTCAAACGCTGTTGTCTTCTGTAGTACACTCTGATTTCCAGCTGGAGATTTTTCAGGGTCGCTGATTCTGTCCTTCGAGGCTTCGTCTGATTTTAATGTACTGCATTATGAAAGCATTCTGCCCTGTCTGAGGTTTTCTTGAATGCATAAACGTATTCTCCAGTGTTTTGGCTTCGTTACTCATTGTGCTGAGAACAAAGTCACACACCACAGTCATTAAAATGCTACAGGACATTCTGAAATGGTAAAGAAATCAATCAGGCAACTTCATTTTAAACAGTGGAAGATTGTACAGGAAATTCTAGAAGGTCAGAGTTAAAAGGCATTTAAGTCAAGTAATGAGTTGAAGTACAAATAGAACAGAGTGTTTGGAAGCCTGCCTTGTTTTTCCAATGTTCATTAAAGCGGAATCATGTGATCAGTATTCACCCTCAACTTCACTCTTTTCTCAATATTTTAACCATCAAGAATCCCTGTTTAACATCTCAACTCCCTTTATCCCCATGCTTTATAAGATTTTGCACATCAAAAAATTGCTCATTATAAGTAACTTTTTTTTTATTTATTCGGATTGATATATGATTGCCAAAGAGAACATTTACCCAACATGAGATAACCAGTATTACTACTGATAAACGATGTAATAAATTCTATCCAAAGAAAAAGGATGAACATTTGAGTTACCCTGCACTAAGTAAATGAAAATATGATCTGGGAAACTTCTGCAAAACTCAACTAGCCTGCAAATTCCCATTACTATCACCAGTGCTTCTAGAGACGAAGACACTAGTTTATGAACCATGGCCCTACTGTTCCCTTATTATCATGTTAAAGGCACATACAACTGAAGCTGAGTAATTTTAGATTAATTAATAGGTAGTTGCTTTTTTTGTTTAGAAAAAGTCTTCTGCTGGCATTTTTCAGTCTCTTACCCCAAGTTGAAACTCCATTAAAGAATTATTATTAAAGCAATGTGGACATTTTCCCATTACTGGATGCTTCAGATTCAATTTGAGAATTGGCTGCACCAACAAGGACTTTCCTCATCATCTAACATCCCTTAGTAGAGAGTGCAAGGGCAGCAATATAAACAAAATTATGTCCTTGTCTAGTACAGAGATGAATGAGGTAAGGTTGAAATGATTGTCTAAAGTAAGGTGTGAGATCATATGCCAAATTTCATTTACCCACATTAGCCATGTTTCTCTTTGAAGACAATAACACTTCTATCATCATTGAAAGGCTACAGAGCACTTTTCTATATCTTTGTTACAACCCTTACAGCAAAGTCAAGGAGTGTATTGTTATCCTTGTCTATGTATATAGATATGTAGCCTAGAGATTTGCTAAGGGCCCACTCAGGCCTTTGGACTCCTAATTCAGAGCTCTGTCCATCATGACATTATGCTGCCCTACAGAAAATTAAGGAGTCTTTCGTATTACTATGGATTGAATTGTGCCCCCTCCAAAAAGTATGTTGCATTCCTAACACCTGTAAAGAGGAAAATGCCATGTGAGGAAAGAGGCAGAGACTGAAGTGGTGCAGTTGCAAGCCAAGAAATGCCAAGAATCAATGGCCACCTCCGGAAGGTAGGAGGAGGCAAGGACTGCTGACACCTTGGCTTTGAACTTCCAGTCGCCAGCGCTGTGAAAAAATAGATTTCTGCCAGAATTAGTCACACGGCCTTCCTTAGCTGCTGGGGAACTTGAGAAAGGTAGGGTACATGCAGCCATGCAGTTTATGATACTTTCTTACAGAAACCCTGGAAGATGAATACAGGTGTAAATGCTTAAATTTCAGTTAAAGACAAGAAGCCTGGTGTCAATTATTTTCCTGTAATGAAAATGTGGCTCACATAAATGAGCCTGGAGGTTTCTCCAAGCACTGATATCAGCACAGAAATGGGTCCTTTCTGCAGAACTATGTCTGCATTGTGGTTGTAGCTTTCTGTAGCCCACCATCAAAGATCTTCCTCATGGGAGATGAAACCTCAGTGTGACTCCAACTCCCTTGAACTCACACCCTTCCCCCCACGGGTGATCTAACATGTTGTACATGTCACTCTTAGCTTTTGTTGGAGACCTGAGAGATGCACCAGTGTCAATGCAGAAATGACAATATTGCTGGAATCAATGCTTACTGAACAGCAAACTCCAGACAGGGAGCAATTTTAAACAATTAAATCAGGAAGAAAAATCACCTTCTTCCACTAATGCTACAAAAACAAAAAACGTAGTTTCCCCCAAGAGATAGTCAATAAATATTTACTGCTGATATCATGAAAGTGCTTTCAAATCATGCTTCACAAAAGTATAACCCACAAACTACTTAAAAAGGGGGTTTGGTGGTCCAATACTTTTAGGAAATACAGCTTTCTCTTGTGATGGGATATTCACTAGGCACATTCTCACATTGCTTTCTCTGAGAAATACTGTAGTTAAAAACATAGACAAAAATATATTAGCTAATATTATATTTTTCTGTTACTCTTTCTTCTTATAACAATTATTAATATCTAGGAATGTACTTTGAGAAACAATGGGCTGTGCTATTCCTAAATGTCACCAAGTAGATGATCTGAAGCAGGAGAAACTGTGAACTATTGACTGTGCTCCATGCCCCACGCAAGAGGCACACGTGAAAAGACTTACTGGCTTATCGTGGATGAGGTGTGAGGTTTATGCAATTGAGGAACCCTTTAAAGAGAAGAGTATAAGATGACCATGTGACCCCAATGTCAGGGTTCCTCCTCAGGCTTTGGAGTCATCCTGGAAAGCGAGGGTTTCTTTTTTTGGTTTTTGTTGTTTTTTTAAGATGGAGTTTTGCTCTTGTTGCCCAGGCTGGAGTGCAATGGTGCGGTCTTGTCTCACTACAACCTCTGCCTCCCATGTTCAAGCAGTTCTCCTGCCTCAGCCTCCCCAGTACCTGGGATTACAGGCACACACCAACACACCCACGCCCACCCAATTTTTGTATTTTTGTAGAGATGGGGTTTCACCCAGTTGGCCATGCTGATCTCGAACTCCTGACCTCAGGTGATCCATCCGCCTCAGCCGCCCAGAGTGCTAGGATCACAGGCATGAGCCACCACACCTGACACAACTGAGGGTTTCTAAAGTTCTGCTCCATTAGCTTTGTGGAAAATCCACCTTGGCTTAAAGTATGACTGGGTTCATGAAATAAAATTGAAACTCAAATTAACAGTGGTATAAACAAGATAGAAATGTATTGCTCTTTTACCCCAGAGTCCAGAGATAGGGTCTCCAGGGCTGATATTGTCACTGTGTTGCATGAGGTTTCTTCTGAGACATTGCCTTTGACACCAAGTCCATGGTCCAGACAGCAGGGTTGAGGAAAGGCTGGAAGAATGGGTGTGTTCTTAACTTGCTCTGTGAAATGCACTTTGAATTTCTTACATCCCATTCGCCAGAATTAGTCACATGGCCTTCCTTAGCTGCTGGGGAACTTGAGAAGGGTAGGGTACGTTAGTTAAATATCAAGGGCTTGTAGAAGAGGAAAATCGGTATTCAGGCAGCTAGCGTTTTTCTGCTTTCTCTCTCCCCTCACTCCTCACTCTTTGGACTTTTAAATGTACGAACTCAGGGCTTTATTATCTAGCATTAATATCTTTGCATTGAGGAATAGATGTTCCTAAAGTCATCAGAATGGGCTTATGTTGTATGTGCTTTTAGAAAATAAAAGGCTTTTGAGAAGAAAGTAAAATAGAAATAAAAATTCATGGACTGCAGGGATTCCCACGTTCTTCGTAAGCGAACAGTATTCTTCATTTCCCTGTATGGTCCTGGAAGACCTGATTGAGCGTGAGGCCAGGGAGATACCAAGTGAGAGGAGATCGGGAGGGGGTGGCTGCCAACTGCTGGCCCTCCCTGCCCACCCCTTGGAATCAGCAGAACTTGAGGGCTGAAGGGAGGGGAAGTGACTCCATTTGCCTTAAAGCACCTTAAGCCTTTTGTCACCCCCAAGGGGAAGCAGGAACGCAGACATTTTCTGGGAGGAAGGTTTTTAAAAGAAAATCTGTACTTGGATAGTTAAAAAGAGAGAAACGAAGGAGAGAATGGTCTGAGAAATTTGAGTAGGTTGATTTCTGACTATCTGAGCTATATATTCCTATCAACAGCCTGAGCTCTCAGCTCAAGAGCCTGTCAACACTTCAGCGGCAGCAGAAGATTCCCGGGAAGCATCTCTGGGTATTTGGCAGGCTCCCCCGGGGCCAACTGCCTGGCCCTTCACACTGATGGGCTTGGAACTGCTCTTTAAGGAGTGCACTCCTGGAACAAAGGGGCCTTGTTTGTCTCCTCTGTTCTAGAATAATCGCTGCCTTTAAAGACGTTGTAGAGTGAATGTGATGCAAACTTCCTATACTCACAGGAATTTTTTTTTAAATTTTATTTTTTTAAAGGGAGCTTAAGAGGCATGTGGTTGAAACAAATACACACTTACAAAAGGGGTCTGTCTGCTCCACGGGGGTGTTAGATGCCATTCCTAACCCTCCTGGGGCATAAACTTGCCCCAGTAAAACAGAAGGCATGAGATATGGCCTATAAAGAACTGTTGTTACCTTTTGTTATGAATGATACTTCGACAACCTTTTACTGGTTTGTTGAGTCTATTCAACTACGTTGATTAGATGTGATCTACAATAGAAAAACCCAGATTAAATCCAAAGAAAACCGTTCTTAACCAGGTGGAGGAAAAAAATGTGGAGAGAACTGAACTTCCAGTAAAGGCTAAGCACAAGTTAAGATGAATGATTAATAGTTTATAATACTTTACTAAAGTGAAGCATTAATTTTAAAAATACATGTGACATATACATAAAGTTAGGTTATCTGGTATTTTGACTAAATACATGTAGTGTCCTACAATACTAATTATATGGTTCTCGTTTTTTAGATAAGTAGGAATTAATAATTTAGCATTAGGGTTGGTGCAAAAGTTATTGCGGTTTTTGCCATCTATGAGCTGAAGCAGCATCGTTGGTCTGTAATACCCGAGGTTTGTTGCCTCACGCCAAGGAAATTAAGGACGCAGACACACAAACAGTGAGGTTAAGAGTGGAGGTTTAGGCCGGGCGCGGTGGCTCAAGCCTGTAATCCCAGCACTTTGGGAGGCCGAGACGGGCGGATCACGAGGTCAGGATATCGAGACCATCCTGGCTAACACGGTGAAACCCCGTCTCTACTAAAAAATACAAAAAACTAGCCGGGCGAGGTGGCGGGCGCCTGTAGTCCCAGCTACTCGGGAGGCTGAGGCAGGAGAATGGTCTAAACCCGGGAGGCGGAGCTTGCAGTGAGCTGAGATCCGGCCACTGCACTCCAGCCTGGGCGACAGAGCAAGACTCTGTCTCAAAAAAAAAAAAAAAAAAAAAAAAAAAAAGAGTGGAGGTTTAATTGGCAAAAGAAAAGGAAGAGTTCTCTCTCCTGCAAAGTGAGAGGGCCTCCCCAGCAGGTTTTCTGGTCCACAGCCAAGTGTATAAGATTTTATAGATGAGATAGAGGAGGTGGTATCTGATTTACATAGGGCATGAGAGATTGGTGAGACCAGGTGAGCCATTTGCATAGCTGGCCACCCCACCCTAATCTTTTATTATGCAGATGACTCTCTACCTGGCCAGCTCCATGTTGCCTGTTCCTTTACTGCACACATGGTGACAAAGAAAAGAGAAGATGGAGCCTCCATGTTGAACATGCCTGGCCGCCAGGTAGGCTTCTCCTATTGCAATGCACAGCCGCTGTCATTCACCCATGCAAGCTTCCAGCTTGCTTATCTGTGTTTACAGCTAGATTTTACAGGCTGCTCTTTGTTAGAAAAGAAATCATTTGGGGCTGCTTTTTGTTAGAAGGGAAGCCTTGCCAAGGACTCCCTAACTCTCACTCTCTGCCTAAATAATTTCTTTTTAGCTCCTGTATCATTGATAGAGAGTCAAGTCTGTTTTGGCACATTAAGTCCACTCCGTTGATCAGACATGTATTGACTGTATATATTGTGCAAGACAGCTGGGTGGGGATGGAAGAGATAAAAAATGGGCAGCTATTGTTGCAGCATCAGCAAGTGAATAATCAATGGGAATGGATAACTTAGGTCTACAAATAGATATAATTTACCATATTTTGTCATCAGTGCTAAAATATAGCTAAAGGCAGTAATAGTAGGCTCACTTTTTGGTGACCAATGGATACTTGCCATTATCCTATTTAATTTATATTATGTCCATTAATACAACATGACAACTCCCTGTATGATATTTTAGGAAACTGAGTGACAACAACAAAAAAATAAGTAATTTGCTCAAGGTCAGAGCTAAGAAGCCAAGGAGCCAGGTTTCAAATGCAGATTGCCAGATCCTTGCTCTGGGGCACATTTTGGACACACAAATGAAAGCTTAACTGTTTCTGGCACAGAAACAGAGTGTCTCATAGAAATGGCATCTGAGCTGGGTCTTGAGGGGTACATATGTTAATGATGGAGTGAGGAAAGGGAATAAAGTCATCAAAGACACAGAGATGGAAAAGTACAGAGATTGTTTAAGGACCTGAAAAGAAGTCTGATTTGGTAGCAGCAGAGTGAGAGTAGAGGGAGATCAAACGGAGAGGCTGAAGCCGGCTGGGAGTCAGGTGACCGTGCAATGATGACAAGTCATGGGTTTCTAGAATTGTGGGAAGGCCCAGGGCAAATCACAACTCTGTGGACTGGTTTCCTCTGTAAAATAGAAATAGAATAAGATCATAAACTCACATTCCAATTCTGGATCTATGCTTTCCTGTCCAGGAACATTTAGTCTCCCCTTCCCACTTCCTCCCTCTGTCCATCAGGGAAGCAAAATGTGTCCATTTTTCTGCCCACGCCCAGTCCTCCACTAACTCCTCCCCAAAGCAGAGCAAGTGGTTTCCTGGTTGGTGAGAACATGAGAGTGTCACCGCACTGGGTTTTACCCATGGTCGGAATTCCTGAAATTCCTGAGTGGTTAAGGACAAACCCACACTAGTCACTCTACTGCTGTTTCCTGTGTCCACATGGTAAACTCTCTGCTTCTGGCCAAAGACCTTGGTGGACCCTGCTGACTTGCTGTAAGATCGTTTTTTTTTTTTTTTTTTTTTTTTTTTTTTTTTTTTTGAGGCGGAGTTTCACTGTCTTGTCCAGGCCAGTGTGCAGTGGCACGATCTCGGCTCACTGCAACCTCCGCCTTCTGGGGTCAAGCAATTCTCATGCCTTAGTCTCCTGAGTAGCTGGGATTATAGGCGTGCACCACCACATCTGGCTACTTTTTGTATTTTTAGTGGAGACGGGATTTCACCATGTTGGCCAGGCTGGTCTCAAACTCCTGACCTCAAGTGATCTGCGCACCTCAACCTCCCAAAGTACTGGGATTACAGGCATGAGCCACCATGCCCGGCCTTCTTATATCCTTTTTGATGTGTTTTGGAGCATAGGTGGACTCCCTGATAATCTTAGAGTCAGGCACAGGGACTTAGGCTTCCTTACTTCAACTTTATTCTCCAAATTCCTCTTGCTAGATAAACTCAATCATTGGGATGATTGAGTCCTTGCCTAGCTCTTAATAAAGTGATACCTTGTTTTCCCATTGGCAGTTGTTCTTTGTGTGTATCAATTTCTTGGTTAGAAACTTCTAGGTTAGGGAAGAGGAGAAAGGGAAGGAACAGGAGTGGATAGGGGAGAAAGAGGAGGTAGGAGCAGGAAGAGCAAAGGAAGAAGAAGGAAGGGGAGGGAGGACAGGATACTCACTCCCCAGCCCAGTAAAGGCAGATGCTTGAGAGGCTGATGTCTGTGGGTGTTTGTGGGGAAGACTGGTAAAACTTCCTGGCTTCATATTTTTTTAGCTTCATTTTCAAAAGAAGGAAAAAAATTCCCAAATTCGATTTAATTCTACAATTGTGGGGCACTCACTACATACAAGAAACTGTTCTAGAAGTTGGGAGTAGGTTGGACATAGATAGGAAAGAGATAAAATAGGTTCCCTCAATTTAGTTTCTCAAGAAACTAAAGTACAAAATAGTTTGTCACTGAAGTTAAGTAGAGGAATTCACGTCTTCCAATTTACTGCAAACTCTACAAAATATCAAATGACAAACTGACTCATGAGAGCTCTTAGAAGTGAGAACTGGGTGTCTTCCAGGGGGTTATATAAGACAATAGCATTTATAAAAATGAGCTTCTTTTGTAGTTTTTCTTGATTCTGGAAACTTCAGTTACCCTTCTCACTTCTGCTAACTTTTAAAAATCATGCAGAGGTGTTACCCAACAAATGCCTGTTTAAGCCAAGGGAGGTCACCCCTGAAGCCACCGTCCAACAGACCTGCTCTTTTCAAATCTCTTCACAGATAACAGAAAGCAAATGTTCAAAATAATTATAAACAAAGGAACAAGTATGAGATTTCCAGAAGTGAACACTTTTTAAATTAGATCTGAGAAAACACTATTTCAATAGTTAAGATTTATCTCCATCTAGGAACATTAATCCTTAAAACAGCCTGCCTCTGATAAAGCTTTTCTTTCCCACTGAAAAAGAGAACATGCAATGTTCTTTCTCACGGTTCAACAGCATTTTGGCCTCCTTCTGGGTATACTATGCTGTAGGATATAAACGTCATTCTTTTTATTACAGAAAATTTTTCTAAACTTCTACAGGCATATTCTTAATATTTTTTTTCTGGTTTTAATGTTTTCTATGGTAATTAAGAGATTAATTTGTTGTTTTCCAAGTAGCTCTGGTGTTCTGTTGACTCTAGCCCAAATTAATTATCCCAGGAAGAAACTAAAACCGAAGCATTTTGATAAGATAACTTTGAGAGAGAGTCACACATATGCAGGACTGCGGACAATAAAGTTTGGAGAAGGCAAAGGCAGATTTGCAGATTTCACTGCTGAGTTTAGTTTTTGGTTTTTGTTTTGTTTTGAGACAGGGTCTCACTCCTGTCACCAAGGCTGGAGCGCAATGGCATAGTCACGGCTCCCTGCAGCCTCAACCTCCTGGGCTTAAGCAGTCCTCCCACCTCAGCCTCCTGAGTAGCTGGGTCCACAGGAGTGCACCATCATGCCCGGCTCATTTTTTATGGTTTTAGTAGAGGTGGGTTTTTGCCATGTTACCTGGGGTGGTCTCAAACTCCTGAGCTCAAGCAAACCTCCTGCCTTGGCCTACCAAAGTCCTGGGATTACAGGCATGAGCCACCACAGCTGGCATACTGCTAAGTTTTTGAGGGTGGACTTCAAGATACACCCATCCACACTTTTTTCTCCATTTTTTAACTCCTCTCAGAAGCCAAATCTCCTAGCAAATAAGAAAAAACAAGGTAAACACTTAAGTGCAACTGCCACAACTTCTGTACCCTGTGTGGGGAAACACAGTAGACACAGAAAGGGAGCAAATGGATTCTAGTGGAAGAGCATCGAGATATGTGAGTTTTTCCAAATCATGCCTTTACTGGTTTGCATGGTGGAGATAATCAGTGACATTGTACCCTGTGCTGCCGGAAGAAAATGGCCTTTTGTACTCACAACCCCCTCCCTCATCAGAGGAGCAAATACAGAGGGACTCTTGCAGTTTTCCTGGGTGCAAATGATGGCACCAATGACGTAGTAGGATCTGGTTCTTACAGGGGTGAAAGAAAACGCTGAAGTGGAAAAGAGGGCCTGGCGTGGTGGCTCACACTTGTTCTCACAGCACTTTGGAAGGCTGAGACAGGAGGACCACTTGAGGCCAGGAGTTTGACACCAGCCTGGGCAACATAGTGAGACCCCATTGTCATGCACGTCCGTGTGAAGAGACCACCAAACAGGCTTTGTGTGACCAATAAAGTTTTTAATCACCTGGGTGCAGGTGGGCTGAGTCTGAAAAGAGAGTCAGCAAAGGGAGATAAGGGTGGGGCCATTTTATAGGATTTGGGTAGGTAAAGGAAAATTACAAAGGGGGGTTGTTCTCTGGCGGGCAGGGGTGGGGGTCACGAGGTGCTCAGTGGGGGAGCTTTTTGAGCCAGGATGAGCCAGGAAAAGGAATTTCACAAGATAATGTCATCTGCTTAAGGCAAGGACCGGCCATTTTCACTTCTTTTGTGGTGGAATGTCATCAGTTAAGGCAGGGCAGGGCATTTGCACTTCTTTTGTGATTCTTCAGTTACTTCAGGCCATCTGGGCTTATATGTGCAAGTCACAGGGTGTGCGATGGCTTGGCTTGGGCTCAGAGGCCTGACATTCCTGCCTTCTTACATTAATAAGAAAAATAAAACAAAATAGTGTTGAAGTGTTGGGGCAGCGAGAATTTTTTTGGGGGGTGGTATGGAGAGAGAATGGGCGATGTTTCTCAGGGCTGCTTCAAGCGGGATTAGGGGCGGTGTGGGAACCTAAAAGTGGAAGAGATTAAGCTGAAGGAAGATTTTGTGGTAAGGGGTGATATCGTGGGGTCATTAGAAGGAACATTTGTTGTACAGAACGATTGGTGATGGCCTGGATATGGTTTTGTATGAATTGAAAAACTAAATGGAAGACACAAGGTCTGAATAAGAAAAGGAGAGAAAACAGGTATTAAAGGACTAAGAATTGGGAGGACCTACGACATCTAATTAGGGAGTGCTTAAGGAGGCTCGGCACAGCCTTGCTAGCAAAGATTATTTATTTACTTTAAGAGGGAATTTAGAGTGGCGGTTTGGGATAGCACTAGGAGATACCAGCTGTGATGGCTTGGAGAAACAGTGTAAACTAGCAGTGTAAACACGAGCAGGGCATTTACGAGTAGTTGAGAAAGCTGAATAGGAGTATGACTAGACAGAAGACAGTAGGGATGAAAGTTTTTTGGGGTGCAGTCTAAGTTGATCTGGTGTCTGGAATGAGACTGGGACCTGATAAAAAGGAGTGTCCGCACAGGATCTCAAATGGACTGGAACCTGTAGCATTCCGAGGACAGGCCTGAATTCTGAGAAGGGAAAGTGGTAAAAGTATTGTCTAGTCCTTTTTAAGTTGGTGACTGAGCTTGGTGAGGTGTGTTTTTAAAAGACCATTAGTCCGTTCTACCTTTCCTGAAGATTGAGGACGGTAAAGGATATAAAGGTTTCACTGAATACCAAGAGCCTGAGAAACTGCTCGGGTCATTTGACTATTAAAGGCTGGTTCGTTATCAGACTGTATAGAGGTGGGAAGGCCAAACCGAGGAATTATGTCTGACAGAAGGGAAGAAATGACTGCGGTGGCCTTCTCAGACCCTGTGGGAAAGGCCTCTACTTATCTAGTGAAAGTGTCTACCTAGACCAAGAGGTATTTTAGTTTTCTGACATGTGAGTAAAGTCAATTTGCTAGTCCTGGGCAGGGGCAAATCCCCAAGCTTGATGTGTAGGGAAGGGAGGGGGCCTGAACAATCCCTGAGGGGTAGTAGAATAGCAGATGGAACACTGAGAAGTGATCTCCTTGAGGACAGATTTCCATGATGGACAGGAAATGAGAGGTTCTAAGAGACGGGCTAGCGGCTTGTAACCTACATGGAAGAGGTTATGAAATGACGACAGAATAGAATGGGCCTGTGAGACTGGAAGAAGATATTTTCCTTGGTCTAGAACTGTTTACCTTGTGTGGGAAGAGATTGATAGGTGGAAGTTTCAGCTGGGGAGTAGGTGGGAGTGGCCGAAGTGAAGGAGGAAAACTGCCCTGAGGGATGGAAATTGGAATGCTAGCTGCTTTTTTAGCTAACTTATCAGCATAAGCATTGTCCTGAGAGACGGGATCTGATGCCTTTTGATGGCTGCTTTTTTAGATAAGTTAACAGCGTAAGCATTGTCCTGAGCGATGGTTGGGGGGAGAAAATAGATTTTGGAAGTTATGAGAACTGTAGAGAGTTGAGCATAGTTTGTGATTTTTAGGGCCCCTAACAGTATTAAAGCAGTGGCAGCCACTGCGTGCAGATGTGAGGGCTAGGCTGAAACAGTAAGGTTAAGTTGTTCAGACAGAAAGGCTACAGGACGCGGTCCTGCCCTTGTATAAGAATTCTGACCGTACTAACCATGCCTAGGAAGGAAAGGAGTTGTTGTTTTGTACAAGGGATTGGGGTTTGGGAGATTAGCTGGACACGATCAGCAGGGAGAGCACGTGTGTTTTTATACGAGAATTATGCCGAGATATAGGTAACAGATGAGGAAGAAATTTGGGCTTGACTGAAGTAATGGGGGCTGTCTGTGAAGCCTTGTGGCTGTACAGCCCAGATAATTTGCTGAGCGTGATGGGTGTCAGGGTCAGTCTAAGTGAAAGCGAGGAGAGGCTGGGATGAAGGGTGCAAAGGAATAGTAAAGAAAGCATGTTTGAGATCCAGAACAGAATAATGGGTTGTGGAGGGAGGTATTGAGGATAGGAGAGTATATGGGTGTGGCACCACGGGGTGGATAGGCAAGACAATTTGGTTGATAAGGTGCAGATCCTGAACTAACCTGTAAGACTTGTCCGGTTTTGGGACAGGTGAAATGGAGGAATTGTAAGGGGAGTTTATAGGTTTTAAAAGCCCATGCTGTAGCCGGCAAGTGGTAACAGGCTTTAATCATTTTAAAGCGTGCTGCAGGATGGATATTGGCGTTGAGTGGGGTAAGGGTGATTAGGTTTTAATGAGATGGTAAGGGGTGCATGATCAGTCACCAAGGAGGGAGTAGAGGTGTCCCATACTTGTGGGTTAAGGTGGGGGGATACGAGGGGAGGATGTGAAGGAGGCTTTGAACTGGGGGAAAAGGCGGCAATGAGGTGTGGTTGTAGCCTAGGAATAGTCAGGGAAGCAGATAATTTAGTTAAAATGTCTTGGCCTAATAAGGGAACTGGACAGGTGGGGATAACCAAAAAGGAGTGCATAAAAGAATGTTTCCCAAGTTGGCACCAGAGTTGGGGAGTTTTAAGAGGTTTAGAAGCCTGGCTGTCAATACCCACAACAGTTATGGAGGCAAGGGAAATGGGCCCTTGAACAGCAGGTAATGTGGAGTGGGTAGCCTCCATATTGATTAAGAAGGGACGGACTTACCCTGCCTGTAAGAGTTACCCAAAGCATCTGTGATGGTCCACGAGGCTTCCGAGGAGGTGTGGCAGCATCAATCTTCAGCGGCTAAGCTAAGGAGGTCTGGAAAGGAGTCAGTCAGAGAGCCTCGGGCCAGAGCTCCAGCCAGGGGCTCTGGGAGTGGCTGCCGGGCGAGTTGGACAGTCCGATTTCTAGTGGGGTCCCGCACAGATGGGACACGGCTTAGGAGCCGGGCTGCGGGCATTCTTTGGCCCAGTGGCCAGATTTCCGGCACTTGTAGCAAGCTCCTGGGGGAGGAGGTTCTGGAGGAACATCTGGCAGCTGCGGTTCAGGCGTTTGGAGTTCTTGTGTGCTGGAGATGTGGCTGGGGTTTGTCTCACGGTGGAGGCAAGGAATTTGCAACTCAGAAATAAGTTACTACTTGGCTGCCTCTACTCTATTATTGCACACCTTGAAGGCGAGGTTCATTAAGTCCTGTTGTGGGGTTTGAGGGCTGGAATTTAATTTTTGGAGCTTTATTTAATGTCAGGAGCAGACTGGGTAATAAAATGTATATTGAGAATAAGATGGCCTTATGACCTTTTAGGGTCTAGGGCTGAAAAGCATCTCAGGGTTGCTGCCAAACAGGCCATGAACTGAGCTAAGTTTTTTATATTTGATGAAAAAGAGCTTAAACGCTAACTGATTTGGGAGAGGTCAGATAAAGAAAAAGGAACATTAATCTTGACTATGCCTTTAGCTCTAGCCACTTTTTTAAGAGGAAATTTCTGGACAGGTGGGGGAGGGCTAGTCGGCGAACGAAACTATAAGCCAGACTGGGTGTGATGAGGGGAGGTGATAAAAGGATTATAGGGTGGGGGAGCGGAGACTGAGAAAAAATTGGGACCTAGCTCAGCCTGGCGAGGAGGGAAGAGAGGTCAGATGTGTCTGTAGAAAAGGAAGACTGGAAAGACTCAGCGACGCTTGGGGTTGGGACTGAGGGAACAGGTGGGAGGGAAAGAAGGAAGATTTGGGATGAGTTGTGTTGGGAACAGAGACTAGGGAGGGACCAATGTGTAAAAGAATGCCTGGACATCAGGCACCTCAGACCAGTTGCCCATTTTACGACAAGAATTATTTAGATCTTGTAGGATGGAAAAATCGAAAGTGCCGTTTTCTGGCTATTTGGAACTACTGTCAAGTTTATATTGGGGTTAAGTGGCATTGTAGAAGAAAATAAGGCATTTAGACTTTAGGTCAGGTGTAAGTTGAAGAGGTTTTAAGTTCTTTTTTTTTTTTTTTTTTTTTTTGAGACGGAGTCTCGCTCTGTCACCCAGGCTGGAGTGCATTGGCCGGATCTCAGCTCACTGCAAGCTCCGCCTCCCGGGTTCACGCCATTCTCCTGCCTCAGCCTCCCGAGCAGCTGGGACTACAGGCGCCTGCCACCTCGCCCGGCTAAGTTTTTGTATTTTTAGTAGAGACGGGGTTTCACTGTGTTAGCCAGGATGGTCTCGATCTCCTGACCTCGTGATCCGCCCGTCTCGGCCTCCCAAAGTGCTGGGATTACAGGCTTGAGCCACCGCGCCCGGCCGGTTTTAAGTTCTTGAGAACACAGGCTAAGGGAGAAGGAGGAGGAATGGAGGGTGGAATGTTGCCCATAGTGAAGGAGGCAAGCCCAGATAAAAGAGAGAGTAGAGCCACAGAGAGAAGGATTTCGGGGGTTCTTGCCCTCCAGAAAAGCGGGAAAGGGATCAGGCCGTGGAAGTAAGGAATTGGGGCGCAAAAATAAGAGCTTGGGGCACAAAAATAAGAGGTCAGGGTTCTTGCCCTTCCCCCAGAAAAGCAGAGAAGGGGCAGAGACAGGGAGAGAAGGGGTCGGGGTGCTTGCCCCTCCCCCAGAAATGCGGGACTTACCGCTTAGGGTGAAGGACCAAGGCAGACGTCCCCGCAGCGTGGTCAGACACCCCTGAAACGTGGGTGAGTAATCAGAGGCGTCCCTGCCATGATTAAACACCACAGGAAGGCTGCCTTCCCCAGTCCGTGACCGGCGCCGGCGTTTTGGGTCCACAGATAAAACGTGTCTCCTTTGTCTCTACCAGAAAATGAAAGGAATTGAAATTAAGAGAAGGGAGATTGAAGGGTGGTGCCAAGATTGAAAGGAGAAAGAGGTTGAGGGATAGTGAGAGAGGTTGGAGAAGAGAGTAAAAAAGGGGCCGCTTACCCGATTTAACATTGGTGAGATGTTCCTTGCGCTGGTGGGTCTGAGGACTAGAGGTCATAGGTGGATCTTTCTTACGGAGCAAAGAGCAGGAGGACAGGGGATTGATCTCCCAAGGCAGGTCCCCCGATCCGAGTCACGGCACCAAAATGTCATGCGTGTCCGTGTGAAGAGACCACCAAACAGGCTTTGTGTGACCAATAAAGCTTTTTAATCACCTGGGTGCAGGCGGGGAGTCCGAAAAGAGAGTCAGCGAAGGGAGATAAGGGTGGGGCCATTTTATAGGATTTGGGTAGGTAAAGGAAAATTACAGTCAGAGGGGGGTTGTTCTCTGGTGGGCAGGAGTGGGGGTCACAAGGTGCTCAGTGGGGGAGCTTTCTGAGCCAGGATGAGCCAGGAAAAGGAATTTCACAAGATAATGTCATCGCTTAAGGCAAGGACCAGCCATTTTCACTACTTTTGTGGTAGAATGTCATCAGTTAAGGCAGGCCATCTGGGTGTACACGTGCAAGTCACAGGGGATGCGATGGCTTGGCTTGGGCTCAGAGGCCTGATACCCATCTCTACAAAAAAAAGTTCTCAAAAAAACTAGCTGGGAGTGCACACAGTGGCTCAAGCCTGTAATCCCAGCACTTTGAGAGGCCAAGGTGGGCATATCACTTGAGGTCAGGAGTTTGAGACCAGCCTGAGCAACATGTTGAAACCCCGTCTCTACTAAAAATAAAAAAATTAGCCAGGTGTGGTGGCACACACCTGTAGTCCCAGCTACTCAGGAGGCTGAGTCAGGAGAATTGCTTGAACCTGAGAAGTGGAGGTTGCAGTGAGCTGAGACAGCACCACCGCACTCCAGCCTGGGTGACATACTGAGACACCATCTCAAAAAAAAAAAGAAAAAGCCGGACATGGTGGTATATGCCTGTAGTCCTAATTATGGGAGGATTGCTTGAGCCCAGGAGTTCGAGATTACAGTGAGCTATGATTGCATCAGTGTACTTTAGCCTGGGTGACAGAGCGAGACTCTGTCTCTAAAAAATACATAAATAAAAATGAATAAAATGAGAATAATAAAAAATATTAAATGGAAAAGAGAATCATCTTCCACTGCTATCAGAGAACACCTGTGGTTCAGAGTGTGTCTGTGCCAATTGGGGTGATGAAAATCTCTGGTTAACTCTGATTATGCCTTTAGGTAGAGAAAGAGAAGCTTGAGAGAATAAGGTTACTATCCTTGCTACCTTCCAAGGTACCACGGCCCTAGTCCATGTCTATCCATGGCAAGTAAGGGCTCTGGCACCCTGATCTTTTTCAGCAGCCCCCAGGGAGAGATATGATTCATGTTGATTCCCGCAGGGCCACTCTTTCTACTAAGATTGCACACCAAGTGGCCTCACCCTCTTTAAAGACTGAACTGAGCTTTTTCTTGCTCCGAGTCCTCACGCCTACCAGCTGGCACCTCATTGTTCTTTAAGGGAACTCTAAGGACTCTGAGGGAGCTGCTCTCTTGCTCAGCAATGAGTCGGTCATGCACTGAGCTCACGTGCCGCTGCATACTGAGCCCATCCTTGACTTTCTTCTTGACGCCCTAGCTCTTCAGTGGCCTGGCTCCTATATTGTCCTCCCAGAGACTTTCTTGTTCTGCGCTGCAGTCTCCTTCGTGGCTGGATGGTTCTGTTGATGACCTCTTTCCTTGCAGTGACCCCTATCCTGTTAGTGCCCAACTGCCCACCTATAAGGGCTCTTTATGAATGTCTGGCCCACTTTTAGTTTGCCAAATACTGTGAACTTTTACTTTGTATATTGCCTGGTTTTCTTCTGAGGGCTAACTCTTCATTTCTAAGCACTCCCTTTAAACTGATATCTCTGGGTACCAATTGTTCCTAAAATAGCTGGCCCTTGACCCTACTTGCTTGTTCAGAAGCATAGCCTTCTATAGTGCTGTGGGTCTAATTGGATACTTAGTCTTTTCTTGTTTCACTTTGGCTCATTTTACAGCCTCTAAAGTCTGGTTCGAGAAGACTAAATCCAATAACTGAAACGAGCACTTAAAACTGATTAATTGGGGATCTGTCTACAACTGTGTTGTCACGTGTATCATACTCTTCTGCTTTCTCTAAAATTAACATTGCTTCTTATGAATCTATTCAAATACATAAACATTTGTTTATGTTTGATTTTAGTAAGTCTTACATTTTCAAGCAGTTGGTATTTTTTTAATAATGACACCGTCAGATAAAGCTTGAGACCATCCTTGAACTAATAAGTTAGTTATTAGCTTACAACTGAGCTCTCCGTAGGATTCTTATTCTTTAATTTCCTAATGGCCTATCATAAGAACATAGGATTTGAACTGAGTCATACCGGGATTAATCCATATCAGTGTTCAGCTATGAATAGTTACCTCAAATAACATGCAGTGAGAAGATGCAACTGTTCTTCCTAATATACTTTAAAAATAATTATATCTCAGAATGCTAGTAGCAATTGATGTCTCTATTAGTCATAAGTTAGTCCTTACCTTTTATTATTCTATTTGTGTTTCCTAAGAGAACTACTTCTGCTGTAGACAATAGTCACTCTCTTCTGTTGTATCAAATAAAGAGAAATAGGTACAGAGAATGACGCAGAAAAAATTGTATTCTTTATGCTAATAAAATGTAATAAATGTATGGCTTAATCTAGAAAAGCAGACATAGATAAAATTTTTAAGCATTTTTATCTGTTTGGTAGTTTTGGTGTGATGTAGTGGAAAAAATATAGACTTCAAAGTCAGACTGGTCTAGGTTTAAATTCCAGCTCTATCCTGTACTATCTTCATGACCTCTCTGAACTTCAACTTCATTGTGTAAAAAAAATTCATATTTATCTTGAAGGTCTGTTGTTAGAATTAAAAGTAATAATAAGACCAGGCGCAGTGACTCATACCTGTAATCCCAGCACTTTAGGATGCCAAAGCAGTGGATTACTTGAGCCCTGAGCCCAGGAGTTCAAGACCAGCCTGGACAACACAGGGAGACTCTTGTCTCTTAAAAAAAAAAAAAAAAAATAGAGTTTTGTTTGGTTTTGGCAATATGTAGACAAAACTATCATAGGGAACATGGTCCCGACCTGTACTCTCTGGTGGCCACTAGCCACCTGGGGTTATTTATATTTACACATTTACATTAAAAAACTCAGCTCCTCACTTGTACTAGCCACAGTTTATACGCTCAATAGCCACATGTGGCCAGTGGTTACCATGTTGGGTAGAGTGGATGGAAGTCATTTCCATCATTGCAGACCATTCTGCTGGGCAGTGCAGTTCTAGACCTGGAGATTCTTTATAGGCTTTACTGGTAATGTCACAAAGGTCATAAAATGTCTAGGATCAGGCAGCCCTTCCGGGTGCTGGGAATGAGACAGTGTCTATTTCTGGGTCCCTTTCCCCACCAAGTCAATTGTCTTCCCAGTCCCTGCCCCTTTACCTCATTTTACAAAACACCAAGGTAAATTTTCCATTCCTAAGCCATCTGGCAGTAACCTGTCTTGTTTCAAGGTATCTGTTCATTAAGCCCATTTGAGATAGCCTTTGGGGGCATAATATAAAACTCTTTATGGGAATAACCGAGTTTCAAATTCAAAGTAATGACTGGGATGCCTCTCCTTATGGAATTTCAGGGGGAAAACTGGGGGTGAGGATTGCTATGTACTGAATGTTTGTGTCCTTCTAAAATTCGTATGTTGAAACCTGAACTCCAAGGAGATAGTATTAAGAAGTAGAGCCTTTGGGGGTGATTCAGTCATGAGGGCTCTGCCCTCATGAACGGGATTAGTGTCCTTATAAAAGAGGCCCGAGGGAGCTTTTCTGCCCCCTCTGCCATGTGAGGACACACAGAAGGCACCGTCCATGTGGAATGGGCCCTCACTGAACAGTGAATCTACTGGTGCCTTGACCGTGGACTTCCCAGTCTCCAGACCTGTGAGCAATAAAATTCTGTTGTTTATAAATGACCCAGTCTAAGGTGTTTTGTGGGGTTTTTTTTGTTTTGTTTTTGAGATGGAGTCTCACTCTGTCACCCAGGCTGGAGTGCAATGGCATGATCTCAGCTCACTGCAACCTCCGCCTCCTGGGTTTAAGCGATTCTCCTGCCTCAGCCTCCAGAGTAACTGAGATTACAGGCATCTCCTACCATGCCCGGCTAATTTTGTATTTTTAGTAGAGACAGGGTTTCACTGTGTTGGTCAGGCTGGTCTTGAACCCTTGACCTCAGGTGATCCACCCACCTCGGCCTCCCAAAGTGCTGGGATTGCAGGCGTGAGCTACCATGCCTGGCTAAGTGTTTTGTTATAGCAGCCTTAACAAACTAAGACAGGGATCTGCCTAGTATTGGGGTGGCTATCCAGTTCCCTTAATGTCTGTGGCTAGTTCTGTTCTGGCTGACTGATTGGCTAGGTTAAAACAAAATATTTCTTAGAAGGATCATATTTTTGGAGATAGAAAAACATGGCAGTTATATTAAAGTAGTATATTGTTTGGGGAGTTTTTGTTTATTTATTCAGCTTGTACAATACTAGTTCGGTCCTCATACTAGTAGTGAATGATTAAACAATGAAACCTTGAGGTTCTGCTGCTTGGTAAAGCATTTAATGATGTTTGACTTGAGTGTCGGTCAAACATCAAGTGTTAATTGACTTACAGAAGTTAAAGGCTCATAATCTGCTCAGATCCCATCAGGAAATTACTCTTTCTGACTGAAGTTGCCAAGTTTAAATGCTTCTATTGCCATAATAGGGCAGAAGTTTGAGTCAGAGAGAGAAATCCAAGGTCACCTAATAGAAGAGACTTTCCCATTGTGTGGCATGCATTTCAGAGGGATCCTTTGAGGAAATCAACCCCTATAAATACCCCTGGCAAAGACTGTATCTAAAACCAGCACCTTGAACATTTATAACACAACAGACGGTTTTCTGCACTTAATACATAAGAGTGACAATCTTGGTATAAAACAGCCTGAGACCAGAATTGCACAGAAGACACATAAAAAAGATCAATAGAACTTGGATATGAGAGTTCTGATCAGACTAGAACAGAAACAATTCTATTTGTCACACCGAAGGGAGAAAGTTAACAAGTCAACATTTATTAGAAAGGAAGGATTATAAATTGGTGATGATGCCAGTGATACTGCATTGGGATGGACCCTTCAACCAAGGAGATCAAGAGAGCCAGAGCTCTAGATCAGCAATCTTGGTTCTTGTGACAGTGAGCAAAGAATTGCAAAATAACACCAAAATGCAAGCTCAAAGCAAAGTTCATTGAAGCACAATAATGCACTCTCAGAGGGAGAGTGGGCTGATCCCTGCAAAGTGAAATCAGCCCCATATTTTTTTTATTTTTTTAGTTTACTTTTATTTTTACTTATTTTTTATTTTTTATTATTTTGTGTGTGTGTGTGTGAGACAGAGTCTCGCTCTGTTGCCCAGGCTGGAGTGCAGTGGCGCGATCTTGGCTCGCTGCAAGCTCCGCCTCCTGGGTTCACGCCATTCTCCTGCCTCAGCCTCCCGAGTAGCTGGGACTACAGGCGCCCCCCACCACGCCCGGCTAATTTTTTTATTCTTTTAGTAGAGACGGGGTTTCACTGTGTTAGCCAGGATGGTCTCCATCTCCTGACTTCGTGATCCGCCCGCATCAGCCTCCCAAAGTGCTGGGATTACAGGCCTGAGCCACCGCGAATCAGCCCCTTTTACAGAGCTCAGCTGCTTTTTCGGGTTTATGGGGAGGAGTCGAGGCTTGGGCTGTGTTTGACTGACAGGATGGTGTCATTTAATTGGCAGTTTGTGGTTATATCACTGAAGTTAACCTGTGCATTTTTTTTTTTTTTTTTTACCCATAATTCATTTAGGAACTCTCACTCGGGGGCAAACACACATGTAAATTTTATTGTAATGACTGTATAGTCAGGATGAAGTTACCTGGGTTACAGCCTAGATGGACTGGGCATTCATGACTTTAAGGGATCTTTATCTGTGCCCAGTTCTTCTTCCTCCAGGCTGTGCTGGCCACAGACTTTACCACAGACTCCATCCATTCGGGTAGAGTTAGGGTGGTCTTGGGAGCTGAACATAGGTGGATCAGGGCCTGTCTTAGTGACAGCCCTTCTGCTGTCCTCTCTCACCCCTTCCCAGCTGCACCTAACAATATCTAACCACCTAACAATATTAGAATTCTTACTGCATATTAAAGATTGCTCAATTAAATTATTTAATTGAATTTTATGATTAAAGGTACATAGCTCATGATCTATAGTGTGAATTAGTCTTTTTTCAATTAATTGTTTGTTTATTTATTTATTTTTTTGAGACAGAGTCTCACTCTGTCACTCAGGCTGGAGTGCAGTGGCCTGATCTGGGCTCACTGCAACCTCCATCTCCCAGGTTCACGCCATTCTCCTGCCTCAGCCTCCCGTGTAGCTGGGACTACAGGCGCCTGCCACCGCGCCTGGCTAATTTTTTGTATTTTTAGTAGAGACAGGGTTTTACCGTGTTAGCCAGGATGGTCTTGATCTCCTGACCTCATGATCTGCCCGCCTCAGCCTCCCAAAGTGTTGGGATTACAGGCGTGAGCCACCGCGCCCGGCCTTATTTGTTTCTTTAAATCCTAGTTAACAGTTACATCATATTCAAAGATAAATAGATCTCCTATTCATCATTTCTATTTATAGACAGATATTTGGATTGGCTAGACTGAAGTGATACTTGGATTTGAGATTGTGTGCCCTAAATTGCAATGGAAATGGGCACTGTCCCAAATGTATCTTAGTGGGGCTCATTGCTGTTTCACCAGCAAATACAACGAATAAGCTGTTGGAGAGAATACAGAGATGTGATACACTTCCAGAAGTTAGCAGTCTAGAGAAGGGGACTTACATAGAAAGACTTGCCTACAATAAAATTATTCCAATTTTCTATAAGGATAGTAGCTGCTATTCTAAAGCAAATCTATTTTGTTAAGCAGCGAATTCACAAAAAGCCATTTCAGCAAAAATCAATTCACTGTGATCCACTGTTACATTACTGAGGGTTTTTCCTTTTATTTTAGTTTCTCAGCATCACAGAGTCATCTCATCATGAATTTCTAAGCTCAGCTCAGTTGGATGTGAATTTCAAGTGGTTCAGTTGGTTTTAAATTTCAGACCCTAGAAAACGTCTCTTAAGGTACAATGGTGATGGGAGCAGCAGCCTATCTAGAGTGGCCACTGCCATGACACCGACTGTAGTGGGGAGGCACTGCCAGGGCAGGGCTGCACACTCCAGGGAGCCAGCGGGAGCCTCCTGGGCACAGCTGCGGCTGCCCAAGCTCTGGCTGTAAACCTGGGCATCTCTGCACTCTTGGGGGCCTGGGAAGGCCCACCAAGCCCTCTGGTCAGGGGTGTCTGCTCCCGCAGCCTGGCCTTTCCCTGCTCCTGGCACCCATTCCAATTTTGAAGCAAGGTTGGGGCCAAGCTTGGGTGCTGTTGCAGCCTGGCCAGGTGTGTGCATACTTAGGGCAGCGCTGACATGCCAGCCCCCTGCCACCTTGGCCCCCTCTGGACTTTGGGCACCAACAAGCACAGGAGGGAGGCCAAGGGAGGCTGAGGGCAGTTCGGGGCTGGCCTGCAGATGCCCCTTGACATGAGCAACCTGGGCATCATGAATGGTAGCAGGAGGCAGAGAAGCTTCTGGGCAGAAGGAGGTGGGTCGCCAGTGAAGCCCCACCTTCAAGCTGGGGAGGACCTGAAGCCTGGGGGCCAGGCTGCCGGTCCCATGGACCGGAGTGGGAACTTGTGGTGCTTTTTCCGGACCCTCCCGTGGCTGCCCATAGACCAATCAACATGCACTTCCTGCCCTCTAAAGACCATAAAAACCCCAGACTCAGCCAGACTTGGGAAGATGATAGGACAACCAGCTGCAGAAGGGAGCTACCCAATGTTGGTCTCCTTGAGTTGTTCTGTCACTCAGTAAAGCTCTTCTCCACCTTTCTCACCCTCCACTTGTTCACGTACCTCATTTTTCCTGGATGCAAGACAAGAACTTGGAACCCTCCAAATGGCAAGGCTAAAAGAGCGGTAACACAAACAGGGCTAAAACACGCCCCTTGCTCATTGCGGGCGACAGAGAAGAGAGAAGGAGAGAAGAGCTGTGGCCCTTCAGGGAGTCCGGACCTAAGAGCTCCCCACACCAGGACTGTGACACCTCTTTTGGGGCTCTGGAGTTCCTGCTGTCTCCAAGCTTCTGGGTGCCACCATGTTCCCCAGTGTCAGCTGTGGAAGCTGCTTGTGGTACACCTGGTCCAGCTATAGCCTTGCAGGGAGCCAGTGCCCATGCTAGCACCTGGAGCTGCCTGCCCCACTGCAGCTGGTGTGCCTGGCTGTGTGCAGTGGCCAGACCCCTTGCTTGCTCACACACCCCTTGCCGCTGCATGCCTGACTCGCCCTTGCTAGGCCTGGGGGATCCAGGCTGGTACCACGAGCTGAATGCAGCCTGTCAGGCCAAGTGGTGGAATGAGCCCAGAGGGCCCCAAGCAAAACTCAGACACAGGCACCACTGGCCACAGAGGTTTCCAGCTGGCAAAGCGACACCTCAAGGATCCTGTAACGGTGGGACAAGATGAGCCCAACTTCACTGCAACTTACTCTCTTCTTTATTTTTGAGAATTTATGTCCTATCCCAGTTCTTTCCTGTGCATTTTCTTCCACTTCTCAAAGCAAAACACTAAAAGATCTGTTTTAAGATATCTGTCTGTCAGTATTCTTTGGGTCAATTGGTTAGTCAGTTATTCAGTGAACTGGCTTTTAGCAAATGGGTGATCCAGTGAGATGGCCATTGGTAAAATGATGACTTAGCGAATCGAATAGAGTCAGTTTCACTTGTTTCTCGTCTTGAAAGTGATGTATGGGCCGTCACCAAGAATAATATAGATCAACCATGACTTGTTCACGCCAGCACATTGATTTCCCCATGTCCTGTTTCCTAAGTGTCAATCTCATGCCAACTTCATGATTTTTGCAGTATCCTCATAGTACCTATACTATTACGTATTTAATATTTTTCTTGAATCTGACACACCTGTAAGTTTTCATTCATTATTTTAAAGGGAACTTTCATACTGAAAACTGCCAGACTACGCCACTCCAAAATGTGCCAGTGTGACATGAGGATTATTTTGAGCTGTAGACACTTGAAAAAATAGTAGGTATGAGAAGGACCATCTGATCTTTGCTTTTTCTTCCTAAAGGAAGGCATAAATCCCCATATGGAAGATGTCCTTCATATACCACAAAGAAAGTAACACTCTTATCACTAGAAATGGGGAGTCAAAATTCAGACCAATCTGCAGAAACTTTGTTAAACTAATCCTTATCTTCCTAGTTACTTTTCCACCATAACTGACCCAGCCCAAGCCCCTTCCATTTGTCACACTTTAATAATTTACTCCTCTTTGTCCAATTCAATATATGTGTTCTACCCCAACTGCCTGTTTGGGTCTTATGAGGGCTTCGGTGTCATGGAAAACTTATATTAAATAAATGTGTATGCATTTCTCCTGTTAATCTGTCTTTGGTCAATTAAATCCTCAAGCCTAGCCAAAAACCCTGAAGGCAGAGATACAATTTTGCCTCTCCTTCAGTATTGAGCAAAATATTTGTGCATTCATAAGTTTGACATGCCAGTTATATATAATGTGTATATATAATATATAATTTTTATTTATTTATTTATTTATTTATTTATTTATTTGAGACGGAGTCTCGCTCTATCGCCCAGGCTGGAATGCAGTGGCACGATCTCGGCTCGCTGCAAGCTCCGCCTCCTAGGTTCATGCCATTCTCCTGCCTTGGCCTCCCGAGTAGCTGGGGGGCACCTGCCACCACACCCAGCTAATTTTTTGTATTTTTAGTAGAGACAGGGTTTCACCGTGTTAGCCAGGATGGTCTCAATCTCTTGACCTTGTGATCTGCCTGCCTCAGCCTCCCAAAGTGCTGGGATTACAGGCGTGACCCACCACGCCCGGCTGCCAGTTACATATTTTTAAGTGCACATAAAAAATATTTAACTATTTGGATAAAAAATGTTCATCTTTGAACTACATGAACTCATCTCCCATGTGAATATACACTGGGAAAACAGCTGGAATAAAGAAATAAAGAATATGATCACATAACACCTTGCATAGCAGCTGTCTGCCCCACAGTAATATTTCTCGGACCAGTAGTTCTTGACCACAGCTGCACCCTGCCTCCTCCCCAGGCCAAGTGAATAAGGATCCCTGGGAGAGTGGGACCCAGACATGAGATTTATAAAAGCTTCCAGTTGATTCTAATTGCGGCCAGAGTTGAGAATCACTGTGCTAAACCATATCATTCTGGTAAGTTCCATCAAGGCATGAACCCAGACAGCTTAATACTCTATCCCCTGCCTTTAGAACAATAGCTGCCCAAGTCAGTGTTAAGCTAGTTTATGTTATAGACAGGCAAAAAGGAGCCAATATCTCCATCTGGAGAGCAAAATGATCACTTATAGTTCTGCATTAAGGTGGGGATACACTGCTAAGACAAAGAATAAGAGGGCTGTCCGAGAAGGCTGTGCTCTGAATGAAGGGGTTAGGAGTTTCCTTCGATTGTATCTTTTGATTTTTTTTAATGTTTCCTCTTTGCTACTCTTCACTTTTGTGGTCCAAACAGGATCTTTGAGACCTAACCTCTGTTTCGAATTTTCTCTTTGTCCTGAAGCATAGTGGCTTAACTTTTCGCTGCCTCAATTCCCTCATTAAAAAAAAGAAAAATCAAATCACTGAGCCAGTTAGTAGATGTGTTAGCTATGCTGGAGTTATGGTCTACAGAAGGCCTGGTGAATAATAGCTTACTTTAAAAGCGTATCCAGGGCCGGGCGCAGTGGCTCACGCCTGCAATCCCAGCACTTTGGGAGGCCGAAGCAGGTGGATCACGAGGTCAGGAGATCCAGACCATCCTGGCTAACACGGTGAAATCCTGTCTCACAAAAAATTTAGCTGGGCGCGGTGGCGGGCGCCTGTACTCCCAGCTACTCGGTAGGCTAAGGCAGGAGAATGGCATGAACTCAGGAGTCGGAGCTTGCAGTGAGCCGAGATCGTGCCACTGCACTCCAGCCTGGGCAACAGAGCGAGACTCCGTCTCAAAAAAAGTGCATGTATATGTTTTCAGGAAAGATTCAGAAAATAGTGTTCATGATAGAGAAACTCTCCCTCCCTTTCCCCTACACAACCCAGGCTAAGCATACTTGGAGGAACACAATGTGAGCTTTCACTGTGTTGGCAAGGATGTTTATAAATGTAAATGTGTGTGTGTTTACCCAAGTAATTTAAAAATAACCGAAGTGAACTAAGTAAGTACATGCCATGCTTACCAAGAATATTAGGAAGCAAAGGTCCTTAAATATCTGAATTAGCTCTGACACTGATTCAGGAAAGAACTGGCTCACAAGTCTTGCATAAGACTTATGTAAGAGCTTAGATGTGGTGCCCGAACTATTCCAGTTATCTACAGCATGAGGAAAAAAGCAAAGTATGCTACATTGTTGATACTTGCTCAGTTCTTTCCATTTCAACAGCTTCCTTGCTTAGAGAAGTAAAGCATCTCTGTTTCTTTTTTAAAAAAATGCTTAAGTATTCTAGTGTTTGCTACACACAGGTAGAAGTAAACTAAAAGAACAAAGCTATGGTATAGGTAGTAAGTAATTTCGAAATTAGGTAGAGATTTAAATTTGTTCATATATAGGCAGTAACAAGAGTTGTCATTGTGATAAAACTTGAAATTCCAAGGCCACATTCTGCACGTAGGTATTACAGATTTTCCCACATCTTAGAAAATAGCTTCTCAACATTTAGATCACAATTCATCATCTTAATCATTATATTCTGAAAGTGATTTTTGTCAAATCTGATTTCCAGATATTTTGACCAAAATAGTAATGATCATACATGACTCAGATAGCCTGGTCTCTACCATAAGCTTCTGCTTGGTTCTCATTTAAAATACACACACACACGCGCGCGCACACGCACGCGCGCGCACACACACACACAGATGTAGAGATATATAGATATTCCTCATGGGGCTATTTGATATAGAGAAAAGAAGAATTTTAGAGTCAAACCATTCAATATAAGTACAAATACCAGTACCATCACTTACTTGCTGTAAGACCGAAGAAAATTAATTACTCTGAGCTTATTTTCTCTATTGTAAGATGGGAATACTAATATGTACCTCTTAGGGCGGTTGTGAGGATTTAGATTTAAATAATCAGCGTGTGTTAAGTGCTTACTATGTAACAAGCATGTTCTCAGCACTTTAAAAAATTATTGAATCCTTATATCAAGAAGTAGGTATTATTGTTACCGGGGATTCTGAGTTGGGATGGGCCCTTCAACCAAGGAGATCAACAGAGCCAGAGCTCTAGGTCAGCAGTCTCGGTTCTTGTGATAGTGAGCAAAGAAATGCAAACTAACACCAAAATGCAAGCTGGAAACAAAGCTTACTGAAACACAGTTACACACTCTCAAAGGGAGGGCGGGCTGATCTCTGTGAAGTGAAATCGGCTCCTCTTTACAGAGCTCAGGGCTTTTCTGGGGTTTGTGGGGAGGAGTTGAGCCTCGGCTGTGTTTGAGTGACAAGATGATGTTATTCGATTGGCATTTATAGTTATATCATTGAAATTAAACTATGCATGTTTTTACCCATAATTCGTAATTCATTAAGGAAAGCCCACTCCGGGGGGCAAAATCACATGTAAATTTTATTATAATGACTGCATAATGAGGCTGGGGTTACCCGGGTTTATGGCCTAGATGGACTGGGCATGCTCTTCGTTAGGGGATTTTTATCTGTGCCCAGTTCTTTCTCCAGGGTGTGCTGGCAACAGACTTTACCACAAGCTCCGTTCATCAGGGTGGAGTTACGGTGGTCTCGGGGGCTGAACGTGGGTGAGTCAAGGACCCATCTTAGTGACAGCACTTCTGCTGTCTTTTCTCACCCCCTGACGGAGCCTGGGAGTCACACTGTCAGCTGCCCTGGTTCTCAGGGCTTTGTCTTCAGACTGAATTACACCACCAGATTTACTGTTCTCCAGCTTGCAGACAGCAGATCATGAGACTTCTCAGCCTCTGTAATTATGTGAACCGATTCTCATAATACATCTCCTCTTATAGATCTCTATATATCTTATTGTTTATGTCTCTCTGGAGAACTCTGACTAAAACAGATGACACCAGTGTCAACCTGTCCGTTAAGTATATGTAAAGCTTTCTTCCCATCTTGTTTTTAGATGAAAAATAAACATAAATCAATGTTCTCCAGTGAATCTTCTCATGTACACCCAGAGGAGCATGTACTCCACTTTGGACACAACCACCCTAAGGCAAAATTAAAGTTAGAGAACGTTAAAACTAAAGCTCCTCCAAACCCATTATTTTAAGAATTAGCATGGATAAAGTCAGCATCCTTGAATGTTTTTTACAGAATTGTTTATTCTTCCTCCTCAACAAACTCTTTCTGGAAATTAGAATTTAATACAATATTTGTTCAGCTATTGTTCTTTTTTTTCTTTTTTTTTTATTTTCTTTTTTTTTTTAATTTATTTATTATTATTATCAGCTATTGTTCTCTTCCGATGCTGTCAGATAGTTTTGTAGCACCGATTACAGAGCTATTACGTGTGTGCAAAACTAATTGCAGTTTTTGCCATTACATTTGCACCCACCTAATAGCTTATCCCATCCTGGAGTTTGTGGCAGGCTCATGATGGATGGACCTCTTCTAGCATAAAATAGCAATACATTTCAGTTTGTTAAGCAGCATCACTGAGGCAGACCTGTGGTCCCCAGGGAGATTAGGATGTGCATCCACAAAGGTGGTACAGTTAGGCTGGGCGCGGTGGCTCACGCCTGTAATCCCAGCTCTTTGAGAGGCGGAGGGGGAGGGCAGATCACGAGGTCAAGAGATCGAGACCATCCTGGTCAACATGGTGAAACCCCGTCTCTACTAAAAATACAAAAATTAGCTGGGCGTAGTGGTGCATGCCTATAGTCCCAGCTATTTGGGAGGCTGAGGCAGGAGAATCACTTGAACCCGGGAGGCGGAGGTTGCAGTGAGCCAAGATTGTGCCATTGCACTCCAGCTTGGTGACAGGGCGAGACTCATCTCCAAAACAAAACAAAAAAAAGGAGGTACAGTTATAGGTCAGATCTGGTTTCATAGACAAAGACCAGTTAGCTCATTTCATATTTAGAAATCATGTGATTAAGATACTTAGATATGATTAAGATTAGTTTAAATATAGTTTGCAATAAGAATAGAAACATTGAAAATCACTGTCATGCTTATGCAAAAGTTACTAACTGTACGAGCATTTTATTTTATGGCTTTAGAAACAGTGGATTTAAAAAAAATGAGATAAGAGAGGATGTCAATTTGAGGACTGCACTAAAGTTATGCTAGAAATAATGAGCCCCTTCTTTTCCCCTTGCCACCGTGGATACAGTTCATAGCTGAAGAGAATATCAGAGCAGCTATCTATGAATACAAGACACAATCTAATGTTAGCCATTTACTCTGATTTTTCCTGAGACATGTGTGTATTAATAAAAATAGAGAATAGAGAGGGATTCAATGATCCTTTAATATATGAATGATGGCAATTCTAAGACTTTAAGTTGTAACTGTAGCTGGATATTTAATTTTTTATTTTAGAATATCAGTCAACCTGGTTCCTTACTTTGTGCCAAGTAGTGCCTGTCACCTGGGGAACGTGAGTGTGGAAACACCAATGCCACTTTTCATTAGTTCTTTAAAACTTTTCTGCACACATGCAAAGCAAATCATCTTGCAGCTCTTGGGAATTAAGCCCTTTGTTAAATTCATCAGCTAGCAACATATTCCCTCCATTATGTAAATTTTGTGGTTGAGAAGGGTAGGAAAATAATAAACATGCTAAGTCCTCTTAGTAACTGAAGGGATGGATTATCTCCTGGTTAGGGCTGGGTTTCTATTCTCCAGTCAAACATGGAATGGCACTGGTATTGAAAACGTACAAAGAAGTTGAAGGAATGATACAGAGAATACCTGTATATCCATGTTACAGATTAAATGCCATCTTTGCTTTATCTTTCTATGTATAATGCTACACACACACACACACGCACACACACACACTTTTTTCAGTATACATTGATGCTCCTTGCAAAACTGATTATTTCACTGATGGTAGCTAAACCCTGATTTAAAAAATTCTGTCATTTTTCAATACATATTAACTGTCATTCTTCTGAAAAGAAAATATTTATTTTGCTCAGTGATATGGTTTGGCTCTATGTCCCCACCCAAATCTCACACTGAAATGTAATCCCCAATGTTGGAGGTGGGGCCTGGTGGAAGATGATTAGATAAGGGGCTTAGCAGTATTCCTTCAGTGCTGTTCTTGTGATAGTGAGTGAGAGAGTTATTAATATCATGAGGATGCAGTGGCTCACACCTGTAATCCCAGCACTTTGGGAGGCCAAGGTGGGCAGATCATCTGAAGTCAGGAGTTCAAGACCAGCCTGGCCAACATGGTGAAACCCCAACTCTACTAAAAATACAAAAATTAGCCGGGTGTGGTAGTGTATGTCTGTAGTCCCAGCTACTCAGGAGGCTGAGACAGGAGAATTGCTTGAACCCGGGAAACAGAGGTTTCAGTGAGCTGAGATTCCGCCACTGCCTTCCAGCCTGAGTGACAAAGCGAGACTCCATCTTAAAAAAAAAAGAAAAGAAAAGAAAAAGCACTAAAATTTATATTCGGCCAGGTGCCATGGCCCATACCTATAATCCCAGCACTTTGGGAGACCAAGGCAGCAGATCACATGAGGTCAGGAGTTCAAGACCAGCCTGATCAACATGGTGAAACACTGCCTCTACTAAAAATACAAAAATTAGCCAGGTGTAGTGGTGGCCACCTGTAGTCCCAGCTACTCAGGAGTCTGAGGCATGAGAATCACTTGAACCTGGGAGGTGGAGGTTACAGTGAGCTGAGATTATACCACTGCATTCCAGCCTGGGCGACATAGCAGGACTCTGACTCCAAACAAACAAACAAACAAACAAACCTGATATCTAGTTGTTTAATAGCCCGTCCCACCTCTCTCTCTTCCTTCTGCTCCAGCAGCATAAGATGAGCCAGCTTCTTTTTCACCTTCTGCCATGATTGTAAGTTTTCTGAGGTCTCCCCAGAAACTGATGTCACCATGATTCCTGTACAGCCTGCAGAACCATGAGTCAATTAAGCCTCTTTTCTTTACAAATTACCCAGTCTCAGGTATTTCTTTATAGCAGTGTGAGAACAAACTAATACAGAAAATTGGTACTTAGAAGTGGGGCATTGGTATAAAGATACCTGAAAATGTGGAAGCAGCTTTGGAACTGGGTAATGGGCAGAGGTTGGAAGAATGTGGAGGGCTCAGAAGAAGACAAAAAGATGAGGGAAAGTTCGAAACTTCCTAGAGACTTGTTAAATTGTTGTGACCCAAATGCTGATGGTGATATGGACAGAGATGGACAGACTGATGAGGTCTCAGATGGAGATGAGGAACTTATTGGGAACTGGAGCAAAGGTCACTTTTGTTATGTCTAAACAAAGGACTTGGAGGCATTGTGCTCCTGCTCTAGGGATCTGTGGAACATTGAACTTGAGAGTTATGATTTAGGGTATGTGGCAGAAGAAATAAAACTGGAAACTGGAACTTATATTTAAAAGGGAAGCAGAGTGTAAAAGTTTGGAAAATTTGCAGCCTGGTCATGTGGTAGAAAAGAAAAGCCTATTTTCTGGGGAGGAATTCAAGCAGGCTGCAGAAATTTGCATAACTTGCGTGGGCATGGTGGCTCATGCCTGAAACCCAGCACTTTGGGAGGCTGAGGTGAGCAGATCACTTGAGGTCAGGAGTTCAAGATCAGCCTGGCCAAACACAGTGAAACCATGTCTCTACAAAAATGCAAAAATTGGCCAAGTGTGGTGGTGTGTGCCTGTAATCCCAGCTACTCGGGTGGCTGAGGCACAAGAATTGCTTGAACCTGGGAGACAGAGGTTGCAGTGATCCGAGATCCTGCCCCTGCACTCTAGCCTTAGCAAGAGAGTGAGACTCTGTCTCAAAAAAACAAAAAAGAAATTTGCATAAATAAAATGTATGCCTATAGCCAAGACAACAGGGAAAAGGCCTCAAAGGTGTTTCGGTGACCTTCATGGTAGCCCCTTCCATTACATTCCTGGAGACCCAGGAAGGAATAAATGGTTTCATGTGCCAGGCCCAGAGCCTCATGCTGTGGAGTCTTGGAACACTGCTACCTGCATTCCACCTACTCCAGCTCCAGCCGTGGCTACAAGGGGCCCAGGTACAGCTTGGACAGCTGCTTCAGAGGCTGCAAGCTGGAAGCCTTGGCAGCTTCCATGTGGTGTTATGCCTGCAGGTTCACAGAATGCAGGAGTTGAGGCATAGGAGCCTCTGCCTAGATTTTGGAAGATGTATGGAAAAGCTTGGATGTCCAGGCAGAAGCCTGCTACAGGGGTGGAGCCTTCAGCCTAGAGAACCTCTACTAGGGCAGTGCAGATGGAAAATGTGGGGCTGGAGCCCCTACACAGAGTCCACATTGGGGCACTGCCTAGTGGAGCTGTGAGAAGAGGGCCACTGTCCTCCAGACCCCAGAATGGTGGACCCCCAGCAGCTTGCACCCTCAGCCTGAAAAATGTGCAGGGACTCAACACCAGTCTGTGAGAGCAGCTGCTGGGGATGATTTCAGGAATGCCACAGCGGTGAAGCTGCCCAAGGTTTTGGGAGCCCACCCCTTGCACCAGTGTGCCGCAGATGTGGGACATGGAGTCAAAGGAGATTATTTTGGAACTTTAAGATTTAATGAATACTCTGCTGGGTTTCCAACTTGCATGGGGCTTATAACCACTTTATTTTGGCCCATTTCTCTCTTTTGGAATGAGAATGTTCACCCAATGCCAATACCCCCATTGTGTCTTGGAAGTAACTTGTTTTTTTTTATTTTGTAGGCTCATAGGGAGAAGGGATGTGCCTTGTCTCAGATGAGACTTTGAAGTGGATTTTTGAGTGAATGCTGGCATGAGTTAAGACTTTAGAGAACTGTTTGAAGGGCATAATTGTATTTTGAAATGTGAGAAGGACATGAGATTTGGGAGGGGCCAGAGGCAGAATAATATGGTTTGAATCTGTATTCCCACCCAAATCTCATGCTGAAATGTAATCCACAATGTTGGAGGGGGGGCCTTGTGGGAGGCGACTGGATCATGGGATTGGATCCTTCCTGAATGGATTAGCACCATTCCCTCGGTGCTCTTCTCATGATAGTGAGTTAATGTGAGATCTGGTTGCTTAAAAGTGTGTAGCCCTTTCCTTATCTCTCTCTTCCTCCTGCTCTGGCCATGTGAAGTGCCTACTTCTTCTTCCACCTTCACCATGACTGTAAGTTTCCTGAGGTCACCCCAGAAGCTGATGCCACTGTGCTTTCTATACAGCCTGCAGAACCATGAGCCAATTAAACCTCCTTTCTTTATAAATTACCTAGTCTCAGGTATTTCTTTATAGCAGTGTGAGAACAGACTAATATACAACTGGAAATGAGTATCATTATTCTCAAAAAGACAGGATAAGTGCTTACTTTTTTCACTAAAACATTTCAGAGTAAGTTGTTGGCATAATAGTGGCCTCTGGCTACTATTCTTTTTCTTTCTTGTTTTTGTAGTATCATGTGGACTCATGAATTCTTACTTATTCATTGGATTACAATCAATTACAGTCATTATTGTTTTGAATAGTCGCAAATTTGGCCAGTTGGAGGCCCTTCAAACTCACTGTGTCCTTTTTAATTTGTTCTACTTTTATTTTGAAAAAATTTCAAACTCACAGCAATGTTGTGAAAATAATACAAGACTCCTCATTTCCTCACCCAGTGGTTAACATTTTATGACATTGATTTATCATTCTCTCTCTTTCTTTGTTGCTTTTTTTCCTTGAACCATTTGAGTAAATTGTAGTTATGATACTTTATTAACTCTAAATACTTCAGCCTTTCCCAAAACCACAGTATTCTTTTATATAACCATAAAACAGTCACCAAATCTGATAATCAATAATATAATATTATCATCACCTCCTATCTGCTTCATTGGATTCTTCACTCAGAAAAAAACTTAGTGCTCAGATCTTGATGGACAGAAGGCAGCCTGAAATGTTACGATATACATGCTAAAACTGAAAAATCTGTTTCCTATGACATGTTTGTATTTCTAGCAACTTTCTCTAGAACTGGGACATTATTTCACCAAATATTCATAAATTAAGGTCTTATTGAGGAAGATAGTTGAGAGAAATCAGTCATAAATCTAGACCATTATTTTTGTTTTTCTCCAGCAAAATGCATTCTTTTTCCATGTAAGGATATGGAGAACCACAAATAGTTATCAAGATTTACTTAAGAGCAAGAGTTAAAAAAGAAGACGTCTAAGCAAATGCAGGGCCTTGCTGACTTTAAAACAGCTTTTAGTGTACTTTTTTATTTTTAGAGCTGAAAGTTTAATAATACTTACATTAAGTTTTCAGCTATCATAAATGGTGCCACATCTTGGACTGTGCACAGAGTAGCTGACTTGCAAACACTGGAAGTCTGGATGTTGCGAGTCTTCAAAAAAGTCTTTAGCTCTCTGAGGTCTAAAAAAAATCTGAATATTGGGCTTGTTTTTATCCTTTGACCTTAATGACAATTTTATTTTGTTTTATACCGACAAATGCTGTTTCAGAAAAGGTTATTTTATTTAGTTTTTAAACCTATATTTTAAAATTTGAACTATGAGGTGGTTTGATTACTTATTAACATATTCTTTCGAAATTCTTAAATTACAACTCATGCATATGTTACATTATTGTGAAATATTATGGTGATTGCTTCCTAATTCAAATACTTCATTTGTAAATACAACAGTTACATGCCACAGATTCTACGGCTATTCCATGTAAAACCTGTCACATGATTTTAAGTACTAGACACGCAGTTAGAACTTACGATTTAGGGATTTGTTCTTTTTGTTGCTAGAAAGCATTTTGCCTTCTGTTTTGAGTTGCCATAATAGGAGTAATATGGTTTGGCTCTGTGTCCCAACCCAAATCTCATCTTGTAGCTCCCATAATTTCCACGTGTTGTGGAAGGGACCCAGTGGGAGATGATTGAATTGTGGGGTTGGGTATTTCCCGTGCTATTCTCATGATTGTGAATGGGTCTCGAGATCTGATGGTTTTAAAAACAGGAGTTTCACTGCACGTGCTCTCCCTCTTTGCCTGCTGCTATCCACCTAAGAAGTGACTTGCTTCTCCTTGTCTTCTTCCATGATTGTGAGGCCTCCCCAGTCATGTGGAACTGTAAGCCCACTAAAATCCTTCCTTTTGTAAATTTCCCAGTTTGGGGTATGTCTTGATCAGCAGCATGAAAACAGACTAATACAAAGAGCATACCAAAATATTGACCTATCCCATCTTCCCTTGCACCTCTCTTTGCTCCATGTCCTTACCCAAATATCATAAACATAATCGCATCCACCACAATTCTTGACACGCAAGAAGAAACTGCCCTGCTGGCTTCTTTTCAGGAGCCTTTCTCTTGAGCAGCATGAGCTCAAGTGAGTTTACCCTTCCATGCATAATTAGTCCCCTAAATCTCCAGTCCCCTACACTCATGGCGAGAGGGGAGAGACACGGCTGTCTTCTGATGATGTGCTGGCTGCAGTACTTTTAATGTAAGTTTGCTCTTAGATTTTTTTTTCTTCTGGTTTATAGGTCATTAAACATTGTATGATCATGCCCAGTCTCAGGACTGCCAGCTAATTTTTCTGTCTGAGGTGGAAGATGAGCCAAATTATTTTTCCTTTATCAATATTTTAAAATATATTTGAATTCACACAAAGACATAGCAAACAGTATCTTTAATATAGAGTACAAATATTTCTTCAACATATATTACATACATATGACTTAGCGATATAATTTATTTGGACTTCAGGAATGAGGAAACCAGTTAAAGTCTCTGTTTAAAAAGACTTGTTGGGCCGGTGTGGTGGTTCATGCCTATAATCCTAGCACTTTGAGTGGCAGAGCAGGGAGGATCACTTGAGTTCAGGAGTTTGAGACCAGCCTGGGCAACAAGGGGAGAACATAGGGCAATGCAGCTCAGGAGGCTGGGATTGCTCAGGGGGCTGAGGTAGGAGGATCACTTGAGCTCAGGAGGTTGAGGCTGCAGTCAGCTGTGATCATGCCACTGCATTCCAGCCTAGGCAACAGACATCCTATCTCAAATAAATAAATAAATAAATAAAAAGTCTTATTATGTGTTTCTCTGTGAGTCCTGTTTTTTTGCAAAAGACGCTGGCCCATTAAGAAAACATTTCAGCCAGGCGCGGTGGCTCATGTCTGTAATCCCAACATTTTGGGAGGCCAAGGTAGGCAGATCACGAGGTCAGGAGATCGAGACCATCCTGGCTAACATGGGGAAACCCCGTCTCTACTAAAAATACAAAAAATTAGCCGGGCATGGTGGCGGGCGCCTGTAGTCCCAGCTACTCGGGAGGCTGAGGCAGGATAATCACTTGAACCCGGGAGGCGGAGCTTGCAGTGAGCTGAGATCGCACCACTGCACTCCAGCTGGGGCAACAAAGCGAGACTCCATCTCAAAAAAACGAAAACATTCCATATAAACCCTAAGTAATAATCTCAAGTCATTGCTCAAGTTAAATGATGCTTCACATCTCTTTAAATGTGTTTGTTTTGATAGCAGACCCATGGATCACATGCTGTTTATAACGCTTGGTAGACTGCAGAAGAGGGTGATATACAGGCAATATGACCCATGTAACGGCAGAGAAGAATTGGTCTTTTCCCATCTGCACACATATAACCCAACCACGCTGTCTTGCATGTATTCTAGTGTGCACTTCTTTACTTCCTGGATGAAACAATGATTACTTTTACTTATTTATGACATCCTATCTCTAAAAAGAATCTAAAGCAGCTTGCAAAGTTGATTAATAGCCATTGGAAAAATAGAGCCCAGGGCCAAAATTGGGTTTTATCGGGAAGAAAGTTACACCACACTAAGCATAACAGTCGATCAATGCCAGGAGTGAGCTAAAAATTGCATAGGAAGACTTATTGATGCTCATTATGTAATGTTTGAGCTGTGCAAATACAAACACACTGTAAAATCTGCAAAATAGAGCAGGTTACATCAACCTAGACCCTCATTTGCAATTATGAAAATGTCGTTGACAGCTTCAAAAATAAAGGACATTTGTGTAACAAAATACACAAAGCTTGTCTTTGAATAAGAGTCACTCCTTACCCGAATAGAAATTAGGTCCAGCTACAAACAAAATTTTCCCGTAAAGGAAAATGTGAGATTTGCTGATTTGTTTTTTTCTGCCGGCCTAAAGAATGATGATGCTGGGAAGAATTTTTTTGGAACATGTATACAAACAGGCAAAGATCCCCCTGAAATAAGGCCTAGAACTTTGGCATCATACTGTATTTCCCAAGGTAGAATCTTTTATTATAAGGGCATTGCACTGTTTTGAATTTTTTTTTTCAGAAGGCATATTTTAAAATATATCCCAAATCTGAACATCCTCGTCCAGTCTCCACCATTTCTTACTTGGACTATTGCAGTAGTTTTTCAATTGTTCTTTTTTCTTCCATGCTTATGGCATTACTGGCAAGCAAAGTGTTCACTGATGAATGAACAATTACATTTACCTGCAAGCTGAAATATGATGTTTATTTTGTTTTGACTGAAATTCCAACTCAGTGTGAGAATACTGGTAAGCTCATATAAATCAAAAGTTCTAATTGGAAGTCATTCATATGATTGTATCATTACCTTTTTCCCCTAAGAACTCTTTTAGACTTTTTTTAATGACTCCCTTGAAATTTTAGTACAATAGATGCACTGTGCTTTATATATAAAAGAGTAAGATGGGCCTGGCACAGTGGCTCACGTGTGTAATCCCAGCACTTTGGAAGGCCGAGGCGGGTGGATCGCCTGAGGTCAGGAGTTCGGAGTTCGAGACCAGCCTGGCCAACATAATGAAACCCCATCTCTACTAAAAATCCAAAAACTCAGCTGGGCATGGTGGTGGGCACCTGTAATTCCAGCTACTAGGGAGGCCGAGGTGGGAGAATGGCTTGAACCTGGGAGGCGGAGGTTGCAGTGAGCCGAGATCGTGCCTTTGTACTCCAGCCTGGGCAATAAGAGCAAAACTCAGTCTCGGGAAAAAAAAAAAAAAAAGAGTAAGATGTGTTCATTCGTACCCCAAGAACCAATTTTTGCTTCCATTGAGAATGTATGATCTATTGAGTAAAATGGGGAAAACTAATGTATTACTTAGTATACTATAGTTAGTCTCATGGAGAAGATCTTCCTAAATATGGGGTCCACAGGAGAAAAATAGTGGTCCTAACTGAATTTTTATTAAAGTTAAGAACCAGATAAATAGCTGTTAACTCTGTCATCTTGCTGGGCTATGTCTTCTTAATGCCAGTTGTATTCCTTCTTCCATGCAGTTGAGAAACTATGGAAAATACAGGAAATATACTGCTCACAGAACCCCTGCCTGTAGTTCCTGTCCAGCTTGCTGGCTATATTGGTTGATTATATGCCTGCTGTCTGTGCCTCTTTACAATTCATAAGACATTCAATGCTTTATGGCTGTTTCTCCTGTCTCCTACATGAAGGGGCTCAGACCACAAGCATGCAAAAAGTAAGCAATCAAAGGCAATAATAAAACAACACAGATGAAACTACAAGAAGATATAAGGCCAAGGCAGTATATAATCCAGGGTCAGGTGACTAGTCCAAGAGTTAATGATTTTCAAAGTGTATCTTGCGGAACCTCCAGAGAGGCATCCCAGAGGCTGTCACAGACAAAGAAGCGTCCGAATTTAGGTCCCGGAGTAGGGTTTGCCAAGATGTAAGACTTACGGTCTCCCACCATCACTCAACCGGAACTCTTCACTTTCATACATTTCTTGTGTTGGCATTTTGCATGTTTTCTTTAAAGAACAGTGTAATGATTTAGTCTGTTCTGTGAAGTTTTTTCAATGTTTGAACTGATTGAATTTAGAAAATTGTTTTACAGAGGTATGATTTTTTTAAATATTGGCACACTTAATATTAAAACTATTTGATCAGAAGATACTTACATGTCAGGATCAACCACTGTTGTGACAATCCAAACATAATCCCAGTGCTCTGAGGATACTCATTGTGCTAGTCTTTATGGCAGTGGTTTTCAAATGTTAGTATTTATCGGAATCACCTGGAGGGCTTGTTGAAACAAGCGTTCTGATTCAGTAGGCCTGGGTGGGGCACTTTGCTTTTTACTAGGTAGTAAGACTTGGCACCAACATAAATAAAAATGGTTTAAAATCACTACAAAAGAAGCCCCAAAGAATTTTTTTCTAAATACTCAAGATTTATCTTCTACACCTGAGGATCCCTCCTGCTCACTTTCATTTTAATTATTGTATTAAAATTAAAATACAGGTGTCATATAACCATCAATAACTATATTGAGTTTGTAGGTTCTGTCATATGGTCAATTCCTATTAAGAATCAAAAGACTATGAATGCCTAATAGAGCTGCAAATGTTCTGTTTCCTATACCACTTTTTTTTGAGACAGTCTTGCTTTGTTGCCCAGGCTGGAGTGCCGTGTCACAATTTCAGCTCACTGCAACCTCTACCTCCTGGGCTCAAGCTGTCCTCCCACCTTACCCTCCCAAGTAGCTGGGCTGCAGGGGCATGCCACCTCTACCTGGCTAATTTTTGTATTTTTTGTAGAGACAGGGTTTCCCTATGTTTCCCAGGCAGGACTTGAACTCCTGTGCTCAAGCAATTCTCCCACCTTGGCCCTGCAAATTGCTAGGATTACAAGTGTGAGCCACTCAGCCCAGCATCATATACCACTTTCTGCAAGAATATAAAAGGCAGAACAATACCACGCTATGTGATTAAGACAGTTGACTGGAGGTGTCTAGCACTAATCTCCTCTTCAAAGAAGAACCAAAATGGTGAGTAGAGTATGTTGAATAGTATGTAAGGGAGAACACTAGAATTTAGCAGGGAAGTGACAGGGACCCTCTGAGGAGGGAAACTCAAGATGATAGCCTAGAGAGGGCAGCAAAGCAGCCGGCCAGAGCCAGGAGGGGTTCCCCATTGTGAGGATCCCCATTGCAAGAGATCTCCAACATTCCACATTCCCATAGCACACACCTGCAATCGTAGTGACAGGAAAGCCACTCAGGCCTCAAAAGCACTGTGCTTAGTAAAGGGAACTGCTCTGAGTCCCTGTGATTACATTGTCCTGAAGAGGGAATTCACATTGGCTTCCACTCACCCTCCAGAGCCCAGGCTGCTGCTGCATGACACTGTTTTAATAATGTAATAAACACGAGGCTACATCCTGCCGAGGGGCCCAAGAATCCCTGCATTTCCACGTCCCTGAGGCCCAGCCAACATTCCCCTCATATCCACTTAGAGGGCTGCAGCATCATGACACCAGCTGGACCCAGCAGTGTGGCTGCATGCCAGAGACCCAAGCCCACACAATGCCCTACACTCTGGGAAACAGGTGGTCCTGTATATTAGGAAGGCTGCCCCTAGGATTTATGGAGCTGAAGCTTGTACTCCCCAAAGCCTGAGAATCACCCGCCAGGAGCTGCCACCACCACCAATTACCTTGCCCCTCCAGCAGCAGGGCTGCCACAGACCCAAGTGTGCCCCTAAGAGACTCAAAAGCCAGTCCACCACTGGCACTTGCACGTGCTGCCAGTGGACCCTGGAACTGATCCTTACCAGGGCTTGCTGCTGCCATAGTCTGTGCTCATATGCACAATCCAGGGGCCTGAGAACCAGCCCATCTAGCACCCCAGGCTCCAGAAAAGCCTCACCACAGCCTTCATAAACAACTGTAACCTAAGCTACTAAGAAATTCACAGACACCACTGACATTGATACAGTCAAAGAAATCATATAGGAACTACACTGTGACACCCACCACAACCAAACTTAATGTACTCAACCGAACTGACAGTATAGATATATCTGCAGGAAAAAGTCTTTCACTATGAAAACTACTCCATAAAGTTGGAAGAAGTGACTATGACACCAGATGTGTAGATATCAATGTATGTACACAAAAAACATGAACAAGTCAGGAACATGACACCACCAAAGGAACAAAATAATTATCCAGTGACAGATCCTAAAGAAAAAAAAAATCATAAAATTCTTAAAAAGGATTTTGAAATATTATTAATATAAGTTGATATTAATTGTATTAATAAAATAGTATTGGTATTAATGAAAATATAATTATTAATGAATTAATAATAATATTAATGATTAAAATATTAGTTATTAAGGAAACAGTGAGTTATAAGAGAATACAAACAATACAAAGAAGTTTTAAAAAACAATTCATGATGGGAATGGAAAAATTCAAAGAGATAGTGTATTAGTCCATTCTTGCACTGCTATAAAGAAATACCTGAGACTGGGTAATTAATAAATAAAAGAAATTTAATTGGCTCACAGTTTCACAGCTTGTGTAGGAAACAATGGTGGCATCTGCTTGGCTTTTGGGGAGGCCTCAGGAAACTTACAAATATGGCAAAAGGCAAAGGGGGAGCAAGCACTTTGCATGTCTGGAGCAGGAGGAAGAAAGAGAGGGGGAGATACTACACACTTTTAAACAACCAGATCTTGTGATAACTCACTCTCATCATGACAATACCAAAGGGGATCGTGTTAAACCATGAGAAACTGTCCCCATGATCCAATCACCTCCCACCAGGCCTACCTCCAGCATGGGGAATTACAATTTGACATGAGATGTGGGTAAGGACACAGATCCAAACCATATAAGATAGATATTATTTAAAAGAACCAAACAGAAATCCTACTACTGAAGAATTAGATGATAAAATAAAAATACAATTGAATGCTTCAACATTAAAGTAGATCAAGCAGAAGAAAGAATTTCTGTACTTGAAGACAAGTCTTTTAAAATAACCCAGTCAAACAAATAAACAAAAAGAATAAAAAGGAATAAAGAAAGCCTATGTGACATATAGGACGACATCAAGGGAACAAATATTCAAATTATGAATGCTTCAGAAGGAGAAAAGATGAGAAAAGGCATAAAAAGCCTATTTAATTAAAAAATAGCAGAAAACTTCCCAAATCTTGGAAGAGTTACAGAAATGCAGAGAGAGGAGGTTTAAACATTCCCAAATAGATTTAACCCAAAAATGTCATCTCCAAGGCACATTATTGTCAAATTGTCAAACATCAAAAATTAAAGAGAGAATTCTAAAAATAGCAAGAGAAAAGCATCAAGTCACACATAAGGGAACCCCCATCAGACTAATATCAGATTTCTCAGCAGAAACCTTACAGGCCAGAGAAAATGGAATGATAGACTCAAACTGCTGAAAAAAGAAAACTGCTAGTCAAGAACACTAAACTGAGGAAAGCTATAAATCAGGAATAAAGCTAAAAATGAAGTCTTTCCCAGAGAAGCAAAATGTGAGGGAATTTATCACCACTAGACTAGCCCTATAACAAATGCTTAAGGAAGTCCTATAACCAGAAGCTAAAAGATGATATCTACCGTCAAAAAAACACATGAAAATGCAAAACTTACTGGTAGAACAGATACACAAGTGAGAAGGAGAAAGAATAAAAAGTTATCACTGCAGAAAACCACCAAATTGCAAAGATAAACAAGAAAGGAAAAAGGTCACAAAGGATATATGAGACAATCAGAAATCAACTAACAAAATGACAGGAGTAAGTCCTCCTCACCTATCAATAACAATCATGAATGTAAACCATTTAAATCCCTTATTTAAGAGATATAGCCTTGCTGAATGGATTTAAAAACTGAAGACCCACCTATATGCAAGAAATGCACTTCATCTGTAAAGACACACACAGACTGAAAGTAAAGGGTTATAAAAAGGTATTCCACGCAAACGGAAAGCGAAAGTGTGTGGGAGCAGCTATACTTATATCAGAATAAATACACTGTAAGTCAAAAAAACAAATACAGACAAAGAAGATCATTACATTATGATAAAGGAATCAATTCAGCAAGAGAATATAACAATTGTAAATGTATATGCACCCAACACCTACATATTAAAAGCAAACATTATTAGAGATAAAGAGAAATAGTTCCCAATACAATAATAGTTGGGGACTTTAACATCCCACTTTCATCATTGGACAGGTCACATAAACAGAAAATCAATAAAGAAATATAGAATTAAACTGCACTATAGGCTAAATGACCAAACAGACATCTACAGAACATTTTATCCAACAGTTACAGAATATGCATTCTTTTCATCAGCACATGAAACATGCTCTAGGATAGATCATATTTTATGCCACAAAACAAATCTCAACAAATATAAAAAATAGAAATCATATCAAATTTCAGAAATTTCAGAAAAAAAATTGATAAATTCTTGGACACACATAACCTACCAAGATTGAACTAGGAAGAAACAGAAAACCTGAACACACCAATAACAGACCAGAGTAACAAGACTGAATCAGTAGTAAAATGCCTCCTAACAAAGAAAAGCTCAGGACCAAATGGCTTTACTGCTAAATTCTACCAAACATTTAAAGAAGAATTAGCGACAATTCTTTTCAAACTATTTCAAAAAATTGAAAAACAGGGAATTCTTCCTAACTCATTTTATGAGGCCACCATTACCCTGATAACAAAACCAGACCAGGACACAACAAATAAAGAAAACGTACATGCAAAAATCCTCAACAAAATACTGACAATCTGAACCTAACAAGACAATGAGATTATACGTCATGATCCAGTAGGATTTATCCCAGTGATGCAAAGATGGTTCAACAAATGCAAATCAGTACTTGTAATTGTACACATCAACAGAATAAAGGACAAAAAAAATGATAATCTCAATAGATGCAGGAAAATAATTTGATAAAATTCAACATCCTTCATGATAAAAAAAACTCTACAAACATTTGTATAGAAGGAACATACCTCAATAAAATAAAGGCCGTATATGACAAACTCACAGCTACTATACTGAATACAGAAAGGCTGAAAGCCTTTCCTCTAAGAACTGGGGCAAGACAAAATTGCCTCTTTCGCTACTCTTATTCAACATGGTACTCTAAGTCCTACCCACAGCAATTAGGCAAAAAAAAAAAAAAAAAAAAGTAAATAAAGGGCATCCACATTGAAAAAGAGGAAGTAAAATTGTCCTTCTTTGCAGACAACATGATCTTATATACAGGAAAACCTAAGATGCCACCAAAAAACTCTTAGAACTGATAGAAAAATCTAGTAAAGATGCAGGCCGCAAAGTCAGCATGCAAAGATTAGCAACAATTCTACACACTAATAATGAACTGGTTGAAAAGTAAATTAAGAAAGCAATCTCACTTGTGATAAGAAAAGTAAAATACCTAGGAATAAATGTGAAATATATCTACAATGAAAACTATAAAACACTGATAAAGAAATTGAAGAGGAGACACACACAAAAATGGAAAGACATCCCATAATCATGGATTGGAAGAGTTAGTACTGTTAAAATGACCATACTATCCAAAGCAATCTACAGATTCAATGGAATCCCAATCAAAACACAAATGACATTTTTTACCAAAATAGAAAGAAATCCTAAACTTTGTATGGAATCACACACACACACACACGCACACATAAAAACCCTAAATAGCCAAAGCAATCCTTTGCAAAAAGAACAAAGCTGAAGGTATCACACTGTCTGACTTCAAAATACATACAAAGCTATAGTAACCAAAACAGCATGGCATTGGTATAAAGAAACAGACACATAGACCAATGGAATAGAATAGAGAACATAAGAATAAATCTATGCAGTTACAGCCAACACATTTTCATCAAAGGTGGCAAGAACATACATTGGATAAAGGACACCCTGTTCAATACATGGTGCTGGAAAAAATGAATATCTATATGCAGAAGAATAAAACTAGATCCCTATATCTCCCCATATACCAAAATCAACTCAAAATGGATTAAAGGCTAATGCAGCAGACCCAAACCTGTAAGACTACTAGAGGAAAACATAGGGGAAATGCTTCAGGACATTACAAGATTTTACGAGTAAGACTTAAAACACAGGCATCAAATACAAACAAAAAAAGACAAATGAGACTATATGAAACCCAAAAGCTTCTGCACAGCAGAGGAAACAATCAGCAGAGCGAAGAGACAACCTACAGAATGGGAGAAAATGTTCATCCAACAAGGGACTAATATCCAGAACATACAAGAAACTTTTTTTAAAAAGGCAAAAAAAAAAAAAAAAAAAAAAAAAAAAAAAACCCACAGAAAGCAATCATATATATATGTGTGTGTGTGTGTGTGTGTATGTGTGTATATATATATATATTTTTTTTTGAGATGGAGTCTTGCTCTGTCACCCAGGTTGGAGTGCAATGGCACAATCTCCACTCACCACAACCTCCACCTTCTGGGTGCAAGCGATTCTCCTGCCTCAGCCTCTGGAGTAGCTGGGACTACAGTCACGAGATATTTTTCAAAAGAAGACATAGAAACAGCCAACAATTATGTGAAAAAAAAATGCTCAACACCATTAATCATCAGGGAAATGCAAATCAAAATCATAATGATATATCAACTTACCCCAGTTAGAATGGCTATAATCAAGAAGACAAAAAATAACAAATGCTGGCAAGTATGCCGAGAAAAGGGAATTCATACATTGTTGGTAGGAATGTAAATTAGTACAGCCATTATGGAAAACAGTATGGAGGTTTTTCAAAAAACTGAAAATAGGACGACCATAGAATCCGGCGTTCTCACTGCTGGAAATTTATCTAAAGGAAAGGAAACCTCTATATCAAAGGGAAACCTTTATTCCCATGATTTTTTGCAGCACTATTCACAATAGCCAAGATACGGAATCAACCTAAATGTCCATCAATAGATGAATGGATAAAGAAGATGTGGTATATATACACAATGAAATACCATTCAGCCATAAAAAAACAATGAAATTTTGTTATTTGCAGTAACATGGATGAGCCTGGAGGATATCATGTTAAGTGAAATAAGTCAGGCACAGAAAAATAAATACCACATGTTCTCACTCATGCATGCGAGCTAAGAAATACTGAGCTTATAAAAAAGTAGAAAGAAGAATTGTAGTCATTAGAAGCTGGGAATGATAGGAGGAGATAGAGGATAGGGAAAGCGGTTAATGAATACAAAGTTACATTGTACTGCTAGATAGGTGAAGTAAGTTCTAGTATTCTGTAGCACTGTTGGGCAAATATGGTTAACAATAATTTAGTGCATATTTTCAAAAAGTTAGAAGAGAGGATTTTGAATGTCCATAACACAAACAAATGATAAATGTTGGAGGTGTTTGTTATTTTTATCTTTATACGTTTCATCATTACACATGTATACATGTATCAAAATATCACTGTGTATCCCATAAATATGTACAATTGTGTGTCAACTGATAATCAAAGGAAAAAATAGGCCAGGCACAGTGGCTCACTCCTGTAATCCCAGCACTTTGAGAGGTCAAGGCAGGTGGATCACCTGAGGTCAGAAGTTCGAGACCAGCCTGGCCAACATGATGAAACCCTGTCTCTACTAAAAATACAAAAATTAGCCAGGCATGGTGGCGGGCACCTGTAATCCCAGCTACTCAAGAGGCTGAGGCAGGGGGAGAATTGTTTGAACCTGGGAGGTGGAGGTTGCAGTGACATGAGATGGTGCCACTGCACTCCAGCCTGGGCAACGGAGCAGGACTCCATCTCAGAAACAAACAAACAAAAAAAGGAAAAAAGCCAATACTATACTATAAAATAACACATCTGTCTTTATCACTCCTTATTCTTTGTGCTGCTATAATTTCCTTCATGACATTATTACCAAATGTTATTACTTGTATTTATCTTCTCTCTCTCCCTCTCTATATAGTGAAAGGAGGGCAGGGACTTGGTTTTGTTCACTGTTGTATCTCCAGTGTATAAACAGTGCCTACCAGTTAGTACACACCCTATAAATATATGCTAAGTAAAAGAAAGACTAATTGTGGTATTACTTTACCTGACTTTCTCATCTTATAAAATATTACAGGAGTCATTAATATTTCAAAAAATATAATATTTATGATTTGTTTTTCTGAATATAAAATAAATTCATGTTAGAAATGGAAAGATTGAGAGAAATACAAAGAAAAAAAGATCACTAGCAATCCCACTGTAATTTTTTTAAGATTTTTTTAAAATTTTGTTTTACTTTAAGTTCTGGGATACATGTGTAGAAAATGCAGGTTTGTTACATACGTATACGTGTGCCACAGTGGTTTGCTGCACCTATTGACCCGTCTTCTAAGTTCCCTCCCCTCCCCACTGTAATTTTTATCTACAGTATCTAGTGTTCCCTTTCTCTCTCTGCTCTGTGCGTGTATGTATTTAAACAAATGAGATTGCAGTACATTTTGCAAGTTGCTTTTTGGAATCTTAACATATTGGGAGCATTTCAATGTTGTCTGATATTTTTCTGTAGTACCATTTTATTGATTGCACAGTGTTAGCCCATATTGATAGAATAATTAAATTAAAATCCACCTTTTATGAAATGTAGGTGTTTTCCAATTTTTCACAGTGAAAAAAAAATCATGAGAAGTATCCTCATAGGTGAGTCTTTTCACACATCTGCAATAGTGAATATCTGAATTTTAAAAGCCACTCTAGACCGACATAGGTGATGGTAAGTCATTTTGACAAGAAAAGGTCATAATCCGTCATTGTTAGCAAATATTGACACATTACAAGTGAACATAACACTGGTTTATATGGCTTTAGGTAAATATTGTTTCCCTGAGATAACTCGTATCTAAGAACCTCTTGCGTTACATCTATAAGGTTTATGAGAATGTTTAAGATGTAATGTATTAGTGTTATCGAATTTCTGCTTTTACCTTTATGAGTTCCATACTTTTGTTTTTCATAGTTTTGTTTTCTGTTTCTTTTAAACTTCTTTATTTGCATAAATGATAAATGTATCATCTACATAAACCCATCATAAGTTGAAAATCTCTTAAGTCGAAAACGCATTTAATACACCTAACCTACCAGACATCATATCTTATCCCATCCTACCTTAAAGGTGCTCAGAACACTGACATTAACTTACAGTTGGGAAAAAATTAAAATTCAAAGTACAGCTTCTACTAAATGCGTATTGCTTTTGCACCATGATAAAGTCAAAAACATCGTAGTCCAGCTATCATAAGTTGGGAACCATCTATTGAGGTTAATTTGGGAATTTTGATCCATTTGATGTTGCTTTTGTTACTTTTATTTTTGTACATTTCCATCTATTGTTATAACTAATAAGGTTAGTCTAACTTCTGACATCTTTTCTGACATCTTTCCTTATGCCTTATCATGTGGTCTCACTTATGTCATCTTGTTTTGTGCTTTTTTTTTTTTTTAAACAATGACTCCATTTTGTTTCTCACTGCTAAAAATGCAGACATGGTTTTATTTTTATCTTTTCTACTGATTTGGGAGATACAGCTCTATATTAAACTATTCATGGTTTGCTTTAAGATTCAAAAGCCTTCTTTGATTTTTATTTCCCTAATTATCTGAACCAAAATAAATCCTTTGGGTCATCTTCTAGCTAAGCTAAGGAAATAAATACAATCACAGTCCCTTTGATTTTTCAGTTTTTATTAGTATAACTTGAGAATATAGGTTAATATTACTGTTTTTAAATTATCTTACATTATATATTTTCTCTTTCAAGAAATAGTTTAGATCATTTAGTTTTGCACATGGATTAGATTTAAATCTACATACAAATGCTTTTGGTGCTCACTCTAAGTACTCTTGCGCCATTATTTTCCTGTTCCTGAGCTAATAATTTTGCTTCATTTGTAATAAACGTGATTATATCATCAAGTAATAGTTTTTCAAAAATTTACATGGATGATACTTATCTCTAAGCTATGGCATTTATGTACACATCTTTATTTCACCTGAAGGACAATTTGGCTGCCTATAAAGAGCTGGATCTGAAATAATTTTGTCTTAATATTAGATAGAACTGTCCCAGCTGGTCTCAAAACTTTCAGAGCCAGGTAAATCTTGTCCATTTGTCCTTTTTTTTTTCTAAGTACCTTGTCTTTTAGCCTGGATACAATTTAAATTTTTTATCCTTGTAATTGAAAATGAGTGCCACCAGGATGTAGCTCTTTGTATCTCTTTGTACTTGATTTTTGCCGGGAATTAAATGATTCTTAAACTCTTCTCTCTCTCTCCCTCTCTCTCTCTATATATGCACATATATATGTGTATGTATATATGATCACTTTTGCAAAGTATTTCTCTGACCTTTTGTCTAGAACCTAACTTAGCCATACGATGCTCTGAGTTCTCTGATCATAGCTGCCTTCCTTTCTTTCATCCTCGTGTGATGCTCTGAGTTCTCTGATCATAGCTACCTTCCCTTCTTTCATCTTTTTACATCCATCCACTCTATTTTCATTCTGTGAGAACTCAACTTTGTTTCCATATCCCTAACTCATTTTCATCTACTCCAATTGTGCCTTACACATCTTCAACAGTGAATTATTCCACTGTATTTTTAGAGTCCTTTTGATCCTGCCCAATGTCATACATAACCCTCTCCTTTCCTTTTCTCTACACGACCATTCTTTCATTCTTGATTTTTCATTCCTTGTACTTACACCTTTTATTTTCTGGAAGCTTTGCAGTCTTACAGTCTACTGAGGGTGCTTTTCTTCTGATTTCTGTAATAAGTCACATTCAGGAGTGCTTTTTAAATTTGTCTTCATATGCTATTTCATTTCATTTCATCTGAGCAAATTTTTATAGGATCCATTTATTTCTTATCTTTACTTGTAGTAAGTAGAGACTAATTTAATGTTTGCCAACATATATTATATATGAATCACTATTGAGCCCCTTCCTGAATGTAGGTTGTAACCAAGTTCCTTGTCCAGATCTTTAGTTGAGGGAAGTTGATAACTATTCCAAATTTCTAATACATATTCTTCTATTATAAAACAATAAATTATTGTTTTTCGACTCCTAATTTCTGATCCCTGTAGCTATAAGCAAATGAGTAAATAAAATACAATTTCCAACCATCTGTCCTCCATTCCTACTTTTATAACTCTTTGTATATGAGAACCACAGCATCTTTGATGAGACCGAGATGGCTAAGTGATCATCAAACTCATTTCCTCTTCTTCCTGGACGCACAGCCAGGGTACATCTCTAAGTTCCCTTGCAGGTGGAATTCTATGTAGAGGAATGTGAGTGAAAATGATGGACACTTTGTCCAGGTCTGAGCAAGCAAAAGTTCCCACATGTAATCTATTCCTTTCCAACAACTGCTTGCTGGATGTTGATGGTTAGGACAATTTTGGAAGCCAACTACTTAAGAAGGCAGAGCCTCTGGCAACCTGGATTCTTGAATGAGTCCAAGGAGCAGGCGGCACCACATTCTCATTTGGATGACTGTGAGGCAGGAAAAACGTGTACTGAGTTAACTGCAGTGATAGGGTTCATTTGTTTCAGAAGTTAATATGCTTTTACCAGTATACACTTTCCTTCATCTACACTTTACTTCTCAGTGATTTTCTAAGAGTTGCTGAATCTGGGCAGGCATGTAGAGACATTGGAGAAAGGGCTGGAAATTTTTAGGTAAGATGACAATGCTTAGGCTATCTCTCACATCACCACCCTGAGAGGGGTGGGTTCTTGGCTTCCAGGAAAGAATTCGAGGGTGAGCTGGCGGTGTTAGACAGCAACTTTTGTTGAAGCAGCATTGTACAGCAGCAGCAGAGGACTGCTCCTTGCAGAGCAGGGCTAACCCATAGGCAGTGTGCCCAGAGTAGCAATGTATGGGCTGTTGGCAGCCGTGTTTATACCTACTTTCAATGATATGCTAATTAAGAGGCAAGATTATTCAGAACTTTCTGGAAATGAGGCAGGGATGTTCTGAAACTATATGAGGTAACTTATGGGCCATTGCTGTGGTTCATTGCCATGGCATTTGTACATTGTCATGGCACTAGTGGGACTAGTGGGAGTGTCTTTATGCTAATGAACAATGAGGGCAACTAGAGGTTGCTTTCATCACCATCTACTGGTTTTGGCCAGCTTCTTCACTGCACCCTGTTTTGACTAGATCCCGCTCCAATCAGCGGGGTCGTCATTGGGGTCATGACCAGTGTTCCGAAAACAAGTCCTGCTGATCTCCTGCCTTGATAGCACTAGGCCACATTTGCTGGATTACGTGGTCAGTGGACTAGATGTTTGTCCCACTAGACAGCAGGCTCCATGTGGGTAGTGATGACCTCTGTGTCACTCAGTGCCCTGGCCCCAGCACGCAGCACGGTGCAGGCCCACAGAGATGCCTCAGTTATTTATACACACACACACACACACACATATATGCACACACACGTATATATACACATATACATATATATAATTGTGATAATTATATATATATTATTGTGATAATTATATATATATAATTGTGATAAAATGCACATAATATAAAATTTGCCATCTTTACCATTTTTATGTGTACCATTCGGGGCATTAAATACTTTTACATTGTTGTGCTATCATCACCACCATCCAACCACAGAACTCTTCATTTACAAATATAATCAATGATATTTATAGAAAAAAGGGATGACAGGTCCTTTTTATAAAGTGAAAAATTATTTGTAATGTAAAATAATATCTCTCCCAATTTAACCCCTGGGGAAGTTTGGACATATATATATATATATATATATATATGATTTTATTAAATAAGGAACTCCTATAAGATAACTGATGGATCTAGAAATACTTGCATACATGGGCTGGGAAAATAAAATATTACTGATGGGATCTGAATAAAAAAGCTGGGAAAAAGGTGAGTAGATAAATCAGCATAACCTAGAAATAGGATATACATTTAAACTATCTTTAACCTTTAGATACAGTAAGATGTTTTGCAAATGAATACTTAGATGTTGAATTTCCTTTTAACGTTTGCTCTCAGAGGAGCAAAGCATAAGGCCATTTGATTATATAAACTACAAACAAGTAATTTGAAAGTGTTTTACTCTAAGAAAAAAACTGCCCAAGAGAGGGCTTGTATTTGGGAAAAGTCATGTAGGTTTGATTCCTGTGAGATACTTCCAAAGCTTCAATATTGTTAATTGACTTGAAATTGATTTGAAACTCTTATTGTCCAACAACATCCTGTTGTGTGTGTATGTGTGCGTGTGTTTACAATATTCAGAGAATTCTGCTCAGAGTTTTGAAGGCTGTGGAGGCAGAAGATATATATCCATCATAACATAAAACTTGCAATGTATTAAAGAAGAATCAGGGTGTGGTGGTATGTGCCTATAGTCCTAGCTACTTGGGAGGCTAAAAAGGAATTATCGCTTGAGCCCAGGAGGTCACGGCTACAGTTAATTGCAATTGCACCACTGTGCTTCAGTGCACTCCAGGCCCGGGCAACAGAGAGAGACCCTGTCTCAACGACAACAACAACAACAAAAAAAAAGGAGTCAAAGCAAATTAGAGGTTATAGAGCATATGTGTGCAGATAATTATATATTTAAATAGTGTACATAAATACTAATTATAATAAGTACTGAAGGATACTAAAGTAGTCTGGTTTTACCATGAGCAGGTTTAATGAAAGACAGTGTCTCCAAAACATAGTGATTTCATGTCAATTTAAACATTTTTTCTGAACCAACACAATTAGCATGAATGTACTGAAGTTATGTAATTTACAAGTGAATCTTTCAGACTTAACATTAAGCTCCATAAATGCCATTATAAATCATTATGTCCAAAATACCTCATAACAATAGATTCATACAAGACCCATTGATAAAAGTCACCAGGTATGAGCCAGGTCAGTTTTTTCTGTTCTTCTTCTTCTTCTTTTTTTTTTTTTTTTGGTACTTCAAAGGAGATTATGATCAATGTCAAAGAAGCAGTAAAACTAAATGAACTAATTACAGATCTACAGGGGGTGTGTTCTCAAGGTGAGTAGCTTCTAATTACCAGATACCATCAGAAGGAAGGGCTGTTGTGAGGTGCTGAGCTCTGCAGTACTTTTCTGTTCCCAACAGTTAGCATAAGATCATTTGGCTACTGCTCTGGGTATTGATGTTATATAACATAAACACGCTTACGTAAGGAAAAGAGAGAGAAATGCATAACCAATGCAAAACAGTGCTGGCTGCGGATCGATGCCCTTCAGAGCACCCATGTTTTGGATTGTGCTTTCTGTACAACACAAAATACTGCCTCGATAAATTTGTACAATAAGTTGCAAGCTATTTGGAAGTGACAGGAAAACACACAGTGTAAATATGCATTTATTTCATGTTATTTAGTCATAACATCACTTTCTATTAAAGGATTCAGCTCTATTATGACTAGTTTATTGAAATCTAGTCTACAATGAATAGGTCCTAATGGTATATGCTTGTGGGACACCTGGTTGAGTTTTTTTTTTCCCTCTGTCAAAAACAAACTTGCCTATACTTGTATTAAAGACATGGCCTATTTTCTTAGTAGTATTGTACTTGGAGTTGATTGTCCTAGGTAACCTTCTTTCTTTAGTCCCTTCTCCCCAGAAATGCTCAGACACACCCCGGGTGCTATTAAGAATGAATCCTGCAGGTTCATTCATGCTGTGACAAATGGCAGAATCTCCTTCTAATTTGAGGCTGAATAATATTTCATTATATATATTACGTATAATATATACATACATATATATGTGTATACACACACCATTTTCATTATATTAAGTGAAATAAGCGAGACATATAAAGAAAAATATTGCATGATCTCACTTTTATGTGGAATCTAAACAACAACAACATAAAGGTCAAGAGGCATGGGGGTGGGATGGGGAGATGTAGGTCAAAGTGGCAGATACATAGGGTGAACAAGTCTGAAGATCTAATGTACAGCATGAGAACTATAGCTAATAAAATTGTACTGTATTAATAATTTTTGTTAAATAAGTAGATTTTTACTGCTCTTGTCACAAAGCAGTAACTGTGAGATGATTTCTTCATGTGTTTCACTAGAGTAACCATTTTACTATCTATATGTATCCTATGACATCATGTTGTAAACCTCAAATATATAAAATAAAATTGATTTAAAAAAAAAGATTGAACCCTGGCTCTGGCTTTGAGTCCAGGCTCTACTCCTTATTAGCTATGCAACTTTGAATAAGTTGCTTAATGCCGTTTCCTCATTTGCAAGGTGTAGGTAGATAAGAGTACCTATCTCAAAAAATGAAGTAGATTAAAGAAGATAATGAACCAGTGTGTGATTAGCAACCATGCAGTTGCTAATAAATGGTAGCGACTTTGCTACTAGAAAAGCCAGCTGCATTTGATGTTGTGCAGATAAGTTGTATGATTCACTTCAGCGTTGCACTCTGAAGGCAGTCACAAACACAAGCGAAGGCAACCGCCATACCAAGTGCTGCCTTCAGTGGGTCAAAGCCCTCTTCCCTGTTGCTGGCTTCACCTCCTAGGTTATCCTTTACAAAATGTAATCGTTACTGAGCCTACGTGAGCCTTGATGGCCTTGCTGCCTGGCGCTAGGGCATGACAATCATGCCTGGGTAGAAATCAAGAAGGTCTGCTGTGCCCCTGCTTGGCATGTACAGTAGAGTCAGAGAAGTGATTGGATGGTAATAAATACCTCTTGGGACTCTCTTCCCTTCTTTCCCACCAAACCTTTCTTCTACACCCATGATGCCTGCTGTCCTATATGAGCCTTGTGACCCAAGCTCTTATTTTATTGAGTCAACCCATAGGTGTTATCATACTCCTAATCCATATATAAATAAACTTGTGGGAGGCCTTGTTTCTTGTATTTGCCTAGTTAGCTTCCTGAGAAGTTCCTCCTTCATCCAGTATTGACTAATTTCTGGGCTCACTAGTGACTGTGATATCCTATGGTCCTTTAAGACACTGTGCAATTGGCCTACCATTCATATTTTTGCTTCCAGACTACTACAAAGACAAATATTACTTTTTATTACAGTAAAAAGAAAATATCCAAGTAGCCCTTTTGCTGGTTATCTTAGTACTGGTGAAAAAAAATACTTAATTTTTAATGCTTTCTAAAATTACACATATATATTTTATTTTAATCAAGATCCTATTTCAGTGGATAAAACATGTTTTAATCACCTCCTGTTCATTCAGTTGGTGAGGGAGGGACTCCTGCCCTAGGGTTATAAGGATGGCTGAAGATGCTACTACCAACACTGGAAAGATAAGATCAACAGCAATTTGTTAGTCAGATATACTCACTGCCCGGGGAGTTAGGGGCACACCGTAGACCAAGTAGGGTTGTATTCAGGAGCAGAGTGGACAACCAGGGGCTGCGGGAGGCAGGCTTTGTAATATCAAGAGGGTGAGGTGTCTGTTGGTTCATAGGAAGAAGTGATTGGCTTGTTTGAACAATTTGGAAAACTAGCAGGAAGTTGAAACCCCAGGATACGCCAGGATAAGCACGAACTGCCTCTCGTACTCTTGAAAGGAAGGTTGTTCAGCCAAGGGACCTTATCCACAAGAGCAGAGCAAGGAGGGGAAATTGCAGTGAGAACATTCAAGGCCTCCCAATTTCAACAGATGTCAAGGCAGCGCATAACACTGGGCCTTAATTTTAGACCTTAGACCACACATGTCAAGATGGTAGACCTCTCATTCTCTTGATGTATAAAACCAGAGCAAAACAATATTCTAAAGGTGACTATCGTTTGATGAAGGACTCTTTTTTTTTTTTTTTTTTACTTCTACAAGGCTGAGACGAGATAATACTGAGAAAGAAGCAATTATTTGGTATCTTGAGGCAATAAAGCATTCTATTTCTTTTCCTGAAATATGTATGCTGTTCTACTCATTAACCTATTTTCCAGTCTTGCAAGTTACTGCAAGTGCAATCCAGTGTTATTGGAGATAAGATTACTGATTAAAAGGAGGGATAGATAGATCTATCTGTCTCTCAATGTAGACATTGTCTCAAAATAGAAAGACTTATAATTTCTTATGTATTATGTGACGGTTGCTTCACAACCTCCCCCATCACATATTTCACAGTGTATTTATATTTCTAAATAAATAACACATTATAAAGCCTTGGAAAGTCAGTGAATGTTCTATACTTTGCAAAGGTTATTGTCAGAAGGAAAAGGATAAAGAGGGCCATTGTCCCTTTCCTCTTTCCCATGCCCTCTCCCTTAGGAGGAACGGTCGGTTGTACAATATTCACTCATACAATGGCATGCCAGCCAGCATCTAAAGAGCACCAGGCAAATCTACATGTAGCATTCTAAAAACCAGATCTTCAAGAAATGTAAGGTTCAACTAGTAAAGCAGCCAAAACAGTGTCTGGCACATAGTAAACTCTTATTCTAATATTGGCTAATTAATGAATAAATGTTGACAGTAGCTGTGATTGAAATGAACCAATGCATAGTCCAAAAGGATGGGCACATTTACATGAAAACCTACTTAACTCTCAAGACCACTTCTTACATTGGACCATGTACCAATGTTAGCCTTGAGTCCACACCTTGGATCATCTCATGAGGATCACCTAAGATAGTCCCACTCTATGAGATCCTGGTTCAGTTTGTCTAGGGCCATGAATCTGCATTTCAGAAAAGCACCCCAGATGATTCTCAGACCCACTACAATTTAAGAATCACAAAGCTCAATAGTGAGATGTATGCCTTTTGGAGAAAAAGAAGGAAGGTAAGAAACTCCTGCAGACCAGCACAGGCCATGGTCACCCTTTCACTCAGGTGTGTGACTCTTCCTTCCCTACCTCAAACAAAGCTTCTTCTCAATGCATATATGTGAATTTCGTGATGAAATGAAATGACACGTGCCTTTGGATGATACTTAACAGTTTTTTTCATTCTGAGAAGGTATTTTATTTGTTTATATTTATTTACTTAAATCAAGGCAACCTAAACTAGAAACCCCTTGGTCTCCATGCTCTGATTCCTTTTTTGATGGGCTTTAAAGTTACTGTCCCCCTCATCTCAGCTATGGTCCCAGTGATCCCCAGCCCCTGCCACACTCTGCTGACTGCGGTGTTCCATGCTGCTCTTTTCTGCTGTCTCAGACTTGATCCCACCTCTCTACCCTCTTCTAGGTGAGTGAAGCAGGCTCTGAACTTCACGAAGAGTCATTTTCGCTTGAAGACCCTAAACTTGTTGTAGTTTGACTCCCCTTCTTTTTTTTTAATTAATTTTTTTTTTTTTTTTTTTTTTTTGAGACAAGTCTTGTCATGTTGCCCAGGCTTGTCTTGGATTCCTGGGCTCAAGGGATCCTCCTGCCTCAGTCTCCTGAGTAACTGCGAGTATAGGTGTGTGCTCCCCCGCAGTTTTTGAGATAACCTAGACTCCTTTGTGGTGCGAATGGGACTGGTGTTTTCATAGAGAGGAGAAGCTGTGTCCTCAGCCTCCTGGACTGCTCTAGCTTTTTCCTTTTTTCATCCCTATTGGTCCCTTGCAGGGACCATCTTCAGCTAAGGACCAGAAGATGAATGCTCATAGGGTTGACTTGTATGCCCCAGTCCTTTGGTGATGGCAGTGGCGTCTTGTGGGAGTTCTGTCCTTTATCTTTCTCTCTCTCTCTGGGCTTCAGTCTTGGGATGAGAGACTTTTCTGGCTTCTGTCTCATTCATTCACTCGTGTAGCCTTCATCTGCAAGGCCCAGACGAGGGGTCTTGCCATTAGGCCTTTAACAATTTCTGCAGCAGGCTTGCCAGTCATTTCTGCTCCTTCAGCCACCACACTCGGGCTGCTCTCTGGGGAACCAGAAGTTCCTCCTGGCACGCTGGACGTACCCTCTGAGCACAGGGACATGCTTGTAAGCAATTGCTCCAACTACCTAAAGATCCTCTGAGCACACCTGCCATGATGTGCTGGTTCCACGTCCTACTGGATCCACAAAGGCAGCTCTTGCTGGTGCTGTGTTAATGTGCTCTGAGTCTGCAGACTTGGTGGCCTGTGTGGCCATAGCACCTGCTTTCGTGCCTGTTGCTACCACTGCTGTTTTGCCCCTTCATTGAGCACTGATTGCATTGAATGAACGAACGAATGAATGAATGAATGAAGAGTGCACTTCCATGAACACACGTGCCAGAGACGTGTTGAATTTCTTCCCCCTAAGCATAATCAGAGGAGGTGACCCCAAGCACCTCAGGGACCGTGGGAAGTTCCTAATGCTGGCCTGATGCAGATTCCCTTCTCCATGGGACACCATGGCCACTGGGCTCTGCCTCCCACACAGGTATGCCCATTGTGTCCTCAGCTGGGATGGCCTGGGTACAGATGTAAGCCTCCATTGGTGATCTTAGGGAATAAACAAGGTTTTTCCAGATCTTTTGCATCTGCAGGGGCACAGCTGCAGGTGAAATGAGTGGCCAGTGGCGAGCTTCAGGTGGAACTGTTGTCATGACTGTGGACGGCCATCTTTAAAAACCTCAAGGAGGCAGCCCTGTTGCCTCGAAGGTCTTTAGAGGCCTACAGCCTCTACCTTGGATGTCTCAGTCACTTTTTTTTTTTTTTTTGAGACAGTATCATTCTGTCACCCAGGTTGGAGTGCAGTGGTGTAATCTCGGCTCACTGCAACCTCCTGGATTAAAGTGATTCGCCTGCCTTAGCCTCCTGAGTAGCTGGGATTACAGGTGTCCGCCGCCATGCCCGGCTAATTTGTGTGTGTGTGTGTGTGTATTTTTAGTAGAGACAGGGTTTCACCATGTTGGCCAGGCTGGTCTCGAACTCCTGACTTCAGGTGATCCACCTGCCTCAGCCTCGCAAAGTGCCTAGATTACAGGTGTGAGCCACGATGCCCAGTCTCTCAGCCACTTCTGGTCATGCCAGCAGCATGGCGTCAGATATTTCCCGGCTGGGGCTGGTGGATACAAGGTCCACAGCCACCATTCCCGTGGTGTGTAGATGGATCATCGCTCTTCTTTTGCTATGTGGAAAAAGTCTCTTTCAAAAATCTGTTAAATTAACTTAATTTTGGCCTGAGGCTGCCTCCATACCTTGAGTTTCTGTGTCAGGAGCCACAACCTAACTTAGTAGGTAAACAAACTGAAACCCTAATTTAGGAGCATATTTTTGTAACAAATAGCTGTGTCACAGCCAGTCATAGCAACCGAACTTCCGCTAATCACAGGCTACCCACTGATCAGACCATGTCCAAAAAAGGCAACTGCCGGAGTTGTAACCAATCAAGCTATTTCTGTAGGGTACTTCCAGTTTTCTGTCTATAAATAATCCCTGCCCAGGGAGCTCTCTGAACTTCCACTTGTTCTGGGTGTTGCCTGATTCATGAATCATTCTTTGCACAATTAAAGTCTGTTCAATTTAATTTGTCCAAAGTTTTTTCTTTCAACAGAACGATGTGTACTTGAAAACAGTGCACTGTCTTGCACAGCTGTCCCTGGAGCTTCCCCGTGGAGCTGTGAAACTTGCCCTCTGCTGGCAGTTTTCCACAGGGTAATATGGTTACATAGATTCGCAGCTCATGGCAATGTTTCATTAAGACAGCTCTTGGTGGCTGCTTCACACCTTTCTCACCACATCTCAAAGGCTGCCCTGCTGTGCCAGGTCTCCCTGGAACCTGGGGCTCCTGCGCAGGCCCCCATTTTGCTCCAGAACACCCGGGAAGGGGGGGCTTGGCCTGGAATGCGGACAACGATTACCCTCTACTCAGGCCTTTGGTGCCAGCTGAGGTCGATGTTTGTGCCAGGATCGAGACTGTGCCCATCCCATCGAGGGCGGGCAGATGTGGTGGTGCACAGATGTGGGGGTGCACAGATGTGGAGGTGCACAGATGTGGGGTGCACAGATGTGGGGGCACACAGATGTGGGGGTGCACTGGACAGGGCCTCCCAGGCAGACACTCATTCACAGCAGCCCGAGCCCAGTCCGCCACTGCTCGCCTTCCTCCGACATCTCCACCTAAACCATCCTTCTACCCATTGTGACCTATCACCTATCACCGTCACTCTGCCCTTTGTCCTCACATCTCCCTCCCCACACCCACAACGTGGTGGTCCTGCCCTGCAACGCACCAGAAACCCTGCCCAGTGCCCGGTGGAAGCTGCAAGGCCTGTGTGGACACTGCCTCCACAGGGCTGGCCCACTCTGCCGAGGGCCGACTCAGGGATGGTTTTGTTTTGAGTTGCAAAATAAAAGGTATCACCTGTGGGCCCTGAAGGCTTCATTTCCACTGGATGACAGGAATGTGTTTGTTCGGAGATTGTAGTCTCCCTGAACTGGAAGGGACCTTAGAAACGATCTATTACAACACTCTCCTCCTACATAGAGTTGGAGAAATTTCTCCCTTGGCTGGACAGAATCAAGGAGACTTACCCTTTGGTAATACAGTTTTTGGCATTACCGCAGGAACATAGCGTCCCACTCATAATGTTAGGTGGTTAGATAGACATTAGCAACTGGGAGGGGGCGAGAGAGGAGGGCAGAAGGGCTGTCACTAAGACAGGCCCTGGCCCACCTAAGTTCAGCCCCCAAGACCACCCTAACTCCACCCTGATAGATGGAGCTTGTGGTAAAGTCTGTGGCCAGCACATCCTGGAGAAAGAAGAACTGGGCACAGATAAAAATCCCCTAACGTGGCGCATGCCCAGTCCATCTAGGCCATCAACCCGGGTAACCTCATCCTCATTTATACAGTCCTTATAATAAAATGTACACGTGGTTTTGCCCCCCTGAGTGGACTTTCCTTAACAAAGTATAAGTAAAGACGTGCAGTCTAAGTTCAGTGATACAAGCATAAACTGCGAATCAAATGACACAATCCTGTCACTCAAACACAGCCCAAGCCTCAACTCCTCCCCACAAACTGCACAAAAGCACCCTGAGCTCTATAAAGAGGGGCTGATTTCACTTCGCAGAGGTCAGCCCAGCCTCCCTCTGAGAGTGCATTACTGTGCTTCAGAAAGCCTTGTTTTGAGCTTGCATTTCGGGGTTAGTTCGCAATTCTTTGCTCACTATCACGAGAACCGAGACTGCTGGCCCAGAGTTCGGACTTTGTTGATCTCCTTGGCTAAAGGATCCATCCCAAGGCGGGATTCCAGGTGACAATACCATCTTGGCAGTTGCCAATTTTCCTGTGCACATACAGGGATCTATTTTGTTTCCATATAGACACAAAACAAGCTTGATTTATCATATAAGCAATTCCAAAGCATTCTTTTAAGCAAGCTGTTTATGTAAGTAGATACTAATGAAAGTCGAGTACACTCAGTAACTGCTGGCTGTATTGGAGCTGTCTACTCATATTTAGAATCATCAAATTTAGGGAAAACAAAAAAGTAGGTGTTTCAGAATGCCCCCGTGCTGCTCAGAAACGTTTGATCTAAATCTAGGAAAGCCACTTTATATGGGAGATACCTTAATTTTTTAGGCCTGAGTTGATGTCATTGGGGACAATGATATAGTGGCAACTGGATTCGTAAATCCTCTAAAGCTGAAAGCACTTGTAGCAAGGTTACTCTGGGAATAACATGTCCACGGGGAACTTTGGTTCCCCCCACACTGGATTAGAAGAGTTGTCTGGAATTTTCACAAAGACCAGGGTGAGCATCGGATTAACCTGGTGATCAGAATTCTGAAGGCTCATATGAACAGGAGCTGGGTGTGGAAAAGGTCACCATAAACTTACATGTGCTGGAACATCTTTCTATGCTCCACATTTTACTTAGACTTGTCTGGTCAAGATATTTCCAATTGCAAGGCATTTTATTCCAAGTTGTTACATGTTCGTGATTTGGTTTCATAACCAAATTGATGGCATTAACTAGGTAGAGACAGAAGAATATTGGGGGTTGAGAGATTAAAAACTAAATATTGGCTGCAATGTACGTTACTCCAGCGACAGGTGCACTAAAATCTCAAACTTTACCACTATAGTTTATCCATGTAACCCAAATTTACTTGTACCCCCAAAGCTAATGAAAGTTTTAAATACTTATTTAAAAATAAGAATGTGGGAACCATCCTACTATGTTAGCCCTCCGGACCATCCAGCCTGGCATTTTTTTAATGACAGAAATATCAACGAATAGATCATGAAAAAACATCATTGCTTTTCTTGACTAACCTGAAGTTTTGTAGAGCCTGACTTCCCTTAGTAGTAGTTTTTTGTTTTTTTGAGACAAGGTCTTGCTCTGTTGCCCAGGATGGAGTGAAGTGGTGTGATCATAGCTCACTGTAGCCTCAACTCCCCAGGCTCAATTAATCCTCCTGGCTCAGCCTTGCAAGCAGCTGGGATTATGGGCATGAGCCACCATACTCAGCTAACTGTTTAGTTTTGTGTTGAGACGGGGTCTCACTGTGCTGCCCAGGCTGGCCTCAAATTCCTGGACTCAAGTGATCCTCCCACCTCCCATTCCCAAAGTTCTGTGATTAGAGGTGTGGCCATCGCACCCATCCCCTTAGTAGTATTTTAATGTATCCATTATTCCTTGGAACCTTTTTATATCTTGTTAACTTTTGTGATATTTATTTGCTGTGGTCTGAATGTTGGCGTCCCCCCATATGTTGGCACCTACGTATGTGATAGTATTAAGAGATAGTGATGTGGGGGGTGATTAGGTCATGAGGGTGGAGCCCTGTTGAATGGGATTAGTGCCTCTTTTACAGAGATGTGAAGGAGCCTCCCATGTGGGGACACAGCAACTAGGCACCATCTATGAACAGGAAATAGGCCCTCACCGAACAAAGAATCTACTGTTGCCTTGATCTTGGACTTCCCAGCCTCCAGAACTATGAGTCATAAATTTTGGTTGCTTATGTATTACCCAGTCTAGGGTATTTTTGTCATAGCCATCCACATAGAGACATTAGTGTTCCATGCTACAGAAAAGAGTCCTTGATGTTTTCTACTTAATTAATTTCACTTAAGTTTGAAAATAATGTCCTCTCCTCTAGCTACTTCAGAATTGGAAAAAGAGATGTGTGTCCTCCTCTTTCATCCAAGGTCCTTCTCTTTAGTCCAAGACCTGTGCCTGTCCTAAAACATGTACTAGACACTGACTAAAACTCATCTGTAATGCACATTGACTTGATGTATTTTACATCTTGCTTCTCCTCTTGTTTCTCTTGACTTTCTAAGCTGCTGACCTGGTTGGTGGTTCTGCCATTTCTTCCTGGTCTTGACTCTGATCTATACAATTTCATCCCCTGATCATGAACTCTTCCATCATCTGAAGTCATCATGTCTCCTTGTTAGGCCATATTGGAATACAGATCATCTGGTCTAACCTAGTTACAGGTGTTTTTCTACTTAACATGCTTGACTTCCTTTGCCAAACATCCTCCCCACCCAACTAACTTACTTCAGTCTTTTAAACAAAACTATAGATGTATTTATCTTATCCATGTCACTCATTATTTTATGAACTGCCACCCTGAATCCTTTATAATTTACCTAATAACTCAGATTATTATTATTATTTTTTTTTTAGACAGAGTCTCACTCTGTCGCCCAGGCTGAAGTGCAGTGGTGCAATTTCACCTCCCTGCAACCTCTGCCTCCCGGGTTCAAGCAGTTCTTCTGCCTCAGCCTCCTGAGTAGCTGGGATTACAGGCACATGCCACCATGCCCGGCTATGTTTTGTATTTTTAGTAGATGGGGGTTTCACCGTGTTGGTCAGGCTGATCTCGGACTCCTGACCCTGTGATCCACCCGCCACAGCCTCCCAAAGTGCTGGGATTACAGGTGTGAGCCACCATGCCTGGCATAACTCAGATTTTAAAAAATAACACAGGAGCTGAAAATGTGCCAAGTAAAGTTGCACTGCATGCCTTCGTCCTCTAAACTAGGTGAGAGCCCAACCACGCTGTATAATCCTGGGACTAAAACAAAACCACATGGGAGGAGAACAGTGGCAGGGGCTCCTCTATATTTGATGGGCGTGGGGAATTTACCTGTTTGCCACTATCTTCAGGAACCTTCCAAAGGAGAAAAATCACTTAGTGTTGGTCACTAGAGCTAGTGATTTTTTTTTCCAAGAAGCTGGATATTACAACTTGATTTTTACTTCTCTCTCTTACAAATAATTAATATTTTGTTAGATCCTGTCCTAGGAAACCATGTTAGAGCTTCCAGTCCACATCCTTAATTCCACGGGCTTCACTCCCCCTTCTAGTTGTGGCACAAGTGACCACAACCATCACAGTCAGGTGCTGAGCATCGAAGCAAACACGTTTCTGTGTGTAGCACCACAGCCCTCTTCTCATTTGTTCATACAACCGTTTTATAAATTGAGGATCCATTATGTGTCCCAAGCATCAAATATTCAGCAGTGAACAAAGAGTTAAAATCCCTTGTGGAATTGATATTATTTGGAGAAGACAATAAATAATATCAAACATACAGTGTAAATCAAATATACAAAATGTACAAAACCAAATATATAGTATAGATTAAATAGACAGTATATTAGGGATAGATGCTAGAGATAAAAATACAGGAAAAGGAGATAGGGAGACCAGGCGAGTCACCACAGAGCAGGTGGCATTGCATAAAAGTCTAAAGGAAGGAAGGAAGGAGGCTTGGGACTATGTATCAGAAGAGCGTTTCAGGCAAGGAGAACAGAAAAAACAAAGGCCCAGGAGAGGCCAGCGTGCCTGGACAGTAGTGAAGATTGGGGATTCCAGCCGGAGATGAGGTTGCAGGGTGAGGGCACATTAAGTGCCGACTTCCAGGTCACAGTTGGGACTTTGGGTTTTCTTCTGAGTGCAATGGGAAGCAGACACTGTGTTTCGAAGAGCACCTACTTGCAGTTTTGAGATGATGCCTCTGGTTGCTGTGTTGTAGAGGAAAGAAGGAGTGAAATGATCAAAGCAGAGGCTGCTTGGAAGGCTGATGCATGGATCTAGGAGAAAGATGCTGGTGTCTTCGGGGAGGGTGGTGGCCGGGGAGAGATGAGAAGGGGTCAGATTTTGGATATTCTCTGAAGGCAGACCCAAAAGGATTTTCTGGCAGATCAGATGCCAAGTGAGAGAAAGAGAGGAGTCGAGAAAAACTCTGAGATCTTTTGATCTGTATAGGCATCCCACCAAATCTAAAATCTTCAGACCTTGCTGATATTCCCAGGAGTTTAGGAAGCACATTAAAACACTAATGCCAATGATGCTGGAGTCTATATTCAAATTATTAATGCTTTATTTCTTTGCTCTCTTGATTGACACATATATGGTATATATAGTTTACCGAATATAACTTTCTTTATATCTGTTTCCACGTGCAAAATTATTTCTCTTACATAAAGAATACCCAACTTGTCTTAATTTTAAAACGAGAGATGTAGGCTGGGCACGGTTGCTCACACCTGTAATCCCAGCACATGGGAGGCCAAGGCAGGCAGATCACTTGAGGTCAAGAGTTCGAGACCAGCCTGGCCAACGTGGCAAAATCCCGTCTCTACTAAAAATACGAAAATTAGCCGGGTGCGGTGGCAGGCACCTATAATTCCAGCTACTCGGGAGGCTGAGGCAAGAGAGTCGCATGGACCCGGGAAGCAGAGGTTGCAGTGAGCCGAGATCGTGCCACTATACTCCAGCCTGGGTGACAGAGCAAGACTCTGTCTCAAAAATAATAATAATAAAAATTAAATAAATAAATAAATAAAACAAGAGATGCTACTGTCTTGGGCCAGGGTGGTGTTGGGGGAGAAGGGGTAAGAGTGGTCAAGCAGACTGTCTGACACACTGAATGGGAGGTATCAGAGAAAGACAAGATGTCTTAGTCAGCTTGGGCTGCTGTAACAAAGTATTAGGTGATGCAATTGCGATTAAAAGAAATGGCAAAAACCGCAATTACTTTTGCACCAACCTAACACCATAGACTGGGTTCTCAAAGTTCTGAACGGTAGAAATCTGAGATCAGGGGGTCAGCATGGTAAGATTCTGGCGAGGGCTCCCTTCTGGGTTGCAGACTGCTTACTTCTTGTTGTATCCTCACTTGATGGAAAGAGACTGAGCTAGCTCTCTGGCCTCTTCTTATAAGGCACTAATCACATTCACGAGGGCTCCACCCTAATGACCTAATTACTTCCAACCAGGCTCCACCTCCTAATACCATCACTCGGGGGATCAGATTTCAACGTATGAATTTTTGTGGGGACAAAAACCTTCAATCCATAACAGAGGAGAAATAAAGAAAATAAATTGCCCCAATGTATTAATGGTAAGTGGATTTTTGTTGTTGTTTTGAGACAGAGTCTCTGTCACCCAGGCTGGAGTGTAGTGGCATATTTTTGGCTCACTGCAACCACTGCCTCCCAGGTTCAAGTGATTCTCATGCCTCAGTCTCCAGAGTAGCTAGGACTACAGGAATGTGCCATCACACCCAACTCATTTTTTTGTAGTTTTAGTAGAGACGGGGTTTCACCATGTTGGCCAGGCTGGTCTCCAACTCCTGGCCTCAGGTGATCCACCCGCCTTGGCCTCTTAAAGTGCTGGGATTATAGACATGAGCCATCGCACCCCACCAGGTTTTTATCACTAACAAGAATGAAGAATAGTACATGATATCTTTGTGGGTGGGCTCATTTAACAATGATTTTCTAGTGTCTTCTTGGTGCCTAGGTGCTAGAGACATGTCAGTGAACAAGATGTACAGAAATCCCAAATCTCAGGGAGCTTACATTCTGGAGGGTGGAGACGAGTAATGTGTATGTAATATGCCAGATGATAAGTACTGAAGGCAGGAGCATGGTGCGGGCGGGGGGGGCGGGGGGCATGTATAGGCCTGGAAGGAAGGAGGATGGAAAGTACCAGGGGGATCCATATGTAGTAAATTCTTAGAATTTGTTAAATAATATATGGGGTTTATTCCTATGTCTACTTTTTAAACAGCTCGATATAGGGAAATGTATTTATTCATTTAATCAATTTGACTACCAGCAAAATAGGCCACGGGTCACACACTTAGTATTTCTAGATTCTTCAGAGTATTAGAAATGAAGAATGAAGCATAGCACCCTTTGTAAGGGTAGTGGCCCTTGCGCACTTTGTGTACCCTGTAGGGATAACAAAGAATGCGCAGTAAACGGTACTTGGTTAGATGGTAGTCATTGCAGGCAATTGGCTTTAGACTTACACTTCATATAAGCTGTATTTAACCTACTCGGGTTGTCCTCATTAGGGCTTTTCACTTGGAACGCTATTATAGCAATAATATATTGTATTTTTAGCATCTTATATAAAGTTTCCCACAAATGCCCAAGTTATATAATCAGCTCCCCCTCGGCCCCCCCACCCCCGGCTTTCTTTCAGCTTCCCACAGTTTTACAGTAGGGGCAAGGAGGTGTGAGTGCAATAGGGGATCCCTGTACAGTGACTGCAGGTGTTCAGGTCTCAGAGACTGGTTCCCCCTCTCTAAACAGGGATGGGTACGCACCAACAAAATGTGTTTCTTGATACCCTTCTCTTCTATTCTCAGCCCTCACCTGCTGTTACATTTTCAGCAGGTATCACATTGCTGTGTTCCTCAGTCTGGGAGATGCTCTGTCTCCTCTTATTGTGTTCAAACCAAGCCCTGGGGCTTGGCTCCAGAGGCAGAAGGCACCTTAGGGGTAGTTCCAGTTCCCTCTTTCTACAGATAGCAAATGAGGCCCAGGGAACCCAGGTGACTTCTTCCCTGGCATAGAGGCATAAATACAGTCAGCACCAGGTGTCCAGATTCCCTCGCTGGTATGACTTCTATGAAACTAGCAGCTTCTCAGATCTCAATTTTCTCATATATATATAATGAGAGGTATGACAAGGTGGTCTCTAGAGCCCCCTCCATCTGTGTATTGTGTTGAAAAATGCTATTGGGGACCAGGCATGGTGGTTTATGCCTCTAATCCCAGCACACTGGGAGGTTGAGGCAGGGAAATTGCTTGAGGCCAGGAGTTTGAGACCAGCCTGGCAACATAACGGGGCCCGCTTCTACAACGAGTTTAAAAAAAAAAAAAAAAGCAATTTGCTGGACAGAGAGGCATGCGTCTATAGTCCCAGCTTCTCGGAGAGGCTGAGGTGGGAGATCACTTGAGCCAGGAGGTCAAGGCTGCAGTGAGCTATATACTCACTATGCACTGTAGCCTGGGTGACAAAGCTAGATTGTGTCAAAAAGAAAAAGCTATTGGGTAGGTACTGTTTATATGAAATGTTATAGTTTACTCTCTTTGAATAGAACATTATCAACTGAAATGAATCAGGAATGGGACGTATTTTGCTTGGACTGACAAATTCAGTTTCTTTTTTAATAAGAATGTAAAGAAACAAATGGTAAATTCACCCACAGCAAAAAAGAAAAAAAAAGAAAAAAAAAGAGGTTCAAATACACATCTTCAGCTGAGTTGTATACAAGAAAAGTGCTGTGTTATGTTACTCTTAAATAGGAGTTTACCAAACTATATCAGGAAAAGTCTTATGGTGTGGCAGTAGGAGGCAGGGATAAGCAGGCAATGATGGTGATAAGCATTTTCCAAATTAGGAAACAGATACGCTTTTCTTCTTACTCTCTTACATAACTGATCTATTTTAGAAGACAACACTCAAAAACCGAAACAGAATACAAATCTCATGATTTTACTACTTTGTTAGCAAAGAATGACACAAGCAAGTAATGCGAAGGAAAAGGAGAGCTCTTCACTCCATTGTACTTCTCCCAGCCAGGGGCAGTTTAGCAGGATTCCCTCTTCTCCATCACAGCCTGCTGGGTGACTCAGAGACCTGTCTAAATTTTAGGAAATGAAAGTAGAAGGACACTAATTTTTCTCACTTTTGAATTTAAACAAGCAGTCACATTATCGTGCAACTTTGGGTGGCAGAGAATGATGGAAGGGTGACCTGTGACAGTGCCAGTGACTGCTTTGCCTAGACTTCCTGATTCAGAGGGAAGTTATGCAGCACACAAAGGCCACAGCGGCAGTACAGCCTCTTACATAAATAAGTTACATAAATGAGAACAAGTTATGTAAATGTATAAACCAGCAAACATGAATTATAACCATTCACAAATGCCAAGGAGAACACGGTAAGATTCCTCCTACGGTCCCATTTTTTTCTCCTGCACATTATCATAATTGTGCCATTTTATTTCACATCAGAATCAGATGTGGTTATCTGTCATATTTATTAGGGAAAGGAACGCCAAAGGACAAATAATACTTCACATTACTTTTCTGAACCACATATTGTACTTTTGGCAGAAATCCCGTAATAGAACCCGACTTTATATTTGAAAAGAAGTTTATGAGTGTTTATTAATTTATTATGCTCCTTGTAATAAACATGAACACATTATTTACTATTGTATATTTTGCAAGTTGCCATTAAGAACAAGAATGCATTACAAAAAATGAATGTGCGTGTACACATGGATATTTGTTATATTATTTGTGATTTCAAGTCTCAAGGGAGTATGTGGACATCAGATGAAAGTCACTGTTCTGCTTGTTGAGGGAAGGTAGTAATTTCGGGGGTTAGGATTGGATTTAAGGTTATCTCATGACTTAATCCCAGTGCTTCCCACGCCAAATGCTGAGGAGGTGCTCCTTGGATCTAGCTGCAATTTGCTTCAGGTGCAATGTGAATGATAAATGAACTTGTTTCTGTCTGCATCCTGTTGGAACAGGAGGCTTGGCTTTTTCTCAAGCACCTCTTTTTTATTCATTCCCTTTAGGGTAATATATCTCTATCTTTTCTGACGTTACACGACTTGCTCATTGTGTAGTGAAAACACATTAACTCAAAACATTTTTTAGCCTTAATTGCCGTTCCTTATAAAGAGAAATATTAAACGTATACCATTTTCAGACATACTATGCTCACGTGAACTTTCCAATTAGCAACTTCCTTTGACAATCTATTTCTATGAAATATTACTATTATTTTATTAAATATTATATACGATCAGTCTAACGTAGTAACATAATAGTGGAATAGACGTGATCTTAAAATCTATATTAGCTGTGTGATTTTTGACAAATAACTTTCCCTCTGTTTCCCATCATTTGAAAAAGGACTAAAAGTTCTAAGTGACTCCTAACATTAACAATCTAATACCCTATAATCAAATCTATAAATATTTTCAGCGGAGAGCTTTAAACTTGCCGCTGTGAAGTTTAAGGGAAATAGCACCTATTATATATCAACCCCATCATTTTCTTCTGTTGGCAAAACTGCAGACCCTGCTTGGGTTGTAGTAATACGGTGACCGCCACGTGAAAAACATTTTTCTCGGTGTTTTCTTTTAAATATGCCAACTATAGACTTTAACCAGCTGTAAGGCAGTGCCTGAGGTGTGGAGACACCTGAGGAACTGTGTGGGCTTTCTCCCTCGAGGTGGGCCTACGATGAGTTTTAAGCAAAGGGCAGCAGTCACCTGGCACCAGGAAAAACTCCTTGCCCTCTGGAGGGAGTCGCCCCAGGAACGTGGGTTTTGTGTTCCTGTTTAAAGTTGAGTCCTCTAGAACCGAAGAGTCCCAGACATCTGCCGAAGGTGCCCTCCCAGGCCCCCTGCTTGGGAGCGCCCACCTGGAACCTGGGCATAGAGGAATGAAAATGCAGACCCGCACAAGCGTGAGGACACGCCGGGAGACCCCCGCCCGCCAGGAGTTGGGGCAGGTCCGGCTTGGGCGGGGGCGTCGGGGGAGGGGTGGTGACCCTGAGTCCCGCGCGGCAAGGGCGCGGGCCACCGCAGGTGGGGGCGTCGGCGAGCAGGCAAGCGGGGACGGAGACTCTGGGCTCCATCGGGCTTTGTTCCGTCACGAGCCGAGCCCTCCTTTCCGGAGAAGCCAATTAGATCTCCGACGGAGGAATCATCCGACCTGCGCCCCCGCCGGGAGGGGGCTCGGGAGGGGCGGGGCCCAGCGCTTGGCTCCTCGCGAGCGCGGCCGCGGGCTGCGTGGGGGAGTCCCGGCGCCGTCGCCGAGCCCGGCCCCGCCCTCGCCAGGCCCCGCCCTCGGGGCTTCCCGGGCGCGCGCCGCCCCGCCGTGTCCGCGCGCCACGCCCCCCTGCTCGCGGGCCGCGTGCGGAGCCGCGCGCCCGGGAGGCTCCCGGACCGTGGCGGCGGGCGGCGGCAGCGCAGCCCTCCGCGGGCCATGTCCTCTCCGGCGGTGGCGAGGAGTTCCCCGGGAGGGAGTCGGGAGATGGCCCCGGCGCCGCAGGGCCGAGGCCGGTTCTGGGAAGTGGGCGGCGGCAGCGGCCTTCGGCTGGAGCGCGCGGCCGCGGAGTCGGAGCGCTGGGAACTGCTGCTCCGCCGCGGGGAGCTGCTGGCGCTGGGCGGCCACCTGAAGGGCGCGCTGGAGGCGTTCGCGGCGGCGCTGCGCCGCGGGGCCCCGGCCAGGCCCGAGTGCCTGGGCGCCCTGGTGGACTGCCTGGTGTTCAACTACCGGCTCCGCCACGGGCTGAGCTGGAGCGCGGCCCCGGCTGCGGGCGCGGACGGCGGCGCCTGCGGGCTCCTCAGATGCCTGGGCTGCCGGGGCTTCCTGAGCGAGCCGGTGACCGTGCCCTGTGGCCACAGCTACTGCCGCCGCTGCCTGCGGAGGGAACTCCGCGCCCGCTGCCGCCTCTGCCGGGACCGGCTGCCGCCCGCCACCGCCAGTGCCACTGATGCTGAAGGGACCGCCCCGCGGCCGCCGCCTCTGGCAGCCGCCATCGCCGCCTCAGACTTCAGAACCAGCGTCGTCCTCAACCACCTGGCCGAGAAGTGGTTCCCGGGCCAGCGCGAGCGGGCCCGGGCGGCTGGCAGACTCGGGGAGCTGCTACACCAGGGGCGCTACCGGGAGGCCCTGGCCGCCGCCTGCGAGGCGCTGCGAGCAGGTGACCGCGCGGGGATGCGGCGGGGCCGGGCCGACCGCACCCTCCTGGCCCCGAGGGCCGGGGACCCGGAGCTTGTCTGCGTCCCGGGAGTCTCCTCTGCTTCCCCGGGGCCGCTGGGCCACTGGCGTGTTGGGTCTCGGGGTGCTGGGGGGTGTGGGAGGGGGCGGCGCCCCGGGGTGCTTCGGTCACAATGGGGATCGCCCTGGGAGCCGACTGTGACGCAGCGCGGGGAGGGGCGCTCGGCGCGGGGTTCCCTCGGCCGCGGCCTGGCCGTCGGGCGCGCGCTCCGGGCGCGGAGTGGGTGACCGGAGCCGTGGGTGCCCCGGCGCGGGATGGGTGGGAGCTGGGCTATCCCGAGCGGCCGCTCGCTTCCTGCCGCGCGCTTTCCGGGAATTGACTCTCTCGCGCCAGGCCCGCCGCGGGGAAACGACTGCCGGGGTGGGGAGAGAATCCCCCACGAGGACAACTAGGCCGGGAAGGCGGCGTCTCCCTTCCTCACCCACAAAAGTCACCGGGACAATTGGGAGCCGCGGGAGGGCAGAATTGCATAAGCTGGGGGCGGGGGTCGTTGTGTAACGGGTGACGTCCGGTGGGCGTGGCGGGAGCTCCGGGCGGGCACCCGGCCCCGGGAGGCCCCGCAGGCCGCCGGGCTTGGGGCGCGGGGCGGAGCTGCCCCGGGTGGTCCCTTGCTACCTGGAAATGCCTGAACTGGTTTCTCTCGAAAGTTTCAGCCGGCCTGTTTCAGATCATGCTTATTTCCTATGTACTTTGCAGTGCACCTAGCTTATGGTAAAGATGAGAGGGGCTTCCTGATCCAGAGTTCTTTGCCACGCTTCTCTTGGCCGTTCCACTTAGGATCAAGCTGTGGGGAAAGGCCTTGTAGGTCTTGAGTGCATTTCTTAGTCTCCAGGAAGCAGCCTCGGCCTCCTAACCTAGGTTAGCTAGCACTTTCTTCTTAAGGTGGTTTTAGGCGCTGAAAGGGGGCAGTGTCAAGCTTCTCTTATGTAAAAGGAAGAGTTGTTCTTTAAATCAGTAGTTCTTTACCAGCCGGATTTACCTCCCCTCTCTCAGGGGACATTATCTAGAGCAATATCTGGAGACATTTTTGGTTGCCACCTCTTGTGGGGGTGGTGCTGGTACCGACATCTAGTGGGAGAGGCCCGGGGTGCTGCTCAGACATCCTATGAGGCACAGCAGGATTCCCACAACAAAGAATTATCAGGCCCCAAGTGCCACTGTTGATAAACCTTGTGTTACGCGTATTTCAAGATTTTAGTGTCTATCCATTGGCATGATAGCTGGGGGAATGGCATGATAGTTGGGGGATAGTTGGGGGAATAATCCCCAAGAAAATAGACATCTAGAATAGCAGCTGACTTTAGGTATTACAGGTAAATTTATAGACTGTGTAACTGAAAGGATCATCTTTCGGGTCATCTTTTGTCCCAAGTGCTTAGTCATATTGAACTTACGTCAAGATCTTGCATTGTTTAATATCTTCAGAGTTCGAAGCACAAACACCGGAGATTTTTGTATTCTTTCAGTGCCTTTATGAGGAGTAGGCAGTTATAAAATAGAAAGATAGGCTCAGAACAAAAGAAAAGTGTTTGGAATACAGAATTCTGATACGGATGACTCTGTCCCTCTGGGTGAATAAAGAGAAGAGAAACTGGACTCCGCTGTACAGACCATCTAGTAACTGACCATGGTATGATTTTTAAAGCAAAGAAGCAGATGCCAGGCAGTGAAGACTTGCGCACAGTCACAGTGTTAACTGGTTGAGAGGCAGCGCTGTATCTTCCACTTCTCCTAAACGTTGGTCTAGGGTTCATCCTGCCTTATAGCTTATCTGATGAAAATGTTTATTATACATATCCAAAGAAGTTTTTTTGGTCACTGAGGCTGAAACTTATGGACAGTACTACTGATACAGTGATTCGACCTTAAATTAGGTGTTTCACAAGAATCCAGGTCCTGGGCCATGGAAGAACAGTGAACACATTTGCTAATTGAGGTCTAGCTTAACATTTTGTGACCAATAATAATTAACAGAGATTTTGGTTCTTGTATCGAGGATGTTATGTTTAACAGGAAAAGGCTCTGAAAGATGTAATCTCTGCTTTTTACAAGCTGCATAGATTGCACGTGGGGATTTTGTGCACTTAGCAACTTAATTCTACTCTTGCAGCAATAGAACCCACGTCTTCTGACTTTCACTTCATTAGCTAATTTTTTCCTCATTTTTAGTTCTTTCAAGAATCATTAATTCCATACTTGAAAATGTCCGAATGGCACGAATGAGGATAAGTTTTTTTAATCTTTTGAATTATTAATGTGAAGTAAAATGGGAAAAAAATCTCAGAGCTATTAGAGTTGGTAAAGGGCCGATTTATAAGTGTTTCACAATTTATGGGTGTAAATCAAAATGTTAACGAGTGCAGTCATAATCCATTTGTATGATCGTTAGGCTTTAACTTCTTTGGAATTGGCAAGTTAGGCATTTGACATGTATTTATATAACTGTACAGTTGTAGTTATTAATGACCCTGTCATTATTGATAATGAAAAAAAGATCTTCACTATAATTTTTTTCATGTAATTCTTATAATGAAACAAATAAATACTATTAACTAGAAAAAATCTAGTCTGCAGTTAGCCCACACACATCCAAACTTATCTCTGCCAGCAGCAAAAGAAAGCTTGAAAACCTTTGCCAAAATCAGAAGTTTCCCATTTAGATTACATAAGTTTCTGTTGAATTGAAATATATTTAGATAACATTTAAACCATTGATCTTTTGGTATTAACTCTCAGATGTTTCATAACTTTCTGTCTTTTTAGTATTCAAGGATATTATGTAAAGTTTTTCCTGCACTGAATCTCTGTACTTGAGCCTATTGAAATGATCCCACTAAGCCATGCTGTCTGCCTTTTGTGTTTAACGTTTTTTTACACTGACTTGTCTCCTTCGTGTGTTCACCTCTCCCCTAAAAGAAGACAACAGAACAGTATAATTTACAATTTGTACAGGTTAAAAGAAAAATAAAGGTTATAAGGGGGAGAACATTTTGTTTTAAAACATTTGGGTAAGGAAAATTTTGTCTTTAATATTAATTCTGTAATCCTTGACCAGGCATGGTGGCTCACACCTGTAATCCCAGCACTTTGGGAGACCGAGGTGGACGCATCAGTTGAGGCCAGGAGTTCGAGACTAGCCTGGCCAACATGGTGAAACCCTGTATCTACCAAAAATAGAAAAAATTAGCCAGGCGTGGTGGTGCGTGCCTGTAGTTCCAGCTACCGCAGAGGCTGGGGCAGGAGAATTGCTTGAACCCTGGAGGTGGAGCTTGCAGTGAGCAGAGACCACACCACTGCACACCAGCCTGGGCAACAGAGCAAGACTCAGTCTCAAAAAATAAAAATAAAAATAAAAATATGATCCTTGACTGTTACCCAGTACTTTTACATTATTCATATTAATATCATTTGATCTTCACAGAGAATTCTATGGAGTACCATAATATTATCCTCAGAGGGAAACTGAGGCACCTATGGATAGACATGCAATGTGGCTTAGTGATTAAAGCTCTGCATGCTGGAAGCTGACACCTGGCTTCCATTCCCAACACAGCCCTCGGCTCTCTCCGACCTTGTGCATGTTGCCTAACCTCTCTGTGTTTTGGTTTCCTTATCTGAAAAATGAGAATAGTCTCTACCTCATAGGGTGTTGTGAGAATCAAATGAGTAAAAACATGCTAAGTGCTTTAAATAGTGCCTGACACAGAGTAATGCCCAGTAAATATTGATTAAATATTTTTAAAATGTAGAAGTGTGTTTTGGCCAGAAGGTGATTTTGCTGAAACTGGAATCTAAACCTTGAGATTTTACGTCCTGTTCTGTTCTGTCACTTGGTAGAGAGTAAAGATTACATCCCGATTTTAGTTTACACATGTTAACTAGCAGTTTAGCATTCATCAATAAACTATAGATACTGAAAAGCTTTAGCTATCAGAAGATCAGTCAAATTATAGGTAAATACTGAATACATTTAAAGAAAATGTGGAGGGTTTTTATTTCATAACTAGGTTAAAATGAAGAAATTTGAATTTAAACAATACAGTAGTTTCCCTTTATTTGTGGTTTCAGTTACCCACATAGTACAGTATGATAAAATATTTTGAGAGACCACATTCATGTACCGTTTATCACAGCATATTATTATTGTTCTATTTTATCATCAGTTATTGTTACTAACTTCTTACTATACCTAATTTATAAATTAAAGTTTATCATAGGCATCATAGTATATATAGGGCTTGGTACTATCTGAAGTTTCAGGTATCCGTGGGGGTCTTGGAACGTATCCCCCCCGGATAAAGGGAGGCTCCTGTAACTTATTTATGTCCTTCCTTATTGTGCAGAGGACTTGAAACAGTAAACATTGATGTCTGTATGGTGATTATAGTTCACAAGTATTTTCATTTCTGTTATTGTAATTGATCCATACACAAACTCATGTGAGATAGGAGGGCAAGTATTAGTACACCTAATTCACAGATTTAAGAAAAGTCCCAAGAATTTTAGGTGACTTTCTTAAGGCAAGTAAGTGACCAAGTTAAAACTGAAAGCAGAACCCAAATATGTGCATATTGATTCTAAACGCAAAGTTTATTTTAAAATTAGCATGTAAAACATAAACCTATTCTTACCATCCAACAGTTTTTTATTGAGTAGCTACTATATACCAGGCATAGTTTTAGGTGCTAGAAATATAAAAAGGAGTAAAATAAAGTCCCTGTCCTTGTAGAGTTTGTATTTTTTGTTTCTTTTATAATTGTAGCAAATTGAAAATCCCTAGAAAATGGGGTTTACTGCCTAATTGACTTCTTCTTAACCAAGACTGTATCTCTAATTATTTTCTTTGATTCATAATATACTTTAAGGATTTTTTTTTTTTTTTTAGTGCTTCAGGGTTACTAAAAACATCAACTATAATGGCTATTGATATAAATGATAAAAAAACTGATTGAAGTGTCCCATTTCAAATGAATAATTTGTTTTTTAATCTGTTTCTCATTCATCAAATGCAGAATTTACCAAAACTGAATTATCTTAGATTTTGAGTTATTTATATATTAACTTTTTGTTTATTCAGAATCATTTGTGTATTTGTTGGAATATTTCTAAGAGGCTTGGAAAATCTCAAGTAAAATTTTAAATGATTTTGTATAGTGTTCTGCCTCTTTCCAAAGATATTTCTGAAAATTGGAATTGTTTTATTATTGAAGTTGAATGACTTCAGGGAGCTCTATAATGCAAGATGGAAGCTTCTGTTTGGTTTTTTCTTTCCCTTTGGTAAGCTCTTTTGCTTCCCCTCCCCTCGACCCACCTTTGTGCTGTCTGTTGTCCAGTCTGCTCTGCTGATCCCTAAAGATGTTTCTTATCTAGGCTACCATTTATGCGGGTAAAAGACAAGGTAGAAAATGCTCTTCTGTACCTTGTATCAAGGGCTAATCTAATATCTTCATCACCTTGTTTTGAGATATTTTGGAATGTTATCAGCAACTCTTATAGATGGAGCGTGTATGTCCCAGGTGTGGTGTTAACTGTTTAACATGCATTATCTTATTCAATCCTCACAGCAGTTATAAAATGTAGGTGTTTTAGAGGTAAGCATATTATAGGTGAGGAGATTTCAAACAGTTAAACTACCAAAAGGGGATGTGAACCCAAATTCTGTATCCAGTGTTTATGATCTTACTATCCCAAACTCCTACTCCTGAACATTCTTAATCAATCATCAACAACTTATCAGTTGGTAGCTTTGAGCTCAGCCCTGGTAACCAAGTCCTACTATACTGAACTTAACGAAGCAATATAAGCAAAAAAAAAAAAAAAAAAAAAATTGATATTCTGGTTAGCCTTTGAAAATTTTGATAGCTTGATATATAAATCTAAGAAAAAGACACTCACAAAAATGAGAAAAAGGATATGAATAGAGAACTTTATACACAGCCCAAATACTGAATAAACACAAAGTTTTAAAGGTCAAACTTAATGAAGAAATGGAGGTTGTTAAAATTATGATGCTATTTTTAATTTATATATTTCTAGCAAAGAGAAAAAACACAGCTTGTGGGAGTGTAAAATAAAGTTTTTATAAAAGAAGGGTTGGCAGAATGTGTTGGAAATGTTGTATATGTATATAACTTTGTAGGCCCAGCATGGTGGCTCATGCATATAATGCCAAAACTTTGGGAGACCAAGGAGGGAGGACCACTTGAGCCCAAGAGTTTGAGACCAGCCTGGGCAACATAGTGGTACCCTATCTGTACAAAATATTAAAAAATTAGACAGGTGTGGGGACATGCACCTGGAGTCCCAGCTACTGAGGCAGGAGGATCTATTGAGCACAGGAGGTCGAGGCTGCAGTGAGCCATGATAATGCCACTGCACTCCAGCCTGGGCTACAGAGTGAGATCTTTTCTCAAATAAATAAATTTAAAAAAAAGTACAGTAAATAAATAACTTTCTACATACTGTATAGCAAATAACTAAAAAGGTAAGCAGATACATAAAGATAGATAAATAGACATTTGTTATACTTTTTATACTGCCAAAAGTTGGAAGTAACTTAATTGCAGAGTAGGAAATTTTTAAATAGGTTGTGTATATAGTAGGATATTTTGCAACTATTAAAAATCATGTGGACTAGTATTACATGGAAGAAAAAAGCAGATTATAAACAGCATATGTGATATATTTTATAAAACTACATGTTAAAAATGTACTTCACACATAAAGAACAAAAATATATGGGAGGCCGTTGTTTTAGACTGACCTCCTGCATTAGGCACCAGCAGACCAGACAGAATTAGAATGGAGGCCCTTGTGCTAAGTGCCACATAATCAAACTGAACTTTGAATTTGAATTGAAATGAGCCAGTTTTCTTAAAAAAAAAAAAAAACGAGATTTCAGTCAACGTGAGTTAGTGAAATAAGAAAGTCCTCTGTGTTTTAACCCTGTAAAGAAAGTTTTCAACTTTGAAACAACCAATCTACTTTTTGTCCCTTATTTCTGCTTTCTTCAGCCCTTTTCTGCCTAGAAGGCTAACCTCCTCTGCTTAGCTCATCAGAACACTCATTTTGTAGAATGAGGTGTTGCCCATTTCTAGAATCACAAATAAAAGCCAATCCGAACTTTAAATTTGTGGTAATTTTTTTCTTTTGTTAATACCAACACTGGCTGTTTCTTTGTGATGGGAAAAAGATAGTTTTTAACTCTTATTTCTATATTTTTCAAATTTTATGACTAAACATTTTTTAAGCTTTTGTGATTTGAAAAAAAACTTTCTTGAAGGTGAACTAAAGAAACAACTTTAAGACTCCTGTTACTAATCACAGATCCCTAAGGATTGGAACAAAGATAGGAAACCATGACCAACTCTCTCTTCATCCCGTGAAATAAATGCTTTGGACAGCTGAAGATTAGATTCCTCTGGGAGCAGAGTCTTATTTAAATCTTTTTACTTGCCGAATGACTTACAGATAATACTGGTGGATGTAAAAGAAGAGAAAATGGCAACATGAATTGAGCTTAAGGAATCGAATTTTAATGAATTTTCCGTAGTTCAGGAAACATTTATCAAAGCCAGGATCTGAGGATAAAAGGCAGTAAATAATAGAGTTCACAAATCTTTAAATTACTTTAATAATTGCCATATATATACAATGAAGGTACAGAATCGTAATAGCAAACATGCCATGGTTTCAGTGTGCCAAGCCCTGTTCTAAGTACTTTGCACCCATTAACTTACTCTGATGAGTAACCCTTGAGGTAGAGACTGTTACCAACATATTAATAGTGTGGAGGTAAACAGCTAGAACTCTGGAGCTGGCTTCCTGAGTTAGAATCTCGAATCCACCAATTACTAGCTGTATGATCATGGGCAAGCTCTCCGCTGTTTTCTATAAAAATGCGGACAATGCTAGATCCGTGTAGAATTGTGCTGAAGATTGTAAATCATTTAGAACAGCACATAGTGGTGTTAATGTTTTAAAAGCCCCTGAATTTTAAAGCTAAGGAAATTAAAGTACAGATACTACTTGAAATTTGCCCCAAGTCACAGTGAGTAGGTGGAGGAGCCAGATCATGCTCTTGGTGGTTATCATAAATTGTGGAGGAAGATGCAAAGCAAAGCATCTTGGGAGGAGATTGGTGAGCTGAGTCTTGCTGGATGATAAAAAGTTATCAAGATAAAGAATGGTATGATAAGGGAGGAGCTCAGCACAGGAAGGAGGCATGAAATAGAATGGTATGCATGGGGCAGTGTGGGTAATGAGGTATAGTTGGGACTTTGAGTGAGTGGGAGGTTCATAATGATAATTAAGGCTGGAGAGATGGGCAGGAGCCAGGCGTGGAGGAACTTGTACTAAATAATACCTGTTTTATCTTGTGGATGGTAAGGATGTAGGTAGAGTAGAACTGAAGGCCGGGAGACCAGTTAGCAAGCTATTGCAATAGTACTAGAGAGAGATTTGGGGAGCCTAACCCAGGGTTACTAGCAATAGGATTGGAAAAGGTCAGATTTGAGGCATATCATAGGAGGTGACATTTACAAAGTTGATTCTGATTTGGGAAGTTAGTGGTGTCAGTGATAGAGAATACAGTGAAAAATGCTTTTTTGGTGAAGAACATGCTGAGTTTGAGAAAAAGTATGGCAGGCAGTTGGAAATTTGATGAATCTGAAGTTAGTGTGAAAAATCAGGACTAAAGATAAAGATCAGGCAGTTAATTAAATAATGACCACTAGTACATCTGTCCCTGCTTCTGGTAGATATGGAAACAAGACCAGAGACACCAAGTGATTTAGAATAAGATCACAAAGTTAAGTACCACAGTCATATTCAATACAATTAGCCCAAACCATGTTGTCTCTGGATTTTTGTCAAAGTTGTCAATTTTGACAACTTTATCAAATTTTAACAACTTTTTTTGAAAATTTTGAAAATATGAAATTTTGTCAATTTCAAAAATGGAAAGTATATAATATGCCAGGCACTTGCTGGGTACTACAGATACCTGCAGTAATGGAGTGAGCACCTGGATCTTCCCTGATGGCGTGTGCAGCGAGGTGACTAGTTCTCTCTAGTGTCCTCAAGGTCACATAGCATACAGTAAATACTTATTGACTCTTTCAAACTTAAGTTAATGATACAGTCAGGACTGATTGCCATTTTGTTGCCTTTCTTGAAAGTTTACATGGAAGGCAGACCTTGTGTATGCTTTTCAAAGGGGCTCTTTTAGTGCACTTGGCTCTTTTTTAGAATTAAAAAGAATTTGAGATCAGTAAGTGTGATGGTCCTAATCTTTTTAAAAAAGTATTGGAAGTTTGAACTCACCTGATGAGGGTTTTGTTGTCTTTTTTCTTTTTTTTTTTTAAATCATTCAAAATAATCCATTAACACTGGAAATTCTCAATAAGAACATTACATACAAGGAGTTAGGGAGCAAGTGTTTTAAAATCTGGCTCTTTTTATCTCTAGGGTGTGCATCTTCTCTTCTTACCCCAACATATACTGTTTAGGACCTCCTTTAGGGAGATCTCAATATCCTGAAGTTTTCTGTGTGGAGAGGGGAAGGAATATGTCTTTTTTTGCTTTGGTCAGAGTGGATACATTTTATAGTTTGACTGTTTTTTCAAAGACAGGTCTTCTGAGTCACTCACTGCTGCCATAAAGAAACTATAAAGGTGATTGAGCAGTGAAGGCATGGATAAAAGGGGAAATATTCAACAGTTCTGAATGTGCATGGCATCAAATATAAAGGAGTGAGAACTTGATATATAAGAGAAAAATTGAAATTAAAAAAAAATAAAAATCCAAGAATGGGCTGCTTGGTGCGATAGTGAACTCCTTCTCGCTGGAGGTACTAGAGCGGAGTCTGTCTCAAGGATGCTTTTGGAAGCACCCCAGCTGTGGGTGGAAAACTGCACTTTCTGAGCCCAGTCCTTTATAGCCTGGAGTTTTTGATGCTGATGCTTTTACTACTCGTTGTTAGACTAATTTGCCATACATCGCTCTGTTTTTTCAACTCCAGTTGTACTTGACAAGTCAGTATTGCATGATGCTGTTTCACAGTAGAATTTTCTAGCTAGATTATAAGCTCCTCGAAGACAGGAATAATGTAAAACATTTTTGAATACCTACAGGGTCTAGGTTTGTGCTAGGAACTCTTAATTCTTGATTGATTAATCATATTGAACTTTTAATTCATATGCATTTTGTTCAGAGATAATTTTTCATTGCTTTAAGAAGCACCAGACAAAATACTCTAGACATGTCTTTTTTAAGAAGTAAAAAGTTTTATAAAATATTAATTTTACTCTTTAAATGTTTTCATTGATATAAAATTGTGGGAACATTGTAATTCCAGTTCTCAGGCACCAGCAACTGAAAGAGGCCTTCCTAAATTAATTGCTCAAGTGAGAGTTATCAATAGAAAAGCAGTCATCTAAAAACTAGAGTAAACCCGGCAGCTATTGATGAATTTTATTAAATTTTATTTAGAGGCATTAAGGTCTTTATGCCCATCTTACAATGAGTACCTTATGCTTTTAAAGATCTCAAAGATAGCTTTAAAATAAGAGTCAAGTTGATGTCATTTGTTGCTATATTAAAAATTAATTTCTTGCTTGGACATCAGTTTTAGAATCTGCGTACCTGTAGTAATTGATTGCAGTAGTATCAGTGAACCAGCTAAGTGTCTGAAATTCTGAATGCCATAAGATAATAATTTGGCTTCTTAAGTACAGATGTAGATGATAGTGAAACGAATAACAAAGCCTTTTTTCTCAGGAGTATTTTAAATTAAATATATTTTGAAGTGGGCCAATACCGTTTTTGCTAGTGGCAGGAATTAAAATTCGCTCTCTTAAAAGCTGACTCTTATTAACTCATTTCCTCCAGAATCAAGACTACTGTATACCCTCATAAGATTGAGCCTTTGTCAGTCCCTTGTCACTGTGGGAATTCCACATGCAATAGTTACACATATGGCTATTTTTATCAATGAGGACTTAGAAAGTAGGGTAAAAATATAAGATTTACTATAAAAAGGCAAATCTAAACATCTAAGAAAGATGTCTTCAAAATCTTTATAGACTACCCTTTGTTAAAAAAAAAGTTTTCTTAGGAGTGATTATTCATATTACAAAAGTATTTACAATATTCTGGAAAACAGTTTCCTCCACTAAAATGATCTACTTACAATGATTTGATACAACTTCTAGATAAGATTCAACATGTAAAATGGGTTGTGCCTGTACTGCCCGTGGCTTATAGACTTTAGTTTGGTGATTATTAACCCTGGAATCACTAAGTCATTTCATAATCTGGTATGATCATATTTTGTGGATTATGTAATAATCTTTTAAAAATAATCATATCCTTATAAAATATTTATTTCAGAGCCCAGTGACTTGATTGTAAAAATTTACAGAGCGGAATCATATGCTGGTCTCCAAGAGTTTAAAGCAGCCATTGAAGATTTAAATGCAGTTCTTTTTCAACTTCCAGATTGGCCTGAGGTAAATTACTGTTTTATGTTTGCATAAATTGTAAAATTTCAACTATAGGGGACATGCATTCATTCACAGTTACGAATTTTAACAAAGTAGATGGTTGACTCCAAATAAAATACCTAGTGCTCCAGAAATGTAGGTTCAGCTAGGTGCAATGGCTCATTCCTGTAATCCCAGCACTTTGGGAGGCTGAGTTGGACGGATTGCTTGAGCCTAAGAGTTTGAGACCAGCCTGGGCAACATGGTGAAACTCTGTCTCTACAAAAAATACAAAAATGAGCCTGGCATGGTTGTTTGTGCCTGTAGTCCCAACTACTCGAGAGGCTGAAGTGGGAAGGTCACTGGAGCCCTGGAGATTGAGGTTGTGCCCCTGAATTACCACTGCATTCCAGCCTTGGTGACAGACCCCATCTCAAAAACCAATCTGGGTTCAGTATTTTGAGAGGATGAGTATCATCTCACAATTTTTTTTAATAATAAGAGACTTTTCTTTCATAAATTAGGAACAAACAATTCATGGTACAGGAAAAAAAAGACTTTATTATACAAAATATCTGCAAAGAAATACAACTTGCCATATTGTGAAGATGGATGCAAACTGGACTTCATTGAATGAGATTTATTAATGGAAAGAGAATAGGTTCTTAAAGTTGGAAACTTTGTGAGGTATTATATGGTAACTAGGTGATTAGACAGTGATTTAATTCAGAAGATAGGGACAAAGGCAGTTGCCTTGCTCATGTGGCTTTTAAAAAGACTTAGGAATGTGTATGACATACAATCAGTTTACAGATTCTCCTTTTTATCAAATTGTCAAGGCAAATTAGTCCAAATGTGTTCTTTAAGATACAAGTTACTCTTTTATGTGACTTTTCCCCTCTATTCAAACTGTGCCTTTGAGGACAGTGTAGTAAGGCTGCTCTAAAAATTATAAATTAATTAGAGAAATGATACGAAGTTTCACGACGGCATGACTGGTTAATACAAGGCAAATATATTCAGAATAAGAGGGCAGTGGTTGGTGTGCATGGCTTTAAAACTATTGAAAAGGAATCTTCTGGACTTACCACAGAAGTGATGTAATCAGAAAGGTTTTCTTCAGCCATTAAAGTGGTAGCTAAAAAACTGTTTGACTAGAACGTTCTTTAGGCTCCTCTGATATTAATACTAAGAATCTCTTTCATTCTAATCACATAAGCAAGGAATATTTAAAGCTTACCAGTTGATACTTTGTTGGTGGACCAACCCACAAACAGAATTTTGGGTTTATCAGTGATAATTAGTGGGATTCTAATTTTTGTCATAGAGTTTGCTGAACTCACATTACAAAGGAGAAAAGTGAAAGACAAAATAAGGGATTTATGAAAAGTGTTATGTCTATAAGTACTTTCTTAAAAAATAGCATGGGCAATTATAGATTCCTAATAACTTGGAAGAAATTTACCATATTGCCCTAAATCTAGGACAAAGTTTTTTTCACATTTAATATTTCTTTAATTTTGATGCATTCTTAAAGTCAGTATAATTTTACATGTAATTTCCTTTTCCCTCAAACAGTTCTTATTAAATCAATAATATTTAAATCAGTAATTTCCTTAAAGTGTGAGGACATAGTATTTCTGATCCTGCCAAGCTCTGACTTGGTGTGGAACTTTGGTCAAAAAGTCATTGTCTGGGCCTCAGTTCCCCTATTAGTGTTTCTCCAGGATGGTGTGTAGGTATGCCTTTAAAATGCTTTGGCCTCAATTATTCAGAATTTTAAAATCTGCATTTCCATTTTTTGTTTGTTTGAGACAGTCTTGCTCCGTCACCCAGGCTGTAGTGCACTGGTGTGATCTCAGCTCACTGCAACCTCCGCCTCCCATGTTCACGTGATTTTCGTGCCTTAGCCTCCCGAGTAGCTGGGATTACAGGTGCATGCCACCACGCCTGGCTAGTGTTTGTATTTTCAGTAGAGGCGGGGTTTCACCAGGTTGACCAGGCTGGTCTCAAACTCCTGAACTCAAGTGATCCACCTTTGTCAGCCTCCCAAAGTGCTGGGATTACAGGTGTGAGCTAAAATCAGCATTGCTTGGCCCAAAATCAGCATTGCTGAGCAAACTGTTGTTTTTCTTTACTTGATAATGACTTTTTAAAAAGCAATTCTTACCACAAAGGTTTTATATATGTGCTTTTATTGAAGGTCTACTTCAGGAAAGGAAAAGTGCTCTACGATGCTGGTTTTTTAGGTGATGCCTTACAACTCTTTCTTCAGTGCTTAGCCCTTGATGAAGATTTTGCACCTGCAAAGCTGCAAGTACAAAAGGTAATCACTTTACAAACAGTTACAGTTCAAGGTAGGGCTAAGAGACAGGCAGGGTTTTAAAAAAAAATGCTAATAAAAGTTGGAATAAGAACATAAGTAGTAAATAAATCTAACTTAGGAAGAAATGTGACAATTTGAGTGGTTTTCAGGTTCGTATACTTACTATATTGAGTTCGTAGTGAAATCGAAACATTTCATTCACAGATATTTCAGTGCATTTTTTTGGTCAGTTTTCTAATAGTTTGTTCAATCTGAGCCAGATCGATGGTCCTTAATTAAGCATTGCTATCACGATGTTCCTGCTCAGAAGCCTGATCGACCTGCCTTTTGCCTTTTACTTCAAGTCTGTCCTTGCTTACTCCCCAGGATTGCCAATAGTATTGCCCAGTCCACTTGTTTTGCCTTATATTTTTCAATACTCCATATGTCACTTTCCATACTTTGTTCTATTTGTGGTGTGTTAGTAGTTATTAATTTTTTAAAATAGGAGATGGAGGAAGGAAGGGAGCTGTCTGATGAAGTGACTTTGGGAAGCATTGGGTTAAGCCATGTTAATTAGGTTTCTCCAGAACATCTCATAGCTTTTTATATGCCAGCATGAAATAAAATAGCACTCAGCTCTTGCAAGACTTATTCACAGAATATCTGGAAAGAGTAGGGTCTTCAAAAAATTCTTTAAGAAAATCTATGCTAGGCCGGGCGCGGTGGCTCAAGCCTGTAATCCCAGCACTTTGGGAGGCCGAGGCGGGCGGATCACAAGGTCAGGAGATCGAGACCACAGTGAAACCCCGTCTCTACTAAAAATACAAAAAATTAGCCGGGCGAGGTGGCGGGCGCCTGTAGTCCCAGCTACTCAGGAGGCTGAGGCAGGAGAATGGCGGGAACCCGGGAGGTGGAGCTTGCAGTAAGCTGAGATCGCGCCACTGCACTCCAGCCTGGGCAACAGCGTGAGACTCCGTCTCAAAAAAAAAAAAAAAATCTATGCTAATACAAATTCAGGGTCCCAGTCATGATGCTCTCCTCCATATACTCAAAACATGCCACATTATTTATCACAGTTGCAGTGTTTCTTAGAGTGTGGCTTTTTGTCGGAATCATGTGGGGATCATGTTAAACCTGAAGAGCCCTGGGCCCAACTACAAGTCTTTGATTCAGAATCTCTGAAATCGGAGCAGCCATTTAAGAAGCAGCCCAAGAGATGTTTATGTACCCTGAAGCATGAGAACTTTGAGATTATTCTCAGATCTCAACCCCCTTAAGAATCCAGCTGGCATTGGTATAGCCTCTATGAGGTTTGTTTGCTTATACATTCTAGCCCACTGATTTAAGAAGAAAATGTTTACTGTTGTCTGTTTTCTGACTGTTCCATGTTCATTAGTGTTATCTTCTTGGTAAGATTGCAAAGTTTAATTTTAAGAGCATATGTTTCTGTATTTTGCATGCTGCCAGACATCCTTCTATTTCTGTAACTATTTGTTTGCTGGTTAATAGGATCAGGTGGATGCAAAACAAATAATGCTTTAGAATATTTTGTTTTTCTCCAATGTACTTTTTCTAAGTTGTGGTATAATTTACATATAATAAAATGCGTGGATTTTACACTTCAGTGAATTTTGAAAAATGTATATATCTGTGTAACAGCATCCCAGTCAAAACAGAGAATATTTCCATCACCCTAGAAAGTACCTTCATCTCCTTTCCAGTAAATCCTCCATCCCCTGCTCCTAGAGGCAACTACTGTTCAGATTTGTCACTGTAGAGTAGTGTTGCTTATTCTAGAACTTCATTGGAATGGAGAATCATACAGTATTTACTCTTTTGTGTCTGGGTTTTTTTTTTTTTTTTTTTCTGAACATAATATTTTTTAGATACATCAAGTCATTTTTTTGTTGTTGTCTAAGTATTCCATTATATGAACATAATGGAATTTGTGGTTTTCAGTTAGTAGTGATTTTCATTTGGATTGTTTCCAGTATTTTTTCCTGATATAAATTAAGCTGCTATGAGTATTCTTGTACAAGTCATTTTGTGGACATATGTTTTTACATCTCTTTGGCAAAAACTTAGGAGTGGAATTGCTGGGTTCTAGGGTGGATGTGTGTTTAATACATTTTTTAAAACAGAGGAAATATAAATGTGTATATACAGATTTTTAAATGTTTGCTTATTAAATGGAGTATTTGAGCACCTACCAAAGATACATGCTTTTATCTACATTGTTTATATTTCCATGAATGATTTGTGATTTATTCTGATTTTTGTATATTTGAAAGATAACAGCTGAAAAACCGAACCTCCACTTTAGACTTTAATATGTGCTGTATTTATAAATACAGATTGTTTGACAACCAAAAATATCACAATCCCTTTCATTTTATTCTAGCCACGTTATTCCCCTATCTTAGCCTGTTTCTGTTGGAGTTTTAGGCGTATTCCTGAGATAAGCACCCAGAAATCTGATTCTCCAGCTGTCTCCCAGTTTACTTCCTAGCTATTATAGGGAAGCTGCCATGGGGTGCTCCTAACCAAGTATTGGGCAGCAGTAACTGCCCACACAGGTTAGTTGTTCAGTGAGAGATTAAATTGAGTGTATACAAGGAATTTTGTAGTTTTATAGTTAGAAGTCCAAGTTTAGTTTGCATAAGTGCCCCAAGGCCAACCTCATAAATATACATTGAGGTAAACGATGAACTATTTTGATAGGATAGGGCTCACTAAGATTCAGAGATAAATATTTAATATTTCTTTTAAAATCTTTTTATATTCCTTGTGTTAAAAGATCAGCCTTTATCCTGAGTCTTAACTACTCCCATGCCTTCCTTTCAAAGTTTTGAATAGTTTCTTTGCGGGTGATTTGACCCCATGAGGCACACCTAGTTTTGCAAGACTTTTGAACTTACAGTGTTGCTTACCTTGTTCCTCTCCTGCTCATTAAACATAATGTCTGCTATAAACTTTCTAAATATTCTTAATTAGGTAAATTTATGTGAAATTATCCTTAACCAAATATTTTATATTTACCTTTAATATTTCTCTTACAGATTTTATGTGATTTATTATTACCTGAAAACTTAAAAGAAGGCCTGAAGGGATCTTCCTGGAGTTCATTACCATGTACTAAAAACAGACCTTTTGATTTTCCTTCAGTGATGGAAGAGTCTCAGTCTCCCAGTGAACCTAGCCCAAAGCAGGTATGGGGTGAGACGAGGTCATCATGAATTTAGCGTATCTATTTCTTTACAAGCTACGATCTTCACTTTCCTAGTTTCAAGTACTAGCACCTACTTAAGTACTTTTAACCTGATTAGTTATCTTAGTAGAATTTTTTCTATAGCCTTTATTTTACACTAAAATCTTTTATGTAAAATATTTGCTAATGAATCACAATTTTAGGTCACGTGAATGTCAGGAAACTTTTAGGTATTTAAAAATATGTATAGAACATTGCCTTTATGTTTCCTCAGGGTAGGAACAGCTGTGTTATAGCATAACTACTTTTAAACCTCATTATAATGTAAGTCAGCTTGATTTCTAGGGCTGTGTAAGTACAGTCATACCCTGTATCTGTGGGAGATTGGTTCCAGGACCTCTCACAGATATGAAAATCCAAGGATGCTGAAGTCCCTGATATATTAATAAAATGGCACAGTATTTGCATATAACTTATGCACATCCTCCTGTATATTTAAATCATTTCTAGGTTACTTATGATACCTAATACAATGTAAATGCTACGTAAATAGTTATTATACTGTATTGTCTAGGGAATAATGACAAGAAAAAGTCTATATATGTTCAGGCTTTTTTTTAGAATATTTTCTATCCCCAGTTGGATGAACCCACGGATGCAGAGCCTATGGATACGGAGGGCCAACTGTGCTGGCAAAAATCATTTACTTGTCACAGTGTTGGAATCAAGTTAGTGCTATTAAATGAACATTAAAATGAGCATTATAAGGCATTGAAATTTCATTTCAGTTTGATTCTTGGTGAGAGGAATAAAGGATAGTAAAGAAATATGGTTACCTTTGTTTATTGTATTTTTGTAGAGTGAAGAAATACCAGAGGTCACTTCAGAGCCCGTCAAAGGAAGCTTAAACCGTGCTCAGTCAGCACAGTCTATAAATTCAACAGAAACGCCTGCCAGAGAGGACTGTTTAAAAAGAGTGTCCTCAGAACCTGTTCTGTCTGTTCAAGAAAAAGGTGTTCTGCTGAAAAGAAAGTTGTCTCTTTTAGAACAGGATGTGATTGTAAATGAAGATGGAAGAAATAAGCTTAAAAAACAAGGAGGTAAACATTTTGCTCTACACTTATATAAAATAAATTTATTTAGTCAGAATAGTATTTAAAGTTTTTCCTAAAGAAGAAAACCCCATGTCTTTGTTTTAATAGAAACTCCCAATGAAGTCTGTATGTTTTCCTTAGCTTATGGTGATATTCCAGAGGAATTAATCGATGTCTCAGATTTCGAGTGTTCTCTCTGCATGAGGTAAGCATATAAAACTTTATAGAAGATGAATATTTCATGTTAGTATAAATAAAATACAGTGTAGATAAAGGTAATAATAGACAATGTAAAGTAACAGAATGCTGGAATAAAAATCAAAAGACATGAATTTTAGTCCTGGGTTTACCTTTCATGCCTTGGGCAAATAACTGAATCTCTGAACCTCAGGTTTCCTAATTTAGAAAGTGGGGTCAAGCTTTGCATAGCCTACATCTCATTGTTGTGAGAATCACATGGCTTCAGTAGAAAAGGAATCTGGGAAATCGTAAAGTACTAAGTTAGTTATAGATATTATTATCGAAACTTACCTCTCTCCATGGTTTTAAATTTGGGTATGAATTCTAATTATGTATTTTATCTATATGATCCTATCTTATTAATGTATATTAACCATAAAATCTTTTTAAAGTAACATAAGGATAAGGATTTCCATTATTCAGAATGCTATAATTCTAGAAGACTAAATGTTTTGAAATAACATTTCTCATTTACATGAATTGTGTAGGATCAAAAGATTCATACGGGGTCAGGAGGCCTAGTGCTGGTCACATTAGGCTGGTAGCAGTTATATTCCTGAGCAAGTCTTAATTCTGAGCCTTGGTTTCTTCATTTGTGAAGTGAGGGGATTATACTAAACAGTTCCTAAAGTACCTCTAAATCTATTTCTAGCAAATTCAAAACTATCGTGTTTCAAAAAATAAGTAAAACTAGTTTTTCTGCAATGTTTGAATAATACATTTAGTATTAAGCCTAACATTTCTTTAGGATTCACCTGCATTATTTATTATATCATCTTTTTATGAGTTTTAAATCATAAGGCTCTTATAAACCTATTAAGGAATCATTTTTAAGTTGATATTAAAATGGGAATCTAAAGGCTATACAAAAGCTAACATAATTTTTAATGATGTATTTTACATTATTTATTTTGCAGAGAGTCTTTGAAATCTGGTATGTATTTTACATTCACTGCACATATCAGCTTGTACTAGCCACATTTCAAGTGCTTAGTAGCCATAGTGTCCAGGGGCTGTTGCGTTAGTCAGGACAGCTCTAGGCCCTTGGCAGGAGCCTCTGTTGATGGAGAACTTTTACAACATTCTGGAGGGTATGGTTACACTTATCATTGCCCCTTCCCTCCTCTCCTGCCTGCCGGGCCCTCCTTCTTCCTCCTTTAAATAGAGATTAGTGTTATGGTTCTATAGTAGTACAAGCTTTTCCAGTGGATAGTTTAATGTGAAAACTAACATGTATTTTGGTTGATTTCAGGTTGTTTTTTGAGCCAGTAACAACCCCTTGCGGACATTCATTCTGTAAGAATTGTCTTGAGCGTTGTTTAGATCATGCACCATATTGTCCTCTTTGCAAAGAAAGCTTAAAGGAGGTAAATATTTGTATATGTATCTGTTTGTTAGTCTTAAGTTTGGCAGCATGGTTTAATTTCTGTTCAGCCATAGAAATAGTGATGATCATGTTCAAAATTACATTCTGTATGCTGAGTGACTAACAAGGATAATGTTTTATTATCCATATGCTAATGTTGGAGAAAAATGAGGTTGAAGAGGATGGGGGGAAAGAAGACAGATGCTGAAGACCAAACCCCTTGTACTTAATTTTTTTTTTTTTTAAACAAAAGTGGGTATGGTTAGTTATCTGGTCAGGGATAAGTTCAATTTTGGTGATGACTATATTGGGGAAACCCTATTGCCATGCCTCCAACCCTCAATAATAAACCAGATTTGAGGACCGTTTCAGCTTCCTTAACATCTAGAACAACTTCGCTTAATAGAATTTTCTGCATTGATGGAAATGTTCCATATCTTTGCTGTCTGATATATTAGCCATTAGCCACGTTTGCCTTTTAAGCTTTTAAATGTGGTTCGTGCGACTGAGGAACTATATTTACATTTTATTAACTTAAATTTAAGTAGGCACATGTGACTAATGGCTACGACATTGGACAGTGCAGCTCTAGAAAAGTGGTAGACTGGAAAGAAGAGAGGGAGGTACAGCTTCCTATACCCCTTCTTGTAGAGTCAGTGATTAGTGCTAATAACCTGTGATAGGAAAGTAGCTAGATCTCAGCGGGTGTCTTCTCTAACTGATGAGAAGAGAGCACCCTCTTAATCATGCTCGAGTGACTGCAGATCACCTACGGTCAGGCTACAGCCCGTGATTCTGAAAGGCAGTTGCAGTTTGTAGCATTGATTGGGGAAAGTGATTCTGATGATTGACAGGATTGCTTAAAGAAAAGTATCTTCCAAATATGAATTGAAAAATTCATAAAACCATTATGAATATACATACAGTGTTTCCTATATAGAAAACAACTCAGTACGGATGTCATAATAGCATGTCTGTTACTACATTTGAGATGTGTCTTACATATATATGTAACAAGCTGATATGTAAAACAAAAGCATATTTACAATGTTCTCAAAGTCAGGAAACATCAGAGAAATTTATTCTTAAAAGAGTTTGTTAGTTCCATTTTCAGCTAATATGTCAATGTTTTTAGATGAAGTACTCTAAACATGTTATTTTTCCAGACTTTATTTAAATACTCCCCAGGATAACTATGATGCTTGTTTTTCCAGATTAACTGTTAGGTTGGTGCAAAAGTAATTGCGGTTTTTGGCATAATATTAGATCCATTGCTTTGATTAGGGATATTCCTTCTTTAAAAAATGCCTGGAGATTGAAAAATATATATTAAGCATATTTTTTGAAAGTATAACTAACATACTATTCAGCAATATCCTGTTTCCAACTTTGAAGATACCCTGCATAATATAATTTGTAAATTCAAAATACATATACTTTAAAAAAATATTGGTATGCTGTTCAGTTTTACATTTTTCCTACTTGTCATTTTATTTTGCTCATTTTTCCATTTCCATCTACTTTAGATACATGATTTTTATAGCAGCATAATAGTCCAGTGATTTAACATTTCCTTGTTGTTGGATATATAAGGTTTCTTGTTCTCTTTCTCATATAGCATGCTTTTGCCAACATCATTTAAAATCAATGATTTTATGCATCTTTGACTATTTTCTTAGGTTAAATTTTTGGGAGGTGCATTATGGGATCAAAAGCCATATATTTATAAAGCCCTTGAAACCAATTGTTGGATTGCCTCATCCCCAGAAATGTTAACATTGATTCAGATTTTTATCAGTAACGTAAGAGAGGTTGTATTTCCCTAGATTTTGAAACATCTTCATTAACTTAATAGAAAATGATAATGGAATTGCTTTTGTAATGTCTAATTTGATTAATTTTAAGATAAACACTTATCTGTGTATGTATTAGCTGCTCAAGGCCACGTCTCCCCATGATCCCCTGACCAGCAGCATCTATCACCTGAGAACTTGTTAGAAACATAGATTCTCGGATGCTACCCCAGATGCTCAGAGACTCTGGTGTGGGACTCAGTAGTCTGTATTTTAACAAGCCCTGATTCATGCTCAACTTTGAAAACCACCACCAATTTCCCAACCTCTCACATTTCCCCATCTGTTCTTCATTGGATAATGACAAAACCCTTGCTTTTACTGACTGCAGATTCAAGGATGGCTTCATGTTGTGATTGTTTCCCAGGAGGTTTTCCTCACTAATTTTATGAAATAAATATGTATTGGGCATTTTCTTTGTACAAAGTTATGTGCACACACCCTGACCATGTCCCTGGCCCTACCCTAAGCAATTTTTAGTTTTAACTACAGAGATGTAATGTATCTGTGTACATCTACTACATGCTACAATGCCTACTATGTGGTGAAAACAGTAAAATATGGGTTCTTGGGAGAGAAAAAAATAACTAAGGAAGAGTTTGTGAAAAAGGTAAAATTGGAGTCAGACCTTGAAGGATAGACATGTTTTTCATAGGCAGGAGTGAAAGAGATGACTTATAAGTTGGAATAGAGAATGACACAAAAATGCACGAGGATAGTACTTTTTCAGAATATTTAGGGGGCAGCGCAAATGTACGATTTTATATAGAGCTGGGGTGGATGGATCGTATAGGAAAAGCAATATCTTGATAAGGTCTGAGTGATAGGGTCCCAAGAAACGCACCGTCCTTGGGTCACTCAAGGACAGAGTCGAGGTCCACTCCTCTACTCAGTAGTGGGTGACAATGGAAGAAAAATCTGAAAGAAAAATTATCTAGAGACTGTGTCTGAAATTGGGAACAGAACAGATGTTTTGCTTTTCTTATATAAGGCAAATGTGTTATTTTATTTATTCCTTATCTCCTTTTTGTATCTCAGTTAAAATGACAGTTTAGTGCCCATGAGCTGTCAGATGGAAAAGGGCCTCTGTTATGGAAGACAGCGGGGCAGGGCCCTCTGCAGCTCATAGAGGAGCTGTGGTCACAGCAGGAAGCAGTTCTTCTGTACAGGACTTGGTTCAGGTTGCAGCCAACTATCTTTAATGCTCTTGAGCAAAGCCTTAGACAGGTTTTTTTGCTTAGCATCATCCATTGTAATGTTCCCCTCACTAATTAATCCAGAATTGATGGTATAAATATGTAATAAAGGCTTTAATATATCAGTTAACTGTGTTGCCTGTTTTATACTGTAGGAAAACCACTGCTGGAATGTAAAATAATATTGTCTTTTAGTATCTAGCAGATAGGAGGTACTGTGTCACACAGCTGTTGGAAGAATTAATAGTGAAGTATCTGCCTGATGAACTGTCTGAGAGAAAAAAAATATATGATGAAGAAACTGCTGAACTCTCACAGTAAGTTTCTTCTCATAAAAAAAAAATTATGAACTACTACCCTTTAATAGTAAGGGAAAACCTCACCGCAAGCTGGATCCTGTCTGTAGTTCATCTCAGTCTAGTCAAGAAGTACTGGTCAGTTTCTGTGGTCCTCAACAGACAGAATTTTATAAAAGTTCACTTGGTAACATCCGGATGTTTTACAGGGAGTGGTTGACTCAGCTCTGTGGGCTGAAGCAGTATTTTAGGCGGAGGAGGAATTTCCTACAGTGCCATCAGGCAGTGGAATGGGAAATAGAGAGGGGGCGCCAGTGACAGTGACATTGGTGGTGATGGCAGCTCTCATGTGTCATAGTAGGGCGAGAGGAAGGTCTAGGGTCAGTAACCTAGATTGGCAGGGGATTTTCTGTCACATGGAGGCCCGGAAGGGGCTTTCCAAACTTTGAGATCTGAGATTGAAATTGGAAGAGAGGTGTTCAGGGCCAAATCCTCCCTTAATGAAGATACTGACTGGGAGCACAACTGAGTTGGTGTCGGGAGGGTGAAAATCTCAGAGGTAACTTTGGGATTTGGTAATTCAGACCACTCCGCAGAGAACACAGCAGCTGATGGAGCTGGGTAGGCAGGGCAAGGCATTGCTCGTTGTCTCTTTTCTGTTTTTCTTTCCCATTTTTCTCCCTTTCTTTTCCCTAAATGTCTTTCCCTCTGACCAGTCACTTGGGTCTCTTTAAATTTTATTCATGGGTTTTAAATTTCTTTATTTCTTTTACTCTCTTTTAATTGAACACACTAAAAAGCAAAATTATAATTTTTGTATGCTGTTTTATTTATTTAACAACTTTTTGTTTCCATTACTTTTCAAAATATAAATTGAACATTTTATATGTCACTTTCTAACAAAAGCTGTGCTTGTAGACTCTCCTTTTTCAACATGTGTCCATCAGATGTCTTCAGTGAGCCAGGGGCCCTCCGTAGAAGAAAGATTGCCACTCTTTTCTTTATAGAAATAGATATTGATTTGTCTTCTTACAGAATTGGTATTTTATTGTGTGATTTACAAAATACTCTGATGTGACAATCATGAACCTTTCTGATCAATGCTGAAGCATCTAGATTTAAGAAAGCTGCAGTTTTACTTTTGAAAATTTAAACACAGTGACACAACCAGCCCGCCCACAGAGGAGTGGTAGACTCAAAGGACAGAGGAGGGAGTCACACACAGAGAGCTGCGTGTTGGAGAGAAGAGAAGCGTCAGGGTGTCCAGCTGCTTACTAATGGGGCTGTTTTTTAAAATACATATTTTACACATGTTTCATCTTATGTGTATATAAGTAATTGATGGTCATTTTGAAAAAAACTCAAAAATACAAATGAGCATTTTAAAAAAAGCCATAATCTGCAACCCAAAGGGAATCAACTATTGGCATTTTGACATACGTATTTCCAAACTTGAATGCAGTATGTATAAACAGGCTTTACACAAAGGTGGGATCATGTTATTCATGATCTATATCTAAAACCTGTTCCTCTCATTGATAGAAGCATTTCTTCTAATTCAGTTCATACACATCATCTTTTAATGGAAACATAGTATTCTGTTTTACCGATGTACCATAATTGATCTTACTAGTCTCCTCTTTATGCTTCTACATTTTGGTTACTACCTACATTGCTACAGTGAACATTCATGTAGCACTTGTCCACTCATGTCTGAAAATAAGCTGGTTGGTTCCAAGAACATGAACATTTCCTGCCAACAACATAAGGTTTCTGCTGTCTGTAGCCATGTTCTTTAGTGTGCCTGTGCTGTTTCAGACTGCCCCCATGCTGCCAGTTTTCCCATATCTAAGACAGGACTGGGCATTGCCTTTATCCTTCTCTTTCTTTCTACCACTCTGGCAATGAAAAATGTTATATCATTTTAATTACTTGGAAAAAATGTTATCTCATCAGAATATGTTTTCTGATCTTGCGTTTGAAAATACTTTAATGCCTAAGAATTTTTAATTATTTGCTTTTTGTCTGTTGTGGGAGTTCACTTTTTCTTACTGTTATCTAAGAGTAACTATAAGTGTTTGGATAAAAGATATTTATTGTCATATGTTATAAATATTTAAACAGATTTTAATATAAAATATTATAATAAATTGATTCATAAAGATACTTAGCTCTGTAAGATAATCTGGTGTCTTAAAATTCAATTTACTCTTATAAGTAAGAGGATCACAGCAGATTTTTAGTATTAATATTTCATCAGTGTGAGCTTAATGAACGGGGTGCTGATTCTTGTTCTTGCCAAGAATAAAAACCACCTTATTTAGAACTTATTCTTTTTTTGTTTTACATTAGTTCATTACTGTTATAAACCTCACTCATTTTTTGTGTGTGTTTGGTAATATTTTTCTTGTATGAACTCAATAATTAAACTGTTTTTCCCTCAGCTTGACCAAGAATGTTCCAATATTTGTTTGCACTATGGCCTACCCCACTGTGCCTTGCCCTCTCCATGTATTTGAGCCAAGATATAGATTGATGATTCGAAGAAGTATACAGACTGGAACCAAACAGTTTGGCATGTGTGTCAGTGATACACAAAATAGGTATGCTTTTTGTGAACTAAAATATTTGTATTTATGTTAGACCTGTCAATATGGATGAGAACTTGCATGTTTATGTTTCCACTTTGTTACTAATCAAGGTTTTCTTTTAGTTTTGCAGATTATGGTTGTATGTTACAAATTAGAAATGTGCATTTCTTACCTGATGGAAGGTCTGTGGTTGATACAGTTGGAGGAAAGCGGTTTAGGGTTTTAAAAAGAGGAATGAAAGATGGATATTGCACTGCCGACATTGAATATCTGGAAGATGTTAAGGTATTTTAAAATGTGCTTTGCCAGCATACTTTAGTGTATCCTGTTCCAGGGATTGGTACAGGCATGCAGGCTATTTTCTAGGCGCATGAACCAGTTCTTCTTATCAGAGAGCCTTACCACTGTTGAGAATGCGCTCCAAGTTACCTTTTTCGTATCTTGCTCTGCAATTGTTGCACATTCTGAGAGAACTTGGAAGACTAGAACATAGATTCTCTTTATTTCTACAGGCTTAACAACCAGCCCAGTGCCCTAGAATGTATGTGTATATGTACACATGTGCATGTGTGTATACACATGATAGGTACTTAATAGTGGTTAAGTTGAACTTCCAGCCCATCTAAGTTTTGAAAGGTTTACATTTCTGCCCTGTTTTATTGAATGTATTAGTAGTTGAAGCTGATGGAATTAGTAGATTGAAACTTCATGTAAATGTAAACACATCAAGTCTTGTAGGAATTGTTTTATATACTCAGATTGTTCTTGTGCCTAAGATAACCTTAATGATAAAATAGAGTTGAATGCTGTGTGAAGACCCTGGGGCAGACATAGAAAGCACTGTCAGTGTACATGTTGGTGATATCTTAGCAGGGTAGCGGTTTTGTGATGTCTTTCTAGAATAGGGTTAATGTGGCCCTTTTGATGTTTGCAATACCCAGTTTACCTACTGCAGTTAGTTTAGGAACCAGAAAAATGACTTGTGATGCTATAAATACCAAATTGAAGGCAATTTCTTTTGGAAAGGCATTATAAAAACAGATCTTATCCCGTCACTTGTTCATTGATCTGTTTAGGCCCTTCATTTCAGTTAACATTTATTGGATATTGGCATTAGGTATTTTCACAAACATTAACTCATAGAATTTTCACAACTCTATGAAATAGTAGATGAGGAAAGTATAATTCAGAGGTGTTAATTTGCCTAAGATCCTATAATGTAACAAAAATGATTAAAGCAAACTCTCTGACTCAGGCTCTGAGCTTTAGCATTATGCCATTTGGCTCTCTGCTGATAAACCTGATTAGTCTGACGTTGGCTGTCCTATCTTATTATAAAAATGCATTGGGGTACTTTGCCCTGTGCAGTTGGCCAAAAGTATTGTGTAAGTTGAAATTTTGAGTTGATTGGTATAATCTGTGCCAACCTTAAGCATACTTAATTAATGGAATCACTTGCTAAAGGTTCTCCTTTGTAAAGTTAATAACCCTATTTCAGTTTCATGTAAAGTTATGTCTTCACATATTGGATTTGATGACAAAATCACTTGAGTATATGGCTAAATTACATGACTATATGTATTAATACTTATAAACATGTAGGCAATGGAATCACATTCTAAAAGTATCACAGATTTGATATTTATAAACTTGTATAAATTTTTTTTATAAATTTTTTTATAATTATAAATTATTTATAAACTTGAGTCCTCTTTGTGGTCCTCGGAATGTCCAGTAATTTTTCCTCATCATAATGTCTTCATCTATATAGTGATTTTCTTGTCCATTCTGGAAAACCTTCTCAGATTTGTTTTTTATAGCAAATTTTCCTCTTCTTATAATAATTCTGTTTTCTGTGACTTCTAATGAAATTTTAAAATCTATTAAAATTATCACAGTAAAGTACTTTGACTTTAAAAGCTTGCTTTTAAAAGGGAGCTGGCCAAAAAGCAGGCAGAGACTTGCAGAGACGCTTTTAAAGTCTCTGCCTGCTTTTTGGCCAGCTCCGTTTGTCATCACAGACTCTTATAATTGTTATCATTCCTTGTTTACTAGAGCCTGTCATTTGTTTTCTTGAATTTTGTGAGGGTGCAGAGTAGATGCTTAAAAAAAAAAAAAAAAAAAAAAAAGATTGAACAAGTCGTAAGTTTTGTTTCTTGCTCCTGTCAGTGTATGTTAGCAACGGCCCAAATCTTGTGTAGTCATTTCAGGGCCACAATTCTTTAATTGTGTGGCTCCTCTACCTTTTTTAAAAGTTTATTTTTATTGTGGTAAAATATACATAAAATATACAATTTTAACCATCTTTAAGTGCACACTTCAGTGGCATTAAGTATAGTCACATTGTTATGCAAAAAGCAGATGCTCTTTAAACTTTAGTTTTAGTTTTCATTTCAAATCTTTCCGAAGTAAAAAGTATGCCTTTTAGTCTCTGGTGTGCTGTAGTCTTATTTTTATGTTTCAAAATGTTTTCGGAGTCCCTTTGTTGTTTTTATATGAGTCATCCTTGAAGTATGAAAGGCTGAGTCAGGCCTGGTATTTTTTCAGATGAGTTTGTGCATATGAGACAGAGCAGGACCTGGCACGTAGCAAGTGGGATGTAAGTGTGCATTAAAGAAATCAATATAAGATGGATGAGTTAAACTTAGATATTCCCACCTGTGTTCTCTGAGACTACCCTTCTATCTCAGGCTGGAAGCCTGATGCAATTAATTTTACATTTGCAGTTTGGTGACCCAGTAGTCTAAAGAATACACTGAGGGGTTCCAGAGGTAGCCATAGCCTTGGGCCTTTCCAGCAGAAGTTCATCATTGTGTAACTGACTCTCTGACATACTGGCTTTATATGCTAACTTATTTGTTATAGCTTTTTGTTTGTGTTTGTGTTTTGACCCAGTTCCCTAGCAAAAGATGTAACTGTGCGACTACTTTCTGTCATGTCATCTACACCCTAACCACTCATCTTTTCTTTTTTGTAGCAACTATCATCCACTTTTTTGTGCCACTGCTTTCAAAAGCCATTGATCCATAAAGACAAAAGGAATTCCAAATTAGTGTAGACCTTTGAACCAAAACGCACTCTCCATCTTACTCCTCCCACTTGGGGGCTCTTGGTAGGGTTCTGCAATGTTGCACTGCTAAGTCAGCAAGGTTAGGCATAGGTCAGGCCTTGCTGTCTGTCTTTAGTCTGGTCAGCCCCATATGAGACAGAAATATGTAGTATAGCATAGGAATAATACTCTCTGGGAGGTCAGCACTGAAACAGATATTGCCCTGTTCTTCTGATGCCTTTTTCCATTTGTGTCGGTTGGCATATGGATGGGGGATTAGACACAGAAGTCTTACTGACTATTGTATTTCTAGGTTGAGGATGAAGATGAGATTAAGAATCTCAGAGAGCTTCATGATTTGGTTTACTCTCAAGCCTGCAGCTGGTTTCAGAATTTAAGAGACAGATTTCGAAGCCAAATTCTTCAGCACTTTGGATCAATGCCCGAGAGGGAGGAAAACCTTCAGGTATGGTGGCTTTTCTCTTCTAACAAAAGTCACTTTTTTGTAAACCTAAATTTGCAAACTTCTACATTTGTTTTTTCACTGTCCTTTCTGCACTACATTTTCTTTGACTACCCCCTCCCCCGCACCGGCCCCACCTGGTTTAGAATCATGAGTGTTCTAGAGCAGTGGTATCCACTACATTCTGTACAGGTAGAGGCTGGAAATAGGTGTCAGCTGAGATGCCTGTAGCAGGGAGTGCCAGAGAGGGAGCAAGGCCTTAGGATTTTTAGGAGGGGTAGGAAATTAAAAATCGGATGTTACTATCTAGAAACTGTGACTGTGAGACAACTAACTATGCCTTCAAGCCCATTGCCTGTTGTTATTCTTTGACAGCAGCGAGACTTCCCATTTTCTATACATTTAAAGCATCTTTTCTCACCTTTCTTTGTATCTCCCAACATTTGACCCTGCCACTTCATTTTTGTCTCTTCGTGTTTAATACCTCACTCCTCATGAAACTTCCTCTTTTAATCTCGCTGGTACTTAGGGTTTACACTTAAGCTTAGTCTAATGAATGTGTATCTGGCACTTTCTGTGCAAGCAAAACTGCAGGAGGCATAGAAGAAGGGTCTGGTTCCTGGAAAATCTGATCATAGACTCACTAAAGCACTTCGTTTTAGGCATAAGCATTTTGAATTGAATTAAACGTTTTTGATCAGAAGGTGATAGACTTTACAAAGGAATGGCTGTCAGTAAATATGTGAAGATGGAGAGATAATAGATCTCATTGTAATGCACATTGCCTCATTCCCGTTTTCAAGGGTTGGTCTCTGTCTCTCTGAATCCCAAGTGAATCCTTCACCTCAACTTGAAACACCAACATTAGGCCATCTCCAAATTTAGTATTCATTCTGTTTAGCATATTATCAGTTGCCATCTATTTGTTTTAACTGATTACTTGAATCTGATTAAACATTATAGAAATAGGCTTTGATAAGAACAACATTGAATAAGAAATTTTAAATAACAAAACAGCTTATAGAAAAATTCAACGTAACTTTCCCATCACCTTCACCACCCTTGCCTTTGATTACCCTGTCCTCTATCACTGCTTTCTGATAGCGATGTTGTGTGAGTTAGGATTCGGGCAGGAAAGCAAAAGCAACCACTCTTCATCTTTCCGGAATGAAGGGTTTAATGCAGGATGTAGACTTGATATAGTGGTTGGGAGAGCTGTGGAGTGAAGGTCAGGGTGTCACCTACAGAAGTCAGGGAATCTGCCAGCAGAGATCCTGCATCAGAAACAGCCAACAGGGTGCTTCTGAAGAACTAGCGGGGAAGTGGCTATAATTCTTAGTAATCCCAGCGAGTCCCCACCACTATCTCAGTCTACAGCAGTGGAGGAAGGGGTTTCCAGGAGCTCTCTGGAAAGTTCCTGCCCACACTTTGCAACAATCTTCAGAGGATAATGACTTCTCTTCCAGCTTCCACGCCCCACAAGAGTGCCTTTCATTGGCCAACTCTAACCTGGAACCCTATGGCCGAGGGGATTCTGGGAGACAGGTTCTGACGTCTCTGGAATGCAGCTGAGGAGGTAGCGATGCCTAGCTGACAGCAGACAATACACAGATAGAGAAACCCAATCTGAATCTAGAGGGGCCTACTGAGATCAGCACTGATGCCAAAGCTCCTTTTGTCATTCTGAAGCTTTATATTTTAAGTCCGATAAAATAGCAGTTCAAGGTTCACTGAACATGACTTACAAATCGTTTTATGGAAATTTCTAGTTTTTTCAATAGCTAGTAGCCCTTATAACATCACTGGGACCTTTTTACTGGAGATATGTTTCTTTTTTGAACAAAAATGGAAGCTGGGGCCTTTTCCTTCTATCTTTCCAAGGGTTCCCTCATACTTTGAGGAAATTTTAAATCTCAATTAACATTTCTTAATGCTTTAAATATATAGCTCAAGAAAGTGGCTGTCATCTAGGGGCATGTTACCCCCACAAGATATTTGGCATTATCTGGAGACATTTTGGGCTGTCACAGCTGGGTGGGAAGGTGCTACTGGCATCTGGTGGATAGAGATCAGAGATGCTGCTGAATGTACTCTAGTGCATAGGACAGCCACACACAACAAAGAATTATCTGGCTCAAAGTGTCGGTAGCCTGGGGTGGAGAAGCCTTGCTTTCAGGCAGTGCAATAGGAGGAAAGAGCGCTTGTTGACTATGGCGAGTCAGGTCTAGATTTGAATCTCGGCTCTGCCACATGTTAGTCAAGAGATCTTGGACAATTTACATTACATTGCTGAGCTTCAATTTCCCCCATTTTATACTGTGCATAATTGTTAAGGACATTGGAGATAGCACCTGGTGCACAGTAAAAGTGTTCAATAAATAGTAGTTTTTCGGTAGTTTGCTACTGTTGTTGTTACATAAATCCTTGTTTTATTAACGCTATGAACTGTCCATTGTTTTTAGGCAACCCCTAATGGACCCGCATGGTGTTGGTGGCTTCTTGCAGTTCTCCCTGTAGATCCACGATACCAGCTGTCGGTTTTGTCAATGAAGTCTTTGAAAGAACGGTTGACAAAGATACAGCATATACTGACCTATTTTTCTAGAGACCAATCTAAGTAACTGCTTGGATCTCCCTTTAAAGTTACCCTAATCTGGCTGCATCAATGGCCAGATTGTCCGCTGCCTTTGCACATCTAGTGCTGGTTTCAGAAATGTAATGAAACTTTTCTTTTTCCTTCAACCTCCTGAATCTTGTGGTTCTGCAAATGAATACCTTCGACTAGGATTTAGACCACTAAGAACTTGCACAGAAAAACACGCAGTGAATGTGTGTTAAACCTCTACATTGTGAAGTTGCACTATGTACCATACTCTAAAATGAAATAAGAACTCTGTGAGAGTGTGCGTGTGTGTGCGTGCGTGTGTGTGCGTGCGTGTGTGCGTGCGTGCTTGTGGGGGTTGGGTAGTGTGTGTGCATTTTCTCTGGCTTTAAAATTTTAAAACAAACAAAAAAGCCATAGAGAGCAGAACTTGCTGAGGGTCATTTGTTGCCCAAGTTTACAAGAGTAGCGATACAAGTTTTTGGAAATTGAATTTGCCTCAGATATATCTGTCCTAATGCTTATATTTGCACAAATATGTAAAATATCGTGTTGAGGATCATTCTTTGTTGGAAATACTGCTCTTGCTGAACTGTCTTGACCATTGACTATGACACAGTTTCTTATTTATGTAAATACTTGCATCACAGTGGCCGACAGGCATTGGATGCAGAACCTAGAGCCAGTTTTCAGGAACAACTGTAAACCTGACATGGTACTGTGCATCTATTCATAAAACACTCAAAACTGTGAAAATATGGTTTACATTTCATTGTACATAAAGGTAAATGGAGAACTCAATTCAGTACCAGTTAGTTTGTACATTTTAGGGGGCTTTTCACATTAACTGCCCATTTATGTAATTTATAGTTTGACATGATGTGTTTTAAAAAAAAAATGCATAGTATAAACCCATTAAGGATCTGGGAGAAGAGAAGAAGTTTAATATAGAACTAAGCTTTTAAAGTTTGTTTTTGTTTTTAATTCTGGTCTCGGTGCAAATGTTAGTTATGCCTTATTCATATCACAGTTAGATGACCATGCTGCGACATGGTTTATATTCATGCTGCCCTAGAAACTTTTGTAATTATCTGTTGCAAATTTGTGACTGTCCTTATTAACTTTCTTTTATGTAAGTAATTTGTAAAAATTTCTTAAAATTTTTGCTTTTGCTTATTTAATTTTGAATAAAAGCTAAATTCCTAATACTTTTTCTTAAATTGTAGGTCAGTGTTATTAAAAGTCAGTAGAAGAACCAAACTGCATATGTTAAAGAACAGATGAGTTTTGCTTATGGTTTGGTGGCATTAGATATATGCTGTGGTTTCCAAAAACTTTGGTCATTTTTAATTTTTGAGAAAAAAAGCAATTTATTGAGGATTTAGGCCCTAGAACCATCCCTAAAGCACTATTTTTCAACCTTTTAAAAATCCATGTCCCTTTAGGGTAAGGCTAAAATTCTTACTTTTATGCCTCACCATTTGAGACTTCCCTTGGTGACATAGACTTGACCGTTTCTGCCCCCAGTTCCTCAGCTAGGATTTTGCAAATGTCAGTCATTTTTTTTTTTTTTTTTTTTTTTTTGAGACAAGATCTTGCTCTATTGCCAAGGCTGGAATGCAGTAGCACAGTCATAACTTGCTGCAGCCTCAAACTCCTGGGATCAAGTGATCTTCCTGTCACAGGATCCTTGGGGTGTCACTTTGCCAGCCAGAAACATCTGTGGCCGGTGGTGCCTTCTGCCTGAGTATTGCTCATGCCCACTGGGCTTGTTCTGGCCACTCAGACTGGCAGGCTGTGCTTGGCTTTTGCTTCCAGTCTAGATCCCACACCTGCCAAGAGCGAGCCAGGCACGGAGCAGTGAGGGGTGTGTGGGCAAGTGCATGCAGGGTCCAGACACTGCACACAGCCAGGCACACCAGGTGCTGTGTTGGTGCAGGCAGCTTCATGCGAGGCTGCAGCTGGACCAGATGTACCACATGTGGCTTCCACTGCAGGCACCCACATCCGGATAAGGGGAACACTCTGGCACCCGGAAACTTGGAGATGCCAGCAACCACAGAGCTCCAAAGAGGGTGTCACAGCCCTGGCTTAGGGACCCCTTAGGTCTGGACTCCCCAAATAGCTGCAGCTCTTCTCGTCACCCACAATGTGGTGAGTGGTGGGGCGAGGGGGGTGCGTGTTTCAGCCCTGTTTGTGTTACAGTTCTTTCAGTTTCACCATTTAGCAGGTCCTGAGTTCTTGCCCTGCATCCAGGAAGAATGAGGTGCACAGACAACTGGCGGGTGAGCAAGGCAGAGAGGAGCTTCATTGAGTGATAGAACAGCTCTCAGGAGACCCAAAGTGGGTAGCTCCCTTCTGCAGGCAGGTCATCCTGATGAGTGTCCAGCTTTCAGTGGAGAGAAGACCCTCATTAGGTAGCTCTTTTCCATAGGCAGGTCATCCCAAAGAGTGTCCAGTTCTCAGCAAGGAAGAGACCCGAAGTAGGTAGCTCCTTTCCACAGGCAGGTCTTCCAGAAGAGTCAAGGAGGCCCGCAGTGGGTAACTTCTTCCTGCAGCTGGTAGTCCTGAGGGTCTGTTTTGAGTCTGAGTGAGTCTAGGGTTTTTATGGGCTCAGAAGCGGAAGTGTGTGCTGATTGGTCCGTGGGCAGCCATGGGTGGGTTGGGGGGAAAAAGCACCTTACGTTCTCACTCCAGACAGTGGACTCCACCTGGAACTTGGAGCTCAGGCCCCAGGCTTCAGGCCATCCCTGGCTTGAAGGTCAGGTTTCACCAGGACCCACCCTTTTCCATCCTGCCACCATCAACATGCCATCCACAGCAACCAGGCTGTTCCTACCAAGGGGCACCTGTAGGCTTGTGCCAACCTGCTCTCAGTGCCCCCTCGGCCTCCCTCCCCTGCTTGTTGGTGCCCAGAATTCAAAGGGGGCCAAGGTGGTGGGACTAGTGTGTCAGCACCACCTTGCACACAGACACCCAGCCAGGTTGAGATAGCACCTGGGTTCAGCCTCAACTTTGCTCCAGAATTGGAGCAGGTGCCAGGAGTGGGGAGAAGCAGGAGCAGGCACTTCTGAGCCTGTGGTGGCAGAGGGGCTTCCAGGAGTGCAGGGATGCCCATGTCTGGAGCCATAGCTGGGTGGCTGCAACTGCGCCCAAGAGTGTGGGGCTCCTGCCCTGCCAACTCAGTAGGGGGTGGGGCTCCCACCTGTTCCCACCCCTACTGGCTCCACGGAGCATGATGCTTCAGACAGGCCACTGCTGCCATCACTCCTGCCTCAGCCTCCAGAGTATCTGGGACTACAGGTGTATGGCTAATTAAATTTTTTTGTTGTACAGATGAGGTCTTGCTATATTGCTTAGGCTGGTCTCGAACTCCTGGGCTCAAGCAATCCTCCTGCCTCAGCCTCCCAAAGCACTGGGATTACGGACATGCACCACCATGCCCAGCCATAAATCATCTTTTAATATTGAATTTTTAAAATAAAATTATATATTCAGAAATGACTCCCTAGAGGATCAACCCTGTCACAATTATGCCAATTGAGATTGAGAATCTAATTCAATGGTTCTGCAGAAAACATCTAAAGAGTGGGCCATTCCATTGAAAGCACCTTATCAATAGTTTCTAAGGTATTAGATTAAATTTTCTTGTAATAAAAACAGATGCTTGCTTAAAAAAATGACAGTAATATAAATGAAGAATTTACATATATACACACCCACACTACGTATATATATGTATATAGGCCAACATATTTCCATTAGTGTGTGTGTGTATATACATGTATATATACACATGTATATGTTTGTATATGTTTATGCACACACTAATGGAAATATATTAGCCTTATCACTTGATTACTTTTGTGAAATGATCTGATTATTGTTTATAACTTTTTAAGTTTTTGAAATTTTTTTCTATTGCATCTTTCACACAGCTTTTTTCAAAAAATTGGCAAATATTTTTTTCCTTATTGCTTTAAGTATCTAAAAGTTCTGTCATCAATTAGTCTGTCATCAAACCACACTAGTTGCTATCTTTTTTTCGGTTTTTTTTTTTTTTTTTTTTGAGACGGAGTCTCGCTCTGTCACCCAGGCTGGAATGCAGTGTCATGATCTCGGCTCACTGCAACCTCCGCCTCCTGGGTTCAAGCAATTCTCCTGCCTCAGCCTCCCAAGTAGCTGGGATTACAGGCACCTGCCACCACGCCTGGCTAATTTTTGTATTTTTAGTAGAGACAGGGTTTCACCATGTTGGCCAGGCTGGTCTCGAACTCCTGACCTCAGGTGATCCACCCACCTCGGCCTCCCAAAGTGCTGGGATTACAGGCGTGAGCCACTGTGCCCGGCCTAGTTGCTATCTTCTTATATGCCTGTCCTACATGTCAAATTCTTCCTTTTTTTCCAGGTGTAACTCAGATGCCTTCACTCAACTAGGAGAACTCAGAACTTGAGAGCACTTTCCTTGTACTTCACTTATGACACTTAAGGGAGATAAATACATGAAATAAGGTAGAATTAAATACATGAACAGTCTTCTGACTATTATTACTGGTATCTGGCAGTTTAGACAGATTTAAGCTCCAAGACCTAGGCTGACCACTGAACAGAAATGAAGTAAATGCCATTTAAGAAGGGAGATGGGATAAAGATGGTTAGACTGAGCAAATGTCATTGTCTCCTCTTCCTCCCCAAACATCCCTCACCAAAAAGGAAAAAAAAAAAAAAAAGACAAAAAAATGAAATAATGGCATTGTGCAACCAAAATCTCATCAATTGACCAATGCTTTTGAGGGGTTTCTGAAAGATAGAAACAGGATCTGATAAATAAGACCTGAGGAAAGCATGGCTTTGCAGAAATGAGGAGTGTAGGTCAAATGGGAGTAACCACAGGGAAGCCGCAAACCAGGAGCGGGTCTTGGAAAATGCCCTTGTGGAGGCTGCGCTTGAAACAGCTGGATCATGTGACCATCTCTCCCACTTCGGCTGAGCAGGAGGTGGCAGCAGCAGTGGTTCTCAGGCCAGAGAATACCCACAAAACCTTCAGTAGCTACAGCTCCCCAATGAGACGAGGGGCCCTTTTGCACAGAGAACGGGCTTCTGGCCTCCCTCACGTGGCAGCACGAGCCAGCGTTCCACAGGATCAACATGGGCTACCTTTGACTGAACCGATCCCACATGGATGATCCTAGAGGACAGAGGCATTCTCAAATGACAAAGTAGTGAATCGAATCCGAGAAATTTGAGGAACATCAGCACCCTAAATAAGACAACAAAATAAGCTTAGATTTGAGGATGTTACAATCCCCCAGAAGATCTGGGAATCTAAAAAAATGTTCCTCAGACAACCCCTGCCACCACGGAAGCATTTGATAAAGTTTGCTGAGTCAATGAATGAATCATGAAAATAAACGTGATAGATGAGCTCAATAGGAGAATGAATGCAGATACAAAATGAATTAATGAGGTGGAGGGTTAAGTTTGGTTCCTTTATAGGACACAATGCAGACAGAGCAAAAAACTCAAAGTATGAGAGAAAAACTGAGACATGGAGGATAGATACAAAGTTTTAGCATCTGTCTAATAGAAGTTTCTTAAGGAGAGTAGAAGACAAGTAAATAATACAAGCTAATTTTCTCAGCGCTCAAGACTAATAAAATATTCTCCTTACTTACTTTGGGATCAAGCTCATCCATCCATTTAAAGGGGAAACAATAAGGCAAACTTACACAGACTGGGGACAAATAAAATAGCAGTAACTCAGTTTGGCATTGATCAGCAATGAAACGACGGCTCGAGAATATGAATCCAAAGATGTAAATTTTCTTCCCAAGCTAATGCTTAAATGCCAGCATTTTAAAAAGGTTAAACATATTTGATAGATGAGATATTTATGACCCAGTTCATAAATGAACTCTGTTGTAGACCTGCCTCCAAACGGCTTTGTGCTGTTGACCAAAATTAAATCTATCCTGAAAGTTGTTGCTGTTGTTCACAATTTAGGATATTGAAAAAAGATACAGGCTTCATTTCAAAAGAACATATGCTTAATTTCAAAATGTGGTAGGTATCGCATTTAACCCTCAGAAAAACCCTGTGAAGTAGGTACTCTGCTTATACCGATGAGGAAACTGAAATGCAAAGCCATTCAATAATTTGTCAAAGGATCACACAGCTGACAGATGGCAGAACTGACTTTGAACCTATGCAGTCTGGCTTCACCTTATTTTGACATCAAGTTTAAAACCATCTAAGAAAGTCAATGAGTGAAGGGTCTGGAAGACTGATGATTCCCTGACAGCAGGCTTTACATATGAGGGGTGCCTTTCACGGCTGTGGGATTAGAACATGTTTTTAAGCACGTCACCAACATTGTAAGTTGCTCAAGTCAGGGTTAGCCCTATATTTTTAGTAACAGTATAAATTGATTATCTTTTTAGAAGGAATACTTCCAAATATAAATCAAGGATCATTAAACTATTCATACTCTAACTCAATTCGCTATTGGAGGAATTACCTTAGGGAAATATTTTTTTAAAGATCCACATGCATGATGATATTCTTTACAATGTCTCTAGAAAGCAAAAACTTGGAAAAATCTAAGGCCCACCATAGGTAACAAATAGAAGAAACTCAAATGAGTATTGTGCAGTCATTAAAAATAAGAGAGACTAATGTATGAAAACATATAATTCAAAATCATGGTTATACTGTGATTGTATGTATACAGTTAAAGATTGGAAGATAATATGCAAAAATGAAATCAGTAACATTAACAAGTATTGTGTTTTTCTGTAGAAATCATCTGTTTTCCTGTAGGGAAAGCTAGCCATCTAGGGCTAATCTGCTCAGTCTATAACCACACTACACTTGGGTCTTAGCATCTGAGATTGTGACTGCATAATTGTGCCTTTATGAACAGTAAGGTTACATGGATAAATTCTGTTATATTTGAGGTTCATGAAAACTTGAAGTTCTAAAACTGGAAACAGTAAAACAGTAAAGAATGGTTAAGTCGGTATATGCCTTTAAAAATACCCTCAGTTTTTGCTATTGTCCTTTCCCTGTCTAATAATGGAACCACAAAGAGAAGTCAATATGAAAACCTATTAAAACAATAAGAATATTAAACCATAGGAATCAGAATATTCTTAAAGTTAACTGTTTTATATAATTGGTATGATGTAAAAAATTAAAAAACTGACTTCATAAGGCTGGCAGTTTTACAAACTACTGTCATAGACTTCAGTGTGTTCTTTCTCCAAGTACCTATACTATATTTTCAGTGACTTTAAGCATCAGTAGGGATAGTAAAAGAATAAAGTTTAAATCCTGGCTCCCTTCCTAACTAGCTGTTAGGGCTTGGGTAAGTTTTCATACATATGAACCTCAGTTTCCTCTTCTTAAAAATGAAGATTAGAGACAATGCATATAAAATATGCAACAGATTAGTAGATACACAAATGAGAAATGGCTATTACTATGACTAAATCTGTAACAATGAACCTCTTAAAGTGGACTCCTATGGAATCATTAAGCAAGTGTACTCAGGAAGGGCAAGGATACAGAGGTGCTTAAAAGTAGAGAAAGTTCTATGCTATACAATCTGGAATTTTTAAAAACCTCTACATTAAAAAAGAAAAGAAAAGAAAATTCAACCTGACATTGCCGAGTGACACTCTATTCTCTTTAGCCATTTGATTTGGCATTCATTGGGTAAATCTTTGATTTGTCCTGAAAGAAGAAAGCTAGGGAAAACGCAATCGTTATTACATAGTGTAGTCAAAATTCTTATTTGTAAGACAAATGTAGGAATTGTCATTGCTTTCAGGGATTTGCTGCAATTCTTTAAATTATTAATGTGGCAATGATTAAAGCTTTGTCCATGAGTTGAACTAAGAGAAGTGGAGAAATTTGAGGCTTGAATTCAGGCTTACTTTCCATTTATGTAACTTCTGCTGTCTTAGAAATCTCTACTCTGCATGTAAAGTAACAACTACCGCCTTCCTCAATCAGAGTTAGAATACAAAGCTGAATGTATTACTATACTTTCCCTTGGTTCCAGAAGCCATCGCTGCTATCAGCTATCAAGAATTTCATCTGGCCAGGCGCGGTGGCTCATGCCTGTAATCCCAGCACTTTGGGAGGCTGAGGCGGGCGGATCACCTGAGGTCAGGAGTTCCAGACCAACCTGGCCAACATGGTGAAACCCCGTCTCTACTAAAAATACAGAATTAGCCGGGCATGGTGGTAGGCGCCTGTAATTCCAGCTATTTGGGAGGCTGAGGCAGGAGAATTGCTGAACCCGGGAGGCGGAGGCTGCAGTGAGCCGAGATCGTGCCATCGCACTCCAGCCTGGGCAAAAAGCGCCAAACTCCGTCCCCCCCAAAAAAGAATTTCATCCAGGTCTGCATGGAGCCTAAGGAAGGAATCTGTGGATTCCAGATGCTTGCATAAGGCTTAGCTGTAGTCACCCACTCTGCTTTCCTAGTTATGCAAGAGATATTTACTCATTCACATTGCCCAAACCCTGTACTGGGGTCCCTGGGAAAATTAAAGGTATAAGTTAGAACCAGATTCTCAAAGTGTTTACTTTCTAGGGGTAGGGAAAATGTTTGCAAAACTCTTCCAACTTTGAATGTTCTCATTAAGAAGATAAGTACATCTGTGCCTTCCATAATAACCTAAACAATGAGGATTTCCAAATCTATAATTCCAACTCAGATCTTTCTCCTGAAGACCAGAGCCACATATGTATATTACCTCTGAATAGATCCAGTTGAATGTTTCACACATCCCTTAAACTTAACGTAGCTAAAAACACATGGGCTCAAAACATGTTCACTTTCCTGGATCAATGATATCCCCATCCATCTAGAACCTCTGTCGTTACATTTCACCATTTTCTCTCATTTCCTCACCATCAGGTCAATTTTCTTCCTAAATCTCTTGACCCTGCCATTTGCTCTCCATTATCTATTTCCTAGTCTTAAGGTAGATGGATGATCTACCAATGGGACAGGTGTGCCCTGGAAACATTCCAAGCTTTCTGAGGGATAGGTGGACGTGTATAGTTTTAAGGAAATCCATTTTCACATTTAATTTCTATATGTAATGTCTCCTAAAATTGGTCTGCTTGAGAAATAACCTGTGATGGGAGGAGAGGTACCCAAGCTCACTTTCCCTCTTAAAATAGGTCTTCTTTCAAAGGAACTATATATATCCCATCTATTTGCAATCCTATGAAACTTTCAAGCCATCACATAAAGGAACGATTTGAAATATTGATGTTGGTGTTGGGAAAGTGAATTACTCTAATAACTGGATTTTAAAAATTATTTGCAAATCAGGTGATTTCTAATTCTGTGCTTTCCCCAGAATTGAAAGAGGCCTGACTTGTCAATCTATGGGTCATTAAAAATTATACTTAGTGATGTAACTCTGTGATTTTTGGCATGTAACTCAGAAGGAGTACAAAGAGTTTATTGTCATTATTATATCAAAACTTCTTCCATTTCCATATACTTATGCTTGAACTACTCATAAGTATTCTTAATGCTTAAATCTTTAAAAATGAGCCAGGCAGGGTGGCTCACACGTGTAATCCCAGCACTTTGGGAGGCCAAGGTGGGCGGATCACCTGAGATCAGGAGTTTGAGACCAGCCTGGCCAACATGGCAAAATCCCATCTCTACTAAAAATACAAAAATTAGCCAGGAGTGGTGGCAGGCACCTATAATCCCAGCTACTCCGAAGGCTGAGGCAGGAGAATTGCTTGAACTGGGAGGTGGAGGTTGCAGTGAGCTGAGATCATGCCACTGTACTCCAGCCTGGGCAACGGGGCTAGACTCCGTCTCAAAAAATAATAAATAAATAAATAAGAAATATAATTACGAAGTTGCTAATGAATCTTGTATCATCCAGTCAATACATAAACAATATTTATCCCGGGATACATGAACTAATTGGAAAAAAGTCCTCTATCACTTTCATTAGCAAATGCTCTACTAATAACTGTTTACTTTTTATGTCTCAGTTATCAAAATTTGGCTGGGCACAGTGGCTCACACTTGTAATGGGACGCCGAGGTGGGCAGATCACTTGAGGTCAGGAGTTCAAGACAAGCCTGGCCAACATGGTGAAACCCCGTCTCTCCCAAAAACACAAAAATCAGTCGGGTGCAGTGATGGATACCTGTAATCCCAGCTACTCGGGAGACTGAGGCAGGAGAACTGCTTGAACTCGAGAGGCAGAGGTTGCAGTGAGCCAAGGTTTTGCCACTGCACTCCAGCCTGGGTGACGGAGTGAGACTCTATCTCAAATAATTAATAATAATAAATATTTATCAAACTTTGTAGTGTGTTTATAGAACTTTATGTGTTATCACTAGTTAGCATGAAAACTCAAGCCAGAGAAAAATTTAACACTCTTAGAGCTTTATTGTCTAAGAAATAAAATTTCATATTTTGTGTGTATATATAGACTTTCGTTGAAAAGAAACATATGATGAACAATAAAAGACTTTCAAGTAAAATATATGACCATAACATTTTTGGAAGAGAAGTGGAATAGAAATAGAAGCTAAAGGATAGAAAGGAATAAAGGATATAAAGATTAAATAAGATATTGTATATTTTTTCGTGGGTAAGAATAAAATTGCTATCATATTTACTCTATTGGATACATTTAAAATAGTTTTATACTGTTTCATCTTAAAATATCAATTGTTACGATAAACTGAAAATAACGTTTTGCCATTATTTAAACTTATGATAAAAATGTATGCTTCAACTTAAAAATATGCAAGAAGGAACATAGTTTTTAAAAAATGTTTAAGGGATTTACGAGCAAAATGTTTGAAGACAACGTATTTAGACTATCTTGTCTTACGTGAATTATTCTGGCAGTTTCTCCAGCCACATCATCTACCCTCTTTGCCACCTCAGGAATAATCTCTCTAAAACACTGATCTAATCCTGTCCTCCTGCTTAACACCCTGTGATGGTCCCTGTTAAAGGAAGGATGAGGTCTAACTTTGGGCTGTGTCCTCAGCCTACAGTGCTTCCCAGCCTTTTACTCCATTTTTGTCTCAACTACCCTAAAACATAATCTTAAAGAACTTCTCACTGTTCCTCTTTGCACTGGTTCCTTGCCTGAGAAGCCACATTCCTTTTCTCTAAATAGTGAAATTCTATTTATCCTCCAAGAAAGAACTAAAAAAATCACGTCCCTGTCAAATAAATACCTAACCTCTCAAGCAGCACAAAATCGGTCTCCACTCTGCCTCCCAGCACTTGCTTCCTGTCCTGATTATAGTATTCATCAGATGTTGTAATTATTCTTACATGTTTTGCGTTATTCACCCAGATTTCTTATACGGTGTTCTTATCCCTCCATGTAGTATTAACGAGCAGCAGTCAAAATTTAAGAAACAAAAACAGAATGATATATAACATTCAAATCAGGAAAATCTCCCGTGCTTATGTACCTGACAATGGTATCTTCTGTGTTCTTCAAAATGCCTTTATTGCCGAGTCCTCAGTGAATACTTCCCAAACCTTAATCTACTTCATTTAATGATAAACGAATGCCACTGGAATTAGTCAGGATATTGCAAGGAAGCAAGATAGGTCAGGCCCTCTATATTAGTTAGGGTTCTCTAGAGGGACAGAACTAATAGGATAGATGTATGTATGAAGGGGAGTTTATTAAGGAGTATCGACTCACACAATCACAAGGTAAAGTCCTACAATAGGCCATCTGCAGGCTGAGAAGCAAGGAAGCCAGTCTGAGTCCTAAAACCTCAAAAGTAGGGAAGTCGACAGTGCAGTCTTCAGTTTGTGGCCAAAGGTGTAAGAGTCCAAAAGCTGAAGAACTTGATGTCTGATGTTTGAGGGCAGGAAGCATCTGGCATGGGAAAAAGATGTAGGCCAGAAGATTCAGCCAGTCTAGTCCTTCCACGTTCTTCTGCCTGCTTTATTCCAGCTGTGCTGGCAGCTGGTTAGTTGGTGCCCACCCAGATTGAGGGTGGGTCTGCCTCTCCCATTCCACTGACTCAAATATTAATCTCCTTTGGCAACACCTCACAGGCACACCCAGAAACAATACTTTGCATCCTTCAATTCAATCAAGTTGACAATATTAACCATCACACCCTCCCAAAGGCAAGGGATGTGAAGGAAGAAGAGAGGGAGAGGGTTGGAGAGAGGGAAGGAAGAATAAAGGAAGAAAGGGAGGGAGTGTCTATGTATGTTGGTTTGGGTTCCTGGGGTGAATTTTACTGTCAGCAACAAATTGAGTATGGAGATGAATGATGTAGCAACATTCAGAGCAAATCACTGTTGAACAACTTAACATGCTGAAATACATTTAAGCAAGGACAATAAAAGAAAACAAAATCCTCTGCAAGCCAGAGAGTGAAAGCAAAATATTTCTTTAGTTCCAAGAATATTTCCACATCAGCAGAGTTAGAATAGACCCAAGAATTACCTCTTGTATTCAAATAGTGAACCCCCAAACCGGGTAGTCAATGCAAATGAAAACAGGCATGCAACTGGTACCATGAGTTGAGACTACTTCCTAAGTACTAAGAGTACAGGCACCATATACACATACATGTCTGTAGACATAGAGATATACATACCTGTTGCTCCTGAAGGTCTAAAGCCAAGTTGATTTTCGTTCTGTTAAACAATCTAGATGTTTATTGAGAGGTCCTATTTTAGAAAATCTTTCAAGTTGAATAATTTGTTAGGACCCAAGGTTGAACATTACAGTGCAATTTTCCTAGGTATATGGTGGACCCTTTCAATTATTCTCAGTTGTTATCTTCTATTCAATTTCTTTCTCTATCTTAAATACCTCTCACTTTACACCTTTTCATTTTGTTTCATTCTCTAGGCTGTTTTCATTCCTTTCCTCAAAGTCTTTTATTATGCTTTCATTTAAATCTATTCTTCTTCGAGCATTATGGAATTAAGGCCTTATTTCTAAGATAATTTTCTTTTCCTTTACATCCTAATTCAGGTCAACTTGGATTTCACATATTCCTGGGTTTGCCCTTTTCTCTCATGAATTTTTAATGTTTGATTAAAAATGTTCTTTAAATTTTTTCAAATACTACATATTAAATTCATGTCAGAGTATTATAGTATTGTTTTCCTCTGCTTCATAGGTTTCTTAAAAATTAATTTTGGCCAGGTGCGGTGGCTCACGCCTGTAATCCCAGCACTTTGGGAGGCCGAAGTGGGCGGATCACGAGGTCAGGAGATTGAGACCATCCTGGCGAACACAGTGAAACCCCGTCTCTACTAAAAATACAAAAAAATTAGCTGGGCGTGGAGGAGGGCGCCTGTAGTCCCAGCTACTCAGGAGGCTGAGGCAGGAGAATGGCGTGAACCTGGGAGATGGAGCTTGCAGTGAGCCAAGATCATGCCACTGTATTCCAGCCTGGGCGACAGTGCAAAACTCTGTCTCAAAAAAAAAAAAAAAAAATTAATTTTATTCCATGACATTAAAATGAGATGAAGATATCACAAAAAAAGAAAAACTACAGAACGATGTCCCTTATAAATAATACTCAACAAAATACTAGTGAACTGAGTTCAGCATCATGTAAAAAAGGCTTATTCACTATGGCCAACTGGGATTTATCCCGGTAAAGTAAGCTTGTATTTACATATGAAAATTGGTCAATGTAGTACATCATATTAATATAATAAAGGTTAAAAACTACACAATTCTATTAATAAAGATATAAAAAGCATTTGACAAAATCCAACACCCCTTCAGGATAAAAACACTTATAAAACTAGAAATAGAAGAGAACTTCCTTAACTTGATAAAGTTCATCTATAAATCCCACAGGTAACATTTTATTAAATGATGAAAGACTGAAGGCTTTCCCCTAAGTTCAGGAACAAGGAAAGGATGTCCACTCTTGGCATATCTATTCAACATTGTACTGGAGTTTCTAGCTAGGGCAATTAATGAGAAAAAGAAATAAAAGGCATTCTGATTGCAAAGAAAGACGTAGAACTAGCTGTGTTTATGATGACATGATCTTATATATAGAAAACCCTTAAAAAATCAGAAAGAAAACTGTTAGAGCTAATAAACAGGTTCAACAAGGTTTCAAGATACACAAGATCAAAATACTAAAATCAGTTGTATTGCTATACGCTAGTAATAAGCAATCAAAAAATTAACTTAATAAAAGCTTCTGTGTACAATAGTATCAAAAAGAATGTAATAGCCAAAAGGAATAAATTCAACCAAAGAAATGTAAGGCTTTTAAACTAAAAACTACAAAACACTGAAGTAAATTAAGACTAAATAAATGGAAAGATGCCTGGTTGCCTTGAGTTGGAAGACTTAATATTGTTAATAACGCAATATTCCCTTATTAATTTGCTGATTTAATGCCATCCCTATCAAAGTTCTATTTTTTCTGCAGAAACAAACTGATCCTAAAATTAATGGACATACAAAAATAATCATAAAAAAAGAACAATATTAAAAGACTCACACTTCTTGATTTAAAAAAAAAAAGATATATAAGTCAACGGAACACAACTAAGAGTTCAGAATTAAGCCCTCCTATTAAGATCAACTGATTTTCAATGAAGGTCCAAGTCCATACAATGGAGGAAAGAATCATTTTTTCAACTAATGGTCCTAGAACAACTGGACATCTACAAACAAGAACATGAATTTGTACCTCTACCTCACACTATACACAAAAATTAACTCACAATGTCTCAAAGTCCTAAATGTAAGAGCTAAAACTGTACAACTTTTAGAGTAAGACACAGATGCAAGTGTTCATGGCCTTGGATTAGGTCATGGTTTCTTAGACATGAAACCAAATGCACAAGCAACCAAAGGAAAAATAAATAAGTTGGAATTCATCAATATGAAAAAGACTGTGCACCAAAAGATACTGTCAAGAAAGGGAAAAGACAACTCTCAGAATGTTAGAAAATATTTGTAAATCATATAATCTTATATGTGTCTTAGTTCTGGAATAAAGAACTCATATAACTCAACAATAAAGAAATAATAATCTGGCAAAGGGCCAGACACAGTGGCTCACGCCTGTAATCCTAGCACTTTGGGAGGCTGAGGAGGGTGGATCATCTGAGGTCAGGAGTTTGAGACTAGCCTGGCCAAAATGGTGAAACCCTGTCTCTATGAAAAATACAAAAATTAGCCAGCTGTGGTGGCGCACGCCTGTAGTCCCAGCTACTCAGGAGACTGAGGCAGGAGAATTGCTTGAACCCGGGAGGTGGAGGTTGCAGTGAGCCAAGATTGCGCCACTCCACTCCAGCCTGGGTGACAGAGTGAGATTCCGTGTCAATAACAAAACAAACAAAATAAAACAAAACAAAAAACTGGGCAAAGGATTTGAGTAGTTATTTTCCCAAAAAGATGCATTAACGGCCAATAAGCACATGAAAAGATGTTTGGCATTATTAGTCATCAGGGAAATACAAATCAAAACCATAATGAAATACCACTTTACACCCACTAGGATTGCTATAAAAATAAAACAAAACAACAATAACAAAAAACCCATGGAAAATAACAAGTTTTGTTGCGAATGTGGGAAAATTGCAATCCACATAGCCTGGGAGTGCAAAATGGTGCAGCTATTTTGGAAAACAGTCTAGAAGTTACTCACAAGGCTAGACATAGTTATCGCATGACCCAGGAATTTATTCCTACGTAAATACCCAGATGAGGTATATACGTCTTTATGCAGACAACTTTTCATTTCTCTTGGGTAATTTTCTAAAAATGAGTTGTACACTAAGTATACGTTTAAATTCATAAAGACCTTCCAAATACGTCTTCAAAGTGGTTGTACCATTTACACTCCCTTCAGCAATGCATGACAGTTCCAGCGACTTCACGTCTGCCAACACTTGTTTCGTCAGTGTTTCAAATTTTAACTATTCTAATGAGAACATAATGTTAATCCATTGGGTTTTAATTTGCAACTGCCTAATATCCACTGACCTTAAGCATCTTTTTATGTGCTCATTATCCATTTTTTAAAATGTCGATTAAGATCTTTTGCCCATTTTTATTTGGGTCATTTGTTATCTTACTATTGAGGTGTTAGATTTCTTTAAATATCTTGTATGTAAGTCCTTTGTAAGATACATGCGCTAAGAATATTTTTTCCTAGCCTGTGGTTTGCCTTTTATTTCTTAACAGTGTCTTTCAAAGAGCAAACATTTAACATTTTGATGAAGTCCAATTTCTCCTTTTATTCCCTTTTACAGATTGTGCTTTTTGTGTCATATCTAAGAAAACTTTACCTCTCTCTGGGATGTAAAGATTTCTCCTATGTTTTCTTCTAGAAGTTTTGCTAATTTCAAATTTTCTTTAGATCAGTCATCAATTTTGAGTTAATTTTTGTGTATATACCATTTTAGGGGAGTCAAGCTTTTTAAGACATAATTTACACACATTAAATTCATCCTTTTGCAGTATGGCTTTATGGGTTTTCACAAACACACACAGTCATGTTACCAGCATCGAACTCGAGATTTTGAGCAGATTCATCAATCCCCAAAAGTCCCTCCTGCCTCTTTGTGGTCAGACTCTCCCCCGTCTCTGGAAACCACTGATCTGTTTTCTATCTTTATAGCTTTGCCTTTTCCAGAATGTTGTAAATGAAGGTTTTGAACCTTTTGATAATGTGGCCTTTTCAGTCTGATTTCACTTATCATAACACATTTGAGATTCATCCATGCTTATATGTGTCAGTAACTCATTCCTTTATATTTCTGAGTAACATTCCATTGTCTGCAAATACAGCATTTTATTTGTCCATTCACCAGCTGATGGACATTTGGGTTGTTTCTGTTATGAGTTGAATTGTATACTTCCAAAATTCATATGTTGAAGTTCTAAACCCCAGCATCTCAGAATGTGAACTGATTTGGAAATAAGATCATTGCAGGTATAATTAGCTACGATGACACCACAATGGAGTAAGGTGAGTCTTTAATTCAGTATGACTGGTGTCATATAAGAAGAGACGAGGGACGCACGTGGAATAAGAAGCATGTGAAGCCAGAGAGACGCATAAGGAGAAGATGGCCGGGTGAGGACAGGAGTAGAGATTGCAGTGCTGCATCAACCAGCTAAGGAGTGGCCGGGGCTACTGGAAGCTGGAACAGATAGGTATGGTCTTCCCCTAGAAGCTTCAGAGGGAGTATGGCATGGTATTACCACTTCCTTGATTTTGAGCTTCTAGCATCCGGAACTGTGAGACAATTACTTTTTGTTGTTTAAGACACTCACACTTCATGGTTCTTTGTTACGGAGCAAACTCCTACAGCATTCATTTCAGGCCGACAACAAGGATGATGATGCAATGCCTGTGTGGACGTGACGCTGAAATTGGTTAAGAACAACCTTTTCCAGGTTGCAATTGATTCTAGAAACTGGAGTTGGTAGAGAATTTGCAGGTAGAGATAAAGTTGCCAAAAATGGGGGAAGTAGAGACTCAGGGACAAACCAGCAGATCAAACTCAAAATAACTATGTTTTTGGTTCAGAGACATTTATTCATAAATCTATTTAGTCTGGCTGATAGTCGTAAGACACATAGATAAGGAAATCCACACTCCTAACCCAAGTCAAAATATCTGAAAAGTTCAAGCAGCTTATACGTAGTTATTTAATAAATACCTAATAAATAATACCTATAGAATGACTGGGTATATGGATATAAATATGAATAAATGATTTTATGTTACCACCAACTTAAGATTTTTACAAATTAAAATATCAAGGGGTTGATCTTTTTATTAGTAAGGGAGTCTACAGGGGAATAGACATTTCATGAACTCAAAAGGCATCCATGTGTTTACTAGGATAATTCAATCTGTCCTTAATTTATTTCTATTTGTAATTTTACAGATTCTTATGCTACCTTTGCAACATATTGTTGACAATCTATGAAGGTTAGAAATGACAAATGGGAAAGATTTAGATCCCTTTAAATAAGATAGCACTATTTTTAGAGCTAAATCTTTGGTTCCAAAAATTTCTACTAGCATTTACCATTTGCTAGCACTGGGACAGCTATTTGGGATACTGGTATCAGCCCTCTAGAAACTTACATTTTAGTAGGAAAAACAGATGTGGGCACAAATGTGATCAATGTGCCGTAATAGACTGTGCTGGCTGAGGAGTAGGTGGGAACTGTGAAGCAGATAAAGAAATGAGGCTGAACAAATACTAACCAAATAATACATTACATAAACACATAAATTTGGGCAGGTAAGAAAAAAGGAGTGGGGAGTGTAGGGAATGGTCCACGCAAAGGGATCAGCATGGGACTAGGCAGCCACATGGAGTTTTGTATTGCTTATGATGTGGCCAAAAAGAAAGTGGGTGATGAAGGAAGTAGCTCTAGATGAGACTTTGAAGTAGCGGGCAGGTGCCAGTTATCAAGGAATTACAAGGAATTTTCTTTTTTATTCTTTCCTTTTTTGTTGTTTTTAAAACAGAATCTCACTCTGTTGCTCAGGCTGGAGTGCAGTGGCATGCTCTCGGCTCACTTGCAACCTCCATCTCCCGGGTTCAGGCACTTCTCGTGCCTCAGCTTCCCGAGTAGCTAGGATTGCAGTCACACACCACCATGCCTGGCTATTTTTTGTATTTTTAGTGGAGACTGGGTTTCACCATGTTGGCCAGGCTGGTCTCGAACTCCTGGCATCAAGTGATCCACCTGCCTCAGCCTTGCAAAGTGCTGGGATTGCAGGCATGAGCTACTGTGCCCAACCTACAAGGAATTTCTTTATCCTACAGAAAGCAGCCCTGCTCCAATATTCATTTCACCCAGATTTTTTTTTACATATATGACAAACACAAAAAGCTACATTGCATTTGACTTAATCAATAGTATTCCCATATTTAAAAGTTTATAACAAAATATTCTTAGCCAGAACAAAAAAATTCAGGGCTAGTTTGATATCAAAATAGCTTTAATTAGTAGATGAAATCAGTCAACCAATCTACTATTTATTGAGCTTTTACTATGTATATAACTATGATGGTTAATTTTACATCAATTTGACTGGGCCACAAGGGGTCTAGATATTTGGCTAAACATGATGCCGAGTGTCTGTGAGGGGGTTTGTGGATAAGATTAACATTTGAGTTAGCAGACTGTGTAAAGTCAGTTGCCTTCCCCAGTGAAAGTGGACCGCATCCAATCCAACAGAGACCTGAATAAAACAAAAAAGGCTCAATTAAGGAGAATTTGCTCTCTCAGCCAGATGTCCCCCAATATAACATAAATTTCACCTCTTCTTCGAAAGTGGCTATTCCATTTACTTTTAATATCATTGATTACTTCTGCCTATTTTTGAATTTATATAGATGGAATCCCATGATGGGAATCCTTTTTGTGTCAGGCTTATTTCAATCAATATAATGTTGATGAGTGATCCATACTTTTTACATTATCTTTGCTGTATAGTATTCCATTTTATGAACTTATCATAATTTATTTTTTTTTTTATTTATTTTTTTTTTTTGGAGACGGAGTCTCACGCTGTTGCCCAGGCTGGAGTGCAGTGGCGCGATCTCGGCTCACTGCAAGCTCCGCCTCCCGGGTTCCCGCCATTCTCCTGCCTCAGCCTCCTGAGTAGCTGGGACTACAGGCGCCCGCCACCGCGCCCGGCTAATTTTTTGTATTTTTAGTAGAGACGGGGTTTCACTGTGGTCTCGATCTCCTGACCTTGTGATCCGGCCGCCTCGGCCTCCCAAAGTGCTGGGATTACAGGCTTGAGCCACCGCGCCCGGCCGAACTTATCATAATTTATATCTTTTACTGTTGATAGACATTTGGGTCGTTTCAGTTTGCTTTTTTGTTATGTTTTTGCCATGATGCATAATGCATTTGTGTACATGTTTTTATGAGAACACTATATACACATTGGGGAAGTCAAAAAAGACCCTGAGTCTTAGTGTGGTGGAACTGCTGTCAACTGTTGGAAAAAACAGGAGGAATTGGTTGGGGGGCTGAGTTTTGTGCCGTTTTTGGCTAATGAATACAAGATTGCTATGTGATGTCACCCATGGTCAGGAAGGAAACAAAGGTTTTTTCATTTATGCTGTGGGTAGGTGGCAAGTCTGAGATATGTCTGTCTTTATTGCATGGGGTCAACCAAAAGCTTTGGAATGAGATGAATATGTGTACACCTTACACATTTTGATTAAGTCAGCTTAAAGTCCATAATCTTAAATATGAATTTAGAGTTTAGATGTTGGAGATGTTCAGGCAGAAATCAGAACATCACCGTTTCCTAATTGAGGAGAAAGTGGAATTACTTACCAATATAAAACTTTTCTGATCTGCTCATAAAAATGCATCAAGAAATACCTGGCCAGGTGCAGTGGTTCACACCTGTAATCCCAGCTCTTTGGGAGGCCAAGGTGGGAGGATTACTTGAGCCCAGGGGTTCAAGACTAGTCTAGGCAACATAATGAGACCTCATCTCTACAAAAAATAATAATAATATGATATAATATATATATTTTTAAAGAAACACCTATACTTCATTTCTCCATGGGTTAATCTGGTGATTTGTCAAATTTCCGAAATTTCTAAAAATTTATACTTAGATCTGGCTATCCAATCTTTTGGCTTCCCTGGGCCACATTAGAAGAAGAATTGTCTTAGGCCACACATAAAATACACTAACACTAACAATAGCTGATGAGCTAAAAAAAAAAAAAAAAAAAATTGTAAGAAATTCTCATAATGTTTTACGAAAGTTTAGATTAAGGCTGCTCACGTCCATCTTCTCATGCAGAGACTCACAAGCGTCCCCTGGTGGTTGAGAGGATCAACTGCAGGCTGAAATACCAAGATTTTGGAAGTCTCATTCTAGCCTTTTCTATTATCTTGCACAGTCCTGACCAAAAAAAAAAAGTAAAGAAAATAGGAAGACGTGCCTGTAAATATTCAGACTCAGATTTCCCTTCTTGCCTTCCACTGGAAGCCAGAAATATGTGAAAACGTAGTGAAGAATACTTACCAAACCTTAAAAAGGTCTGGTCCCATAGCGCCTGCCGAGCGTTAGGCTGACCTCTTGCCTCGCTCCTCGCCAGGCCCCTATGCACACCGATTTAGATGGTTGGTTTTTTTTTTTTTTGCTTTGTTTTAATATGATCACAAGTCTAATACACACTTTTAAAAGAAAAATAATACAGACATATAAGAAACGAAGAATGAAATGTCCTCACTGTTCCCCCCCACACTATTCCTATTATCCAGTCCCGTAAACTGTAAACGTCTGTTCACTGTTTGGACGCGTCTTCAGACAGAAAAGGCCTGTTGGAGGCTTCTTCTTACTAAACTGGCAGAAAATTGGAAAAAATAATGCAGCAGGAAGCACCATCTACTACATTTCCTGATTTGTAGAAATGCCTCAATTAATGAATTTAAAAATACCCCTCACAAGCTTTCAAAGATCCGAAATGTGTAACAATGGACACTAATGTATGAATAAATACTAAATCTCAGACTTCCTTTTGGGTATTAAAACAGCACCATTTAAGGAATATATGTGAAAACTTTTCATCCCCACTACAATTTTCTACTAGTTTATCCCACATTTGGTGAAAACTTCCTTGCCACTGGTATTGAACTATATAAAGTCAAAATGAGATAACTGTCAAACTTTTTAAAATTTATGTTTTTTTGAGACAGGATCTTGCTCTGTTGCCCAGACTGGAGTGCAGTAGCTCACAGCAACCTCCGCCTCTCAGGTTTAAGCAATTCTCATGCCTCAGCCTCCCAAGCAGCTGGGACTACAGGGGTGTGCCACAGTGCCTAGCTAATTTTTGTACTTTTGGTAGAAACGGGGTTTCACCAACTTGGCCAGGCTGGTCTCAAACTCCTGGCCTCGAGTGATCTGCCCACCTCAGCCTCCCAAAGTGCTGGGATTATGGGCACGAGCTACCATACCTGACCCCAGTTGTCAAACTTTAAAAAATTCCTTATTTTTTTGAGACAAGGTCTCGCTCTGTCATCCAGGCTGGAGTGCAGTGGTGTGATCATAGCCACTGCTGCCTCAACCTCCTGGGCCAAGTGGTCCTCCCTCTCAGCCTCCTGAGTGACTGGGACTACAGGCATGTGCCATCACACCTGGAATTTTTTTTTTTTTTTTTTTGTAAAGATGAGGTCATTCTATACTGCCCAGGCCGGCCTTGGACTCCTGAGCTCAAGTGATTCTCCCGCTTTGGCTTCTTAGAGCCCTGGGATTATAGGCATGAGCCACTGTCCCTGGTGAAATCAAACTTTTCTAACAGTTCTCTGGTCCTAAATACATATGCATCTCTGTCAGCTAGTCAAATCTTACAATCCTCTCTTTTCACTACATCAGTACTACTGACTAGATACCAGTTTAAGGAAGATAACCAGAGGATTCTCCCTCAGTGACCTGTTACCATGTTATTGTCCACTTATGTCTCTTAACACTTGTGAATTTATGTCACTGTCATTCCTGTGTTTTACTAACGATGTCTGTTATGTCTTAAATTCAAGCCATTCCTTTCCCACCCCCCTTGTCTCTGCCCTTGGATCTGCAAACGGCAGTCTGAGTGCTCTGGCTACAGAGCTACCTGTGCATGTCTGCTATGAAGCCCGTTATTTCTCTTTATTCATACGTACGATAGACAGCTACTCTGTGTCCCACCAGATGCTTGGCCACAAATGTAAGTGTACTGGGCCATTCTCACATTGTTATGAAGAAATGCTCAAGACTGGGTAATTTATAAAGAAAACAGATTTAATTCTGCTTCTGAGGAGGCCTCAGGAAGCTTACAATCATGGCGGAAGGCAAACAGGGAGCACGCATGTTATGTGGTGAAAGCAGGAGCAAGTGACAGAGGCAGCAGGTGCCACACACTTTTAAGTGACCAGATCTCGTGAGAACTCATTCACTTCCACGAGGACAGCACCATAGGGATGGTAGTAAACCACTCATGCAAAATCTGCCTCCATGATCGAATCACCTCCCTCTAGGCCCCACCTCCAACATGGGGGATCACTTCAGCACGAGATTTGGGCAGCGACACACATCAAAACTATAAGTAACACCAGGTTTCTGCCTGCAGGGAACTTTCATTGTAGTGAAAAAGATAAATGGAGAAGCAGGTCATAAAAAACCAGCGCCAAGGATGGCATACACCTGAGTTATTAAGTAAGCTCCAAAGGCAGTCACTTAATCTGTATGAACATTGGGTGGTGATGGAGCCATAGAGATAAATACTATTTAACCAGGTGAAGAGGAGAGGGAGTGAATGCTAGACAGAGGGAGATGCGTGAACAAAGGCCTAGGGTTCTTCTTTGTAAAGAACAGTAACTACCAAGGAAGACAGCTATGCCTCGGCCTTTTGGGCACAAAACTCTTACCTGTGATGGTTCTGCCCCTCTCCTAGATGACAAGAAATTCAAATGCTATCTGGAATTTCATCAACTTCCTTGCAACTATAAGTACACATAATGTTAGATTTACCTTACAAATGCAAAGAAATGCATAAATTCACCTCTGCTTCAAACTTCACTATTAGAGAATAAATATCAGATTGCTTAATGATAAAAAGAATGTTAGGTGTGAAACATGATGAGAAGAAAAAAAAAAACCCTTAGTAATTAATTTGTCTTCTTTGTACAATGTTTGGTGTTAATAGCTTTAATTTTAGGGCAAACCAAGGTGGTCATGCCATGAAGATTTTATCTTTAGTAGCTGAAGAGAAGAGCCTGCTTACCAATTTATACGGAATGATTGAGTGAAATGGACAAAACCATATGTTTGAGTGGCAAATGGAATTTACCAAGAGAGGAATTTGTAGGATGATAATACTTAAATTGGTAACTCATTGAGAGGCATTTTCAGATAATGTAAAGATCCTTTCTAATGGGCCAGTTCAGGAATGAGTTCAAAGCACCATTAGCACAGAAAGGCCATGATTATAATTTTCCAAGGAAAACGGTAATGCCATGTTAACAGGTAGATTGGGCTGTGTGGGTATTTGGAAGAAGTATATAAAGTAAATAGGGCCTGAGATTCACTAAATGTAAAAGAGCCACACAGTCTTGGAAAAGCCCATCTGAGCTCCTAATAAGGAATATAAACTTCCTTCTTTTGTGGTAATGTGTTGAATTATAGTTCAATATATTACCAATGTATTTTATGTATTTTGTGTGTGTGTGCTGGGGCTTTTCCTCCACTGGGCAGCAGCCCTACTGGAAACAATGGTTTAGCAAGATATGGGAAGAAAAAGTCAAACTTTGGGCTTTATAGGAAGCAGGTAGCGTGCACTGCAGGGGATATACTAGAGTGATATACGGGCAGGGCCCTGAGATGGTGCCCTCTGCCCAACCACACCCTCCCGTCTACAGCAATCCTAGAGAAAATGGCAGGAGAGACTGTTCAAACCAACTGAAATTGTTTCCAACACTCAAAGGAAAAAGGGATAAAAGTACAAATTAGTTCCATTTATAAAACCTTTAAAGAAAGAAAACAGAGGGAGAATGTTCCCAATCTGACATCAAAATATACCATAAAACTATAATGAATTTTAAAAAGTGTGATATTGGCCTAGAACAGATAATTAGTTCAGTGGAAAGAACCACACTACACACACACCCCGTTTATTATATATAGTCAATTTAACCTCAGTGAGAAAAGGTTCAGTTATTCAGTCTTGTGGGTAAGGAAGCTTATTCAAGCAAGACACAAATCCCAGATAATTCTGATTACTTAATAAACAAGTCTGTATGATCAAAGCTACCTTAAACAAAGTTAAAAGACAAAACTGATTAGAATAAAATACTGGTACCATGTAAGATGAAAAAGTCCTTATCCATACTATAAAATAGTTCCTATAAGGGCTGGGAGCAATGGCTTATACCTGTACTCCCAGCACTTTGGGAGACCGAGGCAGGTGGATCACCTGAGGTCAGGAGTTCGAGACCAGCCTGGGCAACATAGTGAAAACCCATCTCTACCAAAAAATATTTAAAAATTAGCTGGATGTGGTAGTATGCGCCTATAATCCCAGCTACTTGGGAGGCTGAGGCATGAGAATCGCTTGAACCAGGGAGGCGGAGGTTGCCGTGAGCCAAGATAGTGCCACTGCACTCCGGCCTGGGCAACAGAGCAAGATTCTATTTCAGGAAAAAAAAAAAATAGCTCCTATAACCAATAAGAAAAAAGACAAATAATCTAATAAAAATGTTGAAAGAACAAGAATGGCCAAATTCACAGAACAAAAAAATACAAATGATGAAAAAATAACTCCAACCCCAATACTAGTCAGGCAAATGCAGATTAAGATAAAAATGAGAGGTTATTTTTTAACTTAGTAGATTGAAAAACAATTTAAAAGACTGTTAACATCTAGTATTGGCTAAGGTTTGGAGAAACGGACCCCTACAGCTCTGCTAGTGGAAGTGCAAATTTGTGTGTCATGAGGAAAGGTCAAACTTTGAATTTTAAATTTAAAATGCTTATATGCCATAACCCAGAAATCTTGTTTTGAGGTATATTTCATTGAAATACTCAAACATCTTCAAGGAGAAGTATTCTAGGGTATCTACTGCAACGTTGTTTGTAATGTCAAAAAATATTTTAAAATATTAAATAGAAACACCTAGATGTTCTGAACTGAGGAATGGATAGTGAAGTAGGCTATTCAGTTCTAGACAATAGAGTATTATGAAGCATTTAAAAAGAATGGGCTCTGTTTCTGCTTACAAGGAAAGCTCTCCAAGAACAATTCCCAGAATGAAATGTCCCAAGTCTCTTTACTGAAGGCCTACCAAGTACCGGTCATAATAAGAGGGAAAGGCCCTGCATGGCGGGTCATTTTGAAATCACACAGCACCTCTGTTTTCTCTTCTCATTTGTCTTTCTGAAAATCATAATAGACCGAAGATTTTCCTCACTTAGATATGTTCTCAGCTTCCAATTTTCTCATCTCCTATTTCCCATCTACTTCAGTTTTAATTTAACATAATTTAATTTTACTTTGTATTTTTTTAGAGCTGGAGTCTCCCTCTGTTGCCTGGCCTGGAGTGCAGTGGTACAACCCCGGTTCACTACAACCTCTGCCTCCCAGGTTCAAGCGATTCTCCTGCCTCAGCCTCCCATGTAACTGGGATTACAGGCGCCCGCCACCATGCCTGGTTAATTTTTGTATTTTTAGTAGAGGTGGGGTTTTGCTATGTTGCCCAGGCTGGTCTTGAACTCCTAACCTCAAGTGATCTGCCTGCCTCAGCCTCCTAAAGTGCTAGGATTATAGGCGTGAGCCACCGCACTCGGCCTAATTTAACAGAATTTGAGCAAAGAATGATTCACAAATCAGGCTCAAAAATTAGACACAGAAACAAAATAGGTTCAGAGCAGCTCTGCGCTGCTGTGTAGTCAGAGAAAATTGATGAACAGAAAAAGGAAAATGATGTACAAAAAAGAGAGTGAGGTACAGAAGCAGCCGGATTGGTTACAGCTCAGCATTCACCTTATTTGAATGTGGTTTGAACAGCTGGCTGCCTGTGATCGGCCAAAACTCTGTGATTGGTATATGAATATGAATAATTCACTACCCATTTTTCTGAGCACCTAGGTGTTTTCTATTCACACTTTCAATTAGGTGCCAGTTCTGTAAAACAAAAATAAAATTCTAAGGCCCCCCATCCATCTGAATAGACTTCTTCCTCAGCCAAGACTGCTTCAAAATTTAACCTGAGACACTGTTTCAGGCCTTGCCAGGAAGTGGGGGTCACATATGCCTCAGGATACCTGCCAGGCGTTAATATCAACACAGACTTTAAGTCTGTTAAGAAACATTTTACAACGTATTCTCTGTGAAGCCTACTACCTGAAAGCTTCCTCTGCAAATAAGAACTTGGGTCTGCACCATCCTTTATCTTAACCCAGTCATTCCTTTTCATTGATCCCAGGTCTTTAGATATACTCAACCGATTGTCAGTGAGTAAATTTTAAAATCTACCTGAAAGCTGGAAGCTCCCAAAACCCAACTTGGAGTTGTCCTGCCTTTCTGGAACAAACCAATGTATTTCTGAAATGTATTTAAATTACTTTGAATGACAAAAACAACAATTACTTTTGCACAAACCTAATATTTGATCAAAGTCTCATGTCTCCCTAAAATGTATAAAACCAAGCTGCACCCCGACCACCTCGGGCACATGTTCTCAGGACCTCCTGAGGGTTGTGTCACAGGCCATGGTCACTCATATTTGGCTCAGAATAAATCTCTTCAAATATCTTACAGAGTTTGACTCTATTCATCAAAAGTTCACTATGGACGCAGATACTTTTAGGCTGTACCTAAAACATGTTAGAAGGCGGCTTTAGACCAAACAATTTAACAGTTCATCTCTTTTGGTAAACCTCTCAATTTTGGTCAAATTCTCAATTTTGAGAGATTGAGCAAAACTGTGTAAGTATTGACATCACCCCGACAGCATCATCAAGGGACGTATTTGGTCTTAGATTCCACAGGGAAAGAGCAGAACAGTGGGTTTTATAAAGCGAGAAGAAAGAAACAGAACAAAACAAAACAAAAATGGTTACTTCAGGGTTATAGCAAAAAGAATTTTCCTATTCTGCTGAAATTTCCTGTATCGGGGAAAAAAACTGGGAATTTAAAAATTGGTCTATTTTGCGATCTGCTTCCTTAAAGTTTCAGTTTGATTACATAGCATTTAGCATGATCAGACTCATGCTGTGATCAAAATCACAGAATTAAGACCTCAGGCCTAAATATTGTACCATCATATGCTCAACTCAATAAAGAAGGGTACAGGCAAAAGCCCAGTTAAGATGGCCAGGAAAGACACCTTAAACAAAAGTAAGATTTGCCATGTACATTTCAACCCATGGACAGAGTTTCTAGGGACTGAGTCCTCTTTCTTTTCCCAGTGCACACAGGCAGACATCCTTGCAAATGGAGATTTCTTCTATGCATGTAAATTTCTTTTACAAAAGAGTTTCAAAATAGCCAGCGAAATGCTAGAAAGGTGTACTTTGAGACCCATTTAGTTCAATAGGTGGTCTTTTTAACTTGGCTTCTATGTCTTAGCTAAAAGGGACAGAAAATAAAATAGGCAGAGCCAATTAAGGAGTAGGGCAAAGAAATACTCTCTGCCTGGACTCAGCATGCATAGCTCTGAAAAACAAGCAAGCCAACTGCCTACCTTTATAAAAGGGCCTGCCTTTTATAAACATTTAATCCAGCTTTCTTTCGGCCTTTGGGGTGACAGTATTTATGCCAATTTTTAAAAATCAGCTAGTCCTTTAAGCTTTTTATATGCCTTTTGTAAAGAGTCTTTTAAAAGAGGCAACAAAAGTATTGAAACCTTTTTAGAAGCACAACAACAGACATCCCTGGATTAGACCAATTCGGGAGACCTCATTTCTAAGTGCACTTCCTAAAGTGCGGTATTGTTCATTTGGAATATTCCACTGTGATTTTAAATCATCTTTAGGAAGATTCTGACAGTTTTGTAAGCGTTTGCTGCTTCCAGGGACTCATATTTGTCCATGTAAATGTAGGCATAGCTGGAAGGTGGAGTATATTCAGCTCTTCAGAAATTAAAGGTTTCATTTTTACATTGAATCTTGCCTTTGGCTCTCAGATCCACTTGATCAACTTTGTCAATGATTTTCCCTACTAAGCATGTAAGAAAAAGAAACAAAGGTGATAGAATACAAAAATCCCTGTGAGTTTCCAAAAGCCAAAGTTCACACCCCCCACAATTTTGCCATTTACTGCCAGTTGCCGTCTGACCCAGTCAGACAAATGAGGTCTCTAACTGGATCCAGGCTACTTAATTCTTGGATCCAATCTGATCCTGGACCCAGTCCAGTTTCTGTCACAACTTCTGAATGCAGTTTGGATAAAAAAATTTGCTCAAACAAACTCAGATAGCTCAAAACACAAATCCGCGGGGCTTCAGAATCTGAGAGAGAATCTAGCAGTAATCCCCAGTTGTGAGACAGCAATGGACACAGTGGGCTGGCGGGTACTGAAACTCCCTCTGCAAAACTTCTAACAGTGAGAAAATTATGGCAGTGAAAGAAATCTGATTTAACCACCCCACATCTTGCCTGCACCTTTTAAACTGCCCTTCATTGTTTCCTGGGCATGGGCCAATCTAACTTTGGGAGACATTTAGTTTATAGTTTAAATGATAATAGCTCTTTTCTAAAGCTCAACTACCTTTGTAAAGCTGATGAGGGACCACCAGGCTAAGAGGATGGGAGGAGCCTGATTTCTGCTAAGGTGTAGACATAAATGATTACCTGCCATTATTCTGGAGGTCACAAGACATGCAACTTCCCCAATTACTCCTGCAAATCACATCACTATTGTAGAACCCATTATCGGCCTTTTCAGATGTCTTTTCAGGTTTTTGCTTGTCTGATGACCGAGGGCTCCACCCGGACCTGCCAACCACTCCCGCGGCCCCATTAAGAAGAGGCTCAGCGTGCACGAGGACCATCTCCAACATCCTCATGATTGTACCCCCAACCAACCAGCAGCAAGAACCTATTGCCTAGTCACCTCCCCTCTCTTTCCCCAACTATCACTGAAAGAGTCTGCATTCCAAATTTTCGGGAAGGCTGATTTGGGTAATAAAAAAAACTCCACTCTTCTGTTCAGCCAGCTCTGCATGAATTAAGCTCTTTCTCTATTGCAATTTTCCTGTCTTGATAAATTGTCTCTATCTGGGCAGCGGGCAAAATGAACCCATAGGGTGGTCACCGTACCTTGTCGGGTCACTCGGTATTCCTGGAGGGTCACTGGAAGCGCTATGTGAATCCCACTTCTGATATTGTAAGTTTCTCTCCAGGACCCAAAGCTTAAGAGGATGAGTAACTCCTCACTTCTCACGCCCAGCCCCAAGGCTTGCGCAGGGCCGCTTGCCGTCAGCAGGGTGCGTGAGCAGGTGCGCCAGCAAGATAGCGGAAGCAGGAAGAGAGCGGCAGGAAAACAACCACCGCTGAAAATGGAGAAAGAAGTACCCCTGAAGATGGAGAAAGAGGCCATCCGGGTACAACGTTGCAGGTATGTCAGACCAGGACACTTCCTGTTTACAGGAGACTATGAAATCTTTGCCCGCCCTCACTTGGGGCTGACGCCATTTTAGGCCTCAGCTCGCCTGCATCCAGGGGCTCATTAAAACCGCATGTTAGGCCTGGCGCGGTGGCTCACGGCTATAATCCCAGCACTTTGGGAGGTCGAGGCGGGCGGATCACAAGATCAGGAGATCGAGCCCTGGCTAACATGGTGAAACCCCGTCTCTACTAAAAATACAAAAAATTAGCCGGGCGCGGTGGCGGCGCCTGTAGTCCCAGCTACTCGGGAGACTGAGGCAGGAGAATGGCGGGAACCCGGGAGGCGGAGCTTGCAGTGAGCTGAGATCCCGCCACTGTACTCCAGCCTGGGCAACAGAGCTAGGCTCCGTCTCGAAAAAAACAAAAAGAAAAACAAAAAAACCAAAAGCCAGCATGTTGCTCTCCACACTGGCTCATGTTGTCTGTTGGCATGCTGTCGAGATTAAAACTGATACAAGAACCTTACAATACCATCTGATAAAAGAAAAACTTTAAACAAATTAAATTTGACAGTTTAAGTGAGCAAAAAACAACTGGAGAATCAGGTACCCCTAGAACCAGAGTAGGTTCAGAGCAACTCCTAGTTTTTTAAAAAATGTTTAGCGTTTTTGAAAATTCTGCAACTTCAGCCTTCAGAATTTATAATTGTTACTTTAGTTACCATCTTTATAAACTTTGAAGAAGTCTTTACTTTTTAAAATTTATCTATTTTTACATAACATGCTCTTCTGATTTAAATGTAGCTTTTTACCCTCTCCTGCATCTTTTGTTTCCACTAAGTTGGTTTTGGTTTGCATTTTTCATGGTGATGACTTTCCTGAAATGTGTGATGACCTCTTGATACGGAAGGTAGAAATTGTTTAGGCAGATATTGACGGTAAAAGAGTCCTTGACAATGCTTCACTTCTGACAAAAAGTAGCCCCAAAAATTGTTCTTTTCTAACAAAGAGCAGCCTGAAAAAATCGAGCTGCAAACACAGTTAAGCAAGCTGGAAGCTGGAAGCTTGCACGGGTGAATGACGACAGCTGTGCCACGAGGAAAAGGCTACCCGGGGGCCAGGCATGTTCAACATGGAGGCCCCATCTTCTCTTTTATCACCACGTGTAAAGAAACAGGCAACATGGCGCTGGCCAGGTAGCGAACCACGTGCATAATAAAAGATTCGGGTGGGCAGCCACCTTTTCACACCCAATAAAATGGCACACTAAGCAATCTTTCATGCCCTATGTAAAACAGATACCGCCTTCTCAAGCTCTGTAAAACCACCTGCATTTCACCATGGAAGCGGAAACCCATTCAGGACCCCTAGAGGGAGCTCTTCGCTTTCTTTCGCCTGTTAAATTTCCACCTTAAGCTCACTCTTGGTGTGTCTGTGTCCTAGTTTTCCGTGGCCGTGAGACAAGGAATCTCAGGTATTTACCCCAGAAAATGATGCTGCTTCACTTTGACCATCTATTCATATTTTAGAGAAAAACCTAAACAAGCAGGGCTGAGTTTGTTGAAGGCTAGCTTCACAGAAGACTCACCAGTTAGCCAGCCTTCTTCCTGAGGGACTTCCAATGGCTGTACTCTTTGGCTTCTCCAGAAAGGAGCATGGGAGCAGTGCGTAAAGGAGGTTGAAGACCCGCCATTCAGTGTGTGGATCTTCCCTCATTTCCCTCCCTGTGTCCTCCTGGTCTGTACTGGGACTGCTATCCCTGAGCTCAGAGCAGTGGGACTGACACTGTCCTGAGTGTGAACCTCCTGACTCCAATGTGAGTAGCTGGGTGAACAGAATTTGAATCCACTCAGTTTGCAGCCCCTTGCCTCATCTCTCTGCTCACAGAATATAGTGACTTCAAGCTTTGAACCCCGTAGGTGATCTTCAGAGCGAGACAGAACCAGTTTCATCAGCTGTCCCTCATACAGGCCACTAACCTTAACTTCCTCTGTTCTGTTAGGTCAGTCACTCCCATCTGTCCTCTTTCTGTCTTCTAAGGATTTTATTGAAGTCTTTTGTCACCTATGGCTGGGGTCCCCAGCCCCTGGGCCATGGACTGGTACCAGTCAGTGGCCTGTTAGGATCCAGGTGGTACAGTAGGAGGTGTGCGTGGGTGAGCAAGTGAAACTTCATCTGTAGTTACAGCCACTCCTCATTGCTCACATCACTGCCTCCCGTCAGATCAGCAGCAGCATTAGATTCGTATAGGAGCGTAAACCCTATTGTAAATTATACATGAGGAATCTAGGCTGCATACTTCTTATGAGAATCTAATGCCTGTGATCTGAGGTGGAGCTGAGGCCGTGATGCTAGCGCTGGGGAGTGGCTGCAAATACAGACTAACATTAGCAGAGAGTTTTTATGGCACAGAGACCAAATAAATCAACTGCTTGCAGACTCATATCAAAACCCTATCAGTGAGTGGCAGGTGACAAGCTGCATCTGGTGGCAGGCTTTATAGTGGAAAGTGAGTTGATGTACTTCAGTTGCACAGCTGCATTTGGTGCCCTTAAAAGTATGTTTAACACGTTGGGAGGCCAAAGTGGGTGGATCACAAGGTCAGGAGTTTGAGACCAGCCTGGCCAACATAGTGAAACCCCTTCTCTATTAAAAATACAAAAAATTTGCTGGGCATGGTAGCTCATGCCTGTAATCCCAGCTACTCGGGAGGCTGAGGCAGGAGAATCACTTGAATCCAGGAGGCGGAGGTTGCAGTAAGCCGAGATTGCGCCATTGCACTCCAACCTGGGCAAAAAGAGCGAGACTCCATTTAAAAAAAAAAAAAAAGTATGTTTGAGACAACTTCAAATCTCCTTATGTTCTGGATTAAAGTCAAGGCTGAATATCCTAAAATTGCCACAAAAGCACTGAAAAGCCTGCTTCCACTTCCAACACCCTATCCTTGTGAAGCAGGGTTTTCTACAGTGACAGCGACCAAAATGAGATTATGGAGTAGACTGGACATAAACGACACACTTCAGGTGTCACTGTCTCCCATCAGCCCCAGATGGGTCTATCTAGTTGCAAGAAAACAAGTTCAGGGCTCCCACAGATTACAATGTAATAATAGAAATCAAGTTCACAATGAATGTAAGGTGCTTGAATCATCCTGAAACCATCTTCTCCTCCCGCACTCTGGTACGTGGAAAAATTGTCTTCCATGAAACTGGTCCCTGGTGCCAAAAAGTTGGGAACCACTGCCCTGTAGGATCGTCTCCAGTTCTCTTTGCCTCTGTGGATTAATAACATTTTAATCTTGTTATCTCCATTTTAGTGGAGTTTTTGAAATAGAGATGATAAACATGTCTGGTCATTTTATGTTTAATTAGAAGTCCCACATTAATCCCTGTTACCCTTAAAAATCTGTTACCCTTAAAAATGAAGGGCTCAGTTTTCAAATGAAAAATTCGCTCTCGAGGTCTATGTCTTCATTATACCACTAGAGGGTGCTGCGACATCTGCAAGATGAAACGCCTGGCCATTCACAGCTTCAGAAGGGAACTGGGCTGATTGATGTTTTAAAGCCTTTTCTCTCGTATGGACAAAAAATATGAGCTTAGACATGGTCGTTGTGTTTTTTAGGAACTATTTTTTTTATTAGAAGTAGGACACTTTTTAATAATATCTTTAGAGCCTAAACCATGAATGAATATTCTTACAAATATTTGCTAGATACGAAATCTTAGCTGAGTCACTTTACTTTTCTAAGCCTGAATTCTCTCATCTGTAATAAGATAATACATAATATATCTCATGTTTTGTAGGAGTGAAGTATTTATTACATTCCTCGTAGGGACAGAGTGCGTGTACAAAAACATGCTAAAAATGACAACTTCATTAGAATAAAGAAGCTTTTAAAATGATCACTTCAAAGGTCAAGGTAATTTCTGGCACCATTTTGTTTAAAAATGAATTATTGGTCAGGCGCGGTGGCTTATGCCTGTAATCCCAGCACTTTGGGTGGCCGAGGCAGGCGGATTGCCTGAGGTCAGGAGTTTGAGACCAGCCTGGCCAATATGGTGAGACCCCATCTCTACTAAAAATACAAAAATTAGCTGGGCATGGTGGTGCGTGCCTGTAGTCCCAGCTACTCGCGGGGAGGCTGAGGCAGGAGAATCGCTTGAACCCGGGAGGCAGAGGTTGCAGTGAGCCGAGATCGCACCACTGCACTCCAGTCCGGGCGACAGGGTGAGACTTCGTATCCAAAAAAAAAAAAAAAAAAACAAATTATTTCTTCTCACTCTCATGCATATTTCACTTGCATGGTAAAAGAGTTTTTAAAAAATAAGGTGAAACAATGACTACATTTTCTAAAAATTGAAAATGATTTTCTGTGAATGTGCTCTGGAGTCTGAAGTGTTCTGTTGCCCCTGAGTCACTCGAACTTGATCTCTAGAAATGGAATAAAATCTTGTACGCTCATTAGGTCACACCATAAACATTTCTGGGGGTATCTGGTCAGGTCACACTAATTTCTCCTTCTGTAGGTTTTACCTGTGATCCTCAGAGACTATGCATCTAACATCTGCATTTTTACGATGAGACACTGTCTTAAGGTCTAGTTATTTAGTTCTTCCTTAAGTTCCCTTAAAACCATAGTATCCTTGAGGTAAAAAAAAGAAAGAAAGAAAAAGAAATGATGGTATCCTTACAGTAAATTCCTTAACCTGCTTACCTCAGCTTAATTTGGATTCTATTATTTAAAACCAAATGAACTTTAATGCAACGAACTGTTAATAATAAATTATTTTAACAGCACCAGAATTTCTTTTAGAGATGGAATTGGTATTGTCTGGGAAAAATACCTTAAAAAGTAGCTTAGAGTTTATGGTAAAATCCCTAAGGAATAACTTGGCAAGAGAGAGTGAACTCCTACAAAAGAAAAGAGTGGGAATTTGAAAGTGGGGAAGGGCAACACAATTTATGTGTTTGTATGTACTTGGGTTCCACATCTGGATCAGGGAATAGAACCAGACTAAGTTCCACATCTAGATCTGGAAGGATTGGACAGTATGAATATGTACATTCATTCCATATATGTGGAATTTTGATAGGAGAGTGTACATATAGATAGATATGAATATAGATATAGATCAATATCTACAAGCTATATCAATGCAAGAAAAATGAAAGGTGGACCCAGAGAAGGCCAACGATCACTATAAACCAGCTTCCTCTCCTATATCTGGAGAGAATTGGAGGGATTTAGAGCTATGACTACACACATGTGGTTTTACTTTGATTTCAAAAGATAAGCTACTTATGACATTGGAATTACACTTCTAGGACAAATTTAAATAAATCAACTTTGTGGTTTAAAAACATCAGCTGCTGGCTGGGCATGGTGGCTCACGCCTGTAATCCCAGCACTTTGGGAGGCTGAGGCGGGCAGATTACCTGAGGTCAGGAGTTCGAGACCAACCTGGCTAACCTGGTGAAACCCCATTTTTACTAAAAATACAAAAAATTAGTGGGGTGTGGTGGCAGGCGCCTGTAATCCCAGCTACTTGGGAGGCTGAGGAAGGAGAATCGCTTGAACCCAGGAGACAGAGGTGGCAGTGAGCCGAGATTGCGCCATTGCACTCCAGCTTGGGCAACAAGAATGAAACTCTGTCTCAAAACAAAACAAAAACAAAAATATCGCTGCTGATGATTTATAGCCATACCATAATTTCATCTAGTTCAATTTATTTTTTCTAAATGCTTCAGTTAAATTTAACTCTTCAGCAATGATCTCACATCTCTGTCTGATTGACCAAACCAACTATCTTCTTTCAGCACATGTTTACTGAGCACCTTCCAGGCACTAAATTTAGGCTAAATGTTATTTCCATTCATGGATATTAACATCTAGCTGGAGAAATAGACTATCCACTGCAACGACAGCAAGTAATTTCAGGTTGTGATAAGTACTGTACAAGAAGCAAATAGGATATAACTTTTTTCTTTTTTTTTTTTCTTTTTTTGAGATGGAGTCTTGCTTTGTCACCCAGGCTGGAGTGCAGTGGCACCGTCTTGGCTCACTGCAACCTCCATCTCCTGGGTTCCAGCAGTTCTCCTGCCTCAGCCTCCCAGGTACCTGCCACCATGACCAGCTAATTTTTGTATTTTTAGCTATAGAGATGGGGTTTCAGCATGTTGGTCAGGCTAGTCTCGAACTCCTGGCTTCAGGTGATCCACCCACGACAGCGTCCCAAAGTACTGGGATTACAGGCATGAGCCACTGCGCCCATCCTAGGATGTAAATTTAAAGAACAGGGCTGGGTGACCTATCTTAAATGGAGTGGTCAAGGAAAACTTTTTGATGAGCGTGAGATGCGCCCAGGCATGGAAGGAGCATTGCAGATGGCAAGACAGGATGAGTGAAGGCTCTGAGGTGGGAAAGGTCTTGAGATATTTGAAAGTTGGAAGGTCACCTTTCAGAAATGCCCTTCCCCTTAGTCAGAGGGGAAGAGTAATCTGGTGACGAGTTGGGAGATGAAGCCCTTCCCAGAAATGTTTCCATCCTAATGAGCAATTAGATCACCCCTTTAGGCATGGTGGTAGACACCTGCTTTTGTTTGGTTTGTTTGTCTATCTTTAAAGCACTGTTTACGCCAGTCATACACACTTGCTGTAGACATTACTTCTTCCCTGTGTCTCCCAGAACACAGGCTCAGGCTTGAAACAGTTGACTTTATGCAAAATTTGATACCTATCTTTTGTACCAAATGGACTTTTATTTGGCTATGTCCTGAAATGCATAAGAAAACTGCTACCACAAAACCATATGCACTTACTCTGCTGAGGTTGCAAGATGAAACATGTTCCAACATGTCCTTATTCCTTTTCTGCTTCCAGAAGCCACATGTGAAAACTGACCTCGTTGTGTTTTAGACACACCTCATAGCTCCCGGAAACACTAAACATGAGAACGATCACACCATAACATTCTCTGTTTTCCATGAGACAGAGAGAAATTACTAGATGAAACTGAAGTCTTTGCTACAAAAGGGAAATTAAAGGGATCCTCTATGTACAACAATAACTCATTGATGGAAAGGATGTTATTTGGCTTTTAAAGCAATTTTATAACAGTTGGCTTGCAGAAAAGCAAAGACATTAAGAATCTCAAGTTACTAAAAGGAAACCTTATTCTTTGTGTGGGAATGTTATCACCACTTCCTCAATGCCTTACTGGAATTTTTACTATCTGATATATGGTAGTGGAAAAAGGGCTTTTAGATAGTAATCAAGAATTCTGGGTCTGCTCCAAGATATGTGATTTTAGGCAAGTCTTCATTATTTCTGAGCCTCATTTTTTCCATCCATATAATGAAAGGCGCAAATTAAATGTTTTCTGAGATTTCCTCTGGTTCTAAATTTGACGATACTATGGAAAAGCAGGGTGAAGCAGTAAATAGAGAGTTAAGATTGGATTCAGCAGAGCTCATTATGAGTTTCAGCTTTGATCACTTAGTAGTCATTTGAGAAAGATTTTTAACCTTTCTAACGTCAGTTTCCTCATCTCTAAAACAGAATGGCAAAATTAGTACACAATTTCATTACAGACAATTGAGGTCAAATGAGATGTCAGCTGTGAAACTTTGCAAACTGTAAAAAGTCAGTATAAATGTGAGTTTTATTACACAATTAATGATGATGATAAAAATTAAAATGAACAGTACTGATAAGGTTTGGATCTGTGTCCCCATCAAATCTCATGTTGAATGGTAATCCCCAGTGTTGGAGGTGGGACCTGGTGGGAGGTGATTGGATCATGGGGGAGGATTGCTCATGAATGGTTTAGCACCACTCCCCTTGGTACTGTTCTCATGGAAGTGAGCGAACTCTCATGAGATCTGGTTGTTTAAAAGTGTGTAGCACCTCCCTCCTCGCCCTCTTCCTCCTGCTCTGGCCATGTGAGATGAACCTGCTGCTCCTTTGCCCTCCACCATGATTGTAAGTTTCCTGAGGCTTCCTGAGCCATGCTTCCTGTACAGCCTGCGGAACCACAAGCAAATTAAATCTCTTTTCTTTATAAATTACCCAGCCTCAGGTATTTCTTTGTAGCAATGCAAGAATGGATTAATACCAATACCAACCAACGTTTACTTGTTATTCTAAAGGCTTTGCATATGTGGTCTTTTAATCTTCACAACAATCCTATAGGATAGTATGATTACTATCACGATGTTCCAGAGGAGGAAACTGAGGAACTGAGGAACACTCAGTCACCCGCGAAAAGGCCACACCCTTAGTGGCCAGCAGAGCAAAGCAGTTGACTGCAAGTCCCAGCTTGGCTTCTTGATCAGCTCTAATCCTAAAAACCAGATGCAAAGGGACTTTATAGACTTGATGTGACCACAGATGCTGATTAGCTCCACTCCTATAATTTCTTCAGTTATATCCTAAATGGAAAAACATATACTTTTTTTTTTTGGTAAAGTTATCCCAAATGACTTATCTATTCACAACCCAGCAGCATGCAGCACAATATATACTTAAATTTTTCCTAAATGTTATATGCTGAAAGAAATCAGAATGACTGTCAAACAAAGCTCCTATTCAAAGAGATAATTCTGGAGGGAAATGCAGCAAGCTTAGACATACAGCTTCAAAATCTAAGAAAACCAAAAACCAAACTCAACAAACAAACAAACAAAACCCCAAGAAACTAAAACAAGTGCCCAAGTTGAAGTTTTTGTATGTACATCTTTAACCTCTGTGAAGCCACCCTACTCTCCTCTCTCCTCACCTCTGCCCCACTCCAGGGAAGCACTTAGCAAAAATGTCTGTGTCAATCCAATTCAAGCCTCCTGCACAAAGTCTGTGCTAATGACAGGCATGATTCTATGGCAGAATCTCAAAAACAGCAGACAACAATTTAATTAGCACTAAGTCAATAAATCTGCAGGTACCCAGCAGGTCAGTAAACCATAAGTCTCTAGCAATTATCAACCAAAAGATTATTCACATACAACCACAATGCCCAACATTTGGCAATACCCAACATGGAACATTTATGGTTTTCTAAGACTGACATTTGATGCACCAAAATTAATTCTGCTAGAACCCTTGATTTAGAAAGAAACAAATAGATATCACACAGAGGAAAACTCCAGTTGACCAATGGGCAAATAATAGGCAATTCACAAAATAATTTCAGAGCCATTTTGTTAAGTTTTTTTCTCAAAAAAGCAACTGCATGAATATTTTACACAGAAAAATATTAATCCTAGTGGGAGTGGGTTGAACTTGTGTTACTCATATATAAATTATATATAACTACTCATCATATAATTCCCCCACTTGAATAATTGCCTACCTTAAGCAGCCCTTGGAATCTGCCCCCAAATCTCATTTATGATTTGAAACGCTGCTTTGGGTTAAGAGGTGATGGAAGTGCTCTGATTTCAGAATTTGTGAGTTTTGATCAAAGAATCTAATGAGATAAGCCAGATAAATATGCGTCCCAGGCTCCCAGCTTCACTGCCCTCAAGACACACACATCACCCCCAGACATGCATTAGACTCACAGCAATTCAAATCCAACAAAGGTAGCCCAATGCTTGAGGACTTTACCCATCACAAGTCAACATTGGATTTCTCCCTGCAAGGTCAATAAAATAACCCCACATTTTCAAGAGTGGTAGGCTGGTGGAATGCTATTTTTCCTGTGTTCTCATCGGATTACTCTTGCTGACCAATCCTTTTAGGGCCTTCACTGTCGACTCCTGCTGACTTTGCTCATCAGTATGGATTAGGTTTGGCTTTGAGTGATGGAAAACTCAAAATTACATTTTCTCAAACAAGCTAGCAGCCAGAGCTTAAGTAGGTGTGGAGGGGCTGCTGCGATGTTCCAACATGACCCAGAGCCCTTCCGTCTTGTTCCTGGGCAGGGCCTGGAGGCAGCCTCATGGTCCAGCCTGGGAAAAGCCACATTCCAGGCAGCGGGCTGGAGGAAAAGATGAGGAAGTGGGAAAGGGCACACGCATGCACTATCTTTAGAAAAAAAGGTCTCTGTGAGGGTTTGAAAACGTGTCCATGAACCCCTGGACATTCCATCAAGAAATGGGGAACATGCACCTTCCACTCAAACCCGGGCAGCCCTTCAGAGCGTGGCAGAAGTGAAGCTGTGTGATTCATCAGGAAGGTAGGAAATGAAACCTTTGCCATCTCTCTTAGGATACTCATGCTAAGACCCTTCATCTATCCTGTAAGAAGTCTGACCACCATGAGATCTCTACAAGGAAAAGATACAGCAGAAGAGAGATGGGAAGGGAGGAAGCTCTCTGAAACACCTATGTGTCTCCACCCTAATATATGCAGCAGTGCAGCAGTTTTCACCGATGTTCAAGCTTTTGTATGTGTGATTTAGTAAAACACAAAGTTAAATTCCAGAAGACATACAACTGTCAAGCTTTACAGATACCTACATAGACACTGAGCACTAGCCCCAGTACCATTTGCTTTGGGCAGAAATTACTCTTACAATGTTTCTTTTTTGCCCAAGTCTTTCCAGATCGCTTTTTTGGAGAATCATTTTTATAAAAGTAATATGTAAATCATGTAAAACCTTCAAAAAGTATAGAACTGTGCAAAATGAAAAACAAGATTATTTTCCTTCTAAACCCCCATAAAACCTCAGTTCCCTTTACCTACAGAGAACTGCTATTGACAGTTTCTTGTGAATCCTCTCAGAAATTTCATTCGATGTCCAGACTACATATGGATGTCTCTAAAAAAATGCCAAACAACTAATGTGGTATGCCATAAATACTGCTATAAGCCTTCTCTCTTTTTCTATATAAAACATATTTTGGAAATTTTTCCATATTAGCAGGTATAGATAAAACTCCTTTCATTCATATGCAAAAGTTATACATGTTTAAATTGCAAGATTTAATAAGTTTTGACTTCTGGATAACACTCATAAAACTATGACCACAGTCAAGACTGAACACATCCACCCCCACCAAATGTTTTCTCACGCCCTTCCTCCTGCCCCACTGCCTAAGCCAGGCAATTGCTGACTGATCTGCTTTCTGTCACTTGAGATTGGTTTGCAATTCCTAGCATTTTATGTAAATGTGATCATACACTAAGTATTCTTTGTTTTTTGCTTAACTTCTTTCACTCAGCCTAGTTATTTTGGGATTAATTCATGTTGTTGCATGCACCAGTAGTTTGTTTCATATTTTTTCTTACTAGTATTCCATTACATGAATACACCACAAGTTGCTTATTCATTTACTTGGTGATAAACATTTGGCTTGTTTCCAGTTTACTTATGATATATAAAACTGCAAGAAACATTTGTATATAAGTCTTTGTATGAACATATGCTTTCATTTTTTTTTTTTTTTTTTTTGGTTGCTAAATAACAAGAAATTGAGTGATTGGGTCATATGGGAGAAGGATATTCAATTTTTGAAGAACCTGTTAAACTGTTTTCCAAATTGGTTGTACCATTTTACCTTCTCACTGGCAGTGGATGAGAGTCCCAGTTCCTCCCTATCCTTACTTTATGGATATAGCCTGTCCTTGGTAGGTTCAGACTTTTAAATTTTAAACATTCTAATAAGTATGTGGTCTGAAATCACCTTAATTTTCACTTCCCAAATGACTAATTATGCTGAGAATCAGCTCACTTGCTCATCTGCCATTTGTGTAGCATCTTTGGTAAAGTGTCCATTCAAATCTTGGGCCCATTTTTAAAGTGCATTATTTGTTTTCTAATAATGTGTTTTTGAGGTTCTTTATATAATCTGAATGCTATGTTTTTGAGCTTCTTTATATAATTTTCATTATCTTAACACCATTCTTCAAAGACCAGAAGGTATTTCTGATGATGCACAATTTATCAGCTTTTCACCTGTGGGTTGTATATCTAAGAAATCTTTGCCTAACCCAAGGTCACAAAAATTTTCTTGCATGTTTCCTTCTAGGAATTTTATAGTTTTTGTTTTACATTTACATGACATTACAAATAGGCCTTATTCACTTTGAGTTAATATTTGTGTATATTGTGATGTATGAAATGAGGTTTTTTAAAAAATAAAAATATGTAATTTTTCCAACGCCATTTATTAAAAAGACTATCCTTTCTCCACTAAATAGCCTTTGCAGCTTTGTGAAAAAACAAATGACTGTATGTGTGGGGGCCTATTTCTGGACTCTGTTCTTTTCCATTGATCTGTCTATTTTTATGCCAATACTGCACTGTTTTGACTGCTGTAGCTTTAACATTCCCCTTGAAGTCAGGTAATGTAAGTCTTCCAACTATGTTATTTTTCAAAGGTGTTGGCTTTTTAAGATAACTTATATTTCCTTATAAAGTATGTAAATTATTACATACATTTACTAGTACATTTTAACAAAAATTTCTGCAGACTGCATTGACTCTTTAGATCAGTTTTGAGAGAATTGGCCAGGCATGGTAGCTCAGGCCTGTAATCCCAGCACTTTGGGAGGCTGAGGTGTGTGGATCACTTAAAGTAAGGAGTTCGATACCAGCCTGGCCAACACGGTGAAACTGTCTCTACTAAAAATACAAAAATTAGCTGGGCATGGCGGTGGGCACCTGTAATCCCAGCTACTCAGGAGGCTGAGGCAGGAGAATTTCTTGAACCTAGGAGATGGAGATTGCAGTGAACTGAGATCGCTCCAGCCTGGAGTGACAGAGAGACTCTGTCTCAAAAAAAAATTTTTTTTTTTGAGAGAATTGACATTATAATACTATTGAGTCTTTTGATCTACCAACAAAGTATATATCTCCATTTATTTAGACCTTTAATTTCTCTCAGGAATATTTTGACATTTTCAGTTTACTCGTCCAGTACATCTTCTGACAGATGAATCCCAAAGTATTTGACATGTTTGTCACTATTGTAAGTGGCTTTTTAGAATTTCAATCTCCAGTTGTTGCTAGTACATAGAATTGTAGCTGATTTTTGTATAGTGACCTTATATCTTGCAACCTTGCTAAATGCACATAGTAGTTCTAATAGTTTTTTTGTAGATTTTTACCGCATTTTTAACAAAATGTCATTAGTGAATTGAGAGTTTATTTTTTCCTTTCAAATCTGAATGTCTTTTATTACATTTATTTATTTTTCCTTATCATACTGATTAGAACCTTCAGGACAATGATGAAGAGAAGTAATAACATAAAGCTTTGTCTTGTTCCTATTCTCAGGGACAAAGCATTCAGTCTTTCGCCATTAAGTAGGGGTGAGTCTAGGTTTTTCTTGTCTGATAAAGGTAAATTCTTTATCTGGTGGATGAAGTGCCCTTCTATTCCAAGTTTGTTGAGAGTTTTTATCAGGAATAGGTGTTGGATTTGTCAAATGCTCTTATTGCATCAATTGAGATGATAGTATGATTCTTACTTTTTAAATTGTTGATATATTTACTTACATTGATCAGTTTTAAAATGTTAAACTAACTTTGCATTCCTGGGAGGGGAAACTCATTGGGTCATGATCTGTTATCCTTTTTATATATTATTGGATTCAGTTTAATAAAGTTTTGATAAGAATTTTTGCATCTATATTTATGAGGGCCATTGGTTGGTAGTGTCCTTTTCTAGTCATGTTGTTGTCTGGTAGGAGGGTAATGCTGGCCTCATTGGATGAGTTAAGAAAGAGTTCTATCTCTTTCCTTTTCTGGGAGAGTTTGTGTACAACTGGTGTCACTACTTCTTAAACATTTGGTAAAATTCACCAGTGAAGCCATGTAGGCCTGAAGTTTTTTGTTTTTTGTTTTTTGAGGAAGGATTTTAATTGCAACTTCAATGTCTTTAATAGAGAGCTATTCATATTATGTATTTTGTGAGTGAACTTTGCTCATTTGTGTCTTTCAAGAAATGTGTACATTTAAGTTGTTGAATGTTTGTTAGCCTGAAAGCATGAAGTTTTTAGAACATTCTTTTTTTTTTCTTTTTTTTTTTTTGATACAGAATCTTGCTCTGTCTCCCAGGCTGGAGTGCAGTGGCATGATCTCGGCTCACTGCAACCTCTCTCTCCTGGGTTCAAGTGATTCTCCCACCTCAGTCTCCTGAGTAGCTGGGACCACAGACACACACCACCATGCCCAGCTAATTTTTGTATTTTTAGTAGAGACAGGATTTCACCATATTGGCCAGGCTGGTCTTGAACTCCTGAGCTCAAGTGATCCGCCCACCTCAGACTCCCAAAGTGCTGGGATTACAGGCATGAGCCACCGTGCCCAGCCAGAACATTCTTTTATTATCCCTTTAGGATGTATAGAATCCATAGTGATGTTACCTCTCTTATTCTTGATATTAGTAATTTGTGTCTTTTCTCTTATTTCCTGATAAGACTGGCCACAGATTCTCATTTTAATTTTTCTCCTTAACAAAACAGCTTTTGGTTTTATTGATTTTTCCTCATTGTTTTATTGTTTTCTATCTCATTGATTTCTATTCTTTATTATTTCCTTTCTTCTGGTTACTTTGGGTTTACTTTGCTCTTCTTTTACTTCTTTCTTCAAATGGAGGCTGAAGATATTGAATAAGATGTTTCTTCTTTTCTAAGGTAGGTGTTTGGTGCTATAAAATTTCCGCTAAACACTGTTTTAATTGCATCTCATAAATTTTATTTTTCAAATATTTACCATATCTTTTTGGGATATTTTAATTGTATTACTTAGTTTCCAAATGCCTGGGGATTTTCTAAATATCTTTTTCTTATTTATATCTAATTTATTTCCATTGTGATCAGAGACCATTCTTTGTAGGATTTTAATCTTTTCATATTCATTGAAATATAATTGATGGCCCAGAATATCATCTATCTTGGTAAAATTTCCATGTACACCTTGAAGAAAATCAAAAGATTTCTCTCCAAAATGTTGAGGATTATTAAGTTAAAAAGATGGAAAGCTCAGGGCAGCAGTGTGCCACAGCGTCTGTGTGCCTGACAGCAGGACAGCAGGACAGCAACCCTTCCTTACCGGAGATGGTACTTGTTTATCAGCCTAGAGAAGGTACCAGCAGGCACCAGAAGAATCAGGGAACAGATTTTACCATCTTCCCACATTTTCCCACCTTTCCCACAAGACTGTAACTGCTCCCTGCTTTGTCTTTTAACTGTAGTGGACACAGGGCTCTTTATTAAAATACTATTTAAGCAAGGCCTCTTATATCTACTAAGCTAGGGACAGGGGTTACAAACAAGTCCAGGGCAGAGTTCCTTCCCTCAAGGAGTTCACAATATGTGTGAGAGACATGTACATTCACAGTGGCCATGCAAAGTGATAAGTGGCTTTTGAAAAGGTAATGTGTACCCTGCTATGGACCCTGAGGGAGGGCAGAATGACAGACAAAGCAGAAGATTCCAGAAAATCTCCAAAATAATGGAAACTTTGACTCAGCCCAGAAGGACCTCCTCTTAGCAAATCTCCTAGAGGTCATTCTGTTTAGAGTTGCTGTCTGTTACATTTTCTTCAGTCCCTTTACCTAATGTCTCCTTCAGCTCCCTTAGCCTTGGCAAAAGGCAGGGAAAGAGGAGAAAGGCATTTCCATCAATGGAGTCATTTTGCATCACAGGGCACTACATGTGCTGATGTGGATAGAATGGTCCTTGTAAAAATACCCTAAGAAGCTAATATCCAGTCAGATACAGGGAGTCCACAGCAATTTAGTGTCCATACTTGTTTCAGTAAAGTCTGAAACCAGGTACGACATATGAAGTCCACAGCCTCCATTTGTGTACACCAATGCCTTCCTTCCACAAAGCAGGTACTTAAAGTCTGAAACCAAGTACAACATATGAAGTCCGCAGCCTCCATTTGTGTACACCAATGCCTTCCTTCCGCAAAACAGGTACTCAGTGATCGTTTGCTGCTTGGAATTCCTATCATCAGCTGAGGTGAATCAAACAAAATCACTATTCAGAGACCACTAACCCATGAGGCTATAAAGTAAGTCCATTGATTTTTGTTCATCACCTAAGCTTCCACAATGGAAATTAATGAAACTGAATTTTAAATGAATGAATTTAAAATGAATGAAATGGACATTAGTGAAATTATCTCCTTTGGGAAGGTTCACCCAACATAAGCTGCAACTTTGGAAATAAAATGGCAAAGATAACAAAATAGCTGTACTGGTTGTGTGAAAGCAGGCAGAGGAATGAGAAAGAAACAGGCTAACTGCAGAAGGAGACAGTGCTGATCTTGTGCCTGTGCCAAAAAGGGCATCCTCCCTGGCAAAAAAGGAAGGAAAAGAGGCTGAGAGCTCCTTATGCCTTGAGTGGATAAAGGCGGCACAGATTATCTTAAGTGGCTCCAGAACTAAGCAGCAAGTGGAGGGGCTCAGATTGGGACCAGTTCCAGCCAAAGGGCTCTTCATCACCGCCAGCTGCCACACAAGTGGCCACTTTTGGAAACAGGCACCTGATCAGGAACTCCCTTCCTGCAACCTACTTCTCTTTTGCACATTGAGGAAGTATTCACTGGGCACCCATCATGTCTTGGGTGTTTTGCTTTGCCTGAGGGACATGCCCTTGAACTGGAGTTCCCCTCAGCCTACTTCTGGGTTAATGTGAATTTCCTCTATTCAGTACATCCAAAACAACATATGGACATGAAATGGATAGTGGGAATAAGAATATAGCTGCCATAGGCCGGGCATGGTGGCTCACGCCTGTAATCCCAGCACTTTGGGAGGCCGAGGTGGGCAGATCACTTGCGGTCAGGAGTTTAAAACCAGCCTGGCCGACATAGCAAAACCCTGTCTCTACTAAAAATACAAAAGATAGCAGAGCATGGTGCCATGCACCTGTAATCTCAGCTACTCGGGAGGCTGAAGCAGGAGAATCACTTGAACTCAGGAGGCGGGGGTTGCCAAGATCGTGCCACTGCACTCCAGCCTGGGCAACAGAGCTAGCACTGGTTTCAAAAAAAAAAAAAGGAATATAGCTGCCATTAAACTTGGTTTGTTTGCATTGAAATGCATTTACTGATCTCATGGATGGTGGCTGTATCAGTCCATTTTCACACTGCTGACAAAGACACACCTGAGACTGGGAAGAAAAAGATGCTTAATTGGACTTACAGTTCTACGTGGCCGGGTGGGGGGGTGCCTCAGAATCATGGCAGGAGGAGAAAGGCACTTCTTACATGGTGGTGGCAAGAGAAAAATGAGGAAGAAGCAAAAGCAGAAACCCCTGATAAACCCATCAGATCTCATGAGACGTACTCACTATCTCGAGAACAGCACAGGAAAGACTGATCCCCATGATTCAGTTACCTGCCCCTGGGTCCCTCCCACACACATGGGAGTTCTGGGAGATACAACTCAAGTTGAGACTTGAGTGGGGACACAACCAAACCATATCAGTGGCTTTTATAAGAAGTAAAAGGAAGGCTTTAAACTTAAAAATAATTTACTAATAAAATATAATTTTATTAATTTTGCAATTGGAGTTCCATTGCTAAATAGTTTGAAAATCACTGATCTATGCAAACCTCCTACCTCATGTAAGAATCTTCTTCCAGCAGGCTTTATCAGTCAGTGGTCATTGGTCTTGTTCCTGCAGTGACAATGTAGCCCTTCTGTTTTCAGAGGTTCTTATAGAAAATTTTCCTTTTTGCCTTTGTTTCTTCATGTGTGGATTATTGCCGTCCTGCCACTCATTGTGGTTTCCATGGAATCTTGTGGAGGTATCTGTTTTTTGGCTCATACACCTGTTATTACAGAAGCTCCTCTACTTTTATGATCTAATTAGGCTCTGCAAAACAAAGAACCAAAAAACTTAGTGGCTTAAAAGTAAAGCAATGTATTATATCTCATGAATTTGTAAGTTGACTAGTTAGTTTTCCTGATGGTCTTGCCTGGGATCATTGGAACAACTGCATTCAGGTGGCTGATGAGCTGGGGGCATAGCTGGGGTACCTTGGTTCTCCTCTATGTGATCTTTCCTTTGGTCGTCTGAGCTTCTTTGTAGCATACTGATCTCAGATTAGTTGGACTTTTTACATGGCAGCTGACTTCCAAGAAGGAGAAAGCAGAAACTGCCAATCTTAACTCCTGGGCTCAGAAGTTCCAGAGCATCGTTTCTGTTACATTCTTTTAGGGGCAGAAATCAAAGTAAGTAAAGCAAGTTACAAGATCTGGCCAGGTTCAAGGGGAAAGGAAATAAACTTCATTTCTTAATGGAAGGAAATGGCGCATGCAACCAGTGGTAGAAGGAATTGTTGGTGAACATGTTTGCCTACCACCAACCACACCTTAAAAAGTTGTAAATAAACCAATTTGTCCCACATAAGTTCTTATGGCTACAAGAGGCTTGTGATTGTGGTTCCTCAGTGCATTATCATCCATTAGGACAGTGAATTGTTCTTCTAAGAGCTTTACAATCAGAGCCTTTTCCTCCTTGATAATGTAAGTTCCACTTGGCATCTGTTTCCAGACCGGATGAATTTTCACTATAATGAAAATATTCTGGGTAGGCATCCCCACTTCAGGGTGAGTGCCACTTGTGTTTTGAGGAGTTTTCTAGCAAGCAACTTGTAGATGGAACTTGGCCACCCAACTGAGGTCACAAATGGAAGCTGAATTGCAGCCTTGTTCTACTCACAAGTCTTGTTCCCCTATATGGGATGGAGTCTACCGACAAAGAACAGCTGCCCCATCTGTGTTGGACATGTCACCACTGACTTTTGCTTGTGATGGACATGTCACCACTGACTTTTGCTTGTGATGGACATGTCACCACTGACTTTTGCTTGTGATGGACATGTCACCACTGACTTTTGCTTGTGATGGACATGTCACCAATGACTTTTGCATTATGCAGATCTGAAAAGACCTGGGCACCTACAAGTGTGCCTGGCCACCCTAGTGCCTGGCTACTTTTATCATGCTGAAGCTTTGGATAATCTTCCAGGCTTCTTCTTCATTAAATTTTGCCACGCTCACTGTGGTTTTTTGTTCTGTTTTTTGTTTGTTTGTTTGTTTTTTGTTTTTTTTCATTTTGGTAGTTATTCTTTCTCATCTTTTGCTAAAGATGATTTGAGCAGCAGTTTTGACCCATTGCTTTGCCATACTGAATTATTCCCATAAGCCAAAGAGAAATGTCTTATGCACACATCATTTTCTTAAAATTTTTTCTAATGCCGTATTTCTGCTTTTGTTTCATTTGTGATTGTCTGCTTCTTCAATCTAGTATTTTTTTTATCAGCTTTATTGTTTTTGCATTTATTGGAGACACTGGAGTAAATGTTGATAAAGTACCTAAAAACTAAGTGTAAACATAGCAAGTACACACTAGAATAATGGCTAATGCCTGAGGCAAAAGTATATTTGAACTAAAAGGATGGTGCATAATTGTTACTGCGTGTCTTGTTAGCAGACGGTGTTGATAGGTTTTTGCTCTGGAAAATAGCTTTGCGCCTGTGATGGCTTGTAAGTTACAAGTTTTTAAGTATGAGAATTTCCATCTATAACTAGAAAGCTTTGGAGAATAGTCAGGTTTTAGGAGACACCATAGCATTTGAGTCACTATTATATAAGCAAGTAATTGCTTTTAGAGTGCTTAAGCAGGCATGCTTACAGTCAATTTTTAAAGTTATTGTGTTTTTGTAAAAATAACAGTTTAGGAGTCTTGAGAACCTTAGTGAACATAGTTAAGCCACCCCAGTCAGATGACAGTGTATCCTTTCTCTGAGAAGAAGATTCTACACCATTTATAGCAAATAATCTTTGGAGTAACTTTCATTGTAAAGCTATTTTTCCTCATTATTGCCCATCTCTTTTCATGCTACAACAAAAGCTCATCCTCTCTCCTAATTTCAAGTGTAACTAGGTCTGGCATTGCTCTAAAGGAGCCACATTTCTGGTTTACTAATTACTCTCATGAGATCACCACTCACGGGAACCTTTATCCTTTCTTCCTTGGTGCCCCCATTGGTCCCAGAACATAATTCTGTGACACAGAGCACAATTCTGTCTTCATTCTTTTGCATTAGTGAATGTATTTGTTACACATTTGCCTGCTTTTTCTAGATTGTATGTTCTGTTGAGATGGGGCTGTTCTGTCATTTTTGGATCCCCAACACCTAATTCAGTGTCTTAATAAGTGCTTAATAAACATCCACTAATAAACATAAGTGTCCTTAACTATTTCTCCTAGCTTTCTATTGTACCACTTACTCCTCAGTTCTCTGGCTGTCTTTTAGGTGCTCTCTTGGCTCCTGAGAAGTGGAATAGGTCCAGTTGTATATTTTAGTGTTGACAGCTATTTTTAATTTGACCAGTGTTACTTTATAAATGAGGATTACCAGTGGCTGCTCCTTTCAACAATACTTCCATTGCAATTGCATGCTGAAAGAATTGCTCACAAACAGAATCTCATTTGTTTTTCCCTATAAGTTTGTGACATAGCCAGGTTTGGAAGAAAGAGGGTCTCTCGCTACAACTTCCTGGTGTGTGACATTGGAAGTTCCTTCTCTGTGGGCTCAAATTTCTTGTCTTTAGTGAGAAGTTTGTATTAGATGATCTCTGTTTTCTCCCAAATTGAATAGGCTCCTATTCTGTTGAGGTTTCACGTACAGAAGAACTAGGACTTGAATTTATCTTCGTCTTCAGGCTCCTGGATCAGGGATGTTTTCATTGCACCAATCAGCTCCTTTTCCTTCCTCCCTACATTGTGTTTATGCAACCAGAAGCAAATCAGCTTTGGAAGTGTGATGCTGTGGCATTTTCCACTAAGACTCTGTATTAGTCTGTTCTCACACTGCTAATAAAGACTTACCCAAGATGGGGTAATTTATAAAGGAAAAAAGTCTAATTGACTAACAGTTCTGCAGGGCTGGAAAGGCCTCAGGAAACTTACAATCACAGTGGAAGTCAAGGCAAACATGTCCTTCTTCACATGGCAGCAGCAAGGAGAAGTGCAGAGCAAAGGTGGGGAAAAGCCCCTTATAAAACCATCAGATCTCATGAGAACTCACTCGCTATCACAAAAACAGCATGAAGGTAACCACCCCCATGATCAATTACCTCCTACCAGGTGCCTCCCATGACACATGGGAATTAGAGGAACTACAGTTCTGGATGAGATTTGGGTGGGGACACAGCCAAATCATATCACACCCCATTTTCCTTTTCTTAATCTTTGATAGCCACATTTGCTTAGAGCAAATGTTCTTTTTCCTTTCTTAAGTTTCTCCCCTTTTTGCAGTATTCTGCTTTTCCTCTCATTTCATTTATGTTTTTGTTATTTTTCCAATTCATGAATTGTCCTTCAATTAAAAGCTTATAAATATTTTCTGCAAACTTCCTGAATATGGCTCTCTATTTCATCATTCAAGTCATAGATGGAAATGTAATGCTTAAGATTCCAGAATAAGTGAAATAAAGCTGCCTGAAAGACTGTCCTTATGCTACTCTTCTACAAAATATCCTGCATTTCACCATTCCTGCAACTCCTCTCCGTGTGTTTCAACACAGCTGTGCAAAGGCTCATCGGTGACAGGGAGAAGTTGCATTCTAGAGTTGCCAGTTGTTCTGAAAGCCTGGGAAGAAAGTGAACAACGAAATTACTGGGATAACTAGATAAGAGTTTTACAAAGGGGCTTGTACCAAAAATGAAGTGTAGGTACTTGTGTGTGAGACCATGAGGGTGTCTGAGAGGCGGTTGTTCTGAGGGTGGGAAATTGTGGAGAGAAGTCTTGGCAGGAGATACACATTCTGCAGTCATAAACATCAGGAGGAGGCCGGGCGCAGTGGCTTATGCCCGTAATCCCAGCACTTTGGGAGGCCAAGGCAGGCAGATTGCTTGAGGTCAGGAGTTCAAGACTAGCCTGGCCAACACAGCAAAACCCCATCTCTACTAAACGTACAAAAATTAGGTGGATGTGGTGGTGGGCGCCTGTAATCCCAGCTACTCTGAGTCATGAGAATTGCTTGAACCTGGAAGGTGAAGGCTGCAGTGAGCCAAGTGAGCCACTGCCCTCCAGCCTGGGCAACAGAGCGAGACTCCATCTCAAAAATAAATAAATAAATATCAGGATGGTGAACAATGCCCTGGCATCTCACTGGAAGGCTAACTAAAGAGAAAAATAAGGACTCGGGGCAGAATCCCAAACAACTCTGACTTTTTTGAGAAAAGAAGCCCACGACAGAAGCTTGAGCATGAGCAGATAACTGCATTCAGCATCTGTTCTTTCGTTCATTCAACAAAAATGTACAAAGCAATTTTTAGGCCCTGCGAATTCAACAGAGATAAGAAAAGCATGCTTGCTCTCCTCAAGTTTGAATTCTAGAGGGGACACAAACATTAAACATGTAATCTGCCTGTGTACTTAATCACTGTTTGGATGAAGAGGCACAGAACTTGCATAACAGGTCATGGCAGAGCAGCTGGAACCAGTCTAGGAGATTAAGGGAGGACTTCCTGCATAAGCGAGGTTCCATTTGACCTCGGAAGGGTGAGTAGGCATTACCTAGGTGAAAGGAGAGGGTGATCATGTCATGTACATAACACTGTACTGTATGTGGAAAGGAGAATGAAGCATTCAAAGGACCCAGAGCCCAGTAGGTTTGAAAGGCAGAAAGTGGGCAGGAGAACAACTTGAGAAGGGGTTGGTGAGTTAGGATGAACATGCAAACTAAAGATTCTTCTCTTTATCCTATGGGCAATGGGGTATCTTTAAGCAGGAGAATAATATGATCATATTATGACTTTAAAAGGCCTGTGTGACTGCGGTGTATTATATCATGTATTATACCTCTTTATGTGCACTTCACAATTAAGTAATACCTAGAGGAGTACTATGAGTATTGTGCTGAATAGACACCTATTCGTGATGAAAGAAGGAACGGCAGGCCCTAAACTGGCCTTAGTTTCTTACAGCTTCCTCTTGCTTCTACCAACATTGAGGTTTCTTAGCTATTTTCTTTCTTCTTCTTCAGCCAATATTGGTTGAAGAGAATTCCATTTGCAACTATATCCTTAGCAACATATGCACTCTTTGTTAAAGTAAATGCATTTCTTTCTTTTTATTTTCTGCATAGACATAACACATAGTCAATATTCAATTTTCTTTCCTTTTAAAATAATTATTTATTGAGCATCTGCTGGTTCCAGGCATTACACTTGTCTTTGGAAGGAGCCGAAATCAACAAAATTCACTTCAACACAAAGCAATAATTGTATTTTATGAAGTCTGTAGGCAGCACATATTTTTAGGAACTCTCAAAGTGTTTTCCAATAAGAATTGAATTGCAAATGACAATTAAGTTTTTAAAGCAGTCCCCAAAATCTTCTTACTTTGATTGTAGTTACAAAAGAACTAGTTCAAGTTCCTTTCTGTGTGTGTGTGTGTGTGTGTGTGTGTGTCTGTGTGTGTGTGTGGTAAAGAGGTTGTGTAATGCTGCTCCTTTTCCACATATGGAATTTACAATCAAAGTTTTGACACAGACGGGGGTTATCTTTGATCTTCTTTGATTTCCTGTCTTTGCTCTGCCATGCTCTCATGTATACATGCTATATATGTCATGGTGGTATGCTCTCTTTAGACCCTAGGGATTCAGCCCTCTCCTGCAGCCTGACCTTGGAACCCCCACTTCCTTGCCTACGTGTAGCACTGCACTCAGGACTGGCCCATTGCCTGTAGATATATTGTCCATTTTGACAAATACACCCTTCTCACATGGTGTGAAAACCACATAAGTGGCTGGGACCTAGGTGGGATTCTAGAAAAGAAGGAAAAAAGGAAGGAATTTATAGTCTATAGGGAAGGCAGATATGAACCAATCACCTAATTACAATTGAGATGCATATAATAAGTTTAGGGTGCTCCAAAGGCATGTGATGCCAGGATTGGCCAAGTCTTGGGTATAGAGGGAAGCCATCTCTGATGAAATGGCATTTAAGATGACTCAAGAAGGATGAATGGAAGTCTTTATATAACGTAGAGAGATTCCTATCAATCTATATGAACTCCTCTCATTCACATGTGACCCCCTGGTTCCAGCTGTCCTGGGCCTCCATCGTCACCATCCCCACCGGGCCAACTCCAGGACCAGCACACTGACAAGGAGTCAGCGACCCTGAGTTGGGAGCCCCCAGCATACTCAAAGCCCTTTGCATCCGTGTCTATAGCCTATGACCTTCTGATTCAGAATCAGATGAATCATATCACCCAGGTGTGATATCGTGTGGGTTCAGAATTGCATGTTAAGAAAACAGGCTTAGTAGTCCAGCCACCTTGGCTTCAAGTCTTGACCCCACCTAAGAAGCTGTATAACCTTGGAAACATTGCTTAACCTCTCTAAGCTGCAATTTCCTCATCTATAGAGTAGGGAGGGGAAAAAAGTGTGCCTCATATTGTTGTGTCAGTTAGGATAATTTGACTGCAGCAAGCAGAAACCTACATTTAAATTGGTTAAAAAATAAAGAGATGCATTATCTTATAGAAAATGTAATCTACCCCAGGGATGGAATAGCAGATCCCTGGCTGCATTTCTCTGTGGCTCTCTTGGTCCATCTTTCTACACAAAGTGTAGGTTTCAACCTCAGGCAAGTAGCAAGATGGCAGCTATAAAAATTAGATTTAGGCACAGTGTGCAACAGGGAAAAAAGAGAAGCTCCGCCTTCTCACAGCTCTCTCCTAGGAACGCATCCTAGATCTCTGGTACACGTCCCCTCAAGGTCCTGTTAGCCAAAAGTTCGTCATGTGCTTGTTCCTGAAAGAGAAATTGGCCAAAGGAATGGGAGGACCCTCAGACAAACCAGAGCCATTGTACAGCGGAGAAGGAGGCAACCTGCTTCTGGGGAACAAGGTCAGGGGAAGGTGGAGAACCAAACAGAATTGGGTACTATAGAGAGAAAAACAGGGTCGTGGATGCTGGGGAGGGTCTGCTATAGAGTGTGGGAAGGATTCAGTGAGAATTGCTCATAAATTGCTTATTACTGTGCTTGACTTATATAAATAATTAATCATTAGCTTGGTAAAAGGGCAAACTCAAAGGAAGCTTCTGCAGCTCTACAGGGACCAAAATAACTAGTGCATCATCTCCACGTAGTGGCCTTTGCTGTCACAATGTCCTGTGTACCTCCCCAAGAACGTCCCATTCTATAACAATAGGCCTGGCAGTTGATGGGTACCTGGAGATGGGGGGTTCCACTTCAAACGATCCCTAGTCAACCCTGTGGTGTGCTAAGGTCAGAATAAGTCATCATCTGGTAGCTGTCCGTCCCCCAGGGAACACATTTCAATGGAAGATACCTGGGTCTCCTTCAGATTGTTGCAGAGCTGACATTCCAGAAACCAGAGGGCCTCTTGGGCCCTTCAAGGTATCTGAGGCCACCAACCTTGTGGCTTTCTGCTTCTAGCTTCCCTCTTTTGAAAACATCCACACCACACTACATAGCTCCCTGAGACACCAAGAGCACCCGCCAGGGACCCAACAGGAGCTCCAGTAACTGATCCACTGCGACAATGAGCCCGCCTTCCTTCTTTGAAATGCAAGCTCCAGAATTCTTTAGAACCTTCTCCCAGGCAAACCTAGGGAAATTCTAAAGGAGAAAGCCTGGTGTGGAAGGGGTGGGGGGTGGGTGTTAGTTCTGAACCATTTTAGTTCTCCTAAATGTGGTCTGCATGACTTCAAAGCCACGGCCCCCTCCTTGGGTCTTGCCCAATCCTCTCTCTCAGCAGTTCTCTTCTGCCTTGTTTTTCTAACCCATTTGGCGCCTTACCTTAGTTCCCATTCACTGTTTGGCTCCTGGGATTGCTGTCCCAGTTTGAAATGTTTATTTTGGCCCTGACTTTGCATTCTTTCAGGGACTTGATTTTCAGTATTTACCTATCTGTACATTGCACAATGACTCCCAGAGAGAAATACCTCCTTCCTCTGGCCCACCCTACCCACAGACTGAGTGTGAACTGTGGCCAGGCTCCCCTGAGGCACAGATGAGTCCATAACCAACAAGCATTCCTCCTTTCCTTCTCCTTTGTGAAAGTTGCTGTTCCTTAAGTGCCTTGCAGAGGCAGGAGAGAGGCCATTGGAGGGAACTGATTCTATCTCCTATGGGAATTACTGGTACCCGTTACCCACTTAACACTTCAAGTTATATCTTAAATATATGTTTGGTTTTTAGAAGTCAGGAAATGTAACAATACAGTATGAAATATTTAATATTTGGGGTGCAAGAAGCCCCAAGCTGATGTTAGTCACTCCTTCCTGGGAGATGGAAACTCCTCACATCCACTGGGAGCTGTGTCTTGTCCCCACCTCTTTCCTTATTCAACTTTTGGATACACAGATCCTATACATGTTTAATTTTTTTTTCAGTGGCTTTTGTGGTTGTCGTAGTGGGCATCAAAGGTATGGAAGAACATGGGTGTCCCATTTCTTGTGTGATTTGAGGGTTTGGGTAGTGAAATACACATTTGTTCTAACCAACGTTGCTTCTTCACTATTTCTTTTAAGTTGTTGCAAAAAGCTGGCATATGGAACTATTGGCTTTGAATTCTAGCTTAAACATCCCTGCAATTACTACTTTTGTTTTCTCAGCTTCACTCAGTAGAAAAACTCCACAGAATGAAAGACATGGAGGGAAATAAAATTAGATTTAAGCAGGGCACAGTGGCTCACGCCTGTAATCCCTGCACTTTGGGAGGCTGAGATGGGTGGATCACTTGAGGTCAGGAGTTCAAGACCAGCCTGGCCAACATGTGAAACCCTGTCTCTGCTAAAATACAAAAGTTAGCCAGGCACAGTGGTGAGTGCCTGTAGTCCCAGCTATGCGGCCGGCTGAGGCAGGAGAATCGCTTGAACCCAGGAGGCAGAGGTTGCAGAGAGCTGAGACTGCACCACTGCACCCCAGCCTGAGTGACAGAGTGAGACCCTACCTCAAAAAAACAACAACAGCAACAACAACAACAAAACCAAAAACAAACAAAAAATAAAATAAAATTAGACTTGAGAAAGCGATCAATTAGATTTTAAAGTAGAAAGTGACTGATGTCTTGAATTTTAGGTATCAATCTAGGTCCTGTTCCTTCCTTATACTTTGATGTGATGAACATTTATGAACCGCAGATAAGCAAAACCAGCTGCTTGGTATGGGGAATATTCACCTACTTTACCTCTGTGACAGACATTTTAAAATGTAATGAAACTATCAAGCTTAATAAACTATCAAGGCCATTAACAGGTGACGTCTGGTTATATACATGAACCACACGAACCTGAGTCAGAAATGCATATAAACTTTTGTTTGAGTTTAGAGGCTCTAATGATATGGAAACATCTATAAATAACCATTTTTCTGTAGTTCCCACCAAGCCTTTACAGAAAAAGTTACCCCAACTCCTAAACCCCCAAACAAGAGCTTTTGAAATAATTTATGCAGACAGTTCTCTCAATAATTGTCAAGCCCAGATCATTAGTAGTGAGTACTCCAGTTGTTTTTATAAGGCTGATAAATAAAAGGTTTGAATCAACACACAAAACTTCCTAGAATGTATAAGATCTGTGTAACTCTTATAACATAAAGGGATATAATGATACTACAGAAAACCAGCAAAGGAAACAGACTCATTTTGGGATCTCATTTAATGTCCACATACAAACAGGGACACTGTCATGACTATTCTCAGGAAAATTCCCATGAGCCAATGAACGATTTTCCAGTATCTGCTCAGGGCTACGGTCCAGTGATAACGGGTGGTACATGAGGTGATAGGTTTATGTCAGTGTCAAGTTGATATTGACATTAGTTTGCAAGTTTATTTCAATGAGGTGGCCTTCAAGTTTGAGAGTAGGCACATGCTTTGGGTAGGATGTTCACTTTCCATCCCAGAATGATGATAATTTTGTTATCTCAAAAAATTGAATGATTTCTGGAACATTTATCTGTTTACCATGGCAAAACCAGGAAATGTGTCTATTAACATTCAAAATAAAAAGCATATTTGTAGCTAGAAAAAAAAAAAAAAAAAACAGAAAAAAGCAGAGTTTCCTAAATTGAATACCTTTCAAACATTTATGGGTTCTTTATTTAATCTGAACCACTGACAATGGTTAGTCAAGTGGCATAGCCCTTTTTTAATTTTCTGTTTGAGAAGCACAGACTGAGAGGAGCCAAAAGTCTGAGAAATTTAAAATTACTATAAAACTGCCATCATTTTTCTTAATTAAAGAGTAGGCTAGTCTGATTCATAGAGACAGGCCTGAATTGGAGAACCCTGTATAAAAAATGCGATTTATGGCAGAACTTGATGGGATAGGAGAATCAAATTAAAAGCCTTAGAGAATTTTTAAAAAACTAATAAAAATGAATCATTTGTAACTCACTTATTATTTGTATATAAAGGCTACTACGAGGTTGGTTTCTCATGTTGTTTTGGAAAAAAGGCATTTGCCTTAGCATTTAAGTAGACTAAACATGTCGCTTCGTTAATCATCACTAGCAGTGTGGTCTGCCTGGAATGACTCCAAATTCCCAACTAATAGAGTCCAAATTAATAAACTATGTTGGCTTTGCCAATATTATGCTGGTTAGAGCTACATCAGTTGCTGGCTTTGGGGAGGGATTTTTTTTTTTTTTTTTTTTAACATTCACAGAAAAAGAATGTACCAGTGTGTAACAAAATGGTTGTACATTCTTGCTATGGCCACCAGAGGGCTATGCACCATTACAAATACTCCAGGCCTCGCTACTGAAATGCAATTACAGGCAAGCAGTGTGGGTATCCTCACTGGTAAGAAAGAGAATCTCCAGCCTGACCCCAGACCTGCTGAATCAGAACCTGCAGCGATGTGATTCCAGGGAATTCATGTGCACATTAAAATTGGAGAACTTCCAGTCTGGGCGTGGTGGCTCACATCTGTAATCCCAGCACTTTGGGAGGCTGAGACCATCTGAGCCTGGGTGGATCATCTGAGGTCAAGAGTTCGAGACCAGCCTGGCCAAAATGGTGAAACCCCATCTCAGCTACTGGGGGAGGCTGAGGCAGGAAAATTGCTTGAACCCAAGAGACAGAGGTTGCAGTGAGCCGAGGTCGCGCCACTGCACTCCAGCCTAGGCGACAGAGTGAGACTCCGTCTCTTCTCTAGGTTTTGGGAAGAAAATATTTTATATTTTGTATCTGATCAGAATTTGAAGATATAAAAACTGGAAGCATTTGTCATCCAGTCTCAAGCTCAGTTTCTTGTCTCCCGATTTTTCCTATCAGCATTACAGCCCAAAAACTCTTCTTTTCGTAAAAAAGCCTGCCCTAAAATGTTCCTTTCGTGACATGTTCTAATCCCATCAATTACTGTAGCTGTGAATATTTATTTTGTCTAACGTATAGATTTTTTGGAGCTGAAAGAGTTCTTGAGTATTATCTAACACTAGTCTAAATTTTCTATTTTTACGGGAGAAACATCTGGGCAGGTAATTTTCAGAAAACGGTCCTTTGAGTGAAATTCTCTTCCCCTTCACACCCAAATCCATTTGCTATTCAAGAGTCAGGACCCACAGTGGATATAGACAGGACTCTGTGTCTCAGGAGCTGCCCTCCCTCACAGAAAGAGGTGGTGTTGAGCCGAATGAGCTGGAGGCGAGAGCAAGGCTTGCCAAGCCATGTGCACACTTCTTGGGGGAGAGTGTCCACCCGGTCCTACCTGAGTGTGCCAGGATTCCCCAAGGGACACAAAGATTTGGACAAGTTTTTCCTGTCCTTAGCACTGGGAGAGCCTAAGATAATCCTGGGAGCAAGGATGCTTCCTCTAAATGCCTCTGAGACACCTGAGCCATTGAGAGGATGTGTCCCCAGTTGTGTCATTTTCTACACCCAGGCTCACAGGAAGGAGATCCCTTTGCCTGAAAGTTTCCTGATTTTTAGGGTACTACAAAGAAAAATAAGCCTGAGCTCAAATAGGCCAACAGAGAAAAATAATAGTATATTTAACTTTGTTCAGAAGCCAAAGAGAGGACAAATCAATGCAACCATCAGATAACACAAGCAGTGGCACAGACCTGGTGGCGCAAATAGGTTCCTAAATAAAAAGTTAAAAAGAACCCTTAAGAACAAAACAACAGAACAACAGGTAAAAGAAAAAGACTTCCTAGAGCTTTTGAAAACCTTACCATTTCAGTGGAGGAATTAAGAAAATGGATGGTGATTGATGAGAATGGAATGAGTGGCCTGGAAGGTCAAGTACAATCAGCATCACAAATCACAGAGCAAAATACAGAGGTAGAAATCATAATGGAAAAGGTGAGAGATTTGGAAAATGGAAGCAGGATACCTATCATTTGAATAACAGACCTTGTAAAAGAGGAAGAATGAATGCATGGAGTAGAAGAAATAATTTTACACAATGTAGGAGAAAGTTTTCCTAAGCCTGCCTTCAAAGTAGAAAGGCTCAGAACTCTTAGCTGAATTCGTAAGAAAAACACACAGGTGGGCATATCTTGGTCAAATAAATTTCCAGGGGTTTTTCTTTTTTGGAAGAAAAAAAATAAAACTGTCATTGGACTTCTCAACTGCAACTCGGAAAACTAGAAGACTGTGAATTTGTAAATTCATGCAGCTGAGAGAAACCCCCAAGAATTTTATACTAGGCAGGCAGTTGTTCATCTGTTAAGGTGAGAGAAAGGACTATGATTTGTATATGGTTTGTGCCCTCCAAAATGCAAGTTGAAATTTGATTTTCAAAGCGGTAATGTTGGGAGGTGGGGGCTAGTGGGAGGCGTTTGAATCATGGAGGTAGATCCCTCATGAATGGCTTGGTGCCATTATCTAGGTAGTGAGTGAGTTCTTGCTCTAATGAGACTGGATTAGTTATAGGAATGGATTAATTCCTGAAGAGTAGATGGCTATAAGGACAGGGTGCCCCTCAGGTTTTGCCTCTTCTCGTGTATCTGCTTCCCCTTTTACCTTCTCCACCATATTGTGCACAGCACAAAAGCCCTCACCAGGAGCCAGGGTCATGCTCTTGAACTTCCAAGTCTATAGAATTGTGAGCTAAATAAACCTCTTTATAAATTACCCAGCCTCAGGTATTCTGTTATAGCAACACAAAACAGACAAAAACAAAGATATTTGAGAACATGCCTTAATTCAGAGAATAAATCATTGAGTACCTCACCTGAGGTAAATACTTGAGAAAAGGAGCTTTCCAAGGACCAAATGAACTGGATCAGAGGCATCGGATGGGGGAAGGTAAGCAGAAAAGAATGGGAGATGAACAACGTGTTGGCCCTATAAATATGTCATTAAATAAATGTTCATGGATAAACATACAATGTGTTATGTAAGTCCCAAATGTGGACCCTCAGAACAAAAAGATAGTAAGTGAAAATCTGATGTATTCAACTATTTTAGCAATACATCGGAATTAAGAATGCAAGAGGAAGTAAAATCATCTCAAAGTTTAATTAAGGGCTGGGGGATATGAGAGAAAACAGAAACGGGGAAAATGAAGAATTCTAAAGATTTCATTCCCTTAGGTGGTGAGCAAAATATGAAGGAATCAAGAAGAAATCAGTAGAAGAGACAGTGGAACTCAAAAGGAGACATAGCATCGAAATAATAGGACAATAGGGTCATTTGGTCTGATTTAGAGAACAGGAGAAAGCCAGGTCATTAACTGAATGGAATATTATTATAGAACTCCTCAATCAACAAGATAAGATATATAGCAACACAAGCAGACCAACAGAAACAAGAAGGGAAACAGAGGAATAACAATGTTAAATAGTAGCCATAAAGTAATAAGAGAGGTGTATTTATTTAATGTTTTCTTTCTTCTGTATTATTTGGGTTCATTTTAAGCTCAAAAATTTAAAATTTAAGGCTATGGGTGGTTTTTTTGTTTGTTTGTTTGTTGTTGTTGTTTTTGCTAAGTATGGCTTTTATTGCAATATACAAGTGTTCATGTACAGCATTTTCCTTACTTTGTAATTCCAAATATTTTCTAAAGAGTTAGAACTTCTAGGCTGGGCACAGTGGCTCATGCCTGTAATCCTAGCACTTTGGGAGGCTGAGGCAGGCAGATCACCGGAGGTCAGGAATTCGAGACCAGCCTGGCCAACACAATGAAACCCTGTCTCTACTAAAAATACAAAAATTAGCCAGGGATAGTGGCGCATGCCTGTAATCTCAGCTACTTGGAAGGCTGAGGCAGCCGAATCGCTTGAACCGAGGAGGCAGAGGTTGCAGTGGGCTGAGATCGCGCCACTGAACTATAGCCTGGGTGATAAGTGAGACTCTGTCTCAATAAAAAAAAAAAATGAAAAAAGAAGTTAGAACTTCTTTTGACCCATAGATAATTCAGCTTATTTTTAATTTTTAAAACTTTGATTTTTGAGTGTGTAGAATGACCATTTTGCTAGTGGTGTCTAATTTAATTGTGCTATGGCCAGAGATTGTTGTCTATATGAAATAGGTTTTTCAAATATTCATTGACATTTGCTTTGTGGCCCAAAATATAATTTTTATATGTAATGACCTTTAGATCCAGCTTATGTTTTCTTGCCTGCTTGATCTATCAATTGCTAAAGAGGTACATTGGAATCCCCCACTATCATGGTTGGTATGTAAAATTCTTCCTATATTCTCCCAAATTAACCTTTATATATTTTGAAGCTATTTTATTGAATTTGTATAAATTTAGAATTGATACATCTTTCTGGTGACTTGAAACTTTCATGAGCATGTAGTAATCTTCTTCATTGTCATTAATGTTTTTATTTCTGATGTCTATTTTGTCTATTATTAAAATAATTATCCTACTTTCATCTTTATAAATATATCTTTTCCTATTAAATCTTACTGTGTTCTGAAGTGTTAAGTTTACATCTTCTAAACAAAATATAACTAGATTTCTTTAAAAAAATCTAGTCTTTGAACTGCAGATATTAGTCCATTTATACTTAATGTGATTGTTATTATTTTGTATTTTCTAATTTTCTCCTTAGTTTATCTCCCTTTTACTCCTTTCTTGCTCTCCTTTGAATTAAGTTTTTGTTCCATTCCTTAGTATTTTCTTAACAATAAATTATTTCTGTTTTTAGTAATGACCCAGAAAATATAACATGCATGTTTATTTAACAAAATGTAAAGTTAATCAACATCTTTACCCTCCTCCCCAAAATTAAAGAGCCTCAGTTTTTTTCTCCCATTTTCTTCTCCTCCTGACACTTATGCTATTTTTCTTGTACAGAAATTTATGTATATATCTTAATTTTTGTGGTCTTATGAACATTTTTATCATAACCTTATCAGTCATATAAATTTTGTTTATTCACATTCATGGATCGTAGACTCTTTCTGAGATTCTTTTGTTCTCTTCTGAAGAAATTACTTTGGGGGGAGTCTGTTCATCATGACCTCTCAGTTTTTGCTTCTCTAAATTTGTTTTTCTTTGTCCCTTGTTACTAAAAGAGAGTTTGGTTACATGCAGTTCTAGCTGAATATATTTTCAGTACTTTGAAGATGTTATGCATTGTCTTCCTGACCTTCATTGTCCTTGCTGTCAATGGAATTGTTATTTTTTTATAGATTTTGACATATGCCCTAATTTGCCTGCCATAATTCCTATTTATTTCTGTGATACTCTCCCCCTGTTTGGTTAGCACCCCTTTCATTCTCAAGAGTATCCTGGTTTGGCTGGGTGCAGTGGCTCATGCCTGTAATCCTAGCACTTTGGGAGGCTGATGCAGGCAGATCATGTGAGGTCAGGAGTTCCAGACCAGCCTGACCAACATGGCAAAACCCTGTCTCCACTACAAATACAAAAAAATGAGCTGGGCATGGTGGTGCATGCCTGTAGTGCCAGCTACTAGGGAGGCTGAGGCAAGAGAATCACTTGGACCTGGGATGCGGAGGTTGCAGTGAGAAAAGATTGTGCCACTGCACTCCAGCCTGGGTGACAGACTCCGTAAAAAAAAAAAAAAAAAAAAAAAAGTATCCTGGTATCCTGGTTTGGTCAATAAATTTGGCCAATAAATTATATAGTTAACCAATTGTTAAGCAGTTTATCCTTTCCCTCTGGATACCTTTAACGTTTTTTGTTTTGTTTTGTTTTGTTTTAAATAAACTTTGGTGTTCTGCAATTTTATTGTATGTCTTGGTGTTGAATTTCTTTTAATTTACTCTCTTTGGGATTGCTTGGGCTTCCAGAATCTAAGACATGATTTTTCTAGCAGTCCAAGAAAGTGCTCAATCATCATTATCTTTCAAATGCTTACCTTTTCTCCTTTTTCTCTGTTCTCCCCTTTAGGAAGCATTAGACGTGCTTTAATGTTGACTGATTTTACTCTACTCTCCATGTAGCTTAACTGCTCAGATTTTCCATTTCCACATTTGTCTGTGCTATGGTCTGAGTAATTTCACCAGCTCTGTTTTTCCGTAATCTATGATGTATCCAGTTATTGAGTTTCCAGTTTCCAGTTTTTCATCTTTAGATATTCACTCAGTTCTTTTTCAAGTTGATCTGGTCAATTTTCATTATCTATTATTAGTTGGTCGTTCTTTCAATTTGTCTTTTTCCTCTAAATATAGTACACATGCTTATTTTATATTTTTAGCAATTCCAACACCTATTGTTTTTATCTATCTGAATCTACAATTTCTTGTTTCTGCTGAGTCTCACGCTTAACGCCGATGTGCTCCTTCCTCATTTGTGGGCAGGAGGTCTGGTTTAAATGGTGAGTTTTCTTCCACTGGTGTGGGAACACTATCACCTTATGGGCACTACCAGTTCAGGACTACTAGAAGTTTAAACATTGTCTTCCAGAACATACAGACAATAGAAGTTCTGGCCTTGCAGACTTGTTAGTATGATCTTGTGGTTAGAAATTTTCACGGGAGAGTTTTCTCCTGCCTTCTTCTAGTCTCACCACAACCAAAACTAACACAAGCATGTCTGATCATTGTTTTCCTCTTCAAGGCAAGTTCTTTCTTAGTTCAAACTGTGTGTGTCACCTACAGAGGTACAACTTTATGCAGTGAGTCTCATAGGTGACCTCTCTGGATGTTCAGGCTTGAGGGCTTGAGGCTTCATCTCTTGGTCCCCATGTGTGGCCTGTTGTGACTAAGGCTCTAGGTTACCAGGCCACCCAGATATCTCCAGGCGAAATTCCAGTGCAAGTGTTGCTTCTTGGATTCAATATTTCTTGTCATTTCTGAACACGAAATCCCTTACTTTTCACCAGCTAAGTCATGTAATATCTATCTATCTATCTATCTATTTATCTATCTATCTGTCTATCCATCCATCTCTCTATCCATACACATATATTTATGTAAATATACATTTAGCATTTTAAAGTGAGATATACTTTTAAAAGTTTATTTGAATATCTTATCTGCCATATTACTAGAAATTGAACTGGTCGTGTATGTGTGTGTGTGTGCATGCATATGTGCACAAAGCTTGTTGATTTGCTCAAGGAAATATTCATAGTCCTTCACAGTGCCTTATCTTAACATGTGAGTCATCTCACTGCCTCAGCTGGGCTGCCTCACCCTCCTCTATCTTATTCTGATACCCTGAAAGTGTTCTAAGATAGATTGATTTTTCTCATATCTTGTAGTAAGAATTCAGAGACTGCTCTCCAGTAGGCATGTAAAATTAGAATAACATGCTTCAGTGCATTTCTGGAGTACAGAATAATTTTATAATACTAACTAATGAATGGTGCAAAACACAGAAATAAAGGCATGAAAGAAAACGTAAGTACATGTCAGTAAACGAAAACATAGAAATCACTAAGTCTTGTAGTGTACGTGGTTATTGATCATTGATGATTGATTGTGATAGATATTAGATAACTAAAATTACACTCAATGTAAGATCATTTGATGAGCACTTTAAGTAATGAAAAGGATCTTCTGTCTAGGTGTGCTACATATATTCAAGAAATGTCTCTCAATTCCTATAGACCCACACTCAATGGCAATTAAAGCAAAATAGCAATAATTTCTTTAATAAAGTAATTAAGTTACACTTAAGGCTTTGTTCCTTACTCTGAATTTTCTTACTGTTTCTTCACAATGTTCTAATTTTCAGTCACTTTCTATCTAAAGCTACAACAGAGTCTTCTTATCAAGCTAATGGTGCCATCTGTTTTTAAAAATATAGTTCTATGTGTACTGCTCTGTCTTAATTTCAAGGAAATATTTGTTAATTTTTCTCCACTTTCTTGAATCATGTGTTCTAATGTGTTTGTCTTTGGATGACTTTATTCAGAAGAAATTTATAATTTTTCTTTGAGTTTTATTAAGTATTATTCTGCAGATTTATTTGCGTTCCATCATTTCATCACATGCCTTCTATAATTAATATTCCAATCTAGGAAATTAGGGAAAGACTGTTCAGGAATAAAATCAAATTATGTAATTATTCTGGGCAAGTTTTGATTTCTTAACTGATGTGTTGAATGTGTGCCAGGATAATTCACTGAAACATTAAAATGTGTTTCTTCTTTCTCCCCTAGCTTTCAACGATAATGCCAATCCCTTGCCTTTGGCACTTTTAGCAGTGCAGAAAGCATAAAATAATGGACAATATTGCTACCTCTCTTTTTCAAAAATTGGAGCTCACTGAGGACAATATGCTCTGTGCCCATAGGGAGAAGAAAAGGAAAAGAAAGAGAGAGAGAGAGAAAGGGAAGGAGGGAGGGAGGGAGGGAGGGAAGAAGGGAAGGAAAGAAGGAAGAAAGGAAGGAAGGAAGGAAAGAAGGAAGGAAGGAGGAAGGAAGGAAAGGAAGGAAGGAAGGAAGGAAGGAAGGAAGGAAGGAAGGAAGGAAGGAAGGAAGGAAGGAAGGAAAGATTTTTGTTGTTACTGCTTCTCTCTCTCTCTCTCTTTTTTTCTGTAGGGAGATCATGCAGTCCAAGTACACTGGAGACCCATACCGTAATCTTTGATAGCACTTCTAAGGGGGACTTTGCCATGTATAACTAGACACCTGGGCTCCTTGGCAAAGGAGAAAGGTAACTCTGCTCGGGCTGAGAATAGCTCACTTCCAGGGACCACAGGCTCAGAGAACTATGTGATCATGGCAACTCTGCCGGGTTGAAGAACACATGTGGGTCCTCCCTTTTGAGTGCCCTATAGACTTCCTGGGCTCTCTGTATCTCAGAGAGGACAGGGGCCTTTGTAATGATAGAAGTGGAATTTTCTGCTGGTCCCTTTCAGAATAGGAATCCTAAATCACAATTACTTTAAGTTAAAATATAGGAATCATTGCATTACTTCTATATATGAATTTAGGTTTGCAAATGCATATTCTCTACAAATATCTGTTAGAGAATAGCAACACCCATTCCCAGGTTGGCCGCATACCATACTGGCCCCATTGTCATAGGAAGTTGTGAAGGTCTTGAGACAAAGATACCTGCAAAGCACACAGATTTCTACCCATCTTTGAGGAAACATATGTGAAAATCTGTGTAAAGTGCTGGAAGTAATTATTATTTTTAAATAAAATATGTGTCACATATTATTTAAAGGACTTGCAGTAAGAATCTGCATGGAACAGTGCTGGGGTGTCATAGTTAAAAATTGCTTTAGAGTTTTACATAACTGAATTTCCAAAATAGAATTTTATATTACATTTTTAAAATAATTCCAGAGTCTCCTGGAAAATGTGCTCTGAATCTCAAATGTCACCAATTTCCCTGCACTCTATGAATTCTTTTTATTTGCCCAAATAGATGAAATTACCAGTTTGTTTGAAACATATTGTACACTAGATACAATTTCATATACAAGATAATTTCTGTATACATGAGAGGACTTCTGGTTTCTGGTCTGACATGTAAAGAGCTTGAAAGTTATTGCTCCTTAGCTGGGTGTGGTGGCACGTGCCTGTGGTCCCACCTACTTGGGAGACTGAGGCAGGGGGGATCATTTGAGCCTGGGATGCAGAGGTTGCAGCGAGCTGAGGTCATACTCCAGCTGCACTCCAGCTTAGGCAACAGAGTGAGACCTTGTCTCAAAAAAAAAAAAAAGAAAAGGAAAGGAAAGAAAGAAAGTATTAATCCTGTCTTTACAACAAGGGAAAAAACTGAATGAAGTGAAAATCAACTCTTCTTATTTCCATCAGAGAACTGAGGCTGCAGGGTCAACTGCAAGCCCTACAACTGGAGAGAAAGGCAGACAAAGAGAATCACAGCTTCCTGGAACAGAAGCCCAGGAGCAGAATAAGCCTGTGGCTGGAGCCAGTATCCGTCAGAACGCTGGCACTGGTAATCGATGAATTGCTGGAGGCTCAATGGACCAGCCTGAGAGATACATTTCTGGGGGCCCAGTCTTGGGAGGGGCACACTTTCAAGAGTTTTACCTCCAGGACACCTAACAGGTTGTCACTGTGAAGATTAAGAAAAAATCCCCTTGTGCTTCTTGCAGCTGGGACAAACATATAAACCATTTGAAATATACCCAGATCCTCTGCCTCCTGGGTTCAAGAGATTCTCCTGCCTCAGCCTCCCGAGTCACTGGGACTACAGGTGCCCGCCACCATGCCCAGCTAATTTTTGTATTTTTAGTAGAGACAGGGTTTCGCCATGTTGGCCAGGCTGGTCTCGAACTCCTGACTCAGGTGATCCATCCGCCTCAGCCTCCCAAAGTGCTGGGATTACAGGCCTGAACCATTGCGCCTGGCTCCTTCTGTTCTTTTTAAAAAGCCCTTCCCTCCTCAAGAGAAACATTTTACCAGAGTCTAACCAATCAAGGAGAAGGAAAATACCCAAGTGAGGCTCACTAGAGGACTGAGACCTAATCTTAGGAGTATAAACGCCTCTTCTCCCCCCAACACCTCACCACCACATCAACAGAGGTTTTATATAATAGCAGGGGAATATAGCTGAAAGAATTGCAAGCCTCAGACCCCATTTAAGGAGTCTCTAGACAAAGACCACCGGGGAGACAAAAACAAGGACACTAAGGGAATGTTAGCCACTGACACCACAGCTATAGCAAACAGTAAACACAGCCTAACTCCTGGCCAAATCAACAGAGAAGCTCAGGTTCAAGGCCTGTCTCAGCTGTTTGTACTCTATGCAAATGAGAGCAGCTTCCTAACTAAGCACTCAAGGACTATCTTGGAGATGAGAGTGGAGCCCCTAGGTTGATCATTTCTCCAATGTTTGGGTACAAGCTACACACAGGCTACAGCAGTAATGGCATGCAGAATTGCAAGAGTCACAGAGACACGAACCATCTTGAAGGACAGACACAGAGCTTCAGAATCACAGAATATCAGTGCTGACAGGAATCATTTAGTGCTGATCCAACACTCACATTGCAGATGAGAAAATTGAGCTCCAGAAAAGATGATCTTTGGCGGGGCACGGTGGCTCACGCCTGTAATCTTAGCACTTTGGAAAGCCGAGGCAGGTGGATCACATGAGGTCAGGAGTTCAAAACCAACCTGGCCAACATGTTGAAACCCCGTCTTCACTAAAAATAAAAAAATAAATAAATAAAAATTAGCCGGGCGTGGCGGCAAGCGCCTGTAATCCCAGCTACTTAAGAGGCGGAGGCAGGAGAATCGCTTGAACCTGGGGGCGGAGGTTGCAGTGAGCCGAGATTGTGCCACTTCACTCCAGCCTGAGAGATAAGAGTGAAACTCCATCTCAAAAAACAAAAACAAAAACAAAAAACCAAAACCAAAAACAAGAACAGCAACAAAAAACCATGCAGGAGTCTTGGGATGTTATCTTAAAGCGAAGTTTATTTTTCATCTCCCACCATTCCTGTATATTTTCCTGGGGTGGAAGTTGTTTCCTGATCTCTGAATGAAGAATATATTTACTTTAAATCAGATGCTTCTCAATGTAGTAATCAGTGGCAAGGCCTATAGAATAAGCAAAGTTTCAAATTTGACTTAGAGTAAAATCTCACACTGTCCTTCCTCCCATTCATCCACCCAACACGGGGTTCTGCTGAGGTCTGGAATCTTCCAGTGGGTAAGGAAGGCCGGTCATTTCTCTCTTTGCTCCTCCTCCCACAGAAGTTTCTCACCGTATTTGGCTGATGAAGGGAAAGCAAGAAATAGGAGGAGATGGAAAGTTTCTACTTGAATGGTAATGTTTTAAGATGGTTTCATGCACTCCTAGTGTGAAAACTATTTTAAGTCCAAATCTGTCACAGCTGCCCCAGTACTTTTGTGGGGTTTTCCGAGAACCTATCCTGAGGGTCAGCAAATGTCTTCTGTAAAAGGTCAGAGAGTGAATATTTTAGGCTTTGCAGGTCACACAGCTTCCGTTGAAGCTACTCAACTCTGACCTTGTAATGCCAGTGAACGGGTGTGGCTGTGTTCCAATAAATCTGCAGTTACAGTAACAGCCAGCCAGCCCAGGGGCCACCGTTTGCCAACCCCTGATCCATCCAGTCTCGGGCGTTCAAGGTCCGTTGGCTTGGGCACATGGAATCTAGTTCGTGGTTGCTGAACTCCCCTTACCCCTGTGGGAAAGAACAGAGCAGCTCTAGCTTCTCCCCCACTGGAGCCTGGTGTTTTTCTAACGGCCACTTGAACAAGTTCTGGAATACATCCCCATTCCTTCTCTTCATCATGGGCTCATTACATCAGTCCTACAGGAAACTCTCATGAATTATTTGCCCCGCAACCAAAGACTCTGGGCATCTGGCTGATCCTTCTCCTGGGAATTCACTTTAGTTTGCCATCAAGTTAGCCCGCCAGTTTGGAATCTCAGATCCGCAGGCATGAGTCAAATCCAAGTCAGCTGCATCCATCTAGATTCAGGGATATGAATTTTCCGTGGGTTCCTTTGAAGTGCCCTCTCTCTGCTCGAAGTAAGGAGCAGGCATGGTGGGTCTCATTATACTCCAGCAGCCTTTGCCAGATCATCTCCACAAACCTCTTCAGTCTCCAGCAACCCGATCCCTCTCACCCTTGCTGTTGGTGAATCTCTAACTTGCTTCAAATTTCTAGGTGGCCGGGTGTGGTGGCTCATGCCTGTAATCCTAGCACTTTGGGAGGCCAGGGCAGGAAGATCATTTGAGACCAGGAGTTTGAGACCAGCCTGGGCAACATAGGGAGGCCGCTATCTCTTCAAATAATAAAAAATAAAAAGAAAGAAAAATTAGGCATGTGGTGCATGCCTGTAGTCCCAGCTACCCAGGAGGCTAAGGCAGAACGATTGCTTGAGTCCAGGAATTCAAAGCTGCAGTGAGCTATGATTGTGCCTCTGCACTCCAACCTGGGTGAGAGAGTGAGACCTTGTCTCTGAAAAATAATAAAATCAAATAAAAATGTTTCCATGGGAGAGAAACATGGCATCTACTGTACTCGCACCTCAATCAAACCCAGACAGGAAGTGCCGTTTTCACATTGTGTGAGTAAAGCACCCATCACAGGACTGTGTTTCATAACTACCGGCTTTCTTGCTTCTTGTTCCTCCATCTGAATTTCAGCCCCCGCTGCCTGTGTCTCAAACTGGGATCACCAAGCTCTCTAAAATAACTTTTTTTTTTTTTTTTTTGAGACGGAGTCTCGCTCTGTCACCCAGGCTGGAGTGCGGTGGCCGGATCTCAGCTCACTGAAAGCTCCGCCTCCCGGGTTCACGCCATTCTCCTGCCTCAGCCTCCCGAGTAGCTGGGACTACAGGCGCCCGCCACCTCGCCCGGCTAAGTTTTTGTATTTTTAGTAGAGACGGGGTTTCACTGTGTTAGCCAGGATGGTCTCGATCTCCTGACCTCGTGATCCGCCCGTCTCGGCCTCCCAAAGTGCTGGGATTACAGGCTTGAGCCACCGTGCCCGGCCTCTAAAATAACTTTTAATTTTTATTGTAACAAGAATCTAAAAAATGTGACAAACACACAGCACAAGTTAATGCATGCATATTCATTATCACAATGATATTCACAGTCTCCGTCTTTCCCCCATTGCACACGTTTACGTGGTGGGGAGAGGCTGGCAGAAGGGGAGAGGACAGATCTGAGGGGACAACAATGTGACAGACAACTGTGGGGAAAAAGGAAGGCTTTGGGGATGGGGAGGACAGGGCAGGCTGTTGCAGTGGAGACTTTGGGGAGCAGGAGCAGAAAAGAAGAACTTTGGGATGTTTGGCTGTATGTGTAATGCACTCATTTAAATCCCTTTCAAGAAAACCTCAAAAAAACATCTACATTACTCTTGGAGGTTTCTGGAATAGTCTGCATTTTTTTCTTCTTTCTTTGTTATTCTTGTTGGCTGGGAAGGCTGGCTGTAGCAGGCAGAGGTTGGCTTCAGGTCAGCCCGCCTTTATTCAGGCTGCATTCCACGTTGTTGGATAAATACAAGTATGGTCAGTTGATTTCAGTTGTACTAATCACCCATCATCTTCAGGTGGGGTAACTGGATGTTCTCATTTACCCAGAACAGTCCCTATTATTGCCTTTTGTCCCAGCATAATGAGTAATAACATCCCCTTTCACTCTCAGTGCACACTACAGGTGCACACCCCCACATCCAGCTAATTTTTGTATTTTTAGTAGAGAGGGGATTTTGCCATGTTGGCCAGGCTGGTCTCGAACTCCTGACCTCGAGTGTAAGCAATGCTATATTCTCTGCTTGCATAATTATCTTGTCCTGGTTTGGATAATGGATGATACGGTCACTCTTCCTTTAAGTGACAGCTTTTGCCTTTACGGCAGTGCCTCTCTCTGCTTATCTGGCTTAAGACTAGAGAGTATCTTATGGAAAAAAATAGAAGTCACTATTTTTGTTAACAAAAACAATTTGTGACTTGGAAGAAAAATTATTCGGGGAGTTAGTAACACATTTGATCCCCATCATCTGGAGATGTGAGGAATAATTTAATCAGCCTCTGTTGCAAAGGAAGTAGCCCAAATGCTTCTCTTCTTCCCCAGCCTGGATATACTTTAACATCAGTGACTCAGGGAGCCTGTTCTGCCCACGTTGCTCCACACACGCAGTTCCCTGCATAAAGTGCTCCTGTCCCTCTTCTTCCCGACCAAAATATTTCTGGGAATTTCCAGACTTTCACTTTTCTACCAAACAAACCTGACTACATCAGTACCCCCAAGACATCAGCTACATGCTTCACTTCCCACTCTCTCCTCTTCCCACGTCAGCTGCCTACTTGAAGGAGCCACATTCTTGCTGTAGCGGATGGAATCCCAAATCAAGCCCAATGTCTGCGCAAAGGTACTCTCACCCAGTTCTCCCAAAGCCGCCCTTCCTCAATGGAGTTGGGCAGAGCTGGCCTCCAGGGACAGCTGCAGGGAAAGACTCTCTCTTGGCCAGTTTGTTACTGAGTCTCACGGCAGCATGCCTGTGCCTGTGCTCAGAGTCCTTCATTTGCTGGCCCTTAATCCTTATTTCCACTGGGGTTCCAACCAGGCCAAAGGACTAGATAGGAAACCATATAGCCTCTGTTCTCTGTCTCCCGTTTCTCTTCCTCCTTTTGATCAAAACAGACCTTCCAATTGTATCACTTCATTCACACAGATACCTGATGAAGGAGATGTAACCTTTTAGAAATACTCAAAATCAGCCTATCCTATCATAGAAGTCCTTTTTAATCATTGGAACTGTTTGAACGTAGAATTACATGCTGGTTGGGTCATGGTTTGCCCACGATACTGGTGATATTCTGGGAGTAACTGGATCCGGGGCATTAGAGAGGGTGTCCCTTCATTGGGTGAGAACTTAGATGTGAAGGCCACCAGGATACCTGCAATTCTGGGTTGGCCAGAATTCTAAAATTAAGTTATTTACTCTCCATTAACAAACTCGGAGATATGGAAAAGTAGACTTATTGTATATTGATTAGATCTTGATATTTATAAACTGGAAAATGAGAATGAACAAATGATGCGTTTTTTTTTTCTTTTTTTTTTTTGAGATGAAGTCTCACTCTGTCACCCAGGCTGGAGTGCAGTGGTGTGATCTCAGCTCACTGCGACCTCTGCCTCCTGGGTTCAAGTGATTCTCCTGCCTCAGCCTCCCAAGTAGCTAGTACTATAGGCACACACCACCATGTCCAGCTCATTTTTGTATTTTTAGTAGAGATGGGGTTTTGCCATGTTGGCCAGGCTGGTCTCAAACTCCTGACCTCGAGCGTAAGCAATGCTGTATTCTCTGCTTGCATAATTATCATCTTGCTCTCTTAACTAATATTTTGGCTTGCGACAAGACATTCCTTTTGGGCTCTTTATACTCTTGGCTCGTTGACTCAGACCTGAATATCAAACCCTCTTAGACCTGCACTTTATAACGGAGCAGAGGCTGTGTGCAGCGGGGTCTGTGATGAATGAACTCAGCCCCTCCTGTGTGGCATGCATGTGGCAAGGTGCCCGGTGTGCAATCACTCAACTGCCCTGCCTTCTCCACGGAGGTGGGGTTGTCCAGGTGTTTTATCACGTCCTTGTTTCCGGTCACACACTATTCATCAGGAGGGATCACTAACAGGATGTATACCAAGTCATGACTAATACTCATTCCCCCACATCACCTAATCTTTTATTTGGTTGCTGTTGCCATAGGATTAGCATTTCTTACCAGGGCCAGAGGCCTGCTGAGTGGAAGAGCTGATGCATTGGTGAGGAAATGAAGTTGCAACAAAGGCTACTACGTTAATTCCATTTGTAGAACACTTAGGGCTCTGGAGAAGCAAAGAAAGCCAAGAAAGTCTAAATAATTTTTGAATGCTTAGTAACTCCCTCACATTTAAAAATATAACTTTACTTAAGCTGTAGATATGCAAACCATATGTGTTTTCCACATCCATTCCCTCCTCTGGAAATGAAGGATTGGTATACTGTTCCTGTGCTCTCCCTCCACCAGACAGTTCAATGTGCACCCAAGCACTATGCACATGGAAATAATGAATTCTAGAAAACGTAACTATCACACCAGCATGGTTTAAATGTGTTTCTGTATACAAATAGTTGCATTTACCCAGCAAAAATAATAGCCAAATGTTTAAAAAAATACATTTCCTCTCATATGCAAATAAACTAGGAGAGTGTGCTTGCTCTGATGGGGCACGGTGACAGTGACTTGAACTCTTCCAACTCAGCCAGATCTGGCCAAGTTGCACGCTGTTGCCTGCTCCTTCACTGCCTTCCTGAACCTTCCCTGTTGCATCCCTCCTTTCCCTTGTCTATTTCTAAGTCTGATCCTCCAGTTTTTATCTTCGTAGGGTAACATTTTGGAATTGTGGAACTCTGGAGAGAAGCTGCTCCACAGAAAGAGACAGAAAGAGAGGGGTTCCCTTTATCTCTGTTACCATCTGTCTTTCCTTTCCTGTTTTTCCTGTTTCTCTACCCTTGCTATCTCTTTAAGACCTTTAAAATGATTTTATTAAATCGAAATATACGAGGAAAATGCATATTGTGGTTCACTACATGTGCAAAAAGATTGAATCGTTAGCCACCTGGTAGGACTAAGAAATATTACCCTGCATTTTTTTCTTCTCTGCCCTAAAAGTTTCTATTGCCGTTTGGGTTACAGCACAGGGTAATGCAATGGGCACTGGAATTGGTCTTAGAAGATCAATGGTTGAATTCCTATTGAGGCTGTTACTAGGTTTGACAAGTCAGTTAGCCTCCTAAGGATTTCTTCCATGCTTACCCATTTCATTTGTGTCATGCAAATTTAAGGTACATGTAAATACACTCATAAATACACACATAAACACTTGTAGATAGACACACATATTTTAATGGAAGTATATAGTTCCTACAATCTTCAGTTCCTTTTTTTTGCTTTGTTCTGTGTAAATTAATAGACATTTACCTTGCCCCAAATTTTTAACTACCAGAGTAGATTTTTTTGAGGATATAAGGTTGTTTTACATTTTGCTTTCAAATAAATAATCAACTGTAGGAAAAGGAGATTTATTGTGTGTATAAACATGTGTTCTCCATGCAGGAGATATCAGATGTATGCTAACTCTTTTGTGTAAAGAGATCATGTCTAAATCCCTTGAGTGGCTGTTCAGCTAAAATTTAGAGTCTCTTAATCTCGTATTTGATGCTAAACCAAATAGGCCCTTAGGGAAGAATTAAGAATAAGCCAGACAGTATAAAATTCTTATTTTGTTAAAGTTGAATAGTATTTGTTGCATTAGGTATAACCAGTGTAATTACTATGAGGGTTAGTTGAGTACACTCTCTGTACACATACACTCAAATGAAATGACCTAGGTACACAGAAGGACTAAAGGGATTAAATATTTCTATCTTATTATTTGACATTGAGAGCACCGCCCTTTTGTTGAAACAAAATGTCATTCAGATGAATAGATAAGGTCATGCCTCCGACATCACGATGAATCTAAATCAAGGGGAAAAATAAGTTGAGTAACAAATTTTTGCTTAAATGCCATCCAATTTTATTTTGTATTTTTGAGTCTTGGATTTTGCCCACAGAAACATTCTAATATTGTTTAAGTAACAGGGAATAGAAAAGGTTAATCAGTAATTAGCAAAGCTTTAAAAAAGTGAAAATGGACATGAGTCCTAAGACACACTATGATTTTTGCTTTTTGTTGCTGTTGTTGTTGTTGTTGTTGTTGTTGTTGTTGCTTTGTCTTCTAGGCTGGAGTTCAGTAGCATGATCATAGCTTATTGCAGCCTTGGGCTCCTGGGTTCAAGTGATCCTTCCACCTCAGCTTCCTGAGGAGTAGTGGGGGCTACAGGCATGTGCCACTGCATTTGGCTAATAAAATTTTTTTTTTTTTTTTTTTTTTTTTGTAGAGCCAAGATCTTGCTGTGTTGCTTAGGCTGGTCATGAACTAACACTGTGATTTTTTAAACATGAGCTCTCCTTTGGGTTGGCATCATGATAAAATAAAATATGTTCTTTATTCTGAGGAATATAATTATTTATGAACACATTTTTTTTTTTTTTGTTAAAACACAGATTTAGCCTAAAGCCTAAGTCAAAAGAAAAACAACTTAAATATTCCTCCATAAGGCTAGTAGTTGGTAATTTTTTTTTGAAATGGGATCTCACTCTGTCACCCAGGCTGGAGTGCAGTAGTGAAATCTCAGCTCACTGCAAACTCTGCCGCCCGGATTCAGGCGATTCTCCTGTCTCAGCCTCCTGAGTAGCTGGGATTACAGATGTGCACCAGCACACCTGGCTAACTTTTGTATTTTTAGTAGAGATGGGGGTTTCACCATGTTGACCAGGCTGGTCTCGAACTCCTGACCTCAAATGATCTGCCCACCTCAGCCTCCCAAAGTCCTTGGATTACAGGCATGGACCACCATGCTTGGCTAGTTGATAATCTTTTAAGGTGAGGTTGCATTTACAGTAATCAGTTGTGTTTACTGCCCTTGACCCACATTTTGTTTTCAGGGATTCAGTGGAATTTGTTCTTATATTTATTTGTGAATAAGATTACATATTTCACTGTTTCCCCTTTCTTCTCTTTGGCTGTTGCTGTGCTGCATGCTTTAGTAATTATTACCAAGCCCCACCCTCGCTTCCAGATACCCAGGTGACTTGTATTTGGTTCCGCAGCTCTGGTAGGGATGCGCTGTCTCTCCCAGATGCTACACAGGGTGCATTGGCTATGCGCGGGCTGAGCACCACCTGACTGCTGGTGCTGCAGCCCCTGCCACCCTCTCTGGCCCTGCTGGACATCACTGCCTCCAACTAGCTGCTTTCACTGCAGACATGCTAGAGCCCATATAGCAGATGCTGAGATGCTGGAACCTCAGGGTTGGGGAGGAAACGCCGAGCTGCATAATATGCCTTGGAAAAGTGGGAGAGATTTCTTGCCTCCCTTTGAGGGCTGTGCTCCATTAAACTGGTCTAGAAGTTTGGGCATAAAGTTTATACTCAGGTGATCCGCCCGCCTCGGCCTCCCAAAGTGCTGGAATTACAGGTATGAGCCACTGTGCCCAGCTTTTTAAAATTATTTTTTGTATAGATAGGGTCCACCTGTGTTACCCAGGCTGGTCTCGAACTCCAGGGCTCAGGTGATCCTCTGGCCTTCACCTCCCAAAGTGCTGGGATTACAGGCATAAGCCACCACGTCCGGCCGGATTACTGATTCTAATCCATTGCATATAGCTATAGGTTCTCTCCTCTGTGCCTCAGTCTCCCCATCTGGAAAGCAGGGATAATAATAGTATTCAACTCATAGGACTTCTGTGAGGCTTAAATGAGTTAACAAATGTTTTATGCTTAGAAATATATTTATATAGCAACTACTATGTAATTATTAGCTATTATTATTTTCCCAGCTTTTTCTAATTCATGCTGTCATATCCTGGATTTCATTAGACAACTTAGTAGTTTCCACAGGTGACCTAAATTTGTTTTTATCTTTCTAATTTTTGCCTCCCTACTTCCTGTGTGAGGATTATTATTTTTTTTTTTTCATCCTTCCTGCTTTTGTTGAGCACTTTTGCAAGGATTCCTGACATGGTTGGTTTCTCCGTTCACATAGCTGCTGATCTCATTCAGTTTTTCCTCCCTGCTCTGGGCAAATGGGAGGGTAGGTGGTGCTTCAGGGGCAAATCAAGGACGAGCAGGAGTGAGTCAGGATCCAGGTGAGAGGATGTAGAAATAAATGATCCTGGAAGAGAAGAAGAGGCGGCGGCTGAAAAGAGAGTTCTCGATGCTCTCCACAGCCTCCTCCAGATTCACGGATGGAATGAGGCTTTCAGGACCCCTTGGAGAGCCCGGAAAGGGAAGTCCAGCACTGCGCCCAGCTCACGCAGATTCGGCTTCAGTGCGCTCTGGGCACCCTCAGCTGCCGTTGCTCTCCAAACGCCGCATGCTTCTCAAATTCTGGGCCTTTGTGCAGTTGTTTCTTCTTCCTGGATTGAGCCTCACTTGTCTTTTTGGGAAAACCATACTCCACCTTTCAAGACTCAGCTCAAAGCTTGGGCTTAATCATCCCCTAAGAAGTATCCCCTCCTTCCCGGTGTCCCCCTCTGGTCCCTGTTTCTTGGCCCTCTGTGCTCCCCTCTCATCAGGAGCACAGAACTTAGCTTGGGCTCTTGTGATGATGCGGGGATATTTCCCTAATGCCACTGGGAGCGCATGCAGGCTGGGACTTGGCACCCCTGTCCTAATAAAGGGTTTGGGACATGGTACTTGCTCAGCGGTAATTACATGCTGGATTCAATGAAAGAAGAAGAAAGATAAAGAGATACTTGACAAGAGGAGAGATTGCCAATGTGAAAAGAAAGGGCAATGGGACGCTGGTGAATTCCAGCGTAGTGAGTGGCTCGATGTTATAAGAGGTGAGAGTGGGAGGAGGCAATGGGAAGGTGGAATTCAATGGCTTTCCTCCTGTGAATGAGAGGAAAGGGCCTTTCACTGAGAACTGGGCCACTCGACTGGGCCTTACACTGAGAACCTATGTCTGCCTGGCTGGCGCCCTCCTCCACCTAACCCCCCACGGCTTGACCACGGTTGCGGCCAAGTCCACCACTCTCCATTCACCCCTCCTGATTGACCCTGCCTCTCCCAGTAGCATGAGGGGTGCTGAGAATGGTGTGGACCCAAGTATGTAAAAGCATGCCTGGCACAGTACATCATGCCTGTTACCCTAGCACTTTGGGAGGCCAAGGCAGGAGGATCGCTTAAACCCAGGAGTTTGAGACCAGCCTGGGCAACATAACGAGACCTTAACTCTACTAAAAATAAAAAATAAAAAAAACTTAACCACATGCGGTGGCACACAACTGTAGTTGCAGCCACTTGGGAGGCCGAGATGGAGGGATCTCTTGAGCTTAGGGGTTTGAGGCTGCAGTGAACTAAGATTGTGCCACTACACTCCAGCCTGGGCAACGGAGATATCCTGTCCCTAAAAAAATAAAAATAAAAATAAGATAACATTTGAACAAAAAGCAGTACTGTGAGAATCAAAGGCCGGCAAGCCCAGCTGATGTCCCTGCCTGCTGCAGGCCTGTTTCCCCACCCCTGGGCACCCTCCTGGATGATCTGCCCTGCTCATAGCAGTGGCTTTAGAACCCTGGGCACCGTGCCAGGGCTCCAGGTAGCCTCACTGTTCAGCCGCAGTGTGGGACCCCCACAGCCTCACCCTGGCCTGCGGCCTCAGGTCCATGGCCGTGGAGCCCACTTAGGAAGGGCTGTGCCACCTCTGTGGAAACTACTCTTTTTTGGGTCACAAACCGTATTCCACCATCAGGGTCACCATCATCTTCTCTCAGCTGCCAGAGTCTTCTTTTTGGAAGTGCCTCAAAGGAAAGATGAGGTCAAAGAAAAAAAAAAAAAAAACAGAATAAAATAAAATAAATGGAAGTGCTGAGCCATCGGTGCCATTTCTGAGCCAGCACTTTTTTTAAAAAAATTTTTTATTTCTAACCTATTCTGTTGAGAAAATGTGACTTTGCAAAGACTGGAGAGCGAGATCTCTGGAAAGTGCTTCCAGTGCAAAGCTCCCATTTTTCATGTCCCTGAATCAATATTTGTAGATTGACCCCATGTGCCAGGGGCAGGACGCTGCCTCCCATTGTCCACCTCTGATCGGATGCTCCCTTCCTTATGGAGGCTGCCGGTGCAGGTAAGGGTTTCCTTTCACTTGCTCCCAAGGAGCCCAGAAAGAGTGAACCCATCACAGAGCAGCAGAAAGTTTCCATTTGTTTGAAGAGGAGAATGTTGGACTCGCTGGATGAAGCCTTGCGCCAAGAGCCCTGCCCTGTGCCCTAGAGCGGAGCTGAGTGACTCACCCCCTGTTCTCTGCTGGGAGCGGAGGACCCATGAGGCTTTCCTCCCTTTCTTTCACCTGGTGTGCAGTTTTGCTCACGGCTTCTCTCCTATCCTCTGACTCATCGACCTTGACAGGGAGGGAGGGTTACCCGGAGGCATTCCATGAGGTTGACTTCAGCAGTCACCTCCGCCCTGGGCCACAGGGGCACTGGGGACACCAGTGCATGACCACTCCCGGCTTGCTGCTTTCCTTCTCACACCTACTTTCTAAGGGTAGGCTGTTTTCCCAGGAACTCAGCAAGTCATACCTTTCTCAGAGACTTCTGCAGAGCAGCAAGACAAAGCTTACTCAGAGGCACCCACAGACCAGGGAGGGTGGGTCCCTGGAGCAAGGCTATGGGGATCCTGCTGCACTGTTTGTGTCCTCTGTAGAGCAACAGGACATTTTCTCGCTCCCAGGCCCCTATGTGGTGAAAACAGGCTGCCGAGGGAGCCTCTGCCTTCAGCCAGGCTTGGAAGAACACCAGGAAAGCAAAAGGTGGTGGTGGGGACCTTCTCCATGTTCATGAGTCCACGCTGAAAATCCCAGTATAGATATGAAAAAAAAGAGCCCTCTTACGGGCAACGGAAAGGTTAGATTGATTCAGAGAACACAGTGAAGCCTACTGATTTAAGATGATGCTTTGAATAGAACACTGAAAACTTAGGTCTTTCCTTAGCCTCTGAGTTGTGTAAACCAGATGATGTGGGGACTTTGATGTCCTCCAGTTTCTTTCTGATTTGAAATGGAGCTAATGGTGTCTCCTGCCACCTCCCAGAAGGAAACAGAGGAAATATAAACACTGAAGTGGTGGTGGCATTATAGTAAAAAAAAGTCACGAGGGTTCAGTTCACTAAAGCAAGACTTGGAGTGACCTGATAAATGGCCAGGAAAGACCAGCTGTGGGAAATAAATTCCTCTCCAGACTTTAGCTGTTGGAGTTAGGATTTCCGGTTTGAAGCTTTACTTAGGAAGGTGAGTAGTCTCAGAAAATGCACAGCCGCCTTTGAGAGCTGGCCACCCAGACAGGGCGGCAGGCTCAGCTAGATAAAATTCCTCTGGATTAGGGGAACTCTGGGGGAGGGATTTGAATAGTGGAAATGTCTCCCCACTCATGGAATAATGGGTTCAAACAAAGAGCAGGTGGAAATCAAGAGAAGGCCAAAGAGGGTGAGAGAGAAAGATAATGTGAGAAGAGGAAAGATGAAAGGACCACTATCTACAGCAGAGGGCTCATTGTCAGGGAAAACTCATGCTAAAATTCAAGAAAACCTCCTAAAGTAAGCTGTTTGGCCATCTTGAGAAAGGCTTAGCCTCTGGAAGCAAAGTATTAGCTAAATACAAAGACTTGGTATAGTCTGGATGTGTGTCCAAGCCTCAAGTTGAAATTTGAACTCTAATGTTGGGCATGGGGCCCAACGGGAGGTGCTGAGTCCCGGGGGCAGATCCCTCATGAAGAGATCGATAACCTCCCTGCAGGGGCTTGTGAGTGAGTTCTCTATTAGTTCCTGCAAGAACTGGTTGTTAAAAAGAGCCTGGCACTTCCTCTCTCTCTCTCTCTTCTTCCCTTTCCGCATGATTTCTGCGCCCGCTGGCTCCCCTCTAACTTCCACCAGGAGTGGAAGCAGCCTGAGACCCTGACCGATGCAGGTGCCCAGACTTGGACTTTTTCAGGCATCAGCATTGTGAGCCAAATAAACAATTTTTCTCTATAAATTACCCAGCCTTAGGCCTTCCTTCATAGCAACACTAACTAGACTAAGATAACCCTGTAGATATTTCAGAAGGATGGTGGTAAGGAGAACATGACAGAGACTCTTCAGGAATCTTGATTGCTAGTGGTGACTATTGAAGATCTTACTCATTCATCTATTTGGTCATAGGATCTCTTGAGGCCAGAAGTTCAAGACCAGTCCAGGCAACATAGTGAGACCCTATCCCTACAAAAAATTTTAAAAATTAGCCAGATGTAGCGGCAGGTGCCTGTAGTCCCAGCTACTCAGGAGGCTGAGGTGGGAGGATCACTTGAGCACAGGGGTCTGAGGCTGCAGTTAGCCATGATTGAACCACTGCATTCCAGCCTGGGTAATAGAAGGAGGCCAACATTTCTATAAATAAATAAATAAATAACTTTAATCGTAAGTTAAAAGAACAGTTGCATCCAGTCATTAATAGTTCATCCTGTATCTTCCCATATTTCCCCAAGTCAAGGCCCTCACATCTCCTACAAAGCACAGAAAAAGCCAACTCAGATGCCACCCTGTAACCATCAAAACAAGGGGGCATGTCAGACTCCACCTGCCTAGATCCCAGTGTGAGCTAGCCAGGCTGGGAAGGGATCAACCTTGGTGCAGGCCCTTGGCTGGGTCTGGCTGGGGTTTGAAAAGAATCATCCCATCCAGTCCCTTAGAGGTTGGGCTGAGCCAGTTGTCCAAGCAGATAAACTTCCACATTCTGCCAAACTGCTCATATGAAGAATGCTAAGGGGCTAAAACTTGACAGGAAAAATAAATCTGTGGATCCCCAAGCTCAGTGCTCAGGTAAGATGATGGGACTGCAGCCATGATAAAGTTCTCTAACATCTGTGCAAGGGCAGAAACCTTCACTGCTAAAGAGACAGATGCAGTAGTCATTGATTTTTTTTTAAGGGAAAATAGCCTTAGGAGAATCATAAAACTGGAAATGACATGAAAGATGACCTTCTAATGTAACCCCTGGGCTGAATTTTTCCAAAAAGATATTATAGTAGAGCAATTATTTTTAAAAATTGTATTCATAAGTGATTACAAATACTGAAGTGGTGCTCGAGAGACAAAAAAATAAAAGCTGCAGTTTTAATCAGGCTTTTAGGAACTCCAATTAAATCCTACTCTTGGGCGAAAGCCAGCTCATGGTCTGGAAATCAGCCTTGGATGCTCATAACAATACGTTCCCATTCCCACCACAGTCTGCGTTTCCTCGATCTCTACCACATCAACTCCATCCTACCTTATGCATTGAAATCTTTACCCCTGAAAAGATTCGAGGGAGAGCTGGGGACCACAGTGGAGGCCAACCATAATATCAAGAAACCCCCAAAACCTTTCTTCTCCACACACGCTACCCCAACTGAAGGATGGTACATGGGGCCTTGCAGTATAGGAATTTAGAGGGAAATGAAGGGGATTTTAGATGCGAAGGCCAATAAGATGAAATATTTGGTGGGAAGGTAAACAGAAAGCAGAATTTTGTAAAAAACAATGTATGACATGAAACAAAATATTTAAAATATTTCATATCACCTCAGTGACTCTCTCCCAAAGGAATCACAAGAAATCCTTCCCCCAAACCCACATACAAAATACACACAAATGTGTAAAATTAAAATGATAAAGACTGGTCATGCCGAGTCACATAGAAGAACTGGAACTCTCATAGGCAGCAAGCAAGTATATATAATGGCACAACCACTTCGGAAAACTATTTGGCAGGTTCTAAAAAGTTAAGCTAACACCTACTTTATGACCCAGTCATTCTACTCCCATGTGTTTACCCAAGAGAAAAGAAAGCATGTCTACACAGAGATAACACAGAAATATTGTGGGTTCAGTTCCAGACCACTTCAATAAAGCAAATACCTCAATAAAGCAAGTCAAAAGTTTTTTTGGTTTCCCAGTGCATATAAAAGTTATGTTCACACTGTGCTGTACTCTCTTAAGGGTGTAATAGCATTATGTCTGAAAAAAATATGCACACCTTAATTTTAAAATATTTTATTGCTAAAAAGTGCTAACGATCATCTGAGTCTTCAGGGAGTTGTAATCTTTTTCTGGTGGGGGGTCTTGCTTTGATGTTGGTGGCTGCTGACTGATCAGGATGGTGGTTGCTGAAAGTGAGTGTGGCTATGGCAATTTCTTTAAATAAGACAACACCGCAGTTTGCACCATTGATTGACTCTTCTTTTTATGAAATATTTATCTGTAGCCTGTAAGAATGTTGTGTAGCATTTTGTCTACAGTAGCACTTTCAAAATTGTAGTCAACTCTCTCAAATCCTGCCCCTGCTTTATCAACCAAGTTTATGTAATATTTGAAATATTTTGTTGACATTTCAACAATGTTCACAGCGTCTTCACTAGCAGTAGATTCCACCTCAAGAAACCACTTTCTTTGGTCATCTATAAGAAGCAACTTTTCATCTGTTCAAGTTTTATTTTGAGATTGCAGCAATTCAGTCACATCTTCAGGCTCATTTCTAATTCTGGTTCTCTTATTGCTTCTACCACCTCTGCAGCTACTTCCCCACTGTAGACTTAAGCCCCTCAAAGTCATCTATGAGGGTTGGAATCAACTTCTTCAAAAACCCCTGTTAATGTTGATATTTTTGACCTGTTCCCATGAATAAGAATGTTCTTAATGGCATCTAGAATGGTAAATCCTTTTCATAAGGTTTTCAACTGACTTTGCCTAGGTCCATCAGAGGAATCACTATCCATGGCAGTTACAGTCTTATGAAATGTATTTCTTAAATAATAAAACTTTAAAGTCAAAATTACTTCTTGATCCATGGGCTGCAGATGGATGTTGGGTTAGAAGGCATGAAAACAACATTTATGTCCTTGGATATCTCCATCAGAGCTCTTGGGTAACCAGCTGCATTGTCAATGAACAGTAATATTTTGAAAGGAATCTTTTTCTGAGCAGTAGATATCAACAGTGAACTTAAAATACTCAATACACCATGCTGTTAGCAGATGTGTTGTTACCAGGCTTTGCTGTTCCATTTGTAGAGCACAGGCAGAGAAGATTTAGCATAATTTCTCAGGATCCTAGGATTTTTGCAATGGTAAATAAGCATTGGTTTCAACTTGAAGACTCCAGCTGCATTAGGCCCTAACAAGAGAGCCAGCCTGTCCTTTGAAGCTTTAAAGCCAGGCATCAGCTTTTTCTCTCTAGCTATAAAAGTCCTACATGGCATCTTCTTCCAAGAGAAGGTTGTTTCATCTACATTAAAAATCTGTTGTTAGTGAAGCCACCTTCATCAATGATCTTAGCTAGATTGTCTGGATAACTTGTTGTAGCTTCTATATCAGCCCTTGCTGCTTTCATTTTGGACTTAGATGTTATGGAGATGTTTTCGTTCCTTAAACCTTATGAACCAGCCTCTGCTTTCAACTTTTCTTCTGCAGATTGCTCATCTGTTTCAGCCTCCATAGAACTGAAGAGAGGGAGGGCCTTCCTTTGAATTAGGCTTTGGCTTAAGGAAATGTTGTGGCCAGTTAGATCTTCCACCCAGACCACTAAACTTTCTCCATCTCAGCAATAAGGTTGTTTCACTTCTTATCATTTGTGTGTTCACAGGAATAGCACTTTTAATTTTCTTCAGGAACATTTTCTTTGCATTCACAGCTTGGATGTTTGGTACAAGAGGCACAGTTTTGGCCTATCTTGGCTTTCAGCATACCTTCTTCTACCTATGGCAGTATAGCCTTATTAAATGTATTTCTTAAATAAAAAGGCTTGAAAGTTCTTATTATGAAACTAAGCTTCATGATTTCTAGCTTCTGATTTAAAGTGAGAGACATGTGACTGTTCCTTTCACTTGAACACTTAGAGGTCATTGTAGGATTATTAATTGGCTTAATTTTAATATTGTTGCATCTTTGAGAATAGGGAGGCCTGAGGATAGGGAGAGAGATGGGGGAACAGCTGGTCAGTGGCGCTCTCAGAACACACACAGCATTTATCCATTAATAATATAATATGAGCATGATTTCTTATGCTGCAAAACGATTACAACTGAAAGCATCAAAGATCACAGTGATTACAGATCAGTGTAACAGATGTGAAAGTTGATCGTAAGAATTGGGTCATTCTTGTCATACCCAACTAAAACAGAGCCCAGAAGCCAGGGAGGAAAAGGCACTCAGGGTACAAAAGATTGTTCCAAGAATGCAATTCTCTGCAAGCCTGACTGCTGTAACTGTTTGTGGTAACCTGAAACCAGTATTATCTATACCTCTGGCGATGACTTGCTGCAACTCTAGGACTAATTTCACCCACTGCCATTGCTCACAAATCAGAGTTTGCAATCTCCCCAAACACATACTAGCACCAATAAACTTTGTGAAAAAGCAATATGCAGCATTTCTTCTTTTTAATAAAACTTCTAACCTTCTCTTTGTTTTGTGGACATCCTGGAGACCACCTAGTCTGTGTGTATGCCCTAAACTGTAATATTTTTCTTCCCCAATAAAACTTTAAATTTAGAGAGTTGTCTCTACATTTTTATTGTGACCTCAATGCAGACATAATAATAATGAAAAAGTTTGAAATATTGTGAGAGCTACCAAAATGTGACACCAAGACGTGAGGGTAGCATGTGCTGTTGGAAGAATGGCATCAACAGGCTTGCTCAATGCAAGGTTGCCACAAATCTTAAATATGTGAAGAGCAATAAAGCAGAATGCAATAAAACAAGGCATGCCTATACAGAGACTTGTACGGAAGTGTCCCTAGTGGTTTTATTTATAGTAGCCCCAAACTGACAGCATTCAAATATACACCAAGAAATGATGAATACAGTAAACTATGGTATATTCATACAGTGGAATACCATTCAACAATAAAAAGGAATAAACTTCAGATATACATGACAACACAGGTGAGTTTCAAAATGTTTAATGCCAAATGAAAGAAGTCAGACAAAAAGGATATATATTATATGATTCTAATTATATCAAATTCTAGAGAAATACAAATTAATGTATAGGGAAAGTAAACATATCAGTAGATTTCTGAGGATGGGTTGGCAACAAGGCAAGAGGGAGGAATTACAGAGAACTACAGGAAACCTTTGTGGATGATGAAAATTAGCCAGGCATGGTGGCAGGCGCCTGTAATCCCAGCTACTTGGGAGGCTGAGGCAGGAGAATCGCTTGAATTGGGAGGTAGGGAGGTGGAGGTTGCAGTGAGCTGAGATCACGCCACAGCACTCCAGTCTGGGTGTCAAGAATGAGACTCCATCTCGAAGAAAGAAGAAGAAGAAGAGGAAGAAGAAGAAGAAGAAGAAGAAGAGGAAGAGGAAGAGGAGGAGGAAGAAGAAGAAGAAGAAAATGAAAATGTTCATCATCTTGATTATGGCAAAGATTTTATGGGTGTATATGTATGTCCAAACTTATCAACTTTTTATGTATCAAGTTTATTTACACTTACACATATGCTCTTTATTATGCAAAATAGCTGTTAAAAATAAAAAGTCCCTCCCAATCTTGTCCATCTTGTAGACTTCGAATTATCCTTCAAAATTCACCTTCAAGGCTGGGTGCGGTAGCTCATGGCTATAATCTCAGCACTCTGGGAGGCCAAGGTGGGTGGATTGCTTGAGCTCACGAGTTTGAGACCAGCTTGGGCAATATGACAAAACTCTGTCTCTACAAAAAAAGAAAAAAAAATTAGCCAGGCATGATGGTGAGTGCCTGCAGTCCCAGTTACTCATGAGGGAGGCTGAGGTATGAGGATGGCTTGAGCTCAGGAGGTGGAGGTTACAGTGAGCAGAGATTGTGTCACTGCATTCCAGCCTGGGCGATAGAGCCAGACCTTGTCTCAAAAACACCACCAACAAACAACAAAATTCACCTTCAATACAACTCCCTCTGTGACCTTTCCAGTTCCTCTTCTTATCCACCTCATGAACCAAAATTTGCTTTTTCTTCCTGTGTACTCTCCTTGCACCTTAGATCGCATTTCCATCATAGCACATATTTAAGTCACTAATACTTTTTGTGTTGCCTTTTCTTTTTAGTTACACTGGAACCATTCCTGTTGATGTTCCCATCAGCATTAAGATGCTTAGAAAAGTTTATGATAAAAATAACATCCTAAAGATTATATGACAAGCACCTTAAGCTTTTAAGCAGAAAGGTACAATAGAAATCTCATAAATAAGTCCTAAAGAAATGCTTAAAGCTAATGTTTCACTAAAGATAAGGCAACCGTCAAGACATCCTTGTAATGCCTGGCAGAAAGCAGAGGGAATCATGCAGTTTAATTAGCAAAACAGCAAAAGGAATAAAGAGACTTTGTCTTGTTCTTGGTTTTTTTTGTGTGTGTGTGATTATCTTTAAAAGTGGCTCCCCTTCAGACTGTCTTGTACACTTCAAACATTGATTAGAAATTGAAAGCTATGAAATACTTCATTTTCTGACTTATGTTCAGTCTAAAAGCCAAAGAACTCTATGAGGCTTCCACTTATACTCTAGGACTGGGAGAAAGAATATTGTAAATCCGAGATCATTTTTTTCTTCATTAATCTAAATCTTTGAGGTGATCTTGGAAAGACCAACTAACTTATTCTATTTCAATTTTTCCATCTACCAGTCTAATGAATTAAAAGTCAAAAGACAGGACTAGACCATCACCCCTTATACAGGTAAATCAACCCCTTGAACTTCAGTTTCCTCATCTTTTAAATGTGGACAGCAGAACTTGCTGCCTGGATTACAAGGTGAAAATACTTTAAAAACCTAAGGCATGCCCCAGTAATTCCTCTCCTAGGTATATACCAAAAAGAGATGAAAATAGATGTTTTTTTGTTGTGTTTTTGAGACAGAGTTTCACTCTGTCACCCAGGCTGGAGCACAGTGTTGTGATCTCAGCTCACTGCAAACTCCGCCTCCCGGGTTCAAGCGATTCTTGTGCCTCAGCCTCCTGAGTAGCTGGGACTATAGGCACCTACCACCATGCCCAGCTAATTTTTGTATTTTTTGTAGCGATGGGGTTTCACCATTTTGGGCAGGCGGGTTTCAAACTCCTAGCCTTAAGCAATCTGCCCATCTTGGCCTCCCAAAGTGCTGGAATTACAGGTATAGCCACCATGCCCGGCCGAAAATAGATGTTCATACAAACACTTGTATGTGAATGTTCAAAGCAATTTTATTCATGACAGCCAAAGAGTGGACAACTCAGATGTCCATCAACTGATGAATGGACTAACAGGCTACCCTGTTCCTTTTTAAGGAGACTGGACAGGTGGTACACAAACTGAGATTGAGAGTCTTACCTGGCTGTAAAAAGTGATTTGGGAAATCTTTCTGAGGTTATCATAGCTCTTAATAGCTGCACAAGGTTACAAATTTCTATCAACGAGAAAAGCAATGACTGAGGACGTTGTTTATAGTTGGGGACATTAAACAGTGATCACATTATAGCTCAGTAATTGACAAAGAGAAAGCATGACTTCTCACTCCAGGATTCTGGCTTGTCGTGTTTCACTTACTTTTGAATGCAGACCAATTTCCTGAGGAGGATTATGGATATGAGAACAAGTCAAATAGTAAGACTTACATATTTCTACCTCTTACGTGCTACTTTTAAAAAATCGAATTTTAGCCGACCTCAAGATCCCAGATTTTACACGGAACTAGATATTACCAACTTAGCCAGAGGCCTAATAAGAGGTTCTATGGCCTTTTGCCATACCCAGTAGCCTCAGCCCATTCTCAGAGATTTTCAGTTCTTGTTGATGGCCCTTGGAGAGATGGTTGGATTTCTTGTCTTAACTCCCTCTGATCTTTCTGGATCATGGGAGCCAGGGAAAAGGCATGGCAACCACAAATCTGCCCCGTTGCTGCCAGAAAGAGTCCATTGCAGGCAGCCCCCAGCTCTGGACATAGAAAATATTGTCAGTCACAGCCAAAATAAACAGTTCTCCATCTGGGAGCCCCACTGAACGACAAGTAGCTTTTGATGTCGACATCACTCCCCCAGAGAGCTATTTGTTTGGAGGCTGAGGAGACAGGGAAAAGCTCCTCTGCCAAGATGCTGTGCTATCATGTTTTTACTTCCTGCAATGCAAGCTTCATGAGTCTGGGCAGAAGCGATTACCCTGGCACTTTAACAGGAAAGTTGCTTCAGAAACCAGATTCTTCCTGGCAGAACTCAGACATGCCTTTATTGGAGCTGATGAAATAATCAGCCCAGGGTTTAGTTCACTCTGATAGACCCTTCCGACCAGAATTAAGAAAGAAACTAGGTCAAGGTCTGGGCCCTGCCAACTGTAGCTGTCAGGAATACTGGAGTAGGTTCCATAAGTTCTCAGGAATTATTTTGGAAAACCGAATTCCTGCTATAAAAACATAACATTAGGAAACATCTCAAAAAGAAGGCATCCATGATCCGTGGCCAAGAAGTGTGTCTTTTAAAGCCGATCCAAATTTGGGGAAACCTAGAGAGCGTTTAACCCTACATACATGGAATATTTTGCTCATGGACTTGTGTCACTATTCCCTAAGAATCACTGACAAACTTTTAAGTTATCTGTGTGTGTCTAGCATGCCTGTGTTAGTTCATTTTCACACTGCTGTGAAGATACTTCTTGAAACTGGATAATTGATAATGGAAAGACGTTTAATTGACTCACAGTTCCACATGGCTGGGGAGGCCTCAGGAAACTTACAATCATGGCAGAAGGCGAAGGGGAAGTAAGGACTTTCTTCACATGGCGGCAGGAGAGAGAAGTGTAAGTAGGGGAAATGCCTGATGCTTATAAAACCATCAGATCTCATGAGCATTCACTCACTATCATGAGAACAGTATGGGGGGAACCGCCCCCATGATCCAGTCTCCTCCCACCAGGTCTCTCCCTCAACACCTGGAGATTACAAGTCAAGATGAGATTTGTGGGGGGACACACAGCCTAACCATATCAATGCCTTTCAGCACCAAATCTTGCTAACCTGAGACCCCTGTAAGAGGTTCAGTTCCTAGTAGTGTAGGGACAGCCTCAGCATAAACCTGAGGTGGCTCACCAGGCTGGCGTTTCATTAACACTCAGCCTCAGTTTTTGTTTTTTTTGAGATGGAGTCTCAGTCTGTTGCCCAGGCTAGTGTGCAATGGTGCAATCTCAGCTCACTGCAACCTCTGCCTCCTGGGTTCAAGCAATTGCCCTGCCTCAGTCTCTTGAGTAGCTGGGGCTACAGGCACATGCCACCATGCCTGGCTAATTTTTGTATTTTTAGTAGAGATAGGTTTTCGCCATGTTGGCCAGGCTGGTCTCCAACTCCTGACTCAGGTGATCTGTCCACCTCGGCCTCCCAAAGTGCTGGGATTACAGGTGTGAGCCACTGCACTCGGCCCAGCCTCAGTTTTAAGGAGAAAAATCTTTTAATACAGATGGAAAAATAAGCAGCTTGGGAGGTGTGAGGACTCGCTCCCTTTCTGTCCTGGTAGTTTAGTGTAGAAAATGGAATGTGATGTTTTGTAGCAGTCTGGCAGCCGAATGGTACTATGCCTTTTGTCCACATGTCCTGCTAGAAATTGGACACCATACTGACAAACCTGAGGTGGGGGTCACTTGGGAAGGTGACTGTGGAGGCACAGCCACCTGCCTGCAGGTTTGCTGCCTGGGAGGATTGGGGGTGCAGCAGGTGGGCAGAAGCAGAGACTGCGGCAGGGCCTGGCAGGGGCTAAACTGGGTAAGCACCTCGGAATCCCCCACATGCCCACCTGACTAGCCCCACAAGACCTCTAAGCAGTGGGGCAGCTTGGCATAGTCCAGGCTTGGATGGAGCAGATCATCCATATTCTCCCTCCAGGATACCGGAAGGGCTTCATCAGCCTGGGACTGCCTTTAAGGTATTGCAACTGAAAATGGTTTTAACAAAGTTTGTGTGCATGTGCGACACACTTCATTGCTACATATTGCAGAGAGGTAGATAGTGTTTGGATGACATGCCCAAGAAAATAGAAAATGTCTCCGTGAACCTAAGTGTTAATGTCACCAGTAGAGCACTCACTACATAGTCACTCTTGCAGTGGAAGCCACTCAATATAGGAAAACTAAATACCAGCTTTAGTGCAAAAGACAGAGGCTGTGTGGATCCTGGGGTGATGACCAGGGCACCATTCATCAGAAACAGAGGTGAGGCTGTGCTGGGGTGGACAGAACATTGGGTTTGAATACTGAAGACCTTGGTTGCAATCTGAGTCCTGTCGCTAGCCAGTCATAAGGACTCTCTGGCAAGATGCTTTGTCTCTCAGAAGCTCCCTGTCATGCTGTACAGGTGAGGATGTTGTATGACTTTAGAGGGTTGTTGGGCGATAAGGAACATGAAAGCGTTTTGCCAACTGTAAAGCTCTGTATCATTTGTGGAACATCGTTCTTCTTAAGCGGTTGACACAGTCATTAACTAAAAACCAGGCATCATCATAAATGTCCTCAACACACTTATTAAGCACCTACTGCATACAATGCAGGGGACTAGGGAATGAGGAAGCAAGCGGTGTAGGACATTGTCACTGCTCTCGATCGTCCTACAGTCTACTCAGTGAGAAAGAATATACTTACGTTCAGATGTTTAAAAATCCGCCTGCCTCCCAGGTTCAGAGGGATGCAGTAGTGGACGATGGCAGAGGAGAAAGGGACACTAGCTTTCTTAAGCAGGGGAGGACTTTTTTATTTTTAGTAGTTTTTCTTTTTTATTATTTTTAATTTTGGGGACCACATAGTAAGCGTATATATTTATGGAGTACATGAGATAAATATTATGTGCAACGTGAAATAAGCATAAGCACATCATGAAAAATGAGGTGTCCATCCCCTCAAGCATTTATCCTTAAAGTTACAAACAATCCAGTGACACTCCCTATTTAAAAATGTACAATTAAGTTATTATTGACTATAGTCACCTGTTGTACTATCAAATAGTAGATTTTATTCTTTCTGACTTTTTTTTTTGTCCCCTTTAACCATCTTCACCTCCCCGCTGCATTAAGCCCCCTGTGACCCTTCTCAGCATCTGGTAACCATCCTTCTACTCTCTATATTCTTGAGTTAGGTGTGGCTTGAGTCAAACATTGAAGGACTGGCTGGGTGTGATGAGTCATGCCTGTAATCTCAGCACTTTGGGAAGCCAAGGTGGGCGGATCACCTAAGGTCAGGAGTTCGAGACCAGCCTGGCCAACACGGCAAAACCCCATCTCTACTAAAAATACAAAATTAACCGGCCGTGGTGGTGGGCACCTATAATTCCAGCTACTTGGGAGGCTGAAGCAGGAGAATTGCTTGAAGCTGGGAGGTGGAGGTTGTAGCAAGTCGAGATCATGACACTGCACTCCAGCCTGGGTGGCAGAGTGAGACTCCATCTCAAAAAAAAAATAAAAATAAAAATAAAAATTGGAGGGCAGGCAAGATGCTGATGGGTACCCGGTAAACACTGGGGTATACACATGGAGGTACAGTGTACTTAGTAGAGAATGGAAGGCATACAGCCTAGACTCTAGTCCTGAATTTACACTTCACTTATCAATTCACTTTTCTACACCTTAATTTCTCTTAAAATAGAGATTATCTGTTTAGATTTCTCCATATATCAGAGGAATGTTTTAAGAAGGTAAAATAATATTTCAAACAACAAGAGTTTGAATCTTGGAGCAGAGAAGTCAGGTAAACAGAGACACTCTTATTCTGTCATTCATAGTTTTCCAACATTGTCATCAGACACCAAACTAAAATCTTCTGTTCAAGCAACCCAGGGAGTCTTTGAATGACAGGTCAGTGGCATTAATGAATTCCTTTCTCAGTGTTCAGACCACAAGGATCTGTGAATGAAAATGAGACAGAGGACCCGGATGTAATGCCAGTCTCTGTTTGCTAAACTGAGTAGTGTCCATTTACAGAAACACAGATACCACGCAGAGCCAAGCTGTGGCCATTATCAGGGCTTGTATTATGCTCTTAACATCACTGCAGGAATATTCACTGTCTGTCTCCTGCATTATTTCTTTCCCTTCCAGATAACCTTAGAGTTACCACAAAGGAAACACTCCAGACCTCACTGGGCCTGTCCTACTGAAGGTCATGATTCCAACCCTCCATCAAACTGCTACCAGAAGCCTGTGCCCCAGTGAAAAGCCATTTTATGGGAGCACCTGTGACAGGTGTTATTTAGAAATGGTTATCTTGGGCTGGATGCTCACACCTCCAATCCCAGCACTTTGGGAGATGGAGGTGGGAGGATGACTTGAAACCAGGAGTTCGAGACCAGCCTGGGCAACATAGTGAGACCCCCAAGCTCTACAAAAAATTAGTCTGGTATGGGGGCATGAACCTGTAGCCCCAGCTACTTGGGAGGCTGAAGTCAGAGGATCACTTGAGCCCAGGAAGTCGAGGCTGCAGTGAGCTATGATCATATCATTGCACTCCATCTGGGCAGTGGAGCAAGGCTCTATCTCTGAAGAAAAAAAAAAGAAATGATTATCCTACCAAAAGAATAAATGGCTGTCATTGCCATTTCACGTTGCTCTTGGTTTTCTTCATTTTGACTTTTTCTCCAATGAACTGTTGACTTTTCAGAGATAAAACAAAGCGTTGCTGGGTAATAAGGCAGGGCCCAGCAGCTGGCTCCAGCGAGGCCTATCTGCAGGATGAAGGCTGCGATCAAATGTGTGACTCATGGTTGGGAGGCGGCTGCCAACCCCGGCTGCAGGGCACAGCTGGCACTGGCCGGGAAGGCACGCTGATCTGCACCCTTGTCTGCTTCCTGTGCTAGGATCGCAGCCCCCACCCCACCTCATTCCCCCAACCCTATCTCCACATGGGATTGTTCCACTGGCTGTCACCCAGGGAGCCCCTTCTTTCTACCCGTGTTCAGATGAGTACTCGAAACAGCACATGACTCATGTTGTACTCAGCCAAGACTAAGAGCATCAGGCTTTTATTGTTCAAGAGCTGACTCCAAGTTCCATGAACAATTTCAATGAGTGGAGTCCTTGTTGCTTACATTGCCGCTCTCTAAAGTCATGGAAAGAAATGACCACACTGGAGCCACAGAAAAGCCAAGGCACAGAGTAGCACAACCTTGCTCTTCCTTAAACACCATCTCTGGAAGCTCATTCTGAAGCCTTTTCCTTGGAGAACCAGCCATAGCCACTAGGTTGGGTTTGCTGCAAGGGACCAATACAGAGCTTGTCAAAGAAGTGTTGAGTTGCAAATGCAAAGACTAGCAGAGTCACTCCAGGGACTAGTAAGGTCCTAAGGGTGAATTTTATCATTAACTCAGGGCTCTGCTGCAAATGCTAACTGCATTTTAGAGCAAGCCTCAGGATTTCCACCTGGGAAGAAAAACAGTCTGTATCTCTCAACGAAAATTAAATGAGTTGTCCTAAGACCAATAAACAAGGACCAAAAATAAGGGATCATTAAAATGTTGATGAATTAATGCTCTCCAAGCAGTGTAAATGATATTTTAACACCTGGGTAAAAGGTGATGAAACCTGTCAATTCTCTGACTCGGGGGAGAAATCAAGTCACTTCTTCTCTTTAAGAAAGTTCCAGCTAGGTGCCGTGGCTCACACCTGTAATCCCAGCACTTTGGGAGGCTGAGGCAGATGGATTAGCTGAGGTTGGGAGTTCGAGACCAGCCTGATCAAAATGGAGAAACCCATTTCTGCTAAAAATACAAAATAAGCCGGGTGTGGTGGCACATGCCTGTAATCCCAGCTACTCGGGAGGCTGAGGCAGGACAATTGCTTGAACCCTGGAGATGGAGGTTGCGGTGAACCGAGATTGCACCATTGCACTCCAGCCTGGGCAACAAGAGTAAAACTCCATCTCAAAAAAAAGAAAGAAAGAAAGAAAGAAAATTCCTCTTGACATACTGCTAAGTGAGGAAAGCAAACTGCTCTCCCATCTCAGGCATGGTAACTTCTGTGTAAGAAAGAAGGATACACTTGCATCTGCTCATCTGTGCACAAACACAGGAAGGATCAAGCAGAAATTGGTGAGTCCGATGACCACGGTGGGTGGCTGCTCACAGGGGAAAGGAAGGGAGAATGGCATGGAGTAGAAAGCATGGAGGATTGATACCTGCTCTGAGTATCCTTTTTTTCTTTTTCTTTTTCTTTTTTTTTTTTTGAGACAGGCTCTCTCTGTCTCTCTGTTGCCCAAGCTGGAGTGCAGTAGCATCACTGCAGCTTTGATCATTCAGGATCCAGTGATCCTCTCACCTCAGCCTCCTGAGTAGCTAGGACTATAGGTTTGTGCCACCATGCCTGGCTAATTTTTTTGTAGAGACAGAGCCTCTCAATGTTGCCCCAGGCTGGTCTCCAACTCCTGGCCTCAAGCAATTCTTGGCCACCCAAAGTGTTGGGATTATAGCTTTGGCCTTCAAAAATGCTGTTACAGGCATGAGCCACTGTGCCCAGCCCAGAGTATACCTGTTGGAGAGTTTTATCTCTGAGTGCCATGTTAGGGTTTGCCTACTCAAATAAATAAAACCAACAAAGCTGAGGGGTAGGAAAAAGAAAATCTGTTTCTCTTTTAGGAAAACCAGAACTTGCTTATATCATCGTGGTGATGGGAATGGCCAGTAAATAAAGGATTTAAATAAAAGCCTCAATTGTTAAAGTCTTTCTGACTTTTTTAAGGAATCTGCTATAAGTTCTGAAATTGAACTCTACACAATCTAGAAAAGAGGAAATGGTTATAGCTTCCTCATTCCTGGAAATCTTTGAGAGTAGACATACAAATGTCTGTGTAATCCTAGTAAAGGAAGGAAGGCAAGATTATCCTTTAAGGATTGTGGGAAGTCATCAGGGCTGAATCCATGCATATGATATTAAATTGGTGCAAAAGCTATTGCTGTTTTTGCCATTAAAATTAATTAAAAAGTAATGGCAAAAGCCACAGTAACTTTTGCACGAACCTAATAGTGCAGGTAGTTTGTCTCCGAATCTTGTGTTCTCAATTCCTGCCTTGTCTTCTCTCCTTAGACCTCCACATTCAATTCTCTCAACCTGTCTCCAGGTCTGCTCTGCCCTGATAAGGTAGCAAAGCAGAAGTCTGCAGAGTAAGCTTGAAGTTCATTACAGTGCACGAACATCTTAACAATCTAAGCCCATCTGGTGTCTAGGGCAGTATTTTTTTAGGGAATAGCTGTAATCACCTCTGGTATAGGAGCTGGAAATATTCAAATTTAACATTTAGAATATGTGACCAATGTCTATGTTCAAACCCCACTGGGATAATCCAATACAAAGTCAGCCTGTTGACACGCAGAAAAATCTCGAGTAAACGTGACTTTCCTTCCCCAGTTCCATAAGCTTGGCATGGATGTAGTCAAGTTCTGGGAGAAAAGATCCAGATCAGACAAGACTGAGTATCCTGGATCTGGTAAGGATCCAGATTGGTCACAGATGTTCTGGCCCAACCCCAGAGTCCCCTAAACCAACAATATCACTTTTGAGTGAATTTGGACTCTTTTTCTGAAACCCTAGAATCCATCGGGCTACCTCCTGACCACTTTCCTGGGGTGCAATTCCTCCCCCAAGGATGTCTTTTACAGGGAGGTTGCCCCATTGCCTGCATTAATCAGCACTGGAAAAAAAAAAGAAAGGGTAATTTGTCAAGACAATCATCCCACGGTACTTGTTCCAACCATTTTATTCTTGCCTTTAATTTTTTTTTTTTTTTAATTTTCAGCAATGACACCAGCTGGGTTAAACTTTGATTTCTAATAAATAAATTCCATTCACATCGCCCTCTCTTAAAAATGGCAAGTTGGTTTTATGTTACAAATCTACTACTTTTAGTGAGATTTGGTAAGCTAATCTTTAGATCTCCAAAGATTTTCAGATATTCAACAGAGCAGAAAAGGGCTGCCTCATTTATTGACTGTGTATTTTAAGAGCAAATTTAGAACTCACTAAAGTAACATGTCTTCTCTTTAAAAAATCTTTATAATTATTTTGTGTACATGCGTACATCTCAAAAGAGTTTTTTCAGCCCTAAGCTCTTGGAAACCATGAAGTGTTATACAAAGTGGTAACTACAGCTCCCCAGAACCAGTCTTTTCAGATCTGAGCCATATGTTATGATAAATAAATAATCCCTAAAGCGCTTATCTGGCTTCTGGCAAGGATGTAACTATTTAGATATGAGGCTTTATAATGCCTACATTTAAAAAAATTAGAAGAAAAATGATTCCACATCTTGGCATGAAAATGAGAATGGCTTACAAACAACAAAAATTACATATGTGGAAAACATAATGGGGGTGACTTCACTCAGAGTGGGAGAAAGAAAAACTGGAGATTTAAATACCAGTAGTTGGGTTCAGAGCCAAGAAAAATGGGAGATGAACTCACTGATAACAGGAGTATTAAATTGCCAGATGCCCTGCAACTGCCCTTGTACAAAAGTCCCTGATTATTTCTGAACCCCAGTCCTGCAGAACAAGCTATTGTTTCTGGGCATAATGGATTTCATGCTAGAGCCTTCTGTGAGATAAAGCCATGCAGCCTAGGTGTATTTTGAAGTAACAAAAAACCAGTTATATTGAACCTCTGAATTTAGTGTGACTGAAGTTGTTTGCTAAACCTAGTATTTATAGCCACATGACTAATCGTTTATGGAAAAGGCCAATCCATGGAGAGGAATGGGTGGCAATCATTTCCAGAGAATTTGAGGAAACTAGGTTTTAACACTCCATATTTAAATTTCACCAATGGTAGAGATTTAAAAATGCCCTATTGTATAGAGTACCCTTGACATAACTAACTCCATCTTTGAATAAGTCTCCATTTTATGTTTCACAGGGCACTCTGCCAACAAGGATGTTTTGTTTAATAAAAAGATAAAGACTGCATCCAATCAGATAAAGACACAAACAAGCACACTCATCCATGATCGGTTCTCACCAGAGGACTCTGTGACTTTAAAATGTCAGACTTTCAGCAGCTCAAAACGCAGCTGTCTTAACTGACACTGTCTTGCAGTCACTCACGATACGAACTTAGCATCTGCTTCTGCCACCTCAAACACTCTTCCTTGCAAGACCGACCTGCTTCCGCTGGACTGGTTCCTTAACCCTTTCTCCTATCTCTTTCTCCTCTTGATGTTCAATGCTACTTTGTTTATTGTGGAATGTTTAATCTGTAACGTGTATATTGATTAAGCATACTATTATGTGTGATTTGCCATATTGACTGGCTTGTGGAGTGGCTCAAGCCTGTGTGCCTGCGGCTCTGACTACCAAGAGAACAGGAGGTACTAAAGAGAATTGCCTCCTTGGGAATTCCATGTAACTCCTGGCTTTTGTGACTGAATTAGCATCAACAAAAGCCTGACATTGTGGAAAGACACAAGCATGTGTGGACCTCGTTATTTTTAACCTGGCATCGCTCATGACACCTATCTTCAAAAAACGCTTTTTTTTTTTTTTCTTTTTAAAACTGCTATTGGGGCATTATTCAATGTCTTCAAACAAAGAATCCTTGACAAATTTCCTTCAGAACCAAGCACTGGGCAAAAATTTCTTCCTCCTGACGAACTCTTTCCTAAAATTGCACACAAAAAAGAATTCTGCAGCCAGTTTTCTTTTTCTAGGTTGGTGGGCAGCTCAGAAGTAAGTTTCATATTTAATTGCTCTTATTCCTCTCATTCAGAATTTATTGCTAATGTTTCTTCTTTATCCTTTACTTTTCGGTTCATGTTGGTTCTTAAAACTGTTTTTACAACCTCGTTTTTTTTTTCTCAAGTGGGTGGCATAAAAAAAGTTGCAATTAATTCAGGAATTAAAAATGTGGCTCCTAAGACTTTCTTTCTTTTCCTTCTTTCTTTCTTTCTTCTCCTTCTTTCTTTCTTTCTTCCTCTTTCTTTCTTTCCTCCTTCCTTCCTTCCTTCTTCCTTCTCTTTCTCTCTCTCTCCTTCTTCCTTCCTTCCTTCCTTCCTCTTTCTTTTTTTTTTTGATAGCATCTCACTCTGTCACCCAGACTGGAGTGCAGTGGTATGATCTTGGCTCACTGCAACCTCCATCTCCTGGGTTCAAGCGATTCTCCTGCCTCATCCTCCCGAGTAGCTGGGATTACAGGCATGTGCCATGACACCCGGCTAATTTTTGCATTTTTAGTAGAGACAGGGGTTTCTCCATGTTGGCCAGGCTGGTCTCGAGCTCCTGACCTTAGGTGATCCACCTGTCTTAGCCTCCCAAAGTACTGGGATTACAGGTGTGAGCCACCACACGGGGCCTTATTTTCACTGCATTCCCCTGGCAGAATATTTGCTCCTCCTTCTCCATTGTTTATTTACTTGAAGTGAAAAAGGACAAAAAAGCAAAAGACAGCAAATTGAGGGCAGAAGGTTTGCCTGGAAATTTACGAGGAACAAAGAAAGACCTGGCAAATAATGCCCCCTGAAACAGGTCCTAGGGAGAAATATGATTTCCACGTTTGCAGACTCTCTTTCTCTTGTACAGATGGGTTGGGAGCTGGTTTTGGTTCAGTTCTTTCCTCAATACTCAGGAAACAATTGAAATTACAAATGTGCCCCAGGTGCTGTCTTCACCACCGATGCATGGAAATATGAATGTGTTTACATGTGGTTAGGGGCTGGAAGGTGGAACTTACAAAAGGATTGAAATTAATATGCAGAAGAGGACCTGGGAGAGTTCCCTATCCTTCCTGCTAAGTGCATCCCCAGGTTTCTAAAACATTCATTCAGATCTTTCTATTTGTTTTAATTTGTCCAGAGTTATTAACAAGATTTTAGAAATTAATTAGTTATCTAGTTGGAAGATTACCCATTAGGTAGAAATACAAGAGTCTTGGGGCTATTTCTCTTCAAATAGGTAATTTTTGACTTTTGTGCATGTGTCTAGTTTTGAGGAGGAAAGATCTGATGTCTCCTAATTTTCTTTGTGTGTTTTTAAAGGCATAGTAACAAATATTAACTATAGTAAGTAGTAGGTGCCAATAGATGTGTTAAATGAGGTTTTAGAAAAGGAGACTTGAAGGAGGCCTGAACGGCAGAGGGAGTACTGGCCTGGAAGTTGAAACACCTGAATTCTATTCTTGCCCTGCCAGTATCCAGTACAGTAAGAACAGTGGGCTGTTTGCCACCTGGCATCCCATGCATTCTCTACCTCCTCCCTGCCCCTGGAGGCTGATCCTTCAGACTGCATCACCCAAGGTCCCTTGCTGTCTGGCATCCTATTAGGTTGGAGATGACAGATGGGAAACAGAGACTCCATCTCTGGCTGTAGAGATCTCAGTGCAAATACCTCCTGTATGTTTCCCTGTCCCGCTGTTCTGGCTCTTGCTTTTGTCCTTGTCACTCTTTGTTCTCATAACCCTGATCACACCTAGCTAAGTGGTCCCTTTAAGGTCTTTTCATCTGAGCCATCTGGGGTGGACTCTGTTTTCAGGCACGTCTCTGAATGATACAAATGGCAACCAGCTTTAGCAAACTGGAAATGGGTTTGAATTCCAAACCACTGGGATCACAGCGACTGTGTCTGGATTCTTTCCAGGAGGCTTCCAGGTGGGAAGAGAAACAGGGAAGATTAATTGGTACCCACTTGCCTGGTCCTTTGTAGACTGCTGCTCTATCTCCTGAAAAGCGTAAGACCAAAGACAGGTCCGTTTTACCCACCAAGCATATGAATGCACTCAGGCACTTAAGGATAAAGGGCTTTGCTCATGACTCAACCAAAAAAATTTTTAATGGAGTTTTCTTCTTTTTTTTTTTTTCTTTAAATAACAATTTGACAAAAGGGTGAAGAAATCCTAAACAAGGTATGGAGGCCAGTGTCCAGGCTGCATTCTGTTCACAGAACTGTCCTCAGGACGTTGCATGGAGCTAGAAATGTACATAATTACGGAAGAAAACAGGGAGGACTTGGTGCAGAGAGACCAGTGTGGACGGGCAACAGCATCCTTAGGCTTTCATATTTATATATGGTATATGTATTTTCTATATATATATTTATATATTTTACATCCAGGTATACCAGTCATCTGTACCATTTCCCAGGGAGACATCGGCGCTTCCAAGGCAAGACAGGAAAGGGTTAGGCAGGGAAGGGGCAGCGACAGTGCAGGCTGGGGCTTGGCTCACAAAAGCTGCAGGAGCTTCAGCGACTGTAAAAGGGCCCCGGGCTCCGCGGACGCCAGGTACTGGCAGCAAAGCCAGTCCTCCAGCTCCACGCCCCGCCTGCGATCCACTGCCTTCTCCGCAAACTTCATCATCATCAGGGCCCGCTTCATGTCGATCCAGTTGTGCAGCGTGCCGCACAGCGCCTCCTCCGAGGTGCCCGGCTGCTGCACCAGCTCGCGCCGGGGCCCCCACAGCAGGCACTGCAACACACGCTTGGCCTCGCCGATGCGGATACGCTTGATGGGGTCGGCCTCCAGCAGCAGATGTGCCAGCTGCTGCAGACCGGGTGAGTAGAGGGACAGCGCAGGCAGCGGCGGCAGGTCCTCCTGCCGGTAGTCCCGCTCCCGCAGCTGGGCGCGCACCTCGAACGGGTTGGGCTGGTGCAGCAGCTCGTAGATGAGGATGCCTGTCTGGAACTCATCGAACTTGCGGTACTGGGAGGCAGACACGATCTCGGGGGCCAGCCGGGCCTGGCTCTTCTTCTGCTGCAGGTTTGGAGTGCCGCCTGGCTTCTGCTTGGCCTTCAAAAAGTTGCTGATGATGAGTCTGGGCAGCTGCTTCTCCCGGGGCCCTTCTGGGGAGGCGGGGCCGGCTGCGGGGCTGAGAGTGCCACCAGCGGGCAGGGCGGCAGAGGAGCAGGGAGGCGCGGCGGTGGCGGGGGTGGGCCCAGGGGCGGCCTGGGGGGTGCAGTGCACCAGCAGCAGGTTCTCCAGGCACAGGTCCCGGTGGATGATGCCGTGCTCCTTCAGGTGCTCCAGCCCGTTGCAGAGTTGCAGTAGCAGGAAGCACACGCGCCGCTCGTACGCCTCGGGTTCCGCCTGGTGGCTGGCCGCCGAATCCCGCACGAAGTCGGAGGCGGTCTGATGCGGCACCTCTCGGGTGATGACGACCACGCAATCCTGCTCCTGGGCAGGGGGGTGTGCGGGCAGGGTAGGCACGGGGTCCTTGGGCGCGTCGGGGGAGGTGAGCATGCTGGAGGGCACCGAGGCGACGAAGTGGCCGCAGTCCTGCTGGATGTTAAAGTGCACGGGCACGGACGGGCTGCAGTAGGAGACTGTTTTGGGCTCAGGGGTTTTGCAGATCTGTGGGGAGAAGGAGAAGTGAAATCAAGAGTGGGGCCCATGGTTCTGCCCAACAAAGAGTGTGGAACATTTGAGTATCTATGTGCAATAAACCTATCCACATATGCTTGAGGGTAAGAGCAATCCATACACATGCTAGAAGAAAACATGGGACAGAAATTTTGGGGCCTTGGGTTGGGCAAATATTTCTTAAATACCACACCAATAGCATCGTTCACAAAAGAAAAAAAATCACAAACTTAACCTCAAAGTTCTAAACTTTTGTGCTTCAAAAGGCACCATTAAGAAAGTGGAAAGACAAGTAACAGACTGGGAGAAAATATCTGCCAAAATGTATCTGATAAAGGACTTGTTTCCGGAATTTGTATATAAAAAAACCACTCTTTTACAACTCAATAATACAAACAAAAAAGGATACAGAATCATGGCATAGAGAAAAAAGAAAAAAAAAATGGGCAAGAGATATGAATAGGCAATTCACCAAAAAAATTTGTAAATGGCCACAAGCATGTGAAAAGATATTGGACATCATTAGTCATCAGGGAACTGCAAATCAAAACCACAATGAGATATCAGTCCATGCCCACTAGAATGAGTTCTAATAAAAGACAGTTCCTAGCGTCTATGAGGATGAGCAGAAATGGGAATCCTCACACATTGCTGGTGGGAATGTAAAATGGGGCAGACCCTTTGGAGCAGTTTGTCAATTTCTTAAAAAGTTAAACATAAAATGACCATACGACCCAGTGAGTGGGGTCCCTGCTGAGCAACACACAGTGTGGTAGGGAGGTATTGGTAGGAAACATCCCTTTGTGCACAGTGTGGACAAATTCTCACAAAGCCGAATAGCGTTTATAAGAAAGCAGCCTCACTTCCCACACACTTTTCCTCCAAGGTGAGTCACAGCAGCTGAAAGAAACCAGAAAGTTCTCCAGGGAAGAGGGGACCAGAAGGAACCCTCAGAGGAACCCCAGGGCACCCTCTGAGATGAAGGTAGGAAAAACAAGATGGAAGATCTCAAGCTCCTCTGTGGAAAGGGCAGCTGGGGATCCACACAACTGTGTCTTTCTCGCCTCCTCCATCTCTTCTTACACAAATGACAGTGCCAGCCGCCTGGGGACCTCTAGCAATCCTAGTCCACATCTGGCTGCCACTCAACTAGAGAGTCTTGAACCAGCCATAATGGCCCTCTGTCAGGCCTCAATCTCCCTGTCATTACCCTGAAAGGGATTGAAGTCTCCCTTCTCAAATGAATATTATGATGCAACCTCACCCAGGCTTTGTAGAAAAACAAAGATCAGATGTGAGAAGAAAGGCATCTCACATCTACCCATAAAATATTATCCTGCAAACACTCCCAAAATAACCCTGCCTTCAGCCTGCAGTGTTGGAATGATGATGAAGCAGTGTTTTTGAAGTGCCTCAGTGCTTACAGGCGATACTTTTAGAAGTTCTATTGCAAGCACCTTTTCACGGAGATTTATTTATATTGCAGCTGTACAAACCTTCTCAGCATGAAACCTGGCATACAAGAGCTCAGCCTCCAAGAGATGTTTTTAAAGCTAATTGTGGGGAATGGTGGGTAACACATTAATTTAGTAATCTATTATAAAAGCAGAATGATAATAAAAGGGAAAGACATTTACCCCAGACATTGCTTCCTATTACACTAACAAAAACTATTTTGAAATACATGTCTAAAAGGCATTGTTCAGGCTCTTTCTTATTCTGGCCTACTCAACAGTACTCGGTTTTTATTTATTTTTTACTTTTTGAGACAGGCGGGAGTTCAGTGGTGCAATCACAGCTCACTGCAGTTTTGACCTCTCAGTTTTAAGCAATTCTCCTGCCTCAGCCTCCTGAGTAGCTGGGATTAGAGGTGTGCACCACCATGTCCAACAAATTTTTGGAATTTTTGTACAGACAATGTTATCCCATGTTGCCCAGGCTTGTCTTGAACTCCTGGGCTCAAGTGATCTTCCCACCTTGGCCTCCCAAAGTGCTGGGATTACAAGCGTGAGCCACGGTGCCTGGCCTGCACTTGGTTTTTAAATGGCAGGCTTCTGGAGCACTATTAAACTAAAGGAAATTTGCGGCAATGGAGGGGGTCCTCAAAGAAAGCGTCTTGCATGTATGCAGCTGTGTTGTCAATGGAGATGTGGGAAGGACATCACTGTTATTGTCTCACCCCTAACACATACAGATCGGGCTCTTGCATGTGCAAGGACTGTGCCAATGGTGAGGGCTCCATGCAGCATCCCATTCGATCTCATTAAATCCAAGGAGGAAGATGCTATTACAGAGGAGGAAACTGGGGCTTCCAGCGGTTAAATTATTTGCTCCAGACTATACAATGTAGAAGTGTTCCAGAGGTCAAAAGCACGGGCTCTGCAGTGAAAAAAGGCCTAGGTTGAAGTATTAGCTCTGTAACTGTTGGCAAGTTACAGGGGATTTTCATTATTTGCAGAAGTTATGTTCTATGAAGAAGCCATAAACACTGAATTAGTGAATAGAGAACCATTGCTTAGGGGAAATACAAGGTAAGTTTCCTGGGAACTTCTGGTCACAATATTTTCATTAACTCACCAGTGTTCAACCTTGTTTCACGTGTGCTTCTGTTTAGAGATACCTTGTTTAATACACATTACATGTTTAAAATACATTAACACGTTACATGTACATTAACATACATTAACATGTTAATATTCATTAACGTGAATTCACAGGCAACAGCACTAGAGCTCATCCCTGAACAAAGCTTATTTAACACACACGTTTTTATCCGTGAGGCACATCCCAGCCTTGTGGTGGCTGGGTACGCTAGACAGCACTTCAGCCCTATGCTGGGACCATTTTATTTTATTTTATTTTATATATATATATATATTTTTTGAGATGGAGTCTCTCTGTCACCCAGGCTGGAATGCAGTGGCACGATCTCGGCTCACCGCAACCTCTGCCTCCCGGGTTCAAGCGATTCTCCTGCCTCAGCCTCCTGAGTAGCTGGGAGTACAGGTGCCTGCCACCACACTCGACTAATTTTTTGTATTTTTAGTTGAGACAGGGTTTCACCATGTTGGCCAGGCTGGTCTCGAACTCCTGACCTCAGATGATCCAGCTTCAGCCATTTTAAACAGCAAAATCAACAACACGTAAACCCAAAAATAAAATTCTAAGGCCTTCCAACGATCTGAAATGGACCCTTCCTCTCAGCCAAGGGCATTCCAAAGTTAATCTAAAAAAATGAGTTCAGGCCATGATGGGAAGGGGGAGCTGGGCATGCTCATGCTACCCTCCTCCCTGTTAGAATTACTGATAGAGCAGACTCTTCAAGTCTGATAAAAATAGTTACAATTTGTTCTCACTGAACCCTGCCACCTGGAGGCTTCATCTGTATGATAAAGCCTTGACTCCATAACCCCTTCTCATAGCCCAGACATTCCTTTCTAAGGATAATAACTCAACCAAGTGCCAATCAGAAAATCTTTGAATCCACCTATGACTTGAAAGCTTCCCCTGGCCCCCTCAGCTTCCATGTACATCACACGTGTATTGATTGACACCTATGTCTCCCTAAAATGTACAAAACCAAGTTGTGGCCCGACCACTTTGGGCACATAGTCTCAGGATCTCCTGAGGGCTGTGTCATGGGCCACAGGTGACTTATATTTGGCTCAGAATAAATCTCTTCAAATGTTTTACAGAGTTGGACTCTTTTCATTGACAAACAAAAAGCACATCAATGTGAAAAACAAGACACTAAATAGACTGCAAAAAAACGCCCTTGCTTCCAGGATGAGGGCTGAAACAAGATGGGAGACTGTCGCCTCATTCCCCTTCAGCTGGAAACATGCACGTTGGGTGATACAATTTGGCCATGTCCCCACACGAATCTCATCTTGAATTGTAGTTCTCATAATCCCCACGTGTGGTGGGAGGAACCTGGTGCTGTTCTCATGATAGTGAGTGAGTTCTCATGAGATCTAATGGCTTTATAAGGTGCTTTCTCCGCTACCCCCCACTTTTTTTTTTTTTTTTTTTTTTTGAGACGGAGTCTTGCTCTCTTGCCCAGGCTGGAGTGCAGTGGCACATCTTGGCTCACTGCAACCTCCTCCTCCCGGTTTCATGTGATTCTCCTGCCTCAGCTTACTGAGTAGCTGGGATTACAGGTGCCTGCCACCACACCTGGCTAATTTTTGCGTGTTAGTTTTTAGTAGAGATGGGGTTTCACCATGTTGGTCAAGCTGGTCTTGAACTCCTGACCTCATGATCCACTTGCCTCAGCCTCCCAAAGTGCTGGGATTACAGGTATGAGCCACCACACCTGGCTGCTTCTCCCCTTTTGCTTGGCTCTCCTTGCTGTCACCATGTGAAGAAGGACGTGTTTGCTTCCCCTTCCACCATGATTGTAAGTTTCCTGAGGCTTCCCCAGCCATGCTGAACTGTGAGTCAATTAAACTTCTTTCTTTTATTAAATTACCCAATCTTGGGTATGTCTTTATTAGCAGCGTGAGAACAAACTAAAACATCAGGTGACTCACATTTTTCTTTGCCTTACACATATCCAGAAATCACTGGAAAGTGCTTCGAGTATTGATTTTGGAATTACAAATAAATTTGAGCGGGTAGATGATTTTGCAAACACAGAATCCATAAATAATGAAGATGGACGGTATTTATCTCAAAGCATGTTTTCTCCTCTGAATGACAGGGGCAGGGATAGTACTTCCTCGTGGGGCCATTGTGAGGATCAGATGAAATGATGCAGGCATGGCTCTCAGCGCCAGGCCCAGCCCAGGGCCAGGCCCAGCCCAGGGCGAGCACAATGGGAAGGGTTGCTATGGTGACTGCTCTTGCCATCTCGGCTGTAGCCCTCTGGTGGTGCGGAGGCATCCAGAGCTGGCTTGCAGGTATTGTGCAAACCCGAAGAGCACAGCTGCCCAGGGGCCTGGGAAGAGTTTCCATGGCCCCTTTTTCTCAGGGGTATGAAAGGCCCGGGCCCAGCAAACACTTGAGACCTGGAACTCCAGTCAGGCTGCTGACATTTTGCACAGAGATGTAAATGAAGGAGCAGAGTAAATGGCAACTGGGTTGGATGCATTTCAAAATCAGTGCAGTGGGCCTTTGGCAAGACCCGCAGCTTCCTCAAAGCCCAGCAACGGAGAGGGCTGCGTAGGGCGCATGCTAACCAGCCCTGTGAGTGAGCTCTGGGCCCTCGCCGGAGATCATTCTACAGTACTGGATGGGGGAAGAGGCGGTGGTGGGGGGAGTGGCTGCTTCTCCATCTCCATCTCCCTACTCCCCGCCCCCACCCTCATTTCATTTTCAGGGGGCCCTGCACTCGGATTTTTAGCTCTAGAACTCTACATAGACCCTTGGTTCAGCTCAAGTTTCAAACGTTTTGCTGAGCCAGGACTCATTTAAACTTTGGAGTCAGGGCCTCATTCACAGGCGAAAGTCTGGGCTAAATCATGTCTGTGAAATAAAAAAGGCCCAGCAGCTTAAAACGGGTCCCTAATCACCAAACTAGAATTACTGTCTAGATGGCTGAGAAATGAAACTGCTTCGAAAACGCACACACAGCTAATGGTTTTTTTGTTTTTTTTTTCCCTGTCACCTATTCATGCGGTGGAGCTACAAGAACCAGTTTTATCTCCTCACTGCTGCAGGGTGCTGAGCCCAAGGTAGTAGGTTCCAGTATCAGCAAGGAGCAGGTGTGAGCCTGCTATTGTTAACTGGAACTCCGCAATCGCAAATGAGGCTCCGTCTGCCTTCAGTGCCGGCTCCCTGCTTAACATGCGCAGATGAAATGCGCTCAGTCTCAGACAGGCAGCAGCTCGCTGGCTGGGAAGGGAGACCCACTCCCCCTCTTGCGGATCCCCAGATGACTGTATTTCGTCTAGACTGGAGAGCTAATGAAGTGGAACAGCTGCCCGTGCGAGATGATGCTCCAGGGCCCCCACGGCCCACCCCCCAGTGACCAGGCCAGGCACATTTGCAAATTGATACTGTTCCTGGTAACCTCGTTCCAAGAATTACCATCCTCTGCATATTGGATGCTAGTCTCCAAATTTCCTTTTTCACGTGGCACAGAGATGGTCCTTGAGCTACCAGTCTCCAGCAAATTCAAATAGGAAACCCCTGCAGCTCTTGTTTAGAGGGCTAAGGCTTATCTTTTGGTTTCTGTGTGGCTTCTATTGCTAATGAAATAAGGAGCAACACTTGTTTTTAACATTCTTAAGGAAAATTAAATTTCTTTTGTGTTGTTTATTAGAGAATGCGGCTAATTCTGCATGAATATATGGGGCCCTAGAATCCAAGCTGCACAGCACAATTATTTACGGATGTGAAAAACAAAACTGTGGCGGGGCACGGTGGCTCACACCTGTAATCCCAGCACTTTGGGAGGCCGAGGCAGGCAGATCACAAGGTCAGGAGTTCAAGACCAATCAGGCCAATATGGTGAAACCCCCATCTCTACTGAAAGTGCAAAAATTAGCCAGACGTGGTGGGGGGCGCCTGTAGTCCCAGTTACTCAGGAGTCTGAGGCAGGAAAATCGCTTGAACCCGAGTGGTGGAGGTTGCAGTGAGCCAAGATCACACCACACACTCCAGCCTGGGCACAGAGCGAGACTCTGTCTCTAAATAAATAAATAAATAATAAAAAAGTAAAAACAAAACCATTTGTCCCAAGGGCTCCTTCTTGCAGAAGGATCACCTCATTTTCTATCCCATGAGCAAGAGAGATTCAATCCCTTCCACCAGGCTTTTTCCTCTTCCAAATAGAAAGGCCAGCTCTCTCTTGATACTGAATAATATTATTCAGTACATATTATTTATAATAATACTATTACTACTACTATTGATAATATTCAGTACATATAAATAATAATTATAAATATATAATGAACATTAGTATTACTACTATTAATTATAATTACTATATATTATTTATATATACTGAATAATATTATTAATAGTAGCAATATTATTACTTAAATATCATTTAATGTTATTTTTTAAATGTTAGCAATATTATTTTAGAAAATTGTTGGTAAGCAAGCTGCCCCACCAAGGCCATTTCAAATTAGCTTATTCTTCGCACTTTTCTAACTGGAAGAAAAAGGATGTCTTAGGACAGGGGATGAGAGAAAACAGCTCAGGGTCTCCCTCCTGACTCCCAATAAAAGCCTACATTTATAGAAGGGCCAGGGTCTCAATAGGTAATCAAGGAACAGCAAAAGATGAGAAATAGGGCCACAGGAAGGACTGGAGTTCATGGTAGAGACCCCAGTGGCCCAAATGGGTGCAAATGGCTCAACTAGTTCACACAGAGCTGCACTCTGACAGGGCAACGCAGTGCGGGTAGCAAGAGGCCTGAACCAGCATCAAAGGTTAAAGAGCTGTGCTGCCCTCAGCTAGTCACTTAATGTCTCTGAGCTTCATTTATCTTAACTGGTAGGGACATAACTTAGGCTTTGGAGACAAACACGCCAGAGCTCAAATCCTTTCAGTCACCAACTAGCTATGGGCAAATTACTTAACTACTTTAAGCCTCAGATCCCCCATCTGTAAAACCTACCTAACCTGTAGGATTACTGTTAGGATTAGAGGTAAGAGTCTAGTTGTAGAGTGAAGGCTCACACAAATGATATTATTACTATTATTGTTTAAGATGATTCCTAGGTCGAATGCTCCTTCTGGATCTAACATTAGAAGAACGACCTCATTATCCATCTCCCTCACTACATCATAGCTCTATAAGGAAGCTTATATTCACCCCTACATACTCAGATTATGGCAAAGTACCTGGCATATAGTAGACACTCAATAAAAACCTGGTCAATACATGAATAAACTCTCTGTTGCACTAAAAGGCAACTGTTTTCTTAATTCAGCTAAAGCACAGAATGTGTCTTATATTGATACTACAAATCTCATTGCACCATGTCCTGGGGCAGAGAGAGAGTGAAATTGTTGAGCACTAAGTGTTAAAAGAATGCTTAGGGGTCAGGGGTGGTGGCTCACACCTGGAATCCCAGCATTTTGGGAGGCCAAGATGGGTGGATCATCTGAGGTCAGGAGTTCAAGACCAGCCTGGCCAACATGACGAAACCCCATTTCTACTAAATATACAAAAATTAGCTGGGCATGGTGGTGCACACAGATAATCCCAGCTACTCGGGAGGCTGAGGCAGGAGAATCGCTTTAACGTGGGAGGCAGAGGCTGCAGTAAGCCAAGATTGTGCCACTGCACTCCAGCCTGGGCAACAAAGTGAGACTCCTTAAAAAAAAAAAAAGAAAAAAAATCTTAAAAAAAAAAAAAAAAAAGAATGCTTAGGAATCAACTCCCCTCCTAATGCCCAGACAGGAGAAATGACTTGCTCAAGCCACAGTTCTGCCCAAGCCAGCACCAGCCAGTGGCACAGCAGAATGGAAAGAGGGAGTGGTACCTACTTTCACAGCATAGGTGCTGCCGGGGTCCTCAGAGCAGGTGGCACAGTAATAAATGGCATCCCCCGAGTCACAGCAGGGTTTGTTACAAGTCAGCTTGAAGAGTGACCAGTTATTCTCATTGAAGTGGAGCTCTTTTTTCTGGCCGCCCATGAAGAGGTCCTCACATTTGGCTACAAGGCGGGCCAGGGACTGGGTGTAGAGTCCCCCCAGCTTGGCGTAGGTGCCCTCCTTGCTGCTGATGTTGCTTAGGAGACCGTGCAGCTGAAACTGGGTGCTCCCGGTGGAGGCTTGACTGGACACACTCAGCTGGGAGGACGAGGCGGATGGGGTCCCTTTGCACTGCAGGCCAGGGCTCCCACAGCCACCTGTGTTGCCCGCCAGCCCTGCTGCTGGAACCCAGTGGCCACTGCCTTTGAAAGCTTTCTCCAGAGGATCAGAAGAGGAGAAGACAGCATGGTGGCGGTTCCCGGGGCTCAACGAAGAGCTAAAGTGAGACTCGTCGTGGACGTTGGTTTCTGAGTGGCTTAGATTCAGTTTGGGGCTTGCTGTTTGGGGCTTGGGGGAGCCTTGGGTCCAGAAGAAGCCATCCGGCGAAGAGGCTGCCCGGCTCACTATCTTTTTCTGGGGGAGTGGAGGGGGTTGCCGGGGTCCACTGGGGGACACATCCTCAGTGGAGCCTGAAGGAAATGGAACAGGAGCAAAGAGCTTCTTCCCACTGTTGGTGGGCGAGTGAGCCAGCTCAGACGAGGGACCTGAAGAGGAGAGACAGAAACCATCAGGCCAAGCAATGCCACTCAATTCCAGGATCCTGCAGACTTTTTTTCTTTTATTTATTTATTTGGTCAAAGCAATTGATTTTATTTTACTTCTTTTCTATTTCTCGAATAGACAATATATGCACAGTGGAAAAAGTGAAAATGCAAAAAAGGTATAGATTGACCATTAAGTCTTCCTCCTAGCATGTCCCTCAGCACCCAGCCTCTCTTATCAGAGGAAACCACTGCCAGTAGTGTTTCGTACATCCCTCCAACAATTCAAACAAATGTGCGCACACACACACACACACACACACACACACACACACACACACACAATTACATAGAAAAGAGCAAAGAGCGGCTACTGTTTGGAATAATGCTTTTCTTTCACATCTTGGAGAGACTTTTTAATCAAATATTCAGATCTATTTAATTATTTTAAACAGTCTTACCATAATATATCATCATATGTAAGTATCATAATTTATTTAACCATCCCTTTTTGATGGACACTTAAATTGTTTCCAATATTTTGCAAACAATGCTGCAACAGCAATAACAAACTTGAACATGTGTGGTTTCAGTGGAATTTTTTAACAGTCAGGTTTATAGAGGGTGTAATTGACCAATGGTAAAATTCTCCCTTTTGGCTGGGCATGGTGGCTTATGCTTGCAATCCCAGGAGGCTGAGGTGGGCAGATCACCTGAGGTCAGGAGTTTGAGACCAGCCTGGCCAACATGGCGAAACCCCCATCTCTATTAAAAATACAAAAACTAGCCAGGTGTGGTGGCAGATGCCTGTAATCCCAGCTACTCAGGAGGCTGAGGCAGGAGAATCACTTGAACCCGGGAGGAGGAAGTTGCTGTGAGCTGAGATCGCATCATTGCAATCTAGCCTGGGAAACAAGAGCGAGACTCCATCTCAAAAAAATAAAATAAAATAAAAAGATAAAAAAAAAATTCTCCCTTTTTAGTATGCAGTCACTGGAGATTTCACGCATACCCTGCTGGCTTAGTGAGTAAGGCAGGCCCACAGAGATTTTAGAAAGCAGGAAGGTCATGATTTTAGAAAAAGGAAATGGATCTTAAAGAAAAGTGAGTCTTTTCAAGGCCCCACAGTTTCCGGAGTGGTGCATACGGATAAAGAGTCTGCCTGGGCAAAGGCTCACTCAGGGCCACAGGTGTCTGCAGGGCATGGGGACAGTCAGAAAACCTTTCTAGGTAGCGCACAGAATGGTGAGATGAAGGTCCAGTCTCTACAAAGGTGAGGGCTGACCTCACTCTTGGCATCAAGATATAAAATAGTGGCTTCACAATGAAAGAAGAGTTTAAGTTTATATATATATATATATGAGATATACACTTTTTTATATATGTGTGTGTGTGTATATATATATATGAGATATACACTATTAGAGCCAAGGGCAAACTGAAATAATACTCATTTCCTATATTCTCAGGACAGCTCTAAGGTGTTATCTGCTATTTTAATAACAGCTTTTAGGGGGATAAAAGAAATAATAAATCATATTCATAGTCTGTAAAATGCATCCTATTATCTTGAGGGTTAAAATATGAAAGAAATATGGCTTGCAGACTGGGTGTGGTGGCTCACACCTGTAATGCCAGCACTTTGGGAGGGTGAGGTGGATGGATCACTTGAGGTCAGGAGTTTGAGACCAGCCTGGCCAACATGGTGAAATCCCATATCTACTAAAAATACAAAAATTAGCTGGGCGTGGTGGTGCGTGCCTGTAATCCCAGCTACTAAGAAGTCTGAGGCAGGAGAATCGCTTGAGCCTGGGAGACGGAGGTTGCAGTGAGCCAAGATTGCGCCACTACACTTCAGCCTGGGTGACAGAGTGAAACTTCATCTAAAAATAATAATGATAATAATGGGTTGCAGCCCTAAGAAAATACGTACTTAGGATGTGTACCCCTCATTGAGTTCTCCGTGCCACATCACCCTAATGGCAGAGCATGGAGTGTCTGTATGCCTTTCCACACCTTGGCAGTGGGGCCAGAAAACAAACAAACAAAAAGGCAGAACAAATGCATAGGAGCAGACAAGGGGTAGAAGGCCCCAAAGGAAGCAAATTATGAGTCTTGTGTCACCGCACTCAGGTGCACAGGACATTTCCAGGGCTTCTCCTGAACAGTTAATAACCTTCTAGCTCACACTGAGCCCTTCTCTGCTTTCTCTAACCCAAGAGGGAGCAGAATAGACCCCTGAGGCTCAAACACCAGTTGCAAGCCGCTCAGATGAAGACTGGGTCTCCCTATTTCTGCTGCTGCACAGGGAGGAGGGTCTCTCTAGGGAGCAAGATGGATGGCCATGGGCTGACATTCATGCCCCAGCCTCGGTGACCAAGGCTGCATTAGTGAGCGACGGCAGGGCAAAACCTTGAATGCAACGCTCACAGGAGGACAAACTCAGCACATGCAACCTGTTGAACACAGGAGCTGAGAACCAATGGGTTCAGGCAAAGAAAAGCGCTGGGCAGCTGAACAAGACTGTGGGGTCTCTGCACCAATATCCTCCTGGGCTCTATCATCTATCATAAACTCAAGAGGAACTGGGCACGGTGGCTTATGCCTGTAATCTCAGCACTTTGGGAGGCCAAGGCGGGAGGACCACTTAAGCTCAGGAGTTCGAGACCAGCCTGGGCAACATGGCGAACCCCCAACTCTACAAAAGATACAAAAATTAGCTGGGCGTGGTGGTGCACACCTATAATCCCAGCTACTCAGGAGGCTGAGGGGAGAGGATCGCTTGAACCCAGGAGGCAGAAATTGCAGTGAGCCGAGATTGTGCCACCACACTCCCACCGGGGCTACAGAGTGAGACTGTCGCAAGTGAAAAAGAAATTCAAGAGGGGAGCGCCGTGTTTCTTAAGCTCCCCTTGCCCACTTTCCCATCTGCAGTAAGCAATCTTTGTTTCCCTGTGGTTCATCAAGATCATAGGGAGTTGTCCTTCCCATTTGCTAATGACAGGCGGGGCCCCTGGCAGCAAGGCTGAGTGAATGATTTACACCTCTTCCAGGAGGGCTAAAGTTAATAATAAATCAAGCAGTGATGGTGCAGTCTGGACCAGTCACTTTTATATGTCCACGAATTTTCCCCTCAATAGTCAGAATGGAGGATGCACAAGAAATAGCAAGCCAGAGGAAGGAAGATCCAGATGGCAGTGATTTCAGCAGGTGCTGAAACCCTGCAGTCCACAGGTCTCCCCATCCCACGCTCCCCAGGAAAGCAACGGGGACAAACGGAGGCTAGGGCAGATGATTCACTTCCTCTCCCTCCTCCCTCTAGCAGAAGAGGCTGAGAGGAGGAGGAGGATCACTTGCCATCTCCTAGATAAAAAAGGGAGGGCAAGACCACCTACTTATGGGGCTCTCAAAGGACTGTAAGCCTCAACCACCAAACTCCCAGCCTGATGAGCAGGAGAAAAGGGAGTCGTGAGCACACATCCACTTCCTGACCTTTCTGCATTCTGGGCAGCAGAAACCGTCACCAGCGAGGCGTTTGATTCTCAATTTATCATCAACACGACAGAAGCTGAGGCTGGGGGATGGGAGGGGGGTGTGATCAGAGCCCTGGTCAATGCTTTCATCAGTACCCTCAGAGACAAGGACAACCTGCCTACGTTCAGGACTCCTTCCCATCCCCAGTCCAGTTGGTCAGGGAGGTTCATAACAGATTGGTTTCCTGGCTGGTCTCTTCTTTAGACCTTAGGCTTATCTCCCCATGTCTATTGGTTTTGTCTTCCTCGTCTTTACTACAAGGCTCTCCTGATGCCACCAGTATGCCCCTTTTTGCTTCTGCCCCAATTTGAGGATGAGCAGTGGAGTGAACACTTCCCCAGCTGTCAGCCTGCCCCGCCTGAGTTTCCTCCTTTAGAAAATGGCCAATGACATCATTGTGAAGGCCCCTTGCAGCGCTAATAGTCTATAATTTCAGCTACTCTCTCCATTTTCAACCTCTCTAAACATGCATTTTATCTCAAAGCTGCCCCTGAAATCAAATAGCTCTAGGCAGATCGTTATCTTGCTTCAATTGTTCTTCCTTCTATCTCTAGTTCCCACAAATTGCCACTGGTATATTTTTCCAATCTGTGAGGAGACCAGGGATCTTTTAGCAACATAATCAGTAACACTTCTAATTCCCTAGATGACCAAAGAGAATCAAGAGGTTCTGCTTTAGACTGTATGGTAGGTCTCAGCACAAAAAACCCTTCGTGTGTTCAGGCAGCTGGAAGGAAGCGATTTTCTCCTTCCTTCTGTTTTCTCTTGCTTTCCTGTGGGAGCTGTTAGTCAGTGACTTTGATCAGATCTATACCCTTTCACTACTTACCTATCATTTACTGGGTAAATCTGACAAGGGATACTATGTATTAGGAGGGAAGCTTGACTTCAAGGATTAGCACACGTGCTGATTAATTTTTCTTTATTTCTTAGATGGCTATGAGTTTGGGGCACCAAACTCAGTACTTGCTGCATTATGCACATACTCATCAGGGGCTAGCACTGCATACCCAAACATTCCCTACCCACGCCCTTGCCCAGCAGAAGTAAAGGCATGTAGCTACACAAACCTCATCAGGTGAAATACAGCTCCCTGAAATGTGGACTTTGCAGGGATAACTGGGCATTATCTACACATATTACGATTTTTTTTTTTTTTTGACGAAGTGTTGCTCTTGTTGCCCAGGCTGGAGAGCAATGGTGGGATCTTAGCTCACTGCAAACTCCGCCTCCCGGGTTCAAGTGATTCTCCTGCATCAGCCTCCCAAGTAGCTGGGATTACAAGCACCCACCATCATGCCCAGCTAATTTTTTATATTTTTAGTGGAAACAGGGTTTCAACATGTTGGCCAGGCTGGTCTTGAACTCCTGACCTTCAGGTGATCCACCCACCTTGGCCTCCTGAAGTGCCAGGATTCCAGGCGTGAGCCACTGTGCCCGGCCTATTATGATTTTTGTATTCAGAAAAGATGTGCCTGGTTCTATGACAAGCATACTACATTCCAACCTAATGCATCCTTCCTCTGAGCTTACAGATCCTTAAAGCTCTCCAGGTGTGGAATTACAGCTGATGAGAGGTCAGAATTCACTCTTGGAACCCCCCACCCCTGCCTCACCACCTCCAGGCCACTCCAGGCCTCTGAGGATCCTATAGTTTCTCAGGTATTAATATTCTTGGGGATACTTTGAAATAGATGCCAACATGCAGCCCTTGTAGATGAAACTGATTTCTCCTCTACATGGCAAATGGTAGCTGTCTTCTGTGGAATCTGAAGGCACTCCTAAAGACCTCCTCTGGCTGATTATCTTGACTCGTACCTGGGGAACTATCTCTCCATAAACACGGCCTTAGGCAACACAGCAGCTATGTTCTTACTGTCTGCAGCAGCTGCCACATTCTGGATTAGGAAAGCCGGAAAGAACACGGAACAAAAACACCCTGACACCTAAAGTAGTTCCAAATTCACAGGCAAACCACTGGTTCAGAAAAGTCTGCCTAAAAAATCCATCCACAACTTTAGCCAACAGCCCATATTCTTGGATGTCCCATGGGACATGAGACTAATTCAAACACATCCTGGTTTGATGCTGGTGTTGGACTGCTGTTTCCAAATTCTGCCTTACAATTAAGGGTGTAAAATGGGTAAGAGGGGAGAACATTTTTCTGGGACCTTGGCCTATGTCTCAGTTGCCTCATTTGTAGGTTTTTAATAATTTTGCATGCTAATTGGGCCAGAGGGCTCCGAACCCCAGGTCCTAAATTTTCCTTCCAATTTCCAATTCTGCATATAAAGGAAGTTCCTGGCTATACAGTACAACATGCTCCATGCCTTTAGTGAATGTGCTTCAGGGAAGAGAAAGCGTTTCTAGTGGGAAACTACGTATCACGTATGCTGCACTGGATGGGATCTTAAAAAGACCAAGGGAAGGTGCACTAGTTTGGTGTCATTATATTTAGAAAGCAGAGACGAGAAATCAGGATTTCAGTGGTTGGGAAGAACAGCTTAACCTCTCTGCAGAAATGCAGGCCAGAAGTTCAAAATGGTACTCTGAGGTTTTCCTTATTATAGAGTCCTCTCTTCTCGCTGGGTTTTAATAGGCACTTTCATTATTCTCTGCAGCCAAAATGAGAGCTGAGTTGACAGAGGAAGTGGTCAGTCCCGTTTTGGCTCTTTCTGCGCACAGCTCTGCTGTCTGATAGCAGCTGCGTCAGAACAAATGCAGAGGCAAAGAGCAGTGTCCCAACTAAGTTTCCCCAAACCTTTAGCTTTTGTGTTTGACCATTCTCCAACTTTAAGTAAGGTAAAGCAAGTGGAATATGGATGGAGAAAACTTCAGCCATACCCTGTGCCCTGTGGCCCTAGTGCAATTCCCTCACGTGAGAGGTGCGAAAACTAAAGCCATCTGCACGGGCACCTTCCAATATCACCCAGGAAGTGGCTGTCATGCAGGTTTCTGCCAACCCCAATTAACTATTCCTGCATCAGAGAGTATGAAGGGTGGGGCCGAGGGATGCTTTGGCTTTACATGGACTTGTTCCTCTGAAGGCAAGTGTTGCAACCTCTTATTTGGTTCCACAATCAGAGCAGGCTCAACATTAAATATAGAAAAAAAACAAAAACAAAAAGCAAAGCAGGCCGGGCTCGGTGACTCACGCCTGCAATCCCGGTATTTTGGGGAGCTGAGGCAGGCAGATCACCTGAGGTCAGGAGTTTGAGAACAGCCTGGCCAACATGGTGAAACCCCATTTCTACTAAAAATACAAAAATTAGCTGGGTATAGTGGTGTGTGCGCCTGTAATCCCAGCTACTCAGGAGGCTGAGGCAAAGAATCACTTGAGCTTGGAAGTGGAGGTTGCAGTGAGCTGAGATTGCACCACTGCACTCCAGCCTTGGTGACTGAGTGAGACTCTATCTCACACACACACACACACAAAAGCATTTCTTTAAAAGAAACCTTTGCTTTTTTCAAGAAACTAAACGTGTTCTGAAACTGGAAGCAGGTTATTAGCATTTTACAACTGGATGGAAAATGTGGCATTTGTGAGGAGTCTCTCCAGACCACTTAATCATCCCAGGAAACAATAATCAAGATGTGAATGTGATTTACATGCGAAAGAAGAGAAAGCTCTGCCTCACTTTGGAAAACAGGCTCTCGGTACCTCGAATGCCCTGCCTACAGCTCACATGTGGTCCTGGAATTGTGATCTTTCAATCTCCTGTTATAACATAATCATTAAGGGTTTTCTTCCGAGTTAGTAAAATTAAAAGTTAATTCAAAGCACTTTCCATGCCGGGCGCAGTGGCTCATGCCTGTAATCCCAGCACTTTGGGAGGCCGAGGTGAGCAGATCACTTGAGGTCAGGAGTTTGAGACCAACCTGGCCAACATGATGAAATTCCGTCTCTACTAAAAATACAAAAATTAGCCAGGCATGCTGGCACGCCTGCAGTCCTAGCTGCTGAGGCAGGAGAATTGTTTGAACCCTGAAGGTGGGGCTTGCAGTGAGCAGAGATTGTGCCACTCCAGCCTGGGCAACACAGCAAGACTCTGTCAGAAAAAAAAAAAAAAAAAAAAAAAGCACTTTTCAGATGCTGTGATGGAAAGTACATTGACATTTTTAGAGGATACTTTGGTAATATCTATTTAAAATACACATACAGTTTGATATGTCAGTTCCATTTCTTCTAAGGATTTATCTTATAGATTTGCTCACCAAATCATGCGAATGTATGACACAGAGTCTTACTGTAAGTCTTGCAAAAATCAGCCTAGACATGCATCAGCAAGAGAGGGATTTATAACCAATTCATACAATGAAAAAATAAGCAGCAATTTTGAAAAACGAGGCAGTTCTAGGGGTTCTGATTTGAAAGGCCTCAAGATATGTGAAGTGCAAACATGTGTAGAACTGAATTTTATATTTGACATATGGATACACATTTTTGGGATGATACAGAAAACAATCTTAAAAGTGATGGTAGGAGCTGGGACGGGGTGTCAGAAAACTGACTTTTCATTTTAACCTTTCTCCATTGTTTGAATTTTTATAAGAAATGTATTAACTTTATTGGAGCAATAATATATGATTTAAAATTCAGTTTAATGAGGAAGGTTTAAGTTAGGTTGAAGCTTCACTTCAGTGATATTATGGCTTAGGCCACAGAAAATTTTTTTAAAAATAAATGTTTTTTTCCTTTGGGGCACTCCTATCCCTCCCCACCCTGTTCCTGGCTTGATTTTTCTCCCAGCACTCACTGCCCCTCTGACCAGTAGCTACTTTACATCTTATCTTTCTTATTGTCTATCTCTCCCTACCAGAATGTAAGCCCCTTGAAGGGACTGGGAATTATTTCCATTACTGAAACTTCAGCATCTAAAATTGTACCCAGCACAGAGTTTACACTCAACAGTATCTGTCAAATGAATGACTGAATTAATATACATTTTTAAAAAATTTGCCAGTAGTAGTCAGCTTAGTGAGAAAAACCAGCTGACTACCGTCAATATATTTAATTAGTGTTCTGTATCTCTGGTTTGCCAGCTATAAAAATAAGAATGATGTCACTGCCCTGGTTCATGTATTCATGCAAGTGAGAATATCTATATGAACTGTATTTTCAGACCTCTTATCTATTGCTGGTGCCAATGGTTTCAGTTCAACAGAGAACTCTCTAATCTCCTCTAATCTCCTGGCATTCAGAAATGTTTGCTGAACTGTTGAACTGAATTTTAATGTTATCCTACATCAAAGAGGGAAATTATCTCAATGAGACATTAGGTTTGCATATTTACAAGTAACCACTTAAAGCAGAAGGGTCTCCTGATGACCATTTCTGATCATCATTTCCCTCACACATCCAACCATCCATTCCCTACAAAAACCTTCCCCTTGGCAGCCTTCATGGATCTGTCCTGACACATGCAGTCTGTCCCTCCTAAACCAAGCATAAACCAAACAACTGCTTCGACAAATTTTCCTTGCACTGAGTTGACTGGCTGTTCAATTGACTTGGACAAATGGGATAACAGATGCACTGGAGGAATATGAAATCTGATACAAGTATAAAGAGGTGAAATTAACATTGATACAAAAGTGGCATTTTGCCACTGTAACATTTAGAACAAACACCTGTTTTAAAAATGTAACAAAGTTAGAGATTTTGATTAGGTTTTCCTTACACAACTAAAACCATCCCCCCCCATAAAACTTGAATCACTAACTTTAGCCATTAACCCTGATACAAGTATAAAGAGGCAAAATTAACATTGATACAAAAGTGGCATTTTGCCACTGAAACATTTAGAATAAATACCTGTTTTAAAAATGTAACAAAGATAGAGATTTCGATTAGGTTTTCCTTATACAACTAAAACCTTCCCCGCCCTGCCACCACCCCCACCCTCCACTCCTTTGCCCCTCCCGCCATAAAACCTGAATCACTAACTTTAGCCATTAACGCTATTACATTTCCAAGAAGTTTACACAAACTACTATCATGATATGCCCTGTAATGACGTTTTCCTCCACTCATTCAGGGCAGCCTATACTGTGGATGGAAAAAGTCAATGAAACACAAAGTTTTCACTAGTGGATTCTTACTGACAAAATAAATGTAGAGTCTAATGGTATCTTTTGGCTTAATGTATAATATTAGAAAGGCAGACACTACATGCAAGTTTCAAAGAACTTCAGTGTGAACTGCTTCTGCTTCTATTTGGATCTAATCTCTCAGCTTAGGTGCTACATGCCAAATAGTAACTAAAGTTGCAATGGATAAATATTTCAGTTACAAGATAAAAGTGAGTTAAGGACCCATGGGACTGGAAGATAATTGTGCAATAACAGATCTAAGCTGCCTTGGTAAGCGGTGAGAAGTGAATGAAGGATTTCTCATATTACATGACCAGTAGTTCTGTATATTCTCCAGATTAATGATTAATGTTTAAAAGACATCAAAAAGAAAAGAGAGAGAGAGAGAGAGAGAATGTCATGCCTTTGGTCTTTTGCCAGTTTCAAAACATGGTTCCGGGTACAGAGCCATGCCCAGGGGCAGAAGATAGAAAGGTTGGCTCTCAGGGGCCAGAGTTCAGTGACAAGGTACATATCTTCTTGTTGACCTGGGAGTCCAAGTTTTGAAGTGCATTTCCACTGAACAACTAGCTTGTGATAAAGGAATACCATGGCAATGCATTCATTTTAATTCATGTTATTCAGAAATGAACATGAGAAAATGTCTGAAGAGGTTTCCCCATTGAACTCACAAACCTCCAGCATTGAAGTCACAAACCTCCAGCAGCTCTCTGTCTCCCATCTGCACAGATTGCTGTGAGAGTCATGTACAATTCAGCCCCTGCTTCCCACCAAGCTCATGTCCCATTTCCCCTTGCCAGTGTCTATTGAAGCGCGTCAGACTGGTCTCATCCTTCTCCCACGTGCACTGCCATCCCTGCGGCTTTGTTTCTCTTTTATTGTTTTCTGAACCTCTAAAGCCCTCTCCTCCTCACCCGCTATCTCCCCAGTTCTGGCCACATTTCAGATATGATCTCTAAGTCCCATGTTCTCATAAAGTCTTCCCTAAACCCTCCATCAGCCTTCATCGATTTCTCTCTCTTCTGGAAGCCTTTACAAGAAGCACTCATGTTCTGGGCTGCCCAATTTCCTACCGTATCCCATCCACCCATGTGCCATGTGTTTTAACCCTATCTTTCCTAGTTAGTTCTTAGGAACCCTGCGAGCAGACATCATGATTTACTGGTTTTGAGAAACAAAGTGGTGAAGCCATGAAGTCCAGTTCGCCTGACACCCGCTGGCTGGTGGCTGATGGTTCATTGTAGATCACTCCCCAGAAGTGGTTACAATCCCCAAGAGAGTGGATCAGAGCTGACCAGCACACGGGCTCATGGTCGAGATGCCGTGCGCTCTATGGAATAATCTGCCTGTTGAATTTGTTGGACAATGGGCTGGGAAAAGGAAGAAGATAAGAGCCTAGAAAAATCTACAGAAAAAGAAAATCTGTTGTTGCTACATTCCTCCCAAATCAAGACTAAGATATTTCCTGTTTTTAAGTAAGAACTGTCAGAGGTTTCTCCTCAGAACACACCACAGACTGCTTATAACACACACTTTTGTCTCAGGCAGTACCTATTGTTTAGGCGGAAAAATGTTGCTGACAGTAAATTTGCAATAGAACCCTCCACTGTGTCATTGCCTACTGAGAAGAAATACTTTCATAGAAGTGAAAAAGGAAGCCATGTGAGTACAAGTCTAAATCCAACATGCTAACGCATGCCTGAGAGAAACACAGGAGAGGACACATACACAAAGAATGCTGAAAGGGTGAGAGGGTTTAAATATGACCCATCCAGGCCACAACTATGGAAAAGCAAGAGTTCTTTTTTAGGGATATGCCCGATGGAGGACAGACCCCCCCATAGGCTTTAGAGCTTAATCCAAAAAGCAGACTAGATGGTAGCCTAATGAAGTCTTCATGCTTAATTCAGCAAACATTATGCAAACATCTGCGTGCATGCACATGTAGATGCAAAAGAGAGAGAGAGAGAGAGAGAGAGAGAGAGAGAGAGAGAAATGTGTGGTTTAGGACTAATCCTGAGGACAGAAGTAGAAAGCAGGCCTGTACATAGATGGCTCATTATGGCTCATTACCCAAGCGAACAGGAGCCTTTCAACCTCATCTTCCTCCCACCATGTTGCCACATCCACACACTTATAATTTGGAGAGGGCAATATGGATGGGTTGGCTTGCCATATATTCAGTAGATAATTTACCTCAACAGCTCCCTGGAAGAGTCTGCTTCATTGAGAAAGCAGGACCAAGACAGTAGTCCTTGCTCAGCCCTTCCAAATCCTGCAAGTAACCCACGACTGGTCTGGAAGGTCCAGGAGAATCTAAGCCTCTCCGTCAAGGTCAAGTTTGTTACCTCCATCGCTGCAGGTCCTGGAGTCTGAGGCCAGGCTGTCCGTGGAGCCGGTGGTGAAGCTGACGTGGACACCCCTGAAGGATGGACTGAGGCTCTCTGCAGAGCCCTGGCTCACTTTTTCCAAATCAGAGCTGCTCTTGTTCATTTTTAAAAGGTGCCTGGAAAAGGTAGGAACAAACAATACAAATAACTCATTCAGTTTCCATTCAGAAACCAGGCTGATGGATCATGAATCTACCATGCTCTTGAAACTGGCCAATGTCAGCAAGTTTATTTAAAAAAAAAAAAAAGGTTTTGGGGAGAAGGTAGAGGTTCTCTTCTGAGTCCTTATGTGCAAGAATGGCAGGAGACTTCCTGAGACTCCTGAGAGGTTAGGAGAAGCGAGTCTATTAAATTTAAACAAGCACCAAAATTCTTATATGGATGGAATTGCCTTCACATTCTGACCCCATCTGCCAAAACATTTCTGTCACCTATTATATCCTGTGTAAAATCTCTACAAAGAAAAATCAAGATATTATCATACACACCAATGTATAGAGATATACAGAGATTGGGTTGTTTTTGCAAGATGCCAGGACAAATGAATTGCAAACTAGGCCTTTACAAGTGGGATTTCTTTTTTTACCTGGTACTCTTTTGCTAAAGCTTCAAAGGGTCTAGGTTGTTTCTTGGAATTAAGGAAAACTTTAAATGTGAACCAGACTTCCAGTGACATGCTTAGATAGAACCAAGTTGACATAACCCTTATTCCAGAACAATGGAACCAACCTTTGCTTTTCTATGAAATCTTTTGTTGCATCTCTAAATAGCATCACCGACAGATCAAGGACAGAAATACCAACTTCAAGAGAAAAACACTCGCATTGGAGAAAACAGTTCTATTATTAGGTTGGACGTTTAGCTTATTGATTTCTCCTTCTCACTTTCCAAGGGCCACATGAATATTCATTTCTGATCTGATACTTTCATCAAGAAGGGAGACAGATCACACCAGGTCCAGCTCTTTCCCTGTTGGTGGAAACCCACATTTGTCTGAACTGATATTTCCTGATGACATTCCTGTTCCTACTACAGCAGATCCATATCTCAATATCTGCTATGGGAAATATACAATACAGTATTGATTTGACATCAGAATGGCCTTATTTCATGCACATGACCTTACAGTCAAGAATTTATTGGCTGTTCTTTGTGTTCAACATTGCCAGGCCTTGTTTTAATTTTCATAGGCACAGGAATCCCTTGTTTACTAACAGGAGGGTTTAAAGTTTGTTTGTTACCACAAAAAGTGCTCCTTAGAAAACACGTCCTTCTCCCCACTCCCAATCCTTAGAATTGCATTTTAAAAATGTGTTAAAGCTGTCAAATAAAGTGTGACAGTGACGGCAACGTTACGATGGCAACGTTACAACTAATCTTCACCTTTGTATCTCAGTGTCACTGTGGGAATCTTGGAAATATCAGTTCCTTAGGAAATGCTATGGCAGTAGCTGATCTTTATCTAACCTGCTGGCAAAATAAAATCAAAGACAGTTTCATACAATATTCTTATATCCACATCAGATCTACCACTAATAGTTTTCTCCAAGGGAAGCCAGGATATGAAGTCATGCATAACAACTCCTCAGTCTAGGAGAGAAGTCAGCTCTGTGGTTATCCCACTACGTTGCCCCCTCCAAAGTGGTCTCTAGAGTTTCTTGGTCTTCAGGCCCAGAAAATCACTAAGGGAGAAACTCCAGCACCATGGCTACGGAGCTGGCCCAGCTTCCCACTCCACAAACTTCATGAAATGGATGTAAATAGACAAAACGAAAAAATACATAGATATGTGTATGTATGAGCATATATATTCATATACATATGCACACACACACACACACACACACACACACACACACACACTTATTTAAAGTAACAGCCACGATTAAAAGAAAGAACACTTCTCAGGTGCCAGATACAGAGGGAATGCCACACACAGGCAGTACAAGGGATACTTCAATACTAAGTGTATGTTTACTATAGGTTTCAGTAGACGTTCTTTATCAGGCTAAGGATGTTTATGTCTATTTCAAGTTTTCTAAGGTTTTGTATTTCAAAATCATTTTTGGCTATTAGGGTTTATGAAATGTCTTTTCTACATCTATGGGGAAAAAATTGTATCATGTTTCTCCTTTACTCTGTGAATGTGATGAGTTATGTTAATAGCTTTTCTTAATTAAGCCATGCTTGCACATGTTGTATGAACTTATTTTACTACACATTGCTGGATTCAGTTTTATTAATATTTAGTTTAGGATTTTTACATTTACATTCAAATAGAGGCTAGCCCATAATTTTTCTTTCTTGTCCTGTCCTTGTCCAATTTGGACATAAAGGTTAAATTAGAATTATAAAATGACAGCTGGGTGCGGTGGCTTCCTCCTGTAATCCCAGCACTTTGGGAGGCAAAGGCGGGTAGATCATTTGGGCGGCAGGAGTTCAAGACCAGCCTGCTCAACAGGCCAACCCCATCTCTACTAATCATACAAAAACTTAGCCGGGCATAGTGGTGTGTGCCTGTAATCCCAGCTACTCAGGAGACTGAGGCAGTAGAATCGCTTGAACCCGGGAGGCGGAGGTTGCAGTGAGCCAAGATGGAGCCACTGCACTCCAGCCTGGGTGACAGAGTGAAACTGTGTCTAAAAAAAAAAAAAAAAAAAGAATTATAAAATGAATTGAGTAACTTTCACTTTTTCAATTATCTCATGTAGGTTTTTCTTTTTTTTTTTTGAGATGGAGTCTCACTCTGTTGCCCAGGCTGGAGTGCAGTGGCCGGATCTCAGCTCACTGCAAGCTCCGTCTCCTGGGTTCACACCATTCTCCTACCTCAGTCTCCCGAATAGCTGGGACTACAGGCGCCCGCCACCGCGCCCAGCTAATTTTTTGTATTTTCAGTAGAGACGGAGTTTCACTATGTTAGCCAGGATGGTCTCGATCTCTTGACATCGTGATCCGCCAGCTTACACCTCCCAAAGCGCTGGGATTACAGGCGTGAGCCACCGCACCGGGCCTTATCTCACGTAATTTTTATAAGATAAGCATTATGTGTTCTCTGGAAGATTGCAAAAACTTGCCTATAAAACCATCAAGGACCAGTTGCTGTATAAGTGAGATCAGTAAAGATCTGGTTCTGATAAACCTAGGACCAACATTTTCAAGACAGAGACCCAAGAAACAGACTGGAGGATTAACAAGTCAATTCATGGTACTCACACCAGCTATTTATGATGTGAAGAAAGAAAGTAGAGCCATATCTCATACCATAGAGAAACATGAATTTTCAACAGAAAAGAAACACCCATTAAATTTTAAATTCATCAGAAAAAATAACAGAGAAAACTTTATGAACTTGGGGTAGGAAATAACTTTTAAAATAAGGGCTAAAAACAGCAATATAAAGAAAAAGATAAATCTGACTACTTTAAAACTTAAAACTTCTGCCTGATAACATAAAAGGCACCGTTAAAAAGTGAAAAAAACCAAACCAAAACAAAAAAAAACAAACCTTGGAGTGGCCAACTCACATCTTTGCAACCCACATAACTAATAAAGTATTGGTATGCAGAATAGAAAAAGAGTGCCTATAAATCTAAGAAACAGACAAATGACCCCATATTTAAAGTGGAAATGAACAGGCAACTCACAAATGAAACATGAAAGGCCACTCAACACATGAAAAGATGATTAAATTTATGAATGATCAGATTATAAATAAAACAGGATTTCATTTCATACCCATCAGATCGGACGGGCAACATCAGATTTTGTTAAACATCTAGGGAACTAGGAACTCTCTCACACTGTTTGTGAGACTGTAGATTGGTAAGCTCCCACAAAGGACGACAATGTGATGAATCTTGCGAGGTTAAATACACACATTCCCATAATCCAATCACTCTGTTTTGGGGTATATATATTCTTGAGCAATGTCACTTAAATAACTAGGAATGAATGAATGGCTAAGTCACTTGAGTGGGTCACTAGCAGTTTATTGACCAGCAGTTTATTTTAACAAAATAGAACAGAACAGAAAATATGAAAATATATAGAAAGGATTTGTGAAACTTCGTTTTGTAAAACTTTTGTTTCAGATGTGTGTGTTTGTTGGGTCATGATATTAAATATATTTCTTACTGTTGGTCATGGTTTTTAAAAAAGGTTAAAAATTACTGCTCTAGAATATGAGTCAACAACCTTTTCCTTAAAGGGCCAGATGGTAAATATTTTAGGCTCATGAACCATAAGGACTCTGTTGCAACTACAGAACTCTGCTGTTGTAGCTGGAAAGCCACCATAGAAATTAGTGGCATGAGGCCAGGCGCGGTGGCTCAAGCCTGTAATCCCAGCACTTTGGGAGGCTGAGACGGGCGAATCACGAGGTCAGGAGATCGAGACCATCCTGGCTAACACGGTGAAACCCCGTCTCTACTAAAAAATACAAAAAACTAGCCGGGTGAGGTGGCGGACGCCTGTAGTCCCAGCTACTTGGGAGGCTGAGGCAGGAGAATGGCGTAAACCTGGGAGGCGGAGCTTGCAGTGAGCTGAGATCCGGCCACTGCACCCCAGCCTGGGCGACAAAGCGAGACTCTGTCTCAAAAAAAAAAAAAAAAAAAAAAGAAATTAGTGGCATGTTTTCTAATAAAGCTTTATTTACAAAAACAGATGGCTGGCATGTGGGCAATCAGTTACTGGTTGGTCTTGACCAGCCTTGTCCGGTAGAATTATAATGCAAGTCATATATATAATTTAAAATTTTCTAGTAGCCACATTTAAAAAATATAAAATAAATGGGAAAAAATAATTTTAGTAATATATTTTAACATCATGTATTCAAAATATTGTCATTTTAATCTGTAATCAGTATAACCTATATCAATTATTAATGAGATATTCCATATATTTTTTTCATTCTAAGTCTTTAAAATGTGGCATGCATTTTATATTTACACACATTGCAATTCTGACTAACCACATTTTAAACTAGTGGCTACCACACTGTGCAGTACAGAGCAAGAGAAACTCTTATAAGTGGAGAAAGGTGTTCACAACGTTACAAATAGCAAATAATCTTGTAAACTGTTAAACTGTGCTTCAACAAAAGAATGAACACATTGTGGTATAGTCTTTTAGTGGGATGCTTTATAGCAGTCAAAAAAAATGAACTGGATTTTAGGGTAGCAATATGAAAGAATATCTTAAAATGCTGAGTATTAAAAGTAATTTACTTTTAAAAGGCTCAAGTAAAGTGTGATGCCATTTGTATACAGATTAAAAACATGTAAGGATACATACAGATTTTATGGAGCATGTAATAAAATGTAAATAGTACTCATCAACTTCAAGACAGTGATTGCTCTGGGTAGCAATGGGAGGTTGAAATGGGAATTGGATAGGGAGGGATCTTCCACAGTAGCAGTAATAGTTTATTTTTAAAAATTCTGAGGCAAATGGCAAAATGTTAATATTTGAAAAATCTCAGGGAACACCAGGTCAGTTAAATTATTATCTGAACTTCATTGCATGCTTGGAATATTTGATACACTAAAAATGAAAATTTCTAGTGAGAAAGCAAATCACAGGGCCTGAATGAGGGCAGGGGGTGACTGCTCCTGTTGATCTGTTGTTGTGCCTCTGGGAGGCAAGGAACACACAAAATAACACAGTGGGATTTCCATCAGACCCCTGAGTGGGAACAGGTAGTCTCAACGAGGGTTGGTTTCACTACAGAGCACCGCTGTGGCTGGAAACAGTTGCATCATAGACCTAACTACTCTTTTAAGACTTGGGAGTTAACGCTTCTGTCTATAGTTATTATGAGGCAGAAGTCACCGCTGTCAAAACTCTCATCAAGTGAATGCAGACAAAATTAGTCTATCCCTGTAATTACAGGATAAATTATCCGCAGGGTGTGTGTGTGTGTGTGTGTGTGTGTGTGTGTGTGTGTGTATTAGGGAGGAAGGGAGCCTCCCAAAGTGGACTTTGGTAAATCTTAGTTTCTAAGCCACAACTGGAATTTTCATGACTTTTGGGATCTAACCGCTGCTTCTTTACTGGAAAAGCTCGAGAAATCCAGGTATCCTGCCAGGTCACTAAAACCCAATAGGTGACCAGGCATGGTGGCCCAAGCCTGTAATCCCAGCACGTTAGGAGGCTGAGGTGGGAGGATCACTTGAGCCTGGAAGTTTGAGACCAGCCTAAGCAACATAGTGAGACCCTGTCTCTATAAAAAAAGAAAAAAAGAAAGAAAGAAAGAAAAAGAAAATCAGAAATCAGTAGGCATTTGGAATGCTCTGTTGTAAATGGGGATATAACATGTCTTCTAATACACATGTAGGTGACCCTTTTGCTTAATAGCAAAATCTTAAGGCTGGACACAATGGCTCACACCTGTAATCCCAGCATTTTGGGAGGCAGAGGCAGGTGGATCACTTGAGGCCAGGAGTTCAAGACCACCCTGGCCAACATGGTAAAACCCCATCTCCACTAAAAACAAACCAAAAACTTAGCTGGGCATGGTGGTGCATGTCTGTAGTCCCAGCTACTCAGGAGACTAAGGCAGGAGAATCACTTGAATCCAGGAGGTGGAGGTTGCAGTGAGCTGAGATGATGCCACTGCACTCCAGCCTGGGTGACAGAGTGAGACTCTGTCTCAAAAATAAAATAAAATAAAATAAAACCTTACAACAGATGACTCTTTCCTATGAACTGCATTAAAAAGCATCTGCCCTGGAAACCTGTACAATCTGTACTTTTTGAGAACTGCCACTTTAATGAGGGCATGAGCAAAACCACATCAAATTTAAAAATGAAAAGGAAGCTTGCCATCAAAGCACAGACTTACAATCAAGTTGTTTTTGTGTCTTTACACTGCGTGTAAAACAGACTTCTTAAGAATCCCTGGAAAAGGCTTACTATTGCAAAGGTGACTTCTCTGAGCCCTAATGGATTGTTCTATCAGACGTGAAGCCAAATGACAATGAGTGTACTCAACACGGTATAGCAAGGCTACTTCGTTTTTTTAAAGGCACTTTTCCCTCATTAATAATACTTTGATCTGTCTTTCACAAAACTGGTGCAAACCATCTGCAAAATACTTCCACGGACAAAAACCTCATACTCCAGTCTTTTGTCTCTGGTTGGTGAATAACATTCTTATCAGCTACAGTGAGAGTACAGTCTCCACAGATGTCTTCGCTCACGTAGTGTGATAAAAGCCGTCTTGTGCTTAACCTCAAACTTCCTTTCTGCCTCCCACTGTTGATTACATACAGTCCAGGCGGGCAGGGTGAAATGTACAGGCCAGTGGCACAGCGTCCTCGGAGCCCCAGCCCTGCAGCTGCTGCCCAGTGTTTTGAGAATAGCTTTTCCCTCCATTGTCCTTAGAGAGAGAGGTCTTGCCAGAGTGGTCTCCATACTATGTTGGTAGAAAGCTGGAAAAAAAAGACTCCAGCCGGAAGAGCCATCTGCTAGACTTCCTCATTTGTAGGAACAAGCCTCATCTAAAAATACCCTTGAAGCTTTCAGAATGAGAGCTTTCAGAATGCCCACAATCCTTAACGGATGCCGGGCCCCAGTGTGCAGCAGAGAGTGAATCTCAGACTTTCCGTGGCTGCTAGAATCCTCATATGACAGCAATATTCAAAGTGTGATTGAGGCCAATTTTCATTCTCACTGCCCCTGACTTTTGTTCGGTGCACATACATTTGGCCGAGAGCTTTCTGCCACTGGAGCGGAACCTTTGAAAGCCCACACAGTGCCAGCGTGCAGTTTCAGACGGGCTCTCTAAATCCCAGCATGCATGCACACCACTGGCTCTTGGGATTGGTCAAATGTACTAGTAAGTTTAGCCAAAGGATCTGGAGAAGATCTAAAGGAAAGTTTTAGAGAATCAAATGAATGCTCTGAAAGCACGAACAAGCTTTGAAAAAATCTATACATGCTTTTTCAATTAAGAAGAAGAAAGGAAAAGACTGGTTTTAAACTCAAACAACCAATAATTGTCTTAATCAAAGACTTGAGAACCTCTTACCATTCTAGACTCGGGCCCGTGGTGCCATCCTCATCAGTGAGGCCTCCCCGGCCTTGTGACCAGCTGGGACAGTGACTTCAGGGTCCCAAGGGGCAGCCCTTGGGTGTGAAGAGCGAGCTTCAGAGGCAGCTGGAATGCTTCTCCAGGCTGCTGTGAATTCACCAGCTCAGAGCTCTCTGTTTCCCTTCAGTTCCTCTCTGACTTTTCTATAAAATGCACTTCCTGCAAAAGCACAGGAAAACAGGGACGGCTCTGCCTCTCTGACCTGCAGCTTTCAATCTCCAATTGTCTTATTCGGCTCCATGATTCAAAGCAATTCAAATATGCTCTAGAATACAGTAAGTTTCTCTCCATTTATTCTCTACTATTTAGCCACTCACTAAAGTCAAAATCGTTAAGCAAATCAAGTTTTCTTGGTGGATAAGAACACCCTGTTTTTAACTTATCATATGCCTGTATTACCTGCGGTGGATCTTCCTCCTTGTCTATCCTCAATACCTTTCCCAGATTTTTCAGCATTAAGTCTACTTTGTGCCAAGTACTGTTAGGTGTTGGGGATACAATGGTTAACAGAACTGACAAGATCCCTGTGCTTGAACAAACCTACAGACCTAGAAGAGAAATATTTATCAAGCTCCTCTAGTGAGAGACCAATTAACATCTTCTTTTTAATTTTTTTTTTTTTTTTTGAGGCAGTCTCACTCTGTCACCCAGGCTGGAGTGCAGTGGCATGATCTCAGCTCTCTACAACCTCTGTCACCCAGGCTGGAGTGCAGTGGCATGATCTTGGCTCACTACAACTTCTGCCTCCCAGGTTCAAGATATTCTCATGCTTCAGCCTCCCGTGTGGCTGGGACTACAGGTGCACGCCACCACACCCGGCTAAGTTTTGTATTTTTAATAGAGACAGGGTTTCTTCATGTTGGCTAGGCTGGTCTCGAACTCCTGAGCCGAAGTAATCTACCTGCCTCGGGTTTTCAAAGTGCTGGGATTACAGGCATGAGCCACTGAACCCAGCAAGCCACATCTTCAGAGGATATTTGCAACCTTGGTAAAATCACCCTGACTCAAAATCTTTGTAAAATACTGTTCTCATAATGATGGACGATCCTGTAAGAGTCGTACCTGGCACTCCTATAAGGATTCTCTCTAGCTTGGCCACCATGTTGGATTGACTCAGGTCCTCTGTAGTGGCAGAAACACACATCTCAAATTTTCTTTGACAATCTCAATTTCAAATATTCCCCCTATAGTCTATTCCTTCAATTGTATGCATTCCAACACATTCCTAGATTTCTGGTTTAGAAAACAAAGTATCACCATTTTGGTTAACATACTGCTACTTCCCCTCCTAACTCCTCTGTTCCAAGCAGCCTCGTCTTTGTCTTCTGATTGTCTCCAAAGCACCAAAGTGCTCCTTCTTTTTTAGAGAATCCTAAGCATGGCTCAGAGGAAATGCTCCTGTCTGCCTTTCAAACCATCTCCATCCTCAAGACCCAGCATCAGTTTCACTTACCTACAAATTCCTCCCCAACTATTTCAGTCTTCTCTGACCCTTCTCATCCTTTTGGAACTCACACTGCACTGAGTCTGAATCACATCACTGAGCATTTGGTTATAACCCTGGTTAAATTATTCTAATTGTTTGATGTGAAATAGACTTGTAACCATCCCAAAATTATAAATGGTTTGAGGAGCTGTGTCACAGTCGAGACGTGCTGGAACACAGAGTCATTATTAAATAGTTCTTGATTAAGTTTATCTGCCTCTGTTTTGAGGCCACGGTGACATCTGGGAGAATAAATGTTTCCTTTAAGAAAGAATTACACTTGCCCAGCAAAACTTGCAAAAGGCAGGAACACAGAGCAACTGATAACCATCAAGAATACTGGATTCAACAGCTGAAACTTCCTCATATCTACTTGGTTGGTGCAAAAGTAATTGTGTTTTTTGCTATTACTACAAAAACACCCGTTCTAACATATTCTGAATTTTCACAAATCTTGTAGTTTTAAAATGCTTTTTTATCCAGAAGAGAGGATGAGAAAGGCAGATAACTAAGCTGGGGAGGTTGCTATTATTATTATTATATTTATTTTTTTTTTGAGACGGAGTCTTGCTCTGTCACCCAGGCTGGAGTGCAGTGGCGCGATCTCGGCTCCACCTCCCGGGTTCACGCCATTCTCATGCCTCAGCCTCATGAGTAGCTGGTACTACAGGTGCCTGTCACCACGCCCGGCTATATTTTTGTATTTTTAGTAAAGATGGGGTTTCACCGTGTTAGCCAGGATACTCTCGATCTCCTGACCTCGTGATCCACCTGCCTCAGCCTCCCAAAGTGCTGAGATTACAGATGTCAGCCACCGTGCCTGGCCAGTTTCTATTATTTTTATCATTGGAGATTTTTGATGAAGATGCTAAGGGAGCTATTTTGCAAATGCCTAAATGCCACCTGAAAAAACTGATAGGGCCAATCTGCTCTGGGGGGATGTTTTCTCCCCGCTGATTTATTAGCATGCATAAAAATAGGAAATCAGTTTCATCTTTGGTCAGATGACCTTTGTGGTCCCCAGGGTGCAGGCCTGTTCATTTGCATTTTCAGTTAATGCACTAGTGACTCTTCTGGAGCTCTGCAAGTTTAAAAGCCCTTTGTTTCAACTTCACACTCAGTGGAAACCATTTAACACAGGAATAAAGTCATAGTTACATTAAAAGATAGGAAAATACACACACACACAAACACACACCACACAAACACACATACATGCACACATACACATTTGGGTTACTGGATGGTTTCAGTCAAGGATAAAAATTCTTAAATTGGTCAGATGGAAGTCTGCCCTGACTACATACAGATATACTTTAGCATGAGAGATACAAACAGTTTTTAAAGATGACCATTCAGATTTCAGAAAAGCAAGTCTTTTATTTGTGACCCCAGCCTACACAGTGGTGGAGTTTTCCAAAGAAGCGCTGGGCTGCCTGCTGCAGGAGTGAGGATGGCAGACGTTTAGGGGTATACAGGTGCGGAGGTTTCAGCTGAGGCTGCAGACAGGGAGAGGGAGCTGCTGATGAGCAGGTAAGAGAGTGATGAAGAACTCATAGCTTGGCTCCATCACCCTTGTACAGTACACTTTCATCTCTAAAATGATCACCTAAGAACAACGTGTTCCAACTCATGGCCTGGAGAGTCAAGGAGGAAACTCACATCTGTTCACACAAGAGGAGCAGATGGGAAGAGAAGGAGATGAAAAGAGAAAAAGTGGGAACTAAAGACAGAGTAACTGCAATCCACAAAAGGGCCTCTCCTACCAGCTGCCTTGCCTATAGGCAAGCACAGTGTCCCAGGGCCCTCAGGAGCTACTGGGAAGAACAATGATGCTAGTGGTTGAATAACTTCCTAGACGGATTTCAAAGTCACCAAGGATGGCCAATGGTGTGCTGGTTAAGAGCATGAACACTGCTGCTTCACTGCCTGGGTTCGGGTCCTGACTCACTGCTTACTGGCTGTGTGTTTTGGAAAAGGCCCTTAATCTCTCTCTGTTTCAGCTTCCCATCTATAAAATCTGGATAATGACAATACATACCCCATGCAGTTATGAGAAAGATTCAATGAGTTAATATTTATAAACTGCTAAAAACAGCACCATGTATATAGAAAGTGCTGGTTAAATGGATGGATGGATGGATGGATGAATAGATCAATGGGTGGATAAACAGGCAGACAGAGGACTTCTGCAGTCTCCAGTAAACTGAGTGTATTAGTTTGTTCTCATATTGCTATAAAAAAATACCTGGGACCGGGTAATGTATAAAGAAAATAGGTTAATTGGCTCATGGTTCCACAGGCTGTACAGGAAGCATGATGTTGGCATATGGTGGGCTTCTGGGGAGGCCTCATGAAACTTACAAACATGGCAGAAGGCAAATGGGGAGTGAGCACTTCACATGGCAAGAGTAGGAGGAAGAGAGTAAGGGAGGTGTCACACACTCTTTTGAACAACTGGATCTCATGAGAACCCTACCATGAGAACAGCACTAAAGGGGGAAATCTGCTCACATGATCAAATCACCTCCCGCCAGACCCCACCTCCAATACTGGGGATGATAATTCAACATGAGATTTAGGTGGGGACACAGATACAAACCATATGACTGAATAATCTTTTTGCTATCGACAGAAGCAGAAATCTTCAGATAGTCTAGAGGTTCACCCTACCTTGATGTCTCTACTTTTACTACAACATTTAAAAGATCTGCAAGGAAAGATAAATAGAGTGATGCTTTGAGGACATGCATTATTCTAAAATCACAAGAAAGAGTTGATTTGTCCATTGACCAGACCTCATTTTGAATTTCAAGAACTAGATAATTTATACTATAGCTCTAGATCCAGGAGTTGACATATTCCTCAGCTAATCAGGTTGTTTAGCTCTATCACTTCCCTTTCAGTATATGAAAATCTAGAAAGAGAACAACCTATTTAATTACATCAGCTTGCCTTCCCCTTGCAAAAAAGAATCTCCCATGAGTATCCTTAGCCTCCTAGAATTTTCCTTTCTCCCTTCACACCATCTCCTCATCCCCCAGCACACATCTACTTTGTTTAGTTAAAACTACTTTGTTTAGTTAAACAAAAACACTAGTGAGTTGTTACCCACTTGTGAGTCACTGCAGTCCTGGGCCTGATCGATTCCTATTGAAATCCCACCAAGATCTACTGTGCTTGACCAGAATCTTTGTGTTTCTAGACTAATGGTTTTGGTGACCTTGCTTTCAGAATTCTCAGACCCCACTTTTCTTGATTTGGTGAATATTTCAAATTCACTTTGTTGACCCAGCTTCAGTGTATTTTATAATAGACTTCATTTCTACCCACCTAGCTTGGGAGGCTATTTGGACCAAAGCTCTTAGGATGAGCTACTTTGCCATTCTTCATGCTGGGGCAGACTTTTGCCCAATAAGGACCAGACACCATCACAGGTTCTCTCCACACTCCCTGATCAATTCTTCACTCTCTTATCTGTATCTCAACAGGTCCAGCTCCCAGACTCAGTTGACCTCCCCATTCTGGATATCCCCAAGCATTTTCCATCCTCATTCCTGTACCAGGCAGCCCAGTGCTTCTCCAGGAAAGTCCACAACTATGCAGATTGGGGCCACAATTAATTCATACTAGCTCTCAGGGCTCCCTGGTAATGCTTGTACTTGACCCAAATCAGCTGTTCCAAGCATTCGTCACTTTTATTCATCTTCTTAGTCACCATACTCACCTCTCAGGTAAGTCCTCTCTCTATCTCTCCATGACTCATAGTTTCTTTTCCTGTTAGTTCTTAAGTGCAGAGAAGTGAGATGATCATATGTCTAATTAATGATACATTTTTACATTGGTCTGCATTATTTTAGTTTTTCCCTTCATCTCTAGCCCTACTCTAATTACCCACTTTCCCAATATCTCACTTTTAGGTATACACACTATATTTGGTATATCTGTTTATTTGTTGTATATCTTGAGTTTTTCTTTGAATAAAGATTTTATACCTGCTTACAAAAAATCCATTTTAGCTTTAAGGGCATGCATAAGCTGAAGGTGAAGGAATGGAAGAAGATATTCCATGTAAATAATAACCAAAAGAGAGCAGAGGTGGCAATATTTATATGAGACAAAATAGACTCCAAGTCAAAAATGGTTACAAGAGACAAAGAAGGGGATCATTTAATAATAAAGGGGGTAATTTATCAAGAGGACATAACACTTGTAAATACATATTTACAAACATTATAGTATCTAAATATAAAAGGCAAATATTAATGAACATAAAAGAAGAAATAGATAGAAATATAATTATAGTAGGAGACTTCAACACCTCATTTTCAACAATGTGATTGATCAACCAGACAGAAAATTAATAAAGAAATACTGAACTGGAATTAAACTTTAGACCACATGGAACTAAAAGGCATATATTGAACTTTGCATATAACAGCAGCATTCTTCTCTAACACATAGGGAACATTTTCTAGGATAGACCATATGTTGGGCCATAAAACAAGTCTTATCAAATTCAGGAAAATTGAAATCATATCTAGTATTGTTTCCAACCACAACAGTGTGAAATTAGAACACAATAACATGAGGAATTTTGCAAAAATCACAGATATGTGAGAATAAAACAACATGCTCCCACAATAACCAGTAGTTAAAGAAAAAAATCACAGAAATTAAAAAATTATCTTGAGAAAAATTACAATAGAAACACAATATATCAAAATGTATAAGATGCAAAAAAAGTAGTTCTAAGAGGAAATTTTATAACAATAAATGCCTTTGTTAAAAAAGAGAGAAAAAGCCGGGCGCTGTGGCTCACACCTGTAATCCCAGCACCTTGGGAGGCCAAGGCAGGCGGATCACGAGGTCAGAAGATCGAGACCATCCTGGCTAACATGGTCAAACCCCGTCTCTACTAAAAATACAACAAATTAGCCAGGCGTGGTGACAGGCGCCTGTAGTCCCAGCTACTCGGGAGGCTGAGGCAGGAGAATGGCATGAACCCGGGAGGTGGAGCTTACAGTGAGCCGAGATTGCACCACTGTACTCCAGCCTGGGCGACAGAGCAAGATTCTGTCTTAAAAAAAAAAAAAAAAAAAAAAAAAAAAAAAAAAAAGGAGAGAGAAAGATCCCAAATAAATAGTGTAACATTATATAACTCAAGGAAGTAGAAAAAGGACAAAACCAGTGTTGTGGCTTATGCCCGTAATTCCAGAACTTTGGGAGGCCAAAGCTGAAAGACTGTTTGAGCCTAGGAGTTTGAGTCTGCAGTAAGCTATGATTGATCCACTGCAGTCTAGCCTGAGTGACAGAGTGAGGCCCTGTTTCAAAAGAGAAGAAGGGGAAGAAGAGAAGGAGGAGGAGGAGGAGGAAGAGAAGGAGAAGAAGAGGAAGAGGAAGAGGAAGAGGAAGAGGAAGAAGAAGAAGAAGAAGAAGAAGAAGAAGAAGAAGGAGAAGGAGAAGGAGAAGGAGAAGGAGAAGGAGAAGGAGAAGGAGAAGGAGAAGGAGAAGGAGAAGGAGAAGGAGAAGGAGAAGGAGAAGGAGAAGAAGAAGAAGAAGAAGAAGAAGAAGAAGAAGAAGAAGAAGAAGAACTAGTAGTGGAAGAGGAAGAAGACCATCATTAGAACAAAAATAAATAAAATAATAGAAAAGCCACATAAGGAAAAAAAGTCAATAGAACTGAGAATTGCTTCTTTGAAAAAAACAGGCAAAACCAACAAACCCCTAGATAGACTAAGAAAATAAGGAGTGAAGACTCAAATAAATAAATTCAGAAATGAAAGTGGGGACATTGTAACAGATGTCTCAGAAATAAAAAAGATCATAAGGGACTATTATGAACAATTATATGCCAACAAATTGGATGACAGAGAGAAAATGGATAAATTCCTAGATTCAATATTGAATCAGGAAGAAATAAAAAGGTTGAACAGACCAATAACAAATAAAGAGATTGAAGAAGTAATTAAAAACCTTCCAACGAAGAAAACCCCAGGACCAGATGGCTTCACAGTTGAATTCTGCCAAACATTCAAAGAACAATTATTACCAATACTTCTTAAATTCTTCCAAAAAAGTAAAATAAATAAAGCTAGAGGGAATACTTCTAAATACATTTTATGAGGCCAGCATCACCTTGATACTGAAGCTTGACAAAGATACCACAAGAAAAGAAAAAGTACAGGCCAATATTGCTGATGAATAGTAATTCAATTCTCAATAAAGTATTGCAGACTGAATTCAACAATACATTCAAAAGATTATGCAATGTGACCAAGTAGGATTTATCCCTGGCATCCAAGGCTGGTTTGGCATATACAAATAAATCATTGTGATATGTCACATTAACAGAATGAAGGATAAAAACCACATCTAAATTGACACAGAAAAAGCATTTGACAAAGTCCAGCATCTTTTCTTGAAAAAAACTCTTAACAGCTTGGGTATAAAAGAAAAGTTCCTCAACATAATAAAGGCCATTTATGAAAAACTCACAGCTAATATAATAAGCAATGGGGAACAACTACACGTTTTTCCATTAAGATCCAGTAGTAGGCAAATACACCCACTTCTACCACTTCATATTCATCATTGTATTGGAGGTACTAGCAAGAGTAATCAGACAAGAAAAAGAAATAAAAGGCATCCAAATAAAAAAGGAAGAAGTAAAATTATCTCTATTTACAGATGACATAATCTTGTTTGTAGAAAATCCCAAGAATTCTGCCAAAAAAAAAGAACTAAAATGAATTCAGTAAAGTTGCAGGATAGAAGATCTACATACAAAAACCAGTAGCATTTGTACACACAAATAACAATCTAGGTGAAAATAAAAAATCAAGAAAACAATCCAACTTACAATGGCATAAAAAATTAGGAATAAACTTAACCAATGAGGTGAAAGATTTGTATACTGAAAACTATAAAACATTAAATGCAAGAAATTGAAGAGGACATAATTAAATGCAAAGATATACCATGTTCATGGATCAGAAGAATTAATATTGTTGAAATGTCCACACTACCAAAAGTGATATACAGATTTAATGCAATCTCTATCAAAATTCCAATGGCATTATTCACAGAAATAGAAAAAACAATCCTAAAATTCATATGGAACCACAAAAAAACCCTTCAAATAGTCAAAGCAGTATTGAAAAAGAAAAAAGAAAAGATGAATTTGGAGGCTTCATACTTCCTGATTTTAAATTATATTACAAGGCTATAGTAATCAAAAAGAGTATGGTAGTGGCATAAAACCAGAATCACAGAGCAATGAAACAGAATAGAGAGATCAGAAATTGATCCAGACATATATGGTCAACTAGTTTTTGACAAGAATATCAAAGGGGCACAATGGAAAAAGGATAGTCTCTTTAATAAATGGGTCTGAGAAAACTGTATTTCCACATGAAAAAGAATGAAACTGAACCCTTACCTTATATCATACACAAAAATGAACTCAAAATGGATAAAAGGCCTAAATTTAGGACTTGAAATCATAAAACTATGAGAAAAAAATAGGGGAAAATCTCTTTGACATTGGCCTTGACAATGATTTTTTGAATATCACACCAAAAGCTCAGACTACAAAAGCAAAAATAAATAAATGGGACTACATCAAACTGAAAACCTTCTGCACAGCAAAGGAAACAGTCAAAAAGTGAAAAGGCAACTTAGGAACTGGGAAAAAACGTTTGAAAACCACGTATCTGATAAGGGGTTAATGTCCAAAACTTATGAAGAATTCTTACAATTCAATAGCAGAGCAATAAGTAGTCACAAGTGGGAGAGCTTCATCTGCTTTTTCCAATTCAGGACATTCCCTCTTAAAATGACCTGGTCTCCCACATCTGTAACATCTGTCTTGCCACCCCTCTCTTCCAAGCCCAGGGCACTTTTTCTTCTCCTCTTTATTTTCACATCCACAGCCCCTATGGCACTTACCTTTACCTTCTCCTCTAAAATACTGACCTTGCCTTCTTTCTCTCTGCATTCCTGAATTACCAAACTTTCTCCTCTTGCCTCCTCTAGAAAATCTTACAGGCGCGGGTCTAGACTTAGCCCCCTACATCATCTGTCCTGGTGAATTCTGTCAAAAGATTTTCGCTTTCTGCCTTTGCCTTTCCTCATCTCTCCTCACATATACCTTCTGAGCTTCTCCTAACAGTTCCTCTATTGACTTATTCTTCCCATTCTCTAATTTTTGTAACTTCTTAGCAATGTCTGGCCAACTCTTAGTAACAAAGTGCAGTTTTAATATTCCTTGCCCAAAGGGGCTTTCTGGGTCTAAATCTGCATATTTTCTCATTTGTTCTCTTAGTCTATCTAAGAATCTCATAGGTCCTTCATCCTTTTCTTGTTGTATGTTAAATACCTTGGAAAGATTTTGGGTTCGGGGTGCTGATTCCCGAATCCCCCTAATTATTATTTCCCTTAAATCTTTCATATTATCTCAGTGGGCGGCATTATTGTTATCCCACTGCGCATCCTGAGCGGGGAATTTGTAATCTGCTGCCAGAATATTTTGGCCTGGAGGATGTTCACATTCCCAAATTGCCATAGCAGCTCTGTGGATTATATTTCTTTCTTCCCCTGAAAAGAGGATACCCAGAATGGACATTGAGCATTTACAAAGTCAATGTCCCCCTCACTGAGGAACTTCCCTCAAAGGAAAGAACGCTGAAGTTGACTCCTTAGTGGGGGAGGAAAGTGAGGATTCTGAATATCCTTTTTACATTGCTCTATCTCCCACTGAAGTCCTTTCTTTAAAGAAGGATATTTAGGGCCGGGCGCGGTGGCTCAAGCCTGTAATCCCAGCACTTTGGGAGGCCGAGACGGGTGGATCACGAGGTCAGGAGATCGAGACCATCCTGGATAACACGGTGAAACCCCGTCTCTACTAAGAAATACAAAAAAAAACTAGCCGGGCGAGGTGGCGGGCGCCTGTAGTCCCAGCTACTCGGGAGGCTGAGGCCGGAGAATGGCGTGAACCCGGGAGGCGGAGCTTGCAGTGAGCTGAGATCCGGCCACTGCACTCCAGCCTGGGCTACAGAGCGAGACTCCGTCTCAAAAAAAAAAAAAAAAAAGAAGGATATTTAGAATGCCCAGATTCCTGGAATTCCCAAGAATCTGGGTTATATGGTAGGGGGGAAATAACATGGAAGGGCCTGGAGTGGCAGTCAGGTCTGGGATCAGGTCCGGAAGGGAGTCCAGGGCAGCAGCAGCTGCCTGGGGAGGTGGTGGTGGGTTACTAAGAAACGGGGGAAGGTAGTCTAGAGGGTCCCATTTCTTATCGGATGAAGCAATCTCTGACTCTTTCTTGCTCTCCCGTCCCCCTTCACCTGTTTTCAGAGGGTAAAGAACAGGTTCTTGCCACCAGCATAGAGCATAATCAATTTCTTCTTGTGATACAGGACTCTTGTCATTAACATACATTATTAAAAGTTGACAGACCCAAACTTCATCTGACCCAAATTTTGGCCAAAAAACTGCTGGCTTGGGGATTGGCTCTTTAGTCCAAATGAAGCAACACTACTTAACCAACTACTGCTTCTTTTTGAATTTAGTTATTTCATTATCTTTCCAATCTTTAACGTAAGCCCTCAAGAACAACCAGGGGGAATCTGATCACTTGCATCTTTCTTCACTCCCGATTTACTAGAAACATTTCCCATATTGAATGCTGGGTACACTCAACTTCTTAATTCTGGAGACTTCTTGTCTATCCTGTTTTTCCCTGGCTTGTTTAAATTCTTAACCTCACACACTAGAGGTTTCATTTTCCCTGGGAAGGATCTTAACTCCTCTTCCCCCACCCCCAGAGGTTTCTTACACTCTTCACTCACTTTGTCCTACGTGACTGCTTCCCTCATGGGAATTTAGGCTCCTCTTAGCATTGGCATGCCAATATAAACCCCACGGTGGGATCCACCCTAAACTTATGAGGTGGCCATGGAACCACAGGTAGGACCCACCCACTCCATCCAGCAGGACTTGCCACCATCCACACAAACACCACCACATGGCTTGCGACAATTCACACACACTTTCAACTTCCAGAATATCTGGACCACCAAGGAAGTACTTTATCATGCCCTTGTGACATTTCTTACCTTGTTCTGTGCACAGAGTTTACCTGGTTGCCACAGCAGTGCAAGCCTGTCCATCCTTTCCTGGGTTGCTGAGAGTCTAGGTTTATTCATTACAACAGGTGAGTTCTGATTCCCAACCCCTGAGGCCACCTCAGCAAGGCACTGGGGCACCTCCCCTGGGGGAAAGATCAGAGACCCTGCCCCAGAGGAGAATGGGTGACCCTGGATGAGCCCCCAAACTGTTGGAAATAAATGCTTACTCCTCAGTGCCACAAAGAAGAATCGGCATTCAGACAAAAAGTTTTCTCAGTACTTTCTGCAGAAAGGGTGCTGCCCATCAGCAATCCTGCCACGAGAGCACACTGAACAAAGAGACACAGGAATATTCACCTCTTACATGTAAAGTCCCTATTGCTGTGTCCTGTCTCCATTGGCTGGAGTTGGACCTCACAGTCTAAGCTTAGTCTGACTGACTAACAATCTAAAACTTTCCTAAATAGGTAAAGACAATGTGGAACAAAGGAAAAGAGGAAGTTGCTTATGTAAAGGCTTATAGAAGCAATAACATTTCCAAATAAGGAAGGGACATAAGCTGTGAGCTGGGACATGCCTGAGCAAGCCAAAACTAATATTGTAGTTAAAGTATAAAGATATATATGTGCTTATATATATATATATACACACACATATATAATACGCTTATCCTTTTATACCTAATGACTATGTAAGGTTTAATGAAGAGTTATTGCAAAAAGCTAGTCTTTAAGAGAAACTATTAGTTCTAACACTTAGGATTTATTCCTTAATAAAAAGGAAACTTTGAAGAGGAACTTTTTACTTTTCACAACTTTGAAGATTCCAAAAATTTTAAGAGTTGTTTGCCAGGACAGTGGAAGAAGACAAAATATGTATTTCAGAATAATACAACGGTATATACATACAATGGAATATCACTCAACTTTTAAAAGCAAGGAAATTCTGACACATGCTACAAGATGGATGAACCTTGAGAACATTATGCTAAGTGAAACAAGCAAGGACAAAAAGACAAGTACTGCATGATTCCATTTATATGAGGTACCTAGAGTAGTCAAATTTAGAGACAGAAAGTAATGGTGGTTCCCAGAGGCAAAGGGAAGGAAGAAATAGGAAGTTGTTTAAAGGTGGAGAGTTTCAGTTTTGCAAAATGAAAAGATATATGGAGACTGATTTAATATACAACAAATGGAAAATACTACTAAACTTTATACTTTAAAATGGTTGTGATGGTGAATTTTATGTTATATGTAACATACATACATATTTTATGTGTATGTTTACTTTTAAAAACTACATAAAAGGTTAAGAATGCAGTTTTCCTTAAAAAGAGACATAGCGTTATTTTATGAATCTGTTTATATTTAATTTATATTAACTATATTGTGCTATAGATTTCATTCTCGCAGTTATTTCAGTCAATACCAGTATGAGGTTCACCCATGTTTCTGGACATATTTCTAGTTCATTGCTTCTGACTGCTATTAAATAGTTTATTTCATAATCATAACATTTTACTTACCTATTTCTCTAGAGATGAATACCTGGACTTGCTCTAACTCCCCACTACTATAATGTTGTGACGAACTTCCTTGTTTGTGTCCCCTTACTGACCTGTGTGAATATATACTCAGGAATGAAGGTTGTGGGGACATGATGTAGTCTCATACTTAATGTAATAGCTGTTTAATAGCCTTTTTCCTGTATTTTTGCTGAAATTTGGTATTATCCCACTTTGTAATTTTCATCAATCTGATTAACATAATGTGTTATTTTACTGTTAACTTTATGCTTCTCTGATTATTAATGAAGTTAAGTAGCTCTTCAAATTCTTGCCCTGCATTTAGCTTTTCTCTCCTGTTAACCGCCTATCCATGTTTTTTGCCTGTTTTGCTACTGGTTTCCGCATATTGTTCTGCTTGAATTACGAGAGCACCTTACATGTTAATCCCGTCTCAGTATTTGATACACTGCTTTAATTTCTCACCCATCTATTAACTGCCGATGGCATCCTCCATTTAACAGAAATCCTTAATTTGATGAAGTCAAAGCCATCATTTTATGGCTTACTCTTCTAAGGTCTTAAAAATGCTGTGAATGTTTTTAAATTTGCTGTTTGGTCTTATTTTTCTCATTTGGATCATTATTCCATCTGCAGTCCACTTTTACTACACTATATGACACTGTATGGTAGGATTTCAATTTTGTTTTTTTTTTTTGTTTTGTTTCGTTTTCCCCATATGGTCAACCAGTGTGTCAAAATCATCTCATAAGCAATCTGTACTTTTCCTACCAATATATGGTCATGGCTCCACCTGCAACAAGTCTTCAATATTTAGCGATCAAATGAGTGTCAAGATGGAATCTCAGACTCTGAACTGTAAGGATCTTGTCTATTCTGCATGCAAAGTCTTCCTTATCTTTCTCAGGTTTCTGCTTTTTGTAGGAAACACAGACAAGCATCGAGAGTGTTTGAGATCTTCACGTCTTGAAGATGACATGAATGTAGAGAAGATATTTTGAAAGATTTGAAGAAAGGATACCAAGGAAATACGACAGATCAACAAATGTCTCTGTCCTGGTTTTCTTCTATTTTCTCCTAGGGAGACATGATCTGTTTTCAATCAAGCATCTCTATAAAAACGATGGTCTATCTTTTCACCAGTGGAGAAGATTCAGAAAAACTATAAGTAGCATATGTTATGAAAACAATAGTTTTGTTTTCATTTTCCTAATTTAAATTTATGTTACATCACTGAATTTTCATTGTTAAACTATCCCTCCCAAAGATTCTGACACAGCTCCCGCATCTGCCACCTCACTCCCCAATCCTGGACACTGAAAATCAATACAAATCAATGAAAATCAATACACTGGGCACGGTGGCTCACACCTGTAATTCCAACACTTTGGGAGGCCGAAGCAGATGGATCACCTGAGGTCAGGAGTTCCAGACCACCTGATCAACATGGAGAAACCCCATCTCTACTGAAAATACAAAAAATTAGCCCGGCATGGTGGCAGGTGCCTGTTATCCCAGCTATTTGGGAGGCTGAGGCAGGAGAATCACTTGAACCCAGGAGTTTGAGGTTGTGGTGAGCTGAGATCATGCCATTGCACTCCAGCCTGGGCAACAACGATGAAACTCCATCTCATAAATAAATAAATAAATAAACAAACAAACAAATAAAGCAACAAGCCAAAGAGAATAAGGCTAAGCGGGCCGGGTGCAGTGGCTCACACCTGTAATCCCAGCACTTTGGGAGGCCAAGGAGGGCAGATCACCTGAGGTCAGGAGTTTGAGAGTTTGAGACCAGCCTGGTCAATGTGGTGAAACCCTATATATATATATATACACACACACACATATATATATATGCACACAAAAACTAGCTGGACATGGCATGCCCCTGTAATCCCAGTTACCTGGGAGGCTGAGGCAGGAGAATCTCTTGAACCCAAGAGGCAGAGGCTGCAGTGAGCTGAGATCACGCCACTGCACTCCAGCCTGGGCAACAGAGTGAGACCCTGTCTCAAAACAAACAAACAAACAAACAAACAAACAAAATAAGGCTAAGTGAAAACACATTGCTTAATAAGATTTAAGGATAGAAACAGCAAATTGAAGGCCTATAAAGGAAAATAATCCTTTAAATAACGGGTAATAAACTTAATAGTAACTGTTACTTACTAAAATGCAGAGTTCCAAAAATGGTTAAAATTCATGGGACGTTCATAATCACTCACTAAGAGGAAACAAGACATTTTGGCATTTCAGTCTAAAATCAGAGTCTGTATTCAAAGAGAATGGCCATCATCTGCCAAACAGGAATGGCACAGTGTCCCCCCACCACCCAAAGGTATAGAAATTCTTTTTTTTTTTGAGACGGAGTTTCGCTCTTGTTGCCCAGGCTAGAGTGCAACTGGCATGATCTCTGCTCACTGCAACCTCCGACTCCCGGGTTCAAGCGATTCTCCTGCCTCAGCCTCCCGAGTAGCTGAGATTACAGGTGCCTGGCACAATGTCCAGCTAATTTTTGTATTTTTAGTAGAGACAGGGTTTCACCATGTTGGCCAGGCTGGTCTTGAACTCCTGACCTCAGATGATCCTCCTGCCTTGGTCTTCTAAAGTGCTGGGATTACAGATGAAAGCCACTGAGCCCAGCCGGGAATTCTTAAACTCTTGAATTACTAACAAAAATGGCTATCAACCACTGGAAATTTTGCATTTTATTTTTATCTTTTTTTTTTTTTTTTTTTTTTTTATTGAGACATGATCTGATCTTGTCACCCAGAATGGAGTGCAGTGATGTGATCATGGCTGACTGCAGCCTTGACCTCCTGACTCAAGCAATCCTCCCACCTCAGCCTTCCAAGTAGCTGTGACCACAGGTATGTGCCACCGTGCCCTACTCATTTTTGTATTTTGTTTTAGAGGTAGTGTCTCACTATGTTGCCCAGGCTGGTCTTGATCTCCTGGGTGCAAGTGATTCTCCTGCTTCCCTAAATGGCTAGGATTATAGGTATGAGCCACCGTGCCCAGCCACATTATGCATTTTAGAAGATAAATTTTAAGTTTTATGGCGGAATCAGCAAATATCCAGCATATGACATGTATCTGCACCCCCACCTCCCTACAACCTGGAGACACCACGAATAGATCATGGCCAGCTTTCCTGATGCATGGGCTCCAAATGATCAGAATTGGCATGGAGGATGCAATCAAGTGTCCTCATGGTTCAAGAATATGCAGTCATAAAATCTTACCATCCTTTTGATCTGTACGTATTATAAGAATTACAGGTGGATCACCTGAGGTCAGGAGTTCAAGACCAGTCTGGCCAACATGGTGAACCCCATCTCTACTAATAATACAAAAATCAGCCAGGCGTGGTGGCAGGCACCTGTAATCCCAGCTACTCGGGAGGCCGAGGCAGGGGAATTACTCGAACCTGGGAGGCGGAGGTTGCAGTGAGCTGAGGTCGCGCCACTGCGCTCCAGCCTGGGTGAAAGGAGCAAGACTCCATCTCAAAAAAAAAAAAAAGAATTATATTAAGTGATGCCACCACTCTGACTGCTTTTAAAATTGGACTCTGCCTCCTTTTCTTCTTGACCTTCAAGGTCATAAGATCATATTACTTACTACTGTGTCAATTTATCTCAACTGTTCTTGTATGTATCTAGTGGGGTTTTTTTTGTTTGTTTGTTTTGAGATGGAGTCTTGCTCTGTCACCCAGGCTGGAGCACAGTGGCGCCATCTCAGCTCACTGCAACCTCCGCCTCCTGAGTTCAACCGATTCTCCTGCCTCAGCCTCCCGAGTAGCTGGGACTACAAGTGCCCGCCACCATGCCCAGCTAATTTTTTTGTATTTTTAGTAGAGATGGGGTCTCACCATGTTAGCCAGGATGGTCTCGATCTCCTGACTTCGTGATCCACCTGCCTCAGCCTCCCAAAATGCTGGGATTACAGGCGTGTGCCATGGCGCCTGGCTATATCTAGTGTTTTTTAATATCATTAATTTTGACTGCCATGTGGAGCTCATAAAGAGCAGAAGCTATTCTGAAGAGCTTTCTACAACTCAGGAACATCAAGTAATATCACCACCAGCTATGTGTTTAGGTTTTAGACTTTAGAAAACTTTTCACAGCACACGTATAAATTGCTATGAAATGGCTAAAAACCAAACTACTGGGAAGTCGGGGGGAACATTTAACCGTGATAGGTACTACTGGAGAGAAAATATCTGAGAATAAAAATTTTTAAAGTAGCCTTTGGCCTGGAAGCGCCCCTCTTCATCCAACAAAGAACAGCTGTTTATATAAGTCTGCCTGTCACAGAAGCGCAGACAAGAAGCCGTCCAGTGCATCGGACTGAAGCTAATTAAAGCAGGGAATTTTACAGAGTTGTATGGGAACAGTATAAACACTCCTAACGCCCAACATTTTCAGGGCTCTGCCCAAAAGTCAATAGAAAGAAATAATGAGCAACGCAAGCACACAGGATGCAGACCCTGATCTTTAAACTCTGAAACCTATCACTGCAGAAAGGGTCACAGGGTATTCTGTGTAGTTGGTCTATCAACCCCGATAGAAGGAAATGTAAGATCTTTAATGAGGACATTAACAATCCCAAAACAACAACAACAAACATTCTTTGTGCCACTAACAGAGAAAATTTCCTACCAATTGGTGAGTTTCACAACCAATTATGCAGATCAAATGTAGGCTGGCCATTCTGGGAACAAAGTCCCTCTGACAACGTGAGGGACAGAGGGGGACTGACCACACTGCCTAAGCTTGTATTTTGCAATGCACCTGAGAAAGCACGGAAAATCTATTCTCAGAGAAGCAAAACCACACCTTAGAATTCCTTGTAACTCTCTGGTGGAAAAAAAGGTGTTTAGATGATTACTACCTGAGAACATTATTTTGGCAAGAGAATGCCGGCTCTACACACCTGCTCAGGTTGGAAAAAAAAAAAAGCAGGGTAATAGAGACCAGCAGCAAGAGTGAAATGTATAATCATTGGAGAGTAATTAATCCATGAAAGGATGCATTGTGCCCACATGGTGTTTGCCCACCTTGAATCTTTAATAATGATTAACCTTGGCCTCTTAGCCTCTTTAACTCAAGGTGGTAATGTTCTATTGAGTGAGAATAGTTGCAGAATTACGATGGGTCCCCAGTGAAATATCAGGCCAGGAACTATCACATTTGTAGTTCACTCTGGCTTGCTTTTTTAAAAGAAAAATCAGTAATTCGCCATTGAATATCTACTACATATCCAACTCTGTGCTGAGGTATGCTATGGAGAAGTCAAGGAAGAATGTATGAGACACATCCCTGCACTCCCACGAGTTTATAATTTCTTGAGGAGATGCAAACGTGGACCCATTTTAATGTAATAAAAGATACACTGTGTTAACAGCCAAACCAGAGGCCTGAACAGAGTACACGGGCAACCTGGAAGTCTGGTTTTAGGATACACTGCATTCAAAGCAATTTGCTTTTTTTCTTCAACATTTCTTGAGCACCTGTTATGTGCAAAGCAAGGAGTCAGGTGCCTTTCTGGAAAATGAAATAAACATGGCATTGTCTCTGTCTACAACTGTCCATTTAACAAACATTTCTTGAGCATCTACTACATGCGATGCTTTGAGTTCCACCTTAGGAGTTGCAGATGGTTAAGCAAGCTCTTTACCTTCAAAGTGTATCTGGCCTATTTTGTAAAAAATAAAAGTTTTTTTTTTTTTTTGGTTTGTTTGTTTGTTTTTTACAAGCTTGTACTAATCCTGATCTTGGATCAAGTTGAAACAAACACAGTTAAGGGAGAGGACTATAAGGCACTCCTGGACACAGAGCTGAGCTTACCTTTGTGTTCCCTAAACAGAACAGAGGATGTGGTGAGAATCCAGGTCCTATAAGAACCTGTCTCAACAAAGGGAATCAAAGCAGGGGTCGAGCTTTGACAGTCATACTGCACAGCTGCTGATTTAATTCTTACCAACTCAATCCTGAGGATCGTTAAGGAACAGAATCCCAGTAACTGGCTTTTTAGCGCCTTGCACAGAGCCTAATCTAAAGTAGACAATTAATAGATAGCTGATAAATTAAATAAAGAATCTCTCATTGCCAGCCTTAGTCAAGAATGTAAGCTCAAAATTAGAAAGTCTTGTATGTTGAATACATATCGCTGTCAAATCAGTAATTTTTAAAGAAATTGTAGAACAAGACCCTAGGAATCAATTTCAATGGTCCCTGCTTACAGTATCATTAGATGTCCTGTGTTTCAAAGTTCCATCCCCATACTTATGGGAACAGGCCAACTATGAATTTGCCCCTGGCATGGGACAAAATATAAACATGCATTATTGGTACATATGCTTTGTTCTGTTTGCCATACGCTGTGTATCTGTGGGGGCTACTAAAATACGGCCAGTATTTATTCTCCCCTGACCAACTTGACCTCCAGCCTACTTATTTAAGTTTTGTCAAAACGGCTAAACACAGTCCATGACGATTCTCTAAATATAGTGCTTCCTAATACAAACTGTGATTTTCAAAATGCCACCCAGAAAAGGCAGTTATGCATCAAGAGTATGGGATTTCCTAGTAAAACATTGCCACCCAACTGTCATTCATTATAGTAGAAAGGGTCTGTAGAAGAAAACATTGGAAGCTCTAATCAGATTGGATGTGGAGACTGGAGACAAACACTCGTCTCACTCATGCTACGCCCATCCTCCTGGTTCATGCCCAGAGACCATGTTTCAAGAGAGACCACACAGTGAAGTCATGTCAGTTCCTCTGGTTAGTGATGTGGCCATCTCTGCGGATAGAAACGAACTCCACTCATGACACTGTCACTACCTGTCTACTGAGAAGCAGCTCAGGAGGAGAATTAAGAGTGAGCACAAGACCAGGCGCACAAGACCAGGCACGGTGGCTCACACCTGTAATCCCAGCACTTTGGGAGGCCAAGGCAGGTGGGTCACTTGAAGTCAGGAGTTCAAGATCAGCCTGGGCAACATGGCGAAACCCCATCTCTACTAAAATACAAAAATTAGCCATGTGTGGTGGCGTGCCTATAATCCTAGCTACTTGGGAGGCTGAGGCAGGCAAATAACTTGAACGCAGGAGGTGGAGGTTGCAGTAAGGCAAGGTACCACCACTGCCCTCTAGCCTGAGCAACAGAGATTCTGTCTAAAAAAATAAAAAATAAAAGAGTGAAGGGAGCAAAAGCCCAAGAATAGATTTAACCTCTGCTCCCCAGCAGCCCCACAGAAGAAGGGGTGAATTTAGCAAGTAGTGGGTTAAAATTCAAATTGGCATGAGTGATAACTTTAAAACAAAGACATCAGCTGGGCGTGGTCGCTCATGCCTGTAATCCTAACACTTTGGGAGGCTGAGGCAGGTGGATCATTTGAGCCCAGGAGTTTAAGACCAGCCTGGGAAACATGGTGAAAACCCATCTCTACAAAAATATAAAAATTAGCGGGACATGGTGGCATGCACCGGTAGTCCCAGCTACTCAGGAGGCTGGGGTGAGAGGATCACCTGAGTCTGGCAAGAGGAGTCTGTGGTGAGATGGCACCACTGCACTCCAGCCTGGGCAGCAGAGTGAGACTCTGTCTCAAAACAAAACAACACACAAAAAACAAAGACACGGCCCACTTTCTTGGGGAAATTTTCTTTTGATTAGTCTCACCTGGGGCCAGACCATTAGACACTGAAACCACATAAATCTGTCTTATTTCTTAGTCGCCTGTCACCCTCAATTCCACCTGGGCTCAGGCCTCTTCTTCTAATTTGAGGTTTCTTTGTGAAACGCTTGTCTGCACTAACCAGATGATTCTCTTTCAACTAACCTGGTCACCCAAAACTTGTTAAGTCATTTAAAACTGGGTTTGCATCTGTGAAAAAGCAAAAGGCAGAAAGCAATTTGGTTCTTTCTCATCTTAATTGTTTCCCCAGCTCTGCTGTTCTTGTTAATGTTGGCCAGGCTGGTCTCGAACTCCTTACCCCGAGTGATCCACCTGCCTCGGCCTCCCTAAGTGCTGGGATTATAGGCGTGAGCCACCATGCCTGACCAAATAGCCATTAAGTCTTAAGCATGACATTTAAACTAAGAGTCCACCTTTCTTTCCTGAAGTATTTTTGTTTCCTAACCAGCAGTACTTGTTGATCCTCATCTTATAATTCTGCCTTATACTGGGACAGGGGTGACCCAGAGACTCTGTGAGATCCATCATTCTCAGTAAGTGTGACTTTGCGGGTATAAAATCTTGCCTTGACAGCAACAGGAAGGAAGTATCCAGGCCTTGCCATACCTGCCTGGGGAGGAGGGTTGGGCATCCACTTAAACTCCTCCAAAGAAGAACTGTTCTGTGCATGAAATGAGCATGGAGAGCCTTTGTCCTGCAGGACATTCCAGCAAGAGGTTTCTCAGGAACACGAATGGGAGTTTACAAAGGTCAGTATCTCAAAAAGACAGATGAACTACTGCCAAACATTCAACACAGGACTCCAAGAAGCCAAGTCATTCTTAACATCTATTTTTTTTCCTCCAGGTCAGAATCAGTTTTGCAAAATAGGGCGATAAACAGAACAACAGGTAAAAGAGAAAATCATTCCCTGTTCTTCCATAATGGCCTAAGGAAGCCGACAATCTGTCTTTCTCACACCACGTAAGTGGAAAGGAACAGAGTCCCATATGAAGCAACCCCTTTTTCTAGAGGTTTAAGCATAGGTAACGCACAGAATGAAGCTGATCATTAGAAATAGGATCTATTTCACAAAGGGACCCATGTGAAGAAATCAAGTTGACCTTGTATGTTGCCTGAAGACCTTCCACGTTTTTCTATGTTGGAAAACTGACATCAGCCTGCCATAATTACCAGTGTGTACTGGAATTGGTGCCGGATCAACTGCTGGCTGCATTCTCACTGACACTCTGATTTGCCAACACCCTGACCTACTAGGTTGGAAGACTCTGGGGTTCCTGGCACTATCCCCAGGGGAGGTACGGAGTTCCAGAAGTAAAAGTCAGCATATGTTCCCAAGCCTGCCCTCTTATCTTCTCACAGGGAGATTCCAAAGATAATGTCGGTAATGCTTGAGAAATGAAAATGCTTCCCCAAATGAAAATATATTCTAGCTTATTTTAAATAATATAAGATGCTGTTCTTTTTCTGTGTTCTCTTAAGATAATTTTATTTTCTAGATTTTTTTTTTTTTTGAGACAGGGCCTTCCTCTGCTGCTCAGGCTGGAGTATAGCAGCACAGTCACAGCTCACTGCAAGCTCCGCTTCCTGGGCTCAAGCCATCCTCCCACCTCAGCCCCCAGAGAAGCTGGGATGACAGGTGTGTGCCACCATGCCTGGCTAATTTTCGTATCTTTTTTGGTGGAGACTGGGTTTCACCATGTTGCCCAGGTTGGTCTCGAACTCCTGGGCTCAAGCGGTCCGCCCGCCTTGGCCTCCCAAAGTGCTATGATTACAGGCAAGAGCCACTAACTCCAGCCCTTCTTTTTAATTCTTGTTTCTCCTCTAACTTGTTTATTTTTTAAGAGCTGAAATCTTGAACCTCCGATTCCCACCGAGCTTGAGTTATATGTAATCTAAGGGTTTTATCATAACAAACTGGGCCGAAAAAACTCTGATCTCAACCCAGATGCTAATTAAAACCCTACCTGAGTCATGTTGCTACGGTTACTGGGATTTCTCCAAGCCCTGAGATTCTTAAAGGAGTAAATTTTAGTTACTTCTCCAAGGCTTAGGGTGGAGTTCCTGGGATTGAGCCATGCTAGTTCCTATAGGGTGTGGGTGTCATTGTGCAATCAACAGCCCGGGTGGCTTTTGCCTACATCATAACTAACCTTTGCATTGGATTCCATTGTTTGTCTCATTAGAGGCTTTCAATAGCAGGGTGTTATCGAAGTACTATTATCATCTCATTTTAGAGAAGAGACTCCAGACTCTCAGTTTAGAGACTGACTGACTCTTCTAGAGTAGAGACTGGAGACTCAGTCACAGTGAGTGGCTTATGCAAGGTCACTCTATTTGTAAGTGAGAGAGAGGGAATAGGAACTTGGTCTAGTGCCAATATCTGTGCTTTCCACTAATTTACCCAGGACTGAGGCAGGCAGATACAATTTAGACATTTTACTCTCATGTTCTGCTCAATTTCCATGCTCCTTGATGTCCTATAGGTTCAGGAGGAGCGTAGACTTAGGATTCTTGCGGGTATGGCAGGAACCTTAGGCTGGTTACTCTAGCTCTCCATCTCTGCTTTGTCATCTGTAAACTGGGGCTGGCAATTCCTACCTCTTAGGGCTGTTCTGAGGATGAAATGAGTTGTTATGTCTAACTCTTTTAAATCCATGCCTGACCCATAGTGAGTGCTGTATAAACGGAAGCTCATCTTAGCTGCTGAATCTCTCATTCATTCGGGGAGTTCACGCGGCTGCCAAAGAGTCTGCAATCACCTCAGGATCTGGAAGACGTCTGTTCTGCATGGTGGGCGGCCAATGTAATTCCAGAACAAAGTAGTGGTCATGAGAAAAAAACCCACGTTAGATCCCATCAGTGCCTGAGACGCCTTGATGTTCAAAGTCAAGTGTCCTAACTGCTTCTCTCTGTGGTCAATTTCCTTGTTTCTGACATCAGCCCAGAGGCACATCAGCTGAAACAGAACCACTGGAAATGACATGACTCAAGCAAGTCTGTTCAGAAAGGCTGTAATTTTTTGAAAAACAGTAGGTTTCTCCTTTTCCTAACAGGAATCAGTTTTGTTCTAATCGAAAGAAATTTTTTTCCCCCAGCATTTAAGTCCCATCCACAGCTCAATAGCTTAAAAAAAAAAAGACCATTTATTTTTCTTGAGCCTTTAAAAGGCACTTTAAACTGGTAGGAGATAGCAGGGAAGCAGTAGAGAAAACTGAGTTTCAGCATGCTAACATGAAACTACATTTTTTTTCTCTAAAAACCCACGTCTGAGGGTTCCTAACCATGTGTAAAGCTTCCTATTTTCTGCTTTTGGCCCCAAGACCTAATCACCATTATGGTAACAGTTTATTGGACACACATTTATTTGGCATTAACTGTTTGCTTCCCCAAATCTTTTTTTTTTTTTTTTTTTTTGAGAAGGAGTCTCGCTCTGTCTCCCAGGCTGGAGTGTAGTGGCGGGATCTCTGCTCACTGCAAGCTCTGCCTCCCAGGTTCACACCATTCTCCTGCCTCAGCCTCCTGAGTAGCTGGGACTATAGGCACCTGCCACCGTGCCCGGCTAATTTTCTTTGTATTTTAAGTAGAGACAGGGTTTCACCGTATTAGCCAGGATGGTCTCGATCTCCTGACCTTGTGATTCGCCCGCCTTGGCCTCCCAAAGTGCTGGGATTACAGGCGTGAGCCACTGTGCCCGGCCTTCCCTCCCCAAATCTTTAAAAAATATTTTTTAATATTTTTTAAATCTCCCTAAATCTTATAGCATAACCTCCTTTTGCCCTCTTTTGCATGTTTAAATTAAATGAAAATATTCAGGACTTCCTGGAAAAAAAGCCTACTGAAGACACTTCAGAGAACTGGGCAATAAAAAGAGGACCAGACTATAAAAATGCAGGCACCAAACAAATGGCAACAGCTTGGTGGCGCTTCTTGGAAAGATTGATTTCAAATCACCAATCCCAAGCAGGGCCCCACATGTAGGTTTTTTTGCTGGATACAAAGAGGCCACAACTCCTGCTCTCCTGCTCTCCCAGGGCTGCACTGGGACCCTGGGGGAAATTTACATAAAGGCACAAGGGCCTTTGGGCAGATTCTGGGGCCCGGGTCTGAAAGCTTTCATGAGGGCAAAGGTTTCTGGAAGAGCCCTTTGCCCTGCAGAGAGAGTCCCAGGCAGACAATGGTACTCACCTCGACTTTGGAGGTGGAGGAGGAGGTGAGAATGTCTCAATCCCACTTCTGTCCTTGGGGAACTCAAAGGCAAAAGAGGCCGATTTGCTCATCCCAGTCCCAACTTTGCTGTTCTGCCCAGAGGAGCCATCTGTGGGGTGGAGACGGTGCCAGGTCGTGGAGTTTGAATGGTCCGTGGGGCCATTTTTGGTCTCTCTTCCCCAGCTGTGACTCAGCAATTCCTGCTCCACCTCCTCTTCTTCCTCTATCCGGCACTGACGACTCCAGGTGCCTGCCTGGAACCTGGGCCGCCTCTGGTCCAAGGCTGAGGTCACAGGCTGGGGACACCTGGATGGGTCACTGAGAGTGACACCGTTGGTCCGGCAGGGAGGAATGGGGTCAGCAGGGCCTCGGGATGGAGGCTGGGGCCCAATGCCGCTGCTGCCAGAGCTCCCATCACTGAGGTCAGCCAGCGGTGACACCGGGGGCCCTCCGGCAGATGGTGACACCGGGGACCCTCCAGGGCTACTCTTGGACAACTTGGGGGGAATGGCGGGCCTCTCCTTGGGCTTGCTCTCCTTGGCACTGTGAGTATGGCTTTCCCTGGAGCTCAGCCCCTGCCTAGCCAAAGTCTCCTCTTCACCCACCTCGGAGTTCTGGCTCCCAGGCCCTGGCGGCCACTGCACCCCCACGGCAGAGTCAGGGCTGCTCAGGTAGATCGTCCGATGGTCCTCTTCCGGGTGGGCCGCCATGACGGTGATGGTGGCTGCCACCTGGGGAGTTGGGTCTGGGCTGTCCTGGCCCCAGCCAGATGCTGTTTTCTGGGCCCAGGCATTACCTGTCCATACCTGGCCCTGGCCTTGACCCTGGCCTTGGCCCTGCGCAGCTGCTGCGTGTTCTGTCTTGGCCTGTGGTTTGGAAGGCAACGGAGCTGCCTTCTTCCTCTTGGTACTCTCAGCATAGATGGGTTCAGGCTGTGTAGCCTCCCTGGGGTGGGCCGGGGGCTGGGGCTCCCCCGTCAGCCCAAGGCATCTGCTAGAGGCCACCCCTGGGCAGCCAAGGTCCTGCTGCTTCTCTGGGGTAGGTTCCTTCATGAGGGAGCAGTAATCACTCTCGAGATGGGGGACGAAGGGGTTGCTGGCGCCGCTGCCGCTGCCGCTGCCACAGGCGAGGCCGTCAGAAGAAGTGGCAGCCTCCGAGGTGAAGGACGCTTTCTTGGGGCCCAGGCAGGATGGGTGGGCAGTGGGGCCCTGGCTACAGCACTCCTTGGGGAAGCTCAGGCCCCGCTTCTCCTGCTCTGTGGGCCCTGCACACTTCCCCTGCTCCCAGCACGTGGGTGAGCCGTCCCTGCCACTATGCCTGCCCCGGGAGCCTGCAGCCTGGGAGGCAGCCTTGGCAACAGGGCTCCCAGGGCAGCAATCCAGAATGGAGCAGTACTCTCCGCCCTCGCTGTCCCCGGAGGGCGAGCACCTTTGATCACCGTCATCCTCCGAGGGCAGGGATTCCCGCAGGGGCCCAGGACCCTGGTGACAGCCAGATGTGGTCCCAGCAAAGGCAGCCAGTTTCTGGCGGAAGCTCCCCTGGGTGGAGGGCCGGTCTTGGTAAGGAAATGAGGGTTTTTCTTTGTGCCCAGCCTTGTCGTCAGGGAAGCTCACTGGGTGGAAAGCAATGTTCCTCTCGCCGCGGGGCTCAAGGTTGTGCAGGCCAACCATGGTGTAAGCTGGGGGACAGCGAGGGGAGTTGCCGTCAGGGGAGGTAGAGGGACCAGCAGGCTTCTGTACACCTCGGAAGCTGCCCAGGTAGACAACGGGGGCATCCTCCTGCTTCGGGAGGGGAAGCTTGCCGGGCGCTCGTCTCCAGATGACCTACACACAAGCCCAACGCAAAAAGACTTATATTAGAACTTGTCATAGAAAAAAGAGAGAGAGGAAAAGTGAGAGGGAAGGGCAATGATACTGTAGATTGTCTTCTGTAGTGCAGTGCAGGGGCGCTGGGGCCGGGGATTCAGTGCACGCCCACCTTCTGATCTCCCTACCGCCCTGTGATCATTGCTGGGGCACCCGCTGAGCCATTTGTCTTCCCAGACACTGAGCCGTGCTTCCCACCCATGGATTGTAATGCTTTTGGCTTAAGTCTGTGAAGTAGGAAAAGAAAAATATAACTCTGAAAAAGGACACTTTACCTTCTTCCTCCCTTGCAACTTCTCTCACCCAGTGGAAAATGGAGCTTGGGGTTTTGTTTAATTTTTGCTTTGAGTTTGTGAGTTTTTTGATAACCCAATCACAGCGCATGCCTGAAGAAATCGAAGTCGTTAAGTGTTTTGAAAACACACGGGACACACTGGAGCCAGGCGCCGTGGCTCACACCTGTAATCCCAGCACTATGGGAGGCTGAGGAGGGCAGATTGCTTGAGCCCAGGAGTTCAAGACGAGCCTGGGCAACATGGCAAAATCCCATCTCTACAAAAAAAATACAAAACCTTGCTGGGCGTGGTGCTGTGTGCCTGTAATCCCAGCTACTTTGGAGGCTGAGGTGGAAGGATGGCTTGAGCCCAGGAGGCGGAGGTTGCAGTGACCCAAATCATGCCACCACATTCCAGTCTGGGCGACAGAGCCAGACTCTGTCTCAACAAAAAAAAAAAAAAAAGAAAGAAAGAAAAAAGAAACACATTGGGTGGGTGGGTGTGGGCAGAACAGGAGAGTGAGGGGTGGTTTCTGAACTGGATCAGGGTGAGCGGTGGCTTCTGAACTGGATCTGGGCTTCCTCGCTTCTTTCTGTGCTTTGCTTCCAACTATGCCAGAGGTCCTCTTTCTCCCACCTACAGCAGTGACCTCAGCCTGAGCCTGTGCAAGTGGTTGGACTCGTTGGGCTATGAGACAAAGATGTGGACTGGTCAATACCACCCCTGAAGTCACCGTTTCCTCCTCCTTCTGGTCTAAAGTCCTCCCTTACCCCCACTTTTAGAAGCAGCCTCAAAGCAGGGCCTGCCTCTGGCTTCTTTCCCAGGTGGTTCTGAGCTTAAAGAGTCCCCGGCTCAGGTTGGTGAAGGCTGAAGGTATTGAGAATGGCCTGGAGAATGGGTGTAATCAGTTTAGGAAAAAACAGAGCAGCCCGGAAGGGGACATCAAGTTCATCGCAACTCAAGGAAATGCCTTTCCTTAATGAAGCCTCCCCTGATTTAGAATTGACGTTAGCTTTCATATATACTCACAGCCTTCCTCACCTACTCGCCATATTGGTCAAGAAAACTAGAACAGGCAGAGAGGTCAAACAGGTAGCAAGCAGTTCCTAGAACATGTCTTAGCCACATAGCTTCCTAAATGTGTCTAAAGACAGCAGATGCCAGCAGCCCTGGGTTATGTGCCCTTTGACTTTGTAAAGGTTACCTGTAGAATGAGCAGAATGGTCTGGCCTCTAGGGTGTAACTGTTTTTAGTGACCCTAGAAAAAAAGCTGGTAAAATCCAAGCTTCAAAATTGGAAACAGGAGTACTGGCTGGGTATTAGATAATATTAAGGAATTACTGCTAATATTTCGAAGTGTGGAGCCAGGTATGGTGGCTTACGCCTATAATCCCAGCACCATGGGAGGCTGAGGCAGATGGATTACTTGAGCCTAGGAGTTCGAGACCAGGAATTTAAGACCAGCCTGGGCAACATAGTAAGATCCGATCTCCACCAAAAAAAAAAAGTAACCAAGCATGGTGGCATGCACCTCTAGTCTCAGCTTCCTAGGAGGCTGAGGCAGGAGAATCACTTGAGCCTGGGAGGCGGAGGTTGCAGTGAGCCAAGATCTCAATGCTGCACTTCAGCCTGAGCAACAGTGAGACTGTCTCAACAAAATAATAATAATAAAATAAAAATTAAAAACTAAAAAAACAGGCCAGGTGTGGTGGCTCACACCTGTAATCTCAGCACTTTAGGAGTCCGAGGTGGGTGGATCACTTGAGGTCAGGAGTTAGACACCAGTCTAACCAACTAACCAACATGGTGAAACCTCGTCTCTACTAAAAATACAAAAATTAGTTGGGCATGGAGGTATGCGCCTATAGCCCCAGTTGCTTGGGAGGGTGAGGCAGGAGAATCGCTTGAACCCTAGAGGTGGAAGGTGCAGTGAGCTGAGATCACATCACTGCATTCCAACCTGGGTGACAGAAAAAAAAATTAGTGGTGCCTCACGTCTATAATCACAGCACTTTGGGAGGCCGAGGTGGGCAGATCACGAGGTCAAGAGATCGAGGCCAACATGGTGAAACCTATCTCTACTAAAAACACAAAAATTAGCAGGGCATGGTGGCAGGCGCCTGTAATCCCAGCTACTCAGGAGGCTGAGGCAGGAGAATCGCTTGAACTAGGGAGTCGGAAGTTGCAGTGAGCAGAGATCGTGCCACTACACTCCAGCCTGGGTGACAGAGCAAGACTCCATCTCAAAAAAAAAAAAAAAAAAAAAAAAAAAAAAAAAAAAAAATTAAGCGTGATGATGGTATTGTGGTTATGTTTTTCATAAAGACTTTATCTTTGAAAGGTATGTATTGAAATGATGTGATATCTGGGGTTTGCTTTAAAATCATAAGGAAGAGGGATCAGTGCGGGGGGGAGGTGAAATGAGATTGGTCATGAGTTGATGGTTGCTGAAGTTCATATTGAAGGGTATTGGGTGCATGCGATTCACTTTGCAATTACTGCTACTTGTGTATATATTTAAAATGATCAATTAAGAAAATTTAAAACTTTTTTTAAAAAGCTTCATTTTTTGTCTGCCCTACACAGTCTGCAAATCACAGGAGGAAATTCTGGGGGACTAGATTAGCCTAAAGGGACAGAGAGAAAGGAGAGCAGCTACAGCGAATCCCAGGCAAAAGCCATCTCAGGGCCAGCTGACAGGAAGCCATCCTGCAGGTTTCTTGCTGGAACAGCCCTCCCTGGCTGCCAGCCAGTCACCAAGCGTTCAAACAGGAGCAGCCCCTGTAAAAATACCACGAGTGTTAGTCAGCCTCACCTGCGAGACTTCGGCACTCAGGCCGGCCTCTGTCCACACATCAGAGGCCTCGGAGCTCATCATGGTGGGCTTCACGGCAATTGTGGGCTTGGAGTAAGGTGAGCTGTTCACACCTTCATCTTCCAGGCGGCAGTTCTCAGGCCTGGGAGGCAGGCGCGGTGGAGGGGGCAGGCTGCCCGCTCTGGGCTGGGGAGGGCCGGCCACCAGCTGGTGGTCGCTCCGCAGGCAGAAGCAGTTCTTGCAGGACCCGGGCTTCCAGATGTGCTCCACAAAGTCACTGCACGCAGACATTTTCAGGCTCCCGGGTTTCAGGCGGAGGGTCTGGTGCATCTTGAGCCGACAGGCTGCTGGTTCATCTCGCGCCCGGCTCTCTGGTGTGGTCTTGCGGGATTCAGAGGTGGGTCACAGAGTGGCTTCCTAGAAAGGCAGGACACTTTCCTGATTAGAGATTTGCCATGCCAGACAATGGGTGCACTATCGATTACAATCTCATTATTTGATCAGGGAGGAGAAGGAGGAGAAAAAGGTAAAGATTAGGATCCCGTTTATTTTGTGGCCCTTACCCATCTGTCACAAGGCTCTTAGACATTCTCTGGTGGTGTGGCCTTATCAGAAGCTGTAAAAACTAAACACAGCCTTGTTGCTTTAAAAGAGTACATAAAAGACATTTCAGTCCCCTAAAATCCTGGGTGAGGAGTCCCCTAAAATCCTGGGTGAGGAGTCCCCTAACATCCTTGGAGGTTTGGGGCAGTTATGGGAAGAAATCACATAGGGTTTAAGATGAGAAGCCGGTACCTCATCCATGTATTCCCTGCCACCAGGGGCCTAGAGTCTGGGACGCTGACCCAGAGAAACAAGAACTATCAAGTAGTACAGCAAATAAAAACAATGGCTTTTGGAAAATAACCCACAATTTTTGAACAAGAACTGTGTGAGAGGGGAGGCAGGTCTAGGCCCTGAAATGGTCATTGTATTCCAGACTTCCAACCAGGTGGAGATAGGAAAGGCTGGGAAAGGGGAGAAGTGGGGTGCTGCCCTGTCCTCCAGACCTTGTGGAGAGGTCTGGCATCTTGAGAAATATTCCTTGCTTAATATACATTACTTGACCGTGTGCTGCTGAGGTCCACAATGCTGGGTGCTATAGGCCAAAGGAGCAAACCAATAGCAAGACAAACTCATGGTCAAAGGTGACTGGATAGATGATAAGAGAGAGAAGAGATTAACGAAGAGCTATTTCCCAGTGATGGCTCTGGAGAGAAGGCAATTGGCTTACTCAAAGAGTTCATTGCTTCTGAGAGTAAAACTGCAAGTGACAGTTTACACCATGGTCCCTTGTAAATCCACCATTGAGAAGGAGCTCAAAGGGTTGCAGTCATTAACCGATTACCTTGAAATCATTCCATCAGGTAGCTGTTGTCCCCATTTTACAGGTGGGGAAACTGACAAAAACAAGAACTTGCACCAGCCCATAGACACAGAGAGTTTGCCGGTTCTGGAAACAGAAGCCAACTTTGCAGGCGACTCCTCACTGCAGTGGTGATCTGCGTGTTGCTCCTGGCTCTTCTTAGCCTATTTAAAATGAACTGACTTCCCATAAGGAGAATGTTCAAGAGAAAAATCTTCCTTAAGAACGTAAGTTAAACAGGTTCTCATTATATAGGGAGCATTTTGCCTTAGGATTTGCTCTCCACTTTCCTCCCATAAGGATCTGCATGAAGTTTGATAATCTCTAAACTGTCAACAGGACTAACCAAGTGGAATGAGCCTGGTAACCCCAAAATCATTCCAGAGTGTTTGCGGGAAGTGCTCTCTCTTATCTCCACGCTCACAGACAGGGGCGTTCATTCAACAAGTGCTGAAGCTATAAGTGCCTCTTTTCCCTCCAAAGTGAAAAATGGGTTGGGGCCGGGCGTGGCGGCTCACGCCTGTAATCCCAGCACTTTGGGAGGCCAAGGTGGGTGGATCACCTGAGGTCAGGGGTTCGAGACCAGCCTGACCTACATGGAGAAACCCCATCTCCACTAAAAATGCTGGGCGTGGTGGTGCATGCCTGTAATCTCAGCTACTCGGGAGGTTGAGGCAGGAGAATCGAGGCAGGAGAATTGAGGCAGGAGAATCGCTTGAACTCAGGAGGCGGAGGTCGTGGTGAGCCAAGATTGCGCCACTGCACTCCAACCTGGACAACAAGAGTGAAATCTCTTTCTCAAAAAAAAAAATGGGTTGGAAGTGGTGGCTCACACCTATAATCCCACCACTTTGGGAGGCCGAGGCAGGAGGATCGCTTGAGCCCAGGAGTTTGAGAACAGCCTGGGCAACACAGAGATACCCTGTCTTTACAAAAATAATAATTATTAAAAAAATTATCCAGGTGTTGGAGTGCATGCCTATGGTCCCAGTTACTTGGGAGACTGAAGTAGGAGGATTGCCTGAGCCCTGATCACACCACTGTACTCTGGCCTGGGTGACAAGAGTGAGACCCTGTCTAAAAAACAAAACAAAACGAAAGTTAAGAATAAAGCCCACTGCATCTTTACACCAAATAAATCATCTGAAATAAAAGAAAAGTATCTTTTAGCAATCATCGTTAGGGTCTCACAGGTCCTTTTCTTTAAGAAGACTGTTAGTAGGTTCTTCTCCTCCTCCAAATACGCCCAAGTAGCAGGTTCCTTCTTTGCCAAGTTCTCCAGAAGAGGTCACACTGGGCTTCAACACGCTGAGGAAACAGCCAGGTTTTATAATCTCAGGCCACAGAGAACTATAGGCTTGTTGCTAAGTTTTGGGAGGCGGAAAAAGCAGAGGAAGTATTCTAGCCTTCAGGAACAGGCAGTAGGTTCCTTCCTGGGAAGCTGATGGGTGAACACTGCCTACACCTTCTAGGCCACAGAAAGGACACTGTCCAGCCCACCTCCACTGCAGGCAGAGGCTCCCATGCCTGCTCCATGGGATGGAGGAAGACAGCTTGGAAACCAGCCCTGTGTGGGCTCTACAAGTTCCCACAGCTCCTCCTGACAAGGGGCTATCTGAGGAGGTGGGGGCCCAACCACTTCCTCAGGGGCTACCACAGATTCACAAAGCAGCAGTTTTGCTTGGCGACATGTTGCCTTCTCAACAGGCAAGTAAGAACACAAACTTGTTATTGGGGAAGGGGCGACATTGGTACCACAGGCCCTACTTTCTAAGATTCCCCAACGTTTGCACAGCCCTGGGAGTGTGGAAGGATCTGGATTGCTAGCATGGGGGAAGTTTCCTTGAGAATGTCTCACCAGTTTACGAGCACTCTCCGCTCTGAAATTTCAGAGCATCCTCAGCTCTGAAATTCTTGGATGTTTAGACATGCAACTTTCATCACACGACTGCCGGGGATGGACGCAAAGATTTTTAAAGGGAAGTCATTGAATAAGAAGAGAACAAACGAAGCCCTGGGCTTCCCACTGTCATTGACTCACTGCATCCTGTTAAAACTGGTTTCTCAGTCACAGCAAACAGAATTTACCACCGCATGCAGCCAAAAAAAAAAAAAAAAAAAAAAGGCTGTTTTCCCGTTGCACTTCTGTGCTTGCTTGGAATTATCTCCTATTTGTTTTAAGTAAAAGATGGTGAGAAACACAAGTGGCACGAAGCCTTGCCTCGCCTTGCCTGGTGCAGCAGTGCCAGCTCTCCACAGCATGGGGAAGGCACTTCCCAGCCCACATTCCTTACCTCTGAGGGGAGGCGGCCCCCAGAATTATGCAAATCCCCCCATTTCAGTAGGAGGCTGCAGTGTCAGATTCAAAAAAAGAGCTCAGCATTCTTTCTGATCCAAGTCATGAAAAAAATGTCTTTGCCTCTGCAAACTTCTGCACTAGATTTGTGGCTACAGTTTGCAAGACTGAAGCTGTCAGATACACTCCCACCCCATTTCAAAAAAGAATCTGAAGAATCAAGGTGGCCAGACCTATAAGATTAAATATTTTGGCCCAAAATACCCCCTCAGACTTACATCAGAAGTTGCTTATGCCTTATCCTGAAGTGACAGAATTCCAGAAAACATTCACCTAAATTTTTTTTTTCTACATTTACAGTGAAATGAATGCAACACCAGAAAAAGGAAAGAAATGTGTGTGGAAAGTGTCTGAACTTCAGCACACTCCACTGGCCAGGGTTGACCAGGCAGAAAGGAGAAAGTGACAACTTTACCACCCGCTAGCCCCCTGCCTCCCCACTCACACAGAGTGTAAATTATGATATTCACCCAACTTTTCCTTTTCTTTTTTCTTCCTCCAGTGCTGTGGAATCTAATCTCAGAGGGAGGAATGCGGTTTTGCACCCACTACAGTCGAAACCAACCAGACCTCAGGAGAGCAAAATAACTGCGGAATTCCCTAGGGCTTCCTGTCAAATTTCCTTCTCAGAAAGGGAAGGGGGAGAGAAGTTGTTCAGGATAGTTCAGGCCAGTGATCAGGAAAGCCTTCTGAACCTGACTCCGGACTGAATGCATGGCAAAACTCCTCGTCCCTAGACCATTGGGTTTTGCTGTCGGCTCTGCAAGACCATGTGCAGGGTGAGCTTACTTGAGAGAAACGCACACACCGTGAGCTGGCGCTCTCCGCTGCGAATGCCCGGCCGCCTCCATGCCCAGCAGAGGATTCTGCGTTCTAAGTGTGTGTGTCCCCGGATACCAGCAAAGGTTAAGAACGTGCTCACAGCATGCGTTTCAGAGGGCTCAGCCAGGGCTTGGGGGAAAGGGCATCATCTCGTTGTCTCTGGAGCCCCGCTGCTGCATACCTGGGAGCTACCCTGGACCCCCAAACCATCCCCCCGGGTCCTGGTCCCAGCAGCCAGGCGGCCTTCCGTCTCCGCCCCTTGACAATACTCTATCGGTGGAAAGCAGTCCTCAAAGCGCTTCAGTCTCCCGCCGCAAACAGAGCAGCGAGACCAGAGAAACCATCCTAACAGTCGGTCCTCCCTCCTGGAACTCGTAGGAAAGTTTCCCCGTTTTAAAGAGCGCGATTCTCGAATGGATCGACAACACCCTCCAGCTCCCCGGTCCTCCCGGCCGGGCGCCTCCCTGCACCTCGGGCACCACCCCGGGCTCACGCGGCCCCGGCGCTACCCACTCCCCGAGTGGCCGCCTGTCACCCCAGGGGTCGCCTGCTCGGCGATCGCAGCGCCCCTCCAAAGCTCCCCTCTGCGACCACGCTCGCCAGACAAAAAGAGGCCGAATTTGGAGAGCGCGTCGCGGGCTCACCTCGGGGCTGCGCTTCCTCTGCCCCTCCGTCGGTCTCCAAGCCGCCCGCCGCCCGGCCGGAGCATTGTTCGCTGAAGGTCTGCGCGCGGTGCGTGCCCGGCCGCTGGCGGGTGGCGTCTGCCTGGGCCCGGCGGCCGGGTGGCAGCTGCGAGCGCGGCTCCGCCCCCTCCGCCTCCGGTGACGCCGCCCGCCCCGGCTCTCGCCGCACCTCCGCAGTCCCTGCCGCCGCCCGGCCCCGCCTGGACCGCGCGCCCCGCCGCCCGGCTCGCGCCTGCCGCTTCCACCCGGCGGGCTCCTACCCCCAGGGCCCCGACTCCTTCAAAGTCTCCACGCCCCGGGCCTCCCTCTCTTGCCCACCCTCCCGCCCCCGACCGCCAGGCTCCGCCCCCAGCCCCAGACTTGGTGCTGGCTGACCCCGGAGCTCAGCACCCGTTTGCACCCGCTCCTCAGTGGGGACCCTGCACAGCCCTGCAGAGGCGAGCTCTAGCGTTCCAATCCTCCTTTGGCCACCATGCATGTATAGGTGCCCGGCATCGCTTCATTCAGCCGGCCCTGCGGGACCCTGGGAAGAGAGGGAGAAGGAAGGGGAAACGAGGAAGTGAGGGGTCGGGAGTGGAATACCAGGTCAGGGTCCGAGGCGGGCTCTGAAAGCCACGTGAGCACAGCGAGCCTCAGCTCCCCCTACCCCTGGGAAGAGGGTGGCGCTGGAGGGAGCAGGGCTGGGAGTCCTGGTGGCGGGTTCCAGGTTCCGCTTAGTCCCTGGACTGCAGGCCTCTGCCAAATTGTTTGACCTCTTTGAACTTTAGTTTTCTGGATGTAGAATGCAAGCGTTGCACTGCAGGGAGCTGGCCTTCTACCATGCTGGGACATCCAAGTCTTCCGCAGCCCAGTAATACACCTGTGTTTACACCGTTTCCAGTAAGTGAGTCATTCACTGAGATAGAACGAGTTCGAGATAGTCCTTGAGCTAAAAACTCTTTTAACTGGGAGTATAATAGCTTAAGACCCAGTCAGTCCTGTAGCTTGACCTGGGTGTTTACTCGGGGAGCCAGGGCTACGGTCACCTCCTAGGGCCATGCCAGGTGGGTAGAATTCAGTGAAATGGAACAGGAAGAGGACCCTACCTCCCCCAAAAAATGCAACACCAGCGGCTTCTCTCACCCTTTCCCCCCTCCCCAGAAAGGCAGTTTATTGTGACTCTAATGAAGGTCCTCTGCCAGTGAGCCTGCGAGCCCCCACCTGCTGAGAGGAGGAAGATGGGCCCCCACCCCCACCCCTAGATCCCTGGCTCTCCTCCTTGCTGCTGTGGGTGTGGACAGAGAGGGAAGATGTGTATTTGAGGTTTGGCTTCTGCGTGAGGAAAGGGAAAAAAGGATCCAGGGAATGCTTCCTCATGTTCCAGTGACACCCATTCCTCCTAAGAGGATAGAATCTGGGGGAAGCTGTAGAGGGATGGGAATGCAATAGACATTCCTTAACGACCTACCCAGCGCTAAGCAACCCTATGAGGAGAGCATCATTATCCCCATTCTACAGATAGGAAAACTGAGGCTCAGGAGGCCGCACAATTTGCCAGGGTTCCTCAGTTGAAAAGTAGTAGTACTAAGGTAGGAACCAAAGGCTGTCTGGCTTTGCTGGTAGGCAAGTCTACTCTGCCACTCCGCCCTCGCCAAGTGCAAGTAGTCCAGCCCTATTCTTCTCTCTTCCTAAGTGAAGAGAAATCATTTGAACAAATACTGGCCGGGCACGGTGGCTCACACCTGTAATCCCAGCACTTTGGGAGGCCAAGGCGGGCAGATCACCTGAGGTCAGGAGTTCAAGACTAGCCTGGGCAACATGGTGAAACCCCATCTCTACTAAAAATACAAAAATTAGTCTAGTGTGGTGATGGGTGCCTGTAATCCTGGCTATTCGGGAGGCTGAGCCAGGAGACTCGCTTGAACCCAGGAGGTGGAGGTTGCAATGAGCTGAGATCATGCCACTACACTCCAGCTTGGGTGACAGAGCAAGATCCTATCTTTGGTTACACTTCATCAGCATCCGATAGAGCTGAAGGATCCAGACCCTACCAAGACTCAAGAGGGGAAGGTGTTGATAAACAGGTAGGTACAAAGTGGTCTGCACTGGAGAAATACAAAAGTGGCTTCAGAAAGTATGCAATTCATTTACACTGGGAGAGGGCAAACTAAGATGTTTGAGAAGTTCCTGGTTCTCGGGATTCAGGCTAAATGTTTCACTTCTTTCTCTGTAAGAGAGACACTGACCTCACAGAATAAAGGCCATGCTGAATACGTAAAAGAGGCACTTACTTTTGCACTTTATTTTCTTCTCTTTACCCAATTTATTCTTTTTTTTTTTTTTTTTTTTGAGATGGAGTTTCACTCTTTCGATCATGCTGGAGTGAAGTGGCAAGATCTTGGCTCACTGCAGCCTCCACTCCCCGGGTTCAAGCCATTCTCCTGCCTCAACCTCCTGAGTAGCTGGGATTACAGGCGCCCACCACCATGCCTTGCTAATTTTTCTGTTTTTAGTAGACAGGGTTTCACCATGTTGGCTGGGCTGGTCTTGAACTCCGGACCTCAAGTGATCTGCCTGCCTCAGCCTCCCAAAGTGCTAGGATTACAAGTGTGAGCCACCGTGCCCGGCCTCGGATTTATTCTTATTCTTTTTTTTTTTTTTTTTTTTTTTGAGACGGAGTCTTGCTCTGTCACCCAGGCTGGAGTGCAGTGGCCGGATCTCAGCTCACTGCAAGCTCCGCCTCCCGGGTTCACGCCATTCTCCTGCCTCCTCGCCCGGCTAGTTTTTTTATATTTTTTAGTAGAGACGGGGTTTCACCATGTTAGCCAGAATGGTCTCGATCTCCTGACCTCGTGATCCGCCCGTCTTGGCCTCCCAAAGTGCTGGGATTACAGGCTTGAGCCACTGCGCCTGGCCTGGATTTATTCTTAATATATGAACAGGCTAGAGAGGATAATTATAAGAAGAGAAAGCCATACTGTGGCAAGACTTGTAGTTCTGTGGCATGGGGCAGTACTTGAAGGGTTAATTCACTGTGTCTACGAAATAAACTCTGTTCTCAAGTGGTTTGCTGTGCTCACACAAAACAAATGCATTATACTGTAGTTGCTGACATATAATGTGCATCTTCTTAAAAGCCAGCAACATGGCCATAGAGGTGGCTTCATCTTGCCTAATGAAAAGAATCAAAAAACACTTCAAAAGAGCCACTGAGATGCACATAAAATACCCATACTCTTACGCAGTGCTCTACCAGTGAGTGTTAAGTATATGATATCCTCAGTCAAGCTACGGTAAGCTCATGCATTTTCATAAACAATTCTTGCTTGAACTTCCAAACTGTAGCCTGCAATGCCGTGTAATTTGTGTAGACACAGCATTCTGCTTCTAGCTACTTATCAGCCCATTTTTTATGACACTTTTAACTGCATGGCGTGGGCTCCTTGATACAGACCAGACCTTGAAGAAGAGCAATTCCCTGTCAGCGTTTTAGTCCAGCAGCACCATTCTGTACAAGAGCAGTTATATTTTAGGAAATTGGGACGAGAGGTTAAGGCTGGGAGTGCTTTGGGGCGAGTACAGTAAGGTAGTTTGGAATTAGGCAAAATGGCAGGATTAGGAAGGGCATGCCATTACATTATACTGCAAAAATACAAGCTGGGGTTTTCGAGAGGGGTCAGGGAGTATGAAGATCGAGCCGAAGAAATCCCACACATGTTTTCTCCCCAGCCAGAGAATACGTCTCAAATAATAGAGACGTGCATCTTACCTAAAAGTGAGAAAGATGTTCGGTTTTCTAAATGAATATGTATTGAGTACCTTCTACTTATAAGCACTGCATGAGGTCCTATTGGGAAAAGAAAGACAAGTAAGAGCCAAAAAAAATAAGCTCTATGAGAGGAAGATAAGCCAGGGCAGTGGGGGTTCAAGGGAGAAACAGACAGAAGAAACACAGAAACTGACTTTACAGAGGAGGGGAGCTTTAGAAGATGAGAACGATTTCAATCTGTGGACGATGGGGACTTTCCAGACTGAGACAATAGTATCTGCAAAGGAATGGACGTGGGAGAGGCGGAAGACTTTTCAGAGGTTTTGCATTCTAGCCTGGCTGGATCATGGTTATTGGAGACAGGCCTGGAAACGGAGTGTGGCACTAGAAGAGAAGAACTTGGTTTCCAGGTGAGCCATCAAGAAAGTGTTGACATTTCCGAGCAGCAGAATGACATCACGGAGGCAGTTTTTCATTAGCTTTCTCTGGATCTTGTATCCCAGATGGATTAGGAAGTGGGAGAAGAGATTGGAGACAAGGAGTCTGGCTTAGCATTCCTATCCCTGGTCCAGATGGCAGTTGATGTGTTTTGATAAGGAACATGGCAAGGGAAACAGAAAGAATGGATCGTGTGTGTGCTTTTGAGAGACATGAAGAGGGAGAAATGGGGATTGGTTACTTCACGGATTCACTGTGGGCAATAATCTATTAATGAACAATGGCTTACATTATGGAGCACTTACTCAGCATCAGGCCCTGTGTGCTCAATGATGTACCTGGCTTTTCTCATGTAAGCCTCACAGAAACACTAGGGTAGGTGCTATTACTGAGGGAGAGGAAGGAATCAAAGGTGACCAGTAGAATTTTAACCCCTAGAGACCAGTGGCACAATGGTATCATTCTTACAAACAGGAAAGTCACAGAATTCAGTTTGTGGTCTCTTGGGTTGGAAGTGTGTAGCCACCATTTGGTGAATGAAGTCGTCCTGCCAGAGTGGTGTTTGGAGCCCCCAGAAGAAATGAAGGAGTTGGAGGAGTGTTGTAAAGAAGGAGCAAAAGTGATAGGAAGAGGCGAAGAATTAGGGGACCCAGGAATGTAGAAGAATATAGAATATAGGAATATAAAAGAGGCCATGAGAAAAAAAAAAGAAGCATGGCCCCTTCGCTTCCAGACTTTTAAAATGCAGAGCAGTCTAAAGAGAGATCTCTTGGGGAGGACAAAAAGGAAAGAGATGCTATCGCAGGAATTCCACCTTCCAGTTAATTGCACGAGCCAGGGAGTGTCTGAGACAAGCTTAAGCTCTTAGTGACTTTGTTTATAGCAGCAGGAGGTTCCAAAGGACCCCACGGAAGAAAAGAATTAGATGGGAGGACAAATGGAATGGATAAGGTAAGCTTGATAGGGATGCCGATACAAAAAAGTATTTTGGCCAGGTGTCGTGGTTCATGTCTGGAATCCCAGCACTTTGGGAGGCCAAGGTGGGAGGGTTGCTTGAGCTCAGGAGTTCAAGACCAGCCTGGCCAACAAGGGGAGACCCTGTCTCTATTAAATTAAAAAATTAGCCAGGCATGGTGGCGTGTGCCTGTAGTCCCAGCTATTCAGGAGGCTGAGGCAGGAGAGTTGCTTGAGCCTGGGAGGTTGAGGCTGTAGTGAGCTATGATTGCGCCTCTGCACTGCAACCTGGGCAAGGGTGAGACCGTGACTCCAAAAAACAAAGCAAAACAAAAGGGAGTATTTCACAAGGGGAGGAGGGCAACTGCAGATGGGAGAGGTTGGTGCCCTGGAAGTCCTGGGCATCTGCTCCCTGAAAACCAGGCTTGAAGCTGAACCTGCCGTTGTGGCAATTTGGGTCCCAAAACCACCATGGAGAGGACTGGGTAGGAAGGGAAGGAAAAAGATCTTTCAAAAACTTGCTGTGATGAGTCCTTCTGGCTTCCTTCTGTCCTGCTAGAAGATAACGTTCTCAGTAAGCCAGTTAGAGCTTGGTCTAGCAAACTCGCACAGCCCCACTCCTCTCTTTCCTCTCAGAGTGATAATTGGCTCTTTCATTTGCCACCCCAAAGCTATCTCTTTCTTCTCTGAGGTGTGGAAATTCACATATCTTATCAGTTAATCCCTGTCCTGTGATTACGGGATCACATCCTCGTGTCCCACCTTTTCTAAGAAAAACATATCCAACATCCCATTCTTCTCAGACGTTAATTCTAGTCAGCACTACACAAGATAAAACATTCTAAATAATTTAGAGTATCATCTTCCAAGCACTGAATAGATTACTTTTTTGCCCAAACTGAAAGCTATTATTTAAATAATAACTGCAGATGTCAGAATCTCAAACCACACAGGACTGAGAGCCAAAGGTTCAAGGTTGTTATGATGTTTCTTTTGAGCTCAAGCACAACAGAGCACAGATGTCAGTGCTGAAGAAGGAAAACACTTCTTTCCCCTTTGATATATGTATTAGTCTGCTCTCACACTGCTAATAAAGACACGCCTGAGACTGGGTGATTTATAAAGGAGAGGTTTCCTGGACTCGCAGTTCCGCATGGGGCTGGGGAGCCCTCACAATCATGGCAGAAGGCAAATGAGGAGCAAAGTCATATCTTACATGGCAGCAGACAAAGAGAGCTTATGTAGGAAGCTCCCCTTTATAAAACCATCAGGGCCAGGCCCGATGGTTCACGCCTGTAGTTCCAGCACTTTGGGAGGCCGAGGCGGTGGATCACCTGAGGCCGGGAGTTCGAGACCAGCCTGGCCAACATGATGAAACCTTGTCTCTACTAAAACACCAGGCGTTGTGGTGGGCGCCTATAATCCCAGCTACTCAGGAGGCTGAGACAGGAGAATCGCTTGAACCTGGGAGGCAGAGGTTGCAGTGAGCTGAGATCGCGCCACTGCATTCCAGCCTGGGTGACAGAGCAAGACTCCTCCGTCTGAAAAAAAAAAAAAAAGTCATCGGATCTCATAAGACTTATTCACTATCAGGAGAACAGCATGAGAAAGACCCACCCCCATGATTCGATTACCTCCCACTAGGTCCCTCCCACGACGTGTGGGAATTATGGGAAAAACAATTCAGGATGAGATTTGGATGGGAACACAGCCAAGTCATATCAATATATAGCTATAGGTAGGTGTGCATTCAGTGACAGATACATTGTTAAATTTTTGCAAACCTCATTTTGTCAAAAGGTTACTGTTATGGGCTAAATTGTGTGGCTCCCCCAGTGTGATCCCCCAGAAAATATATCTTGAAGTCCTAACCCCTAATGCTACAGAATGTGACCTCTTAGAAGTAGGGTCTTTACAGATGTAATCAAGTTGAAATGAGGTCATTAGGATGGGCCCTAATCCAATGACTGGTGTCCATCTGTAGAGAGAGATGAAGACAGACATGTGAGGGGAGTGATGCAGCTACAAGCCAAGGAGCACGAAGGACTGCCAACAAACACCAAAAGCTAGGAGAGGCAAGGAAGGCTTCTCCTCTAGGGTCGGCAAAGGGAGCCTGGCCCTGCTGACACGTTGATCTGGGACTTCTAATCCGCAGAACTCTAAGACAATTTATCTTGTTTTAAGCCACGCAGTTTTTGGTACATTGTTATGGTAGCCCTAAAAAACTAATAAAGAGGTCTGGGCATAGTGGCTCATGCCTATAATTTCAGTGCTTTGGGAGGCTGAAGCAGGTGGATTGCTTGAGTCCAGGAGTTTGAGACCAGCGTGGGCAACATGGTGAAACTCCATCTCTACCAAAAATCCAAAAAAAAGCCAGCCAGGAGTAGTGGCACTGCCTGTGGTCCCAGCTACTTGGTAGGCTGAGGTAGGAGGATCACTTGAGCCAGGGAGGTGGAGGTTGCAGGGAGTTGAGAAGGTGGAGGTTGCAGGGAGCTGAGATCACGCCACTACACTCCAGGACAATAGAGTGAGACCTTGTTTAAGAAAAAACAAAAAAAAAATCTAGTAAAGCAGTAAAGGTACCAAAACTAAAGTATGCCAGCCAGGTGCGGTGGCTCACACCTGTAATCCCAGCACTTTGGGAGGCTGAGGCGGGCGGATCACGAGGTCAGGAGATCCTGCCCAACATGGCAAACTCTGTCCCTACCAAAAAATACAAAAAAATTAGCCAGGCATGGTGGCGGGTACCTGTAGTCCCAGCTACTCTGGAGGCTGAGGCAGGAGAATGGTGTGAACCTGGGAGGCAGAGTTTGCAGTGAGCCTAGATTGCACCACTGCACTCCACCCTAGGTGACAGAGCGAGACTCCGTCTAAAAAAAAAAAAAAAAATTAAAGTATGCCAATGATTGATATACACTAATGCTCTTAGTTAGAAAGTTAGTATTTTTCCAAAAATCAACTCATAAGAAAGTACATACAGGAGACATGTTAGTGACTGCTACGGATGCAATGCCAGGCAGTTCACTACAGTAGGAAGGTGGGATGTCCCTTCATTCTCTCTGTGGGGGCTTTGATCTGGCCTACAATGAGAAAGGTCATCCTTTTATCTACAACTCCCTCCTTCTCAAATTTTAGGGTCTATGGTCAGGAGAAAGGGCAGGTTCCTTAGTTGAATGGACATGTGCATGATTAGAAACTCTACCTCTACATTCAGAGAGTATGGAGTGAGACACAGCTCAAAGCCCATCAAGAGACTACTCTCGGTTCACAAACACTTCTAGAGACACTACTAGAGATGCATTAATGGATGGTGGGAACATTAGGGATCATCCAGGTCTGATCCTTCACTTTTTTATTTTTAAATTTAAATTTAAATGTGTTTTTGAGATGGAGTCTCCCTCTGTCACCCAGGCTGGAGTGCAGTGGCGTGATCTCGGCTCACTGCAACCTTTGCCTCCTAGGTTCAAGTGATTCTCCTGCCTCAGCCTCCTGAATAGCTGGGATTACAGGTTCCCACCACCACTCCCAGCTAATTTTTGTATTTTCTTTTTAGTGGAGACGGGGGTTTCGCCATGTTAGCCAGGCTGGTCTTGAACTCTTGACCTCAGGTGATCTCCCTGCCTTGGCCTCCCAAAGTGCTGGGATTACAGGCATAAGCCACGATGCCCGGCCCTGATCCTCCACCTTCACAACACTGTTCTTCAGACTTTTCAAGGTTGTTTGGTTTTAATATGAACTCAGCAATGAGTTAAGAACATGAAAATAAGAAATATTTGAGGAATTAATTCACCACTCCCACTGCTTGGCTTTCTGACTGAGCTGAGGTCAGAATCTAAAAGAAGCAAAGTATTTCACCTTAGGAAGGGTCCCAAAGGGAAAAACTAATCCATCTGAAGAATCTGTTCAGTTACCCCAGAGAAAACCTCTCCATGGTGCGGCCATTTTGGAAAGGCAGTTGGCCAGTTTCATAAAGGTTAAACAGAGATTTGTGGTCTGACCCAGCAACCCCACTCCTGGGCATCCACCTAAGAGAAATGAAAACATGTCCACACTGAGACTTGCACACAAATATTCATGCCACATTATTTATAACAGCCAAAGAATGGAAGCAACCCAAATGTCCATCGATTGGTGTGAATGAATAAACAATTTGTGATGTACCCACACAATGGAATGCTATTCAGCAATAGCAAATAATGAAATACTGATCCGTGCTACAGCATAGATAAACCTCAAAAGCCTTATGCTAAGTGAAAGAAGCCAGACACAGCCGGGCACGGTGGCTCACACCTGTAATCCCAGCACTTTGGGAGGCTGAGGCGGGCAGATCACCTGAGGTCAGGAGTTCGAGACCAGCCCGACCAACATGGAGAAACCCTGTCTCCACTAAAAATACAAAATTAGCCGGATGTGGTGGCACATGCCTGTAATTCTAGCTACTTGGGAGGCTGAGGTAGGAGAATTGCTTGAACCCGGGAGGCGGAGACCGCAGTGAGCCAAGATCGTGCCATTGCACTCCAGCCTGGGCAACAAGAGTGAAACTTCATCTCAAAATAAATAAATAAATAAATAAATAAATAAATAAATAAATAAAAGAAACCAGACACAAAAGACTACTTATGGTATTATTCCATTATATGAAATATCCAGAAAAGACAAATCTAGAAAGTAGAGTAGTGGTTTCCTAGGGCTGGCAGTGGTAAAGGGATATGGGGCTGGAGATGAACACAAGGAATCCTACTGGAGAATAAAAATGTCCTAAAACTAGATTGTTACAATGATTACAGAACTTGGCAAACTTACTAAAAAGTATTGACTTGTACACTTAAAATGGTTGTACTTAGTTTATATGTAAATTATATTTCAATAACACTGTTTATAAAAAGAGAGAGAATGGGGCCAGGCACAGTGGCTCATGCCTGTAATCCCAGCACTTTGGGAATCCAAGGTGGGAGGATCGCTTGCACCCATCCTAGGCAACATGACGAAACGCCGTCTCTACAAAAAATGCAAAAGTTAGCCTAGAGTGATGGTGCTCACCTATAGTCTCAGCTACTTGGGAGGCTGAGGTGGGAGGATCGCTTGAGCCCAGCTGCAGTGAGCCCTGATCATAACACTATACTCCAGCCTGGAAACAGGGGCGAGGAGAGGAGAGGAGAGGAGAGGAGAGGAGAGGAGAGGAGAGGGGAGGGTGAGGGGAGGGGAGGGAAGGGAAGGGAAGAGGGAGGGGAGGGGAGGGGAGAAGGGAGGAAGGAAAGAAGGAAGGAAGGAAGGAAGGAAGGAAGGAAGGAAGGAAGGAAGGAAGGAAGGAAGGAAGGAAGGAAGGAAGGAAGGAAGGAAAAGGAATATTATTCATGCTTAATATGCTACAACATGGATGAACCTTAAGAATATGCCAAGTGAAATAAGTCAGTCACAAAAGAACACATACTGTATAATTCCACCTAAAGGAAGGACCTAGAGTTGACAAATGTATAGAGATAGAATGTTGGTAGCCAGAGGCTGGAGGAGAGGTGAATAGTGAGAGGGGAGTTCATGTTTAGTGGGTACAGAACTGCAGTTTGGGAAAATGATAAGTGTTCTGGTGATGGTTGCATGTACTAATGAATGCACCAATGTACTGTGCACTTAAATGGTTAAAATGATGAATTTTATTATATTATATACACATGCATGCACACATAATTACAATTAGTTGTAATTGTAGTTAATACAATTAAACTATAATTGTAGAGAGAGAGGCCACATATGTTTCTGTCAGTGAACTTTTTAAAGTTCAGACCTATGGCTGCTTGATAAACTATGGATGAAAAATTGTCACATGTTTTCTTGTGGCTCAATAGTCCCATCCCTGAATGTTGCTTTTCCCTCTGTCCCTCCGGAGGCAGCTGTGTATTTTTGGTTTTACTAGGTCAGTAGGCTTCAGTCCGTCCTGACCTCTGGGTGGTTTTTGTTGACTTCTACCGGAAGGCTTCTGTGTGATGTTACCTCTGAGACCTACATGTGCCAAAATCCAGCTGTGAAAATGTCATGACATGGGCCATCTCTTAGGGCGTTTTACTTGCAAAGGTAAACCGATGCTCTAAATCAAGTTTTCCTGAGGCCTGTTCAGTGGCAGGAAAAGGAAAGTTTCTATTTATCTAAAAAGAATGTGTCATTTGCCATTTTTAATAGTTTTATAAACCTGTTGAAAAATGGTGTTTCTTTGACCTATTCATCCTTGAAATGGAGTGGCCTTCTCTCTTTCCCTTTTTTTTCCCCTTATGGTTCTTATAAAAAATAGAGCCATAAAACAAGTTTTTTTTTTTTTTTTTTTTTTTTGAGATAGAGTCTCACTCTGTAGCCCAAGCTGGAGTGCAGTGGTGCGATCTCAGCTCACTGCAACCTCCGCCTCCGGGACTCAAGCGATTCTTGTGCCTCAGCCTCCTGAGTAGCGGGAACTACAGGCACACGCCACCACACCCAGCTAATATTTTGTATTTTAGTAGAGACAGGGTTTCACTGTGTTGCCCAGGGTGGTCTCAAACTCCTGAGCTCAGATGATCCACCCACTTCACCTCCCAAAGTGCTGGGATTACAGGCCATGAAAGGATTTTAAGACAATCTTTTGGACTCTTGGAGCATTTTGCTAATAAAAAGCATTGAGGAAATCCCATTTTGATACAGCACAAGCAACTCTGGGAAAACTTATTTCTCTGCATAGTACACCACACGGTAAAACCCCCCAAAAGACATAATTTGCCTCCTCTTTTTGAGTTTCTGAGAGCACTAATTCGGTCATGAGATAGATGTCTGATCCACATGGGATGGAGTGGGACGAGGTGATAGAGGTGAAAAATAAACCTCCCCTTTAGGGCCTGTGGATATATTGAGTCTTCCTTCAATTTCAGATCCATAGTACCTAATTGACATAGATTAGTTATGACCTACCTATGCCAACGCCAGAGCCTTCTACAAACACTAGCTCTTGTTAGCAAATTACTTCTTCCCCAGTCACGGTGCATAGAACTAACATTGTCATTTTGCATCTCAGAAAATTGAGGCGGGAGGACTAATAGAGTCAAACCAGTCAGTGATCCAACATAGAAGATTGGAAGAAAGTGACTTATTTGTCTTCCAGATCTCCTATTGAAACTCTATAAAGGCACTGCAAAGTGTCACCACTGTTGGGCTTTGTTTAGGCAAAGGATGATCTTGTGGATTTACATTCCTAACTGGTTCTGCTGGGGAAGCCATACAATAATGGCCATGCATGATCGTATGGCCACACCATACAATAATGGTGGCTGAGAGGCTTCCGGAAGGAGACTTGGTAGCATGTCCAGTGGTCACAGAACGTAGCAGGGTCAACAAGTTTTGCAGCCACCAATGAATGGGAGTAGGGAGCACTGTGTCGAGGAAGGAGGAGGGGAGCAAAACTTGGACTAATTTACTGGAAAGCCACAGGCCTTGTTAAGGAGTCTTTAGGATAATAGCCCTTTTGACGGGCTGTTTGGTTTTTTTCTCTTTAAAAGTAGTAGTCGTGGTTGGCTGGGAGAGAGAGACGGAGAAAGCTGGGTAGGAAGGCGGTCAAAAGACACGTGATGGGACTGATTGACAAACAGGCTTTGTAAGCTGGGCTGTGGGGACACCTGCAGCTTGAGGACAGGCTTGCCCAGCAGGGGTTGTTTGAATGAGAAAACAGCTTCCAAAAAGATGTAGCACAAGAGCATAAAAGGAAAAGAAAAATGCGCATTTGGTTTTATCTCGGGATTCTCCTTTAAATGACTCTTTCATTATCTAATATTCTCAACCCTAGGTCAGCATCACAAGATGCATGAAAGAGGGCTCATTGCCAGGGCATGGAGCTGGTGTTTTGATCAAAATGGAATTTGCTTTCAAACAGACATGTATTCACTAATCTCCTTTCTTTTTAAAATAAATAAATAAATAAATAAAACAAACACAAAATCTCTTCCAGCTCAGCTGATTAAGCCCTAGTGGGGATGACAGCAACATTCACTTGCCAGATCCCACAGAGCTAGTGTCCAAAAATGAAAATAAATGTGACTTTTCATATCAATGCATAGTGTTGCTTTGTTTGCAATTCAGTTAAAGAACAGGCACTACAATGCTATTGTACTACAAGAGATGCACATCTCTGGGGCTCTAACACGGTGAAATCTGGGCTCAACAGATTGGCATCAGTATCTTAAGAGAGCCAGAAGGGCACAGTTCTTGGTTCCAAGGAGCTATGTTTGGGTGGGGTGGAAGTGAGGGAGCAAAGAAAAAAAATCCCCATACCTCCCATGGTCAATCAGCTTAGACCAGATCCATTCCAGATGGCTATGTCTCATATTCATTGATATTTCCCACAGTGAACAGAGCCTTGGTAAATAGCAATTGTGTGATCAATTTGTATATATTAAATTCCCACTGAGATAGCTTCGTTACCAGATAAGGTGAACACTTGAATTTTATTTCAGCAGGACTTGGAAGGAATTAGGCAAGGGTGTCATCACTGTCACCTCCTTTGAAACGCCTTCCTGACTCTGGAAACTGAGTTGGATGTTTTTCCTTTTCTTTTCTTTTTTCTTTTCTTTTCTTTTCTTTTCTTTTCTTTCTTTCTCCTTCCTTCCTTCCTTCCTTTCTTTTCTTTTCTTTCTTTCTTTCTTTCTTTCTTTCTTTTTCTTTCTTTCCTTCTTTCTTTCTTTCTTTTCTTTCTTTCTTTCTTTCTTTCTTTCTTTCTTTCTTTCTTTCTTTCTTTCTTTCTTTCTTTCTTTCTTTCTTTCTTTCTTTCTTTCTTTCCTTTCTCTCTCCCCTTCTCCCCTTCTCCCTTTCTCTCTCTCTCTCTCTCTCTCGTCTTTCTCTGTTGCCCAGGTTGAAGTGCAGTGGTACAATCATGGATCACTGTAACCCCAACCTCCTGGGCTCCGTGAACCTCCCACCTCAGCCTCCCAAGGAGCTAGGACTACAGGCATGCAACGCCACATTTGGATAATTTAAAAAAAATTTTGGAAGAGATAAGATTTCATTATGTTGCAGAGGCTGGCCTTGAACTCCTGGGCTCAAGTGATCTGCTAGCCTTGGCCTCCCAAAGTGCTGGGATTACAGGTGCAAGTCATCGCACCTGGCCACCCATGCATATCTGATGACACACTGTGACAGGTGCTCTGAAAGGCCAGTGCACTATAAGGTCATAGACCAGGGGGCTTTGTATTCTAGGAAGTCAAGGCAGTTTTCCCTATCAATGGACATTGGAGCTGAGATTCCAAAAATCAGGGTTGACCCCTTGGAGGATGAGACATGGGAAAGAGGCAGAAAATGGGCAAAGGTGTCTGGTCTGTTAATTTCACACTCCTAGAGGATCAAAATATTGATACCTGTGAACTTGGAAGAACTGAATTCCAGTGCTTTTTCTAGTATGTGAGGAGTAGATATCCTCTGGCATCACAGGGATGGGTTTGGAGGGGACACAGACAGTGCCAGGGAGAACGTTAGGGGTCTGCGGGGAGGACACGTGGCTGGAGGACTATGGAGGTAAGTAGGAAGATGCCAGTGGAATACTGGAGCAAAGTGGCCAAGGAGCACTGGGCTGAGAGTCAGGAGAACAGAATTCTGTCCCTGGTTAGCATTCCTATTTTACAGATGAAACAAACAAACAAACAAAAATGGGTTCACAAAGGTTGTGTATTTACCCAAGATATACACCTAGTAGGCGGTGACACTTAGACTAAAATCTAGGCCTGTTTATTTTAGGTCTCTTGACTATACCACACGGCTGGTCTGTAAAACGGAAAGCTTTAAGAAAACAACTGCTGGCCGGGCACAGTGGCTCACGCCTGTAATCCCAGCACTTTGGGAGGCCGAGGTGGGTGGATCACCTGAGGTCGGGAGTTCGAGACCAGCCTGACCAACATAGAGAAACCCCATCTCTAGCAAAAATACAAAATTCACCGGGTGTGGTGGCACATGCCTGTAATCCCACCTACTCAGGAGGCTGAGGCAGGAGAATCGCTTGAACCCAGGAGGCGGAGGTTGAGGTGAGCCGAGATCAGGCCACTGCACTCCAGCCTGGGTAACAAGAGTGAAACTCTGTCTCAGATCTAAATAAAGTATAATATTATGGAATAGTACCTCCTCAACAGAAGAAAAGAAAAAAGAAGAGAAAGAGAGAAAGAAAGGTAAGGTAAGAGAGGAAGTGAAGAAAGAAACATGAAGGATAAAATAAGAGAAAAAATCCTTAATTTTCTCCATACTCTTTTCCCTTTGGAATATGTCCAATTTAATCATTTCTAGAATATTAAAATCCATGTCAGAGTCACCACCAGTAGAGCATTCTGTCACCATCCTGCTGTAAGGGCAATCGCTAGGAGAGACATGGGACTTCTCCGCCCTATCATTATAATGCTTATTTCAGCCAATGTTTCATTATCTGTGCCAAGCGCAGGCCAAGCCATGGAGACAGGAACCCCTCCGAGAGTTCAGAACCGTTCTGAGTCATTAGCTCTAATATCCTTGCAGCTCCAAAAGCAGCTGCGATGGAGGTGCCCTGCTCAGCGCCATTCCCTTAAGCATTTCCATGTTACTGTTTTGAGCCTATAGGTAAGAGCTTGGAAAAAACACAAAGCAAATAAACCATTCGCTTTGCACCAAGGCCATACAGCAAGTTCAGTCACCTGGCTGAAATTAGGGTCTCCAGGATACCGGACAATGTCTTGCCCTTTTCTGACTTGTGCCAAATCTTCTTCTGGCTGCTCCAGACACAAAACAAATATACTTTTCCCGAAGGCCTTTTTGGCATTTCCTTAATCCCTAAGCCACAGCGACCAAAGACACCGTTCTTCATGCCAGCATGTGCTTTCCTGCCAGCCTCTGCCACCCGCACACAAGTTTTCTGTTAACGCTTTTGTAAAGAATTTAAGTGTGTTGCCAGTTAAATGAGGTATTAAGGGCCCCGGGGTTTTTAATCTCCGGTTTTCTATTAGAAGAAAGGAATCATGGTAAAAATTGTGCTTTGAAGTTCTATTGGAATTTAAATATTTTCTGCATAAAATGTTGGTACCCTCAACATCAAAAAGTCCAAACATCAACATCAACATAAAACCCCTCATTTTATAAAACAAAAGTTTTAAAAAGTGGAATCCACTTTTTCAGTGGAATAGAGGCTCAGGAGTCACACTGAATCCTCTTATTAGTGATAAATAGTGACAGCCCTTGGGCTCTTGTTGTTGAAAGCGAAAGTTAGTGGAGAAGAAATGGAAAGCAAGTAACCAAAATTAAGATACTCTGATGTGCTACTACATAGAAGAATAAATCATCTAAAAGGACAGCATATTAATAGTACACTTATTTTTAGCCAAATCTACAGTAAAACAATCTTTTCAACACTTATCCCAAATTCTATTGTTTAAGACTTTTCTAGGCCTGGCACGGTGGCTCACACCTGTAATCCCAGCACTTTGGGAGGCCGAAGCTTCCCGATTACCTGAGGTCAGGAGTTCGAGACCAGCCTGGCTAACATTGTAAAACCCTGTCTCTACTAAAAATACAAAATTAGCCGAGTATGGTGATTCATACCTGTAATCCCAGCTACTCGGGAGGCTGAGGCAGGAGAATTGCTTGAACCTGAGAGGCAGAGGTTACAGCAAGCTAAGATCGTGCCACTGCACTCCAGCCTGGGCGACAGAGCGAGGCTCTGTCTCACTATTGTAGAAATGTACAGATTAGAAAGTGAGATTTACAAGGCAATCAAGAGAGACAACAAGGGGGCTTGGTGCGGTGGCTCATGCCTGTAATCCCAGCACTTTGCGATGCTGAAGCGGACAGATCACGAGGTCAGGAGATCCAGACCATCCTGGCTAACAGAAACCCCATCTGTTAGATTAGTTAGTAGAGTGAAACCCCATCTCTACTAAAAATACAAAAAATTAGCCAGGCGTGGTGGCGCGCGCCTGTAGTCCCAGCTACTCGGGAGGCTGAGGCAGGAGAATGGCATGAACTCAGGAGGCGGAGCTTGCAGTGGGTGACAGAGTGAGACGCCGTATCAAAAAAAATATATATATATATAATATATATATTTTATATATATATAATATATATATTTTATATATTTTATATATATAATATATATATTTTATATATATAATATATATATTTTATATATATATAATATATATAATATATATATTTTATATATATATAATATATATAAAATATATATATTATATATATATAAAGAGAGATGATACGGTCAGTTTGCATTGGTACACAAATTACTTCAAAGAAAACTGGACACTTCTGAAGGATCAAGTGACCCTTTTTGGGTACTAGGCCATTAGAAAACCTTTCTTTTCAGAAATGCAATCTATGTTCCTTGGAATCTCTAAGACGTAACTCAAGAATGACTCCATGGGGTCTTCTCAATGGGGTTAGTAACCTCCAGGGGTAATTTAAGAATAGGTGTTGCTAATCTTTGTGATGCTTACATGAGTCAGGGTATAGACACATTCCTGGTTTCTCTTAATAACCTACCAGGTGTGTATGAACCATGAGTTTATATTTATGCTTTTTGGAAAAATAAATATATAGTCTGTATCTTTTAAGGTTAAGAAGGTTTTAGAATTTACAGCCTAATAAAAAAGACAAAAAGGCCATAAACGGTGGCTCACACCTGCAATCCCAGCACTTTGGAAGGCTGAGGCGGGTGGATCAGCTGAGGTCAGGAGTTTGAGACCAGTCTTACCAACATGGAGAAACCCCGTCTCTACTAAAAATACAAAAAATTGCTGGCCGTGGTGGTGCGTGCCTATAGTCACAGCTACTCGGGAGGCTGAGACAGGAGAACTGCTTGAACCCGGGAGGTGGAGGTTGCAGTGAGCCAAAATTGTGCCACTGCACTCCAGCCTGGGCGATGGAGCAAAAAAACAAAAAACAAAAACAAAAAGAAAAGAAAAGAAAAAGAATCACAGTAATAAAAAGAAAATAAATAGGTTAAGAAGTACTATAAGGTTTCCACCTACTTTGCAAAGTATTACTGAATTTTATTGAATCCAAATGCTGTCTTTTTCAACCTTCAAAGGGTAATCCTGCTTCCCCTTTGGGGTCCAGGGAAGCAACTCATATTCTCTAATCGCTTCTGTAAGATTTCCTCAAATCTCTCTTGTTCTTCTCTAAGCTTCAGTACATTCTAGATAACATCCCCTTAAACCCGTCACCATTGACGGAATACATTTACCCTTACCAATGGGTATTTCTTCCACATTTTCTATTTTAGTCAGTTCTACCTTTAGAGTTATTTTCACACACACACACACACACACACACACACACACACACACACACCCCATCCCACTTAATTTTATTCATCCTTCAAAGTTCATCTTAGGTCCTTTCTTCCCCTTCTTTCCCCCTTGGTCCAATGCATTCTGAACGTTTATACCATTTACATTAATTTTTTTTTTTTTTTTTTTTTTTTTTGAGATGGAGTGTCACGCTTGTTGCCCAGGCTGGAGTGCAGTGGCCTGATCTAGGCTCACTGCAACCTCCTCCTCCAGGGTTCAAACCATTCTTCTACCTCAGCCTCCTGAGTAACTGGGATTACAAGTGTATGCCACCACGCCTGGCTAATTTTCTATTTTTAGTAGAGACGGGGTTTTTCCATGTTGGCCAGGCTGGTCTCGAACTCCCGACCTCAGGTGATCCGCCCGCCCTGGCCTCCCAAAGTGCTGGGATTACAGGCATGAGCCACCGCACCCAGCCTACATTGATTCTTTAATGTTTACTTCTCTACCTTCTTTTATTGTTCATAACCATTTTACAGGTTTCTCTCTCGCTCTTGTCTCAACAATAAGAGCCCAGAGGTCAGAAATCCTGATTTACAACTCATTTTGTGTCCCTTTTAACCTGTAGAGGTGAGCTACACGATGTGCCATGTATTAGTCTTTGACATTTCCCTGTCAATCTTTGTCAAGACATTGAGTTCAAGTTGATCCTCTTGTCAAGTTCATTTCCTACTCGGATCACTTGTATTGCTGTCTGTGCACACGAGGACATTTGAGATAACTATGGAAGCTGGTTATTTCAGTATGAAGTTGCAGAAAAGGAGTTCAATGGATGATCATGTTGGTGGGTGAAAATGATGCGGTATATAGAACATTGACAGATTTCACGGAGGCATAGACTAAGAATTTCATTTTAACTTTGTGTGATAGAAGGGAAAATAAATATTTGTGTTGAACTGGAGCCATTTCTGGCTGAAGCAGCTGGTTATTACTCATTGCTAATTGATCCACTAGCTCTCTGGACTTTGTAGACTGTATGACTCTCACAGGCTCATCCTCCCACCGACAGCATTACTGACCTTCAGGGTGCCAATACAGCCTGGGTCCTCTGCCTTAGTCAGACTCACCACACACACCAGGCTCTCATCACCACTTTTCTGAGTCACGGGACTTTTTTTTTTTTTTTTTTTTTTTTTTTTTGATGCAATTTCTATCATTACAGGCTCAGTGGTAAGCCAACAACAAGGTGATGGGTACCTAAAATAAGTGAATACAATCTTAGCCTCATTATAATGTTGGGTGTCGAGCTGATGGATGAGGTAATGGATATAGCCAGGAGACTGGACACTGTTGGTAGGAAGCAGTAAGGAACTGGAAGCTGTTTCACACAGAAAAGATGGCTGGAGATGGAGATGGACCTTGTATTTTCTTTTTGTGTGTGTGTGAGACGGAGTCTCGCTCTGTCGCCCAGGCTGGAGTGAGTGGCGCCATCTTGGCTCACTGCAAGCTCCGCCCCCCGGGTTCCCGCCATTCTCCTGCCTCAGCCTCCCGAGTAGCTGGGGCTACAGGCGCCCGCCACCACGCCTGCCTACTTTCTTTGTGTTTTTTAGTAGAGACGGGGTTTCACCGTGTTAGCCAGGATGGTGTCGATCTGCTGACCTCGTGATCCGCCCGCCTCGGCCTCCTAAAGTGCTGGGATTACAGGCGTGAGCCACCGCGCCCGGCCGGACCTTGTATTTTCATCCACACATGTGGAAGTGAGACTTAGTTTATATGAAAGCTAGAACTCGTAAGCGTAGGTTACAGAAAGGCTCAATGTGTTTAAAAATTGAAGGAGCTGTTCCTTATTACTGAAGGAACGCAGCGAGTGAGCTCCAGCTCTTCTAAGATTTAAAGATTTGAGTTCAGATAATTAATTGAGATATAATGGAAGAGATTCCTACATTGCATGTAACTAAAACTTAAACGCTCCCTAATGACACACGCAAATTAATCTGACTCCAAGGTTCTTTAAACCTGTGATGATTTCCAATTCATTTATGTCTTTCATGAGATATAGCAGCTGTAAACAAATAGAATTCCAGCTTCAGATGAATCAAGGTTTTATACAGGGGCAGGATTTGCGGGTCTGTGTATGGGAAGGGGAAAGTCTTGCACCCAATCAGTCTTGATGTCTTCATTCTAGGAATTCTTTCTGAAAAGATGGTAGCCATGCAGAAGACAATACAATACTAATTTTGTTCCTTCCTTCACATCCAGTGCACAACTCAATACATACACCAGGGTTTTAGGCATTCTGCAACCTTTAAAAGTTTGAAAAACATGCGTTGCTTTACACATGTCCAGGCATGTCTATGTACAATGACTGGGAGTAGAAAATAATTTGACTTTTAGGGAATGGTATTATTCTTGGGAGAAAAAGTACCATTTGTTGAGTTAATTTCACACACACTACCACAATCAAACTCTTAAATGATTCTATGAGATAAGCATTGTTATTCTAATTTTACAGTTGATACAGCTGGAAGAACAAGCAACTCACTTGTGTTTACACAACCATTAAGTTGTTGAGCCAGGATTTGAATCTAGGCCAAAGTGATGCTATATCCCTTTCTCGCAGGATCTTATAGCCCCTAATCATAAATCCTTCATATTTTGAAAGATAAAAGGCCATGTTTAGAGATGCCCATGACTTCAGAGAGAAAAAAAAAACCAGCTTGACTTTACAAGGGTGGAGTAGTCTTTGCTGAATGGATGAGAACTCTAGTCTTGTCAATGCACAGGCTAAATATCAGCTCTGCCCTCTAAGTAGCTGAATGCCTTTCAATAAATACCTTCACTTCTCTAGGTCTCTGTGTTCTTATTGGGAAAACGGAAGTGCTAACAGCACCTTCCTTACAGGACTGTTTTTATTTTTTTATATTTTGAGACAGAGTCTCGCTCCATTGCCCAGGCTGGAGTGCAGTGGTGCAATTTTGGCTTACTGCAACCACCACCTCCCAGGTTGAAGTGATTCTCCTGACTCAGCCTACGAAGTAGCCGGGACTATAGGCGTGTGCCACCATGCCCAGCTAATTTTTATGTCTTTAGGAGAGACAGGGTTTCTCCATGTTGGCCAGGCTGGTCTCAAACTCCTGACCTCAGGTGATCTGCCCACCTCGGCCTCCCAAAGTGCTAGGATTATAGGTGTGAACCACTGCGCCAGGCCAGGACTGTTTTTAATAGTAAATAAAATAATATGTGGAAAGCACCTAGCACCATATGAACACAGGAAGTAAGTTTTAGCTATTATGAAGAGTATATATTCTTTTTTATCTCTCTACACCGAAGGTTGCTGGTGGGCTCAAAAGATATTCCTGAAGAGTCAAGTTATGGGGAAGCATCCTAGGAAAGGAGAGGCAGGACAAGCAGACTATTCCTGGGAAGCTAGACTTACTGATAACAGTAGAACTCTCCATGGCTCCAACTGATGTCTTCGCCTGGGGTTATTCTCTATAGGTGACTCTGATAATCTCTCCATCTCTCCCGCAGCATTTAGCACAGGGCTCGAATGCTCGCTGTCTGATTAACACAGGTGTGCACAATGAGTGGTGTCAGGTGAGGGAAGAGAAAAAGCACAGAGCTTGCAAAAGGCAGAGATCTGCAGCTTATTCCCAATGCAAGACGGAGCTGATAAGCAAGCTGGCAGGAATGATGCGGTGCATTTTTCAGAGGATCTTGAGGTAAGGTACAGACAGCAATTCCAGGGCAAGTCAGCAGTATGTCTGGGCGGCACAAATGGCTTTCCAACATTCCCCTGTGGGGAGAATGCAGAGCATGCATTAATGACCGTATTTTGCAGAGAAGAAAACAGATTTAAGGCCCTAGGAAATCAGGGCATATGGCACTAGGAAAGGAGATGTTTAAATGATACAGTATACTTTGGAGATAGCTCAGTAGTTCAAGTCACTGGTGGATGCAATTTGAGATGCCTACTTCAATCTATTAAGACCTACATTCTCTTCTCTCTCTCTCTCTCTTTTTTTTTTTCTGATAGAGTCGGCTCTGTCACCCAGGCTGGAGTGCGGTGGCATGATCTCTGCTCACTGCAACCTCCGCCTCCCTGGCTCAAGCAATTCTCCTGCTTCAGCCTCCCGAGTAGCTGGGATTACAGGCGTGCACCACCACACCTGGTTAATTTTTGGATTTTTAGTAGAGACGGGGTCCTCACCATGTTAGCTAGGCTGTTCTCGAACTCCTGACCTCAGGTGATCTGCCTGCCTTGGCCTTCCAAAGTGCTGGAATTACAGGTGTGAGCCACCGTTCCTGGCCCTCTTTTTCTTTTAACTCTCTCTTCTCACCCGTCAAGGCTTTTATTTCACTACTCCTCCCCTTCTGATGACAGTTAGGATTCAGTCATGCTGTTTCTGCTACCTGTCACTGGCTTTGAGTCCACATGAAACACGAGCTGGCACTTTTAGTGGCACAGCACTGCTCCGAAACTCCTGTGCTGACTTATTCTGGCACCCTCCCCCTATTTTTGGTTGGCTCTTCAAGGCAAATAAAAGACTCCTTTAAAATATATACATATATATATATATATATATATATTTTCTTTTCCTTTTTTCTTATATGCCACCAAAAGTCACAGTCCAGAAACAGAAAGAAGGAAACACAACTAACTCCACTTAATACACCCATGAAGAAAGTGCACCAACTGGAACAGAACACGGCTTCTCTTCTCGGGTGATCACCTCTCCATCACCTTCATGCACCAAGAAGCTTTAAATTGTTGTATATGTTTTCAACCTTCAAATAGGGCAAGTGAGGCCAGGCGTGGTGGCTCAAGTCTGTAATCTCAACACTTTGGGAGGCTAAGACGGGTGAATCACTTGAGCTCAGGGGTTCAAGACAAGCCTGGCTAACATGGCAAAACCATGTCTCTACTAAAAATACAAAAATTAGCCAGGTGTACTGGCGCATGCCTGTAATCCCAGCTACTAGGGACGCTGAGGCCGGAGAATCGCTTGAACCCGGGAGGCAGAGGTTACAGTGAGCGGAGATCACACCATTGCACTCCAGCCTGGGTGACAGAGCAAAAAAAAAAAAAAAAAAAAAAAAGATAGAGTAAGTGTTTGATGAAGAAACAGCAGCACAAGCAAATCTTAGCAGAAGGGTCTAGAATTGCACAGAGAATAGGATTGTGCTCTGTTACTTCCAGTTGCTCAGTGCCCTTCCTTGTTGAATGGAGCTGCAGGAGAGCATGAGGGGTTGGTAATTCATAATTGCCATCTTTTCCGTGCTGAAACCATTTGCTAGAAATCATTGTCTCTCTTTGCAGACATTTGCATCATCCTACATCATGTTTTCAGAGGTCACCTTTATTGAGGTATAATTCATATTCAGTAAATTTACCCTTTTAGATGTTACTGTTTTATAAATTTTGACAAACAAGCAGTCATGTAACCACCACCACAATCAAAATACAGAATATTCTCATAACCCCTAAAAAATCCCTCACACCCCTTATAGGCAACCCCATCCTGCCATCACAAGTCCCTAGCAATTGCTGGCCTGATTTCTGTTCCTACAGTTTTGCTTTTTCCAAAAAGTTATATAAGTAGAGTCATGCAGTGCGTAGTATTTTAAGTCTGGCTTCTTTCGCCTAGCATAATGCTTTTGAAATTTATCCAGTTGTTACAAGTAGTCATGCTTTGTTTCTTTTTATTGTTTTAATTTTAATTTTTTTGAGACAGAGTTTTGCTCTTGTCGCCCAGGCTGGAGTGCAATGGTGCGATCTCGGCTCACTGCAACCTCCGCCTCCCAAGTTCAAGTGATTCTCCTGCCTCAGCCTCCTCATTAGCTGGGATTACAGGCACGTGCCACCACACCTGGCTAATATTTGTATTTTTAGTAAAGACAGGGTTCACCGAGTTGGCCACGCTGGTCTTGAACTCCTGACCTTGAGTGATCCACCTGCCTTGGCCTCCCAAAGTGCTGGGATTACAGGCATGAGCCACCGCACCTGGCTCCTTTTTATTGTTACATGGTATTTTCTTCACGTGGATGAACCAAATTTGTTTATCCATTTGCCAACTGGTGGACAGTTGAGTTGTTCATGGGGTTTGGCAATTTAAAACAAAAATTTACTTTGAAAGTTTTTTTTTTGTTAAATTAAATCAACCTTGTTTTATCAAGCAACATATCAAAACTTACTCATGTAAGAGTTAGCAATTGTGCTTTTAGTTTGATTTGAAATTAAAGAATTTTATTCTGCCCTTTCAGCTAATGCATTCATTCTAAAATATAATCATTACGAGGGCAGCCTTGTCCTAGATGTTCTAAAAGGTATCCCTCTTTCTGCACTTGTCATTCCAGGCCTGTGACTTTCCATGTGGAGAAGAGAACCCTGGTTCTTGTCCACATCTGAACCAGCAAAGCTGCTCTTAGCTGAAGGGCTCAGAAGAAAGCAGGACGATTGCCTGAGATCCAGTAGTCCCTTTTGCAATAAAGCTATGATGTAAGTAATCATATGTAAAAGGTTTTTAAACTTTACCTATAGGAAATTGGGAGCCAAACTTTAATACATCAAACTTGACTTCATTTTAAAAATTGCCTACCTGAGAAGGGAGAAATCTCTATAAAGACATCAAAGTTCTAAGATCCATAAGTGCTGATTTATTATATAGTTAACATGCATCTAAAAATAAAGCTTGTCTTTTAGATACACTTGCCTCAGGCATAATAGTGTTGCAACATGCTACCGTATCACTGCTGCAAAACTATTGCTGTTGAAACTTATCTTTCTTTCTCTAACCTCTTTCTCTGCCCAGCAAAAAGGGAGGTGGAGGGAAAAAAAGAAGAAAATGGGAGTGGGGAGAGTGGAGAAGAAGGAAGCAGAAAGCCTGGGTAATGATACAGCACCTTTTATCTCAGAATCTCAAAAGCTGTTTTCTGGATCAGACTCATTGAACATTACTGGGTGGATAGGACATGGAAAACTAAGTAGGAACTGGAATGAGTTATGGTGGAAAGCCACAGGGTGATGGTTAATTTTATATGTCAGTTTGGCTGGACTGTGGGGCACGCAGGTATTTGGTCAAACCTCATCCTGGATGTTTCTTCTGTGAAGGTGTTTTTTGGATAAGATCAACATTTTTTTTTTTTCTTTTGAGACAGTCTCCTTCTGTTGCCCAGGCTGAAGTGAGTGGTGTGACCTCTGCTCACTGCAACCTCCACCTCCCGGGTTCAAGCAATTCTCCTACCTCAGCCTCCTAAGTAGCTGGGATTACAGGTGCTCGCCACCACGCCTGGCTGATTTTTGTATTTTTAGTAGAGATGGGGTTTCACCATATTGGCCAAGGTGGTCTCAAACTCCTGACCTCAAGGGCTCCACCCACCTTGGCCTCGCAAAGTGTCAGGATTACAGGCGTGAGCCACCGCGCCTGGCCTAGATCAACATTTAAATTGGCGGACTTTGAGTAGAGCAGATTACCCTCTGTAATGTGGGTAGGGCTCATCCAGTCAGTGAAAAGCCAGAATGGAATAAGAGACTGACCTCTCCCAAGGCAAGATGGGAGTTCTGCCTTTGAACTTCAGCAGCAATTCTTCCCTCTGTCTCCAGCCTGCTAGCCTTCTCTGAAGATTTTGAGTTTACTAAGCCTCCATGATTGCATGAGTCAATTCGTCTCTCTTTCTTTTTCTCTCAGTATACACACACACACCCTTCCTAAGAAATCGCAGAACTTCTATATTTGAGAAAGTATTAAAGATAATTTATTCCAACCCTTAACCATAAATTTCTTCTCTAGCATCTGCCTAAGCAAGCACTGAACTGCAGCTGAATATTTTCTGCCCAGTAAACCACTAGCTAAAGAGGCAGCTACTTTTATTTCTGGACAACTTTAATTGCTTCAAGTTCTTTTGCTTTGATTATTTGTTTGTTTGTTTGTTTGTTTTATCTGGCAAGCCCAATCTATTTCCCAATGTCTTCTATCCTTTGGCCCAAAATTGTGTCTGGGAGTCACATAGGCTGTTTGTACACAGGTGTGCATTCCCCTTGTCCAGTTAATCTTAATTAACTAATTATGTTAATTTTTTTGAGATGGAGTTTCACTCTGTCACCCAGGCTGCTAGAATGTGGTGGCGTGATCTCAGTTTACTGCAATTTCTGCCTCCTGCATTCAAGCTATTCTCCTGCCTCAGCCTCATGAGTATTTGGGATTCCAGGCATGCACCACCACACCCAGCTGATTTTTGTATTTTTGGTAAAGAAGGGGTTTTGTCATTTTGCCCAGGCTTGTCTTGAACTCCTGACCTCAAGTGATCCACGCGCCTCAGCCTCCCAAAGTGCTGGGATTACAGGAGTGAGTCACAGCACCTGGCCAGTTAATCTGAATTTGAATAATCTATGTAGCAGAATAATTCTGGAATATTAACTAGTTTCGTTCACATGTTTAGGATGTCATAAAGCACCTAGGACAGTCATGCCTACTGCTCCACGGAAGGGAAGATGGCGGAACATAGAGAACGGAGTCGATTCTGGGTGCCTGGAGGGAGGAGGGACAGAGCAGAAACAGCACTGCATCAGAGGGAATTGCCCAGATGGCAATGGAGCACGGCACACATGGACTGTGCACCTGGTGACCAAGGCTAGGCAAGATGATGGGTCTCTCAGGGATGTGGCTTGGAAATGTGATATCCAAGGACTAGATGAACCCCAGCTCCCACAATGCTGTAGACAAAATGACGGAGCAAGAAAGAAGGAAGAAAACTGGAATTGACTGAGTTTAAATCTCTTCCACTGAATAGGGGGATGAGAGAAAATTTTAGTTGAGTTTATAGAAAAATCTAGCCAGTTACATGTCTTACATTTCTAGTGACATTTCTTCACTACTGAGAGTATAGAATGAGTTCCACAGTGGCTTTTATCCATCACTGAAAAGAAGCTAGAGAAAAACGACTCTTTGCTTTGAGAATAGTCCTGTCCCTGGAAGGGTCTGGATATAGAATGAGAAACCACAGTCTTGGGAAACACGCTGGGAATCACAGACAGGTACTTTTATTTTAAATTGGTTCCTCGTCTCCATTCTATCCTGTTACAAGTATTCCTTCAAAAGACGTTTATTAAGTGCTTGCTGTATTGGGGTTGCTCTTCTCAAGGAGTATCTTTGTAGTGTTCTCTGTATTTCCTGAATTTGAATGTTGGCCTGTCTTGCTAGGTTGGGGAAGTTCTCCTGGATAATATCCTGAAGAGTGTTTTCCAACTTGGTTCCATTCTGTGTGTCACTTTCAGGTATACCAATCAAACGTAGGTTTGGTCTTTTCATATAGTTCCATATTTCTTGGAGACTTTGTTCATTCCTTTTCGTTCTTTTTTCTCTAATCTTGTATTCATGCTTTATTCCATTACGTTGATCTTCAATCTTTGATATCCTTTCTTCTGCTTGATCGATTTGGCTATTGATACTTGTGTATTCCTCACCAGCTCTTGTGCTGTGTTTTTCAGCTCCATCAGGTCATTTATGTTCTTCTCTAAACTGGTTATTCTAGTTAGCAATTCCTCTAACCTTTTGCCAAGGTTCTTAGCTTCCTTGCATTAGGTTAGAGTATGCTCCTTTAGTTCGAAGTAGTTTGTTATTACCCACCTTCTGAAGCCTACTTCTGTCAATTCGTTAAATTTGTTCTCTGTCCAGTTTTTCTCCTTTGCTGGCAAGGAGTTGTGATCCTTTGGAGGAGAAGAGGCATTCTGGTTTGGAACGCAAACATTCTTGTTTGATTGGAAAATCAAAGACAAAGGAGCCTTGTTCCCTGGAAGAGAACATGAAATTGTGAGCAAATGCAATTAAATGACAACATTACATTAATTATAAAAATGTAAAAAGGTCTCATGTCTTTTTGCTATGCAGGCCTGCTTAAAGGCATTTATGATAATTTTTTTTTTTTTTTTTGAGATGAAGTCTCACTCTGTTACCCAGGCTGGAGTGCAATGGCACGATCTTGGCTCACTGCTACCTCCACCTCCCGGGTTCAAGTGATTCTTCTGCCTCAGCCTTCCAAGTAACTGGGATTACAGCTAGCTAATTTTCGTATTTTTAGTGGAGAAGGGGTTTCACCATGTTGGCCAGGCTGGTCTCAAACTCCTGACCTCAAATCATCCACCCACCTTGGCCTCCCAAAGTACTGGAATAACAAGCGTGAGCCAACACACCTGGCCAGGTTACCTTAATTTTTATCCTTAAAGGTAATCATTAGGTGAGACCCCGAAGGAGCTAGTCATGGTATGGAACTTACAGGGAGCCAAAATTTGTGATGGTTGGGAATCACCCTGTAGAATTTAAAATCACTGAGTTCACAGGCAGGCTTGGCTTTCTTGGTGATGAATGTGGCATTTTTTGAGGACATTGTAAATGCATGTCACAGATAACATTTATTTATCTATCTGTCTATTTATTTGTTTATTTATTTATTTTTTAGATGGAGTCTTACTCTGTCACCCAGGCTGGAGTACAGTGGTGTGATCTTGGCTCAGTGCAACCTCTGCCTCCTGGGTTCAAGCAATTCTCATGCCTCAGCCTCTCGAGCAGCTGGAATTACAGGCACGTGCCACGACACCCAGCTAATTTTTGTGTTTTTAGTAGAGACGGGGTTTTACCATATTGCCCAGGTTGGTCTCAAACTCCTGGCCTCAAGTGATCCGCTCGCCTCAGACTCCCAAAGTACTGGGATTACAGGCATAAGCCACCATGTCTGGCTATTTAATTATTTTTATAGGGCTTTATTCTGTTACTCAGGCTAGAGTGCAGTGGTGCAATCATAGCTCACCACAGCCTCGAACTCCTGGGCTCAAGCAGTCCTCCCACCTGAGCCTACTAAGTAGCTGGGACCACAGTCGCGTGCAACCAAGCCTGGCTATGTATTTTTTACTTTTCGTAGATACGGTGTCTTGCCCAGGCTGATTTGGAACTCCTGGCCTCTCGCAATTCTCTCTCCTTAGCCTCCCACAATGCTGGGATTACAAGTGTCAGCGACCATGCCTGCCCACAGATGACATTATTAAGCAGTTATCCTGCTCTGTGCTTGACAGCTATTGTATTTAATCCCCACAACAACCCAATGACATAACTACAAGTGTTAATCTATATTATTGATAAGGAAGTCGAGGCATAGAAAGTTAAATGACATTGCCCAGTGTCACAAAACTAGTTAGGGACAGAGCAAGCATTCAAATCCTGATACTACCCAGATCAAAATTCTTTACCCACTATATGTTATTGCAGCCTGAAATGCAGAGAGGGTATTAAAAAAACACCAAAGAGCAAGAAACCCTTTCTTATACTACTACAATTTTATTGAAACACAGCCATACAAATTTGTTTGCATATTACCTATGGCTGCTTTCACACGACAATGGCACAGTTAAGTCATGGTGACAGAGACAGTGTGGTGTGCAAAGATGAAAATATTTGCCATCTGGCCCTTTCTAGAATAAGTTTGCTGACTTCTGACCTATCATAGGGAAAATGGTGACAGTAATAACTCACAAGTAATTTGACTAGGTAATGTTATTTTTAATCAGGAGTCACATTCTTACATAGCTATCTTTATGTTGGTTTCCCTAATATTAGATTTAAAAGATTTTATTTTTTATTCTTTTTATTTTTTTAACAGAGGCAGAGTCTCACTACATTGTACAGGCTGGTCTTGAACTCCTGGGCTCAAGCACTCCTCCCACCTCAGACTCCCAAAGTGCTGGGATTACAGGCATGATCCACCACGCTCAGCCCCAGTTAGAGACACCAGGCAGCCTTGCTAGACCTCTGTGACCCAGTTTATTATATTTGAACAAAAATTAGTCATCCTTACGTCTTCTTGAGTAGGGTCCTTCTGAATCTATTAACAGTGCCAATACCATGAGTAACAGCCTTCTCATGGATCTCTTTTTTGATAAGGCTGGGAATTAGTAGTGTGGCCTAATCACCTCTGAGAGAAGGACAGAAATAATTACCTTAAAACTTGGAATGTTATCTGGGTTTTGGAGTGACGAGGTAAGTGATTCTGCTGGGATTATCTCATTTGAATTAACGCCAGCCATGGCATGCCCAGAAAATTCCTCTCAAAAGCAAAGGGAAACATGCCAAGAAAGGCTGGCACAAGTGTTTACACTTTCAGTGTAATGTATATGCTGTCTATATACACATGTATCCACACATATGTACACATGCACACATATTTCAGGCACTCCAGCCTTCTCCCTGTTGAGATTTATTTTGTCATAACTCCTTTTTTGCTTCCAAGACAGAGAGAGTTAGTCCTGTCCTCACTCTGTTCCTCTTCTCTTCCAGTCTGGGAGTGACTACACTTGCCTTGGTCTTTTTCCTCTTGTGCTGAAATCCACACTGGTGATTTCAGAGTAGGCTGCATTCTGTCTTGCAAATCATTCTCCTCCCGACCAATTCCCCATCACCCTTCATTATCACATTCTCGCTTCTCTTTAAAGTTTTGTCTGGACAAATGTTCAAGTAGTGACTGGAATTGCCATGTACTGCTGGAGTAGTGACATCATAAAGAGAATTCAAGGGGCGCCCACACACCCTGCAGGTGGTAACTGCTACAAGGTATGGTGGGACCATGGGGGCAACTAAGTTATCCTGGCACACAATATGTCCCCTTCCCTTTCCCCTTCCCCCTCTTTCTTTCTTCTCTTTCTTTCTTTCTTTCTTTCTTTCTTTCTTTCTTTCTTTCTTTCTTTCTTTCTTTCTTTCTTTCTTTCTTTCTTTCTTTCTTTCTTTCTTTCTTTCTCTCTCTCTCTCTCTCTCTCTCTTTCCTTCCTTCCTTCCTTCCTTCCTTCCTTCCTTCCTTCCTTCCTTCCTTCCTTCCTTCCTTCCTTCCTTCCTTCTCTCTCTCTCTCTCTCGACGGACTCTTGCTCTGTCACCCAGGTTGGAGTACAGTGGCGCAATCTCAGCTCCCTGCAGCCTCAACCTCCAGCGTTCAAGCGATTTTCGTGCCTCAGCCTTGCAAATAGCTGGGATTACAGGCATGTGTCATCACACTCAACTTTTTTTTTAATTTTTTTTTATTTATTTTATTTTTTTTTTATGACTGAGTCTTGCTGTGTCACCCAGGCTGGAGTGCAATGGCACAATCTCAGCTCACTGCAACCTCTGCCTCCCGGTTTCAAGCGATTCTTCTGCCTCAGTCTCCCAAGTAGCTGGGATTACAGGTGCCTGGCAGCACACCCAGCTAATTTTTGTATTTTTAATAGAGACGAGGTTTCACCATGTTGGCCACGATGGTCTTGAACTCCTGACCTCAAGTGATCCGCCAGCTTCAGCCTCTCGAAGTGCTGAGATTACAGGCGTGAGCCACCACACCTGGCTATGTTTGTATTTTTTAGTAGAGACAGGGTTTCGCCATGTTGGCCAGGCTGGTCACAAGAAATATTTCCTGGCACAGGTGGTGTCTGGTTAGAATCATAAAGGATGAGTAATGGTTATTCCCAAGAAAGTGAAGGGGAGAAAAGAGAAAAGGAGGAAGGTTAAGGAAGAAGAATAGCAAATGCTCTGCAGACTTGGACAGCCACTTGGCCATGATGTCTGGATAGACTTTCCCGGGAGTTAATTCCTGCCTCAGTCTACTACCCACCACAGTTCTGCAGGACAATGTCCTGAGAGATGAATGAAGCCCAGCCCTGTAACTGAGGAAGTGTCTTCTATTGAATCACGGACCTCAGTGAAGCCCCAACTCCTGTCTGTTTCTTCTTCTGGTCACAGAACCTTACTCAGTATGAAACACTGTCAGGTTTTTCCTCCGCATGCCGGGAAGGGTGCGCTCACCCTGGGTGGTGCCAGTTGCAGCTCCTCCGCAGGGTTCTCCTTACCTACATTTGATTTGAGGCATGATCTGCCAGTGTACTGTTGAATCAAAGAACTGCCTTCAGGACTGTCCTTATTTAGTGCAACTGTTGTTGACAAACCAAAACTGCACCCAGACTTTCACCCACAGTTTATTCAAGTCAGGTAATATACTAAGTGCTTTGTGTAAGCCGTAGTCTCTTTTCAGAAATGGTTGGCTCTCACAAAAGGAGAGTTCAGACGTCAGCCTGGCACTTGCATAAATATCTTCCACTGAGATTCAGCATTAGCAAACTCTCTGCCGGATACAATTTAAACACTCAATAAAGCATGGTGGGGGTATTTCTAATTTACACATAAATAACATTTTTTTATTCTAATGTTCATAAATTAAAACTGTATCTTTCCTGAATTAAGTAATAAATAAGAATTTTAATAAAACATTTTCTACATAAAATCCTTAGAAAGTCTACTGCAAGGTTTGATGGCTGGGAGACTGAGCTGAGAGAGTTTACAGCTCATATGTCAGCATTAGGATTTGTTGGTAGTGCTTATCTATTCTACATAATAAGGTTTTGTGTATTGATGCAGGCACTGCCTTACACAGTAACATAACACGAGACCATGATATTCAGCACATTTTGAAGTAAGTGTGACACTAAGACCCTCTGAAATGTGTCCACTTTGCCCCTTACAACATTACAATGGGGACATTCTTTTTCTGAGACAGTCATTGAGAACAGCACTAACAGATTATGGCTTGATAACTATTTATCACTTTGGATTGCTGTGGAAACCAGGCATCCCTAATCACCAACAACTTTAAAAAGTCAAAATATTATCAGAGAAGACAGTTTTATAGAAATATTCAAAATCATTTCATTAGCTTTCTAAACCTTTAAAAAAAATCTGGCCCTCTATTCAAATATTTAGCTAAATAGTACATGATGCAGTCAAAACCGATCAGTTTTCTAAACCACTTTGCTTTGTGCATTTAATGTGGAAAGGACCTGGAGAACAGAAAGAATTTCATTACCCTCACAAAGATTTGTCAAAAACCTCTTAGTTTTTACTCATAGAAGATGTTGCAAAGAGAAGCTGGAACATAGTAAGAAAGAAGGTTGATTCCGTTACATATGATGCATTTGGAAACTGATTGAAGTGATCACGTCTCAGATACACCTCACGACAGAAGAGGCAATCTCTTGAAAGTGACAGCCAAATTTTGTGTGAGGGGAGGGGACTGGGCAGACAGGATTCCTCCTCTGAGTAACAGCTTTCTGTCCTGTGTTTCATCATGCCTATCTTGGCACTTCTCTAGCCTAAACCTCATCATAATGTGAGGTAAAATTATCTGCCCATTCATCTGCTTCTTGTGCTAGACTGTGAGCTCCCTGATACCAACCATATGTTATTTATATTGATTTTCCTAAATCCTAACCAAAGCAGATGCTCAATAAGCATTTTAATACGAAGGAAGAGAGGGAGTATGGGAGAAGGGAGCGGGGGAAGAAGGAAGGAGAGAAAAAAGTTCACTTATAATGTCTATAATGGTATTAAACAAAATAGAACATGTATTTAGTTTGATGAGACTCTTTTTCAAAACTAAGTATGATTTACTTAGGATTAAAACACAAGTTATAATAGCTATGATGGGCCTTATATAAAGAAAAGTAAGTATAACACGTTTTTAAAGGCTTTTAAGTATCTGTATTAAATATAATTTAAATGGACAAGATTTTTCATCCCCAAGAATTACCTGGGATATTAGCTTTGCAAAGAAAAGCAAAAAGAGGGAAATGAGGTTGAGTGAATTATTTGAATAAACATATGCAGTCACTATAAACTTCCAAAGGACTTTAAAATGAGCGAGGAAATACTGCTAGAAGAAAGCTTTACTTATCACTTTTATGAATTATAAAAACAAAATATTTTAGTAAGTCTTACTGTTAAGTGATTGATTTAATTATTTATACATGAAGTTCTTTCTAAACCTGGATAGTGTAAACATGTTGGTTAATCATTACAGAACTCCAAGTCTTTCTCTTTGTTCCACTCCTTAAACAACAAAAGGATCGTAAATCCTTCAAGTTTCCTTGGAGTTAGCTCAGGCAAAGTCCAAAGTTTAAGAAGGTGTTCCATGAACCATAAACGTTGCCAGCATTGAGGAGTCAAAGCATATCCCAACATTCTGGAGCAGTTCTCACCCAGCCTGCCTTCATCCTATTATCTTTAAAGATTCATATATATTTAGCATTTACTCATGCCCTATCTAGAGATTTAAATACTTTTTTTTTAAGAATAGAGATGGGGTTCTGCCACATTGCCCAGGCTGGTCTCAAATTCCTGGGCTCAAGTGATCCTCCTGCCTTGGCCTCCCATAGTGCTGGGATTACAAGTGTGAGGCACTGTGCCCAGCTTTAAACACTTTTTATTTTAGAATAGTTTTAGATTTAGAGAAAAATCACAAGGATAGTATAGAAAGTTGCCATATACCTTGTACTCAGGTCCCCCTATTATTAGCATCTTACATTAGTATAATATGCTTGTTATAATTAGTGTATCAATATTGATATAATATTATTAACTAAAGTTTATAGTTTATTCAGATTTCCTTTATTTTTACCTAATATTCCTCTTCTGGTTCAGGATACCACATCACACATACATATAGTGTATATATATAATATATGTATAGTAATACTAAATATAGCATATAATATACATACACCATATACATATATAATTTTATATAATATATAAGTATATGAACATTATATACATATAATATATTGTTATATTTTTAAATAATATATTATATTATACGTGTGTGTGTGTGTGTGTATATATATATATATATATAGAGAGAGAGAGAGAGAGAGAGAGAGAGAGACGGGAGTCTCACTATGTTGCCCAGGCAGGTCTTGAACTCCTGGGCTCGAGTGACCCTCCTGCCTCAGCCTCCCAAAGTGCTAGGATTACAGGCATGAGCCACCGCACCTGGCAAGGATATCACATTATATTTAACGGTCAAGTTTTTATAGGCTCCTCCTTGTGGCTGTAACAGTTACTCAGACTTTCCTTATTTTGGATAACTTTGATGGATGGTTAGGTATTTTGTACAGTGTCTCTCAGTTGGGATTTGACTGCTGTTTTTCTCATGGTTAGACTGGGATTGTGGGCTTTTAGGAGGAAGAGGTCAGATAAATTACATCTCTCAGCACATCATATCAAGAGTATGCCAGCCTGAGAAATATGGTGAGACCTTGTCTCTACAAACAATTTTTAAATAAATTACCTGGGAGTGGTGGCACACCTGTGGTCCCAGCTACTGGGGAGGCTGAGGTGGGAGGATTGCTTGAGCCCAGGAGGTTGAGACCACAGTGAGCTATGACTATGCCACTGCACTCCAGCCTGGGCAATAGAGTGAGACCCTGTCTCTTACCAAAAACAAACAAATAAATAAATGTATGTCCCATCAATATGACTTATCACTGTTGATGTTGAACTTGATCTCCTGGCTGAGGTAGCATTTGTCAGATTTTTCCAGGTAAAGTTACTTTTTCCTTCCCTTTCCACACTGTATAGTTTTGAAAGAAGTCACTAAGTACAACCAACACTTAAGAGGTGAGGTGTTATACGCCACCTTGAGAGAAGAGTACATAAATTAGTTGGAATTTTTCTGCACAGGAAATTTGTCCCTTTTCCTCATTTATTTATTTATTCAATCATTTATATTGGTATAGACTTATGAATACTTATTTTATATTTCAGGTTATAATCCAATTCTGGTTTACTTTATTTCATTGCTCCAATTATTCCAGTTTTGGCCATTAAGAGCTCTTTCTATAGGCTCCTTCGTGTTTTTGACGTACTTCTATTATTGTGGGATTCTGTGGTTCTTTTTTTAAAGCACTTTCTTACTTTCTAGCACTATAAGAAACTCCAGGCTGATCTTGGGGATTTCTGGCCCCAGTCCTAGAGTCAGTCAATTTCTCCAAGTAGTCCTGGTTTTTTTAATTGCTGAATGGTATTAGAAACCAATATCCACATGCTAGATATGTGTGATAATTGTTTCTTCTAGTCCTTCTTAGCTGATAGAGCAATGAAACACATCTAAAAATATTTCCATACATACATATCCATTTGTATCTATATTAAATTAACATTCATACAATGTTTCCAATTGAAATCCATTAAAACAGCTATCCCCAACCTTTTTGGCACCAGGGATCGGTTTCATGGAAGACAATTTTTCCATGAACAGGGTGGGGGGGATGCAGAGATGCTTTCAGGATGATTCGAGCACATTACATCTATTGAGCACTTTATTCTATTATTATTATATTATAATATATAATGAAATAATCATACAACTCACTGTAATGTAGAATCAGTGGAAGCCCTGAGCTTGTTTTCTTGCAACTAGATGGTCCCATCTAGGGGTGATGGGAAACAGTGACAGATCATCAGGCTTTTTTTTTTTTTTTTCTTTTGAGACAGAGTCTTACTCTGTTGCCCAGGCTGGAGTACAGCGGTGTGTCCGTGGCTCACTGCAACCTCCGCCTCCCAGGATCAAGTGATTCTTCTGCCTTAGCCTCCCGAGTAGCCAAGATTACAGGTACCCGCCACCATGCCTGGCTAATTTTTGTATTTTTATTAAAGACAGGGTTTCACCATGTTGGCCAGACTGGTCTCAAACTCCTGACCTCAGGACATCCACCCGCCCTGGCCTCTCACAGTGCTGGGATTACAGGTGTGAGCGGCTGCACCTGGCCTAGGCATTAGAGTCTCATAAGGAGTGTGCAACCTAGATCCCTTGCATGTACAGTTCACAATAGGCTTTGTGCTTCTATGAGAATCTAATGCTATCGCTGATCTGAAAGGAGGTGGAGCTCAGGCAGTAATGCGAGAGATGGGGTGTGGCTGTTAAGTACAGATCAAGCCTCGCTCGCTTACCTGCTGCTGGCCTCCTGATGTGCAGCCTGGTTCCTAATAAGCCACAGGACTTCGTGACCCAGGAGCTGGGAACTCCTGCATTAACTCATGGATGCTTCTGGCCTTCTCTCTTTGCTAAACTCTCATTCAGCAATGATAAATCTAACTCCCACCATCTGTCATCCATTTACTTAAATTGTTCATTTCCAGAATACATGTACAGCAGTATCTGAATTATTAGCCCATACCCCACAGGAAACTACTTTATCAACCAGAGTGCAAGGCTTAGGTGCAGCTTCTTTTGCCTTTAGTCTTACAGACGCTACTCATTTCCAAAGTTACTAAGGTCAGCACCTTTTCCCCCAACCTCCTTCAGTGAGGTTGTTTTATACAGTACAGTTAGATCATAATATGGTTAAATCACAATACAGTGAGACTGCAATACAGTGAGATTTGTTTTGTCACTTTCTGCATTCCATCTTGGAATTCCTCAACCTCCTGATTTTAAAAAATCTGTATACATTAAGGCTCGCTCTTTGTGCAGATTTGTTTTAATAGAAAAAATATTTTAAATTACTTAACATCCAGTAAAACTGATTAGCTAGGGGGATTCTTTAATTCAACAAATATTTCCCAAGGGCCTACCTTGTGTTAGGTCCTGTACCAGTGTCACTCTGGGGAACCTTATCTTATAGTTTCTTGTCCCCAGTACATCTTTGCATAATCAGAGCATGGATATGCCAGTTTAAAAAGCACCAACTAAGGAAACTAGATTGTTATATTTATGGCCGCATCTCCGGAATTCTAGAATTCCTTAGATCTGTGACTATGCCTCCCTCAGTGGTTCCAGAATCTGGGAAAATAATCTATTTGTAGAAATGCATTTACATAAGGTTAGAATTGTTTTTCTCCTACTGCTCTTTTGCGCCTAGTAAAAAAGCAATTTAAACTGCAAGGGAGAATAATAACTACTAAAGTCAACACTAGGTTTTGTCTAATACAAAAGCCATCGGCCCAACTTAAATTATAACTCCCTTTGTTAATCTGCGATTGCTGAAAACAACAATTAAGCCACTCTACACTTCCAAGTGATCTACGATATTGTTTTTTTCATTGGCTTTATTTGTTATGCCAACCACATTATCTAAACAGCTAATACAATTGCTTATGTAAAATTATGCCAATAAAGGAAGGAAAGATAGTTGTTTGTTGCTGTTATCATGGGGAGGTGAGGGAGGAGGAATGGGCTTGCTGGCATTAGCAAATCAACCAATAGATTATCTTCCTTAAGAATATTAATGCTTTGTAAATCTTTCCTCCTTCCCCCTGCCTAACTCCCAGGATGGCCACGCATCCTATAGTGCTGTAAGATCGTCTTTTTTTTTCTTCCCCTTCAGACGGAGTTTCACTCTTGTTGCCCAAGCTGGAGTGCAATGGTGCAATCTCAGCTCACTGCAGCCTCCGACTACTGAGTTCAAGCAATTTTCCTGCCTCAGCCTTCCAAGTAGCTGGGATTACAGGCATGCACAACCACACCCAGCTAATTTTGTATCTTTAGTAGAGATGGGGTTTCACCATGTTGTCCAGGATGGTTGAACTCCTGACCTCAGGTGATCCACCTGCCTCAGGCTCCCAAGGAGTTGGGATTACAGGCGTGAGCCACTGCGCCCAGCTGTAAGGCAGTCTTAAATGGGGGAATATCCGTTACTACAACTGCCACAGCAGGTGTATATGATCGAGACAAGGTAGGAGCTGTACTCTGGAATCGTATGTTTGAGTTGAAAAGTTGAACAAAGATTTACTTAAAATCTTAACATTTATGTAATATAATAGGGTGCTCGACTGACACTGGACTGTATCTTTTGATGTGTAAAACACTGCCACACTAGGGGATGTAAACAGTATTTTGGGGGTTGAGCCTCCCCCTGTGATAGGAGGGACTGTTTGGCAAGACATTTTGGAAGATAAATCACAAGGCAAACAACTGCCCCTTATTCTAGGGGAATTTGGAACACGGGAAAGGAAACCAAGGGCAGATGCTTCACTCTGAGTCTGCAGAGATAGAAAAGAGTTTTCCCCAAATCTTTGCAGATTATTATTTTTCTTCATGAGAGGTATGTGTGCTTTGTTATCCAAACAGTTGTTTTTAAAAAGTTGGGAGCAATCAGCAGCTTAGTTGGGAAGACGAGCTTCCCCGAACATCTGTTCCCTCCAGGCTGGAGGAAGGAATGTGAGAGCAAATGGCTGGACCAAGCTCACGCAGCTCGCAAGGCTGCCATTTCCCATATGAGTGGGTGTCAAAGGTGAAATATACCAGGCATTGGGCCGTTCTCATGAATGCTGTGATTGTCGTGCTTGAGCTCTGAGCGTCAGATTATACCTGGTTGGGAGAAGGGCATCAAAAGAGAATGAACAATGATCAATTAATCCAGGAAAAGAGAGGAGTCGATCCAGGGGTTTTGGAGCAGGAAGAGCAGGCTCTTTTTTCTTTTTTGGAGACTGAACAGGGCTTGGGCTCTGAAGTACTGGAGATGCACTGGGGAGGCCCTTGCGTTGGGGGACACCTATGGAAACTCGGCCAGAGTGCAGAGTTGGGTCTGAGCCTGAAAATCTAAGAGCATCCAATTCTAAATGCAGTTGGGAATTACATTAGTTTATGACTAAGTCTTTTGTAAAATCCTACTGCGAGCCTGAGCAAAGATGTACTATATAGTACTTACCGATGTACTAAGGGAAGTTGAAGACACTGTTGCCCTCCTGGAGGCTGGGAAGGGATGCTTGTGATGACCGAGAAGCTTGGCCTCAAAGAGCAGCACTGTTATAAGGGGCAGCAAAGGCTGCAGGCCAAGAAGTAAAAAATAAGCAAACCCCAAAACTTGTCCTTGATAACGTATATTGTAGCAACTTGAGAAACCTCAGAATAGCCGGAAGGCAATGGATGGGGGTGCGCTGTGGGTCACATGCTAGTAACTACACCAGGAAAGGCTCATGCATTAATGTCTTTGGAGTGCAAAGACGGTATGATTTCAGTTGTAAGCCACAGTTCAGAAATGCCAGGGACACAGAGGTTACACTTAGGTTTTACCTTCTCCGTAACACATTTTTATAAATTTTCTACTATAAAAGGTGTGATTACTCATCAGAAACAAATTCAGTACCTACTTTGAAAAAAATAGCATTTAAAAATAGAATACTAGGCTGACCATGGTGGCTCACGCCTGTAATCCCAGCACTTTGAGAGGCTAAGGCAGGTGGATCACTTGAGGTCAGGAATTCGAGACCAGGCTGGCCAACATGGTGAAATCCCATCTCTACTAAAAATACAAAAATGAGCCAGGCATGGTGGTGGGCACCTACAGTCCCAGCTACTCGGGAGGCTGAGGCATGAGAATCACTTAAAGCCGGGAGGTGGAGGTTGCAGTGAGAAAAAGTCACACCACTGCATTTCAGCATGGGCAACAGAATGAATCTCCATCTCAAACAAACAAACAACAACAACAACAAAAACTATGTCAAACATTTTAAGCTAATGGCAGCCCATAAGTGCCACATCTCCCTTTTGTCCTCTTCCCATAGGCCCTGGAGTCTGTGTACTCCCAGGCACACGTACCCTGCTCTCTCTCAAGCATCCTCAGTGCAGGTGGAGGACTTATGTTCTGAGAATCCTAAAACCTTTGATTATAACCCACACTAAAATAACAAAGGTAATCAAATGTGTGGGTGGAAGCTTGCCAGATATTTGTAGAGTTCCGTACCATTCATAAAGTGCTTAAAAATGTTTAATTTCATTTGAATAACACTTGCCATTGTAGCTATATAGATTTTTCTCTTTTTTCTTTTTTAAAAAGCAAAGGCATATAAACAGCTTATTTAAAAAGACTGGACAGACCCTAGCTCCAACTAGTTCTCTAGATTGAGCACGTGGGAGAACTATGTTCCATTCCCTTTTTTGGTATCGCAGGCCTTGATCTCCAAACAAACACATGAAGTAAGTCTCTAAACTCTGGGTGGACGTAAGCTAATCATTGACATTCAAAACACTTTGCTACTTGACACACTTAAACAATAAATGCCCAGCTGCTCTGCAGACTAAAATTCTACTGCTACAAAGAATTATCTCTTTAAGGAGTCCACACAAATCTATGCAGGTGTTTGAAAGACTATAACCTGTCCGAGACTTTTTTCTGCATCTCTGGGAGTGTTCGGCTCAGAGATTGGCACAAAGGAATGATGACTGTGCCTTTGTGGGTGGAGGAAAGATAAGGTAATTGCCACCGAGGGACTTGCTCTGACCCAGGTGGCTGTCAACAAGCAATAGATTGAATCCCTTTAACTCATGGAGCAAATAGATTATTCTCATTTCACAGGTGAAGAAACAGAGGCTCAGAGAGGTTAACTTGTTTAATTTCATACAGCATGAGAGTGGGAGAGGTGAGATTTGAACCCAAGTTCCTCAGATTTAAATTGTATAATATCTTGCTGTTTACTCTTTCTTCTCTCTCTCTCTCTCTCTCTCTCTCTCTGTTGTTGTTGTTGTTGTTGAGACAGGGTCTCGCTCCATCACTCAAGCTGGAATGCAGCAACACGATCATGGCTCACTGCAACCTCCACCTCCCGGGCTCAAGAGATCCTCCTACCTCAGTCTCCTGAGTAGCTGGGACTATAGGCACACACCATCGTACCTGGCTAATATTTGTATTTTTTGTAGAGATGGAGTTTTGCCATGTTGCCCAAGCTGGTCTCAAACTCCTGGACTGAAGCAATTCACCCACCTGTGCCTTCCAAAGTGCTGCAGTTACAGGCATGAGCCATCATGCTTGGCCTACCTTTTTTTTTTTTTTTAAAACAATCAGTTTAACTTCTGAAATGTTCATATTAATCCTGATGCTGCTAAAAATTGTATTTCTAGAGAAACTCACATGGGCACTTCAGAATGGATATTTGTGTAACCTTTACCAAAATACAACAAAGCTTCAGAACACCACTCAATGTCACAGTGATTTGTTTTGCTGGAGAGCTGCCTGGGAATTAAGGCTCAGGTCCCAGGTTCACTATGGAATAAAAATACTATTTCTGATAAGATAGATGGTCTCTCACTTTGGTTCATTTTCTTCCACTCTTTTAAAACAAAAATGACTCTTTTTCTGTGTTTTTGTTTCTGAGATAATATGAAACTTCAGGAAGTCCTGTTTGCTTCAATGGAGCCAACTGGGACAAAGTTGCTACAGAAATCTGAAGAATCAGCCCCTGTAAGGAACAATTTCACAACCACGACCGCAGCCAGCAAAAACATCATTAACACCATCACCATCAATACTACCACAGCCATCACCGCCATGACCACTGTCATCAATATCACCAACACTATCATTGCTTTCGTCATCGTCATCATCATCATCGACTTTTCTAGGATAGGACAGAAGTGGTAGTTTTCTCTTCCTCATGCGAATTTATGATTTTCCAATCATAAATTATCCCCCCGCAAGTTATCCCCCCACAATTACCCACGCCTGTTCAAACTTCAAATATTTTAACCATGACTTTGACAGGATACAGACTTTGTGTAAGTGAAAACAAATATTCAAGCTGCAGGCATGGCAGAGGTCATTTACAAACTTCTCTCTTTGATCAGTCAAATTCTTTTCATTGTTTATATAATAGTGGTCAGCCTTCAAAAGTGTCTTTGAAGTAAGTTTGAATATATGCTTTGCCTTACTAACCCACAAACCCAAAACACACACACACGCACGCACACACACGCACGCGTGCATGCGAGCACATACACACACACTTACTTGCATAACAACTTGCTTATATACTGACGTTCTGTAAGTACTAATGTCCTCCCATGGCCTGTCTCTCAAGGCCCAGATTTACACACTGTGTCACTACTAAACTTGGGATCAGATGTTGCTCTCAAAGTACAGGCGATTCTTTTTTACTTTTTTGAAACAGAGTGGAGTGCCGCCCAGGCTGGAGTGCAGTGGCGAGATCTTGGCTCACTGAAACCTCCGCCCCCCCGGGTTCAAGCGATTCTCCTGCCTCAGCCTCCGGAGTAGCTGGGACTACAGGCACCCGCCACCATGCCCAGCTAATTTTTGTATTTTTAGTAGAGATGAGGTTTCACCATGTTGGTCAGGTTGGTCTCGAATGCCTGACCTCAGGTGATCTGCCCACCTCAGTCTCCCAAAGTGCTGGGATTACAGACATGAGCCACCATGCCTGGCCAAGTACATGTGATTCTAATCTACAATGACATATAACACAAGAACAATATTTATTTTATTATTATTATTATTATTTTGAGATGGAGTCTCACTCTGTCGCCTGCGCTGGAGTGCAGTGGCACAATCTTGGCTCACTGCGAGCTCTGCCTCCCGGGTTCACGCCATTCTCCTGCCTCAGCCTCCCAAGTGGCTGGGACTATAGGTGCCCGCCACCACTCCCGGCTAATTTTTTTGTATTTTTAGTAGAGACGGGGCTTCACCGTGTTAGCCAGGTTGGTTTCGATCTCCTGACCTCGTGATCTGCCCGCCTCAGCCTCCCAAAGTGCTGAGATTACAGGCGTGAGCCACTGCGCCTGGCCCGAACAATCTTTATGTTTAAAAACTGTACCTCATAGATATGAGTATTAAGATTAATTTTTTAAATTAATCTATTGGATTTTGAACACACAAACAGCTATTGTCCTTTTCAGAATATCAATATAAAAAGTCCTTAAGAATCTGTCTGAAATCACCCCTCAAAGTCTGTGACATCTCTTATTTCATGGTGGCAAATTCCTATTCAGATTTTTGAAAACGGCTTTATTCAGAGGCAGGGTATTGAGTAAAGTGAAAACTCAGGCTGAGAGTTAAACTTTTTTGGATCAAGAACATGCTTTGGCTAAAAGGTAATGCTGTGATTCCTAGTGGGTAAGTAAAAATCCTGGTGATAGTATACTGGTGGTGTATTTTAAAAATGTTTTTGCAATTGAAAAATAGAAAAAAGTCGTGCCTTTATTACATAAACAACAGATATGAATTTCAACTTTAAATCTAAGCCTTCACACTTTGGAAGGCCGAGGTGCGAGGATCACGAGGTCAGGAGTTAGAGACCGTTCTGGCCAATATGGTGAAACCCCGTCTCTACTAAAAGATATGAAAATTAGCTGGGCATGCTGGCATGCCCTGTAGTCCCAGCTACTCAGGAGGCTGAGGCAGGAGAATCCCCTGAACCGGGGAGAGGAAGGTTGCAGTGAGCCAAGATTGCACCGTTGAACTCCAGCCTGGGTGACAGAGTGATTCTCTCTCAAAAAAAAACAAAAAACAAAAAACAAAAAAAGGAAACCCTAAGCCTTCTTAGATGATATAAGTCATATGAGGTTTGGGATAGGGAGTAGCTGAGGGTCCTTTTTTTTTTTTTTTTTTTTAACATTTCAAAAAATATATGAGCTTTAAAAAGGTTAAAGTATATTGTAATAAGACTACTTTTCTGGGGTGGCTCCTAACTCAATTTTAAATGCAATTCAAAAATAATTCTCTGAAATATCTTGAGAACTAGCAGTTGCATTGAGCTATAGGCATAACCTTCTAGGTTCTGAAAATTAATGCTCACTTTAATCTTAATATTCTACTATATTCACTTAAAAATTAGGTTAATACTTGATAATCATATCTTTCCCATCCAGCTATTTCCCACAAAGTTGGAGGGCTTTGCAAATTTCAGACGGAAATTTTCCACAATCCTTATGAAAAAATAGCAAGTTATATACGATGGTTAATACTGAGTGTCAACTTGATTGGATTGAAGGATACAAAGTATCGATACTGGGTGTGTCTGTGAGGGTGTTACCAGAGGAGATTAACATTTAAATCAGTGGGCTGGCAAAGGCTGACCCACGCTTAATCTGGGTGGGCACAATCTAATCTAGCTACTAACTCGGCTAGAATATAAGCAGGCAGCGAAATGTGAAAAGAGAGACGTGCCTAGTCTCCCAGCCTACATCTTTCTCCCATGCTGGATGCTTCCCGCCCTGGAATATCAGACTCCAGGTTCTTCAGTTTTGGGACTCGGACTGGCTCACCTTGCTCCTCAGCCTGCAGACGGCCTATTGTGGGACCTTGTGATCGTGTGATTAATACTTAATAAACTCATATATATATATATATATTCCATTAGTTCTGTCCCTCTAGAGAACCCTGACTAACACATTATATAATGTTTTTTTAGTGGGTTCTCAGGTTCTCTGAAATTTCAGATTCTAGAGAAATACAATACCAATATTACAGTTTGGTTGTTGCTGTTTAAGCCAATGCATAGTTCTAGATGTTATATTCACAAAACCACCATACTGCGACTTCTGTCAACGTATCTAAGTATCCTCATGATGTCTTCTGAAGGAAAATGGATCTTGGAACCATCTCCCCAGGTTTTTCCTGCCCTAAGGGAATCACCTGGCTTTACCAACCACCATAAAAACAAAACAAAACAAAACACAGTGTGATAGAATCTAGACAAACAAAGCCATATACATTGGTTCCTGCTCTGTGGTATCTCCAGCATCTAATCGTAGAGATGGGGTGGCCGCTCGAGTGTGATGCGTTCCTACACCCAAGGCGCCAGCAAATGCATTTCCTCCCCTGCACAACTTCCCTATTCGAGACCTAGAGGTTTTGACAATGTTCAGCTTCTTGGACGAGAAAATAGCAAGTCAAATGTTGGGGCACTCGTGACCAGCGTCTCTGAAATGTGAGAGTCTTTGTTTCATCACTGTGGGGCAGTTTTGCATGGCCCCGGGCAGCTGTGCATTCATGGAAATCCACTGAAGACAAATGTCTAGAAGGAATTCTCTGATTGGGCCTCAGACATGGTTCAGCTATTTTTAGGGTTTCAGCTGGTGCCCTGACCAGCACCATATGACCTAGAAGGTGCCTCATTCCTTCGGTTGATATAATTTGGGAAATCAGTGTCAGATGGAATTTTAGTCTCTGCGCATATCACTAATGCTGCTTTAAAATAAACAAGTTCTTAGAATTCTTTATCCCAGCCTGATAAAATTGACTTGTCTCCTCTGATACAGGAGCATAGGAAATTACTGGAAAATCAAGTAAAATGGGTTGAGACTGTTGGGCCTCCATCGCTTTATTGCTAACTCAAAGAGTGAGCCTAACTTTGGATGCCCTTGCATGGCAGTTTTCACTTTGGGCTCTACTGAGACCATCACAGAGATGGCAATACAGGCCTTGGGACTCACAGCCCTTTTAATTTTTTCTGAGATGGAGTCTTGCTCTGTCACCCAGGCTGGGTACAGTGGCATGATCTCGGCTCACTGCAACCTCTATCTCCCAGGTTCAAGCAATTCTCCTGTCTCAGCCTCCTAAGAAGCTGGCAGTACAGGTGCACTCCACCACACCCCGCTAATTTTTGTATTTTCAGTAGAGACAGGGTTTCACCATATTGGTCAGGCTGGTCTTGAACTCCTGACCTCAGCCGATCCACCTGCCTTGGCCTCCCAAAGTGCTGGGATTACAGGCACGAATGCCTGGCCAGCCTCACAGTCTCCACAACCCCTGGGGTACATGTTAAAATTTAGACTCTCAAGCTCCACTCAGACCTTCTAATCAGATTCTCCAGGGGTTAGACCCACTAACCTGCATTTATGGAATCCCAGCTGATTCTTGATATGCTAAAGTTTGGGAACCACTGCTGATTAAGAGCTCATAGAGCTAGAAATTGGAAATTGGGGTTCTCAGATGCCCCACCCCCATTCCACATTTATCTATTTTATATTTCAGATTCCTCCCTATGCTTTCATTTGCAGAAATGCTTTTGTGGCAAGAAAAACAAAAGTAAGAAACAATTATTCCAACATGCATATTTAGACGGGGACCGCTTCAAGCTTATCTTCAATGGCTATTTCTTTCTGTTTAGAATACAAATGAATGCATGAGAAAGTGATTTTGTCCAAATAACTTCAGTACATAGAAAGCTACTTACTTCATCTACCACTAAGATTCAGTTTAGCACCTCCAGCTGCAACTGATCTGTACAACTCAGGGGTCCCTGAAAACTCCATTAAGTGTTGGTTTGGGTATCTAGGATTACTGCTTTACCCCCAGTTCCACACCCAAGACCCTACCCTCAGCTAATACTCAAATCTGGCCTTTAGCCCAACAGATCCCGATTTCAGATAAAATTTAAGAAGGTAACATCTACAAACATGATCATGCAGAACATTCCACATGCAGACTTTTAGGTCACACAAAATGAAGACATTAAGAACATGTCAATATGGTGACTTATAATATAATTTTACATCGTTTTTTTGCTTTTCTAAATGCCTGAAGTAAGGCTTCCCTGTTGTGCCAAATTTAGCAAGCAATCTAGAAGATGCAAGAAACCTGTAAACTTTCAAATTTAAAGCCAAAAAAATTCATCTTGCATTCCATTGCATATCATGTTACAAAAATCTCAATATGATTCAGATAAAATTAATAGCTTAAACAATTTCAAACCCATAAAATACGGCACATAGTAACTTCTATATGTTAATTATTTATTTAGCAACTACTATATGTTATACAAAGTTTTTTTTTGTATTGATACTAGAAATCCTTCCAATATTCAAAGCTTTATACTATATGTTTTATGAGCATGAGAAAGGAAATAATATAATTGAGTCAGGCTTTCAAGAAACGTACAATCAAACAGGGTGCAGAGGAGAGAAGGAGTAATGCTTATACTAGACATCCCAACAAATGCAAGAATTAGAGCTTGGTAATCATATGTGAGAGGAGGGAAAGCGAGAGTGCTTCTTTTAGCTGCTTTTCTCCCACAAAGGTACACTGTTTAAAGATGGAACGTTTTGTCACGGGTTCCTTTATGAATTTATATTTGTGTATGTGTATGTGTGCATGTGTATCTTTCTCTGAGTATTGGTTTCTGTGTGTTTATCTCCTGCATTTTGCTGTTGTTGTTTATTTGATTAGTTTTTAAAAGAAATCTTTCTTTTGAATACATATGCATTAGGAAATTCAAAAGTCAACCCACAGACAATTAGTGTTGTCAGTTTCCTATGTATTTTTAAGGATATCTTATGAAAATACAGGCATCTAAGTATGTGCATACTTTTTTTGTCCCTTCTACTAATTTTTTTTCCACTAAAATTAGTTGCACCTGATATGCACCATTCTGAACTTTGCTTTTACTGTGGAGACTCTTTCAAAGAAATATATGTGTATCTATTGCATTTTTTTTTTTCATTTTTTTGAGACAGAGTCTCATTCTTGTTGCCCAGGCTGGAGTGCAGTGGCACAATCTTGGCTTACTGAAACCTCTGCCTCCCAGGTTCAAGCGATTCTTCTGCCTCAGCCTCCAAAGTAGCTGGGATTACAGGTTCCTGCCACCATGCCCAGCTAATTTTTTGTATTTTTAGTAGATACAGGGTTTTGCCATGTTGGGCAGGCTGATCTCAAACTCCTGACTTCAGGTGATCCGCCTGGCTCAGCCTCTCAGAGTACCAGGATTACAGGCATGAGCCACCGCACCTGGCCTCTACTGCAACTTTAATGGCTGTTTACCATTCTACTGTCATAACATAAATATGTTAACTAATTTTCTATTAATAGTCATTTATAATGTATCAGGTTTGTTGCTATTCTTGTAAGTTCTTAGAAGTAGAATTGTTGAATATGTGCATTGTTTTCCTTTACTGGTTACCCTGGAAATTTTTAATATGAATGCAAGTGATGTCTAAAACTAACCAATATATTTAGCATTCTCACAAACAACTCAATCTATAAACATTTAACTCCAATCACCTCTTTATTATTTCCATGCCATTGGGTAGTTTATATTTTTTGTTTATCCCTGAAAGAAGATACTATTATTGTCTTCCACATTAAAATGTGCTTATGTATACCCACAATTTTAAGAATTTCTTTACTCATCATTTTTTATTTCATCCCAGATCTTATATCTGGGATTTGTTTCTTTCTGTATAAAACACTTATTTAGAAATTCTTATAGCAAAGGTCTGTTTGATGAAAACATTATAAACATTATTAGTTTTTATGTATCTTAAAATGTCTTTATTCTACCCTCAAATAATAGATTTGTTGTATAAAATTCTAGGTTTTGAGCATTTTTTCCCTCTCAGCTTAGTGAAAGTATTGTTCCACCGTCTTCTGACTTCCATTGCTGCTGTAAAGAAGTCAGTTGCCAGTCTAATTGTTACCCCTTTTGTAGCTGACACTTCTTTCTGGTTGCTTTTAGATAAATCTTCTCTTCTCATTATTTTCCTTCTGCAATTTGATTATGATGTGTATAGCTGTAGATTCTTAAAGATTTAATCTTCTTTGAATGTGTTTTAAATACAAGAACTGGAATCTTTCAACAGTAACAGAAAATTCTTAGTCTTTTTTTTTTTTTTTTTTTTGAGACAGGGTCTCAACTCACTGCAACCTCCACTTCCCGGGGTGAAGGGATTCTCCCTCCTCAGCCTCCTGAGTAGCTGGGACTACAGGCGTGTACTACCTCACCTGGCTAATTTTTGTATTTTTTGTAGAGACAGGATTTTGCCATGTTGCCCAAGCTGGCCTCAAACTCCTGGGCTCAAAGTAATCCACCCACTTCAGCCTTCCAAAATGTTGGAATTAAAGATATGGGCCACCATGCCCAGCTGAAAATTCTTAGCCATTTTCAGTTTGAATATTTCTACTTCCCCATTCTTCCTATTATGTTCTGTAATTCTGATTGTGATTCCGTGATTCTTAAACTCACTCCATACTACAAAATTCTTAATATCTTCTTAAAATTTTTAATTTAGTTTTCTCTTTGTGCTGCATTCTGGTTAATTCCTGAAGAGCTTTTTTTTTTTTTTTTTTTTTTTTTGAGACAGAGTCTTGCTCTGTGACCCAGGCTGGAATACAGTGGCAAAATCTTGGCTCACTGCTAGCTCTGCCTCCCAGGTTCATGCCATTCTCCTGCCTCAGCCTCTGGAGCAGCTGGGACGACAGGCACCCACTACAATGCCCAGCTAATTTTTTGTATTTTTAGTAGAGATGGGATTTCACCGTGTTAGCCAGGATGATCTTGATCTCCTGACCTCGTGATCCACCCACCTTGGCCTTCCAAAGTGCTGGGATTACAGGCATGAGCCATCTCGCCCGGCCCTGAAGAGCTATTTTCCATTTCACTAACCTAGTCTTAAACTGTATTTGTTATGTAATTTGAATATTGGGTTTTAAATTGAGTTTACTGTATTTTTGTTTTCAAACATTCTTTTTAGATCTTTTATATTGATTTTATAATCTTTCACTCATGATGCCTTGCGTTTATATATTTGCTATAATTTTGACTGTAGATGCATGTTCCTTGGTGCTTTACCTTTAGTAATTTTTGAAGTCATGTTTGAAGATAAGTTCCTTCAGAGAGAATATGCATTTACTTCTACCTGGCACCAGGAGGGCACTCCCTTCAAAGGGAAACTTTAAAATCAATTCTAGGTTTGAAGTATTTGTGCTAAAAAATTCTCATGAAAATTGGATTATGGTTGTGAGTTCTCAGTAAAGGAAACTAGCTCCAAGATTGAAAAAAGATGTACTTCTTAACAGTTCCTTTGGTGAGTTCTTAGCTTTTTCACATGTTCCTAGATTGCTCATGGGTTTTTCCTTACAGACTCTCCTCTTTGGTTGGACTCAAGGATTTGTTTTATGTCTCTCACACTTCGCACAGTTGTCAAAACTGGAACTCAAATCAATGACATTTTAAAAGATTTTCCCAGTATAAAAGGTGGATTCAGTGCTCAGTTGCCTATAAGTATTTATTCTTTTAACTAACTCATACTCTGGCCAGGCACAGTGGCTCATGCCTGCAGTCCTAGCACTTTGGGAGGCAGATGTGGGCAGATTACTTGAGGTCAAGAGTTCAAGACCAGTTTGGCCAACATGGTGAAACTCCATCTCTACCAAAAATACAAAAATTAGCCAGGCATGGTGGCGTACACCTGGAGTCCCAGCTACTCAGGAGGCTGAGGTGGGAGAATGACTTCAACTCAGGAGGCAGAGGTTGCAGTGAGCTGAGATACCACCATTGCACTCCAGCCTGGGTGACAGAGTGAGACTCTGTCTCAAAACAAACAAACAAAACAAACAAACAAATCATACTCTCCAATGATTTTTCTTCTTTTGTATGTTCATAAATGCATTTAGAAAGAGGTTTATTTACTTAAAAATAAGTAAATGAGACTAGTATCTACTTTTGTTGTTTTCAGTGGAACAGCAGATGAGGCTCTCTCTTCAGAATTATGTCAAGAAAGAGCAGTGCAGAAAATTCTCAAGAGCTGACCTTCAGTTTCTAATTACTTCTCACAGCCACTTTAATTTTTGCCTCTCTGAGGCATATGCTGAAATCAATTAGGACATGGGAGTGGTTACAGCATGGCACAGTGAGGAAGCTGGTACATTTCTGAAACTCCATAAACTCATCAGATTATTTTTACTTTAAATGCTATAAACCTGAAGTATTCCTTTACTCAACACACACACACACACACACACACACACACACACACACACACACACACACTCGTATACATTTCATACTTTCGCATCAAAGTTGGTCATAAAGTTGGTACCAGAAAACAAACTTGGTAGAGTTCACAGAGTTTTGAGTAAAGGAATAATCTGTGTTTATAAAGTTGACACTAAAGATATAATAAGGTAAGTTTTTTTTTGAAGTCTTTTACAAATTCACCTATATACCTGTCAGGTGTTAAGGGACATGCCATGATTAAGGCAGTGACAGTCAGTTTTAAGTATTTTTGGAGGATTTTGCTGTGATGTTTATTTTCTTGATGAAGCACTAGCCCTATGTTCCCAAGCAGGATTCTGAAACCCCAAGGTGGAGTGGACAGTCTATTAAGGGAGAGAACAAAATATTTGAACTCTATTTGTAATGATTTCATCTTATCATTTTACAATTTATTTCAGTGGAATTTTATAACATACGAAATGTGCTTGTTCAATTTTATATGCATGTACTTTATGTAGTTATAAATATGCTCATAACAGGGAACATGTCCAAAATAGTTACTGATGGATGTGTAACCACAAAGGCTCAGAGATCAATGTAAGAAACCAGGTGGCCTTTTCCATGGGTGTAATATAGGAATTAATAAGCACAGTTAAGATACTAAAACTTGATAGCAAGAATAGACCACAAGAAAAAAAATCATCGAAGAAACTGATGAAGAGAATGCTGACAGGAAGGAGCAAAAAAGATAATCCATGCCACTCAACACTAGAGGAAAGGAAAAAAAGAAACAAAAGAAGAAGATATTGCCTTTATCTGCTTTGTTTGGCCTGTGCATTCTTAATAATCAGCTTGGTGGCATGAATCCAACCAACCGCAAATGATAATCATGCAAGTGTTTGCACTTGCTGCTACAATGATTTCTTGCAAAGCACTCTGAATTGCTTACGGGGTTTATCCTGAACCATCTCTGTGCTTCCTTCAAAGGAGAATAATGGTTGGCCTTGGCCAAACGTCTCTCTGCTGCCTGATTAGAGAACTGAGAAGCTGAGTTAATTTCACTTCCATGATTCTCTTCAGTTGCAGGAAAACCCATTAATTGTTTTCTTTGAGAAGATATTTTAAAACTTGAGCTGTTAAATCATTTCCTCCTGAAAGGGGAAAACCCAGTTATGGGATTGTCTACCTTGCAGACATAAAAGGGCTTAGAAAAGGATAAGAGCATCTGTGCTTTCCTACCTGGCTCCTACGAGGCATGTAGAGTTATGGGGGCAATCCCCAAATCATCTAGAACCAGAGTGGCCACTTCTAATCAGTTTCTGCAAAAAGTCAGTGCTTGGCTCTCAGAGACAAGTACACAGACATGCAACACACAAAGAGCAGAGTCTTCTGTTAGTACCAGGCATGCACAGAGAGTCTGAGGTGGACAAAGAAGTGCGGGAAGATTTGCTGTCTCTTGTGGTACTATAGAAAGACATTATCCATGGGCTGGAGGCTGGAGTGGGAGGAGAATGGGTCTACCTCCTTGAGTTTATTCTCCGCTAGGTGTTGAAGGTTCAGGAACCAGTAAAGCAACTTTCTCTCTGAGAAGAATTCAAACACAGCAGAGAGCTCAGTAATTTGCCTAAAATTTTATGACAAATTGCATATGCATTTGGATCTATGCATCTTTTTTTTTTTTTTTTTCTGGGAAGGTGCTTAGAGATTGCAAAAAGGCCTTTGACCTAGAAAATGTTAACAATGATTGCTTTAGAGGAATTAGAAGCACACAATTGTTTCTTGGGCATCTTTTCATTCAAAAAGGATGATGGTTCTTAGATAGAACCTTCAAGGGGCTGAGTATGGTGACTCAGGCCTGTAATCCCAGCACTTTTGGAGGCCGAGGTGGGTGGATCACTTGAGGTCAGGAGTTCGAGACCAACCTGGCCAATATGGTGAAACCCCCTCTCTACTAAAAATACAAAAATTAGCCAGGGCTGGTGGTGTATGCCTGTGATCCCCCCTAGTCGGGAGGCTGAGATAGGAGAATCACTTGAACCCAAGAGGCAGAGGTTGCAGTGCATGAGCCGAGATGGTGCCACTGCACTCCAGCCCAGGTGATAGAGCAAGACTCTGTCTCAAAACAAAACAAAACAAAGCAAAGCCCTCTAATTCTTACCCCACTGCTGAAGGGTCTAATAAATACTTCCAAGCAGATGAAGGCAATGGTGTTGCTCATGGTAGGAGATTGTATTTAAAGACTTCTTGACTTTTCTTTCTTTAACAGGCACACAAATGACTGATAGTTTTCTCATAAAAAACAAAATTTGTTAAATCCCAGCAAAAGCACTTTGAATTGAATAAGAAGCCTCCATCATAATATTTTTAAACTTTTCTTTTCCCACACATCTTCAAAGAAGAAGAATCTACAATAGAATAACATGTGGTGGGGCATTGATGTATAAGAAGCTATCATTTTTGTGGGTAAGTGTGCAAATTCTGGAGCTAGAGTGCCTGGGTTCAAGTTCTAACTCCCCCACTTGGTTCCTACTCAGTTTTCTCATCTGTAAAATGGGAATAACAGTATCTGCCCCATTGCGTTGCTGTGATTTAATGACTTAATGTCTGCAAAGTCCTTAGAGCAGTGCCTGATTCCTTGTAAAACTAGAGAAATGCCTGCTTATCTTCTTAACTGTGTTTTCCCTTGTGAATTTCCTTTGGCACTTTGCTCCTTCTCTCCAGCCAAGGACTAGACTATAGTCTATGATCATTGGCACAGGGAAGGGATGTGACAGCAAGATCAGAGAGAGAAAAAAGTCTTATTGTGGCTTTTAAGTTTCAAAGGTAAGCTCTGAGGAAATGGAGACAGGACAGAGATAAGAGATACATAGAATATCAAATGAATAATAGGAAGAGGTTCTGCCTTTCACACCTGCATATATATTGGCTAGAAAAGGCTGCCTTAGACTGGGAGGAGAATGAATTGGGTCCGGGAGTTCAGAGTGTAGATACTGGTAGGTCTCTGAGAAAGAGGTCCATGAACCTCCAGTCCCATGTCAAGTTTTAGGGATGCTGGAGCCAAAACCAACCAAACCAAGCAAACGACAAGCCAACCAATTAAAAACCTTCACATAGGGGCAGGCATGGTGGCTCACGCCTGTAATCCCAGCACTTTGGGAGGCCAAGGTGGGCGAATCACCTAAGGTCGGGAGTTTGAGACCAGCCTGACCAACATGGAGAAACCTTGTCTCTACTAAAAATACAAAATTAGCCTAGTGTGGTGGCGCATGCTTGTAATCCCAGCTACTTGGGAGGCTGAGGCAGGAGAATCGCTTGAACCTGGGAGGCAGAGGTTGCGGTGAGCCGAGATCTTGCCCCTGCACTCAAGCCTGGGCAAGAAGAGCGAAACTCCGTCTCAAAACAAACAAACAAACAAACAAAAAAACAAAAAAAACCTTCACATAAAAGTTTATGGGATCTGAGAATACGAGAAACTATCTCCTATCTCTTTAAGGTTCTGGAAAAGTGACAGTGACTGTATAGTGTGGCTTTGCAGATGTGGCCTTAATCAGCCTACGGTATTCTCTAGACCCTATCATGGCCCTCACATGGTTTCTGGGCCCTGTAGATTGCCAGGCGGTGGATGGGAATGAGGCTCCTTCAGCAGCTACCTGGGTGGACAGTGATGTCCGACAAGATGGGGCCTCCCACCCAGAATCAGAGTGAACAAACGATGCTGAGGATGAGGACAAGATACATCTCACTCAGCACCACACAAACTCCCTGGTGCTCTGATGCCACACTAAGGAAAAGAGAGAGGATGAAAACTGACTCTGCCACCCCAGGAAAAGAAATGGGACGTTAAATAGAAGTTAAATTGAGTTACCAAAAAAAAAAAAAAATCAAGATACGTATTTTTGCACATTTGAATTTGCAGATAAAGATTCATACCTGCTCTACCTGTTTCTCTGTGACTCAGGCATTGCCCTTATTTAGCAAAAATGAAGTAAGGTTTGGCTTGGAAACCTCAACTCACCATTGGCAATGCAGGAGTCATCAGGGCATGTCTCTACTGCCTGCCAAGGCCTAATAAAGATGAAAAGAGGCTGGAACTGGGAGCAACTGATACCATGAGATCACAGCTGTGGCACATTAGAATTGTGGGGTGGGTGTTGGGGAGCTCTCTATTGTGAAGGGGCAGGGAAGGGGACCATTGCTCAGATTGCTGGGACTATGGTCATATCCATGCCTATAAGACTGGAATTATCCTACACCCCTACTCCAGCCAGGATTCTCTAGACAAATAGAAACCCGTGTCTACTATATTCCAGGCATTGTATTGGATGCCAGGCACCTTACAAGGTGAAAAAGACATGGTGTCTGGCCTCAAGAGTATCCATTCCAGGGTTCCAAAGAGATGCTTTCAATGTGCAGTGGGGAGTAGGCATGATGGGAACATGAGGGGAGGAGAGTTTGGTTAGTTTGAGGGACCGGGAGAACTTTCTGGAAAAGAGGACTCCTAACCTGAGTCTTGGAGGCTAAGTAGGAGCTCACTACATCAGACAAGATGACTGGGGAAGAAATTGCTGCCAAGGATATAGCCTGAGCAAAGGCATGAAAGAGAGGGAAGCAGAGCATGCAGAAAGGACGAGGCATTTGGCATCGCAGGATTGTCAGGTGAGGTTACGGAGTGGGGAGAGATGAGGTTGGAGATGGAAGTTTGGGCCAAGTCATGGTGGGTCTTGAATGCCATGATTAGGAATTTAGTCTCTGTTCTGTAGTTGATGGGGGCCTGCTGACAGGTTTTCAGCAAGACAGTGGGATAGCCAAGATTATATTTTACAAAGATGTGTCTGGATGCAGAGGTGCAGTAAGAATACCAAGCCAAGATTGTCCTGAAGTCCTCTTGTGCTATCCCGGTTCCAGTTAAGTCCCCAGATTAAACCAAGGACTTCACAGACCAATCACCAAGTCTTGCTTGTAGAAGGAGATCCAAAGGAGGGCTCAGACTAGATGAGAACAGTCTGGGATCAGAAATAATCTGAGGCTGGTTGCAGTGGCTCACGCCTGGAATCTTAGCACTTTGCACGGCCGAGGCAGGAGGATCGCTTGAGTCCAGGAGTTCGAGACCACCCTGGGCAACATAGTGAGGGCAACTGTCTCCAAAAAAATAAAAATGAAAAAGAAATGCTCTGAGCCCAGGGCCGATGCTTAGGTTGACTTCTAATGACCTGGGAAGAGCAATGGTGCCCTCCTTGGCTTCCAGAGCTCTGGCCTATTTCCCCTCTGGCAACCTCAAACTCTAGTCTTCCCTGTTTCCTCATCTGGCTGCTATGTGGAATTTCTAGTTCCAGACCCTCTAACCAGCCCAGTTCAGACCCCACCCCCGACCCCCAGGTGTGGCGGTGATAACTCTGGAATGAGCTAGCAGGCTGTCTAGCCCATCAGGGCAATGGGGTCAGGTAAGCTCCGAGTTTCAGCCCCAAAGCATGGGAGGAAGCTTCAGTCGGCCTCTGAAAGACTACAGTTTCTTACTTAGTCAGAACTCCGTTTTCGTAATTAACAGTGTGTCTGGGTCTTCCGGGGATTGCAGGATTGCCTCTCACTAAATGATTTGGCTGCATTTCTGAGATACTGTTCTCAGTTCCACTGGCTTCAGTCTGGCTCTCCTGATTCGTTATTCATGCCTGTGTTTCCGATTTTCACATCCTCACAGCCATTGGTGGCCCAGCAATACCGGCTGGGAAACGGAGGGGTAGGAAGAAGTGGGGCAGCACACAAAAGTGGGGGCGAGAATCAAAGATTACAAAGAGGGCCCTGCAGAAGGAGTTGGGGACACGCAGCAGTAGGGCAGGTCTGCGGATGATGTGACTTGGGGATGGATGGGCTGAAAAGAAGTCAGAGAAAAAATGAAAAGCTTTGAGAGATGAGAGGACTCAGAGAAGTGTGGCGCTGCCCTGGAAAAGGAAATTATGTGACATGATTACGAGATCAAAATGCAGCTCTTGCCGTTGATTAAATTAGTTTATCTCTGCAGCACAGCGCTGTGCTGCAAAAGAGGAATGGTAGCCGAGTGCAAACTGGCAAATGAGCTTGCGGTGCAGAGTTCCAAGGGAGAAAAGAGCTGGCTTCGCTGCTGCCGTTCCGCAGTTTTCTTAGGAACCATGAAGATTTCCTTTAACAATAGCTCCTTCTCTCCACTCTCTCAATCTCTTCACCCTTTAGGGTGGGCAGTCCAGCTAATTAGGTTGATTGTTCCAGCAGATTCTGTTGGGGCTGCGGTCCTAATGTCTTATGCACATGGAACCTTCCATTAAAGACAGAACGGGTGGGCAAGGCAGACAGCTGAGGAGATGGAGCTGGCCCCGTGGGCACCTGACTTGACAGGAGCATATCTAAGTAGGGTTTGCACTGTGGAGACCTCAGAGGGCACGGAGACGCACCCAGGAGCTCTAAACAACATACCCAGATCTGGATTTCAGCCCCAGAGGTTTAATTTAATTGGTCTGGAGTAAGGCTTTTGCATTACTATTTTAAAAAAAAGAAATGAAGTGAGTCTAATGTACAGCCAGAGTGCAGACCTCCTGACTTAGTCCAAACTTTTCATCTTCCAGATTAAAATAAAAAAGAACCTGCAGCCCCCAACAAGGGTCTCCTGTCCCCAGGCCAATGCTCTGTCTACTAAGCTGAAGCCTCTCAGCATGAGTGCCTTCACGACACAACTTCTGACCCTTCCTGTAAAGAGGTGACTGAGCCGTCACTCTCTGACATGTCCATTTGCGGTTTAGCAGTCTCTAGAGAGGTTAATTCCAGCCTACTGAATGTTTTGTAATAGCCTGAAGAAAGTAACACTATTGAAAGTTAGACATGTAAATAACACCTCTTACATGGAAACATACAGATCGATATTCTCCAACACAGACACACACACATGCCTGCATGCACACACACAAAGCCTTTTCCTTCACTTGTGTTGGATAGCAGGAGGCTTTGTTTCTGAAATGTAGTCACAGCTAATAGTAAAAAAAAAATAACGTGGAGCGGAAAACATGAACAAAGGAAGCCGCACTGCTGATATGCCATTCTGAAAGCTTTCTCTTTGATCCTGACTAGGGCAGGGCGTTTCTTAGAACGTTTTGAGCTTCGTACACATCTGACTGGGCATGGTAAAAGTGAACACTGAGCTGGAGAAATCCAACAAATAGATGCCCTTCGCTCCTTATGGGAAGAATGCAGTCTCCCGACAGCTTGCAGAATTGCAAACGTAGAACACCCTGTATAGCTTTCTCTTTTTAATGTTTAATTCAAATGGCTTTCCCTATTTCTTTTCTTTATTATTCATAAATATTAATAGAATAGCTTTGCAGGCTAATAATACTCAGGACAAATATTCTCTGGTGAAATAAAAATAAGCAATTAATTTGATTTCATACAAGGCTGACTGCATTCCATTTTAGAAGATCTTTTGGCCACATTTAAGTGCAAGAGGACAAGAAAACAGATGAACTAGCTGAACGTGGAAATGGCATTCTTGAACATCGGTTTTTATTCACTCCCAAGCCCAGTGGGGCATGATGTAGAATAACAGTTCCCACAAGGACGACTGGGGCTAGCTCCTCCCCAAACACACAGAATGTTTCCAGTCACATCCTAAACCCTAAACCATGGGAGATGAAAACAGCGTCTCACAACACACCTGGCAGTTGGCAGCACTCAGTCCCGGGAGAACTATCTCCCCTAGATGCTGCAGTAGGAGGCTTAATTTATACATGCTGTGGAATTCACATTCATGTGCTCACCATTTAGGCCTCATTATGTTTACAAATTCTCTTCTGATGAATGAGAAGTCAATAAACACCCAGAGAAACTGTGAATGTAGAACCAGAAGAAAAACAGAGTATACCGTCCACGACAATAAGTGCCATCTGCATTCACAGTGTTCTGGAGTCTAAAACGATGCCGTCAATTCCACTTGTGCAGTTACCTAAGGGTACAATTTGCAATTATTTATCTTAGAAAGGGACCATGGAGGCCAGGCGTGGTGGCTCAAGCCTGTGGTCCCAACGCTTTGGGAGGCCAAGACGGGAGGCTCACTTGAGTCCGGGAGTTTGAAACCAGCCTGAGCAACATAGCAAGACCTCGTCTGTAGAAAAATACAAAAATTAACCGGGCACAGTGGCACATGCCTAAAGTCCCAGCTACTTGGGAGGCTGAGGTGGGAGGATCTCCACTGCACTCCAGTCTGGGCGACAGAGAGAGACCCCATCTAAAAAAAAAAAAAAATGCTGGGCACAGTGACTCACGTCTGTAATCCCAGCACTTTGGGAGGCCGAGGTGAGGATCACCGAAAGTCAGGAGTTTGAGACTAGCCTGGCCAACATGGAGAAACCCTGTCTCTACTAAAAATACAAAGTTAGCTGGGTATGGCACATGCCTGTAATCCCAACCACTCAGGAGGCTGAGGCAGGAGAATAACTTGATCCCAGGATGCAGAGGTTTCAGCCAGCCGAGATCAAGTCATTGCACTCCAGCCTGGGCAACAAGAGTGAAACTCCATCGCAAAAAAAAAAAAAAAAAAAAAAAAAAAGGAAAAATTGTGTAAAACAGATATCCTATGGGTACATTATTGAGATTTGCATGGCTGCAGTGGGCAATTTCAGAACCTCTTTGAATGTTTTCCAGGTACAAATCCTCCCAAAGCTCTGTGAAAGAAAAGCAAAATTTCACCCGTGATGGCAAGACTTCCATGGGACCTTGGAGTCAGTGCAAGAGGCCTGCAAGGAACGTATCAACCATTACCTGCAAGCTGGACAGGTGATATTACACGACAGTGTGTTCTCTTTTCTCAGCATCACACATTTTCTCATGACAGCCACTATCGTTTAGAAATTTGAGACATTAAAAAATATTTTTAAAGAAGATTCTGTACTTGAAGGGGCTAGGAATTATCGGCATAGAACTTTAGGCCTTGATGGGTGGGTGACGAAGTCATGGGCTGCCTGATGGAGGGCTAAGGCGCTGAATGGAAAATATTTGGAACTGTTGTGAGCAATTAAGTTTATTATAACTTTGGAGAAGCCCTGAAGTTAGAAAGCATGAATTGGTAGTAGACCCAGTGGATTTTTTAATGGCCCAAGATAACAAATGGCAAAAATCACAGTCGTGTTTTTCCAGTCTGATGGGAAGTCAAGGAACAAAGCGATCTAGGGTACTGGTGAGTGTTACTGAGTTAACAGAGCACATTTGTCTCGTTTCTCAGCTTGACATCGGCGACCTGTCTGGTGCTCTGCAGATGCTGGGTGGCACAGTATCCGGCACAGACGGGTCAGGCAATAAAGATTTACTTCACTGGATAATAAAAGGCATTCTTTAATTTTTAAGATGGACTCTTGCATCCACATTAAGCTCTGACACATAGGAGTCACTTTTCTTTCTTTCCTACATTTGTTCTGTCCATCTGATTAAAAAATAACAAGATGTTTTCGGAATCACCCCTGTGGAGAGATCAGGTGGTGATGGCAATGGGAAAACACGAAGTAGAAATTAGAAAGAAATACATGAATATATTTGCAGTAGCATTTGAGGAAGGAACTGGGAATGTTTAGTGACTGTGTGTGTGTGTGTGTGTGTGTGTGTGTGTGTATTTTCTTCTAACCACAAGTGCTGATGTTCTGAGATGAGGTAGTGCATGAGTCATATACTCAAAGGATTTACGAACCAAAAAAAAAAAGAAAAGAAAGAACAAGATGGTGGGCGAGAAAATCTGGGGAGAATATAGGGTGGCCAACCATCTCAGTTTGCCTTGGACAGAAGGGTTTCCCAGGATGTGAGACTTTCCGTGCTAAAATGGAAAAGTTCCCAGAGATTCTGATTTAATCCGCCTGAGGTGTCGCCTTGACTTCTTAGGTGCAGCCAAGATTGACAACCCTTGAGCAGAGCTCAGGAGACACAGCCTAGGTCGGTGATTCTCAAACTGCAATGTGCCTAAGAATGGCCTGAAGGTCTTGGTAAACAGCTTCCAGGAGCCCATCAGAGTTTCTGATTCAGAATGATTTTTCACCCTAACACGTGGGAACAAACATGGACAATAATACTCAATATTCATTGCTGCATAAATAGAGTTGTTTCAGAACTCTTGGAGACTTCGTGGAAAATGGCACCCTGGGAAATACTCTGTGAATGAACATTTGTTTTAGATTGGCAGACTAAAAATTGTTAACTCCGCAAACTGTACATATTTCTAAATTGAGCTTCTTGGAAGAGTTCTAAACCTTCCAAGTAATTGATCTGAAGCTAACGGCATGAGCCTAGCCTTTATGCTAACGGCATGAGCCTAGCCTTTATGACAACCTTGTGTACTGTCCTACTGCCCTAATTTTCAATATAGTACTTTCGTTAGGACCTGAAAGAGTTGATCCTAAGTCTACCGGCCAGCTTTCTTGCAGTGTAATCCACAGAAAACTTCAAGAATAACTGATTCTGTTTTCCTATCCTTGCCCCTTCATCCCCCAGCTGAGGAAGCACTGGTGAGAATCACCCCCTCTCACTGATAAGTACCAGGCGAAAACTTGACGTGTTTCAAAGGCCAAAGAAAACATGAAACAAAGGCGGCCTTATTAGCCTGCCTTGGTGCTGATCTGAATTAAAAGCTGAATAAAATGCATAAACATAACAAGAACACTAGACAAAATCCAACAGAAAAGAGACACATATGTCAGAAACATAATTATCTCTAATTTGCAAATTTGCATGGCATCCTAAGGGTCTGGAATGAATGGAGGCTCTTCTTCAGTCTTCCTTAGCATGAGCCAAAGAATTCAACTTCATTGAATCAACAGTGGTAGTGGTGAGTGAATAGGTAGGGGTAACAAGTGTATTCGAAACTTCTGTGGGATACAGAATTTGCACAGAACCGTTGAAGAAGTACTGGTAGAAATAAAACAGAAACACTAAACACAAGGAAAGGAGGTGGGTCCCAGCATTTGGAGTTGATGGCTACTGTTTTGCGTTGCAGGATTCTAACAAACATTGTGAATGACTTAGAGATTCATTCAAATTCTTGTTCTGAACCAGTGGGACTCAAGCTTGGCTGCACATTGAAATAGTGGTGGAGTTTTTTTAAAAAGCTGGTACCTGGTCCAATCCCAGAGACTCCGATTAAATTGGCCTCAGGTGTAGTAGCCTTGACTTTTCAGGTACAGCCAAGATTGACAGCCATGGAGCAGAGCTAAGAATTGCCTGGAGGGCTTGTAAACAGTTTCCTGGAGCCTATCCTCAGAGTGTCTGATTCTGAAGGTAAAGGTGGGGCAGGAGTTCCTTCATTTCTATCAAGCTCACTGGTGATGCTGATGCTGCTGGACTAAGAACCACGCTTTAAGGACCCCTGGCCAAGGTGTACCATGTTAATGTGTCCTGAGGCAAGGAAACCATCCAGCATTCCTTGTGGCCCTCTCAAAGCAGAGACAGAGCTCCCTGGATGCTCTTTTACGTATGCTTGAAGGGCAAGTTGTGCATTTTATTTGCCCAACTCTCTGAAGTCCGCTGAAGTGAGACAGCCTCTTCTTTTCCAGCCTCAAAGTATAGGAGCTTCAGTCTTTGCTGTTCTTGTTTTTTATTTATTTTTTAAAATTTTTCTAGAAGTCATCTAATTTCCCCTGTGGTGTCAGATAATCCCAAAGAACATGGTGTCCTGGGCGTACATGAGCCAGCTGCCTGGAGTCCCTCACACCTACCGGCACTCCAACCATCGAGGGCAGCCTTCTCTCTCTCCTCTGCCCCATTCTGATCTGTGGCCTCCCTCTGTGCTCTGAATCTGCCCTAATCCAATAAGCAAGACCCACAGGGCATTGGGAATCCTGCCCCAGATAAGGCCCGTCATGCGCAGAGAACTGCAGTGGCCAAGGTAATATTAACAGTCATAAGTCATAGCTACCACTTGTGGGACACTTGTTCTGCTAGCAACTGCACTGACACTTTACACACATCGTTTAATTGAATCCTATGTTAACCTTGAAAGATGAGAATTATTATGCTGGTTTTATAGATGAGGAGACTGAGGCTCAGAGACGGTGACTTGCCCAGAGCCTTGGAGCCATGAAGGGAGATGGGATGCAGAGCTGGGTCTGGCTCGGAAGTCTGTTTTCCCACCATACCCTTCCACCTCTCTGGCCACGGGTGGGATGGCGTTGGGGGCGAGAACGCTGGACGCCGGCTGGTAAATGGTGTGGTATCCACTCCCAGAAGCAGCTGATGGATGGCGGCCCTGGGCAGGTTGCTGGCCAGACCCCACCCTGCGTGCCTGTCCTCAGATCCTTATCTACAAAAAGAGGGGGTTTGTCTAGATCACTGCAGCCCTTTCTTGCTCTGCCTTTCTAGAAGTCTCTCTGTGACTCATGCAGCTGTGCCTCCTTTCCTGGGACTCTGCCCTGCCTGGTGATGACACGGCACGTTCAGCACATCCGTTTCCAGGGAGAGCCCTCTCCAGAAGGAACCAGGGCCAGTTCCTTTGGCGCCACTTGGTCAAGGAAGCTGGAGGTTGTGTCAACCTCTCGGAGAGCTCCTTGATTACAGTTTATAACCCGGTTGTAAAGTGTCCATTCTCAGGCGAAACTTGGCTTTCAGCTCTCCGAGATGGCAGAGCACTGCAAACTGGTCACTTTGAAAGCTGAGGGAGAGGTGGATGGAAATCAGGTCCGCTCCAGGTGGCAACCCCGCCCTTGCTTGCCAGTCCCAGAGCGGCTGCTGTGGGGTGGGTCCTCCCAAGAGGAGATGGGGCGATGCTGCGAGCTTGCACCAAGCTGGGCACAGTTCTCTGTGGCTCTCTCTTCTCCTAGGGCCAGTGGGAGTGGGTGTGCTGATGGGGACTCTTACAGATTTTTTTATGATAGCTACTAATATCATGGGTTGTTGCTACTGACAATACATAGGATGATGTGTTACTTTCCTCTATGACGACTGCATTTGACCTTGAATTAGGAAACTTACATTGGAGTTGGCCCTGTCATTCAAACGGGCCTCATTCCTCATCTATTATGTGGGAAGAAGGAGTGAAATAAACCCGTGATCTTATCCTCTGTGAAAATTCTACACCAAACACAAGAGCAAGCACACAAATAGAGAAACAGGGGGGCACAGAGAGTTACCTGAACAATATAAAGATTTTCGTTGTTGTTGTGATTTATTTTTATATGTTTATTTTATTTATTTACTTTTTTAAAATTTTACTTTAAGTTCTGGGATACATGTGCAGAATGTGCAAGTTTGTTGCATAAGTATACATGTGCCATGGTGGTTTCCTGCACCCATCAACTCATCATCTAGGTTTTAAGCCCCATATGCATTAGATGTTTGTCCTAACACTCTCCCTCCCCTTGCCTCCCACCCCCCAACAGGTCCTGGTGTGTGTTGCTCCCCTCCCTGTGTCCATGTGTTCTCATTGTTCAACCCCCACTTATGAGTGAGAACATGTGGTGTTTGGTTTTCTGTTCCTGTGTTAGTTTGCTGAGAATGATGGCTTCCAGCTTCATCCATGTCCCTGCAAAGAACATAAACTTACCCTTTTTTAGGGCTGCATACATTTATTTTTAAAATTGCAGTAAAATACATATAAAGTAAAATTTACTCCTTTAACCATCTTTAAGTGTACAGTTCAGTGACATCAAGTGCATTCACACTGTTGTACCACCATTACCATCTGTCCACAGAACTCTTTTCATCAATACAAATATTTTAACAGCGTTGGCATAGCACTAAAAATAGCATCTCAAAAATCAATAGTGTTTTGAATTGATAAACCTCCTTTGCAGGAATTTAAGGCATTTCACAAACATTATCTTGTTTGTCTTCACAGTGGCCTTAGACAGAAGCAGAGAGAATAAGAGAGTGGGAAGATAAGACAGAGAGAAAGAAGGAAAAAGAGGAGAAAATGCAATTTTGCCCAATTTGTAAACGACCCAGAGAGGCTTAATGAAACATCATGGGTCTCACAGGGATCACACGGAGGATGATCTTAGAACCTGGATGTTTGGTTATTAGTTCAATTTTTATTTTCCAGGCTAGACTATGATGTCACTGGGTGATTGTAGCTTCAACCAGAGAGGGGAGGATATATTTTTCATGTTACCAAACAGCCATGCCTGTAACATTAAAAGGGGCTCTCCATGTCTTTCAAGAGGATTTTTCTTCGTGGACACATTGTTGGGATGGGTGTGTCAGTCTGGGGGTGGGGACTGGGGGGAAAAGGCAAGTTTTGGCAGAGGCCAGAGTGGGGTGGGTTATTCTCCCAGCTTCTGTCGGTTTCTGGGCAGCTGCTAATAGGAGGATTTGGGTTGTAAGACCTGACTCAGTTGTAAGGCCAAGAGGAAAGCTCTCACCTGTGCAAAAGCTTTCATGGACTGAGAATGAAAGGTTTGTGGCTCCAGCCTGTGTGCACGTGTGTGTGTGTATGTGTGTGTGTGCGCGAGTGTGTGTGTGTGCGTGTGTGCGTGTGTGTGCGTGTGTGTGCGTGTGTGTGTGAGAGAGAGAGAGAGAGAGAGAGAGAGACAGAAGAGAAAGAGAGAGAGACAGAGAGAGAGAGAAAGACAGAAAGAGAGAGATCAGATATAAAAGAAAAAATATAATTTTTCCTGGTTGCGAATGAGGGATCAGATGAAGAAATTAGAAACGAAGTTTGATAAATTGTATTTACTTATTCATTTTTTAACTTGGTGAGTCTTTAAGAAACCAATTTTCTTTGGTGGAGAAGACAACAACAACAAATTGTGTTCATTTAAAATTGTGTTTCAGGTTAGGCATGGTGGCTTGCACCTGTAATCCCTGCATTTTGAAAAGCCGAGGTGGGCGGATTGCTTGAGCCCAGGCGTTCAAGACCAGCTTGGGCAACATAAGGAGATCCCATCCCTACCAAAAATAAGAAAACTTAGCTGGGCTTGGTGGTACGCACCTGTGGTCCCAGCTACTTGGGAAGCTGAGGTGGGAGACGTGCTTAAGCCTGGGAGGTCCAGGCTGCAGTGAACTGTGAATGCACCACTGCACTCCAGCCTGGGTAACAGAGTGAGACTCTGTCTCAAAGAAAAAAAAATGTATTTCAATTAAACTTAGTCTTTTTGTTCCTGGAAAATTTTACAATACATTTCTGGGAGCAAGAACATGTTACTGCTCCTGGTGCAAGGTTTGAATTCCTAAGATCCAGGAACAAAGATGCATATAAACTTTGATTAAAAGACAGAAATGAACCTGAGAAACACTCTGGCAATTAGTACTGTTATTTAGCCTGGAACATCCTTTCCAAGTAAGTGGGGAGAAGGGCACTGCTTCTTAGTGAACAGAGTATATAATTAATTGGTCCAGTGGTCTCCACTCAACCAGTTATATGTGTAATTGGTTTCTCACTGAGAACAAAGGGAAACACACAATAAATGCTAGCTTTGTTGTTGTTGTTGTTACCTCTGCAGCTGGCTAAGCTCTGGTGAACCCACAAGAAGACCAAAAGTAGCTGATTTCAAATCTCCTTCCTTCCTTTATTCACTCACTTTATTAAGAACCTGCTTTGTACCAGGCACTGTGCTAGAAGATGGTAGAAAGGGTTTCAGGCTTGGTCATGAATGAGTTTACAGACCAGCAGAAGGAGACAGACATGTCAGTGCATCAGTGCAACTAAACATCATCAATGCCATGAAAGACATATATGCAGACAGTGTAATGAAGGGAGTGATTAGTTTGTTTGGATGGTGTATAAGGAAGCAGAGAAGGCTTCTGCAAGAAGTGACATCTAAGCCATGTTTTTAAAAAAGTCAATGAAAGTTTCCCAGGCAGGAGAAGTTTGGGAGGATAGGTGAGAAGCACTGCAGGGAATGGTGTATTTGTTGCTACTGATAAATACATATCCGAGACTGGGTAATTTATATGGAAAAAGAGGTTTAATGGACTCACAGTTCCATGTGACTGGGGAGGCCTCACAATCATGGCGGAAGGTGAAAGTCACATCTTACATGGCAGCAGACAAGAGACAATAAGAGCCAAATGAAAGGGGAAAGTCTTTATAAAACCATCAGATCTTGTGAGACTTATTCACCACCATGAGAACAGTATGGGGGAAATTGCCCCCATAATTCAATTATCTCCCACCGGGTCCCTCCCACAACAGGTGAGAATTATGGGAGATACAATTCAAGATGAGATTTGGGTGGGGACACCGCCAAACCATATCAAATGGTGAGCAACTGAAGTGAAGGTTCATGCTCCCCAGAGGTTCTTTATGAAATGATTGCTGAATGGAATGGAGTCACTGGCAAAATGCACAGCCTGGGGGAAAGAGGCGCTCAGCTGGTCATGCATCCTCAGAAGAAAGGAGCAAGGTGGGATGAATAATGGCAAGAAGAAAAGTCATGAAACAATAAACGAGAGTAGTTGGATGATAAAAGAGTACAAAAAAGTGGAAAGGTTAAGAACAATCTTCTATTAACCCCCAGAAGAAGAATTACAAAGCACCCAGAGTTGAGTCGAATTATTAGCAGACAGGCCTTTCCAGTTCACGTTTTATTTTATTTTAATTTTTTTTTTCTGTGACATCAGAAATTCCTGCTAACCTTTCCACATTAAAGCTGGAGATAACATGGCCTGTATTAGGCAAAAATCCTCAACAGAACTAGGGTTAAGATGATGCCATCTAGGTGGCACAGTCTCTAAGACTAGAAGTCATCATTCTCTTTGTATCTGATCCAGCCTGGTCCCACTGTCTGCTGAAGCTGCACTCCCAGAAGAAAGGGACCCCCTGGAGATGGCTCCAAGGGGCAACAATCAGCCCATCCTCTGTCCTGTGCCTGTAAACTCCTTCACCTCCATCTCAAGGGCTGGTCATGATCCCAGGTGCCAGGAGGCTGAGAGGATCAAGAGTCCCAGATAGCAGAAAACCCACAGAATCTGGCTACCACCAGGAGACCAGTTGTCTTTTTGTGTGTGTGTTTTTTGTTTTTTGTTTTTTTTTTGAGACAGAGTCTCGCTCTGTCACTCAGGCTGGAGTGCAGTGGTATAATCTCAGCTCATTGCAACCTCTGCCTCCAGGGTTCAAGCGATTCTCTTGCCTCAGCCTCCTGAGTAGCTGGGACTACAGGTGCTCACCACCATGCCCAGCCAATTTTTGTATTTTTAGTAGAGACAGGGTTTCACCATGTTGGCCAGGCTGGTCTTGAACTCCTGACCTCAAGTGATCCACCCACCTCAGCCTCCCAAAGTGCTGGGATTACAGGTGTGAAGAGGTATGCGCCACTGTGCCCAGCTGAGACCAGTTTTGCCTCAATTGTCAGTTTTCTCCTCTCGCCCCTTCTCAGGTCTATCACGGCAGAACTTGTCCCAGAATATAAAACTACAGAACCACAGCGTTTTAGTGTGAGAAAAGAGCCTAGGCATCTCCTAATTTAATGGGCTTCATATGATTTGGCTCAGTTGCCCTAAGCAATAAAAATAATTTGAGTATGTAACCTCAATGGATGTATATTTATTCATGTATAAACGACATACGTCTGTACTGATATACTTTAAGACATATACAAAAATTATATTTAAAAAGAAAAATAATTAAAAGTGATAATATTTTCTCCTGTGCCTTAATGGATTATCTTTGTTCCTTTTGGGATATGTGAATCTGTTTTAGAGACAGCTTATCTAATTCAGCCTGATCTGCTAATCTTCTCTGTAACTCTCCACCAAGAGGAAACTCAACCTTTTCATGAACACTTGGAGGGACACCCAGGCCATTTTTGGAAACATCTGGGTGTTTCTTGATTACCATGCTCCGGATGGCCAAACTGGGGGATTTTCATGCGGAATCACACCTGGACTTTGAGGCAGAAGTGAACACTTCTCTGGGTGCCTCAGTTCTGGCCCTCCCTGGATCTCACTGCAACCTGAGTGCCAGAGCTGTGAAGACTGCAGCAAAGTCCTCCAACTGCCACGGTAAATATTATCATTGCCTCTGGTATGCAGAAAAGCAAGCAGAGCCACATTTGCTGCTTCCAGGTGGCAGACACAGAAATGAGAGCAGGGCGAGAGGGGCTGGGAGGGGCTGAGAGGGTGTCTGGGAAGAAAGAGATCAATAAGGCCTCACTAGTGTGCAGTATTTACTGTAAACAGCCCAAGGTGTTTCGGGGTAGGGGGGAACTGTCAACACAGAGCAGTTCTTTCTCAGGGATTGTGGGAGCAGGTGTTCTAAAAGGAAAGATGAAGATAGCAGTCGCAGTGGGCTCCGGGAAGTCACTGAGTGTTAATGTGGCCTGGCAGCCAGCGCCACGGCACACGAGGCCCCGGCCACATTTTACACACACATTTCAAGGTCCTGTATCGCCACAGTGTGTCATTACTTTGAGACCACGGACTACTTTCTCAATTCTTCAGCAGAGAGGTTTTATCCAAAGCACGCAAATGCTAGTGGTGGAGCTGGTTTAAGGCCAAGAATCCCCAACTGACGAACAGCTCAGTAAGCCCTGGGTAGGATAAAAAATGCAGGTGTGTCTTGCCCTAAAACATCTCAGGATGAAAGAACTGGTTGGAAGTGCCTCTCCATCCAGCTTTTGGCTAACGCATTTAAAGGAGGCTCTCTTTCAACAGTTAAGCTGGTGTGGGATGGAAGAACTTTCCTGCAGTTAGGGGAAAACCGCCCTCTTCCTCTTTCCCAGTTCCAGTTGCTTTTGAGTGACAGGCTAACCTGGGTCCTGAAGCCAGATTCAGAATTACTGTGGCTTTGAATTTGATCTCTTATTGTTCCATACTGAAAGAGCAATTTTCTTTTTGAGGTGAGTGAGCTCCCCGTATTGGAAGCTGCTCTGGGTGTGGGGTAGAATCTTCAGGGTCCGAGGGAAGAGGACTGAACTCAAAGGGAAAACAACTTGGGTAGTAGTGGGTGGTGAGACTATGCTAACTTTGCTTTCTTTTATTTTTTATTTTTGCTTGCCAAGAAAACGTTTCCTAATTCACCACTTCCAGAAACCTGCCTGCTTCCCTGGCCACAGGGGTAGGTATGTATTCAGGTGTGACCAGTCATTCTGTCCTGACATTAGTGATTGACCCAAGGGTCAAACTGGGTCTAGCCCAGGTCTGATAAATATAAAGTAAACACCCATGGTTGCTACATAGAAGGATGTGAATTTGGGGATCTTGGACACCGTGTTATTACCTGACATGGGAAGACTTGGAATGAAGCCGACAGACAGGTGGCAGGGATAAAAGAGAAATGCAGGCAGGCATGAAGATGCATGATGACAGGGAGAGTCCTGGGAGTGTGGAGTCGGCCACAACTCCTCGCTCTCCCCAACCCCATGTGAAACCCATCAGGGAGGCTTTCATCTCCACCTTTGAAAGAGAACCAAATTCTGATGATGTGATGACATCTCACCAGCCCCGCTTCGACAATCTTAACTCCAGAGGGCAGACGGTCTCTCCTGGAAAACAACAGTCATGTTTTATCTGGCCTCCCTGCTCTCTGCTTTGCTTCCACATAGGATGCTTTCCATGCAGCAAAGAGGTCATTTGGTCGTTGTCTGCTTGGCCAGAGAGCTTTGAAACAGTCCTTACATTCTGTCATTTCTCTGCTCAAACTCTCCAAAGGATTCCCATCTCACTCAGAGTAAAAGCCAATGCCTTACGGTAGTTTACCACTCCCTGCAACCTGCTGTCCACCTCTGCTCATGGTCCTCCCCACTGTTCCTTGAACAGTACATGTACGTTCCCAGCTTCATGTCTTTGTATTGACTGTTCTATTTGCCTGGAAGATGGCAGAGCTCACTTCCTAACCCCTACAGGCCTTTATTCAATGTCACCTTAGTAGTAAGGCCTTCCCTGACCCCACCACATCCCTCTCCTCCACTCACACAATTCTCTGTCTTCTGACACAGTTATTTTTTTTTGTAAGTTTTGCACACTATATATTTATTTTTCTGTTTGTTGTTGATGTCATAATTTTCATCACTGTGTAGCTGAAACCTGAAACGTTCAGCTAAAACACTGAATGGCCCCTGAAACCGAGTGAGTACAATGAGTTGCAATCCTGCCATTCCAGGTGCTGGTCCCAGCTGTTCTTTCCTTTATTCTGCTGGTTACAACGGCAGCCTTCCCAGCTACCAGAGCCTATTAATTCCCTCTTTTTGCATAGGCTAGTTTGACTTGTGTTGGAGTACTGCCATTTTTAAACCTGGAAATTTGGGGGCAGATGTGTAAAATGTCTAAAGACGAAATTGGTTTCCCCCCACCCCAAGCTTTTGATATTGCTTCAAACTATGGATTTTCAAGATGCCGATAGCTAAACCCAACACAAATGTAGAGCTTATTCGTAGTTTTCATATTATTGTCTCTTATTAAATTGTACACACTTAATTTTTTTTGCTACATTCTTAAGCCTGAATTTTGGTATCTCTTAGAATCAGCATTCTCCTGTGGGAATTTATCTCTGAAATCAAACCTAATTCAGTCTAGAGTACATGGGGTTCAATTTCGATAACTGCTTACGGTCAACTTTTTCAGATGGGCATCTCATAAAATGAGGAGTACTGTGGTGTTAACACTCTAACTCCTTATCATTGGGATAGTGTAGGGCTGAAGTGGAATGACTGACAAGGAAACATCTGGAATCAGCTATTTTGCATCAGGAATCATGTCTCCTGACCCAGTTCTTCATGGAAGCTTCCTCTAGGCTGCAGGCCATTGCTATTCCACCTTTGCTGTACCTTAAAATCACCTGGGTGGAGTTGAAAACTCCTTATATCCAGACTGCACCTTGGACCATTTAAATCAGATCTCTGGGGCTAGAAAAACATCAGTGAGAAAAATAGCAGGTAGTCCTGAGCATCTGCTGTCTACCAGGTTCCAAGCTATGTGCTTTACATGAATGATTTCATTTAATCCTAACAATTATTCTATAAGGTGGTACTCTTACTATCCCACCTAAACAGAAGAGGAACCAGATAGAGGTGCACAGATTTTAAGTGGATTTTCCAGGGCTTTTTGAAGGGAGTCAGTAAAGAGAACCAGTTACTAATCTAGACAATCTGACTTCAGAGGCAAAACTCTTTCATAATTTATTGTTTATTTAAAACATGAAATATACATAATTAATTTTATTTTATATGTGTGTGTGTATATATCTATATCTATACATATAGATATAGATTTTTTTGTTTTGTTTTTGAGATGGAGTCTCACTCTGTCGCCCAGGCTGGAGTGCAGTGGCGTGATCTCGGCTCACTGCAAGCTCCGCCTCCCGGGTTCACACCATTCTCCTGCCTCAGCCTCCCGAATAGCTGGGACTTCAGGTGCCCACCACCATGACCAGCTAATTTTTTGTATTTTTTAGTAGAGACAGGGTTTCACCGTGTTAGCCAGGATGGTCTTGATCTCCTGACCTCGTGATCTGCCCACCTTGGCCTCCCAGAGTGCTGGGATTACAGGCGTGAGCCATTGCACCTGGCCTGTATTTTTTTTGAGACAGAGTTTTGCTCTGTTGCCCAGACTGGAGTGCAGTGGCACAATCTCAGCTCACTGCAACCTCCACCTCCTAGGTTCAAGAAATTCTCCTGCCTCAGCCTCCCAAGTAGCTGGAATTACAGGTGTGCAACACCACACCTGGCTAATTTTTGTATTTTTGCTAGAGATGGGCTTTTACCATGTTGGCCAGGCTGGTCTCCAACTCCTGACCTCAAGCGATCCACCTGCCCCGGCCTCCCAAAGTGTTGGGATTATAGGGGTGAGCCACCTCACCCGGCTGAAATATACGTAATTTTAAGAGCCAAATGTTTCTCCGGAACTCATTCCCAAAAATATCAGTCTGTCAGTCCCCTCCTTATCCCCCAACTGATCTACTTCCTCATCCTCAAGGTGATCACTTTTAATCATTTTAGCTATTTCTTTTCGTATTGATTTATAATATCATTGTTTATAATGTGGCTTTTGCTTTTTCCACTTTAAGCCTTGGCTCTTACCTTCCCAAATGGAAAATGAGGGTGTAGATTTCATTGTCCATTACTGCTCACTTCTCCTGATATACCTTTGATTGTATCAGAGGGGATTACGTTATTTGGACTGTGTAAGTCCTGTTAATTGTGTAAATAGCTGAGCTATGCAGTATGTTCACCATATGAGTACTCTTTCCTTACTTAAACAACTCTGTTCTTTTTACCATGTTGTAGAACCCGTTGTTATCTCTCTCAGGGTAATGATGGTTGTTGGTTTCTTGTTTGTTTCTTTGTTTGTTTTCATTGGTGGGGTGAGGTGTAATCTTGTGTTCTTGCATAGTTTCTGTTTACTTCAAGTTGCTTTTTTTGTGTGTCTCTTCTGGAATCCGCCTCAGATGTTCTGCGATCTTTGGCTGTTTGCTTGTGAGTGTCAGAGAGGAACAAAAAGCAGACTGGAAACCGAATAAATGGGGAGAAGGAGGGTTGTCTCTGAACGTTTCCTCAGGAAATCCCAGCATCGGTATCTCTGAGTCTCCGCTCAGGCTGATAACATCTCCCAAGAGAATCATCTTCCGTCTCCTCGTTGGATTGAGTCACTGTGGATTCCAGCATTCTAGGAGAGTGGGAGAGGAAGAATGGGGTATTTCTGTTAATTCTCCTGTTTTCAACCAAGTACTCTTGCCCTTAGCTGGGTCTGGTGTTCCACGGTTTGTGAATCACCTGTTTTGTCCAGAGAACAAGTCTCCAATCTTCCGCAGGGCACAGAGGAGGGACACTAGCAGTCCCCTCTACCACTATCATGCAGAGTTAGGAAGGGGATCTGTGCATCTAAATGTTTTGAAAAACATTTTTCACCAACGTCTTCTTTTAAGCTCCTAGTTTACCCTCCCTTCCAAAGGTACCCATGCTATCCATTCCTGAGGCTTTTTGAGGACCTGGATGCAAACTAAGTTGCATCAGCTTTTCCCATTGGCTGACTTGGAATGCAACAGTCTAGAATGTACTCTGCCAGTGATCATTTGTGCTCCTGTTTTTAAAAAAATCATGCACATGGGCTGGGTGTGGTGGCTCACACCTGTAATCCCAGCACTTTGGGAGGGCAAGGTGGTTGGATCGTGAGGTCAGGCATTCAAGACCAGCCTGGCCAACATAGCAAAACCTTGTCTCTACTAACAATACAAAAATTAGCCAGGCATGGTGGCGTGCACCTGTAGTCCCAGCTACTTGGGAGGCTGAGGCAGGAGAATCACTTGAACCCAGGAGGCAGAGATTGCAGTGAGCTGAGATCGTGCCACTGCACTCAGCCTGGGTGATGGAGCAAGACTCTATCTCAAAAAAAAAAAAAAAAAAAAAATTATGCACATATATGTGTATTACACAAGTATATCTGTTATATAACTTTGTGTCTCAATCTCTTTGTATTAATGACCTTATACATTGACTGAAACTTCTACCCTCATTTTACTGGGGACACAGATAGGAGTGGAGCTCAACGAGTGTGCTCAATCCATCATCCTTAATGGAGGAATCAGAGCACCCCATCACCACCTCTATTAAAATGATAGAAAATCGACTTTCTGCCTGCTAGTGCTTGTGTATAAGCACCTCCACAAGCCTGCTTCACTTGTTTCTCACAGCCATTTTAGATAGGTCAGGAGGCCTTCATATGCCCGTAGTGCACGGAAATAATAGGGCGCTTAGCCAAGACCACATCGCAGTTCTCTTGATATCTAACCCAGTGCCATTTCCACGTGTTCAGATTGTGTCCTGGGCTATTCCGAGGACAACACTTGCAACGGAAAAGAATGATGTGCCAGAGCCCACCAGAGATGATGGGAAACCTTGATTCTGTTTATCACCTTGATTCAAATTTCACGTTCACAGCCTGAGTCTATAAAGAAGAGAAACAGAAGAGGGAAGCCTGGTGTAAAACTCTTTTATTCTGTTCTTGTCTGTCTTTATCTGCTCCAACTGTGAGGGCTGCTTACCCTAGGAGCAGATCAATGCAGAGATGGACACATTTGTAGCACCTACAAAGGGTGAGAAAAGGCAGGGGATTCCCAGGCACCGGAAGAATGAGGAAAACAGTGACCTTTGTTCCCAGGCTGGAAAAAAATGCTGTATCTAAACTGACATCAGCTGGCTGGATGGCATTTAGAAGCCAAATGAACTGCAACTCGTTAAGTGGTGAGGTCAGGGGTTCAGCTAATTGTGGAACCACGGGCACTCCTCACTGACCCAGAAATCCTTGTAATCTATGGCTTAGGGACATACATTGTGAAGGTGATTTTTACAGTTCATCTTTGAAAATAGAAAGACGTGGGAAGCTCTGCCTGGTACACATACTGATAGTAGCTTTGCCTGGTGTCTGAGAAACATCTGCAAAATATAGCTTTCTGGCTTACATAATAAAACGAGATAGAATGATAAAAAGAAACCACAATAAATACAGTGAATGAACCAGGCTTGATAAGGTACATGCAGAAAACGATCTTATTTTCTCTCTCCCTGAGGCATTAGAATACATTTTGTAATTTTGTATATTCTGCAACGTTGGATGAAAAATCAGGAAAATCAAATAACTTTGTTGCTATTGGTAATAAAAAGTCTTCTAGGTTCTTTAAAACCCAAGCTGAGTCTCCTGGAAATTAAGCATTTCAATAAATAAAATGGCCAAGGCAAGGTAGGCATCAAAACGGAAAGCTTTATCTAAATCCAAACTTCTTTTCCTCTTCTGTTCTGTGCCTGCCTCAGGCTGAAGATCTGAGAATGGAGTTTCCTTCCTCCTCCTGCTGCCTCGTGATACTGATTCTGGCTTCTCTGGGGCTGGAGCTGAGGGGAAGGAGATACGGGAAAGGACCAGAAGGTCCTTGTTGGTGGGCACAGCTGTAATGAGACATGGTGTGTAGAGACGACCAGTTCTGCATCTCTCCCTTCTGGGACGTGTCTGATTGTGGATCTCTTGATGCAGGCAGTGCCGTGCTCTGGGCGAGCAGCTTTATAAAGATTCCTCCCTCCATCCTGGGGCTTCTGTGTATCGGTCCCTCTGCTAGGTCATGGTGCCTTCCAGGAAGCCATCTGTGCTGGCAGTGTCCTCTATGGCTTCCCATGTGGTTCATAAGTGACTCTTCTCCATTCATAGCAGTCCCACCCCTCTCTCACTGGGTTCTTCTAGGTCAGGCCAGTGGTCACAGTCTAAGTCTCTGCTGTTAGTTTTCCCCAGAAAGAAGTCAGGTGCCAACGTCTGCACTCTGCACAGTTTTAGGGGATGCAAATCAAGTTAAAAGTGGTTACCCTAGGCCGGGCGCGGTGGCTCAAGCCTGTAATCCCAGCACTTTGGGAGGCCGAGGCGGGCGGATCACAAGGTCAGGAGATCGAGACCACAGTGAAACCCCGTCTCTACTAAAAATACAAAAAATTAGCCGGGCGCGGTGGCGGGCGCCTGTAGTCCCAGCTACTCAGGAGGCTGAGGCAGGAGAATGGCGGGAACCCGGGAGGCGGAGCTTGCAGTGAGCCGAGATCGCGCCACTGCACTCCAGCCTGGGCAACAGCGTGAGACTCCGTCTCAAAAAAAAAAAAAAAAAAAAAAAGTGGTTACCCTGCTTCCCTCTGTTCCCAGCAGCACTTTACATAGCCTGGTAGGAGGCGAAAAGGGGGAAAGGTCCCCTGTCCTCCTTTGTGGGGATGGGACGAAACTCATCCTGCCGACTTTGCACAAGCTATACCCCTGTTCAGGCCTCCTCAGTGTCCCCTGCTGTACATGTAGGCAGGTGACGGCGTTTGACTCTTTTTTTAAATTTACCCCTTTGATGCGTTTTGAGTCTGGCATTAGCCTGGCTCCTGGTGGTTTGTTCCTGGCCTTTGGGAGCCATAGTAGAATGGAAAACATTCCCCAAATGTTACAGGTCCTAATCCCCACAACCTGTGACTATTACTTTATCTGGCAAAAAAATGTGGTTAAACTGAGCATCTGTCACTGGTAAACTGAGTTCTTTCCCTACTTGGTATTGGTCACAGGGAAAGAATACCCAACTGGAAAAAAGGGAAGCAGGATTTATTCTCTGGCCAGAGAAGGAGAAGGAGTGAGCTCTGACTCCCAAGACACCTCCTACTCCCTGAGCTGTGGGAAGCTGGGGGATTTTAAGGCGTTCGCTGGGGATTTGGGAGGTTTGTAAGTATGTGCAGGTGCAAATCATAAACATGCCTCTTCATATGAAGCATGTTCAGAAAATGGTGGTGATTTTCTTCCATGGGTGGGGCTTTTAGTATTATAATGATATGTTAATGATCTAAAGGCAACAAGGAGTTGCTGGTTCTGGTTTGTTCTGGGTTTGAGCCGGCTTTATCTTCCCCTGATAACTGGTGAAGGGTTCTGAAGCTGCTGGACCATCAGGAGTCCTTGTGAGCTAGCACACCAAGAGATCCAGAGAATAAAAGAAGCTGTTTAAGAAATAATATTTGTGGATCATCTGAGGTCAGGAGTTTGAGACCAGCCTGGCCAACATGGTGAAACTCTGTCTCTACTGAAAACACAAAAATTAGCCACACTGCCCTCTAGCCTGGGTGACAGAGCGAGACTCCGTCTCAAAAAACAAAACAACAAAAAAAGAAATAATATTGAGCTTTCTTAGCTATCTATTGCTAAATAAAATAATGAGCTCTTTCAGGTGTTTCTCCAGGGCTGCCCCAGTAACAGATCTTGAGATGAGATTATCCTGGATTATCCTGGGTGGGCTGTTCATGAAGTCATAAGTATCCCTAGAACAGGGAAGTAGAGGGAGAGCTGACACACAGATGAGGAGGCAGCGTGCACGAAGGTAGAGATGAAAGTACTGCAACCGCAAGTCAAGGAATGCTGATGGCACCTGAAGCTTGGAGAGGCGAGGAAACAGTTCTCCTCCAGGAACTCCCGAGGCAGCGCGGCCCTGCAGACACCTTGATTTCATCCTAGGGATACTGATTTGGGACTTCTGGACTCCAAAACTGGGAAATAATGATTTTTTATCGATTTGAGCCACCCAGTTTGGGGTAATTTGTTATAGCAGCCACAGAAAATTAATACAGGAATAGTAGCCAACAGTAAGGTGGAAAGAATCCCATTTTAAATCCTGTTTTTATTTTATTTTTTTAGAGACAGGGTCTCGTTTTGTTGCCCAGGCTGGTCTTGAACTCCTAGGTTTAAGCAATCCTCCTGCCTGAGCCTCCTGTAGTGCCGAAATTACACGGTGAGCCACTGCACCTGGCCTTAAATCCAGTTTATAAAAGAAACAATTTAAAAAATTATTTCAATGCCTCTGAAAAGGGCTGGTTATCTGCCTTGCCTGTTTTTAAAAAATTATTTTGTATGGATACATAGTAGGTGTATGTATTTATGTGTTACATGAGATATTTTGATACAGGCATGCAATGTGTAATAATCACATCAGGATAAATAGGATTTCCATCACCTCAAGCATTCATCATTTCTTTGTGTTATGAACATTCCAATTGTAATCTCTCAGTTAATCCAAAATGTACAACAAATTGTTGCTGACTGTAGTCACCCTGTTGTTCTGTCAAATCCTAGATCTTATTCATCGTATCTAACCATACTTTTGTATCCATTAACCATTACAATTTCCCTGCCTTCCATTACCTGCCCCAGCCTCTGGTGACCACCATTCTACTCTCTAAGTGTTGATATGTTTGAGGGGCATGATTTGATTGGTGGTATCTCTGCATTTGTTACTGTCTCTGCCTGAGTAACAGTGGGGCCTTATTGTAGGTGCTTTTGTAACTTCTTAGCCCAAGTCTTTCATTAACATTGTCTCTGTGGACACAACCTTCTTGAAAGTCCTATTCTCATGCAGCATTCTTGATCAGTTAAGCTTGAAATGACACTATCTATGTGTTTGTTTCTTTGTTTCTTTCCTGGAGAAATTTAATATTAATTTTTCCCCAGGGAAGCTCCCAGAGAGAGCAGGGAGCAACTTGCCTTGTGCACTCCTTGCAGAAAGAGGATTCCCCTGTTATCGATAGGAGATAAGAGATGTGATTGACACCTCCGATGCTGAGCTGGCTCCCAGTTCTGGCATCCTGACTGGTGACTCATAGAAACTTAGAGGTGTCCTAGAACTTGAGGTTTTGTAATCCGAACTCTAGAGTTTGCAAGCGAGGCCCCTGAAACCTATGGAGCTCGTTGGTTGAGGAGTGCAGTGAGCGCAGGGTCACTTCCAGAATCATGCTGGCTGCCTTCGGCCACTTGGTCACACTCTTCCTCTCTCTGTACTCATTTCTACATCTCTCTCTCTCTCTCTCTTTTTTTTTTTTTTTTTTTTTTTGAGACTGAATTTTGGTCTTATTGCCCAGGCTGGAGTGCAATGGTGCAATCTTGGCTCACTGCAACCTCTGCCTCCCGGGTTCAAGTGATTCTCCTTGCCTCAGCCTCCTGAGTAGCTAGGATTACAGGTGTCTGCCACCATGCCCAGCTAATTTTTATATTTTTAGTAGAGACGGGGTTTCACCATGTTGGCCAGGCTGGTCTCGAACTCCTGACCTCAGGTGATCTGCCACCTCAGCCTCCCAAAGTGCTGGGATTATAGGCATGAGCCACTATGCTCAGCCTCATTTCTTCATCTCTAAAAAGGAAAGGAAGGCAGGGGCAGGAAACTTCCCTGTTTGCTCATCCAACAAACAGTTGTTAGGCAGTGACCCTTTGCCAGGCCTCCAATTAGGTGCCAGAGTTAAGAACATGAATCCAACAGTTCCTGTCTGATGGAATTCAGTCTGATGAGCCACATAGTTCCCTCGGATCCCCCCTTTCAAGTTAAGACTTACATGGACGTCCACCGTCTATACCAGATAAAAGCAGAAGGGCTGTGGTTGCAGCAGATGCTGGGGAAGGCAGCTAGAGACTGGGTAACTTGGTGCCCCATAAACTTGGTACCTCCTACTCCCCTGACTGCTCCTAGGGCCTCAGGAACTCTAAGACTCAGTGGTATCTCAGTGGCAAAAATGCAATGTAGAGTCCAGCCCAGCATGGCGACTACGAGCTCTGGTTCTGGGGATGTTCAATTTGGTTTCTGATTGCTGCTGCTGCTTCCAAGCTTTGAGCTCTTGTTCAAATTATTTAATTCCTCCATGTCTTAATATTGTCATCCATAAAATGAGGATTATACCTAATCCTAATGGTACCTAATTTCTTGATTGTTGAGAAGAGTAAATGAATTCATTCATATATAACACAACAGAGCCGGCACAGAGTAAGCACTCAAGAAATGTCAGGTAATACAGTCCACGTGTTCATGAATTGCCTTTCAACTCTCTCCAATCCAGCATAGCTGTCCTCATTCTTCAGTCAGGGTGGACGATGGCAATGGAACAGACTTGAAGGTTTAGGAAAATTCCACTTGACTTCAAAGCACTTTGATGATGGATCATATGATGCTTGCCTTCTAATGGTCAGGACTGAACTTCAACAAGCTCTGGACACCGATTGAGGCCAAACCCAGTCAAGGGGAACAGAAGGGAAGCCATCTGGGACTTCATCTCCCTCTGCCAGGAAACTGACATCTCTTTGCAAGTTAACAACCAGGGAGTCAGAGGGAAATTACTTTTATCAGAGGGGTTATGGCTTTGCCACTAGAAAGGGAGCCTTTCCTGTTTGCTGAGCCCTTAGCACAGGTCCAGCAATAACATGAACGGCAAAGGCTGGGAATAACCCAAAGCAAACCGGAGAGAAGCTTCAACTTTGGAGATGGAGTGGGAGTTGGAGGAGAGGCTGGAAAGCAACAGAAAGAGAGACAGCTTTGGACCAAGTGTCAGAGATGGAAGGGGAGGAAAGGAAGAACAGTCTTCTCATGAAGGACAGTTCATCATCCAATAGACTCATTGCTCAGGGACCTACGGCCTGCATTCTGAACAGTGGTGAACAGATGGAGCCTGGAAGGCCTGCGGATGACCCTGGCAAAGATGCAGCTTGTGGTGGAGGATGCCCGGGAGGCGGTGACCACCTGTGCTCTGGCACTCGTGCTCCCCACCTGGCCTGTGCGCATTTACTCAGCCCACCGATAGCATCTGCAAAAGCTCCAGGGCTCCAGATCAAGTTCCCAAGGAAGGCTGACATCAGACCCAAGGGAGGAATGCCTCCTTCCCGGTTTCCATTCTAACCAACAATGCAGCCTGTGGCAGGTGTCCCTGAGTCACAGAAACCACAAGGACAGTGAGACCAGGCTGAGTGCTCCCGGCCCTTGCCCGGGTGCCCTTGCATTTGTATGTTCTACACCAAACCTGTGAGCCCAGCCAGTGGGAGGAGGAGGAGAAGGAAGGTGAGCAGACTGGCTCTAACTTTCCACCCTGCTGGAAAAGAATCCAATCCCTTCTGGACGAATGCCACTTTCACAGATAAAAAAAGAATGTGGAAATGGCAGTTAGAGCTGAACCAACAAGAAGGAAGGCCAGCCCAACGTGTATTGGATGTCTATGGTATGCCAGACATTGGATCTGACAATTTACATTCATTCTAGTTTATTCTCAAAGATGAGGCCCAGGCCGGGCACAGTGGCTCATGCCTGTAATCCCAGCATTTTGGGAGGTCCGGGTAGGTGGAGCACTTGAGGTCAGGGGTTTGAGACCAGCCTGGCCAACATGGTGAAATCTCGCCTCTACTAAAAATACAAAACTGAGCCAGGCATGGTGGTACATACCTGTAATCCCAGCTACTCAGGAGGCTGAAGCAGGAAAATTGCTTGAAACTGGGAGGTGGAAGTTGCAGTGAGCCGAGATCATGCCGTTGCACTACAACCTGGGTGACAGAGTGAGAAGTCGTCTGAAAAAAAAAAGAAAAAAGAAAAGAAAAGGCGGCCCCAAGGTTGGAGTTATCATCCTCATTTTACAGGGGAAGAAACTCAGGCTCATTGACTTTCAGTCACCTGCCCAGGGCCATGTAGCTGAATTTGAAACTAGGCTGGTCCTACTCCAAAGAAAGAGTTCTTTCCATGATGAGAGTGGATCCCAAATACTGCCTGACGATTGCTGTTGGAAGCTGCTTAAGGCTGCAGATGTCTGCTTCCAGCTCTAGAAAAATTGATTTAGAAGTTCTGAGGTGAGGCTGAGAAATATGCCTCAGGAAATATTTCTAAAGCCCTCCTGGTAATTTGGGTCCTTAGCTGGATCAGGAACCAGATTGTCACATGGCACCAGCCCGTCCCACCCGTACCTCTGACCCTGGTGAAAGCAGCATCAGTGCTTGTCAAAAGACCCAAGACCTGAGATTCCACCCACCAGATCTGCCTTGACCCACTGCAGTTCCCTTCATCCTGGATCCTGGACTCCTTCATCAGAAGGATATTGGAACTACCCAGTCTAGCTGCTTCCTACTGGGTTCCTTGTATAGCTCCCTGCAGGTGGGATCTGGCCTCTCTACAAACTCCATCAGATATTCATCATTTAACAAATACTTCTAGAACAGTCACTCTGTGCCTGGCAGCACTGCAGGTGTTTCACATACATAATTGATTCTCATTACTTGCTGTAGTTATGTTCTTTTTTTCTCTTTTTCTTTTCTTTTTCTTTTGAGATGGAGTTTCACTCTTGTCACCTAGCCTAGAGAGCAGTGGCATGATTTCAGCTCACTGCAACCTCTGCTTCTCAGGTTCAAGCAATTCTCCTGCCTCAGCCTCCCAAGTAGCTGGGATTACAGGTGCCCACCACCATGTCCAGCTAATTTTTGTATTTTTAGTAGAGATGGGGTTTCACCATGTCGGCTCCAACTCCTGGCCTAAAGTGATCCACCCGCCTGGGCCTCCCAAAGTGCTGGGATCACAGGCATGAGCCGCCACGCCTGGCCTGTAGTTATGTTCTATAGATTCCCAGCAAACACTGAATGAACAAATACTGAACCATTGCTCCTAGGGGAGAGCGAGGGTGAGGTTCCTATGAGCTTCTGGTCACAATGTTTTTGTTAACAGGTCAGTACATAACCTAGCTTTCTATGTGCTTCTGTCTAAAGACATCTTATTTCATATATGTTGTTGACTCATTAACATTGAAATCACAGCCAACAACAGTATAACTCATGCCTGAACTAAGCTTTCCCAAACACACATATTTTCTCTGTAAGGCTCATCACAACTGTCTGTGCTTAGGAACACAGGGTAGTACTTCAGCACCATGCCTGGGGGCCATTTCAGATTGAAGAATGACTAACAAAAAGTACAAACATGCAATAAACATGTACTAAATAAATTGCAAAAAAGACGTGTTTACAAGCTGAGAGCTGAAATAGTAGGGCAGAGGGTCACCTTATTCAGCCACAGCTGGGAACATGCATGTTGGTGACACACATGCTTCGCGGCTCTGCACATGTCCACAAATGACCACAAATACCTAGTGTCCTAGGTATTGATTTGCGAGTCACAAATAAATGGTAGCAAGTAGGCAAGATCACAAACGCAGAATTAAGAGGATCAGCTGTATTCACTCATTTAATTGTTAACAACAATTCACGAAGTAGCTGTTATCCTTGCCCCTCTTTGATCCTGATAAGGATCAAGAACTCTGAATGAGTTCCAGAATCCTGAGTAAGTTGTAAAAAAATTTATTAGCAGACTCCAAAAATGTCACTCTCATTTTAATAGATGAAAGAATGAAGGTTCAGAGAGGTCAGCAACTTGCCCAAGGTCACACAGCGAGTAAGTGGTAGAGATGGGATTTAAGCCTGGTGTATGTGGCTGAAAGTTAACCCTATAACCATGTTGCCCTTGGGTGATTGCAAACCATGGACTGCACAGCTGACCATGACCAGAGTCGGCCCATCAAAGTGACACTGATGCAATTAAAAAGGAAAGGAGCCAAGTACGGAGGCTCATGCCTGTAATCCCAACACTTTGGGAGGCCGAGGCGGGTGGATCACCTTAGATCAGGAGTTCGAGACCAGCCTGGCCAACATGGTGAAACCCTGTCTCTACTAAAAATACAAAAAAAAAAAAAAAAGCCAAGCGTGGTGGCATGCACCAGTAGTCACAGCTACTGAGGAGGCTGAGGCATGAGAATCACTTGAACCTGGGAGGCACAGGTTGCAGTGAACTGAGATCACGCCATTTCACTCCATCCTGGGTGACAGAGTGAGACTGTCTCCAAAAAAAAAAAAAAAAAAAAAAAAGAAAGGAAGAAATATTTTTGTATAGTTTTAGGCACTTTGGATATTCATTAGACCTGTTGCCTATTTCCTCTTAACTCTGAGTTTCTCAAACTGTTCCAGGAGCCCTGATTTCAGAATCATCTGGTGTAATACAACTTCTCAGAGATTCTAACTTGACTGGCTTGAGGTAGGGCTACATTTTTAATAAGTGCCTCAAATAAGCCTAAGGTTTTCGGATTTAGAAAGCACTGCCTAAAATTCATGCCATCTTGAATCAAAATTACACATCAAAAATAATATTTATTTTTGAAATTAGTAGCATTCAGAGTTCTTCAGACTTTTCTTTTTAAGGTCACAGTTTTGTTTTCTTAATAGGTTGGAGGGAGGAAATGGGTCAAATAAAAATTATTGGAAATTCAATTAAAAAGTAGAAAGAGTACTTTTTTTTTTTTTTTTTTTTTTTTTTTAAAGACTTGCTTCAAGAGTTCTATAATACCAAAAGCTGGCCAAGAGCGGTGGCTCACGCCTGTAATCCCAGCATTTTGGGAGGCTGAGGTGGGTGGATCACCTCAGGTCAGGAGTTTGAGACCAGCCTGGCCAATATGGTGAAACCCCTTCTCTACTAAAAATACAAAAATTAGTTCGGCATGGTGGCAGGCGCCTGTAATCCCAGCTACTTAGTAGGCTGAGGCAGGAATCACTTGAACCAGGAAAGCGGAGCTTGCAGTGAGCTGAGATCGCGCACCATTGCACTGCTGCCTGGGCAGCAATAGCGAAACTCTGTCTCAAAAAAAAAAGATTTCTTTAATACCACAAGTTAAAGAAACTTTGGCTTACACTAAGATTTGATTTCTCTCTGAAGGGTGGGTTCTTACCTAACTCAAACTCAAAAAACTATTGGCCAATGAAGAAACAGGGAGTTGTTATCCCTTCTCTGTTTATCAACTTCTCCAAGATCTGACTTTTCAAGAAAAAAAACTACAGGTTCACTTGAGAACAATGAAGAAACTAGGTTAGCCCGTTAATGTTACTTTTAGAAATCTGAGCACTTAAAAATAATGACCAACTGGAAGATTGTTACAGTAGTGTGTGCATTTGTCAAAATCCACTTAGATACTTGTGATTTGTGTACAGTCATGTTAATAAATTATAGTTTGATATGAAATACACAGAAAAAGTTTTTTAAAATGTAAGTGCTTTTGCATAATTCTACTCCTTACATTATATTTTTTCTGAGTTATCACAGAAGACAAGGTCTGTGTGTGCACCAACTTTTTTTTTTTCTGATTTTGTTCTCACTTGTTTAGTCCTGTGCAGAAGTCAAAGGAGGCATGGCCAGAGGGCTGCTGAAATATTCACCAGCTTAATGTTACCTCTGGGAAGGAGGGATGGGCATGGACTTGCTATGCCCTCTGCTGTGTTTCTCTGAAACAAAATGGAATGCACTATGATGGTTTCAAAGAAACAGTTGTGTACCACATCAAAGGCCCTCACTGTAAAACCAGCTACCATCCAAGGTTCCAGGCATCTCAGTGGTAATGGAGCTTGAGCAAAGGGCAATATGGACCTACAAGATTTTCTGTCTGGGTAGCAGTCCACCAATCTCATCTTCCTCTATTATACTAGCTCATCATCTGGGAGTTTGGAAGATGAAGGGATGAAGGAATGCCTTGCAATCATTTACGATTGGAAACTGAGCCTGGACACTCTGAACTATGGTCCTGGCTGGAGCTCTCTCTTTCACAGACATCTTTCTTTAGCAATAGTTGCTTTGGGGATTACAATATGGAACAGGATGGGCATGGTGGTGTGCACTTGTAATCCCAGTTACTTGAGAGGCTGAGGCTGGAGGATTGCTTGAGGCCAGGAGTTCCAGGCTGTAGTACACTACGATCATGCATAAGAAGAAACACTGCATTCTATCCTGGGTGACATAGTGAGAGCTGATTTCTAAAATAATTTTCTGAAACTAGAAGAAGAAAAAAAGGGACAGGTTGCTTTTCATATACAAAAGGACCCCTGGCTAGCTTGCTCATGAGATAAGAAGTCGATGCTTATTTGTCTACCCTTCCTTAACCTGCTTCCCCAGGGAGGAAGCACACACAGTGGGAGGTACCAATCAGAACTCACCGAACTCTGTGAGTTTTGTAATGGGGAAACGCACACCCCAACCAGCTGCTCCTGATCTGAATGCTTTTCTTGGGCTAAGTGATTTGTTCTGTGACATTCTGGGCTACGTTGTGTAATAAGTATTGCCAGATGGCAATCACAAGCATCATTTCCATTTCAAATTTGTGCTCCCAGAGTAGGTGAAGAGGCTTGGCCCTCTGATAGTCATAGACATAGCCAGGCTTTCAGAATCTCATACCAATCATCATAAATAATTTTAAGGCTTCTTATCCTTTAAGATCTGATACGTGGAAAGTGTGAGGTTTTTTCCACGAGGACTATTCACATGCTTGTTTTCTTGAGGACAGCGATCCCCTTTCAAACTCACCTGGATGATGCATTTCAGATTCTCAGAGAAGTTGCATGAGCCGATAGCTTTGAGGGAATTTAAAAAGACTCAAATGAAAGTCGATAATTAGCGGTTATGCCAGTGGATGTCAAAACACCTGAGAGGCTCTCAGTTGACTCGGAATGTCCAAGTAGAAATCAGCTTCAAACTGTGTCCTTAGCAAATTTGGAAAATGTGTACATGTGTTAATATGTGCTTTCTTCCCCGCTTGTCACTGGGCCGCAAATGGGTTGGACCCTAAGTCAATCTATTAAAATGTAGGCAGTTAGGAGAAAAATGCCTTTCTGCAGGCAGTGTGGGCCAGCCCTTAGCTTTAAGAACCCTGCTGGGGAGGAGATCAAATGGCCCCTGGATTAACTGGCTGGGAGAAAGCGAAGCTGCCGAGTACACAGGCCAGGGCTCATCCACTAGTCTTGTTTGGCAGTTCTTCCCAGAATTCTCTCTGTGTAGCTACTTCCTTCTGAGAAAATGCAAATGTCATGCAGGTCCTCATCAAGAAAAATCACCAGCACTCCCCTTAAGAAAGAAGGGACAAATGCTCATATTATCCATTCAAATGTCAGTGTATTCAATGACCACACGTGGGACTGAGCTAGATGGTATACGCAATGAATACCAACGCTGAATTTCGAGGCAGGTGCCTATAATCCCAGTGCCTGTAATCTTTGTAATCTGGAGGCTGAGGTGGGAGGATCCCTAAATTCAGGAGTTTGAATCCAGCCTGAGCAAAATAGCAAGACCCTAGCTCTAAAAAAAACACCAAAAAAATACAAAAAGCAGAAATTTTACCCTCCAGGGACTTATCGTCTAATATTTCTCATAGAAGCAAATTATGAACAAACAGCATTTTATATATATATAATTTTTTTTTTTTTTTTGGAGACAAAGGCTTGCTGTGTCACCCAGGCTAGAGTGCAGTGGTGTGATCTCAGTCTCAGCTCACTGCAATCCCTACCTCCTGGGTTCAAGCGATTCTCATGCCTCAGCCTTCCTTGTAGCTGGGACTACAGGCATGTGCCACCATGCCCAGCTAATTTTTGTATTTAGTAAAGATGGGGTTTCACCATGTTGGCCAGGTTGGTCTTGAACTCCTGACCTCAGGTGATCCACCCGCCTCGGCCTCCCAAAGTGCTGGGATTACAGGCGTGAGCCACTGCGCCCAGAAGTATTATATTCTTTATTCTTCTGAGATTAGACATCAAATGCTGAGGGGAAATATGTAAATGAATAGAAACATTTGTTGAGAATGTGAAAACATACATCTGTCACTGTTCTGATACTAGAGAGCTCTAGACGCCAGTTTTCTGCCTAAAAAGTGAGACGGATGATTAGGTGGCCTTTAAGTCTCTCCTTCAGCTACGGACACTCTGCAATTCTACTGCCTCTAATTCCCTACACTGGTAACAGAATTCATTACCATTAAGTAAGTATAATGTTAGCTGCAGGCTTTTTACAGATAATCTTTATCAAGTTGAGGAAGTTTCTTTCTATTATTAAATTTTCTGAGAGTTTTTATCTGACAGAAGCTAAATTTCGTCAAATGCCTTTTTGGTGCATCGACTGATATAATTATATACTTTTTCTTCTTTAGCGTGTTAATGAGGTAGATTACATTAACAGGTTTTTCAAAATATTGAACCAGCCTTGTGCCACTTCCTTCTGGCTCTAAGATTTCTGATGAGAACTATGCTGCCATTCTAATTGTTTTTCTCCTGTAGGTGAGATCTTCTTTCTCTTCTGCTGATTTCAAGATTTATTTTTTAATTTCCTCTAATTTTCAGAAGTTTAATTATGATGTGTCTGTGCATGGAACTTTGAGGGGGTTTGTGTTTAAGTTACACTCAGGCTCTTAACTCTGCAGACCTCTGTTTGCTGCCATTACTTCTTTAAATACATTTTCAGCCCCATCCTCTATCTTCTTTTCTTGGAACACCAGTGACCTGAATGTTGCTGTTCTGTTAGAGAGAGACCACAGGTCGCTGAAACTCTGTTAATTGAATTCTAGTTTGTTTTCTCTCTCTTGTTTAGATTGCATAACATCGATTGTTCCCTCAGCTCACTGTGTTATTCCTTCCTCCCCTCCATTCTGCCATTAAGCCCATCATGGATAATTTTACTTCAGTTATTATATTTTTCAGTTCTAAAATTTCTATTTGTTTTTTCTTTATATTTTCTATTTCTTTGCTGGGCCTTCTATTTTTTAATTTGTTTCAAGTGTGTTCTTGAAATATTTTTACAATGGCTGCTTTAAAATTCTTGTCAGATAATTTCAACAATTCTGTCATCTCAATGTTGACATCTATTGATTCTATTTTTGTTTGTTTGTTTGTTTGTCATACAGATGAGGTCTTCCTATGTTGCCCAGGCTGGTCTTGAACTCCTAGGCTCAAGCCATCCTTCTGCCTTGGGCTCTCAAAGTGCTGGGATTGCAGGCATGAGCCATCATGCTTAGTTTGATTCTACTTGTTAATTCATTTACAATTATTCCTGGTTATTGGTATGATGAGTGTTTTTCTTTTGAAACCTGGACACTTTTTAACTGTGTTGTGAGCCTCTGGATCTTATTTAAACCTTCTGTTGGAGCTGTGTTTTGTTTTGTTTTTCGAAACTACTTCAGTAGGAAAACAGGAGTGTCTTGCTGCCAGGTAGAGGAAGAAATCCAGGTTCTCCACCCATCCCTCACTGACACCCAAGTTTGGGGGTGGGGATGCTCCTTGTTACTATTGGACGGAAGAGGAATTTTCAGCTGTGTTTGTGGTCTCCACTGATACTAAAGTAGGGGTGACCTCATTGTTGATGGTAAATCTTGAAAGTCCTGAGTCTCCACTAGAACATCCCTCTGACGCCACCCAGATGGTGGGAGGATAGGCGCTTTGTTATTGTTGGTGGAGGAGAAAGACAGGACTCCCCCGACAGTCTCCACGGATACCACGAGGCGGCCTTATGACAGGCTCTAGTTTGACTGTCTCGGATGCTCCCTGCAGGGGAGGTGTTGGAGCGCCTTGAGACAGCCTCGTGCGGGTGGAAGTCTGGCTCTCCATTTGAATGTACTAGTGTGTGTCTTAGTCATTTCAGGCTGCTATAACAAATTACCATAGACTGGGTGGCTTATAAACAACAGAAATTATTTCTCATGTTTATGGAGGTTGGAAGCCTGAGATCATGGTGCCAGCATCACCGGGTTCCAGTGAGGACTCTTCCGGATTGCAGATGGCCCATTTCCTGCTGTATCCTCACGTGGTGGAGAGGAGCCAGCAAGCTCTTCCAAGGGCATTCACCCTATTGATAAAGACGCCACCCTCATGACCCTGTCTAATCCTAATTACTTTCCGAAAGCTCTACCAGCAAATGCCATCACAGTATTAGAATTTCAACATATTCCCTTTTCGGGGAAGCATAAATATTTAATCCTTAATACCATGGATGGGGTGAGGCAGTAGTTTTTCTGCATGTTTGGCTGGAGTACCATAGTTGTTGTCTACAAGTTTTCTGTCTTGCTAGGCTTCTCCTTTCTTGCTCCTTTGGCTAGAGAGAGCAGGTTTTGTTTGTTTGTTTGTTTGTTTGTTTGTTTTTTGTCTGCATCTGTTTGCATTTCTGGGTTGGTGACTTCTTCAGCTACTAGTCTCAGGTCTATGATGCTAAAAGAAACTCACCAGTCTTTTTTTACCCTTAGATCCTGATGTCCCTAACTTGTCTGTCTTCCTCTCTCCACCTTTCAGATAAGGCCCTGCCTCTGTGGTTACATTCTAGTGATAGAGACAGACAATAAATTAGTAATTACGCACATCATCCCACTGATGTGGTTTATAAGATAAATGTCAGCTTTCCCCCGTGAATTATCACTATCGCTCTCATGAAAAGGCATTCCTTAAGTGCCTCATTGCACATAAGGCTGTAAAAGAGAACCCTACCAAATATTGGATCCTATGAACTTATTTAAGAAACAATTTTAGTCTTGGCCATGTTCAAAAAAGCTGTTGAGAAGGTGACTGTTTTCTTGACATTTCTACATATCAGGCCAATGAAAGAAGCTGCTACCCAGAGTTTAGGACAACTGTGTTTAGCTACTTACTATTAACCACTTGGAGCATGCAAATGACTCTCACTTTCACTCCCTCTACCCATTCAAAGGCCAAAAAAGCCTGGTATCCTTTCAGTCTTTCCTATTTCGGAAAACAACACCTCCATCCACCCAGTCACTCAAGTTCCAAATGCAAGTTATTTCTGTCCTTCTCTCGCCATCCCCCTACCTCCACCCCAGCTAGCAGCGAGACTTGTCAATGCCACTCCCCAAATAGCCTGGATGGGACCCCTTCTCATCACCTCCCTGCTGCAGCCCTGCTCTAAAACAATACCTTCTCTGGCCAAGACTGGCCATAAGAGCTGCCACATGCTCTGCCTGCGATAAGTCCTTCCCCACCTCATTCTCTCACAGCAGCAGAGTGCCCTTGTTGAATCTGAAGCCAGGTCATGTCACATCCCTGCTGTAAACCCTCCTGATCCTTTTCCAACACACTTAGAATAAAAGTCAAGAGTCTTACCCTGGATTTCAAAGTCTCAAGTGACCTCTGCCTCTCTCTTGTCCTGCTTTCATCTTGAGCCACAGTCCCTTTGCCCAGCATACACCCGGCATGGCCACCATCTTCCTGGTTTTCAAACATCACCATGTTTGCTCTGCCTTGAAGCTTTTGTACTGCCTGGCCTTTCTGGCTGGAATGTTCTTCCTGCCAAACTTTGATGGCTGGCTTCTTTTAAATTTTAGATCTCAGCTTAAGTGTTATCTCCTCCGGGAGCTCTTTCTTGATCATCTAATTTAAGATAACCCCTCAGTTTAAGGGGTCACCTTTATAAAAATTGTCACCTCTATAAAAATTCTCATTATGTGTTATTTTTCTTGCTTATTTGTTTGTACTCTATTTTGCCTAGTAAAATATCAACTCCATGAGAGAGAAGTGAAGCATTCTTTATCTTATTCACTGTTCATAGTAGTTGCTCAATAAGTGTTTATAGTGGATGAATGAGGGGTGATATGGTTTGGCTCTGTGTTCCCAACCAAATCTCATCTTGAATTGTAATCCCCAGGTATTGAGGGAGAAACCTGGTGGAAGGTGATTGGATCACCGGGGCAGTTTTCCCCATGATGATCTGGTGACAGTAAGGAACTCTCAGGAGATATGATGGTTTGATGATTGACAGTTTCCTCTGGGCTTCTCTGTCTGTTCTGATGCCTTGTAAAGAAGGTGCCTGCTTCCCCTTCATCTTCCGCCATGATTGTAAGTTTCCTGAGGCCTTCCCACCCACGTGGAACTGTGAGTCAGTTGAAGTTCTTTCCTTTATAAATTACCCAGTCTCAGGTATTTCTTTATAGCAGTGTGAAAATGGACTAATACAAGGGGTCATGGGACCTTTTTTTCATTGCCTATGAGAAATGAACCCTAGATGAAGAATAAACTCATGTAAGAATAAGGAAAATGAAACATTTAACTAAAAGCAAATGTTCAGAGACAATATAATACATTATCTTAGAAGACAATGAAATCTCTTTGTTTAGCCCTCTTAACAGGGTACATGCATTTAAAAAAAATTTTTTTTTAATTATGGAAACTGCTAACTATGCACAAAAGTAGAGAGAATAAGAAAATGAAATCTCATGTGTCCATCGTCCAATCTCAAGTCATCAATCTATGGCCGATCTGGTTGAATAGCTTCATTCTCTCCTGTCCTCAACCTCATAACTATTTTGAAGCAATCAATCCCAGACACCATGTCATTTCATCAGTACATTAGAAATCTCCTTTTTAGATCTCCCCAGATTTTACCTCTCTTTCCCCTGAACATGAAGGGGCTCACAGTATAGAAACAGAGCATGGACAATGCCATGGATCAGACGAGAATGTTGACCAGAAAAACACTTTGCAAGGACCTGTCAGATATTCCCTACTGATCAGAAAGGGAGCCGGTTGCTTCCTCGGAATGGTCTGTCTGCCATCATGAAATCTAGTACCAGGTACCAAAAGTAACCAAAGTTTGCCCCAGATTTACCATATTGAGGAGCTTTGCTGAGTTAGATCATGGATTATATATTTAGCAATGATTTTGGCAAAATGCCTTTTTAAACAAATCAACAATTTTCAGGGGCTTCGAGGATTTCATAGTAATAATAACAATACCAACATTAATAATAACATCTAATGTTTAATGACATTTACTGGTGCTAGGTACTCTTTCTAAGGACTTTATTATTAATAACAATTTAAGTTAATGTTTATATTATACTAATAACCTAAGTTAATGTTAACAAATTAACATGTTAATATGTGCCTGGCAATGAGCTAAGTGTTTTATATGTATCAATTCATTTAATCCTCACAAGAACCTTAAATGATGGGTGCTAATGAGGATATAAGAATATGCCCATTTTACAGATAAGTAGACTGAGGCAGAGGGGTTAAGTAAGTTACTTGCTCCAGGTCACAGAGCTAGTAAGTGGCAGAGCCAGGTGTTGAACCCAGGTCCATTGACTGCAGAGCGGGCTTATCTAATGACTAGAAGGTACAGCCTTCCAAATAGCACAAGGCCTGGGTGGCTGGCACCAGCTGCATCCACACTGATGCTGTTGTGTTCACAACATGGGTCTATGTGCCAGGAGGTGGGGCACTAAACAGGGTTAGGGAAGGATAAGACAGAATCCCTCCTCTGAAACATGAACAATGTCGTGGGATACCTGGGAGAACATTTAACTCACATTCCCAAATACTGCATGAGTAAATGTCAAAAAACAAGCATGGACCAACATTTTCCATCATTGGGGCCCAAGACTCCCAAAGAACACTCAAGTTTAGTAAGGAGGCTTTGAATCTCTAGCTGAACCACACGTTGTTTTTTGACTGAATAAATAATATCTCATACATATACATACTATTCTTTTCACGTGCATGCAGTGATGTGATTATGAAAATAATACTCATTTGAAATGGTTACTGAATTCAGGCAATCATGATGGTTGATTTTTTCAACTCCCAAGTGTTAAAGCTATAGCACAAAGTGATACATAAAGTTTTTGTTACTGGAACAAAAGTTGGGAACCATTGGCTTAGTCGGTGAGTTCTTCCTGGTGTGCAGGAAAGCAAGAAGTCAATATGGGTTGAAGTGGTTAAGAATAATTTGTAGTTGGGCACAGTGGCTCACACCTGTAATCGCAACACTTTGGGAGGCCAAGACAGGGTGGATCACTTGAGGTCAGGCATTTGAGACCAGCCTGGCCAACATGGTGAAACCCCGTCTCTACTAAAAATACAAAAATTAGCCGGGCATGGTGGCAAGCAACTGTAATCCCAGCTTCTCAGGAGGTTGAGGCATGAGGATTGCTTGAAACTGGGTGGAAATTGCAGTGAGCCAAGATCACGCCACTGTATTCCAGCCTGGGCGATTGAGTGAGACTCAGTCTCAAAAAAAAAAAAAAAAGAGAAGAAGAAAAAAAGAATAGTTCGTAGAAGAGGTGCAAATGGAGCAGGGATTTGTTATTGTATGTTAGCTATTACTGCTTCATAAACCACTGCTCACCTCAGATATATAATGTAATAAACACGGATTTTTGCTCACTGCTCTGGGTGGGTTGATCTGAACTGGGCTTGGCAGGCCTCGCTTACGCATCTGTGGTTGGTGGTGGCAGTCTAGGCAGTGGTTTTGGTGATCTTGGTTGAGCTCTCTTTCAAATCTGGGGACTTGGCTCTGCTCCACTGCACTGTCCTCCAACAGGCTAGCAGGGGCTGTAGACACAGTGTTAGGAGGAGGACAGAGGAGCCAGAGACACAGTGGAAGAGCACAACGCCCTCTGAGGCCCAGGCAACCCTCACATAGTCACTTTCACTTTATTCTATTGGCCAAAGCAAGTCACTAGATCAGATCAAATGCAAGGTACAAAGCGGTCACACGTCTTGATGGGAGTAGCTGCAACATCACATTGCACAGAGTGTGGATATAGGGGGTGGTTGGAGCTACTTTGTGATCAGTCCACTACAGTTATGAAAACTGAGTAGTTCACCTGATCATTCAGGATTCACAGATACTTCTGGTCCAGCTAAAGTAGTGCATTTCCTTGGTTGCATTTCACAAACAGCAATATTCTGGGCTGCATTGTATGGGTGAAAAGAGACACTAAACACCTCTGGCCAGATCTTCTACAGTGAGACTTCTTCATGTGTCTTAGAACAGAAAGGAATGTCATGTGAGGATTCTGAGAACTTGTTTGGGCTCAACCACAAAGAGGCGGCGATGATTTTACAGTGTTGACCATGGGAAAGGAAGAGGGAATAGGGACCAGCAGCTGTGCCATTCATGTCCCACATCTTCACCACCTCTGCCTTAGAACATTTCTCACTGCTTGAAATACTGTCTTCTACCCACTCCTAAGGATAAGGAAGGAGCAGCTATTTCCATGGGAAGCGAAATTCCACAGTGGGAAGAGCACAAGGTCTAATCTGGCTCTGAGATTCAAACAGCACTAACAGAACAAAGATTTTTGTGTGTATGTTCTGGTGATCATTTGAAACATGCACATACAGTGATCATATTGTTCAAAGCAAATTTCATTACCCACAGTCCCAGCCATGGGTTGCTTTTTTAGAACCTTCTTTGTTTCAGGCTTGCTGAGTTACTCAGACTGTTAAAAAGCTGAGTGCATTAAGAGCCCTAAATCAAGTCATCTGTCTAGAATATTTCCTTTGAGGAAAGTTCCTTTTTTCATTCTTTCTCTCCACCACTCTTCCCCCCACCCTTTGTTAATGAAAAGACTTCAAAGGGTAAATTGCTTTACTTTTCCTCTAATGGTTATTGGAAAGAAGAGGCAGCTTTTTGAAATACATGTCTCTCTGCGAATGCCAGAAAAAAAAATGTGCAGTTGTTATCGGCTCTTGCCATCAACATTCTTTAATTTAAATAAGTATTCAGCTGTATGAATTAGGTTGCAGGCTCCAGGGTTGTGTTTCTCGTGGGTGGTATTTCATAGTGATATAAAACAGCATTTAAGAAAGGACATGAGGCTTGGTGGGGTGGCTCACGCCTGTAATTCCAGCACTTTGGGAGCTGGAGGCGGGCGGATCACCTGAGGTCAGGAGTTTGAGACCAGCCTGACCAACATGGCGACACCCCATCTCTACTAAAAATACAAAAATTAGCTGGGTCTGGTGGTGGGTGCCTGCAATCCCAGCTACTTGGGAGACTGAGGCAGGGAGAATTGCTTGAACCCAGGAGGCGGAGGTCACAGTGAGTCGAGATGGTGCCATTGCACTCCAGCCTGGGTGACAAGAGCAAGATTCCATCCAAAAAAAGGGTTGGGGGGAGTACGGAAAATGAAGAGCAGCAGAGACACTGGGTTGGAAGAGAGGGGAAGGTGTGTGCGTGGATGGATTGTGGGCAGGTTGAAAGGTGGAAGGAATTGCCAACAGAAGAAACAATCCAGTAAGTTCCATTTCAGACAGGTCACAAGCCACTGCTGCCTCTTGCCATAGATTTTGCTAAATGTTTCTGGAACGAGATGTGCTAAATGTGTCTGGAAGCAGAAGTTTTCACAACCTAGAGACCGACCTCTAGAAAAAAATTAACGATCTTGACTCACTGCAAGCTCCACCTCCCAGGTTCAAGCGATTCTTCCGCCTCAGCCTCCCGAATAGCTGGGATCACAGGTGTAAGCCACTGCACCGGGCCAGAGCCTATCTCTGTGAGGAGACTGGAGAACTCTCCGTGTCCCTCTTGGTATAAAATAAGTGACCAGGAGTTGGTCACAGATGGGCAATTTCTAGGAAGAGATGCAATTATGTGGAGAAAGTTAGGGTAGTAGCTGGAGCCCAATGACTGCACTCATCCCACTCCGGGAGTCAACAGTAAGTAGGTTGCATTTATGTGCTGTTCTTATGTTGTGGGTCAGAATGTCACCATGTGAGACCAAATGGAAGATTCACCCAGGGTCGTTGCATGAGAATTAAGCTCTCTCCTTTACCTCCACATGAAAGAATGATCCTTCACCTAGTGGCCCAGTTGTATTTGGCCTGAATATCTACCCACCATGAGCATGGTAGCAGTTCATTGCCCCCTTTCTGCAAAAGATGCTGTCTCTCTACTGAAGCATCATTTCCCTGCGACCTAGAAATAGTGTCCTATTTTACTCACACAATGCATAGAAATTCCTTAATACATAATTGATAGCTGGGAGTGGTGGCTCACACCTGTAACCTCAACACTTTGGGAGGCCAAGGTGGGCGGATCACTTGAGACCAGGAGTTCGAGACCAGCCTAGCTAACATGGTGAAACTCCATCTCTACCAAAAAATACAAAAAACTAGCCAGGCGTGGTGGTGGGTGCCTGTAGTCCCAGCTACTTGGGAGGCTGAGGCATGAGAATCACTTGAACTCAGGAGGCAGAGGTTGCAGTGAGCCGAGAACGTGCCACTGCACTCCAGCCTGGGCAATAGAGTGAGACTTTTTCTCAAAATAATAATAATAATAATAATAATAATAATAATAATAATAATGACTAAGCCTTTAAAAACTCACTGTAGATAAATTCAAATGACTACAGAGCTTCCGGCATTTTATAGTTATTTCCAGTAGTATATTAATAATTAATGCTATAAAGCTGATGTCTAAAGAACATTAGAAATTGTAAATACTAATCACATATTTTCTTCAGGATATGTTTTGTAAATATGCACCGAGCAAATAAAACAGCCTCCGAAATTTATCTGTGTCCAGATCTAAAATCATCATATAAAATGTACATATATTTGAGATAGATATGTCTACATTTATACCGTGAATCTATTGAAAACCCTGCGATGGTGACTTGTGTTTGAGCACTACACACTTGATTGCTTTAATCAATATGCTTTGACACGCTCTACTTATGATAATAAGAAGACAATACCGTGAATAACTAACTTTTTATACAAAACGAGACATTTTTGGAGAATCAAATAAATGTTCTTTTGGAAAAATAGACATTTTTAAAACTCACATATTGCATCTACTGACATCTCAAATAAACCTAGAGAAATAAAGAACTAGACTACTGGGAAATCCCTGTCATTTTGTTAGAAACCTCAGAAGAAAAGGCTCTGGTAAACCGTAAATATAACAGGTAATTTCAACAGCTACTGTTAACGACTATGCGTGTTTCATTAACACTAGAAGCTGAACTGGGAATCCAAAAGACCATGACTGAATTAATCAGCCTGGCTTCCTTTTATGATTATCGTTCCTTTAGGGCAGACTAATAATGGGCCTCCTTGTTCTACATTCAGATAGGGAATGTCAGAACAACAGCTACAATAAGACCTGAGATGTGACATGACCTATGCCTTTCAAGTCTTCCAGCGCCTCTTTGGTCTACGCTTGAATCTGATTACTCCACTTAAGCATTTAATGAAATACATGGTCAGAGTGAAGCTGGCAGCTCTCTCCCTCAGCCCCCCTGGAGCAATTATCAGTTCGTTGTCCTAGCCCCTCACCCACCTCTCCACTCAAGGGACTGGGAAAGAAGCGATAAATTCACCCTCCAAAGTAAACCATGTTTTAAAAATGTTTATTTTGGAAAATAGATTTATAATGCAACAGCGATAAAGCTCACTTAGGTATTTGACTGGTATCTCATTGTCCGCACCGAGTCACAAGAGTTTCTGCAACTTAGGGTCGTTAAATGCATGGATGGTGAACCAATCAAAAGACAAGTGGGCCTCTTGCCCCACACTGTGAAATTAAAACAAAAACACCTGCAGTTATACACAAAAAAGAATAGTCTTGACTCAAGAGGTGACACAGAAAGAAGTAGGGACAAGAAATGGTCTCCCAGCAGAAGGACCCTTGAAAGGTTGTCTGAATGAAAGGATGAGTCTATTACAAGAAATTCCACTGAATCCTTTTAAGAGTAAATTTATTACATGAAAAATTGAGCTAACAAATCAAGCATTCATATTACAAAAGAATTCATTTTCTGCTTCTTTTAAGGTCCACATCCCCCTACGACATTTAAAATGCAGCTGATTAAGTATTGAAGGCTATAATCAAAGCAGTGCAGGAAATTTACTTTGTTCACTTATCTCTCTCTCTCTTTTTTCTGAAACAAATACATGTGACTTTTTAAAAAAGGGAAAGTAATAGAACATTTTTTTAATGCAGTTTAATTTACAAAAGTGGTATTTCTGTAAATCTTTTCTGAATTAAATTTTATTCACAGAGTCATAAAGCTGGTGCCAGCTCTACTACAGCTGCAGGCTGTGCATTTGCCAAGCCTGACTTTGTACCCTTCTGAGGATGAGTAAGCCGAGGTTCAAGGAAGGTGAGCGATGGACTCACAGGCACATCCGTGACTGGCACAGGTGGGCTTGGATCCCAGGACCCCCTTACACAGAAGGATGCACTGAAATGAAAGTGATGAGGAGGCTGAATGCAAAGGGACTTAGGGCAGAGTCTTCATCAGATTGGATGGCTATAATACAGTACCATAGACTAGGTAGCTTATACACAACAGAAATTTTATTTCTTTTATTTCTTTTTTTCTTTTCTTTTTTGAGACAGAGTCTCATTCTGTGACCCAGGCTGGAGGGCAACGGCATGATCTCAGTTCATTGCAACCTCCACCTTCTAGGCTCAAGCAATTCTCCCATCTCAGCCTCCCAAGCAGTGAGACTACAGGTGTGCACCACCACACCTGGATAATTTTTGTATTTTTTTGTAGACATGGGATTTCACCATATTGCCAAGGCTGATCTTGAACTCTTGGCCTCAAGCAATCTTCCCACTTCAGCCTCCCAAAGTGCTGGGATTACAGGTGTGAGCCACTGTGCCCAGCAGAAATTTATTTCTTACAGTTCTGGAGGCTGGAAGTCCACGACCAGGGTGCCAGCAAGGTCAGGTTCTGGTGAGAGCTCTCTTCTGGGTTACAGAGCACCCGCTTCTCCTCGAATCCTCATATGGTGTAACAGAGTGTGAGAGAGTTCTCTGCGGTCCCTTACATCAGGTCACTATAAGGTAATGACCTAATTACCTCCCAAAGGCTCCATGTCCCAATGTTGTCACGTTGAGATTTAGGATTTCAACATATAAATTTGGGAGAGACACAAACATTCAGTCCATTGCAGACAGTTTATGCTAAACAAAGTTACTGGATTCCAGAACGTTTCTACTGTTATCAGATAAATTCTAACGCTTTTTGGGTCTCTTTGGATGTCTGAACATAGACCTCACCACCTGACTCATGGGTGGCACAAAATGGTAATAATAGTACTGTTGCCATCATAGCCATTCTCAGGTACTTGTCTTGAATATCTGCAACAGATATAATTAAGTTTTTCCATAGGAAAAATTTCAATATTGGGTTCAGTTTTCTGAATTGCGTATGCCAAAGCCGAGTTTGCAGCCATTCTTATGTAGCACAAATCAATTCACCAACACTTGCAGAATCAGTTTTCCTGGGGAAGAAAGCAATTAAGATTTAGAGCAGGTGCTGCTTTGACAATTAATTATAAACCCTCTGGAACATAGTGAAATGTGCAACATAATTCCAAGAAACATCTCCCTTTAAACTGGAAAATGTTTCCTTGTTTTTTAAAGGGACAGTCTGAAGTAAATTCCAAGTGTAAATATTTTAAAGTATGTAATACAAATGTGAGGCCTTCTGAAACTTAGGTTACGAAAGGAGTCAATTGTATTAAATGATCCTGCAATGTATCAGGAGGTTGTGAACTCTATTGATCCAGCACATTTAAAAATTGGATATTCATAAAATAAAATAGATGAAGGCGCAACAGAGGAGAAGTCCGCTGTCCATGGTGGGTATAGTTCCAGGAATACCCCTGGAAGCTAAGGGTGTTTTTAGCTTCCACATGGTACAAAGAACAACAGCATGAAAGGTTGGGATGTCACAAAATGGCAGGCGGGAATGCTTCCCTTCCGTTCCCTTCAGGAGTGGACATGGGCACTTCCGACCCAGAAGCAGCTTACAGCCAGGGGGACCTTGGGAGACCTAGACCAGGGATACCAGTTATTGATTAGCACACATCCTGACAGCACACCCTCCCTCTTCCTTACATCACTGGAACAAGTGAGGGGGGTGACAAGGTATACCATTTACAAACAGGCAGGAGAGAATCTCAAATGCAAATGTGAGCTACAACCAAAATTACGTAACATTTTAGGTAAATAAACAACGTAAGAGAGACACTATAACTTATAAACAGGAGAACTGAAATAAAAGAAAACAGAGCTAATGGAGGAAAGAGATGAGAGGATGAGAAGAGATGTTATTATGAATAATATTTTCAGAGGGAATAGGAGTTCACACATTCCTGAAGCAAAATCAGGTTGTATGACTAATAGGGTACTTGAAGATATAAATCATAATTATTGAAATAACAATTTCAATAGATAGATCAATAGCAAACAGATAAATCTTGAAAGCAGTGTGCTGGAGAATGGAGCTAAAAAGTTCTCTGGGAAGATAGTTTCAAAGAACAGAAAGATGGAAAATGGGAAAGGAAGGTCTTCCAGAACATCTCCAATAATTGTAACATCTACCTTAAGTAAGAGAATAGAAAGAAGGGAGGGAAGAAAATCTTAAGAACAGAACTTCAGGGAAATAATTTTAGAAGAATATTTCCCTGCATGGAACTGTAGCACTAATTGGTTCACTTTTATTTCTACTTTCAGAAAGTAAATATATCAGCAATTACAATAAAATAAGTGGATTACATTCACCTGCTAAATATTCTCAGACTGGATACAAAACAAAAACAATAAGATAATGCAACTATATGCTACTTTCAAGAGATGCAATTATGATACAGAAAGGTTGAAAAAGGTTTGCAAAACAGATGCTAACAAAAAACCTCAAGTGTGACAACACAATATCAGATAAAATAGAATGCAAGGCAAAAGAAAAGGCAAGAAAGAAACAAAGAGAGTGTATTTCATATTCTGAAGAGTTGCAATTAACTAGGAAATTGTAACATGAACCTTAATATAACCAACAAATTGCCTGAGCTACGTAAAGCAAGAACTGACACAAATACAAAGAATAATAAATAAATTCACAATCTTAAAGAAAGATTTTAAAGTGTTTTCCATGAAAATGGATAGACAGATACATAAGATTTGAATGATACAATTAATAACCTTAATCTATATGTATATATTACTGTTTACAAAATAATACTTATACAAAACCAAGATTATATATATGTAGACATAATAAATACATGCTCTTTTTTTGAGACAGGGTCTCACTCTGTCACCCAGGTTAGAGTGCAGTGATGCGTTCATGAGTCACTGCAGCCTTTACATCCCAGGCTCAAGCGATCCTCCCACCTCCGCCCCCAAGTAGCTGGGACACACCTGGCTAATTTTTTTTTTTTCACAATGTTGCCCAGACTGGTCTTGAACTCCTGGCCTCAAGTGATCCTCCTGCCTCAGCCTCCGAAAAGTGCTGGGATATTTGTTAAACCTACATAAAACATTCCTAAAGCTGTTCATGTATTAACAGGAAGAAAATCTCAACAAATTCTGAAATTCCCAATCAAGCAAAAATTAAGCCACATTCACTAACAATGCAATAAAATTAATATTATAGAGATAGAAACAAAAAATAAAAATGATCAAACTAAAATTTTAAAACTCTAAATCCTTTCAAGGTAAAGGGAAATTTAAAATAAGAATTATTAGCTACATATTTAGAAATGTAGTACAATAAGTACAACATATCAAAACCTGCAGCATATAGTCAATATGCTTAAAAAAAATAGATAGACCTAAATGCCCTTATTCAAAGACAAGGCAGGATTCCTTAGTTACAAGAGTTTGAAACCCCACTCAAACTGGCTTAAGCAAATGGAAAAACTTGGCTTACATAATTAGAGTCCAGAGTAGAGTTCGAACATGGTTAGATCCAGGTGCTCAAAAAAATACCATCAATTCCTGTTGCCTCTGTGCTGCCTTTGGTCTTAGGCAGGTTCTTTCCGTAGTGGCAAAACAGTAATCACCTGCAGTGCGTGGCCTATTCACCACGCTAAAATAGAGTTCACCAACTCTAAGAGAAAATGAGCATCTTTGCTAAGAAGCAAGAGTCCCAGTACTAACTTCAATGTGACCATTTTGAATGAGGAGTGGGTCTGCTCCACCTAAAACATAAATACTAAGTAGAAGTGGGTAAGTAATAGAAGTCCAATTCAATAGGAACAATTGAAAATAAGTAAACTAAGCTGGTACTAAAAGAGTTAAGAAGATAACAAAGTCAAACCTAAGGAGTAAGAAAAAAATCAACTAATTAAGCAAAATGTTATTTAAAAAAATTAGTAGGATGGATGAACAAAACAAACGCTTGGTACTTTACAAAAGCTGAATAAAATAGACAAATCTTTGGCAAGTCATCAAGAACAAGATGAAAACACATACGTAGGAAAAATTAGAATTGAGAAAGAGCAGGACTCAAGATACAGATTTTTAAAACAATGAAGAATACTTTTTGTGACTTTGCCTTAAATAATATAGAAAATATAAATGAGAGAGATGATTTTCTGTGTAGATAAAAATTAATCAAAATTTGACTTAAGAAGATCAGACATATGAAACACCCCTTTTCGCCACACACATACACACACAAACACACAAACACCACAGGAAACCTGAAAGACAGTGATCAAAGATATTCCTAATAAATGCCATGCGGTTTGAAATTTGAACAAGTACATTTGACCAATCTCTTAAGAAGAGATACCTCCAATACTGTATAAACCATCCCAGAGCTAAAATAAGAGATTCCTTTCAATTCATTTAATGAGTTTGGCATAACCCTGATGGCAAAACTAGGCAGGGAGAGCATGAGAAAATGACATGCAAATCACACATATGAAAAAGGAACAAACATCCTAAATAAAATATTCACAAGTTGACTCCTGCAGCTAATAAGAAAGTTCAGCAAGATACATAGATTCAAGATTTTTATACAAAGGTAGATAACAGGATATTCACCGGAAATAACCAAGTGAGAATTTCAATAAAGGACTTCTATTCTCATTAGAAACAAAAAAGAAGGTGCTTAGGAATATCCTAATAAGAAATGTGCAAGATCCAAGTGGAAAAATCTGTCACATTTACAGAAAGGCATGTAATGACAATTGCATAAACAGAGATAGTCTGAGTTCCTGTACAATAAGTTCCATCATTCCCCCCACATTTGTTTTTAACCTCTGTGTTTCTTGTCTCACTGAAACCAGCTGCCTATGGATGAGGAAGCTGCCTCCCCACTAGAGAGGGATGGCCCTTCACCTAGGTGACTTGAAGCCCAGAGAACCATGTGCTTCAGGAAGGCTCTTGCTGAACATGGTATATCTCCTCCGTATGAAGTTGCTTATTCTCCCCCAGAATGCAAAGACCCTTATTTCCTCTTTCTCAGAGCAGCTCTTATGTGATAGAATTGCCTTCTGCAGATTTTCTTTCCAATAATTACATGCCCATTTGGGAGAAAGAGGATCTTTCAGAAGCTGCTTTCAGTGAGTAAGTGAAAGGCTGGGAACCACATGTAGCTCCATTTGAAGCACTCATTGCAACTCCATGCCTCAAAGTCACTCTCTGTGAACAGCTGCTGGGCACACCAGTGGGAAAGACACATGAGGTGCAAAGGCCTTAAATCCCATTTGCTACCCTTCAGATCCTAAACTGGATTCTAGCCCCACAATGACCATCAGTAAGATGGATGTCACCTGAAGCCGCAGTCGGTGATCATTCCAATCAGAATTCCTCAGAAACTCCAAGACAGTCTGGGATTATATTTGCAGAGACTCTACTCCACCGGGGAAAAAGTTTGTTTCTAATAGTCACTATGAACCTGTCATTTCTTCTCTCTCTTTTCTTCCTACTAGCTGATCTTCTCCTCATTCCTTGCAGTTTTTGGTTACTTGTCTTTTTTCATCTGCTTCTCTATTTTCTTCCTGAGCCCCTTAAACCCCAGCCAGACTCATAACCACCCTGCCTTTCTCATTTTTGGTTTGTCTGTTTCAATTCTTATTTGTACTAAACCCCTCTCTTTTTTTCTTTTTTTTCTGCGTCATGGGCAATGCAATTCACAGTTTCTTGAATTGGGCCATTAAAGATATTGTCTTTGGATCATTGTTTTTTTCTCCTTTTCTCCTAGCAAACCCCTCTCTCCAACCCCCAGCCTCTCCTCTCTATACAGAAAATGCTCAGCATTTTCTGGAGCCAAAGATTCAGCAGAGAGAGAGGGCTGGGGAGGAAGCACAGCGGTAGCAAACTCAAATACCCACAGGGTCCAGGCAAGAGATCTGAGTAGGTGAATGGACCAGATGGCAAACTGGCGAGCACATGCCCAACTAAAGGGAGCAGCTGCTACACAGCTCCCCTGATTGGTGCCAGGTGGGAGTGTAGCCCCAGAGCTGCCAGAGCTCTCAATTTTTAAGTAGAAGTCAGAAATATCTTTGTTATCAGAAACATCGCAGGCTGCTGAAGCAATCTACAATGCTTTAGCTAGACTTGGAATCCTGCAGGAGGTAATTACTGGCTGCAACTCAAACTTCTAGCTAGGAGAAGATCGCTGTCTCCCACCTGGGGAGCAGTACTTAAACAAAGCAGAGAGCAGATGGGAGCCCAAGGAGGGGCCCCCTCCCTCCCATTTCTCCCGAAGGTTGGACTCTGCTGAACAGCTGATGTCAATCATGCAGTGATGACGTGTCAAGCTTTGTGTTAAGCACTTTACATGTGTCACCCCGTGAAAGCCACATAATAACCATGAAGTCAGGACTGCCAGATTTAGCAAATAAAAACAGGAGGCTCAGTGACATTGGGAATTTTGCTCGGGGTATACTTATGAAAATGTGTTGTTTTTCTAAGATTCACATGTAACTGAGCCTTTTGTGTTTTATCTGGTGAACCTACATGAGAGTACAAGATGGTCGTAACTTTATTTATGAAAGAAGTTGGTCATTTGAGAGTTGCTCAAAGTCACCTAGCTAGTAAACAGCAGTCAGGATTCAAACCCAGATCTGATTTAATTCCTAAGCCCACACTTAACCTTCACACAAATGTTTCACAAACTTTGATCCACCGATTTTGTGGGCCTAGAGGTTAGGAAATAATCCCCCATTAAAAAAAATTGTGTTTTTATTCTGACGATAATATTAAACACTTGCTTATTTACTTGTTGTACAGATAAAAAGTTGAATCCTGATTTGAACAAATCAGTTGTAACAAAAACATTCGTGAAACATTCTGGGAAATTGTAACACAGACTAGATATTTAATTGCAGTGAAAAATTAAATGAGATAATGGAATTGTGATTTATCTTGTGAAAAAATAGTCTTTGTCTTTTAGAGATTCATGTTGAAATGTTTACAAACAAAATGATACTATATGTCTAGGATTTGCCTTACAGTAATACAGTCAAAGTACATGTAAAGGGTAAGAGCAAGATTGGCCACGAATGATCATTGTTGAAACAGGGTGATGGTATGCATATCGGCTGCTTAAATCACTCGTGTCTCTATACTTTTGTATATATTTGAAATTTTTCCTAATATAAAGTAAAAATATTATATTCTTAGGGCAATGGCAATTTGCAACTAAGAGATGTTTTTGTGAAATAGACTAGTTTCTAAAGTCAGCACTTATTAAACCAAGATCCAATATTCTCCAGGACGCTTGAGAATTGTATTTTCTTTGAACTAAGTGAATACAATTTTCAAATTTCAGAAATGCCAAATGCTATTTTATTGTGAAATATAAACAAATGTAACAGAAATACTCCAGCATTTTAAGAATATTGGAAATCTATTTCTTTGAAGCAAAAAAGAGATAAGGGCCTTCTTTTAGAATTTTTGCTTCTGTAAGTGGGTGGCAGACTTTTCAGACTATGCAACCAGATAGTATGTACTTCTAACATGCAGTGGAGAAAATTCCAAGGTTGCTTTCAGTTTTATAAAATGTTTGTCCTGGGAGTATCCACTGACTGGGCATGATGGGACTGAGAAACCTCATTTCCAAAAAAATGTGAGATGAGTGATGACTGCAACAGGCTCTGACTTGTGTGTAACCTCAGAGGAGGTTATTCCTGCACGGCTTCCTATTAAGAACTTGTCCTTTTCCTGGACAGGAGCAACAAGCATTGCCGCAGTCCCCCTCCAAGCACGTGCCTCATTGTCGTCTGCATGTGTGATCCAGCCTTTAAAGGTAGGAACGACTTCGTTACTCTAACAGCTCCCATACCAGACATGAGTGGTGGTCATGGGGAGAGGAAGAAGGAAGAAGACAGGTAGAGGAATTGCATGATATAGGAAGGTGGCATTGAGAAAAAGCACTGGGTATGGTAAGTAGTGGTGATACAGACAGGAGACAGTGGGTAGAAGAGGGCAGTTCCCTGGCAAAGGTCCCACCCCCAAGCCTGAAGACCCGTGGCCCTAAGTGAAGACAGGCATTTCTGTTTTGGCCTACCACACCCCCCATCCTGTGCCTTTTTAAGTCCGAGACCTTAACAGGCACAGACACAAGCAGCTGAACATCAAGAGGAGCAGAGGAACAGAGCAGCAGAGAGCTGTGAGGCTGCATGGCAGAGAAAGAGAGAAGAGGAAGGACGTCTGGATGCTGAGGGGAGTTCAACTAGGGGCAGTCAGAGAAGAGTCTGGCTGCTGGGCGGCCAAATCCAGGGGAAGACCACCTTCCCACTCCATCCCCGCTTCTGGCTCCCCATCCATGTTGCTGAGAGCCACCTCCAATAAAACCTTGCACTCATCCTTCCAGCCCACATGTGATCCAATTCTTCCAGTACACAGGGCAAGAACTCACGTTGTCACACTGGCCCCGGCCCTTGTGATAAGGCAGAGGGTCCATCGAGCTGATTAACACAAACTGTCTGCGGACGGCAAAGCTGAAAGAATACACTATAACACATGTCCACCGGGGCCTCGTGAGTCGTAGATACCCACTCCTAGATGCTGCCATGCCCCAGAGCCCGACAGCACCGTTCCTCCACCCATGGCCTCTGCACCCGCCTGTCTGCATGCTCCCCCTAGGCGTTTGAGCAGCAGGGCAGGGGTGCAACCCACAGGGCGAGCCACACCCCTGTCACACGTCCTGCAAGGAGAATAAGATAACTCTCCCATTTAAGTGGCAGAATGTGAGAAATTGCCCTCAGGTGGCACTTGGTGGTGTTTGTTCTACGGAGGCAAACACTCCCCAACACTGTACTCTGAGATGCTGACACCCCACTGCCACGTGACCAAGCTGGGGCTGGGTGGCCAGAGGCCCATGACTGATCATTTTCATTGACAGCAGGCTTGTTAGGGGATGCAAATCACCTCCCGGTGACCTCAGTGCACCGTACGAATGTTGCCATTTTTTTGTGAATAATATGATCTGAAAAATATGCTGTAGAATTTTTCATTTACACTTGCCTAAAAACAGCTAACCAGACCCAACATGACCTTGCTGTTCTCTACTCACTAGTTTAGCCTTCATGGAGGAAGAGCGTCAGCTCCAATACTGCAAACCTGCATGGGCTGCACAGGTCAAGGACTGGTTACCATGCTAGTTTATACCAGCTAAATACATAGCCGTGTTCAGATAACCATTGAATGTGTCATCTGGAAGACACATCGTGGAGATCTATACAGTAGATTCACCATAAATGTGATCAGTTCACTATTGCTGCTACATCCCACAACACATGAAGGATCCCATCAGATAGACTGATGAAATAACTTTGTATCTGTATAAGTACTTTAAAATATTTAGGGGCTGGGAGAGGTGGTTCATGCCTGTAATCCCAGCACTTTGGGAGGCCAAGATGGGTGGATCATTTGAGGCCAGGAGTTCAAGACCAGTCTTGCCAACATAGTGAAACCCTGTCTCTACTAAAAATACAAAAAATTAACTGGGTGTGGTAGCACACACCTGTAATCCTAGCTACTCAGAAGGCTGAGGCATGAGCATCACTTGAACCTGGGACGTGGAGGTTACAGTGAGCTGAGATTGCACCACTGGACTCCAGCCTGGGCAACACAGTGAGACTCTGTCTCAAAAAAAAAATAAAAGGAAAAAATATATATAGAGAGAGAGAAACAGAGAGATAGATAGATGGATAGATATATAGACAGATCATATAGATAGAAAGATAGATATAGATAAAGAGATGGAGAGAGAGAGAGAGAGATAGAGATATTTAGGAGGGAAAAAAGTATAGTCCTTTTAAACGTTTGAACAATTTTTAGAAGCCTAATAGGGTTATTAGGAACAAAAGCATTTCATTTATAAGCGGAGAATTAATCTGCAAATACAGTGATGCAAAATACCTGATAGGAGAAGAAAAAGTAGTCTCAGTTGACTAGGGAAAGGAAGTTGGGCATTTGCTAGACAATGTGTCACCCTATGTCTATAGTATGTCTTTTCTTAGTCTTTTTTTTTTTTTTTTTTCAGCACAAGAGACTATCAGTGCTGAGTCTAACAGTCTTGGGTGGAAGGAGTAGAAGCTTGGAGGAGGAAGCTGGCTGGGGGCGGTCTGGATAGGATTCAAGATCATAGATTAGCAAATTTCCGGAAGGGATCTGCCGCACAGTCGGGTCAGCCTGACCACTTTGTCACCTGCAGCTTCTCTACTGATTAGATTTGTAAATGGGCCAAGACCTAGACGTTCATCCTGCAGCAATTCAGCAAGGCAGACATGAAATGAAGTCTGAATGGACATGCTCAGGAGCTCCAAACCAAGCACAAGAGAGGCAAGGAATCAATGAACCTCTTGGAATTTATATCAAATGGACAAAAGAGCAGGCAGGATGTGGGCCTCTGTAACAATGGCTTTGTTCCACTGTTAACAGTAGTGCTACCATCATGAGCTGCGCGTGGCGGTGAGCCACACTCCATTGCACGCTTTGCTGGGTGTGATGAATCTAGAGTTAGCAGGTGTGTGTTGACACTCAGAGAGAAGCAGCCTTGGTGAGAAGACCTCTAAACCACTGAGGCAGCTACTATGTCAGAACAGAGAGATTGACTCTAAGAGAGTTCAGGTTTACCAAGGAATAGAGAGGAAGTTAGAAGGACCAATGTGGCCTTCCTTGCAAAATTTAGAGAGCGGTTTTTCTGTTAAAACAGGACCAGCTATTGTCTACCGTAGTGTTTCTCAAATTTTAATATGTGCATGAGTCACCCAGGGATCGTGTTAAAATGTCTAGTCTTGATTCAGTGGCTCTGAAGTGGCCTGAGATACTGCATTTCTAACAAGTTCCCCAAAGTTGCTGAGGCCACTGAAAACAAAGTGCTCTAACCACAACACTAAATTCTAGAATATTCCCTAGAAATATTTTTAAGTTGAAGAGAAGACAAAGACAATTAGCAAGCTAGTTTTTACCTTGGGCCTGAATGTGGCCAGGATTGCATTAAATAATGATTTTTATCTGGTTAGGGATTGGTGCTAAAGGTGACATATTGTGCCTGGATGTGTGTATCACTTTAGCCTTTGCTCTAATAGCGATTGGTTTGTAAATACAGTATTTTTATGTTTATGCGTAGCTCATTTAGAGAAAAGTATACTCTTTGAAAAATTATTTGGTGCATGAATAAATGGATAAACAAACAATAAGTGAAAATGCATTGTACATTCTGACTTAGCAAAGCAAATGAGAAATACTTCATTTCAGGTTAAAATGCCATAACCTAGATAACTATTTCTACATGATGGCATCTAAAAGAGAAACTTCCCAGACTACAAATACAGCCTTGTTGATGACATTACTCAAATTTACTTTCCTGGAGTTAGTGAATTTCTGAAACACACACACACACACACACAAATATATATTAGGTTGATGCAAAAGTAATGGCAAAACCGCAATTACTTTTGTACTAAGCTAATATTTTGCACAAACGCAAACTTCACAGGGATACTAGCAAGAGGTAGTGACAGTGGCATTTTTTCAGAAGTGCTAAAACTCTAAATACTAATACAGTCAGGGTATTGTGGCTGGAAACAAGGTATAACTTGGTAACTGGTGGTTGCCAGGGAGATCTAAGCAGTTGCCCAGCTGAAATTCAACATCTCCCCAGCTGGAATTCATTCTCAGACAGCAGGTCACAGCGGTGCACAGGGCTAGGGGACTGCAAGGGTTAATTCTCTTGTAATAGTTACTCACATCCTCTTCCAGCAGACACCCACAAAGTACTATTCAGTTTGCACTGTAACAAATGTTATTTCTGGGCCTCAGTGAGATAATGGTAAGTGAATATAATTCACTCTCATTAATATATTAAAATAAGTATGAATTTTAAATCAGAAGGAACAAGTTCACGGTCGAAGAATTGAAATTGGGATTACGTGATTTGACTTCGTAGTCATTTATCTACAATATTCATTGATACTAATTGCACAGTTTCCTCTTCACATTCCCACTAGGCAGCACGTGTGTGTGTGTGTGTGTGTGTGTGTGTGTGTGTGTGTGCATGTGCTATGTGTTTGAATTAAAAGACACTGAGAAGTAGCACCTGAAAATGCTCCCCTTAGCAGCTTCCATTAAAGATGTTAAGATGGCCGGGCGTAGTAGCTCACACCTGTAATCCCAGCACTTTGGGAGGCCAAGGTGGGTGGATCACCTGAAATCAGGAATTTGAGAACAGCCTGGCCAACATGGTGAAATCCCATCTCTACTAAAAATACAAAATTAGCCCTGCATGGTGACAGGAACCTGTAATCCCAGCTACTTGGGAGGCTCAGACAGGAGAGTCACTTGAACCCAGGAGGTGGCGGCTGCAGTGAGTCAAGATCGCACCAATGCACACCAGCCTGAACATGACAGAATGAGACTCTGTCTCAAAAATAAATAAATAAATAAATAAATAAATAAATAAAGATGTTAAGACAAGATTCTTACCCTAAGTTACAGCTGCCCAGATTTATACCCCCATAAGAAGTAAAATTAACTGGATTCTGTAACTAAGGTTGCTTACGTGTTTCAAGGCACTGCTTGCAGTATGAGTGGAAGTTTAAACAAGGTTTCTTGTGTTCATAAGTGAACAGCAACAACACAGCAAGGAAGAGACTCTGAAATATGTGTACTTTTGATTCAGGGAAAGGAAGAACAGGTTGCTCCAGCAGTTGCAAAGAACCAGCCGTAGGATCTTAGGCAAATGAACTTTACCTAAGTTTCAACTTTCTTCACTTAAAAGGTAACATTTTGAGATGTGATATGGCAAAGCAGTTACAAGCTTAGGATGTGGAGTATGACAGTGATTCATTCGTTCAGTAAATATTTATGGAGTCCCTGCCAGGAGCTGGGCACTGTGCTGGACAGCAGTGGACTTGTATGGAGCAAGCAGGTTTCCAGTGCTCATCGCAATTCGAACTTAGTACAGCCGACACACGAGAGCAAATGGTCACAACTAGCTGTGTGACTCCAAGGAATGATCATAATAACAAGCATTAACCGAGAACCTGTGGCATACCAAACTCTTTTCTCAGTGCCTTACATGAAAAAGCTCATTTCATCCTCACAATAAGCCGATGAGGGTCATACCACAGTTATCCTTATTTTACAGATAAGGAGAAAGGAAAGGTTGTCCAGATTCCTAAAACTAGTAAGTTGCCAGAGTTAAACCCAAACTCCAAAGTCCATGCTCTTAAGCCCTAGAAAGTCTTTAAGCCTTAGTTTCCTTATCTGTAAAATGGACATAATAACAACCTAAATCAGAGCACTGTTGTGAGGTTTATAGGAAGTGGTGTATATTAAGGGTTTAGAGTTGAACTGTAGTAGTCTGTTTTTCACGCTGCTGATGAAGACATACCTGAGACTGGGTAATTTATAAAGAAAAAGAGGTTTAATGGACTCACATTTTTACATGGCTGGGGAGGCTGGGGAGGCCTCAAAATCATGGTAGAAGGTGAAAGGCACGTCTTACATGGCAGCAGGCAAGACAGAATGAGAACCAAGTCAAAGGGGTTTCCCCTGACAAAGCCATCAGATCTTATGAGATTTATTCACCACCACAAGAACAGCATGGGGGAAACCGCCCCCGTGATTCAATCATCTCCCACCAGGTCCCTCCCACAACACGTGGGAATTATGGGAGCTACGATTCAAGATGAGATTTAGGTGGGGACACAGGTTAGCTCTTTATTTGCCACAAGAAAAAAAATAGCTTTCATTTCTAATTGTTGATTTCCATCAATAACTTTGTTTTCTATCCACTACTGTTTCTCATTTAAAAAAGAGAAAAACCAAATAGAAATAAAATAAGCAATAAATAATCTGGGGAAAACATTTTTTAAATCTGATATTTCTCTGAATATAAAAAAGTAGAAATACATGAGCATGGAGGAGACAAAAGGCCTGTAGTTTGCACTGAGAGAAATGTCTATTTCATTTTTAAGATGAATTACTATTTTAATGACTAGGTTTTAAAGCCTTCCCATAATTTGATGTCCTAGGCTTTATTTGCTGAGTTTCTGTGTAGCTTAATCTCCTCTCAATCTCAGTGGGTGACACCTTTAGGATTCCCACACCTCCTGTGAAAGCTAGGGACTGAGAGGTCAACCTGTGTCTTCCTAAAGTTCCCAGCGTGTCAATATCCAACAGGGAGACATTCTCGTGGGTCCCTGGGAAAATCTGTATCTATAAAAACCAGAACCTGACAAATGCTGAAATACAACACAACCGGAAAGAATGATTTTTAACAAATAATTATAATCCCTGAAACATTTTATTGTTCCTTTCCCTCCACTCCTCCACCACTGCCCTCCGTCCCAATGAATATTTGGATAAGGAAATTTGCCTTCACAGACGCCCTAGTGAAATTGACTTACAAATATACATCTGTTAGCACAGGGATTTGGTTGGGGAAAGAACATCTGTCTTGTTAGGGAAGGGTGCGGGAGAGAATCTCAAACCCTTTCCTAGAAGGAGCAAAAGGCATGATGAACGTTTCATCACCTGGACCTCCTGCCCTCTGTGAGTGCTTCAGGGGCTAATGTGAGTTGTGGTGTCTGAGCTTTTGGGGTAAGACCATAAGGAGATGGGTGGGAACAGGAAGAGGCCACTCGGACAAAAAGGAAGGAAAAGGTCATGTCCAGAGAGAGAGCGGCTCAGCCAGTGTGAGCAGCCTCCGATGTTCTTGATGGCTTCCGGCAGGCAATCGCCTCTGGGAGTTTCTGTCTAGGGAGCCCTCCAGCAGCAGTGTCTGTGTAGTAACATGGGGTTCTTTTATGCATATGCATCCCCCTTGGCATTGCTTAGACCCTTCAGAGTGATGGGCCACAGCACAGTGCTGGCACACACCGTGGCAAAAGCTCCTGTTACCACCAGTTTCATCATGAAACGCTTAAGTTAGATGAACACGCCTTCTTTCATCCAAAATCAAGGAGACTGTCAAGTCAAAATTAGTGACTAATTTCAGAAATTTAACTAGGCCAATGAGAAATTCTCCCATGGTCCTCCCTACCAAAATGATTTCGTGGGGGATGGAGAACAGGGTCTTGCTCTGTTGCCCAGAGCTGGTGGGGACACTTCTGTGGTGCAATAAATCGTCCAACTCCCAATCATGTTGTAGAGGCAGCCACCATTACTCATACTCCTAGGTGTATCCTACCTGTCTCTCTCCTCGGAAGACTTGCCTGGGACTCATGGACATGCCCAGGGTTGACTGAATAAGACCAGCCAGTGTGAACAAAACAAGCCAGCACGCATCGCGAGAAAGACCAGACTGGAGCTTGACTAGGGGCTGCTGAGCAACTTAGACCAGCCCTTCCTCTGTTGGAAACAACATAAAATTCTCAGAGGGAAAGCAGCTGCCAGAATGGTTGCTGTGACTTCGAGCAGATGCATGTGTCTGTCTGGGGACCACAGGATTCTTAGGAGTAGTCAAGGATGAGGGCACGCCGTGGCTTTGTTTATTTTGTGGAGGCACAAGAAGTTTAAGCTGCAGGCATGTGTGGATATGTCTTTAAAGTTACTGTCACACCCAAAAGTGAGTGCCAGGAAGGAAACTTCACATTTTCCATGGCTCGCAGCTTCTCCGTCTTAGCATCATCCCTGACTTACTGCCATGTACTAGCCAAGGAAAGCCAGCACCTAGGATAGTTGTTGCTACAGGGTAGAAGTCAACTTAAGACAAATGTTTAGGGAATGGATGGATGAATGAATGAATGAATGAATGAATGAGCAAATTAATGAATTCACTGCTCCTGGGCTTGGCCCGCCCCCACGTGGAAGTGGTTGAGGGGTGCACCCTGTCAGAGCAGTTAGATTGCTCTAGTGCAATACCATATTCACTATGAGGAAGTGCATTTTCTGCAAGTACTAACTCGATTGTTCACATTTCTACATAACAATAAACTTATGTAGTCTATTGTATAAGTGCATACATTTAAAAAGAGGGATGCTTTAATTAATGTATGTGTCTATTTTATTATTAATAATATAATGTGTCAAATGCCTTGGGATTCACTAAGATGAAAGCAAGCAATATAAACATGAGATGCTATTATGCTTCTTATAATTACAGCCTGTGTATATGACAGTTCGTTATAAACACCCATCACACAATGTACCCTGTCATGCTGCTCTAACAAAAGGCAATTGTTGGGAGGGTCAAGGAGTCCCACAGGATGCCATTTTCATAGGATTTGGGTTGGCTCACTGTTAACAGAAACACTTTGATGTGAGTAAAGTACCTCAAATTCCACTGGCCAAGTCTTGAACACAGACTAAATTCTAACAAGTTCAAAGAATAAAAATCATGTCTTCCTAAACTTCCAAGAAATGTATTTATTGGACCACCTGAGGCAGTGAGAACCCAGAGACTGAGAATGTTCTCTATCTTTCTTACAAGTAGCCTGAGTTATTTCAAAGCTGGGAACAAGGCTGGGCACAGTAGCTCATACCTGTAATCCCAGCACTTTGTTAGCCCAAAGCAGAGGGATCACTTGAGCTCAGGAGTTTGAGACCAGCCTGGTCAACACAGCGAGACTCCATATCTACTTTTTAAAAAAAAATTTAAAACGAAGCTGGGAGTCGTGGCACAGGCCTGTGGTCCCAGCTACTCAGGAGGCTGAGGCAGGAGAACTGCTTGAGCCCAGGAGGTCAGTGCTGCAGTGAGCTGTGTTTGGGCCATGGGACTCTAGCCTGGGCAACAGAACAGGAGGGAAAAAAGGCTGGGAACAGGGCTTGGGTGGGAGTGGGCAATAGGCCCTCTTCATTTCTTATGGTTCTGTGGACCCAGTCTTGCACTGACTCATAACATGCATTTTCAATGAGGCCAATATTTCCCCCAAGGGAACAAAAATAGGTTTTTTGGAGAGAAGGCAAAAAAAAAAAAAACACTACCTTTACCCTGTTTATAAAGCATAGATATGCATATAGTACATTAAGAGTAGCTCCTAAGAATGTTTCTGAGGTATTAAAATTTCATGGGAGAAGCCATTTAGGAAAGAAATGTCTAAAGAGGCTTGTTAGGGGAGTGAAAACGGAAACTAAAAGGTTGAGAAACACTACTCTTGCTCTCTAAGAAGCAGTTTTACTGATAATCATTGAACGTGAAGTTTCTCCATTCTGTGGGAGGCAAGCTTTAGGGTGACCGCGGGCCTGGGAAGAGGCAAATCCTCCTAGGAAACCACCGTCCCACCGTTTAATGGAAATACGGGATTTTGCTATTATGGATTTTCTCTTATGGCCTAAATTTCTAATACTCCCCAAAGTGCAAATATCTCTGGATAAGGTAATATTTTTCATTTTCATTTTTTGAGACAGAGTTTCACTCTTGTTGCCCAGGCTGGAGTGCAGTGGTGCGACCACTGCTCACTGCAACCTCCGCTTCCCAGGTTCAAGCGATTCTTCTGCCTCAGCCTCCACAGTAGCTGGGATTACGGGCGCCCGCCACCATGCCTGGCTAATTTTTTGTATTTTTTGTAGAGATGCAGTTTCACCATGTTGGCAGGGCTGGTCTCAAATTCTGGACCTCAGGTAGTCCAACTGCCTTGGCCTCCCAAAGTGTTGGGATTACAGGCATGTACCACTGCATCTGGCTGGATAAGGTAATAATTTTAATCATCTACTTATATCTTGGTATCAGGATCTATCAATTCCTTGTCTGATCATTTTATTTTTAATTTTTTAAATTTTTATTTATTTATTTGTTTATTTATTTTCTGAGACAGGGTCTGGCTCTGTTGCTTAGGCTGGAGTACAGTGGCATGATCAGGGCTCACTGCAGCCTCTAACTCCCAGGCTTAAACTATCCTCCTGCTTCAGCTTCCTTACTAGCCGAGATGACAGGTGTATGCCACCATGCCTGGCTACGTTTCAAAAATTTTTTATGGAGATGAGGTTTCTTTATGTGGCCCAGGCTGGTCTCGAACTGCTGGACCCACGTGATACTCCTACCTTGACCTCCCAGTGTGCTGGCATTACAGGGTTGAGCTACTGTGCCTGGCTTTGACATCAAATTTTAATAGGGGCAGGAGAGAATACAAGGGTGTTGAATACCTGAAAGAGAGAAGGAGGCCTCATTGAGGGGAGGGAATGTGCAAAAAGCAAAGGTTGAAAATAGGAATGAGCTGGTTACAAAGCTCAATCTACAAACTCAATGTTAAGGAAATGCGCTTGTTTTCTAGATCTCTTTTTTGTGATTTAATTCTGCTAAGATGTCAGGAAGAGAAAAAAATCACAGTCAGTTCAGGATTCCTTCCACTTGCTGGAACTGGGTGTGTTTACGGTAATTGTGCTGTACTAAGGCATGGGAGGTGATGCGTCACGCAACAGCAGGTCTTCAGTCCTAGGTACAGGCAGATCAATACTGAATCACCACCCCCAGGTCCTTCGGGTCCTACCTTTATCCTGGGAGCTGAGTAACACTCTCTGGCCCCATCTGTTTAGGGACACCACGTTCTCTTGGTCTTGCCAACTCTCCAGGCTTCTACCCAGGAAAGACACAGGTTTTCTCTGCTTCCCAGTGTCTCCACACCAAACCTATCTGGAGTTTTCATCTCTACCCCTTACCCCCTACCTGCTCAGTTTGACAGGACCAGAGTACAAGGGGTACAGAAGTGCCAGTACCTAAATTTTCATCACGTCTGTGCGAGCATTCCGCTTCCTTGGAGCCCCGGGAGTTCCCCTCAAGTTTCCAGGCTGAGACCTCCTGCAATGCATATTCATCCAAATTCATCGCCTTTTTGTCTTTCTGGAGGCTGTGGCTGTGTCACAGCTCCCTGAGGCAATGCATGCACAATGGTCAAGCTGGACAGAGACAGGCCAAGGGAAAGAGGAAATGCCGAGAAGACAAAAGTTGTTTATATTTCAAAATATACGTTGAAACATGAGAGGCACGATTTCACAATCGGAAAGTTGACCCACTGCCCCAGGACTGATTTCCTCGACTTTCATTCTAGATCAGGGGTGTCCAATCTTTTGGCTTCCCTGAGCCACACTGGAAGAAGAGGAGCCATCCTGGGCCACGCATAAAATATACTGACACTAAGGATAGCTGATAAGCTAAAAAAAAAAAAAAAAAAAGGCAAAAAAACTCACAGTGTTTTAAGAAAGTTTACCAATTTGTGTTGGAATGCGCTCAAAACTGTCCTGGGGCACAAGCAGCCCATGGTTGAACAAGCTTGTTCTAGACAATATTCAGAAGAATTGCCTCATATCTTAACCATCCAGGTATATCCTTCGTAACGCAAACTTTAGTAAAGTCTATCTCTCCTTTTTGCTCAAATGCAGTAGTACTGGAATGGTTGCATGAGACGTTGTCGTATATTTCAACAGGGATATTAATAAAATTGTGAGTTTAGCTCCCAAGGTGAGACTTTTAGCATCAAAAATTATACACAAGACTCATACAAAATTCTAAGTGTCTACTATTATATAGGTGCAGAATAAATGGTATTGAATTGAATTATTTCAGGTGTGCTAGAAACAAGCTTCCTTTAGATGCTGCTGATTGGCAAGGCCCAGTGCAAAATGAAAAAATTTTAGAGGTTGAAAAAATTACGAAGTCTTTCCAGTAGTCTAAACATGAGGCATGTTGCTCATTCTGCAACAAAGAAAGCTGCTGATGCTGTTGTGCGAAGTCACTAGGAAAGCGGAGTCTGTAAATGCCGTAGCCACTACACCAAAGTCTGCAACAGCATAAGTGCAACTCTTCTGACTTGGTGTTTCTGGACGTTGCTAGTTATGTTGTAATCACGGAATAAATAGCACTTTATAAGGGCTCTCAATTCACCTGGTAAACTTTTTTCTCCCTCAGTGTCACACTGCAGCTATGAAAGAAAGCATTGGCCTTATTCTTGTGTTTTCACAATCTGATATCCAGTATTTACAATCCACATGTGTTCCTTAGGGGAGCTCAAGGCATTTTCTGACATGCCATCTCTTTCCTCCATTTAACGACAGTGATGGGACCTGGGGGAAGAAATTGATGGCAAAAGTGATGAATGTTGCATTTAAAGAGGAATCAACATTTAGATATAGCACGTTTACATTTCTCTTCCGTGGTCACATTATGACTCAGAGCAAAATTTTTTTGGTAAGTCTTCCTTTTTGTTTTTTTGTTTTTTTTAATGAGACAGGGTCTCGCTCTGTCACCCAGGCTGGAGTGAAGTGGCGTGATCTTGGCTCACTGCAACCTCTGCCTTTTGGGCTCAAGCGATTCTCCTGCCTAAGCCTCCCCAGTAGCTGGGACTACAGGCACGCCCCATTACGTCTGGCTAATTTTTGTATTTTTAGTAGAGATGGAGTTTCACCATGTTGGTTAGGCTGGTCTCGAACTTCTGGCCTCAAGTGATCCCCCCGCCCGCCTTGGCCTCCCAAAGTGTTGGGATTAATAGTGTGAGCCACTGCACCCGACCAGTAAGTCTTCCTTCTACTCTCACTCCTGAATCCCCAAATCCTTAAAAAAGGTAGAGGTTTTCTGATTCTGTGTTGTCATCTTAGAGTTTATTTGGTTACCAAATAGTAAAAAAAATTAATAAATAATAAAAGACAACAACAGAAAAGAACCCAACTATTTACCTGACAACCAAATGATTTTCAAAGTTTAGTTTTCAACATATTTTGCCAAGCTCACTGCTCTTCACTGCTAAGATGGAATCACAATGCAGTGCTTCAAGGCGCTGACAAAAACAAGCTATGTCATCCCAAGTTACAAAGAAAACAAAGACAGCAGCAGAGACTCCTCACCAAGTTTTAACATGTGGAAACAGCAACGCACCAAAGCAGATTCTTAGAGGCTAAACCGAGGGGAATAAAGCCATGAAACAGCTCATTTCCATTTGTCAAACCAGCCTTGGGAACTCAGATAAGGACTTAGTTTCATACATGCTACAAATCTGTTTTCCGTTTTCCTAAAAGTCCTGGCAATGATTCAAAGCCAACTTATGAAGCAGACAGAAGGCCTGTTTCTGGCCAAAGTCTGTCACAGCGGAGGCTCTTTCTCCAGGGGATATTAACAATAGGCATCTTCTTTCTGGGTGGTGATTGAGTTCTCCCACACGATGCATTGTAAGTAAAATAATTTCTAGTAACTAGACACTCACTAGCTTCAAGACTATGCCATTCAGTGGGTGTGGTAATAATAACAGCCAACATGATTGAGTACTTGTTGTATGGTAAGCATTGTTCTAGGCATTTTACACGATGATCTCCCTATTACTTGCAATAACCATATTTGTAACCATCCTACTAGCGGCGCCATTTTATCAATGAGGTCAATGCAGCCCTGAGAGATTAAGCACTTTTAGTCCAAGGCTCTGTGGCTAATATACAGTATTGCTGGATCTGACTCCAACTCATGGTGTCAATCACTACACCATATTGCAGTGAAAACAACGGCAAATATTGTTACCCTCCTATTTGTGTATTTATAATATAGCATAACTAGATATGAATAGTAAAGTTACTAGTAGACTACCAAGAAATTATTTCTCTCCCTAAGTGCTAGACTGAATGGGACGTACTAATATGTAAGAAACAAAAACTCAACTTGTGGCATATTTTTAGAACATCTTTAAATATCTTTAAACCATCATTGAAATATCATTATTAAAATTGGAGTAGGGGGAGGAAAAAGGCAAAACAGTTGCCAGACTCTTGTTCGGGGAACACAAAAATCCAATCGAAGTATAATTTTCAAAGGGTTAAGAACCATAGCACATGTATGACTATAAAACGAACACGTGCCAACAATTGCGTTCAACTCATTTACTAATGAGGAAACTGGAAAGATGTTGAAACCAGTCCAAAGGGCATCTTGAAGCCTACATATATATGAATAACTTAATAAATTCCTGGGTTAGATATAAAGCTGCTTAATGTCCAATTCTGTTTAAACTGTAACCTTTGGGATTATCTGTTTTACCAGGGAGAAATTATTTACATCTCTACTGAACTAAAATTTACAAGTTGATCTTTCTCTACATAGACGTAAAATAGGGCAATAAATAGAAAGTCAAGCCTAAAGTGCATTGTACAGCAACAACAACCAAAAAATGAAAAACCAAACATCTAGTCACTATTTTCTTTTGTCTGTTTTCAAGTTGAGATGACTTTTCTGACAACGCTTACTAAAGTAAGGGAATAGAGCCTGTGTCTAGTCAGTTCAAAATGAATATATATATATATATCCCCAAAGTAGGCAGGAAGAATGTTTGCAAAATCCTCAATAAAGTAGATTGTGTTTTCTAGTGATTTTTTAAAAAGTAATAAGTCATTGGACATGAAGAGGATCCTAGGAAAAATGAAGAGAAAAAAATCTGTTTTCCATTTTGCTTTAGCATAAACTGTACGGAATAGTGGAGCTCATTTTATAGGCAAAGCAATCGCATTTTAAAATGGGGCGGGGGTCATATCATAAGAAGTCAATATGCTTCTACTTCCTCTATGTTCTTCTCAGTGTCTCAGCTCTCCCTCAAATGTCATTCTATCCCCTGATCAAAATAAGTCTCTGTTTCTACTCCTTTAAAGAACATGAAGTTAAATAGGTTAATTTCCCCCAGAGTGGTGTAAGCTGATAATATTCCAAATCTCTGTTTTCTTTGACCTAGTTCTCACTTTTGTTTGTATTACAGGTTGGGAAGAAATTTGAGGCTCTTCAGTAACTCATTAAATGTTTTCTGATTCTAAGAGCTTAACCAGACAGACTCCCGAGGTTGAAACTTTACTTGTGCTGAACTTTTCGAAACATTCCAGGAGACTTTGGAGGTTGGACTTTTAAGATGCCAACTACTCATTCCTATGCTTATAACTATAGTGTAATTATGTTGGCCTGGATTTTATTCAAGTTGACAGGCAATGTAGTAGGGTTCTCTTTTTTCTTCAAAGTGAGTAAAATGTCAACTCTTCCCTCCTGACAAAATAAACACATCCTATTGCGGAAAACTACAACTGGATCAAACTCGCATTTGAACAAGGTTAATTGTATACGTTTTAAGCCTATTCTGGAATAACTGGTCACTGAATCATCTTCATTGCCTGTTACAAGCATCTTTCACTCTCTCACTTGTATGAGATCTGGAAGCCAAGCTTAGAAAAGAATGTACTTGTCACCTGAACTGCCTTTGTGCTTTTTCAGTAGGAAAATATGAGGTAGCACTGTCCATCTTTCTAATATTTCAGGACACTTTTACAATTTTCACACAAAAATATTTGAAAAAGTTTTACAATGAACATTTAGCATTCCTATAATAGGAAAGTAAGTCTTTATAGCTATTTTTGCTTACTTATTCCTCATTCACTTTTTAGTATGGAAAATTTAAAACATGCCAAATTAGGGTAACTGTTAAAATTTTTACTCCCATCACCCATATCCTCCCCACTCCCAAGTTTATTCTGAAGAAAATCTCAACATCATATCACTTTAGTCTTATTCAGGATGCATTGCTAATAGATAAGAATTATTTAAAAACAAGTAACCATAATGCCAATATTATGACCTATTCCCAAAGTAACAATAATTCCTTAATATGATCCATTACTCAGGATGATAAAAAATTTGCCTGATTGCTTCATAATATCTGCTTCTTTTTTTAAACAACTTATTGAAATCAGGATTCTAATATGGACCATCTATTATAATTGATTGACACAATCACAATGTCAGTCCCTGTCAGTCTACAGGTTCCCAAGTTCCCCTTCCTTCTCTTTGTCCTCTTCCTCCTGCTCCTCCTCTTCCTTCTTCTTCTTCTTTTTTTTTTTTTTTTGGTTCTCCTTGCAATTGACTGGATAAAGAACATTTCCCTTGGTCTGGATTTGGTGACCAAGTCCCTGGGTCACTTTGCATGTTTCCTTTTCCTCACTTCCTTTTAATCGGTGCTCAGATCTGGAGGCCCTGTCTGCCTCCATGCCCTATGAGGCTTAAATCTTTTTTTTTTTTTTTTTTTTTTTTGAGATGGAACCTCACTCTGTTACCCAGGCTGAAGTGCAGTGGCATGATCTTGGCTCACTGCAACCTCCACCTCTTAGGTTCAAGTGATTCTCCTGCCTCAGCCTGCCCAGTAGCTGGGATTACCAGCACGCGCCACCACATCCAGCTAATTTTTTTATATTTAGTAGAGATGGGGTTTCACCATGTTGGCCAGGCTGGTCTCGAGCTCCTGACCTCAGGTGATGCATCCGCTTTGGCCTCCCAAAGTGCTGGGATTACAGGCGTGAGCCACTATACCCGGCCCTATTCTTTTATTCTTTTGATTCTTAAATTATTCCAGCTTTAACCATTGAGATCGTCTTCAAGTTGGCTTCTGTTTCTTTTTGGTCCTCTTAGCTTTTGACCATTTACTTGCTTTCTGGTATGAAAAGATATTCCAGGCTCACCCAATATTCCAGACTTGGAGTCAGCCATTTCTCTAAGGAGTCTGGTTCATTTTAGTGGTGTGCAGTATTTAGAAAAAGACCACAGTCTGGGCCCCAGGGAGCCTATTTTCATTTTGAAAGAAAAATGTTTTCCATTTTCCATGATCAATTTCCTCCCACGGTTTCAGGGAGCAAATGAACTGATAGGCAGAGCCTCCGGTGTTGGCCTCACACTAGAACTGTAAAGTTCATTGCAAGAGCAAATTGTAGCTGGTTCTGTGCTTTCTTTCCCAGGATTATCTCATAATCTGAGGTAGAGGAATTAGGAAAGCAGATGTAGAGAGGGAATGTAATTTTTCTGTGCATACGTCCATTATAAACTAATGGAGCAGATGAAATGGGCACCTGTCCATTCTAGGCAAGGCCAGAGCAGGTGACAAGGAAGCAAAAGCTGCCGCCATGCTATTCAAGACCATGGGTGGGCAGCTGATCTTAAAGATCATTATTGACTGTGCCTCTACTTCTCCCCAAACCCTACACCTCCCTAGGGAAGGCCCAACCTCTCTGGGGCTTCCATGGCTGGTCCCCACCCCACCTGTAACCCCAGAGGACTAAAAGATCAGAGAGATGATAAAAGTCTTGTTTTTCTTTTTGCTCTTCCGTGTGGAAGGAGATGTCCCTTTGTTCTGGAAGACGAAGAGGATGAGTGAAGTCCAGGGAACGAGAACTGAAGTGTGGGCTGGCTCTATTCTGGACCATAGAGGAGAAGAGAAAAAAAAAAAAAAGGACCTTGAGGTTTCTTTGTATCCAGCTCAACTCAGCAATTTAGGAAAACTGGTAAAGTTTTGGGACACAAACCTTAGCCAGGAATAAAATGCAGATGTTCGATTGGCCATGGCCTGAACTGTATCTCTCAGGAATTTAATTCTGACTGTAGATGGGCACACTAATTACAAGCCCCACCATCTGGCATGTTTGAAAGCAACCGGAGCTGGATATGAGTGTGAGCTCTCTAGAGCCTGCAATGGTAAAGGCAAGAGTAGTTGCATTTTTCTAGACTTTGTACTACATATAAAGAGAGTAAAGCTACAGCATTAGCAGAGGATCTTGATTTTGGTGTGGATTTATTCCCAACCTAGGGCAAGTTTGGGATTGTTACTGTCATACAATGATACAGTTTCTATTATTAGTTATTAATATTGATAATAGTATTGAAAATAACAAGCGTGATTTACTGAGTGCTTATTACATGCTACTTTGATGAGGAAGATATCCCTAATCACACTGTGCATGTGAAGAAACTGAGGCACAGAGAAGTTACACAAATTTCTCAAAGTCACACAGCTTAGTAACTATCAGAACAAGAATTTTAAATTCAGATTATTTGAAACCATCACCCTGGTTTTCTTTTTCTATTTTGATCCTTCTCAACTAGTAGGGAGGGATAAGGAGCTTACCCCCTTTCTCTCTCTTTTTTTTTTTTTTTTTTGAGACAGTCTCTGTCACCCAGGCTGAAGTGCAGTGACATGATCTCAGCTCACTGCAACCTCCGCCTCAAAGGTTCAAGCGATTTTCCTGCCTCAGTCTCCCAAGTAGCTGGGATTACAGGCATACACCACCACGCCCAGCTTATTTTTCTATTTTTAGTAGAGACAGGGTTTTACCATGTTGCCCAGGCTGGTCTCAAGTTTCTGACCTCAGGTGATCCACCTGCCTCGTCCTCCCAAAGTGCTGGGATTCCAGGTGTGAGCCACCGCACCCGGCTCTGCTTTCCCGTTTTTGAGGACAAGCTGACACGTTCGTAGCATCTGGAACCAACAAGGGAGAAGCAGCAAGAATGAGTTTTGAGGATTCCTGTGGCTTATCTACAGATTCTGTAAGGCACCTGACCACTAGCCTTACCTATTGAACGATGAAGACAAGCCTATTTCTTAAACGAAAAGTGTAGGAAAATGCTGGGTGCATATGGTATCCAAAAGATTGATTCTTTATTGTCTCTATTGTTAGCGTTGGATGTTCAAGGGCTTCTTTCACTTCCTCCCAAAAGGTTCCTCCTGGTCCAAGATTTTGAGCCCAATTTAAGTAAACCCTGATCAAAGAGCTAAATTTCAGAAAATTCAAAGTAGGTATTTACCATAGAAGCCTTGAGGTATTTAATCAATGAACAGGTATTAAAATGAGGAGGTCTCTTTTTTTTTTTCTTTCTTTAAAGACAAGATCTGGCTGGGCACGGTGTCTCATACCTGTAATCCCAGCACTTTGGGAGGCTGAGGCAGGTGGGCAGATCACTTGAGGTCAGGAGTTCGACACCAGCCTAGCCAACATGGTGAGACCCCGTCTCTACTAAAAATACAACAATTAGCCAGGTGTGGTGGTGCACGCCTGCAGTTGCAGCTACTCGGGAGGCTGAGGCAGGAGAATCACTTGAATCTGGTAGGCAGAGGTTGCAGTGAGTAGAGATCGTGCCGCTGCACTCCAGCCTGGATGATACCAAGACTCCGGCTCAAAAAAATAAAAATAAAACCAAATAAATAAATAAATAAGACAAGGTCTCTGTTGACCAGGCTGGAGTGCAGTGGTGCAATCACAGCTCACTGCAGCCTCAAACTCCTGGGCTCCAGCGATCCTCTCACCTCAGGCTCCCAACGTGCTGGGATTACAGGCATGAGCCACCCGTCATGGAGGGGTGGTGTCTTTCTTATATGAGAAATTAAGTGTTTTCTTCAGTAAAGTTTAAGAAACAATTGGCAAAACTCCAGGAGCTCATGAGAAATTTTAAATATCTTTTCTGTGGAGCTTCAGGTTTCTGAGAATGAGGTTTGTCTGAAAGCAGGAGAATCTGTCTTCTGCGGATAAGGCTGCACACAAACCCAAAACCAGTGCTCAGGAGATAGTTGGCTCCGGAAAGAAAAAACACACACAGAGAAAAATGTGACTGGATATAAAACTACATTTTTATTGTGCAGTCAGGACAGAGAGCTTGGAAACATGAAACAAAATAGGGAGGGAGACAGGTTTTGCAAAAGTCTTAAGGGAGACAGAGTTTAAGGAGTGTGTGTGTGTGTAGAGAGAGACAGACAGAGAGAGAGAGAGAGAGAGTGAGCAGGTCGTTTACAATGTTGTAGGCAGCATGCTAGGTGCTGGGAGTTTACAGTGCTTTAGGAATCTATGGGAGGCTGAGGCAGGAGAATGGCATGAACCCGGGAGGTGGAGCTTGCGGTGAGCCGAGATCGACCCACTGCCCTCCAGCCGGGGTGACAGAGCGAGACTCCGTCTAAAAAAAAAAAAAAAAAAAAAATCTATGATGCCACTCCGATTTCCAACACAGCAAGGAGTCGGATTAAGATGCCCTCCATCTAGGGGGGCACTCTTGGGAGGTAATCAGCAGAGGAGCAATTCTTTATGATTTGGCGGCTACCAGCCAGTGCAGGAGACTGAGATGGAAGCTCAGCAGGCAGGAAGGGGTCTTGGCATGGTGTCTGGGTTCGCTAGGTTTCTTGTGCTGAGACTACAGAACAAAATTTTCTAAACCATCATGATGGACGCTCTCAATAGGAAAATGGCAACAGCTGAGTTTTTTTTGTTTGTTTGTTTTTTGTTTTTTTTTTTGACGAGTCTCGTTCTGTCACCCAGGCTAGAGTGCAGTGGCGGCAATCTTGGCTCACTGCAACCTCCACCCCCTGGGTTCAAGCAATTCTCCTGCCTCAGCCTCCCTAGTAGCTGGGATTACAGGCATGCACTACCACGCCCAGCTAATTTTGTATTTTTAGTGGAGACAGAGTTTCGCCGTGTTAGCCAGGCTGGTCTCGAACTCCTGACCTCAAGTGATCCACCCACCTCGGCCTCCCAAAATGCTGGGATTACAGGCGTGAGTCACTGCGCCTGTCCAACAGCTGATTTTGGATGAGCATACTTACCAGCATTGACAGGAGAGGACAGGCTAAACGTGATTCCAGTTTCAAACATGAGATGACCAAGGCATACAAAGTCAAATGATCATAGAGGTGGATGGCAGGTAGGATGGCAGTAAGTGTTTGCGGCTAGAAAGTTTGCTTCTCATCTCACAGAAACACCCTTTCTGACAGCTTTGCACTGGGCAATTGTCCAACTTTGGCAGATGCCAAAAGACAGACTACCGAGGTCACGTATACTTCCATTAGCAAGAGCTGCCGGAAGATAGGAGATGGGCAAAAATTCACCAACAGAGTAAAATTTTAAAAATCAGATCTAATTATTGGCTGTATTTCTCACTCTTGATTAACGGACATCCCTTTGGCCCTTTCTCTCCTTCCCTTTTCAATAACTCATTCTTCTTCATCACTCGTTCCATCCCTATGCTCATGCTCTTTGCATTTTGCTGAACAAATGCTCATTGACTTCCATGGTGAATAGGCAGACACGCTAAAATATTCCCAGGGCAGCTATTTGCTTCCTCTGATCAGATGTAAAAATGTCTGGAATCCAGATGAGCACTGCAGCTATGGAAAAGAATTTCCAGGGAATCCTGACTCAGGTTTTAAAAGTGAATGCATCTGAGCATTCCTTTGGACTATGAAAATAGAAATGGTCCAGGTCCCCAGTGATCAAAGAGTATCCAGAATGTACTCAAAACTCCATCCAGCTTTCTGCAAGACATCTTCACAATTATGCACACGATGCCGTCCTGGAGAGGGCTTGGAGAGTTTCCTGAATGGAGGCAGAAGGACTCGACTCCTCCTATTCATCAGCTTTTCCGGGAAGCCTTTGCTTCTGCTCCTGTAAATGTGCGGCAGCAAATATACGACCCTTGTCTTACTTCCTAAGCACCGAAGAACAATGTTGAAACAAAGGCCAGGGAGAAGGTTGAGCCGTCACCCTGGGTGACTTTCAGGAGAGAGTCCTCTACGGAGTGGATTCAGCCTTGATTCTAGCAGGGATGAAATGTTCCATTCTACGTCACTGGTGAGTCGAGCATAATGTAGGACCCGTGGACAAAGCTATTGCAGATTGGAGCAATCAGATCAAAGGTCATGTCCCGAAGGCGAACTCAGGTAGGTGGAGGACCGGGTCAAGGAGGGACAGAATCTCAAAGACGGTAGATCATCCCAATCAAAAAACAGGCTGAGGCTGGAAGGACCAGGCAGGGAACAAGCTGCAAAGATGATCTCAGTGAACCGCCGGTGGGTGCTTGCGGAGCAGAAACTTCCATGGTGTGGGCTCCTCTGTGAATGTTTGCTTTTCTTGTTTTGTTTTGTTTTTTAGAGACGGGGTCTCACTCTGTCGTCCAGGATGAGGTGAGGTGGTACAATCATAGCTCACTGCAGCCTCAAACCCCTGGGCTCAAGGGATCCTCCTACCTTGGCCAGGAGGACTACAGGTGCGCTTTACCACGACTGGCTATTTTTAAATTTTTTTGTAGAAACAAGATTTCACTATGTTGCCCAGGCTGGTCTTGAACTCCTGGCCTTATTCAGTTCTCCTGTGTTGGCCTCCCAAAGTGCTGGAATTACATGAGTGAGCCACCTCACACCTGGCCTGTTTTTGTATTTTAATTTGGTTATCTTTGGTTCACTCTGAGTGGAGGCAACTACTCTTAAAGACCCAGATCTGCTGAGGTGTGCGGAAGGTCTCCCTGAGTGGCCTTGATCTGTGTATTTAGGCCTAATGAAGAAAAAGAAGAAAGGAAATCTGCCTTTGCAAGTTGTCTACCACATTTCAAGTTTCTTAGAAATCGTTATCTTAAAAAAATAAATAAATAAATAAAATGGAGAGGAAGCCTCCATTATCCCCACTTCAATGCATGATAAAACTGAGGCTCAGAGAGGTTCAATAACCAGCCAAAAGTCAACAGCTAGCAAATGGAAAATCCAGAATGGAAAAATAGCAATTTGTCCCAAAGATCATGTTCTTTCTTGCCCACCATGTTGCACATACTCTAGAATCCCAAAATACTCTGGAATAGCAATTTGCAAACATTTCAGTCTCAGGACCCCTTTACACTCTTAAAAAGGACTGAGGACCCAGAAAGCTTTTGTTCATGTGGCTTGTATTTATCAATATTTGCCGTATTAGAAATCATGACAGAATTCTAGAAATATTTGTTTATCCAGAGAAAATAAGAAATCCATTTCGTGATAACATAAATACGTTATAAAAATCACGGTTTTCTGAAGAAGGCAGGAGAGTGGCACCGCACGCTTTTGCAAGTCTTTTTAACGTTTGGTTTAAGGGAAGGCAGCTGGATTTTCATAGCGATTCCTGCTTTCCATCTGCTGTGATGTCGTTTAGGTTGAAACATACAGAGAAAATGTGGCTTCCCACAAATATGTAGTTAAGAAAAGGAAGGAGTATTTATTTGTTTGTTTGTTTATCTATTTATTTCGAGATGGAGTTTCGCTGTCACCCAGACGGGAGTACAGTGCCATGATCTCCACTCACTGCAACCTCTGCTTCCTCGATGCAAGCAATTCTTCTGCCTCAGCCTCCAGAGAAGCTGGGACTACAGGCCTGCACCACCATGCCTGGCTAATTTTAAAAATATTTTTAGTAGAGACGGGGTTTCACCATGTTGGCCAGGTTGGTCTTGAACTCCTGACCTCAAGTGATCTACGCACCTCGACCTCCCAAAGTGCTGGAACTACAGGCGTGAGCCTCAGCACCCGGCCAGGAAAGAGTATTTAAATAGCCTTTACAGATAATTAGAGGTATTTGTTTTTGAAGAAATATTGGATGCAGAATCTGAAATCATATCAATGAAGAGTCCATGCTTTGTTACATTAAAATTGCTTTTAAAGGTCTTTAAAAATGTATTTTTAAAGGTCTCTCTTGTGCTTTGAGTGGGTCTTTTACCCATGCATGATTCTGTAACCTTACATACTGGTCATCTGAAAATATGAATGATAGCATTCCTAATGGCAGCACATTTTATTTTCTATTACCTGAAAGTCACAATGGGCTTTTTGTTTTGTTTTGTTTTGCTTTGTTTTTTGAGACGGGGTCTTGCTCTGTTGTCCAGGCTGGAGTGCAGTGGTATAATCACAGTTCACTGCAGCCTCGACCTCTTGGGTTCAAGCAATCCTCCCACCTCAGCTTCCTAAATAGCTGGAACTACAGGTACGTGCCATCATACCCACCTAATTTTTGTATGTTTTGTGGAGATGGGGTTTCACCGTGTTGCCCAGCTGGTCTCTAACTCCAGAGCTCAAGCAATCCACCCACCTTGGCCTCCCAATGTGCTGGGATTGCAGGGATGAGACCATGCCTGACAAAAAGTCACAATTGCTAATATTGCCTCTGATCACTGCAGAAAAGTCTTCAAATATTGGAAGTATGTAGACATGGTTAAGCTCAAGATGGCAGACACAAGTTTTCCAAAATTCAACTTTTCTCTTGAAAGGTCAAATGTTAGCACTGGCAACAAATACTGTCAGTTTTCCTTGGAGTGACAAGTTCACTTCTTTCATTTGTGAGAATGTGTCTGCCAGATACCCAAGTCTGAATAACTGTAGTTCGCCTGTCAGTCTTTTTTTTTTTTTAGTGAAAAGTGGTGTTCCCAAAAAAGCAGCCTGTTCAGCACACAACTCAATTGTACAGGCTTTCCCTCAAGTTATACTGAGGTGTGCAGTGGACGTGCCTTATGTGTGCTTCTTATTATGCTTCCTACATATTAAAAAGACATACTCCATAGGGTCAAGATCTTTAAAGTTAATTATTTTTATGGTTTTATCAAAGACATTCTTAAGTAAAACTGTAAAACTGGGACTTTGGTTTATTTTATTTCATTTCATGTCGGGATTTTTTTTTTTTTTTTTTTAGACAGGGTCTTGCTCTGTCACCCAGACTGGAGTGCAGTGGCTCGATCTTGGCTCACTGCAACCTCCGCATCCTGGGTTCAAGCGATTCTGCTGCCTCATTCTCCTGTGTAGCTGGGATTACAGGCACCTGCCACCATGCCTAGCTAATTTTTGTATTTTTAGTAGAGACGAGGTTTCACCATGTTGGCCAGGCTGGTCTTGAACTCCTGACCTTAAGTAAGTGATCTGTCCACCTAGGCCTCCCAAAGTGCTGGGATTATAGGCATGAGCTACTGCCCCCGGCCCCATTTCATTTCATTTTCACTGTGCATGTATGATTGTAAAGAAAATAACTCTTAGTACGGTTAGCTCCCACTGTCATGATTCATGCCAAGGCTCCAAGAGTTCTACCCACCATTGCATTTGTCCCATCCATACAGATGTTAACACAGTGAAAAGGCAGATAAGACCTTCATGTTGTTAGAGAGATAGTTTTGACTTCGTGGAGCCACTGAAATGGTTGCAAATATCCCTGGTGGTGGTAGGGGGGTGTATTAGTCTGTTCTCATGCTGCTAACAATGACATACCCCAGACTGGGTAATTTATAAAAGAAAGAGGTTTAATGGACTCACAGTTTCACATGGCTGGGGAGGTTTCAACATCATGGTAGAAAGTGGAGGAGGAGCAAAGGCACATCTTACATGGTGGCAGATAAGAGCATGTGCAGGGGAGCTCACCTTTATAAAACTACCAGATCTCGTGAGACCTATTCCCTATAACAAGAACAGCATGGGAAAAGCACACCCCCATGACTGCATTCCCTCCCACCGGGTCCTTCCCACAACATGTGGGGGTTATTACAATTCAAGGTGACATTCAGGTGGGGACACAGAACCAGACCATATCGGGGGTATCTATGAACTACTCTTTGAGAACCACAATTCTGGAAGGACCGTGTGACCTCTGGAATCTGACATGACCCAGTCCTTCACATGCAGGGTAGAGACACCAGGACTCAGGATCTAGGCAGCAGAATTCCCATCAGGCTTGGTCCCAAAATACTTCCTTTTCTTAAATTAGGTCCGTTTCTGGCCTCATGGAACTTAACACATGAGCAGAGACAGACAGACAATGAACAAAATAAATAAATAAATTACATAGTATATCAGAAGGGGATAAGTGCAGTGTAGAAAAGTAAAATGGAAAAAGAGACTGGGGTGGGGACAAGCTTTCCTATTTTAAACAGAGTGATCCTGAAAGCCTGCCTTGGGCCTCCATTTAACCTCAACCACTTGATGAGACAAATATTCCCATTTTAGAGATTGAGGCAATTGAGGAACAGCTGGATTAAGTGATTTGTTGAGTGTCTCATAGCTAGTAAATGGCAGATCCGGGATTCAGACTCTGAAGCTTGATTCTCCCCACTGCACATCATTCTCCCAGGTCTATAACAGATCTCAAACATTAACTTCTAACTTAAGAGTCAGCAGCAATTCATTTTTTTTCTTTTTTTTGAAACAGGGTCTCACTTTGTCACCTATACTGGAGTGCAGTGGCACGATCATAGCTCACTGCAGCCTCGAACTCCTGGGCTCAGGTGATCCTCCTGCCTCAGCCTCCTGAGCAGCTGGGATTACATGTATGCATCACCACGCCTAGATTATTTTATTTTATTATTTTATTTTATTTATTTTATTTTATATCTGTAGAGATAGCATCTTGCTTTGTTGCCCAGGCTACTCTGAAACTGCTGGCTTCAAGCAATCCTCCCACCTTGGCCTCCCAAAGCACTGGGACCACAGATGTGAGCCACTACGCCCCTGGCCCTGCAACATTTCTAACTTGTTGCCCCAACTTTGATGTCCTAAGTCTATTTAGGGAAACATGATGACAATTTTTCAAATGGAAAAGATGAGCAAGGAAAAAGGCACAATAATCTCAGAAAACATCAAAATGCACTTTTCAGGGAAAATCCTGTGTTTGACCATCAGATCTTTGAGTGGATCTCCTTCTAGATGCGGGATTTCCCCTCTTTGTTTATTCTCTGAGTGTTTAGGAGGCATTTTCTTTGTGTGGTGTATGGTGGTGGGTGCTGGGAGAGGAGCCTAGTTCCTGTGCTGTAGCAGCTCACAGTTTTAGAGGAAAGGGAGAGAGGAACCAGAGAACATTCAAAAGGCAAGGGGAACCTCACAAACCTTAACCAGCAGCATTAGAAGGTGGAGTTAATTTGGCTAAGGGTTAGACACAAATGCATGAACACGCACACACACACACACATACACACACACACAGCTGATTCCTATGTCTGTGACCTAAGACCTCCTGCCCTATATTACAAGAAACTTCTAAAAAGGACATAAATGGCTCCCACCTCTGCATAACCTATATTCTCTCACTCCATATGACTAGGATGATGGGAACTTTGTAAAATGGAAACACTGGAGATGATCACTCTATTGAATCCTAACAGCCATATGACAAAGATATATCTTACAGATGAGGAAATTGAAGCTTTAACAGTCTGCAGGCTGGGTGCAGTGGCTCACGCCTGTAATCTCAGCACTTTCGGAGGCTGAGGCAGGTGGATGACCTGAAGTCAGGAGTTCAAGACCAGCCTGGCCAACATGGTGAAACCCTGTCTCTAATAAAAATACAAAAATTAGCCAGGCATGATGATGCATGCTTGTAATCCCAACTACTTGAGAGGCTGAGGTAGGAGAATCACTTGAATCACGCAGGCAGAGTTTGTAGTGAGCCAAGATATTGCCATTGCACGCCAGCCTGGGCAATGAAGCAAGACTTCATCTCCCCAAAAAAAAGGCTTATTTGCTTTATTTCTGTTCCATTGCTTTGGCCTAAGCAACCACACAACTGATGCCATCTCTCATAAGGAGGTTGTGCCCAGTCTCAGTCCTGTTCCCAGAACATCCCTGGGCCATGCATCCCATGCCCTCTGGTTTTACACTTTCTGCCTCTTCTTTCTGATTCAGCATCCATCCTCCTCCTTCTGGCTATGCCTTGCATTTCCCCAAATACTCACTGACTCATAAGTACAACAGATTTGGCTCCTCTGGTTGAACCCTTTACAGTCTCTCTCAGCCTTTAATTTTTTAGGGGTTCCATCTGCTCTGGTTGCCTAGGCAAATGACCCTTCACCCAGCCACAGCCCTGAGGTCTCCCAGAGTCAGCCTCCTTGCTCAGGGACCTGATGCTTAGTCACTCCCGGGGTTGTGAAAGTGCTGGTCTGGCTCTGAGAGTGAGGCTTCCTTGAAGTCTGCACCTTCCACCGCACTGTCTTTCATCACCCTCATCCTGGCCCTATAGAAATAGGATGCTTAACACCAGGAATTCCAAAGCTTTATTTCCCCTTTAAGAACGACATTTCTCTGCAGTTACTCACCCACTAGAGGACTCACGGATATAAAATTTCCGGAAAGAGTTCAAAATCAGCACAATCTTCGCTGAATCATAAACCAGTTTTCTCATGCATTCACAGTTCATCCTTGGATTTGTTTCCTCCTGGCCTATTTTCCTCTTTAATAACCAATTTTTTAATGAGTTTCAGTGAGTCAAAGAGAATTGATTCATTCATTAAGTTACTCAGACATTTATTGGTACCTCCTTTGTGCCAGGGCTTTTGATGCTTCTGTTTTCTGTTCTTTTCTTCTTTCTCTCTTTTTTTTTTTTTTTCAAATGGAGTCTTGCTCTTCCTTGTCACCCATGCTGGAGTGCAGCAGTGCGATTTTGGCTCACTGCAACCTCCACCTCCCAGGTCCAAGCCATTCTCATGCCTCAGCCTGCCGAGTAGCTGGGACTACAGGCGCATGCCACCACACCCAGCTAATTTGTGTATTTTTAGTAGAGACCAGGTTTCACCATGTTGGCCAGGCTGGTCTCGAACTCCTGACCTCAAGTGATCCACCTGCCTCAGCCTCCCAAAGTGCTGGGATTACAGGCGTGAGCCACCACACCTGGCCAATCTGATGTTTCCGATGGTCAATCAATAATTGAACATGTAGGATTCAAGAAGTGTGATTACAAAAACAGCTTTAGGATATTTTCTCTGAGTTCTTAACATGGACTCTTTACCGATAGCTGGGTCCTTTCCTGACCCTGAATATACACATGGGCTGTACCATGACTTTTCTAATTACTCCTAACTAAAAGAATATCCCATAATAAATTTGAGTAAGATTACAAAATTAGAGTGTCTAGTCCAATATGTTATTTAATATCTCAATTTTGTCATGACTTTTAAAAAATTTTTGTAGAGACAGGGTCTCCCTATGTTGCCCAGACTGATCTTGAACTCCTGGTCTGAGTGATCCTCCCACCTTGGCCTCCCCATGTGCTGGGATTACAGGTGTGAGCCACTGTGCCCTGCCTCTTCAATCTTTATTTCAGAGAGACAATGTCTTCCTCTCTTTCCTGGTTACAGATTAGCTAGCTACCATCTATGACTCTTCAGGACCGAAACAAAGGGAGGGAGATTAATGGGGAAAGGATAGTTCCCACTTGACCATCATAAATGTGAAGTTTCACACTCACTGGCCCTGGAAATTCTTGACTTGGGCTCTTTATTCCTTGATAGGTCCATTCTTCCGCAACTCTCTTGATCTGGGCAGAATCTCGTTTGGATGGCTGCTCCGGTCTCCATCACTCCTGCTCCAGGCAACTCCTCGATCAGCCCCTTTCTGTTGCAGTCTTTTTACCCTGAAAGTTTGACCTTGTGATATACTATTCATTCCCTTATAGTTGGGGGTTTGGGATGGATGTTTTCAAGGTGTTGACATTCTAAAGAATGATACGATGAACTGCCTATTAGGAAAACAATTTTGTGATATTATAAAAACAACTCTTCAGACTTCAAATCCTGTGTTCTTTTCTACAAAATGGCATGCATTCTCACTTTAAGCTATTTTCATATGAAGTTAAGTCTATGAATTTATTCCTCCAACTGATAACTGCATTTTAACAATCAATGGATTTGGCATCATTAAAGATATTTCAGGCATCACTGAGCACACTGGGATGGTTCTTCCTGGAGCCCTTAAAATTAGAGTCACAGGGACAGGGAAATCACCTGTTTCACAAATTACACTTTATAGGAGTGGCTGTTTACAAGTCAACTTTGCTCCATCTGGCAGGCTAATTCTGTTAAGATTAGACTTGGCTCAATCATTCTGTTAGACAAGAGAGAAAAACACAGTGTTGAAATGTGTTAAACCTCTGCCCTAAGGGAAAAGGTTGGTATATTAAGAAAAAAAACATTGGTTCAGAACTTCATGGGGGCTCACAAAAGAGGGATTGACTGAGTCTAGGGCTCAGGTCCTCAGTGAGTCCTGATGCCAATCAGTGCTCCCCTATCTTCAGGCCCTCAGCCCTGTGGTTATTTGTTCTCAGTTCCACAACTGTAAACGTCTTCTTCTTTTGCCTTGTTTACTTTTTGTTGGTGGTGGAGGTGGGGGGATTTAGTGTATATTCCTCCTACTGAACTTTCATTGAGCTGAGTATATTTACTGAAGATACGATAAGTACCTATGAATAAGAGGCTGCTTGCCATGAACTTCTCTGGTCTGCGTGAAGAGAAAGATAAATAAACCACCAATTCTAACACCAGGCAGACTTAAATACACAACAAACAAAGGCAAAAATGATGGCTCACAGAAGAGAGGGATGCATTTGACTGGAGGATCAAGAACGTTTCCTGGAGGAGTCAACAAGAGAACTTTTCTTTGAAGTAGGAGTGATATATCTACAGGTAACTAAGTGAAGGAAAGCATTCCAATTTGAGGAAAACAGCATGAGTAAAGGCCAAAAAATATTGCCAGGTATGGTGGCTCATACTTTTAATTCTAGCACTTTGGGAGGCCGAGGTGGGAAGATCACTTGAGCTCACGAGTTTGAGACCAGCCTGGGCAACATGGCGAAACCCGATCTCTACAAAAAATACAAAAATTAGCCAGGCATGGTGGCCCACACCTGTAATTCCAGTGATATGTTTCGGCTGTGTCCCCACCCAAATCTCACCTTGAATTGTAATAATCAAGGTGAGATTTTGAGATAATTGTCAATGACAGGGAGATAATTGAATGTGAAAGTGGAGATAATGGAATCATGGGGACAGTTATACTGTTCATGTGGTAATAAGTCTCATGAGATCTGATGGTTTTATAAAGGGGAGTTTCCCTGCACAAGCTCTCTTGCCTGCTGCCATGTAAGATGCGCCTTTACTTCTCCTTTGCCTTCTGCCATGATTGTGTGGTCTCGCCAGCAATGTGGAACTGTGAGTCCGTTAAACCTCTTTCCTTTATACATTACTCTGTCTCAGGTATGCCTTTATTAGCAGCATGAGAACAGACAAATATACCCAGCTACTAGAAAGCTAAGGTGGGGGGATCACTTGAGCCCAGGAGGCAGAAGTTGCAGTGAGCAGAGATGATGCCACTGCACCCCAGTCTGAGTGACAGAGGGAGACTCCATCTCAAAAAAAGAAAAAAAAAAAAAAGAAAAAAAATACCTATAATGGTATATTTGAGGAAAAGCTGATTGTGAGTTAAACTAGGGACATAGTCTGCTGTTGAGCTGCATTGCCTAATGCAGTAGCCACCCCACGTGTGGTCACTGAGCAACTGAAATGTGCTGTAAGTATAAAATACACATTGCAATTTGAAAACTTAATGTAAAAATATGTGATATATTTCATGAATGATTTTTATATTGTTAAATATTGAAATGATACTTTGGATATATCGGGTTAAATAAAATATACTACTAAAATTAATTTCACCTTTTTTTTTTTTACTTTTTTAATGTGGCTACTAGAAAATTTCATATTACCTGTGGGGCTCACATTATATATCTATTAGGCAGGGCTTGTTTAGAAATTAGAATACCATGGGCCAGAGGCAGTGGCTTATGCCTGTAATCCCAGCACTTTGAGAGGCCAAGGTAGGTGGATCACCTGAGGTCAGGAGTTCAAGATCAGCCTGACCAACATGGTGAATACCTAATCTCTACTAAAAATACAAAAATTAGCCAGTCATGGTGGCACGTGTCTGTAATCCCAGCAACTCGGGAGGCTGAGGCACGAGAGTCGCTTGAACTTGGGAGGTGGAGGTTGCAGTGAGCTGAGATTGCGCTACTGCACTCCAGCCTGGGCGACAGAGAGAGACTCTGTCTCAAAAAAAAAAAAAATTAGAATACTGTGAATTTTAAGACAATCTATAGGCAGTGGGATCCCTGAGTATTTTTGAGTAAGTAACATGTGTTGTATCTTCAGATCAGTAAGAGCATGATTTCCATTTCCTGTGTACTTGAATCCCCATAGGCATTTAATGCTTACTTAACAAATGTCTTTGCTGAATATTTACACTTTATCCAAGTGATTATTGATCAAAATTACCAGGCAAAAGCTTTATTATAACTTTCACTTTAATGCATGTTCATTTCAGAAAACTCAGATATGCAAAATTAGGAAATAAAACTCACCCAGAATTCACCACCCCAGATAGCTACTAAAAATATTTTAATATGTACTCTTCTGGTGTAGGAAGTATTGAAACATTGCTGAAATATTGGAGTATTGAAATATTGCTGAAATATTGTTCTTAAATGGCTACACTGAATTTGTGGTATGGTATACAGTTTCTCATGAAAATAAATTTTGTCCTACACATGATTTTTGATGGCTGTGCATTGTATGGATGTAGCCATTTATTTAAGCAATTCTTTACTGTTGGACATTTGTTGCTAATTTTCACCATACTAAATTTACTCAGTTCTTTATTTCAGTTCGTTGAAGTCAAGGAGAGAAACAACAAAGGTTAAGATGTTTACATTTCTCTAAAGACAGCTCATAAAACAAGTGCATAGAAATATCAACTCCCTTAAGATCCAAGGCTAAATTTGGCAATTAAGTACTTTTTAAGTGTTCTCAGTGGGTACAGCAGTCAAAGTAATTCCTGTTAATGGAACACATTGGGGTGTTTGTGTGTGTGTGTGTGTGTGTGTGTGAGAGAGAGAGAGAGAGAGAGAGAGAGAGAGAGAGAGACAGAGAGAGAGATTGTGGGCCATGCAAATAAACATAAGACAACTTTCCTTGGCTGAGTTAGTTCTCCACTCTCTCCTTCTTGTTGTTTGAAAGGCTCATACACCTTTATAGAAGTTAGAAGTATAGTACAAAGAAATTTTTTCCCAAATCATTTGCGAAAAAAATTGCTGCTTAGTGCTAAGTCATCACCAAATGGTTTAGCGTCTGTTTCTGCAAAGACATTCTCCTATGTAAATATAATCCAATAATCAAATTCAGGAAGTTAATCTTGATACGTAACTACCATCTAATCTTCTGACTCTACCCAAGTGTCTCCAGTTGTCCCAGTAATGGCCTTTATAGTAAAAGAATCCAGTTCAGAATCACACGATGCATTTAGTTGTGTGTTTCTTTAGTTTCCTTTGATCCACAATTCCTCAGTCTGACTTTTCTTCATTTTCAAGACCTTAACATTTTAAATATTACAGGGTAGGTACTTTGTAGAATCTCTTTCAATTTTGATTTAATTTTCTTCATGATTAAATTCAAGTTATGTATCTTTGGCAGGACTGTCATTAAAGTGATGCAGTATCCTTCTCATTTCATTCTACTGGGTGATGCATAATTACAATTAGTCCCACTGCCTTCACTCTGATCATTTGATTAATAATGTATCTGCCCAGTATTCTCTATTATACAGTTATTCTCTTCCCCTTTGTAATTAATTTTGTGTGTGAGGAAGTACTTTGAAACTATGTACATATTCTGTTCTTCCTCAAATTCTCAAAGCATTAATTGACTTACCAACATGAAATCATTGTTTCCTCTTTTATCCATTTGGTTATAAACTCCTACATTATTACTTATTTTGATGCTGAAATTGCCTGTATGTGGCCAATGGGACCTATTTAAGCTGGCTTCTGTGTTCTTTTAATGCCCACATCATTGAGCTTTTCCTTGCTTTATGGCACAATAAGATACTTCAGGCTCAATTTGTACTTTCTCTGCCCTAGCTCTAGATTCAGCTTGTTTTAGTGAAACATGGTATCTAGTAGCCAAGCTCTGGGTCTTAGGGGTGCTGATCGTTACTGGGGTGTCATGATCCCAGGTCCTCTCAGTGGACAGAGCTAGAGAACACACATACACACATACAATTGCCTCTGTGGTTATTTTATATACTGAAAACTATGAGTTTATCCTGATATATCTAATTCCAATCTAACACCACACGGGGTTTATTTTATTCCTCCTTTCTGTATTTGTAATTCCCTTTTTGGACACTTAAGAAACCTTGCTCCCTTTATTCTTAATATTGCGTGCATGGTTAATCTCTCTGTATAAACACAGTTTCCCATCACTGCTGCCCAATCCTATCCCGTGTAGACAGCTTCCTCTCCATGCTTGGGCTCGGAAACCTTACTCCAAATTCCCTTTGCCTTTGGAGACACCCATCTCGCCCTCATTATCCTCTGACTTCTGATACTGGGCCACTCATCTCCCCACCTGATTTATTCCTCTTGGTTTCTACCACCATACCAGGTTGCCCATCTATTTAAGCTTTGACTCCCCACTCTGGGCTACTGAGGCTCCCTTTCCTCTTCTTAAATAAATACCTGCATGATGGCTTTAGGACTGACTCATTCCAGAATAAAGAAAAAGGGAAGGGGAAGATGAAGAGCTCTAGTTATTGTTGACATAAAAAAAAATTCCCTGTTCCTTCTGATTCCAATGGAAATTTAGTACCCAACTCAACATGTGGAGAAAAAAAATCCCTTCTCAATTGACAGGCATAATAATCATCCTTAAAGGTGCCCTTTGAGACTCTGTACCTCTTATCTCTGTCACTTATGATACACAATATAATTTGTTAAATAAAAGGCAGGGGGAAGGCTTAAATTCACATGTGCTGATGACAGCAAAGGAGAGAAAATGTTCACACACAAAAGAAAGGATAACGAGGCAAATGCACTCCAGCCTTGAAGACAGCAGATCTAATATTTTCATTGATTATTGAGCAATCACAAAGGAACACTCATTGCTTGAAATCTTTGCAATTTGACTAAAAAAAAAAAAAAAGAAAAACAAGAAGCCTCTTGGCAGGCTTTCAAGGGTTCCCAGAGCTATTCTAAAAGGCCCATTCCACTTTGGATTCTGCAGGTCATAGACTTCTGGCTGTGTTTTTTTGCTGTGGCTATGCCAGCTAGAATGTGCTTTCTCACTCTCTTTCATGATAGTTGATAGCTCTTTTATCTCACAGGCACTGGCTGGTCAGAGGAAGACATTCTTGCATATTTCAGAGGAATTAGAGATCACTCTAAGCACAACCAATGCCATTTGTCATTTGCACCAAGAGTTGCAGGCACAGTCTTTTGCCCCCAAGTTCCCATCCCAAGCATTCCTTCTCAATGCCAAATTCAGAGGAGGTAGCCTGAAGCAGGCAGCCTTACAGCTCCCCCACTATAACCAGGTCAATGTCTACAATGCAGGTCCTTTTAAAATTGAGTGTGGTCAAGTTCAGGCATCAATGGATATCAGTATGGGAATCTAAAAATAAACCAAGCAGAGGAAGCTTCAAAGACTTCCTGGAAGTTCGAAGGAACTGAAGATTACAGAGGGCACTGGGATGACTTCTAATGACCTCATGGATGCCATTAGGAATTCTCAAATTGCCAGGAATGTCATTGAGTGCTGCATCCTGCTGTCTTAAATGGAGGCAGAACTGAACAGAATGAGTATAATAGGTCTTCAGTGTTCAGAACAGAAGTGGGTGGTGGGAGGCTGCCCTGGTGGTGTCTGCTTTCCCTTGAGGGTTTGATGTAGGCACATTTCAGGCCCTGATCCTTCAGAGGCCAATGTTTAAAGAAATGGCATGCCCATTCATATCTGGTAAACGTAGGATGTCAGATGCAGCGTGCAATTCCACCTGCTTATTAGGGTTTTCCTTTCATCCCTTTACCTCTCTAAGCTGGAGCTCCCTCATCTAGAAAGCGGGGGATGATGATGAAAGTTACATTAAAGACTCTAATGTGTGGAAAGCACCCAGCAGAGCCTCAGACACCCAGTGAGAATTCATTGAGCAGTGGCTCTGGCGCTACCCATCTACTGAACTCAACAGAGGTGCCCTGGGCTTCTGCGAGCTCCCAGGCCAGGCCATACCTAGGCCCATAACTGCCCAAGGCCACTCTCCTGCCTACCTGGCTCTGGAGAGGTGGGAAGCAGGCAGGCCTCCCTTTAGGTGTGCCTCAGGGTGGGCCAATTTTAAATTCAGTATGTCTAATCCACACTCATAGATTTTCCTCATAAAAACTGCATGGGTTCTCGGTTTTTCTTTTGACGATGACAGTCATGCACCCTTAAAACTCTGAGGCTCATGTTCTACTCTTCCTTCTCCCTTACTTCTTCCCTGCCAAGGCCTCTCAGTTACCAAGTCCAGAAGATTCTTTTACAACATCTCTACCATCAACCCCTTAATTGTCTACTGCTTGCTTGGTAGTTCAGGCACTAATTGCCTCACCCTGGTCTGCTCTAATTTAGTGAAAAAAAATTTTTTTTTATTTCATGCATGAACAGCTTCAAATCTCTTTATTAGATAAATTATATATGTTGGTAATATAAGCCATGGGTCACTGGAGGTTAGTTCTTTAAAAATTAGAACCAGGCCAGGCGCAGTGGCTCACACCTGTAATCCCAGCACTTTGGGAGGCCGAGGAGGGTGGATGCCTTGAGTCTAGCAGTTCAAGATTTGCCTGGGCAACATGGCAAACCCTGTCTCTACAAAAAATACAAAAATTAGCGAGGCATGGTGGCGTGTGCCTGTGGTCCCATCTACTCAGGAGGCTGAGGTGAGAGTGTTGCTGGAGTCCAGGAGGCAGAGGTTGCAGTGAGCCAAGATCGCATCCCTGCACTCCAGCCTGGGTGACAGAATGAGACCCTTTCTCAAAAAAATAAATAAAAGTGAAAAATAAAAATCAGAACTAGTAATTAGCATTAAACTCTTCTCCCTATTGTTTTATGAAGTGTTGTGTGCAGTCATATTCTATTGCTGAAATGACAGTTCACACAAATTTTAAGAAAATCATAAGATGCATAGGAATGCCGAGTTCTCCCACTCAGTGGCTTTCTTCATCATCTCAGCCAGTCTGCATGGATGAACTGAACCATAAAAGGAGGTGGGAGGAGAGAGAGATTTCCAGTGGTCACTGTTTCTTCATATGATCTTGACCCATATCTTTATATATGTGCCCACAGTTAAAGGATACTGCTGTAGGTTTTAGCCCAATGACCATGCCTTGCTTGGATCCTGGTAATGTTTATTATAAACTACATAAGGATCAAAAGTTCTGATTGTAGGCCACGCCTGGTGGCTTATGCCTGTAATCCCAGCACTTTGGGAACCCAAGGCAGGTGGATCACTTGAGGTCAGGGGTTCCAGACCAACCTGGCCAACATGATGAAATTTCACATTTACTAAAAATACAAAAATTAGCTGGGCGTGGTAGCGTGCACCTGTAGTCCCAGCTACTTGGGAGGCTGAGGCAGGAGAATTGCTTGAACCCAGGAGTCAGAGGTTGCAGTGAGCCGAGATCATGTCACTGCACTCAAGCCTAAGTGACAGAGTAAATTCTGTCTCAAAAAAAAAAAAAAAAATCTGATTGTAAAATATTGCCTTTCCCTATAGAGTCTGTTTTAGTCTCACTAAGTAGCATATTTGGAAAAATAAGGAGAGAATGGATTTTTGAAGGCAAATGAGAATACCCTAAACACGCAAGGAAAAAAATACAAGCTTCCTCCTCACATAGTGCTGAGCATCTATTATTGTTAAGAAATATTTAGGTGGCAGAATCATAATGTGCGGTAGTGGAATTGACTGGATAACACAACACAGAAATTATTTTTTAAAAATATTTTAACCTAAAAAACAATAGTGAATCATCATAAAAACAGAAACAAATTTGTTTGGAAATCAACCAACCCATCCAGGCAATTAAACTGTGTAATGGAGTAAAAAATCTCATTCTTTCTAGCTCTGTCACTCTAAGTATCCTTGGAAACATGACTAATTTACCTTCCCATTTGAATATATAACATATTAATATTTGTCACCAGATATTTTTACAAATTTTTTGTGACCCTCTGTGAAAGTTCTAGTGAAGTACATGAAATTATAGAGCCTGCAGTATACAAACAGAATGTCTAGACTATTTTAAAAAGTAACCATTTGACACATTTTAAAAATAGTCATCAATGCATTTATTTCAAAAATTATAATAAGTTTTTTTAATCAAATGATATTTTGTCCCTAGGTATGTAATATTAAAGAAATGTACCCTTTTATCTTTATGTAAAGACAGTGTGTATCATGTAATGGAAATTTTACAAAGCTACTTTTTTTAAAAAGCGCTGTTTTTACATGTTAGCTAAATGTTTTTGAAGTTTAACTGGAGTTATTGTGAGCCTTAAAAACAAAAATTGCTTAAACATTTTAGGATGTTCTATTGAAATTAGTTATCACAATGAACTTTAAGGGTATGATTTTGTTTCCTATTATCAAACATTTCTTTCTTCCAGCCTCATAAAAAAAGTTACAGTCCTTAGCTCCAATCAGAAATAGAATAAATATGACTATAATTTCAGAGAGAGAGAGAACATCAAGGTCAAATTGTAAAAGCCACACGGAGATTAGATTGGCACAAATGAACGTATGCATGTATTATAGTCAAGTGAATAAAGTAAAAGTACGTATATTGTATATTCATATCAATGGATACTGTAGGGAAGCTGTTCTCTTAGGCAGGAATTAGCTATAGTTGACTGAGTTTGCAAAGTACAGCAAGGTTATTAAATAAACAATATAGTAAGACATTCCACTTAATCCAGATCATAAATGAAATCAATCGGAGGCTGTTCATTTCTGTGCTATGGAAGGCATAAACTGCATTTTCTCTTGTTGTAAGTGCACTGATAAAGAGAAAGGATGCTCAATGGATAGTGCTAAGCCCGCACTTTAAAATCATTCTACAGAAAGAGAGAAAGAAACAGAGACCGAGACTGAAACTGACTAATGGTGTGCTGTTCATTGACTCAAGGCACGCAAATCACACGGGCTGCCTCAAAGGTTCCCCACAGGTGACAAAAGAGACGAATGACCTTCTGGGGCTCTACTTCCAGTAGACAGCAGAGTCCTTGCAGAAAGAGAATCATTGCAGAGCAAGACCAGTCAGACAGCACTCCCTGCTCAGGTAGCCTCTCTGGGACTGTGGAAATGCTTTGACACACCCAGCATTGAATAAACGAATGAGTGAGACCCTGTGCAGTTCATTCACGGGACTTGCCCTGAGAAGCGGACGTGTGAAGGGGTTGGGGCCCTCTTCACAAGGAGGAATCTGAATATACCAAATGGCCTGTCTAAGGTATCCTGTAGTCCTTTGGTTACATGGTCTCTTGGGAGGAGTTTTGTTGAGATGAGCTTTGCTGCAGTCAGGTTCCCTTTCGTTTGTGGGAAGTAAAAGGCAAGAGCTTGTTGAAGACACCTCTGAGTCAACTTTCCTGAAGCCCACAGTGAGGGAGTGGGGTGGAGGAGGGGATCCCGATAATGGAAGCTCACATTCAATTGTCTGATTGTGTGCCTCTCCTCAGTGTGGGAGCAAATTAGCTTTCAGTTCGATAACAAATGCAGTGCAGACCTAGGTGTCAAAGAAAGGCAGGACCTGTCAAACCCTCATCACAGAGATACTGAACACAAAGACCCAGCATCTATGTCTAGTCACTTCCAGCTTTGCTCATGGCTGACTTCCGGTCCGGTCAGACTGTATCCGGGTGAAAGGTGGTTAGACTGCATCCAGATGAAAGGTCATTCTGATTGGTTGTAGGTCCCGTAACGACCATAGTTCTTTTCGACATGGCCTCTGTCTGAATTCTCAGCACTCCATGGCATTTAAGGAGCCTAGGAAGTTCACAAGAAACAGCTGTAATTACAAGAGAGAGAGGGAGGGAGGCAGGGAGGGATCCAAACATGCAAACAAGTTAGCCATCTTCTTTTCTGGATGGAAAATTACGTCTTTTCTTTAACCCAGAGCCAAAGGCAAGAGGGAAAAAATTTGGAAGAAGCATTGTTCATGGCATTCCTGAAGCTGCCCTAAAGAGGCATACTTTTACTTTTTCTTCTTCCCTCATCTGTAAAACACTTTCCTTAGTTTTAGTCCTTTACTCCATATCATATTCTGCTTTGCACTATTAGTCATAGCTTTTATAATATGTGTGATCCTTGAAGATAGAGAGGAAGCATAACACACTTTTTGTCACCTCTATTATACCTTGCATGTTGCATAGCTTTTCTTGGCCTGATGAATTAATGCAAATAAGTGTGGTCTTGCCCAGTGGATTCAGTGATGTCTACTTCAAACTAAGCAAGACTCTGGAATAATCTGAGACCTTTATCCAGAGAAAAAATGATCTCCCTCAACCCACTCTTATTTCCTACTTTTTCCGAGAGGTGAAGACTCTGCCAGTGGCCTCAATAGGCTCCAGTTGTATGTGAATGTGTGGGTGTGTAGTCCTGCATGGGTCAAACACAGCTCCCTCTTCAGGGAGGGTGTGGGGACAACAACATGGCTGCTGATTCATAGTTTCCCACAGGATGACTCTTCTTCCCAGGCAGAGAAGTGGGTGGATGAGTTATTCTTTGCTTAAACATCTCTGGGTGAAGAAAACGACTGACATTCTTCAGTGAGCTATTTCAGTTTTCTTTTATACAGAAAACTCTTTTCCATATTCAGTCAAAATTCTTCTGCCACAAATTAAGCCAAATTTTCCTGGTTCTCTTCTTTCCAGAGTTGGATCAGAGGTGGACACTCTCCTGCATTCTGTAACTGGTTGTAGTTAAAAATGTTTTTTAAAAAAAATTTTTTAAAAGGCATTTTTACTTATTTCAATGGGTAAAAAAATGTTTATTTAATGATATTTTATTAAAATGAATACATTACTAGGAATCCCATTTGAAGTCTACAGGGCCTGGAGAGGAAAGAGAGCTGACAGCTTGCTGTGAAAGTGTTTTGAATTCAAAATGGAGACAGGGTGGTGTCATGGGACAATCTTTTCTTTGTACAAGGTCCCGAGCGTTCTGTTTTGTGGTGTTTGGGTGGGTTGTGTGGGAGATAGGATGGATGTGTTCAGCTGGCTCAGGTGTTTCAGGTGGGAATGGAAGAGGAATTTGTTGAGATTTCTATGTGGTGAAGGACAAAGAATCTTAAAACTCTTGCTTCCTTACCTGCCTGTATTGAAAAAAGCACCCAGTCAAACTCTGTCATCAAGGCAGGAACGATAGGAACTATCTACATAAAATTGTCTGTTGTGTGGGATCTGTGGAAACCAGACCACCCTTCCTATGAATCGGCTGCCAAACTCCTAAAATAACTCTGAGGGTCAGGGCCTTCCCCTTATGGTATTTTGCTTTTCTCTGTTGCATAGAACTGTGGGGGTGGAGGGGTGGAGGGGCTGGGGCAACAGTTTCATTGTCATCGTGCTTCACTGTGGCCTCTCCCACTCCTAATTTATTACCATACTTTTACTTCCTCTCACACCCTCTCACCTACTTAAAAATAGGGAAAGAGGAAAGGGGTTACAGGACAGCCCTTTGACTGAGAAGGCAGCTGCCTCCGTTGTGTGCTATCATCAAGTCCAAGCCTTCCTGGCCTCTCCAAATACCTCTTCCAAATACTGATACAGAAAATTCCATCTTACTCTCTCCCAAGTTCAGATCTCTTCCGTGGATTTTTGTATTCATTTTTTCATCTTTATGCAATTAATTTATTTTCTCCACATATATTCCTCACACAGGCACAAAAAATTCTCTTAAAATAGTTTAACAGTATTTTAGAATTGTAACAGAAATGCACAACACATCAGTGTATACACCTTAGGAATGTAAACACTAGCTGGAAATTTAGAGATCATCTAATCCAACCCTCTTACTTTTAATGGAAAGATCAGAGGGTTCAAATGACTGACAAATCAGACAGGTAATTAGTAAGGAACAAAAATTAGAAATCAGTACAAATGCTTTGTGTAGGACTCTGCACAGGACATGCCACTTTCAGTCAGTCAATGCCCAATACAAATAACTGTGATGTGACTTTGAAATAAGGTATTAAAACTCTCTAATAATTAAGAATGATGAGGACTAAGATGAGGAAGAGAAGAGTTGCCAGAGGCTCAGGTATGCTCTGAAATGTTAAATCTGTTGAAATCCAAAGGAATATTAATTAAGGGAGTTTTATTCTGGGGCAAAAGCACATAGATAGCTGTTGTGATTGTCAAGACAAACTCCTGACCTTTCCGTCTGTCAAGTTTCAATGCCATGATTTAAACATTATGGCGCTTACATGAGCCATTATCTGCATTGCTCTTTGTCATAAATTATACTCAGAATGTTCTACAGCATTACAAGAAGAAATAAGAGACAGTGCCAGTAAAACAGAGAGTCTTGTTGGGGCCCACGGTGTTAGTTAACAATGGATAAAAATTCATCCTCCCCCAAATCACATGTATCCCTGCTAGTGTGCCTTATTGCCTTCTGCCCACTCTTGCGTTCAGCAGATTATCTACCAGTAACGACTAGTAGTCAAGTTCAAATATGGCATGTTAAGAATCAGGCAGACTATCTTAGAGTTTTCATAAAATTGCATGTGATTTTTCAGAAATGCCAGATGATAAAGGAAATACCTATTAGTAGGTGCTTATTTCTTTAGAATGCTAATGAGGATTTTGTGGCTAACAATATTTAAAATTAAAACATTCCACTAATTTTTTAAAAATGCATGAGCAACAATGAGAGTCAACGGATTCCTCTGGCACCACAGCTATATTAAGAAATACAATAAGGCAAAATTATACTGGGCTTTCTTCAACTTTTAAATGGTTCAGAAATCCTTGAACTTAAAAATCATTGTAGAAAAATGTTCCAGTAATTTAATCAGTGATCGTGCTGTCTCGTGGAATGCCTTTCATTTTGGAGACGGTTTCTGCTTACTCAGTGTCATGAATGTTAAAGAACAAATTTTGAGTTCAACCACCATACTCTACTCTTCATGGATAATTGAAATTCACATGTTTTTTCAACTGTCTTTTATGAAGTATGCAGGAAGTACTGTCAATGAATTAATTTATCTTCTGATCATCATATATTTCCCATTGCTTTAAATCAATAATTCTGACCGATGATAGTTTTTATATTGTTAAACCATCTTACACACCTTTTGTCAGGTTCATAATGGCATAAAGAGGTTATTATTTAAGGAGACAAGGCATGAGTTCAACCCTGAAATTGACTAGGGATCTCTGGCAAATCACTTCATCTCTGAGTCCTGATTCCTTCATCTGTAAGTGAAAGCATTAGATTAGACAAACTATAAAGTTTCTTCACATTCTCAGGGTCATTGTATCTTAAATGGTAAAAAGAAGGCCAAGAGAAGGGAAGAAGAGGGTGGGACGGGCCGCGTTCTAGAGCTTAATGTCTGCAAAGTTAGCAGTCAGCAGCACCAGTTAATTCAAACCCTGCCTGCTGGAATCATTTAAAACTGGAGTGACAGCACTCATTTCCTTGCTAGAATAAGATCTTACTTCATATCAAATGTTGCAGTTCCTTTAGAAGCCAAATTTGAATTAGTCATAATGCAAGAATCCCAAGGTATAATCAGGTTGGATCACAAATCAATTACAGAGTATATCACTGTGTCTGACTTCTTCCAAGATCATTTTCTATACTTGCCCATGAATTCTTCTCTCTCTTATTGTTGTTCCCTTTTAGATCATCACTTAACTAGGTTTTAAAACAGAGATGAACAAACCCTCTGCAATTGCACATTGGAATATGAGAAACAATTTAGCTAAGGGCATTTTTTTTCTAATCACTTTGCACTCCAGTAAATTGTGCTCATGCATATTTATATATAAATGCTCAGTCATTTTACACTAAGAAATCCATACCTACCTATTTCCTTGGGGAATTTCTATGAAATCAATTTTTCACATTAGCTGTATTTCTGGCAATGCAACCCGTAATAGAATGCTCCTTTGCGGGATATCAAGGCAGAGCTTAGGGCAGGTGGTAGCAAATAGGATCTCAAAATCACAATTGTTTAGGGGAAGCCCAAGAGAGAACTTGCCTTTGGCATTCAAGAAGAGAGAACACAGCACATTTCTGCCAGTGGCCCTGGGGCCTTTTTATTATGGAGCCCAAGAGGCTTCTATGGAGAGGCTGTGACAATTGAAACAAGAATCAGAATGTGGCCCACTCAATCCCGCTGACTAAACTCCCTTGGATGGGGTCTGAGTCAGGCCTGGCAAAGTTAATTTTGCTTGGCAGAAGGTCACAGGCAGTGAAGCTCTAGCGAATTTGCCATGAAAGTTCTCAGCAGACCATTCCTACACCACTGGCAATTAACATTTTTGAAGGCAGCACGATGTAGCGGTGCATATCTCGTTGCACCAAACCAGCAAACATTATTGAGTACCTGCTTTGTGTCAGGAAATGTGAAGGCCTTGAGGGTATTAAGTTAATCACACATAATTTTATATCCCTCAAGAGCACTGAGTTCAATCTGGGGTTCAAGGAAACCTTCCCGGAGCAACTGGTGCCTGTAGTGAACTTTCAAGGAGAGAGAAGAGTTAGCCCTGTGGACAAGCAAGGAAACCAAGGAAACAGTAGAGCCTTAGGAAAGCTTGATATCTGCAGTGAAAGGCAATCAGGGTGGTATGAGCGAAGCACAGGTTGGCAGCCTTTTTCTGCAAGGACCAGATAGTAAATAGTCCATGCTTTGTGACCCTCCAAGAGTTAACTCTGCTACCATAAGATGAAAGCACCATAAATGATTGGGCATGGCAGTGTTTTAAGAAAATTTTATTTTTAGACAAGTCAGGTGGTGATATTTGGCCCATAAACCGTAGTCTGCAGGCCCCTGGCGAAGAGCACACAGAGCAAAGCAACATGGTGACTGGGAAGGTCAAGGGCCTGTGGTGCTGGGACTCCTTGGCCAGCCCAAGCAGCCTGCGCTTGTGAAACATGAGAGATTGCTAAGGCCTGGGCTGCCCATATAAAGCCAAAGGCCAGATGGTCTTCACGTCACTTGGGCCAGATGGTCTTCACGTCACTTGCTGAAACCTAGAAAGGAAAACCTACTCCAAGCAAAGACGTTGGCAGTTGTATCTCTTCTCACAGAATGCCCAGCGCTCCTCAGAGGCCTTACCTAAATATGTGCAAACCAGAGGTTCCCAGCTTGGCCCAGCTCCTCCCTGCACATGCCTATAAGCATCAGTATCTCTTTCCAGTTCTATCCAAGGGCCTCTGGATATGAGACCCCTTTTCCTGGGTTTGTTCAAGAGCAGAGGAAAGGGACAGGGTCCCTAAAAAGCACCAGTGATCATCTCAACAGAGTTCATGTGTTTTCTTCACCTACATGGAGATTTGGGAAATTACACACATTTATGCAAATGTATTTTCCATTTCATTACCATTTCCTGTCTCCTTTATTTCCAGACTCCCACTCCAACCAAATTTGTTATGAACCCAACTGAGAATAATTTGGCTTGTTCCTCTTACTGTATGAAAACTGGACTGGCTCCCTGCCACACATTCAAAATGTGCCCTTAAGTGAAATGGTGTCTGTGCTCCTCTTGCAACTCCAGGTAAAAGGAGAACCCAAGGGTTGCCACCACTCAGAGGAGCACAGCAGGATTATCCCCACACAGGTGAGAAGAAAGTGAATGGTTCTTTCTGTGAGCAGATTTTCTTTCTAAAACAACGTCTCCTGCAGCTGAAAGAGGAAAAGAGGAAACCAACAATACCAACAACTAGGGGAAGAGGTAGGTGAGCTCTCTGCTCTCTGATAAGGAAGCTAAGCCTTGGAAGCCATGCCTCAAATCTAGTGGTAGCATAATGGTGTTTCCAGTGTACATTTTTGCTTTTGTAAATTAGAAGAGTTATTAAGTTTATGAGCCAGTATCATGAAGATCAAGATGATATCTAAAAGGTGATTGGCATGCAGTTTCCATAATATTGCTAGAAGACAAGACTGAATCATAGCCTCCCAGGAATGGAAGAAACTTCAAAAGTTATCTAGGCTGTTGTTTGGCAGCAACTGCAGCTATGTCCAAGCTGGTGGGTATGCAACGAGGAGCTGGGAACTCATCTTCTCTGGGAAATGGTAAGTGGTGATATGGAGGCAGTCCAACTGACTCTGGGCTTTGAAAAACAGAAACATGGCTGAGTAAAGCCACCAATCAAAACAGACCCTTGTGAGCACTGCAGCAGTTGGTCGTTTTCAGCACATGGTGCTTGTAAGTATCTGACAATTTCAGAGCTTGAAACAATTGGGCAGTCAAATAATCAACTTGAAATCTCTGTGCAGTTCGCAAGGTTATTGCCCACAAAATATTATGTTAGCTCTAAGATGGTAAAAGGCTATCACGGTGACCTGACTCCAAGGTGAATTCTATCTTCAGGAAAATCCCAAGTCTTCAACTGGATCCAAACTGCTGTGGATAAACGGAGAGAAGCATGAGTATAATTGTGAAAGAAAACTCTAAAATACATGGGTGTCTATAAATAGTGAGGGCTCCTCAAAAGACTAGAAAATATTTCTTAGAATGAAGAACTGGCTACTTCCACAGAATATGCCCTTAGACCTTGGATTTATACTGTCGCCACTGCAAGTTGGACATTTACCCAAATACTCAGAGCAGATGCTTACAACTCATTACCCAAGGCAAAAGCTTCCTCAAATGTCGAGGAAACTCTGACCCTTGTAAATTATAAAACAGACTATGCATGAATATAATTAGATTCAACAATTACAAAATAAAGAAAAATGACGGCTGGGATAGATGCATAAGTTTAACGAAACCCACACATCAGCTATAGGTCAAAAGTTTCTGCTTTTATTAATCTTTAAAGTATGAGTCAGCTATTGAGTTCATTGTGACTGTTAGTTATGGAAATATTTAGTCATCAAACCAAAAATGCTTTATGGCAAACTCCAAATGTTAAGTCTTTATTTATTTATTTATTTATTTATTTATTTATTTATTTAGAGATAGGGTCTATTCTGTTGCCCAGGCTGGAGTGCAGTGGCATGATCATTGCTCACTGCAGCCTCTACCTCTCTGGGCACAGATGAATCCTCTCACCTCAGCTTCCTGAGTAGCCGGGACTACAGGTGTGCCCCACCATGCCCAGCTAATTTTTTTGTACTTTTTGTAGAGATGGAGTTTCACCATGTTGCCCAGGCTGGTCTCGAACTGTGGGGCTCAAGAAATCTGCCCGCCTCAGCCTCTCAAAGTGCTGGGATTGCGGGTGTGAGCCACTGCACCCTGCCTAGTCACTGATGAATCTGCTTTTAAAAATCTGAATCAATTGGAGCAGATCAAAGAGGATAAATTGATGTTAAGAAATGTAAAAGATCAGCAGAAAAACTGGACCCTCTGCCAAACTACAGGTAGTGCTCTCTAGCCTTTCCTGAAGGGCCTTGGAATACAGATATGAGAAGCACATCAGCATGTCATTAGCAAGGTTCTTAGCAGGCTGTGCTTTGCCACTTCCTTGAGAGTCAGCTGTCCCAAGGCAGGGATCTTTACAATTCGACCTAGACACTGCAGGCCATACCAGAAACTCCAGCACAGAACTTTCTGGAAACTCAGATGTGAGCACTCTACTTTCACTTTGTCATACTCATTTCAGAAGGAAATAAAATATACTGTAAAATTTATATACCATATGTAAGCTATGGGCAAATGATGTTATTGAAAAAAAAATCAAATTATGAATACGACGTTCTTCCAATTTCCCAAGATACTCAGCTTAGTTATTTCTCAATGGTGGGATTATGGATAACTTCTTTTTTTTTTTCATGCTTTTCTATATTCAACAAATATTACTTTAATAGTTAGAAAAACATTTTAAAATACTCTATTCTCAATAAAGCATGTAAAAGAAAATAAAGATGATAAGCATAAAAAGTGTTTAAGCTGGCTAGTAATTAAAGTAAAAATTAAAATAATCATTTTATATTATTAGATGGGCTAACAGAAAGAAAACTTAATAAATCTAAATACTGGCAAGACTGCCTAGGAACTGACCCATCAGACATTGCTGTTAACAGTTCAAATTGATAGCATACTTTTAGAGAAGAATCTGCAATAAGTGAAAATATTCTTCCCGTTTGACTAATTATAATGATAGTAATTTATCCTAAGAGAATACTTCAAAAATAGAAAAACCGTAAGCTCAAGGCTTTTATTATTTTTAAAAGCAAAAAGAGTTTGTGAAAAAAACACAATATAAAATAATAAATTGGTTATGTAACGTGATATGTAAATTAATAGGATTTTAAGTACCTATTAATATATGAATACCATATGAATATAAGAAAATTGTTTATAGCAATGCTAAGTTTAAAAAGAAGGAAAAGTGTACATATAATATGATTAAAATGTGTAAAAACATGTAAAATGTAATCAAAGACTAGAAGGAAACCATGGAGAAATTAGAATAATTGTGCTTGAGTCATGAGATTTTGAATGAAATTTTCAAAAAAAGTATAAGATTTTGTTTTTAATGGAAATTTCTTTTTAATAAAGTATTTTAACACAAAATATTCTCTTTGGCAACATAAAATTATTCTAAATAGAGCAGATTATGTGGTTCTTCAGATGCAAACAGGGTTTTCACCTCCTTATTTTTACCCTCAATCAGATAGGTAGCATTGTGTCTGTATTCTTAGCATCTGTATTCTTACAATTCTTGTAATTCAATCTCCCTAGTGTAAAAAGTTCATTTTTTAGTTTCTCTCCCAAATATGAAAACAATCAGGAAGCTCTAATAATCAAAACAATGTGGTATTGACATAAGGATAGACATACAGATCAATGGAACGGAATTGAGAGCCCAGAAATAAAACCATACATCTGTGGTCAGTTGATTTTTGACAAGAGTGCCACCAAGGCCATTCAATGGGGAAAGAATAGTCATTTCAACAAATGGTGCCGAGACAGTTAGATAACCACAAGCAATAGAATCAAGTTGGATCCCTAACTCACACCATCTACAAAAATGAACTCAAAATGAATCAAACACATAAATAGAAGAGCAAAGACTATAACTCTCCCAGAAGAAAACATAGGGTTAAGTCTTCATGGACTTGGACTAGGCAATGATTTATTAGATGGGACACCAAAAACCACAAATGCAAAAGAAACAATAGAAAAATGAGACCATTTATCAAAATTTAAAACTCTGCTTCAAGGACACCTGAGGTGGGCAGATCACCTGAGGTCAGGAGTTCGAGACCAGCCTGGCCAACATGGTGAAACCCAGTCTGTACTACAAATATAAAAATTAGCTGAGCATGGTGGCATGTGCCTGTAATCCCAGCTACTCAGGAGACTGAGGCAGGAGAATTGCTTGAATCCAGGAGGCGGAGGTTACAGTGAGTCAAGATTGTGCCGCTGTACTCCAGCCTAGGTGACAGAGTGAGACTTTGTCCAAAAAAAAAAAAAAAAGAATATATAAAGAGATAACCGAGAAAATGGAAGAAAAAATTAGCAAAGCATGTATCTGCTAAGATACTTGTATCCAGAAGATTCAGTTGGAACATTCCTAATCTAAAATTTCAAAATCCGAAATGCTCCATATTTCAAAGCTTTGAGCACTGATATGAGATAGCAATACCTTCGCATTCGAATGGCTCAGTGAAGACAAACTTTGTTTCACGCACAAAATTATTTTAAAATATTGTATAGATTACCTTCAGGCTATGTATATAAGGTGTATATGAAACATAAATAAATTTTGTGTTTAGACTTGTGTTGTCCCATCCCCAAGGCATCTCATTATGTATATGAAAATATTCCAAAAATTTGATAAAAATTTGAAATCCGAAACACTTCTGGTGCCAAGCATTTCAGATAAGGGATACTCAGACTGCATAAAGAACTATTACAACTCAACAACAAAAAGATAATCAAATTTTAAAATGGGCAAAGAATTTGAATAGTAATTTCTCCAAGGAAGATACACAAATGGTCAATAAATACGTGAAAAAAATTCTCAGCACCACTAGTCATTAGGGAAATACAAATCAAAACCATAATGAGATACCACTTCATATCCACTAAGAGGACTATGAAAATAATAATAATGACAATAACAAGTATTAGGAGAATGTGACTCCCTCATACATTGTTGATAGAAATGTCAAATGGAAGTTCCAGTAGTTCCTCAGAAAGTTAAACATGAAGTTACAGTTAAGACCAAGCAATTCTACTGCACCTAGGAATATACACAAGAAACTGATAACAGATATTCATACAGAAACTTGTATATAAATGTTTATAGCAGCATTACGCAAAACAGCCAAAAAGTTGAAACAACCCAAATGTTCAAAAGATAAATAAGGCCCTGGGCGCCGTGGCTCATGCCTGTAATCCCAGCACTTTGGGAGGCCGAAGCAGGCAGATTCCTTGAGATCAGGAGTTTGAGACCAACATTACGAAACTTCTTCTGTACTAAAAAATACAAAAATTAGCTGGGCATGGTAGTGTGTGCCTGTAGTCCCAGCTACTCGGGAGGCTGAGGCAGGAGAATCACTTGAATCCAGGATGCAGAGATTGCAATGAGCCAAGATTGTGCCACTGCACTCCAGCCTGGGTGACAGAGTGAGACCCTGTCTCAAAATAATAATAATAATAACCATCGTCATCATCATCATCATCATCATCAGAAAAGAGAAACAAAATGTGGTATAAACATACAATGGAATATTTTTAGCAATAAAAATGAAGTGCTGATATACACACTACAATATGAATGAACCTTGAAAATACTGTGTTAAGTGAAAGAAACCAGTCAGAAAAGACCTCAGAGTATCTGAGTCCATGTATATGAAATGTCCAGAACAGGAAAATCCACAATGAGAGAAAGCAGATTAGTGATTGCCGGGAGAAGGGAGGAGGAGGAATGGGGACTGACTGCTTAAGGGGTAAGATAATATCTTTTTGACGTGATGAAAATGTCCTGGAATTGGATATCAGTAACTGGCTGCACCACATTGTGAATAAAGATCACTGAATTGTACACTTTAAAATGGTTAAAATGGTAGATTTTATGTTATGTGAATTTTATCTCAATTTTTTAAAAGGCTTTGTAAGTACCTGAAGACTACAAGAGGTGCGTATTTTTTATTCACAAAGAATTAGTAAGTCTTTCAATGACAGAATTTCCATCTTTGAGTATTGTGTTCGAAGGTTATTTTGTCTCACTGTTTTTCCTCCAGATACTTCTAAAGCTGCTGTGTTCATAAATAGGGAAGCAGAAGAGGAGATCGTCCTCCTGCCCTGGCAACCAGGGGTGATGGCATGTGCCTAGGCTCAAACATGGCAATTCTCCCGTCCAGAACTGAATCTTCAGAGCATGTCACAAAGACCTGGGGTCAGTTCACAATTTATTCCCAGAAGTTGTGGCAGCTTCAAGAGTCAGGCAGGGGCAGCAGCCCATGTTCAGCTGGAATTCTGTGGCTTAACCCAGGGGTTTTCCATGTGTCATGAGAGATAACACAACACTCTCACCAGTGATGTTGAATAAATTACATTTAGTACTCACAAGCTGGCGAGTCCTAGGAGGGAACAGCTTATGTTGGAAGGCGGTGTAGGGGTGGCTTTGGGCTTTTATTATGGTTAGGAGATGAAGTTGGGTTGGGGCTGGCACATGGGCTAGAGGGTGCACTATCTGAGGTTCCTGGACATTGACAGGGGCATAGAACACCCACAGTCTTCGTAACTTGGTTGCCCAGGTGTGGGGCAAGCAGGGAAGGGGAGTGGAAGCCCTCCAGCTGGCAATGGACAAACATCGCAAATGGAGTGAGCTCCTTTATAACATGCCTCATGTGTTACTCCAGGTTCTCACTTCACAGAGCTGATACTGTGAGATCTCAAAGAATCTGCCATGAGAGTCCTTTTCATATTGAGTTAACCAGACTTGATTTCTGTTGCTTACAATCATGAATCTTAACTGATGCCAAAAGAGGCAGGAATTTTGAAAAACACTGACATGCCATTTCAGATTAAACAAACAGACAGGCAAACAAGCACAGAAGAAATCTCAGCACAATTCTAAAGCACTGAGACAGATTTTCACAAATGTGTATTCTTTCTGCAGTGAGGACTATAGCAAATCTCAGAGGTCACAATGTTGGGAGAGCTCTTAAAAGGTCATGTATTTTAGGGCCGGTGTGTTGGCTCACTTTGGGAGGCCGAGGCAGGCTGATCATTTGAGTCCAGGTATTCAAGACCAGCCTGGGCAACATGGCGAAACCCCATCTCTACAAAATATACAAACATTAGCCGGGCATGGTGGCAGGTGCCTGTAATCCCAGCTACTCGGGAGGCTGAGGCACAAGAATTGCCTGAACCCAGGAGGCAGAGGTTGCAGCGAGATGAGATCCCACCACTACACTCCAGCCTGGGTGACAGAGCAAGACTGTCTCAAATAAAAAAAAGGTCATGTACTTCAGTCTTGGGTGCAAAGATTCTTCAGACATCTAGCATTTTAGAGTGTGAAAAGGACCAAGAAATTGTCAGGAAACAAACAAACAAAAAACCTTCGTTTGCTGATGAGAAAACCTCTGCCAAGAACGAAGTTCTTTTCCCGATCATTTCAGGAGTAATGAGGCATCAGAAAGCAGGCATTTAAACTCGTAGTCGAGGAACCCTTTTATTTATCATAGCTGGCAGCTTCTTGGAATTCAGTTCGAGAGGCTTTCTCATGCCTTGGTTGAGAAGACCACACTCTCCCTTCACAAGGTATAAAGGTTTTATCCTGTATCAATGCCACAGTGCTCTGAGGCTGCCTGGCTCATTTACTGAGACTAATGTATTGATGAAGCCAAGGTCATAGACCTGAGTCAGGAATGAGCTGTCCATTTGGCTCAGGATGCGTGGTAGAGTGTGGAGGTGTTGTCCAGCCATGCTGTAAAAATGGGACCCTGCTGGGGGTTGGGAGGGGCTGGGGAGGAGTATGTGAATATCTCCGTAAATCCATTACAGCTGCTCAGAACACAGGGCAGAAGCACGCTCCCAGTGGGGCTGAGATGAAGGCAATGGCGTCAGCTTTATGTAGAACAGCTGTAATAGTAGACTCTGTTTTAGAAAACAAAGTGTATTTGGCCCCAAACAGTGAAGAATTCAATTTGCTAAACAAAACAGCCTTGTTGTTTAGGAAACATCCCTTCTCTTAGGGTAAATGCCAGTGCTTCTTCACCTGAGAACTGTCCTATTCCCCCTCTGCTCTTCATTCCTGACCAGGCATGAGCTATGAAAGGGAGAAGGGGGCCAGCCTATGAATATTCCATTGCCATGGGCCACCAGTTATCAGTGCTCACTCACCAATTTCTTATTGGTGCAATACATTTAGAGAGAATCTGCAGCCATAAAAAAGAACAAGCTCATGTCCTTTGCAGGGACATGGATGGAGCTGGAGGCCACAATCTTTAGCAAACTAATGCAGGAACAGAAAAACAAATATCACGTGTTCTCGCTTACAAGTGGGAACTAAATAATGAGAACACATGGACACAGGGAGGGGAACAACACACATTGGGGCCGATTGGAGAGTGGAGGGTGGGAGGAGGGAGAGCATCAGAACAAACAACTATTGGGTATTAGGCTTAGTACCTGGGCAATAAAATAATCTGTACAAGAAACCCCCATGACATGAGTTTACCTCTGTAACAAACCTGCACGTGTACCCCTGAACTTAAAATGAAAGTACTTTTTAAAAAAGTTTGGAGAGAATCAGGAGCACTAAATGAATGCCTGAAACGGACAGTAAATTCAGAGCAGTGAAAGACGTCCCTCCGGGCTGAATGAATTAAGAATGAGTTGGAGAAAGAGCTGACACTTGAAGAATGGGGTGGATTTCACGGGGAGAGAGGAGTGGGGGTGTTGGAGGAACCATTCCTAAACAGAGACACCGGGGAAAAGGTGTTCTGGGCACACTGAGCAACCTGCAAAGAGAATTGAAGGGAAGAGGAAGGTTTATTTAGGAGGGAAGGAGGGGATGAGGGTGAAAAAGTAGCTTGAGACCCTATTGTAGGGGCTCGGGGACAGGTTGAGTAAGCATGGTCTTCCTTCCTCTGTAGGTAGTGGGAAGTATTTGCAGCTTTTTGAGCAGGGGAGGAATGACGATCAAAGCTGTATTTAAGGAAGAAGAATCTGACAGTGCTGCGTGGGCTTCACTGGAGCTGGGCAGTGAGAAGGCTAGAAATGGCATTTGTTCCGGTAAAAGTGATAAAAAAGAAATGACCGGAAGTGGAAAGGTGGGTTGGTGAACCAACGTTTCCACCTCTGAAGGGTCAGAGCCAGGGAGGAGAATTTACTCTTCTCTGTTAAAAAGCAGCTCTGCTGTCCTGACCAAATGCCAGAATATGTGACTTTGCTCAGACCAAGCTTCCAGAGACCACTGCCCTGCGTTCCATGAGCCTGGCTCTGTCTACACAGATGGTCAACTGAGGAGCCTGATCCAGGAGCCAAGAGCCAACAGGTAACTCTGGACCACACTGCGCTTGGCAACACTATGTGCGTAAGGAGTCTCTGTCGATGAGAGGTTCTATTGAAAATACGGTGTGTTTAGCAGAGAACAGTGGTGAGGAATTCCACGCATGGCTGATGTCATCTGCTTTGTTCAGTACCTGCCCAACCACATGAGAACTGAAGGCCATGAAAGCTGAGTCACCTTTGCAGCAGAAGGTGAGATGAGAGCCCCCGGCCCCGGCTCCCCCAAGCCTGGCTTCAACCAATTCTATTTTCATACTGATAAGAAGCTGAGTGCACCTGTCACCAGGCTACCAGGCCTGTGGGTCCTGTCCTAGAGCTCACCCTCCAAGCCCTCAGCTCCATGTCACACACTCGCACACCTGGGAAAGGAAGAAAAAGACACGAGAGATATTCACATTTTGTTGTAAAATCTTTTAACTAGAGTACATATAGGTTATTAAAAACCTGGGGCTGGGTGTGGAGGCTCATGCCTGTAATCCCAGCACTTTGGAAGGCTGAGGCAGGCAGATCATTTGAGGTCAGGAGTTCAAGACCAGCCTCATCAACATGGTGAAACCCCGTCTCTACTTAAAAAAAAAAAAACAGCCAGATGTAGTGGCACGTGCCTGTAGTCCCAGCCACTCGGGAGGCTGAGGCACTGGAATCACTTGAACCCAGGAGGCAGAGATTGCAGTGAGCCGAGATCATGCCACTGCACTGCAGCCTGGGTGACAGAGTGAGAGTTCATCTCAAAAAAAAAAAAAAGAAGAAGAAGAAGAAGAAGAAAACAACCTGGGCCATTGCCGGTCTGTGTTTATCCAGGGCTACTGGTCAGAATATTCTGCCTGAATTAAACAGTCTACCCAGTCAAGGAAGTCATCTAACATCTGTTTTATAGAACTGACCAAATGTTGGTCTATACTGGCTGTTCAGTTCATATTTTCAAAAGGTACAAACACTCTACCACCCTGAAAGTCCATCAGCAGACTTACTCAGACCCTGGCATCTTATCACTACATTTTGGGTAACAATATTTTTGTTTCTTTCCTGTTACCACCTACATCCAACACATTTGTGTGTAGCAAATAAATTATCCTTGTCACAGATATTTACAACTGCTGATTTGTTGGTCCATAAGCGCAAAAGGAGAAAACAGCGGTCAGCCTGACACAATTGGTAAATTAAAAAATGAGATAAAGGGGATGTAAACACGTCTGTGATGTGGGGACATAATTATGGCTGGTGCACGTGCTGCGCTCAGGATACAGATGAGGAAGTCCTAGGTTCTTGGATCCTGGAGCTCAGAGCAGAAGCCAAGAGACCAGGCAAGCCAGGAAGATGAAGTTGTGCTCTGGAATTCCTTGGCCCTTAAATGTACAAGTGCGGCAGGAGCAGTAGTGGCAGCCTCGTCTGTTTCTCTTCTGCAGTTCCTGCTAAGGAGGGTCCCAAGGAATCCTCCGTTCACTGGGGCAAGTTGATGAATGTGGATGAACGAATGCGTTTCTGGCACATGCGTGCAGTCAGGGGAAATCACCATCTGCTGGAGCTTTGCTGGAACATTCAGAGGACGGTTTCAGTTCACGAAAAACTCCGTGGTGTCTGGGCGCGGTGACTCACGCCTGTAATCCCAGTGCTTTGGAAGGCCAAGGTGGGAGGATCACTTGAGACCAGGAGTTCAAGACTAGCCTGGGCAACATAGCAAGATCCCACCTCTACAAAAAAAAACTTTAAAAAAATTAAGCGTGCATGGTGGCACCTGCCTGGAGGCTGAGGTGGAAGGATCCCTTGAGCCCAGGAGTTTGAGGCTGCAGTGAACTGTGATTGCACCACTCACTCCATATCAGGCAACAAAGTGAGACCTTATCTCAAATAAATAAATAAATAATAAAATTTTAAAACTCTATCCTCCAAGAAAGGAGTCAGGCCAGGGGGAGCCTGATTCCTAGCAGAATCCCACAGGGAAGGAGAAAGACAAGCAAAGCATATGCTACCAAACATAGTGCTGCAATTGGCCACAGGGAACATTGTATTTTCCAGGCCCCAGTCCAGTCCTGGCTTCTGTGACTGTGCTCTGGGCACAACCCTGCAACCCTCCTGAAAGGCCACGTGAGAAGAGACTGGTGAAGCTAAATCCTGGTGACTGTTTCTCAGGGGCATTGTCAGGGAATGTGCTAGGCACAGATCCAAGGAGGAACTGTGCTTGCTACTGTGTTATGGGACACAGCTGTTATATGCCCCGTCCATGGTTGGCACTCTGTTCTGCAAAGTCAAGGTGGGAACCACGGCAAGGGCATTTCACAAGCCTCTCTATCTGTTTGCCCTGCTGCAAACAGAACAGATTTCTGGGCCCTCCCAGCCCTTTGAAGGCCAGGTAAAATTGCTAGGGTTGGGGGTTTTCAAGCCCAGTCCTTCAGCACAGCAAAATCTTCTCCAAGATGCTTTCAGATCCCTGCAGGGCTTACATTGTCATGGTTCTCTCTGCTGAGACTCTGCCTCCTTAAAAAATGCACATCGCTTTGCTGAAGACAAGAAACTTCCCTGATTTCCATGAGAAAAAAGAATCTAAGCAGCTAGCATGAGAGGCACATTTAAGTATAGTAAATTTTAAGAAAGAGCTGGAAATCACGGTTTCATAGTATACCCAATATGGCAAGGAATCCTAAAAGTCTGGATTAGACATTCCTGTTCTCCAGCACCTTTTCAGTATCTGTTGCTGGGGGCTGCTTTTGTGGTCCTTCAGTGAGATGGGGGTAAATATTAAAAGTTATGGTAAAAACCGCAGTTACTTTTGCACCAACCTAATAGTTCCTTTCTACCTGTAGCTCCTCTCTCCTCCCTTTCTCTCCCTGTCTTTTCTTCTTTTCTTCCTCTACTTCATCCCTGTAAGAACAAACACATTTCTGCCTAGGCCCATGGAGTTTCACCACCTAACTTAAGCTGCCACCCAGATATTTTTCCAAACAAAGGCACAGTTGATTCTTACTATTCATGTCAGTTATATTTTGTAAAATCATAGCAAACACTGAATCAGTGAGCACTGAACCATTGCTTCCAGGGGAAACAGAGGATTAGGTTCCTGCAAATCTCTGGTCATGACATTTTTATTAATTGATTAATGGATAACCTTGTTTTATGTGTTTCTCTTTTTAAAGACACCATATTTTTATTTATTTCTTTATTTTGAGACGGAGTCTCACTCTGTCACCCAGAGTGGAGTGCAGTAGCACAATCTCAGCTCACTGCAACCTCCGCCTCCTGGGTTCAAGCGATTCTCCTGCTTCAGCCTCTTCAAGTAGCTGAGATTACAGGTGCCCACCACCACGCCCAGCTAATTTTTTTCTTATTTTTAATAGAGATGGGGTTTCACCATGTTGGCCAGTCTGGTTTCGAACTCCTGACCTCAAGTGATCCACCTGCCTCGGCCTCCCAAAGTGCTAGGATTACAGGTGTGAGCCACCACGCTGGGCCAAGACAACATATTAAATATATACTGTTGCCGGGCACGGTGGCTCACGCCTGTAATCCCAGCACTTTGGGAGGCCGAGGCGGGCGGATCACAAGGTCAGGAGATCGAGACCACGGTGAAACCCCGTCTCTACTAAAAATACAAAAAATTAGCCGGGCGCGGTTGTGGGCGCCTGTAGTCCCAGCTACTCGGGAGGCTGAGGCAGGAGAATGGCGTGAACCTGGGAGGCGGAGCTTGCAGTGAGCCGAGATCGCGCCACTGCACTCCAGCCTGGGCGACAGAGCGAGACTCCGTCTCAAAAAAAAAATAAAATAAAATAAAAAAATAAAAAAATAAATATATACTGTTTACTCATTAACATTGAACTCCCGACCACTAGCACTCTAACTCATGCCCTAATGAAGCTTCTGGAACACACATATTTCTCTATAAGGCACATCACAGACTTCTTGCACTTAGGACCACTAGACCGTACTTCAGCACTATTTGAGGCCATTTTAAACAGCAAAATCACTAACAAAAACCATAAAAATGTAAAACAATGGCACTAAATAGATTTCCAAAAGGACTCTTGTTTACCGTATAAGAGCTAAAACAAGAAGGCAGAGAGCCGCCTTGTTCAGCCTTAGCTGGGAACAGGAGCCTCAGGTGACATTTTTTTCACTGCTCTGTGGATGTCTGCTAGTGGTTACAAAAGCACCACAAGTATTGATTTGGAGGTTACAAATTAATTTTAGCAAGTAGGTGAAGTCACAAATCTGAAATTAGTAAATAATCAGGATCAACTGTATGTCCTATTTTAAGAAGCATAATAGCGCCAACTGCGAAGGTCACAGTTTTCCCTTTGTCATGTATATTTTGGCTTTTGTATGATTTTATTTGAAAAATTGGCTCTGCTGGTTGAAGGAGATTTGAAAATTGTAGCTTTAGGAAACCTGATTCATGGCTCATTAAAGTTGTGATTATTAGTCTTGTAACAAGGAACTGATGAAGCTTGTCAACTAAGTTGAATCTTATATCTAAAAAAGAGCAAAGTTTGTCCACATAAACAGAACAGAGGAGTCCGGAGATGGGAATGTGGTCTCTAAGTGGAACCTTAAGAGTGAAACTTTCCCCTCCCTTCAGCCTGAGACACATTCTTCAGACCTTTCAGAGTTTTCAGAAATATCCTGCAGATCATTGCAAACCTGGGGAATGTCCTGTTGTTTCAATTAAAATACAAGAACTACTCTAATAAATTCAGGTGTTTAGGTTGAAAATCAGTACCAGTCTCTTCTGAAGAGTTTACCCCGAGGCTCCAGGATCAGCGCTGGGTGAAATGTAGTAAACTCAGACCGATGATAGGTTTACTGCAAGAGATTTTATGTTTTTTGGAGATTCACCAAGATTCCCAGGTATGGCGCCACTAACTGTTTTCACAGCTCTCCTCTGCTTGCTTTCAGCCGTCAGACATAATTGAAGGATAGATGGGTGGGTGTGCGCGTGTGCATGTTATTTTCATTTTCGTTACTTGAGCAGCATTGACAAGCCTCAGTCTTTTGTGGTCCACAGATCATGATTCTTGGCTATGCAAACCTGAGGCTGACGCGTCCTCCAGCAGCCGACCACGGACATGTGCAGCATCACAGTGACAGATGGCGTTTCAGTCACTTGGCTTACACCTTCCTCCACTGTCACCACCATTCCGACAGAAATGAGTTCCATTTGCTCCATTTTACGTAAGGGCAAAAGGCGGCGTTGACTCACCAAGTTTACACAGTCAGGGAAAAGAGCAACCAGGTCAGGATCAAATACAACAAAGACGTGATTGCAGATGCTAATTGAAACATAGCTTTGGTCGTTTGATAAATATTCAGTAATTTCTTCAGTTTGTTAAGAAAAATTATCCAAAATTTAAAAATACAGAGGAAGCAAAATTTAACCTGTACCCTTTTTTTTTTTTTTCCTGGGGCTGAGAATTATATTAACATAAGACAGACATAAGACAGGATCAACAGCAGAAGAACAAATTTACTTAATACAAGTTTTACATGGCAGGGGAGACTACATAAGGAAATGCAGACCCAAAGGTACAGTTAGATTGAACACTTACATACAGAATTAGACAAAGAGTCATGAATTGTGAAAATGTCACAAGGCCAAGAAGCTTGGGCTGAGTAGTTAATTGGGTGAAAAAGTGGCTTGGAAGGTAAGTTTAGTCAAACAAGGTTTATTTGTATAAATTTCCCTTAGCCTCAACTTCCTATCCTTGAGGATAAGAATGATGCTTTCCTTCTGATATAGGAAAGGGATCTTTCACATGTGAATTTCATCTCCTACTTGTAAGAAACAGAAGGTCAGAGTGATCCTCTCACACTTGTTGTTTTCCAGGTACCCTAAACTCAAAATAGTCAATATGTTGGAGTGGCCTATTTTGGGGTGGCGTGCTAACTCCTGCATATTTAAAGGTTATTTAACTATTTAGGGAATTGGTTTTCAAACTTTGCTTCCAATTGCAAACGCCTGGGATGTTTGAAAACTACGGCTACCTGACTCCCACCCCTAGACATCCTGATTTAATGGTGGGGGGTGATGTGATAGGCTAAACAATAACCTCCCAAAGATGCCCACCTCCTAATCCTCAGAACCTGTGAATATGTTCCCTTACATGTAAGAGATTTGGCAGATATGATTAAGTTAAGGCTCTGGAGATGGGGGAAATATCCTGGATTATCTGGATGGGCCCAAGGTCATCCCAATGGCTCTTACAAAAAGGAGGCTGGAGGGTCAGAGTCAGAGAGAGAAGGCTTAAAGATGGAGGCAGAGATCAGAGAAGACCCTGTGCTGTTGTCTCGGAAGGTGAGGAAGGAGTCACAAGCCAAGGAATGCAGGCAGCCTCTAGAAGGTAAAAAAGGCAAGGACTGGATTCTCCTCTAGAGCCTCTAGAAGGAAGCAGGTCTTTGGACCAGTTTTAGACTTCTGACCTCCTGAACTGTAAGAGAATAAAGCTGGATTGCATTAAGCCATGATGTTTGTGGTAGTTTGTAACAGCAGCAATAAGAAACTAATACCTGTGGGATCTCAGGTGTCAGGATTACAAAAAAAAAAATCTCTCCAAGTCATTTTAACATGCAGAAAAGTTTGAGAGCCCACCGATCTAAGGAAAGGTACTTGTGTTCGACTCTGTCATTGACTCAGATCAGAGCTAGACACTCCTGTGAGGTTACATGTTACTTTGTAGATTTCTATTTGGTAGAAATGATAACCTCAATTTCACATTGTATTGCCTGTAGGACATTAACAGTTTTGTGTCTAATCCAGGAATCTTATTCTGGCATTTTTCCCCTAAAATGCCTCTGAATGTTCAGTTCCTCCAAATGCTTTTGGAACCAGCATTACCATCATACTGGTTCCCTCAATGAGTTGAATACATTTTGATGCATGTTCATTCCATATTTAGATGACAGTCATGTTTCTAACTCTTTGGAAATACACTTTCACATGTTCAATAAGTATTTGCAAGGAGGCAAAGACAAAATGACATGAGGTTACCAATATTTTCCCATTGAAAAAGATTAAAGTATGATGGAAGAACTTTTTCTGAAGTTACGGAGATAAGGCCGGATCAATCACTGTCACTGAGGTCACACAGATTGGTGCTGGGGTAAACCCATCTTCTGCTGCCACCTTCCTACTTGTCAGGCTCTGCTGTCAGGCACGACAGGGTTGAAATCCTTATCTTTCTGCTTCATAGCTGTATAATCTTGAGAATATCTTCTTACAGCTTCAATTTCTTCATCTGAAAAATTCTAATGGTATACATCACAGCATCAGGAGAGGAACTGCAAGAAATTGCATAGAAAGCATACAGCTCAGTGCCTGGCGCCTAGGTAGTAGTCCTCAATTTAAACATTACACAGACAATTGAGCAGAATTGTTTACGAGTGACTGCCAGCAGCAATCCCCACTTTTGTCACCTCTGGCAGTGATGATGATACCACTGACAGCTGCAGGGGCAGGTAGATTCCATTAAACCGCTGGAAGAGTCAATTTGCTTCCAAGAAGATCTAACTTTTGGCTGGGTAGAAATTTCAACCCGAAGGAGAGCCTGACCCCATTTACTGTGCACTCAGGCAGCCTGCAGGGCTTTGGAGCTGATGGTCTGCATCTCACACTGGGGATAGGATGCCATTGCCGACCTGCTTTCCCTTTGACATTTAAGCCATTTAGGTACTTTCCTCTTACTGATAGGCTGCACCTGATTTCATGTTACATGTGTGGCATTTAAATGGGAATTCATGAGCTTGGCATGTCTTCCCATAGCTAGCTCTCAATAAGACTGAAAGGGTGGGAACTATTTGTAGATGAAAAGACTGTGGCCAGACAGGCAGTCAGCAGCAGAAACTACATTTGTTTACAAATCTCCTTTGCCTGGCTCCAAGGGACTACATGTCCACACACATAAATACACAGATGTCCTCTTCAGGGCCAAAGACGCATGTGCCTCTCAGCCTCCTGTAGGAAACTTCCCCTGGGCTGCTGAGTTTGAGATAACCTTACAAAGGCTCGTACATAGAACTAGAAGGAAGTCAGACCCAGCAAAGACAAATGATTGAGAATCCGGAGAGATTGATTTCAGGGATTAAATACTTACTCTGTCGATTGATCCAACCGTCAGTCAAGATAGATAGGAGTGATAACCATGCAAGGAGTTTTGACAAGATAAAGTGCCAGATAGGTAAGGCCTCATTTAGGGTCACCCAGAGGTTATGTGGAAAATAAGTAAAGCAAGAAAACTGCATCTGTCACTGGACTAGGAGAAAACAAAAGAGAATGCATAACATTGCTAAGCATGAAGGACGGCTACAGCCCTTCATTTGGGTAAATTATGTAGATGAATCAGATATTTTTATTTACAAGTATGCCAAGTTCATTAATTCCATTGATCAGTTATGTAACAAACGTTTACTGGTGTTCCACAAATACCAGGCAGTGCTACGTATAAATAAGAAGTACACCCAGGGCTGGGCACGGTGGCTCATGCCTGTAATCCCAACACTTTGGGAGGCTGAGGAGAGCGGATCACTGAGGTCAGGAGTTCCAGACCAGCTTGGTCAATATGGTGCAACCCTTTTTCTACTGAAAATACAAAAATCAGCCAGGAGTGGTGGTACACACTTGCAATCCCAGCTACTCAGGAGGGTAAGCCGGGAGAACCACTTGAACCCGGGAGGCAGAGTTTGCAGTGAACCTAGAGTGCAGTGCACTGCACTCCAGCCTGGGCAACAGAGCTTGACTGCATCTCAAAAAAGAAAAAAAAAGAGTACACCCAGCTTCAAAGAATGCATATTATCTGCAATTAACATAACAAAAGCCACTGTGCAGATATATAGCTAGTAGAGTGGTGTCATAGGAATGAGCAGTTGATATAGTTTGGATTTTGTGTCCCTACCAAATCTCATGTCAAATTGTAATACCCAGTGTTGGAGGTGGGGCCTGGTGGGAGATAATTGGATCATGGAGCCAGATTACTCATGAATGGTTTAGCACCATTCTTCTTAATACTGTTCTGCTGCTAGTGAGTGAGCTCTCGTGAGATCTGGCTGTTTAAAAATGCATAGTACCTCCTCCCTTGAGCACTCTTGCTCCTGCTCTGGCCATGTAAGATGTGCCTGCTCCTCATTCACCTTCTGCCATGATTGTAAGTTTCCTGACACCTCCCCAGAGGCCCAGCAGATGCCAGCATCATGCTTCCTGCATAGCCTGCAGAACTGTGAGCCAATTAAACCTCTTTTCTGTATAAATTACCTCACCTCAGGTATTTCTTTATAGCAATGCAAGAATGGACTAATACAGTGAGATATGAGGGATATTTAAAATTAGGATTATTTTACGTAATTTAACATCTACCTCCATATGGTTAGGAAGTCCTGCTTCAGACATCTGGAAATAAGTTCTTTTCTCTATTCCAATTTTAGGAGACTCTAACAAATCTAGTGTAGTTCACTTCTTAACCAATTCATTGATGTGTGAGTATTTATTTGTCACAAGCAAAATACCACATAAGGAACATTTTCTCTTCTTTGACCGAAGGTATCTCCACCCTATGCAGGCCTTGATGGGGAGCAACTCAGGCCTTGAAGGCAAATGTCCTGTCCCACAGGTACCATGAGCTCCGGGAAGCAGAGACGTGATCAGACTCTCCTGCTACAGACTCGTACTTGTCACCGGAGGGAGAAGCGCAGGTGCAAGCCCGACCAAGGGAGACCTCCATGGCTATGACAGCTTTTTTCTTAAAAGAAAAAATTGGTCTGTGGGTTCAGAAATTCGAATCCATTTGTTTATACTTGATTCATACCAAAGAGTACAAAATATATACTTGTTAATCTATATTTAATTTAGCTACTTAATACATTTAGTCCTCTCATTTTTAATATTTTTTATTATTCATTTAAATCTTTTTTCTTATTTACTTAACAACAAGCTCATCCTTAAGGTCATCTCATTTTCAAATTTTCATTCTATACTTCAGATAGAGTTTCAAATTATTCTTTTTAATTGAAAAATTGCAATTTGAGAACCACGGAAAGGTATCATTGAACCAGAAACTCCTGAACCTGAGTATAGCTGGGAATGCCTGAATGTAGCTGGGTGTACCTGTGTTTACCTTAGTTTACCTGAGTCAACCTGTGTTCCTGCACAGACCATATAAACTTTCTCCCAATAAGAAGGAAGATGCGGCTAACAGACGTAACCTGTGAGAGGCAGCAGTGTCAGCCCTGGCCTTTCCATTAGCTGCAGAGGAAGTCTGAAGCAGGCTAGACTGTTCCAGAATGAACCATTCCAGACACTGCTCAGGCCTGACTGTGAAATGGGCATCGGATGCAAACAGAACCATGACACAGACTCAGGAATGTTTACTAAATGGCATCTCACTCCTGTAATAGAGATGGAGGCAGACCAGAACCACAAACCTTCCAGGAGGTGGGAAGGTTAGGTAGGAAGGCAAAGGAAGATACGAAAGTCTTTAGCAAGATGACTTTTCCGCATTACAAATGCAGTTTCGGAATTCAGATTCCCACTGCAAGGGAAAGAGTAGGACGTGGATGGGGAGATTGTGTGTATTTCATCCTGGCTACCTTAGGAGTGGCTTCTGGAACATGTTTTATGCTCTAATGAGCCGTGTTAGGCTTCTCACATGGCACCAAATATAATTCGTCTCTTTGCTACTGATGTATTAGTAAATTCTGAATTTGCCCCCACCCCCTCACACCACTGTGTTTAGGACTTTTATTTTCAGCTGCTTTAGTAGAGATAAAAGAGGAAACATGTTTAATACTATGAAAAATCAGTTACATTAACAAACTCTCACATCTCTGTGTTTAGGAACAGAACTCAGCATGGGGCATAGTCTGTCAGTAAGACCCAGGTTAACCCTCTTTCTCCCTTCCCTTATTAGCTGCACAATCATCTGTTGAAAGCCTCTTTCAGTCTCTGCCTCAGTTCTCCAGGTGCTAAATGGTTGTTCCTCTCAGAAGAACATAATAAAAATTAAGCAAAACAAAAATAGAACAGTTTGAATGCAAAATCATTTAGTCAGAAAAATATTCCTAATTTTTCTGCTTATATTTTCACAGGAATTCTGCAATAAATATTTTGAAAGGAATGAAGATGAGTCCAATAAATTTATATCTTATTTTTATAATGGACTTTAGAATATAGAGGGACTCAGTTATGTCAGTAAATGTAATACCTTGCAAAACATTTTACAAATGTGAAGAACTTTAGTCCAACTATTTATACAGCATATCAGTTTTCTATTGCTGCATTAAAAAGCTCCAAACCTAGGAACTTGAAATAACATTTTGTTTCACGTAGTTACTAAGGTTCAAGAATCTAGGAATGGGGTGCTGCATGATTCCGGCTCAGGATGTTTCATTAAGTTGCAGTTGAACTGTCTTCAGGGGCTGTATTCTCTGAAAACCTAGCTGGAGGCTCCACTTCCGAGATCAGTCATGTTGCTGCTAGCAGGAGGCTTCTGTTCCTTCCTGTGTGGGATGGTCCATGAAACTGATCACAACATGGCTTCCTCCATAGTGAAACTGATTACAACATGGCTTCCCCGCCCCCAAAGTGAAACTGATCACAACATAGCTTCCCCCCGGAGTGAACCTGATCACAACATGGCTTTCCCCGGGTCAAATATCTACACGAGACAAGGAGCAAGTGAGACGAAATCAAAATACTTTATAACCTAATCTTGGAAGTAACATCTCATTACTTATTTGTATTATTCTACTGATCAAACAGACCAGCAACCCTGAGCCAGTGGGGATTTTGTCACATTACACAAAGATATGAATCCCAGGAGGCAGGGACCATCTTGGAGGCTTGGCTACAACAGACAACAATTTAAACAGGTGATTCTTTTTAAAGTCCTTGTCCTGTGGCTTTTAACATACTCATATTATAAGATTAATAAGACTATTTTACTAGTAGGGTCTCCATTTAGCCATAGAATCAGAGCCATTAACCTGGGACAAAAAGTAAGATTTTATCAACTAGTATAAAAATATGCTAAACTACTCAACTGAGGCACTAAGAAAGGTATCCAATATTGAAATTCGTTGTGAGACAAGCATCAATTTTTCAAAAGAAATATCTGAAAAGTGGTTAGACAAGTCTTAGGCTTTGCACCCAAGGGCTATTCCCACATATCAGAGGTATAAAAAGGTCAAGAGAGAGGGAAATCAGAAAGAATGTGTGAGGGGAGTTGGTTTGGAGGGGTAATTGATTGCTATGAGTTCTATCTAAAGGTGACGAGAGTAGTTTTAATTGGATTGTTTGGAAGGCTTGAAATGTGTTCTTCGTGGCTGAGGGTGCAGAATGGATGGACATCTGACTCTGTCCAGGAAATCTGGTCGTCAGGAGAGATGTGTTGGTGAGCTCGTTGACACTCTGTAAAGAAGAGTCACTGGCTTGGTAAAATCATGTCATTTGCAGCAACATGGATGAAACTGGCGGACATTATGTCAAGTGAAATTAGCCAAGCACAGAAAGACAAATGTTGCATGTTCTCACTCATATGTGGGAGCTAAAAAATGTTGATCTCGTGGAGGTGGAGAATGGAATGATAGATACTAGAGGGTGCGAAGGGTGTGTGGTAGGGAGAAGGGGGTTGGATAAAAATAAACTGGTTAATTGGTACAAGCATATAGTTAGATAGAAGGAATAGGTTTTAATGTTTGACAGCAGAGTAGGGTGACTATAGTTAACAAGAATATATTGTATATTTCAAAATAGTTGAAAGAGAGGACTTAAAATGTTCCCGACACAAAGAAATGATAAATATTCCAGGTGATGGATATTCTAAATACTTTGATTTGATCATTACATGTTCTATGCATGTAACAAAATATCACATGTACCCTGTAAATATATACAAATATGATTATCAATAAATACAAATTTAAAAATATATTTCTTAAATTAACTTTATCTGAAAGACATTCTACATACTGTACTCAGTCAATTGGATGTCATCATTTCATTCCAGGATCCTCTGCTAATTCTTGCATTTACTGATTGGTATTTCTGCGCTAATATGAAATGATTTCCTAATATTCTCCTGCCCAGGATGATTGGAAAGGTTAACTGCTATCTGGCTGTTAAGCACCCTATAAATAAAAACAGCATGAGTAATACTAGCTGTGTAGTAGAAGATTAGTAAATGTTACTTTTTTAGCATAAAAAAGATACTTTATATTTTAAATGCCTTTTACCCCAATGGGAAATACACAGAGGTGATGTTGTGGGTTTTTAAAGGGTTGTAATACTCTTACAGAGTAAGAGCATAGATACTCATGATAAATAATAGCTGTCAACTGAAGCATTCGTGTAAAACTTATGATGTAGTCAAGTAAAAATGATCCACTTTTCATCTCTACCACATTCATCTGGAAACAATGAAGAATCAGTCTTTTGAGCTTTTGCATGTATTCTTTGATTTTTTAAAGAAAATATACCAAATAAACAACAGTGTAATAAAATCTCTCTAATGTGCTTTCTGTTGATATGGGACTTGAACTCGACTTCAGTTTACGTTTGTACCACCTATACAAAAGTTACTTGCTCCGTTTAAAGAAAGAAAAGCTGGGAGTAAGAGTGTGTCTAAAAGGAAATAATTATTTTCAAATCTTCAGTGTGTTGGTAACTGAACTCAGGTTACCGTACTAATTTGGAAATAAAATTATTTAAATATTTTTTAAAAGCCACGTATGATGGCGAATGCTTGTAGTCCCATCTACTTGGGAGACTGAAGCAGGAGGATCGCTCGAGCCCAGGAGTTGGAGTCTGTAGTAAGCTATGATCACACCACTGCACTCTACCCTGCACAACAGAGTGAGACTCCATCTCAAAAAAAAAAAAAAAAATTTTTTTTTGAAAAGAGTCACTACTTGAGATTGCCTAGAATATGCAGAGTCAGCCTGGCAGAGAATGCATAAATGTTTCCTGTAGAACCAAAAAGGATCCTGGGTGAGAATGAGCTATCCTGGTTCCATTTAAAATCCAGGCAGAGCACAACATGAAGGAGGAGAGATCAAAGGAGACATTCTTCATGGCCTAAACCAACGAAAAAACAAGGTCGGAACCTGAAGCGGCCATTGATGAAAGGGAATTGACTGCATCTCAAGATCTGAGGTCTGAGGAGCATTGCTAGGAGTCTCCAAATATCCCATAAAATGGCAGATGAGAGAAAAAGTTGGTTTTAAAAATCTAGAGATCCCAAGAGAGTGAGTCTCCTCAGACCAGTAGCAGTTGAGCAAGAATTTTCCAACATCCCCTTACTCCCTGCCCTCTCCCCTGCCTGGGTCCCAGTTGGCAAACTATGAGGGTCAGAGGACCCCCCCCACACCCTACCACACCCCAGCAACGAGGCAGCTCTCAGTGGGGTCCAGCTGTGGGAGGCAAGAGTTAACGTTAACTCAAGTTTAAAGTGTATTACCTGGGACTGGACTTTTTTTGTTGTGTTGTGTTCTGTTTTGTCTTGTTTTGTTTTGTTTTTGAGACCGAGTTTCACTCTGTCTCCCAGGCTGGAGTGCAGTGGCACCATCTCAGCTCATTGTCACCTCTGCCTCCCAGGTTCAAGCAATTTTCCTGCCTCAGCCTCCTGAGTAACTGAGATTACAGACGTGTGCCACCACGCCCGGTTAATTTTTTTGTATTTTTAGTGGAGATGGGGTTTCACCATATTGGTCAGGCTGGTCTCAAACTTCTGGCCTCAAGTGATCAGGCCACCTGGCCTCCAGAAGTGCTGGGATTACAGGTGTGAGTCGCCGTACCCAGCCTGGATGTTTATGTCATTGGAATTACACCATGTGTCTCGAAATGTTTGAAGAACTTTTACCAAAGAGTTACCAAACCACAGTGTCAGAGAGTAGTCAACCCCGGGGAAGAGTTATGATGACACACTGGGAGACAAAATAAGGCTACTTATCTGATTATATCACATGATTTCCTGTTCGATTTATAACGTTCACTAGCAATGGCCTCTGTGTTTGATATTAGGGCCATCTTCACCAGGAGGATTCTGATGGTTCTGGAGGTGAATTATAGCTAGAACAGCCCATGTTGTTACAGGGGAGAGATGAACAGAAAACAAGTAAACTGGATGATCAATGGAGCCAAAATGTCCATCTTGTTCCAGGCCTGTAGGGTTAAGGCTGTGAGGGCAGTTTTTTCTCAAGGCCTCTGATAGGTCCTTATCCACCCACGTCAGGATGAAAAACTTGAAGCCCTTCAACCTATCATGCTTCATTTATCTGTTCATTAAATCACTTATTCATTCAGTAATATTTTCCAAAGGTCCTACCACATGCCTGGAGTCCTTTAACTCTTAGAAAACCTGTCTCACCATCTTTTGTATGGAGCTGTTTTTTCTATCACCAAGACTTCTGAGTGTCATCAGCTGCATTTGGCCAGGTGACAGCTTTCCTGTAAGGAATATGTGGATAGGGTTTAGAGAACGTGTGTATTATATGTAAACATGATATGAAACAGGGACGCTGGAAACATCTGATACTTTTTTTCATATATATTATATATGTATGTATTTTATATATGTATGGATATATGCACACATATCGTACGTTCATATTTACATATATATGTGTAGCTATTCTTGGTCATCCAGTTAGAAAAGACTTGTAATCTGAAAAGTTTACAAGAACAATAGTACGTTCTATTTTTATAATACTTTGTGGCATGCTACCTGTTTTTGTCTCTTAAGAAAGTCATTCCTTTACAGCCCAACCCTCTCACATGCAAAAGATCCATTATCCATCTTGGTGAGTACCACAAAGGTAGGATCGTTTAATTCTTTAAAAAAATCTAAAGGCTCTGCTGTGTACATTTTTCTTTTCTTTTTTTTTTTTTTTTTTTGAGACGGAGTCTTGCTCTGTCACCAGGCTGTAGTACAGTCGCGCGATCTTGGCTCACTGCAACCTCAGCCTCCCGGGTTCAAGTGATTCCCCTGCCTCAGCCTCCAGAGTAGCTGGGACTACAGGCACACGCCACCATGCCTGGCTACTTTTTTGTATTTTAGTAGAGACCGCATTTCACCGCATTGGCGAGGATGGTCTTGATCTCCTGACCTCATGATTCGCCCACCTCCGCCTCCCAAAGTGCCGAGATTATGGGTGTGAGTCACTGTGCCTGGCCTGTGTACAACATTTTAAATAACATTTTTGGGGTCTTATGTCTTTTGGGGGAAGATTTTTATATATATTTATATATTATAAATTTTTATATATATTTGGGGATATATATTTATATATTATTTTTAATTATATATTATTAATTTATATATAATACATTATATATTATATAATATTTATTATATATTAAATATTTATTATATTTAATATATAATAAATATAATTTTTTATATATTGAATATTTATTATATATTATATATTTATATTTATATATGATAACATTTAGATCCTTAATATATCTGAAATTAATTTGGGTGTATAGTGGTAGATAACAATGCATTGAATTGTCACTTCAAACAAACAGCCAAATTTCCAAATACCATATACTGAATAATTCATAGCTACCTACTTATTGGAAAGGAAATCTCTAACATATACTTAATTTCCATGTCTCTGTTTCTATATTCTATTCAATCTGTATTCATGCTGGTATAAAAATATTTTAATATTGCAGCGTTAAAGTAAAAATTTTTTTAGAGATCAAGGTCTCACTGTATTGCCCAGGCAGGTCTCAAACTCCTGGGATCAAGGCGTCCTCTGCTTCAGCCTCCCAAGTAGTTAGGACTACAGGGGTGTACCACTGTGCCTGACTGAAAGTAAATTTTGATGTCTGGCAGCTCCTCAGTTCCCTGAACACCTTGACTGCTCCAACCTATCCCCAATCCAAACACCTTCACTTGATCTCCACATCTGCCCATCTCGACATTCTGCTCAAGCAGGGGACACCTGTCTCAGCAGCAAGTTTAAGGGGAAAACAGTGAAGAGTTGTTTTTGGTTGATCACAGGTTTGCCACTTACAGTGTGGTAGCTGAAACCCAAGGTAACGTTAGACTGTATGGATAGGAGAATCATGTTCAGAGAATGATAAATAATGGTTGTGGAATCATCGATCAGAACATATCTGGGGGCGGGGCACGGTGGATCGTGCCTGTAATCCCAGCACTTTGGGAGGCCGAGGCGGGTGGATCACTTGAGGTCAGGAGTTCAAGCCCAGCCTGGACAACATGGCGAAACCCCATCTCTACTGAAAATACAAAAATTAGCTGGGCAAGGTGGCACACACCTGTAATCCCAAGTACTCAGGAGGCTAAGGCAGGAGAACCGCTTGAACCCAGGAGGCAGAGGTTGCAGTGAGCTGAGATCGTGCCACTGCACTCCAGCCTGGGCGACAGAGTGAGACTCTGTCTTAAAAAAAAAAAAAAAAAAATCACATCTGGAGTCCTAGGCTCAGGGCTGAGCAACCCCTGGGGACAGGAGCATTTCCAGACTAGAATGAGGCCAGAGGACAGCTAGATTCCCAACCATGTGAGGGAAACAGGGAGGGGTGCTTGGTCCTGAGAGAAGAGGACCCGGGAACTGCTGGAGATTGTCTTCAAGTTTAAAGAGGGGCTGTGCAAAACTATCTTGTCTAGAAGGAAAAAAGAAGGGAGTGGAAGAGTTAAAGAAAGCTAGCCCTCGGCTCTGTGTTGAGGAGAATTTTCTAGAAAAAAAAAGTAGTATTCTCAAAACAAAAGGGCTGGACTTGAGAGGTAATGGATGCCTGTTATCAAAAGTACTTCAAAGGAAGCTGTGTGCTGCAGAAACGATTCTGTTTGGATAGGAAGGTGGACTTGGTGCCTCTGTGAATCTTTTCTATTTCCTTAAATTCACTTTCCCTTCCTTGAAACGTTTCAGCTCACAGTGCTTGCACCCTCTGCTAAATGATTACGGAACTTCTAGCCTGTACCTGACATCCATCTTGCAACATTTCCTGAGCTGGTTTTTCTCTTACATTGTTATTTAAATTTCTACACTTGTCTCCCTTGAGTGCAAGAACTATTCCTTGAAAGTCTTCCCCCGCAACCCCCTTTCGCAGCACCTAATCCAGTTCTTTGCATTTAAAAGTAGCTTGATATATATTATTTTTTTTGTTCAGCAACGTGCTGACTAATGTGCCTGTCATCCAAACTCCAGTCACCAAGAAATTCACAATGTGCTTTTTCAGGGTTCTGTTTCAAAAATGCCCACCTTCTTCTTTGGTGTCTCTGAAACTCTCATCCTCATTCATTTCCCCTTCTCCATTTTCATTTCCATTATTTTTTTCTATAGATTTTTTTTTTCTTTTTAGAGACGGGATCTCACTATGTTGCCCAGGCTGGAGTGCAGTGGCTATTCACAGGTGTGATCCCATTACTGATCAGCGTGGGAGTTTCAACCTGCTCCATTCCTGGCCCTAGTGGTTTCACCCATCCTTAGGCAATCTGGTGTTCCCCCACTCCTGGAAGGTCATATGGATGCTGAACTTAGTGCGGACACCCAATTGGCATGGGGCATTACAGCCCAGAAGTCCTGGCTTCAAGCGATCCTCCCATCTCAGGCCTCACACTCCCCTAGTAGCTGGGACTACAGGCACGTGCCATGGTGCCTGGCTCCTTTTCCATTATTTTTAAAGGAAAGAATAGTCTTTTACTGAAATTAAGCCCCGTTTTTTGTGGTCGGAATATAGACAGGAGGGGAACAGATGGCTGAGTTTTGAGGAGACAATTCCAGGCTGCTGAGGTTTAACAAAGCAAATAAAGGGTAATTGACCAAAGACTTAGAAAGTCACAGGGCATTTGAGATTGTTTAAAGCCTCAGTCCCACTGCCCTTGCCAACTCCTCCCCGCTAGCTCTCCCCGAGCCCCTCCAGCCTTCAGAAGAACGTGAGGTTGCCAGGCTGCCACGAACGTAGCCACTTGGAGGCTGTGGCTCTCCCAAGCACATGTGCCAGGCTGCACTGGCTAAAGGCTGGGCGCCATTGTCTTTCAGCAAATAGCCTTGGTTTGTGCACCTGGCTGCAATCCCAGGACCCCTGCTGTGAGAGCTAAACAGACAGTGTAATGGAGCATTGGGGTCTTTATTTCGCTGTAGGGGGAATGCCTTGTTCGGGTTCTCATTTCCTTTTTTCCCTCCCGAAAAACTCAGTTTGATGCTTCCTGCATCTGCTCTGTTGCATTAGCCTGTGCGTTCAAAACCCCTTTTTATTCTGTTCCTGATTTTCTTTAAATAGAAAGCTTGCAAAATGGCCCCATCTGCCTCTTTCAGACTTGGGCCACAAAGGCGACCTCCGTCAGCCACAAAGACATGTCCCTTGGTCACTCTCTTGTGCTGTCTGCACCGCCACCGCCATACTAACCCTACACAGAAAAGCCACCAGGCCTGCCAAGAGAAAATGTTGTTTGTGCTTTTGTTTTCTTATATTCTGGAGAGAAATGTAAAATATACAAGATTTACTACAGAAATACCCAAGGGGCATGCGGGCCCCCGGGAGCCCAGGGTGGCTGAAGCGATGCAGAGAGAACCTCAAGTGGGATGGAGGGAAAGTCATTAGCCACATGAGGCACTGACTTCATCTCACCTCTGGGTTTTCAGGGATAAAAGGTAATGCTAGGCCGGGCACGTGGCTCAGGCCTGTAATCCCAGCAATTTGGGAGGCCAAGGTGGGTGGGTCACCTGAGGTCAGGAGTTCGAGAACAGCCTGGCCAATACGATGAAACCCTGTCTCTACTAAAAAATACAAAAATTAGCCAGGTGTGGTGCTGCACGCCTGTAATCCCAGCTACTCGGGAGGCTGAGGCAGGAGAATCGCTGGAACCTGGGAGATGGAAGTTGTAGTGAGCGGAGATCACACCACTGCACTCCAGCCTGGGTGACAGAGTGAGACTTCATCTAAAAAAAAAAAATTAATGCTAAATCCTGAGTTGCAACCAGAAGCCCTTTGGACTGTAAAGGGATTTGGCTTAATTTAGATTCACGAAGACCCAGACTCTTCGCATTCAAACCAGTGCAGCAAACGTTAATGGAGTTCTTTCTACAGTTGAACCTTGAACAGTGTGGGAGTTGAGGACATACCCCGGTGCAGTCGGAAATTCTCGTAGACCTTTTGACTCCCCCAAAACTTAACTATGAACAGCCCGCTGTTGACTAGAAGCCTTACTGATAACAAAAACAATCGATTAACACATATTTTGTGTGTGATATATATTATGTACTGTATTCTTAGAAGAAAGTAAGCTAGAGAAAAGAATATGTTACTAAGTAAATCATTAAAAAAGAGAAAGTGTATTTTATTTATTTATTGAGATGGAGTCTTGCTCTGTCGTTTAGGTTGGAGTGCAGTGGTGTGATCTTGGCTCACTGCAGCCTCCGCCTCCTGGATTCAAACTATTCTGGTGCCTCAGCCTCCTGAGTAGCTGGGATTACAGGCACGCACCACCACACTCAGCTAATTTTTGTATTTTTAGTAGAGACAGGGTATCATCATGTTGTCCAGGCTGGTCTCCAACTCCTGACTTCAGGTGACCGCTTGCCTCGGCCTCCCAAAGTGCTCGGATTACAGGCTTGAACCACTGCACCTAGCCAAGAAAATGTATTTAGTATTCATTCAGTGAACATCAATTATCATAAAGGTCTTCATCTTTGTCGTCTTCAGGTTGAGTAGACTAAGGAGGAGGAGGAAGAGAAGCGGTTGGTCTTGCTATCTTGGGGCAGCAGAGGCTGAAGAAAATTTGGATGTAAGTGAATCTCTGAAGTTCCAATCTGTGTTGTCCAAGGGTCACTTTTACTTTTTGTGCCCAGTAATGTGCCAAGTATTTGCAGGTGAGGGGAGTGAGGCACTTATATTCAGTCCCAAAAGGAACAGACACATTTCAATGTGATGCAATGATTGTTATGGCAGGTGTGCACCAGGAACGCTGGGTACCCACGGGTGGTGGCCAGTCCAGCTTCTAAAGAATGCTCAGAGTCTGGGTCTAGGTGAATCTAAATTAAACTAAATCCCTTCCCAGTCCACAGGGCTTTAGGTTGCAACTCAGGATATAACATTACTTTTTTTTTTTTTTTTTTTTTTTTGCGATGGAGTCCCACTCTGTTGCCCAGGCTGGAGTGCAGTGGTGCGATCTTGGCTCACTGCAACCTCCACCTCCCCAGTGAAATGTCTGATATTGTAGTAGAAATAGAATTCCCAACAATTGGGCAAATCAGCAGAAAGGAGAGTTTCAGGAACAAGGTATACACAAGCAAAGTAGGAAAGCATAAAACACCGTTGTCTAAGAGACAAAATCATAAGCCCACCTGGAGGTGCAGGCAGGCCCAGCAGGTGGTTTGGAGCACAAGGTGCAGACGTGGGAAACGAAGATGGAGAGGCAGGGCCACCTCACAGACGGCATCTTGTAGCACATGAAGGGGCTCTAGGGAAAGAGATGCTGCTGAACCTTTTAAGCAAGGAGAGACAGGTCCAGCTTCGCCCCGTAGAAGGATCACCCTGGAAGTAGGAGGGGGCCGAGTGTGTTGTTTCACGCCTGTAATTCCAACACCCTGGGAGGCTGAGGCGGGTGGATCACCTGAAGTCAGAGTTCAAGGCCAGCCTGGCCAACATGGTGAAACCCCACCTCTACTAAAAATACAAAAAAGAAATTAGGCTGGCATCGTGGCACGCACCTGTAATCCCAGCTACTTGGGAGACTGAGGCAGGAGAATCGCTTGAACCCAAGAAGCGGAGGTTGCAGTGACCCAAGATCGTGCCACTGCACTCCAGCCTAAATGACAGAGCAAGACATAGTCAAAGAAAAAAAAAAAGAGAGAGATGAGTTTCACAGAAGAAGTACTACTGCACAGGGAGAACCCATGGGCAGGTAAACCCTTTGGGTCACTAAACTCCCTATCCTTGGTTCCTGTACTTCTCTAACACTGCAACCCAGTATTTCCAGAAACTCTGTTGTCTTTACTTTCAAACTATTTCCACAACCTGCCGTCTCTCACCACCTCCACTGCTAACACCCTGTCTCAGCCACCAATATCTCTCGCCCGCATTGTGGCTACAGCTTCCAGCCTTGTCTCCCAGTTTGTCTCTGGTTTCTTAAGTTTGTTCTCAAGGCAGCAGCCAGAGTGACCTTCTTAAAACAAACATCAGGTCCCATGATTCCTCTGCTCAAAACTCCACAATCACTCTTCATCCTATTCAGAAAAAGCTGAAGTTCATATAGTGAACCCTCATCGCACTTCCAGTCACTCTCTCCTGGCTCCTGCCCCTCCAGTTGTGTTCTTCCACTTGCACACTAGCAGCCACGTTCCCAACTGAAGGGCCCCTCCCCATGTCTGCCATGTTTTCCCCCAGGGAGCACATGGCTTATCTCTTTCAAGCCTTTCACAAAATGTTATCTTCTCAAAGAGTCTTACTCCAATTATCCTATCTAAAAAGGCAAACTACAGCTTTTCCACCCAAATTCCTCCTAGTACCCATGCCCTGTGGATAGTAGTTATTATTATCTTTTTTTTGAGACGGAGTTTCGCTGTTGTTGCCCAAGCTGGAGTGCAGTGGCATGATCTCGGCTCACTGCAACCTCTGCCTTCCAGGTTCAAGTGATCCTCCTGCCTCAGCCTCCCAAGTAGCTGGGATTACAGGCATGCATTGCCACACCTGGCTAATTTTTGTATTTTTAGTAGAGATGGTGTTTCACCATGTTGGTCAGGCTGGTCTCCAACTCCTGACCTCAGGTGATCTGCCCACCTTGGCCTCACAAAGTGCTGGGATTACAGGCGTGAGCCACTGCACCCAGCCAGCAGTTACTTTTTAAATTTACTACATAATTTCTTAAAATTCATTATATTTTTAAAATTTGCCGTATAATTTACCCATTCATTATGTTTTTATTTTCTGCCCTCTTTTTTCCCCTAAATCTTCTAGGGCAGGGATCTTTGTACGTTTGGTTTGCTAATTGTATCCCACTTTCCTAGAATAGTGCCTGGCATGCAATATATCCCCAACAAATATTTGTTGAATCAATAAGTAGCAGTAGTTCAGATAAGCTATAAGGGACTGAATTAGAACTATGATACGGCAAAGAAAAGGAGAAAGACTTCAGATATAGTCATAAGATTTCCCAATTACTCAAAAGTGCTGGATGACACAAGGGGAATGGTGTGGAATGAATGTCAGGCTTGAATGACTAACTGGGACAGAGGACAACTTGGTATGGAGGACAGGGAAGATAATGACGAGCTCTGTTCGGGACATTTTTAGTTGGACTTGGCTTTGGATACTCAAGTGGAGACTCTACAGGCAGTTAGAATTCAATTTTAAAGCTCACTAGAGAGATCAGAACAGATGCTGTACAAAGTCATCAGCAAATTGACTTGCAAATAAGCTACTGGCACCCTAACTCAAGGGACTAGATATCAGTAGCCAGCAAGAACTGTACATTATATTATATGCATACAGAGAAAAGAGAAGTTCCAGGCACATTCTAGAAGGGATGGCAATATTTGTCTATAATTTCAAATTTTATTCTCCAAGGCTGGTTTTTCCTATGAGAAATGAGCTATAACATCCCAAGATGAAAAAAAGACTTTCAAAGGTTAAGGGTAAACCATTCGTGGGGTGAAACTTTTGTTCAGCTGAAAAGTACTAAACACACACACACGTACACAAACTTCATTACGTTGTTTGTCTCAGATAATCATCTAAGCGTTGGTGAAAGGGCAAAATACGACTTTTCCCTCTAAACTAAAACACAACATTTCCCCCTCCCCCAGGAATCTCATAGATTTTTAAAAGGCATCGTATGAAGGCAGGTAATATTATCTTGCTTTACAGAGGAGTCAGTTCACAAAAAGGTTAAGGTGATTCCCAAGGATTGTATAAAGAGTCACAGGGCGACTCCTGGAACAAATCTTCAAAATCTTGGATCTCAGGCTCAGGGTCCCCAAACTGAGGTCATCCTTCTGGTCACAAAGGCTTAGGCAGATTTCTGAGATAAGCAGAAGTCACAGCAGTAACGTTAGACTTTGTGGTTTGAATGCTAATAGTTCGCTCTTTCTCTGGTCTTTAAAAACTTGTCTCCTTTAATTTCTGCCTATTTTTTTAAGCCCGGATGCTTTAGAGCCTAAAGCATCTGTATCTTTTTTGTAACTCTTCTGTCTGTATCTTCTGGTCCTGAATCCTGCTGACCCAGAGATGGGGCTAGTGGTTGCAGGGGCTTCCTTCTTTCTCTGTGGTGGGGAAAGGGCTCCTGATTTTGTCTCATGATGCAAAGAAGTGGTATCAAAATCCAGAAACTTGAAATTCTGAGTAAGGCTCTGCCCTAAAGATCCCAATGAGGTTGGAAATATTGCCCTTGGTTTCTTGCTCTGCAAAATGAGGAAGCTGGACTTCATCCTTTGAGGTTGTTTTTTGCTCCATAGGTCCATAACTCTATGTTAAGAGAATATGTCCATTTGAATGGTAGCATCAAAAGGTAGCCAATTCTATTCCAATAAACCAAAATGAATACACAGTTATATGTCTGTGCTATTTTTGTTCACCAGAATTCTGAGGGTCCCACTGGACAGACTGTCCGACCACATGGAGTGGCTCTTCAGTGGAGGAACAGGGTGATCTGGGGGTCATGGTGTGGGGGTGATGGCAGAGCCGGCATGCAGTGGGGAAGGGGTTTATCTGGGAAATGAGAAAGGCTGTATAACACATGATGGGGTTTTTCCCTTTGACACTTCAGATCTTCAATTAAGCACAAAACACAGTGAGATTGCATTGATGTGAGAAACAGAGAAAGGCAGGCCCTGTGTTTGGCTTTATGTCCAAATCTGACTTAAGGTGGCACAGTGAAGAATCTATGGGATCAGAAGTAAAAACAAGGAAAAACGAAAGGAAAATGTAGAATTTGTTGGGGGGGACTCTGAAATCCTCCAACCTAGAATAAGAGCTAGAGGCTAATGTTACTTAAACTCATGAGTGAAAGCACGGCCCTGAATGATGTATCATAATATTTGGGTTACATAAAAATATTTTAGGCCAAATGTCAGAATTATTTGCCCAAATATTAATATGAATATTACACCAAAGGAACTCTGAATCCTCATTGCAAAACAAAATTAAGCAAAATAATTAATATTAATGACTGCAACTTCATTCAAATCCAATGCTGAAACAATGATACATACCACTTAACATAAAACATTTCTGAAATCATATTCATGAAGCCACTACAAATGTTTATATATATCTACACGTATTGACAGGGAAGTACTATACAAGGTAATATGTTTTTAAAAAAAGAAAAACAGGCCAGGCACGGTGGCCCATGCCGATAATCCCAGCACAAGGTCGTGTGTGAACGACTTGAGCTCAGGAGTTCAAGATCAGCCTGGGCAACATGGTGAAACCCCATCCCTACAAAAAAAATGCAAAAATTAGCTGGGCATGATAGCATGCACCTGCAGTCCCAACTACTGGAAAGGCTGAGGCAAGAGGATCGCTTGAGCCCAGGAGGTGGAGGCTGCAGTGATCTGAGATCATGCCACTGCACTCCTGCCTGGGTGACAGAGTGAAACTCTGTCTCAAACAAATAAATAAATAATAAAAAAAGAAAAACAAAACCCAGATGGCTGAGCAATTAGTATGAACATATTTTTAAAATATATGTGTGTGTATATTTGCTTGGGAAAAATATCTAGAAGGATCTACCTGATATGTACATAATAGTGTCTATTTTTGCATGGTAATATTTTAAATTTTATTTTTAAAATGTTTATCAATATATTGTAGCTTTTTTTTTTACTACATTTATTTTTAGTTTCAAAAAGTTAGTTACAACTCTAAATCAGAAAGGTAGAAACCCAGTTGATGGTAATTCCTCTGCATTGGCTTCTTCCCACGGTGGCAAGGAAAACCTTGTCTTAGAAACGAATTATTCCAGAATCACTGTCCTGATTAAAACCGAGACTTGGTTCCTGAAGCCCAAAGGCTACATCCTGAAGCATTGTCCAGAAACAGTGAGGAGAGGTGGCCTCTCTGGCTCAGATTCTTCTCTTCCTGCTCTGTTCCCTAGGACGGTCATTCCTTGCCAAGGACTAAAAGGAGTTCCGCATTCCTCACAGGCTCCAGTGAACATCTTGGCTTAAGTGGCCTCCTACCTAAGAATCTGCTCTTCACAATGGAAGAAGAGGAAACCAACAGAGTGGAAGATTATGAATAAAAAAAGCATGTGTCCTTCAAGGCCTGTGAAAACACGAAAAATAATCTGAAGAGCCTTTCTCATCAAATTTAGGATCCACTCATGTCCAAATGAAGTGTCTAATGTGCAGTCAAGGGGGCCAGGGCTAGGGTATCAAAGCTATTGGAAGCCCATAGATATGGTTTGGCTGTGTCCCCAACCAAATCTCATCTTGAATTGTAGTTCCCATAATTCCCACGTGTCGTGGGAGGGACCTGGTGGGAAGTAATTGAATCATGGAGGCAGTTTTCCCCATGCTATTCTCATGATTGTGGTAAGTTCTCATGAGATCTGATAGTTTTATAAGGCGCTTCCCCCTTCACTTGTTTCTCAGTCTCTCTCCTGCCGCCTTGTGAAGAAGGACATATTTGCTTCCCCTTCTGCCATGATTGTAAGTTTCCTGAGGCCTCCCGAGCCATGCAAAACTGTGAGTCAATTAAGCCTCTTTTATTTATAAATGACCCAGTCTCAGGTATGTCTTTAATGGCAGCATGAGAATGGACTAATACACTCATGGATTATCAAAACAAACAAACAAAAAACAAATGCAATTCCAGGTCATCTCTGAACTGCAGGAGGGCTAGTAGTCATTTTAGATGGAAGTTCCATATGGCTCTCACATCAAGCAGAGCTAATCCATTTGAAATAGTCAAGGATATTTATCAGCAATTCATCAGTGAATATTTATTGAGCATGTTGGACAGGGACTAGCTGTCTTGCTTAAAACAGTAATGAAATACATCACAGTTTTATCAGAGAAGAGTTCCAGGAGGAAATCTCTAGGTAATGAGAGAGAAATGTAAAAGCAACCTCAAATCCCCCAAATTCCTCTGACCCGTAGATGTTTACTTTTCCCTTAAGAATTTCAATTTCTCCTACTATCATAAAACCCAACCCTTCTTCCTTTAAAACCCCATTCAACCTTAGAAAAAAATGTTCTTTCCTTGGTTCCTCCAGTGATGCCTAGAAAGCCTGACATTTGCAAGAACAACTTTATCAAATATTAAGACACAGCAAAAATAATATTTTGTAGACAGCTCTCCAAAGAAAAATGGTTATGACTCCAAAGTTGTTGAGTTGTTGATAACTCTGCTGTAGTCACAGGCAGCAGGGCAGGTCGTTAACCACCGCTAAGCTTCCTGCTCATTCTGCTTCCCAGACAATTCCTAAGACCCACAGTTCTCTTACAACTTCCATATTTTATTTCCTAGGGGAGCACAGCACCTATTTAACTGAGGGCCATGACAAGTATATGATGCTTTGAAGTTGATGAGTATTAAGGAATTTCAGTGCTGCTCCTAGCACAGTGAATCATACCTGTAATTCCAGGACTTTGGGAGACAGAGGTGTGCGGATCGGTTGAGGCCAGGAGTTCAAGACCAGAGTGAGCAACCAGGCAAGACCCAATTTCTACAAAAAAAACCCACAAGAATTAGCCAGATGTGGTGGCATGCACACGTAGTCCCAGCTACTCAGGAGGCTGAGGCAGGACAATCACTTTTTCCCAGGAGTTTGAGGCTGCAGTGAGCAATGATTGTGCCACTGCATTCCAGCCTAAATAGCAGAGTGAGACCCTGTCTCAAATAAATACATTAATTCATTAAATAGCAGTCCTGTCTTTTGGCCTTTCCTTTCCTTTCTTTCTTTTTTTTTTTTTTTTGAGATGGAGTTTTGCTCCTCTTGCCCAGGTTGGAGTGCAATGGCAGTCTCGACTCACTGCAACCTCTGCCTCCCGGGTTCAAGCAATTCTCCCACCTCAGCCTCCCAAGTAGCTGGGATTACAGGCACCCACCACCACACCCGGCTAATTTTTTTGTGTCTTTAGTAGAGTCAGGGTTTCACCATGTTGGCCAGGCTGGTCTCAAACTCCTGATCTCAGGTGATCTGCCTGCCTCGGCCTCCCAAAATACTGGGATTACAGGCATGAGTCACCGCACCCAGCCCTTTCCCTTCATTTTTAATGTGTCATGCCAAATGAAGACTGTAATCAATTATTTGGAAAGTGAGAGCTAACACTCATCCTAACTATGTAGTATAAATACAAATTTTAAGTAGTAGGAATTGAATTGAAGTCAACTCATAGTTTTTAAAGCACTACTATGTGTTAAGTACTGTATAAAATATAGACGGGCTTACAAAGATAAGTCAAACATGGCTCTGGCCTTCAAGGAGCTTATAATCTAATAATGGAAATAAGACAAATGTAGACTTTACTGTAAGACAGAAAGTACATTCATGAGATTTTTTTCCAATATACTAAGACACTTAGAGGAGGAAGGTAACACATCCAATTGGAAGTTCAGGGAAGACTTCATAAAGGAATTAGCATTGGAATGAGCATTAAAGAACGAAATGGACAGAGATGAAGGACACTCCAAAAAAAGAGAAATATTATTAGCCAAGGCCCAGAGTTGAAAAAACATGGCAGGAATCAGGCCACTGAGGCTGTGGGGGAGAGTCAGAGAAGAGAAAACTGATTCAGAGAAGAGTCTGTGCCTAATTCCCTGAGTGATGGTAGCCCCTGAAGATGAGGGAGTGTGGGAATGTGGTGATCTGAGCTGGACATTGGGTCAAATAAAAGGACATACCTTTGCAGGATAGGTTGGACAGAGGCAGACACTAGAGGTTAGGAAGTCAGTTCAGGTCAACTGCAATGATCTAGGGAAGAAGAAAAAATGATCTAAACAGGGGAGGTGTTACTGGGCATGAGAGTGGATGGATGTGAGGGGCCTGAAAGAAGAAGCCTCTGCAGGAGTTGGAGACCATCATCATCTATGGAGGGCAAGGAAGAGTGAGGAATCAAACTGAGTCCAAGGCGTCCAGTCTGAGAGGTAGGGAGGGTGCAGTAGCCTCAATCTTGATGGAAAACCATGAGGGACAACCTATTTGGAATATTAAACTATAAGGAACAATCAAGTGAAGCCAATTGAGGAAGACCTTTTAAAAGGAACAGTTCTGGCCTGGTGTGATGGCTCACGCCTGTAATCCCAGCACTTTGGGAAGCCAAGGCGGGTCAATCACTTGAGGTCAGCAGTTCGAGATCAGCCTGGCCAACATGGTGAAACCACCTCTCTATTAAAAATACAAAAATTAGCTGGGCATGGTGGTGCATGCCTGTAGTCCCAGCTACTCTGGAGGCTGAGGCAGGAGAATCACTTGAACCCGGGAGGTGGACGTTGCAGTGAGCTGAGATTGCTCCACTGCACTCTAGCTTGGGTGACAGAGTGAGACTCCATCTAAAAAAAAAAAAAAAAAAAAAACAGCTACAAGACAGCAGATGCCTTTGCTTTTCTCTTTTTTGTTCTGTGCAGTGTTCAAACACCAGCAGCTTTCTGGTTTGGCCCCTTCTGCATAAGGAAGGATGCCAGAATGGGAGGTTGCAGTTGGTAGTTCCCAAAGATTCTTTCCATCTATGAACCAATTTTGAGGCTCTCAAGAGATTTGATTTTCTCTGTTCAGCTCCAAGGATCCTTTAATTAAAGAAAAAACTGAAATGCAGCCTAGAGATTAGGTAATCAAAGCATGTTAAAGAAGCCATTGATTCGGAATCTCAGAAAACAACTCCGCTGAGCAGAAATCTCACTTTGCAAACAGAGTCCTTCAAGTACAAACCCAAGTGGAGAAAAAGGCGGCATACGGATGCCTCAGGATTATACACGAGCTCTCTTTCTAAAGCCCCTGATCCAGAAAATCAGCCCCAGGGCCAATGGGACAGAAAAAAACTGCCCTTCCAGCACTCTGGCTCCCGGTGGCAAGCAAGGACCAGATGATCAGGTGTTCAGGGACCTCTAGTTTTTGCAATTACAACGGAGAAAATAGTTTCCAGGGCAGACCTAGGTCGGAGCAGACCTGTGTCACCAGTGTCTTCTGCTTCAGTTAGCTCTTCAATCATTGTCTCCATTCTTTGTACTTGGGGATCTGGAAAGAAGGCTATTTTCTACTCAATGACCAGCTAGTTTTTTTGTTACTTCTTCTTAAGAAACAGGGACTCCTTTGTCACTTTGCCAACTTGCACCAGAAACCTCCAGACTTAAGTGACAATATATCTCGGTTTCCCTGGGACTGCCCGGGTTTATGTATTGATTCCATGCAGGGTTTTTTTTCTTTCTTTGTTTCTTTCTCTTCTTTTTTTCTTTTTTTGGCAGAGTTTCATTCTTGTTGCCCAGGCTGGAGTGCAATGGCACGATCTCGGCTCACTGCAACCTCTGCCTCCCAGGTTTAAGCAAGTCTCCTGCCTCAGCCTCTCAAGTAGCTGGGATTACAGGCATGCACTACCACACCCGGCTAACTTTGTATTTTTAATAGAGATATTAAAAATATCTCCATGTTGGCCAGGCTGGTCTCCAACTCCTGACCCCAGGTGATCTGCCCGCCTCAGCCTCCCAAAGTGCTGGGATTACAGGCATGAGCGACCGCGCCTACCCGGTTCCATGTAGTTTTTATTAAGTTAAAACTTACAAACAGGGAGCAGTGGAGGATGCCTGTGGTCCCAGCTACTTGGGAGGCTGAGGTGGGAGAATTGCTTGAGCCCAGGAGTTTGAGGCTGCAGTGAGCTGTGATCATGCCCCCATACTCCAGCCTGGGTGACATAGCAAGACCCCATCTCTCTTAAAATAGAAGTTACTTATAGTTAAAATTATAGCTGTTAAGTGTACAATTCTATAGGTTTTGACAAATAGATCCATCCGTATAAGCAACAACTCAAAATATACTCCAGTTCTATGACCCCAGAAGATTTCCTCATACTGTCACCCCTCAAACCGCTCTCACTTATACATACATAGGCAACTACTATTCTGATTTCTATCACCATAGATTACCTTTTCCAAATCTTGAACTTCATATAAATGAAGTCATACATTTGTACTCTTGTGTGTTTGGATTATTTCACCCAACATAATGCTGCTGAGATTCAGCCATACTGTTGTATGTTTATCCATTTTATTGCTGAGTATATTTCACTGTTGATGGACATGTGGGTTGTTTCCAGTTTGGAGAATTATGTATAGAGCTGTTGTAAACATTCTTATACAGCCTTTCTGTTGGCATAGCTTTCATTTCTCCTGGATATGTAACTAAGAGTGGACTCACTGGATTATAAGGTTGGTGTAGGTTTAACTCTAAAAAACAAAAAGCTGCCAAAAAGATTTCCAAAATGGGTGTTTTATTTTATACACTTACCAGCAATATATGAGAGTCATAGTTGCTCCACATCTTAGCTAATATTTGGTGTTATCAGTCTTTTAAATTTCAGCCATTCTAGTATGTGTGAAGTGGCATCTCAGCACAGTTTCAATTTGCATGTCCCTGGTCAAGGGTGATGGTCCATGCCCATAATCCCAGCATTTTGGGAGTCCGAGACAGGAGGACTATTTGAGCCCAGAAGTTTGAGACCAGCCTGGGGAACATGATGAGACCCAGTCTCTACCAAAAAACAAAACAAACAAACAAACAAAAACCTTAAAATTAGCTGGGAATCGTGGTGCATGCTTGTAGTCCCAGCTACTCAGGAGGCCGAGACAGGAGAATCACTTGAGCCTAGGAGGTTAAGGTTGCAGTGAGCCATGATCATACCACTACACTCCAGCCCAGATAACAGAGCAAAACTGTCTCAAAAGAAAAAAAAAAAAATGCATATCCCCAATGATTAATGATGTTAAGTATGTCTTTGTGTGCTTATCGATCATTCACACATCTTCTTCTGTGAAATATCTATTCCATCTTTTGCCTGTTTTTTTATTGGATTGTTTGTCCTTATTTTGGATATATAGAAGTCCATTACATATCCTTGACTCTAGTCCCTTATGGTGATTAACATATTGAAAATACCTTCCTGACTGGGCGTGGTGGCTCACACCTGCAATCCCAGCACTTTGGGAGGCCGAGGCGGGTGGATTGCCTGAACTCAGGAGTTCATGACCAGCCTGGGCAACACAGTAAAACCCTGTCTCTACTAAAATACAAAAATATATATATATATTAGCCAGGTGTGGCTGCATGCGCCTGTAATCCCAGCTACTCAGGAGGCTGAAGCAGCAGAATTTCTTGAATCCAGGAGGCGGAGGTTGCAGTAAGCCAAGATCCCACCACTGCACTCCAGGCTGGGCAAAAGAGTGAGACTCCATCTCAAAAAAAAGAAAGGAAAAAGAAAGAAAGAAGAAAATATCTTCCCATAATGTGTGACTTGAGCTTTCATTTTCTTTATTTGCCTTTCCAGAGGCTGAAGGTTGTTTTTTTTGTTTTTTTTTTTTTCTTTGATCAGCTTTGGAAGAATTGACATCTTGGCAATAGTGAGTCTTCCAAACATCATGTATTTCTTCATTTATTAGGCCTTATTTAGTTTTTCTCAGCAATGTTTTGGTTTTCAGCATAATGATATAGCTTTTGTTAAATTTATTCCTAAACTTTTTTGTCTTGGTGCTATTGTGAATGGAACTGTTATTTTCTAATTGTTTGCTACGATTTGTATTTAGAAATACAAATGACTTCTGTATATTCTCCTTGTATCCCGCAACTTTATTAAATACACTAACTAGTTGTTTTATTGATTTCTCGAGGTTTTATACACAAATAATATTGTCTGCCATTATAATTGTCTTATTTTTTCCTTTACAATTTTTGTGACTTTTCTTTCTTTTCTGGCTTTGTTGCACTAGCTAGGACCTCTAATAAAACCTTATATAGAAGAGGTGCTAGCAGACATCCTATCTTTTATCTTAAGGAGAAAGTATTCAATATGTCACCATTAAGTATGATGTTATCAGCATACTTCCTTTAATAATATTCTTTATGATATTGAAGAAATTTCCTCCTATTCCTGATTTGCTAAGAGTTTTGATCATAAATGGATGTTGAATTTTGTCAAATACTTTTTCTGCATTTATGGGGATGGCCATATGGTTTTTCTCTTTGATGGTGAATTACATCGGTTTTCAAAGGCTGTCACAAGCGTATTTACGAAGAGTTCTCTTTTCACTCTCAAAGGTGATCAATATTTTACAATAACTTATATAGTTACTCATTCTAGATTCCCCTCTCAGTTTCACATGACCACTGAGCCTCTTTCAACTTGCAGCTTTAAGAATCTGCTTCTCCTGGTGACTTGGACTCACCTGCCTCCATCAGAAAGCCTAAGATTAGGAGGCTCCCCTGGTATTAGCGAGTAGGCTAGAAACTCGGGAACCTAAAGAATTTCTTACCTGGTGAGTACGTTTTAAAAATAGAGTTCTAAATCCTTCCTAGCTCTCCAAGTGCCACCCCTTGGGTGGTGTTTGACCCGCAGGGAAAATCCAGAGTGTGGACCACTGACGGGAGTTAGGATTCATCCTTTGCTCACCATTGCTCCCCATCCTGTACATTAAAAAGCCAGATCTTCAACAATTGCAGCCTCCTGGAGATTTAAAGCTAAAGTGAAAATGTTAAGTGATAAAAGAATGGTCTTTTATATTTATATAATCAGTAAATATATGTACACTGTTTTATAGCTTTGGGGATACAAGCACAGTTTTGTGACATGGATATATTGTATAGTGGTGAAGTCAGGACTTTTAATATAATCATCACCCAAATAGTGTGCATTGTCCTTAATAGATAATTTCTCATCCCTCAGGTCCTGCCCACCCTCCTACCTTTCTGAGTTCCCAATGACTATTATTCCACTCTCTATGTCCACATGCCCATTTAGCTCCCACTTGTAAGTGAGAACATGGGGTATTTGGATTTCTGTTTCCGATTTGTTTCATGTAAGATAGTGATCTCCAGTTTCATCCATGCCAATGTATTTAAGGGAATACTCCAAACCTGGAGTGAGAAGTGTCTCCTGGAAATTTTCACTGTAGCCTGGAGATACTTCAGTGGAGAAGTCAAAGTCTTTGAGAATTCCTACTACATACTATCTAAAATAAACAGGAACAGAAACTGATTTCATTGAGTAAAGGTAGATGGCATTTTGGTACCTTTTTTTTTTTTTTTTTTTTTTTTTTTTTTTTGAGATGGAGAGTCTTGCTCTGTTGCCCAGGCTGGAGTGCAATGGCACAATCTCAACTCACCACAACCTCTGCCTCCCAGGTTCAAGCGATTCTCCTACCTCAGCCTCCCAAGTAGCTGGGACTACAAGCACACGCCACCACGCCCGGCTAATTTTTGTATTTTCAGTAGAGACAGGGTTTCACTTTGTTGGCCAGGCTGGTCTTGGACTCCTGACTCCATGATCTGCCTGCCTCAGCCTCCCAAAGTGCTGGGATTACAGACATGAACCACCATGCCCAGCCTTGGTACCATCTTTAAATGAAATCTTCTTTAGGCTAGGATTTCAGAGGCCTGATTTTTAATTTTAGCTTTGTCATGAATTCTGCATGTCATCTGAGACAAGCTATGCCACATAAACTACTACCACTACTACCATTACTACTGCTAATGATAATAATAATGACTGCTAACATTCATATAGAACTATGCCAGATCATATATATTATTTCCCTCTTACAAAAGGGGAAAGATTGGCTGGGCATGGTGGCTCATGTCTGTAGTCTCAACACTCTTGGAGGCTAAGGTACGAGAACCATTCGAGCCCTGGAGTTTGACACCAGCCTGGGCAACATAGTGAGACCCCATGTCTACTATTTTTTTTAAATAACAAAAAAATGAAAAAAGAAACTCAAGAGTAGAGACAAGAAATTTTCAAAAATAATAACACCTGTCACTGTGAAAAAGGCTTGTCACCAAGCATCTCATTGAAACTTCACAACTTCCCTAGGAGGTGCATTCTATCACCTTAGGAAAGTGAGACTCAAACAGGTCACCTTGACCAAGGTCAGACAGCTGGCACGTGGCAGAGCTGAAATTCAAATTCAGGCAATCCAACCCTAAAATGCTTGTTTTAATCCTAATGGGGAACTACCCCTGTCCTAATGTGGAAACTAGATAGGCAGAAACAAATACGGCTTTTCAAAGGAGCATGATTACAAGGACAGAAGAACTGTCTAGAACTCTCTTACTGTACCCGTTAACCTCACAGCTACCATTTTTTGTGTACTTATCCACAAAAATTTTTCCTAAAGCACTTTTCACACATTTCATTTTTTAACCCATGGAACTGCCTTTTGCCATCGTCTGGCCTCAGATCTGCAGCTCTTGTGACAGTGCTTCAGTGCCATCTCTGCCACCTTGGCGTGGACGCCCCTTTTCAGGCTCAACCACTTCAGATTCTGCGTATTTGCAAGGTTTCCCTGCTTTGCTCACTACTGAGCTTCCTGGAACCCACTCCCTTCATGGAAAACAATCCAATGCAATCCTAGGCCCCAGGACACATTGGCCAACTCTCAGCCCTCACCAACTGTTGGTAGAGAATAGCATTAGACGGCTGGCCCTGCATCCACAGGAGTGCATGATGCAATGTGTTTAAACCTGGACTAGGCCATCTGAATGATTTGCAACTAGCTTGTTTTCCTCCTGTACCAGCTTTGGAATGGAACCAAGTGAAAGTCAGCCCTAGGTCTCTATCAGATAGGGCAGCAGCCAAAGCAAGGCAAAGAGAGCAGAGTACACAAAAATAATATCATGCACTGCAGGGCAGGACAAGATAGTCAGGGGCCACATGGAGGGAGGGTCAGAGTCTGAAGTTTAAACGAGAGCCAAAATCCAGGCCTTGTGTTCGAATCTTGGCTGATTTAGTTTTGTGTTGGTTGAGGTTGTGTGAGCACCCAGCACCTGAAGCATGGCCAGGCAGGAACCCAGGGCAGCGCTTGTGACCGGGGAGCAACCTCATGTTTTTAAATTAACCGCTTCCCTCAGTGGCTGGCAGAATAAGAGAGAACATGAAATCACTCAGTGTGCACCAAAATGGAGAACTCTTGGGCTTGGACTTTAGCACCATTTTGGCCCTGATATACAGTGTACAATCTTACCAAAAGCGTATAATTCTGAATCCTTGGAGGTCCCTGAATTGTCCGTGAGTACTCCCTGTAAACTAAAGCTGTGAGTGGAATACTACTCTCAAAGCAGATAACATTATTATCTCTGCATATTCGTTCAGGATTCTTCAGTCCCTGCTTCTCCAAACAGACTGCCTGAGCCTTATTTCCAGAGGGAATTGTCTCTGCGGTGTTTGCAGATTCCTTGTGAGCTGATAGCACTGAAACAGCATGAGAAACTACTCCTGTGACGTAGTCGTCTTCAGACCCAGAGCCCATGGAAATGTCTGTCTTCCCGGGGCTTGAAGGGGTCGAGGGGTGGGTCAAATACCAGACCCACCCCCATCCTCTGGGCAGAAGCTATTTCCCACAGTCTCCTGGCCCAGACACAACGTCTTTAGAACAGAGCCAGGAATGTTTCCTGGAGTTTAATGCCGCCCGGAGGTCATGGGAGCAACGTTGCACAATGATTAATGACAGGGAATGCTTAGTCAGGATTATATTTAATTTATACTTAGGTGTTGGCAATTTCTCATAGACAATTATTTCTCCAGGATGTCTCCTGATTCCCTCTGAGCTGTATGACTATCACTGTTAGATGTGTATTTGGGAATCCCAGAACTTCATGAATAGCTAATGGCAGACACAGGTTCCTATGTAGCACCTGTCTCCTATTGTTCCATATTTATCTCCATTATATTTCCTAAAATGATGATACTTCCTTCTATTTATAGAACTGTTCAGCTAGTTGCATACTGCCAGAAAAAAAAAAAAAAGAGAGAGAGAAAGAAAACAGAACAAAGGGAAAAAAATGAGTGTCGTTGTATTCTGGCATATTTGCATTCCAAAGTCCATGAAATAAGATGTATTCTATAATTCTGTTACTTTATTTTAAATAGCCATACTTAACCACATTCTTTGAAAATTTTTGACTCAGCTCAAAATATAGATAGTAATCTCAATTCCTTATATTTACATTTTGATGTAAAATCTGAATCGCTGGGATTTTTTTTTTTTTTTTAGAGGAAATGAGGTTTCGCGTAATTTCCTGAGGAAACTGAAAATGTAACTACTTCTGTAAATAAGAAGCAAACAAACAAAAATTGCATCATGATTGTGGGAAGGGGAGGGAGAATCACTTCGACATGATCATATTGCCTTGGTGGGCTGAGATCCGGAGATCTCAATGAAAATATCTGATGAACACTTCTTTCTATTGCTTCATCAGCCTTCATTTCTACGATGTTACTATTCTCAGGTGAGAAACCCAGGTAGCCTCACTTCTGTGACTTGGTCCTGACTGCGCAGGTTTTGGGGAGAACCTGACTTCCACATTCATGTGGGTCAGTCAGCTATGTGAGCTCCAGCTTCTTCAGGACGCTGTGGTCGAACAGTGTCCACAACAAGAATTTAGTACACGAGCTCAAGTTATCACTTTATTCTTTTAATATAATGAGGGTAATTTGGTATCAAACTTAGTTGACCTCTTTCCTTCCCCTTTGTCAACTAACTTATCAGTTGAGGGGAAAAAAATCAGTTACTAGAAATGTAAATCAAATTCATCTTACCATCTTCTCAGATGTTAGGCTTGATCCAAAGCCCACCAACATATGTGCCGTATCCTGGGAAAATAAAACGAACTATACACAAATCTGTCTTTTAAAAATGATTGTGAGCACCTGGGTGTGTATGGTGGCTCACACCTGTAATTCCAACACGTTGGGAGGCCAAGGTGGGCAAATAGCTTGAGCCCACAAGTTCGAGATCAGCCTGGGCAACATGGTGAGACCTCGACTCTATACAAAAAATATAAAAATTAGCTGGGAGTGTTGGCACATGCCTGTAGTCCCAGCTACTCGAGAAGCTGAGGTGAAAGGATCACCTGAGCCCAGAGAGGTAGAGGCTACAGTGACCGGTGATGGCACCACGGCACTCCAGCCTGGGGGACAGAGTGAGACCCTGTCTCAAAAAAAAATATATATATATATATGTATATATAGTTGTGGTTATTTTATACTTGAGAAGTGTTTGTTGTCAACATAGCATCTTAACTATGAAACATGACCCATCCTTATTATTGAAACTAGAACTTGTGGGTTCATTTTAATTATCATTATCTAGCGCTATGAAAAAGTAAACATTGCCTGGTTTAGCAAAGTGGAGCGAGTCTTGCTTGTCTTCAGAAACTGACAACAGCAGGCAAGGAATCTAGGGTATACAGGAACAGAACTGAGTTTGTCAAGACACTTGAAAAACAACTGCTTTTTGTTTATTTCTTTTTACTGTGGCTTTGTGAAAAATATTTGGGTGATTTAATTAACCTCACTGAGCCTCATTTATTCAGTTGTAAAATGAAAAAAATAAGTGAACTTAACTCATTTGTTTATTGTGAGGATTAAATAAGAGAAGGCATGGGCTGGGCACTAGTAAACACTCAATAAATATTAGCTTTTTTTTTTTAATAAGGACAGAACAATTATAGCCTCAAGTGTCACATTCAATGTGACTCAAGTCATAAGTTGAAGGTCACAGGCTTTTATTCCAGAACTTCTCTAAGGCCCCGTAATACTGAAGTCAAGAGTTAAAGAATTCCCAAAATATTTGGACCCTATTAAAATGATTCAGGGTGAGCTTTCTACTGAGTCATGGCAGAGAAAACCAGACATAAGTTAAGAATCAACCCATCACAGTTAAATCTTACTTGCTGAATTCTAAGGCAGGCATATATATGTGTGTGTGTGTGCGCGCGTGTGTGTGTGCGTGCATGCGCGCTTTATAAATCAATTTGCCTTAATCAATTTTGCCTTTAATCAATATCTACATGTAATTTAGAGTTTTTCTCTCCTGCCCCACCCCTTTTTGAATTGATGGTTTGTCTCAGAATCAATGTTGATGTAAAATTAAGTACAGTGTGGGCATATGTTATTTTTAAAATCCTTTGTGAGTTTTGTAATTTCTTTTAAACTACCATCTTATTTAGTAAGAATGTATGGATTATTCGCATTTATCAGGATGTCTGTTTTAATACGGAGTTGATTCTGATGGAAAAGCTTGATTGATTACGCCTTGGGCCCATCTTTGCTTTTAGCTCACCACAGAAAGCCTACATGAATGAGCCACTTTGTCACTTCTCTTAACCATAGAAGTAAAGTCTAGGAGAGGAGGAAATGACACCTCTGGAATGAAGCCGTGCAATCCCTGGAAAGGAACTTAGCATCAACTCAGGCAGCGCCCCACGCTGACCCTGCTGGTTGGCCATACCAATACCTGCCAGGCAAAACCCCATGCCTGAGGACTCCTCCGCGCTCTGCTTCTGCCAAACCTTTAATGCTGGGTCTAAGAGGAATGAAAATGGTTTTCTATGAAGACTCGTATATAAGGACAGAGCAAGACTCCTCAGCTTCAAATATTTCTTACTTCCTTCTTCTGGTATTAGCAAATTTTGGCTTTAGATGATACTAATGCATATAGATAAGAAATGTGTTATCAAAATAAGCATATTGGTGAAAAGTACATATAAGATTCTATAAAGTATATCAACTCTAATCTCTATATCTAATAGTAACATAATTTATATTAGTGATATTACAGTACAGTAAGCCCTCTGTGTTCATGGGTTCTCCCACCAGCCACAGATTCAATCTGGATTCCACCAGCCAGAGATTGAAAGTATTTGGAAAAAAAAAAAAAAAAATGGGTGATTGAATCTGTACTGAAAATGGGCAAACATTTTTTCCCTAAATAATTATTCCCTAAATAATACATTATAACAACTATTTCGATAGCATTTACACTGTATTAAGTATTATAGGTAGTCTAGAGATGGTTTAACATATATGTAAGGATGTGCAGAGGTTCGATGCAAATACTATCCCGTTTTATATCATGGACTTGAACAAACAAGAATTTTGATATGAGAGTAGGGACTGGAGCCATCCCTGCCAAGGGACAACTGTAATCACATATATTTATTTTCTGTAATACCACTCTCAGCAAATTCTACATCAGAATCCAGACATTACATAGACATGCACATTCGAATGATAGAATGTTGGGCTGGATTGTATAGATTTATACAGATGTTCTATCATTTATCAATTAAGCAAGGTTCAGCTTAGAGTTTTGGCTAATTTGAATTCATTTGATTTTGAAAGTGGAAGAAGTTAAAATTATCATTCAGTGATAAAATAAGAAAGATTATGATACTTGAGAATACTGTTTTTATCTTGACTACAACCTCTATACCTGGTAGAATGAGTGGCTAGTTTTACGAGCAATGCAAAGCCCTGTTAGAACAGGAAGGAGGCCAGGCCCAGTGGCTTACACCTGTAATCCCAGCATTTTGAGAGGCTGAGGCAAGTGGATCACTTGAGCTCAGGAGTTCAAGACCAGCCTGGGCAACACAGTGAAAATCCATCCCTACAAAAAATATAAAAAATTAGCCAGGTGTGGTGCCATGTGCCTGTATCACAGCTACTAGGAAGACTGAGATGGGAGGATCCCTTGAGGCCAGGAGGCAGAAGGTGCAGTGAGCCAAAATCGTGCCGCTGTTTTTCAGCCTGGCGACAGACTGAGAACCTGTCTCAAAAAACAATTTTTAAAAAATCAGTTAAAAACAAAAAGGAACAGAAAGGAGACATCCATCTTACTCCACCTGGCTTAAAATTTTCAGCTTTGGGAGCAGTGCTGTGGGTGAGGATAATAAAATTACAGATGTATAAAAATACTCTGATAGAAAAATGAGATGAGGATGAAAACTAACAAAAGAAAAAGTGTATATGGTCAATTCACATATGAAAAACATAAACTTACTAATGAAGCAATGCAATACAAATTACAATTTTTAAGTATCATATTTGCCTTTCAAACACAGATGCAGAAAGATTATTTCCCCTGATGAGCGCACGGTAAAATAAACATCCGCATACACTTCAAGCCACGTTTCTTTGGAAACTTAACAGTATACATTAAAGGCCTTAAAAATCTTTAAACCTGACCCAATGAATCCATTTCTAAAAGTATACACTAAGAGGCAGAAAGAGATGCATGTTAATATTTATGTTTAATGATAATTACTACAGTATTATTACTTATAAGAGTCAAAATTAGAGATCTAATGTGTGTTCCATAATAGAAGAACAAACAAATTTTAGAATATGAAATATTTTAGAGTAATTAAAAACGTTTTCAAATAATACTTAACAATATGGGAAAACGTTAATGATTAGTGGGAAACTGAAATGTTGTACAAAAAAAAAAGCAGGGGACTCAAATTACATATGTATTCTATTTCCAATTTATTAAACAGATATATATGGAAGTTTTCCTGGGACCAACATCGTGGTTATATTTTTTAGGGACATAAGAACTGTCATACTGGGGGGTCAGGTCCAGGTTCAAAAGTCAAAGGAGGCTCCAGGCCACATTTCAGGAAGACGTCATTGTCCTCCCTAAGGAATGCTTTCCAAAGAGTTTAATAATAAGAGCCACAACAATTTTTAATCATGTGAAGCACTTTACACTTCGCAAAATTTTTCAGATATATTTTCTCTCCGGATTCTCAAAACAGTCCTTTGAGGTTGGCTGCATAATATTATGTCTGGTTTACAGATGAGAAAATAAAAGCTCAAAGAGTTACCCAAGTGGCAAGTGGCAGAGTCTTCAGCTTTGACCATTACCCTTCCCTTTCTCATATTGGCAACTTCTGGAAATGTGATTCATAAATGCCTTCAGGCAATTTTGGAATACATTTCTAACTCCCGTGTATACTGTCCCTTGAGAAAATGCATTGTTTGCTTTTAGTCTATCCTACGTGCTCTAAAATTACCTAGTTTCAGTATCCATGGGCGTATTAATATAATAGTTATTTAACTGTATTATATATAATTAGACATAGGGGTAAGAGTGAGCTCAATCAGGCCAACTACCACCAGCAGCAAACAAACTTGCAACCATCTTTCCCAAGAAAGGTAAGATGGGGGACAGGAAAAGCACCATTTAAAGGAAATTCCCTTGGGTAACAGGGAAAATTTCTAAGAGAGCATTGAGAATCAAGAACCATTATGATGTATCAGCTAAATAACGTGTCAACAAAAACCATGCTTGGCCTTGTATGAAACCCAGAGCTGGCATTTCCCCACCCTTGGTCATTCTCTTCCACCCTGTGGCTATCTAGGTCAGGATTCTCAAAGCTCACCATGACAGATGCATCATTTGGAGACCTTGTGAAAATGCACTCTTATTCCCTAGGTCAACGGCTGAGATTCTGCATTTCCTTCAAAATCCCAGATGCTGCTGCTGCTGCTGCTGCTGCTGCTGCTGCTGCTGCTGCTGCCGCCACTGCTGCTCTACACCACATTTTCAGAAGTGAGGATTTAAGCAATCACCACCCAGGGAGCTGGGACAAATCTTCCACTTGATTCTTACTTGTAGGTTGGTTTTCTATAGCTCAGTCAGTGGGAACTCTCACCCATTTGTTTCTCCATTAGCAATTATTCTTTTTTGTTTGTTTTTATAATCCATTTAATTTTTAATTTTGGGGGTACATAGTAGGTGGATATATTTATGGGGTACATGAGATACTTTGATACAGGCATGCAATGTGTAATAAGCACATCAGGGTAAATGGGTCATCCATCATCTCAAGCATTTATCTTTACTTTGTGTTACAAGCAATGCAATTACACTCTCAGTTATTTTTAAATGTACAATAAGTTGTTCCTGACTGTAGCCACCCTGTTGTGCTATCAAACTAGATCTTATTCATTCTATCTAAATATATTTTTGTACCCACTAACCATCCCCACCTCCCTCCCTCCACTACCTCTGGTAACCATCCTCCTACTGTCTATCTCGATGAGTTTGTTTTAATTTTTAGCTCCCATAAATAAGTGAGAACATGTGAAGTTTGTCTTTCTGTGCCTGGCTTATTTAACTTAATATAATGAGTTCCAGTTTCATCCATATTGTTGCAAATGACAGAATCTCATTCTTTTTTATGCTGAATAGTATTCCATTCTGTATAGGTGCCATAATTTCTTTATCCATTCATTTGTTGATGAGCACTCAGGTGGCTGCAATGAACATGAGAGTACAGATAACTTCTATGTACTGATTTCCTTTATTTTGAGTAAATACCTAGGAGTGGGATTGCTGGATCATATGGTAGCTCTATCTTTAGTTTTTGAGGACCCTCCCTACTGTTTTCCACAGTGACTGTACTAATTTACACTCCCACCAACAGTGTAGGAGGGTTTCCTTTTCTCCACATCCTCATCGGCATTTGTTATTGCCCGTCTTTTGGATGAAAGCTATTTTATTGGGGTGAGATGATATCTCATTGTGGTTTTTATTTGCATTTCTCTGATGATCAGTGATGTTGAGCATCTTTTCATACACCTGTTTGCCATTTGTATGTCTTCTTTTGAGAATGTCTATTCAGATCTTTTGCCCATTTTTAACTGGATTATTAGATTTTTTTTCCTATAGAGTTGTTTGAACTTCTAATATATTCTGATTATTAATCCCTTGTCAGATGAGTAGTTTGTAAATATTTTCTCCCACTCTTTAGGTTGTCTCTTCACTTTTTTATTGTTTCCTTTGCCGTGAAGAGGCTTTTTAACTTGATATAATCTCATTTGTCTATTTTTTTCTTTGGTTGCCTGTGCTTATGGGGTACTACATAAGAAATTTTGTCCAGACAATGTTCTGGAGAGTTTTCCCAATATTTCCTTTAAGTAGTTTTATAATTTGAGGTCTTTATTTAATTCTTTTCATCCAATTTGACTTGATTTTTATATATGGAAAGAGGTAGGGTTCTAGTTTTATTCTTTTGCATATAAATGTCAAGTTTTCCCAGCACCATTTATTAAAGACACTCTTTTCTTCCCAATGTATGTTCTTGACACCTGTGTCAAAAATGAGTTCACTGTAGATGTATAGATTTGTTTCTGGTTCTCTATGCTGTTCCATTGGTCTGTGTGTCTTGGATTTTTCCAATCCATGAACATGGAGTATCTTTTCATTTTTTGGTGTGTCTTCTTCAACTTCTTTCATCAACATTTTATAGTTTTCATTGCAGAGATTTTTCACTTCTTTGGCTTAGTTAATTCCTAGGTATTTTGTTTTATTTGTAACCACTATAAAAGGGATTACTTTCTTGATTTCTTTTTCAGATGGTTTGCTGTTAGCATATAAACATGCTACTGATTTTTATGTTGATTTTGTATCCTGCCAATTTACTGAATTTATTTATTAGTTCTAATAATTTTTTTGGTGGAGTCTTTAGACTTTTTCAATTATAAGGTCATATCATCTGCAAACAAGGATAATTTGACTTCTTCTTTTCAAATTTGGATGTGCTTTGCTTCTTTTCTTGTCAGATTACTCTAGCTAGGACTTCCAGCAATTGTTCTATGTTATATGAAATTCCTTTATAATAACTCTCAATCTTGCTTCTACATTATAATCACCTGGGATGCTTTATAAAACTTTGATTCCCGGGTCATACACCAGTAAAAGTAAATCAGAATTCCAGATATCTAGGTGATTCTAATGTGCAGTCAAAGTTAAGAACCAGTCACTATAGGAGTGTAGAAGGCAGAGAACCCATAAGCCTGGCTCTGGTCCATGCTGCCAGCATTTTTTTTTTAAGTCTGGGTCCCTCTTTTGCCTTTAATATTAACCTGAAAGTCAACCAAAAATAATTTTCTCAGAAGCCTGCTTGCAAAGACAGGTCATCTGCTCTGAAGACAGGGAGAAAAGGTCACTTCAAAGAGACTTTACTGGAGAAAGGTCAATACAGGAGCTAGAGACTACATTTTTCCTTGATTTCTCTGACTTGGAATTACATCATAAATTCATCCACAATTTTACCTTCCACTGTTGTGTCTTATGAACTTATTCTGTGAATCATTTCTGAAGAAATTGATGATTTTTCCTCTTTGAGAATATGCAAAACTTTAGGACAAATATTCAGCTAATAATCAGGTAATTAAATAGTCACAGGTACCCAGGGAGCTTATAGGTACCCAGGGAGCTGATAGCACTCAGAGACAGAAGTTCAAACTGATAAACCACTAAGAAGAGAGAAACCTTTTCCCTATGAAATTGAAAATGAGCTTTCAAGCAAACTAGAGCACCCAAAACCATGTTACTTCTGAAGCAAAATTGAGAAAAGACCCTAAGATATATATAAAACATCATATTCATCACAGTTTTCTAGTTTTCTGTCCATCTTTTCAAATATCTGATAATTCCCTGATTAGTAGGTGACTATTTGCCAAGAAAAGTCAAAACAGAAAACTTTTCTCTTCAAGTCACTCTATGTATGATACATATTTTTAAGTGACTATAATTTATGTAAAACTTTTTATTCTTATGAGCTCCCCCAATTTTTTTTATAATAACCTCATGATTTAGTTGGCTATAGTGTTTGTCCTCATTCAACAGGAAGAACAAAACAAGACATCAGCAGGCAAACACAGCCACACCCAGACTGAAGAGAACAGCCGTATCCCTCAGGAAATTAGAGGAGAGTTCAAAGTTCTGAGCCAATGTATTGTTCAGCCTATTAAGCATCCTGAGCAAGGATATTCACTTGATACCTGAACACTGGGTTTTCAGAAAGGCTCCAGAGATAGCCATTCACTCATCCATTCATTAATCCAACAAGTATTTATTGAGGATCTATTATGTTCCAGGCACTATTCCTAGGGGCAAAATATAAAAGTCATGGCCCTTGTCCTCGAGAGTTTAGACACCAATGGGAGAAGCCAATTTACAAACAAAGAGGCAGCAGGTAGAGCAGAAAAGAAGAACTCAGGCTCAGGAGTCAGGCAGATGGATATTTGAATCCCAGCTGTACCATTTTCTTAGCTGTATGATCACAGTTTATTTACAGCCTCAGTTTCTGCATCCATAGAATCCAGATAATAGTAGTACCCATGTCTGAGGGTTGCTGCACAGGCTAAATGAAATCTTCCATGTAAAACCACTTAGCCCAGTACTGGGCATATACTAAACAAGCCAGGAATGTGAGGCACGTGTGCGGTTCAGTGGTCGCACATAGAGAGAGGAGTGATTAATGTGGCTGAGGGACAGAGGCACTACTGTTTCAGGACTTTATGAATATAAATAATACTGTGTTGAAACCAGCTAGCCAGCTATGAGGGCTGGGAGGGAATGTCTCAAGTAGCTCTGTAGCCACAGAGCATTCAACTTAGGAAAGACAGAGATACCTAATTATCAATGGGGCTGAAATCAGAGAGGATCTTGATTAGTCTCAGAGTGTACAATACATTTTGATTCATTCCAACTCTCCTTTTGAACCTTTATAGCTTGATAGTTTGTACTTCCTGTACACATACGTCTTCAGTTACAAGATGAATTTCATAATAAGGGTTCCATCACAGTGTTGTTGCTGTCAAATAAGATAACGTATGTGAAACGCTAAACACCAAAGCATTGTACAAAATACACGAATGCACTAATTATGCCAGACAAGACAAAGTACTGTCTCCAAGAAGCACACCAGGCAATCCCGATGACGACAACCACGAAAGTCTCTCTAGAGCTGTTCAGCTGCCCCCTGCTCTTCCCTGGCTCCAGCTACCCACCCCATTCCAGTCTGAATTTAGAAAATCATGGGCCACCCTCTTAGCGAACCTGAGCACAGCTGATGAAGGAAGGCACTGAGAATGAGAAAGCTGACTAAGAAAGGATGAGTCAAGAAAATTCCATGGATAGGTCAGAAGTTAGACTGGGCTTAGGAACCAAAGACCCATCCCCCCCAGAGAGAAAGGGAAAGCCTGAAAGGAATGAGTGGCATCTCCACTCCCTCCCAGAGGGCAGGTCAAAGATTAGAAGGTAAGAAATACGCTTGCCTGAAATTGAGAAGATGGCAGACACTGAGCCTGTATAACTGTGACTCAGTGGCAATCATGGCACATCCGAACCAGCCTACCTCTGTCTGGCTGACAGCTGTCCCCTGATCTGAGCCTGGTATTCTGACCAGTGCATAGACACATAGACTCTAAGAGCTACCCACTTCCTCCCATGTTTCCTAACGTTTTCACACCCCCCTATAACCACTAAAACACTTTTTAAGACTTTTTTTCCTCTGGTCATTCCCATTTCCCCATCCCCTCCAATGACATTTTAATATCACAGATATTCAGTACATCTGTTTATAGACGATGACCCTATGGAGGGTAATGGACTATTGCAATATCTAAGCTTTCATTTGCTCCTCAGAGACTAATTTTCACTCCTTCTCTGGGCAATGTAACCCCCATTGAGAATGAATGTATTAAATTCCCCTTCTGCTTATGCAAGACAGATTCCATCTCTCATATTTACAACCATGAACCTTGATAAGAACACCCCATTTCATGTTGTTAAAATTCAAATCCACAAAGTTGATATTATGTTCATGTACTCTACACCAAAGCTTCATAAGATTCTGTTAAAATTCAAAATTTTGTTAGAAATTCCTTAAAAAAAAAATAGTAGGTACTGTCTAACAATCAAGCACTGGGCTGTGTATTGTATTTTACACGTCACCTCATTAAATCCTCACATCACTCTAAATGTCACTGGTCTGCTTTACAGATCAGGACTCTAGAGGTCAGACAAGTCAATAGCCGACCCAAGGTTATCCTGTTGGTCAGTGGCAGAGCCTGGAATGAGCACAGCCTTGTCTGGTTCCAAGGGTATGGGCTGTAACCACAATGCAACATGCTGGCCTGCAGAAAGTAAGACTCACGCCTTCCTCACCTAGCTTCACTCGGGGTTTGCTTAGGAGTTTAGGAGCTCTGCTTATAAAGGATTAATAGTTTTTAAAATATTCACATGTGTTTTCATTTGCACTTCTGCATGTCTTGCCTTCCTCCCAGGCAGCCTGAGATAAGGAGTTAGGGTAGGCTTGAAATTTGAATTATTCAACAACCAGTGGTACACATGCACCAGCCAACCAGAACAGGCCAATCACCAGCCAATGAGAATAGACCAGGCATCAGCCAATCATAACAGTCCAGGCACCAAAGCACTGGGAATCAGCCAATCAGAATAGACCAGGCACTAGCCAATCAGAACAGTCCAGGCCTTACCATGAGAGCAGAGTTCAGCTGCCTACCTATTACTCCAGGTGTCCTTGGGAAGGGGTTGCGCTGGTGGGACATTGAGGGGGCTTGGGGAAGCAGCTAGTCATCTACCAACGTGGATGCAGACTTGGTTCTACAAGACCTAGAGGCACTTTCTTTTTTCTTTTTCTTTCTTTCTTTCTTTTTGTAATTTTATTTATTTATTTATTTATTTATTTATTTATTTATTTATTGAGAGGGAGTCTCTCTCTGTCGCCCAGGCTGGAGTGCAGTGGCACGATCTCGGCTCACTGCAAGCTCCTCCTCCCGGGTTCATGCCATTCTCGCGCCTCAGCCTCCGGAGTAGCTGGGACTACAGACGCCCGCCACTAGGCCCGGCTAATTTTGTTTTTGTATTTTTAGTAGAGACGGGGTTTCACCGTGTTAGCCAGGATGGTCTTGATTTCCTGACCTCGTGATCCACCCACCTTGGCCTCCCAAAGTGCTGGGCCTTAAGGAGTTTCTCTCTTGTTGCCCAGGGTGGAGTGCAATAGCGGGATCTCCACGCACTGAGACCTCCGCCTCCCGTGTTCAAGTGAGTCTTCTGCCTCAGTTCTACCAAGTAGCTGGGATTACAGGTGCCTGCCACCACACTCGGCTAATTTTTGTATTTTTAGTAGAGACAGGGTTTCGCCACATTGTCCAGGCTAGTCTCGAACTCCTGACCTCAGGAGATCCACTCACCTCGGCCTCCCAAAGTGCTGGGATTACAGGCATGAGCCACCGCGCCCGACCTGTTTCTTTCATTGTGTAGAGGATGTTTCGTAGAGACGGATGTTGCCTTATGGGAGGTGGACAATAAGACCCAGAAGAAGGGAACAAAGCCCAAAGTCTGCCTGAGGATTTTGGGGAGGAGACACAAGGGGGAAAGCAAGGAGAGCAGAAGCCGGAACGTTCATCCCCACTCCACCTTTTACACCTGACCTTGTCGGGAAGGGGGTTATTTAAAAACAACTGAGAATAGAAGCGACTTTCTCTGCTTCCCCCGCCTTACCCGCAGGCACCTCCAAAATGGCACAAAAGCCATAGTCAGAAGGAGGCAGTGGAAGGAAGGTAGATAAACAGCTTTAGGGCAGCGCTCCTGCCTCCCTCGCCTGGTATACAGTGGCCCAGAGGGGATCGAAACCTCCAGTGCCTGAGGACTGACAGAGGCCTGGCACCAGGACAAAGAAGCTGATGAAGCAGTAACTTTAAAATGTGCGGATGTTCAGAACCACGGGTGGGAGGTGAAGTGTCTTTTGGAAATAAATGAAGACCAACCTCAGGAAAACAGAACGACCATTTATTTAGAGCTTACTATAACAAGAGAGTTAGCCAGCATCAGTTGCATTTTGGCAGAGACTCAAAGACAGGCAAAGGAGTGGGAGAGCTTCATAGTGGAAAGAAGTGAAGGCCTCAGGTGTGTCCTGATTGGAGGCTGCTGACCTGGGGAGGCCGCAGGTGGGCAGACTTAGAGCAGGGCATCCTATAGGATTGGTTAGGGAAGCATATTTGGCTTTCTCTGATGGGTTCTAACCTGGAAGCGGGGACAAAAATGAGGATAAGCTGTGAGTTATTAATCAGGTCCCGGCCATTTAGAGCCAACTGATACAGAAGTGATTTTTTTGGCTTTCAGGACTGTTACTAGAGATAGCAATCTGGCCTCCTACAGTTTCGACTTGTTGCTGGGCTGGTTAGTGTAGAAAAGGGGGTTGGTTTCTGGAGCAGGCTGTAGATCAGTGTTCTGTTTTTATATGTGGTCTGGCCATTGTTCAGTTGTGTCTTTAGACTCTCCATTTTGGCCCAAACGGCCATACAGGATCAGTCACATGTTAGCGGTCACGACTTTGGACGGGAAGCAGCCCCATCTCTTCCCAGCAGAGTCAGTGAGTATGCAATGGACCTAGGTAGATCTGGAGTCACCACTCCTCAGTCAAGACACTGACTACAACGTGGGAGGATGACCTTTCAGAAAGGTAAGCATCATAGCATTGGCAAAGTTGTTCCAGAGGCTCTGCGGAGGACAGGCCATGTCCCTGTGCCTCCACCCACCACCCCTTTGTGCCATCTGGGCTCTGCTGTGTGCCATCTGGGCTCTGAGCTTGCCTCATTTAGCTCTAAGGAATGACTCTGATGTTGGTCACTGATACTTTAGTTCAAGTTGAGACATGTGTTGTTCTCAATGTTTTATTTACATACTATTTAATATGTATTATTATAAAATCGTTTTTTAGATTACAGAACAAGTGGATTTATCTAGTATTAAGGTTATGAGTCCTTTGCAGAGCTCCTGAAATCACAATGCACAAGATATCATCAGGCTTTTAGCTGGTTTATTTGGTTGATCCTTATGAAATTGCCAATATTCAGTTGCTTTTCTCCTACCAAGTAGTTTTGTAGGGTTCAGCCAAGAAAATGAACGAGTATTCTGAGTTTTACTTCTAAGAACCAACTGGGTGACTAGAAAATGCTTTTTAAAAAATCGTGAGGCCAATTTTAAATTTTCATTTTTATTTAGAAAAACTGCAGATATCTTTGTGACAAATATGCAGACGCACACACACAAACGATGACTGATCCCTCTTTATAGTTTTTTAAAGTAAAGAGATAGAAACTTTTAAAACATGCCCCTGTCCAGCAGAGCGGCTTCACTATTGCATGGGAACAGTTTTTATGAACCATATTTTACTTCACTTTTTCATTGATCTACTGTTGATTAGGGACTTTTTTTTTAGACCTCAAAGTGATGCATTTGAGTTCTCCTTCATTGTGGAGTGATAATGAATAAGATTCAGTTTCCTCTTGTCTACGGGGAATTGGCAAAGGGAAGGCAGAGCAAGGTGAGAAACACTGTTGTTGGCCGATAAAGTAGCCTATAAACCAATGTTAGGTAAACTGCAAGTAGTTACACATTTCACCCCCGCTGTCAATTAAGCAGAGCCCATCACAGCTCCCTGATGTTGAAAAGCGTGTTTGTCATTGATTTTCTAAAGTGCTGGTTGAAATCTTGTCGGCCACTGTCAATTTAAAGTCCCCTGTAATTACACTTCTTGTAGGAGAGATTCTGATTGTATTTGTTGTGCCAAAACCTTGTCCTGAAACATGTTTCATGATAAGTCAGAAGGGAGGCTGTAGCAATTCTTATCTCAAGGAGTGTGTAAGGCTCCCTGAAGAATTTTTCTTTAATGAATGAATGAGACATCTTATCCCCCTGATGGAGGTCATTTTAGTCATCTTTCTTTCCTAATGGAGCAAAAACCTTTCACGTGCGAGACAAGTTCGAGGTCAGGGAGTGTTGTCAGTGGAGTTACTGGAGTCTGAACTCTGAGCTGCCCACCAGGTTACATCACATTTTTGAGGTTAAAGATATAAGGGTCCTCCATCTGGACCGTAGAGCTTTGATTCCTCTTGACACAGATTATCTTGAACACCACGGTCAGCATATATTACTATTTCTTTCACTCCCTTGGTATTTAATTGTAAACCAAAAATAAAATTCTAAGATGCCCCCCACCCCCCACCAACCATCTGAGTGGACCCCTCGTCTCAGCCAAGGGTATTCCAAAAATTAACCTGAAAAAACTGGTTGAGGACATGATGGGAAGGGGGTACAAGATATGCTTCATTACAGCCTCCTTCCTTTTGGAATTACTTTAGAACAGACTCTTTAAGTCTGATAAGACACATTTACAAGACTGGGCATGGTGGCTCATGCCTGTAATCCCAGCACTTTGCAGGGGCCAAGGTGGGTGAATCACCTGAGGTCAGGAGTTCGAGACCAGCCATAGCTAACATGGTGAAACCCCGTTTCTACTAAAATTACAAAAAATTAGCTGGGCGTGGTGGTGCATGCTTGTAATCCCAGCTACTTGGGAGGCTGAGGCAGGAGAATCACTTGAACCCACGAGGTGGATGTTGCAGTGAGCTGAGTTCGTGCCATTGCACTCCAGCTTGGGTAACAAAAGCAAAACTCTGTCTCAAAAAAAAAGAAAGAAAGAAAGAAAAGAAACATTTACAATCTATTCTCTCTGCAGCCTGCTACCTGGAGGCTTCATCTGCATGATAAAACCTTGGTCTCCACTCTCCACAACCCCTTCTCTTAACCTTATCACAGACATTCCTTTCTATTGATAATAACTTTTTCAACCTATTGCTCAGCAGAAAATCTTTCAACCTGTCTATGATCTGGAAGCCCCCACTTCTAGATGTCCGATCTTTCTGGACCAAACCCATGTACCTCTTACAAGTATTGACTGATGCCTCGTCTCCCTAAAATGTATAAAAGCAAGCTGTGGCACATGTTCTCAGGACCTCCTGAGAGCTGTGTCATGGGCCATTGGTCACTCATATTTGGCTCGGAGTAAATGTCTTCAAATATTTTACAAAGTTTGACTTTTTGTTGACATAATCAAAAATAGACTTGAGATGTATCTTATATGGTTAATTTTTCTTCTTTCTCTTATATTGTAAATCTAGTGAGAGAAGAAACCATATGCTCTACCCCAAAACACCTATTTCATTGCCAACCGTAAATAATGTATCTGTTGAGTGGTAAGTGGACCTTCGTCTATACAACAAAGACTCCGTCCAACTCCAAGAACCCACTAGAGGCCATAATTAGCACTGTTGCGAATGTTATTGATATGAACCCTGGACTCAAAAGTTCAGGCATTAAGTGTAATATTTATGTCATAAAACTGGGGGATTTTGAGGAGCCAGTGGGGGAAAAAAGCCATCCTCTGTATGGACATTATATAGAAGCACACAGGGACCTTAACTAAGGTAATATGCTTTCAAATGCAAGAGCAAAATGCAAGCAGATAACTAATCCAAATAATCTCCTGTATTCTCCCTCAGAAAGGAGTTCTAAGGTTCTGGTCATTGGGCATCTCTCCCACCCAATGCCTGCTGTGTGCTGCAAAACAGACTGTGCTCCGGCCTCTTGCCAAGATAGCATCTGGTGAATTCTCCAATAATATCACTATAAGGTTTCTGTATACCAAAGAAATATAAAACCACAGATATCACAGGAAATGTCAAACAAACAAAAAACCCCTCACCCCCAGCTTCACCCATGAGGGCCAAACATTCAACTTGAGGGTTTGGCAGTAAGAAAAAAGGACATGCAAAGAACAACAAAACAAACCCAAAAAAGCCTACTGGTTCTTTTTCCCTTTCTATTTTGTTTGAAATGAAAACTTCACCTCAGAAACCAGAAACAACTAAAATCCCCAGAAAACATAAAACTCTCCTCATTTTGTGTCCAGCACTGAACCTCCTGCTACTGCCCATTGCTGCATTTGCCAGATAACCCATTATGGGAGTAAAAAAACGCCAAACCCTGACAAATAAATCATTCTGAAAGCTGGGGCTTCCCAAGGGTAACATCAGAGATTATCAGTCAGGCAGAAATGTTAACATCCATTTTCCCATCATTGTGAGACCCTTTGTTAATGCTTTTTTTTTTTTCTTTACAGAAAAGGCACAATGCCCTGCATTATGGGGACATTTTATGCAAATAGCACTTAGGCTGTGTGAAACTCTGTATCAGACACTGTAACCAGGCAAATACCTCTTACAGAAAGATTTGCATCCCAGTGCAGAGCCACCTCACATGGCCCTGAGGATTAAAAGACCAACCAACCCTTCATGTCTACTCCCAAATGAAAACGACCAGGTTTTGAACAGACTGCGCTCTGAGTGGTGGCCCAGGTAAAAGGGGGCTCTATTCAACAGCAGGAGAGGGAGTCTTCCTCACCGCAGTTCCTGAGGCTGAAAAGGGGATCAGCTCCTAGGTCAATCTAACACTAGGAATCGTAGGAGTTCAGAGCTGGAAGCACTGTGTCATTTTATCCACTTACTTCAGTGTTGACACTGAAACCTGGAAAGGTGATGGGACCTGCCCAAGCGCAGAAAGCCCACGCATAGGGAATCAGGACCAGAATCTAAATTGACTGGGCCCAGCTTGCTAAATTCCTTTATTCATTTCCTTAATAAGTAGTAATATTAAGGCTGGGGCATTGTGCAGATTTCTGAAAGAATAACAATGAGTAAGTTGTAGTCTGTGCCCTCAGAAGCACTAACAGTCCAGAAGGGGAGGTACAACTAAAAAGACAGATACACTGGCAAAAGATTTGATGACCTCAATGCCTGTCATCATAAAAGTGGTTAAATAAATTGTGGTACATCCATATGGTGGAATAGCAGGCGGTCGTTAAAATAATCATAGGATGATCTACATGTACTGATTGATGTGGAAAGTTCTCCAAGTTATGTTGCCAGGGGAAAAAAATGAAGTCTCTGTGGTAGATATCAGTCCAACTATTCAATAATCATTTTGAATGTTAGTAGTCTGAACGCACCAATTAGAAGACAGAGATAATCAGAATGGATTGAAAAATTAATACCCAACTATCTATTGCCTACAAGAAACCCACTTCAAATATAAACATACACGTAGATCAAAAGTAAATGATGGCCAAGCACAGTGGCTCACACCTGTAATCCCAGCACTTTAGGAGGCTGAGGTGGGCAGATCACTTGAGGTCAGGAGTTCAGGACCAGCCTGGCCAACATGGTGAAATCCTATCTCTACCAAAATACAAAGATTAGCCAGGCATGGTAACATGTGCCTGTAGTCCCAGCTACTCAGGAGGCTGAGGCAGGAGAATCACTTGAACCTGGGAGGCAGAGGTTGCAGTGAGCCCAGATCACGCTACTGCACTCCAGCCTTCGTGACATAAGTGAGACTCAGTCTAAAAAAAAAAAAAAAAAAAAAAGTAAATCATGCAGAAAGAAAGACTGTGCTCATATTCACCCAAAGAAGGCAGAAGTAGCTATATTACTTTCAGACAAGCAGACTTCAAAGCAAAGAAAGTTACCATGAATAAAAAGAGGCATTACATAATGATAAAGGAAGCAATTCTCCAAGAAGATATAAACATTCTTAACATATATGTGCCGAACAACAAAGTTTTAAAATACATGGGGCAAAAATTGATAGAACTTCAAGGAGATACAGAGGAATCGTCATAGTTAGAGACTTCGGCACTCCTTTATCAGAAATGAAGATCCAGGAGGGAGAAAGTCAGTAAGAACACATTTGAACTCAACAATATAATCAATCAACTGAGCATAACTGACACCCATAGACTACTTCACTCAACAAGAGCAGAATACATGGTCTTCTCAAGCTCACCTGGAACATTCACCAAGGTAAACCACATTCTGGGCCATGAAACACACCTGAACAAATTAAAAAGAATAAAAATCATACAGGGCCTGCTCTGAGAGCACAAAGGAATTAAAGTAGAAATCAATAACAAAAAATAACTGGAAAAATAACAAAATATTTGGAGTTTAAATAACACATTTCTAATTAAAATGGTTTAAAGAAGAAAACTCAAAAGAAATGTTAAAACATTTTGAACTAAACGAAAATGAAAACACAACTTAGGCAAATTTGTGATATGCAGGAAAAGCAGTACTTAGAGAGAAATTTACAGCATTTAAAATAAGAAAAATCTAAAAATCATCTAAGCTTCCACCTTAGGAAACAAGAAAAAGAAGAGCAAATTAAATCCAGAGGAAACAGGCTGGTGCAGTGGCTCATGCCTGTAATCCCAGCACTTTGGGAGGCTGAGGAGGTGGATCACTTGAGGTCAGGAGTTTAAGACCAGTCTAGCCAACATGGTGAAACCCCATGTCTACTAATAATACAAAAATTAGCCGGGCGTGGTGGCACACATGTGTAATCCCAAGCTACTCGGGAGGCTGAGGCATGAGAATCACTTGAACCCAGGAGGGAGAGGTTGCAGTGAGCTGAGATAATGCCACTGCACTGCAATCTGGGCAACAGAACTAGACTCTGTCTCAAAAACGAACAAACAAAAAAATCCAGAGGGAACCGAAGAAAACAAATGAAAATTAGAGCAGGAACTAATCAAATTGAAAACAGGAAATAGAGAAAATAAGAATCCCAAATCTGTTTTTTTGAACAAATCAATAAAATGATGAGCCTCTAATCAGGCTTAAAGAGTAAGAAGAAAGAAATTATTATCAGGAATGAAAGAGGGACATCATTACAGATTCCATGGACATTTAAAGAATAATAAACAACTCTGTGCCCACAAATTTGACAATGTAGATGAAATGGGCTTATTCCTTGAAAGACATAATCTGCCAAAAAACACACTAGAGGCAATAGACACTCTTATTAGGCCTATATCTGTTTTTTAAAATTGAAGCAATAATTATTAACCTTCCAAAACAGAAAGGTCCAGGCCCAAATGGATTCACTGATGAATTCTGCCAAACGTATAAGGAAAAAATTATACCAATTATCTGTAATGTCTTTCAGAAGGTAGAAGCAGAGGGAATACTTCCTAACTCATTCTACAAAGCCAACATCACTCTAATACAAAAGCCAACAAAGACATTATAAGAAAACTACAAAACAATATCTCTCATAAACATAGATACCAAAATCCTCAACAAAATTCTAGAAGATCATATCCAACTATATAAAAAAAGAATAATACACCATTATCAATTGAAATTTGTCCTAGGTATATAAGTCTAGTTCAATATTCCAAAATCAATTAATGTAATCCATCACATCAACAGGCTAAATTAGAAGGATCATATGATCTTACTAATAGATACAGAAAAAGCATTTGACAAAACACAATACCCATTCATCACAAAAACTCTCAAGTAATTAAGGATAGAGGGAAACTTTCTCAACTTGATAAAAAAGCACCTACAAAAAACCTGCAGCTAACATTATACTTAATGATGAGAAACCAGAAGCTTTCCCACTAAGATCAGGAACAAGGGAAGGATATCCCCCTTGCCACTCATTTTCAAACTTGTACTGAAATTCCTAGTTAATGTAACAAGAAAAGAAAAAGAAAAAAAAGGTATACTGATTAGGAAGGACGAAATAAAACTGTCTTTGTTCACAGATGACGTGATCGTCTATGTAGAAAATTCAAAAGAATTGACAACAACAACAACAACAACAAAAAACTTCCTGGAACTAATTAATAAGCAACCATAGGAAATTTTCAGGATGCAAGGTTAATATACAAAAGTCCATTTCTTTTCTGTATACCAATAATAAAGTGGAATTTAAATTAAAACAATACCACTTATGTTAGCACTCCCCAAAATGAAATACTTTGGTATAAATCTAACAAAATATGTATAAGATCTATATGAAGAAAGCTATACAATTCTTTTGAAAATAAATGAAAGAAAAACTAAATAAATGAAGAGATATTCCATGCCCAGAGATAAGAAGAATCAATATTGTCAAAATGTCAGTTCTTCCTAACTTGATATAGATTTAATACAATCCCAATAAAAATCCCAGCAAATTATTTTGCATATATCCACAAACTAATTCTAATGTTTACATGGAAAGAGAAAGGACTCAGAATAACCAGTACAATATTTGAGGAAGAAAATAAAGTTGGAGGAGTGACACTACCCAAATACTGGCAAAAGTATAGACAAATATATCAATGGAGCAGGGTAAAGAGCTCAGAAACAGACATACGTAAATAGAGTCAACTGATTTTTGACAAGCAACAAAAGGTGTTCAAAGAACTATACAGCCACATGCATAAAAAAGAAAATAAAATTAATCTAGACACACTAGACACAGACCTTACGCCTTCAACAAAAACACTCCAAATGGATCACAGATATAAATGTAAAACACAGAACTATAAGATTCCTAAAAGATGACATGGAAGAAAATCTATATGACCTTAGGCTGATGATTTTAGATACAACACCAAAGGCATGATTCATAAAAGAAAGAATTGCTAAGTTGAACTTCATTAAAATTGAAAAATTCTACTCTGAGAAAGACACTGTCAAGAAAATGAAAAGACATTGCTTCTCACCCTTTTGGCTAAGATCAAGCGAAAATGAGAAGATAAGCCACACACTGGGAGAAAATATTTGCCAAAGACATACAGATAAAGGACTGTTATGCAAAATATGCAAAGAGCTCATAAAACTCAACAATAAAAAAAACCCCAATTTAAAAATAGGGCAAAGGCCTTAACAATACTTCACCAAAAGAGATATACAGATGGGAAATAAACGTGAAAGGATATCATATTTCATCGGGGAAATGCAAATTAAAACAACAATGTGATATACTTTACACCTATTAGAGTGACTAAAATCCAGAACACTGACAGCACAAAATACTAGCAAGGATACGGAGCAACAAGAACTCTCATTCTTTGATGGTGGAAATGCAAGATGGTTACAGCCACTTTGGAAGACTGTTTAGCGGTTTCTTACAAAACTAAACATACTCTTACCATACAATCCATCAAACACACTCCTTGGTATTTACTCAAAGAAGTTGAAAACTATGTCCACAAAAAAACTGCACATGGATGTTTATAGCAGCTTTATTCATTATTGCAAAACTTGGAAGCAATCAAGATATCCTTCAGAACGTAAACAGATAAACTGTGTTATGTCCAGGCAATTTAGCACCAAATAGAAACGAGCTATCAAGTCATCAAAAGACATGGAAGAAACTGAAATGTATGTTACTAAACGAGGGAAGCCAATCTGAAATGGCTACATGCTGTATGATTTCCACAATAGGACATTCTGGAAAAGGAAAAACTACGGAGACAGTGAAAATGTCAGTGGCTGCCAGGTTTAGGGGAGATAGAGGTATGAATAAGCAGAACACAGAGGAAATACTCTGAATGATACTATAATTGTGGCTACATGTCATTACATATTTATCCAAACCCATAGAATGTTCACCACCAAAAGTAAACCTTAATATTAACCATGAACTTGAGTGATGATGTTTTGATGTAGATTCATTGTAACAAATGTACCACTCTCAGGGGTTTCTTTTTTTAATGGCAAAGTCTGCATTTCTCAAATGTAAAATGAGGGATTTGGATTTGATCAGAGATTTCCCAACCTGTTTCATTCAATTGTAAGTAAAATATAAATTACATAAAATTTAGCATTTTAACCATTTTTAGGTGTTTAACTCAAGTACAGCACACTTAAAAGTCCTTGGACATTATTTGGCATTAAGTATATTCACATTGCTGTACTGTCATCATCACTATCATCCATCTCTAGAACTTTTTTGTTATTTTCATTTTTTAAACTTTTTTTTAAGGATTTAGGGGTACAAGTGCAGTTGTGTTACATGGTTATATTGTGTAGTGGTAAAGTCTGGGCTTTCAGTGCAGCCATCACCCAAATAATGTCCATTGTACCCAATAGGTATTATTTCATCCCTCATACCCCTCTCACCCTCCCACCTTTTGGAGTCTTCATTCTCTATGTTCACATGTGCCCATTGTTTATCTTTCACTTATAAGTGAGAACATGTGATTTTTTCTTTTTATTTCCCAGTCATTCCACTAATGATAATGACCTCCAGAACTTTTTTCATCTTCCAAAACCGAAACTGTACTCCCTAAGCACTTACTCCCCATTCCCACTTCCTCTCTAGCTCCTGGCAACCACCATTCTACTTTGTCTCTATGAATTTCACGGTTTTAGGGACCTCACATAAGTATTTGTTCTTTTATGTCTGGCTTATTTCACTTAGCATAAGGTCTTTAAGCTTCATTTACCTTGTAGCATGTATCAGTATTTCCTTTTTTAAGGCTGAATAATATTCCATTCTATGGATATACATTTTGTTTGTCCATTCATCCATCATGGACATTTGGCTTGCTTCTACCACTTGACTATTGTGAATAACGCTGCTATGAACATAAGTGTATAAATATCTCGAGTCCTTACTTCCAGTTCTTTTTTTTTTTTTTTTTTTTTGAGACGGGGACTTGCTCTGTCGCCCGGGCTGGAGTGCAGTGGCCGGATCTTAGCTCACTGCAAGCTCCGCCTCCCAGGTTTACGCTGCCTCAGCCTCCCGAGTAGCTGGGACTACAGGCGCCCACCTAGTTTTTTGTATTTTTTTAGTAGAGACAGGGTTTCACCGTGTTAGCCAGGATGGTCTCGATCTCCTGACCTCGTGATCTGCCTGTCTCGGCCTCCCAAAGTGCTGGGATTACAGGCTTGAGCCACCGCGCCTGGCCTACTGCCAGTTCTTTTTACATACCCAGAAGGAGAAGTGCTGGATAATGTGATAATTCTAGTTTTAATTTTTTTAAGAACGGCCATACTGTTTTCCTTAGCACCGTTTTACATTCCCACTAACAGTACACAGGGTTCCAATTTTTCCACACCCTTACCAATACTTGTTACTTTCTGGTTTTTTAGTAGTAGCCATCCTAGTTGGTATGAGGTGGTATCTCACTGTGCTTTTGATTAGTACTTTCCTAATGATTAATAATGTTGAACATCTTTTCACGTGTTTATTGGCCATTTGTATGTCTTCTTTGGAAAAATGTCTATTCAGGTACTTTGGCCGTATTTTAATTGGATTGTTTGTTTTTTATTGTGAGCTCCAACCTTTTAAAAAGCTGTGTAAACGCTAACTTTCAGTGAAATTGTATATCAAAGCCCAATAAGCAAAATAGGAAAAGGCAGCCCTAGCCTGGTTGAATTGGATTCATGTAGAGGACTCAGAGCTCTGACATACTTTCCCAAGAATTTCTCATCCCAGATCATTCTCCCTCTTCTCCTCCAACATCTCCCCCCAGCTAAGGGGGTCTCTGGGAGGCCTCCATGAAAACTTTAGTGCGCACAGAACTGAGCAGACTTGAAAAATCACTAGACTAGATAACCTCTAGGCTACTTCCCAGGTAACAGACAGTGTTTATGTGAAGAACAACCAGAGTTTAATTGTTCAAAGGAGAAACTACTTAAAGGGGTTTTCACCAATACTTATTTGCAGAAGGCATACCCACGATGTTCTCTTACTTTTGTGAAGACTCTGGTTTAACACGTAAGTCAGATTTATGCCATATTCTTCTGAAACACTGAAGATGTTTATTTTCCACATATTAGTTACCGGATTCTTGTAGTGAATCTGAATGCTCAGTCATATCTTTTGGGGCACAGTGCTTGGATAAGTCTGTTTGCAAAGTTTCCAAAAATGATTAAACTATTAGAGATATCCCTGTAGCATATCGATTGCAAAATTTTTCTTCATTTCTTCTCCTGTCCCTGTGTCCACTCCACCCTTTGCAATGTGACTTTGTGGCTCCTCCCATCAAGAAGTGGACTCTGATTTCCCATCCCCTGAGTCTGGGCTGGTCTTGTGGTTTGCTTTTTACAATGGAATAAAGTGGAAATAGTGTTGAGCTAGTTCTGAGCTGTCCAGCCTCACTTCTGCTCTCATTCTTGGAGTCCTGTCCAGCCACAGTGAAAACAAGCCTGGGCTAGCCTATCTGATAATGAGGAACAAAGGGGTTCTATCATCTTGTTGCCCCAGCTGGCAGCCAGCCAACAGCCATATATATCATAGTAGCTTTCCTAACCAATCCAGCACACAGCCACCTTACTCACTGACCACAGACATGTGTGCCAGCTCAATGCAAATCAGAAGAACTGCAGGTTGGCCTACAGACTCATGAGTAGTAATGAATTATTACTTTAGGTTGCTGAGATTTGGGGTGGTTTGCTAGATGGTGATACTTAAGTAATATTGTCATCAACTACTTCTTATAGCAGAACCAAAAGGTAATAAATAACAGTTAGCAATTCTGAGGACCTATTGCATCCTGCGCAATTGAAATCCTTCCCTCACTATCCTATTCTTCAACACGTACTTGGACTCACTATCAAAAGGTAAACACTACACTTCGAATTTAAGGAAATTTTCACAGATCACAAAAGGTTCTGGAGATAATGTTTTATTTCAAAATACTCTGAGATGAATAGAAACATGTGTTTGGGTATACCAAGGGGTTTGGTTCTTTTGTTTTTCTATTCCTTCTGGGTCTTTCCTTTGGGGGTTTTGTCCTCCCTACCCCATGTGCTTGCATTTGGTAAGCCACACTTCTGTAGGGTAGCCACATACTTCACCAGCAGTGTTTCAAGAAAACATCTTCTTAAGTTATTTCAGGGAGCAAATGCATCTGTTTCTATTTGGCTATAAAATATGGTTAAAAACACAAAGAAAAAGCAATCAGAAATAGCATTGTATCTAGCGCCTTTTCCAAATCAGAGAGCAGAGGTCTTTAGTTGGTTAAGCCTTCAGCATCCCCAAATATATGGCATCCCTGCAAAAGTAAGAGAAAATATGCCGCCTCTGTGCAGCAAGCAAGGGTTTCGCCTTCCCTGTGTCAAGAGTGCAATACTCTCCCTGCAGTCATTACCATGGCTCATTGCAAGCCAGCACTCCACAACGTCAGATGGCCACCACAACTCAGCCTTCTGACTTCAATATTCTCAAAGGCCGGGCAGTCTTCCTTTCAAGAAAGTTAAGCAGGAAGAAGAAACGTGAGACTAATTTATGGAAATGTATGCAACATCCATCAGATGGTCTCTGCCAGATATAACCAAACACTGGGTGATTTAGTGCTTTCCTACTATGCACAAAAAGAGTTCCAGACACCAGCTGTTTAGTATGGTGGCAGTGTACCTGAGCCACCAGCTAGGCTTTGCCATGGTAATTCGTTTCTTTATCTTTAAAAATAAACAGCACAATTCAATCTAACATCTCAGTTGAATAAGTAAAACCCAAAAGGCGAGCTTCAGCATCTGGAATAAATTACCCAAGCCTACTGAAAGTTAGAATCAGGCCAACTTTAATCTAAGAGAAAGGAGAATAAGAAAAAAAATGTTAAAGGAAGAGTTTCAAGGAGAGTGAGAGCTCAATCGACACTGACAAATATCACAGAGAGATGGGAAAAGAGGGACTCTGAAAAGTTGATTGATTGATTGATTGAATTATTGATTGATTTTTTTTTTGCATGTGAACTTTAAGAGCTCAATTCCAGTTGGATAGCGGTGACCAACACCAAATAATAGTGACTCTAGGAATGAAGAGGAATTGAATAGTTAAAGATATAAGTGTGTTCACAGGAAATTCAGGTGGGAGAGATAAGAAATGCAGTGGTAGTTTAAGGGGATCAAGGGGTCATGGAAAGGAATTTTTGGTGAGCATGATAATGAATCACAGGAGCATGACTAGTCCACAGCAGCCAGTGGACCAAAATTGAAGACACCAGGGAGAAAGGGGACAAAACAGGTGTCCTGAGACAGGATTAAGAATGCGTTTAAGATGCAGCAGGTTTAAAACTTGCAACTCAGGTGTTTATACATGTAACTTGATCTTCTTGTCTATGATAGAACCTAATTTCCCTCCTAAATCCCCATTTCAACTCAATATCTCTGTTGGTTTTAGTTTTAAGTCAGGTCAGTTTGGATTTAAACACTGGCAATTGAATATTAAAGATTGTCCTCCTCTCTCTTCTCCCATCTCTCGTCCCCAGAAGGGAGCTGAGTTTCCTGGGGGTTTGTTTGCTGTCCTGGCTCTTGGATCTCACGGCAAGGCATCTGGATCTTGGGCATCATGCTATGGTATATCCACCGATGTCCATGGTCCTGTTACAGTTTCTGATCCCTCATTCTATGTGCTCTGCATTCTCCTCAACTGAACCCCACTGGGACTTCCATGCTCAACCGTATCCTGAATGACAGGGCACCCTCATTTGCCTATGTCATCCTGAGGGACTGCTTTCAGGTCCACCTGCCTACTCGCCACATCTCCAGCCATTGCCCAGCCATTGCCTACATGCATATGAAACTTCTTGGTGAGTTTTTTCGACTCCCCAGTTAAATCCTGGTAAGCCAAGCAATGGTATCTTCTGTCTGGAATCCCACAAACTTTTCTGGGGTTTCTGATGGTCCCTCATAAGCCAGCACATTATAGGAAACCCTTTCTCATGCAATCTCTACCTACCAAACTCTAGCCATTTTCCTTCTGCCCTCCCTCGTGAGTCGGTGGCAGGAATGTCCATGGCCATTCCCAGTGGGGGCCATTCTGGATCTGAGGGATGGTTTACTCATAGGCTTAATGCCTTTATTATTTAAAAAATCTTGAAAGTAACTATGAATCCACTAAAAAATCTGAAACAGACACAACTAAAGAAACTAAAAGCAGCCTAGAATTAGGCATTAGTAAAAATAATGGTCAATATCTTCACTACTGATTTCCATGGACTTCTCTCAAATCCTATTCATTGGCTCACAGGATTCTTCCTTTTCCAGAAAGCCGGGTCTCTGTTGGCATCCCATCCGTGTCAGCAAAATTATCAAGAGTTATAAAGGGTCTAATTGCAAATTAGCAGGTTAACCTACCAGTTTCAAGGATGTTGACAGAAGACATGAGTCTCTTGGGTCAGACACGAAGAACTTTATCACAGCAATAGCAGTAGCTAGAGCATTTGCTTTATCTTATACTGATTCTCTGAGTCTCACATCTCACGGAGTGAGTGGAAGACACCCAGGTGTCTCCTTCACATGCAGTGGGTTGAGTTACAGGAGAGGAACCCTGAGCTTAGGGTATCTGAGTCTTTTATAATGCCTGCCATTTGTTATGTACGGAGGCACTATCTCTGTCTTCCAAGAATGTTAGCTATACAAACATCCTTGAAAAAATAGTCCAGAACAAGCGTGGCCATTGCCTCTGCTTGTGAGATGTACAGAAATATAAGAAACTCATAGAGACTTGCCTCCAAACAGAGTCAGTCCCTTCTCTAATCTTTAGTAATCTATAGAATTTTTTAATTACATTATTTTGTCATTTTTTTGAAACTGAGAGAGAAAAAGAGCCATGTGTGTATGTTTAGAATGTCATCCTTGTCCCTGAAATCCTGAAATTTGCCTGAACAGAACAAATTAATTTATTTTCAAAAATTACTTTTCCTTGTATCTATGATAGAGTTTAACATGTAACATAGGTTTTACCATTTATTTTAATCTGTGTACTTACGGTTGCTTCTTACCTAGGTGGCCCTAGTGAATATCGCCCATCATGTTATTACTGTTAATTGGGAGAGAGGTTGAAGAAAGCTGCTGAATTTAAGAATGTCTTATGGAAATATAATAGCCTTGTCTTGGCCATGCTACAGGGAACTAATGTCAGATGTTCACATTTCAACTGGAACTCAACAGGAGGAGAAAAGTATCTCTAATACGGCAGAAGAGAGACACTGATCTCTAGAAACAAAGTCCCCAGGGAAAGTCAAATCTCTGATCTGGTCAAGCTGCGCTTACAAAGGAGGAGCTCTGCTTTTCATTTCTAGTATGCCAAAACCTTGGTTTGATTTGAAGAGAAAAAGTGGTTGCCTTTCTATCATTCCTTCTAAATTGTCTTCAATGGCTTCTCCTCCAATGTCCCGGAATGTTGGGCTCTGTAAGTTCTCGTATCCAATCCTCTTTCCTTTTCATTCTATCTGATTTTAGTTGGCCTTATCTGTTCCCAGGAAAGCAATTACCTGATAGAGATCGATAATATAAGCCTGGAGCAGTGGCTCACGCCTGTAATCCCAGCACTCTGGGAGGCCGAGGCGGGCAGATCACTTGAGGTCAGAAGTTTGAAACCAGCCTGGGCAACACCGTGAAACCCCTTCCCACCAAAAAATATAAAAATTTGCCAGGCATGGTGGTACGCATCTGTAGTCCCCAGCTACTTGGAAGGCTGAGGCAGGAGAATCACTTGAACCTGGGAGGCAGACGTTGGAGTGATCCGAGATCATGCCACTGCACTCAAGCCTGGGTGAGAGTGAGACTCCTTCTCAAAAAAAAAAAAAAAAAAAAAAAAAAAAAAAGAATCTGGAGTTCGAGATTGCTAATGCATCAATGTAGTTACTCCCAAGCAAGAGACCCAAGTCATTCCCAGTGCCAATGATCTACCAAGATTTTGGTTGGTTCTATGGTCTGCCCATATCCCCCAAAATTCACGTTGAAAGCTCATCTTCAAGGTCGTGGTATTAAGGTGTGCATCCTTTGGGGGTGAATGGGACTAGTGCTCTTATAAAAAAACTCCAGGGAAGCTTGTTTAGCCCTTCCACAAGGTGAAGACACAGTAAAAAGATGACATTCACCAGATATCAAATCTGCCGGTGCCTTAATCTTGGACTTCCCAGCCTCTAGGACTGTGAGAATAAATTTCTGTTGATTATATACCACCCAGTTTATGATATTTTGCTATAGAAGCCCATATGGACTAAGAAAATTGGTTTTGTTGTTTGCTAAAGATTGTGTCACATAACACTCTCTAGATAAAGGGAATTAACCTTTCCTGCATAAACTATGGCACATGATAGGCCCTTCATAAATACTTATTGAATAAATGAGTAAATGCACTAGATAAGAAATACAGAGGTTAGACTGGGCACGGTGGCTCACACCTGTAATCCCAGCACTTTGTGAGGCCGAGGCAGGGAGATCACTTGAGGTCAGGAGTTAAAGACCAGTCTGGCCAACATGCTGAAACCCCGTCTACACTAAAAATACAAAAATTAGCCAGGTGTGGTGGTGCACACCTATAGTCCCAGCTACACGGGAGGCTGAGGCATGAGAATCGCTTGAGCCCGGGAAGCAGAGGTTGCAGTGAACCAAGACCTCGCCATTGTACCCCAGCCCAGGTGACAGAGCAGGAACCCATCTCAAAAAAAGAAAGAAATGCAGAGGTTAATGATAATATTATTTTATTTGTATGTATTATAATTTGAAATGAACTGTCCTTCATACACATAAACTCTCCTTCCACACTGGTGATGAATTTACAGTGAATAATTGATCATTCCTCTTTTACCTGGTCTTTCTTCTAAAAGTAATGGCATATACTAGGGGATCAATCGAAGGGGCTTCTATCCCCATGTTTCTTCCTTCCCAGGGCCTACCTCATGCTGTCTCTTTACAAACACCAATTCAGTGTAGGACAAGGTAGCCTGGCTATGAAATAAAGTACTATTAACTGTGTTATGTGGGAATTGAAATCATGACCTCACGTGCATAACACTTACAATCAGCCAGTGAAGGCCTGATAAATCTTTGCATTTATAAGAGTTAGCTAAACACTCAGCCTTTAGGAGCATGCCTTGGGAAGGGTTCCAAGAATTGGACAGGTAAATATTCTACCTCTTTACTCACTGCCAAATTTCTGAGCTTTATACTCAGTTGTCAGTTGTAAGGAAAATCTTGAAATCTCACCAAAGTCACCTAAATTTCTAAAATGTGTACTGTATGTCATTGATCAGTCAGAAGAGAGAGAGAATGTAATTTAACTGAAACATGCCTGCAATGTCTGTCTCTTCTACCTCAAAAGTCTGTGTTTCTTTCTTTTCTTTTTTTTAGGCAAAGTCTCCCTCTGTGCCCAGGCCAGAGTGCAGTGGCGTGATCTCAGCTCACTGCAAGCTCCGCCTCCCGGGTTCCCGCCATTCTCCTGGCTCAGCCTCCCAAGTAGCTGTGACTATAGGCGCCTGCCACCACGCCCGGCTAATTTTTTGTATTTTTAGTAGAGACGGGGTTTCACCGTGGTCTCGATCTCCTGACTTGGTGATCCACCCGCCCTGGCCTCCCAAAGTGCTGGGATTAGAGGCTTGAGCCACCGCACCTGGCCAAAAGTCTGTGTTTCTTTTGGACAAAATTACTTTCAGAAAATATTAGCTCCCTATAGTCAGCTTAAAGGATTCCTGGAATGACATGGCTAAACATGAATCAATTCCCTGGCTAATTTCCTTCAAGACAATACAAGATTGTATTACACTGCTTGCTTCAGCATGGAGTTTTTCCTATCTAAAAATAAGAATGTATATTTAACATGAAAGAAACCCTAAGCTTTGAAAGAAACCCTGGTTTCACTTGTTACATGAAACTCCTGTGTGTGTACGATCTACTATATTTGTCCTAACTGTGTCATGGTTTTAGGTGCCTCTAGGCATACCAGAAAGTCATCCTGCTTAAATTACCAAGGTTCTGTGCTTGTAGGAGACACTGGATTAGGAGCAAGGCGCCTCAAACAGACACTTCCTTCTCTCTCTGGGCACCGTCAGAACCTCCAGATAAGCTGGCAACTGCAAATGAATTTCAAGCATTTGGCAAAGTGAGATTGAACATCACCTCACTCTGGTTTGCCACTGAAGCCTTAATATTACGGTATACTTTTTTAAAATTGTATTTTTCTGTATTCTGTATATAGAAACATTTTCTATCTGTTTCTACATATGTTTCTTATATTTCTTTTTTTTCTAGATAAAGAATTTATTTCAACATTTCCAAAATACTATATTACAATTATTTACCTTACTTTGTTTTCTGTATTTCTATCTTTCCATTCAGTTAATCTGTACCCCATTTTGGAAAGCAAGTTGGTAAATCAAAAGTCTTAAAATGTTCATAGCTTTCCTTACAGTAAATCTATATCTGGGAATCTTTCCTAAACAAAGCATCCTAACCATCTAAAACAATGTTGCAGTATTATAATAGTGAAAAGCACCAAAATGATCAACCATAGGATTAGTTTTTAAAAAGCATGATTATATTTACAAAGAGTTTTAAATAACATTGGCAAATGTCTGTTATTATATTTGCTAAAAAATGGAATACCAAATTATATTATCTATGTAAACACAGTGTACACACTATAAGCACAGCCCTGACACATAAAAAACATAATGCAAATATTTGTTAAATTCACTCATTTGAATGAATCACACTATGTTGAAAAACAAGAATCCTGCCTAGAAAACAAAATTTACATATTCATACAGTTATCTCTGGATGACAAAACTAAGCATGATTTTGTTTATTTTAAGATTAGTATAATTACATTAACATTTTCATAACATGAAAATTAAAATCATCTTGAAAAAGAAATATGTTCATGAGCATATTCTAGGGATTTCAACATACAAGAGAAATTCTTCTATATAACGAGGCTTTCATTGTTTGATTAACTTTTTAAAAACATGGTCTAGAAGTCTAAACTTTTTTTCACCTACAGCTGCATTTCAAATACTAGTTGAGATATGGAAATAATATGCCTCACAACTTTGTTATGAAATTATGTATCCTCATAATCATAGCTACCCTTTATTGAGTACCTAATTTATATCAGGTGCCAAGATAAATGATATACCATTGAATTTAATTTTATCTTTATCTCATTCATTCATTTAATACATTTTAAAAGCACCTGCTAAGTACAAGACACTTAGTATAAAGGTAGCAAAAAGTTTTTGCCATGAAGGAAGTTATTAGATTGGTGCAAAAGTAATTGTGGCCTTTGCCATTAAAAGTAATTGCAAAAACTGCAATGACTTTTGTGCCAACCCAGTATAAGGACACCTGACCTTAATTAAATGAGGACACTAGTGTTTTGGATGTTGACCCACCCAAAACACTACTGTTACTGGAGCATAAGAGAGGGACGATTACATCCAGATGAGGGTCACAGGAAGGGCTAATGATTGAGCAGGAACTGTAGGATTAAAGCAAAGGCCCCTGACCCTGGCCCACCAGGCTGGAGGCAGAAAGTGCAAGACTGGGACCCAGGCCAAGGTCACACACAAGGCCTGGCTCCTCTTCCAGAGACCACGGGTCAGAAAATAATTTTCCCCAGGTTCCTGAAGTCTCCTAATGCAGACACTCTAGACATTTTCCATTTTCTGATTATATAAATACACACACACACACACACACACAAATATTTAAAATGGGCATATGAAAATATATGTTTGTGTATCTTCACATACTCATTTCATATATATATACATATATGAAATATATTTCATGTACACATATATGTCTATATGAATACATATCATATCATATGCCATATATATACACATATATAAGAAATGGGTATGTGAAGATACACAAACATATATTTTCACATGCCCATTTTACTAAAAATATGGGCGTTTTTTTACAATGTTTGATTCTATTCTAGTAATCCTTAAATTTTGACGTGTATTCTTGAATGGTTAAAAACATGACTTTTTAAAAATAAAAATGATCTGTAGAAACCTGTTTCCATAATGATGGAAACCTTGACTTTCCATCTTGCTGACAGATCCCAGTTAGATATTTAAACCAAATTGTTTCCTTCAATTAGTAGGCTAGGAGAGAAAGTGTGGAGGCAGGAGTTTCTGCAAATTTATCAAAATTTTAGAGGAAAATGAACGGTTGTACCTTCCTGAGATGTGAGTTTATATTGACCACCAGATTTCTCTAGCACTGATCATAGATTCGAGCTTATTTATTTATTAACGATGATGATAAAACGACCTAACATTTTTGAGAACCATCTGTATGCCAGGCACTCCTCAAATTTCTTTGCACAGATTACCCCCATTAACCATGATGCCAACCTCATGGCTGGCAAGGCAGAAAACGCTCATCCTCACTTTACCAGTGGCTAATTGTGAATACTCCATTCACGTCGGCCATTTTCACTAGTCATTTGATAATCCAGCAAACCAAATCAGACATTTTGTGGTGGATGAAGAAACTTTTTTTGTTTGTTTTGTTTTTTTGAGACAGAGTCTCACTCTGTCACCCAGACTGGACTGCAGTGGCACGATCTCGGCTCACTGCAACCTCCGGCTCCTGGATTCAGGTGATTTTCCTGCCTCAGCCTTCTGAGTAGCTGGGATTACAGGTGTCCACCACCATGCCCAGTTAATTTTTGCATTTTTAGTAGAAATGGGGTTTCACCATGTTGGCCAGGCTGGTCTCTGAACTCCTGACCTCAGGTGATCCGCCCACCTTGGCTTCCCAAAGTGCTGGGATTACAGGCATGAGCCACCATGCCCGGCCTGAAATAATTTTAAGAAGTGATTTAGTTGCAACTTGGCTCAGATCCTCTGTTTAAACATCATGAATTCTCCTCAAGTTATCAGAATTGACTAACTTTTAGTTAAGCCCCATTCCATGGCAAATAGAACATATCTTAGGCTAGGGACAAATTGATTGCATCTTTATATATTTGTGAAATTTAGCATTCTGCCTCTAAATTTCCTGTAATAAAAATACTCTTACAATGATCCTTCTTGAAAGGACTTGATTCTAAGGAAGTCACTGAACATAAATAACTAAGGAAAGAAGGTGGGGGTGCATTCCAGAGAAGTTTCTCACCACTGCTATTTGCATGGATTTTACCTGGGGGCAGCCAGTTACTAACTCTGAGCTGTTTTCAGAACTTTCAAGTACTCGGAGTTCAGGGATCTCCTTTTTCCTATTAACTTGGTTATAATGGTTTCCAGGATTAATAAACAAACTCAAAGTTTGGCCCAGGAAGTAGCTCTCATCTTATAAATTATAGTACCCATAACTTTACCATCTAAATAGATAACGATATCCAAGTCAAGTATTGTCCATGGGAGGGTTTTTCATTGTCCTAGCAGAATGAAAGCTTTAAGGAATTTTGTCTTTCGGGTATTATAAACTTTGGGGGCCTCTTCCAGTTTTTTCCTACAGGCAGACGAAAAAATGTTACAGTTCTAGGGATGCTTAAGTCTCACTCAATGACCTGCAAGTTCTTCAACAGACAGATGGGAAATTGAGAAGCACCCCTGTGGACTGAAAAACTGGCTAGTTTGACTCCTTCTGAATTCTTTTCACAAAACAGTAAATGACAAATAAAAATCAGAATCTGTTACTCTAAGAGGAGTGTCTCTCTGTGATGTCATATAATAAATGGTGAGAGACGGAGAAGATGGGAAGGAGTGCGGAGGCTTCTACCTTAGGCCTGAGAAAAGTTTCAAAACAATTACACCTCAGGAGCAGGAGTCATTGTTGATTGGCAAGTGGAAAAAAAAAAAAAAAAAAAAAAGATAGAAGATAGATAGATAGATAGATAGATAGATAGATAGATAGATAGATAGACAGACAGACAGATTAGTTTTCATTGGCTCTTACAGGGTATGAGTTCTTGAATAAGGGGTGGAAATTAATAAAACCTATACGTATCCATGAGGGCTTTTCCTCCTTTACTTTTATAGGCTGGAGATTCTCTAGAAATGTGTCCACCATGGCTCTAATTAATGAGAACCAAAGATGTACAATGTAATCTGTTTGAGTAATCATAATAGAACTTTTAAAACATCTTTCCTTTTATGATTCCGTCAGCAGCCCTTGCCTGAATACCAGACTGATGCGTTTGCTAGTCAATAACTCATTAATAATGATAATGACCACAAAGACTTAAGCTGTCCCTTAAAGTAGGAGCTGGGTGCCTGTGCGGAATCCTGAGGGCTTTGTTGATTGGTTAGGTAGGTAGGGGAAGAATTAGTGAAGAAAATTGTGATCAAATCCTTCCTCACACTTTTTACCAAGACCATAAAATGGAAGAAAAGTACATTGGGATTAAAATAAGGCAGTTATTTTCTCATCTGCTCTCATTGAAAAGGAATGTTTGTCATCTGCATGCTCTTAATAACAAACATACATTGAGCACCTATGGGCAAGACACAGAGGGCCTTAGGATCGGTATGAGTCCACTGGCGGCTCCATGCAGGAGAGAGATGGCCATCCAAACCATGCTGAAAGAACAGAACGACGACACCATCACGGAGGCAAATGGTAGAGACCAGTCTTGTACCACTGAACAATGGGCTACAGGGAGTCCAAAGATGAGGATGCTACACTTCTTACCCTCCGAGAGCTTATGGGACTATGTGACCTAAGATAATTTAGGTCAGCTTTTTAGCATCACAGGAACAGAAAACTAGATTAAACTCACCGTCCCTATGACGGCTGTAACTTTTGTGGCACCTACAGGAAGTCAACTTGAAAAAGGAAATTGCCTCATCAAGAAGGGAAAAGGGCTGCTTGCTGATACAGAAGGTAGAAAGAAATTATTTAAACAGATAGTAGGGGCAACAGAGTCCCCAGTGAAATGTCCCTTTTAACAAAAAGCAGCCCCCAAATCATTTCCTTTCTAACAAATAGCAGCCTGAAAAATTAAGCTGCAGACAAATAGGCAAGCTGAAACCTTGCACGGGTGAATGCCAGCAGCTGTGCGAATAGAAAAGGGCTACCTGGGAGCCAGGTATGTCCAACATGGAGGCTCCATCTTCCGTTTTCTTTGTCACCACGTGTACAGTAAAGGAACAGGCAATATGGTGCCAGCCAGGTAGAGAACCATCTGCAATGGCACACAGAGTCCTAACCAGTTTTTCGCACCTATGCAAATGGAACACCTGGTCTGACCAATCTTTCGTGCTCTATGTAAATCAGACACCACCTCCTAAAGTTCATCTATAAAAACCCTTGCATTCCACTGTGGAACCGGCAACCCACTTCTCCAGGATGCCTCTCTGCTGCAGAGATCTCCTCTCTTTCTTTTGCCTATTAAACTTCCACTCTGAACCTCACTCTTTGTGTGCCTGCGTCCTAGTTTTCCATGGCCGTGAGATAATGAATCCCGGGTATTTACCCCAGGTTATTACCCCAACAACGCCACTTCATTGTTAGTATATATATATATAAATATAGAGAGAGAGCAATAAAATAGCTAGCACTGACTGAGTACTTACCTTAAGCTGTATATCATACTACACTCTTTATTACATATTACATTTTATTAATGAAATAACTCATTATTACATTTAACCCCTATAGTAATCCTATGAGGTAGATATTATTGTCATTTCCGGTATATAAATGACACAACTGAGCCTCAGATATAGTACTTTATGTACCGAACGTGGCACAACTTCCTTCAAAATCTGCTCTCTTGACCCTTCTGCTGTTCTGAATATTATTAAGAATCACAAATATGTTATACAACTAATATAAAACCGTCATAAAGCAGCTTATATAGCCAAAGGCTTCTCAGCCTCCACGTACTAGCTGCTTTGTTTAAGCAATATAAATGAAAGAATGTTCTAATAAAATCAGAAATGTCGTATAATCTTCCGATGCTCCTAAAAATGGAATTTGAATTATGGTCAAACTATTAATAATATATTAAACTATCCAGAGAAAGAAGGCAAAGATAGAGGTGTGACTTGCTTTTTCTTTGAATAGATAAGATCGTCAGACCAAATGAAACCATACAAACCACACATCAAGATGTTTGACAAGCTCTTCCTGGCTCCTCCAAAATGTAATTTTGGCAGCAACTTTGGACAGAATATCAAATACATAAATAAAAGGACATGGTATTATCATAAAGAGGACAGCCCGGAACTCCAATATTTTCTATTGACATTGAAAATAACTTAAAAAGTGGTGATTACTCTGGGAATGTTTGCATTGTGGACCTTAATTTCTCTGTGTGATTCCCTCTGTGAGGAAGCAACTAGCAAGGGCCTAACTGGGTGGAGAAATCAGGAAGCTGTGCTGAGGAGGTGACATTCAAGTTTCTCATTCTGAAGGAGGATTAGGAGTTGGTGAGTGAGGGTCTGGGAGAAGGAACAGTGTACACAAAAAGCTGAAGGTAGGAGAGTGCCCACGAGATGAAACCTACAATTGTTTGGTGTAACTGGAGGTTAGTGTTTGAGAAAGGGTGAGCTGTGGAGGAATCTATCCCTAGGGTATTGAAGAGTTTTGGTAAATGTTAAGTGTATCTACTGTTTCCCAGGCTTTATTTAAGGATTCATGAAATCATGTTTGCAAAAATCCATTTGCAGCCCTTAAAAACGAGTACTAACGAAATACCAGGGTGTTTACATGTCTTCTTGCAGATGACAAATGCAAAACACCATCTATAAAGTTTTTAGGAAAAAAACTCAAGGATCTCATTCTAATTGTGAGGAGACTCCCAGACATGTCCTCATGGCTAATCCCATGAAGCCCAAGTCATAGATCGAAAAACTACTACTTTAAAGGGCAAATATGCACTTATTTATAAACAGCTTCGATAGAATCGCACTTCCAAACATGCATTTGCTCATCATTCCCCATAAAATGACAAAACTATCACCTGATTGTAAATTAATTCTTCTGGAACATTCCAAACCTACCCAGGTAATAACTACTAAGGATTCACAAGACATTTTCAGCTACTGATTTCCCAGGCACACCACAAGCAATGAACAACAGCCATGATCTATGAAGCCACTGCAATGAAGCAAAGCTATAGCAATTACTAAGTGCTTGAGTGAAGTATGGAAAAATTCACTGTTGGATAAAAAAATTAAATCCAGTTTCTGAACCCAGTGGGTCATGCTAAGTTACATGTTACATGACTAAGTAATCATGACTTTGCCAAAAAGGCACAAATGACTGTCATCCCTCCTTATCCTCTTCTAGTCTGAGGACTATAATGAATGGTCCTGACCACCTCTCTCTGGAACTTATCACTGTTATGCTTTGTGAAAGCAAACTAAATATGGCCCGAGAAGGACCCCATACTTCTGTGTTTGAATCCTTGTGAACGAACCGCAACCTACCTTAGTGGGCAGACAAGATTGAAACCCTAACTTAGGATTATGGTGTGTAATAATAGCTGAGTCCTGGCCAATCTCAGCAGCCAGACTTCAACCATTCATACACTGCTGAGTGTTCAAACTGTGTTCAAATAAGGCAAATGCCAAGCTGTAACCAATCCAGTTGTTTCTGCACCTCACATCTGATTTCTGTATGTCACTTCCCTTTTTTGTTCTGACCATGAGGTATCCCTGGAGCCTCTCTGAATCTGCTGTATTTCTGGGGGCTGCCTGATTTGTGAATCATTCATTGCTCAATTTAACTCCTTTAAATTTAATTTGGCTAAAGTTTTTCTTTTAACAGCCCATTTATCTATTCAACACATTTTATTGAGCTCTGTTCTGGTCACTATGCTGGGCAACAGAAGGGGGAAATTAATCTTAATTCCTGCCTTTGAATTGCTCACAGTGAGATAGGACAGGCATGTAGATTAAAAAAAAAAATTGCAGTATAGAGTTAGGACTAACAGAGTCATTGAAATATACAGGGCCTTATTTGTAACTTTGAGATATATGTTGTCCCCAGAACCAGGGTCATAATAAAAAATAAACAGGAATTCCCAGCTGCAAGGTCTCACTAAACAGTCTCTTACCCAGGACAACAGTTAATCTTTAATAGGAAAAACAGGAAGCATCCTATTCAAAATCCTGGTTGAAGGATGCAGGCTGAATATTCATTAGGGTGGGGTTGAAGGCTGAGGGGAGTAGGAGTGAGAAAATAGCAGGAAGCCAGGAACACCCATGGTATGAGAATGTCTTGAGTTGTTGAGATGTGTTTCCTAGACAGCTTCCACGGGTTAGGAGGGCCGTTGAAGATTTCCTCTTGTTAGACGCACTGTAACAATGACAACTAGTTTGGGTCATAAAATATTCTTTAGTTCCTGACAATTTCAGTTGACAAACTCTATATACATTTTGCCATTAAGACATATGAGAGTAAAAGCATCACTGGCTTTCTGTACAGTCACCTAAAGTCAGATTTGTAAAAATACGGAGCCTGTATGAAACCATAATTATGACGTAGTGCAGCCAGGAGAGCTAACAAAGAAGAATATGCTTTCTTCTTGCTCTTTTTGTTGCTGTTGTTATTAATCCACTGCTTTTCTGCTACTGATAAATTCTATCATTGGGCCTGGCTAAATGGTTGGTGGACAGGTGAACCTAGAGGCAAGCTTTCAGAGAGGGGATCATATATATACAGTAGTGCTAAAACACAGGATAAGAAAATAGTTCTAGAAAATGAGGGTTTGTCTTTTCCTCTCTATTTTGCTAAAAGAGGAAGGAAGAGCCGGGTATGGTGGCTCACGCCTGTAATCCCAACACTTTGGGAGGCCGAGGCGGGTGGATCACGAGATCAGGAGATCAAGACCATCCTGGCTAACATGGTGAAACCCTGTCTCTACTAAAAACACAAAAAATTAACCGGGCATGGTGGCAGATGCCTGTAGTCCCAGCTACTCGGGAGGCTGAGGGAGGAGAATGGCATGAACCCGGGAGGCGTAGCTTGCAGTGAGCCGAGATCACGCCACTGTACTCCAGCCTGGGCAACAGAGCAAGACTCCATCTCAAAAAAAAGAAGGAAGAAATGCATACTAGCATTGTAATGAACAGTCAGATGTCTTGCTGAATGAAGACGTTATCCCTGAATGCAGCCCCTCTAAGGGACGGCCAGGAAATTTGAAAGGTGACCTAAAAAGAGGATTTTATTATAAGAACTGAAAAATACTTGCTGGCAAAATTTTAAGTAGAAGTTAAATGCATTTGGCTGAGCTGCATAAAGGAAATCAATGTTCTCTATTAGTAAAATTTGAGGACATTCACGTCTGCTTTCCCAGCCCTTGAGAATGGATGAGGTCCAACAACCCAATTCTTTCAAAGTGAGTCACCATTTCTCACTTTCCTTCTTCTCCTCCCTCCTCCTGCCCACTCCGCCTCCAGCCTTCATCCTCCTAACTCCCAGACAAATGCACAACCATCTGTGTTCAGGTTCCTTCCCTCACATCTTCCTGGGAGAATGGGAGCAGCAATCTGACTGCCTCACAGTACCACTCTGACATCGGTCACTCCTTCAGAGTCTCTTATGGGTGTACGGAGGACATCCAACTCCCAGTAAGGGGGCCAGGGGGTACACACGAGGCCGATGACACTTCTTATTCTGGTATCACCTCCTCCTCCTCCCTAGACAACACAGGTGAAGACTTGAGGGTGAAAATTAGTCATAGAAAGTGGGCAGGAGAGACATTGTGGGTGCTGAGTCAGGTGGAAAAAGTGAGAAGAGGGGGCTGGGCACAGTGGCTCATGCCTGTAATCTCAGCACTTTGGGAGGCTGAGGCAGGCTGATGACTTGAGGTCAGGAGTTCAAAACCAGCCTGGCCATCACGGTGAAACCTCGTTGCTACTAAAAATACAAAAATTAGCCAGGCATGGTGGCGGGTGCGTATAATCCCAGCTATTTGGGAGGCTGAGGCAGGAGAATTGCTTGAACTCAGGAGGCAGAGGTTGTAGTGAGCCGAGATAGAGTCACTGCACTCCAGCCTGAGTGACAGAGTGAGACTCTATCTCAAAAAAAAAAAAAAAAAAAAAAAAAAATTAGCTGGATGTGGTGCCTGTAATCCCAGCTACTGGGGAGGCTGAGGCAGGAGAATCACATGAACCTGGGAGGCGGAGGTTACAGTGAGCTGAGATCACACCACTGCATTGCACTCCAGCCTGAGTAACAGAGCGAGACTCGGTCTCAAAAATAATAATAATAATAATCCGGGCATGGTGGCATGCACCTGTAATTCCAGCTACTGAGGAGGCTGAGGCAGGAGAATCGCTTGAGCCTGGGAGGTGGAGGTTGCTGTGAGTCAAGATGGCACCACTGCACTCCAGACTGGGTGACAGAGTGAGACTCCATCTCAAAAAAAAGTGGGAAGAGGGGATTATTGATTAGATTTGATGAATGCAGAGCTCAAAGTGTGTCGTGTGCACCTCTTTCAAGGTATCCCAGCTCATTGCCCCCTTACCATTCTATGTGAGCCCCCTCTGCACCTTTTCTAAAGAAGGGGCACCCAACTCTTTGGAGGGAGAATGAATTGATCAGAGACCCCTATCGCCATTAAAATAAACATCCATGACACATTTTGCAAAAAAAAAAAAAAAAAAAAATTCAGTGTTGGCCCACATAAATGCTTTCCATTTTCATTATCCTCTCTGCCAAGTCAGAAATCCATCTCAGAGCTTCTGACCAAGCTACCGTCCAGCCCCTCTTCCACTGGAACTCAAGAGTTGACACTGGGGTGCTCCCTGGTGCCGCACTGCCTTGAAATTCTGAGCTATCCTCGTTTCACCCTTTAACCCAAACACCTGTGCTGCTTAGTGACTTTGCCCTTTATACAGCACTTCCATAGACATTATTCCACTGGAACCCTCTGGAACTCGGTGTGATTGTTTATCCCATTTTGAGATAAGATCTAGAGACATTAATGCACCTTGCCCAGGGCCATGCCCTTAGGGAGAGCAGAGCTGGAACCCCAAAGGCATCTCTTGACTCCAAAGCCCTGCTCTGTCCTCTGTTTTTTGCAACTTGTTTTTTTGGGGTCTTGAAAGTTTAACCCCTCGTGACTGGGCTATAAAACTGTTATTCTGATCCAGGTATTTATATGTGAATTTAAGAGCCCAGAGAGTTCCTTCTTCAGGGTGAAAACTATGTAAGGAAAAAAAAAAAAATCAAAGCATTCTTTGGCATTTCGTGACATAAAAATAAACACTTTAGGTGTACACACCCTTCCCTTTCAGCAGGTTTTACATAAAAGGATTCTTCATGGATTCCTCAGCATTCTAGTGAGTCCTGGCTTGGTGCACTGTTCAACACTCCATGATGGGCTGCTCATCTGTGGCCACTCCATCTCTAAAAGCTGGGATCCCAAAGGCCTAATCTTAAAGTGGTCAGGAGCATTGAATATGAGCTTAGCAGTTGGCACACAATTTGTATGTTGCCCTTGTTAACATTTATCTGTTTTTTTCTTTTAAAGAATTTTGTAAGAAAGTAATTTCAAATAAATCATTTCATTTATCTGGGATGCAGTTTCCCCATCTATAAAATGGGTATGACTCTGGCCTGCCTTTCTGTGTAAAACAGAGGTATTCAAAGATCTACCAAGTTTCTGAGCTATTGGTGTTATCAGGGTCCTAGGGCTGCCATCACAAGATATTGTATTCTCTCACAGTCCTGGAGGCTAGACATCTGAGATCAAGGTATTGGCAGAACCATGCTTCCTGTGAAGGCACTAGGGAAAGATCTGTTCCCCACCTCTCTCCTCACCTCTGGTCGTTCCTTGACTTGAGGCACCCTAACTCCAGTCTTCACGTAGAGTTGTCCCTGGATACTATGCCCCTTCACCTGCCATTCCTTTTATAAGGACACCAGTCATAATGAATTAGGGGCCCACCCTACTTCAGTGTGAACTCATCTTAACTAATTGTATCTGTGGTGACCCTATTTCCAAATAAGGTCACATTCTGACATACTGGGGTTAAGACTTTTTTTTTTTTTTTTTTTTTTTGAGACTGAGTCTCTTTGTCACCCAGGCTAGAGTGCAGTGGTACAATCTCAGCTCACTGCAACCCCTTCCTCCAGGACTCAAGCGATTCTTGTGCCTCAGCCTCCCAAGTAACTGGGACTACCAGCACGCACCACCACACCCAGCTAATTTTTGTATTTTAAGTAGAGACAGGGTTTTGCCATGTTGGCAAGTCTGGTCTCGAACTCCTGACCTTGGGTGATCCACGTGCCTCAGCCTCCCAAAGTGTTGGGGTTAGAGGCGTGAGCCGCTATAACTGGCTGAGACTTTAATATGTAAATTTTAAAGGGGATAGAATTCTACAGTTCAGTATTTACATATACAGATGCTCCTGGACTTACTCTGGGGTTATGTCCAGATAAACCCACTATAAATGGAAAATATTAAAACTTGAAAGCATGGACCGAGCATCTGACACCTGCAATCCCAGCACTTTGAAAGGAAGAGGCAAGAGGATAGCTTGAGGCCAAGAGTTCAAGACCAACCTGGGCAATATTGTAAGACCCCCCCATCACCTCTACAAAATTAAAAATTAAAAAAAATACCCAGGTGTAGTGGCACACATCTGTAGTCCCAGCTACCTGAGAGGCTAAGGTGGAAGGATTGCTTGGGCCCAGGAGTTGAGGTTACAGTGAGCTATGATTGTGCCACTGCACTCCAGCCTGGGCAACAGAAAAAAAAAGAAAGAAACAGAAAATGTGGTTCGATTCACAGTATTTTCAACTTTTGATAGGTTTATCCAGACATAACCCAATCATAAGTTGAGGAGTGAACTAAATGCATGTCATTTTCACACCATCGTAAATCAAAAAATTTTAAGTCAAAACTATTATAAGCCAGGGACTGTTCATACCTATCTGAGGACAGAAGCAACTCTACAGCTGTCAGTAATTCAGGTTCATAGCAGGAGGAATAATGACAGCTTTCGTGTGCATATAGGTGATGCGTATATGTGGACCAGCCAGTGTTAGAGCTGGAGTCAGAGGACTGTGACGTCAGTTCCAAATCACCAAAAAGAGGCGAGGCAATGCCTGTGTGGCCTGAAAAACACAGGTCTCTGTGGGCTGGTAGCCAGCATGAGAGAAGCATAAGCTGTAACACCAAGAGGTTTAGAGAGTCCCCATGAGAGGGTGGAAGAGGCTCCTCAGGGCTCTCACAGGGGCCCCAGTGCCTCTACCACAATCAAAGCTGCCCCTAGCCCTGCAGTGTCCTCGGTGGACACAGACGCAGGGAGGCTGACTCACTCACACTCCAGTATACAAATCCAAGTGCCAACGTATTCATTTCTACCAAGGAATGTTTCTTTCCAGCAATGAAAATGCCCCATTCCCTACCAAGGGCCAAAAGTCATTGTCTCCTGACATTAATCAGAAGGATGCCTCGTAAGCATGGAGTGAGGCCAGATGCAGCACGACGCAGTGGCCTGACCTACCCCACTGTGGTCAAGGCTTCTCACTGGGTCCCAACATGAGGGTGTTGCTCTCCCTTGGACATTGGTGAGGCACTGTCACCCTCTGCCTCTGCCTTCTCTCACCCGGCACCCAAGCTGGACGCCCATTTATGCTCATAGAGCCTTTCCCACAATGGCCATAGTGAGATCTCATGAGGTCTCATTCAAATGTGCCAAGGGAGCCAGGGAAGAAAGGGGAATGGTGGTCTCTGATAGTCCCCAGGGAACTAAGGAGAGGCCTCCCATCTCCCTGAGAAAATTAAGAAACCCTGGGGCTCCCCCTCTTCCGTATCCCACAGTAATCCCAGGCCATAACCCAAATCCACCCCTTGGGTCACATCTCGGGCGTTCACACCACAGAGGTTCGCACCTCAGGGGATCACACTGCAGGGGTTAACACCTCAGGGAATCACACCACAGGGGTTCACACCTCAGGGATTAACACCTCAAGGAACCACACCACAGGGGATCACACCTAGGGGATCACAACACAGGGGTTCACACATCAGGGGATCACACCTCAGGGGATCACACTGCAGGGGTTCACACCTCAGGGGATCACACCTCAGGGGTTCAGATCCCAGGGGAATCACACCACAGGGGTTGGTACCTCAGGAGATCACACTTCAAGGTTCACACCTCAGCGGGGTCACACCTCAGAGGATCACACCTCAGGTGATAACACTGCAGGGATTCACAACTGAGGAATTCACACCTCAAGGGATCACACCTCGGGGGATCACACCACAGGGGTTCACACCTCAGAGGATCACACCTCAGAATTTCACACCACAGGGAATCACACCACAGGGGTTTGCACCTCAGAAGATCACACCTCAAGGGTTTGCCCCTCAGGGGATCACACCACAGGGGTTCACACCTAAGAGGTTCACACCTCAGGGGATCACACCTCAGAGGATTACACTGCAGGGTTTCACACCTCAGGGGGTCACACCTCAGAGGATGACACTGCAGGAGTTCACACCTCAAGCAATCACACCGCAGGGGTTCACATTTCAGGGAGGGTCACATCTCAGGGGTGGGGGTCACACCTCAGGGGATCATCCACTCACTCTAAGGAGGAGCACAGCTGTGGAAGATTTGTTCCAGAATCCAGGCAAGTCAGAGGTCACAGAAATTCAAGGGACCACCTGATGCAAGGTTACAGCACTTTCTTCTCTCCTACCCAAACACACACAAGCACACACACAATAAACACACATATGCACCACATACACACACCAAACACACATATCACATGTACCACACGCAGACCACACACACCACACAAACCACACACAAATACACATATACCACACACACCACATAGCAACACAAATGCACACATACCACACACACTACATACCACACACACCATATACACACCACACACACATATGCACCACACACAGTACGCATACCACATACCACACATACCATGTACACACATCACATACACACGTCACACACACACATAAACACATATACCACATACACTACATACTACACACACTATATACACACACTACAAAAACACACCTTGCATACCACACAGACACACCAAATACACACACCACACACACAAACCACACACATCACACAAACACACCATGCACACACATACACCACACATCACACACATCATATGCACATACCACAAACACACAGCACACACACAAAACACACAGCACACACAAACAGCACACACACACACCTGCACTCAAGTGAGCCTGAGAAGCACGTGAGATGCCCTCTGTTCCAAAGCTGAGCTGTTACAGCCCCTCTGGGTAACGCTAAGGCTGTTCTCCAAAACACTTCTGCGTGCTAGGATTTGGAAGAGCATCAAGAATTAGCTTAATAATTCTTCTAAGAACACACTTTCAAACAATAATTATGTATTTGCACACACACAGTATGTGTACAAAGGTGTACATTGGGGCTTTTCTTGTATAACGGGAAATAAAGCAGCCTTAGTGCCCAGCAATCAGAAATGCTTAAATATATTTTATCCATCAGTGAAGTACTAATCCACTCTTTTTAAAAAACATGATTTTGCAATGTCCTTTGAAGATTCCCACAAAATACTTATTAGGAGAAAAAAAGCAGCATATAAAACTGTAATAAAATGATGAGATTCTCCAAAACGTTAAAAGTGTTTTTATTAGGCCATTATTGCATTGCTATAAAGAAATACCAGAGAATACTGGGTAATTTATAAAGCAAAGAGGTTCAATTAGCTCACGGTTCTGCAGACTGTACAAGCACGGTGCCAGCATCTCGTTGGCTTCTGGGGAGGCCTCAGGGAGGTTTTACTCATGGTGGAATGTGAAGTGGGAATCGGTACATCACATGGTTAGAGCAAGAGCAAGAGAGAGAGCAAGAGGAGGTGCCTCACACTCTTAAACAAACAGATCTCACGATAACTCACTATCTCAAAGACAACAACCAGATCTCATGAGAATTCACTCACAATCTCAAAGACAGCACCAAGCCATGAGAAATTCGCCTTCACAACCCAAACACCTGCTACTAGGCCCTCCTTCCAGAATTGGGGATTTCAGTTCAACACAAGATTTGGGCAGGGACAAATATCCAAACTATATCAGTGTTTATCCTTTAATGTTGCTATTATGAGTGTCTTAAATTCCTTCCTTGGACTCTTCTATATTTTATAACTTCTCTATAATATTCTCTACATCTGTAATCAGAAAAAAATAACAATAATCGAAGCATAAGGAAGGACCCACTGCTTCCTCTTTTCTTTATACCTCCCCATCCCTACCCTAGTCCTCCAGTGGGAGAATTTTCCAACTTCTTTTTCCCATGCTTAAACAAAAAGTAAGCAATCCTGGATCTGAAACCAAGGCCAGGTCAAATGTATTTTTCTTCAGTAAAAGAAGATGCTCTGGCTAAATTTCTCTCCTCTTTTCTTGTCCCACAACACTACTCATTCTTAACTCCAACACGGAGAATCTTGAGAGAAGCTGCAAACAGCAACCTGGTCTTTGACTGCACAATAATCCTCTAAGGTTCAGATCGTCTCATCCAGAGTTAAATTCTAACAGAGACAGAGAGAGAGAGACCGAGAGAGAGAGAGAGAGAGAGAAAGAGACTGATCTGGATTCAGGCTTCCTAGATGGAGTCTGTCCAACTCAGGCAGCAATGAACGAGGAATACAGCCTCTTTCCCACATGTTTGGAACCCTGGCCCTGAGCCCTGAGCTGTGCATTCCATTATTCTCTTTGTGGGCTGAAGAGATGAAATTGCTTTAGCTGAAGGAAGTGGCACGAATTTACTTATTTATTAGATCTGCAGGATACATCCATCACACCGACCTCTGGATCAACTCAGATCATAAGACAAGCACACACCGGAGCAGACAAAACAGCACAGACGTGTTCGTGCACCCAGACCAACAGGATGGCAGGGTCACGCCCTGTAAGTGCACGTGGCAGCGGGGGAGTCTGGCCAGTGCCGGGCAGCTCCCCATTCCTAGAGATGTGATTGATTGTTTCACAACTTACAAGAGATCACACAACCAGAAAGAGGAAATGCTGGTTATTAGGACTTCAGTTTCCATCTTCCCAGTCCTTTCTTCCCACCACTCCAAGAATGTAACTGAGGCTACTGCTGAGAATTTAGCAGCCTCCTGGATCTAGCCAAGTACACAGTGTGAAATTCATCCAGTACATCCTTCCTAGGACAGTTCTCTTTATTCTTCTTTCCCTTGGCCTCTCCCTGAAACCCCGCGCTGCTCCCTGCCCCTCTTCTCACAGACAATAAACCATTTAACAAATAATGTGGCTTTGTTCCATCTCACCTTTTCTGATAAGTCTCAGGCTGCAATGCCAAGGGGCTCATCTCTGATGAATATTAACATTAAGCTTCTCTCTTTCCCAGCATCAATCTCTTCTTTCAGATCTCAGAAGTCAGCCTCCCCTCCCTGCCTCGCTGCTCCCCTCTTCCCCTTTCTCACACCCCCACAATAGTCTCTTTCCTCCCTTGTTCGCCTCCTTTCCCAGACAGAGGCAATGTGCTAACATGTCCCCACCTGAGACAAAGAAAGGAGGCTTTGTTATACCGGCAAGAGCCTACATATTAGCATCATTTAATAACTGCCATTCTCCCAAGCCAACTTCTTGGCAGCAGCCTCCTCTTGTTAAATAGGCTTTTAAGTTTTCCCAGGGAGGCTGCATCAGAGAGAATTTGTGAATGGAGACTGGAGTGCAGCTGCTGGTAATAAAGAGGTGACTTCAAGGTAACTGGGTCTTCAAAGACAAACAGGGAGAAAAGTTATGCATTTCCGTCAGGCACAGATCATCTTTTGGAAATGGCCACTACTCTCAGATTCAACGTCTTGGGCACAAACCAGTGGACTGCATTGTTAACTGGCCCAGGTTCAATTTTTTTTTTTCCCCCAAACACAAGGAGAGCCGTGTCACATTCATGATGCCAGGACTTGTTTTCTTGGTTGTGTGCTCAGGCGAAAGACAACTTGACTTTAGTCTACTGGAATGTGCCTCAGCCAGGAGTGCCCAGTTGACCCTAAAAAGCATCAGAACCTTTCAAGTCCTGAAAGATCACCTGATCTATAGAAAAGAGAAAAGTGATGGCCGGGTGCGGTGGCTCACACCTGTAATCCCAACACTTCGGGAGGCCAAGGCGGGTGGATCACCTGAGGTCAGAAGTTTGAGATCAGCCTGGCCAACATGGTGAAACCCCGTCTCTATTAAAAATACAAAAATTTGCCAGAGTGGTGGTGGGTATCTGTAATCCAGCTACTCAGGAGGCTGAGACAGGAGAATCGTTTGAACCCAGGAAACAGAGGTTGCAATGAGCAGAGATCACGCCACTGCACTCCAGCCTGGGTAACAGAGCGAGACTCTGTCTCAAAAAAAAAAAAAAAAAAAAAAAAAGAGCACAATATTCCCCACCTGACGTGACAGCATTTCTGGCAAAAGTGGCTAGTTCTCAGTCGTTGCAGCAATTATGGATTGCTGCATTTGTTACTGCATCTCACACTGCATTTGAGGCATCTCGTGATAACTCTAACTTTACCGGGCCAGATCACAACCCTCTCATTTCCTTATGATGTTCTCATGAAAAGTGTCTGACTACGGATTTCTTTGTTTTTGTTTTTATTTCATTTATTTATTATACTATTCTTAATACAGTCAATTTATGACTGATAGCTGTATTATTTACACATGGTACAGAAATGCGTCAAGAATCTCAAATACAATAGCTGGTCCTGAAGCAAGAAATCCTGTCCTATATTAACAGTATATTTTCCCTGTCTTTAAAGTCGGCTTGCTGGCCGGACACAGTGGCTCATACCTGTAATCCCAGCACTTTGGGAGGCTGAGGTCGGTGGAGCACTTGAGGCCAGGAGTTCGAGGCCAGCCTAGCCAACATGGTGAAACCCAATCCCTGCTGAAAATACAAAAATTAGCTTGGCATGGTGGTGTGTGCCTCTAATCCCAGCTACTTAGGAGGCCGAGGCAGGAGAATCACTTGAACTCAGGAGGCAGAGGTGCCAGTGAACTGAGATTGTGCCACTGCACTCCAGCCTGGCCAGAGAACGAGACTACATCTCAAAAACCAAACCAAAACGAAACGAAAAAATTACTAAGTTTATTTCACATTGTCAAAACTGTAAAGATCACACTATGAATATTAATTGCCTGCCTTGATTATGTAATTCTACAGTATTCCCAGCTCATTTTGAGTTCTTCTGTTGTGCTCAATTTTGGCCACTGGGATTGGGGGGAAAAAGATCAACTCATTCCATTTGCCATTCCAATATTATAGGACAGGTAAGAGTTAACACCTGCATGTCTGCCTTCTATATATATATTCTAATTTTTATATGAAGTTAAGGGTAGTTGTATCTTACAAGTTCCAGCATCAGAAATCACTTTTAGAGCATCAGCTGGTTCTAAACTCTACAATAGCTAATGAAATCACGGCAACAACCAAGAAAACATATGGCAGGATCAGAGATGTGTTCAAATTTGCATTTAAGGTGAACTCTACAGGAAGAAATTAATGATCATGTGGCCAAAAGAGAGAGAAAGAGACAGAGTACATTTCACCACAATGACAAAACATTATCTTTTAAAAACATAAAACAGCTATTTGTTATCCTCCTGGTTTTTGTTTTTGTTTTTTTCTGAGATGGAGTTTCGCTCTTGTTTCCCAGGCTGGAGTGCAGTGGCGCGATCTCGGCTCACTGCAACCTCCGCCTCCCTGGTTCAAGCGATTCTCCTGCCTCAGTCTCCTGAGTAGCTGGGATTACAGGCGTGAGCCCAGCCTAAACTGTAAACTAAGTTTCTCCCAAAGCTAGTTCAGCCTAAGCCCAGGAAGGAACAAGGACAGCTTGGAGGTTAGAAGCAAGATGGAGTCACTGAAGTTAAATCTCTTTCACTGTCTCAGTCATAATTTTGCAAAGGTGGTTTCAGTACCAAAGTTGAGTTTCTCCAGCCTTCTCCCAGTTGGCTCTCAAACTGTTGGGAGTCCAGATTACACCTTGGCTTAAAAGGTTTTTGCCTGAGTAGTATAATTAGCTCAAGAGGGGAGAAAAAATTAAAGGTACCAACACTAAGGATGTCTTCCAAGAAAATGATGTAGTCAGATCACCCTACAAATGAAGGCCACAGTTAGAAACCCACTCAACAGCACAGAGCTCTAGCAATCAACTTTTTAGAGCCTCAAGTATAAATAAAAGCAGACAGCCAAGGATTACCAGACATTTGAGGAAAGCACAGAGTAGAATAGAAAGACTTAAACCAGTTTTTAGAAGTAACTTAGGAAACAAAGACTACACAGGGGATAAGAAAAAAATTATTTAATTTTTTTTTTCTTTTTTTTTAAACAGGGTCTCACTCTGTCACCCAGGCTGGAAAGCAGTGGTGTTATCATAGCTCACCGTAGGCTCGAACCCCTTGGCTCAAGTGATCCTCCCGCCTCAGGCCCTCTGAGTAGCTGGGACCACATTTATGTCCCACTATGCCTGGCTAATTTATTTTCATTTTTGTAGAGATGGAGTCTTGCTTTGTTGCCCAGGCTAGTCTTGAACTCCTGGCTCCAAACTATCCTGCTGCCTCGGCCTCCCAAAGTGTTGGGATTATAGGCATGAGCTATCATGCCTGCCTCAGTTATATTAATATTCTCAGAGAGACAAGACAATATGTTGAATCCATAAAACAAAAATGTGATACACACAATGGACATTTGGAATGCAGACATTGTACTTTATTCTACAATTGCTTTTTTTTTTTTTTTTTTTTGAGATGGAGTCTTGCTCTGTCTGTCGCCCAGGCTGGAGTACAATGGCATGATCTCGGTTCACTGCAAACTCCGCCTCCTGGGCTCAAGCAATTTTCCTGCCTCACCATCCTGAGTAGCTGGGATTACAGGCACCCGCCACCTTGCCTGGCTAATTTTTGTATTTGGTAAAGATGGGGTTTCACCATGTTAGCCAGGCTGGTCTCGAACTCCTGACCTTGTGGTCCACTCACCTCAGCCTCCCAAAGTGCTGGGATTACAGGCGTGAGCCACCATGCCCAGTCTACAATAGATCTTCATACCACAATGAGACTGAGTAGTCACTGCTGTGCATTGTGATGCATCTCACAGACAGGGTGATAAGTGAAGGAAGCCAGGCACAAAAGGGCACATACCCTGTGATTCCACCATAAAACATTCACCAAGGCCACAGAAACTGAGAGAGAAGGTCACATGCTGGTAGTGCCAGCCTCCAGTGTAATAAGTCCTGCTAGACACCCCAAGGTGAGTCCTGGGAAGCTCAGGTCAGCATCAGATCCTGGAGCCTAGAGTTGGTGATCAGAAAATTATCAACTCCTGGAAAAAGCAGAGGCCCTCAAGACTATCTCAGTTACAGTTCTCCTTTTACCAATGAGAAAAAATTACACTTTAGAATCTTGCCTATTTCTATATCCATTTAGCCTATCTGCTTTTGATGGACTCCCAGATAAATGCATGAAACGTAAATATAAAGAGACCATGTGTGTGTTTACCTTCCTGTCCTAATTGTCTTCCACTGCCTCCACAGGCTGCCAAGTCTCTTATTTTGCTGCCATTTGGGATGTGAGGTTTCTCCTCATCAATTCCTCTGCAGTTCCTGTGAGAGCTCTGAGCCAGAGCTGGGCAGTTTCTCCAGAAAACATTCCCTGAAATATTTTTAAAGAACTTCACAGAGCCCTTGTTATCTAACAGATAGGCCAAAACATTGACTCCAGGCATATTTTCCTTTCTGTTTCATCAAAGGAAAATAAAGATGAAAAGCCTTTTTATAAGTACTTATGCCCTATTAGGAAATTGTTTAAGTAAATCACTTTAGTCAAAAATGTTAGAGGCAGTCTGCCTAAAACAGTATCTTTCAGTGGCTAACTTTAATAAATGCTAACTTACAAATTGAGTTCATTGGTCATAATTGCTTGCAATGGTAGGCACTAAACACAGAGATTAGCATAATTGTGATTATAACTCCCATTAGCATTTGTAATGTAATTATCACCAAGTAACGTGCCAGGATGGAAAGATTCTACTAAAACTTCTCTGGCAAAAACATGAAAAGTGCATGCCCTTCCTCCAGGAGGTAGCATCATGGGGAGAGGATGGACTGGCTCTGCGGTGAGGCCTTTAACCTCCCGGCATCTCACTTTTGCACCAGCAAAATACTTTGTGATTATTCAATATACGTGGCAAGGATACACTGGTGGAAGAATGCTGTTTCTGCTTACGATGGAGTCAGATTTTGACTGAAGGTGGATACATTTTGCCATCTGCCTGAAACCAATATGAACGTACACAAACAAAAACAGCAAACTGTATTAAATGACAGTTTGCAAGACGTTGGTTATCAGGCAATGAAGGGTAGTGATCTCCAAGAGATGGGAAACAAATTAGGGGAGCCCTATTCTTGCCCCAGTTCACTGTCTTGAGAGACTTTCCAGACTGTGGCACAGGAAGGGGGAACCCAGGTAGAAGCTGGTGGACTCCTTTAGGTAAGAAGATGGGAATGAGAGTCCAGGGATAGCAAGGCAGCTGGAGTTTACAGGACAGAGAACCAGTAGAGACAGCTGTGCAGAGAGAGAACCTGGGATCTGGATGGGGTTCTGTCAAATATTCAGCACAGTATTGATCATGACAGCATGCGAAGATACGACTCAATGCCAGAGGGGAGAAAACATCTGAAAGGATTAGAGAACAGCACCCAGTGTTCACCAACTGTCAAGACTTGTTCCCTCCCACCAGCCAGCCGGGGAGAAAACAAATTTTTGAACACTGGGCAGAATACTCATGAACATTGTGTCTTTGGTGGGAAATAATTAGCCCCAGACCAAACACTGCTCCAGATTCACCTCAAAAATTATGAAATCTAAACCTGAAGGGCTCCAACTATACCCAAGCAACTTAATTGCATCCCAGAGAAAAGCTTAAGAAAAGCTATAGGAAAGCAAAGTATCACGTATCCAAAAAGGGTAGTAACCACAATGGGTGGTATCTGATAAGGATTATGAAACATTGAAAGTATAAGGAAAATATAACCCACGATGGGGGAAATAATTCAAAACTGACTCGGAACTGACACAGATGTTATCATTAGTAGACAAGGACATTGAGCAGTTATTATAACCATATTCCAGATGTTCAAAAAGTTGAGAAAAATAATTTAACAAAAACACTCAAATTGAACTTCCGTGAATGAAAAACTACAATATCTAAAATAAAAAAAATTAATTGATGGGACTAATAGTAGATTAGACATAGCAAAAAAATAGATTTGTAAATTTGAAAACATGGCAATGGAAACTATCCAAAATAAAACACTGAGAGGAAAAACAATTTTCTTTTTTTTTTTTTTTTTTGAGATGAAATCTCACTCTATTGCCAAGGCTGGAGTACAGTGGTGCAGTCTTGGCTCACTGCAGCCTCCAGCTCCCAGGTTCAAGCAATTATCCTGCCTCAGCCTCCTGAGTAGCTGGGATTATAGGTGTGTGCCATCACGCCTGGCTAACTTTTTTTTTTTTTGTATTTTTTTAGTAGAGACAGGGTTTCACCATGTTGACCAGGCTGGTCTTGAACTCCTGAGCTCATGTGATCCACCTGCCTCGGCCTCCCAAAGTCTGGGATTACACGTGTGAGCCACCACGCCCATCTGGAAAAAAATTTTTTTTAATTAAAAGAGTATCAGTGAATTGTGAGACAACGTCAAGTGGCCTAATATACGTGCAGTAGAGTTGCCAAAGGAGAGGAGAGGCAACAGAACAAATATTTGAAGAAATAACAGTTGAAAACATTGCAAACTTAATTGAAACTAAAAACCCACAGATCCAAGAAGTTCAACAAACCCCCAAGCAAAAGAAGCATGAAAAAAAAGACTCCAAGACATATCATAATCAAATTGTTAAAGAAATCAATAAAAAACACATATTACAGCAGCCAGAGGAAAATAATAAGATGTTACATAAAGAGGAAACAAAAATAAAGATGAGAATAGATTTTTTATAGGAAACAATGTAAGCAAAAGTACATCTTTAAAACATTGAAAGATAAAAACTATCAAGCTAGAATTTTACACCAAGCAAGAATATCTCTCAGAAACAAAGATGAAATAAAGATGTTTCCAAACATAGAAAAACTGAAAGAATTCACTAGCAAATCCACACTGCAAGACATTTTAGAGTCTTTTAGGCAGAAGGAAGTAAGGGGTTTCACAAATAAGGAACACCAGAAATTGTAACTATATGTGATTTTTCTTATTAAATCTATTTACAAGATAACTGAATATTTAAACAAAAATAAGAACAATGTAGTTAAACTTTATATGTATAAGTAAAATATCTTACAGTGTTAGCAGAGCAACCAGGGGCGGGGGGAAGAGAAATAGAAATATTCTATCCTATGATTCTTTTTTTTTTTTTTTTTTTTTTTGAGATGGAGTCTAGCTCTATCGCCCAGGCTGGAGTGCAGTGGCGCCATCTTGGCTCACGGCAAGCTCCGCCTCCCGGGTTCACGCCATTCTCCTGCCTCAGCCTCCTGAGTATCTGGGTCTACAGACGCCCGACACCACGCCCGGCTGATTTTTTGTGGAGACGGGGTTTCACCGTGTTAGCCAGGATGGTCTCCATCTCCTGACCTCAGCTCTCTCACTCAGGATGGAGTACAGTGGCGCAATCTTGACTGCAACCTCCACCTCCTGGGTTCAAGTGATTCTCCTGCCTCAGCCTCCCAAGTAGCAGGGATTACAGTTGCCCATCACCATGCCCAGCTAATTTTTTTTTTAGTATTTTTAGTAGAGATGGGGTTTCACTGTGTTGCCCAGGCTGGTCGCAAACTCCTGACCTTGTGATCCACCCACCTTGACCTCCTAAAGTGCTAGAATTACAAACGTGAGCCACCACACCCAGCCTCTGTTGTATGATTCTTACACATAAAGTGGTAGATCACATAAAAGAAGACAGTGAAAAATTAGAATTATATGCTCTACACTATAAACTATATACACTATATTTTTCTACTAAAACGACAAAAAGATTTATAGCTAGTAAGCCAATAATAAAAAATAAAATTATTTTAAAAATCAGTTAATTCAAAAGATGGCAAAAATAGAAAAAAGTGAATAAAGAACAAATAGGACATCTAGAAAACAAACAGCAAGATGACAGATTTAAAACTAGTCATATCAATAATCACATTAAATGTAAATGAGCTAAACATTCTTGATTAACTGCAGAAATGGTCAGATTGGATTAAAAATCTAGACCCAAATAAATACTGTCTATAAGACATGCTCTTCTTGCTCTCCTGGCCCCCACCCACACTGGCACCAGGGAAAGGCCACGTAAGCACATAGTAAGAAGGTGGCTGTTGGCAAGCCAAGAAGAGAGCCCTCACCAGAACCCAAACATGCTGGCACCCTGATCTCAGACTTCTAGCCTCCAGAACTGTGAAAAAATAAATTTCCGTTGTTAAGTCAAAAGAAGAATAAAAAGAAAAAGAAGAGGAAATGTTCTTTATATATTAAAACATGGGTAAAGTAAAATAATTTAAAATTTATTTTTAATGATACTCCATACTAATACTAATCAAAAGAAAATTGGAGTGGCAAATTAGTAACAGTGGCGCCTAATAACAGAGCTTCAAACTACATAAAGCAAAAATTGTTAGAACTACAAAGAGAACAAAATAAATCCAAAATTATACTTGGCGACTTCAATAATTAGCTCCCTGATTGACAGAAGTAAAAAGAAAGTCATCAAGCTTATCAAAGATTTGAAAGTCACTATTAAGCAACTTGACATAATTGACATTTATAAAACACTCCACCTAGCAACAGCAAAACACACATTATTTTCAAGGGCACACAGAGCATTTGCCAAGATAGACAATATTCTGGGCTATAAAACAAGTTACAATAAATTTGAAAGTGTTCATATCATACAAAGTATGTTCTCTGACCACAATGGAAGTAAATTCAAAATCGATTATGAAAAGATCTCTGGAAAATCCCAATTATTTGGATGATGGAAACTAAATAATACTAAATTATATACTTGTAAATACTAAATAGATTAAAGAAGAAATCAAAAGAGAAATTAGAAAGTATTTTCAGTTAAACGAAAATGAACATATTGACATTTTCAGAAGGCTGTTAAAGCAGTTCTTACAGTAAATATGTAACTCTATATGCCTACACTAGAAAGAAGAACGTCCTGAAATCAATTACCTCATCTTCAATCTTAAGAAACTAGAAAAAGGAAGACCAAATTAAATCCAAAGTTACAAGTGTTTGGACATGCTCTTTAATAATAGCTTCTTTAACGTCCTTCTAGAATATTCTATTATCTGTGTCATCTAATCATTGGTGTCTGTTGATTTTCTTTTCCCATGCAAATGATATAGGAGCTAGAAATAAATTATTTAGGCAAATAGTGAGGGCAAAGAGTCTTCAGCAAGGCTTCCCTTCTAACAAAAAGTAGCCCAAGAAATTATTTTTTCTATCAAGGAGTAGCCTGAAAAATTAAGCTGCAAAGATAGATAAGCAAGCTGGAAGCTTGCATGCATGAATGCCAGCAGTGTACCAACAGAAAATGGCTACCCGGGGCCCAGGCACATCCAACATGCAGGCTCCATCTTCCCTTTTATTACCACGTGTACAGTAAAAAAACAGGCAACTTGGCTGCGGCCAGGTAGAGAACCCATCCATAATACAAGATTAGGGTGGGAGAAGCCAGCTTTTCACACCCTATGCAAATGGCACACCTAGCCCTAACCAGTTTTTTTTTGTGCCTTATGCAAATGGCACACCTGGTCCGACCAATCTTTCGTGCCCTGTGTAAATCAGACACCACCGCCTCAAGCTCTGCACTTCGCCGTGGACGGGCCACCCGTTCAGGACCCCTCTCTCTGCAGGGAGAGCTCTTTTCTTTCTCATTTGTTAAACTTCTGCTCTTAAGCTCACTCTTTATGCCTTCATGTCCTAGTTTTCTGTGGCTGTGAGACAACGAACCTCGGGTATTTACCCCAGACAACGATGCTGCTTCACAATTAGAGGTTTTTTATATCACAAGTAATTTTGGTTTTTATCCTGAATATTTTCAGTATTATGCTGGGTCTTGTTTCTATCTGCCGGTTCTATGGCTGTTAGAATTCTGGTGGTGTTCCCTGATTTCCTACTGCTGTTTATTTTGCAGAGTTTTCAAATAGCTGTCCTTGTACCCTGTCCAGGTTTCAGAGTTGGGCTTAGTGGGAGGTAAACGGAGGTGTGTTTTCATTTCACATGGCAGGCAGAATTCTAAGACGGGTCCCAAGAGTCCTACCCCTTGGTTACATGCTCAGTATGAGCCCCTTCCCTTGACTGTGAGAAGGATTTGTGGGACAGTGGAATGCCACTCCCATCATTATTTTGCTTTATATGCAGAAGAGATCTTGCAGATGTAATTAAGATCCCTAATCAGTTAACTTTGAATTAATTTTAAAAAAAGAGAGATTATTCTAGATGAACCTGATCTAATCGGATGAGCCCTTAAAAGAAGTCAGAGAAATTCAAAGCCAGATAGATTTTCCAGTCAGCCTTGACGATGCAGCCTCTGTGAGTTCTCTAGTTGCAAGGAAATGGATTCTGCCAATAGCCACATGAGCTTGGAAGAGAACCCTGAGCCTCAAATGTGACCCCAATTGACACCTGATTGCAGACTTGTAAGAACTGGGGCAGAAAATCAAGCCATGTGCAGTGGCTCACGCCTGTAATCCCAGCACTTTGGAAGGCCGAGGCGGGTGGATCACTTGAGGTCAGGAGTTCTAGACCAGCCTGACCAGCATGGTGAAACCCCCATCTCTACTAAAAACAAAAATTAGCCAGGCATGGTGGTGCATGCCTGTAATCCCAGCTACTTGGGAGGCTGAGGCAGGAGAATTGCTCTAACCTGGAAGGTGGAGGTTGCAGTGAGCTGGAATCGTGCCACTGCACTCCAGCCTGGGTGACAGAGCAAGACTCTGTATCAGAAAAAAAAAAAAAAAAAAAGCAATAAAAGAGAACTCAGGCATAAAAGCCCCTGAAGCCTGCCGGGACTTCTGACTTAAAGAAACTGTGGCTCAAGCAATGATGTTGCATTACACTTCTTTTTTTATTTTTTAATTTTTTTTAAAGACAAGGTCTCACTCTGTTTCACCCAGCCTGGAGTGCAGTGGTACAATCTCAGCTCACTGCAACCTTCCAGGTTCAAGCGATTCTCCTACCTTAGCCTCTGGAGTAGCTGGGACTACAGGTGCACCCCACCCCAACCAGCCATTTTTTGTATTTTTTGGTAGACACAGGGTTTCACTGTGTTGGCCAGGCTGGTCTCGAACTCCTGACCTCAAGTGATCCACCTGCCTTGGCCTCCCAAAGTGCTGGGATTACAGGTGTGAGCCACCCTGCCCAGCCAATCTTCTATTTTTATAGCAGTTTATTACACTGCAAAATTTAATAGACTTTATCCTACGTGAAACTGTCTTAAAAAAGAAATTCTATGTACTTTACGTCTGAGCAAACGTTATCCTCGAAGTGTTGATTAATACTCAATATGCTTTCTAACAAAGCTCTTTGTTTATTTTCCTTCCTCTGTATTCCCAATATAGAATTAGGGAAATAACTCAGATTCAGATCTCCTCAGCGTCAACTTTCCAGCAGTGTTGAATCTAGCCGCTCGTCTCTGTGCAATTATAAGCCGCTTCATTACTTCTTTTCCTTTGCCCTCTTGGTTCATCAAGCTCACTGAGTTTTATGAAAGAAAAGCTAATCTTGCTATATAATTGCATTAATTATTGCCACATGAGCCACTCAGCAGGGACAAATAGCAAGCCTGGTATAATTAGTAAATTACAAGAAGTAACCATTTATAGCCACTCATCAGATAGGCCAAGTCAAAGTCACCATGAACTGATAGGTTGTTTTCTCCGAAACACGACAGCTATCAAAAGAAAGTGTAACTTTCATTTAAGATATGCAAGGTGGCCAGGCGTAGTGGCTCATGCCTATAATCCCAGCACTTTGGGAGGCCAAGGCAGGAGGATCACTTGAGCCCATCAGTTCAAGGCCAACCTGGGCAACATAGTGAGACCTTTGTCTCTACAAAAAATACAAAAATTAGCCAGGCATGGTGGCAAATGCCTGTAGTCCCAGCTACTCGGGAGGCTGAGGTGGGAGAATCACCTGAGCCCAGGCAGTCAAGACTGTGGTGAGCTGTGATCACACGCCTGCACTCCAGCCTGGGCAACAGAGTGAGATTCTGTCTTAAAAGCAATAACAAAAAATATGGAAAGTGTCATATCCATTGAATCTGCATGTGGAGACATAGACAACATTGAAACAATGTAGTTTTGTATTTTTTTGTTTTTTTTTTTTAAAGATGGAGTCTTGCTTTGTCACCCAGGCTGGAATGCAGGGGTACGATCTCGGCTCGCTGCAACCCCCGCCTCCCAGGTTCAAGCGATTCCTCTGCCTCAGCCTTCCGAGTAGCAGGGATGACAGGCACTTGCCATCATGCCTGGCTAAGTTTTGTATTTTTGTAGCGATGGGGTTACACCATATTGGCCAGACTGGTCTTGAACTCCTGACCTCAGGTGGTCCACCAGCCTTGGCCTCCCAAAGTGCTGGGATTACAGGCGTGAGCCACCGTGCCTGGCCACGAAGCAGCGTATCTCTTGTGATGCTTCTTGAGGGAAAAACAATCTGTAATGAAATTGTTTGAGAAATGTTAATTACAAATAAACCCCTTCTTAGAGATGCACACTTAGTAAAGATGGCCCAGGTGTGTGCAGGAAAGAAAACTGTTTCACTTGCATTTCAATTTCATTCCGGAATTTCCCAACCTTATTTGATCCATATTCTGTTCAGGTTTTAGAGTTGAGTTCATTGGAAGACAAGTGGAGATGTGTGCTGCCTTCACACAGCAGGCAGAGTCATTTTGGAAGCACACCTATCGAAATCCCTGGAGACTCAAATGTTTCTTCCTGGAAGATAGTTCGGGAAATGTGGAGCTAGAGATTTAAATTCTTTCCATGTTTGTTTATCCTGTCCCCTCTTTCGGGTGATATTCCACTCTAGGTCAAGGGTTGATAATATGGCAAGTGGTGAGAAAAATTCCAAGCATAACTAATGGCAATTGCCACCCCAACTTCACCCCCAGCTGATGTGAAGCGCTCATGTAGTCCGTGGTCTCTGCAGATAAAAATGCATCCTCAGGGACTCAAGAATTCCAGGCATTCTGATCAGTTGAGTCCTATCTCTCCAAAGCATTCAACAGACATTCTCTAAGCACCTATCTTGCACTAGGCTCAGTGCATTACTAGCAAGCATCCCAGGCAGGGCACTCATTTTGCAAGCTCGCAGAAAGCGCACTCATGTCAAGTAAGAGTCCAGGAGGGATTATCACTCAGGGGCTTCTGGGAAAGAGGATGTGCAGCCAGGCTGGAAGGTGACAGAGGGTCCCAGCACAAAAACCCTCCAACAAGGTCATGGGGTAAGAGCTACCATCTCCCAGGCAGGGCTCTGGATGGGCCCGGATGGATGGGGTAGCAAACTCACTCCCTAAAAACAAAGGAAATTTGTGACAGGCATCAGTCCTGAAAAAAAAATGCCTTCAAGTTGACAGCAGAGCAGGAAGTAGGAAAGGGAGAAATGGAAGAAACTGAAAGAATAAATTACTTTCCACTTTCCATTGATTCTAAGATGTAGATGTTTTTCACCTGTTAACAGCTCTGAATTCTCTGACATTGGAATAGATCGAAAGCATCTTACAATCACGGCCCTCCAGGTGCCCACATGACCTCGTTGTCATTACCGCATGTGCAAACTTGTTCACAGCTGTGGCTGTTGTCATCACTTCAGCGGGATTATGTGCACTGTTGGCACTTCATGTGCCGGGTTTAATTGCCATGTAAAATGCCTTCGGAAAGATTACACTATGATTCAGCATTGAAAGGAAAACTTACGGTGTATTCAGAAAGGTGAGGAGACAGAGTAGGGGGGAGGCATAGATTGGTTATTTGTGAAGTGAAGATTCATGACGGGAGGAATGCTTGCAATTCCATATTCTCTTGAGGAACAAACCAAGTGCTTTACCACCTTGCTACTCAAAGTGTAGTCCACAGACCAGCAGCATCACCTGGGAGATTGATCGAAATGCCGAATTTCAGGCTCTGCCCCAAACCCACTGAATCAGGATCTGCATTTTAACAAAGTCCCGTTGATTTGTACGCGCGTTAAAGTCTGAGTGCACCGCTTTAGTGAACATAAAGTGAGGCTAAGTCACACCAAATTATCGAGCTATAAAAAGGGAATGCCCAGCAGAAGCCAAGCAGTGCAGCTGAAGGCAGGGAAAATTGTCAAGCCCTTTAGAATCCAGGAAAGAAATTCCAGTGCAGCAAGAGGTTGGTGTGGCCAATTCACTCATCAGGCAGGCCTGTCATTAAGACACCGTGTCGTAGTCTCATTGACAATGATGTTTCCTCTCTTTGTGGTACACCAGCTAATGGTGGAGCTTAAAATGAAGGATATTTTAGATTCAATTAAATATGGCAAGTGGTATTTCTCCAGGGCACTATAAGAGATTAAAATAAAGGCATCTCCATCAGTCAGGTGGAGCTGGGAGGCAACAGAAGAGGGACAATGGCACTGCAGTCTTGGTAGGCGCTTCTACCAAGTGGGAGAAGCAAGGACACTAGGAAAGTTCGTGAGTCACCCAAGACCTGGCCAGGGCAAGGGAGGGACACATGGGGTCTGAAGTCCCTGTGACATTGCTGGTCATGAACCATCCTGCCTTCATACTGCAGGTTCTAGGGCTACCTAAGACCCTCAACTAAAAATAATAATGATAATACTCAATTCCTTATTCTTTTCAAATAATCGTTAAAATTATTATTATTATTTTGAGGCACAGTCTCGCTCTGTCGCCCGGGCTGGAGTGCAGTGGAACTATCTCGACTCACTGCAACCTCCACCTCCCGCTCAGTGATTCTCGATTCTCGTGCCTCAGCCTCCCGAGGAGCTGGAACTACAGGCCTGCACCACCACGCTCGACTCATTTTTGCATTGTTGGTAGAGATGGGGTTTTACCATGCTGGCCAGGCTGCTCTCGAACTCCTGACCTCAAGTGATCTGCCCGCCTCAGCCTCCCAAAGTGCTGGGATTACTAGCGTGAGCCACTGCACCCACCCTCAAATAATTTTTATAGCCATTATTTGGTACTTCTTCCTTCAAATTCTTACTGTGTTTTAACCCCTCATCATCTCACTGAGCCCCACGACAAACCCTAGGGAGAAGCAGTGTGGACTGCAGTCTGAAGTGTGGGCGATGCTGTCGTTTTCCCTGTAGAGATGAGGAAATAAGTCTGGGATTATCCTGTTGGTAAATGGTGGAATTGGGATTAGAATCCCAGAATTCTGACACCACTTTCATTTTTTAATTAATTAATTAATTTTTTGAGGTGGAGTCTCCCTCGGTCACCCAGGCTGGCATGCAGTGGCGCGATCTCAGCTCCCTGCCTCCCGGTTTCAAGTGGTTCTCCTGCCTCCCCCTCCCGAGTAGCTGGGACCACAGGAGTGTGCCACCATGCCCAGCCAATTTTTATATTTTTAGTAGAGACGGGGTTTCGCCATGTTGGCCAGGCTGGTCTTGAACTCCTGATCTCAGGTGATCCGCCCGCCTTAGTCTCTCAAAGTCCTAGGACTCAGGCATGAGCCACCACGCCCAGGCTCTGACTATACTTTCGAAGTTCTAACTAGGAAGACGTGTGGGGCAACTTCATCACCACCAGGTAATGGCAGAAGCCCTGACTCTTCCCTGGACCTCCTCTGATACCATCCTAGCGGGGAAGTAGAGGGACATGTCATTTCTTCCCGTGGAGGCAGGAATCTGGGCTCCCCGGCCTCTGCTGGCACTGCAGGGATGGAGCTCATTACGGGAGGGAAGAGAATGTCCCTGTCCCCTACTGAAACTTCTGTGACCCCACCTTGGCTGGGAAGTCAGGATGCCTCATTCCAGTGTCATGAGGATGGAAGCCCAGCCTCCCCATTCAGCCATGCAAGGAGGGAGTTTTTGGTGGGGTTTGTGTGGAAAAGAGCGATGATTTTCTAAAAGTTTCCCATCTTACTAGCTTGTCTCTTTCCTTGTCCTTTAGCTAGACAGAGCAGGGTTTTGTCGATGCTTTCTTGCCTGTACAGCTTGGGACTTCTGGGTTACTGGCTTCATCAGCTCCAAATCTGAGATATATGAGGCAGAGAGAGAGAGAGAAAGAAAGAGAGAAACCAGGGCATCCTAATTAAGAGGGTGAAACCCCGTCTCTACTAAAAAATACAAAAAATTAACCGGGCGTGCTGGCGGGTGCCTGTAGTCCCAGCTACTCGGGAGGCTGAGGCAGGAGAATGGCGTGAATCCAGGAGGCGGAGCTTGCAGTGAACCGAAATCGCGCCACAGCACTCCAGCCTGGGAGACAGTGAGACTCCGTCTCAAAAAAAAAAAAAAAAAGAGAGAGAGAGAGAGAGAAACCAGGGCATTCACTACTGTGTTGTTCCTCGGATCCTGGGGTTTCAGGCTGGTCTGCCTTCTTCTCTTCACCTCTCAGAGTTTTACTATCTTTGACATGCAATGCCCATGATGCCCAGCTGTATTTAGTGGGAGGTATGGGAAACAGTGTGTCTACTCCATCTGCCCAGAAGCAGAAATCCTGTTTTCGCAACAGTTTAACTGGAGTGGAGCCTTGGCCCTTTCTTTACATGTTGTCTGCAGCCGTTTCCCTGCTACAACGCAGAGGTGAGCAACTGAAGGAAATCTGTGTTGAGTCCTCCTCCACAGCCTACTTCTTTGCAAACTGCAGGTTTTGGTTGCCTCCATGTAAAGCTATTCCATTACATCAATTCTCCATACTTCTAACACTTCTGCTAATTTCCCATCTGCTGGGCCAGAAAGTTTCTTGCAGCTCCTTGAGCATATCCTGTCTTGGAGCACAGGAGAGATTACAGCAGAATCTCTGCTTAAGTAACCTCATTTCCTGCCCCCTGGGTTCCATCCTTAGCAACCAATGACAGACTCTCTAATCCCCTCTGCAGTGGGTAGAAAACGGTTGCCCAAAGACGTCAGGTCTGTGAAACCTGTAAATGATGCCTTACAAAGAAAAATCTTTGCAGACATGAGTGAGTGAAGGATCTTAAAATGTGGAGATTGTCTTGGATTATCTGAGTGTGTCCTAAATGCCATCATTGTGGTGGTGGTGGTTGTTTTTGAGACGGAGTCTCGCTCTGTCGCCCAGGCCGGAGTGCAGTGGTGCCATCTCGGCTCACAGCAACCTCCGCCTCCAGGATTTAAGCAATTCTACTTCAGCCTCGAGAGTCCCTGGGTTTACAGGTGCCTGCAACCACGCCCAGCGAATTTTTGTATTTTTTGGTAGAGATGGGGGTTTGCCACGTTGGCCAGGCTGGTCTCGAACTCCTGACCTCAGGTAATCTGCCCACCTCAGCTTCCCAAAGTACAGGATTACAGGCGTGAGCCACTGTGCCCTGCCAAGTTATGTGGGTTTTTTTTTTTTTTTTTTTTTTTAAGAGGGAGATTCAACACACAGAAGAGGGAGAACAGCTCCACCAGATTTCAGACTTCCTCCCTCTAGAACTGTGAAACACGTTTCTGTTGTTTTTAAGCCTCTGAATTTGTGTAAAATTACGAAGAAATTCACCACCAACCCTCTGTTCATTTCGACACCAATAGAGCAGACACCTTCATAGAATTCCCTCATCCCACACAAGACGCAAGTCAGAAAAAAACAAATCTCTACTCAGTTGTCCTGCTTCTGTCGCCTGGAACAAGAGACTCTCTAAGGGATGAGCTCGGTCTCATGTAACTGCCACAAAGTGAATGTCCCCGGATTCTCTAAAAGACCCTTCTCAGAGGCCCCAGGAACCTTCCTGCAAACCAAGTCTTCCCTCTGGGCACCTTCTTTACCCCAATATGACCAATTCTATCTGTGCAGAAGCTGCCTATCCAGTTTTTAATATAAGTTGGGCTGATGTCAGCTCAAGAAGAAGCAATGAGGGGAGGCACTCAAAGGCGACTCTCACCAAAAAGGATTTCTTAGTATTCTGACTTCCAGAGTACAATCGCTACCTATAAAAAGTAAGTTCGCATGTTTTATCATGCTTCACTCTAGGAGGTGCGCGCAGTATTGTTCTCAGTTTTGCAGATGAGGACACTGTGGCTTGGAGAGCTTAGGGTATTTAAGTAGCAAAAATGGCAGAGGCCCTGAAAGATGTGCCCTGGTATTTAGATCACATCTTAAGGGATTTCTCAGAGATGACACTGCCTTTCTAAAGGAAGCCTAGGCAAACTCTGTTGGAGGCATTGCTTCTAAATCAATGTCAATTTTCTTTATTCCCCTCTCCTGCCCATCTCTGCCACAATGCAGTGACAAAAGACCGTGTCTTGGTACACTGCATTTCACTCCCTGAGATTTGCTGACACCTGCAGACAAATGAGAGGATTGCACTGAGTTTGCATTAAAAGGTATTAGAGGCCAAGCGCAGTGGCTCACGCCTGTAATCCTAACACTTTGGGAAGCCAAGGAGAATGGGGATCACTTGAGCTCAGGAATTTGAGACCAGCCTGGCCAACATGGTGAAACCCTGTCTCTACTAACAATACAAAAATTAGCCAGGCGTGGTGGTGCGTGCCTGTAGTCCCAGCTACTTGGGAGGCTGAGGCACGAGAATTGCTTGAACCTGGGAGGTGGAGGTTGCAGTGAACCAAGATTGCACCACTGCACTCCAGCTTGGGCGAGACTCTGAGGAAAAAAAAAAAGTATTAGAGTTGCTTGCAGGAACCCCCAGACCCAGGAAAGGCCACATCACCTCTGGAGAAGATGATGAAGACCAGGACAGAGAGCACTAGGAGTAGGTCTCCAGAGATCCGAGCAGCCCCTCCGGTCCAGGCCACGCGGTCAGGTGCACGGACTCCCACTAAGCCTTATTGCCCTGAGGGTGGGCTGACGAGCGGCCTCAGGTGTTCTTTGTTCTGGGCAACGTGTAATCAGTGATTATTTCTAACAATGCAAATGGTAAAACTACCTTAGCCACTCACTGGGTAACCCTGAGCAACTCCTTCAGTTAGGAGTCAGTCTAACTAAATTCTTATTGATATAATGTGTATTTGTATTAATTTTTTAAAAACCGTAAACCCATACACAAAACCAAAATCTCTTTGATAACAATTGGGCCTGAAGTCGACTATGAGGTCTGGGCTTTTAAGAGAATGAAGTACCAACTCTTTCCGGCAGGTGGAGCCAAAAGATCAGACCTGAAGCGTATTTCAGTTCAGCCTTCCCAGGCGAGGATACCAGCATTTTCTAGCTCTTAACAAGCTTTACGTTGTGGGGGGGATCAGTGAAGAAGGTTATAAAGAGCTTGTATTCATCCACCCTATTCATATGTCCCCCACATTAGCAGTCCTTTTATTCATAATGTACTACCACCTGCAGCGCCTTGCCTTTCTTCCTGTAGCCATCGCCTCTCCAATCTTTCTCCAATCTCAGGCCTATAATCGTCAAATCGAGGTATCCAAATGCCAAAATGTTCCCCCTCACAGATGCTACTTCTCTCTCAACATTGCTTATGAAAAAGGGAAGAAGCTAATGTCCATTAAGAATGACTGTATTCCAGGCATTTCCACATGTCACTTGATCCCAATCATAGTGGTAATCATCGTAAGAGTTGCTGTTTTGGGACATTTACTATGAACCAAGTGCCGTGCTAAGTGCTTTCATATATTATCTCATTTAATTCTCTTAGGATGCCTGTAAAATGGCATTATCATACCCATTTCACAGTTCTGGAAACTGAAATTCAGAGAGCTTTGTAAGCACAGGATAGCATATGTTGGAAGGCACATCCAGATTAATTTATATTTTATGAGCATCACGCCTCTACTGCTGTTGTTTTATAGTCTCTCACTTACACCAGGGCTTTCTCTCTGGGAACATAGGGACAAGAGGGGGAGGGCAGTTGTTGGGGAAGAGGAGAAAGGGAAGAGGACTGGCACTCCTTCCACTATGAAGGGGAGATATGATCAGGGTACCTTGTTCTAGACCCTATCTAGATGAGACCGCTGATCTGCAACATCTTATCTCCCTCCTCCTTACCAAAATAACCTAAAACTTTTCCCATAGAAACAATAGTTTTGTTTTTTTGCTATAACCCTATTAATATCATTATTCAACTACTTTGTAGGTTAAATAGGATTTTTCAACTACACTGGGAATTGATCTTCACCAATAAAACTATTTTTACAGGAATGCCATTTAGGCTCCAAGTAAATGTCTTGCAATATTTTAGATTATTACATTGCATGTACTTTGAATATTTGCATCCCAGAGTCAATAGACTTTGCAATTATTTTCTGTTAGAACTTAAATGGATGGTTATGTGAATGGATAGGTGGATGGATGGATAGACGGGTGGATGAATGGATAGATGGGTGGATGAACGGATACATGGATGGATGGATGAATGGATGGATGAACAGATGGGTGGATGGGTAGATAGATGGGTGGGTGGATGGATGGATAGATGGGTGGATAGATGGATGAATGATGGATAGATGGGTGGATGAATGGATGGGTGAGAATCTGGGCAATAAATAGAGTGAGTTAAGATGTGGTGCTTATGAGACTAAGGATTTGTTCCCATGTAGACCAATCAATTTCATTCATTCCTGGAGCAATTTACATGTATTCCTATTCTACTAACCCATCTCAGAAATGTATACTATCAGTTGCAAAGGGAATTATGTGAGAGTACACAGATAGAGTAAAACAACTCATCTCTACTACTATAAAAGTAGCTGAAAATGTATACCTTATTATGATGGATCAGTAGCATCTCTTTACATTCTAGTTTTCAGAACTTCCATAGCATCCAGTTCACTCCTCTGTTAGTTCATCTACAGCACAAAATGAATTGTAAACATCTATTTATCCGCTGTACACCAACTTGAATGGCTATCATTTTTTAAAATGGGAAACAAGTGCTGGTGAGGAAGTGGAAGAATTGGAACCTTTGAACAGGGCTGGTAGAAATGTAAAATGGTGTTACTGCTCTGGAAAATAGTTTGGTTCCTCAAAAAGTTAAACATAGAATTGCCATATAACCTAGCAATTCCAATCCTTGATATATATCCGAAAGAATTAGAAGCGGGGTCTAAACAGATACCTGTATAACAATATTCACAGCAGCTTATTTACAGTAGCCAAAAGATAGAAGCAACTCAAGTGCCCATCGACACATAAATGGATAAACAAAATGTGATATACACGTACAATGAAATATTATACAGCCACAAAAATGGATGAAATTTCATATATGCCACAGGGATGACCCTTGAGAACATTAGACGTAGTGAAATAAGTCAGACACAGAAGGATAGAAGGAACTGTATGATTCCACTTATATGAGGTACCAATAAATAGTATACTTACAAATGGCTGAAATGATAAATTTTATAGTATGTACATTTCATAATACTACAATTTAAAAAAATCTATTTGTGTGCCTCACTTACTCATTGGACTGTAATTTCCCAAAGTATCGGATCTAATTCATTTTTGTATCCTCAACTTCAAACACAGAACCTAACATATAGGAACTAAAATAAATGACATTGGCCGGGCACGGTGGCTCATGCCTGTAATCCCAGCACTTTGGGAGGCAGACGTGGGAAGATCACTTGAGGTCAGGAGTTCAAGACCAGCCTGGCCAACATAGTGAAACCCCATCTCTACTAAAAATACAAAAATTAGCCAGGCGTGGTGGCAGTTGCCTGTAATCCCAGCTACTCAGGAGGCTGAGGCAGGAGAATCGCTTGAACCCAGGAGGCAGAGGTTGCAGTGAGCGAGATCGTGCCATTGCACTCCAGCCTGGGCAACAAGAGTGAAATTCCGTCTCAAATAAATAAATGACATCAAATTAAAAATACAAAAATACACAGAGAAATCGTCAATTTGAAATTCCTTATAAACACATGCATATGTAAATTCAAACAAGAACGGGAGAAACGCAATCTATTGGATGTCTTACTGTCTGCATTTTTAAAATTTCATTCACTCCACACATACATAATGAGCATGCCTGCTCTACCAGGCTCTGGGATATGTCATTGAAGAAGACAAAGCTTCCATCCTTACAGAGAACACACACATTGTACAGATGGGAAACATTCTAAATGACATAAATCATAAGTATAGGCTAGGCACGGTGGCTCATGTTTATAATCCCTGTGAAATCGCCTTTGCAAAAATTATAACTGAGGAAATTATGACAGTGAAAGCGATCAGACCTAACCAACTCCATCTTGCTTCTAACCTTTAAGCTGTGCTTGTTCATTCCTGTACATAGGCTGAACTAACTTTGGGAAGGAATTCAGTTCGTGGGTTGACTCTGAAACAACATTGATAACAGCCCTTTCCCGAAAAGACCCCCTTCTTGCCTGGGGACCAGTCTGCCTTTGCAGCACTAACAAATTAGCTACGAGATTGGAAATCATGGTTTATGGATCATGCAGTGTCTGGCTTCAAGAGTCTGAACCTCCCCACATTGCTCCTGGGGATAACATCACTATTGGGAAACCTAAGATCAGTGCTGGAGAGATTTGGCAGACCCCGCACTCCACCAAGACCAGTAATCTGGCTCCACCAGTCCTGCCGTCCCACCCAGGAACAGAAGACAGCAAGAAACACTCACTTCGACCCCCTATGATTCCATCTCCGACCTGACCAATCAGCACTCCCCACTTACCAAGCCCCTATCCACCAAATTATCTTTAAAAACTCTGATCTTTGAGTAATAATAAAACTGCTATCTCCTGCACAGCCTGCTCTGTGTGAATTACTCTTTCCCCATTGCAATTCCTATGTCTTTTTTTTTTTTTTTTTTCTTTGAGACGGAGTTTCACTCCTGTTGCCCAGGCTGGAGTGCAGTGGTGTGGTCTCAACTCACTGCAACCTCTATCTCCCGGGTTCAAGTGATTTTCCTGCCTCAATCTTCCAAGTAGCTGGGACTACAGGCACATGCCCCTGACCTGGCTAATTTTGTGTTTTTAGTAGAGACAGGGTTTCACTATGTTGGCCAGGATGGTCTCAAACTCCTGACCTCAGGTGAACCACCTGCCTCGGCCACCCAAAGTGCTGGGATTACAGGCATGAACCACCATGCCCAGCACTCCTGTCTTGACAAATTGGCTCTGTCTAGGCAGCAAGCAAGGTAAACCCATTGGGCTGCTACACCAGCACTTTGGAAGCCTGAGGCAGGAAGATGGCTTGAGCTCAGGCATTCAAGACCAGCCTGGACAACACGGCAAAACCCCGTCTCTATTTAAAATGCAACAAAAAAGTAGCCAGGCTTGGTAGTGTGTGCCTGCGGTCCCAGCTACCTAGGAGGCTGTGGTGGGAGGACCACTTGAACTTGGGAGGTGGAAGTTGCAGTGAACTGCACTCCAGCCTAGGTGACAGAGCAAGACCCTGTCTCAAATGAAAACAGAGGAAAAAAAAGTAAATATAACCCCAGGTTCTAGAGGGCCATAGGGAAGTGCTGGAATGGTGTGAGAGACTCCTTTTGCAAAGTACAATAGGGAAAGTCTCTGAGAAGAGAACATCTGAGCTCTAAATGATGAGACAGGACCTCAGTGTGACAACCTCAGGGAGCAAATTCTAGAAGAGGGATGAGCGTCTGCAAAGGCTCTAAGGGAAGAAGAAGAAGCACAGTATGTGAAAGAGACAGAAAAACCGTCACTGAGGCCAGACCATGGTGGGTGAGGAGGAAAATGAGAAAGATATATGTGCAGAACAAGTCGGGGGGCCAGGTCATGTTGGACCGCAGGCCGGGCCAAAGAGCTGGTATTCTATTCTAAGAGTAATAAGAGCTTTCAGGCTTTTCAAGCCTGATCTGACTTATGCTTTCAGGAGATAACTATAGCTTCTGTATGGCTACTGGGCCATCAAGGTACAAGACACTGGCAGGAACCCAGATGAACGGTGATGGTGGCTTGGATTACAGCTTTAGTCATGGAGATGATAAAGAGTGGCTGGGTTCAAGATAGATTTTGGAAGCTGCCCAGATAGAACCTGTTGATGCATTGGACTTGAAAAGAAAAAGAAAGAAGTCAACGGTGACTTCTAGGCCCGGTGTAGTGGCTCACGCCTGTAATCCCAGCACTTTGGGAGGCCAAGGAGGGTGGATTACCTGAGGTCAGGAGTTCAAGACCAGCCTGGTCAACATGACGAAACTCCATCTCTACTAAAAATACAAAAATCAGCCAGGCGTGGTGGTGGGCGCCTGTAATCCCAGCTACTTGGGAAACTGAGGCAGAAGAATCACTTGAACCCAAGAGATGAAGGTTGCGGTGAGCCGAGATCATACCATTGTACTCCAGCCTGGGCAACAAGCATAAAACTCCATCTCAAAAAAAAAAAAAAAAGGACGACTTCTAGTTTTTTGCCTGAGCAGCTAAATAAAAGAGAGGTTCATGGCGTAAGAAAAGGAAGACTAGGCAAGAAGTGGGTGGGATGAAGACAGGGAAGAAGTTCAGATGGCTAGTTTGCTTTGGATCATGTTAAGCTTGAGATGCCTCTTAGAAATCCAAGTGGACAATTCCATATGTAATTCTGGAGCTCAGATGAGAGGCTAAGGGTCTTCAACATATACATAAGATGACTTAATGGTCTTAGCAGCAGGGAGAGACAGAGGAGAAGATGTCCCAGATCAAAATCCTGCAGCGCCCCCAGATTTAGAAATCCACCAAGGAGAAGTACGCTAAGGAGTAAGTAAAAGAGTTGCGTCAGTGGAGGAATTCCAGGCAACGGTGCAGTCCTGGAAGCCTGGAGAAAACTGCATTTCCAGAAAAGCAGGGTGTTCAGCTGTGTCAGATGCTGCTCTGAGGACAGGAAATTGACAGGAATTGACCAAGAGATTTAACAGATATGGAGGTCATTGTGGAACTTGATGGGCTAGAGCCAAAGAACTAATTGTAGCAGGATGATGACAAGAGTCTGTGAGAATGGAGGCCTAATATCAAGTCTTTTGAGAGGACATGCTTTGTTCAGAAGCAGAGCCCTAGAGCAGTAGCAGAAAGGGGATGTGAGATCCACAGAAGAACTTTTAAAGATGGCACCACATACAATACTGTATTATCTCAATTTTTACAATCTCACCATGCTACAGCTATTATTGTCCTCATTTTATGCATGAGAAACCTGAAACAGAAAAGTGAATTCCCCATGCATCAAAATTTTTAAAACCTAAAGAACAGCAAATGTTATTACTACACGAGACCTGAACTGTTTCCACCGGACCCTCATGACTCCCGATAAAATACAAAAGCAAAGGTTAAGTAGTTTTGTTTTCCTGTTTAACAGAATGATACAGTCGTATGCCAAGCAGCATGAGTGGCCTTGTTTTTATCTTTCTGTTACTTGTTGACTTCGAATCTTTAATTAAACACAGGAAGCTCTCTGTCACTTTTGAGTCACTGGTCGGTGTCTGCGTTGATCGAGCCTGAATTTGGCTTCCAAGCTGGCAGTCTTTCTTCTAGCTCTATCTCTCAAATCTTTCCTATGAAATGACACAACAAGTTTTTAGGTCATCAAAAGTTATTTTGCTGTTATTGTTGCTTTAACTCTTAAAATTGGTAACTTGGTAACTCAAGATTTCAAGATTTATCAAAGTTGGCAGTCTCTAGAAAGTTCAATTTTGTCTTAAACCATGACAGATTACCCTTAAAAGGAATAAACTCAATCATTTATTTTACTGAGGTTAAAAGACATATATGTACTAAGTGTCTGCTCTATGCCAGGAATGGTGTTAGAGGGAGGCTGGTAGAAAACACAAAATAGGCTGGGCACAGTGGCTCATGCCTGTAATCCCAGCACTTTGGGAGGCTGAGGCAGGTGGATCACCTGAGGTCGGGAGTTTGAGACCAGCCTGGCCAACATGGCAAAACCCCGTCTCTACTAAAACTTCAAAAATTAGCCAGGCGTGGTGGTGCACACCTGTAGTCCCAGCTACTCGGGAGGCTAAAGCAGGAGAATCGCTCGAACCCGAGAGGCAGAGGTTGCAGTGACCTGAGATTGCGCCACTGCACTCCAGCCTGGATGACAGCCCAAGACTCTGTCAAAAAAAAAGAAAAGAAAACACAAAGTTGCTAGTGCCCTTTCAGTGGTGTGACAGAGCAACCACTGGAGACCCTGGGAAAACAAGCCCAGAGAAATCTGCCAAGGGGCGAATAGTAACCTATTTGGTATGAGCTGAGAAAACTCTATTATTGAATTTATATGCAAAACAATCGATTCATTAAATACACTGAAGGCGATAGCATTTTTATTCATTTGCAATTGTCCTCGAATTACAGTTTTTAAAAAGCGTGTTGAAAGTTCCTATATTTGTAGCTATTTTATATTAAATAATATATAGCTATTTAGAATAAAATATACACATATGCTGTGAATAGAACTAGTTACAGTAAATCATTTTAATTTTAGATAAAATTATATTATTATGTAAATGATGTAACACAATAGCATACATAATCATACTACATGTAATATTCTATTTATATTAAAGTTTTAATTTTAGATAATAAACCTAATCTGTTACTCTTAGAAAAATACACTATGCCAAAAACTGTTCGTGCTAGAATTGCAGCTGACCACGACTGCCAAATTCAGGTCCCTCTCAGCTGGTCTCTGGCTGAGGAGGGCAGTTCTTTTTTTGGGATAGAGTCTTGCTCTGTTTGCCCAGGCTGGAGTGCAGTGGCACAATCTTGGCTCGCTTCAACCTCCACCTCCCAGGCTCAAGCAATTCTCCTGCCTCAGCCTCTTGAGTAGCTGGAATTACAGGTGTCCACCACCACGCCTGACTAATTTTTGCATTCTTTTTTTAATAGAGACAGGGCTTCACCATGTTGGCTAGGCTGGTCTCAGACTCCTGACCTCAAGTGATCCACCTGCCTCCGTCTCCCAAAGTGCTGGGATTACAGGTGCCCAGCTGAGAAGGGCAGTCCTTAATTGCTCTGCACAACTTGCTGGTGTGCACTCAGAAATAGTCAACAGAGGTAGAATATGACAGCCAGGAGGCGTTTTACACTCCTGGTGCTGCAGAGTGGTTGCTGGTTCTGTAAGAAGCAGTGTACAGAAAGCTGAAGTCATTGGCTCCATGTTCCTGATTTGTTCTTATGGCATATTCATATCCAAGGAAGCTTCCTCAAGGTCAGCTTCTTTCTCCCTTTCTCTATCTCTGCTTTAACCAGAAATTTTTTTTCCTTCAGCTCAAATTACCAACATTTAAAAGGGAAAGATTCTAGGAGGGATAACCATAAAATAATTTAGGGCTAGCAATGTATGTATGTATTAGTCTGCTTTCACGCTGCTGATAAAGACATACCGAGACTGAGTAATTTACAAAGGAAAAGAGGTTTAATGGACTCACAGTTTCACGCAGCTGGGGAGGTCTCCCAATCATGGTGCAAACGGAAAGGCTCATCTTACAGGGAGGCAAGCAAGAGAGAAAGAGGACCAAGTGAAAGGGTTTCCCCTCATAAAACCAAAAGATCTTGAAAGACTTACTCACTACCACGAGAACAGTATGGGAGAAACCGCCCCCGTGATTCAATTATCTCCCACTGGGTCCCCCGACAACACATGGGAATTATGGGAGCTACAATTCAAGATGAGATTTGAGTGGGGACACAGTCAAACCAATGTACCTTGGATGCATGAATGTATAAAAGTCCTCGTGTCCCAAACGGAGGGCTTTGAGAATGCTAAGATGCTGAGTTGACTGGCGGAAGTTTTCCTCTGCCCTTGGGAAAAGGAGGCAGGCTTCAAAGACAACCTTAGCTTTTTCACAAAAATGCCCTTTGTAGCTCCTGTTTCCGTGGGGATGGAAATATATAACTGAGAGATGTGACGGGTAGAATTGTGTCCCCCTAGAAAGGTATGCTGAAGTTCTAACTCCCAGTACTGCTGAATGTGACCTTACTTGGAAATAGTGTCCTTGCAGATGTAATTAGCTAAATGAAGATGAAGTCAGACTGGAGTGGAGTGGGTCCTTAGTCAAATATCACTGGTGTTCTTCTAAGAGCAGGGAAATTTGGACCCAGACACAGAAGGAAAAGGCCACGTAATGAAGGAAGCAGAGATTGGAGTTATGCCACTGCAAACCAAAAATTGCCTGAGGCCAAAAGAAGCTGGAAGACACAAGGAAGGATCCTCCCTTAGAGGCTCAGAGGAAGCGCAGCCCTGCTGACACCTTGATTTCAGACTTAGCCTCCAAAACTGCAGGAGCATTCATTTCTGTTGTTCTAAGCCACTCTGTGTTGCTCTGCGACAGCAGCCCTAGGAAACAAGCACAGTGTTAACCAAAAAATAAACAAACTTTGAATGCCAACATGACACAAAAGCAATGTGAGAAGTAAAAGGGAAACAAAAGTCCTAAGCTATTATACAATATCCTCATGTTTCTTATTCTAGAGAGACGTTAAAAATGTTCTTATTTTCCACCACCTAAATGGACCCTACTTATCGGTTCAGATGGAAAAATGGACTTTGGAGATTGTGGGGTCAGTCTCCTGACTGTTTGTTCTAAACTCTGGGAACCAAAAAGGATTCACCTACAGTCCACATGGCCTCGGTTTTTATAAGAAATAAAATTTTAGCTAAACTCGGAACCATACGACAGATCGGTTGCAGTTGTTAAGCTGTTTTTTAGAGTATGGTTTTCTGTTGCTTGACTAGCAGTAAAACTGCTGAGTAAGAAACTGAAGCCATGCTCTCCTAACCCCATCCCGGGCTTTGTAAACACTCACTGGATTCTGGGAAATCACGAGACAGCAGTAAGCAGAATTCCATTTTACCATTTCTTAGTCATGCGAACTTGGGCAACTTATTTAACCTTTCTGAGTCTTAGTTTCAACATTTGTAAAAAGGACATGTGTAAACTCCTAATCCACAGATTAAGTGTCAACAGAGTTTGGACCAAGGACCCAAAACTGAAAACAAGAAGCGTCAAGCACCCCCACGTTTTCAGGCAGGCTTTTGGCCATTTCCACAAGACTTGCAGAGTTATCCCCAAACCCGTTTGCTAACGTTGCAGAATAAGCCAATTACTCCTCTCAAGATATAAAAGAGAATATTAAAGATGTGCTAGAGAGGCTGCCAGGGACAGTGTCCTTGTGGAGGATTGCTGGGGTGCCATGCAGTTCACCCTAATGGGAGGAGGGAGGTAGAAAAGGGGTGCCCTTCTGCAACCCACCTGCTTCAGATCAGAGAGAAACCAGAAAATATTAGAAAATGTTGGAAAACTTGAAGTGTGGAGAGTATGCATGGACTGGTGTCTCATTGGTGGTTTTTTGTTTTGCTTTGTTTTTTAGAGACAGGGTCTCACTCTGTCGCCCAGGCTGGAGTACAGTGGCATGATCATAGCTCACTGCAGCCTTGAACTTCTGGGCTCAAGCTATCTTCCTGCCTCAGTTTCCTGAGGAACTAGGACCACAGGTGTGCACCACCGTGCCTGGCTAATTGAAAAAAAAAAAAAATTTAGAGAGGGGGTCTTGCCAGGTTGCCCAGGCTGGTCTCAAACTCCTGGCCTCAAGCGATCCTCCCACCTCAGCCTTCAAAAGTGCTGGGATTACAGGTAAGCCACCATGCCCAGCCTCGCTTGCATTTCATAAAAAGGCTGAAAGCCAGAGGCTGTGGCTGAGCTTCCCTGGAGGCAGGGGGAGGAGTGGGCTCTAGGAGGAGCTGGAAGCACCACACCAGGGGCATCACAGGGGTGATGACTTCCACGGGCCAGAGTCACCTTGATCTGGGCCAAAGAAAGAAAGAAGGAGACTCCATCTGAGAAGACCGTCTGGGGAGGAGGGGAGGTGGCAGCAGTAATCCCCACCTACAGGGAGTCAGAGTGGATAGAAGATGAAGGGGCCAACCCAGGAATGATCGTTGGTTGTGCCCAGTGGGACTGTCCAAGATCCCCACAAGAGGGAGCCAGGAGACACACAGTCCATACGTGGCCATGCGCCACACTTGCGTGGGCAGATTAGCCCTGCCCCAGTCAGAGACGGCCTTTTCAGCCCCTCAGCCCTTCTCCCCTCTTCCCTTGAATCCCAAAGGAGCACAGTAAGTTCGGGGAAAGGACTAGTGGAAGACAGATGAAGGGATAGGAAGGAAGTTAACTGTGGCCTGGCCACACTGTAGACCTCCTAGCTGGAGGCAGGATGCATCTAAGGAGAGGAAACACTATGGTGAATTGGATGTGGGTTGAGGCTGGGCGCAGTGGCACACGCCCATAATCCCAACAATTCGGGAGGCCAAAGCAAGAGGATCGCTCAGGGCTGAGAATTTGAGACCAGCCTGGCCAACGTAGCAAGATCCTGTCTTCATGTATTTACTTTTAAAATATTTTTTAAAAATAAAAAATAAATGTGTGTTGGCATTTCAACTATGTATTAGATTTTTTAATATCTGAAAGTGATAGGTAAATCAGTGAACTCAGAAATTCATCCAAGGACAGAGAAGAACAATTCTTGGAAAAATACATGACATGGTGTTGAGGAAGAATCAGGTTGGTGTTTAGCATCTCTCTGCAGAGCCCACCTTGTACACAGGGCCCTGGGAGATAGTGGGAAAACGGGGAGGCCACACCAGGGCAGAAGACTCTCTAGAGGCATGTCTCTGCCCTGCTCTTCCTAGGGAAGTTTTGCACTTTTTCTTATGGAGCCTGGAGGTGGCTGATGAGTGATGGTGGCTGAACTGGTTCTGCAGAGATGGTCTGGCACCTGCGGTTGTTGAGCTTTGAAGCGTCTGCCAAATGCAAGGAGGGCACAGGAAAAGTCACATTTCATGCCCCATTGCAAAAGAATAGGATGAGTTGATGTGAGCTAAGTACTATGCACAATGCCTGGCACCCAGGAAACGGTATATGGAAGGTACAGCATCTTCATTTTACTACAGACAGAATGGATGCTAAAATTCATCCAAATCTTTCATTGTCTCTACAATCTGAAATTCCACTCTCTGGTTAATAAAGTTGTCTTTAAGAAAGTGGTTTTTCATTATGGAAATGAAAATCGTGAATAACACACTCAAGTCCAGCCTCAGTCCCGGGCGGATCCATTATGCAAAGGGACCCTGCCTTTTGCAACATACGACACACAAACCCACAGCGGGTTCCAGTCCCAATGGTGCACTTGTCTGACAGGATCTTCGCTCAGAAAGAAACAGTTGTCAGGTTCATGTTGTGGCCTAGCAGGAGTTTAGAAAGTTCCGTAAGGGAAAATAATGTAGACAAACTTTGAACCTGTCCCAGGTGTGTTGATTTGATGCCAAACCATGGATAGGTAACTTGATTCAGCTGAACCTCGTTAAAATAATGCTGGAAAACATTAACATTACCGCAACATTCTCTTTTATTTATTTATTTATTTTTTTTTTTTTGAGAAGGAGTCTTGCCTTGTTGCCCAGGCTACAGTGCAGTGGCGCAGTCTTAGTTCACTACAACTTCTGCCTCCTGGGTTCAAGTGATTCTCCCACTTCAGCCTCCTGAGTAGCTGAGATTACAGGTGTGCACCACTACGCCTGGCCAATTTTTGTATTTTTAGTAGAGATGGGGTTTCACCATGTTGGCCAGGCTGGTCTCAAACTCCTGACCTCGGGTGATCCACCAGCCACGGCCTCCCAAAGTGCTGGGATTACAGGCGTGAGCCACCATGCTCGGCCCATTACTGCAACACTCTAAGAAATCACTAATAACCATGTCATTATGGAGAAGCCCAAACCTTCCTATTCTATTTAACTTGTACTAATTAGAAAAAGGCACTTTGATTGCTGTAACATAAGCCTATCACCCACTGAATGTAGAGTCCATCATTACTGGAATCTATTTTGATGAGCACCTGCTTTGGGGGATGGAATCCTCTATGTGAGGCCTCTTTCTGTCTAATAAAGGGCTCTTTACCTTCTTATATGGTGATTTGGTGGCAGATGACAGTCAACATGTCTCTGAATCATCATGAATTTTTAGCATTATACAGAACTGGTTTAGAGATCAAAACTAACATCATTTTGTTACGATACAGGTGCTGTGTAATAAAAAGGAGGAGTCATTTGTAGAGCTGAGAAACCTTTTTTTAATAAGTTAGATTTTAGTCCAGGCATGGTGGCTCACTCCTGTAATCCCAGCACTTTGGGAGGCCAAGGCGGGCGGATCACCTGAGGTCAGAAGTTCGAGACCAGCCTGACCAACATGGTGAAACCCAGTCTCTACTAAAAATAAAGAATTCGCTGGGCGTGGTGGCCTGCTCCTGTAGCCCCAGCTGCTTGAGAGGCTGAAGCAGGAGAATCGCTTGAACCCAGGAGGCGGAGGTTGCAGTGAGGTGGTATCACACCACCGCACTCCAATCTAGGAGGTTGCAATAAGCTGAGATTGTGCCACTGCACTCCAGCCTGGGCAACAGAGTGAGACTCCATCTCAAAAATAATAATAATAAAATAGTGAATAATTTAGATTTTAATTCGTTCAACAAATATTCATCAAGGGCTTACATGCCCATAGATAAGTGTTGCAATAAAAAGCAGAATTTTTACATTTCTATTTTTTAAGGAAGGCATTTTCTGACATTTACGGGTAAGGATAGCCCAAGAATATTTTCACATATCTTGTTGTTTCACAGCTCAAGCTATGGGAATGAAAATCTGAGTTTCTAAGGACTTCCCCGAGACAGCCTGAGACAGGGGAGGTAACTTCCACTATCTCCTAGGTAGGCAGTAGGTAACTAACCCTGCGGTGCAGAACCAGTGCTCTGAAAATGATCAGGAAAAATACCCCAATATCTACTGCTTCCTTCTAAGTGGGAAGATGGGGAAAGAATATTAGAAGAAAAAATCAAAGTGGATAATTATGAGAAAATTATAACGGTAAAAATAAAACATGAAAGATAGGAAAAGCAGCAGTTCTATATTATTAAGTCTTGTTATGGCAGTTGGTTCCTTTTATTTTCAAGTGGGTTGACCTGACATTCTATTCATTTTGACTTTAAATGCTAGAAGAGTACCTTTCAGCCAAAAAAAAATTTAAAAAAATCAATGTGAAATTTTCATTGTTATAATTGAAAAGTTGGCCAGGCGTGGTGGCTTATGCCTGTAATTCCAGAACTTTGGGAGGCCTAGGCGGGAGAATCACCTGAGTTCAGGAGTTCGAGACCAGCCTGGCCAACATGGTGAAACTCTGTCTCTACTAAAAATACAAAAATTAGCTGGGTGTGGTGGCACGTGCCTATAATCCCAGCTACTCAGGAGGCTGAGGGAGGAGAATCATTTGAACCCGGGAGGTAGAGGTTGCAGTGAACTGAGATCATGCCACTGCACTCCAGCCTGGGCAACAAAGCACGACTCTGTCTCTCTCTCTCTCTCTCTATATATATATATATGAAATATGTATAAGAAATTTACATATTTTATATACGTATATATTTCATATACATATATGTGTATATATTCATACATGTATGTATTTCATATACATCTATAAATATATATATTTCATGTACATATATGTGTGTGTGTGTGTATATATATATATGAAAAGTAACCATAAACATCTAGCGAGCTGCAGGTGGAAAGATAGAACACCTAAACAGATAAACAAGTGTCTAAAAATGTTGGCAATTGAGCAACCAAACAAAAGGCATCAGACCTCACCCTGATCCATATCAGATCTCAGAGTCATCTGTGGAATCTTCCTCCCTGAACTTTTTAAACATCCAATGTCAAATTCCTCCCCTCCCACATCCCCGTCCCTGCCCTCCCCATTCATGTACACCCTCTTTTCCCTGTCTTGCTGTGAAACTTGGCTTTTGCCATGCACCCAGTCCCCAGGCTAACCGCCGCCCCCAACACCACATTACTTTTGCTCTTCTCTTCTGGAATACTGACGTCCAAGCCTAACATCTGTCACGTGAAGCACTGCAATTAAATAGCCTCCTAACCAGCCCCCCTTTCTCTCTGTTCTGCTACAGAGTGATGGCTCAAAACCAAATCAGGGCATGGCATTACCTGGCTTTAAAACCACTCACAGTTCTCTCACCTGCAGAATAAAGACCACACCCTCCAGCATGACATTCAAGTTTTTTCTGAACCTGCCTCAGCAGCGTCACAGTGATGGCGATGGTGAGATCACACACACACATTTATACATTTATAGTGGGACACACTTCGTGATCCTCTGGAGTTCCTCTTTCATGTTTTAGCTCCCACCGTTGCCTCTGCCTGGATCGCTTTTCTCCTTTATCTGCCTGGTGAAGTCTCATCCTTCAAGTACCAGCTCCCCAGCTCCATTACTTCCTGGAAGAGAGCTCACGTCGAGCTAGAGTTGAGAGTGGTTCCTCCTGATGGCCCAACACAACAAGGCTGAGTAAGTGTGTGTGTCTACGGGCAGGGATGGCTTCTGCTACTCAAGAAAATCAAAGAAACAAGAGGATTATTTTTAAAATAACAGAAATGGAAACAAACTGAATGAATTTTTTAAAAGTCGCTGGAATGAAAAGAATGAAATGTGTCACAAAATAAAGAGACAAGATGATTTCAGGTCCTTTTTTATTTTCAAGTGGCTTCACATGCCATTCAATTTCACTTTAAGCACTGAAACAGCACAAGCCAACCTTTTATTAAAAAGAGAGAGAGAAAGCCATTTATTTCCATATTAACTAGAAACAAGTAATGCGTCAGGTGTTTAAAAAAGAACCTGATTGCCTTAATATCATCAATAGTGCAACCTCTGGATGAGGGTGCAGGCTAGTAAAAATAAAAACAATGATTGATACTTTTTTTCTATTTTCTTACCTACAGGGATTAAAAGGATTAGCTAGCTGATGGATTGGAATGTTAAAACTCTCAGAAAACATATTTCCCTAGTTACAGATACAAACAATGAAGAACACTTGTCTTTGTGTCAAATTCTAGTAAATAAATATTCAGGTATATTACGAGGAAGTTAAAAGGTTTATTTCAATGCCAAAGGGGGAGCTGGTGAAGGAAACTGGTTGTAAACTATTAGAGTTCTCCTTTCCCATCGTCTGCAGGGAAGAAAACACATCAGTTCATTTTCCAAGCGCAGATCATCCCCAAACGTCATGTGCAAAATTATGCTTACCTGTCTATTAAGATAAAATGAATCGGCAGTGAAACTTACACTATGTTAAAGAGAGAACAGCAAAGATGAGACAAGGTATAAATTCTGAACCCGCCAGCTAAATATTACAGGAGGGTGTCCTTTTCACTTTGTAGGTCCTAGCTGAAACCTGTTGCAAAAAGGGTGGTGGAGAGTTAGCTGAAATCAAGATTCCTTGGAAGTCAATCCAAAATGGATTTGCAGAATGAGGTCTGCAAGGACAAAAGTCAAATTGAATCATGTCCTTTTATTACCTGGCTGGAAACTGGTCCATACCCCTCACCATTCCCTTGATTCTGTTTACACTAAGACATTTCTGGGCCTTTGCTACTCCCGACTCTGCCTGAAATGTCCTTCCCCAACCTTCTCTGACTCATAAAATCTTATAGATCCTTTATGACCCAGTCCAAATGTCACTTCAGTGACCCTCCCACTTTGGCCCCATGTCCCTGGAAACAGCCCTCTGCATATACTTTTATTACACTGTTTATCTCTTGATATCATGGCTGTTTCCTCCTATGCCTGTCTCTTCCTCTGAACTCAGCCTGTTCCATCTTTCTGAGCACCAAGCTCAGCGAGCACTCAAAGAATGCTTGATGAAAGAATGAGTAAATTAATGCATCAATGGAGATGAAGTTGCTGGCCTCAGACCTGCCCATGTCACCTCCTGTCTTAAACTCTCTAGTCCCAGTTTCCAGTATCCCTTTGTCATAAGGCAAGGCCATTAGATGATTTCTAAAATAACTACAACTTCAGGATTCTAAAGCAGTTTTCTTCTGTATCCGTTAATTATTGCTGCATGACAGTCCATCCCCGAAGTTAATGATTGACTATTTATTATTTTGCTATCATTTGATGTTCTTGTCTGGGCTCATTCATGAGACTACATTCAGCTGGCTGCAAATCAGGGACCAAGATGGACTTGTCAGGAGCCTTGGATCGAGCTGGCAGCTGGGTGCCTTGGTCCTCTTCCAAGCATCCTTTCCTCCTCCACACACTAGACTAGTTTTTTCACTTGGACAAGCTCCCATGCACAAGCAACTCTCAAGTCTCTGCTATGTCATACTTACGGGTGTCCCATTGACCAAGGCAAGTCACACGGCCAAGCCTAGTCATTGATTGGTGAATTAGATTCAACTTCTTTCTAAGCAAAGTGGCAAAGAATTTGTAGTCATTTTTAGTCTACCAGAACTTCATAGAAATCCTATTAATTTTCTTGTCACCACCATTGTAAATGGGATTTTTTTTTTTTTTTTTTTTTTTTTTTTTTTGCCTCTTCCTGTCAATATTTTTACCCTTACATTTAGGCCCTTATCTAATTTTATTGGTTAGTCCTTCCAGCTCAATGCTTAAAAAATAGTTCTGAGGCCGGGCTCGGTGGCTCACGCCTGTAATCCCAGCACTTTGGGAGGCCGAGGCGGGCGGATCACGAGGTCAGGAGATCAAGACCATCCTGGCTAACAGTGAAACATCGTCTCTACCAAAAATACAAAAAATTAGCCGGGCGAGGTGGCGGCACCTGTAGTCCCAGCTACTGGGAGGCTGAGGCAGGAGAATGGCGTGAACCCGGGAGGCGGAGCTTGCAGTGAGCCGAGATGGCGCCGCTCACTCCAGCCTGGGGGACAGAGCGAGACTCCGTCTCAAAAAAAAAAAAAAAAAAAGTTCTGAACTTGCCGGGAATGCTTACGCTATTAAACTACTTATAATGTTGGCCATTGATTTAAGTAGATATTCTTTACCACTGAGGGAAATATCCCTCTATTTTATTTCACCATGGGTTTTTGTGGTTGTTGTTTAAATTAGTCATTCATGTTGAATGTTAACAAAATAGAATCTCAGAGGATCGAAAAACTGTTTGTTGGGTACTATGCTTACTACCTGGGTGATTAAATAACCTGTACATCAAACCCCCATGGCACGCGATTTACACATATAATAACCTCCACTTGTATCCCTGAACCTAAATAAAAGTTTAAAAATTGATTTTGGCCGGGCGCGGTGGCTCACGCCTGTAATCCCAGCACTTTGGGAGGCCGAGGCGGGCGGATCACGAGGTCAGGAGATCGAGACATCCTGGCTAACACGGTGGAACCTTGTCTCTTCTAAAAAATACAAAATATTAGCCAGGCATGGCAGTGGGCGCCTGCAGTCCCAGCTACTCGGGAGGCTGAGGCAGGAGAATGGCGAGAACCCCGGAGGTGGAGCTTGCAGTGAACCGAGATCACGCCACTGCACTCCAGCCTGGGCAACAGAGCGAGACTCCGTTTCAAAAAAAAAAAGATTTTAAATTTTACAGAAAGAATCTGTTAGTATTTTTTAATTTATTAATATAACAGGTATTATGAATAGATTTCTTACTACCGAGCATTCATTCTGTTTTTTATACAGGTCCTTCCTCTCCTGCCTCCTACCCTTAGCTGTCAAGAAATGACTATTCTGCATACAGACTGTCAATGGATTTCAGCCTTCCAGTTCCACTTCTTCCTCTTCCCCAGCTGTTAGCATCTAGTTCTGTGCAGTCCAGTCCAATGACAACATACCACGTGACGCTACTGAACACTCCGAATATGGTGAGCCTGAATTGAGGTGTGACACAGTGTAAAAGACATAGAATTTGAAGGCTTAGCACCAAAAAAAGAATATAGATCTCTCAGTAATAATTTTAATATGAGTACATGTTGAAATGAAATCATTTTAGATATACTAGATTAAATAAAATATAGTATGAAAATTAATTTCACATTTTTTACCTTTTTTAATGTCACTACTAGAAAATTTTAAATTATATTACCTACATAACTATATATATCTCTATTGGACATCACTGATCTAGAGGAATTCTACTCTTTGGTTGTAGATATTTCTAAGATATTTTGATATTCCTATTTAAAGATAGTTGACCAGGGATGTTGGCTCAAACCTGTAATCCCAACACTTTGGGAGGCCAAGACGGGTAGATCGCTTGAGGCCAGGAGTTCAAGACCAGCCTGGCCAACACGGTGAGACCCCGTCTCTACTAAAAATGCAAAAAAATGAGCTGAACATGGTGGCGTGGTGGCATATGCCTGTAGTCCCAGCTACACGGGAGGCTGAGGTACAGAATTGCTTGAACTTCAGAGGCAGAGGTTGCAGTGAGCTGTGCCCCTGTACCCAGTCTGGGCAACAGAGCAAGACTCTGTCTCAAAAAAATAAAATAAAATAGAGATAGTTGAACATACTTGTGATCCATAGTCAGAGTTTCATCCTGGCTTTGTTCTCACCTCTTTCTATACATGCCCCAGATAATCCCCTCTCCTCTGGGTTTGGCCACGTGACTTAGCAAATGCAAGCAGAGGGTTAAGAAGTGTTTGTGTATTAGAGTTGCCTTCTCTTGCTGTTGGAACCCTGAACCGCCAAGCGAAGAAGCCAGGCCAGCCTTTTAGAGGATGAGAGGCCATAAGGAAAGAGAGGCCGTGCTGTCTCACACATCTATTCCAGCCAAGCCCAGATCCCAGCCCATAGCTGACATCAGCCCCATGACTAAGCCCAGGCAAGACCAGCAGAAGTGTTACCCAGCCCAGCCAGAGAATCAAAAGAAAAAACAAACCGTTGTTGGTTTGTCACAAAATGTGGATGTAATTTTTATGCAGCACAGGCCAACTGACTCAACACTCTATGTCTTTGAGATGGAAATCATGCTACATGTATGGTGAGCACTGGCCATCCTCAATTTAATTAGTGAAACTGATTGCCAACTTCTCTAGTCTCTTGCGATTTTATTTTAAACTAGTCAAACCTGTCACTGGTATGTCATTTCTTTTTTTTTTTTTTTTTTTTTTTACTTTTAATGTACAGGTTTTATTTTATTTTTTTTTATTTTTTTTATTTATTTATTTTTTTATTATTATTATACTTTAAGTTCTAGGGTACATGTGCATAACGTGCAGGTTTGTTACATATGTATACTTGTGCCATGTTGCTGTGCTGCACCCATCAACTCGTCAGCACCCAACTACTCGTCATTTACATCAGGTATAACTCCCAATGCAATCCCTCCCCCCTCCCCCCTTCCCATAATAGGCCCCAGTGTGTGATGTCCCCCTTCCCGAGTCCAAGTGATCTCATTGCTCAGTTCCCACCTATGAGTGAGAACATGCGGTGTTTGGTTTTCTGTTCTTGGGATAGTTTGCTAAGAATGATGGTTTCCAGCTGCATCCATGTCCCTACAAAGGACACAAACTCATCCTTTTTTATGGCTGCATAGTATTCCATGGTGTATATGTGCCACATTTTCTTAATCCAGTCTGTCACTGATGGACATTTGGGTTGATTCCAAGTCTTTGCTATTGTGAATAGTGCCGCAATAAACATACGTGTGCATGTGTCTTTATAGCAGCATGATTTATTTATAGATTCAATGCCATCCCCATCAAGCTACCAATGAGTTTCTTCACAGAATTGGAAAGAACTGCTTTAAAGTTCATATGGAACCAAAAAAGAGCCCGCATCTCCAAGACAATCCTAAGTCAAAAGAACAAAGCTGGAGGCATCACACTACCTGACTTCAAACTATACTACAAGGCTACAGTAACCAAAACAGCATGGTACTGGTACCAAAACAGAGATATAGACCAATGGAACAGAACAGAGTCCTCAGAAATAATACCACACATCTACAGCCATCTGATCTTTGACAAACCTGAGAGAAACAAGAAATGGGGAAAGGATTCCCTATTTAATAAATGGTGCTGGGAAAATTGGCTAGCCATAAGTAGAAAGCTGAAACTGGATCCTTTCCTTACTCCTTATACGAAAATTAATTCAAGATGGATTAGAGACTTAAATATTAGACCTAATACCATAAAAACCTGGAGGAAAACCTAGGTAGTACCATTCAGGACATAGGCATGGGCAAAGACTTCATGTCTAAAACACCAAAAGCAACGGCAGCAAAAACCAAAATTGACAAATGGGATCTAATTAAACTAAAAAGCTTCTGCACAGCAAAAGAAACTACCATCAGAGTGAACAGGCAACCTACAGAATGGGAGAAAATTTTTGCAATCTACTCATCTGACAAAGGGCTAATATCCAGAACCTACAAAGAACTCAAACAAATTTACAAGAAAAAAACAAACAACCCCATCAAAAAGTGGGCAAAGGATATGAACAGACATTTCTCAAAAGAAGACATTCATACAGCCAACAGACACATGAAAAAATGCTCATCATCACTGGCCATCAGAGAAATGCAAATCAAAACCACAATGAGATACCATCTCACACCAGTTAGAATGGCAATCATTAAAAAGTCAGGAAACAACAGGTGCTGGAGAGGATGTGGAGAAATAGGAACACTTTTACACTGTTGGTGGGATTGTAAACTAGTTCAACCATTATGGAAAACAGTATGGCGATTCCTCAAGGATCTAGAACTAGATGTACCATATGACCCAGCCATCCCATTACTGGGGATATACTGGTATGTCATTTCTTACCCATGTCCTCTCTCTTACTTTCTGTCTTCCTTATCATACGGTTCAAAATTCACATATTTGTAGGTTTCTTTCAAGCAACTTCCTTCTCTGCCAACCAGTGATAGATAGGCACTCTGGCCTCCATGAGGTAACTTTTATTGCCTGAACAATAAATAACTTTTCACAGGTAATGTGACTAACAGGTGACAGGTCATTACCTCTCCCACGTATCTTTCAGCTGACGAATCCTCCAAATACAGTCCACCTCCTCCCAATGGGATCAGCAAGTATTCCCCAGGCAAGAGAGGGAGCACATATCTTCCAATTAATTAAATCTGATATTTAGAGCAGAGTCAGCAACCAAGCAACATCATCACTAGAATTTACTGTTCATGAATTACTCTCTAATAGAATCAATCGTCTAAGAGATTTAAAACCTATTTAAATCAAAACACAAATAACATGTGGCTGGGGGCGGATAACAGAATAGGGCGTTGACTGGCCACTCTAGGTTTCTTAAAGAAGGCTGCCAATTCCTAATGTGTTTGCTTTCTTATGATTTTCTATCTTCCCCATTCTATCCACTGTAATTTGTATCCTTTTCACAGCTTCATTTTATCATTCCAGTTTGAAATTTCACATTCAAATCGTGCAATTACATATAAATATTCTGCTGGGTGCAGTAGCATGCACCTGCAGTCCTAGCTACTCGGGAAGTGGAGGTGGAAAAATCCTTTGAGCCCAGGAGTTTGAGGCTAGCCAGGGCAACATAGCAAGATCTCATCTCTAAAATAAATAAGTAAAATTAAAATTTTAAAATTCTACTTTCAGAAATATTCAATTACAATTTCAATGACTGAGAAAAATATTTTTGGCCTGGCGCAGTGGCTTATGCCTGTAGTCCCGGCACTTTGGGAGGCCTAGGTGGGCAGGTCACTTGAGGCCAGGAGTTCAAGACCAGCCTGGCCAACATGGTGAAACCCCATCTCTACTAAAAATGCAATAATTAGCCAGGTGTGGTGGTGTGCACCTGTCTTCCCAGCTACTCGGGAGGCTGAATGACGAGAATCACTTGAACTTGGGAGGAGAAGGTTGTAGTGAGCTGAGATGGTGCCACTGCATTGCAGCCTAAGCAATAGAGAGAGACTCTGCCTCAAATAAAAATGTTGCATTGTATGTTGACTCTTTAGCTTATATTCCATAGGTACAGAAAACTAGATATACCTAAATATTGCCTTCTCAAGTCACTATAAACGTCATCAATACAAACGTACTGCTCTCTGCTATACTCTCATAGTATATATACTTTTGTTCCCATTTTTATTATAAATTTTGGAAACACTAGATGGTGAGTATAAGGAGGCTGAAACTCAATATTACTCAAATATAGATTAATCCAGCTTTGCTAATATTAATAAAAAATATGATTTTTGGCTGGGTGTCGTGGCTCACACCTGTAATCCCAGCATTTTGGGAGGCCAAGGCAAGTGGATCACAGGGTCAGGAGATCGAGACCATCCTGGCCAACATGGTGAAACCCCGCCTCTAGTAAAATACAAAAAATTAGCCAGGCACGGTGGCACGATACCATAGTCCCAGCTACTCAGGAGGCTGAGGCAGGAGAATCGCTCGAACCCGGGAGGTGGAGGTTGCAGTGAGCCGAGATCACGCCACTACACTCCAGCCTGAGTGACAGAGCAAGACTCCATCCAAAAAAAAAAAAAAAAATGATTTTTATGTGTTACGTATTTTATAAAGGTTTTCTCACTCATCCTTATAGAAATCCTACTGAGTAGAAACTAATCATTTCATTTTACTTTTTTTTTTTTTTTTTTGAGACAGGGTCTTGCTCTGTCACTCAGACTGGCACACAGTGGTGCCACCTCAGCTCACTGTAGCCTTGACCTTCTGGGCTGAAGCAATCCTCCTTTTTCAGCCTCACAAGTAGTTGAGACTACAGGCGCCCAACATTAGACCCAACTAGTTGTTTTTTTTTTTTTTAATTTTTGGTAGAGACAGATTCTCACTTTGTTGCCCAGGCTGGTCTTGAACTCTTAGCCTGAAGGTATCCTCCCATCTTGGCTTCCCAAAGTGCTGGGATGATAGGTGTGAGCTACCACACCTGGCTTTCATTTTACTGTTGAAGAAAAAAGGCTACCAGAGTTGGCGCTAATTACCTTCATGTCATCAGTTCGAAAGTCACTTCTGTCTGCACCGGGGTACTTACATTAGGAAAGTAAGATGTTAGAGTACATGCTCTCTAATGTCCTTCCGGCCTCAACGTTGGTTTATTTGCACATACCATAGTAGGTGTGCCCAGTTCCCTATTGCTGGGCATTTTTCCCAGGTCTTTCTGACACGTAACAGGGTCAGGAACGAAAGTAGAACTGTCCAGTTGTTAACATTATATGTTGTTATTGATCCAAATGAACTGAAAACCTGATAAAATGCCTAACCCATGGCATCAAGTTTCGCAAACAAATGACAAGTTTGGCAAGTTTAACAGGTTCCGTTTTGAATGGCATCTATAAGGTAGAGGTGGCAGAGAAGGCTAAGCTGATGACAAAATGGTCTTTCTCAAAAGCTTATGCTTAGAAATGTCTCTATTTTACGACATTCACTTTATATTTACTAGACTTTAAACAACTCTTATGTCAACCATAAAGCAAGCAATATGCATATCTGCGTGTGTCTATGTGATGTACTTTTGAAATCAGTATGTATTAATCAATCTTAATAATGAGTAACTCCTCTATTTCTCATATTGTAGCTGTTTCAGTGGAATTTGTCCTTTTCTGTCCGGGTAAAACATAACTGAGAGCAGCAGTGAGACAGGATAAAGAACTTTCCAGTGCAGGTTTGCAGTGTGTTCCACTCTTAGCAATGACTGGTGAAAAATCAACTTGTCTGTCCTGCTACTCAGAGTATGACAATGTATTACTGTTCAGGGAAGGGGGGCTATTATGCCCTGAAAATATGGAAGGAGCCACTTGCTTTTATACTCCTATTTCTTTCCCAAGTCCAGAGGATTCCTCAGTCAAAACGGCTTGTTAAATTAATTAGTTTTTACTTCATCCAAAATAATAAGTCCTATGGGATGGGGCAATATTTCTCTTACAAACCACCACAGTTTTATTTGACATCTTTTGGTTAAAATTTTCCCTTTTATATAAATTAAACTATCTTTTATTTATTTATTTATTATCATTATTATTATTATTATTATTGTTATTATTATTGTTTTGGAGACAGAGTTTCGCTCTTGTCACCCAGCCTGGAATGCAGTGGTGCGATCTCAGCTCACTGCAACCTCTGCCTCCTGGGTTCAAGTGATTCTCGTGCCTCAGCCTCCCATGTAGCTGGGACTACAGGGATGCACCACCATGCAATTTAAGCATATTTTTTGAAACAGTGGCATAGTATCACAGGATGCCTTCTGATTTGTGTGAGAGAGTGGCAAGCTGATTCCTGTTTTAGTCGCCATCTAAAGTCGCCACACAGAAAACAAAATAAGACAATTTCAAAATGTTGTATACTCTCACGCCTGTAATCCCAGCACTTTGGGAGGCCGAGGTGGGTGGATCACTTGAGGTCAGGAGTTTGAGACCAGCCTGGCCAACATGGCAAAACCCTGTCTCTACAAAAAAATACAAAAATTAGCCGCGCATGGTGGTGTGCGCCTGTTAATCCCAGCTACTCAGGAGGCTGAGGCAGGAGAATCACTTGAACCCGGGAGGTGGAAGTTGTAATGAGCCAAGATTGCTCCACCGCAGTTCATCCTGGACAACAGAGTGAGATTCCATCTCAAAAAAAAAAAAAAAAAAGATATATACATCATAGCAGCATTTACAATAGCCAAAAAAGGGAGAAGCATCCCAAGGATTCATTGGTGGATGACTGGATAAACAAAATCTGGAATATACTGACAATAGGGTATTATTTCTTGCCATAATAAGAAGGAAGGAAATTCTGACATATGCTACAACATGGATGAACCTTGAGCACATCACACTAAGTGAAGTAAGCCAGTCACAATATAACAAATATTGTATGAGTTCACTTACATAAGATATCTAGAGTAGTCAAATTCACAGTGACAGAAAGTAGAGAGGTGAATTGCTAGGGGCTTGGGGGATAGCAAGGATGGACAGTTGATGAATGGGTGTAGAATTCCAGTTGTGCAAATTGGAAAGAGTTCTGCAGATTGGTTGCACAACAAGGTGAATGAACCTGACACTACTGACCTGTACCTAGGTAACCTGTACACGTAACATGGTTAAGATGGTAAGTTTTATGTGTATGTTACTATAATTTTTTAAAAAGCAATGTATGCTATATTCTTCTATTGTGTTACTATGTAGGAACTTCACAAAAATTCTTTCATTTATTTAATAGATATGTATCAAGTACCCACTAAGAGCTAGGCACTATTCCAGCAGCTGAGATACAGCCACAAGCAACATCTCTAGTCTTTGAAACTTATAATGCAGGGTAGGAAACAATATAGATAAGTCAGTACACAAATATTAGAAAACACCTGGCAGTGATAAATTCTATAGAGAGAACAAATTAGAGTGAAATGATACCCAGCTAACAGGAGGGCTACTTTAAACTGGATGTGAAGAGTTATTGATTTATTTTCTACAACATTAGGCACTCTACAACATTAGGCACTCTCCAAAACAGCCGTTGGACTACTGGCCAGCAAGAAAAACTAATACAATATTGAAGGGACTTGGTTCCATTCAGGCGGTTTTAATGCTATTTAAAAATAAAGATCATAGTTTAAGTTTTTTCATAGTTTAAATTTTATTCTATAACCCACTGTAGTGGATTTACCATAGGATGATTATCAGTGGTGTTCATTTCTCACTCATATTCAGAATTCTCATAGCATAACATTGTAAATAAAATTGTCTTATCGCTTAGCAAACACAGGAAAGGGTGTTCAGAGTTCCAGGAAGAAAAGAGAAAATAGACTTTGGAGAAAGTAAGATAAAGACCTGGTAGAGGGACTCTGAGGACATCTTATCCTGGTACAGTGATCTAGTGCAGGGGTCCCCAACCCCTGGGCCACCAACCAGTACCAGTCTGTGGCCTGTTAGGAACTGGGCCGCACAGTGGGCGGTAAGCCGCGGGCGAGCAAGCATTACTGCCTCAGCTCCACCTCCTCTCAGATGAGCGTTGGCATTAGATTCCCATAGGAGTGTGAACCCCATTGTGACCTGCACATGCGAGGGATCTAGGCTGCCGGATGATCCGAGGTGGAACAGTTTCCTCCCGAAGCCATCTTTCACCCCCACAACCCCATGGAAAAATTACCTTCCATGAAAACTGTCCCTGGTGCCAAAGAGTTTGGGGACCGATGATCTAGTGGACCTCTGTCCTGGCCAAAGTTGGTGATGTGACTTTCCAAGATGAAGCTGTTGCAGAAGGTTGCACCTTTGTGCGAGGTGGTAGCAGAGGCCCAGCTTGTGCAGGCAAACAGGGGACTCAGCATCACTCCCTTTAGAATTAATTGCTGGGGGCTCACTATTCATTTCAAAACCTGCAGCATAGTCAACAGATTCTTGCATTACCACCGGGCCCTTCTTCAGAAAAGAAATCTATGGCAGAACCTGGGTATCCACTTACACAGCCCAGGTCTTAATCTCAGCAATCATTCATTCATTCCTGCCACACAGTGACTCATGCTTTATTTCTCCCTCAGATTTCAGATGAACTCAGAAGGCCAGGGAACAGAGGTCAGCTCTATCTCCAGATGCTATGCTTAGCACAATCACTTCTTTCCTTATTGCCACAGAAAGTGACTCCCCACAGGCCTATGCTTATTTGTCGTAAATATCTGGAGTTATCCCATACCCATTTTTTCTATGCTGAGGAAAAAGAAACATTCAAACAAATCCACCTGCTTACGGAGATGTATGTTACAATCTGTTTTGGCCAGATGGTCATTTGTTGGAAAATTCTGTTGGTACTGTGTGGAAGAACACAGGGCAGAAAGACATAAAATTGATTTGTTGAGTGGCTGTGGTGGCCCAGGCACAAAGATGTGTTTGGAGGACAGAACAGAACAAGATCTATGTGGTCCCTGCCCTCAGAGAACTCCCAGACCAGCTAGAAAACAAGATGATTCAAGGACTAAGGAATTGTGGTGAGTGCTGTGATAGAAGGGGGTCATGGAAGTACATGAAAGGGAAATTAACTTAATCTAGGGGATGAGGAAACCCTCCCAGAGAAAATGGCACTTAAGCAAAGATCTAAGGATGCATTGGAGTGGGGAAGTGATAGGCAGGACACTAGGAAAAGAGGAGGGCATTTGCAAAGGTCTAGAAGCAAAAGGGCACACAATGCTTGGGGAAAATGTGGGGGAAAATCCAGTTTCTTTGGGTTATAATGTGAGGAGATGAGGGGGAAGGGAGGGAGAGACAGGGCTGGAATGCAGGGCTGGGTGGGACTGGGAATGGTCTTGTAAAGAATTAATGGAGACCAGCTGTGAGGGTGGTGTGGCTAATAAAAAGGGAGCCACAAAGCCCAGTGTAGGAGACCAGGTAGCAGCTTAAGGAGAAAGATGGGAGAATGGCCTGTACTGGGAAGAGGCAGTAGAGAAGAAAGATGTGGAAGGACGAAAGACAGATTTAGGAGGTAGAACACCCAGGATTCCCTTTCTCCCCACAGGTAAATAACACCTGGGCTTCACTCATTCCACAGAGATCTAAGCAAAAAGGAAACTATTTTGGAAGAGGATTCAAATCACATGAAGTGTTTATGAAGTGGCAGTGTCGCACATGATACCTTCTGTATAAGAGGGTTGGCAAATTGATTCCTGCTTTAGATAGTTCATCACCAAACAGATAGTGAAACAAGACAAATTTTAAATGATGTATAGACCAGGCACGATGGCTCACACCTGTAATCCCAGCACTTTGGGAAGCCAAGGTTGGCAGATGACTTGAGGTCAGGAGTTCGAGACCAGCCTGGGCAACAAGGTGAAATCCCGTGTCTACTAAAAATACAAAAATTATCTGGGCGTGGTGGTGGGTGCCTATAATCCCAGCTTCTAGGGAGGCTGAGGCAGAGTTGCTTGCTTGAACCCGGGAACTGGAAGTTGCAGTGGGCCGAGATTTCGCCATTGCACTCTAGGCTGGGCAGCAGAGCAAGTCTCCATCTCGAAAAACACTTTTTTAATTAAAAAAATTAAAAATGATGTATATATCACTATTACATGAATGATGCAACAGCATTATTCACAATAGCCAAAAGGTAAAAGCAATGTAAGTGTCCATGGGTGGATGACTGGATAAACAAAATGTGGTATTTATGTACAAAGGAATATCATTCAACCTTCAAAAGGAAGGACATTCTGACACATGCTACAGTACGGATGAACCTGGAGGCCATCATGCTCAGTGAAATAAGCCAGTCACGGAAGGACAAATACTGTCCGATTCCAGTTATATGAGGTACCTAAAGTAGTTAAAGTTATAGAGAGAAAAAGTAGAATGGTGATCACCAGGGCCTGTGGGGGAGGGAGGAAAGGGGAGTTAGTGTTTAATGGGTACAGTGTCAGTTTGGGAAGAGGAAAAAGCCCCAGGAGTGGATGGTGGTGAGGGTATCAGCAAAGTGAATGTACATTGAGCTGTACACTTAAAGATGGTTACAATGGTCAACAGTATGTTACATGTATGTTACCACAGGTTTTTTAAATTTAAAAATATTCTTTTTAAAAAGGCAGTCATTGCCATTCCTAGTGTTGTCCACTCTGAAATATTCAAAATTATTTCAAACCAACGCTAAATTAACTTCAATTTTTAAAATAGTTTTAATTTTAAACAATGATAAAGGTAATACATTTTCATTGTAAAAATATAGAAAATACAAAAAAGTGTCGTTAAAGGATAATTTTTAGAAAAAATGTAAACATCGTGACTTTCACACAAATATAAAATGAATATGTGTGAAAGATGTTATTTAACTCCTTATTGAATAAGGAAACCAGTATGATGTTAAAACCAAAGAAGCTGGCCACTTGCCTGCAGTCCTAGCTACTCCAGAGGCTAAGGCGGGATACTCACCTGAGCCCAGGAGTTTGCAACCTGCCTGGGCAACACAGGCGAAACTCCCCAACCCTGTTTAAAATAAATAAATAAACAAAAGAAAAAGAAAAAAAAATGCAAAGAACAAAAGGACACATATACACAGGCAAACAGGAATGCTAAAATGAATTTACAAATCAATGCCATACTGGTCAGTATCCACTGGGCAATAATCATTCCACTGGGACAAACTCATTAGCTTTGATGTTGACAAAAGTCATTTGCAATACTACCGGCTTTCCATAATGTATAGAGTTGTAAAAGAACCTACAGAGGAGGAAAGGCCACAGGACCCTGTAAAATTAAATAAACCTGCAAAAAGTGCTAAGCAGGACACCCAGGAATACCCGTCCCTCCTCTAGTCCCCTTGAAAGTCTTTCACAAGGCGGAAAAAGGAAAGGAAAATCCTCATGTAACCCTTCTGCCCAGAAATACACTGGCACGGATTCTTTAGAGACGGATTTAATCCAGAATGTGGAGCCTTTATTAAGGAAATCAATCAGGTGCAACGTTCTGGGACACGCTCCTGGACTGGGTGGGCTGCGGCACACTGACCCAGCGCACCTCCAACCCCCGGGAGCGCTCGGCACCGCCCACTTCTCTGCGAGTGGCTGCAAGTTGCTGAGCAAACCTGGGGGCCATCGGGAACCTTCTGGGAGTGGAGGGCGAAGCTATAAGCGCAGGGTCGAAGGGCAGGCACGGGAAAAAAAATTCTAGGAACCGAGATCCGCTGCGCGGCAGGGCTGCGCAGCCACCGCGTCCCGGCAGCGCCGCCCCTTTCCCTCCCCGCCCACCGCCCGCCTGGCAGCTCTGGGAGGTGCGAGGAGCCAGGGGCGGGGCGACCTTTGCTCCGGCCTGGAGCAGTCTAGGCCAGGCGTGGCCCAGCCACCCGGCTGCAAGTTGGGGCGTCCCCGCCGCTCCGATCCCCATCTCGCCTGACGCGCGCGAGGTGGCCCCGCTGCTTCCTGCGCACACCTCGGGTCCCTCCCTCCCGGGCCGGGTTTGGCCGCTGCGGCCGCCCCTGGGCGCCCGCGCCCGGACCCGCGGTTTCGGTCAGACCCGCCCGCGGGCTGGTTTCGATTAGGGCCAGTAGGAGGGCGGAGCGGCCGGGACGCAAGGAGGGAACTAGCCTGAGTGGGGACGGTCCCCGCGCAGGAGACAAAGAGCGTCCCTGGAGCGATCTGGGCGCAGGAACCCGACCCGGAGCCCGGGGCGTCCGCGCTGACTTCGGGTCCCCGGAGCCCGGGGCACAGCAGGGAGAAGACGGCGGAGAAGGCGACAGCAGAGAAGGAAGGCAGGCTGCAGGGGCGCCGTCGGCGCGGCGGGCCGGGATGCGGACGCCGGTGGTGATGACGCTGGGCATGGTGTTCGCGCCCTGCGGGCTGCTGTTCAACCTGACCAGCACGCTGGCGCCCGGCTGGCGGCTGGTGAAGGGCTTCCTGGACCAGCCAGTGGACGTGGAGTTGTACCAGGGCCTGTGGGACATGTGTCGCGAGCAGAGCAGCAGCGAGCGCGAGTGCGGCCAGCAGGACAAGTGTGGCTACTTCGAGGCCCAGCCCGTGTTGGTGGCGCGGGCACTCATGGTCACCTCGCTGGCCGTCACGGTCCTGGGGCTGCTGCTGGCGTCGTTGGGCGTGCGCTGCTGGCAGGACGTGCCCAACTTCGTGCTGGCCGGACTCTCGGGCGTCGTGCTCTTCGTCGCCGGCCTCCTCAGCCTCATACCCGTGTCCTGGTACAACCACTTCTTGAGGGACCGCGACGTCCTGCCCGCCCCGGCCAGCCAGGTCACGGTGCAGGTCAGCTACAGCCTGGTGCTGGGCTACCTGGGCAGCTGCCTGCTGCTGCTGGGCGGCTTCTCGCTGGCGCTCAGCTTCGCGCCCTGGTGCAAGGAGCGCCGCAAGGCGCCCTCCGCCGGGCCTCGCCGCAGCAGCGTCAGCACCATCCAAGTGGAGTGGCCCGAGCCCGAGCTGACGCCCGCCATCAAGTACTACAGCGACGGCCAGCACCGACCGCCGCCTGCCCAGCACCGCAAGCCCAAGCCCAAGGTCGGCTTCCCCATGCCCCGGCCGCCGCCAAAGGCCTACACCAACTCGGTGGACGTCCTCGCCGGCGAGGGGTGGGAGGCGGCCCAGTCCCAGGACTCTACCTCGTGCAGCAGCCACCCCTGCGACAGCACGCTGCCCTGCGACTCCGACCTCTAGACGCCTGTAGAGCCTGGGGGGCGCCGGGTGGCAAAGGACTCACCCCCGCACAGGCGCGCCTGGCTCCGAATTGGAACCCGGACACTTGCCCCTCCCTGGTGTGGATGGAAATCTTCCTTTCGTGGGACCAAACAGGACTCCTTGGACGATTAGTTGAGGGCGGGTTTGGTTTTCTTCTTGAAGAGTTTAGTTTTCCTCTCCAGAGGGATCAGGGTCCTCTTAGGGAGTGACGGGCTTTTCATATTTTTTTTGCTGAAGCATATATGGAAAGGGTGGCATTTGGGTCACGTGGACCAGAGACAGTAGCAAGTGTTGAAATCAGCAGTGCTCAGAAACAATTTAACACCTTGAAACGACAATATTCTAAAGTACTGATGAATCTTGCATCAATAAAATTATTGGGTTTTTTTTTTCTTTTTCCTGCTGTATAACTCGTTGCCATGCAAACTCTCAAGAGGCCAATATATTCCTGGCCATGTTTGAATGAGCCTCTTAAAATAAACTTAGAGCCATGCAAATGCCAGCAGTTTAATAGATTTCATGGAATGAAATAACGTGATTAACTCATAGCTACATATCATTGCATAAATGGGATTGATCTTTTTTCTCACTTATTTTTGCTGTGAAAGTTGAGGGCATGCAAGAGTTTCTCTTCCAGAAGCCGGGAGGAGAATGAAAGTCCTAACGCTGTACTATTCCACCTTTTGGACGCCTCGTCCAGGACACAGATGACTCTAGGTTTAACATTTTGTACCAAATGGAACCTGTTGTTAATCACATTAAAGCACATATGTATGTATCTTTTATTTATAAATTAAATTTTAAAACAATAGTTTCAGTATATCCACAAAAGCTCTCTTGTCTTCAGTACAACCTTTGGGAGTTTAAACATTCATTACTGACAATTTCCTGGCTGCCTGGGCACTTGTGTCTGAAATCTAGCACTCAAATCTTTGCACCTCTTAGCATAAGGTTACTAAAAAAAAAAAGCCAACGGGCCCCACTTAAGTCCCTGATTACTTTGTTTTCAGGTTCATGCTATTTCTGTGCAAAGCCAAGTCTATTGTTGAGAGAACAAGAAGCACCAGTTTCCACTTGAGGTGAGACTGGAGATCTTTTCCTTTGTAGCAGTGGTGCTTAGAATCACAGGAAGGCAGCTATGTGTTCCATGAGGGGGACTGGGTCTCCAGCAGGGCTGGCTTCAATTCCAAGTGGTTCATTTAAGGGTGCCTTTAACTGAACTGAATCTCATCTTTAAAACCTGCCGGTCAGAGGTGGGAACATTCAGTTCAGCAAGCCCTGATAATAGCTATGATGGGGCTAACTTAATAGCCCATGCTGCCTGTTAGAGTGGAAGGGATGATAGAGATTCACTTCCCTTGCCATTCGGTACTAGAATCTCTTGTTTCTCTCTTTCTGAAGCCAGGCTTTCATGTGTAGGCTGTATCACTTTGGAACATCTTTCAAATGCAGATTCTGCTTGGGTAGATCTGGAGTGAGGCCCTGAAATGATTTTCTAACTAGCTCCCAGGAGATGCCAATGCTGCCGGCTCATGGGCCACACTAGGAGCTGCAAGGCTTTCGCTGGGACTATGTCTCACTCGAATTTCAATCCCAACTGATGGCTGGTATTCAGACCTTTGAGTGCCTGCCACCGAGATGAGCTTGGGGACTTGCTCGAGGGTACAGAGCCAGAATGGAGAAAGTGCAACAGGGCCCTTTTCCACTAACACCTCCGAAGGCAGCAGTTAGGGTCCTGAGAAGTCAGCACCTAGCAGACACCATACAGGTACCGGACTCCTGGGAAATGCGGAGTCTAGGCTGCGTGGTAATTCTGTCTCCAGGGAAGTTTTAGTAAAAACAAACAAAACTCATGTTTTGTGTGTTTTGCTTTTCTCCCCATCCCAATGATTCTCCACTGCCTTATATGCAAAATATTTCCTGCCTGAGGATTAGGATTCGGTTGCTGAGAGTTAAAACTCTACTTTTCCCCTATCAAGACAAAAAAGCTAAAACTCCCCCTTTAAAAATACAAACTGCTTTTTGCTATAGAAATGTTCAAGACAGCCTGTAATCCCAGTGCTTTGGGAGGCCAAGTGGAAGGAATGCTTTGAGGCCAGGAGTTCAAGACCAGCCTGGGCAACATAGCTAGACCCCGTGTCTACAAAAAAAATTTTTTTTTAATTAGGCATAGTGGCAACATGCCTAGAGTCCTAGATATTTAGGAGGCTGAGGCAGCAGGATCGCTTAAGCCCAGGAGTCCAAGGCGGTAGTGAACTAAAGCACACTACTGCAGTCCAGCCTGGGCAACAGAGCAAGACTGTTTGTTAAAAAAAAAAAAAAAAATCAGGACAGCATGAAAAAACTCCTGCATCACTCCAGGATCCACGTTTGGCCTGAGGGTCATTCTCTGCCACAGCAAGTCTCAGGAGTTGCTGCTGTGGGTAAGAATTGATCCTAAACTTGTCCTAAACTTACCACTGACCAGCCCAGCAACTGCCCCGCAGAGAACACACTGAAAGCATTTCTGTCTTGCATCAAGCCCTTCTGACCTGCCAGACTCATGTTTAATCCTCCCCATCCCCATAGGAAGTGGGAGTCCCCATCGTAATGGATGAAGTCTTTTTCGAGATTACTCAAGCGATGCTGAGAGGACGGTGAGATCTGTGAAGGTAGGGCAGAAACTGCTTTAACGCACCCCTGCTCTACCCAGTCTGGCTCTCATCTAGACACACGCCCTCACCAAGGAGGGGTGTGGCTTTGAGCACACAGCTGGTTCTCTACTGTGGAGGCTGCAGGAGGAGCTGTCAGGGTGCTTTGGCAACCATCCTCCCCTTCATTGTGTAGATCGTTCACTCAGTATGTTTTTGGGCATCTGACATTTTGCCAGCACATTTGTGGGCACCGCAGAAAACAATACTATCCGGGCCCATTCTGTGTGGAACTTAAATACTCTCCAGTGATCGTGTACAAATAAAATGAAAAAGATTAAGCCGGAAATCAAGGAATGGAGGAAGAAAGGTGTTTTTTTTGTTTTGTTTTGTTTTGTTTTTTGGAGACAGGCTCTCACTCTGTCGCCCAGGCTGAAGTGCAGTGACATGATGAGGGCTCGCTGCAGTCTCAACCTCCCAGCCTCAATGCATCCTCCAGCCTCAGCCTTCCAAGTAGCTGGGACCACAGATATGCATCACATCACCCAGCTAATGTTTTGTTTTGTTTTTGTTTTTGGTTTTGGTTTTGTATAGACAGAATCTCACTATGTCACCTAGGCTGGTCTCAAACTCCTGAGCTCAAGTGATCTTCTCACCTCGGCCTCCCAAAGTGCTGGAATTAGAGGTGAAAGCTCCCACACCTGGCCACAGGTGATATCTTAGGAAAAGTGGTCAGGAAGAAGGAGGTACTTGGGCAGAGAACTGAAAGAAGAGAGGAGCCTTTTAGGCAGAAGGCACAACTTCAAGTTTCCACTAGAGAAAATGTGAAAACAGGTGGGCGTCTCAGTCTCACTACAACTAGTTTTGCTTCTCCTTCATTCTAGAATTGGGTGGGAAGGCCAAGAAGCAGCTGGTGGTACAATGAAGTAACCCTGAGTCAACCTTGTCATCTACTCTTTGTCAGGCTAACAGATTCTTTCACAGGGAATACCATCTGGAACAAATTCACCCTGTCTTCTAGAATATTTCTGTAAGCAGACAGGGAGGGTCTCTGGGGATTCTAGGAATTTAATCAACTTGAGCAATCAGTCTGTTTTGCAGCCTCGTGCCCTGCAGTCTGTTTCTTCCTAGACCCTGTGTGGTCACCCAGCTGGTTAAAAGCAGCTCCTGACAGGTCCCAGCAACTTAGAGATGAACTGGGTGAACTTTCCTCATGGCCATTCTATAGTCTTCACCCCAGGGAGCAGCAGCTTCACGAGCAACCACATGCAACCTATGTGCTGGCATGAGGACTCACTGCATTGGCGCCACTGGGACCCCTCCTCTGCATGCAATGCACCCCCTCCCCTCTCCATCACCCCTTAAAACCCTCCTGTCACTTTCCCTCTGGGAGACACTGCTTCGGAGAATAATCCCAGAGCCCTTCTTACTTGTGCCAAGGAATAAAACTCCTATTGATCACACACCTGCGTTCTCAAGGAGCATGGTTTGTTATTCATCAGACCTACCCCTTTTTGGGGGTAACATTTCCAGAATCAAAAATAAGCAATTTCTTTTTCTTTTCTTTTCTTTTTTTTTTTTTTTTTTTTTTTTTTTTTTGAGACAGGGTCTCCCTCTGTCACCCAGGCTGGAGTGCAGTGGCATGATCTTGGCTCATTGCAGCTTTAATCTCCCGGGTTCAAGTGATTCTCCCACCTCAGCCTCCCAAGTAGTTGGGACCACAGGCACATATCACCATGCGTGGCTAATTTTTTGCATATTTTTGTAGAGATGGGGTTTCTCCATGTTGCCCAGACTGGTCTCAAACTCCTGAGCTCAGGAGATTCACCTCCCTCAGCCTCCCAAAATGCTGGGATTACAGGCGTGAGCCACCATGTAAGCAAAAAGTAAGCAACTTCATGTGTGAATAGTCCTCCACTAAGTAGGACTGAACACGTGAAAACAAGGTTTCATTTGTTCAAATCAAGGAAAATATAGACAGAGCTTAGCAGGGGGAACAGTGCTGACAAGGGGACTTGATTCTTCAGTGGCATGTGGAGAGAATGGCTTAAGACTTGATTGAACCCATTTAACTCTTGTCCTACTGGTGGCCCAAGTTATACCGAGGCTCTGACAAGGTGAGCCAGCAGCACCTCTTGTAAAGCAATGTGACCAGTGGGTTGAGAGCCTGGGAGGGCAGGAGATGCCTTTCACAGGTACCAAATGCCTCTCTATTGTTTTGCATAAAGAAAGTGACATGGAGCCTGAGGCCACTGACACTTTTCCCCTACCACCACGTTTGCTCTTCACAATGACTCCCAAAGAGCTGCCTCTCACCACGGGGCTAAGGGAGGCTAGACAAGATCACTGCAATTTTTCTAGAACTTTGATGATACCTGCCTCCAAAAAGGGTAAGCCTTGCCCTTGCTGGGCTTCTGTTTCCTCATCCGTAAAACTGGGGAGACTGAATTAGATATTTTCAAGGGCATCTCTAACTTTATTCTGAGGGTGACAGTTAAGAAAGGAGATTGAGACGGGAGAAACAAAACTTGAACAGTGGAGCCTGAGGAAGCTGACTGATGTGTAAAATTTTTTTTATGATAATTTTTTTTTTAAGTTCCAGGGTACATGTGCGGGATGTGTAGGTTTGTTACACAGGTAAGCGTGAGCCGTGGTGGTTTGCTCCACATATCAACCCATCATCGAAGTATTAAGCCCAGGATGCATTAGCTCTTTTCCCTAATGCTCTCCTCCCACCATCCTCCCCCAACATACCCCAGGGAGTGTTGTTCCCTCCCTGTGTCCAGGTGTTCTCATTGTTCAGTTCCCACTTTGAGTGACAACATGTGGTGTTTGGTTTTCCTGTTCCTGTGTTAGTTTGCTGAAAATAATGGTTTCCAGCTCTATCCATGTCCCTGCAAAGGACGTGATCTCATTCCTTTTTATGACTGCATAGTATTCCATGGTGTATATGTACCACATTTTCTTTATCCAGTCTATCATGGGCATTTGGGTTGATTCCATGTCTTTGCTATTGTGAATAGTGCTGCAATGAACATGCATGTGCATGTATCTTTAAAACAGAATGATTTATATTCCTTTGGGTATATACCCAGTAATGGAATTCCTGGGTCAAATGGTATTTCCGGTTCTAAATTTGTGAGGAATCACCATACTGTCTTCCACAATGGTTGAACTAATTTACACTCCCACCAACAGTGTAAAGGTGTTCCTATTTCTATGCAACTTCACCATTCACCAGCATCTGTTGTTTCTTGACTTTTTTTTTTTTTTTTTTTTTTGAGACAGAGTCTTACTCTGTCACCCAGGCTGTAGTGCAGTGGCCCCATCTCAGCTCACTGCAACCTCTGCCTCCCATGTTCAAGCAATTCTCCTGCCTCAGCCTCCTGAGTAGCTGGGATTATAGGCGCCCACCACCATACCTGGCTAATTTTTGTATTTTTAAGTAAAGACAGAGTTTTACCATGTTGGCCAGGCCAGTCTCAAACTCTTGACCTCAGATGACCCACCCACCTCGGCCTCCCAAAGTGCTGGGATTACAGGCATGAGCCACAGTGCCTAGCCTTGCTTCTTGACTTTTTAATAATCACCATTCTGACCGGCATGAGATGGTGTCTCATTGTGATTTTGATTTGCATTTCTCTAATGATCAGTGATGTTGAGCCATTTTTCATATGTTTGTTGACCACATATATGTCTTTTTTTTGAGAAGTGTCTGTTCATACCCTTTAAATTAGCTAGGTGTGGTGGCTCACACCTGTAGTCCCAACTACTCAGGAGGCTGAGGGGAGGATTGCCTGAGGCCAGGAGGTCAAAGCTGCACAGACAGCCATGATTGCACCACTGCACTCCAGCCTCAGCTGGACCAAGTGAAACCCTGTCTCAAAAACAAAACATAATAAAAACAAACAAAAGCTAATTATTAGTCTGAACCCAACAAACTCTATATTCTAGTTCCTGGTTTCTCTGAATTCCATCAGTATTCCTTGGGAGTTAACATAGTAGAAACTTAGTACTACCTTCTCACCGTCCATGACTGCCACCCATTTGCTTCCTAAAAAGAATGAATGTAAAGTGCTTAACCTAACTCTTAATTGCTAGAGATAGACACAGAAAGTCAAGCGTTGTGTAGAGCTCTTTAAGCTTAATGCACGAACCAATTAACTTTTCTAAAGCGTCTTGTTTTTCCAGAAGAAAACCCAGACCTATTACTGTATTACAGAACTTGAGTTTCTAGAAGGAATTTCAGATTTTACATCTGCCACAGGCTCACTGCTCCAACTATTGGGTGTAGAGAAATTGAGTAAGAAACTAACACGTAATGTAGAGATGATCACAATAGAAGACTCTTAGAGTTGATAACAAAACATTTCTACAAATAGATACAGTTACAAAACTGATGTATGAAACTCTATTTAGGGGACACGGATGGCTAGGAATTGTTAATATAAAATATTGAGTATCTGTCTATAAGATCAAGTATTTCTGATAAAACAGACATTTGGATGTGTTTTGTAAATTCTTGAATGGAGAAGGCATAACAGGATATATTAGACTAGATTCTGGTAGGGTAATACCTAGGCATACACTCCTAGAAGACCAAAGATAGGAAAAAAAGGTATAGTATAAATAAGCCAGGGACGGAGCAAGGGGAACAGGGTACTTATCTGATATACAGGGATGTGGCTACATATCGTCAGCAACCTTCCCAGGAAAAGGAAATGGCAGGTGTTTCTTGGATCCAAGTAGGGAATGAGACCTGCAGAGTACAAGAGTGGGGCTGAGGGTGACATTTTCCACAGAGCCTGGGAAGTCAGCTGAGCTAGCTGGAACACAAGCCCTGAAAGGCTGGTGGAAGGCTTAAGGTCCAAAGGAGGCCAAGGCACTAACTTAAACCTGTCCACAGAAAGTGACCATCCTGTAGTACATCATTTGTACATGTTTTTGAGCCTGATTCTTTCATGACATTTTATGCATTTCGTGTATAGGGAGAGACTTGCCAAGAGCAAAATGATCAGTGAGCTTGGCTCTTGGGAGAAGATAGTAAGATTCATTCTGTGCATGACAGGTTGAGAGTTCTGTGAGGCTGACGTGGTTTCTCTGACATACAGGGGAGCCTCTGGGGCAACTTAATGATGCTTGCTCTGTCCACCGGCCACAGAGACAGAGCCCAGCCTCCTCAGGGAAGGTGGAGCCCCAGTCTTTGTTCTTAAGGCCAAAGTGATCTTGATTTGGAATTTTTAATACTTGATCGCAAAGCACAATTTATTTTATATACGATATCCATAGCAATAAGCCTAGGACTTCTAATTGTGCTTAACAATTTACACAAATTCATTCTGCAAAAAAAAAAAAAAAAAAAAAAAAAAAAAAAAAAAAGAATAGTCTAGAAAAGATCTAGCAAGAAAAGTCTTCCAAGACCACTTAGATTTATTATAATTTGGACTCATGTTGTTGAACTCAGGTACTGTGCTAAGCAGTATACAAGCATTTTCATTCAATGCTCAATTGGCCTGATGTAGGTTCTGTTAATCCTACTTTCATCACTTGGGAAACAGGATTAAGTGACTTGCACAAGGTCGTTACTACTGGATTTTAGAGCGTACTCCAGCTTTGTTACCCTGTCTCCCATCAGAGATTGAAGGCCCTTGATTCCCTATGTGGGTGTGGATAAAGTAGTAATCTGGGAAGACAACCAGAGGTGTCACTAGTCCAAGCATCTGTATGTTCCCCCAGCGAGCAAGACCAGTTGACAGAAATCCTGGTCCACACCTATACTTTATGTTGCAGACCACAGGATACACATAATTTATTTTAAATAAGCCTTTGGCACATTACTTCTTTGAGCTTCTACATTGGTAAAGTATATTTATCAGTTCTATGAATTTTGGAATCAAATGAGAGCACAAAAAATACTTTTTATAAATTTTAAGCAAAAGGACTAGCTTAGCAGTGAAGTATGCCTAAGAGAAATAATACCTAAGTAGGAAACTAACATTTGAACATTTTTCTATGCTGCAGAAATTTGACCTTTATCCCAAAAGGCATGGAGATCATTACCTTTTGTAAAATGGGGGAATAGGTTCAGAACAAAACTAGCTCAAAGTTAGTGTCAAAGCCAAGATTCAAATCCAGCACTTCTGACTGGTATGCAACCTGGGATTCTCAGGGTTAGCTTTGGGATTGGAAAGCTTCTATGGCTAAGCCATAACCTAAAATTTCTGGAGATTGAACTGAAATCTGACTGCACCTATGAATATTCAGCTTTTTTAAACCCTGTAAGAAAACCAAATGACTTCATTCAATTAAGAAAGTTGTTATTTTAATAAGCAATTTCACTTACCACAAACCAGAAAGGAAGCTAAAACAATACACCATGAAATGTCTAAACAATTTTTATTGAAATGTTTCAGCTCCTTTTTTAATAAGATCAGTTTGTAAAGAAGTTAACAATTCCTGTGGGAGAAGAGACTTGAAGTTACAGAATGCATCTACATTAAAACAAAGTAAAAATACAGAGATGGTTTGGATTTCACAAAAGTTAGCAGATTTCACAAAAGTTAGCAGAGCAGACATATGTTTTTGTTTTTTGTTTGTTTTTGTTTGTTTCATTTTGTTTTGTTTTTTGAGACAGAATCTCGCTCTGTTGCCCAGGCTGGAGTACAACGGCACCATCTCGGCTCACTGCAGTCTCTGCCTCCCTGGTTCAAGCGATTCTCCTGCCTCAGCCTCTCAAGTAGCTGGGACTACAGGTGCCCGCCACCACGCCCGGCTAATTTTTGTATTTTTAGTAGAGACGGGGTTTCACCATATTGACCAGGATGGTCTCGAACTCCTGATCTTGTGATCCAGCCGCCTCAGCCTCCCAAAGTGCTGGGATTATAGGCATGAGCCACTGCGCCTGGTCGGGGACATAAGTTTTAAGGGTAACTCCAACCAAAACCCTAACAACATCCAAGCCCACCCCACCATAGGATTGGACCCTTTGTGGAAGTCCACCAAAAGCAAAATTTGATCACTATTTCATGCATGTTTCACTTTGCTCAATGCTTAATTGCTCAAACTGGAGTCTAAAGACAGAGTGGTTAGTGTTTTCCAGACAGAATATCGCATCTCTTGTCAACCTACATATCCAGTCTTGGTGGATTTGGTAGCCTGGAGAGGCTGAAGTCAATCTTTTTCCAGGCTCTGGCTTTTTAGGTGTTAGTGTTAAATGAACAGGTACGCACAAACACAAGTAGTGAGGTATGCATATATATGCATACATATTTGTTAGTTAAGAACCATTTCAGGCCGAGTGCAGTGGCTCATGCCTATAATTCCAGCACTTTGGGTGACTGAGGCAGGCAGATCACTGGAGTCAGGAGTTTGAGACCAGCCTGGCCAACACAGTGAAACCCCATTTCTACTAAAAATACAAAAAAATTAGCCAGATGTGGTGGTGTGTGCCTGTAATCCCAGCTACTCAGGAGGCTGAGGCAGGAGAATTGCCTGAACCCAAGAGGCAGAGGTTGCAGTGAGCTGAGATTGCCCCACTGCACTCCAGTCTGGGCAACAGAGCAAGATACTGTCTCAAAAACCAAAAACAAAACAAAACAAAAGAACCATTTCAGAACAAGAATTCTGGTAAGCTTAACTAGATAAGTTTGAATTTATGAAATCATTATCACTACCATTACTTTTGGTAAAACAGAAAAACAATAAAAAGGTTATATATATATTTAAAACTGTATAACTTAAGACACTTAAAATGTTTGGTTTCAGGACCACTGCAGTCTATTTATCATACCAATCTATTTTTAAATGACCATATGCATAGTTTTAACCAAAGTTATATTCTATAAGGATTCATGTTGTAGATCAAAGTGGTGAGTAAATGGACTAGGAATACTTTCCCATGTAAGTAGGTGTATCTGGAATTATTTTAATATTTTGAGTCCAAGTAAATTGTAGGTTCAGCAAATCTACAAATGGCAGATAGGGAACTGGATCTGGTGGAAGTGATAGAAGGTGCACACATAAGGCAGGAAGTAGCCAACAGGGTACTTCTAACAAAGAGAAATCCAAAAATTAAATTTGTGTTTAAGTTATTTCACCATATTCTTTATTATTGTTGGCACAAGAATTACTCCCCCTCGTGAACGCTAAAGGCAAAAGGACTGGGTAGGAAGACAGCAGTATTAGCAATAAAACTACATCTTGCCTCTGCCTTAAGCTGTTATTACAGGGCTATTTCCACTCCTGTGCAGCTGGGGGACCACTGGGGCAGGGTATATCCAGAGGAAGCCAGCCTAACTTTATACACCCACTACCCTTCCCCTCTACTCACTCAAAGCTTTATGTAAAACTCAGGGTGACCTAATTATTAAGGAGCAGAGCCAACTCTTTCGCCTAGGCCATCAGGAATGAAAAAGCAAATGGAAGTGCATCAGATTTCTGGTTTAGTTTTAAAACCAAGTGGTGAAGGTAACAATTCCCCACTCAATGACCCTCCTCGGGAGACAGCAACACAGGGTCTTCGACAAAAGCACCTTCATTTGCTAGCGTCTAGATTCAACTCTGGGAGTCAAAATTCATTTTCTTTCCTATTTAAGATGAAGTGACTGGGGTCATAACTGCTTGGTCTTCCAGCTAGTGAAGTTTTAGGAATAAGAGAATTTAAATTGTGAAGTCAATGAGAACTATTGAGTGTAAGATTCCCATTCCAAATCTTTTTCTTTACAAGTTATGATCAGATTCAATAATGAGCTCACTGTCTCTTCTATTCTATAGCTTATAAATCTTAGACACCATTGGAGCTGGAGCTGTAGAATTAGAGGATGGTGGTTACAGAAGAATTGGATATTACAGTTGCTCAACTGACTGCCCATTACAACACCTTTCCATGAAGATGCTATTTGGCAGCGTATTTCTTTTATGTTTGTTTGTTTTTGAGACGGAGGCTCGCTCTGTTGCCAGGCAGGCTGGAGTGCAGTGGCGCAATCTCAACTCACTGAAACCTCCGACTCCCTGGTTCAGGCGATTCTCCTTGGCAGGGTATTTCTGTAACCATCTGCAACTAGTATTTGAGTACGAACATGACAGTATCAAGTTGTAACAGGACAGCTTTCTCCACATTCTTTGTGCTCCTTAACAACCCTACAAGGCAGAAAGTACTGTTTCCACTTTTAAAAGGGGGAACATCAAGGCAGGTCAGTTTGTCCAACCTCCGTCACCCCTGGCTGTTGTCACAATGTGATCTATTTAAATTGACTGAATCAAATCTAGATCAAAAGCATGTTCTCTGAGACAACATACAAATAGTCTAGCCCTTTGGAACTCAGTATCCTATTGCCCGTTCTAAAATAGAATCAAGGCCGGGCACAATGTCTCATGCCTGTAATCCCAGAACTTTGGGAAGGCAAGGCAGGCAGATCACTTTTGAGCTCAGGAGTTCAAGACCAGCCTGGCCAACATGGTGAAACCCCATCACTACTAAAAATACAAAAATTAGCTGGGTGTGGTGGCACGTGCCTGTAATCCCAGTTGCTCTGGAGGCTGAGGCAGGAGAATCACTTGAACCCAGGAGGCAGAGGTTGTGGTGAGCAGAGATTGCACCACTGCACTCCAACCTGAGTCAGAGTGAGACTCTGTCTCAAAAAATAAATTAATTAATTAATTTAATTTAATGGAATCAGAGAGCACATGAATTTTCTAGAGTCCTCATAGTCTATATCTGTTGCTGATCGTTAGATATTTCATATTGTTCAGTTTAAAGAACTCATGGTGATAATGAGGTAATAATTTATAGGATGAAAACTTGAGGAATATTGCAGAATTAGATATTAGTAAAAATAAGTCATGTGTGGTGATGAATAAATTACTCCAGCCCATGTTACCAGATGCCTCCAGACAGTCAGCAGCACTATCATAAACTTGTTCCATGGAAATGCATGTCTGAGCATCCTTACAGGATGTGATGGTGCCAAGCAGCCAACAGCTCCAGTGCGTGTGTTTGCCATAAGCCTTGTAGTACTCCCTGGGACATCTAAGAATCTGTCCTTCAGGGTTTGGGAAACAAATATGGCCACATCCTCCATGGTCTTTTGAGCAGCTGTTACTACCTACAGAATATCCCCACCACCCCCATGAAAAGCTTATTGAGTTAGATTAGGTTTCTTAAAGGTCTTCTGCAAACTTTTTTTACAAATACATTATCAGAGTTATGGGACCCAAATGTTTTCCCCAAATTAGATGGCTCTTCAATTTAATTCCTTTTACTCAACTAGATACTGAATGACTGGCAATTCTTCCTTCATGGAAAAGGATGGTTTTAGAAGCCTAGGAGTTCAGATGTTGGATGGCTTAAGAAAAACTGAGGGGAATTCTGACTCATTCAGGGCCACATTGTGAGTTCTCTTCGCCCCTCAAGTTACACCTGGTAAAACACTTAACTTAATTATGATAAAACAAACACTCACAGATTCAGTATTCTGACATGTGATGGCTTTCATCCACATTAATTTGTCTAGGGACAGTTGGTATGATCATAGTAAACACTCAGGAAATTCATGCCATGTACTCAGAGGTGAGTCAGTGTGCCTGGACAGAAGCCTGAGAAGAGAAGACGGTGGCAGACCTGTCTGTGGCAGGACTGGGAGGATCGCTCTTTATTTGAGCCATCCTGACAGGTGCATGTGCCGTCATGGAGGTGCTCCCAAGAAACATGTTCCTCCCCATTCCCACAGGGAACAGAAGATGGATGCAAAGCAGATGTGGTGGTGGAGGATAAGTGGGAGGAGCGGGAGGAGCGGGAAGGGTGGTTGGGGCTGCTCCTTCAACCCCGGGATCTAGAGCAAACAGCTATTTCAGCAAGTCAGTCCAGTAGGTTCCAGCAATGGGCATGTGCCCCTACTGTCCCCCTCCTTCAGAAAATCACGTCATGGCTGTGTACGTACATTTTTCTATTTCACAGGAAGAAAGTGTGCAACTGACCCAAAGCCTGGATCCTTAGGTTAAGTGTGGTACATTAGCCTATCAGCAACCCACAGTAATTTGGGCAAGGTGTTTTTTCCTTTCCATCCCACTAACTTTAGTCTTTGGGAAATTTCCAGAACATGGACAACTTCAAGAGAATCTCTGAAGAACTGTGGGTTGGGACCACTGCCAGTGCAAACATAAAGATGCCCAGGATTTTATCCTAGAAAAACATACTGAAAAGAGTCAGGTAAAGTGGATCTCAAAGAATAACCCCACAGAGGAAGGCTAGCTGGCCACCTCCTGGTTCTCTGCCAAGATGATCATTTTCTTTATACATGATACTGAGAAGGCTGCTGCCTCCTCTTGTTCCACAGTACAAGTGCGGCTTTGTCCATAGTCACCAGGTAGGACTCGTAGGCTGCTCTAATCCCATTGCTCCAGGATTTGTTTAAAGAGTATGTTCTATTTCTTAGAAGACCCAGACTACTCCAGCATAGTGGCTCACACCTGTAATCCCAGCACTTTGAGAGGCTGAGGTGGGTGGATCACCAGGTCAAAAGATCAAGACCATCCTGGCCAACATGGTGAAACCCCGTCTCTACTAAAAATACAAAAATTAACTGTATGTGGTGGTGGGCACCTGTAGTCCCAGCTACCTGGGAGGCTGAGACAGGAGAATCACTTGAACCCTGGAGGCGGAGGTTGCAGTGAGTCGATATCCTGCCACTGCACTCCAGTATGAGTGACAGAGTGAGACTCCATCTCCAAAAAAAAAAAAAAAAGAAGACGACGACTCAGACTTTTCAACCCTAAGGAAGAGTCAAGTTCTTGTGAACTGACACTGAACAAGTCACCAATGATAGGGGAAAGCATGGGTACCATTTAATTGTGTCTTTTGTGTCCATATGGTGGAAATACCATGTAAGGGTTTGCTACTGCACATCCCTTCCCAACTGTACGTTTAATGATGTTACATTGGTAGCTTGAAATCTGGCATTGTGGGATATTTGCACCCTGATAATTGGCAAACACTACAAATGGGGACTTCACTTGGTTTTTTCATTTTGTTTTCTAGACCAGGAACTGGCAAACAATGGCCCTTGAGCCAAACTCAGCCTGTTGCCTGTTTTTGTAAAATTTTAGCAGAATGAAGCTATGGCCATTCACTCACATGTTATCAATCGCTAATTCTGTGAAACAATGGCAGATTATCCACCAAGCCTAAAATATTTACTATCTGGCCTTTTGGAGAAAAAGTTTGCCAATCTCTAGTCTAGACTTAAAGAAAGTGATGAAGTATTAATGAGGCAGACAAAATCTGCATGTATCCTGTCTATAACCGTTAAAATTTAAATATCATAAAAATTGAGGAAATATCTCCATAGCATTTGAAATCTATTATCCAGTTCAGCAAAGAAGTCATTTATGTCACTGATGGACTAATCCCCACAAGTCTTCATTGCTTCACTTTCACCTCACTTGTTTATGGAAATAAAATCATCAAAAAACATTCACGTCAAGAATACTCATTCACTGACTTCTTTCCCTAATCAGATAGTAATCAAGCATTTATTCACAGTTTTTGTCAAATCTTGAATTGTAACCATAGATTGGCTTCTGATCTAAGAATTCCAAATAAAAAAGCAGCCTGTGAAAATCAGTTAGCTATATGAAATTTGTAAAAAAAAAATATCATGGCCAGGTGTAGTGGCTTGCACCTGTAAACCCAGTACTTTGGGAAGTTGAAGCCGGAGGATTGCTTGAACCTAGGATTTGGAGATCAGACTGGGAAATATAGTGAGGCTTCATCTCTACAAAAAATAAAAAACAGAAAAATTAGCCAGGCATGGTGGCATGTGCCTGTGGTCCCGGCTACTCAGAAGACTAAGGCGGGAAGATTGCCTGAGCCCAGGAGGTCAAGGCTGCAGTGAGCCATGATTGTGCCACTGCACTCTAGCCTGGGCAACAGAGTCAGACCCTGTCTCAAAAAGAAAATAAAACAGGTCGGGCGCAGTGGCTCACGCCTGTAATCCCAGCACTTTGGGAAGCCAAGGCAGGCAGATCAACTGGGGTCAGGAGTTCGAGACCAGCCTGGATAACATGATGAAACCCCATCTCTACAAAAATGCAAAAAATAGCTGGGCGTGGTGTCATGTGTCTGTAATCCCAGCTACTCGGGAGGCTGAGGCAGGAGAATTGCTTGAATTTGGGAGATGGAGGGTGCAGTGAGCTGAGATTGCACCATTGCATTCCAGTCTGGGTGACAGGAATGAAACGCCATCTCAAAAAAAAAAAAAAAAAAAAAAAAGCAAAGAAAAGAATATCATGTATTTTATTATTTGTACATTGTGTTACATATCAGTAAGCTTAATTATAAACAGATGTAGGTATATATGTGCACACATTTGTTTCCCAGATGGCTGATTGTTAAACATTTTCCAGCACATCACTAGGTATTATAGTAAGAACTCAAATATTAACTACCAGGGATGTTGACAAACAGCCAAAGCATGAAAGTGGGGCTGGAGTAGAAGAATGAGGAAGCTGGTACCCCCAGGGCTTGATGTGCTGTAAAATTCTTCCTACACACTGGGTGTTAGAGTGGGAGAATTTCTTTACCGTTTTCTCACACTTGCATATGGAGGAGCTTTCATAAAATGACATTTCTGCATTCTCCCACATCCATGAAGTTACTCCTACCCAGGAAAGGAGAAGTGACTTACAAATTATTGGAAATTGTTAAGATGAGGCTGGCCATATTTGGTTTGACCCCTTTGTTGGGCTCTGCCACCTGCAGAGAACATGCGCCTTCCTCTGGAATTGTAAATTTAACCTTGGCACTGCACAGATTCAAGGTTGAAAGCTCAGGGTCACAGAATGTTCCTTGAGCAATGCTACACTGGTTCTTAAAGGCATGCACTCTAATTCTAAAACAGAATTTTGGAAGCCTCCCATTTTTCACTAGAAATTTCATCTGCATTTTCTAGCCTCAATTTTCAATATGAAGACAAGATTAACATGCTCAGGAAAAAACAACACTGACACTGGCACACTCAATGTAAAGATGAGCTGAAAACTACATGCTGATGGCTTGTCAGAAACCCTGCCATCTACAAACAGGCCTGGATAGCAGAGAGCACAACTTTTCTACATTTTCTAATTTCACATACTACAGCGAGGGAAATAGGACACAAGGAATAATGGCCAGAGATGTGCTAAGGTGTTTCCAACATACAGAGGGCCATTAGGAAGGAGGAGGACCTTAGCAGAAACATAACCAAGGAATCCAAGAGAATCTGACCTCAGTTTTAGACAATATTTATTATAGAAGTCTCAAATCAAAATTATATATACATTTATGCTTCAGGACAGGTGAGTCACAGAAGAAGATTGTCCGGATAAATATATATGCTTCTTAGACTATGGTTATGGGGCTTGAAGAAGGTAAGGCTCTTCCTACCAAGAAATATACTTGGATAGAGGAGAATAGAGTTCAACTTCTTGAGGACAAACACATTTAAGCCTTCATCCAGGCCAGGCACTGTGGCTCACGCCTGTAATCCCAGCATTTTCGGAGGCCGAGGTAGGTGGATCATGAGGTCAACAGTTCGAGACCACCCTGACCAACATGGTGAAACCCCGTCTCTACTAAAAATACAAAAATTAGCCAGGCGTGGTGGTGGGTGCCTGTAATTCCAGCTACTTGGGAGGAGTGTTGCTTGAACCCAGGAGGCAGAGGTTGCAGTGAGCCAAGACCGCACCATTGTGCTCGAGCCTAGGCGACAGAGCAAGACTCCGTCTCAAAAAGAAAAAAAAAAAAAAAAAGTCATCCACCCAGAAGTACATACATGCTTCTATCAAGATCATATGCAATCAACCTTGGCCTTGAATTTAAAGATATGAGAATCTCACAGATGTCTGTTTGTTGATCCAAGACACTAAGCTTTCGATCTGCTGCTATAAGAATTTTAATATTATCAGCTGTACTAGAAGTAGAAGAAAAGTAGTGACACATTACTTTGAAGCTTTACTTCACACTTTTTCCTTTAACTAAAAGTGTTTTTCCATCTCCTATGTCAAAATCTACCTAGCCCTGAAGTCTGGACTGTGTGTGCAGAAGAAAGCTAGTTGATCACCTTAGTACCCCCTCCTTCTTCTGAACCCCAACACACTAAAACTCATCTTTGGAACTTTATTGCCTTACTTGGTTTCAGAGTCAGCTCCTCTCCAGCTTAACAGAAGTCCTCTCCATGCTTCATACACAGTACCTGAATGTAATTAAGTGCCTCAGTGGTAAAGAAACCCAGGCCAAGGTGAGATTACATTGATTGGGTCTCTGGAGCACCTAGTTCTATAATTTATAGATTACATCATTTTAAAGACATTGAACAGCAACTGACACTCAAACAGGGCAAGGAATGTTATAATAGCAGCTTCCTATGGAAAGAATAAAGTCATTTCTATACTAGACTTTCACATGAATCATCTATATCACTTGTATCTAGTACTGCTAAGAACAGAGCAAGAGCTAGGCTTTGCCTCAGGTATTGAAACTTACTTGTAACTTGACAGCTGGTGCCATTGTAGAGCTGGTGACCTTGAATACAGTCACAGGAGTGACAGCCTGGGGTATTATGACATAGTTGGTTACTAGGACCACATGCCAGAGAGCACTCGTTTACATCTGATGATAGAGAGCCCTAAGTTAGAGATGACGCAGGAACAACCTCTTCAGTATGTTTGTTCTCTGGAGCCACTTCCCAGATGCTCACTGAATATGTGCTATGTGGAAGTCACTGAGCCAGGGGCCGGAATAGACAGTCTCTTTCTCTATAGAGTTCCCACTCACGTGAATGTCATTTAACAGACACATCAGTAGAGGGACTCCAGATGTTTGACTGGTACAGAATATTGATTTATGTTACTTTAGCAACATTTCTTGGATGTGTCACATGTCAAGCTGGCCAGAGTCTAACTCAGAATGACAAATGTTACGGCCCGGACTTCACTACTGGTGCCATAGGACAACGTGTCCAAGATGATGGAAACAACTTAAGCTTCCCAGGTATAACTGGTGAAATTTAGATCAAGTGTTGTCATGTCTGAAAGCTCAGTGGCAGGGACCCTTTAGAATATGAGTCACAGGACCAGGAATGATTTATTTTGGTGTTTGTTGTTTGTTTGTTTGTTGTTTGTTTGGCAGAAAGAAATGTGGTTCCTTGGGGCATTGCCAGGAAAAAAATCATTTCTCCAAAACCACGTGGTTCTAAAATAGAATGATGCTTTCCCATCCCAGGAGAATAATCAATGTATGGCTACAAGTCAAGTTCAGTGGTCAGTGAAGTCCTGCAGTGGGCCAGGAATGCTGCAGGATGCCTGCAGAAGGATGTCCCAGGAGCCCAGGCATATGCATAATATAAAACCCAGACTCCTCCAGGGTCAGGGCCAGAAACCGACTTCAGACTCCTAATGAAGAATGAATAAATACATTGTTTTATCCAAAATAGGCTTCAATAATTATTCATAATGTGATGAAAACTTAGGAATTCTCAATATAAAAATCATCATTGAGTGTAACTCTCATGTTAATAAACCAGGGCCTTTTCTCTTGTATCCTTCTGATATGGGGTGTTGTTCCCACCCAAATCTCATCTCGAATTGTAGCTCCCATAATTCCCACATGTCATGAGAGGGACCCTGTGGGAGGTAATTGAATCATGGGCCGAGTCTTTCCTGTGCTGTTCTGGAGATAGTGAATAAGTCATGAGATCTGATGGTTTTAAAAAGGGGATTTCCCCTGCACACGCTCCGTTGCCTGCCACCATGTAAAATGTGACTTTGCTCCTTGCCTTCTGCCATGATTGTGAGGCCTCCGCAGCCATGTGGAACTGTGAGTCCATTAAACCTCTTTTACTTTATAAATTACCCAGTCTCGAGTATGTCTTTATTAGCAGTGTGAGAACAGACTAATACACCTTCCCACCTAAATGGGTAAGGCTGCAGGTAGAGCCCTTGTAGAGAGTGAACTATTGATTAAGGGTAACTGATATTAAGGCTCAGGGTGGCAAGACTGATCTACCCAACAGGCCAAAGCATCAAGACAACAAATCCTTTAACCTCCTAAACACATTTTAACCTAAAATACCATCCTGTATTTTTATGGACAAGTGCTACAATAGCAGCCATAACCTTTACACATTATTAATGAATGGTGAAGATATATGAGATTTATTTCAACCATTCTGGCACAAGAATCCCATTATACAAACAGGAGAGATGAGACTCAAAGATTTGGAGAAGCTCAGCCAGCAGAAACAAGCAAGGATAAACATACAATGGGTTCTAATTTCAGAATCTGTTCTGATGCCCAGGCGTGGACCTCAGACATGGCCATGAAGTAACAAACATCTATTTTTTTCCATGACAGAAATCCTTCAATTCCATAAGAGAAATATGCTAAATTTAATGTTTTCTCATTAGGCTACAGTTGACCAGCAGTTCCCACAAAAGAGGATGACAACAGGCATTGGTGAGGATGTGGAGACATTGGAACCCTTAAGTATTGCTGGTGAGACTGTCAATGGTACAAGCACTACAGAAAACAGTTTGGTGGTTCCTCAAAAAGTTAAACACAGAATTATCATATGACTTAGCAATTCCACTTCTGGTTTATATCCAGAGAACTGAAAGCAGAAATTCAAACAGATTCTTGAACACCAGTGTTCAAGTATCTTGGTAAGGGATCATGTCTCAGTTGTACTTAGTTGTACTTGTACTAAATACTTAGTGGTACTTAGTGTAGTATCACTAAGCACTTAGTACTTAGTACTTACTAAGTTGTACTTAGTAGAGTTACTCATTTAATTTTAAAAGTCTGGCTTATAAAAACCAGTACTTAATTCTTACTAAGTTGTACTTAGTAGAGATACTCATTTGATTTTAAAAGTCTGGCTTATAAAAACCATTAAAAATAAAATACATAGGCAATATTAGTTTTTAATGGATGGCTAACAACCTCGCTATCTACTCACATTCCATCCCTATCTCCCTACATGACTTGAAGAAAACTATTAAATTGAGAGCAGTCGATGTCAGTAACTAACACGGGAGCTCAGGCTCAGTCAACAGGCTATTTGGGTCAAAGTTTCAGTTGGATCACTTACTAGAAGCACGACCTTGAGAGAGTTCTCTGGACTTCAGTTTTCTTGTTTATAAAATGAGGCTAGTAAATAAGCGATGCTAAGAGAATTCAGGAATTAAGTTAGCACAAAACCGCTTGGCACAATACCCACCACACAAATGCTCATAAACTAGTAACTCTTTTGCTCCCTCTTCCCACAGATTCTTCCAGAAGGATCACAAGGTTGCAGTCAGCCCTCAAAGACTCACATCAGGTGAGTGACAACTTGGACAATGATGATTCTCGGTCCAGGGACTAGCATGTGGGTTCTACACATTATCTGCAGACAAGTCTCAAACCTTACTTTCCAAATTTAGGTAAATGCTTGCTGTGAATACGTAAGCAATTTACTTATGAATGTATTTATTTTCATATTAAATTCCTGGTAGCTTTCTCATAGTCTGTCAACATACCAAGTACAGTGACTATGTGCTGTTCTAAAACAGACATCACACAGGTGTCTTCACACTAGAAGGTGTTAGAAATCACTGCTTAGTAGAAGCAAGAAAGATAAGTAACTTTGACTCCTGTTTCAGAACTGGTGTGGGCAGATCAGCTTCAACAGAGAGGCTGGACCAGGTTAGGCAAAAATTCTGAAGCAAAACCGGAGGGTTCGAATCCTTCCTGAAAGAGATGCAACTCAGTTGCTAAGGGGCGCCCCCTCCAAACTGGTTCACAGTATCTTGACCAAGAAAGAGTGTGCACAAGTTAAAATGGCTTAAAATCGGCTATCCAATCATAGGGGCTAACCAGGAGCACCTGCCTGGCCAGGTGGTTTAACAAGTGCTGGGCGCCTGGCTGTATCTCCAGGCACTGCCTTCACCCTTCGGGAACTGTGCGTGTCTGGGTCACCCTGGAACCGGGACTCAGCTCACCCCTGCTTTGGGGTCTGCCTACACCTGAGTGGTGTCAACAAATGCCTCCAGAAAGTGGCTTCCTAAATGCACCTCAAGCCCCAACACCCTTTCCTCTGGGCTGTTGGGCACCTATCTGCGAGGTCCGGTGTCTCCAAGAGGCTAAACCTGCTGCCTGTAAAACCCCGGGGGGCGGGGCCCGACCCGCCGGGATCAAGGCGAAAGCGAATCCCACTCAGCCTCGACGTTAGAAGGAAGAGCCCAGGTGAGAGGGTGCGCCCGGCTCTCAGGTTTAGAGAGGGCCTCTTCTCCCACCTGCTTGAGGATGCAAAAACGGAAAGACACTGAATTTGTCCGCTGAGCCCACCTCCCCTCTCAGCCACTGGGAGTTCTGCAAAGAGCCGAGAAGCAGGTGATCCGAGCCCGGGGCATGGATGGCGGCCCCTGCAGAAGGCCCAGCCACGCCCTCCTAGATCCTGGACAACCCGACGCTGCAGAATGGGACAGGACACACCCCGCTGGCGGTCCCTGCCACGCCCCTCGGCGACACGCGACGCCTGTGTCCTGCAGAGCGCGGTAAGGTCCTCTCCCTGGGCGCCCCTGGCAGCCCGACCCACTCACCTGCCCCGGACCCCGCGACGCTGGAGCGCAGCCAGCACAGGCGAAAGGAGGAGGACGGGTGTCCAGTGCACCAGACCGGGGAGGGGTCGGGCGTCGGCGACCTGGCGCTCGATGCCGGCGCCTCCGGGCTGCAGCGGTGCTCGCAGGCAGGAGCAGAGAGGCGCGCGAGGTGTGGGCTCAGTTTCCCTAGGAGCTATGGATAATCTGAAAGTAGTTACGAAAAGAAATTCAAAATGTTTAAAAGATCAATTAAGACGTTCTAACTCGTAAGTGGCAGTTGAACAGTGAGAACACATGGACACAGGGAGGGGAACATCACACACCCGGGCCTGTTAGGGGATGAAGCGGAAGGGGAGAGAGAGCATTAGGGCAAATACCTAATTCTGGCAGGGTTTAAAACCTAGATGACGGGTTGACAGGTGCAGCAAACCACCATGGCACATGTATACCTATGTAACAAACCTGCAAGTGCTGCACACATATCCCAGAACTTTAAAAAAAAATGAAGAGCTGTTGTTATACAAGGCATAGGGTCACAGGTATAACAGAGGAACTGGCAGGGAACCAACCCTCTCCCTCTAAACAAACACCTAGAAAACTGGTCAACTTCCAAGAAAAAATTGTTTTCAGGGAGATTAATCCCCCAAAGAAAGAAAACAAGGTGAGACTTACAATCACCATGAGTTTCCAGCTGGAGGCATTTACCAAACCTGGGAATAGAGGAGGAACACAGTGGTCTCATACCTAAGGAGACAGAGATACACAGAGATCAGAATTTGGGCAGCCTGAAGCAGCTGGAACTTGAGAGGCAGAGGACTAAAGAGAAGAGAGCTGGCTGGGCTTGGTGACTCATGCCTGTAATCCCAGCACTTTGGGAGGCCAAGGCAGGCAGATCATCTGAGGGTGGGAGTTCGAGACCCCACCTACTAGAGACCCCGTCTCTACTAAAAATACAAAATTAACCAGGTGTGGTGGTGCATGCCTGTAATCCCAGCTACTTGGGAGGCTGAGGCAGGAGAATCGCTTGAACCCAGGAGGCAGAGGTTGCAGTGAGCTGAGATCACACCATTGCACTCCAGCCTGGGCCAAAAGAGCAAAACTCTGTCTTAAAAAAAAAAAAATCGACATAAAAGAGTTTCCAAAATCTTTACAGGAGTTTGTTTGTGTCTTTGGTTAAATCCCAAGCTGTGCACGTATAGGGTGAGATTTCATGAGACCAGGCAAAGAATGACTACTGAAGAGTTGTAAACAACTCATAGATTTTGACAGGTTTCAGACATTTGAGTTCTGAGCAGTTATTGAACACCTGAGATATTTCATAGGGGCCTGAAAGGCTACTGGCTCTAAAGTAAAGGCTTAAAAATTATTAAGGGCTAGGCTCATTGGTGTACACCTATAGTCACAGCTTCTTGAGAGACCAAGACAGGAAGATGGCTTAAGCCTTGTAGTTCTAGGCTGTAGTGAGCTATGATCGTGCTTGTGAATAGTCACTGCCCTCCAGCCTGAGCAACGTAGACTCTGTCTCTTAAAAAAAAGAAAAAAAAAGCCCCCTCCCGCACCAAGAAGTTTTGTTTATGAATATCTACCTATATGTATCAATATTTACTATATCCTAAATTAAAGCTAAGAATTTTAAAGGACATTTATTAATTAAATTAAAATAGCAATAATAAACTGATTACATGTTAACATATATAACACATTTTTATGAATAATCACATTTTCCAAAATAAACTAATGAAAATAGTAGTATTGTTTTACATTTTGAAAACCTCTTCCATGACATTAATAGAAGACAGCTGCACTCTCATGTGCTTTTGCATTCCATCTATTAGTGTGTTGTTTTGATTCCAGTATACAAAGAAAATCTGGCCTTACACAGATATGCAGTTGGCCGTGGAAAAAGCATTTCAATAGCCCTTTCAGATAATGGCTGATATTCTTCTTTGGTGCTGTTATGGGTTGATTTATGTCCCCTAAAAAGCATATGTTGAAATCCTAACTCCCAGTACCTCAATACATGACCTTATTTGGAAATAGGGTCTTTGCATATTTAACCAAACTCAAAGAATGTGGCCTAAACCGAGAAGTCCAGTGTCCTTATGAAAAGGGGAAATTTGGGCTGGGCGCATTGGCTTACGCCTGTAATCCCAGCACTTTGGGAGGCCGAGGTGGGCGGATCATCTGAAGTCAGGATTTCGAGACCAGCCTGACCAACATGGAGAAACCCCATCTCTACTAAAAATACAAAAATTAGTTGGGCGTGGTGGTGCATGCCCGTAATCCCAGCTACTTGGGAGACTCAGGCAGCAGAATCACTTGAACCTGGGAGGCAGAGGTTGTAGTAAGCCAAGATTGAGCCATTGCACTCCAGCCTGGGCAATAAGAATGAAACTCCATCTCAAAAAAAAAAAAAAGAAAGAAAGAAAAGGGGAAATTTGGACACAAACACATACATATCTGTGAAGGAAACCAATGTGAGGAGACATAGAGAGAAGGCCATGGAAAGATGGAGCGAGGTCAGGGGCAGAGTTATCTAGAAGCCAAAGAAGGTGTGGGGCTACTGGGAGCTGCAGTGGCAAAAGGAACATCCTTCCCTAGAGGCTTCCCAGAGAGTCCAGTCCCATTGACACCTGGATTTCAAACATCTATCCTCCAGAACTGTGAGCCAATACATTTCTGTTCTGCCAAGCCATCCCATTTGTGATAGCTTGCTATGTCAGCCCTAGGAAATTAACGTAGATACTAACACCAAAATCCAAGAAGTGATAGTTTTCTAATGATTAGTTGCAATGCATGATCTTAACTCACTATAGCCTAGAACTACAGGGCTCATACTGTCTTCTGGCCTTAGCCTCTCAAGCAGCTGAGACTACAGGCATATGCCAATGGGCCCAGCCCTTAATAATTCTTAAGCCTTTTATTCTAGAGCCAGTAGCCCTCCAGGAACCTACAAAATATCCCAGGTGTTCAATAACAGCTCAGAACTCAAATGTCTCTGAAACATGTCAAGATCCATGAGTTGTTTATCTTATAACTCTTCAGTAGTCATTCTTTGCCTGACCTCATGAAATCCCACCCTATACATGTACAGCTTGGAATTTAGCCCATTTCACAAATGTTGCATGTTCTCATTCATATGTGGGAGCTAAAAAAGTAGATCCCATGAAGATAAAGAGTAGATTGGTGGTTTCCAGAAGCCAGGAAGGGGAGGGGGCATGAAAGGAGACTGATTAATGGGTATAGTAATACAGTTAGATAGAAGTAATAAGAGCTGGTGTTTAACAGATCGGTAGGGTGACTATAGTTAACACTAATCTAGTGTATATTTCAAAACAGCTAGAAGACAGTAATCAAATGTTCCTAGCATTAAAAAAAAGATAAACACTTAAGATGACGGATAACCCAATTACCTTGATTTGATCTTTCACATTGTATGAATGTATCAAAATACCACATGTACCCTGAAAATATGTACATCTATTATGTATCAATAAAATAAAAAGCAAATAGCAGGCCCGGGCACAGTGGCTCATATGCCTGTAATCCCAGCACTTTGGGAGGCCAAGGCAGGTGGATCACCTGAGGTTGGAGGTTCGAGACCAGCCTGAGCAACACAGAGAAACCCTGTCTCTACTAAAAATACAAAATTAGCTGGGTGTGGTGGTGCATTTTATAATCCTAGCTACTAGGGAGCCTGAGGCAAGAGAATCACTTGAACCCGGGAGGCAGAGGTTGTGATGAGCCGAGATCGCACCATTGCACTCCAGTCTGGGCAACAAGAATAAAACTTCGTCAAAAAAAAAAAATAGCAAACAAAAATAAAATAATAAAATGGATGAGGCAAATTGCTATAAAGCTTTAAATAAATTATAGATATAAAATTTTTTATTTGGTGTCATATTTTGTTTTCTAACTGTGAAATTTGCTGATTTATGTATGTTAAGTATATTAATCTCCATCTATGAGTCGATTCACCAATACCTTATACTCTTTCATTCTGTATAGCAGAGAGTTGTGTGGATGCCTGTGTGCATCAAACAACTACAGAGAATAAATGTCGAATGATGATGTGCCAGGAGATATTAGCCTGAAAAGATTTCATGAACAAGATGAAATTTAAGCAGCAATTTGAAAGTAAAAAGATACATGCCACAGAGGATTGTTTATGAAGTAAGTCAAATCTGTGTGAATTTTCCCAGCTATTTGTTTGGCAATATGGCAAACTGAGTCACTTTGACAGAATCATCTTTTTTATACGTGTAAACCATGGAATACTATGCAGCTATTAAAAAGAATGAGATCATGTCCTTGGAAGGAACATGGATGGAGCTAGAGGCCATTATCCTTCGCAAATTAACAGAAACTGCCATTATCTTTTGTGGAAACAGAAAGCCAAATACTGCATGTTCTCACTTATAAGTGGGGACCAAATGATGAGAACACATGGACATGAATAGGGAACGACAGACACTGGAGCCTGGTTGAGGGTGGAGGGTGGGAGGAGGGAGAGGATCAGGAAAAATAACTAATGGGAGCTAGGCTTAATACCTGGGTGATGAAATAATCTGTACAACAAGCCCCCATGACACGAGTTCACCTATATAACCTGCACGTCTACCCCTGAATTGAAAATAAAAGTTAAATTTAAAAAGTGTAACTTGCTACTTCATTTAACAGATTCTCTCTCTTCTTTCTCTCTTTTCTTTTTTTTTCGTGACTGTTGTTGTTTTTGTTTTTTCCAATTTGGTTCTTATTTAGGTTTGTCCTGCTAATATTTGAAGATTAATGTTCATTTGTTTATGGAACAACAGAAATTATTCCCCAATAAGATCTAGGCAATGAAATGGAAAAAGAAAGAAGCAGCAAAGAAACTGAGAGACTGGAATTCTATGTCTTGCTCTGCTCCTTGTTAGCTGTATGATTTTTGTTAAGTTTCTTAGACCCTCTGGGATTCATATGTAAAATCAGATGGTAGAAATTGTCTCTCAGTTTGTTGTTGTTATTTGTTTTCTTTTGGGACAGAGTCTTGCTCTGTCATCCAGGCTGGAGTGCAGTGGCGCGGTCCTGGCTCACTGCAACTTCCGCCTCCCAAATTCAAAGGATGCTTCTACCTCAGCCTCCTGAGTAGCTGGGATTATAGGCGCTGCCACCATACCCGGCTAATTTTTGCATTTAGTAAAGATGGGGCTTTGCCATGTTGGCCAGGCTGGTTTCCTGACCTCAGCCTCCCAAAGTGCTGAGATTATAGGCATGAGCCACCACACCCGGTCATCTCAGATATTTTCAAACATCAGTATTGTGTACATCCCAAACCATATTGTTACAAACATCTAAAAACATGCTTGAAAATCTATATGGAAGGAATTCAGAGAAAATGCCGGGTTAAGCATACAATTTCCTAACCTTTCATCCTCCCACCTTTTTGCAAGCACTACCCAACAATTGAGATAAGGGTGACATGCCAGCAGGTGCCTGTCCCAGGGCATGCATTTGTTATGGTTTAAGGTGCACACAAATTATCTGGGGATCTTGTTATTAGGTACATTCCTTTGAATAGATCTGGGGTGAGGCATGAGTTTCTGCATTTCTAACAAACTCCCAGATAAGGCTAATGCCATTGACCCATGTCTCCTCTTTGAGCAGCACAGATCTCCAAAGGGATTCTTGAGCGCACCTGAGGACTGAATTCTCCAGAGGACGGGCAGGTGCAGAGACTCACTGCTTGCTGTGCTATGTGGAAAGCCGAAAGCCTAGGCTAATGAGATGGTTTTTGCCCCCCCAGCAGGAAGCCTCCAGGGTACAGGCTGCAAATGCCGAAGCCCAACTGAGAAACTCTCTTGGGTCTCTTTTTTGGTACTCTGCATGTCTGCTGAACGTGATCTTTCGGGAGACTGAAGAGCCTGGGCTGAGCTGCAGCTGAGAAATGAATTCCTCCAAGGCTCTGTGGTTGTAAGGGCCTTTTCTTCTCTCCCCTGAGCCTCTCTCCACAACTTGCACCTCTCTTCACCCTCAAAATAATAAGGCCTCCTCTTGCCCACCATAAAACCAATCTGCCATCTCATTCATCTTTTCCTGCCAGTCCACCATTTGCCATGGTTCTTCAAAATCCTGACTTTTGTGGTGGCCGAGGGAGCCCACCTTCATGAACAGGCAGACACTGAAGAAGTACCCACCTCACAGGTAGGAAGCCTGGTCAGGGTAGACGGGTGGCTCACAGGTAGGAAGCCTGGTCAGGGTAGACGGGTGGTTCACAGGTAGGAAGCCTGGTCAGGGTAGACAGGTGGTTTCTACTGAAGCAGAGCTCATTGATAACACAGGAGAGAACACTGATAAAAAAAAAACTGTTAGAGAAAGCTTAGGAGATGTAATGGGAGCAAAAACAAGATGTTCAGAAATTCAAAGTATGATTTACAGATTTACACATTTAATGGAAAGGACACGAAAAATCCTGATAAATGAACTATGATTTGGGGAGGAGAAATGGAAGAAAGAGCTGAGAACACCAACTAAAATACAAGGAAATAGAAAATATGAAAGAAGAGATAAGAATGGAGAACCTAGCCTGGAGTTTAATTTTGTGAATAATAGGAGTTTCGAAGGGACAAAAAGCACTAGATGAAGAAATGGTAATGTTCACATATGTATACATATGAAAACTTCCCTGAGGCCAGGTACGGTGGCTCACGCCTATAATCCCAGCAATTTGGGAGGACGAGGTGGGCGGATCACCTGAGGTCAGGAGTTTGAAACTAGCCTGGCCAGTATAACAAAACTCTGTTTCTACTAAAAATACAAAAATTAGATGGGTATGGTGGCGGGCGCCTGTAATCCCAACTACTCAGGAAGCTGAGGCATGAGAATCGCTTGAACCCGGAAGGCAGAGGTTGCAGTGTGCCAAGATCGTGCCACTCCACTCCAGCTTGGGTGACAGAGCAAGATTCCATCTCAAAAACAAAACAAAACAAAACAAAATCCAGTCTTGGTGGCTCATGCCTGTAATCCCAGCAGTTTCGGAGGCCGAGGTGGGTGGATCACCTGAGGTCAGGAGTTCAAGACCAGCCTGGGCAACATGGTGAAGACCCATCTCTACTAAAAATACAAAAATTAGCCGGGCATGCTGGCAGGTGCCTGTAATCCCAGCTACTTAGGAGGCTGAGGCAGGAGAATTACTTGAACCAGGGAGGTGGAGGTTGTAGTGAGCTGAGATCACACCATTGCACTCCAGCCTGGGTGACAAGAGCAAAACTCCATCTCAAAAAAAAAAAAGACTTGTTTCCTGTCAGAAAGTGTTCATTAATTCCCAGGCAAAATGAATGAGATTGGATATCCTTGGCCATACATCACTGAAATTTCTGAACCCCGAGGATGGAGAAAATACAGGCTAAGTATGTCTAATCCAAAATGCTGAGGCCAGAAATGTTTCAGATCTCTGATCTTTTCCAATTTTGGAATATTTGCATCTGCATAATGAGATATCCTGGAGATGGTACCAAGTCTAAACATGAAATTCACTTATGTTTCATATACACCTGATACACATAGCCTGAAGGTAATTTTATACATTATTTTAACAACTTTGTGCATGAAACAAAGTTTCTGTGCATGAGGTCAGGTGTGGAATTTTTCACTTGTGGAGTCATGTTGGTACTCAAAAAGTTTCAGATGTTGGAGCCTTTCAGATTTTGCATACTCAGATGAGGGACATTCAAGCTGTCCGACGTGTTAGAGAAAACAAGTTCTTGAGTAGGAAGAGAATCCAGGCTAGCACGAAACTTCTCATTTCAGACTTTCGATAGAAAGAAACATGGAAGTTTCTATTGATGGTCTTATTTCCCACGAGCTGGGAATCCTGTACAGATGCATTGTGTTCAAATATAAGTGCAAAAGAAGAATATTTTTAGGCCAGGCGCAATGGCTCACACCTGTAATCCCAGCACTTCAGAAGGCCAAGGCAGGTGGATCACTTGAGGTCAGGTGTTCAAGACCAGCCTGGGCTACATGGTGAAAACCCATCTGTACTAAAAATACAAAAATTAGCCGGGGGTGGCGGCACACGCTTATAATCCCAACTCCTTCGAAGGCTGAGGTGGGAGGATCGCTTGACTCCGGGAGCTGAAGGTTGCAGTGAGCTGAGATCATGGCACTGCATTCCAGCCTGGGCAACAGAGTGAGACTCTGTCAAAAAAAAAAAAAAAAAAGGATTTTTTAGACTTTCAAGAATTCAGAAGTTGATCATTCTTGTACCACTACAAAGAAAATCACAAAATGCTCAAAAAGAAAGTAAAGATTAATTCAATTCTAAGATTTAATGACAGGGAAGCAAAACAAGAATACAGAATACTGGGAACGGAATATATATTCTTGTAAAATGTACAATTTCAATAGATACCACAAAAGTGTGTGAAGGTCACCTTCTGTCTTCCCCACCCTGCCTGGGAGACTGACAGGCATGGACTCTTCAATGGGGCCCTGTGTCCTCTGGCTACCATTGGGTTCAGACACGAGGAGCTCCACCAGGAGTCTCAAGGAAGGGAAGAGTGAGGTCAGAGTCTTCATTCCCCATCTAGCAAAGTCTCCCGTGCTGGCCACGTGCCTTTCAAGAAGGCCACTGATCCTCTTAAAGTAACCCACTCTCCACTATTGTCTCCTTCCCAATTTTGGCAGCTTCTCCACACTCTGTTCCATCACACTCTGGAGTGAGGTCTCTGCTGTGGCACACCTAGGCATCTGTACTCTCCCTGTGGGTCCTACCTCATCACACAAGTGAGGCGGGCAGATTACTTGTGGCCAGGAGTTTGAGATCAGCCTGGCCAACATGGTGAAACCCTGTCTCTACAAAAAATACAAAAATCAGCCGGTGTGGTGGCGTGCTCCTGTGGTTCCAGCTACTCAGGAGGCTGAGGCATGAGGCTGGAGCTTGGCAGGTGGAAGTTGCAGTGAGCCAGGGTTGTGCCACTGTACTTCAGCCTTGGCAATACAGCGAGACCATATCTCAAAAAAAAAAAAAAAAAAAAAAGAGAGAGAGAGAGAAAAGAAACACTTTTCCTGTCTGACACTTTCCTACCATTATATCCCAAATAATATAATTGTGAACTCTGAGTGGTAATAAATGCTTTTGAAACAGAAAAATACAAGGAAAAAAATTGAATGATCTGGAATTGGTGATATTATTACTGTAAGTGAAAAAAAATCGAAATGCAAACAATCATATATTTATGTTACCTTCGTGTAAGAAGAAAGAAAAATAAGAACACAAACATTTTTCTATTTTCAAAAAGAAATGCAGGAAAGATAAACCAGATATCAAAGAAGTGGATTGCCTACCAGGAGTGGAGGGGAGCAGTAAATGGATAGGAGGAACCTGGGAGGGAATAATACTTTCTTGGTGTGCACCTTTCACTATGGTTATGACATGAAAGCACGTCGGTGGTGAAGGGTGGGAAGAGGGAAAAGATCAGGAAAAATAACCATTGGGTACTATGCTTAGTACCTGGGTGACAAAATAATCTGTACCCCAAACCCCTGTGACATGAGTTTACCTATAAAACAAACCTGCACATATACCCCGGAATCTAAAATAAAAGTTAAAAGAAATGTAAAAAGATGCATCAGCTATTAACACCCATTCTTCGCTATGTGGTATTAGAAAGTAGAGAGACGATTAATATTTTTGTATACTCCAAGACACTTGAAAAAAGGATATGTTCTAATCTTGTAATATTTTTAAGCAATATGATAAAAATGTGAAAATAGGAAAAATAAATATGAGAAGAAAACCTGTTGCTCAAGTTGACCTCTGAGAGCGCTCCTGCACTCTTTTGACATACCTCCATTAATGTCATTGTTATTGCTGTTCTTTGAGCATTTCCTCATTTTCTGATGCTACAGGATACTCCACGCTCATCTCCTTTTTTTCTTTTTTTTTTAGACAGAGTCTCACTCTGTCACCCAGGCTGGAGTGCAGTGGCGTGATCTTGGCTCACTGCAACCTCCACCTCCCAGGTTCAAGCAATTCTCCTGCCTCAGCCTCCCAAGCAGCTGAGATTATAAGAGCCCACTTTTTTTTTTTTTTTGTATTTTTAGTAGAGATTGGGTTTCACCACGTTGTCCAGGCTAGTCTCGAACTCCTGACCTCATGTGATCCACACACCTCTGCCTCTCAAAGTGCTGGGGTTACAGGCATGAGCCACCACGCCCAGTGTCCAGGCTCATCTTATATATTTCCTGCTCAGGCCCTTAGAATCAGCCATTTCTCAAGAAGCCCTAGTTCCTTTTATTGGAGAATGGGATTAGAAATCAAGATCTGGATGCAACGTATGCCCATTGCCACTGGCAGGTTATTGCTTACAGGCCTTCTCAGCTGATAGAGCAAAGAAACATATGTGTGTATACTAACCCCTATATACACGTATCTATCAATGTTTCCATCTACAACCATCTGTATCTGTATTAAGCTAAATGAGTTCATACTGATGTCATGTCTGCAACTCTAATCCATTACCATATGGACCATCCTAGCATTTTCCCCTTGCTTATCTGTAACATCTCACTCCAACAGTGAGAAAACTAGCTCCCAGCATCTGCCATGCATTACTTAATTGCTCAACGTCTCTGCACATGTATCGTGGTTTATGTGTTTATTAACCTTCACCCCTGCCAGGATTTGTTTTTCTTTTTTTCAGATAAAGCAAACAGGAAACAAATAATAAAATTAATAAAATGGTAGACCTAAGTTTAGCCACATAAATAATTACGATAAATTATACTAATTTGCTATAGTCTGAATGTCTGCATCTCCCCAAAATTAATACGTTGAGCCCCAATCACCAAAGTGATGATATTAGGAGGTGGGGCCTTTGGAAGGTGATTGGGTCATGAAAACCAGAGCCCTCATGAATGGGATTAATACCCTTATAAAAGAGGTCCCAGACAGCTGCCCTGCCCCTCCCACCATGTGAGCCGGAAAATGGGCTCTCACCAGACTTTGGATCTGCCAGCACCTGGATCTTGGACTTCCCAGCCACTAGAACTCTTAAGAATAAATTTGTGTTGTTTATAAGTCACCTAGTTTATGGTATTTTGTTATAAAAACCCAGAAGACTAAGATGTGAGCTAAACAAACTAATTAAAAGTCAGAAATTGACAAACGTGCATTTTACAAAAAGTCCCAACTATACGCTGTCTGTAAGTAATCCACTTTAAATACAACGATATTGATAGGTTAAAACGTGACAAATGTAATAAAAGTATGGAAAGCATATATTTTGCAAATACTAATTAAAAGAAAGCTAGAATGGCTACATTCATTCAGATAAATATCAGAAACAATTAAAATGATCAGGGACACAACCTGCGTAGGTGATCAAAATTAACATGGTTCATGAAGGGCAGCGGATACTGCACGTCTCCAGATAGAATGTCCTGACGAAGACACAAAATCCCTTCATGAGAATGTGTAACCTGAATCCAGTCACAATAGAATCATCAGAAAAATGCAAAGAGACAACATTCTATTTTTAAAATGTCAGAGGGGAATGTACACCTAAAAACTATTGATGTCATAAAAGACTAAGAAAAACTGTGGGGAGTTCCAGGTCAAAGGAGGCTAAAGAGACATGACAACTAAATGTGATACTTAACCCTGGCCTGGATCCTCCGTGGAGAGGAGTGGGGAGTCCCGTGAAAGACGTTATTAGGTCAACCAACAAGACATGAATATGGACCTTAGATTAGATAAAAGTATGACATTAATAGAAACTTATGAAATTTGCAACTATACTATGGATATGTAAGAGAATGTCACTCTTCTTAGGAAGTACATACTAAGTGTTTAGGGATCATGGCCATGATATATGTACCTTACCCTCAAATGGTTTTGAAAATAATCATACATGTTTGCATGTGTGTGTGCATTGTGTGTATGTACACAGAGAGAAAGCAAATGAATAGAGAAAATGGTATAACATGTGAATAACAGGTAAATCTGAGTAAAGGGCATTACCGATATTCTTTGTACTATTTTATTCTACTAATTATAAAATGTTTTGAAAAATGTTATAAAAATTGACCAGGTGTGGCTCACACCAGTAATTCCAACACTTTGGGAGGCTGAGGCGGGTGGATCACTTGAGGCCAGGAGTTCAAGACCAGCCTGGCCAACATGGTGAAACCCCATCTCTACTAAAAATACAAAAGTTAGCCAGGTGTGGTGGCGTGCACCTGTAATCCCAGCTACTCAGGAGGCTGAGGCAGGAGAATTATTTGAACCCGGGAGGTAGAATCTGCAGTGAGCTGAGATCGTGCCACTGCACTCCAACCTGAGCGACAGAGTGAGACTCCGTCTCAGAAAAGAAAAAAGTTATAAAAATTATCCATAACTCAATTCTTAACTTCATTAATAAAATGTGGAGATTAGGAATGGAAGACTCAATGGGAAACTGAATTCTCAATGTCTCAGTTGGTGGGGGAGTAGGAATGACGCTGAGTCTTTAGAGAGTCAGAGTGACTATTTTAGTATAGTCGCATATTCACAGAGACTTCTAACCCTATGAGTTAAAATATACAAGATATATAGTAAAATTTGTTTTGCTTTATATTTTAGAAGGAGGACACCGAGAATCTTTTTAAATTAATGTCCTGATTAATCTGGAAGAAATTTGAAAAGGAGAAAAGCATGAACAACAATATATATAATAAATAGTAAAATACAAAGTAAGAAGAAGATGTAAACTCAAACCCATGAGATACTGCGAGAACTGTGAATGGATTGAACACCAGTACTAGATGATAAGGACTCTCAGAACGGATTAAGACATGATATCAAACTATATGCTTCCTACAAGACACACACTTGAAACTTCACAGAAAATTAGAGACTTAAGGCATACGAAGAGATAAATCAAGCACAGGCAAACCAAATAATTTAAATAAAATGAAATTCAAAAGCAGTGACTTTGATATCAGCTGTAGGGGAGTCACATGAGTTTGCAGGTGATGAGAAATCATTTGATACCTCCCCATTTTCTTTCTACCCCGAGGAGGGTGTGCCATGTTTCCTTAGCAACCCAGTCCACCTCTTTGTTCCAGTATAAAGGGTATTAACGATGGTTTCATTGGTCATTATGTGGGGACGGTATCTCACTAACAGCCTAATAATTTCCCATTGCCGAGAAGGCGGTTCTGATTTTTTTTTTAACGTATAGAAACGTGCATACGTGATTTTTTGAAGATGGTTCTAATGATCTGAGATATCTCTACTCACGCTGGAGAAAAGACTAGAGCTGCGAATGGTGTGTTGAATTCACTAAAATTACAGCTGCTTCCAGCTTCCAGGTCTTTTCCATAAACCACTGAAAGCCGAACCCTCCAGGGAACAGCTGGAGCTTTGAGGGCTGGCTTTCCAAGTCTGAGTTTTTGCTGCCACCTACAGGCTCCATCTGGGCAGCACACTTTGCCCTTAATGCCACTTTTGACTCATACCAAAAGGTGCCTTAAATCGTGTCTACATTGCATTTTGCACAAGGAACCAAAGTGAGTATCCAGCCTCCATGAATATGGCAAGTATCCCCAGACAGGAGCTACAGGGACACGTCTTCTACATATCAGGGACAGCGGTAAGGCAATTAATTCTCACCAGGAATACCTTCCCTTGCCAGACCCTGAGATCACCACAGAGCATGGAATCCCAGAATCATGCCCTCTTTCCAGCCTGGAAATTCATCACTTCAACTCAGTCAATCCTGCTTTTCCTCCGGAGTTAGCAAGGGCCTGAGATGCGCCCTCCCACAGCCTGAACTGGATGATACGATATGATTTCCACATGGAAATCGCAGTGACCATCACTGCAAACACCCACCTTGATTCCATGCATCCCATGTGCCCAGCATCTTCCCCATGCATTGTGTCATTTATTAGTCACAACAATACTATGAAATAATGACTCTCGTCATCGCTTTTTACAGACAAGGAAACAAACCGAGTTTCAGAGAAACCAAATAGCTTGTCCAAAAAAATACAACTAGTAAATGATAGATCCTGGGTTTAAACCCGTATCTTGCAGTTCAAACTCAACAGCTCTTTGGAGTGTGACATCCTTGATTTATTCATGGAAAAATCAACCCCATTGCCGAGCAACTTGGACAACCTCCCTTGAAGAAGGGTAAAATGTGTTACTTTCATGCTGTATTTTCCTGTTGCTATCAATGTCCAACTCCCAAAAAATCTACAGCAACTGAACACATGAAACTACTAAATTCTTTGGAAGAAAACTTAGTAAGGGCCCATACTAAATGGCCACAGTAGCTTCAATGAGCTCTTCTGCCTGGTAAAGATACTTTCATTCGTTCATTCATTCATTTATTCCAACATGCTCCTGCAACTATGCAAGCCGCCCAAACCATATCTCGATACAATGGAGTAGCTGTATCCACAGTGATGTAAGGGGAACCTGGGGTGTGCTATGGGTTTGATATCACCTAACAGCACTAATCCAAAGTCAGTTTCTGTTTTTTCTTCTTTGGAATCCTTTTTCACAAAAACTACAAAGAATATATCCACTGACGACGAAAGCCTTTCTTTTCCTTGCTGTTTCCATTTCTTTCAAGTTTATGTTTTCAATTTCATTTAAATAATGTAACTTGAAATGCATTAATTTGATTGTATCATACATCACTGAGGGAAGGTTCAAGGCAGTTGTTTTTTTCTTTTCCTTTGCTTGTCTTCACCCCGTCTTTGTTTTTTCTTCACATCCCTCACAGTAACCCCACTTATCAAAGTAAAACATATTATAAATATTATATTTTGTACTACACATTTACACAGCCCTGTAGAGTCATATAAATACATACACATTTGGAGAGGAAAGCCCCTCCCCAAATCCACTTTATATGTGTACCCATACAATTTTCAAGGCTATTGTTTGATAACCCTTTGGCCACTCAGAATCCATAGACTGAAATCCAGGTGCAGTGGTTCATGCCTGTAGTCCCAGCTACTTGAGCGGCTGAGGCAGGAGGATTGCTTGAGTCCAGTGAGCCATGATCATGCCCGGGAACACCCGCTGCACTCAGCCTGAGCAGCGCAACATTGCTCGTTCACTGTGATGTTGTCTGTGAGTTTCTCGTAGATGGATGGCTTTTAACATTTTGAGGTATATTCCTTTGAGTGAACTCCCAGACTCCATAGACTCAGCCAAAAGAGATTAGGGCCCTCTTACTTCAGCCTCTGCCTCATGGCAAGTGATTGAATAAACCTCTAAGTCAGATTATTCTCCCTTAAAGATCTTCCAGACCAAAGACGTAGTGATGACTCTAGGCAGGTAAAAAACATTTCTGTGTTTTGTCTTCTAGGGTAGGTAAAAAGATGTTTTCTTAAGTCCAAATAATCTCTCTCCAGCTTCTATATAAACTTTACAGAGTAAATAAATACTTACTGGATCATCTGTTCCTAAAATTGTTAAAAGTTAATTGAGGAAACAAAGCCTACCCTAAAAAAGAAAGTCAATGATGATTCCAAGGAGTGGATAAGAGTGTAATTTCTAAGGCCAGGTGCAGTAGCTCACGCCTGTAATCCCAGCACTTTGGGAGGCCAAGGTGGGCAGATCACTTGAGGTCAGGTGTTCGTGACCAGCCCGGCCCACATAGTTAAACCCTGTCTTTATTAAAAATACAAAAACTAGCCAGGCGTGGTGGCAGGTGCCTGTAATCTTAGCTACTCGGGAGGCTAAGGCAGGAGAATCGCTTGAACCTGGGAGGTGGAGGTTTCAGTGAGCCAAGATCATGCCACTGCACTCCAGCCTCAGTGACAGAGCAGACTCCATCTCAAAAAAAAAAAAAAAAAAAGTATAATTTCTGAAGTGTGATCAAGTACATTCAAATTCCAGCTCCACACTTACAGGCTATGTGGCATTTAGCAAGCCAGTTAATCTTTCTGTGCCTTTGTTTCTGTATTATAGACTTCTAAGAATTGAGGTAATACAAACAAAGCACTTAGCAAAAGCCAAAGCTCTGGTATGAGTAATAGATTTTAGAAAAATGCTACTGACCCAGTTTTCAACTCCAGAAGAGATGATTCCCTTGGCTTAACAGATAGAAGCAGAGGGCATGATATAAAAAAAAAAAAAAAAAACCTCCACAAACTGGGTATCAAAGGAATATACTTCAAAATAATAAGAGCCATCCATCTATGACAAACCCCGGAGGCATTCCTCTTAAGAACAGGTATAAGACAGGGTTGCCTACTCTCAATGCTCCTGTTCAATATAGTACTGGAAATTCTATCCAGAGCAATCAGGCAAGAGAAAGACATAAAAGGCATCCAGATAAGAAGTCAAATTATCTCTCTTCACAGATTTAATGATTCTATGCCTAGAAAACCCTGAAGACTCCACCAAAAGGCTCCTAGAACCAATAAACAACTTCAGTAAAGTCTCAGGATACAAAATTAATGTACAAAAATTTAGTAGCATTTCTATATACCAGTAACATTCAAGCTGAGAGCCAAATCAAGAATACAATCCCATTTATAGTAGCCACCAAAAAAACCCAAAATACCTAGGAATACATCTAACCAACGAGGTAAAAAATCTCTACAAGGAGAACTACAAAATACTGCTGAAAGAAATCATAGATGACATAAACAAATGGAAAAACATTCTATGATCATGGATTGAAAGAATCAATATCATTAAAATGGCCATACTGCCCAAAGCAATTTACAGATTCAATACTATTCCTATCAAATTACCAATGTCATTATTCATAAAATTAGAAAAACCTATTTTAAAATTCATAGAGCCTCCCCCTAAAAAAAAAAAAAAAAAAGCCTGATTAGCCAAAGTAAGCGTAAGAAAAAAAAGTGGAGACATCGTATTACCCAACTTCATACTATATTATAGGCCACAATAACGAAAACAGTATGGTACTGGTATAAAAACAGACATACAGACCAATGAAACAGAATAGAGAATCCAGAAATAAAGCTGCACATCTACAACCATTTGATCTTTGACAAAGTCAACAAAAATAAGCAATGTGGAAGGGACTCCCTATTTAATAAATGGTGCCAGAATAACTGGCTAGCCATATAAAGAAGAATGAAACAGGTCCCCTTATCTTTCCCCACACAAAAAAATTAACTCAAGACAGATTGAAGATTTAAATGTAAGACCTCAAACTATAAAATTCCTAAGGGAAAACCTAGGAAACATCATTCTGGACATCAAGCTTGGAGAAGAATTTATTTCAGAAAACTTCTGGTTTTCTCAGTCCTCCATATGTCCTCAAAAGCAATTGCAACAAAAAAATTGACAAGAGGGACCTAATTAAACACAGGAGCTACACAGCAAAAGAAACTATCAACAGAGTACACAGACAACCTACAGAATGGGAGAAAATATTTGCAAATGATGCATCTGACAAAGATCTCACATTTAGAATCTACAAGGGACTTAAACAGTTCAACAAGCAAAAACCAACCTCATTAACAAAGGGCAAAGGACGTGAACAGACACTTCTCAAAAGAAGACAAACATGAAAAAATTCTCAACATCATTAATCATCAGAGAAAGGCAAATCAAAACCACAATGAGATACCATCTCATACCAGTTAGAATGGCAATTATTAAAAAGCGAAAAAAATAACAGATGTTGGCAAGGCTGCAGAAAAAAAGGGAATGTTTATACACTGTTGATGGGAATGTAAATTAGTTCAGCCACTATGGAAAGCAGTTTGGAGATTTCTCAAAAAACTTGAAATAGAACTACCATTCAACCCAGCAATCCCATTACCGGGTATATTTTCAAAGGAAAATAAATCATTCTTCCAAAAAGACACATGCACTCATATGTTCATTGAAGCATCATTCACAATAGCAATGACATAGAATCAATCTATTTGCCCATCAACAGTGGATTGGATAAAGAAAAGGTGATACATATACACATGAAATGCTACAAGCCATAAAAACAGAATGAAATTATGACCTTTGCAGCTATGTGGATGCAGCTGGAGGTCATTATTCCAAGCAAATTAACACAGAAACAGAAAACCAAATACCACATGTTCTCACTTATAAGTGGGAGCTAAGCATTGGGTACTCATGGACATAAATATGGGAACTGTGAACCACTAGAGGAGAGAGGGCAGGAGGGCCTCAGGGGTTTACCTTTTAGGTACTATACTCATTACCTGGGTGATGGAATCATTCATATCCCAAACCTCAGTGTCACACGATATACCTAGGTAACCAACCTGTACATGTACCTCTTGAATCTAAAATAAAAGTTGAAATTATTTAAGAACTAAAAATACATTTCTGTTGCTTGTAAGCTTAAAAAAATCCAGTCCACTGTTGATGGGCACCTAAGTTGATTTCATGTCTTTGCTATTGTAAATAGCGCAGTGATGGACATACAAGTACATGTGTCTTTTTGATAGAATGATTTATATTTTTGGGGGGCATATACCCAGTAACGGGATTGCTGGGTCAAATGGTAGTTCTATTTTAAGTTCTCTGAGAAATCTCTAAACTGCTTTCTACAGTGGTTGATTTAATTTACATCCCCATCCATACCAACAGTGTGGAAGAGTTCCCTTTTCTCTGCAGCCTCACCAACATCTTTTTTTTTTTTTTAAACTACTTATTTATTTATTTATTTAGAGAGGGAGTCTCGCTCTGTCACCCAGGCTGGAGCAATTCTCCTGCCTCAGCCTCCCGAGTAGCTGGGACTACAGGCGCACGCCACCATGCCCAGCTAATTTTTGTATTTTTAGTAGAGATAGGGTTTCACCCTGTTGGCCAGGCTGGTCCCAAATTTTTGTCCTCAAATGACCTGCCCACCTTGGCCTCCCAAAGTGCTGGGATTACAGGCATGAGCCACCACGCCCAGCCCTTTTGACTTTGTAATAGCCACTGGTGTCAGAAGGGAAGCAAACACGAAAATGCTGCTGAGTGAACCAGAGACTGGGTATTTGGGCAAAGCAAGGACACAGCACTCAGAGAAGGCTGAGAATCTGCACATAGAAGGAGCCTGGGCCCTATTTCCTGGGTGGCCCCCTGGGAAAGCAGCAGGACCCAGCATCTCTCACCCCTAAATGAAGGAGATGTCATGAGGGTCAAACATAAATGGCAGGCCGGGCGCGGTGGCTCACGCCTGTAATCCCAGCACTTTGGGAGGCCGAGACGGGCGGATCACGAGTTCAGGAGATCGAGACCATCCTGGCTAATCCGGTGAAACCCCGTCTCTACTAAAAAAATACAGAAAACTAGCCAGGCGAGGTGGCGGACGCCTGTAGTCCCAGCTACTCGGGAGGCTGAGGCAGGAGAATGGCGTAAACCCGGGAGGCGGAGCTTGCAGTGAGCTGAGATCCGGCCACTGCACTCCAGCCTGGGCGGCAGAGCCAGACTCCGTCTCAAAAAAAAAAAAAATACCTTAAATGGCAGTGTGGAGTCATTAAGGAGACAGCTCCAGATGCAGCCTGGCACAGGTGGGCTCAAGATGGGCACAGATGTGGTCAGAGGCCAGCAGCCCAGAGAGTCCTCAAGCTGGAGAAAGGAGGAGGCAGGATTATCTGAGGGCCTTTCACTAGGAAAGCAGATGAACTTTGAACATCTTCCAGGTGCCAACGGGCGCAGACTATCGGAGGCCAGTGAGAATGAGGATTCAGCAAAAGATGCCAGGGTGGGCACACAAGCCCCAGGAGCCAGGCCCTTCACCCACTCCTTGGCACTAAACCCCCTTGGAACTCAGATGCAACCAGAGGAGGAAGGAGGGAGGTGAGAACTCCTGGATTAACTGGAGAACACCTGAGGTGTCTAAGACTGCATTCCTATCACCAGTGCAAAGTGGGCCCAAAATGTAAAATCAGGGATAAAAAATAATTTCTAAAGCTTGAGTTTGAGGCCTGAGACATTTGTATCTCCTAAGCAAATAAGCACTTAGCACAGCACTGGGTATGTAGTAAATGCTCCATAAACGTTAATAATGATCATTACTACCCACACAAGCTTAAATAACAAGTCATCGAGGCAAGATGAGAAAGTAGCAAATGGCGAAAGGCTCAGCAGCACAGCAGCCATGGAAACGCACAGCCCCAGCCTCCTGCTGCAGGGAGCAAGTTGACTGACAGCCCCCAGCCACTGCTCCTGGCCCTGGGCTGCTCTCTGCCAAGTCCTCCATGACTGGAACTCCTCTATGGGCCCCTTGGCTCAGGAGCTTCCTTCTAGCCTGGCTGCAATGCCCGCAGAGCTGCACTGCTGCCTGGAACTCCTCATCCCCCGCCCTCCCTCCTTCCTCCTCTCCCCTGTAGAAGTCAGCCTGCATCTCTGTCTGACACTCCTTCACCTGGTCCTGCTTCCTCCCCTTCACCCTTCACAGGCATTCCCACAGGAAATCTCCTGCACATCTCATCCTGTCTTGGTATCTTCTCAGAGGACTCAACTTCTTCAAGGGGCCTCATCCTGCTGTCCTCGCTGTGGGTCAGAAGTTCACAGACAGCTTCCGTGAGGGAGTCAGATTGGAGAATCAAAGGGAATTAGATGTGCTTGGCGAAGAGCCAGGGTCTTAGGGACACTGCAAGCTCACATGAACTCTGGAGCAGGCGTGGGCACGGGTTCTAGACCGTTTGCCCAAGGTGGGGGCTAGATAGCAGACCCAGTCAAAGAAGCCAGCTCTACCTAGCCTGTTGAGGGGCTTTCGTTAGAGGAATGCCGGGGAACAAAGGAGATGATGAGAGCTCAGGAATTTGCTCTGGAAGCTTTATCTCCCAACATGGAATGCAAAACCCTGTCTTCTACCAAATGAAATCTAAGTTTTAGCAAGTATGTAAGGAGAGATATCTCCTTCCTAACATTACACCATACAATCTAAGCCTGATCTGAGAAACACAAAAGACCTACTGTAATTGCTGCAGAGATGTCCAACTTTTAAAAAGTACCTAGGCTGGCCAGGCGCAGTGGCTCATTCCTGTAATCCCAGCACTTTGGGAGGCCGAGGCGGGCGGATCACTACGTCAGCAGTTTGAGACCAACCTGGCCAACATAGTGAAACCCTGTTTCTACTAAAACTACCAAAAAAAAAAAAAAAAATTAGTTGGGCGTGGTGGTGGGCACCTGTAATTCTAGCTACTCGGGAGGCTGAGGCAGGAGAATTGCTTGAACCTGGGAGGCGGAGGTTGCAATGAGCCAAGATCGCACCATTGCACACCAGCCTTGGCGACTGGGCAAGACTCCGTCTAAAACAACAACAAAAAAAGAAAGAAAGAAAAACAGCATCTATGTTGTAAAAGGGTATGTAACATTTAATTATGAGGAACAGTCAATTTATATACCACTCTGAACCTCAGTCTCCTTCTCATAAAAAGAGGAAATGATACCAGATGGACCGTACGATGCACTGCGGCTCTCCTGGCCTATGGTTTTCAGAATCATTGAACCATGAGCAGTGGCGTCATTTCAAACTTCACTTTCAACAACTAGAAGATGCCAGACTACTTTTATTTGCTGTGCTTGACACTTTTTTTGTCACCAAAAAAAGATTTCTAAACAGATTTATCTTTCTCATGCCATGAGACTTTTAATATCATCTGTTATAAATAATTGCTGTTGACAGCTTATACTGACAGGTGTTTGAGCAGTTGTCAATAATATGCTCATTTTATTGATTCTTTTCTCCCTTATATATCATGACTGAAATTTCAGTAGCTCAGAGTATAAATATTAATTCAGCCATCACTCTTATCTGCCTGACACATGATCACAGAACCAACAGCTGTGCCTCTGATGTCCACATGGACTAAAAGCCACAAGATCGTGAGAGAAAAGAAAAGGGCAACAATGCAGACAGGCTAAATTAGTATTAGGTTGGTGCAAATGTAATTGCGGGCCGGGCGTGGTGGGTCATACCTGTAATCCCAATACTTTGGGAGGCCGAAGTGGGTGGATCACTTAAGGGTCAGGAATTCAAAACCGGCCTGGCCAACATGGCGAAACCCCACCTCTACTAAAAATACAAAAATTAGCCAGTCGTGGTGGTGGGCACCTGTAACCCTAGCTACTCGGAAGGCTGAGGCTCAAAAATCACTTGAACCCGGGCGGTGGAGGTTGCAGTGAGCTGAGATGGCGCCACTGCACTCCAGCCTGGATGACAGACGGAAACTCCATCTCAAAAAAAAAAAGTAATTGCGGTTTTTGTCATTAAAATTGTGAAAACTGCAATTACTTTTGCACCAGCCTAATAACTCAGTGTCATCAAGAAACCCGCAAGAACAGCCACACGTTTCTTTAGAGATGATTCTCAAGATTTCTCCAAAAATAGAGTGAGATGCCAGATCTAAAAATACAAGGAGTACATGAGAGTCTACCTACCTTTCTCCACCCAGCCTCCTCCTCTGCCCGGGTCCATCACACCCGCACCCAAGCTTACACTCTCCCGACAGGAAACAGGGGCATGCTTCCTTCTCTGGGGATATTAACACTTAGGGTCACCCAATAAAGCAGCACAGTCACTTCCCAACCCTGTTATAGTAAAGACCACTAGACACACACCTCATGAGATATACAACCTACAATCAGCTCAAAAGTATGCCTCACTCATAAATGGCTGGGCCAAACTTGCCAGATTGGGGGAAACTTGGGGAAAATGAGAGCTAAAATAAAAGTAAAGTGAAAGAGGCTGGGCACGGTGCCTCACGCCCGTAATCCCAGCACTTTAGGAGGCCAGAGTGGGTGGATCACTTGAGGTCAAGAGTTCAAGACCAGCCTAGAAAATATGGGGAAACCCCATCTCCACTAAAAATAAAAAATTAGCCAGCTGCGGTCAAATGGTCCAGATAGTTTTTGATAAAGACAATAGGAGGGGCTGGGTGCAGTGGCTCACACCTGTAATCCCAGCACTTTGGGAGGCCAAGGTGGGTGGATCACCTGAGGTCAGGAGCTCAAGACCAGCCTGGCCAATATGGCAAAACAAAAATTAGCTGGGCATGGTGGTGCACACCTGTAATCCCAGCTACTTGGGAGGCTGAGGCAGGAGAATCGTCTGAACCCGGGTGGTGGAGGTTGCAGTGAGCCAAGATCATGCCATTGTACTCAGCCTGTGCAACAGAGTGAGACTCTGTCTCAAGAAGAAAAAAAAAAGACAACAGGAGGTGAAAGGTAAGTAAATTAGAAGATCATTGCAGGTGTGTGAAAGGTGTCAGAATCAAAATTCAGTCACATGTTTAAAATTCTAAAATACAGAGCCAGAGAAGGTCATAAAAGGAGAATTCTCACTAAAAACATATCGTACTTTTTGGTATACTCTATATGCAGAATTATATATATTTGTTCGAATTTTTAACTCTTAATAACTTTAATTTCTAGTGAAAACCTAGGAAATAAGATGCTTTTTAGTGTCTGTCACATCTCAGTATTTTGTAGATGTGAACCATTTTATCATTTTAAAAACATTTCCCCAAAACATAATTTTTGTGTGTATTAATAAACCGAAATATATTTAGTCTTTATATAAAACTCAAAAATCCAAGAACAAACTTACATATTTATGTTCAGCAATTTATGTTTCAGTATTTTAACTTACTTATAAATGGCTCGGACATTTTATGAATATCTATTACCCAATTTAACATAACTTTAAGATTTCACAAGTTTACAAATGTTTATCCCATTACATTTTCCTAATGTATTTATTTTTAACAATTTACCTGGATTACCATAGCCAAGCTATCAGTCAAGTGTGAGGCTAGGCTGAAGACTGTCCGTGACCTCAGGCAAGGGTCATAACATGTCTGCACTTCCTGTTCCTCCACACAAAAGCAATGAAGATGGTAGCACCGCCTTGCCCGTCTCACAGGATCCTTACCAAGATGAGATAAAGCATAACTTCCATCCATAGAGTACTAGTTCCCTTGTAAGTCATAAGCTCCTCTGGGGCAGCGTCTAATTGTGATTTATCTTTGGACTCTCTAAATTACCCAGACCAGTGACTTACACGTAGTAAAAATCAATAAATACTCTTTGAATGAATAAATAAGATTTGTACAGCAACTTACTAAATGTTGAAAGATAGAGCACTTTGTATATAACCATAAAAATTTATAAACCTGATTATATATATTATATATATTTATATATTCATATATATTTATATATTCATATATATTTTAATATACTTATATATTCATATATATTTATATATATATATAAAAAATACTGCGTTCTAGAAGAATAAAGTATGACATGGCCATGTAGTAGAATCTTGTGTATTCATTAGACTGAGTTGTTGTTGTTGTTGTTGTTGTTGTGTTTTGACCAAGGAAATTGTTCATGATGTAATGCTGCAGTGTTTAAGATGGGTTGTAGATCAGTGAGAAATGACATTCCCCCTCAGAAACACACATTCCCATACACCTGCTATATTTCCCAATTAGGTGAAAAGAGGGAAATTAACAGAAACAAGGAGGCTCCCAGAGAGAGTGAGTGAGAGACCTGGAGAAGTTTGTCCTGGCCCCTGACTTGCCTGTAGTATTCAAGGGGCTGGTGTCATTCTCTGTCCAGGTAAGGCCTCGTCAACGTTGAGAAAACAGCTAAACCCTTGTAGTGCAACAACCCTTTTAGACTCAGGCGGGCATTGCCAATCTGGAATAATATACACTGGTAATCCATGCGCTTCCATTCGAGGAAGTATTGGAAAGCATCGGCCTCTCCTTGTTCCTGAACCTGCCTCACAATCTACGAGGCCACCTCCATTTCCAGGTAGAAAGCGGAGGCTGTGCCTAGATGGCCCTGAATGACAGCTCCGCCTGCCACTCTCCACTGTCCTAGAAAGCCTGCTTCCCCACTGTCTACCCCGCTCTGATTTCATCCTGTTTCCCAGATGAATCTCAAGCTGTGTTAGTTTGAGACCTAATGTTACAAATCCATGGAGTCTATAATCTCAAATATTCAAAAATGTGGAAGAATCACTGAGGCAGGAGCATCGCCTGAGCCCAGGAGCTTGAGGCTGAGAGTGGGAGGACAAAAGGGCAGGTGGGGAGAAGATCCTCCCTGGTGGCCCCGCAGCGCCTCTGTGGATGGATTTCACGAAATAGTACAAAGGGAAACTGAGGGTCAATAAACGAATGCCCTGAAAACCACCTGGCAAGAAACCCTTGGAAAGTTTCTCGGTAACCTCAGGGGGATACGGGCCCCAGTTTAAAAACCACTCACTCAGAACTCCAGGACTGCAGGTGCTTGCTTAGCATCCAGGCTGCTGACAGAAGCGCTGTTTAGGCAAGACGCTAGGGGGATTTGGGAGCAACCCACCTCTCTAGGTCGATGCTTTTCAAAATGGGTTTCCTAGACCACCTGCATCAAATATTATCTGGTTGTTTATTTAATACGTTTAACATGAAGATTCCTAGGCTCTGTCTCAAATCAGCTGAAAAGGAATCTTTAGGAAGAGGGACATGTGAAACTGTTTGTGGAAGCAATTTATAGCAACGAATGTGCTTTGTTGTTGTTGTTTGTTTGTTTGTTTGTTTGGACAGGGTCTCACTCTGTCCCAGGCTGGAGTGCAGTAGCCCCTCATCATCACACCCATAGCATTCTGCTTTGTCTGAGGCTTCCAAATGTATTCCCTAGTTTCCACCACACCATGGCAGCCCCTCAAGCGGAGGGGCTGGATCTATGTCTAATTCATCGTTGTGGCCACATCCTAGCCACGTGACTAGCACATAGCTGTGCTCAATAGATACTTGTTATATGAATAAATTCATAGTAAGTAGAAGATACAGAAATGAAGAAGGTGGCCGGGTGCAGTGGCTCACGCCGTAATCCCAGCACTTTGGGAGGCCGAGGTAGGAGGATTGCTTGAGTTGAGGAGTTCAAGACCAGCCTGGGCAACATGGTGAAACCCTGTCTCTACAAAAAATAAAATAAAATAAAATAAAATAAAATAAAATAAAATAAAGAAGGGAAGAATGTTTGAGGACCTCCCAAATATAGGATTAGTGCTCAGTCACTAATACACTAAGGAGCAGATTGGCGGTATGGATCACCACAACCAAAAGGTAACCTCCAAACCATTTCGATGGGACCATCACCCATCTATCTACCATCTCTCTATATATGTAATCTATATATGTATATATAATCTATATAGGTAGATAATTTATATATCTATATATAATCTTTAAATTATGCAGTGATAGAAAGGGCAGGATTATGCGATGGCAGAGGGGATTATGCCTTGAGCTTCTGGAACTATGGAATATCAACGTGGAAGACTTGAAGACCTATTTGCTGGGGACCCTCTAAGCCTCCTAGAAAACGGTGACAAGAACTTTGGGACATCTGCGGGGACATCGGATGTTCTGGCGTTTATGAACCAAGCCTGGGGGTGCTGTGAAGTTGTGGTGGTGTTTTCAGCGAGGACAACAAGGCTGCTGATTTGTCACTCAAGTGCCCTTTGGCCCGTTGCCTGGGAATTCATCTTAAAGGTCTCAGTGAAGGAGACTGTCCATTAAAGAGCCCGATTACCCACCAGAAGCCTAATTAGTAACTGAACTTGCCCCTGGGCAAAGAAGAACCCTGAAGCCTGAATTCAAGACAGCAGCAGGGAAAACAGCAATGGTCAGTTACAGCCACCAGGTGGCGCAGGAGAATGCCAAACTCCCAGGAGCGCAAGGCAAACCCACATCCTGGTTCTCCCCTAAGAGACTTCCGTAACCTCAGAAATTTGTCTGGAGGACGGCTTGGAGCCAGACGCCGTTGAAACGGTAACCCAAGACCTTCATTTCACCCTTGCCTCGGTTTTATCCTTAAAATTACACCCAGAAAGTGAACTGTCTGATAGGGCTGGCTCTTGAGAGCCAATTGCTAAATTTTACCCTTGCCTCGGTTTTATCCTTAAAATTACACCCAGAAAGTGAACTGTCTGATAGGGCTGGCTCTTGAGAGCCAATTGCTAAATTTTTAGTCCATCTTTTCTCAAACTCATGGTCAGTGACACCAAGTTGGTAACTTGAAATTGGCCATGGAGGAATATTTACACCATGGAAATCGGCAAATGCTATAAATTAGTTCTTAAGAGGGTTCGTTGTTAAACATTTACCCAACACTCCTGGGTGAGGAGAGACCGCCCATAAATTGTGCTGGGAGGCAAAAGAGTTTGGCGTTACAGTTTGCTTCTGATAATAACTCGGACAAAGTCAAATGTAGCAGCTAAAAACGTTGACTCTGTATTCAGGATTTAGGACTTAAATGTGTACTTTGCCATTTATTAGCTGTGTAGACTTGGGCAATCCATTCTTGGTGCCTGTCTCTTCATCTGTAAAAAAGATATAATTGTACCTACTTAGTAAGGCTACTGGAAGGGTTAAAGGAATCCCTACGTATAAGTCACCTTAAATAACTATACGTGTTAGATATTACTATTACGAAAAGGTGATGAAATTATTAATACCATTAATACAGAAATCATTACAATGTAAACAACAGAGACACACTTGAATTTTAAGACCTTAAAGCCATTCACCAATCTTGTTATATTTGTATATTTAATTTCACATCCTGAATTAAATTTATTTTCTGGAAAGTAACTAAACACATTGCCTGATTTTAATCCAGAACAATAAGCTTTTCACTCTCATACGTTCTCTTTTGAATATTTGGGAAGTAAATTATATATTTCCAGGGTTTTGCTCTAAAGGCTTTTTATTCTCTTTCTTTAAATATTTTGTAAATATCAGAAAGTCAGGTGGGTTTCCCGAAGAGCATGCCATTTAACATGAGTATATCTTAAATTGTCTGAGTCCAACAGAGGTTGCTCAGAAATTGGGTTAATAGAGACTCCAAGTCTCATTCCTCTAATGAGAGGCGAAGGGTTTTTCTCCATGTTTTGGATGGTGGCAGCCTTTGAGAATAAATAGAGGAAATGATCTCTCATAGCAACAGAAGGAAAGTAGAACAATCTAGAACAACTAGACATGTGACTTTCTCTGAAACCACAGAGTAAATAAAAGACTCAGCTTTATGATTTAAAGAGCTTCATCAATTAGGTCTGGATTTTGATTGATAAAAAATTCAGGAGGTCTGCTTACATAAAATTGTGAAAGACTTTTCTAGAAGTTTTGAAGAAAGTTGGGTTGCGACCTATCCTCTGACATCCTGACATTAAGAGTCACCTGGCCTGAGGTCAGAGGAATGAATATTCAGTGACCCACCTATGTCACTTCTAACTGGCAGAAATTAGAAAGCTGTGAAATAAATTGGTCAAAGAAGCTGTCAAACTCATCGCATCATCTATACTTTAAGGCCCAGAACTGCAGTGCTTTCTGCTCCCTCCAGCCACTTACCTTTTTGACTCACTTATTATATTTTAATGAGCCAATCAGACTCGTATGTATTGATTTTCTGTTATTTCTACCCAATAAATACTATAAGATATGCTGTTGAAAAAATTATTTTAAAAACTACAACTACAGGGAAAATAACACTTTTTCAAGGCACAACAATTAACAGGGCATGCGCTATAAATCTGTAATAAATAATAATTTTCTACAAATCAGGCCAGGCATGGTGGCTCATGCCTGTAATCCCAGCACTTTGGGAGGCTGAGGCGGGTAGATCACCTGAGGTCAAGAGTTCGAGACCAGCCTCGCCAACATGGCGAAACCCTGTCTCTACTAAAAACACACAAAAAATTAGCTGGGCATGGTGGTGGGCACCTGTAATCCCAACTACTTAGGAGGCTGAGGCAGAAGAATTGTTTGAACCCAGGGGGCGGAGGTTGCAGTGAACCGAGATTCAGCCACTGCACTCCACTGTACTCCAGCCTAGGTGACAAGAGTGAAACTGTCTCAAAAAAAAAAAAAAGTCCAAGGACATTTTAACGATGCAGACACACTCCAAGTTTCTCACTCTGGAATGCTTGGGACACAAGAAAGTGACAGGGTGCTTCCACAGCAAAAAGGATGCACACTGCTGTTTTTAGAATTCCTTCTGGTGTACGGTCTACTCAGCCCCTCAGGGGAAAAGCATGTGACACTCTCAGTCATATGAGACGACAGCTGTCTTGCTGTCATGGTCATACCCAGAACTATTCTGCCACCACCACAGCTGCTGGTGGAGCCCAGATGGGTGTGTCCATGCATAGACAAGCAGCAACAAAGACAAACAACCGTCATCACAAAGGTGCCTTTCGTGACAGGCAGAGCAAGAGCCACAGGCCCTGCTGGAGCTTTTTAAAATTTAAATAAATGGATATTTTTAAAATAAATACACATGATTGAGCATGTGTAGTATGTAAAAACATAAAGATTAATTTCAAATGTAATGTTTTTATTACTATGTAATCTCACCATCCAGATATAAATCTTATTAACACTTTTGCTCAATTTCCTTCAGTCATGTTTTTGCATGTGTATGTCTCTGTGTGTGTTTGTGGAGAGACTTTTTTAAAAAATTCTCACTGTCTCTATCATTTACTTTGAAATAATTTCAGGCTTATAGAAAGATTGCAAGAATAGAACAAAGAATTCCAATACAGTCTTACCCAGATTCCCCAAATACAAACATTGTCATATTTGCTTCATATCTCTCTAGCTTTCTCTCTCTCTCCTACATACATTACTTTTTTTGAACTATCTGATGGTAAATTGCCAACCTCATGCCCGCTTCCCTTTAAATACTTCCGTGTGGCTGGGCAGAGTGGCTCATGTCTACAATCCCAATACTCTGGGAGGCCAAGGAGGGAGGATTGCTTGGGGCCAGGAATTTGAGAACAGCCTGGGCAACATAGCAAAACCCCATCTCTACCAAAAAAAAAAATTTTTAATTAGCTGAGGTGTGGTGGTGCACACCTGTAGTCCCAGATACTCAGGAGGCTGAGGTGGGAGGATCCCTTGAGCCCGGGAGTTTGAGGCTGCAGTGAGCCATGATCACACATCGAGCTACGAGGTGCACTCCAGCCTGGAGACAGAGCAAGACCCTGAATCAAAATAAAGAAATAAATACTTCTGTGTGTATTCTCTAAAAACAAGACCAGTCTTACATATACCCCCAGATTTGATTTATCAAAATCAGAAAGTTAACATTGAGATTATAGTAGAATTTAATCTACACAGAATTTGTTTAATTTCACTAATTGGCTCACCATTGCTCTTTTAGCAAAATAAAAGATTCTGGTCCAGGATCTAATCCAAGAAAACTTATGACATTTGTACCCTTGGTATCCTTTAATCCGAGTAGTTCTTCAGTCTTTCTTGTCTGGCTTTGACACTTTTGAAGAGTAAGGGTCAATTATGTTATAAAAGAGTTTTGAGTTTTTTGGTGTTTCCTCTTGATTAGGTTCATGTTATGCATCTTGGCTGGAATATTGCAGAAGTGATGCAGTGTTTTTCTTAGTGCAGGAGGCACGTGCTGTGGTTCTGACACACTACTGATATTGTTAACTCTCATCATTTGATTAAGGTCATTCCTACCAACATGTTCTACTGTAAAAGTTGCCATTTTACCCTTTGAAATTAAAAGCTATCTAACAGGGAGCAACTAGATACTATATAAATATCCTGTTAAATCCTTAAAATTGTACTTGTGGCTGGGCATGGTGGCTCACACCTGTAATCCCAGCACTTTGGGAGGCCAAGGCAGGCAGATCTCTTGAGCCCAGGAGTTCAAGACCAGCCTGGGCACCATGGCAAAACCCTGTCTCTACAAAAAAAATACAAAAATTAGCTGGTTGTGGTGGTGTGTGCCTGTAGTCCCAGCTACTCGGGAGGCTGAGGTAGGAGGACTGCTTGAGCCTAGGAGGTTGAGGCTGCAGTGAGCCAAGATTGCACCACTGCACTCCAGCTTGGGTGACAGAGCGAGACCTTGTCTCAAAACTAAAATAACATTTTACTTGCTGTTTTTACCATCCTTTGATGATTCTTGCTGCATCAGTTATTATTATGATGGTATCGAAAGGCAGTTCTCTCATTCCAACATTCCTTGTTTATTAGTTTGAATCCTGCTGTAAGGAAGCACTTTTTATTCTCTCCATCTATTTATTTATGTATTTATTCATTCATTTATATCAATGTAGATACTCATGGATTGTAATTTTATTCTATGAATGATAATCTGCTGCGCTTTTATTTTGATGCTCAAATTGTTCCAGAGTTGGTCAGTGGGAGCCTCTTGGACCTGGTTCCTATGTCTTTGTGACATGTCCCTATTATTCTTTGAGCATTTCTTTACTTACTTGCACAGCAAAATGTTTCATTTTTGGAATCAGCCAACTCTCCAAGGAGCTCTGGTTCCTTTCAGTGGAGGGTGGTGTTTAAAAACCATGCCTGGGCACTAAATGTGCTCACTGCTACCAAATGTCATTGCTTTTAGACACTCTCAGCAAACAGAGCCAGGTATTTGTCTGTGTCCTGAGATTCATATTGATTTCTATAACTACATATTTAAAGCTATGTATTTAGACTGATACCTCCAATTCCAATCCAACACTACAAGATGCTTTGTAGCTTTCTCCCTTCATGTATTTGTAATTCCATTCTTTGATAGTACAAAACCCTGGATTCCATTACTTTGTCAATCCTAGAATATACATAGTTTCAGAACTGCTAACACATAACACTGTAAAAACAAACCTACAAACCTACTAGCTACAATAATTACTTACAGTTTTTGTCTTTAACCTGAGGATATAAAGTCAAATTCTTCTGTTCAAAAATACTTGGTTACTTCCCCATGCTCCCTTTCGGGTGGTGATTGTTTAGTTTAATTTTTTTTTTTTTTTTTTTGAGGCGGAGTCTCGCTCTGTCGCCCAGGCTGGAGTGCAGTGGCGCGATCTCGGCTCACTGCAAGCTCCGCCTCCCGGGTTCCCGCCATTCTCCTGCCTCAGCCTCCCGAGTAGCTGGGACTACAGGCGCCGCCACCACGCCCGGCTAATTTTTTTGTATTTTTAGTGGAGATGGGGTTTCATTGTGTTAGCCAGGATGGTCTCGATCTCCTGACCTCGTGATCCGCCCGTCTCGGCCTCCCAAAGTGCTGGGATTACAGGCTTGAGCCACCGCGCCCGGCCTTATTATTTTTTAATTTGAGACAGAGTATAGCTCTTGTTGCCCAGGCTGGAGTGCAATGTCTCGACCTCGGCTCACTGCAACCTCCACCTCCCCGGTTCAAGCTATTCTCGTGCCTCAGCTTCCCAAGTAGCTGGGGCTACAGGCATGCACCATGACACCAGGCTAATTTTTGTATATTTAGTAGAGACAGGATTTCACCATGTTGGCCAGGCTGGTCTCTAACTCCTGACCTCAAATAATCCACCCACCTTGGCCTCCCAAAGTGCTGGGATTACAGGCGTGAACCACTGCATCTGGCCCTAATTTTTAAAATTTCTTTTTATAGTACACCATCTCTCTATTCATGTATGTTGCAAATATTTCTTTAAACTTATTTTCCACATTTATATTTTGTTTTCAGTACTGTTAAATGGAACTTTTAAAAGATGCATATTATCAAAAGAAGTAATTTTTTTCATGGCTTTTGTTAGAAAATTCTACTATATTTGAAATTAGGTAAATATTCATTCTATTCATCTAGTAGTTTTGTATTTTCGATGTTTACAGTTAATCTCCTTATTCTCTTCTGGAATTTACTTAGGTATGTGCTAAGAAGAAAAATCTAACTTTTTTTCCCACATGTAGTCAAGCATATTTCCCAGGACATTTTTGCTATTTAAAAACTAAATGGCCATTTAAAAAAAAAACAAAAACAAATATTTCTATTTTTATCATCTGTGTTTTCCTATCTGTAAACTGGGTATAACAGTTTCCACCTCATCATTGCATTGCACACAGAAAACATGAACTCAGCTGGGTGCGGTGGCTCATGCCTGTAATCCTAACACTTTGGGAGGCCGAGGCAGGTGGATCACTTGAGGCCGGGAGTTCAAGACCAGCCTCGCCAATATGGTGAAACCCTGGCTCTACTAAAAATACAAAAATTAGCTGGGCGTGGTGGTGCGCATTTGTACTCCCAGCTGCTTGGGAGGTTGAGGCAGGAGAATTGCTTGAGCCCAGGCGGTAGAGGTTGCAGTGAGCCAAGATCATGCCACTGTATTCCAGCCTGGGCAACAAAGCGAGACCCTGTCTCAAAAAAGGAAAGAAAACATGAACTCAAGTCCTGCCAGACTAGTGTTTTTTTGTTTTGTTTCGTTTTTGTTTTTGTTTTTTAGACATGGAGTCTCTCTCTGTCGCCCAGGCTGGAGTGCAGTGGCACGATCTTGGCTCACTGCCAACCTCCGCCGCCCAGGTTCAAGCGATTCTCCTGCCTCAGTCTCCTGAGTAGCTGGGATTACAGGCACTCACCACCACACCCAGCTAATTTTTGTATTTTTAGTAGAGACAGGGTTTCGCCATGTTGGCCAGGCTGTTCTCAAACTCCTGACCTCAGGTGATCTGCCCGTCTTGGCCTCTCAAATTGCTGGGATTACAGGCGTGAGCCACCGTGCCTGGCCCAGTGTATTCTTACATGCAAGGAAAGCACTTTGAAATATAGATTTTGACACCTGACACCCTGAATTAATGTACCAAAGAGAGCTTCAGTTGATTATAACTTACCTGGAGCCAAAATGAAGCACTTTGGGGGAACTATTGACACTGGGATATTCTCGGTCTCTTTCCTCTACATCTTGTTTTTCTCCTTTTGCCAGTCCCTGGATAGGCCATTCCTCAGATACGGAGGAAGAAAAATGAGATCAACTGCAAGACAAGAAAGGGAAGGAAGTAAGTGACGAGCAAAATGTACTAGATTAAAAGAGAAACCTGCGAAGAATTTTACCCCAAATTTCTTCTCTATATGCCTTTCTTTTTTTTTTTTAAATGGAGTTTTGCTCTTGTTGCCCAGGCTGGAGTGCAATGGCACTATTTCGGCTCACTGCAACCTCTGCTTCCCAGGTTCAAGCGATTCTCCTGTCTCAGCCTCCTGAGTAGCTGGGATTACAGGTGCCCATCACCATGCCCAGCTAATTTTGTGTATTTTTGGTAGAGATGGGGTTTCACTATGTTGGCCAGGCTGGTCTTGAACTCCTGACCTCAGAGGGTGATCCACACGCCTCGGCCTCCCTAAGTGCTGGGATTATAGGTGTGAGCCACCGCACCTGGCCTCTCTATATGCTATTTTTATTCTCACATTTATTCCTTACACACACACATTTGTTCAAGAAAGAAATACAATATTGTGGTGTACTGACTCTCGCCTTTATAGACTTATTAAAAATTGCAGATATAACCCCTCGCATGCAATACATAAAACTCCAAGTTGATATTAAATACAAACTAGAGAATGAGTCTACTACTGCAAGATTATCTATTCTGTGGGTCACTTTAAAGGACTAGCTCTCCTGGTACATTTAAATCTACCCAGCTGACAAAATACAAGGTTCACAGTTGGAGAAATTAAAGCTCATGCCACTTCTGTTTGACAGCTGAAAGTCCACTCAGGGAACACTGTAATCATCTAGTTGACCTTCATCCAGAAGGTATTTTATATGTGGCCTTACTAAATAATATAGCAACGCTTTACAACATTTTATGATTACACAGACTTAGGAAAAACCACTGGTTACATTAGGTACTCACAGAGTCACTAAATGGGGGTCGCTGCAGCTACAGCAAAGGATCTATCCCACACAGTCAACTTTACAGGCATTTTCAGCCGCGGGGATGTGGGCCCTTTTCTTCCCTCCCATCTCCACCTACACAAGCATTTGGAAGAGTCTCTGCCAGGGCCAATGATGCTATTATTAGTGAAGCCTCCTTCTTGAAGGGCCTTGTGGTTTGGTGCCTGACTCAAGAGTGGTGAGGTTATGTTCCTTGTATGTCTAATGGCATCAGAACTGTTTTAATGATGTGGGGTCCTTTTGGTTTTGAGGCCAGTTCCTAGCCACCTACAGCCTGCAGTCTAACCTCTTCAGAGGATGTAGAACCCCTTCTGATTTCTTTGGAGTTTAAAGAGATTCTTGAGAGGACGCAGGAGAGAAATGGAGTTGGCGGAATTCTGTCCCAGAGAGTAGCAGGGAAGGAGGTAATAGCTGTTGCCAGGCCCTGAAAGAGAAGAGCTACCTAGTAACTAAGGCTTCCAGGATTCTAAGGGGCTGATTGCAAATTCTGCCTTGTGGGCCCATGCTCTCTGCCATCTCATTTCCACTTTCACAGCTTTCAACACTAATACACCATTGGAGGTGGTCGCACTGCACCCTATATACCTCTCTTTCAAGCACTAATATTGCAGTGGTTCTCCAAGTGTGAGCCCTAGGCCAGCCATAGCAGCATTTCCTGGGATTCCCAGACTGGCTGAAGACTGAGTCAGTAACTCTGGGGTATAGTCCCCCAATCTGTGATTTAAAAAGCCCTCCTGATGATTCTCATGCATACGTAAATACGTAATTTTTTTTTTTTTAGACGGAGCCTCCCTCTGTCTCCCAGGCTGGAGTGCAGTGGCACAATCTTGGCTCACTGCAACCTCTGCCTCCCCAGTTCAAGCAATTCTCCTGCCTCAGCCTCCCAAGTAGCTGGGACTACAGGCGCATGTCACCATGTCCGGCTAACTTTTGTATTTTTAGTAGAAGCGGGGTTTCGCCATATTGGCCAGGCTGGTCTCGAACTCCTGACCTCAAGTGATCCACCCACCTCACTCTCTGAAAGTGCTGGGATTACAGACGTGAGCTGCTGTGCCTGGCCTGATGTATGCTTAATTTTAAGAACCACTGCTGAACTATAATTGTTGATTAATTAGTCTATATTCTCAGCAAGACAGAAAGTTCCTTCAGCATACAGACAAACGTATTTATCAATACACTTAAAGTAAAGACTATTATGACTGAGTGCAGTGGCCCATACCTATAATCCCAGCACTTTGGGAGGACGAAGTGGGAAGATACTTGAAGCCTGGAGGTTGAGACCAGCCTGGGCAACATAGTGAGGCCCCCTTCTCTTCAGAACATAAATAAATGAAATAAATAAAGTAAAATAAAAAATTAGCCAGGTGTGATGGAGCACACCTGTAGTCCCAGCTACTTGGGAGGCTGAGGCAGGAGCATGGCTTAAGCTCAGGAGTTTGAGGCTGTAGTCAGCTATGATCATGCCACTGTATTCCAGCCTGGGTAACAGAGCAAGACTCCATCTCAATTTTTTTTTAAGCATAGAATATACAAAATGTATGTTGCACGAATAAATGAGTGAAACAAATAGACTAGTGCAGTCCTAGGTAAAGTGCTCAGTAAATTCTTAAGACAGCATCCAGCTTGAGTTATGTGGATGTCTAATGATCTGGAGCCAATGAATTCCTCCTCCTACCCCAGAAATAAAAGAATATCCATCAGTGAAAATAAACATTTCTCTAGAGTTCATTTGGAACTTTAGGACTCAGTTACGTTTAAATAAATGTGTATTTTTCTGATGGGAAATGGAATGTAGTTCCATTAAAAAGCAATTAGGAAATGCAAAGAAAGTATTATATATATAATTTATTATAAGTAAGTATATATATAAAATCTTACTTCACCACCTTCTGAGTCTTCTTTCCTATGCACCTTTTTTACATATTGCCCTCAATTATGATGTTAAAAATAAAAATTATTCTTTTCCTTATAAAAGCAACACAAACTCACTCAGATTAGAAAATACAGAAAAGCATCAAAAGGAAAGTAACACTGCCAATAACTTCATTACTGAGAGATGTAACTACCCTGGGAAATATCACTTCAAAGCACACTCGCTGTTACCCCTCAAGACAAACTTGTGGAAAAAGCTCATATTCTGGATGTGGCCCCAAAATCCAAAGCTTAAAGTCTGCTCTCTGATTTTCCTTGGCTCCACCTTGACTATTTTAGGATGGGTTAATTTAGGAGGGAAACATTGGAATCTTCCAAGAGTTTGGAGCTCCCACAGAAAAGCCTGTTTCAAAAAAGTGTGAAACCATCCTTGCCTTCCTGTAGGATCAAGTTGTGCTGGCACTGGTCTGCTCTCTCTGGTCCTTGACTTTGCTCAGGGATTCAGAGCCAGAGTTATCCATGAATGCCCATCTTGCAGTGTTTCTTTCTGTTATCCTTAAATAATCATTTGAAAATAAATAGGCTGTTGTCCTCACCATCTTGGGATTTTCCATTAAACCTGGCTTTATGGGCTGTGAGATTTGCAGTCATCACCAGCAGAAGTCAATTCTGTGGCTTTGATGTTCTGCAGGGAGAGAAGAAGCAGGTGATGAACTGAGAGACAAGGCAATCTCAAATAAGGAACAAGTAATTAAAGGATGAACAGCAGCTGTTTTTCTTAAATGACTTCTATAATTTTACAAATTTATTATTATAAAAACTTTAAGGTAAAGCTTATTGTGGGTATTTGTGAAACGGAGTGAAGTATTAAGGAGAAGGGAAAAATCACGCATCCTCCCAAATCTAAAGTAATCTCTGTTAGCTTTTTACCTTATTTTATTTTATTTTATTTTTATTGAGGTGAAGTCTTGCTTTGTCACCCAGGCTGGAGTGCAGTGGCATGATCTCTACTCACTGCAACCTCCACTTCCCAAATTCAAGTGATTCTCTTGCCTCAGCCCCCTGACTAGCTGGGACTATGGCACATGCCACCAAAGCCCATCTAATTTTTGTATTTTAAGTAGAAATGGGGTATCACCATGTTGGCCAGGCTGGTCTCAAACTCCTGACCTCAAGTGATCTGCCCACCTCAGCCTTCCAAAATGCTGGGATTACAAGCATGAGTCACTGCACCCAGCCTTATTTTTCTGAGACAGGGTCTCACTCCATCACCTAGTCTGGAGTGCAGTGGCCCGATCTCAGCACTCCACCTCCCGGGTTCAAGGGATCTTCCCACCACGGCCTCCAGAGTAGCTGGGACTACAGATGTGCACCAGCATACCTGGCTAACTTTTTTATTTTTTGTAGAGACAGGTTTTTGCCATGTTGCCCAAGGTGGTCTCGAACTCCTGGGCTCAAGCAATCCTCCCACCTTCACCTCCCAAAGTGCTGGGATTACAGGTGTCAGCCACTGTGCCTGGCCCCTCTGTTAACTTTTTGTCTTGCATTTATCTTCATGTGTGTTGAAAAATATTGTACATAAAACTCACAACCTCATTTCTTTACTAAGACTGCATACAAATTTCTGTATCTTATTAGAACAGTCTTCAGGAGCATCATTTTAGTGACATTTTCTATCACATACTGTACTGAATCATTTTCCTGTTGCTTTTAATTTTTGTTAGAAACATCTCTTATACATACATTTTTGACCATCTCTTTATAATGTTGGGATAGATTTCTGAGAGTAGAGTTACTTGATGAAGAGATTTGGATGCATTAATGACTTTCAATAGATATTGCTAATTGCTTTCCACAGCGCTCCACCTTCCACTGCTGCGACCTCAGTGAGCTGTGACCTGTGACTCCAAAAAAGGCAACCTTTAAAGGGATAGCGTTTGAAAGCATCTATAGCACTAGATGTCAAAAATAAAGTAGGTTTACTGACACAATCCCTCTTAGCATCTGTATCTTATAATCCTTTTTTTTTTTTTTTTTTATGAGACAAGATCTTGCTATGTTGCCCAGGCTGTTCTTGAACTCCTGGGCTCAAGCGATCCTCCTACCTCAGCCTCCCAAGTAGCTGAGGTTATAGGCATGCAGTGCCATTCCCAGCTACAGTCTTCCCAATGCATTGCAAATCTGTTTTGGATTCCATCTGGGCAGTTTGGTCTCAGGAATGCTGCACTTCATAGTCTCGTTGGTCCATGTTTCAAAGACATGGATTCCAAGAAGAGCATTTTAGAGATGCCCAAGGGGTAAACATTTCTGAAGGCAGATTTACCATTTTCCTATAATTGTGTCAAATCTCCTTATTTTTACAAGTGATCACCCCTGCACAGAAAATGTATCCCTCAACCAACCTCTCAGCTTAAATACTTGAACATTTAGTTTGTTTGAGTTTAAAAATAATACTGTGATAAAATCCTTGAAGGCCGATGATCACATGAATGAACTATGTATTCGAATATGCTGCTAGGGAGATAATAGCAATCCTGGAAGCTGTGCCCCTAATACCATGTATGGACACAGTGTCACAGTCCCAGCCAAATCGCATTACCCCAGGCCACCGTTTGAAAGATGCAGCATTAGTCACAAAAAGAGCCAGGTCAGAACATGTGTATGAATTGGTGTAATTAGAAGAATAACACTAATGTTGATGGGTCAGCTGCAGTAATTTTGTAGATGTGGGACAACAGTCAAACCAACTGACATAGATTCAGCTCAAAACTATGGAAGGGACCTTAACCATTATTGAGCATACAGATGAACAATCTAAGATTTAAAGAAGTCCAGCAAGATGCCCAAGATCCCCTGACTGCTCAGTGCCTGAGTCTTTAATTAGGTCTTCCAATTGCGAGTTCAGTGCTCTTTCTAGTACTGCATTAGCTCATCTCTGGCCCATGTCCAGGAGGTCTTGGCAAGGTCCGTGGGGCTCCACAGAAGAAGTGGTTGAAAAAAATCCTGGACACACATACAAAAGGCACAGAAGGTATCTTTTATTATTCTCCACATTGCTGCCACCTGCACATCAGTAGAGGAATTTTCTGGTGCATCCCAGAAGCTAAATCCATTTATCATATTCACCTCTCAGGAAGAAATAAAATTCACTTAAGAATTTATTTCCCCAGCCCCTTATTTGTAGCAAGCCCCGTGCATGAAGGGCTAACTCCAAAGTGAGATTCTTTTCTGATGAGATGCAAACCACTCTGCAGTAAAACATAGAACCAGGGAACTGTAATTTCCTGACCCCAACATCATTAAATGTCCGCAGTGCCATCACATTAGCTTGTTTTCATGTAATTGTATAAACACAGTTTTGCCAGTTCAAAGAACTTGGAAGTGTTTTATTATGCTTTCTTCCTAGCTGTGCAATTCTGACCACATGCCAAGGCTGAAAAACAACTAGCTTATCCATGAGCTGGTGATAATTTAGATTTGTAGGAGGGCAGCTAGACTGAAGCCTTTCATTATGCATCACCATTTCATTTTACTTTAGGAGACAGGGTGGGTCATATTCTTGGATATGGAAGCTGGGAATAAGGGACGAAGGTCAATGTCCTGCTCACTTTCTCCCTCACTGGCTCCTCATAGGTTGAACTTAATTTTAACCGATATTCATTGAATGGGTCATATGGGGAAGGTTCCATGAGAAGCCCTAGGAAGAGGGGGAATCAGGCTCATTTCTGGTTCTTTAGGAGTTTACATTGCTGAAGATGATTAGGCATGTAAATAACTTGAACTCTAAGGCCAAATGGCATAGAGCCACGATGGCCACAGAAGTGTTAAGTGACGTAGGAAAGAGGGAAATTAACCTTGTCTGAGACATTCTAGAAAGCTATAAGGAAGAAGTAGCATTTGAGCTGGACTAGGAAATCGGGTATGATTTTAGCTGGTGAAGGGAATTCTATGATGAGAAAATACTGTGAACAGTGTGAGTGAAAAGCTTGTGGCCAGGATGGGCCAGTGCGGGGCATGGAGCTGTGGTGAGTAATCCAATAGTGAGTATCGAACATTACCATCTACGACCACAAGCAAATCAGCTCTATGCAAGGGTCTTATCTAGTATTGAATCTTCATTGCCCCAAATAGCACCTAGCACATGAGTGCCTGTCACAGTCCATTCAGGCTACCATGGCCAAATACCTTAGACTGAGTCGTTTAATAAACAACAGAAAGTTATTTCTTACAGTACTAGATTGTGCAAAGTCTAAGATCAGTACAAGCAGATACAGTGTCTGATGAGGGCTTGCTCTTTGCTTTATAGATGGCACTTTCCTGTTGTGATCTCGCATGATGCAAGGGGCAAACAATTTCCTCAGGCCTTTTTTATAAGGGCACTAATCCCGTTCATGAGGGCTCCACCCTCATGACCTAATCACCTCCTAAAGGTCTCTCCTCTTAATACTAGTGCACTGGGGATTAGGTCTCCACATATGAATTCTGGGGGGACACAAGCATTGAGACCATGGCAGTATCCAATAATGGAATGAAGGAATTCTTAGGAAAGGAGTATTGCTTCAACTGGGTATTGTCATTGCAAATAAAAGGATCCATTCAAATTCTTGCAGTCAGTGGGTTTCTGGGGAAGATGGTTCCTTTTAAGAATATATTTGGACTGGGGAGATGGATGTGACTCTGGAGACCCCTGATCGTCTTCAGATCCACTCACAGAATCTATAGTCTCTGGCATGCTTTTCTGCATTGTTCAGTTCTCTTTCAGCCAGCTTCTTCTGCCTTATCCAGGAATGTTCAATCTTAGCTTTGACCTGGAAGTGGCCTAGTGGCCACTCTGACCCCTGTCTCCGAATCACATTCCCCCTGCTCCTACTTTTTGTTGTCTTGCCCATTTCTAGTCCTAAAAGTAGGAGTCTTGCTGGACTGGTCCATTTTTGCATGTCAGGCCAGCAGATGCCCGTGCCTACTTCAACCAGCAATGCTGGACTCAGGGAGAGAAGCAGGGGCTGTGGGCAAGGGTGTCCCCCTTGGAAGCAGAGGTATGCTTGTACTCACCATCTTAAGTACACCTGTACAGGGAATAGAGTTAAGTTAGATTTAAGCCAATTGACTAAGAAATTTGAGCTGTATTCAGTAGGCACAATGTTGTGAAATGCTTTCATCAGACCATGGACTGCTGGCTCGACATTCCTTCATGACCTCAGACTCTACCAGGCCACCGGCCAGCAGCCTAACCACTTGTGACTCCAAATCTTTTCCTTTATTTCAGTCTTGTGTTTCACCTGAAAACATCATCACTCCATCCTCAATATGTCTCCATCACTCTCTGCCTATGTTCCCCAGGACTTTCTCATAGAAACCTGTGCTCTTACCTCTTCTAACAGCAGGGAAGGGGATGTATAATAATAACAGTACCTGCCTGTTGTGAGCTGAATTATTTCTCTCCTAAAAAAAAATTCTTATGTAGGTCGGGCATGGTGGTTCAGGCCTGTAATCCCAGCGCTCTGGGAGGCCAAGGTGGGTGGATCACCTGAGGTCAGGATTTCGAGACCAGCCTGGCTGACATGACGAAACTCCATCTCTACTAAAAATACAAAAAATTTAACTGGGCGTGGTGGCGCACACCTGTAGTCCCAGCTACTTGGGAGGCTGAGGCAGGAGAATCGCTTGAACCTCGGAAGCAGAGGTTGCAGCGAGCTGAGACTCGGAAGCAGAGGTTGCAGTGAGCTGAGACCGTGCCATTGCACACCCAGGCTGGGCGACAGAGGGAGACTCCATCTCAAAAATAAAAATAAAAATAAAAATCATATGTTGCACTTCTGACCCAAAGTACCTTAGAATGTGGCCTTATTTGAAGATAGGGTCTTTAAAGGAGTAATTAAGTTTAAATGAGATCATTAGGGTGGGCCCTAAACCTGATATGATTGGTGTTCTTATAAGATCAGGATATCTGGATACAGATGTACAGAGAGAAGACTGTGTGAAGACACAGGAAGAAGACAGCCGTCTACAAGCCACGGAGAGAGTGACGCCTTCGCTCACAGTCCTCGGAAGGAATCAACCCTGCCAACACTTTGATCTCAGAGTTTGGGCCTCAAGAACTGTGAGAAAATACATTTCTGTTGGTTAGGTCACCCAGACTATGGTACTTTGCTATGGCATTCCCAGCAGAATAACACACTACCTCATGCAGTTACTGGGAGGATAAAATTGGTTAAGGCCCTTAAAACACTTGGATCAGTACAAGAAGAATTAGCAATTAATTTCCAAACCTCTTAATCCTCCATCTTTCTCTTATTATTATTGCAGAACTCCTATTTGTGCTGCTATATGTGACCTGACATCAAGCTGACTTTTCCAAACCTCCTCAATGTTCAAAACAAAGAAATGGAGAGCAGTGTTTACCTGCTACCCCTTTCCAGCAACATTCACACAGGAAAGAACTTCAGGAACTAAGTTCAAAGGAGTTGCCTAACAGAAGTTAAATATAAACTCTTAGAATAAATTCAAGGCAGTGTTAACAATTAAAAGTAAAATTTACTATTTCTTCCCATGACCATATAGGATGGAAATTCTTTTTTATTTTATTTTTTATTTTTATTTTTTGAGACAGAGTTTTACTCTTGTCGCCCAGGTTGGAGTTCAATGGCACAATCTCAGCTCACTGCAACCTCTGCCTCCTGGGTAGAAGCAATTCTCCTGCCTCAGCCTCCCGAGTAGCTGGGATTACAGGCATACGCCACCATGTCCGGCTAATTGTGTATTTTTAGTAGAGACGGGGTTTCGCCATGTTGGTCAGGCTGGTCTCAAACTCCCGATCTCAGATGATCCACCCTCCTCAGCCTCCCAAAGTGCTGGGATTATAGGCGTGAGCCATCGCACCCACCCAGGATAGAAATTCTTAAACAAAGTGTTTATAACACACAGAAGTTCCCCAGTGAGTTTTCAGATATGTCCAGTAATCTGTTGTAAGTAATAAACTAAAGACTATATGCAGTTTACCTTCTCATATAGTGGCAATCTTGCTCATCTATCATTTTTAAAAATAATTTTACTGCTTTTACCATATAATCTACCCTTTTAAAGTGTACAATTCAGTGATTTTTTTAGTATAATTACAGGATTGGCCACCTGTCATTACGTCATTACAATCTAATTTTAGAACATTTTTGTTCCCCCCAAAGAAATTCTGTACCCATGCAGTCATTCTCTATTCCTTCTCGCTCTATCTGCAAGCAACCACTAATCTTTCTGTCTCTAGCTATTTGCCTATTCTAGATATGTATTTATTTATTTTTGAGACAGGGTCTTGCTCTGTCATTCAGGCTGTAGTGTAGTGGTGTGATCATAGCTCACAGCTCACTGCACTGCAGCCTCAACCTCCTGAGCTCAAGTGATCCTCCCACCTAAGCCTCCCAAGTAGCTGGGACTACCAACACGTGCCACCATGCCCTACTAATTTTTTTTAAAAATTTTTTGTGGAGATGGAGTCTCCCTACGTTGCCCGGGCTGGTCTCTAACTCCCGGGCTCAAGAGATCCTCCTGCCTCAGCCTCCCAAAGTGCTATGATTACAAGCGTGAGCCACCATGCCTGGCCTATTCTGGATATTTTCTAGAAATGAAATCATACGGTGTGGTCTTCTATGACTGGCTTTTTTTTTTTTTTTTAACCTAGCATAATGTTTTCTGGATCATCCAAGGGATAGCATGTCATTCCTTTTTATTGCCAAATAATATTCCATTGTGAATACACCACATTTTACTTATCCATTCATCGGTATATGTATGAGGGTTTCTACCTTTTAGCTAGTATAAATAATGATGCCATGAATGTTTGTTGACAAGTGTTTGGATGGATATGTATTTTCAGTTCTCTTGGAACTGGAGGAGTGGAATTGCCCAGTCGTCATAAGGTAACTCTATGTTTAACATTTTAAGGAACTGCCAAACTGTTTTGCAAGTGTCTGTGCCATTTTACCAGCGATGTATCAGGATTCCAATTTCTCTACATTCTCATAAACAGTTGTTATATTTTACATTATAGTCATTATTATACCATTATTATGGGTGCAAAGTAGTATCTCATTGTGGTTTTGATTTGCATTACCTGAATGGCTAATGATTTTTAATATCTCTCCATGTGCTCATTAGCCATTTGATATCTTCTTTGGAGAAATGTATATTCAAATCCTTTGCCCATTTTTCCACTGAATTATTTGTCTTTTATTGAATGATAAATGCTCTTTATATATTCTGGATTCCAGTTTCTTATCAGATGTATGATTTGTAAATATTTTCTCCCATTCTGTGTGTTGTTTTCATTTTCTTGACAGCTTTGTTTGTAGCACAAGAGTTTTAACTTTTAGTTACAGTTCAGTTCAATGTATCTATTTTTTCTTTTGTCACTTGTGCTTTTGGTTTTGAATCTTAAGAAAACATTATCTGACCTCAGGTCACAAAGATTGACTACTGTATGTTCTTCAAAGAGTGTGATCGTTTTTGGCTCTTACGTTTAGTTTTATAATCTATTTTGAGTTAAACGTGTGTGGTATGAGGCAGGGTTCCAAATTCATTCTTTTCCATGTTGATTCCAGTTGTCCCAACACTATTTGTTGAAACTATTCTTTCTCACTTTGAGTTGTCTTGTCACCTTTGTCAAAAATCAATAAACATAATTAAATGTAAGGGTTAATTTTGGGAATCTCAATTCTATTCTATTGGTCTATGTGTTTTTCTCCTTATACCAGTACTATAATACATTGTCTCGATTACTGTAGCTGTGTTACAATTTTTGAGTTTGGGAAGTGAGAATCCTCCAATTTTTTTTTTTTTTTTTTAAGATTTTTTGGATATTCTGGGTCTTTAGCATTTCCTAATGAATTTTAGGATCATCTTGTCAACTTCTACAAAAAAAGACAACTGGAATTTTGACAGGCATTGTGTTGAATCTGGAGATAAATTTAAAGAGTATTGCCAGCCGGGCAGAGTGGCTCACGCCTGTAATCCCAGCACTTTGTGAGTCCGAGGTAGGTGGATCACTTGAGGTCAGAAGTTTGAGACTCGCCTGGCCAACATGGTGAAACCTCGTGTCTACTGAAAATACAAATATTAGCCGGGCATGGTGGCACGTGCCTGTAGTCCCAGCTAATTTGTAGGCTGAGGCAGGCGAAACAGTTGAGCCTGGGAGGTGGTGGTTGCAGTGAGCCAAGATTGCACCACTGCACTCTAACCTGGGCAAGAGAGCAAGACTCCGTCTCAAAAAAAAGAGTATTGCCATCTTAGCATCTTGTGATCCATGAATATGAATTGTTTTTCCATTTATTTGACTTATTTCAACAATGTTTTGTAGTTTTCAGTATACAAGTCTTACACTCATTTTATTAACTTTGTTCCAAAGCATTTTATTCTTTTCGATGCTATTGAAAATTGAATTGTTTTCTTAATTTTTGGAATGTTCATTGCTAGTGTGTAGAAACACAACTGATTTTTGTATGGTCTTGTATCCTGTAACCTTACTGAACTCATAGTTAGTTCCAATGCCTCTTTTTTTGGTGGATTCTTTAAGATTTTTTATGTACAAGGTCATGGTATATGGAAATAGAGGTATTTTGTTTCTTTTTTCCAATCTGGGTGCCTTTATTTCTTTTTCTTGCCTGATTCTATGTGCCAGTCCATGAGAACAAACACGCTTATCTTATGCCTGAACTTAGAAGAAAAGCTTTTAGTCTTTCTGAAATATTATCATGTTATTAAATATTATATCAGCTGTGGGTTTTTAATAGATATTCTTTATCAGATTGATGAAGTTCCCTTCCCTTCCTACTTAGTTGGATGGTTAGTTTTGGTTTTTTTTTTAATTATTACTGCATTTTTAAATCATGAATGGGTTTTAGCTTTTTTTTTTTTCTGAAATCTTTGGTTTTTGTCTTTTATTCCATTGATATAGTATATTACATAAATTAATTTTCAAACGTTAAGCCAACATTGAATTTCTGTGATAAATCCCATTTGGTTATGGTGTATACTTCTTTTCATGTGTGGCTGGATTCCGTTTTCTAGCTTCCCCCCCCCCCCAGAAATTTCGTCTCTATATTCGCCTCTATATTCTTTGGGGATATTAGTCTATAGATTTCTCGTAATGTCACTGTCTGGTTTTGATAATATTAGCCTCATATAACAAGTTAGGAAGTGCTCTCGTTTTTGGAAAAATTGAGAAGACCTGGTCTTAGTTCTTTTAATGTTTGGTAGATTTCACTAGTGAAGTGAAGTGAAGTGATCTGGTCCCAGTCTTTTTTTTTTTTTTTTTGCAAGAAGTTTTAAAATGACCAACTCAATCTCTTTGCTTCATACAGGTCTATTCAGATTTTCTATTTCTTTTTGAGCCAGTTTTGGTAACATTTGTCTTTATAGAAATTTGCCCAGTTTCATCTAGGTTATCTAACTTTTTGGCATACAATAGTGTTTCCATATAACCCTTTTTATTTCCTTGAGGTCATTAGAGATGTTCTCTCTTTTCTTCACATTTGAGTCTTCTCTCCTTTTTTCCTGATCAATCTTGTTAAAGGTTTTCCAAATTTTGTGGATCTTTTCGAAGAACCACCTTTTAATTTTGTTGCTGTTATCTGTTTTTCTATTCTCTGTTTCATTTATTTCTGTTCTTTATTCTTTCCTTCTACTTGTTTTGCATTTAGTTTGCTTTTCTTCTTCAAGCATCTTTTTTTTTTTTTTTGTCTCGCTGTGTCACCCAGGCTGGAGTGCAGTGGCGCGATCTCGGCTCACTGCAAGCTCCGCCTCCCAGGTTCACGCCATTCTCCTGCCTCAGCCTCCGAGTAGCTGGGACTACAGGCGCCCGCCACCACGCCCGGCTAGTTTTTTTTTTTTTTTTTTTTTTTTGTATTTTTAGTAGAGACGGGGTTTCACCGTGTTAGCCAGGATGGTCTCGATCTCCTGACCTCGTGATCCACCCGCCTCGGCCTCCCAAAGTGCTGGGATTACAGGCTTGAGCCACCGCGCCCGGCCTTCCTTCAAGCATCTTAAGGTCAAGTTTAGATTATTGATTTGAGATCTTTCTTCTTTTTAATATAGGCATTCACAGCTCTAAATTTCCCCCTGTGCACTTTTTTAGCTAGATCCCATAGGTTTTGGTATGTTGTGGTTTTAATTTGTATCTATCTCAAAATATTTTCTAGTTTCCCTTGTGCTTTCTTCTTTGATTCAGTTATTTAGGAGTGTGTGGTTTAACTGATACCATATTGTGTATTTCCTTACACCAATACAGCTTGGTTCCACCTGGCTCCTTTGTGCTCTTATTGTCAAATATATTACATTTCTGTATGTTATAGGACCAACACCGCAATTAGATACCTATTGTTTTGTGCAACTGCTTTTTTAAATCAGTCAAGAGAAGAAAAATGAAGACATGTAATTATGCAGCTTTTATCGTTACCTACATAATTTCCTTTATTGAAGCTCTTTGATGTCCCTGCTAATATATTTCTCCTTCTTGGCTCTGCATAGGTCACTGGTTAGTCAAAGGTTGTGCTTAAGCCCCTTAGTTAGATTTTCATCGTTTACTGTTGGATGTGTGTGTAGTTCAGAGGTTGCTATCACACATTGGGGAATTTACATTTTGTTTGGCTCTACTTTCAGCCAGGGACTAGTAACTCAGAGTCCCTCTTTAATCACTCCTGAGATGTCTCCGCCTCAGACATGCACACAGTCTTCCAGACAGTCAGGAATGAGAGCAATTTTAATTTTAAGCCTGGCTTCCTAGACCTCACCCCTGGGTTGGAGTAGCTTATTTTTCTGCCAGTGTTTGCTCAGAGGTTGTGTTCACACCTCTTGTGCCAGTGAGACTGTAAACGACTACCCCATTTTCCTAAAACTTATCTTTATCTTTTCTCTTTTCCCTGCGTGTTCACCTCTTACTTAGCTCTTTAGGAATGCAATTCTAACCTTTACCTTCTCTCCACCAGGCACTCCCTGCACTGAGAGGTTATCTAACTACATGTTTCCTTAGAAATTCTAAGGACCAAATGTTGAACCAAACCAGGCACTCTCTGGGATTCTCCCCCACCAGGAAATTACCTCAAGATGACAGTTACTTTACAACCCAGCTCTGCCCTCGATGGTGGCAGCCAGCAAGTCGCGAGTCACGCAGACCCCGCGCCTCCTCCTCTCCATAGCACTCACTCCAAGTCCCCCTTAAAGGCTCTGCTTTCTGCCATGAAAGCTGAAGCGGTTCCCTTAAGGCAGAAGCCTGTACCTCTTCCCCTCAGCTGAGCTCTGGAATAAAAGTCGCCTTCTTTCTATCAGCCCTCACTCTTATGAACTGGACTGTGCAGGCAATGAGCAGCTGGACTTGCATTTGGTTACAAGCCTTCTGCCTTGTGTTGATTGGTCTGTGCACAGCCTGGGGAAAGCTTTCAGGTCTGCCCAACATCCTGCTCTGATTGGCCTTGAATGGGTGAAACCTAGTGCACGTGCATAGCCTCCCCAACTCGCAGAATTGACTGGGATCCCGGAATTCATTGGGATCCCAGCAGCGCTGCTCTGGGCTCTTGCCCTGGTTCTATGAAGCTGCTCTGCCGTTCCACTCAGATTCTGGAGCTCCAGCCTCCTTCGCTGCTCTCCACGCAGTCTCCACCGTTTTGACAACACCCTTAGGCATGCAGTTCTCCAGGTGCTGTTTCAGATAAAGTCAGTTCCCTCAGGCAGAGCTGCAAAGCTCTTTACGCTGACCGCATGCCCTCCCCCAACACCACCACCACCCGGCCTTTTTCTTGGAATGACATCCCTGCTCTACAGCGGGGCACTGAGGGAGGATAATGTGGCAGCCCTGGTCTTCTTGGTTTGCCTTCCCTGGTATAGAATCTCTGCCCTGTGAGAGAGCTGGCAGGGGCAATCAGGCGTCTTATTCGCGGCCAGCTGCAGAGCTTCTGCCCTTTAAGTGCAAGGAGGCCCTAGTCGTGTTAGCTCCCCTTGCTTGGAATAGATCTTCCGCAATAAGGAGCTGCGGCGGATGAGAAATGCCAGCAGCCCCTCCCTCCTGGTAAAAGAAAAACTTCAGCTGAATTCAATGTAAAGGAGTTTAATTGAGCAGCGAACGATTCGCAAATCGGGCAGCCCCCAGAATCACAGCGGATTCACTGAGACTCCAGCACAGCCACGCGGTGGAAGATTTACAGACGAAACAAGGGAAATGATGTACAGAAACCGGCAGTGAGGTACAGAACAGCTGGATTGGTAGCAGGTTGGTGTTTGCCTTATTTCAACAGTTTCAACACGTAGCGGTTTATGAGTGGTTGAAGTATGGCCGCTGGGATTGGCTCAGCCTCCCAAAGTAATTTGTGTATTTTTAGTAGAGACGGGGGTTTCACCACGTTGGCTAGGCTAGTCTTGAACTCCTGAAGTCAGGTAATCCACCTCGGTCTCCCAAAGTGCTGGGATTACAGGCATGAAAACCTAAATTAGGTTTTCAATCTTGTCTGTTAAGCTAAGTTGCAGTTCATCCACAAGGACTCATATATAGAAGTACGGAGGCCTTCTCAGGCCATATTGAGTTTGCTTTAACTCTCCCAAGGTGAAATTGCAGCCCCAGACAGGGTGTTAAGTGGAGCGGGAATCTCTGTCTTCTTGATCGCATCTCTTGGTCACATATGCCAGAGCATGGGGCCCAGAATAGAGCTTCTGGAGCTGTAGGGGAGGAGGGGTAGGCAAGGTCGTGGCTCAAAGGCCACAGACTTTGGCTATTCCTCTTACCAGTGTTTAGTACCTTTTTTTTTTCTTTCTTTCTTTCTTTTTTTTTTTTTTTTTGAGACAGGGTCTCACTCTGTTGCCCAGGCTGGTGATCTCCGCTGACTGCAACCTCCGCCTCCTAGGTTCAAGAGATTCTCCTGCCTCAGCCTCCCAAATAGCTGTGATTACAAGCGCCTACCACCATGCCTGGCTAATTTTTGTATTTTTAGTAGAGACAGGGTTTCGTCATGTTGGCCAGGCTGGTCTCAAACTCCTGACCTCAGGTGATCTGCCCACCTCAAGCTCCCAAAGTTCTGGGATTACGGGAGTGAGCCATCATGCCTGGCTGTTTATACATTTTCTCAAAGACTGTTTCTCCATCTGCTGTGTGTTTTAGGACAATTTCTGGAGACTTTATGACTTGTTTGTATTTTGCTTTTTACAATACTTTTCAGCTGGGCGCAGTGGCTCACACCTGTAATCCCAGCACTTTGGGAGGCCCAGGTGGGCAGATCACTTGAGGTCAGGAGCTTGTGGCCAGCCTGGCCAACTTGGCGAAACCACGTATCTACTAAAAATACAAAAATTAGCTGGGTGTGGTGGTGCACACCTGTAGTCTGAGCTAATCAGGAGACTGAGGCAGGAGAAACGCTTGAACCCGGGAGGCAGAGATTGCATGAGCTGATACCATGCCACTGCACTCCAGCCTGGATGACAGAATGAGACTCTGTCTCAAAAATAAAAATTAATTAATTAATTTAATTAAATGTTTTTCCCCAGTGAAATGGCTGTTTTGCTGGGGAGAATTTCAACGGAGCTGCGTTCTGTGTCCCTTCCATTCTGGAAGTCCTGCTCATTCGCCAGCGAGGGATGTTTTCCGGAGTAGGAAAGAGTGGCTGCATTTCTAGTTGGCAGGACATTACATAAACCCCTTGACACACACACTGGGTATGTGGCCTGTACCCAACTTCATTTCATGCCGTGATTTCTCAAGCACCGAGCATAAAATAAACCCAAGCAATTTGTTCTGTTCTATGCGTACCGAATCGGTTAGCAAGACTTGGCTTTTATTTCTAATGAGGGAAACATGCGGGTTCACTTTTTCAATTTGGTGTCAGTAAAACATTCCAAGAGAAAGTATTCTACCCATAAGGACCTCCTGAAAAACGTGAAAGTTTTCACAAATCCAATACATTTTCCCAAGTTTCAGAGTTACACTGATGTGAAAAGGCTGTGCTGAAACAAATGTTAAGAATGCACAACTTCCTTTACTTTTCAAATTTTAAAAATATTAGTTTTATAATATAATAATTGTTCTATAATCTCCCAATAAGTCTTTCTGGCAGAAATTTTAAAACTGGAGGAAGTATCCTTTTATTTCTTACTTCATTTGTTTATTTATTTTGAGACAGGGTCTAACCCTGTTTCCCAGGCTGGACTGCAGTGGCCCAATCACAGCTCACTGCAGCCTTGACCTCCCAAGCCTCAGGTGATCCTCTTGCCTCAGCCTCCCAAGTAGCTGGGACTATGCCACCGTGCCTGGCTAATTTTTGTATTTTTAGTAGATATGGGTTTTTGACATGTTGCCCAGACTGTTAATTTTTGTATTTTTACTATGGGTTTTTGCCATGTTGCCTAGACTGGTCTCCAACTCCTGGGCTGAAATGATCCACCCACATCAGCCTCCCAAAGTTCTCCCGCAGGCATTAGCCACTGCACCTGGCCATCTTTAAAAGCTTCTGTGTTCCTTCAGACTTACTCAGCAAATCACCTGGTTTCTCCCATGGGTTGCATTCATCAGTCGGATCACATTAGACCAGGAGTCCCGGACAGTCTAGTTTCATTATATTATGCAGACTTTCACATACCACTTTCATCATTTTTACCATATCTTCACATTTTTTTCTATACCTGTGTATCGCCTGCACTTATTAAAACTTTTTTGTAGGCCGGGCGCGGTGGCTCAAGCCTGTAATCCCAGCACTTTGGGAGGCCGAGGTGGGCGGATCACAAGGTCAGGAGATCGAGACCACAGTGAAACCCCGTCTCTACTAAAAATACAAAAAATTAGCCGGGCGCGGTGGCGGGCGCCTGTAGTCCCAGCTACTCAGGAGGCTGAGGCAGGAGAATGGCGTGAACCCAGGAGGCGGAGCTTGCAGTGAGCCGAGATCGAGCCACTGCACTCCAGCCTGGGCAACAGCGTGAGACTCCGTCTCAAAAAAAAAAAAAAAAAACTTTTTTGTAATACACTTTTAAGTATTTATTTCTTCTTCTTTTTTTTTTTTTTTTTTGAGACAGAGTCTCGCTCTGTTGCCCAGGCTGGAGTGCAGTGGCACAATCTCGGCTCATTGCAAGCTCCGCCTCCCGGGTTCCCACCATTCTCCTGCCTCAGCCTCCCCAGTAGCTGGGACTATAGGCACCCGCCACCACGCCTGGCTAATTTTTTGTATTTTTTAGTAGAGACGGGGTTTCACCGTGTTAGCCAGGATGGTCTCGATCTCCTGACCTCATGATCTGCCCACCTTGGCCTCCCAAAGTGCTGGGATTACAGGCATGAACCACTGCGCCCGCCCAAGTATTTCTTTCTAAATGCGTTCATTTTTAAAGCAAATGTTTTATCACTCGTGCAAATAGCCAATTAATATAATGAAAACAAAAATTAAACATTCTAGCTAGATACTGTTAAAGGCTCTGAACTTGAGGCCTGCTTTCTCTGTATAAAGAGAGCTATGAAATAAAATAGCTGTATTTGATTAGTGCTTACTGTCAGAAGCACTTTATACATGGTACCTCATTTAATATTTATAACCATTGTATGAGGTAGATTGTTTCCCCATTTTACACAAGAGGAAGCTAAGTGATACTGGGTCTGTGTCCCCCCTGAAATCTCATGTCAAATTATAGTACCCGAGGTTGGAGGTGGGTTCTGGCGGGTGGTGACTGGATTATGGGGGTGGATTTCCCCTTTGGTGCTGTTCTTGCCATAGTGAGTGAGTTATTTCGAGATCTGGTTGTTTAAGTGTGTAGCCCCGCGCCCCCCGCCCCGCTTCTTCCTACTCCAGTCCTATAAGACGTGTCTGGTTCCCTTTCATCTTCTGCCATGATTGAAAGTTTCATGGGGTCTCAGAAGCCATCAGCTTCCTGTACAGCCTGCAAAACGGTGAGCCAGCAAACCTCCTTTCTTCATAAATCACCCAGTCTTAAGCATTTCTTTTTCTTTTTCTTTTTTTGAGATAGTCTCTCTCTGTCACCCAGGCTGGAGTGCAGTAGCACGATCTTGGCTCACTGCAACCTCTGCCTCCTGGGTTCCAGCGGTTCGCCCACCTCAGCCTCCCGAGTAGCTGGGATCACAGTTACCCACCATCATGTCTGGCTAATTTTTGTATTTTTGTAGAGACAGGGTTTCACCATGTTGGCCAGGCTGGTCTTGAACTCCTGACCTCAGGCAATCCACCTGCCTTGACCTCCCAAAATGCTGGGATTACAGGCGTAAGCCACTGCGCCCAGCCAAGTATTTCTTTATAGCAGTGTGAGAACGGACTAATACTCTGAGGTATAAGATAGAATAAATGGCAGAGGCAGTGGATCAAGCAGCATTAACATAAGCAACTCCATCTTAGAAAAAGACTCCATCTTACATTTTAAAAGGCATCATGCCGACAGGGACCAGATGTTCACCTAATCAACAGACACTGCACCCAACCAGATAAGGACAAAACCAGACATACTTTTCCACTATCAGTCCTCACCAAAGTACTCTGGAGAGCAGGACCTCGCCAGCTCAAAACAGCCATCTTAACAGACACTGTCTTGCTGTCACTTGTGATAAGCACCTGGCATCCACCTCTGAAGTCTGTGCCCACATAAAAGACTCTTCCTTGCAAGATCTTGATGGACAGCCTGGACAAAGCCAGGACATTCTTTTTGTCTACATTGCTCTTCCTGAACTGGTTAACCCTTTCCCTCATCCCTTTTCTCTTGATTTTTTATTGTTGTTGTTGTTGCTGAGACGGAGTCTCACTCTGCCGCCCAGGCTGGAGTGCAGTGGCACCATCTCGGCTCACTGCAACCTCTGCCTCTCAGGTTCAAGCAATTCTCCAGCTTCAGCCTCCAAAGTAGCTGGGGTTACAGGTGTACACCACCACACCTGGCTAATTTTTGTATTTTTAGTAGAGACAGGGTTTCACTACATTGGCCAGGCTGGTCTCAAACTCCTGACCTCAAGCGATCTGCCCGCCTTGGCTTCCCAATGTGCTCGGATTACAGACGTGAGCCCCTGCACCCGGCCTCTCTTGATGTAAAATTTACTTTATTTGATGTGGAATGTTTAATCTATAACATTTATATATCCATTAAGCATACCACACTATGTATGGTTTGCAATGTTGACTGACTTGTGGAATGGTTTGACCCTCACAGCTTGACTACTGAGTGAATGGGTTATAGTAAGGAGACTCGCCTCCTTGGTAATTCTATGTAGCTCGTGGCTTCTGTGATTGAAATAGCATCAATACCAGTCTGACACTGTGGAAAGACACAAACATGTGTGGACCTGGTTGTCTGACCTTGAGAGGCTCAGGATAGCCAGGATTCAAATAGAGGCAGGCAGGAGTCAGGGCACCTAGCTGCCTCCTACATAATGCAAAAGACAAGTGATTATGATTTGATGCCATCTGTGCCTCAATTACGAATGCCTGAGATTGCATTGGAGTACATGGCCCTACTTTGGAAACGCTGGTCTGGGGGATGTCCAGACGGCTCTGAGGAAAGGTGTCTTCCTTCCACACTCAGATACACATGAAAATGCTGCACATTCTCTCAGCTTTTGGAGATTCACACTTTGCATTGGTATCTAAAAGGTTCTCAAAGTCCTGCAGCAAAGACTCTATTAAGCTTTCTTTTTCTTTTTTAGAGACAGGGTCTCATTCTGTTGTCCAGGCTGGAGTGCAGTGGTGTGATCATGGCTCACTGCAGCCTCGACCTACTGGACTCAAGTGATCCTCTTGCTTCAGCCTCCTGAGTAGCTGGGGCATGTGCCACCACACCTGGCTATTTTTTTTTTTTTTTTGAGATGGAGTCTTGCTCTGTTGCCCAGGCTGGAGTACAGTGGCACGATCTCGGCTCACTGCAAGCTCCGCCTCCCAGGTTCATGCCATTCTCCTGCCTCAGCCTCCCGAGTAGCTGGGACTACAGGCGTCCGCCACCATGCCCGGCTAATTTTTTTGTATTTTTTTCAGTAGAGACGGGGTTTCACCGTGTTAGCCAGGATGGTCTTGATCTCCTGACCTCCTGATTCACCCACCTTGGCCTCCCAAAGTGCTGGGATTACAAGTGTGAGCCACCGCACCTGGCCCCCCTTTTTTTTTTTTTTTTTGTAGAAATGAGGTCTCACTGTGTTGCTCAGGCTGGCCTCAAACTCCTGAGGTCAAGCGATCCTCCCATCTCAGCTTCCTGAGTAGCTGGGGCTACAAGCATGCCACCATGCCCGGCTGATTAAAAGAAATTTTTTTGGTAGAGATGGGGATCTCACCATGTTGCCCAGTTTGGTCTCAAACTCTTGACTTCAAGCAATCCTTCCTCCTCAGCCTTCCAAAGTGGTGGAGTTACAGGCATGAGCCACTGTGCCGGCCTCTTTTAAGCTTTCTTGAATGCAGCATTTCCTATTGGATCTCAGAATCATTTTAAAGAGAGCATGTATTTGTACCTCAGGAGACACAAATGTTCCATGACGCAGTCTAAATTCCTCTCAGCATTTAGAATAACATTCATTTCATTCAAAAATATTCCTAGTTTTTAAAGATGAAGAAGGTATTGCTTCCCTGAAAGAGGCTACAAATATTCAAATAGGGTTTCTGTTTCCAGGTGAATTTTCTCATGCCGTCGAACACAGATCACTTCAGGTCATCATTTTCTAACCGCCCGTCCAGTCCTTCCACACCCCCTTCCGACTTGGCAGCAGCAGCAGCATTTCCACCAGGTGACGGCCTTTGTCACTGCCAGTTCCACTGGGGGACACCGGCAGCCATGGGCAAAGGAAGCCCTGGGCATTTGAATTTGGCACAGAAGCTGCCACCATGTGTCAGGCACTCTGTATTCAAAGAGTGAAAGGAAAATAGAATCTCGGAATCCCAAACTCAGGATGGCAAAGGGAAAGTTCAGTGTGGGAACTGAGTCACACAAAAACTGCTGTTCCTTCTGTTCCCAGACAGCTGTAATTTCACCATCTCATGTCACAGCCTTATTTCCTTTACTCCCTCTTTAAACGTTAACTTTATCTTGTGTAAAATGAAGATTTACTGAGCTGGAGACAATGCATAATTGCTTTTTTCCTCTACTCCCTCTTTTCACAGGTAAAATGTAAATTTACTGAAGCTAATCAGAGCCTCACAAGAAGGTAAGCATCTGCCTCATTGCCTACCCTCCCTATTTTTCCCTCTTGCTTGCTCTTTCCCTTTTAAATATCAAAGTTCCCAAAACCCCTTTGGAAAAAGCACAGGCCACAGATGCTTCTGTGATCTGTGTTTTTCCCAGGAGTGTCCTTGATCTTGGCTAAATAAACCTCAAATCGATTGAGACCTGCCTCAGTCACCTTTTGGTTTACAAAAGTTCAGTGAACCTGAAAGTTCTTTCAAAAAGCTCACAAAAGGGGGAAATTGCCTTAGAAGGGAACGACATATGTGATAAGTAATGCACTTCTAATTGTCACCACTGACACCTGCTTCCGTGTGGCCTGCTCAGAACTCAGTTTCTTGATGAAGAAAGAGAAGGCCCAAATTGATGTGTGCTCAATTGCACGACCTTCACCAGGAAGAGGGAGGCAGTGGCATAGAGTGAGTGCTTGGGGTTGCTGGATGCAGCCGTAGAGCCACACCTCTCCCACGTGGGATGCACCTCTTGTGACACTTCTCTTTTGGAAATTCTAACTGCCTCATGGTTTCCTCTGTACTCTCCGCAGAAGTGGCTTTGAATTCTGGGCACCCCACGGCTCTACCTGCCTTGTCAGGAGTCTTGCAGGGAGGCCCTCCCGGTCTGAGGCAATCCCTTCTTCCCTGTATTGCTCTGTCTTCAGGGCAGGGCTCCTCTTGTTACAGTAGGTAGCCAGACAGACATGAGCAGGGCAGAAGAAACCCCCCCAGCAACCATCAGGTGAGAAGGTCAGGTGGTTGTTACACTGTGTTTCTAAAATAATAATTGGTTACAGCCGGTGCCAGGGAAAGGCAGGCTCCCAATACATAGAAAACACCTAAAACTGGTGATCAGATGCTTTCAGGTAAGTGGTCAGGAGCTGGGTGAGTGGGCTCAAGCATGCGCATTAAGAAGCAAAATGGCGGCGCTTAACTGGTATAGGACCTAGAAGGTCCTATACCTTCAACTAGTAAGGGAAGAAAACCTCAGGTGAGCATGCGCAGAACTCCAGTAATTCACTGCGCATGCGCCCCCTCCCAAGCGCTGACAGGCCACTGCACATGTGGACAGCCGACCCCAGGGGAAGAATCAGGGGAGGCCTCGGGAAAAATGCCAACGTATAAAACCCCAGGTCAAAGGTCAAACTGTGCACCTGATCTCTCAGGCCGCCTGCTTGGCCCTCTTCCAAGTGTACTTCTTTTCGTTCCTGTTTTAAAGCTTTGTAATAAACTTTCCCTCCGGCCCTAAAACTTGCCTGGGTCTCTCCTGCTGTCTTGTGCCCCTTGGTTGAATTCTGAGGAGGCAAGAATTGAGGTTGCTGCAGACCTGTTATGGATTCACTGCTGTTAACCCCCTGGCCTTGGTCCTTACTTCTCTTTGCCTTTTAAACAATATGGAGGACTAAATCCTCTGACGGGTACCTGAGGGGCCTGCTCTTCCAGTTTGCAAATAGGGCACCCTGGGGCAATATGTAGCAGGTGGTGGTAGGACTTCTGCTAAGAGCCTTTGAAAGACAAATCAGGGGAACTTCCAAACCTACCAGAAATTTAACAGCTGTGACTTAGGAATATAGTGGATCATTGGAAAAAAAAAAAAAAAAAAAAGAAACATTTAAGAGAGCGGATATTCAAGAGTTACATCCTCAGCCTTAAAACAGAGGCAGTTTTAAAACAGGGACTCTTTCGGGGACCAACTACCAAACAGATGAGAGCTACCACCACCCACCTCCCACAGCTCCAACAGTACCACTAAGAACTAAAACTATAAAACAGTCATTCCTTAACTGACAGAATTAAAAGTAAAAACAAAATGAACAAAATCAGAAATAATGAAGCTCTGGGAATACAACTGCTTAACCATTTCTTTGTATTTTTATTGATTTTTTTTTTTTTTTTAAATTTCTGCCCAGTTACGACAACGAAATGGGAAACCACAATTACAATTCACAAATCATGGCATGAAAAACAACACACACCCCATCAGGAATTACACCAAACCCTTTCCTTTTTATTCATTCAAAAGAGAGTCCAATACACAAGTGTCAAATACGAGCACTGTCATTTTATTTTTTTTTCTTAGAAGGGGGAAAACATTTATTTTGGCAGTGCTTTACAATTCCTGGAAGTGGTTTTGATACCACAAGTTGCAGGAATAGAAACCCTAACAAACTTGGAGGGCATTTGTTTGAGAGGCAAGGGACGCCTTGCTTAGAAAACATTCCTCTTGTGCTTAGTGAATCGCCTGTCGCCTCGGTGGGCTGCTGTGTCTTTCCAGGTGTTGAAAGAGAAAACAGAATTTCTTGCATAGACAGCTGAAGAGTCCTGTAGAGCAGAGTGATTTTTCTATCTCCAACCCTCCTCCCACCCTGAAACAAATTCGCAAGCTTCTCTGGAGCATCTTTTGGTCACATGACCCTCTATCATGGTAACCCTTTTGCTAAGACACGTGTGACACCAAGGTTTCTTCTGACACTGCTTCTCTAGGGTTCAGATGACAGCACAAAACATCACTTGTCAAAAATATTAGATATTATGAATGTGGGCGTTTATGTTCATAACAGCAAACACTTTGCAGGGTGTTTCACCAAAAGGAGCATTTTCATCATTTAATATGGTCCCTCGGGAGTTAGCCCAAAATCATACAAATAAGTCTTTTTCTAAAGATGGGTCAAAGTTGGTTAATTTGACAGTTGAGGAACTGTCTCATGCCAATTAAAAAACTCTTACTGCCCAACTATTCAATGGTCCAAAAAGCAATGACGTTACCATTCAGTTTTACACACATGCACACGCACACACAGACGCGCACACACACACGAGAACTGTGACAAAAGGATTCACCAGATCGTGTGACTGTGTTCTAAAAGAAAACAAACTCTCAAACTTCAGGTGTCCTATTCAAGTACTAAAAAAATGCAAACATAGTCTGATCCCATTTGATTTTTATGATCACAATAAATCATTCTCTGAACTGCAGGTTCTGGAGCCAGTGAAATCAACGCCTGGGGCACAAAATATTCTACAAAAATCGGTGTGTGATTTCTAGCAGGGCAGCCGCTTGCTCGTTACTTCTTTTAAAAAACATGTTGAGACTGTGGCCTTCCAAGAGTCAATACTTGACGAAAGAAGTAAAAGAGTAGTGAGTACCAGCAACTCACTCTTTTTGTCTGACGCTGGCGAGAAGCAGTCAGTTTTATACATTTTCAATCAACCCACGGAGGAGGCAAATGTAAACAGAGTTTTTTACACTCTCCGAAAAACGTGTTACTACTGTAGCATATGCTGTTTGGCCCAATTAAAAGGAGAATGGAGAGCAATTTGTTTGGTTTGCTTTTTAAGTTTTACCTCGTGAAGATTTTAAAACGAGGGTTTTACTAGTTCTTGGCAGGAGACTGTCCAATCAGAGGTTCTGTATTTATAAATAACCCATATGGGATTATGCTCTCCAGTGAGCATAACTGGAGTCTAAATTCACAACCTTAAGGTCTGACAGCCAGATGTGAAAGGTCTGCAAAGAGCTCTGCTAGTAAGTAATGTTTGCAAAGTGCTCTGCTAAGTAAGGTACTTATTAGGCAGAGCACTTCGTAAGATTCAGAACTGACTCCTGATTATCTTAAGCCATTAAAAGACTCAAGTTTTGCATGGACTTTTTGTCCTCTTTGGCCCCTGAGTGTGCCCCATCTCTGCCCGGCACTAATGACGTGTGGAAAGCAAGGATTTCCCACCAGCGTGCCCGATCATTTATATAGGCAGGACCTTTATTGAAAAGAAGGGAAGGGACACGGTCTTAAATGCACATTTAAGGTTCTTTCTGATTATTGGCAATCTCTATGAACCAACAATCCATGGGCTAACAGAGTGTTTTTTTTTTGTTTTTTTTTTTTTTTTAAAAGCTGAGGAGGATTAAAGAATAAAGAAAAAACAAAAAAGTCTTATACTAAAATAAGAAATCAGCCCCATCTTGGCACAGTTCTCATGCAGAATATTGCACCCAGTGTGAACTAACGCTAGAAGCTTCAAACTGTATAAATTTAAATGTATTTGCATATTATAAAAATAAAGATAAACATATACATATTTTACACTAGTTATGGAACAGCAATGAACGTCAGTCGATCCCTCTTTCACATTTAACAGAACTGAAATCTGAGTGCTCTAAATACTGCCACCTGTACTGTAACTATGGCTTATATGTGCACGGAAAACAAAATCCCTGAGAAGCCATTCGACTTTTTTTTTTTTTTCTTTTCTTCAAGTAGCGCGCTCCTTGGAGGATCACAGTTCTGAGGTTCAGGTTGTAAAACATTTGCTCCATCTTCTCGCCCATGCTTCCCCCCCACCCCCTCCCCACCTCTTCCCCAATCTTCCAAAAAGCATCCTGCAAGCACGCGTTGTCACTCAAGTTCACAGAACACGCTGGGGGGAGTGCAGAGGGTCTGCCAGGTGCAAAAAATGGTCCAGGTGTTCAGATGCTCTCTTTTCTCCATGGAAATTCCACAGCCACAAACATCACTGGTTTCTGTGCTTTTCACCAACGTTCTTCCTGTATGGGTGGACAAGAAGAAAGCACAGAGATGACAAAAAGGTACTGGACAATGCTACCCTCAATAAGAAAAGGAAGTGATGATAGAAATCTATTTTCTCACATATTTTCATTTCTACTTCTAGGACTCATTATAAATATGTAAATGTCAGGCAACTAATGTCCCCACAAAGGAAAGAGTCATTTTAGCAGTCTATTTGCCAAACATTTCTGTTGGTGTGTTAAGCTCAGTTCAGCTATAAAGAGGGAACTGTACTAATTGGCTGTCACCACTTATTCCACTGTAATTTTATAGCTTAACTAGACCTCTAATTAACAACCCAAAACTCTAACCACGGAACTGTTTCCTTTCAATAAACACGCACAGTCACACATAGACACACACCAAATAATCCTCTAGGAGAAGGGATATATACTAAAAAGTGAGATGTCTGTCCACCTAAAATGCATGATTTTACTTAAAATGTTATACGTTAAGTTGTCTACGAAAATCTGGAGTCTGATCAATATAGAATGAAGAGACTACTGCAGCCTCAGCAAATAAACAAAGCGGCATTCAGTTCCAGTAAAATGGTTAGAGGAAAAATATCAAGTGTTTTTCTCATTTTTGCTTCCCTACAATGACACGTGATGGAATGTTTTGTAAAGTGTGTGTGTGTTTTTTTAAGCAACTTTCAATAAAATACACAAAGACATTGAAAGGAAAGGAAACAGGAGTTACGATTCGTTTTCCGCAATCCCCCATCTCTCGTTAGGAGACAGTGATTTCATGGACACTGATAATTCAGCATCTGCCTAAACACTTCTCCAGTCCCTACAGGATTCAGCCATGGGCTCGTTCAAGCATGATAATAATGACATCACCAAAACAAACAAACCAAGAAAAACAAAAACCTCTCATTTACTAACTACATGCCAGGAGTTAGGTGGTTCACTCTAGCGCATTATTTATCTTCAACTCCTGACAATCCCACCATGTAAGCTCCGTCTTATCAGCATCTTACTGAGAAGGGAACTAAGGTTCCAAAAGGTGAAATAACTTCCCCAAGGGTGCATACTAGCGAGTGGCAGAGCCAGGCCTTTCACTAGGGTGATCTGACTCCAAAGCTAAAAGAGAAGTTGGATATTTGGAGCCCTAGGAAGAATTTCACATTTCTACGGCACTCTGCCACAAGAATATTTTTAATGCCTATTCATATAGTAAACTCCCAGAAGACAGCGTTTTGAAAACTGCCTCAAATTCAACTAATAATATAATCAACCTAACTGTAAGGACGGCAGTGTAAAAACACACGTTTCAACCCAGCAGCTAACTTTGGTGGTGTGAGTTTTGGGTTCACGAAGAGATGTGCTACATAAACATTTTCCCACTGAATCTAACAGACCTTCGGAAATGCAGACGGTCTGCTCCCGGCCTACACGTAAGACTGAGAAACACAAGAATACCTAATCAAGGGCACCTAGAGGGAATATCCCATTGTTCAACCAGCTTGAAAATTGTTTCACATCTATGCCTTTTTCCACATTTGGGACTTAAAGAAAACCACCATCAAAATCACCGGCCTTCTCTGTTTCTCCCCACCTCTCTACCTCCATAAACTTGTCCTCCTCCCTCAAGACCCACCTCAAATACGACTTCCTAGAACTTTTTCTCATTCTTCCTGGTAGAGTTCCTTCTTCCCTGTGCTTACGGGACTCTGTTCATACACCTATCATGGCAGGTACCATGTTTCAATTATAATTAGACTCTGACAAGTTTGTCTGATTATGGCTTTGATTCTCATCTTCTCCAAAGAGGCTATTAGGTTCTGGAGGGCAGGATCTGATTTTAGTGCTTTATGTATCCTCAACACCCGGCCCAATGCCTACTAGAGGATAATTACTCAACAAAGATCTATTGAATGGATGGGTCAGATGTGATGAAACAGCCACAGGTAAAAAGTAGCCAAGATACTATGAGATTATTACCAAAAGAGGTATATAAAAAGTATTGAGGAGAGCCAGGTGCAGCAGCTCATGCCTGTAATCCCAGTGTTTGGAAGACTGAGGCAGACGGATCAACTGAGATCAAGAGTTTGAGATCAGCCTGGCCAATATGGCAAAACCCTGTCTCTACTAAAAATGCAAAAATGAGCCGGGTGTGGTGGTGCATGCCTGTAGTCCCAGCTACTCGGGGAGCTGAGGCAGGATAATCGCTTGAACCCAGGAGGCGGAGGTTGCAGTGAACCAAGATTGTGCTACTACACCACAGCCTGGGTGACAGACTGAGACTCTGTCTGAAACAAACAAAAAAGTACTGAGGAAACGTGAAGAACAGAGTGACTGGTTACAGTGAGGATGATTAGTGGTGGCTTCCCAGAGGAGGTTACCTATGATCTTGGCCTCAGCAACCAATGGGCCTTCACTGGTAGGAGAGAAGGGCAGCAGCCAGCCAGTGGACTGAGAGGTAGCCAGGGCCCACCATGGTTGACCTCCCACAGAAAGAGAGTGTCCTGTGTGTTGGCAGAGTGCCTGGGGTCTGATTGTGCAGGGCCTTGTGAGCCATGGCCAGGAGGTTTGAACTTGAGCCTGTTATCACCAGGAAGCCATCCAAGGCTTTTGAAGAGGGAGAGACATGATGGGGTCTGATGTTAAAAGATAATTAATGTTGGTTTGAAGGACAAAAAGATAAGAGAGCAGGCAGCCAGCTGACACTCAGTCACAGGAACCTTGGCAGAGATGGGGGAAGTGGTGGCTGGGGTGGGGGGTCAGGCCCTAGAAAGAAGCCCGAGGCTGGAGCTGAAGATATGGGTCAAATTCATTCATGTCAGGACACTGATGGGATGGGATAAAAGGTGTTGGAGAATTACTACACACAGGGAAGAAAGCAGAGGAAAGCATTGAGGCTCACGGACTCCTAGCTTGGGGCCGATGGTGCAAAGCTACCCCGTTGCCAAAGACAGGTCACAGATTGAGGAAGAACTTTGGGGGAGGAAGGCAATAAATTCAGCTGCACGCCTGTGAGGCCTACAGGACATCCAGGGATGATGATGCCAGGTGAGACACTGGAAACAGAGGTCTGGAGTTGAAGGGAGGGGCCAGCCTAGGGGGCGCCCAGCCCCCGAGTCCTCCCAGGTTAGGGAATCGAAATCTGCCCTTTCGGGATGCAACAAAGAAATTATAACTCAAGGTACTGAGATGCTTAGGCTGAAACTGAAGCCATGGCGTGCTGTATTAACTATGTCTTTTATTTTCTGTATTCTGGTGCTTTCCTATCCTGGGCCTTGCAGACTCTGGAGGGACTGTCTCTCCCAGGATTAGCCAATTCCTAGAGATGGTAAAACAACTTGCCCGGAGTACACTCTTCAAATACAAACCAACTAATCCTGAAACCACACCCGGAACACCTCCTTTACTGGCTCTCACACTGTAGGCCACCATCCACCTGCCCCCGAGCCAGGTGCCAGACAACTAAGGCAACCCCTCTGCCCCAGGGCCACTGAGATTATTCAGATGAGCCTGTCCTAGACCTGCCGACCCGGTCTTGCCCATTCTTCCCCTCATGCCCCCAGTCCCTTCCTCTCCCTCCGTGTGACCATCCCGGTACTTCCCTGTGTAGTTCCTGAAGGTGTGGACCCACCTGATGTTTGATTTCTGCATAATAGTAAAATTTTTAAAAAATGACTTCCTTTTTTGAACAAGGATCTAAGATCACTGTCTATGCAATATCATAGTAAATTAAGCAAAAGAATCAAGCAGTTCCCTTCTTCCTAATTCCCACAAGCAACTTAATTCTAGAGAAGTATAAGGTTTGTCTAGGATTCCTGCTCTCCAAAATCTCTTCATCCCAACACCCCCATATCCCCTCTAATCTCTCCGAGTCCTCAAGAGGGCCTTACCTATTTAAGAAATTCTCTCTGCTTCACGGAGACTTACCCTTAAAAATTGGTGCTCCTAAAGTCACAGTTTGGGTACAGTAAAAATGATGGCATAAGGAAAAGAAGCACTATCTTTTCCACTTAATTTTCCAAGAAAGTATGAAGATACCCAAGCAGAGAGGGAAAAATTCCAGTATCAATGTGGCTGATGGGAGACTAAATAATTAAAGAAACACAATTCCTCCCAGCTTGTTAAAACAGCAAGGCAAAGAGCTGTCTCACTCCTTGCATAGAACAAAACAAATCAATGCAAATCGATGTGAAATGCCCCACAGGCAACGTCCACAAGCGGCCTTTTCTTATCAAACGCCATCCCTTCCTCACCCTCTGTATTTTAAAATTCTGCGGTCAGTGAAAAATTCTCCATTGTGACGAAGCCTAATTCATCTCATGCCATTGCTTTTTAAAAATCTTTTATCAAGTTCATACTAATTTGTGTGCTAGTAGACATACATGGCCTGTTTATTTGGTGATATAAAGGCTACAAACTTCATCCTGCTTTTTATGAAAGGCAACTGCAATTGGTCTTAAATGTCTTTATGTCAAAACGATGCTACTGCCGAAATTCCTGTGCAAAGTCATCACGGTACTTTTGAGAATAGTTACAAACAGCAAGTAACTGGAATTTAGTGGGGATCTTGCTTGAATGGGAACTCTACGGTATATAGGCAATAATCCAACATTTTAAAAGGGAATTTTGAAATGCAGTAACTCAGCCTTCCCCTCTATTATTAGTAGTACTTCCTAAAAAAGGAGAAAGCTTAGCTCAACAATTTTCAAACCACCCCCACCTTTTTTTTTTTTTTTTTGGTAATTCTATAATACGTGATCAGCCAAAATCAGAATGAACTTCCTTCTTCAGTCTCAGAACTCCCACCACTCCCCACATATCGGAGCACAGACAGATACGGTATTGCTGCAGGAGAAACGTCAACCACCAGGAAACAAGAGTAACACATGCCCACTTCCTGTACATTCAAGGGTCAGTCCATTAAGAAACCACATGTCAGAATGTGGGTCGCATTCCAGTAATACCTTAAGGTAAAACATTGTCATACGATGACCTGTTGAATTTTCTTGGTCTTTTACACAAAAATCAGTAGATAAACTGGGTTATCTGGCAGGTTATCGAAGAGTCTTCAGTTTGGTGGAGGAGGGAGTTGCTCTAAAGCTCTTTGGAAGGAGAAAGAGAAGCATTCTGCAGGATCCCTGAGAATGAAACGCAACCAGCAAACTGTCATTTGTCCAGAGAAGCTCACGCTCCCTGGGAACTGGAATATTCGGTCTCACCCTGAAGAGTAGCTGGACAGAGACAGGAATTCACGAATAAAAGCTTTAAAAGATTATGCGTTCTACTTGCTTCCTACCTTGCCCACCGGAAGTATATGTTTGCCCTCTGTTTTGACTCCTAATGTCAAGGCTCAGTACCCCTGAAATATCTAGGGTCTAATTAGGCTGCCATGAAGAAGTTCTAAAGGAGGAGCTCTCCAAGCAGCTCCAGCTCCTCTCCACCATCCAGGAAATAGGGGGCTGGCAGTGGGAGGAGCAAGACAAGCCACTGTCTTTAGACTGAACTGTGCCAAGGATAACGTGTTTATGAGAACCTCTTTAAAACTCAGAAATCGGCTGGGTGCAGTGGCTCATGCCTGTAATCCCAGCACTTTGGGAGGCTGCGGCGGGCGGATCACGAGGTCAGGAGATCGAGACCATCCTGGCTAACACGGTGAAACCCCGTCTCTACTAAAAATACAAAAATTAGCCGGGCATGGTGGCATGCGCCTGTAGTCCCAGCTACTCGGGGACTAACAGGAGAATCACTTGAACCCAGGGGGCAGAGGTTGCAGTGAGCTGAGATCACGCCACTGTACTCCAGCCTGGGTGAAGGAGTGAGACTCTTGTCTCTAAACAAAACAAAACAAAAACAAAAAAACAAAGCAAAAAGCAAACAAAAAACTGGGAAATCTGCTTCATACTAACATACCAGCCAGCAAAACCATTCCTGAAAGTGACACTAAAAATATTGGCCGGGCGTGTGACTCACGCCTGTGATCCTAGCACTTTGGGAGGCCAAGGCGGGTGTATTACCTGAGGTCGGGAGTTCAAGACCAGCCTGGCCAACATGGTGAAACCCCGTCTCTACTAAGAATACAAAAAATAAAAAATTAGCCAGGTGCAGTGGCGCGTGCCTGTAATCCCAGCTACTCTGGAGGCTAAGGCAAGAGAATTGCTCGAACCCAGGAGGTGGAGGTTGTGGTGAGCCGAGATCATGCCACCGCACTCCAGCCTGGGCTACAGAGTAAGACTTCATCTCAAAAAACAAAACAAAACAGAAAAACAACAACAAAAAACTTACTGACTGCATGAACTAGGTGTTGGATAAGACACAAGTTAACTGAAAATAGGCAGCAGATTTCTTTTTGGGGTGAAGAAAACGTTCTAAAATTAGATTGTGGTGATGGTTGTATAAATACAACTCTGTAAATACATCAGTAATCATTGCACGGGCGAGTTGTCTGGTATGGAAATTATACATCAATAAAGCTTTTAAAAATGTATCTGTCACAATCGGTATAGTGGAAGAGGTCAGAATTTCAGAGCAACCCAGGCAAATCTGCTACTAGGTGAATGTTCACCTCATCTTAAATGCAGGTATCCTTGAAAATCAACTCGAGATATGGAAATTACTCACATTTCTATCTGATAATCAGCAAAGGGGACAAGAAGCCACTCAGCTCCTGTTTCTCCCTGGAGGGGGAGGTGCAGAAGGCGAGGCATTTCATCCTGTTCCTGAAACCTCTTCCCAATGAAACGCTGGTGGAAACCTCAACCACCAATCCACTGAGACAAGTTATAAGAGTAAATCATGTTCTTAAAAAAAAAAAAAAAAAAAAAAAATCACTACCTACTCCTTATTCTCTGTCTCTCCCCATGGGGGAATAAAACATCTAGAAATTTTTAAAAATTAGAAATAGAAAAGCTTGGAATTCATTTAAAAAGGCCAATCAGGTAACAGTTATCTATGGTTTCTTCTTTATAAAGAAAGCATTGCAGCACCTTTAGTCAAAGGCAGTTAAATGACAAGTCTCTGATTTGACCAATAAAGGAGAGGGGTAAACCAGTCAAAGAAGAGCTTGGAATGTCTTTTTAAAAACCATCATAAGATCTAGATCAGCCACCTAAGCCCCACACCGGCCAGCAATCACCTAGGGTGATTATTCTGGTGTACCTAGGAGCCTTCTGGTGGGCACCCATCATCCCGGCATGATGACTGACAGCCGTCCCATCACTCTCAATCCTCTCGTGATTTGAACAGTAGGTGATATGTTCACCTTATCTGAGAGTGACAGGGACTGTGCTGAGGCTGAGAGCTGACAGCATGGACAGTTTTGCCTTTGGGCTGCAGAGCAGGTATTGACCACAGAGCAGTCTTAAGGCCCCACTGGCCAGGGAGCCCACCCTTAGAGGCATGGACTGGAAAACTGAGCCATCAGAAAGTTGTGTACACATGTTAGACTCATCTGGGTGGCTTCTTTTGTTTTTTAATGACTCATGCCTGGTCCCTTCCCTGAGAAATTCTAACTTAACATATCCGATTAAGAAAGTCTGACTTTGGCCAGGCATGGTGGCTCATGCCTGTCATCCCAGCATTTTGGGAGGCTGAGGCAGGCGGATCACTTGAGGTTAGGAGTTCGAGACCAGCCCAGCCAACATGGTGAAACCCCGTCTCTACCAAAAAAATACAAAAAATTAGCCAGATGTGGTGGCGTACACCTGTAGTCCTAGCTACTCAGGAGGCTAAGGCAGAAGAATCACTTGAACCCTGGAGGTGGAGGTTGCCATGAGCTGAGATTGCACCACTGCACTCCAGCCTGGGTGACAGACTGAGACCCTTTGTCAAAAAAAAAAAAAAAAAAAAAAAAAAAAAAAAAAAAAAAGCCTGACCTCTATGGTGACCTGCTTAAGTTACTTTGGCTGGAGTTGAAAGCCAGTGCAATAGCCCCGGACTTCCAATGTCTAGCGCCTGCTGAGACCCCAAGTCTCAGGTTCAGGCCCAAGCTGTGTTGACTTAACTACCTTCTTTGCCAGCTATCCTCATGGATCACCCCAAATCTCCGGCTTCCAATCCACTGTCATCCACCCATGAATGGGACCTTCCCCGGAGGCTGGTCCGGCCTCCACATGGTTTTGTTTTCGTTTTGTGTTCATGGATGTAAACTGTGGGTGCTTAAGGCTGCGAAGGTGGGGGAACACTGGGCAGCTTGAGCACAGGCTTCACATCTACGTGTGCTTTCCTATAAAGTCACACAAGAGATCATTTACCCCTTGTGGCTGCAGTAAAATATGGTAATGTCCAAGAAACGTCTTGCCAGGAATATAAAACTTTCCTATGTGGAGAATATTCCTTCATTTAGAGTTGAGAATTATGTTGCAAAGCTGTCATCCATTTCATGAGACTTTCTTTTTTAACCTATTTCAAAATAAAATGATTCTGATCGCTAGGTCAAAAGTGGTTCATCCCTAAAGAGGCTCCCTCAGCATCTAGATGTCTGCCGCCACGTACCGCAGCTTATCCAAGCCTTTAAGGCTGCTTGTTCGTTCAGGTTCAACACACTGTTGAGAGAGAAGCTGCTAACATTTGTTTCAGGTTGGTATAAATGTGGTCTTTCTGTGGCAGTACAAGAAGCCCACGGGAAAGCACTGATAAAGCTGGCTCGGTGCCGGGAAGGTTTCTCGTACAAATGGATATTTTAACTCCTACCTCTATTGCACCTATGCGACGGCATGTGGCTAGGGCAAAACAATAGGTTCATGTCTCTCTTGGCTCTGGAAAGTTTATGCCAATGCAAAGTATATTTAATTTTTGTTTCCTCTGTTTCACACCTTGCTGGTTCTGTAATATCCCCTTGAGCTTTAAGAACTTACGGGGTATTAAAAAAAAAAGAGAGAGAGAGAGAAGAAAAAGAAAACACATAATATCCCCTTATCCATCCTCACCCAGGTATATCTGAAAGAAAGGGACCAATGTGTACAATTTCAAAGAAATTTAAAAAAAACAATAAAATTTCTGTTGTTTGATATGTTCAGGACAGGGGATTATTCTGGTTATTCTGGTTAAAAGTAATTTCACAATTACTTTTGCACCAACCTAATAATAGTTACTCTGTAGTCCTATTTTAATATTTAAGAAGCACTTCAAGATTCACAATGTCTCAGAGTCAGTGATAAATTAAACCACGCACATGATAGTTAAATAGTACTCTGAACACAAGGGCATTAGATAAGAGTTTCCCTTGGGTGTTCAGTGATATTTTCCAGCAAGGATAGATTAAGGATGTTGTATGTAATGAGTTTCCCAGTTTGGAGAAACGGGGCACTGAGCCGGGTGCCCCCTACTTCTACTGCAGCAGCTAATGAATGGGAATGCCACTGGGAACCCTCGCTTTGCAGGGAGCACACCAAAGGCAGGACAGCTGCCATGTGAGGGGCGAGCCACGGACACCTGTCACACTGCCTGGAATGCGGCTGGACAGCAAGTTTCCCAAGAGGAGATGACAGGTCACAATTCCCAAAGGCACATTTTCTGACCTCCCTAAAAAAAAGGCTTAGATTCATATATAATTTTTTCATTAAAAAATTCCATGTGGCCAGCTAGGAAGAAAAAGTCGAGTTTGCTGCATGGATATGAATACTGTGCTGGAGAAATCATGGTGCTGACATCACGCAGATAATGAGACCTCACCCGAGAATATTGTGGCTGCTGCTTTTCAGGATCTGAGGTAAAAAGCGGTCTATTTGGTTCTTAATACAAGCAAAACAAAACAAAAAAACACATACACAAAACCCAAACAAACAGGATGAGTGTTATCTAGAATAGTAACCTCTAATGTTCTATCCAAAATGTACTTTGCACGTGTACATTCTCTGTCTTCAAGCCCATTTGGGGGCAAGGTGGTGGCAAACTGCACAGCCCTTGATTTTCAAGGACTGACTCAAAAATCAGAACCATGCAACAAAAAACAATCTATTACTGACTTTCTGCAGGCTGTGCTCATGGAATGGGCCTGCACTGTTTTTGGATGTGAGAGCCAACTTAATTCTGCAATGACAGAGTTAAGTAAGACTGCCCATCAAAAAAATATGTTCTTTTGTAACCCCAGCACTTTGGGAGGCCAAGACGGATGGATCACGAGGTCAGGAGATCAAGATCATCCTGGCTAACACGGTGAAACCCCGTCTCTACTAAAAATACAAAAAAATTAGCTGGGTGTGGCGGCGGGCATCTGTAGTCCCAGCTACTCGGGAGACTGAGGCAGGAGAATGGCGTGAACCCGGGAGGCGGAGCTTGCAGTGAGCCGAGATCGCGCCACTGCACTCCTGCTTGGGCAACAGAGTGAGACTCCGTCTCAAAAAAAAAAATTTTTCTTTTTGGTTGCATATACCTGCAAATAAACTAAAAACCAATGAACTGTACACTTAGGTAAGTGAACTGTGTTACGTGAATGACATCTCAAAAAGGCTGTTAAAAAAATGTTCTGACTTTATGAAAAAAAAAAATCACAAAAAAGAGGAAATAAAAGTTCCTGTTTTGCTACATAAGTCATGAAGCTGATGTTACCCAGAAGAATTATGTCTGTTCAGGAGGACTTTGCAAGGTTTGTGCAGATGCAGTTTAACCTGGATGTTTGTTGTCGTATCTATGGGGCCGGGATCAGGAGCCGGGTCCGGGGGCTAGAGGGACTTTGGGAACTCACTTGGAACAGGGGCTGATCACAGTCGGCGTGGGTGGGTAAACCAAGGCAACATTCACTCGCTCGCTGCCGTTCTTGGGGCAAATGATCTCTGCCACTCCTTCTGGTCTGGGCTGACTCAGCAACTCCCCTGCAGGAGGAGAGAGAAAAATGTGTTACGGAGATGTGCCCTAAAAATGGGCTCACTTTATAAAGAAAGCACTGCTTGGGGATGGGAGCAGGGGGAGAAGGGCAGAGGTGAAGCAGCGAAGGGTCTGAGAACAAATGTGCAACCAAGAACAGCAGAATTGCCTGGGCGCTGGCTCCAACACCTACATTCTCCTCTGCGTCACCGTGGAGAAAATTCTCGTGGTCATGGCAGGAAGGCCCACACTAGACAAAGACAGCATCTGTCACTGCTCTGCTCACCTTCCTTCTAACAGACTGACTCCAGGGATCTTTATCTAGATGTCACCGGCTGAGCCAGAGTCCCCAGAGCCCACTGAAGCAAGGGCTGCCAAGGAGGTGTTCATAATTAGGATTTGGGGCAGATGGGACTCAAGCAGACCACAGCAACCGTTCAACAAAGCCCTGTATAAATGATCTGGAAACACAGCAGACTAAAGGTGTTAAAAAGGCAAACAGCCTAAGATGAGCCCAGCCTCCTCCGGGCAAGGGGACTGCCCTGATAGGTATGTGTGAAGTGGATGCACCAACACAACACTATCTAGACACATAATTAACCTAATGGATCACCACAGTACCTAAAGGAAGGCTATTACTCTGCATGCCCTGGATGTAATCTCTCTTCAACTAGATCACTAAATCTCTAAAAGCAGTGATGACTTCCATTCTCTCATCCACATACCCAGGGCACCATGCTCTTTCTCAGAGTACTCAAGAAACAGCTCCTGGCTGAAGATGGGACACGTTATTGTTTAAACTGCCCTACTTAAACCCAGGAACTAAATTTTTTGTTGTTGTTTTTGAGACAGGGTCTTGCTTTGTCACCCAGGCTGAAGTGCAGTGGACTAATCATAGCTCGCTGCAGCCTCAATCTCCCAGGCTCAGTGATCCTCCCACCTCAGACTCCTGAGTAGCTGGGACCACAGGTAGGCAGCACTACATCTGGCTAAATGTTAACCTTTTCCTTTATTTTTGTAGTGACGGGAGTCTCGATATGTTTCCCAGGCTGGTCTCAAACTTCTAGCCTCAAGCAATCCTCCCACCTCAGCCTCTCAAAGTGCTGGGATGACAAGTGTGAGCCACCATGTCTGGCTTCTAGAAAGTCAATTAACGAAATCAAGGATGTGAAATGTACGCCAACTGGGGAAAGACACTACCGCAATTAAAACTTCAACTCTATGCACCAACCACTTCTACTGCTGACTTGAAATTCTAGAGACTCCAGGCTGGGCGCAATGGCTCATGCCTGTAATCCCAGAACTTTGGGAGGCCGAGGCAGGTGGATCACAAGGTCAGGAATTCGAGACCAGCCTGGCCAATATGGTGAAACCCCATCTCTACTAAAAATAAAAAATTAGCCAGGCGTTGGTGGCAGGTGCCTGTAGTCCCAGCTACTCAGGAGGCTGAGGCAGGTGAATCGCTTCAACCTGGGAGGCGGAGGTTGCAGTGAGCCGAGATTGTGCCACTGCATTTCAGCCTGGGTGACAGAGTAAGAATCTGTCTCAAAAAAAGAAAGAAAGAAAAGAAAAAGAAAAAAAGAAATTCTAGAGACTCCAAAGAACAGCAGTCCCCTCATCCCTGGGAGATGCGTTCCAAGCCCCCAGCAGATGCCTGAAACTGAGGACAGTACCAAACACTATAAAGGCTATGTATTTGCCTATAAGTAGATACCTATGATAAAGTTTAATTTAAAAATTAAGCACAGTAAGAAATTAACAACAATAAATAGGACAATGATAATATACTGTATTAATAATTAAAGTTACATGAATATAGTCTCTCAAAATATATTATTCTGCTGCATTCACATGTATTTGGACCACAGTTGACTGCAGGTAACTGAAATCACAGAAAGTGAAACCATGGATAAAGGGACCACTGTATCTGCTGACATATCATGATATGCAATTCCTTTGCCTCAAAGTACTATATTTCTGGCTGGGCATGGTGGTTCACACCTCAATCCCAGCACTTTGGGAGGCCGAGGTGGGTAGATGGCTTGAGCCCAGGAGTTTAAGACCAGCCTGGCCAACATGGTGAAACCCAGTCTCTACTAAAAATACAAAAATCAGCCAGGCGTGGTGGCGGGTGCCTGTAATCCCAGCTATTCGGGAGTCTGAGGCATGAAAATCACTTGAACCTGGGAGGCAGAGGTTTCAGTGAACTGAGATCAGGCCACTGCACTCCAGCCTGGGTGACAGAATGAGACTCTGTCTCAAAAAGCAAAACAAAACAAAAATACCGTATTTCTAAATGTCTCATCCCCCGCAAAGCCCACACTGACAGCACATGCCCATGTCAGCACCGGGCTGGCAGTTTTAAATGTACACCTCGTTTAATCTTCACAATGCCCCTAGATGGTTTATTCTCATTTTACAAATGAGGATGCTAATGCTCAGGGAGGTTACGCAACGTACCCAGAGTCAGGAGCTAACCAGTGGCAGACTTGGGATGTGACCTTGGGAACCCACTTCTGGGGCCCTTACTCTTTGCCCCCAGGCTAATGCCTCCTCCCAAAGCAGGGACTGCTTCTTTATGCCAGAACTCATCTTTCCTAAATGAGCAATCTAAAAACACCATTTTAAATTAATAAACTAAGCGGCATACTTTTATGAAAGACATTAATTTCCTGATGTGAACATTTTTATATAGTGTCACGCAATATTAACTGAATGTAATTTGAGTTCCTTAACCAAACTCCCGTAAACAGCAAACTGCTACAAAAGTTAATTTAGCATCATTAGCTTGTAGCATGGATATGTGGATATCAGAACTGTACTTCAAACACCAGCTAGGAAAAGACCCCCAAATATAAAAATGCAAGCTCAAAATGTAAACGTTAAATGCTTATCAAAGTAATAAAATGAACCCAAGTAACAGCATGTTCCAGCTAGACTGGAACCTGGAAGGCGTCCAGTCCAAACATCAATTAATAAGTCAGAAGCTCACTGAGTTTAACAGATTTGCTCCAAGTCCCACAGAGAGCTGCACGTCTGTAAACCAACCCACCTACCATGCACCACAAGAGCTAGGACTCCAACGAGAAGGTGCTGTGGGCACCCCAGTCTCTTAACACCCTTACTTCTGGGACTGCCCTCACCTAGCTCCTTGCCTGGTATTTTCAAGTTCTACTGTTGTCCTAAAATCATCCCCAGGGCTTGAACACAGATGGGGCCTCTTTAGTTTCCTCTGAAAACTCTCTCCTGGTTGGAATTCCACACGGGTCCCAGCTCCACCTGCTTTTATCTGCCTAGGCACTCAGAATAACAACTGCGGATGGATGCCAAGTCCCTGTCCTCAGCACCCATCCCCGGCACCAGCCTGGTGCAGCGGGCTTCTTGGCTAGTATATCATAGCTTGCGGTGGTCAGATCGTTTTGCCAGAGAATTTGAAATAATAGGCTGGGGGCAGTGGCTCACACCTGTAATCCCAGCACTTTGGGAGGCCAAGGTGGGCAGATCACAAGGTCAGGAAATCGAGACTATCCTGGCCAACATGGTAAAACGCCGTCTCTACTAAAAATACAAAAAATTAATGGGGCGTGGGGGCACACGCCTGTCGTCCCAGCTATTCGGGAGGCTGAGGCAGAAGAATCACTTGAACCTGGGAGGTGGAGGTTGCAGTGACCCAAGATTGTGACACTGCACTCTAGCCTGGACAACAGAGTTAGACTCTGTCTCGAAAAAAAAAAAAAAGAAGAAGAAGAAGAAAGAATGTACAGCAGACTATTAAGCCTCAACTTAATTATCAACTCTAACTGTACCCTAGACTCTCAGTGTCACACAGAGCCAGGTAACTGGTTTTGTTTGGGTCTTATCTCTAGCAGCTGCCATCCATGGAAACACAGCATGAAGGTGGAAGGCATTGAGAAGTTTCACACACGTGAAAAATTCACTTGATGTTAACAAATACTGAGCAACAAGAAGAACAGTCCATAATTTCCAGCACGTTTGTATACTCCAACAACCTACTATACGGTGCCAGTATCCTTAGGATTTAAGAAATGTGCACAGTTCCTAGATTAAGAACATAAGAAAAACAGCTTTTTCCTTTCAAAATGATCTTAATTCAAATATGAAGAATGGTTTATGTGTGTGCTATCTAGCAAAACAGAAGCTAATCATTCTCACATTTAACACAAACTTGATCTTCAAAATAAAGTGATTATTTCACTGAGTAACTAACTACTGAGACCCTACTGTGTGTGAGGACTGAAGAAGATGCAGGGGTCTGAGAGTTTAGGGCACAGCCTCCACCATGGAGGATCCCAGTGTCCACAAGGGAGGCCAGGTGTGCAAAGAACTGCAGTCGTGTACGATGAGGTCCCCAAGGAAATGTACATGAGATGCTGGAGGAGTCAGGAGAAAGAGAGATTCACACTGATTCACAGGATTGGGAAAGACTTCAGAGGGGGAACACTTAGCTGAAGGACCCAGCAACTTCTGTTATCAGAATGGAGAACAATGCATGCATTGTACCTTACCATCATACTGTAATGTATGTCAAACTGCAAAATAAACCTAAGTTAACCCAGGAGGAAGAAAAGATGACCACAGCAGCAACTGACATTTAGCAAGCACTTTTTATTGGCTGATGTTGTATATGTACCATCCCAGTCTTCACGACAACACCAGAAGGTAGGGACAATTATTAACCTCATTATATAGAGAAGAGGAAATTGAGGCTCAGATGCAAGAGGCAATTTGCCAATGGTCACAGGAAGAAGTGGCTGTGCTGAACTTCGACAGCAGGACTGACAAAACTCATCACTACCAGATATCCTGTCAAGGATATCGTGATGTTTACATTAGGTAATACATACATGAAACATACTAAACACTGTATCTGGCATCTAGTAAGTTCTTGACACTATTACTGTAGTCACGAGAAGATTCTCTAAAGGCTTACTCTTCTAAATATGCAAAGAGTTCATACACGCACATGTGAGGACACGGCAAGAAGACGCTGTATGTGAATCAGAAAGCCCTCACCAGATACCAGATCTGCTGGTGCCTTGATCTTGGACTTAACCAACCTCCCACACTGTGAGAAATAGATTTCGGTTCCTTATAAGCTATCCAGTTATAAGTAATGAAGGGTAGGGTACGGAGCAGCTCCTTGGACGGTGGAGAAGCTTGCTGGGCTGCCCTAGGCCAGACTGTCCATGATCAGCTGGCCAAAGCTAGCAGGCAGGGGACTGTCCTCTGGGTGCCAACAAAATTCCCTGGGAAGCTATCTTGGGGGGTGAGGGAGCAGGCTGTGCGGAAAGCAGTCTATAGAACTTTCTGGGAAACATGATGAGGCACCAGCTGTGGTCCCTGGAAGGCCACCCACATGGGATGCTGAATTCACGGGGAAGGCAGCTGGAACACCCTTAAAGGGGCGGAGTTGCTGCTGAACCTGCGAGGGACCTACCCAAGGTATCCAGGCTATCGGTGGATTCGGCAACAATCTTCCTGCTGAGCCACTAACAAGTCAGCTGGGGTACCCACAGGTATATTCCAGCACTAAGCCACATACACTCTTAGGCCGTTTTGGGGATTCAAAGAGTGGTTTCCCAAAACTGTAGGGATGCTGCATTCTTCCTGTGAACAAGGTTTGCTCTTGGCTCAATTACGGAGTCAGCCCTCCTTATCAGTGAGTTTTGCATCCATGGATTCAACCAACTGCAGGTCAAAAAAAAATGTTTTTAAATTGTATCTGGGCTGGATGTGGTGGCTCATGCCTGTAATATCAGCACTTTGGAAGGCTGAGGGGTGGACGCAGATCATTTGAGGTCAGGAGTTCAAGACCAGCCTGGTCAACACGGTGAAACCCCATCTCTACTAAAAATACAAAAATTAGCCAGGCGTGGTGGTAGGCACCTGTAATCCCAGCTACTTGGGAGGCTGAGACAGGAGAATTGCTTGAATCCGAAAGGTGGAGGTTGCAGTGAGCCGAAATCGCGCCACTGCACTCCAGCCTGGGCAACGAAGCAAGACCCTGTCTCAAAAAAAAAGGAAAAGAAAAGAAAAGAAAAATAAATTCCATCTGTACTGAACATGTATAGACTTTTTTCTCATCATTACTCCCTAAACAATATAGTATAACAGCTATTTACAGAACATTTGTATTGTATTAGTTATTACAGGTAACCTAGAGATGATTTAAAATATAAGGGAGAAGGCTGGGAGCAGTGGCTCATGCCTATAATCCCAGCACTTTGGGAGGCTGAGGCGGGCAAATCACCTGAAGTCACAAATTAGAGACCAGCCTGGCCAACCTGGTGGAACTCTGGCTCTACTAAAAACACAAAACTTAGCAGGGTATCGTGGCACATGCCTGTAATCCCAGCTACTTGAGAGGCTGAGGCAGGAGAATCACTGGAATCCGGGAGGTAGAGGTTTCAGTAAGCTGAGATTATGCCATTGCACTCCAGCCTGGGCGACAGAGTGAGACTCTGTCAAAAAAGAAAAAAAGTATATCTATCTATCTATATATATATATAATAAAATAAAGCATACGGGAGGATGTTTGTAGGTTATGTGCAAATACCAAGTCACTGGCTATCAGGGACCTGACCAATCAAAGACTTTGGTACCCATGGGGGTCCTGGAACCAATGCCCCACAGATATCATTCCTTTTCAAAACGACTCAAACTGATAGGGTCACTTGATAACTGAATATATCTTAAGGTATGGTTCCAACGACAGCTACAAAAACTTACACAATCAAAAATTATGACCCTCTCCTAGAACTGTGTTTTCATTTTCAGCACGTATCTCTGCAACTCTTCAAAATGTAGGAATCCACTGAGTTCTGCGCAATTTAACAACGTAAGAAAATTTCCATTTCCAGGCATTTGTGGAATTCTCAAGTACGGTTCTGATTCTGAATGCTGAGACTTCTTTAAAAATAAAAATTTTTTAAAAACCAAACACTCAGAAACACCTAGCTTCAGTGCCTTGAAGCTTTGGAAACCATTTGTGAAGTCTTATCAGTCACAGAGTACAATCGGCAGGGCAAACCAAACCAGGCCAGCTGGGGCCTCTCAGAGATGCCCTTAAGTCAGAATGCCCTCAGCGCCTATCTTCAGCGAGTATTCACGGCCTGGTCACTAGACAACGCTAAACAAACTCAATGTCAGCACTTGGCTTCCACTTCTTCCAAACCTCCTCCAAAGTGGCAACGGTTATAGGCAGAAGGAAGAAAAAAGGCCCCACTCTTGATTACTTCTGTGACTCACACAATGGTTCTCAGATTCTCTCAACGATTAACGCCAGGGAAGCCGTGCCAGGCCCACACGCTGGGCATGGATGACAGGCGCCTTTCAGTTTTCCTTTCATGGCAGGTACTCCACCTGGAACCCATGAGCTCAGCTTTTCCTTGTTTAGTGCAAGTCCTGGCAGAAGACAATCGTCCTGACAGTAATGTTTGCTTGCTAATTACATGAAGCTTGTTAAAAATTATTTTTTGGTTTGAAAGATAGGAGGGAGAAGTAGATGATTAAATGATCTCAGGTTTGCTAAACCAAGAAGAGCTGCATTTGGTCCAAGGGCCCCTTGAGGGATCGTCAGTCAGGTCTCTTCGAGATCAAAAAGCTGTGGCCTCAGATCACAATGCCCCTTCCAATGCATCTGGCAAACGTTCAACCACAGAAAACCAAGGGGAAAAAAACTGCTATTAAAACTACTTTTCAAATCTCTACCAGAGTTTAGTCTCTTTCCTCACATTACAAGCTTATACAGTTGACCCTTGAACAATCAACACCCCAAGCAGTCAAAAAGCCATGTATCATTTCTGACTACCCCAAAACTCAAACTACGAAAAGTCTACTATTGACTGGAAGCCTTACCAATAATGTAATCAGTTGATTAGCAGATATTTTGTGTGTCACATATAGTATGTGCTGTATTCTTACAATAAAATAAGCTAAAAAAAAGAAAATACTATTAAGACAATCATGAGAAAGACAGAATATATTTACTATTCAGTAAGTGGAAGCGGACCATCATAAACGTCTTCCTCATCAGTCTGTACATTGAGGAGGCTGGGGAGGAGGGGGAAAAGGAGGGGTTGGTCTCATCTCAGGGGTGGCAGAGGTGTAAGAAAATCCTTCTGTAAGTGGAGCTGCACAGTTCACACTCGTGTGTGTTCAAGGGTCAACTGTACTTTCCTTTCATAATAACCTTTTGTTTGGAGGGTTTTTTTTTGTTCTGTTTTCTGAGACGGAGTCTGGCTCTGTTGCCCAGGCTGGAGTGCAGTGGTATGATCTTGGCTCACTGCAACCTCCACCTCCCGAGTTCAAGCAATTCTCCTGCCTCAGACTCCCAAATAGCTGGGACTACAGGCGTGCACCACCATGCCTGGCTAATTTTTGTATTTTCAGTAGAGACAGGGTTTCGCCATGTTGGCCAGGCTGGTCTCTAACTCCTGTGACCTCAGGTGACCCGCCCACCTTGGCCTCCCAAAGTGCTGGGATTACAGGCGTGAGCCACTGCACCCGGCCTCTTTGGGGGTTTGTTTTGTTTAAAAACACTTCATACACATCCAATCCTCTGTAGCATTCTTCCCTACGTCTTCCTCATGCCTGCTTATTTGCAGTTCCTCTTCCTCCTGCATTCTGTTTCTAACACCTGCAACAGAAGGAGAGCCCATCTCCCCTCCTCCAGGCCACTCTTCCTCCGGGACGCCCATCCGCTGTAAAAGCGTCAGGGTCTTGGCATCTCCAGAGTCCCTGGGGCGTTTCCTTCCCCAAGTGTCCATTACAACACTGGGATGACGGGCCAGGTGGGAACTTCAGGAGGATTCCACTTTGAAGTGTGAGGCTCTACCAGACACAAAATAAATATTCCTCGGGGCCAGAATAAACATCCAGGGCCAGCAAGTGAACCTGGCTTACGTGGCACGTATTAATATGTAGGAGAAATTTCCCCAGGGAGGTTGCAGGAAGCTGAGTCACCTACTAAGAAGGGCTTTATTTTTGGTTCTAAAAGACAGAACATAGCAAAGTAAAATATTGTTCTATATCAAAGTTCTTTAAACTTACTGTTCTCAGCATCTTCATCAGTCCCAGATGAACCCTGATACTATACAAATTGCAGTAACACAAGAACAATAGATGATTTCTTTAGATTTTGTACGAGATTTCTATGGAATTTCTAAAAATCCTAGAAAGGGGCGGGGTCCAGTGACTCATGCCTGTAATCCCAGCACTTTGGGAGGCCAAGGCTGGCAGATCACTTGAGGTCAGGAGTTCGAGACCCAGCCTGGCCAACATGTTGAAACCCCGTCTCTACTAAAAATACAAAAATTAGCCAGGTGAGGTGGTGCACAACCGTAATCCCAGCTACTTGGGAGGCTGAGGCAGAACAATCTCTTGAACCCAGAGGCAAAGTTTGCAGAGAGCCGAGATGGTGCCACTGCACTCCAGCCTTGGGGACACAACCCGACTCTGTCTCAAAAAAAAAAAAAAAAAAAAGAAACCTAGAAAGGAACCATAGGCTATCACCCGAAGCTTAAATGAGGTGGTTTGATGATGTTGGGGGATATAGAAAAATCATTCCTCAAAATATGGCACCTGAGTGCGCTGGGCGCTTTTGAAAGCTGAGTGGCCTCAGAAATAAGCCTCAGAATGAAGGTTCCTCTAACCTCATCTTGTGCCTTCCCAAATCCCAAGGGCAGGGACTATTTCTCGAATGTCCTTATCTGACCAAGAAAGCTTACCAAAAGAAACATAAAAGCTTTCTAAGCCCTCCCTGGAATCTCATTATCTCAGGAAAAAAGCCTGAGAACGTGACCACACCTGACAGACTTTTTCCCAAGATAAAGTCTGCCTCTCAGGCCCATTCAGATTCGAAAGAGAATCACTTACAAGTTCATTTAGGTCTCTGTGGTTCATTCATTCTCCCTAATCATCACTTACTGCTTCTCAAAAGAACTGTCTACATTCTCATCTCTTCCCCCCTCCTATGAAAAAGGGTATAGCTTCTGTATCCTACTGTGATTCCCCTCGAATGTTAATAAATTTATTTGCCTTAGTAATCTTCTTATTCTTATTAATTTGCCTTTCATCAGTTGATTTTCACTGAACCTTCTGAGAGCAAAGGAAAAGTTTTCCCTGCACTCCCTACAATGAAAAGAAAGCATTCGCGTGGATGGCGCGCACACTTAAAACCTCCCCATCCACAAGAAGTGGCCAGGGGCTGGTGTGAAAGGTTGAGACTAATTCATGGAGGTGAATTAATAGTGGGACATATTGTGAGAAGCTGAAACTTCCAAGGTCAATGTTGCAAAGGAGAGCTAAGGATTCTACAACATTATTATTCTCTTAGTAACAATAAAAAAAAAAGTAAAATGAACTTGAACTTGTCATTCATCTGTATGTATCACTATATATAGTGACATATTTAGATATACAGTGGTCCCCATAATCTGCGGTTTTGCTTTCAAAGGTTTCAGCTACCAGCCATCAATCTGGGTCTGAAAACATTAAATGAAAAACTCCAGAAATAAACAATCATCAGTTTTAAATCTAGCACTGTTCTGAGTAGCATGATGAAATTTCGAGCTGTCCAGCTCCATACCCCCAGCACCGTGAACCCTCCTTCACCCAGGGTCCCCACACTGTAGACGCTCCCCTGGGAACCCTGCTTCGCCCAGTGTCCCCACACTGTAGACGCTCCCCTGGGAACCCTGCTTCGCCCAGTGTCCCCACACTGTAGACGCTCCCCTGGGAACTCTGCTTCGCCCAGTGTCCCCACACTGTAGACACCCCTCCCCCACTTATCACTTAGGCACTTTCTCGGTTATCAGATCCACTGTCAAAGTATTGCAGTGCTTAATATATCACCCTTATTTTACTTCATAATGGCCCCAAAGTGCAAGAGTAGTGACGCTGGTGATTTGCATCTGCCAAAGAGAAGCTGTTAAGTGCTTTAGTAAAAAGCTAAAAGGTCTTGACTTAATAAGGAAACAAAAAAAATTGTATGCTGAAATTACTACATCTACAGTGAGAGTGAATATTCTATCTGTGAAACTGTGAAAAAGGAAAAATAAATCCGTGCTAGTTTTGCTGCTGCACCTCAAACTGCAAAAGGTGTGGTTATAGCACCTGCTAAGTGCTTAGTTAAAATGAAAAAGGCGTGACATTTGTGGGCAAAAGACATGACAGGAAACATTTTCTAACTGATGGCAACTGGGTTTTGTACCATTCGTGGTTTCAGGTAACCAATGGGGGGCTTGGAAAGTATCCCTCACAGGTAAGTGTTAGGGGAACGACTCTATAGCAAGAGTCCCCGGCGCTGGGGCCATGGACTGGTACAGGTCCATGGGCAGCACAGAAGGAGGTGAGTGGCAAGTGAGCAGGCAAAGCTTCATCTGTTTACAGCCACTCCCCATTGCTCAAATTACCGCCCGAGCTCCATCTCTTGTCAGATCAGGGCAGCATTAGATTCTCATAGGAGTGGGCAAACCCTATTGTGAACTGCATATGTGAGGGATCTAGGTTGCGCGCTCCTTATAAGAATCTAACACTTAATGATTTGTCACTCCCATCACCACGAGATAGGACCAACTAGACACAGGAAAACAAGCTCAGGGCTCCCACTGATTCCACATTATAGTGAGTTGTATAATTATTTCATTATCTATTACAATGTAATAATAATAGAAATAAAGTGCACTATTCATGTAATGCCCTTGAGTCATGGTGAAACCATTCCACCGTCTGTGGTGCCAAACAAGGATGGAGACAGCTGCTCTATGGTGATACAGACATACAGTGAGATGCGCACACACCCTGTCCTTTGTTGCTCTATAATGGCCCTACGTGTAAGTATGACCTTAAGAAAACGTGCACAAGGACTTACACCATCCTCTCCTCACTGACCCTTAAAAGGTCTGACACCGTTGGACCCAAGTCAAAGCCGCCTCTTCCCGCCACTCACTTGTCCCACCACGCCTCCCTGCAGATGCGTGTGCCACTTGGCTCCATTTTGCTCGCTAAGGGTTTATATAAATACAAATCCACCCAAGAAAGGAAAACTATTTCCCCTTTTCCTGCTCTGGATAAAGTTCCAGCAGACTTGGCTAAGGATGAGACAAGCTTCACAGATCAAAGAGAGTTGGGGAGAGGGAGACGGGGAGGAGCAGAGCCCAAACCTAGCTCAGCCCTCTCCTCTCACAAAACGCAAGTCAAGATTATAAAAAGCCCACAGTGCCGCACTGAAGTCCTTTCAAAAGGTTACTCTTTATTTTGATAGCCTGTCACCTACTTCTTACTGGAAAATGGTTCCAGGCTCCGAGAAGTTACTGCAGACGGCATAAAAGCATTCAGACCACAACGTTCTCCTCCCAACATTCATTTTCCTTTCCACAGAAAATAAGAGGAGAGGAACCTTTACGACCTGACATGATAAACACTAGCCCCCAGGGACCTTATCAAAATCCACCTGACTTTGAAGTACTAAGGGGAATCATGTGAAGTCCTTACTAATGATCAGAGGCCAGGCCGGGCGCGGTGGCTCACGCCTGTAACCCCAGCACTTTGGGAGGCCGAGGTGGGCAGACTGCTTGAGACCAGAAGTTCGAGACCAGCCTGGCCGACGTGGTAAAACCTCATCTCTACTAAAAACACATAAATTAGCCAGGCATCGTGGCGGGCACCTGTAACCTCAACTACTCAGGAGGCTGAGGCAGAAGAACCGCTTGAACCCTGGAGGTGGAGGCTGCAGTGAGCCTAGATCATGCCACTGAACTATAGCCTGGGTGACAAAGCAAGACCGTCTTGGGGAAAAAAAAAAATGACGAGAAGCCATATAGTGTCAACTCTTGAACAACAAAGGTTTGAACCGTGCAGGTTCATTTACAGGAGAATTTTCTTCCACCTTTGCCACCTCCTGAGAGAGCAAGTCCAACCCCTCCTCTTCCTCCTCCTCAGCCTACTCAATATGAAGACGATGAGGATGAAGATCTTTATGAAGATCCACTTCCACTGAATGGTAAATACATTTTCTCTTCTATGATTTTTTAAACATTTTCTTTCCCCTAGCTTAGTTTATTGTAAAAGCACAGTATATAATATATATAACATACGAAATACGTGTTGATCGACTATTGATGTTATCCGTTAAGGCTTCCAGTCAACAATAGGTTATCAGTAGTTAAGTCAAGGAGTCAAATGTTAAATGTGGATGTGATTCCATGGGAGCGGGGTAGTCAATGCCCCTGAACCCCGAGTTGTTCAAGGGTCAACTGTACTTGCTTCTTGTCTCCTAACATTTCTGCAAATTCATTTTTCTCCAAGGAAGGGAGGAAGGAGGAGGAGTGAAGGTTGTGGCTGGGAGGTCTGATAGAGTTGAGTCCTCCCTGAAGGGTCCTAGGAGACAAGAGAAAACCCACAGGCTTGGAGCCGGACCCACAGGGCCTTGAGGCCAGAAGGAACCTTGAAATGGCTCAACTTCCTCCTTTTGCTCATGAATAGTATCGCGCGCATGCGGAAACATCTCGCACAGCACTACAGGGAGAGGATGATTCCAGCTGGAAGGCTCTCTCAACACCAGCTTTTCTTTATCTACTCCCCCACCCAAGTGTCATCTGCAGAATAAAATCCAGCCGGGACTTGAGACCATGTGAAACTCACAGCGTCTATGATGACAGGAAAAGCACTAAATTGCACGACTAATTTAAACCCAGCACTCCTAAGCCTCTTCGACCTCTGAACAATTGTAATTGCAAACCAGAATAAATTTTTTTTTCTTTGAGACAGGGTCTTGCTTTGTCGCCCAGGCTGGAGTGCAGTGGCGCAATCATAGCTCACTGCAGTCTCAGCCTCCCAAGTAACTGGGACCACAGGCACACACCATCATACCTAATTTTTTTATTTTTATTTTTTGTAGAGATGAGGTCTTGCCATGTTGCCCAGGCTGGTCTCAGACTCCTGATCCACCACAGCCTCCTAAAGTGCTGGGATTACCGGCATGAGCTGCCATGCCTGGCCAATGCCAGTGTTATTCTCCTTTGGGTAACTCATGTCCACCTGACGCATATTAGCTAATGCTGCATCTCCTCTGCAGGGACGTAAGCTCCACAAAAGCGGGATTTTCCTTGATCACTGTTGAATCCCAAGCATCCAGAACAGTGCCAGGCACACTGCAGGCCCTAGATATATGTTGAAGAACTAAATTCATCCAACCCTGAATCCATACATTGGTGCATAAACACAGAGGTCTCTCAAGTGCCCTCAGGTGTGTGGTTCAGAATCTGACACTGGTGTAGCGCAGGGTTAGGCTGTGGGGACCAGAGTCCACACCCTCTTCTTCTACAAGGTACACAAGTGCCCGGCTAGGAAGCTTCCAGACTTCCCTGGGCAGTACCACCTTCTCCACATGCCATCCAAGGGCAAACAAAAAACCCCTAAACCAGAAGCACTCCAGGAAGTGGTCACCCTGCTTTTCTGTCTTACCAGATTACTGGATCTTTTTCAAACTAAAGAGAAAACCACAACAAAGTCAAGTTCCCTTTGAGGCGATTCTAATGCCAACCTCTTAAAATATTTTCTCAATTTTGAGGATTACATGGCTCAGGGACTCTCTAGGGGAAGCCCGTAAGTGTAGTGCAAAATGTCCTCTTGTGAATCGTAGTTGCAAATGGCTTCCTCTGAGAGGGGGAAGGCAGAGATACGAAGAATCATTTAGGGGTTTGGGGGTGTGGGGTAGCGGCGGGAGACTGAAGCTGGAGTAAGATCTTAGCATCCCCCTTTTTGTCCCCCAGTCTCGGTTACTTAGATGGGCTGGTCAGTACCCTGCTGGGTCCCAGGGTGGTGGGCACATCTCTGGAGATCCTTCTTTCTGCAGTTCTCTCCTCTGGGTCGGCTATCTAGGCCACCCTCCTGGCACCACAGCCTGGAAACTCTCAGGACAGTAAGCTGGGGCAAAGGCAGGGCTTGCCTCCTTCATTTCTCCTAGCTCAGGATCACTGTCCTTTGCTGCCTGATGCTCACGGTCTTGGAAATCATTACTTTATATATTTGACCGGGGTTTCTGCCCTAGGTGTGTGAATGAAAATGGTTCCTGACACTGCTGTGGCGGGGAGGGGCAGGGTGGCTACAGTCACGTTTTGCTTTTGCTTTGTGCTTGTTTTTGTCATAGGTTTTTTAGTGTTTGAGACAGTGAATAAAACATAGTCAGGCACCGTCTAATGACTTCTTTTTTGCTTTTTTGAGATAGGGTCTCGCTGTCACCCAGGCTGGAGTGCAATGGAGTGATCTCAGCTCACTGCAACCTCCACCTCCCGGGTTCAAGCGATTCTCCGGCCTCAGCCTCCTGAGTAGCTGGGGTTACAGGTGTGGGCCCAGCTAATGGTTGTATTTTTAGTAGGGACGGGGTTTCACCATGTTGGCCAGGATGGTCTCAAACTCCTGACCTCAAGTGATCCGTCCACCTCAGCCTCCCAAAGTGTTGGGATTACAGGCATGAGCTACCGCACGTGGCCTTCACAGAATGACTTTTTGATCAATGGTGGACCCCACATTTATAAGGGCGGTCCCATAACATTATAAAAGAGCTGAAACATTCTTAGCACCTAGTGATGTCGTAGAGCAATGCATTATTCTCATGTTTGCAGTGATGCTGGTGTAAACAACCTACTTCACTGCCAGTCATAAAATGCTAGCACATGCAATGATGTACAGTATATAATAACAAACGACTATGTTACCGGATTATGTGCTTTCTATACTATACTTTTTATCATTCTTTCAGGGTATACTCCTACTTATTTAAAAAAAAAAAAAAAAAAACTACTGTAAAACAGCCTCAGGCAGGTCTTCCGGGAGGTGTTCCAGAAGAAGGCGTTGTTATGACGGCGCATGACAGCTCCATCACCGCCACTGTCCCTGAAGACCTTCCAGGGGGGCAAGATGTGGAGGTGGAAGACAGTGACACTGATAATCCTGACCCTGTGCAGGCCTAGGCTAATGTGTGTGTGTCTTCATTTTAACAAAAAATGTTTTAAAAGTTAAAAAACTATAAAATTTAAACAGGAAAAACGCATCCAATAAGGAGATAAAGAAACAAAATATTTTTGTACAGCTGTACAATGTTTGTATTTTAAGCTAAGTGTTATTGTAAGAATCAAAAAGTTAAAAATATTTAAAGTTTTTAAAGAAAAAAGTAGCAGTAAGCTAAGGTTAATTTACTATTTAAAAAATAAAGATTCAATAAATTGGATGTAGCCTAAATGTACAGTGTTGAAGTCTACAGCAGTAGTAACGTCCTGGGCCTTCATATTTACTCACACTGACTCACCCAGAGCAACTTCCATTCCTTCAAGCTCCATTTATAGCAAGTGCCCTACACAGGCGTATACCACATTTTTTCTTTTTCTTTTTTTTTTTTTTTTTGAGAGAGTATTACTCTGTTGCCCACGCTGGAATGCTGGGGCATGATCTCGGCTCACTGCAACCGTCACCTCCCAGGTTCAAGCAATTCTTGTGCCTCAGCTTCCCAAGTAACTGGGATTACAGGTGTGCACCACCACGCCCAGCTAATTTTTGTACTTTTAGTAGAGACAGGGTTTCACCACGTTGACCAGGCTGGTCTCAAACTCCTGACTTCAAGTGATCTGCCCATCTCGGCCTCCCACAGTGTTGGAATTACAGGCATGAACCACCATTTTTTATCTTTATACTGTATTTTGACTGTACCGTTTCTATGTTTAGATACATAAATACTTACCATCCTGTTACAATGGTCTACAATATTCAGTATAGCCACATGCTGTACAGGTCTGTAGCCCAAGACCAACAGGCTAGACCCTGCAGCCTGGGTGCGTAGTAGGCTAGACCCTGCAGCCTGGGTGCGTAGTAGGCTAGACCCTGCAGCCTGGGTGCGTAGTAGGCTAGACCCTGCAGCCTGGGTGCATAGTAGGCTAGACCCTGCAGCCTGGGTGCGTAGTAGGCTAGACGCTACAGCCTGGGTGCGTAGTAGGCTAGACGCTACAGCCTGGGTGTATAGTAGACTAGACCATCTAGGTTTGTGTAAGTGCACTCTGTGATGTTCACGCAATGACACAAGTGCCCAAGGGTGTGTTTCTCAGAACATATCCAAATTGTTAAGCAAGGAATCACTGTAGTTTCTTTTTAAATGGTAAGTCTGTCATCAAAGTTAAAAAAGTTAAGCTCTTCCAAAATGCTGAATGAAAAGACAAGTCACAGACTGGGAGAAAATATTTGCAAAGTATATATCTGATAAAAGACCCGTGTACCAAATATGTTAAGAACTCTCAAAACTTAAGAAAATAAATAAAAGAATTTTTTTTAATGGGTAAAGTTCTAACAGGCACCAAAGAAGGTAAACCGATGATAAATAAGAGCATGAAAAGACACTCAACGTAATGCATATTGGGGAGCCGTAAATTAAAACCACCTGAGATACTACTTCACGCCTGCTAGAATTTCTTTTATTTTCTTATTTTAGGTTCCAGGGTAAATGTACAGGATGTGCAGGTTTGTTACACGGATAAACGTGTGCCATGGCAGTTTGCTGCACAGATCAACCCATCACCTAGGTATTAAGCCCAGCATCCATTAGCTATTCTTCTCGATGCTCTCCCTTTCCCACCGCCCCCTACACAGGCCCCAGTGCGTGTTGTCCCCCTCCCTGTGTCCATGTGTTCTCATTGTTCACCTCCCACATATAAATGAGAACATGCAGTGTTTGGTTTTCTGTTCCTGTGTTAGTTTGCCAAGGATAATGGCTTCCAGCTCCATCCATGTCCCTGCAAAGGACATGATCTTGTTCCTTTTTATGGTTGCATAGTATTCCATGGTGTATATGTACCACATTTTCTTTATCCAGTCTATCACTGATGGGCATTTGGGTTGATTCCACGTCTTTCCTTTTGTGAATAGTGATGCGATGAACATACCCATGCATGTATCTTTATAACAGAATGATTTATATTTCTTTAAGTATATACCCAGTAACGGAATTGCTGGGTCAAACGGTATTTCTGGTTCTAGGTCTTTGAGGAAGTGCCACACTGTTTTCCACAATGGTTGAACTAATCTACCTTCCCATCAACAGTGTAAAAGCATTCCTATTTCTCCACAACCTCGCCAGCATCTGTTGTTTCTTGACTTTTTAATAATTGCCATTCTGACTGGCGTGAGACGGTATCTCATTGCGGTTTTGATTTGCATTTCTCTAATGATCAGTGATGTTGAGCTTTTTTTCATATGTTTCTTGCATGCCTACTAGAATTTCTAAAATGAAAAACACTCAGCATAATCAAGTGTTGGTGAGGATGTGGGGGAACTGGAACTCTCCTACACTGTGGGTGACATTTCCTGAAAAGTTGAAACATACACCTACCATGTTACCCAGCTATGTCACTCCTAGATATTTACCCAACAGACAAGAAACTATACATCCATACAAAGACTTGTAGCAGCTTCATCTGAAGTAGTCAAAAACTAGAAACTCCCTCATTTGAAGCAATACAAGCGTCCGTTAAAAGGTCGGCAGATAAATTGTGGTGTATTCATACAATAGACTACTATCCAGGAAGAAAAAGGAATGAGCCATGTATATAAACACCAACATCGATGACCTGGAAATAACTATGCTGAGTAAAAGAAGCCAGACCAAAAACAGAGTGCATACTGGATGAGTCCATTAAACAAAACTCTAGAAAATGCAAGCTAACCTGGAGTGACAGAGCAGATCAGTGGTTGCTGGGGGTGAGGATGGGAGCCAGGAAGGAATAGAAGTGAGCAAGGAGTGAGGGTGATGGATATGTTCATCATGGGGTCTGTGGTGATGATTTTACGGGTGTAAGTATATCTGAAAATGTATCAAATTGGACACTTAACTATGCATTTTTCTGTGTGCCAGTTACATCTCAATTACAAACAAACAAAAACACAAAACCCTGTGGTTAACCCAACACCTAAACTATCACTAAGAAATATCAATTGAGGTTATGGCATGACCATCCTCCCCAAGAAAACAAAATACTTGACGGGTTCTGAGAGGGACAAATTTCATTGACCATATCCCGTAAGTTTCATGCTAAAGAATCAGGGAATCTCACAGATCGAATGCACACACAGGCAGAAATGCCATATAAGCATGCATCTTTTTGCGAAATATTTATGATTATTTCATTTGTGCCTCACTGTATTGTTTGTAAAAAAGTATGAGATGAAATTCAAGCTGAAGCTATATGCAAACATGTAGAAAGTTCTAATATTAATAATACTAGATAGTATCTAATAATAATTGGTAGATGACACTACCTACCAACGGTTATTACATCAGTAGGTCAAAGTAGTTAAAGATAGTTGATGGTTGTAAGCTTTGAAGGAGTAGCAATAGCATGGAAACACACCTACTGACTGAAGGACCCATATGTAAGAGCTGACATTTAGGGAAAGGTAAGTCAAGGTTAACATACTCTTACCCATCTCTAATCAACTAAAGACATATATAAGCTTGGCTTCTTTCTCCTTTTCTTCTTCAGCCTCAGGAAATGACTCCCTACCTGTTTACAAGGTTCAGAGAACTATAACTTGAAAGTGAGACACAAGTTTTCGTTCATCCAACATATCCCCCTCCAAACGTCAAAGAGACATCAAGGCTAAGGGTAATTAGAGATCAGGACACTGGCTGCTTTCAGTATAGAAGCACACAGCAATCTAGTGGCAGACTCTGAAAATTAGCTCCAAAGAGCACCATCCTCTCTCCATCTAGACTGGGTATTATAACACTTCGGATAAAATGAGTAACTACCATCATAATCTCTATCAGCTATGAGAAAATTTACCCTGGCTTTTATGAAAGGAAAAAAAAAAAGCACTTGACTTCTTGAGCTGAGAAATTACATCCAAGCTCTTTGTTAATTTACGTCCATTTTTTCGAGGTAATTCATTTAATAAAGCCATTTGAAATAAAAAGTATGGGCAGTCGCCAACCTACAGATACTTGACTTTCAAAAATAATAAATGGCCTCATTCCTCCTCGCAGTGCTCTCTCTCTCTGAGGCTTTCAACAATTCCACCTAAGAGGCTGCCTATTGCCCTGTATCCTTGGCCACAGCCCCAGCCTTGCTGTAGCCTTCAGTGCTGCCGCAGTGCCCTTGGACTCCATCCCAGCCCACTGATGGGGGGACTCTCGCCCCTCCTGTTCTCCTTGCTGTGGCTCTAACCCAGCAGTCCCCAACCTTTTTGGCACTAGGAATCAGTTTCATGGAAGATGATTTTTCCAGGGACGGTGGGGGAGGGGGATGGTTTCTGGATGAAGCTGCTCCACCTCAGATCATCAGGCATTAGATTCTCATAAGGAGTGCATGGATCCCTAGCATGCAGAATTCACAACAGAGTTCATGCTCCTATGAGAATCTAATGCTGCTGCTGATCTGACAGGAAGCAGAGCTCAGGTGGTAATGCGAGCGATGGGGAGTGGCTATAAATACAAATGAAATTGCTCACTCCTGCCCTGCAGCCCAGTTCCTAACAGCCCATGAACTGGTACTAGTCTGTGGCCCAGGGATTGAGCACCCCCTTGAGCTAGACCTTGAGGTCTAGCGTGTACCTATCCATACATTCTCACCTATGCATCCCATTACGGACTGAGAACACCAAGAAATCATGGCCACCCATACACCATACTCTTTCAGAATGTTCTAAGTTATATGGGCTTTGTGGATCCACCTTGAAACCTAACCAGCTTTCAGAGCATCACACTTTGGGGCTGGCTCTTCTCATTTAAAGTCAGTAGACTCCAAAGAGTTTCTGGAACACAGCCCTTTGTGGTTAAAGACAATCCACATAATCCAACAGTAAATTTTCTCTGCACACCCCACAAACTTATTAAAAGCGACTTCTTAAGCACAAGCAAAGTCACACATCACAAGTCAACCTCAGGTGAAATTGGTCTTCCACCTAGTTCATGGTTCATGCATCCCCAGATCCTTCACAATGCAAGAGTTATAGAGATTTCTATTTGTGTACGAGGAAGAGAAGGAGAAAGGACTGTAAAAAGCATGAGTGCTTTCATGAAATCTGAAAGTTGACTCTGCCATTTATCCACTGGATAACCCTGCAGAACTGACTTAGCCTCTTGAGCCTCATTTTTCTCATCTGTGAACTACAGATAGTAAATGCCAAACATGGACCTTAGAGGAATGCTATAAGACTTCAACGATACTTGCAACTGACTTAACCCTAGGCCTGGCACATAAAGCGACTCACTCAATGTTGATTTCCTTCCTCACACCCTTGTTACCCTGAAATATAAAAACCAAAATTTGAGCAAAAATACCTTCTGGAAAGAGAGGTGACTATGAGAGAAGCAACTGCAAGGGCGACTTTCCTACTTCCTTCTCTAAAGTCCCTGTCGTTATCATTATATTTTATCCCACTTCCAACGCAGACCTTGTTCTATAAAGAATAGCTAGCACTTTCACATGTTTCTGAAGGAAGTGTATTATTTGTAGCCCCTTTTTGGAGAAAAATTATTCCGCTTCAAGGTATTTATTCTATGGATATACTAACACGTGTCAAAGAATACAATCTCAAGTCTTTAGTGTTGTTTCTAGAGTAAAACACTGAAAACAATCAAAACGCTCATCAATAGAAGCCTGGCTAAATAAAGTTGACTTAATATCATGCAGCCAATAAAAAAGAATCAAACGGCTCTGTATACACCAGTATTTCGCAGTATATATATTTAACTTTTAAAAAGCATACAAAATACTGTTTCTATTCTACTGCCATTTTTGGGTGGGAAACTTTCTTTCCCTACTTATATACATGCAAATATATACATTATATATAAACAAATCTCTAGATTTTTTAAAACATAGAGCATTTCTTTAAGAATACCCAAGAATCTGGCCAAAGTGGCTGCCTCCAGGAAGGGAAATACATGGCTGTGGACAGAACAGACAACTTTCTTTTCCCCACAGAGTTTTTTGTACCTTTTGAGTCACCCTGGCTGGAGTGTGGTGGTGCGATCACAGCTCACTGCAGCCTCAGCCTCTCAGGCTCAAGCAATCCTTCTGCCTCAGCCTCCCGAGTTTCTGGGACCACAGGTGCGCACCACTATGCCCAGCTGACTTTTTCTATTTTTGATAGAGACGGGGTCTTTACATTACCCAGGCTGGTCTCGAACTCCTGAGTTCAAACTATCCTCCCACCTCGGCCTCCCAAAGTGTTGGGACTGCAGGCATGAGCCACCACACCCAGTCTATATAGACCATCTATGAAACACACAACTTAAAATAATCTATCCCAGTGTAAATCTGGTTTTTGTTCTGATTTTTTCCCCCAGAACAGCTCTCTCACATTTAAAAAGTCTTTCTCTAAATTTATTTAATTATAAAAATTAACAGTGCTGGTTTGAATAAGTAAATAAATATAAAGATGTGTAAAGAAAAGGATATAATCCTTTCCCTTACTCCCCCTTCCCAAGTGCCCAGCGTTAGACTGCTGTGTGTCCTTCCCTACACCTTTTTCCAAAAGCGCATGCACACATCAGGAATTTTTTGTGTTGATTTCTTTTCTTCCAAGCAGAATCATGCCATAAGCGTAACTGCAACATTCTCTTCTTTCATCTGACAGTATATTATCTGATGGTCAAGTTAGCGTGAGAACAGTATTTGGTTCCAATTCCTTTATTCACTTGATCTCAATGTCTTTCTCTTCCCCAGCCTGGCTCTCCGCCCGCGCTCACCCAAACAATTTTACTTAAGTGGACTAATATCATAAAATATTTTTTTTTCATGGAATCCCCCGATTCCTAATCAATCCCCTTGAGGAAGCGAGTCTACACGTCCATGTTCCCATCCTGCGGTCTTTCAGAGGCCCTCCCACTTGGGGCTGGCTCCTGCTCTGAGATTCTCTCTAGTCAGGATGGGAAAAACTCCAGGGGTGCCCCGGGAAAATCTCTAGCCGCCTGGCCAGGCAGTTAAAGGTGGCCTTGACCAAATGCAAAGTGTGATTCCAGGACAAAGCTGTGGTGCCATTTGCACCGTGGAATTAAATGATCTAAGTGGAGAAGCCACTGGATGCTTTGAACAAACCCACATCACACATTTGATGAAGAAAAAATAGCAGCAGTGAGAGAGAGAAGCTCTCAAGCAAGACCTGGCAAGGGTTTTAATTTCACTGTCCTTCCTACCCCTCTTCCTTCAAAAGCCAACAGCGATGAGAGCCTACATGAGTCCGCACAGGGAAGTGGGGAGGCCTCTGGGTCTCAGTTCCACAAATATTACCCCCTGCCTGTCCCCCGGGGTCTGCAGGCCCAGCCGCCACTCCCTGCGAGTCCTTGGGTGTGAGAGGGAGCAGCTGCCAGATGGAAACAGAATGAACTGCCTGCCGGGGGATTAGCAGCTTCTGTGCAAAGCTTACGGGATGCCTCTAAGGCCCCTGTGGCAGGAGGTCAAAGAATCTTAACAAGGAGGAGGGAAGTGGAAATACAAGGTCACTTACTACTAAGTCTTGGTTCTTGGATTTCATTCCGCTGAATTTTATGGAATGCAAGTAAGTATGTATGAAGATCGGCATGGAGAATAGCACAGAAGCAGTCACCTCCCTCCCAAATTTGCTTACAATTCTTATGTCCATACAAAGTTGTTACTAATGCCAGAGGTTATGAAAATACAAGTCAATCATCACTGATTAATCACACTTTGATTTATGCCAGAGCTTCACATTTTCTTAAAAGGCGGGGGTGCTTTTTAAATATCACACCAAAAAGTCAGCAATGTTTAAATCTTCCTTTGATGTTGCTACACAGACTTGATATATATTAAATCCTCCTCTGCCCCCAAGCATGCAAAAATGTTCGCAGATACTACACAGGTTTTCCATCAAGGTTTTGTTGGGTTTACTAAGCATAGGAACATATGGACATCTGAGGAATTCACTGATTAACTTTGGATAAGCCCACATCAAAAGAAGAACATCGCAGCGCTGGCTTTGGGGGCTGGCTCCAGTTCTGCCACCTCCTAGCAGCAAGTCCCTCAGCAAATGGCTCTGACAGCTCTAGGCCTGAGTTTGCACATGTCTAAGGGCGAGGTCACTGCATGCCTCATAAGACTGTGGTGAAACCTGCATGAGAGGCTAGGCTATACACAAGTGTGTAGCATGAGGCCTTGAGGCCCTGGCCACACACAAGACAAGGACCGTCCACCCGGCCACGGGCAGCCAGTTCCTCCGTGTGGCAGCAGCAGGCAGGCTAAGAGGAGCTGAAGCAGGCGGATCAGACTGCTCCTTGGGGATTGAAATTGGGGTGAGAGACAGAATTAGTCTGTGGTGGGGGACTGAAGCCAAGAGAGGCTGGAGTGGTTGTTTGGATTGTGCGCAGCTGCAGAGGAAGCTGGTCTGAGGGGAGAGGAAAATGGAGCAAGTCCTCAGGGAGAGGGTGAGATGGCAGAGACGTGACCATGCCTGAGGCAGAGGCACAGAGATGGGGGCAGGGGATGGAGCAGGAGACAGGGGACCACACCGGGGGACTGAGATGGGGACAGGGACCAAGTCGGGGAATTGAGATGGAGACAGGAACCCAAGTCAGGGGGTCTGATGGGGACAGGGACCAAGTCAGGGGGTCTGAGATGGAGACAGGGACCAAGTCAGGGGGTCTGAGATGGAGATAGGGAATGAGACGGAGACAGGGACCAAATCAGGGGGAATGAGACGGAGACAGGGACCAAGTCAGAGGGACTGAGATGGAGACAGGGACCAAGTCAGGGGGACTGAGATGGGGACAGGGAACCAAGTCAGGGGGACTGAGACGGGGACAGGGAACCAAGTCAGGGGGACTGAGACGGCGACAGGGAACCAAGTCAGGGGGATTGAGAAGGGGACAGGGACCAAGTCAGGGGGACTGAGACAGGGACAGGGACCAAGTCGGGGGACTGAGACAGGGACAGGGACCAAGTCGGGGGAATGATGGGGACAGGAACCAAGTCAGGGGAACTGAGAAGGGGTGGGAATGACTGAAAACCAGAAAATCGGACAGGAGGTACCGACAGGCTCGTGGCGGGGAGGGTGGGTAATAGAGCCCAGCATGGGATCCCGCACAGAGGACACAGAGAGAAGACCGGGAAGGAGAGACAGAGGGACCCAGACCAGTCTTAAACTCCAGTCCACACAGAGATTCTCTTTCCCATCCTTGGAATCTGGGAACAGCCCTCCTCCTGACTTTCCTTTTCAATTAGCTCAAGAGCTCTGACTAGAACACAGTAACTACAAACCGTTTTCCTCAGGGGTATCCACTTTTCTCATTAACTGTAAATGTGTATTTGCAAGTTATTATGTGGCTCTGACAAATTATTATAAAAACAGCTTCTGAAACTTTGGCTTTAAGACGAATCATGTTTTTCTCTGTATCCAGAGAAATGCACGGTGAAGGCCCGGTGGGCATCACTGCTAGAACAGAAAGAGCAAGGAGCTGGACACAGAGCCCCGCGCTCCGATCCTGGTGCTGCGCTAACTCCCTGCCAGTTCCCCAAACACCGGGAGTCCTCCAGGCCTCGCCCCTTCTACTGCGAAACGAAGAGACTGAATTGGTTTATCTCTAGGGTCTCTTCCTGCTTTAAATAGTCTGTTCCAGCTTAAAATACTGTAAAAATATATTTTCTACTTAATTTTCTAGGCTTCATAAAACTCCTCACAAATTTATCATGAAGTAGAACAATCTCCTAAATAGGGCACATAAACATGTCCTTGGTTCTCCCAGGCTACCTGCCACCAGTTCCCTAATTCTCCCGTCTTCAGCCTTTGACACAGGTCATGAACCCACAGGGCACCGAGAAAAGCATCATCTGTGAAATTTCAACAGACCCACGGAGGCTGTCCTCCACCTCCGACGTAGCACAGAAGACAGTGAGGGCTGAAAAAAGAGAGCATCTCTCCACTAGAGATGTGCCTGTCTCCGCGGGCTTCAAAGATCTTAGCCACGTCGTGCATAATGCATGAGTGAGTGCTCACATAAAAGGCCTGTTACTCAGTTCTCTATCACAGCAGATTTCCCTACAGGGAAGAAAACAACGGTAAATCGTATAAAAATAGGAGAGATTTAATTTTGTGCATAAATAAACATGCTTTTCATTCCCTACTTAGCAAAAACAGTTCCCTCTAGGAGCTCAGGCTACCTGCCTGCGAGCCAGCACTACATCTATGCATCTGTACAGCTCCCTGGTCTGACACCTGACCAGCGGGGTCCTCTATATGCTCCCATGAGAAGCCAATAAACAGACAGGCAAACTCCATAAATAAGGCCACCTTCTCAGGGGCTCTGCGGGGAGCAGGCTGCCTGGAGGCCAACCTCTCCTTACCTTCCATCATCTAAGCATCTGTTAGAAATGCAGGCCTGCCTCCCTCCCAGCACACAGGGTACCCCGGAGTCCTTACCCACTCCAGCTCAGGAAAACCAGCCCTCACTTAGCCTCAGAAAAGATCCAGTCTCCCTTAAATGGCCTGGAACACTGCAGGCCATTTCAGAGTCTTCTGGCTCAGATGCAGTGCTGGGGTGAGGGCTTAAAGGGCAATGAAAGTCTCTCTCTCTCTCTCTCTCTCTCTCACACACACACACACACACACACACACACACACACACACCCCTTTCTGCTCCATCAGAAGAAGAAAATGATTCTTGCCAATATCTATGATAAGGTCACTCATATAACATGAGATCCTGCTCTCCAATCTCACCAACTGAAGAGAGACAGATCATCTCTAAAAGATAAGCCATTTGTAGTCCAGATGGGTTTAGCAGTCAGAAGCCAGGCAAGGAATCAAGAGTGAGACAGGGTATCCATCAATTCGGAAGTTCAAGGAAAGAAAATAGATGAGAGAACAGGTAAGCAAGCTGGAGGCAAGGCCCCAAGGAACCCAGGAAGGAGGTGTGCACAGCGATCAGACCCTGGAGGAAGGCTGCACTGGCCTCACGGGAACAGATTTGCTTCTTCCAGTCGGATGTGCTTCTCTGCCCCCAGCCCACATGGAGCATTTGCAAGTTCCCAGGCTAGACTCCGAAGGGACCTGCTTTCACCAGGGAAGGGAATAGAGGCAGTAGCTAAGTCAATGCAACCTCATGCTGTCCTAGAGATTCTGCAAAATGCAGAGCTCCCCTCACAAAAGTGTAAAGGGACAGAAGACTGTATCAGCTTGCTGAGGCTATCATAACACAGGGCAACCGGCTGGAGGACTTAAAGAAAAGGGGTTTTTTGTTTGTTTTGTTTTTTGAGATGGAGTCCCGCTCTGTTGCCCAGGCTGGAGAGCAGTGGCGCAATCTCGGCCCACTGCAACCTCCACCTCCCTGGTTCAAGCAATTCTCCTGCCTCAGCCTCCCGAGTAGCTGGGACTACAGGAGCCCACCATCACGCCCGGCTAATTCTTGTGTTTGTAGCAGAGACGAAGTTTCACCATGTTGGCCAGGCTGGTCTTGAACTCCTGATCTCAAGTGATCCACCTGCCCCAGCCTCCCAAAGTGCTAGGATTACGGATTTGAGCCACCGTGCCCAGCCTAAGAACAGGTATTTATTTTCTCACAATTCTGGAGGCTGGAAGTCCAAGATCAAGATGCTGGCAGGGTTGACTTCTTCTGAGGCCTCTCTCCTCCGCTTGCAGGCGGCTGCCTTCTCCCTGTGTCTTCACGTGGCCTTCCCTCTGTGGAAGTCTGGGTTCAAATTTCCTCTTCTTGTAAGAACCCCAGTCATACTGGATTAGGGCCCAACCTAATGACCTCATTGAACCATAATTACCTCTTTAAAGACCCTAACTCCAAATACAGTCACCTTCTGGGAATTAAGATTTCCACATATGAATTTTAGAGGGAATACAATTCAGCCACAACAAAGGCTAAAAAAGAATCTGTTTAAAATGCTGGATGTCTTTTCTTGCTAAAGGAGGTGACGCTTAGTTCTCTCCTTCAGCTCCTGGAGATTGTGTAATTAACTGGAGGAGGCTCAGAGGTAAAAGGAGCCTAAGATATTATCTATTCTAGCCTCTCATTTTGCAGTTGAGGCTGAAGTCCACAGAGGTTAAGTGACCTGGTTCTGAGTAACTGGTTGGACAGCTGTACCCAAGAGGTTCTGATAATGGATTGTTGTCAGCTTCCTATCAACTTCCTTCCTTTAAAGTTAACACATATTCGTTGTTTTTTTGTTTTTTGTTTTTTGTTTTGTTGTTTTTTTTTAATTGCAGGAAAGAACACTGTAAAGTGAAAAATAAATGTCCACCTTCCTCCTGCCAGTCTATTCCACAGAGGTAACTACTGTTACCCATTTCTCAGGCGCCTTCCAGAAATACTGCATGCAAACACAGAGTGCGTGGTGTGTGTGTGTGTTGCACACTGCTAGGTGCCTACCCAATATCCTTTCTCCTCTTCTTCCATATTCACAGAACTCTGGATTGTGTGCCAGGGAAGAACACGTGCCTAATCAAAATTTTTGCCTTGACAGATTCCCTGAAGGTCTGGGTAGCCATGGGATAGTTCTAGCCAGTGAAATGTAAGCAGAAGTTGGGCCAGGCATGGTGGCTCACGCCTGTAATCCCAGCACTTTGAGAGGCCCAGGAAGGTAGATCACTTGAGGTCACGAGTGCAAGACCTGCCTGGCCAACATGGTGAAACCTCATCTCTACTAAAAATACAAAAATTAGCCGAGCGTGGTGGTGGGCACCCGTAGTCCCAGTTACTTGGGAGGCTGAGGCAGGAGAATCGCTTGAACCCAGAAGGTGGAGGCTGCAGTGAGCCAAGATCACGCCACTGCACTCCAGCCTGGGTGACAGAGTGAGGCTCTGTCTAACCAAAAAAAAAAAAAAAAAAGAAGTTTGTTGGACATTTCTGGAAATATTTTGGGCTTTCTGATTCCAGCTTCTTACTTTCCTCCTTACATCTTTTTTCCATCAGAAATGAAGATGTGAGATCTGGTACAGTACAGCCATCTTGCTGCCATGAGGACAGAGGCCCACATAATTAGTACTGCACAGCAGAAAGATGGCATTCCTAAGGCAGGGATGGCATAGTGAGACCCTGTCCCAACCCTGCACTGCTGACATATGCAGATGTCTTGTTGTACAAGGGAAATATGTCCCCTTCATTTTTGTTAATTTATAGCTAATATCTTCCTGATATCCTGTATATCTTTTTAATTTTTTAACATAATACCCTCCATGCATAGTGATTTGCTTTTCCATTTAGTATCCTGAATGTTTCCTGGTTAGTACATAGAGAATTGTGCCATTTTTAACACTACACTATATTTTGTTGGACACCTACAGATGGTCATATAGGCTGCCTCTATTTTTTGCTAGTATAAATGCTATTATTACAAATATCTGTGTAGCTATTTTTGTGTACTTGCTGGAAAACATTTATAGGGTCATTAGTGGAATTACTGAGTCTAAGAATATGAACCTTTTAAATTCTGGTCTAAGGATATTGTGGAAATGCCCTTCAACAACACTGGTCAACTCAATATGTCTGTTTTCTCAGATTTTCACCAGCACGGTGGGTACTATCAAACTGAAGCACAGCCAATCTCACAGGTGAAAACAATGAGATCTCTTTATTTTCCTTTGTATTTTTAAACAAAGTGAAGTTTACTGTTTTCACATGCTCACTTCTAGCAATGAACATTGGTTTAACTATTCCATTTTTCATTTTTCCTACTGACGTCTAAGACTTCTTTCCAAATGAAACGAATTAGCTCTGACACATAGGCGGCAAATATTTTTCTCCAATATATTCCTTGTTTTTTTGACCTTACTTATGGAATTTTTGCCCAACAGAACTTTAAAATTTTCTCATGAAATTTTTCTTTTAGGAAAGTTAGTCTTTTTCTTTACAGCTTTTGTGTTTTGTGACACACTTGGGGGGAAAAAGTCTTCTGTCTCCTTTCCAAGATATATTTAAAATGTACTCATGTTTCTTCTAATAATTTTTATGATTTCATTATTTAAGTCTAAATCTTTCAGCCAATTTAAATTTTTTAAGAGATTTTCTTTGCTAGGTAGTTTATTTTTATCTAAGGAATGTTGGAGGGACCCCAGCTCCCTTTTTTTTCTAACAGCTCTTCAGCTGTCCCAAACCACATTTATTGATGAATTTACTTCCCCCGGTGATTAGGAATGCCACCTTTTCCTGATCTGGAGGCACAGTGTGAAGCAGCCTCCATCTGCCAGGACTCTGACATATGCCCTACCTTCATGAACATTTCAGTGAATGATGCTGATGCAAATATACAAGGGAACTCGTCAATCATTTGTCTGGCTTACAACCAAGAGAACAGAATTAACAGGATGAAACCAGAGATTAAAAAACAAATCAAAAGCCAGGAGCAACAGGAACTGTTTAACAAGATAATGTCTAATAGGATATAGTTTGGGCTTACACTCAGGTGTGGTGAAATCAAAAGCATCAGACACAGAAGATAAATAGCGGAGAGGCAGAACCCATGCCAAGGCCTCCTTGGGACGCTGCCAGTAGCTCTGACCTAGGGCTGTCTGAAGCTGCAGTGCTCTCACATGGCCTTCAAAGATGCAGGTCCATACTGTATCCTAGGCCATTTTCACAGAAAGAAGGTAACAGCCCGGGCCCTGGTCCACATTGCTGACACCACTACCTAGAGCCTGCAATTCAGTTTCAGACACGACCAGTTAAGGGGAATATCAACTACACCACTCCAGAGAGGAAAAACACAAAAGCTCAGGGCATTTAAAACAATACCACGTGAAGAAGGAATAACTGGAGATGCCCGCTGCCCACTAAGCAGTGACACTCTGTAATGCGGGCAAGGCTCATGCCACCTTTATCTGTGCACTCCTCGTGGCGTGCATAGCCTGGAAAGGGCTGGCCCCTAATAAATAAGCGTGGAGCAAAAGTAGAGAATTGAGGGGACAGGATTTGCTGCTTTAGATTTCTGAGGGAGATTCCTTACAGCCTGGGGCCGAACTCTGATCCTGCGCCTAGCTCAGTCCTTCATGTCTTTCCTTTAGGCTCTGTCAGTCTGCTGAGAGCACCCCTGCCTCCCTCTTCCGGCCCTTCGGTCCATCTTCCTTTAGTGCAGCCAGCAGCCTTTCTCCTGCAATGCCAATCTATTCGCCCCACCCTCCCACGTTCAAGTGAACTCCTTGGACACTGCAGAATGGGCCCTTTGTGATCCAGCCCCCGCCGACTTTTCCAGCTCCTTGCTACTTTAACATAAGGAAATCAGACTTTTCAGGGACCCCAACACGTCACCTCTCATGCCTCTGCAAAGCTCTTCTCTGGGTCTGGAGTGCCCTCCCAGAACCCCTTCCCCACCCTGAGTCTCACAGATTCCAACTCAGTATGGGTACCGGGCTGCACCCCCACCTGGAGGCCTTCTCCAGCACCCTTCTCCGTGCAGCTCAGCACCCTGGACATCATCTTCTTCACTGCATTTCTCAACACTGTGCTCCAGTTCATTCACGGACATCTCTATGTCAGATTTTGAGATCTGTCCAGTGCCATGGCCCATGCCTGTAATAAGAGCATGTTGGGAGGCCTAGGTGGGTAGATCACTTGAGGTTAGGAGTTCAAGACCAGCCTGGCCAACATGGCAAAACCCCATCTCTACTAAAAATACAAAACTTAGCCAAGCAAGGTGGCAGGCACCTGTAATCCCAGCTACTCGGGAGGCTGAGGCAGGAGAATCGCTTGAACCCAGGAGGCGGAGGCTGCAGTGAGCTGAGATCGCGCCACTGCACTCCAGCCTGGGCGACAGAGTGAGACTCTGTCTCAAATAAACAAAAGATTGTGAGATCTTTGAGAAAGGAGATTGCGTGGGGTATCCTCAATGCCTGACACACTGGCAGGACCAATGGATGACAGCAGGTTAAACTAGAAGGTAGGGGAAGATATATTTCAGATAAATACAGAAAAGAGACTTGAACAGAACTATCCACAAATGGAACAGATTGCCTCACATGAGGTCACCTTCAGAGGTGTCCAGAGGCCAGATGGTCTGCTGGGAAGACCATATAGAAGAGTCTTCACTGTTCAACTAGAACAGAGCTTCTCAGCCTTGCTTTAGAGGGTACCTCTTCGGCAGGTCTGGGGTGTGGCCTGGGATTCTGCATTCCTAACATTCTCCCAGGAGAGAGCGAAGCTGCTAGTCCAGGGACCACATTTGAAACACAGGGGGCTAGATGACCTCTAATTTCTCTCCAATCCTGAGATCTGTCCCAGGACACAGATATGAGAGGTGGCCCCACACCTCTGGCCTGGGGAACCATTAACTAAGGAGAAAGCATTGCTTCGAGTTCTGTGTCAGGAAACACCAAGCAAAAGGCCCAGGGAAGGAATGCCTGTTAAAAACTCCTAAAATAAACTAGAGTCTGGTTCTACATTAGGATGTTCCTGAAGCATTTTAACTAAAAGACAGTTATTATTAAGTGCCAGCCACTGTTTTCATCAAACGATTTGGCTTTCAGTATTGTTTTTTTCAGCTATTTTAAAACCTGAATCAGGGCCGAGAGTACAAGTAAAAGAGGAAATCACTCATAATCCATCTAAAATTACAGGTTATTAAATTTAAATAGGACACTAGTGGGGACTATTCTAGAGTTCTCTGGACCAATTTTCTAATTTTACAGGAAAGGAAACACACACCCGAGGTCACCAAAGCTGGCCCTAAAGCAAGGAATCCTGTCCTACATATTTCTTTTTGAGATGGAGTCTTGCTCTTTCTCCTAGGCTGCTGTGCAATGGTGCGATCTCGGCTCACTGCAACCTCTGCCTCCAGGGTTCAAGTAACTCACATGCCTCAGCCTCCCGAGTAGCTGGGATTACAGCACCACCATGCCTGGCTAACTATTGTGTTTTTAGTAGAGGTGGAGTTTTGTCATGTTGGCAGGCTGGTCTCGAACTCCTGATCTCAGGTGATCTGCCCACCTCAGCCTCCCAAGTGCTGGGATTACAGGCATGAGCCACTGCACCCAGCCAATATTCTCAGTGTACTTTTCCTTCCTTTAAAGTCAGCTTGCTCTTTGTCTTAGTCTGCTCAAGTTGCTATACCAAAATACTACAGATTGGGTAGTTTAAACTATAGGAATGTAGTTTCTCACAGTCTAGAGGCTGGGAAGTTCGAGATCAGGGTGCCTGCATGGTTGGTTTCTGATGAGGGCCTCTTCCTGGCTTGTAGAACGCTGCCTTCCCGCTATGCCCTCACACAACAGAGAGAGACAGTGGGCTCTTTGGGGTCTCTTCCCATAAGGACACTAATCCCCCTAAATCAGCATCCACCCTTACGATCTCATTTAACCTTAATACCCCCTTATAGACTCTATCTCCAGTATACATTGGTGGTTGGGGCTACACCATATAATTTGGGAGTCACAAATCAGTCCCAAGCAATGCCAACTTTGAAAAATGATACTCTTACTTCATTTTTTCATTATGAGTAGAATAATGTACTTGATAAAAAGTTTGATCAAATAAATCCAACTTAAAAATACACCTTCTTGTCTACAGCCGTACTACCTTATCTTGAAAGCTAAGCAGGGTCAGGCCTGGTTAGTACTTGGATGGGAAAAATACATCTCCATAACTACCTGATTTCAAAATTTACCACAAAGCTACAAGAGACAAGGTAATATGAACAGACATACAGATCAATGGGACAGAACAGAGTTCAGAAATAGACAAACACATAAATGGTCAATTTTTTTTTTTGAGACAGTCTCACTCTGTCACCCAAGCTGGAGTGGTGCAATCTCAGCTCACTGCAACTTCCGCCTCCTGGGTTCAAGCGATTCTCGTGCCTCAGCTTCCTGAGTAGCTGGGATTACAGGCACCCACCACCACGCCCATCTAACTTTTGTATTTTTAGTAGTGATGGAGTTTCACCATGTTAGCCAGGCTGGTCTCAAACTCCTGACCTCAAGTGATCCACCTGCCTGCCTCAGCCTCCCAAAGAGCTGGGATTACAGGTGTGAGCCACCGCCCCCGCCATCATTGATTTTTGACAAGAGCCCAGGCAATTTAAAGGAGAAAGAATAGCTTTTTTTTTCAACAAATGGTGCTAAAACAACTGGGTATCTGTATGGAAAAGAAAATAAACCTCAACCCTTACTTCAAGGCACGCACACACACACATACAGGCGTGTGTGCACATGCATACACGCACACATACACACATGCACCAAAGTAACTTGAAATGAATCCTAGACCTAAATGTAAAAGCCAAAATTACAAACTTCTAGGTGAAGATCTTCTTAACCTTGAGAAGGACAGAGAGAAAGAAAAAAAAAAGTACTAACCAGAAGACTCTGACAAATTGAAATGTTAAACTCTTGCTCTTCAAAAGACACTTGAAGAACATGAAAAAGCCAGCCACCAACTGGGAGAACGTTTGTAATACATCCATGAGGCAAAGGACGTGTTTCTAGAATGTATTTAAAAACTCATACAGCTCAATGGTAAGACGACAAGCAACCCAATTAAAAATGGGCAGAAATTAGAACAAGACGCTTCCCACACTCACACATACAAACACACACACACACACAGCCAATAACCACACAAATGGCACAGTGAGCAAAGATGCTCATCATTAGCTATCAGGGAAACGCAAACAGAAACCTTACTAAGATATACGACATAACCACTAGAATGCCTACAATGAAAATGACTGACAATACTAAGTACCGATGAACATGTGGAGCAACCAGAGTTTTCTTTTCTTTTTTTTCTTTATTCTATCTTTCTTTGTTGTTGTTGTTGTTTTTTGTTGTTTGTTTGTTTTTTTTTAAGACAGAGTCTGTCTCTCTCTTACCCTGGCTGGAGAGTGGTGGCTCAATCACAGCTCACGGTTGCTTTGAACCCCTAGGCTCAAGCGTTCCTCCCACTTCAGCCTCCTGAGTAGCCGGGACTAGAGGCACACGCCATTACTCCAGGCTAAGTTTTTACTTTTAATTTTTTGTTGAGGCAAGGTCTCTTTTTGTTGCTCGGGCTAAGAATTTTCACATACTTTTAGTCGAAGTATGTATTAGCCCATTCTTACACTGCTATAAAGAAATATATGAGACCAGGTAATTTATAAAGAAAAGAGGCTTCATCGGCTCACAGTTCTGCAGGCTTTACAAAAAGCATGGAAATATCTGCTTCTAGGGGGGCCTCAAGGAGCTTTTACTCATCACGGAGGGCAAAGGGGGAGCAGGTGTCTTACATGGCAGGAGCAGGAGGAAGAAAGAGAGAGGGAGGTGCCGCACACTTTTAAACAACCAGATCCCATGAGAATTCACTATTGTGACAACAGCACCAAAGGGGGATTGGTGCTACACAATTAGAGACCGCCCCCTCCCCCCACCCCCGATCCAATCATCTCCCACCAGGCCCTGCCTTCAGCCCTGGGGATTGCATTTCAACATGAGATTTGTGTGGGGACACAGATCCAAACCATATCAGAATGTAATGGTACAAACACTCTGGCAAAGTTTGGCAGTTTCCTATAAAGCTAGACATGGGCTGAGTGCGGTGGCTCATGCTGTAATCCTAACATATGGAGAGGCTGAGGTGGGAGAATCGCTTGAGGCCAGTTCAAGACCAGCCTGGGCAACACAGGGAGACCCCATCTCTACAAAAAATTTAAAAATTAGCCAGACATGGTGGTGCAAGCCTGAAGTCCCAGCTACTCAGGAGGCTGAGGTAGGAAGACTGGTTGAAGCCAGGAGTTCAAGGCTGCAGTGAGCCACGATTGCACGACCACACTCTAGCCTACGTGACAGAACAAGACCCTGTCTCTAAGAATAAATAAATTAAATTAACAAATAAATAAAAAGCTAGACATGCACTTTCCATATAACCTAGCAATTCTAATCTTAGAGCAAGGACAATACATGCTTACGCAAAGCCTTGCATGTGTATGTTCACAGTGGTTATTCACACTGCCAAAAAATGAAAAGAACGCAAATGTCCTATCAAATGAATGAACATATTGCAGTATTTCCTAAAATGGAATACTACTCAACGATAAAAAGAAACAGGCTACACTTTGGGAAGCTGAGGTGGGCAGATCACTTGAGGTCAGGAGTTCAAGACCCACCTGGCCAAGATGGTGAAACCCCGTCTCTACCAAAAATGCAAAAACTAGCTGGGCGTGGTGGTCCATGTCTGTAATCCCAGCTACTCAGGAGGTTGAGGCATGAGAATCGCTTGAACCCGGGAGGCAGAGGCTGCAGTGAGCCGAGATTGTGACACTGTACTCCAGCCTGGGCAATAGAGTGAAACTCTGTCTTAAAAAAAAAAAGGAACAGACTATTGTCATGTGCACCATAATGACATTTTATACTATGGTGGTCCCATAAGATTATAATGGAGTGGAAAAATTCCTATCACAGAGTGACATCATAGCCGCCATAACTCAATTTTTTAAAAAATTAATTTAGTGTTGCCTAAGTGTTCAATGTTTACAAAGCGTACAGTAGTGTGCAGTAATGTACTAGGCCTTCACATTCACTCATGACTCATTCACCGACTCACCCAGAGACACTGCCAGTACGCAGGCTCCATTCATGAGACGCGTCCTATACAAGTGCACTATTTTTGGTCTTGTAAACTGTATTTTGACGGTCCCTCTTCTATGTTCAGATTTGAGATACAAATACATTGTGTTATAATTGCCTGTTCATCACAGTAACATGCTGCACAGGTTCAGATCTAGGAACAACAGGCTTGACTACATAGCCTAGGTGCATAATAGGCTGTAACATCTAGGTTTGTGTGGGTCCACTCTATGATGTTCATACAACAATGAAATTGCCTAATGACACATTTCTCAGCATCCCCATCATTAAGGGACACATGACCATTCATGTAACAACATAAGTAAACCTCCAAAACATTATGCTAAATAGAAGCAGCCAGACCTGTGGTTCCTCAACTGTGCACAAAATCACCCCAGGGCTCCCAGTGAACTCACAGACATGCCACTGAATATTTTAACTTTTTGAGGGAAACAGCCATAATTGTGGGACACCATGTAAGCCACTTTTAATGAGTTACCTGGATCTAATGGAACTGGTAGGTATCCCTTTTAACTTTCAACACCATGAAAAAATTATGGATTCTAAAGGTGCTATGAACCAAGCAAGTTTGGAAACCTCTAAACCAGACACAAAAAAGTACATACTAAATGACTGAATGTTTATGAAGTTCTCTAAGAGGCAAACCTAATTCACATGGACAGAAAGCAGATGAGTGGCCGTTCAAGGGTGAGCATTAGGGGAGCGAAGGTACATTTGGGATAATGGAAATGCTCCCTATCTTGATTGGGAGTGAATGCATGTCAAAACCCATAGAATCTATCATACACTTAAAATAATAGGTGCGTTTTTACTGTATATAAAGTATACCTTAATAAAGTGTATTTAGAAATAAAATACTGCAAGAAAAGTTTAAAACACATATCCCTAAAAAATATCCTATCCCATGGGTCTTGAGCATCTTTCTAGATGGTGGGCATCCCGGAGCAGAATTAGGAGATGCCTACCATGCAGCCGCCATCACAGTGACTACAAGATATCATAGCTCACACTCAGGAAACATATGTTCACTAATTCCCTGATTTTCCTCACGAGGAAGAGGTTTCCACAAGGAAATGAAAATTGAAACTAAATTCCAAACTTGCTATATAATAATCTTTTATGAGAACAATTTTTTCAACAACTTAATTGTCAGCACTTATTAATATTTATAAAGCTTTCCTCTCTCACTCCCTCAGGATTCTTGCCACTGAATATGGTTTCAAATTAAAATTTTAAAAGATCCTTTACTGGGTAAGAGTATTTGGGACCCCAATTATACTACATAGAAGACTCAATATTCAGACCCACTTCTCATGTATGGAAATGAAACTTTTCATGGCCTCTTGTGATCATTTAGAACAAAATTTGGCAAAAGAGGGCCTGCTGCCTGTTCTTGTAAATAAAGTTTTATTGGAACTTAATCACAGCCAGTCATTTACATATTATCCATGATTGCTTTCCAAGATGGTGCAATTCTGATAATCAGTGCTACTACAGTGGCACAGGTAGGTGGTTGCCAGACAGACTACGGCCTGCAAAGCGAGAAATAATTACCATCTAGCCCTTCACAGAAAAAGTTGCTATAATATATCTGTTGACCTAAAACAACATGCTGAACCATGCAAGACAGACAGGAAAGAAAAGGAGAAAACCAAACACCTCAATGATGTTATTTCTTTTTAAAACACAACTGAACAATTACATAAAGGCTGTGTATGCGGGAAAAGTATACGGTTTCAAATGCAAATTTCAGGCAAGGCTGTTGCTTCTGACAAAATAATAGTTTGAATAGCCTCAGGTTTTGGGTGGTGTCCCACTCAAAAAGTCTGCTTCCGTGAGTTGTAATTATCAATGGCTCTTGGCTTCTTAGAAAAAGCACCCAGCTTTCCTTTTTGTTTTGTTTTCTTTTTTAGAGACAGAGTCTTGTTCTGTTGCCCAGGCTGGAGTGCAATGGCATTATCAGAACTCACTGCAGCCTCAAACTTCTGGGCTCAAGTGATCCTCCTGCCTCAGCCTCCCAAGAAGCTGGGGACTAGATGGGTCTACCACCACACTCAGCCCATATTGTTTTTTCTGTGGAGGCAGGGTCTTGCTATGCTGCCCAGGTTAGTCTCAAACCCCTGGCCTGAAGTGATCCTCCCTCCTCAGTCTCCCAAAGTGTTGGGATTAAATGCATGAGCCACCTCGTCCAGCCACTCGGTTTTTCCTTTTAAACACTTCCTGGCATCTCAATTCATCTCTATCCATGAACTCAAGGTTGGGGAGAACAAATGAAGTAGAGCTAAATAACTTTCTTTAGTTTCCTTTCTACTCACAGGGGTCTCAAAATTCTGATTCCCTTTCCCATCTGAATTTTGCCATTTTTTCTCTAAGTTAACTAACCTTACTTCTTTCCTTTTTGTTCCCCTGCAGTAACAGTCATCTTGCTGTTTATTTAAAATGACTCTTCAAAGACATATAAGCCTCATTCTGTCTTCTTAATGTCATGACCAAAACACAGTTTCACACAAAAAAGATTTTAAGCATTTTTGTAGAAGCTGAACTGGATCTGGACATGCAATGGGGGAACTTGTGACTCTGGCAAAACATAATAACTAGGCTCAGTGCCCACAAATATTTATTTAGCATTCTGAAATATGAACTATTCTAAATATGTAATTAGCAGCTAGATGTTCATACCACTGCAGTTCTGAAATGATGATACAAATGTTCTGCTGAGTTGAGCAAGATCTTTATATATTCTTAGAGCAGAAGAACAAAATAGTTATCCTTGCTGGGCTTTCAAGCCCAAAGATTTTAAAAAGCAATGCAGCAAAGGAGTTGAACAGATATTACTCCAAAGAAGAACATCCACTAAGTACATAAGAAGATGCTTGGCCGGGCGCGGTGGCTCATGCCTGTAATCCCAGCACTTTGGGAAGCCGAGGTGGGCGGATCACTTGAGATCAGGAGTTCGAAACCAGCCTGGCCAACATGGTGTAACCCCATCTCTACTAAGTACTGACCCGTGCAACAGCTCAAGAGTGAATGTCAAAAACATTACACTAAGTGAAAAGGTCAGAAAAAGACTATCTGTTAGGATTTCTATGAAACTCTAGACAAGGCAAATCTAATCTATAGTGATAAAAAGCCCATCAGTGGTTGCCTAAGGCTGCCATGAGGGAGGCCTGGCTGGGAAGAGGCAGGAAGGAACCCCAGGACTGAGGAGAAGGGTCTATATTCTTGATTGTGATGGTAGGTATCTAAATCTGTCACAACTCACCCAAACGTACAGTTAAAATGGTACGTTTTATTGTATGCAAACTATACGTCGTTAAAAAAATTTTACATTATCCTGCTGTGCTTTCATATAGAAAGAAGAAAAGAAGCAAAGTTGCCCTTCTTCCCCCTATACCCCACACGTCCTAGTAAGCCTCACATAAAATTCCATATATCAGCTGGGCACAGTGGCTCATGCCTGTAATCCCAGCACTTTGAGAGGCCGAGGCAGGCAGATCACCTGAGGTCAGGAGTTCGAGACCAGCCTGGCCAACATGGCAAAACCCTGTCTCTACTGAAAATACAAAAATTATCTGGGCATGGAGGCGGGTGCCTGTAATTCCAGTTATTCGGGAGGCTGAGGCAGGAGAATCAGTTGAACCTGGGAGGCGGAGGTTGCAGTGAGTCAAGATTGCACCACTGCACTCCAGCCTGGGCAACAGGGCAAGACCCTACCTTAAAAAATAAAATAAAATTCGACGTATCTTCAACCTTCTCTTCTCCCTTCCTGAGTACCAGTTATTTTCATAGTTTAAAGGACTTTCTCTGCCCTAACATGATGACAACTAAGCAAAGGGACGTACCATTTTATAATACACACAGGGTCTCTTCGTTCCACTCTACACATGTGAAAGACTTTAACTCAAGTACAAGTTACTACTCAGAAAGACAAATGCTATTAAGAAATGAGAATAATATTGACAAACTAGACCCCTAAAATTTATGAGAACAATAAACGCATTTCCTGCAGGAACTATCTATTCTGGACATTACTTAGTATTATAATTCCACCTCTTAAGAAAATTAAACCTGGGGAGGAGAGAATTTAAAAAAAAAAAGGGACTACGAAAGACTTGATGCAAAAACTGACTGAGAAAGAGAAAAATAAAGTTATTTTTCTTCTCAAAAGTATGCAAAGGCTCTAATTTCTCCACATCTTAATCCAACATATGTAATGTAAAGACATTATTTGTCTTTTTGCGAAGAAAATGTGCTAGCTATATAAAAACCTGTCAAACTGTAAAGTGTTATATATTTGAAAGCTATCCTCATTAAAGAGCCAGACTGTCCCTTTAACCAGACGGTCTCTTTAACAAATAACACAGAAAGAAAGAACGCTGGGCTGGAAATGAGATATCCTAGTTCTGGTCCCAAATCTACCAATTATGAATTTAGTGACTGTGGGTAAGTAACCACTTGCCTTAACCCTCCATTTCTTATGTCCACCAATCAATCCATGCCTTCCTCATCTCATAAGCTTGCTCTGCAGATCTGATGATGGCATATAAACAAATGGAAAATCACCAAGCCGCTCTCAATAAAAGAGAGCAGTATTATTAATTCTCAGTATTATTTATTCCTGAGTCTGGCTGAAATAATGTAATATATTATTGATTACATATATCAATGGAACACCATCATGATATCCTTGTAACACAAGCCCAAAGAGTAACAATCACCGGGCTGAATCCAGCTGTTTCTAAGAAACAATATCTCATTTCATTTAGTATTACAGTGGAAGATCCAGAACCTACCATGCCTGGACTGTCTCAGATGAGTATTTCCAGAGCTTTGATAATAAGTCAAGATAAACACAATAATTGGAGGAAAAAGAACAAAAAAATTGATACAGACTCACTAGTATTTGAATGCATTCTCTTAATTCTGGTAAATGGAGAGATATATATACACATAGACACATACATACATATATATATAAAATACATATACACACACATGTATTTTTACAGTGTAACTCAGTGTTTCTAAAGAATTGTTATCCATCAAAAGATATATCCAAGCACCTAATGTTCCAACCCCACTGCCATTACCTCATTATTTGGAAGACTCCAGGGACACAACAAAATGTTCATTACTGGCCAGGCGCAGTGGCTCACACCTGTAATCTCAGCACTTTGGGAGGCCGAGGCAGGTGGATCACTTGAGGTCAGGAATTTGAGACCAGCCTGGCCAACATGGCAAAACCCTGTGTCTACTAAAAATATAAAAATTAGCCGGGTATCGTAGCACATACCTGTGGTCCCAGCTACTCAGGAGGCTGAGGCATGAGAATCACTTGAACCCAGGAGACGGAGGTTGCAGTGAGCCAAGATTGTGCCACAGCCCTCTAGCCTGAGCAACAGAGCAAGACTCCATCTCAACACACACACCAAAAAAAAAAAAAAAAAAAAAAAAAGGTTCATTACCATCTGGAACATCTTGTTCAAATCTCAAGGACGTGGCAGCATGACGGTGCTGGTCATTCATGGACCCTACCCAGTGATGACATATCATCAAACTCGGCACACTGTACACAAGAGCAAAAATATCCTTCAACTGTTCCGAAGGCACAATCTTCTAAGATGGATGATCACTTCTTCAACATTCCTTTAGGAACAAGTCTGCTAGTTCGATGCCGTTGGTTCTTAGAATCCCTGTCCCCCTAAATCTCACACCTCACTACGCTTCTAGTCTAATTCTATGTACCTGGATGCCTAACTTAGTGATTTGCCTTCCCTTGTGTGATAAATATGCTCCTAAAAAGATGGTGTAGAAGGTACCACTTTATAAAGTACTACAGGATTCCTGCTTCTAAATATCTTATAAATCTTTTTGTAAAATGATACACTTCTTACACAAAAGTATATTCTCATACTGGATTTGTTTTAAACAAGGCACAAAAACTTCGACATTGTATGTAAAACTATAAGCCCCATCACATGTAATATTTTAAATGTCTTCATTTAACCTTAAATAAGTAAAAAATAATAAAATGTAGGGCAATTACCAAGTGCCTTAATAAAGGTCAAGCTAAATATGTGATATCTTCTTCACATATTCTTTAACATATTCTTAATGTGCTAAAAATACTGATGGCAGGCTGTACTTCAAGACTTCTTTTTGGATCGGCCATGGTGGCTCACACCTGTAATCCCAGCACTTTGGGAGGCCGAGGCGGGAGGATCACCTGAGGTCAGGAGTTTAAGACTAGCCTGGCCAACATGGTGAAACCCCATCTCTACTAAAAACACAAAAATGAGCTGGGCGTGGTGGCACATGCCTGTAATCCCAGCTACTCGGGAGGCTGAGGCAGGAGAATCGCTTAAACGCGGGAGGCGGAGTGAGCCGGGAATGAGCCACTGCACTCCAGCCTGGGCGACAGATCAAGACTCCGTCTCAAAAAAAAAAAAAAAAAAAAAAAGACTTCTTTTTGTTGTTTGCTGGGAATGGAGCCACCACGTGCATAACACTCACTCCCCTCAAGCAAACATGCTGAATGTAAGAGGCCTTGGGAGCTGGCAATCGCTTGGTCAGCCAGTCGAGTAGAGGACTTTTCTTTCAAACATGGCAATGGTAAGGCCAAAAGGGAGTTAAGTAGCTCCTTCCAGGCTGCAGAGAGACTGACCAGGAATAAGAAGGCAGCCCCTGGTTCTACCCTTCACTGCTCCACGAAGCCTTCCTGACCCCACGTACGCCACACCCCACTGGTGCGAGCGTTTGGGTTGAACCAGACAAAAAGACTTGATCTTCCTGCTCGTATCCCAGAATAAACCACCCTTATGTTGCTTCATAATTTTAGGAAATGTGCCATCCTACTCTGGCAACCCTATGTGAGATTTTCTGCATTTAAAGAAAGAGGGATGTGTGTTCTGCATTAGCTCCAGAAATAAAAACCCCTACTCAGTCTCAGCAAGGCATGCAGTTAAAAATAATCAGGGCCGGTTTCTCTATGGTGAAAGAATGAAACGGAGAGACAGGCAATGTGGGAGGCTGAGTGCCAACAAGGCTGTGCCTTTAAAATCATCTAAGTAACCAGACTGCCTGCTGCAGGTTTTCAAGGCAAGTCCTGAAAGCAGCAGCACAACCCACCCTACCTTATTCCGGAGAGACTGTAACTTTACATGTCTGATTTTCTTTCTTTTTTTTTTTTTTTCTTGAAATGGAATTTCGCTCTGTTGCCCAGGCTGGAGTACAGTGGCGCAATCTCGACTCACTGCAACCTCCGCCTCCCGGGTTCAAGCGACTCTCCTGCCTCAGCCTCCCAAGTAGCTGGGATTACAGGTACCCACCACCATGTCCAGCTAATCTTTGTATTTTTAGTAGAGACGGGGTTTCACCATGTTGGCCGGGCTGATCTTGAACTCCTGACTTCAGGTGATCCATCCACCTCAGCCTCCCAAAGTGCTGGCATTATAATAGGCGTGAGCCACCATGCCTGACCCCACATCTGATTTTGAATGCTAATACTTCCTCAGTACACAGTAACTCTCAACATCAAAGTGACGCAGGAGGCACGTGTAAATCGCACTAGAAGCCTCGTCCATACAGCCTTGCTATCAAGTGTGGTCTGCACCAGCAGCACTGGCATCACCCAGGAGCTGGTAAGGAAAGGAGAACCTCAGCCCCTGCCCCAATCTCTGGACTCAGCATCATTCATTTTGAGCAAGGTGCCCAGGTGATTGGACAGCACATTAAAGCTGGAGAAGCAACACCCTAATCCTGGTAACCCATGTACCATCACGGAGAAATCCCAGACGCTGCCTCCTCTTCCTTCCCACCTGATGCTGCAGGACACATGGACGGATGCTCACAGAGCTCCCTGTGATCTCTTCAGTTTCTCATTTGGGACTTGGCAATTTGCATTTACAAATTAGCATGGTTTGAATTAATAGGAAAACAAAAGGGTAGTATCTGGTTTAGCATCTAAGAAAGCAAAAGAGGGTCAGGTGCTGTGACTCACACCTGTAATCCCAACATTCTGGGAGGCTTAGGTGAGCAAATCACTTGAGGCCAGGAGTTTGAGACCAGCCTAGGCAACATAGCAAGACCCCCATCTCTACAAAAAATTTAAAAACTCGCAGATATGGTGTTGTGCACCTTTAGTCACAGCTACTCAGGAGGCTGAAGCAGGAGGATGGATTGAGCCCAGGAGGTCAAGGCCATAGCAAGTGGTGATCACGCCACTGTACTCCAGCCTGGGCGAAAGAGTGGGACTCCATCTCAAAAATAAATAAATAAATAAAAAGAAAGTGAGAGAGAAAGCAGGGAGCGGGGTCTATCTGGGAGAGAGAAAGAAGAAAGTGAAAGGCGAACGGGTCCAGTGTAGAAGAAGCAGGTCAGAAGAGAGGGCAGAGGCTCACTTCTCCCCACACTTCATCCCGCACCTGCTCCCATAAACACCAGCAAACTCATCCCTATCTAACAGGCTGGAAAGAAAGGAGTCGCATTTCTCTTAAACCTAACTTTTCCGCTAAGGTCCAAAAATGGAAAGGTAGAAATTGAATAATTAATTGCCTCTGTTTTATCATTAACCAAAGCAGAATTACCTGCCTAAAGAGGACAAAATATAAAAAAAATAGCAGAATCCTATTTTATAAGTGATTGTGGGATCAATTTCAGTAATTAACAATCCTCTGTTCTCTGGGAGTCCACCCACATGGGTGTCATGCTGAAAGGCATGGAGACACAGATTCTAATCCTTTGGAAAAGAATGACAGGTGGAGAAGAAAGAACTCTGAAGTCAGCAAGCCCAGAATGTACTGTAAGCCCTTCTACTACTAACCTAGCAGGGAAACTGTGGGCAGTTTCTCAGGCTCAACTTTGTCATCCAAAGAAACGGGAAAAAATCAGTCAACGTTGTCTCCAAAGGTCCTTCCATATGAGCCCTAAAAACTGTATGATTCTAAGTCACAATCGTTGTCTCAATATTACTACTTCTCTTTAAAATGGGAAAAATGACCCACAGATAGTCTCACCAGATGCAGGCTTCAACTGTGTCATTTGCTCATTTCAGGAAATAGTCCAGACTTCTTCAAAACATGCCTCTATTCACACTTAGCCAGTCTTGTTGACAAAAATACAAATATGCCTAGGCGTATACACAGCACACCTGTCATTGTCTAATGTGAGCCTGACTCTTGCACCAGCTTCTTATCTGAAAAGATCTAAAAACGACACAACTGGCATGCTCTAATTCTGCAGAGGCAGGGCTGGCTTCTGTCCACCTTCACTGGCATAAACCACCTTCTGGGAGGCTCCTGCAAGGTAAGCTCTCCGCTTCAGACGCCTCCTTCTCAGACAATCTCCCATGCACCACCCATCACTCTCTATCCCCTGATCCTTTCTTACATCTCCTCAAAGCTTAAATTATACATTGGCATATTGGATTACTAACGGTTCCTCTTCCCCAACTTGATTTTCAACTCCTAGAGAGGAGGGGTGTTACCTGGCACTACTACTACATCAAAACAGTGTCTGGCACAGAGGCCATAACCACTGGCCAAATAAGCAAATTTAAGTTCTAATACTCGTCAGTGAGGTTGTTGCTGTATTTTTAAAAAGAAGGCCCAAAACTATCAGCATGACAAAGCAATCCTAGGATGAAGATATCAACAAGAGCAACAAAAAAAGAAGAAAAAAAGAACTCATTTTTGTTGGAGTAAGAGGAAAACTAAGACAACCTATAAAATGGATTAAGATCCAACTACCCTCAGTATTCTGAATGCACATGTGTTTTTTCCCTTTAGAGTTAGGAACAGAAATTTAAACTGGCCCTCTGTCATTCATATGCAAAGAGGGTAAAATCAAATGGATTTTAAACTGGCCCTCTGTCACTCATATGCAAAGAGGGTAAAATCAAATGGATTTTTTACGTTCTGCTTCAACTGCCATTCCTTTTCAGATTTAATCAGCTAAACAAATAATGGTAGTTTTCTAGGTTAGTTCATATAAAAGTCAGAAACAGTCCTATGAACACTTAAAAACTTTTTTAAAAAGGTGCTTTCATCGTCAATACCAACATTGGCAAGATTACAATTGATGTATCTGTGAAGCAGCAGAAAATCATATTCCTTTTTAGCAATATTAGCATATCACAGAGCACATCAGGTAGTGAAACCCAAGCCTGGGTATACACTTATCTAGAGGCAGACCCAGGAACAGAAGATTGTGAGTGGCATCTGTGAGGCTGCCGAAACAGGTTCTCAATAAGACACTCAGAGTTTTATTAAATGGCCTTTGACAAGACCCTCCTGCTGGGGGGGCTCATGGCAGGCTCCTGGGAATGCTTCTTCCTCAGTGGTCTTTTCTAGTCTTTATCCTGAATTTTCCTTTCTTTGACTTAATATTTCCCTATCTTAAGCCTAGTGTTATACTCTGAGATTTAACAAAAGCACACTTATCCCTACAGAAAAGCATAGAGAAGACTTAATGAGCCAATAATAGCTTTTCATAACAACCACACTAAAAAACTAAACAGGTCCCACACCTAATTTTAATTTTCCCCACAAAATCTGCTCCTCTTCCTAGCTTTCCCAGTTCAATAAACAGCAACTCTATCTTTCTGGTTGCCAGGCCAAAAACCTTTGTCTTTACCTCTTTCTCTCATAACCCAGAATAAATCCATAAACAACCCCTTCAGCTTGATCCTCCAAACAGATCTAGAAATGGGCACAGTGGCTCATGCCTGTATTCCCAGCACTTTGGGAGGCCAAGGCAGGCGGATCACTTGAGGTCAGGAGGTTGAGACCAGCCTGGACAACATGGCAAAACCCTGTCTCTACTAAAAGTACAAAAATTTGCTGGACATGGTGGCATGCATCTGTAATCCCAGCTACTCAGGAGGGTGAGGCAGGAGAATCGCTCGAACCTGGGAGGTGGAGGCTGCAGTGAGCCCCGATCAGGCCACTGCATTCCAACCCAACTGACAGAGCGAGACTACGTCTCAAAATAAAAGAGCGGGGTGGGGAGGAGGAGGAGAATGAGAAGGAGGAGAAGGAGGAGGAGGGGAAGGAGGGGGCAGAGGAGGGGAAGGAGGGGGAAGAGAAGGGGAAGGAAGGGAAGCAGGAGGAGAAGGAGGAGGAGGAGGGAAAGAAGGGGAGGCAGGAGGGGAAGGAGAAGGGGAAGGAGAAGGGAAAGGGGAAGGAGGAGGACGAGGATGAGAACGAGGAGGAGGAGGAGAAGGAGAAGAAAATGACCACTAGTCACCAGCGCCACTGCTACTATGCAAGTCCAAGGTACCAGTGTTCCTTGCCCGAACTATTGCTGAAGTCTCCTGCTTTACTTGCCTGCCTTCACCCTTACCTATTCACCACACACTCTCCAGGATCTTTTAAAACCAGTTCATTTAAGACGTTCTCAGCTCAAAGTTCCCAACCCTCACAGGATCTCCCTCTGCTGCTGGCACCTCTCTGATCTCTTTTCTCCTTCTCCCCCTGCTTGCAGCCTTCCTGTCGTGCCTCAAACAAACCAAGAACACAGCTGTCTCTGGGCCTCTGCACTTGTTCTCCCTTCCTCAAATGCTCTTCCCTCACATACCAAGATTGCTCATTCCCTTATTTCATTCATGGTTCTGCTCAATTATCCCTCGCAGACAGGTTTTCCTTGGCTGCTTTATCTAAAATAGCACACACCCACCCCACCCATCATTCTGTCTCTCATCACAAGTATGAAAAACCCATAAAAACAATGACTTTGCACAGTGTCTACGATGACCTTTGATACGCTGCATTCAACAAATGCTCGCAGAGTGAAGGAATAAACTTATTATGCATCTACTATATGCCAGACACAATAAATATTTGTTGAATGGATGAATAAATGAGTGAGTGAATTCCAACACCCCTCCTCTAAACACACTCAGCAAATCAACTGTTAGATTTCAGAGGAATCACCAAAATGAGGCTAATATCAATGAGATTTTTTTTTAATTGGCAGGAAGAATGGAGACACAGGTACTTGTATATACCGACTATTTAGAAATATCTTTTTTTTTTCTTTTGAGAGACAGAGTTTCGCTCTTGTCACCCAGGCTGGAGTGCAAAGGCTTGATCTCGGCTCACTGCAACCTCCACCTCCCAGGTTCAAGTGGTTCTCCTGCCTCAGCCTCTGGAGTAGCTGGGATTACAGGCATGTGCCACCGCACCCAGCTAATTTTTGTATTTTTAGTAGACATGGAGTTTCACCATGTTGGCCAGGCTGGTCTTGAACTCCTGACCTCAGGTGATCTACCTGCCTTGGCCTCTCAGAGTGTTAGAATTACAGGTGTGTGAGCCACCACACCCGGCCAGAAATGTCTTAAGAAACAAAGAAGCAGGCAGGATCTAGTCAGAAGCAGGTAGGATCTACTTGAAAAAAGACAGAATGGAAATTCATTATTGATAAGACAGCTGGTGGTTATATACTAATAAATAAAAACAGCCTATGCTTAGAATTGTCAACTACCAACTACCTGATGAAGACATCTCATGACAGATGTATAAAACAACTTTGCAGTAAACTCCCTGCACATTCTGGGCCTTCAAAAATGTATATGGACTAAAATCCATTTTCTCATAAACAGTGATAGAAAGGTTTCTATTCCCAACCACTTCAGACAGCAGGCGTTTAGTCAATTCATTCATTGAGGGATGCTCAGCTTAGTCTAATCAATACCTGGTATAGCCCATGTTGCTGAACAACCTCAATTTCACACCACAGTTATGCTTAAGAAAAAGATTTGTAAATATTGAAAGAGGCAGTATACTTGCTATGATGCACATAGGTAAAATTAAAAGCATTATTCAAACATCCTTCCCTGTTAGGGGATATTTTCCCCATCCTAGGATAAAACGTGAGAAAAAACAAAGCACAGCCTAGACACTGGGTTGCAGCTGAACTGCTGGGACAATAATGTGGGATGGCTGCTTTCCCCCCAGCCCGCCCAGGGCTGCACTGGCTAATCCCTTTGCTCCTCTGTCCCTCTTAGCCAAGCTCCCAGGGTGTCCCACCTGACACCACGGAGTTTGCAGTTGCCACTTGCATCCTGCTGTTCTCATCTCTTTAATCATTTCTACAACATTTATCATGATAGCCTCCTCCGAGTCTTCAAAGAAGGGATTATGACTCCAATTTACACACCGCTGAACCCGTGATAGCCATTTGGAGGGACTGCCTCTACTTTCCATTTTATAAAGGGCCAGTCAGGCCTAAAGAGGAAGGGGGCGGGGGGGGGGGAAAGCCATGCCATCCCATTTCACTTTCTTCTCCATTGCAGGCAAAGGAATAAAAGTGAAAGCCATTAACATGAAGAGACACATGTATACGGCAAACAGCTCAGGCAGAACTCAAAAACCCCTGATCATTTAACTAGAAATTGAATTAAAATACTTCATAAGATAAAGACAAGCCCTTTTACTACTAACGGAGCTGGGCATTTATTAATTTTTTTTTAAACAACCAGATCTCGCAAGAGGTAGTTATTTTTAAACCATAAATCAAGCACTAAATGGAGAATGGACAAAGATTTTGGTCCTTACATTAGGACGCGTTTTTTAAAGCAAACAAATGAAACACACAGACTGCTATGGCAAGCCATTGGCCCACAGACTACTTAACACAAATGAATTTAATAGCCACAGAACCGCTTTATCAAACAGTGGGAAGCCGGCTTCCGTTCTCAAAACTGGTGTTTTTAAAAAGTGATTAAGTCAAATTACCTTTTTTCTTCTAAAGGTAGGAAGGGGGATTTACTTCTGAATTCAAAACGCTATTATACTTACTTTTTTCTTAAATTGCTAAGTGATTGAATTGACCACTTCCTCCCAGTAGCAGGGTAAAGGTACACAATGCAAAGAACAGCTCTGCAGCAATTAATTCTTTTTTGCTTTTTCTTTTTTTCTTTTTTTTTTTTGGAGACATAGAGTCTCGCTCTATTGCCCAGGCTGGAGTACAATGGCGCGATCTCAGCTCACTGCAACCTCTGCCTCCCAGGTTCAAGAGATTTTCCTGCCTCAGCCTCCCAAATAGCTGGGACTACAGGCGTGTGCCCCTACACCCGGCTAATTTTTGTATTTTTAGTAGAGACGAGGTTTTGCCATGCTGTCCAGGCTGCTGTTGAACTCCTGGCCTCAAGTGACCTGCCTGCCTCGGCCTCCTGAAGTGCTGGGATTACGGGTGTGAGCCACCGCACCCGGTCTTGCCGCAATTAATTCTGAAAGTTATCAGATCACTGATTTTCTGCCTTTACCAGCCCACATATGCATAATGTGTGTGCGCTTACACGTGTGTGTATTCTGTGTAAGAAAAATGTGGGGTTATTATAAAGATATTTACCAGTTGCACATTAGACTTTCAAAGCTACAGTCCTGTTCAGTCCAACTGTGGCCCCAAAGAGCCTCCCTTGGGCTGAAAATGTATTTTGTGTCTCCTGGTCAAGAAAAGAGCAGTCTAAGTGGATACTTCATTGTGGTCAAGGGAAACTATGCTTTTGTATAAATAAACTATTTCTTTGTCTAAACTGCAAATAGGTAAGGGTAGATAAGCTTTACTTTCTAGCAAGGGCAAAAGTTATCTCCTTTCCCTTTCTCTCAGAGGGAACCAAATCCTGAAGACGGTTCATGGCTCAAAGCCCTAATTGCCTGGTATGACCCAGGGAAAATTCCATTTTGAGAAAATGTACTTTCCTTTAAATATTCTGAGACAGAAAGCAACCCGGTCTCTGAAGAAGCTGCTAGACTTTCTCAGGATGGTAGAAACTTTCAGGAAAGCAAAGGAATTTAATGAAGCCTCACAGAGAGTTTGAAATCTTTACCTTACATAGCACTGATGGCTAATACTATGCTTGTTCTAATGAAGGTAATTTTGTATGATTCTTGACTAGGTTTGAGGCCACCAAAACCAAAAAACAGTGTGTACACCTTTAAATCCAGAGGCAACTGACAGCTATTAAACTAGTTAACATTTACAAACCATTAACTCTCACCTATACCCCTTGTAAACTATTAGCTCTCAGCTACACCCCTTGGTAAATGTTAACAGTTAGAGTTCTCTTTCATTCATTAAAATGCAAATAGCTTAACATGTCTGTGATAATACACACTAATAATTTCCCACTTTTTATAAAATGTTTAATAGCAATATAAGTTTCACTGACACCCAATCTGAAAAAACTTCCCATGTTAGAGAGATAGACTGTTGTGCTGATAGTAGAATTTTAAAATTGGAATCGACTTTAGAGATCATTTAATCCATTTTCTCATTTTAAAGATTAGGAGACAGAACCAGAGACTCTGAAATGTCCAAAGCCACAGAGTTTATTAATAGAGATAAAATCAGAACACCCACGGCCAGGTGCAGTGGCTCACGCCTATAATCCCAGCACTTTGGGAGGCCGAGGCAGGTGGATCACTAAGGTCAGGAGTTAGAGACCACCCTGGCCAACATGGCAAAACCCTGTCTCTACTAAAAACCCAAAAATTAGCTGGGTGTGGTGACGTGTGGCTATAATCAGGAGGCTGAAGCAGGAGAATCGCTTGAACCCAGGAGGCAAAGGTTGCAGTGAGTGGAGATCACGTCATTACATTCCAGCCTGGGCAACAAGAGTGAAACTCCATCTCAAAAATAAAAAATAAAAAATCAGAACACCCAGAAAGACCAGGCCAGCACTGTTACACACCAGTTCAACTAACCTTTCAACACTCACGTAACCTCAGCAGTCTCTTCTCTTTCCTCATCTCCAGCCAGCAGGTTCCATACTCACCCGATAGCTCCATCCATGGTACCACCCTGGACACTAATCACCTACGCCTGCTCTTTTCTTCCTCAGTGGGTCTCCTCGACTTTATCACCCAGAAGTCTTACATAGGGTCATGTATGGAAGTGTGCCTCAAGAGCTTAGGAGAAAATCCCAAGGCTAGATGAATTACAGAAGATGAAAAATACAAAGTTTTCTTTCTCTTAACTCTTGGTAGTTTTGGGGATGCTGAATTTTACCAAAAAGAATGTGCACATTTCATTTGCCCTACAGTTTATTTAGTCTTGGGTGTCTTAGAAACTGGATTTTGTGGTTGATCCCAAATATTAACACTGAGCGTTCCTCCAGCATTTAATATGCACACAGTTTCTGCCATTTCGATGAGTCCCTACAAGTCAGTAGGACACTAGGCTTTGCACAAACATAAAACGAACAGTCAGCAAAAAACTGTCTCAGAAATGCATGGATAGGTTCAGGGAAATACTCTTGAAAGTGAGGTCTAGATACTGCAAAACAGCCTCTTCAAACTCTATGTGTGGAGTTGTTATCTTAATCAACAAGTTTGCTTGGGAGCTTAATTAAATTCATCCTACCATGTAGCACAACAAAATGGAGTTTCTATGTACTATTTAAAAACCAGGACTAGAAAGTTTATGGTTCTTATCTACCGGTGCAAAACAAAACTGGAAACAAACCCTATTCTTTCATATTATACCCCTTCCTCTTGCCTTGTTGTTGTCTTTCCATTCACTGAGTAACACTTTAACTAAAGAATGTACTTAAAATAAGAACAAATACAGGAAGTTAATCCAACCAAAACACTTAAAGTAATAGTAAACTAAGGTACATGGAAAAAGAGGAAGTTTTGATGCCTCCCACAAAAATAAAGACTTCCTGGCAGGTGAGACTTGAAAAGCAATCATAGTGTTCTCCATTCTCCCGGTGATAAAGAGAAAATGTTTTCTCTAGACAAAGTTGAAGCTTAAGTGTAAATTTCAGATCACCAGGCAGATCCCGAATAAGGACTGAGAGCTCCCTCAGGAACAGCGATGCCAAGCCCAGTTTTGGAGACATAGGGAGTGGGTGGTGGAACTCCGGATTCCATTCGAAGGAGACCCCTCTCCAGCACCATGGGAGTCGTACCCTTAGCAGATATTCTGTCCTCCAGAGAGCTGAGGTTTCAGGAGTGCCAGGCAAGGTATAAATGTCATTAGCATGACTACTTAAAACACACCACAATGGCCTGGTGCGGTGACTCACACCCGTAATCACATTTGGGAAGCCAAGGCGGGCAGATCACTTGAGGTCAGGAGTTCGAGACCAGCCTGTGCAACATGGTGAAACCGCATCTCTACTAAAAATACAAAAATTAGCTGGGTGTGGTGGCATGCACCTGTAATCCCAGCTACTTGGGAAGCTAAGGCAAGAGACTTGCTTGAACCTGGGAGGCAGAGGCTGCAGTAAACTGAGATCACGCCACTCCAGCTTAGGCAACAAAGCGAGACTCTGTCTCAAATACACACACACACACACACACACACACACACACACACACCCGCAAGAGGGTTTATACCTGGTGCCTGCTGATTTCAGCCACTCTTAAACCAATGGGAGGATTTTATTATTTTATTTCTTTGCAAAATAATGGGTCCTGGGGACACCATCGCCCTTCATTAAGGCTGAGATTCTGACTTCCATGGCCATTTGCCGTTGATGCTTTTAATAACCATGCATTGATTCATTCTGAAGTCCAGAGAAAAAGCTTTCTATTTTTGCCTTCCCTAATAGGGCACAGCCCACAGAAAGCTTCCCACCGTGCAAAGCTCTAGCTTGGCTGACATCAGAACAAAGTCCGGTAAACAGTTTCTTATATTAGGCTATCATTGTCGTTAGCCCCAGTGAGTCAAATTTACATTCTGGGAGAAGGGTATGAGTCCTCACTTCTACATACTTAAAGTCAGAAGTGATTACATTTCACTTTTATACATTTTATACATTTATACCCAGATGTATTTCAGAGTCTTACTTCGTGGCTGGGAAGGTGGCCTAAAAACCCAATATAACCCAAAGGAAGCAGGAGGTCCTAATTCTGTTCTCAGCAGCAACTGTCTGACTCAGCCCGTGTGTCTGCTCTCAAGACCCCGACTCTGCCCCTACAGGCTCCATTTCTTCTACTATACAAACGAGGCTCCATTTCTCCTACTATACAAACGAGGCCCTTGCCATCCACTCAGGCTTATTTACTTGCACTGTGTACATATACACCAACTCACACACACACTCACACACCCCACAAAAAAAAACAACGGGAGGCTTAAAAGACCCCATGTTGTCACAGTTTGCTCTGAAGCTACTCCCTCTAGCTCAACAGGCAACAAGCTCCTGTCCTACCTCCCCCTTTCTACCTTTCGGGAATAAAAAGGAGCAACCAGAAATAGCAGAGAAGGCAGAAGGGAACCAGGATCTGTCACCTAATTACAGTTCCATAAACCCAGACAACTATTTTTGTTAGTTAACCTGGACAATCGCATAAGATGTCTGCTCATTCTTTAAAAAAAAACACGCAAAACTTAGATTGCAAGTGCCTGGCACGTACAAGGCAAACAGTGTGGGCACACCCATTAGTTCAGGTCCTAGCTACATATTTACATTTGAGATGGAGTCTCGCTCTATCACCCAGGCTGGAGTGCAATAGTGCAATCTTGGCTCACTGGAACCTCCACCGCCCAGGTTCAAGTGGTTCTCCTGTCTCAGCCTCCTGAATAGCTGGGATTACAGGTGTGTGCCACCACTCCTGGCGAATTTTGTGTTTTTAGTAGAGACAGGGTTTCTCCCATGTTGGGCAGGCTAGTCTCGAACTCCTGACCTCAAGTGATCCGCCTACCTCGGCCTCCCAAAGTGCTAGGAGCCACCACCCCTGGCTTAGCTACATATTTCTATTGTCAAGGTTATCTAGTTGTTGTAGGTTAAACAGTCCATATTCACTAACACACTGGTAAAGGAAGGTAATTACTATTTCCAATTTCCATTTTGCATTCCATAAAAGAGACCGACCAACTCCATGAACACCTTGATTTGTCTTAGTTGTGTTCACATTACACTGATTTAGGAGCAAAAAATAGTTTCTAAGTCATGGGCATTGTATAGGGTTGCCCAATTTACAAAATAAAAATATAGGCTGGGTGCGGTGGCTCCCACCTGTAATCCCAGCATTTTGGGAGGCCAAGGTGGGAGGATCACTTGAGGTCAGGAGTTCAAGACCAGCCTGGCCAATGTGGCAAAACCCCCATGTTCACTAAAAATATAAAAATTAGCCAGGTGTGGTGGTGCATGCCTCTAGTCCCAGCAACTCGGGAGGCCAAGGCATGAGAATCACTTGAACCTGGGAGGTGGAGGTTGCAGTGAGCCAAGATCACACCACTGCACGCCAGCCAGCCTGGGTGACAGAGGGAGACTCTGTCTCAAAAAAAAAAAAAAAGGAAGAAAGAGAAAAATTTGTATTATGACTAATTAAATCAGAATATCACATGGAACATATTTAGACTAAAAATTATTCATTCCTTATGTGAAATTCAGATGTAACAATAGATGTATGCATAAGACCCACCCATAATCAACACTTTATTGTTTATCTGAAATTCAGATTTAACTGGCTATCCTGTTTTTTTTTTTTGGTTTTGGGTTTCTGGGTTTTTTGTTTGTCTGTTTGTTTGATAAGATACAGGATCTTACTCTGTGCCCCATGCTGGAGTGCAGTGGTACTATCACAGCTCACTGTAGCCTCCATCTCCTGGGTTCAAGTGATTCTCCCATCTCAGCCTGTTAAGAAGCTGGGACCACAGTCGTGTGCCCCTCGCTAATTATTTTTTATTTCTTGTTGAGAGAGGTCTCGCCATGTCGCCCAGGCTGGTCTCGAACTCCTGGGTTCAGGGTCAGGGGATCCACCCGCCTCGGCCTCCCAAAGTGCTGGGATCACAGGTGTGAGCCACCACACTCAGCCAATATCCTGTATTTTATCTGGCAATCTTAAACATTGTAGTAGGACAAGGGGAAAACAGATGAATTAAGACATGGTATCTTACCACAGGAGCTCATTTCTGGTGAAAGAGCCAGATCTGAACTAGAATCATACAATGGAGGATGAGAGGCGTTTACCAAGCGCTTTCAAGAACACAGGGAAGGAGCAATTAAATCCTAACTGAGATGCACACGAATGTCTCTATCCTGCACAATGAAAATGAACATAATGGAATTTTTTCTATCATTCTCTACACCCCACAGATTCTTTAATCCTAATTCATGAACTTGCTAAAGTGTTTTCAGCCAGGCACGGTGGCTCACACCTGTAATCCTGGTACTTTGGGAGGCCGAGGCGGGTGGATCACTTGAGGTCAGGAATTCAAGACCAGCCTGGCCAACACGGCAAAACCCCCTCTCTACTAAAAAATACAAAAATTAGCCAGGCGTAGTGGCGAGAGCCTGTAGTCCCAGTTACTTGGGAGGCTGAGGCAGGAGAAGCACTTGAACCTGGGAGGCTGACGCTGCAGTGAGCCGAGATCACACCACTGCACTCCAGCTTGGGCAACAGAGTGAGACTCCATCTCAAAAAAAAAAAAAAAAAAAAAAAAGCATTATGCTTTCTGCCATTATTTGCACCTGAAGCAAGTTACTGACAAGGTAATGTGAAGGGGGTTAGAAAACACTGGCCATAACAGATTCAAAAACACAGATGAGAAAAGACGCTGAGTTATTTCAATGCCGAATAAGCCTCCTCACTTTTGTGCTTTGAGAGCGAGTGGGGACTGAAAGTTGACCTGTTTCAGAACTACGGTTTAGAAGACAGCCTTCCCCGTTTCTGCTGAGATGAGGGATTCCCCATGAACTCCTCACATGCAGAGTTCTGAAAGTATGATCTGGGGCCCATATGTGGAAAACAAACTCTCTAGCTCTTTTTGCACCAGCAGCCAAAGGAGCTGGGCAAGGTACAAGAGTCACTGGTCAGGTGGGGTCAAGTCAGGACAGTGCTGGAGAGATGCCGCAGGCTCACTCGAGTGTCTTTCTCATGGCACTGGGGCAAGCACTATCTGTACAGCCTGGCACAGAAACAGCCCTTGCCCAGAAGACACTCCTGAAGCTACTGCACTTCCCCTTATTTCAAGATCAAAGAAAGTGGGAGGCAGAAAAGAAAAGAAGCAAGGGAGGTAAGGGGTGGTGTGTACATATTTCCTGTTGGCATTCCTCTGGCGTATAAAAAAGAGGGTCTGACCATTGCCAAAATTATCAGGTGAGGCTTTGGGATCCACTGGTGCAAAACACTGAATATATTTAATATCCAAGACAATAATTCAAAGACTTCAAACTGGAAAATTAGCTTAATAGTATTTTACTTATAAGGTCCTACATTTCAATACTAAAAATACTGACACTTTAAAACATAAAGTTGGTCTTTTATTCCTAGACTATTCATCTTTGCATTCCCAGCACAGAGCGTCACCATGGCACTTAGCAGACCCCCATGATGTCTGATCAATTAATGAGTTAATGGATGGTTTCAAGGCCATGAGCCAGATTCCCTGTCATCAGCATTTATCAGTTTATTGCTGCACACGGGAAACCTTGCAGCCACATGGCTTTGTTTATACACTGCCCTAAAAGCCACTAGGATTCTCTAGATCAGAAAAATATATTCTAGTTCTCATCTTTCAAACTTGCTCAAAACCTGACACTTTTACATCAGGAAAGTTAAAAAAAAAAATTCCCAAAAAAGTCAGCCTGTTTATAATTTTGTTTTGGAGGCAGTGCAGAAGAAAACATCCTAGAGAGGCATTGCCAAATTCTAAAGAGAGTCTTCGAACGCCAAAAACAGATTCAGTCCCCTAAGCAAAGTGGGAGGGAAAAATTCAAAGCAATAAATTCAAATAAATTCAAATTCAAAGCAATAAAGATTTAAACAGAAAGTTCATGAGAGATCAGTAAATTCCACATGTGGCCCTATTGTTTAATTATGCAACTTTCAATGGTTAACCAACACAGGACAAGTTCGCTCCTAATTTAACATCCCTTTCGGATTTCTGACTCCATAATGAGACATCTTCCAGGCCAAAACATGCCAAATTTTTCTACCCTGAAACAAACCTGTGAATTTTCTGGGCTTAGGTCCTTTCTTTTTTCCTCCATTCGGCCACTGAAATAATAATTCTAATTAAAAATGAGTTCAGGCCCGGCGCAGTGGCTCACACCTGTAATCCCAACACTATGGGAGGCCCAGGCAGGTGGATCACAAGGTCAGGAGTTCGAGACCAGCCTAACCAATAAGGTGAAACCCCCGTCTCTACCAAAAAATATATATAAATTAGCCGGGCGTGGTGGTGGGCACCTGTAGTCTCAGCTACTCAGGAGGCTGAGGCAGGAGAATCTCTTGAACCTGGGAGGCAGAGGTTGCAGTGAGCCAAGATCGCGCCACTGCACTCCAGCCTGGGTGACAGAGCGAGACTCCGTCTCAAAAAAAAAAAAAAAAAACACTTTTGTTTGTAAACTCAATAGATATATAACTGTCCTACAGTGACATTGACAAGTTAACTTTTAAAATACCTAAAGCAAGTTTCCCTGTAGAGGTGGGCAAATTCCATCTGCTGACTGCCCACTTGTTGACACATTTTGCTATCAGGAACCCAACACCACCAATTTTGGGGAAACCTTTTTCTAAACAAATGAGAAAATCCCAGATGATTCAAATAGGTGAGCTGAACAAAACAAAATGCTCTAAGACAATGACTAGTGTTCACTGATCTGGGTCATCTGCCTGCCTCCATGCCTGACAGCCTTTGACCTATCCCAAAGCAACAGCCATCTGTCTAGTATCTGAACACAAACTGGGGCAGAGCACTGGGGGTATGCAAGGCAGGGAGTAGTTAAGGAGCCAGGAAGGGAAGGAAGGAAATTGTTTAGTGAGTACCCACTACATGCCAAGCATTGTCTTAGGCACTTTTATATGCATTATTTTATTCAGTCCTTACAATAGCTCTATGACATAAATTTCGCTTTTTTTAAACTAAGCAAGTCCCAGATGTCTCCATGTCATCAAAATCTAAATATATAACATTATTACCCTTTGAAAATTTTAATAAATGAAAGAAAATTTAAATTTAGTATTTAAAATTCTACTAAATATAAAAAATTCTATTAAATGGCCCATCCAGTTTTAGAGGCTAGGAAGGTTCAATAAGAATGATTTATTTTATAAGACCTGGAGCAACAGATGAGACCTATGTTACTGAAAACCATTATGCAATGCAACGATTACAACTATATTAAAAATATGCCTTTTAGGTGATACTCTCTTGATTGTGGTGATGGCCTCACTGGTATATACACGTCAAAACTGACCAAACTGTATACTTGAAACATGTGCAGTTCACTGTATGACAAATGCACCTCAATACAGCTGTGTAAAAAACAAAAATAGACAGTCCTCCTTCAGTATATATGGGGGGTTTGGTTCTAGGGCCCCCACGCCCAGCATACCAAAATCTATGCGTAAAGTCCTGAAGCTGGCCCTCGGAAGCTGCATACGAGATGAGTCAGCCCTCCGTATGCACAGGCGGCGTACAGGTGGACCCATGCAGTTCAAATCTATGTCGTTCAAGGATCAACGACACTCATGATTCAGACCAAAATAGAAATAAAGAAAGTGAAACTATCCATAACAACAAGGATAAAGCACTCTCAGTCAAAAAAAGACTATCTAGATGAACATAAGCTAGATCTCTCTGTTTTGTATTTCTCAGCATATTTTCTGCACAACACCAGCTCCAGGGGATGTTACGTCTTACACATGCGCGCACACACACACACAGAGATTCTTCAGTCAATACGTTTGAAAAATGCTTGGTTAAACAAAGCTCACCATGGCTGGGTGTGGTGGCTCACGCCTGTAATCCCAGCACTTTGGGAGGCTGAGATGGAAGGATCACTTGAGGTCAGGAGTTCGAGACCAGCCTGGCCAGCATGGTGAAACCCCGTCTCTACAAAAATTACATGGGCGTAGTGGCACATGCCTGTAGTCCCAGCAACTCGGGAGGCTGAGGCAGGAGAATCACTGCAAGTAGTCAGCCAAGATCACACCACTGCACTCCAGCCTGGATGACAGAGCAAGACTCTGTGCCCCTCACACGCACACAAAAAAGCTCAACATGCTTCCTAACTGTGGAACTTCTCAGAGGCCTTCTCATACACTAAGATACTTGGTGCTGTTCAAAGACAGCTTAATAGAATACAGTTGATCCTTTAACAACACGGTGTGAACTGTGCAGGTCTATTTACATAACCGTTTTCTTCCACCTCTGCCATGCCTGAGACAGCAAGACCAGCCTCTCCTCTTCTTCCTCCTCAGTCAACTCAATTTTAACACGACAAGGATGAAGACCTTTACTGATGATTTACTTCCACTTAAGGAATAGTAAATATATTTCCTCTTCTTTATGGTTTTCTTAATAACATTCTCTTCGCTCTAGTTTACTATATTGTAAGAATACAGCATATAATATATATATAAAATATACAAAACATGTTATTGACTGTTAATGCTATCAGTAAGGCTTCTAGTCAACAGTAGGCTATTAGTAGTTAAGTTTTGCAAAGTCAAAAGTTATACTCAGATGTTCAACTGCATGGGGGGTCAGTGGCCCCAATGCCTGCATTGTTCAAGGGTCAACTGTATTTTTTACTAATTTTAAGTGACATCTGGTATTAACCCCATTTTCAGGTAAGTGGCAGTTCCAACAAATTAAAATAACTTGCCCACCAGGACTGCATACCTTAGGTAGAGGATTAAAAATCTGAAACCACATTTGGCTGGTTCCAAAGCCTGTATTCTCTCCCACTGTCCCACAGTGCCACAAAAAATGGAAATAATTAATTTGGGTCTGCCTACTCCCTCTCAGGGCTGCAAATCCTTCATCAAGAGCAAAGGTATGGTCAGAGGGAGCACACGTAGGCCTGAGACTCCACAGAAAGAGCACAGAACAAAACATGGAAATCCCTCCCACTCACACAACAGTCCTTCTTGGGTATACCCTCTTTGGTGGCAGACGCCCAAAGACAACAGACTGTGCTACGTGTCAACAGTCTCATATGATTGCTAGGGTAGGTCCATTCCACGTAAAAATAACAACATCCCCTGCCTTCTCAGTCCCCTGTACTTAATTATCAGAAAAAGAGGAGGAGAAAATATGCCAGTTAGGAAACTTCAAGAACGCCCTCTGTTCCTTTCCATTTTGCTGGGATGCATCTCTACTAGAAGCCTGAGAAAATATGGCATCAAGGTGACCAACCTACATACACTTGCACCAGATTCTCTAGAATGTGTCTTCAGGAATTCCCCGGGGCTCTTCCTGTGATGCTGAGTGTGGCTCTGCCAACGTCACAGCAAACAGGAGGCTTAAGGATGAAGTGACAGCCACTTTCCCAAATGAAACACCGTAACATCATCCAGATCATCTCACTTAGGACTGAGGGCTCCATGCATTCAACCAATAACTAAAGGAGAGTCAGTGTGAGGTCATCCACTGAGTAATGTCGAACTACAAGACCTTTTCTTCTCTTGAAAAAGGGCTGAGAGAGACGTTTGCTCTTGGCAGACTGTTCTAATTTTCATGCAAATTAAATCACTGGTCTCATTTCCATTTCTTCTGGGCTCATATGCATACATACATATACAAACCTACAACCACTTATTTCATCACTATAAAAGCCCAAATACCTTATTATAATCACTGCAATGGACATGACAAGAACTGGGAGTTCTATTTCACAGTCCCTATTAGCGATTATGACAGAAAGTCTACACACGCCTTTTAATTTCATCTCTTAACGTTTCTTGGGCTGAGGTAATATGAAACTCATCTTTACATTCACCCACTGTAGTTTCAAGTAGAATACCTGAAAAGTGGTAGAGATATATAAAACATCTACCAAACTGAATAAAAGCAAAACAAAACATGTAATTTAAAACAGAACACTGAGGTCTTTTGTCTTACAAAATCCTTGAAACTTAACAATCGAGATGTGACCATTGCCAGGTCTTTCCAATGAATTAAAAAGCAAACAAAATTTCTACTATACTTATGCCATGTGAAATTGTTGCTTCTGTAGGTAAAGAATGATTGGATATCAACAATTTCATGCGGTTCAGTCTAAGAGAATATAGTCAATCATACAAACTAAGGTAGAAAATCTGGATATATCTCCAACAACAATATTCCACTTACCAAAGTATTCATATACAAAGGATATAATCACAAGGCATATACCAAATTAGTGTGAAAAGGACACGTTTCAGGACATCTAAGGAAATCGTTTAATCAAAACTTATTTTTTAAATTAATAAGATGTAATAAAGACATTTTACATGTAATAAAATTCACCAATTTTAAATGTAGAACTTGATGCATTTTGACAGATATATGTAGTCTTGTAACCTCCACTACAATCATGAGATAGAATATTCCCACACCACAAAGAGGTTCTCTTGTACCCCTTAGCAGTAAATCCCTTCCCCATACCACCAGCAACGGATCCACTTTCTGACACTGTATCAGTTTTGCCTTTTCTAGAATTTCACATAAATGGACTCACACAATATGTACTCATGCCTGGCTTCTTTCACTCAGCATAATGCTTTTGAGAGTCATCCATGTCGCTTTATCAGTAGTTCATCTCTTTCCCTTGCTACACTGCATACCACAATGTGTTTATCCATGCACCAGACACGTTGTTTCCAGTATGTGGCAATTGTGGAAAAAGCTGTTAAGAACATTTGTGTGTCTTTTTAAAACTTACTTTCATTTCCCTTGGGTGAATTAACTGGGAATGAAATTGCTGAGTGAGCTAGTAAACATATGTTTAACTTTATATGAAACTAGCAAATTGTTTTCCCAAATGCTGTATCATTTTCCACTCCCAAGAACAGTGTAGGAAAGCTCCAGTTGTCACAGCTCCTCACCAACACTTGGTATGGTAAGTCTTTTTCATCTTAGCCATTCTAGAGAACATGCAGTAGTATCTCCTAGTGGTTTAATTTACATTTCTGTAATGACTAATGATGTTGACATCTTATACTTACCTGCCATTCATACATCATATTTTGGAAAATCTCTATTCAAATATTTTACTCGTGTAACCGAGTTGTCTCAACTATAAGAGTTTTTTTAACTCAAATATATATTTTTCAAATATTTTCTTCTAGACTATAGATTGCCTCTTCATTTTCTTAACAGATCTTTTGAAGACCTAAAGTTTTTAATTTAAATTAAGTAAAAAAAAAATCTTACACAGTTTCTATGCTAAAAAGAAAAAATATCTGCTGTTAAGGGGTGGAGGTGATGAACAAGCAGAGTGCAGAGGATTTTTAGGGCAGTGAAACTTTTCTGTATGATACTATAATGGTGGATACATCTAATTACACATTTGTCCAAACTCTTGGAACACCAAGCGGGAACCCTACCTAGTGTGAACTACTGGACTGCGGGTGACAACGTTGTGTCAATGCAGGTTCATTGATTATAATCAGTCTCACTCGGGCTGGGGAGGCTACTAACGGGGGAGGCTGCGCATGTGTGGAGGCAGGGAACAGATGGGCAATCTCATGCCTTCCGTGCAATTTTGCTGCGAACCTAAAACTCCTCTAAAACATAAAGTCTATTTAACAATAAAAATCTGTGCCCCTCTGAAGGTCACTAAGAGTTTCTCCGATGCTTCCTTGGTAAGACTGTGTAGTTTTAGCACTTACATTTAGATCTATTACCCATTTCAAGTTAATTTGTGTATCTGGTACAAGGAATGACTCAAGGTTCATTTTTATTAATACAATTATCTGATTGTTTTGGCACCACTTGAAAATATTCTTTTCCTCATTTAATTATATTTATACCTTTGTCCATAATCAATTGGCCATGTATGTGTGGGTCTATTCTGTTCCATCAATCTGTCTGTCTATACTTACACCAATACTACACTGTCTTGATTACTATAGCCTGAAAGCAAGCACTAAAATCAGGCAGTGTACCTTAGAACACAGTACTGATTTTTAAATAATTTAGTAACTGTGAGACAATTCATCCCCAATGGATATATCACAGGACCTCAAACTAATGCTGTTACTCCCTCCATTCCTTTTTTCTCTGTAAATTAACAGTGGCTCCTTGCACACATGCCAGTGGGACTTCAAAGGCCTCCATCTATTTCCTGCTTAGATAGAACATAAAGAATTCCTGCCCAGTTGACCTCATCCAGAATGGACTCTTACCTATATTACTACCACGTATGTTCTTCTCTTGTTCCGCTAGCCACGACCCCTTGTACCCGTGGTCTCTAGTCTTTAGATTTTTCCAGACCATATCATTAAAAGGTTTCTAACCTCTATTTTGATCATCTGCTTTCTACCTACTTGGACTGCCTCAGAGAATCATTTCCCTAACATACTGGTCCTTAACCCAGACCATGGCCTGTTTCACTCAGAGTCTGGCCCTTACCTCTAACTGAAACCCACCCTATCAACTCACAGAACTAATATATTAATTAATATAATATATTAATACTATAAATTACTAACATATTAATAATGAGCTTAGAAATTGACCCTCCCTGTCTTAAAACTTAAGAAAGTTACATTTGTTTTATCTGAATTCCTTTCTCAGAAAACCAACCATCAGGTCTCCCAGATATCAAGGAGCTGAAACTCACCACATCATTGCATTTGGATAAGGAGACGCCAGACCCTTCACCCATTATGGCTGCCTCAGTGACCACCAGCTTCCTGTTGACCAACTCCTCTTCCTTATACCTCCCTAATTCCTGTTTACCGGCACGTAGTTACATTGCCTTCCCACTATATAAGCCCCCAATTTTAGTCGGTTAGGGAGATGGATTTGAGACTGAGTTCCCATCTCCATGGCTGCAGTACCTGATTAAAGCCTTCTTCCCCGGCAACACTCATCTCAGTGATTGGCTTTCTGTGAGGCAAGCAGCAGGACCTAAACCAAATCTCTGGTGTTTTAGTAACATACACACAGAAGAGTAAATTAAAAAATAAAGCCATTTTCTACACCTATGCTCAACCAAATCTGCTGCTACTGGCCATGAGGGCTGTCCACTGCACAACTCAAAGGTGCTATTCACATAAATGGCCCTGCCCCGCTCCTCCTCCTCTTTGTCCACCCTCCCACATTAGTAGACACAGTATCTTCCTATCAGAATCACCAAGTAAAAATATTTTTAATGTTCCTTGGAGCAAATTCATATCCTAAATATTCTTGTGTTAACCTTGACGTGTTTCAGACAAGTCAAAATGCAATCTACAAATAACTGTTTCAGTGAGATCACTTTTTAATTTATTTCTCCTAAAATCCTCATATATTTATATCATCTTATAGAACCACAATGAGCATAAAATTACTCTCTTCCTATTATTTGTACCAGTTATCTACCAGACAGTTTTGAAATTTATCATGTAAACTGAATTTTCCAGTTGCATGCCAGGACAAAAGTCCTTGAACTTTGGGTCACTTGGCAGTCATTTTATCTTTAAACTCACACCTATAGGCACTAGGGAAAAAAGGAAAGGGAAGGGGGAGAGGGAGGGAGAGAGGACTCAGATAAGATGATATCATAAAGTTACATAACATGGTGCTGAAATTGTCTCATCCAAAAAATTACTTGAGATTTCTTTTGGCTTTAGGTATGAACCACATATTAGTTACTAAAAAGGATATCTAGTTTCCAACAAATCAATTAGGAATCCATCTAGATTAAAAAACAAATCAAAAACATGTTTCAGGCCAGGTGTGGTGGCTCACACCTGTAATCCCAGCACTTTGGGAGGGCAAGGTGGGTGGATCACTTGAAGTCAGGATTTCAAGACCAGCCTGGCCAACATGGTGAAATCTCATCTCTACTAAAAATACAAAAAGTTAGCCGGACATGGTGGCATGCACCTGTAATCCCAGTTACTCAGGAGGCTGAGGCAGGAGAATCACTTGAACCCAGGAGCTGGAGGTTGCAGTGAGCCAAGATTGTGCCACTGTACTCAACCCTGGATGACAGAGTGAGACTCTGTCTCAAAACAAAACAAAAAAAAAACATGTTTCACTCTCAAGATGATAGGCTGAGAAATTATTTCCCCATAAAAACGTAGCTCTACTTAGTTTAAGAAACAAAACTCAAAAGGCAAAATTTAGACACTCCTGTTTACAATAATCAAAAATGGGAAGAGAGACACAAGGTACAGAGGACGGAGAGGAAGGAGACTAGGAGTTACTACCCTAATTCGATGAAAGCTAAACACAACCAGGGACTCCTCCCAGGACAGCCCTGGTGAAGTGGAATCACATAGAAAAGCAACAGATGACACGTGACATGCATTACTCTCCAGAAAACTTCATTTTAGAAAGTGGCTGTGAAGTACAATTTTATATCACTCAGCTGTCATATCCTAGTCTACTCAAGGTGAGGCTCCTATAACTTCTTTGAAATTTCTAGTAATTATGATCTGAATTGAGCTGCCACTATTAAATCAGGCAGCCACTTAGTCCAACTATTTTTGGTTCCCAAATTTGACATTTAGTGTCTTAGAAGAATTTAATTTTCATAGTCCAAAAAGGCCAGAAGCCTGGTTTATGTAAAACAAGTGGTATCTAGTATTTTTCTCAGGAAGGCAGAAAAACTAGGGCAGGGATTATTCCAGCTACAGAATGACTGTCCTCCGCACCCCTCCTTATTCAGGCGGCTTGGTTCTCCTGACAGTGAGAGCCACGGAAAAAGTGCCAAAGCATATGCCAAGCTCAAACAGAGGTGATGACAGAGAAGCTGAAATCCTGCTTTCCCTGGGGACTTGGCTGGGCAGTTTTTGGAAAGCTTTACTCCTAGCTGAAGTGGTTTTATTATTCTCTTTCTCTAAGCAGGAAGAATATAGAAGAAGAGGGCCTGGGAACCTAGGAGCACTTCTTTTTACCATTGGTCCAGTAAACTCAGTGTCATTTTGCCTGCTGAAAGCTCTCTAACTGATCCCTGTTTTATCAGATGATAAAACTCTGACACTGAATGGGAACCTAGAACAGGGATCTATGGTGACTTAGCAAGGATGACTTTTTTTTTTTTTTTTTTTTTTGAGACAGGGTCTCACTGTCCTCCAGGCTGGAGTACGGTGGAGTAATCTCAGTTCACTGAGGCCTCTGCCTCCCAGGCTCAAACCATCCTTCCACCTTAGCCTCCCCAGTGGCTGGAACTACAGGCATCCACCACCATGCCCAGCTATTTTTTTTATTTTTTGTAGAAATGGGGTTTTGCCATGTTGCCCAGGCTGGTCTTGAATTCCTGGGCTCAAGCAATCCTCCCACCTCAACCTCCCAAAGTTTTGGGATTACAGGCATGAGCCACTGCAGCCAGCCAGTAAGGATCACTCTTATCCTTAGTAAAAAGGATCCATGATACAAAATGGCCACTGAGTCCCTTCTCTCTCCCCAGTCTCTTACACATTCTCATGAACAGTGATTGACTCACTTATTTTCTGCAGAAGAAAGAACGGCATGAATGGGATGGAAACTGTTCATGTGACTACTTGGATATCTCTCATCTTGTGAACCAGTCTAATAAGCAATTACCTCGAGGAATCTGAAAATAAAATCATATGAATTCATGAATCAAGAAAGAACAGTGTACTTGCATAATTAGCTTTCTTTAGAGAAGGGGGAAATATGTATCTGATACAAGACAATTTTTAAGGTATAATCCCATCATTTGCAAGTCACTAACAATAAATTTGAAGGTCACAGTGGGGAAAAAAAGAGAAAGAGAGATGGGTTGGTATGATCTATTTTTAGCTTACAGTTCAGCTACACATAACATATTAACAAAATTTCTGATACTGCTAAGGTGCATTAATACAGTTTAAAGGAAACAAGATAATAAAGCAGATGGATTGAACTCTTCAAGTCTGTGCTAGTAGGAAATGCAATTAAACACAGGCTGTGGTTTTATTAAAATCACAATTGTCATTAACATATGCAAATCCACTAAATTCTTCACCATATAAATTTTTTGCTACATTTTTACAACAAAAGTTAAAAATATACCCTCATGTTCTTCAAAGTATGCTTCTGACAGTTCCTAAGACACCAAAAATAAAATAAAACATGCCTAAAATAGCCTAAAATTAAAAGGAGGCCCATAGCTACTTCCCTATAGTGTGTTACACAGAAAATTTTTTTTATAAAAACAATGTTTCCACTCTTATTATTAATCCAACCCCAGGATTTTAAAAGTATGCAAAGTATTATTACATGTCAATAGGCTAATAATTCAAACATTATAAATTGCTATACTTTTCCAGTAACAGGTTAAAAACCCTGGGATTTGAGGGAAAGATCATTTGTTTAACTCCATCCTTTATTCTCAACATGCCTTTCCTACCACTGATAAATGGAACTCGAGTTTCTTCATGGCCCCGCGCAGTTGGAAGGATCCTCTTTCTCGTCTGAACTCCCGTGGCACTCTGTCCAGATTTACTTTTTACCATTTATTATAGTAAGTGGTATAGTGCACAAGCCTGATCCATTTTCTAGACCAAGTTCCCCACGCACAGACTCTAAGGGTGATTCAGCTGCATCTCCCAGGTGCTTATCCCTTGCGGCAAGGCCTCTGGAAATTCCTACCAAATGAATCTAGAATCAATGAATACATATCCTGACAAATAGCTACTTACACGTAAACTCTAGATGTTATCTCATTTCTCTACATTGCATGAGCATTGTGTTGCATCTTTCAGCTATATTATAGACAAACTAAGTTAATGATTATTCTTGCAAAGATGTGAAGATTTTTTTTTTAATCCAGTATGAGCTAAAAGCCATAATTAATCACTGAGGACAGCCTCAACATTTTTAAACTGACTATAAACTGATTGCCTAGTGTCACTCTGCTAATACACTGAAACCAGCCCTTGGTAGACAGATGTGCCCTTCCAAACAGTAGGCCTGGGCTCATCTCAATTTGTAGCTACTCCCAACTACTCGGATCTTTGCCTTGGATCAGCCCAACAAATGATCATCTTATGGAAGATGAGGCTGCTCACAAACCCACAATGAAATACACAGGTTGGCCCTTACTAATGAATTACTCATAAGTCAGTCATGACACCTGTGTCTGGGAGACTCCTCATAAAGTCGGTAGTAACCTTCACATCGAAAGAAGTTATAAATGACAACGCAATGTTACAACTGGCTTCCACCCATGGTCATCACTACTTCACATGTAAACAGTACCTCTGATATCTCGCTCAGATTCTAAAGAAATCTTTGCCAGGGGAGGAGAAAAAGGGAGAGGAAAAACAAGACATTCTCTGCTGTGTTTCATATTTCTTAATCCTGTCTAGTTTCATCTAGAGTCTAGAGAAAGTCAGTGAGAAAAAAGATCATGGGCATGTTCCTAACCATTTATTTCAATTTTTTTTTTTATTACTAGGTGGAAAAGTAGTTAAGAGCTATGCAGGCCGGGCGCGGTGGCTCAAGCCTGTAATCCCAGCACTTTGGGAGGCCGAGGCGGGCGGATCACGAGGTCAGGAGATCGAGACCATCCTGGCTAACACGGTGAAACCCCGTCTCTACTAAAAATACAAAAAGAAATTAGCCGGGCGTGGTGGCGGGCGCCTGTAGTCCCAGCTATTCCGGAGGCTGAGGCAGGAGAATGGCGTGAACCCGGGAGGCAGAGCTTGCAGTGAGCCGAGATCGCGCCACTGCACTCCAGTCTGGGCGACAGAGCGAGACTCCGTCTCAAAAAAAAAAAAAAAAAAAAAAAAAAAAGAGCTATGCAAAGCAGGTGCAGAGAGGAGGAGAAGGAAGGCAAAAAGAGAGCCGCTTTCGAGGTGCATGAACCAAGAAGAGTCGCTGCCTGCTCTGTACTATCACGCAGCTGTTAATGCCACAAGGCTGCTCCTCCCACCCTCCCCAAAGTTGATAACGAAAAATCAAAGCACAAACAGAAGCAATGCACAGAACAGGACAGCAAAACCTGATCATCCTGCACCAACCACATCTCTTTAATGCATTTGCTTTGACCTCTTCTTTTACAAGCACTACCACTGAAAATACCTAGAACAAAAGCTGATTCGTTATGCGCGGCCATAAAGAACTCCAGGGCAGGCTGCATACATAATTCATCAAGCCAAGCACGCGGCAATCAGCATCGTTTATCTTTGCGGTATTTCAAAGCAGTGACAGGTTACTAGATATTTATGAAGTATGTTATTTCTACGAGACCCTTCCAAATTTAAGAAATAAAGAACCTTATTCCTCTGCAAATGGCATTACTGACAAACCTAAGACTATAAATCTCCTGGAATTCACTTGGTATCTATCATAAGAGGGTGCCTACAAGACCCTAATAAACCAATTAAGCTAGCAGCCAACCCACATCAGTCCTGCTGAAATTAATCTTACCAAATCACTTCTGCTTCCTGTTTTCTAAAACATGCCGCAGTCTTCTTCCCACTGTGGTTAAAATTTTGCCTGAAACATACACTCAAATCAGTCATGCTTTCTGTCTGATGGATGAGAAAACTGAAGCCTGGGAAGGTTCAAGATCTCAGAGCTAGGAGGAGGCCCAGGACTCTGCCTTACTAATATCCGGGACTCAATTGCCTTCATCCCCAAGGACCTACCTGGAGGCCTCTATTGTTTATTATTGTCTGAATCGCCTCTAAGTGGTCCCTCTGACTCCATTCTTACTCCACTGAAATCCATCTTCCACACTGCTGCCCTGAGCATGCTGACAAAATGGAAATTTGACATTTCCCCATCTGACCCTTCAATATTTCCCTCTCACCCTCTGAAAAAAACCAACAGGCTTTAATTTAGCTTAACATCGAGCTGCCAAAAGTTCCTTCTGGTGAAAAAGTGTTAGCTAGTGAATACGTAGGCTAAAAAGTACTTACACAGGATATGTACAGTGGCTCAACCTGTAATCCCAGCACTCTGAGAGGACAAGTTGGGGCAGATCACTTAAGCACAGGAGTTCAAGACCAGCCTAGGCAACATAGTGAGACCCTGTCTCTACAAAAACAAAACAAAACAAAAAAAAATTAGCCAGGCATGGTGGCGCACGCCTACAGTCCCAGCTAACTTGGGAGGCTGGGGTGGGAGGATAGCTTGAGCCTAGGAACTTGAGGCTGTGGTACGCTGAAATCACGCCACCTCACCCCAGCCTGAATGACAGAGCAAGACTCTGTCTCCTAGTAAAAAAAAAAAAAAAAAAAAAAAACAGGTTTAAAAAGAAAACAAAAATATTTACAGACATGCATTGATAAATGACTAGTTAGGCTCCCAGTCATTTGTACAGCCCATCGCACGTCAGGGGCCCTGGTTTTACAGAAAGTCCCTAAGCATCACCTCCCCTGGAGACCTGCCATCCATCTAACCACCCCATACACACACACCTGGATCAAGACGGATTCCATCCCACAGGCCCCTCCTAGCCCCTGGAAATCTTTTTCTTTTTCTCCTGGAATTTATTACACAGCCCTGCAAGTCTCTGCTTACTGTCTACACTGCTTCCTTGGACTGCAGCTTCCCAGGATCAGGGCCTTGCTCCCCTCCCATGCTCTGCCCCATGGCTGGTCACTGCCAGTCCCCGGCAAATGTTTATAGTCCAGTACTGCAATGTTAAAAGCAAGCATGTGCATTTCACACAAGGAGTCCTTACTTTTTTTTTTTTTTTGACAGGAGTGTCGCACTGTTGCCCAGGCTGGAGTGCAATGGCGCAATCTCAGCTCATCACTGCAACCTCTGCCTCCTGGGGTTATTCTGTTTTTCATTCAAATAACTACCCATTTTTAATGGGTGACAAGCTACTACCTTCCTGAGAAGCAGCACAGGGTGACAGCAAAGACCACAGGTTCCTGAGGACAGCCTCGACTCTGCTACGTGCTGTGTTACCCTGGCCACGTGACTTTGCCCTCCTCTGTGTCTCCGCTCCTCATCTGTAAACCAGGATGATGGTAATCAGAGCTAATGTTTACTGAGCCCTTATTATATGGCAAAAACTACTTGCAGCTGGGCATGGTGGCTCACACCTGTAATCCCAGCACTTTGGGAGGCCAAGGTGGATGGATCACTTGAGGTTAGGAGTTTGAGACCACCCTCATCAACGTGGTGAAACTCCGTTTCTACTAAAACTACAAAAATTAGCTGGGCGTGGTGGCACAAGCCTGTAATCCCAGCTACTCATGATGCTGAGGCACAAGAATCACTTGAACCCGGGAGGTGGAGGCCGTAGTGAGCCAAGATTACTCCACTGCACTCCAGCCTGGCGACACAGTGATCACAAACAGACAAACACAAAACTACTTGGGGACTTGACCTCCATTCATTCCTTTCCCCCTCACAACATCTAAGGAGACACTGACAGCAGCAGCAAATGCTTAGGAATTGTTAGAATTATTTCTTCCTATTTATAGAAGAAATTGAGGCCCAGGGAGGTCAAGGGGCTTCCCAGAGGTCCAGGCCCCCGACTTCCTAATCCACTGCCTTTAATTTCATCCAAGGCTCAGATGCATGGGCTCAGATGGATGAATGGCATTCAAGAAGTGTCTGGGAGAGGTAACATCCTGCTGATCAAAGATGCAAGGCCTCTTTCCCTAATGCTGGTTTAACATAAAGCAAGTAAGCTGCATGGCAATATTCATCTCCAGCTATAGCTAAGGTGACACTTGTTCTGTCACCCTCCCTAGGAAACCATTATCAACTCCCTGAGATGAAAATCTGCCCCATTCCAGAAATGAGCTAAATCAGAGGAGGGAGAGGGAGGGAAGGAAGAGGAGATAAGGCAAAAAGTTACTCACACTTTGAATAACACATGCCTGGATGGCAAACATTATAAAATGATCTGTGTAACATAAGCTTCTGCGTCCTTGGGCGGCAAGAGAGCATGTGATTGTGCACTGATGTGAACAAAGCCACCGACACACCACCAGATTCTTCAAAAGCAAATATTTGTCTATGACCAAAGAATCGGGATTCTTTTCTAACAAAGAACAATGTACACCATTCTAATTCCTGATTCTTCCTCCTGCTTTACAGTGGGTTATGATCTTGATGGAAATCCCCCATGAATAAACGTGTCTGCAATCACAAATGGCCCCATAAATCAGAAGATTTATGAACTGTAAAAGGGGACGGCAGGAGGACTCCAACCTTGTAGCTTCCTTCATGCGGACCACCTGGGGCCCGATGCACGGCAGTTTATCAGTTCCTGGAAACAGTCATCTGGCTTTTCTTTTTAGCTAAGCAAGAAAATGTTATCAGCCCTGGAAATCAACAAGATGCAATCATCCCTGCTCTTTGGGTAAGCTTTTAATGCCGCACCACATTACACAGAGGAGGTTCAGATGCATGGGCTCTCTTGCAAGAACAGTGTTCAAGAAGTGTCTGGGAGAGGTAACACACAGCTGATAAGCTCTGTCTGGCTGCAGTGAAGCCTGGCCCAACAGCCCCTAAGGCAAATTCCTGAAGGGACCAAATAGAAAATGAGTGGATTTTCCCTAACCCAAGGGAAAAAATAAAAATAAAAAAGCGATGGGAACAATACAGTAACCAGGGAAAAGCACAGAGCATGCACATGTGTGTTTTTCTTGGGGAGGGGGAAATGCATACATTTCAGAGGCTTAACAAATACATTCAAAAGAACACCTGCTCCATCCCAGACAGGCAGCAGAACATTGCGCAAGAGTGAGACGGAGACAACCACACAGTGCCACTCACGAGCCATCTGGGGGTGAGTGGTGTCAGGGAAGGGGACAGATGCACCCTACAGGGCTTTGCATCCCAGTTCTTATTACTGTACCTTGGGCACAAAACAGCCCAGCTCTAGGCAAGCCAGTGAGCCATTTTTGGTATCATAGCGTTCTTTTGGAAAATTCACATTTCTATTTTTAGTTCTTCCACATGCAATTCATAAGCAACAGCCCTCCTGAATCAAAGGCACCTCAGCTATGCCACGAGTCAAAAGAATCCCAGCGAATATATTTTTAATAGCATGTTCAGGGAAAATGTGACCAGCTCTGTTCGGCCATACTGTCTGCATTGACTTGGCAGTTAGCATGAGATGAAGGATTTTAAAGACCAAACACTTCAATGAGCCCTGTAAAAAAAACTCCCAAGAACCTGACTGGGGACTTTGTTAGCTTCAAGTAAATATATATGCCATTAAGTACGTTTTAAACACAGAAGCAACTATAACAGGATTTAATTGCTTACTGGTTTTTTTTTTTTTTACAGGTGAAACACATTTTAGTGTGCTGGGTTAGACCCACTCTTTCTTCATCACATGTACAGAAAAGCAAAGAGTGTGGGTAATCTCTTAAATTTTAAATTCTCACTTGGTATGAGGATAAAACATCCAAGAAACATTTCCTGTGCAAAACACACTAAGCTTAAGTGTAGAAAATACAATGGTGTGGAACTCAAGAGGCTGGTTATAGGATACAAATAAAAACAACCACGTGGCACAGGCAGATTTTTGTTCAGAAAACAGATGGGACAGAAAGGCAGATGCAATGTTTTGAGTCAATGAGATACAGTTCATTCTTAATTATTCTTCATCGATTTCTTACATGGACAGAACATCATTCTTGCTGCCACTGTTTTGTTTTGATCAGATGTATGTTTATCTGTAAACATGTACAATTTGTAATTATTGCTATGTCTAAACACTGCATCACGTGTAATGGCTGAATTAAGCTGTGAAACACATAAATTATGCTGAAAACAATGGTGTTCCAATATGCATCACCAAAGCCAATTTAAAAAAAGTACCTTGTTTCAAATCACAAAGTGAAGGCTTCATAACCCTTGAGGCTTTTTTTAGGTCCCACCACTTTGATTTAGAGATTTGTCTTTTTCTAATTGCATCTCAAGAGTGTTCCGAGCATAGAGAGGGATTATTAACCCTGAAGGAAATAAAACTGAGTATTTCTTAAACCTCTGGAAGGTAGAGAACATACTTAGCTTAAGAATCTGGAAAGGGTCAAAAGTCTGTCAGTATAGGCGTGACTAAACAGTACATCCATTGGGAGAATACTGGGCTATATTTGTAAAATATAACTATAACATTCTACACACACACACACACACACACACACATACAATCTTCTATAACAGGGTTATAGCTGTTCATATGGAGGTATCTCAAAAATATATTCTGAAGTGATCGAATGTGAGGTGCAGAACAATGAGTACAGCATGATCTCATTCCTGTTAAAATATATGCAAATACATGCTTTATTTTCCCTGGAAGAAATCAGCAAGAAACATTTTACAGAGGAGACGGTTTGGGGAGGGGTTATCAAAAAGGGGCCTTTGCTAATGAATCTACCATCCACATATGGATAGTACTTTCTTTATTTTCTTTATTTCTTTATTCTTTATTTAGTTAAAGTCATAAGGGTGAAGAATCACTATGTGACTCCTGCTGTCACCTTTGTATTTAGAAAACTGTTATAAGGTTTTTTTTTTTTAAGCTCTAGAAGAAAGCACAGTGGAAGCTATTACTATACCGAATGGAATTTAAAACTTCAAAACATCAAAGGTTTTTAACGCAAAAAGGGAAACAAGCTAGAAAAAAAAATGCCTTTAAGTATGATAGACAAAAGGTTATTATCTTTCATATATGAAGAGTTAATATAAACAGATAAAACACAGTGATTGGAAAAAAAAAAAAATGAAAAACCACCCAGATGATGCCAAAAGATGTTATCAGAGGATTCAGAAAAGAAGCAACACAATTAGGCCACATTTATACAAGAAAATGTTCACATCCACTAGTGAAAATCTTTAGTCACCAGTGACATATTGTTTTCCATTAAATGTTAGTGCATTTTATAGATGATACCCAATGTTGAGGAGGTACAGTGACAAAGATCTTGCATCTGACGTGCCCACCCTCATGGGAAGCATCGTAAACGTGTATTGAGATTTAATGACATTCTTTACCTTTGACTCGATGACTCTACTTTGGGGATTACTGCCCAAATAAAAAAGAGTTTTTATAAAGAAATACAGTCATCAGAGAATCACTCACAAAAAATACTGGGAACAAGAGCACAAATGGTTGGATAAACAAAAAGAACACAAAGTTAAAAAAACAAAGGTGAAAAATCACCTTGATGTACTATTATGCAAACATTTTTAATTACTGTATAAATATTAATCACAGGAAATTATATTCATGTTAGCCTAAGTTTAAAAATTGATATTGGAATTATTTACACAATTATAACTACATATTTTTAAATACTAAGCTTAAGGAGGAAACAAAGCTAAAAGACACAAAGCAAAATGTGTAGTGATTACTTTAGACACCCACCATGGGAAACTTTTTTTTTCTTCTACCCTCCAAATTTTTTATGTTTTTTTGAGTCACTCTCGCTCTGTCACCCAGGCTGGAGTACAGTGGCACGATCTCAGCTCACTGCAACCTCTGCCTTCTGGGTTCAAGCGATTCTCCTGCCTCAGCCTACTGAGTAGTTGGGATTCCAGGTGCACGCCAACACGCTCAGCTAATTTTTGCATTTTTTTAGTAGAGACGGGATTTCACCATGTGAGGCTGGTGTCGAACTCCTGACCTCGTGATCCACCCACCTCGGCCTCCCAAAGTGCTGGGATTACAGGTGTAAGCCACCGTGCCCGGCCTGTAAGTTTTTATAAAGAGGAAAAAGTATTTTTAAAAGAGCATAAGGTGTTCATATGAACAGAGATCATACTGTATTCCACCTCTTCTATGAAGAAAATAGTTTTTATCCACAAACTTATCACTCTTCTAAATGTATGTTTAGACTCTTGTACCTTCTGGAATGGTGGAAACAGCAGCAAGCTCCTATTGAGCTCTTGCCAGGTTCAAGCATTGTTCTAAGCATTTAACACATATAACTCAATCCTCAGGACCAACACAAACTATTATGATGCCTAAAGTCACACAACTAAGAAGCAGTGGCACAGGGTAGAGCCCAGCAGTCTACCGCAAGAGCTCTTGCAACTAACCACCATATTATAATGCTTCAATTAGAAAACAACACCAAATCCCAACTGTTTCAAGTCAAATTATAAAGCAAATAGAAACAAAATATAAACTAACACTTAAAAATATCTTGTCCTTCCTAGGATTTGGTTAAATGTAATTGAGGAAACTTGATAAGTTGGCAGGCAAGGGAAGACAAACTCAAATGACGGTAAGATGCAAGAAACCACTGTCGGCCGGGTGTGGTGGCGCATGCCTGTAATCCCAGCACTTTGGGAGGCTGAGGCAGGCGGATTGCCTGAGGTTAGGAGTTCGAGACCAGCGTGGCCAACATGGTGAAACCCCATCTCTATTAAAAATACAAAAATTAGCCGGGCATAGTGGTGCATGCCTGTAGTCCCAGCTACGTGGGAGACTGAGGTAGGAGAATTGCTTGAACCGGGGAGGTGGAGGTTGCAGCGAGCCAAGATCCAGACACTGCACTCCAGCCTGCATGACAGAGTGAGATTTAGTCAAAAAAAAAAAAAAAAAAGAAAAAGGAAAAAAAAGAAACCACTGTCATAGCATGGTAAGTAGTGTCCAACAAATGAAGTGCATAAGACGTGGTGGTCCAGGGCTGGGCACAGCGGCACACACCTGTAATCCCTGCACTTTGAGAGGCCAAGGTGAGTGGATTGCTGGAGCCCAGGAGTTCGAGACCAGCCCAGGCAACGTGGCAAAATCCTGTCTCTACAGAAAATACAAAAACTAACTGGGCATGGTGGCATGTGCCTGTAGTCCCAACTACTGGGGAGGCTGAGGTGGGAGGATCACCGGAACCCAGAAAGTCAAGGCTACAGTGAGCTGTGATTGTGCCACTGCACACTCCAGCCTGGGTGACAAGGTAAGACCCAGGCTCAAAAAAATAAACAAAAACAAAAACAAAAAAACTATGGTGTTCCATTAATACAAATTTAATAAAAATGGCATTTTCAGTCAGTGAGTAGTGTCGCACACAAAAAAGCATAAAATACATATAGTGAAACTTAAACAGCCCATAATAAAATGGTAATTGTGTCAGATCCGAATTTGCCTTCATTGCAGGGTCTATTAGGGTAAGATTTAGAGCAAGGAAAATCGATGTTCTGGGATACATTCCTAGGGATTACAGAGGCATGCAGCTCTCTGGCTAACGTTAGAATGAATAACCAACGCTCCTCCTCTCCCTCTACTCTGACACGGTGAAAGTGACCAGGAGCACGCTTAGACATGGCTCGGCAGAGCAGGTGTTCTCTCAGCTTAACAATAACTTGATTATGAGTCTGAGCAAATCATGTAAAACTACCCTTCCGTTTTCCCAGCCATAAATCTCTTCCAAGGTCTCAAGAGAGCCCAGCCCAATGCCAAAGGGACAGGCCAGAACAATGCTTCCAAAACTCTAGTTGATGGGCCAGTGGGTCACTGGCAAGTGTCTACCGGTCCATGAATGTCATTTAAACAAAGAAGCCTCTCCCTCATTATAATTTCTAAATGCAAAACACATCTGTGCACACATGCCCACCCCTAGGCCCGCTGAAGTATTGTCTGCTCCCTGCCTTTTAAATGGCATTCTAACTTCAAATGCTCCACCTCCCTTCTTCAGGTGGTTAACTGGAAATCAGCCTCTGACACTCAACTGCAGTGTGGCCTTTCCAGAAACCTTTTTCTGAGACCCCTGATGGCGCTCTCCCCACCTTACCTCTACCTGACCATGACCTCCACTGAGCTATGCACGGGCAGCTCCCATGCAGTACCAGACCCTGTCTGCCCAGAATTTAGAATATGAAGGGAGAGGAAGTGAGTTGGTGTATTCTGGAAATCAATGGCAACCTGAGACCCACACGATGGTGGGTCAGAGCAGAGGTTCAGGGCTGATACCCCAGAGTTCTCTAACTCTGGGGGAATTCACTTAATTTCCTTTTTTTTTTTTTTTTTTTTTTTTTGAGACGGAGTCTCGCTCTGTCGCCCAGGCTGGAGTGCAGTGGCCGGATCTCAGCTCACTGCAAGCTCCACCTCCTGGGTTTACGCCATTCTCCTGCCTCAGCCTCCCGAGTAGCTGGGACTACAGGCGCCCGCCACGTCGCCCGGCTAGTTTTTTGTATTTTTTTTTAGTAGAGACGGGGTTTCAACGTCAACTTCTCCTTCTGAAAACAAAGACAGTAATAATACCTACTTCCTAGGGTTGCTGTGGGGATTAAATGAGATCACCCCTAGGAAGCACTTAGCACCGTCTCTGCGACATAAGAAAATGTCAACATTGTCACCTCTTCTATTATTCTTCAAAAATAGGGAGACTGATATGATGATTAAAACAATAACCTTTATGACATGAAAAACAAGAATCATATGAAAACAATAATAAAGTTGGTAAGTCAAACAACGGCACCCAGGGGAAATATTTTTCTGATTTTATATTTTCCCTTTCCATTACCTTTTTAAAAATTCCTTCTTTAAAAAGAAAGGAAAACAGGAGGGAAGGAAGGACAGAAAGAGTGAGGAGTAAGAGAGGAAGGCTTATTCTATAGGCCTAAAATTCACTACTACTATAACCTAGTACTAATACAATGTTAATAGCATAGACTTCATTTTAGGAATAAGGAGGATCTAAGAAAATTAAACTCTTTAATTTCCTCAACATTTAATATGCTAATAGTAGAAAAGTGCTTCATCAAAGCATCTCTCAGCAAAGAAATCCAGCAGTCATATATTTTTATTATGATGGTATGCACTTTAACGGATGCTGTCTTTAGAGTCAGTGTTCATGTAATCTCTGGTGTCTGGAAATGACTAATTATTTGAATCCTTCCCCAAATGTGAGCAAGTCTATAAATGACAAGAAAGGTAAGGACTACTGCCAGGCAAGGTGACTCGTGCCTGTAATCCCAGCACTTTGGGAGGCCAAGGCAGGAGGATCACTTAAGGTCAGGAGTTTGAGACCAGCCTGGCCAACATGGTGAAACCCCGTCTCTATTAAAAATACAAAAAAAGTTAGCCGGGAATGGTGGCACGCGCTTATAGTCCCAGCTATTTGGGAGGCTGAGGCAGAAGAATCACTTGAACCAAGGAGGCAGAGGTTGCAGTGAGCCAAGATCGCACCACTGCACTCCAGCCTGGGCAAAAGAGCAAGACTCCCATCTCAAAAAAAAAAAAAGGTAAGGACTTCTGAAGAAGAGGCATTTCTTTTCCTCGGAAAGGCTGATCCGTTTGGAAAGTTTTTAGAAAGCCTGATGTACACTGAATTTTCTTTTTCCAGCATCCTTACAAATTCTGCCTGAGATTTCTCGCAAACAAATAATCCAAACTGAAAGTCAACTCAAAAGAATGACTTGAGCATTACTTTCCACCTACTCATACATATGAAGGAAATTCAAAGCTGCAGCCTGCTTTGCTCAGGAGGATCACATTTTTTTTCTGGAAAAATCAAAAGCCACGGTTCCCCCCAAAGTAATTTTCAAATACGCAAATGATTTTCTCCATATGAGGTCAGATTCCATATTTACAAGAATCAACGACATTAACCAAAATCCCAACACAGTTCCCCATGCCCTAGATCATGTATTTTATTTTCCTAGAACTCCTAGTTCAGTACAAACTTCTGTATAGAACAGGTATTCAACAGTGACTGATGACAGTTATCTGTCTAATTTGGTAATCATCTAAATGTGTATCACTGCCACCATCACCACCGGCTGCCACCCTACCTTCAATTGGGTCTTGCCAGTCATTCCAGAGCTAAACTTAAAATTTATGTTTAAAAAAAAGCTCTATGCAGAAGACAGGAATTATACAACGTTCATTTGTACTTCTCTTCTATGTGTTTTTTACAGAGCCTGTGTGTATCAGCCCCTCATTAAATCACATAAACCCCAGAACAGACCAGGAGGCCTGGATGCCCTCCTTTCTGTCCTCTCATGCACACTAAGAATCCCCACAACCAAGTCAAAGATCTCCAATCAACACTGCATCTTCAGGCCTAGCCCCAAAACCCCTACTCTTCTTAAGTCATACCTTGGAAAGAAAGTTGCTACAAAGCCTGGCAAAAGAATTCCCAGGCCCCAGAAGAATGCCACCAATGTATCTGCCCCACCCCTCCAAAGATGCTTGGCTGAGATGTGGCAGGTGCACAACACTGGGAATGTACTAAATGACATGGAATAATTCACTTTAAAATGACGTTTTCGTATTATGTGACTTTCACTCAATAGGAGGAGGAGGAGGAAGATGAGGAAGAAGAGCAGCATCAGTCATCAGGGCTTGACTCATTAAACCACATCACCCAAAAAGCAGAATGGCACACGCAAAACAGAAACCTCCAGACAGCAGTCTTAGTATGACTCCAGTTTCCCCGCCTCCTCACCCTTCTCCCAAGTGTGCTTGTTCAGATTTGCAAAAGTGAAGGAAACCACTGCAATAGGCTGGGTGCTGGGGGCTGCCGGTCTAGGGCAGGACATCCCTTCCTTTTTTTCCCCCCCCAAGATGGAGTCTTGCTTTGTCGCCCAGGTTGGAGTATAGTGGCACGATCTCAGCTCACTGAAACCTCCGCTTCCTGTGTTCAAGTGATTCTCTTGCCTCAGCCTCCCGAGTAGCTGGGATTACGGGCACACGCCACCACACCTGGCTAATTTTTGTATTTTTAGTAGAGATGAGGGTTCGCCACATTGGCCAGGCTGTTCTTGAACTCCTGACCTCAAGTGATCCACCCTCCTTGGCCTCCCAAAGTGCTAGGATTACAGGTGTGAGTCACCACGCCCGACCCATCCCTTCCTAAAGTGGGTGAAACAGGCTCCAAACTCAAAATGTCCCTGCAAGCCCACCACCAGTAACCCAGTGCCTCTGCCTTCGTCTGCCCACAGCCTTCCCCTGCTCCAACATGAACTTTTAGACTCTTTGCTTCTACAAATGTACAGAAAAAGAAAAAAACTTGCTGGTGATAGCTTTTCATTAAATTTACTCTTTTAATAAACAAAGCCCCAGTATTTTCAGCTAAGGGATTGAGGAAGGAAAAATGTTTTGAAACATTTAGTGCCAAAAATAAAAATAACTCAGAATGTTTCCTTCTTGCTCTCCACGAATAAGTCAGCCCTGCTGGCAGTGGAATCTGGGAATTGTTATCCATGCTGCCACCATCATATAGAGTACACATGCGATCATCTCTGCATTACGCCAGTCACTCTTCCATGGCCTTCCAGGAACTCACACCAGCAGGTGTAACCTGTCCACACTTTCTGGGAACCACTGAAAACATCTTCCTTCCTGCACCTATTCCACCTCCACCATCAGACCTCATGCTCCTCACCATCTATATGCACCCCCTATAGAGGCTAAAGTCAAGGGAGGGTCGGGGCTCGGTTAGAAGTAGTTGGGGCCAGGCGCAGTGGCTCACACCTGTAACTCCAGCACTTTGGGAGGCTGAGGCGGACGGATCACCTGCGGTCAGGACTTTGAGACCAGCCTGGTCAGCATGGTGAAACCCTGTCTCAACTAAAAATACAAAAATTAGTCAGGCATGCTGACAGTTGCCTGTAATTCCAGCTACTCGAGAGGCTGAGATAGGAGAATCAATTGAACCTAGGCAGGATAATTGAGCCACTGCACTCCAACCTGGTGACAGAGTGAGGTTCCGTTTCAAAATAAAAGAAAGAAAGAAGCAGCCAGGGAACCATCAGCTTTGGAAGGTTGGAGTGTTCACTGCCTCAAGGTCAGGTGGTAGAAGGCGTTCCGTGGCCAGCTCCTACATTAAATGCACAATTGCAACCTGCTGCTAAGCGCCCCTTGCCCACTCTTCCTCCATTTCTGTAAGAATTAGGGGATAGATATGGAGGACAGGAATGTGTACACCAGAAAAACCATATGGGAAAATGACACTGGTTTCCTTTAAAATGCATACTTTAAGATAAAGAACATCACAGGCCAGGCATGGTGGCTCACACCTATAATTTCAGCACTTTGGGAAGCCAAGGCAGCCTTGCTAACATAGAGAAACCCCCGTCTCTACTTAAAAAACATATAAAAATTACCTGGGGATAGTGATGCGTGCCTGTAATCCCAGCTACTCAGGAGGCTGGGGCAGGAGAATCACCTGAACCTGGGAGGTGGAGATTACAGTGAGCTCAGATAGTGGCACTGCACTCCAGCCTGGGCAACAGAGCAAGACTCAGTCTCAAAACAAACAAAAACAAACAAAACCATAAACAACCAAAAAAGCACGTGCCAGGCATCAATTAAGAATTAGCCATGCATGATGGCGCGCGCCTATAATCCCCATGAGACTGAGGCAGGAGAATGGCTTGAACCTGGGAGGTGGCGGCTGCAGAGAGCTGAGATCGCGCCATCGCACCCCAGCCTGGGAGACAGAGTGAGACTCTGTCTCAAAAAAATAAATAAAATAAAATAAACACGAGAGTTTCTTGAGTTCTTTCAAAATAACCAACCTGCTCTAAGCCCCTTCTACCTGCTCAGCCCTGCGCCAGGCACTGCACAGAGTCCTGGATCATCACGTGAAGTGTGAGAACGCAGACAGGACAGTATGTACCTGTGCAGTGATGCTGCCACTCCTAACATATGAGAGGGTCTTTAGAGTTCAACAATGACACATCATCACAGGTGTTCTGTGGTTGTCTGAGATGCCCGTCAGTCACTCTGGGTTCTACACACTGCACAGACTTCAAAAGCCAAGCCGGGGGAGGGACCAGCTTCGTTCACGCTAGAGCAGCCTTGGAGAAGGCAGGCCAAACAGGGGTTCCTAATCCCTCCCTGCTGAAGAGACGGCTGCCAGCCCCGAGAACAAGGTAAACCTGACAACCATTCCCCAGCAACTAATGTTGCAATCAGAAAAGCTGAACCAGGCTGGGTGCAGTGGCTCACGCCCGTAATCCCAGCACTTTGGGAGGCTGAGGAGGGAGGATCATCTGAGGTCAGGAGTTTGAGACCTGGCCAACATGGTGAAACCCTGTGTCTACTAAAAATACAAAAGTTAGCCAGGCATGGTGGTGCACACCTGTAGTCCCAGCTACTCAGGAGGCTGGGGCAGGAGGATCACTTGAACCCAGGAGGTGGAGGTTGCAGTGAGCCATGACTGTGCCACTGCACTCCAGCCTGGGTGACAGAGCAAGACTCCATCTCAAAACAAAAACAAAAGGAAAAGAAAAGCTGAACCAGACAGGCCTGAGACCTGACTGGGTCTGCCCCAAGCTGACCCTACCTGATGTGCTTTCCACAGGGACTGGAAACACAAAGCAGACCTCCATCCCCAGGGAACTGGGACGCCAAGGCTGTCAGAGACAAGACAGGCCAGTACTGGGCCTGCACCTGCCCAAAACAAAAGCACAACAAAACAAAGCAAAACAAAATCAAAAGGCATTCTGATGCCCTAATGGATGGATGGTCAGGTGTCCTTAATCAAAAAGAGTTCCCACGGGCCAGGGGTGGTCGCTCACCCCTGCAATCCCAGCACTCTGGGAGGCCAAGGCGGGTGGATCACATGAGGTCAGGAGTTCAACACTAGCCCGGTCAACATAGTGGAACCCCATTTCTACTAAAAATACAAAAATTAGCTGGGTGTGGTGGTGCATGCCTGTAATCCCAGCTACTTGGGAGGCTGAGGCAGGAGAATCACTTGAACCCAGGAGATGGAGGTCACAGTGAGCCTAGACAGCACCACTATACTCCAGCCTGAGCAACAGAGCGAGACTCAGTCTCAAACCAAAAAAAAAGGAGGGGGAGCTCCCATGGATAGAAGCAAGTTAATGGGTAGATGAGAAGACAACCAGAAATATCCAATTCCAGCTTTCCCCACTCATTCCAATCCTATATTATGGAGCTAAAGCCCCTCACCTCTTCACAGACAAAGGGGAATAACTTCAGAGTATGACATAAAATATCTATTAAATAAAAAATGCTGGTTGGGTATGGTGGCTCACATCTCTAATCCCAACACTTTGGGAGGCTGAGAGGGGAGGACCACTTGAGCCCAGGAGATCAAGAGCAGCTTGGGCAACATAGCAAGGCCCTATCCCTATTTCACAAAAAAAAAAAAAGAAAGAAAAAAAATTTTAAAGAAAAAGTACTTTAGAAAATTCTAAACCACTTGTGCGGGACGGACTTGAGAACCTATTCCAGGGTTTAAAGAAAAGGCACCCAACACTTAAAATAATTCAAATACTCCAAAGGCCTTTCTAGCCTTCTAGAATTCTATTCTGCACGGTATTTGTTTATCCTAGTATCTGATTAAGGTTTTGATTTTTACATAAAACAAAGTCCCAGGGAGTTCAGAGGTCTGTTCATAAAAAGAAAAGCCAAGAAGCATCAATATTAATAAAGTTTAATGAAAGAGATATTGAATAACCTTTGTGAAATTAAAAACAATGACTAATTCAATCCAAACAACTAGGTCATGCTCAAATTCCAGTAATTCTAAAACTTAGATATAATAAGGCAAGAATTTTGCTTTGCTTCAGTGGTCAAAATGAAGGACCCATTCAAGGGTAAGACCAGTCATAGAGGCACAATGGGAATGCTGGAGGAACACTGTGAGGGGGAGGGAGTTGGGAAGCGAAACAAAGCCAGATAATCATTACAGTACTACCTGGGATTTTCACTGAGTGTGTGAATAACAAAGAAAAAGAGACAGTTCTTAAGCTGGGCATGGTGGCTCATGCCTATAATCCCAGCATTTTGGGAGGCTGAGGCAGGTAGACTTTGAGACCAGCCTGAGCAACACAGTGAAACCCCGTCTCTACAAAAAACAAACAAACAAACAAAAAAAACAAAAACAAAAAAAAACCCATAAAAATTAGCCAGGCATTGTAGGGTATTTCTGGAGTCCCAGCTACTCAGGAGACTAAAGTAGGAGGATCATCACCTGAGCCCAAGAGATCGAGGCTGCAGTAAGCCATTATTGCCCTAGTGCACTCCAACCTCGGTGACAGAGTGAGACCCTGTCTCAAAAAAAAAAAAAAGATATTTCTCACAAAAGACCAAACTATCATTCAGCAAACATCTGAGAGGTTCTGAAGAGGCTACAAAGTCTGGGGTGTGTCTCTGGCTCAGAAGAAGCAAGTGAACAACCTAATCAAAGCGATATCATGACACACCCAAACACCAACAAAACAAGTCAAATATGCTGAGTGTTGTCGGAGAGGTACACTCCGTCTGCAAGAAACTGAAGGACAGAACACATTTGGCAGGAGATATAGAAAGGCATCAAGTTACTGAGTACATGAAAGACAGTAAAGCTAAAGAAAGCCACAAAACTAATTCTATCTACTGATTTGGATTGCTTTCTCATTATTTTTTAAAATGACCTTAAATCATTTGGAGAGTAGGATATTTAGTGAAAATCTGCAGTCAATGCAAGTTTGACTCACTAAGACACACTCTTCCAATTCAACAACACACAGTATTCACTCATCTGCTTAAAAGGAATATCAAAGCACTCGAATCTTGCTGCAGGCCTATGTTCTAACCACCACATCCTAATATATCATCGCTCAACTTCAACAGTGTCAACTTTTCGAGTTTAGAGGTCATATCGGTAGAACAGAATAAAAGCATAAGCAAATACCCCACAAGAAGAAACTTGCTCTAAGACAAGTACACAGGACCAAGTAATGAGAAGGAAAACAGCAAAAGGAAGGGAATCCTGGCTATCTGCTACGGGCAGCAAGTCTGCAAAAACGAAAGGGTACCTGCAGGAAGCAGGTAAAGACTCTTTTTGGAGACAGGGTCTTGCTCTGTCACCCAGGCTGGGGCGCAGTGGCACAGTCTCAGCTCACTGCAACCTCTGCCTCCCAAGTTCAAAGGATTCTCATGCCTCATTCTTCCCAGTAGCCACCATGCCCAGCTAATTTTTTTGTATTTTTTGTAGAGATGGGGTTTCACCAGGTTGATCAGGCTGGGATGGTGGCCAGGATGGAGAAAGTAGGTCAAGGCTTTCACAGTGACATTTAGGCTTCATCACAGGCCATCTCTGAGTTTCCAAAACAATCTCCTGTCACTCAACCCATTTGTCTTAAATAAGGTGTCTTAAAAAGATAATCACGTTGTCACACTACCTATTTAAAATAAGACAAACAGGTCATCTCTCTGAAAATGTGATTTATTTTTATAAAAAACTCTGAAACTAGTGATTGCTGGCTGTGCGTTTTCCAATAATTTCTTTTTTTTTTTTTTTATAAAGAGACAGGATCAGAGTGCAAAGCTCACCGCAGCCTCAAACTCCCATGCTCAAGTGATTGTCCCACCTCAGCCTCCGGACTAGCGGGGACCACAAGTGTGCATGCTCAGCTGATTTTTTTTTTTTTTTTTTTTGTAGAGACGGAGTCTGGCTACATTGCCCAGGCTGGTCTCGAACCCCTGGACTCAAGTGATCCTCCTGCCTCAGCCTCCCAAAGCAAAGGGATTACAGCCGTGAGTCACTGCACACTGCCCATTACTTTTCTTGTATAAACCAAAATAAGAAAAGAGAAATTTATCATTATTACTTCCTATGGTCAACTACCGTAGGGCAGCTCAGACCAGAAAATCCAATAGGACAAGGCCAAAATAGACTTTTCACATAAAAATATTTTAAAAGATATTAGTGCAAATTTACTTTTTTCTGTATAAAATCAAGAGAGACAGTAATTTACTATTTACTCTTACTTTAACATCCCAAGAAAATTCAAAGTCCTTTTTCAGCATTGCATATAAAATTGTTATAGTTTATAGGACAACTTGACACTTTTATAAAACATAAAAGTAACCAACTTTTAATGTCCCCAAAAGCAAAATGACTTCTTAAAAAGACAAAGGTGGCCAAGCGTAGTGGCTCACGCCTATAATCCAAGCACTTTGGGAGACTGAGGTGGGTAGATCACCTGAGGTCAGGAGTTCAAGACCAGCTGGGCAACCTGGCAAAACCCCCGTCTCTACTAAAAATACAAAAATTAGCTGGGTGTGGTGGCACATGCCTCTAATCCCAGCTACCTGGGAGGCTGAGGCAGGAGAATCGCTTGAATCCAAGAGGTGGAGGTTGCAGTAAGCCAAGATCACGCCACTGCACTCCAGCCTGGGCAAGAGAGCAAGACTCCATCTCAAAAAACAAACAAACAAAAAAACACGAAAAGACAAAGGCTACCAATAGATTCAAAGGATTTCTGCTGAATTAATATATATTTTAATAATCTAGGTATTCAATGAATCTATTTTTAATGTATGCTCTACTTAAACACTCAACATAATTCTGTTCCTACATCTAGCTTTTATTTCTAACTCATTATTTTAACTCTTATCAAGTCTTTTGCAACTGTAACTATTACTAACAAATGATGGCAATCACAGAAAAATACAGAAGAGGAAAATGTTTTTTGCATCTTCTTAATGTAATGAAAAATGTACTATAATCATCTGTTCTACTATTCTATGCCCTTTGCTACTTTTGAAAAACAACACAATTCAAAAAAAAACAAAGACTATAAATAAGATAAAAATATTTACCAATACTTATATGTATATATTTTATAATTGTGTTCTAAAAACAACTGATGATTTATTCCTATTCAATATATAATTTTACACTTTTTCAATCACGTTTTCCACGTTGAAAAAAAATCTCTTCCTTATAGCCTGGATTGCCAAACCAGGTGTGCCTCATTTGAAAGGCAAATAGACAAAACAACAAGACAAGGGGTTTGTTTCTGCTTCTCAGTACAAGCTTGTCTGTGGAATTTATGACTGGTAAAAATCAAACATAAAGAGCTGAGGTTAGAAAACAAAAAACAAAAACCTCCAGGCTCATTCCTTACTCCTCCAAGTTCTTAGTAGATCTTTACTTGCTCAATAACCTATGTCTCTCCTTTTGTTGTTAATAACATTTGTTTTAATTACTTTGGTTTAAGAATGGCTTCAGGTAGCTCCTTCAGTAAACTACCCTGTGAATGTGTAACTCCCAGTCACTTTATTCAATTTGGTATCACAATAAAGAAGTATCTTGCTTCCATGAATAACACACATTGACAAATATAAGACAAACTGAAGAGTCTACCAAGTCATGGAGTGTGACAAGATTCCAGACAAACATACAGAATGGACGGCTCAGTTGACTGGTAACTGAATACAGTGGCTTTTTTCATGCTGAAGAATTAAATTTAACCTAGATCTAGGGTAACGGAAAGATGTCACCTTCGGAAATATTGGTATTCAATTCCTTCCTGATACTATTACCAGCTGCATTCTTGTTGTCCCCCTCTGACCAGGACAAAGATCAGAGTGGGACACAGTCTTCCATTTCGTCACCCCTCTGTGTCCCCTGGAGGTGAGGACCCAGGTGAGAAACGTGCAAGGATGCTATTGTTCTGTGTGGTTTGTGCTTAGGACACTTGGAATGTTGTTAACCAAGCCTGCTCCACAAAAAAACAACACACAACAACAACAACAACAAAAACAGTTGTTTAAAGAACTACAAAGGATGAGGAAATGGACATGCTCCCAACTAAAAACTAGTTTGATACCAATTAACCAGGCTCAAAAAAAAAAAAAAAAAAATCCCATACAAGTAAAAGGCAAAATTTATGGAGACAGTAAAAAGATCTGTGGTTGCCAGGGTCGAGGGGAATGAATTGGCAGAGCACAGAGGATTTTTAAGGCAGTGAAACTACTCTGTATGATACTATAATGGGGGATACAGGTCATTGGACGTTTGTCCAAACCCACAGAATGCCCAACACAAAGAGTAAACCCTGTGTAAACTATGAACTTTGGCTGATACTGATGTGTCACTGCAGGTTTATCAACTGAAACAAATGTACCGCTCTGGCGGGAGATACTGATGTTGGTGAAGCTACACATGTGGGGAAGGGGATATATAGGAAATCTCTGTACCTTCTGCTCAGTTTTGCTATAAACTTAAAACTGCTCTAAGGAAAAAAAAAAAAAAAAAAAGAACTTCAAAAAAAATACCAGACAACTAGTCCTGGAATTCTTCCACTTGCTTATGATGGCTTAAAAAAGAAAACAAAAAAAAAAAGCCTACTGGAAAACACTCCCCAGAAAACTCTTAGCCTTTTGTCCCTTCCATCTCAATTATTAAGCACCCAGAAAGCTTCATTTGCTTAACACTTACCAAAAAACAAACCTTAAGACGTCTATAAAACTCGAAATTGCCAGGAAATTCCCGAGGAAACGCCCCTCAAAGATTTCAGTCATCTATCTTCCATGCCCCAGTGGGCGGAGGCGAGCAGCAGCCCCAGGATTTAGTCATGCATTACAGTCTGAAATTTTTGTCTTTAGTCATCCATCGTTCACTCCAATTACAAAAGATCTTCTCTGGAATTTCTTAAGAAAAGTGAGCGGTAATTTTTACTTTCTAATTACACACTCTGAATGTAAGCAGAGTGCTTAAATGCTTGAGGCAATGGATACCCCATTTTCCATGTGATTTCTATGCATTGCAAGCCTGTATCAAACATCTCACAGACCCCATAAATACACACACCTAGGTACCCACAAACATTTAAGTTTTTTAAAAAATTGTGACACTGGACACTTGAAACTCAAACTCATCTACCCCTTCGAGATGTTTCTAATAAACACTTTAGCCGAGGCTCAGTAAGAAGCTAACATCAGACACTGCCCAGCATCTATTCAACCACCTGAAATTTCCTTCCACCAAATGTGGGCTACATCGACAAGAGGGGAAAGGAGGTGGCAAATGTTGTGACCGGAACCCGTTTGAGAAGTCCGAGTCTACTAGGAGAGGATGACACTTGTGCCTGCATTTCATAATGCTCAGGTACTTACTGCCTTTTGCTCGTCTCCAAATCTCCCTGTTTTCCTTACGCAGCTTTCCTGGAGAACCCATGAAGTTAAATAAACATAAGCCAAATGAGAACCAAGTATCTTCAAGAACCCCTTCCCTCTCTCCGCTTACCTGGAAAAGCATGTGGGTTGGGCGATCCTCTCTTAAGGCACTTAGAACAGAGAATGTGCACGGTGTAGTGCAGTCCAGGCCATTCCTGAAGTAGGACATTCAGTTCCTCTACCAAGGGGGTTATGGCTTGCCATGCGGTCCATATATTTGGTAGTGATGCATGGCTAGCAATGGACAGGGTGTCTGGCTGCAGGACTCCCTTGGCAGGTCTGTAACTCACCACCACAGGAACTTTCCCTCTATAGGCAAAGATCTGAAATTTACCATCCGACCTGTGCACCACGTGGCTGTTGATCTGGACACTGTACCGTGCAAACAACCCAGGTGGAAAGGTAAAAGGAAAGCTATATTCAATCTGCAACTGCTCAGCCACAAAAGACTGCCCAGCTAGGTTGGTCCCATTAATCCAGGCTTCTGCATGGGGCACCTCGTTCTGCACATAGCATGGGAACTTGTACCAAGCTGTGGACCCATTCAAAGGCTTGCCCTTGGGTTTATTGAGGCAGTAACAGAGTCCCATCTTCTCCAGCAGCTCCAGCAACAGCTGCAAGTCCTGCTGGGCCTGGACATGAGGCTTAAGCAGCAACCGAATGACATGAGCTGGCAAGAGCCCGTGCAACAGAAAGCCCTCCACATATTGATGGAGCTGGGTGGCCCGGAGCAGTTCCTGGCTCGGGGTGGGCAGCGCCAGGGGCGGGGAGCTTTCCCCCTCCGCCTTGCCCTCTCCACTGGTCCCTAGGAGCAGCTTATGCAGCAGCAAGGAGGGATCCCTCTGGAAAAAGACATTGAGGATGTCGATGAGGCGGGTGAGGTTGTGGAAGACGTGCTCCTTGAGGGCCGGACTGTCCTCAAAGTAAAGTAGCTTGCCGCTCTCATGCAGGTAAGAGAGGGCACTCTGCAGTCGGTCCTCGGTCAGACCCGCCTGCAGGCCCAGGCGCGCCGAGTCCCACCAGCTTAGCCACAGTCTCTGGGCCTGAGGTGGCTGGAAATGCAGTTCCTCCAGCACCTGCCAGGATCGAGGCAGTACTCTGTGTAAGTTGGGGAAGATTTCTCGGTGCTCAGCAACTGACAGCAACTTGTCCCGAAGGCGTTGTAAGTGGCGCGGGTCCCTGCAGCTAACAGGCAACACGGGGGAGAGGATCTGCAGCCGGTGGTTGAGCAGGTATTGGAAATGGGCCTTGCGCCGTCGAAGGTTCTTGTCCGAAACGCCGTAGTAGGCTGCGTGGGGGCTGGCAGAGCGTAGCTCGAAGTCCCAGGCCAGTGCCTCATCCACCACCTGGGCCAAGCGGCTCAGCCCCTCCGCGTCGTGCTTCTCCTGCAGGGCGATCTGGCGGTGAATGTCCAGACACTTCTCCTCCAGCTCACGCTCTCCGCACAGGTCCGCGTGGGTGCCCACGATGCACACTACCGCGTGGGGCACTCTCGCCCCGACCCGATGCAAGAAGGAGCCCACGGTGGTGGAAAAGCGGCGAGGCTCATAGGTGGCCAAGTTGACCACCAGCACGTATAGGGCGCCTGGGGACAGGAAGAAGGGCTGGATCACCTCGTAACTTTCATCCCCAGCTAAGTCATACACGATGAACCGCAGTCCCCGGGAGGCATCGGCCGTCCAGCTGGTCACCTCGATGCCCTTGCTCACAGGGGGAGGTGATGGTGGGTAGCACTTCTCCTTGTCCCCTCCTCCTGGACATCCCTCCACTCTCTCCTCAGTGAGGCAGTGGCGCAGCAAAGTCTTTCCTGCAGCCTTATGCCCCATCAGGAGCAGCTTGAGCCGGGGCTGCACTGCCGGCTGGGAATGAGCCAGTTCCTTCTGGTAGGCTGCGATGTAGGGGATCCCCTTCATGCAGACCTCGTAGGGTGGCTGGATCAGTGGGTTGTCCTTGATCTTCCACAAGCCCACCCGGGAGAGCTGGCCAAAGTTGTCGGGCAGCACCGCGATCTGGTTCCCCTGCAGCACGAGCTCCTCCAGTCCCGTCAGCTCCACGATGGAGTCCGGCAGGTAGCGGATGCGGTTATTATCCAGCCACAGGGTAAGAAGCCGGTCCAGGCCCGAGATAAGGGATGGCACCGAGGTGAGCTGGTTGCGACTAAGATAGAGCTCCTCCAGACCAGCCAGGGGCAGCAGCGCGGCAGGGAACTCCTCCAAGAGGTTGGAAGAGAGGTTGAGCATTTTGAGCCGCTGCAGGCGGCTGAACTGGGCGGGCAGAGCCTGCAGTCCGTTGTTGTCTAGCATGAGGCTCTCCAAACTGGCCAGCTCGCAGAAACCGGCGGGCAGCGTGCCAAGCTCAGCTCCACTCAGCCAAAGAATCTTGAGGGCACACAGGGCACTGATATCCTCAGGCAGGCCTCGCAGTCGGTTGCTGGACACGTCCAGCTCCTCCAGGGCCACCAGCTGCAGCAGCTGTCGGGGGAAGGCAGTGAGCTGGTTGTGATCCACGTCCAGGGTGCGCAGGCGGGAGAGGCAGGAGAGGGAGTCGGGCAGGTGCGTCAGCCGGTTAAAGCTGACATCCAGCTCCTCCAGCTGGGCGAGAGCGCCCAGCTGGGCGGGCAGAGCGGGCAGCTGGTTGTGGCTGAGGTTGAGCTTCCGCAGCTCCCTCAGAGCACTCACCACCTCCGCGCCCAGGGCGGTCAGCCGGTTGTGGCTCACGTCCAGCTCGGTGAGGTGGTGGCCGAGCTCGGCCACCGCCGGGGGCAGCCGGGCGAAGCGGTTCCTGCGCAGGACCAGGACGCGCAGGCTGCCCAGCGCCGACCCCAGCCCCTCGGGTACCTCCTCCAGGCCGTTGTTCCCCAGGTTCAGCGCCTCAATGTCTCCGAGGTTGGCCGGCAGCACGAGCTGGGGGGAGGCGGGGGACTCGAGCGCGTCGGCCCCGGCCCCGGGGCAGGCCCCGGCGGCGCTGAGCGTGAGCTGGCGCAGGTTGCTCCGCAGCTTCCTGGCACGCAGGGCGGCGTCCCGCCACAGCCTCGCCGTCTTCAGGTTGCCACTGTCCATCCCAGCCATGGCGGGGCCCCGGGCCAACAGCCTCACGCGGTCGCGGGAGCCCGCAGCTACATGCCGCGCCGCGCCCCGGGCCCTCCCGCTCTTGGCGGCCAGCGGCCGCGGGTCCTAGCGCAGCCAGTGGCCGAGCGCCCGCGGCTGGGGGGCGGCGGCGGCGACGGCTACGCGAGCTGCTCTGGGGGGCGCCGAGCGCGTGCAGGGCAGCTCGCATTCTCCCTGCGACCGGGCCATGGGCGCGCCGGACAGCAGGGCCGCCGCCCGCGCGCCGCGGAGGATGCCTGCGCCTCCTCCCTCTCCGCCTGCCGCGCGGCGCCTCGGGGTGCCCGGCTCCGGCCCCGCTACCCTCGCAGCCGCGGCCCCGCGGCCGGCGGCAGCGTCGCCTCCTCGAGCTCCTGGGGGAGGGCGGCGCTCGGCCCGGCGGCGGGCATGCTGCGGGCGCAGGGCCGGGGCGCAGCCGCGGGGAGGGGGCGGCGGCGCCTCCTTGTCTCGGTTTCCCCGGGCTCGGGCGGGAGCGCGGGCGCCGCGTCCCCGGCGCTGGGAGGGCGCGATTGGGAAGCGGCAGCGCCGCCCGCCGGAGCGGCCCCCACGTGACCGGCGGAGGCGCCGCGTTTTCCCGGCACCGCCCCGGGGGCGGGAGCTGCGGAGGGCGCCGGGTGCGGGGTCGGGGGCGCCGGGCGGGGGGCGGGACCGCGCCCGGGACCGCGCTGAGGGGGGTGGTCGTCCCCGCAGCGGATGTGGGGCTTCGGGGTTCTCGTTGTGGGTTCGCCCGCGCCTGGCTCTTTGTTGGCCCCCAGTCTCTAAGGATTTCTTTTTCTTGTTCTCTAATGCGTCGGATTTGCCGGCTTCCCTTACTCATCCTTTACCTGCTCACCTGCCACTCGCCCTGCATCCATGCCGTAGTGGAACTGGCAGAACTCGGGGGCCCTGGGTATCGTCATAGGAGCTTAAGACAAGAGTGTGGTTAAACAAAAGCAGAACCATTCATTCATTTGGTAACTATTTCCTGAGGCCCTATTTTGTGTTGAGCATGAGACAGGAGTAATGCAGGGTGGTCACAGGAGAAAAAAATTCCAGACAGCAGTTTCACTTGACTAGAGTCTATGGGCTGATACGACCCTGAAAACCAGGGTGTGTACCAGGCGGGCTAAGACTGGCTGGACGCAACGTGGTCCTGGATTTGACTTAGGTTTCTCCTAAGACTTCATTATATGCTCTTTAACATCTTAAATCACACCAGTGCCATGACAGTTCCGGGGACACCCATATTTGAAGTAAAAATGGGTGGCACCACAGTCCCGAAAAATCGCCACACTTTTCCAGGAATTTTCATGAGTATTTCACCCCTTGGTTAAAGAAACCCATAGAGGTAGCAGCCCCAAGCCCCGTTTGCGTGACCCTCTCTTGAGTACACCCACAATCCTTTTTCCTGAGTGTGTACTTTTCTCTTTGCAATAAATCTCCATATTGTCACTATTTTCTGAGTTGTCTTTGAACTCATTCTCTGGATAGTGTCAAGAGCCTGGACATTGGCTGGGGTCAAGGTCGCACTGGCGTTAGAGGATCTCCCTCAGCCCACCGGTATCAAACCTACTAAAACACAGGTTTTAACCCCCCTGGGGAAGGGTTTGAGCAGGTGACCCGCCAGCCTAAAGGAAGGTTGTTAAGATGGCGGGGACACAAGGTGTTTTATCTGGGGTATCCCATTTATCTTCACAACAACCCTGTGAAACAAATACTATATCCCCAGTAATACAGTACATGTTGCTCTGTGGATTCAGGAAAACAGCTATTTCAGGAAACACTCACAGTCCATTTTTCAGCTGTAATGCTTACTTTTCTTGCTGTTAGGAAATGTTTTTTTGAGCTCACATCTATGCTAAGTCAATAATTTCTCCCGAACTTATGAAAGCCTGGAAACCCACCAAGACTCCCAATGTCACCCCCATCATTCCCTTCAGGTTGGTTGATAAGGAAGCAAATAGTTTTCAGGGACCGAAAACTGCATTTAATTGATTAAAGGCACCACTTGACCCAATGCAGCTCTACCCGACATGCGCTATGGCTGTCATTTGGGTACCCATATTTGGTGCAGTAACGTGAGAAGTTTGTGTTTCCAAAGAGAGCACCTGAACATCTGAGGCTGGAAATCCACCCCAGTGATGGTTATCAGGCTGCAGGGACTACATGCTGTAACTGGAAGATGTTCCCCAGTTCTGCTGGGTCCCGAGGCTCTGACACCACAGGTGAAATGTGAGTAAGTGAACAGTGAGAGCTGATCTGTGTTCACTCTGAAGGACTTCTCAAGAGTTCAAATGGCTCAGGGTAGCCCTACCCACACTCCCTCCCATAGACAGTCAGAAATTTACAAGAAATATTCTGTTTTATCTAGGCTGACCTTTTTTTCCCCCCACAGAGGAGGAAATGGGCTCAAAGTGACTTCTCAATCAGCCAGCAAGGTAGAGGCAGGACTGCTAACTCCCCATGTGCAATGTATTCCCCTGTGATTATCACCTGTACTCACACTGTTCTTGAGCCAGACCCCAAATTCTCCATCCTGCAGCTCCTTCTAACACAAATTTGAACTCAGCCTGGGTAAGGAGACGAGTAGGCATCACATCACCATCCTACACCACCTTACATGATTATATCTCAATAACTGCTAACTGTTCCTCTTTAGAAGCCATCAGAAAATTATACTTCCTTCTGCAGAAGCTGGAATCAATTGAAAAAATGAAAATCCTTGCTTCAGCCGCACATATACTAAAATTGGAATAACACAGAGAGTATTAAGCATGGCCCCTGTGCAAAGATGACATGCAATTCATGGTGTTCATTTTTTAAATAATATTTTTATTTAAAAAATTATTTTTAAAAAAAATGGCCGGACATGGTGGCTCATGCCTGTAATCTCAGCACTTTGGGAGGCTGATTGTGGTGGATCACTTGAGGTTGGGAGCTCGAGACCAGCCTGGCCAACATGTCAAAACCCTGTCTCTACTAAAAATACAAAAATTAACCAGGCATGGTGGTATGCACCTGTAGCTCCCCCAGCTACTCAGGAGGCTGAGGCACGAGAGTTGCTTGAAACCAGAAGGCAGAGGTTGCAGTGAGCCAAGATCACACCACTGCACTTCAGCCTGGGTGACAGAGTGAAACTTTGTCTCTAAAGAAAATTATACTTTCCTTTCTTTCTTTTTTTTTTTTTTTTCTTTTTTCGGAGATGCGGTCTTGCTTTGTTGCCCAGACTGGTCTGAAACTCCTGGGCTCAAGCAGTCCTCTTGCTTCTGCCTCCTGAGTAGCTGGGATTATAGGCATGAGCCACCCTGACCAGCTTATACTTCCATTTTAAATGTCCTTGGAAAACTGTACTCTTCCTTTGTCAGGAGATCATCTATAATTTGCTTTATGTGATAAAAAGAACTGGATAGGACCCTGCGCTAGGGCCTCAGCCCACACTGAAACCCCAAAGCCAGGTGTGAATAAGTCTGCTGAGGGGGGCAATTCTTTGTGAGCCCGTCAGCTGCTGCAGTCAATATGGTAGGAACCCTTGTAAGAATTCTTGTCTATGAATTATTTGAAAGTCAGCATGTGGACAGGCACAGGGGCATATGCCTGTAATCCCAGCACTTCAGAGGCTGAAGCGAGCAGATCATTTGAGTTCAGGAGTTCGAGACCAGCCTGTGCAACAAGGCAAGACGTCATCTCTACAAAAATTACAAAAATGAGTAGGGCATGGTGGCTCACACCTGTAGTCTACTCAGGAGGCTGAGGTGGGAAGGTCACTTGAGCCTGGGAAGTGGAGGCTGCAGTGAGCCAAGACTGTACCACTGCACTCCAGCCTGGGAAACAGAGTGAGACTCTGTCTCAAAATACAACACAACACAACACAACAAAAGAAAGTCAGTATGCTAAAAACTAGAAAGTCAAATGATAAAAGATAACTCAATGATAAAAGAAAACTCTGAAAAGATATCATGTTCCATATAGCTTTAAAAATTTTTTTCTTTATGCTTTCCACTTTCAAAGAAACTGCTTCGTAAAGAACTATAGAAATGATTCATGGGCTGGGTGCAGTGGCTCACACCTGTAATCCCAGCAGTTTGGGAGGCCGAGGTGGGTGGATCATGAGGTCGGGAGTTCGAGACCAGCCTGGCCAACATGGTGAAACTTTGTCTCTAAAAATACAAAATTAGCTGGGCCTGGTGGCAGGTGTCTGTAGTCCCAGCTACGCAGGAGGCTGAGGCAGGAGAATCACTTGGACTTGGGAGGCGAAGGTTGCAGTGAGCCATGATCATGCCACTGCACTCCAGCCTGGGCAACAGAGCAAGACTCCATCTCGGAAAGAAAAAAAAAAAAAAGAAATGATTCATGAAAGTATCATCTTTTTTGTTTTTTCACTGAGGCAGGGTCTGATTATGTTGTCTAGGCTGGTCTCGAACTCCTATGCTCAAGTGATCCTCCCAAGTATCAACCCAGGCAAGGACTCCTGCCGTGAGCACCTAACCTGGACCTCCTCTCACCATGCTGTAGCCCTTGTGCTTAAGTTTCTGATGGGCCAAGGGGGTATATCCCCTCCACCTTCTAGAACACGCGTGGTATGGAGGACCCTGAATTCCCAATGCAAATAGCATCAAGCCTGAATGGGGAGCATGGGGCAGTCTCCCATAGTCATTCAAAAGAAGTTGTTGAGGTGGGCATTCCTAGGCCTGGGGGTTGTGCAGCAGCTTGACCTCAGCTGTGTGCCCACGAAATTTCTTCTCTGTGCTGGATGAAACCCAGGCTAGGGCGAGTACTGTGAGTGTGCCACATCTGTCAGAGTGATGTGACACATTTAGGTATTTAGGCATGTGGCATGTGGGCCTTCACGTGCACCCTTTCCCCAGGCCCTGCAAAGGATAAGCGTGGCCCTGCGAATGGTAGGGTTTTTCTAAAAGCAAAAACAACAACAACATTGTTTGGAGAAGTGGAACTCTATTATAAGTTTTCTTGCCTTAGAGGTCTATCCAGTGTCATGGATCTGATCTGTAAACTTTCCAAAACCTTTTCAGGTGAAGCCTTTTAATGTATCCTGTTTTCTGACTCTTAGATTGTTTTCTGTTTCGTTGCTGCCTTATGATAGCAAGAACATTCCATGAACATTGACTTTCTCCCAGAATCTAGACCCTCTCTGCAAGGGCAGAGTCATTTAGGAGAGTGGAGATTACATGGAAAGAGGTTGTGTCTTGAGTGAGGCCTTAAAACATGGCTGTTTAGAGGGGAGAATCCTAGATGCTCCGGACAAGTGTCTTTTTATCAAGAACAGCCTGGATTGGCCATGTGTGCTGGCTCACGCCTATAATCCCAACACTTTGGGAGGTAGAGGTGGGCGGATCACTTGAGGTCAGGAGTTCAAGACCAGCCTGGCCAACATGGTGACACCCCGTCTCTACTAAAAATACAAAAATAAATAAATAAATAAATAAACTAGCCAGACATGGTGGTACTCTCCTGTAATACCAGCTACTCAGGAGGCTGAGGCAGGAGGATTGCTTGAACCCAGGAGGCAGAGGTCGCAGTGAGCCAAGATCATGCCACTGCACTCCAGCCTGGGCAACAGAGTGAGACTGTGTCTCAAAAAAAAAAAAAGTCTGAACAGAGGTGGGCAAGAGTACTTTGTTCCTGTCCTTTGCTCTGTCAACAAGCCCCAAGTAAACGTTCATCCTGGTTTCTTTTGCTCTGTCTTCAGCATATTCAATCGACCTTCTTCCATCTTGACTGATTTCTCTTGACCTTGCTAATGCCCTAGCTACTGTCTGACTTTACTTCCTTTCTCTGTCAAATATCTTCCATAATTGGTCTATGCTAGTCTGACTCCTCTCCCCTGGCTCCCTCCTTGGACCAGTCCAGGAAACTGGTTTCCATCCCCACCATGCCATCAGCCTTTCCCTCTAAAATGTCAATTCCCCCTTTCTCCTTCCTTGACCTCCCATCACTGAAAATGTTAAACAACTTCCTTTGGAAACTTTCTCCTTTCTTGGTCTATAGGATATTTGGTGTCACTTTAAGGTTTGAGTTTTCAAAAAGAGTCCCTGTAAAGGCTAATTATTTCATTCTAGGGATCAAGTTTGCAATTAGAATAAGTGCTACCAAATGAAGCACTGTAACCACATGGGCAGAGTGGCCAGGATTTGCCTAGAAAACGATGGCTTCTTAGGAGGACATTTAGTCAGTGCTTTTTCCACTTATATTTATATTATTCTATTTCTATTAAAGATGCATTTTGAAAATCATGAGTGCTCTTTTGCACTGAATTTTAATTTTATCTATCACAATTTAATCAAGTCTTGATTTTAAGGTGACAAAATGTTCTAATATGCACAAGACTGAGGGGTTTCTCAGGATAGGAGACGTTCTGTTCTTAAAATCGGGGTAATCCTAGGAAGCTAGTACAATTTGTTAACTGACTTGGTCTTTAAAACAAACCCTTTAACTTGCTCTCCCTTTACCCTTCAGGAGTTCAGAAAGCACAGCTTCCAGGAAATGTAACACTTTTTCAGCTGCTTTAGTTCTGATGTAGACTTTAGTTCTGATTTCATTTACCTAGCTGTTCACTACCTTAGAAGACAGGATATTCATGGGCTGGAGGTTCCAATGGACTTTGGAGTATGAAAATTACCCGTCTAGTCTTGAAAGAAAAGTCAGCAATTGCTTAACCCTTCCACGCAAATGAGACCCAGGGCTGGGTTACAACATCTCATGAGAAAATGATCTGAGTTTTTGAAAATGAACTGAGTTTTCTCCTTAAAGTCTGGAGAAGCTGAGGATATGCTGCCTGTGTCATGAAAAGGGGTAAAGGGCTTCCCACATTTCTCCTTTCTTGTAATTTTAGATCATATTTTGCTTTAAATAAATGACAGCAACAACAATGCTTCCTCCTATGTGGCTAAAGGTAACTAAGAAAAATCTCACCTGTGTGATTTTAATTAGGCCACACCCTTCTTGGCTTGTCTTTGGAGGAGATAGAAGTGGAAAAAGTCAAGGGAAAAACAGAAAGAGGAAAAGGAAGAGATATTTATTTATTTATATATTTATTTATTTGAGACAGAGTCTCGCTCTGTTGGCCAGGCTGGAGTGCAGTGCCGTGATCTAGGTTCATTGCAGTATCTGCCTCCCTGGTTCAAGCGATTCTCCTGCCTCAGCCTACCTACTAGCTGGGACTACAAGCACACACCATCAAGCCCGGCTAATTTTGGTATTTTTAGTAGAGACGGGATTTCACCATGTTGGCCAAGCTGGTCTCGAACTCCTGACCTCAAGCGATCCATCCGCCTCAGCCTCCCAACGTGCTGGGGATTACAGATGTGAACCACTGCACCTGACCAGAAAGAGATATCCCTTCGGAAGGTGTTAGGCTTAGTCCAAAGCAGGGAATTAGAAATAAAGTCTTAAAAATTGACATCAAACACTTTTGCCAAAGGAGATCTTGGTGATCATGGCATTCTCTCCTGCCACTGGGCATCGCTCACTGAGAAATCTCAGAATAATCACCAGTCATAACAGCTAACATCTCTTAAAAGTTTTCTATGCACCCAGGCACTGCGCTGTGTGCTTTTCATGCAATATTTCACTTAATCTTCACAACAGCCCTGAATAGTAGGTTCCATTAGTCTCATTTACAGATGGAGAAAAATGAAAGCAGAGCTATTGAGTGGCAAAATTCACTCAAAACAAGGCAGACTGTAAAATTCATGTATTTAATCACTGTGCTAATTCTTGGGGGGTCGGGAGGGTGGAGGAGATCGGTTCTTAACTGACTGGAAGCAGACTGTGTATTTTAAGCTGTAGAGAAGAGGGAAAGAGGCACCAGCTGGAGACAGGGCTGCCACCCAGTCTTCAGTAGAAATTGAACTAAGCTCTTACAAAATTGAAGAGTATTATATTGGGCAATCCAAAGCTCTAAACAAAGTGTCCCCAACTACAAAAACTGGGCTTAACAACTATTCTTAAATGTCACCGCAGGAAACCCACAGAATGTCTACGCTAGTTGTAGATCAGCTGTGTTTGTTCAATTTGCTAGTTTTACACAGAAACGGTTTAATACCAATGTCGTAAATCTACACTCCAGTTAGAGGATGTTTCAGACTTCATATATTGACTTCATTTTTTGAAAAAAGATGGAAGATGAATTTATTAAGCTCAGATTAGGTACAAATAATCTGACCTCTTTTGTTTGGATTTTTAAAAATTTTATTTAAAAAATATTTAAGACATACCTCACCCCTCTTTCCCAAATTTAATAAATCTGCCTTGGACTCACCATCTGATTTGAAAGCAAGCCAGTTCCGATCAGCAATGGCTAAGAAGCCTGAGACTTGCCACTTAACTACAAGCATGGAGCATAAAGTATGTGTTCAAGACACTGACTCCTCCAGAGAGCAGAGGCAAAACTATACCCAGACGACTGTTGTTTTTTCTCTCCCTTGCTCTCCAGAAAACTCATTTATCTTGGAATGAGCAACATTACATTTAACATTGGATCTCTTTGTGTTTCCAGGTCAAGTGGGAACACATATGCTCCCTACTGGGGAAAATAAACTGCAATGTATTTTTAGCATCCGTTGAAAGCACTTTCAGCTGAAGATATTCCACAGGACCCAGGCCATTTCACTACAAGCCAAAGGATTTGCCTCGACATCACCTAGAATTCCAGAACTTCTCCTGGGGGTCCTGAAGCAGCAGTGTCCCCTCCCAACCCCCAACTGCCCACCCAATTCTGGAGCAAACATCCTCTTTCTGAGAAAAACAAGGAAAATTAGTCCAGTGAAAGATAAATGGAAAACATCTGTGAAATAGTCATGACACATGAGGCTAACTGTAGCATACTTGGCATTTTGAAATGAAGCATGTCCAGGAGGAGGGAAGAAGAAGAATGGGTTGCAGAGAGGATGCCCTTATCATCCCCTGCTTCGTGTCTCTTGCTAAAGGCAAGCATTGGACAGGGAGCCACTCTATTGTGGGGCTTTTCAAAAGGGGCCTGCATTAGTCTGTTTTCATGCTGCTGGTAAAGACGTACCTGAGACTGGGAAGAAGAAGAGGTTTAATGAACTCACAGTTCCACGTGACTGGGGAGGCCTTCACTGTCATGGCAGAAGGCAAGGAGGAGCAAGTCACATCTTATGTGGATAGCAGCAGGCAAAAATAGAGAGCTTGTGCAGGGGAACTCCCCTTTATAAAACCATCAGATACCATGAGACTTATTCACTGTCACAAGAACAGTATGGGAAAGACCTGCCCCCATGATTCAATTACCTCCTACCAGGTCCCTCCCATAGCATGTGGGAATTCAAGATGAGATTTGGGTGGGGACACAGTCAAACCATATCAGGACCTGTATGGTGCCTCAGTGAAAGGGAGAGCAAGGCATCACGCTCCACAGACCCAACCATGCTCCTAGGCATGGTGAGTGAAGCTCAGGTGCTTTCGTCTTCCATGCCACCTTCCAACTGTGTGTGTGCAGAACATAAGCTGTGTAGCCCTGGGAGTGGAGTTTCAGTTACCAGTCTGAACTATAATGAGATGCAGTCACAGTGAGACAAATGGTTTAAGACTGTGCTTCCACCCACAAGGTTTTGAAATATTTTCCATGTTTAAAAATAAATGTACTAGTACCTACTTTTTAAATAAAATGACCCAGGGATATTGGGCCCTCCTTTTTGAACATCATAGTTCCAAAATTTCAGAAAAGTCAACAATGACGTAACACATATTATAAAGCATAGCATTGAAAACATAAAGTCTGGCCTAGCATGGTGGCTCATGCCTGTAACCTAAGCACTTTGGGAGGCCAAGGTGGGTAAGTCACTTCAGGTCAGGAGTTCGAGACCAGCCTGGCCAACATGGCGAAATCTTGTCTCTACGAAAAATACAAAAATTAGCTGGGCGTGATGGCAAGAGCCTGTAATCCCAGCTACTCAGGAGGTTGAGGCATAAGAATTGCTTGAAACCAGGAGGTGGAGGTTGCAGTCAGCCAAGATCATGCCACTGTACTCCAGCCTAAGAAACGCAGAGAGACTCTGTCTCAAAAAAAAAACTAAGGGGGGGAAAAAAAAAGAAAATGTAAAAGTCCTACCAAATGAGTATAATTATTATTAATAATATATTATTATTATTGAAGACAGACTAAACTTTGACTTTTTTTCTTTTCTTGCCCAAATTCCTACCCTAAGCCTGGGAAGTCATGGCCTACAAACCATCAAGTCTCATCAGAGAGGTTATATTTAACCCTGTATAATGTGGCCTGCCTTCCAACCTGAATCTGGCGTAACATCACATAACAAGGAAGTAAATCAAAATATTTTAACCCCAAATATATTTCCTTGCCATACCTTGAAATTGTCCTGCACAGTCGTCTCTTGTGGGGAAAAATCTGCATTCTATAGAGAATCCCTTTTCCATTTTTCCAGACTTCTTTCTGGATCCAGGAGTGAATAAACTAAGAAAGAGTCTAGCACCCTTTAAAGTCCGGTAAGAAACATTTACAGTCTATTCCCTGTGAAGCCTGCTACCTGAAGCCTTCCTCTGCACAGGGTAAACTTTGGTCACCATAATCCTTTATCTTAATCCAGACATTTCCTTTCTATTGATCCCAGGTCTTTAGATATATGCAACAAACTGTCAACCAGAAAAATTTAAAATCTACCTATAGCCTGGAAGCCCCAGCCCCGCTTTGAGTTGTCCTGCCTTTCTGACTCAAACCAGCGTACATCTTAAATGTATTTGATTGGCTGGGTGAGGTGGCTTATGCCTGTAATCCCAGCACTTTGGGAGGCTGAGGTGGGCTGATCACTTGAGGTTAGGAGTTTGAGACCAGCCTGGCCAACATGATGAAATCTCATCTCTATTAAAACTACAAAAATTAGCCAGGCCTGGTGGCACGTGCCTGTAGTCCCAGCTACTCTGGAGGCTGAGGCAGGAGAATCGCTTGAATCCAGGAGGCAGAGGTTGCAGTGAGCCGAGATCGTGCCACTGCACTCCAGTATGGGCAACAGAGTGAGACTCTGTCTCAAAAAAACAAACAAAAAAGAATTTGATCGATGTCTTGATGTCTTATGTCTCCCAAAAATGTATAAACCAAGCTGTGCCCCACACCTAGGGCACATGTTCTCAGGACCTCCTGAGGGCTGTGTCACCGACTATGGTCACTCATATCGGGATCCAATTACAATATTTCTTCAAATATTTTAGAATTTGACTTTTTTCATCAACATTATGAGGCCATGTATTTACTAAAAGCCAGGAAAACCAAAGTTCTCATTTATTTCTGATACCAATGACTCTTATAGCAAAAACTTTTCTGCAAAACAAAACAAGAAAACCTAATTCTCTATCTACTCTCAATGTCATCCTATGAAATAGTGAGGGTCCTTGAAATAATGCCATAAGGGACTATGGTGTATAATAATGTAAGCATCACCGTTGGTCATAAGTTCATTACTAACCCCACAAATATTTATGTAAGGCTCTGGCTAAGCTGCCTGGACTTGAGACAACTTAAGAAGACATCTATCTTTGTTCTCTCCCTCAAAGCGTACCATAAAGCATTTATCCACTATTGATTAAGGTGCTCTTCCAAAGCTGTGGTCCTCTGATAAGTTCACAAGATACAGTCTATTTCAAAATTCTCTGATTTGATGGAAGTAGCTAACAGACCCCTCTGTCTGGTTTCTTTGTCCCCTAACTACAGTGGCTGCTCTGGTATTAAAGAACAATTTGAGGAAGCCCTTCCCTTTCTCTGTAAGATAATATTGTTCCATTGTTCCATTGCCTTGGTGGATCTTGAATACAATGATGTTAACATTTAATTTATATTTTCAAAACAATACTTGGAATATTAAGTTTATGTACTAGAGGTTTGGTTTTGTTCTAGTCTGGAACACTGAATTCACTATTATTTTTCTCAGTTGGGCTTATTTTAATAAGTTCTTATTAGCAAGTTCAACATGTTGTGCCAATTAAATGAAAATATCCTCCAAAATTATTTGGAAAAAATTAGAGAAGCCTTATCCTAGCAGCTTAGGACATAATCATATGTCCCTGCTGCTTATCGTGACTGTGTCACAGGCTGGGTCTCTACAGAGCAACTGGATTTAACTGGAATCAAACTCAGGTTTCCTCTTAAATTTTAGTGTTCACTTTCTTTCAGATGATGTTCTTAAAATGGATAGTTTATTTTTAAATACCCTCATGCGTAACATTAAACCTGACAAAAGATTCTAGGACATGATTTTAAAAATACAGTTGGTGCCATGTACAGCTTTTTTGTATCTGTGTAAATTCACAGTGGTTCTTGAACTGCTCCCTGTCTCCCCGAGGAGTGGGCTGTCAGGAGCCATTTGTGCATGTGACCCCACACCTTGCCTTTGAATAATTAGACCTAAGGTAGGTGCTTAATTGAAACGGGGCCAAAGTCTCTTTCTTAGGAATTTGGACTTGGTCACGCCTGTAATCCTAGCACTTTGGGAAGCCAAGGCGGGTGGATTGCCTGAGTTCAGGAGTTCGAGACCAGCCTGGGCAACACGGTGAAACCCCGTCTCTACTAAAATGCAAAAAAAATTAGCTGTGCATGGTAGCTGGCGCCTGTAGTAATCCCAGCTACTCGGGAGGTTGAGACAGGAGAATCACTTGAACTCAGGAGGTGGAGGTTGCAGTAAGTCGAGATTGCACCACCGCACTCCAGCCTGGACAACCAAGCGAGACTCCCATCTCAAAAAAAAAAGCAAGAAATTTGGACTTGGGGATGAGAGAAGGAAAGCCAGTCTTCCTCTGGGCCTAGATGGTAAATTTGGAAGCATGAGCAGCCAACTCCCGACTATTAAGGGGACTTAGGAACAGAGAAAAGCCTGTCCACCAAGAAAGAAGATGGTAAATATGAGAGGCCACGTTTCTTGGGTTTCCAATAACATTTTGCTTTCTTGACTGGTATTCTTGAATCCTACCTCTTCTCCCTGCCTTCAAGACTTACAATAAATCTCTCACTTTTGCTAGAGTGCCTTTGAATTGGTTTCTCTTCTTTAAAACCCAAAGAATCTTAACATAGAAATTTTTATCTGGAAGTGAGTTTACAAGTTACAGTCCATTAAAGAAAATTGTTATATCAAAGCAGATGGGGTGAGAAGTGGCTAGTCCTCTAACCAAGAAACAGTATGTTTTCATGTGTGTAGTTCTTGCAGACTTTCAAGGAAGTACAGTAAGAGCAAGAGAGAGACTTCAGGCCAAGCTTGCCTCGCTGAAAGAAGACGAAGGAAAATAGAGTAAGAATACAGTTATGGGCCGGGCGCAGTGGCTCACGCCTGTAATTCCAGCACTCTGGGAGGCCGAGGTGGGCAGATCACAAGGTCAGGAGATCGAGACCATCCTGGCTAACACGGTGAAATCCCGTCTCTACTAAAATACAAAAAATTAGCTGGGCGTGGTGGCGGGCGCCTGTAGTCCCAGCTACTTGGGAGGCTGAGGCAGGAGAATGGTGTGAACCCGAGAGGCGGAGTTTGTAGTAAGCTGAGATCGCGCCACTGCACTCCAGCCTGGGCAACAGAGCGAGACTCCATCTCAAAAAAAAAAAAAAAAAAGAATACAGTTATGTACCAGAAGCCTTTCTGATAACAGCCAGCCATCTAATCTTGCTCAAAGTTAATCTAAAGAGCATCTATAAGGGCCAGTCATGGTGGCCCATGCCTGTAATCCCAGCACTTTGAGAGGCCAAGGTGTGTAGATCTCCTGAGTTTAAGAGTTCAAGCCCAGACTGGGCAACATAGCGAAATCCCATCTGTACAAAAAATACAAAAGTTAGCTGGGTGTGGTGACAGGCACCTGTAGCCCCAGCTACTCGGGAGGCTGAGACATGAGAATTGCTTAAGCCTGGGAGGCAGAGGTTGTAGTGAACCGAGATTGTGCCACTACACTGCAGCCTGGGCGACAGAGCGAGAGACTCTGTCTCAAAAGAAATACATCTATAAGGACACTAACCATGCTAATTATGTATCATGCTTAGCAGCAACCAGATCCTTTATTGGAACCACTTTTGAAACTAAAATTGGGGTGTTTATTGGGAAAATGTATAACATTTATAATTAGAATGAGAATATCTGATAGAAACCAGAGGACCTAAGGACTTCAGCTTCAAAACTTCTGCTTTGATTCCCAAAACCCTGCACATGTCTGTTTCATTCCATTCATCCCATCAGATAAACATGTTGAGACCTGCCCCCTTGTAAAGCAAATCGGCTTTACAACAGCTTTGCAACTTGGGGGCACAGGTGACATTTCATGATTTATTAGAAAAAAAAAAGTGCCATCATAAGTTAAAGAAAATGATAGAGAAAATATTTTCAGCACATACGACATAGGGTTTATGGTAAAAATATATAAGGAGTTCCTACCAATCAATTTGCAAAAGATGAGTACCATAAAACAAAAATAGGCAAAACAATTTGCATTAGGAGAAATGCAAATAGCTAGTAAACGTATCTTTAGGAGTTTAACTTTCCAGAGTAATCAAACTAATGCAAATTAAAATAGGATACAGTATTTAGTCTGTCAGGTTGGAATCAATTGTTAAACATCCAATATTAATCAGAGAGTAGGCAAAAGGAACACTAGCAAATACTGCAGCTAGAGGTGCAAATTGGTAGAACGGTATAGAGAACATTTAATAATACACAGCAAAAACCTAAGAAAATGTTCTACTCTTGGGAATTATTTTGCTTTTAGAAATTTCTGCTAGCCAAAAAGCTGAGATAAATTAAAAAGTTTTCTAAAAAGGCCAGGCATGGTGGCTCACACCTGTGATCCCAGCACTTTGGGAGGCTGAAGTGGGTCGATTACTTGAGGCCAGGGGTTCAAGACAAGCCTGGCCAACATAGTGAAACCCCATCTCTACTAAATTAAAAATTATGAAAAAAGTTTTTTTTAATTCTAAAGAAATAGAAATGCACCCAAAGTTCTACACACAAGGATATATGGGGGGAAACCGAAAACACTCTGGATTTCCAAATGATTAAATAACTGCTGGCATGGATATATGATGGAATTCATGTAGCTATTAAAAACTGTTTTCCAAGAAAATTTAATAACTTTTAAAAATACTTATGCTGTAATATTTGTGGAAAAGATCAAACTACAGTACTTCATATAAACATGACTGCACTTTGATAAATAAAATAGATCTATATGTAATTATATATATGTGTGTAAATATGTATTCATAGGAAAAAGCCTGAAAATGTATGCTTTAGATTATGAGTAGTTGTTACTTCTGCTTACTGAAATTACAGCAATTTTCTTTTCTTTCTTTTTTATTTTTCAAATTTCCTATAATACATATGATCTTTATCAGAATAACTTATATATCCAAAGAAATTCATGCAAAAATATACGTATTGTAATAGTTAACGTTATATTTCTATATCTCAATTTATGATTGAGAGCAAGTATGTTCACAAGGAAATCCCCCTCTTTCCTGGAATATCACTCTGTGCTTCCTTCTTGGCCATAACACAATCCTTATCCAACATGTGCAGTTTCTCCAAGTTAATTGCATGAGACTCATAAAATTGGGGATTTTTAAATACATTTCAACAATGTCAGGAATCTGGTTGCTTAGTATTTCAGTACAAAACATTTCCAGAACTCTCACTTCTAGCTGAAAAAAAAAAAAAACACTGAAGCAGATGAAGTTCTGCAAATGCTGTTGTTGCTTAACTTTAATCCTGTTAAAGAGACTCTTCTGCCCCACCCCCCGTTTTATAAACACCCTACTTCTCTACCCCTCATCCCCTGTGTAGAGCTGATCATTGGACAATAGGCAAACGTGTGTAGCGGTCAAGCTTAACAGCAGGTAAAGAGACCAAGAGCATCACAGGGAATTCAGCCTGAGAGAAAAGAGCCTGGGCTAGTGACCCGTATTATACTCTAGTTTGCCTTTACCTGGCATTTGCATGGAAGATGGTGCTTGATGTCTTGTCCAAGTGATACAAATATGCTACCAGAAGACCCCACATGTGAGAATTTGAGGTATCATCAAAGACTAGGTAAGGAGGTACATCGGGTGCAATGGTACCTCTCACATTGATCATCTGAGTTAGGTGAAGTTTCGTAATCAAGTGATAGAAAAAGCCACATTGTAATTACAGTGAAATCTCTACCCTCCCTCACTCTGTGGCCATGGGCAAGTTGCGTAGCCACCATGACTGTCAATTCCACCAACTATAAAAGGAAGGAGTTGAATTACATCAGGCTCTCTTTTTTTTTGTAGATGGAGTCTCACTCTGTCGTCCAGGCTGGAGTGCAATGGTGTGATCTTGGCTCAATGCAACCTCCGCCTCCCGGGTTCAAGCAATTCTCCTGCCTCAGCCTCCCGCGTAGCTGGGACTACAGGCACTCACCACCATGCCCGGCTAATTTTTGTATTTTTAGCACAGATGATGTTTCACCATGCTGGCCAGGCTGGTCTCAAACTCCTGACCTCAAGTGCCTTGGTCTCCCAAAGTGCTGGGATTACAGATGCACATCGGATTCTTAATTTGCAGGCTGACGATGGGCATCAGAAGGTCCATGAACAGGTAAAATTATCAGAAAATAATATGCATTTTTCTAGGGAAAAGATTCATAGCTTATATCAGATTCTCAATTCATGAACCCAAGACAGACTATGACCCACTGAATTACAGAACCTTCAAATTCTATTGGAGATCAACATTCCAGGATTCTCCACTGATGCATATTTTGGGTAGAACTTTTACTTGATTAGAAAACTTTATTTTATTGTATCTCAGCTTTCTGGATAACAAAACCTTTTTAAATAAAATAAATAAGTAGAAAGCTTTATTTTATACCATGTTTAGGTTTACTCAGACTTCAAATAGATGAGGCCAGACTCCAGGGTGAAGTGAAAATTGTATTTCCTCTCTCATCTATAAGGAATTTTGCTACAAAAAGGGTTTGAAAATGTATGGGTACACAAGAGCTACAAAATACAGAAAATGTATTAAAAGAGTTAAACATCTGTTGTATTTCATGTCAGTGAAGGATATTTTGCAATTGTGGGAAATTAGACACAGTTTGCTGCTTTTGTTCATCCAATTAAAATATTCTAAATTTAATGTGCGTTAAGGATAGTTATACACAGTGTTACCAGTTCTTGCAGACTTTCAAGGAAGTACAGTAAGAGCCAGAAAGAGAGAGACTTCAGGCCAAGCTTGCCTCGCTGAAAGAAGATGAAGGAAAATAGAGTAAGAATACAGTTATATACCAGAAGCCTTTCTGATCACAGCCAGCTATCTAATCTTGCTCAAAGTTAATCTAAAAAGCATCTATAAGGGCCAGTCGCGGTGGCCAATGCCTGTAATCCCAGCACTTTGAGAGGCCAAGGTGTGTGGATCACCTGAGTTCAAGAGTTCAAGCCCAGACTGGGCAACATGGCGAAATCCCATCTGTACAAAAAATACAAAAGTTATATGATCCTGATGCCGACCTTGGCATAGTATTTTTGAAACAGAGTCTCACTCTGTTGCCCAGGCTGGAGTGCAGTGGCTCCATCAAAGCTCACTGTATCCTCAACCACCCCAGGCTCACATGATTTTCCTACTTCAGCCTCCTGGGTAGCTGGGACTACACATGCACACCACCATGCCTGGCTAAATTTTGTATTTTTTTGTAGAGATGGGGTTTTACCGTGTTGACCAGGCTGGTCTCGAACAATCCACCTGCCTCAGCCTCCCAAATTATTGGAATTACAATTGTGAGCCACCACACCTGGCCAGCATAGTATTTTTTTTTTCTTTTTTGAGACAGAGTCTTGCACTGTCATGCAGGCTGGAGTGCAGTGGCGTGATCTCAGCTCACTGCAACCTCCGCCTCCCAGGTTCAAGCAATTCTCCTGCTTCAGCCTCCCTAGTAGTTGGGACTACAGGTGTGTGCCACCATGCCTGGCTAATTTTTTTTGTATTTTTAGTAGAGACGGGGTTTCACGATGTTGACCATGCTGGTCTCGAACTCCTGACCTCATGATCTGCCTACCTCAGCCTCCCAAAGTGCTGGGATTACAAACATGAGCCACCACGTCTGGCCTCAGCATAGTATTTTTACAGAGTAGGTTGTGCTACAGAGAAGACCCTGTCTCAAGAAAAGAATAGGTTAGGAAGATGTGGGGGAATGTTATAGAACTGTAATTCCAAGATCCCTAACCCCACCAGTATGTAAATAGTATAGCTATAATGAATTCAGAATCTCCGGATTTTCATTCCCTGCTTGACATTCATCATGTAACGTATCTATTCACATCGGTCTCTCTGACATTTACCTATTCTTTCAAGAGACCACACTAAAAGCAACTAAATGATGATACAGACGTTTAACATCTTGTGACTTTAGAAGCCAGCTAGAGATGTGCTGGGAAATTCTGTATGGAAGGAGCACTCTGGGAGCGTCTTTGCCAGGGGCCACTGAAGCATGGTGCTAGATAACAACCGTTTTTTGACCAGCCTCGCTGAGCATGCAGAGCTGATCTCCCAGGTTCTGGGTGATCTGCGATGACGTCAGTGTGCAACAGAGACACCACATCCACAGAACGAAACAACAGACCGGCCCTGCAACTGTGGACCACAGTCCATTTTTATTTTAAAGTGGTTAACCTTGGATTGTTAGAGCTCTTATAAAAGTCTTACAAAAGGTGAAATTTGGTCTTTTAATCTTTACATTGCTCATCTCTTTAGCTTTTTGAAAAATATTGCTACCATGTATTTTTATGTAGTTTTGGCCCCCCCAAATTTAGTCAATTTGCAAATTAAGATGAAAATAAAACAAGTAAAAAGAATAAGACATTGCAAGGCCACGGTTCGTGGATCACTTGAGGTCAGGAGCTTGAGACCCGCCTGTCCAACGTGGTGTAACCCTGTCTCGACTAAAAATACAAAAATTAGCCAGGTGTGGGGGCGCGAGCCTATAATCACAGATACTGGGGAGGCTGAGGCATGAGAATCATTTGAACTTGGGAGGCGGAGGTTGCAGTGAGCCGAGATAGCACCACTGCACTCCAGCGTGGGTGGCAGAGTGAGACTCAGTCTCAAAAAAAAAAAAAAAAAAAATGAGACGATTGGATAAAAACAAAATCCAGTATATTCATGCAATGGGATATTATTCATCCATAAAACGGAGGGAAATTCTGATATATGCTATAATGTGGGGGGATCTTGAAGATGTGATGCTAAGTGAAACAAGCCAGTCACAAAAGATCAAATATTGTCAAATATTGTATGAGTTCACTAATGCGAGATACCTAGAGGAGTCAAATTCAGAGCCAGAAAGCAGAATGTTGACTGTCGCACTGCTGAGGGAGTTAGGTGGGTGGGGGAATGGGGAGTTACTGTTTAATGCGTGCAGAGTTTCAGTTTGGGAAGATGAAGACTCTGGTGATGGATGGTGGTGATGATTGCATGACAATATGAATGAAATTAATGTCACTGAACTTTACACTTAACAATGGTTAAAATGGTAACTCTTATGTTGTGTATATTTTATCACAATTTTTAAAATCCACTGAATTGTAAAACAAACAAACAAACAAAAGGCTTGGCATGGTGGTGTACGCCTGTAATCCCTGCAGTTTGGGAAGCCGAGGCAGGGAGACAGCTTGAGGTCAGGAGTTCGACACCAGCCTGCCCGACATGGTGAAACTCCATCTCTACTAAAAATACAAAAATTAGCTGGGTGTGGTAGCACGTGCCTGTAGTCCCATCGACTAGGGAGGGTGAAGCACGAGAATTGTTCGAACCAGGAGTCAGAGGTTGCAGTGAGTTGAGATCTCGCCACTGCACTCCTGGGCAATAGAGTGAGACTCTGACTCACAAGAAAATAAAAGGAACATAAATAAATAAATTGTGAGATAGTGAAGGAAATTTGAATACTAACTAGATGTGCAATGATATAGAGGAATTATTATTAATTTTGATCTCTTTTAAAGACTCTCTTTTAGAGCTACTTAGTGAAATCTTTACGGATGAAATAATGCCGTCATTTGCTTGAGAAAAATCTGGTGAGGGCTAACAAAGAGAGTAGAGATGAAACAGTGTCGACCATGAGTCAGTTAAATTTAAAAAGAGAGGGGAAAAAAAGCACGCCTATAAACACATATTGCTGTTAACCTTACATAAATAAAACCAGAAGCTATGATTTTTAACCAAAATGTGTTACCTATTGGAATCTAAACTTTAGTTTGCTTGCCCAAACTAAGAGTGAATGTGTGTATGTATTCTCTAAACTGTATACTTCTTGAGAACCAAGTTTGTTGTTTTATCTTAAAACAAAGTCCAGAAAATAAAGGGCACTAATAAATATTTGATGAAGAAACAATGGACTCTATCTATTTTTGGAATTCCTATGCTGCCCTGTACACCATCATTGTTTACTTGGAAAAGAAGTCTGCCTATATTACTCTCACTCTTAGGACACACAGGTTGATATTCACTTAACGCAAGCCCCCCACTCACGCCATCCCAGCTGCCAAGCCTTGGTATTGTACCTTATAGGCCCCACACATTCTATTTATGACCCCCTTTGTTTGGAAAGCTCTCTTAAGATGTTTGCAAGAACCTCCTCTCCCTGCTTTTTCTTGTAACCTTCCCTAGAGTCCTGCTCTAGCCACCCCAGTATGGATTGCATCTGTGTCCCCACCCAAATCTCATGTTCAATTGTAACTGACCACGTTCAAGGTGGGGCTTGGTGGGAGGTGATTAGACCATGGAGGTGGATTTCCCCCTTGGTGCTCTTCTTGTGATAGTGAGTGAGTTCTCGTGAGATCTGGCTGTTTAAAGATTGTATAGCACCTCGCTCTCTTGTTCCCACTATGGCCATGTAAGAGGTAGGTGCCTGCTTCCTCTTCCCCTTCCACCATGATTGTTTCCTGAGGTCTCCCCAGAAGCTGAGCAGATGCCAGAATCATGTTTCCTGTACAACCTGGGGAATGAGTCAACTAAACTTCTTTTCTTTGTAAATTACCCCAGTCTCAAGTATTTCTTTATAGCAATGCGAGAACCAGCTAATACGGAAAATTGGTACCAGGCATCAATAGGATCCCTACTCTTACTTTGTCTACCTCTCTATTTCTTTACCCATCTTCTATCTCCTCTCTCCATGCACTTACCACTGCCTGGTATGTTTGTTTGTTGTCTTCTTCCCCTATAAGACTATAACCTCATGAGGAAGGAAATTTGACTGTTTTATTCACCACTGACTTTTAACCTAGGCCGTGGCATATGGTAGGTCACAAATGAATATTTGTTGCGTCAATGAATAAAGTGTTAAAAAGGCACTAACATTAAAGAGATTCTAACTTCTAGCTAGAACAATGAACTTCACTCATATCTTTAGCAACCTCCTCCTTGGGAACTTTCATGGAATTTAATTACTTGTACTTTTCATCTTCAAAGTGCATGTAAATGATTAATTATTTTACTCCATGACACAGACGCTAATGCTGCATTTTATAGTTGGGAAAACTAAAGCATAGACGAACTAAATCCCTAAAGATCAATGAGTGAGTCAATGTCAGAGCCAGATGAATAGGAGAATTTGGGATATTTAATTCTGAGCAACTGATTCCCCAAAGTCATTTAGCTATATTTTGTGCTTGTTACAACTCATTTAAAAGCATTTACAATTCCCCAATTTAAAAGCCTTTCAAGTGAGGAATTGGTTTGTTGTGACAGCAGGTGATTCAGTTGCTGTAAACCCTCATTCAGGAACTCATTCCTCAATCTGGATACAGTAATTCACAAAGCAAGCTAATGCTCTCCTACTAATCTCTCTGCCTCCAGTCCTTTGTTTTGCCAGGCATCCTTTGGAAAGACAAGAATGTCTTTCTAAATCCCAAATCAGGCCAGGCAGGGTGACTCATGCCTATAATTCTAGCACTCTGGGAGGCCGAAGTGGGTGGGTCAATCCAGGCCAGAAGTTTGGGACCAGCCTGGGCAACATGGTGAAACCTCATCTCTACTAATAATACAAAAAAAAAAAAAAAACACAGCTGGGTGTGGCGGCATGCACCTGTGATCCCAGCTACTCAGGAGGCTGAGGCGGGAGGATTGTTTGGCCCGGGAGGCAGAAATTATAGTGAATCAAGATAGGACCACTATACTCCAGGTTGGGTGACAGAGCAAGACCCTGTCTCAAAAATAAATAAATAAAAATAAAAAATTCCCAATCTGACTGTGCTACACTCTAAACACATGTGTGTAAAAGTTGTCTGACTGTGCTACACTCTAAACACATGTGTGTAAAAGTTGTCTGACTGTGCTACACTCTAAACACATGTGTGTAAAAGTTGTCTGCCTGTGCTACACTCTAAACACATGTGTGTAAAAGTTGTCTGCCTGTGCTACACTCTAAACACATGTGTGTAAAAGTTGTCTGCCTGTGCTACACTCTAAACACATGTGTGTAAAAGTTGTCTGCCTGTGCTACACTCTAAACACATGTGTGTAAAAGTTGTCTGACTGTGCTACACTCTAAACACATGTGTGTAAAAGTTGTCTGCCTGTGCCACACTCTAAACACATGTGTGTAAAAGTTGTCTGACTGTGCCACACTCTAAAAACACGTGTGTAAAAGTTGTCTGACTGTGCCACACTCTAAACACGTGTGTAAAAGTTGTCTGCCTGTGCCACACTCTAAACACATGTGTGTAAAAGTTGTCTGACTGTGCCACACTCTAAACACATGTGTGTAAAGTTGTCTGACTGTGCTACACTCTAAACACATGTGTGTAAAAGTTGTCTGCCTGTGCCACACTCTAAACACATGTGTGTAAAAGTTGTCTGACTGTGCTACACTCTAAACACATGTGTGTAAAAGTTGTCTGTGCTACACTCAAAACACGTGTGTAAAAGTTGTCTGACTGTGCTACACTCTAAACACATGTGTGTAAAAGTTGTCTGCCTGTGCTACACTCTAAACACATGTGTGTAAAAGTTGTCTGCCTGTGCTACACTCTAAACACATGTGTGTAAAAGTTGTCTGCCTGTGCTACACTCTAAACACATGTGTGTAAAAGTTGTCTGACTGTGCTACACTCTAAACACATGTGTGTAAAAGTTGTCTGCCTGTGCCACACTCTAAACACATGTGTGTAAAAGTTGTCTGACTGTGCCACACTCTAAAAACACGTGTGTAAAAGTTGTCTGACTGTGCCACACTCTAAACACGTGTGTAAAAGTTGTCTGCCTGTGCCACACTCTAAACACATGTGTGTAAAAGTTGTCTGACTGTGCCACACTCTAAACACATGTGTGTAAAGTTGTCTGCCTGTGCTACACTCTAAACACATGTGTGTAAAAGTTGTCTGCCTGTGCCACACTCTAAACACATGTGTGTAAAAGTTGTCTGACTGTGCTACACTCTAAACACATGTGTGTAAAAGTTGTCTGTGCTACACTCAAAACACGTGTGTAAAAGTTGTCTGACTGTGCTACACTCTAAACACATGTGTGTAAAAGTTGTCTGCCTGTGCTACACTCTAAACACATGTGTGTAAAAGTTGTCTGCCTGTGCTACACTCTAAACACATGTGTGTAAAAGTTGTCTGCCTGTGCTACACTCTAAACACATGTGTGTAAAAGTTGTCTGACTGTGCTACACTCTAAACACATGTGTGTAAAAGTTGTCTGCCTGTGCCACACTCTAAACACATGTGTGTAAAAGTTGTCTGACTGTGCCACACTCTAAAAACACGTGTGTAAAAGTTGTCTGACTGTGCCACACTCTAAACACGTGTGTAAAAGTTGTCTGCCTGTGCCACACTCTAAACACATGTGTGTAAAAGTTGTCTGACTGTGCCACACTCTAAACACATGTGTGTAAAGTTGTCTGACTGTGCTACACTCTAAACACATGTGTGTAAAAGTTGTCTGCCTGTGCCACACTCTAAACACATGTGTGTAAAAGTTGTCTGACTGTGCTACACTCTAAACACATGTGTGTAAAAGTTGTCTGTGCTACACTCAAAACACGTGTGTAAAAGTTGTCTGCCTGTGCTACACTCTACACACATGTGTGTAAAAGTTGTCTGCCTGTGCTACACTCTAAACACGTTTGTAAAAGTTGTCTGACTGTGCTACACTCTAAACACATGTGTGTAAAAGTTGTCTGACTGTGCTACACTCTAAACACATGTGTGTAAAAGTTGTCTGCCTGTGCTACACTCTAAACACATGTGTGTAAAAGTTGTCTGACTGTGCTACACTCTAAACACATGTGTGTAAAAGTTGTCTGACTGTGCTACACTCTAAACACATGTGTGTAAAAGTTGTCTGACTGTGCCACACTCTAAACACATGTGTGTAAAAGTTGCATAAAGGGTTAACAGAAGCAGAGTTCTTCCTTTAGAAGGTAAAATGTGTCAAGAAAATTGACTCCGTAGAAATGAAATGAATAAATGCTGAGTGAGAGCTCAGTAAATATCTAGGACTATGAATAACTACATCCAAGGCATTATTATGTCTGTCTGTATAAAATATGTTGAATTTGCTTGTAAAATTCAGGTACTCTAATAGATTCGTTTTTCTGCTACTGGAAGTACTAAGGAATGATAATAGGTCAAAATGTGCATTTGCTTCCTATCATGTAGAAACTTTAGCAAAATAAATAGCATCACAAAATTAACATTTTATTGAATTCATTTGAAAGAGCTATAGTCACCTCACTAATCTCACTGAATTAAATTATCTTGTTACTTATTTATACAAGGAAAAAAGAGCAAGTAAACTTAAGTGAATAAAATGTGAATTTTTAAAAATAGTAAGTTGCAGCTGGGTGCGGTGGCTCATGCCTGTAATCCCAGCACTTTGGGAGGCCGAGGCGGAGGGATTACCAGAGGCCAGGAGTTCGAGACCAGATTGTCCAACATGGTGAAACCCTGTCTCTACTGAAAATACAAAAATTAGCTGGGCGTAGTGGCACACACCTGTAATCCCAGCTACTTAGGAGATTGAGGCAGGAGAATTGCTTGAGCCTGGGAGATGGAGGTTACAGGGAGCCCAGATCATGCCACTGCACTCCACCCTGGCCGACAGAGCGAGACTCTGTCTCAAAAAAAAAAAAGTAAGTAACTGTTTTAGCAGAAATATATGGTCTGTAAATAATTTAGCAGTTAGTAGTTTCATTAATGTTCATTCCTCATTTTGTTTTAAAATGGATGTGCCACCCTGCATCTATTGCAAATGTGGGGGAAACCCTTTGTGTCGTGTCTGCAAGACAGATTCTCAAAGTCTAATTTAATTTTTAATTATTCAAATGTTCCTAGAAAGTATGACCCCAGAATTCTGTATGCAATCTCATTTTTCATTAGGAATTCCCTTTTAAAATGCAGACATCTCAAAAAAAAAAACAAAAAAAAAAGGTGGGGGGTGGGAACTGGGCACCATGGCTGATACCTATAATCCCAACACTCTGGACGGCCTAGGTGGGCCGATCACTGGAGGTCAGGAGTTCGAGACCAGCCTGGTCAACCTGGCAAAACCCTGTCTGTACTAAAAACACAAAAATTAGCTGGGTGTGGTGATGCTTTCCTGTAATCCCAGCTACTCAGGAGGCAGAGGCAGGAGAATAGCTTGAACCCAGGAGGTGGAGTCTGCAGTGAGCCAAGATCATGCCACTACACTCCAGCCTGGGTGACGGGGTGAGACTCTGTATAAAAAAATAGCAATAGTAATAATAATCATAATCATAATACGAGGACAGTGGTTCTCAACTATGGCTGCACTTTGGAATCACCTGGAAACTTTATAAATAGTGATTCCTGGATTCCACCCGCTAAGATGTGAGTTTATTTGATCTGAGGAGTGGCCTGGGCATTGTAATTTTTTAAAGCAGCATCCGAAATGCAACCAAGATGGAGACCCTTGAAGAAGAGGCTCAGTCCATGGAAGTCCCTACACAAGACCTGAGAATGGAATCTAAGAAGGACCCAAAGCCAGAGAACCCTGAATATAATGGTTTCTAGATTTCTCTTAATTCTAGGTGTTGTAAACAATTTTCAAGAACGCCATTAGTAATATCTTACTGTATTCTTCACTGCTGGGGCTATTTCTCAAAAGGATCTAGTTTTCAGAATCTAGGATTTAAGTTAAATTGGGCTAAGATGAAAAGGATGTCAAAATAATGAAAACTTTTATATTAGGCCGGGCACAGTGGCTCATGCCTATGATCCCAGCAGTTTGGGAGGCTGAGACATGAGGATCACTTGAGCCCAGGAGTTTGAGGCCAGCCTGGACAACATAGCAAGATGCCGTAGTTCAACCTTTGCATCTTGCCGGGTGCTTCCAGAACCCTGATCGCCTGAATCCCTTCCTTGACTGGCAGTGGATGTTGGGTCCTTGTCACTTGATTACTTAAGCTCCTTTAAAGTGTTGCTTTCCCCATCCTTGCTCCAGGCTGTTGGGCTTACATTCAGTATAAGTTCTCAGAAGCAAGGAGGCTGGTGTCATCATTCAGCACCCCTATTCAAACACTCCCTCAGTAATTCCTCCTGTTTCGTCTGGCTCATTGGGTGTTGCCCATAAAAACAGTTTGGCTTTTGTAATCACAATTAGAGCAGGCAGCATGACTAATCAGTCAGTTCACTGCATCTCTTGTTATCTCCTGTGAAGTGAGTCAGTTTCAACTTTGGCTTTGTGCTCATGTGTCACTCCCTGCTCTCTGATGTTCAAGTCTATGTTGGTTCCAGACTCTGTTTTATTTAACCTGTTTGTTTTCTTTCTAAAAACATATTCTGTATTCCCTTCCAAGCATGGAGCTAACTTCACAGGAATTTGGGGAAATTCTGATAATTCCAGCCCATACACAGAATACCCAGGACAAGAAAGACGCTGTTCTCTGAGGAATTGTATCAAGAACACAAGTTGTTTAAGTCAGCATGCACGTGTTGAAAGTTTACAATGTGCCAGGTACTTTCATATATTATTCTATTAAAAATAAGCAGTATATGGCCAGGTGCAGTGGCTCACACCTGTAATCCCAGCACTTTGGGAGGCCGAGGTGGGCGAATCACAGGAGATCTGGAGTTCGAGACCAGCCTGGCCAACATGGCGAAACCCCATCTCTACTAAAAATACAAAAATTGACTGGGCGTGATGGCAGGCACCTGTAGTTCCAGCTACTCAGGAGGCTGAGGCAGGAGAATCGCTTGAACCCGGGAGGTGGAGGCTGCGGTGAGCTGAGATCATGCCACTGCACTCCAGCCTGGGCAACAGAGCAAGACTTCGTCTGAAAAAAAAAAAAAAAGCACTATATGCAGTATATGTTACTGCAGTTTTAGGTTTACAGAAAAATTGGGAAGACAGTACAGAGTTTCCATATATGCCACACTCAAGTTCCCCATTATTAACCTCCTACATTAGTATATTTGTTACAATTAATGCAATGCTATATGAATATTGATATGTTATGATTAACTAACATCTACACTTCATTTTTATTGCCTTATTTTTTACCTGTTGTCCTTTTTCTGTTCTGGAATCCATCCCAGACACAACATGACATTCTTGTCATCCATATCCTTAGGTTCTTCTTGGCTGTGACAGATTCTCAGAATTACTTTCTTTTTCGTAAGCTGGACAGTTGTGAGGAATATTGGACAGGTATTTTGTAGCATGTCCCTCATTGACATTTGTCTAATGTGTTTCCCATTAGACTGGAGTTAAGTGTTGGTGGGAGCAAGACCACAGAGGCCGAATGCCATTTTCATCACATCCTGCCAAGGGTACAGACTATCAACATGGCTTATAACTGCTGCTGTTACCTTGATCACCCAGCTGAGATAGCGTTAGTCAGGTTTCTCCGCTGTAAAGTGACCTCCTCCCCCGCCAACCCTTCTGTTCTGTGCTCTTTGGAAGGAAGTTGCTACGTATGGCCCACACTTAAGGAGGTGGGACTTACAGCCCTTCTCTTTAAGACAGAGGATTTACATAAATTATTGGAAGATCTTATTTAGTCATTTATTTATATATCAACGTGGACTCAAGGATTTTTTTTAATGCTTTGAGTTATAATTTAATTCCCTTCCCTTTCCTTCCTTCCTTGCTCTCCCTCTCTCTCTCTCTCTCTCTCTTTCTTTCGCTTGTTTTCTTGCTTTATTTTCCAGCTTTGGCCATGCCGTAAGCTCTTTCAGTTGACTTCCCTGTACCTATGACATACTCCTTTGTGCATGTGTGTGTGTGTGTGTGTGTGAGCACTTCCTTAATTTCTGGCTCTATAGGATATTTCAGACATCTTGTATATTTTCTCCTCCACTCGTAGAATCAGCCATTTCTCCAAGAAGCCCTGGTTCCTTTTATTGCAAAATGGTACTAAATAGCAAGATCTAGGTGGTAGATATTGTTGTTGCTGTGGGGAAGTCTTTGCTTCTCAGCTGAAAGAGAAAGGAAATATATGTGCATATACTAACCCATATATTTACATATATCCATAAACATTTCTGTGTGTGACCATTTATAACTATGTCAAGCTAAATATGCATTCATAGGGATGTCCTAACTCTATTCCATTACCTCATTACCTCATGGATCATTCTAGCCTCTTTCCCTTCTACCAACAGTGAGAAGTCTGACTCTGACCATCAATCATCATTTACTTAAGACCTCCTGGCCTCAAGTGATCTGCCCAACTCAGCCTCCCAAAGTGCTGGGATTACAGGCGTGAACCACTATGCCTGACCTGAATTTTAGCTCAGTTTCTATGAAAGGGTTGGTTTTGTCTTCTTGGTACTTTTGACACAAAGCTTATTTCCTTCCTTTGCCACTTCCTTTGCTGCTTTATCACCTCCATCTTTTTTCAGCCTCCACAGCTGCCAGCCATCACTAACATAAGTAAGGGGAGAAGCCTTAGCAACTTCATTAGACTTTATGAGGTGGGAGGGCACAGCTGGGTAGCCAGGTGGTGAGGGAGGGAGGGAGGGAGGGAGGGATGGATGGATGGTGGATAGATGGAAAAAAATGTATCAGTAAATAGGTGCTGACTCATCCAAGATATTAATACAGCAAGGGGAAAGAAACATGGATGATGGGACAGGATTTACAGGTGACCATTAGTCAACTGTAATTTATATCAGTTGGGATATAGATTACACACCTCTGACTAGTCTGTGCCTTTTCACTGAGCTATGAACAAATCAATCATCAGCATGATATTGTCATCCAGTAACAGTTGGCAATTTAAAAACAAACCCATGTCCACTTTCCAAATCTGACCTGATGTCTGCACAATAGTGGCTGCGTGTCATTATAGATTTGTCAAAACTCATAGATTGGGCTGAGTGCAGTGGCTTACATCCGTAAACCCAGCACTTTGGAAGGCCGAGGCAGGCAGATTGCTTGAGTCCAGGAGTTCAAGACCAGCCTGGGTAATATGGTGAAATTCCATCTCTACTACTAATAAAAAACAAAACAAAAACCCATACGTTGTGCAATATCAAGAGTAAATTGTAGTCATAATGACATCTCAATGTAAGTTCATTGATTGTGATAAATGTAGTATTGTTGTGGTGTTGGATGTTGATAGCAGGGAAGGCTATGGCATGTGTGGGGAAAAGGGGTACATGGGAACTCTCTGCACTTTCCACTCAATTTTGCTATGAACCTAAAACTGCCCTAAAAAATAACTTTCATTAACATCTAGGCTGGGTGCGATGGCTCACACCTGTAATCCCAGTACTTTGGGAGGCCAAGATGGGCAGATCACCTGAGGTCATGAGTTCAAGACCAGCCAGGCCAACACGGTAAAACCCCATCTCTACAAAAAATACAAAAATTAGCCAGGCGTGGTGGCACACGCCTCTAATCCCAGCTACTCGAGAGGCTGAGGCAGGAGAATTGCTTGAACCCAGGAGGTGGAGGTTGCAGTGAGCCGTGATCACGTCACCGCACTTCAGCCTGGACAACAGAATGAGACTTGATCGCAAAATAATAATAATAATAATAATAATAAAGCTAAAGATTTCCCTAAAATATGAGCTAATCAAGAGTTTAAGATTCTTGAAAGAAGAAAATGGCATGGTGAAAGGAAAGGGGATTTTGCAAACTCATTTATCTGAATTTGGATCCTAGCTCTGCCACTTAATAGCTATGTGACCGTGGGCAAATTAATTGCTGTTATTTATATTAAATTGATATTAAAATGTTAAAGTATTAAATATAACTTATTAAAATCATACATAAATGACATTCTCTATTAATATTTAAAATGATATATGACAAAACTCATACAATGTGAGAGCACCAAGAGTAAACCTGAATGAACGCACATTTACAAATCATTCATGAGGTCAAAAGATCCCAGGACGGAATGTGGACTGCAGTAAAACGATCTAACTGTATTACAAAAGTATGAAACCACCTCACTGAAGAGGTGGAGGGAAGAGATGTTAACCTAAGTAACTCTGGAAATGAGCGGAGTCTGACAGACTAAAGCAAAAGAAATGGTCCATAAACACTGCTGTAGTCAGAAGTGGAATATGAGACTTCCACCAAGTATCTGTAAAGGAGGGGTACCTTTCTCCTCATCTCTCTCCTTTCCTACTGGGTAGAAGGAGAACTCATATGACTTGGCTCTGTGTGCCCACCCAAATCTCATCTTGAATTGTAATCCCCACACGTCAAGGTAGGGACCTGGTGGCAGGTGACTGGATCATGGTGGTGGTTTCCCCCATGCTGTTCTCATGATAGTGAGTTCTAACAAGATCTGATGGTTTTATAAGTGTTCGGCAGTTACTCCCTCACTCTCTCTCTTTCCTGCCACCTTGTGGAGAAGGTATTTGCTTCTCCTTCACCTTCTGCTATGATTGTAAGTTTCTTGAGGCCTCCCCAGCCATGGAGAACAGTGAGCTAATTAAATTTCTTTCCTTTATAAATTACCCAGTCTCAGGTATTTCTTCTTCTTTTTATTTTTCTTTCTTTTTTTTCTTTTGATTGCTCTGTTCCCTAGGCTGGAGTGCAATGGCAAAATCTCGGCTCACTACAACCTCCACCTCCTGGGTTCAAGCAATTCTCCTGCCTCAGCCTCCTGAGTGGCTGGGATTACAGGCATGCGCCACCACGCCCCACTAATTTTTGTATTTTTAGTAGAGGAGGGGTTTTGCCATGTTGGCCAGGCTGGTCTCGAACTCCTGACCTCAGGTGATCTGCCCGCCTCAGCCTCCCACAGTGCTGGGATTATAGACGTGAGCCACCGTGCCCAGCCAGGTGTTTCTTTATAGCAGTCAGAAAACTGACTAATACAAGGACAGGTGCCTGACATGGAAGGAGCATCCATCTTGGACTACATGGAGTGAAACGCAAGGGCTGAAGACGATGGAACAAGAAGATGGAAGACGCCTATCTTCTTCTCATGATGGTGGTGCCATTATGCCAGCTGAATCTATGTGGAACAAAAAGTAAACTTCTCCCTTGTTTAACCCACTCTGATTTGCGGTTTTCTGTCACTCACAGATCAATCTAATCCTAACTGATATAAATTTTAGTTACGTCTTTTTCTCCCTGCCTTTTATCTCTCTAACAACTCCTGCATCCCTTAAAAAATGAGGCTACATAACTGTTCATGATATAACTCTCCTTGTGGGATATCCTAAGGTATTCTTAAGCACCTAATTCTAGTCAATAAAGCAGGGCATGAAGCCGACTGTCCCTCGCAAAAAGATTATGCCCTTACACGGAATAATAATTGATAATAAGTAGCATAATTTTTATAAACTCATCATCTTTACAAAAGAGAATTTTTTAATGAGCTTTCAAGCAACAGTATAAATTTAGCTTTTGTTTCCTTTACATAAAAATTACACACTTACTGAATTTTGGGAGAAATGCCAAGAAGTATGACCTATTAAAATGTAAAGGAACACAAATTGCTTTGGTTTAGAAGGTGGCAAGTACGGGGTTTGAATTAGTCCGTTTTCACGCTGCTGACAAAGACATACCCAAGACTGGGAGGAAAAAGAGGTTTAATTGGACTTACAGTTTCCCATGGCTGGGGAGGCCTCAGAATCGTGGCAGAAGGCGAAAGGCACTTATTAAGTGACAGCAATTAGAGAAAATAATGAGAAAGAAAGAGTAGAAACCCCGGAAAAACCCATCAGATCTCATGAGACTTATTCACTATCACAAGAATAGCACAGGAAAGACTAGCCCCCATGATTCAATTACCTCCCCCTAGGTCCCTCCCACAACATATGGAAATTCTGGGAGATACAATTCAAGTTGAGATTTGGGTAGGGGGACAGCCAACCCATATCATTCTGCTCCTGGCCCCTCCAAAACTCATGTCCTCAAATTTAAATACCAATCATGTGTTCCCAACAGTCCCCCAAAGTCTGAATTCATTTCAGCATTAACCCAAAAGTACACAGTCCAAAGTCTCATCCAGACAAGGCAAGTCCCTTCCGCCTATGAGCCTGTAAAATCAAAAGCAAGCTAGTTACTTCCTAGATACAATTGGTATATAGGTACTGGGTAAAATACATCCATTCCAAACGGGAGAAATTGGCTAAAACAAAGGGGTTATAGAGTCCATGCAAGTCTGAAATCCAGCAGGGCAGTCAAATCTTAGGGCTCCAAAAGGATCTCCTTTGACTCCAGGTCTCACATCCAGGTCACACTGATGCAAGAGGTGGGTTCCCATGGTCTTGGGCAGCTCCACTCCTTTGGCTTTGCAGGGTACAGTCTCCCTCCCGGCTGTTTCCACGGGCTGGCATTGAGTGTCTGCAGCTTTTCCAGACACACGGTGCAAGCTGTCAGTGGACCTACCATTTGGGGTCTGAAGGACAGTGGCCCTCTTCTCACAGCTCCACTAGACAGTACCCCAATAGACTCTGTGTGGGGGCTCCCACCCCACATTTCCCTTCGGCGCTGCCCTAGCAGAGGTTCTCCATGAGGGCCCTGCCCTGCAGCAAACTTCTGCCTGGGCATCCAGATGTTTCCATACATCCTCTGAAATCTAGGTGGAGGTTCCCAAACCTCAATCCTTGACTTCTGTGCACCCACAGGCTCAACACCATGTAGAAGCTGCCAAGGCTTGGGGCTTCCACCCTCTGAAGCCACAGCCTGAGTTCTATGTTGGCCCCTTTCTGTCACTGCTGGAGCAGCTGGGACACAGGGCACCAAGTCCTTAGGCTACACACAGCACGAGGGCCCTTAGCCTACCCCACAAAATCACTTTTTCCTTCTGGGCCTCCGGGCCTGTGATGGGAGGGGCTGCCGAGAAAGTCTCTGACATGGCCTGGAGACATTTTCCCCATGGTCTTGGGGATTAACACCAGGCTCCTTGCTACTTATGCAAATTTCTGCTGCTGGTTTGAATTTCTCCCCAGAAAATGGGGTTTTCCTTTCTATTGCATTGTCAGGCTGCAAACTTTCCAAACTTCTATGCTGTGTTTCCTTTTTAAAACCGAATGCTTTTAACGGCACCCACGTCACCTCTTGAATGCTTTGCTTCTTGGAACTTTTCTCTGCCAGATACCCTAAATCATCACTCTGAAGCTCAAAGTTCCACAAATCTCTAGGGCAGGGGCAAAATGCTGCCAGTCTCTTTGTTAAAACATAACACAAATCACCTTTACTCCAGTTCCCAACAAGTTCCTTATCTCCATCTGAGACCACCTCAGCCTGGACCTTATTGTTTATATCACTGTCAGCATTTTCGTCAAAGCCATTCTACAAATCTCTCGGAAGTTCCCAACTTTCCCACATCTTCCTGTCTTCTTCTGAGCCCTCCAAACTGTTCCATTCTCTGCCTGTTACCCAGTTCCAAAGTTGCTTCCACATTTTTGGGTATATTTTCAGCAACACCCCACTCTACTGGTACCAATTTACTGTATTAACCTGTTTTCACGTTGCTGACAAAAACATACCAGAGACTGGGAAGAAAGAGAAGTTTAATCGAACTTACAGTTAGTTCCACATGGCTGGGGAGGCCTCAGAATCACAGCGGGAGGCAAATGGCACTTCTTACATGGCAGCAGCAAGAGTGAATGAGGAAGAAGCGAAAGTGGAAACCCCTGATAAACCCATCAAATCCGGTGAGACTTACTATCACAGAATAGCATGGGAAAGACCGTCCGCCATGATGCAATTACCTCTCCCTGGGTCCCTCCCACATCCTGGGGAATTCTGGGAGATACAATTCAAGTTAAGATTTGAGTGGGAGCACAGCCAAACCATATCAGGGTCTAAAACAATGAAAATATTGACAAAATAGTTACTTATGAATGGCATGTTGTTTATCATTTAAGCATTTTAACACATAGGCACTAATACCTCTCCATCTCTGTCTCTTCCCTGCCACCCTTCCTCGTTGATGTTATACCGGATTTAGGAATTAAGATTTCTGTTAATAGAAAGAGAAAAGGAAGATGGCAGTTAGTAGTTGCTCGGTGTCCATTTCCAAATGGTTACCTAGCAACAGTTCCAGGCGGTAGCTGCTAGGAGTAGCTCCAGCTGCTCATGGTTAAGCCGGCTTGAGCTACATAGTTGCTCTGCTAAATATCTTATTTGTGTGATTTTCAAATAAGAATCACCTTTTGGGGTTATATGGGCTGATGCTTCAGCTGGCCATCTGTTTTGTCTTGTCCCATTCCTTGACAAGATGAATGTGCTTGTTGTGTTTATAAAAGAAAAAAAAAAAAACCCGGCCGCATGCGGTGGCTCACACCTGTAATCCCAGCACTTCGAGAGGCCGGGGCGGGCTGACCACCTGAGATCAGGAGTTCGAGACCAGCCTGGCCAATATGATGAAACCCTGTCTCTACTGAAAATACAAAAAAATTAGCCAGGGGTGGTCACGGGCGCCTATAATCCCAGCTACTTGGGAGGCTGAGGCAGGAGAATTGCTTAAACCTGGGAGGCAGAGGTTGCAGTGAGCCAAGACCACCCCATTGCACTCCAGCCTGAGCAACAAGAGTGAAATGCCGCTTCAATAAAATAAAATAAAATAAAATAAGTTGTGAAAAAAAAAATCAGACAGTATTTGGAGCCAAAACAAAATGTCTCTCAAAGCTCCTAGGTGTCAAGTGATAGCAACTATGTAAATTCCTAAATAAATTTTTAAAATATTAATAAATAAAATATATCCCAGCTACTTGGGAGTCTGAGGCAGGAGGATTACTTGAGCCCAGGAGTTCAAGAACAACCTGGGCAACATAGTGAGAACGTGTCACAATTTTTTTAAGTCCACTTTTAAGTGAGAGTATTAATCGTTTACTTAGGCCCACAGAATGCATTTGAAGAGTTCAAGTCAGTGTTAAATAATTTTCACAAAAGTTAAATATCATTCTAAGGTCACTCTACCCCTTGCCTCTTAAGTTTTAATCTCTTTATGTTCAATTTCAGGAAACTAAGACAAGTATCCATAAAAGGAGAAACATGGGCCAGGCGCGGTGGCTCACACCTGTAATCCCAGCACTTTGGGAGGCTGAGGCAGGCGGATCACAAGGTCAGGAGATCAAGACCATCCTGGCTAACCTGGTGAAACCCTGTCTCTACTAAAAATACAAAAATAATAGCTGGGTGTGGTGGCGGGCACCTGTAGTCCCAGCTACTTGGGAGGCTGAGGCAGGAGAATGGCATGAACCCAGGAGGCAGAGCTTGCAGTGAGCTGAGATCTCCCCACTGCACTCCAGCCTGGACAACAGAGTGAGATTCCGTCTCAAAAAAAAAAAAAAGAAGAAGAAGAAACACAGGATGTTTTATAGTGCTTGTGGTGCTTGATTTTTATATCTTGTCATGAAGCTGTGCCTTATTTCCTTTGTGTTAAACCTCTATTCTTGTTTATACCTGTTTTCTATCTGTATTTCTAAAACATAATGAATATTTCATCTATGTAGTTTCTTTGTAAAGTCTTTTGAGCTCTAACATCTCAAAGGGCAGTCACTCAATATGGTTTAAACACACATCACACATGCTGAGGCCGGGCCTGAGCATGGGTGGCTCATGCCTGTAATCCCAGCATGTTGGGAGGCTGAGGTGGGCAGATCACTTGAAGTCAGGAGTTCGAAACCAGCCTGTTCAACACGGTGAGATCCCATCTCTAATTAACATACAAAAATTAGCCGGGCATGGTGGCACACACATGTAATTTCAGCTACTCAGGAAGCTGAGGCAGGAGAATCACTTGAACCCGGGAGGAAGAGGTTGCAGTGAGCAGAGATCGTGCCACTGCACTCCAGCCTGGGCAACAGAGCGAGACTTTAAAAAAATTTTTAAAATAATAATAAATAAATAAATACATGTCACATATGCTGAATGTGTAGAAATGGGATGTCTACTAAAAATCATATTCACAAGGACTCAAACAGATATCCGTACACCAAAGTTTATAGCAGCATTATGCGTGATAGCCAAAAGGTGGAATCAACCTTATCTGTTCGTGGATGGCAAAACGTGACGTATGCACACTATGGAATATTATTCAGCCCTTAAAAGGAATAAAATTTTGACACATGCTACAATATAGATGAACCTTGAAGACATTATGCTAAGTGAAATAAGTCAGACGCGAAAGAACAAATACTGTATACTTTCACTTACGTGAGATAACCAGGGGAGTCAAATTCATAGAGACAGAAAGTAGCATGGTGCGATGGGGCTAAACTGTTTAATGCGTACAGATTTTCAGTCTGGGAAGACGCATTTAGCTCCCACTTATAAGTGAGAATATGTGGTATTTGGTTTTCTGTTCCTGCAAAATTTTGGACATGGCTGGTGGTGATTGTTGCAAAACGATATGAATGTACTTAATGGCAGTCAACTATACACCTAAAAATGGTTACAACGGACAATTTTATGCTATGTATGTTTTACATAGCTTAAAAAAAAATCAAATATGCTTATTTGGTCCAGACAAATTTTAACAATGCTCTGATTTTCCCTCATGTTCCAGTATTTTGCCACATAGCTAGTGGGAGATCATTACAATACTAAAAGAGAAATCTGCTATGGAGGTTGTGTAATGTGCACCCATGTACTGAAAAATGAACCACAGTGTCTAAAAAGCAAAATCCTGGCCGGGCACAGTGACTCACACCTGTAATTCCAGTGCTTTGGGAGGCCGAGGTGAGCGGATCACCTGAGGTCAGGAGTTCGAGACCAGCCTGGGCAACATGGTGAAACCCTATCTCTACTAAAAATACAAAAATTAGCTTGGCATGTTGGTGGGTGCCTGTAATCCCAGCTACTCAGGAGGCTGAGGCAGGAGAATCGCTTGAACCCAGGAGGCGGAGTTTGCAGTGAGCCGAGATCATGCCATTGCACTCTAGCCTGGGCGATAAGAAGGAAACTTGGTCTCAAAAACGAAAGAAGACTGACTTCATTTTAAAAGTATGATTTTTATCTTTATATATTTTTTCTTTCATTTTTTTCTTGCTGTTTTTTTCTTTTATTTTTTATTTATTTATTTTTTGGGGGACAGGGTATTGCTCTGTCACCCATGCTGGAGTACAGTGGTGAGATTATGATCACTCCAGCCTTGAGCCCTTGGGCTCGAGCAATTCTCCTGCCTCAGCCTCCCGAGTAGCTGGGACCACAGGCACACACCACCACGCTTGGCTAATTTTTTTATTTCTTTGTAGAGATGGGAGTCTTTGTTGCCCAGGCTGGTCTTCAACTACTAGGCTCAAGTGATCCTCCCACCTTGGCCTCCCAAAGTGCTGGGATCACAGATGTGAGCCACTGTGACTGATCATAATGTTATTTCCTATTGCAAAAGCAAAACCTGGCCATTATAGAAAAATCAGAAAACGCACGCAGACCAAATAAATCCTAGGGGCACACACGGACAAATGGCCACACATACTTTTACCAAAGAAGTGTGGTAGGGTACCATGTCTACCTCTAAAGATGCTGGCCCAATATGTCCATCATCTACAGCCCATTTCCCCCAGATCCATCCTTCCAACCTTCTCTGTGATACTCTATCCCCTTATAGTTGGCCCTTGCATGCTGTATCACCCAGGTCCTTCTGGTTGGGCATCCCAAAGGAGTAGCGACTTCTCAGAAAAAAGTTCAGAAGAAAGAATTCCCAGCAAGAATTTTGGAGTTCCCCCAAAAGCAGATCTTGAAAGAATAATTTGAATGCAAGCAGTTTATTTGGGAAATAATCCCAAGAAAGTGTCGTAGGGAAATGAGGAAGTGAAACAGAAAAGAGAAGAAACCAAACAAATGGTTGTTACCCAGCAACTTACCCTTGTGGGCAACTGGAGTTTAATTTCTGGCGAGATCTTGGAAATAGTGAGGAACATGGACCTGTGAGCTGTCCCACTTGAGAGTGGGGAAGTCCCAGTATTTATCATCACTTCCCATCTGTCATTGGCTGAGGACTTAACCCTGGGATTGTGTACATGATATGTGAGGTCTGAGGAGTTACGGGGCAGCTGGTCGAGGGGACCACCTATTGGGACATGAAGACAAGAGAAAAATAGGGAATGGTCAAGAGGGTCAAAAAGCTACACAATAATGCTGTAAGCAAGTACTGAACTGTGCCCATCAATTTCTCAAAAGGAGTAGCTGGATGGACCATTTCAGTGGAATGACAGGAACTAAAGCCAGAATACTTCAGAGTAAGAAGTAGAGACCATGTGTGGGGACAACTCTTTTTGTTTTTTTAAACGGAGTCTCACTCTGTTACCCAGGCTATAGTGTTGTGGTGTGATCTTGGCTCACTGCAACCTCTGCCTCCCAGGTTCAAGCTATTCTCCTGTCTCAGCCTCCTGAGTAGGTGGCATGTGCCACCAAGCCTAGCTAATTTTTGTGTTTTTAGTACAGACGGGACTTCACCATGTTGGCCAGGCTGGTCTCAGCCTCCCAAAGTGCTAGGATTACAGGCATGAGCCACCATACCCAGCCAGTTCTTCACAATGCTTGATTCTGAAAGGAAGGAGAGAAAGAGGGCTGTAGCCAAAAGGTTGTGAGGTTAGAGCAATGCTTTTCCAGCTGGGATCCTTGACAGATTCTCAATCCGTAAGACCTGAGAATTTTAAAAGACACACACACACACACACACACACACACACACACACACACAGTATCCCCTGGATGCCCACTTCTAAGTTAATATTGCTTCCAAGTTTCAGTTCCTCTGTTTATATTTGTGTTTACAATCAAGTTGTAGCTAGGCAGTAATCCTTTAAAGATCATTTTCTTTCTTTCTTTTCCTTCCTTCCTCCCTCCCTCCCTCCCTCCCTCTCTCTCTCTCTCTCTCTCTTTCTTTCTCTCTTTCTTTCTTTCTTTTTTTCTTTCTTCCTTGAGACGGAGTTTCGCTCTTGTTGCCCAGGCTGGAGTGCAATGGCGCAATCTCCGCTCACTGCAACCTCCGCCTCCTGGGTTCAAGTGATTCTCCTGCCCCAGCCTCCTGAGTAGCTGGGATTACAAGCATGGGCCACTATGCCCGGCTAATTTTTTTTGTATTTTTAGTAGAGATGGGGTTTCCCCATGTTGGTCAGGCTGGTCTTGAACTCCCAACCTCAGGTGATCTGCCCCCTCGGCCTCCCAAAGTGCTGGGATTACAGGCGTGAGCCTCTGCTCCTGGCCTAAAGATCATTTTCAAACAGAAATTGTTCATGCTGTCATGGAGAAGGTTGATCTGGATGAGCGTGGACGTCAGTTTCTGTGTTGACAAGAAGGAACAGAGCACTGCCTTCTGCTCTGGTGGTTCCAGCTTTAGAGGTGTTTGAATTAGAATGAGTGTTCCCCATGGGGGATGCTTTTGTCCTAGAAAAGACATTGAGGGCCGGGCGTGGGGGCTCATGCCTGTAATCTCAGCACTTTGGGAGGCCAAGGTGAGTGGGTCACCTGAGGTCAGGAGTTCGAGACCAGCCTGGCCAACATGGTAAACCCTGTCTCTACTAAAAATGCAAAAATAATTAGCCAGGTGTGGTGGCATGCACCTATAATCCCAGCTACTAGGGAGGCTGAGGCAGGAGAATTGCTTGAACCCAGAAGGCAGAGGTTGAAGTGAGCTGAGATCACACCACTGTGCTCCACCCTGGGTGACAGACAGAGCAAGACTCTATCTCAAAAAAAGAAATCGAGGCTCAAAGAGAAAAAGGAGAAACAGTGTATTAGTTCATTCTCACACTGCTAATAAAAACATACTGGAGACTGGGTAATTTATAAAGAAAAACAGGTTTAATGGACTCACAGTTCCACATGGCTGGGGGGCCTCACAATCATGGCAGAAGGCAGAGGAGCAAAGGTATGTCTAACATAGCGGCAGGCAAGATAGCGTGTGCATGTGCAGGGGAACCACCCTTTATAAAACCATCGGATCTCGTGAGACTTATTCACTATCACGAGAACAGCATGAGAAAAACCCATCCCCATGATTCAATTACCTCCCACTGGGTTCCTCCCACAACACAGGAGGATTATGGGAGCTACAATTCAAGATGAGTTTTGGGTGGGAACACAATCAAACCATATCACAGAGGCAGCAACATATCGGTGAGGGTAGATTTGTCACAATACAACAGGAGCACAAGCTGAGAGCTTTATCACATATACCCATCAAATCATTCTGGTTACTGCAGGACACTTGTCCTGAAAGCGTCTCTGGAAACATCCAGCGGCGAAGGACTCCAAGGCCTTAATTTTCAGAGAGGAATCTCTTTAGTGGGTATACAAGTGAATGACTCCAGCAAGACTGAGTGAGGAGGGCTCCTCTGTGGCCATAGCAGCGTCAGAATTGGGGAGACAGTGGGCAGGCCAGATATAAAAGCCACTTGCCATTTGGGCACCCTGAGAATCTTCCTTCCTTCATGGGAATGCAGGCCCTGAAATAATATGATTTGTGTGTATCTGCAAAAGCAAGGAGAACTTATATCATAGGTAATCTCAAGATTTTGATGTTTCATAAGAAAGCTGAAGAACTTCAATGATTAGGATAAATAATCTTAGACCTATTCAGTATTTAAAGAAGTTTTACAAATAACACATACATATGTACTCATGGAGAAAAACACTGCTTTAATGGAGTAACTAGTTGCAACTTGTTATGTTATTTCCAATCTTGATCTATGTACCTATGGTTTTAGATCGTTGTGGTCCACGTGTTGAATATTTCATGAGTGACCCCAGACAAACCACTTCACCTCCACTTGTCTATTTTCTTATCAGCAAATGGAGATAACTGCTTTTATTTCACAGGGCTGTTGTGAAAAACAAGTGAAGTAAGGTAATACAAAAACAATTCGTAAACTCTAAAGTATACAATTATGAGACACAATAGTTACATGTAATTGCTTCTGTTATGTTTTTCTATGTGTTACTTGTAACAGTTGCATATTATTCTGAGTTGCTGTCATAGTTTATTTAACCATAGTCTACTTGTTACTCATTCTTTCTTTTTGCTATCATAAATAAAGTTGATTATAAACATCTCTGCATGGTTTGCATTTTTTTCTCTTTTGAAATATTTCTTTAGGAGGAATTCCTGGAAGTGGAATAAATGAGTTCGAATGGTAGCTGAGACATTCTTTCTTAGATGATATACATCTTAGTACAAACAAAAAACTAGCTCATTATGCTGTACCATAATTCAGACAAATTAAGAAACTAAAACTAATTCTGGTGGTGTTAGCAAGCCGGTATATATAAAACCATATCATCATAATTTTCAAAAGGCGAATAGTTTCTTTGATTATGGAACATGTCTCCTGATGGCGTGAAATCCTTTTTTTGGAATGTGGCAGAATACAGTATGAAATGCAAAGACTTAACTCAGTAGCCTTCTTTTACAGTTTTAGCATCCTCTGTTTACAGGAGACCTGGTTTTTAAAGGATCAGTTCCTTCCCGTGTGAGGCTTCCAGCTCCTTGGCATCAGTTGGTTTTGATTCAGAGCAAAGTCATTGTAGTAAAGGACAGTTCGCTACATGGATTTTAGATTAAAATCGAGGAGATGAATTTTGTGCAGCAGGTACATAAAATACAAAAATGTATTCTCCATGATGTGGTTCCAGTTTTCTGGAAAAGATCAATTTTTTTTTTTTTTTTTTTGAGATGGATCTTTGTTCTTATTGCCCAGCCTGGAGTGCAAATGGCAAGATCTTGGCTCACCACAACCTCCACCTCCCAGGCTCAAGTGATTCTCCTGCCTCAGCCTCCCTAGTAGCTGGGATTTCAGGCATGCACCTCCATGCCCAGCTAATTTTTTGTATTTTTAGTAGAGACAGGTTTTTTCCATGTTGGTCAAGCTGGTCTCGAACTCCTGACCTCAGGCCATCTGTCCGCCTCGGCCTCCTACAGTGCTAGGATTATAGGCGTGAGCCACTGCACCCAGCCAGAAAGATTAATATTTTAAAAGTATATGCAGGCCAGGCGTGGTGGCTTACATCTGTAATCCCAGCACTTTGGGAGGCTAAGGTCGGAGGATCACTTGAGACCAGGAATTCAAGACCAGCCTAGGCAACATAACACTCTATCTCTGAAAAAAAAGAAAAAAAGAAAAAAAGAAAATTAGCTGGGCATAGTGGCACATACCTGTAATCCCAGCTACTTGGGACACTGAGGCAGGAGGGTCACTTGAGCCTGGTAAGTCAAGGCTGCAGTGAGCTATGATCCTGCCACTGCGTTCTAGCCTGGATAACAGGGCAAAACCCCATTTAAAAAGTTTTTTTAAGTATATGCAGATTCCCAGACTTCTGGAGTATAAGTGCTCTTAACATCTATGATCTGACACCATTTTTGTAGCCTTAAATTCTCAGATTGGCAAGAGGCTTCTGCCTTTTTGGATTGAAATTTTGCTTCTCTCTGGGCATTTCTTTAGAGATGATTGCGGAATCAAAGAAGAAATATCTGACTAAACTAGTATGGTTCAATAGAAACTTTCCCTATGAAACATTTCAGAAGAATTTGACTTATACCACTTACCAAGGGATCAGGATGATTGATTATTAAGTGATTAGCTCTATTGTCCTTCTTTTGTTTTTCCAGTCACTTCTCTTTTAAATGGCTTGATGGGAAGTTAAGAGGAGGAATAACGGGAAAGCCTTGGCTGAAAGTTACATTTGATTCATGAGTGCTGCTTTGCCACTAACTAACTGGCTGACCAGATCCAACTTACTTAACCCATTTCCGCCTGAGTTTTCTCAAGTACAAAGTGGAATCTAAGGTCTAGTCCAGTTCCAACACTCTGTGATTTCATCTGGAGCAAAAGCCTTTCTCCATGACACAAGTAATCTTCTGAAGGCCAAATGACTTAAAGACTCTTTTGCAAATGTCGTGTGATTGTCGCTGCGCTGCCTGTGTGGGTGCCGGGCGGGGAAACGTGGGTGGAAGTAAATTCCTACTGTCTACAGCAACAGTTAAAAAACAGGTTGAAAAAAATACAGTGCTCTCCTGTGTTTGGGCAAACAGGAATCAGGCCACCCTGACCTCATGGTCCCACGGACGCTGCCAGGAAGCCCGAAAACTCCATCCAAAGCTGCTGAGACAGAATCTTTGGCAGAGCTGAAAGGAAGCTGAAAGGAGCCGTACCGGGAGTTCCTGCCCAAAAAGGGGTGAGCAGGGCACTTGGCAAACGCGCAGCATGTATTATGTGCTGAGTTAACACCCTTTAGTGTCATTATTAGCACTTTCAGAAATAGCCAGCAAAGCTATTTAGAGAGGGGGTTAAAAATTAAAAAAAACCACCAAAACCTTTAACTTACTCCAACATTACTTCAGGTGCATTAATACTTTTAAAATCTAAACTGTAGTCTTTCCACTTGTCGTTAAGGCATCATTATTCTTTAGACTCAAATTCTGCATTTCCTTGTTGACATATTCCTTTGGTGTTTCTTTGGCATTGCTGTTGAGCCTCAGATCCCACACTGGAGGATCGGCTTCTACGAGGTGTATTATGAGGGCGAAGTGAAAGCAAACCCCAGGGTCTCGTGTGACTCCAGCAGGCTCCCTTCCCCTTCCGGTCCCCACCGTCCCGGACCCGGAGTGTTGCCTGGCCATCTGAAGGGCCTTAGTCTCACCCGGTCTGCTCACCTCTGCTAATAACCTCTGTGTGATGGTACTTTTTTTTTTTTTTTTTTTTTTTTTGAGACGGAGTCTTGCTCTGTCGCCCAGGCTGGAGTGCGGTGGTGCCTTCTCGGCTCACTGCAAGCTCCGCCTCCCGGGTTCACGCCGTTCTCCTGCCTCAGCCTCCAGGTAGCTGGGACTACAGGCGCCGCCACCACGCCCGGCTAATTTTTTGTATTTTGTTTAGTAGAGACGGGGTTTCACCGTGTTAACCAGGATGGTCTCGATCTCCTGACCTCGATACTTTAATATTTTACTAAAACCTCGCTAGGGGTTCAATCTGACACTGCCTGCTGCTCTGGTTCTACACCCTGCTGCCTCTTCACGCAGCCCCTAGCTCCATGGAAAACCGTTTGCCATGGGCTTTCAAGTGCCCTTCCCTGAGCTTCCTCCCAGAAGGTTCTCGCCCCTGCCTGCTGGCCTAGATTTTCCATCCTTTGGTCAGAGGCGTTCCAACCAGAGCTGTGCCACCTTGAACAGGGGCTGAGTAAAATAAGGCTTGAGACCTACTGGGCTGCACTCCCAGGAGGTTAGGCACTCTGAGTCATACCATGAGATAGGAGGTCGGCACAATATACAGGTCACAAAGACCTTGCTGATAAAACAGCACGTGGTAAAGAAGCCGGCCAAAATCCGCCACAACCAAGATGGCAAACAAACTGACGTCTGGTTGTCCTCACTGCTCATTATGCAGTAATTATAATGAACCGGTGTGCTACAAGACACCACCACCAGTGCACAGACAGTTTACAAATGCCATGGCAACGTTAGGAAGTTACCCTTATCTAAAAAGGGGAGGAACCCTCAGTTCCGGGAATTGCCCACCTCTTTGCCAGAAAACTCGTGAATGATCCACTCCTTGTTTAGCATATAATCAAGAAGTAACTATACATAAGTATCCTTGGTTGAGTAGCTCAAGCTGCTGCTCTGCCTATGGAAGAGCCATTCTTTACTCCTTTACTTTTTTAATAAACTTGCTTTCACTTTACTCTATGGACTTGCCCTGAATTCTTTCTTGTGTGAGATCCAAGAACCTTCTCTTGGGGTCTTTATGGGGACCCCTTTCCAGTAACACTTCAAGTCTCAGCTAAAATGTCTCCTCCTGATATTTTATTGTTTCCTCTTGCAAGCTACCTCAGCACCCAGGACAATTCCAGCTGACCCTCGAAAAACTCAAGGGTTAGGGACGCCAAGCCCCTGCACAGTCAAAAATCTGCATATAACTTAACTCCTCCAAAATGTAACTAGCAATTGCGTCCAATTGACCAGAAGCTTTACTGATGGCATCCACAGTTGATCACCTCCGTATTTTGTTTGTTACATGTATTACATACTATATTTTTACAATAAAGTAAGCTAGCTAGAGAAAAGAAAATGTTATTAAGAAAATCATAAGGAAGAGAAAATGTATTTACTATTCATTAAGTGGAAGGAGATCATCATAAAAGTCTTCATCCTTGTTGTCTTCACGTTGAGTAGGCCGAGGAAGAGGAGGGGTTGGTCTTGCACTGGGGTGGGTGGGTAGCAGCAGCAGAAGAAGTGGAAGAGGTGGAAGGAAGGGGGAGCAGGAGAGGCAGGCACACTCAGTGTACGTTTTTATTTTTTTATTTTTTATTTTTTTTGAGACAGAGTCTCCCTCTGTCACCCAGGCTGGAGTGCAGCGGTGCAATCTCGGCCCACTGCAACCTCCATTTCCCCGGGTTCAAGTGATTCTCGAGCCTCTGCCTCCCAAGTAGCTGGGATTACAGGCGCGTGCCACTATGCCCGGCTACTTTTTGTATTTTTAGTAGAGATGGGGTTTCACCATGTTGGCCAGTCTGGTCTCAAACTCCTGACCTCAAGTGATCCGCCCGCCTCGGCCTCCCAAAGTGCTGGGATTATAGGCGTAAGCCACCATGACCAACCCTCAGTGTAAATTTTATTGGAAAAAAAATCCACATATAAGTAGATTTTGACTCACGTTCAAACCTGTGTTGATCAAGGGTCAACTGTATATATCCACAAGGGTCTGAGTTTCTTGGAGCCAAACATTTTATTTTGATTTTTATATTTCAAGCTTTGAAGCTTGAGCTCAGAATCTGGTAAAAAGGTGCCCAGTAAACGCTGTATAAATACATAGATCTGTGTTCTAACAATTTCATCTTCAATTCCTACTTAGAACAAGGTGAGGGAAGGTGTTAAATGAAAAAGAAATTTGTAAACTGACATGTGGGAATTTATATTAAACCATGTTCATACTTCAACTTGCTTTATGGAAACCTCTCCTGAAACAAAGAAAAGGAGAACCAAAAAAGGGTTCCTTTCAGTTTCTAAGATGTTATGTAAGAGGAGAGTCCCTGAACACCCCTGAACACCCCATCCCCCACACACAGGCCCATGGATTTCCCTCACATTCCAGCAACCACGGGCTCAAGTTTCTCTTTTAAAAACTTGTTAGGAAGGCTAAGCCTCGTTTATCCCTTGATGCAAATTATTCCACATAGAGATCCTCCTCCAAGAACTCCTCGCTGGGGACAGTGAGCACCAGAGATGTGACTTTGAATGGAGGACCCTTTCCTGGCATCCGGACCACAGCTCAAACGCTAATCAGTGCTCCTGGGCTGCAATCCACTGTTGGCCCAGATTCCTGGCCCGTGGAAACAGGTCTCCACAGTGTAAAGAGCCTGGGCATTCTTGCCAGAAAAAGCTACTTTTAAATCCTGGCTCTGTCACCCACGGGCTCTATGACTGGGGAAATGTTACCTATCTTAGCAGAGCCCCTGTTTTCTCACCCATAAAACGGTGATAACAATACATGCCTCACAGTTGTTGGCAAATGAGACGAGAGGGCTGAGGTCTGGTCATGTAGCAGGTGCATATACAGAGTACTTTGTGTGTCTTTGAGTGACTCTGGGGCTCTGAGACTTGCCAGGAGTAGGTTTGGATTGGTTGGTTATTGGGTCTTGTTATGAACTGGAGATGGTGTTGGGGGTGGGTTGGTAACAGCACAGGGGGCCTGGGAGATACCTGGTGAGGTGTGGCACACTGTGGACCCCTGAGGTTGATCTGCTGCGGGATATGGTATTCCAGGAGCTCCAGGGCAACTCTAAACCCACAGCCTGCGAAAGTGAGCCCTGGGTGATTCGATTCTGACACCTACTTCCTTTTCCAGTGGAGAATTTTTTCCATTTCTAGCTCGCTGAACGAGGGTGGGCCACTGACTCCATAGAGCAGTAAACACAGAGAAACTTTGAGTGTTGAAAAAGAAAGTAAATATCAGAATCAATTCCCATCTGTAAATGATCTATCTCCCTGTCTGACCTTGGAAGTGAAGCCCAGAGAAGATTGTTTCTCAAAGTGAATTCAGAGCACCTACTCCCAAGAGCTCAGACTTGTTGAATCAAATCTCTGAGATGGGGATGGAGAGTCTTCATTCAACCAAGTTCCCCAGGTAGTCCTGGTGCACCTTATACCCTCACTCCTTCAAGTGTGGTCCCTGGGACAACAGCAAGGGCATCACTGGGCACTTACAAGAACTTCAGAATCTCAGGCCCAGTCCCAAACCTACTGAATCTGCATTTTTAAAACATCCTAGTAACATGTAATATACATAACATACAATTTACCATCTTTAAGTGGACAGTTCAGGAGTGTTAAGTGCATTCACATCATTGTGTAACCTATCTCCAGAAATCTTTTCATCTTGCAGAACTGAAACTCTATACTCATTAAACAACCCCCATTTCTTACTCCCACAGCCTCTGGCAACCACCCAGAATCTGCATTTTACAAGATTCCCAGGATATTCTTATGCCCATTAAAGATGAAGAAGCCCTGCCCTAAGTATGAAAACCACAGATAACAAAATCAGGAGCCTGCAGTGGGCTTAGCGAGGCAACCAGGCCATTTCCTTAGGGCAAGATTAGGGAAACCAGTGAGCAGAACAATAGCAAATCCACTAGAAAATTCTGATGCATGCTCCAGTGTGACAATCACTGCTATCCAGCAGTGATTTATAAGTCAATCTACATATTAGAATCGCCTGGGAACCCTCCAAACATTTTCATGCCTAAGACCCCTCCAAAATCCACTAACTCTAATCTCTAGAGGCAGGGCCAAGGCAACTAAATTTTTAAAACATCTCCCAGGGATTCTGATTACTCAGTCAGATTTCTTTTTTCTTTATTTCTTTTTTTTTTTTTTTAACAGTCTCACTCTGTTTCTCAGGCTGGAGTGCAGTGGCGTATTCTCACCTCCTGCAATATCCTCCTCCCAAGTTCAAGCAATTCTTGTGCCTCAGCCTTCTGAGTAGCTGGGACTGCTGGCGCGCACCACTACGCCTGGTTAATTTTTTTTCTTTTTTTAATTTTAGCAGAGATGGAAGATTTTTGCCATGTTGGCCAGGCTGGTCGTGAACTCCTGGCCTCAAATGATCCACTGGCCTCAGCCTCCCAATGTGCTGGGATTACAGGCATGAGCCACTGCGCTGCACCTCAGTCAGGTTTCAGAACCACTGATCTGCAGAGAGGAAGGAGGTTGGTAGGATGAAACGGATTCTGCAACCACACATGGGCGTTAGAGGAAAATAATGGTGCCGGGTAAGGCCTCAGAGCTGCTGCTTTGTTTTATAATCTGCTCAGCTCTCCTGGTATGAGTGATTGCCCTGGGGAGTTTAAACCAACCAACAAAGCTGTGTTTGCAAAAAGAAATTGCTATCTTATTTGATGTTCTAATTTTTTCCATGCAAACAATCCCTACCACCTCTTCCCTATTGCCTGCCATTATTTCCTATCGCAGCCCTCTGTTTATTTTCCTAATAGCATTTACCACAATTAGCAATTATTATGCTCATTGTCTGCCTCCTCTCATTAAAATAATAGCTAACTGTCTGTGTATAAAAACAAGGCTCGTAGGTCTTGTTCACCTCCTCCTCACACAGAGGCCCCTGATAAATATTTGAATGAATGAAACACACATAGTACTCAATCAACCGAGGTACCAATCAACTTTGCTATGCCATGGAATCACTGCCCCTCTTGTGGCCCCAAACCAGCTGACATCATATAGAAAGGGAGAAGCAGTCGTCTTAAAAGAAACTGCTGCACTGTCGGGATTGAAAGAAGTATGGCCGACAGGCTGTGCGCTAAAGCCCACAGGGAACTGTCAAGGGTAGTGGCGGCCCAGTGTTCTCAGGTGGTAGAGACCAGTGTAGGGAAGCAGCACTGGCAGGCGGATTACCTGAGGTGAGGAGTTCAAGACCAGCCTGGACAACATGGTAAAACCCCGTTTCTACTGAAAAAAAAAAAAAAATAGCCCAGTGCAGTGATGAGTGCCTACTAATCCCAGCTACTTGGGAGGCTGAGGCAGGAGAATTGCTTGAACCCGGGAGGCAGAGGTTGCGGTGAGCTGAGATTGCACCACTGCACTCCAACCTGGGCGACAGTGAGACTTCATTGCAAAAATAAATAAATAAATTAGAATTCTTCAATGAGTGAGTGATAGGTTCATTGAACTAGTGAAATCTGCATATAAATGTTACCTCATCCAGAACCTCCCAGCTGGTGAGGCTTGGATTACAATGTGTTTATGCAACTCCCCCTGTAGAATTCTGTAGTGGAAACAGCATAGATTTTGGAACACTATTGAAGACAAGTTCTGCTTCCTCTATTAGCTGGCTGTTCAACAGTGGGAAATTACTTACGTGAGCTTCAGCTTCCTCATCTGAAAACGAGATGGTCTTTCTCTCATGTACTATGCCAAGCGCCTAGTAAAGTGCCTGCTGCATAGCAGCGTTTGAGGAATGTTAACTCCTCAATCTGCAGTCTAGATTTTCTTACCCATTCTTTCTCACACTTTTTGTTCCTTTAGTTACAGCTTAGCCATTACCTCCTCGTCACTGGAACCACATGCAATCACTTAAAACACTTATTGTTTATAATATTTGATAGGCCGAGAAAAAAATCACATACTGTCTTGTGAATTTTCTTTCATCATTATATTGAGAGTTCTTGTATTGTGAATATATTAAAAGCTGAAGAATTTATTTAACTTATTCCTCAGCACAAATGGAAATACTTTTGGAGACAGGAGGCTTTTACCAGAAAGGGGTCCTGATCCAGACCCCAAGAAAGGGTTCTTGGATCTCGAGCAAAAAAGAATTCAGGGTGATCCCACAGAATACAGTGAAACCAAGTTTATTAGAGAAGTAAAGCTGTCAGGGCTGCTGGTTGGCTAATTTTATGGTTATTTCTTGATCACATGCTAAACAAAGGGTAGATTATTCAGGAGTTTTCCAGAAAAGGAGTGAGGATTTCCCAGAACTAAGGTCCCTCCCCTTTTAGACCATATAGGGTTATTTCCGGGTGTTGCTATGGCATTTGTAAACTGCCGTGGTGCTGGTGGAGAGTCTTTTAGCGTTCAAATGCATTTTTTATTAGTGTATAATCAGCAGTGAGGACAACCAGAGGTCACTTTTGTCACCATCTTGGATTGGTTTTGGCGGATTTTGGCCAGCTTCTTTACTGTATCTTGTTTTGTCAGCAGTGCCTTTCTGACCTGTGTCGTGTAGCTGACCTCCTATCTCATCCTGTGACTAAGAATTCCTAACCTCCTGGGAATGCAGCCCAGCAGGTCTCAGCCTCATTTTACCCAGCCCCTATTCAAGATAGAGTCCCTCTGGTTCTGAGGCCTCTGACACTAATTCCTGCTTCTTGCTGTTCTTTAGCACAGAATTTTGCAGTCAGGCACAGTTGTGGCATGAACCATCTTGATCTCAGTAAGTGTAATAGCTCAGATGAGGAACAATGGTTGCTCCCGAAATAGTCTTCATCCCTCCATGCAAATACTCTTAAAATGCAGCCCAACCACTGGTGATACAATGAATTGCTTATTTATTTCTAGCAATTATTTTATGATTTTTTATTAATACATAATCGATGTACATATTTTCAGGGATGTGTCATAATTTAATACATTCATATAGTTTGTAAAGACCAAATCAGTATAATTGGCATCTCTATCACCTTAAATAGTTGTGATTTCTTCATAGGTGAGACATTTGAATTATTCTCTTCTAGCTATTTAAAAATATACGATAGGTTATTGTAAATGATAGTCACCCTACTGATATGTCAAACACTAACTGGGTCTTATTTCTTCTATCAAACTATATTTTTGAAATTCTGAAGATATACCATATGGATTGAAAAGGGTTTATATTTTTAAATCAGATTTTTATCTGCTTTATTTTTAACAGAATTCAGTGTTACAAAAGAGCTGTAGCATCTTTCAATCATTGTGATATTATTTATGTTAAGACAGTGGCGAGAAATACGAATTTATTTTCCCTATTTAGTCTCTCTCTTTTCTGTAGTAACATATCTCTAATTTTTAGTGGGTGCATTGCAGTCCAGTCAAAAGATGACATTTCCTAGAATCATTTGAAGTTGACTCAGTGAGGTATCTAAGTACTTGTCATAGAGATGTGAGTCAAAATACTGCATAGTCTTCTGAGAAGTCTTATAAAGAAAGTGTTCCGGCAGGGTGTGCTGGCTCATGCCTATAATCCCAGCACTTTGGGAGGCCAAGGTAGGCGGATCTCCTGAGGTCAGGAGCTCGAGACCAGCCTGGGCAACATGGTGAAACCCCGTCTCTACTAAAACTACAAAAATTAGCTGGGCATGGTGGCGGGCACTTGTAATTCCAGCTACTCAGGAGGAGGAGGCAGGAGAATTGCTCTAACCCAGAAGACAGGAGCTGCAATGAGCCAAGATTGTGCTACTGCACTCCAGCCTGGTCCATAGAGCAAGGCTCTGAAACTGTTCTGTGTTTATTCTTTCTCTTTTGCTGCCAGCCTGAACCATGGGAGAGATTACTGGAGCACCAGACACTTTGGACAATGAATATAAGGACCATGAGTATAAGGACCACACACTAGAGACTGTAGAGCTGACAGCCAGAGGAATTGAGTCCTTAATTAATTTGGGGTAAGTTGCCACACTCACCCCAAACTGCCTACTTACAAAATCCCTTTGCAAGAGAAAGCAACCAAGTGTTATATCAAGCTGAACCTAATTTGAACCGATACAAGTTGTAGCTAAATTATACTTTGTTCATATTCCACTCTTAAGAATGAGTTTAATTAGAGACAATTAATGCATTGGTTCTATGATGACCAAATAGTTTATAGCCTACTAATTGTTCTGAAGTGCTGGCTGAATGTAGCATTTTGATTATAATGTGAAACAACAATATTAAGATGCTTAAGAAAATACTGTTGACCCAAAAAGTCAGTTTTAGACAACGATCAATAAATAGGCCCTATGTTTCTCTAGGCACCAAAGATTACCCCTTCAGGAAAACATATGCCAAAAAAAACCCCCCCAAAAAAACCACCATAATCTGCTGAAAGAAAAAGCAGTGCCTTTGGTTTTATGGATTTTACTAGCTATTTTTATGTGTCTTAAGTTTTAAATAGATTTTAGACACATTTATTGTGCTAGAGAATTTTTTATCACGAGTAAGAAAAAAAAATCTTTGTCCTAGAAACACATAGATGTAATTTTTCAGTCTTTGTTTATTAATGAAACATGAGCACAATGAGAAAGAGGTAGGAAAACTGGGAAAAATATAAGTTAGAGGAAAATAATGACAGAGGTTGTCCTACAGATTGGCTCAGATATAGGAATGTCAGAGGCATTTGAACTAGAGCAACTCCACCTTGAATAGGGCCTGGGTAAGCCAAGGCTGAGACCTAGTGGGCTGCATTTCCAGGAGGTCAGGCATTCTAAGTCACAGGATGAGACAGGAGGTTGGCACAAGGTACAGGTCACAAAGACCTTGCTGATGAAAGGATGTGGGAAAGACGCCTGCCAAAACCCCACCAAAACCAAGACTGCGACAAAAGTGACCTCTAAGTGACCTCTAGTTGTCCTCTCTGCTCATTATATGCGAATTATAATGAATTAGCATGCTAAAAGACACTCCCACCAGCACCCTGACAGTTTACAAATGCCATGGCAACATCAGGAAGTTACCCTATATGGTCTAAAAAGGGGAGGAACCCTTAGTTCCGGGAATCGCCCACCTGTTTCCCAGAAAACTCATGAATAATCTGCCCCTTGTTTAGCATATAATCAAGAAATAACCACAAAAATAGCCAACCTGCTGGTCTGCCTATGGAGTAGCCATTCTTTTATTCCTTTACTTTCTTAATAAATTTGCTTTCACTTTATTCAATGGATTCACCCTGAATTCTTTCTTTTGTGAGGTCCCAAAACCCTCTCTTGGGATCTGGATCAGGACCCCTTTCCAGTAAAAGGAGTAGTAATAATATCCACTATTTGAATAATAGATTTCTATTTACAAAGCCCACACATTATCTGACTCAGAGATAAGACTTAGGAAACAGGTTGGATTGCCAGGGGTTATGGGTGAGGGAAGTGATGACTGTAAAGGAATATCACGAGAAGGTTTGTTTTTTTTTTTTTTGGATAATAAAAAAGTATAAAGTGACCAGGCACCGTGACTCAGGCCTATAATCTCAGCACTTTGGGAGGCCAAGGCGGTCAGGAGTTCGAGACCAGCCTGGACAACATGGTGAAACGCCATCTCGACTAAAAATACTAAAATTAGCAGGAAGTGGTGGCATGCACCTGTAATCCCAGCTACTCGGGAAGCTGAGACAGGAGAATCGCTTGAACCAGGAGGTGGAGTTTGCAGTGAGCCGAGATCATGCCCCTGCACTCCAGCCTGAGCAACAGAGTAAGACTCTGTCTCAAAAAAAAAAAAAATAGTATACTCCAACTGTCTATGATAACCCATAGACATATGGGTTGGCCATAATGTTTGTCATGTATGTAAATACCACGGAATGATTCAGATTTTTAAAATATCAAATTAAGTTCAAGGTCATCAAAGAAACTTATGCAAGTGAGAGCTTCTGAGCCTTAAATTTCATTAGCTCCACCGTAAATCCACCTCTAATCATTATTTATACTTTAAAAACAATCAAAACAGTGTTCATAGTATGCACATTGTTCTGTAAACTTTTTCCCTTCAGCTATGCATCTTGGATACCTTTTCCTGTCAATACAGAGGGTTCCAGCTCATCTTTTACAAACAATTCTGTTTTTTAAAAATAATTCTGTGGTTGTCCAATATTCATTATATAATTCTTGAATGATATTTAAATTATTTCCACAGTTTGGTCCTCTCACTGGGAATATGCTTTATACAACAACAGAGCCTGGCATATAGTAAGCTCTAAATAAATATATGTTGAGGCCAAGTGGCTCATGCCTGTAATCCCAGCACTTTGGGAGGCCAAGGCAGGTGGATCACTTGAGGTCAGAAGTTCAAGATCATCCCAGCCAACATGGGGAAACCCCTTCTCTACTAAAAATACAAAAATTAGCCCTGCGTGGTGGTGGGTGCCTCTAATTTCAGCTACTCGGGAGGCTGAGGCAGGGGAATCACTTGAACCTCGGAGTCAGAGGTTGCAGTGAGCCAAGATCATGCCACTGCACTCCAGCTTGGACCACAAGTGAGACTCTGTCTCAAAAAAAGAGTGTGTTGAGTTGGTGCCTTGTTGTGAGCTGGGCGGACCCAGGTTTGCTAGGGTTAAAAGATACTGATCTTTATTTGCAGCTCCTCTAGCTTGGAGAGGTGAGAGGAGAAAACAAAGCCCACTATTCTCTTCTTCCCCTCCTGCCTCCTTTCTGTCTGCCCCTTGTCCCGCCCACTTCCCCTGGCTGTCATCGCCCAGCCTGGCTGTGAGTGAAGTGGGGGAAACATCACTACGGAACGGGTTTGGCCAGAAAGCAAGATGTGTTTTGGGACTATGCTCTCAATTTCAAAGCACTTTTAACATTATAGGAAAATGTTCCTGAACTTTCTTTCCCCACATCAATGACAGCAAAATCCGAGACGTAAAACTGGAACAGGGGCAATCTGAAGGTCCGGAGTGTATTTGGATAACGTGAGCCTGAAAAACAAAGCATACTCAAAACGAATAAAAATCTCACAAAATCTTTATGTTTTTGTGTGATAGAAGGGATTATAGACATATCTGCTTTAGCTAGGCCAAAAGGTGCCATCTGTTTTCTTGTTTGTTTGTTTGTTTTTAAGAGGTTCTTACTCTGTCACTCAGGCTGGAGTGCAGTGGTGCAAACATACCTCACTGCAGCCTCAAACTCCTAGGCTCAAGCCATCCTCCTGCCTCAGCCTCCCAAGGCACTGGGATTACAGGCATGAGCCATCGTGCTTGGCCTTCATTTGCGATTAGAAATGTTCTTTGTCACTAATAAGCCGAATAAATGTACTGAGGAAGAAACAGTCGTCTCAAAGTCTGTCATCCCAGAATGATAGAGTTTTGATGTTTTTTTGTTTTTGTTTTGTTTTTTTTTTTTTTGAGACGGAGTCTTGCTTTCTCGCCCAGGCTGGATGCAGTGGCTCAATCTCGGCTAGCTGCAACTTCCACCTCCTGGGTTCAAGCAATTCTCCTGCCCCAGCTTCCCAAGTAGCTGGGACTACAGGCACACGCCACCATGCCCGGCTAATTTTTGTATTTTTTGGTGGAGACAGGGTTTCACCATGTTGCCTAGACTGGCCTTGAACTCCTGACCTCAAGTGATAGACCTGCCTCGGCCTCCCACAGTGTGGAATTACACGCGTGAGCCACTGTGCCCCACCAAGTTTTGGCGTTTTTAGTGAGAAAATGTATATGTTTGTTTCCTAGACTAAATCTCTACATCACTCATGGAAGATAGTGGAATATTAAGCCTGCCAACTTCTCTCTTTCCAGCCTCTGCAGCCCCTTAAGAGTTTAGTCTGGGACCACTCTTCTCCGTAGATTTCATCATGTTCTGAGGCTCAGGAGAATCGAAGGAACCCAAGGCCAGGTGCTCAGCATGAAGTCCAGGGTCACCGCTGTCCCTTTCTGCTTTTCAGCTGTGACATTGGCTTGCCAGGATTGGGCTCCTGCTCCCTTCACAGGGCTCAGTGGCTGCTAATGGGGTTCAGGACACACGATCCCAAAATGTTTTAGGCTGAAAGAACTTGAGAAAATGGTAAAACAAGAAGGTGGCTCTCACCTTCCCCCTACCCTTCTTCCCTGAAGCAGGTCATAAACTTAGGAAGGATTTTTCCAATGTTGCTCTAAAGCAGGTCATAAGGCCTTCATTCCAGAGGTGCCCTCCCTATACCCAGAGGAGAGGAACATCCTAATCTCCGACCACACAGGGACCCAGAGAAGAACCTGAACAAACAGGCCTGGCTACGTTCTCTCCAGTTTACTGCCATTAGATCATACGGCTTTGTCCAATCATAGTTTTGCACGGCCATCCATGAGTGAAAATACACGGGTTTACCCTCTTCTTCAGGGCTTCACTTCCTTATGAAGGCTCCTGTGTCATGTAAAACATATTCAATTGGTATGCTTTTTTTGGTTTCTTTTCTCATGTTTCTTTTGTTATAGGAGTCTGAGCCCCGAACCTCGAACCTAAGATAGGAAGGTAAGGTATTTCTCTTCCCTAACACTCCTAAGCCAAGTAACCAGGTCACATGTCTATCCCATAGTGTTCTCCAGACTGCTGAGCCACTTTGGTCCTTCTTTTGTTTGTTTGTTTGTTTATTTATTTATTTATTGAGACAGAGTCTCACTCAGTCGTCCAGGCTGGAGTGCAGTGGTGTGATCTCGGCTTACTGCATCCTCTGCCTCCCGGGTTCAAGTGATTTTCCTGCCTCAGCCTCCCGAGTAGCTGGGATTACAGGCGCACACCACCATGCCTGGCTAATTTTAGTATTTTTAGTAGAGACGAGGTTTCACCATGTTGGCCAGGCTGGTCTCGAACTCTTGACCTCCAGTGATTCACCCACTTCAGCCTCCCAAAGTGCTGGGATTACAAGCGTGAGCCAGGGCACCTGGCCTTTAGTTGTGTTGTTGATGCTTATTTGATTCAGCTCATTTCAGGCATTCAATGTCACCCTGCTAAGGGAGAATGGATTTTGTTTGGTTAGCGGCCTAACCAGCAATTGTGGTTAGACACTTTGCCTGTTTCCTTCATTCACTAAAATTATAATGTATTTTATTGCAAATGTCTCTCCATTTGGGGATTGAGTATAATTACCATTGGGTCTCTGCTGCTCCTAGTGAATTACCTAATGTTTCTTAGTTACTTACTAAAGAGCCTAACAGCCAAATAGTTTTGGTAATAGTTTAAGGTAAGAAAAAATGTAAACTTGGACAGGAGCACCTCATCCTTAACTTTTGTGGGTGTCATATTTCTTTCTGGCCATATGAAAGCATTTACCTCCCCTGTCCCCATAACTTTCCCAGGGACCAAGAGACCTGGAGGCAAATGACAAGAGTCAGTGGGACAACAAAGGGGTTTACTCTTGTCATTTGCAGAGCTTTGTCTCTTTAAAGCAAACAGCCTCTTGTTTTTACAGTCACACCCTCCTCATAGTCATAAGCAAACAAATGTTGAGAAAGTGCCAGAATCACTCATGAGCAAGCTCTTTCTTTTTGAATCAGCCTTCCTCATGACTTTCTACCGTCCGCCTAGGGAAGCCTTCCTATGCCACCTACTCCCTCAGCTTATGTGTGCAAAACCAATATCACAGCCAACTCTTTTTAATCTACTAATCCTGATTTCTATCTTTTCTACCTCCATTGCATGGAGCTTTGGAAGGACAAAAATGATTAAGACAAAGTCTCCTTCCTCAAAGATCTTGCAGCCTGTGAAAGAGACAAATACATATACATTTAATTTTAATAAAATGTGTTTAGCCAGGCACAGTGGCTCATGCCTGTAACCCCAGCAGTTTGAGATGCCAAGGCGGGAGGATAGCTTGAGCCCAAGAGTTTGAGACTACCCTGGGCAACATGGCAAGACCCCATCTCTACAAAAAATATAAAACATTAGCCGGGTGTAGTGGCACGCACCTGTAGTCCCAGCTCCTTGGGAGGCTGAGGTGGGAGGATCAATTGAGCTCCAGAATTCTTGGCTGCAGTGAGCCATGACCGCACCCCTGCACTCCAGCCTCGGAGGCAGAGTGAGATTCTGTCTCAAAAATAACAACAGGCTGGGCACAGTGGCTCATGCCTGTATTGCCAGCACCTTGGGAGGCTGAGGCGGGTGGATCACATAAGGTCAGGAGTTCAAGACCAGCCTGGCCAACATGGCAAAACCCCGTCTCTACTAAAAACACAAAAACTAGCTGGGCATGGTGGTGCGTGCTTATAATCCCAGCTACTTGGGAGGCTAAAGCAGGAGCACTGCTTGAACCTGGGGGGCGGAGGTTGCAGTGAGCTGAGATCGTGTCACTGCACTCCAGCCTGGGTGACAAAGTGAGACTCTATCTCAAAAAACAAAACAAAACAAAAAACAATAACAACAACGACAAAAGGCGGGGGGAAAGTGCTATGATACAATTATACATAGGATGCTATGAGAGCACAGAGAAGGGCCACTGAGGCAAATGCAAAGCTCATGAAGGTTTTCAGGGGGAAAATGATACCTAAGTTGAACCACAAAACAATGAATACTGTTTGAACATAAAGCATGAGGCAGGAAACACTGGGCTGTGGCGGCTGGAGGGGTATATACAGGAACTATCATAAAAGTCATGGAGGTCAGGGCTTAGAAGAGGCTTTCAAGCATGGCTTTGAATTATTTATTCCTATTAAAGTTTAAGCTCCTTCAGTGTAGGAACCTGATCTATCTTGCTCACTAATGGATCTTTAATACCTAAAATGGTACCTAGCACCTAAATGGTACTAAATAAGTATTTGTGGAACTGGATGAAAGCTTGGAAATAACACTACCAGATATATATCTCTTATAAATCATTTTGGGAGCTATGTGGGACATCAGTCCTGAGGCTAATGCAATAGTCCAGGTAGTGAATTGAATGAGACCCCAACATGGCAATGAGAGCAGGATAAGGAAGAGGGAACTTATCTGAGAAATGTTTACAAAGTGAAATCAGCAGGAATTAGTAACTGGATGTAGGAGGTCAAAGAGAGGCAAGGATGACTCTTAGTGATAAAGACTACAGGAGAAGGAACAGGAGTGGTGGCTCATACCTATAATCCCAGCACTTTGGGAGGCCAAGGCATGTGGATCACCTGAGGTCAGAAGTTCCAGACTGACCTGGCCAACATTGTGAAACCCTGTCTCCGCTAAAAAATACAAAAATTAGCTGGGCATGGTGGCTTGTGCCTGTAGTCCCAGCTATGAGAAAGGCTGACGCAGGAAAATCGCTTGAACCCGGGAGGCTGAGATTGCAGCGAGCTGAGATCCCACCACTGCACTCCAGTCTGGGCTACATAGTGAGACCCCATCTCAACAACAACAACAACAACAACAAAGACTACAGGAGGAGGACTAGATTCGGGGAGGGAACAAAACGATGAAACCTACATGGCTAGAAATTCTATTTTAAAAAATTTCTCTTCCACTTCCCTTTTCATTATCTACCCTTGATCCTCAGAGACCCTCTAGACAGGTGATGTTCAGATCACATTCATCCGGTCATACACATTCAAGTCATGTTTATGTAACTTTGAAATTATATCATTTATGAAATTATAAAATAGAATATAATTATATGCTATTTTTATAGTTTCTTCTTTTCTGAAAATATTTTCAGGTTTGTCATTTACTTATTTAAACCTGGTAAGCAGAGTGGGTTTATCATCTGAGTCTGAAAATTCTGATCCCTGAAGTCCATGTGGCCTTTTTCTATTATCTGTTGTTTCTGCTGATTCTCCCTCAAGTGCCTTTGCTTTCATGTAAGTGTGAGTCTCTTTAACTGTATGTTTGACACTGCTCTTGAAAGTTACACATGAGGATTTCCTGAGGCTCAGAATGAATATGCCTTCCCCTGGGAGGCTGTGCATGTGCTGCTGTCAGATGCTTAGACACACTGCTGCCTGGGAACCATCTCAAACCAAATAATGCTTGAGGCTCTCTGGCTCCCTCAGACTCTGTATGCTTAGAATGCAAATACATGTGAGAGCTGGTCTGTAGCCAATATTTCTAAGGATTTTTTTCCTTTTCTTTTTTTCTCCTGTTTTGCTCAGCTCCAAGGTAGCATTTTCTAGTCTCTTGTGGTTATGAGGCAGAAGAGCATGTTTAGTTCTGCTTAACTCTCATGCTGTTGGGGTTGCACCTGTGGTTAAGGGCTATAGGGACACTTTTGGGACTGTCCCCCTGTGCTGCACTTCTGTCCCCCTCACTCCACAGGGCTAACAACCTTAGCCAACTGGGTGTTGCCCCCAATTCCCTCAGGAAATATGTAGCTTAGGTCTCCCCCAACCCCATTCAATATATTATTCTGAAAACAGGCTTTATCCCAAAACTGGCCATTGAGTCCTCACTTGTCAACCTTTTTCTGCTTTTCAGTTTTTAAAGGCAATTCAAATAACCTAGCCCTCCTTTTATGGAAAAAAAGAAGTATTCTGCTAGAAATGTCGAACTTTGTAATTAACAAAAGGTAGACTCACTCAAAAGTTTTTTGCTTTGGGAATCTGCTGATAAAAATAAAGGTGAGTGGTTGCTTGATTTTATTAAAGAATAAATGTTTATTATTAATAGTCAACAAGATAAATCATTTCAGTTGGCATCATTATCTGTAACACTGTATGCAATTCCAACTAGCACTGTCTTTCTATCTCTGCACCTGGTACTCAGTTGATAAAAGTTATTTGAATAACCAGGGACACAGATGGTGACCTGTACTAGCTTCTAATCATATGACCTTAGGCTTCCATTTTCTCGATTCTGAAATGAAAAGGTTGAACTCTGAACTCTGAAATGAGAAGGTCATATCAGTTGAAAAAGTAGTATGGCTTATTTCAGAGCTAATAATCTGGGCTAATCACATTTCAGCTCTTTTCCCTGGGGAAGGAAGGGAAAAACAGGTTTATCCAGTTACTACTTTTTCCCCCTCTCCTCAGTCTAAAAAATAAAAGAGTTTGTGGCAGCATATGAACATAAATGAATATAGTAACACAGAAATATATACTGATACTTTAAAACCAGAGGAAGAGAAAAGAGATGAACACCACACATTTATTCCCTAATGTCCTATAATTGGGTCCACATCTATGCAAAACTTTGCGGTGGCCCAAGTAGAAAAGAAAACTTGACTAGTTACTAAACTCAAATTGTGTGTAAAATAATGGCAAGCCACAGAAAAGCTTTTCTAGATCCTTGTTCTGAGAAAATCTTCTCCCATGGGTTTTTAAAATCAGATTTCTAGGGCTGCCATAGAAAATTACCACAAACTGGGTGGCTCAGAACAATAGAAATGTATTCTCTCACAGTTTAGGAGGATGGAAGTCTGAAATCGAGGTGTTGGCAGATTCTTTTGGGGGATGCTGAGGCTGTCCCAGCATGACCTCCCAGCTTCTGTTGGCTGCTGGCAATCCTTGGTATTCTTTTTGTTTGTTTGTTTGTTTGTTTGTTTGAGATGGGGTCTCTTTCTGTTGCCCAGGCTGGAGTGCACTGGCATGATCTCAGCTCACTGTAGCCTCCTCCTTGGGCACAAGCAATCCTCCTGCCTCAGCCTCCAAGTAGCTGGAATTACAGGCACGCACCACCACGCCTGGCTTTCTTTTTTTTTTTTTTTTTTTTTTTTTTGTATTTTTTGTAAAGACAGGGTTTTGCCATGTTGTCCAGGCTGGTCTCAAACTCCTGAGCTCAAGCGATCTGCCTTCTCAGCTTTCTGAGTAGCTGGGACTGCAGGTGTGAGCCACCGAGCCTGGCCCTTGGCATTCTTTAGCTTATATTTGTATCACTCCAAATTCTGCCTGCTGTCTCATGACCTTCCCCTCTGTGTGCCTGTGTCTCTGTATCCAAATTTCATTCTCCTTTCTCTTATAAAGATGCCAGCCATAGGAAAAGCCTACCTAAATCCAGCAGGGCCTCCATCTCAACTTGATTATATCTGCAAAGACCCTGTTTCCAAATAAGGTTGTGTACGACTGATTCACATGTACCAGTGGTTAGGTCTTGAATATATATTTTTCGGGCACAAAATTCACAGGTCTTTACAAAAGAAAGCCTGAAGGGTATAGAAGAAGCATTTATACCTCCTCTAGCTGCCCTTCTCCTGGGGTCCAGCCCCTCTTGTGCTCCACTCCTTCACATCCCATCACCCCAAAGATGACTCCTTGACCACCTGGATGTCCAGCATATTCTGACAGATTGTTCTGAACTGCCCAGATGGGGCATTAATAAATAACAGTAGCTGGATCAGCTAGTTATTTGTACAAGAAATAGAAAAAGCACTGTCAGTACTTACTGTGAACCGAAGCTTCCTGGAAGAATACCAGATTTTAGAATCATGATCAGTTTATCTTGGGTGAGTCTAATTAAGATTTTGGAATGAGGATCTAGCCATCTTTATCCTTACTCCAAATTTTTATTTGAATAAGCTGCCATATTTGCTGCTGTGTTTTAGATACAGTATGCCACTGGGCATAGTTTTCTGTGCCAAAGTCCAGAGAAATTAAGACAATGGAGGTTCTGGGACTAGTTTTGAGCCTCTGTGGTTAAATGGGTGCTATAGTTTGAAAGTGCCCCCCAGATTCCATGTATTGGAAACCTAATCTCCAACTTAATATGTTGATTGGAGGTGGGGCCTTTGGGATGTAATTAGAATTAGATAAAGTCATCAAGACAGGGCCCCCAAGATGAGACTAGTGGTTTTATTTTATTTTATTTTATTTTATTTTATTTTATTTTTTTTGAGACGGAGTCTCACTGTGTCTCCCAGGCTGGAGTGCAGTGGCGCGATCTCGGCTCACTGCAAGCTCCGCCTCCCGGGTTCACGCCATTTTCCTGCCTCAGCCTCCCAAGTAGCTGAGACTACAGGTGCCCGACACCTCACCCGGCAAAGTTTTTGTATTTTTTAGTAGAGACGGGGTTTCACCGTGTTAGCCAGCATGGTCTCAATCTCCTGACCGCGTGATCCGCCCATCTCGGCCTCCCAAAGTGCTGGGATTACAGGCTTGAGCCACCGCGCCCGGCAGACTAGTGGCTTTATAAGAAGAGAAGATAGAGTTGAAGTGGCAGGCTCTTGCCTTTTGCCATGTTATGACACAGCAAGAAGGCCCTCCCTAGACACCGGTGCCATGCTCCTGGACTACCCAGTCTGCAGAACTGTGAGCTAAATAAACTTCTATTGTTTATAAATTACCCAGTCTGTGGTATTCTGTGATCGCAACAGAAAGCAGACTAAGACAATGAGTTAGAGACAGAAGCTGCTCTAAGTGTTAATTGGGGAGCCTCAAGACATAACCACACTGTTTTGGGGTTCAGACTGGGGCATAGAGCACCAGGGAGAGGGGGGCTTTCTCATTTTTCTGTGGTCACACAGCTTGACCATGCAGCAGGGAGGACCAAATGGAAACCTGTACCATTCAGTGTATGAGAAGATTTGCAGCATGGAGAATGTAGCAAGTAAAGAAGTGTGTTGGAGAAGAGACACTGGTAGCTATGGCAGTGAACAAGTGACTCCTCTCTCAAACACTTCTAAGTAGAGAACTTACTCATATAAGAAAACTGGCTGGGCGCAGTGGCTCACACTTGTAATCCCAGCACTTTGGGAGGCCAAGTCGGGCAGATCACTTGAGGTCAGGAATTTGAGACCAGCCTGGCCTGCATGGTGAAACCCCATCTCTACTAAAAATTTAAAGATTAGCCAGTTATGGTGGTGCACACCTGTAATTCCAGCTGCTCAGGAGGCTGAGGTGTGAGAATTGCTTGAACCCGGGAGATGGAGGTTGCAGTGATCAGAGATGTTGCCACTGCACTACATCCTGGGCGACAGAGTGAGACTTTGTCTTAAAAAAATTAAAAAGGCCGTGTGCAGTGGCTCATGCCTCTAATCCCAGCAATTTGGGAGGCCAAGGCAGGTGGATCACCTGAGGTCAGAAGTTCGAGACCAGCCTGGCCAAAATGGTGAAACCCCGCCTCTACTTAAAATACAAAAATTAGCCGGGCATGGTGGCAGGTGCCTATAATCCCAGCTACTCAGGAGGCTGAGGCAGGAGAATCACTTGAACCCAGGAGACAGAGGTTGCAGTGAGTCGAGATTGTGCCATTGCACTCCAGCCTGGGTGACAGAATCAGACTCCATCTAAAAAAAACAAAAAAGAAAAAAGAATGAATTATTGGCTCCTCTCCCGTAAGCCTTGCAAGCAAAATCAGGGGGCCGTCCAGCCTAGTCATAAGAAAACTGAAGTGACCTATCTTCTCTCTGACTGCCAACAGAATGGGTCACAAGAAACAAGCTCTTTCTATCTTTATTGGAATTCTTATTTATCTTTTAGAAAATAAATCCTATTTGCATAAAAAGAACTTTATCAGATTTACTTCTTCATGTTCTCTATTCCCAAATTGCCATATTGTCAGATGGGCAATTTGGCCCGTCTGACTGACGGAACACTGAGAGGCTGTGATTGATGTGTGCAGAAGAACACAGCTGGAGGGCCATTTGAGTGTAATTACTTGGGGTTTTATTACTCTCCTTGCAAATGAAAAGTGTGAAGATGTGCAAGTGCCAATTGTTCCCAATTACTTGAAAGAGTTTCTGTTAATATCCAACCCCTTTCTGCAATTGTATTGCTAAATCCAAAGGGAAATTACCAGATTATTGTAGAGAATGTTAAGGTGGCTGAGCATGGTGGCTCACACCTGTAATCCCAGCATTTGAGGAGGCCGAGGTGGGAGCATTGCTTGAGCCCAGGCATCCAAAACTAACCTGGGTGACATAGGGAGACCCCATCTCTACAAAAATTTTAAAAATTAGTCAGGTATAGTGAAGCCCATGTATGGTCTTAGCTATTCAGGTGGCTGAGGTGGGAGGATTGCTTGAGCCCAGGAGGTCGAGGCTGCAGTGAGCACCACTGCACTCCAACCCAGGAGACAGAATGAGACTCTGTCTCAAAACAAAAAACAAACAAAAAGGCCGAGCACAGTGGCTCACGCCTGTAACTCTAGCACTTTGGGAGGCTGAGGCGGGTGGATCGCCTGAGGTAAAGAGTTCGAGACCAGCCTGGCCAACATGGTGAAAAGTCATCTCTACTAAAAATACAAAAATTAGCTGGGCATGGTGGCGGGCACCTGTAATCCCACCTATTTGGGAGGCTGAGACAGGAGAATCACTTGAATCCAGGAGGAGGAGGTTGCAGTGAGCGGAGATCACACCATTGCATACCAACCTGGGCAACAGAGCAAAAACTCCATCTCAAACAAATAAAAATAACAACAAAAAATATATATCCATATATATTGGTTAAGCTATATATACACACACATATATATAGCTTAATAAAACAATTACATGGTTGAAATACAATCATCAGAAAAGATACCTGAATTCAATTAGAACAGTATGTGTCATATCTTTGATGCTCAATGGAATATTAGTAACAAATGAATAAATAAATAGCCACATAGAAAATACAACATAACTTTATACGAATAATAGTATATTGCCATAACTAGATATGTAAAGTCTCCTTGACCCACACATAAACAGTAAGAGGAAAAACCACAAATCAAATCAAAGTTTTTAAAAATGTTTTTTCCTTTCTAATTTTTTTTAGTTAGCTTTGAGTTCAGCTATCAAAACCGAACTGTTTTTTAACTCATTTTCTCTCCTGACAAAACAAAAGCATAAGTAGAAAAATAAAATAAAATTGGGAATATCCTCTACCTACTAGTCTATGTCCTCTTAACGGACCCAAAAAGTGGAACACACATTTGGTTATGGCACCCTGTTGACCTGTTGAAGTGGGGAGTTTGATTTTGTTAATATGACCTTGGGTAAATCCAGGAGTGCTAGAGTTCTTGAACCGGAAGATGTTTAAAAATAAGAAATAGCAACAAATCTTCAAGTTACTTATGCTTGTTAGGTTGAATTGTGGTGTTGGTCTGGGCTGTCTGAGTAGGTGGCTACTTTAGACAGCCTCTACCAAGTGGGGACATCCTCGGGAAACTCAATATTATCCTAAATCTCAGGATTGGAGAATATCTTGTATGCCAATGAATAGCCTGCAGGTACTTACAAATAAGTTGTTCAGTGATCTAGGTGCTTGCTTAACTATTATATCAAAGCATAATCTAAACAGGTAACACAGCATTTGGCCAAGTCATTCATAGTGTTTAGTAATTTACCTATAGAGGACTTGGCCCTGGGAAATGGTTGACTCGAACCTATGTGATTTTAGGAATTTAGGACTCTAAGAAGACCATGTGATGATGTATTGGTTTGGCATACGCCATGCCTGTTCTCCTCTGTCACCTCATAACTTCCATTGGCTCAAATCTTGCAGCACATGTGGGTTTAGGGATTTTACAGATACAAGATGGACCATCTTAGTATTTTTGCCCACTTTTGTTCTCTTATGTTACACCTTTCAGGTTGGAAATAGAACAAATGGGATTATTTGCTGGTAACAGTGTTAGATGACTCGGGGAAGAATAGATTACCCCTAGCTCCTATCAATGCACATTTATATACAATTTAAATAAGTGAGTTAGTAACGTTCCCTATGCAGCAGATGAAGCCCATCATTCTTATGCTTATTGTGCAGTCCCTGGAGAGCTTCCATTTCCTAGAGCTGATTAACTGGTTACGGGGCTTTTCCCCACTCTTCTCTCTAGTTTTTTGTTGTTGTTGTTGTTTGTTTGTCTTTAGTAAATGCTCAAAAGCCTAGTGAGACAGACTAACAAGAACCAAATAGAGTTTCTCAGTAGGAGTTTTCTATTAATATACAAAGGGGTTTATCACTAAGCCATGGTTTTGCTCATATCCAAAACATAGAGCCAGCAAAGTCCCCTCTGAAAGAGTCTGCCAGTGGACTCAACCCAAGCACCAGCGAGTGTGCTTGTTATTTACAGAGCATTGATGAAGAAAAGATTCTTTTCCTGCTGATACTATAGTGATGTCCAAACTGAGTAATCAAGGTGCCTTTTAAAAGAAAAAAAAATCATCCTCCTAGTAGTTTAAAGATCCAATGTAAAAACACTAATATTTTATCCCATAAGAAAATTTTTTATTTAAAAGCATTGGTTTGTAAGAAGGAATGTCTTTTTGTTTTTGTTTTTTAACCAGGCCTTCCATAAGAACTTGATGAACACTGGTTATGCTTTGAACCTCTTCTATGGTCATCATTACCCTAATGGAATTTAGGAACTTATATTATTTCCTATTCCCGTTTCCTAAAGAATTGCAAAAGTTCTTGTTAAGACAGACAGCTGAGGGAAGTGCCTAGGCTTTCAAAAAAAGCCAGCCTTTATGCTACCAGTACATGGGAAAATGTAAAGGAACCCTCCCCAAAAGAGTTTATTCTAGGAAAACCAAGTGAGCAACTCTGAGTGGAACTTTGGTTACAGAAAAGACAAGCTGCTTCCTGGGATGGGGGATTTTACCAAGAAGATAGAATGAGAGAATACAAATAATGGTTGACCTAAGAATTTGCAGTTGAAGTTGAGACAAACCAAGCCACCTTCCCAACTCTCCCACTGCTCAGGAGTGATACCAACATCTTATTAATCTAGTGAAGCTCTAGGAATCGGGAAACTGAGTTGTATTTTGGAGAAAAGGAATCAAAAGTCTCTCTCTCTGTCATTGAAGATATCAAAAAGATCATTTAAAATACATATTATATTTGACTTTATGTTGATCCATTTTCATGCTGCTGATAAAGACATACTTGGGCCTGGGCAATTTACAAAGGAAAGAGGTTTAATGGAGAACTCCAGTTCCAGGTGACTGGGGATGCCTCACCATCATGGTGGAAGGCATGGAGGAGCAAGTCACATTTTACACGCATGGCAGCATGCAAAGAGAGCTTGTGCAGGCAAACTCCTGATTTTAAAGCCATTAGTTCTCGTGAGACTTACTCAGTATCACAAGAACAGCTTGGGAAAAACCCGCCCCGTGATTCAATTACTTCCCGTCAGGTTCCTCCCACAACGCGTGGAAATTATGGGAGTTACAAGGTGAGATTTGGGTGGGGACACAGAACCAAACCATGTCATTCTGCCCCGGCCCCTCCCAAAACTCATGTCTTCACATTTCAAAACCAATCATGCCTTCCCAACAGTCCCACGAAGTCTTAACTCATTTCAGTATTAACTCAAAAGTACAGTCCAAAGTCTTATCCAGATAAGGCAAGTCCCTTCTGCCTATGAGCCTGTAAAATCAAAAGCAAGCTAGTTACTTCCTAGACATAATGGAGGTACAGGAATTGGGTAAATACAACCATTCCAAATGGGAGAAATTGGCCAAAACAAAGTGGCTACAGGCCCCATGAAAGTCCAAAATCCAGTGGGGCAGTCAAATCTTAAAGCTCCAAAATGATCTCCTTTGACTCCATGTCTCACATCCAGCTCATGCTGATGCAAGAGGTGGGTTCCCATGGTCTTGGGCAGCTCTGCCTCTGTGGCTTAGCAGAGTACAGCCTCCCTCCCAGCTGATTCACAGACTGGCATTGAGTGTTTGCAGATTTTTGAGGTACATGGCACAAGCTATCGGTGGATCTACCATCCTGGGGTCTGGAAGAGGGTGGCCCTCTTCTCACAGCTCCACTAGGCAGTGCCCCAGTAGGGACTCTGTGTGGGGGCTCTGACCCCACATCTCCCTTCTGCACTGCCCTAGCAGAGGTTCTCCATGAGAGCCCCACCACCTGGGCATCCAGGCATTTTTGTACATCCTCTGAAATCTAGGAGGAGGTTCCCAAACCTCAGTTCTTGACTTCTGTGCGCTGGCAGGCTCAACACCACGTGGAAGCTGCCAAGGCTTGAGGCTTGCACCCTCTGAAGCCACAGCCTGAGCTCCACATTGCCCCCTTTCAGCCACGGTTGAAGTGGCTGGGACGCAAGGCACTAAGTCCCTAGGCTGCACACAGCATAGGGACCCTGGGCCTGGCACATGAAACCACTTTTTCTCCTAGGCCTCTGGGGCTGTGATGGAATGGGCTGCCGTGAAAACCTCTGACATGCTCTGGGTATATTTTCCCCATTGTCTTGGACATTAACATTCAGCTCCTCATTACTTATGCAAATTTCTGCAGCTGGCTTGAGTTTCTCCTCAGACAATAAGATTTTCTTTTCTTATTGCAGCATTGCAGCATTGTCAGGCTGTGAATTTTCCCAACTTTTATGCTGTGTTTCCCTTTTAAATCTGAATGCCGTTAACAACACCCAAATCTCCTCTTGAATGCTTTGCTGCTTAGAAATTTCTTCCCCCAGATACTCTAAATCATCACTCTCAAGTTCAAAGTTCCACAATCTCTAGGGCAGAGACAAAATGCCGTCAAGTCTCTTTGCTAAAACATAACAAAAGTCACCTTTGGTCCAGTTCCCAACAAGTTCCTCGCCTCCATCTGAGGCCACCTCAGCCTGGATCTTATTGTTCATATCACTATCAGCATTTTTGTCAAAACCATTCAACAAGTCTCTAGGAAGTTCTAAACTTTCCCACATTTTCCTGTCTTCTTCTGAGCCCTCTAAACTGTCCCATCCTCTGCCTGTTACCCAGGTCTAAAGTCATTTTCACATTTTCGAGTATCTTTTCAGCAACACCCCACTCTACTGGTACTAGTTTACTGTATTCGTCTGTTTTCACACTGCTGATAAACACATACCCGAGAATGGGCAATTTACAAAGGGAAGAGGTTTAATGGAGAACTCACAGTTCTACATGACTGGGGATGCCTCACAATCATGGTGAAAGGCAAGGAGGAGCAAGTCACATCTTACGTGGATGGCCAGAGAGCTTGTGCAGGTAAACTCCTATTTTATCAGATCTCGTGAGACTTATTCACTATCATGAGAACAGCATGGGAAAGATCCCACCCCCAAGATTCAATTACCTTCCACTGGGTTCTTCCCACAATGCATGGGGATTGTGGGAGCTACAAGATGAGATTTGGGAGGGGATACAGGACCAAACCATATCAGATTTTATTTTCAAACGCATTTTCTTAAAAACAAATACAAGATGCTTTTCAAATAAATTATTTACACATATTCCAATTGGCATATATATTTTGTTACCATAAAAAGGTAATATACACATATGGTTGTAAACGAAGAAGAAACAGATAGTAGGCTACATGTAAAAATGATAAAGGGCTGCAGCTAATTGAGCTAATGGAGTTCCTTTCCTCATGGGGGCCCAGTGTACAATAGCTGCAGACAGCAGCTTCCTTGGTAGTGTATGCAGCCTGTTTCTTGTATGGGCTGCTCTAAGGGACCTTGGAGACAGGTCTTTCAGATGGATGTTCATGTCTCTGACCTTGCACTACTCTCAGTGCAGACTCCAAATAGGTATTCGAGGTGCCTTTGGAAAGCCCGAGGGTGCCGTGGCCAGGGTTCACATTGGCCAAGTCATCATGCCCATCCGCACCAACCTGCAGAACAAGGAGCATGTGACTGAGGCCCTATGCAGGGCCAAGTTCAAGTTCCCCGGCCACCAGAATATCCACTTCTCAAAGAAGTGGGACTTTACCAAGTTCAATGTGGATGAATTTGAAGACATGATGGCTGAGAAGCAGCTTATCCCAGATAGCTGTGGGGTCAAGTACACCCCCAATCCTGATCCTCTGGACAAATGGTGGGCCCTGCACTCATGACGGCTTCTACTGTGCTGCCCTCTCCTAATGCCCACCAATAAATCCTACTTCCTGTCCACCTTAAAAACAAATGATAAAGGGTAGTCACCTCTTGGGAATGAGAATAGGGCTGGTGTGGAAGTGAGTTTTTACTTCTCACTTGACATATTCCAAGTTTGAAAAACTGTTCCAAAGTGGGTATCATTTTTATAATAATTAAATTTCAAAAAATATTTCACTGTGTGCCTAATCTGTGCAAGGGCAGAATGCAGAGGAGGGAGGCATTAGAGCCACATGCAAGGAACACCAGAGTCCCAGTGTGTTGGACTGCAGAAAGCCATTACTTATCATATTTGGCTAATAAATACAGTATGAAGATTACTTGTGATTTGTAATCTCTTAATTACAGATACACACAAAAGACCAGTCATGAATCACCCCAAATTGGAAGCAAGCAAGGTGTCCTTCAGTGTGTGAATGGATAAGCAACTATGGTGCATTTAGATAAGAGAATATTACTCAGTGCTAAAAAGAAATGAGCTATCAGCCATGAAAAGATGTGGAGGGTATTACAGCCATATTACTCAATGAAAGAAGCCAGTCAGCAATGGCTGCAGATATACAATTCCAACTATATGACATTCTGGAAAAGGCAAAACCACGGAGACAGGAAAAAGATCAGCGGTTGCCAGAGGCTGGGGAAGGGGTGAAAGAGTAGGATGAATCGGTGGAGAACAGGGGGATTTTAGCCCAATGGAGCTAGTTCTGTATGAAACTGTAATGATGGATATAGGACTTTATGCATTTATCAAAATCCATAGAACTGTACAATACAAAGAGTGAATTTTAATGTATACGACGGATTCAATTAATAATAATGTATCCATATTGGTTTGTCAATTGTAACAAATGTACTACATTAACAAAATGGTAACAGCCTAACTGTTGGGCAGAGAGAGGATGCATGGGAGCTCTCTGGACTTTCTGCTCAGTTTTTCTGCAAACCTAAAGCTGCCCCCAAAACCTAAAACCCAAATTAAGAACAAAGTTAACGCTGTTTAAACATCATAATAATAAAAGGCTACTAATAACATACTAATGTAGAAAACTAGTATTTCAAAACCAAGTCAGGACTATGATGCTCTCATCCATGTTTCTTTGTTTGTTGTTTTCAAGGTTAGGCGATGCTTTCCTTCGCTGTCCAGTTTGCAGAGCCGTCTTGGAGCTGGTGCGGGTCCTCCCTCGGTCGTCCTGGCTCTTGGGAAGGAACCAGGCGGGCTGCGGACCTGGCGCGCCCTCGTGCGCCCTCAAGTCCTTGGAAAGCGCAGACCTCGTGCGCTCTCCAGCGCCCTGCCAGGGTGCAAGGGCAGGACAGGTACATCCCGCGTGCTGCGGTGGCGATCAGCGCGGACACGGAGCCCGGCTCCACCCGTCCGCCCAGCCCCGGGGTTCTGCCAGAGCGCCGGGCGCAGAGCAAGCGGGTCCGAGCTCCAGCACCTTCGGCAGCTCCCGGCCCCGGGGTACGAACGGCGGCCGTGGCTCACCGGGTGCAGGAGCAGTCGGCCAGGACACTAGAAGAGAAGCCTAGAGCAGGGCGAGTTTGTTTCCCCACCTCCTCTGGCCGGCTCAGGCTCTTAAACCCGCCGTGCAACAGACGCAGGTACCCGCTCAGGACGCTCAGTCAGTGGTGCAGGAAGCCCGGGTCGCGGTGCACCGTGTTTAAAAATAAACACCCACTTCCCTCGGGGCCATTGGTATTTATTCTATTTAAATTACACAGATTGTTTCCATTCCTTGGCGTCTGAAGTATTAAGGCTGAAGTCTGCTTTCCCAGCTATTTGCATGTATTTGTTTAGGGACGGAGTCGCTCTGCAACACGGGCTGCTCCTATGGCAACTGCTGCAAAACAAGATCAGGCTTCACCAGGGTCGGGGGAGGAAACCTCCCAAGAAAGCCAGGCACTGGAGTCACGGGTGTGGATGTCCTTTTAGGGCCTAGGAAAGGAGGGTCTGATGAGAAGGCATTGAAGAAAAGCCAGTATGATGACGATGCTTTCATGGTGAAGTTTTGTGCATTTTCTACTGAATATTTTTTAAAGTATGCCCTTCTTTTTTAGTTAGAAGGAAATATTGGCATTCAGAGTTAATGCTTCTTAAAAACAGTTATATGGAAGGGAAAGTATTCCACCTTAGCTCATTTGCATACAGTTGCATTATCCTTGATCTTTGTTTATATATATACGTGTCCAATGAATATACTGTAGGATGTGTATGTAATTATTGTATCATATGTATAGCATAGAATATAATTATATAACTTTTCTTTTGAAACTTTGTGCTTCAGAGAAGACACTTTTTGGGAAACTCCTGCACACTTTATACACTGAAGTTCTTTTTTTTGAGACAGAGTCTCACTCTGTTGCCCAGTTTTAAGTTTCTCTTTTGAGAGGCAGTAAGTGATGATTAGGGAGAATGAATGGACCACAGAGACCGAAATGAACTTGTAAGTGATTCTCTTTGGAATCTGAATGGGCCTGAGAGTCAGACCTTATCTTGGGAAAAAGTCTGTCAGGTGTGGTCACATTCGTCAGGCTCTTTTTCTGAGATAATGAGATTCCAGGGAGGGCATAGAAAGCATTTAGCTTTCCTTTGGTAAGCTTCCTTGGTCAGATAAGGACATTCGAGAAACAGTCCCTGCCCTTGGGGTTTGGGGAGGCACAAGACGAGGTTAGAGGGACCTTCATTCTGAGGCTTATTTCTGAGGCCGCTCAGCTTTCAAAAGCCCTCAGGATGCTCAGGTACCATATTTTGAGGCATGATTTTTCTATACCCCCAACATCATCAAACCACCTCATTTAAGCTTCATGTGATAGCCCATGGTTCCTTTCTAGGTTTTCTTTTCTTTTGTTTTGTTTTGAGACTGAGTCTGGCTATGTCCCCAAGGCCGGAGTGCAGTGGTGCAATCTCAGCTCACTGCAACCTCCACCTCCTGGGTTTAAGAGATTCTCCTGCCTCAGCCTCCCCCGTAACTGGAATTACAGGCACATGCCGTGACGTCCAGCTCATTTTTGTTTTTTTAGTAGAGACAGGGTTTTGCCATGTTGGCCAGGCTGGTCTCAAGATATCCACTCACTTCAGCCTCCCAAAATGTTGGGATTACAGGTGTGAGTCACCTCGCTTGGCCTATCTTAAGTTCTTATATTAAATATAGCGTTGACGTTTAGGATTCCTCTGGATCCAGCCTAAAAAGCAAGTCTTTATTTCCTTCTAAAGAAAAGGCTTATAACCCTATCAGACCCAATGCTCACCATTTTTCTCTTTTTTTGGAGACAGGGTCTTGCTATGTTGCCCAGGCTAGACTGCAGTGACTATTCAATACTGGTACCATCAGACCGCACTGCTTGAACTCCTGAACTCAAGGGATCCTCCTGCTTCCCCTATAGCAACAGGCATGCACCAATCATCTTTTCTTTCTTTTCTTTTTTTTTTTTTTTGAGGAGGAGTCTCACACTGTCACCTGTCACACTGCACCTAGAGTGCAATGGCACTATCTTGGCTCACTACAACCTCTGCCTCTCAGGTTCAAGCGATTCTCCTGCCTCAGCCTCCCAAGTAGCTGGGATTACAGGCACCTGCCACCATGCCCGGCTAATTTTTTGTACTTTTAGTAGGGACCAGGTTTCACTATGTTGGCCAGGCTGATCTCGAACTCCTGACCTTGTGATCCACCAACCTTGGCCTCCTAAAGTGCTGTGATTACAGGCGTGAGCCACGGAGCCTGGCCCATGATCACTTTTTATAAAAAAAATTTTCAGTACTACCTACTATGCTTAATTTTTTAAAAATAGTCTTTATTTTTAAGAGCAGTTTTAAGTTCACAGCAAAATTGAGTAGAAGGTAGGGACAGAGATTTCCCATACACATAGCTTCCCCTACACATATCTTCCCCTATTTATCAACATCTCCCACCAGAGTGGTACATTGTTGCAATTGATGATGCTACATTGACACATCATTATCACCCGAAATCTGTGATTTACTTATGGTTCACTCTTGTACATATGATGGGTATGACCAATGTCTACTGACATGTATCCACCACTATAGTATCATACTGAGTAGTTTCACTGACCTAAAAACCCTCTGAGATCCATCTCTTCATTCCTCCCTCCCCACCAACCCCTGGCAAACACTGTTCTTTTCACTGTCTCCATAGTTTTACCTTTTCCAGACTGTCATATAGTTGGAATCATACAGTATGGAGCCTTTGCAGATTGGCCTCTTTCACTTAATAATATACATTGTAGGTTTCCTTTCTGCCTTTTCATGGCTTGAGAGCTCATATCTTTTGAGCACTAAAAATTTTCCATTGTCTGGATGTACCATAGTTTTTTCACACATTCACTTACTGAAGGACATCTTGGTCATGTCCACGTTTGGGCAATTATGAATAAAGCTTCTATAAGCATTCACGTGCAGGTTTTTGTGTGGACATAAGTTTTCAACTCATCTGGGTAAATACAAGAGCTATGATTGCTGGATCATATGACAAGAGTATGATTAGGTTTACATTAATAAGAAGCCTCCAAACTGTCTTCCAAATTGTCTGTATCATTTTGCATTTCCACCAACACTGTGGAAGAATTCCAGTTGCTCCACATCCTCACCAGCATTTGGTGTTGTGGTGTTCAAGATTTTGGCTATTCTAATACGTGTGTTGTAATGTCTCATTGCTGTTTTCATTTGCATTTCCCTGATGATATATGATGTGGAGCATCTTTTCATGTATTTGCCATATAACAAATATCCTTAACACTTCTTTAACAATCCTGAAATGCAATTCTTAGCTAATATCATTTACCTACAATATAATTGTTAAAATAGTCAATACAATGCTCTAAGAAATAAAGGACTAAAAGGAAAGTGATTAATAATGACATAATACAGGGACCTCACAAGAGAAGACATGATGAAGTAGACAGATGATTGCCCTTAAATGTAATAGGATCACCATGGAAGTGCCTCGTATTGGCAAGTAAAATATCCCAAATCAGCAATGAGATTCTCTGAAATGGCAAACAGCTTTTAGTAAAGCAAGCAAAACAAAGTATAATCTTCCCTCTTTTCACATTGTAGTTGCATTTGTGGAAATTTACTGTATATTAAAATTACACAAAACACATTTCGTGTTTATATATAAAATGGAGTTGAACTCTAGATGCAGATAACTATACATAGGGTGCTTAGTTTGTTTTTCTTACACAAACATCTGTTGGGATATTCAGAATTTGACAGAACTGTCTCATGCCAACAGTGCCACTCCAATATTGTGAAAAAAAATCCTACTTTAAAAACCACTGTTCTAAAAGATGGAACTTGGTTGAGTGTGGTGGCTCATGCTTGTAATCTCAACACTTTGGGATGCTGAGATGGGAGGATTGCTTGATTGAGCCCAGGAGTTCAAGAGCAGCCTGAGCAACATAGCAAGACCCAGTCTCCACCAAAATTTTTGTAAATTAGCTGGGCATAGGGCATGCGCCTGTACTCCCAGGAGGCTGAGGTGTTACTTACTGGTAGAGGGTCTTGACTGCAAGTTGTCTGGGTTAAAGGCATTTTTGAATGAAGAAGTGGACAAAATGCACAGCAAAGCAAGGACAGAATGAAACAAAGAAAGCTGAGATTTATTGAAAGTAAAGGTACACTTCACAGTGGGAAGCAGTTGGAGCAGCAGCTCAAGAGCCCAGATGCAGACTCTTCTTGGGTTCAAATACCCCCTATAGGTTTCCCATTGGCCACTAGGTGTTCACCTCATGTAAATAGAGTAGTGGCTCACAATCAGTGTGATTGGTTATGGACAGCAACCAATCAGAGGCTGAAATTACAAAGGTCACACTGGTATGCACACATCGGATTGGTCTCGGACAGCAACCAATCAGAGGCTGAAGTTACAAAGGTCACACTCGTATGCACACATCGGATTGGTCTCGGACAGCAACCAATCAGACTCTAAAGTGAAATTACAAAGTTGCACTTCTATGCAAACCAAGACTTGGCTGGCAATCAGCCTCATTGGTTGCAGATAGCAACCAATCAGAGGCTGAAGTTACAAAGTTACACTCCTATACAAAGGTCTGATTGGTTGCAATCAGAGGTACTTTCAATTTCCCATCTGCCTGAGCGGAAAAGATAGGGGTTTGCAAAGGGAGTAGCCACTGATCCTTGTCACTCAGGTGTGGATAGTTAGGGTTCTCCTTTCCAGGACCTATTCTCCTACCTCAGGAAGACTGATTGAGCTAAAGAGCGAGGCTGCTTTGAGCCATGATCACGCCACTGCACTCAAGCCTGGGTGACAGAGCAAGACCCTGTCTAGGAAAAAAAGAAAGAAAGAAAGAAAAGAAAAAGAAATAGAAAAAGATGTAACTCTTTCTCCAGCAGGAACATTATGAATTTTATTCACTGACTTGAGATTTGAGTCCAAGAAGGAAGGTGAAGTTGCTGAAAAACCAGACTCACTTAAAAGTCAAAAGCTGAGCCAGGCACGGTGGCTCACACCCGTAATCCCAGCATGTTGGGAGGCCAAAGTAGGTGGATCACGTGAGGTCAGGAGTTCAAGACCAGCCTGGCCAACATGGTGAAACCCCATCTCTACTAAAAATACAAAAATTAGCCGGTCATGGTGGCAGGTGCCTATAATCCCAACTACTCAGAAGGCTGAGAATCGCTTGAACCCGAGAGGTGGAGGTTGCGGTGAGCTGAGATCACACCATTTCACTCCAGCCTGGGTGACAAGAATGAAACTCTGTCTAAAAAAAGAAAAAAGAAAAAAAGAAAAGTCTAAAGCTGGTGAACTAATCCCAATGAGAAGCTTGGCACTGAAATGATGAGTTTATTCACAGAGAAAAAGAGCAAAGTCTCCAAAAGCTTTTCTAGGCATTTTGTAACTGAGCCGGTCCCAAGCACAGGTGCAGGAGTTCCTAGCTCAGCCACGGGGAATAACACTGCAGGGAATGCATGGCCAGGGATGAGCTGAATGAAATGGGGGGGAATGGGATCCAGTATCCCGTCTCTTCATCTCTAAACAGCTGCCTGCCTGTAGAAACCCATTTCAAGCTAGCTTGAGCACAGCGTCCCCTCTGCAGGGCTGCATGCCATTTGCTCGTCCAGCAATCCCGTAACTCATAGGCAGATGCTGTGTGCCGTATACCAAATAGCAAAGTGGAGCTGTGCAGGGTAGGAAAACTGGATCGAGAGGAAAGAGATGAGGCAATCATTCTTGGCTGCACAACAGAATCTCTTGGGAAGACTTGCTGGGCCCATTCCTATGGTATTCTTTTTTTCTTGATAAATGTTAGCAATTTTATTAGTCTTATGTCCTTGCTTTTGTGTACTCTCTGTCCCCAGGGAGATTATTTTTGAGAATTACCCCTAAATTTTCATTGTTTTTTCCCTTCAAATTCAGTGCTTATGAGACACATTATGAAATGGAGAAGCGACTCCACATTTGTTTAATACATTACTTCCTCCACTTAACCTCTTGCTTATTGGAGCTAAAAGCAGACTCTGTAGTCCTTATCTCCTAGTCGCTCTAATCCGCACTCTCCTAACCGGGAATTTACCATCATAGTTTCAATGCAATGGCAGTTTCATTTTCTTTTTCCATCCTAATCCGGTGGTTAGCTTAACTTGCTCTGCAGTGAAATATACCCATGGTGTTCTGACTTAATTGATTGAGTGCATGACCCAGGCATCAATAATTTTTAAAAGCTGATAAGGTGATTCTAATGTGCAGTTGGGGTGCAGAATACCAATCTGGCAGCTGGAAACAAAAAAGAGTGAACATTTTCCCATTTGGTGCTTCCACAAAGTAATTAAATACATATAAATGCTGGGAAAAAAGAAGGCTAAGTCCCAAGCTATAAACTAGTTATATGATGTTGAGCTGGTTATCTAAGACTCAGTGTCGTCTTTAAAAGGAGGGAAATTATAGCACCAGCCATATACAGGTGTGAAGATTAAATGAGTTAATATGTGTAAATCACTTAGCATGCTGCTTGGCAGTGCCCAATAGACAGGCCCAAGGCACAGTGGTTCATGCATGTAGTCCCAGCGCTTTGGGAGGCTGAGGCAGTAGGTTCGTTTGAGCCCAGGAGGTTGAGGCTGCAGTGAGCCATGATCGTGCCACTGCATTCCAGCCTGGGAGACAGAGACTGAATCTCAAAAAAAAAAAAAAAAAAAAAAAGGGGGGGGGGTGGGTGCTGGGCACAGTGGTTCATGCCTGTAATCCCAGCATTTTGGGAGGCCGAGGTGTGCGGATCACTGAGGTCAAGAGTTCAAGACCAGCCCAACCAACATGGCAAAACCTCGTCTCTACTAAAAATACAAAACTTAGGCCAGGCGCTGTGGCTCATGCCTGTAATCCCAGCACTTTGGGAGGCCAAGGCGGGTGGATCACAAGGTCAGGAGATCAAGATCATCCTTGCCAACATGGTGAAACCCGTCTCTACTAAAAATACAAAAATTAGCCGTGCGTGGCTGTGCGCACCTGTAGTCCCAGCTACTCAGGACGCTGAGGCAGAAGAATTGCTTGAACCTGGGAGGCAGAGGCTGCAGTGAGCTGAGATCGTGCCACTGCACTCCAGCCTGGGTGACAGAGTGAGACTCTGTCTAAAAAAAAAAAAAAAAAAAAAAAAATAGCTGGGCTTGGTGGTGCACACCTGTAATCCCAGCTACAAGGGAGGCTGAGGCAGGAGAATTGCTTGAACTCAGGAGGTAGAGGTTGCAGTGAGCCAAGATTACACCACTGCATTCCAGTCTAGGAGAGAGAGCAAGACTCCTTCTCAAAAACAAACAAACAAGAAAAGAAGTGCCCCAAAATGACTGCTGTTTCATCATTATCCTCATTGTCATTTTGGAGAATAAAAACATTAGAGGTTTATATACAACATATTTGCCACCATAAATAAGTGCAGATTCTGAAATTCAAAGCAAAAAATTTTTAAAAATCATTTTATATTTGCTAAGAGCTTTTCCTTTGAACAGAGACTGGGGGAGGCAGTTTCATAGATTTCAATGTTCATAACTGGATCCGTCCCCAGTCTTTTTTTGGCATTCTCAGCCTTGAACTGCGTCCTGTTAATCTTCCTCCACAAAAGCCCGTACTAGCTTTTATTTATGTTCTCTCAGAATATCCCATGTCTGTAATTTGTGTTGATTTATGCTCTATAAATACTAATTCCAGACTTGTGTAGCCAGCACTTTCTGGCCCCAAGTGCTCCACAAAATGGACTCAGATTGTCTTCTTGTATAATGCACAGTCTACCGGGTTGGTGAAAGGTGATAAAATGATCTGCAGAGCTCAGATGGAAAGAACCGCCTGGGAGAGCCAGGCTCCTAATCACTTAAATCCTTTCCAAACATGGGGAGGGGGTGGTGCAAGGGAGAATGAGAGCAGACAAAGCTGGTTGTCATTGTTATGATTAGGCTTTTGCTCTAAGCCTCCAGAGAGTTGTGAGCTGGGGTAAATGATGTGAAGGATTCATTTGGCCTGGATAGAGACAGGCTCAAGGGGCTGCACCAGTAAAAGTGGGATGAACAGCATCTTAGACTCCCTTTCCTCTAAGCCCACTGCAAGCCACAGCCTCCCAAGCAGCCCAATGTGATAAGACAAATCCAAGGAAAAAAGAAGGAATACGCTTCCTCTTGAGAGCTAGATCGTCATGTCTCTAATCCCCCCAAACTGTTTTCCGTCAGGAATCTTATTTGTAAGCAACAGAATCCAACTCCAATGACTTTGGAAGGAAGAAATTTAGCAGAAGGCTATTCAGGAGCTCTGGCTCGTGCTGAGCAGATGGGAGAAGCAGGCTCAGAGTCAAAGTTTTAGTGGGAGGCAGGAGCACAGGTCAATCAGTGAGGACACCAGTGCAGTGGGCATCAGACATGACCACAGTGCTCACCCATGGCTGATGCTGGCACGAGATAGTGGTTGCTGCTGCGGGCATCGCTACCTCTGCACTTGGGAACTTGCCAGTGCCCTCCCATCTGCCACCACCCACCTATCCATGGTTTCTCCACCACCCTGCTGCCTGGGGTGCAGCAACCCCCAAACAGATGCAGCTTTGGGCCAGCCTTATGGAAAAGAAAGCAAATTCCCCGAATGTCTGAATCACAAACACAGAGACCACCCCCGTGACAGTGGAAATAAATGCCCTGGCCTCTGACCCCTACAGATCCATGTTCCTGCCCTTAAACCGTGCAGTGAGAGGAGGGCTGGGCTGCCGAACAGGTGGAGAGAAGAATGTGGTGTGTCCCCTAGGGGTTGGTGCTGGGGCTCATATTGTCTCCAGGGTTTCGTGCCTTTCTGTGTGGTTGAGGGCAACATTTCTCAGAAGTATGTGGATACCTGGGATTTTAAGAGGGTATCATGGCAACTGTTTCCCTCTCTAGTTTTAGAGGTGATGGTGACAAATATCTCTTATCTGAGAGCCTTTGAGTACGTACCAACTAATCATGTGGGGCAATTGGTGGGGATCAGGTTCAAAGACGGGTGACACAGTCACTCTATTGAGTTAGCACCAGCTGAGCACAACAGGCCACCATGTTGTCTCTGATGACCATGCAGCATGGCAAGCTGCTTGTTGTCATCCCACATCCATTTTCCCCTTCTTCCTTGGCAAATGGCAAGCCAGCTAAAAATTGTATTTCCCAGTCTCCTCCTCCTCCTCCTCCTCCTCCTTCTCCTCCTCCTTCTCCTCCTCCTTCCTCCCTCCTTCCCCTCCACTCTACCTCGCCTCCCCCTTTGCCTCCCCCTCCCCCCTCCTCTTTCCTCTCATTCTCTTTCTCCCCCTCCTTTTCCTTCTCCTTCTCCTTCTTCTGACACAGTCTCGCTTTGTTACCCAGGCTGGAGCGCAGTGGTGCGATCATGGCTCACTGCAGCCTCAACCTCCTGGGCTTAAATGATCCCTCCACGTCAGCCTCCCAAGCAGCTGAGACTATAGGCACACACCACCACGCCTGGCTAATTGTTAGATTTTTTCGTAGATATATGGTTTTTGCTATGTTGCCCAATGTGGTCTTGAACTCCTGTTCTCAAGTGATCCTCCTACCTCAGGCGTCCAAAGTGCTGTGATTACAGGTATGAGCCATCGTACCCTGCCTACCCTCAGCCTTTTTTACAGCTAGGTGTGGCCATGCAGCTAAGTTTGCATCAGTGAATTGTGAGAGGAAATGATGCATGACATTTTGATTTCCACCGGGCGCAGTGGCTCACGCCTGTAATCCCAACACTTGGGGAGGCTAAATCTGGCGGGTGGATCACTTGAGCTCAGGACTTCAAGACCAGTCTGTCCAACATGGTGAAAACCTGTCTCTACCAAAAATACAATTTTGCCTGCAATTCCAGCTACTAGGGAGGCTGAGGCAGGAGATTCACTTGAACCTGGGAGGTGGAGGTTGCAGTGAGCCGAGATCGCTCCACTGCACTCCAGTCTGGGCAACAGACTGAGACAGAGGGAGACTCCACCCTAAAAAAAAAAAAAAAAAAAAAAAAAAAAATTTCTTTTTTGGTCTTACTCCCTTAAAACACTCCCCCAAATTTGACCTTTACTTCCCCCCAAATTGTTACAGATTTTCATTTGTTCCCTTTCTTAAATCAGAAAATGGCTATATGTGCTGCTTGGCTTTCATCATGTAGATTAATTCATAGCCCTAGGTCAATTTTTTTTTTCCTCCAGATGGAGTCTTGCTCTGTCACCCAGGCTAGAATGCAGTGGTTCAATCTCAGCTCACTGCAACCTCCACCTCCTGTGTTCAAGAGATTCTCCTGCCTCAGCTTCCCAAGTAGCTGGGATTATAGGCACGCGCTACCACGGCCGGCTAATTTTTGTATTTTTAGTAGAGACGGGGTTTCGCCACTTTGGCCAGGCTGGTCTCCAACTCCTGACCTCAAGTGATCTGCCTGCCTCAGCCTTCCAAAGGGCTGGGATTAAATGCATGAGCCACCATGCCCAGCCCAGGAGCTCTTAATCAGGGTTTTATGAATACTTAAGGAATTTGGGGATATAAGCCACGTGAGTTCATGAACTTAAATTGGGGAAAAAATGTCTTCATTTCAACTTAACTTTAACTGAAATTGAGTGTATTTTTCAATTATGAATACAGGAAAGTAACCACAGTATTAAGAGTACAGGTAACTTTGTGACCAACAGAAATATATTTTTATTTCACATTTCAGTTGAAGATATCTCAAAATATTATTTGTGCTCTTCACTAGTTTGAAATTGTGACACTAGACAATTTGACCCTACTAGATCTTTCTATTTAATGTATTAATAAAGAAGCAAATGTATTGGTAATTCACACATTTGCTTTATATGCATTGTGATGAATATATTTCAATATAATTGGTATCTTTTATAATCCTATGCATTTTATTTTACATCTTTGAAATAATTATTCTGAGGCTAGGCATGATGGCTCTCGCCTGTAATCCAACCACTATGGGAGGCTGAGATGGGAGGATCACTTGAGGCCAGGAGTTTGAGACCAGCCTGGTCAACATAGCAAGATCTCATCTCTATTAAATAATAATAATAATGATAAAAAGAAAAAAATTATTCTGAGATAGAGTCCATAAGCTTCACCAGACTGTCAAAGGGGACCTTGTCACAAAAAACTTAAGAAGCAACATGGTTTCTTTATTCTAGTCGTTCTGTCTTAGGGGATAGCAGAGCAACTGGCTCTCAGAATACATGTGGAACAGATCTCACCCTCAATGAAACCACTCACCTAGAGACTTTAAATAAGAGAGAAATCAACTTTATGATCTTTAAGCCATGCATTTTCCGGTCTTTTGTTACAGCAGCTTAAAAAATACTCTAACCATACATATAGTTTTAAGTTATTTTATTCTCTTTTTCTTTTTTTTTCTTTTTTTTGAGACAGAGTCTCGCTCTGTCGCCCAGGCTGGAGTACAGTGGCACGATCTTGGCTCACTGCAAGCTCCGCCTCCCAGGTTCACGCCATTCTCCTGCCTCAGCCTCCCAAGCAGCTGGGACTACACGCGCCCGCCACTGCTCCCGGCTAATTTTTTGTATTTTTAGTAGAGACGGGGTTTCACTGTGTTAGCCAGGATGGTCTCGATCTCCTAACCTCGCGACCGCCTGTCTCGGCCTCCCAAAGTGCTGGGATTACAGGTTTGAGCCACCGCGCCCAGCTATTCTCTTTTTCTTGTTTTAAAATTTATATCAACATCATTCATTAAAGGTAACAAGTATAAAGATGTCAAAATCCAACAACTTGTTGAGGATTATTAAAATGATAATAATTATGCAAATTTATTTCAAGGAGATATTTGCAGTTTGTATGTTGTATTCATCTCAGCAAAAGTATTATGTAGCACAACAAAATACTTCTTGTACTTTAAAAGGTATTGAGAGAAAATATGGTGCCTATTAAATCTAATTTGATTTCTTCTTTATCAAAAGTAAACATTAACACCTGAAATATGTTGTTTGCACAGAAATACCTATATTTGGAAGCTTGAAATATTTCCTCTGAATTGATAACTTAGAAACCAAACATGGAAATTATAGTAAGTCAATTTCATGTTTAATGTGCTAAATGCAATCTGTTTATACAGTAGTACGCAATTTTAAATTTTAAACCAGATTTTAATATATGTTTGATCCTAAAGCTAAATATTATGTATACTCTTCTTGAATTAATTTGTTTATAAATCATGCTTTTGTGACTTAATTAATTAATTATTCTGGATGGAGTCTCACTCTGTTAGCTGGAGTGCAGTGGTGCCATCTCGGCTCACTGTAACTTCCACTTCCCGGGTTCAAGTGATCATGCCTTGGCCTCCTGAGTAGCTAGGATTACAGGCGTGTGCCACCATGCCTGGCTAATTTTTGTATTTTTAGTAGAGATAGGGTTTTGCCATGTTGGCCAGGCTGGTATTGAACTCCCGACCTCAAATGATCCACCTGCCTCAGCCTCCCAAAGTGCTGGGATTACAGGTGTGAGCCATGGTGCCCAGCCTGATTTAAATGAATAGTATGTATCAGTTGTTACACGGGAAAAAAATCTAAATGTTTCTATGTATTTTAAATATTCCTACAGATTATATAAAAATGAACTCATATGCTAATTGAAAATACACTTTATACTTGAAATTACTTTATATTGTATGCCTTGCAAAGTTGATAGAATTATTTTTGAAGTTATCTTTTTGCTTCCCTCAGCTATGCTATAAAGGGGCTTTGAGGATCAAATACAGAGCTCGAGAGTAGTGAAAGTACCACCAAGTTGAGAGGGGGAAGACCTTGTATGCAGGATAGGATTAACTTTGCCCACACAGGGGCCTGGCCTTTGCCCTCAGCTCCTGGGAGATAATCTCTAAACTGCTGAAATATCCTGCCTGATAAGAATGTTCACCTGAGGACTTTGGAACAAGCCCATAACCTATGCTAACAATGCAATCGATAACGCAGGCTTTGGGCCACACGGCTCCAGCTCAGCCTCTAGAGGGGCTGCAAACTAACCGTGTCGATGTGACAGAACCCCAGTAAAAACTGTGGACACCGAGGCTCAGGTGAGCGTCCCTGGGTGGTAATTCATGTATATCCTAACACATCACTGCTGAGTTAGTTCTCCACTGGGAAAGAACAACTGGAAGCTTTGCACTTGGAGCTTTCCTGGACTCTTCCCCACATGTCTCTTCCCTCAGTTTATTTATTTATTTAGAGACAGAGTTTCACTCTTGTTGCCCAGGCTGGAGTGCAGTGGCACAATCTTGGCTCACTGTAACCTCTGCCTCCCAGGTTCAAGCAATTCTCCTGCCTCAGCCTCCCAAGTAGCTAGAATTACAAGCAAGTGCCACCACCAGCACATCTGGCTAATTTTTTTGTATGTTGGTAGAGATGAAGTGTCACCATGTTGGCCAGGCTGGTCTCGAACTCCTGACCTCAGGTGATCTGCCCGCCTTGGCCTCCCAAAGTGCTGGGATTACAGACGTGAGCCACCATGCCCGGCCCCCTCAGTTGATTTAAATTTGCATTCTTTCACTGTGATAAGCCACAACTGTGAGTATAACAACTTTCAGTGAGTTCTGTGAGTCCTTCTAACAAATTATCAAATCTGTGGGTTGTCTTGAGGATCCCTGACCCTGCAGTTAGTGTCTGAAGTGAAAGTGGTCTTGGGGCCTCCTGAACTTCACACCTGGCTTCTAGTCCTGACTGCCCCTAACTCTAGTTATCAACAAATCTCCATTTGTCTCCAAGCCACAATGTCTGCTGGTTCTCTACCAAACTCCCAACTTTCTCTGCTTTCCTTTGTGTCATTGCCTATGTTCCCTAACTCCAGGGGAAGATGAGCAGGTGGGAGACAGGGAGAAGCCATCCTACTTCTGGCTCCAGTGGCAGCAGTACCAGTGACTGTATACAACAGGGGGCCCGAGAAACATCTGAGGCTCCAGTGGAGACACAGGGGTGGCTTCTGTTCCCCAGCAGTGGGGACATCTCCAGACATTCAGCAGCTCCAGCTCGGGGACTGCTGCAGCTTCTGACCTCTGGGTAATACCCCTCTTCTCTCTCTTGCTCTTCTAGCATACCCTACACCTTTGTCAACATCCCCTGAATTAATTCTCTTTCTGCTTTCAGTTTTCCTGAAAGGACAAGAAGGGAATACAGATTTCCCATCTGTATAAGGGGAATAATAATTATTATCTCTGTTCTCTTTATCATTCAGAACTGTTGTGAGCATCCACTATTAATGGTTGCTTTAAGGTTAATAAAGAATCACCTAATTTCACACTATTAGGATCATGCAAATAGAGGCATTCTCATCACAAAACAAGTATCGAGTAGGGAGGGAATTTCTCTGGAACGTGGAACAAAGACAGAAAATATATTTTAAAATGTTCTTACTGTATTATGATGCATTTAAGCCTTGTAGTCAAATCCCAGCTTTACAATTTATTGTCTGTGTGGCCGTAGGCAAGTTGCTTAAGTTCTCTGTGTTTTATTTCCTCATCTGTAAAATGAAAGTAACCATGGACCTACCTCACTGGACTTCTGTGGGGATTAAATACAATAATTCATATATGACTGAAAGGTTGTATAAGCTATATTCATGGACCATGATAAGAAACCACCACTATTTTCGCCTGTAATCCCAGCACTTTGGGAGGCCGAGACGGGCGGATCACAAGGTCAGGAGATCAAGACCACGGTGAAACCCCGTCTCTACTAAAAATACAAAAAACTAGCCGGGTGAGGTGGCGGCGCCTGTAGTCCCAGCTACTCGGGAGGCTGAGGCAGGAGAACGGCGGGAACCTGGGAGGCGGAGCTTGCAGTGAGCTGAGATGGCGCCACTGCACTCCAGCCTGGGCGACAGAGCGAGACTCCGTCTCAAAAAAAAAGAAAAAGAAAAAGAAAAAAAAAAAAAGAAACCACCACTATTTTGTTTCTCATTGTTTATTTAAAATTTTTTCAGCAGGAGAAAGTCTTTTCCTGCTCCTAAATGTAAAATCAGGTGGTTCTCTAATGCTTCTGACCATCCTTAGGTAATAAAAGTTTCTACAACCACATTAAGTTGCAAAACACACTCTCATTTCTAGATTTAGAATATCACATCCCACGTAATAATAAAAGCTTCCAGTTTTATGGAAAGTTCCCCCTAGCTGGGGTCTTTTGCTAAGGAGCCAGGTTTAGGAGGTATGATTCTCTTCTAGTCACCTTACCCCTGCAATCCCAATTTGATAACCACAGTTTCTCATCAATTGAAGTGGGTTAGGTTGGGTTAGGATAGAAAAGGTTAGGGTGTGGCCAGAAACCTTCTCCTTAAGTCACACTCTTGTAGGCTATGTTCTCACTTTCTGGGTTTGGCAAATGTTTGAAGGTGACTTTTTCATCCTGGTGCTTCAGATTCCACCGTGACCTTCTACTATGCTTCCCATGTTGAGGGCAATGTATTTGCTCCTGGTTGCTTTCCTCTTGCTGTGTGTGTGTATGTCTGTGTGTGTCTGTGTGTGTGTAGCTATCCGCTATGCATAGAATCTCTGTTGAAGACCCCTGTTCTTCCAGGCGTCTCTTGACCAGAGTTTAGACAGGCTCCAAGCCATCCTCCTCTCCCTCATGGTCCACATGTGAATTTTTTGTCATGACATACTTTGGGAGTGCAAGCTGACCTCAGTGCTGAAGCAACTCTCCTTCACCCTGTTAATGTCTTTTCTAGACTGCCCTTCTCTCTTGCCCTCTAGATTCTCTGGATGCAAGTCAGACTGCAGTCTACTGTGCTTCCACCTTGCAGGGGACACAAACCAAGCTCTAGTTGGTCCTAGTGAGGTCTCTCTTGCCCCACATGAAGAGGAGGCGTCCCTACCGGTCCCCTTTGGTGCACGTGACAAAGGACCCATACAGCACCTCTTTCCAGACACAGTTCCTTCCATTTTTTTCCCTCAATTTCAACTTTTTAATATATAGCCAAGTATCACTTAATGATGGGGATACTTCTGAGAAATGTGTTGTTATGTGATCTCATCATTGTGCTTAACATCATAGAGTGCACGCACACAAACATAGATGGTCTAGCCTACGACACACCTAGGCCACGTGGGACAGCCTATTGCTCCCAGGCTACGAACCTGCACAGCATGCGATTGCACTGAAAACTGTAAGCGATTGCCATAGTCTTAGTATTTGTATATCTAAGTATATCTGAACATTAAAAAAGGTATAGTACAACTATGATATTATAATATTTTGGGACCATCAATGTATGCGCAGTATATCATTGACTGAAATGTCATTATTCACTGCAGGACTGTATTTCTTTTTTGTTTTTGTTTGTTTGAGATGGAGTCTCGCTCTGTTGCCCAGGCTGGGGTGCAATGGCATGATCTTGGCTCACTGCAGTCTCTGCTGCCCAGGTGCAAGCTGTTCTCCTGCCTCATCCTCCTGAGTAGCTGGGACTACAGGCATGCACCACCAAGCCTGGCTAATTTTTGTATTTTTAGTAGAGACAGGGTTTCACCATCTTGGCCAGGCTAGTCTTGAACTCCTAACCTCAGGTGATCCACCTCCCTCAGCCTCCCAAAGTGCTGGAATTACAGACATGAGCCACTGTGTCCAGGCCAGGACTGTATTTGACTTAGTGGAAGTAGTCCAAAATTACGTAACTAGTTTTTGACTAAATCCTACTTTATAAGCCCTCTGGGGTGGTCTGTGTGAAAACTCACTTTGGTATTTAGTATCTATTATCTATTATCCTCATACCTCAGCCAAACTGGGAAAGAAGGAGCCTCATTTTTACATCTTTTATATGTGAAGAGCACTTAGAACAGTGCTCAATAAATATTAGCCATTGTTAACTATTGTGAACAGAAAACAGAACATGTGGGTAGTTTGAAATAAGCAAGTGGAACCAAAACAAAAGGATCACCCATTATCCTTCTTTCACAAAGAGCTTTAATGAATTTGATATTGTGGGATATCTTTTCTAGCTTATTTTCAGAGTAGAAGAGATTTTCATCTATTTGGAATGGATTAGCTGCCATTCAGCTTAAGCAGAGCAGTAGACTTGTGACCTCTTATTTTCAGGTTCATGATGCTTTGCAACTCAGCCACAGAAAGCAAAGATATGGGTGGCAAGGCTGGGCACAATAGCTCATGCTTGTAATCCCAGCACTTTGTTAGGTCGAGGCAAGTGGATCGCTTAAGGCCAGGAGTTCGAGACCAGCCTGAGCAACGTAGAGAGACCCCCCCCATCTCTACAAAACAAACAAAAACAAAACAAAACAAAAACCAGCCAGGTGTGGTGGCTCCTCCCAGCTACTCCAGAGCCTGAGGTGGGAGGATCGCTTGAGCCCAGGAAATAGAGGCTGCAGTGAGCTGTGATTGTGCCACTGCACTCCAGCCTGGGTGACAGAGTGAGATACTGTCTCAAAAATAAAAAAGATATGGATGGCAGCAATTTTGCCCCACGTGGGGCTGCAGTGAGTGTATAGGGCCATGGTGTTTCTTGGGAAGGAGAATGCGGAAATGTTAATATTCAACCCATTTGGAAATACAGCAACTAACATTTCCTTCCACAGGTGTAGTAGGGAAACTGAGTGGTGCTGTCCACATGCTTGGAACCATTCCTCCAAGCCTGACTTTTTACAGCAAAAGGCTTATTTCATTTTACTTTACTTTTTGAGACAGTTTCACTCTGTCGCCCAGGCTGGAATGCAGTGGTGCAATCTCAGCTAACTGCAACCTCTGCCTCCCAGGCTCAATTGATCCTTCTGCCTCAGCCTCCCGAGTAGCTGGGACTACAGGCATGCACCACCATGCCTGGCTAACTTTTGTATTTTCAGTAGGGATGTGGTTTTGTCATATTGGCCAGACTAGTTTCGAACTCCTAACCTCAAGTGATCCACCCATCTCGGTCTCCCAAAGTGCTGGGATTACAAGTGTGAGCCATACTGCCCGGCCGGCTTATTGCTTTTTAAACCTGAAATATTTTCATGGACTGGGAGAGACATAATTTTTTTTGTTGTTATATAAATTCAGTCTCTTTCTTTGCACTTTCTTTTCTATCGAAAGTTGAAAAGTTTGATGGATTTGGAATAGGGAATGTAGTTCTGATTGGACCGGTCAATTCCCAGCTCTTAAAAGCCTGGACTGATACTCACGGATTTCTTGCAGCCTCACTTTCTTATTCCATAAAGTGGGATCCACAATACCTAACTGCCCTGACCACTCACAGAACTGTTTTTGTTTTGTATTTTGTTTTTAGAGACAGGGCCTTGCTTTGTCACGCATGCTGGAGTGCAGTGTTGTGATCATAGCTCACTGCAGCCTTGACCTCCTGGACTAAAGGGATCCTTCCACCTCAGCCTCCTGGTTAGCTGGGACTACAGGTTCTGCCACCACACCCAGCTAATTGTTTAATTTTTTGTAGAGATGGGGTCTTCCTATGCTGCCCTTGCTGGTCTCAAACTCCTGGCCTCAAGCAATCCTTGCACCTTGGCCCCCAAAGTGCTAGGATTACAAGCATGCCCCACCGTTCACACCCTCACAGAACTGTTTTAAGGATCTGATCAGCAAACGGGTGTTAAAATTGCAATAATATTGTTTCTTTATCATGAAAGCACTTAATAAGTATATCATATAACCAGTTTTCCTATTGAGTTTGTGTTTGGATCTGCTAAAAATACATTTTACACTGAGCAGGCTGAAAGAGAAAGCAAAACCCCAGAGAGCTCGGTGTTTTCTGACTAATAAAATAATCGACATAATCATATAATGATCAATTGCTGAACACAAGCCTGGCGAGTTCATTTATGTCAGTAAACAAATTCCAATTTTTTTCAATCGACATATTTTGTAGAATGAAAAATTAATTCAATGTTTTATAACAGTGTGATCACACATTTGTAACTGAAAGTCACATTTCTAGGAAGTTGAATGAGAGCTAAGTTTTTATTTTTATTTATTTATTTTTTGAGACAGCGTCTCACTCTGTCCCCTAGGCTGGAGTGCAGTGGCACAATATCAGCTCACTGCGATCTCTGCATCATGGGCTCAAGTGATTCTCATGCCTCAGCCTCCCAAGTAGCTGGGATTACTGTAGTATGCCACCACACCCGGCTAAATTTTGTAATTTTTTAGTAGAGATGGGGTTTCATCATATTGGCCAGGCTGGTCTCGAACTCCTGGCCTCAAGTGATCCACCTGCCTTGGCCTCCCAAAGTGCTGGGATTACAGGCATTACATCCACCATTCCCAGCCGAGAGCTAAGTTTTTAATAGCTGAGCATCCTCTGAATTATTTTGAGAGGTTATTTCCTCTCAATAAACACAACAAGTCATAGATCCTGCAGAGATTTAAACTGAAATAAGATGGCTGTGCAAGGAGACAACAGGACCACGGAGACTGAGATAAAATGATAGGAATATTGAAATATGCAAGTAAATAACTACACTGAGATTAATTAAAGGTAGATATTTTACTGTGGAGGAAGAGATTACAAATATAAAAGGCTGAGGAAAACCCTGATGTGTGGGATTGAAACTGATGATATCAGCGTGAACTTATATTTACATAGAAAAAGATACACAAAGATGGAAATATTTATATAGGGTATGTGTATGTGTGTGTCTTCCATCTCTGTTCATGAGGGGTCTCAGAAGCAATGACCCTACTGTAGCAACAAGTGTATTCTTCACTAGGCCAGGCGCGGTGGCTCATGCCTGTAATCCCAGCATTTTGGGAGGCCGAGGCAGGTGGATCATTTGAGGTCAGGAGTTTGAGACCAGCCTGGCCAACCCAACATGGCGAAACCCCGTCTCTATTAAAAATGTTTTAAAAAATTAGCCAGGAGTGGTGGCACACCCCTGTAATCCCAGCTACTGGGGAGACACAGGCAGGAGAATAGCTTGAACCCAAGAGACGGAGGTTGTAGTGAACCAAGATTGTGCCACTGCACTCCAACCTGGGTGACAGAGTGAGACTCCACCTCAAAAAAAAAAAAAAAATTATTCTTCACTAAAAGACCCAGGACTCCTTAGAGAACTGGCAAATTCCTGGGCCAGGACAAGGGAAAGACAGAATGAGCTTGAAACAGTTTGTTGCACAAGAATGTAAGAAAATACTAAAAAAAAAAAAAAAAAAAAAAAAATGGGAACATGTCAAAAGGACATAGGAAGCAGCTTGAAGAAACTCCCTTGGCCAAATCTAGGTTAATCTAAGTGTCATCTCCTCCGCCCCCCACCCCCCAAAAATGATAGAAATGGATTACATTTCCTCAAATAAAATAGGAAGCCATGAGTCCATACTGACATACATACATAGGAAAGCAAATTTCATAGGCATTTGCTTACATAGGAATTACATAGGAAAGCATCTCTTTGTAGTAGAATGTCAACTACAGAAAGAATTATGGAAATAGAAAAATCATCATTTAAGGCTGGGCGTGGTGGCTCACATCTCTAATCCCAGCATTTTGGTAGGCTGAGGCAGGTGGATCACCTGAAGTCAGGAGTTTGAGACCAGCCTGGTCAACATGGTGAAACCCCGTCTCTACTAAAAATACAAAAACTAACTGGGCTTGGTGGCAGATGCCTGTAATCCCAGCTACTCTGGAGTCTGAGACAGGAGAATCACTTGGACCTGGGAGGTGGAGGTTGCAGTGAGCCGAGATTGTGCCATTGCACTCCAGCCTGGACGACAAAGTGAGACTCTGTCTCAAAAACAAACAAACAAACAAAAGTTAAAGTCATTGTTTAATGACTACCACAATGACGGTTGATTCAGACAGGAATGGGTAATGAATGGTCCAGCCTGTGTGCTGGTATTTGATAAGGTACAGATACTCCTCGACTTACTATGGGGTTATGACCTCACAAATCCATCGTAAGTTGAAAATATCATCGTGTTTTAGATACACAGTGCTTCTTCTGATTACAGAATTTAAATATTCTTGAAATTTTCCTTTTCTTAATATCAGTGGTTTTGTCACTAAGTCTGAAACTTAGCAGTTTAATCTTGTCCTATTTCCATTAAAATATGGTTAGTCTTAATACCTACTCAGAATCCCTGCAATGTAAGGTACAAATGAAGATTCTGAGGCTACCCAGATCTATAAAGTCAAACCCTGAAATAAGGACCCCAGGAATCTACATTATTATGGAGTTCCTCAGGATTCTTACACACACTTAAAGTTAAGGGCTATTGTCGTATGGTTTCTATAATATTGAGCTTTGTGATTTTGTGAAGAAATGCCTTCAATAAAACCCTACAAAATTCCATCATGAAATCTTCATTTCAAATGTAATAATTTTCAGTTGCTTAGAGTACTTATTCAAGCATTTTTTTTAATGGGCCCTTGCATAGCTAAGAATTTTTGTTTACATCACAAATGACAGATACCTTGGTTGACAATAAAATTCTTAGAGTATAAACTTTTCCCCTCAAAATGTTGTAAATGTTGATCATTGACTTCTGGAATTTAGTATTTCAGATAAATTTGAGGACTACCTAATTTTTGTTTCAAGAGTTCTAGTTTTTGCTGGGTGTGATGACTATGTCTGTAATCCCAGGATTTTGAAAGGCTGAGGCAGGCGGATCACTTGAGGCCAGGGGTTTGAGACCAGCCTGGGTAACATGATGAACCCCCATCTCTAAAAAAATCACAAAAATTAGCCGGGCTTGTGGCACACACCTGCAGTACCGACTACTCCAGAGGCTGAGGCGGGAGGATCGCTTGGGCCTGGGAGGTTAAGGCTGCCGCGAGTTGTGACTGCGCCACCGCACTCTAGCCTGGGTGACAGAGTGGGACCTTATCTCAAAAAAAAAAAAAAAAAAAAGAAAAGAGAAAAGAGAAAAGAAAAAAAGAAAAGAGAGTTCTGGTATTTTTACGCCTGGATAATTCTATAATCTTTTATCATTTTAATTCAAAACTTTGCCAAGATGTGCCATTAATCTTGCTTGCTCTCGCACTACGAATGTTTTTTGGGTACAGGCTATTGCCTTCCATTGCATCTTTGATTATTTGCCCCACGAGTACCCTGCCAGGTACCTTCAAGCCTCCTCCCCTTTCTGCAAATTTCCTGAAGTATACCCCTGCCTCCTCTGCCTGGAAACTTCCTCCTCATTATTTTGTCACGGTTTAATAAAGCATACAAGTTTATATTATTGAGAGCAAAGTAGAGGCTTATAATTTTTTGTAAATAATGTTTTTCTCTTCTGTGGTTTCATTAGTGGTAAAATATACATACAAAAAAACTTTTAAGAATATATAAGTAACATATAAGCAAAGTAGAGGGGTTATAATTTTTGGCAAATAATGTTTTTCTCTTCTGTGCTTTTATAAATGGTAAAATGTATTATATACACAAAATAACTTTTAACAACATATAAGCAACACACTACTATTAATAAAACACTTTGCACCTGTCATCCCCGCTGAGAAATAGAACTTAGTGCATTAGGAGCCCCCACTGTGTCTCTTTTTTATTGCCTTTTCAAAATCTATTTTTCATGTAGGGATATGCGCCTAGCTATCATATTGTTTAGTTTTGAAAATTAAGATGCAAACACAAACTTAGCTGTATGAGGAGGGCCAGAATCGTCCCTATTTGATGAAGTCTCCCAGGTAATCTGAACGGTCTCTAAGTCATAGCCTGGCTTCATCTTGCTTGATTGCTGATGGGAAACCTTTGGAAATTGGTGGGCAAAGCTGTATGTGTGTCCTAGGAAATGTAGGCGTGTAAGGGCATCAGACAGAACTATGGCGTGGATTACAAAACATCAAGAAGAAATACAGGCCCGGTGCGGTGGCTCACGCCTGTAATCCCAGCACTTTGTGAGGCCGAGGTGGGTGGATCACGAGGTCAGGAGATCGAGACCAGCCTGGCCAACATGGTGAAACCCCATCTCTACTAAAAATACAAAAATTAGCTGGGCATGGTGGCAGGCGGCTGTTAATTCCAGCTACTCAGGAGGCTGAGGCAGGAGAATCGCTTGAACCCAGGAGGTGGAGGTTGCAGTGAGCCAAGATCACGTCACTGCATTCCAGCCTGGGCGACAGAGTGAGACTCTGTCTCAAAAAAAAAAAAAAAGAAAAAAAGAAATATGGTTACACACAGTGAGTTACAGTGTGTTTTCTCTTTCTTAGCTTACCATGTTTTATCTCCAGCTGTTGCTTAGTTCAAAGCACAATACTTCTGTGGGGTGAATGAGTGTCTTCAACTACTATAGCAGCAGGACTTGGAAGGGAAAGTGGAACTTCATCAAGTTTTCATCAAGACAAAGTAAGCAGCTGGGTGCGGTGGCTTGCGCCTGTAATCCCAAAACTTTCAGAGGCCAAGGTAGGCAGATCACTGGAGGCCATGAGTTCGAGACCAGCCTGACCAACAGGATGAAACCCCGTCTCTACGGAAAATACAAAAAGTAGCCAGGTATGGGTGTGCACACCTGTAATCCCAGCTACACAGGAGGCTGAGGCACAAGGATCACTTGAACCTGGGAAGTGGAGGTTGCAGTGAGCCGAGATTGTGCCACTGCACTCCAGCCTGAGTGACAGAAGACTCTGTCTCCAAAAAAAAAAAGACAAAGTCATCACATATCATCATCTGACCAGATTCATTGAACTTTCTGTTCATCTGTTAAATAAAGTAGGCATCTTGGTGGTAACAGCATTCAATGTGCCTGTCTCTTGAATTGCCCTGCTCCCATCCTGACCAGTGTCCCCTGGAGCACAGCTGTCATGCCACGATCTTTCTCCATCATCTTGGGGATTCTCTCTGCCTCTGTCCGGTGTTACATCTCCTGTTTTATTATGGACGTATAAGAGTTGCCCATATTTATGGGGTATATGTGATATTTTGCTACAAGGATACAATGTGTAATGATGCAATCAGGATAATTGGGATACCCGTCATCTGAAGGATCTGGCATTTCTTTGCGTTAGGAACATTTCAATTTCACTGTTAGATATTTTGAAGTATACAGTAAATTGTTAACAACCTTTGAAGATTTTGTGGTATAAGTGTGGTTGATTCTCAGCTTTCCCACTGGCAGCTTGGGATTTTGTTTTCTCATATTGTTACGAGAAACAAGTTTGTTAAATCGCTTCGCACTGACCCATTGGTTTTGCAGCTTCCAAAATGTCATGGCTGTTGTCTCCTTTCCTATTCTTCTAGCCCTTGTGGGTGTAGGTCTTAAAACAAAACAATTCCTATTTTTATGGGGTTCAAGAGAGAGAAATATTACATGCACATGTTCAATCCACCACGTTAACTTGGAAGTCCAAAAATGCCTACTTCTGTAAGGTCCAGTTCCTCTGGGAAGCATTCTTTTGGCTCGTCTGCCTTTAGCAGAATTAATCCTGTCCTTCAAAAGATTTTTAGTGTGGTGCATAACACGTTGGATTCTAATCCATTTGTTTACATATGCCTCTTTCCCCGGAGAAAATATGAATCCTCAAATGTCAGGATCAGGTTTCATTCTAATTTTATGAATAGCACCCATCACAATACCCACATGTATTCGCTAAATGTTTGCTTTCTACAGGAATGTGTAATTAGGTTCTGAAAAGGATAGTGCTGAACCTTTTCAAAAATTGGACACTTATTCAAGTACATGTTATATTGACTAGGAATTTTTAATTCCTCCTTATCGGTTGTCAAACTAAACCAAAACTGATAGCCGGTGAGCTCTTTCAGCAGCACAGAAGCCTGTTTCTGACACTCCAGATAGAGCAATGTTTGGTTTGAGTACCCTCTGGTGGCATTTCAAGAAACTAAGTTCTTTTACAGCCTGATTTCTGGTTCTGTTGCTGTTAAAAGCTTGACGGAAGACATCACTCATTTTCTTAAATTTCTTGATTGAACATGCATGACTTTTGCAATCAGAAAAATTGTATAATTTTTTCCAAAATAACATAACTTTATGAGTTTCTGAGACAAAAGAAGATGTTAGGAAGCTGAACAAACATACAAATAGAAATTGCACATATTTTAAAATTAATCTATTTCTAATGTTTGCTTGCTGTTTTTTTTGAGATGGAGTCTCGCTCTGTTGCTCAGGTCGCCCAGGTCGCCCAGGCCATCCAGGCTGGAGTACGGTGGCACAATCTCAGCTTGCTGCAACCTCCGTCTCCTGGGTTTCGGCGATTCTCCTGCCGATGAGATACAGGCGCATCTCATCACACCTGGCCAATGTTTGTGTTTTTAGTAGAGACAGAGTTTCACTACGTTGGCCAGGCTTGTCTCGAATTCCGGGCCTCAGGTGATCCACCCACCTCAGCTTCCCAAAGTGCTGGGATTACGAGCATGAGCCACCATGCCGGCCTGCTTTACCTTTCTTATTTCTCAGTCTGAGTCAATTGAATTATGATAAGCCTCAAATTGATCATTTATAATTCAAATGGTAAAAATAAATCTGGAATTCTTCATATTAGAAAGTCCATTTTCTTTTTTATGCCAAAAAAATTGAGTTTCTTCCACTCAATTTCAAAACAAATCTGAAATTTTTAACATATAGGCTTAAGCATGTTTATTTAAACAAAGACACATAAAAATGTGCAAAATGAACTTTGACATATTTTTAAGTTTTTATTTTTGTTTTTTATTTCTTTTTTCTGTTTTTTTTCTTTTCTTTTCTTTTCTTTTTGGTTGTCTTTTTTTTTTTTTTTTGAGACAGAGTCTCACTCTGTCGCCCAGGCTGGAGTGCAGTGGCGTAATCTCGGCTCACTGCAATCTCTGCCTCCTGGGTTTAAGCGATTCTCCTGCCTCGGTCTCTTGAGTAGCTGGGATTACAGGCACATGCCACCAAGCTCAGCTAAGTTTTATATTTTTAGTAGAGACGGAGTTTCACCATGTTGGCCAGACTGGTCTTGAACTCCTGACCTCAGGTGATCCGCCCACCTTGGCCTCCCAAAGTGCTAGGATTACAAGCGTGAGCCACCATGCCAGGCCTTGGTGGACGATATTCTTAATGAAAGGGTCTGGATGTGGGTAAGCCTTCCCATCAGTGGGTTGTGCTTGTCAGCAAGGCTACACCTTCTGGTGCTGGGATTAGAGCAGAGGATCTTGTTTGTTTTTGTGATCAAGATTAGATAGAACATGATTTGTACCAGGTCACACAAATGTTTCTAAACAATTGTGTAACGCTTAGAATGAAACTTGGGGGTTGCCTGCATTAGAGAAAGGGCAAGTGTGTTTTATGTGTAGGAACAAGGGTGTGTGTGGATATGTGGGGTCACCAGAATTGTGGCAGAGAGTGTTAGTTGTCCTAATATTTGATCTTCCCTTCTTCAATAGTGATAGACTTTCAATTGTTCATAGGTAATTGTCCACAGAACCAAGACAATATTTTCACCAGGCTCTTTTGCAACTAACGTGTGGTCCTTTGACTAAGTTCCAAGGACAAAATATAAGCATAATTAATATGCATGACTTCAGGATGTGACCTTATAGAGAAATACATAGTCTCCCTTTTACTGTTTCTGCCTTTCCATTGACTGAACGGTGTGTGGAATGGGGAGGTGTCTGGAACACGGCAGTGAGGGCAGCATACGAGGAACGATAAAACTGCAAGACAGAAAAGCCCTAGGTCCTTGATATCTTTCTATTAACCTCAGAGAGAAATATGTTAACTTCTACCTCACTTAAGTCACATATATTTAAGGCCTATTTTATTCCCAATCAAATTTTAATTGTATTTTTTCCGCTTTATTTTTTGTAGACATGGGGTCTCACTGTGATGTCCGGGCTGGTCTCAAACTCTTGGCTTCAAGTTATTCTCTCGCCTCAGCCTCGCAGTGTTGAGATTACAGGTGTGAACCACTGCCACTGGCCTTTTTTGTCTTATTTTCAAATCTTTATCCTAAAAAAAAGAAAACATGCCAAGAAATGAGACAGATTCTACAAAGGGTGAGATGTAACAAAATCTGGGAGTTTGAGGGGAAAATCCTGGAGGAAGGGAAATTGAACCTCTGACCTAAACAATGAGTGAAATTAGCTAAGAAAAGTTCTGAAATGGGAACCGGCATGGTGTGTGGAGGTACTAAAAGAAGAATGGAAAGAGAAAAAAGGTAGTTTGTGCTAAATCAGGAGAGAGAAATATAACCCAGATCATCCTGAAGGCATTAAGGAAGGTAAAGAGGAAAAAAAGTCAAAAGTGATGCCCGTATTTTTGACCCAATCAACTGCATGGGTTGTGGAGTTATTTACTGAGAAAAGAAACACCACTCTGGACACGGTGGTTCCCGCCTGCAATCCCAATACTTTGGGAGGTTAAAGTGGGAGGACTGCTTGAATCCAGGAGTTGGAGACCAGCCTGGACAATATGGCAAAACCTCGTCTCTACTAAAAAATACAAAAATTAGCTGGGTGTGGTGGTGAGTGCTTGTAGTCTCAGCTACTCGGGAGGCTGAGGTAGGAGGATCACTTGAGCGATAATTGTGCTACTGCACTCCAGCCTGGGCGACAGAGGGACATCCTGCCTCAAACAAACAAACAAAAAAAGAAAAGAAAAGAAAAAAGAAAAACAGAAACACCAGAGAAGTGGCAGGTTTGGGGAGGAAGATGATGACTTCACTTTGGATATGTCCAGTTTGTGGTGTTTGTGAATAGGCAAGTAGTTATGTGGCTCTGGTACTCTGAATTAAGATCATGGGTAGAAACATAGATTTTGGAGTCATTGGCTACTGGATGGTAAATAAAGCTAGATGAATGGATAGAATACCTAGAGCAAGAATCTATACTTTGAAAAGAATATAAAAGTTACCAACAGGGCCTAAGATCCAAGTCCTGAAAGAATTCCGGAATTAAATGATTGGATATAAGAGGGGGAACTGATCAGGGAGATTGAAAAGAAATGACCAGAGAAAAAGGAAGGAAGCAGGCGAGTTTGCTGTCATGGAGACCAAAGGAAATGAGTGTTGCAGTAAATAAAGAATAGTCAGCTGGGCGCGGTGGCTCACGCCTGTAATCCCAGCACTTTGGGAGGCCGAGGCGGGCGGATCACGAGGTCAGGAGATCCAGACCATCCTGGCTAACACAGTGAAACCCCGTCTCTACTAAAAAATACAAAAAATGATCCAGGTGTGGTGGTAGGCATTTGTAGTCCCAGCTACTTGGGAGGCTGAGGCAGGAGAATGGTGTGAACCTGGGAGGCAGAGGTTGCAGTGAGCCAAGATCTCGCCACTGCACTCCAGCCTGGGCGACAGAGCAAGACTCTGTCTCAAAAAAAACAAGAATAGTCAGCAACGCTGGATGCTGTTAAAAGGTAAGTCAGATGAGATTTGATAAGAGGCTATTGGGTTTAACCACATGGGGATAACTAGTGACCTCAGTGGAGAAGTAGACGTCAGTGGAAATTAGGGTAGGTTGAATAGTGGGTAGATATGTGAAAAAAGAGACAATTCTTTCAAGAAGTTTAGCACCAAAGAGGGCGGGAGAAAAGATAGTGCAGCAGCCATAGGAATTCTGAGGTTGAAGGAGGTGTTTTGTTTAGCTGGAGGGCTTTTTAAGTTGGAAAATTTTGAGTCAAGCTCATTTAAATGCCAAAGAGAAAGGTCTACGGAGGAGGAAAACATTGAAGAGACAGAACAGAGAGTGGATAATACAAAATTCAAGATTCCTTGGAAGGTAGGAAAGGAGGGGAATTGAGGGAGAATGTGGTGGTGTCAACCCAGAAAATGAAGGTGGGAGGTAGGAATGGATGAAAGGGGAGGGGCTAGGACTCAGGTGAGGCAAGGGAGGTACTCACTTCAGGCACAAAATTTAAGGAGGCATCCCCCAAAAATCAGTAACTAAGATAAACACTTTACTGTAATTTTTTTTTTTTTTTTTTTTTTTTTTTTGAGATAGCGTCTTGCTCTGTTGCCCAGGCTGGAGTGCGGTGGTGTGATCTCAGCTCACTGCAACCTCTGCCTCCCAGGTTCAAGCGATTCTTGTGCCTCAGTCTCCCAAGTAGCTGGGATTACAGGCATGCGCCACCACGTCAGTTAATTTTTGTATTTTTAGTAGAGACAGAGTTACGCCATCTTGGCCAGGCTGGTCCTGAACCCCTGGCTTCTAGTGATCCTCCCGCCTCAGCCTTCCAAAGTGCTAGGACTACAGGCATCAATCTCTTAATACATCAAAATTAATGTTAAAACTGTATGATGAACAAAATATCAGCATATTAAAGACACGATCAGATGTAAGCTGGTAGATTTGCCAGTAAAAAGCTAAAACTGTTTTCTTTGTGAAGCAGGAGGCAAGGCTGTCTGGTGAGAGTACGTGGGAAAGGAGATGGGAGGTTGGAGGTGAGAGCAGAAAAGGTTTGCTGCAGAAGTTGTGGACAGAGGGAAGACAAGACAAGTAGAGAAATCTGACGGCTGCCAAGGAGGACTAGCACCCACGTGGAGCAGGTGGCCCTTAATTCTTCACATCACTGATCTGGCCATTGCATGATCTCTAAGGCCTCTCTCAGAACTCAGAGAAAGTATGAAGAAGGAAAATAGATTTATGATCATGGCGGGTTTAAACAGGGAAAAAAGTTGAGGATATTGGCAAGGGATTTATGATAGTGGACCACAGAAGCTATGATAAGTTATGATAACGGGCCGTTGAACCTAAGCCGGCAAGGGAATAAGCCAAACATGAGAAATAAACTAAATCAAATGTGAAATGATAGCTCTGAAATATAATGTAAATGCCAAATGTTATGGGGTGAGTTGTGTCCCCCTAAATTTATGTGTTGAAGACCTAACCCCCAGTACCTCAGAATGTAACCATATTTGGAGTAAGAAATAAAAATAAAATCCTAAATCCCCTAAGGCCAGGTGTGGCGGCTCACACCTGTAATCTTAGCACTTTGGGAGGCCAAGGCAGGCACATCACTTGAGGTCAGGAGTTTGAGACTAGCCTGGGCAACATGGCGAAACCCTTGTCTACTAAAAATACAAAACAATGAGTTGGGCATGGGGGCACACACCTGTAATCTCAGCTACTCGGGAGGTAGAGGCAGGAGAATTGCTTGAACCCTGGAGGTGGAGGTTGCAGTGAGCCAAGATTGTGCCACTGCACTCCAGTCTGGGTGACAAAGTGAGACTCTATCTCAAAAAAAAAAAAAAATCCTAAATCCCCCAAACTACTGTACTGAACGGACCCCTTTCCAGTCAAGAAGACCCCAGAGAAACCTTAAAACAGAGTTCCAGGACATCTCCGGACAGGAGGTCAGACATGTCTCAGTCTGCCTCTTCCTTATTAAACTTTAACCAGAATCTTTCCTAAGAAGTAAGCAGGAACCAGCTGTGGAAGACAAGAGCAGATGACTTACTCTGTTACTGCTGTTAGCCAATTGTCTGAGGCCATGATGAGACTTCCCTTTCCTCTTTACAGTTTTTACATGACAGCTCACCAGTTTCACAATGCATACCTTCCTTATCAGAGACTGTTGATGATGGAGATGCTCTGGCCAGTCTACGGAGGATGCACGGAGGATTTTCGTGTACTCTGTTTCACTTTCTGATGTCAGAAGGCTGAAAACTCCACACTCAGATTATGCTAATGCTGCCATTTGTGTACATATGACCCATGAAGAGGTATGAAGCTCAAGTGCACACGCATGTTTCTCCTTTAATAAACATTAATGATTCCTCCTATAGCTTATTAAATATGTATATTTGGCCACTACGCTCAGCATACATTCCTGTCTTATGCTTCCTTCCCTCAAAGTACCTATTTCTGGCTTCTGGCTGGAGGCTACACTTCCCAGCCTATCAGAATGGCAGCCTGCAAGGATGCACAACCCTAACCCTTTATGAGGGATAAAGCTCTCTTTTCTATACTTATGAACCTTGTCATTCTTCAGTTGGCAGGAGATTAGGTCTTTAAAGAGATGATTAAACTAAAATGAGATGGCCTGGCACAGTGGTTCACGCCTGTAATCCCAGCACTTTGGGATGCCGAGGCTGGTGGATCACCTGAGGTCAGGAGTTCAAGACCAGCTTAGCCAATATGGTGAAACCCCATCTCTACTAAAAATACAAAAAATTATGCTTTTTATTATACAAAACAAGGAGAATCCTCACCTAGATCTATTACAATGAAATTTAAGAACATCAATGACAAAAAGAAAATTTGCAGACTCCAGAGAGAAAGAACAGATTATCCATAAAAGAGTAAGAATCATATCGACATCACACTTTTCAAATAAACATAGGATACAGGAAGAAAATAACGTTTTTAAATGATTGAGGGAAAAGACTTTGTAACTTGCAGAAACCATTAAACTAAATAGAAAAGCTTTATACACATTTCCCATGAAATCAGCACAGCACCATTACTATTAATATATTACAAAGTCTCAGCCAGGCGCGGTGGCTCACGCCTATAATCCCAGCACTTTGGGAGGCCGAAGCAGGCAGATCACAAGGTCAGGAGATTGAGACCATCCTAGCTAACACAGTGAAACCCTGTCTCTACTAAAAACACAAAAAAATTAGCCGAGCGTAGTGGTGGGTGGGCACCTGTAGTCCCAGTTACTTGGGAGGCTGAGGCAGGAGAATGGCGTGAACCCAAGAGGCGGTGGAGCTTGCAGTGAGCAGAGATTGCGCCACTGCACTCCAGCCTGGGCGACAGAACTAGACTCCGTCTCAAAAAATAATAATAATAATATAATATATATATATATTTTACAAAGTCTCCTGGCCAATGTAATAAGAAAAGAAAAAGATATAAGGGGTATAAGGAAGGGCAGGGCTAAAACTGATTATTTGCAGAATTTGATAATTTTAGAAAAAAAGCAACAGAATAATAAAACTATTAAAAATTACAAGAAAGTTTAGAAATTATCCAGAATGTTCTGGGGATTAATAAACAAAGAATGTTTAGAAATTGAAAACCATCAGGAGTTGGAGACCAGCCTGGCCAACATGGTGAAACCCTGTCTCTACTAAAAATACAAAAATTAGCTGGGCATGGTGGTGCACACCTGTAATCCCAGTGACTTGGGAGGCTGAGGTGGGAGAATAGTTTGAACCTGGGGGGTGGAGGTTGCAGTGAGCCAAGATTGTGCACTGCACTCCAGCCTGGGCGACAGAGCAAAACTCCATCTCAAAAAAAAAAGAAAAGAAAAAAGAAAAAGAAAGAAATTAAAACCAATTTTTTGTCTTTAAAATTTTAATTTCTTTTACATCAAAGGCAAGCTTACATAGAGTGAAACGCATAGATCTTACATGCATAATTCAATGTGTTTTGATAAATACATACATTACATAACCACTATCCCAATTAAGACGTAGAATATTTCCAGGACCTGGAAACTTCCATTGTGTACCTTTCAAGTTAATCCTCAAGCCCTAACCCCAAGCTGAAGCAGTCACTATTGTGAATTTCTATTATCATAGATTAGTTCCTGGCCTATTCTTGAACTTCATATAAGTGGAATTACAGTATGTCTTCTTTTGCATCTGGCTTTCACTCAAGATTTTTTCCAAATTCATCCATACTATTGCACGTATCAATAGTTTATTATTAGCTGGGCACGGTGGCTCACGCCTGTAATCCTAGTACTTTGGGAGGCTTGGCCAGGCGGATCACTTGAGCTCAGGAGTGCAAGACCACCCTGGGCAACATGGTGAAACTCCATCTCTACAAAAAATACAAAAATTAGCTGGACCTGGTGGCATATACCTGTAGTCCCAGCTACTCGAGTGGCTGAGGTGGGAGGATCACCTGAGTCCCAGAGGTCAAAGCAGTCATGATCCTGCCACTGCACTCCAGCCTGCATGACAGAGTGAGGTTCTGTTTCCAAAAAAAAAAAAAAAAAAAAAAAAATGCTTATTATTGTATATCAAGGAGTATTATGCCATTACAGGGATACATCACATTCTAGTTATCCATTCACCTGTTGATGGCGATTTGAGTTAATTTCATTTTTCAGCTATTATGAATATGCTGCTGGAAATATCCATGTCCAAGCCTCCACCTGGACATTCACTTTCACTCTTTCTGAGTGAATACCTAGGAATGGAATTGCAGGGTGATAGGGACGATGTATTATGTTGATTTAATTTATTTATTCATTTTTGAGATGGAGTCTCTCTCTGTCACCCAGGCTGGAGTGCACTGGTGCTATCTAGGATCACTGCAACCACTGCCTCCCACGTTCAAGCGATTCTCTCCTGCCTTAGCCTCTTGAGTAGCTGGGACTACAGGTGTGCGCCACTACGCCTGGCTAATTTTTGTATTTTTAGTAGAGACAGGGTTTCATCATGTTGGCCAGGCTGGTCTCAAACTCCTAACCTCAGGTGATCCACCCTCCTCGGCCTTCCAAGGCGCTGGGATTACAGGTGTGAACTGCCGTGCCTGGCTCTTTTTTTGTTTGTTTGTTTCTAATCTGGTTGTCTTTTATTCTTTTTTTATTTAACTTAAAAATCAGTAATATTTTATGTAATGGTATAAAATAATTTACCATTCATAATGGCAAAAAACCCATAATGTATCTAGGAATTCCTGGTTACGAATGTACAAGATATCTATGGAGAAAATTGTGAAATGTTAAAGATCATCATAAAAGACAATCTGAATTAGCAGTTCTATATTACAAGAGGATAATTTGTCATTTCTCTTCAAATTAATCAAGTGAATTCAATCTTAATGTTTTTTTTTTGGATTGGATTGGATTTTTTGAAGAGCAACAAATTTGTCCTAAAGTATACATGAAAGATTAAATATCCAGAAATAGCTAAGTCAGTATCGAAAAAGAGGAGTAAGAGGAGGAACATGTTTTAAAGATATGAAGACATATTGCAGAGCTGAGTAATAGAAAGCAGTGTGGGAAGGGTATAAGAACAAATACCAGAGACCAACAGAACAGAGCAGGATGCTCAAATACAGACCTAAACATATTGAATTATCTAACATGTGGCATCAGGCAGCAATGGGAGACAGCTTAGAAACAAAAGGCATTTTTGCTGGGATTACAGGTGTGAGCCACCACGCCTGGCCTTACAGTAAATTATTGATAAACAACCCAGGAACTGCCTCTTCTTTCCTTTAAAAATTCACTTGCAGCTACTACTAATCTGAGTATACCCAGGGCAACTTGAATCTACAATTGCAATCCTCAAGTTTGGCCCAAATAAACTCTCTACTTATATTAATTTTGCCTCAGCTTCTTCCTTTTAGGTTGATTATTTCATGCATGTTTCACCTTGTTCAATCTTTAATTGCTCAAACCAGAGTCTAAAGACAAAATAAGTTACTGCACGGTAGTAATTTTCACGTAGCTATTTTCATCTGGCTTGGATTTTTTTTTTTTTTTGACTATTTTTTGACTGACTTTGACTATTTTCACCTAGCCAGGATTTTTCAGAAGGGACATTCTTTAATTGTGTCTTACAATCCAATTTCCTCAGAGAAACTTCTTGGAGTTTCCCCAGCACAGTTGCTCATCATAGGCTTCATGGACAAAAGCCTCACTATTTATTAGATTCTCTTCTTCTTGGTCTTTTTCTTTATGACAGTTCAAATTTCTTGATGCTGCTGCACTAGTTCTAGAAATCAAAGAAACAAAGTCAAAAGAATTGTTTCTTGAGATAGAAGCTGAGATGGAGGTATGTACGGTTAGAAAGGACTACTTATCCCCATCAAAGATTATTGTTATTGGCATTATACCCTATCTCAATTGCCTATTTAACAAAGCAAATAATCTAGAATGGGCAAGATTTGAGACAAATATGATTCGTTACTAAGTGTTCACTTAACTTCCAAATTGGCGTATCTTCTGAGTAGATGGATTCAGGGCGACTTTAATCTATGCTCCCGGGTTGCAATCCTCAAGCCTGGACCAAATAAACACTGCTTATATTAATTTTGCCTCAGCTTCTACCTTTTAGGTCAATAGTATCAAGCCTCTTTAAGTGGCCTATAGGTAACTGAAGCTATGTTCAGTTTTTTTTTTTTCTCTGTGTGCGCCATTTTGTATCGTTTCTGTTGCTATGTCTTTAAATTCATTAATCTTTTTTCTGCATTACCTAATGTGCTACCAATCCCATCCAAATAAATTTTTATTTCAAATATTTTTCACCTCCATCTAGAAATTTGATTTGTTTCTTTTCAAAAATCTTTCCAGTTTCTCTCCTATTATGTCTTCCTTTAAATCTTTGAGCATATTCATAACAGTTGTTTAAAAACCTTGTCTGTTAATTTCATCATTTTTATCATTCTGGAGTTTGTTTCTATTAACTTCACATTTTCTTACCACTTGGTCAGTCTCTCTCTCTCTTCCTCTCTCTCTCTCTCTTTTGAGACAGAGTCTCACCCTGTCACCCAGGCTGGGTTGCGGTGGTGCAATCATAGGTCACTGCAGCCTTGAACTCCTGGGCTCAAGCAATCCTCCCACCTCAGCCTCCCCAAGTGCTGCGTGTCTCTTAATTTTTGACTGGATGTCTCACATTTTGAACTTAATGTTGTCGAATCCTGGATTTTAGTCTTTCAGAGAGTATTAGACTTCGTTCTTACAGGCAATTAGGTTACTTACAGAGCAGTTTGATCCTTTCAGGGCTTGTTCTAAGGCTTTTGAAGAGTCTACAGTAGCTTATACTCTGGGTCCTGCAGTCTAGGGCTATTGTATCTCACTAAGGCATGACGCTTTTGTAACTGCCCAAGAGTTTCATCTTGCTCACTGCCTAGACAGAGTCGATTTATCAAGACAGGCAAATTGCAATAGACAAAGTAATTCATGCAGAGCTGGCAGCACAGGAGACCCGAGTTTTATTATGTAAATCAGTCTCCTTGAACATTTGGGGATCAGAGTCTTTAAGGATAATTTGGTGGGTGAGAAGCCAGTGAGTCAGGAGTGCTGATTGGTTGGGTAGGAGATGAAATCACAGGGAGTCGATGATGTCCTCTTGCACTGAGTCAGTTCCTGGGTGGGGGACACAAAATCAGATGAGCCACTCTATCAATCTGGGTGGTGCCAGCTGATCCATCAAGTGCAGGGCCTGCAAAATATCTCAAGCAATGATCTTAGGTTTTACAATAGTGATATTATCGCCAGGAGCAATTTGGAGAGGGTTAGAATCTTGTACTTTCAGCTGCATGGCTCCTAAATAATAATTTCTAATCTTTTGGCTAATTTGTTAGTCCTACAAAAGCAGTCTAGTCTCAAGAACAGGGTTTATTTTGAGAAACGGCTATCACCTTTGTTTTAAACTATAAGCTATACACTAAGTTCCTCCCAATGTTAGTTTGGCCTACGCCCAGGAATGAATAAGGATAGCTTGGAGGTTAAAAGCAAGATGGAGTTGGTTAGGTCCGATCTCCTTCACTGTCTCAAAGATAATTTTGCAACGGCAGTTTCTCTTCTGAGGTTTCTAGTGCATGTTCCATGGTATCCAATAATCTCTTCACTCTGGTTGCTGGGAGCTCAAATGATTCCCAGTTCTGTGTGAGCTCTCATCATTGTTTGGTGTACTGCTCCCCAATAATTGTTCTTTCCTGGCCTTGTGGAGTTTCACGTTTTTTACTCAGTTAAAGATTCAAAGGTACTCCTAAGCAGATTTCTGAAGCTCTTTTTCCATGTAATTCCCTCCTCTCCAGAATTCTGTCCCACAAATTCCAACCAACTTGGCCTACCCCAATTTCCTACCCCAATTTCCTCAACTCCAATCCCTGTCTTCTCAACCTGGGAGATCCCAGGTTTCCATTTGATTTCCCTTCTCTGCACCACAGACTGGAAATGGCCTCTGGGCAAAAGGGCAGAGTGATATAGGGCTCCTTTTGTTTCTCTTCTCTCACGTAAAACAATCCACAGCTGCCTGTTGTCCAATGTCTGAGGAGTTGTTTCCTACATCTTGTTCCGTTTTCTAATTGTTTACAGTGGGACACTAAGTCCAGACCCATTTTCTTTTCTTGTCCAGAGTGTAAGTTTTAGGAAACTCCTTACGGAAAATGCGAATTGCTTTATTATTTTTTATGGTTGAAAACATCTTTCTCTATGACACCTCCCCACTTACCCTGCTTTTTTCTTCTCAGTAAAAGCTGACGCGATCATCCGTTCCGGTGCTACCCTCTAGTGTCCGGACTAGATCCTTGCGCAACTTCAACCCGCGCTAGTTCCGCCCACGGCCGGCCACGCCCCGTCCTCTCACCGGCGCGCCTCCCTCTTGTTCTTCCTCCCTCCCCCGTGGACTGCGGCGCTGGCGTTCCGTGCACGCCGGCTCACTGCGCCTGCGCGGCGTTTGGACGCCACACGCTCCCGGAAGTAGGAGGTGGCCGCTGGAGTTTGTGTGGCCGCCGCCGCGGGAACGCGAGCCCGGTAATTTTTCAACGGAGAAAGGCGAGGCTTTCGGGCTCGGCCGAGTGAGAGTGAGTAAGTGTCCGGCTCCAGCAGCTCTCCTCTGGCGTGACAGCCGGCATGGAGGAACCACAGAGTAAAGAGCCTGCCAGCGAGGCCGTGACTCCCGTGCTGCTGGAGTCGCCGCGGCCGGAGGGCCGGGAGGAGCAGCAGCGTCCCAGTCCCGAGGTGAGGAGTCGGCCCGCGCCCGGTTGTCGGCGCCCGCTGCCCGGTGCCCCAAGCGCCCTCGGCACCCCTTTCTTCTCAGGTGTCCCGCAGAAGGTGCAGCTGCGCGCCCTTGGACCCCAGCCTCTTCCCCCGCGCCAAGCTCCCTAGCCTTATCCTGGGATGGTTGTCTTGGAGCCCCATCAGGGCCGAATCACTCTGTGGGAGGGAGGAAATCGTCAAGACCAGTTCTGTCAATAGTGGGTGAATAGGTTCTAAGTGGGAGTTCTGCTCTAAACTTAGTTCTATGTTGACGGTTGCTGTTGTCACTCCATCTAGCCGTTATGGGTAATTTGCAAGGCTTTCTCTTTTTAAAATCTCACCATATACCCTAGGTATGTCACTTCATACCTTTAAAAAAAATTTAAAAACACCCACCAGCATCCCTCTCTCTTACCTGTTAAGTGGAGCTTCGTCTTAACTGCTTTTGCTCATTTACTGGTGTCTCATGTAAACATAGTATAGTGTACGATTGAATTAATAATTTTGACATCTCATTGGTCGAACCTAGTTATAGTGGCAAAGTTGTAGAACAGTCTTGAAACTTATTTAACGAATGTAATTGTTGACTAGCGCTGCGGATTGTGATTGAACACTAAAATTGATCTTTTCCTAATAATAAACATGTTGAGCACTTCGTGAAGTGGGTATTTGCAAGAGGCCTCCTAACTCTTGCTCCTTACGTCCACAATCAATTTCCATCTGGCAGCTAGAACGAGCTTTGTAATAACATGAATTTGGCTTATTCTCCTCCTTAGTAACTTCGATTTGCTGCTCTGCGGGGTCTGGTGCCTGCCTCTGTTGCTAATTGGATCTCACACAGTTTTTCCCTTTTGTTGCCAGTGCCCCTCGCTTCCTTGTGTTCTTTTACGTTGGAAGGAAGGTCTTTCTTGTTAAGGGTGTCTCTATGTTCCTTGTGCGCTGCATGCACTTCCTTTGGATCTTTACAATTATCTTTCTCCTTCTAAAATTGTTACTTTCAAAGAGTACTTGCTCATTCCCTCTCATAAAGAACCACTCTTCCACCTGCCTCCCTCTTCAACCTGAGATACATTGTGTCAGTCTCATCGTGTAAGTGGTTTTTAAAATAAATTTCGAAGTTTATTTTTAGTAAAAAGAAGTGTGTTTGAATCTACTTCTTTATATTTGAAAGTCTTGACACTTTTACAGCTACTTAAGGCCTAGATTTCTGTTCCAAATGGGCTTTAGTGACGGTAGTAATTGTTAAAAACTTACCGTTACATGCTCTTAATAATGATACTTTTTTTTTTTTTTTTTTTTTTTTTTTTTTTTTTTTACAAAAAGGAGCCGGGCGTAGTTGCGCTCGCTCAGGGTCCCAGCCACTAGGGAGGCTGAGTGGGGAGGATCACCTGAGCCCATGGATCACCTGCAGTGAGCTGTGATCGTGCCACTGCACTCCAACCTGGGTGACAGAGTGAGACCCTGTCTCAAAAAATGATGATGACAGTTTGTTTATTTTTTTCTTTTTTTGGAGACAGAGTTTCATTCTTGTTGCCCAGGCTATAGTGCAATGGCATGATTTCAGCTCACTGCAACCTCTGCCTCCGGGATTCAAGTGATTCTCCTGCCTCAGCCTCCCTAGTAGCTGGGATTACAGGAACCCACCACCACACCCGGCTAGTTTTTGTATTTTTAGTAGAGATGGGGTTTCACCATGTTGGCCAGGCAGGTCTCCAGCTCCTGACCTCAGGTGATCTGCCCACCTGGGCCTCCCTGAGTGCTGGGGTTACAGGCATGAACCACTGTGCCTGGCCATGTTACAGTTTTTTTCAATCTCAAGCAAAGTTTTTTGTTGAATTCACGTGGTAAATTTCCATTATCTCTAATGCCAGTTGTCTTTGAAAACTAACAGAAGCTATTGCATATTTATATTTTTAATAAGTAGGTTCAAATTTCATCAGAACTCTCCAAAGAGAGAGTTTACTTATTAAAATAAGAGAACCTACTTATTAAAGTATATATAAAGTATATAAAACATCAAGAAGATTTCTAAGTTTTTTTTTTTCAGTGTGCAGATGCAGAGGTTTTCCTTTTCTTTTTTTAGTAGGTAGTACCTCGATTTTTGGCAACAAAATAATAGAAGCATTTCCAAAACCTCTGTTTTCAAAATGTTCTCTATAAAGTTTCTTTTGACAAGCAGTTACTTTCTAGCTTACTGTTAAAATGTATTTTCTTTTATCTTGCAACAACAGACTGTGTTCGTTTAAAAAAATGTTAAAAATCAAGCTCCCGTACCCTTCCCAGTAAGAAGAGGACAGCAATTTTAGAATACCTGTCTTTTTGTTATAGAAAATATGTAACTCATCTTTCAGTTCAACAACAGTTAAAGTGCTTTGTTGCAAGATAGTAAACCTGTGTTTGGTATGGAAGATTTTCATGGCCACATCCCAGAATGTAAAAGATTCTCTTATTTGAGATAATATAAACCATACACCCACTTAATTGAACACGTGAGTATTGCAAAATGTTACAGTTCTGTGATGCTGAATGTTTCTCTCCATATTGTGGTATCTATCACTTTTCTCATTATATGGTCAGTATTCTATGTGACGTGATAGATGGATGTAGATACTGGCGTGGATGCTGTTGCAAATGTAAGTATTTTGTAAACTAATTTTGTGTTTCTGCAGATTGACAATACAAGTAGGGTTTTTAATATTTTCTTTGTGCTCCTTGGTGGATTGACTTGAGCATCCTTCTTTATGAATCATTAGTGTAGATCTGAAATTTGGGAGGAGACACTGATTTCTGAGGATTGGACCTTGGCTGTCTCTAGAACTTCAGTGAAGGAAGAGAACTAGAGCTGGACCTAGGAAAGGAAGCAAATTTTTCTTTATAGAAGTCATAATTTATGGCATCTATAGAAGAGGCCTACGTGTTACTTGTGAATAATTTTTGTAGCTACAGTTTTGGATGAGAATTAACAAGTGAATGAGAAAGAGGATTTGTCCAAAGAGAAAATCTACTTAAATTAACTGAGACATCTGTTTTGGTAGACAAACTGTTTCTTAATGTTGACCTAAATTTTAACCTGCCTAAAGATGAAGTTTAAAATTCAATGTAGATTTAAAGTCAAAAGATAATTTTTTATTAAATTCTGATCAAGCAGAGAGATATCTATTGTAAATTTAATATATTGTTGAAAGTGAATTATTGGTCAACTAGCAATACTTTTTTTTCTTAACATTGTTAACAACGAACCTCAATGTGGCTATTCTTTAATTTATGGACAGTTCACACATTGGAACTGCTGACTTCTTCCTCAAAGGAGATGGGTGAGTCACTCTTGAGTACTCTGGCACGTTTTTTTTTTTTTTTTTTTTTTTTTGAGACAGAGTCTGGCCCTGTCGCCCAGGCTGGAGTACAGTGGCCGGATCTCAGCTCACTGCAAGCTCCGCCTCCCGGGTTCACGCCATTCTCCTGCCTCAGCCTCCCGAGTAGCTGGGACTACAGGCGCCCGCCACCGCGCCCGGCTAGTTTTTTGTACTTTTTTTTAGTAGAGACGGGGTTTCACCATGTTAGCCGGGATGGTCTTGATCTCCTGACCTCGTGATCTGCCCGTCTCAGCCTCCCAAAGTGCTGGGATTACAGGCTTGAGCCACCGCACCCGGCCTCTGGCACCTTACCTAGCATTACATTTCCAGGAAATGTGTGTTGCATTAAATTGAGAGCTTAGATTAAGAAATAGTTCCTGAACCATCAGGATCAGTTCTAAGTCAGGGACTGTGGCCTCTTTGTGATTATCCTTTCTTGATCTGTAATTAAAGTTTATATGAGGACAATGTGGTAAATTATAACTGAGGTAGCAAGCTTTCATAGGGATTAACAGTAAGTACTAAGTATTTTTGAAAATTCTGGAACATAGCTAATATTTGTGATAGTGCATGTGGAAAATAATTAACTTATAAATGAATCTTTGGAACTTAACATATTAGTAATTTGAGACTGCCTGTGGAGAAAGTAGAATTGAGTCATGGTTTTTTCTTAACAGATTTTTATTTATGAAAAGATTTATAATTCTGTGCTGCTTCTGTTTAACTGACATAAGTATAACTTTTGGAAAATATAAGTTTTGAAATGAAATACATTTCCTTTGCTTTGAGTACTAGGAAGCTGTGATTAGATTTGCAGTCCATTTTGTTTTTATGTTGGGCAATATTTGTTAACTTTGTGAAATGAAGTCAGGTTAAACAATTATCAGAAGTTATTGTACATGTGTAATGTAAAAGTTCATTTAAAAATGGGTTCATTTGTAAATACTAGCATATTGTTTGTGAAGGGCTTGTTGTATAGTCTGTGATATTAATAGTTACCATTTATTAATTGCTACTGTGAGTCTAGGAGCCTGATACATATAATCTCATTTAATCTTTGTAATAATTCTGCCCAAACACCATTTACCATTACCAAATTGCCATTTTATAGATAAGGAAATTGAAGATCAGAGGCTAATACGTGACTATCCAAAGTCATGCTGCTATTTCTGGTAAATAGTCAGCTGGGGCTCTCTTATTGAGGTGGTGTTGACTCCCAACACCAGTCCTCTTTTTACTTAGCTTTGTTTCCTTTGAGGAACCTCATGACTCATAATAGAGTGGGGTAAATTGTATTGGAGACACATCTTCCTTCTTTTTATCCTTTCCTTCCTTTAGGAGCTGCAGTGAACACTTTTCATTGAACATGTAGCATGAAGAGGCTTCAGAAGTTTGAATCTTTAAATCTGTGATGTTTGTACTAATTATAAACTATATCTCTTTTTTTTTTTTTTTCCCGTAGGAAACTCAACAGTATAGATTTGATGGCCAGGAGACCAAAGGATCCAAGTTCATTACCTCCAGTGTGAGTGACTTCAGTGACCCAGTTTACAAAGAGATTGCTATTACGAATGGCTGTATTAATAGAATGAGTAAGGAAGAACTCAGAGCTAAGCTTTCAGAATTCAAGCTTGAAACCAGGTAATTAAAAATAACATAAAATTATAAAAGTAGTACATACTCATTTTAGAAAGTCTTGAAAACATTGAAATATTAAAAATCGTCTGTAATCCTACCATAATGACATGACCCTATTAACAATTCAAAAACACCATAATTAACATTTTTTATGTGCAACTCTGATTATTTTTGTCCATCTTCTAGATGATAGGACTGCTGAATCAAAGTCTATGAATGTTTTAATGACCTTCCGGCAATGTATAGGAGTATCTGTCTCATTATAACAAGTGTGTTTTTTATTTTTTTAGTTGCTCATTTAAATGATGGATAGTTATATTAGTGAGATTGAGTATTTTTCTTTTTTATTTTCTTTTTGCCATTTGTATTTTTTATAAAAAGAGTTTGTTTGAAACCAGGTACGATAAACGAAAAACATCATTCACTTACCAGGAATATTTTTTGTTTTGATTTAGTTTCTAAAAAATAATGTACAGTGATGGTATGCATTATGTTTAACTGTATATTGAGTGAGAAAACAAGGCAACTTAGTCAACTGTGTGTGTATTTTAATGAGATATACACATACCTAAGTTTTTAGTAATTTTTTATGAAACAAATCACTTTACGTTGACTTGGGCCATGGGGCAGGAATGGCTTTTGGAGTCCAGAAAAATACATAGATTTTTGATAAACAGTAGAACTGCCAGGCATCAAGAAAAAAAGTTGTCTGTATGAAATAGGTGAAAACTCTTACTTTTTCAAGGCATCTCTGAATCTTAATTCTCTTAAAAGTAGTAGTCTTCCTCTTTAGAGTTTCATCACTCTTCAGAAGAGCACAAATATATTTCTAGATTGTCTACATCATAATGTATGAAGAAATTTTTGATTCCTAATTCCCCAATTCTTTCTGTTATGAAGGTACAGCTTGTAGCCTACAGAAGATTTTCCGAGCAAAATTTTTGTCCTTCCCAGGTGTGAAGATCAGTTGCTTACTCCTGGCTTGCATGGGAGCTAGAGATGTAGATGTATGTTTATACATTTATTCAACAAGCCTGTATTGAATTCTAACTACTGCACTAGGCATTGAAGTTATAAAGGTAAATACAGATATGTTCCCCACTTTGACAATCTCAGTCTTTTGGGAAAACACACAAATCATCACAATACAGAGTGGCCAATGCTGTATTGGAGGTCTGGCCAGGTACAGCATGAGGATCCAGAGGAGAATATTTCTCAGGGATTCAGAAAGATGACATTTGAATTGTGCCAAACAGAAAAGGGAGGGAGGGTATTTCAGACAAAAAAATAACATAGAAGCTTTTCTAATTCCAGTTTGTATGGTTTCTGCAACATGATCTTGCCTTTTCTTCAGCTGTTGTGCAACCAAAGTTATAGGACATAAAAGTGTACCACACATACTGAGAACATGACTTTTAAAGTTTTCTTATTTTTTTGAGACAGAGTCTCGCTCTGTCGCCCAGGCTGGAGTGCAGTGGTGTGATCTCAGCTCACTGCAACCTCTGACTCCGGGGTTCAAGCGATTCTCGTGCCTCAGCCTCCCAAGTAACTGGGATTACAGGCATGCACCACCATGCCTGGCTAATTTTTGTATTTTTATTGGAGATAGGGTTTCTCCATGTTGCCCAACCTGGTCTCGAACTCCAGCTCAAGTGATCCACCCATCTCCCAAAGTGCTGAGATGATAGACGTGAGCCATCCAGCTGGTGGAAGCCATGACTTATAGTATGTTTTGTCTGCAGTACACAGTATACCTCAGGAACATTTGAGAGTGGTACTGAAATGATAGGTTGTAGCCAAGTTGTGAAGGAACTCTAGGTTGAAGTCTGCATTTTACCTTGTAAGCAGAAGGGAGCCACTGAAGATACTTAAGCAGAAAATTGGCATTAGTGCTGAGTTCTCAAGTAAGGTAAAGAATGAATTGAAGGGTTGTGGTAATGGAGGCATTTGCTGTACTCCACAAAGCTAATGACAGCCATGGCAGAAAGAATTAAAGAGAATCATGTTCTGAATATTTTTCTCAGTTGGAATTGGCAAATATGGTGAATATTTGGAAGAGCAAAGGAAATGTTAAAGATAGCAGGTTTCTATCCAGAGCAACTAGTTGTATGTTTGTCCTTCCATTAGCTTTGCAGACAACTCTGGTATATGTAGTCTCTCCCCCATCACACCTCCCACCCCCCAACAAAAATAAAAAAAAGAAACTAATCCAAAGCTGTCACATGACACAGAGGTCACTCACAGTGCCTTAATATGAAAGAGGTTAAGGATTTTCTCCCTAGGTCTTGATAATTTGTAAAATCTCAAGCAAAGAAACAATATTAAGACATTTTGTCTTAAAATAGCTAACTGGTCGATTATTACTATTTTCGTGGGTAGGATTTTTTTTCACTGCTTAATTGTAGTTTAGAAAGGAAAATAGGCCGGGCGCGGTGACTCAAGCCTGTAATCCCAGCTCTTTGGGAGGCTGAGGCGGGCGGATCACGAGGTCAGGAGATCGAGACCATCCTGGCTAACAACAGTGAAACCCCGTCTCTACTAAAAAAAATTACAAAAAACTAGCCAGGCGAGGTGGCGGGCGCCTGTAGTCCCAGCTACTCGGGAGGTTGAGGCAGGAGAATGGTGTAAACCCGGGAGGCAGAGCTTGCAGTGAGCTGAGATCCGGCCACTGCACTCCAGCCTGGGCGACAGAGCTAGACTCTGTCTCAAAAAAAAAAAAAAAAGGAAAATAAAAGTTTAAAACGTTTTTTTAAATAGTCATTAATCAGTTAACATGATACTTTACTTGGCACTACAAGTTAATTTAGATCCTCTTATTTTTACTTCTACTTCATATTTGCAGGCCAATATAGGATTCATTTGCATAACACTGAAGGAAGCCTGAATGCTGGTTGCAACTTTATTTTTTGGAAAAATACGTATTGTTTAAAGAATGAAGTCACCTGATCACTGTTACCGTTAGGATGACCTTTCTCTCCTCCCCACTACTCCCATTTGTGGAATGTATATTTTAAAGCTACCTGTGATATTGAAATCCCCTAAATCATATTCTACCCATGGTAAATTAAGAAACTTATTTCTAGTTAAGAACCTACTAGTATGATAATGTTCCTCTGGACACAGTTCACTTAGAGTGTATTCTAATTTAGTTTTCCTTGTTAAGTAACCAATAGACATTCACCTTTATATGCTAGGCTCATAATGCTTTCATATTCATATGAATCTTTTGAGTTGACTAACCTACAAAAGCCAAAAGAAAGGAAAGAGATAATACTATATCTTCAACTTAACCCAAATTTTTATATTCTTAAGTTTATATTTTGGCCAGTGGAATAATTTTATATTAATTTCAATGTTTGTATCATATATGTTATCTTAGTATATAAGGCAATATGACTGTGTTGGTGGTATATGCTGACAATGTATATGGTTTGAAATACCAGTATATGTTGGAGAAAATACTGTTATATACTACTAAAATAAAAAACCACTTGTGAAGGAAAATGTTAATGTTGTAATGAACATTATTTTAATTGTTTCTTTGCTAACTTAGCTTTGAGTCTTGCTTTTCTTACATTTATTTTAGCTAGCATTTGCTAAATTATGCTGTAATTGTCAGTGTTCAACCCAGTGCCGGCAGGTAAGAATTTTGATTCTTGACTGTAGAATTTACCTAAGTGTAACTACTCTTCTTTTTCTGCTTAGAGGAGTAAAGGATGTTCTAAAGAAGAGACTGAAAAACTATTATAAGAAGCAGAAGCTGATGTTGAAAGAGAGCAATTGTGCTGACAGTTACTATGACTACATTTGTATTATTGACTTTGAAGCCACTTGTGAAGAAGGAAACCCACCTGAGTTTGTACATGAAATAATTGAATTTCCGGTTGTTTTACTGAATACGCATACTTTAGAAATAGTAAGTGAATTTTTATATTTTAATTGTATTTCTAGCAGCAACTATTCTGGTGTTTACTGGTTATGTGGAGGACCTCACTTGCTGTTTAGCTAGAACTAGACTTCTAAAGTAAGTTTTTTCTTTGCTGTGAACTTTATATCAGCTTGATTAATAGAAAAGCTTTATAATAAAGCAATTTTAGATACTACTGCTTTCTTTTTGCAGTAGCGAAAGTTAAAATTTTTTTTCCATTTGCTTAGAACATCTGGGCGTGGACATCAGAATCTCCTGGTAAGTAAAAAAATAAAATACTAATGATACAGATGCCTGGCCCTAGTCCCGGAGATTCTAATTTAGTTCTGTGATAGGGCCCCTGAAATCAGCATTTTTTTAAAGCTTTTCAGTTGGTTTTAATATGCAGTCAGGCTTGATAACCACTGCTGTGGCCTAGTGTGAACTCTGATCTCTAAGAATGATAATTTACAAAAATGTCTTTTGAACCTGTCTCTCTAGTGGAAAGTTTAAGGGTGAAATGACTCATATAGCCCTGGTTTCTAAGCCAAATGGTATGTGTGCTTTAGATACTTGTCAGTGCATTATTAGTTCAGAAAGTCATAGTAGGAATTCCCTAAAAGAATACTGCTTGCCTTATAAAATCTGGGCAAGAATATCCTAATGTCTCATCTTTCCAAAAGTCACTTCTATGATATCCTCAGTTGCTACCAACCCACTTGGGAGTAAGTATAAAAAGGCTTTGTGAATTAAAATGCATAGGTTATTCTTAGTGCTATTAAAAATCTCTTTTATAGTCTTAATTAGTCTTTCTGTAATTTTCTCATGCAAAGCAGATTGAAGGTCAGTAAATTAGAAGGAAAAATGGCAGCTGTGAAGGCAAATAATCTTGCATAAGTCACTAGATTTTACTTCTCTCTTATTCGAGGATGTTACTGTAGCAGGTCTCCCGCATTTGGACGTTATGATTTACAGCTTTCGTCTGTATTGGTCCCACTACACACAAATATGTTATTTTTTTCACACCATAAAAAACCTTCTCTTCATCCCACTGCGCTGCCAGCTACCCCATTTCTTTGTTCTTTTTTTCGGGAAAATTCTTCACATAAGTTATATGTACTTATATATGTATCTCTTTCCTTTTCTTCCATTCTCTCAAATTCATACCATTGTGGGTTTACATTCAATAAAGTTTAAACTATGTATTCAATCCCATCATTCCACTGATACCACTCATCAACATCATCTTTGACCTTTACCCTAAATCTTGGCAAAATTGAACATTCTCACTTTTTTTTTTCTATTTTGAGATAGAGTCTTGAACCCAGGCTTGAGTGCAGTGGTGTGAACCCAGCTCACTGTAACCTCCGCCTCCCGAGTTCGAGCAGCTCTCGTGCCTCAGCCTCCTGAGTAGCTGGGAATACAGGTGTGTGTCACCACACCCAGCTAACTTTTTGTATTTTAGTAGAGACAAGGTTTCACCATGTTGCCCAGGCTGGTTTCGAACTCCTGAGCTCAGGCAATCCACCTGCCTCAGCTTCCCCAAGTGGTAGGATTACAGGTGTGAGCCATTCTCACTTTAAAAAAAAATAATTAACACTGCATTGCTGGTTTGAATACTTTTTCCTTGGAGCATTTTCTTCAGGTATAACTTGTTCTGCTTGATTTTTCTCTAGTGCTACTGGATTCCCTATTTGCAGTTTTCTTGGCTGGTTCCTCATTTCCTTCCCAGCTTCGCCGTATCAGATGTCCCAGGTCTCAATCCTAGCTCCTCTTCTTAGCTTACATCCTCTCGCTTGATGATCTTATCTAGTTCCATAGCTTTCAGAAGCTTATCTCTATGCTGGTGACTTTCAAATACTTATTTCAAACTCGTACCTCTGTTCCAAATCCAGATTGCTTACTTGACATCTCTATTTAAATGTCTCAACCTGTTGAACTCCAGCCCATTCTATCTTTAGCCTCCTGTAGCTTGGGTGATGGCAGCTTTTTGTAATTAGAATCCTTCTAATTGCTCAGTTCAAAAACTTTGGAGTCATCTTTGACTCCTGTTTCTCTCACATCCAGGCCATCAATGATTCCTGTTTGGCTCTGCCTTCAAAATATATCCAGAACCCAGTCACTTAACTGAATTGCTGTGACTTCATTCTGAGCCCCTATCATTTATGTGACTTACTGCATTTGCCATCTAACTGGTCTTTGTGTTTCTGTCCGTGTCATCCTACAGCCAGTTCTCAACAAAGCTGCCAGAGTAATCCAATATAAGTCAGATCATTTCACCCCTCTGCTCAAAACCCTACACTGGCTCCTCATTTAACTCAGAGTACAACCCATATTCCTTACCTGCCCTGGCCTGTTGTTTCCTCTGGTTGTTTCCTGTCTTACTACTCTCTTCCTTAACTCACTCCTCTCCAGGCATACTGACTTGCTTGCTCATTCTCAAAAATGCCAGGCTTGCTTTATCCCATTACTTGCCAGGACTTTAGCTCCAATTTTCTTACCCAGAAGTCTTGCTGGCATCTAGGTTCCTTTAGTTTTAACCCTTATGACCTTTTAACTTACATAATTTATTTAAGTGATGATTAAAGATTTGGCCAATGAATGCATAGTTCTCTCTAGCATTTTTCTGTTAAAAGTTTTTAATAGTGAATAATAACATTTTAGTAATATCTGTTATTTAGTACTACCGAATTGTAATTATAAGGGAAGTTGCAATGTATTTTTGAAAGAATGTCATTTAAAATGATAAAATAGTGATTTTAAAAGGATATAGACCTAATTTATCTGTGATATTCAGTTAAGTGGAATTTTGCAATATGTCTGGTAAGTAAAGAGTGTCTAACTTTTGAAGTTCAATTATTCTTTTTTTTTTTTTTTTTTTTTTTGAGATGGAGTCTTGCTCTGTCACCCAGGCTGGAGAGCAGTGACTCAATCTTGGCTCACTGCAACCTCTACCTCCTGGGTTCGAGCGATTAGCCCACCTCAGCCTCAGTAGTTGGGACCATACGTGCGTGCCACCTCGCCCAGCTAATTTTTGTATTTTTAGTAGAGATAGGTTTCACCACTTTGGCCAGGCTGGTCTTGAACTCCTGACCTCAAGTGATCCAACCCCCCCCCCCTTTGGCCTCACAAAGTGCTGGGATTACAGGTATTAGTCACCACATCTGGCCTCAGGTGTTCTTTTTTGTTCTTTACTGTTGCTCATTTACAATTCTTTACAACCATTTATAGCTTAATAGATAAGTATGTAGAAAGAATTTATTCTTAGGAAATACAATCTTTACTTTTCTTAATTTTTAAATCTTCTGCCGTAAAGAATATTTTTTGTCATTTTCTCTGCTACCTAGGATTAACAGTTGCTGCCTTTAAATCTTTAGCGTTTAAAATTGTGCTTAATTTCTCAAAAGTGACTCAGTGTGTTCTGGTTAGGGAGGCATTACTGGGCAAGAGGAAAAAGCACTTAGAGATTGGAGCCTGATAACAATACTGGCCTCACTTAGTTTATGGAGTTGTGAGCATAAAATAAGACCATCGTGTCAGGAGGTGGAGACCATCCTGGCTAACACAGTGAAACCCAGTCTCTACTGAAAATACAAAAAATTAGCCGGGCGTGGTGGCAGGCACCTGTAGTCCCAGCTGCTTGGGAGGTTGAGGCAGGAGAATGACGTGAACCCAGGAGGCGGAGCTTGCAGTGAGCCGAGATCGTGCCAGTCAGTGCACTCCAGCCTGGGCAACAGAGCGAGACTCCATCTCAAAAAAAAGAAAAAGACCATCGTGAAAGCTTCTTGAAAAGGTTCAACATTGCTACAGGTACACTGTGTTAGCAACTCTTAAACTACGTATATATTGTTAACAGTTAAATTTTGACTATTTAGAATTTCATTCCATTGGATTTTTATATGAAAATAAAGACTATTCAGGAGTAAATGAGAGCAATAATTTAAAGCTAATTTATTATAACTGAAGGCTGGCATTAATTATGAACCAAATGATTTTTTAATTTAAAAATTAAGAGTGCTTTTGGTGTGGGGAATTATCTTTAAAAACTAGAAAGGTTTATGCTATGAGATCCTATAAAATTACAACCTGCTGTAATGAATTCTTCACGTATCATGTATCGTGTATCTTAAGTCATATAAATTACTTTAACTTGCTATCCTTCCCTTGCAGGAAGACACATTTCAGCAGTATGTAAGACCAGAGATTAACACGCAGCTGTCTGATTTCTGCATCAGTCTTACTGGAATTACTCAGGTTATAATTCTAAGTTCTTCTTTCTAGAGTTTGAAAGAGTTTTTGAAATTAGGGATTTACGCCGGGTGCGGTGGCTCAAGCCTGTAATCCCAGCACTTTGGGAGGCTGAGACGGGCGAATCACGAGGTCAGGAGATCGAGACCATCCTGGCTAAAAAGGTGAAACCCCGTCTCTACTAAAAAATACAAAAAACTAGTCGGGCGAGGTGGCGGGTGCCTGTAGTCCCAGCTACTCGGGAGGCTGAGGCAGGAGAATGGCGTAAACCCGGGAGGTGGAGCTTGCAGTGAGCTGAGATCTGGCCACTGCACTCCAGCCTGGGCGACAGAGCGAGACTCCGTCTCAAAAAAAAAAAAAAATTAGGGATTTATTTTATACATAATTTTTAAAAATCATTATTGTTGTAAACAATTTAATACCTTGCTTGGTAAAGATGTTTCGTGTTGTAATAATTTAAAAAAAAAAACCAGCAAATTTTACACCTGGTAACATTTTCCTCAGCCTTTCCTCTTAAAGAGTTGTAGTAATGAATCTAAAGATTTCATTTGTAAAATGAAGCATCAGCAAATTGTTACCATACTGAACTTGGAGATAAATTTTATTTATTTATTTATTTATTTTATTTTTATTTTTGAGACAGCCTCACTCTGTCACCCAGGCTCGAGTGCAGTGGCATGACCTCGGCTCACTGCAGCCTCTGCCTCCTGGGCTCAAGCAGTTCTCCTGCCTCAACCTCCTGAGTAACAGGGACTACAGGCACGTTGCTACCACACCGGGCTAATTTTTGTATTTTTAGTAGAGACACGGTTTTGCCATATTGGCCAGGCTGGTCTCAAACACCTAACCTTAAGTGATCCTCCTGCCTCGGCCTCCCAAAGTGCTGGGATTACAGACGTGAGCCACTATGCCCAGCCAGAGATAAGTTTTAGAGTGTATCTGTTTACAACCTGACTTTATATGTTGCATTTATTTTTTATTTTTATTTTTTTGAGATGGAGTCTCACTCTGTTGCCTAGGCTGGAGTGCAGTGGCACGATCTTGGCTCACTGCAACCTCTGCCTCCCAGGTTCAAGCGATTCACCTGCCTCAGTCTCCCAAGTAGCTGAGACTATAGGCATACACCTCCACGCCTGGCTAATTTTTTTTTTTTTTAATTTTTAGTAGAGACTGGTTTCACTGTGTTGGCCAAGCTGGTCTTGAACTCCTGACCTCAAGCCTGCCTCGGCCCCCGCAAAGTGCTGGAATTACAGGCATGAGCCACCACACCCAGCTTGTTTCATGCATTTTTAGGTCTCTGATTTTTGGTTGTATTCTAATGTGGTAGGCACTTTTTTCATTTAGTTGGTTCGTTCATTCACTCCACATGTGTTTGAGTGCCTACTATAATATATGCCAGGATTCATATGTTTCTTTATGTGTATATAGATGTATGTCTGTCCAGTGGTCACAGTAGGCCTGATAAGTCAAAGTTTTATTGGGGTGTTGTGGACATCTAGGAAAAGGGCTTCCATATATGACAGAGGGAATAGAAGACTGTCCTGGGGAAAAACATCCTCAAGTTGACGAACTTGGGCTGAGTCATGAAAGGTAGGTAGACAGAGAAGAATGGCTGGGCATTTCAGGTGGGGACTGACAGGACTACAGGTAGTTCAGGATGGTTCAGATGTGTATGGGCTGGTAAGAAATGGTCCAGATAGGCAGAGGCAATCCAGATCCTGAAGGGTCTTGTGCATCTATTTATCCTGAAAGCCTTGGAGAGTGGTTGGAGGATTTAAATATGAGAGTGATAGGGTGGACCCGATTTACGTTTTAGGAAGATCAATCTGGCAGCAATATGTAGTATGTGTGGAAAATTGTGAGACCTGAGATGGGAAGACACTTAAGGAGCTGTGGCTTTCAACTTAGAAGAGATTTCTCTTTTCCCGCCTCTAGAAATCCAGTAAGCCACTATGTTGAGGCCTATAAAAAGAGAACCAACGACTGGGGATGATCTTAAATCTTAATTTTGGGAGGATTATACATTTCAGTTGAAAGTCGTCCCTGGTACTTGGTTATGAAATTTTTTAAATTTCTTAAAAATGAAACTTTAGGTGGAGCTAAGCCAAGGAAATCATGAATTTAAAGCATCAGCCTTTCTCATACTGTTTCTTTCCCTCCAACTTAGGTCTGGGTATTTTGTAGGACTACGTGAAGCTACAGCCCTGATTTTTGTATATTTTACTTTTATATCCTCAGGATCAGGTAGACAGAGCTGATACCTTCCCTCAGGTACTAAAAAAAGTAATTGACTGGATGAAATTGAAGGAATTAGGAACAAAGTATAAATATTCAATTTTAACAGATGGGTAAGTATTTAGGAAGATTATTTTTTGTATCTACTTTTTATAGATTAAAGATACCCTAATTTATTTAACTTTTAGAATAACCACAAACTATTATTGAAGACCCTAGAGTCTCACCCCACAGGGGATAGTGTTTTTCCTTTCACCTAAGGATGAAAGAGAGGAGGAAAGCAGTGGTCACAGTTCAATCCAGGACTAGAACACTACAGAAAGATCAATATGTAAAGCTAAAAAGACTTTCCTACAACTCTGTTTTTATCATGACACTTCCTTGCTCAAAAAAGTCCAGACTCTTGAGCTTGGCGTTGAAGGCCCTTTCATCGCATCCCACCCTACCCGTTTAATCTAATTCACCTGCCATTAATCCTCTTCAGTCAGACTGGCCCAGGAATTCACATGGTTTATCCTTTCTCTGTGTACTTACGTATGCTTCCCTCTCTACTGGGAGAGTCTCTTCTCGACAACTTCTTTATCATTTTTCAAAGCCCATCTTGTGTTTTACCCTGACAACCCCATTGATCTTTTTTCCTTGAAACCTTATAACTTCTATGATATGTACCATTCTTGTTGACATCTGACCATATATTCTGATACGTAATCTATGTACATACATCAGACTTACTTTTGCAAGGAAATTTAAAATTCTTTCAGAGAAGGACTTTTGCTGCCTGATAATCTTCCATAATGCTTACCTTAGTGGTGAGCTTAAAGTGTATGCCCAAAAAGCATTTGTTAAATGAAAAGCTAAATGGGAAGATTAGAAAAATTAAAACATAGATGACAGACATTGTGCCAGGGCAACTCCTGTACCTTAAGGCCATTAAGGTTGAAAAGAACGTCCTAAACAATTTGTTTCAAACTGTACAGATTATCCTCTATCCTTGAGATGTCACCAACATAGAGAGTTTAGAGATCCTCACATATGATAGGAGAATAGCATTGAATTTAATCACATCATAACTGTTAAGTTTGGAAAAATGTTTATGGACCCCTTTAGAAATCTATTACTGATTTTAAACATGAATGAGCAGTGCTCTGCTAAAGTATACAGGTGTTTCTGCCATAATATAGTATATGCAGTTCTGTTAAAGTGTCATTTTCTGGGACAGATCACTCAAAACCTATGCAATTTTGTAACTAGAGCACTAACAAAAACCAATCATTGGAGTCTCCATAAATAATTTGGACACAGCCCAGGCAAGCAACTAAGGGAAGGTAAGGTTGCGTCAAAGTATATTAAAATTGCACAGAAGCACTAGTATCCTGGGGACATAAACTTGTTTTTAATTTTCTTATAATATAGTCGACATTATTATAAGAAAATGCGAAGGATTATGTCCTGTTCCCAGTATAGCAGTTGAATTGAGGGCTTTTTTTATTTCCTGCTGAAGTTTATAATTTCCACTGCTATTATTCTGACTCTCCTTGCTTAAGAACAACCACATGTGAACCAACACAATTTCCGTATTACACAATCAGTATTGTCCTTAACTACAATAAATTGGTTAGTGTTATAGAAACATGTTGTAGCAGAAAAAATTGTATTTTAACCGTTTGATACCAGCTACTTTTGTCTCTTCCATTTTTTTGTTTTTGGTATTGTTTCAAAGCACACTGTCAACTTACTTTGCTAAGTCTGGCATTAAAAGTAAGCTTAGCATAATACTCAGCAAGATAGAAGCCTGCCCAGAACCATAAAAACAATCAAGATGAGCCTAATAGGAATTAGTTTGTGAGCAGAATTTAATATATCCGACTTCTTTGTTTTTTAAAGCTTTATTTTGAATTAGTATTTTGTAGGAAGCAAGGTTAATTTTGTCAGGTTAATATTACGTGTGAATATGAGAAAGTTGACATCAGTAAAAGATTTAAAATACTCATTTGTAAGAATAGTATACCATTTATTTCATCAATTTTTTGTCTTTTTTTTGATTTATAGTTCTTGGGATATGAGTAAATTCTTGAACATTCAGTGCCAACTCAGCAGGCTCAAATACCCTCCTTTTGCTAAAAAGTGGATCAATATTCGGAAGTCATATGGAAACTTTTACAAGGTAAAATTTCTATATTTAATAATTATATGGTTCTTCATAAATTTGTTAAATTTTGCATGTACGTTAAGTTGTAATTTTCCAGGTGTTTTTCATGGAAAAAGGCTATATAATTAGTTCTTACTCTTCAGATTCCAAATTAGTTATGTTCAAATTAGATAAGCATTTTTCTCATTCAGCCTGTTAACTTTATTTAAATAGGTTAACTATATATACCTGACAAGTTTGAAACTGTAGGGGCAGTCAGTATGTGGATCGTTTGTGGAGCAAATGCTCCCCACTGGATTTTAATTTTACTTTACATTTATCAAAGTTAATATGTGTGTGTGGTGTAAATGTTTAAAATATTATTGCAAGACTTACAATGAATGTCAGTATTCGGCCATAGCCTTCACCAGAACTGGTTCCTGTTCTGAGGCAAACACTTTCAACTTCTGTAAAGCTCTTTTTTTTTTTTTTTTGTCCCCCACATATTTACCTTTGTATTTCTAAGTTTCATGCTTATACTACTTCTTGACTTTTCCGTTTGTGACCTATGGAATTCCTGCAATGAAAGATGAAGATTGAGCTTGACTAAGCTACCACTCCTGCATGTCCTTCCCTTCCTGCATCTTCCTACTATAGCTCTATTACCTTTCAGTCAGAGCAGTCAGTGTTCACAACTTTCCTCTAGGTGTAATAATTTACTTCTGGCGTTGTTTACTTATCCTCTTACTCTCCATTCAAACTGTAGGTCACTGCTTGTGACTGAAAACACTCACGTAGTCTGTCAGATTTTCTTTTTTCCCCTTTTTTTCCTTTGCAGATTGTCTTCCTGGAGCCTTTAATCCTGTTCTAATCTGAACTGTTAGTTCTTCAGGCTTCTTTTAAAATCATCTTAGGGGATTTCCTTTGATTCTCCTTCATTCTTTAGATCCTATGTTGTCATTTTTCTCCCTTACGGTTTCATTTTGGAGAAGGATGTTCTAAAGTAGTTTCATGAGAAAAGGTGCTTTTCCTTACAGACTCTTCTGTTTTAACAGTCTTTTAAAACTGAGAAGTATGCATGCAGAAAGTAGAGTTTTGCAGATTGTTATAAAGCAAATACCCTTGTAACTTCCACCCACTTAACTCCCTTCCTTCCTCATGGAGTTAACCCTAATTCATCCTTTCATGGTAATCATTTTCTTATCATTCCTTATAGCTTTAATATTTAAATGTATATCCTTATACTATATAGTTTTGTCTGGCTTTGAGCACGATATAATTAGTGTTATACTGGCTATATTATTTATTTATTTATTTTTCTCAATATTATGCTTGAAATCCATCTACATCATGTATGTCACTACAGTTCATTCACTTTATTGCTATTATTTCCATTGTGTGATTATACCAGATTTGTTTATCTGTTCTACTTTGGCCATTTGGGTGGTTTTTATTTGGGGCTTCTATGAAGATACTGTTATAAGCATTCTTCGGCACATCCCCTGGTGTCTTTGTGCACTGATTTTTCTGGGATATAAACCTAGGAGTCCTGTTGCTGGGTCATGGGATACGTACATCATTGACATTACTAGATAATGCAAAAATAGTTTTCCAATGGAGTTGTACCAGTTTGCACTCTTATCAGCACTGTGAGTTTATAGTTGCTGTAAGTTTTTGCCAGCATTGATATTATCAGACATTTTAAATGTTTTTTAAATTTGGTGGGTGTGTGATACCATCTCATTGAGGTATTACCTATCTGGATTGCGTTTTTGTAAACCCCTTGTTTAAATTTCTGACCATTTAAAAAAAAATGGTAGTCTATTCTTTCGTCACTGGTGTTTTTTACTGGTTTATAGATTTTTACTTTGGATGCTAGTCCTTTAGTTATATTTGATAACTTTTTTATGTGCATTTTTTGTTTATTTGTCTTTGAGATGGAGTCTCATTTTGTTGCCCAGGTTAGAGTGGAGTAGCGCTATCTTGGCTCACTGCAACCTCTGTCTCCCAGGTTCAAGCAGTTCTCCTGTCTCAGCTTCCCGAGTAGCTGGGACTACAGGCGCCCGTCCCCACACCTGGCTAATTTTGTATTTTCAGTAGAGACGGGGTTTCACCATGTTGGCCAGGCTGGTCTCGAGCTGCCTGCCTTGGCCTCCCAAAGTGCTGGGATTATAGGCGTGAGCCACCGCACCTGGCCTTTTGTGGATCTTTTTTTTTTTTTTTGAACTCATTTTGTGAATTTTTTAAAAAATTGTGTTCTGGAAAATTTCAGACATACAGAAATAGGTATAATGAGTCCTCATGACCCAGGTTCAACAATTACAAACTCATGGTCAGTCTTGTTTCATGTGTATCCCCACCCACTTTCCTCTTCCTTATTATTTTGAAGCAGAAGTCAGATATGATGTTGTCTGTAAAAATTTCATTACAAAGCTCCAAAAGCAAAGGGTCATTTTCTTAGAAACACAGCTACTACCATACCATTGTCACATCTTTTTTTTTTTTTTTTTTTTTTTTTTTGAGAGGGAGTCTCGCTCTGTCGCCCAGGCTGGGATGCAGTGGCCGGATATCAGCTCACTGCAAGCTCCGCCTCCCGGGTTTACGCCATTCTCCTGCCTCAGCCTCCCGAGTAGCTGGGACTACAGGCGCCCGCCACCTCGCCCGGCTAGTTATTTTTTGTATTTTTTAGTTGAGATGGGGTTTCACCTTTTTAGCCAGGATGGTCTCGATCTCCTGACCTCGTGATCCGCCCGTCTCAGCCTCCCAAAGTGCTGGGATTACAGGCTTGAGCCACCGCGCCCGGCCCCATTGTCACATCTTAAAAAATTAGCAGTAATTCCTTCATCAAATAGTCATAAATATTTTCTTTTACCTTTTGTGTGTTGAATCAGATCAGAATAAGCTTCACAGATTTGTAGTTGGTTAATATGTCTCTTAAGTTTTTTAGTCATTGATATGTGTGATATCTTAATATGTCTCTTTAGTTTTTTTAATCTCTTCTTTTTCTTCCCTAGCAATTTTATTTTATTCTTTAAAGAAACTGAGTCATTTATCGTGTTATGTTTCGCCTTATCTGGATTTTGTAATCGTATCCTGGAATGTGGTTTCAGAGATGTCGCTGTCTTCTGTATTTCATGTCAATTTATACTCCATTTGAGAAGCTCGATCCCCTTTAGGTTCTTTTTTTGCTACAAGTCCCAGATGGAATAATTTTTATTATTAAGAATTAATAAACCTTAAAATAATTTTCAGTCAGGTATGCATAAATCTACAGCTCACAGTATATTAGTGTAATCAGAAAGTTGTAGATATTATAAGGCAATAAAATGCTCCCTGCTTTTTTGAGTAAACAGTGGTTTCTCTTTGTGGACCTGTTTATTTTGGCCAGTTTGTTAGCCTACTCTTTTTTTGTGTGTGGTTTTCCCCTCTTCATAATAGGTAACTATAATGCAATTAGTTGTATAAGTAGAAACTTACGTTTCCTTTTTTTTTTAATCTTATCTAAGACTTAAATAAAACTCTCCGTCACAAGTTTCTGTTGTCTATAATGCTAATAAGGTATATTATATGGTATGTCTCAAAACATTTTTGTTTTTTTAAAAATAAAAATGACCTTTTTTTAAAAATTTTTTTGAGACAGAGTCTTACTCTGTCACCCAGGCTGGAGTGCAGTGGTGCGATCTCAGCTCACTGCAACCTCCGCCTCCTGGGTTCAAGCAGTTCTCCTGCCTCAGCCTCCCAAGTAGCTGCGATTACAGGCGTGCACCACCACGCCTGGCTGATTTTTTTGTGTTTTTTAGTAGAGATGTAGTTTCATCATATTGGCCAGGCTGGTGTTGAAGTCCCAACATTGTGATCCGCCTCCCTTGGCCACCCAAAGTGCTGGGATTACAGGCGTGAGCCGTCGCGCCCAGCCAAGAATGACATTTTATCCAACCTTTCTTGGGGGCAAAGGGTGGAAATGGGTAATTAAACTTGGAGCTTAATCTCTTTCATAAATTTAAAAGGTAGTAACTGTAATAATTTCACAATTATTTCTGTAAAATAATTGGCTTAGGCTAAAATGGGACTTGGTTTTTCTAAAAGTAGGCTGAAGTAATATGAATGAAAATATGGTCTAAGACACATTTTTATACAAGATTTTGGAGGGAAAACCCAAACTTTCTTTGTGCCTGGCATATCAGGTGCAAATGTGGGCTTAGCGTTTCCAAATTTTACAGCTGTTTCTTTCTTTCTTTGTTTTTTTTGAGATGGAGTATCACTCTGTCATCCAGACTGGAGTGCAGTGGTGTGATCTCAGTTCACTGCAACCTCCGCCTCCTGGGTTCAAGCAATTCTCCTGCCTCAGCCTCTCAAGTAGCTGAGATTACAGGTGACTCCCACCATGTCTGGCTAATTTTTTTGTATTTTTAGTAGAGACTGGGTTTCACTATGTTGGCCGGGCTGGTTTTGAACTCCTGACTTCGCCCCCCTCGGCCTCCTGAAGTGCTAGGATTACAGGCATGAGCCACCACGCCCAGCCTTCTTTATGTCTTTATAGGCCTATATATACGCATTAAAATGCTGTTGTTGAAGTAAAAGGAAAGGATGAAATATACCTCCTTCCTGTAAAATCTGTTTTTTTCCCTCCCTTTACAAATACTTAATTCTGGGTTGAATTTAAGATAAGCTCACATGAATTCATTTTCTTTGGAAATTAGACAATTTCTGCCTTTGCTCTTCATGCGTGTTAAACACAAAAAACCCTGCTTACACATGTAGAAAGTTGAAACTACAGTGAAATGTTACTGCTTTCAAATGAATGACAGGATACTATGTTTGCAGAAATCCACAACTTTTCTAGGGGCAGAGCATAAAGTCTCATCTCCGGTGTACAGTCAGATTGTACCTATAAAGCTCTTTTCTTAAAGTCGGATTCTCAGGCTGAACAGAGATTGAGAGAAAGGATCCCTTACCTCATCATACTCTGGTGTTGAAAGGGAGGAAAAATACTTAATTTTCTCCTACAGTTTTTCCAGATTGTACTCAGTTAGACTTGAGACTTTCAAATAGCTTCCCTCAGTTGATACCAAACCCAAGCAAAAGGTGGACATTTTAAGGTTTTCTGTTATAACATGATTATTTCCAAAGACATACTCCATTACCTTTGAAATGCAAGAATCTTGTCACTTGAAGTCAAACATTTTCTCCAGCTTCTGATAGGGACTTGTTCAGCTGGTTCATGTGATGAAAAATGTCTATAAGGAGGCTACGTTTTGCAGCCCTTCTTCAAACTGCTCAGCAAAATCTGGCCTTTTTGTTTTCCTATTGTTCACCTTTCAACTCAGACACCTGATGGAGAACTTTTCCTTGCTAAGCCAGAGGAAGTAAGAGGTTGATTTGTTCTTTGTCCAGATTTTCACATCATTTTTAAAAACATGATGAAGTGACTGGCCTTTGTTTAATAAAGTTAGTAACTCTTTTTCAGGCATTATCTAGGACTTTTCATTTTAATCTTTTTTTTTTTTTTGATGGTAAAATATACATAATACAGGTTGAAGTATTGTGTATCCCTAATTGGAAATTATTGGGACCAGAAGAAATGTTTCAGATTTGGTTTTTTTTTTTAGATTATGGAATATTTGCATATACATAATGAGATATCTTGGAGATAGGACCCAAGTCTAAATATGAAATTCATTTTTGTTTCGTATATACCTCATAGCCTGAAATTAAGTTTCATACAACTTTGTGGATGAAACACTGTATGTACATTGAACCATTGGAAAGCAAAATTGTCACTGTCTCAGCCACTGATACGGACAGTCTGGTTGTTTGGTATCATTCCTGATGCTGCCAATAAGCAATCGTTTTCTTAGTCACACACAAATTAATTGTGCATCATGTACCTGTGTTTTGACTGGGAACCATCACATGAGGTGTGGAATCTTGCACTTGTGATGTTACGTTGGCGCTGAAAAAGTTTCCGATTTTGGAGCATTTCAGATTTTGGGTTTTTGGGATTAGGGATGTTCACCCTATATAACACTTGCTGTTCACTTAAAAATGCTCCCAATCATTGTTAAGTGCACAACAGTTCAGTGGCATTAAGTACATTCACATTGCACGACCGTCACCACATCGTTCTCCAGAACTCTCATATTCTGAAACTGAAACTCTGTGCCTATTGAACTTCCCCTTCCCGCCAACTCCTGACAATCATCATTCTTTCTGTCTCTCTCATTTTGGCTTATCTGTATACCTCTTATAAGTAGAAGCATACAGTGTTTGATCTGTTGTGACTGGCATATTTCACTGAGCATAATGTCTTTAAAGTTCATGTTGTATCATGTCAGAATTCTACCTTTCTGAGGCAGAATAAGAATTCATTGTATGTATTTATGGGCTGAGTATCCCTAATCCCAAAATTCAATATCTGAAATGCTCCAAAATCTGAAACTTTTTGAGCACTGACATTGTACTCAAAGGAAGTTCTCATTGTAGCATTTCAGGTTTTGGATTTTTGGATTTTCAGATGAGGGATGCAAAAGTGGTGTGATGTAAACATTTAATATTTCAAAATCCAAAACATTTCAAATCCAAAGCACTTCTGGTCCCAAGCATTTCAGATGAGGAATATGTAACGTGTACCACATTAAAAAAAAAAAAAATCCATTGATCGTTTGATGGACATTTAAGTTACTTCCATGTTTTGGCAATCATGACTAGTGCTGTTATGAACATGGGTGTACAAATATCATTCTTTTTCCTGTATAACCAGAAGCTGAATCATGTGCTAATCCTATGTTTAATTTTTTCGAGGAATCTCCACATTGTTTCCCACAGTGGCTGTACCATTTTACATTCCCACCAGCAATGCACAAAGTACTACATTCTCCATATCCCTGTCAATGCTTGTTATTTTCTGGTGTGTGTGTGTGTGTGTGTGTGTGTGTGTGTGTGTGTGTGTGTGTATGTGTTTGTTTATGGCCATTCTAATAGGTGTGAAGTGGTATCTCATTTTGGTTTTGATTTGTATTTCCCTAATAGTGACGTTGAGCATCTTTTCATGTGATTATTAGCCATTGGCATATCATGTTTGGAGAAATGTCTATTCAGGTTCTTTCCTCATTTACTAAATGTGAGATATCATGATGTTTTGAGTTGTAGGAGTTCTTTATTTGGGATATTAATTCCTTATCAGATATATTCTTGCAAATGTATCTTCTGTTCCATGGGTTGCCATTTCACTCTACTGATAATGTCTTTAGTAATAAGGTTTTTAATGTTGATGAAGTCCACTTTATTTTTTCTTTTGTTGCCTGTGTTTTGGTGACATCCAGGAAATTATTATCCAATCCATTGTCATAAAGGCTTTTCCATAGGTTTTCTTCTAAGAGTTTTATAATTGTATGTCTTACATTTAGGTCTTCCATCAATTTTAGTTAATTTTGGTATATGGTGTAAGATAAGGGTCCAACTTCATTCTTTTGCACATAGATATTCAGTTTTCCCAACACTATTTGTTGAAAAGGCCGTTGTTTTCCCCATTGATTCAGTGTATTTGTGAAGGTTTATTTCTAGACTCTATTCTGTTTTATTAGTTTATATGTCTATCTTAATGCTAACACCACTCTCTTTCAATTACTATACTCCTTCCTTCTGTTAATGGTTGTGTTAACATTGTTTTTTAAATGTTGAGCCATCCTTGCATTTCAAGATAAAATCCGACTTGGTCATGGCACATAATTATTTTAATATGTTGCTGCTTTAGGTTTGCTTATATTTTGTCAAGGATTATTGCGTCATGATATTCATAGGGGATACTGATCTGTAATTTTCTTTCCTCATGAGGTCTTTGTCAGGCTTTTGTATCAACGTGATGCTGACCTTAATGGAATGAGTTGGGAAGTATTTCTTCTTCAATTTTTTTGTGGTAGTTTGAGGAGGCTTTGTTCTAATTCTTTAAATATTTGCTAGAATTCAGCAGTGAAGTAATCTGGTTCAGAGCTTTTCTTTGTTAGAGGTTTTCAGTTATTGATTCAGTCTCCTTCCTAGGTATAGGTCTATTCAGATTTTCTGTTTCTTTGTAATTCAATTATTGGTAAGTTGTGTATTTCCAGTAATTTGTCACTTCCATCTAAGTTATCCAGTATTTTGGAAAAGTTATTTTTAGAAGTGCATTTTCCAAGTGATAATTAGTGGAAGGTACAAGATATATTGCAGTATAACAGCTTAAGATAATTATGGATATTTTACATGATTTGCTTTGTGATTATCCCAGTAACCCTATGAGTAAATAGTAGAACCGTTAGTCCCATTTTATGGATGAAGAAGCTGAGATCCATGATGCATAGGCAAAATAGCTGTGCAAACTGTGGAATGTAAAACCTAACAAATCTTGATAGAAATATGAAGAAAATATAACAATTTTTTTTTTTTTTTTTGAGATGGAACCTCACTCTGATGCCCAGGCTGGAGTGCAGTGGAGTGATTTCAGCTCACTGTAACCTCTGCCTCCCGCGTTCAAGGGATTCTTCTGCCTCAGCCTCTTGAGTAGCTGGGATTACAGGTGCACACCACCATACCCAGATAATTTTTATATTCTTAGTAGAGATGGGGTTTCACCGTGTTGATCAGGCTGGTCTCGAACTCCTGACCTCAGGTGATCCACCTTCCTTGGCCTCCCAAAGTGCTGGGAATACAGGCTTGAGCTACCACACCCAGCCAATAATTCTTAAAAGTGGAGGTGCATATTGGAATTTGGGGAGTGTGAGGTTTTTTGTTTTTTTTTTTTAGTTTATCAAGGAACAGATTTTAAATAACTTGAAAAACATCACACGACATCATCTTTCATTCTTAATCTTCATTATCTTTAGCCATCCCAAAAGGCTAGTCTTTTTATCTAAGAAATCAGTCAAGTAAAACATGATAGAAAAATACCATGTAAAATAACTAATTTGGTTTAAAAAGGTAGATTCAACTTACATGTCCTGAACAATACATTCCCTTTAATAAATTATTTTTAAATTTTAAAACTGCAGAGGTTTCAGATGTCTGAGGATTCGGTCTGTATTTTCAGCTAAAACTCTAAGATCGTATTTTAGAACTCTGAAAATTTGAGGATTTTTTTTTTTTCTTTTATTTTCCCCGATGGAGTCTCGCTCTGTTGTTCAGGCTGGAGTGCAATGGCTTGATCTGAGCTCACTGCAGCCTCCGCCTCCCAGGTTCAGGCAATTCTCCTGCCTCAGCCTCCAGAGTAGCTGGGATTACAGATGTGCACCACCTCGCCCAGCTAATTTTTTTGTATTTTTAGAAGAGATGGGGTTTCACCATGTTGGCCAGGCTGGTCTCAAACTCCTGACCTCAAGTGATCTGCCCGCCTTGGCCTCCCAAAGTGCTGAGATTACAGGCTTTGAGCCACATTGCCAGGCCTGAGTTTTTTATTTGCCTTATTTGACTGGGGGTATTGCCCTTTGCCTAACTTTATTTAGCTATTTGTGCTAATTTTCAGTTCCTATTTTTCAGCTTAACTGTGGCTTATATTACAGTTTAGAACACCAAAGAATTATTTACTAAGCTGTTTATTTTTCAGGTTCCTAGAAGCCAAACCAAACTGACAATAATGCTTGAAAAATTAGGAATGGATTATGATGGGCGGCCTCACTGTGGTCTTGATGACTCTAAGAATATCGCCCGAATAGCAGTTCGAATGCTTCAGGATGGGTGTGAACTCCGAATCAACGAGAAAATACATGCAGGACAGCTAATGAGTGTGTCCTCTTCCTTACCAATAGAGGGCACTCCACCGCCACAAATGCCACATTTTAGAAAGTAACAGCAGTTTTGTGTGTGGATCATTCCAATTGAAGTTGCTATGAAGAGGTAGCAGATGAATCTCATTGAATTAGTCCTATAGTGCAAACTTTAAGCACCTTAAAACATTTAAGATCTTATTACAGGTGATAGAGATAGATAGATGTATGTGAACAGATTTTGCAGGAAGGCGTACTGAATTCTTTGTCACCAGCACTTTTGATATGAGCAGTATTCGTTACACAGTAACAGTTCCTGCTTAGAACTGACTTTTATAATTTAAGGTGTTCACTATATTTTCTTTGGTTTTAAAATGCAAAATCTCATTGGCTGTTCTCTTGAATGTCATATCATACTGGTGTTAAAATATGTAATGTATTTCTTTATTAACATCACTAGATGAAACCATATCTTAAAATGCAGAAGTGATTGGAAGGTAGGTCTTATCTAGCCTTTGGATTTCAAGAATAGCATAGTCCTTTTGATTTTTCAGAGTTTATATATGAAGTTCACCATGTATGTGATGAATTTCATAAGGTACTTGGTATACATATTTGCCTGTGTTTCTTTTCAACTCATAATTGGAAGAATTGTGATCGATTATAGGATCTGGTTAAAAATTCAGTTACTGAAGGAATTAATGAGAACTTGGAAGAAAATACTGAAAGGACTGTCATAAGGGCTATAGCTCAAACTTCATAATACATAAATCACTGGCGTCTTTTTGGATTTGGTTGTTTGATTCTCCTTCCTTTTTTGACATATATATGCCTTAATTCTTCAATCTGAGGGACCATGCTTTGAAATAGACTGAAAATTAAGGGTCACCACCTAATTTTACTTTGTATTCAATATCATAAGTGAGGTTAATAAAGTCAATACTTTCTACCACATATTATGTTTTTGTTATTAAAAAACTTCATTGGCCACCAGTGAAGTTAGTCAATAAAATACTTGTTTTTCTGATTTTACATAGTAAGTGGCTGCTAACTGTTGAGTTATTCTTAACTAAATCTAAAAACAAAAATGTGCATTTCGACTTGATAGGGTAGAACTCTTATCTAGAGGCTAAACCCATGTATTTTCAGAATTGAATTTTTCTTGATTTCAGGGGACAATTTTTCTTGATTTCATTGACATTGCTTGCTTCCTGCCTTTTACCTTTTAATAAAAATTGTGATGCTACTTTATTCTGAAGATTTATATTTTATAATCAAATGAATTTCCTCAAAGGTTTCCAAACCTGATATATAGGGTGAAAAGCAGGAAAGTAGACGTTTTGCTTGGTGTGGGAATTACCTACATAGGGCGGTAGATTTCTTTTTCTTTTCTTTTTTTTTTTTTTTTTTTTTTAAGATGTAGTCTCGTTCTTTTGCCCAGGCTGGAGTGCAGTGGTGCGATCTCGGCTCACTGCAACCTCTGCCTCCCGGGTTCAAGCAATTCTCCTGCCTCAGCCTCCTGAGTAGCTGGGATTAACAGGCTCCCGCCACCACGCCCAGCTAATTTTTGTATTTTTAGTAGAGATGGGGTTTCACCATGTTAGTCAGGCTGGTCTCGAACCCCTGACCTCGTGATCCACCCACCTTGGCCTCCCAAAGTGCTGGGATTACAGGCGTGAGCCACCGCGCCTGACCCAGGGCGGTAGATTTCTTAAGCCAATAAATTTCTGCTTTTGAGCAGTAGTCATATAATCAGTATCATAAAGAATAATGTGTAAATAACAGAAGGCATGAGTGTGTGGTGTTCCTAGATAAACTGTTACAGATTATAGTAAAATAAGGAAATCTAAGTGCTTTAAGTTTATACAGTTAACTCTTAGGATAAGACAGATATATGCTGAGATGTTTGTGAATCCCAGATAGCACTGTATGATAAACTGTAAAGTATTAATGAATGTCGTAAAGAATTTCCTACAAATCCTTACTGTGCCAGGGCAAAGGAGTAGAAAATAGCAAATCACAGATGGCAGGAGATCTAGACACTCTTTAGGTGATTTTTTCCATATAGCCATCCTACTGTGGAATTCAAATCCATGCTCTAGCAGAACTCTAATTGCCTCTCAGCACTTCCAGAGTCGCACATGAAAAGCTGAAACTGCAATTGGAAAATCTGATGATGACAAGGAAATACTACGTTTCTGGTTTTGTTTTAGCTCTATCTGCTAATTTCTTTGCCTATTTTCCGTTTTACCAAGTACCAACAAGCTTATGTTGTATTTCTTTTTAAGACCTTCAACATTATAAGCTCTCAGTACCCTATTTTTTGTTGTTGTTCGAGATAGTTTTTGCTCGTCTGCCAGGCTGGAGTGCAGTGGTGTGATCTTGGCTCACTGCAACCTCCGCCTCCTGGGCTCAGGTGAGATCCTCTTGCCTCAGCCTCCTGAGTAGCGGGGATTACAGGCGCGTGCTACCACACCTGCTTAATTTTTGTTTTTTTAGTAGAGATGGGGGTTTCACCACGTTGGTCAGGCTGGTCTCGAACTCCTGACCTCAAGTGATTTGCCCACTTTGTCCTCCTGCGGATGTGAGCCTCTGCGCTCAGCCATAGATTTTACTGTCTTAACCCATTTTAATTCCTCTGTTGAGTCTCTGTCTTCCCCTCCAATTTGATTTGGGATTTTGCTGATGAGATTATACTAAACATTGAGAGTACTGCTTTTTACTCTGACTTTTATTGTGTTGTCTTTCAAAGACAAATAGTACAGTTTTGTACAAGGAAACACGTAAGAGATGGATGTCTTTCTGGTATGCCCACGAAAACAATATTAGTATATTATTGTTACTTATTAATAGTATTTACAATTTATTAATTATTAGCTATGTTAATTTTTATTCTATGCTTCATTTGCTCTGACATTGACATAGTGGATTTCTGCTGATTTTTTTCGAATCCACGATCTTTATAACCAACTGAAAAATATAATAGAGCATTATATTTCGTCTTTATTTGTGTTCTTTTGGATCAAGTATTTAACATTTGCTCTGAAAAAAAAGTTTTTGTGACGTGTCTTTGTTGCCTTGAGACAGAGCTGTTTATCCTGCCTCCTAGGGAGAAGTTTCTGCCTGGATTGAAACAAAAAAACACAGGAGTCACAAGCATGTTACCTATTAAAAGAGAGAGGGTATCTCTGAAGACTAATTAAAATGGTAATTTTTTAAAAGATGGGACCAGTTGACTTTTAGTATATCACCCCAAGTATTATCCCCAAAATGATAATACAAAACAATAATTTGGAGACCAGGAGAAAAACTGGTAGTAGGATTATGGGGGAGGGGAAGAAGCACAGGTGGTCAAGGTAATAATGCGTGTTTGGCCTCAGCTGTAGGTAGAGGTGCCAGGGAAACTACCTGCCTCACAGATGAGCGCACACAGGTGCATTGTAAAAGTCTGGGAAGGATGTATTGTACTCTGAAGGAAGACTTTCCATTTCTAAGCTACCATGGAGAAGTATAAGCTCCTTGAGACCAGAGACTGTGACTTCTGCATCTTTGATTCCAGCGACATGTGATAAAATGTTTTGCACATAGTTGAATCCAGCGTTGATAAATAAAGGACAGCCTTACATCTTTTTTCTGTTATACTTAGCAATTTCCTCTTTCTTCTGCACCACCAACCTGTATTTCAAGCCTCCCTGCCCCACAGAGCTTCCAAAGCCAATAAATTTGTTAATCTAGAGCAGGGGTCAGCAAACTGCCACCCCTGGGCCAAATCTGGCCTGCTGCCTGTTTTTGTATGGCCTACAAACTATGGTTTTTATATTTGTTAATGGCTCAAAATAATATTTTGTATAATATGAAAATTACACGAAATTTTAGTTTCTCTGAATAAAGTTTTGGAAAGAACTACCATTCTCATTTGTTTTCATGTCATCTCTGACCACTTTTGTGCTACAATGGCAGAGTTGAATAGCTGCATCAGTGGTACCATCTGGCCAGCAAGGCCAAAAATACCGTCTGGCCCTTTACAGAGAAAGTTTGCCTACCCTTACCTCTCTTATCGAATGCAATGTGTAAGTTGCATCAACAAACAAGAAATGGGACTGATAACATGAGAGTCTAGAGCTGAATGTTAAGGTGCAATAATGATACTTGCACCAAACATTTATTGACACTGTTAAGTACTTTACCCCATTGTTTAATAAGAATCTGGTGAGGGAGAGAGGGCTTCTCTCCAGTGTACAGATGGGAAAATTAGGTCCAGAGTGGTTAACTTGCCAAAGTTTAAGTTGTGGGAGCTGTAGACTCTGGCAGTCTGACTTGAGCCACTGCTCTTTACCCCTGTGCTATGTATGCTGCCTCCCCTCGTAGACTTTGGCTTAATCTGATATTCCAGGAACAGATAGGTGGTCCTAGGTAGAATAAACATCTTTCTGCTACAGTTTAGACATTTTCAATGCGGTTTTACTAAATGCTGCAAATCAGGAGATAATTTGATGTTCATTCTTTGAAGCAATATAAAGTATTTTTAACTTCTAATGTAACCAGCTCTGAGGTTTTTTGGAGATGGGGATAAGTGGAGAAGGAGAAGGATTTTTGCTTTAAAATTTCCCCAGTGTTCTTGAGATGAGAAACGTTAGTGTCTTGAGTTTATAATGACACAGGCTAAAGGGCTTAAGCTTGACGGATGGATTAAGAGGTGGAAGTAATTGTTTTTCTGGATTCCTTACCAGGACTTGGGTAAGGGGCTGATGCCTGAGGCTTTAAACCAGATCTGCTTTTCTACTTGCAAATGAATGTTCTCAAGTTAAGTTTCATTAGATTTGTTTTAGGATGAATACTGCTCAATCATTGTGGAGCCACAAGGCATGCTTCTTTTTATTGCACTTCTCTTTATTGTACTTTACAGATACTATTTTCTTTTCTTTCTTTCTTTCTTTTTTTAACATACTGAAGGTTTGTGTGAATCCTGTGTGGAGAAAGTCTGTTGGTGTCATTTTCCCAACAGCATTGCTCACTTCATGTGTCTTACATTCTGGTAATTCTCCCTATATTTCAAACTTTTTGATTATTATTATCTCTCTTAGGGTGACTTGTAATTAGTGACCTTTGATGTTACTATCATGGTTGTTTTGGGGCACCACAAACCACACCCATATAAGACAACAAACTTAATTGATAAATGTCTGTGTTTTCCCCATGGCTCCCTCTCCAGACCTACCTATTCCCTGAGACATAATATTGAAATTAGGCCAGTTAATAAGCCTACAGTGGCCTGTAAGTGTTCAAGTGAAAGGAAGAGTCACATGTCTTCCACTTTAAATCAAAAACTAGAAATGATTAAGCTTAGAGAGGAAGGCATGTCAAAAGCTAAGACGGGCTGAAAGCTATGCCTCTTGATCCAAATTGGCCAAGTTGTAAATCCAAAGGAAAAGTTATTGAAGGAAATTAAAAGTGCTGCTCCAGTGAGCACACAAGTGATAAGAAAGCAAAACAGCCTTACTGCTGATATGGAGAAAGTTTTAGTGGTTTGGATAAAACATCAAACCGCAACATTTCCTTAAGCCAAAGCCTAATCTAGAGCAAGACTGTAACTCATATTCTGTGAGAGTTGAAGGAGGTGAGGAAGCTGCAGAAGAAAAATTGGAAGCCAGCAGAGATTGGCTCATGAAATTTAAGGAAAGAAGCTGTCTCCATAAAATAAAAGTGCAAGGTAAAGCAGCAAGTGCTGATGTAGAAGGTATAGCAAGTTATCTGGAAGATCTGGCTAAGATAATTGATGAAGGTGGCCACACCAGACAACAGGTTTTCAATGTAGATGAAATAGCCTGTTAGAAGAAGATAACATCTAGGACTTTGATAGCTGGAAAGACGTCAGTGCTTGGCTTCAAAGCTTCAGAGGACAGGCTGATTCTTGTTAGGAGCTAATGTAGCTGGGGACTTTAAGTTGAAGCCAGTGTTCATTAACCATTCTGAAAATCCTAGGGCCCTTATGCTAAATCTACTCTGCCTGTGCTCTATAAAGGAAACGGCAAAGCCTGAGTGACAGCACATCTGTTTACAACATTGTTTACTTAATATTTGAAGCCTGCTGTTGAGACTTAGTGCTCAGGAAAAAAAAAATTTTCAAAAGATGACTGATCATTGACAATGCAGCTGGTCATCCAAGAGCTCTGATGGAGTTGTATAAGGAGATTAATGTTGGTTTTAATGCCTACAAACAATATCCCATTCCGCAACCCATGGATCAAGTAGTAGTTCTGGCTTTCAAGTCTTATTATTTAATAAATACGTTTCATAAGGCTGTGGTTAGCATAGGTAGTGATTCTTCTGATGGATCTAGGCAAAGTCAGTTGAAAACCTTCTGGAAAGGATTCACCATTCTGAATGCCATTACAAGCATTTGTGATTTGTGAGAGGAGGTAAAGATAGCAACCTTAACAGGAATTTGCAAGAAGCTGATTTTAGTCCTCGTGGATGACTTTTAGGGGCCCAAGACTTCAGTGGAAGAAGTCACTGCTGATGTGGTGGAAATACCAAGAGAACTAGAAGTGAAGATGTGACTGAATTGCTGCCACCTCATGATAAAACTTGAGGAATTACTTCTTAGAGATAGGCAAAGAAAGTGATTTATTGACATGGAATCTATTCCTGTTGAAGATGCTGTGAACATTCTTGAAATGACAGCAAAGGATTTAGAAGATTACATAAGCTTAATTGATAAACCAGTGGCAGTGTTTGAGAGGATTGACTCTAATTTTGAAAGAAGTTCTGCTGTGGATAGAATGCTATCAAATAGCATGATAAAGAGAAATCTTTTGTGAAAGCACAAAGATCAGTTGATGGAGCAAACTTCATCGTCTCATTTTGAGAAACTGCTACAGCCACTCCCATCTTCATCACCTACCACCCTGATCACTCAGTAGCCCTCAACATTGAGGCAAGATCCTACACCAGCAAAAAGATTATGACTTTCTGAACACTCATGATTGTTAGCTTTTTCTAGAAATTTAATCTTGCAGGTGTATATTTATTTTTTAGACGTAATGCTTTTGCACACTTCATAGACTATTGTTTAAATGTAACTTTTATATGTATTGGGGAGCCAAAACATTTGTGTGAGTTGCTTTATTGTGATACTCCCTTTATTGCAGTGGTCTGGAACTGTACCTGCAGTATCTCTGAGGTATGCCTGTATATAGTATGATCAAGAACAAGTTTAGAATACAAGTCCTTTTTTTCTATTTAATTGAGTAAAAGAACAGAAGAGGAGAAAGCTTATGATTTTCTGCTTGCTAGTTTAGTGTGGCACACCATCACTGGTAATGGCAGATTGATGGAAGGGAGAGGTTGAGCCTTCCCTTTCAAGTGTACATTCTTGCTTGCCATCTCTGCACCTTTGAACATAGACCTGTTTTCCCTTTGGATTTATTTTTGTCTGTGGGACCATGATTATCACAGTCACATAGGATTGAAACCATGAAACTCATGGTCCCTCCTTCCCCCTTTTAGCACAATGTCCTTTATTTTCCAGTCACTTTATCCTCACCCCTGTTTTCATCATTGCTACACAGACTATTGCTAAAATTTAACTGACTTCTCTCTTGCTGTCTCTTCTTATATACCACTGTCATTAAAAAACCTTCCTAAAATGTTGCTTTGCACACTGATCTCAGAAACCTTCCCATTTCTGATGGGATGAAACTCAGCTCTCTGTTGGCATATAAGACCCTTCACAGTCCGATTTCCATCTACCAACTTTTATAGTAGCCATCTGCTCTGGGGTAATAGTTATTCGCCTCACCATCATAATTGAATTGCATGTGCACCATCCTACTTCTGTCCCCAGGAAGTTAGCCCATCAGTCTTATCCTCTTGATTCTGTTTTGTTAAAGATCTGCTCTGATTTCAGCCTTCTCCTTCCCAGACGACCCGGACCTTTTTCAACAACTCCCTCTATTCGTTCACTGCACTTTTGTTGTATTCATTGGGTCCTTCATTTGTGCTGCAGAGATTCATTTGTACTGTGTTGTTGGGGTTTTTTCTGTTTCCCCAACAGGAGTGTAAATTATTCAGGCACATTTTCTTTCTTGTATCTCAAGAACCTAAGACACAGTGGGTGCTTAGTTAAAAATAATTAGTGATGGTAAAATATATCCTCCAAGGTTAGTACCTATTCCTGAAATTGCAAAAGGTAGCATAAGTCTTGACTGCTGTGATGAATGAGTTGCTGCTTTGGCAGAGTTACCGATATGAGCTATCCCCTTTTCTGTTACTGTGCACCATAAATAAATTTTTACAGGCTCTATCTCCAGTAGAAATGTGTAATCCCTGTCTATGCTTGACTTTCCCTCTAGGTGCCAGGAAAAGCAAACAAATGTTAAGCTGTCCTTCCTGGTAGTTCAGTCTGTACATTGCTGATTTAAAAAAAAAAAAAAAATTCTGCTCCAAGTATCTTTGGCCTTGAAAAAGGTTATTGCTTGCTTTTGTTCTGTGTTGAACACTGATTTTTCAAACTTTTTTGCACAAGTACTCCCTAATACTTAAAAAATATTGTTTTAAAAGGAAACTATCTATTTGCACATTTAAAGGTGTTCCTAAGTTAAATATTGGCAAAAGATACAATACCAGCATAGTATAAATATTGACATTTTAAAACAAAACAGGCTTCATTATATAATCAGTGGAGTCTACATACCATAGAAATTTAGTACCATTATCTACATAGAAAATACATAAAGGTTTTTAAAATTCCTCTTTCTCCTGGAACTTGTATTTTTGTTGCAGTTCTCCCACAAGATTTTATTCTAATGTACTACAGTAATCCCCTCTTATCCGTGGTTCCGCTTTCCATGGTTTCAGTTGTCCAAGGTGCAGTAACAAGATATTTTGAGAGAGAGCACATTCACATGACTTTTATTGCAGTGTATTGTTATAACTGTTCTATTTTACTAGTTATTGATATTAATCTCTTTTCCTAATTTACCTACATTAAACCTGATCATAGATAAGTATAGGAAAAAACATCAGGTTTGGTGTTATCCAAGGTTTCCGGCATCCTGGGGTTCTTGGAAAGTATTCCCTGTGGATAAGGGAGTACTGTACAGCAAAACTCCACCACAATATCTAGGTAGGACCCCAAAAACTTGAGTTGTGAAAATGTGGGGTCATATTATTGCAAGAATAATGAAAAAATATATTTTAGTTTGTACTGTCGCACAAAGATGCAGAAATAAAGTTTTGGTGAAGCTTACTGTTTCACCATCATTAACTGACCAGTCACTAAACTTAGAAAGTCCCCATTGATGACAAGGCAGTCACTTTCTAGCCACCACCAGCACCTGCCATCTCAGAGAAGCTTACAGCTTTCAGCTCCTGTGTTTGAGCAGAGGCTCTGGGCTGGAGTACAGGGACCAATTCCACTACATCCAGTTTTCATCTTGTTGCTTGTTGTCATCAGGTTTTACTCTATATTTTTATGCCTGAAAGTCATTGATCATACTGTCATACATCTTTGCAACAAATATATATACATTTAAAATTATATGTGACTGAGCGCAGTGGCACATGCCTGTAATCCTAGCACCTTGGGAGGCTGAGGTGGGTGGATTGCTTGAGCTCAGAAGTTCGAGACCAGCTTGGGCAACATGGCAAAACCCTCTTTCTACAAAAAATTCAAAAACTTAAGCCAGGCATGGCGGCACAAGCCTGTAGTCCCAGCTGCTTGGTGGGCCAAGGTGGGAGGATTGCTTGAGCCCAGGAGGTGGAGGCTACGTTGCATGGAGATCTATTTATTTATTGTGACTGTAAGGATGTGTTAAATTCTATATTTACTCAGTCATTTGCCTAATGGATCAAGATATAAATATATTAAAAATTTTGGAAATTAATGACATGTTTTTACAATTAGCTTATATAGCTGAATTAAAATGACATTGCTAGAATGAAAGAGGGTCCAGCATCAATTCTATAGCTTTACCTAAAAGCCTTTTACTCAGTTCTTTAATTTCTGTGACAAAAAATCACGTTGTCATCTATCATCTGTGTTGATAAATCATTCTGCAGCTGACAGCATGACTAGTTTCTTGTTTATTTTTGTTGAAAACAGAATTTTGAAAGTTGCCTAACTTTTAGAGGTGTTTACTTAGAATTTACTCATTCTCATATTTAGGGATGTAAAGCCAAAGGGCTTTACCAAGACTATCAAATGATTATTAATTATATCTGTTACTCTTTAACCTGGAAAACCTTTATTTATTTCAGTATATTCTTAATGGGTTGGGAAAATCCAACCTGTGCATTACTCTTGGTACAGTTAGTGCTTTAAATATATTTTTATTATGTGTTTCATCAAAACCTTGGAACTACAGATTTAGTCATTCAATTCGTGGTACATGTCCATCATATAATGAAATCAAGCAAAATATTCATTTCATGAATCAAATCAAACTACTGACTTTGTCAGAAAAAAAGTCTGACTTGAAAATTCATGTTAGTGAATTTTCAACTTATACAAATCATTAGAAACCATCACAGAACACCTTTTGTAAATGCTTAGTGAAGGTGTCAAGACTTAAAATTTCCCTTATTTAACTTATAACAAGTCACAGTCATCTGTGGCAAAAACAAGTTATTTAGGAAGCAAGTTAGGTTGATAAAAGGCAAGATACTCTTTCAATAAAGGTGTGTACATATATTGAACTAAGATGTTTGGCTTTTGTTAGGAATCAAAAAATAACTAACTTTTACTAGGATTATGCTTTTCCTATAGAATGCTATCCTGCTAAAAACTAACTGGGAGCTATCTAGAACCTAATTTATTTTCTGTTAAGAGGTAAATATTTACCATTTCATAAGATGAAGTAAATTGATATTTGACTGTATTTGGAGTAAATATTTCACAATATGATTGTGGTCAGTTTTTTTATTTTTTGTGATCTAGGTTTTATTCAGTGCATCATGAAAATTCTGATAGTCCTGAAAATTATTCCAAGTACAACTGAAATACTCAGCATCACTAAACTCTTTTTGTTTTGACTGTCCAAGGGTATTTTTCCTTCCAGTCAATGATTGTTCTGTGGATGAGTTTTTAAATAGTTGAAAAAGTGACTTAGAAGAAAAGCTGTCTGTAGCATTCAGTATTTCTTGCTGATACTTGCCGCTGTTTGCTGGTGGGACCTCCACCAAGAGTGATTTATTTCTTGGCAGGAGTCTTGGAGAGGGAAGTGGCCAGTTTGTTCAATAAAAATCATTACTGTCACTTTACCACATATTCACATTTTGAATATCCTAACAAGTCTCCGAACATCCCCATTTCTAAATCCCCCTTTACAGAAGTTTAGAACAGGGAAAGTCACAAAGCCCTTAAAGCCTTAAGCTGACTTGAGGAACCTTTCCGGGTAGGAGGCTTCTGTTCTGTTCTCTGTGTTCGCTACCGCCTTGGGGCAGCAGTGCCAAGTGGGCTGGGAAGGTGAGTGGTGTCTTTGTTTTGTAGAACGGAAGAAAGCGTGGATGCCACGGGTTTGCTTTTGTTAGAGGGCTGTATGAAAGCTCAGAATTACCTTAAATTCCGCATTAATTAGGTCATCCTGTAAAATTCCCCTTGCTGAGGCACCCTTTAGAAAGTTTCGAGGTGGCCCTAGGGTGAGACATATCCCACATGAAGACCTCTGGTTCGAAGTGTTGAAAATTTCTGTTATTTTTGTATGTTCGTAAAATGTTTTCATCAGTAATAGAGTGTGTGTGTGTGTGTGTGAGTTCACATTTGATACGGTTCTTGTTTAGAGCTTCCTTAGCTCTGAGAAAACAAGCTGAGTCTTTTGTAGAAAGAGTGGAGCACAAACCTGCCCCTGCCTCATTCATGTTGAAAAGCCTCTCCGTCAGCCCGCCAGCACCGAGCGTTTTGAGTGCCCTTTGATAATGTCAGGAACACCTGGGTTAGCATTATTCCCTCCTCAGTCTAGTGCTTACTCAGTCCTGGGCCTTGCTGAAACTGCATGCATACAAGGTATAGTGTAATGAGACGGTTCTCAGTGCAGACAGCTGAGCCCCCAGTCACTTGCCCCGCTGAGTGTTTCAGCGATTACTCTGCACTTCTGCTAGCCTGCCTCTTCATGCATGAAGAGTACAGTGGGGGAACAATGAGCGTGACTTCTGTTCACTCTGTGTGTCTGGTGAGAAAAATGTGGGAATTCCAAGCAACAACGTATTAGTGATGATTCTGGAAATTCAGGAGAAACAGGTGAAATATAAAGAAACCTGAAGTTGTAAAAATTGTGTTAAATTCTACGTTCCTTACTACAGACGACTTCCTTGTATTCTCCCACTTCATGATTTGATAGGAGAGTGGGAGGGGGAGCTTTTAAAAATTAGGTGTGTTGCAGCATACACATTCTTTTCATCAGCCCATGGAACATTCTCCAGGGTTGACCATAGGTTAGGACACAAAACAAGTCTCAAGAACTTTCTAAAACTCGGAATAATATAAAGCATCATATCTGACCACAAGGGAATTAAACAACATCAATAACAAGGAGCATTCGAAACTAAAGAAACACATGCAAATTAAACAACATGCTCCTGAATGGTCAATGGGTGAAAGAAGAAATTAAGAATGAGATTTAAAACTTCCTTGAAACAAATGAAGTAGAAACACAATGTACCAAAACCTATGAGACATAGCAAAAACAGTACTGAGGGCAAATTTATAGCAATACATGGCTACATTAAAAAACTAGAGAGATTTCCTTCTCTCTCTCTCTCTCTCTCTCTCTCTCTCTCTCTCTCTCTCGCTCTTTCTCTTTTCTGTCTTCTCTCTTCTCTTCTCTTTCAAGTTTCACTGTTGTCGCCCAGGCTGGAGTACAGTGGTGTGATCTCAGCTCACTGCGACCTCCGCCTGCCGGGTTCAGGAGATTCTCTTGCCTCAGCCTCTCGAGTTGCTGGGACTACAGGCATGCACTACCACGCCCAGCTAATTTTGTATTTTTAGTAGAGACATGGTTTCACCATGTTGACCAGGCTAGTCTTGAACTCCTGACCTTGGGTGATCCTCCTGCCTTGGCTTCCCAAAGTGCTAGAATTACAGGCATGAGCCACTGTGCCTGGCCAAGAGATTTTTAAAGGAACAACCTAACAGTGTACCTCAAGCAACTGGAAAAGCAAGAACAAACCAAACCCGCCGGGGGAAAGCAATGAGATATAGTAGAATAAGATAAGCATTAGGAATTTCTCAAGGCCAAGAGAAATCCCTGTAAAGAGAAGAGAAGGAACTTGGGGGCTGCAGAGCCAGAATGCCTCACCCAGCATATGTTTCATACGCTGTGTCCTTGGTCCTAACTCTGTGATAATTTCTCCCTGTGGCACACAAGATTTCAACTATCCCTTCTCTGCAAAAGGTTCCTAAAATCTATTGCCCTGACCTCTCTTTTGAGTTCCAATTTCCTGGGTATTTCATAGGTGTCACCAGTGTTTTAAATTTTATACATTAAGAAACAAACAGGTGTTTATTTCCTCACCTACTAACCCCTCTCCTGCCTCCAGCAAACACACAGCCTACTCTTGTGTCACTCAAGTCAGGGAACACCTTCCCATTATACTCGAATCTGCCAGTTCCCTATTCTTTGGGGGTGCTTATGAGGAGGTAGCATCCTTTGTCACACTGCAGGCCTTCTGGAGCTTTATGCCCGTGGAGGAAGCCTGGATGCGATGGCTCTTTGTATCTAGAATGAAAGTTAGCTGACAAAGCTGGAGGGAAGTCTTATGCTTTGAGGAGGTAATACAGGTTGAGAATCCCTAGTCCAAGAATCAGAAACGATCCAAAATCTGAAGCTTTTTGAGTGTTGTCATGATTTCAGATTAGTGATGCTCAACGAATAAATATCAATACAATGCAAATATTCCAAGATCTGAGGAAATTCAAAATCTGAAACATTTCTGGTCCCTAGCATTTCAGAGAAGGGATGCTCAACCTGTACCTGCACTTGCTTGAGTCAGTTACCCTGCATGCTCCCGTGCGCAGCGCCGTATGTTCCCCGGGGCACGCTCTGCAGTCTGCAGGCTCTGGAGAAGAAAGGTGTGGCGGCGCTTCCTGGCTGTGGGCGCTTCATCTCTGCCATTGGAATAGCTTGTGTTTGATTCTATTCTTATGTCTAAGTACATCTCTTTGGGTTTCTAGCCTTGGAACCATGCTTGACTGTGGAATGGGGTACATAATTCTGATTTGTTTTTAAAGTGTTATTTCTACTTCTTCATGTATAATTGATGCAAACCATTTCTGACATTCTTTAGAACACGTGTGTCTTCTTGAAACTCCCACCTTTAAGACGAGCGACGAGTGTGTTTTTGTGTGGCTCAGATATGTAGGTGATATATCGGGGAGAAACTTGTGTATGCAGCACCCTCCCCCAACCACCCAATTTCAAGCCCAGCTTTTGTGATTCAATTATGAATAATTAGCCTCCTGAGTAGCTGGGACTACAGGCCACAATTGTATTGTTTATATTCAACAAAGAAATATTTACTGAATATTTAATTCTAATTGAGAAAATAAGGCATAAGCAGGGAAAGATAGTTCACAATGTAAGGTAAGTTTCAAAAGAGGCCTGTAGCATGATGTTTAAGGCTATAAGAGATTGGAATTGGATCTGGGTTTAGATCTTAGTTCTGAGACTTGCTGGTGGTGGGACCTCAGCAAGTTACTTAACCTTTATGAGCTCCCAATTTTCCTTACAAAACTCTTTATAGGGTTGTTGTAGGAGTTAAATGGGATATCATCTGAATCATGCCTAGTGAATTATAACTGAATCATAGAGTAAGATAAAACATCTTCAAATAAAACATCTTCAAAATTCATCAGGTGCGAAAGGATGTCCTTATTAGCATGGCATGCTGGATGCAGGGCAACAAGTCTAGAGCTCCTTCAATTTTCTCTGATTAGGGGATAAGTGATCCCAGATCCTGGAATGGTGTTGAGATTGTTGAAAGAAGCAAGGTGACTTTGGTGTGGGAATAAGGAGGATGTGAGGAACAGAGGGGAAGCCAGGGGCCAGGCCAGCAGGCACATCACTGTGTCAGTTCAGTAGGAGAGTTCACGCTGGCCCCCCTACAAGTAGATCTAGTTACCAAATTGCCAACTACCCATCATCAACTGAAGATGATGGAGAAATAATTACAATCCATGATGTGGCCAAAGTACACAGAGGACAGTATAGGAGCAGAAGCAAAGCTTAACAGACTAGAGGGTCAAAGAGGGCTCCTTCAGGTGGAAACATAAGCTAAGCCTTAAAGAACAAATCAATGATATTAGAAAGAGAAGCAATCTTTTACCAAGCAGCAGACTCAGCATGTTGAAGAAATAAAAACACAGGAACATTGAACACCACTGGACTCTCCAAGGCGGTATTTTCCCAGTGGGGTTCTTCTTTTCCTCAGTGTGAAAATAGAGATTCCAAACCTGTCCTTGACTCTAACCCTGACCTGCCACACCTGCATCATCTTCTTGGCTAACACTGAGCCAGATTTCACGTGGCGAGAACTGTTCTGAAATCTTGTCTTAGAGTCCTGACCACGAAGCTCTTAAGAGTAGTAACATTACATTCAGCCCTGAGCTGGCTTCTCAGATTTCCACTAGACTGGTTCTGCAGCCAGTGCTGTAGGGACTTCCCCATCCCACTCACATATACTTGCACTGAAACGAATTGCTCACTCCAGCCCTATAGGTCTAGCCTCCACAAATAGATAGCTTAACAGGCAGGCTCTCATTAAACTTTAGTAGAAACATTCATGGATACCAAAAACTGTGTTTCAGTGGCTCTCAAATCTAATGTATTGACCCTGGGCATGGTGGCTCATGCCTGTAATCTCGGCTACTGGGGAGGTCAAGGCAGGAGAATCAGTTGAACCCAGGAATTTGAGATCAGCCTGGGTAACATATCAAGACCCCTATTTGTATTAAAATATAAATAAATCTAATTTATCATCAGACTCTATAGAGTTTTTTTTTTTGTTTTTTTTTTTTTGAGATGGAGTCTCACTCTGTCACCCAGTGCAGTGGTGCAATCTCGGCTCACTGTGGCCTCCACGTCCTGGGTTTAAGTGATTCTCCTGCCTCAGCCTCCTGAGTAGCTCGGATTACAGGCATGCATCACCACACCCGGCTAATATTTTTGTATTTTTAGTAGAGATGGGGTTTCACCATGTTGGCCAGGCTGGTCTCGAATTCCTGACCTCAAGTGATCCGCCCACCTCAGCCCTGCAAAGTGTTAAGATTACAGGCGTGAGCCACTGCGTGTGGCCATATTTATAGATGGATTTTTAATACAGAGTCCCAGACTCCACTCAGAGATTCTAGGGGGTGGAGCTGGGCCTGTGTTAAAGAAAAAAAATAATTTAAAAAATTAAATTAAAAAAACAAATTCCCAGAGGTAACTGTGATCCTCAGACAGATCTGGAAACCTTGACTGAGAGGACCCCCACTGGGCCATCAGCCATCACCATGGGCCTTGCCGATGGAATCTGACCAATGAGGTTCTTTTTCCTGAGAATCAGTTCTGAAAGATGCTAATTCTTCTGAGCACATCTCTTGAGTGGCAGTGATGAGTGCGCCCCCCCAGTGACAGTGACATTTCTCCTTGCAGCCTGGCAGTGAGAGCCAATCAGCAGAGAGAGACCTGAGCAGCACGTATGCGAGGCTGCCTAGAGGAGATAAGGCAGAGTGGCCCGAGGCTTCTCCAGTTCCTGAGGCCACGCTGCACACGGCCACACTCCTCTCCTTGCTTCCATGAGACGCTCCTTTATTTCTATGACAAATTCCCCTCTCCAGCTAAGGCCAGCACAAGTTGGTTTCTGTTACTTGCAATTAAAGAGCCCAGTGACTACGACTGTCACTCAAATAGCATCCCTAAAGAACAATGAAGGGACACACTTTAAACATGCTAGTTTTGAAATATCAACTTTCTCCCCAAACAACTCTGGAAATGAGCTCTTGCTCAGGGAGGAAAGAACAAAAACACTGTGACTGTTGAGTTGTTTATGCAGCTATTAGCTTGGTCCAAAGAATATCCCCTTGTGAAAAAAGAAATTCAAGATGCTGTATTGATGGGAAGAAATGAAGCCGTGGAAGCTCCACTCTCACAAGCAGGGCCCACATTGGCCTCCCCCCGGGAAGAGGAAATACAGTCAGTTCTGTGGCACAGGTGAGCTCCAGGCAGAGCCAATCTCACTCACGCTGATTGCAGCCTGCACCTTCTGCCTCACCCTCGTAATCAGCCAGAGGCTGGCAGAGGTCTGTGAACTGGGCTGAGAGTTTTGACCTGTTAGGTTTTAGCATATGGCAGAAACAATCAACACTGCCCAAGAAACGAATAAAGCACAGCTGTTCCCAAAAGGGAAAACGGGCAAGCTGCTGTTTCCCAGACGGAGCACTCCTTGCCACACCAGCATGCCCCGAGGGTCTTCCTGCACAGGGCACTTAGGTATTCACCTGCTTAGGAAACACGTTCCGGCCTCTAGCCACCATCCCACACCTAAAAACCAAACAGAGTCATTCATCCAGCTGGGGACGGGGAGTTTATAGCAGTGCCTTTCGGGTGGGTGGTGAGCTCAGCTAGTGGTGGCTTACTCCACTCATCAGCCTGCGGCCAGAAAGCCACGTAGGCCAAGTAGCCCTGCTCTGCTCACTCCTGTGGCCACAGAGTGGTCCCTGGGCCTAGCCAGTCAGCTGGCTGGCAGATGCTTGCCACCAGGAGATGGGAAATGGGCTGCAGAAGTTCGGAAGCAGCAAATGTCACCTGACCCGCCTGGGCAACATAGCAAGACCTCGTCTCTATAAAAAATGTTTTAAAAATTAGTCAGGCTAATTTTTACATGCCTGTACTACAGGTACACATCTGTAGTCCTAGCTACTCAGGAGGCTGAGGTGGGAGGATGGTTTGAGCCCAGGAGTTTGAGGCTGCAGTGAGCTGTGATTGCACCGCTGCACTCCAGCCTGGGCAACAGAGGGAGACCCTGTCTCTTAAAAAGAAAGAAAGGTAGAGTGGGGTTTGCGTCTGTCCCTACCCTCCGCTTCAAACAGAGCAATTCCACCTTTACCTGTTTATTAATTGGACTTGCTATCATTTTGTTTGAAGACGGGAATTCATAACTGCTAATACTAATTGCGCACGCTGTGTGTTGGGGTGCACGAGTGCACATACACCCACCAGGCACCATGCCAGATGTTCCAGATGCCTTGGCTTGATCTCTTCAAACAAGTCCAAGAGGGAGATTCTGTTATGATGTCCACAGCACAGCTGAGGAAACGGAAGTCAACTATCTTGTCCAAGGCCACAAAGCCAGTAAGTGGGAAAGCCAGGAATTGAACCTAGGTCCCTCAGACTCTACAGCCTTTCCTGCCATTGTCCTCTGGAAAGGGCCACAACACCTGAGTGAAGAAAAGCAAAGCCCAGTCTTTCTCTAAAGCAACTGTTCTCCACCTTGTCTGCATACTGGAGTCACCGAGGAAGCTGCGACCAGCGCAGACGCTGGGCTGTCACCTCTGGAGGCACTGGTTTGCTTCATCGATCTGAGAGCAGCTTGGGCATAGGGATTTGTGTTTTTAAAGATTGAAAATCACTGCATTAGAGAAGCAGTGATGGGAGTTCAATAATTAGAATTACATGTCAGCACTGATGTGAGGGTTCAAGATAGGAATTTCCCTCCTGGCACATTACTCAACTGATGGTTTAAAAAGTGTCCTTAAGAAGAAGAAAGACAGCCAGACTCCTCCTGCAGCTCTGGTGGAAAACGGAGAAGACTTTTCCTTTCCTCCATCTCCCCCAGGGCCTGGTGGAGTGAGGCGTTGTCCAGCTGTAAACTGTGTGCACCAGGCGGTCACTGGTCGCTTTTCTGGTGGGGCCAGCAGATAACAGTTGATGTGTGAAGGAGGCAGGGAAGGACACGGGAAAAAGGTCCACTGGAAATCAAAGCCCACTGTCATAATTCTGTCCTTTTTTTGAGACAGAATCTTGCTCTGTTGTCCAGGTTGGAGTGCAGTGGTGCAATGAGAGTTCTCTGCAGCCTCAACCTTAGCTCAGGTGATCCTCCCGCCTCAGCCTCCCGAGTAGCTGGGACCACAGGTACATGCCCCTGGCTAATTACTATTATTTTTATTATTATTATTAGTGGAGATGGGGTCTTGCTATATTGCCCAGGCTGGTCTTGAACTCCTGGGCTCAAAAAGCCTCTCACCTCGGCCTCCCAAAGTGCTGGGATTACAGGCGTGAGCCATCACATTCGGCCATCATTCTGTTCTTTATGCACCCAGTCCAGGACCAAGATAGGTGGAGGTGAGTGAGATGTAAACTCAGCCATCAACATAAATAATGTTTGAATGCCATCTTTACAAAGGGCAGCAAGGCACAGTGGCTCACGCCTGTAATCCCAGCACTTTGGAAGGCTGAAGTGGGTGAATCACCTGAGGTCAGGAGTTTGACACCAGCCTGGCCAACATGTTGAAACCCTGTCGCTACTAAAAATGCCGGGTGTGGTGGCAGGAGCCTGTAATCCTAGCTACTCAGGAGACTGAGGTAAAAGAATCGCTTGAACTGAGGAGGCAGAGGTTGCAGTGAGCCGGGATCGCACCACTGTACTCCAGCCTGGGCGAGAGAGCGAGACTCAGTCTCCAAAAAAAAAAGGGCAAAATTAATGCAAAAACATTCATGGTGAAAAAAATGTCAATGTCAAGTGTTGAAATATGGATAGCATCCGACAGGGCTGAGGTTGGGGTGAGGGGAGCGAGGTGAGTCCTGCAAGTAGACCTTTGGATCCTGTCTTTATTTGAATTTTGTGGATTTTTTGGCATTAATTTTGACTTTTAAAAAATATTGCATGAAAGTATTATTTTTCTTAAATTGTGTGCCCAACTGTAAAGGATTTAAACAACGTTTGACTTGGTGATCCTTCTGCATTGAGGCAGGGGATGTCTCAGAAGCACACCCTTTGAAAAGTATCAGAATACTAGGCCTCCTCCTGTAGCCCCCACAACCCCACCTCCCCTCAAAAGAAAAGAATACTAGGCCTCCCCAAGGCCGGATGGGGTTTCTGTATCAAAGAGAAGACGTCAATGGAGAGATAACCTGGTCATTCAGACGCCGCAGGTGAGGAGAGAGGGACAGTGGACAGCCATGCCCAGAGAAGGCAAATTGAGTGCATGACCATCAGCCCATGCCAAGGGCAGCCTGCAGAGTTCCTGTCTCTGTTGATTCACTTGGCTGGGATAAGTTCTAGACCTGAACACACACCTCCCCATCATACAGGATTACTCACTGTTACCCTGGTAAATTAACCTGTTTAACCTTCGGCTCCCTCGTCTGTAAGATAGAGCTAATACTATACCCCTCACAGTGATGTTTTAAGGATAAACGAGGTAGAATGTATGTAAAGCACTTTACAGAGTGCCTGGTATATTCTAAGTGCTAAAAAAAAAAAAAAGAAAAGACAGTTATTTTCACCTTACCATTAGATTTTCTAGGTCAAGGCTGGGTGCAGTGGCTCATGCCTGTAATTCTCTCTCTTTGGGAGGTGGAGGTGGGCGGTTCACCTGAGGTCAGGAGTTCGAGACCACCCTGGCCAACATGGTGAAACCCCGTCTCTACTAAAAATACAAAATTAGCCGGGCGTGATGGTGCATGCCTGTAATCCCAGCTACTTGGGAGGCTGAGGCAGGAGAATCACTTGAACCTAGGAGGTCAAGGTTGCAGTGAGCTGAGATCGCGCCGTTACGTTCCAGCCCGGGCAACAAGAATGAAACTCCGTCTCAAAAAAACAAAAAGCAAAAAACAAAGATTTTCTAGGTCTGTTCTAGGTCTGTTCTTGTCTGAGTCCTCACATTTCACTGCTCCCTGGTAAGTCACCAGAGGTTAGGCCAAGCCAGTGAGCTTTGATGCTTATTAATATAAAATCTGGGAAATTGTCACTAAAATGAGCCAGAGTTACGGAAGGAATGGAGAAGCCTGGATTCTGGTCTCAGCTTCAGGACTTGTTAGCTATTGGAACTTAGGTCTATCCCATCGCAACTCTGGGCCTCTTCCTTCTTTATGCCATAAGAGTAACAGTATCATTCCCATTGCTCTTCTGTTGTGGGGATCAAAGAGATAAGAAGGGTGCAAAAGTGACTCAGGGCAGCACCTTCGGATGGAAATGAGCTTTGTTAGGGCATTGTTCTTTCAGTGGGCTCATTTGTTTGCCTGGGCTGGTTCATCTGGTTTTGAGACTGAACTTTAATGATCTTTGGAGGTGGATTCTTTATTCTGGAGTTTAAAATGATAGCAGAAAGAATTAGCTGAAAGTAACAAAACTTGGACTATGGAATGAACTGGAGTTATTGGCTAAATTACTATTTAAAGTGGGTATGATAGATATTAGTTCTGGTATTAATTATATTACTTTCCCATAGGGAATCAGAGGCATTTAAATATATTTTATACACACACACACACACACACACACATGAAAAGGAGTTTATTTCTTACAGAATGGTGGCTGAGAAGCCCACAGTTGAGGGACTGCGTCTGATGAGGGCCTTGTTGCTGGTGGGGACTCTGTGGAGTCCTGAGGTGGCTCAGGGCATCACATGGTGAGGGGGCTAAGATTGTTAACATGCTCAAGTTGGAGGTGTTTTTAAGAAGCATAACTAAGGGCTGGGTATGGTGGCTCATGCCTGTAATCTCAGCACTTTGGAAGGCTGAGGCGAGCAGATTGCTTGAGGTCAGGAGTTCAAGACTAGCCCAGCCAACATGGTGAAACTTACATCTCTACTAAAAACACAAAAATTAGCTGAACGTGGTAGCGTGCGCCTGTAGTTCCAGCTACTTGGGAGGCTGAGGTGGAAGGATCACTTGAACCCAGGAGGCAGAGGTTGCAGTGAGCCGAGACTGCACCACTGCACTCCAGTCTGGGTGACAGAGTTGAGACCCTGTCTCAAAGAAAAAAAAAAAAAAGAAGCACAACTAAGGGAAGTGCCTTCCTCTTGGTCCTGCCTAGAACCACTTCCTTTGTCCTTCTGAGTTTGTACATTTAGATCTTTGTAAGTGTCCTATTAGTTATACATTTTCCTTAAGTATGAGTTTGAATGATCACTTTATTTTCTCAAGTGAATGCACTCACTTATGAGAATTTTCGGTCATTTTGACCATAATTGCTTAAAATTCAGACTGTAGCTGCAGAGTCATTTTCTAGCCATCCTTAGAGAGTGAGTATGGTGTAAGGATTGAGACCCCAGGCTCAGATGCCATGCCACTAAATAAGTGACCTTGCTCTGTTAAACAGGGGCATGCCAGCCCAGATCTCATAGGGTCATAGTGAGAAATGAAAGAATTAATGTTTATAAAGTGCTTAAAATAGTGTTTAGTGAATAATAACCACTCAATAAATGTTAGCCATTATTGTATTGACCTATTTGTGTTAGCGCTTGTTACACTGGTCTGCACGAGGCTAAAACTTGGGGCATGTTCTCCATGGGATGTTCTCTGTGAGTTTCAGCTACTGCTCCTAGTACCCTTGCTGACAGCGTTTTTGTCTCTCTCTGTGTTCTAGTTCTCTGCTTTCTTCCATTCTTCCGTGTCCATGTATAGGATTAGATAGACTACCCCCCCCCCAATAAATCCTCTTTAAGCAAAATTGAGTCAGGTGTCTCTTGCTACCAAAAGAACTGGACAAACTCCACTAGTGTGAGAACAGTCACCTTCTATTCTTGTGCTAATTGGTTGAACTCTCCTAGAGCACTGAGTCTTCTGGGATTCTGGCAATGTACTGACACTGACACCAGCAGCATTCTGGGTAAGCAGCATATACCACTATTATCAGTGAACGAATCAAGGAACACGCTAAGTGCACATATATGAAGGGGCATCTTTTGCACACAGAACTGGGGCACAGTTGGCAAGGAGGTTAAATATGTTAGCTTCGGGATACATTTAAGGAAACTGCAATAAAGAGATTTACCCAGAAAACACATTTCAGAACTATGGTGTAATAAAACATAGGTTTGGTCTTTATCCCTGACTCCTGGCACTGAGCATCAAAGACCCTTGGAAATTTCCGAGTGGTTGGAATGTCTTTTGTTATTCATTAATCCTTTCTGATCATAACTAAGTTTATGCTATTGAGGCGAGTCAGGGTGGGTCCTTAAACAGTTTCAAGAGAGAGGCTGGCCACACTACAAAGACCAAGCTTATGATTAGAGGGTGGGAACTTTGGGCTCCACCCCTCAACCGCTGGAGAGAAGAGGAGAACTGGAGATTGAGTTCAATCACTAGTGGCTAATGATTTATTTATTTATTTATTTTTGTTTTTGTTTCTGTTTGAGACAGAGTCTTGCTCTGTTCCCCAGGCTGAAGTGCAATGGCACAATCTCAGCACACTGCAACCTCTGCCTCCTGGGTTCAAACAGTTCCCCTGCCTCAGCCTCCCGAGTAGCTGGGATCACAGGCGCGCACCACCACACCTGACTAATTTTTGTATTTTTAGTAGAGTTGGGGTTTCGCCATGATGGCCACGCTGGTCTCGAACTCCTGACCTCAAGTGATCCGCCTGCCTTGGCTTCCCAAAGTACCGGGATTATAGGCAAGAGCCACCGCGCCCAGCCAATGGCTAATGATTTAACTGATCATGCCTAAGTCATAACGCCTCAATAAAAACTCTTGAGCAACAAGCTTCCAGGAGCTTCTGGGTTGGTGAGCTCATGATGTCCTGTGAGGATGGCATGCCCAGAGAGGGAACGGAAGCTCCACACCCCAGCCACTAGCCCCATACCTCATCCTATGCGTCTCTTCCATTTGGCTGTTCTTGAGTCGTATCCTTTATAGGAAACTGTACGTGAATCATCAATACAGTGCTTTGTTGAGTTCTATGAGTCACTCTAGTCTATTAATGAACCTGAAGCAGTCATGGAAACTCCTAAATTTATAGTCAGCCAGGTAGAAGTGCAGGTAGCCTGGGGACCCCACTGGCCCTGGACGTTTTATGGAACTGAGCCCTTAATTTGTGGGACATGACGGTAACTCCAGATAGTACCGGAACTGAACTGTAGGACACCCAGTGAATGTTAGAGAATTGACGTTGAAACCATAACAACTTTGGAGGAACTGATTGTAAGAATTCTCTTCTGAAAAGTAGTCAAGTCCTCTATTGCCTCCAGAGAACCACGTTGAAATCATTGATAACAGAGTATAGTATTCTATTTCTCTGCTTTCTTCCTTTCTTTCGTGGTATTCAACAGATTGTTTGGAAGTGAAAGGAAGTATATCTGTGATAGGTGGCTAAACCACACCCTGCGGCACGCAGAGTTCTAAGGCCTGATAGGCTACGGGGTGTGATAACCAACTCCCATTTCCACATTCACATATGAAGTTGATCAGATTTGTGATTTATTCTGCTGAAATTCCCCACAGCTGGTCCAACTCTCTTACCTTGTAAAAGTAACATCATGGGATTGAGTACATCAAAGGTGATATAAACTGTAGTGGGAATGGTGTTTTAGAGCACATTTTAAATAACCTATTTTTGGACTTATCTGTATGGCGGGCTCCCATTAGAAAACAGTTGTGAGGGCTAAATGATCCGCATCAAAACACATCAGTTATGTACCCATTTAATCCTATTCTGTTGTACTTTTTTGTGGGATTCAGCTTTCCTTTTCTACAAATACATTTCTTCTCTTTTTTATACTTCTATTCTTACATTTTTGTTTCTATTCATTACGTAACTGAAGTGAGGATTGTAGAGTCAGAAAGGGAGTGATCCCTTTCCTCCCCATCGTAAGGCTTATGGCTGACACCCCTACAACAAAAGACAGGTTACCAAGGAAACAGCACAACAAATGTATTTGATCATCATTTTATGTGGCACAAGAGGCTTCAGGATAAAGACCCAAAGACCCAGAGTAACCTATCCATGTTTACATTTAGGGTCAAGGAAGCAGGGACAGCCATGTAGAAATGTGATTGGGCCAGGCACCATGGCCCACACCTGTCATCCAGCACTTTGGGAGGCCAAGGGAGGCAGATCACTTGAGGCCAGGAGTTTGAGACCAGGCTGGCCAACATGGCAAATCCCCATTTCTACAAAAAATACAAAAATTAGCCAGGCGCGGTGGCAGCGGGCAACTGTAATCCCAGCTACTCAGGAGGCTGAAGCAGGAGAATCGCTTGAACCCGGGATGTCGAGGCTGCAGTGAGCGGAGATCGCGCCATTGCACTCCAGCCTGGGTGACAAAGCAAGACTCTGTGTCAAAAATAAAAAATAAATAAATTAAATAAACACATAATAAATAGAAATGTGATTGGACAAAAAAGGTATAAACTGTTAAAAGAAAAACTTCAGGTGAATTAAATTTCACAGAGTTTAATTGAGGAAACAACAATTCACGAATCAGCAGCCGCCTGAGCCAGAGGAGGCTCAGAGACTCCAGCACAGCCCCGTGGTGGAAGATTTGTGGACAGAAAAAAGAAAGTGACATACAGAAAATGGAAGTGAGGCACAGAGACACAGGAAGATTGGGTATAGCTTAGTGTTTGCCTTATTTGAATGCAATTTAAACAGTTGGCCACATTTGATTGGCCAAAACTCGGTGATTGGCACAAGAGTAAACTACAGTCTGTTTACAACTCCATTCAGGTATAGTTCATGAGGTACTTTAGGTCAAACTTAAAATATGTAAGGAGAGGCCGGACGCAGTGGCTCAAGCCTGTAATCCCAGCACTTTGGGAGGCCGAGACGGGCGGATCACGAGGTCAGGAGATCGAGACCATCCTGGCTAACATGGTGAAATCCTGTCTCTATTTAAAAAATACAAAAAACCAGCTGGGCGAGGTGGTGGGCGCCTGTAGTCCCAGCTACTCGGGAGGCTGAAGCAGGAGAATGGCGTAAACCTGGGAGGCGGAGCTTGCAGTGAGCTGAGATCCGGCCACTGCACTCCAGCCTGGGCGACAGAGCAAGACTCCGTCTCAAAAAAAAAAAAAAAAAAAAAAATGTAAGGAGAGAGCTTTAGGAGACTTGATTTAACAGAGCTGATGGTAATCAACTGAATGGGGAAACCTAGCCAGGCTTGCCTGCTCAGATTCTTGTTGGCCTCTGGGTTGTAGCATTTCTTCTTCCTTGGTGTAGGGCAGGACCCCCTCTGGAATGAGGGGCTTTATTTATGAGCAGCTGATACATTGAAATGTAGGGGAAGGTAAGAGTAATGTTTTTTTTTGTTGCCCAGGCTGGAGTGCAGTGGTGCAATCTTGGCTCACTGCAACCTCTGCCTCCCTGGTTCAAGCTATTCTGGTGCCTCAACCTCCCAAGTAGCTGGGATTACAGGTGCCCACCACCATGCCTGGCTAATTTTTTGTATTTTTAGTACAGATGGGGTTTTGCCATGTTGGCCAGGCCGGCCAAGAGAGGAATATTTTTAAGGCTTTGAGGGAAAGAGGTTCTGGTTTCTATGGCCCGCCTTGGGGAAGAGGATTACCAGTTTCTATGGCTTGCCTCAGGGAAGAATGAGGGACAGGAGACAGAAAGGCAGGGGAAGGTCAGAGAGAAACTTCACTCCTAAGGCCTTCACTTTGGGGCATCACTTTCTGAGCTCCAACATTGTTACTCTGGATCCTAATTCATACACATTCCTCAGAAGCTCTGAGATCTCACAGGGTGCCTATGTGCTATGGGTTCCTGGAGCTTAGAGGAGGCATCGTGAAGAAGAGTTGGGAAATGGAAAGGTTTTTGGGCCTTGGAGCTGTGATCCCCAGCTCCGCTGGAAGCGGAAGACACTGTCTCCGGGGATTTGGGATCAGATGGATGGGGCACTCCCTGAAGTCAGAGAATGCAGGAGCACCAGCTCTGTCCTGCTCCTACCTCTGTTGCTATTTGACCTTTTTCCCCTAATCTGTTGGGGTAAGGGGTTATATAGCATCACATTAGGACTTTCCTACATTGTTAAACTATTAATGAGTCACTAAAAACAGGATCGAGGTAATGAGCCATATATAGTTCGCTTAACCATGTTCTATGGCCAGTCATATAGGTTGCTTTCAAGTTTGGCTTTTATAAAGGCATCTGTAAATAAAATATTTGTCCATAAAGATGTTTCCAAATTTAGGGTAAATTCCCACAAATTAATTCCTGAACATCTTAAGGCTTTTGGTCCATTTTTCAAATAACTTCGCAAAGGGCTCTGTTTTCTAAAAGGCAAGGTCTAAAGATGCATTTTTTTCGTTCCTTTGCCAGCATTATTATAGTTTTTAGAAAACTTTTACCAACGTAGTAGCTGAAAAATGATTGTATTGATTTCATAAATACTTCCCTGATTACTTTTGATGTAATCAAACACTTTTTATTACCCGTCAATTTTGATTATCCCATCAATTACATGGGAACACTTTCCCCATGTAATTGTCTGTTGGTTTTTTGAGACAAAGTGTTGCTCTGCACCCAGACTGGAGTGCAGTGGTGAGATCTCGGCTCACTGTAACCTCTATCTTCCGAGTTCAAGTGATTCTTCTGCCTCAGCCTCCCGAGTAGCTGGAACTACAGGGGGCACCACCATACCTGGCTAATTTTTGTGTTTTTTATAGAGATGGGGTTTTGCCATGTTGGCCAGGCTGATCTCAAAATCCTGACCTCAAGTGATCTGCCTGCCTCGGCCTCCCAAAGTTCTAGGATTACAAGCCTGAGCCACCACACAGGCCTGTTTTTTTGTTTTTTGTTTTGTTTGAGACAGGGTCTCGCTCTGTCGCCCAGGCTGGAGTATGGTGGCGCAATCACTGCTCACTGTAGCCTTGACCTCTTGGGTTCAAGTGATCCTCCTGCCTCAGCCTCCCAAAGTGCTGGGATTACTGACGTGAGCCACTGTGCCTGGCTCCTGTGTACGTGTTAGCCACTTATTTTTTTCAGGTGCTTTGCCCAGCTCTGGGCTGTGCTGCCTCATACAACTTGTAATTGCAGAATGAAACCCACCAGGGATTGGCAACAACTCCAATCGCCACCTAGAAGACCCAGCACGTAGCTCACAGACTCCATCACTTTTGAGGTCCAAGTTTAGAAATCACAGTTGTTAACTAGTTTGTGGTTTGCAACACAAGGGTTAGGAATCTAGTCATTTGCTGATTCATCAGATATTTTTTATGGGCTCTCTATGAGCCAGACACTGTTTTAGGCACAGTGAAAAAGACAAAAATTTTTCTTTTTATGGACTGTACATTCTGGTGAGGACAGGAAGAAAGTAAACATCATTAAGTCTGTTGTCAAATAAATTAAAAGATGTTCATTGCTTTAGGAAAATGAGCATCAAGGTTTGGGAGTGGTTTGGAGAAAACTGGAGGTTGAAACCTGCTGCAGATGTAAAGTGCGGTCAGGACAGAGCCCAGCAAGGAGGTGAGAGAGCCATGGGAGCTGCCTGGGGACACTGCATCTGGCAGAGGCACCAACCATGGGGAAGAACAGTAGGAAACCGGGATGGCCAAAACGGGGCAAGCAATCGGAGGAATAGGAGTTGATGCCAGAGAAGTCCAAGGGGTGGATCTCATAGGGCCTTGGGGGCCGTTGCAAGCATTTGGGCTTTCCTAAGGGTGAAATGGGAGGACCAGAAGGTTTTCAGCCACAAGAGTGTTGAGATCTGTCTGGCGTTTGAAAACAGTAGCTCTGGCTGGCTGCTGCATTCAAAACAGACTGCAGGGGGTCAAAGGCAGGAGCTGGAGGAGAGGGTGGAGCAGACAGACTGCTGCAAATTACCCAGAGCCCTCATGTGGCCCTGGAGCTGGTGAGTGAAAAGATCCAGGAATCCAGCAGAGCTGATGGGATTTCCTGATGGAGTGAATGTGCCCCGAGAGAAAGGGTGGAGCCACGGACAGTTTCTATTTAAGACCTCATAGGTTGCTCTGTGCCCCATCGTCCCTTAACTAATGTCTGAGCATTTCCAGAGTTGAACCAGAGACACATTTACTCATGGGGCTTGCTTCAGGTATGAAGGGCATGATAACTAATCCCTGCCTTGAGAACTCAGAAGGGGCAATTGTTTTATCCATGTTAATGAGATGATGAATAAAAATGATAATGACATTGTGGCGTTTGGTCCATTCTTTGATGATCTTCATATATTACTGTTTAACATTTTTTTCTCTACACGTTTAGAGAAACTTCTCTAGTAGCGAACTATAGAAATGATCCCTGAAAGTATTGTCTTCTGTTTAACTTTACTTAATTGAATTAGGATAGTTATTTCCTATCTTGGCAACCACATGTGGATCTTATACAAGATTTATGCATGATGTCTTTTTTGCTGTTGTTAGAACAACTCAGAATAATAAAATTCCAGTTCATCGTTGGACAACATTGTTTCCCACATCCGTGAAATAGACCAAAAAATAAAATAAATAGCAACTTCATAGACAAATAAATAAATAAATAAATATATAAATACATCTTTTATCTTTAGCCGTTTTAACCGTCTCATACAAACCAACCATCTGTAGTACAGCTAAATGCATGTACAAAAAACGTTAGTGGAATGCTCAGAATAAGATTGTTTAATTGTTTTTGCTTCTTTCTATGAGTTTTCTTTTGTCCTTTGAGGTGATAACGAACTTGGTCACAGCACAAGTAAAGTCAGAAGTCGGACAGAAGATGCTCAGGAGGCTGGTTTGATCACCTGAGATCATTAAAAATGGCGGACTCCTGACAATATGTGCAAAAATATAAAAGGAAACTCAAAAATACTAACAAATCTCCCTTTTAAAATTACTTAAAAAAAAAAAGACAGGGCCTTGGAAGTTTTGATTCTTTTTTCCTCTCCTGTTGCAAACTCATGTTGTGGTTTTGGGCGGGTGGTGGAGAGTGTGTCACCAGCAGGTGGCGCTATCTGCAGTGGCTGGGCCTCTCTCTCCAAGGTGACCATGTCTAGTTTCTGAGACAGGAAGTGGAGGGTGAATAGGTCACGGCCGCTTTTTTTTTCTTTGACTTTTCTGCTGTCTGGTTATCCTCCTCATCTTCTGCTTCGCGATATCAACACCACCATCTTCTTTATCTTGCCACCAGGGGCCTTAGCTTCTTCATTCATCTCCACCCTCTTCCTCACCTCCACCTTCTTCCTCCTGCCCTTCCTCCCCACCTTCTTCCTCTTCTTTGTCCTCTTCATCGTCAGCCTCATCTCCCCATTTTCTTCACTGGGGTTCCCACTAGCAGGGGCATCTCTTCCCCTTTCTCCACCTGCACAACTTGCTGCTTCTCCTTTAAGTGGTTGGTGGTCATCTCAGAGTTAGTGTCCACAGATGGACGTCTGTGACACAGCAGGCTCCCCGATGATCCCATGCGTTGGATAACAAGAAAACAAGAGTTTGAGGACTCTGCCAATAAAATGGGCACAATGCAAAGATGGCTTTTCAGAGCAACCGGTGAGCATCTGATGACTTTTGAAGTCGCCAACACTGGCAGTGATTCGATTTCGTGTTCACCTGGCCTTTGTTGGGTTGTTGGGCACGGTGAAGGAGGGTGACAGATTACTGGCAGAAAGGAATCAGATGCATGACTTTGTGAAGATGTAGGATATTTTCAAGGAGTGTTCAGTTATGAGTGCCGGTCATTGTTTTTAAAGGAAGGGATTTAACATTTTAAGTATTCTAGTTTCTTACCTGAAATTTAAAAGAAAGGAAGAAATAAGAGGTCTGGCAGACCCCACTGCAGAGAATAAAATGTGACAAGCGGGTGAGTTGAGAAGGAAACGGTTGACTGGTTTATCTCTGTGGTGGCTTCTATTTTGGGAAAGTTGATGATCACATTGCCTCACTGTTCTGATGTTCTCAGTGGCCTCAGCTGAGCTGCAGTGGAGTGAGGGGGTGAAGGAAGCATGAACGGTGACAGTCATTCCAGCTGCCTTGCAACGTGGCAGATGGGAATAAATGCCCATGAACTGGGAGAAGATTTGATGGCTGCCCATTGCTGCATAAACCTGGCCAAGCCATTTTACGCTTCTAAGCCTCAGTAAAAGGGAAATCATTCTCATTGCCCTACCTGTTTCTAAAAATTGCATGAGTCTCCAAAATTGCAAGTGTTATGACATAAAATTGTTTTGTGAACACTAAAGACCTATACAAATATAAGCCCCCATTGTTGATTTAGCTACAGGGTACGTCATTCATACACATGAAGTATGTTATACTCAAAGACTGTATACACATTTCTGTATCAGCCTGAAATCTGTATTAAGTTTTCTAGATATCAAGAGTCCATTATTTTATGACTGGAATTTTCCTGCTCTGTGCATTTGTTTATTATAAAGGTCATGGTGGGATTTCATTTTTAACCTGTGTGCACACGCGTGTGTGTGTGTGTGTGCAGTGTCAATAGTAGGAGGGAAAAAAGAAAGGTGACCTAGCCTGGACAACATGGTGAAACCCCATCTTTACAAAAGATGCAAAAATTAGTTGGGCATGATGGCATGCACCTATTGTCCTAGCTACTGAGGAGACTTAGGTGAGAGGATCCCTTGAGCCCAGGACCTCAAGGCTGCAGTGAACCAAGATCGCACCACTGTAATCCAGCCTGAGCAACAGAGTGAGAGCCTGTCTCAAAAAAAGAAAACAAAGGTGACAAGACCTTCCATAACATGGATAAGGCCTTAAAGATGTTCCAGTCCCATTTCCTCAAGTTTTAAAGAAGCTGCGTTCCACGGTATTCACTGAATGATTTCAAGATTACACAGCTAGTCTGAGCAGAACCGGGACAGGTCTCCAAGTCAAAAAACTCCTGCCCCAGCAGGTTTTTCTACCTCATTTTGCTTCTTTCGCTTATTCTACAGTTTTCCCATACATATGAGCACAGAGAGTTATGCTGCAAATACACACACACACACACACACACACACACACACACACATACATATATACACACAAATTTTTTTTTTGTTTTTTGAGACAGAGTCTCACTCTGTTGCCCAGGCTGGAGTGTAGTGGCGCTATCTCTGCTCACTGAAAGCTCTGCCTCCCGGGTTAACGCCATTCTCCTGCCTCAGCCTCCCAAATAGCTGGGACTACAGGCTCCCACCACCATGCCCGGCTAATTTTTTGTATTTTTGAGTAGAGACAGGGTTTCACGTGTTAGCCAGGATGGTCTTGATCTCCTGACCTCATGATCCGCCCACCTCAGCCTCCCAAAGTGCTGGGATTACAGGTGTGAGCCACCGTACCTGGCCACACACAAATATTATATAACATTCTTGCCTCAACAGTCTCCTTTCCCCAAGCAAGAAGTTTCCACTAAACCTTGAACAATTTCACTCAAAGCTTTATGGCTAAAAAAGTGGAGGAAGCAGAGAACATATAGTTTCAGAGCAACATCTAATCTAGAATTGCTTTTCTCCTTGCCCTTAACTTCTTTTTAAATTCAAATTTTCTCAGATTTATCTAAAATAGTATTATATACAGTTGACCTGAGACTGTCTCAGATTTAAGGAAGCGTTTCTGGAAACCTCGCCCAACAGCTTCCCTCGCACCTCATGTGGCTGTCCTGCCCTTGGGGAAAGTAGGTTAGGTTTCAGGGTTTGCTTTGAGTAAAGGCTCTCTTTCTTTCTCTCTTCTTTTCGGAGACAGGATCTCATTCTGTTACCCAGGCTGCAGTGCAGTGGCACGATCATAGCTCACTGCAGGCTGGAACCTCTGGGCTCAAGTGATCCTCCTGCCTCGGCCTCCCCTAGTAGCTGGAACTACAGGTGTGTGCCACAATGCCTGGCTAGTGGCTCTCTTATGAATGCTGAGTGGAGGCTGGATTGGTGGGAGCGCTGGCCATTCGCCAGAGGGGTCTTTATTGAGCACCAAGCAAAGCAACCTTCTCCCTCACCTTTAGGGTCCTCATATCCATGCTTGCTTCTCTTCCTAGAATGCATTGTCTGAATTTATCTTCTTTCTTTATCTGTGTACGTATGTATTGTCTTACTCTCTCTTCATTAGAATGTAAGCTTCCTGAGAGCAGAGAGCTGGCTTTTGTTGTTCACCTGCGTACCTTGAGTGACCGGACAGTGGTTGGCACACTTTTTAAAATTTTTTAATTTTATTATTAGTTTTTGAGACAGGGTCTCTCTCTGCCACGCAGCCTGGAGTAGTGGTGCAATCATGGCTTACTGCAGCCTTGACTTCCCTGGCTCAAGCAATCCTCTCGCCTCAGCCCTCCCTGGTAGCTGGGACTACAGGTGTGCACCACAACGCTCGGCTAATCTTTTTGTTTTTTATAGAGATGAGGGTCTCGCTGTGTTGCCCAGGCTGGTCTCAAACTCCTGGGCTCGAGCCGTCCTCCCACCTCGGCCTCCCAAAGTGCTAGGATTACAGGCGTGAGCCACCACACCAGCCACTTTTAATATTTATTAAAAGGACAAAAGGATTGTGGGGTTAACGGGTTGAACATCTGGATCCATATTCTCAAATCACCTTCCCAAAATGTCAGAATTCACTCTCCCATTAGGAATCTCTAGGAGGATCTTTTCCCCTGAATCCTCTCTGAAGCCGAGTATGATAGTTTTTAAAATCCTTATTAGTATGATAGGAAAAATTTTTAAAAGCACTCATATTTTAATTTACATTTCTTTGTTGCGATGTATTTTAGAAAGATTGTTATTCCGACAGATTTTTAAAAGGTGTGGTAACATTCCGTTATGTCAATACCTCCTTGGTAATCTTCCCTGGCAATGCTGGATGGATTAAAGGGGACTGTGTCACCCTCTCTTAGTTATGGGCATCAAACACGTATGAAAGTATTTTGAGAAGTATAAACAAGTTAGGCAATCAGAATGGTTTCTTTTGCTCAAGACAAGAGTACAGAAGACGATGATTTCACTCAAATAGCACTTTTAAATTACTCTAATGCTTGCCACCTAAGTGACAAGATCATTCATATCTCAGCATCATGCAATATACATATGTAACAGACCGGCACATGTACCCGCTGAATCTGGAATAAAAGTTGAAATTATTAAATAAATAGGTAAATAAAAAAAGTAAAGTACTACTTTACAAATGTGGGAGCAGGAAGAATCATAGAGAAGGAAATGATTACACTATTGAACATGTTATTTCCTCCTTGAGTGTTTTAACTATTGTAAGTCCACAGAGGAATCTGCAGGTTTTAGAAAGTTGCTCCAATCATTCTGAACATTGATTAGTTTTGCTTAATTTCAGGAAGACTATTATGGCCGGGTGGAAGTGGCTCATACCTGTAATCCCAGCACTTTGGGAGGCTGAAGTGGGTGCATCACCTGAGGTCAGGAGTTGGAGACTAGCCTGGCCAACATGGTGAAACCCTGCCTCTACTAAAAATACAAAACTTAGCTGGGTGTGGTGGTGGACACCTGTAATCCCAGCTACTCAGGAGGCTGAGGCAGGAGAATCACTTGAACCTGGGAGGCAGAGGTTGCAGTGAGCTGAGATTGCACCACTGCACTCCAACCTGGGTGACAGAGTGAGACTCTGTCTCAAAGAAAAAAAACAAAAACACCAAACCAAAAGTAAAAAGACTATTAAAGAAAAACAACAATAAAAAAGGAATAACATGTATGTATAAAAATGAAGTACTCTGAAGAAGCAGGGTGTGGTGGCTCAAACCTATAATCGTAGCCCTGTGGGAGGCTGAGGCCAGAGGATGGCTTGAGCCCAGGAGTTCAAGGCTGCAGTGAGCTATGATCCCACCACTGAGCTCCAGCCTGGGCAACAGAACAAGACCTTGTCTCAAGAAAAACAAAAAGGACTCTAAAGATACCTAGTTATATTTGGGACACATTGGCAGGTTCAGAACTACTAGTATGGAACAGAAAGGAAGAAATTGATTGACTCATTTCCCAGCTACTTATTCATCCACGGAACATTCTTAATGAACACACACAGGACTCATTGCTCATAAGGATCAATTAGCCCACTTCAGCAGTGGAGTCCATCCTTGCAAATGCACACAGAAAGAGAACATTTGGCATCTGAAAGAATCTGGTTCAAGTCGCATGTCTATAGATCAAAGTAAAAATTTTTAAATAATTTTTACTAAAGTTCCATGAACCATGTTTGTAACTTGGGGATGAATTCATCTGAAATCTCCTTTCTCCTCACCATTTTTGCAGCCCGTGTGTGCAGGGCCGGGCAGGGAATTGTGGTGGAGGCCCCGGGGTGGCAGGGTTGGGAGCTGGGACAGAGACGTCCAAGGGCACCCATGGCTGCTGTCACTCTGTACCTCTACAGAGACTGCAGAGTGAACGGGCTCTAGCTTCTCTCCACCCAGTTCTTCTGGGTGTTTTGGTCTGTTGATTTTCCAGTTTCCCAAAGCAACACATCTTTCTTGGCCTGTTTGGAAAGAGAACTGTTGCTAAGGTTATTGAGCTCGCGAGGGAACGTTCTTGTGTTTACAGCTGTCTAATGCAGGGCAGTGTTCTAAGCAGACGATGGCATTGTTAGAGACATCTACGAGGTCAGTTTTTCCTAACCACTGTAATAAATCTAATGATAACCAGCTAACTCGACAAAGCCATTTCTCCAAGCGGCTTCAGTGTTTGATAACTCCTTTTCCTTTTCTGGAATTTCTATTCTAGTTATTCCATTTGGAAGTAGAATGCACACCCATCACAAAATGCCTAACCTTTACGCTCCCTCAGTGGAATTCAATATAATTAAAAGCAGCACGTATTTAAAGTTCTAGTAATGCCAGCTCTATGTGAGAAATTTGGGGAACATCCAAGAAATATAAGTCTTATAAATGATGTCCTAATTACAAAAAGAAATAAAATCACCTTTTCCAGTTTTCAGTTTCCAGTTCATTCATCTGAGGAATGTTTTCTCCAGATAGGACAGGATAATTGACTCCTTTAACACGGTACCCCATTTTGCAGGGAAACAGGGAAAGTCCTCCTGCGGCTCACTCTATGGCCGATGCCTTCCTTGAAAGAGTTCAAACTGTAACACCTTCATCACACGCTTAGTTTTTGAGCTCCAACAGGGCAAAGTGATTCAACTTTGGAAATAGAATGACAGAGAAAGACTGGGTGCAGTGGCTCATGCCTCTAATCCCAGCATTTTGGGAGACCAAGGTGGGAGGATTGCTTGAATCCAGGAGTTCAAGACCAGCTTGAGTGACACAGTGAGGCCTCGTCTCTGCAAAAGACAAACAAAATTAGCAAGCGTGGTGGTGCGTGCCTGTAGTCCCGTCTACTTGGGAGGCTGAGGTGGGAGGATCATTTGAACCTGGGAGGTTGAGGCTGCAGTGAGCGAAGATTGCACCACTGCATTCCAGCCTGGGTGACAGAGCAAGACCCTGTCACACACATACACACACGCAAAATGACAGAGAGGCAGAATTCTCCCAAGTGGAAATGAAATACCGGAATACCATGATTTAGTTTTCCTGTAGTTCTTTCCCTAGCATTTGATAATAGCTTTCCTTTTGAGGGAGTCAGTGATCTTTGACTTTACTTCATAGCCCTCTGAGGTTGGTGTGTTGAGTCTTGTTTTCATACCACATTGACTCTCCTTTCTAGTGGCTTGAAGGTTTTTATTATTATTTTATAAAGCTTTATTGATATATAATTCACATACCATACAATTCACTCATTTGAAGTGTGCATTCCAATATTTTAAAGCCTATTCACAGCATATATGCCACCATTACCGCAACCAATTTTAGGATAATTTTTTCTTTCTGCTTTTTGCTGTGGGGTTTTTGCAGTGAAAACCTGCTAGACAAATTCCAAATAACACTCGATTTCAGAATATTTAATCACCTCAAGAAGAAACCTGAAGGATCCTTCCATTGCCACCTCTATCTCTGTCCCCTCCAGCCCTCAGCAACAACTAATCTACGTTCCTATTTTTTTTTTTTAAGTCTTTGAAGCCTTCATAAATCAGCCCTTTGATGTAAATTTCTATCTCACTCTGCCACTATTTTTGATCAATTCTTCACCAGAGCTTCATCTTGACGGGTGCTCTGCCCTTCAGCCGATGCCACTGCACTAAGGAACAGAGTGACCCTCCGCCCCGCTCCCGACAGAAGCAGCCTCAGGGAGAGAAGTGGAGGGTTAGGGTCAGCGTCAGCACTGAGTGTGCTCGGGTGAACTGCAGGTCTTGACTTAGCCTCGAGGACCTCCTCAGCCTCGCACCCCTTCATTCAGTTCCACCTACAGGCGTGCATCTTTCGGCCTCCTCTGAAGTACAAAACCATTGTGTGGTCTAGCTGCTCATTGTATTTTCGCTCTGTGGTTTTCTTTAATTTACATCCCTCTTCTACTCTGCTGGCCTTCGGGAGTTTTTTATGTTTATTCATCACACTCATCAAGGAACAAATGCATAATCCTTCATCTGGCTTCTGCTGTCAGTCAGTTTGAATCTTGGTTGCCTTCTCAGCCATAAACTTTATCACCCGGCCTCATGCCTTCGGCTTGGTCCTTGATTTTGGAAGCGCAGTGAATCAACATTATTTATCTTTGCAGAAGGCTGTATCTTAACCACCTCATAGTAGCATTAATCTGTCAAATCGTCCCAAAGATGTAAGGCACTATTTGTTATTGAAGTGGAGACTTCTTTATTGAAGGGTATTGTCCACTCTTAGTAAAGTATCTCAACTTATGATCCCAAATACTTCCAAGAAGGGGAAGCGTGAGAGAAGGCAGAGTTTGGGGTGTCTGTAGGGTGGTTACTCATGGACAGGTTAGCAAATAAAGCATTGTAAAGGAGATCAGTGAAGTAAGATTTTCCTAAAATAACAAGTAGAATTTTGGTGATTTTTCTTTTGGTTTTCCAGTTCAATTTTTAACCATTCCATATTCAAATATTGTTTTGAAGAGGCATTAACTCAGGCTTTAAAAAATGTTGCTGAATCAGTGTGCAGGAGGGAGAAAAATAATTTTAAAATGTCGCTGAAAAATTATAGTCTTCTGGTATGAAATAATTATATTCTCCTGGTATGAAATAATTATATTCTTCTGATATTAGAAAGCCTCTTATTTCTTAAATAGGCTTAAACATATTTCAATTAATCTTTATGCAATCAGGACTCTAAAGACTGACATGAAACTACATAGAATCCAGTACGCCTTTTGTTTAGAGTCTTTTACTTATTCACAACTAACTTCATAAAAAAAGTCAAATCCTATAAAACACCTTATAAAACACCATTACTAAGTAAACATTGTACTTTATAAAAATTGTATTTATTATTTTTAAAATTTATTTTTTAATTTTTATGCTCTACAGAGGTCTTGCTATGTTGCCCAAGCTGGTCTTGAACTCCCAGGCTCAAGCAATCTTCCTGCCTTGGCCTCCCAAAGTGCTGGGATTACAGGTGTATAAACCACTGCGCCCAGCCGTATTTTTTTGTGTGTGTTATTTTTTCGTTTTTATTTTTTTGAGACACGGTCTTGCTCTGTTGCCCATCCTGGAGTACAGTGGTGCAGTCTCAGCCTACTGCAACCTCTGCCTCTCAGGTTCAAGTGATTCTCCTGCCTCAGACTCCCAAGTAGCCTGGATTACGGGCACTCGCCACCATGCCTGGCTAATTTTTTTTTTTTTCCAGTGGAGATGGAGTTTCATCAAGTTGGCCAGGCTGGACTTTAACTCCTGACCTCAAGTGATCTGCCCTCCTCGGCCTCCCAAAGTGCTGGGATTATAGGCATGAGCCACCGCACCTGATCCATATTTTTAAATTTAAATTTAAGTTTTTATTTTTGAGGCAAGGTCTTGCTCTGTCACCCAGGCTGGAGTGCAGTGGCAAGAACATGGTTCATGGCAGCCTTGACCTCCTGGGCTCAAGCAATTCTCTGGCCTCAGCCTCCTGAGTAGCTGAGACTACAGGTACATACTATTATGCCCAGCTAATTTTTTGATTTTTTGTAGAGCTGAGATCTCACTTTGTTGCCCAGGCTGGTCTCAAACTCCTGGACTGAAGTGATCCTCCCACCTTGGGCTTCCAAAGTTGCTGGGATTACAGGTGTGAGCCACCACGCCTGGCCAGTATTTTATGTTTATTGTGCCTGCATGTATATGGGAACTCCCTGTCATATTTCCTTTTTAAAAATTTCCAAATTCCTAAAACCTTAATTAATAGAGCACATCGTCCTCTTAGGTTGTCAGTCCTTCTAAGGGAAAAGCAGCATCTCCTGGTGTGGTCTGGTGTGGTTTTAATCTTCAGTGTCACAAGAGCAAGCCTGCCCCCACCAGCACCACAGTGAGGTGACACAGAAGAGCACTGGGCACCACGTGTTTACTTGCATTCCTCTGGTCCCGTGGAAGCCCATTATTCCTTTCCTGACTCCTATCTGAGCCAAAGGCCCTATATGGCCAAGATTCCCTGTTCAGTGATGAAATGCCAGCACATGACATTCTTTCTAATGAGTCACAGTCAATAAAAAATGTTTTCTAAATGAATCTGAGTATGTCTCCACACCAAGCAACACGGAAGAAAAATCTTATCAAACCAAAACATCTTGTTTTATCAGCTGAGCCCAGACAGACCTTTTCACTTTTGCAAAGTGAAATTGTTTCCACACAAACCAAAAACCCAGTCTGTCTTTAGTTTTCCTTGGATACATGTGTTATATGCTATGAGGAAATGAGGCAGACACATTTTGGGAAATATTTTCAGGGTTTGGAGACTGATGAGAGATTACTGAGGAGTTTGTGTACAATAATAATAACACAGCTAAAGACATTCACTTTTAAGAGCTTCCATGTAAACATTAGGTTAATATCGCATGCTAAACATGGCGTTCTTTTTTTTTTTTTTTGCAATGCTTTGTTTTCATTATGAACATGGTCTTTACATGGAATAGCACTGACCCTATTATTAGAGGTGGAAATGTATTAGCCATGCATTTTGTTGTTGTTGTTGCCTCCAAAGAGACTTACAGTAGGCTTTGGAAAGCCACAAAGAATCCCCACAGTGTGCACACATCAACCACAGACAGGTTAACCTTTCAGGCTCAGGGAGAAATGAAAATGAACTGAAGAAATAAAATGTAATGATCACCCAGGGGTTAACTAGTATAGTGAAGGAGAAAAATAATCTTTTTTTTTTTTTTTTTTTTTTTTTTGAGACGGAGTCTTGCTGTATCGCCCAGGCTGGAGTGCAGTGGCAATCTTGGCTCACTGCAAGCTCTGCCTCCTGGGTTCACGCCTTTCTCCTGCCTCAGCCTCCTGAGTAGCTGGGACTACAGGCGCCCGCCCCCGCGCCCAGCTAATTTTTTGTATTTTTAGTAGAGACGGAGTTTCACCATGTTAGCCAGGATGGTCTCGATCTCCTGACCTTGTGATCTGCCTGCCTCGGCCTCCCAAAGTGCTGGGATTACAGGCGTGAGCCACTGCACCCGGCCTGAGAAAAATAATCTTTAAAAATTTTTATTTATTATTATTTTTTATAGAGACAAGGTCTTGCCATATGACCAGGCTGGATTTGAACTCTTGGGCTCAAGCCATCCTCCTGCCTCAACCTCTCAAGGTGTTGGGATTACAGCAGTAAGCCACTGCACTTGGCTTTTTTTTTTTTTTTTTTTTTTTTTTTTTGAGACAGGGTCTCACTCTGTCACGAGGCTCGAGTGCAGTGGCACAATCATGGCTCACTGCAGCCTCAATCTCCTGGATTCAAGTGATCCTCCTGCCTCAGCCTCCCACGTAGCTGGGACTATGGGTGTATTCCTCCATGCCCAGCTAATTTTTGCTGTTGTTGTTTTGTAGAGACGAGGGCTCACTTATTGCCCAGGCTGGTCTCAAACTCCTGGGCTCAAGTGATCCTCCTACCTTGGCCTCCCAAAGTGTTGGGATTACAGGTGTGAGCCACTGTGCCCAGCCAGAAAACAGAAAATCTGAAGGAAAAAATACAAGCAAGCTATGCATACACAGTTTTGTCCCCTAAAACTACGGTACAGAAGACAGGGTATAAATTACGGGACTGGCATCCATAAAATTCCCTAAGGGAAAGATGCACAACATCTAGGGTTCATCTGTAAGTCAAAGAAAGCCAAGTCAGAATGAGATGAAGGATTTAAATATGACCAAGGCACCAATGTGTAAATGATAGCATAGACAAGTGAGAATTCATTTGGGCCTTGAACTTGACTTTCTCTCAAGTACTCCCAATTTTACCCAGTAAGGAAAAGAGGTGGGTGGGGGATTAAGTTCTTATTTGCCCAATAAGAGTTTGTTTGCTTAAATTATCCAATGCCTTTGATAATACCATGTGCTTCTCTTTCTATGGGAAAAACTACATAATATCCAGAGAAGGCTAACTGGAATGGTGGAAAAGCCACTTCAGTGAGAAATGGCTGAAAAACCAGGCATATTTAACAAGAAGAGAAATCTGAATGAGGACAAGAGGGCTGCCAAGAATCTTTAGGAGGAAGCAGGGATGTGTGTTCTCCTGTAGTGCTGCAGAAGGCAGGGCTAGGACCGCAGGAGAGCTGCCCCACCTTTGAAGGAGCTCTCTGGGGCAGAGTTGATGATTTAGAAGATATGGATTTATTGTAAGGCCACGCCAGTGGAAGGTGGGGAGATCGGAATATAGCCAAAGGGGAGGTAGAGAGAGCTGTTAAAGAATGTGGACTTCACAGCTTTCACTGCCTCTGTGCTCTTCCCCTTCCAATCTACCTCATACGCATACCAGTGTTACTTATCTGCTGGTCAAAACGTTGATTAGCTACCCATTACCTACTGAAGTATGCTGAAACTCCTTTTCCTGGTATTCAAAACTTTCTGTGGTTTTACGCTTCTTTTTCAGCCATATCATCAGATTAATAATTTTCCCATGTTCTCCAGTTCTTAAATGTGGCGTGCATTTCCCTGCCACATTCCTTCCCTGCTTAATTCCCTGACTGTTGAAAACCTTTAGGGCCCAGGAAAAATTCCACCTGTTTCATGAAACCTATGTAGAGGCAAAGGGAACTTTCCTTTTACCTTCTGAAGGTTCAATAATTTGAGTCTCGGCCGGGCGCGGTGGCTCAAGCCTGTAATCCCAGCACTTTGGGAGGCCGAGACGGGTGGATCAAGAGGTCAGGAGATCAAGACCATCCTGGCTAACACAGTGAAACCCCATCTCTACTAAAAAATACAAAAAACTAGCCGGGTGAGTTGGCGGGCGCCTGTAGTCCCAGCTACTCGGGAGGCTAAGGCAGGAGAATGGCGTAAACCCGGGAGGCGGAGCTTGTAGTGAGCTGAGATCCGGCCACTGCACTCCAGCCCGGGTGACAGAGCGAGACTCCGTCTCAAAAAAAAAAAAAAAAATAATAATAATAATAATTTGAGTCTCTGGAAGAAACCAACAATAGACAGATTAATAGGAGAAAAGGCATACAAATTTATTATGTGTGCATGTGCACAGGAGCCACACAAACTGTGACTCAGAGGAGGACCAGTTGACTGAAGCTTTTATACTCCACAGAAAAAAATAGGGGCTGGGGGCTCCTGGAGGGTGGTGGTGATGAGATGTGGGAGGGAGAGGGGCAGAAATAAACTGTGAACAAAGGCTGCTTTATCTGCTTATAATGCAGAAAAAGTGTCTCAGGCAGCAGCCCTCAGAGGAATACATTGGTAGCCTATGGTAAAAGTCTCTCTGAGCAAGAGGTCAGACCTTTAGTCTCCTTTCCTGAGTTAATCTTCCCTGCCTGATGATTGCATTCCTCTGGAGGAACTTCCCTTAGTCAGATAAGAGAGGACTACAGAAAGCTCTTCTCTGCATTTGCTACTCCCCAGGTACTCTCAGTTTGAAGTCCAAAGTAGCATATTTGAGGAATTGTTTTCTGAGCCCCAACACCAACCCCATCCAACCTTTCTTTATGCCAGGGGAATGCACTGCTTTCTTCCTGTGTTCCCATAATACTCTCATGGTCTTTCTGACACTGATCCAGCCTATCTTTTTTTCTTTTTTCTTTTTCTTTTGAGACAGTCTTGCTTTGTCAGCCAGGCTGGAATGCAGTGGCGTGATCTCGGCTCACTGCAACAACCTCCACCTCCTGGGTTCAAGTGATTCTCCTGCCTCCGCCTCTTGAGTAGCTGGGACCACATGCATGCGCCACCACACCTGGCTAATTTTTGTATTTTTAGTAGAGACAGGGTTTCACCATGTTGGTCAGGCTGGTCCCGAACTCCTGACCTCAAGCAATCCACCCACATCGGCCTTTTAAAATGCTGGGAATACAAGTGTGAGCCACCACACCTGCCCTACCACCCTATCTTTTATCTAATTCGGTATCTGTATAGCATTTTTTTTTTTTTAGTTCATACAGTATTTTTACAAACAAAAGTATTACCTACCTGGGAGAGCAGTATTCCCATTTCACAGATAACTCAGGCTTTGAGAGTTTAAGCAACTTGACCATAACCATAGAGCTAATACCTGCTAAGGCTGGAATTCAAACTCAGGTTTTTTAACCCAAAGTGCAGACTCCGCTTCCCCTCACACTGTTGTGAGGATGTTTTTTAAGTCTAATAAATATGACAGAGATTTTCAAATTCTGAAGTGCTACCCAGATCAAAAGAGGGTTTTGTCCATTAGACTGCAGCCTTGTAGAAGCCAGAGACCAAGTCATTTTCATCTGCGCATATAAATGCATATTCTCAGGTCCACCCAGACCTGCTGAATCAGTGACTCCAGGGTGGGGTCCAGCAGACTTTGTTAGAACAAAGCCTTCCAGGTGTCTGCTGCATGCTCAAAGTCTGAGAAGCAAGACTCTAAGAGAAGATTATGTTTTTTCTTTCTTTTTTTTTGTGGGGCCCTTGTCCTACAGAGACTACAGGGGCATTATGGGATCATTAACAAGGACGCAAACCTCAATTCTCAGAGGAGAGAATTGCTACTAGTGCTGAGTAAGCAAAGATTTTATCAGGATAAAAAAATTTAAAGACTAACCTGGCAAGATTATGAGCTCTAAGGGGTGTTGGCTTACCTGGAAGGCAGGTGTCAAGTAAAGCTTTGAGTAGAGAAGGCAAGAAGACAGGACGTTGAAAGGAAAATTCTTTATGGGTGTCAGAAAAACTCATTGGGAGGGGAAAAAAGATTTATTATGGAATTTTAATATGAGAAAGAAATGACGCTTTTGTAAAAAAGGCTATTTACTGAACATTGCTGACAGCAGGCCTTTCATGAAAGGGTGGAACAATGGGGAGGAGTAGCAAACGTTGAGAGCAGATGATGAAGCACTGAAGGCAAGGGTAGCCACTGATCTCCAGAAAAGAGCTTTGAGTTCCTGTGACCATTTGATTCTGGAAAACACTAACATGAGTTCAGCTATAGACTGTTTTCATTATCTCTAAACAAATGCATTGTTCTAAAGAAGGAAACAAATATGTGTGAAGGGTTCCTGGTTTCTTGAAGCTATTTTGAATAATGCAAAAGTGTTGGTTGTGACTCTCATTGAAAATGTGTCCAGAATAGGCTAGCAAAAAAAGAGGTTGCTAAAGTTCAAATGACTGTGTCGATCTAAAAGAAAGAAGCTGAGGCCTAAAATATAATTGGAATAGTTTAGCCAAAGTGAGGACAGCTGCTGGGAAGACTCAGACCCAACTAGCCTTGGATATGAATTCCATTCGATCTTTGCTACAAGCAGGTTTGTTTGTTTTTTGAGACAGGGTCTCACTGTCATCCAGGCTGGAGTGCAGTGGATCCTGGCTAACTGCAGCCTTGACCTCCCCAGGCTCAGATGATCCTCCCACCTCAGCCTCCAGAGTAGCTAAGACTATAGGCACACACCACCAGGCCTGTATAATTTTTGTATTTTTTGTAGACGCAAGGTTTCACCATGTTGCCCAGGCTGGTCTCAAACTCCTAGGCTCAAGCAATCCTCCAGCCTTGGCCTCCCAGAGTGCTGTGATTACAGGTGTGAGCCACTGTGCCCAGCCCACAAGCAGATTTTTAAAGACAAAATAAAGTTGTCGGGATGGGGAGTAGGCTGATACAAAGTTGTTTGTCAGGAACTGGCTTACAGGAATAACATTGATTAGTGATTGGCTATACATTGTTAGGCTATAGGGTGTGGTTATAGTGTTCAATGTGGCATTATTAGGTTACCTTACAGCTACTTGTGGCAATAGAAAGCAGTTTTAAGAATAGGATGTGATTGCTGTCTCATTTTAATGTCTCCCTGGGCCTGATAATTTAAAAGGACTTGCATTCCTCAGATCAAAGTCCGTTTACTTTCTCAACTGTATAACCCAAGTAGCCTGAATAGATGTGCCCTGTGAGTGTCTAGGAGCCTCTGGTGTCCATGTTCATGTGATGTCCTGACAGGATGACTTGTGATGAGTCTGGCCTCTGAGTGACAGTGACATTTCTCCTTGCAGCCTGGCAGTAAGAGCCAGTTAGCAGAGAGAGACACGAACAGCACATATGCAAGGCTGCCAAGGAGAGATGAGGCAGAGAGGCCCCGACGCCTCTCCAGTTCCTGAGGCCACACTGCATACCTTTGTGAAGTGCAGCACCCCTGCCCTGATCTTCCAGCAGGTTTTCACCAGGTTCATGTTCACCTGTTCCACCTTGCTGTTGCCTTATTCCCCGTTGTCTCTTGTTTTCTAGATGTGTCTTTGGGTTCTAGCAGCTCAGAGCTCTGAGTGTGGAATCATCATCAGTGTAGACCTTGGCCACTTCTTCATTTCCCCCTCCCCCAAAGCACCACTCACTTGGCTTCTGCAGGAACAAGCATTTAGTGTAGATATCAGCTAAATGGGGGGCAGGGGGCACCAGTGCAGACAGCACAGCCCAGAATTGGCTACTACTTAAGATTTAATGCTATACTGAAATGTTCATTGATAAAATGTGCTACCTGGATTTATTAGTCCAGTCTCACACTGCTATCAAGATACTATTTGAGACTGGGTAATTTATAAACAAAAGAGGTTTAATTGACTTGTAGTTCCTCATGGCTGGGGAGGCCTCAGGAAACTTAACAATCATGGTGGAAGGTGAAGGGGAAGCAAGGCACATCTTACATGGCAGCAGGCGAGAGAGAAAGCAGGGGAAGCTGTCATTTATAAAGACCATCAGATCTCATGAGAACTCACTCACTATCATGAGAATAGCCTGAAGGAAACCACCCTGTGATCCAATCACCTCCCACCAGGACCCTCCATTGACACATGGCGATTACAATTTGAGATGAGATTTGGGTGGGGACACAGAGCCAAACAATATCACTGGAGTTTCTTTCAAGATAATCCATGGGAGAAAGGTGAGTGAGTGGGGCATTTTAGATGAAATCAGATTGGCTGTGCGTTAATAATTGTTGAAGCTGCCAAGGGTGCATTGAGGTTCTTTATACTAGTCTGGTTACTTTTGTATGTACTTGAAATTTCCCACAATAAATTATTATTTTTTAAAGTGGATGCTGGAATCCCTCAGGCATTGCCAGCTCAGCCATTTTCTTTCCGGCCATCCTTCTCCTGATATGTTCCCTGGGATCTGTCTTCCCCTCTGCTACCCATTTCTTCACTCTCTTTCTTTCAGGGCTCTCAAAATTCCTGTCTTGTCTTCCCTACCTAAGGGGAATACTTAAAACAACTCCCCTTTCTTTCTTCCTTCCTTCCTTCCTCCCTCCCTCTCTCTCTCTCCTCCTCCCCCTCCTCCTCCCCCCCCTTCTCCTCCTCCTCCTCCTCCTTCTTCTTTTGTTTTAAGGAGCAGGGAGTTTAATAGGCAAGAAAGAAGGGGGAAGAAAGACAGAAGAAGCTCCCCTGTACAGAGACAAAGGGAGGGGTGCTCCAAAGCCAAGAGAGGGAACCCCCACAACTTCCATTTCTTATGGAGAACAAGCAATTTAATTATTCTATGTCTAGACTTGTCATTAGCCTGCACTGGAAGACCAAATATACCCATTAATATTGTTTTTCTGAACAAAAGTTGTTCTCTCTGTATGAAGAATTCTGCCTTCATCTCAGTCATCCTGCAGCCACCTTTTAAAGTCACTGTATCCCCCCACCCCATTAGAACGCTAATATTTGTTTAACCTCAGAGTAGAATGGAAAGCATGAATGGTAGATATTTCTTATGACTCCAAGAAGTGGAATTTAGTCTTTCTCTAGAACCTTCCATCAGGAGAGGTCCACTATGAGCCTGGTTTAGAGGGGAAGGAGAATGGAGACCCCCACAATGTCCTCAGACTCTTGTTTTCTTTGTCTTCCTCTTACTCCTTTTACCAGAACTTCTGGCAAGTAACATGTTGACTCATGGTGTTTTATCACTTCCTTCCTCGGGCTCACTTCCAGTAGAGATGCTAATGAGTTGCCAAGTCACCAGTAGGCAGGAAAAGACGGAAGGGCTTCTCTGCCATGGAACCTTGATCATCTGGTGTTAATAATCTGTAAACGACATTGACAAAATGAGAGTTAAGCTGAATGAGAAGGTATCTCCTGCTTTCTGGCATGAAATCTTTCTTTCTTTGTTTCCTTTGAAGTCCATATCTGTGTAAAAGATGCAACAGCAGGAATGATCTGTACTTCTTGGGGGTCTTAATCTCTGCTGTGTTGAAAGGATATTGAAATAAATGGATGGGCACCTACATCTGGGATCCTCATCTTAGAGACTAGGTACCTCCTTGGGAACTCTTAGGCAAATGGCTTCTCTCCTTCCCCATTTCCCTTCAGGGGCCAGAAGGTCAGACAGAAAGTCCACCTTGAACCTACCTAAGTTCTGGGAGAAAGCCTTTCTAGAAACATAGGGAAAGTGAATGATGAGATACCCAGAGAGTCATAATTATAAGAGTCCAGTCTGGTTAGTTTGGGGTGAACTAAGGCATGAAATGCATTGGAGAAAAGTGGGGAGGATGGAATATCCTAAATTTTGTAAGTCCTAAAAGTAGGGTTGCTAGATAAAATATGGAATACCCACTTTAGTGTGAACTTCAGGTAAACATCAAGTAAATTTCCTCAATATTGCATGGGACACAAGTATACTGAAAAAATGTATTTGCTGTTTATCTGAAATTTAATTTCAACTGAGACCCTGCATTTTTTATTTGCTGGTAACCCTAGAAAAGCCCAGCCAATTGGAGCTTTTATCACTCCATTGAATGTAACAAGTGGTCACTGCGCATTTGTCGGGGGGAAGCAAAGTCAATGACTGTGGTAATAATCCCTTGACCTACTTTCAATGAAAAACATTACTTCTTTTATTCCTTTGGGAATGTTGCTAAAACAATGGCTGCGCTCTGATGGTAACTCCCATCCGAAGATCTTTTATTACGTGGTATATGCTCCCTAGAGAAAGCATACCATAATAAGAGAAAGCGTACCCTCTAGGGGTCAGAAATTGATGTTTATCTCCATTCTTTTTCTTTCTGTTTTTGATGCCTTATGAATTTTTATTTCTTTATTAAGGAAAAATTTAAACATATACCAAAGAAGAGAGAACAGTGCAATGAACCTCCATGTACTCAGTATCCAGCCTCAGCAGTCATCAACTCATAATCAACACTGCCTCATCATGCTCACTTTGGGAGCACATATACTAAAATTGAAATGATACAGAGTTTTGCATGGCCCATGTGAAAAAAAAAAGGGGGGTGGGAAGAATACTGCTTCATGCTTGGCACAATGGTTCATGCCTGTAATCCTAGTACTTGGGGAGGCTGAGGCAGGAAGATCACTTGAATCCAGGAGTTCAAGACCAGCCAGGGCAACATAGCAAGACCCTGTCTGTACAATGTGTTTTTTTGTTTTGTTTTGTTTTTTTTAATTTAGCCTGGTGTGGTGGTGCACACCTGTAGTCCCAGCTACTTGGGAGGCTGAGGCAGGAGGATCACTTGAGCCTAGGAGTTTGAGGTTGCAGCAGTGAGCTTTCATGGATGGCATCACTGCTCTCCAGCCTGGGCAACAGTGAGACCCTGTCTCAAAGAATACTACCTCATCTATTCCACCACATTTTTGTCCATTCCAACCCCATTATTTTGAAATAAATTCCAGAGAGCTGGAGCATTATTGCTTTGTAACTTTCTACTTCTCACTGTACCTTTCCTTTCCTAGTAGTGGAATTGTATGGACAGTGGCTGCCCCAAATCTGAACATTCCTTGCCCCACATTTTTATCATTGTGTAGTTGCCTGCCTGCCCGATATCAAATCCCCAAATATTGCATTTTCCAACCTCCCTTAACTCCACAGCTCAGACACTCAACTTCAGTTTTGAAAATCAGACCCTCTTGGTGCAAGATTTTGACTAGAACTTGGGCTTGGAGGAAGCGGGAGGAGTTGGGTGCACGCCATCAGGTCAGCTGTGCAGTGACATTGTGGGGGCTGCTCCTGGAGGATGACCCAGGAAAATATTCCTCCGGCTTTTTCCAAGGAGTTTGTGAGTACCCTAACTACATTAATAAAGCCCTTCCTTTACACACTAGCTAGAGGGATTCCACTGACTTTTACTAGATAGCTGGACTGATACAAAAGCTGATCTTTCTAACCTTTTAAGAAGCCTAAGAGGAGAGATGTACACAAGCGCTTCAGTCACTCAGGAGAAAAATGTTGTGATTTGTATGAATATGATAATTTGTTAAGTACAGGTTTATGGGACCACCCTATAGCAGTCGTTCCCAAAACGTAATCCTCCGTGCATCCCCCAGCAGCCCACCAACCAACAGCATCAACATCACCTAGAAACTTCTATAAATTCAGATTCTTGGACCTATTCCCAAGACCTCGTGAATCAGAAACTTGGGGGGCGGGGCCTAGTAATCTGTGTTTTAACGAACTGTAGGTGATTTACGTCAGCAAATTCCAGCCTGAGGGCTACATTCTGTGCCCACTGCTTTTTTTGTTTTGTTTGTTTGTTTGTTTTGTTGTTGTTTTGAGACAGTGTCTCTCTCTGTCACCCAGGCCAGACTGCAATGACATGATCTCGACTCACTGCAAACTCTGCCTCCTGGGTTCAAGCGATTCTCCTGCCTCAACCTCCCGAGTAGCTGGGATTACAGGCTTGTACTTCCATGCCTGGCTAATTTTTGTATTTTCAGTAGAGACAGGATTTCACCATGTTGGCCAGGCTGGTCTTGAACCCCTGACCTCAAGTGATCACCCGCCTCAGCCTCCCAAAGTGCTGGAATTATAGGCCTGAGCCACCGCGCCCGGCCCTACCACTTGTTTTTATAAATAAAGTTTTATTGGCACACAGCTGCGCTCATGTATTGCCTCTCTCTGCATGTGCACTAAGCTAGTAGAGCGTCATGGTTATGATAGAGACCATAATGATCCACAAAGCCTACAATATGTACTATCTAGCCCTTAACAGAGAAAGTTTGGGGCCCCTGATTTAGATTCACTCTAAATGATGAGACAGTAAACATTAGAGGAGGAGTCAATAAGAACTAAACAGGAATATGTGACACTAATTTATAACAAAGTGTGGCTGTTGGGATTGGTGTCCATAAAATGGCGGTCTTTCCTTAGCTGAGGTCTGTGAGAGACAGAACAGCAGGTTGTTTCTAACTTGTTAACGGCAATCTTCATGCTGAGGACAAATTTAACAAACTCTTATTTGATCAAGATGCTTTTATTAAAGTGTGTGCAAGAGCATGCATGTATTGGTTTGTGTGTATCTAGAAGATAATCTCTTGAGCAACCAGGAGGAATCACAGAAAAGAGAATGTTATCCTCCTATTAGGAAATAACTCTAGTCCTCTTTCAAGTCCTAATTTGTTTGTCTAGACTGCGGCATTTACCATGAGTGCTAAAAAAATGGTGATAGTGGGCCAGGTGTGGTGGCTCACACCTGTAGTCCCACAACTTTGGGAGGCCAAGGTGGACATACTGCTTGAGCCCAGGAGTTCAGGACCAACCTGGACAAGATGGTGAGACCACCAACACTACAAAAATACCAAAAGTTAGCTGGGCATGGTGGCCTGCACGTTTGGTCCCAGCTACTCGGGAGACTGAGGTGGAAGGATAACTTAAGCCCAGAAGTTTGAGACCAGCCTGGGTAATATGACAAAACCCCGTCTCTACAAAAAATACAAAAACTAGGTGGGTGCGGTGGTGTGCGCCTGCAGTCCCAAGCTACTCTGGAGGCTGAGGTGGGAGGATCTCTTGAGCCAGGGAGGTCGAGGCTGCAGCAAGCTGAGATCACACCACTGCACTCCAGCCTGGGTCACAGTGATACCCTGTCTCAAGACCAGCCAACCAACCAACCAATTCATTCTGTTTGACCCACAATTTCACTCCTAAGAATGCACTGTAACAAAATAAGTAAGGATGTGTTCAATGATATAGCAACAAGCCTGTTGGTTGCAGCACTGTTTATAACAGTAAAAAATGAAAAGCAGCCTAAATGTCCTACCTAATCAGTGTGGTTAACTGTGATATACATATGTTATGGAAATATTATGTGGCCATTAACATGATGTTGTAAAAATTTACATACTGGCATGGATAAATACTCATACTGTTGAGTGAGCAACAGTGTCAAAACATTATTTTGTCTATTTTCCTGCAATGGGCCTACTATTATGTATACCCATTTATATGCCTACATTATAATCTAGAAGAGTACACAGGAAAATTCTCAAAATTTTAACTGGTTTGAACCTAGTTAGTGCTGGGCGGTAGGATTATGAGTAACTTTGACATCCTTCTCACCCTCCCATCTTTTTTTTTTTTTTTTTTAAGTTTTTTGAATTTTACTTTAAGTTCTGGGATACACGTGCAGAATGTGCAGGTTTGTTACATAGATATACATGTGCCATGGTGGTTTGCTGCACCCACCAACCCATCTTCTAGGTTTTAAGCCCCACATGCACTAGGTATTTGTCCTAATGCTCTGCCTCCCCTTGTCCCCCACCATCATCTTATTTTTATTTATTTTTAAATTATATTTATTTATTTTTGAGATGGAGTTTCGCTCCTGTTGCCCAGTCTGGAGTACGATGGAGCGATCTTGGCTCACTGCAATCTCTGCCTCCCGAGTTAAAGCCATTCTCCTGCCTCAGCCTCCCTAGTAGCTGGGGATTACAGGTGCATGCCACCATACCTGGCTAATTTTTTTTTTTTTTGTATTTCTAGTAGAGACAGGGTTTCAACATGTTGGCCAGGCTGGTCTTGAACTCCTGACCTTAGGCCCACCTCGGCCTCCTAAAGTGCTGGGATTACAGGCTTGAGCCACTGCACCCTGCCCTTATTTTTATTTTTAATTTTTCTCCAGTGATCATGTATTACTTGTGTAATTATATGTATTTTAATGCACCTGCATATACAGACATCTTAGTTTGGAGATGTAACAACATATTTAAATAGATAAATTTGGATCCCCTACCTTCTGCTCAAGTTGACTTAAATGTCCTCCCCATGCAGCTGGGTGGGAGCACCAGGCCCCACAAGGGTTGCAGGTTCCCTACTTTTGCAGAGAGGGAAAGGGGCAGATTCTGGTAGGGACAACACATTAAGGACCCCTTGCTTCTTCCTCATTTCCTGGGTAGGATGGTCAATCACCCCAGTATGCCTGGAACTGAAGGATTTCCCAGGATACAAGACTTTCAGTACAAATAGGGAAAATCCCAGGCAAAATGGGTCCAGTTAATCATCCCATTCCTGGCAGATTTTTAAAAAATGGTATATACGCCTACAGGTACACAGAGCTACGTTTGTGACTCATGCTGCGGTGTGTGGTTTCATGAGAAGTTACTTATGAAATCATTGCTGATTTCTGATCCTCATGGCCAGGAAAGGTAATAAACTCAACAGGGTTGAGGTCAGTTCAAAAAAGAGGCCTTCTGACCCCAAAGAAAGCAGAACTCATTTCAGACGTTCTGCATTTCTCTGCATTTAACACCAGTGCATGCATTTGTTCTGTGTCTGAGCCTCTATAAATAAAAGAAAAAAAAATTAACGTGTTTTCTGAATAATTCAGGTCAAATTAGTCATTCAGTGACTCAATTTCCTACTTTCCTTACAATTAAACATTAAACTAATGTCACTGAAATTGCATTTACTATATTCCATTAGCCCAAGTTGTGCCCATTCTGCTAAAGCTCTCGACATTCTTATTATCATTAAAGAGAAAGAGGAAAGGACCAGGAGTGGGGACTAGCAAACCACAGCTTGTATGGGAAGGAAATTTGACATGTGATGCAAGCGGAAATTTGTGTAAACTGCTGGGAGATTAACAGTGAGTGTCTCTCTGTGTGTTGCCCATCCACCCATTTATAAGTGGTGGGAGAGATGGCGCAGAGGGGGAGCAATGCCCATTCGACAAGTGCAAGTTGTGGGCTCAGCTGGCTGCTGGGCAGTCATCCTTTGTTTGAAAGCAGCACACCTCCTTTTCACCAGCAGAGTCAGGAGCTGTTCTCCTGGGTAATTTCAGAGAATTCACCTCATTGCTCACATGCACGTCATTCCCTTTGGATCACAGCATGCTGGAGGGTTTAACCAGGGAAGCGACAATGAGTGTCCCTGCAGAACAGGCCAAGCACATTCCCTGATCAGGTCATGCGGGTGAGTTAATACGTTCACTACGTGCTCCTCCTACCCTGGAGAGCAGCATGACCTTAGTTCCTAAGCTGCAGGGTTAGCACGTACAGTCTTATGTAGTGAGCCAGACTTAGGACAGAACTGTAGCTCAACCACTTCCTCACTGTGTGATGTTTGGCAAGTTATTCGCCATCACTAAGGCTCGGTTTCCTCAAGTAGATTAGGGAAATAACACGGTTCCCACCTCACTCTCATCTTTCCCCTTCTTCACTGAGTTTCTCTCACCTGTGCTTCTTTGTTGCCTGTAAAACATATAGGCCAAGGAGAAAGTTGATTCTGGCATATTCCAGACCATTCTCACCTTTAATTTAGTTTATTTAATTTTTAAAATATTTATAAATAGGGATGGGGGTCTTGCTATGTTGCCCAGGCTAGTCTTGAACTACTGGCTTCGAGTGGGCTTCCTGCCTTTTCATCCCCAAGTGCTGGAATTATAGATGTGAGATACCACACCCAGCCTGGATCTCTTTCCACTGGGGAACTTAAGATTCTTCTTCCTTTTCTGAGAATGACTTGGACACGAGGGTGGTTCACTGTGGTCCCTAGATGATGCAAACTTCAGAGGGAAGAAAATGCCCTGTGAGGAGGAAGGAGAGAGGAGCCCCCCTGGCTCTGAGTGGAGACTCCTGGCTCTGCCTTCAGAACTCCACTCCTGGTCACCATCAAATTCCTGCCCGGAGTCCACGGATTCCAGTCCTTTGTTGTTCTCCCTGCCTCTTCTTCACCAGCTGCACCAAATGACGAGGTTTGGGTAGCGGGAGCGATGCTTTGGGTTTTTGTTGTTTTACACCATTAAGAAAAATAGAAGGATTAGGTGGGAGAGTCCGCTTCGCTTTTCAGTGAAGAAATGAAAGGTGTGGCAAGATGGGTTCAGGTGCATTTTGCTGGTGGGAATGGAAATAAGATTGGGAGGAGGAGGATGTGAATGTGAACAATGAGACAGATTCCCTGAAATTACCCAAGAGAACGGCTCCTGACTCGACCGTTGGCAAAGAGGGTGTGCTACTTGCAAAGCAAGGATGACGGCCGAGATGAGATCACATTTGCATTTTTTTGGATTGTCATCAGTCTCACTGTGCCATGTTTCCAATCTGCACATGTGCAGATGTGCAACTGGGAGACACAGACAGGCACCAAGAGCCAATATTGAAAATCCCACCTTCTCCTTGTAAGCAAACCTAATCCAAGGACCTAGGACACTTGCTTGACCCAATTATCCAGAAACTCCACTGCTTCGTCCTGATGTGCTGTGAGAGAGGAAAGGAAGAGGGGCCTACAGAGAAGGTATATGGTGAGCTCAGCTGCATTTTGCTGGTGGGGGGACACATTGGTGCCAACTTGTTCTGTTTGTCCAGTGATGTAAAAGCCTTTCAAAGTTCTCATTGGTTGACCCAATCATTCTAGTTCTAGGAATCCAGCCAAAGGAAATAATCAGCAATGCAGATGAAGATCTATGTTAAGGGTACTTACTCTAGCTTATTTAATATGGTAAAATATTGGGAAAAAATCGACATGACCAAGGGTGGAAAATGAAGTAGAATATGGTGGAATTCCAGTCAATGAAGATGATGTTTTAGGAGTATTCATTTTTAAATGGAAAAAGTAACACATGCACATGGTTAAAAGTTTAAATAGGACAAAAGCGAAGAAATGAGAAAGGAATCTCTCTCTGGGATCCTCCTCTATAGATAAAACTACGTACTCAGTTATAGACTGTGCTTTAGAAAAGAAATAGGTGAAACAAGAAAGTGGTTTCAAAGTAATGATAAGTGGAGGAAAGACACAAGATCAAAAAACAACCACCACAAAATAAAACAATGAACTTCCTAGTATAATTGCAATTTGAGAGGCTTGAGAAGAGAGTAAGACAGAAAAGAAATATTCCAAGCTGTTTTTGAGTGATGAAATTTGGGATAGTATTTATTTTCTGTATTTTATAAACTTTTTATAGTGTGTAATATTATTTCTAATAGCATTTAAGGAGCTAAAAAATTACATTTAAGTTCAGAATTCAGCAAGGAACAGCAATGATCTTCTGTAAATCATTTTTTCCAAAAATCAAGGTTCTTTATATTTACACATATGTGTTCCTCTATTTCCTTTATGCATAAGTTTAAAATAATGCTGCAAGTTAATTATTCGAGAACACCCAGACAATGCATTTTATCTCCCTGTTGGCCAGCCCTTCTTCAGCATCTAACTTAATCAACACAGGCAAGAAAGTTAGAAAACACCACCACAAGAAAGAATTCTTGGCCGGGCACGGTGACTCACACCTGTAATCCCAGCACTTTGGGAGGCCGAGGCAGGTGGATCACTTGAGGTCAGGAGTTCAAGACCAGCCTGGACAACATGGTGAGACCCTGTCTCTACTAAAAATACAAAAATTAGCTGGGTATGGTGGCAGGCAGCTGTAATCCCAGTTACTTGGGAGGCTGAGGCAGGAGAATTGCTTGAACCCGGCATGTGGAGGAGGTTGCATCACTGCACTCTAGCCTGGACGACAGAGCGAGACTCTGTCTCAAAAAAAAAAGAGTTCTTCCTATTGTTTGGTGGTCTTGTGCTCAAATAAAAATGTTTTGCTTATTTTGCATTTCAATGTCAAACACAGAAGTCTGAACTTTGCCTTTCTATAAATGAATCCATCAGGGAAGATAAATTTGACAGTGGTTCTTAGGTCAAGGTCTAATGTTATGAGAGTTTTCCAAAAGAATCCCAAGGGAAAGCATGTGTCTGGTTAGCATATGACAGCACTTAAGAACAAATTATTCCCAGTTTCCAAAAATGTGAAATGTATATTTGGGAGTCAGGTTAAGTTTCTGGATTTACAGTAGTATTTCAGAATCCATCCACATATTTTAAAGAGACAGACATTCCTAAATGCCCTCTAAAAAGACCCAGTAACAAAATTGTGAATTTTGGGGTGTTGGAAAGAGCTTTCTGCACTCACACTGAAGTGTGTGTATGTGTTTTTGTTGTTGTTGTTTTGAGACAGGGTCTCACTCTGTCACTCAGGCTGGAGTGCAGTGGTGCAATCTCAGCACACTGCAACCTCCACCTCCTGGGTTCAAGTGATCCTCCTACCTCAGCCTCCCAAGTAGCTAGGACTACAGGCACATGCCACCACACCTGGCTAATTTTTGTTGTTTTTGTAGAGACAGGGTTTTGCCATGTTTCCCAGGCTGGTCTCAAACTCCTGGGCTCAAACAATCTGCCCGGCTTGGCTTCCCGAAGTGCTGAGATTACAGGCCTGAACCACTGTGCCGCGGCTGTGTATGTGTTTCAGTGATGGGATCCCCACAGTGTGAAGGATCTTAAGTGTGAAGACCCTTATTTGGAGAGGATTTGGAGGGGTGTTGGCTTCTCGTTCTGTTCAGAATCTTCCCGTCTACACCACTGCACACATGGCCTGTGGTCAGGCTCACCTCTGAGTCCAGGCTGGAATGAGCAAATATCTTGTTTATAGCCACAGACTGGTTCATTGGTTAAGTAAGTGAAGATGTCATGAACTAAGATTTGCTCTTGTCATGGGTAAACAGATAGGGGACATCACTGAAGATTACGGAAATCAAATGAAGAATTTTTTTCCTTCGGTCTTTCTCACACATATCAACCTCTTAGGATGCATGATGACTGTGAGCTGACAGCGCTGAGAGCAGGAAGGAACCAGGGCTGCAAGCAGTGGTTTACCACTTGGACAAGATTCAGACGTATATTTCTTCATACCCTGAGTTCTTGAGAACTGGTGATTTATATTTTTAGAGATGTATTTTGTCTTAGTTTCCTAGGACTGCCATAACTAAGTAACAGACCGAGTGGCTTCTTAAGTCCCAGAATTGTATTCGCTTACAGTTCTGGAGACTGGAAGTCTGAGACCAAGGTTTTGGCAGCATTGGTTCCTTCTGAGGGCTGGGAGGGAGAATCTGTTCAGGCCTGTCTCTGAGTTCTTGAAAACTGGTGATTTATATTTTTAGAGATGTGTTTTGTCTTAGTTTCCTAGGACTGCCATAACTAAGTAACAGACAGAGTGGCTTCTTAAGTCCCAGAATTGTATTCCCTTACAGTTCTGGAGACTGAAAGTCTGAGACCGAGGTTTTGGCAGGGTTGGTTCCTTCTGAGGGCTGGGAGGGAGAATCTGTTCAGGCCTGTCTCCTGGCTTCTGGTGGTTTGCTGGGAGTCTTTGGCATTCCTTGGCTTGTGGGCGCATCACTCTAATGGTTGCCTTATGTTCACGTGCTACTTTCCCCATGTGAGTGTGTCTGTCTCCAAATATCCCCTTTTTATAAGGACATCAGTCATATTAGATCAAGTCCCACCCTATTACTTCATTTTAGCTTAATCACCTTTTGAAAAACCAGGTCTCCAAATACAGCAGGGGTGTCCAGTCTTTTGGCTTCTCTGGGCCACATTGGAAGAAGAAGAATTATCTTGGGTCACACATAAAATACACTAACATTAATGAAAGCTGATGAGCTTAGAAAATCTCTTAATGTTTTAGGAAAGTTTATGAACCTGTGTTGGGCCACATTCAAAGCCGTCCTGGGCTGCACGTGGCCCAAGGGCCTCGGGTTGGACAAGCTTGAAGTACAGTCACTTTCTGAAGTACTGGGGGTTGAAACTTTAATATGTGAATTTTGCGGGGGATGCAGTTCAACCCGTAACAAATATACACACAGGTATATGCGTACACCTGGATAATATTTTTGGAAGGGAAGACCTAGTCTCAAAAAAAGAAGAAGAAGAAGAAGAAAGTAAGAAAGTTTGTAAAACAGCTTAAGGCTATTTATTTATTTATTTATGAGATGGAGTCTTACTCTGTCACGCAGGCTGGAGTGCGGTGGCTCAATCTCAGCTCACTGCAACCTCCGCCTCCTGGTTCTAGCAATTCTCCTGCCTCAGCCTCCCGAGTAGCTGGGATTACAGGCACACGCCACCAATCCCAGCTAATTTTTTTTTTTTTTTTTGTATTTTTAGTAGAGACAGGGTTTCATCACATTGTCCAGGCTGGTCTCGAACTCCTGACCTCAGACAATCCACCCGCCTCGGCCTCCCAAAGTGCTGGGATTACAGGCGTGAGCCATCATGCCTGGCCAAGACTTTAAAATAATTATTTTGTCAATGGAAGAGCTAGGTATGACTTTTACGGGAAGATGTCCGTGTGCTTAAAGTGTCATTTATCATTCAAAAGCAGATAAAGGAAACTTCTTTTTTATTTTTGTTTTTTATTGTGGTATCCCATACACCAATCAGCTAGCTTCAACAATTACTAATAATTGTTATAAACTAATTGTTTAATAATAACAAGGATAGTAGTGATTATTAGCAATTTAAAAGCTTTGCTGGAGAATACTATCAAATACAAATAGCAGACAAAGCATTGAGGACAATTGAAAAATTAGCTACAGTGTTTCTCAACAAGCTCCAATTTCTAAAATAATAGCATATTACAATATGAGCATGAGAATCGTCGTGGACTCTCAGGACAAATCCAAGCAACCAGCAGAGTCTCCTCAAGGGGCAGAGGATTGTGCCCTCATTCTCAGTGCAGACTTGGGCAGCGTTCCAGAAGCCTCTCCAAGAGTTAAGCATTGATATTTGCCTCGCAATCCCTCTCTCTGCAATTGCTGCAAGGGCTGAGTCTCAGACTTTTCAATCCACGTACCTCTTTGATGAGGCGAAAATCCTCCCCAGCATCTGCCCCACCTGTTTGCTCTGCGCACAGGGAGAGAGCTTGGCTCTGTTCCCTCTGCTTCTCTGCGTCCTGTGTGTTGATGGATGATGAGTTTCTAGCAACCCAACTGCTCAGAACAAAGACACGTCTCCTTTCTCTCTTCTCTGCGTGCTAGTTGAGGAACATAAATGTGTTTCTCATTATTTGGTCTGTTTTACAATGTGAGTTCCTGCTGGAGTTCGCTGCTTTGGGGATTACAAGGTATTTCATCTCCTATAGGACAGGCCCTTCCCTAACACTTAACAATGGCAGTCTGTCTGAAGACAGGAAACCCTGAAGTGTTTTGCGAAATTTAAAGGCTCAGACAAATATTAAGGTTGGAGAGATTTTTCTTTTTTTAAAAAAAAAAACCTAATCCTTTTATATAGCTAGTGTGTATATGTGTTATGGGGATTGGAAGAGTCCTAAAATGGGTGATAGGAAGGATCCTAAGATAATTAATTCTCAGCTTAAAAACCATAATGCACAATGGAAAGAGAATGGGCTTTAGAACCAGAAGGTGGGATGTGAATCCTGCGGTTTTCCTACTGGCGGTTGTAACAGCTTTACTTCCATCAGCTGCAAGATGAGGATTGTATGACCTGCTTTCTTAGGACTGGTGTGAAGACTAAATGAGATGCTGCATGAGAGCATCTGGCACACTGTAGGGCTTCATGATTGCTACCTCTTTGAAAACACTTTTAAATTTTAGATTCAGGGAGTACATGTGCAGGTTTGTTATGTGGGTGTGTTGGGTGACACTGGGGTTCTACTGAATAGATTGGGTTTCTGTTAAACCCATCACCCAAATTGTAAACATGGTACCCAATAGGTATTTTTTCAGTCCTTCCCCTTCTGCCTCCCTCTCCCCACTTGGAGTCCCTAGAGGGCTACCTCTTATTAAAACCTAACTCTGTAATGGTGAGGAGTTCAGCACTGCAAATTCAAATACAGGGGCGGTGGCCACGAGATGCCCAAATTCATGGGACAGTTCTTTGTTGTTGTTGTTTGTTTGTTTGTTTGTTTTTGAGATGGGGTCTCACTCTGAAACCCAGGCTGGAGTGCAGTAGCCTGATAATGGCTTAGTGCAGCCTCAACCTCCTGGGCTCAAGCCTCCTGGGTTCAGGTGATTCTCCCACCTCAGCCTCCTGAATAGCTGTGACTACAGGCACATGCCATAATGCCCAGCTAATTTTTGTATTTTTTGTAGAAATGGGGTTTCACCATATTGCCCAGGCTGGCCTTGAACTCCTGGGCTCAAACCATCTGCTTGCCCTGGCATCCCAAAGTGCTAGGATACTGTGCTCGTCTGGGACAGATGTTTATATAATAGAAGTTTGCTCTGTGTTTAAGGATCATCTATAGACGTGGCGGGGGCAAGGCACTTGGCCTTACTAGCCTCATTAAAGAAACGTTTCGGGAGCCCCCGCCACCTAGCTGCAGGGCACTGGGTCATCTGGAATATAGAAATCATAATAATCCCCCTTGCATCATAGGCTGACCTGAGGATCAAATGAGATAATGTCTGTGAAAGTACTTGGTAAACGTGAAGCACTGTCTAAATGTATTGCTCAGGGCCTGAGGTAGAGAGGACGTTTACTTTGGGCCATTCATGAGGTTCAAGTACAAACTCTCCATTGCGTGGCATTCAGCGCAGAGCAAACACACTCTATTTGGCTTTAGCATTGCATGAAAAGTCAACAGTGCCTTTTCAGTTGCTTTGCTTCCTCTCTTCTCCTTTCAAAACAAAGCCAGGCCCTCTAAGAGTTTCCTGCTGAGTTTATAAAGAGGTGCCGGCAAGTCCAGCCCCGGCTCCCAGGATATTTGAGGCTGGGGAAGAGTATGGCATCAAAACAAGGGGTGTCTGAGGACACCTACCCTTGGTTCTTCAACGGATTGGCCTTCTCTCAAGCCTGAAACCAGGGCTAAGTACCCCAGAAGCAATGCTTTCTTTCCCGTGGAGGTAGTCACAGGAGAGGGACCATGAAAGAACTTGGACAAGGTCACTGCTAGATTGTGGAAGGTGTCACTGTGAGGATGATCAGAAGGGAGGAGTGGTGACTTGGGGCTGACCTCGGAAGCGTGGTCCAGCTGTGGATTGTACATTTCAGGCATGCTTTGAGAAGAGTCCTAAGTGATCCGAAGTCCCGTTCCATGAAATGAAATGTCCATCTCTTCACTTCTATTGCCATCTTCTTCTTCTTTTTTTTTTTTTTTTGAGACAGAATCTCACTCTGTCACCCAGGCTGGAATTGCATGATCATGGCTCACTGCAGCCTCAAACTTTTGGACTTAAGCAATCCTCCCACCTCAGCCTCCCAAAATGTGGGATTACAGGCATGAGTCACTGTGCTCGGCCTCTGTTCCCATTTTCTGTCTGACTTTCTCCTGACATTCTTCTTTTCTTCAGTCTCACGCGCCCATCCTGCAGATCCTAAATATTGCCTTTATGATGGGAGTCAGGGCTCTTCACTCTCTAGATGAAGCAACTTTCCTACCCAGGTCCCAAACGGACGCACTCCCTGTCTGCCTTTACTCTTTTAGCTCTCCTGCTTCCTCTGGAAGTCCCCCTTTCTTCTATCTTCCCATTGACACCCTCTCCATCCTTCAGGACCCTTTGTGTGTGCCTCCCCATGAAGCCTTTTGTGACTATTCGATACCCAGCCCTTTCTCCCCGCTCTCATATGCTACCTATTTTTTATGTTTTTTATATTGCTCTTTGGCCCTTCATGATTTTCTGTTTCGTATTCACTCATTAACAGTTGAGTGTCTTTGTGCTAGGCATTGCATTTGGTACTGGGGACCCAGTGGTAAACCAAACAAACAGGGCCTCTCTTCAGAAATAATTTATCATTTAGGGCCAAGAGTAGTGGCTCATGACTATAATCCCAACACTTCAGGAGGCTGAGGTAGGTGGATCACCTGAGGATCACAGGTTGAATTCGAGACCAGCCTGGTCAACATGGTAAAAACTGGTCTCTACTAAAAATACAAAAATTAGCCAGACACGGTGGCATGCGCCTATATTCCCAGCTACTCAGGAGGCTGAGGCTGGAGAGTCACTTGAACCAGGGAGGCAGAAGTTGTAGTGAGCCGAGATTGTGCCACTGCACTCCAGCCTAGGTGACAGAGTGAGACTCTGTCAAAAAAAAAAAAAAAAAAAAAAGTAATTTATCATTTAGTAGGCAGTTAAGAGACTTTTAAAAGAAAGAAAGGAAGAAAGAAGAAAAGACATAAATAAGCACTATATACTACATCATAAAGAATGTGGATTTTATTCTGAAGGCAATAAAAGCCATTGCAGAAGTTTAATTTTTTTTTTAATTTAAAAATTGCTTAACAGCCCAAATGCCTATCAATCAAAGAGTGGATAAATAAATTGTGGTATATATATACCATGGAATACTACTCAGCCATAAAAAGAAATGCAATAATGACATTTGCAGCAACCTGGGTAGAATTGGAGACCATTATTCTAAATGAAGTAACTCAGGAATGGAAAACCAAACATCGTATGTTCTCACTCCTAAGTGGGAGCTAAACTATGAGGATGCAAAGACATGAGAATGATACAATGGTCTGGGCACGGTGGCTCACGCCTGTAATTCCAGCACTTTGGGAGGCCGAGGTGGGTGGATCACTTGTGGCCAGGAATATGAGACCAGCCTGGCAAAAATGGTGAAACCCTGTCTCTACTAAAAATACAAAAAATTGGCCAGGCGCAGTGGCTCACGCCTGTAATCCCAGCACTTTGGGAGGCCGAGGCAGGTGGATCACCTGAGGTCAGGAGTTTGAGACCAGCCTGGCCCAAGATGGTGAAACCCCATCTCAACTAAAAATACAAAAAATTAGCTGGGTGTGGTGGCTTGAGCTGTAATCTCTACTGCTTGAGAGGCTGAGACAGGAGAATTGCCTGAACCCAGGAGGTAGAGGTTGCAGTGAGCCAAGATGGTGCCTTTGCTCTCCATCCTGGGCAACAAAAGCGAAACTCCATCTCAAAAAAAAAGAAAAAAAAAAAGAAAAAAAAATTAGCTGGGCATGTTGGTGCATGCCTGTAATCTCAGCTACTTGGGAGGCCAAAGCAAGAATCGCTTGAACCCAGGAGGCAGAGATTGCAGTGAGCCGAGATCATTCCACTGCACTCCGGCCTGGGTGACAGAATGAGTGAGTCTCCATCTCAACAACAATAACAAAAAGAATGATACAGGGGGCTTTGGGGACTCCAGGGAATGGTTGGGAGGGAGGTGAGGGATAAAAGACTACACATCGGGTACAGTGTACACTGCTTGGGTGATGGGTGCACCAAAATCGCGGAAGTCACCATGAAAGACCTTATTCATGTAACCAAACACCACCTGTTCCCCAAAAACCTATTGAAATTTTAAAAATTTAATAAAGAAATAGAAAAAAGTGTTTAACAGCTTTATTGAGGTATAATTGACGGACAGTAAATTGCACATATTTGAAATATACAATTTGGTAAGTTTTTTTTTTTTTAATTGTTTGAGACAGGCTCTCATTCTGTCACTCAGACTGGAGTGCAGTGGTGCGATCTCGGCTCACTGCAACCTCCGCCTCCCCGGCTCAAGTGATTCTGCTGCCTCAGCTTCCTGAGTAGCTGGGATTATAGGCGCCCTCCACCACACCCGGCTAATTTTTGTATTTTTAGTAGAGACAGGGTTTCACCATTTTGGCCAGGCTGGTCTCGAACTCCTGACCTCAAATGATCCACCCGCCTCGGCCTCCCAAAGTGCTAGGATTACAGACGTGAGCCACCACATCTGGCCACAATTTGGTAAGTTTTAACATCTGTATATACCCATAAAACCATCACCACAATATGGTGAACATATCCATCCACCAACAAAGAGTTCTTGTGCTCCCTTCTTCCTTCTTCCCAAGCAAGAATTGAACTCCAATGCTACTGATTAGTTCAACTTTTTCAGAATTTTGTATAAATCATCATACAGGGCTAGGCACAGTGGCTCATGCCTATAATCCCAGCACTTAGGGAGTCAGGAGGTTTGCTTGAGCCCGGGAGTTCAAGACCAGCCTGGGCAACATAATGAGACCTTGTCTTTACAAAAAATAAAAAAATTAGCCAGGTGTGGTGGTACATGCCTGTGATGCCAACTACTCAGGAAACTGAGGTGGGAGAATCAGCTGAGCCTGGGAGGTCAAGGTGGCAGTGAGCTGTGATGGTATCACTGCAATCCAGCCTGGGCAACAGAGCAGGACACTCTCTCAAAAAAAAAAAAAAAAAAAAAACCAAATAAATAAATAATCATATACTATATACTCTTTTTCACGTGGCTTTCATGCTCTTTACTATTGAAGAACATTCCATTGTATGATACACCAGTTTATTTATCCATTCACCTATCAATGGACCTTTGGGGTTGTTTCTACTTTTTGGTTATGATGAATAATGCTGCAATCTTTGCTAACAATATTGGTGTGGATATATGCTTTCATTTCTTTGGGGTAGACAACTGTGAGTGGAATTGCTCAGTCATGTGGTGAACAACCAGTTCTGTTGAACCTCAGGGCCACCGTTCTGTTCATGTCAGCTCATTGCAGAACCACATCAATGAAGACCAAGATAGTAAAGAAGAAAAATTGTAGCTAACATTTACTGTACATTTACTACAAGTCAAGCATTGCGCTATGAACTTTAAGTGCGTTATTCATTAACCCCTTCAATAATTCCTCTGAAATAGGTACCGTGAATATCCTCATTTAAAATGAGGAAGCTAAGGCTTTTCAAAGTTAAGTAACTTGCCTAAGGTCTCTTAACAACTAGCGAAAAGGATAGAACTCAAACCTGTCTTTCTGACCTTACAGCTTGTGTTTCTATCCATGGTATAAATGAATGAGTCAATGTATGCTAAAGTCAAGATGCTTATCTTTTGTTTTGCTTTCTTTCAGCATGGACAGAAGCACATTAACCTAGTCACAGGTGCCAGGGAGGGGCATTCTGATTAGCTGAGATGTTGGTTTCATTTTGCTTTACTCTTAGTCTAAGAATCTAAGGAAAATATAATGTGCAAGGTACATTTGGCAATCATTTTATAGATTTTGTTAAAACTCCATAGGAATCCTTTATAAAGTTGTCTGATCTAAAATATATGACTATATTTAAAATGTATTTGTTTGCTTGGTTTAGATGGTAGTTTTTTTTACAGGACCTCATCCATCAAAACACAATAAATGGGAATTGACTATAGAATCCTTAGAATTTGTAATATTTGGAAGCAGAATGACATAGCAGAGAGAACATGAGTTTGCAGGTAAAAGAGACTTGGACTGAATATTCGGTCTGATGTTTCACAATGGAAAAGCTATTGAAACCTCATTTTCTCTGAGGTAGAATGAAGATAGTAATGCCTATTTAAAGGGTGGTTCTAAGGATTAAAGAAGATGACAGACCTGTTACCCAGTGAATCATTAGATTCTTGGTGAGGGTCAGGTCCTAGTTCATTTTTCTAGTCCTCCACCCCTGCCCCCCACCCCCTCCCCCTTTTTTTTAAAGGGATCATACCTTTTTATCCTGGCTTAAAATCTAAATCCCTTCCTGCTAGGAGTTGGTGATCCTTCCCAAACTGTGTGCAAAATTTGGTATGTTTGTACGTGTTCATTGGTGAGAAAATATCCCTGTGTGTTAGTACCTTTTCAAACTGTTGTAAAGAACTACCTGATACTGGGTAGCTAATGAAGAAAAGAGGTTTAATCGACTCACAGTTCCACATGGCTGGGGTGGCCTCAGGAAACTTACAATTTTGGCAGAAGGAGAAGGGGAAGCGAGGCACGTGGCAAGATGCAGGGGAAGTGCCACACTTGTAAACCATCAGATCTCGTGAGAACTCACTTACTATCACGAGAACAGCATGAGGGAAACCACCTCCATGATCCAATCACCTCCCACGAGGCCCCTCCCCATGGGGATTACAATTCGAGATGAGATTTGGGTGGGGACACAGAGCCAAATCATATCACCCTGGCTTTCATCAGATTTCAAAGAAATCCTTAGAACCACTGGGAGATTGTTCTTCATTCATTCAACAGTATTTACTGAATATCCACTATGGGTCAAGCATTTGGCTCAGATAAACTGTGTCCCTGACTTTCAGGAAGATACAGCCTAGAGTGGTGAATAAAAGTATGACCTGTTTTGTGAATCTGTGTATTATTAGGTTGGTGCAAAAATAATTGCAGCTTTTGCCATTGAAAGTAATTACTTTTGCACCAACTTCATGCTTACACGTATGGAGATGACACATCAGAGAGAAAGGAGAGTACATGAAACAAAAAGCAGAAGAGTCCAGGCCGTAGAATGGACATGAAAAAGAGACCCTGTGAGCAAGGAACAGGCATCAAGAAAATAAACCTTCCTGACTTTGACTTACAGCCAACTGCTATATTAAGGTGTAGGACTGTGTAGGTTCTGCCCCACAGAAGCGCCGGACAAGGGGTAAGTGGAGAGGGTTGGGGTGGGGAGGTGATGAGATGCAGCTTGAGCTCCCCTTTCCAAGCTGGGGGCCCTCAGGACTCTGCCTACCTGGAGAGAGCAACTTTTTCTAATATGCTCTAAGGTGCCATAAGAGGCTGCCAGCCCAGCGTATTGCTGCTACATAGAGAGTCAGATTTTCCTTTAGGAGCTGAGCTGTTAAACTTGAAAGTAGATCAGCTCTAGTCCTGAAAAGGAAAACAAAAGTGGGTTCTTTGGCTCTTTGCTCAATTGATCCCTTAAAGGACGTGATCAAGATAACTAACAGTTGGGTCACTATGTCAACAGTGTTTGGAGAACAAAGGAGGTGTCTTTCAGCCTCGCGCCTTTCCAGGCAGCTAGTAAGGTGAGTTGGAAAAATCCTAAAGCAGGAGAGGAATTTGGGTTTCTTGTGGCTCAGTCCCCTCATTTTATAGATGAAGAAACCGGGACCCGGGGCATCATTTCACAGCCTTTTCTTAAGCACGCAGCTGGAGAGTGGATGGTAAAGGCAAGAGGCCCTGAAGGATTCATTGTGCTCACTATGAGCACTTGACAATGGGAAGGGGCCCCTCTGTGGTGACACTGGTGACACCGCCTCTCCTGGCCCTGTCCACGGTGACTGGCTCCACCCACCTGGCATATCTCGGGGCCAGCGCCTGTGCCTATTTATTCTTTCGAGTCTTGCACTTTGCTCTTTTATTTTTACTGGCCCTGCACTTGTGTTTGCTCTTGGTGCTCTCTTCATACATATTGCAGGAGGCCCCATGTTTAACTTGAGCTCAGGACTAAATATAACCACTGCTATCGCCAGAGGCATCCATGCATGTCAGCCCTTTTTCAGTGTTTGCTGCACCCTGGGTCGCAGGCACAGGGCAGGCCCCAGCACTCCTTTCATAGGAATTCACTTTTAAATGGAAACCATCACCAAAAGCAGGAGTGACCCGGGCCAGGAAGAAATCAGTTCTTATCACAAGCTGCACTCATGCTTTGTCCCTGGTGTGCAAAAGCCTGGTCTCCACATCTCCAAACCTCTCTTCTCCGTTTAATGGGATGACTCCATCCCCATCCTGGGGGCTGTTTGAAAGGAACTGCAAAGTATCTGCAGCTTTGACACGTGCTTTTGTCCTCTGGGGCCTTTCAAAGCCTTTAGGCCATGCCACAGACCTGCAGACCATGGTTCTTGGACATTGTTCCCACACTGCACATTGCACCAGGACAAGCTTCCACCTCACCTCCTCCAGGAAGCTCTCCCCCACACTCCTGTCAACACTGCCCTTGCCTGTCTCTAGTAATCGTGGTGATTTAAAGTTGCCTGCGTGGTTCATAAATTATGGTGTGGTTTTCATCTTGTCAAAATGAGAGCAAAAGTCCTTCATTACCTGAACTAGTGTCTTCTACTCACCAATCCCTGATCCCTTTTCTCAGTGCTAAGAAAACAGGTGCTTGCCAATATCTCACTCTCTTGAGAACATGGAATAAGATTCAAGCTTGCATTTCCTGCTTCTCTAAATACGGTAGGATCTGCTGTGACCTCCGCTGCAGGCTGGGGAATGCCAGGCCAGAAGAGGGGCTTGGAGGGGCAGCTAGAGCTCCTAGAGAGAAAAGAGGGCACCTGCCCAGCCAGCTGAATCAACCCAGGATAATGAGACAGCAGAATTCGAAACCACATTGTTCTTGCAGCTTCCACTGCGTCTGAAATCAGATCCTTTACAATTTCTTCAAGATCTACAAGTTCAGAGACTCACTCCTTTGACATCATTTTCTGAATCAATCCCTTTTTCTCTCCATCCCTTCCTTCTAGCAATTGTGATCACCTGCTGTGGACAAAGTTGAAGGTTAACAGGAAGTCTAAGATGTACTCCTTGTACTTCTAGAGCGTGCTACCTAGGACAAAAGACTTCTTTAAAGTTATGTTGAAAGGAAGAAGAAAGGACCCTTGGATAAGTCGACTGGGCTGCTGTTGGAAGCCATCAGCAGCAGGGGTTGTTTCGGGCACAAATTCAGGGAGAGTGGGTGATGATAGAGTAAGGAGATGTACGGAGGAAAGAGGAAGGGTTTATTTATGTGTTCATTTGTGAGCTTGTTTCAACCCTGGGGAAAGAAGCAAGTGGTGAAGGTGGAGATTGAAACTACCAGAAAAGGCAGAAAGGAAGAGTACCCAAGACTCCATTGGAGAAAGAGACAATGCAGCGTGGCAGGGACATGGGGCCACGCCTTGGATGCTTCTCCATGAGGACAGGTCGTGATTGTTCCATCAGCCTCCAGATAGACAGCTAGCAGTTTTCTATATGGCTGCCTGGCCGCTCAGCCTGTTCTTCAAAAGGTCTTCTTAGGTCGCATGTTGGCTGTAGGTGAGGACTGGGAATACTTCTTGTTCTTTGCCTTTGATCCTGTGTGTACAGGGTCAACCTCATGCCATCGGGACTTTGACTGAGGACACAGTGTCTGCCGCCATTCACGGAAAGAACTATTCTGGTCAGGGTACATCTGAAACTGGCTGCAGTTTGCTTGTGGGGGTGGGTGGGGTAGAGGCATCAGAATTTGAGAGTCTCTCTGGCTTCAACATGTCTACTCTGGACAGTTAACCTCAAGGGGCCCCAGGAGGGTATCTTCCTGGTGCCATTGAGAACACAGAGCATGAGCAGCCCCCATCTTCAAGGAAGTGGAGCTGGCTGTGAGCTCAAGGTAGGGCCTTCTGATTTTCAGTGATTTGTTGTTAGAACCGGAATTTCAGGGTTTTTGCGGCCTGGGGTCTATCCAGGCAGGGGTTAGAAAACTGGAATGACTAGATCATTAAGTGGTGTTGAGTGTGGCCATGCCAGACTGTGAAAGCTTTAGCAGGAACACAGAGCAGGATCTTATCTCCACAGCCTCAGTTAGACACATGATATTGCATTAGACATAAGCTCAAAGCTCACATCTCCCTTGGAAATACATAGTAATATCTATAAACAATGAGTTGAGATTAATAAAATATTCTCGGCTTGTGTTTTAAATCAGATTGGAAGTCCAGTTCATTTCGATAACTAATATATGCTTTTAGCTATTCCACAATCCATGCAAAATAAGATAATGTGTTGTGTGTATAGCCCAGGACCTGGTGGACACTTAGAAATGCTGGTTACTTTCCTTAGTCTCGTCCCACCTGTTCCCCATAGAAGGAAGTCTGCACCCCATACATTTGAAGCCCTGCACAATTTTTTCCCTTTCTTGTGTTCAATCATATGTAAGCACTAATTATGTGCCAGGCCAGGGAACACAATAGACAAAGTCCTTGCCCTCATAGAATTTATTTATTTATTTCTTAGAGACAGGGTCTTGCTCTGTTGCCCAGGCTAGAGTGTAGTGGTACAATCATTGCTTACTCCAGCCTCCAACTCCTGGGCTCAGGCAATCCTCCCACCTCTGCCTCCCAAGTAGCTGGGGTTACAGGCATTCACCGTCATGTCCAACTTGTCATATAATTTAGATTATGGTAGGAGAGAAAGTCAAGAAACAAAACACAGTGTACCATGCCAGGTAATGAAAAGTTCTAAGAAAAAAGTGCAGCAGGGTCAGAGGATTAAGCATCCACCTTAACATCTTTATTTCACACTTAGTCACCAAAGGAGCCCTCTGCTAGAGCCAGGCTCACATCCAGCCTCAGATAGTACAGAGTCTCTTGAAGGTCAAAGTATATGCAATTCAACTATTTATTTCACCAGAAAAGCCCTCCAAGTCCCCTAACTCAGGGATCCCCCAGCCCCAGGCCATGGACTGGTACTGGTTCATGGCCTATTAGGAAGTGGGTCACAGGGCAGGAGGTGAGCAGCAGGCAGAAGCTTCATCTGTATTGATACCCGCTTCCCATCACTCACATTATTGCCTGAGCTCTGCCTCCTGTCAGATCAGCAGCAGCATTCGATTCTTATAGGAGCCTGAGCCTTATTGTGAACTGTACATGCGAGGGATCTAGGCTACACACTGCTTATGAAAATCTAATGCCTGATGATCTGAGGTGGAGCAGTTTCATCCCCAAACCATCCCCTGCCCCTAAGTCTGTGGAAAAGTGAAACAAATCCCCGAGACCACTGCCCCAACCCTTATTTTGCACATTTATTGTTGTGTTGCTTTTGATTAAGATTCCAGTGCTTCTTGTATCTTATTCTTTCCAGTTGGGTTCAATTTTCTTCTTTAGAAAATATACTCTTTTTCACAGAGGGGCTGTGAATAGTATATTATCTTAGTCTTAATTTGTATATATACACATATATAGAGAGAGAGATGGAGCCTTGCTCTGTTGCCCAGGCTGGAGTGCAGTAGCACAATCTTGGCTCACTGCAACCTGCGCCTCCTGGGTTCAAGCGATTCTCATGCCTCAGCCTCCCGAGTAGCTGGGATTACAGGCACCCACCACCATGCCCAGCTAATTTTTGTATTTTTAGTAGAGATGGGTTTCACCATTTTGGCCAGGCTGGTCTCGAACTCCTGACCTCAAGTGATCCACCCACCTTGCCTCCCAAAATGCTGGGATTACAGGTGTGAGCTACCACACCCAGCCTTAATCTGAATATATTTTTGTTTCATCTCTACACTTATTTAATAGTTTAGCCCTCTATAGTTTCTAGATTAAAGTTACTTTCCACTAGCAGTTGGAAATATTATTCCACCATCATCTGGTATCCGTTGCTGCCATTGAGAAACCTTTTGTCAGGCAAATTGTTATGCTTTGGGTAATCTGTCTTTTTCTCTCATTGCTTCCTTCTCTCTTCCCTTCTGTTTTTTTTCCTCTCTCTCTCTCCCTTTTTCCCTTGTCTGTTTTTAAGGTTTTTTAAATTGCGTGTGCGTGTGTGTGTGTGTGTGTGTCTGTGTGTGTGTTCAGTAGCTTCACTATAAGGCTTCTTGGTATAGATTTGGTTTCCTCTGTCCTGCCTGGGACTAACATCTTCAAGTATGAATTCTTATTCATTTTCTCAAAGCTCAAATCCAGTGAATGTTGACTCTTCATCTTCCGTTTCTCTTAACATGCTGTAATATTTTCTATCTCTTTATCTCTCTGGCTGCAGAGGGTAATTAATCTGTGCATATATTTTACAATCACAGATGACAATGATCTATTTTGCAATTCCCATATTTGCTACTCAGTTTTGCTGATCTGCAGTTACGCTGTGCCCTGCATTTTAATCTCAGTGATGAGATTTATTCATTAATATTCTTTTAAAAATTTTTTTTTTCTACTTTCCCAGTGCCTTGTTCTCTTCTTGGGGTTTTGTCTTTTTTAGATATGTATTTAATCATTTCAAGCGTTTTTCTTTCATATTCTCTTTCTAATTGCCATTCTGTTCTATCAAGTCTAATTCTCCTGTTTATTTTGTCTGCTCATTCTTGGTGAATGAATGGTGAATTGTTGCCTTATGTATTTTGTAATTTTCAATTTGTGCTCTAATATACATTGTGTGTGTGTAAAAATTTCTTGTGGCATGGGTGGTGAGAATGTCCTTCTAATGTTATTATCTCTATTTCTGCCAGGGACTCTATGGGTATCACTTAACTAAGACCTGTTTTTTTTTGTTTGTTTGTTTTTTTGAGACAGGGTTTTGCTCTGTCACCCAGAATGGAGTGCAGTGGTGCAATCTTGGCTCACTGCAACCTCCACCTGCCAGGTTCAAGCTGGAATCAGGGTTTCACCATGTTGGCCAGTCTAGTCTCGAACTCCTGGGACCTCAAGTGATCAACCCGCTTTGGCCTCTCAAAAAGTGCTGGGATTACAGGCATGAGCCACCACGCCCAGCCCCAAGACCTGTTTCGTTTGTTTGTTTGTTTGTTTGTTTTCTTATGTTAGTTCCTGAACTTACAGGTTCCTAGGCCAAATAAATAAATTTGAATCCTTCATCCATGCAAGGTATAGGCCTAGAGTTCCCATTTTTCAAGAGAGACCTTATTTCTCCACCCAGAAACAGAAAAAACTTTCTTGTAATACCTTGGTACTGATGGGTAGATTTTTCTAGTTGATCTTATAACCAAGGAGGCAGCTCTAGCAGGGTTCCAGCTTAATGCAGGAATTTCAGTTGCCAGCTCCATGGTTTTATCAGGCTCAAAGCCCTGCGGAGGTTAACATGTAGTCTCAATGTTGGCTTTAAGACGCGATGCTACATAGATCCCTAGTGTGGTCCCTGAACCAGCAGCCACAGAAGCAGCATGTTGTGGGCTGTCAGAAATACAGACTCTTAGTCCCCACTGCAGAATCAGAATTTTTATCTTAGCAAGATTCACAGATGATTCCTGTGAACCTTACAGTTTGAGAAGCTCCACCCCAGGCCACATGTTTTATAATGCTCATTCTTCCATCCTCTCCCCTACAGAAGTTATCATGTCACTCATGTTTTTTCTGGGCTCTTTGTTTTAAACTTCTCTCTGCATTTTTAGAAACAGAGATGTAATTTTTTCTTTCTTGAGAGCTCATCTGTGCATTTAAAAACATTTTTGTTGAAACCTTCTTAGTTGGTTATATTGCCAGGCCTGGAAATCCAATCCTACTCATTCTTCAAAGTTAAACTTCAAGCTTTCAGCAGTTTCCTATGCCAGCCCCTACCTTTGTGCTTTGTAGATACAGACACTCAATAAACTATTTGTAGCTTTTGCATTCAAATGATGGATTAGAAAAATGTTCTTTATAGTGAAGTGGTATCGTTTTTGCTTAGTTCTGCCCCTTCTATGGTATTCTCTTTTTTAACAAAATATCCTCTGTGTCCCACTATATACTTTTTACAAAGCTAGCTCTGTCTCAAGCCAAGGCCTCCTCTCTGGCACCGTGGAATTTCTGTAGTGAGAGAGGAAAAATCTGTTGTGCTCTCACAGTCATAGACACGGAACAACACAGCAGGGCCACTGGGCACCGTGGAATTTCTGTAGTGAGATAGGAAAAACCTGTTGTGCTCTCACAGTCATAGACACGGAACAACACAGCAGGGCCAGGTTATCAGTGGCCTCTTCTTCCAGAGTTCCTGTGGGACACTTGGTTATCTCAGCCTGTTCCCAGTTAGCCTACACGTGGCGGTCTGCCTAGTAAAAGCTGCAGAGAAAGCAGCTCTGTCCAGATTCATTTGATTAACTATACAGGCACATTAACTGTACACTTGCTCATTGCATTGCAGTATCCTGAACCTCAGGGGCACTTGAAGGGGAAGAGGAAGTAGCTCCTGCCTTTAGGGTGCTTATAATCATATGGTAGTGAGACACCCACATCCAAAAGGATGAGAAGAAAAATCCCAAGACGTTAGAGACACAAGTGCCTCATAGGGAGGTAGAAACTGTGTACAAAGTACTGAGAGAACATCAAGTAAAGAGAAGCAACTCCATTGGGTGGGACAGAGCAACATCATCCCTTGTTTCCTTAAATTGCCAGTAAATATTTATCCCCTGCTTGCTACTGCTTGGGGCCGAACCATTCTCCTTTGTTTTAGAGAGAAGGAAAGAACCCGTCTGCTCTCCCCTGCCTGGGAAATTCATCACACCAACAGCAGAGATCTTGGCTTTTTACACTATTTTGGGGGCTCTACTTGGCATAAAATAATACATTCCCTGCATGGGGCTAGGAGGGATTGCTGCTTTTCTCCCACCTCCTGTACGGTACATCTGGCCAACAGTCCCGATCATTGTTTGCAAAGCTTCTATTCGAACATGTATATTGTTTTATGAATGGCAAAAGAGGAAGCCAACAATAATCTTAGGTCTTCATCTGCTTCTTTCATCTGAAGGGCGGGATGATTCTCTGAAGCTGCCCTCCAGCCAGTGTCCCATGCTCTCTGTTTCCTGGGAAGCCAAGATCATCAAGATTATTGTCTTCTTTTGCTAACGGCACACCCACCCCTGGAGTCCCGAACCGCATTCCTTTCTAAATCCTACCATTCTTAAATGCTCTCTTTCCCTGGTGACTTTGTATCTGAATGGATTATTTGAAACTTCAGTGGTGCCTTATAGTGTTAGGAATTGTTTTCATGTCTTTCTGACTTATCTCCCCAAATATATTTTAAGCTATTCGAAGGCAGAAGATTCATAGCATGTGGCACAATGGCAGGCAAGTTCTCAAAGATCTCAAGAAAGTCTGTTGAGCCCACATTCATAGCACTGTTGGTTATCATATATAAGGTAACTCACCTGCTCTGATGAAGCCCTTCCATATGATGCCCAGGTTGTTGTAGAAGTCATTTTACTAAAGAATGTCTAAGGACATAGGAATGTCTTGTTCGTAAAGGTCAGAGGAATAAGCCAGACTTTCCACTGTTGGGGGAGGTGAAATGCCACACAAGTGCTTACCTGAACCCAGTACCTCCATTCTCCCTCCACTGACAGTTTACTTCCTATCATCTTCTCTGCCATATAGAATCATCGAATGTCCCATACAACTTTCTGATGTTATGTACAGACATACCTTGGAGATATTGCAGGTTCAGTTCCAGACCACTGCAATAAAGCAAGTATAGGCTGGGCACGGTGGCTCACACCTGTAATCCCAGCACTCTGGGAGGCTGAGGTGGGCAGATCATTTAAGGTCGGGAGTTCGAGGCCAACCTGGCCAAAATGGTGAAACCCTATCTCTACTAAAAATACAAAAATCAGCCGGGCACAGTGGTGGGTGCCTATAATCCCAGTTACTTGAGATGCTAAGGCAGGAGAATCCCTTGAACCTGGGAAGCAGAGGTTGCAATGAGCCAAGATGATGCCACTGCACTCCAGTCTGAGTGACAGAGTGAGACTCCATCTAAAAATAAAAAATAAAAATAAATAAATAAAGCAAGTATTGCAATAAAGCAAATCGCCTGAATATTTTGGTTTCCTAGTACACATAAAAGTTATCTTTGGGAGGCCAAGGCAGGCAGATCACAAGGTCAGGAGATCGAGACCATCCTGGCTAACAAGGTGAAACCCCGTTTCTACTAAAAATACAAAAAATTAGCCAGGCGTGGTGGCAGGACCTGTAGTCCCAGCTACTTGGGAGGCTGAGGCAGGAGAATGCCGTGAACCCAGGAGGCGGAACTTGCAGTGAGCTGAGATCGCGCCACTGCACTCTAGCCTGTAAGAGAGAGTGAGGCTTTGTCTCAAAAAAAAAAAAAGTTATCTTTATACTAAAGTCTATTAAGTGTTCAATAGCACTCGTCTAAAAAAAGATGTACTTATCATCTTAATTTAAAAATACTTCAGGCTGGGTGTGGTGGCTCATGCCTGTAATCCCAGCACTTCCGGAGGCCAAGGCGGGTGGGTCGCTTGAGGTCAGGAGTTCGAGACCAGCCTGACCAACATGGTGAAACCCCGTGTCTACTAAAAATATAAAAATTAGTAGGGTGTGGTGGCGGGTGCCTGTAATCCCAGCTCCTCAGGAGCCTCAGGCGAGAGAATTGCTTGAACCTGTGAGGCAGAAGTTGCAGTAAGCTGAGATTACGCCACTGCACTCTAGCCTGGGTGACAGAGTGAGACTCCGTCTCAAAAAATAAATAAATAAAAATAAAAATACTTTATTGCTAAAAAAATTGCTAACAATTATCCAAGCCTTTAGCAAGTCATAATCTTTTTGCTGGTGAAGAGTCTTGCCTCAATGTTGATGGCTGCTAACTTAGCAAGGTGGTGGTTGCTAAAGATTAGAGTGGCTGTGGCTATTTATGAAAATAAGACAATAGTGATATTTGCTGCGTTGATTGACTCTTGCTTTCACAAAAGATTTCTCTGTAGCTTGTGATGCTGTTTAATAGCATTTTACCCGTGGTAGAACCTCTTTCGAAATTAGAGTCAGTCCTCTCAAATCCTGCCGCTGCTGTGTCAACTAGGCTTAGGTAATATTCTAAATCCTTCATTGTTGTTTCAGGAATGTTCACGGCATCTTCAACAGGAGTAGATTCCATTTCAATAAACCACTTTCATTGCTCATCCATAAGAAGCAACTCCTCATTTGTTGAAGTTTTATCATGAGATTGCAGCACTTCAGTTATATCTTCAGGCTCCACTTCCAATTCGAGTTCTCTTGCTATTCCCACCACCTCTGCATTGACTTCCTCCACCAAAGTCCTGACCCTCTCAAAGTCATTCATGATGGCTGGAATCAACTTCTTCCAAATCCCCATTAATGTGGCTATTTTGGATGCATGCCTGTAGGCCCAGCTACTTGGGGAACTGAGATGGGATTATTTGAGGCCAGGAGTCAGGAGTTCGAGGCTGTAGTGAGCTATGATTGTGTCACTTCACTGCAGCCTGGTGACAGAGTGATACCCTGTCTCCAAAAATATTTATTAAAAAAACAAAAAATTAAAAATGTTTTTTGGCCTCCTCCCATGACACACAAGACCACATAATGGCATCTTAAATGGCAAATCTTTTCCAGAAGGTTCTTAATTTACTTAGCCCAGCTCCATCACAGGAATCAGTATCTACGGCAGCTACAGCCTTACAAAATGTATCTCTTAAATAAGACTTGAAATCTGAAATTACTCCTTGATTCATGGGCTGCAGCATGGATACTGTGTTAGCAGGCATGAAACGGCGTTAATCTCCCGTGCATCTCCGTCACTGCTCCCGGGTCACTAGGTGTATTGTCAATGAGCAGTCTGATTTTGGAAGAAAACTTTTTTTTTGGAGCAATGGTTCTCAATAATGGGCTTGAAATATTCAGTAAACCATGCTGTAAACAGATGTGCTATCTTCTGGGTTTCTTTGTTCTCTTTATAGAGCACAGGCAGAGTAGGTTTAGCGTAGTTCTTAAGGACCCTAGCATTTTAAGAATGGTCAATGAGCATTGGCTTCAACTAAAATTTACCCGCTGGATTAGCCCCTCATAAAAGAGTCAGCCCCTCCTATGAAGCCAGGCATTGATGTCTCCTCTCTAGCTATGGAAGTTCTAGATGGCATCTTCTTCCAGTGAAAAGCTATGTCTTCTACATCAAAAACCAGTTGTTGACTGTAGCAACCTTCATCAATTATGTTAGCTAGATCTTCTGGATAACTCTCTATAACTTCTATATCGACACTTGCTGCTTCCTCTTACACTTCTGTATTATGGAGATGGCTTATTTTCTTAAACTTCATTAACTACCCCCGGTAGCTTCCAACTTTTCTTCTGTAGCTCCCTCACCTTTCTCAGCCTTCACAGAATTGAGGAGAGTTAGGGTCTTGCTGTGGGTTAGGTTTTGGCTTAAGAGAGTGTTGTAGTTGGTTTCATCTTCTAACCAGACCACTAAAAATTTCTCCATATCAGCAATAAGGCTCTTTCACTTTCTTATCATTCATGCGTTCCCTGGAGTAGCACTTTCAATTTTCTTCAGGAACCTTGCCTTTGCATTCACAACTTGGCTAACTGGAGCAAGAGGCCTAGCTTTAGGCCTATGTCAGCTTTCAACATGGCTTCCTCACTAAGCTTAAGCATTCCTATCTTTTGATTTAAAGTGAGAGATGTGTGACTCTTCCTTTCACATGAACACTTAGAAACCATTGTAATATTATTAATTGGCCTAATTTCAATATGGTTATTGAAGTTGTTAACAATAACAATTTTGTTAATTGGCCTAATTTCAATATCGTTATGTCTCAGGGAATAGGGAGGACTGAGGAGAGGGAGGGAGACTGGGGGATGGCTGGTCAGTGGAACAATCAGAACATACACAACATTTATCAATTAAGTAACCGTCAAATTACTAACAACCAAAGGCAAAAAGAAAATCTTGAAAGTAGCTAAAGAAAACATAGTTTACAATAGAGAGCAACAATGTCAATTATCACTGATTTCTGTGCAGAAACAGACAGAAGAAGACAGTGGAGTAACATCTTTAAAGTATAAAAGAAAAATACTCTCAACCCAGAATATCTATATCCAGTAAAAACATTCTTCAAGAATGAAAGTGAAGGCCGGGTGCGGTGGCTCAAGCCTGTAATCCCAGCACTTTGGGAGGCCGAGACGGGCGGATCATGAGGTCAGGAGATCGAGACCATCCTGGCTAATACGGTGAAACCCCGTCTCTACTAAAAAATACAAAAAACTAGCCGGGCGAAGTGGCGGCGCCTGTAGTCCCAGCTACTCGGGAGGCTGAGGCAGGAGAATGGCGTGAACCCGAGAGGAGGAGCTTGCAGTGAGCTGAGATCCGGCCACTGCATTCCAGCCTGGGTGACAGAGCGAGACTCCGTCTCAAAAAAAAAAAAAAAAAAAAAAAAAAAAAAGAATGAAAGTGAAATGAAGACATTTTTCAGATACACAAAATCTAAGATAATTAATTACTGGCAGAACTAAACTCTGAGAAATACTACGATATAAGTTCTTTAGAATAACGGAAAAGTTATCACATAACATCTTAACCCATTGAGGCTGGTACAGCAAAATAACATAAACTGGGTAGCTTGTAAACAGAAATGTATTTCTTAAAATTCTAGGGACTGGGAAGCTAAAAGTGTCAGCAGATTTGGTGTGTGGTGAGGGCCCACTTTCTGCTTGACAGATGATGTCTTCTTGTTATATCTTCACATGGTGAAAGAGGCAACTGAGCTTCCTCGGGCCTCTTTTATAAAGGCACTAATCCTATTTATGAGGGTCACATCCTCATGGCCTAATCACCTCCCAAAGGTCCCACTTCCTAATTCCATCACCTTAGGGTTTTTTCAACATATGAATCTTAGGGAGACACAAACATTCAGACCATAGTACATAGCAACTTGGAATTTCAAGGCAGAATGAAGAGCATAAGAAATGTTAAGTATTTGGGTGAACATGAAAGACTGTTCCCCTTTAATTTCTTTGAAATACACATAACTATTTAAAGCAAAAATTAAGACATTGTTTCTAATATATATAGATGTATATGGATATTGGTAAAATGTATCTAGATACATGAAAACTATATCAAAAAGAATAAAGGGACCTGTACAAGTGCAAGATTTATATATTTCATGTAAAGTGGTGCAAAAGTAGCCCTAAGTAAATAAGAAAGTTAAGGGTGTATATATTAATCCCTAGAATAATCACTAAAATCTAATGCAAATAGTCATAAATAAGCCAATGGATGCATTAAAATAAAATTCTAAAATCTACAATTAACTCAAAAAAATGTAAGAAAAGAGGAACAGAGGAATAAAACACAGATAAGACCAACAGAAAACAAATAGAAAATAGTAGGCTTAAATCCAACCATAACAATAATTATATTAAATATTTATAGACTATGCATTCCAATTAAAAGGCAGAGATGGTCTTAATGGATAAAAAAGGTAGACCTAAATGAACACTGCCTATAAGAGTTACACTGTAAATATAAAAACAGTAGATTGAAAGTAAAGGTAAAGTAAAAGGATAGAATAGAAAAAGAAAGATATACCATACAAACAATAAACATGAGAAGACTGGGTGGCAATAATATCAGATGCAGTTGACTTTGAAACTAAAATTATTACCAGAGATAAGGAGGGACATTTCATAATGATAAAAGTATCAACTTATCAGGAAGACATAACAGTTATGTATGTGTATGGACCAAATAACAGAGCTTCCCAATATAAGCGTACCTTGTTTTATTGCGCTTTTTGGATACTGAATTTTTTACAAAATGAAAGTTTGTGGCAACCCTGCATCAAACAAGACTATCATCACCATTTCTCCAAATGCACATGCTCACTTTGTGTCTCTGTGTCACATTTTGGTAATGCTTGCAATGTTTCAAACTTTCTCACTCTTTTTAGTGTAATACCATAAACCTTGAATAATATCATGAGATCCATATTGAGTGCTCCTAGTGACACTGGAAGTGCTCCCGAGAAACAGAGAAAAGTCACGACATGACAAGAAAAGGTTGACTTGCTTGATATGTACCATAGATTGAGCTCTGCAGCTGTGGTTGCCACCATTTCAGACAGATTATTCATCTTGTGAACAGGCAATGGAAACTTACGGTATCAGTACATACAGTAGAGTGTTGTAAATGTATTTTCTTCTCCTGATGATTTTCTTAATAACATTTTCTTTTCTCTAGCTTACTTTATTATAAGAATATAGTATATAATACATATACAAATATATGCTAATTGACTGTTTATATTATTGGCAAGGTTTCCAGTCAAAAGTCAGCTATTAGTAGTTCAGTTTTTGAGAAGTCAAAAGTTATATGCAGATTTTTGACTGCATGGCAGGGGTCAGCATCCCTAACTTTCACATTATTCAAGGGTCAACTGTAATAATAGTTGCTTATATATTCTTTGCAAGGCCCAGTGCTAAATGTTCCATATACATTATCTCATTTGGCCTTCCCCCAAACCTTTACATTAGGGGCAAGTATGGTTCTCATTTTGCAAATCAATGAGTGAGACCTAAAGGGATCGAGTGAGTTGTCTCTCAGTCACACAGCTGAGTGTGTTTGGAAGCAGGACTGAAATCTACTTCTGCCTGACTCGAAGGCCCCTTTTCTTATAAGAATGGGGTAGATACAGGTTTTATTCCTTCTTCCCCATAGACAAAAAGTAGCATGGTTCATGGTCATGTAAATACACACCCTGAATATTTACCCTTCTGATTCCCTTGCGTTGGGGGAATATCCACATCCAAGAGACCCCTGCAGTGCGCGGGGCTCCAGAGGGAGGGAGTCCTGTGGATGTGGAAGATCTGCTTTTATCTGAGAGTCATGAGATCTGACTGTGGGTCCCTGTTGTTGCTAACCCCCTGTGTGATCTTGGGCAATTCACTGTCCCTGTCTTTACCTCTACTTGCTCCTCAGTAAGTGAGAATTAACTGAGATCTCTTCCTGAAATTACTTAGCCTAATTCTATGGTTAGTTCCTGGTGGCCAGGAACCAGAAATAAATCTCTCAGCAAAATTTTGCTTGTGGACCATGAATCTTAGAGTATCCATGGTATCACTGATATCTTTAATTCCCAGATATTTTCCCGTAATGAAACTCCAATAAAGCCAGGATCTCTGGTTCTTAATGTGGTGTTCTCCAGATCTCTGACTCTATCTAACCCCACTTCCCCCAGATCTATCATGTTTCAGTCCGTGCTGCTGGCCTGCCATTCCTTAGGAGTGCCTTAATCCTGGCCGGGTCACATTTTTTTCTTTTTTTTTTTCTCAATCATAAGGATTTCTTGATTCCTACAAAGGGAGAAAATTCAAGGGTATGATAGTCATCCATCTTGGGAGCCTGTGCTCTGGAGTTGGGCGGCTTATCTTTCCCACCTACCAAAATTATCTCCCTGCCTCATCTGTCCAAGGTGGGCGGAAAAGGTTGTTTCCATTTACGACTCCCTTGCAGAACTCAGTTTCCATGACGCCGCTTCCATACCACGCCTAGCCCTATATTAACAGCACAGTGGATTGGACACAGGGCCTCTTCTCCCAAGAATTCATCAATCCATAAGTTTTCATTAAGTAAATTAAACTAAGGCTCTTGCTAGTGCCTTCCTGGCACAAGAAACTTGTCAGTTTCTGGAATCTCTAAGGGTTCACACCTCCCCTCCCTCATCTCCACCTTGTCTTATTATTATTATTATTATTATTACTGAGATAGAGTCTCACTCTGTTACCCAGGCTAGAATGCAGTGGCACGATCTCGGCTCACTGCAACCTCTGCCTCCCGGGTTCGAGTGATTCTCCTGCCTCAGTCACCCGAGTAGCTGGGATTACAGGTGCCCACCACTGTGCCTGGCTAATTTTTGTATTTTTAGTAGAGACGGGGTTTCACCATCTTGGCCAGGCTGGTCTTGTACTCCTGACCTTAAGTGACCCACCCGCCTCGGCCTCCCAAAGTGCTGGGATTACAGGTGTGAGCCACCACACCCGGCCTGTATTATTTTTATTTAAATAATTGTGCTGGAAAAATCATCCTGCTTGGGGAAAAAAAAGTAACGTAGGAAGAGGCATGGGGCAGACTCAGGGTGTTACAGCAGTCCTTTTGAGAATGACAGCTTGGGGCACAGCCAATGGAAGAATTCACCTTCCTCATCTTCTCAGAAATGGCTTCAGGATGAGGTTATGGGCATAAAATATGCTTTCCTTTAGGCTTGCTGCGTAACTTTGGGGAAGGAATTTAACCTTGCAGTGGTCCAAGTGCAAATGTCCAAGGTGTTACTTCCCATAATTTTGTGACAATAAGAATTCTTGAAATACTAGGAGACCCTTGCAAAAATAAAGTGACCTTGCAAAAGTGACATTTCTGGCCACTGCTGAATCTATAACCGGACCAAAAATGGAGCTTTCTGGTTTGTCATAAATTTATGCCCTTAATTTACTCCGAGACTGACCTCTCCAGCTGGTTCTGGGGATGTCTCAATCACATGTCAGCATCTTACACGCCATGGGCCAGTGATGACGAAGGCTGGATTTTCGCACATGGGAAGGCCAGATGGCACCACTTTTGCTTATGACTTCCATTTGCCATCTCCCTCTTTCCACTTCTCCTGCTGCTTGTGAGAATAGATCCACATTTGCTAACCTAGACCTCATGGGAGTTAGAGTCACCAAATAAAGAGAAGAAGGCCCTTAGCTTGGCAAAACTTCAAAAGTTTCCACTTTCTAATCTAAAGGGGCAAAACTACAGCCATACCTTGGAATGAAGACTGAAGTTTCCCCAGAACTTCTAAAGTCTCACCCATGGCTAATCAAATGTCAAATTCTCACAGCAAGAATTTTCCAGAAGGGGAACAGGTAATTGGATGTCATTTAACTTCCCTGGGCCTTAATTCTCTCAGCCGTAAAATGAGGCAGTAGGAGTCACTGGTGCTCCACAGTTCTTTCCTGAGTCAACTATGTAAGAGTCTATCTTTTTATTCTTTTTTGTTCTTTTTTATTTTTTAATTTTTGAGACAGGGTCTCACTCTGTCGCCCAGGCTGGAGTGCAGTGGCATGATCTCGGCTCACTGCAGCCTTGACCTCCCAGGCTCAAGTGATCCTCCCACCTCAGCCTCCCGAGTAGTTGGGAGGGACCACAGGCATGCACCAACATGCCCAGGTAATTTTTTTTATTTTTTTGTAGAGACAGAGTTTCACCATGTTGCCCAGGCTGGTCTCAAACTCCTGGGCTCCAACAATCTGCCTGCCTTGGCCTCCTAAAGGAGGGATTTAGGAGTGAGCTGAGATTACAGGCGTGAGCCACTGCACCCCGCTGTCTTTTTATTCTATTGCATTCAAGTATTATTGCCAAAGGTTGATGTTACCTAAAATTAGCCATTTTATTAGTCTTCTCTTATCCCTTCCCACACTATAAAATACAATGATTAGTAAAAGCTCATGACTTCTATCTTGCTCTAGCTCAGCAAACAACAGGAGGCTCTCATCCTCCTATGGATATATTTCAGGTCTTCACTGATTTTTCTTAGGTGTCTATAGTATCTTGGGAGGGTTTCTATTCCCAACTAACCCTATATCCTCTCTAAAGACCTACCCAAATATTCTAGCTTTAACTTCTCTGCAAAGTTCTATTCTTGTATTTCCAGTTACCCATAGAGAATTTTCACTTGGAAAGAACATCTCATCATAAGATAGTTAACAGATATTTTTGAGTGGCTATGATATATCCATTGTTATGAGTAATCTAGAAGAAACATTAGACACTGCCTCTGTTCTTTTTTTTTCTTTTATCCTTTTTTTTTTTTGAGACAGTTTCAGTCTTGCTGCCCAGGCTGGAGTGCAGTGGCGCAATCTCAGCTCACTGCAACCTCTGCTTCCCGGGTTCAAGCGATTCTCCTGCCTCAGCCTCCCGAGTAGCTGGGATTACAGGCGCCCGCCACCACACCCAGCTAATTTTTTGTATTTTTAGTAGAGAGGGGGTTTCACCGTGTTAGCCAGGATGGTCTCGATCTCCTGACCTCAGGTAATTGACCCGCCTTGGCCTCTCAAAGTGCTGGGATTACAGGCATGAGCCACCACACCCGGCCACCTCTGTTCTTCAGAAACTTAAATTACAACAAGGGAGGAAAAAACAAATATATTCATCCAGCAAACACTTGTTGAGGATCTATTATGTGAGATACTTTAAAGTCTGATAGGAAATGTCACCATGTATCTCAATTTGCCAGGAACTGTCTTATTTATACCTGTCACATTGGTGTATTATAAATAGCAATCCTTCTGACCTTCAAAAGTGCCCTAGTTTGTATGGCAGATTAGAAGATTGCTTTGATGCTGGGAAGTGATAGGGCCTTGATAACATCATCCGCTAGAGTCGGGTCAATGGAGAAGATTACCACAGCAACTAAGGACCATTATGTTAACAGCAACAGATATTGTCACACCCTGGATGTTTTTGTAATTTGAATGAGGCAATCTCATTCATTATCTGAGTTATTTCTAGAAGCTATATTCATGTTGTTGGTTAATCTAATGCAAATTGTTATTCTGATCAGCATCTATGCCTCTGGGATAGGCTTAGCCTATGCTGAGACAGGTCTATAGGAAATGGACCAAGGAGAAGCCTTAAAGAGTGGGCAGGCCTGGTGTGGTGGCTCACGCCTGTAATCCCAGCAGTTTGGGAGGCCAAGGCAGGCAGATCACTAGAGGTCAGGAGTTTGAGACCAGCCTGACCAACATGGTGAACTCCTTCTCTACTAAAAACAATACAAAAAAATTAGCCGGGTGTGGTGGTACATGCCGGTAGTCCCAGCTACTCGGGAGGCTGAGGCAGGAGAATTGATTGAACTTGGGAGACAAGTGAGCCGAGATCATGCTACTGCACTCCAGCCTGGGAGACAGAGCGAGACTCCACATGAAGAGAAGGGACCTGAAGTCTCATCAGCTCAGTTCCATAATCATGCCTGGGTGGCTACTCCATGCTAGGCACTGCCTCTAGTCAACAGGGCAGAAGGAATTTTATGAGCAGAGCAGGGAGGTGGGAAGCAGCATGTGGTGTGTGGGGCCCGTGGAGTAACTTGGCACTGGTGGGCGTCTACAGTGTGTGGCAGTGGCCAGCAGGGGATGTGCTATGGGAATAGGCAGAAGCCACATGATGGAGAACCTACATCAAGAAACATGCTTTTTTAAAGTTTGAAAATGAAAAAGGTACCTCCGATGTGGCTCTATCCCAAGGGCTCTGACTGCCTTGGCAGCTGCCACACCTGCAGCAAGACGATCCATTTTTCAGCGCTTCTGGGGAGTCCCTGACAACCTCTCAGCCCCTCCAGGGCTCTGTCCAGCTGTATGTTACTCCTATTTGCAGATTTAGTGCTGATGAGACAGTTTCTGGAGACCCAGGACAAACAATGCTGGCTGGAACAGCCGACCCCGGGCAGTCAGCCCCTTGTTTGGCAGCACTTCCAGGTACTACAGAAGAACTGGTGCAGCAAGGACGATCGATTCGTATGGGTCAAAGTAGGGATGTTGATGTTCTTCGAGAATGTGCAGCAGTTGCTGATAATGTTGGCTGACACTGAAGATCCTGCCAATTTCTTTAATCTTCCTTCCTGCTGGTAGACTCGGATGGTCCCAAAGGCCAGATATACCAGCCTGGAGTGCTACCCCGAAGCCACTGGATCTTGAACTCCCTGCCACTCTGAACTGCCACGCACAGAGCAGGTGATCTTATTCACGCTGGCGACATAAGTTCTTGGCAACAGGAGCAGAGCAGTATGGTTTGGTGCATAACACAGGAAGTTAAAAAAATAAAAATAAAAAAAGGAAAGGGGAAAAAATGCTCATGTCAGTGTGGAATGGGCAAATAGAACCCACCGGAAAGGTAAAATGTGAAACTAGCAGGAAGAACTGTCTCCAATTGCATGAGAAGAACATGCCAACAATGATTATTTTCAAAGATAATTGTTAAGAAACACATGGCCAAGAACTTTAAAAAAAATCAAGTACAAGCCAGGCATCGTGGCATGTGCCTGTGGTCCCAGCTACTTGGGAGACTGAGGCAGGGGGATGGCTTAAGCCCAGAGTTTAACACTGTAGTGTGTGATGATCATGCCTGTGAATAGTCACTATACTCCAGCCTAGGTGACATAGCAAGACCCCAGCTCTAAAAAAAAAAAAAAAAAAAATTATGTGCTGACATTTGTTTTCCAGTTTGCTGGGCACCAGCACTTGAAGAAATATCTGTTTTAGGACGAAGAGATATTTTCCTGAAGTTGTGTGAAACAGCTTTTCCTCTGTACTAACTCATTTAAACATTAATGAGTCTTAATTACTTTTTCTTTTCTATTGCAAGAGTCTCACTGGTGTTCATTTGGTGAAGAATCAGCGATGAACTAAGGGAGTGTGGGAGGCATCCTCCTCCTCTGAGGACTGTAAAGATGCCGATAGATAGAAATAATCTTGAACAAAAAGGTCCACGAGGTTATTGGGCTGATTTGTGGCCCATTCTGGGTCATGTGCATGCCAAGTCCATCTTTTTCATCCAAAATGCCTTCATGAGTATGTTCTGAACTGGGATCCTGAGAGTCATACGATTATGACTATTTTTTAACTGTGACTCTCACCGGAGAGAATGCTCCAATTTAACATGCCCCTTTATGAAGTTCAACTCATGATTAATTGTCGTTTACACCAGCGCTACTCAAAGTGTGGGTCTCTGATGCTTGAGGAGCTTGGTGCAAGCTGTAAATCAACATACTGCTTTCTTCATGGAGAAACTCAAGCACTAAAATCCTGTCCGCCAAACTACAGTGTGCTTGGTGAGGCGGTTGACACACATTATGGTGCAAGCTTCTCCTCTTGATGTGGCAGGGTAACCGTTTGCAGACCAACATCTGTCTACAGACTGCACTTTAAGGCACTCTGAAATATACTTGACATATACTTACATCATCTTTATAATCTATAAGACGTAATCTATAATTATTAATCTGTCTCAATTTTAAAAAGATTATTTTGAAACAATTTCAAATGTATAAAGAAGTTGCAAGACTACTACAAAAAACTCCTGTATGCCTTTCTTTCTTTTCCTTTTTTTAATTTATAATTTTTTTTTTCTTTTGTAGAGATGGGGTCTTGCTATGTTGACCAGGCTGGTCTCGAACTCCTGGCCTCAAGCGATCCTCCCATCTCAGCCTCCCAAAGTGCTGGGATTACAGGCATGAGCCACCATACCCAGCCCCCGTATGCCTTTCATTCAGACTCCTTTCAAGTTTTACCCATGATGTGCTTGCTACCAGTGGGTCCAATCATGATCCCATGATCTGGCCTCTTTCTATCTGGATGTTTCTTGGAGTTCCATGCCCTTGACCTTTATGAAGGTTACATTTTATAGAATGATCCTTAAGTTGGATTGTTCTGTGTTTCTTCATGATTAGACCAGGTCATGCATTTTGGACAAGAATGTCACAGAAGTGATGCAGTGGTCTCACTGCCCACTATCAAATAGCCCCTGATGTCATTTTGCCCCATTGGTGATGGTAACTTTGATTGCTTGATTAAGATGGTGTCTGCCCCATTTCTCCACTGTAAAGTTACTTTTTCTTTTGTAGTTCATATTATATAAATATTCCATTACTCATTCCATTTTTACTTCCTTGTTTTAGAACTCATTGATGTTTCTTGCTGGAATTAGTTATTACTGTGATGTTTGCCAAATTGTAATTTTCTAATTGTATTATTCCCCTTACATTAATAAATTGGCATTCTATTGTAAGGAAGAACTTTTGCATCTCCCATTTTTATAAACAAATGTGTTATCATCCATTCTATTCTTCTATTATTCAATGGGTTACAAACCTCACTCATTAATTACTTTGATGTTCATGTAGACCCAGATTTTGACAGTTGGTTTCCTGTAAAGCTGGATTCTGCATCCTTTTGCCATGTGCCTCTCCTTCTTTGAGAACTTCTTCACAAAAAGCCCTTCCAGGATATCTGGTACTTTTTCTGTTCCGGGTCTGCATCAGCCAGTTCTTTGAGGAGCCTTAGTTCCTTTTCATGGATATTTAGAAGCCAAGATCTAGGTGCAAAGTAGGCCCTTTGCTACTGGAGTGTTGCTTCTCCAGGCCCTCTCAGTGGACAGAATTAGGAAATAGATGTATTTGTATCTGTCCATATATGCAAACACACAAAGGTGTGTATACACACACATACGCCTTTACATCTATAATTCTATCTTGACATCTTAGGGTTGCATCATCCTTAGTGTATTTATTTGCTGGCCCCTGTAGGTAGCCATCCTCTCGACTACATGAGGGGCCTCTCACCCTGCTCTGACTCTGTCCTCATAATTGTTACCATTGTCAGGTGCCACCAGCTGCTTCTGCCACCTTGCTCCAATACCACTCTTGCCCAGGCCATCGTCACCTGCCTTTCTTGTGCCTGCTCAGTGACTCTTGGGCTGAATTAGGAAAGAGAGGAAGGAAGCCAAATTTTTGTTTCTTAATTAGAAAAAGAAGTAAGCAAAGGCTAAATGGAGATTACCTGCCAAGGTTACTCCTTTGTTTCCTCTTAGGAGACAGATAAGACAGCCTGTCAGGATGACATCAACATTGAAATGAGAGGGTCTTCAGCATCTCTAAGTCTGCTTCAGGATCGTAATCATGGCCAGAAGGGTGGGAGGGGTGGTGCTTGTGCATCCTGCAGTGCACGTCAGCCTTGGTTTTTGCAGCGGGAATAAGGCTATCAGTTATGGCTTTAATGTCACCAAATCAGCAGAATGCGTGTCGACTGGTCTAGACATGCATCATGCCTGATGAAAGAAGATGAGAAAATAGAACGTTGGTTTTTCTGACAAGGGGCATTTGGAAACGTGGGGGTGTTATGCGTTGTCACAATGCCTGGGGCCCACTGACATTTGGTGAGCAAGAGCCAGGGATATAAATGTTCTGTAGTGCACAAGGCAGTCCTGCATGACAATGTCTTGTCCCATTCAAATGCCAGTAGAGCCCCCTCTAAGAGATACAAACAGGTGCTCACCCACAGGAGTACAGTTTGCAATGCTTTAATGCCATTACTGCTATCATGTTGATGAGGGGACATGGTCTCCAGGCTCCACCAGATGGGAGCAAAATAACCATAACTGCCAGAAATAGGAGTGTTTGTAGTAACTGCTTCCACATATTCTAGATACCCACCCACTGTGTGCAGTTATGAGTGAAATTGTGGCACCTTTGTGAAACCCACAGCCCTGATCTTGGTCCTAGTGGGCAGCATGACATTGGAATAAAATTCAAGACATCACGTGATCCTGTGTTGTGCCCTCTGTTGAAATTAGCAACTGGAAAATAAATGTGTTTCTACGGTCAAGGAGAACTGGTTACCTATTATGAGCTCACACATCCCGTCACTTGGTCAAGGAGTACTTGCTTGCACTTCCAAATTGATTGTAAGCTCCTCGAGAGCAAGAGGCAGTATGGCAGGCTTGTGTAATCACCCATAGTGTCTTGCAATTAGTAGGTGGTTACAAGCCCGTGACTCAAGGTTTGATTTTTCCCAGCTGGACCATTCACCATAACACTGGGTAAGGGCTCACATCTATTTTCTACAGTGTTCCATCACCTCACTAATTCGTATTTTAGATAGGGCTGAAATCTGTAAATTTCTGAACTGGTTAAGCAAGGGAGAGGAAGCAAAGCCCTTTTCTCTTTCACCTACTTTCTCTCCCTCCCTGCCTCTGATTTATAGGCTGTCAGAAGTGGATGCAGGAATGACTTCCGGATAGGTGGGCAAATGACCCTACTGCTGAATTGTGCTACTTTAAGCTCAGAGCTGAAGAGCAGGACATCCAGGCTTGGGAGGACAGCTAGGGTCATAGGTGTAGGTTGGCTTCTGCCATGAACTCTCTGTTCAACGTTCAGCAAGTCTTCTAACCTCTCTGGGCCGCATTGTCTGCATCTGTAAAATCGGGAGGTTGGACCTCACGATCTCTTCACATCTGTGGTTCTACAGTTTTCTGTCTTGGACCTCATGAAATGCTATGAATCACGGCCACATCCTGAATAGGCAGAGTGACAGGGAAATGTCACAAGGATGGCAAAGTGACAGGGAAAACAGAGTGAAAAGTGTGTCCTATGATAACACTGGAAAGACCGTTCTCTGGCCACAGTTCAAACCTCTCTCAGTGAGGTTTGTCTTTTGTCTTTTTCTTTTTCTTGTAATTACAGGAAGAACAGCAAACAGCACTTACAGCTGCTGCTTTCCCAGCTAGGAGGATAAGCCAGGCTCAGGCTCTGGGGGTGGAGAGATGGTCTGTTGACCTCAGCTTTACTTCCAGACCACAGGAGTCCCACATTTGTCCAAGACCTCTTTCTTTTGTCCCATGGAAGGAGGGCTGCAATGACTGGACAGTTCCACTCTCAGCAACCACTTCTGATCTTTGAAATTCTGATCTCCTTTTAACAAAGTACGGTGAGAAGTAATTTAGACTAAATGACTTGACACCTGTATTTCCTGTTACTTTACTTTTCTTTCCATAATTATTTTAATTCCTGAAAAGTGGAAAAGTACTTTCTCCATCATGTCTCATTTTTCCCTTTTACCTTAAAAACATAACTCTGCATTTATTATAAACTATCTTAAATCTACTTTGGAAGTGATTTGAAAATAAACTGTAAAATAACAGCGTTGTAGGTATCTAATAAGCTTTGTGTTGTAGTCAAGAGGAAAAAGCAGTAGACACATTTAGTGGTAAGTATATGAAGTAGAAGGGACATGAGAGAATATTTAAATCATTGCTTTTCAAATTGCAGGTTGTAGCCCATTAGTGGGTCCTGAAATCAATTTAATGAGTTGCAACCAGAATTTTTAAAAAATAACATAGAATAGAGTAGAAAATACCAGAGTACATCACACATAAAAAAAGTTTGTTAATGAAATGTTTGCTTAGGCAAGTTCTGACTTGCGTAAAATATCAAAGCTATTAGAAACTATAAAAAACAGAACAAGAACTTTGCACAGTAGATGAGAGCATTTTATTTTACTAAGAATTAGTTTATATGATTAGCTATTGTGATATCCCATTTAATTTAGAAATAGTCTTTGCAAAATCCACTGAGAAAACCACTTGATTAAATATTTATTGAGTGCTCAAATGTATGAGGAAGTGTGCAAAAAAATTTAATGAAAATACTACTTATTAGGTCCTGTAACTAATAGAGATATTCAACTATAATTTAAAAGCTCCCAAGAAGGAAATTTCTAGGCCCAGAAGGTTTCGGTGGTGAATTCCATTGAACATTTAAAGAAAATTTAATAATTTTACACTATTTCTTCCTGAAAACAAAAGGGGAGGGAATGCTTACCACTTCATCTTATGAGGCTAGTATTACACTGATACAAAAAAAAAAAAAAAAAAAGATCAATATGGCTTATCAACTTAGACACAAAAATCCCTGCAAAATATTAGAAAATCAAATCTAGAAATATATTAAAAGAATTATATACCATGACAAAATTTATTTCAAGTATGCAAAGTTATTAGGTCAATATTAAAAAATCAATCCATATAATCTACTGCAAAGAAAGAAAAAAATCACAGTCTTATCAATTGACACAGAAAAAGCATTTGACAAAATCCAACAGCCACTCATGATAAAAACTCTCAGCAAACTAGTAATAAAGGAAATCTTCTTTAGCTTGATAAAGAGTAGCTATAAAAAGCCTACAGGTAACATCATGCTTCATGTTGAAAGACTGCTTCCTGTCTGAGATTAGAAACAAGGCAAGGATGTCTACTCTCACCACCCTTACTCAACGTGGTGCTAGAAATTCTAGCTATTGCAAGAGTGCAAGAGAAGTAAATGAATAGTGTAGAGACTGGAAAGGAAGAAATTAAACTGCCCCTATTTTCAGATGAAATGATTATCTACATAGACAATCTCAAGTGATCTATAAAAACTCCTAGAATTAATAAGTGAATCCAGCAACCCTGCAGGATATAAGATTGGCACACAAAATTAATTGCATTTCTATTTGTAAAAATGAACATCCAAAAACCAAAATTAGAACACAATACAAGTCACTCCAAATAAAATGAAATACTTGGCCGGGCGCGTGAAGGATTTCTGTGCTGAAATAACAAAATGCTTATTAAAGAAATTAAAGAAGATCTAGATAAATGGAGAGGCATACTATGTTCATGGATTAAAAGATTTAACATTTTAAGTCAGTTCTTCCCAAATTGATCAACAGATGTAATGCAATTTTGATCAAAATCTCAGCAAGAGTTTTTGTAGACAGAGACAAGATTACTCTAGAGTTTATATGAGAATTTTTAAAATTTTTTAGAATTTAAAAACGTCTTGGGGCTGGGTGTGGTGACTCATGCCTGTAATGCCAGCACTTTGGGAGGGCAAGGCAGGCAGATCACGAGGTCAGGAGATTGAGACCATCCTGGCTAACATGGTGAAACTCTGTCTCTACTAAAAATACAAAAAATTAGCTGCGTGTGGTGGCAGGCGCCTGTAGTCCCAGCTACTTGGGAGGCTGAGGCAGGAGAATGGCATGAACCCAGGAGGCGGAGCTTGCAGTGAGCCGAGATTGCGCCACTGCACTCCAGCCTGGGTGACAGGGCAAGACTCTGTCTCAAAAAAAAAAAAAAAAAAGAAACTTGTTTTTTTTTGTTTTTTTTTTTTTTTTTGAGACGGAGTCTCGCTCTGTAGCCCAGGCTAGAGTGCAGTGGCCAGATCTCAGCTCACTGCAAGCTCCACCTCCTGGGTTCACGCCATTCTCCGGCCTCAGCCTCCCGAGTAGCTGGGACTACAGGCGTCCGCCACCTCGCCCGGCTAGTTTTTTGTATTTTTAGTAGAGACGGGGTTTCACCATGTTAGCCAGGATGGTCTCGATCTCCTGACCTCGTGATCCGCCCATCTCGGCCTCCCAAAGTGCTGGGATTACAGGCTTGAGCCACCGTGCCCGGCCGAAACTTGTTAAAAAAGAATGAAGTGTGAGGAATTACTCTACCTCATATTAGGTTTTACTATATAGCCACAGTACTCAAGATAGTATGGTATTGTTCAGGCACAGGCATATACATAATTGAAACAGAATAGAGAAACCATAAATTAACCTATATGAATATGAAAGAACCCATAAATCAACCTATGTAAATATCTCCAACTGCTTATTGACAAAGACGCAAAAGAAAGCCTTTTCAACAAATGGTACTGAAGTAAGTGGACATGTATAGGCAAAAAAAAAACCACAACCCAAACCTCTCGCCTTATCAAATTTAACTCAGAATACAACACATTTGTAAATTTAAAATGTAAAACTATAAGACTTTTGGAGAACAACAAAGGAAAAAAACATTTGAGATGTAGGCCTAGGCAAAGAGTTCTTATACTTGACATCAGAAGCGTGATCCCATAAAGGAAAAAATTGATAAAAAGTAAACTTTCCTATGAGAAAGTCCATGTGAGGAGAATAAAAAGGCAGACTGAGAGAAATATTTTCAAATAATACATATGACAAAAGACTAGTACCTGGAATATATAAAGATCTGTCAAAACTCAATAGTGAAAAAAAAAAAAAATTCCCCAGTCTACTTGGAAAATGGGCCAAAGACATACATATATTTCACTAAATAAGATATATATATGGCAAACAAGCACACAAAAAAGTTCAGTATAATTAACCACTGAGGTAATGTAAATTAAAACCACAATGAGATGTTACTACACGCCTTTCAGAATTGCTAAAATAAAAAGTAGTGACAACAGTGGTCAGGTGTGGTGGTGCTTACCTATAAGATTGTATGAGCCCAGGAGTTCAAGTTCAGCCTGGACAACATAGTGAGACTCTGTCTCTAAGTAAATAAAAACAGTGACAACACAAAAAGCTGATGAGGATGCAGAGAAACTGGATACATTACTGGTGGCATTGTAAAATGTTATAGCCGCTCCAGAAAACAGTTTGGTAGTTTCTTATCAAACTAAACATGAGACTGCCATATGACCCAAAAATGTCACTCTTGGGCATCCATCCCAGAGAAATGAGAATGTGTATTTGCACAAACACCTGTACATGAATGTTCATAATAGCTTTATTCATAATAAACCCAAACTAGACACAACTCAAACGCTCATCAATATATTATTAATCTGTACTATGGAATAGTCCTCAGCAATGAAAAGGAACAAATTGTTGATACATGGACCAACTTGGATGAATCTCCAGAGAAATAAGCTGCGGGGAAAGTCAATCCTCAAAGTTTACCTGTAGGATTCCACTTGCATAACATTCTTGAACTGACAAAACTAAAGAAATGGAGAACAGATTCATGGTTGCCAGGGGTCAAGGACCATGGTGGGAGTGGGGTGGGGGAGGAGAAAAGCCAGGCAGAGGGGAGGAGCTGTGGTTATAAAGGACATGAAAGATCCTTGTGGTTCTATGTCCTGACTAGGGCCGGGAGCAGTGGCTCACGCCTGTAATCCTAGCACTTTGGGAGGCCGGGGCAGGAGGGTCGCTTGAGTCCAGGAGTTTGAGACCAGCCTGGGTAATGTGGCAAAATCCCATTTATGTTAAAAAATAATAATAATACAAAACATTAGCCAGGCATGGTGGCACACACTTGTGGCCCCAGCTTCTTGGCAGGCTGAGGTGGGAGGATTGCTTGGGCCCGGGAGGTTAAGGCTGTAGTGAGCCATGATTGCATCACTACACTCCAGCCTGGGTGACAGCAAGACCCTCTCTCTCTCAAAAAAAAAAAGGTAAAAATTATATCTGACTGGATTAACATCATTATCATAGTTGTGATACTGTATTCTAGTTTTGCCAAATGTTACCATTGGGGGAAACTGAGTCAATGTTACATGGAACCTCTCTGTCTTGTTTCTTACAACTGCATGTGAATCTACCATTATTTCAAAACAACAGTTTAAATTTTAAAAAGGAAACATGAGGACTCTCTGGTCTTAGATGCAAGCAAATGGAATAAAAAATATATGATTTGGGTAAAGACTAAAATAACTATTGGAGGATTCTAAATGGCTTGGTGACAATGACATGCCTTCTCTTTCTACATTGCCATAGAGTACTTAGTCCCAGTCATACCCTTGCCCATGAAGGCATTCAAAAATTTTGTTGTATGTGTTATTATTAGTGTGGAATAGACGTTGCCCTGTCAAGCGGTTTAATGTATGAATATAAATATAAATCGCATACGTATAATAGGCAGCTCAAGTGTGGTTCTGTGTGAACAAGCCAATATTTTTTGCGTGTGTGCAAGGACATGATAATTATCCTTGAGAACAGAAGGAAAACATAACCAGAGTCCACATTTACTTTGGGGTCCACAGCTGTATTTCCTTCCCGTGGAGGTTTTGCTTGTTCGCTTGCTTTTGCCTTTTTCTATAGAATATCCTTCAACCACATTCATCAGCCTAGGAGGCAGGAGAGTGGAATTCCTGTGTTGGAAGGAAAGGGTTTGCACCCATATTTCTGGGGCCCTGGGGCTCTCAGGAGATGCTTCAGGGAGGGGGAATGGGTGCCGTTTCTATCTTGGGCAGCTTGTTTTCTACCTACTTGTCCATGGCTTCACACTGGATTTGGTTTTAGAACAGATTCTATGGCTTCATAAAATGTTAGAAAACCACCAGCGGCTCCTGTCTGAGTTCAGCTGCACAGCACTGAGGTTGCAGCTGGAGACCTGGGCCTCTGCATTCCCTGTCTGGGGAGGGAGTGCAGAGGCTGAGATGCGGTGTGAGCGGTGTCCTGGAGGGCTGGAATGAGTGCCCCCTGTCACTGTCTCTCTGGCTCCTGCCACTGACAGCAGAATGTCGTTGATTCAGTGTTGCTTGCCCAGGGAGGACAGGGTGTGTCCTGCCTTACAGAAGCCCTGGGGCAAAGCCATGATATTTCAAAGCAGGAAAATCAACCAGGGTGAGAGGGACTTTTTTTCTGGAGAAAATACTGTTTGAAAAATGTTTGTTTTCAAAGTCTGTGTGTGTGATATAGTGTGTGACTAATAGAAGCGATGAGAGCCCAAGGTGGTCAGGTGATTGATCAATCGATGAGAAAAGCCCCTGGAAAATTCGTGTGAACAAATACTTAGTTGCATGAGCAAATGTGCAAAGCAGTGTTCAAAAAGATCTTATGAAAATATCTGGGAGATGGAAGGTGGCAGTTGCAACGAGCCAAGATTGTGCCACTGCACTCCAGCCTGGGTGACATAGCAAGACTCTATATGAAAAAAAAAATTGGAGAAATCTTTCAGTAATAGGTTCAATAAATTGACTAAGGATGAAGAATAATATAATAATTTGTAATAAAATGGCGTGATAATAATAAAATCAGTGAAATTTCACCTGCCTTATTCCACGTTCAGATGAGACCAAGATGTTGACCAGAAGGCAATCCACGTGGTGACTCTGGAAGGAAGCCTGGCTGAAGCAGTGACTGGTTTTTCTTCCTCATCAGCTCTAGCAGTGTACGTGGTGATGTGTGGTGTTTGGATGGATGCTGGAAAACTAACCCTCCTTTGGTGGTGAAGAGCTCCCCTTTGATATGTCGGGGCTTCCTGAAACCTTTCCAAGACCCCTCAGCACTGATGTTAGGATCCTCAGCATAACAGACCCAGCTTCAGCATGGGAGTAATGGTAAATACCAGCCAGAGGAGGCAACAGAGATGAAAGGGAAGAGCATGTGTGCCTGCCCCTCATGGTGCCACCAGGAAAGCATGGGGGACTTCAGGGCCAGGGCCCAGGGAGAGCACTTCGGAGATGAATTTCTACCTCTTTGGTCTCCTGCAGTGCTTAATGAAGGCCTCTTGAACTTGCTGGGCTAGAGAAAGATGAGCTGAGGTCCTGGAGTTAGTTAAATTCCTAGGAGCACTTTGATGTTACTTTCTGGGGACTTGGGTTTTGGAATACTGCAAGATCCAGTCCAATGTCTCTGTCCACAACGAGCAGCTTCCTCAGGAGCTTGGCCAGTCTCGATTTGTTGAGCATGGGGGAGAAGTGGGAGAAAAGCACTGGGAGGAAATAAGCCCAAAGCGTGAATCACCCCTTTCCTCCTAAAGAAGCTACTGTCAAGAGTGAATTGGCTGAAATTTCCAGAGGGCTTTTGGCCACCAGCACTACAATTAGGAAAGAAAAGCCAACCAATACAAACAAATCTAAACCACAGACTAAATCACCACTCCATGATAACCCATCCAGAAAAAGCACAATCCAGCCAGAACCGACTCCCAGCACAGGACCAGCCTGGGCTTTCCGAGCTCTCTAGAGGTCTGAGAAGATCCCGAAGGACCAGGAAAGGTGAACTCGGACAGCATTCATGCCGTCGGTTTTGCCCAAGGTGTTCCTAGTATACCCTGGTTAGCTTCCGGCTAACTCAAAGGATCCTTATTCATTCTCGAAAGCGTCCCAGATTAGATCATAAATTATATGGTCATCTTAAAAAGAAAAGAAAGCAAGCCACTGAAAATAACCTACGGACTCAAGACTTCGGCAAGTCAGCTCTCAATTCTCTTCCTATGTGACTCTTGCTTGGGGTTGGCGAACCACGGCCTGAGGGACAAAGTCTGCCCAGGCCCTGCTTTAGTATGACCCACGAGCTAAGAATGGTGTTTACATTTTCAAAGGGCATTTAAATAAAAATAAATATGTGACAGAGACCACATGTGGCCCACAACACCTAAAATTTTCACTACCGGCCGGGCGCGGTGGCTCAAGCCTGTAATCCCAGCACTTTGGGAGGCCGAGACAGGTGGATCACGAGGTCAGGAGATTGAGACCATCCTGGCTAACACGGTGAAACCCTGTCTCTACTAAAAAGACAAAAAACTAGCCGGGCGAGGTGGCGGGCGCCTGTAGTCCCAGCTACTTGGGAGGCTGAGGCAGGAGAATGGTGTGAACCCGGGAGGCGGAGCTTGCAGTGAGCTGAGATCCGGCCACTGCACTCCAGCCTGGGCGACAGAGCGAGACTCCGTCTCAAAAAAAAAAAAAAAAAAAAATTTCACTGCCTGGTGCTTTACAGGAAAAGGTTGCTGACCCCCTACCTGGCCACTTGATCCTGCAGCTTTGGGTAGAAGGCTGGGATCTTGGATCATTATCGATGTCTTTGGCCCCAAAGAATGTTGACGATTCTGCATCCTCATCCTACCTTTGCCAAATCCAAGGCCCAACGCCAGGCCGCCCAGTGCTGGAGAGGCAAAGCAGTGTTTGTGGAATGAACAACATCAATGCAAGCATGTCACGTACCAGAGAATCCCATGCAGAAAGCAAAAGGCATCTGTTGAGATTCCCTCTCTTCTCCTCCAAGGGAAGGTGATAAGAAGGAATGAGGTTTAGTTAAAGCCTTTCCCTGCCGCAGAGGGTTTCTATTCTGGTGGAAGGGAATGCTGCCGCCAAGAATTCTGCCTCTCTCCTGGAATGCCCTGGTAGCTACGGTTCCTTGGTGGTTTCCTTCCACCAATTCAGCCTGAGGTTTAATCAGGCCCTCAGAGACCCACATCATTTCATTCTAACTTTCATACTTCTACGCGGTCTGTGGTCCTGGTACATACTGAGGAAGCCTTTGGGAGGGATGTGACTTTCCCTGTATAAAAATGATTTTGTTCACTCCTTTCCTGGGAACTGTATTTCTCCAGCATGAGGGACAACTTTTGAGAATCACCATCGTGGTCTCTCAGTTCTTTGAGATTGTTTCTGGTTCACAGGGACAGTTCTTGGAAAAAAAAGACCTGTGTCATTCTCCTGGCTCAGTCATTGATGGGCTCTGGACTCGAAGAAGCTCACTCAGGGCCTTCGTCTCTCCCTCCCTCTCTCTCTCTCTCTCTCTTTTTTTTTTTTTTGGGGGGGGGAGAGTCTCATGCTGTTGCCCAGGCTAGAGAGCAGTGGTACAATCACAGCTCACGGAAGCCTCGAACTCCTAATTCAAGTCATCGTCCTGCCTCAGCCCCCTGAATAGCTGGTATATAGACACGGCACCACACCCAGCTATTAATTTTTTTTTTTTTTTTTTTAGAGATGGGGTCTCACTATGTTGCCCAGGCTGGTCTCGAACTCCTAGCCTCAAGTGATCCTCCCAAGGTGCTGGGATTGCAGATGTCAGCCCAGCTCACTGTACCCAGCCACCTTCCTCTCTTTACCCATAAAGAGAGAGCTCTGTGACATTTCTTCCAGCCCAGTCACTGAGGATGTGATGAAGTCTGAGCGAGTGTCTGGAATGTGATTCATTCGCATGATTCCTGGAGAGGACACGAATAGTGTACAAGGTGCTTCTTATGAGAGTCTATATTTAGAAACCTCTTAAAAATGAACATGTTGGCTGACTCTCAAAAGCATTCAGGGCACTGCTTGGGCCCCTGGTTACCTTATTCCTACTAAACATGCTCAGGGCCTCTTCAGTAGAGCCACTGACAGGAGATGGGAGGCCGAAGAGGTCGGTGGCAGAGCTTGGATTGGAAGCCAGACTTCCTGAATTCCAATACCTTCCAGTGGCTCTCCATGCCCACCAGAGGTGTTACTCAGAACATGTGAATGTCCTTTGTGGGAGCTGGGGGAAAAGCACCTGGCACTGCTTCATATATGGAAGCCGAGCAGTAAATGTTCAATTGAATTACTCAGAGGTGGACATTTGCCATTCTAGGGACATTGCTCTAGAAAAGTGTTTTTTTCTGATGTTGTTTTTATTCCAGACATCCCTGAGGTGTTGGTCTCACAACTTACGATTAATGATTATTAAAACCGCACGTGAAGGCAAATTGTGGGCAGAGTGTAAAAATCTGGAGAAAGTTATCTATGGAGCTCACTTTTCGCATCTGCACACTAGCTGCTAAACTTTAATACACTCTACCTTTCCACTAGAGCCACTGCCCACTTCCCCCGGGTGGCAGAGGACTTGTTGACATGGAACTTCAAGATGCAATTTCCCAGCCTGCATCTTGTCTTGAACTTTGGGAAAAAAGCAGCTCTGGAAATCTCACTTCTCACTTTGGGTGAATATCCACTACCTATCAGGGGCTGTTTTGTTTTGCTGGTTACAATTTGTTTGCTCAAGCAGTTAAAAGCTGTAATAGCCACTTAACAGTTTTCCTGCTTTTGTTTGAATACGTCTGTCTGCACTGGACTTCAAGTGCAAATGACAGGGTAAGAATGCCTGTGACCTAGGGTGATTAAAAATGGGTGCAGAATAACAGTAGCTCCTGTATCTCTTCCCTAAAACTTACCTTCTCAGCTAAGATGTGACAACTTAAAAAAAGCAATTATCTCCTCTCTGCCTTGCACCTTTAACTCAGGCATTGACTGTGAGCTTTTTCTTTGGAAACCTAAGATCGATATGTGTAAACATATCAATTTGAAATATTACTCCACTTACTCTGGCTCTAAGAATAGAAGGACAGTTTCAGTTTTGTTTTGTCTTCCTTTATTACATTTTTGCTCTTGAGATACAAACAAACCTCTCATACCACACAAAAAACATCCATTCGTGGGATTTTTAAAGTGCATTTCCCCTTGAACTTTGTGTACAAAAATATTTATCTTTTAAAACATGCAGAAATTTCTTGACAAGGCACTTTTAGGTATAAAATGAAGATGAGTCCTTGGTTCTACATTCGCATTGAAGTACAAGTGAAACATCCTCACAGCTGCGCTCTCAAAGCCCTCAGAGGTCCAGCAGTCTAAAAACTCATCAACAAGACTGAAAACATTCACAGTTTTACAACGTGGGTTGCCGAGCTTTACAGCCATGACCAGGAAAAACTGCCCGTAACAACAGCTGTCCTTCCCAGTTCCAGATGTGTTGTCTCACTGTAGGAATTAAGATAAGCTGCCAAATTGTCTTCGTGTGACCCTGCAAGATCCCATTATCCATGTAACTTCTTGTCTCCAATTTCAGTGAACATGTCAGGAGAGATGTGATCGGGACTCTCCCAGGACTACATTCAGGTGAGAAATTTTAGAAGAGGAAACAAATAAAAGGCAACCAAGGTTTTCATCCCCTATCCATTGAGAGGGAAGATCCAGAAAATGGGCAGTTCCAAAAAAAATGAACACTTTCTTGATTGATAAGCATATGTGGCCCATTTAATGTCCATGTGACTACAACTAATGCCTTTTTTCAAAAAGAAAACGGTTTGAAAAGATCAAAACCACAAAGCAATCTCCTAACAGTTCCAAATTGACATCTTCTAAAAATGTATCATATTTTACCACCATTAAAATGAAATCTTAGAGGTAAATTAAATTCTACCATTGACTCTGAAATTGTTTTAATTTCTGGAGAACTGCACGCCTCCATTATTTCTCACCAGCTCCAGTAGAACAATCATTTTTTAAATAAAGAAACCCACTCAAACGCTTCATGTCTTCCAAGAGATACTGAAAGCTTATTTATTAATTATCTGTATATAATCCAGCTTATTTATTGTACCCAGCTGGCAAATGCTCCGGAGGGCACTTGAGGGAATAAATATACAACAAAAATGAAGTTGCTTCCCTGTTCCCGGACAGCTGCACCTGTGCCAGGTGGCTGGTCTTTCTGGGGCAACCTGGGAAGGATTCTGGGACTCAAGGGTCACTTGTTACCATAACCAAGAGCTGTCTGAAGGCAAATCTACAAGTTAGGCTGCAGTGACGTCTCCAGCTAAGGAACCTGTCACCCTCTGAAGTGTGTAGGCTTATCTACTGATGAAGAGCTATCAAACAAGGAGAGAAGCCATCAGTGCAGCTCCTGAGGCCATCTGAGAATTTCACGGGACAGAACTGGGCCAAAAGGAAAAAGACTGTTTGTGGCAGGAGGGTAGCAGGGGAGCGAGTGGTAAACAGAAGCCAGCTAGAAGGCAGTATTTTTCAGACCCCCATACATCACTGAATGACAGCCCTGATGAGGAAAGTCAGGCAAGTAGAGTCTTTTATTGGAGAAGAAGGGTCTCTGCGAGCGGGTGAGGACTTGCCTTCTGAACGGTGCGGTGGGGTGAGCATCCCAGGTGTGCTGGCTGGGGTCTTGCAACCAGTGCCCCCAGCAAAAAAAGCCAGGGTGAGCTAGGAGAAAGACGGGTAGTGGGAAGGGTTTACGGCTGCTTTAGAAGAGATAGTTATCACTGAATTATCATATTTCAAATTTTGACATGGGAATGTCTTAAGATCATTATTAGATCAAATTCAACTGACTTTATTAAACAGAGTCACTGCAGGCCTTTTTCTTATGAACACAGAATGATCCTTAGTTGGGTAACATGTCAATGCCAGTGCACTCTGTGCCTTTCCTGCATTGTGGGGAGGGCACTTCTTAATGCAAAGTAAAATTCAGGACCTACATGACATCAGTTTTGTTCCATTTGAGTTCAATTTATGCTATTAATAGCTCTGATCACCAAATTTACAACATTTAAAGTACTGTCTGTTACCCGATGTCTGGTATGTTTACATACAACATGGTTCTGCCCAGTAACAGCGTAAGGTAAAAATGTGATTTCCCCTAAAATTATATTATCATGTGATCCTAGAGTGTTACCCACCTGGGAGAGGTACAAAAAACAAAGCATTAGAATTCAGGCTAAGAACAGCCAGTTTTAGGAATAAGAATTACATTGAATAGCATTTAAGAGCATTTAAAACGTCAAGGCATCTTAAACTTCAAAAATGAAAACAAAAACAAAACAAAACACCACCACCAACAAAAACAACCTAACCCAACCACAAAACTCTAGGAGCCAAGGCACTCAATATCTGCCTGTTGGTTATGTACAAAGCCACCGATGGGAGGTCTTTTCAAATTAATCTGGAAAACCCAAGCACAAGACTCTTAGCTTGAAAAGCCTAACAGCTGTGCCTCCAAATCCAGGCAACTGTGCTTCCACTCCTCTTCTTGCTTGCCTTAGGAAAACTTCACTTTAGTAAGATCAGGCAAAACAGCAAATAAAAGAGTCATTTAACCAAACTCCAAAAACAAACACAAATAGAAAAAAAAAAAACCCAATTTCCTACAAATATACATGTAAAAATATATTTTTAAAGCACCCCTAAGTAAATACCAATCTTACCCAAGAAAAATCACAGGTTTGGGGTCTATCTGATAATGATTGTCCCAGAGGTCTCTCTTTTTTTTTGAGACACAGTTTCACTATGTTGCTCAGGCTGGAATGCAGTGACATGATGATCTTGGCTCACTGCAACCTCCACCTCCCGGGTTCAAGTGATTCTCCTGCCTCAGCCTCCCGAGTAGCTGGATTACAGGCACCTGCCATCACACTCAGCTAAATTTTGTATTTTTAGTACAGATGGGGTTGTACCACGTTGGCCAGGCTGGTCTTGAACGCCTGACATCAGGTGATCTGCCCGCCGCGGCCTCCCAAAGTGCGGAGATTACAGGCATGAGCTACCACACTCGGCCCCGGAGGTCTCTTTCACAACAGCACTAACCAACAGACTTTAGTCCAATATGGTTAAGAACAATGAATCTCTGAAATGTCAGAGTTGGCAAACATTTAAAATAACCTATAAGAACTTGGGTGAGGTTTTTCTCCCCTATCCCTTTCCATACACACCATAAATAAGAACACCCAAATCCGTGTCCCTGGGTGCTGGTAAAGTGTTCTAGATATTGTAAATCACAATCAAGATAAAACCATTTTCTGCAGGTTTTGAGGAAACATTGGATCTGCAAATCAAATGTCCTAAACACAGCAGAAAAGACGACACTTCAGGAAGGGAGATCCAAAATTCTTTCATAAAGAATGAAACCAGCCAAGTAAGTTAAAACAAATCTTGTCATTGAGCTTTCCAAGGAAAAATCAGATTTTCCCGGTGATTCAGGGTAAATGTGGGGACTTAGAAAGCTCCCCCTAGAAGGCAAGAGGAGAAGCGGAAAATGTCCCCACTCATGACTGTCCTGCCTCGTCAGAACCCTGCAATCTGTGCCACCGCACAGAAACCAGTGGGTTTTGATGACTGGTGTGTTGCTCTCCGCTGGAATAGATCTGTGGGGTCAAGAAGAGCGGGGAGGAAATGCCTATCTCAATCACCAACCATTTTGCCTTTATTATCTTTTCCTGAACGTCAGATCGATTGTGGAAAAACATAAAATGCAAAAGATGAACTTTCAGAAAACAAGAGCCAATCCCATTTCTCTTCTGCAGCTGCATTGGAAACGTGCGTCAGGTCAGTGTGTCACAGCACAGAGATACACGTGGACGGGGAAGCACAGCAGCTTGCAGGAAAGGCCTGGCTGGCAGAGAGCACCCAAAGATGAACACGACAAACAGTGAGGGTCCAACGCGAGGTGGCTGGGGCTGAGCGGCTTTTTCTGCTCTCCTCTGAGTGGAGAGCAGAGATCCTTCCAGCTTCATCAGCTCCTACAGCTTCATCAGCACTGGCACAGGCTTGGTTCCCATCCATACCCTTTCCAGCACAGACCTGCACAGACTCTCGTGGCTGCCACAGTGCCCAAGCGCGCCAGCCACCACCGCTTCTTTGAGGGAGACACCAATTGTGTAATCTGAACCTGGCTGGATTTGCTGGTTTAAGAAAGAAGTGAAGAGGATCCTTTTATTTTCCCAAACTGGGCCTCATGGAAGTTCCACTTTGCTCCTCCCTGGCCTTCCATCTCCACTGCACAGTGAGCAGAGCTAGGCTTGTCTGCGGCAGCTCTGCCACGCCCTGTCACCCGCAGTCACTAGTAGTAGGGCCCTAGCTTTTCGTATCCCAAGTAACTTGGCCACTCTGGAAACAGACCATAGGAACACCGAGGGCTTCCAAATTGGTCAAAGGATATTCCCAAATCCGGTCCATTGTGGGGCTTGGTCGTTCCCTGGGTAGATTTTAACTCAGCCCGGATGATCCTATAGTTCTTGCCTCTGTTGCTGTCCCAGTGCGTCTGTCCATTGCACTCGTAGTACACAGCAAACTCCATTCTTTCATAAGACTGAATCTTCTCGGGCAAGCTGATATCGAAGGAGAACGTGTCCCTGTCTGAACCAGCGTAAGTGTCCTTCACGTACTGACAAGGAAAGTCTGTGTAGCTCTTCCAGGTGTCAAACGTCATCCTTATTTTCACGGTCTTCTCGAATGCAAGGTTCTGAACCTTCACAGTGCCTGCAATGGCCCTGTCCTTGAGCACACAGTTCTCAAGGCAGACGTGGTCAGCCTGAAGTCGATTTCTAAAGTCTAAGTAATCTGCAGAGGGCTGGGAAAAATCCAGAACAAAGCTCTCGCTCTCTGCTGTCGTCAAGCTCACAATGCTGTCTAGGAGCTCGGTGATGTTGAATGTGATATCTAGCGGCTCATCGAATTCTGAGAACACTTTGACCATTGTCAAGGCCAGCCCTTGGTTGTCTGCGAAGGACACCCGCTTTTTCACCTTCTTCTCCTGGACAGCTGGGGCCACCATTCCACTGGCTTCCTTCTTGCTGCTCAGCTGAATACAAGGCCTCAGTGGTTTGCTGGGCTTTGGTGAGATCTTAAAGGCAAACCTCTCTCGGCGCAAGGAAGGAGCCATGCAGTCGTACCTGTACTCGATGTCCACGGCCATCATGGGGCTAGATGAATAGGCTAGAACCCTGGAAAGGGAGAAGAAAGAAAACAGCAGAGCGATCAGATCAGACAGGTGTGTAAAGGCATCATTCCAGCAGGGACTGGCAAACAATATTTCCTTTCATCTCTGCCCACATGGCTACAGGTCAGGATTAACTCTAGTGTGCTCCAGCACAACACGGGTTTGAGGGAAGATTATGCTGTGGCGGGGACGAGTTGGGGGGTGCGGTTCAAGGTTAAAATAAACAAAAGAGTAAGAAACCCACCAGTTTTAAAACTAAATGCACAGGTTTTTGGGTCAGCATTTCTTGGGGCCTTCTGTTGGCTAATGTGCCACAGAGGATAATTAAAAGGGCATATACTGTTTTAAGATTTCCCAAACCTATATGACTAAGAAGGTGTCTTCCACAGATAGACACTATTTATTTACGTATTTTTAGAGACAGGGTCTCGCTCTGTTGCCCAGGCTGGAGCACAGTGGCGTGATCACAGCTCACTGCAGCCTCGACCTCCCAGGCTCAAATGATCCTCCCACCTCAGCCTCCCAAGTAAGTGGGACCACAGGCGCAAGTCACCACGCTTGGCTAATTTTAAAAAATTTTTGTAGAGACAGGTCTTACTATGTTGCCCAGGTTGGTCTTGCACTCCTGGCTCAATCCGTCCTCCTGCCTTGGCCTCCCAAAGTGCTGGGATGACAGGTGTGAGCCTCTCTGCCCACACTTTATTAATTGAGAAGTAAAAATTGTATATTCTTATGGTGTACAACATGTTTCCATATATGTATACATTGTGGAATGGCTAAATCGAGCTATTTAACATGCATTATATCACACTTTTTTTGCAGTGAGAACACTTACAATCCACTTTCAGCAATTTTCAAGTACATAACATATCATTACTAAGTATAGGCACCATATTGTACATTAGAGCTCTCCCTGTCTACCTGAAATTTTGTATCCTTTGGCCAAAGGATACCTCTCCAGTCCCTCCACCCCCAGCTTCTGGTAGCCACCATTGTACTCTCTGGTTCTATGAGTTTGACTTTTTCAGATTCGACGTATAAGCGAGATCATGCTGTATTTGTCGTTCTGTGTCTGACTTATTCGCTTAACATCCTCCAGTTTCATCTATGTTAGCACAAATGACAGGATTTCCTTCTTTTTTCAGGTGGAATAGTATTCCACTGTGTTTATATGCCATGTTTTCTTTATTCACTCATCTAATGATGGGCACTTAGGTTGATTCCATATCTTGGCTTGGTGAATAATGCTACAATGAACATAAGAGTGCAGAGAACTCTCTGATATACTGACTTCAATTCCTTTGGATATATATCTGGTAGTAGGATTGCCGGGTCATATAGTAGTTCTAGTTATGGTTTTTTGAGGAGCCTCCCTACTATTTTCCATAATGGCTGTACTAATTTACATTCCCACCAACAGGAGACAAGGGCTCCCTTTTCTCCACGTCTTTGCCAATACTTATTTCCTTTGGTCTTTTTGAAAATAGCCATCCTAATGGGTGTGACATGACATCTCATTGTGGCTTTATATTTGCTATAATCTGATAAAAAGAAATGGACTCATCCCACAAATATAGATTGGGTGTTTCCTATATGCCAGGCATTGAGCAAGACACTGGGATTCAATAGTGAAGACAGACACAAACCTGCTTTCATTAAGCTTATGGTAGGTTTTTAAATGTCAGGATACCGTTCTGGGCGGTGGCTCACGCCTGTAATCCCGGCACGTTGGGAGGCCGGGCAGGTGGATCATCTGAGGTCAGGAGTTCGAGACCAGCCTGACCAATATGGTGAAACCCTGTCTCTACTAAAATTACAAAAATTAACCGGGCATGGTGGCATGCACCTGTAGTCCCAGCTGCTCTGGAGGCTGAGACAGCAGAATTGCTTGAACCCAGGAGGCAGAGGTTGCAGTGTGCAGAGATCACACACTCTAGCCTGGGCGACAGGGCAAGACTCCATCTCAAAAACTAAAAATAAATAAAATAAAAACAATCAGCAATTTAGTATTTTTAAGCCTTTAACATAGGTGAATATTTGTTTTTTCCACAAGTAAAAAATTGGCTCTATAAGAATAAAAAGCAAATACAATCATGCTAAACGAGGATAAATCTGAATTAACAAAAACTATATTTTCTATAAGTAAAAATAAGTAAAACAAAAAAGATTAAAGACAAACTGTGAAAATATTTTACAATAAGCATAGCAGCAGAGCTAATACCTTAATATGTAAAGTGTTCTTACAAAGCAATGAAGTCAAATATTCCACATAGAAAAATAAGCAAAGAACGTGAATAGAAAATTCAGGAAAAAAATTTTTTAAGTGGCCTATAAATATGCAAAATGTTCAACCTTATTATTAATTTAAGAAGTATAGATGAGAAACAATGTCTGTTTTTTATTTATTGAATTAGGAAAAAAATTTAAAAGATAATGCAAGCTTTTTCTTTTTTTTCTTTTGAGATTGGGTCTTACTCTGTCACCTAGGCTGGAGTGAAGTGGTATGAACATGGCTTATGGCAGCCTCCACCTGCTGGGCTCAAGCAGTCCTTCCACCTCAGCCTCCCGAGTAGCCAGGACCACAGGCACGAGCCACCATGTCCAGCTAATTTTCAAAAAACATTTTTTTGTAGAGACGAGGTCTCACTATGTTGCCCAGGCCAGTCTTGAATTCCTGGACTCAAGCAGTGCTCCCACCTCCGCCTCCCAAAATGCTGGGATTTACAGGTATGAGCCACTGTGCCTAACCGATGCAAATATTTTCATTAGTCTAAATTGGCACGACCTTTCTAATTTTTTTTTTATCATTTTTTATTCTAATATCACACAGAGACATTTATCCTAAGAATTAAAAACACATAGAGGTGAAGGTACTACAATGTTCAATGCCACATTATAGGCGGAAAAAAGATGACAAAATAACCTAGATGACCATTAACAGGTACCTGGTTAAATCAAATGTACCACATCCATGTGATGTACTTTTATTTTTATTGTTATTATTTTTTCCTTTTTTGAGACAGAGTTTCACTCCTGTCACCCAGGCTGGAGTGTAACAGCACGATCTCGGTTCACTGCAACCTCTACCTCCCGGGTTCAAGTGATTCTCCTGCCTTAGTCTTTCAAGTAGCTGGGATTACAGGAGTCTGCCACCACGCCCAGCTAATTTTTGTACTTTATTAGTAGAGACAGGGTTTCACCATGTTGGCCAAGCTGGTCTCAAACTCCTGACCTCAGGTGATCCACCGCCTCAGCCTCCCAAAGTGCTGGGATTGCAGGCAGGAGCCACCAAGCCCAGCCCATGTGATATAATTTTATAATCATCATTAAAGCCATTATTTTAAAAAAGATTTAAATGAAATGAAAAAATTATACTTATGTCTATATATAGAGAGAGACAGAAGATAAAATTGTACATAGAAACTAGACTTGTGGTGAAAAAATGCATTTGACCCTTCAATGACATGAGTTTGAACTTTGCAGGTCCACTTATGCTCAGATTTTTTTTTTTTTTTTTTTTTTTTTTTGAGACGGAGTCTCGCGGGATCTCGGCTCACTGCAAGCTCCGCCTCCCAGGTTCCAGCCATTCTCCTGCCTCAGCCTCCTGAGTAGCTGGGAGTACAGGCGTCCGCCACATCGCCCGGCTAGTTTTTTATATTTTTTAGAAGAGACGGGGTTTCACCATGTTAGCCAGGATGGTCTCGATCTCCTGACCTCGTGATCCGCCCATCTCGGCCTCCCAAAGTGCTGGGATTACAGGCTTGAGCCACCGCGCCCGGCCTATGCTCAGATTTTCTTCTGCCTCTGCCGCCCCTGAGAGAGCAAAGACCAACCCCCTCTCCTCCTCTTCCTCCTCCTCAGCCTACTCAATGTGAAGAGGATGAGAATGAAGACCTTGATGATGACCCACGTCCACTTCATGAATAGTAAATATACTTTCTCTTTTCTTTGATTTTCTTAACATTTTCTTTCTTTTAGCTTACTTTACTATAAGAATACAATATACGTTACATATAAAATACAAAATACGTATTAATCGATTCTTGATGTTATTGGTAAGACTCTGCTCAACAGTAAGCTATTAGAAGTGAAGGTTTTGGGGAGTCAGAAGTTATATATGGATTTTTGACTGTGTGGGGGCTAGGCTCCCCTAGACCTCGTGTTGTTCAAGGGTCAGCTGTATTATGTAAATGCAGAGAAAAAAGACTAGAGATATATTTAAAATCAGAATACCTAGGTGACAAGATTTCAGGAATTTCTAGTTTCCTGGTTTATATTATTTTATATTTTCTAAAATAATATTGCGTCTATCAGAACAAAATGAACCTAAAAAATCCTCAAACATTTTAAGATATGCCAAAAGCCTATCCCAACACTATTGCCTCACTAAATTTGAGCACTTTTTTTTTGTGAGACAGGATCTTGCTGTGTTGCCCAGGCTGGAGTGCAGTGGTGCAATCATAGCTCACTGGAAACTCAAACTCCTGGGCCCAAGTGATCCTCCCACCTCAGCCTCCAAAGTAGCTGGAACTAAAGGTGTGCACCTCCATGCCCAGCTAATTTTTCAATTTTTATAGAGGCAGGGTTTCACCATGTTGCCCAGGTTGGTCTCAAACTCCTGAGCTCAAGCAATCCTCCTGCTTCAGCCTCCCAAAGTCTGAGCACTTTTTATCATTCTGATTACCATGGCAAATTTATATTTTGATTTGACAGTTTCAATGGACTAAATTAAGGAAATGAGTGACAAAAATAGGATTAAAATCTCAAGTCTGAGAATCACAGAACACAGGATCTGGATGAGTCCCCAAACCTATCTCCTATCAATCTATCCCCCTCCTTATGGCACAGGTGTAGGTGTGTGATGACGTGTTGGGGAGCTCACTCGAGCAGCCATGGCCACCCCAAGGAGTGACAGGCAACATGCCAAGTGTCTTCTGTAAAGAGCTGGGACCACTGGTTCAGTTCCATAAATATTCTCTCATTTTCACCCTCTGACTGTGATTAACCAAACATGTAAAGAAAAAGGGTGAAAGGACAAACACGTATCAGATTTGACCCCATTTTTCCAAAAGTACAGCACTTCCCTGGGATGCAAGAAGCACTTACAGATGGTCAGTCAGAGAAATACACATATTCAGAACCAAATAAAACAATAACTTATGGCCAGAATGCAGGTGCTTAAACATTCATTTTAAAGGATATCTGTCTCACTGTTTCCCCTCTAATAAAATCAATCTAGTGAAAATGTTAAGGGCAAATTTGCTTTCAATTATCTGTTCTTATACCCACGTAACTGTTCTGAAAAGGAAAGTTCTGACTGAACTAGGCAAGGTAGGTTTGCAGAGGTTCAATGGATTGACTAACAGGTTCAATGTGAAAAAAAAAATCCTATAATTAACAAAATATCTAAATTTTAGTTATTCTTGTCCTTTGCAAACTGTGTTGGAATTATACCCTCAGCTCTAACTTTAACACAGGTACTGTTTTTGTTTTGTTTTGTCTCATTTTTATTATTTATTTATTTCTTTCTTTTTGAGATGAAGTCTTGTTCTGTTGCCCAGACTGGGGTGCCGTGGCACGATCTCAGCTCACTGCAACCTCTGCCTTCCAGGTTCAAGTGATTCTCCTGCCTCAGCCTCCCAAGTAGCTGGGATTACAGGCACGTCCCACCACCCCTAGCTAATTTTTGTATTTTTAGTAGAGACGGGGTTTCACCATGTCAGGCTGGTCTTGAACTCCTGACCTCATGATCTGCTCGCCTCGGCCTCCCACAGTGCTGGGATTATAGGCATGAGCCACCACACCCAGCCTCATTTTTAAGTAAGTATAAAGACCAAACAAGTGGCTATATCTGGCATCCCAGTGACCCCCACTCTACCCATCCTGAAAAATCTGGGTGTGAAACTGAGGGAGGAGGGGTTCCTCTTCACAGCTTCCTCCTCACCTGAGTCAGCACAGGTCAGCTGCAAGTTCTCTTTGCACCTCCAACAAGCCTGCAAACCAACCTCCTACGTGCTTTCCTGCATGTTAGAAAAAGGCTTGGAAACTCTCAAGATATTGTGGAAACAGAACTCCAAAGCAAAAGGATCAAAGAATATACACACTTACAGCCCACTAGAGCCAACGTCCCAAATTCTAATCCCGCAGGCTGAAGAGACTTAGCTGAAGACCTTGGTAGAGTTTCACTGTTTCAACCCAGTGGCATAAATTTGCCTCTGAGATCCCTTTTATCACCAAACTGTAAGAACAAGCAGAAGTCCGGCTTGGAAAGGCCAGGCTCCAGTCAGAGCCAGAGCTAATTAAACAATGCTGCCGGCACTTGCAGGAGTCAAATTGCTATGGCAAGATTCTTCCATGAAAGGCAAAAGTAAGGTTATGATGGCCCAAGATTACCTGCAGGACTACTACCCCAGGAACATTGCACAAGCAACCCCAGTCTAGAATCCCTTCACTCTGTTTGTGTGTCACCATAACTGCAGGTGAGGACATTAACCTGTGTGACCTCAATCTGCGGTATGACTCGACTGTCAGTCACCTGGCCTGTCCCACAGATAGCTTCCAGCTTTTATTTACCTGGTCATTCTCCAAGAATCAGCACACCAAAATGCTGGTTTGGTGTGGGCTTTCCTGACCTGCTCAGGAACTCCCCAGCAGACTGTGACAGGGATGGCTGCCGCCATTCAGAAGTACTCCTAGCAACTGAGATGTGCAAGGTAATATTAAGTTCCTGAAAAGGAGGCACCTGGACAGGTGCTTCTTTTACAAATGACATGAAAATGATCGGTTCCAACACAGGATGCACCAGGCTGCAGCCCAGCCTCCTCTCCTGAGAGACTCTTTGGCTACTCCAGCTCTGTCCTTTTCCCAGGCCAGGGAATATGAGTCACCAACGTTGGCCAGGGGAAAACAAAAGAACCAGAAGTTATGGACATACATTTGAACCATGAGAGCAGGATTCAGGATCTGATACCAGTTGCGGGATAGGAACAAGAGTGTATGAGTGCTGCTCCCAGGTAGGTATGAATTCTCAAACACTTGCTTCCATAGAGATGCCTCAGAGCTCAGGGATCAGTTTCCCTGGTGAGGGACTGGGCCATGCTTGAGGGGAGATTTCAGTGTTCATGGCTAAGACAGGGCAAACCCTAACAGATCATGGAGATAGTTTTGCATAAATGCTTTCTCTGTTCCACTCATGACAACACACCTTCTCAAGACAGCTGGCCAAGGTGAGAAAGCCATGGTGATAAGTACAGACCCGCACAGAAAATAACCCCATGACCTTCACGGTTTCAGGCAGCTGGGCTACTGACTTTCTGGCTGTACCTTTCATAGGGAGGAAACCTTTTTTGTATCAGGGCCATGACATTATCCCCTCCATTCTCTCATTCTCTCTCTCTCTCTCTCTCTCTCTCTCTCTCTCTTCTGATAAGAAAAGACAAAAAGGCCGGGCGCGGTGGCTCAAGCCTGTAATCCCAGCACTTTGGGAGGCCGAGACGGGCGGATCACGAGGTCAGGAGATCGAGACCATCCTGGCTAACACCGTGAAACCCCGTCTCTACTAAAAATACAAAAAACTAGCCGGGCGAGGTGGCGGGCGCCTGTAGTCCCAGCTACTCCAGAGGCTGAGGCAGGATAATGGCCTAAACCCGGGAGGCGGAGCTTGCAGTGAGCTGAGATCCGGCCACTGCACTCCAGCCCGGGTTACAGAGCAAGACTCCGTCTCAAAAAAAAAAAAAAAAAGAAAAGACAAAAAAAGGCCAGGCGCAGTGGCTCACACCTGTAATCCCAGCACTTTGGGAGGCTGAGGCAGGCGGATTACCAGGTCAGGAGATCCAGACCATCCTGGCTAACACGGTGAAAGCTCATCTCTACTAAAACACACACACACACACAAAATTAGCCGGGCGTGGTGGCGGGAGCCTGTAGTCCCAGCTACTCGGGAGGCTGAGGCAGGAGAATGGCAGGAGAATGGGGTAAACCCAGGAGGCGGAGCTTGCAGTGAGCTGAGATCGCGCCACTGCACTCCAGCCTGAGCGACAGAGCAAGACTCCGTCCCCCCCCCCCAAAAAATAAATAAAAACAAAGAAACAAAAAATCAGATGTACAAGCAACCCACCAGGAATACTGAAAGCTGCCAAACTGCATTCAGTAAACATTCACAACCAGGTTATAATTTTCATTTTTAAAGACATGGCCATCTACCTCCCTCCAACAATTAATTCTGTGTTCCCTTCCAAAAAGTTTCACTGATCCAGCATGAGGAGAGTGCACGTCTTTTCCCCTTGTATTTAGACCATGGGGCCCTATTGACAGCCTTAAAGGCTACTTGTACCCCTTGATCCTGTCCCCATCATCCAAAGAATCTTGATATGTGAATGAGGTTGCATATTCTAGGAAAGAGGCAAGTTCAAATGACACAGCCCCTGCTGTCTGAAAACGTAGGAGGGAAAACAGGGCACTAGGCTAAGAATGCCCGCACCTTGCTTTGTTGCTGGAGCAAGTCACTCAGCGGCTCTGGGCTTGAGGTCCCCCTCCAAGGTCCCTGCTGGCCCTGACATTGTATGTTGCGACCCACGCCTGGTGCCGCGTCTCTTCCCACTAACTTTTTTCCCTAAATACCTCAACTGTAGTTTTGTGGTAAGTCCTCCAGCTGTCTTCACTTTAGTTTTGGCTCCTGGACAACTCTGCCCACAGAACCATTTCCTCCTTTCCTCCTCTTCCTCCCAGCCCAAAGCCCTAATTGTCTCTTCTGCTGCACCCTGGGTCTCCCAGGCAGGCCCCGCCACTCAGACCACAGGTTCCAACACCTTCCAAGTCTCCAAGTTCCCAAGTCCAGTCTTTCCTCTGTTTTCTCCTCTTTTTCAGAAAACAATGCTCTGACAGGCCCCCAAATCTTCCAGTACGTCATTACCGGCCCCCACTCCCTCTTTTGCAGCTACTGTGCCTTCCACACCCCTTTTTTTGGATTCCAAAAGGGGGCAGGAACAGGCCAGTGCTCTCCAGGCTGGAGGATCCTACCAGTTATTCTCCGAGCCTGTCCCCTCCGTCCAGCTCGGCCAGGGCTGCACTCCGCCCCCAACCTCCCTACAAGCTTCCTTGGCCTCGCGCGGCACCCACCTTTTGGGCCGCAGAGAAGCCCCCTCCCCAGCTCGCTCGCCGCATCGGAGAGCCCGCAGGGTTGTGGCAAGGGCGACTACGTGAGCGTCGGTGTGTCCGGGAGGCAGGGCCTGGGCTGGGTTCCCGGAGATGTCGGCGGGGGGAGGAAGACGACGAGGAGGAGGAGCCCGTTATCGCACCCGGGCGGGGCCGGCAGCGGGGCAACCCCGGCCCGAGCAAGCAGCGCGACACCAGCACCCCCGCGCGGCCGCCTGGCCTCCGCCAGCCCGGGACGGGGATCGTCCTAGGCCCTGTCGCCCTCGGTGGCCTGAGAGCCTACCAACTGTATTTCCTCGCGTTTTATAGGGAAACTAAGGCCCGAAGAGAGACGAAGCAGCTTGTCCTTAATCTCCAAACCCCACTACCCAACTTTGGAGACGTCTCCAGACCTGTCGGGACCCGGGGCTGGGAACTTGTGCTAGGTTCGAAGCCAGAACAACAGGTGGCAAAGGGATCAGCCGCCGCAGCCGCAGCTCCCGGGTCACGGTCGCAGCCGGGCCCAGCAGCGCGGTGGAGCACGTGGGCCCGGGAGGCGCTTCCCAGCTGCGGTCCCTGGATCGCCTATCCACGATGAAGCAACAGCTCCCTGGGGCCAGCTCCCTAGAGTGTTCCAGCCCCAGTGTGCCAGTGCAAGTCGCACGGTGAACATGTAGGTGACAGGAACCCAAACGGGTCCCCGCTGCACGCCCTCGCCTTGTTGTCCCCGGCCCTTCCCTCGGACTCGAGGCTTGGGGAGGTACGTACCGGGTTCAGCTCATAAGTCCCGAGGGCAGACGCGCCAGCCCGCGGCAGCATCCGCACTGGGGGAACAGGGACAGCGGCCGCGACGGCACGAGCTGGGCGCCGGGCTCGGGTTCGCGCCCCCCGCCGGCGGCCAGGTCCGTCAGTGCGCAAGAGCTGCGCGCTCACCTCCTCCCTCCAGCAGTCACCCGGGACTAGAGCTCCCCGCGGCCGCGCTGCCCCCTTTAACTTTCCGGCCACCTCTCGGGACCCCGGGTTCCATCCCAGGCCCCCTTCCACGTGAACGCCCCCCGCAGCCAATGGGCACGCCCGGGACCCCAGCCGCTGACCAATGGACGCGCAGCCACGGTGCCGGGGCGCACCACTTCGCCACGTGATCGGCAGCGCGCCCGGAGTGATCCGGTTGCGGGCCAGGGTCTGGGAAGGGGGTGGTGGGTCGCCGTTTCATCAGAAGCCCCAGAACGGGCGCCAGGGGGCAGGGGCAACTTCCTACAGGAGAGCGTCCCGTTAGAATGACAGGGCTTTTGCAAAAGTCTGACACCCGTGGCACAGAGCGCCCCAGATATGGAGGGTTTCACAGGTAGGTATACTTTAGAAGAAATTTCCTGACTTGAATCTGTTATAATCACTACCTAAATCTGCAGGGCCTCCGTGATACATATTATGCTCCTTGAGATCTATAGAAAATGATTTTAGAAAAAGAAAAAAAAAATGATGACCTTAAAGAGTTTGAATCACAGGCTCTTCCTTTCTTCAGTTGACATGTAACTTGATCTGAACTAACCACGTTAGGCATAAGGCTACCAGTTTTCTAATTTTAATGACCAGTAAAGTTTTAGAAAAAAAATTAGAAATTGATATAGGATTGCCAACTTTTTAAACTGCCAAGAAAGACATGAAAATAAACAAACCCTACCGTCTTCTATTACTATTCTTTTCTTTTTATTTTTAAAAGTACTCTTTAATAGCAATAACAACGAAATGCAGGAAGGATGTAAAGGCCAGTCTTTCCCATTGGATATATTTAGCTTTCTGAAAACTCATTATGTTGAATATGGAATTTGGGAATTTCTGCTCTAAGGGATATAGGCTCAGCTTCCAATTTTACTAGGAATGCAAGTGTAAAACAGTAATGGGTGACAAAAATCCAAAACAAGACTTTAGCTCTGTAGAGAGCTTCCCCGGAGGGAGTTGTGGTGTCTGAAGGGTGATCATTAATCTTCTTCCTTCTTTTCGATGGGCAGATCTGATAAGGGACCACCTGTGAAATCAGCTATTGGTAGGTGGTTGGCAAATAGCGCTTCTGTGCAATATTCCCTCTGCCAACTTTAAACCCTCTCTTGTTAGGTGATGAGTAGGTTGAAGATTGTTAAGCCAAGTACTAGGTACGTTTCTCAGGTGTAGTGAGCATGCCGGAGGAGTAGGCAAAGATGAAGAGCCAACAGGTATTGCAAAACCTATGCAGGCAAAGGGTAATCTGAACCACACCGGGAAAGAGTTGGGACGAGTACAGCTTTGTAGCATTAGGGTTCGGAAGGATTTTTCTTACATAGATCTAGGAAACCGTGGTCAATAATTTCCCCTGTGGTTTAGATGACTATTTCAGACCAGGAGAGAGGGGTTAAACTTAGTTGTGGCACACCACAGACTTAGTAGGCAGGAGGGTGGCATCTTTGCCATCAGCATAGAGCTGAGATGCAAGCTCAGAGGACGGCTTCAGCAGGAGACCCAGCAGTCCAGAGCTCTGGAACCTGAGAGCTGGACCCACCCTCAGACACGATCTTGCCTCACCCTCTCATTTTATGGCAACAAAGAGGGAAAGTGAAAATGGAAAATTTCAATGCTTAGTGCATCAGTCACACCAAGTTCTTTCTATTATATCTGGCATTGGGTTTCAGCTTTAATTTTATTTAATAACCCTCCTCCCCCAACCAAAAAAAAAAAAAAAAAAACGAAACCAGAAAACAGCAGTGGCTAAGCATAGCAAATTATTATTCTTCCATAAACTGTTCTTTTTCATGGCTTAGTGGTAGCACTGTCCATCTTTTTCCTTGCATTTAGGCTCATGTATGGCTACTTCAGTCGTCTCTTCATTCATTTATTCAACAACATATTACTAAGGAACCTCCTTAAGCCTGGATGCTGAACATGGAAAAATAGGTGAAATATAATTTTACCCCTGAGAAGCCCACAGGCTAAAAAATATTGATTTGGGATAAATGTATGTTAAGGTAAGTCTCTGTGTTTAGGGGAGTTAAGAGGAAGACCCTGTGTGTTTAGAAGCAGAGTGGGTGGGGAATGGGGATGACCAGAGGATGATCCTATAGATATGACCACTGGGATCCTGGAGGAGGAGTTAGAGTTAAAGGGTCACGTCAGGGAACATGGCAGGAATTGGCAGAGACACAGAGTTCGGTAAGTACCCAAATAATTTCTACTCTGCTGATTAAAAGTTAGGTTCTCTTTCTGGCTTAAATATTAAACAATGTTCCTTTATACATGTGTTCACATCAGCTTTCTGCTCGTCCAGAAAGTTTGAAAAAGGATTGCATTTGTTTTACCTCCTTCTCAACTTAATGCATTTCAAAAACAGCTCAAACCTAGTCCTGTTCTCATCGGAGATTTTGGAAGAGAAATCTTTTTTTTTTTTTTTTTTTTTTTGGTGGAGTTCTAACATGCTTCTCGTTGAATGAAAATGATTACAAAATTAATCTAAATAAAAATAACCAGCCTTGGGAGTCAGAACTAAAGAAGAGAACATTCTTTTGCTTGATCAGAATAGCAAGTGGGAAAGACTGCTTCCAAACTGCCCAAGTCAATTTATATTTAGCCGAGTGGAGTTGTTTGCACCTGTCAGAGCTGCAGACGTGTTCTGGCGCATTATGTTACCTGGGGCCCCCTGCCCCTCTCTCAGATTTGACTGACGTTGACTTGCAAGGTCATGTTTTATGGGGACAGGCAGAGGAATACTTACAAAGGAACTCTATGAGCCTCTGTCTGCAGATAATGTGTCCTTAGCATGTGAGAAGATCTTGAGTATTTTACACACGAAAGCTCCTAGAGCCCATTAGGGCATTTTTTCTTACTGTTGAGGGCTTCGGAGTTCCTGAGTGAGGTTGATAAATCGATCACTTGTTTGAAAGCTGTGTGACTACAGAACTGCTTTTATTCTACAACTTCATACTTTGTGCAGTGCTTTGTGTGAGTGTGATATATTTTCTTTAATTTGTGTTGTTTATTTTTTATGATTACAGTTGACTCTTGAACAATGTGGGGGCTAGGGTCACCAACCTTCTGTGCAGTTGAAAATAGACATATTATAAGTTTGACTTGCCAAAAGCTTCACTACAATAGCCTGCTGTCAACCTGAAGCCTTACCAAAAACATCAGTAGTCGATTAAACATATTTTGTATGTTATATGTATTCTATGCTATAGTTTTACAATAAAGTAAGCTGGAGAAAAGAAAATCTTAAGGAAATCACAAGGAAGAGAAAATATGTTGGCTAGGTATGGTGGCTCATGCCTGTAATCCCAGCACTTTGGGAGGCCCAGGTGGGCAGATTGAGCCCAGGAGTTCAAGACCAGCCTCGACAACATGGTGAAACCCTGTATCTACATAAAAATACAAAAATTAGGCCGGGCGCCGTGGCTCACGTCTGTAATCCCAGCACTTTGGGAGGCCGAGATGAGCGGATCATGAGGGCAGGAGATTGAGACCATCCTGGCTAACACAGTGAAACCCCGTCTCTACTAAAAATACAAAAAAATTAGCCAGGCGTGGTGGCGGGCGCCTATAGTCCAAGCTACTCGGAGGGCTGAGGCAGGAGAATGACATGAACCCAGGAGGTGGAGCTTGCAGTGAGCCGAGATCATGCTACTGCACTCCAGCCTGGGCAACTGAGCGAAACTCCATCTCCAAAAAAAAAAAAAATTAGCCAGGCATGGTGGCGTGCACCTGTAATCCCAGCTACTCAGGAGACTGAGGTAGGTGGATCATGTGAGCCTGGAGAGGTCAAGGCTGCAGTGAGCCGTAATGGCACCACTGCACTCCAGCTTTGGCGACAGAGCAAGACCCTGTCTCAAAAAAGAAAGAAAAGAAAAAATATATTTAGTTCATTAAGTGGAGTTGGATCATCATAAAGGTCTTCATCCTGGTTGTCTTCACGTTGAGTAGGCCGAGACAGAGAAGGAAGTGAAGGGCTTGGTCTTGCCATCTCACAAGTGGCAGAGGCAGAAGAAAATCCAAATGTAAGTGGACCGATGCAGTTCAAACCCAAGTTGTTCAAAGACATTGTATTAGCATTAGACATTGTGGAAAATACAGAAAAATGTAAAGATGAAAATAGAATTAGTGCTACCCAATGATAACCACCAATATCATTCACTATATTTTCTTTCAGTATTTAGTCTGTGCATAAACATTATATTATCTGAATCATAGTGTGTATATATAGTTTAATATCTTGATTTTTATTCATGACTGTTTCTCATTTTGAGTATATTAGTATTAGTCTTCCTGACATATGCCTTTTAGTGGCTGCATATTATATTTAAACATGTAACTTTATGTACATATAATGCAAGGCATAGCAAAATTGCGTGCAGAATTTCATGACAAGTGGCATGCATTTTTGTGAGAAAAAAATGTCAATATTCTTTCACATAGAGAGATCATAATTAATTTAACTATTTTCTTATTGTGGGACACTTAGATTTTTCTTCCCAACGTTTCTTTATTGTAAATATGTTAGGTTGGTGCAAAAGTAATTGCTGTTTTTGCCATTAAAGGCAACAGCAAAAACCAAAATTACTTTTGCACCAACCTAATACTTCAATAAGCATCTTCATATTTAAATTTTGTCCACATTCCTGACTATTTCCTACAGAGTATAGATATTCTTCAGGCTGGATGCATATTGCCAGATTTGAATACCAACCTTTTAGAGATTTTAGTATTGACCTTTCGTTCTTGCCACTGGGGAAAATTAAGTTAAATAATCTCAATAAGGTCTTGGTTTGTGGACTTGGGGAAAATTATATCTCATCTTGCAAAATAGCCATATGAGAAGTGTTACGAATGAATCATTTACTGTATGCCTGGGTAAAAATAGCTGCACACCTTATCTAGTGCTTCAGCTTTGAATCTCAAAGTACACAGCCAATTTGTATTATGAATAAGGACTTCGTAACCCATATTGTTGACTTAAATGGTATTAAGTGGTGGCTGGTCAGGGAGAAGGTGGAGAGGCTAGAAACCAAGGAATACCACCTTGCCAAAGGTTAAATACCATTAGGTAGAACCAGTATATATTTATATTCTTTGCTTATTCATCCTCTGTTCATGACTAGTGTGGTCATTAATTATATTTAAACATGTAACTTTATGTACATATAATGCAAGGCATAGCAAAATTGCATGCAGAATTTCATGACAAGTGGCATGCATTTTTGTGAGGAAAAAAATATGTCAAGCTACTTTTAGGACTGTAACTGACCACTTGGCTATTGCATGCCTTGTGCCTTAGGTCTGGGATGTTTCTTTTGCATGCCTCTGGAATCAAGTGACTCTGATACTGCAAGCACTTCAGAGTATGTATAAGCAATTTTAGCTGGTTCCATCCTGATATTTACAAAACTGCCTGGATCATACTAACAACCATGCAATGATATATATTTATATTAAGAAAGCAACGATTCAACTTGAAAGATGAAGGAAAACAAACTATTTATGTACAATGAGTCCTAAGTGTACACCACTATGTTTTCCATCAGCCTTTGATTTTCTGTCACTCCTCTTTTTCTTTGAAATTTAGAGTCAGAAGTGAACTGACTTCATGGTTTTCCTCATGATTATTTGATATCCTCTAGGGAATCACAACTTAAAGACTGCATTCTTCCTTCTCAAAATTCATGTTAAAGATTTCTCGATGCAGAGCCACAGGCTATTTTGGAGTTTGAAATGGAGCAGTTAAAACTAGGAGGTCACACACGTTGAGATTATTCCTTCACTGCATCTCGCCAGCTTGTGTGCCTGAGGAGACACGCATCTCAGAGGGCAGAGGGGCAGCCATTGTCCAATGAGGTTATTTGACCTACTATATAATAGAATGCACAGGACAATAGTGCATTTGTTATAAAGGCTACTCGAGTTTGTTATACAATTATTCTTCACCAAAAACAACAACCTAATAACTCACTGTTGGTATGAGTCTTATTTGGTAGATAGCCAGGACTATAAAATATACAAAGCCAAACTTTGCCATTATTTCCGTCTAAACCTTAGAGATTGCTACAACCATATATTCAGCCTTAACAAAGATCTTTGGCGCCATTCCCATTTTCTTTCTGTTAATTCTTTGGTCATTTTCAAATGCAGAGTCCTCCCAAGTGGAGGGCCGTTTGTCTCTTACTTGTGGCCCTTTGCTCCAAAAAGAGAACTGACTTATCCTTTCTTCTCTGAGTTTAACCCTCATTCTTTTTTCTTCCCTCCTCCTTTTTAAAAGTATTCCTCCTTAGTTTATAAAATCTAGAAATTTCTGTCTTATAATTTTGTTTAAGATTAGTAAATAAGCAATTCTCTTTGTCATTCTCCCCTCTTATAAATCAGCATTGTTTATCAGTTTTTAGGAACAATCCCAAGACATGCTTTATGAAAAGAAGGAACCAACTGCAAAATAAGTGAGGAAGTTTCTGATTTAACTTCCTGCTGAAATTCCTAGGAAGAAAGACAAAAAGCTGAAGACTCACATAACCCTCATGCCCTAGAGACAGTGAAGTGTAGGGTAAGAGCTCAGTCACCTGGTGGTCTTGGATGAGTATGCTGACTCTGCCACAGTGAGCTGTGGACCTGGGGGAAATAACCTGCCAACTTTGTGCCTCTGTTTCCAGATCTACAAAATGGGAATACTAATGCCTGCTTGGTAGGGTTATTCTGAGGATTTCCTGGAACAATATTTATGTATAATCAGGATGACTTGCTCCACAAAACCCAAATGCAAAGAAGTCACATTTCTTGATTATTCTAAATACAGTGAAATCTGGATCTGAACCCTCCACCTACTAAGGCCAGCAAGAAGCTTAATGTCAGTTGGCTTATGTAGCTCATGCAACTGGGAACGGGCCCTTTGTTCCTCGACTCTGTGGTCACAGCCCTTAGCACTGCTCCTTCTGCAGCCCAGCCTCTGTGCAGGTGAGGTCCTCACCACCCACTGGAGCTACTTCTCAAGGCCAGCTTTGGTGATGCCCACTTAGCAGGCCTGACATGAAGCTCATGCACCCCCCAGAGAGACGCCTCTTCCAGAATGTTGCACTCAGATGGGGTGTCCTACCACCTGCAGAAACTTAAGTCCCACCGCTCACAGACTGTGGAGATTCACCCCCTTTCTGGGGTGGATCTTTCTGTAAATCCACAGAAGTACCAGGCTGGAACTCCTCTGACTCTTGGACAGTTCTGGCCCCTTCTTGGGGAGGGCCCAGAATTCCCAAACAAATGCTTTATGGAAGCAGTTTCTCCAGAGGCTCCCGGAACATGAAGGAGCTGTTAGCACCACTTTAGGGCTAAAAGAGCCAAGACCTTGGAAAACGAAGACCTCCCTTTCCCTCCAGTGTAAGATGTTGGGGTATGTGAGAATGAAACACGAATTTCCCTGCTGACACATTTGCAAACTATCAAGTGTATGGTGACTGTTCCAAGGGCATCACCAGTTTGCCAAATTCCCCCTGTGAAACAGTTTTACTACAGGAGACAAAATAAATTTTTAAAAACTTCTTGGATTGCAGGAAGACATGGTCTATGAATTACAGAAAACCACACACAGAGGTAAGATGAAAAGTTAGGAAGACAAGATACAAAGAGAGATGCTATAAGAATGAGTGGCAAAAAAACAAAAATAACAAAAATGCAATCAAAGAATTAAAATCCCTCCTGGAGGTGGAAAGAAGCAAAATTAACAGTGTAGAAAATGGAAACGTTGATTTGGAGGTGAGCCTTGAGAGGTCTTTTAGGATATACAGGAAAAGAGCATAGAGTTAGACATGATAAGCAAAAATAAATAGTTACTAAGAAAAGTGATAGATTCTGATAAATATAAAGAATGGGAATTCAGTTTAAGACTAACAGTATTACTAACCAAGAAACCAGAACAACAGAAATAAGTGATAATGACTTTATTGAAGAAAACATTTTCAAGCTGGAAAAAGACTGGGCTCACAAATTCCAGGTGAAATCAATTTTAAAACACCCATACCTAGACACATATTGACAACATTTTTTAGTTACAAAGAGAAAGAAGAAGTGCTGCAAGTATCCACACAGGAAATACTACCCCCAACCCCAAACAAGTTGTTGATGGAAGAAGAAATACCAGACTGACTTCTGACCTCTTTGTACTACTATAGTCAGAAAACAATGGAGAAGCATCTAAAAGCATTTTATATTCAGCCAAGTCGACTTTCATGTGTAAATGACCTTGCTTCCGAATACCCCCTAGTTTTTTTTTTTTTTTTTTTTTGAGACGGAGTCTCACGCTGTTGCCCAGGCTGGAGTGCAGTGGCGCGATCTCGGCTCACTGCAAGCTCCGCCTCCTGGGTTCACGCCATTCTCCTGCCTCAGCCTCCTGAGTAGCTGGGACTACAGGCGCCCGCCACCGCGCCTGGCTAATTTTTTGTATTTTTAGTAGAGACGGGGTTTCACTGTGGTCTCCATCTCCTGACCTTGTGATCCGCCCGCCTCGGCCTCCCAAAGTGCTGGGATTACAGGCTTGAGCCACCGCGCCTGGCCTTAACCCCCTAGTTTTATTACCATAATACAGCAATGAGACTGATTAGTACTCAAAAGAGTAGTTATTGTATCTTATCCACCATGGTAATTTAGTTTCTTGATGAGATTCTAAAGTTGTATGTGAATGCCAGGTTTATGCCTCCCCATCTCTGTGTGTGTGTTTTAACTTTAGTTTTAACGATCCTCTAATCTGGCAGTGGTGGTGTTATTTGCTGCTGAGGAAAGAGGTCTGTCTCCCAATGACTTCTGTAACCTCATCTCTCCCACTCCAAGGGTGGTCCTATTGTTTGCCTTGCCACTGGGAATTTCTACTTTGTGGGCGTAGTGTTTGCTCAGGTGGAAGAGCTCCACATAGCGAGTCTTTGTCCCTTAATTTTACTCCAAATGCCAACACTTTGATTTATGAATTATATTGAAAAACTGGCGATTATTAGAGTTAAAGGCCTCTTACATCTTCTAGGCTAGCATCCTTGGTTTACAGGTGAAAAAACAGTCCCAGAAAAGAGCCATCACTTGTTTAGAGTCACAGATTCAGATACCATTCATGTTAGGACCAGCTAGGCTCCTGGTTTTTCTGCATCCCCCACCAGGCTGACACTGATGGACAAGATCTATTGGGAGGCCCAAGTGATCCCATCTTCACCATGATGAAGAAGTTCGTGAGTGGCAGGACTCAAAGCCTGTGGAATGGCCAAAGGCAAGCTAATGCCCCATAATCAAAAAGTCAATGAATTTCCAACAATAAGCAGAGGCACACCTTCAACCTAGCACCTCGGAGCCATTGAAAACTCAAGGTATTCATTATAGAAAAGTCCAAGGATACAGAAGACATGCTCTAGCCAGTTTTTCAAAGCTCTTAGAAGTTTTGACTTTGGGCAGGGGCACAGTAACTCACCCCTGTAATCCCACCTACTCAGGAGGTTGAGGAGTTCAAGACCAGCCTGGGAAGTAGAGTGAGACCCTGTCTCAAAACAAACAAAAAGAAAGAAAGAAAAGTTTGACTTTTAAGGGCTCTAGTAACAAAAACTTCCTTTCTAAGCAAGCCAACTTGGCTCATGGCACCTGACATCCTTTCATCAAACGCTGGTCCAAATTCAAGGGGCAAGACCATCTCCTGCGTTTGTAGATTTCATAGCTTCTCTTCTTAGGTGAGTCATAACTCTTTAGGTTGCAAAAGAGAGGAGCCCTGCTCCAACTAGCCTAATCAAACAAACCAGAAGAAGAAATGAATTGCTTCATAACCAAATACCAGGAAGGCAGGGGCAGAATTGGGCCTAGGATTAACTTCTCCACATCACATGGAACATGGCTGCTCACGTCTCTGGGCCAACGTCAACCCCACTTAAAGAGCAGAGAGGAAAGAGGGCACCTTCCACCTGTTGTCAGTGTATAGAATTCCCAGGCGGGGACACTGATGGCTGTGTAACTGTGGACAGAGGGATGGACCCAGCCTGGTTCCATGCTCACCACTCTGTTGAGGAACATTTTCTGTCAGTAAATTAAGGAGAATGGGCAGGAAATGGGCACAGGACGGATCTGAATAATAGCCACTACATTATCCGCAGCAAGTGTTGGTTAGTACGGAGTTTATTATCCACCTGTCGTTAGTGCCAAATACCTGTGTTTCCAAGAAAGGAGAAAATAAATTAATAATTCCCCTACATTACCTTCACCTTGGCCATGACCAAGCCCACTTCTGGAAGGTACAGGGCACTCTCCAGCCTGCCTCCTGCTCAGGAAAGACTGCCAGAGAGCACGAGGGCTTAGGAACCTGCATGCGTAAGGAGGTGTCCACTGTGCTTTGTGGAGACTTTTTCCTCTCTTGGAGCCCTTTTGTATTAGTCCATTTTCATTCTGCTGAGAAAAACCTACCCGAGACTGGGTAATTTATAAAGAAAAAGAGGTTTAATGGACTCACAGCACAGTTTTACATGGCGTGGGAGGCCTCACAATCATGGCGAAAGGCGAAAGGCACGTCTTACATGTCAGCAGACAAGAGAGAATGAGAGCCAAGCAAAAGGAGAAACCTCTTATAAAACCGTCGGACCTCCTGAGACTTATTCATTACCACGAGAACGGTATGGGGGAAACTGCCCCCATGACTCAATTCTCTCCCACTGGGTCCCTCCCACAACACATGGGAATTAGGGGAGCTACAATTCAAGATGAGATTTAGGTGGGGATACAGCCAAACCATGTCACTTTTCCAGGGGTCTTGGTGGTCTCTTTCCCTTCCCCTAGATAAGATAGCAGTAAGGAGGGCAGGATGGTGTGTTCAGGGCTTAGAAAACAAGTTCGCTTGGTACCAGGTGAGAAACAAACTCACTGTCGGGTCATTACTGGTGAGAAGACACTCAAGTTCAAGTCTCCGAGATGATGCCTCGTGCTGTATTGGGCAGGCGGTGGGAATATAAGTCAGTCTTGGAAGGTGTGGCTGTGAGCAGTGTCAGCAACCCAGGTGAGACCTTGTCTCTGCCATCGACAAACTGGCTGGTGCATTTTGAGCAAAGCAGGAGCTATTGACCTCCATGAGTGAAAGCCCACTGGTCAGCTCATTACTATTTGTTTGTGTGCCACAGCCTCAATCTAAACAGTAAGGACTGTTACTTTTTGAGCATTCTTGCTGCACAAACACTTTACATACTTGATACAAATATCCTGAAAGGTAAGTATTTTTGTTTAACCCCCTTTCATAGGTAAGAAAAGTGAAACTCAGAGAAGTGAAGTAACTCACCTGAGATCACACAGCAGTGAGTAGCAGAATCTTGATTCAAAGTAAGATCTGACCCCAAAGTTTAGGCTGTTTCCACCACACTAGGCTGCAGCTCTCAGCGAGCAGATGAAAGAGGGTGATGGTCTCACTTTGGGGACATCTTGTCTTTCTTTCCCAGTCTGCTAGATTGAATTCTAGGGCCTTCACTGGGCCTCAACAGAATACATTTGGGATTTTGAAAACATAGCCCTTAATTCAATTTGACTGCTAGGACAACCCCCTCATTCACAGGCAAGAGGTAAAGAGAGGATGATTCGGTTACTGGTGGTGGTTACAGCTCTGAAGGAGGAGAGGTTTACAGCCTCCCTGAATGGCTGTTGCAGGGCAGGCAGGAAGGAAGTCTGGGGAGATAGAGAAGAAAACCATGAGAGGGGACACTTGGGGAGGCAGGTTTCTGAGGTTTGTGCGGGGTGCAAGGAAAAGGCCACACAATGGATGAACAGATGCCAAATATCTCTGTTTCCAGGAGGAAGCCACACATGGAAAAAAAATTCTACCCTAAACAGTTCTCAAGTACACCCACGTCCTGAAATAGCATGGAAAATAAATTAACAAATAGCCTGCTATAAACACAGTGGAGGTGGGAGATTCTATAGTAAACCAGAAAGGAATTCATTTTATTCAAAACTGCTTTGAGAAGGTTGTCTAGGGTGGGTGAATACTTTGAGGCCAGGGCAGCTAGACATCACGGGCATCTCTGGCTTTGTCACACCTGGGGGCCCAGAGCTCAATGTGGAAAGAGTGTGTCACATTTGGGTCCATGGTTTGTGGGAGTTAGGAGAGGAGTGGAGGCTCTTGAGTGGCTGAACCCTGTCTTCTTATCTGCAGCCTCTCTTCATGGCCCTCAGCCAGGACTTGCACTTTTCACATGGCGTGTGAAGCAAGTGACTCTTGCAAGGAGAGAGTGTGATCAGGAGCTGGGGACAGTTTGCCAGCTGGTCATCTTGGATGGGAATCCTATGTCCCACTGACCTTTGTGCCTTGAGAACTCCCTGGATCTCAAAATAGAGTATTCCCTCCTGGGGCGGTGGGTGGGTGGGTGGGGGGTCATACCAGCCTCAACGACATCTTGCCAAAACAAAAATTAACTTTAATTTGAATTTACACTAATTTAAAACAGGAATATGTGCCATCTGGCATTTTTATAAATAAGATATGTTGCAGAAACAAGTAATGAGAATTTCAAGGCTTCCCAGATCACTGGAAGGTCGTGAGTTTAGGATTCTTTTTTTGTTGATTTTTTTAGTTTTGAGACAGAATCTCACGCTGTCGCACAGGCTGGAGCGCAGTGGTGCAATCTCGGCTCACTGCAACCTTTGCCTCCTGGACTCAAGCAATTCTCCTGCCTCAGCCTCCCGAGTTGCTGGGATTACAGGCGCCTGCCACCACGCCCAGCTAATTTTTGTATTTTTAGTATAGACGGGGTTTCACCATGTTGGCCAGGCTGGTCTTGAACCCCTGACCTCAGATAATCTGCCCGCCTCGGCCTCCCAAAGTGCTGGGATTACAGGCATGAGCCACTGTGCCTGGCCGAGTTTAGGGTTCTGTAGGGATTGTGGAAAACCTCCAATGGGACAAATGTTCCTCGTGCTTTTGTGGCCACTTCCAGCTACAGAACAATGAGGCAGAAGACTGTACACTTGTGCCACTCACTGGCAGGGACGCCCACCTCTCCTTCTCCCAGGGGAGGCAGGACGTGGGCTGTGACCACCTTACAGTGCACAGGTGCCTCAAGATTTCCTAACTCTCTCTGTTTGGCAAATATTTAAAGACCTTTATAAATGTATTTAATACCTATTTGTTTAAACAACACTTTTGATTAAGAGATGACCAAAATTGGATACAGGAAAACCCAGGAAAATTATTTTATCTCTAGAGAGACATTGGAGAAAAGGTGTGATCGTGTAAAGAAACAGGGAAAAACAACAAATAAGCCAAGTAAGCTATTGGTCCCCAAAGTGCTTGGGTAGAACACTAGTCCTGAGAGAAGGTCATCACAGAAAGGATTCTGGGGTCAAAACCAGGCTCAGTCTATCGTTGATGGGCATTTGGGATGATTCCATGTCCTTGCTATTGTGAATAGTGCTGCAATGAATGTATGCGTGCATGTATCTTCATAATAGAATGATTTATGTTCCTTTGGGTATATACCCAGTAATGGGATTGCTGGGTCAAATCGTATTTCTGGTTCTAGATCTTTGGTACATATACACCATGGAATACTATGCAGTCATAAAAAGGAATGAGATCATGTCCTTTGCAGGGACATTGATGAAGCTGGAAGCCATTATCCTCAGTAGACTAACACAGGAACAGAAAACCAAAAACCACTTATAAGTGGGAGCTGAACAACGAGAACACATGGATACAGGGAGGGGAACAGCGCACTGGAGCCTGTCGGGGGATGTGGTGGTAGGAAGGAGAATATTAGGGAAAATAGCTAATACATGCCAGGCTTAATACCTAGGTGATGGGTGGATAGGTGCACCTAACAACCATGGTGCATGTTTACTCATGTGACAAACCTGCACATGTACCCCAGAACTAAAAATTAAAATTAATTTATTTTCAAATAGGCTCAGAGGAATCCTGTATCGTGGGACTCTGGCTAGCTTTATTTAACCTGGAACTTCACAAACTGACCCAGGATCTCATGGTTCTTGCAACTCTGCATTTTACTGTATGGAAAGGTGGGAAAGAAATCAGAATGAACATAGGTGAGTATCTTATTTCCATTTAGGCTGCTCTAACAAAATACTGTACACAGAGTGGCTTGTAAATAACATACACATGTATTGCTCACAGTTCTGGAGGCTGGAAAGTCCAAGATCAAGGCGCAGGCAGCTTTGGCGTCTGGGGAAGTTTTGCTTCCTTGTAGAGAGTGCCATCTTGCTGTATCCTCATGTGGCTGAAGGGGCAAAGGAGCTCTCTCTGGCCTCTTTTATTAGGACACTAATCTCATTCATGAGGGTTCTGCTCTCCCATAACCTAATCACCACCTCTTGGCTCTAATACCGTCACCTTGGGGGCTAGGACTTCCACGTATGAATTTTGGGGGCACGCAAACATTCAGACCATAGCAGTGAGCATGAGCGAAATTTTAGGAAGGAAATTCTAACAGAATTGGGAAATGCATTATGCATGATTCAATTTTGTGCAATCTTAGGCCTCGAGAGAACAAGGAGGGAAACTAACAGATTTTGTGCTGAGCAATTTTTTTCTATAGCAGGACAGGCAGAACGATGTCTTCTTCCACCCAAGCACTGAACCAAACCACAGGAGAAGAAACAGAACCAAATGAGAGAGATTCAACCGACCAGTCTAAGGCTTACCAGAAACGAACAAAGACATACCAAAATAGTCCATCCATGCACAAACACAGACACACAGGGACAAGGCACAAGTGTGTCTCTTATACCAGCACAGGTGCTAGCAAGAAACCCATTCACATGAACACTTTATGCAGATTTTAAAGGGAAAACTCTTCTTTTAAAAATAGAGGATTTTTAGCCGGGCGCGGTGGCTCACGCCTGTAATCCCAGCACTTTGGGAGGCCGAGGCGGGCGGATCACAAGGTCAGGAGATCGAGACCATCTTGGCTAATCCGGTGAAACCCCGTCTCTACTAAAAAATACAAAAAATTAGCCGGGCGCGGTTGTGGGCGCCTGTAGTCCCAGCTACTCGGGAGGCTGAGGCAGGAGAATGGCGTGAACCCGGGAGGCGGAGCTTGCAGTGAGCCGAGATCGCGCCACTGCACTCCAGCCTGGGCGACAGAGCGAGACTCCGTCTCAAAAAAAAAAAAAAAAAAAAAAAAAAAATAGAGGATTTTTATCTTTGTAGTATCCATATTTATTCATTCATTCATTTGATGCAATTTATGTGCCCAGATGCCTGGTCAGGGCTGAGGATGTGGAGTGGACAAGCCAGGATTGCTGCAGTGATGTGCTCACCGTTGGACAGAGGAATGACTGTCAACAAATCACTACAGGCCCATACGTTAAGTTCTTTAATAGTACGATGACTGGAACTACTGGACGGAACCCAAAAGGCAGTCACCCAAACGTATCATGTCCATTTTGATCCCTACAGCAATTAAGCCTTGCTTTCACGGCCGCTGAAGCAGACCAACAGATGGTGGTTTAATTGTTTATAAAACCAAACATTAACTACTGGGCTTGGCAACATATCTCTTCTCCTGAAGCCTCTCAAAGCAGATATGAGACAACACTCTGGAAGATGCTAAGAAACACCAAAAGATCAAAGGTCAAATCTTGGAATTCAGATCTGTCATTGACCTGCCTTATAACTTCTGTCAAACTGCAATATGGTGAGATTGTTCACATGTTTCACAGCAGTGTTGCATGGAATGACTAATGGCCTTCAGTTGGTTCCTGTGTAGATGGTAACACGGAAAGCTGTTCACAAAACCCCTTTCTAGCAAAGATGCATTTCTGCCAAGTCACATATGTTGGCCAGAGGTGTGTTGAGGGAAATTGGCCCTCTTCAGAAAAATATAGTCTCCTTGTTCCTGGCCACATTTTAATGTTGCCCTGCCTTTTAGCTTATGAAGCTTCAGGCTCTCTATACAAATGCTGTCCGTTTTAATAGAGTGCTAATCGCAGTAATGGGCAGGGCACTTATGTCTGTAATCACCACATCAACGCCACTTGGCTTAATCCTTGAAAATGGACAACAAGCTATTACTAAACCATAAAAATCGCAAATTGTGTATGCTGACCTAGAGACACCTCCAATCAATGAGAAGCAGCCTCAGAGCCACCAAAGGCTCTTCAACGTCCAGCTGTCACAACATTCCCCAAGAACTTCAAAGATTTTAAAGGCCACCATTTCCATGCACATGTCTCTGGGTATTGCTGCTGTTTACACTTCGCAGAAGCTGGACACTCAGCCTGTTTGGGGGGGACCCAGGCTAAAGGTTCTGCCCTAGGTGTGGTAAGTATCTATTGATGCGCAGTGCGAACACAGCCTTTGTAGCTTCCCCACCCTCTGCGTGGGGAATGGATGACTCCTATTGCAATCTTCCTTCCCCAGCGACCTCTTCCTTATCCTCCTGGGTTCAGCTTCAATGTCACATGCCCAGACTTTCAGGCTCCAGGACTTATACCAGCACCCACTCTCCTTCCTGGTTCCCAGGCCTTTGGCCTTAGACTGGGAGTTATGGGATTGGCTCTCCCAGTAAAGGGTAAGATAGATATATTCTTTTATATATAATATATAACACAATGGCTCTCTGTCTGCATGGGTTCTACATCTTCTGATTCAACCAACCATGGGTCAAAAATATTCAAAAAAATAGAAAAATAATAATGCAACAATACAAATAATGCAAATTAAAAAGACGGTATAACCATTTACATGGCATTTACATTATATTAGGTATCATAAGTAATCTAGAGATGATTTAAAATATAGAAGAGAATGTGTATAGTTTGTATACAAATACTATATCATTTTATTTAATGCACTTGAGCATCTGAGGATCTTGGTATCTGCAGGGATCCTGGAACCAATCCCCCGTGAGTACCTAGGGATGGCACGACTATGTATAATATATCTTTGTAAAGGGGCTAGCCGGATAGTGGGAGCCCTCGTTTCCTTACCAAGGAATCTGAAGTTGATCTGATCAGTGGAAAGTCTCTGGAAGAGTATTGCATGATTAGAATTTTATTTGTTTTACACACACCACACACACACACACACACACAAGATAGACCAATCTGTGTGGAAGGAAGTAGGTTAGAAGAACACAGGATTAGAAAGCTTGCCTTGATAACAGGTCACAAATGCTGCCAAGTGTGTAGTCAAAAAAATTTGGACTTATTTTCTAGACCAAGTGTCCAGATCTTAAACATTTTCAGAGGTTGGTGAAGTAGCAAATGTGTGAAGTCTCTGAGTGTGGTTGCTCTGTGTAAATTTAGAATGTCAAAATGCTGCATTTTTCCAACCAACCAGTCACATCAGTGGCTGACAACTGCTCTGTGAGCTTGATCCTTGCTGTAGGAAATGGGGAGCCATAGATGATTCTTGGGGAGGAGGACTTATAGCAGATGCTGTTGGTGTTCTCTGCCCAGATCCCATTGGTCCACTCTTAGAGTTGCCTGCAGACAAGTCCCCTTGAGCTGGTATCTTCCAGCATCTCTGCCTGAGAGCATTCTCTGGGCTGGCCATCTAGAGACAGGCTAGAAGTGCCAGGACATTACAGCGTTGGGAGCATCCCTCAGCCAGTGAGGGACAGAAGCTGCTGGATAAACACCCAAGCCTTCTGGTTCCTTGATAGGTCATTGCTGAGGTTTACGCGGTTTTTCGAGGGCGCCTGGAAGAATTGAGCCTCAGTTGCTCACATTTTTGTCGTAAATGCAACTTTATTAGCTGTCTTAGGTGGGGTCACCTGAAAAATAGACCCTGCCATACGCAGTTGACTGCAAGAAGTTTATTAGGGAATTCCTTTGAGAGCAACACCTATGAAGAGGAAAGAAAGTAGGACTGGATAGAAGGAGTCGTTGAACCGTGGTGCCATTAAAGCTTCAGAGGATCCCACGGGAAGCTCTGGCGCTGGGATAGCCCTTCAGAGCCGACCGATTGAGACCAAGGTGGGGTCAGGGCTTTATATCCTCCATTGATTAGTCAGTAGATGTGGCTGCCCCAGGTTGGGACCTGGGTTAAGGCTGTTCTCTGCTGCTGAGAGCAGTTCCTGGCTCGAGACTCAGCTAAAAGCCATCAACCAGCAACACTCCCAATGGCTGGGAGAGGGAGGACCTCAGTCCTGAGGGGGAATCTCGGCAGCACACCATACCATCGGCCTCCCTCCCTTCCCTGTCTTCCTTCTTTAACCCCTCCCTATCCTAGGGGTCATCTTCCAAATGAACTACCTACACCCACATTCTTGTTTCAGGGTCACTTTTGGGGGAACCCAAACAAAGGCAGGTATGGCATGATCTGTACTTCTGTCTATCCACGTAGCAAAGCTGCACATGGATTCCCTGAAGTTGAAAAAAGGAGCCAACTAGAAAATAAATTAGGATAACAACAAAAAACAAAAAAAGAGGCTAGACACCAATATGGTAGCAGTATATGCAGTAGATCAGAGGGTGGACAGACTGTCCAAAAAGATGATGCCGGTTGTTCAGGGGCATGGGATTAAATTAAAAGGATGCCCAAGGGAAAACAAGAAATGAGACAGGTGAAATTGCAATGAATGGAAGTAATGTATGCAAAAACGGGGAATGGTGTGCAGCTGACAGAGGTTAATATGGCTTTAGGAATTTTGCCCTCGAAGTCATGGTGTGCTGTCCAAGTAGAGCTTCCCTCAGCCAGGTAGCTATTATACCAATTTACAAGTTAGGTATATGGAAGTGGTAGGTTGATATGATGGAAGAGATTATAAAAAATTGTTAGCGTAATCCCAGCACTTTGGGAGGCCAAGGCGAGTGGATCACCTGAGGTCAGGAGTTTGAGACCAGCCTAGATAACACAGCAAAACCCTGTCTCTACTAAAAATACAAGAATTAGCTGGGTGTGGTGGTACGTGCTTGTAATCTCAGCTACTCGGGAGGCTGAGGCAGGAGAATCACTTGAACCTGGGAGGCGGAGGTTTCAGTGAGCCGAGATCGTGCCATTGCACTCCAGCCTGGGCAACAAGAGTGAAACTCCATGTCAGACCAAAAAAAAAAAAAAAAAAAAGAGAGAAATTGTTATGGGAGAGAGGACAGAAATGGAGACACCAACTAACAATCTCCAAGCATCTACAATGTACCAGATATTGCGCTAGGCTGAGGACAGGTCTTTAGAAAAGATCAACATTTACAGGATTTTTTTTTTTTTTTAAAGGAGGCAGACAGTTGGGAAGAGCAATCAGCAATGGCAAATCCCGAATCCACCAGCTACAACCTTTCTATGGTCTGCCCACTGCAGACATCACTGATTGATCAGTTTTCTCCACAGAGCTTGGACTTGCCTCAAAATCCTTCCCCACATCGTGCTCTAGGAAGCAATTCTAAATCATTAGATTTAGTCCTTGAGAGAAAAACTCTGCTATTCTATATTATGGAAGCCAAGAGAAGAAAGGCTTGCACAGAGGAGAGAGCACGTGGGAGCCATTTTCAATATAAGAGAGACAGAAGCCTCTCTCTCTCTCCCGATTTTTAAATTTTTTTAAACAAAGCCTGTGAAAAGCCCACTGGGGGCCAGATGTGGTGGCTCACACCTGTAATCCCAGCACTTTGGGAGGCCAAGGTGGGTGGATCACTTGAGGTCAGGAGTTCAAGACCAGCCTGGCCAACATGGTGAAACTCATTGTCTAATAAAAATGCAACAATCAGCTGGCTGTGGTGGCACACCTATAATCTCAGCTACTCGGAAGGCGGAGGCAGGAGAATCGCTTGAACCCGGAAGGCAGAGGTTACAGTGAGTTGAGATCGTGCCACTGCACTGCAGCCTGGGTGACAGAGCGAGACTCTGTCTCAAACAACAACAACAACAAAAACAACCAACCAAACAAAAAAGCCCACTGGGCTAAATCAACGGGGGGTCTTGTGGACCAGGGAAAGTTCTGAGGAGAAGGAGTAGCAGCAGTCAAAGTGCAGGGTTACAAGCAGAGGCTGACATCCAGATACGTGCTGAAGGGAGCACTGAGCCAGTATTTTTTTTTTTTTTTTTTTTTTTAATGAGGTCTCACTCTTGTTGTCCAGGCTGGAGTGCAGTGGCACAATCCCAACCTCTGCCTCCCAGGTTCAAGCAATTCTCCTGCCTCAGCCTCCCAGGTAGCTAGGATTACAGGCATGCACCACCATGTCCGGCGAATTTTTAGTAGAGACAGGGTTTCGCCACGTTGGCCAGGCTGGTCTCGAACTCCTGACCTCAGGTGATCCACCTGTCTGGGCCTCTCAAAGTGTTAGGATTACAGGCATGAGCTACCACACCTGGCCAAGCCTGGAAGTTTTAAGTTGTAATTGGTGAGTTCCTTGTAGCACACTGTGGTGCTATAATCCGTATCCCAAGAAATAAAAACAATTAGATTTTGGGAGGCAGTTCACAATTACATTCTCTCTGTGGATAAAATTTTATTTAATTTTCCAAACCTGTTTTAAGGATACAATGACCACTGAGTTTCTAAGATAGATTGGCCCAGATGCAGCAGAAATTTTGTTTGCATATTCCACAGGTGCATTTGGTAGACATTGGAAAAGCTTGACCAAAAAAAAAAAAAAAAAAAAAAATCCCTAACTGCAAGCATTTGTCAACCTAGAACAAGGTCTTCTGCTTTCCATATTCATGACGTTTGACATCAGACACATCAGATAAAACCAGAGATGGCTGGGCGGGCGGAAGGAAATGAGCCCAGCAGGGGTTCAGCCCCGGGAATCGTCCCAGCTCTGGCTCTAACTTGGGTTTGACCTTGGCAAGTTGCTTAACTTCTGTGGTCCTTTGTTTCCTCATCTGGAAAATGAGAGTCGCAGCCCCGGGCCCTCTGGTTGAGAGAAAGTCTGTGATTCATCTATAGCCAATCCATCTTTACCCCCAAATTCATCAGGCTGAGTCCTCATCAATAATTTATATCCACCTGGAGGTCAGCTCTGCATAGAATCAAATTTCTCTTCTTGTTCTGCTTCCAGTGGAATTAAAGTCCCTTGGTCCCTGCCTTCTAATGACACCATCCAAAGTCTGTAAGTTTTAGAGGGCACAGTTGATGACATCTAAGGTGCTTTCAAAGCCCAGCATTTCTAGGAAGGGGAGCATCAATATTAATTAAGTTCTGGCAGCTCTCAGGATTCCTTAGTATTCTAAAAAATGTGCAAGTTCCCTGGTCCTGTGTGCCCCTGAGGAATTTGGATATACCTGCAGATCTGGTTACTGTATCAATTGGGCCACATCCAAAGGCCACAACACTCTGCTTCCTGCATTTTAAGTGTGTTCTTACTGAAAATTCTGATGACTACCTAAAGAATTAAGCAAACTCCTGGCCAAAACCATTTAAAGTCAATGGGTTAACTTGAAAAACTTAACAGTTATGACTGCCCCTACATGATAAACCAGAGATCAGTGCTGGGTCATACATTTCTTCAAATGTTGTGCCTTAAATAGCTGCAGAAGGACAGACAGTAAGGCAAGGGAGAAACATCTAGACTCCATCCAGAGACGAGCTTCCTATGGAGCTGATTCCTCAGCCCAGGGATGGGTAAGCCCTTGGCTCTTGGGATCCCAGACTTGTCATCGGCTCCTCTGCTCTTCCTACTCTTATTTCCACGGTCTGCTTGCTCTGTTCTTTTCTCAAAGGGTGGTAGCCCTCCAAATTCACTCATCACCCTCTTCTCGCATCACTTTATTTACTATTCCAATGCTCTTCCCTTTTCTGGACTTAAAAATGCCTCTGTTGCTGATGAGAAGCATACGTCCCTCCCAGAAACTCATACACCGGTGGAAGAAGCAGGAGTCCACGTGCACCCCACCCAGCACATGCTCCTGCAATCTGAAGCCACGTGAATAACACCACTGACCACTCTGTTGCCTGAGCTACGAACCCAGATCCACCGCACGTTTCTTCCCTCTCACCCCTAGCAGGTGACCACCTCCTTTTCAAGCCACCTCCCTTCTCCCCGCTGCCACTGTCTCTCCATCTCAACTGCTGCTGCCTTAATTTGGTACTTTTATCCTCTCTCACCTGGACTATTTCCACAGCATTGCCTATATTTCTGCCACCCCCCACTCCGACCTCGCCCTTTCCTCTGCAGTCAGGATGAGCTTTCTCAAATGAAAATCACATTTTGGCAGGGCGTGGTGGCTCACGTCTGTAATCCCAGCGTCTTGGGAGGCTGAGATGAGAGGATTGCTTGAGCCCAGGAGTTCGAGACCAGCCTGGGCAACAAAGTGAGACCCCACTGTCTCGACTAAAAAATTAAAAAAAAAAAATTATCCAGATATGCTGGTGGATACTTATGGTCCTAACTATTCTGGAGGCTGAGGTGAGAGGATCATTTGAGCCCAGGAATTTGAGGCTGCAGTGGGCTATGATCATGTCATTGCACTCCAGCCTGGGTGACAGAGCAAGACTCTCTCTCTCCAAAAAAAAAAAAAAGAAAGAAAGAAAATAATATCTCGTGGTGCTTCCCTTTGCTGGTGTCTCTTCTTAACTAACTCTGCAGATGAAGTCCGTTATTTCCAGCCCCAGGAATCCTTGCATCTTCTGGTGGCTGTTGCACACCTCATATGTAGCCTTGTAGGCTGCTATGTCTACCCAAAGAGCCTCTTCTTTTGTTTTTCTGGTGGGCTCTTGTTCATCCCTCAAGACCCAATTCAAGTTGTACCTGCTCTGTGAAGACAACTTTCACCCCAGCCCATCATCCCCTTCTCCACAAGCCACAATGTGTGTGCCTTGTTCTCACCTTCGGCACTTACTGGGGTTTCTCATGCAGCTGCAGTCAGACAGCAACTGGGACTGGAATCACCTGAAGACTCGCTCTCTCATGTCTGACATCTCTGTCTCTATGTCTCTGCATGTCAGAATAGTATGGCTTCTTATGTGGCAGCTTAGCGCTCCAGAGGCACATGGAGAAAGAGAGAGGGAGAGAGGGCACGAGGGAGAACCGTCAGCCTTTTCTGACCCACCCTCAGAAGTCGCAAAGGCCTGCCCAGATAAAGTAGACTCCAACTCCTTTTTCTTTTTTCGAGACGGAGTCTCGCTCTGTCGCCCAGGCTGGAGTGCAGTGGTGAGATCTTGGCTCACTGCAAGCTCCACCTCCCCCGGGTTCACACCATTCTCCTGCCTCGACCTCCCGAGTAGCTGGAACTACAGGCACCAGCCACCACGCCCGGCTAATTTTTGTATTTTTAATAGATACGTGGTTTCACCGTGTTAGCCAGAATGGTCTTGATCTCCTGACCTCATGAACCACCCGCCTAGGCCTCCCAAAGTGCTGGGATTACAGGCATGAGCCACTGTGCCCAGCTTTTTTTTTTTTTTTTTTTTTAAAGACACGATCTCACTCCGTTTCCTAGGCTGGAGTGCAGTGGTCTGATCATGGCTCGCTGCAGACTTGACCTCCCAGGCCCAAGCAATCCTGCTACCTCAGCTTCCTGAGTAGCTGGGACTATAGGTGTGCACCACCATGCTCGACTAATTTTTAAATATTTTGTCGAGATGGGGTTTTCCTAAGTTGCCTAGGCTGGTCTCAAACTCCTGGCCTGAAGCAGTCCTACCATCTTGGCCTCCCAAAGTGCTGAGATTACAGGCTTGAGCCTGAACCTGGCCAAGACTCCACATCTTGATCAGAGAACTGCAGGATTTTGGAATAGCATGAGGGTTTTATGAGCATTTTAGAAAATACAGTCAGCTTTGTCCTACTGTGAGTTTTTGGTTATCAGCACTTCATTTAATGAGCATCCTACCAAATAGTGCCTTTCCATATCTATGGCAGATGGCCGCTGTTGCTGAAAAAGGCCATTAAACATCACCTTGAGGCACCTGAGCAGTTGCTGAACCACCAGAGAGAGCCTGAGATTTTCCAGTCACCCATGGCAGTTGCTCATTACTTGGAACAGAAGGAACCAGCTCCCCAGGGCTTCCATTGGGCTCCCAGTCAACGCTGCCATAACCTGGCTGGCTTTGCTTGGGCAACCTGTTGGCCACAAGTGCCTCAGATCAAAACCAGGGGCTGACCTAAATCATGCCTGTTTGGCATTCTGTGGTTTGATCAGAATAAACAAGATTCAGCCAAGTCCCTACATTTACCGTAGAGATGTTTTCAACTGCACAGCTCTTCACCTGGACTGTGGATTTTTGGTGTGTGGCTTGCCAGGAACTACAGGGGCCATGCGCCAACCATAAGCACCAGGCCTAAGGCAGAAGCAGAGAGAAACCAACTCAAGGCAGAGGAGCACTGGGAGGGAGAAAGGTGTGGGGAGAGGACTAACAGAACAAGAGTAGGCAAACAGATTAAAAAGAGCTTGAGGGCCGGGTGCAGTGGCTCACACCTATAATCCCATCGCTTTGGGAGGCTGAGGACAGCGGATTGCCTGAGATCAGGAGTTCGAGTCCACCCTGGGCAACATGGCAAAACCCCGTCTCTACCAAAAATACAAAAATTAGCCGGCCGCGGCAGCAGATGCCTGTAATCCCAGCTACTTGGAAGGCTGAGGCAGGAGAATCGCTTGAACCCGGGAGGTGAGGTGGAGGTTGCAGTGAGCCAAGATCGCGCCACTGTACTCCAGCCTGGGCGACAGAGGGACACCCCACCTCAAAAAAAAAAAAAAAAAGCAGTGGGTGTTGGCATGGGCTCCATGTCACCAGGGCAGTGATCTCCCATTGATCTTAGCAAGATAAGGAAAATTTAATAAGCCTCGTGCCAGCTTGTCTCCACCCCCCACCCCAAGACAGGTGTTTCCCTCTCTTCGCAGGATCCAGTATTTAACATAACTACGCAAGTCTGACCAGGCCAAAGTATCCCGTGGAGAGGACCCTCAGGTGGTCGGAATTAAATCAGAATTTTAATATCACTGACTTGGCTTAAGTTGATTACTGGCCAATCTGGTTGAAAGGAGAGGCATGTTTTTCTGTTGTGCAAGTGATTAATAATAATTTTTTTAAAGCCGAAGAATTAAACATCAACTTAGTGTAAGAACCAGGGTCATTCCAAGTATCCTAGCAATTTTAGAAAACCCTGAATTTTGTTTGTTATTGTCACTTAAAGCGGCATCATGGTATAGTCTGCAGGTTTTTACCTTTTTACTGGACCCCTTGGCCACAAAAATAATTCAACTGAGGAAAGGTTAATTAAAATCGTGTGAGGAGAACTGCAGCTGTCTTCTATCAGGCTGGTCTTGCAACTTCAGTGGATTCCACTAAGTGCTGTTAAGAAGGCCAATAATCCATTTACATATGGATTATTCATTTCCAACAGTATGTATTGGTTGCTTTCCAGTAGGCCAAGTGCCGGGGACAAAACCACTAATAAAATGCACCCCTTCAAGTATGTGACGTCCCTTTTATGTTACAAAGTCATATATGTATATTGAAGAACATTTAGAAAATTAAAAACACACCTTCTAATACCACTATTGTTAGTATTTTAATGCATTTTCTTCTTGGGTACATAAAATATTTAGTTGTAATAATACTGAATATAAAAACTTTTAGCCCAGCCTGGGCAACATCGCAAGATCCTGTCTACACACACACACACACACACACACAAATTTAGCCAGGCATGGTGGCATATACTTGTAGCAACAGAGCAAGACCCCGTCTCTAAAAAACAAAAAACAACTTTTACCATTTACCCCACTTTTTTTTTTTCCATAAGACCCTCTTCTTAATGCTACAACTAGAATGCTAAAAGGCAGAGCTAAGACTTTCTCAGAATATTCCAAAGCCAGGAGCATGTTAATAAATCAGTGCTCCTGAGCCCAGGAGTTCAAGGCTGCAGTGAGCTGAGATTGCACCACTGCACTCCAGCCTGGGTGACAGAGCAAGACTCTAATTCTAGAGGAAAAAAAAAAATCAGTCAATGAAAATAAAGGCTTAGTGTTTTGAGAAATCCCATACAGGGTTTTGTTTGTTATTCTAAGATATTCACCAGCCCTTCCCTCATTCCCCACCACATAGACCCACCGCAGTATTGCCCACATGGGGAAGAGCGAATGATACGCCAACAACGGCGCCACCCACGAGGCCCAGTTTCTAAGGAGTTGACTGTCCACCTGAGCGTCCCGCTTTGCTTAAGGACGCAGGTGGCTTCAGTGGGTTATAATGAAAGAGTGCTGGGCTCCTGGAGGCACTGCCTTCCTTTCCTTGTTTTTCTTTTTTAGGCTTCTTCAGTGCTGCTTAGGGAGAGATTGTTATTTGAGGCTCCAGTCCTGCTTCATGTTATCTTGAGGATGGCCTGAATCAGTGTTGCCCCCGACACCAAAGAAACCTTTTTTTGCTTTCTTCAGATATCAATCGTCAATAGATAAAATCATACAAATCCAATGATAACCTCTTGCTGTGTTGGGGTTTGTACAGGAACAGCTCCAAACCCTTAAAACAATGCCAAAACCTTCCAGCAGAAACCAGACCCCTCGAGGGGACAGACCCCAACGCCTCCGCCAGTCTGCCCTTTATAGCTGTCATTTGATTTGCCTGGTCACCAGCGGTAGATCCAGGGCTGTGGGGCTTGGAGTTTATGAAGTTTGGGAGTCTTACGTGCAGGAAAGCAAATACATTGGTCATACAGAATTTTGTAAAGGGAGGCTCCCAGATAAGTGAGAGGCCCCTTCACCTTATTTTTTAATTGATTTTTTGAGACAGAGTCTCTCTCTGTCGCCCAGGCTGGAGTACAGTGGTGCAATCTCAGTTCACTGCAACCTCTGCCTCCCAGGTTCAAGTGATTCTCCTGCCTCAGCCTCTCAAGTACCTGGGATTACAGGTGCCCGCCACCATGCCACCAAAAATACAAAAAAAAAACCCTAATTTTTGTATTTTTAGTAGAGTTGGAGTTTTGCCATGTTGGCCAGGCTGGTCTCGAACTCCTGACCTCAGGTGATCCTCCCACCTCGGCCTCCCAAAGTGTTGGGATTACAGGTGTGAGCCACCATGCCCAGCCTCTCTTGACTTCATTAGGTTTACAGTGAACCCAACTCTGCCTATCCTGACACATCCCTTTCCTGGGGGAAGTGGCCTCCCCATCTATAATTTACCCCAAGATAAAGGATGTCAGGATGGTCTGGGGGAATAACTCTGCTCATGGCCTATAGTGCTAAACACTCTTTTTCAGATAAGCTGATATTTTCAAAATGAACATAAGCAAAAATGACTGGAAAAGAGAGAACACAGAGATTATATAAAAATTGCTAGGATTCTATGGTAAAATGTCTGAGTCTACCTGTCTAAGTAGAAGCACAGAAGCATTTTAAGTACTAGCCCTGGGATCTCTTGAGCTACAAAAGCCATATTATGGCCCTGAAGAGCTTACCTGGCTTTTCCTAAATCTTGTCCCTCTGCGCTTCCTGACCACATGATAGACATCCTCTAATTCTGCGTTCTGAGGGAGAGGTAGGCCAAATATTTCATACCCTCCTGGCACCACTACAAAGGTCCTTTCCCTGTTAAATCTGCCGATTCCGTTGAGTTTCCAGTGGAGGTCCCTCTCATATTAATTGGGTTAGTATAAGTGCTGGCCTTGGAGATTGCTATAAGGCTTCAATCCAGGTTCGTTCATAAGCTCTGAGTTTCCTTTCCCACATAGAGAGAACTGTGCTTTTAAAGGTCCACCCATGAAGGGCAAAGAGCCCCAGGAGGTTGAAACCATATATCAGCACATGCAACAAGTGTCCAAACACAGGTAGTAGAGAAGTGACCTTTCAGAGAGGCTCTGTGCTCGCTAACACAACCTAGGCTCTGTTCTCATGAGGTCACTTCTGTAGGGCTCACCCGGCTATATAACATTTTAGATTTCCTGAAACTGCCAGACTTCCTCCAAGTCTAACGCAACCCATTGATGGTATCGTTTATTCAGCCCTTAATATGTGCAAGGCAGTGGGCTAGGGGATGTGTGAGGTATACAAGATCATTGTACTAAGACTGCAATTATTACGTACCTATTAAGTGCCAGGCCCTATGCTATGGTTCCATGAGTTCATTTTATGCTCAGTGCAGTCTTTCAGATAGGAATGGTTAACCCCATTGTATAAAAGGTGAAACAGAATCAAAGACATTAGGTAGTTTTCCAAGGTCATATACTAATGGCTACTGGAAGTAGAATTCAAACCCTCACCCCCTGCTTTAAGCTGCCATTTTTTTCTTTTTAAACCACCATAGTTTCCTTGCACATCCTTAAGGAGATCACAATCTTGGAGAAATAATCAGTTGCTTTCTTACGGCTTTAACATCCCAATGTTTTCTTAACTGAAGAGAATGTAGCTCAACTTAAGTAACAAGATGGTATGATTTTCCTGACTGAAAAGCAGGTAGAACCATAGATTTTAAAAATTATATATAATTTATTTTATTATAGGAATAATTCCTGCCCATTGAAGAAAATTTTTAAAATGCAGACATGTATCAATAGCAAAATCATTAATTAGCCACAACTGCACCATCCAGAGATGATTGTTAACGTTTTAGTCTACACCTTCTCATGTTATTTACAACTGATAATTAGTTCATAAAGTTGGGATGACACTGTATTATTGCCTTTATAATCTACTTTTCTAACTTAACATTCTATGACGAATATTTCCCTGATATATTTAAAGAATAGTTTAAATATTTAAATATTCTTTTTTTTTTTTTTTTTTGAGATGGAGTCTTGCTCTGTCACCCAGGCTGGAGCGCAGTGGCGCGATCTTGGCTCACTGCAACCTCCACCTCCTGGGTTCAAGCAATTCTCTACCTCAGCCTCCTGAGTAGCTGGGATTACAGGTGCCCACCACCATGCCTGGCTATTAAATATCCTTTAAAACACAATTTTGATGACTTCCTAGTATTTCGTCACATGAATAGACCATCATTTATTGATCTGTTTCTTCTTCTACAGACAGAGCCAACAGAGGGCTGCATATTTTGCACTCTGCACAAAGTTCTGGCCTAAGTTGAAGGCTCCTTCATCTGTGGGCTGACACTCGGCTGGCACTCTGGCCCCTAGGGCGAGCATTTCCACAGGCTGTGGCAGGCCAAAGGAACATCTTTTTCTAGTGGACACAAAAGCTCCTAGAGAGGCCAGCAGCAGCCTTGATGATAGACAATACTCTACAGAGTGGAACACAGAAAGCTCTTGAGTATCATCTACTGTTGGTAATTTCTACCAGCAGAAGCCACTATCACCTGTATTGACTTCTGTGTCTCTTTTTTCGAATTAAAAAACTTGAATGTTTCTATTACTGTAATTAATGTTTGTTTGTTTGTTTTTTTAAAGAGACAGGGTCTTGCTATGTTGCCCAGGCTGGCATAGTTGCTATTCACTTGTATGATCATAGCACACTACAGCTTGAACTCCTAGACTCAAGGAATCCTCCTGCTTCAGCCTACCAAGTAGCTGGGACTACAGGCTCACACCACCATGCCCAGTTTATTTTCTTTTGGTAATTACGTTTTTTTACTATGAATTTTATTGCACCATTTTCAATAACACTGCAGTTACTTGGAATCATGGTTCTGCAGGTAATAAGAGATTTTTCCATTTCCTTATTTTAAATGCAGTTAAAAATGTACAAGCATTGAAGATTCTTTTTAACAGTGGCAAATATTACAGATCGAACGTATACTAAAAGAGTCTAAACAACGATGCCAGATCCCTAGGCTTATATAATTCCAAAGAATTAATGCAACTTTTGTACATTTGAGAGGTGTGATTGCAGTGTTGAACAGGTGCTGAACTCTTCGTGTCAGCAGGGACAGAAGGTCATCAGTTTTCTAGTGTCCTGCTACATTATAGATGATAATGCAGAATTCATTTTAGTGGGGAAAACCAGCGGTGGTTATGATCATTCTTTTTAGATGAAGAATTAAAATGACATTCATTTTGGGAATGTTTCTCTACTGCCTTCGCCACAGGAAACTTGTTGGACTATAAATTGCCTAATACATTTTGCATGTCCTTGAGTTTTGGCTAATGTACCAATGTCTTTATTAGAACAATCATTTACATGATATAAATCTGCTCTGAGCACAGCTTTGAGACCAGGCGCCCTGGTTTCTAGTTACTGCTGCTGTCCTGGCCGGCGTCCGGGAACCCTCACAGGGGCTGCATCTGACAATTTTAATTCTCTGCTCTGGAGCCAAGAGGCTGCAAATGTGCTGCACACCAGTGCTTCTAGCTTGCCTAGGGTCAGACTTTCATTTCCAACAGGAAAAGCCAGGGAAGTTGAGATGAGTCATAACTTAAAAAGAAAGGTTAAAAGTACAGACACTTGCCAGTAGAATGCAGGAATGATAGCAGCTTAATCTTATTCTTCTACCGAAGAATGTGAGTATAAGACATTCCTAAAAGTTAAAGAAACATGTGGCAGTGGCAATAGTCTTTGAATCAGAATGGAATCATGTCACTCCTTGAAGAATTTCACTTTAATTTATACTATAGTAAGTATTGACCTTCATTTAGGAAATTGATGTACGACAAGCATTCTAAATATTGTTACATTGTTTTACAGTTAGGTGAATGTGTGTGTGTGTGTGTGTGTGTGTGTGTGTTTGTGTGTGTGATGGGTCCAGCCTCACTATGTCTGGTCAAGAGTAGATATAGTGCTTTCTGGTTTTCTTTTGTGTGTGTGTGTCTTTGTCGGGTTTGCATGTCTAGGTAGGAAATGGAGCTGCACCTTGGGTCTATTTCTTGAAATAAGGGACACACAAGAAAAGGGAAGCAGCAGCATAAAATTTAGCATCACTTACAGGCTAGGTGACTTCGGTGTCACTTCTGCTCTTGGAGCCTCAGTTTCTGCATCTGTAAAATGGGAAAGCAGGGTTTTCAGAAGATTAAAATGTGAATATGCTAGAGCAGTGTTTGCTCGTCTCTATTAATAGAAGAAGAGGTGCATCCCCCACTACTGCCCCATGACGAGACTGGGGCTCATTTGTCTCCCCGACACCCCTGCTCTCCCTGTTGCCATGCACTGTACATGCTGAAACCCAGGACACCTGGGCTCTGTCACTTAGTCATTGCCTGTTAAGACTATGAGAAATTCATAGAAACCCCAAAATCTACTTGGAGCTCAGGTTCCTCCTTAACAAAATGATAAAGAGGGACTAGAGACTGTTCAGCATCCTTTTGGTGACAAACATCTATGAGTCCAGAAATAAGTGCCAGGAGGTGACAAATGGGATTCTCTTTCCTCACTGTAGGGAATCCAGAGAGGTAATGACTTCGCACTTAGCACCTGGGTCAATTCTGCTTGCTTTCCCCCAGCCAGTTTCCTTCTCTCTTTGGTTCTGACCTTTTGATTCAGAGCTGTCAGGAAATTGATCAATGATACCCTTAGTATGGCTCATTTCATCAATATAAGGTGCTAAAGAGCCACTTTTTCTTTTCCTGTAAACAAGCACTTGCTTATGAGCCCAGAGGGAATTGGTAGACAGCACTGTGTTCTTTCTCAGCCACACACACACACAGTGATGATGCACTTTGAAATCCAAGAAAGAAAATGAATTTTAGTTATTTCCAACCTGCCACTCAGATCCTTCCCATGGCCCAGAGTGACTCTGTGGGGGCACTGTACCTGTGGACTCCAAATATCTGAGATAGGTATCAGTCAATTTAGAAAGCTTATTTTGGCCAAGGTTAAGGACGTACCTGTGACACAGCCTCGGAGGTTCTGATGACATGTGCCCAAGATGGTTGGGGCACTGTTTGCTTTTATACATTGTAGGGAGTCATGAAACATCAATCAATATGTGTAAGATGTACATTGGTTCAATCCAGTGAGGTGGGACAGCTTGAAGCAGGGGGTTTGCAGGTCATAGGTAGATAAGAGACAAGAGATTACATTCTTTTGAGTTCTTGTCTGTCCTTTGTCCTTTGTGGGCAAACTGTGAGGAAGGCATGTAGCTTTTTATCATTCTAGCAGTCTTATTTGGGAGTAAAATAGGAGGCAGGTTTGCCTGACATAGTTCCCAACATCACTTTTCCCTTTGCTTAGTGATTTTGGGGTCTCAAGATTTATTTTCATTTTACACACCTTACTCTTCGTTTCCTAAATAGCATTAAAATCCAATTTTAAACTTTCTGCCTGGCCAGGCACAGTGGCTCACACCTGTAATCCCAGCACTTTGGGAGGCTGAAGTGGGCAGATCACCTGAGGTCAGGAGTTTGAGACCAGCCTGACCAAGATGATGAAACCCCATCTCTACTAAAAATACAAAAAATTAGCTGGGCATTGGTGGCTTTCACTCGCGTCCATGTGAAGAGACCACCAAACAGGCTTTGTGTGAGCAACAATGCTGTGTATTTCACCTGGGTGCAGGTGGGCTGAGTCCAAAAAGAGAGTCAGTGAAGGGAGATAGGGGTGGGGCTGTTTTATAGGATTTGGGTAGGTAAAGGAAAATTACAGTCAGAGGGGGTTGTTCTCTGGCTGGCAGGAGTGGGGGGTCACAAGGTGTTCAGTGGGGGAGCCTTTGAGCCAGGATGAGCCAGGAGAAGGAATTTCACAAGGTAATGTCATCAGTTAAGGCAGGAACAAGCCATTTTCACTTCTTTTGTTATTCTTCAGTTACTTCAGGCCATCTGGATGTATCCGTGCAGGTCACAGGGGATATGATGGCTTAGCTTGGGCTCAGAGACCTGACATCACTGTCTTCTTATATTAATAAGAAAAATAAAACAAAATAGTAGTAAAGTATTGAGGCAGCGAAAATTTTTGGGGGGTGGTATGAATAGATAATAGGCGATGTTTCTCAGGGCTGCTTCGAGCGAGATTAGGGGCGGCGTGGGAACCTAGAGTGGGAGAGATTAAGCTGAAGGAATATTTGTGGTAAGGGGTGATATTGTGGGGTTGTTAGAAGAAACATTTGTCGTATAGAATTATTTGTGATGGTCTAGATACCGTTTTGTATGAACTGAAAAACTAAACGGAATAAAGAGGAGAAAAACAGGTGTTAAAGGACTAAGAATTGGGAGGACCCAGGACATCCAATTAGAGAGTGCCTGAGGAGGTTCAGCATAGCCCTGCCAGCAAAGATTATTTATTTACTTTAAGAGTTAAGAGTGGTGGTTTGGGGATAGCACCAGCAGGTATCAGCTGTGATGGCTTGGCGAAACAGTGTAAACAAGAAGACAATGAGTTCAGCTTGCTGAGAAGTAGTGGAGGGGGCAGAGCGGTAGCCTCAATGATTGATAGGTGTGGAAGATACTATAGCATAGCCTGCCTTTGCTGGTGAGTGGCAATTAGCCCTGCCATCAATAAACCAGGTGTGTTCAGGGTGAGGAACAGGAAAGAAGGAAATATGGGGAAATGGGGTGAACGTCACGTGGATCAGAGAGATACAGTCATGGGGGTCAGGTGTGGTATCAGGAATAATGTGGGGGGCCGGATTGAAGTCCAGACCAGGAACAATGGTAATTGTGGAAGACTCAACAAAGAATATAGCTGAAGGAGCCGGGGAGCAGAAAGTATATGCGTCAGGTGGAAGGAAGAAAATAGATTTTGGAAGTTATGAGAACTGTAGAGAGTTGAGCATAGTTTGTGATTTTTAGGGCCTCTAGAGGCATTAAAGCAGAGGCAGCCGCTGCACGCAGACGTGAGGGCTAGGCTAAAACAGTAAGGTCAAGTTGTTTGGACAGAGAGGCTGCAGGGCGCAGTCCCGGCTCTTGTGTAAGAATTCTGACCGCACTAACCATGCCTAGGAAGGAAAGGAGTTGTTGTTTTGTAGAAGGGATTGGGGTTTGGGAGATTAGCCGGATACGATTAGAAGGGAGAACACGTGTGTTTTTATGAGAATTATGCCGAGGTAGGTAACAGATGAGGAAGAAATTTGGGCTTAACTGAAGTAATGGGGGCTGTCTGTGAAGCCTTGCGGCAGTACAGCCCAGGTAATTTGCTGAGCCTGATGGGTGTCAGGGTCAGTCCAAGTGAAAGCGAAGAGAGGCTGGGATGAAGGGTGCAAAGGAATAGTAAAGAAAGCATGTTTGAGATCCAGAACAGAATAATGGGTTGTGGAGGGAGGTATTGAGGATAGGAGAGTATATGGGTGTGGCACCACGGGGTGGACAGGCAAGACAATTTGGTTGATAAGGTGCAGATCCTGAACTAACCTGTAAGACTTGTCCGGTTTTGGGACAGGTGAAATGGAGGAATATTAAGGAGAATTTATAGGTTTTAGAAGCCCATGCTGTAGCCGGCAAGTGGTAACAGGCTTTAATCATTTTAAAGCATGCTGCAGGATGGGATATTGGCATTGAGTGGGGTAAGGGTGATTAGGTTTTAATGAGATGGTAAAGGATGCATGATCAGTCACCAAGGAGGGAGTAGAGGTATCCCATACTTGTGGGTTAAGGTGGGGGGATACAAGGGGAGGATGCGAAGGAGGCTTTGAACTGGGGGAAAAGGTGGTAATGAGGTGTGGCTGTAGCCTAGGAATAGTCAGGGAAGCAGATAATTTAGTTAAAATGTCTCAGTCTAATAAGGGAGCTGGGCAGGTGGGGATAACTAAAAAGGAGTGCATAAAAGAATCTTGTCCAAGCTGGCACCAGAGTTGGGGAGTTTTACAAGGTTTAGCAGCCTGGCCGTCAATACCCACAACAGTTATGGAGGCAAGGGAAACAGGCCCTTGAAAACAAGGTAATGTGGAGTGGGTAGCCTCCGTATTAAGAATGGGACGGACTTACCCTCCACTGTGAGGGTTACCCGAAGCTCGGCGTCCGTGATGGTCCAGGAGGCTTCCAAGGCGATTGGGCAGCGTCAGTCTTCAGCTGCTAAGTTGAGAAGATCTGGAAAGGAGTCAGTCAGAGAGCCTTGGGCCAGAGTTCCAAGGGCTCTGGCAGTGGCTGCCAGGTGAGTTGGACAGTCTGATATCCAGTGGGGTCCCACACAGATGGGACACGGCTTAGGAGGAATCCCGGGCTGCGGGCATTCGTTGGCCCAGTGGCCAGACTTCTGGCACTTGTAGCAAGCTCCTGGGGGAGGAGGTTCTGGAGGAACATCTGGCAGCTGCAGTTCAGGCATTTGGAGTTCTTGTGTGCTGGAGATGTGGCTGGGGTTTGTCTCACGGTGGAGGCAAGGAATTGCAACTCAAATACATTGCTGCTTGGCTGCCTCTACTCTATTATTGCACACCTTGAAGGCAAGGTTAATTAAGTCCTGTTGTGGGGTTTGAGGGCCGGAATTTAATTTTTGGAGTTTTATTTAATGTCGGGAGCAGATTGGGTAATAAAATACATATTGAGAATAAGACGGCCTTTTGACCTTTTAGGGTCTAGGGCTGAAAAGCATCTCAGGGTTGCTGCCAAATGGGCCATGAACTGGGTTGGGTTTATATAAATATATGTGTGTGTGTGCGTGCGCGCATATATATACACATACATATATATATATATATATATATATTTTTTTTTTTTTTTTTTTTTTTGAGACGGAGTCTTGCTCTGTTGCCCAGGCTGGAGTGCAGTGGCACGATCTCGGCTCACTGCAAGCTCTGCTTCCTGGGTTCACGCCATTCTCCCACCTCAGCCTCTGGAGTAGCTGGGACTACAGGCGCCCACCACCATGCCCGGTTCATTTCTTTTTGTATTTTTAGTAGAGATGGGGTTTCATCGTGTTAGCCAGGATGGTCTCGATCTCCTCCTGACCTCGTGATCCTCCTGCCTTGGCCTCCCAAAGTGCTGGGATTACAGGCTTGAGCCACCGCGTCCGGCCTGGGTTTTTATGTTTGATGAAAAAGAGCCTAAACGCTGATTTGGGACAGGTTGGATAAAGAAAAAGGAGCATTAACTTTGACTGTGCCTTTAGCTCCAGCCACCTTTTTAAAAGGAAATTGCTGGGCAGGTGGGGGAGGGCTAGTCGCGGAATGAAACTGTAAGCCAGACCGGGTGTGAGGAGGGGAGGTGATAAAAGGATTATAGGGTGTGAGAGCGGGGGCTGAGGAAGAATTGGGGCCTGGCTCGGAGCAGCCTGGGGAGGAGGGAAGAGGTAAGATGGGTCCATAGAAAAGGAAGATTCAAAAGACTCAGCGACGCTTGGATTTGGGACTGAGGGGACTGTCGGGAGGGAAAGGAAGATTTGGGACGAGTTGCATTGGGAACAGAGACTAGGGAGGGACCGATGTGTAAAAGAATGCCTGGACATCAGGCACCTCAGACAGTTTGCCCATTTTACAAGAAGAATTATTTAGGTCTCGTAGGATGGAGAAATCCCAAGTGCCATCTTCTGGCCATTTAGAGCCATTATGGAGTTTGTACTGGGGTTAAGCGGCATTGCAGAAGAAAATAAGGTGTTTAGGTTTTAGGTCAGGGGTGAGTTGAAGAGGTTTTAAGTTCTTGAGAACACAGGCTAAGGGAGAAGGAGGAGGAATGGAGGGTGGAAGGTTGCCTATGGTGAAGGAGGCAAGTCCAGAGAAAAGAGGGGGTAGAGACACGGAGAGAAGGGGTGGGGATGCTTGCCCCCCAGGAAAGTGGAGAGAAGAGAGGGTAGAGACACGGAGAGAAGGGGTTGGGGGAGCAGCAAAAGCAGGCGTCCCCGCAATTGACTTGCCACCAAGGGAATGTGGGTGAATGACCAAGGCAGGCGTCCCTGCGTGATCAGACACCTCTGAAACGTGGGTGAAGAATCAGGCAGGCGTCTCCTCATGATTAAACACCTAGGGAAGACTGTCTTCTCAAGTCCGTGTCCGGCGCCGGAGTTTTGGGTCCACAGATAAAATGCGTCTCCTTTGTCTCTTCCAGAAAAGGAAAGGAACTGAAATTAAGAGAAGGGAGAGATTGAAGGGTGGCGCCAAGATTGAAAGGAGAAAAAGGTTGAGGGATAGTGAGAGAGGTTGGAGAAGAGAACAAAAAGAAGCCACTTACCCGATTTAAAACTGGTGAGATGTTCCTTGGGCTAGTTGGTCTGAGGACCCGAGGTCGTAGATGGATCTTTCTCATGGAGCAAAGAGCAGGAGGACAGGGGATTGATCTCCCAAGGGAGGTCCCCCGATCTGAGTCACGGCACCAAATTTCACTCGCATCCGTGTGAAGAGACCACCAAACAGACTTTGTGTGAGCAACAAGGCTGTTTATTTCACCTGTGCAGGTGGGCTGAGTCCGGTGCACCCACCTGGGTGCACCCACCTGGGTGCAGGTGGGCTGAGTCCGAAAAGAGTCAGTGAAGGGAGATGGGGTGGGGCGTTTTATAGGATTTGGGTAGGTAAAGGAAAATTACAGTCAAAGAGGGTTGTTCTCTGGCCGGCAGGGGTGGGGGTCGCAAGGTGCTCAGTGGGGGAGCCTTTGAGCCAGGATGAGCCAGGAGAAGGAATTTCACAAGGTAATGTCATCAGTGAAGGCAAGGACAGGCCATTTCCACTTCTTTTGTGGTGGAATGTCATCAGTTAAGGCAGGAACAAGCCATTTTCACCTCTTTTTTTTTTTTTTGAGACGGAGTGTCGCTCTGTCACCCAGGCTGGAGTGCGGTGGCGCGATCTCAGCTCACTGCAAGCTCCACCTCCCAGGTTCACGCCATTCTTCTGCCTCAGTCTCCCAAGTAGCTGGGACTACAGGCGCCTGCTGCCACGCCCGGCTAATTTTTTTGCATTTTTATTAGAGACGGGGTTTCACCGTGTTAGCCAGGATAGTCTCAATCTCCTGACCTCGTGATCCACCCGCCTCAGCCTCCCAAAGTGTTGGGATTACAGGCGTGAGCCACCGTGCCTGACCGCCATTTTCACTTCTTTTGTGATTCTTCAGTTACATCAGGCTATCTGGATGTATACCTGGAGGTCACAGGGACTATGATGGCTTAGCTTGGGCTCAGAGGCCTGACAGTGGCAGGAGCCTGTAATCCCAGCTACTGGGGAGGCTGAAGCAGGAGAAGCGCTTGAACCCAGGGGACAGAGGTTGCAGTGAGCCGAGATCGCACCATTGCACTCTAGCCTGGGCAACAAGAGTAAAACTCTGTCTCAAAACAAACAAACAAAAACACAAAACAAAACACACAAACAAAACTTTCTGCCTCTAGTGCTGTCCAATGGGTCTCTGAAGGCTTTTGATGGTGTGACTTCTTTCAAAGGCTTTTTCCTGGATGCCTGTGGTAGCTCGATTGTTCTTGCCTAGTCTTTTTAGGGATAGAAGGTGGTATTCTAAGCATGGTTCTATTGTTTTAAGAGTTAAGGGGATGTGTGTATGTATGTGTGTGGGTATGTTTCTAATCACAGAAAGTGAAGATTAAATATCTCATCCAGATCTTATACTAATGTGCAGATCATTGACTCATGATTTCAGGAGTGGCAGAAAATCCTTTGTCTATTTTGTCTGTCCCTCTGTGCGTGGACAATGTTGTCATCTGATAGGACATTACAGTAGTGTTCGTCTGTAAATAGCTTTTGCTTTAATTCTGTGCCCTCCACTTGGGGATGCAGGACAGCAGAGTCAGGTCACTGGAGAGCCATCTAGCCCAAGGCTCTGCTGTCAGGCAGCCTTCCAGCCATGTCAGACCAATGACAGTCTCTCATCTCCACTGCCTACATGAGCCAAGGTGCCACCATCTTGTCTCATCACCTGCTGCAATGTGGAATGGAAATTTGTGTTTTTGAAGGAAAGGCTTGGAAGAAACTGTTATTTTCCCTAACACCAAAAGGTTCATCTGAATATCCCTAAGGACTTAGACAAATGTGTGAATGAATATCAATGTAAATACTTTTTTTTTTTCCAAGTTTAAAAAGGGAGTAGGGAGCTGAGAAATAAAAGAAGAGAGGATTTTTCTATGCAACAACCATTTTTAAAAGCCAAAAGTTCCCTCAAAAATATAATAAAGGGCTGGGCGTGGAGGCTTCCACCTATAATTCCAGCACTTTAGGAGGTCGAGGTTGTCATGTGCGTCCGTGTGAAGAGACCACCAAACAGGCTTTGTGTGAGCAATAAAGCTTTTTAATCACCTGGGTGCAGGCGGGCTGAGTCCAAAAAGAGTCAGCCAAGGGAGATAAGGGTGGGGCCGTTTTATAGGATTTGGGTAGGTAAAGGAAAATTACAGTCAAAGGGGGGTTCTCTGGCGGGCAGGAGTGGGGGTCACAAGGTGCTCAGTGGGGGAGCTTTTTGAGCCAGGATGAGCCAGGAAAAGGAATTTCACAAGGTAATGTCATCGCTTAAGGCAAGGACCGGCCATTTTCACTTCTTCTGTGGTGGAATGTCATCAGTTAAGGCAGGGGCAGGGCATTTGCACTTCTTTTGTGATTCTTCAGTTACTTCAGGCCATCTGGGCGTATAGGTGCAAGTCACAGGGTGTGCGATGGCTTGGCTTGGGCTCAGAGGCCTGACAGAGGTGGGAGGATCACTTGAGGCCAGGAGTTTAAGACCAGCCTTAGTAACACAGTAAAACCCCATCCGTACAAACATTTTAAAAATCAGCTGGGCATGGTGGTGCATACCTACAGTCTCAGGTATTCAGGTGGCTGAGGCAGGAGGATCACTTGAGCCCAGAAGTTGGAGGCTGCAGTGGGCTCTAATCACACCACCGCACTTCAGCCTGGGTGACAGCATGAGACCCTATCTCAAAAATAAAACAAAAAAAAAAGAAAAGAAAAATAATGTAAAAAGGTAAGACTCGACTGCCTAACTTCAAATTCAAGATTTGAGCAGGAAAATCAATGGTCAATTTTCCTAGGCAACTGTAAGTTACCTTCCTTAATAAAACTCCTTAACCTAAGATGTCCCCCCCCCCCCCCCCGATTCCTGACCATAGCATTTACAATAAGACCTCTTATTGCAATTATGAACATAGGATACTGGAAAATATCTTCTATATGGCAAGCCCAACTGTAACGCTGCACTCAGGAATTCTCTTATTAAAATATGCACGCACTCATACTTGAGATTTATTGGTCTTTTGTCTTATTGAGTTAAGTTCTTAAGCTGATTTTTGATATTACTCTTGTGGCATTTTAAAGCTTTTGTGCTTAAACTGCACATTCTTCTGCAAGCATAGATATTTGAGATGAAGTAGACAGCACTTCATAGAATTCAAAGAGATGGGGAGGCTGAATGAAGAATGAATGTATTTACTGTGTAAATGAGGAATAAAACTGGGCCAAGGTTTTTCTCCTGAAGCCAGATTTTAAAAATGGTTTAATAATATATTTTAACATGTTCCCCTTTGGGGAACCATGTAGATCTAGTAGACTGTACTTTTCCTCTTATTTTTCTTGACTTCAAATCAGAGTGATGGTTTGGTGGGTTATACGCCCCAGCGACTTTCCTCTGTGCCACATTTTCCTATCTGTTGGCATCTGAGGACATTTCAATGGCTTCCTTGAAGCTCTTGCTGTCTCTCCTCTATGTTCAATTTTCTGCCTTTAGCACAGTATTCAAGAATGGCTTTGCAATCTTAGTGTTTGTTATTTGCTCTCATCCCTTGACCAGGCTGTAATGTTTCCGGAGGTAATCTGATGAATTGGTTTGAATAGCTCAATTTGGAGAATAGCTAATAGGCAGGGAAAGTGAGGAGCATGAATAATGGAGGTAGCTGGGCCTCTCATTGAATCAATACATACAGTGGGGGAGGAGACAGGCATCAGGAACACTGGCCCACTAGGAATAAGATTACTGGGTATTAAGTTTTGGCATTGTTAGAATTGTGACATGAATGAGGAATGAGAATCTCTTTGGTCTTCTCTGGCTATCTTGGGGCGGGGACTATCATTTACTGTTTCACTGTTACTACCCTATGAAAAAGCAAGGGTCACCTGTGTTCTGTGTGGCACTGCAAAATCAAATTAACATTGACCTGAGCCCCTGTTGCAGGCTACAAAGCAAAGTGTGGGTGCAGCTGAGGATATTGAAGAGTATTAAACATGGTTGGGCATAGTTGGAAACAACAGTGGGATTCTGAATACAAGGTGTTAGGAGGTTAATTGCATAATGAATGCTTTTGACCTTCAGTGGGTCTGCTGAGGTCAGTGTGAGTGAGGAGGAAACAGGAGCTGCGGCTGTAAGGATGAGAGGATAGAGATGGTAGAGGGTAGAACTGGAACATTCTAGCCGAGAGTGACATTGGCAAAGTAGAACTCTCTCTAGGAGGTAGGAGGTAGGAGACCTGGCTGAAGTGCAACAGCGTGATCACGGCTCACTGTAGCCTCACTCTCCTGAGCTCAAGGGATCCTCCTGGTTCAGCCTCCAGAGTGTCTAGGGCCACACGTGCACGCCACCACATCCAGCTATTTTATTTTTTTTGTAGACACGAGGTCTCACTATGTGACTCAGGCTGGTCTCAAACTCCTGGGCTCAAGCAAGCTTCCCACCTTAGCTTCCCAAAGTGCTGAGATTGCAGATGTGAGCCACCAGGCCCAGTCCCAGACCTGGCTTTTGACTCATTATACCGATGCTCCTGCTTCCTGTGTGGCATTGGGCAATCAACACAGCCTTTCTGAATATTCACTTCCTCAACAGTAAACAGAGGAGTTAGATGGACTCATTCATTCCAGAAATAGTTTTGAGCATTTTCTGTGCATCAGACCCGGTGCCACACACCATGGGTGCAAAGGGGAGCAGCATAGGTAAAATCTGTGCCTTCTGAAGAGGGTAGAGTCTTCTGGAGGGACATGACAAATAATCAGGCACTCCCAGTGCTGGGAGCTAAGTTCTGTTACAGGGAAGAGAAAGAAACACTGGGAATACCAAGGAGGATATTTACAGAGGGGGAAGCCTTTGAGCTGAAATTGAACAGTGAGTAAAGGCTGAGCAGCCATGGTGAGATGGGGGAGACTCTTCTGAATGGTGTGGCGGCGGGGGTGGGGAGGATGCAACACTCTTGTTGGACTGGAACACAGAGTTCAAATGGTGGAATTTCAGAGCTCTGGCACTCTTAAGAAGGTCCAGCAAGTTCTGCCATGAACAGTTGTGCTCCTAACTAGCTGTGTGACCTTGAACAAGTTTCTTTGTTTCCAAAATCCAGTTTTGTTACAGGTAGGCATGAGTGGGCTCTTCCCCGACACACTAGAAATGTCGGATGACAGTTCCACAATTATCGCATTGCCTCTCTAAAAATGATAATTCAGCAGTCAGGGAGAGACAATCTCCTGATGGTCCACACCCTTAACATTAAAAGTGTTAGGGCCGGGCGCGGTGGCTCAAGCCTGTAATCTCAGCACTTTGGGAGCCCGAGACGGGCGGATCACGAGGTCAGGACAGCGAGACCATCCTGGCTAACACGGTGAAATTCCGTCCTTACTAAAAATACAAAAAATTAGCCGGGCGCGGTGGCGGGCGCCTGTAGTCCCAGCTACTCAGGAGGCTGAGGCAGGAGAATGGTGTGAACCCGGGAGGCGGAGCTTGCAGTGAGCTGAGATCTGGCCACTGCACTCCAGCCTGGGCGACAGAGCGAGACTCCGTCTCAAAAAAAAAAAAAAAAAAAAAAAAAATTAAAAGTGTTAACTGAATGCAGATCCCAGGGAGAAGCAGATTCTTAGGCATGTGTGTTAAGAGGCAAAATGGCAAAGTATGATGTTCAGGGGGTACACGTTACAGGAAAAAGGAAAAAGTCTCAGCTGCGCATGCGCATAACTCCCTAACGCACAGCGCGTGCTCAATTCCAAAGGTGAAGGAAAGCACTGCGCATGCGGGAAGCCCACCCTAAGGGAAGAATCACACGGAAGAATCACAGGAAAGAGGTAAGCCTATAAAGTTTTAGGATCAAGGTTAAAGGCCCTTTTTTGCTCTCCTCTCTCTTGGACCTTCAGGTGCCGGCTTGGGTATCTTCCAAGCGAATTTTCCTTTATTTCCTGTTCTAAAGTCTTTATAAATAAACTTCTACTCCTGCCCTGGAAATTGCCTTGGTCTCTTTTTCTTCTTTATGCCCCTCAGTCAAATTCTTTCTTCTGAGGAGGCAGGGACCGAAGCTATTTCTGACCAGTACAGATATACGCCGCCGGTAACTCGGATCTCCTCCACCGCTAATAGTTTCTTAATCTGTAAAATGGGATAATACTGGTATGTATTGCATTAGCCTATTCATTGTGTGGATTCAATGAGATGATGTATGTAAAGCCCTTAGCATAGTGCCTGGAATATAGGAAGTCCTTAGTAAATGTTAATTGCTGCGTTTTCATTACTACTACATCTTTCACATCCCAGGCATCCTGTGCGTCACGGAGTGCTCGCCACCACCCCCAAGGGACACTTTCCCCAATCGCTGTGGCCCTCTCTGGGGAACTGAAGGCCTCCGTAACTGCCATGGGATTGATTTGTGGGCAGTTGCTTGCACAGGTTCAGCTTCTGTCCTGATTACTACAAGCTTTGGATTCAGTTCTCCCCAGTACTTCTCCTGTAGTATTATACTTAGACATTTCCTATGTGGGATCGAGATAAAATATTCCATTCCTATGGATAATATGGTTTTCTATCTCTATTATTCAGACACAATGACCAAATAATAATTTGGATGGATGGCAAGCCTTGGATCAATAACATGCTGCCTGCTGTTAAAAAGCTAGTTTGGTCATCACATCTCTTCTTGGCACTAAGGATAATGTTGTACCCTGATCCTCCATCCTTTCCTCTTTCCTCCCTCCCATCCTCCATCCTTTCCTCATGTATAATCTTAATGTTACTCTTAGGAGGTGTGAAAGGCTGACTTAACCTTTAAATGTGTTCTTTGAATTCCTTAGTTCTAGAGCAGTCATTTCTAAGATCATCCTATCAGAGAAATGCAATACTCTAAAAATCTACTTTTATTTGGTATAGACCACTTCGTACGTATTTGCTGAAAACTTGCCACAGTTTTTAATAGACCATATACATTTTAAGGAACCACAGACATGCTTTAAGTTTGGGCATTTTGAGAATCGAATAGTGTTAAAAACATAAGGGCCCTCAAAAATGTAATTCTCTTCTTACTTCCCAGCCTTCCCTCCCTGCCTTACTCAAATTCTGACCTTGAATAGTTCTCACTTTACTGTTGAACCACGATTCAGCAGCAGCAGCAGCAGCAGCAGCAGCAGCAGCAGCAGCAGCAGCAGCAGCAGCAGCAGCTCTTGTAGAATGTTGCAATGGCAAAAGGGGTTTACAATTGTTTGTGTTTTTCACCGTTGACTTAAATAGCGTTAATTCAGAATGATGCACTGTGCTTCAATATTGCAGATCTGAAAGAGGTGGGAATTGAGACAGACTGATTTATCCGGGGCCCCATGTTCCATTTAGAATTTAGACAAAGGAGTTTTTTAAAAATGTAGTTTTAATACAGTCCGCACTTTCTCTTCCACCCACATCTCTGGCTTCTAAATGACTTTGGTTAAGCATAATCGATTAATCCTTCAATGAGAAAGGAAAGCCATGGAAAATCTAGCAACAGGAATTGTGTGTGAGTCAATGCTTGGACTATTAGAAGCGGAAGATATATGCAGAAATAGAAAACTCACCTTGTGGCAAATTAAGAGCATTAATTGAGCTGTGCAAGGAAGTGTTTCTTTTGTATTCTTCTTTTTGATGGATGCCAGCAGTATTAAAGAGAATAAATAATATTGAGCAAGGAATCATTGGTGCTGATGTTGGCACTAAAACCCTCACTTGTAACTGTGTGTAGAATAATTAGAAGACTATGAATGCCTGTTCTCTTAGACTGGTACTAGTGGGAGCCAGGCAGGGGAAACAGGGCTGGAGGCTTCATCTAGCACAAAACAGCTGGGTCTCCCACCTCAGAACCAAAGCTAACTTCCTCTTGTGACCTGGTTTCTCTCTCCATCTCCATGCTCAGTCCCCACTGTATCCCCTGGACCCTGGGGATCTTCCTTTTTTTTAATCAGCCTAATTGCTTGCAATAGGGGCTGCACCCTGCACCAGAGGCCCCAGATAACACAGGCAGGTCTCTAAGACATCCTACTTAGCTTTTGTTTTCAGTTTCCATCTTGATTTTTAAGATTGCTGATATTATCACTGTCAAAACAACAAATAAAAACATATTATAAACTGATTCCAAAGTCATATTATGTTTTGAAAGGAACATGGAGGTTGGAAGGGGCCCCATGGCATGGCCGTGTGTAAGCCCTTCCACCTCCTCTGTGTTCTTAGTTCATGCCTTATGCTCTTAGTTCCTTTCTACCACATCCCATAGTGCCCTGTCCCTGGTTCTGTTCCAGTGCCCCAGCAGTGTCCCCTAGCAATGTGCCTCATTTATGGCTAAATGTGCCTCTGTGCTTGGAACAAACCTTTAAGTTCACCTTTCAGAACCTGACAGATTGGAGCTACTATCCTCAAGTACTTGCTTTGTATCGTTGTCAGCATTACTGGGCAGCTCTTTAGAAAGGTGGACGTGTTCTTGGATACAGATTTCTTACCCTCTAGCAGACTGTTGTTTTAAAACATTGCATCTGCAATCCAATCTGGAGATTTTGATTCAGTGGGTCTGGGATGCGGCCCAGGAGTTTGTAGTTTTAACAAGTATCTCGGGTGATCATTATCAGGAAAGTTTGGAAAACTCTGCCTTATTGTACACTCAACTTTCCTGTTCTCTTTCCTGCCTCATTCCCATTGACCTGCTAAGTATTTGCTGGCTGTGCAAACAACCTTTGTAATGACTCTAGGCTTCCATTTGACAGAGTTTGAATATAATATGGCAATTTTGAACCCTCATAATCTTTTTAAGATAGAGTTTTACCAGATCAGTCATTCTATATTGACACTTTTAATTCATGGCTTGTTCCTGCACGAACTTCTCATTGTGGAACAATTAAGATACCTACTTTTTAAAAGAAATCTGGAATTTAGTTTGAATTTCTCATTGTGAAGCAACTACGATATCTACTTTTTAAAAAACCGGAATTTAGTTTGTTAGAAAAATCTGATTCTTAGAGTAGCAATTAAAGTTGTTGATTTTTTAATTTGTTCCTTTTAATTAAAAAGTTTTAGGGAAGGGAGAAATGAAGAGTTCTTTCATGGGTAAGAATTTCAATTTTACAAGATGAGAATTCTACAGATTGGTTGTACAACATCGTGAATACATTTAACGCTGCCAAATTGTACACTTAAAAATGCCTAACATGGTACATTTTATGTTATGCATATTTTATCACAATTTTTTAAAAACTTGGGGAGAAGAGGCCGGGCGCAGTGGCTCAAGCCTGTAGTCCCAGCACTTTGGGAGGCCGAGATGGGCGGATCACGAGGTCAGGAGATCGAGACCATCCTGGCTAACACGGTGAAACCCCGTCTCTACTAAAAAAAAAAAAATACAAAAAACTAGCGGGGCGAGGTGGCAGGCGCCTGTAGTCCCAGCTACTCGGGAGGCTGAGGCAGGAGAATGGCATAAACCCAGGAGGCGGAGCTTGCAGTGAGCTGAGATCCGGCCACTGCACTCCAGCCTGGGTGACAGAGTGAGATTCCGTCTCAAAACAAAACAAAACAAAAACAAAAACAAAAAAACTTGGGGAGAAGTGTCCACAGGTTTATTGTCTAGATAACTTTCAGAAAATGAATATGATTACCTACCATGGAACCAGGCACTATGCTAACACCTTTTTGACTTTTTCAATGGAGTAGGTTATTTAGTTCTTAACAACAGTGCTGTCTGTATTTCACAGATCAGGAAGGAGAAGGTCACTTGACTCACAGGCCAACCGATATGGACTGAATTGTGTCTTCCCCTCATTAATAGGTTGAAACCCTATCCTCCAATGTGATGGTTTGCAGAAGGGGCTTTTGGGGAGTAATGAAGTTTAGATGAGGCATGAGGGCTGGATGGATATGATCGGATCAGCGCCCAAAGAAGAGACACCAGAGAGCTAGCTTCCTCTTTCTCTTTCCACCTTTACACACTGAGAAAAGGCCAAGTGAGCACACACCAAGAAGGCAGCCATCTGCAAACCCAAGGAGAGAGTCCTCACTAGATACCCTGCTGGCACCTTGATCTTGGACTTCTAGCTTCCAGAACTGTGAGAAATAAATTCCTGTTGTTCAAGCTAGTATTAATATCTGGTGTTTTGTTACGGCAGCCCAAGTGACTAAGACACCAACTTAACTTACTTGGCCAGGGTCAATCAGTGTTAGGGCCCAGGATTCTGACCCAGTTCTGCCTAACTCCACAATTCATGCTTTTTCTGGATATAAACATCTGCCTTGCCAGGTTTCCCTGACTTTTAAAGCCTTGGAGCAGTGTGTGTCATGTGCTGCACACCCAGGCTGGAACAGCCTGTCCCCAGGTAGGTCTCTGCATAGTGTGTGACTCCATGGGGACCTCTGTGCAGCCCCAATCTTGTGAGCTGATAAGATTTATATTGGTAAGCTTGGCAGATGTAATGCCTACCTCTAACAACTCTTCAGGAATGCAGGACCGTCTAGAGGGATTTATTTGCAGAGACAGAAGCCTTGGTGTGGGATGTATTAGTGTACAGTTTGTACAGTTTGCCAAACCCCTCAGCCAATGCAGTTTCTATTACTGGTGCCCCCCACACTTGCTGGGATTCACTGTTGTGCGCTGATAGCTCCAGCTGTTGAGCATCCCTGATGAAGCCTTAGCCGGCAATGGCTGAAGGCGGTATCTCCGAGATGTCCGGTCAGGACCCTCGTCTCTGTTGCCATGGCTGTATCTCACTGCTGAGCCTCTCCTCTGTTCCCTGCAGGGTAGAGTCTGGATGCTTTCGTCGACATATTGGAGTTTTTCTACTAAGTGCAGAAGCGTCTCTAGATCTGAGCACAGTCACATCAAGCTTGGATTTTAATGTCCTGGTTTCATTAACTTCTATTTCAGTGACTCCAGGGGCTGCTCTCCCTCACTGGGTTCTTTTCAGATGTGTGCAATGGCTAGAACTTCTTTCTGTTCTTGCTGCAGTATGCCAGCCACATTTCCTTTTACACAGGCATCTCCTTTTGTCTCCTTTCTCTGGGTACTGCAGCAGCAAAAGGGGTAATCTGTGGTCTTGCCTCCCTAAAGCCTCCTGCAGAAAACAACTTTCAGGCTGGGGGCTTCCTGAAGAATAGGTTGCACTGGACAGAAGGACTTCACGTGTCTGTGTTGCATCCTAAAACATGACCTTTCGTTCCTCTCTACTTAGGATCTATATGCTGTGCCACGATTTTTCTACCATGGTTTTATCTTGTAGAAATCACTTTACCTCTCTGGGTTCCAAGTCCTCATTTATTAAATGAAGTTCCCGTTCTAAGATTGTGCCAATTTTCCTATTTCCAAATTCATCAGCACCGAGAATGCCTGCCCTTACTGTGGAGGTCTGGCAATAACAGAGAACAGGTTCTCCCTGCAATATTGACACAGGCCTGCCCTTGGCCTCTCCCGTGGGGGCCTGGAACACTGGCACCCCCAGCTTCTCCTCGGGGCCAAAGATGACTTGAGCCTTCCCAGTGGAGTTAGAAGCTGGAGCTTCCTTTCGGGAAGTGACTCAGAGTGACAGACTCAAAGATCAGGAGGGTCTTGTAGTTTCATCACATTGACAAGAATTATAGGAGCTCTAATTATACAAGCTGCCCCAATGTCCTGATTTCAGTCCTCATTAAGTCCTGACTTCTAAAATGAGGTTACAATTATATCATAAGGGCCGGGTGCAGTGGCTCACGCCTGTAATCCCAGCACTTTGGGAGGCTGAGGCGGGTGGATCACTTGATGTCACGAGTTCAAGACCAGCCCGGCCAACAGGGTGAAACCTCGTCTCTACCAAAAATATAAAACTTAGCCAGGCATGGTGGCACATGACTGTAATCCCAGCTACTTTGAGGCTGAGGCAGGAGAATTGCTTGAACCTGGGAGGCAGAGTTTGCAGTGGGCTGAGATCATGCCATTGCCCTTCAGCCTGGGCGAAGAAGTGAAACTTCATCTTAAAAAAAAAAAAAAAAGAAACTAAATATATATATAAACTAAATATATGTATATTAGGCTTGGCATGGTGGTTCACACCTATAATCCCAGCACTTTGGAGGCCAGGGTAGGAGGATCCCTTCAGGCCAAGAGTTTGAGACTGGCCTGGGCAACACAGTGAGACCCCATCTCTAAAAACAAAAATTAGCTAGGCATGCATGGTGGTGCATGCCTGAAGTCCCAGCTACTTGGAAGGCTGAGGTGGGAGGATTGCTTGAGCTTAGGAGTTTGAGGTTATAGTGAGCTATGATCACACCACTGCACTCCAGCCTAGGTGACAGAGTGAGACCCTGTCTCTAAAAGGAAACAATAATAAATAAATCAATTGTATCATAAAAAACTAAATTTGCCCTCACATAACTCTCTCTTCTGCTGACAGTCAATACTTTCTTCAACAACTTTTTCTTCAGTTCCAGCTGGATTTTGAGGAGCAAATTTTTTTCCCCATAGAGTTTTAAGAAATGCTTCCTCAGCAAATTGAGAATAAGAAAGTAAAGCAAATGTTTTCTCTAAGTGACTCCTTCCCAAATTCTAGTTTAAGAGCCTTTGTAAATCAGATGGAAGCTTTAGAAAAATGGGAACAGATAAAAGCCTGCAGGATGACTCCAAAGTAGCCAAAGCCAACAGTCCTAAACACGTACATTGATGATGGGTGTGCCTATGTTATAGGCCCCATGGATCCCTGGGAGACTCAGGAAGGAGTCAGTTCTCAGTTATAGAATGTTAGAGACCAGTCAGGCTTTATTTTATTATTATTATTTATTATTATTATTATTATTATTATTATTATTATTATTGAGACAGGGTCTCATTCTATCACCCAGGTTGGAGTGTGGTGGTGCGATCTCGACTCATTGCAACCTTCACCTTCCAGGCTCAAGCTATCCTCCCTCCTCTGCCTCCCAAGTAGCTAGGACCACAGGTATACACCACCACACCTGGCTAATTTTTTGTATTTTTGGTAGAGACAGGGTTTCCCCATGTTGCCCAGGCTGGTCTTGAACTCCTGAGCTCAAGTGATCCACCTGCCTTGGCCTCCCAAAGTGCTGGGATTACAGGCTTGAGTCACCGTGCCAGGCCCCAGCCTTTATGTAATGGGACTGCCTGTAATGGAAGAGCATGAAATTTTAAAAAATCTAATTTCATTTTCCATTAATGTATGTATGTATTTATTCCTTATTGATTCTGTGTTGGATTATTATGAATTTCATTCATTCATTCATGTACTTGTTATTTATTTAAAACAAATTTATCTTTGCCTGTCTACCAAGTGTTAGGCCCTGGGCCAAGTTTTATCTTTAGAACTTTGAAGATGGCAGGCTGGCTCTCTGATCACATAGAACTTGCATTTGAAGAGTAATAAACTGACTGATAAATAAACTGAATAATGATAGTTTATGGTAAATGCCATGAAGCAAAAGAATAACATGATATTGGGAGGCTGACATAGGTATATTACCTGAGGTCAGGAGTTTGAGATCAGCCTGCCCAACATGGTGAAACCCCATCTCCACTAAAAGTACAAAAATTAGCCGGGCGTGGTGGCACGTGCCTGTAGTTCCAGCTACTCGGGAGGCTGAGGCCCGAGAATTGCTTGAACCCAGGAGGCAGAGGTTGCAGTGAGCTGATTGCACCATTGCACTCCAGCCTGCATAAGAGCAAAACAACATCTCAAGAAATAAAAATAAAAAAATAAACAAATAGTCATATTACATTAATGGTAAAGCTAGGAATTGCTGAAATAATAATATGCCTAACCCTTTATTTTTTCTGTTCTCTACTTTCTTTCTCCTTGTACCTCTAGATCAATCCTTTCCTAACTCAAGTTCAAATACCTAATTACCAGAAAGCCACCACACAAATGTCTGAGAGCTGCTTTTGTCATGGAAAATACATAGGCTTCCTTACTAACCTGGTTTAGTGAGTGTATTCCTTGCATTTTGGGATTCTTCAAAGTAGGTCATCATTTTTTTGAAAAACCACAAAATCTTCATTTTTATTTAAACTTTTGAGATATGTATAAATTATGGTTTGAGACAATTAAAAAGGAGTTTCCATTTGACATAGCTCCATTCAAATTTAAAATGTTAATTCTCTGAAATAATATGTATTGCCAGAGGAGATGAAAACTAAAATGGACCAACATCTAAGCTGTGGTCTATCTGGGAACTTCCTGATCTCACCGTGGCAAAAGACTATCTTGTTCTACTGTCCCCAGCCCTCCTGTTCTTTGCTCTGGCCTGGCTTTCCAGAACTCCTAGTTCTGATTAGGCCTTTTCTACTGATTGGTGGACACTGAGCAGTTTACCTTCTGTCTCTTCTTATCTCTAATTTGCTTTATTTTTATGACTGTTGCCTGGTTTAGATGAGTGCAACCTTTAAAAATGCTATTTATATGCATTTCTGATATTTTTCTGTGTCTTAGAATATAAGTGAAAATTGCTTGTAACGTTAGCGCTCTCTTTCGTTTTTGTTTTTACTGCAAAATCATTTAAACAGAACGAGATTTGTATGAATTAAATTCAACAATAAAGTTCCCCACCAAAAGGCCAGGCCAAAACAATACATTCTAACCAGTGTTTAAAACAACCAGTGTGGTGTTGAGGAAACTGAGTGGCTCTTTTCAAGCAGAAAAAAGACAGGAGATGTTCTCTATATTAATGGGCAGTTCTACTTTAGTTCTGTCGGGAGTCATGCCGATGGCATATGAGGCTATGCTGTACTGGGTTGTAACATCTGCTACTGGCTTACATAATTGTTAATCTTTCATTTCATATTCAGACTTATCAGTGTTCATTAAAGACCCTCCATTTGTGCAAGTGCTTCTGGGAAAGAGTGCCCTATCTCGGTGTCTTAGATTTAACGACAACAACAAAAAGGTTCCATTTTAAACACATTTTTCATCAGGCAGCAGGCGGTCTCTGGCTGTGGGAGGTGGGAACTAGTCATATGTGCATATGACCAAACAGCTTTTCTACTGGGGAAGTTTAGCGTTGGTAAGAGAAGGGGTTCCAAATTGACATTTAAATCCACCCATTTCCATTTTGCTTCCTTACCTACAAGAAAATGTAGAAGTTGGAGCAAATGGCATTTCCATGAGTACTTCTCATGCATCTTTGCATATTTCACCTGGGAGGAAGCACAAAGGCTGAGCCTGGGAGGCTGGATCTGCGAGGGCGCATCACCTAGCCTACTTGAGAGTCCAGGCACTTGCACAGTGTCTAAGGGTCTAAACAGACAGATGGGATGTCCTGCCCCAGCACAAATCTAATGATTTTCTCTCTCTGTAGCTGAAAACGAATATGGCAGGGATGACTTCCACCAGCTCCACTTTGCAGCTCTGAGGTATATTAAAAATGTAGGAAATGTACAGTGTCACCCGTCACTGCTTATTTCACAGTTAAAAAACATGAATATTCTTAATATGACCTGTATAGGAACTGCCATATTTTATCATACCCCTAGTCTCTCAATGATTTGGAAAGGAATGAGTGTATGCTGAATTTTTTCCATGTAGGCAAGGATATTAGAATAGGTCTATCAGATTCAATGCAAATTGAGCCCACAGCCAAAACAACCCATAGGAAGAAAAAAAAATCAAATATCAGGTCTAATTGAAAGCTATTTTCATTTAGATAGAGTGGTGTGACCAAGTCTTCTGTCTCCAAGGAAAGGGACTATGAAGAATAAACTTCTGAAACCTCTAACTCGCAGCAGAAATGCAGCCTTGCAGGAAAATGCCAACAGTGTAGCAAGATACCTGGGGAGGGTGCCCATCCGCTCTTGGCTCCTGGGCTCCTTTGTTTCGCATGCATTCATCCTGGCTTTGAAGGCCACATGCAGATGAGCAGCTGCCCAGGAATCTGAATCAGCTTTATCCTTTACCAACAGCCAGATTTTTAGTCTCCTCTCAAACACCTCTGAGTGTGCCTGTCAGACTATAGACTTTAGGTCGCCAGCATTTTTCCAACTGGAGGTGACTGTCTGGGAGCCACATCCTGTGCCCCACCCCCTGCCACTCTCAGAAGTTTCCACTAATGGGCTGAATCTAAGACCACAGGCGTGTCTGTCGTCAACCTGTATTTTGGGCTGAGTATAGTGGCTCATGCCTGTAATACCAGCCCTTTGGGAGGCTAAGGTGGGTGGATCACCTGAGATCAGGAGTTTGAGACCAGCCTGGGCAACATGGCAAAACCCCATCTCTACTAAAAATGCAAAAATTATCCAGGCATGGTGGTGGGCACCTGTAGTCCCGGCTAGTCAGGAGGCTGAGGCAGGAGAATCACTTGAACCTGGGAGCTGGAGGTTGCAGTGAGCCGAGATTGCGCCACTGCACTCCAGCCTGGGTGACAGAGCAAGACTCCATCTCAAAAAACAAAACAAAAACAAAATAAAACCTGTATTTTGAAGAGACTGGATCTTTTCTGGGTTGGCTTGCAGCCTAAAGCTGATTGTGGCCAGCAAGGCAGAATAAAAGACAGCAAGGAGAAAAGCCGAGAATTTTGTTTGTCCTTTTTTCATATGCTTCTAGCTTTCCTTTCCAGGTTCCACCAACACCAATACTTTTTTTTTTTTTTTTTTTTTGAGATAAAGTCTCGCTCTAACTGTTGCCCAGGCTGGAGCGCAACAGCACGATCTCGGCTCACTGCAACCTCTGCCTCCCAGGTTCAAGCGATTCTCCTGCCTCAGCCTCCTGAGTAGTTGGGATTACAGGTGCCTGCCACCATGCCCGGCTAATTTTTGTACATTTAGTAGAGACAGGGTTTCACCATGTTGACCAGGCTGGTCTTGAACTTCTGACCTCAGGTGATCCACCTGCCTCGGCCTCCCAAAGTGCTGGGATTACAGGCTTGAGCCACCGTGCCCGGCCCACCAATGCTTCTGAGTGCCTTTAATTGCCCTACGACTATGACTGTGTCCATGGAGTGTCACCTAGTCTGAACACTCAGCTTCTGGGTGACTAAAAACACGGTTAGAAGTGTGCTGTAAAATACAGGACTATCACATTCAAATGAAATTACCAAGTTCAAAACCAGATGGACATATTGTCTATCCACAAAAGAGTAGTGCTTGGATTTTTTTTTTTTAAACTTTTCATTATGAAATCATTTCCAACTTTAAAAAATACAAAAACATGACTGTATATCCTGTATTCAGACTTCCCAAATTTAAACATCTTAACATCTTACACAATCACAATGATGTGAGTAAAATGAGTTCAGAGATCAACATCAGGAAATCAATGTTGATATGACGCTATCATCTAATCTTTAGATATTCCAGTTTTGTCAGTTGTCCCATTCATGTTTTTGTTCTGTTCCAGTCCAGTCAAAGATCTCACGTTGCATGTAATTGTCCTGTTCTTTTCCTTTCCTTTCATCTGCAGTGGTTCTTTGCTCTTTCTTTGTCTTTCGTTACCTTGACACTGTTGAAGAGTACAGGCCTGCTATTGTGTAGAATATGCCTCACTTTGGATTTGTCTGATGGATCCTCCTGATTAGATATAGGTTGTGCATTTTTAATGCATATATCAGGACATTGATCCGTTCTGATGAGATTTACTTTGATTACTTGATTACTATAGTTATTTTTCCCCCTTTGCAAATAGTGCATATCTGATGAGGAAACACTTTGAAAATAAATATCCTGGTCCTCATCAGACATTCACCCAACACTTTTAGCATCCTTTGAGGATTCTTACCTGAAACAATTATGACTGTGGTGCTTTCCAAGTGGAGATTTTCTAATTCCATCACTCCACTGAAATTGTACAGAAAGGATGAGTCTCCCTTTCTCCCCTATTTATTTACTTTAAAATTATTTATTTATGTCAGTATGGGCTCATGGATTCTTATTTTATTCTATGATATATAACCTATTACTGTCACTCTTTAGTTTCTGGCTCAAATTATCCCAGATTTGACCATTGGGAGCTTCTTCAGAGGGGTTTGTGTGTCCTGGGACATGGCACATTCCTTGGACAGTTTCCTACTTTGCAGCATTATCAACATATTCCAGGTTCATCTTGCTCTCTCCTTGCTCCAGCTCTTCAATCAGACTTTTTCTTCAAGGAGCCCTGTGTCTTTCCTTGGAGAATGATCTTTAGAATCTAAGATCAGGGGGCTGGTTGTTTTCATTGCTGGTGCAGAGCCATTTCTTCTAGATCCTCTTAGTGGGCAGAGCAAAGAAATACATGTGTAATACACACACAAGGAGACGGAGCAGGGACACCCTCTTACAGGCCTGCTGCCCTCCCCATCCCCAAACATGGAAACAAAGGAAAATCTTGAGTTCTTTCAAGGAAAATAAATACCAGACACCTAGCTAGCCCTGAGAACCAAATAAGCAACCTGGTAAGAAAGTAATTGTAGCTTAAAAACAATAGTCAAGGAAGTTAGAGCCACAAGATGTTTGGTTCCCTGTAGAAACTAAAGATAACATCTTAACACATGTCCTTGAGTTGTTTTGCAGAAACCTAGAGCCCCACCAAATGAATCCGCGGGCACGTGGACCTCAGATGGGGGAAACTGAGGACTGAATTCTGACCACCCTCCTTTGTTCTAAATTTCTTCTTGAAGGACCTGGAAGAAGTCATGCCATAGGCCAGACCTTAACATTCTTTTCTGCTTACCCCAAGATTTCAGACAAAGCTCCACTTTCCTAACCAGTCACAAATCAGAGAATTTTTTTTTTTTTTTTTTTTTTTTTTTTTTTTTTTGAGACGTATTCTCGCTCTGTCGCCCAGGCTGGAGTGCAGTGGCCGGATCTCAGCTCACTGCAAGCTCCGCCTCCCGGGTTTACGCCATTCTCCTGCCTCAGCCTCCGGAGTAGCTGGGACTACAGGCGCCCGCCACCTCACCCGGCTAGTTTTTTGTATTTTTTAGTAGAGACGGGGTTTCACCGGATTAGCCAAGATGGTCTTGATCTCCTGACCTCGTGATCCGCCCGTCTCGGCCTCCCAAAGTGCTGGGATTACAGGCTTGAGCCACCGCGCCCGGCCACAAATCAGAGAATTTTTGAATCCACCTATGACCTGTAAGCTGCTGCTTCAAGATACTCCACCTTTTTTTAGGTCAAACCAATGTATAACCTCCAAGTGTCGATTTACACTTTTGCCTGTAACTTCTGCTTTCCTGAGATTTACCCCTGCCTTTAAAAACCCTTGCTTGTAATCCATCAGGGAGGCTGTGTATTTATGAATCAGGAGCTGCCCAGTTCTCCTTGCTTGGTGCCCTGCAAATAAACACCCTCTTTCTCCCCCTGCAAAACCTCAGTGTGGATGTTTGGCTTTACTTCACCCCTAGGCAAGCAGACCCAGGTTTGACTCAGTAACAACATCTGTTTCTATTTTTCTCTGTATAAATATTAAAAACCATAAGTACATGCTATCTCCAATTCCAGTATAAACCCATAGGGCTCATTCTGGCCTTCCCGTTTTCTTGTGTGTAACTCGTTTCTCTGACAATGAGAATCTGAGTACTTAGATATTTACTTACCTACTCAATCCTAGACTATAAAGAAAATAATTCAACATAGTACCCTCTTAAGTTCCTGGACTTAGTTACACAGAATGAGGAATTACATACGAATTCTAAAATGTAATTTTAAAAATCTTTACTTTTCCTTCTTGTGTTATCACCCTTAGTAGCTCTCTACAGTTATATAAATTTCTACCCACCTATTCTTACAAAGACATTTCAAGGCTGTCTTATTTCTATCCAGGATTCCACATTTATTAGAGGCTCTTTATAGGGGAAGAGCTGGGATTAGAATCAAAATAGAACATCTTTTCTTTCTCTGCTTTTACTTAGAATATCCAAAACAGACCCAAAGAGACTGTTACTTAATCCAACTATTTTCTTTCAATATAGTCGTCTTATGTTTTAAATCTAGTTTGACCTTGATATTAACAGAATAAGACACCAACAGAGCTCCTGACATGCAAAGCATAGATGTCTGTCCAATTTCTGAAGAAGTTAAGACACGAAAAAGGCAAAGGTTTTCTGGAGATTTGTTGAGATGACTCTGGTCAAGACCGCTATCCCCATGTTAAAGAAAAGACAGAACTGGATGAATGCAGCTTTCTTAGTATTTCTCTGTACCTTAATACCCTCACACTGTTGGTTTGGGCCCTTGAAGACACGTTATTGGACAACATCACTGCCATACTGAGTACCATCAGAGCAGCTAAGATACACTGAAATGTTGCCAGTGTAGGTTTTGCTATGCAGAAAGGAACTTACAGACCTCTACTTTGTGCGTCTGCCTCATTTAAGCACAGGCTCCCAATAATAGGTCTAAGTTGAGACAGTTAACATCCAGCGGGTTGCCACAAGAATTTCACTAAGACCCTATGTTTATTCAGTGCAGAATTGCTCATCTTCTGTAGGACTAGTTCTACATAAAATATGTATGAGTGAGAAAAATGGTTTCTAGAATATATGAGCCCGCCACCTCATAGGCCCAAGATATTTGTACTATCTTTCCAACAGTACATACAAGTGAAAGCCATCATCAGTGTGAATGGGTTGAAACTGCTGCCAAAACAAGACTCTTGTGTTGTTTCAAAGATTCTCACATAGTTTTAAAAAACAATTTAGCTGAGTATCTAAGGTTGCATTTTAAAAGTAAAAAGTCAAAGTAAGGTTTAAAAAAAGGGATGGGGAAAGATATGCCAAGAAAGTATTATTTAGAAAACACAGGAGGATGGCAAGATTATTACATAAAATAAAATAAACAGAAGGGTCTAAATGAGACAAAATGATATTAAAAATAATAAAAGGTAGAATGATATAAAACCTATAGTAGTCATAAACTTTATGCACTAAGTAACATAGCAAAAATGTATATAAGGCAATAAAACTGTTAGAAAACTTATGAGAATTTAACAAATCTTAATATCAGTCAATTTTAATATTTTTATTTCAGTATTAAACAGATTAAGTTGTTTAAAAATAAGACCAAAACTGTTTTGAATATTCAAAAATATTTTAATATTGGATATTTGAATATTTTGATATATAATAATGTATTTGAATAAACAATACATTCAAATATGTATTGAATATGTAAATATATAAACTTAATTGTAGACAAATACAATTTTGTTCTTTACAGAGTTTTTCAAATCACCAATGAGCAAAAGCTGATCATGTACTAAACTACAAAGAAAATCTCAATACAATGTAAAAATTTAAATGATTATTGGACATGTTATTTGATTGCAATACACTAAACTGGAAATTAACTATTAAAAGATGAGAAAAGGGGTCTAACTTCTTAAAAATTACAATAAAAACTATTTATCATGCCTTTTGAATAAATGAAGAAAACAAATCTAAAATTCGGACTACTTAAAGATAAGATGAATGGAAGGAGCACACATCAGAATCTAAAGGATACAGCAAAAACCATCCTGACAGAAAAAGCCATAGTTTTCAGTTATTTTGTGATAAAACAAGAAAGATAGAAGATTAGTTAAAATCACATTCAAGAAGTTTTAACAACAATAAAAGACCAAAACAAAGTTGGAAATATAAATTAATGACGAATTAGAAAAATAACAAAATTTAAAATTTGATAAAATCATAAGAATGGTTTTAGAAAATATCACAAGAGAGACAAACTGCTGATAAACCTGGCCAAGAAAACACTTTAAAAGATACCTGGGCTGGATGCAGTGGCTCATGCCTGTAATCCCAGCACTTTGGGAGGCCGAGGTGGGTGGATCACATGCGTTCAGGAGTTTGAGGCCAGCCTGATCAACACAGTGAAACCCTGTCTCTACTAAAAATACAAAATTAGCTGGGCATGGTGGTGCATGCCTATAATCCTAGCTACTTGGGAGGCTGAGGCAGGATAATCACTTGAACCCAGGAGGCGGAAGTTGCACTTCAGCCTGGGCAACAAGAGTGAAACTCTGTCTCGGGAAAAAAAAAAAAAATGCCTGCAGATAATATTAAAAATGAGAAAGGATAGACTGACAATTTTGTCAAAGATTTACTTCCAGATAGTGTTACAGGAGGATACTCACAAACCTTAAAGGATCTAGTAATTCCCGTGTTTTTTTTGATGTTGTTGTTTGTTTGTTTTGAGATGGAGTGTTGCTCTTGTTGCCCAGAATGGAGTGCAATGGCGTGATCTTGGTTCGCCGCAACCTCTGTCTCCTGGGTTCAAGCAATTCTCCTGCCTCAGCCTCCCGAGTAGCTGGGATTACAGGCATGTGCCACCATGCCTGGCTAATTTTTTGTATTTTTAGTAGAGATGGGGTTTCTCCATGTTGGTCAGGCTGGTCCCGAACTCCCAACCTCAGGTTATCCGCCCACCTCAGCCTCCCAAAGTGCTGGGACTACAGGTGTGAGCCACCACGCCTGGCCAATTCCCATGTTATTAAATTATGTCAGTATAAGAAAAGATGGACACTTGCCAATTCAATTTTTTAGGTTATCATAATCCAGATTTCAAACCCAATAAAAACAGCAAAAACTGTAGACCCAATACATTATCAGTATAGATGTAAAGGTCCTAAAGAAAATATTAGCAATTTAATCCATCTGTTCATTAAAAGAAAAACGTTATGATCAAGCACCTTTTCTTCTGAGAATTTAAGAATAGTTCAAAATGAAGAACTGTGTTGATTATGTCATTTTTATAGATGCCTGCAGGAGCCAGCCTCTAAGATGGTCCCCAGTGATTCTGCCTCCTGGTATTCACAACCTTGTGGAGTCTCCTACTCTTGAATAATGTTCTATTCACCAATATAATTCAGCAACATTGAGGGGATAATATTTCCATGTTTAAATGACAAAAGATTTTGACTTCCATCTTCTCAGCAGACTCTCTTCTTTTGCTGGCTGTGATGAAGCAAGTTGCTGCATCACCAAGAAGGTCTAGTAAGCAAGGACCTAAAGGTAGCCTCTGATCAAGAGCCAGTTAGGAACCGAGACCATCAGTTCAACAGCCCAAAAGGAACTGAATCTTCCAACAACCACATGAGGGAGCTTAGAAGCAGATCCTTCCCCAGTTGAACATTCCCATGAGACCCCATCCTGGCCAACACCTTGATTGCAGCCTCATAAGAGATCCCAAAGCAGAGAGCCCAACGAAGCTATGATCAGGCTCCTGACCCACATAAACTGTGAGATAATAAATGTGTGTGAAGTTGCTATGTTGGCAGCAATTTGTTATGTTGTAATAGACAACTCATTCGGATGCCTAACAAGCTTTTGAGAAAACTGACTAGCCATTTATATAAGAAACCTCTAATTCTGTGGGCCTCATCTTTCCATAAAGGGATTTCTAACAGTAATGTTTCTGTCCTCTCTCTGGATCTTCCTCCCAGGGAGTATCTGGCGAGTATTGGAGAATACACTGAAATTCCTTGGCTCTGCCCCTTGTGAGCTTCCCATTTTAGATGTGCTGCACAGACAGAGTCTTTTCTGGAATGCTTTCCTCCGTGTGATATTAATTTTACCAGGGCAGCCATGCCTATGTGGAGGAGGCTTACCATTTTGCACTTTCATCTAGGTGAGTTTATTTCTAGGATGAAAATTTAGAAAGCCACTGGAGTCCACACATCTGTGCCACATTCTTCAATTAGTCTCGCCAATTAAGCTGGTGTTTTGATCTGTGTCTGTCTGGTTCTTGTGTTCAGAATTGGTTCTAAACTGAAGGTGGGAAAAAGTTATTCATTAGTGCCCTGAAACTCTACCTAATGTTAGTTAAATTCTTAGGAGTCAAAGGAAGCTCCCTTAATATGGCAAAAAGGATATAAAGAAATCAATAGCAACTATCATATTTAATGATTAATTAATAAAGGAATTTCTATAAAAGTCAGAAACAAGGTAAGAATGCCCCATTCCTATTAGCATCCAAACTTGCTAATAAGGGAGAAAATGGAATTAATATACACATAGGTGGGAAAGGAAGAGATAAGCATGATCATTTTGATGATATATTCTCATACATGGAAAATCTAAAAATATCAGCTGAAAAATATTGAAACAAATAAGTATGGTCAGTAAAATATAGAGAAAAAAATATGTACAAAAGCCAGTTGCTATTCTTTATGCAAAAAATTCTTTGTTGGAAAATATAATGGAGGAAAAGGTCCATTCACAATAGCAGCAAAATGATAAAATACTCAGAACATATCTAAAAAGAAATGTGAAACATCTTTCTGAAGAAATACATAAAACTTCTCTGAAGGAAATAACAAGAAGAAAGAAAGATCTAAAGAAATGGAGAGACAACCAGCAGGGTTCAGTGACTTAAGCTATTCTGTTAGAACAATGTGTACTGTACTTCTCGTGAGTTAAACAGAAAAGCAAAAAACAGTCCTACAGGGTTCTTTAGGAGATGATCAGAAAATATCATTTACATAGTATCCAAGCTCCATATTAAACAGGTTTTTGAATTATTCAGTACCATCCAACAACTTTTATAGTTCTGTGATTTGGACCAGGCACACGGCAAACCCGGCTGCTTGACAATGTTGTCAGTCTTCAACAATCCTTCCTCAACCCTAAGTGGTAGAACAGGCTCATCATCACGGAGACCCTAGCACACAGCAAAAATGATGTACTCTGTGCATTTTCTTCTGTTGGAAAATGCTGCGTAGAACTACATGTGCAGAAAACAGAGGGCTAGCTAAGTTCAGCAAGCGGCATTTCACACAGAGCTGAAGAGTGGCTTCCTCATGGAGTCAGAAAGCTGATGAAGCATCTCTCCTCTGGGCTGCATGCTTATGTGAACCCACAGCAGCTTTGAACAGCACTGAATGGCTCTGTAGAGTCTGTTGCTGTTACGATGTGAGACTCCAGAACGATGCAAACAACATATTATTCCTCATTTTGTGGTTCTTTGGGCACCAGGACCACAATCTCTACTTAACAAATTATCTTTTTTGGGGGGTTGGGCAGACTCTTGTTCTGTCACTCAGGCTGGAGTAAAATGGTGGGATCATAGTTCATTGCAGCCTCCAACTCCTGGGCTAAAACAATCCTCCCATCTTAGCCTCCCAAGTAGCTGGAACTATAGGTATGCACCACCTTACCTGGCTAATTTTAAAATTTCTTATAGATGGGGTCTCGCTATGTTGCCCAGGCTGGTCTCAAACTCCTGGGCCCAAGCCTTCTGGGCTCAAGTGATCTTCCTGCCTTGGCCTCTCAAAGCCCTGGGATTATAGGTGTGAGCCACTGCTGTTATTGTCATTAAGCAAGGACAAAGGTCATATGGGTAACAGTTTATTGCACACACAGTACTCTGTGTCTCTCAATCAGTCATGGAGTAAATCATAGTGGCTTTCTTGTGTGTGTCAGATTGGTCTGAAACAGGCAGGCCTCCATGGGCCTGTAGGCATCCCCCTGTGGCAGTCCTAGTCTTCTGGCCTGTGAGACAGCCAATTCCAGAAACAGGAAAGATGGGGTTCATCATTATATGCTTTTTAAATCTCTCGTATATTCCCTTTATTTTTCTATTACCCCATTCCAACTTCCCCTCCTTTCTAATCTTCTCTTGCTGAACATTTTTGTAGGAATTGGGGTAAAATTGTCTTGAGAAAAGGCAGCTATGGACTATACTGTAAGTTTCCCAAAGGTGGGACTGTGTTTTATTTACTTTTGAATCCTCAAAACCTATTACACGATACATGCACTCTACACTGTTGAATAAGGTAACATAATTTTGAACTTGAAGCAAATAAGGAATTTCTTTGAGAGTACTGACAAGTATACATAAATCATGTATACTTCTGGTGTGTGCTGGCCTCAATTTTAAGCAAAGTTGTGAGCTTTGAGTCAGACACAAACAAAATGAGGAAATAAATGGTAGAATTAGCTATATACAGAGGAAAGTTTTAGAATCTCTTTTCCTATAACAAGTCAAAGGCAATGTGTCTTTTGGAGTATTTCTGTTTTTGTTATTGGTCTTGAGGTAGGACAGAGACCAGCTCATCCTGTAAGGTTCTTCTAGATTTCTGTTGCTAACACATTCTGTAAGAAAGAATGAATGAGACAAGAGCCATTGCAAGTGGTTACTCAGTCTTTGCAGCATCTTTTTCTGTCTGAGAGCGTGGCCTACATTCATGAGCCTGGTTCTGCTTCTGGGAAAGGCCTTGACTGCAGAAAGCAGAGATGGAAGGTTCTATTACTTACATCAAATCCATTTTTTTTTTTTTTGGCTGGTGACCCCACCTTCCTGTGTGCCCATGTCTGATGACTGGCATTTGCCATTTTTTTCTTTCTCTAAATCATTATATTTCAAAACCTGGGGTTCTGCAGATTCTTTAGAAATAGGAGCCTGTATTTCTGTCATCAGCCCACAGGTGTATTGAACTCCATCCTCACCTTGATTTAAGGGTTGGTCTATGCTGCATCCTGTGTTGCTTATCTAATGTCAGCTGCCTGCTTGGAACCACAGAATTGCTACTTTTGAATACCCCATGACTGGGGAGGGGGTACCCATGCCTCCATGTCAATCACAGACAACCCCAGCACCGACATGCTCCTTGCCTGGGTTGGGCCTTGGCCTGGTGTTTCGCCTTCTCTCTACCACACATGCCTGTTTCCCCACACTTGTAGCTATTCCCCTCCATTTCTCAGGGTCAAGTGCAGGCTGATTATGGCCCATTCCAAACTACTCCTATGACCATGGTTCATTGGACTATACTTAACCATGCCTTGAGATGCAGCTGCAGCCAACAAATTAAGGAAACATGACATCAGCAAATTTTTAAAAATCTCAATTGAGAAAACGTAGTCTACAAAAAAAAAAGATGATGTGTCCTCTTTGGCATTCACCGTGAGCTCTTACCATCTGCCACCATCTTTCACACCATTTAAATCTTCTCCATTTTTTGATCAAAATATATTCCTCTTTCATTGTAGGTCTTCCAAAGAACAGCTCAGCCCATAAAAGTATAAGCAATTTATTTTTTTATTATTTTTATTTTTAATTTTTTAATTTTTTCTAGATGTAGTCTTGCTTTGTCGCCCAGGCTGGAGGGCAGTGGTACAATCTTGGGTCACTGCAACCTCCGCTTCCCAGGATCAAGCGGCTCTCCTGCCTGAGCCTCCCAAGTAGCTGGGATTACAGGTGCCCACCACCATGCCCGGCTAATTTTTGTATTTTTAGTAGAGACAGGGTTTTGCCATGTTGGCCAGGCTGATTATGAACTCCTGACCTCAGGTGATCTGCCCGCCTTGGCCTCCCAAAGTGCTGAGATTACAGGCGTGAGCCACAGTGCCCAGCCTATAAGCAGTTTAAAATGTGTAAAAGATGCCAAATTTTGGTGAGGCAGAGGGAGATGAATGGCTCAGGCTGGCCTCTATGGTGGAGAAATCTCAAAGTAAGATTAATTGTTCCTAAGCTGGATGAAGAGGGCTCTGTTTGCCTGTGCATCTGTAATTGTTCATGCCCCTTCAGCATTAGCAAACAACAAACTCTAGTTATTGTAGTCAGAAAGGGAACTTACTGGCAGAATATGGAGTAGCTCACACAATTAACTGGGAGGACAGAGAAGCAGACAAATACCAAGAAAAGCTGGCTGTCCGGCACAGGGCAGGGCATTTCACAGTGGATACAGGCTGTGTATCCTGGGTGGCTGCCACCACTACTGCTGCATGGGTGCCACTGGACCCTCAATGCTGCCGGTGGTGCCACTAGGATGGGTTCTAAATTGTCTCTGCTCCTAGGACTCCCTGCTCCAGACTCAAAGTTCTAGGCAAGAGTGATTCCTGGCCATATTCTGGTGGCAACCCCATATCCTATAAGCTTCCTATGAAGGCTCACTCAAAGGTGGAACTTGAGAAGGGAGTTCAGATGCTGAGCAAAAGTATGACGAGTGCTTGTTTCTCTTTTAACAGCTTGCCCAAGAATACACTTTATTGATTACCCTCCATGAGTGGGGGATAGCGGGATAGACTTACTCTCCCAAGGCAGGGAGCCAAGCTCCTGGGCTTGATCCCTGAGAGACTAATGAGGCAGATTCTTACACTCCTTCTTGGAAGGGAACAGAGGAAGTAAAAACTCACTATGAAAAAAAGGTTGAGGTCTCGTAGGTTGTAAACTCAACTGTATTAGTTTGTCCTCATGCTGAAAATAAAGACATACTTGAGACTGGGTAATTTATGGACTTACAGTTCCACGTGGCTGGGGAGGCCTCACAATCACGGTGGAAGGTGGAGGAGGGGCAAAGTCCGTTTTAGACGGCGGCAGGCAAGAGAGCTTGTGTAGGGAAACTCCCATTTATAAAAACCATCAGATCCTATGAGACATATTCACCACCATGAGAACAGTATGGAGGAAATTGCCCCCCATGATTCAGTTATCTCCATCTGGCCCCACCCTTGACACATAGGGATTATTACAATTCAAGGTGAGATTTGGGTGGGAACACAGAGCCAAACCATATCACCAACTCTGCCATTTAATTCCTTAGACCAGTCTTTTAATATCTCTGGGCCTCCATGTTCTCACCTGTGAAATGAGAATTAAATGAGGCAATGCATTTACCGTTCCTAATAGGGAGCCCAGCACACACCAAGTGTTCCATCAGTGCACCATTATTATTATTGTTGTGATTCTGATTGCCTGAGCCCATTTCTCTGGGCCATGGTCCTGTCAGCCTCTCCCTCTCCTCACAATGGTCTGTCTGCCTTGAGCTTCCAGGTGGAGGGTCAAGCTCAGGGCCTGATTTGTCCTCCCTGGAGGAGCTTCAGAATGTTGACTCCTTTGTGGAGAAAAGGGACGATGTGAAGGGACAGAGTGTCATTCAGTGAACAAGTTTAAATAGAATCTTTCCATGAGAACTTTGGGATAATTTGGGGCTTGTGGTCAGAAAATGGTCAGTTATCAAATGGAGGAGTCAAGGCATTTTCTCTCTTCTCCCTCTTTTGAAACTCATCCAAAACACCAAAAAATAGACACAAAAACTCTATCTTAAATTTAAAAAAGAGAAAAAGGAGAAAACTCACACAATCTCAAGCCCGCCTAGACTAAGTGGAAGTCATATGCTTGTGCAATTAGTAACATTACTAATTATTAATACAATGATATCCATATATTAATCTTATGTTAATACCAATATTAATATTTTTCAAAACCAAGTTATTGAGGTCTGATCAACATACAAAAGTATATATGTAATGTATGTAAAGTTCCAGAATTTTTTTTTTAAAGAAAGTGCCAGATACAAGACAAAGTTATAGCTGCGAAAAACAGCCAATTCCACTAATTCCAGATTCTTCCTAAATCAGCTGACCCAAGGAGCGTCTCATTGTATCAAAAAAATTGTCTTTTGACATACGTAAGACTCAAGGTGGGAAATTGTTCGTAAAATGTACTGGAATCATCCTTCTCCAGATTATCCAAACTGCACCTTCTTTATTTCAGATTTTCAAGGACTTGTTAGGTTCCATGAACTTTTTTAACCCACACAAGGAAGCTGCTTCTCTCTTTATCAGGATCAGAAAGGTAATAGAATAGAGTTGGAGGATCATTGCAGATACAATTAGTTAAGATGAGGTCATGCCAGAGTAGGGTGGACCCCTAGTATATTGTGTCCATATGAGTAGGGGAAATTTGGACACACCCACAGACAGGAAGAAAAACACTGTCTGAAGATTGGAGGTATGCTGCTAGAAGCCAAGAAACTAGTAGAAACAAGTAGAGAGGCCCAGAACAGGTCCTTCCCTACCACCTTCAGAGGGAGCATGGCTCTGCCAACACCTTGATCTAGGACTTCTAGCCTTTAGAACTCCGAGACAATACATTTCTGTTGTGTAGGTCACCTGGCGTGTGGTACCTCATTATGGCAGCCCTAGCAAACCTATACAAAGGGCTTGGCACAGGGAATGATGAACAATCGTTTCAGTGAAAATCTAAGGAATTGTCTTGTCCCTTACTAAGCTGTGAGATCTCAATGAATGAATTTTGCTCACAGTATGAGATGGAAGAAATGTGTCACTTATTTCTTTAGGTCAAATTTATTCTGCTCCCTGTGCAACTGGTTTGACAGGAAGTTTAATGTTATGATGTTTCCGCCTCTGCCCCCGCATCCCTGGGTTTGGGGAAGGTCCCTGGAGCCTCACACCATCTAAAACCTTTGGAGAGGGATTCTTCGGAGAGGCACATGGAAAACCAAGCCCGCACCCAGCTGAGTTTCTCATTGAGGCTGGCATCCTTGGCCTCTCCAAGAGCACCTCAGAAGCATGCTTCTGTGAGGTGTGGCCATCCCTTGTGGTACAGCAAGGTTTAGCTGATTCTTGCAACTCTTGGGACATCCCCCACTGAAAAATCCTGTTCGTCTTTTAAGCGTGAGGACGAAAATCTCCTCTGTTCCTACAGCATTTCCCCTTCTTTTCTCTCCAGGGTACTCACCTCTCTTTTCATCCTCTCCAGAGACATCTCTAACTTAGGCTTTGCAAAATCAAAACCAGAAAACCCTGCCCTTTATCTTGGCAACACAAACCCTTCTGAGGCTAAGAATGCAATAGCTGGATACCATCTTCCCTGGGGAAGGCAAAATTCAGTGTGAATGAAACACAAATTAACATCGGTGGTATACGGTGTTACTGTTCCCGATTATTCACTCCCTCTTTCTTCAAGGATTAGACACCCCCGCTCCCACATTGCTACGTGACTTGCTGCGCTCTCCTGTGGGAGAAATATCTACTCCCTGCCCCAAATGACGTTGGACTCAGCCCTGCGACTTGCTTTGTTGATGGGATATGAGCAGATACAATGTGATGTCCTGTTTGAGCAGAAGCTTTAAAAGCCACCATGTTTCTGCCAGTTCCTCTGACTCTTTTTCCTCTGCCGTGAGAATAGTATGACCAAATAGAGCCTGCTCCTTCAGCCTGGATTCAGAAGGAAGAGGACTTATGGAACAGACCCACAGCCAACTTGCTGTTAGGTAGATCTGCCCTCTGGAGCCAGTCCACAGCAGACGTGTAACACACATGAGAAACAAATCTTGGTTATTGTAAGCTACTGAGAGCTAGGGTCTAGTGTTGTTTGTAATCACAGTATAATCTAGTAAACGCTTACTAGTAAAATGTCTAAATAATTATCTTTCCACTTAGAAAGGTCGTTTCCCTTCTCTGAAGCTCATTTTTATTGCATGTGAAGTTGACTTATTGGGCCGCGTGATACCTTAAATCCTTTCCAGTTTGAATTTTCTAGGATTCTAAATCCATGTGCTCAGCTTCCTGCCTTATCCTGGATCCACAGTGTTCACCTGTGAAGCCATCTGCAAATCGCCTGCCCTTTCCTCCCGCTTACAATCTTGTATTCTAACCCAAGTATCTATGACAAAACAGGGAGCCAATCATAGAGCAGAAAGAACAGTGGCTTAGGACACCTGCAGACTGAGTTCTAATTCTAGAAGCCAATTACTACCTGTTTGACCATTGGCAATTTTACCTTATCTCCCTGAGCTGCTGTTTTCTTATTTGTTAAACAGGGATGCTAGGATTGTAAGGATGAGATAAGCTAATTCAAGTTTCGAATGCAGGACTTGTCACATACTATGTATTTAACAAAAGTTAATTGCCTTCTTCCTTCCAAATGTAGTTTTTAAATTTATTTTTTTTGAAACTCTTATTTTAGGCTCAGGGGTACATATGCAGGTTTGTTATGTAGGTAAACTAATGTCATGGGGGTTTATTGTACAGATTATTTCATCACCCAGGTACTAAGCCTAGCACCCAATAGCTATTTTTTCTGACTGACTCCCTCCTCCCACCCTCCACCCTCAAGTAGGCCCCAGTGTGTGTTGTTCCTCTCTTTGTGTCCATGTGTTCTCATCATTTAATTCCTGCTTATGAGTGAGAACATGCAGTCTTTGGTTTTCTGTTCCTGCATTAGTTGCTAAGCATAATGGCATCCGGCTCCATCCATGTTCCCACAAAGGACACAATCTTGTTCTTTCTTATGGCTGCATAGTATTCCATGCTGTATATGTACCACATTTTCTTCATCCGGTCTATCATTGATGGGCAGTTAGATTGATTCCATGTCTTTGTTATTGTGAGTTGTGCTGCAGTGAACATCTGCATGTCTGTATGTTTATGGTAGAAAGTTTTATAATCCTTTGGGTACATACCAGTAATGGGACTGCTAGGTCAAATGGTAGTTCTGTTTTTTGTTCTTTGAGGAATCGCCATATTGCTTTCCACAACGGGTGAACTAATTTACACTCCCACCAACAGTGTATAAGCATTTTCTTTTCCCTGCAACTCACCAGCATCTGCCATATTTTGATTTTTTCATAATAGCCATGCTGACTAGTATGAGATTTTTTTCATGTGCTTGTTGTCCACATGTATGTCTTCTGAAAAGTGTCTCTTTATGTCCTTCTAAATATCTTTAAGAGTTTCTGTATCCAAGAGGATTTGCAACTTAATGGGAACCAGTATCTTAAGATAAAAGGAAAAAATTAAAACTTCCTTTCTGGTATCAGTGGTAGTTGAGGAGGAGAATGTCAGGAATTCCTGAGTCCTGTACATTAAAACCATGGAGAGTTGCCTCTCTGTCTTGTTTGGAGGGCTGTTTGGTCTTGTGTAGCGGTGCTTGGGAGCAGGGATTAGGCTTCTGAGAAAACTTCAACTTATTGACTTTTCTAATTATCCCCTAGATTCAGACTTTCATTTCTAACAAAAGGCTACTATCCTGGTTGCCACACTGCTTTGCTCCACCCAGCTTACCTCTCACTTTGCTACAAATAGATGGAGTGTTTTCTTTGTCCATCAAAGCCACGTCCAGATTCTGGGGCTTCCCTATCTTTTTCATAGCTCAAGCAACATCAGTACATCAATTGTTGCTCTCTAGGCCATAGAGACATGTAACTGGAATCTTGAAATGCAACTTCTAGGTTCTGAAAAGGATCCTCTAATGACAATGCCAGCTCTAATGGCTAAAGCCGAAGTGACTGACACCTGAATATTTGGGCCAGAAAAGGAAAGAAGTGATGAAGGATGTTCTGTTTTACTTCACCAGTTTCAACTTTGTTGCAGAGGCAGTGAAGGACTCTCTGAAGATAGAGCATTTGAAGCAAGCCCTAATGACATGAAGAAGCATCCGTGTGAATGTCTAGGGGGAGGCTAATCCAGACAGAAGGAAATAACAAAGTCCCTGAGCTGGGCACAGTTTGGTGTGTTTGAGGGATGGAAAGTGGACCAGAGAGGCTCTAGGGTAGAGAATAAGCAGTGCATGCTAGCAGGTTTGGGTGGAGAGGCGAGAGCAGTGGTGAGATCATCGGAGTGCCATGGGAAAACGGGAAGCCACTGAAAGTCATTTAGCAGCAAGTCAAGGGGTCTCAGAGTAATCTCTGAGAAATCCAGCTGCTGTCATAAATGAGAATAAATAGGGGCTAGGGGAGCAGGAGCTCAAGTGAATCTTGTTCCAGACAAGAGATGATGGCAGACTGGACCAGGATTTTAACAGTGGAAGTGGTGAGCAGTGACCTGATTCAGAGTGTATTTCAGAGGGAACCAAAGAATGGGCTGATAGGTTGGGTAAAAGATATACAAGAAAGGATCGATGACTGACTTCTAGATTTTTAAATTTAGGCAGCTGGCAGATAGAAATGCCATTTACTGAAATGGAGAAGAGTGAGGCAGGAAAAAATTTGGCATGGGGACATCAAAAGTTTTGGTTGGGACACATTATACTTGAGCTATATATGAGTCTAGACTAGAGGTAGTCAAACTTTTTCTTTCGGGGTCATAGAGTCCCTGTTATACACTGTTCTTTGATATTTTCTCTATCTTTTAAAAGTATAAAGACCTTTCTTAGCTCTTGGGCCATACCGAAATGGATGCCAGGCCACAATTGGGCTGTAGTTTGTCAAACACTAATTTGGAGCTCAGTGGAGAAAGAAGGAATTGAAACATGCATTTAGGCATAGAGATTGAGCTAAAATCCCAGGACTAGTCATGAGCTCATGCAGGGAGAGAGATGAACTAGAGAAGAAGGTATGATCACCTTGAAAACTCAGACAGAGGAAGAGTGAGTTCAGTAAAGAACACAGAAGTTAGAGAAAACTGGGGAGGGGGTGTGCATTATTCAGATTTTATTATGCATGGCAACAAACAGTCCCTGTAGCCCACTGCCTTCTGAGAAAAAAGGTCTATTTCTCACTCAAGGTACATGGTGGCTGCAGTCCAACTGTCAGTCTATTCCACATCTTCCAGGTCCAGACTGAAAGAGACATGCCCATCAGAACAGCCGGCAGGAGAGGCAAAAGAGAGATGGTAGAACCAGGCAAAGACCCTAAAATATTCTCCTGGGATGCAGCATCTGTCACTTGCATTCACTTTCCATGATCAATCTTGTGGGTGAGGGGGTGAGTAATTCTCTCACAGGGATACACCGTGAATCTTTGGAAACAAGAATACAACTATCACAAAAAGTGTGGTGTTCAGGAAGTCTAGAGCACATAATCATTCAAGAAATGGGATGTGGTCAGCTATATCAAATGCCACTTGGAAGTTGAGTAAGATGAGGTCAGAGCAGTGACAACTGGGTCTGGAAATATAGAGGTCTTTTGTTTCATCAATAAGTCATTCTTCTAGGCTAGCCATATTGATGTGTGCTTTCTGTGCTGGATGCCAAGAGTAGCAGTACTGTTGTCAGCCTTCCTCTGTAAGAACAATTTCACCACTTCTGTACTCTAAAAATGGAGCCGATTCAGGATTGGTGATTGTGGGCCCAATAATCCAATGTATTTAGCAACAAATTTAGAAGGAAACCTGATTTTTTATTTTCTCAGTTGTAATTATGTGCATTCTTGGAGAGGAATCTGTGGCTACACAAACAGCAATTTTTATTTATTATATAAATTACAATATACAAATATTATAGCTTCTGACCCAATTAATTTAAAGGGTTTTCCGAAGAGGCATTGAACAGTAAGTTTGCACTTTGAGGAAGATTCTCTACGTACCTTTTTTTTTCCTATTAGTCAGATTTTCTGGGCCAAGCCTCACGCTTCCCCAGACCTACCTCTTTTTTTGAGAGGAATGTGTGCACAAGTTTGCAGAGTCGGGTGTGGGGACCGTGCTGGTGAAGCAGTAGCAATGGTGTTGAGCTGAAATGCGGATTCCCTGGGTATTTTTCTCCTCTGCCTGGGGACAACTGCAGAAGTCATTTTGATATTTGACAAGATACCTGAAAAACCTGAAATTTCTCCATGTGATCTGTATTTATTTGGACATTTTTGAAAGAATTGTTCTTTTAAAATACAAATCCTAAATCTTTGATTTTTCTTTTTTAGTTTAGAATATTGAAGTTGGTAAGTTGGTTTATAAAAATTTTTTTGTGTGTTTTGAGACAGGGTCTCACTCTGTTGCCCAGGCTGAGTGTAGTGGTACAATCTTGGCTCACTGTAGCCTCAACTTCCCAGGCTCAAGCAACTCTCCCACCTCTGTCTACCAAGTAGCTGGGACTACAGGCATGCACAGCCATGCCCGGCTAATTTTTGTACTTTTTGTAGAGACGAGTTTTTCACATGTTGCCCAAGCTGGTCTCGAACTCCTGGGCTCAAGCAATCCGCCTGCCTTGGCCTCCCAAAGTGCTAAGATTACAGGCATGAGCCACCATACCCAGCTGGTAAAATCTCAAAGGTATTTGGATTCAACTTTTTTTTTTTTTAATGAGAATCTCTACAACCCTGATAAGCTCTGCCTCCCTCTGCATGTACCTGGAGAGCGGGGCGCTCACTGTCTCACTACCCAAGGGACAAAACCAACCTTCAACTGATGGGGCGCTCTAATTTTGAGGGAGGCCTTTTCTCATGTTTAGTTAAAACTTGCCTTCTTGTAACTTCCACTAGTAATCCACGCTGCGGATAATACAGATGTGGCATAATAAGAAATATATCCAGTGTTTGTCCCTGGTTCCTAGCACAGCACTTCTAAAAACAAAACAAAACAAAAACCCTTGGAACTTCTTCCTGAGTGATAGGAGTGTCTTTTGTTATTTTTAATGAGAGCCCCTTTCTATCACACCTGAGTTCAGGCTAATGAGATGAACCTCCAGAGTGGGACTCCCAGATAGCTTCAGGATGGGGGCTGGTCAAACATGACGCCATTATTTGAGGGTTAGAAATTTCAGCTCTTGTCCCCGACCTATGGGGAGGAAAGAGGCAGTGGACATTGAATTCAATCATCAATGGGCAATGAGTTAATCCATCAAGTGTATGTAATGAAACCTTCGTAAAATCTAAATGGGAGCTTCTGTGTTGGTGAACACATCCACATGCCAGGAGGGAGGCACACCTCAACTCCAAAGAGGCAGAGGCTCTTGTGCTCAGGGCATTTTTGGACCTCATCTTATGTACCTCTTCATCTGGCTATTCATTCCCATCCTTTATAATAAACTATAGTTCCAAGTATGGCATTTTCCTGAGTTCTGAGTTGTTCTAGCAACTTAAGGAAATGTGGCCTGGGGCGGGGGACAGGTGGCGGGTGGCATGCTGCAAACCCTGGAATTTGTAGCAAAGTCAGACAGAAATTCAGGTGACCTGGGGACCCAGTACTTATAACTTATGTCCTTTTTTTTTTTTTTTTTTTTTTTTTGAGACGGAGCCTTGCTCTGTCGCCCAGGCTGGAGTGCAGTGGCTGGATCTCAGCTCACTGCAAGCTCCGCCTCCCGGGTTCACGCAATTCTCCTGCCTCAGCCTCCCGAGTAGCTGGGACTACAGGCACCCGCCACAACACCCGGCTGATTTTTTTGTATTTTTAGTAGAGATGGGGTTTCACTGTGTTAGCCAGGATGGTCTCAATCTCCTGACCTCGTGATCCGCCCGTCTCGGCCTCCCAAAGTGCTGGGATTACAGGCTTGAGCCACAGCGCCCGGCTAACTTATGTCTTAAGAGAGAGCAGTCTGTGGGACTGAGCCCCTTTAACTTGTGGGATCTGAGGCTAACTCCAGGTAGTGTCAAAATTAAATTGAATTGTCGGATACCCAGTTGATGTCCAGAGAATCAGACATGAGGATAAATCTGCTCCACCATTTACATGAGAATCTTCTGAATATTCTTAGTCTTCTCTTTTAGGTTGGACCTCTGTAGTTCTTCAAACTCACATGGGAGGCAATTGACCATACGCTCATCACTGCCATGAGCATATCGGGAGGTACCACACTGAACCAAGAATTCTGGTAAATGACATTTTCTCCCTCTCCTTACACATCCAGCAATATTGAACATCTTATAGTTTGGATCCCTGGATACCTTCATGGCAGACGCCCTCCTTACTCCAGCTCTGGATCTCAACAGTCCCTTCATCCCTCTCAGCCTTCTCCCTCACTCATCAGAAGCTCACGTTTGCCAAAGTCCATCTTGAAATGTTATGTTTAAAATTCAGCTCACTTCTCTAGATATAGCCTGATGAGGACACTTCGGGTACCCTAGGCAGTTAATAATTAATAGTCATTAGTTAATAATTTTATGTTCCTTCTAATGGATATGCTCTCAATATTTGTCTAACTGTGACTTGGGGTCAAGCAAGGAAGACTGGCTCACAGCAGCTCTGGTCCTCTTCTCTACTGCTCTTATCAGTTCAGCTCTGGCCCAGTCCTGCACACCCTATTAGCAAACATTAGTCCTACTACAGATAACTGCACCCACCTCCTTGTAAGCCATTTAATGACACTCAATTATAACTCACACATATCCTCAGAGAGCTCAGCCTTCACTGCAACGAGCATATCAGAAAGTATCACATTCAATCAAGAATTCAAGAAAATGACATTTGTTTCCTCTCTTTACACATCCAATGATATGGAGTATCTTATAGTTTGGATTTCTGGACACTTGCATGGCAGAGACACCCTAAATCCAGCTCTGGCTCTGACCAGTTATTTCCCTGTGTTCTGGGTTGCTATATCAATTGTATCTGTTTAAAACAATCCTATCACAGTGCGGCTCTTACAAGAGTGTGCTTAACTTAAAAACAGATTTTTACCCCCCACATGAACTCCCAAGCCAGTCTTCCTCATTCTGTACTTACGTGATTGACTTTTGTGAGCCTAAATACAGAATTTTTCATTTAGCCTAGTTGCCCTTGACTCTGTAAGAGTCAACAGACCATTTTAATTCATTAAAAACATTTCGAATTTTTATTCAAATATGTAAGTATAGGATAGTCTATGCACTATTGCATTATGTGACTGACAAAGACTTGGAGGTGGGACTTTATTTTTCATTTTTGTTTTTGTGTTTGTTTTTTTGAGACAGAGCCTCACTCTGTTGCCCAGGCTGAAGTGCAATGGTGCAATTTCGGCTTACTGCAACCTCCACCTCCCAGCTTCAAGCAATTCTCTTGCCTCGGTCTCCTGAGTAGCTGGGACTACAGGCACCCACCACCATGCCTGGCTAATTTTTCGTATTTTTAGTAGAGATGGGGTTTCACCATGTTGACCAGACTGGTCTCTAACTCATGACTTCAAATGAACCACCCACCTCGGCCTCCCAAAGCCCTGAGATTGCAGGCATGAGCCACCACACCCAGCCAGGAGGTGGGAATTTAATCACTATCCCACATTAGGGAAATGTCTGTGCAATCTAAACAGTAGTCACTAGCCACTTGAAGATTGTGATCACCTTAAATGTAGCTAGTTCAAATTGAGCTGTGCCGTAAATATACAGTACACATTGGATTTTAAAGATTGAGTGCAAAGAAAAAAGAATGTAAAATATCATATTAGTAACTTTTGAAAAATACCGATGATGTATTGAAATGATAATCTGTTGGGTATATTGAGTTAAATAAAATATATTATTAAAAATAATTTTTCTTTTTACTTATTAAAATGTAACTAGTAGAAAGTTTAAAATCATACCTGGAGCTCACATTTCTGGTTCACATAATGTTTCTATTGGACAGAATTTCTCTAGAAGTTGAAGTGAGCCCTACCTTCCCTCTATTGTAATTGGATAATTAGAGCAAGCTTGCATTGGGCCAGAGACTGGAAATTTTGACACAGGCCCAGGGTATTGGTACGTGGATGAAGGTGGGAGGGGAAGGTAGTCTTGGGCAGCCAGAGAGCAGCATGATGCCAAGTGTGTAGGAGGCTTGAAAAAAGGGCAGAAGACAGGAGAAAATGTCTAGCAAGGCAGAGAGAGAACACTGAAATTGAACAGTTTTCTATAATTCCCATGTAATATGTTATCCTGCTGATGCCTGGGTGGAATGTGAGTTTTTCCATAAGACTCACACCACAGCTTACTCCCAAATCTTCTCCATTAGGAAAAGCTAGCCTGGTACCTCATTAACTAAGCCTGCCCATCCTTCACCAGCAGAGGGAGAAAAGAGGGGATGGAGATGTATGCCCTGTCCTCTTTTCGGTTCTTCTCCACTGAGACCATACTCTTCTTTCAGCATCAATAAAATACTTACCAGAAAGTCCTTTGCTGTGGTACTGCCAATTCCACAATCTCTGGTCCTCAAATATCATTTATTATGCAAACGTAAAAGTAACATTTTTTTCAAGATTCTTTTTCTGCCTTAACAGTATCTTTGGTTTTGATTTTGGAGGAGAGACCTTTTCACTGGGAGGCAGCTAGAGTCAGCCCCAGGCAGAGTCAACATTCAGCATTTGTGTGATGAATGCACGTCTGAGCATGCCGTCTCTCTTACAAACAAAGACAGCAAAAAACGTAGCTAACTACTGGGAATGGTGGCTTACATCTGCAATCCTAGCACTTTGGGAGGCCGAGGGAGGAGGATCACTTAAGGCCAGGAGTATGAGACTAGCCTGGGCAGCATAGCAAGACCCTATCTCTTCAAAAAATATAAATAAAAGCGGTTTTACACTGGGAGCCTGAGAATAAAGGTGGCTCTCAGACATTCTTTGTTTATTAGTTGGGTGTGGTGGCACATGGCTGTAGTCCTAGCTACTTGGGATGCTGAGGAGTGGGGATGGCTTGATCCCAGAAGGTCGAGGCTACAGTGAGCTACAGTTGCACCACTGCACCCCAGCCTGGATGACAGAGCAAGATTCTATTTCTAAAACAAAATGGAGTAAAACAAAACACAAAGCTAGCCACCAGTATCCGTAACTCTGTATTGCATTTTTTTTTTTTTACTACACACCAAGAAGAAGATATGTATTGCATTTTCGATCTATGAAAGCAACCACGTAGGCATTCACACCCAATGGCATGTTAATTCCCATGCAAACCGGAGGTGTGAGTCCCTTTCAAGATGGCAGCCATGAGCACGGCAGAGGTGTTACACTGGCAGCCTAAGGGTAAAGGCGGCTCTCAGACATAGTTTGTCTGGCTCTTGCAATGTTTTAAGAAATTAAGCCAACCTTGGAAAATCAGAACATCTCACATAAACCTTCAGAGTTTGAGCTTCCCTTGAAATCTCGCAAGATAACCCTGGGTCTGTGTTCCCTAAGGAAACAGGCTGATGTGGAGTAACAATAGCCCTATTATCCTGGACCTACCATCTTTGCTGCCAGATCCCTTGGCATGTGCACAGATGCCACTAAATTCACATATTGAAGTTGTCTAGCCAGTTCATGAGTCATCTGTTTCCACTACCCCTTGATCTTCCTGATTAGAAAGCCAGGATAGAATATACCCTCAAAAATACGGCACAACACAGGTTTTTTCATGATGGTTTTATTGCCAGAGAGGTAAAACAGCCAGGTGAAGGTGAAGATTCTAGAAGGGAATATTCATTAGGGTCCTGGATGCTGCATCCAGCTGGATATGTTCCCAAGAGGAGGACAAAGCATGGAGTTGGGTAAGGAGAAATCTCACTCATATTTCAAGTTCAACGTCATTCCCTTCTGCTGCCTACCCAGTAGAGCTATGAACAAGGAAAGCTAGTTAGTGACTCGCCCAAAGCCGTGCAATTATCTCAGCTTACTTACAATAGTAGACTTAACCATTTACAAGGATGTATTTTCCCAACTACTACTAACAACAACAACAACAAAAAAAAAGCCGGTAGTGGCAGCCTCAGGTCTGTGTAAGAGCAAATGGGTTGCACAAAGGCTCGCTGGCCTACCAGGTAGATGAAGGGGCCTGTGGGTCTCAGAGTGATAAAGGGAAATCAGATCATGTGTTTATACATTCCCAGGCCCAAAGAGCAGCTTAGTATTGCGCCATGCATATTGCAGCCTGGGGCAGGAGGGGGAGAAAAGTCTTCCTCGCTTAAGAAGTCATCTCCTATGGCATCCCATATTCTTGGCTTTTATTTTAAAGTAACTAAAATTTTAAAAAATAGTAGAAAAGGGACAGTAACCCAAACGTGACAGCAAATTCTTTTTAAAAAGCAAATTGGATAAAAAGATATTGCTTAAGAATAGACCTAATGGCCAGGCACGGTGGCTCACCCCTGTAATCCCAGCACTTTGGGAGGCCAAGGCAGGTGGATCGTTTGAGTCCAGGAGTTCGAGATCAGCCTGGCCAATATGGTGAAACTCCACCTCTAGAAAAGATACAAAAATTATCCGTGCATAGGTGGTGCGTGTCTGTGGTCCCAATTACTCAGGAGGCTGAGGTGGGAGGATCACCTGAACCCGGGTGGTCAAGGTTGCAGTGAGCCAAGATCATGCCACTGCACTCCAGCCTAGGTGACAGACTGAGACCCTGTCTAAAAAAAAAAAAAAAAAAAAAAAAGGAAAGAAAGAAAAAGAAAAGACCTAAGTTTCCTTCACATTCCTGTGGTAGAATCTAGATAGCTTTTATAAACTTGAGTCCATTCTGGTTGCTGTTTTTGGCCTAGTTTCCTTTTGGACCAAGAAAAGAGTTTTGAAAGTCTCTCAGCCCATGGTGTGTTTTCTCTCCTGAGCAATTTCTAATTCAGGAGGCCAATTTTAGCCACACTGGGCAGTTTCGTGAAGGAGGGTCAGGTCTCACATGTTCTGTAATGACCAGTTTTTATTGAGGGCCAAATTGAACCCTTTTAAATTACCATGCCCCTAGCCAAGATCTGGTTTCCCACTGACAGTAATCATAGTGTGAGCTGGTCATGAAGTCATATGTTTGTTTGCCTTTTTGTTTAGAGTAGGAATGGGACTGAAAGAAAGACCTGTTCAAAGCTGAGAGATTGACTCAAATTTGACTTACATTTTATTACAAATGTGTTCAGTGCTTTTCTCCTGAATTTGAAATCTGATAAGTACAAATCAGTGAAAAACAAACAAATGAAAATGGCAGTGCCTGACTCTTTAAGAGAACTATCCTAGTCCTTTCATTCTCGAAGTTTCTCTTCCCTATTTTCCTTGTCCTGAGTCCAGTCCACAGGGATGGCTCCGAATTCACATCTTTCACTGCAGCCTTTGGTTCTGAAAGGATGGATTTTTTTTTTTCTTTTGGGGCACTACACGGGCATTGGTATACCATAACTCCATGATAATCTTTGCATTGCTCTGTAAGTTTCATGGTGTTATCTTTGAACTTGTGTATTCACAAAGACTCTCTCTTTGACCACACCCTAACCAGGCTCCTCTGAGCCCTCTTCTCTACTAGGCCTCAACTTTGGCCTATAGACTTGAACAAGCACTAACTTAATGTTTGACAGTTCAAAGCCTTATCCCTAGGATGACCCCAGTTCCCTTAATGTGACTACCTGAGAAAATTCAAGGCTGTCAAAAGAATTTACTGTTGGTTGCAACCATCACCTGAAAGTAGGGCCCCTGTCTCCCAGGCTCTGTGGGAGGACGAAAGCCTAACTTCAGTCAGAGTCAGTGAGCAAACCCTGCTGGGTGCACATAAACCAATCCCCTCTCCCACCTTTTGTAATTTTTCACTGCCTTGACTCTATTGAGAAACCCCCTGTCTCCCTCCCCAGTCCTTCATTCTCTTTTTAAAATGCCTGATCAACTCTGCACAAATAAAAATTGAGGTCACTTCATGCTGCACTCTTTCCCCTATTGCAATAGTATACGACTGCTAAAAGCTGTCCTTGCCACTTTCAGTAGTGTCCAGCTTTACCTCTGACAGTATACATTGTCTGCCCAACTAAATTGCAAGCTCACTGAGTATATCATGCACCTTTTTGTGTTGGCCACGGCTCTCTGCACAGTGCTTTGCACATGTAAGGTTCTCAGAAACAATCTCCTCTGCTAGAGGCATGGCACAGCGATTGATTTGGGGCATAGAATCTGTACAAATGGTGATTATCTTTGTTCTTGTTGTAGGATAAGTCAAGGAACTGGGAGATTTATTCAAACTAATTCACACTCATGACAGGTCTAAATCCACAAGCCGGGTATATCACATCCTCCATGAGCTTGTATTTTGCGTTTTCTGGTCCTATGCTCCCTTAACTGTGCACCCCATACACACACGCATTCAACACATACATGCACATACACACGTGAACAAGTATGTGCACACACACACATGCACACACACATATGTGTACGTGTGGACACATATACATGCATGCACTCACCTACACATGTGTATGTGCATGTGCACACATGTGCACACATATACACACATACACGTGTACACAGAGATACACACATGCTAACACATACACATGCACACATACACACATGCACATGATACATATATGCACACATGAACATATGCACATACACACAGAGATACACACACATACGTACACAGATATTGTGATTTCCCCTTCTGTTTTGTTTCTATATTTGCTCTCATTCTCATCTCTGGAAATATTCAATATTATAAAAGCTAAACTGAGCATGAAAGTTCAAACGCACTGAGGCAATATTGCCCAGGAACGACAATTTTAGGGAGTGGATCATTAAGGTGAAAAAAAATTATTCTTCAGTATTTTAACTAAACAGATGTCTACAATTCAAGAGCACCGAGACTTCACTGCTTTACCTTTTCAGTTAATATAAATTTTGCAAGCATTTGAGGAGCCAAGAAAGGAGAGATCTTTTGGGAAGGGAAGGTCTATTACGCCATGCTCTTAGAGCATCCTAGGCTGTCTGGTGCATTCTGAACAATGGAGGCAATTGAAGAATTCAGATGAGTAGGTGATTCTTTACGTCTTTACAAGGCATCTCCTGGAAACCCGCAGCACTGGAGTTTCAGTGGGTCCTAAGACTTCCTTCCTCTGGCACAATCTTCGCATCATGATGGGCCCTGGTTCAAGATCTTTACACATGCCCAGGCAACTTTTGAATCTATTCTCAGTGTCTTTAAAAAAAATTTTTATTTAAAAAGGAATTTTCACCTTCCCACCACCACCTGTATCAGGGTTCTCTAGAGGGACAGAATAGGATAGATGTATATACATGACGGGGAGTTTATTAAGGAGCGTTGACTCACACGTTCACAAGGTGAAGTCCCACAACAGGCCATCTGCAAGCTGAGGAGCCAGGAAGCCAGTCTGAGTCCCAAAACCTCAAAAGTAGAGAAGCCGATAGTGCAGCCTTCAGTCTGTGGCCAAAGGCCTGAGAGCCCCTAGCAAATCACTGGTGTAAATCCAAGAGTCCAAAAGCTGAAGAACTTGGAGTCTGATGTTTGAGGGCAGGAAGCATCCAGCACGGGAGAAAGATGAAGGCTGGAAGACTCAGTAAGTCGGCTCCTTCCATGTTCTTCTGCCTGCTTTATTCCAGCTGTGCTGGCAGCTGATTAGATGGTGCCCACCCAGACTGAGGGTGGGTCTGCCTCTCCCAGTCCACTGACAGATGTTAATCTCCTTTGGCAACACCCTCACAGACACACCCAGAAACAATACTTTGCGTCCTTCAATCCAGTCAAGTTGGCACTCAGTCTTAACTATCACTCCACCACATCCACACACAAAATCCACTATCACTTCAAAATGCCTTTTATGGACTGAATTTTGCCCCCCCTCCAAATTCATACACTGGCATCCTAACTCTCAGTACTTCAGAATGTGACTGTTTGCTGATAGGGCCTTTATAAAGGTAATTAATGTAAAGTGAGGTCATATGTGTGGATCAAATCCAAACATGACTGGTATCCTCGAGAAGAGGAGATTGGGACACAGACACACACAGAAGAAAGAATCTGTGAAGATGCAAGAAGATGTGGCCATCTACATGCCGAGGAGAGAGGCTTCAGAGAAAACAACCCTGCAAGCACCTTGGCCTTGGACTTCCAGCCTTCAGAAAGGAGAAAATCAGTTTCTGTTGTTCAAGCCACCTAGACTGTGGTACTTTGGTATAACTGCCCCAGCAAACTGATACGGCTCCTCATCATTTTCTCAACACCTCTGAGAAAAATAGAAATTTTCCAGGTAAAACCTACTCCATGAATGGATATATCCAAAGCCATGAGGCTAAATAGGGATTGTAAATGATCAGGTTTTAAAATATCTTACACAACACTTTTTTTTTTTCCCATTCTATGTTTGTAAAAATCATTTGAAATAATAAACTAATAAACTTTATTCCTGTAGACCTGCAGTTCTCAATCCCACCTTCATAATGCAATCAACTAGGGAGACTGGAGAAAGATGGATACTGATGTCTGGGCTCCATCTTCAGAGTTTCTGAATGATTGGCCTCTGTTGGGCGCCACTACCCGAACCCAGGTGATTGTCATATGCAGCTATGGGTGAGAAAAATGGCTCTAAACAATCAGTTGATTAGAAAAACCCTGAGAATTTAAAGTTTGCAAAGAGCATCATTCTATTTTATCTTTTAAAAGACTTGGATTTCATAAATCATGGTGTATTGCCCTACTGATATGAAATATATTTCTTACTCCAGTGATCTCTCCACCCTGTTCAGTCCCCCCATTGTTAGGGAGTGGGTATTGCATTATGTAGTGAGAACAGATACTGTTTAGCAATTTCATCACCGCTGATCGATGCAAGTTACAAAATCGCAGGGAGAGTTTTAGGGGGCATTTAAATCTCCTTGAGTTTCAGGGAAGCATCTATGCTGAGAAGAAATTGCATTCGGTTAGGGGTGTTCTGTATCCCACGTTACCCTAATTAGCAACTTAGCAACACAAGCCCTGTAGAGAACTGGCCTCATTTGGTGGGGCAGCATTGAGAGCCAGTTCTCTGGAATTTGGCAGCAAGTGAAAGCGCTATGACTGCCAATTAGTTGGAGTTGCCTTCAACCCCTTGCTACTTAGTAGTGGCTTTTTAATTTGTGTTGGGTTTTCATATAAAGATTGATCTGACTCTGTGGATTTCTAATGTCCTTTTATTTGGTAAGTCAGTCCCAGCCTGGCAGTGTCACATAACACAAAATGTTAATTAAAAAAAAAAAAAAGTCTTGGCTGAAACTGACTTTCAAAACTCAGCTCTCTAGTTCCAGATGAGAAAGAAAAAAAACAAAAACAAAAACAAAAGCCAAAACAGAAGAGGATGGTGGAGTAAGATGCAACACCCTCCCTCCAGGATGCGAAACATCGGAGGAGAGGAGAGGCGTGGCCAGAGGAGGAAGAGAATGGAAGGGCAAAAATCTTTAATGCTATCTTTTTTTCTACAATAGCTTTGGGGTTACTTTCTTGGGTCTTTTAGAAAAGCCACGTAAGCAAGAGAATAGTCTGGCTGGTGAAAAAGAAAAGAGATGTTACAACAGTACATTCAAGCTCCATTTTACCTTCCAGGTTGGACGAAATTGCTTAACAGCCTCTTGAATATTCTGATTGGCTATGCGTATGACCTTCCCAGCCAATCAGGTGGAGCCTCTCTGGGGCCACCTCAGATGACTTGGAAACAGATCCTCTTGATTGGCAAGGTTCCCACCGCCACTATTCCAAGTCACGAGGCATCCTGACTGTAATAATATCTGGCAGGAGCTAATAAGGAAAGTTCCTGCTAACAACCTCATTGATAACTTGAATCGAGTGGGACCGTTCTTCCAGCTGTTAGGGCCAAGGTTGTTTCGGCTGTGGCAAACTGGACAGCTTGGGGTTGATGATTTAAGAGGAGTTGTACCACCTGCCAACGTGACCAAGTCACACAGAAGTCAAAGACCCACAGCCTAATCCTCTAAGGGCTGGGTAGTATTTTGTTTAATATGGCTTATGTGCTTAGAACTTGAAAAGTCCTGCTCCCAGTGGTTCTATAGTGTCTAGTAATGCCAAACTTACTATGTATGTTATATATGTAATACACGTGTGAGATTATTTATATGTGTATTATATCACACAAATATATTATATCGTATATGTGTATATACTCTCCCAGCCACCTGAAAGATAGTATTACAGTATTGTGGAAAAATCAACAATAGTGTCTTTTAATGACAGCCTCACTATATATATTTTATATATATATTATATATATGCTCAAGATTATATATGTGTATTAGATCACAGTAATATATACATATATATGTATTTGAAAAATCAACCATAGTGTTTGTTAACGCCAGCCTTATTACTTGTGTGTCTGTGTGTGTGTGTGTGTGTGTGTGTGTATATATATATATATCTATACCAACTTGAAAAGGCTTGTTCGCAATGGGTTCAACAATAGTGTCTAGTAAATACCAGGTCAACTGGGATTCTGGGGAGAGGTGGTTAAAGGTGTCATGGTTAGATTTCCTGGCTAACTCTTAATTCACTAGAAAATGCCAGTTAATGTCATCCTTCTTATTTATGTATTTACTTAATATTTTTTATATATGTACAACTCTGTATATCTGTATCTATCTGTCTATCTATCTATCTATCATCTACCTATCTACCTACCTACTACCTCTACCTTCTAAAGCATAGCTCAGTGAATGAAACTGAACCTTTGTTTGCTTAGCCAAGACCTTATAGCTTTTTAGGTCAACTCTACTCATCAGCTCTTAGGACCGGAATAAAGACTGTCAAAAGTGGAAGGACAGAACCTAGAAGTTACTTTTTGTCCTAAAATACTGATGAAACTTTCTTTTCTAGTTATTTTTCTCTTCCTTCCAAAATGAGAATGCCACAAAACAAACAAAATATAAAGCTCAACCACAACCACAGGCAGTCGAGCAGCACGGCTGGGTGAGCTGCAGTAACTGGAGGATTTGCTGCATTTGTTTCTCTCCATGGCTTTTGTCGTTTAGCTGCTGGATTGTCTTCTCATTTCTCATTTCTGCATACTCCAAAGTGTGGACTCACACGTGCTTATCTTAAAACAGCATCAAATTCTTGAAGAATCAGTTTTGCCACCAGCCTATGACTTTTTTCCCCCTAAAAAAGTTGGGGAAAGAGGAAGTAGGAGTCCTTGTATCTCTTTTCATCTCTTGAACACTCAACCCATTGATGACCTTACCCACTCTCATGGTTTTAAATACCATCTCCATGAACACTGATGCAAGATGGCAGCCACTGCAGGCTCAGGAATAAAAGTGCCTTGAAATCTCTGACTGCTGCAAGAACTCAAAGAAGACCAGAAAGGAAGAAGTGATGGCACAGTTAGCTTGGGGTCTAGAAGATAATGAAGATATAATACAAGATGGACAAGGATAATCACTGGACCTCCAAGTACAATTTATAAAAACCGAATATACAACCTTAAAATGGAATGTGAACCTAAATCCCCAGAAACACCCCCAGTTTGTAAGATTTGTAACAAAATCAATATGAATGTAATAGTGCTAATAGAATAGTGGGCCCAAGAGCCATGTATCAGTGCTAGCAAAATGGCAGAATTCATATTGCATTAGAATTGTTCTGTAAGAGCTTTGGTGCCTAACGATATCTAAAGAAAATATGAAACTCTCCCAGCCACCTGAAGGACAATATTACAGAAATTAAAAAGAAAAAAATATAGGTCTTCCCCTTCCCCCATTCGATTTCATCAGTCTTTATTCTCCACAGTAGTAAGTTTTCTAGCTATGTCTTATAGACCTCAAACTATAGAGAAGAAAGCTCTCATTCAAAGGCAATTTATCTTAAGACACTGTAAATGATACTCATTTTCATCTATTTGAAATATATAAATTATACTATAACAAAAATTAAAATACATATATAGATGCATACATATATACCATTACAAAATTACTTCAGACCAATTACATTTATTTAATTTATTTTTTATTTTTTTAAGAGATGGGGTCTTGCTCTGTTGCCCAGGCTAGAATGTAGTGGTATGATCATAGTTCAATGCATCCTCTACTTCCTGGGCTCAAACAATCCTCCTGCTGTGGCCTCCCAAAGTGCTGGTATTATAGGCATAAGCCACTATGTCTGGTCTCAAATTAAATTTAATTTGAGAGTTTACTTGAGCAGAGAACAATTCATGAACTGGCAGCACTCAAAACCAAAAGAGCTTCAGAGAGTGCTACCCAGCCGTGTTAGCAGTGAGGTTTATAGGCTGAATACAGAAGCAAGGAGAGAAATTACTTGATTGACTATTGCTGTCTAGCTATATAGTCAATATAGCTGTACTTGAGTATTGTATAATGAGTCATTTGCCTTATTTGGATATGGTCCTATGGGAGGTCCCTAACTATATCTCCAATAACCTGGTTGGCTGTTTGTGATTGGCTGAGGCTTTCATTGTTAAATTTTAATTGTGCGAGTCATGTGCCAGGTACATTAATATAAACCTCATTCGTTTATTAAAAATATCTGGATTTGAGCTGTATTTCTGGCCACTGGAACAACATTATTGATCTAGATGGCTAAAGTTTTCAATGAATATTTGTGAAAAAAAGACTTGAGAGTTCTCATATGCCTTTTGGAAAGTCTTTTGGAAAGGCAGTCTTTGATTCATTTAGTTTTTTAGAAGCCTCAGCATGTCAATTAAAAATACATCCCATTGTTTTTGAGGCATTTTGGAATCTGTTTTTTTCTTCTAGTGTGCCTTGTCAGTTTAAACTTCCCTGTTTTTAATACTGTAATTATGTGGTCTTTAGTAAGGTTAATCTATTTTTCCAAAAATACACAGGTTTTTGAACCATAAGTTTTGTATATAAATGTAGCTAGTGTCTCACAAAATGAAGTCCCAGACTCCTGGAATCTTAAAAGAACCCATCTTCAGAAGCCACCTACCCAAGGCTCCTAACTGGATTCAATAAAGTTAATTATCAGATCCAGTCTGATTCTGAATCCTATCTGGCTAATTATTCAAATAGAGTTATAGAGAGAGCTAAAAATGTAACCTTGCAGAGTTGGAAGCTGAGAAGGAACTCACCCATGACCTTCAGTTGTAGTGAAAGAGCAATGGACACAGTGAGCCTGGTGTGCACCTTTTCTTCATCACTCAGGGCTCCTGAGAGTTGCCCAAGGGTTCCTTCAGATCTCACTTATGACACCAAATTGTTAAAGAAAAACTGTAGACAAATTTAACAGATTTTATTTGAGCAAACGATTCATAAATTGGGCAGTGATCAGAACTTAAAGAGATTCAGGGAGCTTCACTCTAGCAGCATGAGCAGCAAGCTTTTATAGACTGAACACGGAGGCAAAATTACCTGATTGGCTATAGGTAAGTGTTTGCCTTATTTGAGTATGGTCTGATGTGAGGTCCCTAGTTACACAACCAACTGGCTAGTTGGCTGCTTGCAATTGGCTGAGGCTCATTTTGTTTTAAAGTCAATTCCAAGAAATGTTTTCAAGTTCTAGTTTGCTTATAGAAGAGCTCTGGTTACCAAGACAACCTCCAGCTAATGGCTTCCTTCTTATTTGTTTTAACAATACATACACAACAAAATAAAAACAGTTATGACAAGTGCCAAATGAGTAATTTAGATAATTATATGAGCAGACTTAAGGGGGGGAAGACCAGGAAGGACCAATGTAGTCACAAATGGCACTGTAAGATACGGCTTGATCTCAACCTTAAAAGAAGAGGAAGGTTTTAGATAAGTACAGAAAAAGTGGAAGAGCATATTAGGTGAGAGCTTTGCCTCCTTTACTAACTTTGCAGATGAGACTCCCAGCTCTGCAGATGCAGAAGCCACAGGGCATGCTCTGACTCATGCCTCAGCCTCTGCCTTTGGCTGATAGCCTTCAGCTACCCTCAAGAAAAATGTTTCTCCATCTTCCAAGTGTCCTGGTCACCTCCAGACTATGGATTGCTTCGGTTGCCATGTTACGACCACAAGGAATACTGACGTTTTCCTAGTGCTGGCCTCTTGGCATGAGTGTACATTAGGAAATGGGGAGTCTTAATTTACACAACGAGTACGCACAGCACAAAGCTATTAATCCAGAGGTTTTCCTCTCTATAATGAGGTAACGATAGCTTATTTATTTATTTATTTATTTATTTTGAGACAGGTCTCGCTCTGTCATCCAGCCTGGAGTGCAGAGGTACAATCACAGGTCATTGCAACCTCCGCCTCCTGGGCTCAGGCTATCTTCCCACCTCAGCCTCCCAAGTAACTGGACTACAGGTACATGCCACCACACTTAGCTAATTTTTGTATTTTCATAGAGATGGGGTTTCACCATGTTTCCCAGGCTGGCCTTGAACTCCTGAGCTCAGTGATCCACCTGCCTCGGCCTCCCAAAGTGCTGGGATTACAGGCATGAGCCACCGCACCAGCATGATAGCTTATTTAAAGGCATTTCTGAATAGTGAGTACTTCAATTATATATTAAAAATTACAGACTGATGAAAGTTCATTGTTTTTAAACACCAAAGCTCAAAAACCTACTGGGTGCATCACTTGTAAAACCATGTTATGATACAGATGTATCCTCAGGGTGACTGAGGCTAGTCAGACAGTGAGTTGTTCACTCAATGCTCTGTGAGCCTTATAGATTTTTTAGTTGTATCTGTTTTAATATCTTTTTTTCTTTCCTTCTTTTCTTTTCTGTTTTCTTTTCTTCTTTCTTTCTTTCTTTTTTTTTTTTGGTCTGCAACATCACTTTCAGCCAATGGAGTTTCATTTTTCATCTCAGCTTCTGTTTCCGACTCTCTGTGGATTGGGAATCCAGATGAAGTTGTTATTCTAATTGTTATTTTTAAAAAACAAAGGCTTAAATATACGGTCTTATGAACTCTCCTCTGGGTAAAATATGTGGCCGTGAGTGCCCAGAATGTGAATCATCTTTGTTTTCCACTCTCCTCCTGTACACTACCCACTTGGAGACCCTTTTTGTTACTTCCTGATATTTACCTGTATTCAAGATGAGTCAGGTTGCCAGGCTGCTAATTTCTGGACATGTGAGTTATTTCTGTGGTTTTGCTCCAATATACCACCAAAGATAAGATAGATCCCTTTCTCTGCCAGTGCCATCTTCAGTAGCAGGTGTCAACTGATAGATTTGAATAGATAATTTATATGTCTATTATTTGAAACCTGGAGCATTTCCTGTAGTTAGCTCTCTCCTCTACAATTTTCTGCAAAAATTACAAGAAGAATGGACCCATCTCAAAAGGTAACCAGAAGGTACCTTGAAGCTGTTATTTGCTTGGCGAGAGATGGGGCTGTGGTCAGGCGATGGAAGTAGTGGATAGCTGAATAGATGGGTAGCTGGATGCTCAGGGCTTTCTGCAGCAGCACTGGGAGAAACTCTAGCATCGAGGAGGGAGTGGAGCCCAAGAGGGACAATGGAAAGCCCTCCATCAAAGGTAGATGAGACCTCCATGATAACAGGACATTAGTATAGAGACTGGTTTGGTGAAAGAAGTTGCCACTGCTGAGGTGCCAATTAAAAGAGGCTGTTGTGTCCTGGAGAAAGGAAGAGCAAGGGTATGCTTGTGCCCAGTGTTGGTTTTCTGTGGCACCCCAGCACAGAGAATAGTGGAGCTTAATGCCAGATTTCCCTCCTGCTGAATTCAACCAGTTTTGAAGATGAACAGGGGAGACAAAGAAGTGCAGACCTGCTTCACAGAGATTCATGCTAGCCGTCTTCACCACCATCACTATGGAGCATTACCTGGCAGTGATTTTTGGCCTTGCACACAGAAGGGGGAGGCATGGTTCCTGCCTGCATAGGGCTCACGTAAGGGGACAGTCACACTGCCATGGATTCTCTGCCAATAGAACAATCATAAGGTCGTTGACAAAAAGTCCATTGTTCATATGCTTTGTGATTTAATTGTTAAAGACCAACACCTAAATTATCAGTTAGCATCACAACAAACTATTGTAATGAGGAGACCCCAAAAATGCAATGACTCAGGTAAGATAGAAGTTGATTCCTTTCTTACCTAACAGTCCTGGGGGGTGCGCCTGATCAGCAGGAGGCTTTGTCCATGCAGTGACTCAGGGACCCAGGCTGCTTCCAGCTTGTTTATTCTCTATTCTCTAAATCATTTTTCTTGTCTGTCTAGGTGCCATGCCCAGATAGCCAGCCAGCAGGAAAAAAAAAGGGAAGAATATGAGTGGCATGCTTGCAAAGCATTACAGACTTGTCTACAAATAGCACACTTCTCATCCATTGGCCAGAATGTGGTCACGTGACCACCGTTCACTCCATGGGGTCCTGGACATGTGGTGCGTGCCTGGGCCGCACATCAGCCACACTTCTCTCACTGCGGAAGGGCCGTGGAGTAGGTTTTGGTGAACCGGCATCACATGGGGCTTCACCTTACATTTTGATCCGGGGTTTTCTTCAGTTTTCTAGTTTTTTTTGTTTTGTTTTTTTAAATCTAACAGTAAGTTTGTAGAATTCAATAGTTTCCAATCCCTTTTTAGTAGTTGCACTAACTTTGTTTCGTCTTCTGAAACCTCTTTTATTTGCTGCTTTAAGCCCCTCCCTCTGCCTCTAGTTTTTAAAAGAAAAAACATACTTTCTTCCTTTAGTTGGAATGAATGAGGATTCTTGGAAGAATTTTCCACCATTTCTTAAGAATGGTTGGTGCTGCCAATTCAGGTTTGAAGACTTGGATAAGAAAAGAGTAACCTATGGAAAGGTCAGGCATTTTAGAGGCTGGAGAGGAGGGAGATTGAGAGGGGAAGCGGGGAGGACAGTGAAAATATACAAACTCCTCACAAAACGGGAGCCCTACAGGAATATGAGTTTTTAAATTCTTCATTGTTTCTTTTTGTCACATTGTAGCTGACTCTTCTTTTGCCCCAAAGACAGGGCACTGGCTGGTTACTTACAAAAAGTGGTTCCCAACATGAATCCAGCAGAAGGGCTGTGGGAAAAACTGCTTTAGTTTAGGTTTAGACCCACCAGGTTCCACTAAACATCCAGTAACATCATGACAGATGTTTAACAAGGATAAGATGACCTTGGGAGACTCCTTCCCTACAACCCAATCTCCCCCAGCTTTGGAATTTCAATCAGAAAAAAAAAATAGACTTAAAAAGACAGTCAAACAAAAATGTTTAAATTCTGAGGTGACAGAGGCTTTCTTACTCTTTTCCTTTTTTCTGAGCTCTGACCTTATGGGATAAAAGATATCACAATTGGAAACAGTAAGTCCTGCATCCCAAAAGATTCTCTTTCTTCTCTGGGGGCTCTTAGAAACCTCTGGGCTATCTGAATCTTAAAATTTCTCTCTCTCTCTCTCTGAGGCAGGGTCTTGCTCTGCCACCAGGCGAATTCCAAGGGATCCTCCCACCTAAGCCTCCTGAGTAGCTGGGACGACAGGCGCTTACCACCATGCCAGGCTTTCTTTAAAAAAAAAAAAAAAAAGGCCAGGCGCAGTGGCTCAAGCCTGTAATCCCAGCACTTTGGGAGGCCGAGACAGGCGCATCACGAGGTCAGGAGATCGAGACCATCCTGGCTAACATGGTGAAACCCCGTCTCTACTAAAAAATACAAAAAACTAGCCAGGCGAGGTGGCGGGCGCCTGTAGTCCCAGCTACTCAGGAGGCTGAGGCAGGAGAATGGCATAAACCTGGGAGGCGGAGCCTGCAGTGAGCTGAGATCCGGCCACTGCACTCCAGCCTGGGCGGCAGAGCGAGACTCCGTCTCAAAAAAAAAAAAAAAAAAAAAAAAATGTTTCATAGAGACAGTCTTATTATGTTGTCCAGACTGGTCTCGAACTCCTGGGTCAAGCAATCCACCTGACTTGGCCTCCCAAATTGCTGGGATTACAGACATGAGGCATTGCACCTGGCCAACTGAATCTTACAATTAACCCCTGTTAATTATACAACTAATTAATTGTATAATGGTACAATTAAGAAATGTAGTTCTTTAGTTTAGGGATAGACCCACCAGCTTCCACTAAACATCCATTGTACAATTGTACAATTAAGAAATGGTGGAAGGTTAATGGGTTAATTGTACCATTAACAAGGGTTAATTATAAGATTCAAAATATAATCAACCAGGGAGTTTTTCAATGGAAATATACAGTTTCATGGGAATTGATTTTCACTCATTTTCCTTTTTTTTTTTTTTTTTTTTTGAGACAGAGTCTCGCTCTGTCGCCCAGGCTGGAGTGCAGTGGCCGGATCTCAGCTCACTGCAAGCTCCGCCTCCCGGGTTCACGCCATTCTCCTGCCTCAGCCTCCCGAGTAGCTGGGACTACAGACGCCCACCACCGCGCCCGGCTAATTTTTTGTATTTTTTAGTAGAGACGGGGTTTCACCGTGTTAACCAGGATGGTCTCGATCTCCTGACGTCGTGATCCGCCCGTCTCGGCCTCCCAAAGTGCTGGGATTACAGGCTTGAGCCACCGCGCCCGGCCTCATTTTCCTTTTTAATACGATATAGTTGAATAGTGCCATTCACACCTCTCATAACATGCACTGTCTTGAATAGATCCAAATAGCCATTTGCCACTTAGCAAATGTTTTCCCTGATCTTGTGCTTTGCTTTTGTTACATTTAAAGTACACTCCACACTTGCTGCGAAAAGTGTGACTGTGATTCAAACTCAGCCCTCTTGGCTCGTTCACGAGGGAAGCTTTGCCATAAAAGATGAATTGCAAAGTAATAGCTGAGGGGAGCCAAAACAGTCAATGCAATTACCCTTTGGTACATTTTTGGGCTAATGATATTTAAATCAATATGACTGAAAAAGAAAAATAAATGTCAAACCAAATACCAAAGAATGAATAGCCTACTGCAAGATTACTAGACTCATAAGCAGTTCCTTGTTCTCTAAGATTGCTCTGAGAACCATGTCAATACACCAGTCTCGTAGTAATTAAAAAATCTAAAAAGCCAATACTTATTTTGTCAAGGGCACTAATGCAAATTCAACTTGGTCTATGAACAAATTAACACAAAGTTCTGATTGTGAGCAAACTGGGGCAGTTAGCAATTATTCTTAGTATTTCTATAGCGAATTTTCTTCTGAAAAACTCAAAGTGCTAGAGAATCATAAAACTTAGAAGGAATCTGAGAAACTATCAATTCCTTTGTTTTACAAATTTGGAAGCTGTGGCCCACAAAAGTGACTTATTCATGGTCACACTGCTAGCCTGTGCCTCTTGAGTAGCCCAGTGATCTTTAATAGTGTATCTTGATGTTCTCGTCTAGGCATCACCCCAGTTCTCTCCTCCCCATTCTATTGTAAAGCAGCTCCTCCTCAAAAATGACTGTGAAGTTTGGAGAGGAAAAAAGTCTTACATTTTCTATATTATAGTGTAAGTAAATGTTGACTAGAAATTCCTTGTCTCTCTCTTTTTTTTTTTTTTTTTTTTTTGAGACCGGTTCTCACTCTGTCACCCGGGCTGGAGTGCGGTGGCTCAATCATGGCTGCCTGCAACCCTCAACATCCTGGGCTCAGGCCATCCCTCTGCTTCAGCCTCCAGAGTAGCTGGGACTACAGGCACATGCCACCATGCCCAGCTAAATTTTTGTATTTTTTTTGTAGAGATGGAGTTTCCTGAGGTTGCCCAGTCTGGTCTTGAACTTCGGAGCTCAAGTGATCCTCCCACCTTGGCCTCCCAAAGTGCTAGAATTACAGGTAGGAGCCACTGCGTCCAGCCTCCTCTTGGCTTATTCATATAACCAGACGGCATATGATCAGGCCTTTCAGTGAGGCCAGATTGGAGGGGGGCCTCAGTAGCAGCTTGATAAGGTCCCAAAAGATACTAAATGAAAAAAGGACAATCTAACATTAGTGGCCTCAGAATGCAGGGACACCTATAGCCTACACAAGAATAAAACAAACCAAGGAAAAACACAACTGGAATTCCTTTAAATAAGAAAGCCAGACCCATATCAGAAGGCAGACAATAGAGATGAAAGAAACTGAATTCCAAAGACAGACAAATGGGGAAACACACAAATAAAATGGGGAGGGGGTGACCTCAAAGACAACTAACTAGGGTCACAAGGCTGGGGGTTGCAGCTAGACAGAGGATTGCAAGCAGGTTGGATAAATGGGGTGGGCCAGCTGCTCTATCTTCTAACCGAAGGGCAAGGTAGGGCCTAGTGGAAAAATATTGGTCACAAAGTCAAGTCCCAACTGTAACCATGATTTGCCTCATTCATTCATTCACTCACTCACTCATCTAATATTTATGAACACCCACTGTGCACCAGGCACTGTACTGGAAGATAAGCCATGGAATGAGATAGATATAGCTCCTGGCTGGGCGTGGGGGCTCAGGCCTGTAATCCCAGCACTTTGGGAAGCTGAGGTGGGCGGATCACTAAGGTCAGGAGTTCTCGACCAGCCTGGCCAACATGGTGAAATCCTGTCTCCACTAAAAATACAAAAATTAGCCAGGCATGGTGACGCATGCCTGTAATCCTAGTTACTGAGGAGGCTGAGGCAGGAGAATCACTTGAACGTGGGAAGCGGGGGTTGCAGTCAGCTGAGATCGTGCCATTGCACTCTGCACTCCAGCCTGGGTGACAGTGACATTCTGTCTGAAAAAGAAAAAGAAAAAGAAAAAGAAAGAAAGATGTAGCTCCTGTCTTCACAGGCCTCACAGTCTATCAGGGAGACACACAAGTCATCATACACATCTTTCTTTATCTTTGCAGCCAAAGTTAAGAAGGGGAAGCATAGCTGGGCGTGGTGGCTCACGCCTGTAATCCCAGCACTTTGGGAGGCTGAGGTGGGCAGGTCATCTGAGGTCCGGAGTTCATGACTAGCCTGACCAACATGGACAAACCCCATCTCTACTAAAAATACAAAAATAGCCAGGTGTGGTGGCGCATGCCTGTAATCCCAGGTACTCCGGAGGCTAAGGCAGGAGAATGGCTTGAACTTGGGAGGCGGAGGTTGCTGTGAGCCAAGATCGCACCATTGCACTCCAGCCTGGGCAACAAGAGCGAAACTTCGTTTCAAAAAAAAAAAAAAAAAAAAGAAGGGAAAGCATACAATGAGAATTCAAAAAAGAATTCTAACTAGCATCTAACTTAGGTTGGAGACAAAGGAGGAACTATGATATTGGTTTTTAAAATAGAAACAAATGTCAAACGGAAGGTGATTAACCTGCATTTAACATCCATAGATATACAAACTGTTATTAACTAGCAGCAGACAAAAATGTGCCCCCGAACTGGTCATCTCTCTAGAAATCCAGTGATGGAGGCGAGAGAAAGGGATTCCACTGGGGAAGCCAGGAACACAGCAGAACCAGAGAGCCCATGCTGCTGGACAATGAGCAAAGACAAGGTTCTGTCTCGCTTTCACTTACTCTGGAGCTGAGACCACGTCCTAGAAGAAAATAGGTCGCTCAACACTAGAAAGGCTGCAGTGCAGCATGAAGCAGTGTCTGTCTGACCTCAGCACCCTGTTCTGATTCCTGACCTGCGTTTGGTTCCTATGTTACTGAGGGCCACTGTGCACCCTACTTTCTTAATACTCAGCTCCAGGGACCTGGTCTCTCTGTACCTCTCCCAGCCTTCCAGGTATTTCTCCCCTATGTGCTGGGATCTTTGCTGGTGAATATCTGGACTGAACAAAGTCTGGGATCTTACTCATAACAAACACACAGACTGATGCTTTCGTTTTTGATTTATCTTAGGACTTGTGCGCCCATGGTCAAATCTTACAGCTCAGCAGAATTCCCAACGATGCTTGCACTTTGCTGGGTGGAGGCAAGAACAGCGGGCTCTACACTAAACTGGATTCCTTAGAATCTATGACTCAGGGCTGGGCGCGGTGGCTCAGGCCTGTAATCCCAGCGCTTTGGGGGGCCGAGGCAGGCAGATCACGTGAGGTCAGGAGTTTGAGACCAGCCTGGCCAACATGGTGAAACCCCATCTCTACTAAAAAAAAAAAAAAAAAAAAAAAAAAAGTTGGGCGTGGTGGCATGCACCTGTAATCCCAACTACTCAGGAGGCTGAGGCAAGAGAATCACTTGAACCTGGGAGACGGAGGTTGCAGTGAGCTGAGATCGTGCCACTGCACTCCAGGATGGGTGACAGAGTGAGAATCTGTCTCAATAAATAAATAAATAAATAAATTAAATAAATAAATAAAAGAATCTATGACTCTGTGTGCCTTGGGCCACTATCACCAAACCCTGACCATAGAATAAGGTCTTGATGTGGTCTCAGCTACTAGCTAATGTTGCAACATCAGAATTTGATGTATGTGGAGCCAACTCTATGGTGCCAAAACCTCCCAAAATATTCCCTGACTCTGAGATACTCATGCATGAAAGGGAAGGTTGGAGGCGGGTATCGAAAAACAACTGAGGAATTTCATTTGACAATAAACACTAAAAAGTATCTATGTCGCATGGTTGCCCAATGCCTTGAGCCACCCTAAGAGAAATAGAGAATGGAGAGGTTATAACCCCACACTGTCTGATGTGATAGTGATCCCTGTACTATCAGATCAGATCTGGAGTACTGCATTCTGAGCACAGCATTTTAAAAAGGATTTAGACAAACTAAAAAGAGTAACCAGATGAGTGATAGGGCTGGAGATCACATGAGAGCTGATGCTGAAGGAAATAGGAAGATTGACAGCTGCTTCCCAGTGTGAAAAGGGCTACGGCTGGGCCATTAGACTTGCTCTAAATTGTCACAAGGGCCAACAATAAGAAAAAGGGAGATATATTTTTCTAAATTAGTATAAGTGAGCTTTTTCTAATAGTCTAATTCTAGTGGACTTGTGCAGAGACAACAGGCCACGGCAGGTGTTTGAGATGGGGGAGATGGTATTGAAATCAAGCCAGAGTTAGCAGCTATGAGTACAACTGGGGCTTGGGTGGTGATTCTGAAAAATAAATAGACTAGTTCTCATTTTCCTCAAGCTAGATATTGACAAGGTTCCTGGGCCCCTTCCCACAAGTCCACCAAAAGAGGCATATACTCTTAGCTCCTACTCAGTTGAAGCCTTGGCTCGAAGGAGAAGTAACTGGTCATTTAGGGGGACCCTCTGACCCACCACTGGCAGAGTTAAGACTTACTTTGGCTTTGCAGATAACTGTGAATGTGCAAATTTTGTCCTGATGATACTGTTAGCAATGATGCTACTATTTATGAAGGGTCTACTGTGCACCAGGTACCTTGCTAAATAAGTACGTAAATAGCTCATGAAATCCTTATACCTGTCCTATGGAATAGCTACTATAGTCTTCATTTTCCACTGGAAGCAGCAGGAATTTAGAGATCTTAAATTTCCTGCAAGGCCACTGAGCTGCTGTATGGGGGTAGCCTGGTGGCTCTCAGCACATCTCCACTGCAGAGCCCATCCACCTCTCCTCGCTGAAGTGCTTCCTAGCCCAGCTCCACCCTATTCTTGGGCTCCCAACCCCCAAGAAGGCATTGTGGCATGGTAGAAAGAACCTGAGAATTAGAATCGGACAGGCCTGGGTTTAAATTCCAACTCACCATTTACAGCTGTGTAATCTTGGGCAAAATCACATGGTCTCTTTAGCCCTCCATTTCTTCATCTATAAAATACCTACTTCTTTTCTATGGCAGACCTACTTCTTTTCTATTTTTTCCACGGGGCAAGCTATGAAGTAACCAAGTAAGCAAAAAACAAAGTTAGGTAAGCGTGTCCTTAATAAACCCATTTGAGGCCGGGCGCGGTGGCTCCCACCTGTAATCCCAGCACTTTGGGAGGCCGAGGTGGGCAGATCACGAGGTCAGGAGATTGAGACCATCCTGGCTAACACGCTGAAACCCTGTCTCTACTAAAAAATACAAAAAATTAGCTGGGCGTGGTGGCAGGCACCTGTAGTCCCAGCTACTGGGGAGGCTGAGGCAGGAGAATAGTGTGAACTCGGGAGGCAGAGCTTGCAGTGAGCCAAGATCGCGCCACTGCACTCCAGCCTGGGCAACAGAGTAAGAATCCGTCTCAATAAATAAATAAATAAATAAATAAATAAATAAATAAATTTGAGGGGTGCACTTGGAGTCCCCATATATGTCAGGCAACTATGTCCACTGGGGTGGCAGATGTGATCGAGGCAGGCAAAGTCCCTGCTCTTACAGGCCCTGGCATCTGATGCAGTGTGCCAGTCAGCACACATCAGTGAGTAGTGAGTGTTAAGCACTATTTAAAGACCTACGTGGAAATAGGAAATGACAAGGAAAGTCTTCTCCCAGGAGGTGACATTTCAGCTGAGATCTGGGTGACAAGAAGGAGCCTCGGGCAAAGATGGAAGGAAAGAGCATCCAGGCAGAGGGAAGAGCTAGGATAAGCTCCTATGGAGAGTATAAGCCAGGGCAAAGCAGTCCCAGGGAGACTGGCCCAGGATGGAGCCAAGCAGGCAGGGAATTATAGATGCTTCGGGGCTTGTTTTCCAAGTGTGTTGGGAGAGCTCTGAGCAAGGGCACTTCATGATCTGAATTCCCTTTTGAAGCTCTCTTATTCTGTTTTCATGTTCTGTGGGGCAGCATGGATTGCAGGCTGCTAGCAGGGGAAACAGGGAGGCCAGCTAGGAAGTTTTACAGCAGTGCAGGCAGGAGATGCTGGAAGCTTGGATTTGAGGTTGGGAAGTTGCAGCAGATTCAGTTCATGCTTTATAGGGGGAGTTGACAGGGACAGCTGGTGGGTTGGACACAGGCTGTGGGGGAAAGAAGAATCAATAATAACTCAAGGATAACCATGATTTGCAACTAGTTCAACATAGCTAGTTTTGTTTTGTTTTGTTTTCTCCAGTGCTGGTAATGTTTCTTTAGTTGAACAACAAATGAAATAGTGGTCTCCCATTTGAGGGCTGTGTTGCATAGGGAAAAATGTGTATCTCTAAACACTGGACTCATTCTCAGCCTGGAAAGATACTCATATGATGAGAGGAACATAGAACATAAGGCCAGTGAGTTTGTGCTTCCCTTGTTTCACTCACTGGGGGGCATACACTCATTTGGTGGGATAGTAGGGATAGTAGATAAATTTAAGACTATTCTCATCTTTTTCTTCCATATTGAATTCAGATCGGTGGCTTCATGATAATAGGACCATACGTTATTTAGATTATGTTTGCATTAGAATTTCTAGTTTGCGTTTTGTTAACTATCCGAAAAGATGTGCTGTCTGTTCATCTCATATGTGCAGTGGGGATAACACCTTCATCCTAGTGTTTGTCTTAGGAGATGACATAAGGGTTCACACAGTGCTGGCCTCTTGGGAAAATCCAGCAAAATGTGGGTTCCTGCCGCCTCACCAAAGAACCTGCGAGTAGTTTCTAATCCTTTGTTCATTCAATGACTATTTATTGAGCAGTTATTATGTGCCAGATGCTATTCTGTGTTCTATACAGGTATCAGTGAATCACACAGACTTCCTGCTCTGTGGGGTTGACCCCTTTCTCCACCTTCACAGCCAGCATGACATCTTCATCTCTTTCTCTCTCTCTCTCTCTCTCTCTCCCCCCAACCCTTGTTCTTGTAGTCACTCTGATCTCCTATCCACCTCTTCCTTTCATTTAAAATTTTTTTTAATTCTTAAATTTTTCATTTTTTTTTTTGAGATGGAGTCTCCCTCTGTCAACCAGGCAGGAGTGCAGTGGTGCAATCTCAGCTCACTGCAACCTGCACCTCTGGGGTTCAAGTGATTCTCCTGCCTCAGCCTCCCAAGTAGCTGGGATTACAGGCATGCACCATGATGCCCAGTTAATTTTTATATTTTTAGTAGAGATGGGGTTTCACCATGTTGGCCAGGCTGGTCACTAACTCCTGACCTCAAGTGATCCATCCACCTTGGCCTCCCAAAGTGCTGGGATTACGGGTATGAGCCACCACGCCCAGCCTAAATTTTTAATTTTTTGAGACAGGGTCTTGCTCTGTTGCCTGGGTTGGGGTGCAGTGGTGCAGTCTCGGTTCACTGCAACCTTTGCCTCCAGTGTTCAAGAGATTCTCGTGCTTCAGCCTCTGGCGTAGCTGGGATTACAGGCATGCACCACCATGCCTGGCTATCATTTAAAATTTTTTAAAAACAGTTTATTGAAACAATAGATATACATGTTTTCAGGAGGCATTTGAGAATTTGCTACATTCATGTAATCGAAGGGTAATTGGGATATCCATCCCATTAAATAAGTGGCTTTTCTTTTTGCTAGGAAAGCAAATTATTCTCTCCTAGCCACTTTGAAATGAACAGTTGATTAATGTTAACCATAGTCGCCCTATTGATCTATGAGCCACCAGGTCTTATTTCTTCTAAGTGTATATTTATAGCCGTTAATCAACTTCTCTCTCTCCCTTTCTTCCTGCTACCCTTCTCAGCCCCTGGTAACCACCAACTTACTATCGTCAAGAGATCCACCTTTTCAGCTCCCACATATAATTGAGAACGTGGGTTATTTGTCTTTCTGTGCCTGGCTTATTTCACTTAACATAATGACCTCCAGTTCCACCCATGTTGCTGTGAATGATAGACTTTCATTCTTTTCTATCTGCCCACCTCCTTCTTACAATCTCCTTCGTTGTAATACTGGGCCCACCTGGGTAATCTGGATTCACCATCTCATTTCAAGATCCTTAATTTAATCACCTTTGCCAAATCCCTTTTGCCATTTGAGGTAGCATGTTCACAGGTACAATGGATTAAGCTGTGGGCGTCTTTGGTGGGGCTGGGGTTGGGGGTGTTATTCTGTCTACCCCCAAGTGTTATCCATTCAAGGAAGATTTGTTAAGAGAAGACCTAGTCAGGATTCACATATGCATCTGTCCATGCTAAACCAGTATCTAAAACCAATGTGCTAGAGTTTCCTATAAGTGATCAAAGTGACAAACACAGTGTTTAGCACTCTGGGACCCATGCATGCATTACTAGTCCACGTTCCAGACCGTAGGTCCTGGTTTGAGGTTGGAAACCTTAGTCTCTCGATCCAAGTTGCATTTTCATGTCAAGCTTATCAGAAGGTCTAGGTGTAACTTGCAATCTCCGTAGACCCTGAGGTCCCCATGGGGACACACGAGGTTCAACCCAGGACCTGGCAGGCTGAAGGTGTTCTTGGGTGGCCAGCAGGGCTCTCTGCAGAGTTTTACGCAGGAAACCAGAAGTTAAATTTATGTCTTTGATCCTTTAGATCCTTAGAGCCTTGAAGACGACCTTGTGTAGACAAAGCTAAAAGCAGAATTGTGACCGAATCATAACCAGGAGCTGTGTGTGGCAGCTGAAATGCTGAATAGTCTTTTTGTTGTTGTTGTTGTTTTTAATTTTGAGATGGAGTCTCACTCTGTTGCCTAGGCTGGAGTGCAGTGGTGCGATCTCAGCTCAAGTAGCTGGGACTACAGGCTCCCGCCACCATGCCGGACTTTTATTTATTTATTTTTTTGTATTTTTAGTAGAGATGGGGTTTCACCATGTTAGCCAGGATGGTCTCATCCCCTGACCTCGTGATCCGCCCACCTCAGCCTCCCAAAGTGCTGGGATTACAGGCGTGAGCCACCGCACCCGGCTGAAATGCTGAATAGTCTTAAATGTTGAATGTCTGAAGATGTTGAACCAAGATCGAGTTGCTTTTCAGCTCCTGGAAAGCCTGGATTTTCTCTGCATCTAGGCCAGCCTGTCAGCTCCACATTCCCAGGCCAAGGATTTGGAAAAATGGGGCCACATGCCACACTGGCATATTTTATGTGTGTGTATGTGAGTCGGCCTTATTTTAGGAATGAAAAAAGTACCCCTCTGTACACTTTAGATAAGGATGACCCACAGTTTGTTACTCGGGGCAAAGTCTCCCCTCTTTTTCTTATATAATCAAATCAAATAGTTTAATCCTGAAACTAGGCAAGAGGCAATTAGTTGAAAACTTCTTTGGCCAGCTCTCAACTTTGGGATAAACTTACAAAAAACAAACAACAACAACAAGAAAAAAACAAAAAACAATATTCTAGTCTTTTCTTTTATACAGAAGTCTCAAGTTGCCTACCTGAATTGCAGCTTTTCTAAGATTATAGCGTATTGATTCTTTGAAAAGATCTACTTCTTGTCCCTTATCCCAATGTAATCATTCACAGATTTTTCAACATTTATTAACCGACTCCTGTATGTTTACAATTGAGGTTGCAGAGCACAGTTCCTGGCTTTACTGGGTTTATGAATTAGAAAAGGACACCAAAGCCATTTTGAGTTACAGAAGCATGGGCAATTGAAGTTGTACTCTTTGATGTTTCTGCCACAAAGGGAAAACCTTGTGAGAGAAGGCACTATCTGGGAGAGTAGACACTCCAACATTTGTTGGCTGAAAGAATAAGAGCATTGTCTGGGCCTCAGAAGGGAAGACACAAGCCCAGCTAGCTCTCCCGGGGATGAGTTTGCAGTACTGTGCTAGGAAGGGAAGAAGAGCTCCTGGATATAGAGGCCTGGATTCCGGATCTGCCCCTGTGTGGTGTGTGAGAGGGCACAGTCGCACAGCACCCTTGGGACCTCAGCTTCCCGCCTAAAGCTGAGGCTTAGAAAGAAAACCCAATTCATCCACTCTCAAGCCCCTCCTGCATTTTGATTCCCATTCCTCTACGGGTCAAGAGACTCAGATAATGAGCAAGGACTTTGAGCTCTTTAGCGGTGCTCATTGGTGGTGCCACAAGACTAACTCAGAACTCACTTTTGTAAGCGCACCACCAGCCACCACTGGTGGAAGTGCATCATTCTAATCTAGAAAATGCTATGATTGATCGAGTGCTACTACCTATGCCTTACGCAGAGAACAATCTATAAAGAATTAGAAGACAACGCTTGTGACTTTTAAAACTACAAAAAAGAGGGGCCAGACTTGGTGGCTCACATCTGTGATCCCAGCACTTTGGGAGGCCGAGGCAGGAAAATGGCTTGAGCCAAGGAGTTCAAGACCAGCATGAGCAACATGGCAAAATCCCGTATCTAAAAAATACCAAAAAAGTTAGCTAGGCATTGTGGCCTACACCTGTAGCCCCAGCTACTCCAGAGGCTGAGATGGGAGCCTGGGGAGGTTGAGGCTGCAGTGAGCCAAGATCATACCACTGCACTCCAGCCTGGGTGACAGAATGAGACCCTGTCTCAAAAAATATATATGTAAAATTAAAAACTATAAGAAATATAACATTTCCTTGATTCACGAAGCATTACAGGGCCTAATAGTTGCTCTAGTCTGCTTATGAATGAAGCCTCAGCAGCAATTTCTTCTACTTAGTTAAGTCTTTTCCTCTGCTAGTTATGGTACTTAGACCTGGAAGGAGTCTCCATTATTATCTAAGCCTAGGTGAGGAGAAAAACTAAAGCAGGGTTTCCAAGTGGACACTGCTAGCTAATGGAGAGCCAGGAAGAAAACCCGATTCATCTATTCTCTAGCCCCTCCTGCATTTTGATCCCACTCACAATATTCACCTAACAAATATATGTTAGGCTTGGCTGTGGCCTGGCACTGTTCTGAATGCTGAAGATAGAGCCCTGGACAGTCAGCCCAGCCCCTTCTTTCTCCCATCTTTGTAGAGAAGATAGAAAATAAATGCACAAAACCACTCCAGGTGGCCACAGGTGCTAGTAAGAAAGCAAATCATAGCAATGTGATGGAAAATGAGGAGGTGAGATTGGTTCTTTAGGCTGAAGGACAGAGAAGGCCTGTCTGAGTAGAGGCTTAGCTGTGGTCATTGGTGGCATCACAGGCTAACTCAGAACTCACCTGAGGAATCATATCCAACACTGATGGGGACCCACTGGGTCATCTCTCACCCACACTGGAGGAAGAAGAGGGCGACGAGTCATTACACTGCATGCAGAAAATATAAAAACAGGCTGGGGCCGGGCGCAGTGGCTTACACCTGTAATCCTAGCACTTCGGGAGGCCAAGGCAAGTGGATCATTTGAGGTCACGACTTTGAGACCAGACTGGCCAACATTATGAAACCCCATCTCTATTAAAAATATACAAAAATTAGCTGGGCATGGTGGTGCACGCCCATAATCTCAGCTACTTGGGATTGGGTGAACCTGGGAGGCAGAGGCTGCAGTGAGCCAAGATTGTGCCACTGCACTACCTCCTGGGTGACAGAGTAAGACCCTGTTGGTGAAGAAAGGAAAGAGAGAGAGTGAGAGGAGAGGAGAGAACAAGAGAGAGAGAGAGAGGAAGAAAGGAAGGAGGGAGGGAGGGAGGAAGGAAAGGAAGGGAGGGAGGGAGGGAAGGAAGGAAGGAAGGGAAGGAACGAAGGAAGGAAGGAAGGAAAGGAAGGAAGGAAGGAAAGGAAGGAAAGGAAGGAAAGGAAGGAAAGGAAGGAAACCAGCAGCATGATGTCTGATTCTGCCTCCTAAAAGCATTGCTAAGTAATTCACCACACCTGAGACATACACAGATGGTAAGATCTCCTGAAACATCACTGTGACATATCTGGAAGCTTTTTAGACTAATGGCATTTGGAAAATCCTGCATTCCGGCTGGGCACAGTGGTTCTTGCCTGTAATCCCAGCACTTTGGGAGGCCAAGGCGGATGGATCACAAGGTCAGGAGATTGAGACCATCCCAGCTAACACGGAGAAACCCCGTCTCTACTAAAAAATACAAAAAAATTAGCTGGTGGTGGGTGCCTGTAGTCCCAGCTACTCGGGAGGCTGGGGCAGGAGATGTCATGAACCCAGGAGGTGGAGCTTGCAGTAAGCCGAGATTGCGCCACTGTACTCCAGCCTGGGCGACAGGGCGAGATTCCATCTCAAAAAAAAAAAAGAAAAATCCTGTATTCTAAAAATCCAATGCCTGACCTTTGCCACTATCTCCTTCAGTTTATGCCATTTCTGTCCCGAGGAAACAAACTTTAAAACATTGTTTTAAAGTGTAATAGGATGAATTATCAATCCATTAAAGAAAACACACCCTCTCTAATTAACAACTGTTCACAGGAAAATTGCTCACTGCTGCAGGGCTAGATAAGTGTCAGCCCAAAGTTAGAGAAATTGCACAAGCAACATGTTCCAATTCAATTATTTTGTCCTCACTCAGCCAATTCATTGATGTCTGATCATTGTGCCTGGTGAGTGTTGTTAGAACGGGACCAATTTCTCCCTGGTCTGGACCAAGATCACGAGCAGCTTCTGGATTGTGACTTAAGGGACAAAAGAGTTTAACAAGGTAGGTTCATGAGCAAATGTGTCCCCAGACCAATCCCCCTGAGCAAAGGGAGACAGGGCAGCCATCCGCATCGGATCAGAGATGTGACTGTCCTGGTCACCTACCAGCCTTCTGGCCGGGCGTTTGTACCCCCAGCAGCCTCTTTGACTTAGTAAAACTCTCCACTTCTAGATCCAGAACCCACAGAAGCAACTTTGTGTTTGGCAAAACGAAACCAGGTGGGATTTCTCCCCTTCCTGTTAGCAGATGTAATTATGACAGGGACAATGGTCATTGCTTAGAAAGCCTATCTTTAGATGATTGACTGAGTGCTTCATTTCATGCTGTTTGCTGTTTCATTTCCTTGATAGCTAAATGGTGACTGAACGAAAGATTTTTAAGTGCTGTTACTTCATGTTCAAGGAGCATGGGGAAATGTATCCTTCAGATGCTCATCTCCATGGGGAAGTGGGGAGAATTTCTGAACAGCCGTCTGAATGACTAGGGAGTCTAATCACAGTCCAGGGACGTCGCATTTCAGTACTAACCGAACAAAGAGCTAGATTATGCAGCTCATTAGCATCACCCATCGAAATAGATCCCAGCCGTCCAAATCTGCTTTCGTTCAAAATTGCTGTTTGTGTAACTTAAATAATACCATAGGACTTACTGATATAAACATCCTATTTGGTAGAAAAGCATTTATAGAAACAAAAGCCCAATGCTGAGACTGAGAAACATCAAAGAAACACCTTGCCGTATTTGGATGCTCTCATGGGCCCTTGCTGGACAGCTGACAACTGCTGGGCTCTGTCTCGCTTTGATGACGATTCAGCAGGCAGAACTCTGGACACCTAGGAGTGAGCAGCAGATGGCTTTCTCCCCGAGAATAGATAATGCAATATATTGGTCAATAGGATTTAAAAACAACACACACACACACACACACACACACACACACACACACACACACACACGGGTGTTTTTAAGTTGAAAGGGATCTTTGATGACCATCTAGTTCTACCCAAGACCCGCCTTGGGCCACACGGTTAGAGGCAGACCCAGAACATGAAACCAGGTTTTCTGGACTGCTGAATCAGAGCTCTTTCTACTTCACTGAGCAGTCACTTAAGGAACAGATTTTAATCACTTGAGGTTTTTTTTTTTTTTTAATCAACAGAAGTATTCAACTTGCTTCACACTTGAGATAGGCATCTCTCAAGTACAAGATGGAAAAGCCATCATCTTTCAGAGCTCCACCCACCCCAGGCTCCAGGATGGAGTTACTGTTGATCCAGGATGGAGGGTGGGTGAGGGGGCAGGCAGGATTTTGAAAAATCTGAAAGACAACCTGGAAACGACTCTAGAATGTCCTAGTGATCATAAGAGTTCCAGGAAGCATTATGGGTTTGTGGCCCACAGGCTTTAGTGACTGCGTGATCAGGAGGAGATATTTTGGTTGGGGACAGAATGGGGGAGAAACACTCCCTTCATCAGGGGAAATCCATAGAAAAGGGAAGTCTGGGAGTGTGTGTGTTTGATTATGCCTAGTGTTCAATTATTGGAATGCTAAGCATGGGGGAGGTATTTATATCCTACTGCTCAAAGTCATCACCAAGGTCTGATGTTTCACACATGTCTGCAATTCAAAAAATTGCAACCTCTGGCATAAATGGGTTAACTACATTGCAGACACCTACTGAGTATTGACTGTATGGAATGCATTGTGTCTTTTCATGAAAAGGATGATAAAGAGAGGTATGGGTGCATAAGAGCGGGGAGTGGAGAGTAGGGATTCTGCTTAGAATTAAAGTCACTTGCCTTGGAGTTCTATGTCAGATACACTGGTAGACTCAGAATGAGAATAGAGGGTCAAGGTACTGGATCTCAGATGCAGAGAACAGACAGATTACCTTCCTTTTCATTTTCAATTATAAGTCACTAAGGACAAGGAACACGAGCATGTTGTCTACTTCTTAGAATTCCCCACAACTTCTAGAAAAGTATTCTGTATATACCAGACGCATAGTAATTTGTTGAGAAAGGAACTAATGAATTGGTTTAGTGACTCATTTATTTGGACTCTGGAGATATTAGTCATGTCCCTCTCTTCTTAAATATGTGTTGCTGGACATAATTTTACCTTTTTTGAGATGTAGCATTATTTTACTGCGTACACTGTGCAACTTTGGGGTTGACGTGTGAGCTGTCTGCCCCTACAGATAGGGAATTTCTTTTTTTTACTCTGAGTTTTTTCTGTTTCCATCTTTACCTTGCCCATCACCCTGAGTGTGAAGCAGACATGCTCTAGGGGCCTGGAAACAACAGTGAACAAGACTGATGTATTTCTTTCCTTATGGGGCTTCCAGTCTAAACTGGAATACAAACAAACCAAGTGAATCATTACCACCTGAGCCAGTTCTATAAAGAAAACTGCTAAGATAGAGATAATACTCAAGGATAATATTCGTCTCTACAAAAAAATTAATTAGCTGGGCATACCGGCACATGTGTGAAATCCCAGCTACTCAGGAGGCTGAGATGGGAGAATGGCTTGAGCTTGGGAGGTCGAGGCTGCAGTGAGCCATGATTGTGCCACTGCACTCCAGCCTGGGCAACAGAGCAAGACCCTGTCTCAAAAAATAAAAAATAAAAAAGGGCTAAAGACTGCCAACAAATATCAGAAATAACCATTTGTTAAATAATTTATTTCATGTTTGTAGAAAACAGAGATGTTGCTCTCAAGGGAATTACAGTCTTTTCTTGAGACAAAATATGTGATCCTTATGGCAGCTATTTAAATTATTCTTCAACTTGGCAAGTGTTAATAAATGCCTACTACATGTAAAGTGCTGAATTCAAGGGGAATTTTAAAAATGGATAACACATGGTCTCCTCTACCTTAGAAACCATGTTAGTCAAGGTAAGCTAGGCGATGCCGCAGTAATAAGTAACCCTAAAATTTCAGGGCCTTAATATAGTAAGGGTTTATTTCTCACTCACACAATTTCCAGTGTGGGTTGGAAGTTCTCCTGCAAGTACAATTAATCATCGGACAACACAGGGTGCCAAACCCACATGCAGTAAAAAATCTGCATATAACCTGACTTCCCAAAAACTTTACCATTGACTGGAAGCTTTACTGATAATATAAACAGCTGATTCACACACATTTTGTATGTTACTGTATTACATACTGTATTCTTACAATAAAATAAGCTAGAGAAAAGGTTTAGAAAATCGTAAGGAAGAGACAATGGATTTACTATTCACTAAGTGGACGTGGATTATCATAAAGGTCTTCATCCTCATTGTCTTTGCATGAGTAGGCTACAGAGGAGGAAGAGGAGGCGTTGGTTCTACTGTGCCAGGGGTGATAGCAGTGGAGGAGTTGGAGGAAGTGGAAGGGGAGGCAGGAGAGACGGGCACACTTGGTGTTGTCACTTTTACTGAAAAAATATTGTGGGTGCAGCAGTTCAACCCCATGTTGTTCAAGGGTCAAGTGTAATTAATCAGGAATCCTATCTCCTTTCATCTTGTGATGCTGGTCTCTATCTACAAAGGTGAAGAGAGGACTGGAGGCTCATTTGAGATATTTTAAAAGGCCAACCCCGGAAGATGCTTACAATCACTTCTACCCCATCATCTCAGTCAGAACCCAAACACATAGCCTCTCACTAACTTCAAGGAAGACTAGGAAGTGATGTCTCCCTGTGTGTCCAGGAAGAGGAAATGGGATTGCTGAAGATATAACTGGTTTCCATCCTAGGAAGCTCTTCATTTAGTGGCCCAGAAAAATCCAGAAAAATGAGCAGATGCAAAAGTACCTTTATTATTAGGAGGGCCAACTGTAAAAAATTGTTAAAGAGAGGCAGAAACAAAGATGGGAGTCCGTAGAGATGAGATTGATTAATTCTGATTAATCAGTAGGGGACAGTGGACACAGGGAGGTTGCTAGAGGAACTGGGTTTGATCAGGGTGTTAATGCATTAATAGATATTTAAATGGTGGACATAAAGGAGTGCAGTTAGACAAAGGCACAGATGTCAGCAGTTCATACCAGGCAGAACTAGTGAAGGACTTGGTAAGACTGGAGGAAACAGGAGTGGAGGACAAAGAGGGTCAGATTCCCAACCAAGGGAATCTTGGGTGTTTTTAAAAACAGCTTGGATTTTGTCCAGCAGGCAATGCGACACCATGAAAGCTTTTCGAATAGGTAGTGACATCATCAGATTTACGTTTTAAAAAGAGATTTTCTTTTCCATGCATTTGATTGTTGGCTGAGGTTGGTGGGAAACTTAATGGCTGATAATTAGGGATGTTGCTGTTTCATAACAGGCAAATCTTTTCTTCCAAGAATTTAAAACACTTTGCATGCATTGGAGAAGCTCATTAATCTTCAAAGGCTTCAAGAGTGGCACAGATGAATCCAATATTCCTATATGACCTACTTTACCGAACTGGAAAAACTGCATTCTGACAGCACAAATGATCTCTAAGAAGAGAGGCAGGTTGTATGATTTGTCAGCCTTGCAGAGAACTCTGTCCAAATACCACTGGGAGAACCAGAGCAACACGACAACTCCACAGTGTAGCCCAAAATACTGAAATTAGATTGCAGGGATGTACAGAAACCCCTTGTGAATGTTGTCACTGGCACCTTTGGATTCTAACATTAGCTTGTTACTGATCAGCTCATAACAGCCCGTATCTTAAACTATAACCAAAAGGTAAATATCCATTTATTCATGGATTCTCAATTCTACTGCTGCTTTATAGTATTGAGAATTAAATGCATTTCTTTGTTACAGTACTTGTCTAAATACATGGAAATTTAGTTTAAGTCCTAACATAGATGAAGCTATTTTAGTTTCTCTGTGCCTCCTCAACTAAGGTCCCAAACCAATGCTTTTCTTCCCCACACCCCCAGTCGGGAGGACAGCAGAAAATACAGCAACATGAAAATCCAGATTTTATATGATCTTTCTTCAGAGAAGCTTAGCACACTTCACTTGGACAAAGTCACACTTGGTTCTCCACCCAGTGGCCCTTCTTTCCTTCCTCCTTACAGTCAAGAGTCCTGATTTTCTCCAGATGTTCACTTTTTTCTAACCTGACTCAGGAGCAAACCTAGATTAGTCTAATCTAATCATGACCACCCTGTGCCCCTTGTCAGCAATGAGTTTGGGGTGATCTCGTCCTGGCCACTGGGACATGAGCAGTGGCCTGCTGGGGACCATCTTGGAAATGTTACCTTGATTTTGAAAGGCAGTAATGTAAACATCTGTTCCTCTTCTTCCATTGGTTGTTATTGTGTCAGGATATGGTGCCTGGAACCATAGCGGCCACCTTGCAGCCCTGGGGGCCCAGTGGAAGCAATGCTAGTACGTTGAAGGTGACAGGGCAGGAAGACAGGAGGAGCCCAGGGCCCCGATGACATTGTGAAGTCACTGATATAATCAGACCGAGTTGGGCTACACCAGAACCTCATTTGCAGGAGACAATCCTTTCTTTTCCTCTCTCTTCTTTCTTTCTTTCTCTTTCTCTCTCTCTCTCTCTTTCTCTCTCTCTTTCTTCTTTTATAAGCTGTCCAATCGTGAGTTTTGTTACTTGAAACAGAAACATCATAACCAACGACAATGGTAATTTTCACCATTTTTTGCCATCCCAGTGAGAAAAGCAGATGGTCAAAGCAGAGCCCTCACATTCTAAAACTCTAGCATCATCGGTGCCCCCTGAAGTTGTACGAAGCAGGTTCCAGAGAGCAGACAGTGAGCAAACGGCTTGCTGCAGGCCACAGAGTGGATCAGCACCAAAACCAGAAAGAATCAAGCCAAGATAGTGGCTTCACTAGAGGGCCAGCTAGAGTTTGGAGCCCGGCACACCAGGCTCGGGTTCTCTTTGGTTATGACTTTGACCACTGAGCATCTTTAAGTTTTAGCTTTTCTCATTTGTAAAATATACACCTCGCGGGTTGCTGTGAAAATACTAAATAATGCACGGTGAATTAGCTAGCATAATGCCTACTGGTCCTTTCACGAAAGGGCAGCTTTTATTTTATTTTATTTATGTATTTTTGTTTGTTTTTTGAGGCAGGGTCTCACCTTGTCGCCCAGGCTGGAGGGTAGTGGCGTGAACTGCAGCCTCAACCTCCCAGGCTAAATTGATTCTCTGGCTTCGGCCCCCCAAGTAGCTGAGAGTACAGGCACACACCACCAAAACTGGTTAATTTTTGTATTTTTTGTAGAGACAGGGTTTTACCATCTTGCCCAGGCTGGTCTCCAACTCCTGAACTCTAGTGATCTGCCAGCCTCAGCCTTCCAAGGTGCTGGAATTACAGGCGTGAGCCACTGCACCTGGCCGGCAGCTTTATTTTAATGACTACAGTGATTCGTAGACTTTTTCTCCCTCAGACCCTTGATGGCAGCAAAGAACCTCTGGTCCATTTACCCTTCTATTGTCACTTGATACCACGAATTCACAGGACAGAAGGGAAGGATATGGCTCCGTGGATGAGACTCCATTGAAAGCTATCGTTAGTAAGTCGTTAATTCATGCTTAAACACCCAAGTTTATACACCACCATATCATATCTGGGAAAGCTCAGATGATCAGAAAAGTCCCTGCAGCCATACCTGAGAACATATTCTCTCAAGCTATAGTGTCACTTACAAACTTAGAGGAAAACTAGCTTTGTTAGAGTCATTTTAATTGAGTACTGTGCTCCTTTGTACACATACCCCCCGTTAATTTTTTTCCTAACTACTTGTTAGTCTCCAGTTTGAGAGGAGGATAAAAATAAGCTGGAGTGTTCTTGCTTTAAATGATAATTGTTAATTAGAACCCCATTTTATTATAATTGTACAATTCATTATGCTGGGCACTTCATTAGAAGCATTGTAAAAATTCTGACACTTGAATATGTTACATTGAATATAGAAATGAATCCGATTTAGAGCTCCACTCTTTCTTGAGGGCATTTTCTAATTAATATACATCTGAGAAGTCAGAAAAGGGATCATCTCCATATTTTATTCTGGGGGTCATGACTGAGGATGTGCTGTGTTTTTTTTTTTAAAGCAAAATTATTTTGAAATAGGAAGCTTTCTTTAGAACAGAAAGAAAAAACATGACCCATAAACCTGAAATAGTCACAATGAGGCCACATCTGTCTTTACAAACACAAACAGCTCGGCATTATCAGCAACTAATACTCAACCAAATCTTTTTAGAGGACTTTTGGGTAAAATCCTATGAAGGACTTTGGGTAAAGACAGAAGATTGACTACTTTGATTTATCTCCTCTTCCTCTTGAAAGCCAACAAAAATAACAGTAATGGGGTTTAAACAGAGCATACGCCCACAAGGACAAAGAAAATGATGGAGGAGACAAGAACAACACAGTCCTGGAAGCTGGAGGGAGAAGGACATATTCAGCTGGCTTTGCAGATCCAAAAACGCAGACTTCTCAGCTGGTAGAGTGGGAGGTGAAAAGCAAACTTATTACACTGCAGAACACCCCAAATACTCAGGAATTGATGGTTCCAGGAATTGCAGGCCAAGGTGGGGCTCTAAAAACTCAGCTGGGAGTCTGCTTAGGCAGCATTTGTATTCCGTTTTCTCCTTTATCCTGCACAGCTGCGGCACTGCCCATCATCCATACTCACACAAGTTGACAAGTTTCTAATCTCTGGAGAGGGTGAAGCAGAGTTTCTCTGGAATGGGGAGACTCTAGAATTAGCTGATGGCAAAGATACGGTAATAAAACAGGGGGATCAAATGGACATTTACATATTTAATGATAAGACCTACAATCCCTCTTAGGTTACCAAAATACTGGCAGCCAGGCCTAGACCCAAGCATGAGATTGCGAGAGCCTTCTTTGAGGAATCTGGCCCAAGGAGAAGTACCAGAAGATATTGCTCTCAGGAAGTCCTTAAGAATTCAGCTGGTTAGAGCAATGGTTCTGGTTGCATGGTTTTCTGATCTTTAGTATTGGTGTCACCTGGGAGCTTGTTAAACATGCCCCCTGGGAGCTTCTTGCCCCCTGCTCCAGACTGACTGAATCAGAAACACTGAGGGTGGGAGCCTGAGATTTAGGTTTAGCAAGCCCCCCAAGTACACACTGTAGTCTGAGAACCACCGTCATCAGCAAAGCTTACTATGAATGCAAAGTTTCCTTGAGGTGTATGTCTTACATATATTGATTGATGTCTTATGTCTCCCTAAATTGTATAAAACCAAGTTGTGGGGCCGGGTGCTGTGGCTCATGCCTGTAATCCCAGCACTTTGGGAGGCTGAGACAGGTGGATCAGCTGAAGTCTGGAGTTTGAGACTAGCCTGGCCAACGTGGCAAAACTCTGTCCTACTAAAAATACAAAAATTAGCCAGGTGTAGTGGCAGGCACCTGTAATCCCAGCTACTCGGGAGGCTGAGGCAGGAGAATAGCTTGAACCTGGGAGGTGGAGGCTGAAGTTAGCTGAGATCACGCCATTGCGCTCCAACCTGGGCGACAGAGCAAGACTCCATCTCAAAGAAAAAGTTGTGGCCCGACCACTTTTGACACATGTTCTCAGGATCTCTTGAGAACTGAGGGCTGTGTCATAGGCCATTGGTCACTCATATTTGGCTCAGAATAAATTTCTTCAAATATTGTACAGAGTTTGGCTCTTTTTGTTGACACATCAAATGTGGAAATGGAATAAACACAATCAAAGGTGAGGGTAAAATAAAGACGTTTGGAAGCATGCTGGGGTTTCAGAGCCCTTGGGTTGAGGGGCTAAATGTTGTCAAAAGACTTGGAGCGCTCACTGTCATGGTATCAAGTGCCAATTCACAGGGGCACTGATCAAAGAAGTGCATGAAGCAAAGACTTTGACCCTTCGGTCACTATTTTGTCCCTCTTGTCGATTCTCATCTTGCTTCCATCCATGCTCCATCTTGTAACACAGAGTTCTTTCTAAACCACAGATTCAGTGAGGCCTGGGCCCTGCTTAAAGTCCTTTCACAGCTCTCTATTGCATTCAAGGTAAAGTTCAAAATGGTGCACAAGGGCTTTCCTAATCCACCCCTTGAGTGTTATCTCCTGCTAGTCTCCTCTAGGCAACCTTCACACCTGCCTGTGGCAGGCTGGTAGCTCCTCACAGTGTGCTGTGGTTTCATGAGGCCACACCTTCATACACGCAGTTCTCTGTGCTCGGAACTTTCTCCTGTGCCCTAACCCAGCTGATGTAACAATAAGTCATTGTTATGTTGGTAACTGTATTTACCACTCAGCTCTGGAGTCATCTCCCCTCTAGAGGCCTTTTTCTGCCCTTCAGTCAGATTGAGCTACTGTTCCTCTGTGTCTCCCAAGCGTCCAGGGCTCTACCACAACACACCGATTGTAGCACAGCAATTATCAGTTTTTTTGACTTCTCGACTCACATGTGAGATTCTTGAGGATAAGAAATGTTTTACGTTTCTTATGTAGACATCCTGAGGAATAGCATCCTCAGGATATGCCAGGGTCCCTGGGAAAGAGTGGGTGCCCAGTCTAAGTCTGTTGAATGAATGCCTATCAATACCCTTCTCTAATGGAGACACTGGGAACAATTCCCATGTCATAGTTAGAATTTAACTCATCAATGCCCTGGGCTTAAGGGCAAATGAGGCAATGACACAGAGTATGTGGGGGTTACTATAAAGAGTGCCTATTGCCCTGTACTGTGTGTGGCAGCAGGACACCAAGGAGAACCAGCAAGACAGGTAGAAGCAGGGATCTGATATTTTTTCAGTGCCAAAAGCACAATGTGGGATGTACAAAAGATAGCATTAAATATCAGCTCTGGAAAGCAGGCCTCCACAATGAAAAAGGTTGATGCCAGGTGCGGTGGCTCATGCCTGTAATCCCAGCACTTTGGGAAGCTGAGGCAGGCCGATCGTGAGGTCAGGAGATCAAGACCATCGGCCAATATGGTGAAACCCCATCTCTACTAAAAATACAAAAATTAGCTGGACATGGTGGTATGTGCCTGTAGTACTAGCTAGTCGGGAGACTGAGTCAGGAGAGTTGCCTGAACCCGGCAGGCAGAGGTTGCAGTGAGCCAAGATTGCGCCACTGCACTCCAGCCTGGTGACGGAGCAAGACTCCATCTCAAAAAAAAAAGGTTGCAGATCCAATCCAATAAACCCAGTTTATTAATTAGGAGTATTCTCATTCCATTGAATAAACAAGTTTCCAAAACTGTGACACACCTTCACTGAGTTTGCCAAATTTGGTTAGTGCCACTCTTGATTACCAGGGCTACTCTTTTTCCAGAGTTTCTTAGTCCCTGATTTCTACTGGCATACTATAATATTAAGGAACATTAGAGCTGGAGACTGGAGGTCCCCATAACCTCACATTATGTTCCCCCACTGGATAAAGACATTCCCATAAGAGCCAAATCCATAGTCATTATGAACCACAGCCATGAACGTCAATATATCATGGAGCACACCATGCTGGTCTCTGTTTAGAGAAACACTTGCATATTGTGCATTGCAGCAGATTCTCCCAACTCTTAAAGCTATATGCCAGTCTTTCTTTTAGTGTCTTACCTTGTTTACAAGGATCTTCTGAACACCTTTAGGGGCCTCATTTAGATTTCTGGAATTAAAAGACTTATAGATAATCTACTGCCCTATAGTATTCACATTTGTCCCATTGAAAGAGATGAGTTACCAACCTGTAAGACCTGAATTCAGGCTCTGACCACTGGGATCTCCTCCCCTGAGCACTGGGTCTGTAGACAAGTTATATGTCTCCTGCTTCTCACTCATCCCGCCTTGGGCTGTGCCACTGACTCTCCCCTTGGATTCAACAAGAGCCATCCCTAGGTAAGGTCAATTCAGAGATTATCCTCTCTCTCCACATGAGGAGGGAGAGGGGAAAGAACACAGCAGAGTCAAACATCTACATAAGAGACTAAAAGTGCAATCTAGAAAATATATTGGCATCAGCACACAGGGCCTTGTTTCTAACTCCATATCCATGTACATCCTTCCCAAACATTTTTGTTAATGTTCTATTCATCCAGTTCTTACCTTTATTTTTAAAAGGCTGGTCTGGAGAATTGAAGAAAATCAACCCTTCAACCCTGCAGGGTCCCTGGAGAGTGGCTAGAGAGAGGTTAACCCTAAGATAAGACATCATGGGGGAACCTACTGGAAGCACAGAGCATTCAGACCAAACACACTGTCACTTCAAGATGCCTTTTCAATATTTACACTTAGTTGCTGTCAGAATCTTATTTCCCCCAGTTTGCATAGCAGACCATATCTCTGCTTGGGTGCCCAGTGTGCCCCATATGTGTATGTGTGTGTGTGTATATATATATATTTGAGATGGAGTCTCGCTCTGTCACCCAGGCTGGAGTGCAAAGGTGCAATCTCAGCTCACTGCAACCTCTGCCTCCCAGGTTCAAGCCGTTTTCCTGCTCCAGGCTCAGCCTCTTGAGTAGTTGGAATTAGAGGGACATGCCACCATGCCCAGCTAATTTTTGTATTTTTAGTAGAGACGGGGTTTCACCATGTTGGTCAGGCTGGTCAGGAACTCCTGACCTCTTGATCTACCTGCCTCGGCATCCCAAAGTGCTGGGATTACAGGTGTGAGCCACCACGCCTGGCCGCCCCATATTCTTTTTTTTTTTTTTTTTTTTTTTTGAGACGGAGTCTCGCTCTGTAGCCCAGGCTGGAGTGCAGTGGCCGGATCTCAGCTCACTGCAAGCTCCGCCTCCCGGGTTCACGCCATTCTCCGGCCTCAGCCTCCCGAGTAGCTGGGACTACAGGCGCTGCCACCTCGCCCGGCTATTTTTTGTATTTCTTAGTAGAGACGGGGTTTCACCGTGTTAGCCAGGATGGTCTCGATCTCCTGACCTCGTGATCTGCCCATCTCGGCCTCCCAAAGTGCTGGGATTACAGGCTTGAGCCACCACGCCCGGCCCCGCCCCATATTCTTAAGACACCAAGCAAAGCTTTCTGTTCTTGATGTTCTTCATCTTGGCTCAGTTCTAGGATTTCTATATAGTGTTGACTTTGGGGGATGGGCCAGGGGTCTGTCTTAAAGCTGAGTTTGCAAAGTAAGCACCCTCTTAAAAACTTGTATAGCAAAGTTATGGAATCAACCTAGGTGTCCATCAATGGTAGATTGGATACAGAAAATAGATATACACATTATGGAATACTATGCAGTCATGAAAAAGAATGAAATTATATTCTCTGCAGCAATGTGGATGTAGCTGGGGGTCATTATCCTAAGTGCATTAATGCAGGAACAGAAAACCAAATACTGTATGTTCTCACTTATAAGTGGGAGCTAAACATTGAGCACATATAGGAACAATAGACACTGGTGACTACTAGAGGGGGGGGGGGAGGCAAGGGCTGAAAAACTACCTATTGGGTACCATGCTCAGTACCTGGGTGACAGGGTCATTCTTACCCCAAACCTCAGCATCACACAATATACCCAGGTAACAAACCTGCATATAAACCCTCTGAATCTAAAAGAAACATTGAAATAAAAAACCTAATATTTGATATCATTTTCAATAATACTTGTCAAGACTTATTTAGTCTAAATGTAAGATTAAGAAAATATTACTTGCTCCTGTAAAATGTTATTTTTATCATTTATTATTTGCAGTGATTTGAAGGATTGAGGGAGATCAGGGCTGTGGGCCCGTGGTTGGCCCTGCATGCTGGGGAGATGGCAGGACAGAGGCATTCTTGGCAATGGGTAACCTTGGAGGCTACGTCTAACCCATTTCAGCTGCCTCTCAGTGAGTCCCCCCTTAGAAACTGCTCCCAGAAACTACCCAGTTGGGCTCTTAGAGCAATTGTGTTGCAACACTGCTTTGTCAAAGCCCTGCTCTTACAGAGATTTCCCAGAGATTACCCAGTCCTTCTGACCTCCTTCAGAGATCCCTAAATTTGCCAGAGTGGATATTCTGAAAATAACACAATGACACACTCCTACTTTTTTTCTCAGTTTCATTGGGCTGAGCCTTAAGACAGGACATAGATCCACTGGCTTTTCTGTAAACATGTATAGCATGGTGGTTAGGAGCCTGGGCCTTGGGGTGAGATAAAAATAGGCTCAAAGCCTGTCTGTGCTATATGCCAAGTAGGTGATCTTGGGAAAGCCATCCAGAGAATGAGACAAATTAATCTATCTCAACTAACAGTTGTGAGGATTGGATGAGATAATGTACGCAGAGATTAAGCACATTAAATTCTCAATCAGTAACTTATCATTGATAAAACTAACCAGAGAGTTTCTAAAAGTTTCCTCCTAGAATAAGGCAGTGAAGATATTTTTCTCTCTGAGCTTATGTATCTGGGAAGAAAGGCAAAAATCCCTCCATTCCTTTGTTTACATTCTCCCCTTCTCTACCTCCCATATTGGTCTGAAGACACACTTACAAACAGTTCAGTTTCAACAAAAGCCTTAAATACCCATGGCATGAATTAGAAGAAAACAGGCACTAACAGATGATTAAAGAAAATTTAAAAGACCAATCAAAATGCAAATATAAGGCATTTTTATGTAGAAATGCGTCCTTAATCTATCTCTGTCACCAGCCAGTAGAGTGATAAGAATGACAATAGGCATTATTTAGTTGAGTGCTAACCTGTGCTAGGGTCTTTTCTAAGCAGATTACTAAGGCTTTCTTATTTAATCCTCATGGGAATCCTAGGAGGTAGGTATATTTGATATTCTCCCTTTGAAGATAAGAAAATTGGGGCTTAGAGACAGTGACTAACCTATGAGGGCTCAACAGCAGCTCAATGTATGGGAGAACAGACCAACAGTTTGGGTCCTTGAAAATATCAGCCTCATATAGTAGAGACTTTCCACCTTTTTTGTCCTCTATGGCTTCTGGAAAAAAAGCTGGGAAATGGTGAGTTGCCTTCTTAATCCCAGGTAGCTAACAGAAATCTATATGACAGGGAGATTTCTCTACATAGCAGTAGTTGGACCATGAGTACACTGAGCCAGAGAACACGGGAGGCCAGTAGAACGCTCTGATTTGGCTCTAGTATTTGTCTTCCACCCTTCAAACCTTCGAAGCCAAGGACTTCGCTTCAGGTTCTCTTATTTTTCCCAAAGGAGCTGCAGAGCAAAGCAACTATTCTAGGCCTGCCACTCGCATTTATTCACTTCTTAAGAAAAAAAGAACTTTCAGTTCCCTCTTTATGAAATCATTCCCAACAGATACATCAGGAAGAAGCCTGAATTAGATGATGTGCGAAGTCCTAACCAACTCTGAAATTCTGGGATTCTGTGATTATGTAAGTTATTGTTATATAAAAGATAAATGCATCCCAGATTTTAAGGGAATCCAGAAATGTCATTGACTATTAGTACTTTCCTGAAATCCCTTTTAGGAATTGATAGTTGGAATTGCATTTCCATTAAGCTGAGGAGATATCAGAAGGGAATGACCCTGAACTGGCTCGTTTGGGTGGCTCCATGGTTGGCCGGGTGCTCTTCTTTGACTTCTGCCATTGGGCCCACAGGGAGTGGCTTAGAGAGAGGGTTCATCTGAGAGGAGACATTGCGCGGAAATCAGAAGCTTGCAAAAGAAACCTGCCAGGCGTCAATTCTCAGCCCTACTACTGACTCATACCACCACCCTAACCTCTCAGTTTTCTCATCTACAACGTGGAGACAACACCATCCTCTTCACAGCGCTGCTGTGGGAATGAGGGGATCCACTTAGGTGCCAGCACACACACAGTGCCCATCTTGTGGGTAAGCACTGTATCATCTGTAGCTGTCAATAGTAGCATTACTCACAAAGTCAAATTGCCCTATCTGTTGGAAAGGCCCACAGTGTATAAAGCAGGATTGGTGGCGACTTTCATGGCCATGGGATTTCACTTTTATCAGCAGTGACTTCCACGGATTTGCAGGAACCAAACTAGGGTGTAGTTAGGGCTATCCCGACTGTCATTTCAAAAATCATATTTAATTTTTTAAACTGAATTTATTAATTGGAGTTACTGGTTACTGCCAATTATAAAGAATTTTCTGAGAGGTAAAGTTAACCCAGGATGGACTGGTCACCTCAGTGGTGACAGTTTATTCCTATGGCAAGTAGCTTAAGGATAAGATGGCTGGAACATTGCAGAAAAGACAGAAGGACTGGACATCGATGATGTACATTAATAACTTTAAGTTTCCTGATATTCCAAACAGGGACAGATCCTGAGATCCCAAATGTGCATCACAGATCTCTAAGCAGCCCTGGAAGTTTATAATTTTTGCTTTAAATTTCTCTGATCTTACAGATTATCCATTGAGTAATTGAGAATCTACAAACAAATATTAGAAACAAGCCCCCTCTGATTTATTAACCTACAAGTTTCCCTTGGTGAGTTTTCTTAAAAGTTGGTTCCTGTAATTTTACTCATGGAGCTCCCTGGGAAAGACCTAGCCCCTGGTCTTTGCAAGGAAAGCAAATGCTTCCTAAACTCATCCCTGTGGCCGCAAATTCTAGGCAAGGAGGCAGCAGTGCTCCTTATAGATAAGAGTCAGCATTTGCAGAGTTAATGTGTCAAACCCACAAAATTCAAAAAATTTCCATGCAAGGAAGAAGGAGGAGGACAAATGCCTGCCAGGCCAGTGCATTCATGGAATCGATGCCAATTCTGGACCTCAGAGAACTGGACACTCAGACGCTTCATTGGGATTGCTCAAGTACTGACATAGCCTTGTAAGCTGAGATCCTTCAAAGGACCAAAAAGAAAAAAGAAGTTTAGAGGAACGCTTGCAGGGAGGTTTCCCTTGGGTCCCAGTTGCCCAGCCGAATTAGCATCAAACCCTTGCCCTGGAATAGGGTTGTGAGAGTTGAGTTTCTCGGCCTCACACAATGATTGCAGTCAATATGGAGACTGCCTGGTTTTCATTTGGAAGAAATTTACATTTGATCTCACCCTCACCCCTGAACTTCCACTCTCCAACCAACTTAACTCGTATTATTCTGAGGCCCATGTATTTGCAAAAATGCCTTCACTGTTCTTTCCCCGGCAACCGGATGATAAAATTTCTCCCTTAATCTTTCTCCCATCCCAAGCAAACCCCTCCTTCTTGAGTTATGGCTGGTATCAATAAAGGGTTTGGAGGAGAAAGCCGAGGAAATTAATTCACACTAAAAAGCAAATAGCTGATAGATCTGTGAAGCAGTTGTGACACTTTTTGGAAACTCAAGCATCCCAGTTACACAATTTCAGGGTAGAAAATGTAATGTCCTGAAGGATGGCATGGAATTCACAAAGACCAAGGACAAAATAGAAGTTTTCCATTGTGGTAGTTACCTCCGTTTCCTGTGCTCCTTAAGCTGTACTTGGAAGGGAACTGTTTGATGGTAAGGAAATGTTGCATCTGAGAATAGCAGATTATACTGTTAATCCCCAAATATTCAGAGCTCCACAATCAGAATAGACAAGAATTGTGGAAGCTTCAGGATGGAAATGCAAGAGACTGTGAGCCCACTCAAGGCCCTCTCATTCCCAGGGCCTGTCCTGGGACCTCCTGGACATCCCTCCCCAGGTTCCCAGGGATGGGCCTCCTGCTCCTATTCATTCTACATTTTCCTCTCCTCCCTACTCTCAGCACTGACTTAGGAGCTTCTTTTATCCTTTGTGAGCGTGAGGGAGAGTGGTACCCCTTGATGATGGAATTTCGACATTGGAATCGTAAATGTTAAAATTTACTGAAGGTTCACTATGTATTGCTACTGTTCTAAATGCTTTATTTCATTCATTCAACAAGTATTTCTGGAGTGCTCCCCATGTGCCTGCCACTTCTAAGTGGTATTTATTCATTCATTCATCTAGTGCTTGACCTCTTACGTGTCAAATCTTGCTATAAATGCTTTTCGTTCATTCATTCACCCAGCAAGAATGTATTGGGTGTTTACTATGTTTTTTTGTTTTGTTTTTTTGAGATGGAATCTCGCTCTGTTGCCCAGGCTGAAGTGCAGTGGTGCGATCTCGGCTCACTGCAAGCTCTGCTTCTGAGTTCATGCCATTCTCCTGCCTCAGCCTCCCGAATAGCTGGGACTACAGGCACCTGCCACCATGCCCAGCTACTTTTTTCAAATTTTTTTAGTAGATACAGGATTTCACTGTGTTAGCCAGGATGGTTTCAGTCTCCTGACCTCATCATCTGCCTGCCTTGGCCTCCCAAAGTGCTGGGATTACAGGCATGAGCCACCGTGCCCAGCCCCCATGTTTTAAATACTATTTGTTCACATATTCATTCATTCATTCAAAGTATTTTTCTGAAAGACTTTTGTATACCAAGCACAGATTTAGGCTCTGGGGATACAGCGATGACCCACACAGAACCTCCATTTTCGTGGAGATGATGCTTTATTGGGGGTTTCCAGGCAAAGCACAAATAAAGAAGAAAATGGGTAGAACACCAGGTAGTATTGAGTCGTATGGAGAAAAAGAAAGCAGTTGAAGGGAACAGATGATGCAGGAGGCAGATATTGCTGTTTTTAGGCCTTATTGATGAGGTGGCATTTGGGCAGGGGCCTGAAGGAAGTGAACAAGCAAGCCAGGACAAAATCAGCCAGACGAAACCAAGACCCCAAGGTGTAAGCAGCTTCGCATACTTGAGAAAAGGGAGGGAGGGAGGGAGGGAGGGAGGGAGGGAGGGAGGGAGGGAGGGAAGGAAGGAAGGAAGGAAGGAAGGAAGGAAGGAAGGAAGGAAGGAAGGAAGGAGGGAAGGAAGGAAGGAGGGAAGGGAGGGAGGAGAGGGGAGGGGAGGGGAAGAAGGAAGGAGTGATGTGAACAAGGAGAGTGGTGTATGAGACCAGAGGTAGCTGCGAGAGAAAGTTTGGGTGGGACTTTGCAGGCCTCTAGGAGGGCATAGGCTTTTACCCTGAGTTGGACAGGGAGCACACCAGAGAATTATGAGCATAGGCATGACATGTTTTAAAAGCCTCCTCTAGTGATGGATATTGTAATTAGCTTGATTTAATCATTCCACAGTGTCTACATATATTAAAACATCACATTGTACCCCAGAAATAGACACAATTATTTGTCAATAAAAATAAAATGAAAGCATCCTCTAGCTGCTGGGTTGAAAATAGACTGGGACATCAGGGGGCCAATTAAATGGCTACTGCAATTATCCAGGCAGGAGGTGATGGTGGCTCTGACCCTGTGGTATTAACAGTGGAAGTGGTGAGAAGGGGTCAGTACCTGGTTACATTTTGAAGGTATAGCCCACAGGATCTGCTGATGGATTGGATGTAGTACACAAGAGGAAAACAGAAGTCAGTGATGATTCCAAGGACTTTTTCCTGAGCAACTAGAGTAATAGAGTTGATTTTTACTGAAATGGGAGAAATTGCCCAAGAAGCTATTTAGAGAAGAGGTTAAATGGGAGTTTGGGTTTGCATATTATTAAGTTTGAGATGCTTACGACAGATATAACTTGAGAACTTGAGAGAAGCATTGGGTTAGTCTGCAGTTCATGGCAGAGTCCAGCCTAGGAATATTAAGGTGGGCTTAGATGCATTTCACATCACAAGACCAGACAGATGAACTGAGTGTTGAGTGAGTTTGGAAGAGAAGTCCCAGCACTGAGCTCTGGGGCATGCCAATGTCTAGAAAATGAGGAGGAATCATAAAGAAAAAGAGATCAAGATACAACCAATGAGGCAGAAGGAAAACCATAATACACTGTTATTCTGAGAATCAAGCAAAGCAGTGCTCCAAAAAAGACAATCAACTATGTCAAGTGTTGTGGATAGGCCAAATAAGATGAGGCCTGACAAACTTCCGTTGGGATATTACAGCAGCCTGAATAAGAGCTGTTCAGATGAGTAATGAGAAGACAAGATTGATTAGAGCATGGCAGGAAATAATATTTATGTATTTAATTCCATGAGGGATGTTGTTGTTGTTGTTGTTGTTTCAATGGTTTTATTTTTTTCTTTATTATTATTATTATTATACTTTAAGTTCTAGGGTACATGTGCATAACGTGCAGGTTTGTTACATATGTATACCTGTGCCATGTTGGTGTGCTGCACACATCAACTCATCAGCACCCATCAACTCGTCGTTTACATCAGGTATAACTCCCAATGCAATCCCTCCCCCCTCCCCCCTCCCCATGATAGGCCCCGGTGTGTGATGTTCCCCTTCCCGAGTCCAAGTGATCTCATTGTTCAGTTCCCACCTATGAGTGAGAACATGCGGTGTTTGGTTTTCTGTTCTTGTGATAGTTTGCTAAGAATGATGGTTTCCAGCTGCATCCATGTCCCTATAAAGGACACAAACTCATCCTTTTTTATGGCTGCATAGTATTCCATGGTGTATATGTGCCACATTTTCTTAATCCAGTCTGTCACTGATGGACATTTGGGTTGATTCCAAGTCTTTGCTATTGGGATGTTGTATTGTTATTACTGTTTCACAGTTGAGATAACTGAGGCAGACGGAGGGTTGAACTCAGCTGGGACTAGAAGCCAGACAGTCTGGCTCCAGCTGGCATGCCCATCAAGACGCCATGTGCTTTGAACCTGAACACTCTCAGACTCGCCACTGGTAGTGGAGAGAAGGCCCTGGCATCTTAGGACAACCACAACTAGTTAGAGGGAACAAGGGAAGGAGAGAGAATGTGACTCCCCCATTCGTCCTTGCTTCTGTAGAGGGATGCTGGTTAAGAAAGCCACAGGAGCTAGAGATGAAACATACACTTGGCTTTCTCCATAGCATTTTATAATTCTAGACATTAATTCAGAATCTTTGTAATATGCTGAATGTTCTTCCAAAAAGGCATGGCATTAAATTGTCATTGATAATGATGACGCCAGTGAGTCACGTTTGGCACTTACGTGGAAGTGTCTTGTGAACTCTGTGCTCACAAAATTTATCCTTGACCTTGTTGCAGTCTCTGTGGGATGACCAGTAGCACACTCACATTTTGGTTTTTTGTTTGTTTGTTTGTTTGCTTAATGAACTTGCTTGGAAGTTGTGTTTCCATGTACTTGAACAGAATTTCAAATTGTGACCAGTTTTGGAGGAATGGAGAGGGCTGATCACTCCACGGCAGGCCAGCTGGACTGGAAGTTTGGTGCATCACAATGATCTTGCAGTCTTTCCTGGGGAAGGGCAGAGAGAGAGGGGCCCAAGGAAAATCTTCCCCTCTTTTGCTTGTTGCTCCAACTTAATGGCTTCTTTCCTTCGAACCTGAAAGGGTGCTCCCTGACTGCTACTGTCTAAACTCTTACCAGCTAAGCTTGAGTTCCCATTCACTTGGGGTTGCTGTGTAGCAGGAGGAATCTGGATTGTCATCCACATGTTAGGAAGACAATTAGGTAGCTAATGGGAAAAGTGGTAGGGGGTGTTAAGAGTCAGCGAGAGGAGCCCCAAAGATGAGTTTCCCTAGTTCACAATTTCTTTCCAGGCTGGTCTTTCCAGCCAGGCAGATGGCAGGGCTGGACTCCTGACTGAAGTCTACAGTGACCGCAGTGACCCCTCTTCTCAGAGGGGGAGGCACCTTCTGCCAGAGCCCCAAAGAGCTCTTGTTCTCCTGCTCCTTTGGAAGGTTTTTCCATCTGGCCTCCGTGGGAGCCAGGGTAAGGCAGGACTGCCAAGCATACAAGTGGTTACTTATACTTTCCAGGCTTGAGAGAGAGGAATCAGCTGGACAGAAGACCTAGGTCCCCAGCTCTAGTGAGCTGACATCCTGGGATCAGTGAGCTCTCTGTGGTGTTGAACTTTCAGTATGGGCATTTTGAGCAATTTAAAAAAGGTCTCATAGTGGTGGACACATGTCATATATCTAAATCTATAGAATGTACAACACCTGCCAGGCACAGTGGCTCATGCCTGTTATCTCAGCACTTTGGGAGGCTGAGGTGGGCAGATCACTTGAGGTCAGAAGTACGAGACCAGCCTGGCCAACATGGCAAAACCCCATCTCTACTACAAACACAAAAATCGACTGGCGTTGTAGCAGGCACCTGTAATCCCAGCTACTTGGGAGGCTGAGGCAAGATAATCACTTAAACCCAGTAAACCCAGGAGGCGGAGGTTGCAGTGAGCCGAGAATGCATCACTGCACTCCAGTCTGGGCAACAGAGCGAGACTCTGTCTCAAAAAAATAAAAACAAAAATAAATAAAAATAAAAAAATAATGTACAACACCAAGAGTGAACCCTAACGAGCACTCTGGACTTTATGTGATAATGATGTCAATATAGGTTCATTGATTTTAACAAATGTGCCACCCTGGTGGGAGATGTTGATAATCCAGGAGGTTGCGGGATTAGGGGGTGAGGGTATATAGAAAATCTGTGTACCTTCTGCTCAATTTTGCTGTGAATCTAAAGCTACTCAGGGAAGGTGCGGTAGCTCATGCCTGTAATTCCAACACTTTGGAAGGCCAAGGTAGAAAGATCGCTTGAGGCCAGGAGTTTGAGACCAGTCTGGGCAACATAGCGAGACCCCATCTCCACAAAAAAATAAAAAAGAAATAAGTCAGGCATGGTGGAATGTGCCTGTAGTTCCAGCTACTTGGGAGGCTGAGGTAGAAGGATATCTTGAGCCTAAAAGTTCAAGATTATGGTGAACCATAATCATGCCACTGCACTCCAACCTGGGTGACAGAGCAAGACCCCATCTCTAATAAATGAAAGAATGAATAAATAAATAAAAGTACTCTAAAACTAAATTCTATTTTACAAAGCGATCTCTCAGTGGTTATACAAATGTTCTCTGTATAACTACATGTTCAACTTTAATAATTTTTCTTTATGTGGATTATACACATACATACACACTTGAAGTATCCCTCCTTCTTTCTCCCCCTGTCTCCTTCAAAAGAACACTTTTCTGAAAGGGGCCACAGTTTTCAAAATGAATGATTCAAAGCTGAGTACACAGACCATTTTTGCAGGGTTCAGAGTCAGTCTAAAGCCAGAACTTCACTGTAGCCAGCAGAACTCTTCTACCAAGCTTTCTCTTCCCTGTCCTTATTGCAAAACCAAGAATTTTCATTGTCACAAGGAGGGCCCTCTACAGGAGCATCCCAAACCAGTACACTGTAATGCCCTAGCACACAGGACGAGTCAATGATTCTGTTAAGCCTGTCATCATGACATTCTGTTGACAAAGAACGAAGCCGAGGCTTGGAGAAGTAGCATGACTGACTTTCTCTCACACAGATGTTTTTAGGAAAAACCAGTTCTCATTCGGAGAAATTTACTCTTGCTACCATGCCCCAGATAAATACCCGACTGTTTCCTATGTAGAAGTGATGAATTCGTGGAAGGGGGAAAAGTTCAAGCCACCAACATCAGAGGGATGAGAGTTGACATGTAAATCCAGGGAATCTTACAGGACTGAAAACATTTGAAGATCTAATTTCTGAGGGTAAAGAGAAAAGAAGAGCTTGTTTAGACTACGAAGAAAATGTGAATCTAATCACATCTGAAGCAAGCAGAATTGGGAGCTGAATTGGCAGAAAGCCAGGGGAAGCTCCACTGCCTTCCCTGATGCACTGATGCTGTGAGAGAAACGTGCTGCAGGTATGGAATAGGTTCCAGCTATCTAGAATTCCTTGGTTATTTCTTCTCAAATATATTGGTTCTATGGTGGATTATAGATATTTGAACCTCATATCTTAAAGATTTATTGCTTATGACATATCCAGTGTATTGTAGGTACTCAAGATTTTGTTGAATGAATGAAGATGACTTGTGCTAAACTAATATACCAATGATACATTTAAGTTAAAAACTTTTTAGCTGGTGTGTTAAACTAAAATTAAGAAGTTAAATGCAACAGAAATTAATTTCTAGCCATTCTATTTCTAGGAAATCAGTAGGGACAAGATGGGGAACACTTGTTTTAAGAGCAGTTCAAGTGAAAAAGACTGGAGAGCTTCAGCTTACAAACTCAGTCAGTGCCAGATGCATGAAGCACATACTACAGAAATGGGACGATTTCAGACTGTTTTCATAGAAGAAGAGTTTCTAGATCAAGGCTGGACATCATCATCTTGTGCTTTTAAGTGCTTTTAATACAACTTGTGTATTTCTACCTGTTTTTAAGGAACCTTATCTGGAGAATTGGAGTTGATAATTAGGTGTCACATCTTAAGAGCAACACTGGTAAACCAGGCCATGTTCACGGATAGACAGAAGGTTAAAGGTCTAAGTGCCACAACATATTATGGCTTGAAAGAACCCAGTATGTTTAGCTAGAGGGGATGATTGATTGTGACACGGAGAGTGATTAAGTGACATCTTGAATATTGTCAGAATTTTATGACTATGAAGCATTATCCATAATATACCACCGGAAGAGCTGGAAGAGAAAAAGGTAGTACCTGCAGCATGAAACACCTGCTCTCATCACCTAACAGGACTTAAGGTTTAAATAAAAATGTTCTACTAACCACTGTTCTTCACAAACAAGGAACCAAGTTATTCTCACCCACAAATAAAGGTCATACACATGTTACTAACTCGAATAACCACGGTCGTGGCAAAAATGTTAGATAATTCCACCAGGATTTTTTTTTCTATTGCTTTGAATCATTAATAAGAACTTTAATGGCAGTGAAAAGAAATAAATAGAGAAATAAATAAATGTTCATTTCCTTTGGACAATGACTTATTAATATTCATTCACAGTACAGCTTATTCTCTTTGGGTGTGAGTTTTTAATCACTTAGGAATTTTCCAAACTGTATTTTATTTAACTTGTGTATTTCTCCCTGTTTTTAAGGAACTTTATCAAATTTGCTTTGTTCTATGAATTCCCTTAATGTGCTAGGATACTAACACTACGAAGAAAATGAGATTAATATTGCACCCATAAAAAAATGAAGTTACAGCCGGGCGCGGTGGCTCAAGCCTGTAATCCCAGCACTTTGGGAGGCCGAGGCGGGCGGATCACAAGGTCAGGAGATCGAGACCACAGTGAAACCCCGTCTCTACTAAAAATACAAAAAATTAGCCGGGCGCGGTGGCGGGCGCCTGTAGTCCCAGCTACTCAGGAGGCTGAGGCAGGAGAATGGCGTGAACCCGGGAGGCGGAGCTTGCAGTGAGCCGAGATCGCGCCACTGCACTCCAGCCTGGGCAACAGCTTGAGACTCCGTCTCAAAAAAAAAAAAAAAAAAAAAAAAAAAAAAAAAAAAAAATGAAGTTACTATTTGCTTTTGTGGACTCTCAGATTCTTTTTTTTTTTTATTTTTTATTTTAGAGATGGGGTCTTTCTCTGTTGCCCAGGCTACAGTGCCATGGCACAATCATGGCTCACGGCAGTCTCTAACTCCTGAGCTCAAGCCATCCTCCTGCCTCAGCCTCCCAAAGTGTTGAGATTACAGGTCTGAGCCACCACCCCCAGCCTAGATGTTTTCTTACTATTTTTTTTTAGCCATATGAATTTGTATTTTCTTTCTAAGCATCTTTGTTTTACCCCTTTCATTATGGACACTTTTTTTTTCTCATTAGGGGAGAAAATTGAAGAAAAACTGAAGTTGATTAATTCTGTTGTTTACTAGTCGTGTAACCTTCTACACATTGCTTGTACACGTTTCATAGGATTCAATTTTCTCATGTATAAAATCCTTCCTTTGTCTAAGTTTATGTAGTTGTGACTCTCTGTATCCTCTTAGTCCCCTTAACAGTTCTCTTTCTCTCCATGAATTCAAGTGAAGGCAGTTACCCTCCCCTTCCTACTTCCCTCCCTCCCTCCCTCCCTCCCTCCCTTCCTTCCTTCCTTTCTCCCTCACTTCCTACCTTCCTTCCCTTGTATCTTTCTTTACAAATCTCTCCTGATTCACTCACTTTCATATCCTATATTGCCAACCTTGTACTTCAGATTATATTCTTGGCCCTACCTCACCACTGGAACTCAAAATCTTGGGTAATCTTGTGGTTCCTGGACATCCTCGGCCAAGAACTTGGGCGTGAGTACCCTGTGCTTTCTACCCCACAACCTCAGGCCAACCCTGCTCACTCCTATTCTGGCCTTTTCCTACCCAGGCTGGACAAGAACAAGGAAGGTCAGAGAGTGACATTCAACCTGCAATAATGCCAGCGAGAGCACTTTAAGAAACATAAAGCCTCTCATCAGCTCTGTCATTACAAACTAGTCTCCATCCTAAGATGTGATATATTTTAAGACAGCATAAATTGTAAAAATGTCTTTGGAGGAAAAATAATACATGTGAACTTAGATTTATAGGGCACTGAATTTCAGAAACATCAAAATGTTCTCTTTAAAGAAAATTGTGTCTTAGAACTGGGGAAATGCAGTTACCTGTTAACATTCTGCTACCCACCCACCTGCCTGCGGCTTCCTTGTGCACTCGGTGACAGAAAAGGCTGGTGTGCTCGGCCACATCAGGAAATAGCCTTGTGTTTCTCCACCATGGCCTCTAGAGAGCTGACTGAGCTGTCCCTTCACCACAGCTTGGTGACATCTTGGGCAGAACTTAAAGAGGTCTGGTCAACTTTCAGATATCAGCCAGTCCAGTATAATCTAAACCAAAACTTCACTTTCTCATCCAATAGAAGTTTTTCCCTTCTCTCCCCCAACCACATTTCCTGCCTCTAACCTACTCTCTCCTGCTCCTGGTTTGGTCCAGGGACCTGTGGTTCAGCCAACTGTGGTTTGCTCTGAGCTGTGTAATGCTTTCTCTCATTGCCTATGTACACATATTGGAAATTTCCCATGGGACCCTTTTGTGGATTCTTTAGGGACAGCTCCCTACCTCCTGACAAACAACTCTCTCAGATCTATGTGGCTGTGCATGAGGACACCATCCTCAACAAAGGCCATGGGCTTTTAGATTATTTCTTAGGGTGCCTCTGAGCTCTCCCTGCCTGCAGTCTGCTCCCAGGCTCCTTCCCCTCTGGCAGGCATCCCACTTGGCTCTGGTCTTTTTTAAACTGGGGATTACAGGGCACCCCCACGGCTGCCCGCTCTTCTCTCCCTGCCTAGTGGGGGCTTCAGCCAGTTCTCTGCCTTTGGGCTGCTTCAGGCCCCAGTTCCAGGACCCTCAAACCCAAGGGCCACATTTCAAGCTCTCCCAGGGACCCTCCCGTGCCCTGTGCAGTCACAGCCTGGGGGAGGCTCACGAGTGTGGGCAGCTCAGCCCGCACTTGGCCAGCAAGCGAGTGCCAGCTTCCCCTTCCAGCAAACAGCCCCCACCTGGTGGTTCTCCAACGCCCTTCTTCACTTACCTTTAGTGGGGCTGGAGGCAGGGAGGAGAAGAAAGGCAACGCTGCCCTCTCTAGTTCTGTACATGCCCTTCGAAGACATCTTTCTTCTCTTCCAAGAGCCGCTAGCCTCGTCAGAGGCATAGGTGGTTGCTGGACCCACGTGTTCCGGACCCATGTGTTCCACTCTGTATAGATTCAAGGTGACCGTGGCCGACCTTTCCCTTCAGAATATGGAGGGCACGTATCACCCATGACCCTCAGTTTGGAGGCTTTGGCAAAAATAAGACACAGGAGGAGTCTCATTCCACCAGACCCACTTGTTCAACTCCACCAACTTGAAGTGTGTGCCACACGCCAGGCATGGAGCTAAATGCTGCGATTACAGAGTTAAGCAAAGCATAAGCCATGCTCTCAGAGGCTCAGAGACCTGGTAGAGATCAGAATGGACCAATGCACAGAGAAGCAGCGAGGCAATAGTTAAGGGCAGTCTCTGAGGCCTGAGGTCCTCGGTTTGAATTCTGGCTTAGCCTCTTCCCAGCTGCCCAACTTTGGACAAGATACTTTAATTCTCTGCGCCTCCATTTCTTTTTTTTTTTTTTCTTTTTTTTTTGAGACAGAGTCTCGCTCTGTCACCCAGGCTGGAGTGCAATGGTGTGATCTCAGCTCACTGCAACCTCCGCTTTCCGGGTTCAAGCGATTCTCCTGCCTCCGCCTCCCAAGTAGCTGGGATTACAGGCGCTTGCCACCATGCCAAGCTACTTTTTGTATTTTTTTTTTAGTAGAGACGGGGTTTCACCACGTTAGTCAGGCTGGTCTCGACCTCCTGACCTCAGGTGATCCACCTTCCTCGGCCTCACAAAGTGCTGGGATTACAGACATGAGCCACTGTGCCCAGCCTGTGCCTCCATTTCTTCACCTGTAAAATAAGGATAATAATATCATCAAGGTACTGTGATGATCAAACAAGTTCAAATGGAAGGCTCAGGACAGAGCCTGGCGCAGAGTGGAGTTATTTCACTGAACACCAACTACTGTGCCGTCTGTCCCGTCTTGCAGGCTTCAGCTGCTCCTGGGCCTGGGCTCTCGTTTCGCCTTCCTTCCGGACTCCGGTTGCCCCTTCGCTTGTGTCTCTGGCTGTGCTCTGCTTTTTCTAGCTCATGCGCATGGGCTGAGAGCACCCTCCTCAACAGCACATACAACCGCATGGCTTTTCCCAGAGACCTGCTCCTTTAGCTTTTTTATTAGAATATTTGTTGTAATTCTGCATTTCTGAGTGCCTCATACCCCATCTTCCCTTTTAGTTTCTCCCTGTGGGTGCATCTGAAATGCACCCTTCACCCTTTGATATATATATATATTTTTTTTTTGAGATGGAGTCTCGCTCTGTCACCCAGGCTGGAGTGCAGGGGCTCAATCTCGGCTCACTGCAAGCTCCACCTCCCGGGTTTACGCCATTCTTCTGCCTCAGCCTCCCCAGCAGCTGGGACTACAGGTGCCCACCACGACACCCGGCTAATTTTTTGTATTTTTAGTAGAGACGGGGTTTCATGGTGTTAGCCAGGATGGTCTCGATCTCCTGACCTTGTGATCCGCCCACCTCGGCCTCCCAAAGTGCTGGGATTACAGGCGTGAGCCACCACACCCAGCCGATATCTCCTTTCTTAAAATATGAGATGCATATCTAATTATGTCTTCTGTTCCCTTCAAAGCACTTATATTAGGTTCAGAACAGCATCCTTTGTGTCGCTTCCTCTCTCTCCCGAGAAATAAACTTAAGAGTAAAACAAGTCAAAATTTAGCGTGATTACATTTTAGAAGCTCTCCATCCAAAAGCGACTTTTCAATGCTATAGAAGTTGTTTAAGGAAACAGTAACTGTAATTAAGATGATACTCTTCTGTGTTGAAATTTGGGTGAGGCCCCCAAAGCTGAAAACTACCTCAAGGGGATTCTAGATCATCTTTGTAGGGGTGGCCCAAAACTTGTTCTGGTCATCTCCTTCAACGACGTAAAAGAGAAGACTAGGAATTTAGGAGGAGGTTGAAGCAACCAGTGGCAAGGATTGGTCTGAAGAGGATTGGTGGAAGCTGGGCATTCCCACCACCTGCACCCTAGCCGCCCGCATGGAGGAAGCGGCGTGGGTATTTCCTCCTCACTCTAGACAAAGCAAGAGAGGCCTCCGAGATCACTCAGAAAGATTTCCTGTGTGGCTCAGAACTGGTGGGTACAGAGACTGGTAAAGCCCAAAGAGAAGATTGTGATTGGAGCCTCCCTTGCCAGGGAGCAGAGAAGAGACAGGGCTTGAGAAATGAAGGCACCCCCACGGAGAGAGGAGAATACCAGGGGCTGCAGGGGTGGGCAGGCGAGTGGGCAGATGGATACTTTCCCTGTTTTATTTATTTATTTTTAAAACATTTATTTATTTATTTTTTAGAGACAGGGTCTCACTCTGTCACCCAGGCTGGAGTGCACTGGTGCAATCATAGCTCACTGGAGCCTCCAACTCCTGGTTTCAAGTGATCCTCCCACCTCAACCTCCCAAGTAGCTGAGACTACAGGTGCTCACCACTGCGTCTGGGTAATTTATAGATTTTTTTGTTGAAACAGGGTCTCACTACCATCCTGGCTAACGTGGTGAAACCCTATCTCTACTAAAAATACAAAAAAAAAAATTAGCTGGGTGTGGTGGCGGGCGCCTGTAATCCCAGCTACTTGGGAGGCTGAGGCAGGAGAATGGCATGAACCCGGGAGGTGGAGCTTGCAGCAAGCCGAGATTGCGCCATTGCACTCCAGCCTGGGCGACTAAGCAAGACTCTGTCTAAAAAAAAAAAAAAAAAGAAAAGAAAAGAAAAGAAAAAAGAAAAGAAAGGAAAAGAAAAGAAACACGGTCTCACTATATCGCCCAGGCTGGTCTCAAACTCCTGGGCTCAAGTGATCCTCCACCTCGGCCTCTCAAAGTGCTGGGATTACAAGCACGAGCCACAGTGCCCAGCTTTAGAATTGCAGGTTGGAGATTCCCACGATGTTTAGTGAGATGTCAGAGGAAGACTCCAACAAACGCAGAAGAGTGCTGCGCAGGAGAAAGAATCAGCCTAACACCAAACTCATGGTGACAACCAGGCGAGCCCTTTTTTGTGTCTTTCTTCTTCCCACCCTTCTCCAGTTCTGGGGGAGCCAGAATGAGAGGTTGAAGCAACCAGTGGCTATCCCACTCTTGGCTCCCAATCTTGTATCAGGTCCAAACTGGTGGGGAGAAAAGGGTTTAAATTGTATGACAAATTTCAATTTTGAATTAAGCTGGACATTTTTATTATCTGAGAAATGAGGCTATTTGGTAATTCTGTAAGACCTGCCTCGGATTTCATCCAGGAGCGAAGCAGAAGCGTTCAACTTAACACACAAAAAAGTAATTGCTTTCTGCTTGTACTCTATTGAGTCCAACTCATTTAATGAAACAGTGACTCGGTAATAAGAAAGCAGAGCCCATGGCCTCTGTCTGGAGGGCCTGCAGACACACAGGACGATTTGGTTGTGGTATTGCAAACATGATTTTCACATTAAGAAGTTCCTTTATGGTAGCAACCCACCCCCAGAGTGATGGCTTTTTAATTCTCTTTACTTTCAGCCTGATGCTTTGGTCATCCATCATTATGAATAAAAGATGCGTTGGGCCAAGGTAATTTCCTCTTGCCACACTCAGTAAAGGGCCAAGCACATGGACATGACAGACATAGGAGAAATTGCCACAAGGGTGAACTTAAGCTAAGAGGAAAGCTGAGCTATCCAAGGCTAGAGACGAGACTCTACAGTGGCGACTACCCTGCTTATAAATTCAGCACTTCAAGATGGGGGGTCGGGGGGAGGCACAGAAGTAAGCACATAAGCAACAGCTCAGGGGAGACCAGTAGGGGGGCCCTGTGGGATCTGAAAGCCTGGAGCAAGTAGAAGGGGGATAATGAGAGGAGACAGAGGGTGGAAGCAGAGGCCGGTATAGACAGGAGGTCTGAGGATGTTAGAAGGGCTCTGCTGTAGGATTGTCAGACCTAGCAAATAAGAAAAGAAACACCCAGTCCTTTCTTTTACCTGGCCACCCTACTCTAGAGGGTTTGTTGGACCACAGGAGAAGCAGTATCTGTAGCATTTGCTATTGTGGCCAGAGTCACCAAAAATTAAACAAAGAGAGTGAAACTGTGTGGAAATAGATCATTCTTCATACGAATCTGAAAGCCCAAACTTTAGCAATATTAAGATGGATCAACTGTTATTACCAGGAAAGAAAGTTATATTGAAGAAATATGGTGTGCTTTGGCAATGTCAAGGACACTAGAGATAGCAAATGTATATTACTCACTTTAAAGAAATATGGCTTGGGTAGAAATGACTAAGGGACATCCCATAACAATGTAAAAAGCCTATTAAAAAGTAAGTGCAACTAGTCTTTAATTTAATTTTGACTCAAATAATAGGGTAAATTTATTCTTCATGCAACACATAATTTTAAACTTTTGTTACACAAAGCTGACAATTCAATTTAAATTGTGAGAGTATGTTTGCTTGGCACAGTTAGTTCTGGTGTTATTTACTGTTTGCAGGATCTCCCAAAAGGCAGAACATCTTGAAAAATGTGTTCCAGTGATTTCAAACCACTTTCAGATCCTTGCTAGTAAGCAAGTGTCGGCCTCCCATCATCCAGAGGTTTTTGAAACACTGACAGACACAAGTCCTGATTTGATGGCGGTATCAGAAGTGTGATTTTCACATGAACAAGTCCATGTGCAAAAGAAAGTTCTTGCTGCCACCTTGAGGGTCCTCATTGCGGGCACTTCCCAGCTTTAGTCACGTGATGCCAGCACTAGACATGACTCTGGCCTATTTGAAGGCCTAAAGCACTGGATGATTTAGCATAAAGCGCCTTAGTTACTCCGCCTTCCCCCATACCACCCCTGGCTCAGACGAGCCGTCAGCATCCTGAGAAATGATGCTCTGCGTACTCTAGGATAACAGATGACAGGACATCGATGAATAAAACAAGAAGCATTTCAGACTGCAAATGCACACTGCTGGAAATGAAAGCAAGAACTGAAATGTATCATGGGGATCTAAAGGGAAAACTCAAAGCCCAGATGGATGAAGCCATTTGCTCATGATCAACCCGACGGTACCAGAGGTGTTCCCAAAACCCAGACTGTAAACATTAAATTTGTATTCAGTATACTCTTCACATCCAACTTCAAAGTCCAGGTTTTTTTTTTTTTTTTTTTTTTAGTTGGGTTTTCTTAAACTGAAGTGCATCTTTTGTGTTGTCTCAGTGCCTTATATTATAACTTTTCCTGCAAAAAAAAAAAAAAAATGATTTCTCTAGAAGTTTCTCTCATCAGGAGTCCAAAACTGTTAGCTCTTCATAATCCCAAAGCCATCATTTTGGGAGCCGAGGTAGGTCACGGTGCTGATTTGCTTTCTCTCTCAGTGCCTGACTTTGGGCTTCTCATGTGCCTGGAGCGCTTTCTTTCTCTTCAGATTGCAAAAGTCCTAAAAGCAGAGCAGCAGCTTGGGAGGTCAAAGAGCTAATCTCTTTCTCTCCATTTGCGCTCCGAAGTGCTCTTCTGAGGAGCGGAACAAGACCTTCTCCTTCCTCCTGCCTGGGCTCACTGAGAGGGTGCTGGTCTCAGCACAAAGCATCAGCAAAGTGAACAGGGCCAGGGCCAGAAGAGCTGGGCGCCCACTGACCATGACATACATGAAGCCAAGAGAATAAGAGCCATCTCTTCCAACTGAAGACTAAGAACCATCTCTTCCAGGACAACTAAGGATGGATTTGCCTTTTTGAAAATTTGAGGTTGGACTTGCAATAAAAAATAAGAGAATTTGCCATTTAATTGGGAACTTGTGTAGCAGAAGGAAAAAAGGAGCTGCCAAGCTCAAGGGTGCACACAGTGGGCTTGGCTCTCTGGGAAGGAGTTCCCCTGCACTGCTCATGGGATCCTAGCCAGACCTCCCTAGCGGACTTTAGGGAGTAAGTCACTCGTTCACATTGCAGCATGCAATTCCTTTATTTATTTCCTTCTTTCCTGTCTTTCATTCCCCTTTTTTTACAGTTTATAATTGGTTACATTTTACAGTTTCTAATTGGCTACAGCCACGTGAAGAGTTATGGAAAATGGAAAAGGTCAAAATGTTCCCAGGTGGCCATGCTACACAAAGGGAAAGGCATATGCAAAAGATGAGAGAGCACCAGAATTCATGAGACCTTAGAGATGAATCAATATGGCACGAGGCTAGAGTTTTGCCAGGGTAGAGTCATCAGAGAAAGTCTTCTGTAAATTACAAAGTGGTCTTCAAATGACAAGTGTGGAGGTAAATGACTCAAAACTTTGACAACTGGAGATTTGTCATCTTTAACCTCCAAGTTGCTGCAGTCTCTAAAGATTTAAGAGGATTTGGGGAAGGCCAAGGGATGTCACTCAACATAATTGCTTTTGAGTATTAAAGCCGTGGATTTTGACAAGCACTGCCAGGGAATGTCTGAGGGTTTGCATTTTAGTGAATTACTCTGTAAATCAAGATATATATTATTAATACTAAGAGTGGTAGTAATTAACCTATATTGAGCTCTTCCCCAACTTCCAGCACTATTTTTGGAACTTTACATATTAGAATCTACTTAATCCCAACTACTTACAGGGTGAGTATGCTATTATTATCTCCACTTTTTAGATGAGGAAACCAGGTATTGAGAAGTTAAGCGGCTTTCTCAATGTCACAGAACTTGCTTGTGCTGCAGTCAGGATTGAAACCCCAGTGGTCTGGTTTGGAGCCTGTGTTCCTAACCACAAGGCTCCACTGTCTCTCCCCAGCTTCAGTGGGCAGTGTTTGGGCGAGCACACTGCCCAGCCTGGAAACCCAACATTTGCTGTTCCGGAGAAGCATTCTGCAAATCCAGGGCAGATGGTCAGTAGGTGGAGTCTGCTTAACCCACTCTTGGCATCTCAAGGCAGTCACGGCCTGGAAATAACAATTTGGGGAGTTTAATTAACAGCACACTGCAGGAATGCCAAGAACAATGGGAAATCCATGAGTGGATACCTGGGGGTTGAAAATCAGAATTGAAGGGCCTTCCCTGCCATCTTTCAAGCTGCTATGGATTGCAACAGGCAGAGCTGCACTTGCTTGGTTTAGGCAGGAGAAGAGTCTAGATTAATTACACAGATGCATGGCTTTGCTCAGAAAAAGCCAGTGGATGGTTTGATGTAGTGACTTCTGCAACCATAAAAGTGTAAGGTATATGGTTATCTTTGTGCTAAATGGGGCCCTGAAGAGATTAACCTCACATACAAAGTGAAAATTATATGAATGAATTTCACCAGGTGGGGAAAACTCGTCATACTTGTAAATAGCGGTTTCACGCCAAGTATGCTGGCTTCAAATGTGAAACTATGGAAAAGTTTTCTTGAAAGAGTGCCATGGGGCTGTGAGAGAAGTACTGGTTTCGAACATGCAAAAGATTAAAATTTGAGGTCAATGCCTTAAAAAGCTCCCTGAATACATAAAGCTTTAAGGAGGGAGCGGTGGGGGTCTGTTTATTTTATAGTCAAGATGTATCTTTAAAGCGAATGCATTTCGTGCTGTCAACCCAACTGTAGACTTTATTGCCCTCCCTCCAGGGGAGGGTGAGAGTAAGGCCAGGTGCGGGGTGCAGGCCGTTTTGTCCTTGGGGCCAGCACACATCGCCAGCTCACTAGCCTTTCTCGCTGGTACTAGGAATGAGCTTCATTTCTGCAATCTGCGTGGTGACCACTGCAGGAAGGTGACTGTGCAGAAACTGAAAAAGCACAGTATTTTGACTGAAGAGAAATGTGTTCAAGTTACAGCTCTGCTACTGCCTAGTGATAAGGCGCTGGGTGAGTTAACATTTCTGAGCTTCAGTCATTTGTGAATGGGCGTACAATCCCATCCCTGAGAGATGTTTTAAAGATAGAGACAGTGGTATATAAGGGCACCTGGAAGCTATAAAGCAACATGAACCCCATCTCTACTAAAAAATACAAAAAACTAGCCGGGCGTGGTGGCGGCGCCTGTAGTCCCAGCTACTCGGGAGGCTGAGGCAGGAGAATGGTGTAAACCCGGGAGGCGGAGCTTGCAGTGAGCTGAGATCCAGCCAAAAAAAAAAAAAAAAACAACAACATGAAATGCTGGCTAATGGAGTTAGCAGAATTTTGAGGCATCACTTTCTTACCTGATATCTGTCTCCTATCTTCAGCCTCTCGAATGTCGCATTTGCTTTTTTGTTTTTACTATTTTTTATTATGCTAAAATAAACATAACAGAACATTTTACCCCATAACCATCTTTTAAATTATATTTGTAAACTGTATTTAATGGCCCTGGATTGTACACTTAAAAATGGTTACAACTTATATGTAAGTGCTGAGTATTTTATTCAGAGTTTCAATATAGACACTTTTTAGAATTCTATTTTTTTGAGGGTGCAGAAAAAATTTTGTAAAAATAGATTGAGGGCGTACGTGTGCAGGTTTGTTCCATGGATATATTGCGTAACGGTGAGATTTGGACTTCTAGCGTGCCCATTAACTTGAAGGATGAAGACTGTACCGAGTAGATCATTTTTCAACCCTCAGTTCCCTCATCTTCCCCCTCCTTGGAGTCCCCAGTGTCTAGTATTTCCCTCCGTATGTCCAGGTGTACCCATTGATTAGTCCCCACTTGTAAGTAAGAACTTGCAGTATTTGATTTTCTGTTTCTGGGTTATTTCACTTAGGATAATGGCCTCCAGCCCCATCTATGTTGCTGCAAAAGACAGGATTATATATACATATATAGAGTTTGTTTGTTTGGTTTGTTTTTTGCAACCAAGTCTCACTCTGTCACCCAGGCTGGAGTGTAGTGGCACAGTCTCGGCTCACTCACTGCAACCTCCGACTCCAGGGTTCAAGCGATTATCCTGCCTCAGCCTCCCAAGTAGCTGGGACTACAGACATATGCCACCACGCCCAGCTAATTTTTATATTTTTAATAGAGACAGGGTTTCACCATGTTGGCCAGACTGCTCTCAACAGACTGGTCTCAAACTCCTGGCCTCAAGTAACCCACCTGCCTCAGCCTCCCCGAGTGCTGGGATTACAGGCATGAGCCACTGTGCCCAGCTGATTTCATTTATTTATTTTTTTAAATATAGCATGCTTCACAAATGTGCATGTCATCCTGGCACAGGGGCCATGCTAATTTTCTCCGTATCATTCCAATTTTAGTATATGGCTGCTGAAGCAAGAACTGGAACCATTCTTAAATGTACATCCAGGGGCATTAAGTGCATTAACAATGTCATACAACCATTGCTATGATCCCTTTCCAGTACTTTTTCATCATCCCAAATTGAGACTCTGTACCGATGAAACAATAACCCATTACCCCCCTGTTCCCCTACCGCTGGTAACCTATGGTATACTTTCTGTCTCTAAGAATTTGCCTGTGAGGCACCTCACATTGGTGGAGTGAAACAGTACATATTTGTCCTTTTATGTTTAGTTTATTTCATGTAATACAATGTGTTCAAGATTTATCCATGTTGTAGCAGGTATAAGAAGTCTTTCTTCTTAAGGCTAGATAATATTTTATTGCATACATGTATATTCATTTTGTGTATCTATTCATCTGTTGATGACTATTTCAGTTATTTCTACATTTTGGCTCTTGTGGATGATATTGGTGCAATCTCTGCTCACGGCAACCTCCATCTCCCAGGCTCAAACCATCTTCCTGCCTCAGCCTCCAGAGTAGCTGTGACTACAGATGTGTACCACTACGCCCAGCTATTTTTTTTTTTTCTTTAAGACAGAGTTTCACTTTGTCACCCAGGCTGGGGTGCAGTGACACAATCTTGGCTCACTGCAACCTCTATCACCAGGGTTCAAGAGATTCTCCTGCCTCAGACTCCCAAAGTGCTGGGATTACAGGCATGAGCCACCACACCTGGCCCATTTTTTTGTATGTTTGGTAGAAATGATGTTATGCCATGTTGCTCAGGCTGGTCTCAAGCTCCTGGGCTCAAGTGATCCTCCTGCCTCAGCCTCCCAAAGTGCTGAAATTACAGGTGTGAGCCACTGCACCCGGCCTGAGTTCTGCTTTTAATTCTTTGGGTATATCCCTAGAAGTGGAAATGCTGAATCACATGTTTATTGTTTATTGCTAGATTCTTTTTTTTTTTTTTTTCACTTTTTTATTTCCATAGGTTTTTGGGGAACTGGTGGTATTTGGTTACATGAGTAAGTTCTTTAGTGGTGATTTGTTTGATTCTGGTGCACCCATCACCCGAGCAGTATACACTGAACCAAATTTGTAGTCTTTTATCTCTCACTCCCTTCCCAAACTTCCCCCCAAGTCCCCAAAGTCCATTGTGTCATTCTTATGCCTTTGCATCCTCACAGTTTAACTCCCACTTACGAGTGAGAGTATGCAATGTTTCGTTTTCCATTCCTGAGGTACTTCACTTAGAATAATAGTCTCCAATCCCATTCAGGTTGCTGTGAATGCCATTAATTCATTCATTTTTGTGACTGAGTAGTATTCCATGGTGCATGTGTGTATGTGTATATATCTCTCTATATATGTGTATATGTGTGTGTGTGTGTGTGTGTATATATATATATATATATATCACAATTCCTTTATCCACTCATTGACTGATGGGCATTTGGGCTGGTTCCATATTGTTGCAATTGCGAATTGTGTTGCTATAAACATGCATATGCAACTGTGCAAGTGTCTTTTTCATATAATGACTTTTTTCCTCTGGATAGACACCCAGTAGTGGGATTGCTGGATCAAAAGGCAGTTTTACTTTTAGTTCTTTAAAAAATCTCCACACTGTTTTCCAGAGTGGTTGTACTAGTTTACATTCCCACCAGCAGTGTAGAAGTGTTCCCTTGTCACCGCATCAATGCCAACATCTATTATTTTGTGATTTTTTGATTATGGCCATTATTGAAGGACTAAAGTGGTATCACATTGTGGTTTTGATTTGCATTTCCTTGATCATTAGTGGTGTTGAGCATTTTTTCACGTTTGCTGGCCATTTGTATATCTTCTTTTGAGAACCGTCTATTTATGTCCTTAGCCCACTTTTTGATGGGATTATTTTTTTTTTCTTGCTAATGTGTTTGAGTTCATCGTAGATTCTGGATATCAGTCCTTTGTGAGATGTATAGATTGTGAAGATTTTCTATCACTCTGTGGGTTGTCTCTCTACTCTGCTGACTGTTCTTTTTGCCATGCAAAAGCTCTTTAATTAAGTCCCAGCTATTTATCTTTATTTTCATTACATTTGCTTTTGGGTTACTGGTCACGAAATCCTTGCTTAAGCCAATGTCTAGAAGGGTTTTTCCAATGTTATCCTCTATAATTTTTATAGTTTCAGGTCTTAGATTTACATCGTTGATCCATCTTGAATTGATTTTTGTGTAAAGTGAGAGATGAGGATCCAGTTTCATTCTCCTACATGTGGCTTGCCAATTATCCCAGCACCATTTGTTGAATAGGGTGTCCTTTCCCCACTTTGTTTTTCTTTTCTTTGTGGGAGATCAGTTGGCTATAAGTATTTGGGTTTACTTCTGGGTTCTCTGTTCTGTTCCATTGGTCTATGTGCCTATTTTTATGCCAGTACCATACTGCTTTGGTGACTATAGCCTTGTAGTATAGTTTGAAATCAGGCAATGTGATGCCTCCAGATTTGTTCTTTTTGCTTAGTCTTACTTTGGCTATGTGGGCTCTTTTTTGGTTCCATATGAATTTTAGGATTGTTTTTCTAGTTCTGTGAAGAATGATGGCAGTATTTTGATGGGAATTACATTGAATTTGTAGATTGCTTTTGGGAAAATGGTCATTTTCACAATATTGATTCTACTCATCCATGAGTATGGGATGTGTTTCCATTTGTTTGTGTCATCTATGATTTCTTTCAGCAGTGTTTTATAGTTTTCCTTGTAGAGGTCTTTCACCTCCTTGCTTAGGTATACTCCTAAGTATTTTATTGTTTTGCAGCTATTATAAGAGGCATTGAGTTCTTGGTTTTATTCTCAGCTTGTTCGCCATTGGTATATGGGAGAGCTACTGATTTGTGTACATTAATTTTGTATCCTGAAACTTTGCTGAATTATTTTATCAATTCTAGGAGCTTTTGGAGCAGTCTTTGGAGTTTTCTAGATATACAATCATATCATCAGCAAATAGCAACAGTTTGACTTCCTCTTTATCAATCTGGATGCCCTTTATTTTTTTCTCTTGTCTGATTGCTATGGCTAGGACTTCCAGTACTATGTTGAATAGAAATGGTGAGAGTGGGCATCCTAGTCTTGTTCCAGTTCTCAGAGGGAATGCTTTCAACTTTTCCCTGTTCAGTATTATGTTGGCTGTGGGTTTGTCACGATGGCTTTTAGAACATTGAGGTATGTCCCTTCTATGCTGATTTTGCAGAGAGTTTTAATCATGAAGTGTTGTTGGATTTTGTCAAATGTCTTTTCTGCGTCTATTTAGATGATCATGTGACTTTTGTTTTTAATTTTGTTTATGTAATGTATTGCATCTATTGACTTGCATATGTTAAACCATCCCTGCATCCCTGGTATGAAACCCACTTGATCATGGTGAGTTATCTTTTTGATATGTTATTGGATTCAGTTAGTTAGCATTTAGTTAAGGGTTTTTTCATCTATGTTCATCAGGGATATTGGTCTGTAGTTTTGGTCTGTAGTTTTTTGGTCATGTCCTTTCCTGGTTATTGCTGGATTCTATGTGTAACTTTTTGAGGAACCACCACTGTTTTTCATAGCAGCTGCACCATTTTGCATTCCCACCAGCAATCGCAAGAGCTCCAATGTCTTCACATTCTTACAAACACTTGTTCAATTTTTTATAATAGCCATCCTAATGAGTGTGAAGTGGTAACCTCATTTGTTTTGAAGGGTGTCAGTTACATCTCCATGTGGTGAGAAACCCAAGAGTAGATAAGGTTGCCTGCCTACCACTGGAGCTCTGGCATACCAAGAAGCATATCTGGCACCAGAAATGTCTTTTTTGCAAAAGATTTTATCCAGAGCAAAATGGCTTTCCAGGGCAGATCTGGTAAGAGGACTTGATGTCCTCATAGTCACTTGATGATTCTGTCCATTTATTCATTTATTCACTCACTCACTCATTCATTTATTCCATAATTAAATACTCATTTTGGTGATAAGGAGCAGGAAGGAATTGTGATAGATGCTGTGGTGATTAATATTTTAGTATCTACAAAGGGACCTTACAAATCATCTTATCCAAATACCTACCCCATTCAGGAATATTTTCTAAAACTGGAGAGATAAGACTAAGGCCCAAGTTTCCAAGTTAGTGATCAGTCAGGCTGGATGAGGCAACACTCCTCTAACTTATGGGAGAATGGGTTTAAAACAAGGACAGGCATTTGCAAGGAAGCTCTCCTTCCTTACAGCTCACTGAACAGTCCAGTCACTTGATCAGCCTGTGAGATTTGAACACAATAAAACGAGTGTCAAGAAAACCTGATTAGATAAGCTCTGAGTACTAAGACAGTCCTTATATTGTGATAACCTCCTGCAAAAGTGTCACATACAGGCTGTGTGCAATGAGAGATACTGCTGACTTGGAACTTGTGAGCCAGGCAGGAGTGTGAGTATTTGATTTCAATCTGGGAAAATTCCAGAGGACTAAATCTGGAGGATTTATGAACATGGTAATGTCCATGCAATTGGATTTCATTGAGAAACATAGACTTTTTTTCTATTTCATACTGCGACATTTCAACTATATTAAAGGGCAAAGAGCAAGAGATAGAAACGCTGGCTAGAATGCAATTCATGACACAATTTCCACATATATACTTATTCTACACTGGTTACTGCTGAAGCCTCCTGAGTTCAGAATTAAACAAGACTCAGAGAGACCATCATTTCCTAAAGTCTCGTTCACTTCTATTGCCTGGATACCCTCCAATGTCACACCAGGAAGCAAGACCGATCCATCTACTTAATCAGGGAGAGTAACATTTTCTAGATCTGGGTAGAGACTTGCAAAAAGATCTTTCTAGTCTTTGTGTATATCATCATATCATGATCAGAAAATAAGATTAAATATGATTGCACTAAACGCTCCATAACTTGATTGCCAATAACCTTATATTCCATTCCATGTATATTAAATGATGGTTTAATATACATGGTGGTGCACTCCATTTAATATCTTATTTCCATTTTTATGCACATAGAAGCGCTTTGCAGAATTATATCTTAAATATACATAAGGGCTTTTTGCGTAAGAATTGTAATGTTCAGAATTATTGTGTTGGGTGTTGCAAGCCCTTTGGCTGTGTCCAGGTTGTCCTGCTCATACAGCAGGATGCCAGGATCTTGAAGGGAGGTAGAGGGCTAGAGACTAACAACCACCCTGCAACCCTTGTAAGTGAGGAGGAGTCATTTGGTGCTTGAAACATCTGTGTTCTCTATTGGCCCCTGACTATCTTCTATTTTTGACCCTGAGCCATAAGTGAAATCTCTCCCAACTCTGACATCTTCTCTTCTTGCCCATGGCTTAGCAAGCTGGACCTGTTCTTCCTTGTTCCGGATCTGGCTTCCGGCTGCAACCCCCACCATCATCTGAATCTTCAACCTCATCTCATTAGCCTAGTCCCATCTCAGACTAATCTGACTGCCATTCTCAGCAGGGAGAGCCTAAACTTCTTCTTTTAGTATGCATATAGAGCTCACATACTATAGAAAGATTTTTAAATATCGCAGGCATTTTAAAAGAATGAGTAAGGCACTAGTTAAGCTTAAGATTAAATTAAACATAATCCTGCCACAAAGCATCTAGCTAATTGAGATGACGGTCTCAAAACATTCAGGATTCAGTGCAGTTACTAAAGGAATTTGTGGAGGACAGAAGCTATGTAAGTTACTATGTAAAGGGATTGTTGAGGGAATTTTTCAGGGGTAGGAGATTGGACAAGGTGACCTTCTAACTGTGCATTTAATGGTTGCAATAGCTGTCAAGGTCAGAGTTGGTAGGAACAATCCAAGTTAATATCTAGATCTGCCAGTTTTCAGTCCCATGTGGATGGAGGAAAAAAATCATGGAACCATTGCTGAGCCACACCGAAGATGAAAAGCGCCAATTCTGAGAAAGATCATACACGTGCCCTCCTCTCAAGGTGCTTGCATTTCTACCTGGATAGAAGTACGTCAAACACTCAGGGAATGTAAGAAGCCCAGGGAGGTTTCGGGGGTGCCCTCTTGGCCTGTACGCACGTCTCTTTTTCTGACCCCACTCTCATACATCATTATTGTGACATGTAAGCCTCTCTGGGCTGGTAAACTAAGCCTTGCAACAGCAATACCTGTGCACATCTTGGAAGTCTATGGGATATTCATAGAGACACCCGATTTCTAGTCAGTTTAGATCAATCACAAATGAGGAAAACCTTATAGTGCAATAAAGATTCTAGTTGTTCCTTCATGTTGGCATAGAACTTCTTAAGGGTCAGGAGAACTTCTTCCCCATGGGTGTGTGCTTCCATGAGGAGGAACCTCCTTTAAGGTACTTTGCTCTACCTGAGCCTCTATTTACCCCCACACTCTCAGGAGAGTCACTCATCAGGCTGGTGACTGGGAGAAGAATCTGGGCCTGTGTGACACAGCTTTTCTTCATTCCTTCTTGCTCCAGATCTGTCTGCAGACAGCACTGACCCATCATGGTGCCTCCGTCCCTACAGAGGGACCCAGCTCTGTGGGGAAGGCCTGGTAGGCTCTGGCCTCACCTTGAACTGGGAGGGTCCACAGGGATAAAGTGCTGGCACAACACTTAGGTGGCAGGTATAAGACCACACCTGCTCACCAGCGTGTTAGGAACACAGTTGACCTGCTAATCTCCAACCGTGGACCACCTGCATCTTCCTCTCTCGGGATTGGGAATTCAGGGGGAGAAAATGGGTGTTCTGTGTGAACTTCCTAAATCCAAAACAACTTCAATATTCAGAGGAAACCCTTCACCCTTCTTTAATTTAAGTATCCTCCAAGATGCACGCATGCACGCGCACACACGCACGCGCACGCACACACACATTTTCTTCCCTGTGTGAAAGTTCCCAACCTCTGCTCTCTTCCTCTAGAGATCTTGGACCCCTACTGTGTCAAGCTGGATTATCCAGCCTGGGAGGGCACCTGGCTTCCTTCCACTGAGAGAAAACATCACTATGAGGCTGCCGTGGACTCACCTGGTGTATTAGTCCATTTTCACACTGCCTATAAAGGCATACCAAAGACTGGGCAATTGACAAAAGAAAGAGGTTTAATGGACTCACGTTCCACATGGCTGGGGAGGACTCACAATTATGGTGGAAAGTGAAAGGAAGGTCTCACATGGAGGCAGACAAGAGAAGAGTGAGAGCCAAGAGAAAGGGGTTTCCTCTTGTAAAACCATCAGATATCACGAGACTGATTCACCACCATGAGAACAGTATGGGGGAAACTGCCCCCATGATTCAATTATCTCCCACTGGGTCCCTCCCACAACACGAGGGAATTATGGGAGCTACAATTCAAGATGAAATTTGGAAAGGGACAAAACCAAACCATATCACCCGGAGAGAGAGATTTCACGGAACTTCATCTTCTGTGGAAACCCCAGGGCTCTCAGTACTCACTCGCTCTTAGTCAGGAGCCTATCCTCATTTCCATTCAAGATTTCTGGGGCTGTGACTCAAGTCTTGACACTAGGAGCCCCCATCTGCCCAGGAGGATTGGCTAGTTATTTACAAAACGGATTATTTTCTGGCATGAAACTCACCACCAAGGAAATAAGACTGTCTTCGAAATCAGGTCAATGTTGGGTCAGAAAACCACAGCCTAGAATTTTAAATTATCTCCAGTAGCTGGTTCCACAATCTTGTCCATTTCATGTGCAAGGCAGGGGAGGCTGATGATATTCTGACAGCTGCCAGAACCCAGAGCTATGTGAAAGATAGCATAGGAATGTCAAGTATGCTGCACCATGATGGCAGTGAAGGGGAATCACTCCCCCTCAATGTGTGGTTCCTGAGGCCGGGGCTGTGCTCCTGCAACTGCTGGAGCCCAAGGTGGGGCCAAAAGTAGGTCCTGATTTAACTCTCCTTGCTCCCTAGCACTAGGAATGGCTGAGGACCTTTGGAATATATTTATTGATGCTTAAGTGGAAACTCATTGAAGGGGCTGCACAGGTTGCCAGTGCATTTATGGAGGGGGTGCTAGGTGATGACCCCCTAGAGTATGCAGTGCATAACCAGTGAGGGATGTGCAACTGCCTGGGGGTCACATGGGGAAGCCAGCAGCTGACAAACACATCTCCATGGAGTGGCCGCATTGGGTGGTTTTGCCACAGCCTGGGCCTGAACATCAGTTTTGGAGATTTAGCCACCTCATTTGTCAGGGGAATAGAGGCCTCTCTCAGGGAAGAACCCACCTTAGTGGTGCCGGTATGATCAGAAACAAGACATAGACCAGCCACTGGGAGTGGACAACTGGGTTGGGATCCATTCTACCTGGACAGTGCTGAGATGAGCACAGTCAACCTTCACCCCATGAGGTTCCTAGTTTGGGAGTTGACTATCTCTTTTTCTGATAGCCATAGTCTTTCTTTAGAGATGAAGAAATTACACTTCTAAGTCTTCGTAAGGCTGGAGGCATTTCCTCTTAGATGATTGGGCCTCTCTTGCTTTTATCCACCATGCGCATATTTTATAGTTTAACTCATAGGATAGCAACCTTAATTCCAAATTATTTGGGTAGCTTTAAGGGACTCAGTTTACCCCAGCCCCCAAATACGGAAGATGTCTCTGAGGTTTGCCACCATCCCTGACGGCTCCACTGCTCACCAGCCCATGAACACCCACATTCCCTCCCTGTTCTATGCATTTACTGACTTCATATGCTCCTCTCACTGCTGCATCTTCCAAGGCATGTCTCAAGTCCTTCCTCCTGCATGAAGCCTTTCCTGACCACCCTACCCTTTCCTGACCTCTGAAACTCTGCAGTACTCAGAGAGAACAGAACCTAACTTAGCCATTAACTGGATATTGGCTAGTATTTATCATTGCCATTTCCTGTAGGTCCTATTTCACTGACTAGACTATCAGCCATTTAAAACTAGAAAATGAATTTCCTATTTATTTAGCCTCCCCCATCATGTCTAGCACATTGAAAACATCTGCAGATATTGGAGAAAAAGAGGCATATTAAATAATCCTTTGCTTCCTCAAATATCACCCACATTTTCTATGCATCTCAAATCCTCTTTCTCCAGGAAACCTTCCCCAACCACTGACTCACAATGATTTTTTTCTGCCCCTCCTGATCACCCATTGTTGTCTCAGCCATGCATTTTGGCATTCACTTATGTTGTCTGAATTTGTACTTTGGCTTAAGGTATGAGTGTCCTGTCTGCACAACTGCAGCCAGGGTTTGGGTGATGTTAGCTTCACTCTGAGCTGGCACCAAGCAAGACCCCATATGAGGGTCTGAATCAGCCTTCAGCCAATGTTTGTTGTTGCGTTGAAGATCAACAACTCTCCAACTAAAGGTCTTCCCCAGCCAGGCCGCTGTTCTCTGCATTAGGTAGACCTGGGCATGAGTCTTGGTGTTATCATTTCAGAGGCGTGACTGTTGGAAACACCTCTTAAGCTCTCTAGGCCTCCATTTTATTTCCTTATCTCTAAGAAGGGGGATGGAGCTGTTGTGAGCCTGAAGTACCATCAAGCACTGAAAACATTAGGCATGTAGAGGAGGGGTTAAGAGCAGCTCCTCTGCAATCACATCACATGACCCTAACCAAGTGACTTAATTCCCTAAACTACCTTCTCCTTATCTGTACAGTAAGCATGTGAACCTCATGGGCTTCTTGTGCGGATTATGTGAGATGACGTGTCTAGGTTCTTATGTGTTGGTAACAGTAGTGATGACAGTGGTAGCAGTAGTAGTAAGAAACTGTTATCACGGGCTGGGAGTGGTGGCTCACGCCTGTAATCTCAGCACTGTGGAAGGTCAAATCCAGAGGATTGCTTGAGCCCAGTGATTGGAGACAAGCCTGGCTAACAAAGCAAGACCTTGTCTCTACAGAAAATCAAAAAATTAGTCAGGTGTAGTGGTGCACACCCATTGTCCCCACTACTCGGGAGGCTGATGGGGGAGGATCGCTTGAGTCTTACAGGTCAAGGCTGCAGTGAGCTGCGATCATGCCATTGCATGCCTGGGCAACAGAGCAAGATCCTGAGAAAGAAAGAAAGAGAGAGAGAAAGAAAGAAGGAAAGAGAGAGAGAGAGAGAGGAAGGAAGGAAGAAAGGAAGGAAAAAAGGAAGGAGAAGGAAGGAAGGAAAGGAAGGAAACTGATCACAGTAATCGGCATTTGGAAAGTGCTCAGTGAATGTGGCCTTCTACCATGCTGGGGACTGGTGGTCTCTGTTGCCTTCCCAGGTACTGGAGTAGATCCACTGGCCCCTTTTCCAGATCTGCTGTCTACACAACTCGAAGCAGGGCTTGCAGCCTTGTCACATTTTTATGATATCTACCAAGGCAGGCCTAGGGAAGCAGTGGCCTTGGTATCCCTAGCTACACAGCTTTCTCTCAGCCCCCACCACAAGAGTTATCCTGCACCTCTATCCCCTTATCCTACAGAAGTGTTGAGATAAATTCTTTCTCGAGGTGACATGCAACAATTTATAGCATAATAAAATCTACAAGATTCTTCCCTGAGCAGAGATTTTGACAACAGCTCTTTTCCCTAAGGACAGCACAGAGGATGCCTATGCTGGGAAAAAATGAAACTCTCCAGCAGAAAAATCGCTCTCAACCCCACAAAGCATTGGCCAATCAGAACTTTCAGGAGCTTGGCTGAGTGTTTTGAACCCTGTGGCCACCAACTGTTTCATGTCCCAGCTGTCGCCCTACCATGTTTGTGCAGGATTATCCAGGTAATTCCTCAGAGGATGGCTACCTTCTCCTCCCTGGTCCTGAACTGATGCTAAAAAGCTCTCCAACCTCCCAGTTCTTTATTCTGTATGGCCAACACTGGAGTCTACAAATTAGGGCACTGTGCTTGAAGCTTGGGCCAAGTTGAGTTCTTGAGCACATTTAACTTCTGAATTCTCCCTTCACTTTCTGTCTCTTCTGGCATATTACTTAACTACTGCCTAAACCTTTTAAGTCATGATTTTAATGCAACTAAGCAGGTGCCATAATTTACTCCTCCAAGGGGCCTGATTTTCTGTAATGATAAAGAGATTCACTGTATCCCCAATTAATCATATCAGCTTAAATGTGTGTGGGGCCTCCAGTTGAGAAGAGGATAAATATGTAGCATTGCTATTGTTCATTTTTACTGTAGCTCATTCTCTCCCATTAACTACTGGATTCCAGAAAATCAAGACCATTTAATTATGTCAAGAGCACAGCTGGAAAACTGCAAAGAGGCTATAATTGACTTGGGGGGAAGAAGCAAGTTCAGATATAACAAGGGATTGTTCTAAGAAGCTTCCCCATTGCTGAATATAATGCACTGCAAATCCGGGAGGAAGAACTAAAAAAGAATGCAACCCAGACTTAATTAAAGTCATGATTAGCTGATGGGGTGGGGGGGGGTAGGGGGACTGGGGAGGAGTCAAGATAATACTAAAGCCACTGGTAACTTATTTACACTTGCCTATGAAATACAGCCATGCCCAGAAACACATGCCTAGGCCCTCTGAGCTACAGAGTAACACTTGTATCTTCAAAAGGCTCCCTGTCAACCAATCATACATCATTGATCCAGAATCAGTCTGGTGGGGGTATGCAGAAGATCAATTCAGAAGTTCTGGAGTGGGGCCTCCATTCCGAATTTTAGCAGATACCCCAGGAGGTTCTGATGCAGGTGGTTGGTGGACCACACTTTGAGAAGTTCTGGAATAGATGACTCCAGGATTTTTCAGCTGTATAATATATATAAAACCTCGAAACATTCCATTCTTTGTATATTTTATACATTCACAGCCTGTGTGTATACATGCAGCGAGAAACTGTACACCATCTGTCTCTCTCGACTGTGTATGAATTCCACATGTGCCTGTTCTATAATAGAACTGAATTTTATAAGTTTTCAGCAAAATCAAATAAACAGTATGTGGATTTGAGTATTTTCTTTCCTTACTTGACCCAGAAGAGGAATTTAATTTATAAAAGAAAACTAGAATCACAAACATGGCTCCACATTTTCTCAGAACGAAACACAGACGTGTCCATGTGGCTTGAGAGGTTCAGGGACCATTTCAAATACATGTGGGGATCTTGTCTTTGCTATCCTGATGGCTTCTCACTCTTTTCAGTCTTAAACCTGGGGCTTGAGCTCCAAAATTTGATGCCTCATAGAGGCCTTGAGAGCCAGGAAGTTAGTCAATTTGCCCCTGCCCTGCCTTGACCAAGTGAAAATAATTTTTTTCTCCTCTGTTAATCACTCACCCTTAGAGATGGCAAATAGGTTTCAACTCATGGTCATTTTGCAGAAGCTGAACAAAGGAGTGGGCCGAGAAGGACTCAGAGGCTCTATATGGACCCCAAATAAAGGAGTGTAATCTAAATCCTTGTAGGGATAGGGTGGGGTCCCTTTTTAAATCATTATTTGCCTGTCCAACCCTGGGCTTTCTCTTGCAAGACCTACTCTTTTTATACATGATTTTAGAACTTTGAAATTTGATATCTAAGTGTTGGAACTTCTGTCTCCTGACTCCAAATTCCATGTTCTTCCCAATAACCTAGTTCATAATAAATCATCCACACTAGTGGAGGGCGCTAATCCAGACAAGTTTTGCCATCAGTAGTGAGAGGTAGTTAGCAAGAAATCTGAACTCAGTCTTCTTTTGAATGGGTTATAGCTGTTTTTGCCTTTCTCTTTATCAACACGCTTTACACTGAACAGAGTAGAAACTCAATGGCCCATAAAAAAACATGAGGTGGTGGTGAATCTGATCTTTGTGTATAGGTTTACCAGCTAGAAAAGAATTTGAGAACTGCTGCAGTCTTCATTAGTTAACTTAAACATTTAACTCAAAGGTATTGTTTGAAGAACAACTGTATTAGCCTGTTTCCACGCTGCTGATACAGACATAAGCAAAACTAGGAAAAAACAGAGGTTTAATTGAACTTACAGTTCTGCATGGCTGGAGAGGAATCAGAATCATTGCGGGAAGCAAAAGGCACTTCTTTCATAGCAGCGGTGAGAAAATGAGGGAAAAGCAAAAGCTGAAACTCCGATAAACCCATCAGATCTCGTGAGACTTACTCACTATCACGAGAATAGCACGGGAAAGACTGACCCCCGTGATTCAATTACCTCCCCCTGGGTCCCTCCCACAGCACATGGGAGTTCTAGGAGATACAATTTAAGTAGAGATTCGGGTGAGGATACAGCCAAACCATATCACCAACATGGAAAATCCAGGCAAGTTTCGGCCGGGTGCAGTGGCTCACGCCTGTAATACCAGCACTGTGGGAGGACAAGGCGGGCGGATCACAAAGTCAGATGGAGACCATCCTGGCTAACACGGTGAAACCCTGTCTGTAGTAAAAATACAAAAAAATTCGCCGGCCGTGGTGGCGGCCACCTGTAGTCCCAGCTACTCCGGAGGCTGAGGCAGGAGAATGGCGGGAACCCGGGAGGCGGAGCTTGCAGTGAGCCGAGATCGCGCCGCCGCACTCAGCCTGGGCGACAGAGCAAGACTCCGTCTAAAAAAAAAAAAAAAAATAGAAAGAAAATCCAGGGAAGTTTCACTAAGAGGAGTGATTTGGGGCTGAATGTGAGGAAAGTGTAATCCATGCTGGGTTACCAGGGGCTCTTCAGGGAGGGCAGGTCTTGCCTGTTTCAGTGTTCCTTCCTCTTTCTGAGTGGCATTCTCAAGCCTCTGGTAATTATTAGAGGTGCCCTGTATTGGCTGGTTCCCTCTGCCTCCTAAATCAATCTACTGATTTGTCAAATTTGCTGATTCTAGGGCTATATAATGCTCATGAACACACAAACAACAAACCGCTTTTACTCATCGTGAAGTGTATGATCCTTCCTCCAGTTGGGGAGAAGCTTATCAGGAAGGGTTTTCCCTGGAGCTCTTGCTGTGCACGATTGGGATCCACTGGATTTATTTTGGCAGAGGGAGAGAGAGATATTGAATACAAGGGAAATAAATATTACCCACACCCAGCATTTAACTTCTTTGATATTAAGGCTGATTTAGTGGTCAGAATCCAGGTGATGGGGTGGAAGGTAGCGTGATAGACGAGAAGGAGGAGAAGCAAGCTAGAATTGAATGAAGCTGAGAGAAGCAGTGAGTTATTGGGTAGCAATCCTATTTCCATTGCATTTCTGTTGCATTGTTTTGTTGTAAAGAAGAATCAATAAAAAGAGGATGCTCGAGGTTTTTAATTTAGTGAATCTCATCTGGGACATGGTACATCTGACAGTAGCCTGACTTTTTAAAATGCAAACACTGTGCTCAGATTTATTAATTTTTATGTTATGAATATTTAAATATGCCCATCCCAATGGAATCATTTCACAGGAAGCTAATGCACTTACATTTTTAATGAAATGAGTAGTCAACCATTAAAAATAAAATATGGATATGAATTGTTAGACTAATTGATTGGGGGAAGAAAGTTATTGTGCAAGATATCAGAGAATTTAGAAAAATGAGGAGAAATCAAATGACCCAATTATCGTCAGCCTTTGACATTCAGGAAGATGCTGTCCAATATATATTTCTTTTTTTTTTTTAATGAGCAGTCACTTTTTAAAATGTCTAAAGAAAATTATCACTGTAAATCAACCCTCAAGTAGGAAGCGAGCCAGAAAGGGGTGTGATCTTCAGGAGCTAGTACTTAACTGCTAGTTCCTGCTACAATAAAGGGAGTGAGGAATCAGAGAATTTTCTGTATAATTCAGGTCACAACCCTGCTTTTTCCTGGATTCCCCACAGAATACAGCAACTGAAACTAAGGCTAAGTCTCCCCTCTCCCCTGAATTTCAAGATACCTGTGCTCTTATCAAGATGTAAATAAATGTAATTTGAAAGTCACTTTAAAGATTACTAGTTTAAAGACCCTTTGAAGTTTTTTTCTTTTTAAAGTGGAAGAATTATTGTTTAAAGCAAATCATAGCATTCCTTTTTCTAAGTATGATTTTCTATGTTGGTCTTCAAGTGATACTTTTTTTGAGTTAAAGGTTTAATCTTAACTAATGAAGGCTGCTGCAGTTCTCAAATTCTTTTTTAGCTGGTAAATCTATAAGCAGAGAATAGATTCATTGCCACCTTACTTTTTTGTTGGTCAATTAATTCCTACTCTTCAGTTAGTGTGTTGATAAACAGAAATACTAAAAGAGCTATAACCCATTCAAGAGAAAACTGAGGTCAGATTTCTTGCTAACCACCTCTCACAGGGCAATTGGATGAGCAAGATGTGTATTGATTCAACAGCACAGGAGGCCTTGCTGTGTATTGGTAGCATCGCAAGTGGCAAGTGCCAAAGGCTCAAGGAAGAACAAGGAAAGAGCTGAGAAGGTGAATTGTTGGCATTTCGTAGGCAGGGATAGAGAGATGAGAAGAGTGGGAGGATTGAGGATACTGAGAAAAAATGGTTAAAGTGGTGCACTAGGGAGAGAACAGGAAGGAAAAAGGGGGTAAGAGCCAGGTATAGGGGAAGCAAAATCCATGGACCATGTGAGGAAGAAAGATAAAGAATTTGGCAATCAAAATCACTTAGTGCAGTGCTCCTCTAACTTCAGTGTGCACACGAATCACCTGGGGATCTTGTGAAAATGCAGGTTCTGATTTAGCAGGTCTAGCTAGGGCCTGACCTGCAATTCTGTATTCCTCCCAAGCTCCCAGAAGATGCCCATGCAGGTGCTGTTCCAGCCCACCCGTGAGTAGCAAGACCAGAGGATCCCAGTTTCCTCTGATGGAATGTGAAGAATGTTGGTACCAATGAGTGAATTCTTTATTGTCAGTTGTGTACTTTGCACTCTGCTAAGTACCCTGAAGAGTTTTTAAAAAGAGGAGATAAGACATGCAAACATGAAACCACTAGAGTAAAACAGAACAGAGTGTGTGTTACGGAGCCTACGTGGGGCTGGAAGGCTTCAGGAACAGAGAGGATCTGTCTAAGCATGTTGGAGCTTACACAGGCAGAAAGGAGGGGGAGTGACCTCAAGCTGAAATGAACATAGAGGGGTAGAGTATGGAATGCAAGGGCCAAAGAACTGCCGAGACCTCTGTGGGGCCCTAAGGCTCCACTGCAACCCCAAAAAGTGACCGTCTCTAGGGTTGAAAGGCTTAGTGTTGTGGTGGCTGGCTATGAGTTTAGCTGAAAAAGCAGGTGCGTCTCCTTTAGTCTTTTATTTCCTTTCTTTTCTTTTCTTTTTTTTTTTTTTTTTTTGAGACGGAGTCTTGTTCTGTCACCCAGGCTGGAGTACAGTGGGGCAGTCCTAGCTTACTGCAGCTTTGAACTCCTAGACTCAACCAATCCTCTCACCTCAGCCTCCCCAGTAGCTGGGACCACAGGCACACTTCCATCACTCCCAGCTAAATTTTTTATTTTTTTTAGAGATGGGGGTCTCATTATGTTACCTAGGCTGGTCTGGAACTCCTGGCCTCAAGTAATCCTCCTGCCTCAGCCTCCCAAAATGCTGGGATTAGAGGCATTAGCTATTGCACTCAGCCTCCTTCAGTCTCCAGAGTACCTGGCACATTGCTGGACACATCAATGGCCACTGAGTAAGTGGTTGACTCATGCCAGGGCCATTCAGTGAATCACGGAGCAGCCAGCATGTATGGTAACTAATACACCTTGACATCCAGGTTCAAAAGTGAAAAACAAAAATGGATTCTCATTATAATAGTCGAAGAAAAACATAAATAATGATTGTGGCATGACAGTCTATTTAAGATATTCATTTCTTACTCGCTTTTGCTGCTAAATGGAACACAAAATAATAAAGATAATATTTTCCTTCTCACTTTCTACTTAAAAGAACGACCACACTTTTGCGTTAAGGTTGACTCTCTGAGTTTCTGAAACCTTGCAGAAGTAATCTTTGCCTAGCTTTGGGGAGATCTGACCCACTACAGATTGTGTTGGAGGTGCCATGGAGGAAGATTTCCTGTACCCGTCTGTTATGGAGCTAAATCACATGGGTCACACTGTGAGATGTGATGAAAAACATGGGTGCCATAGTAAGTCAGCCAGAGCCCAGAGCAATGAGTATGTCTGGAAAGAGGAGACTTCACCAAAGCTAACACGTGGGCTGTGCTTGAAGGATGAGGAGGAAGCTGCCAGTGACATGGGGGAAGTTCTTCTAGAGGGAGGCTACAGCTCTGGCAGGGCCGTGGTGAAAATCTGCAGGAGGAAAACGATGTCCTGTGGATTTAGTAGAAACCTGGAGTCCATGAGGGCCTGTGACAGCAGGTAAGCACGGGCAGGGAGACTGAGGCTAAGCTCAGAGATCTCTTGAATACCAGGTTGGGGATTTAGACTTTGTCCTACACACAGTGCTGCCTATTTATAACTTTCTCACCTTACTTGGATAAAATAAGCTTATACATACATAATACTGGCAGTTGACTTTGGACCACGGTTAGGAAAGCAATTACATCTTTGCCTAAGCTTCCATTTGAAATATTTGTCTTCACTTAGCTAGTTCTTTATTTTTTATTTTTTTATTTTTTGAGATGGAGTCTTGTTCTGTCCACCAGGCTGGAGTGCAGTAACGGATCTTGGCTCACTGCAATCTTTGCCTCGTGGTTTCAAGCAATTCTCGTGCCTCAGCCTTCTGAGTAGCTGGGATTATAGGCATGCGCTGTCACACTGGGCTAATTTTTGTATTTTTAGTAGAGACAGGGTTTCACCATGTTGGCTAGGCTGGTCTCGAGCTCCTGACCTCAAGTGATCCGGCTGCCTCGGCCTCCCAAAGCAGTGGGAACTAGCTTCATTCAGTTAGTTCTTGAATGATGTACAATGGAGGGGTGAACCAGACAAGTAAGAGAGAGGGGATTTGTTTCATTACTAACATACTGTGTAATTTTTGTCAAGGGGCAAATTCCTTGAGCCTCACTTTCCCTTGCTGGACTAAGAGTAATGAACATTTTGGCACACCAAACTTAGCAGTTCTTACAATGCTAGTTCCTGGGAACTTCCCGTGTGCCTGTTATATACATTATCTGTTTAATCCTCCAACTACAGCATAGGATAGGCTCTGCTATCAGCCTTTTTACAGATGAAGAGACTAAAGCTCAAGGAATTTGAATAACTGGCCTAAGGACACATATGGCTAACAATTAGCAAAGCTGAGATTCGATCTGATCCCAAACTCAGCCTAGTGTCATTTATACAGCACCCCTTACCCCAAAGATGGTTATTTTAACAATCATCATTTTGAAAAATACCTCAAACTCAAAAATTGTTTCAAAGTACCTGTAGCATGTGACTTCGTTATCCTCACACTGCTGGGAAGAAATACAGAATCATCCAATACTGGACTGAAAAGACCTGAGAAATCACTCTAGCTTTTGCTTCTCTTTTTGCAGAAGAGGAGATTGGTGTGCAGCAAAGCTGTGGAATGACTCAAAGTCACACAGAACATTCTAGTAATAGCTGGTTCTCTTATATTTTAGTGTGTTTAAAGTACAATGATTGAATAAGGGCTCTGATAAATACAATTTAGGGTTTTTTCTGCGCTCACCTATCTTCTCTTCCTTATACTAAATAGTCATTCTCTCTGCTTCCTTTATAATTCCACGTTTCCCAGTGATGTTGAAAATAAGTATCACAGGGCCTGGCAGAGGCCTAGGGTCAGGCAGGTGTTCACTACATTAATTGACAGCTCAGGACAAACCTTGACTCAGAATGGACAAGACTAGCTCAGCAACATCAGGAACTGGCTGTGAAGACCTTTCCCAGAGTTGTGGCTTCGAAAAGGAAGTCTGGCTTCTAAGATGAATGATCAAGGGTTTGGCTAAAATCCAGGTTCATGAAATTGAAGAAGTAGCTTCACAATACCCAGGGACAGAATGGGAGAGAGGGGCAGGAGACAGGCAGGTACCTTGCCTGAAGATTGAAGTGATTCTCACTGGAGAAATAAAAGAAATTCCAAGAACCATCACTTTTGCTTTAAGAGGAGCCTTAGAGCTGAATGAGGACAACAGCCCCATTTTAGAGAAAAAGAAACTGAGTCCAAGGAGGTTGAGTGACTCTGTTAATATCACACAGTGAGTGACCAAGACTCCCATCTTGTAGTCCAGTTTGTTTTCTACTGTCTTTATTTTGAAATAAATGTTGGAGTGCTCTAAATAGTCATCTGCAGTTTATTATTATCATGGAAACTGTGAGTCGCCTCTGTTCTTCTACCAGGGATTTAGTGCATGATCCCAGCAACACGCCTAGGATACCAAATGCAATCAGTGCCAGTTTGAAATAATACCCCTCCCACTCTCTATTAATTTTCTCGGAAATGGTTAGATCCCTGATGACCCCAGACCAGAATGGCAATGACTCCAGAGGTTGGCAGCATGCTTGTCCAGGGTCTGTAGAGGAAATCTCCTTTCTGGAATTGACGAACATTAAAGAGAGAATATTAATAACATCCAACTTGTGCCACTTTCAGAAACTCGGTTTAGTGCCCTGGGATAGTGAGAATGTTCTTAGCCTACTTTGTGGAAATTGCTCAACTCCTTCCTGGCCTTGGGACAAGATCAATGAGTTGATTGCACTTGGAAGTGGAACAGTGAGAAGTTGGGAGTGAGGGTGCTAGCAAGGAGCTCAAATAAACAGAAAAACAAATCTATAGAAACCATGCAGAGAATCCTATTAGGATGGAAACGTTAAATGTAGTACACAGTGGGGAGATGGCATGGGGGTTGAAGGCAGAAGGGAACTCCCTCAGATTGGCAGAGATGGGTACCCACCTTACTCCTACAGGAAAGTGGGAAAAAGTGCCTGAAGCTTTCTAAGCTGAGCACACTCTCAACATCAGACGCTTTTTGCACTGTACCCTGCCCTGCCCTGTCTTGCCCCGGATGTGCCTACTTCATTCCAGTTCTGTTGATTCCTGGAATCTCAAAGCAGCGGTAGCAATGCCTAGAAGAGATGTCATGTTGGTGGAGACAGCAACACTGAGATGAAAATGGAGATTGAAAGAACAGATGATCAGAGAGCAGGGAAGGAGTTTCTTCCAAGGATCAAGGTACGGAGTAATCCAATGGTGACATTAGAGGTGACAAATGGTGATGTTAGAGGTTACCAATGTTTTCAGCTACCACAAGGAGAATTTGTGAGTTTCCTTTATGTTCTACCTGAGCATCAAAAAGGAAGAGAGACATCCAGGATTGCAATAATTATACTGGAGAATACTTGAAACAGCACCTACCAGCAGTCTGCTGGGACTCATGAAAGTCATGAAGATGAATTCAGTATGTGTTGCATGGCACATGTGATATGGGCTGCAGGCTGAAGGATTCAGCATCATGCAAGAAAAGACGTTTCTATTCTCATGGGACTTACAATCCAAGAGTAGACAGAGAGTGAACAATTATTTATAAGTGTGACGGGCATCACAATGAAGAAGTAAAAGACACTTTAAGATCATATCACATCTATGTGAACTTAGGGGAGGAATCCAGATTAAATGAGATACCGTACATGAAGTGTGTAGCATGGTACCTAGCACATAAGTGCCCAGTAAATGGTAGCTGCTATTACTAAAGGTCTAAAGAACGTGGTTCAAGGAGGCAAATCTTTTTTTTTATTTCAATAGTTTTGGGGGTACAGTTGACTTTTGGTTACATGGTTAATTCCTTATTAGTGATTCTGAGATTTTAGTGCACCCATCACCAAGTAGCGTACACTGCACCCAATGTGGTTTTTGGGGGTTTTTTTGTTTGTGTTTTTGAGACGGAGTCTCACTCTGTCACCCAGGCTGGAGTGCAGTGGCGCAATGGTGCAATCTCAGCTCACTGCAAGCTCTGCCTCCAGGGTTCACGCCATTCTCCCTCAGCCTCCCGAGTAGCTGGGACTACAGGTCCCTGCCACCATACCCGGCTAATTTTTTTTTTTTTTTTTTAGTAGAGACGGGATTTCACCATGTTAGCCAGGATGGTCTCGATCTCCTGACCTTGTGATCTGCCTGCCTCGGCCTCCCACAGTGCTGGGATTACAGGCGTGAGTCACTGTACCCGACCCCTAATATGTTGTTTTTTATCCCTCACCCCCCTCCCAACCTCTCCCCTGGCGGAGTCCCCACAGTCCATTAAATCTCTCTGTATGGTTTTGCATCTTCATAGCTTAGCTCCCACTTATAAGTGAGAACATATGGTATTTGGTTTTCTATTCCTGAGTTACTTCACCTAGAATAATGTGAGGCAAAATCTTTTTGTGGACATATGTATTGGGAAGAAAAGTCTATGATCTGTCCGTCATTTATTCATTCATTTGTTCACTTCATAGACTTTTTTTTACCTTGTAGGTGTAAGGTGCTGTACTCAATGATAGAGTACAAAAACAGGTAAGGGTCTCTACTGTCAATGGGGTTCAAATTATAATAGGCAAGAAAGACATAGGCCGGGCGCAGTGGCTCATGCCTGTAATCCCAGCACTTTGGGAGGCCAAGGTGGGCAGATCACGAGATCAGGAGTTTGAGACCAGCCTGACCAAAATGGTGAAACCCGGTCTTTACTAAAAATACACAAAACATTATCTGGGTGTGGTGGCACACGCCTGTAATCCCAGTTACTCAGGAGGTTGAGAGGCAGGAGAATCGCTTGAACCCGGGAGGTGGAGGTTGCAGTGAGCCGAGATCGCCCCACTGCACTCCAGCCTGGGCAATAAATCGAGACTCCGTCTTAACAACAACAACAAAAAGAAAGACACAAACAAATCATTGCAAAATGGTGCAATAAGAAATATATTATGTCACACAGAGGCCAGCAGTCTCAATCCTGCCTTGCAGGGTCCAAGAAGCCTATGCTGAACAAGGAAGGTGAGTTCAGTGTAGAAGGATAAATAGTTGTATAGGCCCTTGTTTTATTGACAGTTTTGTTGGTTTGTTTTTTTCCTCTGGGTGTGGTGAGCTTGGCAAGGTGTGATTTTTATATTTTCCTGTTCGTGTCTCCATATTTTCTCTCTCAGTTCAATCACCTGATGCATTGCAAAACAAAAAACAAAACAAAAAAATGTTGGGAAGGGTTCATTGCCATGCTGTAACGACAACATTTTTGGCCAGGAGAACAAACTCAGAACGCGTGCTTGTTATATAGAGGAAATTGCTTCCAAAAATAATCATAAAATGGCCTATCTCCACCAGAACCACTACTGGAAAAAAATGTATGATTTGATCAGTCTCAGAGAGTGCTCTGATTTATCTATGTGTCCAAGAAAATGAGAGATTTTGTCTCCTGGTCCCTAGGATAGTCAGCAAATGATGATAAGAGTAGGGGGCCTGGCCCTACAAAGTTCCATTTTTGAAGCTGTCACCCACAGGCAAAATCCTTCTGCCCGCTCTCTGCACCCTCCCTACCTGGGACACACAAGCTTAGTATCTTGGTGGCAGAGTTTGCCTAAAATGCCTTACATGGGGATGAAGGAGAGAAGCATAAACATTTAAGAAAAAGCCCAAAGTCTTCCTCAGGAAAGCAGTGTGACGGCTTTCCTTCTTTCAACCTGTGCATGGCTGGGAGATTGAGGCCTTCCCCCTCCTCAGCCTCTTTGCTGCCAGGAGCTCCGGCCAAGTCAAAAGCAAAGCACAGACTTGGAGAGTTGACTGATGGCCCAGAAAAGCACAGGGTTATCTGATGCCTTCACACGGGCCCCTCGCATGGACGGAGAAACTGGGTCTGCCAGGTCCATGCCTTTGGAGAGTTCTCTTGTCTCTGACCCTGTGGGTCACCCCACATGGTAGTAGGCAAAAATAGCTGCTGCTAACTCTCCCTGGCTCAGCAGTCAACTGAAAAAGAGACAACCTTGACTCTTCTAATTCACATCCAAATAAGTCAACAAATGCAACTGTTGCAAAATGGGAAAAAGAAAAAGTGCTGGTTCCTAAAGGGAAGAAGGAGGGAAGGATGGAAATTCCATGAGTGCCCTCTCTCAGCTTTGCACATCTGTCCTCTGCCCTCTCTTTCCAACCCAGGAGCTGTATATTCCATGAAGAGCCCTTCTCCTGTAAAAGGAGACTAGATGGGTAATGTCTTACTCGGGAGGCTGCCCCAACTGTGAAATGTGCATTTCATAAACTAGTCAATCTGACTTTCCATATTCCTACACTCTGACCCAGAGAAAGGAAAGACTCCAGAAGAATCTGCTGGAGAGGGCCCTTCTCTGCAGAGGGACTCGGGATGCTGCCTTAGGGCTGAAGCCTTAGGGATGCGCCTCCACCATAAGATGCTCTAGAAGCCAGGAGCAGGAAAAGTAGAGCAGCAAGGGGCAGTCTTGAGTAAAACTATTTACCCAGACTAATTTCTCTTTCACTAAAGCCCTGGTTGGGGCTGCAACAGAAAGGGATGAACATTGCCCTGTAACTTGAATGCCTACCTTTGGCATAATGGCTCCCAGAGGAGTGAAGACTCCAAGATAAAAGCACAGGCGAAACCCCTCTGGGAATTCCACATGGAGCGGGAAGAGTTGGTAGACTCGGGAAGAATTTCCAAAAACATGTTAACAGTGAGTACCTCTGAGACACAAGATTTTATGAAGTTTTCCTTTCCTTTTTATATTTTTCTTGATTGCTTGAACTTTTTGTTTATAATAAACCTAAACTATGTTATAACCAAGAAAGAAATAAAATACACGTATGACCGTGGTTTACTCCTCCCTCCAGAGACATAAGATAAAAATATGGGAATAAACTCATAATTTTCAAGGTAATGGGAGGAAGCAGTGGAGGAGAGATCCCTGTACAATTTCAGGAGAGAGAAAGATAATAGAAACCAGTTGACAAGTTGGAGAATCGGAACATGGAAGCCATATCCCAGCATGGTGGAGGAGGCGGAGGGGTGGGGTTGCAGAAAAGATAATTCATTATCTGGGGAAGAACTGGCCACTTGGTGAGGGGCATCTTCTCCTCATGCATCCCTGAGTTTGGAGGTGTGGCATCCATCACCAGGCAAAAATCGGAGTGCCCTTCTGTAGAGACAGACATTCTTTCTGAGAATCGGGGCTTCTAAATCCCTATGTGAGCGGTGTCCTGGCCAGATTCCTCTGTCTGTTTAAGCCAAAGTGAAGCCCCGCCAGATGGTGACATGCTGCTGGGACACTGCTGGAATGTGGTGAAGAGAAACGACTACACCTGGAGCACATGTCCCCTGCCTCATGACCCCTGTCTGGTAATCCAAGCTCAGCACCTGCCTCAATATTTGTGAAAAGGACTCATATATCAATAACTTCAGATTTATAATAACAGAAATAGTGTTTATTGGTTTTTAACCTTGAGAATCAGTCTCATAGGACACAGAAGACTAAATATGGTTATAGAAGAAAATGTGATACGATCAGCTTCCCAGTGTAAAAGCAAATTCCAACTGTCAGAAAGTGAGAAAGGTATGGGGGGAAGAAGAGGAGCTCTCATGTCTTCATCTAATTGAGTTGAAAATCAAGAAATAACTTTCTAAAATGGATGTAATATAAAAATATTTTTATATTACAGAGGTATTATATTATTCAGAGGTAATACACAGTAGGACAAAATAAGTGTCAAAATTAGGAAGAAGAAAAGAGAGAGGTTAAGGTGAGTTAAATCACTAGCTTTCTGTAGGTATGAGTGACTTGATGATGTCTTAAGTTAATAAGTCAAGAAATAGCATATACATTAGTTATCGTCAGGGAGGTAACTTCCAGAATTAAGAGCAGAAACCATTTGCCTTGGGGAACAGAAGCTATGCGCATGGGAAAGAATGGGGTGGGTGGTGACTATAGGTTTTCATTGTAATTTCTTCTGTTGATTTCTTTCCTTTTTTTTTTTTTTTTTTTGACAGGGTCTTGCTCTGTCACCCAGGCTGGAGTGCAGTGTTGCAATCTCAGCTCACTGCAGCTTCAACCTCCCAGGCCCAAGCAATCCTCCTGCCTTTGCCTCTTGAGTCACTGGTACCACAGGCGTGCACCACCACACCCAGCTAATCTTTGTATTTTTTGTAGAGATGGAAGTCTTACCATGTTGCCCAGGCTCGTCTTGAACTCCTGAGCTCAAGAGATCCTCCTGCCTTGGTCTCCCAAAGTTCTGAGATTACAGGTGTGACCCACACCCAGCCCCTTTTCTTTTCTTTCTTTTCATTATTATTTTTTCTTCTTACAATGCTCATGATAAACACTAGGGGGAAATGACTGGAGAAAGGAGAGAGAGAGGAGAGAGAGCACCATCAAGAGAGTACTTCTAACCGCAGATATTCGGTTCATACCAGCCAGCACAAGGTGTCAGATGGTATAAAATCAGTCTAATTGGTTGGTTGGTTTTTCTATCTCCTCTGAAAGGATTTGCCTCTCTAGCAGTTAGTGTTTTGGGTTGGGCCATGGCCTGCAACAGCCCCTAAGCACATTCAGGTGTGTGCCCTGGGCCCTGTCCCTGCCTCTCCTGGCCATTGCCTCTCAGCCTCTGCCCGCTCCTGCCTTTTACAGGCTCACCCAGCTTGGACCCACACCAGGCTCTGCATCCTGGCCTTGGCTCTCCTCATTTTGGCCGTCAACCTGGTCAACCCAAGATTGAGCCAGGGCTTCTAGGACCAAGGGGGCATAAGAGAATAAAGCATTCTTGTCTAGCATGGACAGCCCAGGAAATGGGCAACCCAAGAAAACCCACTGACAAGGAAGACTGCCCAGGAACCAAGAATCACAGTGTATAGTGGATACAACATGGGCTTTGCAGTCAAGCCAAGTTGCTCAGATCCTAGATCTGCTGCTAATTGTGTCATCTTGGCCAGAATATTGAATTCCTCCGAGCTTCTTTTCCTTATCTGTAACATGAGGACAACATAATCTCCCACGTGGATTTATTGTGAGGATTAAATGAGAGCTTGTATATAAAAGTCCTTGCATACACCTGATTTGTGGTAGGTACATAATGTTAGGCCCCCTCTCACCTCATTTATCCTTTCTTCTTCCTTTTATGGTATGTATATGTAGGCATGAAGTGAAAAGCAATGAAATACTTTGCAGATAATCACATCTAAAGTTAGGTAGTGCTAGGATGAATAATGTTGCTGCTTTGCTGTGAGTGTCTGTTATAGCTTGGGGTACAGACTCATTTTCCTCAGGAAAAAGTCCGTCTTCCAGGCAGCTTGCCTCTGGGATAGAGGAGGAACCTGGGATACATTAGGACTTCAGGCCATAAAATTTAAACATATTAGAATGCACAGGACCTTAGAGGGTTAGTCAGCAGTCAGCCATTATTGTTACAGAGGAGACCCAGAACTTGAGACCTAGAGAAGCTAAGTTGCCTGGTTTAATGTCACACACCAGATCTACTGAAGTCCCATCTGCCGCTATTCTGAAACGAAAGATACCTTGAGAGGTTGTTGTGTTTCTGTGTCAAAAGAATATAAATGACGCAACAAAACATGGTCATAGCTATGACCAGTATGAAAAAAACATGCATGATAAAAAAACACTGAACCAAAAAGAGGACAGGTATTTTTAAAGGCTTTAAAAAGAAACCCGAATCTCTTAAAGTGATGCTGTAGTTAAATGCCACTATATCTTAAGAGAAAATTCTGCGTGGGTGTCAATACCACTGACAGATGGTGAGTTTACACAAGAGTGTCTATTGAATGCAACAGACATTATGTATCCCAAACAGAAACAAGCAGAAATTATGTTGCGCTGTGTGTTGAAGGTATGGCTAAGAATCCACAGCACAACTTACGTAAGAAAGTTAAATAATTACTAGTGTTTTCTTGCTGTAGCTGGTAAGTTAGTATATTTGTTCATGGAGTTGATTAGGATTGATGGGCTAAGAGGTCATTTGGATGTATCAGTATGACAGATATAGTATCAGGAAATGATCTATTTAGGGGTGCCAGGAGAGTCTTGATGGTTTGAGCAGACAGTAGACCAGTCAGTATCAGACAGGCTGTGACAGGTGACCTGTTAGTGTTAATTTCAGACTTATTAGAAAATGTAGTAAGGCAACATTTACAAGGACATAGAACTTCAGCCCATTCATTATTCACTAGCAATTGCTTAGCGCTAAAAGGTTAGAATTGGAAAATGTCAGGGACATTGCAATTAGCACTGAGTATATGCTTCTGTGCTTTGAACTGCTGAAAGTACAATGATTTTCATGCCCCTCTTGAAACAGAACACCATATTCAGCTGTATTTCATGGAGTCTGGGGAGTAATCCATCGAGGGGGTTTAAAATTGGGAAGATATTTTGTTTTGTTCAGACAGAGTGCAGTGGCGCAATCTCAGCTCACTGCAACCTCTGCCTCCCAGATTCAAGCGATTCTCCTGCCTTAGCCTCCCAAGTAGCTGGGATCACAAGCGTGTGCCACCACGCCCAGTTCATTTTTGTATTCTTAGTAAAGACAAGATTTCACCATGTTGGCCAGGCTGGTCTTGAACTCCTGACTTCAAGTCATCTGCCCGCCTCGGCCTCCTAAAGTGCTGGGATTACAGGCATGAACCACCGCGCCCGGCTAGAAAGAGTTTTTTGAATTGTTGACATAAATTGACTTGCTCATTGATCCAAGAAAAAATTTCCATGCCCACTCACCAAAGACTAGGCCATCAGAAACAAACATTTGGAATATTTGTTTTGAAGTATGTCCATGCGTGAGATACCTAGATGCTGTAGTTAAGAAATATAAGATGCAATCCACTCATTTCTAAAGAAATTACATCTGAGAAACTCATTTCGTGGAGAATTATCTGACCCACTTAAGTACACTGGAATGAGTTTCCAGAAATGAAAGTGATAGACGGAACTATATTCTTAAAATTGTCCATTTGAAGACGAGACTCCAAAAAATTGTATTTCAAACTTAATGAAATAACATTGTTGAGTTTGCTTTCCTCAATTAATCTTGATAGGATAAAGGAAGCACTATAAATTGATATGCTTGAACTGTAGGGAAAAATAGTACTAAAAATTTAACATAGCTATATTGAAGTCCCAGAAATCTACAGGTGTATCTCTTCTAGAAATCCATGTTCAGAATACAAAACAGAAGAAGAGACGTTGACATTTTGATCTAGAAACAGCAATGCCTGGTTTCCAGAGTTATATTAAAGAAGAAATGAATTATTTAAAAAGTATATTTATTAAGCGTTCCTTATTCTCTACTTGCATTTTATACATAGAAAATGTAGTCAATATTACGTGTATTTACATATAACCTGCTAACATTAAAGTTCAATAAAAAAATAAATCTGACTGGGTGTGGTGGCCCGTGACTATATTCCCAGCACTTTGGGAGGTTAAGGCAGGAGGATTGCTTGAGCCCAAGAGTTTGAGACCAGCCTGGATGACATGACAAGGCCCCATCTCTATAAAATATTTTAAAAATTAGTTGAGCATGGTGGTACACGCCTGTGGTCCCAGCTACTCGGGAGGCTAAGGTGGGAGGATTGCTTGAGCCCAGGAGTTCGAGGCTGCAGTGAGCTATGATGGTGCCAGTGCACTCCAGCCTGCGTGACAGAGTGAGATTCTGTCTCAAAATAATAATAATAAAGAATAAAGTGTATTCTTCTTCTTTGCTCATTTCTGTTATCTGCCTTGCTGTATAGCCGTGTGACTTTCAATCCCTGGCCTGACAGTCCCTGAACTTGAGGGAAGATTTGTTTCTGCACATCATGCGGCTGCTGCTGGAGGCTGCATATCTGAGCTCAGGAGCCGAACACCACTTGGCCTGGGAAGAAACCCAGAGCATTGCCACAGAGAGGGCAAGCGTCCAGGGACTGATCACATGAAGCTTCATCTGCAATACTGTGTGGCACAGCCATGCGAGAGACACAGTTAACTACTAACAGTGTTCTGTTTCCAGATGCCTGGCCTTGAAGCCAGAACTGATCGTCAGCGCCTTTGTACTGAGCCAGCCTGGAATGGAAGAGTATTTTCTTGAATGAGACGTGGAGGCCCCCAGAGGGAGATACTTGACTTCCTTGGACAAGTAGGGGCCTATGTGATTGATTGAAACCATAAAAGATAGACTCATTTATATTTTTGTTTTTAATTGACCTCAGGTGCATAGAATTAGATTAATTATAACTCTCGATTTGTAACACACTCTCATCATGGCCTTTAAGTGTGTGAGTGACTACATTTGTTTAATTATTCAAAGAGATGAATGCATTCAAAGTCCAGATTTTATACTGAAGAATACTGTGCACCACAGTGAACTCATATGAGATCTAAAAGAAGCCCGCAGAATGGACAACCAATATTTATTGAGCATCTATTTGACCCCAGGTCCTATGCCGGGCCCTTTGCAAACATTCTCTATTTGATTCTCCCAAAATTGTCCCTGGGTAACTGCTTCTTATCCTCCCTGCCTCGCTCCCTTCTGCTCCTGTAAACTGGCTAGTCAGAAATAGAATTGCTGTGAGCGACAAGAACATTTCAGTGCAATATTCTCAGGTGGTTGGGTGGTTTGATATTGGGTGACTTTCAATTTTCACAGCTGAACTTTAAAATCTCATTAAAACAGCTTTTTGTTGCTGTTTGCTGAGTTTACATCAGCAGTGATTCAGCAAATAAGCAGACACAGCAGATTGCCCGTCTTGGCAGGTCTAATAAGAGACCTACAAAAAATGTGATTGCAAAGGAAAAACGTGATTTCAGAACTAAAGCCTAGTGAGCCCCTTGGTAAGAATTGTCTTCTATAAATCCCAATCGATCTTTACATATGAATGACTTTGAAAGAAAAAGAGGTCTGTCTCTTCTCCCCCATCATTGGACATGTTTGTATTGGCAGAAGTGTTGAATGGGTGATTGCTCAGGAGTTTGGAAATCTCTATTAGTGTCTGATGCAACCTGGTGTCCTGAAAAACATTAAATTTTTTAAAATTCTGAGCATGAAAAGAATCCCTCTTAGATTAGAGCAGCTGTAAAGATCCCAGTTGGCCCTTCCCTAGGGTTTTTAAAGTTTTTCTTAGCATCTGGCTGGAAGAATCATGAGGAAATACTAAAATGGCTTGATATTTATTACAGGTTCACCTGTGGGCAAAGGACTGTGCTTGATGCTGTGGCTGAATCAGACAGGCCTCTCCTTCAAGTTGCCCACAGTCTCATGATGGAAATAGGACAGGTCTCCAAAAATTGGAATTCAAGGTAGAAACAAATAAGGGCCATAAAAAGCACAAGGCAGGGCCAAGACTTGCATAAGGAGCTGCAGATCCATGTGATCTTTCAGATGAGAGTTGCTAGTTTGGAACCAGGTTGCAAAGGTTCTCTGGGACAGTGGAAGACAGAGGATGGGGAAGCCGTGGTGGGTGGAGATGAGAAGATGGCAGTGAGAACACAGCAAGAAGACTTCCTTATGTTTGAGCTGCTGTGGGAAGAGTGAAGATGAGGAAGAATTACAAAGGCAGCAAGGCCTTATACTGCTGTGCCCTCATCCCCACTGAGTCCCTTTGTTGACACCTGCTGGCCCGGATTCTCAGCACTCTCGCACTATGGGCTTGGTGTGCAGGGACCCTGCCTCGGAGGGGCCCCACTCTTGCCTGTCTTCCTCCTTTTCCCCTCTCTGTGGTTCCTCCATAGGGTCCAGGTCTCTGCCTAGTAAGGGCTAAATTACTAACTTACTGATATGATGAAATTAGTAATGACTCTGTGTTCATTTCTTAGAGGTCAATCTCTAAGAATGACAGTCTCACTCCACACTGAGCCAAAAGGAAGATATTTGAGGACTTGGATTTGTAAGTTCTTAGAAGCGCCTCTAAACTCTAAACTCACCCTGCCCAGCCTCCTACCATTCTATCAAAGCTCCCTAAATCATTTCTGACAGGCAGACAGGCCTGGGTCTTGGCGGCCCCCAGCCCTGCCTGCCTGGGGAAGACTTGGGGACGAACCCCATGCACATCTTTATTCCAGGTCGCTGCTTGGTAGCAGTTAAGGGGGTTAGGCAGAAGCTGGTCTGAATTACAGGCACAAAGCCCCTCTTCAGCCCTGGGGCAGCAGGGAGGCCTGGGTTCGGGGAGACCTTGCTTAGGGTGGGGATGAGAACAAGCTGCTACTCAGCTGTGGGCTGTTTATGTCAGGGACACAGCAGGCCACGCCAGCCGCCCGCGGTCCGCCCGGGTCTGTGGCCGGGAAGCTGCCGACGGTCCGGGGCATTGGATAATGTGGGCATTCATGCACTCCGGCAGCTCCCTGCAGCACTCCCTGGGGCAGAGGGAGTTGAATTCTGAACTAGGAGTGCAGACAGCCCAGGGGTGCGAGCAGCCCTTTGCTACAAATGCATTGCCACTGTCTTCGGGGGTTCCTCTGCAGGATAGAGGGCGGGGGCTACTCTCAGCTTGGACAGTTGAGACATCAGTTCAGGGTAATATGTGAACTTTTGTTGCCTGCCTTGCCTAAGTCTGTAATAAGACTAGTTAAACATTGCTAGAATTTCCAAATCCTCTTCGTGACTTCCCCCCAATGGGCTGCCTGCTAAGAAAGAGTAGACAGACTCAATGCCCTCGAATCCGTTTGGACTGAGTTCAACCTTCCTCTGGTACAGAAGAGCTGGGTCAGTCATTCTCTCTGTGATCTACTGATAAGAGTTCTGGATGGGGAATTCGAAGGCCATGGGTCTATTCCCAGCCTTGCCACTGTGAATGTGACCTCGAGCAGTTATGTAACTGTTCTGGCCTTCTGTTTCCTCACCTTAAAAATGGACATAATAGCAGCTGTCCTACCCCCCTTCCAGGATGGCTGTAAGGATGAAATGAGAAAGCAATCATAAATCATGTCATACACAAGAGGCCAGTAAGTCCTCAAGGCTAGATGTTGGCAAACTTTTATGCAAAGGTCCAGGTAGTAAATTATTTGAGGCTTTTTGCACTGCATCAGGCCAGGCCTCTGTTGCATATTCCTGTCTGTGTGTTTTACAACCCTTGAAAAATGTAAAACGAATTCTCAGCTCTTGGGTCACACAAAAACAGACCACAGGCTGGATTTGGCACGCAGGTTATAGTTTGCCAACCTCTGCTCAGAGCAAATCAGAGGTGAGGACTGGAGGTAGGGTCAGCAGTTGTGATAAGTCTAAATCTAAATAAACATTTAAAATACATAATATATGAATCATACATAACTAGAAAGGAATATACATATACATGTTTTTTCAGACTTGTGGTCCCCACTCATGTAATTATCTGAACCCCAGCCCATGGGCCATCTTGTTTGAGTACGCCTAGACTATTTTGCCATTCACTGAATTCTTCATTGCCTCGCCTAACCAAATGAACAATCATCCAGAGGTGGCTCAGAGTCTGCCTGGCATCCCTCCTGGGCAAAACAGCATCTACTCTGACTTGCTTAGTAGTCTTAAAACTAGAGGCCAGCCTTCAGCCTCAGCTTGGCTGGTTGTCACTCCTAAGAGGTTCATTGGGGCCTTATAGAAATGAAACCATGGGCAGACAATCTTGCCTACCTGGGCAGTGCTGCCTGGGCATAGCTCCTGCATGGCCTCCTTCTCAGGGAGAATGGGACAAGGATCTTCATTTGGGGGTCACTACTGCCCATGTAAAAACCAATTCATGTTACTGGTGACAATGAGCATTCCGACAGTACTTTGTTGACTGTGTGTTTAAACTATTATTCCTCCCATAACACCCTAATGAGATAAGTTGGCATTATCACTGCCATTTGCAAACAGGGGAATTGTGGTGACAGATATTTAAACAATGTACTCAAGACACTAAAGTCAACTTTCCTGATGAGGTGGACCAATGTTTCTGGTTTCTCGTCTCTCCCGTGAGATCCCTTTTCCCCTTTGCGTGTCTCTTGCTCCTTTTCCCAGCCTCACTCTTCAATTTAAGATATCAGAGGAGCCACAGAATGAAGCCCTTAATGCGAACAGCTGATAACAAAGAACGTTTATTTATTTCTCTTCCCTTCCAAAGGAATTCCAAAGAAAAATGGCAGGTCAGTAACACTTATCTACAGTGACGAAAGCAGTTAGATTTCAGATATACCCATACAAGAGGAAGTGCTGACCTAATCTGTCTTACTTTTGTTGACGAGTGTGGAAATATGATGAAATAAATGCAACACTTCAGAATCAAGGTCTTAGCTAGAAACACCTAGTATCCTCCTTTGACAGAAGGGTATATGGAGAGACAGAAAGGGTGTGAGCATTTCAAGGAGATGGCTGATTTTCAGAGCTGAGGCTGGCGCTCCAGTCTCTGACTTTGAGTTCAGTCCATCTTATTTATTTATTTATTTTTTGAAACGGAGTCTTGCTCTGTCGCCCAGGCTGGAGTGCAGTGGTTTGATCTCAGCTCACTGCAACCTCTGCCTCCTGGGTTCCAGCGATTCTCCTGCCTCAGCGTCCTGAGTAACTGGGATTACAGGCGCTCACCACCACGCCCAGCTGATTTTTGTAGTTTTAGTAGAGACAGGGTTTCATCGTGTTGGTCAGGATGGTCTGGAACTCCTGACCTTGTGATCCACCTGCTTCAGCCTCCCAAAGTGCTGGAACTACAGGAATGAGCCACGGTGCCCGGCTGTCCAGTCCATCTTCTCTGACACCCTGCTGTTGCCCAGGTTGTCAGTACCTTGCTGGCCCCATCCCTACACAGCTGCACGTCAGGCCTGTAATTTCATTCTTATAATCTCTAACAGTCTTGTCCCTGTCAAGACGAGGATCTCTATCATTTCTAATTCAGTCTAACGTTTTCTTTCTGGATGATTATTTCATTTTGTTAGCACATTAGGCTAAAAGCTCAAGGCTGCTGTTTCAGCACAGCACAGAGGACAACTCTATCTCACAGAGGAAGGCGCCAGTCCTCCAACACAGACCACACCTCCAAACATGACCCAAGGAACTTACAAATGCCTGGCCCTGTTCACAGGACGGACAGAGCAGACAGCTCAGGGTCTGTCTAGCATCCCTTCTGGGCAAAACTGCAAGTCCCCATCAGGAAGACAGTGGTCATCTGCACTACTTCACAGATGAAGGGAAATACTTTAGAAGCAAAAACTTAGCCAGGAGCAGTGCGTGGCAACCATTAGGCACATAATAAAGGTTGATTAAATGAATGAAAACCCTTCTACGAAGATTTTTGAGGTGAAGCTTTTTAGAAGAGGAATTGGACATGCTAATGAACTTAAAAGATAAATGGCTTCTCTGGGAACACTGTATAAACATCAATTTCTTAGTAAAAGTGTGATAAAGAGAGAAGATGGATAGCCGTGTCTCCCACTCTGAAACTATGGCGAGCCAGAGATGAAAAATTCTTACCCTCCAATCTTGGTTTCATTAAACTACAGGCATCTGTCATTGTGTTATATTTTGCAACTTTGTTCTTTTACTAGAGTTTGGGTTGATTTATGCCTGACAATGTACAAGAGATATGTCTTCATCTCATCACAAAGTCAACTTCTAGGGACCCCTGAAAAACTTTTCCAATGACCACTAGTCCCAGTCGTAGGGTGCGGGTTTTTCTTAGTTTTAGTTCGAACACTGGATGCTCTTGACCTTGCCCTTAGACTTTGGGGAAGGGCATGTCCTACTGTCTTGAGGCTGTGGCCCTTGGTGTGGGGCCTCCTGAGCAGCCCAGACTATCAGCTTCATGGGAGCCCTGGGGAAAATGCTGATTTTCTTCTTCCTACTTTATATAAAGTCAGGAAAAGTCAGATTTAGGAAAGAATGTAGCTTGTCACAACATCCATGACTCCCACTAACTTCAGGATACAAGCCAGTCTTATTGGTATGGCAGATACGGTCCTCCATGATTTGGTCTCAACCTCCCTTTATAGTCCTGATCTTCCATCCCTCTCCTCCAGGCCCCATCAGCCTCTGTGAACAGCTTCTCCCTTCCCTGGTGTACCAAGCTCTTCTTTTGCCTTTGTGCCTTTGCCTGTGCCCAGAAGGCCCTTTGTCCTTTTTGTGACTTGGTGAAATACTCATGCTTCAAGACCCCGCTCAAATAGTTGTCCGTGAAGCCTTTCTGGATTCACACAGGCTGCCATTTCTTTCCACTGTTCTTTCTTCATGCCTTATGCAAACTTTTCTAATGATACGTAGGACTCTCCAAAAGTTACCTGTTTATGAGTTTATCTCCTCTACCAGTCTGTGAGCTCCTGATATGCAGGGGCGGGGGGGGGTAAGTACTCATTGTTACCTCCTGAGCCTAGCCTTGTGCCTGGCCATAGTCATCTCTAAGAAATGTTGAGACAATGGAGAAATGGCCTGAAACTAGATATTGGAAGCCTTTGATATCCCAGCGAAATGATTCAATGCTATCTTCAGTGATATCCATTGTGGGGTATTCATAATGATCCACTGGCCGTCAGGGAGAAAGTATTAGAACTACTATTTATGGTTTGTCAAAAATTAACAATGAAAGTAAGCTTTTCTAATATTTTCTATAAACTGACAGTAGCACACATATTTAATTTATAAATAAATACATACATTGGCCGGGTGCAGTGGCTCACGACTGTAATCACAGCACTTTGGGAGGCCAAAGCAGGTGGATCACCAGGTCAGGAGTTCAAGACCAGCCTGGCCAATATAGTGAAACCCCGTCTTTACTAAAAAATACAAAAATTAGCCGGGCATGGTGGTGGGCACCTGTAGTCCCAGCTACTTGAGAGGCTGGGGCAGGAGAATCGCTGGAACCCAGGAGGCGGAGGTTGCAGTGAGCCGAGATCGCTCCACTGCACTCCAGCCTGAGCAACAGAGCAAGCCTCTGTCTCAGACACACAAACAAACAAAACACATGACATTAAGAACAGGAGCCCCTTTGAGAATTGTAGACTGCTGTTATAAGTAAGGGGAAGCCACTGAAAGACTCTGAACAGGGGAAAAACATGAAAAAAAACCCGAGTGTTCAGGAGAATCGGTCTTATAGACAAGATGGAGATAAGAGTCACCAATCAACGGGCAAGGCTCTGACAGGCCCATACACAAGAGATAAAAGACTAGACAAGAATAGGAGTGACAGAAATGGGGGGAAAAGAAGATCTAGTGAAGAATGATCATCATTATCTTTATTTGCATCGTTCCATCAGTGGAGCTGGGTCACACATTGTCACAGTAAGGAGAAGGAGAAAGAGCCACATGGACACTCTAAATGCAGTCACAGAATGAGACCCCAGGCTGAACTCAAAGGAGAACATGGAATACTTTGCCCCAGGCTTAGAGTCTATAAGTGAGACTTTCAAAAAATGGTTTTCTCCACTGGTTTAAAGGGGCAACAAATAAAGGCCACTCCTCGGGCCTGTCCAATCCCAGATTGGGGCTTCTCAGTAAAGACTATTTATAGCTCAGATTGTTGCAGCAAGGTTATGCAACTGCTGCGTGCGGCAGGCAGGACAGCAGTCCCGAGCCCTTGCTGGGTGAGTGACCGTCTGACCGTCTTCTGGCTGCTTCCTGTTGGCTTAGGAGACAACAGAAGAAGGTGGATTTGTTTGTCCATTGAGCAACCTGCCATTGCCCTGCTTGTGCCCACCTGTCTCCCTTTAAACATTAACAATCTGTTAAAACATTTGGGTTTTGTGCCCAAGGCCGAGGGGATCCCAAGAGAAAGAGGAACAGAAAAGGGGAGGAGGAGGAGAGAAGGGAGGGGGGAGGGAGGGCATCAACAATTTATTCATTCAACAAACATTTCTAAGTGTCCATGGTGACCCAGACATCATGGGAACCTTGGGGTACCAGAGTTGAGTAGAACACGACTCCCATCCTTAGGGATTCACCATCCAGTAGAGGAGAAAGACGTCTAGACAGAAGACAAAAGGGAAGGAAAAGCTCGATGCTGTGCCTTCAGCTCAGCTTCTCCATTTTTTAGAGAAGGGTTAATGGGGGAAGCAGAGAGAGAGATGAGAGATCAAACTTTCCAGGGCCTTTGTCTCCAGAGCAGAGGGTCTCAAACCTTAGTGAGCAAAAACTGATCCAGAAGACTTGTTGGAGGCGTAGCTTCCAGTTCAGCAAGCCTATTTCAGCAGATTGGAGGTGGGCCCAGGGCTCTGCATTTTCCCAGCTCTCTGGGGGATCCAGGTGCAGGTAGTCCGTGATCACAAGGGGATGCCACTCTTCCAAAGCGGGCCTGGAAAACCAGAACTGGCAACTTTCTGGCCCCAGAGCTGCCAGCCATGGGGCAGGTCCACCAGAGACTGATGGAGGAACGAGGAAGAAGAAAGGGAAAGGAACAGGGAACCTCAGAGAGGATTAGAGTGGGAAATGGAAAAAGAGAAAATCTAAGGTGTGCAAAAGAGAAAAGGGATGCCTCTCTAAGAAGGCCAGCGAGTATTAGCGGAGGTGCTAGGGCCGCTCAGGCTGGCTGACGTCCATGTGTTAGCCATGATTTTTGGTCTTTCAAACTTGAGGACCTGCCTAAGCAAGCACAGAGCAAAAAACAGAAAGTTGACTTTGGTAGATGCTTGGGCATCAATATCACGTGGAACCAGCCTTTTCTTTGATACCTTTTGCGTTTCTTGCAGATCCCGTGTCTGCAGCACGTGCTGATCGCCAAGGGTGAGGCTGGATGAAGCCAGAGGCTATGGAAAGGAGACTGTTTCAGAGGACTTGACACCGTCTTCAGTAATTTCTCTGGTTCTTGGCAGCTCCATTTGGCTGTGTCCCTACCCTGCACAACCCTCCCATGCAGTCTACTCCAGGGCAGCGTCCAGCTGGTGACCTGAGAGGGCAGCGGTGCGCCAGTCTCCATGAAGGTTGAGCTCGGATGGCCAACAGCAATTTTCACCCTGTGGTCTACAGCTCTTCATCCTGACTGCATGGAGATTGGTCTCTCTCTTCAGCTGGATTGAGGCCACCATCTGAGCCCCCGGGGTACGTTTTGTCTGACCCTGGCACCATTCGATTCTTCTACAGCATCAGGTACGATGTTCCTAGTTATCTCAACCGCATTCCTAAGGCGCGCTTCCTCTCCTCCGCTCGTTTCCAAATGGACATCTCCTCCCTTATTCTTTTTCTTTAAAAAAAAAATTTTATAATATAAATATATATTAAAAATAGAGACGGAGTCTTGTTATGTTATCCAGACTGGTCTCGATCCCCTTGGCTCACGTAATCCTCACACCTCAGCCTCCCTAAGCGTTAGGATTACGGGCATGAGCCACCTCACCCGGCCTCCTCCCTCATTCCTTAAGCGCCTGCTCTAGCATTACCTTCCCTGTGAATTCTTTCTTTCTTTTTTCCCATTTGGAATCCTTTTTATTTTATTTTATTTTATTGACAAATAATAATTGCACAGATGTATGGGGTGCACAGTGAACTTTTGATACATAGAAGGTATGGTGATAAGATCGGGGTAATTGGCATATCTGTCACATCAAACATTATCATTTCTTTGTGTTAGAAACTTTCAAGATCCTCCTTCTAGCTCTTCGAAAGTATATGTTACTATAAACTGCAGTCATCCTACAGTGTCATAGAACAAGAGCCCTTATGCCTCCTATCCAGCTGTAATTTTGTATCATTTAGCAAATCTCCCTGTTCTTCATCCCATCTTCCCTTTTCCCATTTGAAGTTTTTATCACGTGGTACTGGCACTCGGTTCGGTTATGCGCCACCCATTTTACTACAGGTTCCAGGGATCTAGTCTCATGGAGGTCACTGGGGCAGAATGATTAGGAACTCAGGCTAAACTAATTCAGAATCTCAGCACTGTCACCTGTCAGCTGTGTGACCTCAGGCAAGCTACTTCATCGTCCTCGTCTCCGTTTCCTTACCTATAAAATGGACTAACAATTGTACTTACTATTAAGGTTCAATGTAGTTACTATTAAGGTTATAACTTGGTCCAGCACCTGAAACATTGTAGCTCTCAATAAATGTTTGTTCTTCTCATTATACATATTTATATCCTTACTTTAATCTCTGTGGATTTAGTACAGAGTGGATGCTCAATCATGTTTATGGGATTAGCAATTAAGATATGTACCTGTATCGCTGCATCTGTCCATTAGTATATTTTAAGAAGGAATGGGCAATTCAATATAGATCATAGATCAATATTTTATGGTGTTTCCTCTATGCGAGGATTGGTTCAGAGTGGGATTATCTACCCAAGCTTGGGCAGTCCATCAATCGCTCTTCTTTTGTGTCCGCTGTTTCAGAGTGCCTTTCTCACTTCGGTTCCCATCCTTATATTTGCTGCCCTGTTTCTGAAGGAGCAAATCAGAAAATGGTGGCTTTTTAAAAGGACCTTCAACTGAGCCTGAGTTGTCTAGAGGAAAACAGCAAAAGAATTCTATCAAGTCTGTTGTAATCTGAATTTCCCCTTTCCCCCTATCAATTTCCACCCTGTGAAATGAGGTGGGAGGAACGAAACACACTCCGCAGTCCCTGATAATTGCAGTGGTCTGTGATCTTTTTTGTCCGTGGGGGCACTTTGAGCTCAGCAAGGTAAAGCAACATTAGCAAACAAACACAATGTAATGACTAGTTCTGGCTCTCTGATAAGGATATTCTCAAAAAGAAAACAGGTGCAACCTCTACCGTTTGCCCGATTTGCTGCTTGTCTTTGCACTTGCCTGGAATTACTAGAGGCTGTTTGCCTGGCTGAGCTGAATGTCTGAAAACCTGGTTTCCGCCCCTGTGAGTTCAGAAATTTTGAGAAAAGATAACAAGGGCGGACTGAGCTCAGAAAGAACTAAGCTTTTCTTAGAGATTTTAGTCAAATAATAGAAGGTTAAACATGAAGAGGAAATGATTGGGAAAATATGTGAAAAACCAGTAGCAAATCATGTACTGCCTTCCAGGAGACCTGGCTACAAATCCCTGCCTTTACCATGGAGGTTAGGTTGGGGGCGGGGGGGGACTTCAGCCTGCTCCTCAGCCCTGCCCTGTCCCTGAGACAAGGAGCGCCCCTGGCACCGCAGTGGGATCTCTGCCCTGCCAGCAGGCGGGGCCCAGGCACAGTCCTTTGCCCCATCTCTTCCTCCCTCTACTATTCAATGTGGCTTACTTTGAATCCATTCTTCCTGTCAGGCCTCATCCTCATTAAATCTATGCTCCTTTAGAAAATCATTTTTTAAAAAATTACATATGCCTTGGATTAGTCTATTTTGCATTGCTATAAAGAAATACCCAGGACTGGGTACTTCATATAGAAAAGAGGCTTTTTGTGCTCGTGGTTCTTCAGACTGTGCAAGAAGCACGGTGCCTGCATCGGTTTTGGAGGAGGCCTCCGGAAGCTTTTCCTAATGGCAGAAAGTGAAGAGGGAGCAGACGTGTCACATGGTGAGAGTGGGAGCAAGAGAGAGAGGGAGGAGGTGCCAGGTTCTTGTTAACAATCAAATATCAATAACTAATAGAGTGAGAACTCACTCATCACCAAGGGAACCAAGCCATTCATGAGGGGTCCACCCCCATAATCCAAACACCTCCTGCTAGGCCCCACCTCCAACATGGGGGGGTCACATGTCACCATAAGATTTGAAGGGGACAAACCTCCAAACCATATCATATCTCTTCCCCCAAAGAGATTATACTTGGCAGCCACTTGCCTAGGCCTGTCCCACCATCCCCAGCCAGCCAGTGCCAGCTCTGGCTCCTACCTCTTCCCACCACTCTTGATTGACTGCTGGCAATTGGTGGCATGCTTTCCTGTGTCTTAATGTCAAATTTGGAGACACTACAGTAAAAGACAGTCCCTAAATGAACCATTCTTCCTGTCAGGCCTCATCTTCATTTAATCTACGCTCCTTTAGAAAAGCATTTTAAAAAAATTTACATATGCCTTGTATTAGTCTATTTTGCATTGCTATAAAGAAATACCCAGGACTGGGTAATTCATATAGAAAAGAGGCTTATTATGGCTCATGGTTCTTCAGACTGTGCAAGAAGCACGGTGCCTGCATGGGTTTTGGAGGAGGCCTCCGGAAGCTTTTCCTAATGGCAGAAAGTGAAGAGGGAGCAGATGTGTCTCCTGCTCCATGAGACCTCCCCTCAATGAATGTTTCCTGGGCATCATCTATAAGCCATTAGGCACTACTGGAGGCCCCTAGGAAGAAAGGGCCCTGGGATCCAGGGGAAGAAGCAACTAGCTCTGCCCTGGGGAGCTGGGGAGGGTTTTGCAGGTAGAGAAAGGAAAGAAGGGCAACCAGGAACAGAATGCAGGGTGTGTATGTTGAGGGTTGAGAAGCGGAGGAAGCGCAACCTGTTCAGGAAATGGGAGGCTGTTCCAAGGAGCTGGAACACAGCGTGCAGGGAAAGTGATGGGGGATGACGTTGTGAAGGGATGTAAAGGCATTTGGACTTGCCCCTGTTGGCGATGGGATAATCATCAGGTACCTTAGCAAGGAGCTGAAAAACAAGAGTTTTAGGTCTTCCCATTTAAATGAACCTGTTCACTCAGCACTCTAGGGGTATCGAAGTAATTAGAAATGAACCTTGAGAAGGGATGGTGGGGAAAACACCCCCAGGGCAAGCCGTAGGTGTGCTTTCAACCGGTGGAAACTGTTGTAGAAAGTGGGATCCAGTTATCCCAAATCTTCACCTTTCTGGAACCAACTGACAGACACCTTGCAGGAACCAAGCTTGTTTTATTGCACTTCTAGAATACGATTGACTCGGCTACCTCCAACTCCTGTCATATTCCACATTTACTTTATGCACATATATTTACATATTCACCATATTAACATATTTATTATATGATAAATAGTAGTAAAGTGCTTTGTAAAACACAGAGTGCTCTACAAACAGATTGATAATTTGTATTGTAGCTTTCCATGGGTGTGCTGAGAGGCTCTAGCCAGAATACATATTGCTCAGATACCCTCCTCTGAGAAAGTTGCTCTCTTCAACTTCACTCTAAAGCAGAAATATGGAAGTAAGAAGAGATGGGCATAGCCAATCACATCAGCCAACTCCAATTTCGTGACCAATATTGTGATTGTTACAAATTATAACCCCAAGGCAGTGAAGATAAAGTGTGTTTTGTGGAAGCAGGACTTTTGCCTGGGGGTGGTAGCTCACACCTGTAATCCTAGCATTTTGGGAGGCCAATGCGGGGGGATTACTTGACAAGGTCAGGAGTTCAAGACCAGACTGGCCAACATGGTGAAACCCCATCTCTACTAAAAATACAAAAATTAGCCTGATGTGGTGGTGAGTGCCAGTAATCCCAGCTACATGGGAGGCTGAGGCAGAAGACTCACTTGAACCCAAGAAGTGGAAGTTGCAGTGAGCCGAGATCACGCCACTGCACTCCAACCTGGGTGACAGAGCAAGATTCTGTCTCTAAATAAATAAATAAATAAAAGCAGGACTTTGGAGGGCCTTTCATATACTGAGAATTCAATGGTCACCGAGAAATCAAAGAAGGTTATTTGAATCCAGCCTTTCTCAAGGTTGATTTGACTAGCAAATCTCCTATTTCCTGGTCCACATTGCCTGGAGGCCCTCCAAGAAATAGTCTTTGTCCTATATTTCAAAAGGAAAATGTTCTTTTCTGGGGGAAGCTGTAGGTAACCTGTAATGTGGGAACTAGTCCAAGAGGCAGCACCAGAAGCTGCAGTCTCGGAAAGCCAGCAGCTCCCGTCTCTGCAGTCGATTCTTACCCTGTAGCCTTGGGTCTGATCTGAGAGGCTTCCTCTGAAGTTCTTAGCTAAGACCTGCCCTACTTCCCACCTGCCTCGCTCTACATGACCATCTTTTTACCATCAGCCCTGACTCGTAGCCTTACCCTACCTCCCTAGTATTCCCTTTGCTTGATATTTGTAACCCTGACCTGGGGCTTCTTGTAAGAACTCAGGGAGAAGGACCCAAGGCTACCTTGATAATATTCTCTCATTGATGTAACACCAGCTTATGAAATATCACTATTCTATTCTATTCTATTCATTTTATTTTTGAGACGGAGTCTCACTCTGTTGCCTAGGCTGGAAGTGCAGTGGTGTGATCTCGGCTCACTGCAACCTCCATCTCCTGGGTTCAAGCAATTCTCCTGCCTCAGCCTCCCGAGTAGCTGGGATTACAGGCACCCACCACCGCACCAGGCTAACTTTGTATTTTTAATAGAGATGTTTCCCAGGCTGGTCTCAAACTCCTAAGTTCAAGTGATCTGCCCGCCTCAGCCTCCCAAAGTTCTAGGATTATAGGCATGAGCCACTGTGTCCGCCCCACTTTCTTCACATTTTTAAGTTGTTGTTTGTTTCTATTGTGGAAGGAAGGTTCTTTTGGGACTCCTTTTATTCTATGATCTGCGTCTCATAGTCAGTAATTATTTTCTTAATTTTATGCGTGCTCCCTAGGATATAATCTGGTTTTCAATCTGCATGTCGTGTCTGTCTTGTTTTCACCTCTGATGCTTTTGGTTGTCTTCATTTGAAGGCAAGGAGAAACCGTCATTTGTTTTTGCTTTCGCATTTATGATTAATAACATGTGATTCTTTCTTTCGTATGGCGCTTTCAGAATTACCTGCACGGAGTGCTCCTCACAGGTGGTTGTGGTGCAGAAAGCAGCAGTGAACAGGAGCGCTTTCCCCTTTGTACTGGGGAGAGCTAGGTTTTCCTGGTCTGGCCCCTTTGGGGGTTTGGTTCCTAGGCTTCTGACTCTCACGACACTCCTGAGTTCTCTTTGTAAAGCAAAAAGAGCTGATTTCTGAAATCACATGCTACAGTTTAAATAATTCAATCCGAAACTGCATTTGAATAAGAAACCATCCTCCAGCTTCAAGCTTTCCCTTCATTAGCATTAGTTTTTATTCAAGTTAAAAATGTCCTCCTGGCTTCCCCTCCCTCCACTAGAATTCTTGGTTACTTTCAAAAGCCCCATTTTACTTTTTGTTTGTTTGCTTGTTTTATTTTGTTTTGTTTAGAGACGGAGTCTTGCTCTGTCACTCAGGCTGGAGTGCAGTGGAGCCCTCTCAACTCACTGCAACCTCCGTCTCCCCAGTTCAAGTGATTCTCCTGCCTCAGCCTCTGGAGTAGCTGGGATTACAGGCACGCCACACCTGGCTAATTTTTGTATTTTTAGTAGAGACGGGGTCTCCCCGTGTTGGCCAGGCTGGTCTTGAACTCCTGACCTCAAGTGATCCGCCCACCTTGGCCTCCCAAAGTGCTGGGATTATAAGCATGAGCCACCATGCCTGGCCCATTTTACTTTAAATAATGTAATTCCTTCTATTCTTCCAGGCATTCACCTGGCTCCTAGGGCTTTTGTGCTGTAGGCCTGTATTTCCAGCTACTTTTGGAAAAAATCTCTCTGGAGTCCCAATGAGCTGGTCACATCAGCCTGTCCAGAGGTAAAGCACATTTCCCTGCCCTCGCGTGCCTCTCCCTTGCTGTCTTTCACTTAATCAAGGCACACAACACCCTCTACAATGCTGAGCATGCTCAGGTCCTCCTGGGCTTCATGGCGTCTTTCTTTTTCCTTATTCCATTGGCCTAATCTGATTGAATTTACGTTTTGCACATTTTGCATTAGTAATTCTCTTGCATGAATCTCTTTCTCTTCCTCCCTTCTGCCATCACTAGCTCTTGTCCTCTCTTTTCTGGACTGTAGAATAATCTCTTTGGTGGTCTTTCTGTGGTCTTCCCTTCCCCTCCACTAAATCTACTCTCATTCAGTATCAAGAAATACTTAATCAGCAATGAATACTCTCCACCCAGCCCTTGACCCATTGTCAGTCTCTGACATCAGCTCCTCTCCAGCAGAGCAAAGTGCAACTGCAGCCAGCTCATGCCTTCAAGAGAAGGACTGAAGATCATTGTGTGCCTGAACCAAGTAAGTCTAACTGCTCCTTCACCAGCTCACCCAAAACTATAGGGGCTTTCTACAACCATGTTCCCATGGCTCTGGGAATTCCTCCAGGCTGGAACTCTGGTTTGGTTTCCCCAGTTTATATCCTATGCTTCATATCAAGATCTTCACACTTTGCCTATCCTACAAGAAGCAGCGGCCAGGTTGGACTTTCTGATAAGTTTTGGAGGTTGCTTCTTGGCTCACCCTTGGTACCTTGTTCTACTAGCCACAGCTAAGCACCACAAAGCCTAGGTGACTGGGACACTGCAACCCAGCCCAGACCCAACACTATGGCCTTCTACGGTTGGGCATGGGATCCTGATGAGACTTCTAGGGCCAATACTAACGACTATGAGGTTTGCAAGGTGAAGTTCACTGGCAACCTCTTATAGTCCATAACAAATATTTCTAGTTTGTTCATTCATTGAGTCATCTAACAAGTGTTTATAGAGCAACCATCAAGTGCCATATATATTCCATAGTGTTAGGGATATAGCAGGGAAAATGTCAAAGTTTCTACTCATAGAATCCGTATTCCACTATTGGAGGAAAAAAGATAGCTCATATAGCATCAATCATTGTCAATGATCTTAAAGGTCTAAAGACAATTAGCTGTATAAGATGTAAGTGACTGAGAGGGAAGGGCTATTTTAGAAATGCTCAAGGAATTAGCTCTGGGAATATGACATTTAAACAAAGATCTGAATGACAAGAAGAAGCCAGCATGCCAATTTTCGTGGGCAGAGTATACTGAGTAGAGAGACCAGAACACGTACAAAACCCTAAAGTGGGAATGAACCTGGATGAGTTTGAAGGACGGGAAAGAGAACAATGTGGCTGGATTTGATAAGCAAAGAGGTGAATAAGGGGAAAAATTAAGTCAAACAGGAAGACACAGACTAGATCATGTAAGGCCTTGATAAGTGATATGGTTTGACTGTGCCCCACCCAAATATCATCTTGAATTGTAGTTCCCATAATTCCCACTGTTGTGGGAGGGACACAGTGGGAGATAATTGAATCATGGGGGCGATTACCCCCATGCTACTGTTCTCATGATAGTGAGTGAGTTTTCACAAGATCTGATGGTTTTATAAGTTTTAGAAGGGGTTTTCCCCCATTTTGCTTGGCACTTCTCTCTTGCCTGCCACCATGTAAGACATGCCTTTGCTTCTCCTTCTGCCATGATTGTGAGGCCTCCTCACCCATGTAGAGCTGTGAGTCCGTTAAACCTCTTTTCCCTTATAAATTACCCAGTCTCAGATATGTCTTTATTAGCAGTGTGAGAACAAACTAATACAGTAAATTTGCATAAGACATTTGCACTTCCCTTTGAAAGTAATGGGAAGCCATGCTCTGCACACCCAGAAGAAGAGTGAGATTGGAAACCATGGTGATTGAAGACCTATTGAAAGTGAAGACTTTAGCCCTGAGGGAGAGAGTGACTGCAGAGTTTCTCAGATATCTGCAGCTGGGGATGATATCTGGATGGGATACCTGGCCCCTGGGGCTAGTGAGGAGTTCAAAGAAGAAGGAGCAGAAATAGATTCAGGAGACAGTGAGCAGAGACTCAATGTTCTGTAAGTAAGTGCTCCTAGAGGGGAAGTATTAGAGAGGTCGGTAGAGGGGCCCAGGATTCCGGGAAGCTGGAGATCCCAGCTCTAAGACCTGCTCTTTTAGCCTCAAGACAGATGCACAATTATAGGTTGCAACAATGGAGTCATTTTGAAGAAGCAAAAATACTCAGTGCAATGGACTGAATGTTAGTGTCCTTGCAAAATTCATATGCTGAAACCCTAACCTACTATGCAATGGGATTAGGAGGTAAAGCCATTGGGAGGTAATGAGGGTGGAGTTCTCAGGAATAGGATTGGTGCTCTTATAAAAGGGACCCCAGAGCTCTCTCTTGCCCTCATTCCACCACTTGAGGATACAAGAAGTCTGCAGTGTGCAACCTGGAAAGGACCCTCACCAGAACCTGACCATGCTGACACCTTGATCTTGGGCTTCCACACTCCAGAACTGGGAGAAATAAACTTCTGTTGTTTGCATGTCACCCAGTCTATGGGGTACTTTGTTGTGGCAGCCCAGATGGGCCAAAACACCCACATTCATCACTAGCAGGCCCTGGACATATTATCCTATTGATTCTCAGCTGTGCTCTCTTGCACCATGGGCACCCTGAAACAAGACACACACATATGTAAAAATAAATGTAAAAATGGCACCCTGATATTTACGCAGGGTAGGCCCCGGATGTGCCCACCATGCTAATAGTATAAATCCTGGCTTCAGGCAAATGGCCTTCTGGACCTTCCAAAGATCTAATAAGCAGCTCTCCCTCGAGAAGGCCTTTCTCCTTTCATGATTGTTCCTTTTCTTGCATGGTAGATTTTACCTTTGCTAATATGCAATGATTTAAAAAAAAAAAAAAAAAAAAAAAGGAAAAAAAGCAACCCTACCAAATAGAAGGGACTTTGAAAGTGTGAAGACGGCTCAGTTCTCTGACAAGCCCTGCTGCCTCAGCCCACAGTGAGGCACTGGAATAAAATTAGGACTGTATGAAGGATGAATGGGTCCAGTCTCTCTCCTGCAGAGCCCTGCCATGTGGACAGGGCCAGAATCATCACTTGGTTCATAAGCTGGAATAGAGCGCCTTTCATTCAGAGTTCCCAGGACACTTCACAGCTGCTAAAATGATCCTAAGCAAATATTTGTAGCCACACAATACAGGTGGGAATATGGAGGTACCATGAAGAAAAAGGATTGGCCAAAACCCCCAGAGTGAACTCCAGAGGTAGGACCACAAGCCAGGACCCGAGCCAGTTCAGGGCTCTGTCAGCAGGATCCGGTCTGGGAAAGGAGGGTGGGATTTCATGACTGAGCAGAGCGGTGATCAAACAAATTTGGGGGGCCCACAGTAACAGCTGGCTGTGAGCCCACTGCTTCCTAATCCAGTGCCACTCAGGCAAGTGTGTTCGGTGCCTTGGTGACCTGCAGCTCTAAGTGACTAGGGAGCTTTAATAATTCAAGGCCTCTAATTAGATTGACAGTGTCTGTCAGAGTGAGATGTGCTATTGAGTGTTTTCTGTGTTCCAGACAAATTCACTTATAGTTTCAATTAAGCCTATTTCTTGTATACTGGGGCCCAAAAGGCAAGCGCACAGAACGAGCTTGTGATTGTGCTGCCAAGACAAGGGTGAGCACAGGATAATCTGCCTACCAGAGGCTGTAGGCTGGAGTCCAGGTTGGGACTCAAAGTCAAGATAAAAAAGTGTGCTTGGATATGGTCCTTCGGGGCGGAGACTGCTACATCCTTGTCACTAATGATCTTCAAATAAACAAAACTCCAATGAAGTGTTATCAGTTGGAATCAACTGGAATTGAAGATTCAGCATTTCTAGCATGTTCCTAGGAGCTAGAATGGATGGCAGGCAAGGCAGAAAGGATTTGGGAGGAAGGAAAAGAAAGAGAGAAAATAAGCTGGGCTTCAGGACTCATGACGGGCTGCCCCCAACACACCCCATGTGGTCCTTAGAAGCTGTTTTGTCCTGGGGCTTCTCCCAAGGCTTGGATCTAAATAGAGGCCTCCCCAGATGCCAGGAACTCCGCGGAGCTTCAGGCCTCGTCAAAAACCTCCCACATGGTCTTGGAGAGGTCAGCAGCCATTCTGGCAATACAGACTGTACAAATTCAAATGCCAATGCCTCCATTGCCAGCTGTGGGATCTTGGGCAAATCACATCATCTCCTAGTGTCTCATTTCTCTGGGCACAAATCGCCTGTATCTGACCGGGTTGTGAAGTAAGAAGCTGATCGAGTGAAGAAGCACTTAGCACAGAGCTGGCCTGCAGCAAGAGCTCAAAGCATTAGTCTTTGTAATTATGATTATGTGCCAAGCCCAGGGCACCCCAGAACTTACTAATTTCCACTCCCTCTTCAATGCAGATCCAAATTCACTCTTGGGTCCAATTTAACTTGGCAGTTACGTCTAAGACCTAATTCCCAAATTAAAGAGCTTTGGACAAAAGTCCACCTTTGATGGCAGGTGAGGAAGGAAGCCAGGCAGTGTTGACAAGTCCTTCATCACTGACACTTTGCTCAGCATCCGTCAGGGCTGGCCCTGGGTGAAACCGAGAGACAGGCCAAATTTACTGTCATTGAGCTGCACCTCTCTAGCGCCTACCATCTCAAGATTTATGAGCCCCACGAGGGCTGGGGCTTTGGCACAGCCTGTCACCCTGAATCAGTAGACAGGCTTCCAGTGAAGTCACCTACCAAGGGAGCATGTCTGCAAAAGGGAGTGAGAACCAGCTCAGCTGGGGACACGCGCAGTCTGGGACTGGCAAGGTGGAGTCAGGGAGAAGCAGGGCAGAGGGGGCCGATCTCCATGCTGGGCTGGGCCCCAGCAATGGAAAGGCATCTTGTATACTGTAGAGAGCCACACCGATGTTAAGGGTGTTAGCCTATGATTGTTACTACTTTTCACTGGAAAGCCAGTTGTTTAATATCAACAAGGTAGTCAACAAAGCAAAGGAAACCAGAGAGATCTGGGTCTGTGGCTGACACATGTGCGACTACAGACAAATTCCATCACCCTTCAGAGCGTAGCTTCCCTCTCTGTGAAGTCCTCAGACAGCAGGGTTGCTAAATGGACTGAAACTGATAAGATAGATCTTGCCCCTGCCACAGACAGAGAATCAACCAAGGTTCTTTCTCCCTTCTCTCTGGTGAAGACACAGGGTACCTTAAAAAAAAAATGTGTGTATATATATATATGTGTGTGTGTGTATATATATATATAAATATATATGTGTGTGTATATTTTATATATATATAAAATGTAACTTCAGAAACTAGAAAGCAAGATTGGCACCAGGAAAAGCTTCGGTGGTGAATTGTTTTCATAGTATCTCCACTCCCTTCAAAGACCATGCAGAGAGGGAGTATCTAGTTTGGTGTGGTTCAGCCTTTAGCAGTCATTGCGGTGTTTGGGAGTGCTTTCAATAGGCAGAGATGTTTTGTTGGCCCGGGTCCTATCTCTGTGGACTCCAAAAGCAGGAGCTTGCAGATGTGTGTGGAAAGGGTGGAAGAGCTTGCCCAGGAGGCTGAGCTGGAGGAGCCTCAGCGCCAGGCTTTGTGTGTTGGCTGGAATATGCTTCTTGTAGCCCTCAGTGGGCGGCAAAGAAAACCACCCACAGGCCGGAGAATGTGAGGGGTGTCCAGGTGCCATGAGAACATTCTACTCAAGTCCACTTGATAGAGCTGTTGCTCCTGATGGCTTATCCTGTGTCCCCTGCCTGGACTGCTTCCAAGCCTCCAGGCCAGCTGGTCTAGGAGCTGCTGAGAAGCTGCGTGTGTGAATCTCCTACACCCCGGCAGCCAGTGGCCGGGCATTGTCAGGCTTCGTGGTGGGAGTTCGTGGAGGGGCATGGATTTATCCTTCCACCATCAGTCCAACAGAGGGCCTCTCTCTGCCCTGACCTTATTCGCTCCTGCTTCCATTATACTAACACCACCACCTCATGGACAGACCTGCTCACTACAGGTAGCATTTATTTTATTTCATTTTTTTTCCGGTTACTACTGTCCTCTGGGAAAATGCATCCTCCTGACAACCTTCTAGGCTATGGGCATGCAAAGGAAAGCGCAGCCCGGGAGAAATGTCCCTAGGAATATGAGCACATTAGTCACAGAGTAGCAGACATTATGTGTATTCATAGACATATACAGATTATGTGTGTATGTATTTACATATATGAAACATGTACATATATGTACATACACATATGTATTTACATATATGAAATATGCATGAGATATGAGATATATCTACATGTATCTACACTTATGAATATCTCATATATATGAAATCTCATATATATGAGATCTATATATCTACATTTCACAGATATGAGAGATCTACATACATCTACAGAGATCTATGATAGCTCTCATATCATAGATATGAAATCTACATATATTTACACACATATCATAGATAGATCTACATATACCTACACACATATCCCATAGATACCTCATATATCTATATTTTCTTTATTACATAAAGAAAACAATAACATAAATATACCTATGAGTTATCTATGGGATATATGTGTAGGTATATGTATGAGATATTTATGAGATATGTATGTTTCTTTGTGTGCATGAGCTCCAGCTAATCTACATTCAACTTATCTCTTTTTATTTAAATGTAAAAATATATTACACAGTATATATTAAGCATATGTAAATATATAATATAAATGTTGCATAGATATTCCTGGGCCACCTCAAGGTCAACCTTGAAATACCCTGTTCTGCCTTCCATGTGCTTCTCAGGCTACAGATTTTAGTATTTCTTTTCCGCCCCAGTGTATGTTTTACCTTGGTCTCACTGGGAGAAAAATGATTCAGCCTCTGGCCTCAGGCTGCATATCAGGAAAAAGAGCTAGTGCTGAGCATTAGTAACAGATGCAAAGGGCCAAGCTCAGGCTAGGCATATGCGGGTATGGTGGAGGTGGTGGGGCTGGTGGGGGCAGTTGCCTCTATGGAGCTGTGGTCTTGGAGAAGACAGTGCTGATCTCCCTCAGGAAGACCCCACGGCCCTTGCCCTCCAGAAACCACATAGTTAACACCCCTGACCTCATTAGTTGAATGAATGAACTAATTAGAACCTGGGAACTTGATTCTGCTGCTGATGGTTCTTTGGCATCGTAAACACACACAGAAGTTGGAGAGGCAAGGTCATGTTGGAAGTCTGGTTATTTTGCAAAGAATGAAGTGAAACTGGAGGTGGCGGGGCCTCTGCGTTTCTGGATGTCTGGGCAGAATTCCCTCCCTTCCACAGGTCCCTCGTACCAGGGATGGGGGCAGAGCGCTACCTTAAGTAACGACTCTATTGCGTAAAGAAAACAATGAGAACTCCCATTTCATGCATTCTCCCCCCCAGTCTACACCAGCGAGCTCTGGGAAGGGTTTAGAGGCTAGAATAGAAAGAAGCTACTCCACCCTTCCAAAAACTTGAATTCACTGCCCAGTCCCCTCAGTTTGGTTAGAAATTGAGAAGTGACCCAGTGAAACATCTTATGCAATCTACTAACCAGCCCAGTGTAACACAAATCAGTACAGTGTGGTATAGAAAATGCTCACACCTGGAGTCCAAATTGTAGATTCTTGTCCTTACTGGAAACTCCCTGGACTGGTGAACTCGTCTCAGGCTATGACCAGAACAAAACTCGGTTTGGTTTCCTCATCTGTCAAGTAAGGACATTAATCTCAATGAACTTTAAGTTCCCTTTCAAGGTTAACATTTTCTGATCTTCAATTTTAAAACTATCAAAAGTTCCAATTAACTGATGATCATGATAATCTTGCGAGAATTGTTAGAATCATGACACAGGGAATCCCAGACAGCAGGAAAAAAAAAATCAAAAAAGCATTTATGTTTGATCTAGAAATTCAGGTTTACCATCCTGTGTGTCATATCTGAATATTGATTGTTCTGCAGAGAACTGAGGGGGTCTGGTGATATTAATAATTAATGCTGGCCAGGCTCAGTGGCTCATGCCTGTAATCCCAGTACTTTGGGAGGCCAAGCAGGCGGATCACGAGGTCAGGAGATTGAGACCATCCTGGCTAACACAGTGAAACCCCGTCGCTACTAAAAATACAAAAAATTGGCCAGGCTTGGTGGCGGGTGCCTGTAGTCCCAGCTGCTTAGGAGGCTGAGGCAAGAGAGTGGTGTGAACCTGGGAGACAGAGCTTGCAGTGAGCCGAGATCGCGCCATTGCACTCCAGCCTGGGCGATAGAGCGAGACTCCGTCTCGAAAAATAAATAAATAAATAAATAAATAAATAATTAATGCTAATAGTAGTCTACATTCTATGACCACTAATGGTAGTCAGCCACCAGAGGACAGAATAAGTCCCTGAGAGATAAGAGAGAGTCAATCACCAGCTTGACAATTGCTTTTGAGGGTCTGAACTCAGTCCTAACTGTAAGAGACACTGTGTGGCACTTCTATGATTCAGCATCCATTTCACTCACAGGGCATCTTGAGAAGCAGAATCTGCTTCAGTAAGCCTGAGGTGGAGCTGAAGATTCAGCATTTCTAGCATGTTCCCAGGAGAAATCAGACATAAGTGTGCAGAAAAATCTGTGTCCTACAAGATTTCCTGCTGGGCGTTGACTGAGGGGGTCCAAATTTTAAATGCAGTTGCAGTTTAGAGGAACGGATGGCCCCAAATGCTAGAGGAGGAGTCACAGCTCTTGCAGAAGAGGAGGGTCAAGCCAGGCTGAGAGTCGAATGTTGCTGTGGTTAAAATGTTCATGGATAATGGAGAACTATCGGTTTGGGGAAGGGGAGGGTGAAAGGGGAGTTTTATGGGTGCAAGGGACTGAGCGTCGTGATGACTATAGTGCTATAAACTGCAGTGACGGTTCTGTAACACAGAGACCCTCATCTCAAGGCGCTGGCCTTTTTGTCCTCCAAATTGAGGTTTGCCTTTGACTTAATGGAACAATTTTCTTCTGGTGCCACAATAGCCATTTCATTCCAAGATGGATTGCAATGTGAACCGGTCTTTTTCCATTTCATGTCCCAAACCGCAGCACAATTAGTTTTGAAATAAATGTCAATAGCTTCTGAGCGAGGCTGTGAATGCGAGGCTGGAATATCAGCAGCCAGCCACAGAGAAGGACTCAGAGGTTCTGACTGTGCCCATCGTGCTAAGACACCCTGTGATTCCTGAGAGGCATTAATTCTGGTGTACATTCGTTGAGCATTTTTGATGCAAAGTAGTTTAAAAGACAGAAGATGGAGTTTGTTTTAAAGGTTTTAAGATAAACACAGATCAGCACTGTCTCAAAAACGCTGTGCATGTTTCCATGAACTCATGATCTTTCTGTCTTGACAGTCTCCAATCACATGTGCAGATGACCCTGCCATCCACCCATCCTTCAATCAGAGTGGGGACAGATGTTATCCGTTGAATTATATCCCCCACTGAGAATTCCTGTGTTAAAGTCCTAACCCCATTGTATCTCAGAATGTGGCTTTGTTTGAAAATAGGGCCATTGCAGATATAATTAATTAAGATGAGGTCTTAAACTTACTGGAATAGGGTGGGACCTTAATCTAATCTGACTGGTGTCCCTATGAAAAGAAGAAATTTGGACATAGACACTCACACACAGGGAGGATACCATATGAAGATGAAAGCAGACATTACAGTGATGCGTCACCTGCAAGCCAAGGAACACCAAAGATTCCCACCAAGTCACCAGACGCCAGGGACAGGCATGGAACAGATTCTTTCTCACAGCCTTCAGAAGAAGCCAACCCTACCAACACCTTGATCTCAGACTTCCAGCCTCCAGAACTGTGAGACGATCCACTTCTGTTGTTCAAGCTGCCCATCTGTCATGCTTTGTTATGGCAGCTAAGACAACAGATCAATGATAAACTTAGGTACATCAATAAAATTAAGTTGTTGTATGTATGGCCTTGGGGAAAATCTTTTAACCTCTGTAAAATGAAGACGTTGGAGCAAGTGGTTAGTGAAATCCCTTGCAGGTAAAGCATTCTGTGATTTTATAAAATTCTTATATATTGATCCATTTAATGCCATTTCGTGGATTATACCTGGGAAGTGAGAGCTGAGAAACAGCAGCTGTACCCAGGAGGGGCAGGGCTCACCTGGAAGAGAGAGGGCCTGCTTTGAGCAGCCATAAAGTCAAACCACCAAGGAACCAGAGGGGATCTTGACTCAGTGGGGACCCTCAATACTAAATGGAGACTGGAGCATGTCTCGGCCAGCAGCAGACAGCCTCGGCACAGCCAAGCAGGGAGCCCGGGCTCCTCCTCCTGCACGAGGCAGCAGCACCAAGGGGAGAGAGCCCAGCACACAGAAGAGTCAGGAAGCAGTCGGTGGTTTATAAGTCAGCCTAAGAGGACTGGCCTGAGTTTCTGTCCTCCTAATTCGACCATAAGCAGAGGGTGAGGGGACCAACTTAACAGCCTTGTGGCTGTTTATGAACATTTGTTGAAGGAAACTCTTGCTAAGGTGGCAGGTGGGAGCCCAGAGTCACTGTAATTTGGGTATGAAAGGAAATGTGACTTCAGGTTGTAGTCACTGGCAGGTGGCACGGGGGCATTTGAGTTGCATGTTCACCTCTGAGCTGACAGAGCAGGGGCCAAGTCGGGCTGCCATCAACACTGTCCATAATCCATGCTTCGCACTTTGGGAAAGCTCAATTTCTTGTACAAAAGGAGGATAATGAAGTAGGAATTTGTTCCAGAAATAGGGAAAACACTTTGCCAATGTAGTAATTAGGGCCATGTTACCCTTCTAGACTCAATTTTAATTAGCTGTTTATTAGAATTAATTTTTGTCATCATTACATTGATTATATTATTTAGTGCCAGTTGGTGAGGGATAATGTGTGTGCCCACAAAGCTTAGCTTAGCAATTCAAGAATTTGAATGGAGGAGGTGAAGTTACCCTTTTGCTTTTTCTTGGTATCAATCAACAAATATGAACCAGCTCTGTGGTGTGTGCAAGGTGCTGTGCTAGACACTTGTAATCAAGTTGCCTAGCCACATATAAAGTGGCCAATACTTATTATTCAGAATAATACAATAATAGAATCCTATGATTCCCGAACAGCCCTGCTATTCTCTCTCTCTGTTTTTGTACTCATATTTTTTCCTCTTCCAGGAATGCCCTGTCCTGTAAAATGTCTCCTGTCCTTCAAGACCTACCTTTCAAGTGACCTTATTCACCCATTTCCCCCAAATCTGATGAATGTGAACATACCTTCCTTTGTATACCCAGAACTCATTGCAGGTCTCTCATGGAACTTCTGTGCTACTGTGTATTCTAGGTAATGGCTATTTGTCTCACTAAAGTATATATTCCCCAATATACTGGGTTGAAGAGTGTCCCCCAAAATTTGTGTCTACCTGGAACCTCAGAATAGGTGACCTTATTTGGAAATACGGTTTTTGCAGATATAATTCGTTAAAGATCTCGAGATGAGATCATCCTGGATTTAGGGCGGGCTCTAAATCTAGTGACTGATGTCTGTATAAGAGAAAGGAGAGAGAGATTTGTACACAGAAAGACACACAAGGAAGAAGTCCAAATGAAGATGGAGGCAGAAATAGGACTTCTGCAGCCGCAAATCAAGAAACAGCAGGAGCTGCAGAAACTGAAGTGACCAGAGGCAAAGGAGAAGTCGCCTCAGTTGCTTCCTGCAAGCGAAGTCCTAGCTGACACATTGATTTCAGATTTCTGGCCTCCAGAACTGTGAAAGAGCAAATTTCCATTGTTTTAAGCTACCCAGTTTGTGGAATTCATTATGGTAGCCCTAGGGAACTAATACGCCTGAGTATAATCTATGATTTACCTTCATATCTCCTCAAATTTGCTCATAAGCATTTGTGAAAATACTGTATTTGCTACACTGCAAGTCATTAATCTCTTATAAAAAAAAAATCAAGGACCAAGCCAAGTCAAATTATATTAATTAGTTGCTTTCTCTTGTGTGTGTGCTGGGGGGATACACATGACTTTTGTGTGTGAAGGAACCAAGCAAGACTCCTTGGATCTGGGTATGTACAGTGGCCCTGCTAATGCAAATATCTGAATGAAGCCCTGACTGCCGGGAGGAAGCCCCATACTCACAGTTAGAGGGATTTCTGGAAGAATTGAGATCCACTCTCTGTGGCCCTGAGTGACACATGAAAACTGGAGTTCTAGTCCGGGTGTGGTGGCTCATGCCTATAATCTCAACTCTTTGGGAGGCTGAGATGGGAGGATCACTTGAGGCCAGGAATTTGAGATCAGTGTGGACAACATAGCAAGACCCCATCTCTACAAAATATTAAAGAATTAGCCAGGCTGATGCTCACCTGTAGTCTCAGCTACTCAGGAAGCTGAGATGGGAAGATCACTTGAACCCAGGAGTTTGAGGCTTACAGTGAGTCCTGATCACACCACTCCATTCCAGCCTGGATGACAGAGAGAGGGTCTGTTTCAATGGAAGGAAGGAACGAAGGAAGGAAGGAAGCAAGGAAGGAAGGGGAAAAGAAAAGAGAAAGGAAGGAAGGAAGGAGAGAGAAAGAAGAAGAAAAAGAAAGAAAGAGAGAGAGGGGGAAGGAAGGAAAGAAGGAAGGAAGGGAGGAAGAAATTGAAGTTTCTAGATCACTAGTTGGCCTGGGTGACAGAGAGGCCCTGTTTTGAAGGAAAAAGAAAGAAAGAAAGAAAAAGAAAAAGAAAGAAAGAAAGAAAGAAAGAAAGAAAAAAAGAAAGAAAAAAAGAGAAAGAAAGAAGAAAGAAAGAAAGGAGGGAGGGAGTGAGGGAAGGATGCGGTGGCTCACGCCTGTAATCCCAGCACTTTGGGAGGCTGAGGTGAGCGGATCATGAGATCAGGAGATCGAGACCATCCTGGCTAACAGTGAAACACCGTCTCTACTAAAAATACAAAACATTAGCCAGGCGTGGTGGCGGGCACCTGTAGTCCCAGCTACTCGGGAGGCTGAGGCAGAAGAATGGCGTAAACCCGGGAGGCAGAGCTTGCAGTGAGCCGAGATCGTGCCACTGCACTCCAGCCTGGGCAACAGAGTGAGACTCTGTCTCAAAAAAAAAAAAAAAAAAAAAAGAAAAGAAAAGAAAGAAAGAAAGGGAAGTTTCTACATCACTAATCACTAGTTGGTCAGTTGAAAGGCACGCGGTCACCAAATGCCACACTAACCATACCTAGGAATTTGGAGCCAAGACGACCTTAGGTTCAGGCAGAATAGTCTGTTATAATTTGGGGTTACCTGCCTGAGAGGTCTTCCCAGTGGGCACAAGGGTTGGGTTGGAATGTCAGAATTGGATATTCATTTCTTTTGGTTAAGCATTGACTCTTCACCCTACCTGTTTTTCATGCCTGAGCACCTTTGGGAGATCTGCTTAGAAACCAACTAATTTTTTAGTGGTTCTTGATTTATCAAATAATACTTGTAATAGCTAACGTATATTGAGTTGCCCACCCAATGCCAGGAATTGTATGCATTAAGCACTTTGCATGTATTAGATCATCAAATTCTCATAGCAACCCTACAAAGTAGGTATTGAAATCTCCATTTTACAGATGAGAAAATTTGAGCCTCCAGAGGTGAAACAACTTTCTTGGGGTCACATAACCAGTCAGTATGCTGGATGTCCAGCCCAGTCATCCTGTCTCAAAAGCCCAGGCTGCCGGTTCAAGTGAATATTGCTTTTCTCAGGGTCTCTCTGACTCATTGAAGGCATGCGTGATTATGAGGGTCGTATTAACAGGAAGGAAAAGAGCAGCCAAAAGGGAGCTGCTGCCCAAAACCAGCTCCACAATTTTTTCCACGTCTGCTCATCCTGGGATGCACAAGGTCCGTTGAAAGCAGGGTCATGTAGAAATTGAGTGATAGTTAAATGCATCCACTAAGCAACCAACTAGGCACCTGCAGCCCTGTTTTCTGCACTGAGAACACATTGCCATTCCCTTAGATTTTTTGCATCAGAACCAAAGGTGACTCCCAGGGCTCCCTCTACACTATTTCACTTTGCTGAGCCCTTCCCAGGTGTACTGGTCAATGAGTCAAATTCTCAGCTGGGGGAGAGCAGACAAGACTCCGTATTTGGTGAGAACATAGAGGCCTTTCCAGAGCCTGCTGCTCCTGCTGTCATTTTGCTCATTCTGATTGAAACACTCTGTCTTTGTCGTCGAGCTCTTTCCCACTCATAAATATATGTCTGATGGGTACAATGACATTATTCTATTATTAGTCGCAAACCAGGGGCAAGTCGCTATTTCAATTGATATTGCTTTTTAAGTTATTACAGTCACTGTTCTACAGTTCCATAGTCACACCCTTTCCCAGATTTCCCAAGAATAATCAAAGGGAAAAAAATAAAAACCCAGCAAGATTTCCATCCAGAACCTGCCAGCACAGGGCTGTTCTGTTGACTTCTTGCCTCAATGGCATTTCCTGGAGTCGCTAGCAAGTTATTTACTGCTTACATAGTGATAACGGATCTGCATTTCTGTTGTTCCCCAGTGGCCACTGGAGCGCTCTCATTCAAACACAAGTGAAACCAAAGAGAAGGCAGTCGCCCTGCAGGATACCACACAGCTGTGCTTTTTAGTATTTCCCCAAAAAGGCATCTTATGGTAGCAACAATCACCTCCCACTCTAGTTTAAGTAAGCAAACTCTATTTTAACTACCTGTGATTCTGAGTGTTATGGCCCTATAAGCTATTTTATTTATTGTTATTTTTTAAATTTATTATTATTATTTTTTTTTGTAGACAGGGTCTGACCCAGCCCAGGCTGGGGTGCAGGGATGCAATCACAGCTAACTGCAACCTGGGACTCTTGGGCTCAAGTGCTCCTCCTGCCTCAGTCTCCTGAGTAGTTGGGACTGCAGGTGCAAGCCATTATGGCTGGCTACTTACTTTTTTTTTTTTTTTTTTTAAAGAGACGCATTTTCACTGTGTTGTGTAGGCTGCTCTCAAACTCCTGGCCTCAAGTGATCCTCCTGCCTCAGCCTCCCAAGGTGCTGAGCCACCATGCCAAGCTCCTATAAACTATTCTAGAATAGTACTGAGGCACTTCTTTCTCAGTCTGGACATTCCAGCATGGGAGTGCCCATTCATTGACATGGATTACTGGTGATTTTGTTGGTGAGGCTGAGGCAGCTGTCCCCAGGAATAGAAGTGCTGTCTGCAGTGCCATTTAGAAAGTAGCCCTCCCATCCTGGCTAACACAGTGAAACCCCGTCTCTACTAAAAAATACAAAAAATTAGCCAGGCATAGTGGCGGGTGCCTGTACTCCCAGCTACTCAGGAGGCTGAGGCAGGAGAATGGTGTGAACCCGGGAGGCGGAGCTGGCAGTGAGCTGAGATCATGCCGCTGCACTCCAGCACTCTAGCCTGGGCGACACAGCGAGACTCTGTCTCAAAAAAAAAAAAAAAAAAAAAAAAAGAAAGCAACCCTCAGCTCTCCAGCCAGACAGGAACATGTGTCACTTCCTTGTGGACTGGACTCTACAGGTCAGTTAGGGCCTCTTGCTACTGCCACCCCATCTTTGGTCTAGAGGGCAGCAGTTTGCTCTGTCATGGGCATTACTGGATCTTAAGTGCCACTTGCTTAAGAATCTTGTGATCTGAGGTTTCAGGGAAAAGCAGCAGCAGTCATCTACCCCCTAGAGATACACGATCTCAGAGGCTCTGTGGAAGCATACCCATATTAATGTGTACAGCCTGCCTGGCTCCACCTCCACTTAACTTCTCACTGCAGAGAAATTTGGGGGGTGGAAAAGAGACTTGGGAAGGAACCAGGCCTCCTGTACCAAGTTCCTGGGTTCTTGTGCGTTATTGCTTGAAAGGGAAGAACTGGTTTTTTTGTTTAAGAAAGAAAGAAAGAAAGAAAGAAAGAGAGGAGGGAGGAAGGAAGGAAGGAAGGAAAAAAGAAAGAAAGAAAGAAAAAGAGAAAGAAAGAAAGAAAGAGAAAGGAAGAAAGAAAGAAAAGAAAGAAGGAAAGGAAAGAAAGAAAGAAAGGAAGGAAGGAAGGAAGGAAGGAAGGAAGGAAGGAAGGAAGGAAGGAAGGAAGGAAAAAAGAAAGAAAGAAAGAAAAAGAGAAAGAAAGAAAGAGAAAGGAAGAAAGAAAGAAAAGAAAGAAGGAAAGGAAAGAAAGAAAGGAAGGAAGGAAGGAAGGAAGGAAGGAAGGAAGGAAGGAAGGAAGAAAAACAGGGATGAAGGTGAAAAAAAGCCAACCCCCGCTAGGTAGGTCAATGCTCCTAAAGTCTAGCCCTGTCCATGTTATCTTGGGGTATGGTGAGGTTGGCACTAGGCTGTGGTAGTTGATGGAAGGCCAATGGACTATGCTTGGCTCTTACTCCAGCAAACACCAGGCTTGGTGAGTCACCTAGTGCCTCCCACTCCTCCAGGGCCATGTCTTGAGTAGCAGGTCTCCCTGGGTGGTAAGATTTATGCCAACTGATGATATCAGGACCCGTGAGTTGTTAATAGACTGTGACGTCAAGTGGCCATATTGCCTTCATCCAATCCAGTTAAAGGCTTTTCTCACATATGGAAACTCAAGAGAGCCCACAGGAATGATTCTCATAGAATGACTCACGGACAAGCAGGGGTCTGTAAGGCTTCTCCAGGTGGCCACTGATTTCTCATAGGATAGTGAGAATTGCTCATCATTCTGCACCTTTAAAACCTTTCCTACTCCCACATCATCCCCATTGACAAATACATCTAACTTGAAATAGCTCATCTTAAAAACAAAACAAAAACTTTCCCTTGACCTTATAGTCCCATCCAACCATGGCCAAGCTCTCTGCTTCCCTTAATAGCAAAAGTTCTGAAAAGTCATGGATTGGTACTGTCTCTATTTCTCACTGCCCATTCTCTCCCAACAAGCTCACCCACCTGTTCAATTCTGTTCATGTGCTACCACTGGGCCCCACTTGCTTGATCCAGGGATCAACTCTCTGTCCATCTTACAGGTCTTCCAGCAGCTATTGTCACTGTTGACGCCTCTTTCTTTTGTGGAGATTTTTCTTCTCTGGGGTCCCAGAAACCAATAAATTTTCTTGGTTTTCCTCCTACCATATTATCAGCTTGACTTTTCTGCCTGACCACTTCATGTTAGAACCCCCCAAAATAAATCTCCAGATCTCTTCTCTTGCTTTGTCTTCTTTTCCCTTCCCTTTCCCTTCTCTTCCCTTCCTTTTCTTTTCCTTCTCTTCATTTCCCTTCCCTCCCTTTCCCTTGTCTTCCCTTTGTTCCTCTTCTCTCACCCTTTTCCTTCTCTTCTGCACTCCCTCTCCTGGTAATCTCTTTCAGTCTCACATCATCTATACATTCATGACTCTCAAATCTACCTTTCCAGTCCTTATCACCCCACGAAGGTCCAGATTCCTAAATCCAACTGCCTCTATGACACCTCTGCTTAGATGCCTAACAGATGTCTCAAACTTGAATATCCAAAATGAAATTCTTGATATCCCTCCAAAGCTTATTTCTTCCCCATTCTTTATTTGCCCAACAAATAATTCCATCAACTACTACCCAGTAGCTCAGATCCAAAACTTAAGAATCATGTATTTTTGACTCCTCTTTTTCTATCATACCCCACATTCAACCAACCAGTCCTATTTTTTCTAACTTCAGACTATATCCAGAATCTAATTATATCTCACCACATCCGCTGCTATAGCTCTAATCCAAGCCATTGTCATTTTCTGCCTAGGCCATAGCAAGAATTTCAATATCTGGTTTTCCACACTTGCCCTACTGTAATGCATTCTCTACCCAACAGGCAAAATAATCTCTTAAGCATGTAAAATCTACCGTATCACTCCCTTGCATAAATCCTGCTAATGGCTTATAATCACATTTCAGAATAAAATTTAGGTAACTTGCCATGCCTATAAGACCCTGCATGATCCTGTCCCTCGTGCCTCTGTTCTCTGCTTGTTCACACTGGCTATCTTCTAGCCTGTGGGCAGCCCTGGCTTGTTCCTGTTTCAGGACCTCTGTGCTTGCTGTGCCTTCTGCCTGGAACACTTTCCCCCCTGAACTCAAAACAATTCACTGTGTACCATGCAAGTCTCGGCATCAGTGTCATCTCCTAAGAGAGGACTTCCCTGACCACGCAGCTTAAAGTACTCCCAAATCCAGTCTTTATCTCATCACAAACGTCTTTCTCCATGTCAACAATACTCTCTGCCTCAACTTATCTTTTTATTTATTTATGGTTTATTTTTGTCTCTCTGCACTAGCCCCCACGAAAGCAATCTTGTCTGTCTTTTTCTTTTTCTTTTTTTTTTGAGCCTGTCACCCAGGCTGGAGTGCAGTGGCCGGATCTCAGCTCACTGCAAGCTCCACCTCCCGGGTTCACGCCATTCTCCTGCCTCAGCCTCCCGAGTAGCTGGGACTACAGGCACCCGCCATCTCGCCTGGCTAGTTTTTTTGTATTTTTTAGTAGAGACGGAGTTTCACCATGTTAGCCAGGATGGTCTTGATCTCCTGACCTCGTGATCCGCCCGTCTCGACCTCCCAAAGTGCTGGGATTACAGGCTTGAGCCAACGCGCCCGGCCTTGTCTGTCTTTTTCACTGCTATTTCCCTAACTCATATGAATGCCCACCTGATATCAGAGGTTCAATGATATTTGTTATGTGAGTAAATGATCTCGTCATGGTGGGTTCTGTACTGTGTTTCTGTTTGCAGTATGAAGCCACATGGTTTTCAAGCCTGGCAGTTCGGGAGGATTATCTAGACACATTTTAAATCATGCAGGTTTTGAGCCCCATCCTAGTCTTTATTGGTGTGTCATTGACAGTGTCCTAATCTTTCCATTCACTCTAATGAAAAGCTTTAAAGTGGCCAAGGCAGGGGAAAAGGGGATTAGCCTTAAGGCTAATGGAGGTCAGGTTAAGAGGCCTTGTGAGTTCCTTGTTCCGTGGAGATAAAAAATGTTAGAAGCCACTATACTGAAGCTGAGGGTAGGAGTGGAGAGGAGAGGAGAGAATGAACCCTGTGGCATGGGCCCATCTGGCTGTTGAAGGCCAAGGTCTGGTTTTACCCACTCTGCTAGCTACGTAAGTCTGTGAATTACCAGGGCACCCACCTATTGGCTCAAGGAGGACTCTTTTATTTCACCCTGTCCTTCAGCTTCAGGATCTAGAACTCTGCTGTCTAATATACTAGCTATGGTTTAAGACTGAATTCATTAAAATTAAGGTGTTTGAATTTGAATTCAATGCATTGAAATTAAATACAATTAATAATTCCTGGCCGGGTGCTGTGGCTCACGCCTGTAATCCCAGAACTTTGGGAGGCCAAGGCAGGTGGATCATGAGGTCAGGAGATCGAGACCATCCTGACTAACACAGTGAAACCCCATCTCTACTAAAAATACAAAAAATTAGCCGGGTGTGGTGGTGGGTGCCTGTAGTCCCCGCTACTCGGGAGGCTGAGGCAGGAGAACGGCATGAACCCGGGAGGCGGAGCTTGCAGTGAGCTGAGATTGCACCACTGCACTCCAGGCTGGGTGACAGAGCGAGACTCTGTCTCAAAAAAAAAAAAAAAAAAAAAAAAAAAATTCTTTTCTTCTGTCTCACTAGCCACATCTCAAGTGCTCAGTAGCTGCATTTGCTGGTGGCTACAGCATGTGTGCCTTTCCATCACTGCAGAAAGTTCCATTGAACAGAGCTGGTCTAGAAAATGGGCTCCTGGGACTGCTAGGGCATCCACACTGCTGTTGTTAGTGCTTTAAATGCCAGGCTTGTCAATGTACATGGAAATACATCTCTACTCTGGTTAAGCAATGGGTCTCTTGAGCCCTGGGAATTTCACTTGAGCAGGCGAAGGGCTGATGAAAACAGCTTGTAAAAGTATTTGCCAGCAGACCTGCCCACACACAGAGATGAGGTGCATTTTCAGAGACATATCATTGTTGCTCCAGAGGACAGGGAGAAAGCACAGCTATGGGCCAGGACGAGTTTTTCTTTTAGTTTGTGCTCCTCGAACTCTGAATCCAAGGTCACTCATGGGAATTTTGCAGGGATTTGTTTAGCAGGTTTACATTCTGTACCTCAAGTGAGATGATCAGCCACTTAAAGGCAGGGGAAATGACTTAGGTTCTTATAATATCTCCTCCTCAACACTTCATATATAGATGATAAATAAACACTAGCACTCGATCTAAGTTGCATTATAGTTAGCTCTGTGCATGTATCTCCTTATTTGTTCATGAAATCCTCAAGGCCAAATATTATTTTTATTCCCTTCCCTGCAGCACCTAGTACTGTGCATGATGAATAATTGTTTCCATAGAAATATTCATGGCTGGGAGGATAGCTGGAGCCCAGGAGTTCAAGGCTGCAGTGAGCCATGATTGGGCTACTGGACTCCAGCCAGACCCAGTCTCTAAATAAATCAAATAAATAAAAAGTAAACAACAAAATATTCATTTTGTGTTTTAACAAGGACTCTAGGAAAAATAAATTTAAAAAATTGTAAAAATGAAATATTTATTGCATGGTTGGAGGGAGGGAGGGAGAGATCAGCTCAGACCCACACTGGTAGAAGAGTTCCTGTTTCAGTGATAGCTCACCGTTTTAGTGATACATCACTTCCCATCTTTGAAATTCAGAACAGGCCGGGCGCGGTGGCTCATGCCTTTAATCCCAGCACTTTGGGAGGCCGAGGCAGGCGGATCACAAGGTCAGGAGATCGAGACCATCCTGGCTAACATGGTGAAACCCCGTCTCTACTAAAAATACAAAAACTTAGCCGGGTGAGGTGGCGGGCACCTGTAGTCCCAGCTACTCGGGAGGCTGAGGCAGGAGAATGGCGTAAACCCAGGAGGCGGAGCTTGCAGTGAGGGGGATGGCCCCACTGCACTCCAGCCTGGGCAACAGAGCGAGACTCTGTTCCAAAAAAAAAAAAAAAAAAAAAAAAATTCAGAACAATTCAGCATTATTCTCTCTTCAGAAGGTAAAGAGGCTATTTTTCCAAGTCAGCAGTGGATGGATGAATGAAATAAAGCTTTTCCAGTGTCATCAGAGCATTCTCATTGGACTTTATCAGAAAAACCAGGTTCTTTGGCTTTTTTTCTGGTAGAAAGCTTCACTGGAAAAAGAGCAAACCTAATTCAGGAGGAAAACATGGCAATAGGGCAATTTCAACACAAATTGGCTATGTGTTATATGAAACATTCAGGTTCTACAGCATTTTATGTTACGCTTTTAAGACCGCAATCTTGAATGCTTGTCGTCAACTATAGAATCTTCTCTCGCCACATCTGGAAATTAAGCTAAAGTGAAGAACACACAAATGTTTGTCTTCTCATCACTCTCTTCTGTCAGATACTTTGCAGCATGGTTTTGAGTAATCATCATTTACTTACCGTAGATTCAAGTTTGTATCTTCTACTATGTCCCTTCATTCTGAAGAATGCCCTGAGGAATTTCCTGCAGTTCTGCCTGTTAACAAATTCTGTCAGCTTTTGTTTATCTCAAAGTGTCTTAATTTTACCATTATTTTAAAGTTTGTTTTCACTCTATATAGAATTCTAGATTGGTGAGATTTTTTTCAGCATTTTAAAGGAGTTATTCCCTGGTCTTCTGGCCTCCATTATCTCTAAAAAAAAATCAGAAATTATTTTTGTTTTCCTATATACAATGTGTCTTTTGTTTTTTGGATGATTTCCGTATTTTCTGTTTTTTGGTTTTTGGTTTTTGGTGTTTTTGTTTGTTTGTTTGTTTGTTTTTTGAGACAGAGTCTTGCTCTGTTGTCCAGGCTGGAGTGCAGTAGTATGCAGTCTCAGCTCACTGCAATCTCCACTTCCTGGGTTCAAGCGATTCTCATGCCTCAGTCTCCCGAGCAGCTGGGATTCAGGCATGTGCCACCCCTGCTAAATTTTGTATTTTCAGTAGAGATGGGGTTTCACCATGTTGGCCAGGCTGGTCTTGAACTCCTGACCTCAAGTGATCTACCTGCCTCGGCCTCTCAAAGTGCTGGGATTACAGGCATGAGCCACTGCGCCAGGACGATTTATATATTTTCTATCATTTTTGGTTTTCAGCAGTTTGACTATGATGTGCCTAGATGTGGTTTTCTTTATGTGTATCCTGCTTGGGGTTCACTGAGTTTCTTAAACCTAAAAGTTGGTGTTTCTCAACAACTTTTGGGAAGTCTGGGGCCATTATTCTTTCAAATGTTTTTTTCCTCCATCCTCCTTCTCTTCTTCTTTAGAATCCCTATTGCAGGTGAGTTAGGCCATTTGATACTGTCCTATTAATCCCTGAGGCTTTGATCATTTTTTCAATTAATTTTCTATTTATCAGATTGATTTAATTTTATTGATCTGACTTCAATTTTACTGAGTTTTAATTCGGTCATCCCTAATAAGCCCATTCAGGGAATTTTTCATTTCAGGTATTATATACTTGAGTTTTAGAGTTTCCATAGGGTTTAAAAAATAGTTTCCATTTTTCAAGTGAGATTTCATGGTCACTAATTCATTACATCTATATTTTTCTTTATTTCTTTGAACATCTCCCATTAACTATTTGACAATGTGTGTGTGTGTGTGTGTGTGTGTGTGCGCGCGCGCATGTGTGTGATGGAGTCTCCATCTGTCGCCCAGGCTGGAGTGCAGTGGCATGATCTTGGCTCACTGTAACCTCCGCCTCCCAGGTTCAAACGATTCTCCTGCCTCAGCCTCCCAAGTAGCTGGGATTACAGGCATCCACCACTACGCCCAGCTAATTTTTGTATTTTTAGTAGAGATGGGGTTTCTACTACTATAGAAGTGTTGGCCAGGCTGGTCTTGAACTCCCGGACTCAAGAGATCCACTTGCTTCGGCATCCCAAACTGCTGGGATTACAGGCGTGAGGCACTGTGCCCCAGCTTTTGATAACAGTTTTAATAACTCATTTAAAGTCTTTTGCTGCCAAGTCTAATATCTGGGCCATCTCAGTTTCTTTTGAGTGCTTTTTGCTTTGATTATCAATCATGTTTTCCTGTTTCTTTGAAAGCCTAGTGATTTTTACACTGAATACTGGACATTGTAGGTTATATATTTTAGAGACCTGGATTCTACTATCTTCCTCAGAAAAATGTTGATTCTCATTTTAGCAAGCAGTTTGATTATTATCTGATCGCCTTGGAATGTCCATGTCTGGTTTTATGCTCTCATATTACAGATAAGCAAAAAATCAGAAGTGTTTCCTAAGTGCTAACTTAGAAGACTCATTCTCCAAACTGTCTCTCATGACGATCCTATCAGGGCTCAGGTTTAGGCTTTTTAAGAGTGGGTACGGTGTAGGTTGTACCACAGTCACTATTCAAATTTAAGTGAATTAGGACAATACAGTAGCTCGTGTCTATAATCCCAGCACTTTGGGATGAGATGCCAAGGCAAGTGGATCTCTTGAGCCCAGGAGTTCAAGACCAGCCTGGGCAATGTGGCAAAATTCCATCTCTAGAAAAGATACAAAAATTAGGCAGGCATGGTGGCATGTGCCGGTAGTCCCAGTTACTTGGGAGGCTGAGGTGGGAGGATCACCTGAGCCTGTAAGGTCAAGGCTGCGGTAAGCGATGATCTGCACTGCACTCCAGCCTGGGTGACAGAGTGAGACCTTGCCTCAAATAAATAAATAAAATTTAATTTAATTTTAAAAATGTACTTATTCAGTTGCCATAGTCACATTTCAAGTGTTTCATAGCCATATGGGTCAATGACTACCAGATTAAAATTGTGCAACTACAGAACATTTCTGTTACAGAAACTTATATTGATAGGCACTGTTCTATGTCAGAGATCAGCAACTTTTTCTGTAAAAGGCAAAATAATATTTTAAATTTTAGAGCCATACGATCCTGTCATGTCTACTTACCTCTGCATTGTAACATGCAAGCGGCCACAGACACTAAGTACACAGATGAGCATGGCTGTGTTCTAATAAAACTTTATTACAAAAACAAGCAACAGCTGAATTTGGCCTACAAGTCGTATTTTTTAGAGCAAAGGTCAGCAAACTATGACCTATGAGCCAAATTTGGCCCACTGTCTATTTTGCTTATTTTTTATAGCTTTATTGAGATATAATTCACATATCATATAATTTACCCATATAGCTCAGTGGTTTTCAGGATAGTCACACAGTTGTGCCAACATCACCACATTTAACACCTTTTTTTTTTTTTTTTTTGCAAAAAAAGTTTTACAGAAAAGCAGGTTTACTCATTTATTTATGTCTTAATCTATGCCTGCTTTCATGCCTCAATGGCAGAGTTGGGTATTTGCAACAGAGACTATATGGACTTCAAAGTCTAAAACATTTAGCATCTGACTCTTTAGAGAAAATATTTGCTCCAGAATGTCATCTGTACCCATAAGGCACAAGCTTCCTGTGTTTGACCTGGATTTCAGGGGTGTTCATGAGGTGTTATCTCTGCTCTCTGCCAGGCTCAGAACTCAATGTCCACAGCACTGCTTGCTTGATCTCTCATCCCATTGTTTCTCCCTCAACCCTATAGCAGCTGCTACTTGGCGAGCCTCAGGTGTAGCTGTCCATTGTATATACAGCATAACCCTCAGCCATAGACCTGCAAGGACTCCAGTACAAATTTTTGGAACCCATTTCTGTGTGGCTTGTCTGAAGCATTATTCCAGTGTGGTTTATTTTCCTTGATTTTAAAAATATATTTGTCCAGTCACTAGGAGAATTATTTGAGTCTGTAACTATGGTGTCTATTCCTCCTTATCAGATCTCTTAAATTTTGCTTTATGTATTTTGAGACGATGTTTTTAGGTACCAATTAGTTTAGGCTTGTATTTTTCTGTTGAACTAAAACTTCCACCAATACATTGGGAGCCTCTTGATCGCTAGAAACATTTTTACCCTAAAGTCTAAAAACAGAGTGACACTTTTATTTAGATTTGTCTGTTGTATCTTTTTCCATTGTGTACTTTGAGCCTTTTGATCTTTGTGTTTTAAACGTGATCTCTCATAGAAGTGTATTTAAATTCAGTCTAACAAGTTTTTATTTTTTTTAACTGAGGCATTTAATCTATGTTCATTTGAATGTAATCACTGAAATATTTTATTACTAGATTTTTTTTTTCATTTTCTTTTTTAATGAGACAGAGTCTTGCTCCATTGCCCAGGCTGGAGTGCAATGGCACAATTTCGGGTCACTGCAACCTCTGTCTGCAGGGTGCAAATGATTCTTATGTCTCAGCCTCCTGAGTAGCTGGGATTACAGGTATGTGCCACCACTCCCAGCTAAATTTTGTGTTTTTAGTAGAGATGGGGTTTGACCATCTTGACCAGGCTGGTCTTAAACTCCTGGCCTCAAGTGATCCACCTGCCTTGGCCTCCCAAAGTGCTGGGATTACAGGTGTGAACCATTGTGCCTGGCCTATTTCTGTATCTTATTTTTTCTTTTATAACTATCCTGCATTTACTATATATCTATACTATATCTATATATCTATATATAATCATATATATACATATATATGTATATGTGTATTATATATATCTTCTTTTCTCCTTCCCCTGCCCTTTTTTTTTTTTTTTTTTTTTTTTTTGCCTTCCTTTGAGCTGATTACTTTTTATTTCTCTCTACTACTTGGAAAGTTATTGTGATGGTTAATATTAGGTGTCAACTTGATTGGATTGAGGGATGCCTAGATGGTTGGTGAAGTATTGTTTCTAGGTGTGTCTGTGAAGGTGTTGCCAGAGGAGACTGACATGTGAATGGTGGACTGGGAGAGGAAGACCCATCTTCAGTGTAAGTGGGCACCATCCAATCGGCAGCCAGCACAGCTGGAACAAAGCAGATGGAAGAAGATGGGATAAGTTTGCTTGCTGAGTCTTCTGGCTCTTTTTCTTCTTCCCATGTGGGACGCTTCCTTCTGTTCCTCCTGCCCTTGGACATCAGACTCCGTCTCTTTGGGTCATAGACTGAGGGATGCACTGCGGTCTTCCCTAGTTTTGAGACATTTGGACTTGGACTTGAGCCACTTTCATCTTTTCTCTTTCCCCAGCTTGCAGATGGCCCATCATGGGACTTCACCTTTTAATCCTGTGAGCCAATTCTCGCTAATAAACTCCCTTTTATATGCACCTACATCCTATTGGTTCTGTCCCTCTGGAGAACCCTGACTAATACAGTTATATATCAAATTCCCTTCTTCTAAAACTCATCCTAGAATGTTAACAAGCATATTTAACTTCTCATATTCTAAATTTAATTAATAGGTTTACTCTCCTTCTTTACATTACATGAACTCAGAACTCTTTAATCCTCTTACGTCTCCCAATTTGTATGCTATTGTTGCTTTGTGTGTCATGTCTATCCCTCTACTTACAAAAGTTTATTGCCATTGTTTTATGCAGTCCGTTTTTTAAAGATTTGCTTATGTATTTGCCACTTTCTTGGCTCATGATGTTTTCATCTCAACATTCCTCACTCGAATTGCCTTCCCTCTGCTTAAGACAAACCCTCATAATTTCCTCTAATCACTGTCTGTGTTTCCTTACTTCAATTTTTTAACTGCACTCTTATTTTTGAAAACTATCTTTACTGCATATACAGTTTTAGGTTGATGGTTATTTTCTCTCAGCATATTTAAAATATTGTTTCACAAAGAAGAAAACAACAGACTTGAGTGTGGAGGGTGGGAGGAGGGAGAGGAGCAGAAAAGATACCGGTTGGGTACTGGGTTTAATTTATGGGTGATGAAATAATCTATACAACAAACTCCCATGACATGAGTTTATCTGTGAAACAATCCTTCACATGAACCCCAAAGCTAAAATAAAAGTTAAAAAAAATTAAACAGTGACAACAACAACAAAATATTGTTCCACTATCACCTGTAGCATCTATGGATGCTATCAAGAAGTCAATTTCATTGTCATTCCTTTGTAAGCAATCTGTCTGTCTTGAAGTTTCATTAGGCTGTATCTGGGTATATATTTCTTTCTTTGTGAAAAATCTTGCTTGTGTTCCTTGGGATTTCTGAATCTAAGGATTGGAGTCTCATTAATTCTGGGCATTTCTCTGTATCCCTTTTTCTGTCTGGACAGTGTACTGGTCTGTCTTTCGGTTCTCTAATTCTTTCTTCACTCATGCTAATCTTCTCTCAAACCACCCACTGAGGTTTATAAAGACTTTGTTACAATATTTTTCATTTCTAGAAGTTCTAGTTGATTTTTTTCTTGAATCTCCTTAAAAACCTTTAATTTTGGCAGGGTGCAGTGGCTCATGCCTGTGATCCCAGCACTTTGAGAGGCCGAGGTGGGTGGATCATGAGGTCAGGAGTTCAAGACCAGCCTGGACAACACAGTGAAACCCTGTCTGTACTAAAAATACAAAAATTAGCTGGGCATGGTGGCGGGCACCTGTAATCCCAGCTACTCAGGAGGCTGAGACAGGAGAATCGCTTAAACTCAGGAGGTGGAGGTTGCAGTGAGCCGAGATCATGCCACTGCACTCCAGCCTGGGCGATAGAACTAGACTCTGTCTAAAAAAAAAACCTTTTTTTCTTTATTTATATTTTCTATTATAAATTATGTTTACTCCCAAAATTCATATGCTGAAGTTCTAATTCCTAGAACCTTAGAATATGACTTTATATGGAGATAGGGTCTTCAAAGAGTTCATTAAGTTTCAATGGGGTTATTAGGGTGGGTTCTGGTCCAATATGACTGGTCTTCCTGTAAGAAATGGAGATTAGGATACAAAACACAGAGAGGAAAGAGCATATGGAGACGATGAAGGCAGCCACCTACAAGCCAAGGGGAGAGGTCTCAGAAGAAATGAACCCTGCTGACACCTTGAGCTCAGACTTCCAGTCTCCTGAACTGTAGGAAGTGAATCTCTGTTGTTTCAGCCACCAGTCTGTGGTACTTTATTATGGCAGTCCTAGCAAACTAATACAGCCTTCTCTGTTTTTTTTCTTCAAACATAATTTAAAATCCTTGTTTCATATTCTTTGTCTGAAAACCCAATATGTGACACCTTTTGGAAACTAAATCTGCTGTTCGTTTTTTTCACATGTATGATGCTTCCAGAGCATGGTATTTTTGTGAGTTTTGTGATCTGTGCTGGTGACCTCATGTGTTTTGAAAGTTCTATCAATGGGAATTCTTTGAAACAAATCTGAAAGGATTTGCTTTTCTTAGTACCATGAGCCTAAAGCCACTTCCAAGTCAGCAGCATTCTACACTAATTCTCAGCATGAGATTTTTGGGACTAACCAGGTAGTGTGAATTGAAGCTGGAAAATTGTACAATCGCCTGGTGTTTATGAATAATCAAGGCAGATATTTTGTTCTCTTATCCAAGTACTAAGTCTGGAGAAAGGCGTTTTTCCTTGATGTCCATGGTAAGACCAGCTGGGGTTAGTAGTAGTTGTAGGGGAGGAGTAAGCTTCTCTCCAATTTGTGATCATACTAAAGATATAAACCCCTGGGGCCCAGTTTTCTGTGTGGTCTTCTATTAGATTCTATACTTTTGCAAAGACCCTAGGCTTTTTCTCCTGTGGCCTGGCCACTGGAGTTTAACAAATGCCCTTGGGATGAAAATCAGATTTAGTGTTTCAAAGATAGTTCTAGAAGGAGAGGTAATTTTTAACCCAGAGCCTCTGTCAGTTCTCAGGAAGGGCCAAGCTGATGTACCCTGGGAAAAACTTTAATGTTGCTTTTATTGATATTTTCATCAGTTACCTTCCTGATTATCTAGACAAATCTTTCCTTTCAACAGAGTGAAGTCCAGAAGGGAAGCATTATGTGGAAGTCACTTCTGGATCCCCCAGTAATTTTTGTAGAGGCTGTCCTGCACCTGAGCTCCCACCCTCATACAAGCATGGGGGGCTCCAGAGACCACAGATCCCCCACCCTCATCTCTCCAATCACTCTGTCTCCATTTCTCACACACTCCTGTGAAAAAATAAACAGAAGCACCATCTGCCTTGGAACTATCCTGGTTATGCTCTTCTTTTTCAGAAAGTGCTTGGAATAGAAGCCAAACTAAAAAACCCTCCATCACCTAAAGCTGTATGGAGACAAGGCCAGGGTCCCTGCCTCTGCCACATCCCTGAAAGAGAACCTGCCAATGCTTGTTTCAGGCGGGTGTTTTATTTCAAAAGCCTGAGCCAGCCTATGGAGTGGATCTCTGGCTTGGAAGCATTTCGCAGGATCGTAACGTGAGGCAGGTGGCTGGAAACTGTGTCCAAACTCACCTGGCACTGCCTTCAGCCTCCCTGATTGCAGAGTTGGCCTCAGTCCCCAAGCTGCTCTCTAGAAGCCTGCAGCATCCAGCACAGGGTGAAAGAGGCCATCACATTGATATGTCCGTGGGCCCCAAGCAAAGGTCTGACTGAGAGATGCTCGACTCCTTCTGATTATTTTCCAGTTTTATGTAAAGCCTCCAGTGTGACTTATCATTAGGTTTTGATTCTCTTTCTTTGGAGTTAGTCTTGTCCAGGGGCGCGAACAGAAACTGCATGACCCAAAGACAGAGAGGCCCTCTCAGTTGGGGTCTCTGCTAACCAAAGCAATTTTGCAGGTGGGGAAAAAAAAAGAGTCCAGGCGGGGGCTTATTGACACACTTATTGACCTTCCGCATCAGCTGTTGTTGCCAGCTTCCCTTAGACAGCCTTAGGCAAGAACAAAAGAAGCTGAGCACATTTTCAGATTCAGAGTCAGGTCTGCAAAGGGCTGAGAGCCTGGGCATTCTCCTTAGACAAGGGCAGAAGGCCGCGCCCTGTCTTTGTTTCCAGCCTGCCCAAGCCCATGTTTTCAATAGAGTAATTCTGACCAATAAACTCTACCTGCTTGATGGAAGGTAAAAGGCGTAAAGGCTGAATAGTATTTAGGAGATGAAAGATCAGTTGAGGCTTAGGTAAATGGTTAAGCCAAGAGAATTCTTTCTCTGTTGATGAAGTTGGTCACTTGGAAACCAAGCTTCAGTTTCACATGAGCTCCATGCGTCTACAACACTTTTCAAATACTCTTCAAAAAATTAACTACTGACACAGCCAATAACAGATGGTGGGATAAAATGCTATCTGTCACTTTCCTTTTCTGAAAGACACAGAAAATGATATCTGCAGCTCTGCAAACCATCCTGAGGAATATTTGGATCTGACTGAGCAAGAATTAACAGGAGCAAGAAATACCCACAGTCAGACCAGGGCTTGACACTCAGTAACTGTTGGTGAATGAATGAATGAAGTAAGGAAGGAAACATGTGCTCACCACATCTACTGCAGGATGTTAACATCTCTGAAAGTAGGTGAAAGGATTCTGTGAAATCCAACCCAAAACGCTATGCTTGGAACAATTAGGTTTATATTCCCAGAGAAGAAGCAGGAGGGGAAAACAACAACAACAACAAAAACCAAACATTGCTATGGTGGGATTCTGAAGTTTGTGATATGGTTTGGCTATGTCCCCACCCAAATCTCATCTTGTAGTTACCATAATTCCCACTTGTCATGGGTGGAACCCAGTGAGAGGTAATTGAATCATGGGGGTGATTACCTCCGTGCTGTTCTCATGATATTAAGTGAGTTCTCATGAGATTTGATGGTTTGATAAGGAGCTTTTCCCCTTTTGCTCTGCACTTCTCCTTCCTGCCACCATGTGAAGAAGGACGTGTTTGCTTCCCCTTCTGCCATGATTGTAAGTTTCCTGAGGCCTCCCCAGTTCTGTAGAACTGTGAATCAACTAAACCTCTTTCCTTTATAAATTACCCAGTCTTGGGTATATCTTTATTAGCAGTATGAGAACAGACTAATACAGTTTGTCATTTCAGAATGTCAGGATATGTGGATGTCATAAGAAGAAACCCTTGGACAGCCCATCTGTGTGTTCAAAGACAACCCCTCTACTAGCCCTGCTCACCACAAAAGAGGGGAAAGTCAAAGAGCAAAAGTAGGTAGGTCTTCAGGGCAAAGAGCACAGCACTTTTGTGCAGAAAACCTAGACAATAGGCCGGGTGCTCATGCCTGTAATCCCAGCACTTTGGGAGGCTGAGGCAGGTGGATCGCCTGAGGTCAGGAGTTTGAGATCAGTCTGGCCAACATAGTGAAACCCTCATCTCGACTAAAAATATAAAAAATTAACTGGGTGTGGTGGTGGGCACCTGTAATCCCAGATACTCAGGAGGCTGAGGCAGGAGAATCACTTGAACCCGGGAGGCAGAGGTTGCAGTGAGCTGAGACCACGCCATTGCACTCTAGCCTGGGGGACAAGAGTGAAACTCCATCTCAAAAAAAAAAACAACAAAAAAACCACTAGACAATAATAATTATGAATAAATTTGCGAGCTGTACTTCATAACCTAAGGACATGATTAAAACAATGTTTTGAGGAAAATTATTAGGCATAAGCTCTTAGCATTAATAAATACAAAGAATCAAAATAATGCATTAGTTATTCAACTTAAAAAGTTTGAAAGAGAACATAATTATGAAACAGCAAAATGAAGAAATAAAAATGAAAGTTGAAGTGAATAAATTAAAAAATGGATATTTGGGAGAAAAATAAATGACTCCAAGTCCTGGTTCTTTTAAATAAAACAGATAAACCATTAATATCCTAAAAAAATGAGGGGCAAAATACAAATACATAAAATTAGAAAGGAGGGTGGGAAATAACACAAAGACAGAGAAAACACTTTTTAACTATGCAAATAAATTAGAAAGCCTAAGGAATGAATATACATGAAATGAATAATTTATCCAAATGCTGGACACAGGCAATTTCACAAATGAAATTTTAAATTTAAAAGATTTTAAGAAAGAGATTATTCTAATACTTTCAAAACTTTTCTAAAGAAAGTCAACATGTCCAATGTTCTTTATAAAGCCAACATAACACTAATACCAAAACTGGATAGTGCACACACAAAACTCACAAAACAGTAGACAAGTTTTAGTAATAAGCTAGTGCCAAAATATTTTTTAAAATATTGACACCGTAATTAGAATTTTTTTTTTTTTTTGCAACTGACACACACTCTAACAGCTCCTTGACCAGAGAGTAAAGGTAGCTCTATTATAAAAGAAAAATAATTTAAAGATTTCAAAAATACAAAAGGGCACCATGAGAAAACTGAGTTTTGATCATGGTCTTTGGATCTAGCTGAATGTTAGAACCACCGGGTAAAAGAATTGAAATCAGAATCAAGAGGTTAACTGCAGATAAACAGGTTTTCCAAGTCATAGACAACTGGGGCCAGAAATTGCTCATAAATATTTTCTCTGATTCCTCTAATCAAATGCAGGTTTCTTTTTCTTCAAAGTTTTTATTTTTATTTTTTAGATACAGGGCCTCACTCTGTCATCCAGGCTGGAGTGCAGTGGTACAATCACAGCTCACTACAGCCTCAAAGTCCTGGGCTCAAGTGATTCTCCTGCCTCAGCCTCCGAATAGCTGGAACTAATCTGTTTCAGGTGCACATCACCACATCTGGCTAATTTTTAAATTTTGTGTAGAGACAGGGTCCTGCTGTGTTGCCCAGGCTGGCCTTGAACTCCTGGCTTCAAACAGTCCTCCCACCTGGACCTCCCAAAGTGCTGGGATTACAGGGGCGAGTTACAGCACCAAGCCCTGAAATGTAAGTTTCCTTTTGTGACAGTGAATGTTCCATTTAGGTGAGTTATTCCAAAATGATGATGTGAGCCTGTGAACGAGGTTCTACTTCCTGTCCAGAATTCTTGGAGAAGGCCCAACTGGTGAGGTGAGCGAGGCAGGTTGAGAGGTATGAGGAGTGGGGGGTAGGGGAGTTATATTATTCGGAAGAATAAAAGTGGAGCCTGCGAAGGGGAAGTAGAAGAGACAACAAAGAGAGGGGCTCTGGCATCCTTGGAGTGGAACAGATTAGTGACATCCGTCTTAGAAAAGCCCAGTCATGACTGGTGGTGGCTGATGAGGCCTAGGAAGCGATTAGCACTGAAGTCATTAAAACGCCTCTGTGGAAGCTTAGCTGGCTGCTCTCCACTTAATCCTCTTAGGCAAACAGGCCATTCTCACTAGGCCGTGGATGGAGGCTCAGGTGGATCCTGGCCTGAAATGCCAGCCGACTTCGGGAATTAGACCCGGTATTCGCGAGGATTGGGAGGAAGCGTGTGAGTTGGTTTGTGAGGTGTGGAAAGCCAATTTGCTGATGGTATAAGTCTTCCATTTAATCCCAGTCAAGCACAAAGTGATGTAGAAAAAGAAAGTCTTCAGGATCAATATTAAGTGTGGCTTCGACAGAGCTAAGAAAGAACAATGACTGGAACTGTGACCTATAACACAGGCTCTGCTGGGCTGACCAGGGCCCTGGGGGAACACAGGGAGAAGGAGTTCTAGCGCATGACCTGTGTGATCTGAGATTGAAACTGACCTTTTGAGGGAACAGGGCCAGAAGCTAGAAGCACCCAGAGACTGTGTCTATTCTTTCCAGAAGGATCCCTGTCTCAGCTAGACGAGCCCCGGCAGGCTGTGGTTAGATGCTCAAATTTCAGAGAATGGATTGAATGAAAGTCAGTCTGGGTCTGAGACAAGACTTTCAGTTGATAGAAATTGTTAAGATTTTCCTCTGAGTAATTTCTTTCCTAACTGGCTGTGAAAAGAAGGAACAAAGGTCAGTATTTAATTGGGTTGGGATCTCGGCGGCTCTGAGATCAGTTTCTTTTATCAGTGTGGGCTCACTGGTGACTGAAGGGGGTTTGTTATCCAAATTATATAAGATCTGTGTTTTGGATTTGCCACCAGAGAAGGTATTAAACAGTGCTACCTATCAGAAGTATCATGCCTTGTACAGAGTTTTAAATTTTTGAGTAGCCACATTAAAAAAAGTAAATGGAAACCGAAGAAATTACTTTTAATAATATATTTCCCTTAACAAAAATATTATTATTCCAACATAATTAATGTAAGAACATACAAATAAGATGTTTTACATTATTTTTTCCATATTAAGTCTTCAAAATTCAGCACATCTCAATTCAGGGTAGCCCTTTCTGAAGGGGTTAGAGGCTACCATATTAGACAGTGTCTAACATTGGATATAAAGGATTACATCACATGGTCCCTGCCCTCTGGGAGCCTATAAATGTGTACCTTTATTCTGTACTAAATGAGGTGGAGTAGTGGGGACGGAGAGACGTACCTGATAAGACTCCACTTGAGAGAGATGGGAGCCTCTCTCGGGTTTGACGCCAACTACCAGTGCTACGCAGGTTATACATGGCTCCCACCTCTTCTTAGGTCTGGTTAACTAATAACTGTGTCACCCAACCAAACCCATCAGAACAAATTCTTGACAGCCCAAACAGAAACCACGAAACCAATTGGGCTAACCCAAATTCACGTACCTCTTCTTACAGTATTTGAGAGGTCTCTATTCTGCAAAGCATTAGGGGGTTTGTGTGGGATAAGGAGGGAATGAAGCCAACACTCCAGGTGACCTCTGTAGATTGGTTTAACTCAAGAGCACACGTAATCACGTTATCAGGATCAGGGCCATTACTAGGACTGGTTCAGATACACAGCTCTTGCCACTCCTGAAAGGAGCTTTGGCCAATACCTCCACAGTTTAGGGGTGTAACATTTTGCAGTGCTTCAGTCCTTTAAATGCAGCCAGCTTCCCCTGAGCCCTGAGCTGGGCTGCAGCCAGCACACCTAGGCCTTCACTGGCTCCAGTGCCTGGTCTGTGTGGTTGGCCAGCACTGCCGTCTCACCCTCCAGACCCTCCGAGCCCAGGCTCTGAACTCTGGTTTGACAGCATGGCTTTTCATATCAACGCCTAGATCCCTTCCGACTCTCTTTTCTGATTCCTTGAACTAGCATCTCAGTTACCTCTGCATGCTTTCCTGACACATCAGTTTCCCAAATGTGGGTAGTCATCTCTGCCACAAGGACCCTGGGAACCCTCCCCAGCCAGGCTTGGTCAGGCCTTCTCTGCCTTCCTCTCTTCTCTCCCTAACAGTGGAGAGACATTTGGATACAGTGAGGTCTGGGGCTAATCCCATCCCCTAGGCCCTAGGAGGTCCCTGTTAAGAGGACCAAGTGGGCCAGGCATGGTAGCTCACGACTATAATCCCAGCTCTTTGGGAGGCCGAGGGTGGATCACAAGGTCAGGAGATAGAAACCATCCTGGCCAACACAGTGAAATCCTGTCTCTTCTAAAAATAGAAAACTTAGCTGGGCGTGGTGGCGCATGCCTGTAGTCCTAGCTACTCAGGAGGCTGAGGTTGCAGTGAGCCAAGATCACGCCACTGCACTCCAGCCTGGCAACAGAGCAAGACTCCATCTAAAAAAAAAAAAAAAAAAAAAAAATCACCAACTGTGGGTCTCACAGTCCTGGCCCTGCTCCAGGCCTTTCTTCTTGCCTCATCCTACTCTGTCTCCAGCTCCCTGCAGCTATTTTGTTCCCTTAAGCGAGCTGACTCCTTCCCCATTCATAATGTACTAATTTCAGAACACCCAACTTCTACATATACAAATTCTCAAAAATCAGTGCCTAAAAACTAGTGATGTCATTGTTCATTATTTCTTTCTTTCAAGAAATATTTATATTGCACAAATCCATGCAGCACAATCGATTTTCTTTTATGGCAGCTGGATACTGTGTCGTATCACTGTGTGATGACTTTCTTTGTAGGTTATACCCCCTACCCTGATGACAATGCATTAATGGGTATAAATGCTCCCCAGAAGAGCTTCAGACTGTCCTGAGATCTGCAACACAAGGAGGTTTTTTTTTTTTTTAAATACTTTATGTTCTAGGGTACATGTGCACAACGTGCAGGTTTGTTACATATGTATACATGTGCCATGTTGGTGTGCTGCACCGATTAACTCGTCATTTACATTAGGTACTTCTCCTAATGCTATCCCTCCCCACTTCTCCCACCCCACAACAGGCCCTGGTGTGTGATGTTCCCCTTCCTGTGTCCAAGTGTTCTCATTGTTCAGTTTCCACCTATGAGTGAGAACATGCAGGGTTTGGTTTTCTGTTCTTGCGATAGTTTGCTGAGAATGATGGTTTCCAGCTGCATCCATGTCCCTACAAAGGACATGAACTCATCCTTTTTTACGACTGCATAGTATTCCACGGTGTATGTAACACAAGGAGTTTTTAACCTGGGAAGTGTGCTTAATTCTTCTACTGCCTCTTCTTGAGGGCTGCCTAAGTACAAAATGTTTGGTCTCCTGGAGGGTGCCTAGGCTAACAGTGAGAATTGGATAGCTCCAGCAGGGCCTTGGGCATTGGGCCTATGGAGTAGCCTGTACTTCCTGCTCTTTTCAACACTTAAAGGGAGAGGTGGCCGAGTTCTCTCTGAGAGTTGCTCTATGGCAGTGGCGGCAGCCAGCTGAATATCATGGGAACATGCCTGCTCCATGAAAGGGTCATATATGCAAAGTAGCCCCCAAAGGTGAAAAGAGCCAAGAAACCAAAGAACAAGGCAGACAACTCCAGTTTGTTAGTAAAGGATGTTTTACTGGGGGAACTTACAGATGGAAGCATGGTCTTTAGTGGCAGCAATACAGGTAGATCTCTGCACCTGTCACCCCCAGAACCAGGGCTTATATACCATAGGGAAAGGGTATGGGTGCCCTGTGCAAGACAATGAAAGCCTACCCTCCAGAAGAGGCAAGAATGCTGCATGCATCAAAGCCTGTAATTTGTGCAACAACATCCAGGTTGACATGTTCTTACATTAGGGACAGTAAATCAAGTAATAATCAGGAGGCATTCACGAGACAAGGGCTAATCAGAAGTGAAAACAGCAAATTAGCCCCCAAGATGGCATCACTTGTATCTCCACTTCCTCTTGGTAATAGTCATATGCTCAACCTTCTACTGTGATTTGGAGCAAGTGGCTTCTTCACACTTGGTTCAGGTTGCTGACCTGTCAGTAAAATAAGATTAAAGGACACATAAAAATGTCACTGGACATATCTTGTCAGCAGCCCTTTGAGTGCACACAAAGGCTATTGGTAAAGCTGAAGGCAAAGCAGATGTGAAGCTGGGGTTCTACCCAACTAAGTCACGGGTCAGCAGCATTCGAAGGGCCCTTCTGATGATGTGCACCGCATACAGTGTTTGCGACAACCTAGGATACATTTTGTTGTTGGATCCCATTGGAGGTAAGGGATTGAGAGAGACGGATGTGTGCATAGGCACGAACGGGATTGTTCACACATCCCTGCACTTTCAGGGTGTGTCCTATTAGGATTTCCTGAGCATAAGCACAAGGGGAGGGTGAAAAGTCCCACTGTTACCTGCATTCCATGAAAATCCACTGGTTTTGGCTCCAGTTTTTGCTCAGTGTCCAACTAAAGCAGCATTTTAAAAAATGGAAACCCTGAGACATTTCTATTGTTCTGAATCAGCTGAGCATGGATGCTGAAATGTCTCTGCTTCCCACTAGGGGGAGCTTGTCATGCAGCACCAGAAACAGGACCGCGGGAGCTGGTATTGGGGAGGCTGAGCTGGAACGCGATTAGATTTGGTGCCTATGGCTCTTCTAACGAGAAGCACATCTCTTTTTTGTGTTTTGGCTTCGATATGATTTGGTGGCTAGATTTAATTTTTGTGCCACCAGAGTGGATGTTATAGCTCCCATTTTGTAATCTAAAAAGCTTACACACTTTTTCTACAGCACGGTGCTTTTTTTTTCTTTCTTTCTTTCTACTCTCAAATTGTATACATAATGATCCCTTCTTTAAGGCACTGAGCCGGGCCCCACACGAAGTCTAACGAGCAGGTGGGCTTCTTCTCCATCACTGTTAACTGGCTCGGGGTCCATTTCACAGAATCTACCGTCTATCGGGGCTGTCAACAAACTGTGCCCTTCTAATTCAGTGTGACCAGCCTTGTATAGCTACTGCCAAACCTACTGTGTTCTCTATCACTTTCCCCGTATTAAATATAGTTAAGAGGAGAAGGGGTGATCTTCGCTTTTTGAATATTTTTATTTCCTGGTTGAAAAACAATTGAGTAGAATGTTTTTGTTTCTAGAGGGGGTGACATGGAAATGTTCTATTTCAGTGGTAGGAGCAGCGGAAAAAGTGTCACTCTGATGTGAGAAGTTGTGTTTCAATCCCTGCAATGCCCCTTACTTACTGACTAAAGGCTCTCAGTCTACTGTAACCCACCAGGCTTCCATTTCCATCAGTTAAGTAGGGATAACAATACCCATTTCGTGTGCGTGTGTTTAATGAGAATGGATAAAGATAGGCAGTTGAAAAGACACAGCACAGTCCGGGCAGGTTGGGTCACGCCTGTAATCCCAGCACTTTGGGAGGCCGAGGCGGGTGGATCACGAGGTCAGCAGATTGAGACCATCCTGGCTAACATGGTGAAACACCGTCTCTACTAAAAATGCAAAAAATTAGCCGGGCGAGGTGGCGGGCGCCTGTAGTCCCAGCTACTCGGGAGGCTGAGGCAGGAGAATGGCGGGAACCCGGGAGGCGGAGCTTGCAGTGAGCTGAGATCACGCCACTGCACTCCAGCCTGGGAGACAGAGCGAGACTCCCTTTCAAATAAATAAATAAATAAACAAACAAACAAAGACACAGCACAGTGACTGGCACATAGCAGGTGTCACTCCATTCCTCTTTCCCTTTGGTCAGGAATCCTCTTTGCTGTTTGATCACTTTTAAAGACAATCTCTCACGTTTTCTTCCTTGTATTATTTAATAATCTTTCCACCTGATCAGTGTAAGATAAGGAAATCTTAGTACAGAAAAATGGGGAGTAGACAAATGGCAAAGAGAAAGCTATCCTTTAGGAACAGAAAACACAACTTAATTACATTCACAGTGGATCAAAAGGGCTTCCTGCATCAGGCACCTACAGTTTGCTGCCTCTCCTACGTCCCACCTGTGTCTCTCTGTCCACTACTCATCACCAGATGCCAGGGCCACCCCCAACAGCGGTGCCTGCATTCCTTCTTGATTTAGTATCTTTTTGTAATTGATACATAATATTTTCACATATTCATGGTGTATATGTGATGTTTTGTTACATGCATGGAATGTGTTATGATCAAGTCAGGGTATCAGGGTATCCAGCTTGAGTATATATTTCCAGGTGCTGGGAACATTTCAAGCCTTATCTAGAAGATAGCTAGAAGCTATTTTCAAAATATGTAATGCAGTTGCCCAATTCTACTATCTAACATTAGAACTTACTCTTTCTAACTATATGTTTATACCTCTAACCAACCTTTCTTCATTCCCCCACCTTCATGTCCTTCTTAACTGCTAGTAACTACATTCTACTCTCTACCTCCATAAAATCACCTTCTTTTAGCTCCCACATATGACTGAGTAAATGCAATAAAAATATGGAAAACTTCACAAATTTGCACAGCATCCTTGTGCAGGGCCATGCTAATCTTCTCTGTATCATTCCAATGTGCTAATTACTAATGTACTAAATACGAATACTTGCTGCCAAAGTAAGCACAGATTTAGGATCTTTGACATGATCCCAAAAAGATAGACATTGCAGTGCTTTGGTAGATGATATCCAATTGAGGTTCTGCTTCTGCAGAATCAAATTACCATTTTACGCAGTCTTTTGGAAGATCCCGGGATTTGATAAAGAATTTCATGAGAATCTAAATCCAAGATTTCTCCACTCATTGGGGCCTGGTTTACTGATATCTGGCTATAAAATCCCAACAACAGGATAGATTTCAGTTCAATTCTGAACTGCCTTCTTGGCTTCCCAGTTGATACAAGACATGCATTCTAGTGGAAACACGTTGCTGAATGTGGCTAAGCCATAGAGCTGTATTACCCCAGGTTAGCTTTATTTTGTATAAGTAGACTTTCTGTGAGCTGCCTTGGGAGCTTTTTCATTATGTATAATTTCATACCTATGGAATATGAGGCTCAAATTCTAAATGACTGTCTCGCCAACTTTTAGAATTTACCTGCTTTTAAATTGGGAACAATCTGTTCCTTTGTAAATGTTCTGAACTGGAACTATAATTCAGATAAATAAGGGCATTTCTAAATGACAGAGCCCAAAGGATATCTGTTTGCAAGAGGGACAGATGCCCCTCAGGAAGACAAGCAGGGGAGCACTTGTTCTCAGATCATGAGTCAAGGTCAGAGAGTGAGATGACTCTGGGTAATGGAGACTGCACTTCAGGCCATCCCCGTAGACAAATGCTCGTGTCTTAAAGAAAACGAGAGGCAAAGACACAGTGAGAAAATCCTGAAAGCTGCAATGCATTGGAAATGCTGCTTGCATTGGAAGTAGGGTTATGGCAGGGACATCAGTCTCCTTGGTGTAAGCAGAGTAAGAACCAGGAACAGCAGCAGCATCCGTGACAAAAGCATTCACATTAGAAGCCCCAGGTGTGGCCACTGTGAGCTGGAATAGGAAACAGTAAAGGGGTCATTCCTCAGGTCATTGGGAAGAGGCGTGGAGCACAGGCAACACATAGGCACCTCCATCATGATTTCACAGGATGCGGGGCAGCTGGAAATGCCAGAGACATGTATTGCAAGTATTGCTGTGACCATATGTTTTTGCTTCCAAACTGGTAGGGACAAGGAAGCCTCCTTGCATTAAAAAAGTTTTTTTTAACGTGTATGTGTGTATATAAATCTAGCTGATTCCTGCCAGACACTAACATTGCATTGCCCAGCAAATAAAAAGGAAAGAAAAAGGCCCTCAGATCTTTAAAAACTGGACTGGGAACTGACCATCACAGTCCATCAGACGTGTCTGATCCCTGGCACTGTCCCTCCAGCTCCCGAGCCCTCTTCCTCTGTCTGCCCTCCTGGCTTTTGACTCCAGGTTTCTAACAGATCCTGACTCCCGCCTGTGTGCCATTCTGATTTTGCATCTCTCTTTGCTTCCACTGGTACCTGACTCAGTCTCTCTGTTTGTCTGCTGCCTTGAGCAGAAATTCCTAAAGAATTTCTGAAACCAACTCAATCCTCCCATAGGTAGTTTTTTGGACAAACATAGAGATTGACCTTTCTGGTCTTAAAACTTGAAACTACATTTATTTTGTCTGAGTTCCTTCCTCAGGAAATGACCTCCAACCTCCCCAAAAAAGTATCAAAGAACTGAAACTCACCAGATTGCCACATCCAGACAATGAGATGCCTGACCCCTCATTCATCACGATGGCTTCCTTGCCCCTTCCTAGTTCCTGTTTTCTTCCCTGCTATATGGATCCTTAGTTTTAGTTGGTCAGGGAGATGGACTTGAGACTGAGCTCTCATCTCCTCAGCTGCAGCGCCCGATTAAAGCCTTCTTCCTTGGCAATACTCATAGTCTGTCATTGGCTGTCAGTCACTGGCTTTCTGTGTAGCAAGCCACAGAATCCAGACAGAATCCCTGGTGTTTCAGTAATATTTCCACAAAATACAGTTCCAAAGGTGTTGTGTAAACAAATAATATATGTATGCAAATGAATAAAAATAAACCAGTTCATAGAGAACAGAGGTTCTGCCCATTTTCCCAATATCCAACCCTGTGCCTTGTATACAGAAATTGCACAATAAATACTGACTGCACGAAGAGATGGCCAAGTTTCAGAAACTGGGGTTAAACTTAAAAATACATTTCTTTGACTTTGGAATGTTAATTAGCCCTTAATATATGACAAAGCGTTGAGAATAAATCTTGACCCATAAGCCTAGCTTATGAGCTCATAGCTTAGATCAGGTGATCTAAGATGGATCATGGATTTAAATGTAAAACTGCGACTATATATTGTATTTAAACAGATTTAAATGTAAAACTATAAAACTTTTAGAAGAAATCATAAGAGAAAATCTCCAGGACCAAGGGTTAGGTGAAAGATTAGTAGACATGACACCAAAATGCAGTCCATGAAAACAAAGTAAATTAGAGTTCATCAAAATGAAAAATTTTTGTGCTGTGGAAAACCCAGTTGAGCAAATAAAAGACAACCTACTCCTGGGAGGAGATACATGTAACTTAAAAAGGACTAGAATCTAGAATATGTAAATAACCTTCAAAACTCAACAATTAAACCCCAAATCCAGTTACAAAATGGGCAAAAACATGAGCAGACATTTCACCAAAGAGGAGATACAGATGAAATAAGAACATGCAAAGATATTTATAATCATCAACTATTAGGAAAATGCAAACTACAATTACAATGAGATATCCCGACACACCTGTTAGAACAGCTACAAAACAGCAACAATGCTGGAGAAGAAGCAGAGAAACTGAATTTCTCGTGTATCCCTGGAGGAAATTTGAAATGGTGCATTGGTTGTTCCTTATTAAGCTAAATGTGCAACTACCACTCAACCAAGCGATTATATTCTTGGACGTTTATTCTGGAAAGATGAAAATGTATGTCCATATAAAAACTTGTACCTGAACGGTCATGTCTTTACTTATAATCACCCCAAACTGGGAACAATCCAAGTATCCCTCAATGATGAATGGTTAAACTAACCATGGTACAGTCACACCAGGGAATACTACTCAGCAACATAAAGGAACAAACTATTGATGCATGCAACTACCTGGACCCATCTTAAAGGGCATTGCGCTTAGTGGAAAAAGCCCATCTCAACATTTTACATACCTGTGTGAGTCCATATATACAATGTTCTTGAAATGACAAAACTGTAAAGATTAGAGCTGATCAGAGTTGCCAGGGAACAGGGATGGAAAGAGGGGATGAATACAAAGGGATAGTACAAGGGAGCCACTTTGTGATGATGTGGTTACACAAATCTACACACAGCATAAAAATGCAGCAAACTGTACACATACACACACCTGAATGCCTGCATGTAAAAAACGTTGAAAATGGAATAAGGCCTGTAGTTAATGACACTGTATCATATCAATTTCCTGGTTGACACTGTACAACAGCTATACAAAATGTCCCTCTGGCGGAAGTTGGATGAAGGATACACAAGACTATTTTGCAACTTCCCTTGAGTCTATAATTATTTCAAAATAGAAAATTAAAGAAAAAAAGACTTAAGAATATCCAAGAAAGGGTTTTAACCATGAAACCCCTTATTCCTGGAATATCGGGTAAGATCGGTGTTCTATAGAACACACGCTGGGAAATGCATGTCAGAGAAACTGGCTCTGAGCCAACAATCTGTGTCCCCATTGTTCATGCCAGCCCCAGGCTCATCACCTCCATCAGTGGCCAAGCTCGCCCCACAATTCTGTCTCAATTTGCAGCTGAGAGGATACTCCACAGAGTTGCTTTTGTTCAATAGGGTTTTCCACAAAGGTTGTATCTTGGTTCATTTCTGTTTTTTGCTTTGGCTCAGGCTGCTCTGCCAAGTTTGCCCCAAAGTGTGTCAGTCTGTGCCAAGCACCATGCCTCATCCACAGAACCTGATGGGATGTGACACAGGTGGTAGGTCAGGATAGTGACAGCCAAGAATCTGGAGGATACAGAGGCATTGTTGTCATAATGGCCTACTCTCAGAAGGTATTATGCCATAAACAGAAGCTGTGAATGAACCTAGAATAAATAAGTCATTTCCAGTACAGCAGACTGCACTGTGTAAACGCTTGAGTTGATACCTTTATCTCTATTGACACACAGCCTAGACCAATGGTGCTTAAACTCCAGTGTTCCTAAGAATCGGCTGAAAAATCCCTGTTATTGCTATATCAGCATCCCGGAGGAGGAACCTGAGAATAGGCAGATTTGGAACAATCTCAACAAGTAACACTGGTACAGGAAGAGTCTGGGACCACATCTTCTTCTACAATATCACTTTTTAATCATTTCAGCTGGGAGCCTTTTTACTTGCACTCCATATTATATGAAGTGTTTAAAACTAATAACTTCTACCCATTCACACTAGTGCATGTATTTACCAAATGGTTTTTAAAATTCCCTTACACATCACTCAGATACAAACCAATGTAGGAGTGTGTGTGTGTGTTGAAAAATAAAGGGTAATGATAATTTCCAAACTTGGTTCTTCTTTTATCAAAGAACAAAACTTGTCGTAACCTTAATAGCATTTGTGATCAACCCAGGACTCTGGGAAATAGGAAGATTTTTGTTTTGTGTTATTTGTTTTGCTTAATCATGGTCAAAAAATCATTAGAGACAATTTGAACATTACCTTAATGAGTCCTGAAAAGTAGTGCTTTTGACAGCTATTTTTTAATTGGCCAAAAAAGAAATCCTAACAAATCATTCTGGCCAACTTGGCAGCTTGTTTGCTATTGGATATTCTATGGGTTATGTTTGGAAGCCCCACTGGAGCCAGTCTAAAAGAACAACACAGCCTTAAGAAAATGGGGCTAAGACTCACTTAGTAATTAGAGGTAATTAAACAGAGATGGCCCCAGTAATCCACAATCTTGGAAGTGACCAGGGTGCCTTACTGTGAGTTTCTTTGACTGTACAATGGTGATCTATCCATATTGCCCCTGTGTTTCCCAAAGCTATAGTAAGCAATGTGGCAGAATCTAATCAAAAGTATCAAAGGATTTATGTGAAGTAATGCATATGTTAATGAGCTTGATTTTCCCATTCCACAAAGTAGACATATTTCAAAACATCATGTTATCTGTCCATTTTTTAAATTAAATTGTTTTTTAAGTATTAAAGAATTTCACAGCCCTTCCAACCGCCCTTGATCTAGAATGTCCCAAACAGAATGTCCAGCACTGATTCGTTGGAGCGCTGGAGAAAATGCTAAAACCTCCACTTATATTTAGTTTTATCAAAAAATAAGACGTTTAACTTAACTAATATTAATAGATGTATTAAATTGGCAGTCTCATTTAGTCTATAGGTCCCAAACATCATCATGGGACCCATGTAGTGTTCCCAGGATCTTAAGAGAAGAGTGGAGATTCTTTGATCAAGAATGTTGATGGGCTGGGCACAGTAGCTCACACCTGTGATTCTAGAACTTTAGGAGGACTAGACAGGTGGATCGCTTGAGCCCACGAGTTCCAGACCTGGGCAACATGGTGAAACACCATCTCTACAAAAACACAGAAATTAGTTGGGTGTGGTGGCATGTGCCTGTAGTCCCAGCTACTAGGGAGGCTGAAGTGGGAGGATCACTTGAGCCTGGGAAACAGAGGTTGCAGTGAGCCGAGATTGTGCCACTGCACTTCAGCCTGAGTGACAGAGCAAGACCCTGTCTCAAGGAAAAAAAAAAAAAGAATAATGATGGAAGCCTCTTACTTAGCCATGAACTATCAGGCTATCAGGTTATTGGACAATATTGCACTGGACATGCTCCCAGTTAAATGCACTTACAGGTATTGTATTTAGATTAAACTAATCCTCACAAAATGAACAAGTGGCTTAAAACAATTCCTTCAAGGAATTGCCTATGTCATCACTGCAGAAAACTCTGACCCAGAAAATGTCCAAACAACCTGAGTAGTCCATTGAAGATAATAAGAACGTACGCACAAGAGAACATCAAGAAAAAGGAAGACCTGACATTTATTCTACTTGCCAAGTGGGCTCTGTATCTGCCCACATCATGAGTTATTTTAAAAATCAGAGATGATCTATCAGATTTTAAAACAAGATGGCCAATCTGTGAGAAGATCTTTTTGAAGAAATGCATGCTATGAAAAGAATAATTTGAAAGTGAATATTTGGAAACATTTTCAAGTTTATGTGATTTTTTTTTCACTTTAAAAATTCTGTGTGTCACATATAAAAACTCTCATATTATTACACTTAAAGAAACTATCAAAAATCTATTAATGGGCCGGGCACGGTGGCTCACGCTTGTAATCTCAGCACTTTGGGAGGCCGAAGCAGGTGGGTCACAAGGTCAGGAGATAGAGACCATCCTGGCTAACACTGTGAAACCCCGTCTCTACTAAAAGTACAAAAAATAGCCAGGCGTCTCCAGCCTGGGTGACAGAGCTAGACTAGACTCCGTCACAAAAAAAAAAAAAAAAAAAAAAAAAAAATTAGCCGGGTTTGGTGGCGGGCGCCTGTAGTCCCAGCTACTCGGGAGGCTGAGGCAGGAGAACGTTGTGAACCTGGGAGGCAGAGCTTGCAGTGAGCCAAGATCGCAAGACTCCATCTCAAAAAAAAAAAAAAAAAAAAAAAAAAAAATCTGTTAAAAATTCTTTCAAAAAAAGTTTTAATGACTTTTTAACCTATTTGCTAAAAATACCAAAATGAAATACATTAGTCCCCCCACCATCTGTGGTTTTACTTCCTGTGGTTTTAGTTACTCACAGTACAGTACAGTAAGACGTTCTGAGAAAGAGGAACACATTCATGTAACTTTTAATACACCATATTGTTATAAACGTTCTATTGGATTATTAGTTACTGTTGTTATTTTCTTACTGTGCATAACTGATAGATTTTATCATAGATAAATAGGTACAGGGAAAAACGTAGTCTATATAGGGTTTGGTACTATCCGAGGTTTCAGGCAACCACTGGAGGTCTTGGAAAGTATCTCCCATGGATAAGGGGGAGCTACTGTACCTTGCGATCAGTTAGGAAGAGGAACTTCTTGACATCAAAGAAAATAAAAATTACTAGCATAATTTAAACGAAAACCTTTACACAATCGATAGAGTGGAATGAAAATGAGCATCTAAAGAGGTTCTTGTTCCATCTGGTTCTGTGCGTCTTTGTGAGAGAACATTTTCAGCTGCAATAAGCAAGAAAGAAAGAGAAGAAAAGAAGGAAGGCAGGCAGGCAGGCAGGGAGGTAGGCAGAGAGGCAGGCAGAAAGGAAGGAAGGAAGGGAAGGAGGGAGGGAGGGAGGGAGGAATCTAAGACAAGAAGTCTTTGGAAATGTTTTTAAGGGCCAAGAATAGGAATTCCAAACATAAGGAATCAGGAATAGAGAAAGACTCTATGAATTATATACAAATCTACATGTGTGCATGAGGAGTGTGTATGAGCAATAGAATAGAAATCAAGATAGTAAGAAATATTTCTAGTCATAATGCTTTGAAAATAAAATTGTACTTTTAGGTATTACAGCTTCTATGACTTTGCAAAAACAATACACTGAAATAAATGCTTTCAGTTTGACCACTGTGTTAGTTTTCTAGGGCTATCATTACAAAAAACCACAAGCTGGGTAGTTTACACAACAGAAATGTATTTTCTCACAGTTCAAGAGGGTAGAAATCCAAGATCAAGGTGTCAAGAGGGCTGGTTCCTTCTGAGGGCTGTGAGGGAAGATCAGTTTAATGCCTTTCCCCTTACTTCTGGTGGCTTTCTGGGAATCTTTGGTGTTCCTTGTAGATAGCATCTCCCTGTGTCTTCACACGGTCTTCTCTCTGTCTCTGTATCCAAATTCCCCTTTATCTATAAGGGCACCAGTGATACTGGATTAGGGGCCTACCCTACTCCAGTATCATCTATCAATTACATTTACAATGACCTTTTTCCAAATAAGGTTACATTGTGAAGTACTAGGGGTTAGGACTTTAACATACAAATTTTGGGGAAACACAGTTTTACCCATCCCGACGATGACTTCGTAAAAATGAAAATCCACCTTCCTCATTTCTTTTAAAAGTATGTCTTTGGGTCGGGCGCAGTGGCTCACGCCTGTAATCCTAGCACTTTGGGAGGCTAAGGCAAGCGGATCACGAGGTCAGGAGATTGAGACCATCCTGGCTAACACAGTGAAACCCTGTCTCTACTAAAAATACAAAAAAAAAAAAAAAAATTAGCTAGGCATGGTGGTGGGCGCCTGTAGTCCCAGTTACTCAGGAGGCTGAGGCAGGAGAATGGCATGAACCCAGGAGGCAGAGCTTGCAGTGAGCCAAGATCGCGCCACCGCACTCCAGCCTGGGCGACAGAGCAAGACTCCATCTCAAAAAAAAAAAAAAAAAGTGTGTCTTTGATAAAGGGCAAGGACTTGCAAAGCTCGCAGTTCTGCATTGGTGTCAAGAAATCACAGTGCCCTTAATCACGCCGTGTGCAATCTCTACCCTGCACCCAGAGATGGCCCTCGGTGGGTAGAAACCAACCAGAAATATTTTGAGACAAGAATCATAATTTGCATTCCTGTCCCTGTCCTTAGCTGTGCCATCTACTGCCTTTCCATATGTTATACCCTTTGTTCTTCTAAAGCTGCAGATAAAAGATTTCCGACCGGGCAACATTTCAGGGTGTTCGTACCATCTGTGAAATACCTTCCCAAATGAACAGTGAAAGGAAGCACCTGAAAGGTCTTATTTTAATAAGATTTTTATTCTGCACATATGAAGAGAGGGATTTTTTTTTCCCCCTTTACCTGCTATAATTCTCCATGTGAATAAAGAAGTTGTCCTTGCTTCAGGGCAGGAGATTTTCATTCAGAATACAGTCACTAGAAATACAACGCTTAGACAGTTGTAAATTCTTAGTGTAGGTGATAAACAACAAGTATTCCAGTGCAGACGCATTCCATGACCTGTGAGGATGGAAATCTTCCACGACCGACCGTCAGGTGCTGCTTTTGGTATGCAGGTGAATGAGTCTGCATAATGAGCAAGGCCTCGGTGACAGCCAGCTCAGGCTCTAGGAGAAACGGAGATGACTCAGCTTCCATACATGATTTCCAGCTAGAAACTGCAAGTAGAAAATGTGAATTGATCTGAAATTTCTGAGCCTACAAAAGTCTTCCTGGAAGATTAAAATAACCCAATCTAAAGCCAATAGAGATCTAGAGATTGGTGGAAGATACTTAAAAATCTATTTGTGTCTGAAACCTAATTTATGTCTGAGCTCTGATGTATGTCGGCAGGCACTCTGGGGATATAGAATGAGTAATAGTTACAGGGTGTGACTTTTCTCAAAGAGAAAGCCAAGTCAGAGGTGTCTGGACCATTTATTTGACAAGCATTGCATGGGGTTTCAGAGAAGTGGACACTTCAGGCCTCTTTCAGCCTTGTCATTCTATTTGTCTCCGGATGGTGAAGACATTCAGAGGCCTAAATACGGCAGAGGTGATAAAAGAAAAACTTTAGACAAATTGCATTTAACAGAGTTTTAGTTGGGCAAATCAATGCATGAATTGGGCAGTCCCCTGAACCTCAATAGGTTCAGAGAACTCTGTGCTGTGGTTGCAGAGGATGTATGGAGAGAAACAGGAAAGTGAGGTACAGAAGATGGAAGTCAGGCACAGAAACAGCTGGACTGGTTAGAGCTCAGTGTTTGCCTTATTTGAACATGGTTTGAACAGCTGGCTATCTTTGATTGGCCAAAACTTGGTGACTGGCAAAAGAGTAGGTTACAGTCTATTCACACATCCAGTTAGGTAATAGTTCACAATGTATGGAGAAACCTTTAGGCTGAACTTAAAATATGTAAGGAGGCAGCTTTAGGCTAAACTTAATTTAACAGAGGGATGTGAATCTGGGCCAGAAATGCAAAAGTCCTTACGTAGTCCAGCACTCTACTGAAGTATCCAGTTCTGGAAGAGAAAGACAAATGGTGAGTTGGTGTATAAACAATATATTATCTACACTAACTAGGATGAATTGTTTATTATTTCCATAGGAAAAATAGGATGGTCTACCCCCGGGACAAATGCTTTTCTATCTATCTTTCAAAGGATAAAAGTGACACCAGTAGGCTGAGGGAGGTCCCCAAATGCTGGTGGAACCTCGACCACAACCAGTGTCCAGGATCTTGACGCCATTGCAAGAATGAATTCAAAGATGAATTCGGAAATAGTAGTGAAAGTACAGAGATTTGTTGCAAAGGGAAAAGCACACACTCGTAAAACGGGAATGCAGGTGTACTCAAGACAGAGATCCACCAAGGGGGTTCGGGGCTGCTGCCTGTATAGGTTTCTTTAACCAAGGGGTAGAAGATCCATGAAAATTCCTGGGAAAAGGTGGAGATTTCTTGGAACTGTGGTGCTGCCCATTTTTACACCGAATGTGGTTGTTCCTGGAACTGTCATGGCTCTGGTGAATGTGTGATTTAGGATGTTAATGAGCAGATAGTGAGGTCCTAGGTGAAACCTGGCTCAAGTCCAGCACCACGTTTGGTCCAGTCGGTCTTAGTCAGCGCTTGGTCCACACCCTGGTTTTTCAGGGTCTTAGCCGTTCCTAGCTTCTGCAGCTATTTTAATAGTTTCCTTTTGCTAGTCATGTAAAACTGCTGCCTGGAATTTTCTATTGTCCTGCAACTATGCTGTATTATTCCTGTCTTAAAAAGGGTTCAAGCCTTTCTCTCTCTCTTGCTGTCTCTCTCATTTAAGATAGAGTCTGTCCCTGTCGCCCAGCCTGGAGTGCAGTGGCGCCATCTCGGCCCACTGCAACCTCTGCCTCCCAGGTTCAAGCAAGTCTCGTGCCTCAGCCTCCCAAGTACCTGGGATTACAGACGCACACCATCACACTCGGCTAATTTTTGTATTTTTAGTAGAGATGGGGTTTCACCATGTGGGCCAGGCTGGTCTTGAACTCCTGACCTCAGATGATCCACCTGCCTCAGGCTCCCAACGTGCCAGGATTACAAGCATGAGCCGCCGCACCCAACCAGGGCTCAAGCCTTTCTGAAAATTACTGAAGTGTTTGAAGAAGCCCCCTTTGTTCTCAAATGCCCCATAATTAGAACCAGCAAAAGCACATGTATGGTCCCTACCACAAGAGGCAGCTTTTGTCACCGTTCCCAAGATAAGTCAACTGTACTGAGAGGACAGAGGGTTATGTGTTCAGTGTGCCATTTAAAATCAAGAAGCAACATAGTGGCAAATGTTTAGCTACCTTCAGACTTATGACTGGACTTCTCTATGAATGAGCTGACTCACTTTCTTTTTTGAAAAAAATTGTGATAAAACACACAAAACATAAAACTTACCCAGAAAACTTTTAACCGTTTTTAAGTATACAGTTCAGTGGTGTTAAGTATATTGAGCGATATTGGGCAACCGTCACTGCCATCCATTTCCAGAACTTTTTCATCATCCCAAACAGAAAGCCTCCACTTCCTCTTTTACCCAAAAGAAATCAATGTGCAAATTGTCTTACTTTCTCCTCTCTGACTCCAAGTACTGCTTCAGCTCATCAGTGCCTTCTACCAAGGAACAATGGGGCTGAGAACACAGAGTGCCCATTTTAACAGTGCAGTTATCTTAGCTAAGGTTCCCAGCTGTTCTCAGCACCTGCGTGGGACCTGGGCCCGGGCTGCACCACGCTGACAGTGAACATAGACTCGGGGCCTCTGCCAGTATTTTTCCAGGAACACTGCCTCCTCAACATGGTCTGCTCGTTATGTGCTGAGATGAGTGCTCTATTAATTTTAACGATGCCATAAACTGGGTGATCGGAAAATGAAATGGGCCAGCCTGCTTTCACTCTCACAGGTTAATGACAGTGGGCACAAGATAAACCAATAGTGCTAAGGCTGAGAAATGATTCCTTCCTCTTGGTCATCTGTCTGGACTGGGCTCTTCCAGTGGCTTTGTTAATGTGGGTGGCAGCAGTAAATCTCTGACATTAGAATGGACAGCGTGAGAGAGGCAGAGCTTTGTGACCCATGGCCTTGGCTCTCCCCACCACTTCCACTGCTTCCACCCCAGGCAGTGGGAATGGCTGATACTGTTTCTGCCTCTGGGGTGAGGGAAGGGTTATGGATAATATAACTTCCTTGAATCATTCAGATCTCCTTCAGGAATATAGGATCGACTCAGACAAGGTACCAGTTCTACCTGCACCACGGTCACTTGAGGATCTTATCACCACCACACTCACAAGACTACTGGTAACACTTACGTATTTTTGTTTTTGGTGGCTCCTCTGCTGTGATGATAGTCTAGGCCTGTTTCATTCATCTCTGTGAAATCAATCAGGTGGCTGGAGCTTGTGAATTACAGCCCACATTCCCGATGGAGGAATTGAGGCTCATTGCTATAATTCGGACGTGTGTCTCCCAAACCTCATGTTGAAATTCGATCCTCAGTGTTAGAGGTGGGGCCTACTGGGAGGTGTTACAGTCACAGGGGTGGGTCCCTCCTGAATTGACTAATGCCCCTCAGGAGACAGGGGTAGAGGGGAGTGGGTGAGTTCTTGCTCAGTTAGTCCCCTGTAGAGCTGATTGTTAAAAAGAGCCTGGCGTCTCCACTCACGTCCTCTCTTGCTTCCTCCTTCTCCGTGTGATCTCTGCACAGGAAGCCTCGCTTTTTCCTTCCAACATGAGTGGAAGCAGCCTGAGGCATCACCAGAAGCAGATGCTGATGCCATGCTTCTTGTACAGCCTGCAGAACAGTGAGCCACATGAACCTCTTCTCTTTATAAATTACCCAGTCTCTGGTATTCCTTTATAGCAACATAAATGAACTAAGACAGTGACTGACCAAAAAATAACCAGTTAGTTAAAACCCCAGACCTTCCCTGCTAGCCAATTGATTTGTTGCTCCGTTGGTTTCCCGGTAGGTACAGCATCAAAGACCAACACTTGGGATGGATTATGCTGAGACCTGGCAGAAACAATAATCAGGGAGCTTGAGACTCTGGAACCGGAAACTGGACACAATATTCTGAATAATAGAGTTCCATCACTGAAAAAAACAAGAGTTTTTTTTTTAGACCAGTGAGCCTCCAATAATTTGTGCTGGTTAAAATACAAACTCCTAGGCTTTCTCCCAACCTACGAATGCAGAATTTCCTGGAGGTGGGATGCAGAAGTCTGTATTTTTTTTTTTTTTAACAGCTTCACAAGTTATTCTGAGGCTCAAAAACACAGTGACCACATTGATCAGATCTCCCACAGAAGATGCATCTGAAAGAACCATGAGACAATCTCCTCTTTGTTCTGGACTTGCAACTCTTGTAAATGCAGCCTGAGATGGTATTAGTGTTTTTAACAACGGAATCACAGTGGGGAATCACTATTGAGTTTGGGGTCAGCTCATATTCTCCAGTTCTTTTCTCATGAATTGCCATCACATTTATTCTTGCATCTCTAAAGGCACAATAAATTAAGGATTAGGTTTGAAAAATTAGAAGCATGATTTAAGCTGACTTTACTTGGCCATTTCTAATGACCATCTTTTGTTGTTAAAATCAATTATGTTTATACAACTATTATACACTCAGAATAATTAAAATTAAAAAAATTGTTGGACTGGGTGCGGTGGCTCACGCCTGTAATCCCAGCACTTTGGGAGGCCAAGGCGGGCGGATTACGAGGTCAAGAGATCGAGACCATCCTGGCTAACACGGTGAAATCCCATCTCTACTAAAAGTACAAAAAATTAGCTGGGTGTGGTGGCGGGCGCCTGTAGTCCCAGCTACTCAGGAGGCTGAGGCCGGAGAATGTCGTGAACCTGGGAGGCAGAGCTTGCAGTGAGCCGAGATTGCACCACTGCACTCCAGCCTGGGGGACCGAGTGAGACTGTCTCAAAAAAATAAAAATAAAAATAAATTTAAAAATTGGTTAAATCAATGGTGATTCCATCTTACCATATCAAACTAGAGCACAAGCAACAAGTAGGCCTTCTTCTCTACATAGCATAGTTCACATTTCAATTCAATTCAGCAAATATTTAATGAACAAATAATTCAGCAAACTGTTTAAGTGCTAGGCACATAATATATAAATGTATAACTCAAACACAAGATAGAATTGATATTTGCCAGGAAAGAGATGCAAAGTGTTATGCATGTTCAATGAAGGCAAAAATAACATCCTGTTGGGTGTGGGTGGAGGACAAAGAGGGACCTTATAGGAAGGGATCCCATTTGAGCTGGAGCTTCGAGCCATCTGCAGAGAAGAGCTAAGGGCTAAGGAAGCCATTTCATAGATAGAAAATCTTGTGAGCCGGCAATGAATGTACAAAGTGCATGTTGAGAGTGGAGTGGTCATAGAACAAATAGCTGATTTTAAGGCTAGAAAAGTGGTTTGGGGCTGGTTGTGGAGGATCTTCGAGCTAAAGAGTTTGGATTTCACTTTCCAGCAGTAGGGGAATCATTACAGGCCCCGTAGCAGAGGAGTGGCTACTTAGGACAGACCCAAGCCAGGGGAGATTGGAGTCAAGGGTTCCCATGAAGATTTATAAGACAATAAAATATTTATAATTCTGAAAAATTGGAAACAACCTGTATTAGTTTCCTGTGGCTGCTGTAACAAATTACCACAAAGGTGGTGACTTAAAACAGCATACATTTATTCTCGTACAGTTCTGGAGTACGAAGTTCAAAACCAGTTTCACTGGTCCAAAATCAAGATGGCTCCAGGGGAGAACTTGCTTTCGTGTCTTTTGCAGCTTCTAGAACTTCACTCCTTGCATTCTTTGGCTCTTGGGCCCTTCTGAAACAAGCATGTGCTATTTTTGTAATTAAAATAAAGATGAGGCGTAGAAATGAGGACCATAAACAGGGCAGTGGTACAAGGAAACGACTGATGTGAATTGAATTGCAGAGAGCAAGTCTCTAAGATTTGCTAGCTGGTTGGATATCAGGAATGATGGAGAATTCATTGTCCTCCATTGACAATGGAGGCTCAGCCTGCAGGGCAGAGAATTGCTAGGCTGCTAGCAGCCATGCAGGCAGGGGGAGCTAGCTTAAGAAAGAGGATGACTTTCTTCCAGATGTATTTGTCCTTTCAGGCAAGCTCCCTGCTAGTATTTGGCTTTTATGCTATATGACATGAAACTTCCAGAGTTTTCATCTAACCAGTCACTAAGAGGAATCTCCCTTTAAAGAACCAAGGCCCTTCAGCAGTTCTGAATTTGCACTTCAAAGGCTCCCTGATCTCCGCATTCCCAGAGCCCTTACCTTGCAGCCTGGCTCTAATGAGACATGGCAATGCCTTTGCTCTGGTCTCTTATCAGCCCTGGCAGCCTGGGATTCTGTAGGGAGGCTGTGAACCAGCTCCCTTGGGAAGGTCTATTGCAGAATTGCTTAGAGATGGAGGGGGAAGGAATAGTTGGCAGTGGTCTCCGGACCATCCTTGGACCAGACCAAGGATCTTCCCTATGCCAGATGGACAGTGTCCACTCTCCACCCTCTTCCAGTTCCCAACCAGGCTGTGACCTCCTGCCCACCTCCTCTGCCCACCCTCTATCCCCTCTGCCTTCACATCAGCACCCTAGTAGCAACTTTTGGAGAGAGTCCCAGGCAGTGAGTGAGTCCAGAGGGGAGGGACTCGTATATGTAAAGAGTGTATATCCTGATCTCAGTGGAAAACTTTGTTACTGAACCAAACTTGGGTCTGCCCACCTGGTGCAGCAAGGCCAAACATTGACATCAGGATTTGCAGTGAGAACAGGTGAGGCACTTATTGCAGGCCACTAAGCAAGAGAATCAGTCAGCTACTGCTTAAGACCCGAACTCCTCAATGGCTTCCATTAAAGGTGGGGAGGCAGAAGTAACAGGCAAAGTCATAAATCAATATGTGAAGCCTACACACTGGTTTGACCTATAAAGGTGGGACATCTCAAAGTGGGGCCACAGGTGGATGGTGGATTCAGAGATTTTCTGATTTGCAGTTGGCTAAGGAAGGAAAGTCTTGTCTAAAAACTTGGGGTTGGCAGGAAGGAACTTTAAATTCTGACCTGTGGGTGTGGCTCCATCCAGGCCCCTCAGGAAGAAATTTAGAATAAAGAATCACAGTCAGACTTCAGTCCTCCATTCCCCCTCATCTGAGGTCTGTGCAGCCAGTGGGTCCACTTGGTAGAGGTCTGGGTTTCTAAGTTAGGCTGGGTTTCTAAGTTTCTCAGGGGACATATATTAAGATATTATTGGCTGGGCACGGTGGCTCACTCCTGTAATCCCAGCACTTTGGGAGGCCAAGCCAGGCAGATCACCTGAGGTCAGGAGTTCAAGACCAGCCTGACTAATGTGGTGAAACCCTGTCTCTACTAAAAAATAAAATAAAATAAAATAAATACAAAAATTAGCCGGGCACAGAGGCGGGCACCTGTAATCCCACCTACTCATGAGGCTGAGGCAGGAGAATCACTTGAACCCGGGAGGTGGAGGTTGCAGTGAGCCAAGATTGCACCATTGCACTCCAGCCTGGACAACAAAGCGAGACTCAGTATTAAAAAAACCCAAATAAACCCATATCTTTAGTTTCTATAAAGGAACCAAACACTCTGTGACTCTGACTTCCTTGGCTATTGTTTTAGGCTACTATTGCCTTCTTGCTTATCAGTTGCTCCTTTACTTTTCAAAGCTGGCTCGGTGCCTGGAGTTTCCCTTGAAGGAACTCAAAATTTTCCCTTATTTCCATGCTTGGGGGGTGCCCAGGAGGCCCCCAAGAAGGGTCTGTGGCCTGTCTCAACTTCTTTGCAAAACAGCCCAAGACTGGAAAACTGGAAAGTAGGAGGCCAGATCCTTCTGTGAGCATTAACTTGGCACAAGTAACCTGTGAAAGGCTTGCGTTGGACTGGATTTTTCATGCTCCCTTCTAGAGCCGGTGTTCCGGCCTCTGCGTGGAGCATCTTTGGAGATGAAAAGATAAACACTTATGACCGCTTCTCAAAGAGTGCTTTGGTTTGCAGGAGTTTAGTAAGCTGAATAACGGTCATAAATGATCTCTGGAACTTGTAAGTGTTATCTTATTTGGAAAAAGAGCCTTTGATTATCCAGGTGGGCCTAAATACCATCAGAAGTATCTTTATAAGAGAGAGCACAGGGAGATTTTACACACACACACAGTGATGTGAAGATGGAACAGGAAAAGTTTCTCCAATGTTGGCTGGAAAGATTGGAGCCATGTGGCCACAACCCAAGGAATGCCAGCAGCCACCAGAAGCCAGAAGAGGCAGAGGACAGATTCTCCCTGAGAGCCTCTGGGGAAAGTGCAACCCTGCTAAAACCTTGATTTCAGCCCAGTGATACTGATGCTGATTTCAGACTTCTGGCCTCCAGAGCTGGGAAATACCAAATTTTTGTTGTTTTAAACTGTCAAGTTTGTGGTCATTTTTTTTTTTTTTTTTTTTTTTTTTACAACAGCCACAGGAAGCTAAAACAAGGGGAAAGTCACCTGGGGTCTTTGCATCCTAGAGAAGCTCTATGTCCTGCACAGGTCCCCTTGGTACACCTCACACTTTGTCAGCCTAACCCTGAGACTTTTCTAATGAAAGGCTCGTGCTCCTAGCACCCTGTAGCAGAAAAAGCACTGGGAAAAGAATCAGAAGGTCTGCTTGGCTTTGAGTAGGTGTCACTCCATTTATCTGAACTATGGTTTCCCAATCTGATGACAGCAAGGACCACATTTTGTTCATGTTTGTTTCTCGGTAGCTAGAATTGTGCTGAGCACATCCACAGTAAGCACTTGTTGTTTGTTGAATAAAAAATAAGGAAATTATTATTACATTTTCCTGCCTGTCTCACAGGGTTGTTCACTGTGGAGCTTAACTTAGAAATGTAAAGTATTTTGAAAGTAGTAATGCAATAAACAAAAGTTAGGTATTATTGTAATTATTATTATTATTATTTTGAGACGGAGTCTTGCTCTGTCCCTCAGGCTGGAATGCAGTGGCGCCATCTTGGCTCACTGCAAGCTCTGCCTCCTGGGTTCACGCCATTCTCCTGCCTCAGCCTCCCGAGTACCTGGGACTACAGGCACCTGCCACCACAGCTGGCTAATTTTTATTTTTATTTTTAGTAGATACAGGTCTTAACCGTGTTAGCCAAGATGGTCTCGATCTCCTGACCTCGTGATCCGCCTGCCTCAGCCTCCCATCAGGCGTGAGTCACCCCACCTGGCCAAAACTAGGTGTTATTAACCAAGATGCAGAGCTCTCTGAACTGTGTTACTTGGAATGAGCAAGTTACAGCTGGGACCTTGCTGGCCAGAAACCAAATCCCTTATGCACATCTAGAGAGAAAACATTGCTCAAGAGGCTAAGCAGAACTGGAACCCAGAGGCTGTTTCTGTGAAGGCAAAGATAATTTTTTTTTTTTTGAGCTGAGCAGCTGTTCAGTCTGCATTTGAATCTGCCTAATTGCTCTACTCCTTGTAAATGGTGAGGGGTAGGAAGATGATAATCTAAGAAGCTGTGTTCCAAGGGAGGCTGAGATTGGGAGGATGTGGGTGCATGTGATATCATAAAAAATAGATCTGGTCTTGTCTCCAGTTCCTGGACAGAGCTTCAAAAATACTTGGAATTTCCCAACAGGAGACAACAAGACCCTTCTGACTACATTTGAGCTTATGTTAATGTGACTGGTCGTGGGCCCTTAGAGAGCTTCAAGGGAGGGACTGATCATGCTATTAATAGAAAGACCAAGCATGTGATTGGAGGGTTGGAATTTCCAGCCTTTCCCCCAACCTCTGTGGAAGACAGAGCAACCAGAATTTAAGTTCAGTTACATGGCCAATAATTTAATCAATCAAGACTACACAATGAAACCCACACAAAAACTCTGGACACCAAAGTAGAAGGGAGCTTCCTGGCTGGTGAATGTATCAATGTACCAAGAGGATGGTGCACACCAGCTCCATGAACACCAAAGATCCTAGGCTGGGGACCCTCCAGACCTTGCCCTGTGTATCTCTTCATCTGGCTATTCATTTGTGCCCTTTATAATAAAACAGTAATCCAAAATATAGTGCTTCCCTGAGTTCTGTGTCATTCTAACAAGTTATCAAACTTGAGGGGTTGTATAGTGAGATGATGAAAATTTGTAGTCAAATTAGACAGAAGTGTGGGTATCCTGGGGACCACATATGTGACTGGCATCTGAGGTAACGGCAGTCTTGTTGGAGACTTTGCCCTTTAACTTGTGGGATCTGACACTAACTCAGAGTAGGTCAATGTTAGAATTGAATTGTGAGACTTCCAGTTGGTGTCAGAGAGCTAGTATTGGATCTTAGTGTAATATCCCATTCCTTGGACTTCTCCATTTGAAAGTCAATGGCAGAGGAAACAGCCACTGTCTCTGACCAGACTGTAACCATAATAGGTTCATTGCCTGGGACACAAAGCAAGTCAATACACCAAGATACTGGGTTGCAGCAGAGAAAGAGGCTTAATCATAGGGTCACTGAATGAGGAAATGAGAGGGGAGTCTTAAATACACCCCCTTAAGGACTTTGAAGTTAGGGTTTTTAAGAGTTTTGGAGTGGGCTGAAGTGTGGTCACTGTTTAGTCGAAGAAGGCAGAGTGAAATCTTGGGACAGAGAAATGAAGAAGCTGTATTCTCATGCTGGTCCCATTCCTCTGTGGAGTCTTTAAACTGGTTGCTGGAATTCAGGATCTGAAAAACATCTTAAGCAACCCTTAAACAAAAGGCTTGTGAGTCTAATGTCAGAGATCCTGTCTACAGGAACAATGAGGATGCAAATGGGTTAGTATCTAGTGCTGCATAACTTAGCAAGAAGGAAGTGGGCCGCAGTGAAGCCCAAATTATGCTTTATTATAACTCTGTTTCTGTCTAGAACCTGGCATGCAGTTTTTAGCAACCCTGTGGGGACAGTTTCAAGACAAGAAGGAAAATGGTAGTGTGGACTGAGCACAGGGATTTAGGCCATGTGGGTTCTGGCTCTGCTTCTGCCAGTAGCTCCGAGCAATGCCTTACCCTCCCTAGGGTCCTCATCTACAAAATGAGACCACATCAGAGTCATCTGAGGAGCTTTAAAAATGCAGTCTCTCCCAGCTCCACTCTTCAGAATTAGAGTCTTGGGACTAGGTCCCAGGGATCAGCATTTCAGAGTTTAAAATCTCCCCAAGTGACTCTCATGCAATTAATGGGTAGTTGATTGACTCAGGGTTTCCTCATGGCCCCTGATGATAAGAACAGCCTGGGCCACACTGTAAATCTACTAAATCAGACTCTCTCTACTAAATCAGGAGTGACTTGGGAATTGCTGTTTTTGTTTTTGTTTTTGAGATGGAGTCTCATTCTGTTGCCCAGGCTGGAGTGCAGTGGCACGATCTCCACTCACTGCAAGCTCTGCCTCCCGGGTTCATGCCATTCTCCTGCCTCAGCATCCCGAGTAGCTGGGACTACAGGCACCTGTGACCACGCCCGGCTAATATTTGTATTTGTAGTAGAGACGAGGTTTTACTGTGTTAGCCAGGATGGTCTCGATCTCCTGACCTCGTGATCTGCCCGCCTCGGCCTCCCAAAGTGCTGGGATTACAGGCACGAGCCACCGTGCCGGGCCAGGAATTGGTGTTTTTGACAAATGCTCCAGGTGATTCTTAACAACTAACATAGCTTGAATAAGCACCCCCTCCAAATCTCAGGTTGAAATGTGACTCCAATGGTGGAGCCGAGTCTTGAGTCTCGTGGGAGGTGTTTGGATCCCTCATGAATGGTTTGGTGCCCTCCCCTTGGTCATGAGTGAGTTCTTGCTCTATTAGTTTACACAAGAGCTGGCTGTTTAAAAGGACCTGGCACCTCCTCCCTTCTAACTCTTGCTTCATCTCTCACCAGGTGACACCCCTGCTCCCCATTTGCCCTCTGCCATCAGTAAAAGCTTCCTGAGACCTCACCAGAAGCTGGACAGATGCTGGTGCCGTGCTTGTACAGCCTGCAGAACCAGGAGCCAAATCAACCTCTTTTCTTTATAAATTGCCCAGCCTCAGGGGTTCCTTTACAGCAGTGCAAGAATAGACCAACACAGAAGTTTGTGGAGTGAAACCTAAAGCAGTGTTTCTAAAAGTGAGATCCTAGGAACAGCACCACCTGTACCACATGCATCACCTGGGAATCTGTTAGAAAAGCAAAGCCTCAGGCTCCATCCCAGACCACCTCAGGCAGAAGCTCTGGGGGTGGGAACCAGGAATCTGGGATTTAACAAGCTCTCCAGGTGATGCTGATGCATGTTCAGTTTGAAAACAATGGACCCAGAGAGCCTCTAAAGTGCAACCTGCACTGACAATTTTAGTCCAAAATCTTGCATGGGCAATTTAATCTCTATGTCCTATGGATTCAGTAAAGTCCCTTTCTGGCAATCAGAAAGCTCAGTCTCTCTGGAGGCTCTGATGTGGTCTCATTTTGAGCCTAAGATCAATTGAGAGACCTTACTCTCCATCAAGACTGACTGGGAGACTCATGTATGCTGTCCTCAAGCCAAAAGTCAGGATAGAACTGCTTTCCACTATTGATTACAAAAGAATCAGCCTTCCAGAAGAAAAATCTACTCTCTTCATGGAACCTCCTCATGGCAGAAGCTGCTTGGGCACTATTTTCTCCTGTAGCAGGTAAAAAATATGTGCAGGCTTTTCTGGCTTGGATCGTACAGTCTCTTTAAAGCTAACAGGCTCTGATTATTAAAAGAAAATTGGGAGATCATCTAGTCGAATCCTATTTTACCAATTAAGACACAGAGAGGATGGGAGCTAGTTAATAATTTTTCCATAGTAACAGAGATAGTAACGCAGTAGGTTTGTAAGAAAACTGAACTCAGACCTTCAGGCTTATTTCACTGAGCCACGCTACTTCAGGTGTTCTCAGCAAAGCACGGGAAGTAACAAGTCTTTTAAACCCTAAGACACTGCAACCTTCATGTGGCTTTTGGTGCCATCCATGCACATTCAGAGAATTCAGAGTCTACAGAAACAGTGTGGATTTGGATTCCTATTGGCACAAGGAGGCAACTAAGAGGAACAGGGGAGAAGATGGTTTTTCCAGGAAAAGTTAATGCTACACAAATAGCAGATCTTGCTGTAAAGGTTCTGTCATGAGCCAGGAGCTTTTTTCCTTCAAAATAACCCTGTAAGGTGGGCATAATTATCCCAGTTTTACCAGTGAGGAAATGATGCACAAAGAGACTGTGCACACTGATCGAGCCCAGTGAACAAAGACAGGATAAAAACACCTAGCTCTGATTCTCATGCTTTTCCTGTGACACCACACTGCTTCCTAGTGAGTTGCTTTGAAACCCGCGATTGATCTATTTTAGTCTCTAAATCAGTGACTCTTAACCTTGACTGCAGGTTAAAATTGTACAGATCTTTAAAAAAATACTAATAGCTGCTGCCCTCCCTTCCATCCCTATTAAAACAGAACCTCTGGGAGTGGAGCCAGGATAGTGGCATTTTTTTTTAAAGCTCCCCAGGTAACGTGAATGTGCAAACAGAGATGCAAGCCACTTTTACATGTTCAATTTGCCTCAAAGTAATTTAGCTAACCAGGAATAGATACTGTTTTTGAAGATAGTGGTGGTAATTTAATGAAGTTACTCAAACTATGATTGAATTATATTTAGACACTAGGTAAGAGGGGAAATGGGGAGGAGAAGGAAGAGTTGACTTTTGTTAACTGGTTTATTGGGGAACATGCATGCAATATTTGCTGATTATCTGCAATACAGCTTATCTGAGGACCAAGTCCCCTGCCTCCACTCGACCCCCAGGATTCCCTGGGGCACAGTGTTATTTTGATGTTGGAGAACTTATGTATGTTTAAAAGTAATTAAAGAAAATTGAAAGTTAATTGTTCTGAACGTTATTTTACCGAGAGAAGAATTCTCTTTAAACCTAACAAGTTTTCTATTTAAAGGATTTTGTATCATGTTCCTAGGCTAAAGACAGAAGAAAGGACCTCATGGTAAAATTTTGGGTCTTGTCCAAAAGGCTTTTGAAGTAATAGCATATTCATTAAGGTCACAAATAGATCTTTAACAGAGGTCTTTCTTTAGGGAAATCGGTACCTCCCCTACTTTAATTAAAGCTTCCTGGTATGAGACATGCTTTTAGGAATTCTAGTCTTTTTGGCTTGATTCTCTTTTTTCGTTGTTGCGGAGATGGGGTTTCATTCTGAGACCCAGACTGGAATGCAGTGGCAAAGTATAACTCACTGCAGCCTCAGCCTCCCAGGATCAAGTGATCCTCCTATCTCAGCCTCCCAAGTAGCAGGGATTACAGGTGTGCCCCAAGGGCCTGCTACTTTAAAAAAATATATATATATAGTCAAGACAGGATCTCGCCATATTGCCCAATCTAGTCTGGAACTCCTGGCCTCAAGTGATCCTCCCACCTTGGCCTCCTAAAGTGCAGGGATTACAGGCATGAGCCACCAAGCCCATATTTTGGCTTGATTCCCAAAATGCTTATTTCTACAGAACCTGGGAGCAACCAAGCCTCTACTTACGAGCTTTGAAGATTCAAGCAGTGAGGAACCCCATAGAGACCCCACCTCCTACACATCAAAGGCTCCCTTACCTCCTTCTTCACACAACACATTGATAAGATGGCAAAACCCAACCACTAACTGCATCCCCACAAAACTGCCATCTGCTCTTAAACTATTTCGAACTGAACCAAAAAAAAGTTTATAGATACACATATTTGTATTTTTTTCTGCCTGAAATTTTTTGTGCCTTATTTACTTGAACGGCATTTACTTAGTCTTACTTCATTTCAGTAATAGAATTTTTATGGTTTTTCAATAAAGACCTTCCATGCCAATTTTGGGGGGCTTCCTTTACCTTTCCAGATCAAAAGAGAAGGTTTAAAAGTCTACAATTCAGAGATAAGCATACTAAAAAATATCTTTGAGAAGGACTTAAGTTATTATACTAGGATTGTCGGCCTGGAGGAAACGAGCTTTGGGGTAACGTGTTAACTGTCAACAATTGTCTTCCCTGGAGGATACAAAGATTACTCTATGGAAGATGGTAACCAGCTATTTTGCACATTAAACTGAAGAAAAGAACAAAGGAATCGTAGTTATGTAGTAACGTTGCCACAGGAGGAATTTAGGGAGATCTGTAGAAGGAGGAGCTTCTCTGTTGAAACAGGTGGAACAGCAACAACTCTCTTCTTTGAAGCTTTATGGAGAAAGACAACACGCCCTCTCATATTAACATTAGTTATTCTCGAGGGTAGAAGAATTAGTGGAGGCCTTTTCCCTTTACAATGATAGAAACACAACTAGCTCTACTTATTTTAATTTTTGAAACAGGATCTCATTCTGTCACCAACGCTGAAGTGCAATGGCAGAATCTTGGCTCACTGCAGCCTTGACCTCCCTGGGCTTAGGTGATCCTCCCACCTCAAGCTCCTGAGTGGCTGGGACTATAACCATACTACCATACCCAGATATTTTATACACACACACACACACACACACACACACACACACATACATATATACATATACATATACATATGTACGGGATTTCGTCAATGTTGGCCAGGTTAATTTTTTTTTTTTAGAGATGGGGTCTTGCTATGTTGCCCAGGCTGGTCTTGAACTCCTGAGCTCAAGTAATCCTCCCGCCTCAGCCTCCCAAAGTGCTGGGATTACAAGTGTGAGCCACTGCACCTGGCCACTTAATTTTAAATGGGGAAATAATTGGCTCACATGAATGGGTGTCCCAGGGGCGGGCTACAGGCCTCACTGGTTTCAGGGGGTCCAATAACAGCCAAGGGCCCTCTTCCTATTCCATCTCTCACTCTGCTTGGCTTTATGATCTGAAAGACTTTCTCTTTGTGAGGCAAGATGGCTGGGGCGGCTTCCAGCTTACTTGGCTCTTAACGCTCCTTTCCCAAGATCTACATTAATGCAGGATTCTGACTGGCCTCAGGTCTGTCCCTAGAGCATGCACAGTTCCAGAGTAATCCTGTCAGTCAGACTGGGTTGTGAACCTGCCCTCATGGCAGAGGAAGTAAGAACTCTTGACTGACAGGACCCACAAATCATATGAAGTGTAGGAGAGTTCCAAAGGAAAAGAGGCAGAGCAGGCAGAAAAAGGAGCATGTCTACTGTAGAGGATACATCAGGGGAGAATTCCTCCTGTTTTTCTGCAATCACATGCTGACAATTGTGACCAAAGTTGTCGCAGAGTGCACTGATGTCCCAAACCCCAAAGCTGACAACTAAATAGATACATATATATTTGGCTGAATCTCAAGTTTGGAGTATCTTATCTTTTTCATTATTTTTGTTTTCTGGTTTTGTAAGGTTTTTTTGGGGGGTGCAGGGTGGGGTGCCAAAATCAGTTTTTAACTGAACTAGTTAAAAACGAGGCCTGGCACAGTGGCTCACGCCTGTAATCCCAACACTTTGGGAGGCCAAGCAGGTGGATCACCCAAGGTCAGCAGTTCAAGACCAGCCTGGCCAACACGGTGAAACCTCATCTCTATGAAAAATACGAAAGATTACAGGCACCTGTAATCCCAGGTACTCAGGAGGTTGAGGCAGGAGAATCGCTTGAACCAAGGAGGCAAAGGTTGCAGTGAGCCAAGATCACGCCATTGCACTCCAGCCTGGGTGACAGAGCGAGACTCCATCTCAAAAAATAAAAGGGGAAAGTGTGTATTTTTTCCCCATCTTTGAGCCACTGTTAACTAATCTGAGCCTGATTTGGTTTGAGTCCATGGACCATGACTTTCCATGAGGAATTTCCTACTGGCCTTGTCTATCCTTAGTATCTCCCTCCACCTATCACCATGTTGCAGGGGCCAGATGACTGCCCACCAAAGAGACCTTGGGGCTCTTTCTTCAAGTCCAGACCTCAAACTTCCCTGGCTCCAGAGAGGAAGAAGTCCAAGACTCCCATCCTCTGAAGTACCAAGCTGACTGACAGTGACCTTGCTCCCAAGTCCAAGGAATACAGTAACAATTGTTAACAGTGCTTTTGCCAAAGTCTGGCTCATTTGACTTAACTAAAACCATGTGTATCCTTCAGGGTTCTGAGAGGACACAGAATAGGTGAATGAAGACTCTCTTCATTCCTCAAATGGAGAGATTTTATGAAGAACTATTTACCGATGTGTGATCTGCATTATGGAAACACATCAGAGATTAAAGATATGCAGAGATTAGCAACGTTGGAAGTTATTAGCACCCCAAAATTCGAAAGATAAGGAAGAAATAGAGTTACCAGAGCTGGGTGAGAGCTGGAAGGCGAAGGCGAGGCCACCTGGCAGATGCTGAAGTCATGGAGAGAGTTTTCCATTTGTCCTCTCCCTCCACTCTCTGATGCCCTGCCACTGTCTCCCAGGATCAAATCGACATGGCAGTCAGCCAGCAAGAGGCTGTAGAGATGCAGGCTACAGGCATCAGTGTCCCATGGCATAGAACAGAATAGAGAAGGGCAGAGAATGCATTGGGGAGGGAGTGGGGCAGAGAGAGAATAACCTGCACACCAGTGGAGCCTCTGGCACACCCATGAAATCGCAACATCCAAACTTAGTCTTAGGTACTTCTAGAATCTTTCCTCCATGATCAGCAAAGGGAAGACTAAATCTGCATCTCTCTCCTGGCCCATGTGCACACATGTGTATGAGTATGTGTGAGCAGGACACACTGGTTAAAGATTCTGAAATCAGACTCATCTTGAATCTTAGCCTTGTGACTCACGAGTTCTATGATCTTGGATAAGTTGTTTAATTTCGCTAATCTTTATTTTGCTCATCTATAAAATGAAGATAATAATAATACTCACCTTAAATGGGTTTATGCCAATTAAATGAGATAGTTCCTATAAAGTGCTCAACACAAGGGGCAGCTCAATGGGAAACCCCAGGCGGTGTGACGTCCCCCTCTCATGGTGACCTCTGGGCGACACAGGCCCCCTCCCTTCAGGGTCCAAGACACCGAGCAGCCCTCAATAGAGGCTGATCCTTTCTGAGCCACTCTCTTCCACATAGAGGACCGCCCATCTCCCCAAAGCAAACAATTTTTAGGACCAATCCACTCTAAATTCAAATTAGAGGCAAGACAGATGAGCATTTTTCAAGCCTGCAAAGACTCAGTCCTGCTAAGAATGCACTAAACCCACCTCTTATATGAAACATCTGCATTGCAGCCAATAGGGTGACATCAGGGCTTCTTCAAACGGGGCAGTGACTGCTTCACATCTACATGACTAAGGGCCCATTGGTGATTTCCCCCAAATGAAGAAAGTGGTCCATAAATAATAGAAAATTATAAGCAATGTTAAAATGATATCTTTCCATCACTCATGATAAGAGAAATACAAATCAGTATATCCTTGGCGCGGTGGCTCACGCCTGTAATCCCAGCACTTTGGGAGACCGAGGCGGGCAGATCACCTGAGGTCAGGAGTTTGAGACCAGCCTGGCCAATGTGGTGAAACCCCATCTCTACTAAAAATACAAAAAAGTAGTCAGGCATGGTTGCATGTGCCTATTATCCCAGTTTCTTGGGAGGCTGAGGCAGGAGAATCGCTTGAACCCAGGAGATGGAGGTTGCAGTGAGCCAAGATCAGGCCATTGCACTCCAGCCTGGGTGACAGAGCAAGACTCCATCTGAAAAAAAAAAAAAAGAAAGAAATACAAATCAAAACTATAGTAAGACACCACTCACTCCATACTAATAAGATGATTACTATTAAAAAAAAAAAAAACTAAACAGAAAATGAGTGTTGGCAAGGATGTGGAGGAATTGGAACCTTTGTGCACTGTTGGTAGGAATGTAAAATGGTTATAGTCACTGTGGAAAATAGTATGGAGGTTCTTTAAAAAATTAAAAATAGAATCACCATATGATGCAGCAATTCTACTTGTGAGTATGCACTCCCAAAGAATTGAAAAGAGGGTCTCAAAGAAATAGTTGCATACTACGTTTATGGCAGCATTATTTACAATAACTAAAATATGGAAGCAACTCAAGTGTCTATTGACAGAGGAATGAATAAGCAAAATGTGGTCTACACATACAGTGGAGTATTATTCAGCCTTAAAAAGGAAAGAAATTCTGACATATTTCACAACATGGATCAACTATGAGGACATTATGCTAAGTGCAATAAGCCAGACACAAAAGGATAAGATATTGTATGATTCTACCTAAATGAGGTGATTAAAGTAATCAAAATCATAGAGACAGGCAGTGGAATGGTGGTTGTCAGAATGAAGGGAGGGGAATGAGGAGTTACTGTTTAGTGGGTATTGAGTTTCTACTTTACCAGGTGAAAACAGTTATGTAGATGAATGGAGGTGATGGTTGAATAACATTATGAGTGTATTTAATACCATTAAACTATACACTTAAAAATGGTTAAGATGAATTAGTCAGGCATGAGGCGGGTGCCTGTAATCCCAGCTACTCCGGAGGCTGAGGCAGGGGAATTGCTTGAACCCGGGAGGCAGAGGTTGCAGTGAGCTGAGATCATGCCACTGCACTCCAGCCTGGCGACAGAGGAAGAGTCTAAAAAATAATAAATAAATAAATAAATAAAATGGTTAAGATGGCAAATTTTGTTGTGTCTATTTTACCACACACACAAAAAAAATTCAAATACGGTCTCCCTCTATTGCCTAGGCTAGAGTGTAGTGCTGCCATCACAACTCACTGCAGCCTTGACCTGCTGGGCTCTAGTGATCCTCCCACCTCAGCCTCCTAAGTATTATTGATAGGTTGAATAAAAGATACCAACTTTACACAGACATACTTGCTATTTTTAACACAGTTTCAGATTTAGGCCCCACAAACAGAGGAATTCTGATCAATTCTATTTCATATAATTTCCATCATGTACCACCACACCTGATTAATTTTTTTTTTTTTTTTTTGTAGAGACAGGGTCTTTCTCTGTCACCCAGGCTGGTCTGGTCTTGAACTCCTGGGTTCAAGTTTCCTCCCACCTCAGCCTCCCATAGTGCTGGAACTATAGGTGTGAACCACTATGCCCAGCCCATAATTTTTTTTAAAAAAGGTACTTTTCCAACTTCAAAGAACAAAACAGAACAAAATGTCAGTCTGTTCAGGCTGCCGTATCAGGCTAGGTGACTTAAACAGAATTTTATTTTCTCACAGTTCTGAGGACTAGAAGTTCCAGATTAAGGTCTGGCTGGGTCAGGTTCTGGTGAGGGCTCTCTTTCTGGCTTGCAGAAGGCCACCTTCTTGCTCTATGCTCACAGGGCTTTGTCTTGGTGTGTGCATGTTGAGAGAGTGAACTCTCTCCTCCTCCTCCTCTCAAAACGATTCTACCACATTAAGACCCCATCTTTTTTTTACCGCACTTACCCTTAATTACCTCCTAAAAGGCCTATCTCCAAACACAGTCATATTGGGGTTAGAGCTTCAACAAATGAATCTGGGGGGGGGACACGATTCAGTCCATAGCACATAACAAACCTGTAATTTTACAAGTCACTTAATTACCAAAGTTCTTCAGACCTCCTCAAAACACCCCTGTCATCAAAACAGTCTCATGAAAAGCCATAAGGTCTACTTATGAGGCAACAGCATCACTTGTAAGCACATATCCAACAAAATTGTGTCCATGTACTCACCAAAAGACACACGAAAGAATGTTCATAGCTCCAAATAGAAAGCAACCCCAAAATCCATTTCAGGCAGAATGGATAAACGGACTCCAAGATACCCACACAACAGAAGACAGCACACAGAGGTGAGAAGCAACAGCAGCATGGATCAACCTTACAAACAAAATAGAAGCAGCAGCACAGTAAAGTACATATTGTATTATTCTATTAGGTCAAGGTCACTATTAGCAAAATTACAGTCTAGGAGTCAGAAGAGTAGTTACCCTTGGGAGAGGGAAGTGATTACTTTCTAGCAATGCCCTACTATTCTAATTCTCCTTCCTCCCTCCCTCCCTCCCTCCCTCCCTCCCTCCCTTCCTTCCTTCCTTCCCTGACAGCCTCGCTGTGTCGCCCAGGCTGGAGTGCAGTGGCATGATCCCTGCTCACTGCAACCTCTGACTCCCAGGTTCAAGTGATTCTCCTGCCTCAGCCTCCCAAGCAGCTGGGATTACAGGTGCACGCCACCAAGCCCGGCTAATTATTTTGTATTTTTATGAAAATTCATCCAGATCCCGTGGTTTCTGCACTTTCTCTATGTATGTGAGACATCAATAAAATTTGCTTTAACGGAGCCTTGAATCCCTCAAGGTCTGGCATCTGATTCTAGGCATATCCAGCTTTCCTGGTCCTCCACATGCGTCCACTATGGGCTGCCTCTCATATGCTTTTTGTAGAACTTGGGCAAGAGGTCACGGTGGGAGAAGAACGCAAGAGAACAGCTGCAAAATCCCTCAGGAGAAGAAGGCACCGAGTGAACTGGGACACAGAATGAAGCCAGAGAGGATGGCTGGGCTGGCGGGAGCACAGCACAAGGGAATTTTGGCAAAATGAGGGCAAAATTAAACAATATAGTGAAAGAATGGGGTTTAGGGGGAAGGATTTGCAAAACTGGATAAAAAGGACAGAGTGGAAAAGGCAAAACGTTATTTTGGCCCCATCAGTGCAGTATCGTATCTGCACATAATGTGAATTTAAGAGGGAAAAACCAGGTTCCCGAAAAGCGAATGCAAATCAGTGATCAGTGCCGGCTGGCTCTGTGCTCATTTGCATTTGAATGCTTGGAACATTTCCTGCAAGACGAGATGTGCAGAACATTCCGCTGCCGTCTCACCGAGCAGACAATGCTGATGTTTGTGCTGTCACCAGTGGGCTTGTTCGTTATAATATCAACTTCTTTTAAAATTAAGGGAAGGGAAATGAATATTTATTCTCTGTAGTCAGGCTGTGTGGCACTTCGTGGCTGAACCGACAGAACTCTATCCACCAGACCCCAGAATATTTTAGAGCCCAATCTATAGATATGATCAAGACACACAAAGCCCGGAGAAGTCTGTTATACTCTTCACAAAAAAGAAAAGCAGGGAGGCCGGGCGCGGTGGCTCAGGCCTGTAATCCCAGCACTTTGGGAGGCCGAGACGGGCGGATCACGAGGTCAGGAGATCCAGACCTTCCTGGCTAACACGGTGAAACCCGGTCTCCATGAAAAAATACAAAAAAATTCGCCGGGCGAGGTGGCGGCGCCTGTAGTCCCAGCTACTCCGGAGGCTGAGGCAGGAGAATGGCGGGAACCCGGGAGGCGGAGCTTGCAGTGAGCCAAGATGGCGCCACTGCACTCCAGCCTGGGCGACAGAGCGAGACTCCGTCTCAAAAACAACAACAACAACAACAACAACAACAACAACAACAACAACAGCAGGGGTGGGCAGTGTTGGGGTCTGGGGTTTACCACCACTGCACTAGAGTCTAGGCAACAGACCGAGACTCCACCTCAAAAAAAAAAAAAAAAAAAAGCAGGGGTGGGCAGTGTCTGGGTCTGAGGTTTTACCTCTGAAAGCTACCTGGAGAAAGGGAAAACCTAGCAAAGCATCACCCCCAAGAGGCCCTGGAATTTTAGCACAACCTTTTCAAAACCAACTACTAACCACCAAGTGCTGTTTCATGAAATTTGCAGGTATCATAAGTAATTCTCACAGCTGTTAGGACTTCAGTGATGTTATAAGGAAGCTGGGGCTCAGAGAAGCTACAGAACTTACCTAAGCACACACAGCCACCTCATGAGTGATTGAAGTGTTCGGCTCCATTTGACTCCTACGTTATGTTCTTTGCGTTCTGCCCTATAATCTCCGAGAATGACTGAAATTTTAAAGAGATCAGTAAGTTGAGAATGAGTCTACAGACAGCAGAATCTGGGAGAAAAGATTTTTCTTAAGGCAAGGAAGCAGATCAGGAGCAAGGTTTAGAATATTCTACGCAAAGTTCTCTCAGCTCTTGCTGCCTGGTAAGGAGGCTGAGAAGATCCAGGGAGAAATTTGGTGTTTTTTGCAGGATACCCTTTCTAGTTATAACTACCAAAGAGGGAGAGGCAGGCTTAAAGGATCCCTCCAGGAGCCCCCTACACACTCGGGTGCCCCAACAGCATGTGCTGTAGCAATTTCTTGGGATCAAACAAGAGGGCTTTTGAGCTAGGCTGGTAGGGGAGAAACCCTGGAGGAACATGCAGGTGACCAGAAGGCAGAGTCTGTGCTGTGTGTCACCCGCCTGAGATATTCACAAATCATAGAGGCTGTGGATGTCAGCGACAGATGTCAGCTTCTTGAAAAGGTGAAATATTTGAGGTATACTTTGGAATGTTCTAGATAATTAGAATGAGAGGTTTGTAGACAAGAGAAGAGTAGTAATCCAAGAGACAGTCAAAAAGAAATGAAGTCAAGCAGGCAGAGATGTAATTTGGTGCTCAAAGTTTGACAAGTAGGTTTAGGTGCCTGCAGGAGAGGGAAGACAGGAAACCACTAAACACCATGGAGAAATAGAGGCAGAGACACTGTGAAGGTGAAATTTGAAAGTCATTCCAAAGGCCCCTTTCCAGGGCTTATAAGAGGTGCTAACAATGTATCCATATGATCATAGGAAGGGCAAAATTGGAGGGGGGATATTTTAATTGGAGGGGAGGTCAATGGCTTTTCATTACAACTTCCCTTCTGTCCTGCTTCCTCATCTAGCAGGTGGCTCTGCAATGGTCATGGGCTGGCTAAGGGGAATTTGAGTTGGGGATACATTTAGTCTGGGTTTAAGGGGAGATATGTAAAACATGTATACATATATACATATACATATACACACACACATATATATAGTTTTTGTTTTGTTTTGTTTTTCTTTTTTTTTTTGACACGGAGTCTCGCTCTGTCACCCAGGCTGGAGTGCAGTGTCTTGATCTTGGCTCACTGAAACCTCTGCCTCCCAGGTTCAAGTGATCCTTTTGCCTCAGCCCCCTGTGTAGCTGGGATTACAGGTACCCGCCACCACACCCAGCTTATTTTAGTATTTGTAGTAGAGACAGGGTTTCACCATGTTGGCCAGATTGGTCTCCAACTCCTGACCTCAAGTGATCTGCCCACCTTGGCTTCCCAAAGTGCTGGGATTACAGGCATGAGCCACCACACCCAGCCTGCATATGACTTTTAATCACTTCCATGTGTAGTCATTTCAGTGGAGGAATACTTCCAGAAATATACCTAACACTGACTGTGCTGACTTACTTAGCATCATAACTTAAGATGCAAGGCCAGAAGTTGCATCAGAATATAAATGAATTCACCACAACTGGCAGGAAAGTATCTGGGTATTGGAGAAGAAATAAGCTTTGAGATGTTTGGAGCCAAGCTAGTCTAGGAAAGTTCTAATCATCACATGAGTAAAACTGAAGTAGAGAATGACTTGGTTCGCATCAATGCCTAGTCAAAATTGAAGCTCTCTCTTGTCAGGGAGATACTCGATAATGCAAGATATACAACTATAAACTCACCTTAAATATGCTTTTTTAATTTTTTGATGGAAATTACATGAAATAGAATTCATCAGAATTCCTCTTTTTGTAGGGTCTAAATCTGAAACTGTATTAAAAATAGCAAGTATGTCTCTGTAAAGTTGGTATCTTTTATTCAACCTATCAATAATAAGAAACAAATTCCGATGATCTATGGTAGAGGAAGGATGACATTATCTTCCTATTCTCTCTATAGAAAATGGTATTACAAAATTGCTGTCATACAAAGACACGATCAAAGAGTAGGCAGTCAGAAAATTAGGAAAAATGTATTATAAAGGCATGTCAGGAAATTAAAAAATAAAATAGTGTCATTTTATGGCTTCAGTTTTATTTATAGTGTTAGCTTTTTAAAATTCATGACTGTGGTTTCTTTTCACATTCTAAGTACATACTCATTTTGCATCTAATTTTAAATTTATATTTTTCTTTTTTTTTTTTTTTTTTTGAGACGGAGTCTGGCTCAATCGCTCAGGCTGGAGTGCAGTGGTGTGATCTCGGCTCACTGCAAGCTCCACCTCCCGGGTTCACGCCATTCTCCTGCCTCAGCCTCCCAAGAAGCTGGGACTACAGGTGCCCGCCACCGCGCCCGGCTAATTTTTTTGTACTTTTAGTAGAGACGGGGTTTTTTCTTAAAAGAAGGCCTGGTCGGGCGCGGTGGCTCAAGCTTGTAATCTCAGCACTTTGGGAGGCCAAGGCGGGCAGATTACGAGGTCAGGAGATCGAGACCATCCTGGCTAACACGGTGAAACCCTGTCTCTACTAAAAAAATACAAAAAAACTAGCAGGGCGAGGTGGCGGGCGCGTGTAGTCCGAGCTACTCGGGAGGCTGAGGCAGGAGAATGGCGGGAACCCGGGAGGCAGAACTTGCAGTGAGCTGAGATCCAGCCACTGCACTCCAGCCTGGGAGACAGAGCGAGACTCCGTCTCAAAAAAAAAAAAAAAAAAAAAAAAGAAGGCCTGAAAAATTGAATAAGCTTCAAGTGCACATCACCCTGACTAAGGAGCATGAATCAGTGGAAAAGATCCTCCGATTCAGCTGGCAATGAGGGATCCTCTATCAACCCAGACTGGTGGCTCATGCCCTTGGATGGATGACTCATCAGTGGATGTGCTCAGGTGTAAGGTGTGGCAACAGACAGTTGAAGCTAATGACAACATCTGATAAGGTCTCCTCTGGCCTGTAATTTTTGGAAAGTGGGTGAAGTTTTTTTCGTTGGAAGCAGCAGGACTGCCCCAGAATCCCTGAAACAAAACCATGCCTGGCTTCCCAATAAAGGAAGTGGCACTTACTCAAGGAAGCAGAAGATGTATAAGTAAAATCTATCTCCTAAAATTCCAGACAAAGTGTGGCTCTAATCCCATGATGCACTGGGCTCTTCGATGGCCCGAAGGAGCTTTTGTTCTCAAAACTTTGAGATTTGTTTCTTCCAAATTTAATCACAGGCAGGCACACAGTGACCTCCATAATAGGGTACTCCAACCCATTACACCTTGGCTTTCCTGAGAGTTAGTGCTTGGAAGCGAATTCAAATTAATTATCTGGCTACATGATGGCAGGATTAACCTTTAAAGTGGTTGCAATGACCATGATTTACATAATCTATTTAACCATTTTTCAATAGAATTAATATTTAGAAGGCAAGTGGGGAGAAATAAATTACATCTTATGGCTTTTTGTGAACACCAGGCACAGCTCACAAAAGAATAAAATTAACATTATCTAAGGTATAGAACATATCAGGTGCCCAGAGCAGTAAATTAGATTACAGGGATAACAACCATTCCAGAGGTTTCTTGTAATATGAATTCATCTGGAAAGTAAATAAACAATGCCACACACAAGGAACAGGTCTCATCCATCATTCTCCTCATGGGATACAAACAGTGATACCCGGATCGGCTAGGACTGCATGCGATTTTGACAGGTGTGGGTAATGCACATTGAGACCATTTGTTTAAGGATCTGCCACGGCTATATCTAGAAGGAACAGGCTGAAAACAAGATTGTTTAGCTTGTTTAAACTTAATTTGAATCTGGGTGCATTTCTTATCTGATCATTTTCTTCATTTAGGTTCTATTATGGGGAGGACACGTGGGTTTTCTTCTGCTTCCTAAAGAGACAAAGCCCTAGCAACTGATCGACTGGAGTGGACAGTTATCTTGTCCCAGGGGAATCTGGTGCCTCAGAGCTGTCATTTGAGGATTCCAGGAGAGTTCTTGTGGATTTCAAGGGAGCTTTCTGAACCTAAAACTTTGGAAAATGTAGACTGCTCCAAGAGAATATGACTTGAGGAGCAGGAATGAAAAAACAGGAGCTGTGTCATTGTCAAAACTAATTTACATAAAAATTTAATTTTCAATTACATAAGAGTATTCACTGTGAATTTTGCAAACACGGGAAGGAAAAGGAGAGTTCCAAAAAGATACAGGAGCCCCACTTCTCTTGCTGAGAGGCAGAGTGAGGTATACAGCGGAATGATCAGGGACCTCAGAGTCCAGAAAACTGGGTTCCAGCCCTGGATGGCTCTGAGCAAACTCACACACCTCTTTGGGACTCCAGGGATCCTCTTCTGAAACATAAAGACCATATGGTACCTAGCTCATAGCCTAGTGGCTAAGTGTAAGTTTGCATTTCAGCCCTGCTAGCTGTATGACTCTGAACAAGCCATTTAGCCACCTTAGCCTTGGTTTCCTCATCTATGAAATGGAAAGTTTAGTTGGACCTATCTCATAGGACTATTAGGATGGTTACATGAAATGAATATGTAAAGCATTTAGCACAGTGCCTGACACATAGTAAGGATTTCATAAAAGTTGGCTTTTGTGAGATGTAATATAGCTATCTATCTAGCTTTATCATTTAATAATTCTAGTTTTATGACATGTAGGAAATCTCACAGCTGAGAAATATTATAATTGATGAATATGTAGGCTCTGCCAATTCATGAAAACGTATATTCATCATAATATTAAGTAGAAGAATGAGGTTGGAAATAGCCGTATGCTGTGTAGACATGCCGAGTAAAAATAAGGAATAAGCAATGGAAGGAAATCATCATAAAAACCACTGAAACATTCTATTGTCCTTTTTTCTAAAGTTTGGGAGCTCTCTACAGATCTAATAAGAAACTGAAACTCTATGAAAAGTGGTTTTGCTTCTCTTTTTCTATGAAATTGTCCCAGATAAGCAGAGATTGCCATTTAGGGCTACGGTTAGGGCTGCAGGGCCCCCTTGCAAAACCATCCTGCCAAAATGATGGATCTTGCTGTTTTGTGGCTCATCTGGAGCTCCTCACAAAAAGCCTTTTAAAAGAGAAAGATGGTCCATCTTCTTCCAGTGAAGCTTGTAGAACACTTTTCCTCAGAAAATGTTCCTATTAGCTTTTCTCCAACTCGGCCCCAAGCATTTTAAGAAAAAAAAAGGCCATAAAGGTAGCCTACTCAATAAATTAAATGGAAACACTCTTTGTCACACTTTGACTTTTCCCTGTTATTTCCCACATCTTAGTGGGGAGAGAAAATGTGTGTAACTCCACTGCCATTTAAATTGCACTGGGGAATGGGACATCATATGTGAAATCAGTGATAGGCACGGCTACCTTTTGACTGATACTTTAAATGCAGGCTCCCTGGTTTCTGGCTCCTAAGCCAGTGATCTTTCTACCCCACCAGAAGGCCTCTGGGTTACTGGAATAATTATCAGAGTATTCTAAAAATTATAAGAGCTCAATTACAGAGTGTTTTTCCTATGCCTGGCACTGTGCTATACATGCTATACATGCTTGTATCATCCGATTCTCACAACAGCTCTCCAAGCCACGCAGTAATATTGTCTCTATTTTACAGACGAGGACATGGAGGCTCAGAAAATTTAAGCAAGATTAATTTAACCTCGTTCAAGGTTAAAATGTTGGTCCTCAGAGATAAAACTAGCATTGCCTTCTGCTTAAGATGGAGTTGCCTTCTGTCTGTTGATTGAGCTCTAATCCTCAGCAGTGTTTTGCAAATCACGGTAATAGCTCCTGTCTTTTAGGAGTAAGGCTTCCTATTGCTCATGGCTTAGGAAGTTTCCCCAGGTAGGCGCCTCCATTCACCAATAGTTTGAGGGCCTGTTTTATGCCCAGCATTGAACTAAAACAAAAAAGCCTTTGTATTTCCAGCCTTGCCATTGTCTAAAAAGAATGCACTTGAGGAAAGTTAATAGACAGGTAAGGCTTTTAAAAAGTGAAAGCTGGCCAGGCGGGTGGCTCGTGCTGGCCAGCACTGTGGGAGGCCGAGGCGATGGATCACAAGGTCAAGAGATCAAGACCATTCTGGCCAACACGGTGAAACTCCATCTTTACTAAAAACACAAAAATTAGCTGAGCGTGGTGGCTCGTGCCTGTAATCCCAGCTACTTGGGAGATTGAGGCAGGAGAATCACTTGAACCTGAGAGGCAGAGGTTGCAGTGAGCCGAGACTGGGCCACTGCACTCCAGCCTGGTGACAGAGTGAGGCTCGGTCTCACATAAATAAATAAATAAAAGCCTGGCCCAGTGCAGTGGCTCATGCCTTTCATCTCAGCACTTTGGTAGCCTAAGGCAGGAGGATCATTTGAGCCCAGGAGTTTGAGACCAGCCTGGGCAACACAGGGAGACCCAGTCCTTAAAAAAAAATTAAAAATTAGCTGGACATGGTGGTATGCACCTATAGTCCTAGCTACCCAGGAGGCTGAGGTGGAAGGATCTGCTTAAGTCTGGGGAGATAGAGGCTTCAGTGATCCTGTCACTGCACTCCAGCCTGGGCAACAGAGCGAGACTCTGTCTCAAAAAAAAAAAAAAAAAAAAAAATTAAGGCCAGTTAGGGACTTAAAAAATTAGCTAAGAGCCTCCTTAAAAAGTAGGCTACAAGGCAAAAATTTCTAAACAGAGAGTGAGAGTGTGTGTCTCTGCGTGTGTGTGTGTGTGCGTGTGCGTGGTTTGTGTCTGCATGCGGAAAGTTGAAATGTTGCCCGTTGATTCCACACAATGCCATCAGAAAAGATGAGCAACATCGAAGCAGAAGAGACTATAGCTATTTATTCCCCAAAAAAGAGCTCTTGAAGAGATTCATTGGCACGACATTAGCAATCTTCTAAAACATTTATACATGAATTCTTGAAGACAAGAAAAGGACAGATCAATCAGGTACACAGCATTTGAAACCATCACATTATTCAGTTCGGCAATAAGTCATCGTCTGTTAATACAGAGCCCCTCACTTCCTCTCCACTTGGCTTCCTCATCTTCCACCTACAAGTATGAAAATGCTGCTGGGGCCCAGCCAAATCAAGCTGCTCCGCGGGTGCCCCTCAGAGCCAATGTGTGGAAATGAAACTGACAAAGCCCACCAAAAATCAACCTATTCGTCCTTTAAAGAGATGGCTCCATCTCTTCCTGTATACGGATGCCGCACCCCTCCCAGAAGGGCCAGAACTTGGGTTTTTTTCTCTTTTCAACAGTTTATTCTCCTGTTGTTGGTCACAGAACAGAACATAATTAACAAATTGGAGGAGACGTCCTTTTGTTCCTCTGTGTCAGTAATAGATGTTTCTTTCAGATCAGGGAGCCAGAGGGGGGAAATGAATGCTCCAATTAAGCATGAGGGAAGAATAAATTTAGTCTCATGCAACCTTAAAACAAGCTACCCAGCACCCCAGAGTTGAGTCTCTGCCAGATTCTTCAGGAATATTCCTGACCCTAAGATTAGCTCTGTTGGTGCAAGAAAAGAGTTTCTTGTCTGTATGAAAAATGACTTGTGCACATAAATCTGGGATGCATGGGTTCTCAGGCTAACCATTTTGTTCCCCACACCACTGGGGGAGGCAATAGAGAGTTTGGCCATATAATCCTGAATTCTGAAGACATGCATACCTCAATTCAAGACCTCCATTTTTTGTGGACTTCAAGATTTACTGTGATTCAGGGAGAGAGAATAGAGGTATCAAGTTGAGAATTACTGACTTATGTGATAAAATGTAGATCTTTGGGGACTGTTGTCAAGGTTTGAGAGAAGGTTCTCACAACAGTTATTTAAAGGCTTTTTTTTTTTTTTTTTCTTTTTTGAGATGGAGTCTCACTTTTTCGCCCAGGCTGGAGTGCAGTGGCCCAATCTAGGCTCACTGCAACCTCTGCCTCCCGGGTTCAAGTGATTCTCCTGCCTCAGCCTCCCAAATAGCTGGGATTACAGGCGCCCACCACAATGCCTGGCTAATTTTTTTTTTTTTTAAGTAGAGACGGGGTTTCACCATCTTGGCCAGGCTGGTCTTGAACTCCTGACCTCGTGATCCACCCGCCTTGGCCTCCCAAAGTGCTGGGATTACAGGCATGAGCCACCGCACCCAGCCAGAGGCTTTCTTAATTATTTGAGATGTGACATAGGAAATTCACCAAGTTCCTCTGAAATTTTGTTTCTTCTTTTGTTAAATGGAAAAAATACCTTTTGCTTATTACACAAGGACAATCCACTAGAACAGGAGTTACTTGTATGTAAGCATATTTGTCCCATAAGATTTTATCGCAAACCTTTGAGTAGTGCCTGGCACAGAGAAAATCCTGAAAAATACCATTTTTGAGAGAATAAGTAAATGAGGGTATAATTACATCAGTGAATTGGCAGTCATAAAATATGAAAATTTCATGAATTTCTCTTTACTCGTTGTAAACACACTCTTTTCCAGATGCAATAAATGATCAGGGTTTTCTTTTGGCATGGTTCAAAGTTTATAAAGTATCTCAACCTTTGATTTGGGGCTTTTATTTTTATTTTTATTTATTTATTTATTTATTTTTTTGAGACGGAGTCTCGCTCTGTCGCCCAGGCTGGAGTGCAGCGGCACGATCTCGGCTCACTGCAAGCTCCACCTCCCGGGTTCACACCATTCTCCTGCCTCAGCCTCCTAAGTAGCTGGGACTACAGGTGCCCACCACCAGGCCCGGCTAATTTTTTGTATTTTTAGTAGAGACGGGGTTTCACCGTGTTAGCCAGGATGGTCTCGATCTCCTGACCTCATGATCCGCCCACCTTGGCCTCCCAAAGTGCTGGGATTACAGGCGTGAGCCATCGCACCTGGCCTGATTTGGGGCTTTTAAAATTACCTGTTTTTTAAATTCTGTTTTATCTTTGGCAAGCCAATGCTATTACAAGCATGGCTTTTCCTCTGAAGACTGAGTGACTCATCCAATAGTCTTCACCTGAGCTCTATCTAATCTCCTTCTCGGTCCTCAGGGAGCTGGAGATAGTTTCATTTGGCTTTGTGGCAGCTCAGTGGGAGACTTATGAAGTCATTCCCCCCTCGCCATAACACCTTCAGCCCTTCCCTGAGCTGCACTGCTAGAAATCAATTACCCTCCAAATATTAACGGGAAATGGTGCTTTTAATAGAAAACATTAATGACATTCGAGGTCCCAGTCTCAGCTGTAATTTTCCCAGACGTTAGGCAGCAGGGGATCTTTGGGGCTAGTTGAGTTCCACCAAGTAGACTGAGTCTTCACGTTTGGTACGTGCCAGCTTGACTCATGCTCCTTGTCACAACCCTAGGGGAGCTGTCAGTCACCAACTGATACTGACAATGGCTCGGTGGGTAAATGAAATTGAGGCATGTTGTATCTGACATGCTCAGGAGAGACAGACATGAATACATCATAGTCACTGAGTAGTCCAAGGCAGCCCATCATAAGGTGGGGCCATCGGAACAGGTTCAAGTTGCGAGGACTGAGAGAGGGCCAGAGTGTTCAGGGAAGGTTTTATGGAGTAAGTGGGATTTGAATTTGGAGTTGAGGAAAGAGGGTCAGGTGCACTGGCTCACACCTGTAATCCCAGCACTTTGGGAGGCTGAGGCAGGAGGATCAGGATCACTTTAGGCCAGGAGTTTGAGGCCAGCCTGGGCAACAGAGCGAGACCCCATCTCTACAAAAAATAAAAAAATAAAAATTAGCTGGGTGTACTCTCTTGTGCCTGTAGTCCCAGCTACTTAGGAGACTGAGAAGGGAGGATCACTTAAGCCCAGGAGTTTGAGGCCGCAGTGTGCTGTGATCATGCCACTGCACTCCAGCCTAGGTGACAGAGTAGGGCCCTGTCTCTAATTAAAAATAAAGGAGTTAAGGAAGGATTCAGCCAGCTGTGCATTCTGAGTGGTGACAATGATGCAGAGTGAGTGAGTGAGGTGTGGAGGGAGACCAGGGCTTTGGGGGAAAGCCCCAGGCAAGATCTAGAAGAGGTGGCTTCTGGGAGGACTTCATACTGACCTCAGCAAGGTCAACAGACTGCATGCCCCAGACCTTTCCTCCTGGACAAATCCTACTCCCTGATACATCTCGTCATCTGCAGATCAAATCAAGAGTGAATGTGAAAGTTATTTGAAAATTCTAGTTGCGTTATTATTATTATTTAGGAAACATATGGCCAACAAAGCAGGTGAGGCAAGAATCAGGAAGGACATTAAATGCCAAGCTAAGGAGTGGAACTGAATGAGTGGTGAAGGGGAACAATGGCTTCAGCAGGTCCACCGGGCTCCTCTTTTCCATCAGCTTCCCCTATCCCTCACCTCTGTACTACTCACGTTACTATCCATGTCTCTTCACCGATGTTATAGTGGAAATAAAAGTTTATGTGTAAGAGGACTGATGAAGTATTAACTCACCCCCTTTCACTTCCACCCTCCATAAAGCTAAAAGTGAGCAAACCAATTTCAGTGGTTTATTTTAGAATTTCAGCAAACTTTGAAAATCTGAAGCAGTGCTGCCTAGCAACAAGAGTGAGGATGTAGAGGTGGTCTCAGCTGAGGCTCGAGATGTGCTGCGGATTCACTGCTTCCCTCTGGCTTCCCCTGATTTTCCTGATCTGAGCCTTGGTTTCCTCATCTGTGCGGTGGAGCTTCCATGTTCTCTAAGGACATCGAATCCTCTATGGGGTGGCTTCTGTATCTGAGGACAGAAGAGAAGAGGAGCCCCAGGGAGGGTGCTAAGTGCCCCGGAAGGGCAGATGAAATATATGGAGGTCACAGTGACAACCACATATCCTGTTAGTGCCAAGTGGACACTGGGTCTCTTCATCCAACAGACACAGGGGATATGTTGATGAACGACGCAGGGCTTCTGCCATCACAGGTCTCACAATACTGGCAAAGTCAGACACATAAACAGACTATTGCTGTGAAGCATGCCAGGTGTTGGGATAGGTAATGCTGGGAATTACAGGAGACAGGCAGGGGACATCCACGCCAGACTGGTGTTTCCCTATATTTTAATCTCATGTTCACTACAATGCTTTCTTTATTTCCTGATTAACTTTAATTTTTTTTTTTTTTTTTTGAAACGGAGTCTCGCTCTGTCACCCAGGCTGGAGTGCAGTGGCACAATCTCTGCTCATTGCAAGCTCCGCCTCCCAGGTTCACGCCATTCTCCTGCCTCAGCCTCCTGAGTAGATGGGACTACAAGCACGCACCACCACGCCCACCTAATTTTTTTGTATTTTTAGTAGAGATGGGGTTTCACTGTGTTAGCCAGGATGGTCTTGATCTCCTGACCTTGTGATCCACCCACCTCGGCCTCCCAAAGTGCTGGGATTACAGGTGTGAGCCACCGTGCACAAAGTATTTCCTGAATATCTTTACCAATCAAGCAGATTGAACACCTTTGATCTTCTATTTTTAGGAACATTACACTGACATGAAGTATATTAAATATGCCTAACCCTCCTGGCCCTGAGTCACATTCAAGGGGGATCTGCTCCACCCTCTCTGGTGAATTCTGGATCACCTAAGGCTCTTTCCCTGTGCTGTTACCCATGACTCTCTGTCATGGTCTATGCTGGCTATTTCTGTGTGGGTGTTTATTGAGCTCACTTCTAGAACACCTTCTTTTTCATGCTCTGTACACCTGCTCACTTGTCTGTGTTCCACCTTTCACCAGGTGTCCAAATGTCGTTGGGCAAATCACCTATATTCTAGGGCAGATACCAACATTAAGATCCAGCCATGACAGAAAAACAAATTATCAACCACCTGCTTGAATCTAGTTAGGAGAGTTCATGTCCAAAGTCAGTGAGAATCTCTTGAGTAGTGAATTAGTGGTGTTTAGAGCAGCCATTGACCAGTCAGTCAATCAATGATTATTTACAGAATTCCCAAAATGCATCAATCACCATGTTACATGTTGTTGAACACATAAAGACACATAGGCTTGGATCCTGTCCTCAGTGAGTGAACAGTCTCAAAGGAGAGAGACCAGTTATTGTAGACTTGTGGAGTCATAAAATATGAGAGTTGAAAGTCTCTTTAAAGATCATCTCTCCTAATTTCTATTCCAATGAAATTTCTCAAACTATTTTTTGAGAAACAGGAGTAAATCCTGACAATTTCATAACAGCTAATAGCTACATTATATGGGTGTGGTGGCTCACGACTGTAATCCCAGCACCTTGGGAGGCCGAGTCGGGCAGATCACAAGGTCAGGAGATGGAGACCATCCTGGCTAACACCGTGAAACCCCGTCTCTACTCAAAATACAAAAAAATTAGCCGGGCGTGGTGGTGGGTGCCTGCAGTACCAGCTACTTGGGAGGCTGAGGCAGGAGAATGGTGAGAACCCGGGAGGCAGAGCTTGCAGTTAGTTGAGATTGAGCCACTGCACTCCAGCCTGGGTGACAGAGCGAGACTCCATCTCAAAAAAAAAAAAAAAAAAAAAAAAAAAAAGTCACAGTAAATATAAGAAAGTTCAGAAAGGAAAAAGTTAGTAAGGATTAAACATCAGAGAAACAGTTGTGGAGAGACCCAGGCTGGATCCTGGGGAGATTGACCAGGTAGAAAGTGTCTAGGAAGGAAACAACAGTATGAGAAATTAATGAGGCAAGAATGAATGAGTCAGGTGCAAGGATGCTAACTGACTGAAGCAGATGTTTGCTGGGATCAAAAGAAAATAACTGTGGTCGCCTACCTGACAATGACTTCTGCCTTCTTTTACGTTGTCAGAATTCTGATTTCTGTTCTTCTGTTCACTGGTCCCCTTGTCGAATCATGTATATTATTGTTGGTCTAAACAATAACAGTTATCCCACTTTTCTTACCAGTGATTGGTTTAGCATGGCCATGTGACTGAATCCTGACCAATGAGATGTGAGGAAAAATCTGCCAGGGACTTTGAGAAATATTTCTTCATTATTTAAAGGAAACGCATAAGAAAGGAGTCATGTTTGTTTTCTCTGAAACTGGGGTTTAAGGATGTGCTGTCCAGAGCTGCTGTAGCCATCTTGTGAGCCTGAGGGGAGCTAGCCAACAAGCAAAGGATGGTAGAAGAGAAAGATAGAGCCTTGTTATTGATGCTGAGTCATTAGCTAGAAAAACATTGGATTTTCTTTACCTCTAAGCTTCCTGTTATGTGAAGGAAAAAAAATCATCATCTTTATTATTTAAATTATTTTAGTTTGTTTTCTATGGACTTACTGAAAGTACCTGAAATGACACTTAGGAGCTTCACAACCAGTCATAGAAGTTTGATGACACAGAAAAGGGTAGGGGTTATTGGAGAGAATGGGAATGAATAGAAAAGGAAAACAAGAGGAGGATAGAGGCCAGAGTTGATGGGAGTCAGTATAGAGCTAAAGTATAGAGTTAAAGCTTGGGCTCAGGAGTCAGACTGACTGGAGCTCCAATCCTAGCTGTTTGCTAATCCTTCTCCATTTGACTTTCTCCTCTGTGAGATGGAATTAAAAATAGTTGCTGCCTTATTGAGTTATGAGAATTAAATGTGACTGTGCGATGTACGGTAAGCACTTAGCAGAGTACCCGGCATACAGTAGGTGTCATGTAGAGTTAACTCTTAGGAGGGTTGAGCCCTGCCCTGTCCCGGGTACTGACGATGCTCTTCTTTATGTCATGGGATTGTCTAAGGTATAGCTTTTTCATGCAGGATTGAGTGGGGGGGGAAAAAAGAAATAACAATAGGATAGAGTTGGTTGCCCTTGGGTTAGGTGCCCCCGCCTAGCCCAGTAGGTTGTGGGGCCCAGGAAGGGCAAACTGAAGCCAAGCTAGTTAGGCAGGAGAAGCCTGGAAAGGGCCATCCCCTTAGCAAGGGATGTGAGCAAACGAAGCCATTCTTGTGCACTGTAGAGATTTGTCTACACCCTTCCTGCCTGTATTAATATCTTCAACATTTATCATTTCTAAACATGTTCATTGAGTTTGTCTAACACTTTCCCAAGTTTACTGTTCACCATAAAAATCCATGCTTTTTAAAATTTTTTTTCCTAAAATGACCTTTCTAAACCTTCAAGGGTTTGATATCCAGGAATCTTGTGACCGAGCCCATGCACCCCACCCTTTCCCTTCCTTTGTTTCAGAGATCTATCCTCTCCCTCCTCATCCTCTGCTGCTCTGGACTGAAGATCCTAATGCTTGCCATCTTCCCAGATCTCCATGCCCTTAACTATTGCATTGGCTCCTCCCTAGGCCTTCTGCAGCTCAGTTTGTCCTTTTTGATGTGGAGCGAGGAGAAGTATGCACAGCATTTTCCAAGTGAAAGCAAGTTTCTGTTTACAAAGCTCTTCCTGGAGACCCCAGCCTCCTGCTGGCCTTTCAGCCACATCACCCCATGTCACCTGTCAAGCCAAATAATTACCTCTTGGCTTCCTTCTCCTCCTGCATTCCCTCAGGGACAGATAGCCTCTCCAAGACTCTCTGAAAATAACTCTTAACCAGACAATAGCAATTTCTCCTTGCTGTGCTGCCATTCTCTGCCAAAGGTAAGAAATCAGCAAGAAGCAAAACGATTTTGCAGCCAGGAGAATTCTAATCCCGGGCTAAGCATGTGCACATCCCAAATGCTGCATTCAGGGCACGATTCTGACAAACAGATGACACTGCCACAGTTGTGAGAACAGAGCTGTTCACAATCTGCCGGCTTCCTCCTAGGGCGGTGGGGAGAAGCTTTCCATCAATGCCAGCCCCTCTGATCACACCCCTAAAGCATAGCTGCAGTGAGCAATTTCCTTCCAAACAGCGTGAGCTTAGATCTACGTGAAATGAACTGGATTGTGTTCATCAAAACAGCTTCAGCAACTGTATGAGCCGTTCCACTTCCTATGTTCCAATACAAGCCTTTCCAAGGTTTTGACTACAAAATCTAACCTTGGACTTACCTTTTATTTTTCCCGGAGACACACTCATGTGTGTGCATGCTCATGTGTGTACATCTAACTCTTCATGTATGTCTCTCCTTCTCTCTCGGTGTCTCTCCCCATCTTTCTGTTTGCTTCTCTGTTTATGTTATCATGCTTTCTCTGTCTCTGTCTCTCTCTTTTCCCTCCTCCTCCTCTGTTCCTCCCTCTTTCTTTTCCTCACTCCTTTGCTCCCTCTGTCTCTCGGTCTTCCTTCCTTCTCTTTGTCTTCTCTCGCTCTGTCTCTGTTTGCCTCTGTCCTCAAATCTCTGCTTATACCATATTCATGTGTATGGTGTGTGTGTGTATATATATGTATGGTGTATATGTGTGTGGTGTATATATTGTGTATGGTGTGTGTGTGTGTATATATACCATGCTATATATATATATATACACCATGCCATATATATATTGTTTTTGAGACAGAGTTTCACTCTTGTTGTCCAGGCTGGAGTGCAATGGCACAATCTCAGCTCACTGCAACCTCTGCCCACTGGGTTCAAGCGATTCTCCTGCCTCAGTCTCCTGAGTAGTTGTGATTACAGGCATGCGCTACCGCGCCCAGCAGATTTTTTGTATTTTTAGTAGAGATGGGGCTTCTCCAAGTTGGTCAGGCTGGTCTCGAACTCCTAACCTCAGGTGATCCACCTGCCTCGGCCTCCCAAAGTGCTGGGATTACAGTCGTGAGCCACCGCACCCAGCCGTGTATGGTATAATTTATATACTAATTTATAATTAACTAGAACATTAGATTAACCTAAATACCCTTTTCCCTAATTGTGCCACATGGCAGAGGCACCAAGGAGATGGCTGTACAGATTGCTTGTGTCACGTATGGGAGATAATACAGAAATGTGTGTAAATGTCTTAAGAGTATCACACTGAATATGACCCAGAAGCGTGCGTAAAAAGTCAGTAGACCTCAAATAACAGCTATGCCCATCCTCGGGGGTTCTGATGGCAATAGCAGCTGCCTCTGATGAACCCTGATTGTGAATCTGCCCCTCCTGACCCATGCTTTTTGGGGCCTTTGCCCTAGAAGGGTCATTTCCTCCTGTTAGCTTGATCTGCCTGGTCCCTCAGCCTCACGCACCATCAGGTCTCAGCCTCTGAGCTGTGAACGCTGCCCATCTCAGCTTTCCTGAGTATAGATGACGCCTCAACAACTCTGTCCTGCTTGCACTTAGAATCTCAGCCTTCCTGAGTGCAGATGGTGCCTCAACAACTCTTAGAATGAGACTCTGTCCTGCATGCACTTGTCCCAGTTGTCATAAAGTATAGAATCATAAGTCTGAAAGGGACCTCAGAGTTCTCTACTTCAATCTCGCATTTGACTAATGAGTGGGATGACTGGTGTGTCCGCACAGCCTCAATGTATGCATCTTGTCCTGACATAGTTATTAATGGCTCCCTCTTTTCCTTTCAAATATGTCCTAATGTGGATGATAAATTATATGGTCTCCCGATTAATGAGAGAAAACAACTTAGCCAGGCCCAGGACCTACACCCATGCATCCAGAGTTTTTATTTTTTAATAATCGTTACACTGTGTTGCCTCTTTCACGTTAGATATTTCTTTAGAACAGTGCTTCTTAACCAAAATCACTGAGAGAGCTGTTTTCTTTTCTTTTCTTTTTTTTTTTTTTTGAGATGGAGTCTCACTCTGTTGCCCAGGCTAGAGTGGCACAATCTCGGCTCACTGCAAGCTCCACCTCCCAGGTTCATGCCATTCTCCTGCCTCAGCCTCCCGAGTAGCTGGGACTACAGGTGCCCGCCACCACATTCGGCTACTTTTTTTTTTTTTTTTTGTATTTTTAGTAGAGATGGGTTTCACCATGTTAGCCAGGATGGTCTCGATCTCCTGACCTCGTGATCTGCCCGCCTCAGCCTTCCAAAGTGCTGGGATTACAGGCGTGAGCCATTGCGCCCGGCTGAGAGCTGTTTTCAAAACACAAATGCCTTGGATGGAATAACCTCCTGGGGTAGAGTCTGGACATATGTCTTACGTCAAGGTTTCCAGGGCGATCCTGATGTACAATGCATTTCTGTTGCAGAACCCCTGCTTAGAGAAAACAGGTGATTAGGAGAGCTTGCTAAATCCCCAAAATCATGTGGCAAGATGGACTATTTCCATGCTAACAAATGTGGCCAGCCATATGCCAGACTCCAATGCTTCATTATTCATAACCCCATTTTGGTTTTGGATGTGCCCTGTAACTTTAAAATCAGGCTAAACAGGGAGCTAAACCCCAGAGCTGATTTCTCTCATGGGTCCGGCTCCAGAAGACAGACAGAAAGATTTATTTGACCCTCGGAGGATTCCTTTCATTTGACTTTCTGCTTCCTGTTTGCTCCATCAGGCAATCAGTGGTCAAGGAACCAGACGAGCATAGATTAGTTTTATTCCATTACAGATGAAAGTTATTGCCACATGGTAGCTTTGAGATAAGCCAAAAAGCGATGCTCATCACCAGCAATGTGGAGCTGATGGCCAGAAGAGACTTAGTAGAAGACAGGAGTGCTCCTGACATTTTGCAGGGAAGTGAAGGTACCAGAAGACATGCCTCCGTGCCAGGAAGGAGAAAGTAAACCACAGCTGGAAACCTAAGCGGAGGAAGAATGGTAATTAATCAGTGCCTGAAAGCCATCTGCTTTCCTTGGCTGAGAGGTCTGTATCGGCAGTATTGGCTACAGATGCTTGAGAGCAGGCTGGGTACTGGAAAAGGGAGGGAACTTTCCTGTTCAGGGAAGGTATAAAGATCCGTCTTGCAGAATACAGGGGCTGTAAGAGGCAGGCTCACTCGGGCAATATTAGTAGGTTTTTGCTCCCTATCTGCAGTGGTCATAGGTTGACTTTCTTTGGTTTGAGGTTTTGTGTTATGTTTTTGTTTCACAAATTGAAATCCATTACCTGTACTTACAGTGATGCATAAAGAAATGATCACACGTGTTTTTGGTTTTTTCTTTTTTTCCAAAATGCCAATTTAAAACACAGCAGCCAGGTGCAGTGGCTCATGTCTGTAATCCTAGTACTTTGGGAAGCTGAGGCAGGAGGATCACTTCAGCCCAGGTGTTTGAGACCAGACTTGGCAACAGACCCCGTTTTGACAAAAGTATTTTTTAAAACATCAGCGAGGCACGGTTGCACACGACTGTAATCCCAGCTACTCAGGAGGCTGAGGTGGGAGGATCGCCTAAGCCCCAAAGGTCGAGGCTGCAGTGAGTTGTGATCATACCATTGCACTCCAGCCTGGGTGACAGAGGGAGATCCTGTCTCAAACTAAATAAACAGTAAACCAATTTTTTGAAAGGTATTTACCCATGGGCAAAGAGAATGACACTGGAAAAGCGAAAAAAACAGAAGCTAAGATATATATATAAAGGGATGGGATGAGGATACAGAAAGCAGATGGGGGATTGATTTAGCTCTGACTGGAAAGGTAGTTTGTGAAGGAGTTCAGATGGGAGTGGGTGATGATAAACAGGTGAGTCCTTTGGAAGACGCCATGCTGAGCTGCTGAACCAGCAGGATCCAGCCCACTCTGAAGAGTCAGGTAACCACCCCTCTGCTCACTTTCCCATGAGCAATGGGAAATATTTGTTTTGTTTGCTGTAGAAATTGAACTGAAGATTAGGGGCACAGCTGAAGACAGAGGAGGCCTGATGCCGCAATCCAGGGTGTTACAGGGCCTGCCTGCTGAACTGTGAGTCCCCCAGCCCTCCAACTCAGCCCGGCTCCTGGAAGGTAGCTATCACGGGCACATCCCTCCCACCCCAGGGAAGAGAATGAAAGATTCTTCTTTGGGGAAACTAATCGGCTCCAGAGGAATGATTTCTGCACAATGAAAATTGAGAGTCTACCAATGGAAAAACAAAAATAAAACCCATATGCTCCTTGATATCTTACAAAGGAGCCTACAATTTGACAAATTGCACCCATATTCACCAAGCTGACGCTCGTTTTTTTAGTTCTTCAATTTTACAAGTGCGAGGACAGCCAAGGAACAAGTGAGGGTGGAATAAAGACATTTCACAGAACTCACAAACTTCTTCTCCCATGCACTGTTCTTCAAACTCCTGTAGCCTGTGCTGTGGCAAAAATAAACAAGAAACCCAACAAAGAGGAAGACGTGGGATCCAGTAAACAAGAGTTATAATACAAAATAGCAGTGAAGGGAAGTCCTGGGATCGCAACTGTGCATCAAGCTTAGGAAGGAATGAGCCTGGATGGAGCAGGAAGATGGAGAAATACGACTGGGCATGGTGGCTTATGCCTGTAACCCCAGCACCTTGGGAGGACGAGGCGGAGGCATCACTTGAGGTCAGGAGTTCAAGACCAGCCTGGCCAACAAGGTGAAACCCCCTCTCTATTAGAAATACAAAAGTTAGCCAGGCATGGTGGCGGGTGCCTGTAGTCCCCGCTACTCAGGAGGCTGCAGTGGGAGAATCAGTTGAACCCAGGAGGTGGAGGCTGCAGTGGGTCAGGATCGCACCACTGCACTCCAACCTGGGCAGCAGAGTGAGACTCCGTCCCCTGTCCCCCGCCAAAAAAAAGGATGGAGGAATATGAAGGATGATGTTCATAAGAAAACAATGGAAGCAGAAATAATCTAATACATTTCAAGGTTTGCAAAAATAATTTCCAGGTATTTGAAAGATGATAAAGCCTTAGAGAAAAAAATAAAGATTAAGACATGTAAAGCTAATCAAATAAACAAATCAGGTAATTATTAATTACAGGAAAATATAATGAGAAAAAATACTGATACACAGCTTCTGAGACAGTCCCTAATGAGCCTGCATTCCGGTTTTCATATCCTTGTATAATCTCTTCCCATATTCAGTAGGGCTGACCATGTAACAACTACGATTTTGCAGAAATGGTGGTGTGTGAGTTTTAAAGCTAGGTTATAAAGAGAAATTGGGGCTTTCCAGCTTGGTCTCTTAGATCAATTGCCCTGGAAGAAGCCAGTTCTCATGATACAATTAACGATGACACTCAAGCAGCCTTAGGGCCAGGAGCCGGACAACACCAGCATACCTTACCGACCACCAGACTGAGCCACCCTGGAAGATACTCAACAGAGTCAAGTCTTCAAGTGACTTCAGTCCCCAGTCAACATCTTGACAGTAAGTTCATGAGAGACCCCCAAACCAGAACCACCTGCTTACATCACTCCTGAATTCCTGACACACAGAAACTATGTACAATGTTTATTATTGTTTTAAGGTGCTAAGTTTTGGAGTTCATTTTGAGTATGAAGGCTTCGGTACCTGGCAGTTGAGTAAGTCATAATAAAAAACCAAAAATGTGGGTGTAAATCCAGACTATTGGTCAGGAGCTGGAAGGACTTTGAGGGCAGTGTTAGTGAAAGCCTGAAGAATATTATAGAGATTGCTAGTAGAAGCCTGATGGCCATTGAGAACAACAACAACAACAAAAAATGGGAAATGTTACTTTAAAATGGAGAAAAGAGGATCCTTGTTATAAACAGCAGAAAGTTTAGCAATACTTTTACCTGTGCTAACAAGGAAAAATGGAAAACTACCTAATGAAGTAGGTAATCTAGCCGAGGAGGTTTCCTGGCAGAATGTGGATGATACCACATGTTTTCCCTTTTCTGTTGAAAATAAAATGTGAGCATAGAGAGGCCACAGAAAGACTCTTCAGCAAAAAGATAGAACTTGATAGTTTGAAAATCCCCAGCATCTCTAGATGGCAAACGATCCTAAAATTAAGAAATGGCATCTATACGAAGATAAAATCCAGGGAAGTGTCAGGAAAACATGATATAAAGATGAAGCTGAGGGTCTGGTTGTAACAAAAACAACTGTTAGAACTTCAGCTATATCTAAAGCAGTGTCTCCGGCCACTGTTTTTGTTGTTGTTGTCGTTGTTGTTTTGAGACACAGTCTCGCTCTGTCGTCCAGGCTGGAGTGCAGTGGCACGATCTCGGCTCACTGCAACCTCCGTCTCCTGGGCTCAAGCAGTTCTCCTGCCTCAGCCTTCCAAGTAGCTGGGATTACAGGCGTGTACCACCACACCCGGCTAATTTTTGTATTTTTAGTAGAGACAGGGTTTCACCGTGTTGGCCAGGCTGGTCTCGAACTCCTGACCTCAGGTAATCCACCTGCCTCAGCCTCCCAAAGTGCTGGTATTACAGGAGCCACCGCGCCCGGCCCTCAGGCTACTGTTAGTCAGACAAGGCTTCTAAGAAGGTTAAGGGCATTGTCCCTTCCTCATCTCAGCAAAAGTCCAAAGTAGAGAAGGTTTATCCAGAAGAAATTTCTGGATATGGCTTTTGTTTAATGGCATAAACCCCAATAAGATTCATGGAAGATATATAAAGATTTTATAAGCATTGTTTTGGCAAAAATACCTCCAGCTTGAACTGAAAGGAATAGAAAGAGAACAAATTATAAAGATGACTTTGGATCCCCAAACTTCTACAGGCAGAAAGCAGGCCTTTGAGAAAACATCTCAGCTGTATACAGGGGCTACCTTTGATGGAAAGGAAAGAATGATTCTGAAAGTAGAAACAAATGTTCAGTGGGCATAGCCAAGAGCCATGGAGAATCCTGCCCAGGTCTCGAGTCGTAACTAAGAAACTGTTAACTGCATCTTGCTTAAGAATTGCTATGGCCCACTGTCTCCTGTATGTCTTCTCTTTTCTTCCTTTTATTGGGAGGGTTTCTAGCAGTTTCACCAATGTATGTTGGCTGTTTCACCAATGTATGTTGGCTGCAGACAACTTGTCTCTTTGACTCACAGGTCTTCCAATTAAGAGGCACTGTGTTTGAAGAGCTATTATTAAAGAACCACCCCGAGAAGCTTTATTTTCTCCTGGACCGAATTTAGACAATGAGATACTGGACTTCTGGCTGATGCTGTCACGGGATGAGACTTTGGGGGAGCTTAGGAGGCAGGTAAGTGAACTTTGCATGCAGGAGAGATGTCAATTATTGGGATTGACATTTTTTCCTTTTTAAAATTGTTCATTTTTAATCACTGTAGATGGACAAGTTAAACATATTTATGGGGTACATGTGATATTGATACAAGCCTACAATGTGTAATGATCAAACTGGGGTAATCCCAGCAGATTGGGAGGCCAAGGTGGAAGGATCACGAGGTTAGGAGATTGAGACCTCATTGGCTAAAACAGTGAAACCCCATCTCTACTAAAAATACAAAAAATTAGCTGGGTGTGGTGGTAGGAGAATGGCATGAACCTGGGAGGTGGAGCTTGCAGTAAGCTGAGATCGCCCCACTGTACTCCAGCCTGGGCAACAGAGCAAGACTCCATCTCAAAAAATAAAAAAGTAAAAATAAAAATTGGGATATAGCCATATTGGGGGAAAGAGAAGGCAAACAGGTAGAGATAGAGGAGCTAAAAACCTATGTCCCTTAACAGAGTCAGTAAACACCATCTAAAACTGATGCATGAATAGCAGAACATGCATATTATGTAGAAAATATAGAGACAAATACCAGAAGCATAACCTAAAATTGTTGAAAGGGCTTCTTTCTAGGAAAGAAAACTGGAAGTGAAAAGGGGTGGGAAAAGAAACTGATGTCAACCCCCAAGATGAAAGTTTTAGTTGTGTAAGATTTCTTTAAAACCAATGAGCTCGGCAGGGTGCAGTGGCTCATGCCTATAATCCCAGCACTTTGGGAGGCCGAGGTGGGTGGATCACGAGGTCAAGAAATCAAGACCATCCTGGCCAACATGGTGAAACCCAGTCTCTACTGAAAAATACAAAAATTTGCTGGGCATGGTGGTGCACACCTGTGGTCCCAGCTACTCGGGAGGCTGAGGCAGGAGAATCACTTGAACCCAGGAGACAGAGGTTGCAGTGAGCCAAGATCACACCACTGCACTCCAGCCTGGCGACAGAGCAAGAATCCATCAAAACAAACAAACAAACCAACAAAAAACAATGAGCTCTAAAAGAGAATGAAATAATGTCTTCTGCAGCAACTTGGATGGGGCTGGAGACCGTTTTTCTAAGTGAAGTAACTCAAGAATGGAAAACCAAATACTGTATGTTCTCACTTATAAGTGGGAGCTAAGCTATGATGATGCAAAGACATAAGAATGATACAATGGACTTTGGGGACTCTGAGGGGAAGGCTGGGGTGGGGTGGTGAGGGATAAAAGACTCCTCTTTGAGTAGAGTGTACACTGCTTGGTGACAGGTTCACTAAAATCTCAGAAGCACCACTAAAAAATTTATCCATGTAACCAAAAAGCACCTGTATCCCAAAAACTCTTGCAATTAAAATTAAAATTAAAAAAACAATGAACTCATAATAATTCAATGAAAATAGGCTGGATGCAGTGGCTCACATACCTGTAATCCCAGCAGTTTGGGAGGCCAAGGTGGGCAGATAACGAGGTCAGGAGATCAATACCATCCTAGCTAACACAGTGAAACCCCGTCTGTACTAAAAATACAAAAAATTAACCAGGCGTGGTGGCGGGTGCCTGTAATCCCAGCTACTTGGGAGGCTGAGGCAGGAGAATGGTGTGAACCCAGGAGGCGGAGTTCACAGTGAGCTGAGATTGTACCACTGCACTCCAGCCTGGGTGACAGAGCGAGACTCCGTCTCAATAAATAAATAAATAAATAAATAAAAATAAAATTTTATTTCAAGAAATAAAGACCTACCCTGTATCTGAGAGACTTGGAGTGATATTAGTGAAAGTGGGCACTGCTATAGGCAGGATGAAAAGAGAAGAGTATTTGCTTGGGAGCTGAGGTATAACCAGTTTCCACAGCCAGAGAGCAGACCTGGGGAACTTCTGGGTGAAGCGGGTGGCTCTTGGGCAGCTATGGAGTGCAAGCACAGACCTGGAGACATCTTTTGACCACAATCTCTGGCATGTCCATGGTCTTGCCTTTACATTATGGTCCTAACTGCCATCATGCCAACATGTCACCCTAAAAAGAAGCAAAGGAAACCTGTTGAGTAGACGCTGCCATTGGAACATACTTAGTAGAATTGCTGAGTGGGGACACCTGGATTCAAGCCACCTCTGCCTCTGCCACTCATGAGCCCTGAGGCCCCAGCACAGTCATCCAGCCCTCTGCTGTTCTCTGTCCTCATCCATAAAACGAGGATACTTCCCACAGGGAGTCTCTCACATGGTTGTGAAGAGAGCAAAATCGGAAAATGGGGAATCAGTTTTTTTTTTTTTTTTTTTGAGATAGAGTCTCACTCTGTCACTCAAGCTGGAGTGCAGTAGTGCATTCTCAGCTCACTGCAACCTCTGCCTCCCAGGTTCAAGCAATTCTTCTACCTCAGCCTCCTGAGTAGCTAGAATTACAGGGGTGTGCCATCACGCCTGGCTAGTTTTTGTATGTTTAGTAGAGACAGGGTTTCGCCATGTCGACCAGGCTGGTCTCAAACTCCTGGCCTCAAGTGATCCAGCCACCTTGGCCTCCCAAAGTGTTAGGATTACAAGCATGAGCCACTGCGCCTGGCCAGGAAGCACTTTTAAACCATTAGGTTCTGGCCGGGTGCGGTGGCTCACACCTGTAATCCCAGCACTTTGGGAGGCCGAGGCAGGCGGATCACGAGGTCAGGAGATCGAGACCATCCTGGCTAACACGGTGAAACCCCGTCTCTACTAAAAATACAAAAAAATTAGCCAGGCATGGTGGCGGGCGTCTGTAGTCCCAGCTTCTCGGGAGGCTGAGGCAGGAGAATGGCGTGAACCTGGGAGGTGGAGCTTGCAGTGAGCAGAGATCAGGCCACAGAACTCCAGCCTGGGCAACAGAGTGAGATTCTGTCTCAAAAATAATTAAATAAATAAAATAAAATAAACCATTAAGTTCTGTTCAGGTGTGGCTTCCTCTTCCCCAACTTGGGCAATGGCACCTCTGCCTCCTCTCAGGATGTGGACAAGAGAAAGAAGGTGCAGCCTTCCAGACTATGAAGAAAAATGAACCATTATCACCATGACCTAGAAAATCTTCTTAAGAGTCAGAAATATCTGGAAAAGTTGTAGAGAACAGAAACCCTATCCCTCCTACAGTCAAATGAGGTGAACATAATAAGGGCTGCGAGAATTGATAAATGATCGCATTACAGCCCAGACTGTCTTACTGTGACCATATAAGTGCTTCACCTCACCTTTTTTCACCTTCATCACTTTCTCAAATAGCATTGGGTGACACAGCTTCTTAGGTTTGTCTGCCTTGTGCTCTTCCTGCTATACTTTCAGATTGGGAGGGGTGGTTATCCTCCATTTATTTACTTTCTTGCTTATGGTGCAACATAAAACAGTCACTAAGAGCAGACGCTGCGCTTTCTTGTCTTTCGAAGCTCTTCACATTAAAGAAGGAAATGGCCTGTGATGACATTGACTTGTGCACGTGTGAGCAGCCTGCGGGCACAGATTTCTTTTGTAGGCAGGTAGGTTGGGAAGATACTGCCTCTGAAATGTCTCTCCCCAACGATTCTTGTGAGGTCAGGTGGCACCAAGATCTTCTCGAGTTTGTTCGAAGTATTGAGAAGCTTTCTTCATGCCTACCGCTAATGTTGGCATTGCTAGCTCACAGCAGATGTCTAATGCTGCCTGCAAAAATACTTTTTTTTCAGACAAAACTGGGCAGGAATCATTAAAGGTACCTTAACCACCTCATTCCCAAAACAAGAAGAAGCTCATCCAAACAAAGCCCACAAATTAGCCCGATTACAGATGAGCACAAGGTGGTGGCCTTTTAATACTTCCCAAATTTATTCTTGAAATCTCCCTAAAGAGCAAAGAAGCATATTTATAAGCATGAAAGAGCTGCAATATGGTCCTTAGAGCTAGAATTCCATTAGCAATCCTGCACCTGCTATTGTACATGACCTGCATTTTTACAAAATGGAAGCTTTATGATTTGTAGGGGAAAAAAGAATCTGTTTCTTTATGTCCCAGAACACAAAGAGCCACGTGTAGGGGACTGTCAGTGGCTTTCAGAAAAGGTGGAATTCGATGTAGTCCCACTCTATCTGTGCGTTGGTCCTGATTGCTTCAGAGGTTCTCTGGAAGGCTAATGTAAGATCAGAGTACTGAACATTACACTCAGCTATACTAATTAATGAGACGGGGAAGCAAATCAGCTAACACAGGTACAATTTCTCAGTGATTAAAAAATAAGTAACTACAGACTTGAGCAGGTCATCAGATTACATCAGGTAAGTTTTGTTTGTTGTTTTTTTTCTGCAACCTATCCATGCTGCTTCACAAAAGTATGGCTTACAGAAACCATTTATATCCAAAAAGTGGTCTCAGGTCCACAAAAGGAAAGAATGATGGTGTTTGAGGTCAAAATATATGTTTTAGTTATTGACTCATTCATTTACTTAACACGTATTTTTAAAAGCCCCCTAGGGGCCGGGTGTGGTGGCTCACGCCTGTACTCCCAGCACTCTGGGGGGTCGAGGTGGGCAGATCATGAGGTCAGGAGATCAAGACCATCCTGGCTAACACGGTGAAACCCTGTCTCTACTAAAAATACAAAAAATTAGCTAGGCGTGGTGGTGCACACATGTAGTCCCAGCTACTCAGGAGGCTGAGGCAGGGGAATCACTGGAACCTGGGAGGCGGAGGTTGCAGTGAACTGAGATCATACCACTGCACTCCAGCCTGGGCAACAGAGCGAGAGTCTGTCTCAAAAATAAATAAATAAAATACAATAAAATAAAAAGCTGCCTAGGTTCTGGGAATTTAGAGATAGTTAAGGTATGCAAAATGGTATAGTCTCTGTCTCTGTCTTACAAGGGAGAAAGATGAAGCAGGAGATGGAAAGGGAAAGATGGATGGAGAGATAGAAAATCAGAGACCAAGGAGACAGATTTTTTTTTTTTTTTTTTTTTTTTATTACATCAAGCATAGTCCTGAGAGAGAAGTGATCTGGTATAAGCCACTGGCTGCTACACAGGTTTAGTCAACTCCTTCAATCCTTTTAGGCTTCTGTGTTTCTCGTCTGTTAAAAGCTATGCTTCTTAACGGAGCAGAAGACTAATATAGTTATATGGATTCACTCAAGTTCCATGCACATCAACGTTTGACATGCCCAAGTCCTATTAGGAGAGTTCGTTCATTTAACAAATGTGCTTGTGCTTAGTTGGGCATGGTTGCTCATGCTTATAGTCCCAACAGCATTACAGAGGCACAGGTGGGAGGATCACTTGAGGCCAGGAGTTTGAGACCAGTCCGGGAAATGGAGGGACCCCATCTCTACAAAAAATGTAAGAATTACCAGACATGGAGGTGCATGCCCATAGTCCTAGCTATTGGGAGGCTGAGGCAGGAGGACTGCTTGAGCCTCGGAGGTCAAGACTGCAGTGAGCTATGATACATCACTGCACTCCAACCTGGATGACAGAGTAAGACCCAGTCTCAATAAAACCCCCAAAATAACAAAAATAACAAATACAAGCAGCCACAAGTAATGAACAGCTAGCAAAGCTATGTGTAATATCTTGAAGATAGTTATCAGGAAAAAACTCACACCGTCTCTGATCTTATAGAGTCACTAATGTCATGAAAGCATTCAAACGTGGTCTAGAGTGACTGGTGGGATTTTTGCAGGAGCAATTTAAATGGGAAGTAGCATGTAATAATGTAGTGTTCACGTTCAAGAAGAACTCCAGAGTCCAACCTAGGTCCTAATTCCAGCTCTACTGAGAGGGAAGGAAGGAAGAAACCAGTCAGGCAGGCAGTTAGGATAGGTCCTTGGTAAAACTCCTTCAAGCAGAGAATAGCCTGGAAATTAAACCGCAGGCCCTAGATAAGAAAGAGCCCGCATCCTTGAATGAAAACGCCAACTCTGTGATACAAGATGACCAAATTCCACTACTTTTTGGCTCTTACTTTTCACCTGTTTTACATATGCCTACCTTTCTGTGACTGGCCATGGGCTGAGTCTTCATTTACATAGGGGGAATCATTACTTCAGCCCTTTATTGGTCTGGGTCCAAAGTCTCCAGCCAAACTTTCACTTCAGCCCAATTGGTTCCCAGGCCAAGCCTTCACCTCTGTCTTCAGTTGGTTCTTTACACTGTCATACCTCTTTCTGAGTGGCACTTTCTCCAAGATGGCCTGCAGACCAGTGAGCACACTCCTCCCCTTTCCAGTCCATACAAACCCTAGATTCAGCCTTATAGCTGGCAACCTTCTTTTGGGTTCCCTCTCTCTGCTTAGAGCTTTTCTGTTCCTTAATAAATCCAACTCTCCAGTGTCTGTGTGCCTTCTTGTTGGACATGGACAAGAACCCAGAGCTTGCGGGCAGTGGCAGTAAAAGACTCCCTCCCACTCGCCAAACAGGCGTAAGAAAATCAATGCTACCACAGCTCTAAAACTTGACAGCATTTACTTCTTTAAGCCTTACTTTCCTTATCTGTGAGCCTGGAGCTGATAATAGTAACTTTATAGGGTTGTTCTGAGATCTAAATGAAACAATGCACATAAAAAGCTTTTCAGCTACTAGAACATAGTAGGCACCCAATACATGGCAGCTCTTGTAAATCATCTTTTAAAATCCTTCCTATTCTTAAATTTGACTCTAGTCTAACTTTATCTCTAAGGTCTACATAGAAAGTCCTCAAAGGAGAAGAGACAATAGCACAGAGCCACCTCAGCTTTGGAGGAGGCCACATTGCCACCGTATGTCTGGTGTGGACTTAAAGTTACTGTTCATTGGCTGGGCATGGAGGCTCACACCTATAATCCCAGCACTTTGGGAGGCTGAGGCGGGCGGGTCAGGAGATTGAAACCATCCTGGCCAACATGGTGAAACCCCATCTCTACTAAAAATACAAAAATTAGCTGGGTGTGATGTTGCCTGCCTGTTGTCCCAGCTACTCGGGAGGCTGAGGCAGGAGAATCACTTGAACCCGAAAGGCAGAGGTTGCAGTGAGCTGAGATTGTGCCACTACACTCTAGCCTGGGTGACAGAGAGATTCCGTCTCACAAACAACAACAAATCAAAAAAACAGGAAAGTTATTGTTCACTCTTTTCTTTTTTTTTTTTTTTTGAGATGGAGTCTCTCTGTGTCGCCCAGGCTGGAGTGCAGTGGCGGGATCTCGCCTCACCGCCAGCTCCACCTCCTGGGTTCACGCCATTCTCCTGCCTCTCAGCCTCCTGAGTAGCTGGGACTACAGGCGCCCGTCATCACATCCAGCTAATTTTTTGTATTTTTAGTAGAGACGGTTTTTCATCATGTTAGCCAGGATGGTCTCGATCTCCTGACCTCGTGATCCGCCCGCCTCAGCCTCCCAAAGTGCTGGGATTACAGGCGTGAGCCACCGGGCCCGGCCTGTTCACTCTTTTCATACCCTGTGCAGGAAGTATGAAATAGATAAATATGTAAAATTCACATCTCCAAATGTGGTCATTTATTTTCTTCTTAGTTGATTAGAGCAAGGGTCTGAGTCAAGTAATAAGATTTATATGTGATAATTGCTTTTGTTCTATACCTACCTAAGCAACTGTATATTTAGATCTCATCGTTTCCTAGTCTATGACTGACAATCCAACATTTAATTGGCTCATCTTCCAAAAAGAACACGTGTTTTTCCTAAAAAAAAAAATATGTTGCTTGAAAAATAATTTTGAATGATTTATTATAACTAACATATTTTAGCTGAAATAAGGACTTTCACAAATAACCTAGAAAACACGTAGGCAAGATAGAGCAGTGAAAAACATTTTTTGCAGGACTTTACCTAAAACAATAAATCCTAAACTACTATTACAAGTATATATTATTTTCCTTTAAATTATGTAATAAAATTTATTTTTCCATGGATTTAGCCAAAACGATTTTCTTAATCGCAATCTGCTCAGACTAAAGGTAATTTTTTAAGATTAACTTTTAAGGTGCTCTTGAGATTTGCATAAATCTTTCTTAATGACAAATTCCTGCTCAGCTATTCTGCTCTCCTCTGTAATATTTGGAGTCATTCCCCTTATCTCTATCGTATTTCGTCTTTTCAGTCATCTTTAAGGGAAGTTAGGTAATGAAATCACAGCGAACTTATTCCCCTGAAATTTCCCTGAAACATTTGCCATTCTCAGAACAGATTGTTTTACAAGCATATTTTACTTCATTGCAAAAAAGCAGCAAGACAAATTTTCCTTCAAAAGAAAATAGGTTGCACGCATCTTTAACTTTTGCTTTTCAGTTAGAATAAGCAATAGCATTCTTCCAAAACACTAGACAAATAGCCCAGTGTTCTGCTGATTACATTTTGATCATTTTCTAGTGACTCACTTACGGACTTGTATTTGTGTGTACAGCAATTCAACATGCACTGATATTTACCTTGTGCCAAGTCCTGTGCTAGTGTTAAAGTGCCCAGACCAGGTTAGGAAGCCACTATCTTGGCCCCAGAGGGCTCACAGCTGGTCAGGGAGACAGAAGAAACTGCAAAAGAAGGATGCCACTCAGGCCGAGCCTTGAAGGAAGAGTAGAAGTCTACCAGGTGGAGGGGAGAAGAAATAATATTCCAAGCAGTGAAACAGCCTCTTCAAAGGTTCAAAGGTGCAAAACTGCATAATCGGTTCAGGAAATGAAGTCAGTACATGTAATAAAAAGGCAGTTAATATTCCTTGAACAAAGGTGTGACTTTGCTTGCAAATTGGTAAAAGCATAGATTGTTTATGTATCTTCTGGCTCATGTCCTAATTCTGTATCATGGGCCACCTAAGTCCAGGCTTCTTTGCCCTTCAGCACCAAACAGCTGGCTCTGATCACCATCCACTTCAGTCTCAGGGAAACCTTCTTGCAAAAATTTCCCATGCTCATAAAGATAGAAGTAATCTATCCACTTTTAGGCAGTGGGAACAGAATATAAAGAAAGGTAGGGCTGGGAACGGTGGCTCATGCCTGTAATCCCAGCACTTTGGGAGGTCAAGGTGGGTGAATTACCTGAGTCCAGGAGTTCGAGACCAGCCTGGTCAACATGGTGAAATCCCATCTCTACTAAAATACAAAAATTAGCCAGGCACGGTGGTGTGCACCTGTGGTCCCAGCTACTTGGGAGGCTGAGGCAAGACAATCACTGGAGCCTGGGAGGCAGAGGTTGCAGTGAGCCAAGATTGCGCCATTGTACTCCAGCCTGGGGGACAGAGCAAGACTCTGTCTCAAAAACCAAAATAAAATAAAATCCCGAGTTCCATCTTATAGATTGAGGTTATCAGTTCCTGAGACTGTATTTTAATGTTATAACCACTTAACCTTAAGGCTCTATATGTTGGCATTTACATGGCTAAGCTTCAAGTCATGTTTGTGCCTTCCCACCTTCCTCCTTCAGTGTTTTCCTGTGTGAATTTTCTGAAAAGCCCCCATCATGATTCCTCTGTAGTTGGGAACTTGATCTCACCCTCCTTTGTATTCACTTTAAAGACCTCTGAAACTCAGTAGGTATTCTCCAAGCAAACAAGCTCTTCCTTTTCTTCATGAGATGCAAGCCAGGCCCACCCAATTGATCATTCACATATCTTAAACTGTGCTTCACAAATCAACATTTAAATATTCCCTTTGGCATAGCCAGTCTTTCTCTCACCTCTCAAGTCCCAGTAGAAAAATACTACCTATATTTCCAAGTCCTTTGCTGCTGTATTATTGTAGCAATAATCATGGTAACAGGCAGCATTTATTGGCCCCTACTATATATTCACAAGTGAAATAAACACTCCACAAATATCAATTCATGTAATATTGAAGTGGCATCATTGTCTGGGATAAATACTTGGAGTTCATCGTCTCACACCAAGGGAATCAAGGAGGCAGACACAAGAAGTAGGTTTAGGAACAGAGGTTTAATAGGCAAAAGATAGAGAAAGGAGAAGAGCTGTCTCTTCTGTGAGAGAGACAGGGGCGCCTGAGTGGGACCTCTGGCCTGTGGCGGAGTGCACTGAATTTTATAGACAGGCTTGAGAAGGTGGTATCTGATTTACATACGGCTCACAGACTGGTTGGACCAAGTGTGACATTTACATAGTACAAGAGGAAGCTGGCCACCCCACCCTAATCTTACTATGCAAATGGAGTCTTTGCCTGGCTCAGGCCATGTTGTCTCCTCCCTACTGTACACTTGGCTGGAAAGGAGAACGGAAGATGGAGCCGCCATTTTGAACATGCCTAGTCCCAGGCAGCCTTTTCCTCATGGCACAGCTGTCAGCATTCACCCACGTGAGCTTCCAGCTTGCTTGTCTATGTCTGCAGCTTGATTTTACAGGCTGCTCTTTGTTAGAAAAGAAAATGATTTGGGGGCTGCTTTTCATTAAAAGGAAAATCTTACTGAGGTCTTCCTTACCCTCACTATCTGCCTAAATAATTCCTTTTTAACTCATCTATCAGTATTAATAAGAGCCCTGTAAGATAGGTATTATTTTTATTTTACAAATAAACTGATGCTTGAAGGTTAAATAATCCCCCTGAGATGATGCAGCTAGGAAGTGCTAGAATAAGGATTCAAGCTCAACCTTTTCTTAATATAAGACCCATGTTATTAGCCATTAGATTCTGCTGTCCAGCCTAAAGATGCTTCAGAACACCAATCTGAATCTTTTGCATGGCGGATCAAAGTACTATCCCCAGCTTCGCACCCCTCCCTATATCCATGTGCCTCATAATAGTTCAGCATGTTCTTTCTTTTTTATTATTATTTTTTATTTTTTAAAAAAATATTTTCTTCAGTATGTTCTTTCTGTTCCTTGATTTTGGGGCTTAGCTGTGTGCCTTGCGTGGCCAATGAAATGTGGGCAGAAGTGATGGCTTAGATCCTGTGTTAGTTTCCTGGGACTGCCATCACAAATTACTACACATTTAGTGGCTTAAAACAACAGAAATGGGCCGGGTGCAGTGGCTCACACCTGTAATCCCAGCACTTCAGGAGGCCGAGGCGAGTGGATCATCTGTCAGGAGTTCGAGACCAGCCTGGCCAACGTGAAGCCCCGCCTCTCTTAAAAATGAAAAAAAAAAAAAAATTAGCTGGGATGGTGGTGGGTGCCTGTAATCCTAGCTGCTCAGGAGGCTGAGGCAGGAGAATCACTTGAACCTGGGAGGCAGAGGTTGCAGTGAGCCAAGATCGTGCCATTGCACTCCAGCCTGGGCAAAAAGAGTGAAACTCTGTCTCAAAAATAAAACAAAGAAACGAAAAAACCAGAAATGTATTCTCTCATGGTGGTTTTGGAGGCCAGAAATCCAAAATAAAGCCTTTGGTAGGGTTGGTTTCTTCTTGCAGGCTCAGAGAGAGAATCTGTTCCACATTTGTCTCCTGGCTTCTGATGGTTGCAGGCAATACTTGGTGCCTCTTGGTTGTCAGTTATCTGTCATCTCTGCTTTCACTGTCCCCAGACATTCTCCCTGGGTGTTTGTGTCCACATTTCCCTCGTTTTATAAGGACACCAGTCACTGGATTTCAATCCACCCCGGGTATGACTTCACCCTAACTTCATTACATCTGCAAAGACCCTATTCCAAATTAGGTCACAGTCACAGGTAGGAGGTAGGCAGAGATTAGGACTTTGACATATCTTTTTGGGCCACACAGTTCAACCCACAACAAGCTCTAAAAGGCATTTGGTTTTTTGCTTGGCCTCTTGTACTTGTGCCATCACCAGGAAAAGAGCTCCTCTGGGGGAACTGTTGACCTGCAGCCGAAGGACAAAGACCCAGGGTGCAGGAACTTCCTCAGCCGGATGGGCCTGCAGCTTAAAGCTGAGCTATTGGGCTGAGTCTAGCCTCTGTGAGCCACCTCCATGTGACCCACAGCCCATGAGAATGCAAGATGGTTGTTGTAATCCACTGTGCTTCAGGGTGGTTTGTTGTGAGGCATTTTTGCAGCAATACCTAATCGATGCAGTAAGTATTCCTGTAAGAGGCTGGGCGTGGTGTTTCGCACCTGTAATCCCAGCACTTTGGGAGGCCGAGGTGGATGGATTGCTTGAGCTCAAAAGTTCAAGACCAGCTTGGGCAACATGGCAAACCCTGTCTCTACTAAAAATACAAAAACTAGCTGGGCACGGTGGCACACACCTGTAGCCCCAGCTACTCGAGAGTCGGAAGTGGGAGCATCACCTGAGCCCAGGAGGTTGAGGCTACAGTGAGCAGTGATCATGCCACTGCAACGTAACCTGGTGGACAGAGCAAGACCTGGTCTCAAAAATAATAAATTAATAAATAATAAGTATTCCTATAAGAAATAACTAATTAACAGATACAATGTGAAGAGAAAAATTAACCCACAATGGCAACAAAAGCCATAAAATACCTAGTTTTATTACCCTTCAGCAGCTCTTGAACATGTGAACTGAAATGTTATTTATGGAAGACATATTATTACATTATTTTCTTTCTTCTTTTCCTTTTTTTTCTGTGAGATGGGATTTCACTCCTTCACCCAGGCTGGAGTGCAGTGATGCAATCATGGCTCACTGCAGCCTCGACCTTCCAGGCTCAAGTGATCTCCTCCCATCTCAGCCTCTTGAGTAGCTGGGATTATAGGTGCGGGCCACCATGCCCACTAGTTTTTTATTTTGTAGAGATGGAGTCTCCCTATGTTGCCCAGCCTAGTCTCGAACTCCTGGGCTCAAGCAGTCCTCCTGCCTCAGCCTCCCAAAGTACTGGGATTACATGCGTGGGCCACTGTACCTGACCTACACCTTATTTTCTAATTAAAAAATTATTTAGAACTCAGCTGAAGATTCCTTCAAGAAACAATGTGAACCTGATTGTGGAGAGTAAGAAGGAATTCAGAGAAAAAAGGAGCTAGAGATGTCAAACAAAATGTCCCTGCCCTCAAGTGGCTCACAATCTATTAGCTGAGCCTAGGAACTTCTGTGAGTGAATGGGATATAGAATATCCCACTAGAACTATGTCTAGATATTTATTTCTTGCCCCACAAAGGCATTTTTGAAAAAGCACAGCAGTTGGCTAGGCGCGGTGGCTCACGCCTGTAATCCCAGCACTTTGGGAGGCTGAGGCAGGTGGTCACGAGGTTACGAGATCAAGACCATCCTGGCTAACATGGTGAAACTGTGTCTCTACTAAAAATACAAAAAATTAGCCGGGCATGGTGGCGGATGCCTGTATTCCCAGTTACTTGGGAGGCTGAGGCAGGAGGATGGCGTGAACCCGGGAGGTGGAGCTTACAGTGAGCTGAGATCGCGCCACTGCACTCAAGCCTGGGAGACAGAGTGGGACTCCGTCTCAAAAAAAAATAAAAAAAATAAAAAAATAAAAATAAAAATAAAAAAAGAAAAGAAAAGAAAAAGAAAAGAAAGGAGAGAAAAAGCACAGCAGTTGCAGAGGAGTCCAGCTATTTCACGAGGAAGAAGAACAAGCACACAAATAACTAATAGCCAAACATAAATGTCTACGCTTTTCCTTTGGATGGGCTGTGGGCCGCGTTCCAGCTAACAGGGTTCTTTCAGCTCTCATCTCTTTCCGCCCTTTCCTTTCCTCCTGTGTTCCGATCCTCACTACCCCCAGGCATCATCAAAAAGGGTTTTTCATGCTGATAATTAGACTTGATGTATTTATGGAGCTCTGTTTTCCCAGAGGATCATCCCATCTGAGGCCGACATCCCTTTGAAAGTCTGGAGAATGTGAAGCTTGGAAGAGCTAAACAGTTCCCAGAGAACAGAACCTCAGGGAATTAAACTTCAGGATGATTTTAAGATCATTAGTGCTCTTGTCCTCCATGTGCAAAGAGTATGTCTTTGGAAAAATTTTGGTGGCAAAAGTCATTAATGAATCTATATAACACCCTACTTGACCAAATTTTTAACTTGGATCCAGTATTTAACTTGCTGTTTTCATCTCTATTAGATTTGTGGTTTGCAGAAGTTTGGACTACTTTACCCCATAACAAAAAAGGAGTCACATACACACACTGTAAGATGTTGAAGTCTGAGTCACTTGAGCTATCTTTTTATTGCACAAAGCTCCTCAGCGATGTTGCATGAATCATTGTTCAACACTGAGAAGTTCTAATTCAGTAAACAAAATGCAATCAAAAGTTCATCTTTAGCTACCAATTATGCAATTTGAAAATGACATGTACTCACAGCATTCAGTCGCTTCATAGCTCCACAAAAACCACCTTAGGACAATTTGTTCTGTTAAATGAGTAGCTAGAAAAGTTACACATTATGCCAGGCATAATCTTCTTGTTTCTCTGGCAGACAGCTACCTAGGAAATAAACTCTGTACTGTTGTTTATTGCTTGAGAATTTGTTTCTGTAGGAGGACAGGTGCATTCACCATGCCACTGAGGGATGGATGAAAGGAAATAAAGGAGAGCTTAAAAGGAACTCTATGATTTTAGGTCACTTATTAAGCCCCCCTAATCATTAGTTTGTTCATCTGTACAGTAAAGATAATAATGTTCCATGCCCATCTTACAGGATTATAGTGAGAATCAGTTCAAGTTAGTAAGCAAATCAGAAGTACCTACTATGCACAGCACTATACCAGCTATCTCTGGAAACAGATAAGTAAATAAAAACTACCTTTTAGCTCAGTGGCCATTTAATGATAAAATAAAATGTAGGTATGTACATTATTATGTACATTGTTAAACTCCATTATTATGTACATTGTTGAATCCCATTATTATGTACAATGTCAAACTCCATGCAAATACAAAGTACTAGTATTGGGGCAGTGGTGACCACGGTAGTAAACTCAGAAAGTCAAGACTAGAAGGGAGCTTAGACGTTCTGTAGTCTACTGCCCTGAGTTTAAACAAACTGACTTCCAGGGAGATTAATCCTTTATCCAAGAATAGACAAACAGCAGAAGCAAATATATGTTGTTAATATACCCTGTTTTTTTTTTTTTTCCTGAGATGGAGTCTCGCTCTGTCTCCCAGGCTGGAGTGCAGTGGTGCGATCTCCACTCACTGCAAGCTCCCCCTCCCGGGTTCACATCATTCTCCTGCCTCAGCCTCCCAAGTAGCTGGGACTACAGGCGCCCGCCACCGCGCCTGGCTAGTTTTTTTGTATTTGCAGTAGAGATGGGGTTTCACTGTGTTAGCCAGGATGGTCTCGATTTCCTGACCTCATGATCCGCCCACCTCGGCCTCCCAAAGTGCTGGGATTACAGGCGTCAGCCACCACGCCCGGCCAATATACCCCAATTTTCAAGCAGATTCCTGGAAACCCAGATGGCAACTTTAGCATCATCAGCTAAAATTTAATACGGGGAGAATTGAATACATGTACAGAAACCTTTCAGCTCTGGGCCAGGTGCGGTGGCTCGCGCTTGTAATACCAGTACTTTGGGAGGCAGAGACAGGCAGATCACAAGGTCAGGAGATTGAGATCATCCTGACTAACACGGTGAAACCCCGTTTCTATTAAAAATATTTTTTAAGAAAACTAGCCGGACGCGGTGGTGAGCACCTGTAGTCCCAGCTACTTGGGAGGCTGAGGCAGGAGAATGGCGTGAACCCGGGAGGCGAAGCTTGCAGTGAGCCAAGATCGCGCCACTGCACTCCAGCCTGGGTGACAGAGCGAGACTCCATCTCAAAAAAAAAAAAAAAAAAAAAAAAAGACAAGAAAAAGAAAAAAGAAACCTTTCAGCTCTGTTTACCACTGTGGATAGGAAGCTGGGCTGATGGCTTAGATTCTGGCCCTGCTACTTATTAGCTAGTGACCTTGGGCAAGTTACTTAATTTCCATGTCTCCTTTCCCCATCTCTAATATGAAGGCAGTCATAGTGGCAAACATCACAGGATTATTGTGAAAGTTGAAGGAATTAATATGTAAAGTGCTGCAAAGAGAGTCTAGCACATGGCAAGCTCTCTGCATTGCTGTGTATTCGTATAATTTAAGCCCAGTGGAGGCTGACATGGCCATCCTGTTGGTGAGGGAGGTGTCTTAGGAAGTGCTGAGCTGAGGACGTCAGAACACATTAGAACAAACAGGCAGCACTGAAAGCTATGAAGGCAGGGAAGATTTCTTTCCCCACAAACCAAACCAAAGCCGTTACCTTTAGGATACTTTTTCCTTTTCACAAACGTGTCAGCTAACATCCTGAGCATTTCAGGTATCATGTCTGAGTGCCAATGCAGAGAATGAGCCTGTAATTCTAAGACTCCAGCAGTGCGCTCATCAAGTCGGCTCCCAACCGCAGCTTACCCTGGGTTCAATTAAGGTAGCAAATGCTTTACAGAGAAGAGGCAGCCCCTATTCTGAGATAAAGGTATTGCTCACCCATCATTATCAATTCATTAGCCTCTGCACCACCGGACCTGCCCCAAAGATTGGCAGGCGAAGCCTGGGTTGGCGGTGGGGAGGTTGTTTGGTTTATACCCAGATCACACATGATCACATGACATTTCCTAACTTCAGCAGAACATGATAGCCACTGCAGACCTTCAGTTAGGGTCACTCTGGGACAGCTGTCCATTTCCTGGCTTCACTTGGTAGGCGGGGTGGAGACAAGGTCAAAGAAGATCAAGAACTGGGTTGTAACGTAATCCATGGAATTGACACTGCGAACAAAGAACACGTCCAGCAAGAGAGGTGTGCCCAGCACAGGACAAAACAGTGTCCAGGAGGAAGAGGGAGTCATGTACGTCCAGGTCTGTGTGGGAGTGAGTGACCTGTCTGGAAAATCCTATCCCTTTGGTGGAGAGTGAAGCATCAGCTTCATTTAACTTTCCAATGGAGCCGCCGACTCCCTCTTCTCACTCTGATTCCAGCCTCTCCAAGCTGTCTTCTGATGATCATTTGACTTCCCACCTAGATTGCACCACAGGGAGAGAATGGGCTTGAAACAGGATGTGTGTCTGATCTCTTGCCTGATTTTACTTGTCATTGTAAATTAATAACGTGGCATTTTGATTTACACACCCGTCTCTTGTGAACTTGGCGAGTATGACCGAGAGCCCGATAAACCGATCTTACCTCCGTGTGCTGACAAAACCAATTTTCTCAGTTTCTGAACCTGAAAAACTAAGGGCCAGCCCCTAGACTGCGGGGAAATCACCAAGGTAAATTCTCTTTTGAAGTCTCTGGCAGCCAGACAGCCGCCCTTTCCTCCACCTCCTGTCAAACACATTTCTCTTGTGGACTTTCATCTTTCAAGGTGAACACTCCATGTTCAGTGCCCACTCAAATGATTGATTCCATGGTGGTAAGCTCAGGAAATGGGAAACTTTCTCTTCCCCTGAGCCACCTAATCAATGTTTTGACATGTCTATAAAGGCACTTAATCAAAACATAATTCTAATATGCATGTGATTTTTAGCATCTTATGTATATCCCCTATTCAAAATGACGAAACTATTATTCGGTTGTAACCCAGGATTTCCTAGGCCCCGCCAGACAGTACAAATTAGGTGATGTTCTCTTTAAACCCAATGGTGCTGGCGGGGTGGCGCCACCTGCAGAGGGCTGGTCGTTAACCTCTGTCCCCAAGTCTTTCCGTCTGTCCTGGGAGTTTTCTGAGGGGCTCTGAGTGCTCACAGTACTCTCCTCTAGTCTCTTTTTAATTTTTTAAAATTGTTGACTTTTTAAGTTAAAAACAGTTTTGTTGTTGTTGGTTTTCTTGTTTTTGTTTTCATTTGTTTGTTTTTTGAGATGGAGTCTTGCTCTGTCTCTCAGGGTGGAATGCAGTGGTACCATCTCGGCTCACTGCAGCCTCCGTCTCCCGGATTCGAGCTATTCTCCTGCCTCAGCCTCCTGAGTAGCTGGGATTACAGGTGTGCGCCATGACGCCCAGCTAATGTTTGTATTTTTAGTAGAGACAGGGTTTTACTATGTTGGCCAGGCTGGTCTCAAACTCCTGATCTCAGGTGATCCGCCTGCCTCAGCCTCCCAAAGTGTTAGGATTCCAGGTGTTAGCCACTGCACCCGGCCTATTTTGGTTTTTTGTTTTAGAGACAAAGTCTTGCTTTGTCACCTAGGCTAGAGTGCAATGACAAGATCATAGCTCACTGCAGCCTCAACCTCCTGGCTGGCCTTGTTTTCAATGTTGGCCTCCTGCAGATCACTTCCAAGAGAGCCTGGACTTTGTCACTGCTTATTTTTGGTGTTGCAGCAATCGATGAGATTTCTTCTTCCGAGAGCACTGTCTCTGGGAGTTTGCAAAGCTGCGTTTTGGTACCTCAAGGTAACAATTTTTCATGAAGTTCTTTCAATGCATCTCTGCACCCCCAGAACCAGACAGTGATGGTGGAGAAATGGGTGGCACCCTTCTCCCCAGGCGTGTACTGCACAGAGCTTTCTGGGTTCCAGGGTAGCCCTGACGGTGCCAAAAGTCCTAGAAAATCTTCAAGGAAGCAGCTCTTTCATTTTTGGCCAAAACCTCTCTCCTGAAAAGGGATCAAGCCTAGGTCTTAGGGAATAGACATTTTACTGTCTTCCCCATCTTCCTTGCCTGACTTTGGTCTGGTCTTTTTCCTTAAAGCTTATCATGCACTCATGCAAATAGATATCTGCACACATCCGTGAGCAGAGGCTAAGTATACCGGATTCTGAACTAGGTTACAATGACAGAGAGAAGAAGACACAGTCCTTAGAAGTTCTGAATCTGGGCTGTGGGATAATCAACTGTGATATAATATATGTGCCATAGAAATGGTATGTACAAAATATGCTAAAACACAGAGGAAAAAAGGCTTCCTAAAGCAGAGGTTCTATAGCAGTAGAGAACAGCTAAGTGTGGCTGGGTGCAGTGGCTCTCACGCCTGTAATCCCAGCACTTTAAGAGACTGAGTCAGGTGGATCACCTGAGGTCAGAAGTTCGAGACCAGTCTGGCCAATACGGTGAAACCTTGTCTCTACTAAAAGCACAAAAATTAGCCAGGCATGGTGGCAGGCACTTGTAATCCCAGCTACTCAGGAGGCTGAGGCAGGAGTATCGTTTGAACCTGGGAGGCGGAGGTTGCAGTGAGCCAGTGAGCTGAGATGGGGCCACTGCACTCCAGCCTAGGTGACACAGTGAGACTCTGTCTCAAAAAACAAAACAAAACAAAACAAAAAAAAACTCAGCTGAGTAGAGGAAAGGAAGTTTCTTTAAAGGGCTTGCTGGGAGATGATAGTTAAATCGTCCTTTAAGCACGAACTTACCAGGCAGATGACAACAGGCATTCCAGGCAGGGGGAAAAGGTGAATGAAGTGTTAAAGGAAGTAATTTCATTCTATAAATTTGGTAATTCTATAAATGAGATTTTCTATAGCAAAATTTCAAGAGGCTTCAACACATGAACAGCAGCTTTTCAGTGAAACCTTTTGAAAAACAAAACTGATGTTGCAAAAGGATTTTATTCATCTCTCTTTTGGTTGCTGAGACTGAACAATACATAAAATAGTAAGAGGAGGAAGAAGGTGATTCCAAAGCATTTCAACACCGTCTGCTGAGAATGATTTAGGTGAAGAAATTGTGATGAAGATGAATAGCATGAGTAGTCCTTTGACAAATGGCATACTAGACATGGGATGATAGGCTAACCAATAAGAAAAGTCTAATGTTGGCTGGGCACAGTGGCTCACGCCTGTAATCCCAGCACTTTGGGAGGCCAAGGCGGGCGGATCACAAGATCAGGAGATCGAGACCATCCCGGCTAACACGGTGAAACCCCGTCTCTACTAAAAATACAAAAAAATTAGCCAGGCGCGGTGGTGGGCGCCTGTGGTCCCAGCTGCTCGGGAGGCTGAGGCAGGAGAATGGCGTGAACCTGGGAGGCGGAGCTTGCAGTGAGCTGAGATTGTGTCACTCCAGCCTGGGTGACAGAGTGAGATTCTGTCTCAAAAAAAAAAAAAAGAAAAGTCCAACTTGGTGAAGGCACGTGGAAGATCTAGACTACGTCCTAATTATCCTAGACCAGTGAGACTTACTAAATCTAAAAGTTATACCAAAAGTGAAGACAGGCCAAAGAGGAGCCTCTGACCTTCTCCAGCCTTCTCATCTACTTGCCTATTTAGGCAAGACTCTCAATGTATATGAACTACTCATTGCCTTCATTTAATTTAGATATCCTACTAGTACATAACCTAGATGTTGCAAGGAATATTCCATTCACTGATGGAAATAGAGCAGCAAAGAAAGCAAGCACATGGTGTTCAAGATCCACCACATATCCCTCCGTGTCTAAGTGGGAGCCCAGGGTTCTGACTCTACCTGTTAAACAGATGAAGATATCTGTCAGGAGTTGGAAAGAGCTGCATCCTCCCACTTCGGGGAATACAAAATCTGATCTCAGCTGAACAAGCCTGGAAAGTTCTGCCTTACCTTAGAAGGATCCTTGTCAAAATTTGCCTTCCTGGGAAATGAGAAGTAGCATCTTCCTGCAACATGAATAAACACAAATAACTTCCAGAATTCTGCAATGGAGGTTCTCATCTCAAGTTGCTCACTCTTGGTATCAAAAGTGTAATTGTCTAGCAAAGACATAGAATCAACCTAGGTGTCCATCGATGGTGGGCTGGACAAAGAAAATGTAGTACACATATACCATGAAATGCTACGAAGCCCTGGCGGGGCACGGTGGCTCACGCCTGTAATCCCAGCACTTTGGGAGGCCGAGGTGGGTGGATCACAAGGTCAGGAGATCGAGACCATCCTGGCTAACATGGTGAAACCCCGTCTCTACTAAAAATACAAAAAATTAGCCGGGCGTGGCAGCGTGCGCCTGTAATCCCAGCTACTCGGGAGGCTGAGGCAGGAGGATGGCGTGAACCCGGGAGGTGGAGCTTGCAGTGAGCCGAGATCGCGCCACTGCACTCCAGCCTGGGCAACAGAGTGAGACTCTGTCTCAAATAAATAAATAAATAGTTGAAAAAAAATTTACCATGTAATTTCCTTGTCCATGATGAGGAAGTCATGATGGACTGGACAGCAGTAGATTCATATCTCAATGATCCATGTTTTGTGGCAATCTTTTCTTACCTAAATTTTGAAAGAAGAAATTTTAAATGACCTGAAAGATCCTTTTTGAAGTCAAGCCAGTCTACAGAAAATACATATTTTCCATCTTCTTTTCAAGTCAGACAGGGCAATCTTGCATCTCAGCATCAGCCTCTTGTCTTCCTACATCTGTTACCTTGGTTCAAGAGGATATTTATCTAAAAATAACAAATCTAAACCACAGGAAAATTCATGCACCCAAAGTATGCAAATCCCTGCTGACTAATAAATCAACAACTTATGTCAAAAAGTCCAATAGTTACAATGGCCAGAAGTGTTATACTCAGGGCATCTTGGATAAGGGAGGCACTGGAGGACAGAAGGTCATTCCTGCAGACAGAGAGCCAGCTACTTTACAAGGAGCTTCAGATTCTTTTTTTTTTTTTTTTTTTTTTTGAGACGGAGTCTCGCTGTGTCTCCCAGGCTGGAGTGCAGTGGTGTGATCTCGGCTCACTGCAAGCTCCGCCTCCCGGGTTCATGCCATTCTCCCGCCTCAGCCTCCCGAGTAGCTGAGACTACAGGCGCCCGCCACCGCGCCCGGCTAATTTTTTTTGTATTTTTAGTAGAGACGGGGTTTCACTGTGGTCTCGATCTCCTGACCTTGTGATCCGCCCGCCTCGGCCTCCCAAAGTGCTGGGATTACAGGCTTGAGCCACCGCGCCCGGCCATTCAGATTCTTTAAGATTAGAATAACAACTCCAAATCCAGATTCAATCACTGTTTCGTGTACTAGTCTTAGTATGGAAGGGACTTGAAAGCTTCTTGGAAAATGAAGGTGATCATGCAATAACAATAACAGACTTTGTGGATTATCATCCAACTGTTTTTGGAAGCTGGTGTGGTGTTTTAGACATTTTAATTTGTCCAGTCGCTTAGCAGGATTGATTTCGTTTTCTGAGGATTTTACCAGGTGTTCAAAGATTCCTCATCATTGTATGTCTGAAGGTGATAAATATGTTTTAGTGTGCGTGTTTCAGGAAATATGAAACTACATCTGGATCTGGGTCACTCTTGAACATCCTCTGGAATGTCCACACACAAAAGTACCCAGTGGTCTCTTTATTGCAAAAAGGTGATAACTGACTTAACCAGGAACTACTGAAAAGTATGTTTGGGCCGGGCGCAGTGGCTCAAGCCTGTAATCTCAGCACTTTGGGAGGCCGAGGCGGACAGATCACGAGGTCAGGAGATCGAGACCATCCTGGCTAACACGGCGAAACCCCGTCTCTACTAAAAATACAAAAATATTAGCCGGGCGTGGTGCTGGACGCCTGTAGTCCCAGCTACTCGGGAGGCTGAGGCAGGAGAATGGTGTGAACCTGGGAGGCGGAGCTTGCAGTGAGCCAAGATCATGACACTGCATTCCAGCCTGGGTGACAGAGCGAGACTCCATCTCAAAACAATAACAACAACAAAAACAAAAAAACCAGTATGTTTAAATCATTAAAAATGAATCTGTGGACCCATGAGGCATTTAGAGACATTGAACAAGTATCCACATTTTAAGAGATAACAGAGGTGGTGTAGAGAAACAGTAATCCTTTCACTTTTGGATCTGGGAAGAGAAAATATTGACGTAAGATGCTTTTGATACAGATTACAAGATGGCCTGTGATCACCATATCATGATCATATCACACTTAAGCAAGAGTCTGTGCAACTGTGATGGATGGTTCCAGAACTGCAGGGGTGGGAGAATATGCTGAAAAACCTTTGGATGTGTATGTGAATGCATGTGTACTTTCAACCTGCGAGGAATAATCAGCAGGTAAAGCAGTACTTCTATAAACATGCCAGAAAAAAAATGGAAGTCCTCACAATGGCAAACTGCCACGTATCAAAGAAAGCAGCAACAAAAGATCTAGAGCTCAAACCATTAGAATGAAAAAGATACTGCAGAAATACAATTTTCATGAGCCATTTCAGTCTCTGACAGATCAAACAGATGCTCCTCAAGCTTGGTAATATATTTGAGCAATACAATCTTAAAAAATAATCTGTATTTATATGTATCTATTATAACCTTTCCAAGGCTAGGATCTTGGATGTGGCCCTTTAATAGCTGGTCCCTGGATCTTTGGGGAAAAAAGCAACATAGCATAAAGGATAAAGCACTGGAGTCACACAGACAGGTTCACTTCTTGGCTCTTCTGTTCACTTAATAAAAGTCTCTCTGAACCTCAGTTTCCTCATGAGTGAAATGGGATAATGGAACAGCTGCCTGTGATAATGCATAGAAAGCCCTGAACAGTGTCTGCTCCAGTGTGGATGCCCAGTGCACATCAGCTCTGATTGCCGCAGCAGCAGACTCCTGTCATCTGCACTCGCCTTCCTCTGCCAAGCACCAGTGCTCAGGCCTCTCCACTGACAGTGGAGAGGACTTGCCTGGCATACAATTCATGCCAGTGTTCTCCTATAATGTCACTGATTTCTGTAACTACCGTATCTGCCTGCTTTAGCAGGGAGCCACCCCTGAGCTTCTCTTCCTGCTTGGGAGAGACAAGGAAAGAAAGCAACAGCATCTCCTAGGCAATGGGGGCAATTTTATCACTTCTGCTACCTGGATCCCGGAGCTAAAGAGGGAAGTCCCAGGGCACATCAGTGTTCCTATGTGCTTGCACCTGGTAGCACAGCCTTGCTCTAAAGACCAGTTCCCCAGCCAATTTATTGCTTAACTGTCTAATTCCACCCAGGAATCCAAACGGACTCCCCAGCATCCTGGTTCACTCACTGTGCCTGTATATGCTTCAACCGCAGTTTGGACAGATTTTGAGTTGTTGCCCACATGGCTTTTTTTTTTTTTTTTTTTTTTCAGATGGAGTTTCGCTCTTGTTGCCCAGGCTGGAGTGCAGTGGCGCCATCTCGATCTCGGCTCACTGCAACCTCTGCCTCCGGGTTCAAGTGATTCTCCTGTCTCAGCCTCCTAAGTAGCTGGGATTACAGGTGCCTGCCACCATGCCAGGCTAATTTTTGTATTTTTAGTAGAGATGGGATTTCATCATACTGGTCAGGTTGGTCTCGAACTCCTGACCTCAGGTGATCCACCCGCCTTGGCCTCCCAAAGTGCCAGGATTACACGCGTGAGGCACTGCGCCCAGCTGCCCACATGGCTTCTTGCCACATCTGGCCCATAGCTGGTTTCCCAGGAGGTTGCCCAACTTGCGCTCTGGCATCACTGAACCTGAATATCGATCTAGCTGAGGCCCCTGATACTACTCTATTCTACAAAAAATAAATCCTCTCTGAGAGCTCCATAGAACATTTACCAGCTATGAATCATGTAGTCAGAAATAAATAAAATCTCAATAAATTCACAAACACAGAAGTTGGGTAGGCCACATTTCCTAATCACAATGCAATACAACTAAAAGTAGTTTATTTAAATTATAACCCAAAATACCCCCAACTATTTGGATTTTTTTTTTAGAAGTATTCTAGGCCAGGTGTAGTGGCTGAAGCCTATAATCCCAGCACTTTGGGAGGCCGAGGTAGGTGGAACACCTGAGGTCATGAGTTCGAGACGAGCCTGGCCAACATGACGAAACCTCATCTCTACTAAAAATACAAAAATTAGCCGGGCGTGGTGGTGGGTGCCTGTAATCCCAGCTACTCCGGAGGCTGAGGCAGGAGAATCACTTGAACCCAGGAGGCAGAGGTTGCAGTGAGCCAACATCGCGCTGTTGCACTCCAGGCTGGTGGACAAGAGTGAGAAATCATCTAAAAAAAATAAAAAAAAAGAAAGGAGTATTGTAATGACTAGACAAAGGAGAAGATAAACAATAGAAAACAGTCAGCCTTCCCTATCCGTGGGTTCCACATCTGCAGATGCAACCAACTGTAAATCAAAAATATTCAGAAAAAAATCCAGAAAAGTTTATGTTGTTGCTGGTGTGTACTATGTAGTTAGGCCTGTAACTGACATGTATAGACTTTTTTTCTTATCATTATTCCCCAAACAATATAATAACCATTTACATTGTGCTAGATATTATATCTAGAAATGATTTAAAGTATATGGGGCTGGGTGCGGTGGCTCATGTCTGTAATCCCAGTACTTTGGGAGGCCAAGGCAGGCAGAACACCTGAGGTCAGGAGTTCGAGACCAGTCTGGCCAACACGGTGAAACCCCGTCTCTACTAAAAATACAAAAAAACTAGCAGGACGTGGTGGCATGCACCTGTAATCCCAGCTACTCAGGAGGCTGAGGCAGGAGAATCGCTTGAACCTGGGAGGCGAAGGTTGCAGTGAGCTGGGATCGTGCCACTGTATTGCAGCCTGGTGGACAGAGCGAGACACTGTTTGTTTGTTTGTTTGTTTGTTTGTTTTAAAAAAACAGTATATGGGAGGACATATGTAGGTAGTATATAATACTACACCATTTTAAATCAGGGACTTGAGCATCCACAAATTTTGGCATCTGCAGTGGGCTCCTGGAACCAATATCATTCAGATATTGAGAAATGGCTGTAATACGTCATTTAGAAAATAATGAGTACTTATCAAAGCATGAAAGGAGGCCAAGCAGGATTGAGAAACAAATTCATAAACTTTAACTGTTTAACTAAAAAAAGAAAAAGCATACTAAGCTATAAGGATAAAATTACAGGGGAGAAAAGGTTCCCAAGGAAGGAAATAATTAAGAGAAGAAATAGTAACAATAACTTCCTCGTAATGAGTACCTAATATGTTTATAATCCTTTTATATGCATTCTCTAATCCCTACAAGATTTCAAATATGGCATTAATATTATTCCATTTTGCAGATGAGAATACTAGTCTCAACAAGGTTGGGATGCTTGTCTAAGGCCTCATAACTCTTAAGTTGTGAAGGAAATTTGAGCTCAAGTCAGTCTGACTTCAAACATTTCTCTAATTCCACTATCCACTTAAATATGCTGTTTGTACTGTATTGCATTCATTCAAACCCACATTAGAAAATAAACCACATGGCCGGGCATGGTGGCTCACGCCTGTAATCCCAGCACTTTGGGAGGCTGAGGCAGGTGGATCACGATGTCAGGAGATGGAGACCATCCTGGCTAACACGGTGAAACCCCGTCTCTACTGAAAATACAAAAAATTAGCGGCACGTGGTGGCGGGCGCCTGTAGTCCCAGCTACTTGGGAGGTTGAGGCAGGAGAATGATGTGAACCCAGGAGGTGGAGCTTGCAGTGAGCCGAGATTGCGCCACTGCACTTCAGCCTGGGCGACAGAGCAAGACTCCTTCTCAAAAAAAAAAAAAAAACAAACAAACAAAAAAAAACAAACAAACAAACAAAAGAAAGAAAAAGAAAATAAACCACATGCGGCCAGACACGGTGGCTTACACCTGTAATCCCAGCACTTTGAGAGGCCAAGGCAGGTGGATCATGAGGTCAGGAGATCAAGAACATCCTGGCTAACATGGTGAAACCCCAACTCTACTAAAAATGCAAAAAAAAAAAAAAAAAAAAAAAAATTAGCCGGGTGTGGTAGCTGGCGCCTGTAGTTCCAGCTACTTGGGATGCTGAGGCAGGAGAATGGCGGAGCTTGCAGTGAGCCGAGATCGCGCCACTGCACTCCACAGTGAGACTCCGTCTCAGAAAAAAAAAAAAAAAAAAAAGAAAGAAAGAAAAGAAAAGAAAACAAACTGCATGCTGGGTCATTGAAAAAAATTGTATAACTAATAAACCTCAGACAAAATGTAATGAACAAAAAAGATAACAATATATATAGTACTATATCAGATGCCAAGATATTTAATACAAGCTGATAATTTAAAAGTACAAAATAATACTTGAGAAAATCTCACTAGAATAATTTTATAAACATATAAAATGACTAAAAGTGGCACAATAAATTCTCTATCCATTAGGATTCATTTTGGCTTCAAATGACAGAAAATCCAAAATAATAGTGAAGTTTAGTCCAGCTACTGTAGGACTCCTAAACTCTGTTATTTTATTGCTCTGCCATCCTCAGCAAGAGGTTTCCACTTTATGACACAAATGGCTGTGGAGTCTTCAGTCACCAAGTTTTTATTTTAGTAAGTAAGAAAAAAGGCACAAATTCTTCTTTTAAAGACAATATCCAGAAGTTACGCATATCACTTTTGCATCCACCCTATGGTAGACAGACTCAAAGATGGTTCTCACATATCCCAAAAAGCCTTCTGTAATCCTGTCCCCTGTACTGTGGGCAGGACCTGTGATTGGTTTCTAACAAAGGATCTGCTAAAGGTGATGAAATGTGACAGTGCTCTCGCTTGCTCGCTTAGAGGACCTCAGCTGACATGTATGAAGCAGCCCAGGTGACAAGAAACCAAGCATAGCTTCTAGTCAGCAGCTGGAAAGATCAGAGACCCTCAGTCTGACAGTTCACAAGGAACTGAATCCTGCCAACAAACACCTGAGCTTGAAAGTGGATCCTTCCCCGGTCCAACCTCAGATGAGACCCCAGACCTGACTGCCACCTTGATGGCAGCTTTAAGACATATGCTGAAGCACAGAACAGTTATGTAGGTCCACACTCTTGACTCACAGAAGTGGAGATAATAAATAGGTTTTGTTTAAGCTGCTATTGTGATAATATTATTACTAGATACGAATACACTCTTCATTCACCAATACTGATTCACACGGCTACACATAGCTGCAAAGGAAGCTGGAAAGTGGAGTCTTTATTCATTGGCTATATGTAAGCTAAACATCCAAAATTCTATTGCCAAGGAGAAGAGAAGAATGGATACTGGGCCCCAGCCAGGGATCTCTGCCCCAGCAGACTAAGCAAATAACCAAGAGAAAAATAAGAAATGTTATCAGAGGGCTAAGTGCAATAGAATATTTCAATGCCTTCAGTATTAAATTCTTGCAAACATTTAAGAAACAAAAAAATCCTTGTGTCATTAAAAAAACTATTCCAAATTAACTTTTGCTGGTGACATGGCAAACTGAAATAATACTTTTAGTAAAATGATTTATAATATGTGTTTAGAGCCATGAAAAGTATCTATCCTTGCCTCAGTAATTTCACTTCTATAATTATATCCCAGGGAAAAATACAATATAGAGAGGAATAAATCTATGCAACATACTTATCATTGCACAGAAATATTACTAACAGAAAAAAATTAAAATCACCAAAATATTCATTAGTATATCAGCCAACAAGTAAATTAGTGTCTACTTTCTCAATAAAATTATCATGTAGTCATTAAAAATAATTACAAAGACTATTTTGTAGCATAAAAATTAGAATGTAGGCTGGGTGTTGTGGCTCACACCTGTAATCCCAGCACTTTGGGAGCCTGAGGTGGGAGGATTGCTTGAGCCCAGGAGCCTGAGACTATCTTGGGCAACATAGTGAGACCCTGTCTCTACAAAAAAGAAAAAGGAAAAATTAGCCAGGCATGGTGGTGCACACCTGTAGTCCCAGCTACCTGGAAGGCTGAGGCAAAAGGATCATTAGGGCCCAGGAGGTCAGAGGTTACAGTGAGCTATGATCACGCCATCACACTCCAGCCTGAATGACAGAGCAAGACCCTGTCTCAATTTTTTTAAAGGCAATGTAAAGATGTCAAGTATTGAAAACAGAATTCAAAAAACATTGTTTTGAAAAGAATGAATAGCAATACAACAATGACAGAAGTGATTGTTTTGATTAATAGGATTATTGTTGATTGTTTTCCTCAAATTTTCTTTTTTTTTTTTTTTGAGACGGAGTTTCGCTCTGTCGCCCAGCCCAGGCTGGAGTGCAGTGGCGCGATCTCGGCTCACTGCAAGCTCCGCCTCCCGGGTTCATGCCATTTTCCTGCCTCAGCCTCCCGAGTAGCTGGGACTACAGGCGCCCACAACCGCGCCCGGCTAATTTTTTATATATATATATTTTTTTAGTAGACACGGGGTTTCACCGTGGTCTCGATCTCCTGACCTTGTGATCTGCCCGCCTCGGCCTCCCAAAGTGCTGGGATTACAGGCGTGAGCCACCGCGCCCGGCTTCCTCAAATTTTCTAAATTTTCTCTAATTATTTGTGTAACTGACAAATTTTTAAATAACAAACAAAAGATTAAATAACAAAAACAGCTGTATATATTAGACTTCATTGCCAATATAGCAAACACTTTGGACTACCCTTTGCCTATGTTTATGCATCTATTGCATCTATTTTAATCTGCATATTAACTCCATAAGTCACTACCAATATGGTCCCAATTTTGCAATAGAGGAACTGAAGCCACAAGAAATGTTAAGTTCTTCACCCAGGTACACAGGCAGGACCATGACGGAGAGAGTTTCAATCCATATATGTCTGACTATAGAACCCAACATTTAAACTACTGGGCTAACGAGCAAAGAACAAGTGAAAGAAATAGAAATAGCAAGTAACATTTCATGAGAGAAATTAGTGGGTAAGGCAATTGCCCAGGAAATCACATTGAGGGGAGAAATGAATACAGCTCATAAATTTAAAGCCAAGAGTCCATAGCCTTCTGGATGTCACAGGGCTTTTGGTATCTTATTTTAATGTTTAGACATTCAACATTTTAAGAGTTCACTCCTTTGTGGTCAAGCCCCTTGAGACAATGAGCTTTATGCATGGGTTGTTTTTGTGCCTAATGATCCATGGTGGAAGAACTTACTGGCTTGGTGACCTCTGTCTCCTGGCGACAGTGAGGCCCACATGGTCTTCCCAGCATCCCAGTGGTTATGTGGCAGTCTATCAAATGGCCACAAGCACAATAGTGAATCAGTATTGAATGACAATAATTTCAAAGGTAAGTTCAAAAATAAGCTCTTTCTAAAATTCCTCTCATGAGTCATACCACGAGAGTAAAAAACAGATTTTCTGAGCAAGGAGGTACTTCTCTCACACAAATGACAAGTTTTTATATATAATAATAACGTAGAGTTGCTAACCTCCACATTCAGGAACGAAACTATTCTGTACAAGGTCATCAGCAATTCAGCTCTCATCTTTCTATCCGTTTTGAAGAATCTCCCTTCATCTGAGGTCAGTGTTTGTAGGAGCAGAATAACATCCTGCATTTTTAATGAGCTTTTCAAATCACATATTTTGCAAAAGGTCATGCCTCCTATGTTATTTTTATTTCATTTTGGAAGGAAAGTTAAATGTTTATAGCTTAATGGACAATTTTAAGTTCTTCTACAAGCTGCTGTTCAAAGGAAATACATTAGAGTTTGTGTGTATTCTGTAAACTTGCATTTGAGAGAGAATATGATGTGCATATGTGTCCATATGATAATCATAATTCCTCTAATATGATACCCTTGGGTTTAATCATACCATGTTAATTCAATTGGACTTAGAGTTCTAATTAATTTAAAATTCTAATACAAATTTTAATGAATTCCTAAGTAAAAGACCTTCCTTGTTCCTGAATAGGACATTTCAACATCATAATGATGTGAGTTCTCCCTGAGTTTAGTTATAAATATAATACAATCACAGTTTTAAAAATATGCTTTTTTTTCTTCTGAAGGTAGGCAAGTGGTAACAACATTCTTATAGAAAAATAAATAAGCAAGAATAGCTAGGGAAGCTCTGAAAAGGAGGAACTGAAAGTGATCAGCCTTCTCAGGTTGTAAAACATACTACAAAACCTCCGTAATTAAAGCAGTGTGGTATTGGCATGTAAATAGACAAACAGACCAATGGGAGTGGAATAAAAATCCAGACCTTAACTGCATATGGAAATCTAGAGTATAATAAAAAGAACATTTCAAATTACTAGAGCAAAGGTGGATTTTCAAATAAATGGTATTGAGACAACTGGTAGCCATTTGGAGAAAGACAAAATTAGATCCATTCCTTAGACCAAACACATACACATTCACACACACATTCATACACACACACACACACACACACATACACACAGAGGCACACACACATGCACACATGGAAGATCAGAGCTCTAAATATAAGAAATGAAACCGTGCAAGTACTAGAAGAAAGCAGGGGCCAGGCGCAGTGGCTCATACCTGTAATCCCAACACTTTGGGAGGCTGAGGCGGGCAGATCATGAGGTCAGGAGTTTGAGACTAGACTGGCCAACATGGTGAAACCCCGTCTCTAATGCAAATACAAAATTTAACCAGCTGTGGTGGCGGGCACCTGTAATCCCAGAAACAGAAGTGCAGAGGGGAACTGTACAGCCTGCAGAACCATATGCCAATTAAACCTCTTTTCTTTATAAATTACCCCATCTCAGGTATGTCTTTATAGCAATATGAGAACAGATTAATACATAGAGGGAACATTTGAACACTGTCCTTTAGTTATATACCCTCAGTCTAGGGGAAACTGCAAACAAATCTTGAGCTTCTTAGAGGGTTTTATGGGTTTTGTTTCATTTTTTTTGTTTTCATAGTGGTTTAAGAATATAAATTCTGAAGTCATTTTATATGTATTGTGGAATTGAGCAAAGCAGCGTATATGATGATATTGTTGGGCGTCAGGATACTCGCTGTGGAAGAAGGAAGATATAAAAATGTAGAGTTGAGAAAGGCAAGAAAGAACACTATGGAGGGACTGGGTTGAAATTGGAGGTATCAGTACAGACTCATATTTCAAATATATTAAAATATATGAATATTTTCTAGTACTATCTGCTAAAAGGACCTAAAAGCAATTAAAACATCTAGTAGCCAGATATTCATTTCTAAATACCATGGCTACTTTGAAGGAGTTCTTATTGGCTAAACTTAAAAAAATTGGGGCATCAGAATGTTTATTTATGAATAAACATGTAAATAAATGACTCATGAACCATGAGTCCTTACTGATAATAAAGAACTTTAAAGGCCAGGCATGGTGGCTCATGTCTGTAATCCCAACACTTTGTGGGGCCAAGGCAGGAGGATTGCTTGCACCCTAGGAGTTGCAGATCAGCCTGGGCAACACAGCAAGACTCCCATCACTACAAAAAAATTTTAAAAATTTGGGTGCAGAGGCACATGCCTGTACTCCCAGTTACTTGGGAAGCTGAGGGAGGAGAATCGTTTGAGCCTGGGAAATCAAGGCTGTAGTGAGCTGTGATCACACCATTGCACTTTAGCCTGGGCAACAGAGCAAGACCCTGTCTCAAAAAAATGTAACTAAAAAATAATAATAGATAGATGGTAGATAGGAAGGTATGTAAGTAGATAGATTAGATAGCTAGATAGTAGATAGATAGGAGAATTTGAGCATGAAAGTAATAAGAACTGTACTGGATGATGATCCTTTACCAGAACAGGAACCCTGAGTCTATACTGATGATAGACAACCAGGCAGAGAGATAGATAAAAGAGAAAGGAGAGTGAGGAGGAAGAGTCCATTCATAAAGCTCATTCATTAAAAATAAAACTAGTGATTTTTAACTGTATCACTCCCTGCCAACTGATAAAGTGCAGGAAGTAATGGAGTTAAAAACCATCATTTTGCAACGATCACAATGAAGATTGTTTTGGGTAAGAATCAACAATAGATGCTAAATCTGAGGTAGAAGGGGAGTTTGATGAGGAGCAGTTTATTTATGTGGTCTTTCTGCACCTCCCTACAGAATATTTTGTGGTTGTAAGGGGAAATAGTGATAATGCAGTGGGATAAACTGGACAGCATCTAAACTAAGTGATCAAAATGAACACTGGTAATGAGAGGCAGATGGGTGTTGTGCACCTGCAGATACAATGCTCCAGGAGGATACAATATCAGATTTTTTTTTTTTTTTGGTATTCTGGCCATCAGTGCAAAACTTGAATCTAATCATGAAGAAACATCAAACAAACCCAAACTGAAAAACATTCTGTAAAATAACTGGCCTGTTGCCTTCAAAAGTGCCGAAGTTGTGAAAAATAAAGACAGGACAATTCCAGATTAAAGGAAAATAAAGATATGTGACAATTTAACATCATACCTGACCCTGGACTGTATCCTGAAGTGGAGGGGAAAAAAAAATGGTATAAAGCTCTTATCAGAACCATTAACAAAATTGGAATATGTCTTTGATAAAGTATTTATTATGTCTATGTTGAATTTCCAAATTGTAACTACTGTGGTTACATGTTCTAACCACAGTGATAGTCAACCTACTCTATATAATAATGTGTGTTTTGTGTGTATATGCCTGTGTGGAGAGAGAGAGAGAAAAAATGAGGTAACATCGAAACTGACCCAATAGTCCCATAGATGATTATTTTGGATAGACATAGAAATTGACCCTTCTGGTCTTAAAGTTTAAAACTTACATTTGTTTTATCTGAGTTCCTTCCTCAGGCCTCTCAAAAGGTATCAAAGAACTGAAACTCACCAGATCACCACATCCAGACATGAGATGCCAGACCCCTCATCCTTCATAATTGCTTTCTTACTTCTCCCTAATTCCTGTTTTTCTTTTCTTTTCCTTTCTTTTCCTTTCTTTTCTTCTTTGAGACGGAGTCTCGCTGTTGCCTAGGCTGAAGTGCAGTGTCACGATCTCAGCTCACTGCAAGCTCCGCTTCCTGCCTTCCCACCATTCTCCCGCCTCAGACTCCTGAGTAGCTGGGACCACAGGCGCCCACCACCACACCCGGCTAATTTTTTGTATTTTTAGTAGAGACAGGGTTTCACTGTGTTAGCCAGGATGATCTCGATCTCCTGACCTCGTGATCCACCCACTTTGGCCTCCCAAAGTGCTGCGATTACAGGCGTGAGCCACGGCGCCTGGCCCTAATTCTTGTTTTTCTAAGTAACCACCTGCTTCCTGTTGAACAACTCCTTTTCCTTATCCCTTCCCTGGTTCCTGTTTTCCCACACATTGTTACATTTCCTCCCTGCTATATAAATCCCTAGTTTTAGTCAGTCATGGAGATGAATTTGAGATTGATCTCCCATCACCCGATTAAAACCTTCTTCCCTGGCAATACCCATTGTCTCAGTGATTGACTTTCTGTGCACCAAGCAGCAGGACTTAGAGCGAACCCCTGGTGTTTTGGTAACAACCTGTTAAAAACAATTGGTGAATTTGAATAAAGGGTATATGGAAATTCTTTGAATATACTGATACGTACATAAATTTCTGAACAGGTCAAGGACTTCCTTTTTTGTTATTCTCATTCTCATTCAGCTTGGACAATTCCCTTATATGAAAGACAATATTTTATATTCCTGTCTTATCTTCATGTTTGACTAGAAAAACCTTTTCCTGGCTGAGTACAGTGGCTCACACCTATAATCCAAGCACTTCCAGAGGCCGAGGCAGGTGGATCACCTGAGGTCAGGAGTTCGAGACCAGCCTGGCCAACATGATGAGAGACCCTCTCTACTAAAAATACAAAAATTAGCCAAGCGTGGTAGCAGGCGCCTGTAATCCCAGTTACTTGGGAGGCTGAGGCATAGAATTGCTTGAACCCAGGAGGCGGAGGTTGCAGTGAGCCAAGACTGTGCCACTGCACTCCAGCCTGGGCAACAGAGGAAGACTTCATCTCAAACAAAACAAAACAAAACAAACAAAAAACTTCCTTTACCGATACCTTCATATGTTGTTTTATCTTACAGTTTTATTTTGAGGTTGGTAAGAGAAGATTTTTCTCTTCCCAGTTGACAAATGAAAAACAAAACTGAAAGACTGGAGTCTGAAAAGAGAATGTTCTTGCCAGAAATTAGTCAAGGAGAAGGGGAGGCCTGATGCGGATTTTGCACTAGGACTCTGGCCTCTCGGAGACAGCAGAGCATACCGATGGTTTGGAGCAGGGTATGAGCCCAAGGAAAGTGGAGGTTCAGGGATTTTTCTGAGCAGCCCGCTGCTATAATGAGCTTACTACTTCGTGGGCACTTCCCAGGAGAACCAGAGATTCCATCAAAGAGGCAGAACCTGAGCTCAAGCTAGGTTGGGCTGTTATTCTGACCTGGAGACTATCCTCCCTCTCTTCCCTAACAATGCCACACCATGATAATTATAATGACTTTTTTCTATTCTTCCTAGACTCATTTCTATTTGGTTAAAAATGCACTTCCCTAATGATTCATTTATCAGCCTGTTCTTGTATTTAATCATGCTTTACCAACATCCCCCAAAAAACTATTTGAAATTAATTGTTATCCAACAAGGCCCAAGCTTCTCATATTCTCATCTTATTGCACAGTACAGCATTGCCTTAAGTTATAGCAGTAATTAAACTGTGCTTTAATTAAGTAAGCCCTACCCTGCTCTTGTAACAGTCCCATTCAGGCAATTTCCTTCAAATAATTTCCTTCATTTCAGTATTATTACTCACACCTACTGGGGCTAGAAGACTATATATGCAAGCACAGGGTGAGATTTTGTGTTGTCTTTGGGTGTTGACTAACTACCTTGGCAACACTGGTAATTTCTACAGCTCTATAAAATCTAGATCCTTGTTTTCTCCCTCCCAAATCTCTTCTGAAAAATTAGGAAAGCAAGCCTTTTTGCCATTCTTCAACTCAACTGTAATCAGTCTATACATCTGTAGACCCAGGGAAGAATTGATATTTATAGCTCCTGCTGTTATTCACATCAGAAAACTTGGCAGACTGGAGGATACAAACTTGGAGTGCCTACCTGAAGTACCATAGTGTGGGATTCCTCGGATCTCTATCGAGTTACAGAAAACATACAGAGTTTGGTACAACTCTGCTCCGACAGCTTTGCAAATAGAGTGCTATTATGTTTTCCAGGCCTGGGTGTCCTAAACCAACACAGTTAAGGTGTCTCTTGGTCTGAGACTCATGCCTCTGTAGGATTTTTTTTTTTTTTTTTTTTTGAGACAGAGTGTCGCTCTGTCGCACAGGCTGGAGTGCAGCGGCGTGATCTTGGCTCACTGCAAGCTCCGCCTCCCGGGTTGACACCATTCTCCTGCCTCAGCCTCCCAAGTAGCTGGGACTACAGGTGCCCATCACCACGCCCAGCTAATTTTTTTTTGTATTTTTAGTAGAGATGGGGTTTCACCGTGTTAGCCAGGATGGTCTCGATCTCCTGACCTCGTGATCCACCTGCTTCGGCCTCCCAAAGTGCTGAGATTATAGGTGTGAGCCACCGCGCCCGGCCCGTGCCTCGGCAGGTTTTTTATGGCTAAGCCCAGGTCCCAGGTCAGTCACTCTTTCGCAACTGGGAATCAGGTTAGGCATTTCTGCTTGGTCTACCAGTGACCCAACCCAGTAACTACAGGGGACATGGTGACCAATCAACCTGGTTTACCTGGGATTGAGAGATTTCCAGGGACACGAGACTTTCAGTGCTAGAATCAAGACAGTCCTGGGAAAAAATTAGACTGTTGGTCACTCTGAGGTTGGATCCCTAAGGGAAGGGCTCTGTCTTTTTTTTTTTTTTTTTTTGAGACAGAGTCTTACCCTGTCACCCAGGCTGGAGTGCAGCCGTATGATCTCTGCTAACTTCAACCTCTGCCTCCTGAGTTCAAGAGATTCTTGTGCCTCAGCCTCCTGAGTAGCTGTGATTACAGGTAGGTACTGCCAAGACCAGCTAGCTTTTGTATTTTTAGCAGAGACGGGGTTTCTCCATGTTGCCCAGACTGGTCTCAAGCTCCTGACCTCAAGTGATCCTCCTGCCTTGGCCTCCCAAAGTGCTGGGATTACCGGCATGAGCCACCGTGCCCAGCAGGAAGGGGTCCTTTCCTAATGCCCTGTGCCCAGAGAAGCCTAGCGGTTTGGGCTAGGATGGAACAGTCACTGACGACAAATTATATGGAATGATCAGGGACTTCCTATGGTTGGGGCCAAAATACAGAAAATGTATTTTTCCCCGTTTGGGGAGCAGATACTCCTCAAGCCGACAGCAGCATTTCTGTTCTCAATGACCAGTCCATTCTGACTAAAGGACAGGAAGGAAGTGGGTAAGACACCCATTCCCCGCATGCACAGAGAAGGGTAGGAAAGATTTACCAGAGAGTCAAGAGGGTCTAAGTTTAAGGGAAACAGGTTGAGAGGACAACACAGAGCTCCAAACCCAGGAGGACTCAGGAGGGCTGAGCAAAAAGCAGATTTGTTTTGTTGTTGTTGTTGTTTTTGAGACAGGGTCTTGCTCTGTCACCCAGGCTGAAATACAGTGGCGCAATTATAGCTCACTGCAATCTTGAATTCCTGGCTTCAAGCAATCCACTCACCTCAGCTTCCCAAAGTGCTGAGATTCTAGGCATGAGCCACTGTGTCCGGCCAAAAGGTAGATTTATAATCCAAGATAAACGCACTGGACCTGTGGATCTCAAACTTGATTCTAAGAATTCTCTGAGGTGCTTATTACATTATGAGGAATAACTAGCATTTATCAAGCCTTGCTATGGGCCTGGCACCATTCTAGGTACTTTCAATTGGTTTACTCATTTAATCCTTTCTATGGGGATGGTATTAAGGTGATTATCACCATCTAACCGATGAGCCAGAGGAAAGTTAAGTAATTTTCCCCAAGATTACACAAAGATGAAGGGAAGGAGCAGAGAATCTCTCCAGAGCTCGTGTTCTTAGTCTTGCATCATATCCCTTCTTATAGGCTATTGGTCTTCCTCGGTTAAAATACAGATTTCCAGGCCCACCCGTATTGAATAAGTTTGGGGTGAGATCCAGGAATCTGCATTTTTAACAATAGGCAAAGTGATTATGCAGGGGTAAGCAATATCTTGGGGGTCAAGGGAGATCTTTGACCCCGTGGGCATGCGTAGGAAATCCAGGATAGTGAGTGAGTTTACAGCAAGTTCTAATTCTGGATCTCTCAGTCTGGTCTGCCCACTCTGGCAGTGGATTTTTCTACCTCCATCAAGATTGATTTGTAAGTGGGGCAGGACTGAGGGTGAATGATCTTAACTGGGACTGGCAGAGGCAGGGAATAGCAACACCTCCTCTCTTCGGCCTACCAGTGAATTTGCTTGGAGAGAAGATGTTGCCAGAACTGAGCGCTAAAGGTGCATGGCCAAGCACAAACTAGTAACTGTCCTGAAGCGCCCCTGGGACTGTGACTTTTAACTTTTGGAGATGAGGTAATTCTCTGAGCTGAAAAGTGGTAGTAGCCCATGGGAACTGTTTGAAACACAGAGACCAAGAAATGCTGATGGCCGAGCATTACATGGTGGCTCACACCTGTAATCCCAGCACTTTGGGAGGCCGAGGTGGGTGGATCACAAGGTCAGGAGTTTGAGACTAGCCTGACCAACATGGTGAAACCCCGTCTCTACTAAAAATACAAAACTTAGCTAGGCATGGTGGCATGTGCCTGTAATCCCAGCTACTCGGGAGGCTGAGGCAGGAGAATCACTTGAACCTGGGAGGTGGAGGTTGCAGTGAGCCGAGATAGCACCACTGCACTCTAGCCTGGGTGACAGAGCAAGACTCTGTCTCAAAAAAAAAGAAAAGAAAAAGAAAAAAGAAATGTTGGCCTGCCTGGCATGATTTTCAGTCAAACACAGAATCAGTGCAAAAGCCTTCTGGTTAGATATATGGTCTGAGCAGAAAAACATGGATGATTCTCTCTGTCTTCCTAATCTGAGGTTCAGAAAAACAGACTCCCTGCCTTTTTCTTTAAACAGGGAATCCTTATTCCCTGACTCTTCTCCAACATCAGCATTTGCATTTCGTGAGTGGCAGATCTGGACCACTGTGCTTTGAACAGTTGATTGAGGTCCTCTGGGTGTGTGTGTGTGTGTGTGTGAGAGAGAGAGAGAGAGAGAGAGAATGGAGCACAGTAGCTTGTGCAAAGACCTCCTTTGCTATAGAAGCCTGATTCCAAACCTGTCTTCTTTCCCATAAATAATTACAATACACATTGCTGCTTCTCTTCAGTGTGCCTGTGTTCTGGAAGCCGTGTGTCTCTAGCTAAGGAGAGCAGAGCCTGTTATCTTTCCTCAATCCACTGGCAGGCTATATATGGCCTTGGAGAATTGATGGAAATCACATAAGTTACTGTTTCTTTCTCCTACTCTGTTCATGGCGATTTTTAGATAATTCCATCACAGCAGACAGACTGCTGCTCCTGATCAAAACTCCACAGATTCTCTCGGCAGAGTGTTCACCTGCCCGCCGGCCTTTTGTAGAGGGTAAGATAATAAAGAAAAATTAGCATTCTACCGAGCTCTTTCTTCTCATAACAGGCTCAGCAGCTGGCTCTTCCTGCTGAGCTTTTTCCTAACTTTATCTTTGTGATTTGTGAAAGTAAAAAAGAAAGGAAGAACAATTAGGAGCATCATTTTAAGGTGTGTGTGCCTGGTGGAACCCTTTTAAGTGACATTCAGAAGACTTGGATACCCACAATCCCTTGTGCCCCGGGCTGGTCTGGCCCAGATTTCTTGCTTCAATGACACTCATTCTTCAGCTTGGCCATTGTGCTCTGGTCTCTTCTCCAATGACAATACCCAGGGAATAAAACAGCTTCCTTCTTTTTTCTGTCTTTATTTTAAGGGCAATTCCCCTAGTCCTTTTATTCAATCACAGAAAAAAAAAATGTTTGTTCTCATCAATGGTTCTGCTTGACTAAGACTAACCACAGGTAGATATACAGACAGATCTTAAAGCTGGTGGCCGGGAAACATTTTACCCTCTGTAGGTGAGCCGCTGTCTAAAAAATGCTCAATCTGCAGAAATCTGAAATTTCAAACATACTGACAGCAATTAAAGGTAGTCCTTCCAAAAAGGAATTCTTCCCAAGATTGATTTCTATAGGTAGTTGCATACAGATCATTTGCTATAATTGAGAGATTGATGGAAATTCGCTGGAGAATAAAAATTAATTGGAGAGAAATTTAAAATCAACCTGTCAGAACAACCAAAAAGTCAAAATCTCTCGGAGACGTAAATAATCCTTTGAACTATAATGAAAGCCTATGCTAAAATAACTTTTCATATATAAAAATCTAAACCATATTTTTGTTTTTATAGCTAAAGTCTATAAAACTTGATGAACTGAATTTGAGTAATTTCATTTTTAAAGCTAAAGTCTGATAACATTTGATTGATTTATAGACGCTCATCCGTAAGTATAAGAAACAAACTAATGTAACCATATCATTACTCATTTTCTCATTCCATCATGTCATCATTTCCAGTGAGGACAGAAATGCAAATTAGATTCATATCAAGTAGAAGGAAAAAATATTCTTTTCTGTTTGAAAAAAAAGCAGTCATAGAAAGAACCACCCAAAAGTTTTATAATTTTCTTCTGTTTCTCTTAAACATCTTGACAATTCAATAGCTATAAAATGGTATCTTATTCTTTGACCTTATTTCTCTATCTATAAAAAAAAATACTTTTACATATGTTTTTGGTCATTCAGGTTTTCTCCTTTGTGAATGGCCCTAAATTAGTATTATGGTTGTCTTTTTAAATTTGTTCATAGGAGTAAATCTATATTACAGATATCTGTATTATAGATTTACATTATCCAATACAGTAGCTACTGGCCACATGTGATTGTTGAACACATAAACTGGGGTTAATTCAAACTAAAGTGTGTTCTAAGTGTAAAATAGACACTGTGTTTTAAAAACATTACAAAATAAAGAATGTAAAATATCTTATTAATAATTTTATAATGATTATATGTTGAAATGGTAGTAGTTAGGATATATTCAGTTAAATGAAGATATTATTAAAATGAATTTCACTTGTTTCTTTTTTACATGATGCTGCTAGAGAAGTTTTTAACATCACTTTTCTTTTTTTTTTTTTTTGATGGAGTCTCTGTCGCCCAGGCTGGAGTGCAGTGGCGTGATATCAGCTCACTGCAAGCTCCACCTCCCGGGTTCACGCCATTCTCCTGCCTCAGCCTCCCGAGTAGCTGGGACTACAGGCACCCGCCACAACGCCTGTCCATTTTTTTTGTATTTTTAGTAGAGACGGGGTTTCACCGTGTTAAGCCAGAATGGTCTCAATCTCCTGACTTCGTGATCCGCCCGCCTCAGCCTCCCAAAGTGCTGGGATTACAGGTGTGAGCCACCGCGCCCGGCTTAACACTGCTTTTTAATGACAAGAAAGTTTAAAACTATGTATCTAGCAAGCCAGATAGCAAAATAAGAAGCCTCAGACCCTCCTTCTCCTCATGGAGACACTGATTCCACAATACACAGAATAATTCCCTTCATGAGAAATCCTGAAAAAAGTTATGAGGTTCCTGCACTCCAGATGCACAAAATCAGCCACGTTAATTTGTGGCACTACTCACCATAGTCCCTTTCCCCGGCTCAATGCAGTGTAATTGGAAGAAACTCTTTAGCACCTGGCTTCTCCCTGGGGAGGGAAAGAGAAGATTGAAACATATATCCAACATGCAGACTTTCGGGGGGTTGCCCAAGAAACTGGTTTCTATCCTACCTGAATCTAAGCATTGACACGAGAGAGAGCCAGGAGGGCACTGAGAACCAGGCGTGGTGGCTCACACCTGTAATCCTAGCACTTTGGAAGGCCGAGGTGGGTGGATCACTTGAGGTCAGGAGTGTGACACCAGCCTGGCCAACATGGTGAAACCCTGTCTCTACTAAAAATACAAAAATTAGCTGGGCGTGGTGCCTCACACGTGTAATCCCAGCTACTCGTGAGTCTGAGGCAGGAGGATTGCTTGAACCTACATGGTGGAGGTAGCAACTGGCAACTACACTCTAGCCTGGGTGACAGAGCGAGACCCTGTCTCAAAAAACAAACAAACAAAAAACAAATGTAAAGTTTGGACTAGCACATACTCAACTGACGTCCAGATGGAATGAGCAAGAAAAAACCTCCCAACTCCTGGCTTCTCCCTAAGGAGGGAGAGTTGGAATGTATATCCAATGTTACTGCTTTTCCAGGGGTTTCCCAAGAGACTGGTTTCTGTCTCATCTGACTCAAAGCTCTGACAGGAACAGGCACACTCTAGAAGCCTGGAAGTTGTTGATGACAAAACGGAGTTGGGAGGCTTGTGTAAATTCCAGTTCCAGAGAAACTTCAGTATGGGAGGCTTACACCAGAGGGAGTAAGAGATTATACGCTCCCAAAAAAACAAACCAGAAAATCCTTCTAATTGGGCATTTACATGCACAGAGACAGAGAAGACGTATCTACAGAGAAGGTGTGAGAGCTCCTAAAGTCTCTAGCCAGGCTGATTGGTGAAGGTCTTTCTCTGTATGAAGCCAGTTCATAAAGACTGAGAGAGGGAGCTGTTACAAGGCATATGACAAAACAGGAAAGCATGGCCCAATCAAAGAAACAAAACCAATCTCTAGAAATTGACACTAAAGCAATGTAGATGTGAGTTACCTTACAATGAATTTAAAAGAAGCACCATAAAGTTGCTCAATTAGCTCCAGAAAATGGTGAATAAACAAAATGAGAACATTAACACAGAGGTAGAAAATATTTAAAAGAATCAAACAAGTTTTTGAGCTGGAAAATAGAATAATTGAATCAAAAACTTTCCTAGAGAGACTCAACAGCAGACCTGATCAAGCAGAAGAAAAAAATCAGGGAACTCAAAGATAAGTCTCTTGAAATGATCTAATCAAAGGAGCAAAAAGAAAAAACTGTAAAAAGGATAAATTTATCAGAATAAAATTCCCTAAGGAATTTATGGGACTCCATCAGAGGAACCAATATATGCATAATGGAAGTAACAGAAGAGGAAGAAAGAGAGAAAGAAGCAGAAAGCTCATCTAAGAAAAATAGATAACAATTTCAAATCTGGGAAAGGAAATTGAAATCCAGATCTCAGAAGCCCAAAAGATTCCAACTAGGATGATCCCAAAGAAGTCAACATGAAGAAACATTACAGTCAAATTGTCAAAAAACAAAGACAAAATTTTGAAAGCAGCAAGAGAAAAGTGATTTATCACATATAAGGGCACATACTTAAGACTACTAGTAAATTTCTCAATAGAAACCTTGCAGGCCATAAGGCAGTGGGATGATATACTCAAAGTGCTGAAAGAAAAAAAACTGCAAACCAACAATACTATTTTTGTATTAGTAATTCTAAAGAGGATGACAAAACTATCCTTTGAAATTGAAGGAGAAATAAAGACTTTCCCACCTGAGAAAGTTCATTACCACTAGATCAGCCCTACAAGAAAGGCTAAAGGAAGTTGTTCAACTTGAGATGAAAGGAAGCCAGACAGCAACACGAAATCATATGAAAGTATAAAGGACACTGGTAAAAGTAAATGTATAAAATACAGAATACTTCCACATTGCAATGGTAGTATATAAATCACTTTTAATTCTGGTGTAGAAGTTGAAATACAAAGGCCGGGTGCAGTGGTTCACGCCTGTAATCCCAGCACTATGGGAGGCCGAGGTGGGCAGATCACGAGGTCAGGAGATCGAGACCATCCTGGTTAACATGGTGAAACCCCTTCTCTACTAAAAATACAAAAATTAGCTGGGCGTGGTGGCGGGCGCCTGTAACACCAGCTGCTCAGGAGGCTGAGGCAGGAGAATCACTTGAACCTGGGAGGCAGAGGTTGCAGTGAGCCAAGATCACACCACTGCACTCCAGCCTGGGCAACAGAGCAAGACTCGAAGAAGAAGAAGAAGAAGAAGGAGAAGGAGAAGGAGAAGGAGAAGGAGAAGGAGAAGGAGAAGGAGAAGAAGAAATACAAAAGTATATTAAAGAAACTATAACTATACAAACTTGTTAAAGGACACACAATCTTAAAAGCTGTCATTTGTGATTTTAATAACAAAGTATAGAACTAGAGAGAAGTAAAAGAGTAGTTTTTATATACAATTAAAGTTAGATTGTTACCAGCTTGAAATTGATTGTTACAATTATAAGATGTTTTATGTAAGTTCCATGGTAACTCCAAATAAAATACCTATAGAAGATACACAAAGGAAAATGAAAAAGGAAACAAAGCATGTCACTACAAAAAAAATCAACATACAAAGGAATACAGTAAGAGAGGAAAAGATGAACAAAAAAGCTACAAGACAGAAAATAATTAATGAAATGACAATAGAAAGTCCCTACGTGTAAGTAAGAAATTTAAATGTAAATGGATTAAACTTCTCAATCAAAAGACATACATCATGGCTGAATAAATTTTTAATAAAACAAACAAGATCCAACTATATGCTATCTATTTCTTCCTTTGGGACTGTCACAGACACCAGGTTCCCAGCAATGGCCAGGGTTGCAGAACTACATGATGCGAAACACAAAAACTCTTACACAAAATCTCCAGAGGCCAAGAAGCATGACAGGCACCTGGAGCACTGGAACTGTTTATGAAGGATTCACTGTAGATTTAAGAACACACATGGGCCGAAGTGAAAGCCTGGAAAAGATGTTCTATGCAAATGGCAACCAAAGAGAGCACACTTACATCGGACAAAATAGACTTTAAATTAAAAATTACCACAGAAAAATTAGGATATTATTCAATGATAAAAGGATAAATTCACTAGGAAGATAATAACAATTATAAATAAATATGGACCCAGCATCAGGGCACCCAAATGTATGAGGCAAACATTGGCAGAGCTGAAGGGAGAAATAGAGAGCCTCACAATAATAATAGGAGATTTCAATGCTCCATTTTCAATCTTGGATAAAACTTTCAGACAGAAGAGGAATGAGGTAATAGAGGACATGAATGACACTTTAGACCAAATAGACTTAACAGACATACATGGAAGATTCTATCCAGAAGTAGCAGAATACACATTCTTCTCAAGCGCACATGGAACGTGCTCTAGGTTAGATCATGTGGTCAATCCAGATATCTGCCCTGTACAACCATTCCCTAAGGGACATGTAGATACAACATACCAGACTCATCCCAATGACCCCACAACTTCATAGACTGTGTAGATATGCTACAGTGATCACTCCTAAGTGCAAAGTCACAGTATGGTCCCTAGAGACTCATGTCCACTTTCTCTAAACCCACCAATTAGAACTCCCCACAGGAAAACCATTTGAGTAAAGTCCTGGACCCCAGTAAAGACTTTGGCACACAGGTTTGTTCTCTCTCTCTCTCTCTCTCTCCCCCCCCTCTCTCTCACCACCTGCTGGTTGAGCATGATGATGCCTGGCCCCTCCCCCAAGCACCCCCGCCCCCAGTCTCCTCCTGTCCCTCCCTCTGCAATCTTCTATTTGTCTTTCCTCAGCGTCCCTCCTCTCTCATGGATCTGTAAGTAACACACTGCTTCTGTTACTTCCTATGTTTTTTTGTGCTGCTTCCTCTGTCTCACCTGATCAACACACTGGAACCTGACTTCTTTCCCAGTCAGGGCTCTCCTAGAGAGTGGCTACCGGGGTAAGAATAAACTGGACACAAGTCAGAGGAGAACCACAAGGGCATCTGCCAATAGAAACAGGTTTCCTGTGAGAGGGACACCTGGTCACAGGTTGGACACTTAGGCATTAAACCATCCACCAGGATAAAGAAGTATCCCACGAAAGGCACACTGTAAACATCCATGACCAAACTCCTTGGATTCCAGTCAGGGGAGGGCTACAGTTTATGGTCACTTTCCAAAGACAGACCTCAAGACTGAAATTAGAGGAAAAATCACAAGAATGTATATTTCATCTCTGCCCCTGGTTCCCAACATAAAGTTCCTGGAACCCTAGTAGACAGCACTGGAAGGCTCTTTGATCCCAGTTCCTGACACAGAGATCCCATGATCTTTGTGGTTTCCTGACTGGTAGGAGTATCTAACACAGCCTCAGGCTTAAAGTCACAGGAATCTAGTTCCCAGTTTGAGACAGAATCTATTTATTCTCCTGGCCCCTGGCAATTGCTTCATCCCAAGCTGTAACTCCAGTCTATTTTTCTGCCTCTATTCTCTAGCATGAAGCATGGTCTCACCTTTCAGTCTCACAAAGCATCCCTAGGCATGGCTTCCCTTAATGAATGGTGTGGATTTCTGGTTCCCATTGAACCACAAAGTTTCACCCTCTCCTCACTGCTACTTTAAAAAACAAAACAAAACAAAACAAAAAAAGCGCTTTGGGATGCGTCCATTTCTGTCCATGATGATACCCTTTCCTATTTTGGAGCACAGCTCATTTTAATATCCTGTCATTGTATCTGTAATTTTTCTGTATGATAGGACAGAAGGGGAAGTTTTCTGCAAGCATCCAATACACAATTAAAAATGATAGAATTATATTCGTTAATATGGTAAGATATTCATGATACACTCATATGTAAGGAGGAAATATTACCAAACAGGACAAACGGCTGCTCCCATTTAAAATACTAACAATCAAAATAGGTGCATATATACATGTATCCATGTATCCATTTATACATATATACATGCATCCATGTATCCATTTATACACGTATACATAAAGGCGACTATATTCATATTTTGGAGGGGATGACTGGAACAGAGGGGGGTTTAGGTTACATCAGAGGACATACAAGAGGAAGAAAGAAAAGGAAACTTTGAATGAGGTGCATTCAGGCTGTATGCAGTGACCTCATCCTGTTCAGAACACAGCAGTGGCTCTATGCTCCCATCTGGCAAACCAGGAATAGATGGCCATGTGACAGTTTGCCTTGTCATCGCCTTAGAGCTTCCCGGCTTTATTCTATTACCTACAGGATGCAGTTCCTTTTGCTCTTTCCCTTACTTCGGCCACTGCCAAATGACTCCACATGCCTCTCGGCCTGTGGTTTCTGCTTACTCCCCACTGCTACTGCCCCAGGGCCTTGGCTCCCTGCTTCCTCTCTCTATTTCTTCACCTCTGTAATTCTCTGCTCTTCACATCTAGCTTTGTTTTTCTTCTGTCCTAGCTCCAAAAGAAGAAAGCAAAGCGCTCAGGATAGAGCACCCTTTCTGGTTAAATTTCCCACCCCAAATCATTTCAGAGACCTCTGGCTTCCTGGTGTCCAATCTATATATTTCTGCCTTTGGGACCGTCACAGACACCTGATTCCCAGCAATGGCCAGGGTTGCAGAACCACATGACCCAAAGCACAAAAACTCTTGCACAGAAGTCCAGAGGCTGGGAACTTACATTAAGGCATTGGGAATGTTTACTAAGGGTAGGTGGGATTGTAACTTTCTTCTTTCTCTCTCTCTCTTTTTTTTTTTTTTGCTCGTCTTCTTTTTCCATACAGTAGGCCTCCCTTATCCAAGACTTCACTTTCCAAGGTTTCAGTGACCCAAGGACAAGAGCTGTCAGAAATATTAAATGGAAAATCTCCCAAATAAATAATTCATCAGTTTTAAACTGAACAGTGTTCTTAGTATTGTGATGAAATCTCACCCTGCATGGTTTGTACCCCTCAGAACACGAGTCTTCCCTTTGTCCAGGGGATCTGTGCTGTAGACACTGCTCATCCATTAGTCACCATCTCGGAGATCAGATTGACGGATCACAAGAATGATGAATACAGTACAATAAGATACTTTGAGAGAGGAGACGACAGTCACAAAATTTTATTACAGCATATTATTATAATTGTTCTATTATATCATGCATTATTATAGTTAATCTCTTTACTGTGTCCAATTATTTTTTTTTCCAGATGGAGTCTCGCTCTGTCGCCCAGGCTGGAGTGCAGTGGTGCGACCTCGGCTCACTGCAAGCTCCACCTCCTGGATTCACACCATTCTCCTGCCTCAGCCTCCCAAGTAGCTGGGACTACTGGCTCCCGCCACCAGGCCCAGCTAATTTTTTTTTTTTTTTTAGTAGAGACAGGGTTTCACCATGTTAGCCAGGATGGTCTCAATCTCCTGATGCCGTGATCCACCCGCCTCGGCCTCCCAAAGTGCTGGGATTACAGATGTGAGCCACTGTGTCCGGCCCACTGTGCCAAATTTATAAATTAGACTTTAGCACAGGTGTGTATGCATAGGAAAAAACATAGTCTCTATAGGGTTCGGTACTATACAAGGTTTCAGGCATCCACAAGGGATCTTGGAACCTGTCACCTGTGGACAAGGGGAAACTACCATAAGAAGAGTAAAGAGGGGCCAGGTGTGGTGGCTCATGCCTGTAATTCCAGCACTTTTCAGGCCAAAGCTGGAGGATCACGTGAGGCCAGAAGTTCAAGATCAGCCTGGGCAACATAGCGAGACTCTGACTCCACCAAAAAAAAAAAAAAAAAATTCAAATAAAGAAAATGTTTAAAAAGAACAGAGTATTTTCTCACATGAAAGTCATTGGCACAAATAGATATATCTTGTTGTTTATATTTTCTTAACCCTTTCTTAAATTGTACATGCTATTTAAGTGGTATTCTTTGCCATAACACCTTACTAGACTTGAAATTAGAGATACTAAGGCACTGTTTAGCTTTGATACAGTCGAGTGCAGAAATATACCAATGGTTGTCTCCATTAGCCACGTGCATGGAAAGTCAGGATATTTAAATCCCAAAGCATCAACATCTATCTTTTGGTAGATTACCTGCCCTGGAAGGTGCTTACCTAAGTGGAAATAAACCAAAGGTTGTCTTCAAAGTCAAATTGTTAAAATGGCAATAATGACCACATCTGTTTTGTAAAATTTGGAATGATATGGTTATGATGATGTTGATGGCATCTTACATTTGCATAGTAAATATACTTTCAAGTGGAATTTTATACATTTCATCTCCCTTGATTTCTGTAGCAATTCTGTAAAGTTGTCTGCTTTACAGTAAACATGAGTTATTATCCACATTTTGTAGTTGAGAAACTGACACTCAGAGAGACTAAGTAAAATTGTGAGTTAAAAATAGGATTCAGAAATGTTGACTCTCGGTCCATTGCTTTTTCCAGGATACTTTGAAACCCAAGAATAAAAATGTAAATTATTTCCACTGGGAAGCACCATTATAACCCTCTCTAGTCATTTGAATAATATGACTCAACTGAATATGAATACCACTCAACTCACAACTGGATCTCCATATGTTAATTAAATTAACTTAAATCCATCAAACATATATTTTCCTTCCTTCTCCCAGTTGCGCCATTTTCTTATGGAAGCGATAGCTTGGAGATGTCCAGTCCTGACATTTTCACATTCTCATCCTTTAACAGTTGGTTTTGCTTCTTGAAGCACATCTGGGAAGATGAAAAAGTCCCTACTTTACCCAAACATGCTTGATGCACCCAAGTCTCCATCAGCTGGAGAAAGACGGAATGTTTCACCTACAAGAGTTTTAAAATGTTGAAGTTAACCTCACTACATAATACTGCTGTCAGCAACATTCTCATCCCCAAATTTCCAAGATCCTCACCACTGTATCTTCAGCTGAGCACAAAACATAGTATTATCAATAAGGTTTATATTTGTGAATAAAAGAATATTTTACTATAATGATGCAAACAAATAGGGGTTGATTTTTTTCACATTCCAAGGAGTCCTGAGTTGGACAGGTAGTCAAGACAGGCGCTGAAACATGCCATCAGGGAATGAGGTTATTTATATTACTCTGCTCCACCTACTAGTCACAAAATGGCTGCTGCATCTCCAGGCATTGTGTTCACACTGAAGGGGAAAGGCAAAGCCTCATCTGTTCCCTCCTTTTGTTTGTTTGTGTTTCAGATAAAGAGAAGCTTTCTCAGAAATCCCTCCAGAAGAATTACCTTTAGATTTCAAGATCTCATTGGCCAGAGCTAGTTAACACGGCAAATTTTCTCTGCAAGAGAGGCTGGAAAATGAGGGAACAGCTTGTCGTAACTGATCATGACCAGTCACCATCCATCATCACCTGCAGCTGCACTCATGGCTGCTCAAAACAAAATCCAGCTTTGATTGTGGTAAGAGAGCCGCCACACACGGCTCAAGTCTAACACGGTTGAGGCTAATGGATATCTGAGTCCACAGAAAATAAGAAAATAAGGCCAGGGAGTCCTAAAAACTGGGGAAAACAAAACCCCCGAAATTCCACTCCTAGCCCCACTCCCAAACGTGAGAAGAGCAGGTTGGTTCAAATATGCTCCAACTGAGTGACATGGGAGAAAGATGTTGAAACGTTGATTTGGTCAATAACAACATTTTTGCATATGTCAATGTTTTAAAAATAGATTGTATTGTCTGAGAACAGCTTTGGAACCCTATAATCCCACCAGGCACAGCGGGCTACGAATGGACCTGTTCCAGAGGGGATGCCTCGTGAACAGCAACAGAGCTGGCCCGGGATGGTACCGCCAGCCAGCATCATGCTATCACCAGGCTCATGATGTTGCAAATTACTGAAATGTCTGGGAGTCATTTTCATTACCCTTATTGACAATTAGCTTTAATGGCAAAATAAAATTATTAGGCAGCAGTAAGTCTGGAGTATATAGCTCTTCTGTAATAAAAGAAATTCAGTGGTATGAAGGCAAGCTTACCAAGTCTATGGCTCTTTCATGTGAACTAAAGCAGTATGAAGATAAGCTTCGAGTGACAAGCTAGGGAAAACAGTCACTGAATTCATTAGCAGAATTAATATTCCATGTGGCATTCAAGCTATTGCTTTACAAAGTATCTAAGATAATTAATAGAAAATGGGCTACAAAATGAATGATATTTTAGCAACTTCTTTGCCAGCATGCATTGCAAAGACTACCAGTATTTAATACTCCCATTTCTTTTGTTCTTGCTCCTTGGAAGGCATCTTGCCAGCGGCTTGCCTATATTTAACATCACTGCTTGTTGACTTTGTCAAAGTTAACAGAACTATAATTTGCCTCTCAGTCGCTGTTCTGAAATTAAGGAACACTGAAGCTGCAGATGATTTCAATCAGTGTTTCTCAGTGGAGACACAGTTACAATCTTGGTCAGAATATGTTCTTGTTGTGGGGAACTGGGCCCCATAATCCACGGCATTATCATCCCTGGTCCTGGGCACTAAATGCCAGTAGCAACCTGCAGTCCTTGTAATGGTCCCATACACTCCCACAGATCCCCAAATATCCCCTAACGCACAGTTAGGCCACAGGCCAAGATCCAGTGAATATCTGAACTTTACAGATGTTCAAAGTGAGATGCTCAGTAGCCCAGATCCTACAGTCATGGATGGCAGAGGCAGGACTCGAACTCAGTTAGGGGAACTTCATATGACAACAGGTTTTCTCTGCCATCTAAAGGAAAATTAATAATGTCCTCCCTTGTTCATAAAAGCTATTTAATCAATATTTGTGGCATAACCAAGAATCCAATCCAATTAAAGCCAATAGTATGCATTAGCGGATGGTCATCTATGACAAATGGCATCCTTAATAAATATAAAAGGAAAGGTATTTTGCATTTGGGCTGTGGCCTAAGATATTCATTGGAGAGGCCCTGCATTGCTTTCAAGGTCAAACAAAAGGCAAAGGCGTTTTGGGTAAGGACTTTAGAGTAAGGACAGGATGCAGTGATTCCATAAATAATGCGGCTGGGGGCCCAGAGAAGCACGCTGTACAATGTTGTGCTTATGGACCCAGAGAAAAAGACTCAGAAAGATTCTCCGTAACATTTCTCCTACTTCCTTTGGCCAAATAAGCTTTTATTGGGTAGCATTTCACCCCTGTGGCCTGGATTTCTACCTCTATTGTTGGAACAATAGTCCTTCACTAAATAGAAAGGAAAGCAGAAAGGGGAAAATCTCTTCAACACAAAACTCCACAGAATTTCCTGGACAACGTGATAAGCATTTCTTTGATATGAGACTTAGAATGTATCAAATACCCTTCCTTCTGCCACCCTGCCTTGTTAGTCACTGATGTACACATTCTTTTTTTTTTGAGACGGAGTCTTGCTCTGTCACCCAGGCTGGAGGGCAGTGGCCTGATCTTGGCTCAATGCAAGCTCCGCCTCCCGGGTTCATGCCATTCTCCTGCCTCAGCCTCCCGAGTAGCTGGGACTACAGGTGCCCTCCACCACGCCCGGCTAAATTTTTGTAATTTTTAGTAGAGACGGGGTTTCACCGTGTTAGCCAGGATGGTCTTGATCTCCTGACCTTGTGATCCGCCCGCCTCGGCCTCCCAAAGTGCTGGGATTACAGGCGTGAGCCACCGCACCCAGCTGATGTACACGTTCTATGTTTCACTTAGTCATTTCACAAAATTACTGAGTGCCCTCAACGTGACTGGCACTGTGCTCAATTTGGAATACAGCTGTGAAAAAAAAATGCAAAAATGCACACAGCTTGGAGAAAGATGCAGAAGAACAGATATGCAGCTTTGGAAAACCAGGTTCAAATCCCAGCTCAGTCACGTTGTAACTTTTTTGTTTTTGTTTCTGTTTTGAGACGGAGTCTCACTCGTCGCCCAGGCTGGAGTGCAGTGGCCGGATCTCAGCTCACTGCAAGCTCTGCCTCCCGGGTTCAGGCCATTCTCCTGCCTCAGTCTCCCGAGAAGCTGGGACTACAGGTGCCCGCCACCACACCCGGCTAATTTTTTTTTATTTTTAGTAGAGATGGAATTTCACTGTGTTAGCCAGGATGGCCTCCATCTCCTGATCTCGTGATCCACCTGCCTCAGCCTCCCGAAGTGCTGGGATTACAGGCGTGAGCCACCATGCCCAGCCATGTTATAACTCTTTAACTTGGTCTTATTCCATCTCTGAGCCTCACTTTTCTCATTTCATTTTTTTATTTTTTATTTTTTAATTATTTTGTTTTTTTTTTAAGTTCTGGGGCACATGTACAGAATGTGCAGGTTCGTTGCATAGGTAAACGTGTGCCATGGTGGTTTGCTGCACCTATCCACCTATCACCTAGGTATTAAGCCCAGCATACATTAGCTCTTTTCCCTAATGGTCTCCCCACTCCCACCCTCCCCCAACAGGCCCCAGTGAGTGTTGTTCCCCTCCCTATGTCCATGTGTTCTCATTTTTCAGCTCCCACTTGTAAGTGAGAACATGCGGTGTTTGGTTTTCTGTTCCTGTGTTAGTTTGCTGAGGATAATGGCTTGCAACTCCATCCATGTCCCTCAGAAGGGCACAATCTTGTTCCTTTTTATGGCTGCATAGTATTCCATGGTGTATAGGTACCACGTTCTCATTATCCAGACTGTCACTGATGGGCATTTGGGTTGATTCCATGTCTTTGCTATTGGGAAATTGTGGAAGACAGCGTGGTGATTCCTCAAAGATTTAGAACTGGAAATACCATTTGACCCAGCAATCCCATTACTTGGTATATACCCAAAGGAATAGAAATAATTCTGTAATAAAGGAAAATACACGTGTATGTTAATTGCAGTTTTCTCATTTCTAAAAGAGGGGGAAACACCTACTTCCTAAGGTTATTATAAGAATTAAATATCTATCATAAAAATTCCATCTACAGTGCCTAGCACATAAATATAAGGGTTTTATTTCCTTTTGCTTCTGAAAGTCCTGTGCTCTGATGATATCTTTGCTGCTAAGATTTCGAGTAAGGTACTAACCTCATGACTTCTTCATCTATAAGGGAAAATGCTACCCACCTTGTGAAGAGGGAGCAGGGATGGTCACAGGGGTGTCATGAGATTCAAGTGACATGATAGAAAAAAGCAAAAAGAGATTCTCATGAATCTTAATCCAATTTTTCATAATTCATTGAAATTTTAAGTACACATACACACTAATATGTTTAATTTGATTTAGATTCACAACAGTAGGTTCAGAATTGGAATAACACACTCAATTCTGAAAAATGGCATATGCTTTGAATTTTTTTTTTTTTTTTTTTTTTTTGAGATAGGGTTTCCCTTTGTTGCCCAGGCTGGAGTGCAATGACATGATCATAGCTCACTGCAGCTTCAAACTCCTGTGCTCAAGTGATCCTCCCTCCTCAGTCTCTCAAGTAGCTGGGACTACAGGCACATGCCACCACACCTGGCTTATTTTTAAATATTTTATGGAAACAGAGTCTTGCTTTGTTGCCCCAGCTGGTCTCAAACTCTTGAGTTCAAGCAATCTGCCCACCCCAGCCTCCCAAAGTGCTGGGATTACAGGTGTGAGCCACCATGCATCGTCCTGCTTTGCGTTTTTTTAAAGACTTAGTCCTTACATGCTTTTCGCTAGAATAATCATACTCTCATTAACGCCATTTATATCACTGCAAGCTTTGATCACACATAGCAAGGTTCCTTTCTTGTTCTTTTAAAATAAACATATATGAATTGCACCTCAATCCAATTTTAAGATATTATGATGTTAGTGTCATAAATACAATTGTCCTGCGGTGACTGCAGATATTACTGGGAACTATGTAAAAGCAGTTTGGTGCAACAGAAGGACCAAACATTTTAGTCTCTCTTGAATTCAAATCTCAACCTCTCCATGGACCAGCAGTAGAACATTAGAAATGTTGTTCAACATCGCCATATTTCTGTGTTTCTAAAATACCTGCCCCACAAGATTAGTGTGAAGATTAAATTAAATGCTGTCTGTGAAACTCATAACAGGATTAAGTGCTTGGGAAAGGTTTGTTTCCATTTCTAATAGCAGGTTTGACTCTTGGGATAAGATTATTTCCTCCTCCTTATGCTGGCTAACTCCTCCTCTTCTTCTGAGACATAGACCCTGGGATACCTTCTCTGGGCAGCTCTTGACCACCCCACCCTCCCGGTTGACTTCCAGATGAGCTGGGCATTTCTTCTGGCACTCCTGTGGCACTGTGTTGACCTATCTCAAATCACCAGCCACTCTGCATTCATTGCTGTGGTTTGCCTCCTTGCCTCTGCCACTGGACTAGAAGAGTTTGGAAAAGTCCAGAGACCAACTGTCAACTTCACCCTGTAACCCTTCACAGGTAGGAGATGCCAAACATATACTAGATACCTGAAAGATGAGTCAAATAAAGATACCCCAAAGTTCTGTAAAGCCACACCCCCAAAAGTGTCATGATGGTTTTCCTTACCCACCTTCTCAGCAGTCATGGGGTCTGCAATTGTATCACCGAAACAGAGACCATCAAAGTTATTGGATAAGAGTATGAGTGATGTCAATCAAAAAAAAAAATCTTTAAGGCGTTTTTCTTTTGATTTTGAAAGCCAGTGACCGAACTCTGGGATGTTGTGGCAAGAAGAGATAGTCCCTTTAGGACAAGGAAGAGATCATTTCTAGTTATGTCTCCCTTTTTATAGGCTTCTAGGAGGCCATTTCTTCCCCCGAAATCAGTATGGAAGTTAAAAACAATGGTATGGTATATTTCAGATCATTATTCGTTTGGGATCCGCATGGAAGCAGCATGAGCTACGGTTAATTCTGCCCAAACCCTTCATTCCATTGGTTATTTATCTCCACAGCCTCTGCATGGTTTCCTCTCTGGTCAGGGCAACCGGACAGGCCTTGTAGGAGTTTGTGGTTTTTGTGGAATAGGCAATGAGGGAAAAGGGAACAGAAGGTGTCTGTTACTGATTTCTTCTGCCAGCCTTTTTGTATTTTGCATACATTATTTCATTTAATCCTCTCCAAAGCCCTGCGAGTGAGTTAAGCGGCTCATTATCTTAATTTCACAGATGTACACCCAAAGACTCAGAGATACTCGGTAACTTGCCCAAGGTCACACAGACTGTAAGCAGCTCTCAACACCACGTGGGACTTCTGCACAAGGAAATTTCTCTTTGGGAGAAGTCACCAAGTTGCATCCAGCACATGGACTGGTTCTTTTACTCATCCACAGGCTTCGAAGTCAAACAAAGGAATTGAGTCCCAGGTACCGAATATACTATATGATTGACTATAAGTTTGTGTGCAAATTAGTTACTTACGTTATTTTTTATTTTGTTTTTTTTCTGAGACGGAGTTTTACTCTTGTTGCCTAGGCTGGAGTGCAATGGTGCAATCTCAGCTCACCGCAACCTCGGCCTCTCGGGTTCAAGTGATTCTCCTGCCTCAGCCTCCCGAGTAGCTGGGATTACAGGCATGCGCCACCATGCCCGGCTAATTTTGTATTTTTAGCAGAGATGGGGTTTCTCCATGTTGGTCAGGCTGGTCTTGAACTCCTGACCTCAGGTGATCCGCCCACCTCGGCCTCCCACTTAATCTTTTAAAGTCTCAATGTTCTCATTTGAAAATGAAGACTGTAAAAATGCCTGGCTCCAAGGACTGTTTGAAAGATAAAATGGGAGAATACATGGAAGATGCTCACCACAAAGCAACTATGCTGGAGACAAAAGGTTTAGCTACGTTTCTGCGACTGAAGCAGCCCCATTATAACAGTAAAGCTAGTGTCTTAGTCAACTCTCAAAGAAATGGCAAGCTCTGTTTTAATCATGATATAAACTGAGTACTCATGAGGAAGAGACGGATTCCGCCTGAGGGAGTAGAGAAGGCCCTCTTTGGATGAGCCTTACGGGATCCGTCATGTTTCCTGATGTGGATGGGGTTTGGGGTGTGGATGGGGGCATTCCTGCATTACAACCTTTTGCAATTCAGGGGTTGCAAGGGATTGTATAACAGGAATGGGGAACTCAGTAAACAAGGCTTGAGATGTGACAACGTGTGGCCAGGCTGTCAGGCAGAAATCAGTGGGAGGGTCCATGGAGAATAGTAGAAGATCCAGCTAGAACGCAGGTTAGTGTCAGAGTGGGAAGAATCTAGCCTGCCAGGTTCCAGGACCTGGGCTTCATTCTGCAACCAGTGGGGAGCCATGAGAACTTTCGAAGCACATTCTCATGTGCATGTTGGGATGAGAATCGGAAAGGCCCTCTGGGCCATGCATCAGAAGCGTCTTCCTGCTGGACTCAGGAAGACCACAGTGGGACTGCAGAACATGAGCAGTCCACAAGAGTGTGGGAAGGGAATGCAGAGCACAGCTCCTGCCTGACAGGGTGGATGGCAAGTGTCAGTGAGGCAGGCCTGTTACTCCTTTCTCTAGGGCAATGCTGCTTGCTGTTCCATCCTCTTTTTCAGAATCAAAAGTCATATAAGTTTAAGGAGGTATGTAAGCACTTGAGAAGTGGAGGAACTCTAAACATACGACACAAACAAAAAAATCAGGGGGCCGGGCACGGTGGCTCACACCTGTAATCCCAGCACTTTGGGAGGCTGACGTAGGCGGATCACCTGAGGTCAGGAGTTCAAGACCAGCCTGACTAACATGGTGAAACCCTGTCTCCACTAAAAATACAAAAATTAGCCAGGTATAGTGGTGGGCACCTGTAATCCCAGCTACTCAGGAGGCTGAGGCAGGAGAATTGCTTCAACCTGGGAGGCAGAGGTTGCAGTGAGCCAAGATCGCGCCATTGCACTCCAGCCTGGTTGACAGAGCAAGACTCCGTCTCAAAAAAAAATAAAAAAATCAGGGTTATTAGTGGGCTTGGCAGCAGTGCAATGTTACTTCATCTGGATGGCTTCCTGGTTGAATCTAAAAATACCTACAATAGGATTTTGCAGTATAAACATCTATTGGAGTTGCTATTCAGTAAATGGACTAATGAATATCATATTCCCATTTTCCCATGGCTCTGCATTCCAACATTCTTCTGGAGAAGGTATATTGATCAAAATCAAGTCATTAGGAAAGAGAATACTGACTGAGAGGGTTTCCCTTCAGGGGCTATGTTACCATCTTTGCTCCCAAAGCACAAATGGCAGGATTACCATGAATGCCCCAGGACCAGATACAACCAAACCCTCCTAAATGCCTAAGGTTCAAGGATACATCTGGATTTTAAAGGTAAAAGACATTTGCCTTCAGATTTTTATTACAAGCAGAGAGACAGAAGGCCTAGAGCACAGAAAGTTTAAATAAGGCTATGAACTGAAAATCTTAGTACAAGACTGGTTAGTAATAAAGAGGGAAAGACGTGAATTCATGATAAATAAAAATTCAAAGGGCAACTTGGGGTATTTCAAAACATGGTGTTGGAACATTAAGCTGGCCATGTAGAAAAAAAATAAAAGATTTAGATTCCTGCATACTCATTTATCCAAAATAGACTCCAGATGGAAAATCAAAATACTAAAACAAATCATCTAAAATTTTTTTTTTAAAGTAATTATAATTTTGGATTAGGGAAGAAATTCCTAAGCATACAATATACTAAAAGCCATAAAGAAAAAAAGATTGATAAGTCTGACATTATAAAAAGTAAAAATGGTGGCCAGGCATGGTGGCTCATGCCTTTAATCCCAGCACTTTAGGAGACCAAGGTGGCCAGATCACTTGAGTCCAGGAGTTTGAGACCAGCCTGGGAAACATAGTGAAACCCTGTCCTATAAAAAATCCAAAATATTAGTCAGGCGTGGTGGTGCACGTCTGTATTCCCAGCTACTCAGGAAGCTAAGAGTTGGGAGGATCGCGAGAGCCCGGGAGTTTGAAGCTGCAGTGAGCCGTGTTCACGCCACTGCCACTGCACTCCAGTCTGGGTGACAAAGCAAGACCCTGTCTCAAAATTAAAAAAAAAAAAAAAAAAAGTAAAATCTTGTAAATATGTATTAATATATAATATAAATATGTTTTTGTTGTTTGGGTTTTTTTTTTTTTTTTTTTTTTTTTTTTTTTTGAGACGAGTCTCGCTCTGTCATCCAGGCTGGAGTGCAGTGGCACAATCTCAGTTCACTGCAACCTCCGCCTCCCGAGTTCAAGCAATTCTCCTGCCTCAGCCTCCTGAGCAGCTGGGACTACAGGCGCCCACAACCACGCCCGGCTAATTTTTTGTATTTTTAGTAGAAATGAGGTTCCACCGTGTTAACCAGGATGGTCTTGATCTCCTGACCTTGTGATCCACCCATCTCAGCTTCCCAAAGTGCTGGGATTACAGGCGTGAGCCACCACGCCCGGCCTATAATATAAATATGTTTTAATAAAGTCAATCTGAGAAAAAAAGAATTTGCAACACATAGGACTGCCTCTCACCCGCCCTCTACACCTGTCGGCAGGAGTTTAAAAGCCACCCCAAAACTCTAATTGCTCATGTCAAAGCTCCCTCTTCTACTAACTTCAGTCTCCCAGCACCCTCCTCCCCACCCTCCCAGCTTCACCTCCAGTGTCTTCCTTGGAATCATCAGTGCTAATTTCGATCGTGACTTTTATCCCTGTTCGGATCAATCACCTCAAGAAACCCAGATTCCCCTGGTTACTTGAACTCTTATTCTCACATTTGGTCCTTATATGCCATTTCTGACCCGACACCTCATCCATCCCTAATTTTCTTTTTTTTTTCCAAGATGGAGTCTCACTCTATTGCCCAGGCTGGAGTGCAGTGGCGCGATCTCATCTCGCTGCAACCTCTACCTCTTGGGTTCAAGCAATTCTCTGCCTCAGCCTCCTGAGTAGCTGGGAATACAGGCGCCTGCCACCACACCTGGCTACTTTTTTTGTATTTTTAGTAGAGACAGGGTTTCAACATCTTGACCGGGTTGGTATTGAATTCCTGACCTTGTGATCCACCCGCCTCGGCCTTCCAAAGTGCTGGGATTACAGACATGAGCCATTGCACCCGGCCCACCTGTCCCTAATTTCTAAAACCATTCCCCTGTGCCCTGAGTTCACAGCAGAACCCCACCACATCTAACTTTTTATCTGGACATTTCCATCCACTTTCTCCTCTTACTGCAACCTGGATGTTTCTAGGACACTACTTCCTCAAATCCCTGTCCAGGGGCCTCTATTTTCTCTCCTTCCCCCAATTAATCTGTAGACCTGGAAATCAGGTAGGTGTCCCCCCGCTTCTCATGGCCATGACCAGGCCATCAGCACCCCAGCTCAGCTGCCAGTCGCCCACTGTCCCAGGCCACTTCCCTGCATTTCTTGAAGATTTTTGAGGTCCTGGTCCACTTCCATTCTTTTCAACATTACTTCTCTCATAATTTTCATGGTTCCAATGATGATCCTTGTAACAACCCGACATCTGGATTCTTTGACCTCTTTCCTCCCAATGTTGTTGTCCCTGACCTTGTCTCAGCCACTGACTCTCCCATGGTCAAACATTGTTATTACCAGTAACTGCCATCCCTCTACACGTCAATAGCAAGCATTTTGTTCTCCAATCACCCACTCTTGTGTTTCCAGCTAATTCTCTCTCGTGAACAATTATTTGACCCTTAACACAGAGATAAGAAGAAGCATTAAACCCACTGTCTCTCACTCGCCTTGAGTATTTCATTTGCTAACTTACCTTAAATCCCAGGCTCCATAATTTCAATCACTCCTTTGCACTGAGCTTCAACTTACCTGCTCCCTCTTGCTTCTTCAAACTCATCTGGTGTCAAGGACTGACTAGAGTCTCCCTTGCTACCACCAATATTTATATGGTGAAGCTTTAACTCCCAGCATGACTTTTTTTGGAGATAGGGCCTCTAAGAAGGTTATTTGGGTTAGATGACGTAATAAGGATGGGACCCTAATCCAATATGATTGGTGTCCTTATGAGACCAGGAAAAGACACACAGAGAAAAGGCCATGTGAGGACACAGTGAGTAAACAACCATGTACAAGCCAAGGAGACGGAACTCAGGAAAAACCAACCCTAGTGGCACCTTGATCTTGGATTTCTGACCTTCAGAACTGTGAAAAAATACATTTCTGTTGTTTAAGCTGCCCAGTCTGTGTTATTTTCTTATGGCAGCCCTAACAAACAAGTACACCTGGAAAATCCCAAGCTCAGTTAAATCCTTCTGTTAACCCCTTGTGTGTAGCTGTGCAGTTGAATTTGGCTGCAAAAGACAAAACCAACCAACCAAAGTACCCTCAACCCTGGGGACTGGTCTCACATTAACTCGTGACTAACAACCTCAAGTGGGTCCTTCGTGTTTCAGGACAGTCACGCTGCATTTCCTTAGTTGATTTACTCTCCTACTGTCATACACAATCATATCATGCATTCTCTTCTCTCCTCAAACCTCCACCATCTTCTCCCTGACCTTCACTTTCAGCAAATGATGTTGCTTCCTCTCTTGCTGAGAGAATAGATGCAATCAGAAGGGACTTTTCTCAAGGTTTCACCGTATCTCCCCACCTATGTTACATACTACCTATTTTGATTATTTATCTTATTTATTTTCTGTCTTTTCCTAATAAATGTAAGTTACATGAGAGCGAGGATTTTACCTGTTTTGTTCATTGCTGTATCTCCAGTACCTGCAACATAGTAGCCAGTCAATAAATATATTTTTAAATAATACACAAATGAATATAACAGAGGACCAATTTCCTCATTGTACACAAAAACTCTTACAAATCAATAAGAGAGAAAACAATTGATTAAAATGGACAAAGGTGATACAGAGAGTTCATAAATGAAAGAAATATAAATGACAGTACATACTAGCCAAAAAATATGTTCAACATTGTTCATAATTAAAGAAAGAGAACTCAAAACCATAGAGACACCAAATTTTACCCATCTCTCCTTCATTTTAATGGCTGCAAACTATTTCCATGTAATGGGCATATCAAATTTATTTAACAATTTCATATGGATTTAAATCTAATATTTACTACTATAATGAAAATTGTGAGTGAACATCATGTTCAGGCCGAGAATGCATGACATGATTACGTATGAGAGTGGGAGTGTAAATCAACTAAGGGAATGTAGAATGACTGACCTGAAAAAATTTTAAATCTAGATAAAACCTAGTGTTGGTGAGGATGCAAGAAAACGGACACTTTTAGATACTATTGGTAGAAGTGTAGCTTGACATTCTCTACTGAGAATATCTACCAACATTTAAAACAAACATATCCTACACACGTGTGCCAAGATACATCTACGATGGGATGTTTACTCACAACTTTGATTATAATAGTAAATATTAGATTTAAATCAATAGGAAATTGTTAAATAAATTTGATACACCCATTATATGGAAATACTTTGGAGCCATTATAAGAGAGAGAACCACTTATGTTGATATGAAAAAAAATGTCTATTATAGACAACATTCTAGTAATGAGCAAAACAGTCTATGGAATGTGTGTGTGTCCATTAAACACTTCCAGAATGCTATATAAGAAGCTGTTAATAATGATTGTTTCTGAGGAGTATTTCCAGCAGGTTGGGGAGATTTTTTGTTGTTTTATTCATGAAAGTGTTTTCTTTCATAAACATGTATGACTTATTTTTGTAAAAGAGAAAAGCATCTTAAAAGACAATAGTCAAACTTGTTTCTCTTTTATAATTTGAAAATTGTGTGTATGAATATAGAAACACATACACACACACATATATATATATCACATTTTATATAGTGCATAGGGTTAAAGCAATTTCATATCAGTTAATGGATCCATTTTTTGTTGTTGTTTAAAAGCTCTGTTTTCAGAAGGCAAAAACAACCTGTCAAGACAGTTGATTAAGTGCTTCCCACCCCCTACATACAAATACATAAATTCAATAATGGAAATAAATCACCCAGATCATTTTGTTTGGCATTTTGAAGGCAAAGCAACAAATCAATATACCACTTCAGGACTGGGTGTGTGTGTGTGTGTGTGTGTGTGTGTGTGTGTGTGTGTGTGTGTGTGTGTGTTTCTTCTCTTCCCTCTCCTCTTCTTCCTCCTCCTCCTTCTTTAGACAAGTACTATGTTTTAAGATTTAGATATACAATTCTACTTAATCTGCCGTGTGCCTACTACTTGTCTAGCTCTCAATTAGCTCCTATAAGTAAACAAAGTCCTCTCGAGAAGCTCATACTCTGCAAAGGTGGGAAGAACAGTATAAACACACAGGAAATTGTAAGGAAAGACTTCACAGAAGAAGGGGGACCTGAGAGTCCACAGGCAGAAATCAAGCCACAAAATTAATGACCAGTGCTTTCCTTCTAAGAATTGGCCTTTGGAATTGAGGTTTTAATAGTCCATGTATTCCAGCAAACTATGACAAATCAGAAATGCTGCTATTAAATGAACCCCTTGGGCAAAACTTCTTACCAAACCAATTTCAATTCAAACAGACAGCAGACTATAGCACAGAGAAAGGAAAATAGCCAACACCATTTCCAACACCACTTTATAAAGATAATTAGTTTTTACTTATGCACATATAAGAAGACACTGCATAGTGAAAAAAAGTAACTATTTTGGGATGTTGCTAAAGATGCAAGCATTTCTGGAAATTCCCTCCCCTCAATTCGCCTTCCTGAATTATTATGCCCATTACCAACCCCATGTCTAAATCAGAAAATTACTGAAATGCAAATTGAACAGAGCAATTTATCTGTGACTGAAAATATCTCTGAGTTAATAGAGCTCCACTGATGAGATCTAAACAAGACCGGGGAATAGCGGCACCTAATTTACAATGGTATTATTTAGTGACATAAATTTAACCACAAGCAACGTATATCATGAAAGTCATAAACACCAGAGAAAAACAGAAGAACAATGGGAGCTACAGAGAATGTGCTTTGTTAAAAGAGAAGAAGGATCACAGGACCATCACATTAGTGCTTATTACACAGAATTACAAACTGGTGAAAGTAATTAAGCCAAGGAATCAAAACCACATGTCATTTTGTTTCCTCCTCCAGATTTACAAATAAGTAAATCAATTTTCTTTGTGACTTCAGGTCTCTTGAAAGATTTCCACAGAAAATTATTTCTCCATCAACCTAACCAAAATGCTCACTGTTAAAAAAAAATCAAAGGATTTGACCGAGCCCAGTGGCTTGCTCCTGTAATCCCAGCACTTTGGGAGCCCGAGGCGGGCAAATCACATGAGGGCTGGAGTTGGAGACCAGTCTGGCCAACATGGCAAAACCCCATCTCTACTAAAAAAATACAAAAATTAGCCAGGTGTGGTGGTGGGCACCTGTAATCCCAGCTACTCTGGAGGCTGAGGCTCAAGAATCGCCTGAACCCAGAAGGTGGACGTTGCAGTGAGCCAAGATCACACCACTGCACTCCACCTTGGGCGACAGAGCGAGACCTTATCTCAAAAAAAAAAAAAAAAAAAAAAAAAAAACTGTAGAGATTCTGGTAAGATTTGGGAAACCCAAGAGGCGAGAGGCAAGGTCCATTTCTTCTGACTGAATCTTCCTTAGCAAACAAATCTCAAAAGAGGATTTTGACTAAAAGCCACCCAGCTTTAAAAGAGGAAACAGTCACCGTTATGGCAGAGCAGGACAATGGAGCTGACACTTAAGTCAGTCATTTCAGAAGGACCAGAAAGGCGGGGTTTTCTGTGGTTTTCCTCCACCTGTGGTTGCCGGCTTGCGGTGGCTCTTTCTTGGGTTACTGAGTGGACACACTGTGTACACAGTGGGGAAACCAGCAAAGCAGATACAGAAAAGAAAATGGGAGAATTTGAGAGTAGATATTCTTTTAAAAAAAAAATCGAAGTAGTCTTCATTTACATTGAAATGCTGTTAGATGGTTTTGTGACTATTTTACAGCTTAGTAGTATTTTTATTTTATTTATTTATTTTATTTTATTTTTTTGAGACAGAATCTCGCTCTCTTGACCAGGCTGGAGTGCAGTGGCACAATATCGGCTCACTGCAACCTCCGCCTCCCAAGTTCAAGTAATTCTCCCGTCTCAGCCTCCCCAGTAGCTGGGATTACAGGCGTGCATCACCATGCCTGGCTAATTTTTGTATTTTTAGTAGAGACAGGGTTTCACCATGTTGGCCAGGCTGGTCTTGAACTCCTGACCTCAAGTGATCTGCCTGCCTCAGCCTCCCAAGGTGCTGAGATTACAGACATGAGCCACCGCACCGGGCCCAGTATTTTTATTTTAAATGCCTATGGCTGAGGGGCTCTATAGTCTTTTTAAAGCCTAGTGTCACTTAACGTTTTTAATCCAGAACCTCTGGTCAAGATGATGTCACAGGTGAGCAGCGTCTATCTGGGCCAGTGGCACAGGAGTAAAAGAATTAACTAAGGCCACATGTGGTGGCTCATGCCTGTAATCCCAGCACTTTGGGAAGCTGAGGCAGGTGGATCACGAGGTCAGGAGTTCGAGACCAGCCTGGCCAGCATGGTAAAACCCCGTCTCTACTTAAAATACAAAAAATTAGCTGGGCATGGTGGCGCACGCCTGTAATCCCAGCTACTTGGGAAGCTGAGGCAGGAGAATCATTTGAACCCAGGAGGCAGAGGTTGCAGTGAACCGAGATTGCGCCACTACACTCCAGCCTAGGTGATGAGGGAGACTCTGTCTTAAAAAGTTAAATAAATAAATAAATAAATAAAAACAGAATTAACCAAAACAGTTGTTGGTAAAGAAAGGCAGATTAGAGAAAGCTGGAAAATATGTTGCAAGGTTGCGTTGGGCAGAATCAGTGGAAGAGGAGCTGACCACCAGGAAACAAAGGCTTGTTGGAGATTTTATAGAATGGTTCTTGGGCTGACTGATAACAGCAAGGTAATAGGGAGCTAACTTTCAGGTGTCTGGTGGTAAGTTGGTTGCAGGAGGGCTACACATCCTGAACCATAAAGAAAGGCAGACTTATAGCTTATCTGCTTTCTCTTTTGGCTTTTCCCCAGTCCTGCCCGCCTGACTCCTTTTCCCTAATTAGGACTCCACAGATGACAGTGTCTTCATGTTTCACTGCATTCCCTATTCCCCACTGTCAACCCCTGTTCAAAACCAATAGCAATGACAGCCGTATAGGCATAGAAATGTAAAAACAACAACAACAACAAAAGGGTAGATGCCTCTGTGGACCAGAAACAGAACAGGACCCAGAACACTGCAAGAGATAGAAGCCGCAGGCCGGCTGGGATCAGGGGCAGGCAGCCAGCAGTGGTGGCAGAGGAGTCAGCTCCTTCCTAATGGCAAGGATGAAGAGGGCTGCCCCTGGGCAGGCCGGGAGCCTGGTGCATGGAGAGCCCCGGGACTGGGGCGGGCTCCTCTGCTCTTGAGAGGATGCTAAATGCAGTCACTACCCACTCTCTGCCTGGAGCCGTGCCTTTCCGGAAACTCAGGGTCCTGGGAGAGGAGAGAAAAAACCAGTCCTCAGCTGGAGACTGAGTTAAGTTTTCCCCTCGGTTCCATAAACGGATCTACAATATCCCCCAAGGTCACCATGTGCCAGTATTCCCCCAATTCCATGATAATAAGATCTGATGTGCTAGGTGGAGAATAGTGAACACTTTCCGAGTCCAACCAACCTAGGACCCCCTGGGACAAACCTATAATCCAACAAAGTTAGGTTTATTGGCTCATTGCTATGAGAGACATAGCACTCCCCGAGGAAGTGTGGGTGTCTCACCAACAAAGGGAACAAATAGAGTTAGCTTAGGATTAGGGAAAGAGTGGAGTTTAGGTGGAATTTAAATGAAGAGATATGGAGGGTTTTGTTTTTTTTCTTGCCATCTTAACCACTTACAAGTCTCAGTTCAGTGGTATTAAGTGAGTTCTCATTGTTGTGCTCCCATCACCACCAACCATCCCGGAACTCTTTATCTTATGAAACTGAAACTGTGTACACATTAAACATTAACTCCGCATTCCCCAGCCCCAGCCCCATCCTCTGGCATCCACCATTCTATTTGCTGTCTCTGTGAATCGGACTACTCTAGGAACCTCATGAGTGGAATCCTAGAGTCTCTGTTCTGCGACTGCTTGGTTTCACTTAGCATATAATGTCCTCAGAGTTCATCCATGTCATAGCGTGTTCCAGAACGTCCTTCCTTCATAAGTCTCAGTAAATTTCTAGTATAAACGTATGCCACGGTTTCTTTAGCCATTCATCCCCGAGGGACTTTGGGTTGTTACCACCTTTTTGACTGTCGGGAATAGTGATGCTACGGACACTGGTGTGCAAATACCTATTTGAGTTCCTGCTTTCAATTCTTAGGTATATACATCCTAGTTCCTGCTATCAATTCTTAGGATTTCTGGATTATGTGGTAATTCCATGTTTAATTATGTGAGGAACTGCAAACTGTTTTCCACAACAGCTACACCATTTTTCATTTCCACCAGCAATGTATAAGGGTTGCAATTTCTCCACATCCTTTTCAATATTTGTTATCATCTTTGTTTCTTTGTTTGAGACAGAGTCTCACTCTGTCCCCCAGGCTAGAGAGCAGTGGCATGATCTCAGCTCACTGCAACCTCTGCCTTCTGGGTTCAAGCAATTCTCATGTCTCAGTCTCCCAAGTAGCTGGGATTACAAGCATGCACCAACATGCCTGGCTAATTTTTGTATTTTTTGTAGAGATGGCGTTTTGCCACGTTGGCCAGGCTGGTCTCAAACTCTTGGCCTCAAGTGATTTGCCTGCTTCCGCCTCCCAAATTGCTGGGATTACAGGCGTGAGCCACCGTGCCTAGCTATCTGTGGTTTTCATTATAACCATCCTAAGAGGTGTGACATGGTACCTCATTGTGGAAGGAGGCAATGTTTCGATAGCCTCAACACTAAGTAGGGCTGTGTATAAAAGAGATATCAGGTCAGGATTGTGAGGTGGACTTGGGGTCTTTATTTCTTTGGAAACTGTGAAGTTAAGTGAATGTGAAATTCTGTGTTCAGAAACCTTTACCTACAGCTCTCCATCTGGGTTGGTAATTGAAGCTGCTTCTCTGTTGCAAAGTGACTTAGATCTTCCAGGCAAAAATGAAATGCTTCATTCTTACTGATACAATTTCCAACTGCAAGATTTCAGACAATCTGTGATTTTAGAAAACAAGGTTTCTCAGTGAATAAGTAGAACAGAAAACCAAACACCGCATGTTCTCACTCATAGGTGGAAACTGAACAATGAGATCACTTGGACTCGGGAAGGGGAACATCACACACCGGGGCCTATCATGGGGAGGGGGGAGCGGGGAGGGATTGCATTGGGAGTTATACCTGATGTAAATGACGAGTTGATGGGTGCTGACGAGTTGATGGGTGCAGCATAGCAACATGGCACAAGTATACATATGTAACAAACCTGCACGTTATACACATGTACCCTAGAACTTAAAGTATAATAATAATAATAAAAAAAAAAGAAAAATTAAAAAAAAAAAAAAAGAAAGACTCCTTCAAAAAAGGGGGTTGTTATGAGACTACAGTGGCAGAGCGTCCTTGGAAAGAATATATGTTGCTGTTAACATGGCAGCAGGCCTTATCTGTTTCAGCTATCCCAGCGTGATGAGTAGCCAGGCAGGTATTTTACTTTTCTTGTCTGAACTAATTTTTACTTTCTCAGCATCAAAGATGCAACAGAGAGAAAGGAAGAGAGAAAATCATAAATAAAAATCTTCCTACTTAAAATGAGCCTGCAGGCCGGGCGCGGTGGCTCAAGCCTGTAATCCCAGCACTTTGGGAGGCCGAGACGGGTGGATCATGAGGTCAGGAGATCGAGACCATCCTGGCTAACACAGTGAAACCCCGTCTCTACTAAAAAATACAAAAAAATAGCCGGGCGAGGTGGCGGGCGCCTGTAGTCCCAGCTACTCGGGAGGCTGAGGCAGGAGAATGGCGTGAACCCGGGAGGCGGAGCTTGCAGTGAGCTGAGATCCGGCCACTGCACTCCAGCCTGGGCGACAGCGCGAGACTCCGTCTCAAAAAAAAAAAAAAAAAAAAAAAAAAAAAAAAAAATGAGCCTGCAAACCAAATTACAAATCATATTAATAGAATGCTAAGACACCTACTTGGCTATGGCAACATCAGCATGAGACTAATGGCAAAAGTGATATTGGGATCTATCTGCTTTACAATTAATTGGTAGGGAGGCTTGGCTGAATCATTAGCCTTTCTTGCATTTTTAATTTCATGTCGGGGTTAATAATGAAACTGACCCAATAGTACCATAGATAGGTTTTTGGTGGTTTTTTTTTTTTTTTTTTTTTTTTGATAAACATAAAAATTGACCCTTCTAATCTTAAAGCTTGAAACTTCTATTTATCTGAGTGCCTTACTCAGAAACAACTTTCAGGCCTCTCAAAAAGAACAAAAAAAAAGTATCAAAAGTATCAAAAAGAAATGAAACTCACCAGATCACCACATCCAGACAATGAGATGGCAGATGTCTCATTCATCATGATTGCTTACTTGCCCCTCCTGAGTTCTTGTTTCCTCAATCATCATTAACATTTCTTCCCTGCTATATACACCCCTAGTTTTAGCTGGTCAGGAAGGGACGGCTCCCATCTCCTTGGCAGCACCCAATTAAAGCCTTCTTCCTTGGCAATACTTGTCATCTATCTCAGTGATTGGCTTTCTGCGCAGCCAGCAGCAGGGCCTAGACCAAACCCCTGGTGTTTCAGTAACAATAACATGACCTATTCAATAACCTTGTTATTGGACAGTTTGAGGAGGTAGCATGTAAGAAAGGCATATAACTTCAACATCGCTTTCAAAGGTAAGGTATTACTATTACTGTCATTTAGTCATCTCTGAACAAAACATTCAGAGACTAGGGACATTGCTACCCCTGCAAGCAAGAGTATCCATTTTTCTTTGCATGTTAAGTGAGACTCACAGAACATTTTCTTCATAACCCTCTGCTATTATATAAAACGAGGGCAGGGTCTGAGCAGGAACCACCACTGGTATCCTCTTCTCTGAAACATTTTCTGCTCTTCTGATGGGTTATGTCACCCATTTGGACTCTATTTTCATAGATAAAGATATGGTTGGAGTCTCTTAATATTTTTCTCAGCCTTTCTCCTTTAGGTTGAAGAAATGGATCGTGAATCTGTGAGTCTGAAAGCCTATGGTGCAATTTACATCCATCACTGTATAATTAGCTGAGCACAACAGAGATCCTGCTATGAATACCTCTCCACACAATCCAGACAGGAAGAGCGTGTTTATTTCTTCCTTGCAAAGTGCAAATTGGGAACCATCCAAGTATTTAGCAAGAATAAAGTACAACATTTAAATCAACTGTTTGGAAATGACAATGAGGAGCTTTATGCAATATGACCAGGGCTTCTTTGGAGACCTCATTTTCATTGAGACCTAGCTTTCCAAGCCCAGGTTATCTCCCTGAAGAAGCACGTAAGATATTTATTAATGCAGATGAAGTATTAATCTGGGTAATGACTTCAGACCCTAGGCTATAGTTAGCAGCTGATGAAGAGACGTTCAAGCTGAAAGATAATATCTTACCAGGGAACTGACTGGACTTTTTGCTTTGCTCCTTCAAATGTAGAAAACCCAGCAGCCCATCCCTTGCTGGTGTGAAAGGGAAAGTCGACCAGATGACCAACACGCATCCTTCAGCTTTGCAGTCAGAGTAATCATCGCTCTGCCCCCTAATTTTCCTGTCACGGTAGGAACTATAAATGGCATTCTGTGAGACCACAAATTGCTATGGAACACTTTGTGCATGAGGGAAATTCTCTCATTGTGTAAATGGATCAGTTGCCACCCTAAAATTACTAGCTTCTCCCTGACAAAGTGATGTAGAAGCCTTGCAGTTGCCAACTGGGTTGTGTAGAATCAGACTCGCTTACAGGAAAAAAAGCTTTTTCTATCTTACGGTCCCTCAAAATAGGGGTTGTCAATTTTGGATCAAACTAGTGAGCTGAAGGAGTGGTCATTTTTTTCTTTTAGAAATGTGGCCATTTCTAAATGGCAGTCTCCAGGACTGCCATAGTGCAAGAAAAGAGAGTAGGTTCCCCTTAATCAGCTGGCAGTATCTGTGTTCTCCCCACCATGATTCTAGACCTAAACTCTCTAAAATTAGTCCCCCTCACTACCTCCCCAACTCAAGGATTCACTGTTGTTAGTTTGCCTAAAACAAAGTAGGAGGTAAACACATCCTTCTCTGCCTCCACACTGCCTTGTTCATGCTTGGAAAGTAGCTCAGCTCACTTTCCTCTAATTATTTGTCTCCCCACTAAATTGTAACATCCCAGAAGTCAGAAACTATATTCCATTCTAGTTCGAGTCCTGCAAACAGGCCACAATACCTGGAGCATGGTCGGTTCTTAATAAACATTTATAGTTGTGTGTATCTTCTAAATCATCATTTACTTGTTTTTTTATAAGAGACAATTTAAGTATAGTTTTAAGATACCGGTTAAATAAAAAAAAAATGTCAATTTGTTTCATGAGACTGAAATCTACCTAATAGTTCTATAGATAGGTTTTTTTTTTTTTTTTTGGATAAACACAGAAATTGACCCTTCTGGTCTTCCTTCTGGTCTTGAAACTTACCAAATCATCACATCCAGATCATGAGACTCCAAGCCTCCCAAAAAGTTTCAAAGAACTGCAACTCACCAGATCATTGCATTCAGAAAATAAGACACCAGGCCCCTCATTCATCATGATTGTTTCCTTACCCCTCCCACTTCCTGTTTTTCCACACATAGTTACATTTCTTCCCTGCCATATGAGCCCCTAATTTTAGTCAGTGGGGAGGATGGATTTGAGAGTACTATCCCATCTTCTTGCCTGCAACACCTAATTAAAGCTTTCTGTGTTGGCAATACTCGTTATCTCAGTGATTGGCTTTCTATGTAGTGAGCAGCAGGACCTAGACTGAGCCCCTAGTATATCAGTAACAATACTCTATTGTGTGTCCTCTGGGCTGGGCAGCTAGAATATCCTGAGGATTGAGGCACTGCCTATGGTCCAGGGAGCTCACACCCTAGTGGGGAAACACTCTTGAAGACAGATGATTAAGTGCTAGAGAAAGAAATCAAGTGCTGTGTGAGCACAAGAGAAGCAAACAATTCAGTTGGGGGTAGCCTGGAAAGGCTGGAGGGGATTTTTTTTTTTTTTTTTTTTCGAGATGGAGTTTCACTCTGTCACCCAGGCTGGAGTGCAGTGGCGTGATCTCGGCTCACTGCAACCTCCGCCTCCTGGGTTCAAGCAATTCTGCCTCAGCCTCCTGCATAGCTGGGATTACAGGCATGCACCACCACGGCAGGCTAATTTTTTTATTTCTAGTACAGACAGGGTTTCACCATGTTGGTCAGGCTGGTCTCAAACTCCTGACCTCATGATCCACTTCCCTCAGCCTCCCAAAGTGCTGGGATTACAGGTGTGAGCCACCATGCCCAGCCATGGAGGTGACTTTTAAAGTGGTCTTGGCATAAAGAGCGAAATAATAGACATTATAGACTCGGAAGGAGGGGAATGTGGGAGGGAGGTGATGGATGAGAAATTATCTAATGGGTGCAATGTACATTTGGGTCATGGTTACACAAAAAGCCCAGACTTCACCACTACACCATACACCCATGTAACAAAACTGTACTTGTACTCCGTACATCTACAAAACTAGAAAATAAAAACAAAATAAAAGTGGTCTTGAAATAAAGGTAATATTTGCCAGGTTTTGGAGGGCAAAAGACATTCTGAGAAAAAAGAACAACTGCCAGGCATGGTGGCTCATGCCTGTAATCCCAGCACTTTGGGAGACCAAGACAGGTGGATCATTTAGCCCAGGAGTTCAAGACCAACCTGGGCAACATAGTGAGACCTTGTCTCTACAAAAAAAATAAACAAAATTAGCTGGATGTGTGGTAGTCCCAGGTACTCAGGAAGCTGAGGCAGGAGGATCACTTGAGCCTGGGAGACAAAGACTGCAGTGAGTCATGGTTGTGCTGCTGCACTCCAGCCTGGATGATAGAGTGAGACTCTGTCTCTAAAAAAAAAAAAAAAAAAGAGAGAGAGAGAGAAAGAGAAAGAGTGGAACTTTATTTTCAGAAGTTGTTCCTAGCAGGACGGAGAAGAATGCACATTCAGGGCGTGCTCCTCTTCTCCTCACTTGGCCTGCACACTCGTTCCTCAGTCTCAGCACATGGGATGGACTTTCAAATTAAATCTCCTCACAACTATTTCACAGTCTCATTTGTCTTTCCTGTCCTGCATCTGGGAATTGTAGTCCCAGTAAGCAGTGGTAGGAAATCTCTGGATGGTCAGTTGACTTAAGGCATCATTCGCAAAAGGAAAGAAAAAGCCTCCTTCTGTCATGAGGTCCTGAGTGACTCCAGTTTTTCCTTGCTTATTTGTAGAGTAAGAGATTCCTCCCACTAGAGAAGGCATCGGAGGCACGATCTGCCTCCACAGGACCTTGCTAATCCAGTCACTCCACACTCCTCCCCTCCCTTGTGTTAGCTGAAGCTTTGAGGTTCAAAGACTCCTGGAAAAAAGTTCTGTGGCATAGCCAGGGAACTCGCTAGAGAGAATCTCACATGAACCTGAGAGTACAGAGTAAGTTTCCACCAGTGGAAACAAAGGAGGTACCTTTTGTCCTATTTTTCTTCCTCACTGCCATTTTATCATCCACTCCTGTATCTGCAATGACCTCCTACAAAGCCCTGAGGATAAGACTAACTACCAGAATGAACGTGTAGTAGCACCACATATTTAATAATTCTGGTTAGGTTTTTCTTTTAAATCAAGGCCAGCATTAAATATGCTTCTAAATTGTTCCTTTGAACTGTAGTCATCCTGGTTTAAGTGGCCTGGAGGGAATATATTAAACTGACTTGCATTGTCAACGAAAATACAACACTTAGCTATATATCAACTTTAAGAGACTTTGACCTATGAAAGTACTGATTCATCTCATATATTTTGTGTCTCTCTTTGCCCTTGGGGTTCCCTCGTGTCAGTCTAGAGAGTTTTTCAGCACTTTCAACAGATCCCTTAATGCTCCAAGGCTTCTGTGGGTCACCTTGCCTAGGCCTCTTTCCTCTCTAGACCAGAGGTTTATCAAGCTGGATGTACAATAAAATCACCTGTTTTTGTTTTGTTTGTTTTGTTTTTATTTCAATGCCCAGGCTCCACTCCAGGCCAAATGAATCAGTATCTTTAGAACTGGGGGCAGAGTGTGGATATTTTTTAAAAGCTCCCAGAAAATTCTATTGTGTAGCCAGGATTGAGAATCACTGCTTTTGATAGTTTAAAAAAAAAATTGCAGAAGCTACACATTCTTCTAAATAAATTATAGTTAATCTTACAAACTAAATATATTAATGTTCTAGTCCCACCCAAGTTACATCTGTGCATTTAACTGGAGCTCTCTGATGACAGCCCATAACACCAAGAATTTGTTTTCTTGGATTGCTTTTAGGCAGGACCAATTCAGGGGAGTAATTATTTGGTGGGAAGGGGAGACCTACGAAATGGGCTGACCTGGAATGGTAGTAACTCAATCTACAGTGTCTTCTGAATTGGAACTTAAAGAGAGTAGAACAGAAAACCCTCCAACCATCTGGAAGTCCCCAGAAGAAGGGTGATGATGTTGGAAAGTGGCAGCTATAATCATCTTGACCCCTTTGTCAGGTAATCATGCTGTCATGCCGGGGTAAAAAATGTGTTGGCCAGGCACAGTGGCTCATGCCTGTAATCTCAGCACCTTGGGAGACCAAAGTGGGCAGATCACGTGAGGCCAGGAGTTTGAGACCAGCCTGGCCAACATGGCAAAAACCCATCTCTATAAAAAATACAAAAATTAGCCAGGTGTGGTGGCGCACACCTGTAATCCCTGCTACGTGGGAGGCTGAAAGGAGAACCGATTGAACCTGGGAGGTGGAGGTTGCAGTGAGCCGAGATGGCAATGAGCTGGGATGGTGCCAGTGCACTCCAGCCTGGGTGACAGAACAAGAAAAAAAAAAAAGCCTTATCCTGTTAGCTTGTGAGAGCTCAGGCTTTGTGTTCAGACTTCTTCTAGCTGAAGATCACGTCTGGTTCAGCTAAGAATGAAAGCTGAGCAGTAGCGTTCCTGACTGGCTGCAAGTGCTTCCATTGTAGAGTCCATGTAAACAGGCTATTCAAAATTGGGGATTTGTTTTTGCCTCTCCGCAGTTTCAAAGGTGCATTTGCCTTTGTGCAGTCCAGCTCAGACTTGGGTTTCTCGCAGGCCACGTTCAGGATTGATTGCATTCCTCTGCTGAAGGAATAGCTCTCTCTCCCCTGGACACATTGCTTCTCAGATGCCATAGCTCATTTATTGGAGAGCATTTTTAAAACCAGATTCTTTTTACTGCTTCCAGTTTCAAATCCACTTGACACTCAATTTTCTTTCTCACTCAAGAAATGCTTTGATTTTGTTTTTTGTTTTTTTTTTTACCTATGGCCCCCTGTAAGTCAGGAATGAAAATAAATATTGAATTTGTTAAAGATATGAATGCTGAAGTACTTAGGGAGAAATGTACTGATATTTGCAATTTACTTTTGAAATGCAACCAAAAAACTAAGATCAATTGATGGATGAATAGAAGGATAGCTGGATCTATGATAAAATAAGTACGGTAAAATGTTGATGATAGAATCTATGTGGTAGGTATATGGATGTTTGTTGTAAAATTCCTTCACCTTTGCTATATATTTGGTATATTCATTATAAAATGTTGAAAAAAATTAGAATATGAAGAAAAAAATAGTTTCTTCATCCAAATTATGTCAGTGCTTGATTCAAGACCTGTGAACACGGACCAGCAGGTAAGAACCACTCTGCTTGGAGTACTAATTATGAGTGACATTACTACCAAGAAGCCTATGTAGATTCTTCTTTTTTTTTTTGAGACAGAGTCTCGTTTTATCATGCAGGCTGGAGTGCAATGGCATGATCTCGGCTCAGTGCAACCTCTACCTCCCACGATCAAGCAATTTTCCTGTCTCAGCCTCCCAAGTAGCTGAGACTACAGGATTCAAATTTTTATCCTATCATCATGGCCATGAAATCCTGTTAAACATCTAGTATTAAATGAAGTGTTCTAAGCCAGCATAATTCTTTTTTTCTTTTTTCCCCCACTTTAGATCTCAAGTGCCCAGAACTAGACTCATTGTAATAATCCTCAGATACCCTCTCATCAATGGCCCATGCATGGATCACTTCTTTTCATTTATTATTTGGTCATTTATATTAATCACCTGCAAACCCACACCTAAAACAAAAGCCACCACCTTGACAACCTACATCCAACCACGTGGTTTCCTTAGCATCTTCCTCCGTCATCCTGACATCCCTGGTCATTATTCCCACGCTTTTATATATAAGTGTGTGTAGGAATATAGATGTTCTTTCTATATGTATGTAGTCCTTTAAAAGTATATATTCTTTCTTGTTTTTAACTTTATAAAAATGTATATTTAGCCGGGTGCAGTGGCTCACGTCTGTAATACCAACACCTTGGGAGGCTGAGGTGGGTGCGTTGCTTGAGCTCAGGAGTTCTAGACCAGCCTGGGCAACATGGCAAAACCCTATCTCTACAAAAAAATACGAAGAGTAGGCAGGCGTAGTGGTGCACAGCTGTAGTCCCAGCTACTCAGGGGCTTAGGTGGGAGGGCTTTGCCCCACAGGTCAAGGCTGCAGTGAGCCGAGACTGTGCCACTGCACTCCAATCTGGGTAAAAGAGTAAGATCCTGTCTCAAAAATAAAAATAAATAAAAATAAAAGATATTTTATTTTGATGTGTGTTTTTTTCACTTAATATTATTCTGCAGAAATTTATCCATACCATGGCAAAATCGCTGTGGTTCATTTGTCTACTATATAATATTGCATTAGGTGAATTCACCATTTATTTACCATTCTCAGTGACAGGCATTTGTATCCAGGTTTTGGTATCATGAACGTTCTCATACCTATACCCTAAGTATCTGGGCAAGAATTTATCTTAGGTCTATAGCTAGGAGTGGAATTGCTAGGTATTAGGGTATATCAAGGTTCAATATTAGGAGAAAATGCCAAACTGTTTTCCAAAGTGGTTGCACCATTTCTACTTCCTCCAGTGATTGTCTCTATTGCTGGGCAGCATCCACTGCAGTGGAACATGAGATAAGCTAACGAAATGATTTAATATTACCGATACATGAATAGGTTGAATAATGAAATGGAAGGTTCAAGATATGCCTCTTAGGGATGAGAGGACAGTCTCCCCCTCGGCTGATATTCATTGGTGTTCTGTCTACATAGATGTTTCTATTTCTCTCCTATATGTGCTTCTCTTGGGTTCCTCTCCATCTTAGAGGCTGTGGGAATGTTTTACCCTTTTATTCATTGGCAAAACTAAAAGCCCCTCCCAAAACAATTATTTTCTTCTGGGGAAAAAAAAAAAAAAAGCCTCTTCCACACCTCTTCCAAAGAGTCGTTTGTCTTCCTCTCTCTCTGTCAATTTTCTTCCATCCAATGAGTAGCCTTGTGAGTGGAGGTCAGATGTGCCAAATTAATTTACTTTGTTATTTAGCATCCAGATATCTCACCTGGTCCTCTGGGTCTGTTAAAAAACACTCCCTTCAGGAAGCAAACTGGTGTGATTCATTTTCTAGTTCATCCAAGTACAGCCAGACTGTTGCTTTCCCATTCATGTCCTGTCTGTCTCATATCTGCATGGTCTGTTTTCGTATCTGAAAACAGATGGTCTCAAGCAGCACTACTGATAGGCCTGTGACCCTTCTTCACCCCCCAGGAACTTTGGCACATTTATTCTGCGTATCTGTTCACCTAGGCAGGGGAGAAACCTGCCACCTCTGCTGCAGGTGTGAGGGTCACCTTAGGTTCCCTGACAGCCCTGTATTCAGTATGCTGCTCCCGCCTGCCAGCCTGTCTCCTCACCCAGGCAGCCTCATCGGATAGCAAGTTTCATTATGTGCAGTCCATTGGGGACCCTCCTAAAAGCAATACATTCATTTCACTGTGCTAGTCTCTGACTATTAAAGCATTTTAGTCCTCTTTCTCCTTTAACCTCCCACGAGCCAAATATTCACTCTGACAAAATGCTATTCATTACAAAGTTAAGATGACTTTGACTCTGTTTCCCTTGCATATAATGCAATAAAGATGCTTTGTCCTGGATTCATCTACAGCCTGATAGTACCGTGGATAAAAACATGCCAAAGCGGGCGGTCTTTTTTCCCAAAATGGATTGAAATTACCTCTACCTAGCTATGCCTTGCTTAGATAGAGGGCAGCTGGGAAAATAAAATGGCTTTCTGCTTATTTTTAATATCCTAACCAATATATATTGCTTAAGGGAGAATGATCAGGGGAAAAAAAAGATAGAAAAATGAAACATCACTGGAATATTAAAAAAAATCAAGTCCTTTTTACTCTGCTTTTATCCACAGATATTTTTCCATACTGAGAGTTAGGAAATAGGGGAGCTTGGGGGAGTTATGGAACATCTCCAGGGCTGGGCACATGATGGATACTTAGAAAGATCTTGCTGATTGATTCATTTAAACAGAAATTATAGCTATATCTGATTTACTGTCTAAGTCAGTTGCCAGTCCAAACTCTGCCTCTGTCACATATCAGCACTGGGGAAATACATCAACTTCTTTGGGACTCATTCCTCGTCTATAAAATGGGAAAAATAGTACCTCCCTCATAAGTTTATGAGTACTAAGTGAAATAACTCAGGAAAATCCAGCCCAGCACTTAACCTACAGTAAGAAAAAATGAGTATGTATTTCCTTTTCCTGTTCTTCCTTCCTATGTAGGGAGTTAAAGAGACAAGCAGGAGAGAAGAACAAGAAGCTGGATTGTCATGAGTCTCAGAAAGAAACCTTCTTCATACCTATTTGGCTCTATAGAGATGTGATCTGTCTTCTGCATAAGCTGAAAGAATCATCTGGAATAACCACAGAAAATCGGATCACTGCCTTAGATGTAGGTAAGCTCTTGTAGATGGTCCAGATAAAAAAAAATGGAAGAAGCGGCGGGGGGCAGCAGCTCACACCTGTAATCCAAGCTCTTTGGGAGGCTGAGGCAGCCGGATCACGAGGTCAAGAAATCAAGATTAACATGGTGAAACCCCGTCTCTACTAAAAATATAAAAATTAACGGGGCGTGGTGGTGCATGCCTGTAGTCCCAGCTACTCGGGAGGCTGAGGCAGGAGAATCACTGGAACCCAGGAGGCGGAGGTTGCAGTGAGCCGAGATCACACCACTGCACTCCAGCCTGGCAACAGAGCAAGACTCCAGCTCAGAAAAAAAGGAAGAGGAATTTCTTTCTGGTCAGAATATGGGGGATAGCCACGTGTCCCACTTGTTCTGATCTTCAGTGTAAGTGATCACTCTGCTGTCTTTGGATGTCCTGGGTTTTGTAGCTGTGTTTTCATACCAACTTTACTTCTGGTTTTAACTTAACCCTTCCCTTCATTTCTCTTCTACTTCACCCATCATTCTTCGTCTTCTTACATATTTTCTACATTGCTTTATGCTATGTACCTCACAAGCCAACTTGAACCCTACTCTAATTACTTTTTTGATTAATTCAAACCTGCCTCTCCTGATTTTCTCCTCGTAGCTGTGCATGAGGCTTTCCCCTTGGAAGTTTAATGGGTACCCCTGAAGTTTGTCAATTCATGCAGCTAAAACCCTGCCTCGGGGAACAAAGGGACGATCTGTTGTTTCCCCAGCCATGGCCAGCCCCATCCCAGAACAGGGAGAAATCTGGGCTGAACATTCCAGAACAACACTAGGAAAAGCCCCATATATGGTAAGAAAATAAAAGCCAAGTCATTCATCCTCTTGCTTCTCTGTCCCATAAGAGACTTTATAAGTAATTGTTTTTCTAGAAATATTCCCACTCACTCTTTTTTAAGTCGAGTAATTTTAAAATATCTGATATTGTTAACCTAGGGAGTTCCTTGAAGACTGTGTGGAATCCATCAAGATACTATAACTTTTTTTTTTTTTTTTAAAGACAGAATCTCGCTCTGTTGTGCCCAAGCTGGAGTGCAGTGGCACCATCTCGGCTCACTGCAACCTCCATGATTCTCCTGTCTCAGTCTCCCAGGTAGCAGCGATTACAGGTACCCGCCACCACGCCCAGCTAATTTTTTGTATATTTACCAGAGACAGGGTTTCACCATATTGGCCAGGCTGATCCCGAAGTCCCGACCTCAGGTGATCCATCCACCTCAGCACCCCAAAGTGCTGGGATTACAGGTGTGAGCCACTGCGCCCAACCTAACACCATCTCTTAATACCTTCCGAGGCTCTAGGATTACTTTTGAAGGACACCATTAGAGTACTATGACTCAACGCTAATGACGGGTGAATAAGGACAATAGAAAATTTTCCACTTTAAATCGTGTGTTTGTGCCTCAATATGTTCAGATAACTCATCAATTATTAAACAACTAGGAAAACTTCCAAGTACTGCATCAAAACATTCAACACCAGAAGGCATTCACCCAAGCAGGTTCTATTTATTGAATGCTGTTTACTATCTCTTGGCAGCTTTGTCTTTTTAGATGATGTTTAGAAGCCTCCCTAATGTATACACTGTCAACTGAGGAGATCTCTGTTTGAATTTTTCAGATAAAAAGGCTGGCAGAAACCCAAAGGCAAGTACGCTAACTTCGGATTCTCAGAGAGATAAAAGTAGGCCGTTCATCAGCAAATCCACCTTGGGTGAGTCCCTTCAATTTGCTGAATTGGTTTAGGAATACAGTTTAGTGGTAATGATTAGACCTGTCATGCCGTAAAAGTCAGAGCCTAAAATGTGAGTGTGAACAGAAAAACGAATATTCCTAGAGAAGAAAACTCACAGTATTTCAGATGTGAGTTGGTGGTATTCATTCTTGGCAGCACTGGAAATTTTGTTTTATCTTAAAATCTTTTAACTGTTTTGTTATTCTAAAAGGTAAAAGGAGTTGAAATAGGGGAGATTTTCTTTTCTTTTTTTTTTTTTTTTTTGAGACGGAGTCTCGCTCTGTCGCCCAGGCTGGAGTGCAGTGGCGCGATCTTGGCTCACTGCAAGCTCCGCCTCCCGGGTTCACCCCATTCTTCTCCCTCAGGCTCCTGAGTAGCTGGGACTACAGGCGCCCACCACCATGCCCGGCTAATTTTTTTGTATTTTTAGTAAAGACAGGGTTTCACCGTGTTAGCCAGGTCTTGATCTCCTGACCTCATGATCCGCCTGCCTCAGCCTCCCAAAGTATTGGGATTACAGACATGAGTCACCATGCCGAAATAGGGGAGATTTTATTCGGTGTATCTAATTTTTTTTTTCACCATATGCAAATATAAAGCCCTGGCTTTCAAAAACGTACACAGTTGAGTAACATTTTGGGTGTAAAATTGTGAACTTATTAGGTCTGCTCATTGATTTCCGTTTGAGACGAGCATTTTCTTGGAGACTTACTTTCAAAGGAATAAAGAATGAGACATGAGAATGAAGAAAAGAGGCACTTGGTGGAAAAACAGATCCATCACAATCTCATGAATGACTGACTGTGGCTCTGAATTTGCAACCGTCTCAGAAATGGCCACAAATTTTGGTGTGTGGAAGATGTTAAAGTAAAGCAACCATCCCAATGAATCATGGGGGCCCCTGCATAGGACACAGGAATCAACGGGCATGTGCATTTACAAGGAGGCTGCTGCGGTGGCTGTTTCCACCAAAGTCACTGATAAGGCCGGATCCTACTTCTGTCTCAGGCCAGAGGCAGGTAGAGAAGGCTGGGCGTCCTCTGTGTAGGTAGGGAAGGGAAGGATAGCAGATTCTCACTGGGGGTATCCACCAGCAGCTTTTGCACTCTCACCATCAACTTCGTTCCCAACCACAGTGGAGGCTCACGTGGCATTCCTGGGTCACTGGATGCCAAGTTGCATAGGTAACAGTGCTAGCCAAGCAATTAAATGGCTTTTCTATGTTTACCCCCATTTCCTAAAGAGACAAATGAAAGTGCAGAGAGGTTAAAGAACTTGCCTAAATCCACCTGAAGCAACACATTGGCTGGGAATTTACTAAAACCCATCTATTTCAAATTCCAGTTCCATGGGTAATCATTCAACAGGGCTGTTGCTAAGGGGAGCAGGACATGTGTGCCTTAGAGTGTATAATCCCATAATTCAGGAATCAATAAAGCCCACACAATTTTTATCCTAACATATAGAGGCATATAGGGAAAATATTTCTAGTTTGTTTTGTGTGTGTGTGATACAAGGTCTCACTCTGTTGCCCAGGCTGGAGTGCAGGAGTGCAGTCACGGTTCACTGCAGCCTCAACCTCCTCAGGCTTAGATGGTCCTCCCACCTCAGCTCCATGAGTAGTTGGGGCTACAGGCGTGTGCCACCATGCCTGGCTAAATATATATATATTTTTTGTACTTTTTGTAGAGACAAGGTCTCATTATGTTGCCCAGACTAGTCTCGAACTCTTAGGCTCAAGTGATCCTCCTGCCTCAGCCTCCCAAAGTGCTGGGATTACAGAAGTGAGCCACTGTGCCCAGTTTCCAGTTTTCTTTAACTTTTTTCTTTTTTTCTTTTTTTTTTTTTTTGGTGAGACAGAGTCTTACTCTTCACCCAGGCTGGAGTGCAGTGGAACAATCTCGGCTCACTGCAACCTTCGTCTCCTGGGTTCAAGCAATTCTCCTGCCTCAACCTCCCGAGTAGCTGAGACTACTGGCGCCTGCCACCATGCCTGGCTTATTTTTGTTTTTTCAGTAGAGACGGGGTTTCGCTGAGTTGGTCAGGCTGGTCTCAAACTCCTGACCTCAGGTGATCTGCCTGACTTGGCTTCCCAAAGTGCTGGGATTACAGATGTGAGCCACTGTGCCCAGCTTCCAGTTTTCTTGAGGGGGAAAAGAAAAATACATGAAAATCTCTTAAACTATTTAAAAGAAAGATATTGGCCAAGTGCAGTAGTGCATGCCTGTAATCTCAGCACTTTGGGAGGCTGAGGTGGGCGAATCATGAGGTCAGGAGTTTGAGACAAGCCTGGCCAACATAGTGAAACCCTGTCTCTACTAAAAATACAAAAAATTAACTGGGAGTGGTGGCAAGCACCTGTAATCCCAGCTACACAGGAGGCTGAGGCAGGAGAATCACTTGAATGCAGGAGGTGGAGGTTGCAGTGAGCTGAGATCTCGAGACTGCACTCCAGCCCAGGCGACAGTGTGAGATTCCGTCTCAAAAAAATTTGAAAAAAGATATTTCACAAATTCAGAGTATTATTGTTATTTGATTACAATATTTTGTCACCTGCATTTCTAAGAAATATCATACTACTTAACCTCTAGGTACATAAAAGAAGCACAGAATATTGGCTCTGTTTAGAACAATTGAGGAATTAGGGCTGTATCTTCTTTTGGTGACAATTCATAAGGAACTCATCATATCTCTGCTATATCACCTGAAGATATATATTTTGAAACTAGCTATGGTAAAGTCCTTGATTAATAGCAATGCTATCTCTAATACAAATGGAAAAACAGATATAAATAATTTTGATAGTGTCATACCCCTTTCCTACCTTGTTTCTCATTCTATGAGAGCAATGCCATTTTTCCCTGAACAGTGGGCCTAAGAAAGAGTTTCATTTTTCTTTTACACTTCCCCAGAGGAGCAAATATCACAAGAAACAGAGTTACATAAACCAAAAGCAATTTTTATACCTAAACTATTCAGAAATGCTCAGACTGCAGAACCATTATTAGCATTCAATTGTACATTTTGTTCCTAACAAGCACTCCTCGGTCCTACAAAAGATAATAATTGTTGTTCTTCTTCACCTACTTTAAATTAATCTGTCCTTGGGGAGGTCACGGGACTGCCAGGTTAGCAGCTCTGGAATCTAGCTTCATAATTGTACTGAAGTATGGCCTTACAAGCTTCCCTTTAGCAGTCACTTTTTAAAACATAAAAATAAAAAATAAAAACCCTGATTCTCTTCAAATCCTGTTAGCAATTAGGCAGTGAGGCCAGGCATGGTGGCTCACGTCTGTAATCCCAGCACTTTGGGAGGTCGAGGTGGGCAGATTACCAGGTCAAGAGATCGAGACCATCCTGGCCAACATGGTGAAACTCTGTTTCTACTAAAAATACAAAAATTAGCCCAGCATGGTGGTGGGCGCCTGTAGTCCCAGCTACACGGTAGGTTTAGGCAGGATAATTGCTTGAACCCAGGAGGCAGAGGTTGCAGTGAGTCGAGATCATGCCACTGCACTCCAGCCTGGTGACTGAGCGAGACTCCGTCTCACAAAAAAAAAAAAAAAAAAAAAAAGAAAAAGAAAAAGAAAAAGAAATTGGGCACTAGACGTTGATTTCTGAATTACACGTGTAAGGAGACAGAGCCTTCTGTTCTTTGCTGGGGATTAACAGATATTCACAGAGCCTTATGATGTGCCATTATTCTGAGTATCTGGGACTACAGGCATGTGCCACCATGGCAGACTAATTTTTGTATTTTTAGTAGAGACGGGGGCTTCACCATGTTGGCCAGGGTTGTCTCAAACTCCTGACCTCAGGTGATCCACCCGCCTTGGCCTCCCAAAGTGCTGGGATTACAGGCATCAGCCACCGCACCCGGCCTGCTTACTATATTTTTTAATATTTACAACAGTCTACTGAAATGGATTATATCTCGCTCAATTAAGAGAGTAGAATTTGAAGTTCACCTGGTAACCAGTGGAGCCAGATTTCACAGTGATAGCTCAGTAGCTCAGAACACATCCTTTCGATGATTTCATGCAACTCTCAGGGGAGTGATCACTGTGTCCTCCCCTCTCTGCTAAAACCTTGCTCTGGTGGGAGCATGTGGATGGGTCTAGGCGGTCAAGCAGCTTTTGGGTCCAGGCAGTAAGAACTATATTTATGTATGGGTGCAGGGATCCACATATTCGATTAAGCTCTTCAAGCTTTGACCCAACAGGTCAAATCCAAGAAATTACAGAATAAAGTACTTCCCTCTGGGACCTTGTGCAAACTAAACCCTGCAAAAATATTCATGGTTACAACCAAAGCCTATTACAGAGTCCAGAAACAATTACAGGATGTGCTGAACAGAAAGAATAGCCATTCACTGAGTCAGGCTGTGCTCATAGCATAGAGACAAGAGCTGAGCGAAGCTGAGAGGAAGCAGAATTAGTCAAAATTCAGAACAGAGAGACCCAAGCTGGTTGGAGACAGCCGGCAGCTGCTGTGCTCAGTACCCAGGAAGCAGTCACTTTTTGAAGTGATAGCTTTAAATCCTGGCCTTATTCGACCTTATTTTAAATGCATTTCACCCTAGGAGGCTGAGAAGCTGCATGGATCCTTCCAAGGATCTGACCAGTATTTGGTGATTCTAGAGAAAGCTGTGAAGGGAAGTCTGACTGTTAGTTTAAACCTTTGTGTGGCCACAGTCAAGCACAGTGGTGAGATCAGAGGGGCTTGATAAATATTTGTTGAAGACAGGAAGGAAAGGAAGGAGAAAATGGGCCAGATTTAAACATCTGAAACATGTCTGGAATCCAGAATTATGTGTCAGGAAGAGACAGAAAAAGCCACAGCCGAGCGCCCAGCTGTGGAATGGAAGTTGTCAGAAAAGGGCTTCTGACTAGGGAACCATTCACCAGCAGCCTGGATTGACGGACTCTTCCATCGTGAAGAAAGGCTGAGATGCAAGACGAAAAATCCAGTTCTTGGAAGCACAGGAGGAACAAGGAATACATCCTGCCTCCGCGGAACTAGAGAAGTAATTAGAACCTTAATCACCCAGACATAGGAAGATGGAGAGACCGGCGTCCTGGGATGCAGAGGCATTGAGGTCAGCAGGATGAATAATCCAAAATTCTGACTAGGATGTTTCCCTAATTAGGGTCATTATTCATCATAAAATCGAGTGGCACCTGCAGGAGGGCTTCCATACTCTTCACAGAGAACGCCAAGGTCTGGCAGAACCAGAAACCCAACAGCGTATTGCACATCTTCCTAGTGGCTGGTTACCAGTTTATTAATCCTAACCCCTGGATAGCTGAGCAGATAGGGCAAGTTCTTTTTGGTCTGGTAAAAGACCTACCTCTCCCTTTCAGGTTTTTTGTTTTGTTTTGTTTTGTTTTTGAGACGGAGTTTCGCTCTTATTGCCCAGGCTGGAGTGCAATGGCACGATCTCAGCTCACCGCAACAACTGCCTCCCAGGTTCAAGCAATTCTCCTGCCTCAACCTTCCCAAGTGGCTGGGATTACAGGCATGTGCTACCACTCTCGGCTAATTTTGTATTTTTAGTAGAGATGGGGTTTCTCCATGTTGGTCAGGCTGGTCTCGAACTCCAGACCTCAGGTGATCCATCCACCTCGGTCTCCCAAAGTGCTGGGATTATAGGCGTGAGCCACTGCGCCTGGCCCCTTTCAGTTTTTTAAAGAGAGAAAGCAAAAAGCTCCTTAGGTGAGCCATCGCCTGGTGAAGTAAGATGGGGGATTAGTTGTTCTCTAAGCATAATTCTTTAGGACAGTGTGACAGTGTGATGGACGGGAGCAGAATGCCCTTGAAGGGCGAGGCATGGTGTTTCACCTCAACTCCCAATCAACCCAGTCCCTGGCACACACTCCCGCTCCCACAGTGGGCTTATTTGTCCCTTCCTCGTTTCTTCTGCATTTCCCATCTCAGCATATTTAGTACATTATTTTTATAATCACCTGATTATTTTATCTTTATGTCTGATTAGTTTCTTTTATTTTTCTTTTTTTTTTTTTGAGATGGAGTCTCACTCTATTGCCCAGGCAGGAGCGCAGTGGCACGATCTCAGCTCACGGCAACCTCCGCCTCCCAGGTTCAAGCCATTCTCCTGCCTCAGCCTCCCCAGTAGCTGGGATTACAGGCGCCCGCCACCATACCCGGCTAATTTTTGTATTTTTGGTAGAGACAGGGTTTTACCATGTTGGCCAGGCTGGTCTCGAACTCCCGACCTCTGGTGATCCGCCTGACTTAGCCTCCCAAAGTGCCAGGATTACAGGCAAGAGCCACCGTGCCCAACCCTGATTAGACTATTAACTCCAAGAGAATAGGTACCACGTCTACTTTGCTTTTTCATCTTTGTGTCACCAGAACCCAGGCCTGTGCCTGGCATGCTCAGTAAATAACAGTTGGATGAATGAATATCAGGAATTCACAGCCTGGGCAACACGGCAAAACCCCTACCTCTACAAAAAAATTTAAAAATAAAAAAAAATTAGCTGGGCGTGTTAGTGTGCGCCTGAGCGCCCAGCCACTTGGAAGGCTGAGGCGGGAGGATTGCTTGAGCTCAGGAGTTCGAGGCTGCAGTGAGCTATGATTGAGCCATTGCACTCCAGCCTGGGCAACAGAAGCAAGACCCTGTGTCAAAAATAAATAAATAAAAGAATTATCTCCAATCTCAACTATAGGGAAGAAAAGGAAAATTTGAGAGGCAAGAGTCACAGGGTAGTGATGCTTTCCCATTTCTCTTGAGAAGGCTCTTGGGAGCTGCAGTGTAGCAGCATAGAATCTCTCTCCACAGAGCTTGGAGCTGGAAGTCCAAAATGGTAAGAAAATAATGGGTTACAAGATGTGTGCTATAACTTAACAGTAATTTCTAGGTCAATTGCAAATGATTACCGTTAATCATTACAAGCTTTTATTGAGGCTTTTCTATTTTCAGAGTGCTTTACAATCATTAATTTGTTATTCCTCACAACATCCCTATGAGGTAGACCATCATCGTTACTGCATTACAGATGCACTGGGGATGTCAATTTGGATTTAATTGACCCAGGAATGTAGCTATACTTAGTAGTTCATTTGCCCCTCTGCTTTCTGGTCTTAAAAATCTATTGGCCGGGCGCGGTGGCTCAAGCCTGTAATCCCAGCACTTTGGGAGGCCGAGACGGGCGGATCACGAGGTCAGGAGATTGAGACCATCCTGGCTAACACGGTGAAACCCCGTCTCTATTAAGAAATACAAAAAAACTAGCCGGGCGAGGTGGCGGGTGCCTGTAGTCCCAGCTACTCGGGAGGCTGAGGCAGGAGAATGGCGTAAACCCGGGAGGCGGAGCTTGCAGTGAGTTGAGATCCGGCCACTGCACTCCAGCCTGGGTGACAGAGCGAGACTCCGTCTCAAAAAAAAAAAAAAAAAAAAAAAAAAAATCTATTGATGCTGCCTAGAGGGTGAGAATGCTAAAGTGCGATTTAGAAAGAAACATTGCAGACAACTGAGAGCATTACAGAGGCAGAGTAGGAACTAAATTTCTAAAACATAAGAGGTACCAGAGAGAAGCCTCAGTGTATTCTAGAAGCGCATGCATTAGCATCTGACCATTTTCTAAAACATGTCCCTCCCCTCCCCTCCTCTCCCATTCCCTTCCCTTCCTTTCCTTTTTTAGAAATGGGGTCTTGCTCTGTCACCCAGGCTGGAGTGCAGTGGCACAATCTCATCTCACTGCAACCTCCATCTCCCAGGTTCAAGCGATTCTCCTGCCTCAGCCTCCCGAGTATCTGGGACTACAGGCATGTGCCACCGCAGCCGGCTAATTTTTGTATTTTTAGTAGAGATGGGGTTTCACCATGTTGGCCAGGCTGGTCTCGAACTCCTGACCTCAAATGATCTTCCTACTTTGGCCTCCCAAAGTGCTGAAATTACAGGCATGAATCAACATGCCTGGCCCGGTGGAGCCTTCTTAACAGGCATTGAAATTGTCCTTGTTATAAGTTTAATTGTAGACCAGGCACAGTGGCTCACTCCTGTAATCCCAGCACTTTGGGAGGCCAAGGCCGGCTAATCACAAGGTCAGGAGATCCAGACCACCCTGGCTAACATGGTGAAACCCCGTCTCTACTAAAAATCAAAAAAAAAAAAAAAAAAAAAAAAAAAAGATAGCCAGGCGTGGTGGCGGGCGCCTGTAGTTCCAGCTACTCAGGAGGCTGATGCAGGAGAATGGCGTGAACCCGGGAGGTGGAGGTTGCAGTGAACCGAGATCACACCACTGCACTCCAGCCTGGGCCACAGAGCAAGACTCGTCTCAGAATAAAAAAAAAGAAGAAGTTGAATTGTATCTTCCCAAAAAGATGTGTTGGATCCAAACCCCCAGTACCTCAGAATGTTACCTAATTTGGAAATAGGGTATTTGCTGATTGAATCAAGTTAAAATGAGATCGTTAGGGTAGGCCCTAATCCAATATGCTGATGTCCTTATAAAAAGAGGAAATTTGGCCAGGTGCAGTGGGTCACGCCTGTCATTCCAGCACTTTGGGAGGCCAAGGCAGGTAAATCACTGGAGACCAGGAGTTCGAGACCAGCCTGGCCAACACAGTGAAACCCTGTCTCTACTAAAAATACAAAAAAAAAAAAAATTAGCTGGGCTTGGTGTCATGCACCTGTAATCCCAGCTACTCCAGAGGCTGAGACAACAGAATCACTTGAACTCAGGAGGCAGAGGCTGCAGTGAGCCAGGATCACACCATTGTACTCCAGCCTGGACGACCAAGCAAGACTCCGTCTCAACAACAACAATAAAAACAAAAAAAAAAAGAGGAAATTTGAACACAGAGACAGACATGCAAAGAAGAAAGATGGATGGATGAAGACAGAAGATTCAGGTGATGCATGTTCTAGCCAGGGGACTCCACATATTGACAGCCAACTATCAGAAGCTACAAAAAGAGAAGGAAGGAACAACCCTTATAGGATTCAGGGAGAGTATGGCTCTGCTGCTGCCTTCACTTCGAACTTGTAGCCTCCAGAACTGTGATGCAATACATTTCTGTTTTTCTTTTTTGGGGGGTGCGGGGCAGGGGGACAGAGTCTCACTCTGCGGCCAAGGCTGGAGTACAGTGATGCGATCTCAGCTCACTGAAACCTCCACCTCGTGGGTTCAAGCAATTCTCCTGCCTCAGCCTCCCAAGTAGCTGGAATTACAGTTGTGTGCCACCACACCCAGGTAATCTTTGTATGTTTAGTAGAGATGGCATTTTGCCATGTTGGCCAGGCTGGTCACAATCTCCTGACCTCAAGTGATCCTCCTCCTCGGCCTCCCAAAGTGCTGAGATTACAGGTGTGAGCCACTGCGCCCGGCCACATTTCTGTTTTTCTAAGCCACCTAGTTTATGGTACTTTGCTATAGCAGCCCTGGGAAACTAATACAGTACTCCTAATAGATTATTCTCGAAAGGAGATCAAAAGTGGCATTGTCCAAGGTCACTGCCACGGTGCTCAGTTATCCTTGGTACTAAGTCACTTCCTACCGTATAATAACTTGTGTGTGTAAAAATTGATCCTCAGCCATCAGACCCTTGGGCAATGTTTTGAATTGTTACATGCTTAATTACAATTATGGCCACAGCTCTACACTATAGGAGGTGCCCCCTAAAAAAATGAGATTTTCATATTAACAACCTATAGCCCTAGTTTATTAAGGGGCTCTCATTTGAAAATACTTGCTTTTGGTCACACAAAGGACAATGGGGAAAAAAGGTGAATGGAATGATGCAACCTGTCGCCACTCTAAAGAGAGTATTTTCAATGCAGGTCTTACTGGTATCCATGTTAAGCAGTTTTTAAAACCATGACAAATTAAATTCAAATAACAGAAGAAAAGAAAATATAAAGAGGAAAGATTAATAAAATAGAAAATATACGGCCGGGCGCGGTGGCTCAAGCCTGTAATCCCAGCACTTTGGGAGGCCGAGACAGGTGGATCACGAGGTCAGGAGATTGAGACCATCCTGGCTAACACGGTGAAACCCCGTGTCTACTAAAAAATACAAAAAACTAGCCGGCTGAGGTGGCGGGCGCCTGTAGTCCCAGCTACTCGGGAGGCTGAGGCAGGAGAATGGCGTAAACCCGGGAGGCGGAGCTTGCAGTGAGCTGAGATCTGGCCACTGGACTCCAGCCTGGGCAACAGAGCGAGACTCCATCTCAAAAAAAAAAAAAAAAAAAAAAAGAAAATATACAATAAAAAAATCAACAAAGTCAAAGGTTTTTTGAAAAGACATTCCAAAGTGATTTTAGCACAACTGGTAAGAAAAAGACAGAGAAGACCGAAATTGCAAATATTGGAAAACAGACATGACTATAGATTAGATAGATATTAAAAAGCTGTTAGGAAGCGATTATGAACAACTGTAAGTCAACAAATTTGACAACTTAGGCAAAATGTACACATTCACAGAAAAATACAACTCAGTCAGGCAGAGTGGCTCACGCCTGTAATCTCAGCACTCTGGGAGACCGAGCGGGGATGGATCACCTGAGGTGAGGGGTTTAAGACCAGCCTGATCAACATGGTGAACCCCGTCTCTACTAAAAATACAAAAATTAGCTGGGCATGGTAGTGGGCACCTGTAATCCCAGCTACTCGGGACGCTGAGGCAGGAGAATCACTTGAACCCGGGAGATGGAGATTGCAGTGAGCCAAGATCATGCAACTGCACTCCTGCCTAGGCAGCAGAGCAAGACTCCATCTCAAAAAAAAAAAAGATGGAGTAGAGGCTGGGCACAGTGGCTCACGCCTGTAGTCCCAACACTTTGGGAGGCTGAGGCAGGAGGATCACTTGAGGCCATGAGTTTAAGACCAGCTTGGGCAATGCAGCAAGACCTCTCAACAAATAGTAAAAACAATTAGCCAGGCGTGGTGGCACACACCTGTAATCCCAGCTACTTGGGAGGCTGAGGTGGGAGGATCGCTGGAGTCCAAAAGTTTGAGGCTACAGTGAGTTATGATGGCGCTACTACCCCCCAGTCTGGGTGATAGAACCGGACGCTGTCTCAAAAAAAACCCCAAAACACAAAAAAGCAAAAGATAGACTGGAAATACTAGTGGTAACAAGAAAAACAGTATAGGGAATAGCTTTAGCTTGTTTGTGATTTTGTTACCGGGGCAGCCCTGATGAATTAACTGGAAAAGTTACTGCTTTTCTTTAGTCCCTTTATTTGTAGGCATAGTTACTTAAAGAAACTAGATGTCCCGGCATGGCACAGAACTTCTTGACCCCTGATCAGATACTAGAGGGAGATAAGACCCTGCAAACCAGAGCAACAGAACAGGTGCCCCAAGTTGCCTTCAATGCTAAAATTATTCCGCCAAAAGAAAATCTCCACTCATTTGTGTATATGTGTTGTATGAAGACATATGTTTGAATCTAGCCTGTGTGTCTGGAGTCCTGCCCAGCACATGCAAACATTCCTTTCTCACCCTGCACTTAGTCCTTAAGAAACCCAGGCCTTCTATAGTTCAGCGAAAAGGGACATTGAGAGCCAGAGCCTCCCTCCTTTGTTCCCTGGCCGGTGAATAAAACCTGATTGTCTTTTCTGCTAGGAGATTCTTCCTTTGTCACCAATACAAAGTGGGAACAGAACTCAGTTTATGGGCAACGGTTTTATATATAATAATAATGCTCCTCCAGCCTTCTGGACACAAGAAGTTCATTCTGGTTTATAAACAAGGCATATATACCCAAGAATCCAGCAAAGAGATAAGAAAATCTCCTCCTTCCTTTTCTTTCCCTCTTTCTATGGTTTATATAAAGTATATGAGATGGGATTGAGGACTATACTCTGATTTTTTTATCTTGCCCAAATTCCTATCTAAGAGGTCTGGGGAGTCACGCCCTACAAATCATAAATTCTCATCAGATGGGGTTTTCTTTAACCCTGTATATCATGACTTACTTTCCAACCTGATTCTGTTATGAGACAAAGAAGAAAATCAAAATATTTTACCCCAAAACATGCCTCATTGCCATATTTTGAAATGTCCCTGCAAAGCTGTTCTTTGCAAGGAGGTGGGGGGGAGGGGGACAGAATTTGCATCTGTAAAGAATTTATTTATGTATTTATTTTTATTTTATTTTATTTTGAGGTGGAGTCTTGCTCTGTTGCCAGGCTGGAGTGCAGTGGTGCCATCTCGGCTTACTGCAAGTTCCACCTCCCGGGTTCACGCCATTCTCCTGCCTCAGCCTTCCAAGTAGCTGGGACTACAGGCACTCGCCACCACGCCCGGCTATTTTTTTTTTTTTTAGTTTTTTGTGGGGTTTTTTTTGTATCTTCAATAGAGACAGGGTTTCACCATGTTAGTCAGTTGGCTCGATCTCCTGACCTCATGATCTGCCCGCCTTGGCCTCCCAAAGTGCTGGGATTACAGGCATGAGCCACGGTACCCGGCCAAGAATTTATTAACATAGCTAGATCTTTTACTTCCAGATCTTCCCAATCCTAAAGAGATAACTGAGATCTGAATAGGAAACATTTGTCATGTATTGTCTCTGAGGGCAGCCACTATAAGACTTAGAAGAACTTTGGTCTCCACAATCTTTATCTTAAGCTGAACATCCCCTTTCTATCAATCCCAAGTCTTTAGATAAACTCAACCAATTGTTAACCAGAAAATGTTTAAATTCACCTATAGCCTGAAAGCCCCACCACCCCCAATCCCTGCTTTGAGTTGTCCTGCCTTTCTGGAACAAACCACAAACCAATGTATTTCTTACATGTATTTGATGGATGCCTCATGCCTCTTTCAAATCTATAAAACCAAGCTGTGCCCCGACCACCTTGGGCATATGTTCTCAGGACCTCTTGAAGGCTGGGTCACTGGCCATTGTCACTCATATTTGGCTCAGAACAAATCTCTTAAAATATTTTCCAGAGTTTGGCTCTTCATCGATAGGAATATACAGAGAAAGGAGTTAATGCAGCAGGCCTATACTGTTGTCCTGGGAAAGACTTGCTTGCAAGGGTGGCCCTTGACGGGCATCTGAGAATTTAGATTTCAGGAGTGTTCCTGAAACCGCCATTGAAAAATTATAACGGTGAGAAAATTATGACTGTGAAAGAGATCCGATCTAACCCCCTATCTTGCCTTTAACCTCCAAACTGCCCTTAGTCATTTCTGGGCTTGGACCAAACTAACTTTGGGAGAAATTTAGTTTACTGTTCAAATGATTATAGCCCTTCCCCAAAACGAAACCACTTTTGTAAAGCTAATGAAAGACCACCAGGTTAGGAGGATGGGAGAAGCCTGAATTCTGCTAAGGTGCAGACATACAGCAATGGTCACCCATTATTCCAGGGGCTACAAGATTTGCAACTTCCCCAATTACTCCTGCAGATAATATCACAATGGTAGAACCTGGATTGGCCTTTTGAGATGGCCTTTCAGATTTGTGCATTTCTGACAACCGATGACTCTACCGTGACCACCAACCGGTCCTGTGGGCCCCGTCCAGCAGCACACTTAGTGTGCAAAGGACCCTTTTCCACACCCCTATGATTGTATCCCCAACCAGGCAGCTGCACCCATCCCCTTGCCTGCCAAACAATCCTTGAAAAATCCTATCCTCTGAATTTTCCAGGAGGCTGATTTGAGTAATAATAAAACTGCAATCTCTCATTCAGCTGGCTCTGCATGAATTAAACTCTTTCTTTATTGCAATTCCCCTGTCTTGATAAATTAGCTCTATCTGGGCAGTGGGCAAAATGAACCCATTGGGTGGTTACATTCCCACCATTAACTGGTTAGAGTGACTTACTGTGTCTAAACTGTTCGTACAAACAATATGGTGTATGTTTCAGGGTCCTCCAGAGAAGCAGAATCATTAGGGGTGTGTGTGTGTGTGTGTGTGTGTGTGTGTGTGTGTGTGTGTGTTAAGGAATTGGCTCATGTGATTATAGAGCTGGCAAGTCCAAAACCTACAGGTGGGCCAGCAGGCGGGAGACCCAGGCAGAGCCAATGCTGCAGTTCAAGTCCATAGGCTGTCTGCTGGCCGAATTCCTTCTTGCTCAGGGAAGTTCAGTCTTTTGTTCTAGTTGGATCATCAGCTGATCTTGGAATCTTGAAAGCTTGTACGTGGTTTCCCCTAGACTTTATCCCATGTGTTTTTTCTCTTTGCTGATTTGGTTTGTATCCCTTTGCTGTAATAAATCACAATTGTATGACTAGGTATGGAGTCCTGCAAGCCCCACTAGTGATTCATCAAACCTGGGGGTAGTACTGGGGACTCCAATAAACAATATTACAAGGGCCCATCTTATTCCCTTAATCCACTGAAACATATTGAAAGTGTAACATAAGTAAATCACATATTGTATCAAAAGCATATTATAATGAATAATGTAAGAGTAGCTCAGAGGAGCTACTGATTATATAGTACTTCGGCAACATGAAGGACCACATAAAGACTAAGTAATAATCATAAGGCAGATTATACTTTTCAATTAATTTCAAAGGACATTTCAGCAGATTTTCACAAAAATGAACTTAATTTTGTATGTCCAGCAAGAACTTTTGTAAACCTTTTAAATATACCTAGAATATTTTTAGTGATAAAGGTAAGTGCAGAGATCCATTAACTGAAAGGAAAAATGTTTAGGAACTATTGAATAAAATTTCAAGCCTAAAAGGTTTTGAAATCAGAATTAGAATTATAAGGAAATATTTCATAGATAATGCTCTCTGGGTTTTGTTTAATAGTCATACTAATTAACTTCTCAATTTCAATAAAAATGTAGGAAATTCACCTCTGTTCAGTACTTGACAAATAAATCATGGTAATTACATATTCACATGGCCTATAATAACTCTTCTAACTCAGCCTAGTAAGCAAGCGTTTGTTGTTGTTGTTGTTGTTGTGTTTTTGTTTGTTTGTTTGTTTTGAAACGTAGTCTCACTCTTTCACCCAGGCTGGAGTGCAATGGTGCGATCTTGGCTCACTGCAACCTCCACCTCCCAGGTTCAAGTGATTCTCCTGCTTCAGCCTCCTGAGTAACTGGGATTACAGGCACATGCCACCACACCTGGCTAATTTTCGTGTTTTTAGTAGAGACGGGGTTTCACCATATTGGTCAGGCTGGTCTCAAACTCCTGACCTTGTGATCCACCCACCTCGGCCTCCCAAAGTGCTGGGATTACAGGTGTGAGCCACCACGCCCAGCACAAGTGTTCTTTAAGATAATTATTCTTTTCTAAAAGTCACCTGTATAAAATGACTACTGCAGGTCAGGAGTTTTGAAGCTCTATGATGACATGGAAACAGGAGTTTCCTAAACCTTCAGTTCAGTATTAGCATCCTTCCAGGTTCAGCTTTAGTGAGATGTGTGTTCCCAGGGCACTAACACATATTTATCTGTTTCCCATTGTATTAGTCTGTTTTCACGCTGCTAATAAAGACATACCTGAGACTGGTTAATTTATCAAGGAAAGGGGTTTAAGTGACTGACAGTTCCACATAGCTGGGGAGGTGTCACAATCATGGTGGAAGGCAAATGAGGAGCAAAGTCACGTCTTACATGGTGGCAGGTAAGACAGCATGCGCAGGGGAATTCTCATTTATAAAACCATCAGATCTCATGAGACTTATTCACTACCATGAGAACAGTATGGGGGAAACAGCCCCCCATGATTCAGTTAGCTCCACCTGGCCCCAACCCTTGACATGTGGGGATTATTACAATTATTACAATGTGAGATTTGGGTAGGGACACAGCAAACCATATCATCCATGATACTTAATCATAAATAATCATAGTAGGAAAAGAGTCTCTGAAACTGATTCAGTAATATCTGAATATCCCTGGCAACCTAGAAGCCAAGTGTCTTCAGGAAAGTAAAATAGGAAATAAGTAGGAAGAACCCAGACTTTCAAGTTGGACAAACTAAAGACAGTGGGATCTAAAGGAGATTTCTGGGGAACTCATAAGCTATCTTTGTGTGGGGCACTTTGAGAAGCATTGTAGTATGTTCTTGATAAATTGATGCTATTAATGTCATTCTTTTTTTTTTTTTTTTTTTTTTTTTTTGAGATGGTGTCTCACTCTGTCACCCAGGCTGGAGTACAGTGATGTGATCTTAGTTCACTGCAAGCTCTACCTCCCAGGTTCACACCATTCTCCCACCTCAGCCTCCTGAGTAGCTGGGACTACAGGTGCCTGCCACCACGTCCGGCTAATTTTTTTTTTTTTTTTTTTTTTGTATTTTTAGTAGAGACAGGGTTTCACCGTGTTAACCAGGATGGTCTCCATCTCCTGTCCTCATGATCTGCCCACCTCGGCCTCCCAAAGTGCTGGGATTACAGGTATGAGCCACTACACCCAAATAATATCGTTCTTATTATATTATTGCAGTGTACCTCTGAAAGGTTTTCTTTTAGTAAACTCTTTCTGATTATTTATACTTGCTTTGAATTCACATGACCAATAAGCACCTGACTATTCTCAAAATCTATCAAGAACCACTAAGCTCCTGTCTTAATCTGTCTCTCTGTCACACGAGAGCTCCCCCTTCCTCTAATAATGGTCCCCCTTGGTAGGTGTTTTCTTCAGGTCTCCTCTAACTCTTGAAGTCTGAATAGTGATGATTATAAGCTCTCTAATGTTAATCAAGGCTTACAATATTAAGCCAGCCAAATCTATAAAATCTTGGTGTAATTAAAGTTAAGCACCTCTTTTTGTGCTTGAAAAAAGCCATAATGATGCTCTTGCTCTTTAGAAAGTGTTGGCTGAAGTCTATAGATTTTCAATGAGTTAAAATTTCCCAAGATTTGTTTCTCAGAGGGCCAAAAGAAAGACGATAAAAAGGACTTGAGAGTACTGCATTGGCAGGAATTGTAAAGATAATTACCCACATTAGTCACCTTTTATCCATTTTCTTTCCCTGTTTTATTCTAAAAAAAAAAGAAAAAGAAAACGAGAAAGAGAATCCAATATACCACTCTGTGATAATGGAACAGATCCCTGCATGAACTAAGTACACCTGAGATACAAATCCAAATGGCACTGCTCTAGCTGCCAGCTGATATTCAAATATTCAGTTCAAGTTAGGAACTGACACGGCCCTGTGTATAGATACGTATCAGGAGTATTCATTAGACCTTCATCTTCAGTGCTCTTGGGTTGGCTTCGAGCTCTCTCAAGGGAGTTTATGGTATGATTTTGAGCACTCTGCTTACAGAACGCAACCAACTATGCTGCATTCTGTCTGCTTCCAGTAGCACAGGGGCTTGGGCAAGCAGAGAGCAACTCCACCAGTACTTGCAATGCCATTAATACCATTCAGCATTTAGAATGAGGTCTGGGTAATCAATGACAGTACTTCATGAATATACACTGCATCTTACTGGCTGATTAGTTTTTATGAGATGTCTCTAATGTTTTCGGTGTTGTACAAAATAACAGAACTACGGTTGCTGAAGATGTAATTCCATGAAGCCTTCGACATAGTAGACTTGGTGTATATTTGCAAACCTCAACATGTGAGGACCCATAGCAAGGGCTTACATTCAAAATATGTAATAACCTGTGTGACCTGGCCACATATCAGTGAAGAAGTCAACCAATAACTGACATGTAGCCCCTCTTCTACTTTTTGGCTGAACATCAAGCCCTGCTTGTGTTGGATTCAGTGTTATAGGACCTCTACCATAGACTACAAGCCCCAGCACCCAAATGAGGAGACTAAGTCATCTTGAGGTCTAACATACAGAGGTAGATACAGAATAGTACCTACAGGCGGAAGGAGTATAAAAAATTATCTTTGGCCGGGTGCAGTGGCTCATGCCTGTAATCCCAGCACCTTGGGAGGCTGAGGTGGGCAGATCAGGAGGTCAGGAGTTTGAGACCAGCCTGGCTAACATAGGGAAACTCTGCCTCTACTAAAAATACAAAAATTAGCTGGGCGTGGTGGCAGGTGCCTGTAATCCTTGGGAGTCTGAGGCAGGAGAATTGCTTGAACCCAGGAGGCAGAGATTGCAGTGAGCTGAGATCGTGAAACTGCACTCCAGTCTGGGCAACAGAGCATGACTCCATCTCAAAAAAAAAAAAAAAAAAAAAAAAATATATATATATATATATATATATATATTTATGGTCCCTTATTGAACTCTGAATTTTTGAAAGGATAGCATCCCTTGCCAGAGGAAAAAATTTCCATTGTAGCAACTCTCTACAATTGTGTTCACATGTACTTTAACTTAGCATATATTTTGGCAAAACATTTTGAAGAAAGGGATCAAATTCTGCCACTGGAGAGATAACTCATTTTGCATAATGCAGTAGTTTAGGCCAGTCTGATAAGTTCCGGTATACCAGAAGACAGAGCCATGCTGGTCTCACGAAATTTGGGTGCACATGTACGTATTTTCTTTTCTTTTTCTTTTTTTTTTTTTGAGATGGAGTCTAGCTCTGTCTCCCAGGCTGGAGTGCAGTGGTGCGATCTCAGCTCACTGCAAACTCTGCCTCCCGGGTTCACGCCATTCTCCTGCCTCAGCCTCCCAAGTAGCTGGGACTACAGGTGCCCACCACCACGCCTGGCTAATTTTTTGTATTTTTAGTAGAGATGAGGTTTCACTGTGTTAGCCAGGATGGTCTCGGTCTCCTGACTTCGTGATCCGCCCGTCTTGGCCTCCCAAAGTGCTGGGATTACAGACGTAAGCCATCGCCCCAGCAGGGCTCCATTCTTTTGACCTAATTACCCTCTGCCAACGACCCCATCTTTAAAAATCATCCCATTGGGATTAGAAATTTTTTTTTTTTTTTTTTTTTTAGATAGTGTCTCACTCTGAGTGTCTCACTGTCACCCAGGCTGGAGTGCAGTGGTGTGATCTTAGCCTACTCTAACCCCTGCCTCCTGGGTTCAAGCTATCTTCCCACATCAGCCTCCTGAGTAGCTGGGACCACAGGCACGCACCTCTGCACTCAGCTAATTTTTCTTTCTTTTTTTTTTTTTTTTTGAGATGGAGTGTGGCTCTGTCACTTAGGCTGGAGTGCAGTGACGCGATCTTGGCTCACTGCAAGCTCCGTCTCCTGGGTTCACGCCATTCTCCTGACTCAGCCTCCTGAGTAACTGGGACTACAGGTACCCGCAACCACGCCTGGCTAATTTTTTTGTATTTTTAGTAGAGATGGGGTTTCACCGTGTTAGCCAGGATAGTCTCAATCTCCTCACCTTGTGATTTGCCCGTCTTGGGCTCCCAAAGTGCTGGGATTACAGGCGTGAGCCACCGTACCTGGCCCCAGCTAATTTTCTAGGGTTTCACTATGCTGCCTAGGCTGGTCTTGAACTCGTGGGCTTAAGCAATCTGCCTGCAGGCTTAGGATTTCCACATATAAATTTTGAGGAGCGACAAACATTCAGTCCATAACACCCACTGTTTTATATAATCTGCTAAAAAAATAAGACTTAAAAATTAAGCTTATCTTTCGAATTACAATTAAAAAAATAAGGTTTTGAAGTTCATCAAGAAACACAAAATAAACTAAAATGCTTACACAGGTACACTCAGGTGACAAAGATATAAAGAAAAACAAGGAAATAATTATCTCATAAAAGTCAGGATAGTGGTTACCATAGGAGAAGAAGAAAAGGAAGCCACAGCGGGGATTCTGGGGTGCTGAGAATGCTCTCTTTATTTAGATGAAGCTTAGGTGTTGAATAATAATCTGCTAAAATGTACACTGGTGTTTTGTGCAATTTCTCTGTGTATGCTGTATTTCATAATTTAAAATGTATTAATTGTTCAATTATTACCAAAAATTGCAATGGACTGGGCTGGAGGAGGGGATCACAGAGTGAAAGCACTGTCCGGGCATGGTGGCTCATGCCTGTAATCCCAGCACTTTGGGAGGCTGAGGCGTGGATCATGAGGTCAGGAGATCAAGACCATCCTGGCTAACACGGGGAAACCCTGTCTCTACTAAAAATACAAAGTATTAGCTGGGCGTAGTGGTGGGCACCTGTAGTCCCAGCTACTCGGGAGGCTGAGGCAGGAGAATGGCGTGGACCCAGGAGGCTGAGCTTGCAATGAGCCAAGATCGTGCCACTGCACTCCAGCCTGGGCAACAGAGCGAGACTCCGTCTCAAAACAAAGAAATAAACAAACGAAAATAGAGTGAAAGCACAGAGATGAGGCTGAAAATTATTACAGTAGTCCAAATACATGATGTTGGTGATTTGAATTAGATTGGTGGTGGAAGAAATGGTACAACAGGCCGATTCACGCTGTATTTACAGGATTGAGTTTCTAGGACTTTCTGGTGGCTTAGCTGTGGATGTGGAGGAATGGAAGATGTTAATGAATAAAACAGAGATATTAAGGGAGACACTTAGGGTCCTGGACTTACCAAATGGGTGAAGGAATGGCTCCATTTACTAAGATGGAGGAGACAAGGATGAAAACAGATTTTGAGAGAAAGAAAGAGTAATTTGGTTATAGGTATGTTAAATGTAAGATGCTTCCGGACACGGAAGTAGAGATGCTGAGTAGGTAGTTGGAGACATATTCCACGGATTAAGGAATAAGTCCAGGCTGAAATAATCTTTTGGACCAAAGAACATTTCTTTAATTTTCTAGAATATGACTTCAATGTATCTTTTACCTTTTGTTTATATTACCAATCCTATGGTTTACAGTTGGAATTCCTCTTACTGGCTTTTAGGGACATCATTTTCTCTTGCACTATTCTCATCTCTATAAATAATGTAAATGTGACTGGAAATCCCGTGTCAATTTACCCGTAGCACATGGATTGGTCTGCTTGAGCTACCATCACAAAATGCCAGACTGGGTGGCTTAAACAACAAATTTATTTTTTCACAATTCTGAAGGCTCGGAGTCTGAGGATGCCAGTATGGCTAGGTTCTGATGAGGGTGTTCTTCCTGGCTTCCGGAAGGATGCCTTTCTGCTGGGCGCTCACGTGGCAAAGAGAGAGAAAAACTCTCTGGCGTCTCATCTTATAAGGGCACTGCTATAGTATAGATATTTGTCCCCTCCTAACCTCATGTTAAAATTTGAGCGTCAGTATTGGAGGTGGGGTCCAATGGGAGGGGTGTGGATCATGGGGGCGGATCTCTCACGAATGGTTCTGTGCTGTCCTAGGGATAATGAGTGAGTTGTCACTCTGTTAGTCCCCCCCTCAAAACTGGGTTTTTGTTTTTGTTTTGAGAATGAATTTCACTCTTGTTACCCAGGCTGGAGTGCAGTGGCAGGATCTCAGCTCACTGCAACCTCCGCCTCCCGGATTCAAGCGATTCTCCTGCCTCAGCCTCCCAAGTAGCTTGGATTACAGGCACCCGCCACCATGACCAGCTAATCTTTGTATTTTTAGTAGAGATGGGGTTTCACCATGTTGGCCAGGCTTGTCTCGAACTCCTAATCTCAGGGGATCCGCCCGCCTTGGCCTCCCAAAGTGCTGTGATTACAGGAGTGAGCCACCGCGCCCAGCCTAAAACCTGGTTGTTAAAAAAAAAAAGCCCGGCACCTTCTCCCTCTCTCTTGCTTCCAGTCTGGCCACATAGTCTCTGGACATACCAGCTCCCTTCACCTACCATAAGTGGAAGCAGCCTGAAGCCCTGACCAGAAACAAATGCTGGTGCCATGCTTCTTGTACAGCCTGCAGACTCATGAGCCAAATAAATCTCCTTTCTTTATAAATACCCCAGCTCCAGTCTTTTATGGCAATGCAAATGGACTAAGACAGGCCCTAATCCCATAATGAGGGCCTCACCCTTGTGACCTCATCTATACCTAATTACCTCCCAAAGGCCCCATCTCCAAATCCCATCACATTGAGGGGTAGGGCTTCAACACAGGAGTTTTAGGAGACACAATTCAGTCTATAGCAGCACAGCTCATTGTCTCTTCTGCTGTATCAATTCTCCCTATTAGGTTTTATTGAGGTTTGGGCTTTTAGATTTAATATGATTTTTCTGCGTGGCTGAATTTCCTTTTTACAATCATTGTATCTTCCTTTTTCTCTTTTTAAGACCAAGGGCATGAATACAGGGGATCAACCACACAGGCAATCAACTACAATCTTCTAGATAGTTGTACTAACAGTATAGTTGTCATTTTGTAATGTGTATTTTTTTTTTTAATTTAAATTTTAATTTTTTTTTGAGACAGAGTCTCACTCTGTCGCCCAGGCTGGAGTACAGTGGCGCAATCTCGGCTCACCGGAAGCTCTGCCTCCCAGGTGCACGACATTTTCCTGCCTCAGCCTCCAGAGTAGCTGGGACTACAGGCACCTGCCACCATGCCCAGCTAATTTTTTGTATTTTTAGTAAAGATGGGGTTTCACCATGTTAACCAAGATGGTCTTGATCTCCTGACCTCGTGATCCGCCCACCTCGGTCTCCCAAAGTGCTGAGATTACAGGTATGAGCCACCGCATCTGGCCGTAATGTGTATTTTTTTAAATCAGTGGAGGCATAAAAAAGGGAGCTAACATTAATTGAAGGCTTATTGTGTACCAATCTCTGTGCTTTGCATTTTATATACACTAATTTATTGATTCTTTTACACAAACCTAGCAATTATTGTACACATTGGCAGTTGGGGAAACAGCCTCAGATAATTTGCCAAAGTTACACAGTACATGGTTGGAAGAAACAAGATGCAAACAAAAACATGGCACCAAAGCCTGTTCTTTCTACTATCCCTTATCACCACGTGGAGAAAGAGGAAGGACAATGTGTTAGATTTATATTCTTTTATTTTTATTTTTATTTGAGACAGAGTCTCACTCAATCACCCAGACTGGAGTGCAATGGCATGATCTCGGCTCACTGCAAACTCCACCTCCTGGGTTCAAATAATTCTCCTGCCACAGCCTCCCAAGTAGCTGGGACTACAGGCCCGCGCTACCATGCCCAGCTAATTTTTGTATTTTTAGTAGAGACAGAGTTTCGCCCTGTTGGCCAGCCTGGTCTGGAACTTCTGACCTGAAGTGATCTGCCCATCTTGGCCTCCCAAAGTGCTGGGATTACAGGCATGAGCCACCATGCCCAGCCCACTTTTGTGTTTTTCCATGTGTTGACATAATCTCCATATTTGTTGTTTTAATAGAACTGCATGATTCTATCAAATTAATGTCTTAATTTGAATAATCAATCTCTAATGGCTTATGTTTGATTTCTTTTTATTTGTTTATTTACAGACAGGGTCTCACTCTGCTGCCTAGGCTGGAGTGCAGTGGCATGATCATAGCTCACTGCAGCCTCAAACTCCTGGGCTCAAGCAATCCTCCCACCCCAGCCTCCTGAGTAGCTGCAACTACAGGTGTATATCACCATGTACAGCTAATTTTTAAATTTTGGTTTGTGCAGTGGGGTCTCACTATGTTGCCCAGGCTGGTCTTGAACTCCTGGATTCAAGCGATCCTCCCACCTCAGCCTTCCAAAGTGCTGGGACAGAGTGTGAGCCACCACACTCTGTCCGTATTTTATATTGCTTCCAGTTTTCACTCTTTTAAATAATTCTACTATAAAAATACCTGGTTTTTATTCTCACAAATTATTTCTTTAGGGTAAATTCCCTGTGGTTTTCTGCCATAGAGGAATATGATTTAATAATCTTTTTCCTTGTGAGAGCTTATGCTCTGAAAAACAAAGGGAGATAACTCCTACTTTTAAGGAGCCTCTAAGTTAATTTTTTCCTCACCCTTCTTTGTCAAACATTCTAAGGAACTTGCTAGATGTGTAAGCATTACAATAACTTAGTATATATGTATTATTTATTTACAAAACTACATGGTGCTCTTTTAATATGAACTAAATTGATACAAATAACCTTTACATTTTACCAAAAAAAATTAACAACCATTTAAAAATGTCTTTGTTTTTTGTAATAGCTTTTTTGGGATATACCATAATGACTTAAAGTGTTCGATTCAATGATTTTGAGTATATTCACAGTGTTGTGTAGCCACCACCATCAATTTTAGAACATACGCTTATTTCAGAGAACTGGCTTATGTGATCATGGCGAATGGCAAGTCTGAAATCTATGAGTAGGCTGCAGCCAATAAGTGGAAAACTCTTGGGCAGGAGCTGATAATGTGGTTTTCGGTCAACATTTCTTCTTCTTGAGGGAAACCTCAGTTTTACTCTTCAGCCTCTTCTACTGACTGGATGAGGTCCACCACATTATTGGCAAAAATCTCATTTACTTAAAGTTAGCTGATGGTAGATGTTTAAAATAGCTGCAAAATACCTTCACAGCAACACTAAATTATTATTTGACTGAATAATTGAGTGCTATAGCCTAGCCAAGTCATACATAAAATCAAGCACCACGGTCCACCCCCTATCAGCGTGGCACCCACACATATCTCCTTAAACCATGTTTAATCTCCAAATAAAGACAATAAGAACGTTATACTTCTGCCCAACAAGATGCAGTTATACTATGTACAACCACAAATGTGCAACCTTTTCTGCAGAAGAGAATGCAACATCTCTGGATGACTCAGTTCATTTTTCTCCTTGACATCCTGCAACTTAAATACTATGACATAAGGTTCATTATTATGAACACATCTTATGTTAGCTGATAAGGTGATAAGAGAGGGAAGAAAGCAAAGAAGAATATATATATATTTATGTATTCCTAACAAAGTAGGAAGAAGTACTCATAACATATACAGTCCTAATTTTGGCGACTGGTCAAGAGTTGGAGCTGGTATTTACAACTACTTCTTTTCATTCCCTGTTCCCTATTCCCTTTGGCCACAGCAGACACCTCAGCTGATCATACTTCTTTGCTTGGTGTGGTGACCAAATTTTCACTTCTGAAAGGCCTGAGCTGTTAGTAGCCCTGTCTGAATTGGGCTGTTGTAGTTTTTGTTTTGTTTTGTTTTGTTTTAATTGACTTTAATCACAGGGCAGAATAATACTAAAAGAATCCCTAAGGAGTCTCCTGTATTCCAGATTTTCTCTTCCTTACCTCCATTTTGTAGTAGCAGCCCAAATTCCCCTTGGTTTTTAGGATCAATGATCCCTGCCAGTATACTAACTCCCTTCTTTACCTGTTAATTCAGATGCATGAGGAACCCGAAGTGGCTGGGTGGCAGTCTTAACTCCCAGCTCAGTGGAATAATTAATGTGTCTTCTGGTGGAAGCATTCCTTACTTTGGAACTACAACTTCTTAAGCTAGCAGAATCTAAGATCACAGGGACAGGAGGCAAAAATTTTGTTAGTGAATCAATAGGGTTAATAGTGAGTGGTGCCACTCCCACTTCCACTCTTTGATTCCTGAACCTGTGAATCCTGGCTATGGGAGAAACAACACCATATGCTAAATGCTGAATTAGAGCACATACATCCTCTTGGGGAATCTTGCCTCTGCCTTGCAAAGTATTACCACTGACTCAGTTAGAGACTCAGTGATCTGAGTCTCTTCAAAAGGCCATTCCACTGATCTATCAAAACTCCTGTTTCAGGATAATGGAGACATGGTAAGATCAGTGAATTCCATGGCAATTGGCCCATTTCCATACTTAATTTGCTGTGAAATGAGTTACTTAGTCAGAAGCAATGTTTCTTACAATGCTTATACCATGACAGTAGCTAAGGCAGTCTATAAGTCTACAGATGGCAGTTTTGGCAGAAGCACTATTTACAGAAAAGGCAAACACATATCCAGAATAAGTGTCTAGTGCATTAAGAATAAAACACCATTTATTACATGATGGAAATGGTTCAATATAATCAGCCTGCTTCCAGGTAACTGGCTGGTCACCCCAGAAAATGGTGCCATACTGGAGACTTAGTTTTGGTGTCTGATGCTGGCAGATTGGGCACTTAGCAGTGATTATAGCCAGGTCAGTTTGGTGAGGGGAAGTCCATACATAACCTTCATCCTTGCCACTATGGCCATTTTGTTCATGAGTCCATTAGGTAATAATAGGAGTAGCTGGGGGAAAGGCTGGCTGGGATTCACAGAATGGGTCATCCTGTCCACTTGGTTATTAAAATCCTCCTCTGCTGAGCCCATCTTTTGGTGAGCATTCACATGGTGCACAAATGTCTTCAGGTTTTTTCCTATCCAGAGAAGCCTACTGTATTAGTTTGTTTTCATACTGCTGTAAAGAACTGCTGGAGACTGGGTAATTGATATAGGAAAGAGCTTTAATTGACTCACAGTCCAGCATGGCTGGGCGACTTTAGGAAATTTACCATCATGGCGGAAGGTGAAGAGGAAGCAAGGCACCTTCTTCACAAGGTGGCAGGAAGGAGAAGTGCCGAGTGAAGAGCGGAAGAGCTCCTTATAAAAGCAGCAACTCTCATGAGAACTCACTATAGTGAGAACAGCATGGGGAAACCATCCCCATGATTCAATTACCTCCATTTAGTCTCTCCCTTGACATGAGGGGATTGTGGGGACTGTAATTCAAGATGAGATTTGGGTGGCAACACAAAGCCTTACCATATCACTGTCTATATGCCAGAGTTCTGTCTGGGCATGGTGGCTCCCACCTGTAATCCCAGCACTTTGGGAGGCCAAGACAGGCAGATTGTTTGAGGTCAGGAGTTTGAGACCAGCCTGACCAACATGGTGAAACCACCTCTCTACTAAAAATACAAAATTTAGCCGGGCCTGGTGGTGCATGCCTGTAGTCCCAGCTACTCCATAGGCTGAGGTGGGAGAATCACTTGAACTTGGGAGGTGGAGGTGGCAGTGAGCCAAGATTGTGCAACTGCACTCCAACCTGGGCAACAGAGGGAGACTCCATCTAAAAAAAAAATATATATATATATATACACACACACACACACACACACACACACACACATACACACACACACACACATATATATATACATACCAGGTTTCATTGTCATTAATTTTTCAACTGGTTCCTTCTAAGGCTCTAACTATTCAGCCAAACCGTTGGCCACAGTTCATGAATTGGTATGTAACTACACATTTGCCCATTCCTACTTCCAAGCAAAATGAACAGCCAGGTTTACTGTCTGAAGTTCAGCCCTCTGGGAGGATATCCCTTCACCACTGGCCTTCAGGGATGTCCCAGAGAGGGGCTGCAGTGCTGCAGCTGTCCGTTTTCATATAGTGCCTGCAAATCCTGAAGAAACATCTATAAACCAGACTCAAATGTCCTCCTCTTCAGTCAACTGATTTTAGGGAGCACCCCATGATGCCAAAAATTTGGGCTGGGAAAGAGAAAATAACGTAGGAAAAGTGAGAGTTATGGGCACGTGGGCCATTTCCTCATTTAACTTACTTGTGCCCTCAGGGCCTGTTGAGCCTGATCTCATAACTATCACTTCCATTTGATGATGGAGTGTTGCTGTGGATGCACAACTTCCTGGCTTGGTGGGTGAGACAATACTCAGCTCATGATGGGCAGTGTAGGTCTGACGGTAACTTGGTGATCATGGGTAGGTGTTCAGTCTCTAGTACTGAAAGCCTAATAGCAAGCAAATTTCTCAAAAGGAGAGTAGTTATCCATAGGGGATGGCAGGGCTTTGCTCCAAAATTCCAAGCAGCTGCACTGTGATTCACCTAGAGGGGCCTGCCAAAGGTGCAGACAGCATCCCGCTCCGCCACTGATACCTCAAGCACCATTAAATCTGCTGAATCACGTAGCTCATGTGGCAGAGCATCTTGCATGACAGCCTGCATCTGTTGCAGAGCCTTCTCTTGCTCTGTACTCAAAACTAGGAGCTTTTGGGGGTTACTCAGTAAATAGGCTGGAGTCACACATTCTAATGAGGACTATGTTGCCTCCAAAATCCTCAGAGTTTCACTAAGAGGGTTCAACTCTTTTTGAGTTGAAGAAAGGGCCCATATGCAACTTTTCCTTCATGCTACAAGAGCTATTTTGACATGCTCCACACCCCTGGAACCCTAGAAACTTCACTGGGGTAGAAGTCTCCACATTTTTGTTGGAATCACTTTCTCACCCTTTATTATTATGTCAATGTTTTACCAATGACTCTAGCATAGTTGCTACTTCTTGCTCACTGGATCTAATCGGCATAATGTCATCATCAATGTAATGGACCAGTGTGATGTCTTGTGGAAGAAAAGGGTGACCAGAGTCCTAGCGGATTAATTTATCCACAAGGATAGTACTGACTCTATTACAGCTCTCTGACTGAATATGGTGCTTTATCATCTGCTTTGTCTTTCCATGTCCCAAATTTGCACCCTAGGACAGGCATCTCTCTCCTCTTCATATAAGGCATGCCATGGCATCTCATTGTAGTAGTCTGAATAGTGGGCCCTTGAATATGTCCATATCCTCACTCCTGGGACCCACAAATGCTACCTTATATGGCAAAAGGGACTTTGTAGGTGTGATTAAGGATTTTGAGATGGGACATTATCCTGGATTATCTGGGTGGGTCCAATGTCACCATCAGTTTTGGAGACAGGGTCTCACCCTGTCGCCCAGGCTGGAGTGCTGTGGTGTGATCTTGGCTCACTGCAGCATCTACCTCTCCAGGCTCAGGTGATCCTTCCACCTCAGCCTTCCAAGTAGCTGGGACTGCAGGGGTGCACCACCATGCCTGGCTAATTTTTGTATTTTTCATAGACACGGGCTTTTGCCATGTTGCCCAGGCTGGTCTCAAACTCCTGGGCTCAAGTGATGCTCTCACCTTGGCCTCTCACAGTGCTGGGATTACAAGCGTGAGCCACCGGGCCTGGCCACAATGGTCCTTTTAAGAGTGCAGTAGGAGTAGTCAGGGTCAAACAGAAGATGATAGGATGGAAGCAGAGTTGAGTGATGTGCTTTTAGGCTGTAGGAAAAGGTCACAAGCCAAAGAATATAGGCAGCCACTAGAAGCTGAAAAAGTCAAGGAAACAGATTCTCCACTCAAAGCTCCCAGAAGAAAATTCTCCTCAAAGTCTCCATAAGATAAGATGCCAACATTGTTGGTGCCTTGACTTTAGCTCAGTGAAACTGACTCCAAACTTCTGCCCCAGAACTGTAGGAGAATACATTTGTATTGTACTGTTTCAAGGCACTGTGGTCATTTGTTATAGCAGCTATAGGGAGCTAGTATACCCAACCTCTCAACTGAGTAAAGCCAGAAAGATGTACATGAACAAAAGGAATGATGCAGAATAATTGCCCTCTGGTAATACCAAGTGTCAGAAACTATGCCACTTTGGTCTATTGTCCTGTATAAAAATAGGCCGATGGCTTCATATCACCTGATTTTCCAAAGAAGCCATGTATTAGTTTTCTTTTGCTGCTGTAATAAATTATCACAAACATAGTAGCTTAGCACAAATATATTTTACAGTTCCGCAGTCATAAATCTGCTGTGGGTACCACTGGGCTAAAATCAAGGTGTTAGGATTGAGTTATTTTCTGGAGGCTTTAGGAAAAAATCTGTTTCCTTTTTTTTTGCAACTTCCAGAGACTGCTCACATTCCTTGGCTTGTGGCTTCTTCTATCATCTTCAAAGCCAGCACTGGCTGGTTGAGTCTTCGCATGGTATTACTAACAACCTCCTTTTCTGTCTCCCTTTTGTACCTATAAGGACGCTGATGATTACTTTAGGCTCACCCACATAATCCAGGAAAGTCTCCCTGTTCTAAAGTCAGTTGATTAACAACCTTAAATTCCATCTTTAATGTTATTTCCACTTTGCCACATAAAGTAACGTATCTGCAGCTTCCAGAGATTAGGACTTGGGTATCTTTGAGGTGCCATTATTCTGCCCACCTTAAATGTGGATATAAAAGTAAATTGTGGATTGCTGTATTATCTGTAGTCTTTGATTTTTTTAGGTTTTCTGTTTTTCTCTCATGTTGTTGGTCCTCTCGCATGTGTGGTGATTCAAGGTTGTAAATTCATCTTCTGTGGGATGTTCCTTCTGCAAACATCCTGGACCATGGGGACTTCAGGAATGATGGCTGTGTTGGTTTCTCTTGAGGTGGTCTTGGCAGCTGTGGTGCTTTCCCACACAACAGAGATGATTTCTCAGCACTGTGGGGCAGGATTTGTTTGAGAGAAACCTGCCTACCTCAGGCTGAGGTGCCGTCCTTTGTAGAGTTTCTGCCTCTTCTAAATCCTGACCACAGCCAGAAGGGACTATTTGCATTTCCCTTAATATAAGAGGCTCTTTTCATTTCCAAGCTTATTAGACCTTCCTTTAAGACAGTGTAAAGCAAAAGCAGCAGCATGCATGGGAAGCCAAATAACAACAGTATTGAGTAAAAGGAGACGTGCTTGTGGTTAGGCAGACAAGACTAGTGTCTCTTAGGCAACCTTTATACAAAGCATATCCCATCCCTGTTCTTGATAACAATAAAAGCTGCCACTTACATTCCATTTATCACATGCCAGAAACTGTTTAATGCACTTGGCATATATTAACTTATTTATTTCTCAGAACAACTATTAATGTCTCTACTTCGTGTCTCTACTTTGCAGGTGAGTTTACAAAGAGGTTGTATTAGTTTGTTCTCACACTGCTATAAGGACATACCAGAGACTGGGTAATGTATAAAGGAAAGAGTTTAATTGACTCACAGTTCCACAGGGCTGGGGAGGCCTCAGGAAACTTACAATCATGGCAGAAGGGGAAGCAAACATGTCCTTCTTCACGTGGTGGCAGCAAGGAGAAATGCAGAGCAAAATGGGGAAAAGCCCCTTATAAAACCATCGGATCTCATGAGAACACACTCATTATCATGAGAACAGCATGAGGGTTACCCAACCACCCCCATGACTAAATTACCTTCTACCAGGTCCCTCCCATGACATGCGGGGACTAGGGAACTATAATTCAAGATGAGATTTGAGTGTGGACACAGCCAAACCATACCAGAGGTTAAATGACTTATCCTGGATTGTACAATGTTTTATTCTGAGCAACTCAGCATCGAAACACCTAGGTTGAGGATATGGAGGAATAGGTAATACCAAGAGAAATTACACGCATACACCACTTAAACAGCTTTCACTCATTTCCTTCTTTCAACAAGCCAAGTAACAACAGCAAGCAAGTAAAAGGAGATAGTGGGTGGAAGGCACATAACCATGTGTTTGGGGATTGATTAATGCCTCTCACTGCTTGGCTGCCACTCATTCTCAGCTGGTAGTTCTGATAGTCTCTGCTGGCAGAGGTCTTTGCCCCAGTCTTGGCCACCAGTTGGAGTCACCTCACGGTCAGTATGTGGTAGTCACGACCCCTCAAGCAGTGGCAGGAATCCACTTTCATCATGGCTTGGTGGGTGTCCCCCTGTTCTGATTGGGGAGGGTGAACCCTCTGGGTGCCTTGCAGTCTCTTGGTTTGCAGTTGCATCTGCTCTATTCTGATTAGCTATATCCATCTACATAAGCCATTACATCATTATATATGCACTGTTGGCTAGTTATACCCTTCCATATCAATGCATTTCAGGACTTCCTGAGGCTTTTCTAAACATGGTTATGACTTTGGGGGAGGGCAGGTGTTTATCTCTTTTGAGTGATATAGTCATATGCAAATCCATAATGGGGTATGCATGTATTATTTTAATTACTTTTGGAAAAAAAAGCTTACAAGGAAAGGAATATTCTTGGTGGGAAAACTTGTTTATCTTCTTTTTTTAAAGCACAGCAAATAGATTTTTATTTATTCCTGTTAAAATGTATGATGTAACATCTTTTAATCATATGAAGCTAGTTAATGGCAAAGCTAGGATTTATATCCAAGCAGTCTGTATGTGGAATCCACACTCTTAACCACTTCTCTGCCCGGAACTAACTCTCTGCCTGGAACTAACATTTCACATTAAACCAACTACTCGTAAGTGTACAGATGTTAGCCAGAGAAAATCCAAGTTATCTCAGTACAGGCTACAGATGTCTTTGGAGCAGCAGCCAGACGACCCTGGTATGTGTGAGCTATCTTATAAAGCTACTAAAACTTCCATGGGGGAGTTGCTAGGAAACTGATATAGAGGATATCTTTAAATTACTGTAATTTTGCTGTCTTGTAATAAGTTGTTTTGCCTTTTTTTGGTAAACCTTTTTCTGATACAAGGTTGTTAGTACGATTGCAGCTGTTGGCATCATTGCCCATCTGTGGTTTTGTAAAAAAATACTCACCTGGGTTTCTGGATGGAACTTCAACACTAAGAGAACGCAATGCTTTTATAGAGAAATCTGGGCCCTTGGCACCATAGGCATTTCTGACATAAAAATAACTAATTATGTTTCGGTAGGACCAAAATGAGGAAATGACACTGCCTTAGCCAAACCACAGCTCTGGCTTGTGCTCATGGATTTGCAGAGGGGATCAAAGAATAACTAGACTTAGTAGAAATACTACCAGAATACCAAATACTGTGGAAGATCAATAGGAAGTATACAGATGGAATGACACACCAGTTCTAGTTGAAATATGGAACTTGTGCAAGTTCCTGATTGTGTGATTTTCAGAGTGTCCATGCGATCCCCATAGGGTAAGAAGGCAAACATCAGAACACAGCCGAAAAGATCGGTGTCCTTTGAGTTGGTGGCTTTTTTTTGTGTGTGTCAATGGTATAGCCTAAGAGAGTGCTATGTGCTCCCATTTTTGTAGTACTTGGGTATACCGTGTGCGTGCGTGTGTGTGTGTGTGTGTGTGTGTGTGTGTGTGTGTGTGTGTAGACAGGGTCTCACTTTGTTGCCCAGGCTCATCTTTGATCTTGATTTTCTGGGATCAAGCAATCTCCTGCCTTAGCTTCCCAAAATGCTGGGATCATAAGTGTGAGCGAGCCACTGTACTCGGCCAGGATACTATTTTTGTGAAAACATTTATGAAAATAAGATAGGACATAACTGTGATCAACAATAGTTTAGAGATAGGGTTTATAAAGAATCCTGAATTATCAGATGAGGAAAGAATTAAACCTAATGTTTCTTTGCTTCAGATTCCCGTTATGTGCAGAATGATGGATATTTATTCCTAGCCCCTATCTTTGTCACAAAGGAAGTTGTGAGGGGAAAGCTATCAATAGTGGCTGTGAGTTCATGTTAACACTTTATGCATGCCACGTAGAAGAACGGATCTAACATTCAAAGAGTGCTTATAAAACATCTAGGCTTTTAATCCTCATGACAGTGCTACACTAAAGTCAAAATTTTAGGCTGGGAAGCATATCTATCAAGATTAGCCAACTAGTAATCAGAGATGTGACTTTCAAGCCCAGGTTTGTTTGACCCCAAGCTTTGCTCTTTCCACTGTGATATAGTGCATTCCTCATGGAATTGTGTTTAGCCACAGAAGATTAGGTAATGGCATGTGGCCTTTCATGTTTGGAGCTCAACATTAGTCGGTATAAATCTACACTTCATAAATACTTAATGTTAAGTACTTTTCCTACTTTCTGCTGGAGGGAAAAAAGCAATTTCCAGTTGATTGACTACATTTCCACACATGGTTTTCCAGTACAGTTTCAGGCAATTTAGTTTTTTTTTTTTTTTTTTTTTCGGACAGAATGTTGCTCTGTCACCTAGACTGGAGTGCAGTGGCATGATCTCGGCTCACTGCAACCTCTGCCTCCTGGGTTCAAGCCATTCTCCTGCCTCGGCCTCCCCAGTAACTGGGATTGCAGGCACGCACCACCACGCCCAGCTAATTTTTGTATTTTTAGTAGAGATGGGGTTTTATCACGTTGGCCAGGCTGGTCTCGAACTCCTGACCTCGTGGTCCGCCCACCTCGGCCTCCCAAAGTGTTGGGATTACAGGCATGAGCCACTGCGCCCGGCTGGCAATTTAGTTTTTAAAAATCCCTATCCAGCAGAGGCTTCCTTATTTTATTGTCATTTTTTTTTGTACTGACACAACAGATGCATTTTGAATAAGTCTGAACATCACTACTTTCTATGAGTAACTGGCCATTGGGAGACCAGATGAGATATTTCTTATGCCTCCCATTCCAGGAGGCCATTATTTAGGGGACACATGGCATGTTATGGACATCTAGCATATCATGTTGGTCCACCTCCACTTCTCAATGGTTCTCTGCTCTACATCAAGAAGTTAAGATTTAAAAACAGAAGCATGAAGAAGAATGTTGTGGACTGATGCACTGATGTGCACTGATGTGAGTTGCACTGATGTGAGTTTTCCTATCCAGCTACACTTTTTGTTAGGTGTCTACCGTGAACAATGGCACAATTTTATCAGACAGCTGGATAATGTTAAGAATTATAATCTGTAACCCCAGATTACATGAAAATAAATGCCATTCGTAATACTAATTATGTTCCTGACCTTATTGTATTTAGTTAGTAACCCCAAATAAACTCATCTATTTATTTGAATGGGAATATTAACATCACATAAATCATATTTAACAATGAACACATGAAACAATGTATCACCTGGTTTAATATTCTGCTTGACTCATCTAAATCTTGTTTCTCTTAGGTCATAGAATTTCCATCTGTGTTCACTCTATTGGAATAATGCTGTTTGTGTATAATTCTATAATGCCGGCTTTACTATTGAACAGTAGGTATGGAGTCTTCAATGGGATTATCTCATTCACGGATACATCTTTTGATGGCAGAAAAAAAAAGTATACATAGGTAGGGGAAAGACAGAAAAAGCAGTTGCTGAAAAATAGGACCTGATGGTGAGTAATGGACAGCAATCTGTAACCCAGGCTGGAGTGCAGTGGTGTGACCTCAGCTCACTGCAACCTCTGCCTCCCGGGCCCAAGTGACCCTCCCAACACAGACTCCTGAGGAGCTGGGACTACAGGCGTGTGCCACTTTGCCCAGCGAATTTGTGTATTTTTTGTAGAGATAGAGTTTCACCATGATGGCCAGGCTGGTTTCGAACTCCTGGGCTCAAGTGATCCGCGGGTCTCGGCCTCCCAAAGTGCTAGAATTACAGGCATGAGCCACCGTGACCAGCCTTGCAATCAGGTTTTTATCCGTTTGGGATGTGGGAGAGGCTAAGCTAAACTAGAATTCAAAAGAAAGGAATATATTCATAATTAGTTAAACGTAGGGTGAAAAATAAAATTTCAGAGATAAGCAGAATAGGAAAAAAATCATTATTTTAATAATTCACACCTATTGCACCATTATTTCAATTTTACAGAGAAAAACAGGCAGAGTGATGAAATGGCTCATATATACACAACAAATGGCAGAGCTGGAATGCCAATCCTAGCAATCTAAACCAGCATTTAAAAACGAGGAATTAAAGCACATAGGGTGAGAAAAATTATAGGGAAGGGACAAGAGCTCAAGGACACACCTGGAAAATACTATAATTTTAAAAATTACCAATGGGCTAATTATAGTTGTGTTTTACTGGCAGAGCGCTTTGTCTATGTTAGCTCTTTTAATCCCGCTAATAATTCTGTGAGGTTGGTACTATTAGTTCCATTTTTCAGACGAGGACGCTTAATAGATGATAATCGACACATTCTCTGCTTGCTCTGAGCTGCATCTCAACAGCTGGCTCTGGAGCAAGCAAAGGGAGACTGAGGGAAACAGAGCGGACCAGGGCAAGCCGCCTGAAAGTGAGAAATGCAAGAAATGTTTCTCATCTAGGCAGGAGCTGGTTCCAGCATTCAAATCTCTCCAGCCGGCCCGCCACCACGTCACAAACCCCGCCTCTCAGTGACAAAGCCCCGCCCCGTTCCTTTGGCTGTTCCCTAAGCTCCCAATACTTCCCTCTTTCTCTTTGGCCCCTCCTACCCCGCTAGCATCATTTCCTGTGCGCTGGATGCTGATTGGTCCGACGGTCGGAAGTGAGGGCGGGCGGTGGGGGCCGTTGCCGCAGTGACAGTGCTAGGGGAGTCCGAAGATGGCGGCGTCGCGTCGCTCTCAGCATCATCACCACCATCATCAACAACAGCTCCAGCCCGCCCCAGGGGCTTCAGCGCCGCCGCCGCCACCTCCTCCCCCACTCAGCCCTGGCCTGGCCCCGGGGACCACCCCAGCCTCTCCCACGGCCAGCGGCCTGGCCCCCTTCGCCTCCCCGCGGCACGGCCTAGCGCTGCCGGAGGGGGATGGCAGTCGGGATCCGCCCGACAGGCCCCGATCCCCGGACCCGGTTGACGGTACCAGCTGTTGCAATACCACCAGCACAATCTGTACCGTCGCCGCCGCTCCCGTGGTCCCAGCCGTTTCTACTTCATCTTCCGTTGGGGTTGCTCCCAACCCAGCCGGCAGTGGCAGTAACAATTCACCGTCGTCCTCTTCTTCCCCGACTTCTTCCTCATCTTCCTCTCCATCCTCCCCTGGATCGAGCTTGGCGGAGAGCCCCGAGGCGGCCGGAGTTAGCAGCACAGCACCACTGGGGCCTGGGGCAGCAGGACCTGGGACAGGGGTCCCAGCAGTGAGCGGGGCCCTACGGGAACTACTGGAGGCCTGTCGCAATGGGGACGTGTCCCGGGTAAAGAGGCTGGTGGACGCGGCAAACGTAAATGCAAAGGACATGGCCGGCCGGAAGTCTTCTCCCCTGCACTTCGCTGCAGGTCAGAGACTTTTGAATTGTTTATTAAGGGTTTTGGGTTTGGGTGCAGGGTCCAGTTAGGACAAGAAAGCAGGTTATTGTGATGGGACAAAGTGGGGGCGTGGTCATGGTTCTTCAACACCTCACCAGAAGACTAGAGGTGCCTTTCTTTTGATGGTGTCTGGGTGATGGGGGCGTGGTTGGGGTGGGGGGATAAATGAATCCAAGAAATTCTTCAGTGGTTGCACAGTTTAGTTTTCGGTGTGCAGGAATAAAGTTAGATTTGGACAGCTTTAGAGTAGTTTTGTCATTTGTGTGCTATTTTGTTTTTACAAAGGTATGTCCCTTGAGGAGAGTCCAGACCAAAAGAGGTTTAATACAACCCAGCAAATGTTTGAGCATCTATTGTAGCCTTAGTAACCCAATGAAAGACAGAAATGAAGTTTATGAAAGTTTCCCTTCTTTTAAAGAAGTTTACAGTCTAGATGGGGAGACCAAAATATGCCAGTGTGAAACAACTGGAGAACAATATTTGGATGCATTATATGATGATAGAAGAAATACAGGCTTTGATATTGTGGCCACTATTATTTGTTGTATAGCAGACCGTTTACCTTGTGTCAGTTGCCTCAGTTTTCTCATGGGCAAAAATCATAAAATGATGTTGTGCGAGCATTTGGTGAGACGTATCTGGCACAAAGTTCTCCCTCAAAAAGTGTGAATTTCTTAAGCTCTGGACCTCACACTTGTCTTTTTTTTTTTTTTTTGCAAATAGTTGATGATTTTCTCTCAAAGACACCTAATAATATGTTTATAAAATAAAGAAAACTGTAAAAGAAAAACAAAGGACTATAATTTCACTGCCTCGATACTTACTGTTGATATTTTAAGCATATAGGTAATAATGTTATATACATTAGAAACATTATATTAGAAATACATGTATTGTCCCAAATAGGACAGAAAAATACAAAATGAAAGGCATCACACGCTCACAAACATCAAAGATAACACACCAAAGATAACTTCTGTTAAGTTTCTCTTATATTTCTAATATATATATGTCACTTCTTCAGTTTGTTCTGTTAATAGTAAAACGTGTTGACCCACTGTAGTAGTATTTATTTTTACCACACTTGGGAGATATGATTAACCATTTTACAGATGACAAAAGTGAAGCATATATAGATCGTTTAAGTAAGTCCAGATTCACTCAGGAAATAGTAGAAATTGAGTTTGAATTCAGGTAGTTTGACTTTAGAGCTTGTGAGATCAAACTTAAACTGTCAGAACCCTGGATTAAGGTCACTTCATTTTTGTGAGTAATTGAAGTGTAGAGTTCCCGATTTTGGGGAGAAATAGTAATGGGGAGGGGCTTATATGCAAGACAGTAGCTTTCACATGTTTTTTATTGTAGCCCATACTTAGAAATACATTTTACATGGTCACATATGCAACTGAATCAAAAGCTTCTGGAAACAATACTTTCCCTTAATTTATGTGTTGTCCTCTGATAGTTTATATCTTATTCGATTTCATTTTTAGTGAATGCTGCTTGTGATCCATTAATGGGTCATGACCTGTGGTATGAGAAACACTTAAAGGAAATTATTATTAGGTCACTGGATTCATTCTTGATATACAGACACTACTTACTAGGAATGCAGTGGATTGAATCATAAACAGACTTTTGTCTATTTGTTTGCTCAAGGGTCTTGCTTGTTTTAGATGAAATAGCATTTCTTTTTCTTTAGGCTAAATGAAAGGCCCAAGTCTGATTTTATAAATCAACAGAGGTGTCTACTTTTGCATACTTTATTCCAAGTTTGACTATTTTAACAAATTGTTTCACCAATCAGGTTATTTCTCACCACCCCACTTTATGAGTAATCACCAACAAATGATAGTTATACTTATGTGTATTAATGTATTTAGGATAAGTCACACAAAATAGTGCTTGTTTCTCAAATCACATGTCTTCTATTTGCTACAATAGTTACTTGTTATTCTGTTTCGGAGTTTTACATACATCCAGATTAGCTAGAAGATAAACAATAAAACAGTACCGTAATTATGTTGTAGTTATGAGAACCTAACCTTGAATCGGCTTTTTAAGAAAAATTTTAGCTCAGTTGTGGAAAACACAATAATAAAATTCTCAATGATAGGAAAACATAATATCCTGTAGTCAGTTTGCAACACTTCCGTGATTGAATGCATAACATTAAAGTTTTATTAAACTTTAGTCTTCTTTATCATGTATAGGCTGAGAAATGAAAAGAATTATCAGTGACTGGTTATTATGATAGTAATTGAATTGTCATGGAATAGCTGTTTTAAAAATGAGAAATTGGTACAATCCCTTGAATGAAAAAATTTAAAAATTACAGTTTATTTGTTCCAGAAATATTTTAGTGTACTTAGATGATTGGATGTTAAATACTGACACAATTGTGTAATGGCAAACATTCTGTAAGCCTTAAGGAGCTTACAGTCTAGTAGGGAAGCATAAACAACAACAACAAAAACCTGCAAAGTATCTAGTGTCTAATCTGGCGTGACAGGAAACGTACATTATACTGTCTGTCCCAGTATGTAATAGGAGCTCTTATCCTTGCTTTAGAGCAGTTAAGGAAGTCCTTCTAGGTAGATTTTTTTTAAAGCAGGTGTTAAAAGGGTGAGCCCAAGCTAGCCAAGCAAAGGTTGGAAGGGATGATGTTAACTAATACTTTTATTTCTATTTAAAAATGAGTTTACAGTTCTATGGAATGAAATGAAACAATTTTGTTTTCTTTCCAACTTTTAGGCTCAGGGGTTGTATGTGCAGGTTTGTTACATGGTTAAATTGCAAGTCTTGGGGGCTTTGGTGTACAGATTATTTCATCACCTAGGCAATGAGCATAGTACCAGATAGGCAGTGTTTTGATTTTCGGCCTTCCCCCACCCTCTACCTTCCACCCTCAAGTAAGCCCCAGTGTGTATTATTCCCTTGTCTGTGTCCATGTGTACTCAAGGTTTAGCTCCCCCTTATTTAAGTGAGAACATGTGGCATTTGGAAATCATTTTTAAAGATCTCAGATGTGGTATGAAACCATGTTTAAATCCTTATCACTTTATCTATATTACGTTAAGAATAACCATATTTTTTCCAGCAGGAAAATTAGGAATCCTTTCTATCTTATCTTGGATTGTGATAATTTGTTTAGAATATGGTTTAGAGACTGTGTTAGTAATGGAATCATCCTATCCGCAATTAAGACAAAATCTTGTTTCCATTGTTGATACAGGTTCTCAAAATACTAGTTTTGTTGTCTTCTTAAGATGGCTTTGTAAAGATGATCCATTCTTTTATTGTTGACTAGAATTTATATGGGACTTTTTCTTCCACAGATATGGTCCTTGACCCTGATTTTCTATTATTTGAAGTATAGTAGTCAAAAGAGTTTTATAAATAGTACCAACTGAGAGTGATACCTCCTTAGTTTGGTATCTAGTAGTGACATTTTTGTTAAAGGACCCATATATTCTGATGAGTTCTCTTTTTATAGAAAAGTTCAAATGAGGTATTTTTTCTTTTTTTTTCTGAAGGCTTTAGTAAAACATTAAACTCTGAGATTTTATAGTATTTACATGAAATCGAAGAAATCTTGAAATGGGCTTCCTGTTAACATATACTACTTGGATTATGATAGGTAATGTGAGGTATTTTAAAATCAAAACCAGTTTTTTTTTTGTTAATGGTATCCACTACCATACATATTTAACAATACAGAGATTTTTCAGCATGGGCATGCTTGTCTTTTTTTTTTTTTTTTCCTCGCCTTTGTACAAATGTTGTTCCTATTAAAAGTCACCATATACTCTAAATTGTTGCCTATCAGTGGGTAATAAAATGAGTTAGAATGCTTCAGTCTTAGAGTGGAAATTATCTTACACTTTTCGTTGCCTGGCAAGATCCTTAATATTACTTGTAAGCAAATGCCCTGTCTCAAGATTTAAGAAGGGTCTAATTTGGTAATAGAAGAAAGGGACCTAGTTTCATAAATATCTTCCCAGACTTAAAATTGTTGATTATAAACTGGATTATATTTTACTTAGTGTTTTCTTAAAACCTTACACTTTTCTTAAGGTACCTCTTTAAAAAAAAAAGTTTAGAGAGAACTTTTAGTTAGAAAGATGTGCAAAGTGTGTCTATCTCTTTCTTTTACCTCAATGTACTACTCTTTGGAAGCAAATGATTTAAAGAACAAATTAGCTATTTGTAAGATGATATGTAAATTTATTGCTAATAGCAAAAAAATTGGTAACAAGCCAACTGTTCAACAATAGAGAAATGCTTACATAAATTATAATACTGTATAATTTCTATTACGTGTGTATTCCTACATATATGTTCTTTTATCCATCAATCATCTTTTTATTAAAGCATATCAGTGTAAATGGTAGGCATCTGTGCAGCTTCTCCAAATATGCTAATATGCATATCATTATCTAAGTTCACTATTTGTGTAAAGATTTATCTTTTAGTGTGAAATCTGCAAATCTTAAGTGTACGTTCACTGAGTTTTGACAAATGCAGATACCTGTGTAACTCAAATTATGACTTTCCTTATAGAAACTTCAGAAAGTTCCCTCATACCCCTTATCTCAATCCTGTCACTATCCCTTTTCCCTCAGGCAGCCACCGTTCTGACATTTTTTCCACTCTAGAATAAGAGTTGCCTGTTTTAGAATTTCATATAAATGCAGTTCGTACGATATTTACTCTTTCTGTAAGACTTACTTTGCTCAGCCTAATGTTTTTGATTTTGTAACATGTATCAGTAGTTCCTTTTTAGTGCTGAGTAGATTTCATTATATGAATATTCTGCAGTTTGTGTATCCCTTCCTCAGTTGATAGACCCTTAAGCTGATTTCAGTTTTGGCTGTTATGAATAAAGCTGCAATGAACATTCTTATGAAATCCTTTTTGTGGACATGGATTTTCTTTCTCTTGGGCAAATGCCTAGTATTAGAATCTCTGGGTCTTAGGGTAGGTAAATGTCCGGTTTTATAAGAAACTGCCAACACCTTTTTTTCCCAAAGTATATGTACCATTTTACATTCCCATCAACAATTTTTGATGGTGGTTGTTTGATTTTGCTCTTGTTGCCCAGGCTGGTGTACAACGGTGTGATCTCGGCTCACTGCAACCTATGCCTCCCGGGTTCAAGCTATTCTCCTGCCTCAGCCTCCCGAGTAGCTTAGATTACAGGCACCCACTGCCACACCCAGCTAATTTTTGTATTTTTATTAGATACGGGGTTTCACCATGTTGACAAGGCTGGTCATGAACTCCTTACCTCAGGTGATCCATCCACCTCAGCCTCCCAAAGTGCTAGGATGACAGGTGTGAGCCACCTCGCCTGGCCTTATATATCTTTTATGAAGTTTTGTCCTTTTTTTTTTTTTTTTTTTACTGGACACACTTCAGTTTTATTGGGTTATCTTTTATTATTGAGTTTAAGAGTACTTTATATGTTATGCATACTAGGGCTTTGTGGGATAAATATGCTAATATTTCCTCCCAGGCTATGGATTACTGATTATTTTTCTTAATGAGAGTCATTTGAACAGAAGTTTTAAATTAAATTTATTTATTTTATGGTTATTGCTTTCTCTGACTTATCACCTGCATAAGAACTTTTATCTGGCCCCAAGTTATAGAAATTTTCATGTGTATCCTATGAAAATCTTTATGATTGGCCGCGCAGTGGCTCACGCCTGTAATCCCAATACTCTGGGAGGCCGAGAGGGGCGGATTAGGAGGTCAGGAGATGGAGACCATCCTGGCTAACATGGTGAAACCCCGTCTCTGCTAAAAATACAAAAATAATTTAGCTGGGCGTGGTGGCGGGTGCCTGTAGTCCCAGCTGCTCTGGAGGCTGAGGCAGGAGAATGGCATGAACCCGGGAGGTGGAGCTTGCAGTGAGTGGAGATCGCTCCAGTGTACTTCAGCCTGGGCCACAGAGCGAGACTCCGTCTCAAAAAAAAAAAAAAAAAAAAAGAGAAAATCTTTATGATTTTAGCTACATTGTATCACATGTGACTATATCCACTTCAGTATTCTTATGCTGTGCGTGGTAGTTTTCTGTTCATTTACTTTCAGTCTGTCTTTGTATTTAAAGTGTGTCTATTATAGACAGTATATATCTGAGTGTTGCTTTTTTTTTTTTTTTTTTTTTTTTTTTTTTTTTTGAGACGGAGTCTCGCTGTGTCGCCCAGGCTGGAGTGCAGTGGCGCGATCTCGGCTCACTGCAAGCTCCGCCTCCCGGGTTCACGCCATTCTCCCGCCTCAGCCTCCGAGTAGCTGGGACTACAGGCGCCCGCCACCTCGCCCGGCTAGTTTTTTGTATTTTTTTTTTAGTAGAGACGGGGTTTCACCATGTTAGCCAGGATGGTCTCGATCTGCTGACCTCGTGATCCACCCGCCTCGGCCTCCCAAAGTGCTGGGATTACAGGCTTGAGCCACCGCGCCCGGCCGAGTGTTGCTTTTTAAGACATTCTGACAATCTGTTTTAATCTACCTCATTAACTAATATTGATACTTCCAATTCAATCTAAGAACTATAGGGTTTTTACTTACCTTTTATATGTTGTATCTGGCCATCATTTCTTCCATACTTGAGAACTTTTGGTTCTCAAGGACCTGCTAAGAGCTGTTAATGTTGAAGGTCTGATGAGAATGGGAGTTTCCCTTAGCCTTTTTTTTTTTCCTAGATAGGCAAAGGATTTTTTTTTTTCTCTTCCATTAAAGACCAGATATTCTACTACGTATGTCTTGGTGTTCGTTTCTCTACATATATTTTCTCAGGTATGTGGTATGCCTTTTCTTTACATAGTTTCAGATATTTTATTTCAGAAAAGTTCTCAAATTATACTTTTTGTTATTCTTTTCTTTTTATGTATATTGAAACTTTGCCTCTCTTCTAAATTTGTTACTTGCTCCATTTCTTTAATGTGGTAAGATATATGTAAAATTTACCATTTTAACCATTTTAAGTGTACAATTTAGTGGCATTAAGTTCATTCGCCATGTTATGCAGCCATCACCATTGTCCATTTCCAGAACATTTTTTGTCATCTTAAATAAGCTCTTGTACCCATTAAACTATAACTGTCTGTCCCCAACCCCTGATAACTGTCACTTTCTTTTGAATCCTATTAAAAACAAAATCTTTTTTTATTAACTTTTTTTTCTCCTTTCATCTTCTATTTTCCTTAAGGCAGGAGTTGGAAACTTTCTGTAAATGGCCAGATAGTAAATATTTTAGGCTTTGTATCTATATGGTCCTTCTCACAGCTACTCAGTTTTGCTTTTATACTGTGAAAGTATCCAGAGACTATATGTAAATGAATGAGTGTGATTGTGTTCCAGTAAAATTTTATTTATGAGAATAGGTGATGGGCCAGATTTGGTGTATGGCTTGTAGTTTGCTGACCTCTGTTATAAGGTATCATCTGTGGCATTTTTTTCCATTTTGTATTCTTTCTTGTTTAGTCTTTTCTTCTTGAAATTATTTTTTCTTTTATTTTGAATTATTTTCTGAACTCTGTCCTTTTATTTCTAACTCAGGCGTATGCTATACTTTCATGTCTTGCGTATCATTCTCATATTCTCTTTTAGCTAGTGTTAAAATAATTGATTATAATTTTGTCTGTTTTGTGGGCATTTTTTTTCTATTAGGTATTAATTGTCTATGGGGAAGTTATTCTCCAAATTCTTCTTGTAAGAATTTTGTATGTATTTGACGTCAGTTTCTTTCATTGCTCATTTTTACAGAAATTAATTACTAAATAATGTCAAGGATAAAAATAAAGGTCTGAGATAGTTAAGGTAATCCCCCTTGTCCCTTTTTCTTGTGTTGGACATGCTGCTCTGGCCTAGAATAGATCAAGTCTTTTAGTAAGGTCTGCAGGATCATCTTTTACAGTGGTAGCATTTAAATTATGAAACATCATAAATTTATACCTCCGTTTATATAACCTATGAGACATTTTCTCAGGAACCTTAACTGGAGACATTGTGCTAAGGGCATTTTATAGATAAAGTCTCTTCCTGATAATCTATTTAGTCTTTTTGGTAAGTGTAGTCCGGTCACCTGTAAAGCATTCCCTACCCCACCAATGAATTGAATAGGTTACAGGCCAGGTGTTCTTTCTTGACGTGAAGTGATTCTTTGACAGTTAAGAGGCCAGAGAAATACATCGGGAGGATAGGAGGCATATCATCAAAGGTTGAGTTGTGAGCATAGATATGTTAAAAAAAAAAAAACAAAAAACCTCAAGCTTAGCATCCAGAAGAAAAGTAATCAAGGAATGTAAATAATTCTGAGAAAATAAATTTTATTTTAATGTTAGGTTTGGTTTTGGAAAGGAATAAACATGAGCTGTGTGATAACATGAGGGGGAAAGCACTATATAGTAGTTTAGTCTTTAATATATTTAACAGCCTCCTTTTGTGTCATAGACAAAGAATCTTTGGGTAGCTTACTATAAAATATTGCAGTAGATGGCTGGGCGTGGTGGCGCACACCTGTAATCCCAGCACTTTGGGAGGCCGGAGGCGGGTGGATCGTGAGGTCAGGAGATCAAGACCATCCTGGCTAACACGGTGAAACCCCGTCTCTTCTAAAAATACAAAAAAAAAATTAGCCGGGCGTGGTGGCAGCGCCTGTAGTCCCAGCTACTTGTGGGAGTAGCTGAGGCAGGAGAGTGGCCTGAACCCAGGAGGCGGAGCTTGCAGTGAGCCGAGATCGCGCCACTGCATTCCAGTCTGGGCGACAGAGTGAGACTCCGTCTCAAAAAAAAAAAAAAAAAAAAAAAAAAATTGCAGTAGATAAAAATTGAAGGGGCAGTGCTTCTTAAATTTTTATTTTTCCCCGTGTCATTGTCCTTGAAGCTACTTTGGCTTATGTTTATTCTTCTGATAGCTAAGTTTTGGTTTAACCCTGCTCTTAAGGCACCTAATACCATGCATCATTAATAGATATTTATAGTAAGAATTGAGTAGGATTAGTTAAGATAAGATGAGTTGGAGTCTGAGGGTTAGGTGAAACCTCCCTTTACGGGGCTTAGTAAAACAAATGAAACATACACGAGAAAGAAACATTCAGAAATGAACTTTTAGTTTATTGGTGAATAAAAAGCATTATATCTGTAAGAAAAATTGAGTAGGGTGGGTTTCCTAGGGATTTCTACTAAAGTCTGGGAGCTCAGGATAACTCTGAGGCTCATTAAAAAAAAAAATCACTTTGATTTCAAGTAATTGAAGAAAGTTTTAGGTGTTTTGTTTTTGTCTGCCCATTGTTTTTCTTTTAAGGCTTCATCAGATGTTTAAGTTTGCTTTCCCCACAGCTAGTTACTGAGTTCTTTTCTCGAAACTTGTTTTGCCAGTTTGTTCAGGTTATCTTTATAGAATTAAAGCAGTGTGAGCTTAAACTTTTTTTTTTTAAGCTGGTTTTTGGAGTGTGTCAGGTCCCCATTCAATTTAGACAAGTTATTTATTTATTTATGTATTTTGGTTTTGGAAAAGGGAAAATAACGTGATGTAAAATTTTTTCTCTATCTCTTTTGCGTTTTCAGTATAAACTAAACTGCTGGTAGGTGGCAGATGTTTGGGCTTGTATATTTTTTCTTCTGTGGTAGATTTTCTTTTAAAGTGAGGAAGTGTTTGGTAGTTAGCAGATGATTTCCGTGAACTACAAGTCCAAACTGAACAAAATTTGTTTTGAATTTACTGATTGACTCAAGAAACCTTAAAGCTATAGCCTCTGTGTCATTAGTTCAAAAATAAACTAAACCAGCTGGGCGCGGTGGCTCACACCTGTAATCCCAGCACATTGGGAGGCCAAGGCGGGCGGCTCACAAGGTTGGGAGATCGAGACCATCCTGGCTAGGACGGGTTGAAACCCAGCCTCTACCAAAAATACATAAAAAAATCAGCCGGACGTGGTGGTGGGCGCCTGTAGTCCCAGCTGCTGGGGAGGCTGAGGCGGGAGAATGGAGTGAACTCGGGAGGCGGAGCTTACAGTGAGCCGTGATCGTGCCACTGCACTCCAGCCTGGGCGACAGGGAGACTCCGTCTCAAAATAAATAAATAAAATAAAATAAAATAAAATAAAGTAAAAATAAACTAAACCTCCTGATGCCTTGTTAAAGTGTGTGTATACACACTTTTTTGTGTCTACATATATATAACATTATATATGTCAAATTATATATAGTTGACATATATATTATATATATAATAAGACATTGAAAAGTTCTCATGCCCTCATTCTGATAATATTTATCAACCATAGAAACGATTTTGACATTCTCATCAGTCCTGTTAATAAGATGTACAGGTCTCCTTTTCCAAATGCTTGGGCTATTCTCATGTTGACTGGAAATTTGGTATTTTTGAAATAAATTACATAGAATTACACTTAATGAATACATCTTAACTATTTTTTTCTAATGTCTTTAGGTGCCAGCTTATGTTTTTCTTCTTTGTTCTTTTTTTTTTTTTGAGACGGAGTCTTGCTCTGTTGCCCAGGCTGGAGTACAGTGGCGTGATCTCGGCTCACTGCAAGCTCCTGCCTCAGCCTCCCAAGTAGCTGGGACTACAGGTGCCCGTCACCACGCCCGGCTAAATTTTTTTGTACTTTTAGTAGACACGGGGTTTCACCATTTTAGCCAGGATGGTCTCCATCTCCTGACCTCATGATCCGCCCGTCTAGGCCTCCCAAAGTGCTGGGATTACAGGCGTGAGCCCCCGCGCCAGGCCAGTAACTATTTTCTTTAAAATACTATCTAGAGTTGTTAGAAAATCTTGTAGATAAATTTTGCTGTGTGTTTTGGACTCATGGAAGAAGTTAAAAATTTTTTGAACAGTAAGTGAAACATATTGGAGTCACAACAGTTTGAAAGTATGTAATGCCACTGAACTCTACTTTTAAAAATGGTTACGGTGGCCGGGCACGGTGGCTCACGCCTGTAATCCCAGCACTTTGGGAGGCTGAGGCAGGTGGATCACGAGGTCAGGAGATCGAGACCATCCCGGCCACCACGGTGAAACCCCATCTCTACTAAAAATACAAAAAATTAGTCAGGTGTGATGGCGGGCACCTGTAGTCCCAGATACTCGGGAGGCTGAGGCAGGAGAATGGCGTGAACCCAGGAGGCGGAGCTTGCAGTGAGCCGAGATCGCGCCACTGCACTCCAGCCTCCACGACAGCAAGACTCCGTCTCAAAAAAAAAAAAAAAAAGGTTATGATGGCAAATTTTATATTATGTATATTTTACCACATTTAAGTGAAAAAAATGGGGGTATCATAGTGGACGTTTTAGTCTCTCTCTTGTCCTGGAGAGCTTCTTAATATTACCAACACGAAATATGGAAAATAGTACATTTAATAGACTGAATCTCAGCAATTATGTTGAGGACACTGTTTTCATCTTAGCTGTTGATTCACATTTTTTGAGAGTGACTGTAGACATTCTCTGGCAGTATGAAACTCAGCATTAATGAAGCGTTTATGGAAATTCAAGCAAGCTGCATGCAACTTGTTTAATTAACAGTCACTGGGGCAATTCCATGGTGTATTTTTCCCCCTTGGTTTGTTTCTCAGGGATCTGGCTTGAGCTCTAAGGTTTTAGAGTAGTTCAGTAACAGCTTGAGAAATACGAGCAAGATTATGAGAATGGAATATTTCCTGCCCTTAAGAAAGCTTATAGTAAAAATGCAGTGTTTCTCAAACTTTTTGGCCTCAGCGCTCTTTTACATTCTTAAAAATAATTGAAGTAACTTTTGTTTATGTGGGATGTGTCTATGGAGACTTGCCATATTAAAAATTTAAAACCAATATAATACTAGAAATTTAAAAAATAAAATGGTAAACTCCATTATGTGTAAATATATGTGTAAACATCATTCTTAGTGAAAAAAAAAAACTATTTTCTAAAGCAAATAATGAGAAGAGGCATTATTTTACACTTTGCAAGTCCCTTTAATGTCTGACTTAATAGGAGATAGCTAATTCTCATCTGCTTCTACCTGCCAATCGTGGTATATTGTTTGGGTTAGAGTATATGAAGAAAATCCTGCTTCAAACAGAAAATGCTGTTGGAAAAGGAAGAAATATTTTAATAACATTGTCAGATAATTTTGCATTTTTTCTTTTTGATTCTACACCCACACTTGATAAGTAGTAGTTTCCTAAGAGGTAGGTGCAATGTAGAATCTGAAGCCAAATCAGTGAATTTTTTTATACTTCTGCTATGTTAGAATTCATTGTTAGAATCCAGAAATAGGTATACCTGTGCTTGATCATTTAGAAAATACTGGTTCTTGAAGCTATGCGGATATTCCAAATGTGGACACATTTTTACTTTGTAATAAAAATAATAAGCATAATTGTTAATATTACCACCAATCTCATCAGAAAAGTATTTTAGAATTGGGAAACTGTTCAGCTTATAGTGACAGTTGCAAGTGTTACAGAATTCTAATATTTCCTTGAAAGCTCAGATTTTATCATTGGGAACAAATACCATTTGGTTTCCTAAAATATTCGAATAATTCCTGTCATCACACCCTGGACAACATCAGCTATTACCATAGTTTCTTAGTGGGGACATAGCTCCATAGCATGTACAAATCTTAAGTGCATAGGGAGTTGAGTTTTTACAAAGTGAATACACCTGGGTAACTAGCGCCCTGCTCAAGAATCAGAACATTATCTGCAATCCATAAGCTCCTGTCGTATGTCTTTTGAGTCGTTACCCCTCTACCACTCAGATTTTTGTCTGTTTTGAACTTGTGATAAATGATACTATATAGTCAGTACTATTTTGTGGGAGATTCATCTATCTTATGTAGTTGTTGTTTGTTCATTTCCATTGTTTATAGAATTCTATTGTGTGAATATACCACTACTTACCCATTCTACTGTTGAGTGTTTGGGTGGTTTTTATGTGTGTTCTATATGAATAGTGCTTCTATGAATATTTTTGTACATGTCCCTAAACGTCAACATTGAAAACATTTTAGTTGTTTGATAAAACCAATACTTAGTAAATTTGCATTTCTTAGATCACTGTTTTACTTTTAAAAGACAATTGGCATTTACTTTTTGGCATTGTATCTCTTCCTATTCTTTTTTTCTTTTGCCTTTTGGTGTCTTTGTTATCTGTGCTTTGTTAAAGTCATTGCGAATATTTTCCTGGCTTGTTTTAAAATTTTATCTGTAAGCTTTTGAAATCTATTGCCTTAAAAAGCATTTTTTTAATCTATAAACTTTTCAAATCTGTTGCCTTAAATTTTTTTTGTTTGTTTTCTTCTATTGCTTCTTCTATCCTGAAATCATGCAACTGTCCACTTAATTTTGTTATGGTTTCATTTTGACATTTTACACCTTGATCTATTTTAAATTTATTTTGCGATGCATTTAGAGGTAAATATTTTAAAAATTGTTCTTTTCTAAGCAGGTGCCAGATTTTTTTTGAACCATTTATTGAATAATAAATACAGGCTGGGTGTGATGGCTCACTTGTAATCTAGCACTTTGGGAGTCCAAGGTGGGAGGTTCACTTGAGCCCAGGAGTTTGAGACCACCCTGGGCAATAAAGCGAGATCCCCATCTCTACAAAAAAAATTAAAAAGCTAGCCGGATGTTGTGCTGTACCCCTACTGACTGTAATGGGGATAGCACCAGGTTCAAGAGGCCAAAAAAGAGACCCTGAGCCAATGAATGAAACATAATGTGTCCTGGGGGCTTAAATACAGGGGAGAGATTCCAGTCGCAGCGGGCTGGGCAGAACCACCAGTCCATTGCTGGTGTGGTGGACAGAATTACCACATGGCCCACTGGCATTAGGATGGGTAGAATAACCAACTGCTTGCAAAAAGCATGCAGTTAATATAGTATTTTCACTTAACAGCCTCCCCCAACAACCTCCACCTGGCAACCTTTAACCCAAAACAAAGGGCCTCAATCCTCGGTATGGCCCATGTTCCATTCCACAGGATGGACTTGGAGCTCAGATGTCCCTTGTAGATACGGAATGGATCTCCAGGTTGACCACTCTCGGATTCCCTAGCTTGGAACTGTGACCACACATTCAGGTGCCTCTGCCATACAGTGTCATTCTCAGGGTATGCTCAGGTCAGGCCATTGCTGTCAGATGCATCTACCGTATAGCCAGTGTGGTGGCACGCCTGTAGCCCCAGCTACTAGGGAGGCTGAGGTGGGAGGATCACTTGAGCACTGGAAGTCAAGGTTGCAGTGAGCTATGATCATGCCACTGCACTCCAGCCTGGGCAATAGAGCAAGACCCTGTCTCTTAAATAAATACAAATCAACCATTAAAATAGAGGTAGATTTTCTTTTTAAAAAATTATATTCAGGGACATTTTGTTGCATTTTCATTTGATGTCTAGTTACTGTGATTCATTCATTGTCCTATGGTTAACCTTTGCCTCCCTACTGTGGCCTTCAGAGTAATCTCTACAACAAATTCTATGTTGAATTTAAGGAAGCTAGACCAAAAACTATCCGCAGAATTTCGAGAATCCTTGTAGCCTTTTTTTCCTTTTGGCTGCCAAGACTGATGTATATATAGGTATCCATCTATACTTAGCAGTTTTCTTAACCTGTATCTAAGTTCATATAGCAGAAATTTGAATTATGTCACTTTGGTAATGGTCTTAGTCTTCATGCTGACATACGTAAAATAAAGGACTTGTAGTTTGGATATACTGTGTTGGTTTTGAGGGATGATCTGCTTCTCTTCATGATTTCTGTGGCGGAAAGTTAGTTGATTCCAGTTTGGCCTTTTTTTTTTTGCGATGGAGTCTCGCTCTGTCGCCCAGGCTGGAGTGCAGTGGCGCAGTCTCGGCTCACTGTGAGCTCTGCCTCCTGGGTTCACGACATTCTCCTGCCTCAACCTCCCGAGTAGCTGGGACTACAGGCGCCCACCACCACACCCGGCTATTTTTTTATATTTTTAGCAGAGACAGGGTTTCACCGTGTTAGCCAGGATGGTCTCAATCTCCTGACCTTGTGATCCGCCCACCTTGGACTCCCAAAGTGCTGGGATTACAGGCGTGAGCTATTGCGCCCGACGATTCCATGTTGTTGCCATTTTTAGTCTCTTATTTCTTTCTCTCTGTTTGAACCATTCTGAACTTTTTTAGGTATTTGAATATGAAGAGTTTCTCACCTCTTGATTTACTGTGCCTTACTCTCTTTGGAACATTTATCCCTATCCTTTTGTCTGGTAAATTGCTTATTCCTCAGATCTTAGCTCAAAATATCACTTTATTAGGGAAGCTCTCTATTCCAGACTTGGTTTTCTTTGTAACCCTATATTGTAATTATTTGTTAGGGTGATTATTAGTCAGTGTTAAGTCTTGAGAGAGGATAGATTTGTACTGAGTTAATTCATGATATATAGACATATGCTCACACACTTACTACTGAACTCGTTTTTGTCATGAATATTTTTAACCAGGATCTTTCTGTGTTCACTTTAGAGATTTTGCATATCTGAGATTATTTTAATTTCACTTTTACATGGAAATAAAGTTAGCTATATATGAAATTAAGTATCAAAATATCTTTTCTCATAGTTAAGGTTGACTTCAGTCAACTGATTCTTTGTTTTTTGTTTTTAGCTGATTCATTTTCTTTCGGAAAGACTATAGCCTTTGTTGTTGTTAGACTTTGCTACAAACTGTCCATGCTGTTTGGCACTCCATGACTATATTAATCTGAACTTTTACTTCTTCCTTTAATTATCGGAAGTCTTATAATTATTTCTATAATATTTCCTCTCTTCCCATCCGCTCTCTCTCTTATGTTTTCTCTCAGGGAGTTGTCTTCTGTTTCATGTCACAAGTCTTTCCCTAATTCCTAGTTTTGGGACTATCACTGTAGCAGATACATTTTCTCCGTGAAATACAGTAAAAGAGAAAACTTTAAGGAACTTTAGAAGATAAACCTGTACAAGAAAGTGAGTAGAATGAGGTCATGTTGAGATGGGGCTGTTGTGCTATATACCCCTCTATAATTTTGAGGCTGCCTTCTGCACATCAGCCAAAATACAGGTGTCATTCAGAGTTTTAATTTAGCAAAATTGTGAATTACCGTGTTTAGTGGGTCTTTAGAGATACTCATAAGTGTCTGAACTGCTAGTGTTCAACTAGTGAATGGCAAGTCTGTTGGCCAGGAAAAACCTTTTTTCAAAACTCATAGCTATTGCATAAATATGTCATAGCTGAATTTTGTTTCATTGAAAGCAATATTTTCATTGTTAAGAATTTTTGTTTTGCTTTTTATTTTGGATGAAAGTGGATTGGTAATACTTAAGATAGGGAAAGTAATATTTATATTATATATATATAGCAAGCCATTCTCATATTTTAGATTCTAGTTTTTCCTAATGTTTCTAAAGATAATGGTGAACAAGTCACATTTGTCACCAGGTGCCTTTTTATCTTTCCCAACTCAGCTTCTCTGATATCATTTATGTCAGATATTAAAAGAAAAACCTTAGTCAAATTAAATTTAACAGTTTAATTGAGCAAAGAATGATTCATGAATCAAGCAACCTCCAGAGCCAGAATAGGTTCAGAGTAATTCCAGGGCTGCCACATGGTCAGGTAACAATTACGGATAGAAAAGGTAAGTGATGTACAGAAGACAAAAGTAAGGTATAGAAGGAGCTTGATTGCTTACAGCTTATTGTTTGCCTTATTTGAACACAGTTTGAACATTTAGCTGCCTTTATCTGAATCTTCGTGATTGGTACAAGAGTAGGTTACATTCAGTTCACATATCCAGTTAGATGTATGTATGAAGAAACCTTTAGTCCTAACGTAAAATATGTAAGGAGGCAACCTGAGGCCAAATTAAATTTAATTTAGGAAAATAGATATATATGAGAGAATTCCATGAGTTATTTTTCTAGACAACCCCAAAGTTAGTTTACAGTTACTTTATCTTTTGGGTGTAATGGGATATTTTTACACTTAAAAAGCATGGGAGATGTAATATAAATGTTCTCATTTGGTATATAAGTGTAGGTTAAAAGATTAATAGTTCAAGTGATATACAGTGGTTGCAGTTTTGCTGACAGTCCAATTAGGGGGAAAATGACTTTAAGATGTGATTTTGCTGCCATAGATAAAAAACATCAGTTTAAAATACTCCAAACACCTTAGATTTTTCTCTTTTATTCAATTTCAGAAGTCATAGTTGTCAGTTATATGATTTAATATTGGCCATCGTTGTTCCGTGGAAGCTTTAATTTTAGGCAGGTTTAAAATGCTGAACATAAGGGAATGAGGAATAGATACCAGTGACCTTAAATTTGATATTGAAATATTTTTGAAAGGCCTTAATCACCTCTTTACTATTAGAATAAGGAAAATTGTTAAGTATATTGGGATTTGGCTGTGTGTTAGGAATTTGTGTTTCCTCACTGCCAGCACACCACATAGTATATTTTTAAATTGCTTTGAATATGTAATATAATGTCATTATTTCTCATGAACTGTTTGGGGGAAAGAATGTGCTGAAATTTACACATTATATTACTTGATATAGTCGTTGGGGAAAAGCAGTTCATTAGGGTACTTCTTGTTGCTACCTGCTTTGCCTGACCCTTCCTCAACTGGCGCCTCTAAAAATAGAGTTGCTTAAGCTAGAAACCTGAGAGCCAGTCATCTTTGCTTTAAAACCTATCTGTTTCTTTCTTCTTTGACCCAGCTATACTTTCACTCTTTTTTTCCAACCCACTATCAATTCTTGCCCAGACTACTGCAGAATTTTTCTTGACTAGTCCCTCTGATTTTGCTCTTCACTTCAGTCTGTATTTCACATAGCTGACAGATGATCCTTTTAAGATTTAAATAGAATCAAGTAATTTCCCTAATAAATGGTTTCCCATGTACTTATAATGAAATCCAATCTTCTTACCCTTGACTTACAAAGCTGTTACAAATACTGTTGGTTATGTACCCCAAATTTGTTTTCTTCTGATTCTTCACTAACAGATCTTAGATTTCGTTCAAGGCAGTAGTGTGTCCGGCTATAAAAGACTTGATTTTTTAGCCTTTTTTGTTTTCTTGGTAGCTGGACAGATGACAGATTTTTGGCCAGTGAACTATATATGAAAGTATCTGGAGATGAAATTTCTTCCTTAATAATAAAAACGTCAAGAGAGAAAGCTCTCGCCCCCACCCCCCGCCCCCGCCCCCGCCCCCAACCCTTTACTTACTCTCCCTTGTCTGAGAACCTAGATATGAGGCTTGGAGATACAGCACTCTTGTGACCGTGAGGTAACAAGCAAGTGGAGATGCTAAAAATGTCAGAGTGGAAAGATTCTAAGGAGCTCCTAATACCATTGATAAACTGCTATGTGTGCTGGGATTGCCTTTGTCTTGACAAATTGTGTGAGACAAGTGAATCTCTCCTTTTTTGTTTGTTTTTTTGAGACGGAGTCTTACTCTGTCCCCCAGGCTGGAGTGCAGTGGAGTGCTCAGCTCACTGCAAGCTCCGCCTCCCGGGTTCACGCCATTCTCCTGCCTCAGCCTCCCGAGTAGCTGGGACTACAGGGGTCCGCCACCTCGCCCGGATAATTTTTTGTATTTTTAGTAGAGACGGGGTTTCAGCGTGTTAGCCAGGATGGTCTTGATCTCCTGACCTCGTGATCCACCTGCCTCGGCCTCCCAAAGTGCTGGGATTACAGGCGTGAGCCACCGCGCCCAGCCGGTAAGTTTTTAAGAGGAACGAGGTGGGTCAACTCTACCCTACTAGATATCTAGACTTATTTTAAAGTTAAACTAACAAATAGACAAACTGACTAACCAAAAAGAAAAGGAAAAATAAAAATTTTAACTCACACCATAGTTAGAAGTTAATTAAATATCTAAATGTGAAAGAATTATAATCTAGATGAAATGTAGGAACAGTATAGGAATCAGAAAGGTTTCCTTAAATTTTATATATAAAGCACAATCCATGTAGGAAAAGATTAATGTTTTTTTTTTTTTTTTTTTTTTTTTTTTTTTTTTTTTTTTGAGACGGAGTCTCGCTCTGTCGCCCAGGCTGGAGTGCAGTGGCGCGATCTCGGCTCACTGCAAGCTCCGCCTCCCGGGTTCACGCCATTCTCCTGCCTCAGCCTCCCGAGTAGCTGGGACTACAGGCGCCCACAACTGCGCCCGGCTAATTTTTTGTATTTTTAGTAGAGACGGGGTTTCACCGTGGTCTCGATCTCCTGACCTTGTGATCCGCCCGCCTCGGCCTCCCAAAGTGCTGGGATTACAGGCGTGAGCCACCGCGCCCGGCAAGATTAATGTTTAGAATATGTAAAGAACGCCTGCAGAATCATAAGAAAAAGACAAATAGCGCAAAGGAAAATGGCCAAGACAATGAACTGACAAGAGGAGAAATGTGAATACTTAGTAAACATAGGAACAGATGCTTATATCAATTCGCATGGGTTTAACACTGAGTATTTTAAAACTTCAGCTGACTTAAAGCCTAAGGACATTTATTTTACTGCTTGATAAGAAGTGTAGAGGTAGGAAATTCAAGAGTTGGTTTCAGTTCTGTGAACATAGCGTTTTATGCCAGCTTAAAAAAAAAAAAATAATAATTCTTTTGAATTTTCTAACTGTTGGGAGGAAGGGGGAGAGGAGGAGAAAGGGCACTCTTCCTCCCACACCTTCTGTAGGAGGTGTAGAAGAGGAAAAATATTTCCAGAAGCTTCTAGATTTTCCCATCTGTCCTCATGGCCAGTCACTGGCAGAGCAGAATGAAATTACCTGATTGACTTAATTAGGATTCCTTCCCTGGACTGGGGAAGGGCTGGCTTTCTCTTAGTATATTATTTCCTGCCCAATTCCCAAGCAAAATTGAGTCTGAGAAAAATTGAGTCTTTCTGTTGGCCAGTGTATTAGTTCATTCTCACACTGCTATAAAGAACTACCTGAGACTGGGTAATTTATGATATAAATTTTATGAATAAAAGAGTTTTAATTGACTCATAGTTCTGTAGGCTGTACAGGAAACTTGGGTGGGAGGAGGCCTCAGGATATTTACAATAATGGCAGAAAGCAAAGGGGAAGCAATACCATGGTGGGGCAGGAGAGAGACAGCAGAAAGAGGGAGGTGCCACCCCCCTCCTTTTTTTTTTTTTGATATGGAGTGTCGCTCTCTTGCCTAGGCTGGAGTACAGTGGGGTGATCTCGGCTCACTGCAAGCTCCACCTCCCGGTTGCCACCCACTTTTAAACCTCGGGATGTCATGAGAATTCACTCATGTGACAGCACTAGGGGGATGGTGCTAAACTATTAGAAACCACCCCCATGATCCAATCACCTCCTGCTAGGCCCGTCCTGCAATACATGGGGATTCCAATTCAAAATGAGATTTGGATAGGGACACAGAGCCAAACCATATCAGCCAGAAGGATGGCTTATGGTTATCAACCTTCCACTAATATAGATTGAACCATATGATATTGACAATAATAATGTGAATATATGAAATATATTCTAATCACATAGAATATGAAATAATATATAAATAACATGAAATGTATCAAATATAAATATATAAACACAAGTGTTTAAAAACACACATTGAAAAGTATATAATAAGCATGATAAAACAAACATTGAATTTATGTAATAGTATCTCTGGGGAAGCAAAGAAGGGACTAGGATTGAGGGAGAGAGTTCAACTGTATTCATATATTTAATTTGCAACAGTAAAAAAGCAAATATCTGAACTGAAAAAAGTAAATAACAATGCATTTTTTTTTTTTTTACCTCTTTGTAAAGCTTATAAATGTGCACAGAATGGCCACAGGATTTTGGTTGAAAATGAAAATTGATAGAGGGCAATTTGGCAACATGGGAAATTTTAAATTTATACCCTTCGATCTAGTACTACTACTTTGAGACATTTATCTTAAATGGATAGGACACATGTACAAGGAAATTTATTTCGACTTTTTTTTTTTAAGTAATGGCAAAAATGTTTTTAAAATGTTTTTATAATGGCTGTGTTAGTCTGTTCTTGCATTGCTATAAAGAACTGCCTGAGCCTGGGTCATTTATAAAGAAAAGAGGTTTAATTGACTCACAGTTCTGCAGGCTTGTGCAGGAAGCATGGCTGGGGAGGTCCCAGGAAATTTGGTGATAGGTGAAGGGGAAGCAGGCATGTCTTATATAGCCAGGGAAGGAGGAAGAGGAGAGCAGGAGGAGGTGCTCTACACTTTTAAACAACCAGATCTTGTGAGAACTCACTGTTACCAGAACAGCAAGAGGGAAATCTGCCTCCATGATCCAGTCACCTCCCACCAGGCCCCTCTTCTAATACTGGGGATCACAATTTGACATGAGATTTGGGTGGGGCCACAAATCCAAACCATATTTTTCACTCCCTGGCCCCTCTCAAATCTCATGTCCTTCTCACATTTCAAATTACAATATTGCCTTCCTAACAGTCCCCAGTAGCCTTAACTCATTCCAGCATTAACTCAAAAGTCTACAGTTCAAAGCAAAGCAAGTCCCTTCTGCCTGTAAAATCAAAGCCAGTTAGTTTCAGGATACAATGGGTGTACAGGCATTGGCTAAATACTCACATTCCAAAAGAGAGAAATCAACCAAAACAAAGGGCCTGCAGGCTCCGTGAAAGTCCGAAACCAAGCAGGGCGGTCATTACATCTTAAAGTTCCAAAATATGTCCCTTGACTCCATGTCTCACATCTAGGCCACACCAATGCAAGGGGTCAGCTCCCAAGGCCTTGGGCGGCTCCAGCCCTGTGGCTCTGCAGGACTCAGCTCCCATGGCTGCTCTCAAGGGCTTGTGCTGATTAGGGAAATGGAAGTTTGCACTTAGGCTTTATTCAGATCCATAGAGAAGGAGAATAATTCAACCTTCCTGGGTCAGGACAGCACTTATGGCCCAGTGGGAGAGTAGCGCTGTGATGGTAGGGGGAAGGAAGTTGAAGTTAGAGAATTAAAACCTAACATCCGTAAAGTTCTGCAGGTATTTAAAAAACAAAACCAAGAACCCTGGTGAGATGCTGACAATTTACTGGAGCATGTACCCTATGCTTTTACTGATCTAATTACTAATACAAAATTGACCTTTTCACCTAAAATTATCAGCTTAATTTGAAGGATATTTTCCATGGAAACCTCATTCTGACTTTATGATACGTATCTGTGGAAATGTATGCTTTACTTTGGAGACTTTTTCTCAGAGCCTGCTTTTCTGGAATGAATGAATTTCTATAGATAGCATGGAAGACTTCTCTTGAGATAAATTTCTTTTTTTCCCCTTACTCTTTTCCACGTGGTTTTTATTTGATGTATGCACACAATGGAGGAAGATGTGACTCTTTTACTGTCTTTTATTTTTATTTAAGATGCCATTTTTCTAACAATATTACACAGTCATAGTAGAGGTAGTGATACCTAATACAATTTAAAGTGGGAAAGAATCAGTAATTAAGATTCTAGCTTGTGAAGATAAAAATGCTAATATATTTGCAGTTTCCTTTTATAACCCATTGCAATTTAGTTTGTAATTTTACCACTGTACTAAAACTGTTTAAAATTACCAGTGGCCATTTTTTTCTTCTCCATTGATCTCATTAAATCCTCATGATACTGGACTTTGCGTAATGTTGTTGTTCCTTGACTTCCATGATGTTGTACTTTCTTAATATTTCTTACCTTTCTAAGTGTTTACCTCATCCTTAGACTGCTTGAGACTCTGACTCCCCTAAACCCCCATTTTTGTCTGAAAACTGATACTTCTTATAAAATTCTGGTTTTATATTTCCAAGTGCTTGTATTCCCACTCATTTGCCGTATTGTTTCCTCAAACTCAATGAATCCAAGCTTGAATTGTTTCAGTTCACCACCCATTTCATCTTGTTTGACGACTAGCCCCAAGAATAGATATTTTGGCATCATCTTTAGTTCTTTTCAAAATTCCCTTTGACCAAGCATTCACCACGTATTTCTCATACCCATACATTCACCCCCAATTTCCCTAATATAGTGCTGTGTGTTGTGATTTGTCTTAGATTCGGTTATCGGCAGTATTTATTTATTTATTTATTTATATTTTATTTTATGGTATTTTATTTTATTGAGATGCAGTCTTGTACTGTTGCCCTGGCTGGAGTGCAGTGGTGTGATCTCAGCTCACTGCCACCTCTGCCTCCCAGGTTCAAGTGATTCTTGTGCCTCAGCCTCCCAAGTAACTGGGATTACAGGCGCCTGCCACCACACATCGCTAATTTTTGTATTTTTATTAGAGATGGGGTTTCACCATGTTGGCCAGGCTGGTCTTGAACTCCTGACCTCAGGTGATCTGCCCACCCCGGCCTCACATGGTGCTGTGAGGGTGTGAGCCACTGCACCTGGCGTATCAGCAGTATTTAAATAACCTTTGTTTCTATGAATGTAGAGATGAGTTTCTTTTTTTTTTTTTTTTTTTGAGACGGAGTCTTGCTCTGTCGCCCAGGCTGGAGTGCAGTGGCGCTATCTCGGCTCACTGCAAGCTCCGCCTCCCGGGTTTATGCCATTCTCCTGCCTCAGCCTCCCGAGTAGCTGGGACTAAGGCGCCCGCCACCTCGCCCGGCTAATTTTTTTGTATTTTTAGTAGAGACGGGGTTTCATTGTGTTAGCCAGGATGGTCTCGATCTCCTGACCTCGTGATCCGCCCGTCTCAGCCTCCCAAAGTGCTGGGATTACAGGCTTGAGCCACCGCGCCCGGCCGAGATGAGTTTCTATATACAGTTTTGTCTTGTGAAGCATGAGGGGAAAGTGAGTTCCTGGACAAGTCTTGTCATATTTATTCTGTGTTTCTAGCACTGTTGCACAGCACATATTAAGTGTTTAGAAAACGTGTTTTTGAATGAACAGCCCAAAGACTAAAGGAAGAGCTTCCTTAGTTCTAAATTCTGTGAAATGAGTCAGTTTGAATGAAGCTAATGTTTCTTTTGTTTTACTGCATTTACTATAGAGTGCAATACTTCAGTTGTTCATTCTTGTTGATATTGTTACAGATACTCCAATGGTTCTTTTTACAAAATCAAATCTATATACAAGACATTTTTCCCTTTCTTTTTAGGTTTTGGAAGGAAGGATGTTGTAGAACACTTACTACAGATGGGTGCTAACGTCCATGCTCGTGATGATGGAGGTCTCATCCCGCTTCATAATGCCTGTTCTTTTGGCCATGCTGAGGTTGTGAGTCTGTTATTGTGCCAAGGAGCTGATCCAAATGCCAGGGATAACTGGAACTATACACCTCTGCATGAAGCTGCTATTAAAGGGAAAATCGATGTGTGCATTGGTAAGTATCATTTGATAATATCTAAATTTTAAATAAAGGTTCATTCGTATGTTTTCTTGTAATATAAATAGTGTTTCCTCAGAATAGGTAAGGAGGGGTTTATTGCTTCTTCTAGAAGCAGTTGTTTTCCATCAAAAGGTAAATAGAGAGATGGTAATCTAAAGTTACTTAGGGGAAGATTCACAACATTAACTTTCCAAATGCAGTCAAATGCCAGCTGAGTGAAACTCAATTTTGATGGATTACTGTTGTCAGATTTAGTTAATTTATAGTCTCTTTTAAAGACTGGACATTTTCTATCTTACCATCAATGACAGCCATTATAAAGTACAAATTCTACTGAGTTGGATGACATTTGAACACTTGAGGTTGATTAAAGGAAAGTCATCTAGTACAGTAGTCCCCCCTTATATGGGGTTTTGAGTGTTTTGAATACAGTAGTTCAGAACTTAATGTTTTCAACATGTGCCACAGTCATGAGAAAAAGCAATTTCAAACAAATTGGACTTTTCAATCATTTTAGGTATCTAGATGAAATGAAGCTGTATTCAGTCAGCATTTTGTTCTCTCATATATATATTCCCATTTTACTTTGCTGTATATAATTTTTTATTTTGAAATCTAAAGCTTCTAGAGGGCAAGTATAATTTCTGTTGAGTGTGTCATCTATTTCTTGATACTTGAGATAGTGGATGTTTGTTTAGCTATGGCAGGTTGATTTACATAATTGTCTTCCCAGATGTCATCCACTTTAGCATAATCAGTTCTTTAATGATGCAACTAAAATAGATATGCCATTTTAAAAGATATAGTGGTGGTGCTTAATAATGATTAAGATTATTCCCTCCTCATAGCCATCTATTGCAGCTTCTAATATATTTTTCAATATTCCTCAAATTATTGCAATGCCTGACATGAAACTATTTTTTAAAAAATCACATTCTCTGTCATTATCCTTTGTTACTTCAGCATCACTAGCATGACCTTTGGATATCCTCTCCTTTCCGCTTTTTCACATCTTCCAGTTTCAATTGACTCTCCCATTTCTTCCTAAGTCTCTCACTAACATAGCCACATCCTGGACCAAGTCATTACATAAAACTACCTCGAGAAGCTTCAACTTATAACATCCTCTCCCTGACTACAAAGCCTCTTATGTTACTTGCTTTTGTAAATGATAAGTATTATTGAGCTTGGAATGTATTTCCTACGTAGTCTTCTAGACTTTCAACTTCTCTGCTGTCACTGCTTCTTGCTTCACCTTGTTGTCACAGCCACTGGATTTTTCTCAGTCATTAGTCAGAATTTTATACTGTTCTCACTTTGTTAAAATATTATCCTTTCCAGTCTTCAGTCTTCTGTTTTCCTGCCTCTACCTCCGAAGTTTTCATTTTATCAGTCCTTTGAATGTCCTATTGAAATTAGTATTTCTGTCCTCCTCCTCTTAATCCCCCTTTCAAAAGTCCATAATGCAAATGCTCTTTTTATCTAGGTTCTATTGAAATAAAGGACTAGATATCGGGCTTGAATTTTTAATGAATGGATCCCTGCAGCACTCTACTTCCTCAATTCTCAGTAGGCTTTGGCACATATTGTCTTCCTTCTGTTTAAGTTCTTGTACCTTATAAAAGTTGAGGGAAGGGGAAGGGCACCTTTGAAACTATACTCAAAATATAAATGAGGATATAGTTGCTATTAAAGTATGTATCATAGTTATTATGGGAGTCAAAATTGGTTGTAAACCCTGGTATACTTAATTAGCTTTCAGAAACCTCTTAGGAGGTTTATTCTCAGGTTCACTGAAACCTGTAATAGCTTATATATCTTACTTTCTGGATTTTGAGTATGGTTAAGGAATTCTGAGGTTTTTCTCTGTAAGGTAGAGTTCTACTTTGGGACAGCTGGATTAAAAAAAAATTGGAAGCCTTTTTTTTTTTTTTTTCCTTTTGCTGGAGTCTAATAGTTTTTGAGAGATTAGTATACAAAATAGATTTTTAAAAGGTTTTTGCCTCGATGATGAAATACTGACCTGATTTTTATAAAGATTAATCATATCTCTGTATGTGGGGTAGAATAGCAAACACATTTGATATTTTTAAAAAGCTAGAGCCCAGGCAAGCCACATTACCACCAGCTTATGGGAGACATCAGGGCAGATTGCTGTAAAGCACATGCTCTGGGTTTATGCCCTGACCCCACCAGTTTCCAGCTTTGTGAGGCCACGGACCACTTTCTTGACCTCTGTCTTGTATGTAAAATGGGAATACTATTCTTCACAGTGTTCCTGAGAGGATAAGCTAGTACATATAAAGTATTTAGAAGAGTACCAGGTAGAGTGCACATTCAGTGAATGTTAATTGCCATTATTAATTACTGTTCTCATTGTTGGTGCTAAAATCTCAGCCTGAATTATGCTACTGTGTAGTGTAGAATTCCCATTTCCTCTGTTTGTCCTCTATTGACATTTCTTAAAAATGTCCATTTAGGGCCGGGGGTGGTGGCTCATGTCTGTAATCCCAGCACTTTGGGAGGCTGAGATGGGTGGATCATGAGGTCAGGAGCTCAAGACCATCCTGGCTAACACAGTGAAACTCTGTCTCTACTAAAAATGTAAAAAAATTACCCGGGCGTGGTGGCGGGCGCCTGTAGTTGCAGCTACTTGGGAGGCTGAAGCAGGAGAATGGTGTGAACCCAGGAGGTGGAACTTGCAGTGAGCCGAGATGGTGCCATTGCACTCCAGCCTGCGCTACAGGGCGAGACTCCGTCTCAGAAAAAAAAAAAAATGTCCATTTAGAAATCTTGAACCCATGTGTTTGTTTCATAGATGCTATTTACCATCAAAAAGAAGAAAATTCAAACTGAGATTATTTTTAAAATCACCTTGAAATGCTTATATAATTAAACTATTTAAGACTGAGGTCTTAGGAATGGTGCAAGTTTTTATACTATAATGTTGAATTGAATTTACCTCAGAAATCAACACATTTTCTGCCTTTAGAACTTACACATTTATCTTTGCTTCTCTCTGCCCTTCGAATACAGTCTCCAAAAACACTAAAATAAACAGCTTTTCTGAATATATGCTATATGAATTTTTTTTCTTTTTTGAGACGGAGTCTTGCTGTGTCACCAGGCTGGAGTGCTGTGCCTTGATCTCGGCACACTGCAACCTCCGCCTTCTGGGTTCAGGTGATTCTCCTGCCTTAGCCTCCCAAGTAGCTGAGCGTGAGCCACTGTGCCCAGCCTGTATGGTTTTTTGAGACTGTTTTGAGACTGTTAGTGCTTGAGAATTTCATTTTAAAAGCAAATTATAAGCATACCTTTCATGGAGTCTGATACAAGATCTGGGAGTCGGCCGGGTGCGGTGGCTCATGCCTGTAATCCCAGCACTTTGGGGAGGCCGAGGTGGGTGGATCACGAGATCAGGAGATCGAGACCATGCTGGCTAACACAGTGAAACCCTGTCTCTACTAAAAATACAAAAAATTATCTGGGCGCGGTGGCGGGCGCCTGTAGTCCCAGCTACTCGGGAGGCTGAGGCGGGAGAATGGCGTGAACCCAGGAGCTGGAGCTTGCAGTGAGCTCAGATGGCGCCACTGCACTCCAGCCTGGGCGACAGAGCAAGACTCCATCTCAAAAAAAAAAAAAAAAAAGATGATCTGGGACATTTGTGATTTTTTTTTTTTCCCATTTTTTGTTTTTGAGTAACTAGTGTCCAATTCTTTTTCTGATTTGGAGATTTTTAAACTGTGGGCACTCCTTACTGAGAGGAATGCAGAAACTGGTAGCGTCACGTCTTCCTTCCTTCTACTTCTCGGCAGTCAGGGGATAGCCTTGGTTTGTCTAATCATGCACTTCATTCTGTAAATGTAGAATTTTGAATACAAAAATCTTAGCTGTAGTAAGGAATCATTTATAGCAGCAGATTGTTGCTTCAGTGTGGGCGGTGGCCTGGTCATAATGTTTCCTACTAAAAGACAATTGTGCTTCCTCCTCCGAGCTCTACAGCTTCTTATGTGTTTCTAAGGTTGGTCCTCTACTCTCCTGTCATTTCAGTCTAAGATAGACAATGGTTTCTGTTACTTGCAGATGACTGTAATTGATAACAGAGATCTTGAGAAGGTTGCTAAATTGAAGTTGCAGGATGGGGCTTCTAGATTGATAAATCTCTTGAATCTTTATTTAAGTCTCACTGCCCTCACACAGTTTACATGTATACCACATCCCCATCTCTCCTTATTCCCTACAGTTCTCAAGGGTGAAGGAGACAGAGTATGTTCCCTTTGGAGGCCTCTTCTAGGTGCCTCTCACTGGGGAAGAGACAGCTTACTGGTGTCCACAGCAAATCATTCTAAAGATAAAAGAGATGTGTGGTGTTCTAACACATGTGGGATTCTCACTGTGGAATACCCCAACATCTAGACATGAAGCCCAGCAAACCAAGTGAAAAATGACAGCCCATCTCAGCCAGAAGGGATAATTAAGACAACAATCAGAATACATATTCAGGACTGCTAAAGGAGCCAGATAAATACCTGAATTAAAAAAATAATATCTTCCAGGGAAATTAAAGTATAAAGTGGGGAAGATATTTCCTGGGGCCAAAACTTAAAACCAAAACAACAAAAAAAAATCCACCACCTAATTTTTTTTTCAGAGGAAAGAATTTAGTAGATGAATTAAAGACCATGTTAGTAGCCTGGAAGCTTACGTGTGAGATGTACAGAGAAAAATGTTAAAACATGGAAATCATGAAGAAAAAGGTAAATAAATCTAGGAATGTCAACGTCATTTTAAACCTTACACATGATATGAGTTTCAGAGGCAAAGAAAAAAGAAAAAAAGTCTGATGGAAGAGATCAGTAATAATTAAACAAATGATAAGCAAGAAAAACCTATCTTGAGATTGAAAAGGCTTAAGGAGCTCCACATGAGATTGATGAGAAAGGATAAACTGAGTAAGATATGTATTGCACTTTTCCAGAAAGAAGGAATAAGTTGCCTACAGAGGGAAAAAAATTAGGCAAAGGACTTTTCATTTACAATATTGACAGCTTGAAGACAATGGAATACCTTCTAAAGACTACTGGAAGAAAAGGATTAAGTTGTAATTTCCTTGATAAAGAACAGTTCTGCAGCCTTTTGGAAGTAAGAAAGGCTGAATCGAACAAGTGACATTGTTTTAGAGAAACAAAGCTCCTGCAACTTTCTTTCTCTATACTTTCGAACAATTCTTGGTTTAATGTTTCTTATATGCAGAGACTGAGGGAATCCTCACTGAATATCTTTCTTGGGAGCCCAAAATTCAAACTGCTATTTAAAATCTAACAATTAGGACTTAAAAAAAAATAACTCTGTTTTCTAGCTGAATGGCATTATATAATAGTGTTTGGAGTCAAAGAGACCTGGTACTTGAGTGAGTTACTTACTTCTTTCGGTATTAAAATGGGAATGAGGGTAATAGCTGTATGTCATACAATTGTTAAGAGGATTAAGTGAGATAATATATGTGAAGCACCCTTGTACAATATCTGCATATTATATGTATAATAATTAGAAAGTATATGCTCAGTAGTTGGCAACTGCTTTGATTGTGAAATAACATGATTAGAAATAATTTGCTTCTTGTATTACATTATATTGTTCCACTTACTTTTATATTTACTGAAAGTGCAAGAAAAAATAGAGATCTGATGGTATGTTTCTAAAAAGTAAGCAAATTGGCTTCTTAGGGGAGATTAAGCTGACTTTATAAAGATAGTATCACTTAATACCATAATTAAAGTTGGTTATCTAAATGAACTAATAAAAGCAATTTACTGTAATTCCCATTTTTCCCATCCCAATTCAGAAATTCAGTTAATTATTTAATATGTAATAGGATTTCTGCTAGTTTTTTTTCCCCATTATTTATACTTTAGGGACTGCTTGTTATAAAATTATATTTTATGATTCTGCTCAGAGAGAGAGCAAAAACAAAATTAGGCTTTTTCTCTTCTTCCCCCTCCTTTGCCTTAGAAAAGTAAGGCACATACCTTAGCTTGTGATTATTCAACTAGATAAAACTCAGATTCATTCAATCAAATGTAATATATCAACCTAGATAAGATCCTGGTTCAGAAACAATGTTAAAGCAGCCAGTATTATAGAATTTATATTTAAATTATAATGTAGTCTATATAATTTATATCTGAAACGTGTGTGTGTGTGAAGTTAGGTGGTAAATAATCCAATTGACATGTTAAGTTATGGGCTGTTAAGATATGGAGTTATCAGCAATAGGGACGACTGAAGACTTTGTTCCTCTTAGAGTAATTGAGGGCCACTGTGGTCTGCTGCAAAGAACAATGAAATAGGAGTTGGCGTACCTGGAGAGTACTGTTGGATCTCACATTAGAAAGAACCATATAAATATAATGTTATACTTTAAAAACTTTTTATAAGAAGTAACATGCTCTATGTGGTAAGCAAGTAATGGTTGAAAGATCGTCACATCTTAATTCCTGGAACCTGGGAATGTTACTTTACACTGCAAACAGAAAATAAGGTTACAGATGGAATTATGGTTGCTGATCAGTTAATTTGAGATGGGAAGATTATCATGGATTGTCTTGGTGGACCCAAAGTAATCACCAGATTCCTTAGAAGTAGAAGAGTGAGGCAGAGAGAAAGTCAGATTATATAATTTCAGATGGATTCAAGCCACCATTGCTGGCTTTGAAAAGAGAGAAAGGGTTCTGTGAGCTAAGGAATAGGAGTAGCCCCAGGAAGATGGAAAAGGCAAGGAAGCAGGTTTTCATCAAAGTCACTTGTAAGGAATTCAGCCCTGCTGACACCTTGATTACTTTTTTTATTTTTATTTTTTTTTGAGATGGAAGCTTGCTCTGTCGCCCAGGCTGGAGTGCAGTGGCGCGATCTCGGCTCACTGCAAGCTCCGCCTCCCGGGTTCACACCATTCTCCTGCCTCAGCCTCCCGAGTAGCTGGGACTACAGGCGCCCGCCACCACGCCTGGCTAATTTTGTTTTTGTATTCTTAGTAGAGACGGGGTTTGCCGACACCTTGATTTTAGCCCAATGAGACTTGTGTCAGATTTAGGATCTCCAGAACTGTAGGATAATAAATTTGTTGTTGTCACTGCTTTAAACCACTGGATTTGTGATAATTTGTTAGAGCAGCAATAGCAAACATATAAAAACATCTCACAACAGTTTTGCAAAATTTATCTAGATTGAGCATCTCCTGAAAAGAGCAGTAGATTGTTTTCAGTACAATTAAAACTGCTTTCTCGGAAATGCTTAAAGATTTGGTCACTTGGGATAAGTAGCAGTTTCTTTATGTTGGCAGATAGACAAGAATAATACTTGTAAGTATTCCTAAAATAATTATAAAAAAGCAGATAAGGTAGTGGACTCATATTTGTGCCTACATGATTGTTTTTGAAGTATTTTGAGATTTGTGGTAAATTATCTTACTAAGAAAATTAAAAAAAATTTGTGTCAAATTAGGTGTGCAGAGTCCTTGTCCTTATACATTTGTTTAAACTGAACATTTCCTTTGTAATCTTTGTCATCAGGTGCCACATAAAAAATGTTTGAAAAACATGTAACTTGACAACCAAATTGTTTCTTTTTCTTTTTTTTTTCCAAGCCAGAGTCTTGCTTTGTTGCCAAGCTGGAGTGCAGTGGCACGATCTTGGCTCACTGCAAGCTCTGCCTCCTGGGTTCACACCATTCTCTTGCCTTAGCCTCCCGAGTAGCTGGGACTACAGGTGCCTGCCACCACACCTGGTTAATTTTTTTGTATTTTTAGTAGAGACGGCGTTTCACAGTGTTAGCTGGGATGGTCTGGATCTCTTGACCTCGTGATCCGCCCGCTTCGGCCTTCCAAAGTGCTGGGATTACAGGCGTGAGCCACCACGCTTGGCCCCAAATTGTTTCTTGTGTCTAAAAATGGGAATTTTATTGTCTGCAGTATGAGGTATGATTAAACATTTTAGTTTGACCTGAAGACTAACTAGGGCCCGAAAATTTCTTTCTTTTCTACCTTTTAATTCCTATGACTTTGGGCAGATTGTAAGATCTATGCTTATGGTGAATCTGTTTCTGAAACAAGTGGCCATTATAAAGGTTTACCGTAAGAAGTGCTTTGAGACTATTCAATCTCTAATAAGCTGTTTGGCCTGTAGTTTTTTAGTGACTAAGAAAACAACGGAAAAGTGATACTGAAACCCCATAGTCTTATTTCAACTTAGACTAGGAAGAAGAAGCTTATCCAACTTGAGAGGGATAGGTTAATCCGAGTGGGGAAAGATGACAACATTTAGCATATCATGGATTTTATTGTCATAGATAATTGAATATATGACAAACTCGATTGGTATGGGAATTTGTCCTATTGGTATTTGTGACTGAAAACAGAATTATTTCCCTGCTCCTACTGAACTTATTGACATGAGAAAAATTCTATAGCTAGAGATTTTGCTCAATGAGAAGCCTTGAAACCTGTATTAATGAAACAACAATCTACTTTCAGTTGAATAAATTTAATCAGAAAGTAGGATACTGGAAGCAGGACATAAATTCTGGGCCAAGGGTGGCAGCAGGATCAGCTAGACTAGGAGGGTCTAGAACCTAGTAGTGGAGTTAGCTAATGAAAGGTATTGTTTATAAACTAGAGGTCCTTTGTAAAGGATCAGGTAAATATTTGAAGTTATAGTAAATACTGCATGTACAGTTGGAGGCAGAAATGCACCATTCAGGAAAACCAAGAATTTTGAAGTGAAGAACCAAGCCAGCTCCAAGAACTTCAGCTGCAGAGGTATGTCAACCTTCTCATTAGAGTCCTCCCTTAAAGTTGCTCTGTCTTGACTTCAAGTCCACTCTTGTTGCTAACCCTGAGATAGAATCTGATGCCCCACTTTGAGTTAGATGTTGACCCTTAATCAGTCAGCTTTGGTCTCAGAGACGTTTCCTAGTATGGACTTGGCCCCTGGGGCCTCACCACTGTACATAGGTGCCACTCCCAGAGAGGAATCTACAACTGAGAGTAAATGGATATAGTGGGGCTCGGAGGCAGGTGGGTGAGGAAGAGAAGAGTAAAAATGGAGCTTGATTTTGATTTTGGATCCCTTCGAAAATTGATTACTGTTCATATTCTTTGAAACATCTCATTATGCCTTCAACGGAGACCTTAATACTCTTTCTGAAAGAAGTCTTCTGATAATATGTTTCTATAACTGTCCACAGACTCTTCTGAATTAATTCTGTATGCATATACTGCCACCCAGCATGTCTCCTCTGTTCATGTGCATGCTCCATTCATTGTCCCATTGAATGTTGCGTACAAAATACAAGTTGAGAGATAAGATTATTGGCCGGGCGCGGTGGCTCAAGCCTGTAATCCCAGCACTTTGGGAGGCTGAGACGGGCGGATCACGAGGTCAGGAGATTGAGACCATCCTGGCTAACACGTGAAACCCCGTCTCTACTAAAAAAATACAAAAAACTAGCCGGGCGAGGTGGCGGGCGCCTGTAGTCCCAGCTACTCGGGAGGCTGAGGCAGGAGAATGGCGTAAACCCGGGAGGCGGAGCTTGCAGTGACCTGAGATCGTGCCACTGCACTTCAGCCTGGGCGACAGAGCGAGACTCCGTCTCAAAAAAAAAAAAAAGGAGGTAAGATTATTAAGAATTTAAGATGGTGACAGCAGAGCATTGGAACCCTGTGCAACTGCCCAACTTGTGTGTTCGCCAAGCTGACCATGATTACATCACACTATGTACCTGTTTAAAAATGCTCCACAGAATTCCAAGTATACTTAAATAACACCCAGACTCATCATCAGGGCCCTTCTTGGTCTGACTCCCACCTACATCATGGACTTCATCCTCGTGTCCCTGTCATTCTCTCCCTTTCTCTCCACCTTCCAGCTACAATGGCCTTTTTGTCTCTGTGATGTACCGACTTGTTCTGCCTGGGCTACTCTTTCCTCAGATTTTTCACTAATAATGTTAATTCATGTGAGTTGTGCCCTGACAAAGCTGTCATAATTTCTTGCCCTGCCCTGTTTGTTTGATTACTCTTTTATCATGTTCTATTTTACACCATAGCACTTATTACCTGGAATTATATCCTTATTTAATCATACATTTACTTGTTTGCCATCTGTGTACTCTTCCCAACTCTGTGCCTGAATATAAACAAGGAACCTTCTCTGCCTTACTTTGCACCGTATCCCTGGCATAATAAACCTCTGTGCCTCCTCCGAGTAAAATGCCTACTCTGTGCCAGAACCTCAGTGTGGTTTTAATTGCATTTGCCTGATGAGTAATGATGTTGAGCATCTTTTCATGTGCATGTTTGCCATTCGTATGTATTCTTTGGGGAAATGTCTATTCATATCTTTGTCCATTATTAAATTGACTGTCTTTTCATTATTGAGTTACAATAAAGTTTCTTACTAGAAAAGTGATTTGCAAATCTTTTCTCCCATTCTATGTGTTGTCTTTTCATTTTCTTGATATTGTCCTTTGAAGCACAAAAGTTTTACATTTTGGTGATTTGATTAATGGTTAACATTAAAAAGTCTGTTTCTGCTTTCGTTGCCTATGCTTTGGTATCCTATCTGAGAATCCATTGCCAAACCCTAGATCAGGATTTAACTCTGTTTTCATCTACGAGTTGTAACTCAAATGCATTTTGGTCTGATGCATTTGGAGTTGATATTTGGATATGGTGTGACATAAAGGGTCCAACTTCTTGCCTTTGCATGTGGCTATCCAGTTTTCTCATTTAGTTGTTCATAATATTCCTTTATAATCTTTTATTTCTGTAAGCTTAGTAGTAATTTACTCCATTTCATGTATGATTCTAGTTAATAGAGTTGTCTTTTTTCCCTCGTAGGTCCGTTTGACTAAACGTTTGTCAGTTTATATTGTGTGTGCATATCGGTAGTTCCTTTTTGTTGTTGTATGGTGTTTCATTGTATGGCTGTAGCACAGTTGGTGGTGGTTTCACTTGTTTGCAGTTTGTAACTGTTATAACGCTGGATGTATGTCTCTGTGTGGACATGTTTTTTCACTTCTCTCGGATGGATCCCTGAGAGTGGAATTGCTGGGTGGAATGCTAAGTGCATATTGGACTGTAAAAGAAGCCGCATTGCCCTGATGGCTGAGCATGTTGAGAATATTTTTATGTACAGTGGTCATTCATGTATATTTTTTGTGAAGTGTCCATATCTTTTGATCATCTTGGTTTCATTTTTATTTTTTGCTAGTACTGATTTGTGAGAATTCTTTTTGTGCTGTAACAGCAGATCTTTGTTGGGTGTGTGTATTGTGAATGCTATTTCCCAGTCTTTGCTTTGCCTTTCATTTTCGTAATGGCATCTTTATACAAGCAAGGTTTTTCAGTTTGGTGAAGTCTAATTTATCAGTTAAAATAGCAAAAGTATTTGGTGTTTCACCAGCATTGGAATAATAAGATTTCTGCTTGACAATTATTCTTAGGTTAAAAGCAGTATATAGAGAAATAACATTATCGTTGTAATTACATTGTGGAAATTCAGGAAAGCAGTTTTTGGTCTGAGGGCTGCTGCTTCAAGTGCTTTCTAACAACTAGCTTAGGATACATTTTTAAAGATTAAAATGAATCAGCTATTCCATGTGAAAAATTGAATATATTATATGACTCATTTTAAGATTTAACAGTAAAAGCCAGGTGGACTTTAACAATTAGAAAATAATTATCTAAGATATGCACAGTTATTTCTGAGATGACATTGTTTGCCCCTACTGTTGGCAAGTATAGTTCCAAAATTTAGGGAAATAGGCTATTTTTAATAGCTTGTTGCCTGAAATCTTTCCACAGAGGAAGACTTATTAATTCCCAATACTTAAATTTTTTTTTGGTTTGTGTTTTCCTTTAATGTGTTCTGTTAGCATTGTGAACATTATCTGCCCTTTGAGGATCAAAAGACTCATGCACGTTCTTTTAGTGATTTCTTCATCTTATTAGCTTTAGTAGAATTCTCATAGCTTTTCATATTCCCAGTACTAGGAGACAGGAAATATAGATTAAAGACTCAAAGACTGGTCTTTATAGTTCTTTTTTTTTTTTTTTTAAATACTTTAAGTTCTAGGGTACATGTGCACAATGTGCAGGTTTGTTACATATGTATACATGTGCCATGTTGGTGTGCTGCACCCATTAACTTGCCATTTACATTAGGTATATCTGCTAATGCTATCCCTCCCCTCCCCGCCTCCCCACAATAAGACCCGGTGTGTGGTGTTCCCCTTCCTGTGTCCAAGTGATCTCATGTTCAGTTCCCACCTATGAGTGAGAACATGCGGTATTTGGTTTTCTGTTCTTGCGGTAGTTTGCTGAGAATGATGGTTTCCAGCTGCATCCATGTCCCTACAGGGACACAAACTCATCCTTTTTTATGGCTGCATAGTATTCCATGGTGTATATGTGCCACATTTTCTTAATCCAGTCTGTCATTGATGGACATTTGGGTTGATTCCAAGTCTTTGCTATTGTGAATAGTGCCACAATAAACTTACATGTGCATGTGTCTTTATAGCAACATGACTTATAATCCTTTGGGTATATCCCCGGTAATGGGATGGCTGGGTCAAATGGTATTTCTAGTTCTAGATCCTTGAGGAATTGCCACACTGTTTTCCACAATGGTTGAACTAGTTTACAGTCCCACCAACAGTGTAAAAGTGTTCCTATTTCTCCACATCCTCTCCAGCACCTGTTGTTGCCTGATTTTTTAATGACTGCCATTCTAACTGGTGTGAAATGGTATCTCATTGTGGTTTTGATTTGCATTTCTCTGATGGCAAGTGATGATGAGCATTTTTTCATGTGTCCGTTGGCTGTATGAATGTCTTCTTTTGAGAAGTGTTTGTTCATATCCTTTGCCCACTTTTTGATGGGGTTGCTTGTTTTTTTCTTGTAAATTTGTTTAAGTCTTTATAGGTTCTGGATATTAGCCCTTTGTCAGATGAGTAGATTGCAAAAATTTTCTCCCATTCTGTAGGTTGTCTGTTCACTCTGATGGTAGTTTCTTTTGCTGTGCAGAAGCTCTTTAGTTTAATTAGATCCCATTTGTCAATTTTGGCTTTTGTTGTCGTTGCTTTTGGTGTTTTAGACATGAAGTCCTTGCCCATGCCTATGTCCTGAATGGTATTACCTAGGTTTTCTTCTAGGGTTTTTATGGTTTTAGGTCTAACATTTAAGTCTCTAATCTATCTTGAAATAATTTTCATATAAGGAGTAAGGAAAGGATCCAGTTTCAGCTTTCTACTTATGGCTAGCCAGTTTTCCCAGCACCATTTATTAAATAGGGAATCCTTTCCCCATTTCTTGTTTTTGTCAGGTTTGTCAAAGATCTCTGCATTGATTATTCTAGTTATCCAGTCATCCATTCTTTTTTCAAGGTTTTTAGTTTCTTTGCGCTGGGTACGTAGTTCCTCCTTTAGCTCTGAGAAGTTTGATCGACTGAAGCCTTCTTCTCTCAATTCGTCAAAGTCATTCTCCATCCAGCTTTGTTCCGTTGCTGGTGCTGAGCTGCGTTCCTTTGGAGGGGGGATGCGCTCTGATTTTTTTTATTTCCAGCTTTTCTGCCCTGCTTTTTCCCCATCTTTGTGGTTTTATCTGCCTTTGGTCTTTGACGATGGTGAAGTACTGATGGGGTTTGGTGTGGGTGTCCTTTCTGTTTGTTAGTTTTCCTTCTAACAGTCAGGATCCCCAGCTGTAGGTCTGTAGGAGTTTGCTTGAGGTCCACTCCAGACCCTGTTTGCCTGGGTATCAGCAGTGGAGGCTGCAGAAGATAGAATATTCCTGAACAGCGAGTGTTGCTGTCTGATTCTTGCTCTGCAAGCTTCGTCTCAGGGGTGTACCCTGCCATGTGAGGTGTGAGGTGTCGGTCTGCACCTAGTGGGGGATGTCTCCCAGTTAGGCTACTCAGGGGTCAGGGACCCACTTAAGCAGGCAGTCTGTCCGTTCTCAGATCTCAACCTCTGTGCTGGGAGATCCACTGCTCTCTTCAAAGCTGTCAGACAGGGGCATTTACCTCTGCTGAGGTTTCTGCTGCTTTTTGTTTAGCTATGCCCTGTCCCCAGAGGAGGAGTCTACAGAGGCAGGCCGGCCTCCTTGAGCTGTGGTGGGCTCCACCCAATTCGAGCTTCCTGGCGGCTTTGTTTACCTACTAAAGCCTCAGCAATAGCGGGCGCCTCTCTCCCAGCCTCGCTGCTGCCTTGCAGTTAGATCTCAGACTGCTCTGCTAGCAATGAAGGAGGCTCCGTGGGTGTGTGACCCTCCGGGCCAGGTGTGGGATAAAATCTCCTGGTGTGCCGTTTGCTAAGACGCTTGGCAAAGCACACTATTAGTGTGGGAGTTACCCGATTTTCCAGGTGTTGTGTGTTTCAATTTCCCTCGGCTAGGAAAAGGAATTCCCTTCCCCCTTGAGCTTCCCAGGTGAGGGGATGCCTGCCCTGCTTCAGCTCTAGCTGGTTGTGCTGCACCCGCGGACCAGCATCGACTGTCTGATTCGCCCCAGTAAGATGAACCAGGTACCTCAGTTGAAAATGCAGAAATCACCTGTCTTCTGTGTGGCTCACACCTATAGTTCTTATATCGTGTAAGCTTCTAGTTCTCTTGGCATCTAGAAGTAGAGTAGTTCTGTGTCCACTGAGTATGTTTATTTTCTAATACAATCATAGGATGAGGTGCCAGTTTCTTAGACTGAATCAGGTAAGATGTGAACTTAAGCATGTTCCACATTGGTAGATTGTTAGTTCTCTGTTGTAGGAACTAACAATAATGTTCACTTTCATACGTATTCTTATTGTCTATCACTGATGTCTAATTATATACTCAAGAAACGTGTGTGAAGTGACAAAGCAGTTCATGGGAAAAAGGCTTGATTCTGTCTGACTTTTTTTTTGTATTAGTCTGTGTTAATGGATAAGGAAGCTGAGTAATTTTCTACTTCTTGATTAGGTGATATCTTGGGATTCCTTTATGTTAAAGTAATGTGAACTTGCAGTATGTCAGACACTTCAGTATTCATATACAAATATAAAACACATTTTATAGCCATATGCAACTTATGTTTAGATTATCTGCCATTTGTCAAGTAACGCTTATTCTTCATTAGGACAGGCAATTGAATATTGATTCTGATCATGCATTAACTTTTGATTATAATAGGTTTTCTACAAAGGATAGTAAAACATTTTTTCTTGTTAACTTACAGATTAAACCCATGAGTTGCCCCTCTCGGGAGCTGAGGAGTTGAGGTAGGGAGGGAGAAGAAAAAACAAGGTTATGGTGGTAAATTTATCAAAAATTGCTGTGGATAGTTGATATGTAATATTGTAAAGGGTTTTGCCTGGAGGCCTCTCAAAGGACTTAGCCAAGCAGTGTCACTATTATTTGTGTCCTATGTGTGAGGCAGATGATTCAGATTACCTACCATTTTACCAGTGAAGAAGAAAGTTGTTACTTTGCCACAGTCTGTAGAGCTGATATAAAGTTGTTATAATGGAAATGTTTTCTTGATTGAGAAATGAAGGTTCTCTTCACATAGTGGGCTTCATTTAAAAATACATCATACACATAAAAGGTTAATTTCATTCTGTAAGTCTGCCAAATTCTTTTTTTTTTTTTTTTTTTTTTTTGAGACTGTTGCCCAGGCTGGAGCGCAGTAGTGCATCTCAGCTCACTGCAAGCTCCGCCTCCTGGGTTCATGCCATTCTCCCGCCTCAGCCTCCTGAGTAGCTGGGACTACAGGCGCCTGCCACCACGCCCGGCTAATTTTTTATATTTTTAGTAGAGACGGGGTTTCACCGTGTTAGCCAGGATGGTCTCGATCTCCTGACCTCATGATCCGCCTGCCTCGGCCTCCCAAAGTGTTGGGATTGCAGGCATGAGCCACCGCACCCGGCCAAATTAATTCTTTTAAATTATTTTTAGCTTAGCTTTTAAAACCATATCATATTTAGCAAGCTTAAGGTGGAAAATAATCTTTAGCAAACCCCCTTTCCCTCAAACCAAAAAACTAACCTGTCTACAAAAATGTAAACCAAGTTTAACTCACTCCTAAAGTAATATCTCTCTGCTAATATCCTTATAACTTCCTTTTGTATGTCTGCTATTTAGAAAAACATGTTTCCTTTCCTTTTACATACTCTGTTTAAAAAATTATCTAACCACTTCCATGGTTACTTGTCCTTTGATGAAGTTGACATCCTGGAACTTGGAATGGCACGGGATTGGGGATGGGGGAAAGAAATGTGGAATGAGTGTTGGATTGCCTTTGGTACATTCTTATCCCCGATATTTATTTATTTATTATTTTTTTTTTTGGAGATGGAGTCTCGCTCTGTCACCCAGGCTGGAGTGCAGTGGCGCCATCTCGGCTCACTGGAACCTTTGCCTCCTGGGTTCAAGCGATTCTCCTGCCTCAGCCTCACGAATAGCTGGGACTACAGGTGCCCACCACCACGCCCGACTGTGTTTTGTATTTTTAGTAGAGATGGGGTTTTGCTGTGTTGGCCAGGCTGGTCTCTAACTCCTGACCTCAGGTGATCCACCCACCTCGACCTCCCAAAATGCTGGGATTACAGGCTTGAGCCACCTCGCCCGGCCATCCCGTTATTTTAAATTTAGTATTTTGAAAGTTAACAACTTTCTGGGTTTTTTCTTAACAGTATTATTAGAAGTGATAATTGCCCATTAAAGAAAAATGAGAAAATACACTGATGATAACTGTCACACCTTGTTTTCTGTCTATTTAGACTTACATGGTCCAGTGAGATAATTTAATTTAATTAATTTAATTAAATTAAAATTAATTGCCATTTTCAAAATTAAAAATTTAGTTTCTCAGTTGCACTAGCCATGTTTTAAATGCTTAATGACTCTATCTGGCTATTGGTTATCATACTGGAGAGTGTAGACATAGACATTTTTGTTATCACAGAAAGTTCTGTTAGACAGTGCTGTTAGACCCAGTGAACCTGTGTACACAATCCATTTTACCTAAAATGAGATCATTCCATCATATTTATTTTTCTACTTTATGTAGTAACATATTTTATTGTCAGTGAATATTATTATATAATCCCATTTTAAAGGCTTCTAAGAATTCTCTATATAGAAATCATCATTTTTTAAAATCAGTCACGTGTTGTAGGTCATTTAGGCTATTTTTGTACCATTTTATAGGCAGTAGTATAAAGAATATCCTTTTCATTACATATATGTTTAAACCTTAATTGCTTTAGGATAAACTCCTGGAAAGCTACAGCTTCTTAATAAGGACCAAAGAAGTTTTAGCTACTGGGGAACTTCATTAGACCTCTTGATTTAGTTTGTCATATTATCTATTTATATATCATCTATAAAGGAGCTAGGTTAAGAAAAGTCATTTCTCACACTTTCCTTTCTGTTTGCAAAAATTAGCTGAAAATTCAGTGAAGCCTTGAAAATCTGATTCACTTGGTTTTGTTTCATTAATGTCTTTTCCTTTTCTTGCCAGAATACTTCCCTTCTGCATTTTTACCAGTAGTTTTCCATATAAAAACTGAACTGGAATTTTTTTTTTTTTTGAGACGGGGTCTTGCTCTGTTGTCCAGGCTGGAGTGCAGTGGTGCGATCTCGGCTGACTGCAACCTCTGCCTCCCGGGTTCAAGCAATTCTCCTGGCTCACTCAGCCTCCTGAGTAGCTAGGATTACAGGGACCCTTGAATTGGGATCTTTTAAACACGTCTCAGTGTAGCATTTTCATAAAAAACGAAATGACAAAATTCCATACTTGTATCCTTAAAACAGAGAAGAGAGGCCAAGAATGAGAGTGATTGTGCCTTTGGAAATAATCTCCGCTGACCCTGAGTACTCTTACATTGATGACTTGCCTGCTTATGTTCAAACTGCCCTCAGGAAGGTTAGAGTATCTGTGCATTTAGCGGTGTAGCATTTATTTGTATACCATTTATACATATACATGTATATATATATGTTATGTACTTATTACTTGTGTTTTGTTAGAATTCTGGGAAAAGCACCAGTATGGAAGCTTTCACTCTTCCATGGCCTTAAGAAATACATTGAAGATGTTTAAATTAGGTGGAAAAAGCAAAAAAAACTAGAACAAAAAATTCTCCTATACTTTTTTACAATGATGCAAGGCTTTACTTAATGCCCAAGTCTTCTGTCTAATAAAAAAATTACACATTTGCATTTACTTTTAGACTCACTTCAATTGTTCAAAACAATCTATGGGTTAGGTGCAGTGACTCATACCTCCAATCTTAGCACTTTGGGAGGCCAAAGTGGGAGGATCGCCTGAGTTCAGAGTTTGAGACCAGCCTGGGCAATAAAGTGAGACCCTGTCTCTACAAAAAAGTTAAAAAATTAGCTGGGGGTGGTGGCACACACCTGTGGCTACTTGGAAGGCTGAGGCAGAAGGATCACTTAGGTGGGAAGGTATAGGTTGCAGTGAGCCATAATCGCTTCATGGCACTCCAGTCTAGGTGACAGAGGGGACTCTGTCTCTAAATAAATAAATAAATAAATAAGAAAGTAAGTAAGTAAATACATCCTGTAGTTTTCAGTGAGATACATGGCTTAATTGTGGGGTTATATGAAAATGGTATTTGAGACAAATGGGTTGTGTAACCAGGCAGATTTTGCTTTGTATGTTTATCGTGTTATCTGAAACTCATATATTATTAGAACTATGACTTCCCTCTGTACAGTTTTAATACTGAAATACGGAGGTAGGTCCATATTTGAGATAATGGTTTAGGGAGTCCTTCTTACTCCTCATTCTCAACTGACCAAGCTAGAAAACTGTTAAGTATAATAATTGTATTTATAGGCTTTACATTTGTACTTACTTTTAAAAAATGTACTCTCTTGAATTATTTAAATCTGCTAATTATCTTTTTAAAAATGGCGGTGGGTATTAGATTTTTCATATGTAAACAGAATCCAAGATTGAGAATGTTAACCTTACTGTGAGTTGTTTCGTATTCTACTCCCTGATATGACCATATAAATAAGACTTTTTAGGCAATCCCACTGTATATCCAAAGATACATTTATTTTGGATCAATAAATCTGAAATCTGACGAACTCTTTCAGACTTTTATGTCAAGCCTGAAAATTTCTAAATTTACCGTGGTACACATAATCATGATTAGAGATAGAGGGAACATCTTTTGTTTTGCCTATTTGTGACACAGTTTTGAGTGCTGGTCTTTTGAAAGAGTAACTTGAGCTCTCAGGATTGAGGGAACAAGGCCAGGAAATGTTCCAGTGGGCCCCTAAAATGGAACTCTCACTGTCATAGGTATTTTTCAAGTGTTTCCACAGGGGAATTGTTTGATGGGATTATTAGAAAGAGGACATTGAATATAGGAGTGGTAGACAAGGTATTAAGGACAAATATGTAGATATGCCTTTTAGAATTTACTTCAGGGGAAGAAAGCTTGAGTATTGTTCTGGGGTAATCTTAGCTTGCGTTTATATGGAGTGGTGAGATAGCAAATAAGTGCTTGGCTTTACAATTACTTATGAATTGCAGTTTATCATACAGACTGATTTTACACACTTGCTTTGAGCTTCAGTTTCTTAATTATAAAATGGACATCGGCTCTACTGCATAAAATTTTTATGGGAAGTTAAATGAAAGAATATAGAGAAAGCAAGTTGTTTTCTTTCCACTTGCTTTGTTCTTGTATGGCAACAGTAAGGTTGCCACACAACCACACAAGACCATTTTTGTATTCTGACACAAAGCGGACACTCAGTCAAAGCTAAGTGAAGGGCTGACATTGCCATAAGCTGCTCTTTGTTACCATCAGTGTGAATTTGCGTTACATTCTTTGTTTAGTATCTTTTGCAATTTTGTAAACTTGAATTGTGATTTGATAAGACATGAAGCTCTTTTTTCCTCATTGTAATTTACATTATTTTAACCTAGTCAGTGGAGCTATTGCATATAGGATTATGGAGAATCATTAATGTAACTTAAACATTTTCCCCACAAATATTTCAGTAGCAGGGGTATCATAGTTTGCTGTTACCAAATATGAAGTGTATGAAATGACTGGTTAATATTTTTTCAAGCAGATTACTTATGGGTAAACAGCTCTCTTTCCAGCCAAGGGACATCACAGTTGCTGTTTCTGAAAACTGTAACCCACTAGGAATGAGGCAAGGAAAAGGACAGATGAGGAATTATGATAAAAGGAAAGGGTGGTCTTTTCCTCAATGTGGGGGAAAAGTTGAGGTGGGAAGTGAAATACGTGATTCAATACTATCATTCAGAACAATTGAAAATAGGATAATGTGTCAAATCCCATGGAAACACAAAACTCAGTTTTTTAAAAAAATTATTTGCTTTTAACTAAATAACTTTCTTAAGGAATGAAAATTCTTTAAGTTACATTCTTTATGTCCTTTAGATTGAAAGTACAGCAGAATATTGGCGTTTCAGTCTGTTGAATCAGTTGTCAGAGGCATAGGAAAATAATAGTAATGATTTACTTTCTTGGGAGACTAAAGTTCAAAGCAGAATCAGATTATTACTATTATGGTACAGGTTTAATCCTGTTTTCCTTGGGAGGGAGGATGTTTTTGAATATGTAGCTTTAAACCTTGTAACTAGTGATAAAAATATTAATTGCCAGGCTGGGCAACATGGAGAAACTCCATCTTTACTAAAAATAGAAAAATTATCTGGACATGGTGGTGCATGCCTGTAGTCTTAGCTACTCTGGAGGCTGAGGTGGGAGGATCAACTGAGCCAGTGATGCAGAGGTTGCAGTGAGCTGAGATTGCACCATGTCACTGCACTCCAGCCTGGGCCACAGAGCAAGACGTTGTCTAAAATATATGTATGTGTATATATATATGAATTGGTCTTAATGTTTTACACACATCAGAAATTTATCTGGAATGCTAGTAAGTCCGTGAGGCCTTGAGAGAGAGGAGGTAGAGTTAGCAATTTAGGGAAGGATTCACAAAGACAGATGAAGTGTTTCTCGTGTTTGCCCCTTCTTCTCTCTCATAAACAGATTGGGAAGCACCTTTTACATTTGGTCATTGTCCCTTAAAGTTGTGCAAGCTTCATCATCCTATTAAAAATTTCCCTGGTCACATTGAAGAGATACTTGCTTTATTCCTTATGGACATTTCATTTAGTTGAATCTAGTCAAGTTTAGAAAAACTAGTCTACCCCTAAATAAAAAGAAGCGTAATATAGCAGTTTGGTGTGGCACAAATGAATGCATTTTCCTAGGGCTATTATCAGTTTATCTTTATTTCAATCCAACAGATCTTTTAGCACTGTGTATCTATTTTTGAAAGACAGATGAAAAGATTCTGATTGGGATATGAGAGAGTGTTTATTGAGTTCTTGTTACGTGCAAAGAGCCAAGCTGGGTTTGTATATATTGTCACATTTAATTTTAACAGCAATTCACTGTGTTAGGTAGTGTTTTATGAAAGAGGAAATTAAGATTGGCAGTGGTGAAGTAACTTGCCCAAGGTCAGAAGTTACTAAGGATTGGGCAGTATTCTAAAACTGAGGTTTATCTGATTCCTGGGACAGAACTTTTAGTCATTATTCTCTATTGAGTTTCCAGGTAGACAGAGAGATGCTTTGTTATAGTCAGTCTTATATTTATTCCAGTGTCTGCCTTATCTTGTAATAAATTGTTATGTGAGCAGATATTTCTGATTTTACAAATGTATTGTGTCCTGGATTAACTTTGTTCATTGCAAAAAGGATAAAATTGATCTGGGATATAAAAATCTGCTAGGTATACATACAGAATAATCTATACTTAAGTTATTGCAGATGTGATGTGCCTTTTTTAAAAAAAAAAAGTCTTGATTTTTTGTATTTATAAGAAAACTTGACAATAGGAGCAAAATTGAATTGGAAGATTCTTTTATAAAATTTCATGCCAGAGTTTGTCCATAAAGATTGAAGGAGATGCATTTAACTCATTAAATCACATATGGAAGAACTCTACCATGTAAAACTCAGTAATTTTATTCACATGGATGAATTTTTGAGTGGGCAATTAAATATTTTTTAATATCTCTAAAAATTATGTGCACAGACTTGTTTTGTCCTAACAGTCCTATGAGATAGCTACTCTAATATTGTCTCCTGATTTACAGACCAGGAAATGGAAGCTCAGAGAGGTAAAGGAGTTGCTAGGGTCCCAGAAGTCATGGCAGCAGAATGGTATTCTAACCTGTGCAGTTTGGCCCCAGAATCCAGCCTCTGAACTACAGCTGTGTTCTTAACTCTAACTATGGCATATTGCCATGGCAGACCTTGTAGAGAACTTTCTTTTTTTGAACTTTTAAAAATTTTTATTGAAAATTATGGAGTTTTTTGAGATGGGGTCTCACTTTGCCAGTCAGGCTGGAGTCCAGTGGTGTGATCATGGCTCCCTGCAGCCTTGACCTCCTTGACTCAGGTGATCCTCCCACTTCAGCCTCCCGAGTAGCTGGGAGTACAGGTGCACACCACCACGGTCAGCTAATTTTTGTATTTTTTTGTAGAGACAGGTCTCGTCATGTTGCCCAGGCTGGTCTTGAACTCCTGGGCTCAAGCGATCTGCTGGTTTGGCTTTCCAAAGTGATAGGATTTCAGGCATGAGCCACTGCGCCTGGCTGAACTTTTTTTAAAAAAAAGAAATGCAGTTTTTATTTTTTCCCACTGAGGTACGTGGAAAAGAAGTTAACATGTAATGAGGCACATAATTCACTGGGGTGAAATTAAGTCATTTGTTCCGGGTATGCTAGTCCCAGATGTTAACAGAATTCTGAATTTTGGGTCACTTTTATATGAAAGAGAAAGGCTTTCATATATGAAAGTATGACTAGAATCCTGGAATTTTATGAAATAGATAATCACTTCCCTATTTTGCGCAACTTGTTTCTACACTCAGCATTATTACAGAATCTAAATTAATAGATTTATTTCACATTTGTCTTATCCAGTGCTGTTACCATATTTTAATGTTAGTCATTTGATAGGAAGAATGATCCGATTTTTCTTTATTAGTTATGAAGTAATTTCTGTAAGCAAGAGCTTTTAAAAAGCATTGTTTTGCAAACATATTAAACGGCATGCATAAAGATCATTTTTGTCTGAGGATAAATATCTCATTATAAAAATAATTACACATATGTAATAAATATTAAAACAGTGTAGAAATGTGTAAAATAGAAAGTGGAAGTACCATTTATTTCACTCTCAGATACAACACTAAATTTTCCTGTTGTTAAGGTAGCTGAAGTAGTTTTTTAAATCTCTTTTATGAACCCATTTGTATATATAAATCTATTCACATATTTTTAAAACATGAACTTTAAATTTAACATGTGTTAAAACTTTGAATTTAACATGTGTTATTTCTGTAGCTACTCATTGAGGTATCTGCACAAGTATCTTCGCTCAGAACCAGTGCCTCTTTCCCCATCACCATTGTTGTATTGCCTCTTCTAGTTCCTTGGCCACACTTTTGAAGTCCGGAACCAGATGCTGAGCTAAGCTGGACCAAATTCTCTTTCATGATAATTTGGAGTTAAGATTGAGATAATACAGGCGTATATGTTTGTATATGAGGGGGATGTCTGGGAGACAGAGACAGACAGCAACACCTAAATTTTGAGACACATTTTTGCCTTTGCATTCAACGGGATACCTCTATTCTTTAATAAATTTTCCTGTTATTAAGGTAGCTGAAGTAGTTTTTTATCCTTTGTAATAAAAAAACTCTATTTGATAAAGTCTGTACTCAAAAAGATATATTTATAGACCATAGCACCTTAAATTTAGAAGGATATTTAGAGATAATTTTTACTATTTACTACTACTATTATCTTTTCGACTTATTTACAGTTTTACTTTACTGCTTTACTTATTTCTTATGTTTAGAAACCACATAAATCTTTCTCCAAATGAAATTTAATGCAGTAACCCAATAATATAAAAGTGTTCAGAGGGCTGGGAGAAGCATGGACCTTCATGTATTCTGCCTTGCATGTGTATGAGGAGGTGGGGATGGGTCCATAGGAACCTAAAGAGTAGATGTTCTCAAGCAGGGACAGTTTTACCCCTTAGAGGGCATGTTTAGCTATATCTGGGGACATGTTTGGTTGTCACAATTAGGGAGTGTTACTGGCATCAAGTGGGTAGAGGTAAGGGGTACTATTAAACGTAACGCACAGGACCGCTCCCCTCCATTAAGTGCATTCAACAGACAAGCCACGGCAAAAGCCCAAGCCTGACTACTTAGGCTGGTAAAGATGCAACAAGCCACTTGTAGGTTTAGCTAGTTGATTACTTATGTAGACAGCAAAAAGAAGGAAAAGCTAAAAGTACCAGCTCCCCATGATCTTCGTATCTCAGGTGACACTGAAAGGAAAAGGGCCAAATGACTGCATTGAGAGTTGTGGAATACCCTGTTTTGGAAGAGCCAGTAGAAGAGAGAGAGGTAGAAAGCCCCACGCCTCCTCACAAATGGGAAGTGATGAGACACTGCCTCATGACAGCTTCCCATCCTCTCTTGTTCCCAGAGTATCACAAGGCATTGAGCCAACACTCAGATTAACTGAGGTTCATGTCCTTATCATTGTAGCCTGTGAGGATACTTGCAGTCTCCAGAGCACTTGGTGGAGCCAGTAGCCTACACCTACACACACAGCAAAGAATTAGCTAGTCAAGAATGTCAGTAGTTAAAATGGAGAGACTATATTCTAGAGTAGCACTGTTCAACAGCAATGTAATGCCATACATATATGTAATTTAACATTTTCTATTAGCCACATTGAAAAGAAACGTGATATCAACTTAATGTTTCATGTAACTCAATGTATCTCAAGTATTATTTCAACATGTAATATGTCTAAAACATTATTAGTGACAATTTTAACATTATTTTCAACTAAGTCTCTGATATCTGATGTATATTTTATACTTAAAGCATGTCTCAATTCTAACGTTTTCATGATCAATACTTGATCTGCATTTGGGTTTCATAAAATTTGTAGTTGAAAAACTAGATTTACATACCTGAGGTGTCCTAAATATATTAAACATTTACCAATAATTGAATCAACTATCAATTTTTAAATTTAACTATGACTTTTTTTTTTTTTTGAGATGGCATCTCAAAGGGCCAAATGACTGCATTGAGAGTTGTTGTTCCTAATTTATATGTGAAAAACGTTTTCTACATGATTAATTAATTTATCCTGTTGGTGCTTCTTGAACGTGTAGATTGGAGTCTTCTGTTAGTTCTAGGAAAATCTTTGGCATTAGCTCTGTAAATACATACGTATATATGTGTGTATGTATATATGTATATATATTTTTAGTTTCAGTTTTTTTCTTTTCTTCTAAGACTAATTGCAGCATGTTAGGCCTTTTAGTTTCCATCTTTTATCCATTCTACTCTCTTTTTCCTCTGTATACTTCAATATTTCAGTCTTGGAAATACTGGTTGTCATATTTTCCAGTTCAGTAATTTTCTCTTTAGCTGTTTCTAATTGCAGTCAGACCCTCTATAAAGCTTTTAAAATACTAGTTTTATATAACGTAAAAATCAACTTATTGAGTTCAAAGTAATGAAATAAAGTGAATCAATTTTGAGTATACATTTTAATGAGGTTTGACAAATGTGTATACCCATATAATCACTACTCTAATCAAGATAATAGAACAGTTTTGTTTACTCCAAAAAGTTGTCTGGTGCCCATCTGCAGTCAATTTTTCTTTTTGTCAGCCATCCCCAGTCAACAATGATCTATTTTCTGACATTATAGATTAATACTCTGTTCTAGAAATATGTTCTTGTGTGCCTGGCTTCTTTTGCTCATCATGTTTTGAAGTTTTGGAGATTTCATCCCTGTTGTATGAAGCAAAAGCTTGTTTCTTTTTATTGCTGAGTAGTATTCTGTTGTATGACTGTGCTACAGTTTGCTTCAGATTTTTTTCAATGTTTGACTATTACAAATAAACATACACTCACTCACATGCAAGTCTTTTGTATGGACACATGGATTTTTGGTTTATTTGTTTCCTTTTGAGTAAATACTTAAGACTAAGTTTGTATGCTAGGACATACAGTAGTGTATATTTAGCTGTAGAAGGAACTGCTAAACCGATTTCCAGAATGGTTAAAACATTCGTTTGTAATGCCCACAAGTAGTGTATGAGAGTTCCAGTTTAGAATCTCCTCATTAACACTTGGTATTGCTAGTCTTTTTAGTTTGTATTTTTCTGTTGACTAATAATGTTGAGCATCTTTTCATGGGCTTATTAGTAATTTACATATCTTCTTTTGTGAAATGCCCTAGTCTCTTGCTCATTTTTCAAGTTGATTGATTTATAGAAGTTCTTTCTCTAATTTAGAAGAGTTCTTTATCTTACATATGTGTTGCAAATATTTTCTTCTAGATTGTGTTTTGCCTTTTCATGTTCTTAATGGTGACTTTTGAAGAACAGAAGCTCTTAATTTTGATAAAATACAGTTTATTGGTATTTTCTTTTAAGGCTTAAGTTTCTTTTTCTCCTAAGAAATCTTTATATCCCAAGGTCATGAAGATTTTTCTTTCATGTTTTCTTTAACACATTTTATTATTTTAGCTTTTATGTTAAGTCTGTAGTCCACTTTGAGTTAATGTGTTTGTGCGGTGTGAGGTAAGAGTTATTTTGTGTGTGTGTGTGTGTGTTTTTTCTTTTCTATATAGAGAATCTGTTGTTTCAGCATGATTTATTGAATAGGCTATTTTTCCACCATTGAGTTACTGTGCTTCCTTTGTTGAAAAGTCGTTGACTCCCTATATGTTGGTTTATTTATGAACTGTCTTCTGTTCCATTGGTCTATATACCTAAGTCTAAATAACATAGTTTTTCAATTAGAAATTATGCTTCATAACACAAAGCAGCTAGTTTAACTTGCAACTCCAATAATTGCACAAGTCCTATTGTATCTATATCTATTCTTATTCCAGTCCTGCACTGTCTTGATTACTAGAGCTTTATAATAAATCTTGAAATAAGGTAGTGTGAGTCCTTCAACTTTTTAGTTCTACAATTTCCCACTTGATTATATATACCACAGAGTATATCTGTGTTTCACTTCTTAAGACCATACTTTCCTTTAATTCTTTGCATTTATTTTCTTTAAGTCCTTGAACTTTTTTATAATTGGTGCTTTGAGGTCTTTGCTAACTAACCCTAACACATCTGGGCTATCCTGGGTGTGATTTTTAGTGATTTTTTTTTTTTCTTGACCAGATCACATTTTTCTTTATATATAATGTTTAATTTACATTTTTTATTCAGTAGTGGACATGGTAATCACTCTGTGATATTTACTAACTTCCTCTGAAGAATTTTATTTATTTGTTTATTTTTTTGAGACGGAGTCTAACTTTCTGCCCAGGCTGGAGTGCAGTGGCACGATCTCAGCTTACTGCAAGCTCTGCCTCCCGGGTTCATGCCATTCTCCTGCCTCAGCCTCCAGAGTAGCTGGGACTACAGGCATCCGCTACGACGCCCGGCTTATTTTTTTGTATTTTTTTTAGTAGAGACGGGGTTTCACCGTGTTAGCCAGGATGGTCTCAATCTCCTGACTTCGTGATCTGCCCGCCTGAGCCTCCCAAAGTGCTGGGATTACAGGCGTGAGCCACCATGCCCGGCCCCCTCTGAAGAATTTTTATTCTTGTTTTAGCAGATCACTTTATTGCTGGTTTAAAATCAACCTTAACTTATGGAGGTTTGGTTTTAAGCTTTGTTAGTGCGGATCTGTGGAAAGCCCAAGATGTTTCTTTAAGATTGTTTCTTCTGCAGACCTAGTTTTTTCTCAGTTTTGGGCTTTATAAAGTATTATGTATCTAGACTAGGGCTTATTCTAGGGCACGGGTTCTCAAATGTTTATTCTTTTTTTGCATTCTTAAAAATTATTGAGCATTCCACAGAGCTTGTATGTGGGTCATGCATATTGTATTAGATACTAAAACAAAGAAGTTTAAAAAAGTATTTCATTTAGCAAATAACAAACTTACTGCGTGTTAGCATGCATAACATTTTTTGAAAAATTGTTTTCCAAAACAAAAAATAGGTCCCAACAGTGGAATCATTTTACATTTATGCAAATGTTGTTAATATTTGACTTAATTGAAGATAGCAGGATTCTCCTATCTGCTTGTGTGTGCAGTCTTTTCTGATGGGCTTTTTGGGGTCGAAATATCTGAAGAAGATCTATATTTATAGTTAGAAAAGGGAAGAGTATATCAGTAACCTTTCCAATAATTGTGGATATTCTTCTCTGATTCCACATTCAAAGTGGTAGTTTTGAACTACCATTCAAAATGGTAGTTTCTTAGTGGCTAGCTGCAACGTGGAATCTGAAACCATGTCAGATAACCTTTTGCGCTCTGTAACATCACAATCCATTGGTTGTCTTACACATGGAAAGCATCTTTGCCTCTGTACCTACGTATGATTTTGTAATGATTTCCATTTGTCGTATCAAAAATAGTCGTTTCCTAAGTGAGGCCTAACTTGTTAACGTGCTGTATTATACTATATAAAATAATTACATTTGTTATTTTATATCCATGTCAGCAGAAAAGTCTATGAATTTGTGAGCGCTTTATATGTACTTTCTAATTCTTCACAGAGGATATTAAAAAAAAAAATCTAATGATCAATATTTAAGAAAATATAGTACTTTTACTGCTTCGTCAGGGGCATTCTAATGTGAAATCCTCCTTTTTTTTTTACTGCGTATATGTTTTATAGTGAAGAATGTAATAATCACTAATAGATGTTGATGGCACTGCCTTGATTTGTGTTATTTTAGTTTTGTAAGACAGGGTTTCACATTGTCATCCAAGTTGGAATGCAGTGGTGTGATCATGGCTCACTGTAGCCTTCACCTCCTGAGGCTCAAACCATCCTCTCACTTCAGCCCCACGAAGAGCTGGAGCCACAGGTGCGTGCCACCATGCCAGGCTCATTTGTTTACTTTTTGAAAAGACCAGGTCTCCCTATGTTGCCCAGGCTGGTCTTAAACTCCTAGCTCAAGCAATTCTTCCACCTCAGCCTCCCAAAGTACTGCAACTATAGGCATGAGCCACCATGCTCAGCTTGTGTTATCAGTAGTTTTATCCTCTGTTGCTTTTGTACCATCAGTGCAAATGTTAATAAAATGAAACAAGGGAATAATATCTTAATGTTATTATAAAAATAGTTTTGACCTTGTAGACCCTCTGCTCTCTGTTCTAGGTCATGGTGCTTATTCATAACTAACACTGGTGCTAAGGTGCGCCAGGTGTGTTAACAAGGTGGTTTTAGGTTCTCTTTACTTTCTCAAGGCCAGAATTCCAATTTCTTTCAGCACTGCTCTTTCTCTAGCACCTTGCGACCTCTGCTCACTCTGTTGTGCTCTCTGTCCTTAGCAGCTATTACCAGATAAGCCTCAGGGGTTTTGTCCTGCACAGGTACAGCCCACCTCAGCCATGTGATCCCTGGAGACTCCTTCACAGACATCTGGGGCCTGCTATCTGCACAGATCCCTCTTCTCTAGTTTCCCGTCCTACAGATTCCAGCCAATTCTTCTGCCCTGAGTTTGGATTTCTGTCTTCTCAGTTCAGTGTAACCACCATGTTCTGCTTTGACTCCTGTTGTGTTTATGTGGTGGGCAAATTGTTTTAGGCAGAGAGTTGGGTGATTATGGTACCCATCTTGCGAGTTTCTCTTCTTTCAGGGATCACAGTTTACAACTGCAGCTGGTTACTGCCTGCAATTAGTTGCTTCATCTATTTTGTCCAGTTTCATAATGTTTATGTCAGAGAGGGAAAGCTAGTCTGATACCAGTTATTCCATTATGGCTGGAAACTAAAGTTTCGTTTAAAATTTTTATTGTTATATTTTTATTTCTAAAAATTCTGTTTAATTCTTTTATAAATTTGCCTCATTATTTTTTATAGTTTCGTCTTTTTTAGATCTTTCAGCTTGTCTTTTAGTAAACGCAATAAGCATGGTTCTTTTTGTAATACGTGTCTTGTACGTCTGATACCTGAAGTTTTTATGGGTCTGTTCTTGAGTTGTCTATTTTTGCTAGTTGTAGCTTTTGCATTTTAGGTTATTTATGTGCCTCATTATCTTGGCTATACACTGGACATTTTACCAACTATTTATTTATAGGAGTTACTGCCAATCTGGGACCACCTTAAATCAAGCCTTAATTCAAGGCTTGAGATACCCTAGGCACACAAAGTTTCCAACCAGAGCTATAATTCTGTACTAGGACCAGTTCACATCCACTTTGTCCTCATCCTGAGGTATCACCCTTGTTTCGTGGGGAACAGTCTCATTATAGTCCTTACTTATGGGGGGGCTCTGGGCTTTTATTGCTCTTCCCCTTATTCCATGAGACATTGAAATGACATATTTTATTTTTCTTGATCAATAATTGCCTTCAGAACAATGACAGCTTCCATACATGTTTACCCTCTGGATGTCCTTTGCTTTTCAGCTTTCAGCTGGTAATTCTTGAACTGTCTTGTTAGCTCATAGATGATTTTAGAAGTTGTGTTTTTGTTTTTGTTTCAAATCTAGTTCTGTTCATTGTTTACAGCCTAAGGGATGATTTAAATAAGCTACTCTGCCATTACTGGAAACAGAAAATTGTGCCATTTAAATTCTAATTTAAATTCAGTGAGCCATTCTATATAGGATAGCACTGGTTACTTAATTTTTTTTTTTTTTCCTTTTTTTTTTTTTTTTTGAGACGGAGTCTCGCTCTGTTGCCCAGGCTGGAGTGCAGTGGCGCAATCTCGGCTCACTACAGGCTCCACCTCCCAGGGTCACACCATTCTCCTGCCTCAGCCTCCCGAGTAGCTGGGACTACAGGCACCCGCCGCCATGCCCGGTTAATTTTTTGTGTTTTTAGTAGAGATGGGGTTTCACCTTGTTAGCCAGGATGGTCTGGATCTCCTGACCTCGTGATCCTCCCACCTCAGCCTCCCAAAGTGCTGGGATTACAGGCGTGAGCCACCATGCCCGGCCTTGAGTTTTCATATTTACCGTTAGTGGTAAATCAATTTCAGATAGTTTGAAAAATAAAATACATTAGCTTGACTACTTTTATGCTATAATAAGTAACGTGTATTTTGGATGAAAAGATAAGTTTTCAAAAAATCTATAATGTATAAATATATACTGTATTATTACTGTATAATATATGCTGTAGCATACTATATATGCTATGTATACTGTATAATATAATGGCATATCTTATGTCATTATATAATATTATACCATTTTAATATACATGTTTGTGTAGAAGAAATTGAGTGTGCATAAACACAAGGATCTATCATATATTCCAGTTTATAAAAATAGTTTACCTCTTAAAGCTCATGTGTATTGGTAAAGAGTCTTATACATTGAAGGCTATACTATAGTTAAAATTTAGTCCTTTGATATTTTTCTATAAAATTAAAAATTTTCTTTGCTTAAAAAAATTCAAGGAACTTGGTCCTTTATGTAATTCCATTTTTGAAACTCAATTTAATAAATGTATATCTGTGTACTCTTAAAGAGTTAGATGCTGATAATTTTAGAGTAAAAACTTAGTAAAACATCTTTTGATAATTTACTCTAAAAAGCTTGCTACATTTTTAGCTTGGAAAATTCACATTGTCCCTATGTCTTCTGTCTTTTAAAATCAGTTAATAATGCCTGCAGTTGAACATAATTTATTATAATAGCACTTTATAATTTTCTAGGAATTTAACAGAATGAGTCTTTGTATGAATGTAGAAATATTTTGTTTTTATTTGCAATAATTAAAATTATGCAAATGCTTAACTTTAATAGTTTTAAAGGATGAAATTAAACAACATAGCTAAAATAATACATGCTGAATTTGGCTCCCCGTGGCTAAATGCCTGTACCAGAAATGGGAAAATCGTGTGTCCTCCTTGCCATAGCTCATTTGAAAATGGTGTTTGAATTTTGTGACCCTACCTTAGTTTTAACCGTCTTGCTATGCCAGCTGCTACATTTTCTCCGCCCCTCTTACCTGGAAAGGAGATAAATAGAGTGAGATGCATTTGTAAAGCAATTAGAAACCACCTGCTCTCTGGAATTTGAGGTTTGATAATGTCCCAGTGGTTAAAGATAGTATAGGGGCCTTGTGAATGGCCATAGCGCCCTTGAATTTATGTACTGAATGCTACTCAGATTTTAGTTTCCTTCTTTTTCTTTCAGACCTTACTTTGTACATTGTTGGTGTATTTTGGGAACTTTGCTTCAGGTATTTGTGCTACTTTTTAAAAATAATATGACACTATATCATCAAGTAATGTGCTACTTTTTAAGAAAAATCTGTTTTATATTAGTGTGCTATCAATGCATACTGATTTTACAAGATGAATTTCTAATTTTGTTTTGTGTTAATGGTCACATTTTTTTATTCTCTTTGATGGCTCAGAGTGTTGAAAACAAATTTTGAAGCATCCAGAATTGAGTCTTAGATGCCACCACTTTGAGTACAGTGTGGCATTCTTGAAAGCTGTTGTTACCTTTGCCTCATGTATGTGCCATTCTTCTGGTATTAGGAAATAGTCCCACATAAATCCCCATAGAGAACAGTGTGAAGGATCAGATTTGAAGGCACTTTAGAAAGAAATTCTATTTGAGAAATTGCTTGGGGAATATTATAGTTTGGGACATTTAAGAATGTATCTGACAACTTTCAGTGCTGCTGGTCTCAACTTTTAGTTTTGTTTGTTCTTTTTAAAGAGTTAAGATAAATGAAAACCTTTCTATTATTATTTTTTCCATTTTGATTCAGAGGGTGGGAGAATAAGAGATTCTATTTGAAGCAGCTCTTTTTTTATTTTTACTTTTTGAAGATTTTAGATCTTAATGCTTCAAGTCTTTGGCTATAACTTTAAAAGCATTATCAGAGATTTGACACTGCTCCTAAAATATGTAGAGATCACCTTATCAAGTTTAGCCCCTTTATTTTAAAAGTCGTGAGAACTGAGGCCCACAGAATTTCTTGTGTGCCCTGGCTCAGTGCTTCTCAAATTGTCTGTGGTAGATGGGTTTTCTTTTTTCCCCAATGCATGACAGACCAATAATTTTGTAAAATATAAATAAAAAGAAGTACCGGAGAAGGTAATTTTGAAACAACAGACATACTTCTAAATACCTTCAGTTTCTGTTCTTACCTCATTGTAGATGGATTATAAACAGTTCTGGGAATGGAATTTTGTATAATATGCTTTGTATAGCATAGACCTGGGAATGGAACTTTGTATAATATGCTTTGTATAGCATAGACCACATTTATAGTGCTGCCCAAGGTCAGGGTTCAGCAAATGTGGTCCATAGGCCAAACCCAGCCTATCTCTTGTATGGCTTGCAAGGTAAGAATTGTTTATATGTTTTTTAATTTTTTTAATCAAAAGAAGAATAATATTTTATAAATTATATAAGATTTAAGTTTCAAAGTCCTTAAGTAAGATTTTATTGGAAGGTAGCCATGCTTATTCATTTAAATTTTATTGGAATGCAGCCATGCTTATTGATTTAAATATTAATCTGTGGCTGCTTTCGCACTATAATGGTAAAGTCGAGGGAGAATGAGGACCCTTGAACAATGCAGGGGTTAGGACTATTGAACAACGTGCAGTTTAAAATTCGAATGTAACTTTCTCCCGCAAAACTAATAGCCTACTATTGACCAGAAGCCTTATTGATAACATAAACAGTCAATTAACACATATTTGCTATGTTATATGTATTATATGTTGTATTCTTACAGTAAAGCAAGCTAGAGAAAAGAAAACATTTTTAAGAAAATCACAAGGAAGAGAAAATGTGTTTGCTGTTCATTAAGTGGAAGTGGATCTCCATAAAGATCTTCATCCTCATCATCTTCACACTGAGTAGGCTGAGAAGGAGGATGAGGAGTGGTTGTTCTTGCTATCTCAGGGGTGGCAGAGACAGGTACACTCAGTGTAACTTTTTCAGACTGAAAAAAGTCTGCATATATGTGGACTCATGCAGTTCAAACTTGTATTATTCAAGAGTCAGCTATAGTTGAGACAGAGACCAAATAGTCCATAAAGACTAAAATATTTACTATCAGGCCTACTACAGAAAAAGTTAGCTGACCCCTGCCCTAGAGCAAAGCATGGAATTAGTCGTCACTGGTAGAGTTAAGAGTACACATTTTAAAATGTGCTTTAAATATTATGGTGAGCTGATGGGGATTGTCAAACTCCCTGCCCAGCACCTTTGCATACCACTTTATGTTCTGATTCAGTCCTCTTGGCAATCTTGTAACCTCTTATGAAAGGTGGGTAAGTTTAGACCCCTGCTGATCTAATGAGGGGTTAGATACCTTACTTATCCTAAAAGTCTTAACTTGACTGAGTTTTAAATTTTTAATTCATATGTGATGAATTAAATATGGTTAACTATTTTCTGATGTGAATTTTATCATCAGCATCTAGTTTAGAAAATTCAGCTGCTTCTTTCCTGTTGCTGCATTACTTCGCTATAGATGTGTCTGTGTTCAGGTCTAATTAAAGAGATAGGCATGACTTAAACATATTTAGAAAACATCTATTTCAAGTAAATGTTTACTTATTTTAATGTCACCTAAAGTACAACAAAACTACAACTAAACTGTAATGACAGATTTCTATTGCAAAATAGGCAAGATATGATAGTTAAAATACTGGTTATAAAAAGAAGGATTGAGGTTTTAGGAGACTTTGGAGAAACAGTGAGACTTCCACTATTTTACTTCTAGCACTCAATAAAACTGTAAAATGAAAGCTCCCATCATACGATTGTCAAACTCAGATAAAAATATTCCTTTACTTTTTGTTTAAAGCAGGTTCTGAAGTTCCTGAAGTATGCCGTTAAACTCTGCTTTTCATAGTAGCTATTATTTCTTCTGTTTTCTTCCCTTTTGCATGTGATCACTCAGCAACTAAATAAAGATATAGTTATCAGCTTGCATTTGATACTTGAGTCTGCTTTATTATAAAGACCCTTTATAAGCCAAATCTTCACATTAGAATTTCTTCCTGGAATTAAAAAAAAATGTTGTTAAATAGCTATATCCATTGTGATGAAAGAGTACACTTTGATATTGTGGCACTCGCTGTTTTATTCTACTGACTCTTGAATCAGTTTATAAACATCTGAAAACAATTATGTTCATTGTTTGCATTTGCATAGAAAATAATACAGAAAGTCTTTGTAAGATCTCACTGCATCTTCTCAAGCCATAGCCGGTTTTTATTGTCCCCAGTCTGAAACTCCCCAAGATGTAATGTCTGAGATGCACAGGCTCACCTTCCTAGCAGTTGTGTCCTGGTTCTGGATAAGGCTGTTGTTTGTCCATTATAACAAAGCCATTGATTTTATGGCTAATGCCTTCAAGGAAAAGGAAGAGCTTTGTAAACAGAAGGACTTATTGCTTGGTAATGTATGAGTATTACCTTCCAAAGATTGCTAAAGAATGTGTGTGCTTTAGCATGGAACTGTCATGAATGAATGAAAATTTGGGACTCATCAACGGTAGTGGCTCATAACTTACAATTGAATTTTACTTACTGGAACAACTTTTTAATACATTCATTTATTTAATCATTGTTTGGGTAGAATTACAGCAACAGTCTCCTCCTCTCATGCCCTCTCCACCCTCCATACGTATACACACCACATACCAGATGTGGCTGATAAATGTTTTGGATTAATATATCTGGATTTTACTTAAACAGTGATTTTCTCTTTTGTAGGAACCTCCATATTTAACAATTCCCAGTAGCTACTTTTTACCCAATATGGCAGGCATTACATTCATGCCTTAGGATATATTATAGTGATTGAGTTTCTGTTTCTAAACATTTTTGATGGAAAGAATGAGTATAGGAGGCAGTTCCTTTTCGCAGTTCCACTCCAGGGGACCAGGGTTACACGCATTACTGTGTCTGTTAAACTTCTGGAAGCAAGTCAGTATGTTATGGTGAGTTTCATGTGCAAGTGGTGAGCCACTAAAAGGCTTGCACAGTATTATAACTATTCTGAGGAGAGGAAGCGTTTGGAAATTCAGCAGTAAGGCAGCGGCAGCAACAAGCAGCCACAGTGGTAGTAAAGAGAGGGCAGGTTCACAGTTAGCATATTTCACAGCGTGAGCCAGCGAGCACATAGCTTCCCATACTGCTGCTTGAAGGAGGCAAACCAAAACTCTACATTGCAAGATTTTTCTAGTTTCGTATTTATGATGTTAAGTCATGTGATAATACTGTGCCATAAGTTGCCAACTTCATTTTACTCTGGAGAGGCTCTTTTGCTGCAGTGCTTTTTTTCTTTTTTTTTTTTTTCTTGAAAGAGAAAAAAATTGTGCAATGTATGTTTATGCCTACACCATGCCGAGACGACACTTACCAGTAAATAATCTCTGTATCCCAGAGGTAAGATATTGTTTCTGCTTTCCCTGCACAGTGCTGCTGCAGCACGGAGCTGATCCAAACATTCGGAACACTGATGGGAAATCAGCCCTGGACCTGGCAGATCCTTCAGCCAAAGCTGTCCTTACAGGTAAGAACACAGAGAGCTACCGAATGAGTATATCTGTGTAACTCCTTACTTGATTTTATAAAATCTTGTTATGCTCAATTTTTCTTTTCACTGATGAAACTAAGCAAATATATCTGCCGTTATCTACTACTTTAATATTGATTTGCTATCTGTCTCATTAATTGGTATGCTGTCATAGCATAAGCAGTAAGATTGTTGGTCTGCTTAGAATGATAGCATTAAATCATAACATCTTTTACTCGTATTTTAGTCCTTTTTATGGTTTATATCGTAATTTTTCTGTACCTCATCCTCTCAGTTGTTTAAGACCTTTACTGTTGAGCAAGCAAGGGCATTTATATGACTATAAAAGGAGTTTTGATTGGAAAGGCAACCTGCTGCCTTATTCCTTGGATCGATAGTTAAAGAAAATATGCGCTGCCCCTCCCTCGCCACCCCGTTTATACTTGAATCATGTGTTTTCACTTTCACCATGATAGCTAAGTTGTTTTTAACTGAGGCATTTATTATCTTTTTGCTTCAGATAATGCAAATTTGTGGCTTAAGTGTTAGTTTTATTAAAGCAAAGGCCAAGAACCAGCAAAGAGGAAATGCTAGAATGGAAAAGATCTCTCATAACAATATAGAAAATAGTGCTCTAAGTGTTTTCATTGATCTTCATTCTCAAAATGCTGCATTGGATCTATTTTAGTTTTTATTCTTAGCATCTGAGTCCTGCTGCCTTTGCCCTCTTTTACTTAACTGACCTTTGTAATGAGCCTCTGTCACTGCTGTGCTAACAGTATTGTTTTAGGCTCTGTGAAAGTAAATGACTTTTAACTACCTTTTAAATTTGCCCATGGTTGAAGAAAATACGTTTTTTGTTCTTGTTTAAGTTTAGAGTTCATGGTGTGAAAATTTATTAAAAATACTGAGGTGAAGGGAAAATGTTTATGTACAGAAAGCTTTGAAAATCTATGGAATTTTGCTTAATTGCTCTGCATAGAAAAACAACTTTGCACTGTGCTAAAATTAATATAATTATTGCTCAGAGTAATATGATTTTTCTCAATTAATCAAAGATTAGTGTATTTAGTTGCTGAATAACAGTAACATACACTACAGTAATAAACCTACTTAAATTAGTGTAGATAAGAAATTTAAGTATAAATATACAATTTTAAGTAATGAAATTAAAATACATAGCCTCGGGCCTGCTCAGATTCTACAGCTTTTCAGTCTCTTAACAAAGCCCTGGGCAACAATAACAGCTTTAGAGTGGTCTGTGACCAAAGGAGAAATACAGTGCATAGAAACAGGGGGAGATTATGAATGCTGAGCAAGACTCTCTCTATATCTAAATGTCCTCCCTCTGACCTTTCCTTCTCTCCAACTCTCAACACCTGCTTTGTCCATTTGTTAGATACATTTAATATGACAATGCTTTTAGATCTACTTTCACTTTTTAAAAAGGCAACATTTAATATAAGTTATTAACAAGAAACTCTCTCCTAATTTGTAATGAATTTCCGGGGAAACTGTATTGCATGTTGTTCGTTTGGGAAAGCGCTTTGGGACAATCACTCATGGAGACACAAGATTCCTGGAGGACAGTATCACATCTACTAAAATTGATTGGAAAGCCATCTAACACTACTTTGCTTAGATAGGAAGATATGAAAGTCTTGGTCATAATACTGATTTTGTTAATTGTTTCAAGAATATCTACTTTTTTGGAAATGATATACAGCTTTTCAGATGTGATTTAAAAGGAAAAGTCTAGTAATATGGTTAATTTTGTTGAAATATAAACCAGTTCTATTTCTACATTCATGTTATGTAATGCAGTGAAATAACACTTAGGTGAAATGTATCCCAAAATGTTTTTCATACCGTACAGGTTCTCTAATAAGCAATTCTTTCCAGTGGAATTATGGTGAAAGAATTATTTCCAAAGCTAAATTTAAAAGATTAAACATTAATTTTTTTAAAGGATATCTTTTGAAAGGAATGCCTTGGAGTTATTAGAGATCATTCGGAGTAACATGTCATTCTTTATTTTTATGCCAGATGTAATTGTAGTACCCTTACTTACCTTGAGAGTGAAGTTTTCATTCTTAAAAATTTTTTCTTTAGGAATTTACTGCTGAAAATCTCTTTCCAATATCTCATCTTTTTATGTTACTACTTTTGTGCATTAGCCTAAACTGTGTATAAGTATTTATGTGTTTTCCTTAAAGGCAGTTAACAAAGTGACAATCTCTCTCTCTCTCTCTCTTTTTTTTTTTTCTTTTTTTTGAGATGGAGTTTTGCTCTGTCGCCCAGGCTGGAATTCAGTGGCACAATCTCATCTCACTGCAACCTCCACCTCCTGGTTTCAAGCAATTCTTCTGCCTCAGCCTCCCAGGTAGCTGGGATTACAGGCGTGTGCCACCACGCCTGGCTAATTTTTGTATTTTTAGTAGAGATGGGGTTTCACCATGTTGGCCAGGCTGGTCTCGAACTCCTGACCTCAGGTGATCCGTCTGCCTGACAGTCTCTTTTTATAGAACATTTAAAAATATGTGACTAATACCCTCTTATGCATAAGAATGCATTTTTTTTTTTTTAAATAAAACTATACAAAGCAACAGTGTACCCTTCATTTTGCAATTAAGGGACCCTAGCATGTAGCCATTGGTTTTGGAGAGTACACTTGGGTATTTAAATGAGAAGACTTACTCAGAGTGTCTCATCATCCTCTTTGCTGAATTATTGAGTAAGGGAATGATAGGCTTAGAAGAAATCTTGAAGGCTTTCTTTTGTTTTTCTGCTAATGACTGAAGTTCTGGTCAATAAACTGAAGGACTTGGAGGTATTTAGGTTTTTTGTTTGTTCATTTTTTTGTTTTAAACAAGGGTATGAAAAGTCAAAAACAACCTATGTAAATGTTATTGAAGAGCAGTTTTTGTGTGTTTTGATTATAAATTTTTTAAAGTAACATACTTTTGGCCCTTTTTTTTCTGATTGTAAAAGAAATACATTCATTTGGAAATTGAGAGAAGCAGGAAAAGGATGAAAAAGAAAAATCATTTGTAATTTTGCTACTTAGAGATAACATTTTGGTGTACTTTATTTATAAAATCTTCTCTTCTGTGAGTATCCCACACTCTTATTTCTCTTTAATCAAATCAGCCTAATGTGTTATAACTGCTTAATAATATATATTTTTCAAATTTAGTTACATGAATGTTCCCAAAGGCATTAAGTGTTTTTCTACAACCTCAGTTTATAACAACTTCATAGTACCCTTCTATGAGTATATTTTAGTTTTTTGAGTGAATTCCCTAGTGTTTCACATTTAGGTATGTTGTTTTCAGTCTTTATTCTTCCTTGTGAATTTAGAGTCATTTAATCATTCTATTGGAAGTGTGCTTCACCAGATTCAGTCTTAGCATCCATGGACATGGTAGATACCGCTATGCTTGACTTTGAAATAAGGAAGGTTTGGAAAATAAAGAGCTTTCCTTTTTAAAAAGGCTGCACTGCTTGTGGTATTATGGGAGAGCCACATTTAAGTTAAAGGTGGCTGACAAAGGGAATGTCTGTTGAAGAGGACGAGAGAGTAGGGTCTTTGTTAATCATGTAAAGGAGAGTCTGGGCAGAGTGGAAAGGATAGAGGGAGCAGTGGAAAGTTGAATCAAAAAAAGAGGTAAGAACAGATTGAGACCGAGAGTTTGGAAAAGGATAGATGACCAAAGGAATGTTTATCGTTGACAGGACCAAGGATGATGGGGAAGTAAAGTGAGTGAGTTTAGATGGTCACAGGGTTGCTAAGATAGTTGATGATCCTAGTATTTTCCTAGTATATTTAGGGTTAAGGGAATGGGAAGGAGGATATATTTGCATTCAGGTGTCTCAAGAATAAATTAGCTTTAACCTGGATTCATTGCACTTCTGAGGAAATCCAAATCTATGATTGATCCGTAGCCTCCAGTTTCTCTAGAAGGAATCAGCTGTGGCTCAGGCCACCAGGCAATATTAAGGTATCTGGTGTGTTCTTGCTGAGACTGGCTTAGTGAGTCAGCAAAATCTGAAATCCTTTGCTTTTTTTTTTTTTCTACTGAGTGCCTCCTACTGCCCTTCAGATAAGACCAACATCTTTAGCATAACCAGTGAGGACTTAAGTGATCTGTGCCCTGACCACCTAGTTTTGACTACTAGATTTTGCCGAAAATTTGGAACTCCTTCCTTTTTTTTTTGAGACGGGGTCTCGCTTTGTCGCCAGGTTGGAGTGCAGTGGCGCTATCTTGGCTCACTGCAGCCTCTGCCTCCCGGGTTCAAGCGATTCTCCTGCCTCAGCTTCCCAGGTAGCTGGGACTATAGGCAGGCGCCACCATGCCCAGCTAATTTTTGTATTTTTAGTAGAGATGGAGTTTCACCATGTTGGCCAGGATGGTCTTGATCTCCTGACCTTGTGATCCACCCGCCTGGGCCTCCCAAAGTGCTGGGATTACAGGTGTGAGCCACCGTGCCGGGCCGGTACTCCTTTCTTTGCCTCACACTTTGTATCCAACCTATCAGTAATTCAGGTCTACCATACTTTCAAATCCCCAATCTGACCATTTCTCACCATCCTCACAACGCTGGGCCATACCTTCATCCTCTGTTTCATGACAGCGGTAACCTCATAATGGATCTCTCTGCCACTACTTAAACTCCACTCAGTTCTCCTCACTGCAGCTAGAATGGTCTTACTAAAGCATAAATCAGCTCTATTTTCTAATCAGAAAATTCTTTAGTATATTCCCATAGCTGCTGAATAAAATTCAGATTCTTTAACCGTGGCCTGTCGGGATTTGGCTCCTGCCTTGTATTTCTCTGATCTTGTCTTCTACTGTATTCTCTCTTGGTCTCTTTGCTTCAGCTCCAGCTGGTTGCTTGCTGCCCCTCAAACAGATGACCGCTTATTCTGTGTCTGGACTAATTTACTGAAGTAAATTAGTAAGCTATTTACTGAAACTGGAACGCTTCCCCAGTTCATCAGTTAAATCTCTAGTTCAAATGTCTACTCCTCGGAGAAGGCTTCTTGTCCCTGGTGCCATTAGCCTACTTGGTTTCCTTCATGGAGTTACTGGTATCTGGCATTGCATTGTGGTGGTGATGTTTGTCCCAGTAGAATGACAGCATCACAAGGGTTCGGACTTTTGTCTCTCTTGATTACTTCTTTATGCCCAGGACTTAGAAGAACACATAAAATGATCAATGAAATAAATGTCTAAGGTCCGATTACTGGTAATTGGGGGCAGCATATTTTCCAGGTCATATAAATATTCATTAACCATTACTTATTTGACATTTTATGCCAATAGTTTTAATAAATTTTTAGCTTCCTAAAAGTAGTTTTGAATTGCATATAGTTATATACATTTCTAAAACATAAGTGCATTTTTAAAATGTTTTAATTGGTAAGACGGATGAGGTTTACTGAGTTTTTTTATCAACAGATTTCTCAGATGGCTCTTATGATTGAGAACATTCCAATTCTGGAAAGATGAGGCTGCTTGCAGCTGTCACATCAGACATCCAGATGTCAAACCGAGGCCTTATGTTTGCTTTTTTTTTTTTTTTTTTTTTTTTTTGAGATGGAGTTTTGCTTTTGTGGCCCAGGCTGGAGTACAATGGTGTAATCTCGGCTCACCGCAACCTCCACCTCCTGGGTTCAAGCGATTCTCCTGCCTCTCAGTCTCCCAAGTAGCTGGGATTACAGGCGTGCGCCACCATGCCCAGCTAATTTTGTATTTTTAGTAGAGACGGGGTTTCACCACGTTGGTCAGGCTGGTCTCGAACTCCTGACCTCAGGTGATCCACCCACCTCAGCCTCCCTAAGTGCTGGGATTACAGGCTTATTTTTGTTTTTTTCTTTTGGCCATTGTTGTGTTAGTATGCGGTTTTGCGCATTAGCTATACTATAGCCTGGCATATTGCATACCATATGTAGTACATGTTTTACTGTCAGACTATATGATTACTTTTCTCCTGCTGTTAATCTGAACTTAAAGAATTACTTTTCAGGTATTAGAAAGTCTAATTATACAGACTGCATCCTAAAAAATAAACTATAAGCAGAAATAAACCTTACCTTATTGAGAAAAGTTGTATATTTATCTATCTGAATTTTATTGGGGAAATTATTAAGATGAATTTCTGATTTTAAAACATTGCCTTTAGTATTATAGCAAAGGAAGTTAAAAGGTGTTACTGCTGAAACAAAACAATGTGAATACTCATTTTAAATATATGTTAAAATGTTAATTTCTTGACTAAGAAACTTAATAGTTTAATCTTGTATAATTTTGGACATGAGTAGGAAAATTTAAAGTTTGTTATTAAAAGTGGTTGACTTTTTTGAAATTTTTAAAATATGAAGACAGTTTAGGAGAAGAATATAAAACTCATACCTTTTTAAAAAGATTATATCTGACATAAGAGATTAATTTCAATTTTCAAGTGTTGTTTGCACCATGAAGAAACAGCTAAGCCAGTTTTTTTCTTTTTTTTTTATTAGCAGCAGGTATTTGTTTCATAGTTCATATTGAATTTTTAGATTCTTGCAGCAAGCCAAACTTTCTTTTAAGAAGTTAGTGTTACATAAAATACAGTGACAATAATAATAGCTGACACCTCCTGAATCCTCCTTTGATCCAGGTGCTGTTTCAAGGGCGTTGAATCCTTACAATGAAGCTATGAGGTAGATATTGTTTTTATTTATTTATTTTTTTAGCAACTTTTATACATTCACTTTTTTTTTTTAAATTAATTTATTATTATTATACTTTAAGTTGTAGGGTACATGTGCATAACGTGCAGGTTTGTTACATATGTATACTTGTGCCATGTTGGTGTGCTGCACCCATCAACTCATCATTTACATCAGGTATAACTCCCAATGCAATCCCTCCCCCCTACCCCCTCCCCATGATAGGCCCCTGTGTGTGATGTTCCCCTTCCTGAGTCCAAGTGATCTTATTGTTCAGTTCCCACCTATGAGTGAGAACATGCGGTGTTTGGTTTTCTGTTCTTGTGATAGTTTGCTAAGAATGATGGTTTCCAGCTGCATCCACGTCCCTACAAAGGACGCAAACTCATCCTTTTTGATGGCTGCATAGTATTCCATGGTGTATATGTGCCACATTTTCTTAATCCAATCTGTCACTGATGGACATTTGGGTTGATTCCAAGTCTTTGCTATTGTGAATAGTGCTGTAATAAACATACGTGTGCATGTGTCTTTATAGCAGCATAATTTATAATCCTTTGGGTATATACCCAGTAATGGGATGGCTGGGTCATATGGTACATCTAGTTCTAGATCCTTGAGGAATCGCCATACTGTTTTCCATAATGGTTGAACTAGTTTACAATCCCACCAACAGTGTAAAAGTGTTCCTATTTCTCCACATCCTCTCCAGCACCTGTTGTTTCCTGACTTTTTAATGATCGCCATTCTAACTGGTATGAGATGGTATCTCATTGTGGTTTTGATTTGCATTTCTCTGATGGCCAGTGATGATGAGCATTTTTTCATGTGTCTGTTGGCTGTATGAATGTCTTCTTTTGAGAAATGTCTGTTCATATCCTTTGCCCACTTTTTGATGGGGTTGTTTGTTTTTTTCTTGTAAATTTGTTTGAGTTCTTTGTAGGTTCTGGATATTAGCCCTTTGTCAGATGAGTAGATTGCAAAAATTTTCTCCCATTCTGTAGGTTGCCTGTTCACTCTGATGGTAGTTTCTTTTGCTGTGCAGAAGCTCTTTAATTTAATGAGATCCCATTTGTCAATTTTGGCTTTTGCTGCCGTTGCTTTTGGTGTTTTAGACATGAAGTCTTTGCCCATGCCTATGTCCTGAATGGTACTACCTAGGTTTTCCTCTAGGATTTTTATGGTATTAGGTCTAACATTTAAGTCTCTAATCCATCTTGAATTAATTTTCGTATAAGGAGTAAGGAAAGGATCCAGTTTCAGCTTTCTACTTATGGCTAGCCAATTTTCCCAGCACCATTTATTAAATAGGGAATCCTTTCCCCATTTCTTGTTTCTCTCAGGTTTGTCAAAGATCAGATGGCTGTAGATGTGTGGTATTATTTCTGAGGACTCTGTTCTGTTCCATTGGTCTATATCTCTGTTTTGGTACCAGTACCATGCTGTTTTGGTTACTGTAACCTTGTAGTATAGTTTGAAGTCAGGTAGCGTGATGCCTCCAGCTTTGTTCTTTTGACTTAGGATTGTCTTGGAGATGCGGGCTCTTTTTTGGTTCCATATGAACTTTAAAGCAGTTTTTTCCAATTCTGTGAAGAAACTCATTGGTAGCTTGATGGGGATGGCATTGAATCTATAAATTACCTTGGGCAGTATCTCATTTTTACAGATGGAGAGGTTAAGTTACTTCTAAGTTCACAGAACCATCAAGGGGAATTAATAGGAATTTGAATTCAAGCAGTTTGGCTCCAGGATCAATGAGTACTCCTATATGTGCAGAATCAGACTTTTTAGCTATTTGTTCATTTGGAAGGACATGGTATGGCCCAAAACAAAAATAAAATTAGAGTGGCCCATAAATATAAACTCCAGGGCTTGAATCTAGTCTGTTAATATAATGTTCCCTTTTTTTAGATTAAAGATTCCTCCTTTTGAAAGACAAAAAGTTACCTAAAATTGCCAGTAAGATTTATCATCATATTATTATAACAAAATGGATTAATTTGGTAATAACTTGATCTTTTGAACTTTGCATAGTAACCTTCCCTTATCTGTGGGGATACATTCTAAGACCCCAGTGGATACCTGAAACCACAGATAGTACTGAACCCTATGCAGACTATGGTTTTTCCTATATGTACATACCTCTAATAAAGTTTAATTCCTAAATTAGGCACAGTAAGAGATTAACAACAATACCAATAATAAAACAGTTATAATGATAAACTATAATGAGAGATATGTCAATGTCGTCTCTCTCTCTGTCTCACAATATCTAATTGTACTGTATTCACCTATTTTCATACTGGTTGACTGAGGGTAACTGAAACCACGGAAAGGGAAACTGCAGATAATGGGGAATATCATAAATGATCTTCTTCAGTCTTTGCTCTCTAGTCACTAGGGTTGATGAACATTCATTTGAAACTTAAAACAACTAGACTCTGTAAGGAAAGATGTAGTATTTAAAATGTTTGAGCTATTCATAGGTAAGAGGCAGATCAAATAATGTAAATAGACCTTCAGTTAGTTATAGACAGTAACCTGTGTACAGGCATACCTCAGAAATAGTGCAGATTTGGTTTCAGACCACTATAAAGAAGCAAATATTGCCATAAAGTGAAACACACTTTTTTTTTTTTTTTGGTTTCCTAGTGCATTTGAAAGTTGTGTTCATACTGTATAGTGTGCAATAGCATTATGTCTAAAAAAAGTTCTACCTTAATTAAAAATACTTTATTGCGAAAAAATGCTAACTAAGTGAGCACATGCTGTTGGAAAAATGGTGCCAATAGACTTGCTGGATGCAAGGTTGCCACAAACCTTCAATTTGTAAAAAATGTGTATCTGCAAAGTGCAATAAAATGAGGTATGTTGTTTATGGAGTAGGAGGGAATAGAAATTAACTTTCTGGGCTGGGTGCTGTGACTCATGCCTGTAATCCCAGCACTTTGGGAGGCCAAGGCAGGCAGATCACTTGAGGCCAGGAGTTCAAGACCAGCCTGGCCAATATGGTGAAACCCCGTCTCTACTAAAAATACGAAATTTAGCTGGGCGTGGTGGCAGGTGCCTGTAATCCCAGCCACTCAGGAGGTTGAGGCTGGAGAACTGCTTGAACCCGGGAGGCAGAAGTTACAGTGAACCGAGATCGTGCCACTGCACTCCAGTCTGGGCGACAGAGCAAGGGACATTGTCTCAAGAAAAAAGGAAAAACAACAACAACAACAACTAACTTTCTGTTTAGATAATCTCAACACTCTGGTACTTCAAGTCCTTCCAATGAATCTTTTTGTGTAATTAAAGCCATCACGCTTACATCATTAAAACCAGCATGATCTTTTAACTCATCAAAAGTGACATATTTGTGAAGCATGATAACTTGTTAGTATATATGGAGAGCAGCTGTCATTTTCCTTAGTAAATTATAGCAACTCTGTAGCATTTGTATTGCAATTTGGATTAGAACTTCAACTACAACCAAATTGGTATTTTAAATGGTTCTTTATAATACATTACTGTTAATATTTGCTTTCTTAAAGTAGCACGTGTGACATTAGAATTCATTAATGCTTTGCTATTGTAATGGTTACCAGCTCTATTCTTTAGGAGTTTTATTAAACTTTTATTTTGACATAATTGTAAGTCCCCATGCAATTGTAAGAAATAATTAAAAAAAAAGTCCCTTGTACCCTTTCCCTAGTTTCATCTAGTGGTAACATCTTATAGAACTGTAGTATAACATCACAGCCAGGATATTGACATTGATGCAGTCTATGGGACATTTCTGTCATAGAAATACGTAGATACTGTTCTGTATTTTACTTATAATATCTTTATCTAGTTTTTTTATTAGGGTAAACCTGGCCTTATAGAATGAGTTAGTTTTCCCCTTTTATTTTCTGAAAGAGACTGTAATGTGTTAGTAATACATTCAGCCCTAGGTGTCCTCAGGGGTACTGGTTCCAGGACCCGCTGAAGATGCAGATGTTCAAATCCCTTGTAAAAAGTTATATAGTGGCCGGGCACGGTGGCTCAAGCCTGTAATCCCAGCACTTTGGGAGGCCGAGACGGGCGGATCACGAGGTCAGGAGATCGAGACCATCCTGGCTAACACGGTGAAACCCCGTCTCTACTAAAAAATAAAAACTAGCCGGGCGAGGTGGCGGGCTCCTGTAGTCCCAGCTACTCCGGAGGCTGAGGCAGGAGAATGGCGTAAACCCGGGAGGCAGAGCTTGCAGTGAGTGGAGATCTGGCCACTGTACTCCAGCCTGGGCAACAGAGCGAGACTCCGTCTCAAAAAAAAAAAAAAAAAAAAAAAAGTTACATAGTATAACCTATGGAGGCACATCCTCCCATATACTTTAAATCATCTTTAGATTAGTTATAATAATTAATACAAAGTCAGTGCTATATAAGTAGTTTTGTTATACTATATTTTTTATTTGTATTTTTATTATTTTTTAAATCTGTAGTTGGTTGAATCCATAAATGCAGAACCCACAGATACATAAGGCCAACTGTATTTCTCCTTAAATGTTTGATAGAATTCACTAGTGAAACCATTTGGGCCTAATAATTTTATTATTATTATTTGATTCAATTTTAAATAGGTCTAAAACTAATTAGGTTATTTATTTCTTCTTGTGTGAGTCTTAGTTGTTTATGTCTTTCAAGGAATTGGTCAGTTTCATCTAAGTTGTCAAATTTGTGCATACAGTTGTTTTTAGTTTCTTTTTATCAGATGTTTGGTGCCTGCAGGGTCTGTAGTGAAATCCCCTGTTTCATTCCTGATATTGGTAACTTGTGTTTTCTCCTTTTCTTTGTCAATTTTATTGATCTTTTCAAATAACCAATTCTTTGTTTCATTGTTTTTTTAAAAAAATTCTTTCTCTGTTTTCAATATTGTTGATTTTTGTTTTTTATTATTTCCTTTTTTTCTGCTTATTTTGGGCTCATTTTGCTCTTTTTTGGGTTTTTGAGGTAGGAGCTTAGAAAATTGACTTTTTCCCCCCTTTTTCCTAATGTGTGTATTTAATGTTATAAATTTCTTCCAAGTACTGCTTTTGCTGTGATTCACATGTTTTGATTTGTTCTATTTTCATGTTCATTCAGCTAAATTTTTTATGTTTTTAAATTTCTCTTGAGATTTCATCTTTAACCCACAGGCTATTTATTTAAGAGTATGGTTGTTTAGATTCTGTTTGGAGATTTTTCTGCTACCTTTCTGATGTTACTTTCGAGTTTGATTCCATTGTGATTGCAATTTTTTTGATTTTTAAATCTTTATTTGGACAAAGGTAGGACAAAGTTCATGGCTCAGGACATGGACTATTTTTGTAAATGTTCTATGGGCATGTGAAGAGAATGTATTTTCTGATGTTTTTGGATGTAGTGTTCTATAAATGCCTGTTATTAATAGATTCTGTTGGTTGATGGTATCATTGAGTTCTATATCCTTGCTGATTTTCTGTCTGGTTGTTCTATCAGTTGTTGAGTAGTGAAGTTTCCAACTATAATTGTAGATGTAATTATTTCTCCTTTAATTTCTATCAGTTTTTGTTTCATATATTTTGTAGCATTGTTGTTTGGCACATACACATTTAGGATTGTTATGTGATTGACCGTTTCTTCATTTTATAAAAACTTTCATAATTGTCTTTGCTGTAAATTCCACTTTATATGATATTAACATAGCCATTCCTGCCTTTTTAAAATTGAGATTTGTGTGACACAGATTTTTTGATTCTTTTACTTTCAACCTGCCAATATCATTATGTGTGAACTGAATTCCATTTAGATGGCATATTAGTTAAGTCATGTGTTCTCATCCATGCTGACAATTTGTTTTTGAATTGGTATACTTAGGCCCTGTGAGATTTGTGACAAATTCCTCACCTCTAGAACTGTAAGATAATAAATGTGTGTTGTTTTAAGCTACTAAGTTTATGATAATTTATTGCAGTAGTAATAGGAAACTATTGCAGTATCTATTGGTTGTCTTTTTTATTCAGTTTGAGATCTTCATAGTTCTTTGTATGACAAGTGATTTTCTGTTGAAACCTGAGCATGTTGATTATTATTCTGTAAGACCCTGGATCTTACACAAACTTATTTTAGCTGGCTTAATTTGATGCACTCTGGCAGGAGAATTGTTGGGGTTGGGGAAGGACACTGCTACCTTACCGTCAGTTATGGGTAGAAGTCTAGGTTCCCTGTCTGGTCACTTTGGACACCCATGAGGGAGTTTTTAATTATTGCTGCCTCTCCTGTGAGTGTACTTGCTTGAGAATACTATAGTATTTATTAATCCCAATGGCTGTACTATAAAATGTGTGTTTGGTCTTCAACCAGTTTCCTGGCATACAATTCCTAAAAATATTTAGAATCTTCAGAGCCATGTCTTTTTGTATGCTGATGAGTTTACTGATGCCTGGCAGTCTCTACATAGCTTCAGGATGGAGGCTGGTCATTGGATAGACCAGAGCGTAATTAGAGGGTTGGACTTTCAGCACAACCACTGGGGAAGGGAGAGAGGCTGACGGTTAAGTTGATCACCAGTGGCCAGTAGTTTAATCAGTTGTGCCTATGTAATGAAGCCTCCATGAAGACTCACAGGGTTTGCAGAGCTTCCAGAGAGCTGCACATGTGGAGGTTCCTGGCAGCCAGCACTCTGGGGGTGGCATGGAAGCTCCTTTCCCCCTTCCCATGCCTTGCCATATGCATCTCTTTATCTGTATTCTTTATAAATGCTTTATAATAAACTAGTAAATGTAAGTAAGTGTTTTTCTGAGTTCTGTGAGCCACTCTAGCAAATAAATTAAACCCAAAGAGGAGGTCATGGGAACCCCAGTTTATAGCTGGTCAGTCAGAAGCACAGGAAAGCAACTTGGGGTGTGTCATTGGCATCAGAAACGGCGGGTAGTCTTTGTGGGACTGAGCCCTCAGCTTGCGGGATCTAGTGCTGTCTCCAGGTAGTGTCAGAACTGATTTGGAGGCCATCCTCCTGGTGCCTGTGGTAATACTGCTTGCTTGCTTGGTGTTTGGGGAAAACTCCCCACACATTCAGTCCCAGAAATCTTGTGTGTTGTTTGTGGTGGTGCCAGAGCAGAGGAAAGACTGTTTGTTTGTGTTTTTCCACTCACTGTTTGGCCTATTTTGTTGCCATAATCAAGAAATGAATGTAGCTGAAAAAAGAAAAATACATGTGTAATTGTCAGATTTCACTTTATAATCATAACCATAAATCTCAAGTGGGTTTTTATCCTTGCCTCAGCCATTTCTTTTTACAAATTTTTAGCACTCCTTCAATTTCTTCCTCTCAGCTTATTACTTTTTTCATATTTCATTGAAAAAATAGATGCCATCAAACAAGAACTTATTGCTATCACCAATTCCACCAACTTAGCTGCAGCTGCACTCGTGTGCTCTGCTTTCCTTATTTCTTCAATGGAGAAACATCCTGCTTCTTTCTAAGACCACCTCTCGTCTACTTTTTGCTCTGGATTTCATTCCATCTCACCTCAGGAATTTGTTTCCTGCAGCTATGCTCGGCTTATTGATTTATATCCATCTGCTTATATGTATTGAATTCTGGTAGCTCACATCTTTTACAACAGTAAAATCAAAAGCCATTCTTTTGTGTCAATTCTTACACCACTCTTTAGTCACCTGTTTTTCTGCTTCCCTTTAGAGCATAAGGAACTGCCTAGGGCTGCTCACTACTTTCTTACTTTTTAGTCTGAACTAAACTCACCTGGTACTGTTTTCATCCCTAACGACTGTACTGAAATGTCTTTTTGCTGTTGTTACTGTTTTTTCTCCCTGAGTTTTTCGACAGACTCCGTCTTGCATATCCATTGGCCACTTTCTCGTGGACCTTCTCAGCAGCATTCAACAAAATTTATTACAACTTCCTTTTTTAAACGGTCTTCTGATGACTTGCAAGGTACAAATTCCTCCTGCTTTTTTATTTTTTTCTTTCACTTCATCGATAGATCTGTCTCGTGATGATTATTTTTCTTCTGCTCCACATTCAGCTAGTAGAAAGGCCCAGGTTAAGTCCTAGAATTTTTACTCCTCCCTTTTTTACTCCTGCCCATCTAACTTTGGTGTAATTTCATCGAGTTCATTTTAAATAGCATCTATGTGCTAAAGACCCCTTTCATTCAAACCTCCTACCTTCCAGTTGATAGCTCTCGTGTTGCTCTGCCCTCTTCAGAAGTACATATCCTACTACCTACTGGACATTTCCAAATGAGTTGTCTGGTTGTCTCAACCTTAACATGGCCAACACAGAATTCTTTATCCCCCTATCGAACCCTATTGTCATGCCCACCAAACTTCAACCCCATTCTTTCCCTCTCGGGAAATATTACCACAAGCTACCCAGTTGCTCCAGCCAAAAACCTACAAGTCGGACTTGATTCTTCTCTTGTTCTCTTACCTTGTATTCAGTTCATCATTCAGTTTTGTTGCTTTTACCTCCAAAATCTATTCCAAATCCATGTTTCTTAGTTGTCGTGACTGCCAGCAAACATTCTCATTTATACTAGGTCTTACCAAAGTGTGGTCGGTAGACTGGTTTCAATGACCTGTTTGTTTCTGGCCTGCAATGAAATAAGGGGCTGGCACCAGAATATAAATCAATGATATCATTAAGCACACCTTTAGTTTACTTGACTTCTTTTTTTAATAGCAAGATTTCCTTGTTGAAAAAGCAGTACATTCTGATGCAGACTCCTAATCTTGCCGAGCAGTGACATTGCAGCCCAGCTACTTTGAATAGTGTTACTGTAGACTCATAGCTGATAGCCCCCTGACTGCCGTACGCCAGGCTTCCTTAAGTCTGTTCTCTACATAGCAGACAGGAACTTTTAAAAAATGTTAACTGGTTTATTTCATTCATCCCTTAAAAATCTTTTCATTTAGAAAAACATTCAGACTTTGGTTTCCTTTTTTTTTTTTTTTTTTTTTTTGAGACGGAGTCTCACTCTGTCGCCCAGGCTGGAGTGCAGTGGTGCAATCTTGGCTCACTGCAAGCTCCACCTCCTGGGTTTATGCCATTCTCCTGCCTCAGTCTCCCGAGTAGCTGGGACTACAGGCGCCTGCCACCACGCCCAGCGAATTTTTTGTATTTTTTAGTAGAGATGGGGTTTCACTGTATTAGCCAGGATGGTCTCGATCTCCTGACCTCGTGATCCGCCCGCCTGGGCCTCCCAAAGTGCTGGGATTACAGGCGTGAGCCACTGTGCAGGCCAACATTCACATTTTTAATCTGGCCCCTATCTACCTGTCTGACTGCAATGATTAGTACTTTTCCTGTTGCTCCTGTATTCCAGCCATAGTTGCCTCCTTGCTGTTACTCAAGTTGGTTTCTCTCTTGGGTTCTTTTTCTACCTTTCTTCTCTTCCCAGACTGCTAGTTGCTTTGTTTAAAATGTTCTTTTCCTTAAATTTTTGCTTAACTACTTTGTTTTTTTGTTTTGTTTTGTTTTGTTTTTTGTTTCTTTGTTCGTGTCTGTTTTTTGAGACGAAGTCTCGCTCTGTCGCCCAGGCTGGAGTGCAGTGATGTGATCTTGGCTCACTGCAACCTCCGCCTCCCGGGTTCAGGCCATTCTCCTGCCTCAGCCTCCTGAGTAGCTGGGACTACAGGCGCCCGCCACCGCGCCTGGCTAATTTTTTGTGTTTTTAATAGAGACGGGGTTTCACCGTTTTAGCCAGGATGGTCTCAATCTCCTGACCTTGTGATCCGCACGCCTTGGCCTCCCATGCTGGCAGGTCTCAGCCCAAAAATCACCACCGCTAATAAGCTCTTCCTGACCTTTCATATAGGATAGTATCTAGTCCAGCTACCAGTCACCCTTTATATCCCCTGTCTCTCACTGTCTGCAGTGATTTCATTTACTTACTGTTTTGTTTATTCATGGCCTGATTCTCACCCCTGACTTTCAGTACTGGCATAATAAGTCGTCGATTTTTTTCTCCTTTGTTCATTGTTATGGTTCCAGCACTCAATAAATATTTGTAAATGAATAATCATTCCGCCAGTGGGTGCTTCATAGACTAGCACTGTTTTATTATAGCAACACAACATGGTAAAATCAAAACAGCATACCAGCAGTATAAAAGGTACAAGAAATATTAGGGAGGCAAGCTGGAATCGACAATAAGAAGATTTGAAAAGGGACCTTTGATAAGTTGTCTTATCTGGTGGTTGGTTTGTTAAATCATTGTTGGTCTGTGGATCTCAGAATCTGCAAGTTCTACTTTCAGCTGCTCTTCAATAAACTAGCAGAGTTACTCTTCAAATAATTAGATACTTAGAGAAAAACGCCAGCAAATCCCCATCACATTAATGGGGGGAAAACACCTCTTATTTATAAATTCATGCTATATAAAAGTTCCTATAATAGAGTATGCAATGTCTGGCCCATACTAGTACTCCAATAATAGCCTTTGTTATTGAAGAAAAATTACAGAGAATCAGTTGTTTGCAGACTGCATTCAGAATTGTCATTAAGTTTCTGTAGTCTAGGCAGAGTCATCCTAAATGAATGAAATAACCTATCAAAAAGAGATTCTAAAACTTTTCTATTCAATTGACATTTATTGATTGCCTAATGCTCTAGAAACATTCTCAGAACCTTAAAAAAATAAATGATTTTATCCAGAAATTCTTTACTGTATCTAATGTAAAGCCTCCTTTTTACTATATTTTCTCCTTGATGAAGCAGTACATACATTATCATGAGCTTTTCTAAAATCTTCATTCATTTATACAAGACCTTTATTAATTTGCTTATTTTTAAACCAAACAAGTGTTAATTCTGTTGACTCTCCCAAGGCTGCTTTTTTAAACTAGATATTCTTGGCTAAGTATTAGAAGCCTCAAATGTACTGATTTCAAATATCTCATTTAACCGTTGACTAGTTCATAAAGTAGTTTTTATAACATTATTATTACAATACCCCAAATCTTTACATAGCTAGAATCCTCCTGTGCTTCTGAAGGAAATCAAAAGTGATGTGATCTTCTCACATCCCTAGCCAGGTCAATCATGAGCCATTTTAGGGTGTTTAGGCTAGACAACAGATTAAGAACTGTCTAAGTCTTAGAACAATCCTGCTCCATTGAGATATGATTTTTGTAAGTATACTTTCACATAATGCTTATAAGTTATGAAATGTACTGATGAAAAAGAAGCCATTGGTAATTACTCTGTAAAATAAGTTATCTAGTGTAGTAGAAGAAAATTTACTAAAAACTAAACTAATTTGACATTCTATCATTTTGATAAACACTCTTGTCTCTATTTGGTAGACTTAGTTATCACAATCAAATTTGTCTTCTGCTTTAGGAGGTAGGGAGATCATCTCATTCATTCTAGTCTACACAATTTTAAGTTTTATATTTGTGAGCCTATTTGTGTTTAATTTTTCCAACTCTTTTTTTGACTTTCCATCTTAGTTCTTCAGTCATAAGTCTTTTCCAAAATAGCGCTACAACAAAATCTGACATGGTTGGTTGATTTTTTTTTCAAGAAAGTGTCAAGTTTTTAAGAATTTCAACATGAATCCAGCAACAGAATGCAGATATAGCTAAGAAATGGCAGCCGAGATGGCAGTGATACATGCTTCAGTGGTTTACTCATTTGTAAACCATATGAGGAAAAGAGGAGATTAACATTGACTTGTATCTTCAGAAGTAATCATATTCTTCATTAAAATCAAATTCTTCATTAAAACCTTTGACAAAGCTTTCAGCAGAGTATTAATGGCAGTTTTATTTGTTATTGTTGTTTGTATTCCCTGAAAGCCTAATGATATTAAAAGCTGAAACTTATAATTAGACCTTCGATAAGTAGAAAGATGCCAGACTTCATGTATTAAAATACAAAGAAGTTTTTACTTCTGTTTAATTCATATTCAACTGCTGTTTTTGCCTCAAAGTTGCACTTTAAACCACTAAGTCAGTTGAGCTATTTGAATTTTATGAGTCATATGTCATTGCTAATGTCAAGCTTCCCTACGACTGTTTCTCCAAATTTTTATTATTTTTATTTTGAAAAATTTCCAACTTATAGGAAAGTTTTAAAAAATACTAAGATGAATACCTATATACTCTTCGCATAGGTTCACCAATTATTAACATATTTCAGGGTGTTTCATATTCTTTTCCCTCTCTTTATATATTTTTTCTTCTCAGCAATTAAGCATTAATACAGTACTACTATTTATTGGACAATTCATCTTCTTACTGTTTCATGAAAAATTTCTTCGCTTTTGACTTTTCCCTTCAATACCAGGTAACTCTTTCTTTCAGCTGCTTTTGAGCTGCTTGAACCCTATCAGAGACACTTAGAAATCGGTATAGCATTTAATCTCTACTTAGCTGTCACCTCTTTTCTACAGATGCATTTCAATATCTACTGAAACGTTTGCTTGTTTTCTTTTACTTCTTTTACTTTTGGTTTAATGATGTTACTACTCTCTCTATGTTGTTGTTTTTTTTTTTTTTTTTTTTTTTTTTGAAACAGAGTCTCACTCTGTCGCCCAGGCTGGAATGCAGTGGCGTGATCTCAGCTTACTGCAAGCTCCACTTCCCAGGTTCACACCATTCTCCTGCTTCAGCTTCCTGAGTGGTTGGGACTACAGGCACCTGCCACCACGCCTGGCTAATTTTTTGTATTTTTAGTAAAGACGGAGTTTCACCGTGCTAGCCAGGATGGTCTCGATCTCCTGACCTTGTGATCCGCCTGCCTCAGCCTCCCAAAGTGCTGGGATTACAGGCGTGAGCCACCACGCCCAGCCAAATTAAGATTTTGTAACCTTCCTTCCAAAAGTCTACTACTAACCTTCTCAAAGGAGTTTAATTCATAGGTGATCCAGAACTGGATTTTCTAAGTTTATGATCTTCAACAATAAAAATATATAAGCAATAGGTTATTCATTATTTGTAATTGCAAAATATTGGAGCCTGCCTAAGTGCCCAAATATAGGAGACTGGTTGAATAATGTGTACAAATACACAATAGAGTATTTTACATCTGTAAAATAGTGAAGTTCTCTAGAACTACTGATGGATTACTTTCTAAGATATGTTGTTTAGTGAAACAGTACAAAAGAATGTTTACAATATGCCATCCTTTTTGTCAGAAACAATATGTGATAACCAGTCTTTAAGACGGTTCCCAATCAACCTGTCTCCTAGTAGTCTCATGTTTGTATAGTCCCCTCCCACATTGTAGCAGAGTTTTTCTGTGTGAGCACTAGCATACGGCAGAGCTGATGATAAGCCATATCCAAGATGGTCATAAAAACTATGGCTTTTATGTTGGGCTGTTTTTCTCATTCACTTGGATCACTTGCTCTGGAAGCAGCCAACTGCCATAAGACAAGCCCATTTCGGGAGGTACTGAAGTCTCTGGCCAATAGCCAGTGAGAAACTGAGGCTTGTCAATAACCACATAAAGATTCTTGGAAGCAGATTTTCCACCCACATTGAAGACTTGAGATGAGACATGATAGTCCCCACATATAGCTTGGCCGCAACCTTGTTGGAAATGCTGAGTCAGAATCATCCAGCTAACCATTCCCAGATTCCTGACCCTCAGAAACTACGTGAAATAACATTCATTCTTTTAAGTTGTCAAGCCTAGATGTAATTTGCTAGGCAGAAATAGCCTATTTATACACTATAGGAATTAAGGAAAAAAACCTCATTTAACTGCATATATATATATATATATATATAATTTTTTTTCTTTTTGCCAAAAATAAGCACAAGAAGGATAAACCAGAAAACACTGAAATTGATTACCTGTAAGAAGGTGAGAATAGAGAGTAGATAAGACATTAACTAGACCATGCCATTTTGGTATAATTTTAATTTCTGGAAGCATGTTAATGTGCTACATATTAAAAAATAAAATTAAATTGAGGATGGGGGAAAAACACCTACAATTTGAATGTAAACAGAAACAAATGAACCACCTCTATGTCAAACAACCACACTGAAGAAAGTGAAGAACTAATCTAAGTAACTTTTGAACGTAATTCTTTGACTTCATATCCTCAGTGTAGGAGGAAAGAAAAGAGAATTTCAAACAAACTTTGACTTCTTATTAAGTTTGTTGTTCTGTGTTTTTTGCAGTGTGTGGTGGAGTAATTCTGCAACTATTTTACGTATGTTGTAGGATTAAGCAAATAAGTAAATGTGTTGGGAGCCAGGGCTCTTACTGTAGAAGAAGAATATACAAATGTGGAAGGGGGAAGACAAAGGAGAAACTTGTGGATTTGGATTGAAGTTGTAGGTATCAGAATCATTGGCGGAAACAAACCTCTACCTAGTTCTGCTGCAGAAAAGACCTGGAAGCAGTGAGACCCCGATAGCAGTGGTGGGGCACACCTGCTTCCAAGAGCTTGGTTCTACAAGCTGTTTATTAAAAAGACACCAGGACTTTGAAAAAAAAAATGACTGATTTCAAAGCTAGGTCAGGGAAGGTATAAAGTGAGCCTGGAACATCTTGTGTGCTAGAAAGTAATGAACTGCTCAAATAAAGAATGGAGAAACATGCAAAGAACATCGGAACCATCCTGAAGGGGCTCCCAATGATAATATCTGGGATAGTTTGACTATCAAAGTATATCATTATAGTGATGGATTATATAGCCCATTGTATGAAATAGGAATTCGTCAGTGGTAATACATGAATGAATGGGGAAGGACACTTTCTTACTGTAGAATGCCTACTAATCAATGTGGAGGGACTGTTGGAATTGGAAAATCACCATTTGCAACCATGATGGTAAAGACTGGTTAGGACAAGAATCATTAGTGGATGCCAAATCTCAGGGGCAATGTTTGATGAGCAGCTGTATAATTACATGGTTCTCTGCATGATTGCTCATAGATTGATAATTACTTGGGAAAAACTATACATTGGCAAAATTTGACAATACTTTTCTGGCTATCAAAATTAACATCACTAATGAGAATGAAATAAGCCTGTGTACTGGCAGATGTAATACCTGAGAAGGTCACAACATTTCTTATGTTGTATTCTGGCTAGGAAGGCATGACTAAATCTCATGAGAAAACATTAAACAAATTCCAGTTTAGGTTCATTCTACGAAATAATTAGCCTGTATTTTTAAAAAATGTCAGTGTCTTGAAAGACAAAAGCTGAGGAATTACTCCAAATTAAAGGAAACTAAAGAGACATGACAAGTAAATGCAAAATATATGATCCTGGACTAGAGGAGAAAAATGCTATGAAGGATATAATAGGAAAGACTGACAAAATTGGAGCACATACTGTATAGTAGATGAAAAGTATTGTACCAGTGTTACTTGAATTTAATTACTGTGCTGTGGTCACATAAAAAAAGTATTGTTTTAAAAAAATAGGCACTGAAGTACTACACGCAAGGAGAAATGATGTATGAATGTATTGCAACCTTCTCAAATGGTTAAAAAAATTGATTGTTACATATACCTATGTACATAAACATAGGAGAGAGAAGATACAAAGCACATGGGCAGATGATTAAAAGTAGGTGAGATGGAGGATATGCAGGAGCCCCCGTACTAATTTTGCAAATTTTCTGTTTGAAGTTGTTTCAAGTAAAATGTTATTCAGAGGCCGGGCGCGGTGGCTCAAGCCTGTAATCCCAGCACTTTGGGAGGCCGAGACGGGCGGATCACGAGGTCAGGAGATCGAGACCATCCTGGCTAACACAATGAAACCCCGTCTCCACTGGCCGGGCACGGTGGCTCAAGCCTGTAATCCCAGCACTTTGGGAGGCCGAGGCGGGCGGATCACAAGGTCAGGAGATCGAGACCACAGTGAAACCCCGTCTCTACTAAAAATACAAAAAATGAGCCGGGCGCGGTGGCGGGCGCCTGTAGTCCCAGCTACTCAGGAGGCTGAGGCAGGAGAATGGCGGGAACCCGGGAGGCGGAGCTTGCAGTGAGCCGAGATCGCGCCACTGCACTCCAGCCTGGGCAACAGCGTGAGACTCCGTCTCAAAAAAAAAAAAAAAAAGTTATTCAGAGTGATTATGCTGGGCGTAAGAAAGAATAAGGAAAACAGCTTGATTGATATTAGTAAGTTATGTGGTCATGCCATCTATGCTAGCTTTTCTAGTTTTTCACCTTAGCCTCGTTTTTGAATTATTAGTGTTTATAAAGAGCTCAAAACTTTTTTTTCTTTTTCTTTACATTTTACTTCTAACTGCATTAATTGTCTTTTCTATTGATTGTTGTTTCAAAATTAAATGTCTTTTTTTTTCCTGTGAATAAAGTTAAAAGTTCCCAGGCCTCATTTTAAATCAGAGCATTTTGTGGGCATTGTCATAATTGTTAACTTTCCTTGCTTTCTATCTTGTTCTGAAGAAAACTCTTGGGCATTACATGTTCAACACACGACAATAGATTCAGTGTTCCTAATTGGTCAAGAGTGCATTTACTTCATTCTTTGAGGATACATTACCTTAGTTGGACACCAGACGAGTACTAACTAGTTCCCAGAAAGCTTATTAGCCAAATTATCCTTCTTAGCTTTGTATATATGACTGCAATATGTAAGTAATTAGTACTTTCTCTTCTTAGGGAAAACGTCAGGCCTACTTAGAATGTCAGTAATTTAGTACCTTAATATTGTTTGTTTGATCATTAGCCTCTTGACAGTTTTAAAATTGCTAGACCTTTATTGATGTGGATGTTGGAAATCATCTGAATTGACAGCTTGAGTGGACATGCAGAAGAATACAGTGAAGAATATACTCAAATCTTTTTGAATGAAAGTGGAAACTGTATAATTATCTGAAATGACTATGAGTTGTTTTAGACATGGGCATTTCTCTTAAAAGAAGTAACATTTGGGAGATTAATTAGATAGGAAACCAGTCCTAGACAAGGAATGCTTTTCAAGTGTAGACTGTCCATTGATTTGTGGATGATCAGAACTTTGGTATTTCCTGTAGTATCATGTTGTTTTTCTTTCTGAAGATACAAACTGGTTCTGTGTACCAGTTTTTATGTTCCTTCCTTCAGGTTTTTTCTTTGTGGGGAAACATTGCTCTTTATAATTCTAGTTATATATATTTGGCTCCAGTATTTGAAAATGGGCCCCAGGTGAATAAAAAATAATCTTTTTTCTCTATTGGTGTTCTAATCTTTCCATATGTTTTTTTTTATTATTATTCTATTACCCTTCAATGCACCGAGAGTGAATGATAAATTGCTTATGACGGGACATAAAAATGACTCTTGTTTTGAAGAAGTTATTAGAATGCCAGTGGCAATAACAGACAGACTTGGGACTGTATCATTTTCTCTAGGAGAGCAACAAATTTTGTGAACTTGTTTACAAAATAAGTCTTCTTATTTTAAAAACCTAATAAGGGAAAGTAAAATGCTCATTTGCTTATACTCTTTGTAAAAGAAAACCAAAAACATACGAAGTAGAAATATTAATGATGATTTATAGGAGAGAAGTCTAGCCAGGAATAAAGAAGGGAAAGAAACTCCATTAAGAATGCAAGCAATGTTTAAACCACTTTATACGTACTACCGTCACCAGAAGCTTGTGATTTTATTTATTCCTTTTTCTTAAGGTTATATTTTAATGTGTGCCCTTCTGAATATTTGAACTCTTTTTATTATTATTATTTACTTATACATTTTTTAGAGATGGGATCTTGCTTTGTTGCCCAGGCTGGAGTGTAATGGAATGATCATAGCTCACTGCAGCCTCAAACTCCTGGGCCCAAGGTATCCTCCCACCTCGGCCTCCCAAGCCCAAGTAGCTAAGACTACCGGCGTGCGTCACTATAACTAGCTAAGTTTTTTATTCTTTGTAGAGCTAGGGTCTTGCTATGTTGCTTAAGCTAGTCTCAAACTCCTGGCTTTAAGAGGTCCTATCACTGCAGCCTCCTAAAGCATTGGGATTACAGATATGAGGCGCTGCCTCCAGTCTGAATTCTTATATTTCCCTGTGTTTGCCTTAATCATGGCTTCCATGTCAATGTTACTTATTTTCTTGTTAGTTAAAGTATACCTTGGGCCAAATGTTATGGTCAGATATTGTGAATGCTACTTTGACTTATGGCCAGTTTTGGAACTAAAAATCTTCTGTTTGCTGGAGAAGAAAATAGCTATGCCCATGCAGCCATCCACGTATGCCTACACGTGTATACATATATTTTACATACTTTTTTTCCTAGATCCAAGGAGATAATGTTGAGTGACAGTTTATATATTTTATTTCTGAAAGAAAAGAGAATAGGAGAAATCGTTCTAAAGTTTTTTTTGCTTTAAATATTTATGTCATACTTTTCAGACAAAAATGATTAGGAAAAAGTTGAGATGATATTTTAAAACATAATTTAACCAAAGAGTGGAAGTAAAGATAGTTTCCCTTAAGAAATTTTTGAAAAATGTGAGGTTGAAAATTATTTTAAATGTGTGAAAAGCCGTAAGATCCAAAAGGAGACTGGTATCTTATTTATAATGGAAAAAATAGGATGTGGATGAATACAAAGCTCTTCAGGAGAACTGAATGTACATCCATTGTTCAAATTGGTGCCCAGATCACAGGGCAAAAGAACACAAAAGAGTGAATGATTCCAAGAACTTTCTATAAACTTAATTAAAAAGAGATGGGAGTGAGGATGGGGATGTCTTGAAAATTGTATTAACAGAGTTTTCCCTCAAAACAAACTTTTGTCTAAGCTACTTGTGTTATTAAATTAACTTTCTTCCTGTGAACCTTGACTTAAAAAGTATTGTTAGACTTGATCATCATGCTCTGCCAATAGGTTTGCTGTTGTCCAGTAGTGTGATATAATTGAATCTGAATATTCTCTATGTTATTCAGAGCAAATAACAGTGCTACCTTATAAATTCTGGAAGCTTAAGAATTAGGGAAAACTAGTTTAGTTTTTAAAGTAGGGCCTATCTTTAATTGGAATGAAAACCAATTAAGCTTTGAAGGAACCCACATTTACAAACTGTCAGTTGTGTAAACATAAGGAGAATAGCTTATGAACAGTTTATTGCCAGATGTAAGAGTAGCTTTCTTTTGATTTTGACCACTCATTTCTCTGTGGGCTGAAAAATGAAACATTTTTTATTGAAATGAAAAAATAAATATGGTCACTTTAAAATGTATTACATAGATAATTTTGTTTTCACTGTATAATCTTGTTTAAGCCTTTAATTTTTTTTTTTTTTTTGGTCTTTCTGGTTTTTCCTGAGTATTTTCCAATCTTGTATCTTTTCTTTTTGTTTTTGTTTTTTTTTGAGACGGAGTCTCACACTGTGCCCAGGCTGGAGTGCAGTGGCACCATCTCGGCTCACTGCAAGCTCCCCCTCCCGGGTTCACGCCATTCTCCCGCCTCAGCCTCCTGAGTAGCTGGGACTACAGGCGCCCGCCACCACACCCGGCTAATTTTTTTGTATTTTCAGTAGAGACGGGGTTTCACCGTGTTAGCCAGCATGGTCTCAATCTCCTGACCTCGTGATCCGCCCGCCTCAGCCTCCCAAAGTTCTGGGATTACAGGCGTGAGCCACCATGCCCGGCTGTATCTTTTCATTATGTAAGAGACTATAACACATATTTACCATGTTTTAGGTGTTTATTGTTGTTCAGTAACTTTTGTATTTATCCCTGACTTAATTAAATAAACTTAATTTTAACTACTGAGGCTATTCCTCAGAAACTGTGATGAGTTCTTGTTATCTTAGGGGATTCTGGCTTGTGCTATAAGTGTATTAGGGTGAAGGGGTTAGTTGAAAAGTGTGGGGAAGCAAAAGCCCTTCTTTGAGTATTTGCAGCTCTATTAGACTCTTTCATTCACTTTCCTTTAACACATATATTTCTACATATATCTTCCAGTAAATTGTGTAAAGCTTATGTTCCAAAAGACAGTTCAAGAACAGTGGGAATTGTGCTTTTACTTACTCAACAAAGGATAATTGTAGAAAAGCATCGTGGGCTGCTATAAATCTTTTCCACTATGTGTAAACTCTTTAGCTAAAAAGTGCCTATACAGGAAATATATCAAGAGGTCTTTCTGGCAATTTTGATAGTCTCATATCTTGATCATACCAAAGTTAGGGTTTTCTTAAATAAGGTATCTAAATCAATTTTGTGTTGCTGTAACAGTATACCTTAGACTGGGTGATTTATAAAGAAAAAATTTTTATTTCTCACAAATTTGGAGGCTGGGAAGGCCAATATCAAGGAGCCAGCATCTGGCCAGGGCCTTCTTGCTGTGTCATTCCATGGCAGAGAGCAAGATAGAAAAACAGCATTAATCCATCCATGAGAGCAGAGCCCTCATGATCTAATCACCTCTTAAAGGTCCTCCCTCTCAATACTGTTGCATTGGGGATTTTTAACGTATGAACTCTGGGTGATGCGTTCAAACCATAGCATAAAGCTATACTATTTGAGTTACTTAATGGGTAATTGTTTACCCAGAGCATTTTTAGTCAGACTATAATGTGTCTACTGAATTCGGAAGTAAATCACTATCTGACTGGATCCATTATATTCAAGAACCTGTCTTAAGTTATATGGATGGTAATGATCATCACTGGCCATCAGAGAAATGCAAATCAAAACCACAATGAGATACCATCTCACACCAGTTAGAATGGCGATCATTAAAAAGTCAGGAAACAACAGGTGCTGGAGAGGATGTGGAGAAATAGGAACACTTTTACACTGTTGGTGGGATTGTAAACTAGTTCAACCATTATGGAAAACAGTATGGCGATTCCTCAAGGATCTAGAACTAGATGTACCATATGACCCAGCCATCCCATTACTGGGTATATACCCAAAGGATTATAAATTATGCTGCTATAAAGACACATGCACACGTATGTTTATTGCAGCACTATTCACAATAGCAAAGACTTGGAATCAACCCAAATGTCCATCAGTGACAGATTGGATTAAGAAAATGTGGCACATATACACCATGGAATACTATGCAGCCATCAAAAAGGATGAGTTTGTGTCCTTTGTAGGGACATGGATGCAGCTGGAAACCATCATTCTTAGCAAACTATCACAAGAACAGAAAACCAAACACCGCATGTTCTCACTCATAGGTGGGAACTGAACAATGAGATCACTTGGACTCAGGAAGGGGAACATCACACACAGGGGCCTATCATGGGGAGGGGGGAGGGGGGAAGGATTGCATTGGGAGTTATACCTGATGTAAATGACGAGTTGATGGGTGCAGCACACCAACATGGCACAAGTATACATATGTAACAAACCTGCACGTTATGCACATGTACCCTACAACTTAAAGTATAATAATAATAAATAAATTAAAAAATTAAAAAAAAAAAGAATTAAATTTGACATAGCAAGAGTACTCTGAAGACAGGTTCATTTATTTTTATCAATTAAATTCCTTTTGAGAAAGAAAATAGCACCTTATATAGGAGCTGGCCTGACATAGCTAGGCCATGTTGTTCTCCTATTGGATCTGAACAGTTTCATGGAATATAAATAATCAGATCAGGTCGCCTGAGACCATGATTAAGTGATACGAAACAAGATCACTTCACAATTTTGTCTAAGCACAGACCTAAACAATGTCACTGTGTAACTCACAACATACCCAACATCCTTCTCACCTGGCTAATGTGAATGACAGCTACTTTTTTTACCCAGTCATACAATTGCCCCCCATTTTCTAATAGCATCCAATCCCTAACAAACATCTACCTCCTTAGACTGTCTCCCTAAATCTCCCAACCAACCCCCAAATTCTTTAATAGATTATTTCTAACACCCTCTTAATAAGATGCCCCACTGTTCTGCATGGTGTATGTTCTCCCTCACTGCATTAACTAATGCACCCAATTTGTTCAGTTAGAAGTGTGTTCCTGTTCAGTTACAAGTATGGCCTTTGGCTAGAGAACATTGACAGTTTCCTTAAAGATATTTCTGAAGGTGCAAATTTCATCCCCAACATTTAGAAGTTGAATGTGGTGTTAACTTTTTATATATACATATGTTCAATTCAGCATTTTTTTTTTTTTTTTTAACCACTTGACTCTCAGGCACTTTGATCGTTGTTCAGTATATAAGGATAAAAAAGGCCCTCTAGGAAATTTCAAACTGGGTAATTGATATATTTCCGTGTGATAATAAAACTGAGTCTGATTTATTTATAAATATCTCTCCTTTATACACTAGACTCATTTTAACGTATTTTAATAAGAGTCATAAGAATACTTGAGAATTTCTTAATTTTGTATAGGATATAGAATTCTAGTTACCATTGCCTAATACATTGACAGAACTTGTGTTTTTGGAATTTATTCACAAAAAGTCTAGTGCTATTGAGTATTTCTAACATTATTTTTCAGAAGAACATTTTTCTGAGAGTGTATTTTGTTTTATATGTGTGTGTGAGAGGAATAGAGACACACAGAGAGAGACATTCACTTTGCAACTCAACTATAATGATTTACACAGAACCATCCGATGGCCAGTTATGATGATATATTATGTGCCTTTTGTAAAAGAATTTCTGGAATTACTGTTAGTTTCATCATCTGCCCTAGGATATATCTATCTGCACAAGTCGTTTTCTGTAAGATATGAAACTGTAGATCTCACACAAAGCAGAGAATGAATTATTTCTCAGAGAATGAAGTATTTCTTAGTTTTGCTTTTCAGAAAGTAACCTCACAAAGTCTTGTATTCCAAGGCAAATCATTGGACTCCTGGGATTTCAATGTTTTGCACTTCTGAACTACAACAGTTACTTCTTTACAAGCTTGATGTAGAAGTGTTTGGCTTAAATCTTTTAAGTTATCAAGATGAGAAAACATTAGCCTGTAAAGAATCTGAAAATAGCCTGGTGAAATTTTGTACCAACTGCAAACCAATTAGGTAGTATTTGCTACCATTCCTAGGTAATGATTTGCAGAAACCATTATACAAATGGCTGATTCTATCAATTAAACCACATTTACTCAAAATGAATGTGTCATTTCTTTTGCTAGCACAGAATGAGAAATTATGTAAAGAGAGAATAGTTTTTAGTATTTGAACGGTGCTAGTTTTCCTTAATTATAGTATTCTCTCAAATATATGACTGTTTTTACATAGTCACAAATTAGAAATGTCAATTTATTTGAAACAGTTTTCTACTTTTGTCACACTAGGATTTCCACATATTTAAATTTTATTTCTGTCTAAACACTCTGTGGGCTGAGGGCAAATAATTTGAAATGCTACAGGATAAAGCAGAATGATGTCATCCTTCATAAACATGATCAGTCATGAACCATTTAGTTAAATCGTTTGTTAGACTTTTGTATGTTTTAAAATAAATCTTTCAGTTTTCTTGAAATAAGATTTTAGTTTAATATACTGCAGTTTAGAATACTGAACATCATTTTTTTTAGCCCTAAATTCTCATCAGATCTTTGCTGTAGACATTTTAATTCTCTTAAAATGAGTAATTGTATGTTTAGTAAAAACATTACACCTCTTTTAATAAATGTACATACTTTAGAATCTCATAAAAGTTCATGTAAACTCAAAATGTAGAAAATTATTTTACTTCTATTGGAGAACTAACATCATAATAATAGCTTAACTAAAAGTATGTAAGTACTGTATTTCTTTATGTACTATTGTTATAAAGTAACTGATTATACTCTACCCCCATAATAGTAAAGAGAGATTAGTATTTTACCTAATTTTTAAATACTTTTTTAAGTCAGTGAAAGGAAAACCCTAATCTACTTTATTGAATGTAATTTAATATGAGAAATTACTTACATAGGGTTGCCCATGTTTTTCACACATTTATAAAAACTTGAGAAGTCCATTTTTATTAAAAACTTACTCATTAGACATAATCTTGGAAAGAAATACAAAAGAACTTTGGCAGTGCCACCTTGCACCCATTAGGATGGCTATTGCCTTGGTCCATTTTATGCTGCTATTAATAGGATAACACAGACTGGGTGATTTATAAAGAAAAGAAATTTATTTTTTTCAGTTCTAGAAGCTGAGAAGTCCAAGGATGAGGAACCCATGTCTGGTTAGGGCCTGTTTGCTGCGTCATCCCATGGTGGAAGGCAGAAGGGCAGGAGAGCAAGAGGGGACTGAATTTGCTTTTTATAAGAAGCTCACTATTGTGATAACTAAATGGCTTCTGCGATAATGCATTAATCCATTCATGAGGGTGGAGCCCTCAGGACCTAATCACCTCTTAGGTCCTGCCTCTCAAAACTTGCATTGGGGATTAAGTTTCCAGCATACAAACTTCGAGGGACACATTCAGTCCATAGCAGCTATTATTAAAAACAACAACAACAACAACAACAACCACAACAACAGAAAATAAGTATTGGCAAGGATGAGGTGAAATTGGACCCCTTGAGCACTGTTGGTGGGATTGTAAAATGGTGTAAGCACTATGGAAAACATTATGGAGACTCCTCAAAAAATTAAAAATAGAATTCTCATATGACCCAGCAATTCTGCCTCTGGGTATATGCTCAAAAGAACTGGAAGCAGGGACTTGAAGTGATGTTTGTACACTCATGTTGATAGCAGCATTATTTGCAGTAACCAGAGGGTAAAAGCAACCCAGGTGTCCATCAAGAGATAAACTGATAAATTGTGGTATGGAATACAATGGAGTATTAATCAGCCTGAAACAGAGACATGCTATAGCATGGATGAACTTTGAACATATTATGCTAAATGAAATAAGGCAGTTACAAAAGGACAGATAATGTGGATTCTACTCTCATGAGTTACTTAGAATAGCCTACTCAGAGACAGAAAGTAAAATAGTGGTTGCCAGGGCCAGAAGAGAGGGGAGAATGGGGAATTAGTGTTTAATAGGTACAGTTTCAGCCTTGTAAGTTGAAGAGTGCGTGAATGAATCTTGGTGGTGGTAGCACAACAATGTGAATATGCTTAATGCCATTGTATACTTAAAAGTGGTTAAGATGATAAATTTCATGTTATGCGTACTACAATTAAATATTTTTAAAAAATTTGGGTGAGGCTCTGGTAGTGGCTGAGGTGATGCCATATATAAATGAAATGAACATTTTTTCATCCTTCTGGTTAAATTTTTTATTCTATTGGGTAAAGTGGTAATTGGCTCTTTCCAAGATATCATTTGAAAAGACTCTATTATCAATACAGTTTAGTTATATTAATTTGATATTTGCATGCTACTGCTTGCTTGAACCTATATTTTCAGTACTTGATTAGTCAAATATCTGAAAGAGAAATTTTCAGGTTTTCTACTAGAACTTTTTCTTATCAAGTGCTTCCATTTCTTGGACTTTTTACTGAAGGTTTGTCTCCTACGTTGTTTGGAACCTGTTTTAGTTTCTAATGGCTGGCATAATTTAAACAAATTGGGTGGCATGTCTTTTGGGATACTACCATTCAACCAACAACAGCACCTAAAGGAGCTAATTTGCTTTGTGCATTGTTCCTTTAGCAATTAAATATGAAATTATATACAGACAGTCCTCAACTTGTGTTGGTTTGACCTTGGGTTTTTTTACTTTATAATGGTGCAAAAGTGAGACACATTCAGTAGAAACTATTCTTCAGGTGCCCATACAACCATTCTGTTTTTCATTTTCAGCACAGTATTAAATAAATTACATAAGATAGTCAGCAGTTTATTATAAAATAGGCTTTGTGTGAGATGATTTTGCCCCACTGTAGGCTAATGTAAGCCTTCTGAGCATGTGAAGGTAGACTAGGCTAAGCTATGATGTATCATGGGTTTTGTATGTTTTTTCTTCACCATTTTATTACACAAAGTTAAACCCGATGGGACTGGTTCTGTGGTTACAGAATGTTGGATGTCACAAGACAGGCCTAAGTCACCTGCCCCAACTCAAGGTCAGAAGAAGTGGTGAATGCAAAGGGGAGGACTGGTAAACAGAAGGATCTCGTCTAAGGAGGACAAAGGTGGGGCATGGGTTGGGGGTGGGGTGGGGTCTGCAGAATCCCAAGATCAGGGAGAGGACATGGTCTTTCCAGGATAGAGGCTACCTGCGAAGAGAAGCCCAAGGCTTGAGGGACTGGAATGGTGTGAATTCACAACAGTGGTCAGAGTTTTTAAAGACTTCGCTGGACAGAGATGTTAGTAAACAGTTTTATGCAAGGAAAAGGCAGGAAAGGAGTTGTCTGCATAGTCTGAAGGGATACAGACCCATGGACAGGACCAACCTCAGAACAATTTTAACAGAAAGAGACACAACCCCCATACTCTCACGCTGACATCTAAATTTACCTGGGGTGGGGAGAGTAGGGTGAGGATTTTAAAAGGTTGGCAGGGACCTCAGATTCCAGGTATATTAGCACTGGGGGGACTATCAAGTACATACTTAATCTAGGGAGAGGGGAAACTCAGGCATCGTGGTCTAAATATATTTTCGACTTAAATGATTTTCAGTTTACAATGAGATTATTAGGAAATAGCCCCATCATAAGTGGAGGAGCCTCTGTGTTTGGTCTTACTCCTGTCATCTTATTTTAACTTTTTCTTTAGTATGTTTTGAAACTTACTTTGATGATTTAAACAAGTTTCTTTCTTGTCTTTTCCCTTCCTGAAAGTTCTGTTTTTGAAAATACAGCTTTGACTCAGAGTTATGTTTTCTTTAATAGCCATATTTAAATTCACATTGAAATAACTGTGTTCCCAAGACATTTACTTGCTGTTTCTCCACTGCCCTACCCTCCACCCTTCTCAGTTCTTCAATTTCTCATAGTTTAGGATTTTAGTTCTAGACTAGTAGTATATTATGTCTCTTCATTTTAGAAATTCCTGCTTAACACATAATTTCCTTCTGCATTATCATTATCCATTTAGGCTTATTTGTATATTGCAAAAATATATTGCTTGCTTGCTTACTTACATTGCTTGCATTCTTGGTCTTCTCTTGCTCTTGAGATTTTATTTTTGTATAGTATTTTTTAAAGATTTTCTTGTTTTTTCAGGTAGAATATATGAATGTTATTTTTTTCCCTTAGTTCTTACATGTCTTTCTTTGGCCTCCAAATGAATAATGTCTTACCTGCAGTATATTAAATATAACTTTTTAATTCAACTTTTAAAATTTGACCTTCAGTGATCTGTAGTTACTATTCTTCATTTTCTAGCTTGTATTATTGCAAATAGAAATCTGTTTCATGTCTGATTTCATTCTCATTTTTTTGGTTTCTAAATTTTTGAGATTTTCTCATTGTTATACAGAAGTTTCTAATTTTTGTGAAGTCACATTGTGTGATTGGTGACTTCTCTAACCTCATAACATGTTCCCTTTTAAGTGGAATCAATATTAAATGACATGTATTAGGGCTTATTATCAGAAACTCATGAAATCTCAAGGTTAAATGGGACCTTGAAGGCCATTTAGTCCAAATAATCATCCAGTATGATATTTCCATACCATTATCAGATAATTCTCTCATTCATGCTTACATAAGTTTTTTCTTTTCCAAGTCAGTTTAGTCCAACTTCTGGGTTTTGGTGCTTTGTTAGGTCTCTTTCCCCATTAGTCCTAATTTTATCCTTTGAGGTCTTATGAGTAAACCTAATCCTTCTGTACTCTGGCAGTTCATCAAGTATTTGAAGAGCACTATTATGCAACCTTAAAACTCTTTTATAACTGTCTTTACAAAAGAGAAAAATTTGTGAAATTTTATATCCCTTAGTAGATGATGGCAGAGAGGTAGCAGGGCAAAGATGGCTCAACTAAAACGTGGATCAGATTTGCAAAACTCCATTTTCTAGCCAATATCTTAGGAAAATTAAAGAAAAGAGCACTTGCTATGTATTACTGTGTCCAGAAAAAGACTCCAGCTTTGTTAAAGCTATAACTTTAAAAAGCAACAACCCACAGACACACATGGAAACAGACACACACACATACACACACATGCAAGCACACTTCTACCCTCAGTCTAGACAGTAATTTACTTTGTTCACTTTTTGCATAATGATTCTGGTCATTCAGTGCCTCTACTTGGTATCTGTTTGGTCAAATGATACTGTCGATGTTGAGTACAAGGGATAGAAGAGTTGGATTTTTCCCCCTTTTTGCTTAGTTTGTTCATTGCATTTATTTTGCACCAAGCTGTTATACGACCCAGCAGTAACTAGAGAGTGAAACTGAATAAGATCATTTGGTTTTAGTCTAGGCCATATGCTTTTGCCACTGTTGAGCAAAAATATGGAAAAGTAAAATACTCTAAATGGAAAAATGCACAAATGTTAGAAAATACCAAGCCTTTTAAGAGGCTAGAGAACAACCCAGAGGCAGTAACTGCTGAGTTCATAGCTTTAGTAATTTCTGCAGAGAACCAATTGCTTTTTCCTGTGTGCTCCATAACACTTCAGACATTATATTAAGAAAATCATTTGTGGGTCTGTCTTCTTGTGTGACTTGTGCCCCTTGAAGTCAGGGGCCTTATCTTATATTCACTGTATTTCCAGGAATGCTCTGCATTTTATTGAATAAAGCAGAATATAGTCATGCATCACTTAATGAAGGAGGTAAGTTCTATGAAATGCGTCATTAGGTAATTGTCATTGTGTGAACATCAGAGAATATACTTACACAAACCTAGATGGTATAGCCTACTACACACATAAGCTGTATGGTATGGCCTGTTGCTCCTAGAGTACAAACTTGTACAGCCTGTTACTGTACTGAATACTGTAGGCAGTTATAACACAGTGGTAAGCATTTGTTTATCTAAACATAGAAAAGGTACAGTAAAAATATGGTATAAAATATCAAAAAATGGTATGTCTTCTGTAGGGCACTAACCATAAATGGAGCTTGCAGGACTGGAAGTTGACTCACTGGTGAGTCCGTGAGTGAGTGGTGAGAGAATGCGAAGGCCTAGAGCATTACTGTACACTACTGTAGACTTCATAAACACTGTATGCTATACTACATTTATTTTTAAAATTTTTCTTTCTTCAACGACGAATTAACCTTAGCTTCCTGTAACTTTTTTCACTTTGTAAATGTTTCATTTTTTAACTTTTTGACTCTTATGATAACACTTAGCATAAAACACATTGTACAACTGTATAAAAATATTCTTTATATATGCTTATTCTATAAACATTTTTTCTGATTTTAAATTTTTTATTTATTTAAACGTTTTTTGTTAAACATTAAGACACAAAAACACATATTAGTCTAGGCCTGTGGAAGGTTAGGATCATCATCATCACTGGCTTTCACCTCCACATGTTGTCCCACTGAAAGGTCTTCATGGACAACAAACCACTAACGTATTTCATTTGTTACCATTTTCAAGTATTATGTATTTCATGTCATTGAATGTGCAATACTTTTATACAACTGGCTGTGCAGGTTTGTTTGCACCAGCATCACTACAAACGTGAGTAACGCTTCCACTGTGACATTACTAGGTGATAACAAATTTTCAGCTTCGTGTTATTAATGTTACGGGACTACTGTTGTATATGTGGTCTGTCGTTGACCAAAACGTCATTATGTGGCACATGACTGTACCAGTTCCCCTCACTTTCCCATTCTTAGAGTCACATACCTTAAAAAGAATGTCTTATCTAGGGGGAAAACACCATTGCAATGACAGAGGGGTCTGTTGTATCTAGGCTTAGAACTAAGAATGAAAGTTATCACAGGATTGTATAGGAAACTCCTGGGGGAAAAAACAACAACAACAACAACAACAGTGGGGTAGGTTTAGGATATAGGCTTAGAAAGTAGTGTCATAGATAAACAGGATTAGTAAACACAGTTTTGGGATGGCTATTTGAAATTACTGGATGAAAATGTTATGCTACTAATTCAGTGAAGAAGTTATTATAATCATATACGTATAAATGTACTTTTCATTACAAAGTTTGGTTGCTATAACTTGTTAGATTTTAAAAACATATTTCTTATCCCTGAAAGTAAGGCAGATAGTTTTGAGCAGAGAGCTAATTGAACTACCTTGGGAAGAAGAAAAAGTTTTGACAGCAGTCAATAAATCAATCAAATATGTAGCCGTTTGTGCTAAGCAAATAATTTATTTTCTTGTTTCTCCAGAGAATACTGGACAAATTATACATGGTGAATAAGATGAGACAAGGAGTTTTCATGTTTTTAAAGAACATATACAGGCTATTTAATACACTTCACTAGTAGAATATAAAATAAGTTATACTGAAGAAGAAATGAATAATAACTAATGGTCTTTACGTTTTTAATTTTTATTTCAATTGTTTTTGGGGGACAGGTGGTGTTTGGTTACACGAAAAAGTTCTGTAGTGGTAATTTCTGAGATTTTGGTGCACCTGTTATCCAAGCAGTGTACAGTGTACCCAGTGTGTAGTCTTTTATCCTTCATCCCCCTCTCACCCCTCCCCGAAAGTCCTCAAAGGCCATTATGTCATTCTTATGCCTTTGCATCCTTATAGCTTAGCTCCCACTTGTGAGTGAGAATATACGATATTTGGTTTTCCATTCTTAAGTTCACTTATAATAATGGTCTCCAGTTCCATCCAAGTTGCTGCAAATGCCATTATTTCATTCCTTTTTACGGCTGAGTAGTAGTATGTCATGGTACATATATATCATGGTTCTTCTTTCTTTTTTCTTTCTTTCTTTTTGTTTTTGAGATGGAGCCTCACTCTGTTGTCCAGACTGGAGTGCAGTGGCATGATCACGGCTCAACACTGCAGCCTCTGCCTCCTGGGTTCAAGCAGTTCTCCTGCCTCAGCCTCTCAAGTAGCTGGAATTACAGGCATGTGCTACCACGCCTGGCTAATTTTGTATTTTTGGTAGAGACAGGGTTTCACCATGTTGCCCAGGCTAGTCTCAAATTCCTGACCTCAGGTGATCCACCCGCCTCGTCCTCCCAAAGTGCTGGGATTACAGGCGTAAGCCTCTGTACCCAGCCCATACCACAGTTTCTTTACTTGTTGATTGATGGGCATTTGGGCTGGTTCCATATTTTTGCAGTTGCAAATTGTGCTGCTGTAAACATGGGTGCAAGTATCTTTTTCGTATAATGGCTTCTTTTCCTCTGGGTAGATACCCAGTAATGGGATTGCTGGGTCAAATGGTACTTGTATTTTTAGTTCTTTAAGGAATCTCCACACTGTTTTCCGTAGTGGTTTTACTAGTTTGCATTCCCACCAGCAGTATAAAATTGTTCCCTTTTCACCATATCCACACCAACATCTGTTATTTTTTGATTTCTTAATTATGGCCATACTTGTAGGAGTAAGGTGGTATCTCATTGTGGTTCTAATTTGCATTTCCCTGATAGTAATGTTGAGCATTTTTTCATATGTTTGTTGGCCATTTGTATATCTTCTTTTGAGAATTACCTATTCATGTCCTTTGCCCACTTTTTGATGGGGTTGTTTTTCTTTTCTTGCTTTGTTTGAGTTCCTTGTAGCTTCTAGATGTTAGTCATCTTTGTCAGATGCATAGTTTGCAAAGATCTCCTGCTCTGTGGTTTGTCTGTTTACTCTGCTGATTATTTCTTTTGCTGTGTAGAAGCTTTTTAGTTTAATTAGGTCTCATTTATTTATTTTTGTTCTAGTTGCATTTGCTTTTGGGTTGTTGGTTGTTAATTCTTTGCCTAAGCTAATGTCTAGAAGAGTTTTTCTGATGTTATTTTCTAGGATTTCTGTGGTTTCGGGTCTTCGATTGAAGTCTTTGATCCATCTTGAATTGAATTTTGTATAAAGTGAGAGATGAGGATCCAGTTTCATTGTTCTACATGTGGCTTGCCGATTATCCCAACACCATTTGTTAACCAGGGTGTCCTTTCTTCACTTTATGTTTTTGTTTGCTTTGTTGAAGATCACTTGACTGTGAGTACTTGGGTTTCTTTCTGGGTCCTCTATTCTGTTCCAACTAATAGTCTTTTATTTGGCGTAGTACAAAATTTCAAATAAAAATAAATGCAGCAGGGCTTGCTTCCATTGGTTTTTTTAAAATCTTTAATTGTGTAATATATATAAAAATAGCAGCTAAAGTTTATGTTCATGTATTCAACCAGCATAAGAACTTTTACTTTAATATAAGAATAGAAAATATAGGAAAGTGATATCATATGCATATGTCTTTTGTTGAATGCCATCAGTCAAAGATCACCAGAAACATAACTGTAATTAACAAAGTTAAATTTATTTTGCTTGTTGCCTCAAGGGAGGACACATCCGGAAGAGTTTTGAGAGAATTTAGAGGAGGAGTTAGAAGGGGCTTCTTGTAGGGTCTAGGCTTGTACTAAATATTTCTAAAAGGGACTAGGGAAGCTGGGATCAGTTCTAGATTGGATACTCTCAAGAAACAGTGCAATTCAGTAGTTCAGAAATATCTGTTCAGGAGGCAGGAGGAATGAAGCCAGGCTGGTGATGCCATTAGTCAGAAAGCAAGTCACTAGGAGGAAAAGATCGTTGGCCACTTTTCTAGCTGTGGTATGGGCTTGCATAAGAACATTCTTTTTTTTTTTTTTTTTTTGAGACGGAGTCTCGCTCAGTCGCCCAGGCTGGAGTGCAGTGGCCGGATCTCAGCTCACTGCAAGCTCCGCCTCCCAGGTTCACGCCATTCTCCTGCCTCAGCCTCCTGAGTAGCTGGGACTACAGGCGCCCGCCACCTTGCCCGGCTAATTTTTTGTATTTTTTTAGTAGAGATGGAGTTTCACCGTGTTAGCCAGGATGGTCTCGATCTCCTGACCTCGTGATCCGCCCATCTCGGCCTCCCAAAGTGCTGGGATTACAGGCTTGAGCCACCGTGCCCGGCCAAGAACATTCTTTTATGTGGCGTTGTTCCATATCCTGTTGGAAACAGTCATTATCAGCCAGGCAAATTTGTACGTCCTTAATATTTAACATACTGCTGATCCTAGGTTAATTTTTTAATTTATCCCGAACTTCATACTTCAAAATACTAATACACATATTATCCTTCAGTCGAGTTTCATAAGGATTATTACACTGCAGGGTTGGAACACTTTTCTATGGCATAAAAATACGCCACAATCAATATGCATTTAATGCAGTCATAGTATGCATAATTTAAAGTAAATATGAAGTTTAAAATTAATGAAAAATGAGATGTATGAAATATAGAAACAAATCTGTACTTTAATTATAGCTTTTTATAATTACTGACATATGGATATACTTGCAGCTGTTAGAAATCAATAGGTCACCAGCTAGAATATTAAGAACTATCAGATATTTGTATAACAGGAACTTATTACTAATATTCTTTGTTTTGGAGTGAGGTTTTTCTCTGTAATGAGGAAATGGATGTTTCTTCCTGGTAAGATTTTATCAATCTCAATAAAGTTCTATCTTTTTTGGTATAGAGGAGAAAGGAAAGTTGATCTGCATGATTTTTCTAATTATCTTGCTGTGAATGTATTTCACTTTTTCTTGGAAATTATTTAAGGCCCTGTCTTTTTTTCCCCACTGTTTTATTAATGTGGTAAATCAGTTTCTATAGCTTCTCACATTGGGATTATAACTTTCTAGGGATGCAGGAAAATATTTAGGATAGTAAGATAAAAACATACCTCGCCTCCTTTTTGTTTAAATAAAATATATTTTCTTATAGAGAAAGTTAGTGGAGTATGGAGAAATCTGTTTTCTCAGCTTATTTAAATATTAGTTCTTTTCATCAAAATTTTTTTCACTGATATGAAAAAGAGGTCCTGTCTTCCTGGCGATTCACAGAGAGAAATAAGAACCAATTGTTAGTAAATCAAATACTTTAAAATTTGAATCACATTATTATCATCATCATCACTATCTTGTTAGAGTTTTTCTGTGAGTCAAGCACTGAGTGTTTTATTTCCATTATCCCTGACCTTCAGAGCGACCATAGATGATAAATATTATCTTCTCTTTTTAAAAATGAGAAACATGAAACTTAGAGGAAGGTTACATGGTTAGATAATGGCAGAGCCAGGATTCATTTAAAATATCTAGCCCTAGAGGTTATCCTCCTTGTTAACTCACCAGTGATTCCCTAGCCAGGCACAGGCCACACCTCCAAAGACGTGGGTAGAGGGTTTCATGCAGTTTCCATGGACATTCACCTGCCCAGGTTTAGGATGAAAGTCACAAAGTTAGGGGAAGGGAAAAAAGATTAAAGATTGCTATAATGAAGCAATGAGGGAGAAAGAAATTAAAAGGAAGGACACAAAGCACATTTTAAACATGCATGAATCAAATTACTATTGTTCATGCGGACACTGTTTGTTGCTTAACGAACTAACCACATCAAGCAAAGATAGGTTTGACTTCAGGGTCTGCTAGATCTGGGTACTCAAATTGTATTGTGCATCTGACTGTCCCTCTTTCTGTAAAACATTGTCTTGTTCTGCCTTCTATTGCTGTAAGTGAATAATCAAGACTGGGTAATTAATAAGGGGGAGAGGTTTTTTTTAGCCCACAGTTCTGGAGGCCAGGAGGTCCAAGATTGGGCAGCTGGCCGGGCGCGGTGGCTCACGCCTGTAATCCTAGCACTTTGGGAGGCCGAGGCGGGCGGATCATGAGCTCAGGAGATTGAGAACATCCTGGCTAACATGGTGAAATCCTGTCTCTACTAAAAATACAGAAAAATTAGCTGGGCGTGGTGGCGGGCACCTGTAGTCCCAGCTACTCGGGAGGCTGAGGCAGGAGAATGGCGTGAACCTGGGAGGCGGAGCTTGCAGTGAGCGGAGATCACGCCACTGCACTCCAGCCTGGGCGACAGTTTTTTTGTCTCAAAAAAAAAATAAAAGATAGGGCAGCTGCATTTGATCAGGTTCTGGTAAGGGCCTCGTGCTGGGTCTTAACCCAGCAGAGAAGAAGGGGAAGTGGGCACAAGCAAAGATGCCAAGCATGAGAGACAACCACACTCTGTAACAACTCACTTTTGTGGTAGCAGATCCAGTCCCATGAGGGAGAACTCACTTCTACTCCAACGAGAAAGGCACTAATCACTCTCACAACATCATCACCTCTTAAAGGCCCCACTTCTCAACATCATTATATTGCCAACTAAATTTCAGCATAAATTTTGGTGGAGACAAACCACATCCAACCCATAACAACTACCCACCTTCTTTCTGCTTCACTGTCTGCCCTTTCTTTCTGCTGGCTCCCCTCACTCCTGTTCCTTTCCCTTTCTACTTTTTCTCTCCTGTTCTTTCTCCTTCCCTTCTGTGCTTCCTCTGTTCCTTTCCCCGCTGCCAGATGACTTCAGCCTCTGTGTCTCCATTTCCTGTCTGCATCTGCCTGGTTTTTGTTTCCTTAGGCTCTTCATGGTTTGAGGAATATGGCCATTGGGAGCTCTGGGACCACAGCCCTTTAGCTCCAGAGCTCTTTCCCAGTTGTGCAGTAAAAAATTTCAAGGAAGAACTCTGAGCTGTTTCAGCCAAATATCTATACCTGCATCAGTCACTGTTCTGCAGATAGAGTGTGATGATTAGCCAGAAGTGGAGCAAGGTGCTGTGATTGGGAACTGCACTGGAATCACATGATCTGAATAGAGGAGAGCAATTCCCCAAATCATACTTGAGAGATTACTGGAAGATTATAACAGGCATTTGGCAGATAAAAATAACATGCCTACTGTGCTTTTCTATTTAGATTAATATTTTTCTATAGTTTATTCTTAACCTAGTACTACTAACTAAAAATCGAGTATTTCTTGTGTTTAAAAAACATGCTTTTACAAAAAAATTAAATTTTAATACCTTTGCAACTGAAAGGAGATATGAATGAGGATATTCAAAATTTCAGCATTAATGTTTGTACACAAACATGTTTTTATTGGTTAAAGAATGTTTTCACTTCATTGCAAACTTAACCAAAAAATAGAGTAGCTGTTTTGCTTTAGATGTTCATCATATATTTTTCAAACAGCTTATTTTTCAAAAGAAAGTCTATGTCAGGTAAAATTATTTTTGTTGCTTTGCAGGCTATACTTCTAGATGATAGATTTCATGTATTTTAGAATTAGATTTCTGTGTTCTTAGATTCCTGCGTTCCTAGCAACTTGTAGGGAATACCTTAAAAAGTATCTACTTTTCATTTAATGAAAGAGCAGTATTTGAGAGGCATCATTCACTGTTGTTAAAAATCCCCAATCTGCCATTTACTAGTTGTGGTAGACACAATACTGGCCCCCATAGATGTAAACATACTAATCCCCAGAACCTGTAAGTATGTTACCTTGTGGGATAAAGAGACTGTGGATGTGATTAAGTTAAAGATCTTGAGATGGAGAGATTATCTTGGGTTATCTGGGTGCCCAATATAATCACAAGGATTCTTACATAAAGGTGGCTCAGAATCAGAGAAGATCTGATGACAGAATCAGAGGTCATAGTGATGCAAGGCCACAAGCCAAGGAATATGAGCAGCCTTTAGAAGCTGAAAAAGACAAGGAAATATGTTTTCCCCTAGAGTCTCCGAAGGAACACAGCCCTGCTTATCCATTTTAGACTTACTACCTCCAGAACTGTGTGGGAATAAATGTGTGTTTTAATTCACTTAGTTTCTGATATTGTGTTACAATAACAATAGGATACTAATACATGAACTGTGTGACCTTTCTGAGCATTATTTGAGGATTAGTGAGTTTATTTAAAGAAAGTGCCTGTCAAATACAAAGACATGTGTGTATATGTATGTGCAAAGGAAGAGAAACTGCTTTTTCCTTTTACTGCTTCACTTCTGGTCACCAAAATTTGCAAGTTTTTCCTACCATGAGCACTCCTCCAACACCAGTTAGGTGTCCTATAATTCAGTTCAGTTCTAACACTGTCTGCTTGGAATTAAAGTCAGATCCAGTGAGTTGAGGGCTCAGTCCCAGAAGACTGCACCCCACTTTAGAGGCTACTCGCTAGTAGTAGATTGTCATCTATACCTCTTACCTGCTGGCTATAAATTGGGGGTGCCCATGACCTCTTCATCAAGTTTAATTATTTGCTAGTGGTGCACCCAAAACTCAGGAAAATATGTTTACCAGTTTATTATAAAGGAATTATAAAGGCTGCAGATGAATGGCCAGATGAAGAGGTACATAGGGCAAGGTCAGCAGGGAGGGGCAAGGAGCTCCCATGCTCTCTCCCAGTGCTCCACCTTCCTGGCACCTCCACACGTTCAATAACGGAGAAACTCCTTAAACCCTGTCCCTTGGGGTTTTTCTAGAGGCTTCATTGTGGCCAATTGATTAAATCATTCCCTCCCTGGAGGTCAGGAATGGGGCTGAAAGTTCCACCCATCCAGTCACATGATTGTTTCCTCTGGTACCAGCCCCTATCTGGAGACTATCCAGGAGCCCCCAACCATCAGTCATCTCATTGTATCTTAGTCCATTTAATGTGTTGCTGTAAGGAATACCTTGAGGCTGGGTAATTTATAAAGAAAAGAAGTTTATTTGGCTCACAGTTTTGCAGGCTGTACAAGAAGCATGGTGCCAGCATCTATGTCTGGTGAAGGCCTCAGATTGCTTCCACTCCTGGCAGAAGGTGAGGGGAGTCAGCATGTGCAAAGACCGCATGGCAAGGGAGGAAGCAAAGTGATGGAGAGGGAGGTGCCAGGCTCTTTTTCACAACCAACTCTTGAAGGAACTAATAGAGTGAGAACTCACTCACACTTCTCCTCCCCATGCACCTTCCAGCCCACATTAAATTATTCATGAGGGATCCACCTCCATGACCCAGACACCTCCTCTGAGGCCCCACCTCCAACATTGGGCATCAAATTTCAACATACATTTGGAGAGCACAAACATTCAAACTGTAGCACATTAACATATACAAATGTACTTACCACTTATCTGAGACACTCATCTGAAATTCCAAGAGATTTAGGGGCTGTGTGCCAGGAAAGGAAGACCAAATACATATTTCTTATTATAAATCACTCATAGTACATATATATGTAATGTACATAAAATTATGAACTGCATTTAGAGAACTGAAGATGGATCTAACGAAGATCAGATAATAAAGAATGCATGCATGTGTAATTTAAGTTCAGTTTTACATAATTAACAAGTATACAACTGTTAATAAAAGTCACACATAAATTCATGACTCTAGAAGAGACCTTAAATTTAGAGGCTAGCTAATCTAACCTTTTACCCCATAAGGATTCCATACTATATTGCTAGATGACATTTCTATGCCATATCCCTGTGTGCTCTCTGCCATTAGTCCATTGTTGGGTAACTTAAATGGTTAGAAATACTTCTATGTATTAAGCCAAATATGGTAACTTCTTTTTGTAACTACACTGTATAAGGCTGTTCTTCCTTTTGAGAGCCCTCTCTGAAATACTGACAATACTAATGAAGACCTTTCCTATAATCACCACCTACTATCACCTCAACCTTTTGTACTCTAGACTAAGTTATCCTCCCTCCTTTTTAAAATTCTGTTGACGTAAGTTTCCATTTGCTGTTTTGAAATTTGTTATATTGGTTCCTTGAGCTTCCTGTCAAACTAGCTTCAAAATATTTTTATTGGGGCTAGTCTGGAGTCATTTTTTAGTCTTCCTTCACTTAACGTATTTGAACAGTTGACTGTTTTTGAGGGGAGAAGGACTCTAATAGTAGGACATTGCCTTTATCCTGATTAAATGTTCTTGTCAATCACGTGGTGCTCTTCAGCAGTTGCCAGGGAGTCATCATTCTCAAAACCGGATTTACTTTTTCTGTTTTTTATTCGTATTTCCATTTCTTTTAAGTTAGCGGGAAGAAATGCTGAATTTACCAATGCCTGTGGTCCCTTGTCTAGGACTTCAGAGTCACTAGAAATGGTCTGTATTTCATATAGTAAAGTTGTGCATCTCTACAAGATTCCATAAAAGTGGTTAATAGTGTATTTGACCTGTTATCTTAAGCATACTCTCATTCATCTCTTGGCATATATATTTGAATGAAGTAGCTTTGTAACAAGCTTGTGCTGCCTTTTCAAGAGTCACCATTAACCACAACTGGTCTCTTTCTCTGGAGACTGGAGCATGGTGCAAGGATTCTTCAACTGTCAATACCTGTGAATTCCCATTATTATTGCATGTACCTTTACAGGCCCTAGAGTTAACTACTAAGAAAGGCCTCACTTTTGCCTTATGAGTCTCTAAACCTCCTTAGAGTCTACCCACCTCAAGAACATTTTTATTGGATCCTTCTCCCCTCCCTCACCTCATTTCTACCTCTGTTTTTACTACTCTTCTCTCTTCTTTCTCTCTTTCTCTTTTTTTCTCCCTGTCCTCCAAATGTGCAAAGTCATGCTCTGAAACTGAAATTCCTTATACCTAGGAGAGCCCTCATCTTAGTGCAGATTTGCTTCTACCGTAGCAACAGTTTTTGCTGCTGACTGATTACAACTATTTTACTGTTGTAAGCTTCCAGCTCATGATGGTTTTAGATGTGCACTGTCCAGCACAAAGCCACTCGTCACAGCTGGCTGCTGAACACATTGCTACACATTGAAATGGTAATATTGTGGATATAGTAGGGTAAATAAAATATACTATTAAAACTCACATCTTTTTTAAATATCGCTACTAGAAGTTTAAAATTACATATGAAGCTTATATTTCTACTGGACAGCACTTTTCAGACATTGTAAACTAAAAGGAAATATATAAAGAGATTAATTTATGCAAAGGAAAAGAAAAAAATAAGTTACATATTAAAAAGTAAAATATGGCTGGGTGTGGTGGCTCACACCTGTAATCCCAGCACTTTGGGAGGTCAAGGCTAGCAGATCACTTGAGGTCAGGAGTTTGAGACCAGCCTGGCCAACATGGTGAAACCCCGTCTCTACTAAAAATACAAAAATTAGCCAGCCGTGGTGGCTCACGCCTATAGTCCCAGCTACTCAAGAGGGTGAGGCACAAGAATTGCTTGAAACCCAGGAGGTGGAGGTTGCAGTGAGCCAAGATGGTGGCACTGTGCTTCCAGGCTGGGCGACAGAGTGAGATTCTGTCTGAAAAAAAAAAAGTAAAATACATAGCAATCTTGAACCGTTTTGGATAAGTACAAATGTCCCTGCACATCTCAGTAGTCCAGAGAGCATTGCTATATTATTCCAAAGTCTGGTGGAGGTTCGTAATAATTGGCTCTGAATTGTCAAGAAGAGTTAAATTATGTTTGGAGTGATCTATTTTTGAGTGTATAGAAGTATGTAATACATTTCATAAAGAAATTCTATCAAGAAAAGAGAAATTAAAATGCTAAATTAGCAGTCATGTTGAACACTTGGCTATCTGGAACGATTTAGTTCTTGAGTGTTCCAATTTGTATAGTAGCAGTATTCTAGTAAGGCGAAGTGATAATTTTTATATGAGGGTAGTTGATAAATTTATGGGAGGAACATAAGTCAGTCAACAAATAGAAATGCCAAAATACTCAAAAACACTTTTTCTTCAGAGATTCTTCTTAATGTTTGTATTATTTTTATGTGAAGTATTTACATTGAAATAATTGTTTCAAAAAGAACTCATTTTTGTTGAAACCAGTATGCAAATATGATCTCTTCATTTAAGAAACTGTTGTATATGTAGTAGCTGCAATCTCAGAACTCTTAGGATATATGAACAAAACATATTGTGATTTATAGGAACCAGGCCATTGTCTGTGAAAAGAAAATTACTTTCCGGCAGCCGTTGCTCTTATCAGGGTGCTTGGCCCCTGAATGCATAAGCCTACTGGGGGCTGAGGTTGTGGGAGACGCCTATTCGGGGATTGCCTGACCTTCTGCATCTTATAACCATATCATCCTGAGGAATTGCAGGCTGACATGGAGGCACATGTGACTACTTTTTGAATGATATCAAAACTGTCTTGTCTTTGTTGTGATTATTGTGTATAATTGCATTTTATTCTTCATAGTCTGTCACTGATTTACAAAACGTCTCAGAAAGATATAGTGAGTGCACTTTTGGTTTCCTCAAGAAGCACCAATTGTGATTTACTTCTTCAGCTGCACACACTTCAGTTATTTTTTTCTTATATTTTCCCAAAAGTATCACTAAATCTCTTATTAGGTTAGAGTTAATCGACTTTAGTGAAGTCTGATTAATGGTATTATCCTAGGCATATTCTTTCTCATTTAAGCCCTTCTGGGTTTTTTTTGTTTTTGTTTGTTTGTTTGTTTTGTTTTGTTTTGTTTGTTTGTTTGTTTTTGAGACAGAGTATCCCTCTGTCGCCCAGGCTGGAGTCCATTGGTGCCATCTCGGCTAACTGCAAGCTCCGCCTCCAGGTTCATGCCATTCTCCTACCTCAGCCTTCCCTGGGACTACAGGCTCCCACCACCACGCCCGGCTAATTTTTTGTATTTTTTAGTAGAGACGGTATTTCGCCGTGTTAGCCAGGATGGTCTCAATCTCCTGACCTCGTGATCCACCCGCCTCGGCCTCCCAAAGTGCTGGGATTTCAGGCGTGAGCCACCGTGCCTGACCCTGGGTTTTTTTTTTTTTAAGTCTCATTCATTTACTAGTTCTCTTTGAATTACATCATTTTTTAAAAATTTAACAAATATACAGGCACTGTTTACAATATACCAAGCACAATACAGCACTGATAAAGATACCATAAGTCTTGAATCGTAGGAGAAAGTGATGGAATTTAGAGCTGACATGCTAGCAGTGGCACCAAACCCACAAGCATCTTGTTCATTTAGTAGACTGCAGTACCCAACTGTTGATGATGAAAGTATATCGCCCATGTGAACATTATCTGTCAGGTGTGTTGAGGAAAAATAGTTTAGAATCATTTTTAAGAAATAACAGCGCTAAGCACTATATTCTTAAAGCTTTAGGAGATTTATCATTGGTATGGAAGGGCTGTTTGTATCAGTTTGTGTCTGTGTAAATAAAAGATTTAGATCAGAGAAATGATGGTTCCTAACCTTTTTTGGGTCATGGACAACTTTAAGGAGTTAATAAGAGCACCTTTAGATCTACTCCTTAGGGAGAAAATACATTGCACATTTGAACGTACACTCAAATTTTGCCTATAGTTATGGAGTATTTACAGAATTATTGAATTCCATGAAATTACCAGAGGTTAAGAACTTCTGACGTACACATAATGGTTATAAATATAATCTTAGAACAGGCTTGACAAGATATACTAGTTTGATATCCTTATAATTAAGACTCAGAAAAAAAAAATAACTTGCCTAAAATTTTTAAAACTGTAGTGTCAAAGCTAGGACTGGAATCTGTGCCCTTTGACAGTGTTTTTAATTGAACTGATGTGGAGCGATTTCAAGAAGGAAGTTATATGTAAGTTTGGCCATACGTTTTTGGCAAGATTTTAACAAGTGCAGATGATTGGAGCTTAGATCCTTGGCAACATGAGCAAAGACATTCAGGAAAATGCAACATGTATTCAGGTAAAAGTGAGTGATGTACAGTTGATAGTGTGTGTTGAGAAGGTGAGGTGGAATTGGGAACATTGAATAATAAATTTAAAAAATAAATTTAGTCTATATATTTAAAGGATTTTGAATGTTCAGCTCTAGGGTTGAATACCATTTTGTAAGACAGGTATGGGGAGTCATACATTTATACTATTACTATTATTATTATTATTGAATAGGAGAATACACTAATTAAAGCAGAGATTAATGTAACTGAATTAAGGGCTAGAGACTAGGGATTAAGTACTAATTTAGGGATTAGCTACAGGAGGACTGTTGATAGGAGGTGGTAAAAGAAAAAGTACATACATAAATTGTAGCAAAACGAATAGAAAAAAGTAGGGACAAGGCATTATATGGATTACAGTGTAGCAGAACCTGTAATTTAATGTGTTAGGTTAGTGTGTAACTAGGGATATCATGTTACATATCTGTAATTGAGTGGTAAAATTTAAAATATTTATCTTTAGATTAATACTTTGTCCAATAATCTTTCTGAACATAATTATAGGAGAAGTCACAATTGATTCGGCTTGGACTTAATGGATGTATTACCATGGATTCAGACTTCACACATAGAGAAATGTCCATTAATTTGGAATAACCTAATTAAATAATATAGTTTGTTTAGTAATCTACTAGCTAAAATTTAACAGTCTTTGCTTCTTATATAGCCAGTTTCAAGACAGACCTTGAGGGTGTGCAATTTGGTTAGGAAGAGTTTCAGACATTTTAAAGAAAATATTCTCTAAGAAAAGCAATTTTGCTAAATATTATATCTAAAAGACTATAAAAAGGGCTATTGAGATATAATGTCTAGAAAACCAGTTTGCTTTCTTCCTAAGCATAATATTAGCTTCAAAAAAAGAGATTCAGTGCAGTTGAACGTTCACTTACTAGATATAATTAACTATCTCTTACTATAAAGTTAATACTGTGGGCTATTGTGATACCATGATTGCTTTTGGTTTTAACTTGCTTCATTTTACCTTGATCTCTTTTCTACATTTTGTTCAGTTGAAAAGGAGATGTATGAAAATGTTTATTATGATTTCAGAAAAATATGGAGGACACTTTATAAGTCGAGGAAATGAAGGCATGTTGGTAGTTTTCTCAAAAGTTAGTTTGTGGTATTTTCCATTAGGAAGTTGTTTCAAGTCTGTCTAAATGTAAGTCAGGAGAATATTTTTATTTGAAGTAGCAGGAGAAATGGAAGGTGGAGATGATCAATTTTAGATCATCTTAAAATTATTGGGAAACATTTGCCTTATATAGAGGGCATGAAGCCACACATCAACTGTTTATATTAATTTTCTTATCTGAATATGTTTAATCCCATCCCTAATGTCAGCTTTATTGTGTAGTTCCTTCTTATTTTAAATACCTAGTAAAATAGGGTATCAGCATTGCTTGCTAAAACAATGTTATATTAATGAAATTTGAGTCATTCCTCCTCTTTTGGGTGTGCTGGTATAAACGTGTCTGCCTAGTTACCACTTCTTAGAGGGTAGATTTTAGATATATATAATTTTCAGTTGGTGGTGTTAGCTTGCAGTAGGTGAGAACTCAGAACTTTCTTGTTCCTCTTGCTTTTTAGAAAGCTGCTTAGATTAACCTGTGATAAACATCAGACTTCATGGATACATAGCCTTGCTATGATGTAAGACACTGATGGTAATAGTTTTTCCAGGGTTAGGTTTTAGTTTATGTGTTATCCAGAACTTTATTGTAGAATTTGCCCATAAGAAATATTTACCATCATTTCTAAATATATATGAATGCCTATTACCCTGAACCTAAGATAGAAAATACTGTTGTTTTTTTAAATGCAGATAATATAACAAATGAGAAGCAAAGAATTAAAAGATGCGCAAATTAGTTCAGGTCAGATGAATTGCCCCTATATGAGGTAAGGTTGGTATCTGCAGTGGTGAAGTTGTGGCAGTGCCATCGTAGTTCTCAGTAGTTAACTTTTTCTTGTTTTCTTATTCTTTTCTACAGGTGACATGAGAATTTTTCAGATTACAAAAAAGACATGGTTTGGCTATTTCTTAACAAAGTTAAACATATACTTATGATATAACCCAGCAACCCCACTGCTGGATATTTACCCAAGAAAAAAGAAGTTATTTGTCCATACAGAATACTCTCTGTGAATGTTTCCAGTAGCTTTATTCATAATCACCCAAAGTCGTTTGGAAACAACCCAAATGTCTGGCAGCTGGTAATCGGATAGACAAATTGAGATACATCCATATCATGGAATATAACTTAGCAATAACAAGGATCAAAGTACTGACATGTCCAACAACATGGACGAACCTGAAAAGCATTTATACTAAGTAAAAGATGGTAGAATCAAAAGTTTACATATTCTATGATTCCATATACATGACATTCCGTAAAATAAAACTGTACAGACAGAAATCATATCTGTGGTTACCATGGAGGGGGATTGGAGTAGGCGATTGATTTCAGAGGACCGTGACAAAACTTTTTGGTGTGATAGAAATGTTTCCTGTCTTGAAGTGTAGTGGTCACAACAGCTGTATTAAGTTTTTCAAAACCCACAGAACCATCTCAAAAGGTGAATTTAACTGTATGTAAATTATACTTCAAAAAATAAATAAGAAAAGACACAATTTAGTAGTGGTCACCCCTTATCTGCAGTTTCACTTTTCAAGGTTTCAGTGACCTGTGGTCAACTGCCTCTCAAAATATTAAGTGGAAAATTCCAGAAATAAACAATTTATAAGTTTTAAATGGCGTGCTGCTCTGAGTATAGTGATGAAATCTCACAGAGACCTGCTCTATTCTCCCCAAGGCATGAACCCTGCCTTTGTCCATGGATCCATGCTGTCTACCCGTTAGGCATTTAGTAGCCACTCAGTGATCAGATCAGCATCCTGCTATTGCAGCACTTGTTTGCAAGTAATCCTTATTTTACCTCATAATGACCCAGAAGCACAAGAGTAGTGATATTGGCATATTGTTACGATTGTCCTGTTTTTAATTAGAGATATTCTTAATCTCTTACTATGCCTAGTTTATAAATTAAACTTTATAATGGGTATGTATTATGGGAAAAAACATATAGGTTAGGTACTGTCCTCAGTTTTAGGCATCCACTTACATAACGAGGGACCTTGGAATGTGTCCCCTGTGAATAAGGGGGGGGGCTACTGTATATCTTCCATATATTACAAAACATCCCCCGTGGAGACTGGGGCTGTACTCTGTAACAGTAATAGTTTTGCAGTGAAATATATGACAGCTGTGTTGTGTAGCTGTGTACCCTGAATGGGTCAAGTTTTGCTGCCATCTGAGTTTTTAGAGCTTTTTGGGTTTCAGATTTGCAAATAAGGGAGTATGAATTGATGGCTATAGAAAAAGGACCACTGATACTGAACAAAATGTAAAAACTACTGCCAAATTGTTTTGGATCAAATAGGGAATTTACTTTTCCAAATCACTTTTTATGGAGCAGACACTGTGTGATAGGGAAAAAAAAAAAACAAAACCCACACACAAAAAACAAACTAATATCCTACTTCCCGCAGCCCCTGGCTGCCATTAACACAGACAGTTGATGACTTAAGTAATAGTGGATGTCCTGAGCTCCCAGACCGAATACGTAGCGTCATAACCTGCCTTGCTTAGAGAGAGTTCCCTCCCTCCTTCCATCTTCCTTTCCTCCCTTTTTGTCTTCTTTTTAATATATCAAAAACTTCTTTCATGTGTACTGTGGTCACAAAGGTTTTTTTCTTTTAAAGTACCAGCACACTTTGCAGAAAGTCTCACTGGTTAACAGCTTCTAGAGGAACACCTCTTTTGACTTTTAATGTTCAATTTAAAGAATGTATCTGATAATACCATCTTTTTGGGGGCCTATATGTATTTATTGACACACATATTGATGGCTACGATTGATACCACATCAGAAACAAGTACAAATGATTGGAAACCCTGCTAAGTATCAGGAAGTGGGATGTGTATCTTAGATGTTACTTGGACTAAGAGAGGTCATATTACTGCCTCCTGCATAAAGCTTTTACAAAACTATTATTATATGAGTGTTATATTGTGTTTTTGAAATGTTTTAGGACGTTGGTTGAGGTTTTTGTGTTGACATTTAATATATTACAATTTTTATGACATAAAAATAATATAAATTTTATGACGTAATTTATGACATAGGATAATGGAGTTGTATTTGCGGACTTTTACCTTTTGGATTTTTTTTTTTTTTTTGAGCAGGAGTCTCGCTCTGTTGCCCACGCTGGAGCGCTGTGGCGCGATCTCAGCTCACTGCAACCTCCGCCTCCTGGGTTTAAGAAATTCTGTGTCTCAGCCTTCCGAATAACTGGGATTACAGGGGCGTGTCACCACGCCCAGCTAATTTTTTTGTATTTTTAGTAGAGATGAGGTTTTACCAACCATCTTGGCCAGGCTGGTCTTGAACTCCTGACCTCGTGATCCACCCTTCTTGGCCTCCAAAGTGCTGGGATTATAGGCGTGAACCACTGCGCCCGGCCTGGAATTTTTTTTCACAGCTGCTATGCAGGGGTTGGGGGGTTCATTTCCATTTTCCTAAAGAATTGGAAGGCTTCTCAATTAATAACTTCTTAGTTTATCTCTAGTTCCATGCCTTGGTGAGCTTTTTTTCTTTTTAAAAATGTTGTAACAAGTCTATAAAGATTAGAATTATTGAAAAAGTAACTTTGTTTTGAAGGAGCTGGTTTTAAATTACCTTCTAGTTAAAGCATTACCAAAAGTTTAGAATTGTTAACCAAGTAGATAGTACAGGTTGGGTAGAATCATTTAACTGCTTGCTCTACAATTTTCAGGTGCTACTTTTTATAACAGTTTAGTAGAGTGTTTTTTCTCAGATAACTTTGTTTTGTTTTAAGTCTGTTTAAAGCAACATTAGAATCATCTTTGAAAAACTTCTTACCAATACTGAGAATCAAATACAGGATGGAAATTGAAGAGTTGAAACTTTAGAAATCATTTAACCTGTTCATTTTCCAGATGACAATAAAATGAAGGCTCCCTGAAGCATGAAGTGATTTACCCAAGGCCACACATATAAACCAGTGGCAGAGCTAGAACTCATTCTAGATCTGTTATTCAGTCCGGCATATTTTTTTTTTTCACGTTTCGTGGTAATGAAGTAGTTTTTTGGTGTTCAGTAAGAAGAAAAAAAAAAAAAAAGCTTATGTTTTGGTAGTGATAATTTTAAGAGTAAAGAATATGGAAAATGGTTATTAGGGTAAAAGGTAACTTCTTATAAGCTCATTAAAAACAGTGCAGAGTTTTATGGTCCAATAAAAGTTTCAGCTCTTCAGGCGAATGGTCTCTCTGCAGTGTTCAGTATGGAGGTACTAGCTGGTTACCTGTGCCTACCGAATACCCGAAATATGGCTAGTGTGACTGATGAACAGAATTTTTATTTTTATATAATTTTAATGTATTTAAATGTAAGTGACGAGGGGAGTGGCTAAAATATTGGACAATGTAGAGATTATGTTGGTACTAAGCAGAGTTGATGTTAGCTAGTTTAAAAGGTCAAGGTTCTAGGAGACAAGGAAAGGATCTCTGCCAGGAAAATACTCTGTTCAAACTTAGAATTTAAGGACCGCAAACAACTGTGTTTAGAATGGATTTTCAGTGTTTAGATTGGCCATGATTGTAGACTTAATTGGTGGTATGGACTTTGAAGCCCGTATCATAATGAGTAGAAAGATTTGATAGAATTAAAAAGTACGAAGAAGGCATTGAGAGCTGTGATAACTTTGTAATTTACCCCCAGTTGTTCTGAATATATTTTTGAAAGATCCTGGAGTAAAATAATACAGTTGTGTCTGGGGCCCATGTTTATATATAGCAGAATATCAGTCTTGTCTGAATATTGCTTTGAGAGGGAGACCTAACTCTAATTCTTGAGATTAGATTACTTCCTGGTGCTTTAGCTCAGTTCCTTCCACAGCCACATAGCTGGTTTTTAATTTTCAAATCTACTAGTGAAAACATGATGGAATATGTCACCTAAATTAATATTTTATTCTTCATATAGGTTGTCAGTTTAGCTACAGGAATCAATTCATCTGTTAATTTGCTGGTACCTTGATGAGAAAATATCTGTATCAGAGTTATCAATTCATGGTACTACTTAGCACTCTGTAACATAGGAGTCCCCACATTAACCTGATAATTGAGATTCTTGACTGAAGTCTTTACATACTGCTTCCCTTGAGATGCCTGATAAGTTCAGGAATTAAGGTATGCTATGGGAAATGCAAAATGGATTGATCGTTGGAATAGACCCCAGTGAATTTTCTTTATTCTTGAAATTCCCTTGGCCCAATAGCCTTTGCTTGCAAGCTCATCTGTAAATTCTTATTTATACAGATGAGCTTGTTATATTGGCTTGTTACATTGATGTGTTTAACCTATTTAAAGCTGATAATTGTCATTGTTTTTTAAGTTGTTTGATTGTTATTACTATTTGTTACTCTCTCCTTTTGCTTACATGGCTTTTTCCAGAGGTCAGATTTGTTAGTTTGTGCTCACATTTGAGCCTAGTGCAGGGCCTGACAGGTAATGGATAATACTTAGTGAAACCTAAGACAATCTGTTTAACTTCCTGGGCACCAGTTTCAGATGATCCCTTAGGAGAGTGGTTCTGAAATTGGGGGTGAGGTGACACGGAGAAAGGATGACTTTCAAATGATATTCTTCTACTTTTATATAATGCAAAGTGTTACTGATAGATTTGAATACCATGCATAATGATTGAAAGAGAAAAGTCAGAATTTTTTTTTTTTTGGCGACGGAGTTTCGCTCTCGTTGCCTGGGCTGGAGTGCAATGGTGCGATCTCAGCTCACTGCAACCTCTGCATTTCGGGTTCAAGAGATTCTCCTGCCTCAGCCTCCCAAGTAGCTGGATTTACAGGCATCCACCACCATGCCCAGCTAATTTTTTGTAATTTTAGTAGAGATGGGGTTTCACCATGTTGGCCAGGCTGGTCTCGAACTCCTGACCTCAGGTGATCCACCCACCTTGGCCTCCCAGTGTGTTGGGATTGCCACTGTGCCTGGCCCATAATTCTTTTTTAGCCTCTCGCTGCTTTAAGAATTTGTGGTTCCATGTTCATAATCTTTCCATGCTATTCCATCTCAACAAAACCAAATGACTTATTTTTATATAACTAAGTCTACCTTCATCCTGTCAGTTTCTGACGGGGCAAAAGCAGTTAAAATGTTAAAATTGAGATAAGTCAGTAATCATGACTTCTTCTTATTAAGTTTTCTTCATTTTTACTCAAAAAGTAATTTTGCCTTTACACTAAGTGAAAGAGAAGCTATTTCTAACTACTCCAGAGAAATAAAAAGAGGAGTTTATTTTTCGGCTTCATTTTAATAACATAGCTCTCTTAACACATCAGCCTCATATTTCTGTGTGTGTGTTTCTTTGCTTCTTTCATATCATTACTTATTTTACCAGTAAAAACAATTTAGACTTTGGAAAGTAAACTTTTTGGCTTACTTTTAAAAATTCCATTTACTTTTATTCTAATAAAAAATGTTTTAAACCATCTATTTTCTTCGTTCCTGGCTGCTATTATCTTGACTATAATTGCCTAGTTTCCTTTCTGGCTGATCTATTGCTAGTCTTTATCTGGATGTTATTAAAGAATATAAATGCTCCATAGAGCACCATAGTCTCAGCCAGAATATTTTCAGATTCTCAGCTAAAATGAAACAGAACTGGTGCTTTGGCTGTTAAGTAAGTAGCTCAGATTTGTTATCAGAGAGTGTGAGGGGCTCTAAATTCATTACGTTAGCTGTTCCTGCGAGCGAGCATTTGAAAAATCGCTTCAGCTGTTTATGGATTGTGGTCCTCGGGCACCAGATAGTGGATGCTAGAATGTATTGCAGAAAAGCTGATTAAAGTACTAGGATCTCCAGCAGGAAGAGTAGAAAGTCATTTGTAATACCCGTGTCTGACTCTGTTGCATGCACTTACATATTTCCTTTTGAAAGCTTTGGTTTATTATCAGCTCATCCAGGAAGGAATAACATTTTTGCAAAAATGTGCCTTTTGGTGAAAACATCAATAAACTATGCTTGATGAGAAGTTTATGTAGGGAGACTGATTTGAAATTTGAGGTTCCCAAATACTTTGCAGTTTTATTACCTCACTTATTGGAGTCATGTTTCACTATGACTTAAATTTCAATAGTAGCTACTTTTAAGTTCACAGTTTTAATGTGTTTTTACTGTATATCAGTTTTACTGTATATCAGTATATAAAGTATATATACTTTAAAATGTAGACTGTCCAAATTTACTTGTTTTTTTTTTCTTTTCTCTTCTTTTCTTTCTTTTTTCTTTTTTTGCCCACCTTCCTCTCTAACAAAAGTTTAGTGAAGCACATTATGGAAGTATTTTATGTAATCACAAAACTTGCAGAATTTTAAGTATACTTTGCACTCCCCTTGTTAAAATATTGCAGTATTTTCTCATTACTTTCAAAGTAAAGTTCAAACTTCTTAGCTCAGAGAGACATTCATGATGTTTCCATTTCTTCTCTGTCTCGTCCATACCCACTCGCCTGCGAGTGTCCTTTGCTTCAGGTACACAGAGCTGCTTACAACCATTCCCCTTCTCCTTTCTTTCACTGTGGTAGCTTCCTTCTCCCTGACCCTGCTTCACCTGAGGATTGCCTGTCCTTCCTTCAAAACTGCTCAAGTTTCCCCTCTTCCAGGAAGACTTCCTTGACCCCCAACTGCCCTTCCAATCATTAATCCCATTTAGACTGGCTAGTAAGCTCTCTAGCATTTCATCAGATTTCTTTATACTCTACGGTAATCTGTCTGTCTCCTTTAATAGAATAATATTCCCTGAGGTCAGAGACGACAGTGTCTTTCACTTTAAAACCCGGCATACAGGCCTGCTGAACAAATGCAACTCGACAAAATTAATACGTTTTATAGATACATTGTGTAATTTGATTTACTTTGATCCTGGTTCTGTAGACATTTGGGGGCATGGGTTATGCCATTTTCCTCACAAGGAGTTTTTTAAGTTGACTCTCTAACTTCCATATTGCTACCTAAAATGTTTAACAAAGGTAGGTCTTGGGCTTTGGGAAGGCAGGAACTTAATTGGATGGAGGATATAATGAAATGACCTTTACTTTGTCAGTTGGCCAAAAAATCTGAAATACAATTTATGGGAAATTAGAAAGACCAACTCTATGACCATGAAATCATATATTCTAGCTTATATTCTTAAACTGATAACTTTATTGATATACAAAGTTCCTTTAAGAGAAAATAGGTATTTAACAACTTTTTACTTTGAAAATACCTGGTTATAGTTTCCAGATTTTAACCTAGTCTTAATCCAGGAGGCAAGACAAAGTTAAAGCTAAAGAATATTTGCTAATAATGGGTTGTAGCATTTAAGTATATACTTGGTAGCCTTGAGGTGTCTTTGTAATATTTGCATCAATATTCTGCATTCTTAAGCAAAACAAACAAAATGCGAAGTCCGTACTTACACATAAGATTTTTTAAAAGTTACTTAATCTTATTTTGTAATAGAATAACATTTTCATTTAGTCTGACGTTTTATTCTATGTGCACTTAGTATTTGCTTTCATATAATTATTTGCTAAGATACTTTTTATAATTATTTCTTTAGTGATGTAGCAAACTAAGTAAGTGTATTATAGCTGAATCATAGTCCTGGCTGTTCTTTTTATTTATTGAAGGAACAAACGCTGTATTATTAACATTCTTTGTCCTTCAATTGAGCTTGCAAAAAAAATTTGTTAGATCTTGAATACCCTAAGAAATTTATTATGGATGATTTTTAATTATATTTCTATTTTCATCATTTGATATATTTTAAAAATCCATTGTGATAAAACAGAATGGGGAAAAATTACCCATGTCGCAGTAGTTAGATATCTGCTCGTTCTCGAAGACCCCAACCTCCTTTTAAAAAATATTTTTAAGATTTATTATGTGTTCAAATTGGTATTGAATTTATATGAAGTGTTAAGATTACAGCATGTTAGGATATTATTGTCGTTTCAAAATATATTCACTGTTTTGGTTTTTGGAGCGCTGCCTCCAAGAGGTTCATGGCATTTGGTACGTAGTTCACGTATTTCTAGTCTACAGACCTTCCCTATCGAGTCAAAGGCTACATGGTTCTGATATTTGCATTTTCTACTGCTATAAAGCTCAACAATAGTAATTAATGGTTTTTTTTTAACTTTCCGTGTCATTACCAATAAAACTTCAGTTTTGAGAAGACTAGTAATTTGTAGCTTTAAAGAGCCACATTCTTTTGCTTTTGTCTCAAAATGTATTATGCTTCACAAGTATACTGTGACAGCCTGAATAGAAAAGGGGGGAGGGGACATTGTCTTCAGCTGGCATGCTGTTATCAGAGGGAATGTGTTTCTGGACACGAGATTTAGCATTCATTGGTTGTCTGAAGAAAGCTATTTCATCTGAGGATTGGACAAGAAGCTGCGTCAATTTGCTGCCCGTCTCCAAGGCACTGGTGATGCTGCCTTCACAAGCTGGCTAACGTCACGGCTCCATCACCCAGCGGGGTGTGGACTCTCTTTTTCTGTTCTTCTCTATTTAATTCTCTATTTGCTGCCTACTGCATTTCTTAATCTGTCTTCTGCCAAATGCTAACAGCATGATATTTTGCAATCATCTAGGTGAATACAAGAAAGACGAACTCCTAGAAGCTGCTAGGTAAGTGATTCCATTCATTTTAAGTGTGTATAATGCATTAAGGAAGAGAAGGAGGAGGGCAGGTGGAGGACTATAAAAAATATAACGTTATTGTCTTGCTTGGATTTTATGCAATTATGCAGATACTAAATCTTTATATACTTTATTTTGCATGATTAGTATATATAATAAAATCTTTTCATATGGTGATGATTATAAGATTAATTTTATTTGGAACATTTCTTAAGGTACCTGCAAACCTTAGTTGCCCAGCTTTTCCAATGATATTCTTGGAGTATTTAAATACCTATATCTTCATTTTCTTCTGAAGATTTTTCTAGTAAAGCTTGAATGAAGAGCAAAAAGTAAATGTTAAAATCCTCATCTATTTTGTTGTTGTTGTTCTTGGTCGTATATAATTTAATTGATTAGCTCTTTACAGCATTTTGTATGTATTTTTTAACTCCAATGTTTTAGTCCATTTATCAGAATAAAGTTTGTTTGTAATTAAGAAGATGACTTTATGTAGATAAATAAAACAAAAATGTAGAAAACTACATTATTTAAGATATACCACTATAGAGTAATTAACAGATATTAATTAGAAATGTAGTAATTGAACTGAATATTGCAAAAGAGATTTCTTGTGATCCATGTAAAAGAAATCAAAGCAAACCCATATTTTACTCTCATGTGAAAAAATTATGCATAAATATTCATAAGAAGCTTTGTAATTTTATAGGAATTGACTTACTACCTTTTTATAGGAGTGGTAATGAAGAAAAACTAATGGCTTTACTGACTCCTCTAAATGTGAATTGCCATGCAAGTGATGGGCGAAAGGTAAGTTATTTTAAATACAATCCTCTTTAATTGCCTTGCAACAAAATTTTGTGAAAGTGGCATATATATATAAGCATGTATACCTACATGGCTTTATTTTAACTAGCATCTTTTCACTGTAAATGAAATGCTGCTATATCTGTTATTGGCAGTTGTGACACATTCATAGAACTGGTGAAGCATGCATCTTAAGTAAGCCTTTTCTCTTAAATGTCAGACACTGCAAGTTATTTGTTACATGAAACTGCAGCTTTGTCGGTGATTAAAATTACAGCATATGCTCTTTTCTGGGTATGATAATGGAAACTGGAAATATGTGTGTCCTGTTTACCCATCTTTGTTAAGACATTTGTGTTTTTGATTTCTTATTTGGCAGAAGAAGATTTGTTTGCTAGATACCAACACTTTTTCCATTAAAGCTGAGAAATTGCTGTTAATGATTTTTTTACATCTATACAGTTCTGCTCTTTTATTATTATTTGTATTGGCTAAGTTTTAATTGTGGAATATTGAAAGAAAATAGATTAAAACAGAGAGGAATATTCTATATTAATATACAGTTGCCATGAATGCAAGGTAATATATAAAATATACAGCTGGCAGCTTCATTACCTACTTTGTATTCTTGCTGAAGATAGACTGAAATGTAATCTGTTATGGCTTTAGTAATTGTAAAGTTTTGCAGTGATTAGACTTTGAAAACCAATGCACTCTATACCATAAAGTTGGTTTTTTTTAATGAGAGTTAATTTTTTAATGTTAACTAAAAACCTAAAATATTTTTAAAGACGCATTACATATATTGAGGAAAATTATATGTCTGATATTTAAAGAATGAATTCTTTTAAAATTATCTACAGTGAAAATGTTATGGCAAATATCAGGATGGATGGTACACCTTAGAAATAATGAACTATTTTGCTTTTAAAAAATTACTTTTCTGTGAGTGATAATTTTGCAGATCAAATTTTTGCATGCTTCCCCACTTTTTCTCTATTTTAATAAAATCCAAAAATAGTGGCAAGGAATCGAGTCCCTCAGAATATAATTTATGTTAATTTGTCTTTGTAGATAGGTCATATATTGTTATATGTCCCAGTGAGTATTTTGTTTCTCTGGGTAATTTGGGGAGAGACTTCTACTTTCATAGAAGGTTAAATTACACATATCAAGCTATAAACTAGCGAAGATTTACTCAGCACTGTTACTTACTCTTGGGAAGTGTTTTAAAATGGTAACTGTTCATTTTTCCTTCAGTTTTGAAGTTGCTTTAGGGAATTTAACACTCTTGTGTGCACTTTAAACTCCAGATTTTATTTGGATTCTCCAGGTAGATAAAGTGATTTCTATCACTGTGTAGAAAAGGGCCTTCTCATCTGTGGTTAAATGCAGCTGTTTTTGAGACAGAGCTTGTTTCGCCCGGCCTACGTCAGTTTTCTATAACCATTTTAATACTACAGAATTTATGTGAGAGTACTACAGCAGAAGCTGATTTCTGTCACGGCTTCGTTCTCCCTTCCTTACCGTTCTACTTTGACAGCCACATTCCTAGTGCAGTAAATCATAATAATTAAGGAACATGATCCCTGATACTTTAACAAATTATCTCTTCTCCCTGCTTTATCTCCTACACGAGTGTATAGAACTCATTTATTTTTCCTTTTCTTTAAAGGAGAATATACTTCCTTTAACTACAACCAATGTATTCCTCATCCAAATTCCTGTGGTTCCTTTTCTATATGATTCTATGGCATTCAGAGTTCCTTAAAGTTCATAAATATCTTTTTCTCTTACTCCTCTATTAGCTCTCCTTGTATTTTCTACCAGGACCAAGGCTGGCACTTTGCGTATAGCAGAAGCTTAGAATACAATTCTGTTGTTCCTTGATAAACATAATTTTATCCTCTGAGTGAGAAAAACATCTACCCTTTGCCATTTAGAAAATTAAATCAGAAGTATGTGAATGCGAGATTTTATGTTTTTTGTTATTATTAATATTATTCTATTAATTTCTTTTTGGGTACTGATAACATGAGGGAGAACTGTATATTTTATAATGTGTAGAATATTTTTAAGAACATACCTCAAGCATTATTATTGTACCAAAGGATTCCTAAAATATAAATAATGCAATAATGTTCCAAAATGTACTTACACTTTTTTAGATTTTCAGTTTTTTCAAATTAAATTAGATAGAAAAAGAAAATTAAGCATTTATTTTATGGTTTTAGTGCTGTGCGTATAAGAAATAATTAACAATTGCTCATCTGTGTGATTTGAATTGAATAATTCCTGTTTAGATATTATTCTCATTTATGGCACAGAGTAATTCTTATTAAATGTACCAGTTGCAGTAAAGCCACAAGGTATTAAATGTTCTGGGTGCTAGTGGAGATTGGGACAAGATCCCTTAGTTATTCCAATTTGTTTTATTTTCTTCCTGTTGTTATCAAGAAAACAGGTAGTCAAATCTAGCTGCTAAAATTACAAGTATCTGTCTTAGTAGATATGTAATCCTTTTTTAGAACATTTACATGTGTTTATTTAGAATTAGAAAGTCAGATTGTATATTAATGAGAGGCTAAAGGTACCTTTTCACATATAGTAAGTCAGGCATATAAAGTTTATTTCCTGAATTTCATTTTAGAACACAGTGTAGAACCAAATCCTTTTTTAGAAGTTTCCTAAATTACTGTATTATTGCTTGACTGAGCCCTTTTCTGTCTTAGTTTTTACTACAGTTCCTGGTTTGTAAATTTAAAAAGCCCATGAAAATGTTAATTTTGAAGTGTTTTTGGAAAAGAAATGTCTCTTATACAGTGGTTAGTAGGTGGGGAATTTGCCTAGAGATATGTGGGGGTTTGAGACTTTAGGTTTTTTTTTTGATGTAATATGTGGGATTATACAATGAGAGTGTAAATTTTAAGTACTCTTAATGCTATGCTGTGACTTGATGATTATCTAATTAGGTAATATGTGAGAAGTTAATATTTTATTTCCCAAAGACAATTGTTTTCCTAACCTTTCGAATTCCGAAAATTATAAAACATCAATAAGGTTTTATACAGTTTATATCGTTACTATGCTTTTATTTTACACATAAATCAAAATTGCTTCTTGGCTACACTAGAAATTTTATTGACTTTTTTTTTTCCCCTAAAAAAAGGCAGAAATTTTTTTTGTTCTAAAATGCTACCTTTTGTTGTTGCTCTAAAATGATACTTGTATACAATTATATACATGTTATAATGATGGCCACTTTTAGAAACATACGGACATTGATATTATTTAGTCATCTTCTACCTTCCGCCCAGTATGATTAGTCATGACAGTCCACAATTCATTATTGCCATTAGGTGAACCAGAACCTTAAGATAGGTTGTTCCCTTTCTAGAATTCTTTATTCCTATATTTTCAAACTTGGATTTTTTTGACCTTTAATCTCCCTTTACAGTGTTTTATATCAGTATCAGATGTTTTATTAGCTATTATCCCATGTTCTGGCCTTGTTTGCTATCTAAATTTAAGGTGGTAATATTCTCTTATTTTCCAGTGTTAATTTTCATAAATATACCTTTTATAATAAATGAAAATAAATATTTGAATAAAATTAGTCCAACAGTCAACTCTTTTGAGAGTTCTTTGTGGTTCCTTTCTGTGTTCCTTCTGTGTTCCTTTTCTAACTGTCTTTATTCCCTTCCAAAATAAATGTCCTAAATTTATTCATTCCTCATCTTATCAGGCAATAGGCAAGGGTTAGGGACTACTGCACATATTCCCAAATAGAAATAATATATCTTTGAATATATCTACTCTGCCTACCATTGCTATTATTATATGTCACCAAATAATTGAAAGTAACTAATATTTGATAGGTGCTTTTAAAATAACATCTCCAATGTAATTTTGAGTATTTCAGGTTTCCCTCTGTCCACCAACACTTAATACCTACTATGTGTAGGTGACTGTGCTTAGTGCCATGGGAGATAACCCTATGGTTGATGGTACTGGTTAACAAGGAGCTTAGACATTGGTAGAATGATTAAGACATTATGGAAGACATTGAAGCTAATGCACTAAAATGATACAATATTCCTTTTGCTGTGATACAGTTATAAAGTGCTGATTTAAGGTGAGAATGTTTTTTCCTGGCCCTTTTATTTTTAAGGCTTTAGTATTTAGTATACCCTTCTGTAAGAAACCACAAATTTAGATGAACAGGTAATTGGAGGAACATGATTTTAATTCAGAAAACTTAAGGATTTCTTTAAATGTCAACTTTCTGTAAATATTTGCTTCCAAATAGTTAATAATGAAGAAGACTGGAAACAGAGAAAAGTAAAGTGTTTGAAAACTGCTTCCAAAAGGAAATCAATCAGAAATAAAGTAGAATTTAGTGAATTTAGTGCTGTACCTTGAAGACACCATAGAAAAATTGTGATAGGGCAAATAGACTGTAAAGTCAAAGGGATTGGTTTCTATTCTGCTTTCCAAGTGTGTGTCAATGACTCTATAGTTTTTAATTTACTCACGCACAAATGGAAATAACCATACCCATTCCACGAGGCATTTGAGAGGATTAAGTGAAATAATGTGGTCAGTGTACCTAGTACAGTGCACACAGTACCCTTCAGTAAATTAGATTCCTACTCCTTTGATAATTTTTTTGAAACTTTCAAATATATCTAGAATGGATACTTACATACTTTTAAGTACTCCAGTGTTCCCATTCTCTCCCCTTAAATGTCTTTATTATCTATCCAAGCTCTGTCCTAGCTGGCTTTGGATAAAATAACATATAGGTTGCCTGGTAATCTATAAAGCATATAATTGAATTAATTCAGTTGGAGCTTGGCCTTCCCTCTCTTCACCCAGTGTCACATTTAATAAATAATTTTGTTTAAATTAGCAGCTTATAAATTCAGAAATACATTATGGAGATATATGCCCATTTTTAAACATATGTTGATTAAAAATTAATATCTGGCTGAAAATAATGCCATATATGGAATTCCATAAAGCCCATCCAGTGAAGAACTAGAAAGATGGAGGATTAGTGTAATTATTTGTATCTACATTTAAGTTTTAGATTTGTAGAGTTTCTCATTATTCTTGGGCAGTACCCCCATCAGTACCCCCGTCTCCCTTCTCATTATTCTTGGTCAGTACCCCCCAAGTACCCGACGGGGGTACACTTGGTCAGTACCTCCGTCTCATTATTCTTGGTCAGTACCCCCATCTCGGAAAAAAGTGGAAAAACACTTTTTTCCAAATACTGTGTTTGGCCAGGATTTTAACAATCTTTATGTGGTAGGTTGTACTTTGGAGATGCCTCAATAAACCATCCCTTTTATTATTCATGCCCTCATCTAGCCCCCTGCCACATTGACTCTGAGCTTAGCCTGGGACTGCTTTGAATAAAATAAGGCACAAGTGATACTCTGTCCTTTTCAGGACAAGCCCCTGAGTTGGCCTGGCAGCTGCTAGTCTCTTTTTTGGTAATTCTTCTTCTTGGAACCCAGCTGCCATACCATGAGGCAGCCCAAGCAGCCATGTGACGAGGTCCACGTGAAGAACTGAGGCTCCTAGCCAACAGACCCACCTGAGTTCATATGGAAGCTTCTTAATGATTCTAACTATCCACACGTCCCAGACAATTTAACCCCATCTGAGTTCCCGATCCATCCTTAGGGTGACATCAGCCATCCTAGCACCGTAGCTCATACCACATAGAGCGGAAGACCTGCCCAGGTAATTCCTCGCTGTTGGGGTGGTTTGTTATGTAGTGACACATGACTGAAATACCTGACTAAAAGAAAACATAACTCAGTGCTTATTATCTATTGGGCAAGAAAGATTCCATCTTTTTTTCAGCTTGATTACTGAAAATGATTCTTTCATAGTTACTTGGAAGAGTAAGTGAGGATTTTAAAATATCTTCCCAAATATATTTACATCTTTAGATATATTCAGTTCTTTTGAATTTATATCTTACAATTTAAGTATTTTCCCCCTAGGAACGCAAAAACATAATTTTATGTGCATCTTTTGGGGTCATGGTATTGTGGGAAAAAGCAGGAACTTGAAGCTAGAAGACCAGATTTTAAGTTTCAGCTGTTATTAGCCATGTGTTCATGGCAAGTTTTATCATATCTCTGAGTTCTCAATTTCTGTAGCCTAAAAAAATGAAGAATTTGGGCCATTGAGCTCTAAAGTACCTTTTGACTCTGACATTTCAAGATTATTATATATTTTGTTACTTATTTTTCAGCAGAGTTAGTAACAATTACCCATAATGCAGAATTGAATTTCATAAGAGACTGTATCCTCACACTGGATAGAACACTCATGGTATCTGCAATAAAGTTTATGTCGAGCCCTCTTCCCCTTTAAGAAAGAAAGTGTTAGCATTACCTGAGCATACATATCTGGCTCTCTCTGGCCTATAGTGACCTTTATCATCCTCCATTCTTGCCAAATCTTGGTAGATAAAAGGTCATACCAGTTTTAAATTTCTAACTTTTATGGATCCTAGTTGAGATGCTACTTGGGATTACAAGAAGGTCAAAATGCAGTAAGTCTGCATTGGGGAACTCTTCAAATACTTTAGGTTTAATTATATATCTAATCAAATCACTTCTTCGGAGTACGTCTTGCTGAGCAATGCATATCTTACTATAGTGCTGAAATCCCTTAGAGCAAGTTTGCTTGCATACTTATGTTGGGATATATTGTATAAAATCTTTATGCTTATGTATATTCATTTTGTACCAATAAGGACTTGAAAATGTCTTTTTTATTTTTCATTCGGGAATTGCTTCTACTAAAACAATCTCTATTTTGTCAAGCATGACATTTCTACTGGTAAGGGTAATTAGTACCAATGCCAACTGCACTGTTTTCTCTGTTGGAGAAATGAATTTTTAGTAGAAGGGGACCAACCACAGTGCTAAAAAGCAGCAAAATGATAAAACTTAGTTGTCTATTTACCTCTATTTAGCCACCGTCCTTGCTTTGAATTGTCCTGCCCTCATATCCCAAAGCACGAGTTTCCTGCTGTTTTCCACTTTAGACTGCTCAAGGGACCGGAGGGAGTTGGTACTAAATCCTTTGGCCATGAGTGTGAGTCATTATTAAAATTTTATTTAGAAGCCAAATTACAAATATGACACTTCAGCATCTGTTTTTAAAATTCTTAGAATCGAAGTTTAAAGTGTTCTTTCTGCCTTTACAAGTAAACCAAACTTCACATTAGTAGAGTGGATTACAACTACAGCAGTAGCTGGAAAAACACCCATGTCACAGAGTGGCAAAGGAAAAAGAGCAGGAAGAAACACACGGGATAGCTTCTGTGGTATTGCCGATGTCCCAGTTCTCCAACTGAATGGGTGCTGGATGGTGTTTTAATATTATGCTTTATAACTTACATGTTTTTATGGATTAAATATTACATGATAAAGATATTTTAAAATATCTCTGTAATGATTATGATTTTGAGTACCCTTTGGATTGAACAGAGTGTTCAGTTAATATCATCTGGCAGTAGAGTATTCTACAAAAAGTTATTTAAGTAAAAGACTATATTGTGTAAAAAAAAGCTTGTTTAGGTGCAAACAGAAGTCTGATTTCAGGAAATTCTTCCAGCCTGATGAAAAATGGCTGAAAGAAAGTGATAAGTTAATTATGGATTTAAGAATTCTGAAATTATCTGTAACCTTTTTTTTTTTTTTTTTTTTTTGAGACAGAGTCTCGCTATGTCGCCCAGGGTGGAGTGCAGTGGCCGGATCTCAGCTCACTGCAAGCTCCGCCTCCCGGGTTTTTACGCCATTCTCCTGCCTCAGCCTCCCGAGTAGCCGGGACTACAGGCGCCCACCACCTCGCCCGGCTAGTTTTTTGTATTTTTTAGTAGAGACGGGGTTTCACCGTGTTAGCCAGGATGGTCTCGAACTCCTGACCTTGTGATCCGCCCGTCTCGGCCTCCCAAAGTGCTGGGATTACAGGCTTGAGCCACCGCGCCCGGCCTAATTATCTGTAACTTTGAATTGTCATTATTAAAACAGTTGTTTGGCCACAATATAAAACCAATGTAAACTATTTCTTAATTCATTGTAGACCATTTTTAGTGTCTTAGCTAGGATTGCTATACCATTGACATTGACACTGACAAGGTAGCTTAAACAACAGAAATTTATTTCTCACAGTTCTAGAGGCTGGGAAGTCCAAATCATGGTCAGATGGTCAGTTTCTGGTGAGCAGGTTTTTTCTTTTTTTCTTTTGAGACAGAGTCTTGCACTGTCACCCAGGCTGGAGTGCAGTGGTGCGATCTTGGCTCACTGCAACCTCTGCCTCCTGGGTTCTAGCAATTCTCCTGCCTCAACTTCCTGAGTAGCTGAGATTACAGGTGCCTGCCCCCACACCTGGCTAATTTTTTGTATTTTTAGTAGAGACGGGGTTTCACTATGTTGGTCAGGCTGGTCTTGAAGTCCTGACCTCGTGATCCACCCGCCTTGGCCTCCCAAAGTACTGGGATTATAGCCGTGAACCACTGTGCCCGGCCCAGCAAGTTTTTTCGTGTCTGTACTTAGAAGGGCACTAATCTCATCATGAGGTTCCCACCCTTATGACCTCATCTAAATCATATTACCTCACAAAGACCCTGTCTCCAAATGCTATCATATTGGGGGTTGGGGCTTCAACATAAATTTTAGGGGAATACTAAGCATTCAGTCAATACCTGGTTGTTTTTTCTTTATCACTGCCTTTTTTTCCTTTTATTAAAGAGATTATCACTCGAGCTTGCTTCTCTGTCTCACACATATGCATATTAATCCATTCACTCATCTCATTCAGTTAAATTAGGATTATATTATGAAAACAAATTTCTAGAAGTATCAAAAATCTTCATATTCTGCCTTTTAGAAGAATGTTTTCAGTGACTAACTTAGTTTTTCTCTATTCTCTACTAAGAATGCCATCAATAGTAAAGCTTTAAAAAAGCACTGTAAATACTAAGCATAATCACTTGAAATGCATATTTGGATAACTAAACTAGTAAATTTGGAAATAGATCAATTCTAAATATAAAATGTTATATATTTTGATTTTATAAATAAAAATGCTTTAATTTGTTAATAGTAACATGATAATACCCTACTCTTGAATATTACAAAAATGCCCCATAAAATTATCTCCTACTTTCAGAGAGTGTTCAATACCCATTACAATTGGGAGAGAAGGCTGTGGGCAGGGAACTGAACTAGAGGTCTCTGCTCCTGGCTGTTTTTGGCTGCCGCATTCATTATACAAATGCAGAAACAACAAGGACTTTATCACTTAAGAAACTTTGAGAAATGTCTGTTCATATCCTTTGCCCACTTTTTGATGGGGTTGTTTGTTTTTTTCTTGTAAATTTGTTTGAGTTCTTTGTAGGTTCTGGATATTAGCCCTTTGTCAGATGAGTAGATTGCAAAAATTTTCTCCCATTCTGTAGGTTGCCTGTTCACTCTGATGGTAGTTTCTTTTGCTGTGCAGAAGCTCTTTAGTTTAATTAGATCCCATTTGTCAATTTTGGCTTTTGCTGCCGTTGCTTTTGGTGTTTTAGACATGAAGTCTTTGCCCATGCCTATGTCCTGAATGGTACTACCTAGGTTTTCCTCTAGGATTTTTATGGTATTAGGTCTAACATTTAAGTCTCTAATCCATCTTGAATTAATTTTCGTATAAGGAGTAAGGAAAGGATCCAGTTTCAGCTTTCTACTTATGGCTAGCCAATTTTCCCAGCACCATTTATTAAATAGGGAATCCTTTCCCCATTTCTTGTTTCTCTCAGGTTTGTCAAAGATCAGATGGCTGTAGATGTGTGGTATTATTTCTGAGGACTCTGTTCTGTTCCATTGGTCTATATCTCTGTTTTGGTACCAGTACCATGCTGTTTTGGTTACTGTAGCTTTGTAGTATAGTTTGAAGTCAGGTAGCGTGATGCCTCCAGCTTTGTTCTTTTGACTTAGGATTGTCTTGGAGATGCGGGCTCTTTTTTGGTTCCATATGAACTTTAAAGCAGTTTTTTCCAATTCCGTGAAGAAACTCGTTGGTAGCTTGATGGGGATGGCATTGAATCTATAAATAACCTTGGGCAGTATGGCCATTTTCACGATATTGATTCTTCCTATCCATGAGCATGGTATGTTCTTCCATTTGTTTGTGTCCTCTTTGATTTCACTGAGCAGTGGTTTGTAGTTCTCCTTGAAGAGGTCCAGAAGACATTCATACAGCCAACAGACACATGAAAAAATGCTCATCATCACTGGCCATCAGAGAAATGCAAATCAAAACCACAATGAGATACCATCTCACACCAGTTAGAATGGCGATCATTAAAAAGTCAGGAAACAACAGGTGCTGGAGAGGATGTGGAGAAATAGGAACACTTTTACACTGTTGGTGGGATTGTAAACTAGTTCAACCATTATGGAAAACAGTATGGCGATTCCTCAAGGATCTAGAACTAGATGTACCATATGACCCAGCCATCCCATTACTGGGTATATACCCAAAGGATTATAAATTATGCTGCTATAAAGACACATGCACACGTATGTTTATTGCGGCACTATTCACAATAGCAAAGACTTGGAATCAACCCAAATGTCCATCAGTGACAGACTGGATTAAGAAAATGTGGCACATATACACCATGGAATACTATGCAGCCATCAAAAAGGATGAGTTTGTGTCCTTTGTAGGGACATGGATGCAGCTGGAAACCATCATTCTTAGCAAACTATCACAAGAACAGAAAACCAAACACCGCATGTTCTCACTCATAGGTGGGAACTGAACAATGAGACCACTCGGACTCAGGAAGGGGAACATCACACACCGGGGCCTATCATGGGGAGGGGGGAGGGGGGAAGGGGGAGGGGGGAGGGGGGAGGGATTGCATTGGGAGTTATACCTGATGTAAATGACGAGTTGATGGGTGCAGCACAGCAACAAGGCACAAGTATACATATGTAACAAACCTGCACGTTATGCACATGTACCCTACAACTTAAAGTATAATAATAATAAATAAATTAAAAAAAAAAAAAAAAAAAAAAAGAAACTTTGAGGTGACGGCATATCTGCAGAATCCTAGAGCTCTTAGCCACATTAAAATCAGCTGAAGGAATTTGTCACTTTCCCAGTTTGCGGTTAAAATGACTAATGATCTAAGGTGGACTGATTCCCTCCTGTGTAATTTATTAAATGCCGATCAGTGCAAGTGGTTTCTTCTTTCAAGAAAAGCTCTATCTGTTGTCCATTACTTAGAATCTTTGATGCTTAGATATGAAAACATAAGACTGCAAATATTAGCTACAAAAAAATTTATGTGCAGTTTGGGTAGTGTGAAAACTTTTCTCCTTTCATGAAGTATAAAACAACACGTTACTATCAGACCGAGAAACCTTGGATTTTTTTCTTTTCATAAAATCTACCAGCTATTTCTCATTAGATGATGAAAACCTAATGTTACACTTGGAGAGTACTAAGCGTTTTTGTTCACACAAATCTTGTGAGAGCATGCTAGAAACTCATTTTCACCACACATTTTAATTCTGCTGATTCTGAGGCTGGAAAAGAGAAACACAAATTGCTGGCCGCTGAAAAATCCCCTTGAAGATTCCACAATGATAATGTTATGTTAAAATTGAATAAAGCTAGCATTCAAAGCTTTATTCTCACAAAGATTACCCTATGGATTTCCTGTTCAATCTTATCTGCTCTTCTCCCTTCCCTTCTCTTTCTCTTCCTAATACATTTAAAATAAAGATAGTCCTTTATATTCTCACTTTAAAAATAAATTTTTGGCTAAGCTTGGTGGCTCACGCCTGTAATCCCAGCACTTTGGGAGGCCGAAGTGGGTGGATCATTTGAGTTCACGAGTTCGAGACCAGCCTGGCCAACATGGTGAAACCCCGTCTCTACTAAAAATGTAAAAATTGGGCGTGGTGGCAGGCACCTGTAATCCTAGCTACACAGGAGGCTGAGGCAGGAGAATCATTTGAACCTGGGAATAAATATAAGTAAATAAATAAATAACTAAATAATAAATTTTTACTATTTATGGCAACTTGAATTACAGAAACCTTGTTTTATATTTCATAAATTCTGTAGCTTTTAAAATGCCCTCCTAAACATGAGTACATCTGTTACTTTGGAAGAATATCCTTTCTGAGGCTATGAAATGTCAATTGTTATTTTATCTCTGCTCATGTAATCTATCTAGGATTCATAGAATCTTATTTGGATGAGGACTTAATGTCAGCTAGTTCAACCTCCCAATGCAGTGTTAGAACCTTCGCTATGATAGCTCTGACAGGTTCTACTTAAGAGAGAGAGAGCTTGCTTGTTTAGATCAGACCATTTTTGGATTTAGTGCTCAATTCAGGGTGTCACATTTTAAGAAGGGATATTGACCAACCAGAGCGTGACCAAGAAGGTAGTCAGAAAATTCTTATCTAATAAGCAGTTGAAGTAACTGGGGCAGGGGAGTTAGTTCAAGAAGAGACCAAGTGACTGTCTGTTAGAGATATCTAGAAAAATCCTGCACTGGGAAGGAGGCAGAATCTATTATTCTCTCCAATTTTAATATTGTTATTCTTCCTTGTCCTGCTATATTTAACTATTTTTAGGCAGCTTCTGTTATGACGGAGTTCCACATTTCTGGGGCGCTCATCCAATGGAACAGTCACACTGTCATTATTGATAGGGTTTAATGTGCACTGACCTATGGATCAGAATGCTCAAGTTGTCAGAACCAAGGAGATCCGTGTCTGCCAAGAGTAACTCTTGCCCCTCAGCTATGTTAGTCCATTTCTGAACATCCTATCTAGAACTTGAGCCCTCACACAAAGGATAATTAGAAAGGCAGAGTGAGAGTTTCTAAGTCAGACTGCCTGGAATTGACTCCTGACTCTGCTTTTAATTTGCCATGTTAATCCCCCCTGTTCCTTAGTTCCCTCATTTGTTGGATGGAAGTAATAGTAGTTTCTAGCTAAGGTAGTTGCTGTATAAACAAGCTAATACATATAATGCACTTAGAAAACTGCTTAGTATATAGAAAATGCCCAAATTTTACCTGTTATTTTTAATAAAATATTTGTATTTAAAATTTTTTGTATCTTCTATGTCATTTTATTTAGTCATTGCTTATGTTTTCTATTTTCTACATCTTGCACTGGACACTGGCTTAGACTCACTATAGACTGAAGATCTTTTATCAAAGTCAAAATAGTTTAACTATTTGATATAGAGAGAGCCACCCTCCAACTAATGAATTATTGTTGTTCCTTTTACAGCATCTCAAATATAAAAGTTTGGTTGCATCCTACATGTCTTTTTTTTCTATCTTGTTCCTCCTGTCCCTTCCTCCGATTCTTTTTTCCCCCTACTTCTGTTTTACATTCAGGAGTGAGTACATTTACAGGTTTGTTACTTGAGTAAACTGTGTGTTGCTGAGGCTTGGTTTACGAATGATCGCATCACCAAGGTAGTGAGCATAATACCCAATGGGTAGCCATCCGGCCAACTCCCCGCTCAAGCAGTCCCCAGTGCCTGTTTTCCCATCTTTGTGTCCATGTGTATTCACTGTTTAGCTCCCTCTTATAAGTGAGAACCTGTGGTGTTTGGTTTGCTTTTCCTGCATTAGTTCACTTGGGATAATGGCCTCCAGCTGCATCCATGTTGCTGTAAAGGTTCTATGTCATTTTAACCGGAAGACAACTTTGTGAGGAAGTCAGCACTGTTGTCACCCATCTCCCCCATTACAAAGACTGTGAATTAAAGACATATTAATATGTTAAACAGCCTTAGGTTTTAGGAGTAGTATCACGCCATGGTCCACTGTGATGACACTATATCTGTGGTTAGATGTGTTTAGCTCTAAGAACCATGCTTGAAAGAACCACTGACCAAGAGGTCCAGGACCGGAGAGAAAGACTCATGATGGGAGAGAAAACATACGACTGTTAGAGAATCTAGTCATGTCATCTGCAGAAGAGACAAATCAGAGGCATCATACTTTTTGATAAAGAAGTAAATAAAATAGCTTTTTTTCTTTCATCTCACCTTGTTAATCAATATTTATTTTCCACAAGGTTTGTCTTTTAAATTATCATTCTAGTATTCCAAAAGTTAAGTAACCTCAATAAGACTGCCTGATCTTCATTATGGTACTATTTAAAAATCCCTTTAAAAGACAGTCATCAGCAATGAAATAGACTTATTTCCATGGACTCATGCCTATATCGATTCTCTAGCTGTTAATTTGTTTAGGGTTCTCATCTAAATATCACTGTCTCAAAGAGCTACTAAGCTCTTTGCTTCTTAGTTTCTTAGCAGATTAATCATGTCTCTTTTGCCTGATAGAAATTTAATAAAGCTAATTATGTGTTTATTGTGTTTTCCTAAGAATTTCATTTTAATGGCTAACATAATGTTTTATTTTTAGAAGGGAAACTGATTGATCTTAACCAAATGGTGGATTCAAATGAAATATGTTTTGATAAGACAGAGCAAAAGTAGAACATTACTAAATAATTATGGTACAGCCACACAATGGAAATACTGTACAGCTATGGCAAAGAATAAGACAGATATGTACTAATATTAATAGAGAAAGAAGCTAATCATAGAAGAACATAATAACAATCCTATTTGTGTGGGGAAAAAAAACAGCAACAAAAAGAACTCAGAGAAGAAATAAATACATGTTCATATACATGGAAAAAATATCTGAAATGACCATTGTGCCACTGTAAATAGTGATTACATTTGGGAAGGGGGCTTGTTTGGCTGGAGGGAAAAATAGAAACGTTTATATTGTAGTATTTTCTCTACTTTTTGAATTTTTAGAGGGAATGTATTAATTTTATAATTTAAAAAGGAGCTATTGGGGGGAGAATGGTGAATAAATGTGAAGTAACTGGTATTGAGACTGGTTAAACTGAGAAAATACATATACAATACTTTATTTTTGAAGCCAGACCTGGACACAGGAAGATGCAGGAAGTTAAAAAAAATTATAAAGATGATATGTGGAACACATGAGTTCAGAGAGGTAGTACTTACAAAACTGCTTACAAAACTGACGGTACATTGAGCAATCTTACTACTAAAAGTAGAGTACAATATGTCACCTGATAGCGTATGCACATGCACACACAATTTTCTCATTCAGGACAGATCCAGAAACGAAGAAACTGATTTACATTGCCTGGCTAAGGTAGGGTGACCAACCGTCTTTGTTTGCTGTGATCAGTGGGTTTCCTAGGATCAGGAATGTACTGGGCAAACCAGGACAAGTTGGTCATGGTAATCTAGAAAGCCCCAAAGGAGTTGGTCTAGGCCAAACTGGATCTTCATCTTAAAGAAAAACAAAATATACTATATGTCGCAGTTTAGAGAGCTCTCTGAGGACTTATAGCTTCACAGTTGTGATTTTATTTCTTAGGAAATGCGTCGAACATCACACATGCTTGTATTGAAGTGTCAGTGTAAATCTGTCACACAAATTTAAATTCACCATGTTGGATTATCCTTGTCCTCTCTTGACCTTTAGCAATATAAATCAAAAGCTGACAATAACTCTCATTCATTATTTTTTTTTAAATACCCTACTATATGTAAGGTACTTTGCTAAGCCTTTAAAATTCTCTTTTCTCAGTGAACTCACAGTGAATTAGGAAACAGATACATAAGTAAATAACTATTGTTTTGGCACATGTGTAAGAGTGAAAGATTGTGGCAAGTGGTTTTCAGGACCAGTCTTTTTTCTTTCTAAAAGTATTGTCAAGGCCCAGCGTGGTGGCTCTTGCCTATAATCCCAGCACTTTGGGAGGCCAAGGCAGGAGGATCACTTGAGGTCAGGTGTTCATGACTAGCCTGACCAACATGGTGAAACTCTGCCTCTACTAAAAATACAAAAATTAGCGGGGTGTGGTGGTGGGTGCCTGTAGTCCCAGCTACTTGGGAGGCTGAGGCAGGAGAATTGCTTGAACCTAGGAGGCGGAGGCTGCAGTGAGCCGAGATCACCCCATTGCCCTCCAGCCTGGGCAACAGAGCGAGACTCCATCTCAAAAACAAAAACAAAAACAAAAAGTATTGTCCAAAGACAGAATGAGAAGAAAAGAGGTAATTATTTGGAATACTGGTATTTTGGAATCTCGTTTAAAAATCTTGTTTAACAATAATAATAGTCCTAAGAAATTAAAAATTAATATTTCTATTTTATGCTCTTAGATGAAAGGTGAGCTGGATGCTAGGCTATTCTGTCTAGATGGTAGTTATAACTTGAAGAGCTTCCCCAGCATGATCAGAGCAAGGAAACCTTTTCTCCTGTACCCAGCAGCCATTCGTGAGATAACAACATATATTTTATATTAAAATGTAAACGCTAAAATTACATTTGGAGTAAATATGTAATAATACATCTAGACATACTGATAGTTGTCATGATTTTATTGCTCAGTGGGGAAAACAAAAGATGTAGTAATTAAGTTTTTGTATTCTCGGCACGTAACAGTATATAGGTCTTCCAAAGCAGATAGCTACATTATGAATCCATAAGAACTTTTAATTCTAATATTAATCCTTAGGAAGATTTTACTTTCCATCACTGTTTGGATTTATTAAGAAGTTATGTGTGAAATTAAATATTCATATTTTGTTACTAACTTAATTTTTCAGAAGTTACTTTAATTCTCAGTGGTTCTAGCTAACTGATAATTGTGGCATTTGAGTTGCATGAAGTGGAGTGGAGTGGAGTGAAGAAAGGGGAGAGGAAAAGGTGAAGTCAGAAAGCTGCGGGGTGGAATGAAGTCAGGGAGATTGTTTACGGCCTTCTGGAACATTATAAAGACTTCAGTTTCTTCTTAGAGTAAGAAGAAGACCCATTGGAAGATATTGAGCACAAGATTTGTATATCTAACTTAGGTTTTAACAGGATTTCTCTGCTGTCATGTTGTGTTAATCTAAGGGGATTATACTGGAAGCAAGGAGACCTAGTAGAAGGCTGTCGCCACCAGCCAGCTGAGAGGGATACTGTCATTAAGTTGGTGACAGCAGATGTAGTGAGAAGTGATTGGATTCTGGATATGTTTTGGAGGCATAGCCAAGAGAAATAGTCTGATGGGGTGAGCATACTGTGTGGGAAAAGAGGGGAATCAAGAAAGACTCCCAAAGTTTTTGGCCTGAGTAACTAAAAGGATGGAGTTGTCATTAACAGGAGATTCTGCAGCGTACGTTTCAAGGGAAGCACTAGGGGGAGCTCCATTTTAGACACGAGAAAAGCATGAGAAGTCTTACATAATTCATGTAGTGATGTCCATAGGCAGCTGGATTATAGCTCATAACTATATGTCATTTACTCCATATAGTAACCAGTAACCTCCAGAGTATGGAAGTTAGCAAAGAGAACTAGGCTGGAGGTATAATTGGGGAATTGTCAGTTCATGGGTGCTATTTAAAGCTACAAGACTGCATGAGCTCACCAAAGGAATGAGTTAGACAATGTAGAAAAGAGGTATAAGGACAGACTCCTGGAGTACTCCAATGTCAAGAGAATGAAAAGCAACCAGCAAGGACTGAGAAGGGGTAACGATCTAGGGAGGAGGAAAACGAGGAGTGTGGTACACTAGATGCCAAGGAGGAAAACATTTTAAGGAGGAAGAAGTGATCAGTGATACCAAATAATACAGATAAGGTCAGATAAGATATAATGACTGACAAATGACCACTAAGAAATAACACAAGAAAGTTCTAGCCAGAGCAATCAGGCAAGAAAAATAAATAAAAGGCATCTGGATAGGGAAAAAAAAAACAAGTCAAACTACCTCTCTTCACTGACACTATGATTTTATTCTAAGTATAAAAAACCCTAAAGACTCCACCAAAAGGCTGCTAGAACTGATAAACGATTTTAGCAGGGTTTCAGTATACAAAGTCCATGTACAAAAATCAGTAACTATTTCTATACACCAATAGCATCCAGGCTGAGAGTCAAATCAAGAGCTCAATCCCATTTACAGTAGCCACAAATAAAATGAAATAGCTGGGGATATAGCTGTCCCAGAGAGATGAAAGATCTCTACAAGGAAAACTATAAAATACTACAGAAAGAAATCAGAGATGATACAAACAAATGGAAAAATATTCCATGCTCATGGATTAGAAGAATCAATATCATTAAAGTGGCCATACTGCCCAAAGCAGTTTACAGGTTCAATGCTATTCCTATCCAACAAGCAACATCATTCTTCAAAGAATTAGAAAAAACTATTCTAAAAATCATATGGAACCAAAGAAGAACCCGAAGAGTCAAAGCAATCCTAAGCAAAACACATAGCCAGAGGCATCACACTACCCAAGTTCAAACTATACTGTCAGGCTACAATAAAGAAAACAGCATGGCACTGGTACAAAAAACAGACATAGACCAATGGAATCGAACAGAAAGCTCAGAAATAAAGCCACATACCTACAATCATCTGATCTTTGATAAGTCCAACAAAAACAATTAATGGGGAAAAGACTCGCTATGCAATAAATGGTGCTGGGATAGCTGGCTAGCCATATGCAGAAGAATGAAATGGGACCCTTACCTTTCACCGTATACAAAAGTTAACTTTATATGGATTAAGAATTTAATTATAAAACCTAAAACTATAAAAATTCTAGAGAAAAACCTAGGAAATACCGTTCTCAGCATCAACCTGAGCAAAGAATTTTTGGCTAAGTCTCCAAAAATAGTTGTAATAAGAATAAAAATTGACAAGTGGGATCTAATTAGAGAGCTTCTGCACAGCAAAAGAAACTACCAGCAGAGTAAATAGACAATCTACAGAACGGGAGAAAATATTCATAAACTATGCATCTGACAAAGGTCTAATATCCAGAATCTATAAGAAACTTAATTCAAAGCAAAAACCAACCCCATCAAAAAGCAGGCAAAGGACATTAACAGACATTTTTCAAAATAAGACATACAAGCAGCCAACAAACATATGAAAAAATGCTTATCATCACTAATCATCAGAAATGCAAATCAAAACCACAATGAGATACTGTCTCACACCAGTCAGAATGGCTGTTATTAAAAAGTCAGAAAACAGTAGATACTGGCAAAGTTGCAGAGGAAAAGCAATGCTTATACACTGTGGAATACAGTTTGGAAATTTCTCCACTTAAAACAGAGCTACCATTAGGCCCAGCTATCCCATTACTAGATATATACACAAAGGAAAATAGATAAAGATACATGCAGTTGTATGTTCATTGCCATGCCATTCACAATAGCAAAGACATGGAATCAACCTAGGTGCCCATCAGTAGTGGTGGACTGGATAAAGAAAATGTGGTATATATACACCATGGAATACCACACAGCCCTAAAAAAGAATGAAATCATGCCCTTTGCAGCAGTATGAATGGAGCCAGAGGCCATTAACCTAAACGAATTAATGTCGGAACAGAAAACTACATAGCACATGTTCTCACTTATAAGTGGGATCTAAACATTGAGCACATGTGGACATAAACATGGGAACAGTAGACATTGTGGACTACTAGAGGGGGGCGACACAGGTTCAAGAGCAAACTACCTTTTGGGTACCATGCTCACTACCTGACTGCAGTATACCCATGTAACAAACCTGCACATGGCCCCCTGTATCTGAAAGTTAAATTTTAAAATAAAAAAAAAAAACTTAAGTATATAAGCTACTTAATAAGATGATGATAAATAATAACATTTGTTGAGTTTTTCCAGTGTGATAAATACTGTATTGTGTGCTTTGTACAGTTATCTTTAATCTATAAAACATTTCTGTGTGATAGGGATTACAATTCACAGATATCGGAAGCCAAGACCCAGAGACATTAATAAATTAAACGCAAATACCTAGTAAAATGTCCAAAGCCAGAATGCAAAACCAAGATTTAAAAGCCTTTATTCATTTTCTCATATCATGCTTCCTGGACTTGTGTTGAAGCCACAGCTTTGCAAAAGGCTTATCAGTTGTCACTATTTTAGCTCTGCCTTACATGCATGGTTGTATAGGAAAAGTTAAAACTACCTGAAATGCTTTATACTGTACCACAAATCTATATGATAAAAGGCAAAGATAGACAAATTCAAGTTTGTTTTTTCTTATAGCCTGAATCCAAGAAGAGATCTTTGATTTATGGGACTTCCTTAAATAAGACCTTTTTTTCTGTTAACATTTTGTGATATGAAAATATCAGTGATAACATTTATCTTACCGCAGAATAATATTTAGTTTTTGTATTTGTCTTTTAAAATGTTCCTAACAGGAACATCTGTTTTTAAAATAAATCAGAGGTGTACAAACTGGCAGTGATTGCTATGCTGTGTATGTGTATGTCCTAAATGTTTGATACTTGTGTTTACTAGTTTACAACCATCATCGAATTATCTAGTAACATGTGAGAGTATGTTAGAACTGGGGCTGCCTTATTTATCTAAAACAAATGATACTCTGTTAATTATCCTAGCAATTAGAAAATTACTTTTACCACTGCTTTGCCATTTGGCAGTTGAGATATAAATTTGGCATTGTGGTAACCATTCACTAGGTTTGGTCCTAGGGTATGTGGTTTTTTTGCTTTGGATCAGGAGACAGCATTTGGTAAATAGCAGTTGTAAATTTCTTTTTTCCCAAAGTTTGAAAAACCTCAGGGCTTTTAATGGCATGAGTTTGCGCAAATCATCCTTTTTTTTCCCTCAATTTGTCTGTGCTTTTTCTCTTTGCAGTCTGCCATTTTCTCAAATTTATTGCATGCATTTTATTTATTTTTATGTGCCTTCTAGCGATGCTATATACGTTGCAGGATTAGCATTCACATTGGAATGATGACTTGGAAAGTCTCACCCAGCTTGTTCTGCACTCACTCTTCCTGTGAATTCACCACTCTCGTAGCTCAGCTACTCCTACTTAGATGCGGCTGCCACTTTGCTGACGGTGTCATTATTTCTCTCTTGGATTAGTCCTGTGCCCTTCTGTTCAGGCCTTCCTGCCATAGAGTTTGCTCCCTCTCTTCAATTTTATTCTTCGCGTAGTAACTAAAGTGATCTTTCCAAGACTCTAATCTTAAGTAATTTTCTGCTTCAAGTCTTTCAGTGATTTCTCATTATTCCTAGGCTCTCCCCAGTCTCATACACTACACTTAGCCACTGAATTTTTCTTAAGTTTCTCAAATATACCTTGTCCACTGAATATTAACATGGATTCTTCACATAACCTGGAATAAAGTTTCTTATTCTTTTGCCTCAGTGATTTTGTTTATCCAAAGTCTCAGTTGGAAAGCGCATCTTCTGAGAATCTTCCCTGCCCCCGTTTCCCTCTGCTAGCCTCTAGCGTGGTTTAGACCAGCATCCTCCAGCCTTCCCGGGTGTCCTGAACTCCCCTTCCACAGGATTTGTCCACATCCACAGCATTTATATTGTATTGCCTGCTTTCTCTAGTGACTTGACTCCTCAAAATGTAGACTTCTGTTTCCTCATCCTTTGCCCTTCTGAATAAAGAATTCATTTATATGCATTTCCTTAAGAGAACCACACTTGGTGTGATTTTGAGGAAGAAGAAGATCCATAAGTGCAAAATACTGATTTCGCTTTCCTTGTTTTCAGTACTATCCCTAGCACTTAACATGATGTCAGATACGTGATAGAAATTCACATATTTTAGGTGAATGCTAGTGATGACCAGATTTTTGTTTTAGCCTTAACCTCCTCTGAATTCTAGTGCCATATGTGTAAGTCTCTCTCTGACATTACCACTGGGGTATCATCTAGGCACTTTAAATTCAGTAAACCCAGACCTCACATTATTTCCCTCTGGGCTCTCCTCCTTTCCCCTCCACTCCTTTCTTTTTCTTTTGTTCTTCTGTCATTGGCATTTCCAAACTGGAAACTACTCTCTCTCTCACTAGCTAGATCAGTCATTTGTCAGAGGCTATCAATTCTGCTTCCTAATAGTTTTTGAAAACTCACCCTTCAACTCCATTTTTTCACAGCTACTTTATTTCAGACTTCCTGTCACTTTCTACCTTAATTACAGAACCTGCTAATTTATTTGAGTTATACAAATTTCAGTAATTTAAAAACTAAATATATTACTGTTTTCAAAGCATTGTAAATCTTACAATTAAATGATTTTTTTAATCTGAAAACTAGTTAAATTTTTCCTATGTTTTGTCCTTTTAAATAAACTGTAGGTTTTCATATGTATTCATTCATTTGGGAACTTTTGTTCATTTTTAGGAATAAGAAATAAAAGTTATTGAATCAACTTTATACCAAGAAAGTTATGTAAAAGATAATATGAAAATGGATCATCTTTTTGTTCATAAGCAAGAAAGATGTGACCCTTTTTATGTAATATTAAATATTAGCTATGTGCTATACCAGCTTGCTGACTTACTGACCAGTCCTCCAAAGCAGTCCTTGTCTGTGGAGGAAGTTTTCAAAGTCCAATTCAGTCATGAAAGTGGTCCAAGATAGAGTAAGAGGGACTAGATTTACCTTGCTTCCTGAAACTCTGAGAATAGACAAAATGTATGAAACTGGTTGTCAGACATTGAGCATCAGGCAGTACATGGTACTTATCCCTGAGAGAAGGTAACAACTCCAGCTTACTGCCTCCAAAAAATTTCCAGGCCTTAACACAAGGAAGGGAAAACCAGGAGGAACCTGATGGTCTCCCTGAGTTGAGGAGATGAAATTGGGAGTTCGGGGAGACTAAGGTGGAAGGAGTTAGCAAGTCAGTGGGTCAGGAAAGGGAGATCCACACAGGGTCCCCTTATAGTGTTCAGATAAGTAATGATTAATATATGGGTGAGGAAACTGCTTGAGGCTAGTAAAAGAACCACATAGAAAGATTAGAGGTGACAAGCCTAGGAACACACACAGAGTCTGTAATAGTTTCTGTTGCCTCCAGCCAGAGTAAAAAGCCCTCATAATTCACTGGATGTCATCAAAGGACAATGCGTCAGTAGTGGGGGAAAATCTGTCCTACACTAAAGGCTGCTCTGGCCCTGCCTACTAAAGCCTAGAAGCAAGCCTTGAAATTAACCTAATATTTGTGTAATTGAAGTCCCTAGTGGGAATAATTCCCTAGTGAGAGGGAGCAGGAAAATATCTGATGAAATCATAGCTAAAAATTTTCCAAGTTTGGTGAAAACTATATAGGTCTAAGAAGCACAGCAAGCTCTAGTTGTGGGTATGCATGCATGTGCATGCGAGCGCGCACACACACACGAAGAAAACTATACCAAGGCACATCATAATCAAATTGCTTAAAGTCAGTGAAATATTAACGTAGAGAAAATATTAGCATATCTGGGGCGGGGGGGAACATGTACAAAGGAGCAAAGATAAGGATAATAGATTTCTAGTCTTGAAACAAAGCAAGACAGAGGACAGTGGTACAACATCCTTAAAATATTAAAGGAAGGAAAAAAGTTACCTTGATTATCCAGCAGAAGTATTTTTCTAAAATGAGGGTGAAATAAGAGTCCTGAAAGTAAGTTGATTCTCCCTGATGGTATCATTTGTAGTAACATTTGACATGGATCTCAAAGCAGAAACTTAACTGGATATGTTTGATGATACAAAAATTTTAATTGCCTATTTTTATATGGCATTTTACATTTTAAAAAAGCACGGTGGCTCACCCCTGTAATCCCAGCACTTTGGGAGGTGGAGGCAGGTGGATCACTTGAGGGTCAGGAGTTCCAGACCAGCCTGGCCAACATGATGAAACCCCATCTCAACTGAAAATACAAAAATAAGCTGGGTATGGTGGTACATGCCTGTAATCCCAAGTACTCTGGAGTCTGAGACAGGAGAATCACTTGAACCTGGGAGGCAGAGGTTGCAGTGAGCTGAGATTGAGCCACTGCACTCCATCCTGGGCAACAGAGTGAGGTTCCATCTAAAACAAGCAAGCAAACAAACAAAAATGTGTTTCTATATGGGAGAAAACTTTACAGTAGTTTTCCTTTATCCTTGGGGGATACGTTTTGAGAGCCCGGTAGATGCCTGAAGCCTTGGATAATACCAAACCCTATATATGGTTTTTTGATCTCATAACTGAGATGGCTACTAAGTGACTAATATGTAGCATCTTCATTGTGGATATGCTGGAGGAAGGGATGATTCCCATCCAAGGTGGGACAAAGTGGGCAGATTTCATCAGGCTACTTAGAATAGTGCTCAGCTTAAAACTTACAAATTGCTTCTGGAATTCCCCACTTAATATTTTCAGGCTAAAATTAACCACAGGTAAGTGAAATTGTACTGTATTTTCACAGGTTTTTCAGGTAGCGAGAATGAGTGATTTTATCTCCATTTTACACATGAAGAAGCTGAGACACACGAGTAGCATGACTTTCACTGGGTTGCATAAGATCCAGGAATGTGATCAGGTTTCCTGACTTCCTGTTCAGGACTGTTCTCATCTGAATGGTCTCCTCATTGATAGCTGTGCATCGTTCAAAATATTTTCTAAACTTAGAGACTGACAGAATATGTAAAATGTATGAAATATCTCTAAAGCTATAATAGATAGTACAATATTTAGTAATTCTTTTGTATCTTCACATTTGGAATAGGTGAAGAAAATAAATTAAAAATCTTATTAAATCCCAGGACCCCAAATAGAAGACAGGAAAAATGAAAGAGAATGCATTGAAGTATATTAAAGCCTGTATGAAAAACCCGTTATGGTATTTAAACTTTAAATTAGCAAAGGTGGAAAATTGCTATGGTTGCAGAGAAGTTTTTAATTAAAATGAAGTTATTTCTGATTCTTTAAAAAAAGGTGAGGAGAAGTTTGATTATTTTAATTACCATATTAAATTTTAGCAGAGAACCTTCTAATAACTTGACTCAAAATACAATGTGGCAGAAATTAGCTGGGAAGAAACTGTATTCCTCTCTTGTATTTATACTGTGTATGTGGTACATAAAATAGAAGAATTAAATGCTACCTTGGTATATTTCATTGCACCCAGTATAGCAAATTAGTTTTGGCCATTACTAGCAGCCATACAGAATGAATAAGGCCCATTGTCCTTTTTGTTTCCACTGAAGTTTGTTCAAATTGTTCTTTAGGGATGTTTTTCAGTCTTTCCTATTAAATAAATTTCGAGAGCTTGATCTTTAAAGTTTTATGGTAGAATTGGGATTTAAAAGTTAGAACTTGGAAGGAGGACAGGATTTAAGTAGGATAAGGAATAGTTAATAGGAAGCATGTGTCTTCTCAGAACAGTGAGAATGTTTCATGTTGGAAAGAAACAGGAAATCATGTAGAAGAGGTAGGGTAAGGTTTGATTACTGATGGCCTTAAAAAGCAAGTTAGGGAAATAGGTGGATGTCACTAACGTTACTATTGACTCCTGAGGACAGTGAATTATCTCTCATTAAGTTATGAAATGTGAATTGTTGACATTTCAGCGCAGTATTTTTGTGTCAGCTTTCATTGTGTTTAAATCTGAAATGGCAAAGCAAGGATTTTTTTTTTTTTTTTTTTTTTACCTGAAAAGGGGATGTGTTTTCTTTTCTAGTCAACTCCTTTACATCTAGCAGCGGGCTACAACAGAGTTCGAATAGTTCAGCTTCTTCTTCAGCATGGTGCTGATGTTCATGCAAAAGACAAAGGGTAGGTCTATCAGTTTACTTCTTTTCAATGCTTTGTTTTTGTCTGATACTCTGAACTTTTAAAACACTAGACAAAGTCATATGTCCCATTTGTTACGGCTTATATAACATTTTAAGAATGTTCACAACTCTGATTTCAGGCTTTATTTTCATGTACCTACTTAATTAAGGATATTTCTCATAATAATTTCCCAAATCAATTTAATTTTATCACAGTTCTGTTACTTGAAGTTGAAATTGTGTCTCAATTGCAGTTACTGTTTTTCAGCTCTTTAATTGCATTTTAGAAAAATAAAACAAATTGAAAATTATGAAAATCCAGTAGCATAGCTATCAGATTCAACCGATAGTAAAGGATCATCCTTTATTGATAAACCAAAATCATAAGTATACAATATCAATTTTTTTTTCTGATGAAATCTTGGACATCTAAACTGAGAAAACCTAGAAGGTTGATGTGAGGGGATATAGGTGGTAACCAAGAAAGCAGTTATGTCACTTATTTTACCAATAGGTGAATTTTTGAAAACTGTATCAGTTTCCTGTAAAGTCTCCAGGGATATGTGAACATTGGGTTTGCTATCCTATGTGGTGGACTAACATTTCGCATTGCCCCACTTTAAGATCTAAAAGATAGTTGCCCCTACTGGCCAGGTCAGGTAGATGATGTTACAGTCTTGTGGTTGACAGCATAAAGAAGAGATGCCCTAGAGTAGCGCTGCTTTCACTTTGCCCCTCCCCAAGTTAAGAAACATAAAAATGAACTCAGTGCTTGAGACACTTATCGGAAGAATTCATCCATTTCATACCTGCTTTTTATAGATACCTGGTGCTGCTCTCTTGCCTGCACCAGGTTTTGTGCCATATGTGGATGGTGTCCCAGTAGTATAGGGGCATAAATGCCTGATGCTCTTGTACGTCTCTATTTCCTTGTGCATGTCTGAAAACAGATGGGTGTATAATAGGTGAGTCATCAAGAGACGTACACCACAAAAAAGGGATTTTTTGGCTTACTTAGAATAGTTTGATATGCAAGTTATAATAGTTTGGATATTTGATTATTTTGCTAGAAATTACCATAAAAGTGAATTAAAATGGTGGAATATTTCAGTTCACTACCAATTAACATTTATTTCTTGTAAATACTTAATATATAATGCATGTATTTGTCAATTAGCATATGATCTTCCTTTCGCTAAAATGTTCTTCTATTTGGTATTTTTTTCATTATCTTCAAGGATTACATACAAAAAACAAGATAAATACAAAAGGTGTAAACATAAGCTATGCTTTGAATTACTTTATTTTATTAAATACTTTAAAATATTTTAAAATATAATTGTATTGGGATTTATTGGATTTTATTTATTTCTTAGTACTTCATGGATAAATAAGTTGTTTGAAATTTAAGTATTTTAATTTGCCTTTTTTCATTTAGTGGACTTGTGCCTCTTCATAATGCATGTTCATATGGACATTATGAAGTCACAGAACTGCTATTAAAGGTAAGAGAAATCCAGAACATTGAGCATCATTTGCTTTTTTTTTCTTTAACTTGTCATTACTTTCCATACTTTTGGCCTCATGAAAGTTTTTTTAGTTTTTTGAGTTTTTTTGTTTGTTTGTTTTGAGACAGGGTCTTGCCCTGTCACCCAGGCTGGAGTGCAGTGGCACAGTCACAGCTCACTGCAACCTCAACCTCCCAAGTTCAAGTGATCCTCCCACCTCAACCTCCCCAGTAGCTGGGATTACAGGGGTGTGCCGCCACACACAGCTAATTTTTATGTTTTTTGTAGAGACGAGATTTTGCCATATTGCCCAGTCTTGTTTTTTCAGATTTTAAGAGAATAAAATAAGTTTTTAAAAATATTACCATTGCCTTAAAAATTTTAAAACATTGCATTTAATTTCAGCTGTTTTTGAAAGGTGATATTAAAGAAATTAAAACACTTATTTGAAAAAGTTGTAACTGAAATTTACAGAGAAATAAATGTCTTTTGAGTTTTATTTGATCCAGCGAAATGATTACTGATCTAAAATGTTTTTTTCTCCATTCAGCATGGAGCATGTGTTAATGCCATGGATCTCTGGCAGTTTACTCCACTGCATGAGGCTGCTTCCAAGAATCGTGTAGAAGTCTGCTCTTTGTTACTTAGCCATGGCGCTGATCCTACGTTAGTCAACTGCCATGGCAAAAGTGCTGTGGATATGGCTCCAACTCCGGAGCTCAGGGAGAGATTGACTTGTACGTATTTATATCCCGAAATCATTATTGCATGTTATAAATTAGAATCTTTAATTTCTGTTGAGTTTTATCTAACTTAAGTAATAACCTTCCATTCTTATAAGTGTATTAATTCATAATCCTCATTTCTAATTGTATACTTTTCTTCATTAATTCCATGGGAATATTACATACAAACACTTTTTGTATACATTGTGTTTATTCGAGACTAGTTTTAATTCATATGTTGAGGCTCCTTTTTTGGTTTTTTGAAGGCTACTGAGGATGAGTCAATCAGCATCCATTTCATGGATACTTACAATGTGGCAGGCACTAGAAATATAGCAGTGTACAAAGCATTAAAAAGCTCTGAGCTTCTGGGGCTTACATTCTTGTGCTATTGATAGTGACAGGTATCTAGCATTATTGAACCTTCTATGGGGCTTACATTCTTGTGCCACTGATAGTAATAGGTATCTAGCATTATTGAACCCTCACTATTCCCCGAGCCCTGCAAAGTTGCATAATCATATTTTTATTTACCATGTGTGTTATGACCCAAGTATAATCACTTGCCCATATCTAAGTGAGATCTTTAAAATAATTTGGTTGAGGTCATCTTCTGAATATATTACCAATACATACATGCAAATGTTTTTTAAATAAACTTTTGTTTTAGCATAGTTTAAGATATACAGAAAGTGTATGAAGATAGTACCCAGTTCTCGTATACTCCATACCCAGTTTCCCCTGTTATTAACATTTTTCTTTAGTATAGTACCTTTGTCACAATTAATAAACCAGTATTGATACAGTATTAACTAAAGGCCATACTCTATTCACATTTCCTTAGTTTTTGCCTAAAGTCCTTTTTCTACTCTAGAATCTCATTCAGGATTCTGAATACTTCAGGATACCACATATATATGGTTTCACATCAAATACTGAGACATTTAATTCTACATGTGGGCATTTCAGGTTTAAATTAAGCTAGGTGTCACCTACCTCATTTTTAAGTTATCCTGTGGTCTATATTCTGTCTTACATCCAGGATTCCAAGATGATTACACCTGAAAAAAATCTTTGCTAAGTTATCTCTTAAGGAAAAGGCATAGTCAAAATGATGCTAGCATTATTTATGTTTAAACAAGTTTTAAACTAGTTTATATTAAAACAGAAACAGTTCCCCACAATTTTGATCTTGTTTAAGTGGAAATTTGAACTTATTTTGGTATTCAAATAGGTGACGTCTACTAGATTACAGGCCAACACAAGCCAGATTGTAACTGGGCAGATGTCTTTGTAATGAATTCTTTCAGAAGTTCGTTTACTCGCTCCTACCCAGGTGTCTCTTGCCATATGTTATCTTGCATTACATAGTTTGCTTTTCTGTTTGTATGTTCTATCTTCCTAGTGAAATTTTGACTCTTAGACCTTTGGTTTTATTTTTCTTTCTCTTAGCCCCTGTGCAATTCCTTTTTACCTAGTAAAAATGTGTGATGCTATTTATATTTGGGCCTTTATCTACCTACCTGTAATCTAACACAGTGCATGGCATATAGTATGTGCCCAACAAGCTTATTGACTTTGAATTTGACTCAACTCAAAGTGTATTAATTTATCTTTTTCTGATTTCCTTTCTTAGATTAGACACTGGCTCAGCTTTATTCTTATGTCATCATTTGATTTTTTTCAGCCATTTTGTAAATTATGAGTATTATTAGAAGTTTTTACATTGTATTTTACTGATCTTATTCCAGTGAAGGCATTAAAATTTAACCTAAATTTTTAGTTTAATGAAGGGAGCAGTTACCTGCTTAGAGTTCTTTCCAACTTTCTCAGTATCCCCTTTGTTTTGATAACTAAGATTCTACCAAGGAATTGTCTGAAGAAAAGGATTTGACAAAATCGGACCTTCTCTAACTGCAGTTTTCATTATCATGTCTACTGCTTTATATTAGGCATTCACAATTACATATTTCTTTTAAAGAAGAATATACAAGAAACAAAGAAAAACAGTGTTTTCATTATGCCCATAGTTATAGTTGTAACATTTTATTACACACATTTTTTTCTGTTACTTGTCTTTTTTTTTTTTTTTTCCTTTTTCTTATGAGACAGGGTTTAGCTCTGTTGCCCAGGCTGGAGTGCAGTGGTGCAGTTATAGCTCACTGAGACTCTACCTGCAGGGCTCAGTTGATCCTCCCAGCTCAGCCTCTCTAGTAGCTGGTACTACAGGTGCATGCCACCATGTCCAGCTAATTTTTTTTTTTTTTTTTTTTGTATGTTTTGTAGAGACGGGGTTTCACCATGTTACCCAGGCTGGCCTCAAACTCCTGGGCCCAAGCCATCAGGCCGCCCTGGCCTCCCAAATCCTTAGGTGGGATTACAGGCGTAAGCCACTGCTCCTGACCTCTTGTCTATTTTTTAATTGGTTGTTTTTACGAAGCCACATGAACCGGGTAGTTTGGGTTTTGTTCTTGTTTCAAAATACATTTAGAGATAAAAGCTTTTATGTATTTTATAAATATTAGTATTCAGGGTAAATTTGAGTAATTTACAGTTTTACCACTTTACTTAACTTTCCTGAAGTTTTCAAAACAGACCTTTATGTAATCTTTTGCATTTAGAAATTTAGAAGGACAACTATATAGCTGATAATTTTTTTTTTATTCTCTAGGGTTTTTTTTAATATTAAGTATTTCTCAATGAAGTATTTTAAATTTGAAAATCAATTTGGACAGAAATCTTTACTTTTTTTCTAAAGAGCAGAGACAAGAAATATTTTACTTATTGTTATTTGAGAAAGTATCATACTGTTTACTTGTATTATTGCATCATCATTTTTAAATTTTCCTAGTACTGCAGTCTATTGTTTATGTTTTTGTAAATTTGCTCATTTTTTTCTGAGCCACCTTTTCGGAGCATAAAGGAGTACATAATTGAAAAGGTAGAAATGCCCTTATCACTTTATATTCATACAATATTTGTTATTAGCAAAAAGGCCAGTATGATTTGCACTAAGTTTACGTTTCTCTAGACTGTTGACTCCAGCAAAACTATACATTTTGCCAGACATCAGTTCTCAGAACACCACCTTCCTCTGTGGTTGTCTGACCCCTGCTTCTTAATATATTTCACAGTTTATAATTCTCTCACTCCATGGGTCCCACATTTTATCATTTCACTGAAAATCTACAGTCTTGTTATTTGAATCTACTGGCTTACTTTCATCTCATTTGACCTTAGTTTTTTGTTTCTGAAGTTTCAGAGTCCTTACTTTCAGCAATCTAGCAGTGATAAAGAACCTCTAAAGAAGAAGTTATATAAAAATGTTATTTTCCTGACCCTGCAATGACTTATTTTATAAATATTCAGCATTCACGCCTTATCACATATTATAAATTGCCTACCATATACCAAGCACTGTGCTAGGTGATGAGATTAGCATAGCTGATATGACAGTGTGATATGTCCTATGATGAGGCTAAATGCAAATGCTGTGGACTGCTTAAGAAGGAATGCTAACCCAATACTGGAAAAGGTCCGGAAAGCTCACCCGGAGTATCTGAACTGAGACCTTGAATGATGAGTAGTAATGAGGCATGTATGTGCACGTGTGTCTGTGTGTGTGTTTTCTCTGTGTCTTTTGAGAGAGGGGGCAAATATGATGGGTCCCTGGGTCCCTCAGAGGAGAGGAGAGTAGAGAAAGGAAAAAAGGAAAAATACAGTACCAGGCAGATTCAAAGACCTGGATGTGAGAGGGTCTGAAATTGTTGTGTAATGTATTAGGTCATACGTTATTTGCATCTTTAAACAGTTCCAGCATTTTGTTAATAAGTGGGCATATCAAAATGCAAGTAAAGTTTGTCAAAGATAAAACAAGACATTTTTAATAAGAATATTGGATTCTCATTCATGCAATTAATTTAGATACAGCTTTTCAAAAAAATCTCTCACCTGCTGATGAAAATAATAAACTGTTAATTGTTCTTTGAAAAATGTTCAAGTTCCGCTTTTCTCCCATGTTTTAAGTCCTTTCCTTTTCTGTGTCAAGACCTAATCACCATTAATATTTTGGTGAATATTTCTGTAAATGTTTTCTACACCATTACTTATGGTGTACTTATGGTGGCAATAGTAGTAGCAAGAGTAGTGATAATACAAAAAAATGCATCAGCCTGTCCTTTCCTTTTTGAATTTTTGTGTACCACTGTATACTTTCATGTCAGTGTATGTAGACCTATCTCTTGTGTAAGAGCTAGAAAGTGTTACAGCATATGTGCGCACAGATTATTTAACTGGTTTCCTTTTGGTGGACATTTAGGTTTCCTGTTTCAAAATTTTGCTGCAATAAGTATCTTATAGGTGTATTTTTATGACTCTGAGAGTGTGAAACAGTCTTATTTCAGAGCATTAATACTTCACAATTTTTCATTAATCTACATCCTCTTTTGCATTTTTATCATCATATTGTCACATTGCTGCTATTGCTAAAATAGAGAAATTCATAAAATAGTAATATTCCTACTTATTTATAATCATGCTGGATTTTTTACATTTTAAATCTTTTTTTATGTCAACCATTGTTTCATTGACAGATGAATTTAAAGGTCATTCTTTACTACAAGCAGCCAGAGAAGCAGACTTAGCTAAAGTTAAAAAAACACTTGCTCTGGAAATCATTAATTTCAAACAACCACAGTCTCATGAAACTGCACTGGTAAGATTTTATTGTTAATCTGTTCCCTGGGTCTGAAATAATGTAAGCACAAAATATGATTTTCATTTCAGAAACCTTAAAGTAACTTTAGTATCTGAAATGCCATGAATTTGCATTTTAATTTTGGTTGCATTGATTTTTAAACTTAGTTTGGGGGATGATTCTTTTCATGGGTGAGAGAATTGACATTTGCTCAGCCTCGATTTGGAAATTGTTTTACCTTTGTCTTCCCAACCTCATTATAATATATCCACTTTTGTGGCCAGTGCTTTCATAAAATACAAGATACAATTTTCCAATAGAATTTTTTTTCCTTGTGTTTGCTAGATAAATACTAGATTTCCTTCTGTAGAAGATTAAAGTATATTTTCAGATACTTGCATTATCTTTTTGAGTAATTGTATTCAAAGTACTGATTATATATTCATGGTAGAAAATGGCAAGATCATGCATTTTTTGTTTGATACTATGCAAGTTATTCTTAAAACTATCCATGTTTTCTTCAAATGCACTTTCAGAAAGATTTATTTTCTTTGTCATTGACACATTAAGGCTCAGCTAGAGAGTGGTTAGTGATTGCTCCTAAATTCAGAATTTAAGCATATGTGATGCCTGCATCACACACCTTAAGTACACGTAATTAATATTCTTACATATATTTGACACAAGAGGTCAAACCTTAGTCAGTATCTGCATAAAACAACATTAAAAGATTGACCAAACCAAAATAGGCTAACTATAGATACACTTAAATACATGTCTCTCAAAGTAGGGTTGAGATAGATTCAAGCTACACAGTATTATGCTAGGAGATATTCAGAGCCACGGAATAGACCTGACCCACTTTTTTGGAGTATTCATTTTATTTAGTTGTAAGTAGTTTTTTATTTTATTTTATTTTATTTTATTTTATTTATTTATTTTTTTTTTGAGACAGTCTCGCTCTGTCGCCCGGGCTGGAGTGCAGTGGCCGGATCTCAGCTCACTGCAAGCTCCGCCTCCCGGGTTTACGCCATTCTCCTGCCTCAGCCTCCCGAGTAGCTGGGACTACAGGCGCACGCCACCTCGCCCGGCTAGTTTTTTTTTGTATTTTTTAGTAGAGACGGGGTTTCACCGTGTTTGCCAGGATGGTCTCGATCTACTGACCTCGTGATCCGCCCATCTCGGCCTCCCAAAGTGCTGGGATTACAGGCTTGAGCCACCGTGCCCAGCCAGTTTTTTATTTTTAAATTTTATTACAAATATTAAAATGAAGCAGAATAAAAAAGTTGTAAAAATATTATGGTAAAACATAAAATTTCTGAGAATATTTCTTTCTCTAAACCTCTTCAGTTATATCATTTTCTTGCTTATCCTTGGGCATATAAACTTCTCCTGTAGTGGTGGGAGTACCTCTGTAGAAGACCTTGAGAAATACTGACTTGTGTGGCTGATAGCCTAATGAAAGATTGAGTAACTTAGTTATAGATTTCTGCAGCTTTGAAGAGGCATATGTATTATGATGCTTTCCATGGAATATATAGTGAATATTTATTTATTGGCTAAGCCAAAAGAAATAAGATCTCTCTTAATGTTTAACTAAGAGCATAATTTCACCTTGGTTTAAACGCTTATGTTTTGTATTTCCACTATACATAGAAAGAATACAGATCATCTCTGTGATGTAAAACATATACATATGTTCTGATACACTGAGATAACAGTGTTGTAATGGTCAGCAGATGCTGTTCAATTCCAAGAGCTACTGTACATATAGAAGTGTATTTTATTAACTTGGTTTTGTTTACCTTATAGCACTGTGCTGTGGCCTCTTTGCATCCCAAACGAAAACAAGTGACAGAATTGTTACTTAGAAAAGGAGCAAATGTTAATGAAAAAAATAAAGAGTAAGTATAATTGCAGGAAGAGTTGTTCAGTTTCTAAAAAGGAAATGCAATAAAAGAGAGACAATTACCTTTCCTTTTCTCTTTTCTGTAGTTTCATGACTCCCCTGCATGTTGCAGCAGAGAGAGCCCATAATGATGTCATGGAAGTTCTGCATAAGCATGGCGCCAAGGTGAGGCACACACCTGAGCAGAGTGCCAGAGTCTGCACTGAGCAGCCAGCTGCTCTTAACACTGCTTCTCTCTCTCCGATTTCTCTGAAGAAACTAATTTTATAAAGGACTATTAGTTTGTACTTAAATTCATAGATTCTCCTATAAAGCTGATTTAAATCTTGTTTCTAATAAAAAGTTACCTGTTTCTTGATCCTTTAATGTCACCCTTCTGTAAAGCAATAAAATGTAGCTACAGTCATTTGAAATAGATTTCAACTTTACACTATTTTCAGTTAATACCATATTGATATATTTTGATAGTCACCATTTGAATAATCGTTTATCAGAAAATAAATTTTGTAAATGATAGCATCAGAATAGCTCTACTTATTCTAACAAACATTTGTGGCCGGGTGTGGTGGCTCGTGCCTGTAATCCCAGCACTTTGGGAGGCCAAGGCAGGTGGATCACGAGATCAGGAGATAAGACCATCCTGGCTAACATGGTGAAACCCCATCTTTACTAAAAATACAAAAACTTAGCTGGGCGTGGTGGCAGGCACCTGTAGCCCCGGCTGTTTGGGAGGCTGAGGGAGTTGAATGGCATGAACCCGGGAGGCAGAGCTTGCAGTGAGCCGAGATCGGGCCACTGCACTCCAGCCTGGGCAACAGAGCGAGACTCCATCTCAAAAAAAAAAAAAATTGTATGCTTTCAAATTTGTAATGATAATTTTCTCACCCTCTACACTAAAGAAATATGACATATTTAATAATTTTTATTGGCATTTTCTGAATGGTATAATCTGAAACTTTGTCAAGCACTTAAGAGAGGAAAGAAGCAAACTGGTTGTTTTTTAGAGGTGACTTGAAATTGTAGATTTTTTTCATGCTCAAGAATGTATATTTCAGAACTGTAGTCTCCAAAGTAGGGTACAGACTCCCTATGGAGCATACAAGATGCCCTATTGGAAAAATCCTAGCATTTCAATTTATAATATTTTTATTTAAGAATAAGGAAATTAGTATTTACCAATATTGAATACAAAGATGATGCCAGCACTCTCACTAGGTCCATGTGTCAGCCAGTCTGACTCATGTCAGATATCAAGGGTTCCTGAAGAAGAGTGGGACTTGTTAGTATCGAGGGACTGACAGTGGCAAACTCACTCATTTGTTCCCTTTCAGCATATTTTGGCATAGTGGACTTTACATGTGTCCAAATGAGTTGAATTTATGGATATTATCCTAAATGGTAGAACTTAGGGAGTGTGACCCTGACATGCTTTTATAGCATAAAAAGGTGGTCTGGTTATTTTGTGAAGTAGTATTTTAAGGCGTTGTCATAGTTGTGCTCGTTTTAATGAAAATAAAGGGGTTCAAAATTTGCTAATAGTTCTCTGAGGACAAATGACCATGACTTGTATATGGATACCCTTTAAAAATGAAACATAATCAGATCCTTAAAGGTAAAAGTTGCACACTTTAGGTGAATGATAAAGTAACTGCTTTTTTAAAAGAAACTTTAAAAAATGAAGAGAACATTTTGAAAATAGATTTTTAGAAAATGTTCACTGTTCTGTGATTTTGCTGAAATATGATATAAATGAATCACCCAGCTGTCATATCTACATAATTTAAAAACACAAAAACAGAATTTTCTAACCTGTTGAAAAGTCTTCCTTAATTTGGGTTGAGGGTAGATTTTGAATCTATTCAACACATTGTAAGGCAACACTTCCTAATAACTTTGCAAGAACATCAGTAAAGATGGAATTTTACTATAGAATTTCAATGAAAACCTTAGCATAATTAGTAAATTACATTAAAAATAAGCATTGTGATTGAGTAGGCATAGTTAATAATGCATTTATTTCATTGGCTCCATATATCTGTATGAAATCTTTTCAACTAATACAGCCATTCAAACTAATTATCAAAAATGAACTTAGAGCCATGTGTGGTGGCCTGTAATCACTCCTGTAATCCCAGAGCTTTAGGAGGCAAAGGCAGGAGGATTGCTTGAGGCCAGGAGTTTGACACCAACTTGGGCAACATAGAAAGACACTATCTCTACAACAAAGTAAAATATTAGCCAGTTGTGGTGGTGTGCACCTATAGTCCTAGCCACTCGGGAGGCTGAGGCAGGAGGATCACTTGATCCCAGGAGTTTGAGGCTGCCGTGAGATATGATCATACCACTGCACTTCAGCCTGGGCAACAGAGCAAGACTCTATCTCTAAAGAAAAGAAAAATAAAATGAACCTAAAATTAAACCCTCAAATTCCTAATATCACAATTTTTATAATATTTTTTTAAATGTTTAAACTATAGTCAGTGGGTATTTTCTAGCATTAGTAATTAAAATATGTTTTGGATGGGCGTCATAGCCTATGCCTTAATCCCAGCACTTTGGGAGGCCGAGGCAGGAGGATCACTTGAGCCCAGGATTTTGAGACTACCTGGGCAACATAGGCCGACCCTGTCTCTACAAATAATAAAAAAAAATTAGCCAAATGTGATGGCGCATGCCTGTAGTCTCAGCCACTCAGGAGGCTGAGGTGGGAAAATCACTTGAGCCTGGGAGGTTGAGGCTGCAGTGAGCTGTGATCATGCCACTACACTCTAGCCTGGGTGACAAAGCAGTACTGTATCTCAAAAAATAATAATCATAAAATCTTTTTAAATTTTAATTACTTCATCTCTTTCTCATCCTTCATAAATTCTCTTTGTATAAGTTTTATAATAGTATGGCACTTCTTGGTTATAATTTACAAAGAAATTCATATACATATATTAAGTGTTCTCAAAACTTTTTCACCTAGAGGGTGTGTGATTTAAAAATTTGGATATCACTGCTTTGTTTTTAATTTATGAAATCAAGACAAAGTGGGATAAAAGGGAACAGAGTTCTACCGTTGTATTACCTATTTTGTAGGTACGACTACTGCATTATTATGTAAGTAACACCTTGTTGCTCTTTCAAGCAGAAAATACTAAGCTAAGTGAACTTTCTGCTGCACTTAATGAGTTTTGTACATTTATCATTGACCTGTTTTTGTAAATATCTAATGACATTTGTAATGCTCCTGAAAAATTAGGAATAATGCCCTTCATTTTGGGAAAATAGTATCTGTTTATTGTCTCCCATCAGGCATTTTATTTTATAAAGGTTCAATGAAAAATAACATTACCTTATGACTTGTTCTAGTCAGCCTTTCTCTAGGTCTGTGGTTCTCACTCTTTCTTTGCCCTTCATGTGCACAATGCATTTTCATCAGTAACATCTTAGTTCATCGGTAGGGCATGAATAATTGTGAACAGCCCTGTCAATGATGTAGAAGAACTTCTAGACTTGTGTGTTCACCCTAGTCTTTCCACTATAGTTCAGCTACATTGATAACACTTACTAGTGGGCACTTAAAAAAGAGGAAAGGTATATTTAATCAGCGTTATGAACCCATAGATATCAATTGCTATCAGTAGATATCAAATGCCACAACAACTCCTATTTACTTTTTCCACCATCCCAAGGCAGGATGTTGTTCCTCATGGTTGGTGTATCTGGTGATTAATGTGTTTGTAAAAAACTACCTGTAAGAAACTCATTTAGCTATTGTTGGGCTCCCATTTTTGCTTGTATAGTATTTCTTTCTGAGGGAAATCATGGTTTCTGTATGATTTTCAGGCAACTCATGGTTTCCATCTGATTCTAGAAGCACCTTCTGAACAAGCAGCACCAGTTTTTAATTAGGATTCAGCCGTCTTCCACTGCTTTTGCCACCCTGCTGCCTTCCTCTACTCCTGATAAGTCAATTTCTCAGGCAAGGCAGAAGAATTTGGGATGAAGACCTAATTAAGTAATTTGTCTTCCTTTGACAGAACTTAGTAATATTTTTATAAATCAAAACATTCTTTTGCCCAAAGCCTGATAATACATACAAACTTCAGGTTTGCTGTTAAACTAAATGTATGCCATACATTACCTAGACAAGCATGCTTTTGAGTTTAGAATCCTCCGCTTTCTAGTTTTATGGCCTTGGACTAAATTTCCCTGAGTCTCAATTGACTAATCAGTGATATGTGAAGCAACTTCCCTACAGGTTTTTTTTTTTTTTAATCAAATGAGCGTATGTATATAAATATGTAGTATAGTGCTTAACACACAGATAATGTTTTGGTTATTTGTGAATATGAGCATTTTTTTCCACATTTGTCTTTTCAAACATGTATGTACTGTGTATTTCCCTTTAATTATCTAAATTTTGTAAGACACATATCTAATCCCTTCATAATTGGGTTTGATCCACTAACTCAATAAATACTGGCATGGAAAATAATCAAGACTGTACTAGACACCGTGGGAAAAACCAGTTTGAAAGTTAATGCAGTTACCAAACTTGACTTCAGTCCCGAATCAATTTAGCATCATTAGTAATGAAGAAGGAAGAGAAAGATAAAAGCCACTTATGAAGGAATAATTGTATTACCTGGAAATGAATTGGGTGTTAGAGTGGACTTTGAAAATAGTGGTGCAATTAATGGAAGTAAGAAAGCTACAGAGAAACACTGGTTTCCTATGCCATGATAATGATTTTCTACTTGAAGTTGATATTATAGAAAGACATTTAATAAAACCAGCAGTTGGAAAGACAACATTAGAGTATAAAAGAGTTTAAGATTAGAAAGATCTACTGATAATTGACATAGTGATTCTATATTTTGGGAGTGAGTAGGGTCCCTGGTAGAGAAAGCATGGAAAGAAGAGAGTTAAGGAAAGATCCTTTGAGGATTGCCCATGTTTATGGAGCAGTGGTGGGAAGAGAAAGCTGGAAGTTCTGTCACACTGTCTGTGGAGTACAGGGGGAGTATGAAGAAGGAGCAGGTGACCAGTGCCATAGAGAGAAATCAAGGCAGACTGGGGCATTTACTTAGACAGTTTTTAAATGAGGGCTTTGGTAGCTTTTGAAGGAGACATTCTAGGGAGATAGAAGTAGAGAGGTATATCGGTTAGGGTCTTGGCAATAAACTGCACACTTAAAGTGGGTAATTTGATGAAAGTTTAATAAAGGAATTATATACAAACATGTGGGCAAGGTTCAAGGAAAGCAGCAAGGAATGAGGTTGTACTAGCAGCAAAGGGGGAGGTGTGATCATCTCTGGTCTGAAGGGACAAGGGAAAGGAGGTTCTTGGCACTGGAAGATGGTAGCTATATGGAAAAGGCCACTTGGCAGCACCTGTAGCCTTTGATCATAGGATGTATCTAATCTTACTCTTCATTGTCCTGCTGTCCTCTATCTCCTCCCAGTGCCCCCCATCTCCTCCCAGTGCCCCCCATCTCCTCCCAGTGCCCCCCATCTCCTCCCAGTGCCCCCATCTCCTCCCAGTGCCCCCCATCTCCTCCCAGTGCCCCCCATCTCCTCCCAGTGCCCATGGCCAAATTCATCAAAACAGTGAAGACCAAAAGAGTCTGTTGATGTGGTTCATAGAAGTGATTTTCTCAGGACCCAGAGCAAGGTGGAGGATGGCTGTGGCTCTAGAGGGGGAAGGGGGCAATATTCAGCAAAACATTATAATGAAAACAAATTGCTAGTAAGGAAAGGAGAGTTATAAAAACATTTGAGCATTAACCAATTCATCTGAAAAATCCTCATTTACTAGGAGTAAACTTTTGTACCTTAAAAAAAAATCAGTAATTTATTATCCTCTGCTTTTTGGGAGTACTATAGAGTCTAAATAGGAAAGACATGAAGATTTTATCCTCCATGTAGCAATTTTTCCTTTATTATGGTTAGTCTGCCCTAGCATTCTGCATTCTATCAGTAGTGAATTGTCTGCTCTCATTATTAAGAAAACTTATGCCCCAACTGCATATGGTATTCAAGAAGTTTAATTCATAAATGCATTTTTTCATATATAAAGCAGAGCTATTTTGTCATTATGTGTATCTGTTAAATATGTGAAACATGAAGGAATTTTTTGACAGTTCATGTTCGTGTGTGTTAATTTGACAGATTGTGTTTAAGAAGATATTGTGACATAATAATTGACATTTAATAGGCTTATTTCTCACATTTAGAAGCAATCACGAGGCTTTGCTCACTTGGGGAGATGTGTCAGCCCATTATAAGAGTTTTATTAATGCTTTTCTAGAGGTAGATTGATAAGTAGATTATTAGCACAAAGATGTTAAAGTACTTTTAAAGATACTCTAGATCTTAAGTATCTTTTACAGTGCAAATAATATCTGAGGTTTCATCATACCAAAATAAAGTCCAAAGGGGCAAGTGTCCCAGAGACATTTTAGTTCTCAGTAACAAACCAACTCAATCTAGATTAAACACAAATGGAAATCTATTTTATACTAATATAAATGTATATTAATATAAATGTGTTTATTACTTCTGTGAGAAACCCATATGGTTATCTCCCAGAAATAATATGTAAGAATTGTAGCTGAGATTCACAAAAGACCAGAACAAGGAATTTAGAAACTGTTAGGTACATTGGCTGCAATTCTCTATGCCTCTCTCTCCCTGTTTCTCCCTCTTTCCCCACTTCTGTGTCTCTGTCGCTCCCTGTCTCTGTCTCTCTTTCTCTGAGGTTGCATGGTTTCTTTTCTCTGCCAGTGTTTGTTCATCTGCTTCATTCTTCTTTCTGCAGACTGGATTTTTCTGTATTATTTCTCTGTGGCCTAAATGTGGTCTTTTACAACCCATACTTTATGTGTCCTTGGCTTAGAAGTATACCACCTGCAGCTGATAGGGTCTGTCCCGTCTCGGGGATGAAAAAGGGATAATTATGAATAAGACTCACTGTTGAGTACGGGCATTCATTGGATTGGCACCCTCTAGTCTAATCAGTTTTGTTCAGTTTCTTATTTCTTAAGGCATGTGAGCAAGATTAGTACCCCTTGAAACAAGCAAAGATAATCTATGGTATTATAATATATATATGTGTAAATCTTTTCAGGGAATTTGATTGTTTCTTTTAAATTTCCACACGAATGTTTACAAATAGTACACCCAAGTTCAGCTAGCAAATCGAAATCTAGTTCCATACTCTGTAGTGAGTTCACAACACATTAAAGGATGAAAAAGCATTTCAAGTAAAATACTGATTACTATGTCAGTATTCTGTTTAACAATTAAAATTGTGTTCATTTGTCTCTTTCATTCCTCACAGGAAGTGCTTTAACTATGCATACCACCGATGATAATGATGAATACTTGTAAAACACCTGTAGAAACATTAGGATCAATTTAAATTATATTTTGATTACAGATAAAGCAAATTCATTTTCAATATTAAGCAACTCTGTAAACACTGGCATTTACCCTTCTTCCTCAATTTCCAGCGAAGGAGGAATGCATTTTGGTTAGATAGAGAACATTTTAGTAGTTCCTAATGTTTGTTCAATATACGGAACAGTATGTCAGAAGTAGTATTTTTTATCACCAGAAGTTATTAATTTGTTGCTCTTGTGAGTCATTCACTTACCAACCATTTTCAAATATCTGTTTATACAAGGCATGGTACTTACTGCTAGGAGGATATATAAAGTTTGAATTTGATCAATATCCTTCTCTTAAGGAACTTAAAATCTAACAATTGTCTAACATAGTCTATTTGACTACTATATGAACTGGAAAGTAGTATATATAGTAAGAGAAGTATAGATCGATTTATATTCAGAGGAATAAACAGTTATTTCTATTGGTGGTGGCAGCCTGGGGAAGATTGGAGAAATTTCATGAAGAAAATAGAATTTCAGCTAGGAATGTTCAGGAATTAAATACATAAATATATATAGACAAAATACAAACAATACGTTTTCAGTAAGGACTGAAAATCAGGGAAGTAAAGAGGTTTGTTTATTAAACAGTCAGAAGTCATGATCAGTTAGTCCAAAAGGTACAGAAAATGGAAACAATGAAAAGCAAGATCTTCGTATTCTCAGTTGGAGAGTTTGGACTTGGTTCTCATAATACTTGGAGAACCTGTCATTTGTTCTTCTATCACAGATATATTAATGCCTGTTAATTTTTTTATTTGTTCACTTTTACTTTCAATGTGTCATGGTTTGGGGAAAAAAATGCAATGTCACTCTAGCTAAAGAATACAGACTGTTTTCAACTCTCAGCTTACTTGAAATCGCTTTTAGGTTGAGACAAACACATGTTCACAGTTAAAGGTGTAAGTACAGATGTCACAGAACAGTTTGTGATTAATTACCAAATGAGTGATGTAGACAATGATAGCTTTAAGTTTGGGAGAAGTGACCTCAGGATTAGCTGTTTGAGACTAGGCTGTTGACACTGAGTAGAATATTGAAGGATTCCCCTCAGCCATTTTCTTGTGGTCTGCTTGCTGGTTTCCAGAACTGTTGTGGCATTTTTTGAATCATAATTTCATGTCCTAAACATTTTGGGCCAAATGTCATTGTGATTTTATATAGTTTTACTCAGTTATTCATCTTCTGGGAAGTCATTTTTGCTACTCAGATAGAAATAAAAATACATACACTAAGGTTGCAGTCTCTAGATACAAGAAAAAGTGGGAATATGTTTTGCCTCCAGAACTGCCAGACATCCGTTATTCTGACTCCTGAATGGATAGGTCAAGCCAGTCTTAAGCATTTAATTACCACAGTTGAGGTGTAACATTAAATGTAGCAGTCTCTTTATTTGAGACAGTTTCTGTAACCTGGTGAAAATAATCACTTTAGTGCTGAACGTAAAGTATTTTTGGTGACATCAAATCATGTTCCCATGCTTTAACAAGCTGGATTGGGAGTTCCCATAACTATAATAGAATAAGTTAGTATGTTTCTTACCCAGTTTCCAGAAAAATGTTGATGATTTGAATGTTCACAATTTTAGGTTTTTCTTCTGTGCTGAAGAAGTAACAAAGAAATCAAAACTCCAGTTAGTTTGGCAGCTTGTGTTTTCCACTGATAAATGTTAATGGCTGTGCTTTTTTGTTGCTGTGTATCAGCAGTCATTTTTCTTCTGGCAAATGTGAGAGTTAAATATATTAGTATTTCATGGGAGTTTTGTGAAAGACCATCAACAATTTATATGAACCCTTTCCTGAGTAAGTACAACAGCCTTACTGGTAGTGATGAAAGATGCGACAGGGGGACCAGTTATATATAAGTAGTATATATACTACTTTCCAGTTCATATAGTAGTCAAATAGACTATGTTAGACAATTGTTAGATTTTAAGTTCCTTAAGAGAAGGATACCCTTTCTTTTCTTAATCTTGTATTTGATGGGTGTACACAAATGCTTTAAATAATCAATCAGCATATAATTGAGAATTTACTGTGTACCTTTAGCAGGACCTTTCTAGAGGACCCGGAAAGTCTGTCTGTAACATGCACTTATATTCTCAATAACCTTAGTTTAACTCAAACAAAAACTACCCCAGTATTAAATTTTATAAGACAGTTAAGTGCTAAATTGACATAGATGTTCAGAAAAGGAGTAATCAAAGTCTTCAAGAAATCAAGGAAGACTTCTTGGAGATGAGGAGACTTACACTGGATCTCAGAAGCCAGAAAGGCAGAAAGAAGGGTTTCTCTGAAAAGAGCAGCAAGCACATGAACATGGACTTTGGTCTGACTGGAGTAGAGGGTGCTGATTAGGGTCTGCTGGAAGATAAGATGAGTCAGGTTTGACCAGGTTAAGAACATGATCCCAGTGTTTCACATTGTCTTAAGCAGTCTCACAATTAGCTAAATGATTCTTCTTCCTGTGTGTTAACTCTTCAAAGCTTTAAAAAGGAGTGTTTGAATCCTCAAATCATTTTTTTGATTAAATGTGCTTGTAATTCAGTTAAGATAGTATAATTAGCTTTATTATCTAAATTAGAAAAGAAATATAATCAACTACTTTGAGAGTCTTCGCTTACATATTCTGTTGTCTTTATATTCTGGGGAAAAGTTTGGTAAAATCCATTCATTCAGAAGAATTTGGTGAGCGTCTTCATTGTGGCAAGCAGTAAATACCAGACCAGAGTTGCTCCCTCCATAGACCTTACAGTCTAGTAGTTGAAGGGAGTAGCAGGAAATGAGAAATAGTCAGGAAAATGGTCATTCAGGGAACAGACGGCATGTTGTAATTTTCAGTAAGGTGATCAGGGAAGGGTAACTAAAAAGAAGATAGTTCTTCAGAATCAGTGAGCAAAAGTTAATAATATCTATGAGACTTTTTAAAAGCTTTGAAAGTTGATTGTTTTCATACGAATGTATTTTCTAAGATGTAAAAGGAAACTAAACTAGATGCTCAATTCCATGTGCCCACCGAATGGTTTTTCAGATGAATGCACTGGACACCCTTGGTCAGACTGCTTTGCATAGAGCCGCCCTAGCAGGCCACCTGCAGACCTGCCGCCTTCTGCTGAGTTACGGCTCTGACCCCTCCATCATCTCCTTACAAGGCTTTACAGCAGCACAGATGGGCAATGAAGCAGTGCAGCAGATTCTGAGTGGTGAGTTAAAATAGACCAACAGGGCTTTTTATGTTTTCTCTTCCATTCCTGCTGAAATACACAGACAAACTTTGCAGTGTTTACTTTGCCTGTAGATTTTCTCATGCCTTTTCTTGCAATTTAGCCTGTGGCCTTCCCCATCTCCCTTTTTAGGTAGGGTAAGTTAGGTGTCATGGGAAGGAAGCAAATACAGCTTTTAATTTTTTTAGGTTTAAATTGAAAACCTGACTCATGAGTGTTCTGATCAAAGATGACTTAAAACTCATATAAACAGTGTGGAATTATGGTAGCTATAAAATCTATCAAATAGAGAAAATTATAAATGATTCATATGGTAATGACATTTAATTAATTGTTCTTACCTGTGTAATGTTCTGACATACTTTTAAAATTCTTCATGACACTATTATAAAATTATCTTTTCTCTTTCTGGCCTTAATATATTTATAGGCCTGGCGTGGTGGCTCACGCCTGTAATCCCAGCACTTTGAGAGGCCAAGGCGGGCAGATCACGAGGTCAGGAGATCAAGACCGTCCTGGCCAACATGATGAAACCCTGTCGCTACTAAAAATAGAAAAATTAGCTGGGCGTGGTGGCACATGCCTGTAGCCCCAGCTACTTGGGAGGCTGAGGTAGGAGAATCGCTTGAACCCGGGAGACGGAGGTTGCAGTGAGCCGAGATCATGCCACTGCACTCCAACCAGGGTGACAGAGCAAGACTCTGTCTCAAAAAATAAATAAATAAATACATAAATAATAAAAATACATATATATAAAATCTTGCCAAATGTTTCAGTGTCTGCCTGGTATGGTGTTAGATATTTTAAACATAAACTGGTAAGAAAATAGATATTGGCTTCCTAAGTCCCAAAACTAGAGGAAGTAACACAGTCTACCTACTGACAAAATGATGAACTATAATCAAAAGAAATTTAGTGTAATTAACCTCTTTCCGAACCGTTTAATTTTGTCTGTGAATTATATCTGCTGTGGAATGAAATGACAAACCAGAAGAGTAAAATGTAGAAGGCTGTAGACTAGGAATCAGAAGTTCTGGTTACTTTTTTCTACCTACAGTCTGGTAGTTCTTAACTCTATCAGGTGCAGTGCCCGCTTTTTATAAAGAATGTCTTATGACATCTTCTTTAATATTCACAAGTGAAATTCATAGATAGTATGACCTAACTGTATAGGGACCTTTCCAGAAATCTATATAAATGCCCTAACTAGGCTGGGCGCAGTGGCTCACGTCTGTTATCCCAGCACTTTGGGAGGATGAGGCAGGTGGATCACGAGGTCAGAGTTCGAGACCAGCTTGGCCAACATGGTGAAACCCCCATCTCTACTAAAAGTAAAAAAATTCGCCAGGTGTGGTGGCGCGTGCCTGTAATCCCAGCTACTTGGGAGCTTGAGGCAGGAGAATCGTTGGAACCCGGGAGGCGGAGGTTGCAGTGAGCCAAGATCGCGCCACTGCGCTCCAGCCAGCCTGGGCAACAGAGCGAGACTACATCTCAAAAAAAAAAAAAAAGCCCTAACTATAATATAAAGGGAAAATTACAATAAGTTACAATAAAATAATTTATAATTCTTATGTAAATAGATTGGACATGACTGTATTAGAAGACAAAACATGACCCCACAAATTTCTACAAGGACCCCAAGAAATACAGGCCAGTCAGTTCGCTGGGTGTGCTGGCGGGCTCTTGTAGTCCCATCTACTCGGGAGGCTAAGGCAGGAGAATTACGTGAACCTGGGAGGCGGAACTTGCAGTGAGCTGAGATCGCGCCACTGCACTCCAGCCTGAGCGACAGAGCGAGACTCCGTCTCAAAAAAAAGAAAGAAATACAGCCCAGTCGAGAATCACTGCTATATGATGCAACAGGGACCCTTCCAGAGCTTGTAGAGATCATGATATGTGTTTGTTATGATAGGTAGATCAGAGCTAAATAGCATAATAAAACTAATTGTACAACATTGTGAAAACTATTGATGAGGATTTATTTTCCTCATGCTAGGTCGTTCGTAGATAGGGATCATTCTACTTCAGCTTTAATGGTGATCTTTAGGCGGGAAGATTTAGAAGGAAATCTATCTAGCGTGTCTTCACTATCAAAGTAAGATCCAGCTGAACAAATGAAATTTCCTATTATAAATAAGATCCAGCTAAACAAATGAAATTTCCTGTTATAAATTTCAAGTATGAACTCAAAAAAGAAAAAAAAAAAGACTTTGACTTCCTGTTTCTATAGAGTGATAGAACATTTGCTTAAAGAAGATATTACTCCTTGCCTAGGAAATATTTCTTCCCTCTCAGTAAATTCTAATAATTTCTAAAAGTTGTTTATTTTGTTAAAATTTCTAAATTTTCTCATTTTACTGAGAATCACTTAGTACCGAATTTTAGTTTTTGTACGTTTTAACCATAAATCAGGCAAACACATAGCTTTGCATCAAATTATGTGCATAGTTTTTAGAGATAATTAACAAAATGGAGAAGAAACTATTGAATAAATCAAGCATATTAGATCCATGTAATGCTTTTAAAATGTCTTCTAACTGAATGCAGTTAGAATATATGAGTTCTCGCAAAAGATAAAACTAAATACTGAATACAAATGAAATATTTTTCTTCGATTATTTTGATAAATCTGCTTTAAAATTGATTTTTGAAATAAGACATTATATAAGTAATTAAATGCTTAATTTGGAACATGCAGAACTTTTTCTTTTTAGTTTAATTCTTTATTGAGCTGGAAAGCTAATACAAACAAAAAATACATATAGGAAAATTTTGCCATCCAAAAGGTTATTTTTTTTTTTTTTGTAATGGGAATTGTTTCTTATTTGAAATAGGATATAAGTTTTTAAACTAATATTTTTACCAGGAATTTGTATGTCTCCGTAGACTATGGACCATGCATTAGCTGAACTTTTTAGTTATCATTTAGTAATCCAATATCAGGTTATATCTATAATGACTTCTGAAAGAATGTATTAATATCAGTCAAATAAGATGTATATTCTGGATAATATTTTATGAGATTCACTTAAATACACTTGTTAATACCAGATGTGAGATCTACTTTAGAAACCTGCACTTTCAACTCCCAAGTCTGTAATTGCCAGAGTTTACATTAATAAACTATTCATTATAAACTGCTGGCAATATTTATGTCAAAACTAACATCAATGTAAAGAAAACAAGCAGCTTTTTATGAATTAGCACTTTAAAACATTATTTCAAAAGATTTGATTTCTTTCTCTAGACTTGCTCTTTCCAATATGGTAGCCACTAGCTACATCTGGCTACATTTAAACTAATTAAAATTAAATAAAATGGAAAATCCTTCCATTAGTTACACTAGCCACATTTCAGGTATTCAGTAGTCACACATGGCTAATGGCTACCATAATAGCACAGATAACACTATTTCTAGCACCACAGACAGTTATTTTGGTCATTTAAGTTCGATCTTGACCTGAATTCTTGTGATTGTATAACCCAGTGTGGGAAAAGCATTACTTTCATCTACACAAGTGAAGATTAGGCTTATGATAGCTAAATTAAACACTGAAACACCATTTACAGTGGCACATTGAAATAAGCCACTAAGACCTGTTGCCAGTCCAATAGTCTAACACTGACCAAACTACCAGTCTATAAAAGATGTTTTTAAAAATAGGCTGCCTTCTAGCGCTTCCAACTTTTTAAAAACTCTAATGAGTCAGAATAAGATTGGAGACAAAGTAAGAAGCCCATCTTTAATCTCTGATTCTAGGTGACTATAATTTCATGTTCTACAGGCTGAGCATGGTGGCTCACTTCTATAATCCTTGTACTTTGTGAGGCTAAGGTGGGAGGATTGCTTGAGCTCAGGAGTTCAAGACCAGCTTGGGCAACATGGTGAAACCCTGTCTCTACAAAAAAACTTTTTAAAAATTAGCCGGGTATGGTGGTGCATGCCTGTGGTCCCAACTACTTAGGAGGCTAAGACAAGAGGATCGCTTGAGCCCAGGATTTCAAGACCAGCCAGGGCAATATACTGAGACCCCGTCTCTAAAAAAAGAAAGAACTAAACAAATACATAAATAAATGTCATATAAACAAACCCAGCATACTTATAAAGAATTTTACTAATATAGTACTTTGCATACCAGCTACTCTTTCACTCATGTTCCTTTTTTAATTTCATTTTTTATATCTTTTTAAATTGTGCATCACTTTGTACAAAGTTCCTGGGCTGTATATAAGTCATTTCATCTAATAACATTTTTCACATTAGTTCTAAAAATAAGTCTATCCTAGGCCTATTCAAGGTTTATAATAGGTGCAGGTCTTTAAAGTCTATATAGTAATTAACCAATGTTTTAAACATCTTTACTTTCTCTTCTTTAACCAGGACTAATAATTCTTTTCTCGTAGTTCCAGAAGCATTCTTATATTTGCTTAAGACTTTTTGGTTGATTGGAAAATTATACTCTTTAGTAGACAGTCTGCATCAAGATATGTGTTCCAATTTCAAATAGTTCTTAGATTTCAAAAATTTAGCCGTATTAAATGTATCCTTAAAGTGCTATCATCTAAAAATACTGTCATAACTCTATATACATAAAATAATTGTCTCTTTATTTTGTTGAAATGATAAACTAAAAATATTACCTGTAGATATTGAAAGGACATATCAGTGAATTTTGTCAATTCCAGAATCACTGTCACAGAGACATAATATACACACAGCATCTTACCTATAAATGCAGTAGTGTATGTGCACACTTATAATGGAGACTAATGAGACATGAAAGAACAGAATAAGAGCAGCCAAAAAAAGAGCTGATTTGACAGACACATTGAGCCCAGTACATAGTGGAAATCAGTCCAGCAAATGCTTTCAGAATGTTCTGTGTGAAAAGGAATATAAAGATGAGCGAGATTTGGTTCCTTTCCTCGACAGTTCCGCAAACTAAAATGTAATATCACTCTTTAAAATAATTCAAAGATTTACTTTGTTATGTGAAACACTGTCTTTTTCCCTCCCTTAACCTCAGCATTCTACCTGCTATTATGATCAAATAAGTAGTTTATCTTTTACTGAAGAATCGTCATAACTTATTCTGTGAAAGCCACTCTCTCCTGAAATGTAAAACCTCTTCATAGCATCACTTGATCTTCCCACTTGGACAGTGGGCTCCAAATCGATGTCTCTGACCACAAGGTAATGCGGTCTTCGATCTGAGAGGTTTTCAGCACTCACTTGCTAAGGGCAAAACGGAGCTGTTACATGATTTGTCCAGAGTTGTAGATGATAGAGCCCAGTCTAAAATGTAGGCCTCCTGGAGTGCCATCCTTTTGTGTTACGTCTGTGTGCTCATTCTAAAAGCCACACTTCATGTACATAAACATACTTTTGGTTGACATAGTATAAATTGTTTTCTTTAAAAACTTACTTTATTTGGGTCAATGCGAAATGAATTTTCAGTTTATTTATATTGGATTAATCAAAATAATAACTCATTTGTTAGCCTCTACACCTAACAGCTCAATTTAATTATATTCTATTTAGCATTGCTATCATACCTCCAATTATACAAACATTGAAAGTTGCATTTTCCTAAAGCCATTCAATAAATGTGAATTAAACAAATGTCTGTATTTAGTAGCCCTTTTCTGCTCACTGATTATACTTGATGATTCTGACTCCAAGATGATTCTGACTTTAAGAGTAGTACATTGAGACTACAAGAAAAATCAAGGCTGGGTGCAGTGACTCACATCTGTAATCCCAGCACTTTGGGAGGCTGAGGCAGGAGGATCACTTGAGCCCAGGAGTTTGTGACCAGCCTGGGCAACACGGTGAAACCTCATCTCTACAAAAAATACAAAAATTAGCTGGGCATGGTGGTGTACACCTGTGGTCTCAGCTATTCGGGGGCTGAGGTGGGGAGGATTGGTTGAGCCTGGAAGGTTGAGGCTACAGTGAACTGTGATTACGCCACTGCACTGCAGCCTTTGTGACAGAGCAACTGTCTCAAAAAATAAATACATACATACGTACATACATAGAAAAATTAAACATTAAGTACTGAAAGTTGTGTGGCTTCCCTAGGTTTATATAACAAATTTATGGCAAAGGTGTGCTACAACATTTAGTAAAACCAAACTAAATGATTTTCCCTCCTGAACTACTTTGCGATCCCTCAAGAACCATTTTTGTTTCCAAAATGAATGCAGTTGGAATATTTGAGTTTGGAGATATATATATATGTGAGTTCTTTCCTTCCTTTTATGCAGAGAGTACACCTATACGTACTTCTGATGTTGACTATCGACTCTTAGAGGCATCTAAAGCTGGAGACTTGGAAACTGTGAAGGTAAGTCAGTGCCCTTAATATCTGGGATAGCACTGTTGAACTTTGCTAACCAATTCATTTTTAAGCTTCTAAGTGTATCTACTCAAATACAAGCAGTAAAAGGATGAACAGAGTCATGGGCAGGAAAAATCTGTACTACTACTAAGGAATTCCCAGTATGTGCCTTATATTTATAAAACCATTTATATGTATGTGTGTGTGTGTGTATATATATAGTTAGATAGATAGATGGATATATACATACACACACATATACATGGTTTTTAGTAATTTTTCTTCAGGTTACATGAAAGCTCTTTTAATTTCACTTACATTAATTAAAGTGTTACTATTTTTGGCCGCATTCACAAAATAAATAAACTAGATCGAGCCCAGACATTAGCAGAATGACATTTGAAACAATATTTCTTGATCTTTTCTCAGAGATTCACACATTTATTCTAGGAAAGCATTCCTGTGATCCCTCAACATTGGAATTATTCATATGCAGAAGATAGATTTTTTTTCCCTGAGTAGCTCTACTTGCTTAGAAAATTTTATCAGTCTGTATTTGTGGTATAGAAACAATGGTTGTGGTTTTATTTTTTTTCAAATATAGTTATATTCTAATACTGAGTATGCTTTTTTAAAACACGCGTTTCCCATCTATAATCATTCACTTAGGGATGAAGTTAGCAAAAGTTTTTTTGTTTGGAGGTTGTTCTTTTGGGGTTTGTTTTTTGTTGTTTTTTAAGAGCCAGGGTCTTGCTGTATTGCCCAGGCAGGCCTCAAACTCCTGGTGCTCAAGCAATCCTCTTGCCTTACCCTGCCTGCTATCCACGTAGCTGAGACTACAGGCATGCACCACTGCACCCGACTTTGCCTTTATTTTTATAGAAAAGTTAATAGCGAATTTGCTATTGACAGTCATAGTACTTTTTTACGATGTACTGTCAACTTTGTCACCTCTTCTTAAGCAAACTTCGTTTTTGCGATTTTAGCAAACTAATTTTAGCCTTCTTGATAACATATACTGGTTGAAAGTGACGGTAAACACATTCTGAGCTCTGTTGCCTAGAAATTTTATTTTTGTTTTGATATGTGGGCACTTCCTGGATCACTTCCAACTTAAAATAGTATCTAAGTTATTTAAAGAACAATAGTAAATTTTAGTTGTGATAGCCACTAGGGAGAAATTTTTATATTGTCTTAAATCTAAAACTATATATTTTTTCTTAAAAATACTTCACTTGAAATGTATTCTAATAAAAGAAAATTCTTAAAGATGAAACGATTAGGCTTCCTTTCAGAACATGATCATCTCGGTGCCAGAACTGCTCTATGTGCTTATTATAATTAATACATACTTTATTTTTAAAGTGCACAGTTTTAAATTCCATGTGTCTTGTACATGATAGGCAGATATATACTACAGCGTTTAGGTCTCTTAAACAATCCATTCACAGTGAAGGCCAAATTTATTTTGATTTGTGGAATGGAAGTAGCAAAAGTAAACAAAGCAGCACAAATTGAGAGAGTATTAGGCCTGATAAATTTCTTCTCCAAGAGACTTTAGAAAGTATTAGAATTGAGGTATTAGAAGAACAGGCTGCCTGCTGAATAAAGCATTTGAAATTATGAAAAGTAGGTAGGAAGGATGTAAAATTACGTTGGCATTCGAAAGAAAACTGAAACAGATAAAGAATTTCTAAATCTTAAAAATCAAATATTTAATAAGCAGAATGGGCTTCTATTTCTGTAGCCTCACAAATTGAGTTGTGTTTCATTCCCTACTTATTCCTATTTTGTCAGTATTCTCTGCTAGAAGAATAATAGAGTTAATTTAGAATGTGAGAACCAGTGGGGGAAAGCAGCATTAGGAAGAAGCTTCAATCATGTCAGACTCCATAGAGGGTGTTTACTGTCAATTTTTGCATCTTTTCTTTTTGAGTTATGTATTAATTTATTCGTTTTTATTTAATTTGTCAATTGTGCTATTTATATATTAATATAGCCACAGACTCATTTGTCATGAAAAGATATTTGACCTGGCCAGATGACAATGGCTCTTCAGATTTTAGAGGCTGGTGCATTTCTGTATGGAGTTGATGAGATTGTGAACTTGCCCTTACCACCCAGACTCCTTCCTGTCGTGTGAAAATTACACCACTTTAAAAGAGCTTGTTTTTATCCTACCTGTGTGAAAGCTTCTTGTCTTAGTCTATTTGTGCTGCTATAAAAAAAAATACCATAGACTGGGCGATTTCTAAGCCATAGAAATTTATTTCTCTCAGTTCTGGAGGCTAGGAGCGGGTACTGGTTCCAGATCCAGGTACTGGTAGGCTTAGTGTCTGGTGGGGACCCTGTCTGTCTGCCTTCAAGGTGGTGTCTTGTGGCTGCCTCTTCTGGAGGGGGCACATGCTGTATCCTCACGTGGCAGAAGGCGGAAGAGCAAAACGGCCAAATGCTGTGTGAAGCCTCTTTTAGAGAAAGGCCTTAAGCCCACATTCAGGAGGGAAGAGCCTGCATGACCCAGTCACCTGCTTACCTCTATTGCATTGGAAATTAAGTTTCAATATGAATTCCAGAAGGACACAAACGTTCAACCCGTAGCACTCCTACTTACTCTATCCGTAGAAATCTTTCAGGTTCTTAATTTCTATGTAATAATAGCTTATTACAGTGGCGGAAGTGGTAGCAAAATTAGTGAATGCCTGAAAATCCCCAAAGACCCTGCAATCATCCTTTATAGCCTAGAGCATGCATGCTATTGTCTGCTCCTCTTTATTTGCTTTTTCTAATTTTCATTGCCTTTCTTCTGATCATTTCCCTCAAGTTGGATAATTAGGAAAGTAAGCAATGATACATGATGTAGCACAAAGACCAGGAGGTTAAAAATCAGTAAAGCAGGGTTTGAGTCTTTATTCTACCCCTTACCAACTATTTGAAAAGGATGTCACTTAACCTTCATCCCTGATTTATTTATCTGTAAAGTTAATTTATAAATTAACCTCCATCCCTGGTTTGTTATCTATCAACTTCATAGATAATAATTTCCTCACTGAAAGAATATGATACTCTTTTTTTTTTTTTTTTTTTTTTTTTGAGACGGAGTCTCGCTCTGTCACCATGCTGAAGTGTAGTAGCACGATTTCGGCTCACTGCAACCTCTGCCTCCCAGGTTCAAGTGATTCTCCTGCTTTAGCCTCCCGAGTAGCTGGGACTACAGGCGTGCACCACCATGCCCAGCTAATTTTTGTAATTTTAGTACAGACGAGGTTTCACTATGTTGGCCAGGATGGTCTCGATCTCTTGACCTTGTGATCTGCCCACCTTGGCCTCCCAAAGTGCTAGGATTGCAGGCGTGAGCCACCACGCCCAGCTGATATTCTTTATAAACTGTAAATTATTATTCAGCTATTATCATTACTCACTTACTACCACCGGTGATACAGTCTTTCATTCCTTACGTGGCATCCTGCTGCTTTGTAAACAAATTGAGCTTACAATTTAGATTGTGCTGAAATTGAAGCATTCAGAGAGAGATAAGGAGACACCGAAGAGATTAGGGGGACATCTCTGAAAGAGATGGAAGTAAAGCCCAAAAACTAGGGTATGATTAAAAAACCAGTTTAACTTGTAAAGGTAAGCAAACATTGCCCCAAAAGTCAAGTAAAGACCTGTTGACTACATAGCTTTGCTGTAGTCAATCAAAAGACCGAGGGAGAGGCCCAGGCAGAAAAATAATTTTTCCAGAGCCTTTTTGCTCGCTTGACTCACATTAGAGAAGACAAGAGCTCTCTAGTTACATAGTCAACTGAGGTTGGTGTTAGCACAAGCAGGTGTGCCATGACAAACAGTATAGCGTATCTCGGGGAGGAAAGACAAAGATAAAACAGTAAGGCAGTGTTTGCATTGAAAATGCTTGCTTTATTGTGGGTTTTTCTATTTGATTCTGATTTTGGTCAGGAAATGTTGAAAAACATTGATTTGCTCTGTATATAATAAATATTTGTAGTCACTGTAAAGCGTAGTGCTGATTTCTAGACATTTGTATTGTTTAATCTTTGGAAATAAATATTGATTAGAAAATTATAATTTATTTATCCAAGATGTTGCACTATTTTGGGGCAAAACCTGTGAATAAATAGTAATGTTTGTTTTGTGTTTGTCTCTGTGTGTGCACCACGAAAGCAACTTTGCAGCCCTCAAAATGTGAATTGTAGAGACTTAGAGGGCCGGCATTCCACGCCCTTACACTTCGCGGCAGGCTACAACCGCGTGTCTGTTGTAGAGTACCTGCTACACCACGGTGCCGATGTCCATGCCAAAGACAAGGGGTACGTGTTAGAAGTTAGCTGTTTGGGAGTCATTCTCTTCATGCTTAAAAAAATTTTAAATATTTTTGAAGTCTTAGATTTTTTCTTTATTAAAAAAGGAATCCTCATTTTTTTGTTTAAAACATAAATTAAAACATAGAAATGTCACGCCTGTAATCCCAGCACTTTGGGAGGCCAAGGCGGGAGGATGAACTAAGGTTGGGTGTTCGCAACCAGCCTGACCAACATGGAGAAACCCTGTTTCTATTAAAAATACAAAATTAGCCGGGTGTGGTGGTGCACGCCTGTAATCCCAGCTACTCGGGAGGCTGAGGCAGGAGAATTGCTTGAACCCAGGAGGTAGAGTTTGTGGTGAGCTGAGATTGCTCCGTTGCACACCAGCCTGGGCAACAAGAGTGAAACTCTGTCTCAAAAAAAACAAAAACAAAACAAAACAAAACAAAAAACAGAAATGTGCCAGGCGCAGTGGCTCACGTCTGTAATCCCAGCACTTTGGGAGTCCAAGGCGGGCGGATCACCTGAGGTCAGGAGTTTGAGACCAGCCTGACCAACGTGGTGAAACCCCGTCTCTACTAAAAATACAAAATTAACCAGGCATGGTGGCATGTGCCTGTAATCCCAGCTACTCGGGAGGCTGAGGCAGGAGAATCGTTTGAACCCGGGAGGTGGAGGTTGCAGTGAGCTGAGATCACACCATTGCACTCCAGCCTGGGCAACAAGAATGAAATTCCGTCTCAAAAAAAAAAAAAAACAAACATAGAAATGTACAGTATAGAAAGTGAAAATTTCCTGTCAGCCCACCTCCTGCTCAGAGATACAGCATTAAAATGTTGAATGTATTCCTCCAGGTACTGTAAATGCATAGACTTGTCTGTGTGCTGTGGTGGTGGTAGTGGTTTTTAACACAAATGGTGGTACCATCCTATACGGTCTGCTTTGCAGTTTACTTTTTCCACCCAATAGTGTATCTTGAATAGTGTTCCCATATCAGTACTTAGTAGTCTCATTCTTTTAATGTTTGTATATAGTATTTTATTGCATTATATAAATTTTGTTTTTTGTTTTGTTTTGTTTTTGAGATGGAGTCTCACTTTGTCACCCAGGCTGGAGTGCAGTGGCGCGATCTCAGCTCAATGCAAGCTCCGCCTCCCGGGTTCACACCATTCTCCTGCCTCAGCCTCCCGAGTAGCTGGGACTACAGGCACCCGCCACCATGCCCAGCTAATTTTTTGTATTTTTAGTAGAGATGGGGTTTCACTGGGTTAGCCAGGATGGGCTTGATCTCCTGACCTCGTGATCCATCCACCCAGGCCTCCCAAAGTGCTGGGATTACAGGCGTGAGTCACCACGCCTGGCCTTATATGAATGTTTTTATATAGTCTGTAAGTTATTGTTTATTCTTCTTTTTTGCTATTAAAAATGTATAGTCTCTTCTAAAAAGAAGTCATCCATCCCAAAGTCATCAGTATTCCTAGAAGCATAATTTTATTTTTACTAATTCAGATACTCTATATTTTATGTTAGTTTGTTAAATTATTTTAATTTGTCTAGACAAAGCCTAAGGCAGCTACTTAGAAATGTGAGAAAGATATTTTAACTGATAGGAATTCCCGTGTTGTGAGTTAATTTCACATCATCTCAAAATAAGCCAATAGCTTTCTGTGTAATTACATAGCAGTGCACAGTAGAATTAAACTGCACGATTTAGGCCTCATTGAACTATTATGTATTTATTTATCTTTTAAAAGGGACACATCAGACATGAATATTCACTAACAATATCACTAGTGCTTTCAAAGTGTTACAGTGTATTGGAGAGCAAGCAGCATTTGCTTCTATTGCTCATTTTAACACTTAGCATATTTCATCCCAAAACTAAAAAAAAAAAAAAAAATGCACTCAATACTTTGCTTCTGCCATGTGTTAAGTTCGACATTTTGTTCTTTTGATGCACTCTTTTGTGGGAGCATCTTTTTGTCCTTTTAGAATGTCAGCTGCTTACTGATCAGAGCTTAGACTCCTCTCAGAATAGTTTGCCCGTTTCTTATCTGAGTAGCACTTACAGTTGACATCATCATTTTTCTCACTGAATACTTTTCTGAATTACCTGGATTGTGAATTTTCATTGTTTGGTACCTCAGTATTTAAACCTCTGCACGGAAGTCACCACTGAATCACCACTATGATTAAACCACTATGATTCAATCACCACTATGATTTAAACAACTTTTTACCAAGATAGAACTTGCCTAAATAAGTTAATTGCATTATATTTTTTATAAGTAAGCATATAGTTTTCATTAGTAAAACTCATAAAGATAAGGATTGCTGTGAGTATATATCCATCCCCAAGAAACTTAGGAAAAAGTCTTTACATTGAAAGGACATTTTTGAAATTACTACTCCTTATTTACAAATGGATAACTATATCTTAAAGAACAGAGGTGGGTGTATTTCTTTTTGAGCAGTGTTCAGTATAGTCAGTACCGTAGAAGAATGGTAGTATTTTTATTATAAGAATCATTTTAACTCAAAGATTTGTTTTATAACTTTAAAATAATTTTCTTTTGCTTAGTGGCTTGGTGCCCCTTCATAATGCCTGTTCATATGGACACTATGAGGTGGCTGAGCTTTTAGTAAGGCATGGGGCTTCTGTCAATGTGGCGGACTTATGGAAATTTACCCCTCTCCATGAAGCAGCAGCTAAAGGAAAGTATGAAATCTGCAAGCTCCTTTTAAAAGTATGTAGTTTAAAAAGTTATGAAATATAGACTAATTGTATTTATATTTTGGTTGTTACTTGAAAGTAAGTTGGGGTATGTTATTCTATTAAGAACAATACTGCTGTAAAGACTGCTCTCATTTTCTATTTCCCCGAAGACTGTTTATGTGATACGATACATAGCTTAATATCTGAAATGGTTTGATTAAGTCCATGTCATAAAAATTCATCAAAGTAGGTTTTACAAAGAGCTGAAATAGTTTGCATTGCTTATCTAGTACTTATAGTATTAATAACAGAAAAAATTGTACAGGAGAAACAAGCTTTTCAATCTAGTTGTTTTTTTTTTCCTTGTTGGCTATTTTATTATTGTTAACTAACTCATTCTTCATTAGTAAACATTAAACATTGTATCTTTTAAGAACTTATTTTAATAACAGATTTTTATTAAAATATAAGATAATCTCTAGACAAAGTTGTTCATATAGATTTGAGATACATGTAAAAGAGTAAAAACTAGTAGTTATATGAAACTAACTATAATTTATGCTCACTTTAAGTTAAAGTATATTTTTAAAAAATGACCAGATGTGTATTTATGAGATTTTCTCTTGCTTTTTTTTAACTACAGAAAAAAAAAATTGATGTGTTTAAATAAAATTCTTCTCCCTTCACTTTTATGATATCAAATATGTTCTTATGAATCTTGAGAAAAACACAGTATCTGATACTCATTTTTATTATCACTGGTTGGTAAGAAATAACTTCCAAGTCATTGTGAATCCATTGTCCAACTTGACTTACAACTAATTTCCGCAGTGAGCCCACTACAGTTTGTGGCCAACCTATAATAAAAATTACTGACTTCTATTTACTTTATTTAATAGATATTGGTAATTAAACTTTTAAAATCTCTAATTTTAATACCTTTATATCTAATTTCATGGTAGATGTTAAGACTTAGGATAAAAATATTAAAAATATTACCAAACTTTATTCTTACTAATTCTAAAGATGGCCTTTAGAATTAAGTCCTTTTTTACCAGTGTGTCTTACTCTCTTCTTTTTCATACCTACCGAGTATCTTTATGTAATTGAATCTGGTCAAAATTAACATCCATGCTATTCTTCAAAGTAAAATAGGTTTCCAAAGACAACTTGGAATCAGAGAAAAAGTATATTAAACAAGTTATCTCAAAGATACTTAACAGTCTCCCTACTTTATCATCACCATTGATCCTGAAGCTTTTACTGAGTAGTATTAATAGTTAGAAAGCTGATCCATTATATTGCTAAGTAGGAATTTTGCAAAGTGTTTTTCAAAATGCATATAGCATAGATACCTTCCCCTGGAGGAACAAAGGTAGAGTAAATTAAGTACCTACCTACCTACCTACCTACTTACTACAGAAAGATACTATAGAAAATACAAACCCCATTTGGTTTTTCTTCTTTGTAGCATGGAGCAGATCCAACTAAAAAGAACAGAGATGGAAATACACCTTTGGATTTGGTAAAAGAAGGAGACACAGATATTCAGGACTTACTGAGAGGGGATGCTGCCTTGTTGGATGCTGCCAAGAAGGGCTGCCTGGCAAGAGTGCAGAAGCTCTGTACCCCCGAAAATATCAACTGCAGAGACACCCAGGGCAGAAATTCAACCCCTCTGCACTTGGCAGGTGAGCACCCCCAGTGCCTCCACGCCTCCTTTTCCTTTCTCGGACACCTGATACAGTGTACTAAAAGATGAAAGCCATGCTGAACATAAATGGGACTACTTAGTAAAATGCTCTTGATTGACATAGTTTTGTATAATTTCTTATTGTGAAGTCCCTCCATTATGAGATAATAGTATTAACTTTTGAAGCAAAAAGTATTAAAACCTTAACATTTTCTGGTCCTTATTTTATATGTATGTATTTTTTTTCTTTTAAGCTGACACGTTTCCTGTATTTTTTTTACTCTAAATAGCAGGCTACAATAACCTGGAAGTAGCTGAATATCTTCTAGAGCATGGAGCTGATGTTAATGCCCAGGACAAGGGTGGTTTAATTCCTCTTCATAATGCGGCATCTTATGGGGTAAGCATACTAACGTTGAAAGCTAGAAAACTGGCCAGGCACGGTGGCTCACGCCTGTAATCCCAGCACTTTGGGAGGCCAAGGCGGGCGGATCATGAGGTCAGGAGATCAAGACCATCCGGGCTAACACGGTGAAACCCCATCTCTACTAAAAATACAAAAAATTGGCCAGGCATAGTGGCAGGCGCCTGCAGCCCCAGCTACTCGGGAGGCTGTGGCAGGAGAATGGTGTGAACCTGGGAGGCGGAGCTTGCAGTGAGCTGAGATTGTGCCACTGCACTCCAGCCTGAGCCACAGAGCAAGACTCCATCTCAAAAATAAATAAATAAAATAAAATAAAATCTAGAAAACTTCCCTGGCATTTACGACTTTGTTAAATGCATACTATGCGTTAAGTGAGTAGATATCTAACTAATAGCATGATTTAGCACAATTTTAATCTTTTGTTCAGAGTTTTGGCGTTTCTTCCCAGCTAAACTTAACTACCTTTTGGCCAACAATCATGCTTTTTATTGCTTTTTGGTCTCAGCACATTATCAAGCACAATAATAGGCATGTAACGGGTGTTCAGTTTATATTTGTCAATAATATAATATAATATATAAAATAATATAATAAAATCAATTTCTTAACTGTACTCCAAGTAGATTTTAAAAACTATAAAAGCTGTGCGACTGTTATACAGCCATGGAGAGTATGGTGGCTTACATTTATCTTCAGCACCTTAAACATATTCGAGTAGCCAGGGACAGTGGCATGTGCCTGTAATCCCAGCCGTTCAGGAGGCTGAGGTGGGAAGATCGCTTGAGCCCAGGAGTTCAAGGCCAGCCTGGTCAACATAGTGAGACCTCATTTAAAAAAAAAAAAAAAAATTAAATGGTTGAGCAGTTGATATATATGGTTTCATAGAGTAGGAATTACTAGCTAAAACCTCCCAGTGAAAGTCCAGAGTTATCCTTTCAAACACTATCATCAGTTGTAAGAGGAAGAGAAATGGATTGCAGTGCCTTGATGCCATATGTCAGAACTGACTGAAAGTAACTAAGGCTCACTCAAGCCTGATGGCTCACGGCAGAAATAGGAGGAATGCTCATGTGCTTGACAGTTCATCCACTTAATCCCTTCTTGACTATAAAAACCCACAGATGCCAGTTCATACATACCAGGTGTTCTCACAGTTGGAATCACTATTGATAGAAGGTGGTTTCTAGATTTGCAAAAGCCTGACAAACTGTAAGTAAAAACCAAACCAAACCAACCACCTTGATTACCATATTCTTCCTCCTACTGCCTTCTCCCTGGCCCTTCGTAATGAGACTGTCATCTCTCAAGCCCATTCTACAAAGATCTGTATGACAAATCGGAGTGGGGATACTTTTAAGGAAAGCAACAATCCAGTTTTCTGAAAGAAAATTATGCCTCTAAGTATGATATAAATTAGTCAAAATTATATTTAATAAGTATTAGTACTGAAATCATCTTGAAACTACAATATTTAAAGTTATCTTTCTAAAGATGAGTAATCTTTTATTAAAATTCATATACATTTTAACCTTCCTTCACATAAGGCTCTCAATTTCTCTGAACAACAAATACTTCTACCAAAGACTTGGCATGCTAAATATTTGCTGCTAACATACTACATATACATTACATGTAATTCTTGACCCTTAAGTTATAACTATACATGTATATCATTTGGATTTTATTATAATTTTCAGCACTTCTTAGCATAATTGTTCTCTTCATATGGTATTCTACTAATCCTTTTGCTTAGCTTCAGTTAAGAATTTATAAAGCCAATGGGATCAGTAGAACTGAAATTAGATCTTTTATCTTCTCTGTAAACCTGCTATGAGTAAGGACAGGTGGTGGCCATAGAATTATAGTAAAGCTTATGTTAACACTGTCAACTCTGTAGACTACAGTAGATCCCATACATTGTGGATGTAGGGAAGTTCTACTCCATTAGCTTGCACCTTTCACAGTCTTTATAGCAGTCACGACGGATAAGAAAAAGAAAAAATTTATAAAGTATTTTACCTTTTGATCCTCATTCTTCTCATGGGCTAGCGTTAAGATGTGTTCTACTCCATTAGTCTTCACCTTGCACAGTCTCTATAGCTGTCACAGAGGATAAAGAAAAGTTAATTTATAAAGTAAGTATTTTACCTTTTGATCCCCATCAGTTACGATGTTACTTTCTCTACATGTGTGTCACTTGATGACCACTGTGAAGAGAGTAAAATGTACAGTGGTTCTCTTGGGGCTCAAGCGTAACGTAGAGTGCTGGTCGACCTTGTTCAACTTCATGTTCCCTTGAGGCTGACTTGCTGTCAGCTGAAGAGAGGTGTAATGCAATCAGTCTCTCGACCAGAAGTCCACTCTTTCATTTTCATAAACTTAATTCACCATCACCCGTAACTCCCCTTCTCCTTTTCTAACTCCAAGTGAAAAAAAATAATGAATACTTTTTTTCACTATCTCTTTTTATGTTTGTTAAATCCCTACTGCTTAGCTGTTTGTAAATGAAGGTAACTTACTGAGGTGAAAGTGAACAAAAAATTCTCCAGGCTATGTAAAGGGCATTTGATAGAGGTTTTGATCAGCCTGGTGCATCTCATCCTTGTACAGAAGAAGGCAAATGGGCTATATAATATGTTTATAGCAGGTATTTTTACCTCATTGTGAGGGTGGATTGAGTCACTCAAAAAATTTTTTCATGTATTAAACTTGTAAATTTAAAACTCAGGCATCCGTGAGTTGATGACTATCACTTTTTTGACAAACTTTCACTTTGGTGGTTTCTAGACCTTTTTTTTTTTTTTTTTTTTGGTCAGATACATGAGTGTGATAATACCTTTTTTTTGTTTGTTTTTTAACATGGGCAACCCACTTCCCTCAGCAATCTCACATGACCCACAGTGACTCTCGGTTGGCATTTTCCCCATTCAGAATCTCTGCTCTGCAAAATAATTTTATTTAATGCCACTTGTAAAACCTGTAATATAATCTATTATGAGTAACCAGTCAGTAACCATATTAAGTCAGTATTTCTCTTAATCTCAATTAATAGACTTAAAGTAAGGCTAGGCATGGTGGCTCACATCTGTAATCTCAGCACATTGGGAGGCTGAGACAGCAATATGGTTTAAGACCAGGATTTTGAGACCACCCTGGGCAACATAGTGAGACCGTATCTCTATATAATTATATTTTACATAAATATTTAAAAAATAAATATTTATAAATAAATATTTAAAATATAATGAATTAAGGAGTATTTATTTGTACTCCTTAAATATGTATACTTTTTTTTTTTTTTTTTTTTTTTTTTTTTTGAGACGGAGTCTAGCTCTGTCGCCCAGGCTGGAGTGCAGTGGCCAGATCTCAGCTCACTGCAAGCTCCGCCTCCCGGGTTTACGCCATTCTCCTGGCTCAGCCTCCCGAGTAGCTGGGACTACAGGCGCCCGCCACCTCGCCCGGCTATTTTTTGTATTTTTTAGTAGAGACAGGGTTTCACCGTGTTAACCAGGATGGTCTCGATCTGCTGACCTTGTGATCCGCCCGTCTCGGCCTCCCAAAGTGCTAGGATTACAGGCTTGAGCCACCGCGCCCGGCCGTTTAAATATGTATACTTACATACTTAAGGATATATATATCCATATATATATTTAAGGAGTACTAATAAATACGTATATTTGTATTTTTAAGGAGTACTAATATTAACACAATATAAAAAGTGTAAAAAGCTACATTGTCTCCCCTCAGCTAAGGAGTAGATATAACTATGTTTCTATTATTTGTAGATTGATAAATCTGTGTATCTTTCAAAAGTTCCTTTTTATTCATTCTCTCCTGCCTTGGCTGGACATTTTAACGAAATCATAGGGCCCCAGTCTACATTTCTATTAGGATGGCAAAACACTGATTATTTTATATTCATCCCATGAATTTGGTGATGCTTGAACTAGCCTGGCCACATATAATCATTTTGTGGAGTAGATTTTCTGTGGCATATCATCTGGAATAGAGCTTCTATACTGAAAATTAAGCAATATATAGAGCAATTGTAGGTATAGTGTTACCCAGGGATCTCTACTTAAATAATTTCTTCTTCCTAATATTATTCTCTTTCCCATTTTCAGCTTGGAAAGAAAATGGCTCTTGTGTTTTAGTCTAGCACACTCTGCAGGCATCTGTGGTTTAATGGAGAAAGCTGAACTTAGAGTCTGAATATCTGGGATCTCATCTTTCCTCTTCTGTTTTATAACCCAGTAGTCTTCAGCAAGTGCCTAAATTTTTCTCATCTTCGGTTTTCTCAGTAGGAAAAGTTGGATTCCAAGACCTTCTTTCCAGGTTGTTGTAATGATTAAATGAGACCGTGCATGTGGAAATTCCTTTATCTAATGTAAAGGATTATAAAAATACTGTTATTATAAAATAACTTGCTTCATGACTGGGTGCAATGGCTCATGCCTATAATCCCAGCACTTTGGGAGGCTGAGGCAGGAGGATCGTTTGAGCCCAAGAGTTCAAGACCAGCCTAGGCAACATAGCGAGACCCCATTTCTACCAAAAAGTATATATCTATCTCTATATCTATATATAGAGAGAGAGGTATCTCTATTTCTACCAAAAAGTATATATATATCTCTATATCTATATATATATATAGAGAGAGAGAGAGAGAGATATAGAGATAGATATAGAGATACTAAAAATTAGTAAATTCCTCGCTTCCCACAGCCTCTGTACTGAGCCAGTCAGAATAAGGGCTGCATGTCACTCTTAACATCTCACAGCCTTAGGAACAATCTATATATTTGACTGGCTCAGTACTGTATTAAATAAACACAGATTAATTGACTGGCCTGAGGATGAAATAATAATCTGAGGTAGCTGTGAAATTACATAGTTCTTTACTTATACAGTTATTTCTTGTTCATTATTCCTTCATACATGTTTACCTTTTTTCCGCTAGAGAGCCCAGTCTGCTCTGTGTGTCTTTGAGCCTTTTTTGTATAAAAAGAACCTCAGTTTTTCCGAATGGAGAAAAAAATACATATTTATTTAAGAAGCATCAATAAAAATTACAAGTTGCATGAGAGCTGATATTAGTGGTAGTGTGCCTTACTGTGTTGGTGTTCTTTATATAACAATGCCTTGTATTATATTTGAATGCATGTTTACGCAAGACAGTTAACTTTTCTGCTAGTCAGTAAATGGCATTGATACTTATTACGACGAAGCATGTAAATTTATATCTTATAAGAGTAAATCAGTTGGCTGATACATTTTCTCTCAACTGTTTTTATTTTCCAGTGCTTTCTCTAAAATGGATAACATCTGGGGAATTTTCATGACATAATTGTAATAAAGCATCTACACAGTTAAATGGCTTTAACTGAAGCTAAGCACATTTCTCTTTCCCCTACTTCCCACCTTTTTAAAATTAAAGGCTTCCCAGTCTTTTTATGTTGTATTTGTCATTTAAAGCATTTTGTATTGCAGCTGGATTCTGAAACTATGTTAAATTGTCTGTTTCTCCTGGAAACATTCCAACAGAGATCAGTTTCTTTTCTGGACCATCTAGTTCAGTACTTTGCTCTTATATATTGTGTTGAATAGAATTGAACTGCTATTTATTGGATTTGTCAGCCTTAAATTCCAGTTACTATTTTTGCCTCTGTGGTATAGCTATGTAAAAGAATTAAACAGCTTAAGAACTATATTTTTAGTCTATTTGGGTAGTAATATACTCCTTCCTGTTCATTGTTCTTTCAGACATTTGTCAGAAAATTTCACAAGCATGTAATTGGTTTGTCCAAGCATAAACTATAACTTCAATATAAAGAAAGCTTAATAATGCATACTAGATAATACAATTCATTTTATACACATATACACAAACATGTAATTTTCCTTGGACTTTTTGTAATTTTGGAAGCCTGTGTAAATTAGTCTACCAAATGATATTATTCTGCCAGTAAACACGGGAGTTCAATAAAATTAATCATCAGAAACAGTTTAAATAGCTTGTAACCTCACTGGGGAGAAGCTTGAAATTATTCCGTGCTTTTGGGTTAACTTAACAAAAATTACTGTCTTTTTTCAACATATAGCCTTTGAATAAGGGAGATAAATTACTAGGTTTGGTTTTGTTTTAGGTGATTTTGATAATACCACAAGTGGTACCTCTGTTTTCATCTTTTGTGTTAGAAAATTTTAAAATAATTAAGCTATAGAATTAATTTTATAGTGATAGTATAATGCCAGAAGAATCACCAAACATATCCTGTTCTGAGAAGCCTTAGTCTGATTATACTGCTTTTTTATTTTATTTTTTGTTTATGGGGTGTTTTGTTTTGTTTTGTTTTGAGATGGAATCTCACTCTTCACCCAGGCTGGAATGCAGTGGTGCAATCGTAACTCACTGCAACCTCCGTCTCCCGGATTCACGCGATTCTTCTGCCTCCCGAGTAGCTGGGATTACAGGTGTGTGGCGCCACACCCAGCTAATTTTTGTAATTTAGCAGAGATGGGGTTTCACCATGTTGGCCAGGCTGGTCTCAAACTCCTGACCTTGAATGATCTGCTGGCCTCAGCCTCCCACAGTGCTGGGATAACAGGAGTGAGCCACTGCACCTGGCCTACTTTTTGTTTTTTTGGCAGCTTTTTACTTTGTATTATTAGAGCAAATGTGGAAACTTTCCTTAGTAGTTGACTGATCTGTACTTTTCTTTTTAGATAAATGTTCTTCACTTCGTTTTCAGAAACTACTATTTCTAAAATTAGGAAATACAGATATTTATATTACATAAAGTTAAATACTACCTCCGAAAAAGTGCCAGTTCTTTTTGAAGTGAGTGTCTTCAAGAGTGCAGGGAAGACAATGATATTTTAAGGAAGATAGAAAGTGACACGCATTTAGTAGCACCTTGGGAACTTTCTTGGCCTTCCCTGTCTTTTTCCATTCTCATACATGTCTTCCTTAAAAACCTCAATGTATGGTAGTTGAGCAGCAGCATGAGTTAGAAATGTATTCTCAGCAGATAATGTGCTTTTGAGTTAATTATCCAAACTGACCAAGTTATGCCTGGAAATGTGTCTGTAAGGGACATAAATGTGCCAATTGCACCGAATTATAGTATATTGGAGTTGAAATGGATCTCAGAAATAAGTGGTAACCAGCCTAACATCCTAAATGTATTTATAGAAATATACAAGTTATTTTTAATATTCCTTTTTTTTTTTTTTTTTGAGATGGAGTCTCGCTCTGTCACCCAGGCCTGAGTGCAGTGGCCGGATCTCAGCTCACTGCAAGCTCTGCCTCCCGGGTTTACGCCATTCTCCTGCCTCAGCCTCCCGAGTAGCTGGGACTACAGACGCCCGCCACCTCGCCTGGCTAGTTTTTTGTATTTTTTAGTAGAGACGGGGTTTCACTGTGTTAGCCAGGATGGTCTCGATCTCCTGACCTCGTGATCCGCCCGTCTCGGCCTCCCAAAGTGCTGGGATTACAGGCTTGAGCCGCCGCGCCCGGCCTATTTTTAATATTCTTAAAAAGCCTATCTGTTGAATCAGTAGTGCCTATTGTGTAATTGATTGTCTTAGCTTATTTTATAAGGATTTTTGAGAAGAAGCTGAAGCCTTTTGCTATATGGAGCTCTTTCTTGAGTGAACCTGGTCTCCATGGAACTTGCTCCTATATTGGCTTTTATAGTCCTGCTCCTTTATAGTTCTTCTCCAGCTTCCATTTTTCCTTTTTTCTCCTCTGAGGATTTTTCTTCCACTCTCCTTGTCCAAAATACTGTTGTTTTCAACGTTTTATCCACCTTGTAATTACCTTTCTGTATTCCTTTCCTTAATGAGCTCATTTGTCAAGTAGCTACAACTATTAATCCACTATTCCATTTCATAATCTCCCTGGAGCCCCCAGCCCCAATCCTCAGCCCTTGGTAGGTATTGAGCAGATGCTGGTTAGTGGGTGAGTGGCGGGAGAGTGAGTGAGTGAATGAATGAATTGATGCCCCCTTGACTGTGCTCCAGCCTCTTCTGACAAACCATCTACAGAATGTCTTTACTTGGAGGTTTTACCTCAGAAGGTGCCTACTATCTCAATGAGCCTTATCTGAGAGTTTCATACCTACTTCAACTTCCTTTTTTTTTTTTGAGATGGAGCCTTGCTCTGTTACCCAGGCTGGAGTGCAGTGGTGCTGATTTCAGCTCACTGCAACTTCTGCCTTTTGGGTTCAAGCGATTCTCTTGCCCCAGCCTCCCGAGTAGCAGGGATTACAGGCTTGCACCACCATTCCCAGCTAATTTTTGTATTTTTAGTAGGGACGGGGTTTCACTATGTTGGCCAGGCTGGTCTCGAACTCCTGACCTCAGGTGATCCGCCCACCTCAACCTCCCAAAGTGCCAGGATTACAGGCGTGAGCCACCGCACCCAGCCCCTACTTAAAACTTTTACAACTCAATTTCTGTTAATAGTTCTATCTTATTTTCTAATCTTCTAGATTCTCCCCTCCTTCCCCCCTTCCCAGAAAATGTAGTCATCTTTGACTTTTTCTCTTCTGTTGTGAATTTGGCTTTCTAAACCCAATTTTTTTTCTTTCAAAATTTCTCAGATTTAGCCCTTCTTTTCCATTTTTCTGTAACTGTCAACGGTTCAGGGTCTCATCACCTCACGCCCAGGTTATTGGCATGTCTGCTGCTAACATTTCCTCCACCCCTCAATCATTTAGACATAATAGACCAATTTTCATAAAATGTTACGTTGCTTTTTCAAAGGCTGAAGCAAAAACATTGAGAATCTTTGAGATGAGTATTTCAGTAAATCTGATTGCATTAGGTTAGAAAAGAAATGGGAAGATAAGAGAATCAATGTGAATAGAATGCGTGTTTGAAAAGTTTGGCAGATCGATTAGACCATTAACAGAAGACTTGAATTAGGTACTAGTTTCACTTTACAAAACGAAACACCTTACATCATATTTGTTTTTAAAATAAAGCTGAATATATTAGAAGGATGAATTTTTTTGAAAAAAGCCCATGGACAGTTACAGGATAATAGTATAGTTGTGTAATTGAGATTTTAAAGGAGGCAAGAAAAGATGGGAGTCCAAAGTGTAGGTAGAAGACTGAAATTCTTTTTTATTTTTTAGAAGAAACTTCTGTTAAGGATGAAAATGGAGATATAGAGGGAGTGAATTATTAAATAAAAACAAGTATACACGATGGTGCTTTACCAGATGATCTCATTCTTAATCTTTGTATCCTTTTCTTTTTCTTCAGCATGTTGACATAGCGGCATTATTGATAAAATACAACACGTGTGTAAATGCAACAGATAAGTGGGCGTTTACTCCTCTCCATGAAGCAGCCCAGAAAGGAAGGACGCAGCTGTGCGCCCTCCTTCTAGCGCATGGTGCAGACCCCACCATGAAGAACCAGGAAGGCCAGACGCCTCTGGATCTGGCAACAGTAAGTCCTCATTTCAGATACTGAGTATTGTTCCTTATACTTTCCGAGATGACATTAAATTCTCAGGCTCACCAGCTTACTTTTAGTCATGTTTATTTCACTTAGAACAGAGATCTCCTTCTGAACATTTTTGAAGTTCACACTTTTTCTATGAAAATATAATTTAAAACTCTAAGGCAAACTAATCAGTAAGTTAGTGTAATTTTTTTTGCCATTCTTAGCCTGCTAGGAAAACATGAATCATAAGAAAACACATTTTTAGAGTGTACCCTCACCTGCCACACGCTTCCTTTATAAACTTATCTCGTACCTTCTATATTTGGCATATTATTGTAGAGCAACTAATGTTCATGATGATTTACCTAAGTCCGTGAGATGGTCAAAGAAAAATTAACTCTGAGCAGTATTATTTAACTGCAGAGTCAAAGTTAAGCACCACATCCTCTTCCCTGAACTTTCTGAAAATCAGGGAGTTACTGTATAGTCACAATAATTTCTAATTTTTTAAGCCAGAAATGTTTTTTCAAGTTATATTCTGTTTCATTTATTTATTGCTGAGTAACTGTTTCAAAACACTTAGTGGCTTAAAATAATAATGATTTATTATTTCTTATGATTCTGTATGTTGGCTAGGAGATTCTTCTGGTCTTACCTGGGGTCACTTGTGTAACTGCATATAGCTGGTGGCTGGGGCAGAAACATAAAGACGGCTTCACTCATATGCCTGGGGCCTTGACAAATACAGCTAGAAGGCTGGGGCCTCTCTAGTCCCACGTGGCATCTCATCATTAAGTAGTCTTGTTGGAATTTCTTCACCAAATAATTGCATCTCAAGAGGGAGAAAGCAGAGGCTGCCATTGTTCTTTAAGGCTAAGCCTGGAACTGACATGCTGTCACTTCCGCCACATTCTGTTGTGCAAAGTGAGTCATGAACTCAGCTCAGGTTCAAGGGATAGGAAAATAGATTCCACCTTCTTTGAAAGGAGAAGCAAAGATTTCATGGCCATCTTTAATCAGCCACAGTCTTCCCTGTGAATACAAATTAAATCTATTTTTCCCACATTCAAATTACACTTACCTGCCACACATTCCCCCAACCAACAAGGGGCACAGATAGTCATCACTGGGTCCTTAGCAGTTCTAAAATTCAGCCAGGCACGTGTTATCAAGGCTGTCTACTCTGGACTTAGGGAATGGTGCCTGATTAGGGCCCAGTTCTGCTCCCAGGGAGTGGTTCACTGTGGCTGTCTTTTTCTTCCTTTCTTTCTTTTTCTTTCTCTTGAGACACAGTCTGGCTCTGTCACCCGGGCCGGAGTGCAGTGGCATGATCATGGCTCACCGCAACCTTGACCTCCCAGATTTAAGCCATCCCTCCACCTCAGTCTTCTAAGTAGCTGGGACTACAGGCACGTGCCACTATGCCTGGCTTTTTTTTTTTTTTTTTTTACTTTTTGTAGAGACAGGGTCTTGCTATGTTGCCCAGGTTAGTCTTGAACTCCTGGGCTCCTCCCTCAGCCTCCTTCCTCAGGCTCCCAAAGTGCTAGGATTACAGGTGTGAGCCACTGTACCCAGCCTCTGTAGCTCTTGGCCATGCCCTCTGAATTATCCTTCTCTTTTCATAAGAAATGGATCGTATTTACAGCCAAATGGCTTTCTCAACCTTTTACCTGCTCCTAGAAATTTTGGGGACCCTAAGCCTTTTACTATTTTAATCTACCTGTCCCTTTTAGTCCAAAATAGTACAACTCTTCCTTTATAAACTTTTGGATTTCCCATCAAATTATGCACCACTCCATCAGCCAAAAGCCCCACCCACAAATCTTTTCAAGACACGTCCCTCTGTAATATGGATTCCAAGTCAAGGTGCAGTGGGGCAATGCCCATAAGACCCTTCGAAGCTCTTTCATCTAGCCAAGGGAATTCACAAGGTACCACCTTAGAGGTTTTTTAAAGATTTTGAGGTAATATATCTATACTTCTGGTGATTTTTATTCTGAGGCCATGTTTTCCTGTCAGCACCCTAGATTTGACCTTTGGCCTGAGGCTATGCCTTACTTGAAGAAACTTTTGCTGATGGAGAGGCTGGGAATGGTGAATAATTTTATTTTCTAACCTAGCAAATCTTGGGTGAATACATTTCCTTAAAGAGAACTAAACAGTTCCTTTCTCTCTGTAAACATACCAGTCCAGCTGGCGAGGCAAAATTTGTTCTGGAAATTTCCTTAGCCAAATTTACAAGTTTATTTAGGTTCACGTTCTGCCTTCTATAAGACCTCATGTGCCAGTGTTGCCAAACTTTCTGCTACACAGCATCAGTCCCCTTTCTCTCGCCTTCAGTTGCACTTGCCTGTCTTCCACTCACAGCCTTCCTCAGCAATAACCAGGCCACCCTTCACACCTCCAACCAAAGCCACATGTCCACCAGCACCCCACTTCCCGGTACTGGTGTGCATTTCATTTCTCTATTGCTGCACACTAAGCCACCCCCAAACCCAGTGAGGGTTTAACATGACGATTTGTTATTTCTCACACTTCTGGGAGTTGACTGGGCTCAGCTGGGCAGTTCTGCTGGTTTTGTAGTTACCTGCACCTGGGAACTCAGCAGAGGCTGGAGCTTCCAAGATAGCCTTTCATCCTGCAGGACTCTCCCTGCATAGGATCTCAGCCCTCAGTAGTCTAGCCCAAACTTCTGTACGGCATGACAGATGGCTTCTAAGAGAGTAAAAGTAGACACTGCCAATCCACTTAAAGCCTGGCTCAGAAGCCTCAGAACATCACTTCTGCATTCTATTGGGCAAGACAACTCACAGGGCAAAGCACATTCAAGGTGGGTAGAAATTCAAGGGGAGGCATGCATGTCGGGAGGAAGGAATTGATGGCTGGCTGTCTCTGGAGACTATCTCCCGCATACTCGAAAAGCAGTTGCATCTAATACTTAAAAACTGTAAAGTTTATGAATAAATGAGCTAAGAGTGTCATCCCTTTGAAATTTCACCAGATGCTAATTTTACATGACATTATTAAGTGTAAATAACCAGATTATTATAGCTGTTTAAACATAAACAAAATATAGTAAATATGGAAATTTTTCTAAAGAAGGGTGACAGTTAACACTGAAAGTGCTTTTTTTTAAATGAAAGAAGAAATATTTTTAAAAATTACATGGTTTCTCCAATTCTGTCTACTGAAACTACTGAAACTCTAAGCTGTGGATAGGAGAAGGAATGATCAAAAACCAGAAGGGGATAGATAATGAGGCATTCATTAAGGAAAAAATCCACAAAGCATTTGGTTCTTAGTGAAAAACTTACCATTTCAATATATAGTCTTTTCACGTTTTTTTTTTTAATCATTTTTTTAGGCTGACGATATCAGAGCTTTGCTGATAGATGCCATGCCCCCAGAGGCCTTACCTACCTGTTTTAAACCTCAGGCTACTGTAGTGAGTGCCTCTCTGATCTCACCAGCATCCACCCCCTCCTGCCTCTCTGCTGCCAGCAGCATAGACAACCTCACTGGCCCTTTAGCAGAGTTGGCTGTAGGAGGAGCCTCCAACGCAGGGGATGGCGCCGCGGGAACAGAAAGGAAGGAAGGAGAAGGTGAGTAGACCCCGTGAATGCTTATTTATTTATACCTTTTGTTAGTGGAGCAGAATTACTTTTTTCTATTGATAATTATTGAACGCCTCCATTAGAGACGTCCTGTCTGTAAATTTTCATACACACAACATCTTATAAGAAATATTTCTTCATAGAAGACTGCCACATTTCTTGGCATTGCCATTGTTCTTACTTCTGTATATTCTAGAGCATCTGTTTACAACCAGCATCTTATTGAACCACTTATATTGAAATTATGTCAGAACACAACTGAGAGGTCATTTCAGGAATGAAAACTAAAATGATAGCTGATACATTTAGATTTTTTAATTCATTAAAAGCTTTAGATTTCTCTATATAAGTAGCATTCTATAGTATAAATATTATACTATAATATTTTAAAATTAGTATTCTCTATATTTTTATAAATTACAATAAGTTATAATTCTATATTCTAACCATATTAGAATTGATACAAATACTAATTTGATGAAGATAAAACGCTCTGCTTTTATTTCTCAATCAACTTGAGAAATAAAGTGTCTGAATTAAATCTGTGTATTCTGTATTATTTTATGCCATGTAAAATCATCTGACAGCCAAGGTTGTCAGAGTCATGTCTTTAAATGGATACTGAAATTTTCTTTATATTTAGAGAATTCTTTCTGAGAATCTTGAATATGTTTCTGTTTTAGTTACCGGTCTTGACATGAATATCAGCCAATTTCTAAAAAGCCTTGGCCTTGAACACCTTCGGGATATCTTTGAAACAGAACAGGTAAACACTCTTTTATATATTTGAGTCATTTAAACTAAATACTAAGAATTAGGCTGGATGCAGTGGCTCACACCTTAATCCCAACACTTTGGAATGCTTAGGCAGGATTGCTTGAGCCCAGGAGTTTGAGACCAGCCTGGGCAACAAAGCGAGACCCCCATCTCTGCAAAAAAAAACCGAAAACATGTTTTTAAGTTAGCTGAGCATGGTGACTTACTGGGCTGCTGGGAGGCTGAAGCAGGAAGATCACATGAGCCCAGGAGTTTGAAACTGCAGTGAGCTGTGATTGTGCCACTGCATTTCAGCTTTGATGACAAAGTAAAACCCTATCTCAAAAAAAAAAAAAAAAAAAGAATTATTAATTGCCACCCACCTCTTTTCTCTTTTGCTTCTTATGAGCTATTTTTAAACCCACAACACATTTCTATAAGAAGCCAGAGGAGCCCAGTATTTTATACTTCTCCCCAAAATTGTCTAACAATTGAGAGTCTTTATTTTGTTTTATCTTTATAAGCAGCCTAGCACTTTGCATTTTATTACATGTCAAAGCTTTGACCATGCAACTACCTCAAAAGAATGTTTTCGTAATTGTCCTTGGTTGTTTTGTTTCCGAAAAGTGTCAGTCTTTATTCATCTCATTTCATTATTCACGTGACTAGGCTCCTGAAGCAGTTGCCCATTAATTTGGAAAGCACAGTAGTACTTAGACAAGTGCACCTTTTAAGAATCGCCCCTTTATGAAGTTTCTCTTGTCCACTTAGAATCTTAAATAATCTTGAACCAAAAGTTGGCCATACATTCCAATAGACCCACCCTATTTTGGGATCCATCTTAAATGTCTGTGAGGGTCTAAGGATGGAGTCATCATTAGGGCATTTATGAATTTAGGATTATTCTGTTTGTTTTACTGTTTTCATACAGTATAAGGAGTTGTAATATTGTATGCTTTCATCATTATGGTCAACTTTAAATATTGAATGCTGGTAAGTCCTGAATTTAAATGGACTATTGATATACATGAAATTTTAGAATGGAAAAGGTGTTTAGAGAAAATTTAGTTATTCTCCCAGGTGTAGGGATCGCCCTTGTATAATAACACCCATGTTAGTCCTCTAGCCAGGGAAGATACCTTGTTACAATTTGGGACAGGTGTAATAGAATGCTTGTAACTTAAAGTGTGCCAAAAACTGCTGGTAGGTATAATTCATTTGTTTTGGGCTTATGCTCACCCTGTTTTGCACAGAGATCTAATCTCCAGTCTACATATGTATTCAGTTTTACAGGACTATACTCCCTACAGAGGCTGTAGGGGAGAATCTATTCCATGCCTCTTCTTGCTTCTGATGGTTGGCAGCTTCTTTGGCTTGTGGCCACGCTACTCCAGTCTCTGCTTCCATCTTCACATTGCCTTCCTGTCCTCTGTATCTCTTCTAAGGACATTTGCATTGAATTTGAGGCCACCAGTATAATCTCCTCATGTCTAGACCCTTAACATAATTTTGTCTGCAGATACTCTTCTTCCAAAGAAGATGACATTCATAGGTTCTGGGGATTAGAACATAGACATATCATTTTGAGGGCCACCATTCAGCCCACTACAACACAATGTGTCCCTTTATATCTTTTTAAGACCTAGTCAACTTATCAGAGGTGTCAGCCTTTCAACCACCTACCTCTACACATCTTCCCCTATTTTAGAATACATCTGTTTTTTCAAGTATTCTTTATATGACATAATTTTCCAATATTTCACTCGCACCTTTGGCCCACTATGGTTCCCTTCTAGGCTTATAGTCAATTTGGAGTTAACTTAAAAACCAGGTCTTTTTTCTATTTTATATCAGTTATACTGTTAAGACTTTCTTCTGCTTTTTCTTTTTTTTAGCTACATTTTTTCATTATAGTTCATCTTTAATGCTCTTAATAACAACAGTTGAGTAGGGATAGCATTGGACTAAAAGAAGACCTTAATTCTAATTACTTTTACCCTCTTACTAGCTGTGTAAAATTGGGCTAAAAGACATTTATCCTATCACTTCCTTTACTGGTAAAACCTAATGCCTACAAATGTCCAGAGAGTTAAAATTCTCGTTAATATTGTGCTGCTGTGTCAGCTTTTAATACAGTGATGCATCACATGTGCCTTTGGTCTAATGGTTAGGACTTTATAGACTGCTGTCTATCAAATCGTTTTCTTTCCCAACCATTTATTCATCCCCTGGTTTGGAGCTTTCTTAGGAGAATATCCTAAACAGTAAGAATGCTTTATCCTTATTCCCTAACGGAAGGTGTGCAAGCTGTTTTGAAACCATTATACTCTGCTATTTCCATATTACAGCTATAGCTGTTCTTCCCAAATCATTTCCACAATAATTGTAAAATTTCAAACACATCTTTGCTAAACAAACCAAAGACCTTAACTCAAACAAATAATTCCAATGTACTGATGAAAGTTTTCTAAAGAATGTTAATTTTCTTCTTTTAGTCAGTTTGCATTATAATTTTATGTGTTAGTTCTTTTTTACTTTATATTGTATATTCTCATTGTCAGTAACTGACTTCCTGTGGCATATTTATCACATTTTATTGATTTGAATAGTTTAATAGTTTAGTCTCCTAGTCACTCCTTCTGACAGCTTGTTCTGGTTTCATCAGTTTCATTGTTCTTTTTTTACTGCAGTTTCGTTCTGAGTAAATAGTTCCATTGATTTTCTTTTAGCCAGAATAACTTCTATAGCCTTTTCTTGATCAATACATAGATAATTGCATTTAATGTGTATTACCAAGCGCAGTTCTTTTCCTCCAGACAAGTGATACTACCTTTCTTCGTTTCTAACTGTGTCTGGCTCAATCATCAAGCAATCAAATGTATTTTTATTTTAATTGCAAATGTTATTTATCTAGCCTTCCATTATAAATAAATGTGATAACCTTTTCCATAACTTTAACCATTAGCATTTTCTCCCATTAACATTCTATATCAGTAATATGTGATGATGGTGCACATACTTGTATAGTGGGGGAGGAGTGAGGGTGCGTGCATTGTACTCATTTAATTCATATCTGGTTGGCTTAAGCCAGGGGAGCCATTGTTTTCTGACGTGCTTTGACATGCTCATATGTCTCATTGCCTGTGTACCTACTCATGGATGCCAGTGGGGTGTGGAATGTAGGTATTTTATTTCTGGTCCCAGAAAAAAACCTTCTGCACATCATAGCCTCACCTCCTATCTTCACAGTTACTCTCTCGGAAGTCTCTAAACTAAATTGTCTTGTTTCCCATAGATACTTTGCCAAGTTCTATGTTAAATAATATATACCTGTATCCTTTCTAGTTAATTATAGTACCCATGTGACCTTGGCCCTTCCTTTATAACATAGCTTTCTACCTATGAATATAGGTAGAACACTTTTTCTATGGGAAAGACAGATTTTATTTACACTGCAATTCCTGGAACATAAATGCTATCACTTGGAAGACTGCTTGTGGACATCTTTATGGTTAACCTGTGTGTTTTCATGGAAAATGACCAGATAAATTTTGATTTCAAATTCTTGAAGATAAAAGCATGGCCTCCAGTAATTCATTGTGAACTTGATTATAAAGTTAGTACTTATTACTACTACTGTACCATACAACCTTTTAAGCCCAAGCAAGAGAAAGGTCTTTTTCATTAAAACTAATTTTCTCTCCCCACCCAAAGTAAAATGACTGTTAGAAGCTAGAGGTAGCTCTTTTTGCAGTGACCTTTGCTTTATGTGCAAGATGACTTTAACTGACACGTGGATAGTCTTTATTCTTAATATTATAATTTTATTTTAATGTATACTAGATAGAAATAACTAGCCCAACAAGCTTGTGATTTCCTCGGTATAATAACCAAGTCAAGGTTTTAAAAAAGGAGCAAGTTAATTTAAATATGATTTTCAGAAAAAAATGTCTAACAGCTGATAGGAGTATATATAAAATCCCTGAATCTTGAAGCAACATGTCTAAAATCCAGCTAACCTGCTTTCCATCCAGATATTTCTATTTCTTTTTTTGATACAATAGTCTCATAGTTCCCCATCTGCAGAATTTTGGAATAATCTTTAATTATTCATTCTTTTATTTTAACCATTTCTATTTACCAGGCCCTGTAAATAGAGTTCTCCAGTTGCTTTCAGATTCATCCCTTCCATGCCATTTTATCTTCATCTTGTTCCCAGTTGATTTCCCTTCCAAATCTGCCCTTCATAATGCCAACAGTCTCATCCTCCTAAAATACAACATTGATCGTATTACTCTGCTGAAAAGACTTCCCAGGGCCTTTGGTATACTTTTTTTTTTTCTTTTTTTTTTTTTTTTTTGAGACGGAGTCTTGCTCTGTCTCCCAGGCTGGAATGCAGTGGCCCGATCTCAGCTCACTGCAACCCCTGCCTCCGAGGTTCACGCGATTCTCCTGCCTCAGCCTCCTGAGTAGCTGGGACTACAGGTGCGCACCACCATGCCCGGCTAATTTTTGTATTTTTAGTAGAGATGGGGTTTCACCATGTTGGTCAGGCTGGTCTCGAACTCCTGACCTCATAATCTGCCCACCTCGGCCTCCCAAAGTGCTGGGATTACAGGCATGAGCCACTACACCTGGCCAGCCTTTGGTATACTTCTAAACCCCTTAATTTGATAGATAAGGCCCTTTAAGATCCTCTCTGTGCCTGCTGCTCTGCCGTTCCCTCCTTTTAATCCTTGATACATATTCTCCTGTCACCATTTTGAACTACAGTACTTAAGTTCCCTCAAATACTCTGTATTCTTTTAACTGATTTTCCCTTTGCACATGCTATTCCCTCTGTCTTAAGCACACTTTCTTCCTTCCCCTGCCTGATGAACTCCTGCTGCTTAGCTGAATTATGACCTTCTTCTGAGAACCTTTCCTCATCTCCTTCCTGCTCCTTCCTTCTCAGCCCTCCTTGCAGCCCTGACCAAACAGGCCACCTTCACGAGAGTTCTCTTAGGGATTCTCTAAGACATTGACCCATTTTATGTGTGTTTATTATCTCGAGTAAATAACATGAACTCTGGTTGGCACTCTATTTCATGGCCCCACTCTTTTACTATCAGTTATTTGGACCAACAATGTAACTTTCCAACTATAATTGGTCGTTTTAGAATTAAATGAAATGTTTACTTTTTAAAGAAATATATAGCATAAAGAAGGTACTCATTAAACATTTTTTTGTGTGAATGAGCTGACATAGATCTAAATTCCTTAGCTTTTCATTTAAGGTTTTTCAGTGGCCACTGCCTGATAAATATGCAGACAAATTGGACACCATGTAACTCAGTACAACTAAATTTAATGTTTAATCATTTTCGCCTTCTAGTCATCCTTTTAAAGAATAGAAACAGGGAAAAGACAGATACAGCTATACATCTCAGCTCTTCTGTGTACTGTTTTCATGACTTCTCTCAGTACCAGTGACCTCATAATACATTAATAGTACTTCATTATCCATCATCGTAAGGATTAAATGAGGTAATGTAAATAAAGTGCTTTGAGCTGTGAGTGGATGGTGGTTGGATGATGAATGGTTGGATGGAATTGCAGGAATAATGTATATTTATATTCAGTTGCAAGTATAGAAAGTTGTCCCATTCCCTTTTTGTTTTTCAGGTTCCACAGGTTAATAGCTTTTCATCTCTTCTATCCTTCAGGATAGCCTAATAAACATTGCCTTTTTTTTTTCTTTAGTTACGTATTTTCATATTCATTCCTTTTGTGTGACCGTATCTAATTGGATAAATGCCAAGATAGCATGGGTAGATCACCTATCTACTGCTGTGTAACAAATTACCCAAAACTTAATGGCTTAAAATAAGAAACATGTATTATCCCACAGTTTCTGTAGGTCAAGAATCTAAGCATGGCTTAGTTGGGTGCCTCTGGCTCAAAGTCTTTCCCGAAGCTGCAGTAAACTGTCCGACAGGTCTGCAGTCTTACCTGGGGACTCACCTGGCAAGGGCGGGGACCTGCTTTCAAGCTCGCTCACAGTGTTGGTTGACTGGCCTCGATTCCTCACCTGTCGGCCTCTCCACAGAGTGACCTTATGGAGTATTACTTACCTGTTGCTGCTTGATAATACCGCAAACTCAGCAGCTCGAAACAGCACACATTTTGTGAGTCAGGACTCTATGCACGGCTTAGTTGTGTCCTTGGCTTCATGATCTCTCACAAGGCTACAGAGCATTAGCCAGGGCCAGTATCTCATCTAAAGACTCCACTGGAGAAGGATCCCCTTCCACATTCTCACATGATTACTGGCAGGATTCAGTCCCTTGCAGTCTGTTGGACTGAAGCCCTCAGTTCCTGCCATGTGGGCCTCTATAACATGGTTTCTTGCACTATCAAAGCCAGCAAGAGAAAAAGGATCTGCTGGTCACCTCTCATCACCATTGCTGTATTTGCTTGGTTAGAAGCAAGTCACTAGGCAAGCCTGCACTCCAGGGGAGGGGAGCACACAGGATGTGGTGTAAGAAGGTGGGAATCATTGAGTGTCTGCCATGGCGGCCAGGTCTTCTAGGGTGAGCAGTCCAAAGAGTGAGCGCCCAAGATGGAAGCCACAATCTATCACCTAATGTAGAAAGTAATTTCCCATCACTTCTGCTGTATCATATGTGTTAGAAGTGAGTTGGTAAGTCTGTCTCACACAGGGAAGGGATTACAGGGAAGACACAAATGCCAGGAGGTAGGAGACCACTTGCCACATTCGGTGTGAGAGCTCCTCTCAGCCTTGCCTTCTAAACTAAGTGACTTGCTATCAGTCTCTTCAGGTTGTTTTGTTGGTTCGGTTTGGGTTTTTTGTATTCATTTTATGATTGGAGCTATAAAATGAATAAATATATTAAATAGTCTCCATTATTCCTCTAGAACATTGTAGAGAATATTGTGTTCTGCTGGCCTGGTGTCTGCGTCCTCCAGATACGCACTATATGTATCAATTCAGAAAAGTCTGAGGATTCTCTGAATTGAAGTTACCACATAGATATGAGACCCTTGGTTTTAAACTGAAGTTAGTTTGGAATATTTAGAAGAAAAAAAGGGACATCAATAACATAGTTTCCAAATTCTATTAAAATCATGTCTAGCTAAGAATGTAAAGGCTCCTATTATTCTGTAAACTATTCCATCTCAAAGATGTGTATTTCAAAACTGGGTTTTTTGGTTTTGTTTTGTTTTGTTTTGTTTTAAAGCTCTGCTGAAACCTTTCTTTTGGGTGATTGGAAGTAAATTGCCTGCTTTGTGCAATGCAGCAATTATTGCTTAAATGGCCACTTAGAAGCAATATAGAAAATTATTTCCAAAGAATGAGTGATGTATGCTCATTTCACTGGAAAGATCAAACTCATATTTTATTCTGACAAAAAAATCAGCAGAGGTCCAGGCCTAATTTGTCAGTTTTTTAAATGTTACTTGAAAGTTAAAAGTGGAAAAAAGCGATCTTGTTTGAGTTGGAAAAGGAGTGTCTGTAAAAGAATTTCTTGGTTTTCCAAGGCAGGGGAAAATCAAAGACTAATCTTGTAGACTGGTATTTGGATTGTCATAAGGCCAGCTTCGTCAAGGCTGGAAAGTTGCATGTTCAGACTTCAAGAAATGTGGCTACCCAAGTTCATCCTGTGTGTTCAGAACATAGCCACTGGGTGGTAGTAGAGTCCCAGCTACTTTAGTCCATAAGGGAATTAGGTGATTTTGAGCCAACTAATCATCTCCATTTTACAGGGATAAATAACCAAAAGTTAAAAACTAACCAAAAATTAAAAACCACTATGTTGTATAAAAACAGAATGTATTTTAAGCAGAAGGGATTAAGTCTGAGAATTTATGAGAGAGCTTAAAAACCATCTACTCTTTCCTTATCCAAATTGGAATTTTAAAATGTAGCCTCTCTTTAAAACAGTTTGTAATCTAACTAAATACTTGAGATGTCAATCTCACTGCTTTTTAAGGCAGTCTGTCCCAGGCTTGAGTATTTCTTAGCACTGAGAAGTTCTTCCTTATCTATCGTCTGAAAACTGCTCTCTCCTTTTCCTGAGCTCTGTTTACTTGCGCTGAATGCCTCTCCCTTTTCCCCACCGTTCATTTCTACTCCCTGCTGGGTATTGGGATCTGGTGTTTCCCATTTTCAAGCTATTGATTCCTCCTCTATCTGGAGGCAAGCAGTAGATGATAGAACAAAATCATCTAAAGGAAATATAGCAATGATCTTCTTGAATATCTATAGTATTATTTCTCCCTTTTTAATTCTCATGGACAAAAAGCAAATCAAGGAGTACTTCAAGTAAGCAAAAAAGCTGATGAGACTATCAAGACAACTTTAAAAAGATTGTAAGCTCATGTTTGTAAAGGAAACAAAATAATTTTATTAATTTGCATGGTACTCATAGCATTGTAGACAATTGGAAAAGCTTTTGTCCTCTGAAGAACTGTTAAAGATTTCACAAGTAATTTTGTTTCATTTTTCAGATTACACTAGATGTGTTGGCTGATATGGGTCATGAAGAGTTGAAAGAAATAGGCATCAATGCATATGGGCACCGCCACAAATTAATCAAAGGAGTAGAAAGACTTTTAGGTGGACAACAAGGTAAGCTATTCAGAAAGAAAACAAATTTCAGAAATCAGTGGTACAAGGTAAGTGTTGGGGCTGACAGTTGAACTCAGCCTGTCTGACCCCAGAACCATACACTGAACTATTGTACCTCCTGTCCCTTCCCCATCTCAGTTATTGGCCTCGTGCTCCCTGTAGCTGGAAAAATCTGAGTCAGTCTTCCCTCTCTGCCAGCACTTTGTATCCTCAGTTTCTCTGGAATCTCTGTACTTCTGTCCTTTCCCATGACTGTCACTTGATCCAAGCCACCATTCTGTCTCCTGGACTATCCCAACCACTTGGTTTATCTCCAGCCTTTACATTTGCTTCCTTCCAGTACCTTCTCTACAATGTGAACACAGTCTTTTCAAAATGATTATATGATCATATCACTCCCTTGCTTAAATCCCTTTAATAGAATCCTGTTGCCTTTAGGATAGAATTGAACATTCCTAACATGGCTTTTCACAATCTAACCTTTCTTAACTTGAACCATCCTCCCCCCACATGACTGTCATCTTTGTCTTTTTCCATTCTACTTTGCTGTTACAAGCCTTTTTACCTTCTGTTTTTATTCATTTCTCTATTTGTTAGAAGCACTTTCATTATAGGAAAGCAAGGAAAGAGAATCTATAGACCTAATCAGATTACAAGAGTGATGTGAAATTCACACTGGAAGATTTTGTGCTTGAGTCTTGCTTATTTATCTGTATTTTAGTTCATCCATGAAACTAACAAAGATAATGTATTTTAAAGCAATTGTAAGTGGCTATTTCAAGCCATCTTAGAAGAGTTTTTAGAGGATAATTTTATATTTTAGGTCTGACTATATTGTGATGTCAGTGCATGTTTTTCTTTTGTGTCAGATATAGCTTCATGTATGTTCATGATAGAGTTTAATTCAACAAATATTTGTTGAACTCTGCAGTGTGTACAAGAAGCTCTATAACAATAGATAAAATTGGGCCAGGCACGGTGGCTCACGCTTGTAATCCCAGCAGTTTGGGAGACCGAGGCGGGCAGATCACGAGGTCAGGAGATTGAGACCATCCTGGCTAACATGGTGAAACCCCGTCTCTACTAAACAAAATACAAAAAATTAGCCAGGTGTGGTGGTGGGTTCCTGTAGTCCCAGCTATTAGGGAGGCTAAGGCAGGAGAATGGCGTGAACCTGGGAGGCGGAGCTTGCAGTGAGCAGAGATCGGGCCACTGCACTCCAGCCTGGGCGACAGAGCGAGACTCCATCTCAAAGAAAAAAAAAAAAGAACAGATAAAATTGATCCTCAAACATTTTATTGTTTTTTCTCCTGTCCTTGAGTATATTTGTTTAAAGTAACCAAATTTATCAGGTTCAAATTGCAAATAGTTTAGGTTTGTTCCAAAATGTCAATTATTTATTATGAATCCTTTTTTCTAAAATAGAGCCTAAGTAGTGCAGACTTTTGTTTTATATGTTAATTTTTCTCTCCTACAGGCACCAATCCTTATTTGACTTTTCACTGTGTTAATCAGGGGACGATTTTGCTGGATCTTGCTCCAGAAGATAAAGAATATCAGTCAGTGGAAGAAGAGGTAATATACATCAGAAATCTTTCATTTGCTTTTCTTGAAATCTGTGGATAAACCTGTTTTTCTGGAAGAAACCTCGTCTTACATTGCCTTGTGGTCACGTGCCTATTAATCAGTCTCTCTCAGCCACTGTGGTAGAATATTGCCAAAATTAAAATATGACAGCACCACATGGTTTTCACATCAAAGCCTGGGTTTTCTAATGCACGGGGCCCATCTGTCTTTTTATTCTGGAGATTTTCTTGAAATTCATGCAAAATAAGGAGCCTATTAGAACTGTTTTCTTATATTGTTATAGTGCCACCTAAGAATGACATAGAATGAAAAACTCTTGCTTCATAGAGAGCAAATATGTTCTCATCCTTGTTTTTATGCAGTTATAAATGTGACGGTAAAATAATATGCCTAATCGTCACGTGTGCTTCTGGGTCTGCCTCATTATTCTGCATAACATTTCATTTCTCCAGTCACAGTTTTTCTGAGCCCCTATGAAGGCTGTTTGTGTGACCCTCTTGGTGGTCAGATGCCAGTGAGACTCCCACTCCACTGACGGTTTATGCATAAACAAACAGCCTAATACCATTGTTATAAGTAAAATTCGTGTTTGTTTTTTTTAATTAGTACTCATTTTATTTTCACTCCCAGGCTAGGAACTTGCATTAGGTAACTCAGGACCATGGCCCCAGGGCTGTATTTCAGCTCATACTTAGTGCATCAGGAAGGCACCACGGGGTCCAGTGTCTTACTACCTAATTCTTCTCTTAGCAGTTAGTACATTTTGATAATAATGTCAAAAATATAGTGACTCTTCACAAGTGGAGCAGTAAGGAAGAGAATTCATTCTATTGAGTTAATTCTCTGAGAAATTTAGATCTTTAAAATATTTTTCTTTTCCACAATTATTTTTAATTTAGAGAGTAGTCAGAAGAAAGTTACTCCCTTTAGTAGTACCTTATAGTCAAATTCCCCTGGTCTGTGTAAATATACTTAGAGATCGATCCCAAGCTGAAGACTGTTGAGATAATATGGAATATTTCACCTACAGAACAAATATTTATTTTTAAAAAATTGTTTATTTTTAGCATTTGTTAATTGAACGTAAGGAGTTTTTGTTTGACTTAATCAGAGTGTTAGTTCTTCTTCTCAATAAGATAGTAATTGTAGATGACTTAATGTGATTTTTTTATGTTTCCCCATTGTGTTTACAGAAAACTTTCAGAACTTTTATTTAAAAGTAAACAGAAAGTGCATAAATTTAATATTTATGTTTGAAATTATTTTCTCACCAGAAATACTTATCCACTAAACTTATTCATTAATTTGTAGTGAACTCCTTTTATTAATACCGAATTTTAGACTCATCAATGAAACAATAAAATTGGAAGAAATGTCTAGAATTACACACTGGGATGTTTTTATAAAATTAGTTATTTTGTTCTATAGATGCAAAGTACAATTCGAGAACACAGAGATGGTGGTAATGCTGGCGGCATCTTCAACAGATACAATGTCATTCGAGTAAGTTTTTGAAGTTTCATGGTGAAAACTGGATTGCAAGGCTTGCTGAAAAATCAAATCTAGACAATGAAAAAAGTTCATTAAGTCATACTTTCAAATTGTGAAAGATAATTCATCACCTATTGCCCTGAAGTCAGATACCACTCTTCTCACTACGATATCTCTAACTCCCCAAGACAATACGTCACTAAAAATAGAGACATTCTGAAAACACCAAAGCTACAAACAGGAGGCTAAATCAGCTTGTACTAGTGATACGTACATGGATATTTGTCTCCCTGCTTATCCACAAATACAGGCCATAGCTAACAATAATGTTTTTTATCATTTGAAAGTTGCATCGAAGTCCTGGATCTTCAGTCTTATTGAACCAGTAATTACCCCAGAATACATATATCTCTTAATCTCAGTATCTTAATTTTTAATATGGAACAGAAGACTCAAGCTTTTTACAAAGTGGTATCATGAAGATGAATAAAATCTGTAGATAACGGGTTTAACCCTTTGAGTTAACAGACCTGTGAAAGTTATACTGGTACACATCAGAATAACCCAGGGAACTTTTTAAAAAAAAATACAGATTTATACGTCCCCATCTCCTAAACTTTATTAAGTCTGGGGAGGAGCCTAAATATAACCTTTTTACCTTTTTTTTTTTTTTTTTAAATCCTGATTTAGAGGTAACAGCCAGGTCTGGTATAAAATAACAAAAACTGTAACTGAAAATTATGTTAGTAACAGCTAGAGTATTTTCTGAATTACACTGACACGGTAGCTTTATCACTTTTACATTTAAGCAAAACAAAAAAGGACCTTCCTAAAAGGGAAACATACTTTTCATTTTAAATCATAATGCACATTTCACTGATAATATTTCTTTCTTCTTCATCCTTAAAGATTCAAAAAGTTGTCAACAAGAAGTTGAGGGAGCGGTTCTGCCACCGACAGAAGGAAGTGTCTGAGGAGAATCACAACCATCACAATGAGCGCATGTTGTTTCATGGTGAGCAGCATGGCCGTGATGGTGGACGTCTCCCTGGGCCTTTGCAGGAGTCAGTAAAATGAAAAACCTATGTTAAATTGACTATAATAGGGTTGTATTAAAATGGCTTGTTTTGATTATTTTGTTCAAATAATTACTTCTTGGTACCAGCTTTCTAACGTATCACACATTAGTACAGACTTTTCAGTGCATTTACAATGAAAATAATTGAGCTAAAATTATTTTAGAACTTAAATTGCAAATTGAGCCACCTAGTGAATTATTTTTGTTGTAATTTAGTACTAGTACATTATTATGTATAATAGGGCTCCTTAGGAACTACTTTTCATTTATACACTATTCATTTCTTAATATTAACCTGCCCAATGCAAACAGTTTGCAGGTAATTGAGCTTCTAGAAAAGTGTTTAAAAATGAGTCTTTCTATCTTCGTATTTCTAGGTTCTCCTTTCATTAATGCCATTATTCATAAAGGGTTTGATGAGCGACATGCATACATAGGAGGAATGTTTGGAGCTGGGATTTATTTTGCTGAAAACTCCTCAAAAAGCAACCAATATGTTTATGGAATTGGAGGAGGAACAGGCTGCCCTACACACAAAGACAGGTCGTGCTATATATGTCACAGGTAAGCATCTTGCTATTAGTGTAACGTTTGCCACCCCCAGGTCATGAACCAAATTGGGTTTTTTGTTTGTTATGGGATGGAGTCTTGCTCTTGTGGCCCAGGCTAGAGTGCGATGGCACAATCTCAGCTCACTGCAACTTCCGCCTCTCGGGTTCAAGCGATTCTCCGGCCTCAGCCTCCCCAGAGCTGGGATTGCAGGCGCCTGCCACCACGCCTGGCTAATTTTTGTAATTTTAGTAGAGATGGGGTTTTGCCATGTAGGCCAGACTGGTCTCAAACTCCTGACCTTGTGATCTGCCTGCCTCGACCTCCCAAAGTGCTGGGATTACAGGCATGAGGCACCATGCCCAGCCCCAGATTGTTTTATCAGGCTCTGCAGAAGTCACAGGTTATCCTCAGTCTTGCATCCCAGGAAATCCCGTTGGTTCTGGGAATGGGTGGGAACAGCTGATCAGCCTCTTCCCTAACAGCAGTAACAACAGAGCAGATAAGCCGGGGTAAAAACCAGGTATATGTCCTCCAGTCATGGGTTATAATAAAACACCCTGCGTCTTGGCTTTCTCCCTAGGGTTCACTTTTCTTGCTTTGTAATCATAGTAGGTTAAGGCTAAGGATAAGTTCTGTAGAACAAAGAACCACTAGCTCTAGTCACATTTGAACAAAGACGTGCTTCTATGAAAAGGTAGATTCTTTAATTTACTTCTGATGTCGCTGACGATGATGTTGTTTTAAGGCAGGATACATAATTAGTGTTGGCAACTTAAAATATCAACTTTGGAATCAATAGCAAACAAATGAACATTGGCCATGTTAATAGGCTTTTAAAACTCAAAAATTGGAGAGAATAATGGTATGCTCTCTCTGATGTCAGTGATGAAAAAAATACTGTCCCTTTCCTTGGCAATGAAAAAACACAAAATAATTATACTGTGCAAAGATTGGGATTTATTACATTTCTCTGTAAACTTACCAAATGCATTATTTTTATCAAGCCAGGTTAATATTTTGTAATTTGGTTAAGACCTTAAAAAGACCCAAATAATTTTAGAACAAGGATCTCTGAGGGAAAAAAAAGAGCCCCAATAACTTTGAAATTGTGATTATTGACCTTAAAACTTATCTCTCAGTTGTGTTTTGAAAAAATTATTGCCATCAGCCATTCTGAGTTGGATGTCATATGTCTAGAAGGAAACTTCCTCCCATTAAGACCTCTGTGATTAAGAATACAGAGAAATTTTCAGCTGGGTATGGTGGCTCATGCCTGTAATCCCAGCACTTTGGGAGGCCGAGGCAGGTGAATCACAAGGTCAGGAGATCAAGACCACCCTGGCTAACACGGTGAAACCCCAGCTCTACTAAAAATACAAAAAAAAAAAATTAGCCGAGCGTGGTGGCAGGTGCCTGTAATCCCAGCCACTGGGGAGGCTGAGGCAGGAGAACGGCGTGAACCCAGGAGGCAGAGGTTGCCGTGAGCTGAGATTGCACCACTGCACTCCAGCCTGGGGGACAGAGTGAGACTCCGTCTCAAAAGAAAAAGGAATACAGAGAAATTTTCAAGTATATATATAGCATGTAAAATTTTTTTTTTTAATGCTTCAAACTTAATTCCTCTGGAGACAAAAATGAACCTAAATAAGCAATAAAAGTGAACCTCAGTGAAGATTTAACAATCACTTATTAAAATTAGACACACAAGTTTAAGTCTTAGCCAGGATTTCTAGAAAACAGACCCTAAAGCAAAAGCATGTGACTAGTATTTGATTGGCCAGTGCAGCCCCAGGGAAGCAGGAATGAGGGCCCTAAAAGAATTGAAGTGGAGAAGACAGCAGAGCAACCACAGTGAGGTGCCTTAATGAGTTGGCCACAGTCTCATAGTGAGGGCAGTCAATTGCTCAGTCCATGAAGCATCTCCAGAGAGACTGTATGAACTACGGCATCTCACAACAGTAGTATATCAGTGAGAGAAAGAGATGAATTTGTCTGCTGGCTCCTGTCTTGCGTTTGCCAAAATTTGCCCCCAGGGCTAATTGGCACCCCTACCATTTAGGCTGCTGCATCTGCAGAATGCACCACAATGCACCAGGCAAGCCAGTGAGCAGACTTGAGCCAGCTCTCTACTTGCCCATCTGCAGCTCACGGCTGGCTGAGCAGGTCTCACATCTCCTCCTGCCTCAGCAGCAACAGGGGATCCCTGGGGCAGAAGCAGAAGCCTGTCAGGTTCAGTTTTGTGTGACATAATAGACTAGGAGCACACAGAATCTAATGACAACATGCCACTGCCACAAATGTAGAGATGGAGCACAAAAAAGCCGCCTTCTGATAGAGAGCAAAGCCCTTTCCTCTGGGACCTGCAGGAGAATATAGTAGACCAGGCCGGCATCCCAGAGGATCATCACTAGCATCCAACTCAAAAAGCCAGTCCGGGTAAGACCCAGTTATCCTGGATCCAGCACAAATTTTAGTTGACTCAAAATAAAATCTCTGGTTATAACACAAAGATTATATTCCATTACTAAAAACAATTTGATTGCATTATAACTGTTTACATTTAACGGTGTTATCAATTGTACTAATTTGTAAAAATATTTATTGCTTATATTAGAGATTAGCAGACATTTTCTTTAAGGGATATATAATAATCATTTTAGATTTTGCAGGTCATACAATCCCTGTCACAGTAACTCAATTCTACCCTTGTAGTGCAAAAGCAGCCATGGGCTATATGTAAATGCATGTATGGCTGTGTTCCAGTAACACGGTATTTACAGAAACAGGTGGCAGGCTGGCTTGACCCATGGGCTATAGTTTGCTAACCCCTAGTATATATAATAGACTTTCTTCCCAGTCAGCCTTTCTTTCCCTGTAATACTTAATATCTGCTCTAATTCATGTTCCGCCCAGACTAATGTGATTTTCAGCCGTACATTTAAGCTAAGTACTTTTGTTCATGATCCACTTTTTTTATTACTATTTATCTCATCCCAGTTTCTACTTTTTTCCACGTAATGAATAAACCCAATCTTAATTTCAGGTGTTGTTTCCATCAGCTTATTTTCTTCACTGTCCACCTCCCTATCCATGCAAGAGCTCAGGTTTTCTCTGTTTTTCTTCCCTTTTTCCACCAGGCCAAACTTACTGGCGGGCATTTTCTAAGGCCGATTCCTAAGCCATAGCAAAACTACCTTAAACTTTTCAGTGTAACTGTTGAGTCTGGTACCTGTTTATAAGTAAATCATTATATCAAATTCCATTCCTACTCATACATCTGAAAATGACATTTAAATTAGCTTGCCTTATGTTAAATTTTTAAAAAATTAATAGACCTAGCAGTTCTATTATTGTAAGATTTAAAGCTTCCTTCAAAGCATTGTTTTTTTCTTCTTCCTTAGACAAATGCTCTTCTGTAGAGTGACCCTTGGGAAATCCTTTCTGCAGTTTAGCACCATGAAAATGGCCCACGCGCCTCCAGGGCACCACTCAGTCATTGGTCGACCGAGCGTCAATGGGCTGGCATATGCTGAGTACGTCATCTACAGAGGAGAACAGGTATGTTACTCATCAAGCAAGCATAACCACGTTCACAAACATGTCAACAGAGCACAGAGACCGTGTAAGACTTGAGAAAATCTTTCCATGAAATATCCACCACACAGTGTGCTAGTATTAATTACTTCAGATACAAAATAAAGGGATCAAAATAATTCTGACATCAACTTTGTACATAAAAGCCATTAGTAGCTGTCCGCCACGTAACACAGGCTTGTTCGCACATGTGAGCGAGAGGGCAGCGGAGAAACAGAGGCTTGGGCCCTCGCGCTGTTGGGAGGCCTGCGGCTGGGAGCGGATGTCTTGTGCCACTTGCTGCACAGCATGCCGGGGCGGCTGCTATCAGTGGGTCTGCATGAGTGTACACGCCACAGGATTGGTCCAAAACCAAAACCAATTTGTCTGAATGTAACTGAACTTCAAATGAATACTGTAACTACGCTAAAAGAAAAAATAAAGAAGGAAATAACTAAATATATATAACCTATGAAAACAGTATTTTACACTATGCCTTCAGTCATGGGCAGGGTAGGGAATGCTGTTGGGGGAAGACTGACAAAGGAATCCTGAACTCCTTTTAGTAAATCTGTTGATGGTGATACTGTGGGCAAAACAGTGAAACTCTTAGGTATATTATAGGATTGAGCACATGGATGGATGTGTTGATGTATTGATTTGAGGAGCCAAAGTTCTCACAGTAGAAGAAGGGACATACAAATATGGAATGGAGAAGGTAAGAAAGACTCAAAGGATGAACTGAAATTAGAAATATTACTATGATCTCATGATTTCTAACGTGTATGTATGTGTGTGTGTGTATACACCCATGTAAATTTATGGGTAAGTATCAATATAAACATTAAACGTGTATGTATATGAGAGAGACAGAGAAACCAAGGAAGGGAGGGAAGGAGAGAGAGACAGACAGACAGGAAGGAAGGAAGGAAAGAAGGAAGGGAGGGAGAGAAGAGAGGAAGGAAGGAAGTGAGGGAGGGGGAGAGAGAGAAAGGAAGGAAGGAAGGAAGAGAGAGGAAGGGAGGGAGGGAGAGAGCAAGGAAGACAAAGTAGAAGGAAAGTAGGGAGGGAGAAGAAGGAAGGGAGGGAGGGAGAGAGGAAGGAGGGAGAGAGAAAAAAAGAAATGAGAGAGAGGGAGGGAGGGAGAGGGAGGGAAAGGGAGAGAGAGAGAGACTAAGGAAGGGAGGGAGAGAGATGAAGGGAGGGAGCGAGAAGAAGGAAGGGAGGGAGAGGAAGGAAGGGAGGAAAAAGTGAGAGGAAGGAAGGGAGAAAGGGAAAGAAGAAGGAAAGAGGGATGAAGGGATGGAGAGAGGAAGGAAGGGAGAAACAGTGAGAAAGAGGAAGGAAGGGAGAAAGCGAGAGAGGAAGGAACGGAAGGAGCAAGAGAGAGGAAAGGAGGGAGGAAGGAAACAAGGGAGAGAGGAAGGAAAGTAGAGGGGGAAGGAAGGAAGGGAGAAGGAGAAGGGGGAATGAAGAGAGGAAGGGAGGGAGAGAGAACTAGAGAACGGAAGGGGAAGGAGAAGGGGGAATGAAGAGGGGAGAGAGGAAGGGAGGGAGAGAGAACTAGAGAACAGAAGGGAAGGAGGGAGGAAGGGAGAGAGAAAAAGGGAGAGAGAGAGCAAGGGAGAGCAGAAGGAAGGGAGGAAGAGAGAAAAGGGAGGGAAGAAGGGACAGAGAAAGGGAGGAATGGAGGAAGGAAAGGGAAAGGAGGCAGGGAGATAGGGGAAAGGAGGCAGGGAGATAGAGGTAGAAAGGGAGGGAGAGAGCAAGGGAGAGCAGAAGGAATGGAGAGAGGAAGTGAGGGAGAATGGAAGGCGGGGAGAGAGAGAAAGGGAGGAAGAGAGGGAGGGTGACAGAGAGAGGAAGGTAGAGAGAGATAGGAAGGGAGGCAGAGAGAAGGAAGGGAAGGAGGGAGAGGTAGAAGGAAGAGGGAGGGAGGGTGGGATAGAAAGAGGGATAGAGGGAGGGAAGGAATGAGAGGGAGAGGGAAGAGAAGGAGAGAGAGTAAGAAGTGAGAAAGGGAGGGAGGGAGAGAGGAAGGAAAGGAGGGAGAGGAGGGAGAGAAAGGGTGGGGAGGAAGGAGATAGAAAGGGAGGGAGAGAGGCAGGAAGGGAAAGAGAAAGGAAGGAAGGGAGGGGGAGAGCAAAAGACATGAAAGGCAGAGAGGGAGAGACAAAGAAGAAGGGAGGGAGGGAATGAGAAAGAAAGGGAGGTAGAGAGAGGAAGGGAGAAAGAGGAAGGAAGGGATGGAGCGAGCGAGAGACAGAAAGGAAGGGAGGGAGAGTGTGAGGAAGGGAGGGAGAGAGCAAGAATAAGGAAGGGAGGGAGAGAGATGAATAAAGGGAGGGAAAGGAAGGAAGGGAGGGAAAGAGAGACGAATAAAGGGAGGGAGAGGAAGGGAGGCAGGGAGAGAGACAAGAAAGGAGGGAGGGAGAGGGAGAGGAAGACAGGGAGAGAGGGAAGGAGGGAGGAAGGGAGGGAGAAAGGAGGAAGGGAGGGAGGAAGGGAGGGAGAAAGGAGGAAGGGAGGGAGGAAGGGAGGGAGAAAGAGGGAGGAAGGGATTGAGGGAGGAAGGGAGGGAGAAAGAGGGAGGAAGGGATTGAGGGAGGAAGGGAGGGAGAAAGAGGGAGGAAGGGATTGAGGGAGGGAGGGAGGAAGGGATTGAGGGAGGAAGGGAGGGAGAAAGAGGGAGGAAGGGATTGAGAGAGGAAGGAAGAGGGAGAAGGTAGGGAGGGAGAGAGAGCAGAAGGAAGAGGGAGAGAGAGGAAGATGGAGGGAAAGAGAAGGGGAGGGAGGGACAGAGAAAGGGAGGAATGGAGGGAGAAAGAAGGAATGGAGGAAGGAGAGAGAAGAAGGTAGGGAGGAAGAGAGAGAAGGGAGGGAACAGGGAAGGGATGAAGGGAGACAGAGGGAAGGAGAGATGGGGAAAGAGAGATGAGGGAGGGAGGGAGAGAGCAAGTGTGAGCAGAAGGAAGGGAGGGAGAGAGAGAGGAAGGGAGAGAGAGAGGAGGGGGAAGGAATTGAGAGAGGGAGGGAGGGAAAGGGAAAGAGAGACTAAGGAAGGAAGGGAGGGAGAGATGAAGGAAGGGAGGGAAAGAGACATAAAGGGAGGGAAAGAAGGGGAGAGTGGAAGGAAGGGAGAAAGGGAGAGAGGAAAGAAGGAAGGGAGGGACAGTGAGGGGGAGAGAGCAGAAGGAAGGGAGAAAGCGAGAGAGGAAAGAAGGAAGGGAGAGAGGAAGGAAGGGAGAAAGGGAGAGAGGAAGGAAGGGAGAAAGGGAGAGAGGAAGGAAGGGAGAAACAGAAAGAGGAAGCAAGGGAGAAAGCGAGAGAGGAAGCAACGGAGGGAGCAAGAGAGGAAAGGAGGGAGAGAAGAAGAGAGAGAGGAAAGAAAGGAGGGAGGGGGAGAGGAAGGAAGGGAGGGCTAGAGTGCGAGACACGAAGGATTGGAGGAAGGAGAGAGAAAAAGGAAGGTAGGAAGAGAGGAGAAGGGAGGGGGAATGAAGGGGGGAGAAAGAGGAAGGGAGGGAGAGCTAGAGAGCGGAAGGGAAGGAGGGAGGAAGAGAGGGAGGAAGGGAGAGAGAAAAAGGGAGAGAGCGAGGGAGAGCGGAAGGAAGGGAGGGAAGAGAGGGAGAGAAGGAAGGGAAGGAGGGACAAAGAAAGAGGGAGGAATGGAGGAATGAAGGGGAGAGGAAGGGAGGGAGATAGAGGTAGAAAGGGAGGGAGAGCAGAAGGAATGGAGAGAGGAAGGAAAGGAGGGAGAAAGGAGGGAGGGACTGAGGGGAGCAGAAGGAAGGGAGGGAGAGGAAGTGAGGGAGAATGGAAGGCAGGGAGAGAGAAAGAGGGAGGAAAAGAGGAAGGAAGGGGAGAGGAAGAGAGGGAGGGTGACAGAGGAAGGTAGTGAGAAAGAGATGGGGAGGGAGGCAGAGAGGGAGAGAGGAAGGAATGGAGGGAGGAAGGGAGGGACAAGTAGAAGGGAAGGAGAGAGGGGGAAGGAGTGAGAGAGAGAGGAAGGAAAGGGAGGGAGGAAGGGAAGGAAGAGAGGGAGGAGGGAGGGAGTGAATGAGGAAGGAAGAGGGAGAGAGAGGAAGGATGGGAGGGAGGAAATGATGAAGAGAGAGGGAGGGGGAAGAGAAGGAGAGAGTAAGGAAGTGAGAAACAAAGGGAGGGAGAGAGGAAGGAAAGGAGGGAGAGAAAAGGTGGGGAGGGAGAGAGGCAGGAAGGAAGGGAGAGAGCAAAAGACATGGGAGAGAGAGGAAGGAAGAGGGAGAAGAAGGTAGGGAGGGAGGGAATGAGAAAGAAAGGGAGGTAGAGAGAAGAAGGAAGGGATGGAGTGAGAGAGAGAGAGGAACGAAGACAGGGAGATAGACGAATAAAGGGAGGGAAAGGAAGGGAGGGAGAGAGAGATGAATAAAAGGAGGGAGAGGGGAAGGAAGGATGGGAGAGAAAGGAAGACAGGGAGAGAGGGAAGGAGGGAGGAACAGATAAAGAGGAAGGAATGGAGGGAGAAAGGGAGGAAGGCGTTGAGAGAGAGAAGGAAGGGAGGGAGAGAGAGGAAGATGGAAAGAGAAGGGGAGGGAGGGACAGAGAAAGGGAGGAATGGAGGGAGAAAGAAGAAGGAATGGAGGAAGGAGAGAGAAAAAGGAAGGTGGGGAGGAAGGGAAGGAGAGAGAGGAAAGTAGGGAGGAAGAGAGAGAAGGGAGGGAACGGGGAGGGACAGAGAAAAAGGGAGAGAGGGAAGGAGGGACAGAGAGGGAGGAATGGAGGGAGAAAGAGGAGGAGGAAGGAATTGAGAGAGGGAGGAAGGGAGAGAGATGGGGAAGGGAGGGAGGGCTAGAGAAAGAGAGGAAGGAAGAGAAAGAAGGAAGGAAAGGAGGGAGAGAGAGGAAAGAAGGGAGGGACAGACAGGGAGAGAGGGATGAAGGGAGAAAGAGAGGAAGGAAGGGAGAGGGGAAGGAAGAGGGGGAGAGAGAGAGCGAAAGGAAGGGAGGGAGAAAGAGAGGAAGGGTGGGAGTGAGAGGGAGGAATGTAGGGAGAGATGGAAGGAAGGGAGACGGAGGGAAAGAGGGAGGGAGAACAGAGAGGGTGGGAGAGAGGGACGAGGGAATGAGTGAGGAGCATGCAGTGAGGGAAAGAAAGGTGGAGGGAGGGAGAGCGAGGGAGAGCAAGAGAGAGGAGAGAAAGAGGTACAGGGAGGCAGAGGGAAAGAAGGGTAGAAAGGGAGGGAAAGGGAGTGAGAGAGGGATGGAGGGAGAAAGAGGGGGGAGGGAAGAAGGGATAGGCAGAGGGATGGGGGAGGGAGAAAGAGGGATGGAAGGGGAGGGGGGAAGGAGGGAGAAACAGGGAAGGAGAGAGGGAGGGATGACATGGGACTCATCATGTACCCATTATTAGACCAGGCAGGAATTATTAATGGATGCTAAATATGGGGATTATTCCACTAAGAAGAAGAATATTTGCATGATATTCTTACTACAAACTTACTTTCAAAGGGGGCTGGGGGGAGTAGTCATTATATATTGGAGAAAGGGGACAATGCCTTGACCAGATAATCAAAATCAACATCACCAGTGAGGGACAGATAGGCTTATATTGTCTCTCTAGGTGGATGCACTAAAGGCACGACATCTCTGCAGCATTCCAGCCAAAAATACATGATGTAAGTCTAATCAAAATGAGGAATGTTTTACTTTCTTTAATGTGGAAAGATTGTATTCTTCCAAAGTGTTAAAAGACAGAGAAAGGCAGTGCTAACTCCCCAGATGACATGAGGCCCAAGAGACATGAAAACGATCTTTCCGCCCCCAGACTGCAGCCAATATTGGAAGAGAAAGTACATTATTAGATCAACTGACAGAATTGGAATATGGATATTAAATGAAAGGATTATATCAATGTAAAATTATAAGGTTGATGCTGTACTTACGTAAGGCAATATCTCTATGCTTAGAAAATATATACTAGCATATTTAGGGATAAAGGACCATGATGATGTATGTAACTTGTAAAAGTTTCAGGGAAAATGCATGTGTGTTTGTGTATGTGTGCAGGAGTGTGTGTGGGTGTGGATGTATCTAGTCTACAGAGATAGGGAAGGTGCAAATGATAAATGAGATAAATAAAACCTTCCCAAAGGTAGATCTGGGTAAGGTTATGTAGCTGCTATTTTTGGTACCATTTTAATTTTTGCAACTTACTTGTAAGTTGGCAGCTGTTTCCAAATAAAAAGTTTTTAAAAAAGAAGGAATAAGTTTGTCATGTTTTTCTGTTTAAATCATAAACCTTAAACTTCTAGAGAAGATGTTTTTACTTTTATTCAGTAATTATACTTCTAGAAATTTGTATTGGAATAATTAGTGATAGTCACACACACACTATATACATGAATATATGGATAGTCGTCACTGTCTTGATTATAATAAAAAATTTAAACAACCTAAATATTCAGCAAAAGTAGAATTGTTAAATAAATTTTAATATATTCATATGTCTGGTATTTTTTAACATTTATATAATATATACCAAAGATAGATTCACCCACAACATAAGAATATGGTCATCACCAGGTATTAATGAGTGATTTATTCACCCACAACATAAGAATATGATTATCACTGGGTGATAATGAGTAGTTTCAGTTCTCTTTACCATATATTTTAAGTATACTATAAGTTATCTCTGATTCACCCACAACATAAGATGGTTATCACTGGGCATTAATGAGTGGTTTCAGTTCTCTTTATGATGTATTTTAAATACAAGTTATCTGTAGTAGTAAATATTTCTTTCATAGTTGGGTACAAAGAAATAATAAGGAACACTTAGAAGATAAGTATAAGTTTACTTTTCTGAAATTTACTGATTAACCATCTCCCAGGTAAAATTTGACTTGATAATTTAGTCAGAGTCTCATGAAATAATTTTAGAGAGTGATTAGTACAAAACTTATTTGAAAGAAAAAAAGCTTGAATAATGAAATGCACTCAGCCTTTATTTTATTTCAGGAGAGGATAATTGCGCTTCCGTATTCAGGTATACTTGTACACATGGATCATGTTAACTGTAGTGTCTACTAATTACTTTCTCATGAGCAGTTTTTGCTGATTTTATAGGGAAGTTTTCCTTTGCTAACTTTTATTTCATTCTCCTTAGTCATACTCTAAATCATCTTTCACTCTTAATGTTTAACACTTTCAAAAACACACAAATGTTTGATGTGTTTTTGATTGAGGATTGATTTGAGTAGTAGTATTTGTTATTGGTGAGATTGTTTCTTTCTTGAAGATTGAAAAGATACATTGAAGGTTAACTGAACTGTACTTGGAAAGAAAAAAGGCTCTGATTATAACATATGATTGGACTTAAGCTGTCAGTGGTATTTGTATATGTTGTACTTTAAACTTCACATTAGACATGAAGGCGAGGTGTTCTCTGCTCCAGAGATTTCACCTACTTTACTGAACTGATGTGAACAAGGCAGAATTACTTAACCAGAGAAGAAAAGACTATAGAAGAGAATGATTTCTAAAATGGTTTCCAAACATACAGAATCATTCAAGAGAGCATGACAGTCCCTTCCTCACCTCTATGAGACATAAACTGAGAGTATTTGAATTTAAATTTTACTGTTAGGGATTTGGATTAAGAAGAAATTTCAGAAAATGAGTTAGCAAAAGTAGTTTTGTATTAAACACATACATACACACATACACACACACACACACACACACACACACACACACACACACACACACACACACACACACACACACACACACACACACACAATGCTTGTATAACCAGTGTGGATTTAAAGTGACTTGACAGAAAATGATGGTTTTTGGTTCATCTTAGGCCGTTCTAGTTGTGCAGTTTAGTAATTCCCTTGCCTTTAATCCTCTGGACTGTGATGTGATTAATTAGTATCTTAAAGGGCACACAGAAACAATTCGGTAGCCTAATCATTAGGAACCGGGAGCACTTCGATAAGGACCTCTAAGTAATTCATGCCATTAGAATCTTAGAATCTGCCTGACTAAAATGGATGTGTGTCAGGGATCACTGTAAATCATGAGCTACCTAAATGCAGACATTGGCACTGACTCCTTTGCTTCAACAACTTTTCCGCAAGTAAAATAATGTGTCATAGAAAGTATTATAGATATTAAACTTCACTGGGACAAAAGGAAGTAGGAGTGGGTGTCCACTCATTTTTGACACTCAGCATTTGCCAGCCTGTGTTCTTTTTACCTTTCTCCTGTTTCTGTCTGTCTGCATGGTAAGTTCCTTCACAGCAGGGTCCACGTCTCACACCATGTGTTCTATCCTGGCTAACACGATGAAACCCCGTCTCTACTAAAAAAAACTACAAATAGTTTCTTTTGTGAGAAACTATAATATTCTCACAGAAATAAAAGTACAAACTGGTTACTGAGACTTCAGACTGGAAAGTCAGGAGAGATTCTCAATCTTGGTTTCTTCCCACCAAATGTACTAAAATAGAAACTGTTGCTATTTTTAACTAAAATCAGAGCAGACTGGAATTATGGAAAATAATATTATGAATGATTCCTTACATATATATATAGACAGAACTTAACATATTAATATTTTTTATTCTTTTTAAAGTCCTTGCTGAGACCTTTTAGGAGGGAGTACTCTCTAATGAATAATACTAATAAAAAGAATAACAATAATAGATCCTTACTATGTCAAACCTCTTCTAAGACTTTTGCATTTAGTTCTCACAAAAATCCTAATATTACTAAATGTTAACACTAATATTAAATTTATCTCACTAACATCCTATTAAAATATTAACATTAATATTAAATATTTCACAAAAATCCTAATATTAACATTAATTTTTTTTGTTTGTTTTGAGACAGAGTCTCACTCGCTCTGTCGCCCAGGCTGGAGTGCAGTGGTGCGATCTCGGCTCACTGCAAGCTCCGCCTTCCGGGTTCACACCATTCTCCTGCCTCAGCCTCCCGAGTAGCTGGGACTACAGGCGCCCGCCACCGCGCCCGGCTAATTTTTTATATTTTTAGTAGAGACAGGATTTCACCATGTTAGCCAGGATGGTCTCAATCTCCTGACCTCGTGATCCGCCCACCTCAGCCTCCCAAAGTGCTGAGATTACAGGCGTGAGCCACCGCACCCGGCCTAACATTAATATTAAATATTATCTCACAAAAATCCTAATATTATTAAATATAAAATACTTAATTTTAAATGTTAGGATATAATCCTAATATTATATCTTAATAGTTACAGATGAGGAGAGCTGAGGCACAGCTGTATGTGTCTGCTGTATGTTTCTGTCTCCCAAGTCAAGGGGTATAGCTATAAATTATTCAGTAAATCTATCACATGTTTATTTCTACATTTTAAATATTAAAGTTCAGTTTTTACTTGTCCTTCATTCTTTTTATTATCTTATCCTGTATCTATATGCAAGCAATTTGTTGGTCAGCATTGAACAAACTATTTTTGGTCCCCAAAACACTTTGCTCACCCAAGAATTTTTTTTTTAGTCACAGACCACTCTGAACTACTGAGTCTAGCTTCATCATCATGTGATAGTTAGGGCTGAAGAATTCCTGTGTAGTCTGCTCACTAAGGGGTATCCTACCTTTCCTTCCAAATTGCTGCCTTCATGGCGATTTCTGGTTGAGGCTTTCAGCAGCTTCCTCTGATCAGCCTTTTTCCTGCTCCCACCAAGAAGTGCTCTTCCCATTCCAGACACAGCCTCGTGTTTTACTGATTGCAAGAAAAAAGAGAAAGAGAATATGAAGGAGGCCAGTCTAAATTGGAGCCCCTATCTTTCCTGTAAATGATGCCTTTGAGTAGTCAGTTTTTAAAAATTGTTCCCAAACTGTTTTTTCTAGGTTATTGGTGACTCAGTACATCTCACCTGTATTCCTTCTAGCTCAGTGGGTTACATCATCTTCTATGATTAATTTGGATTTGATTTGGCAAAATTTTTCTTTCATTTAGCAAGCTTTTATTGAACACACACTGTGTGACAACACTAATGCTCTGAGAGGTGAAAAAGAAAGATATTAGTGCTGCCTTGGGCCTCAGTTTCCCTACTTATGCCACATGGCTCTCTAATAAGGGATGAATGGAGTTTAATTTACAGTATTCAAAGTAGAAGTAACATTCAGTTTTCTAGATTGTAGGGTTTATACACATTTATCTACAGTTAAGTAGGTGAACCTCCAAATTGTTCAGGCGCCTGTTAAGAGACTGAGTCTATATAGAATATTGGTCACGATTAACAGCCTTTGAGGCTTCCACATTCAGTAAGGCTTTAATATTGTGCCTACTAGAAGCGTGATCTGTTTTTCTTCTTGTCCTTCCTAGGCATACCCAGAGTATCTCATCACTTACCAGATCATGAAGCCAGAGGCCCCTTCCCAGACCGCAACAGCCGCAGAGCAGAAGACCTAGTGAATGCCTGCTGGTGAAGCCGGATCAGATTCAGCCTGGGACTGGATGACAGAGGATTGTTTCTCACAACAACATCAATATTCGAGAAGTCCCTGACAGCCTAGAAATAAGCTGTTTGTCTTTTATAAAGCATTGCTATAGTGATGAATAGTATGAGTAACTGATACATACTCAACTGCTACTGTTCCCTTTGAGGAAATGTTTACAGGGGCGGCCTTTTAACATATCTCAGGCTCATTTTCATTGCAATTATCCATTTCTAAAACAAGATCACTTTGATCTAGACTTGGAAATGGGAAATAAGAAAACATAACCAATGCTTTTTCAGATGTTCACGATTCACACACTACATTTGTTTTGTTATGCATGACACGTGTATATAACAAATATACACATATGACAGGCGACAGGCTTGTTTTTGATTTGCCAGACATGCATCATTGGCTATTGTTTGTTTGTTTTTTGGTTTTTGTGGTTTTTTTTGGTTACTTTGAAAATGAGCCAGAGCCTTCTTGAGGATATTTTGCACAAAGTCACGCTGACAAAATCATTAGCAATGCAACCCAAGCTTCTGGCTGAGCAAGATTCAGTTTCCACTTTAAAAAAATGTTTTTATTGTTCTCTGTAGCTGCACATCTCATTAACATAAATTGAGATGAAAAGGAAAAAACATCAAGTTTTAGTATCCCTTTATGAATCGGCCTATCTTACAAGGGAAGGGTACAAACACCAACCTGACTTAGGAACTCCTAAATTCAGAGAAGTCAAAGCCGGTGAAGGCCACTTGCTCTGTCCAATACAAGCCTGCCACAGAGGTCTTCGGGACAGTACTGGAGATGCAGGCTGACACAGGCTTGAGTTCCAAGGTGAAAAAACTGGGGAGACTGTGAAGGAGGAGCTGCATTAAGGAGGATGAAGAGCGTGTGGTTCTGTATCATTGCAGCCCCAGTGGACCCAGGGGATGCCTCCAAAAAGTAAATGCTTCCCTTCCCTTAATCTGTACTGTTGGGATTGTTACCCCCTCCAAATTAGCTGCCTTATTTCAAAAGTCAGTGAAATTACTGTACTTCATTAGAGTCACAAAAATACCACTTTATTGTTTCTTTAGTTGAGAAAGCTGGGATTCAGACCCGAATAGTGGATAGATAACACACAAATGCAAGGACTTTTTTGTTTACTCCAGATTTGGGGTTTATTTTGAGTGGCATGCTTCAAATAGTTCATAAAGATCCTTGCATTAAATTTTTGAACCATTTCTTCAAACTACTTAGTGTATTCAGACAAGGAGAACAAAAATGGAAACCAAAGCCCTTTCCGTTATTTTTTTAAGTGAAGGTGAGAAAGAAATACCATACAATTTTCTTTGTGAAATTGCTGTTTATTTTCATCAACATTTACCAAGTGCCATTGACATTTATAAAAAAAAAAGTATCCCTTAAATAGTTCTTACACTTGCCCTTTTCACCTTAACTGAATATGAATTGAGTGCACTAACTTATTTACTTGATATACTGTGCAACTACTCTGCTTTGAAGCAAAAGAAATACAAACACGAGGAGGAACAGGAAAGACAGTGTGACACAAACTTGCCGTTGCAATTTAAAGCCCTGAAAACGATGGGTTTAATGCAAGGTGATTAAGCTGTGACCTCCTTTAATCTCCTGAAGCAAAGTAAAATGGTTACATGCAAAACTTCTAGACATAGACTCTTAAAATACACACATTTTGCTTTCATTTTGGCTTCAACCCAGTGCTGGAACTGGGCATCCAGACTAGTTTGAATTTTTGTAGCTGAATCTTGCATGGGTGCTCAAAATTAAATCAAGAATTCGCCTCAGTTTTTGCTTCTTTTGAAGTTTCAGTGACCCAAGCTGGGTGTGTGTGTCTTGGCTACTTGTTTAATAGCACTGGAATTCCATATGAAGCTTTGAGAGTTGATATTCATTAAGAGGGATTTTTTCCCCCTCTTTACTTCTCTTTTGCTGTAACAAAGGGTTGAAGAAATTGCCATCTGTATAGTTTTCAGTAGCTGTCAAGTGTGTATTACTTACCTTCCCCAGACGTAGTTTAAAATGATAAATACAGCTGTGATTTTTAGTTAAGTAAAAGAGTTAATATGATACAGATATGGAAAGCTTTATAGCTTCATTAAAAAGATAAACCACTACCTAACTGTGGTTGTATGTTGTTTCCATCATACTAACTAGATTAACGGATGCAGTTTTCATCTTGGTCCTTACACTTGAGAAGTTAAACTGTGGTTCAATATTTAAACTGCCAGTGTTCTGTGTCTCACGTTCTGTGTGCCAGGTGAAGGTACTGTGTAAGGAAGACATTTGCGGTGCTTCTTGTCTTATAATGATTCAAGTATATAGTAGTTCTTGAAAGAGTGTGCATATATTACTTATCTGCTTAAGAGAGTGGGTTAATGGATATATCACAGGAGCCAAATACATTTTTTTCAGAACTTGAAAACCAAAGGTCATCATGAGTGCACTCAAAAGTTAGCAAAAGTTGATTACATTTGGGATTTTCATCTGTAGCTGTATGAAGAACCCTTTCCAATATAAAAGCATGGCATTAAATTAGGCCGAAGTCTTTTATTTTTTGTATATGTACCATATAGAAATACTAGCAAGTTAGGATCATCCAATTAGGCCTACCCCAAAATGGCCCCTCTGTTTCCCTAACCACATGGAAGAAAGAATCTGAACGTCTCCACCAGCTTTACCCAAGTTCCAAAACTAAAGGGCTTCTGCAGACCTGATGGTGCCAGTTTACCTGTTGTTGGCCAACTGGATACTTGACTCAGGCATAAATTAAGTGCCCTGGTCCTGAAATTTTCTCCTTGTATTTGACCTCCTTCCCTGTATTTGACCTCCTTCCCTGTTCCCTAAATTACTAGTCTGGAATTAAAATGAGCTCCAGCAATGACCTTTGACTCCATTCATTTTCTCCTCCCTCATCTTGGGTCTTAAAAAAAGGAGACCAGATACCTCTTAGTTTTTGTATCGCAACCAGGAATGGGTATTAGGCCTCATGCGCTTTGCTCAGAACACTCTGCCGCTTTGTTAACAAATGACAGCATGGAACCCAGAGTTTTGATTCTATGCAAAATAACAGCAGTGCGACCAGGATGCTTTCCTTTTCCTTCGTGGAGTTTGGAGTTTCTAGCTTTTCCAGCAGCATAAGCAGAATCAACATTAGGATGTTTTCACGAAATAGCATCCTTATACTCCTTTGAGCTTGATTTAGTGGCTAGACTGATTTCCCTTTGCTCTCAAAATAGCAAAGTGCATTGAAATATACAGAGAAATGCCTGAATATGGCAAGCAAATAAAGTAATGTAGGTTAACGTTCTATTATTGTATCCGTTTTACAAAAAATAAAATAGAAATTTGATTTATGCTGGAGAACGGCATTAGAATGCAATACGTTGTCTAAGTTTTCTCTGTTTCAGTGTCTCTCCCAATCGCACGAAGGGTTATTGGGCATTGTCCCCAGCCCCGCCTTTTTAAACGTGCACTATCTGGATTCCTGTAAATGGCCTTGCAAACAGAAGTGGTGTGTATTTTCAAGCACCTTTCCCCTATTGTGTCCGAATCCCATTTGTGTGGTATCTGTGACAAATAGCCTTCTTACTGTGTTTTCTGTTGGACTGATTATCTCACAGAAGGCTGTAGACCTTACTAATTTGGCAGGTATTCACAACTGACATTAGGATTTCATGTCAGAAATGTATTTAAAGAGTAAAGTTAAATTTGTTTAGTGTCAGATCAGTGACAGAGAAGTGAAAAGAAATTGTGAAAGTGATGTTTGAGCTATTGTACACATCTAGCATATGAAAAGGAAATGCATTAAAAAAATACTACTCTAAAACATGAGGCTTCTTCAGCAACGTGTGCATTCTGCTATTAAGAGACAATTAAATTTTTCTCCTCTAGAAAGCCTTAACTATGGCAGAAACTTTTTAACCTTTTATATTTTAATAAATAAAACATTGTAGTCCCATTTCTTAGTGTTTGAAAGGTGTGTCAGTGAGTCGGCCATGTCTCCATGTGTTTCATACCTGTTCATCTTGTTTTATGATGGTATATTTCATAAGTAATATTCCCTTACATGCAATGGAGCTGATTAAAATTAATCCATTTCAATTTCTCCATATCGGAAATTCCTCAGCTACCAGATTTCTGGTTTGGAGAAATGCTGGAAAGATTTCAAAGCCTATTCAATTGTGTATGTGGGGATACAACAACCGCTGTGATACATTGTAGAATATGAGTGATATGCAAGCTGTGTTTTTTAATTGTTTTAAAATGTAAACTATGGTTATACTTAAGTGAAAACCTAGAGGAAGCTAAAGATTTTATATACTTTGTACGGCCAAATACGGTCGTAGTATGACCAGTTGTATACATTGCCAGAGTTCTGCCTCCTCTGAAATAACATTCACACCGTAGATTGCATTTCTGCTTTTCCTTCTTTCACATTCTTTTTTGCTTTACTCGTCACATCTTCGCACCTGCCCTACCACCCATCCTTTCAAAGAGGTTTCTCTCACGTTCCAGAATTCAGATTGTTCTGTGATTTCTTTTTTATCAGTCTACCCATTTCTGCAGGCAGCCCTGAAAGCCCTTGTGTTGATTCAGAGTGTTTGCAGAGAAATGCAGTTGAACCCTGGTAGTGGGGTGTCCCTCACACACCCGTGCACCCCTCCCAAAGTTCACGATGAAAGGCTAGAAAGCGCAGTCAAAGTTAGGAAAGAACACAGATCTTTGAGGCCAATAGCCTAGACCTAGAAGATGACCTTGACTGTGTAAACATCGTCTCCATGACACCAAACATTTAAACTCTTCATGTGCATATAACACCTGCTTCTGCTCCCATGGTTTCAAGCTCATCTTATCTTTGTAGTAGTAATATTTGTCTTTGATACCTACAAACTAAAAAGGTACTTTTGTCAAGGTTTCTCAAAACATTTACAAAACCAGCTTTGAGGAAATGTGGAGTGTTGCCCAGCAACAGCACTCAGAGTAGTAATTGTATTTTCTCATTGTGATGTTAGTCTGTGTAAGTAACCAGTGTAGTGACTCTTTGGTTCATTATTGGCGTTGTTTTTATTTTTAGTCTCTGTGTGACCCACCAGTGGCAGGGGTTCCAACCCCCTCTCCTCTCTTTTTTGCATTTATCTATTTGTAGGATTGTCAAAGTACAAGATGCCCAGTTAAGTTTGAATTTCAGAGAAACAATTTCGCTTAAGAATGTTTCATGCAATATTTGGCGTATATTTATGATAAAAGCATTCGTTATTTGAAACTCAAATGTAACTGAGCATGCTGGTTTTTTTCATTGTTTGGTTTTCTAAGTCTGGCATTCCAACAGATTTGGTCATGGAAAATCACCTACAGCATGTTAAACTCCTCTGGTCATCATCATCTTGTCACCTGAAATAGAAGTCCTTTTTCCCTCCCCCTCCACTTCTTTCCAAAGGAAGGCATCAAGGAACGTAACCTGCCTGCCTGGCGGGTTTCTATTTAAGACATCTTTGTGATTATATTTAACCTGCAATTGTGCTTTGGCTTAATGTCTAGCTCACTGTACTTGTAATTGATTAATATTCAATAAAACCATTTTTAAAATACACTTGTGTGGATAGCAGTTAACTCTTAAGTATTTTCATTTTGCCCTGCTTGTTCATTTCTGCCTGACCAACCTTAACACAACTGACCTGAAAAAACTGTCAGAATACAAATACCAACCCTCCCTCTCCATCTTCCCGTGAGACCTGGGTTTTAAGTGACTTATCCTCACCTCTCAGCCCACATGGGAGTTAATGAATAACTTCTGCGATAGCAGGAGCAACACGGGTTCCTTTCAGAAATATCTCTTAAACAGGCTGACACCTTAGAGTCAGACCTCATGCCGGGTCCAAAGGCAGCCCAGAGGCCTTGCACAACATGATTGCTCAGAGACTCACCCTGTCCACCTCTTGGGGGAGAGGGAGGGGAAGAACACCCACTTCATGTAACAGTATTAACTACCTAGCACAGTGCCTGGAGCAGAGGACTAAGAAGGTCCTTCCATTCTTCCCCTCTTCTTTCTCCATGCCTAGGGATCCATTACATAGCAAATTTGAAACTAGAATTTTATCTGAACATTAACTTCTTTTGCCAGAGGCATTGTCAGAACGACAAAGAGACATAAATAAATGGAAGTGCTCTAGTAACCCTGCAAATAACAATAACCATCACTGAGGCCCTACATGAACCAAGTACTTTGTATACATACATTTTCATTAACCCCAAAAACTTTGCAAAACTGGCCTTTTAATTCTGTTTTGCAGGTGAGGAAGTGAAACTAGAAGTGGTTAAATTAGTTATGTTATATCTCAGAATGCCTTCCACTATAAGACTGAATACCAGATGGCTGGGGACAGTGGGTCATGCCTGTAATTCCAGCACTTTGGGAGGCTGAGGCAGGCAGATCACGAGGTCAGGAGATCGAGACCATCCTGGCTAACACGGTGAAACCCCATCTCTACTAAAAAAAAGTACAAAAAATTAACCGGGCATGGTGGCGGGCGCCTGTAGTCCCAGCTACTCGGGAGGCTGAGGCAGGAGAATGGCGTGAACCCAGGAGGTGGAGCTTGCAGTGAGCCGAGATCACGCCACTGCACTCCAGCCTGGGGAACAGAGCGAGACTCCATCTCAAAAAAAAAAAAAAAAAAAAAAAAGATTAATTACCAGTTGCTATGTACCAATCACCAATCACAGATGGAGTTTCAGTGTTTAAGCAAGAATGAAAACACAGACTTGACTCTACCACATGATTTTATGTCAATGTCTCACACGACAATCAGATTCTGAATGCCATTAGAATCAGGTGTTGCCTTTTGGTTGTAGAAAGGGAAATTATAGAGGGGACAGTTTTGGGAATAAGGCGTTATAGAAAGGGTTATAGAAATAGAAATTATCTGAATTGTGCACAAAAAGCAAGTGGAATATAAAACAGCGACTTAGAATTTCAACAGCCTGGGTTGGTTTATGACACAGACCTATTCCAAGTGCCTGCTTTTATAGCATCAACCACTGTGGGTAGGGGATTGGGGGAAGTGGGGAGGGGCAGCTGTAAATCACTTGCTGGATTGGGTTTATTTTCTGAAGGAAATTACTTGCTAGAAAACTAGATCCTATTAAAGGGATGAGTGCTTCTTGGGTAGCCAGTTTTGAAGAACTGTTTTTGGATTATGTTGTCTACGTTGAGTGTTTGGATGCTGTGACCTAGTTTCTCTCATTAGAGGCAGCGTGTCCTATTTATAGCACCTGTCAACCTTTATCATTTGGCTAGGTCCACTTTTCATCATTATCTTATAAGACTGTACAATAGGCCTCCAAGCTGAAAGAGCACCTGACAGTATATTGGAAATAATGAAAGTTGGGTCATCTATTTCCATTAAGTTGGAACCTAACTGTCAGGTTTTCTGGTTGGCATCAGCTCTGAACACTTGGATATGTAAAAAAAAAACCGGGGAAAAGGGGGTGGTGTGTACGTCTTCATTTCTACCAACTACCATCTACCATACAGTGCTAATAAAACAACTTTGCATTAGACAATATGAAAGATGTTAATTTTGTTAATATGATTCTTGGCATACTATTCCTGCCCAAGGACCCATTTGTAAAATAAGTCTATTCACCTGTACTTTCATAATTTTGCCTACAAATCAGTGGTATGTAACACAAAGTATAAAGTATAAGGTAACCGTGCTTATGAGTCATTGGGAGTATGTAGAGGCTGAAGGCAGGAAACCAGTGCTTGCCCTACAGTACAGAATTGCTTCATAACTCCAAGGCATTTCTATGAAGGCCATGTCTCTACCTTTCATCTGTCAAGTAGGAATACTGGCTGCCATATGGTTATTTAATTTAGGACTACTTAAAAGATGTATAAGGTGATACCAATTGAATGCTTTTGGGGTCTGAGGAGAAGATGGAAGTAGAACAATGAGAATTTTAGGTGTCTAGTCTGTTCGTGTGACTGTTACCAAAACACCTGGGGTTTGATCTAGGCCCTGCTGCTTGCCGCACAGAAAGCCAATGACTGAGATGATGAGTATTGCCAAGGAAGAAGGCTTTAATCGGGTGCTGCAGCCAAGGAGATGGGAGTTCAGTCTCAAATTCATCTCCCTAACTAAAACTAGGGGTTTATATAGCAGGGAAGAAATGTGTAAGAAAACAGGAACTAGGGAGAGGCAAGGAAGCAATCATGATGATTGAGGGGTTGGGCATATCACTGTCTGGATGTGTTGATCTGGTGAGTTTCAGTTCTTTGATACTTTTTGAGAGGCCTGAGGGATCCTGTCCTGAGGAAGGAACTAAGATAAAACAAATATGTTTTGAGCTTTAAGAGCAGAATGTCCATTTCTATGCTTATCCAAAAACAATTGTGTATGCGAATGTTGGGTCAATTTCATAACTAGTTAGCTGAAAGACTGTAGGATTAAAACTCCCAGCCCTGCCATTGGAAGGCCTAAGTTCATAGCGTGGTTTCACCACTTACTAGCCATGTGACCTCGAGAATTTCCTTATGCTTCTTGGGTCTCAGTTTCCTCATCATTAAAAATTAGTATACAACTACTACTACTATTTCATAGAGTTGCCGTGAGAATTAAATGAGTTAACTTGCATAGTATGTTCTTTTATTTTTAATCTGAAAACTGGCTTTCCATTCTGCCCCCTAAGAAAAAGTACTTGATTGGCTAGAATGGGAGATTAGAAGAAAGCATATCTATGACTGGCTCAGACCCCTTAAAGAATTTTCTGCTGGCTGGGCATGGTGGCGCATGCCTGTAATCCCAGCACTTTGGGAGGCTGAGGCAGACGGATCACGAGATCAGGAGATTGAGACCATCCTGGCTAACACAGTGAAACCCCATCTCTACTAAAAAAAATACAAAGCATTAGCCAGGTGTGGCGGCATGCACCTGTAGTCCCAGCTACTTGGGAGGCTGAGGCAGGAGAATGGTGTGAACCCGGGAGGCGGAGCTTGCAGTGAGCTGAGATCACACCACCACACTCCAGCCTGGGCAACAGAGCAAGACTCCATCTCAAAAAAAAAAAAAAAAAAAAAAAAAAGAATTTTCTGCCTAATTGAAGCCCAGAGTGCTGCAGAGTGGAACCAGATGTCCATTATCAGCCCTAACATTTTTGTCACCAAACTACTGTACTGGCTCAGAGCTCTTGCCAGATCTTCTGGGGTTGCTCCTTACTGAAGCAGTAATGAGAACACACTATTTCATAGCAAGGTATATACAACTACATCTTCATCAGTGTTGATGTTGATGAGCATAGTATAGCAAAGTACCCCAGAAGTCATCCAAATCCCCAGAAAGAAAAGCCTAAAACTATTACTGTATTAGCGTTCAACTCTAGAAGGCTGCCATAGATCCAAGGCAAATGTTGGTGGGGGGTTGGGGAGGAGTTCAGGGGAGGGCCTCCCATTCAGTAAGTGTATCTAGGAGTTCAGTAAGGAAACTATCCAAACTGTGATCAAAGTAACCACATCTTTGATAATAGAAAGACTTGGCCAGTTGGACATTTTCTAAAATTTGAGCAGGAGGCTTAGAGGAAAAGAAGGAACAAAGAAAGGTCTGAGGTTTTCTCATAGCAGGAGAGCAAAAATCTTGGTTGCCACTCAAGTTGACTTAAGCCTGATTTCATCATCACCATCTAGTAGCATTTCTCATGGTCACAGCCATGAGTAAGAGAAAGGCAAAGGTTTATCCAATACTTTTTATTCATTTAAATCTGTTTCAAATCCATTACTCTGAGGAATTGCACTTTTATTGTCCCTGATTATAGTTGCTTGACTATCTAAATGCTTTGGACTTGTCTCTGATTAGATGGCTCATTTTTTTTCATGGCAGGAACCATGGGCTCCCCAATACCACCTGCCACAGTACCCTGAACATAGAACACTGATTCTATTTCCAAGCAGCATTTGAACAGGCTGTCTTTTAATAAACTGGCAGCCTGTCCTTTAATAAATGGAGTGTAGCTAGATCTTGTTAAAACGCCTTCAAATACCCTAAGCTGACCACATGCTGAAGGATGAGGATAGGAGTGCAAAATAGCTTTTCGTAGACTCTGAGAACCAGAAAGGGTCTTTAGAGATCACCTGGTCCAGCTGCATTATTTTTTTACTGAAGAATTTATAGAAGGCCACATAGCTACAGTGAGGCAGGACAGACACCAGAATCCAAACTTCTGGCTTCCATTTGGACTTATAAATAGCATTCCCACCCAATGACACTAATTCTTAAAATGACCATCTTTAATTCTTCACACTCTTTCCTCTTTCTTCTAACCTTCTACAAACAGCTACTAAGTCCTATAGAAATATTTCAGCCATCAAATCTCTCATTCATCCCTTGAGATCATGCCTGGACTAGCAGCTGCTCACCCCCACTACCAAAACCTTCTGAAAGCGCAATTCTGATTAGAGAACTACGTCATGTGGGAAGTTACCTTGATTCAATGGTAGCCTCCACAGATACTACCAGGCAGACTATCCCTGAGTTCCTAGAGCAGAAAAGTCCAAACCAAATGAAAAAGCTCAAATACTTTTTATCACTTATTTTAATAAATAAATCATTTAGTTTCTTGAATTAAACCACATACACAGAAGAAAAGAGTTAGCATACTTAGAATAAAGTACAAGAGACTACACTACCTGAATCTTGAGTTCTACAATGCTCATGTTTCCTCCCCTTCAATCACTCCTCTTCCTCCTCTGTCACATCAGTCCTCTTGCAGATAGTACAGTTTCAAGGACCAGAGTGTGTGACTTCATGGTACTCAGAGCACCTCCCAAGTAATGGGGAAGGAGGCAATGGATGCAAAGTTAACGCAAAATAATTTGAGATAAGTCTTCTCACTCAGAGAATCCTTCAAGTCCCAGCTCAAATATCTTCCAAGAAAAGCCATTCCTTGCCTACCTGGTGCCATGTGACCACTCAGCCCTTTGAGTCAAACCTGTGCCCAATAGGTACTCCATTAAATTACATCACCATCCAGGTATTTGTATGTTTCCTCTACCACCACAGTGAGCCACTTGGACCTCAGCCATGTGTCATTGTCATGGTCTTCCTAGTGCCCAGTTAAGCACTCATCTTTAAATCAAACAGAACTATGAAAGAAATATGAAATATGCATCTCGTACTTTAGATTACGGAGGCATCTGATCTTGGTTGGTAGAAGAATGGAATCAAGAAAATTTTCTCAAAGGAAGGGGTGAATTGGATTGAGGCTTTGGGAATAAAAAGAAGTTAGCCAGACAAAGAGAGCGTCTTCCAGGCGAAGGAAAGGCATATACAAAGGAACGGCAGTAAGAGAGAACAAATCACATTCAAGAAGCTGGAAGCAGTTGGCCATGACTGAGCGTTGGCTGAGGTGACAGTGGAGAGGTGAAGAGGCCGACAGAGGGGGTCAGAGCCAGAAGGATAGAGGGTTCCATATGTTCTTCTCAGAGCTTTTAACTCTACCATGTAGGCCAGGCATGGTGTCTCACACCTATCGGGGGAACCAGCCTGCAATATTTCAACATAGGTTCTTTTCTATTTTCCCTATGTGTCAGCCAGTCTGAGAAATAAAGAGAAAGAGTACAAAAGAGAGAAATTTTACAGCTGGGTCTCCGGGGGTGACATCACATGTCAGCAGATTCCGTGATACCCCTTGAGCTGCCAAACCAGCAAGTTTTTATTATGGGTTTCAAAAGGGGAGGGGTGTATGAATAAGGAGTGGGTCACAGGGATCACATGCTTCAAAGGCAATAAAATATCACAAGGGCAGAGAGATGGAGTGAGATCACAAGGATGGAGCAAAACTAGAATTTCTGATGAAGGTCCATGTCCCGCTGGGCACACATTGTCATTGATAAACATCTTAACAGGAAACAGGGTTCGAGAGCAGATAACTGGTCTGACTAGAATTCACCAGGCTGGAATTTCCTAATCCTAGCAAGCCTGGGGGCGCTGCAGGAGGCCAGGGCGTATCTCATTCCTTATCTACAACTGCATAAGACAGACACTCCCAGAGCAGCCATTTTAGAGACCTCCCCCTGGGAATGCATTCTTTTCCCAGGGCTGTTCCTCGCTGAGAAAAAGAATTCAGCGATATTTCTCCTATTTGCTTTTACAAGAAGAGAAATATGACTCTGTTCTGCCCGGTCCCACAGGCAATCAGGCCTTATGGTTATCTCCCTTGTTCCCTGATAATCACTGTTATCCTGTTCTTTTCAAGGTGCCCAGATTTTATATTGTTCAAACACACATGCTTTACAAACAATTTGTGCAGGTAATGCAATCATCACAGGGTCCTGAGGCAACATACATCCTCAGCTTACAAAGATGACTAGATTAAGAGATTAAAGTAAAGACAGGCATAGGAAATTATAAGAGTATTGATTGGGGAAGTGATAAAAGTCCATGAAATCTTCACAATTTATGTTCAGAGATGCAGTAAAGACAGGCATAAGAAATTATAAAAGTTATTAATTTGGGGAACTAACAAATGTCCATGAAATCTTCACAATTTATGTTCAGAGATGCAGTAAAGACAGGCATAAGAAATTATAAAAGTTATTAATTTGGGGAACTAACAAATGTCCATGAAATCTTCACAATTTATGTTCTTCTGCTGTAGCTTCAGCCGGTCCCTCCATTCGGGGTCCCTGACTTCCTGCAACACACACCTTAATCCCAACACTGTGGGAGGCCAAGGCAAGTGGATTACCTGAGGTCAGGAAGTCAACACCAGCCTGGCAAATATGGTGAAGTCCCGTTACTACTAAAAAAAACAAAAATTAGCCGGGTGTGGTGGCAGGCGCCTATAATCCCAGCTACCCAGGAGGCTCAGGCAGGAGAATCTGTTGAACCTGGGAGGTGGAGATTGTAGTGAGCTGAGATTGTGCCACTGCACTCCAGCCTGTGGCAACAAAGTAAGACTCTGTCAAAAAGAAGAAAGAAAGAAAGAAAGAAAGAAAGAAAGAAAGAAAGAAAGAAAGAAAGAGAGAAAGAGAGAAAGAGAGAAAGAGAGAAAGAGAGAAAGAGAGAAAGAGAGAAAGAGAGAAAGAGAGAAAGAGAGAAAGAGAGAAAGAGAGAAGAGGAGAGAAAGAGGAGAGAAGAGAGAAAGAGAGAAGAGAGAGAGAGAGAGAGAGAGAGGGAGGGAGGGAGGGAGGGAGGGAGGGAAGGAAGGAAGGAAGGAAGGAAGGAAGGAAGGAAGGAAGGAAGGAAGGAAGGAAAGAAGGAAGGGGAAGGGGAGGGAAGGGAAGGGAAGGGAGGAAGGAAGGAAGGAAGGAAGGAAGGAAGGAAGGAAGGAAGGAAGGAAAGAGAGGAAGGAAAGAGAGGAAGGAAGGAAGGAAGGGAAGGAAGGAAGGAAGGAAAGAGAGGAAGGAAGGAAGGAAGGAAAGAGGAAGGAAGGAAGGAAGAGAGAGAGAGAAAGAAAGAAAGAAAGGAGGGAGGGAGGGAGGGAAGGAAGGAAAGAAGGAAGGAAGGAAGGAAGGAAGGAAGAAAAAGAACAAAAGAAAAAAACAAAGATATACAAATGGTCAATAAGCACATGAGAAGATACTCAGCATCACTAATCACTAGGGAAATGCAAATAAAACTACCATGAGACAGCACCTCACATCCATTAAGATGACATCTATTTTTTTTTTTAAAAGGCAAGGGTATGGAGAAATTAGAACCTTATGCACTGTTGGTTGGAAAGTTAAATAGTGTAGTCACTAGGGAACAGGATGGAAGTTTCTCAAAAAATTAAACATAGAATCACTCTATGATCTAGCAATTCCACTTCTGGGTATATGCTCCAAAGAATTGAAAGCAGAGGCTTAAACAGATACTTGTACAACAATGTTCATTGCAGTGTTATTCATAATAGCCAAAAGGTGGATACAGCTCACATATCCATTGATGAACAAATGGATATACAAAATGTGGTATATACACACACATACACACACGACCTTGTTTGTGTATATTTATACACACAATGGAATGTTTATTCAGCCTTAAAAAGGAATGACATTCTGATACATAATGTGACACGGATGAGCCTGGAGGACATTATGCTAAGTGAAAAAAAAAAAAAAAAACAGTCACAAGACAAATACTGTGTGATTCTACTTGTATGAGATACCTAGAATGCGCAAATTCAGAGACAAATTAGATAGGTGGTTGCCAAGGGTTAGGGAAGGGGGGAATGAGGAGTTATTATTTAATGAATATAGAGTTTTAGTTTTGCAAGATGAAAAGAATTTTGGAGATTGGTTGCACAATGTAAATGTTTTTGAAACTACTGAACTGTACGATTAAAAAAATGGTTCAGATGGCAAGATGGTGAATTTTATGTGAATTTTATCACAATTAAAATTTTTTGGGCCAGGCACAGTGGCTCACACCTATAATCCCAGCACTATGAGAGGCCGAGGCAGTCTGGGCAATATGGCAAAATCCCATCTCTACATAAAATCTAAAAACTAGCTGGGTGTGATGGTGCACACCTGTGGTCCCAGCTACTGGGGAGGCTGAGGTGGGAAGATCACCTGTTCCCAAGAGGTCAAGGCTGCAGTGAGCCATGATTTTACCACTGCACTCCAGCCTGGGTGACAGAGTAAGACCCTGTCACAGAAAAAAAAATTTTTTTTGGCTGGGTGCAGTGGCTCCTGCCTATAATCCCAGCCTTTGTGAGGCCAAGGCAGGAGGATCACTTGAGGTCAGGAGTTTGAGGCTGCAGTGAGACTATAATCATGCCACTGCACTCCAGCCTGGGCAACAGAGCGAGACTCTATCTCTACAAAAAAGCCTTCAAAATAGCCAGGCATGGTGGTGCACACCCATGTACTCAGGAGGCTGAGACAGGAAGATTGCTTGAGCCCAGGAGTTCATTCAATTAAGAAAAAATAAAAATGAAGATGTATATGTCACATGACATGTCTATCACAGGTGTCTGAGTACTCTGCTCACATGATGTAGTTCTTACGTAGGATCCAAGCAGGGAAAGCAGCCATTACCTAGAATATTCTGGTAACTGGCAGAGAGGCAAAAAGAATGATCAAGCACACACATGTTCTTCAAGGTTCTTCCTGGAACCATCACACACCACTTCTGTTTACATATTATTGGCAAGACAAGTCACATGGCCATGTCTAAGTTCAATAGGGAAGAGAAAGAAGTCTGATTCTCTCTCACGCAGGGCTACTGGGTATTGCGAACAGTAACACGATCCACCCTCACTGTTGATAATGCAGCTTTGACAGTTGCCACAGTCACTATTTAAAACTTCATAAATTAGAAGAGGTGCAATGTGAACAAAAACTAATAGAATTTGCAACTGAAATTCAAGAACATAAGAAACAGAAGCTGCACAAGAGGAGTGAGTGGAGTATCCATGGGGACGGGGATGACGTGGCCTATGAAAGGCAAAATAAAATCCACATCTCGCTCTGGGTGACAGACACACAACACAGGTGTAGAAGCACATATAATTCACTGAGCTCTACACTTTTTTTTCTGTCTCTCGATTTTTTTTTTTTTTTTTTTTTTGAGATTGAATCTCACTCTGTCACCCAGGCTAGAGTGCAGTGGTGTGATCTCGGCTCACTGCAACCTCTGCCTCCCAGGTTCAAACAATTCTCCTGCCTTGGCCTCCCAAATACCTGGGATTACAGGTGTATGCCACCACGCCTGGCTAATTTCTATATTTTTAGTAGAGATGGGGTTTCGCCATGTTGGCCAGGCTGGTCTCAAACTCTTGGCCTCAGTTGATCTGCCTGCCTCAGCCTCCCAAAGTGTTGGGATTATAGGCGTGAGCCACTGCACGTGACCGAGCTCTATGCTTATAATTGGTGCACTTTAAGTTGTACTTCAATTTTTAAAAACTAAAAAAAGGATATGGAACCTGTGAAAGGAAAACAAATCTTGCCACCTCCTAAATCACTAAGCCAAGGGAAAAGTCAAGCTGGGAACTACATCAGGCAAACCTGCCTCCCATTTTATTCCTTAATAAGATAGCTACAGCAGGCACGGTGGCTCACGCCAGTAATCCCAGCACTTTGGGAGGCCAAGGAAGGCAGATCACCTGAGGTTAGGAGTTTGAAACCCTGTCTCTACTAAAATTACAAAAATTAGCCAGGTGTGGTGGCAGGTGCCTGTAGTCCAGGCTACTCAGGAGACTGAGGCAGGAGAATTGCTTGAACCCAGGAGGCCGAGATTGCAGTGAGCCGAGATCGCACCACTGCACTCCAGCCTGGACAACAGAGCCAGACTCCATCTCAAAAAAAAAAAAAAAAAAAAAAAAGGGCTACATACGTCCCTCCCAGTTCACTCATAAGGAAATTCCTTGTGGACAAAGGACAGAGAGAACTCAAAACTCAAAGTCATCCCTCTGAGGCTCATGCATATCTGATTGCTTCCTCTGCCCTCCTGTTTCACTGAGCCAGACTAAGTGACTATTCCTCTACCCTCGTCTCACATATAAATCATGTATTCAGTGAAAGGCCAATTAGAAACTCAAAAGGATGTCTCTTATCTACCTATGACCTGGAAGTCCGCTCTCCCACCTGTAGTTGTCCCACCTGTCTAGACATAACCAATGTCCGTCTTACACATATTGATTGTCTCATGTCTCCCTAAAATGTACCAAAGCAAGCTGTACTCTGACCACCTTGGGCGCACATCATCAGGCTTCCTGAGGCTGTACCATGGGAGAGTCCTTAACCTTGGCAAAATAAACTTTCTAAATTGGTTGAGACCTGGCCAGACACAGTGGCTCATGCCTGTAATCCCAGCACTTTGGGAGGCCGAGGTGGGAGGATCACCTGAGCCTAGGAGCTCGAGACCAGCCTGGCCAACATGACTGAAACCCTGTCTCTACGAAAAATACAAAAATTAGCCAGGTGTGGTGGCACACGCCTATAATCCCAGCTACCCGGGAGCCTGAGGAAGGAGAATCACTTGAACCCAGGAGGCAGAGGTTGCAGTGAGCCAAGATCACACCACTGCACTCCAGCCTGGATGATAGAATGAGACTCCATCTTAAATAAATAAATAGGTTGAGATGTGTCTTAGATATTTTGGGTTCACAAACTAAAAGTTGATTGAAAGCTCTAAATGTGTGCATGGGGCATGACAGCTTTGCCCTAGGTGGGCTGTTCGAGGAAAAGTTTCTGCTATTGATGTATTTTGGCAAGCTATATTGTAGATATCAACAAGCAGATTTCAGAGTTTATATGGAGAGGCAGAAGACCCAGAGAAGAAGACAGTTGGAGGACTGGAGGACTGACACTACCTGACTTCAAGACTTCCTATAATGTTACAGTAATCAAGACAGTGTGGTATTGGTGAAAGAATAGTGAATTAATGGCTGAGCACAGTAGCTCACACCTGTAATCCCAGCACTTTAGGAGGCCGAGGTGGGAGGATTGCTTGAGCTCAGAAGTTCAAGACCAGCCTGGGCAACATGGCGAAACCCCATCTCTGCCAAAAACACAAAAAATCAGCCAGGCATGGTGGTGCGTGCCTGTGGTCCCAGCTGAGGGAGGCTGAGGCAGGAGGATTCCCTGAGCTGGGGAGGCAGAGGTTGCAGTGAGCAAAGATCATACCACTGCACTCCAGGCTGGGTGACAGTGAGATTCCATCTTAACAAAAAATTTTTAAAAAAAAGGAGAGAAGAGAAGAGGAGAGGAGAGGAGAGGAGAGAGGCAATGGATCAATGGGACAGAATAGAGAGTCTAGAAACAGACCCACACAAATATAATCAATTGATCTTTCACAAAAGAACAAATGCAATGCAATGGAGAAAAGAGTTTTTTCAACAAGAGGACATCCAACATGCAAATTAAAAAATTGAACCTAGATGCAGACTTTACACATTTCACAAAAATTAACTCAACATGGATGATAGTCTTGAATGTAAAACTCAAAATTGAAACCCTTCGAAGATAACATAGGAGAAAATCTCCACACCCTTGAGTTGGTCAATCACTTTTTTAGATACACCAAAGACGTGATCCATGAAAGAAGTAATTTACAAGCTAAACTTCATTAAAATTAAAAACTTCTGGTCCATGAAAGACACTGTCAAGAGAATGAAACACCAACTCATAGAGTGGAAGAAAATGTTTGCAAAAGATATTACTGATAAAGCACTGTTAGCCAAAACACACAGAGAACTTGTAAAATTCAACAATTAGAATATTAGCAACCTGAGCAAAAAATGAGCAAGGAGATATACAGATGGCAAATAATAATGTGAAAAGATGGTCAACTTCATAAATCATCAGGGAAATGCAAATTAAAACAATGAGATACTACTACACACCTGTTCATGTGACCCAAATGCCAAACATGGACAACACCAAATGCTGACAAGAATGTGGAACAACAGGAACTCTCATTCACTTCTTAGTATTCACCCAAATAAGTTGAAAACTTATGTCCACACGAATCTGCACACAGATGTTTATAGAAGCTTTGTTCATAATTGTCAAAACAGGGAAGCCACCAAGACATCGTACAGTAGGAGAATGGATAAACAAACTCTGGTCCATCCAAACAAGGAAATTTTATTCAGTGCTAAAAAGAAATGAGCTACCACGAGATGAAAAGACATAGAGGAACCTTAAGTGCTTCTTACTAAGTTAAAGAAGCCAATCTGAAGACTTCTTTTCAGAAGAAAGGTGTAGGGGATCAGTCAGTGTGGCTGGAAAAATTGTAAGATGAAGTTATATGATATAGACACAAACCTTCTTGGAAAGCCAGAAGGTTTGCATAGCTTCAGTAAAAGATTTGGCTGAAGGCAGTCTAATCCTCTTTACCTTTAGTTGATAGCAAAAAAAAAAGCAAATAACAAGGAAATGTGGGGAAGTTTATCTAAACAGCTTGTTTACTCATGTGGTCCTAAGACCAAACTTGATCAACCTCGGGTGCATAATTGCTCTCTACTCAGGGGTTAATTACCCATAGATGTGTTGACTCAAAGCCTTTGTCATTTAATCTGTACTAAATAAATGCGAACTTCACTGGCTTATCAGCGGGATGCTCCAGACTCAGAGCAGAGCCCCTTAGCCGACTGACAGGCAGAATATCTGTGTTAGTGTACATCTCTCATCTGTTGCTGGGTCAGGGTCTGCAGGTCAGACATCTACAGAAAGGGGCTCAAGCTACGATAGGAGCAGCTTTCTTTTGTCTAAATATTCTTTAAAATAGGGCAGGATAGGCCGAATGTGACGGCTAATGCCTATAATCCTAGCACTTTGGGAGGTCAAGGTAGAAGGACTGCTTGAGGCCAGGCGTTTGAGGCTGCAGTGAGCCATGATCATGCCACTGCACTCCAACCTATGCAACAGAGCAAGACTCCATCTCTACAAAAAAAATTTTTAAATAGCCAGGCATGGTGGTGAACACCTGTGGTCCCAGCTACTCGGAAGGCTGAGGCAGGAGGATTGTTGAGCCCATGAGTTCAAGAGCATAGTGAGCTATGATCACACCACTGCACAGCCTGGGCAACAGAGCAAGAACCCATCTTTAAAAAAAAAAAGAAAAAAAGGACAGGATAGCAGATACCCTAAAGAATTTAAAGCATGGGCTGGGCACAGTAGCTCACACCTGTAATCCCAGCATTTTGGGAGGCTGAGGCAGGTGGATCACCTGAGGTCAGGAGTTTGAGACCACCCTGGCCAACATGGTGAAACCCCATCTCTCCTGAAAATACAAACATTAGCCTGGCGTGGTCATGAGTGCCTGTAATCCCAGCTATCTGGGAGACTGAGGCAGGAGAATTTTTTGAACCGGGGAAGCAGAGGTTGCAGTGAGCCGAGACTGTGCCACTGCACTCCAGCCTGGGCAACAAGAATGAAACTCTGTCTCAAAAAAGAAAAATAAAGAATTGACAGAGGGACTCAAACAGATGTTTGTTTTTAAAAAATGTTTGCAAGTGAAGCCAAACGACAAATGACAAATGACAAACTGAGAAAAATGTTACAAATAGATAGGGTGCTAATCTCCTTAATATACAAAGAGTTCTTGCAAATCTATAAGAAAAAAAGTAGGTGAAAATTATAAAGTTATGAACACACAGTTCATAGAAAAAATGCAAATTGTTCTTGAATATATATAAAATGCTCAGTCTCCTAAGAAAACAAATGCAATTTAAAACAAGGTAATAATTCGAGCTACACCTACTAGATTGGCAAATACAGGATGTTTTATGAAAATGTGTTGGTGTAAAAAATGTTGCTGTAAAAAAATGAAAAGCAGTGGACAGAGGAAGAAATTACGTAAATATAGATTCACACATACCTTCACGTAATCAATTGTATATGAAAAGAATATCTTCTGGGGGAGTCTGTGAAAATCTGGCCACACTGGTAACACTTATGTCCACACAAAAACCTGCACACAGATATTTACAGAAGCTTTATTCATAATTGCCCAAACTGGGAAGCTCTAAGGTGTCTAGATAAATAAACTCTGGTTCATCCAAACAATGGAATTTTATTCAGTGCTAAAAAGAAATGAGCTACCAAGTCATGAAAAAACATGGAGGAAACTTAAGTTCTTATTACTAAGTTAAAGAAGCCAGTCTGAAAAGGCTTTTATGAATAAAGCATCTAAAAGATGTGTGTGCAGGTTTTTGTGTGGATAAACTGGGTGCCCCAGGAAACAAGGTTGAAAGGAGACGTTTCTTTATACACAATTCCGTGCCTTTTGAATTTTGAACTATGTGAGTAAATTATTTAAATAACTAAAAATTAAGAATATATTAGGTGATTTATCACTTGACTTGGAGGGATTTCCACAATATATGGAGGGAAGCAAAACACAGAAAATTGTGTATTGTATGGTCCTGTGTTTATGAAGCAAACAATACTGAGTAAAATCCCCACATATGATTAAACACACAGGAAATGGTGTATGTGCATTATACGATTATACCCAATGATACATTATATTGACTATGAGTCTATGAGCATGGAGAAAGAGAGGGAAGGTCACATAACTATTAACAATTGTTTGTTTACAGGGTACAGGTGGAGGAAGGAAAGTCAAAAGAAAGTATTCTCTAACAATGGGCCTGACATATTTACAAAATACCATATGTATGTATGTTTATACACATATAGTTACATCTACCTATCATTTGACTAAAATTTGAGACAGAATCATCAACAAGTCACAAGAAAAGACCGCAATCTTGACTCTTTGTCAGAACATCAAAGCACATATACACCTGTAGGTATGTGTATAAATAAGTGTGTTATGCATATGTGTCTCTAGTCCCAGGCAACTACTAATTCATTTTGTCTCTATAGATTTGCCTTTTCTAGAAATTTTACATAAGAAAATAACATATATAAAGATGGTCATGGAAGGCTAAAGGTAGTTGTTTCAGAGATACGGGATTTCCTGGGATTTTTGCTTTTTAATTTTTTTTTTTTTTTTTTTTTTGAGGTGGAGTCACACCTTGTCACCCAAGTTGGAGTACAGTGGCACCATCTCACCTCACTGCAACCTTCACTTCCTGGGTTTGAGCCATAAGTGTTACCAGTGTTACCTGCCTCAGCCTCCCAAGTAGTGATATTAGCAGTAATATCGACTATATTATGAATGATAGCACAGGGTGTACATCCAGGGTGTACACTCACTGTGATATTAGCAGTAATATCAAAGATATTATGAATAACATCACAGGGTGAACCCCACTGTGATATCAGAAGTAATATCAAAGTTATTATGAATAATTTCACAGGGTGTATACCCACTGTGATATTAGCAGTAATCTTGAAGATATTATGAAGAACATCATAGGATGTACACACACTGTGATACTAGCAGTAATATTGAAGATATTATAAGTAATATCTTCAATTTTATTTTATTTCCATTTATCACATGGGTGTACAGGGTGTATTACAGGGTGTACACCCACTGTCATATAAACAGTAATACCAAAGATATTATGAATCACATCACAGAGTGTACAATCATTGTGATATTAGCAGTAATATCAAAATATTATGAATAATATCACAAGGAGTACACCCAGGGTATATACCCCTGTAATATTAGCAGTAATAGAGATGGTATTATGAATATGACAGGGTGTACACCCAGAGTGTACAACCACTGTGAAATTAGCAGAAATATCTAAGATTTTACATATATCACAGGGTGTACACTCACTGTGATATTAGCAGTAATATCAAACATGTTATAAATAATATCACAGACTGGACACCAAGGGCATACAACCACTATGATATTAGCAGTAATATCAAAGATATGAATAATATCACAGGGTGTACATCCAGAATGTATACCCACAGAGATATTAGCAGTAACATCGAAGACATGATGAATAATATCACAGGGTGCACACCCACTGTGATATTAGCAGTAACATCAAAGTTATTAAGAATAATATCACAGGGTGGACACCCAGGATGTACACCCATGGTGATATTAGCAGTAAGAGCGGAGATATTAAAAATAATAAAACAGGGTGGGGTGTACACCCACTGTGATATTAGCAGTAATAGTGAAGACACTATGAATAATATCACATTTTACCTGTTCAAAAACCGGACAAGTCTTACAGGTTAGTTCAGGATCTGCACCTTATCAACCAAATTTTTGCCTATCCATCCCGTGGTGCCAAACCCCTGTACTCTCCTGTCCTCAATACCTTCCTCCGCAACTCACTATTCCATTCTTGATCTTAAAGATGCTTTCTTCACTATTCCCTTGCACCTCTTGTCCCAGCCTCTCTTTGCTTTTACCTGGACTGACCCTGACACCCATCAGCCTCAGCAACTTACCTGGGCTGTACTGCTGCAAGACTTCAGGGAGAGCCCCCATTACTTCAGTCAAGCACTTCCTCATGATTTCCTTTCTTTCAATCCATCTGCCTCTCACCTTATTGAATATTTTGACAATCTTCTACTTTAGAGATCCTACAAATCTTCCCAAAAGGACATCCTCCTGCTCCTCCAATATCTGTTCTCAAAAGGATATTGCGTATGCCCCTCCAAAGCCCAAATTTCTTCCTCATCCATTACCTATCTTGGCATAATTCTTCATAAAAACACATACTCTGCCTGCTGATCATGTCTGGCTAATCTCCCAAACCCCAACCCCTTCTACAAAGCAACAACTCCTTTCCTTCCTAGGCATGCTTAGATACTTTCACCTTTGGATACCTGGTTTTGCCATCCTAAAAAAAAATTATATAAACTCACAAAAGGAAACCTAGTTGACCCCATAGATCCTAAATCCTTTCCCCACTCCTCTTTCTGTTCCTTAAAAACAGTCCTAGAAGCTGCTCCCACACTAGCTCTCCCTAACTCATCTCAACCCTTTTTCATTACACACAGCTGAAGTGCAGGGTGGAATGGTTGGAATTCTTACACAAGAACTGGGACTGCACCCTGTAGCCTTTCTGTCCAAAAACTTTACTGTTTTAGGCTGGCCCCCCACATTATTCCTGATACCACACCTGACCCCCATGGCTATATCTCTCTGATCCACCTGACATTCACCCCATTTTCCCCATATTTCCTTCTTCCCTGTTCCTCCCCCGATCACACTTGGTTTATTGATGGCAGTTCCACCAGGTCTAGTTGCCACTCACCAGCAAAGGCAGGCTATGCTATAGTATCTTCCACATCTACCACTCTGCCCCCCGCCACTACCTCTCAGCAAGCCAAACTCATTGCCTTAACTCAGGCCCTCACTCTTGCAAAAGGGCTACGTGTCAATATTTATACTGACTCTAAATATGCCGTCCATATCCTGCACCACCATGCTCTTACATGGGCTGAAAAAGGTTTCCTCACTACGCAAGGGTCCTCCCTCATTGATGCCTGTTTAATAGAAACTCTTCTCAAGGCCGCTTTACTTTCAAAGGAAGCTGTAGTCATTCACCGCAAGGGCCATCAAAAGGCATCAGATCTCATCGCTCAGTACAACACTTATGCTGATAAGGTAGCTAAAGAAGCAGTTAACATTCCAACTTCCATCCCTCATGGCCAGTTTTTCTCCTTCTCATCAGTCACTCCCACCTACTCCCTCACTGAAACTTCTACCCATCAATCTCTTCCCACACAAGGCAAATGGTTCTCGGACCAAGGAAAATATCTCCTTCCAGTCTCACAGGCATATTCTATTCTGTCGCCATTTCATAACCTCTTCCATTTGGTTACAAACCTCTAGCCCACCTCTTAGAACCTCTCATTTCCTTTTCACCATGGAAATCTATCCTCAAAAAATCACTTCTCAGCATTCCATCTGCTATTCTACTACTCCTCAGGGATTGTTTAGGCCCCTCCCTTCCCGACACATCAAGCTCAGGGATTTGCCCCTGCCTAGGACTGGCAAATTAACTTTACTCGCATGCCCCGAGTCAGGAAACTAAAATACTTCTTGGTCTGGGCAGACACTTCCACTGGATAAGTAGAGGCCTTTCCCACAGGGTCTGAGAAGGCCACTGTGGTCATTTCTTCCCTTCTGTCAGACATAATTCCTTGGTTTGGACTTCCCACCTTTATACAGTCCAATAACAGATCGGCCTTTATTAGTTAAGTCACCCAAGCAGTTTCTCAGGCTCTTGGTATTCAGAGGCTCTTGGTTTTACCTCAAACCACCACCCTTAAGTCTCTCTTGAAGTGGATAGATCTTCAGTGGCAATGTACCCTCCAATACTTTCACCCTGATGAAGTCCTATTCTTTACCTTTATACTCACTTATTCTCATTCCCATTCTTATACCACTCTCTACCTCTCCCCAGCTGTCTCCACCACACTATCCATCTCACTCACTCTCTCCTAGCCATTTCTAATCCTTTTTTAACAAACAATTGTTGGATTTGCATTTCCCTTTCCTCCAAAATTGCCAAGGCCTTAACTTACTGCTAAAAAAAGTGGGGGAGGGGGGACTTTGTATATTTTTAAATGAAGAGTGTTGTTTTTACTTTATCAATCTGGCCTGGCATATGACAACATAAAAAAAACTCAAGGATAGAGCCCAAAAACTCGCCAACCAAGCAAATAATCATGCTGAACCCCTTTAGGCACTCTGATTGGATGTCCTGGGTCCTCCTAATTCTTAGTCCTTTAATACCTGTTTTTCTCCTTCTCTTACTCAGACCTTGTGTCTTTCATTTAGTTTCTCAATTCATACAAAACCGTATACAGGTCATTGCCAATCATTCTATATGACAAATATTCCTTCTAACAACCTCAAATGTCACCTCTTACCACAAAATCTTCCTTCAGCTTCATCTTTCCCACTCTAAGTTCCCACGCTGCCCCTAATCCTGCTCAAAACAGCCCTGAGAAACATCTCCTATTATCTCTCCATACCACCCCCAAAAAAATTTTCGCTGCCCCAACACTTCAACACTATTTTTTTTTTATTAATATAAGAAGACAGGAATGTCAGACCTCTGAGCCCAAGCCTGTATGTATACATCCAGACAGCCTGAAGCAACTGAAGAATCACAAAAGAAGTAAAAATGGCCAGTTCCTGCCTTAACTGTTGACATTACCTGTTTAAATTCCTTCTCCTAGTTCAGAAGCTCTCCCACTGAGCACCTTCTGACTCCCCTACCATCCCCTGCCTGCAAGAGAACAACTCCCTTTGTAATTTTCCATGACCTATCCAAATCCTATAAAACTGCCCCACCCCAACTCCCTTTGCTGACTCTCTTTTCAGACTCAGCTTACCTGTACCCAGGTGATTAAAAAGCTTTATTGCTCACACAAAGCCTGTTTGGTGGTCTCTTCACATGGATGCACGTGACACCCTCCTTCAACAGGTGTTAACCCTAGAGGACTAGAACCTAGTCAGTTATGGCAAAAAGATATTACACATGTCCCTGAATTTGAAAAACTTAGATATGTATACCATTGATACCAATTATCACCTAATTAGCACACATGCTCTTCCTGGATAGTCCACCCAATATGTTGCTAAACATCTTCTCTTTTCTGTTTATGAGGTGGCCCACAAAAATTAAAACTGATAATGGTCCAGCTTATGCCAGCTCACTATTTCAATAATTTTGTCACATGTGGAACATCCAACATTCCACAAGCATTTCATATAACCCCGAAAGACAGGCCATAGTAGAATATGTCCACTCTACTCTTAAAAATATGCTCAGAAAACAAAAAAAGGGGAATATGAGTAAGGACTCTGCAAAACTACTAGCACAAGCTTTATTCACCCTTAATTTCCTAAATTTAAAAGATAAATTTCAATCAGCTATAGAAAAGCAATGTATGGTGTGGTCCAAATGATTTGTTAACGTGGGGAACAGGATATGCTTCTGTTCACAACCCCTCAGGTCCTCTTTGGATTCCAGCATGATGCATCAAACCTTACCATGGCGTGGCTAGGACCCAACCTGGTACCAGAAATGAAGGGAACGTCCTTGCAGGACACATACCCCTGGATGATGCGGCTTCCTGGGATGACACAAGCCCCAGACATTACCTTGGGGGGTGCTAAAGAAGACAACTCAGGAGGCTGAGCGAATCCTGCTCCAGACACAGACACCATTCACTCCAAATAGTTTATTCCTTGCTATGCTCTCTGTTGTACATTGCAACTCACATAGGGTATTGATCCTTTCTATGCCATTGCTCTGCCTGCAACCCACACCTGATACTCTCTATTGGACCCATCTCTTAGATCTGTAGCACCTGAAACTCATAGCACTTGAAAAAGTTCTGCCCTGTTACTTGGGCAGACACTCCCTTCCCAGCCTCTAATAATGTAAATGCTTGGCTAGGAGGGATTGACTTACCCCCAGTGGGATCCCTCATTAACGGCACACATTGGGCTAAGGTGCCAGGTAACACTACATATCACTCCACTATCCTCCCACTGTGTGTAAGTTATAAAAGTTCTAACCCTTACTGTGCACCTGTCCCATCACAATTATGACTACGTCATGGCCACAGAAATGCAAAGGAAATGCCTTGCATTGCCTCAGCTGGGCAATGCAACCAATGCCACTTTCCCCAACATTCCTTCCTGTGCTAAAGAACGTAGCCAGCAAAGTAATGGATTCCACTTTGGCTGGGAGGTCTGTCACAGGGGACATGCCTGTAGCCTCCAGTTAGACAATTATAACATCTTAGACTGGAGCCCCCACTGCCATTTAAAGGGCAACCATACTCATGTCCACATCTGTCGTGGCATCAATCACAGTTTCATAGCCACGTCCCATCCCTCTATGATTTGGGCTGATGGGGGGATGGGATATCCCAGACCCCAAGTAAAGTCCATGCCACCCCAAGACACTTTATGGTACCTGGGACATCTTAGTACCTCCCTTGACACCTGGCATGGGACATATCATAATTCTAGTAACTAAACTATGACCATTATTCATAATCACACAGATCAGTGCCAGATTTGCACTATCCGTCCATATGTTTTCCTTATGGGAACTAATAATGATTACACCCCTAAATTCCACGTTTCTGACCCAACTGCAGGGACAGGCTTGGTTCGCCTCATGTATCACTAATTACAATATATCTAATTTAAATATTACTAGCATCGTAGTATTAAGGAGAAAATCTGAGGCATTCCTACCAGTCAATTTGACATGCATTTGGCAAGGCTTTTCTGCCTTTGCCACCTTAGAACGTGCCCTGTCCCAGGTCAGACCCAAAGATTCATAGGCACACTTATAGCCTTTATAGTCTCAGCCATAGTCATCTTGGCAACTGCTAGTGTTGCTGTGGTCTCTATTACTGAATCAGTACAAACAGCTACCTTTATAGATAACTTGGCCAAAAATATGTCTAATGAACTTCTCTTACAGCAGAGTATAGATGAAAAGATTCTTGCATGCCTGCAAGCACTCCAGGCTGCCTTGGAATACGTAGGCGAGTGGCAAGATGCATTGGCATTCCAACAGCAATGAAACTGTGACTGGGAGAATAAGCACATCTGTGTCACCTTGGAATCAATCAATGTGTAGTTGGGAGGAGGTGAAACAACTCCTCGGGGAATCTTACATGATAATTTCACAGCAGACATAAGGCAACTCAAAACTAAACTTCTAGCATCCCTAAACACCATAGATCTACATGCCCAACAAACAGCCATATGGCAGGATGTGCAAGAACATCTCTCCTGGATAGATCCCCACTCCTGGGGGGTCACTCCTTGATTGGAAAAGAATGTTACTGATTATGCTCAAGTTTGTCTTACGTTATTTACTAATTCTAGGATGCAAAGCTGGAATATGAGCAGTAACCGCTATGCCAGACAAACCGCAAAGCCAGACCTGTTTGCTGCACACATTTGTACTCTTCAATCAACAAAACCTGATGCAAAAACAGAAAAGGGGGAGATGTAGGAGTTCAGTCAGCGTGGTGGGGAAAGTTGTAAGAAAAAGTTACAGGGAAAGACACAAATCTTCTCAGAAGGCTGGGGGGTTTTGCAAAAGCTTTGAAAGAAAATTTGGCTGGAGACAGCCAAATTCTCCTATCCAGAGCCTGAGAGCAAAGGGTAGATAACAAGGGAATGTAAAGGAACATATCTAGATAAATTTGTTTACTCCTGTCTCCAGAAACCAACCACTGATCATTTTTGTGCAGGACTGCTCTCTACTTGGGGGGTCAATAATGTTTATTACCCACAAATTGTGTTTGCTGCAAGCCTTTGTCATTAAATCTGTACTAAATAAATGTGAGCAGGGCCAGCTTATGGGAGCTGCACTCTCTTGGTAGCTGCAGGACTCTCGTCAGCAGTGCTGAGCTGTGCGGTCCGCTAGCCATGCTGTCAGGCAAAATACCTGTGTCAGCATACTCCTTTCATCTGTCGCTTGGCCAGAGTCTGCAGGACAGACTTGGCATGCTTTGAATGTAGAACTCATGGGACCTCATGCTGAGGCAATTACTGGATGAAAGGGAGAAATTCACCAGCTCAACCGTGTTCAAGTGTGCAAAGCAGAGGCGGTAAGTGCATCCACGCTGCTGTGCAGCCAGCGTCACATCCCTCTCCAGAACTTTCCCATCTTCCCCAACTGAAGCTCTGTCCTCCTCATCCCCGTCCCGGTCTCTGGAAGCCACCACTCCTGTCTCCAGGAATTTGACTTCTCTTGGGACCTCGCATAAGTGGAGTAATTTGTCTATTTGTCCTTTTGTGACTGGCTTGTTTCACTTAACATAATTTCTTCAGGGTTTCTCCAGGTTGTAGCCCTCGGGGTTTTGGGCTTGAGCAACTTGGAGGTGGCGTTTGCTGAGATGGGGATGAGGACAGGACAAGTCTTCTGGCTCAGCTGGCAGTGAGCCCTCCCTTGAGGTCAGAGGCAGATATCGCATCCCTGCATTTCCAAGGGATCTGTTTTCCCAGTAGATGCTTCCTAAAATGATTGTTGAATAAAATGGACTAGTTTCTTATATTTTAGCTTTTATAAATGAGTAGGCAAAGGTGATCCTGAATGCATAGTTCTAAAAATTGGGAAGAAAGGAAGGGCTGGGCATGGTGGCTCACATCTGTAACCCCAGCACTTTGGGAAGTTGAGGCAGGAGGATGCTTGAGGTCAAGAGTTTGAGACCAGCCTGGGCAACATAGCGAGACCTTGTCTGTATTTTATTTTATTTTTGAGACAGAGTCTCACCCTGTTGCCCAGACTGGAGTGCAGTAGCGCAATCTTGCCTCACTGTGACTTCCACCTCCCAGGCTCAAGCAATTCTCCTGCCTCCCGAGTAGCTGGGATTACAGGCATGTGCCACCAACGCCTGGCTAATTTTTGCATTTTAGTGGAAACTGGGTTTCGCCATGTTGGCCAGGCTGGTCTCAAACTCCTGGTCTCAAGTGATCCACCCACCATGGCCTCCCAAAGTGGTGGTATTACAGACATGAGCCATTGTGCCCCACCCAATTCCTATTTTAAAAAACAAAAAGGAAAATTATATATATATATAAAAAACTGGCTGTGTGCAGTGACTCAAGCCTGTAATTTCAGCACTTTGGGAGGCCAAGGAAGTAGAATCGTCTGAGTCCAGGAGTTTGAGACCAGCCTAGGCAACATAGTGAGTCTCCGTCTCTACAAAAAATCAAAAAACATTAAGTGGGCATGGTGGCGTGTGTCTGCGGTCCTGGCTACTTGGGAGCCTGAGTGGGAGCACTGCTTGAGGCCAGACGTTTGAGGGTGCAGTGAGCCAAGATTGCACCACTTCACTGTGGCCTGGACAACAGAGTGAGACTCTGTCTCAAGGGAAAAATAAAAATAAAAACTAAGGCTGGGCTGGGATTACAGGTGCTGTGGCTCACACTATAATCTCAGCACTTTGGAAGGCCAAGGCAGGGAGATCACCTGAGGTCAGAAATTTGAGACCAGCCTGGCCAACATGGTGAAAACCCCTCCTCTTCTAAAAGTACAAAATGTAGCCAGGTGTGGTGGCGCGCGCCTGTAAACCCAGCTACTTGGGAGGCTGAGGCGGGAGAATCGCTTGTACCCGGGAGACAAAGGTTGCAGGGAGCCAAGATCGCACCACTGCACTCCAGCCTGGGCAACAGAGCGAGACTCTATCTCAAAAAAAAAAAAAAAAAAAAAACTCGGAAGAAAAATAGAATTATATACTTTTGACAAGGATTGAGCAGAATTTCTTCTCCTGAAATTCAAGGTTGTGGGGATTCTTGAAAAACAAATACAGTATATTTAATACCTTCACCTGCAGCAGCTGTCCTAATATAGAGAACTTGGAGATGTACTTTAGGCAAATGCCTGGCAATTGTAACTCCATATTTTCTAGAGGATTTTCTTTTATAAGTATTTCCATTCCTAATGCAAGAGGACTTTTATGTACACAAAGTTGCTGTGAAAGGCTAGGAAGACATGAACAACCCCATGAAGGCCATGTTGAATGCGTGCTGCTCCCTGCACGGCTGTCCAAAGAGGGTGAAAGTCAGAGCATGCTCCATAATGTTCTTCTGGAAACACTAGCAATGCAGAGGCCCCTCTCCTCCCTTCCCTTCCCCTCACCTTCCTCTTTTCTTCTTTCTTCTTTCAAGACAGGGCCTGGCTGTGTCACCCAGGCTGGTGTGCAGAGGCGTGACCTTGGCTCACTGCAACCTCTGCCTCCTGGGCTCAAACAATTCTCCCACTTCAGCTCCCCCTGAGTAGCTAGGAACACAAGTGTGAGCCACCATGCCTGGTTGATTCTTGTATTTTTCGTAGGGATGGGGTTTTGCCATGTTGCCCAGGCTGGTCTCCAACTCCTGGGCTCAAGTAATCCTCCTGCCTTGCCTCCCAAAGTGTTGGGATTACAGGTATGAGGCACCACACCCCATCAGATAGTATTTCAATGGTATTTCTTCTTTCCTTTACTCACAAGAAGAGTGGGAATGCTGGCAAGAGGCCATTTAAACACAGTTCATTACTAGCTTTTCTTTCCTCATCCCATGTGATGGGTGAGACGCTTGAGCCTGCTGACATTGTGTTCATATCTAATGTGTTTGTGAGAAATTTGAAGCTACTGGTGAGCTTTGTCTTCGCCATCCTCTGCCCCAGCTGTAGGTGCTGACTCTCTTAATTGCTCAAGGGATGTTTTGATTTTAAAAAATCGCGTTAAAATAAAAGTTTAGTGGAATCATATGAACAGCATTTGAATTCATGGAACTCCGCCCTTTCCCTGCCATTAATTGTTCATGCTCTTCTCTTGCTACTTTTTTTTTTTTCTCTTTTGGGTTAAAAACAAAGCAAAAAAACCCACAAATTAACAAAAAGCTCTACGGTGGTACAGAATAGTGTGTATAATATTTTTATGCAAATAAAAAAGTAGCACACGTAAATAAAGTGGCACACATAAATCGTGTTTTCTAGAAAGATATACCAGGGAGGGCTTGGAAGAAAAAAAAACTCTTCTTATTTTATACTTAAAAAGATACTTTTGATGAGAATTGCTGGCAAGATGGCCGAATAGGAAGAGCTCCGGTCTGTAGCTCCCAATGAGACTGATGCAGAAGATCGGTGATTTCTGCATTTCCAACTGAGGCACCTGGTTCGTCTCACCGGGACCCGTTGGACAGTGGGTGCAGTTCACGGGGGGCGAGTTGAAGCAAGGTAGGGTGTGGACTCACCCGGGAAGTGCAAGGGGTGGAGGAATTTTCTTCCCTACCCAAGAGAAACCATGAGGGACTGAGCCTGAGGAACTCTAGCACCGATACTGCGCTTGTCCCACGCTCTTCGCAACCCACAAACCAGGAGGGAAGGAGATTCCCTCCAGTGCCTACCCCACCAGGGCCCTGGGTTTCAAGCACAAAACTGGACAGCCATTTGGGCAGATACTGAACCAGCCGCAGGAGTTCTTTTGTTCTATACCACAGTGGCGCCTGGAACATCAGCGAGACAGAGCCGTTCACTCCCCAGGAAAGGGGCGCTGAAGCCAGGGAGCCAACTGGTCTGGCTCGGTGGGGTCCCACCCCCTGCGGAGCCCTGCAAACTAAGATCCTCTGGCTTGAAATTCTTGCTGCCAGCACAGCAGCAGTCTGATTGACCCCGGACAGGAAGAGCTTGGCAGTGGGAGGGGCGTCTGCCATTGCTGAGGCTTCACTAGGTGGTTTTATGATAACAGTGTAAACAAAGCCGCTGGGAAGTTAGAACTGGTCGGAACCCATGGCAGCTCACCAAGACTGCTGTGGCCAGACCCAGGTTTCTCTTCTCTGGGCAGGGCATCTCTGAAAAAAAGGCGGCAGCCCCATTCAGGGTCTTATAGATAAACCTCTATCTCCCTGGGACAAAGCACCTGGGGAAAGGGGAGGCAGTGAGTGCAGCTTCAGCAGAGGTAGAGGCCCCTGCCTGACAGCTCTGAAGAGAGCCCTGAACTTCCCAGCACAGCCGAGCTCTGCTAAGGGTCAGACTGCCTCCTCAAGTGGGTCCCTGACCCCTGTGTGTCCTGACTGGGAGGAACCTCCCAGAAGGGGCTGACAGACACCTCATTCAGAAGAGCTCTGGCTGGCATCTGGCAGGTGACCATCTGGGACAAATCTTCCAGAGGAAAGATCAGGCAGCAACCTTTACTGTTCTGCAGCCTCCACCGGTGACACCCCAGGCAAATAGGGTCGGGAGTGGACATCCAGCAAACTCCAGCAGACTGGCAGCAGAGGGGTCTGACTGTCAGAAGGAAAACTAACAAACAGAAAGGAATAGCGGGTCCACTCAGAGATCCCATCCGAAGGTCACCAACATCAAAGGCCAAAGGTAGATAAATCACAAAGATAGGGAGAAACTAGTGTGAAAAGGCTGAAAAATTCAACAACCAGAATGTCTTTTCTCCTCCAAAGGATCACAACTCCTCGCCAGCAAGGGAACAAAACTGGATGGAGAATGAGTTGGACGAATTGACAGAAGTAGGCTTCAGAAGGTCAGTAATAACAAACTCCTCCGAGCTAAAGGAGCATATTCTAACCCAATGCAAGGAAGCTAAGAACCTTGAAAAAAGGTTAGATGAATTGCTAACTAGAATAACCAGTGTAGAGAAGAATATAGATGACCTGATGGAGCTGAAAAACACAGCATGAGAACTTCGTGAAGCATAACCAAGTTTCATAGCCAAATCGATCAAGTGGAAAAAAGGATATCAGTGAATGAAGATCAACTTAATGAAATAAAGAGAGAAGACAAGATTAGAGGAAAAGGAATAAAAAGGAATGATCAAAGCCTCCAAGAAACATGGGACTATGTTAAAAAACCAAATCTATGTTTGATTGGTGTACCTGAAAGTCATGGGAGAATGGAACCAAGTTGGAAAACACTCTTCAGGATATTATCCAGGAGAACTTCCCCAACCTAACAAGACAGGCCAACATTCAAATTCAGGAAATACAGAGAACACCACAAAGATACTCCTCAAGAAGAGCAACTCTGAGATACATAATTGTCAGATTCACCAAGGCTGAAGTGAAGGAAAAAATGTTAAGGGCAGCCAGAGAGAAAGGTTACCCACAAAGGGAAGTCCATCAGACTAACAGCAGATCTCTCGGCAGAAACCCTACAAGCTAGAAGAGAGTGGGGGCCAATATTCAACATTCTTAAAGAAAAGAATTTTCAACCAAGAGTTTCATATCCAGTCAAACTAAGCTTCATAAGTGAAGGAGAAATTAAAGCCTTAACAAACAAGCAAATACTGAGAGATTTTGTCACCACCAGGGCTGCCTTACAAGAGCTCCTGAAGGAAGCAGTAAACATGGAAAGGAAAAACTGGTACCAGTTACTGCAAAAACATACCAAATACCAAATTGTAAAGAACATCGACACTATGAAGAAACTGCATCAACAAACAGGCAAAACAACCAGCTAGTATCATAATGACAGGATGAAATTCACACATAACAATATTAACCTTAAACGTAAATGGGCTAAATGCTCCAATTAAAAGACACAGACTGGCAAATTGGATAGAGTATAGACCCATAAGTGTGCTGTATTCAGGAGACCCATCTCATGTGCAAAGACACACACAGGCTCAAAATAAAGGGATGCAGGAATATTTACCAAGCAAATGGAAAGCAAATAAAAGCAGGAGTTGCAATCCTAATCTCTGATAAAAGAGACTTTAAACCAACAAAGACCAAAAGAGACAAAGAAGGGCATTACACAATGGTAAAGGAATCAATGCAGCAAGAAGAGCTAACTATCCTAAATAGATATGCACCGAATACAGGAGCATCCAGATTAATAAAGCAAGTTCTTAGAGACCGACAAAGAGACTTAGACTCCTACACAATAATAGTGGGAGACTTTAATTGACTTTAATAGTGGGAGACTGTCAATATTTGGCAGATCAATGAGACAGAAAATTAACAAGGATATTCAGGACTTGAACTCAGCTCTGGACCAAGCAGACCTAACAGACATCTATAGAACTCCATCCCAAATCAACAGAATATACATTATTCTCCGCATCACATCGTACTTATTCTAAAATTGACCACATAATTGGAAGTAAACACTCCTCAGCAAATACAAAAGAATGGAAATCATAACAAATAGTCTCTCAGACAACAGTGCAATCAAATTAGAACTCAGGATTAAGAAACTCACTCAAAATCGCACAACTACATGGAAACTGAATAACCTGCTCCTGAATGACTACTGGGTAAATAACGAAATTAATGCTGAAATAAAAATGTTCTTTGAAAACAATGAGAACGAAGACACAACATACCAGAATCTCTGGGACACATTTAAAGCAGTGTGTAGAGAGAAATTTACAGTACTGAATGCCCACAAGAGAAAGCAGGAAAGATCTAAAATTGACACTCTAACATCAAAATTACAAGAACTAGAGAAGCAACAGCAAATAAATTCAAAATTTAGCAGAAGACAAGAAATAACTAAGAAGAGAGCAGAACTGAAGGAGATAGAGACAAGAAAAACCCTTCAAAAAATTAATGAATCCAGGAGCTGGTTTTTAGAAAAGATCAACAAAATAGACTGCTGGCCAGAATAATAAAGAAGACAGAGAGAAGAATCAAATAGATGCAATAAAAAAATGGTAAAGGGGATATCACCACGGATCCCACAGAAATAAAAACTACCATCAGAGAATACTATAAACATCTCTATGCAAATAAACTAGAAAATCTAGAAGAAATGGATAAATTCATGAACACATATACTCTCCCAAGTCTAAATTAGGGATAAGTTGAAACCCTGAATAAATTGATAACAAGTTCTGAAATTGAGGCAGTAATTAATAGCCTACCAACCAAAAAACAAGTCCAGGACCAGACGGATTGATAGCCGAATTCTACCAGAGGTATAAAGAGGAGCTGGTACCATTCCTTCTGAAACTATTCCAAATAATAGAAAAAGAGTGAATCCTCCCCAACTCATTTTATGAGACCAGCACCATCCTGATACCGAAACCTGGCAGAGACACAGTGAAAAATGAAAATTTCAGGCCAATATCCCTGATGAACATTGATGCGGAAACCCTCAATAAAATACTGGGGAACAGAATCCAGCAGCACATCAAAAAGCTTATCCACCGCGATCAAGTCAGCTTCACACCTTGGATGCAAGGCTGGTTCAACATATGCAAATTAATAAAAGTAATCTATTACATAAGCAGAACCAATGACAAAAACCACACGATTATCTCAATAGATGCAGAAAAGGCCTTTGACAAAATTCAACACCTCTTCATGCTAAAAACTCTCAATAAACTAGGTATTGATGAAACGTATCTCAAAATAATAAGAGCTATTTATGACAAACCCACAGCCAATACCATACTGAATGGGCAAAAACTGAAAGCATTCCCTTTGAAAACCAGCCAAGACAAGGATGCCCTCTCTCACCACTCCTATGTAACATAGTATTGGAAGTTCTGGCCAGGGCAATCAGGCAAGAGAAATAAATAAGGGTACTCAAATAGGAAAAGAGGAAGTCAAATTGTCTCTGTTTGCAGATGACATGATTGTATACTTAGAAAACCCTGCCATCTCAGCCCAAAATCTCCTTAAGCTGATAAGCAAGTTTGGCAAAATCTCAGGATACAAAATCAATGTGCAAAAATCACAGGCATTCCTATACACCAATAACAGACAAACAGAGAGCCAATCAGGAGTGAACTCCCATTCACAATTGCTATAAAGAGAATAAAATACCTAGGAATACAACTCGCAAGGAATGTGAAGCACCTCTTCAAGAAGAACTACAAACCACTGCTCAAGGAAATAAGGACACAAATGAATCAAAAAACATTCCATGCTCGTGGAGAGGAAGAATCAATATTGTGAAAATGGCCATATTGTCCAAAGTAATTTATAGATTCAATGCTATCCCCATCAAGCTACCATTGCCTTTCTTCACAGAATTGGAAAAAACTACTATAAACTTCATATGGAACCCAAAAAGAGCCCGCATAGCAATTCCAGGCAAGAAGAACAAAGTTGGAGGCATCACACTACCTGACTTCAAACTATACTATAAGGCTACAGTAACCAAAAGAGCATAGTACTGGTACCAACACAGATATATAGACCAATGGAACAGAACAGAGGCCTCAGAAATAACACCACACATCTACCACCATCTGATCTTTGACAAACCAGACACAAACAATCAATGGGGAAAAGATTCCCTATTTAATAAATGGTGCTGGGAAAACTGGTTAGCCATATGCAGAAAATTGAAACTGGACCCCTTCCTTACACCTTATACAAAAATCAACTCAAGATTGATCATGACTTAAATGTAAGACCTAGGACCATAAAAATCCTAAAAGAAAACCTGGGCAATACCATTCAGGACACAGCCATGGGCAAAGACTTCATGTCTAAAACACCAAAAACAATGGCAACAGAAGCCAGATTTGACAAGTGGGATCTAATTAAACTAAAGAGCTTCTGCACAGCAAAAGAAACTATCATCAGAGTGAACAGGCAACCTACAGAATGGGAGAAAATTTTTGCAATCTATCCATCTGACAAAGGGCTAATATTCATAATCTACAAAAAACTTAAACAAATTTACAAGAAAAAAACAAACCCATCAAAAAGTGGTCAAAACTTGGAGCTTGCAGTGAGCCGAGATCGCGCCACTGCACTTCAGCCTGGGCGACAGAGCAAGACTCCATCTCAAAAAAAAAAAAAAAAAAGTGGACAAAGTATGAACAGACACTTCTCAAAAGAAGACATTTATGCAGCCAACAAACATATGAAAAAATGTTCATCATCATTGGCCATTAGATAAATGTAAATCAAACCCACAATGGGATACCACCTCATGCCAGTTAGAATGGCAATCATTAAAAAGTCAGGAAACAACAGATGCTGGAGAGGATGTGGAGAAATAAGAATGCTTTTACACTATTGGTGGGAGTGTAAATTAGTTCAACCATTGTGGGAGACAGTGGGGTGATTTCTCAAGAATCTAGAACCAGAAATACCATTTGACCCAGCAGTCCTACTACTGGGTATATACTGAAAGGATTATAAATCATTCTACTATAAAGACACATGAACACTATGTTTACTGTGGCACTATGCACAATAGCAAAGACTTGGAACCAATGCAAATGCCCATCAATGACAGACTGGATAAAGAAAATGTGGCACATATACACCATGGAATACTATGCAGCCATAAAAAAGGATGAGTTCATGTCTTTGGCAGGGACATGGATGAAGCTGGAAACCATCATTCTCAGCAGTTTCACCACAAAATGTATTTGAAACAAGAGTTTTGTCATCCCTCTTTTTTTTTTTTTTTTTCTTTTTAGAGATGGGATCTCACCATCTTGTCCAGGTTTCCCCTGGGCTCACATGATTCTCCTGCTTCAGCCTCCCCAGTAGCTGGGACTACAGGCACATGCCACCACGTCCAATTAATTTTTTAATTATTCTTTTGTATAGTTGGCATCTCATTATGTTGACCAGGCCAATTTCGAACTCCTGGCCTCAAGCAATCCTCCTGCCTCGGCCTCCCAAAGTGCTGGGATTACAGGCATAAGCCCCTCTGTTCCTGTGACTGTCCCTCATTTTTACTACAGATTCCAGTTATTCTCCTATAGCCATTTGATTGTGTTTATTGGTGGGAATGACACTCACCCTATTTAATTTTTTAAAAAATAATATAGCCCAGAAACTGATTTCATAAAAACAAAATAAAAAATACTCTATTTTATTTTATTTTATTTTGAGATAGAGTTTCGCTCGTTGCCCAGGCTGGAGTGCAATGGCACAATCTTGGCTCACTACAACCTCTGCCTCCCAGGTTCAAGCAATTCTTTTACCTCAGCCTCCCAAGTAGCTGGGATTACAGGCACCCACCACCACACCCAGCTAATTTTTTGTATTTAGTAGAGACTGAGTTTCACCATGTTGGTCAGGCTGATCTCATACTCCCGATCTCAGGTGATCCACCCGTCTTGGCTGCCCAAAGTGCTGTGATTACAGGCGTGAGCCACTGTGCCTGACCCAATACTCTTCTTTTCTTAAAGAAGGTCTGCTAATGGGCAGGTGGGTCATGTATGGACGGGCATAACTTCTTCTCACCTAGGCCGCACCAGCACCTGTCCTACACAAGCTCCAGACCTGCCGGAGCCTCCACTCCTGAGATGTGTTTCCTCATTAACTTCTCACCTCCACCCACCAGCCCCTGCCCTGGAGTTTCTTTAGCTGTTCTGGCTACAGTTTTGAGGGGTTGTTCTCCATACAAACTGCAGCTCTCCTCTGCCACCAAGTCAAAGTGTGCTAGAAGGAATTCACTGAATGACCCTCTTGTTGCCATTCAATTTCATACAGTCTCACCAATCCACATGCCACAGGCCAGAAAGAGCCATGACAATGACCAGCTGTGGAGGGACTCATAGATGAAGCCACAGTCCTGCAAGAAAAACTGGCAAGTTTCCTCAAAAAACAATTTTTTTTTAGACAGAGTCTTGCTCTGTTGCTCCGGCTGTAGCACAGTCGTGCCACCTCGGCTCACTGCAACCGCCGCCTACGAGATTCAATCAATCCTTCCGGATTAGTCTACCTAGTACCTGAAACTACAGATGCCCACCATCATGCCTGGCTAAGTTTTGTAGTTTTAGTAGAGATGGGGTTTCATCCTGTTGGCCAGGCTGGTCTCAAACTCCTGGCCTCAAGTGATCTGCCTGCCTCAGCCTTCCAAAGTCCTGGGATTACAGGCATGAGTCACCTGCACCCGGCTGGTTTTACAAAAATTAAACATAAGTCAGGCTTGGTAGCTCATGTCTGTAATCTCAGCAACTTTGGAAGGCCAAGCTGGGAGGATCTCCTGACTCCAGGAGTTCAAAACTGGCTTGGGCAACATGGTGAGACCCCATCTCTACAAAAATAAAAAAAGATATTAGCTGGGCATAGTGCCTGTTGTCCCAGTTACTCGGGAGGCTGAAGCTGGAGGACCGCTTGAGCCAGGAGGTGGAAGCTGCGGTGAATCATGTCTGCCCCACTGCACTCCAGCCTGGGTGACGGAGTGATGTCCTGTCTCAAAGAAAAAAGAAAAGAAAAAGAAAAAAGTATAGAAATCTAGCAATTCCACTTCTGGGTATATAATCAAAGGAACTGACTGCAGAATCTTGAACAGATGTTTGCACACCCATGTTCACAGCAGCGTGATTCACAATAGCCAAAAGGTGGCAGCAACCCAAGCGTCCATCAACAGATGGATGAATGGGCAAAACGCAGTCCAGCCACACAGTGGAATAGTATTCAGTCTGAAAAAGGAAGGAAATTCTGGCCCATGCTATAACATGGATGCATCTTGAGGACATTAGGTTCAGTGAAATAAGACAAACACAAAAGGACAAATTTTGTACAATTCCGCTAATCTGAGGTCCCTAGAGAATCAAATTCATAGAGACCGAAAGTAGAATGGGGGTTGCAGGGGCTGGAGGAAGATGGGGGAGTTAGTGTTTAATGGGTGCAGAGATTCAGTTTGAGAAAATGAAACAGTTCCGGAGATGGATGGTGGTGACAGTTGCACCATGATGTGGACATCCTTAAATGCCACTGAACCGTGTACTTAAAAGCGGCTAAAATGTTGGCCATGGTGGCTTATGCGTGTAATCCCAGCACTCTGGGAGGATGAGGTGGGCGGATCACCTGAGATCAGGAGTTTAAGACCAGTCTGGGCAACATGGCAAAACCCTGTCACTACAAAAAAAAAAATTAGCCAGGTGTCGTGGTGTGCACCTGTAGTCCCAGGTACTCTGGAGGCTGAGGTGGGAGGATGACTTGAGCCCGGGAGGTGGAGGTTGCAGTGAGCCTAGATTGTGCCACTGCATTCCAGCCTGGGTGATAGAGTGAGACCCTGTCTGAAAAAAGAGAGTCTGCTGATGCAGGTGGAGCACCTGAGGTCGAGAGTTTGAGACCAGTTTGGCCAACATGGTGAAACCATGTCTCTACCAAAATTACAAAAGTTAGCTGGGCATGGTGGCAAGCACCTGTAATCCCAGCTACCGGGGAGGCTGAGGCAGAAGAATCACTTGAACCCACGAGGTGGAGGTTGCAGTGAGCTGAGATTGTGCCACTGCACTCCAGCCTGGGCGACAGAGTGAGACACCATCTCAAAAAAAAAAAAAAAAAAAAAAAAAAAAGTGGCTAAAATGGTCAATTTTATAATTATATTTTGCCACAATTTTAGAAAGAGAAAGAGAAGGAGAGAAGCAAGTTATGAACAAGGAGAACAGGGACGAGCGCGTGGCAGGCACTGATCCTGGCCCTTTGAGAGTGAGATGGGAGAGAACACTCAATCCCCGCAATTAAGGGGGCATGATGTGGTTAATTCTTTCCTCAAATCTGCTTATTCGTCTTCCAGCAGTTTTATAGGGCTGTGTACGTTCCGAAAATTCCCAATATAGATGCTCGCGGCTTACAACGGGGTTACACTGCCTGCTAACCCATCGAAAAGTCAAAACCATTTTAAATGGGCCAGGCATAGTGGCTCATGCCTGTTGTCCCAGCACTTTGGGAGGCCGAGGCAGGCAGATCACTTGACGTCAGGAGTTCAAACCAGCGTGACCAACATGGTGAAACCCCTTCTCTACCGAAAATACAAGAATTAGCCGGGCTTGGTGGCAGGCACCTGAAATCCCAGTTTCTCCTGATGCTGAGGCAGGAGAATCACTTGAACCCGGGAAGTGGAGGTTGCAGTGAGACGAGATTGTGCCACTGCACTCCAGCTCGGGTGACACAATGAGACCCTGTCTCAAAATAATAACATTAATAATAATAATAATAATAATGATAACAAATTGTTAAGTGGCGCCATCATAAGTATGGTACTGTCTAAATTTGTTTCCTTCCCACATTCCTGCCTCTACTTCCTTAGATTTTGCCAGTGGTTCTCAGTGTGGGCTGACATTGGGAACTCCTGGGGTACTATCAGAATCTCCAGTGCTGGAGTCCCACGTGCAGAAATTCACATGTAATTAGCTGGGGTGGCCGGGGTATGAGGCAGTTTCAGATCTCTCCGGGTGACTGTCAGGTACAACCTGAGCAGAGAACCACTGGTTCAGGCCAGGGTTCCTTCATCGGGCGATGAGTGAGGCCTCCTGTCTCCAGACGCTACAGCCTTCCTGCGTCCCCTCCATCCTCACCACTGCAGCCTGAGGGATCTTCCTGAAGCAACTGGACCCACTGATCTGTGGAAGGGTCGGCCAACCCCGCCATAGGGATCAGCTCCGATCCACGGGCGGAGTTCCACCCTTCACATGTTTTTGTAAATAAAGTGTCATTCGCCACTAGCCGAAGCTCATTCATTTGGGACTGCGGGGTGTGCAAAGCCTAAAATACTGACGAGCTGGTCCTTTTCAGAACACGATCCTTTTCAGAACAGTCCAAGACCAGAAGTCCTGCGAGCCTCCGGAGTTCACTTCCCGCTGCAGGTCCTGCCTCACGGGTCCTGGCTCAGTTAACCTGCTCTAGGGACACCCCCCCTTGTTTTGGGCAGAATGGGGTGCATGCACCTCCTCTTGCCCTCACAGGGCCTGGGTTCCATTAGCTCAGCGTTCTCCTTGTTTGTGATCGGCCTGTCTCTCTTGCAGAACTGGGAGAGCCAGCAGGGTGGAGGGGGCGGGGCTTCCTCTGTGACTCTCATAGCTGGCCAGGGTCTGGCACACAGTAGGTGCTCAAGATATGTGCTGTCTCAGTGGTTTAGTTGAACGATATTCACTAAAGCCACATCAAAGCCTATGCTGGGCTGGGAGCCATGGCTCATGCCTGTAATCCCAGGACTTGGGGCGGCTGAGGGAGGTAGATCGCTTGAGCCCAGGAGTTCAAGACCAGCCTGGGCAACCTAGTGAGAACCCGTCTCTACTAAAAATAATAATAATAATAATAAAGCTACATGTGGTAGAGCTTGCCTGTAGTCCCAGCTACTAGGGTGGCTGAGGTAGGAGGACGGCGTGAGACCTGGGGTTAAGGGGGTGGGTTGAGGCTGTAGTGAGACGTGATTGTTCCGCTCTACTTTAGCCTGGGCAACAGAGAAAGACCTTGTCTCAAAGAAAGAAAAAAAAAGAAAAAAGCCTAGGCTGACTGTTAATAGGATGAATAGAGGAGTCTTGGTTTGTGCAGAGAAACCTAGAGAGATTAAAAAAAGTTTGGCTGATTTAAAGCTTTCTCTGACTTCACTTTCGCTAAGAATTTGATGACTGTCATTCGTTTAGTCACAATAATAGCAAACAATACAAGTTTTTTGGCAAACAAGAACAAAAATAGAGTTTTCATAATGTGCTAAATATGATATAAAGTGCTTTACATGTATATCATTCACATAATTCTCACAACAACCCTGTGATGGGCACTATTATTATTCCTGATGTACAGATGAGGAAACTGAGGAACAGAGAGGGTAAGTGACTTGCCCAGATTATATACGGCTAGTAAGTAACAGAGCTGAGACTCAAACCAGGCAGCCCGGGTCCAGAGTCCAAGCTTTTTTTTCTCTTTTTACGGCAGGATCTTGCTGTGTTGCCCAGGCTGAAGGTGCAGTCACAGCTCACTGCAGCCTCCACCTCTGAGGCTCAACTGATCCTCCTGCTTCAGCCTCCTGAGTGGCTGGGACTACAGGCATTCCGCACCATGGCCCGGCTAGGTTTTGTTTTTTTTGTTTTTTGTTGTTTTTGTTTTTGTTTTTTTTTGAGACAGTCTTGCTCTGTCATCCAGGCTGGAGTGCAATGGCACAATCTCGGCTCACGGCAACCTCCACCTCCCGGTTCAAGCGGTTCTCCCTGCCTCAGCCTCCTGAGTAGCTGGGATTACAGTCACCCGCCACCACGCCTGGCTAAGTTTTGTATTTTTTTTTTTTAATAGAGATGGGGTTTCACCATGTTGGCCAAGCTGGTCTTGAACTTCTGATCTCAGGTGATCCACCCCCCTCGGCCTCCCAAAGTGTGGGGATTATAGGCGTGAGCCACCGAGCCTGGCCAGGTTTTCTACTTTGTGTAGAGATGAGGTCTCACTATCTTGTCCTGGTGGATTTTTAACTTCTAGCCCCAAGTCATCCTCCTGCCTCAGCCTCCCAAAGTGTTGTGATTACAGGAGTGAGTCACCACACCTGGCCCAGAGTCAGAGCTTTTAACCACTATGTGACACTGCTTGAGAGTCGCAATAACTAATAACAACCCCACCCACAACCATGCAGTCGTGGAGCCACCTCACAGGGTCACAGCAAGAACCTCACCTGCTCTGCTGAAGCCTGCGGGGGAGGCTGCACAGGCAAGGCAGACAACGCTTCCTCTCAGAGAAGAGGAGTTCAAATCCCAGAGCCGCCTCTTCCTAGCTGCGCACCCTCAGCCAAGATCGTGAACTTGTTTTCCTCATCCTTAACAATGGGGCTCACAGCCTCTTCCCCGGGCTGTTGTGAGGGTGAAGCATGTCCCAGAGCAGATACAAAACAGGCCACATGTGCAGAGGGTGGTTGGTCGGTCCATTCAGCCCGATTGGGGCCATTCATTTAATGGGATCCGGATACACCTTGGTCTACGGATCTAGCCAATTGCTGCTGCCGGTTTAGGTTCTGCCTGAATCTGGATCAAAAGCATCTGGTAACCTTCCCTGCTTTGTTTTATTTGAAAACATTGTAAACTCAAAAGGGCTTTTTAAGTCACCCCCGGCCTCCTCCCTCCAAGCGGCACTCTCTCCAAGCCACTTCACATGCACATTCAGCCCTCCTCTTCCTTCTACCAGGAGTCTCACTGATGATCCAACGGGACACAGACGGACAGAGAGAATCCAGCCCCGACAAAGCACACTTAACTTTCCAGCAGGGCACGCCTGTCAAAAATAGGAAATCAGTTTCTGTAAATCTCTCTCTCTTCCTCCTCTGATAAAATCAAATTGAGTGTCAAATGAACCCAAAGGTGAAGAGTCTGGCTGTGATTTTATCTTTCTGTCATCCCCCTCTCCGCCCTTCTTAGATTTATCATTGAAACCAATCTGTGGACCTCTTAGCTTCATGAATTGGAACTCAAGTTGGTACTGAAGGAGGGGAAAGGGTTTATGCTAAGGCCACAGCGCCACCTTGTGACCAATATTTTTACTGCTGTCAACGCGCTCCAGCCGCGGACCTCAGAGGGTGGTGATGCACGAAGAATATGCACAATATTGCTTCCCGAACCTTCTCAGTCTTGTCAGCTTTAAAAATATATGTTTTAACATATGTATTCATATATGTTTTAATAAATGTTTTTTATATATTTTATATGTTTTAATATATGTTTTCATATATATGTTTATACATATTTGTTTTAAAATATATATATATATGTATTTGCTTGTTTATATATTTTTCTGCATCTAATCATCTATTATGTTTATTTCTAAGAGAAGGGTCATGCTTTGTCACCCAGGCTGGAATGCGGTGGCCACTCACTGCAGCCTTGACTTCCTGGGCTCAAGCGGTCCTCCCAACTCTGCCTCCCAAAGTGTTGGGATTACAGGGTGAGCCACTGCGTCCAGCCTTGTCAGCTGTTCAAGTCTTAACCTGAGCATTAAATACGGACCACACACATGTAAATCACGGATATATAGTGCATTGCTTGTTTCTGCATGTACCTCGAGGATTGTAGACTCCAGAAAATGAGTGCTCTTTATTCACTAGGTGGCTTATGAACACGCTTTGGGTTTTAACGCATTATCATTAACCCATTCATATTGTGTCCCAAACCCTGTAGTGACATCAGAGAGAAAAATGACACATACCATAGAGTCCCTGACTTCAGACAGATTACAACCTGGTCAAGATGATTAAGTTCCTCTCAAATTGCCTTGAATTGGCCTGATACCGTCTCCCCATACACTGTAGCACCCAAATGCAGGTAGACAGTGAAATTAAGTGGATTTCAAACATGACCACGCTAACTCTAAAGCATTGGTCACTGGCCAAGAAAATGTGATTAGGAGCTTACTGGAGCTAGCAGATTCCTTCAACACATTCAGTCCTCCCCTCACCCAAGGACAGATTAGGAAGCTCCAGCCAATGGTGCGTCTCTGTCTTGCTTTGAGAAGGAAAATGGAAGCATCTTTTCTCCAGGAGAGAGTTCCCTTCCTCTTTTTCATCTTTTCTTCCTTTATGTCTTTCTTTTTTCCCTTGTTTCCTCCCTCCCTTCCTTCTTCCAGTCTTTCTAACTTTCAGCATTTCAAATCTCCAATGGATACATTTCTGGTGAAAAGTCTAACTAGAAAAAAAAACTGGGGTAGCGGTAGTGGTGGCGATGCTGGAATTTTACAACACTGATTATCTCAGGGTACTCAGAAAATTCTAATGGCTATTATGGGTGTCTTTTATAAAGAAAAATTGGAAACCTAAGTTGATTGTTTCTTAATAAATTCAGTTTGTTTGGCAGACAACATATCTCCAGGCAGAGCATCTTTATTTTTTATTTTCTTTTTCATCTTTAGATGAAACACATGGAACCCCTGCTTTAGACAGAAGTAGGTGCTGACCTCTTGTGGACATGTGTAGCACTACAGCTCTACACAGAAGTAGGTGCTGACCTCTAGTGGGCATGTATAGCACTACAGCACTACAGAGAAGTTGCTTAGGGAGAATAGCTACTGAAAAATGCATTCTAGAAAGATTGTTCTGTTTTCTGCTTTTGCAGATCCCTCAAGATCCTGAAAATTTCTCCTGTACCTTCCACATTTTGGCAGCGCTACAGTTTGGGTATATGACCCTCCAGATCTCATGTTGAAATTTGGCCCCCACCATTGGAGGTGGGCGTAGTGGCAGATGATACCTTATGAATAGATTGATGCCCTGGGCAGGGGGTTAAAATGAGCTCTTACTCTGTTAGTTCTGGAGAGCTGGTTGTCAGAAGGAGCCTGACCCCTCCACCCCCACCTTGCTTCCTTTCTTTCCATGTGGTCTCTGCACACACCAACTCCCTTTCTCATCTGCCCTGAGTAGAGGCAGCCAGGGGCCCTCACCAGAAGCAGATACTAGCACCATGCTCCTTGCACAGCCTGCAGAACCATGAACCAAATGAAACATCTCTTCTTTATAAATTACCCAGTCTTAGCTATTCCTTTATAGCAACACAAAATGGACTAAGACAAGGAGCCACAAATCATCTGCAATTCTTTGGCTGATAAATTATCAAATATAGCTAACCTAACTAGCTTCCTCCCTTTTGCATATGTCTGGCCTGTCTCCTTGCACCTCTGCTTTCTCTTCACGAAGCACCCAGGTAACCCATTATCCAGAGCTCCTACTAATTCTATTCAGTGTTTGTTTCTTGCTGCTGGGGAAGGAGGTTGAGACCAAAGGGAATGAGGGAACATTGAGCAATTTATCTTCATTGTGACCAGCAAGGGCAAATTGTCCTTGGTCTTCTAACCCTGCAGCAAGTATTCATTGCTAAAACACACACATGCACGCACACACACACACACACACACACACACACACACACACGCTGTTTATGCAAAACACATTAGTGAGGGTATTTTTCCTACCTTAAGCATCAAGGAAAGCCAGCATGAAGCAGCATAAAGAGTTCTGGGTGGGGAAACAAACAAGGTTCTAGTCCTGGCCCTGCTCAAATGACCATAGGGCACTAGGAGCCTCTCTCAGTTCCTCAGTTTTCTTTTTTCTTGCTCCTTTTTCTTTTTTTTTTAAAGACAGGTTCTCACTCTGCTGACCAGGCTGGAATGCAGTGGCATGGTCACTGCTCACTGCAGCCTTGAACTCCTGGGCTCAAGCGATTGTCCTGCCTCAGCCTCTCCAGTAGCTGGGATTACAGGTACACACCACCATGCCTGGCGAATTTTTTTTTTCTTTTTAGTAGAGATGAGGTCTTGTTGCATCACCCAGGCTTGTCTCAATCTCCTGGGATCAAGCAATTCTCCTGTCTCAGCCTCCCAAAGTGCTGGGGTTGCAGGTATGAGCCACCCCTCCTGGCCCTCATTTTTCTCAAATGTAAAGTGAGAGAGTCTGATTAAGTCAACTTTAAAGACAAATTTGGCTTTACTTTTGTATGATTTATGTTGTCTTGACTTTTATTGAAATTTCTATTCAAAGGCACCACCCCTGAAGATTTGGTTGTTAGTGCATAGCCATGCCCAGGAAGACAGTGTGGTTTCAGGCCTGTCAGATATCAGATTGGCCCTTATTAGACATATATTAGTTATCAATTGTTGTGTAACACATTACCATAATGCTTAGTGGCTTAAAACAACAACATTTATTATCTCACCCCATCTGTGGGTCAGGAATCTGGCTGTGGCTTACCTGGGTCTCCTGTCTCAGAGCCTTTTGTGTGGGTGCAATCAAGGTGTTGGTTGGGGCTGTGGTCTCACCTGAAGGCTTGACTGGGAGCAGGATTCATTTCAATGTTTACTCTTGGGGCTACTGACAGGCCTCATTTCCTTATGGACTATTCAATTGAGGGCTTCCCCTCCCTTCCCCTCTCTTCCCCTCCCCTCCCCTCCCTTCCCTTCCCCTCCCCTCTCCTCCCTTCCCTTCCCTTCCCTACAGGGTCTCATTCCGTCACCCAGGCTGGAGTACAGTGGTACAATCTCAGCTCACTACAATCTCTACCTCCAAGGCTCAAGCAATCTTCCCACCTCAGCCTTCTGAGTAATTGGGACTACAGGTGCACGCCACCACACCCAGCAGATTTTTGTAGATTTTGTAGAGATGGGGTTTCATCATGTTACCCAGAGTGGTCTCGAACTCCTGGACTCAAGCAGTCTGCTTACCTCAGCCTCCAAAAGTGCTGGGATTACAGGCATCAGCCACCATGCCAGGCTGGTTTCAGTTTCTTGTACATGGGCTTCTCCATAGGGCAGTTCATAACAAGGCAGTGTGCTTCATCAGAACAAGCGAGTAAGAAGAGCTGGGGAAAAAGAGAGAAGAGGAGATGGAAGTTACACACTCTTGGGAGCTAGTAAGTGATGGCCCATCCCTTGTGCCGTGTTGTATTGATTAGAAGTGAGTTACTAACTTCAGCCACTAAATGAGAGGTGATAATACAAGGAAGGGTGTGGTAGGAATACTAGGAGGCAAGGGGTCTTTGGGAGCTATTAAGAAGCTACCTATCATGCTGTGCGACTTCAGGAAAGTGAATGTCTGTATACCAGTTTCTTTCATTGTAAAATGGGGATAATAATGCCTACACCTCACAGATTTGAGGTAGGAAATACATGTAGAGTATTGGGGACATTTTACCTCAGAGCCCTGTGATCATTACTTCCCATAATCTCCCTGCAGGAGGCCTTCCATATACACGAATGGAGAATCGAATTATCCAGGCTGTTTTATGTTTTCTCCCCAAATAGGCTTTGAGCTCCCCGAGGAATAGTAGCAAATGGAAAATAATGAAAATGTGATGATTTATTTTACCCTTACAGTTATAAATCAAAATAATAAAATAATCTTTAAGCCACCAATTATATGCAAGAAATAAGTTAAATAGTCATTGGAGGGCTGGTTTCTGTATTTCTCACTATAGTATTCCTAGCACCATAGCACCTGGTCTGTGGAAGATACTTAATGAATATCTGCTGAATTGTACACTGTTTTTGTTTTATAAACTATATTTTTTTCTCAAGGAAACTGGAATAGCATATTGTTTTGGCTTAAAGAGGCTGCAAGCTTCTTGATATCATAGGGAATGTTATTGAAAAGAAAGAACCTGACATCATTGTCTTATCCTTTCTTAAAGTCATGAATTTTTCCACGTGGAATATTGTATGGTTTATGGTACCTTAAGAAGAGAAGCTCCTAGGAAAGCATAGTTTCAATGATGATTATTATCAGAAACTCAAAGGACTATATCTTCAGCATAAGGGTGAACTAGCCCTCAGGTTTCCATAATCTGGTTTGTTCAGGAAACCTCAAGCAGTTCCTAGATGGGTAGAACCTTTACAGCTGGCAGGAACATATGCAAAACCTCTCTGGGGAAAAGAAGCTTCGTCCAATGTCTAAAGAGCTTCCTCTCTCTCTCTCTCTCTCTCTCTCTCTCTCTCTATATATATATATATTTTTTTTTTTTTAGACAGAATCTCACTCTGTTTCCCAGGCTGGAGTGCCGTGGCACAATCTCGGCTTATGGTAACTTTTGTCTCCTGGGTTCAAGTGATTCTCCTGCCTCAGCCTCCCGAGTAGCTGCGATTACAGGGGCCCGCCCACCACACTTGGCTAGTTTTTTGTATTTTTAGTAGAGATGGAGTTTCACCATGTTGGTCAGACTGGTTTTGAACTCCTGAGCTCAAGTGATCCACCCACTTCGGCCTCCCAAAGTGCTGGGATTACAGGTGTGAGTCATCATGCTTGACAATAATTATTTTTAGTATGATAGCAGTATGCAAAAATAATAAATGCAAAAGGAGAACAAAACAATAACTAAGAACCAGAAAAACAACAGAACAAGGCCCACAAAGATGTCATTGGAATATTAAAATTCCAATAACAATGGAAATAGTTGAACACAATTAAACAACTGTTGTTCTTACTATATTTAAATAACCAAAACATAAGCTTGGATGCATCTATGGGGAAATAGAAGTAAACAACAACAAAAAGCAAATATAATAGGCAAAACAAATATAGTTTCTAGAAATAAAACACACAATCCTGTAATTAAAAGTTCACCAGATCAGTTCACAATCATGTTAGACATAGCTGAAGAGAGAATTAATCACCTTGAAAACAGGCACAAAAAATTTTCTAGAAAGTATCGCAGAGAAAAAAAAGATCAAATATGCAGAAAAATGATTAAGAGGCAGAGAGAAAAAGTCTAACATGTATTTTATTGATGTTCTATAAGTAGCGGGAAATGGGGCAGCAGCAATGTTTGAACACAGAAAGGTGAATAATTTTTTAGAAGTGCTGAGAGAGAGCAAACCACGGATTTGCTGTGAATCACAAACTGGTTCAATACAAAAAAAATTTACACTGAGATTACAGTAAAGCTTAAAAGATCAAATGGAGATCTTAGAAACAACCAGAAAAGGCTGGGTATGGTGGTTCATGTTTGTAATCCCAGCACTTTGAGAGACTGAGGCAAGACAATAGCTTAAGGCCAGGAGTTTGAGAGGAGCCCGGGCAACATAGTGATACTCCATCTCTGCAAACAAAACAAAACAAAACAAAAAACTAAATAATGAGCTGGGCATCATGGTGCACACCTGCAGCCCTAGCTACTTGGGAGGCTGATGTGGGAGGATTGTTGAGTCCAGGAGTTTGAGGTTACAGTGAGCTGTGATTGTACCACTGCACTCTGGCCTGGGTGACAGAGCAAGGCACTGTGTCACAAACAAAACAACCAGAGAAAAAAGGTATCTTCAAAGGAGCAGCAGTGAGACCAACTGCGGACTTCTCAACGGCAACAATGGGAGCCCAAAGACAATGGAATGGCATTGTTAATGCATTAAAAGAAAATAACTACTACTTTATATACTAGAAAGAGATATTTCAGGAATGAATTTGAAATAGAGATTTTTTCATACAGACAAAATAAAAGGGTTTTTCATTATCAAATTATCAATGAGGCAAATTCTAAAGGATATATTTCAAACAGAAATCATATGATACTAAATGGAAGAAATGAATATAGAACAAAAAGTGGTAAATATTGGCTGAGCGCAGCGGCTCAAACCTGTCATCCCAGCACTTTGGGAGACAGATGTAGGTGGATCACCTGAGGTCAGGAGTTCGAGACCAGCCTGGTCAACATGATAAAACCTCGTTTCTACTAAAAATACAGAAATTAGCTGGGTGTGGTAGTGGGCACCTGTAATCACAGCTACTCAGGAGGCTCAGGCAGGAGAATTGCTTGAGCCCAGGAGACAAAGGTTGCAGTAAGCCGAGATTTCACCACTGCACCACAGCCTGGGTGACAAGAGCAAAACTCCATCTCAAAAAAAAAAAAAAAAAAAAAAAAAAAAAGGTGAATATCTAGACAAAATCTAAATTGACATTGATTAGATAAAACAATAATAATACCTTGTGAGGTTTAAAATAAAATTAAAATTAAAATTCATGACAATGACAGCAAATATGTTGGAGGAGGATAAATGAAATGTAAATGTTCTACAGATTTTTAGTTGTACAAGAAAAGAGTAAATATTGACTTACTTTAGAATCTGATAGGTTAATTACGCATGTTTTAATTTCTAGGTATCGAGGAAAATAATGGAAATAGAATATATAACTTATAAATCAGGAGTAGGAAAAACAGAATAATAAAACATAATTAAGAAGCAAGAAGGTGGGGGAAACAGAACAGACAGGGCAATTAGAAAGCACAAAATAAGGCTGGGCATGATGGTTCATGCCTGTAATCCCAGCACTTTGGAAGGCTGAGGCAGGTAGATCACTTGAGGCAAGGAGTTTGAGACCATCCTGGCCAACATGATGAAACCCTATCTCTACTAATAACAAAATCCAAAACAAAGCAAAACAGAAAGCACAAAACAAGATGCTAGATTTAAACTAAATCTATTAGCAATTGCATTAGATATAAGTGGATCACATGCTCCAGTTAACAAAGATCCTCAGGTTATTAACAAAAAAAAGGAAAATGAAATCATATGTTATTTAATAAGAGATATTTTAAGCATAAAATAATCAAAGTATGAGTAAGAGGACAGTGTATTAGCTTTCTATTTCTGCTGTAACAATTTATCACAAACTTAGTGGCTTATGTGATACAAACAAGGTTTTACTGAGCTAAAATCAAAATATTTTCAGGGCTGTATTCTTCCTGCAGATTTTAGATACCAAAACATTTTTGGCCAGGCGTGGTGGCTCACGCCTGTAATCCCAACACTTTGGGAAACCAACGCAGTAGGATCACTTGAGCCCGAGAATTCAAGACCATCCTACGCAACATAGGGAAACCCTATCTCTACAAAAAAATAAACAAAATTAGATAGGTTCAGTGGCATGTACCTGTAGTCCCAGTTACTCGGGAAGCTGAGGTGGGAGGATTGCTTGAGCCTGAGAGGTAGAGGCTGCAGTGAGCTGAGATTACGACATTGTACTCTAGCCTGGGCAACAGAGTGAGACCCTGTCTTAAAAAAATAAAAAGGAATCTATTTTGGGGTGTTTTCCTGCTTCTGGAATCTTCTAGAAGTTGCCTACATTCCCTGGCTCATGGCCCTCCTCCTCCATCTTCAAAACCAGCAATGTTGAGTCAAGTCCTTCTCACATTGCATCATTCTGACCCAGTCACTACTTCTGCCTCTTTCTTTCACTTTTAAGGACATTGATGATTATATTGGGCCCACCTGGCTAATTCAGGACACTTTCCCTATTTTAAGGTTAGGTGATCAGCACATATCTGCAACCTTAATTCCGCTTGGCTACAAAACATATTCAACAGGTTCTGGGGAATTAGAATGTGGACATTGATGAGGGCCATAGAAAGGGAAAGATATACCAAGTATTAATCAGAAAGAAAGCCAGGGTAGCTATATTTCTTTATTTTTTAGAGATAGATGTCTTGCTACATTGCCCAGGCTCACCTCAAACTCCTGGGCTCAAGGAATCCTCTTGCCTCGGCCTCCCCGGTAGCTGGGACTGTAGGCATGTGCCACCACACTCAGCTTCAGTGTAGCTATATTTATATTAGACACAACAAACTTTAAAAAGTAAAAAAAGACCTAAATAGACATGCCCTATTAATTAATTGGAAGTCTTAACTTCATTAAAACACCAATTTTCCCCCAATTTAATCTGTGAATTTGATACAATCCCAACCAAAATCTTTGCAGGATTTTTTATAGCAGAAAAGTTAAACATAAAATTTCTATGAAAAAGCAAAGTGGGGATTGCCGGCAAGATGGACGAATAGGAACAGCTCCAGTCTGCAGCTCCCAGCAAGACTGACACAGAAGGTGGGTGATTTCTGCATTTCCAACTGAAGTACCCGATTCACCTCACTGGGACTGGTTGGACAGTGGGGGCAGCCCACAGAGGGCAAGCCGAAGCAGAGTGGGGCGTTGCTTCACCCAGAAAGTGCAAGGGGTTGTGGAATTTTCTCCCCTACCCAGGGAAGCCATGAGGGACTGAGCCTGAGGAACTGTGCACTCCAGCCCAGATACTGCGCTTTTCCCATGGTCTTTGCAACCTGCAGTTGAGGAGATTCCCTCCAGTGCCTAAGCCAGCAGGGCCCTGGGTTTCAAGCACAAAACTGGGTGGCCATTTGGGCAGACACTGAGTTAGCTGCTGGAGTTTTTTTCTATACCCGAGTGGAGCCTGGAATGCCAGCGAGACAGAACCTTTAACTCCCCCTGAAAAGGGAGCTGAAGCCAGGGAGCTAAGTGGTCTGGCTTGGTGGGTCCCACCCCCACAGACTCCAGCAAACAAAGATTCACTGGCTTGAAATTAGATCGATCTGGGATGCTGGAGCTTGGTGGGGGGAGGGGCTTCCACCATTGCTGAGGCTTGAGTAGGTGGTTTTGCCCTCACAGTGTAAACAAAGCCACCAGAATGTTCAAAGGGGGCAGAGCCCACCGTAGCTCAGCAAGGCCACTGTGGCCAGACTGCCTTTCTAGATTTCTCCTTGCTGGGCAGGGCATCTCTGGAAAAAAAAAAAAAAAAGGCAGCAGCCCTAGTCAGAGACTTATAGATAAAATCCCCATCTCCCTGGACAGAGCACCTGGGGGAAGGGGTGGCTGTGAGCACAGTTTCACCAGACTTAAATGTCCCTACCTGGCAGCTCTGAAGAAAGCAGCAAATCACCAAGTACAGCATTTGAGCTCTGCTAAGAGTCAGACTGCCTCCTCAAGTGGGTCCCTGACCCCTGTGTATCCTGACTGGGAGACACCTCTCAGTAGAGGCTGAAAGACACCTCATACGGGGAACTCTGGCTGGCATTTGGCAGGTTCCCCTCTGGGATGAAGATTCCAGAAGAAATAATAGGCTGCAATCTTTGCTGTTCTGCAGCCTCTGTGGTAATACCCAGACAAACAGGGTCTGGAGTGGACCTCCAGCAGACTCTAGCAGATGTGCAGCAGAGGGGCCTGACTGTTAGAAGGAAAACTAACTAATAGAAAGGAATAGCACGTCCACTCAGAGACCACATCCAGAGGTCACCAACATCAAAGACCAAAGGTAGATAAATCCACAAAGATGGGAGAAACCAGCACAAAAAGCCTGAAAATTCGAAAAACCACAATGCCTCTTCTCCTCCAAACGATCACAACTCCTTGCCAGCAAGGGAACAAAACTGGACAGAGAATGAGCTTGATGAATTGACAGAAGTAGGCTTCACAAGGTGGGTAATAACAAACTCCTCCAAGCTAAGATAGCATGTTCTAACTCAACACAAGGAAGCTAAGAACCTTGAAAACAGGTTAGACAAATTTGCTAACTAGAATAACCCATTTAGAGAAGGACATAAATGAACTGATGGAGCTGAAAAACACAGCATGAGAACTTCGTGAAGCATACACAAGTATCAATAGCTGAATCAATCAAGTGAAAGGATATCAGACATTGAAGACCAACTTAATGAAATAAAGCATGAAGACAAGATTAGAGAAAAAAGAATGAAAAGAAACAAACAAAGCATCCAAGAAATATGAGACTATGTGAAAAGACCAAACCTACATTTGATTAGTGTACCTGAAAGTAACAGGGAGAATGAAACCAAGTTGGAAAACACTCTGCAGGATATTATCCAGGAGAATTTCACCAACCTAGCAAGACAGGCCAACATTCAAATTCAGGAAATACAGAGAACACCACAGAGATACTCCTTGAGAAAAGCAACCCCAAGACATATAATTGTTAGATTCACTAAGGTTGAAATGAAGGTAAAAATGTTAAGGGCAGCCAGAGAGAAAGGTCGGTTACCCACAAAGGGAAGCCCATCAGACTAACAGCAGATCTCTCTGCAGAAACCCTACAAGCCACAAGAAAGTGGGGGCCAATATTCAACATTCTCAAAGAAAAGAATTTTCAACCCAGAATTTCATATCCAGCCAAACTAAGCTTCATAAGTGAAGGAGAAATAAAATCCTTTACAGACAAGCAAATGCTGAGAGATTCTGTCACCACCAGACCTACCTTACAAGAGCCTGAAGGAAGCACTAAACGTAGAAAGGAACTACTGGTACCAGCCACCGCAAAAACATACCAAATTGTAAAGAACATTGACACTATGAAGAAACTGCATCAACAAACAAGCAAAATAACCAGCTAGCATCATAATGAGAAGATCAAATTCATGCATAACCATATTAACCTTAAATGTAAATGGGCTAATTGCCCCAATTAAAAGACACAGATTGGCAAATTGGATAAAGAGTCAAGATCCATTGGTGTGCTGTATTCAGGAGACCCGTTTCATGTGCAAAGAAACACATAGGCTCAAAATAAAGGGATGGAGGAATATTTACCAAGCAAATGCAAAGCAAAAAAGAGCAGGAGTTGCAGTTTTAACCTCGGATGAAACAGACTTTAAACCAACAAAGATCAAAAGAGACAAAGAGGGCATTACATAATGGTAATGGGATCAATGCAACAAGAAGAGATAACCAGCCTAAATATATGTGCAGCCAATACAGAAGCACTGAGATTCATAAAGCAAGTTCTTAGAGACATACAAAGAGACTTACACTCCCACACAGGATTATTGGGAGACTTTAACATCCCACTGTCAATGTTAGGCAGATCAATGAGACAGAAAATTAACAAGAATATTCAGAACTTGAACTCAGCTCTAGACCAAGTGGACCTCATAGACATCTACAGAACTCTCCACCCAAAATCAGCAGGATATATATTCCTCTCAGCACATCGCACTTATTCAAAAACTGACCACATAATTGGAAGTAAAACACTCCTCAGCAAAAGCAAAAGAATTGAAATTATAACAAACAGTCTTTCAGACCACAGGGTAGTCAAATTAGAAATCAGGATTAAGAAACTCACTGAAAACTGCACAACTACATGGAAACTGAACAACCTGCTCCTGAATGACTACTGGGTGAATAATGAAATTGATGCAGAAATAAAGATGTTCTTTGGAACCAATGAGAACAAAGACACAATGTACCAGTATCTCTGGGACACATTTAAAGCAGTATGCAGCAGGAAATTTATGGCACTAAATGCCCATTAAGAGAAAGCAGGAATTGTCTAAAAATGACACCCTAATATCACAATTAAAAGTACTAGAGAAGCAAGAGCAAACAAATTCAAAAGCTAGCAGAAGACAAGAAAAAAACTAAGAAGAGAGCAGAACTGAAGGAGATAGAGACACAAAAAACCCTTCAAAAAATCAGTGAATCCAGAAGCTGTTTTTTTGAAAAGATCAACAAAATAGACCACTAGCCAAACTAATATAGAAGAAAAGAGAGAAGAATCAGAGGCAATAAAAAACGATAAAAGGGATATCACCATTGATACCAAAGAAATACAAACTACCATCAGAGAATACCATCAAAACCTCTACACAAATAAACTAGAAAATCTAGAAGAAATGGATAAATTCCTGGACACATACACCCTTCCAAGCCTAAACCAGGAAGAAGCCGATTCCCTGAATAGACCAATAACAAGTTCTGAAATTGAGGCAGTAATTAATAGCCTACCAACCAAGAAAAGTCCAAGACCAGACTGATTCACAGCGAAATTCTAAAAGTGGTACACAGAGGAGCTAGTACCATTTCTTCTGAAACATTCCAAACAATAGAAAAAGAGGGAACCCTCACTAACTCATTTTATGAGGCCAGCATCATCCTGATACCAAAACCTGGCAGAAACACAACAAAAATAGAAAATTTCAGACCCATATCCTTGATGAACAACAATGCAAAAATCCTCAATAAAATACTGGCAAATCGAATCCAGCAGGGCATCAAAAAGCTTATCCACAAAGATCAACTCGGCTTCATCCCTGGGATGCAAAGCTGGTTCAACATATGCAACTCAATGAACGTAATCCATCACATAAACAGAATCAATGATAAAAACCACATGATTATCTCAGTAGATACAGAAAAGGCCTTCGACAAAACTTAACACCCTTTTAACCTAAAAACTCTCAATAAACTAAGTATCGATGGAACGTGTGTCAAAATAATAACAGCTATTTATGAGAAACCCACTGCCAATATCATACCGACTGGGCAAAAGCTGGAAGCATTCCCTTGAAAACTGGCAGCATTCCCTTAAAAACTGGCACAAGACAAGGATGCCCTCTTTCACCACCCCTATTCAAGAGAGTATTGGAAGTTCTGGCCAGGGCAATAAGGCAAGAGAAAAAATAGGAGAAAAAGGAAGTCAAATTGTCCCTATTTGCAGATGATATGATTGTATATTTAGAAAACCCCATTGTCTCAGCCCAAAATCTCCTTAAGCTGATAAGCAACTTCAGCAAAGTCTCAGGATACAAAATCAGTGTGCAAAAATCACATGACTATACAGCAATAATAGACAAACAGAAACCCAAATCATGAGTGAACTCACATTCACAATTGCTACAAAGAGAATAAAATACCTAGGAATACAACTTACAAGGGATGTGAAACACCTTTTCAAGGAGAAGTACAAACCACTGCTCAAGGAAATAAGAGAGGACACAAATAAATTGAAAAACATTCCATGCTTATGGAGAAGAAGAATCAATATTGTGAAAATGACCATACTGCACAAAGTAATTTATAGATTCAATGCTATCCCCATCAGGCTACCATTGACTTTCTTTACAAAATTGGAAAAAACTGCTTTAAACTTCACATGGAACCAAAAAAAGAGCCCACATAGCCAAGACAATCCTAAGCAAAAAGAACAAAGCTGGAGGCATTACACTACCTGACTTCAAACTATACTACAAGGCTATAGTAACCAAAACAGCATGGTACTGGTACCAAAACAGATATATAGACCAATGAAACAGAACAGAGTCCTCTTAAATAACACCACACATCTACAACCATCTGATCTTTGACAAACCTGATAAAAACAAGCAATGGGGAAAGGATTCCCTATTTAATAAATGGTGTTGAGAAAACTGGCTAGTGATATGCAGAAATCTGAAACTGGATTTGTTCCTTAAACCTTATATAAAAATCAACTCAAGATGGATTAAAGACTTAAACCTAAGACCTAAAACCATAAGAACCCTTGAAGAAAACCTAGGCAATACCATTCAGGACCTAGGCTTGGGCAAAGACTTCATGACTAAAACACAAAAAGCAAGGGCAACAAAAGCCAAAATTGACAAATGGGATCTAATTAAACTAAAGAACTTCTGCACAGCAAAATAAACTATCATCAGAGCGAACAGGCAACCTACAGAATGGGGGGAAATTTTTGCAATCTGTACATCTGACAAAGGGCCAAAATCCAGAATCGACAAAGAACTTAAACAAAATTACACGAAAATACAAAGAACCCCATCAAAAAGTGGGTGAAAGATATGGACAGACACTTCTCAAAAGAAGACATTGATGCAGCCAGCACACATATGAAAAAAAGCTCATCATCACTGGTCATTAGAGAAATGCAAATCAAAACCACAATGAGATACCATCTCATACCAGTTAGAATGGTGATCATTTAAAAGTCAGGAAACAACAGATGCTGGAGAGGATGTGGAGAAATAGGAACGCTTTTACACTGTTGGTGGGAGCGTAAATTAGTTCAACCATTGAGGAAGACAGTGTGGTGATTCCTCAAGGATCTAGAACAAGAAATAACATTTGATGCAGTAATCCCACTGGTGGGTATATATCCAAAGGATTATAAATCATTCTATTATAGAGACACATGCACACGTATGTGTATTGCAGCACTGTTCACAATCGTAAAGACTTGGAACCAACCTAAATGCCCATCAATGGTAGACTGGATAAAGAAAATGTGGCACATATACATCATGGAATACTATGCAGCCATAAAAAGGATGAGTTCATGTCCTTTGCAGAGACATGGATTAAACTGGAAACCATCATTCTCAGCAAACTAATACAAGAACAGAAAAGCAAACACCTCACGTTCTCACTTATAAGTGGGAGTTGAACAACGAGAACACATGGACATAGGAAGGGGAACATTACACACCAGGGCCTGTCTTGGGGTTGGAGGCTAGGGGAGGAATAGCATTAGGAGACATACCTAATGTAGGTGACGGGTTGATGGGTGCAGCAAACCACCATGGCACATGTATACCTATGTAACAAAACTGCACATCAGCACATGTACCCCAGAACTTAAAGTGTAATAAAAAAAAAAAAGAAAAAGAAAAAGAAAAAGAAAAGAAACTAGAATAGCCAGAGCAATTCTGAAAAAGAATAAATAATTTGGAGGATTCACATTACCTAATTTCAAAAATTACTACAAAACTATAGTAATCAAGACAGTGTGATATTGGTAAAAGAACAGATTATATGTCTATATATTTGTGAAATACACAAATATGGTGAATTGGTTTTTAACAAAAATATAAAGGCAATTCAAGGAAGAAAGGATATAATTTTAAACAAACGATGCTGCAACAATTGGATAGTCATATGCAGAAAAATACCTCAAAACAGACACACAATGCCCCCCAAGAAACTCTGACCTACATCTCACATATTATACAAAAATTGACTCAAAATGTATCACAGACATAAATGTAGAACCTAAAGCTATAAAACTTCTCAATGAAAAGGGAGTAGAACTTTTTCTGACCTTGAGTTAGGAAAAAGAGTTCTTGGATATGACACCAAAAGCATGATCCATAAGATAAAAAATTTTAAATTGGACTTCAGTTAAAAACCATTTCTCTGTGAAAGACATGTTAAGAGAATGAAAAGATAAGCCACAAACTGGAAGAAGACACCTGCAAATCACATTATATGATAAAGGGCCATATAGACTGAATATTCAGAAAATATCAAGAACTCTCAAAACTAAACACCAAAAAATGACCAAATTTTTAAAAATCAGCAAAAGATTTGAACAGACACCTCATTAAAGACGTGTAGGTGCAAATGAACAAATGAGAAATTGTTCAATGTCATTAATCTTTAGAAAAACGCAAATTAAAAGACCCATGAACTACTACTACATACCTAAATAGAATGAGTAAAACAAAAAACCTGGTAATACTAAAAGCTCACATGATGTGTTGAAATTGGAACACTCTTTCATTGTTGGTAGGAATGCAAAATGACACAGTCACTTGAGAAAATAATTTGGCAGTTTCTTATAAAGTTAAAAGTACACTTACCATATCACCCAGCAATCCCAGTATAGAGAGAAATAAAAACTTTTGTTCATGAGAAAACCTGGCTTGGGCATGGTGGCACAAGCGTGCAATCCCAGCACTCTGGGAGGCTGAGGCGGGTGAATCTCTTGAGCACAGGAGTTTGAGACCAAAATGGGCAACATGGTAAAACCTCATCTCTACCAAATATGCAAAAATTGACCCGGCATGGCAGCATGTGCCTAGAGTCCCAGCTACTTGGGAAGTCGAGGTAGAAGGGTTGCTTGAGCCTAGGGGGTTGAGGCTGTAGTGAGCCAAGATTGCACCACTGCACTACAGCCTGGGTGACAGAGCAAGACTCTGTCTCAAAAAAAAAAAAGAAAAAAAAGAAAGAAAACTTGTATATGACATTTTTTTAGCAGTCTTTTTTCTCTTCTTCTTCTTTTCCTCCTTCTTCTCCTTCTTCTTCTTCTTCTTCTTTTTTTTTGGAGACAGAGTCTTTCCCTGTTGCCCAGGCTAAAGTGCAGTGGTACAATCTAGGCTCACTGCAGCCTCAATCTCCACAGTTCAAGCGGTTCTCCTGCCTCAGCCTACCAAGTAGCTGGGATTACAGGTGTGCATCCCAACACCTGCCTAATTTTTGTATTTTAAGTAGAGATGGGGTTTTGCTATGTTGGCCAGGAACTCCTGGTCTCGAACTCCTGACCTCAGGTGATCCACCCACCTCGGTCTCCCAAAGTGCTGGGATTACAGGCATTAGCCACCATGCCCAGCAACAGTCTTGTTTCTAACCACCAAAAACTGGAAATAATCTAAGGGTTCTTCAAGTAGCTAATGCTTAAACAAATTTTGCCACATTTATGTGTTAGAAAACTACTAGCAACAAAAAGAACAAATCATTGACACATGCAACAACATGGATGAATCCCAAAGGCATTCTGCTAAGTGGAAGAAGTCAGTCTCAAAAGAGAGTATACTCCATGGTTCTCTTTATAGGCTATTCTGGGAAAGACAAAACTATCATCAGTGCTTGCCAGGGATTAGTGGGAGGGAGGAGGAGGCTGTGTATAAAGGGAGAATGTGAAAACGGTTTTGGGGGTGATGGAACTGTTCTGCATCTTGCTTGGGGTGGTAGTAACACAACTCAATGTATTTATTCAAACTCATCGAACTGTTCCAAAAACAGTGATTCCACTATTTGTAAAACAAAAACAAATTAAATAAAAATAGACTTTAAGGCAAAAAGCAATACTAGACATATAGAGAGTTACATTGAAATGTGAAAGTTAGATTCATCAGAAAGAATTATTGATTTCTAAACTTGTATTTAATAATTTGCCCCACAATATAATAAGATGTAATTTGACAGAATCACAGGAAAAATAAATAAATCTACAATTATCCTGGAAGACTTATTTTTATTTTTTGAGACAGGGTCTTCTCACTTTGTTGCCCAGGCTGAAGTGCAATGCGTGATCACAGCTCACCACAGCCTCAAAAACCTTCTGGCCTCAGGTGACCCTCCCATCTCAGCCTCCTGAGTAGCTGGGACCACAGGCATGCACCACCATGTCTGGCTAATTTTTTTAAAATTTTTTCATAGAAATGGAGTCTCACTATGTTGCCCAAGGCTGGTCTCAAACTCCTGGGCTCAAACCATCCTCCTGCTTTGGCCAACAAAGTGCTGGGATTACAGGCCTGAGCCACCACACCCAGTCTATCCTGGAAGATTTTTTAAAATCTCAGATGTCTCAATAATTGACAGAAAGAGCAGCAAAAGATTTGACCATCATCATTAGCAAAATAGAGGTCAGGTAAATATTTAAAACACTGCTTCCAATAATTTTAGAATAAAATTTTTTGGGGTGTGCACATTATATTTTTTAAAACTGACTAGATTCTGGGCCATAAATAAAAAAATTAAAGTGTTGAAATCACACAAAGTTTAGTTTTTGAACAAAGTATGATTAGGCTAGAAATCAATGATAAAAAGATAATCTCTCTAATTTGGAAATTAAGAAATATACCTCTAAATAATGAATCCAAGAAGAAATAATAATGAAAATTTAAAAATACTTGACTTGAACAATAAAAATACTATATTTGAAAACTTGTTGTTATAGCTAAAATAGTACTTAATGAGAAATTTATAACCCTTAAGGGATATACTATAAAAGGGTCCAAGATAAATGAGTTAAACATACATATTAACTAAGTAAAAAAGAAACTGTAGAGAGTGAAAAGAAGAAACAATTATGAGAGGATAAATTAATGGAGGAGAAAATAAATACATACAAGCAGGTTTAATACAGACAGAAATTGTTCCTTCAAAAAAAGATCAATAAAATTGACAAACCTTTGGTGAGACTGACTGAGAAAAGAAGAAAAATGGTGCAAAAAATTGAGGAGTGGAAAGGGGACATAACTTAGAAATTGTAAAAATTCACGATATAATAATAAATCATCATGAACAATTTTATGCCAAAAATCTTAGATGAAATAGCCATATTTTGGGCAGGGGGTGCCCAAGATGGCTGAATAGGAACAGCTCCAGTCTCCAGCTCCCAGGGTGAGCGACACAGGAGAGGGGTGATTTCTGCATTTTCAACTGAGGTACTGGGTTCATCTCACCGGGGCATGTCAGACAGTCGATGCTGGTCCGCGGGTGCAGCAAGATCAGCGAGAGCTTAAGCAGGGTGAGGCATTGCCTCACCTGGGAAGTGCAAGGAGGAAGGGAATTCCTTTTCCTAGCCAAGGGAAATTGAGACACACAACACCTGGAAAATTTGGTAACTCCTACCCTAATACTGCACTTTACCAAGTGTCTTAGCAAATGGCACACTAGGAGATTATATCCCACACCTGGCCCAGAGGGTCCCATGCCCATGGAGCCTCCCTCATTGCTAGCACAGCAGTCTGAGATCTAACTGCAAGGTGGCAGCAAGGCCGGGGGAGGGGTGCCTATCATTGCTGAGGCTTAAGTAGGTAAACAAAGCCGCTGGGAAGCTTGAATTGGGTGGAGCCCACCACAGCTCAAGGAGGCCTGCCTGCTTCTGTAGACTCCACCTCTGGGGACAGGGCATAGCTAAACAAAAAGCAGCAGAAACCTCTGCAGATGTAAAAGTCCCTGTCTGACAGCTTTGAAGAGAGCAGTGGTTCTCCCAGCATGGAGGTTGAGATCTGAGAACGGACAGACTGCCTACTCAAGTGGGTCCCTGACCCCTGAGTAGCCTAAGTGGGAGACATCTCCCACTAGGTGCAGACCGACACCTCACACCTCACAGACAGCAACACTTGCTGTTCAGCAACATTCTATCTTCTGCAGCCTCCGCTACTGATACCCAGGCAAACAGCATCTGGAGTGGACCTCAAGCAAACTCCAACAGACCTGCAGCTGAGGATCCTGACTGTTAGAAGGAAAACTAACAAACAGAAAGGACACCCACACCAAAACTCCATCAGTACATCACCATCATCAAAGACCAAAGACAGATCAAACCACAAAGATGGGGAAAAAGCAGTGCAGAAAAGCTGGAAATTCAAAAAATCAGAGCACATCTCCCCTTCCAAAGGAACGCAGCTCATCACCAGCAACAGAACAAAGCTGGATGGAGAATGACATTGACGAGTTGAGAGAAGAAGGCTTCAGTCGATCAAACTTCTCAGAGCTAAAGGAGGAACTACATAACCAGTGCAAAGAAACTAAAAACCTTGAAAAAAGAATGGATGAATGGATAACAAGAATAATCAATGCAGAGAAGACCTAAAAAGAACTGATAGAGATGAAAACCACGACACGAGAACTATGCGACAAATGCACAAGCTTCAGTAACCGACTCGATGAACTGGAAGAAAGACTATCAGTGATTGAAGCTCAAATGAATGAAATGAAGCGAGAAGAGAAGTGTAGAGAAAAAAGAGTTAAAGAAATGAACAAAGCCTCCAAGAAATATGGGATTATGTGAAAAGACCAAATCTATGTCTGATTGGTGTGCCTGAAAGTGACAGCGAGAATGGAACCAAGTTGGAAAACACTCTTCAGGATATCATCCAGGAGAACTTCCCCAACCTAGTAAGGCAGGCCAACATTCAAATTCAGGAAATACAGAGAATGCCACAAAGATACTCCCCGAGAAGAGTAACTCCAAGACACATAATTGTCAGATTCACCAAAGTTGAAATGAAGGAAAAAATGTTAAGGGTAGTCAGAGAGAAAGGTCGGGTTACCCACAAAGGAAAGCACATCAGACTAACAGTGGAGCTTTTGGCAGAAACCCTACAAGCCACAAGAGAGTGGGTGCCAATATTCAACATTCTTAAAGAAAAGAATTTTCAACCCAGAATTTCATATCCAGCCAAACTAAGTTTCATCAGTGAAGGAGAAATAAAATCCTTTACAGACAAGCAAATGCTTAGAGATTTTGTCACCACCAGGCCTGCCCTATAAGAAATCCTGAAGGAAGCACTAAACATGGAAAGGAACAACCGGTACCAGCCATTGCAAAAATATGCCAAAATGTCAAGTCCATCGATGCTAGGAAGAAACTGCATCAACTAACAAGCAAAATAACCAGCTAATATCGTAATGACAGAATCAAGTTCACACATAACAATATTAACCTTAAATGTAAATTGACTAAATAGTCCAATTAAAAGACACAGACTGGCAAATTGGATAAAGAGTCAAGACCCATCAGTTTGCTGTATTTAGGAGACCCAGCTCACATGCAGAGACACACATAGGCTCAAAATAAAGGGATGGAGGAAGATCTACCAAGCAAATGGAAGACAAAAAAAGGCAGGGGTTGCAATCCTAGTCTCTGATAAAACAGACTTTAAACCATCAAAGATCAAAAGAGACAAAGAAGGCCATTACATAATGGTAAAGGGATCAATTCATCAGGAAGAGCTAACTATCCTAAATATATATGCACCCAATACAGGAGCACCCAGATTCATTAAGCAAGTCCTTAGAGACTTACAAAGAGACTTAGACTCCCATACAATAATAATGGGAGACTTTAACACTCCACTGTCAACATTAGACAGATCAACGAGACAGAAAGTTAACAAGGATATCCAGGAATTGAACTCAACTCTGCACCAAGTGGACCTAATAGACATGTACAGAACTCGCCACCCCAAATGAACAGAATATACATTCTTCTCAGCACCACATCGCAGTTTTTCCAAAATTGATCACATAGTTGGAAGTAAAGCACTCCTCAGCAAATGTACAAGAACAGAAATTATAACAAACTGTCTCTCAGACCATAGTGCAGTCAAACTAGAACTCAGGACTAAGAAACTCAATCAAAACCACTCAACTACATGGAAACTGAACAACCTACTCCTGAATGACTACTGGGTACATAACAAAATGAAGACAGAAATAAAGATGTTCTTTGAAACCAATGAGAACAAAGGTACAACATACCAGAATCTCTGGGACACATTTAAAGCAGTGTGCAGAGGGAAATTTATAGCACTAAATGCCCATAAGAGAAAGCAGTTAAAGATCTAAAATTGACACCCTAACATCACAATTAAAATAATTAGAGAACCAAGAGCAAACACATTCAAAAGCTAGCAGAAGGCAAGAAATAACTAAGATCAGAGCAGAACTGAAGGAGATAGAGACACAAAATACCCTTGAAAAAATCAATGAATCCAGGAGCTGGTTTTTTGAAAAGATCAACAAAATTGATAGACCACTAGCAAGACTAATAAAGAAGGAGAGAGAGAAGAATCAAACAGATGCAATAAAAAATGATAAAGGGGATATCACCACTGACCCCACAAAATACAAACTACCATCAGAGAATACTATAAACACCTCTATGCAAATAAACTAGAAAACCTAGAAGAAATGGATAATTTCCTGGACACTTACGCTCTCCCAAGACTAAACCAGGAAGAAATTGAATCCCTGAATAGACCCATAGCAGGCTCTGAAATTGAGGCAATAATAGCCTACCAACCAAAAAAAGTCCAGGACCAGATGGATTCACAGCCGAATTCTACCAGAGGTACAAGGAGGAGCTGGTACCATTCCTTCTGAAACTATTCCAATCAATAGAAAAAGAGGGAATCCTCCCTAACCCATTTTATGAGGCCAACATCATCCTGATACCAAAGCCTTGGCAGAGACCCAACAAAAAAAGAGAATTTTAGACCAATATCCCTGATGAACATCGATGCAAAAATCCTCAATAAAATACTGGCAAACCGAATCTAACAGCACATCAAAAAGCTTATCCACCATGATCAAGTGAGCTTCATCCCTAGGATGCAAGGCTGGTTCAACATAAGCAAATCAATAAACATAATCCAGCATATAAACAGAACCAAAGACAAAAACCACATGATTATCTCAATAGATGCAGAAAAGGCCTTTGACAAAATTCAACAGCCCTTCATGCTAAAAACTGTCAATGAATTCGGTATTAATGGAACGTATCTCAAAATAATAAGAGCTATTTATGACAAACCCACAGCCAATATCATACTGAATGGGCAAAAACTGGAAGCGTTCCCTTTGAAAAATGGCACAAGACAGGGATGCCCTCTCTCACCACTCCTATTCAACATAGTGTTGGAAGTTCTGGCTAGGTCAGTCAGGCAAGAGAAAGAAATAAAGGGTATTCAATTAGGAAAAGAAGAAATCAAATTGTCCCTGTTTGCAGATGACATGATTGTATATTTAGAAAACCCCATCATCTCAGCCCAAAATCTCCTTAAGCTGATAAGCAACTTCAGCAAAGTCTCAGGATACAAAATCAATATGCAAAAATCACAAGCATTCTTATACACCAGTAACAGACAGAGAGCCAAATCATGAATGAACTCCCAATCACAATAGCTTCAAAGAGAATAAAGTACCTAGGAATCCAACTTACAAGGGATGTAAAGGACCTCTTCAAGAACTACAAACCACTGCTCAATGAAATAAAAGAGGACACAAACAAATGAAAGAACATACCATGTTCACGGATAGGAAGAATCAATATTGTGAAAATGGCCATACTGCCCAAGGTAATTTATAGATTCAATGCCATCCACATTAAACTACCAATGACTTTCTTCACAGAATTGGAAAAAACTGCTTTAAAGTTCATATGGAGCCAAAAAAGAGCCCACATGGCCAAGACAATGCTAAGCCAAAAGAACAAAGCTGGAGGCATCACACTACCTGACTTCAAACTATACTACACGGCTACAGTAACCAAATAGCATGGTCCTGGTACCAAAACAGAGATATAGACCAATGGAACAGAACAGAGCCCTCAGAAATAATACCACACATCTACAGCCATCTGATCTTCGATAAACCTGACAAAAACAAGAAATGGGGAAAGGATTCCCTATTTAATAAATGGTGCTGGGAAAATCAGCTAGCCATAAGTAGAAAGCTGAAACTGTAGGCCAGGCGTGGTGGCTCATGCCTGTAATTCCAGTACTTTGGGAGGCCAAGGTGGGCGAATCATGAGGTCAGGAGATCAAGACCATCATGACTAACACAGTGGAACCCCACCTGTACTAAAAATACAAAACTTAGCCAGGCATGGTGGCAGGTGCCTGTAGTCTCAGCTACTCGGGAGGCTGAGGCAGGAGAATGGCACAAAACCAGGAGGCGGAGCTTGCAGTGAGCCGAGATCGGGCCACTGCACTCCAGCCTGGGGGACAGTGCGAAACTCCAACTCAAAAAAAAAAAAAAAAAAAGGGAAAGCTGAGACTGTATGCTTTCATTACTCCTTATACGAAAATTAATTCAAGATGGATAAGAGACTTAAATGTTCTACCTAAAACCATAAAAACCCTAGAAGAAAACCTAGATAATACCATTCAGGACATAGGCATGGGCAAGGACTTCATGTCTAAAACACCAAAAGCAATGGCAACAAAAGCCAAAATTGACAAATGGGATCTAATTAAACTAAAGAGCTTCTGCACAGCAAAAGAAACTACCATCAGAGTGAACAGGCAACCTACAGAATGGGAGAAAACTTTTGCAATCTGTACATCTGACAAAGGGCTAATATCCAGAACGTACAAAGAACTCAAACAAATTTACAAGAAAAAAAACCAACCCCATCAAAACGTGGGCAAAGGATATCAACAGACACTTCTCAAAAGAAGACATTCATACAGCCAACGACACATGAAAAAATGCTGATCATCACTCATCACCCACCATCAGAGAAATGCAAATCAAAACCACAATGAGATACCATCTCATACCAGTTAGAATGGCGATCATTAAAAAATCAGGAAACAACAGGTGCTGGAGAGGATGTGGAGAAATAGGAACACTTTTACACTGTTGGTGGGACTGTAAACTAGTTCAACCATTGTGGAAAACAGTGTGGTGATTCCTCAAGGATCTAGAACTAGAAATACCATTTGACCCAGCCATCCCATTACTAGGTATATACCCAAAGGATTATAAATCATGCTTCTATAAAGACACATGCACATGTATGTTTATTGTGGCACTGTTCACAATAGCAAAGACTTGGAACCAATCCAAATGTCCATCAATGATAGACTGGATGAAGAAAATGTGGCACATACACACCATGGAATACTATGTGGCCATAAAAAAGGATGAGTTTTTGTCCTTTGCAGGGACATGGATGCAGCTGGAAACCACCATTCTCAGCAAACTATCACAAGAACAGAAAACCAAACACCACATGTTCTCACTCATAGGTGTGAACTGAACGACGAGATCACTTGGACACAGGAAGGGGAACATCACACACTGGGGTCTATTGTGGGGAGGGGGGAGGGGGGAGGGATAGCATTAGGAGATATACCTAATGTAAAGGACGAGTTAATGGGTGCAGCACACCAACATGGCACATGTATACATATGTAACAAATCTGCACGTCGTGCACATGTACCCTATAACTTAAAGCATAATAATAAAAAAACATAAAAAAACCAAAACTCAAAAAAAAAAAAAAAAAAAGAAAAGAAAGAAAGAAACAGCCATATTTGGCTCAAGCCCGTAATCCCGGCACTTTGGGAGGCCAAGGCAGGTGGAACACCTGAGGTCAGGATTTTGAGACCAGCCTGGCCGACATGGTGAAACCCTGTCTCTACTAAAAATACAAAAATTACCTGGGTGTGGTGGCATATATGCCTGTAGTGCCGGCTACTCCAAAGGCTGAGGCAGGAGAATCGCTTGAAGCCAGGAGGCAGAAGTTGCAGTGAGCCAAGATCACACCACTGCACTCCAGCCTGGGCAACAGAACGAGACTCTGTCCAAAAAAAAAAAAACACACATTCTTGGAAAAAAATTAAATAAAAACACTAAATCCGGGCTGCAAAACAGGGTTGTGGTTATGGTTCCACAACTCAGTAAAAGTAGTAAAAACTATTGAATTGTACATGCAAAGTGGGTGAGTTTTATGGTATGTAAGTGATACATTAGTAAAGTTATTTAAAGTGAAAACTGACTGAAAGTCTTATAATCATTGTAAAATTTGAATTAGTAACGAAAAAGTTTCCCACAAACAAAATTTTAGGCCCAGATCGCTTCTCTGGAAAGTACAACCCAATATTCAAGGAAAATATCATTTCAATCTTATACGAACTTTTTAGAAAATAAAGTAAGAGGTGCCATTCTAACTCATTTCTGAGCTGTCATAACCTTGATAACAGACTCTGACAAGGATAGCATGAATAAAGAAAAATATAGGCCAACATTGCACAGATACAAACATTCTACGCAAAATACTACCAGACAGAATCCAGTAATACATTAAAAGGATAATATATCATCACCAAGCTGGGTTATTCTGGGAAACTAGGGTTGGTTTAACATTAGAAAAACAATTAATGTAAATCACATTAATAGATTAAAGGAGAAAAAGCTTGTGATTTTCATTTCAGATCTTTATTTCAGATGATGCAGAAGAAGCATTTGATTAAATTTAGCATCCATTCATAATAAAAATTTATAGCCAAATAGGAATAGAAGGGAACATTTATTTATTTTTATTTTTAAATTAGAGATGGGGTCTATGTTGCCCAGGCTGGTGAACACATGGGCACAAGCGATCCTCCTGCTTTGGCCTACCTCAGTGCTGTTATTGTAGACGTGAGCCACTGCACCCAGCAGAGGGGAACTTTTAAAAAACCATGGAAGGGTGGGTGGCAAGATGGCCAAACAGGAAAAGCTCTTGTCTGCAGCTCCCAGTGAGATCAATGCAGAAAGCAGGTGATTTCTGCATTACCAACTGAGGTACCCAGCTCATCTCATTGGGACTGGTTAGACAGTGAGTGCAACCCACAGAGGGTGAGCAGAAGCAGGGTGGGGCTTTGCCTCACCTGGGAAGTGCAAGGGGTTGAGGAACTCCCTCCCCTAGCCAAGGGAAGCTGTGAGGGACTGTGCCATGAGAAACAGTGCATTCTGGCCCAGATACTACACTTTTCCCACAGTCTTTGCAACAAACAGACCAGGAGATTCCCTCCAGTGCCTATGCCATCAGGGCCCTGGGATTCAAGCACAAAACTGGGCAGCTCTTTGGGCAGACACCGAGCTAGCTGCAGGAGTTTCTTTTCATATCCCAGTGGTGCTTGGAATGCTAGCAAGACAGAACTGTTCACTCCCTTGGAAAGGGGGCTGAAGCCAGGGAGCCAAGTGGTCTAGCTCACTGGATTCCACCACCATGGAGCCCAGCAAGCTAAGATCCACTGGCTTGAAATTCTTGCTGCCAGCACAGCAGTCTGAAGTCTACCTGGGATGCTTGAGCTTGGTTGGGGAAAGGGGCATCCACCATTATTGAGGCTTGAGTAGGTGGTTTTACCCTCACAGGATAAACAAAGCCACCAGGAAGTTTGAACTGGGCGGAGCCCACCACAGCTTGGCAAAGCTGCGGTAGCCAGACAGCCTCTCTGGATTCCTCCTTTCTGGGTAGGGCATCTCTGAAAGAAAGGCAGCAGCCCCAGTCAGGTGCTTATAAATAAAACTCCCATCTCCCTGGGACAGAGCATCTGGGGAAAAGGGGGGCTGTGGGTGCAGCATCAGCAGACTTACACGTTCCTCCCTACCAGGTCTGAAGACAGCACCGGCTCTCCCAGCACAGTGCTAGAGCTCTGCTAAGGGATAGATTGCCTCCTCAAGTGGGTCCCTGACCCCCATGCCTCCTGACTGGGAGACACCTCCCAGCAGGGGTCGACAGACACCTCATATAGGAGAGCTCTAGCTGGCATCTGGTGGGTGCCTCTCTGGGACGAAGCTTCCAGAGGAAGGAACAGGGAGCAATCTTTGCTGTTCTGCAGCCTCCACTGGTGATACCCAGGCAAAGAGGGTCTGGAGTGGACCTCCAGCAAACTCCAGCAGACTGGCAGCAGAGGGGCCTAATTGTTAGAAGGAAAACTAACAAACAGAAAGGAATAAAATCAAAAACAACAAAAAGGATGTCCACTCAGAGACCCCATCTGAAGGCCACCAACGTCAAAGACCAAAGGTAGATAAAGCCACGAAGGTGGGGAGATACTAGTGCAAAAAGCCTGAAAATTGCAAAAACAAGAACACCTCTTCTCCTCTAAAGGATCACAACTCCTTGCCAGCAAGGAAACAAAACTGGATGGAGAATGAGCTTGACGAACTGACAGAAGTAGGCTTCACAAGGTGGGTAATAACAAACTCCTCCAAGCTAAAGAGCATGTTCTAACCCAATGCAAGGGAGCTAAGAACCTCGAAAAAAGGATAGATGAATTGCTAACTGGAATAACTGGTTTAGAGAAGAATATAATGCCCTGATGGAGCTGAAAAACACAGCACAACAACTTCATGAAGCATACACAAGTATCAATAGCTGAATTGATCAAGTGGAAGAAAGGATATCAGACATTGAAGATCAACTCAATGAAATAAAGGAAGAAGAAAAGATTAGAGAAAAAAGAATGAAAAGAAACAAACAAAAACCTCCAAGAGATATGGGACTATGTCAAAAGACCAAACCTACATTTGATTGGTGTACTAGAGAGAATGAAACCAACTTGGAAATACTCTTCAAAATATTATGCAGGAGAACTTCCCCAACCTACAAAGACAGGCCAACATTCAAATTCAGGAAATACAGAGAACACCACAGAGATACCCCTCAAAAAGAGCAACCCCAAAACATACATAATTGTCAGATTCACCAAGGTTGAAATGAAGGAAAAAATATTACGGGCAGACAGAGAGAAAGGTCAGGTTACCCACAAAGGGAAGCCCATCAGACTAACAGCAGATCTCTCTGCAGAAACCCTACAAGCCAGAAGAGAGTGGGGGCCAATATTCAACATTCTTAAAGAAAAGAATTTTCAACCCAGAATTTCATATCCAGCCAAGCTAAGCTTCATAAGTGAAGGAGAAATAAAATCCTTTACAGACAAGCAAATACTGAGAGATTTTGTCAACACCAGGCCTGCCTTACAAGAGCTCCTGAAGGAAGCACTAAACATAGAAAGGAACAACCGGTACCTGCAACTGCAAAAACATACCAAATTGTAAAGACCATCGATACTATGAAGAAACTGCATCAACTAATGGGCAAAACAACCAGCTAGCATCATAATGACAGGATGAAATTCACACATAACAATATTAACCTTAAATGTAATGGGGTAAATGCCCCAATTAAAAGACACAAACTGGCAAATTGGATAAAGAGTCAAGACCCCTTGGTGTGCTGTATTCAGGAGACCCATCTCATATACAGAGACACACATAGGCTCAAAATAATAGGATGGGAGAATGTTTACCAAGCAAATGGAAAGCAAAAACAAAACAAACAAAAAAACAAACACACACACAAAAGCAGCGGTCATAACCCTGGTCTCTAATAAAAAAGACTTTACACCAACAAAGATCAAAAGAGACAAAGAAGGGCATTACATAATGGTAAAGGGATCAATGCAACAAGAGGAGTTAACTATTCTAAATATATATGCACCCAAAACAGGAGTGCCCAGATTCATAAAGCAAGTTCTTAGAGACCTACAAAGAGACTTAGATTCCCACACAATAATAGTGGGAGACTTTAACAGCCCACTGTCAATGTTAGACAGGTAAATGAGTCAGAAAATTAGAAAAGATATTCAGGACTTGAACTCAGCTCTGGACCAAGTGGACTTCATAGACATCTACAGAACTCTCCACCCAAAATCAACAGAATATACATTATTCTCAGCACCACATCACCCTTATTCTAAAATTGACCACATAATTGGAAGTAAAACACTCCTCAGCAAAGGCAAAAGTACGGACATCATAACAGTCTCTCAGACCACAGTGCAATCAAATTAGAACTCAGGGTTAAAGGTTCTCAAAACTGCACAACTACATGGAAACTGAACAATCTGCTCCTGAATGACTACTGGCTAAATGAAGGCAGAAATAAATAAGTTATTTGAAACCAACGAAAACAATGACACACGTACCAGAATCTCTGGGACACATTTAAAGCAGTGTTTAGAGGGAAATTTATAGCACTAACTACCCACAAGAGAAAGCAGAAAAGATCTAAAATTGACACCCTAACATCAAAATTAAAAGAATGAGAGAAGCAAGAGCCAATACATTAAGAAATTAGCAGCAGACAAGAAATAAATAAGATCAGAGCACAACTGAAGCAGATAGAGACACAAACAATCCTTCAAAAAAATCAATGAATCCAGTAGCTGGTTTTTTGAAAAGATCAACAAAATAGATAGACCACTAACCAGACTAACAAAGAAAAAAAGAGAGAAGAATCAAACAGATGCAATAAAAAATGATAAAAGTGATATCACCACTGATCCTACAGAAATACAAACTACCATCATAGAATACTATAAACACCTCTATGCAAATAAGCTAGAAAATCTAGAAGAAATGGATAAATTCCTGAACACATACACTGCCCCACCCCCAGACTAAATCAAGAAGAAGTTGAATCCCTGAATAGACCAATAACAAGTTCTGAAATTGAGACAGTAATTAATAGCCTACCAACCAAAAAAAGTCCAGGACCAGATGGGTTCACAGCCGAATCTAAAAGAGGTACAAAGAGGAGCTGGTACCATTTCTTCTGAAACTATTCCAAACAATTTCATCCCTGGGATGCAAAGCTGGTTCAATATATGCAAATCAGTAAATGTAATTCATCACATAAACAGAACCAATGACAAAAACCACATGATTATCTCAATAGATGCAGAAAAGGCCGTCAACAAAATTCAACAACGCTTCATGCTGAAAACTCTCAATAAACTAGGTATCAATGAAACGTATCTCAAAATAATAAGAGCTATTTGTGATAAACCCACAGCCAATATCATAATGAATTGACCAAAAGAGGAAGCATTCCCTTTGAAAACCTGCACAAGACAGGGATGCCCTCTCTCACCACTCCTATTCAACATAGTATTGGAAGTTCTGGCCAGGGCAATTAGGCAAGAGAAAGAAATAAAGGGAATTCAAATAGGAAGAGAGGAAGTCAAATTGTCTCTGTTCGCAGATTACATGATTTTCATTTAGAAAACCCCATCATCTCAGCCCAAAATCTCCTTAAGCTGAGGAGCAACTTAAGCAAAGTCTCAGAATAAAAAATCAATGTGCAAAAATCACAAGCATTCCTGTACACCAATAATAGACAAACAGAAACCCAAATCATGAGTGAACTCACATTCACAATTGCTACTGAGAGAATAAAATACCTAGGAATACAATTTACAAGGGATGTGAAGCACCTCTTCAAGGAGAACTACAAACCACTGCTCAAGGAAATAAGAGAGGACACAAATAAATTGAAAAACATTCCATGCTCATGGAGAGGAAGAATCAATATTGTGAAAATGGCCATACTGCCCAAAGTAATTTATAGATTCAATGCTATCCCCATCAAGCTACCACGACTTTTCCTTCCCAGAATTGGGGAAAAAACTACTTTAAATTTCATATCGAACCAAAAAACAGCCTGGATAGTCGAGACAATCCTAAGCAAAAAGAACAAAGCTGGGGGCATCACACTACCTGACTTCAAACTATACTACAAGGCTACAGTAACCAAAACAGCATGGTACTGGTACCAAAACCGATATATAGACCAATGGAACAGAACAGAGACCTCAGAAATAGCACCACACATCTACAACCATCTGATCTTTGACAAACCTAAGAAAAACAAGCAATGGGGAAAGGATTCCTTTTTAATAAATGGTGTTGGGAAAACTGGCTAGCCATATGCAGAAAACTGAAACTGGACCCCTTCCTTACACCTTATACAAAAATCAACTCAAGATGGAATAAAGACTTAAACATACGACCTTAAACCATAAAAACCCCAGAAGAAAACCTAGGCAATACCATTCAGGACATAGGCATGGCCAAAGACTTCAGGACTAAAGCATCAAAAGCAATGGCAACAAATGCCAAAATTATCAAATGGGATCTAATTAAACTAAAGAGCTTCTGCACAGCAAAAGAAACTATCATCAGAATGAATAGGCAACCTACAGAATGGGAGAAAATTTTTGCAATCTGTACATCTGACAAACAGCTAATATCCAGAATCTACCAAGAACTTAAACAAATTTACACGAAAAAAGCAAAGAACCCCATCAAAAAGTGGGCAAAGGATATGAACAGACACTTCTTAAAAGAAGACATTGATGCAGCCAACAAACATATGAAAAAAAGCTCATCATCACTGATCATTAGAGAAATGCACATCAAAACCACAGTGAGATACCATCACATGCTGGTTAGAATGGTGATCGTTAAAAAGTAAGGAAACAACAGATGCTGGAGAGGATGTGGAGAAATAGGAACACTTTTACACATTGGTGGGAGTGTAAATTAGTTCAGCCATTATGGAAGACAGCGTGGCAATTCCTCAATGCTCTAGTACTAGAAATACCATTTGACCCAGCAATCCCATTATTGGATATATACCCAAAGAATTATAAATCATTCTACTCTAAAGACACATGCACATGTGTGTTTATTGTGGTACTGCTCAAAAAGGCAAAGACTTGGAACCAACCCAAATGCCCATCAATAATAGACTGGATAAAGAAAATGTGGCACATATACACCATGGAATACTATGCAGCCATAAAAACGATGAGTTTATGTCCCTTGCAGGGACATGGATGAAGCTGGAAACCATAATTCTCAGCAAACTAACAAGAACAGAAAACCAAACACCGCATGTTATCAGTCATAATTGGGAGTTGAACAATGAGAACACATGGACACAGGGAGGGGAACATCACACACCTGTGGCCTGTTAAGGGATGGGATGCTAGGGGAGGGATAGCATTAGGAGAAATACCTAATGTAGATGACAGGTTGATGGGTGCAGCAAACTACCATGGCACGTATATACCTATGTAACAAACCTGCACGTTCTGCACATATACCCCAGAACTTAATGTACAATAAAAAAAAAAAAATCCTCAGCAAAATACTAGCAAACAGAATCTGGCAATAGATAGAATATACACTATGACTATCCCAGGAATGCAAGTGTGTTTAACATACCCAAATCAATTAACGTAATATACTCATTAATAGAATGAAGGACAAACAAAACCACATTATCATCTCAATAGTTGCAGAAAAAGCATTTGACAAAATCCAACACCCTGTCATGAAAAGAAACTACCCAATGAACCAGGAATAGAAGGGAACTTCCTCACCCTGATAAAGAACATCTGGGGAAACCAACAACTAACATCATACTTAAAGGTAAAAGACTGAATTTTAAGATTAGGAGCAAGATACAGACATCTGCTCTTGCCACTTCTTTTAAACATTGTTTTAGAGGTTCTAGCAAGGGCAATTAGGCAAGAAAATGAAATAAAAATGTATACAGATTGGAAAAGAAGAAGTAAAACTATCTCTGTTTGCAGATGACATGAGCGTGTACATAGAAAATAGAAGATAATCCATTAAAAATCTCTTAGAACTAATAAATGAGTCTTGCAAGTTTCAGGATACAAGACGAATATAAACAGTATTTCATTGCATTTCTATGGTTTCCTATCTTTTCATTCCACCAAGTCCTGATGGAATCAATTGTATTTTTGTACAGTAGCAATGAGCAAACTAAAAATGAAATTAAGACAGTAGTTTTATTTATAACAGCACCAAAAAGAATAAAATACTATATTAGTCCATTCCCACACTGCTATAAAGAAATACCTGAAACTGGATAATTTAAAATGAAGAGGTTTAATTGGCTTATAGTTCTACTGGCTGTACAGGAAGCATGGCAGCATCAGCTTCTGGAGAGGCCTCAGGGAACTTACAATCATGGTGGAAGGCAAAGGGGGAGTGAGGCATCTCATGGTCAGAGTAGAAACAAGAGAGAGCAAGGTGGGAGGTGCTACACACTTTTAAACAACTATAACTCAAAAGGACTCACTATCACGAGAACAGCACTAAGGAGATGGTGCTAAACCATTTATGAGAAAACTACCCCTTTGATACAATCACCTGCTACCTGGCCCCACCTCCAACACTGGGAATTACAATTCAACATGAGATTTGGGTGGGGATACAGATCCAAACTATATCAAATGCTTAGGAATAAATTAACAAAAGAAGTGCAAAACTTATAAACTGAAAATTGCAAAACATAATTGAAAGATGTTAAAGAAGAGCTAAATAAACGGAAAGACATCCTACATTCGTGAATGGAAAGACTTAATACTGTTAAGGTGGCAATATTACCCAAATTGATATGCAATGTTTTTATGTTTAATGCAACCACTATCAAAATCTCAGCTACCTTCTTTGCAGAAATTGACAAGCTGATCCAAAAATTCATATGGAAATGCAAGGGACTCAGAATAGACAAAACAATTTTGAGAAAAAAGACCAGGCTCACATTTCTTAATTTCAAAAAACTACAAAACTATGACAATCAAGACAGTGTGGAACTGGTATAAGAATAGATACATAGATCAATGGAATGGAATTGAAATTACAGAAATAGGTCCTGGCATTTACAGTTAATTGATTTTTTTACTAGAATGCCAAGACAATTCAGTGGGGGAAAGAATTGTCATTTCAACCAGTGGTATTGGGCCACATGAATTCTCCACATGCAAATGAATATCCACATCCAAATAGAAATTTACGTGGAATAAAGCTGGACCCATATCCCACACCATATGCAAAAATTAACTAAAAAATTGAATAAAAATCTAAATTAAAGAGCTAAAACTATAAAACTTTCAGAAGAAAACATAGGTATAAACTTGCATGTCCTTAGATTAGGCAATGGTTTCTTAGGCATGACACCAAAAGCATAAGCAATAAAAGAAAAATATAGATAAACTGGACATAACCAAATTTTTAAATTTTTGTGACTCAAAGGACACTCCCTAGAGAGTGAAAAGACACTCTACAGCATTTTTGCAAATCATATCTGATGAGAAACTTGTAACTAGAATAAAGAACTTTTACAACTCAATAATAAAAAGGTAACAACTCAATTAAAAAGTGGACAAAGGATCTGAATAGACATTTCTCCAAAGAAGAAACACAAATGATGAATAAGCACATAAAAAGATGGTCAACATTATTGGCCATCAGAGAAAAGAAAGTCAAAACTCTTGGTATCTAGTGGGATATACCAATTCACACCCACTAGAATGGCTATTACAAAAACACAAAAAACAAAAAACAAAAAAACAGATAATAACAAGTGTTGGCTGTGTACCGTGGCTCATATCTGTAATCCGAGCACTTTGGAAGTGTGAAGCGAGTGGATTACCTGAGCTCAGGAGTTAGAGATCAGCCTGGCCAACATGGCAAAACCCCGTCTCTACTAAAAATACAACAACAACAACAAAAATTAGCCAGGCGTGGTGGCACACACCTGTAGTTGCAGCTACTCGGGAGGCTGAGGCAGGAGAATCACTTGACCCTGGGAGGCAGAGGTTGCACTGAGATGAGACCATGCCACTGCACTCCAGCCTGGGTGACAGAGCAAAACTCTGTCTCAAAAACAAAACAAAACAAAGCAAAACAAAAACCCAAAAACCAAAAAACAAGCATTGGTGAGGATTTGCGGAAATCAAAACCATGATACTTTGCTAGTGAGAATGTAAAATGGTGCAGCTGCTTTGGAAAATAGTCTGGCAGTTCTTCAAAGTGTTAAACATAGAGTTTCCATATTATGCAACAACTCTACTCCTAGGTAGATCCTCAAGAGAAATGAGAACATGTCCACACAAAAACTTGTGTGTGAACATTCCTAGCAGCATGTTCATAAAAGTCAAAAAGAGGGAAAACTCCAATGTCTATCCATCAGCTGATGAACGGACAAATAAAATGTTGTGTGTCCAGAGAATGAGATATTTGGCAATAAAATGAAGTAGTGATGCTCCTCAACTCACGCTGAGGTTACATCCCAAGAAGCCATTGTAAGTTGAAAACATTGAAAGTCGAAAAATGGATTGAATACACCTAATCTACCAAACAACATAGCTCAGCCTAGCCTACCTTAAACGTGTTCAGAACACTTACATTAGCCTACAGTTGGGCAAAATCACCTAACACAAAGTATATTTTATAATAAAGTGTTGAATATATCATGTAATTTATTGAATACTATACTGAAAGAGAAAACCAGAATGGTTGGAGGGGTTCTCGAAGCACAGTTCCTACTGAATGCATGTTGTTTTTACACCATCATAAGGTCGAAAAATTGTAAGTTGAGCCATTTTAAGTTGGGGAATGTCTGTATCGATACATACTATAACATGCATGAATCTTGAAAACACTGTGCTAAGTGAAAAATAAAACAGTTACAAAAGATCACATAAATTGTATGATTTTATTTATATGAAACGCCCAGAACAGGCACATCTGTAGAGACAGAAACTAGTTGTTGCCTAGGACTGGGGTCAGTGGGACAAGGTGTTTGAGCAGTGGTGTCTAAGGGGCATAGTTTTTGTGTTTTGTTTTTGGGGTAATTAAAATATTCTAAAATTAATTGTGGTCCTAGAAGTATGCTTTGTGAAAATACTAAAAACTGCTGGTTTGTATAAGTTGAAAGTGTGAATTGTATGATATGTGAATCATATCTCAATAAGATGGGTATGGTACAGGACTGTCTGTACTGAAAAAAAGAAGGGTATGGAGCAGTGGAAACTCTCAAGTGATGTTAATGGGAATGAAAATTAGCATAACCACTTTGGAAAGATGTTTGCCAAGATCTAGTAGTTGAAGACAGTATCTCTATGACTCAGCAATTTTATTCCTGAATATATCCCCGAGGGAAACTTGTACACATGTGTAGCAGGATACATTTATGAGAATAGCAGCATTAATTGCAATGACTCTAAAATGGAAACAACCCAAATGTCCATCATTAGAATGTATAATTAAATTGTAGTATGGCACTATCATGGAAGACTGTTGAGAAAAAAAATGAATGAACTAAAATTATTCTCAGCAAATGTGGATGATTCCTAAAAACTTAATGTTGAGGGAAAGAAACATGACACCAAAAATATAAACACTATTAATTCATTTACATAAAGTTCAAAAGCCTGAAACTAAAAAGCAGAAACTAAAACACAGAATTTAGGGGGCTTATCCATAGATGGTAAAAGATAAAGAAATACAAAGAAAGTAATTATCTAAAAAGTCAGAATAGTGTTTACTCATCCTCTGTGGAGAGGGGACGCTTAAGGGGTTTTGGGACCTTGGCAAGGACCTTCCTCGACCCAGTATGAGTACATAGCTGTTCTCTTTAAAATTACTCATTAAACCATATATTTATATTTTTTGGTCTTTTAAAAATATGTAGTAGTACACAATAAAAAAGCTCAAAGAAAAGTCTGAAAAATAGTTTGGAATTAATAAGGAAAACATTGTGTTAATATTTTAAAATTATTTTAAATATATTATTCATAGGTGTTTGAAGTGAATTGGAAAGAATTCTATATGCTCATATATAATATTATCCTACTGACCCATAAATTGACATGTTGCATTATAAACAAAAGAACTCATTACCTCTAGTGCCCTCAGTGGGACTATATGCTGAAATGTAAGTAGGTTCAAGAAGGGTTTAGAGGAATTGATGGAAGATAGATCTCAGTGATACGTACAATAAATTCCTAACCTTTTGAAGTGCATGTCAAAGAGGGTAATTGGATTCTCTTCAACATGTTTCTTGTTGCTGCTGTCAGATAGAAAGCAAGACTGGATCGATGGAGGGTCTGACCCAGGAAGGCAAATCTCATCTTCTTCTGTAACTACGGAAGATACGACTCTTCTCCCAGAGGATCGCATTCCGTGGCAGGTGCCCAGGATGAAGGACAAGGCTGATCAACCAGTGTTTACCATGCAACTTAAGACTAAAGTAGTTTCTGGGTCCCTGTTTTCAAAGAATTGATAATCTGACTGGGAAGACAAAGTGACACTCGTGACCAGAAGCTTCAAATTTTGAACGATGTGGCTTTAATAATAAATGGATTCTCAGGAAAAATATTTGCAGATATTATGTTAGGAAAATGTATAAATCAATAAGAAAAATATAAACAACTCCAAAGAAAAATGAGCAAAGTGCCTGGATAGGCAGATCACAGAAAAAGAAATCAAGGCACCAACAAGCATATGAAAAGTTGGTTACCTTCATACTCAAAATGCAGAACTGTAGGTCAAAGCAATAAGGTGTTCTTCATCACCTGTATTAGTCCATTCTCACATAGCTACAAATAACCTGAGACTGGGTACTTTAAAAGGAAAAGAAGTTGAAGTGGCTCATGGTTCTGCCGGTTGTTCAGGAAGCATGGCTGGAGAGACCTCAGGAAACTTACAACATGGTAGAAGGCAAAGGGGAAGCAGGCACACTATCATATGGCCAGCAGGAGAGAGTGAAGGGGGACGTGCTCCACACATTTAAACAATCAGATCTCGTGAGAATTCACTCAGTGTCATGAGAATAGCAGGGGAGAAATCTGCCCCCATGATCCAATCACCAGATCCTTCCACCAACATTGGGGATTACAATTCAACATGAGATTTGGGTGGGGATGCAGAGCCAAACCATTCATCACCTATTAGATTGGCAAATATTTATGAGTTTGAAAATAGCCAGTGTCAGTGAGTGTGTGGCAAATAAATATTGTTTGCTACTAGTAGAAACATAAATTGCTATTTACTAATTCCTAATTACTAAATTAATATTTAGTAATTACGAATTACACCCGTACAACCTTTTTGAAGAACAAGCATCCAGTATCAACTTTAAAAAACCACACACAATTGACTCAACAATTTGAGTACCAGGAATTCAGGCCTTGGATATTCACCTAAAAGTACCAATGTAGAGATAGATAAGAAACAAGTAACATAAATTGCCCCCATGAAGGGGAAAAGGGTGGCTGGGGGCTGTCTAGGAGGGATGCAATTCGGATTATAGAGAAAGAAGGGGAGACTTTTTGCTTTATAATCTCTTAGATATTTGAATTTTGAATTTTGTAAATGAGTTTAGAAAATCATTAACAAATTTATTTTACATTAAAAATAATTTTAAAAAACGTAAAAAGAGGACCTCACACTGTAAGAAAAGTATATATAATAATATTATTCCTAGTAGCTGGGTGACAAAATAATCTGTAAAGCAAACCTCTGTGACACAAGTTTACCTAAAAAACAAACCTGTACATATATCCCTGAACCTAAAAGTCAACTCAATAATTACTATACAGTTTCAAATAGCTGGAAGGGGGATATTGATGTTCCTAACACAAGAGAATGATAAATGTTTGAAATAATGGATATGCTTATTACCCTCATTTGATCACTATACATTATATGGATCAAAATATCACTATGCACCCCATAAATATGTAATTATTATTTGTCAATTAAAAAACATAATTTAAAAAAGGACTTCAAGATACGTTCATTGGAACATTATTATAGTAAATCACTGAAAAATACCCAAATGTCCATCAACAGGTGACTGCTTGAGTAAATGTACATAGAGTGGAATACTATACAGCTGCTTAAAAGAGTGAGAGGAGGCCAGGTATGGTGGCTCATGCCTGTCATCCCAGCACTTTGGGAAGCTGAAGAGGGAGGATCGCTTGAGGCCAGGAGTTCAAGACCAGCTTAGGCAACATAGTGAGACCCTATCTCTAAAAAAAAAAAAAAAGAAAAAAAAAAAGCCAGAAGTGGTGGTCCATGCTCGTAGTCCCAGCCACTCAGGAGAATAAGGTGGGAGGATCACTTGAGCCCAGGAGACGGAAGCTGCAGTGAGCTATGCTCGTGCCACTGCTCTTCAGCCTGGGTGACAGAAATGGGTGGGACAAACTCCACGGGGGAATATCTCCCAGATACATGCAACAAAAGCAAGTGACAGATGTCTCCACAGAGGAATTCTAAGGAGTTTTGTTTTGTTTTTTTTGTAAATTAAAAAATATACATGCAGATAATCTTTGAGGGGGGAATGGGGAGTGGGGAGGGAGGAAGATTTATCTTTATTTTGAAATTTCCATATTGTTTGAATATGTTACATTTTTCTTTTTAAATATGTAAGTTTTACTTTAAAACATTTTAATAAAGATTTTTAGAGATCATTAATTTAGCAAACGCCTACTGAAATTTGTTGTGTTCCAGATTCTGTGGTAGACAGAAGGGAAGAAAAAGTATAAAAAAGACATAGCACCTTTGCTGGAAGAACTCAGTCTCACTGAAGACCATTTATAGATAATTACAGCACAGTGGAATAAGCCCCACTGAGAGAGACAGACTGATGCTGTGTGGCGGGGTCACAGAAGACTTGGGTTTTGGAAAAATTCCTCCAAGTTTCCTAGGCAGAAAGAGGGGTGCTGCCCTAAACCAGGCAGAGACGACCAGGAGCTGACCCGGGTCATTGGCAATGGGATGGACTGAAAAACCTTTTCTGTAGTAGAATTGACCCAAGACAGGTGATTAGTGGGCTGTGGGTGGGTGAAGGAGAGAGCTATTTCTGTGTGATTGAGTTAGGAACATCAACTGAATTTGGTATGATTTTCAGAACAGCAGAAACTGTTGTGCACTGTTGGGATGCAGCAGGTATATGAAGCTCCCCACCCCAGAGAGGCTTAAATCTGGTTGGTGAGAAAAATGATATTGGCTTCTACCTGTCGTTAATCTAAGCTGACACTTCAATTCCCTTTTGCTGACAACCACTCAACCTCTCGGCTGCGATGTGTTGAAGAGCAGCATCCGGCGCCTTCCCTGATCGACCGTCGCACTGCCTGGCTCTGCTACTCAATGGCTGCGTGATCTTGAGCAAGTGACCTCACTGCTCTCCACCTCACTTTCTTCATCTATAAAATGGGGATGAGGATAACACCTGTGTCACAGGCTTTATGACAAGTAAATGATGTAAGGAATGTAGAGACTTAGCACAGCGTTCAGCATGTAGTAGTGTTCACCGAATGTGATCTGTGATTGTTATTATTATTTTATAAAAATTATGGGGGAGGGACCGGGCATGGTGGCCCATGCCTGTAATCTCAGTGCTTTAGGAAGCCGAGATGGAAGGATCGCTTTGAGTTTTGAACTCCAGCCTGGGCAACATAGGGATACCTCTGTCTTCACAAAAAATAAAAATAAAAACATTAGCTGGGAGTGGTGGTACATGCCTGTGGTCTCAGCTACTTGGGAGGCCGAGGCGGGCAGATCCTTTGAGCTCAGGAGTTCAAAGCTGCAGTGAGCTATGATCATGCCACTGCACTCCAGCCTGGGTGACAGAGTAAGACCCTGTCTCCAAAAAAAAAAAAAAAAAAAAAATGGGGAAAGGAGTTCAGGCGTTGGTCAGCAAAGCTCCTCCAGGCCATTTTAAGTTGCGAGTAGGCAGCCATGCTGCTTGAGCTGTGAGGACCGGCTACGTACATGCAGGGTTTTGTAATAACATCTGCAATAGTGACACATGTGTTTGTTACTGTGCTACATGGTCATTAGATATAAATAGCAAGCCATTCATGTAAATAAAAATATTTACTTTTTTAAAAATGAGACCAACCTGGCCAACAGGGTGAAACCCCGTCTCTACTAAAAATATAAAAATTACCTGGGCATGGTGGCAGGCACCTGTAATCTCACCTACTTGGGAGGCTGAAGCAGGAGAATCGCTTGAACCCAGGAGGCAGAGGTTGCAGTGAGCTGAGATCGTGCCATTGCACTCCAGCCTAGGCAACAAAATGAGACTCTGTCTCAAACAAAACAAAACAAAACAAAACAAAAATTGCAGTAGGAAGAAAAAGGGCCAAGTGTGGTGGTTCGCACCTGTAATCCCATTACTTGGGAAGGCTGAGGTGGGAGCATCACTTGAAGCCAGGAGTTCAAGACCAGCCTAGGAAACAAAGCAAGACTCCATCTCTACCAAAAAAAACAAAACAAAACAAAATCAGCTGGGCATGGGAGTGCATGCCTGTGGTTCCAGTTACTCAGGAGACTAGGATTGCTTGAGCTCAGAAGTTTGAGGTTGCAGAGAGCTATGATTTCTCCACTGCTCTCCAGCCTGGGTGACAGAGCAAGACCCTTGTCTCTGAAATAAATAAGAAGTAAATGCGTTGTTGATAAAGTCAGAGAATAATAAGGGAAATTTTTTGTAGAGAAAACAAAGCTGGAGTGAAGGCCTAAGAAGAAGCCGAAGATGTTTGATTCCAGTGTTACGGGGCTAAAGCCAAAGCTACACTGTGTGTGAGATGCCGAGAGGCATTCCGGGAAGAGAAGAGCATCTGAGGTTTTTAAAGAAAAATCCAAAAGAAGGAATAAAGGGGATTGGAAAAGAAATGAGTGAGAAGGGAAGAACTAGGGCAGGCAGTGACCATTTCCTCTTCCTAGAATGCGTCTTCAAAGAAAACGCATTTATTGATGAACTGCAATTCATTCCTTCACTTGACATTTGGAGAAGGTTTGAGAAATCCTGCCATCGAGTAGCCGGGGCTGCTGCTAATGCGGGCCTAATCCCAGATGGCTGGAAGAAGGTGGGTTCCTTCCTTCGGTCTCCTGTGCCAAAGATACCTTTTGCACGAAGATGCCTTGGTCTCAGAAGAACAGGAGAGGAAAATGGGCTTCCTTGGATGTAGAAAGGCAAGGCTGAGAGGAGAGAGGGATCTGGGGCCCAGAGGCGGGCTTTTCAGGTGGCCTGTGCCGCCACTACTGTCACCATCAGATCCCTGCTGGCGTATGTCCAGGCAAATCGATTAGTATGTCCATCTCAGCAGACCCATTCAGCAAGAACGGGTTCACATGCCAATGTGTGGGTTGGCCCACATGCCCTCTGAACCAAAATCAGGAAGCAGGCCATTGTGTGACATCAACCCTTGAGAAGCAAGGTGCCTTCCTTTCTCTTGTTTCTGCTGGGACACCCGCTGACTTCAGTCAATGTTACACTTAGGGAAGAGGGTGGCAGGACGAGAGGCAGGGCGGGAGAGGCGGTTTCGAGTTTATCAAGAGTGGAAGAGCTCATGCTATATTTGATTTTATTTAATTTTTCATTTCTGTGGATACATAGCAGGTGCATATATTTACAGGTTATATGAGATGTTTTGATACAAGTATGCAGTGCTTCATAATCACATTAGGGTAAATGGGGTACTCATCACCTCAGGCGTTTATCATTTGTGTTCCAAACTATCCAATTATACTTATAGTTATTTTTAAATGTACAATTAAATTATTTTTGACTACAGTCACCCTGTTGTATTACCAAATACTAGGTCTTAGAATTCTTTCTAGCTACTTTTGTACCAATTTACCATCCCCACCCCCCACTACCCTTCACAGCCTCTACTAGCCGTCATTCTACTATCTCCATGAGTTCAATTACTTTAAATTTTAGTTCCCACAAATAAGTGAGAAAATACAACGTTTGTCTTTCTGTGCCTTACTTATTTTGCTTAGCAGAATGACCTCCAGTTCCATCCATGTTGTTGCAAGCGACAGGATCACGCTCTTTTTTATGGCTGAATAGTACTCCATTGTGTATAAGCACCACATTTCCTTTATCCATTTGTCTGTTGATGGACACTTGGGCTGCTTCCAAGTCTTGGCTATTGTGAATAGTGCCTCAGTAAACATGGGACTGCAGATATCTCTTTGATATACTGATTTCTTTCTTCTGGGTTTATATCCAGCAATGCGATTGCTGGATCATGTGGTAGTTCTATTTTTAGTTTTTTGAGGAGCCTCCAACTGTTCTTCGTAGTGGTTGTACTAATTTACCTTCCCACCAACAGTGTAGAAGGGTTCTGCTTTCTCCACATCGCTGCCAGCATTTGTTATTGCCTGACTTTTATTTATCTGTTTTTTTGAGATGGAGTCTCACTCTGTCACCAGGCTAGAGTGCAGTGGCGCGATCTCCGCTCACTGCAACCTCCGCCTCCCGGGTTCAAGCAATTCTTCTGCCTCAGCTGCCAGAGTAGTTGGGATTACTGGCATATGCCACCATGCCCAGCTATTTTTTTTGTATTTTTAGTAGAGATGGGGTTTCACCATGTTGGCCAGGCTGGTCTTGAACTCTGGACCTCAGATGATCCACCTACCTCGGCCTCCCAAAATGCTGGGATTACAGGTGTGAGCCACAGTGCCCAGCCTGTTATTGCCTGACTTTTGGATAAAAGTCATTTTAACCGGAATGAGATGATATCCCATTGTAGTTTTGATTTGCATTTCTCTGAGGCTCAGTGATGTCGAGCATCTTTTTATGTACCTGTTTGCTATGTCTTCTTTTGAGAAATGTCTGTTCAGGTCTTTTGCCCATTTTAAAATCAGATTGTTAGATTTTTTTTCTATAGAGTTGTTTGAGCTCCTTGTATATGCTGTTATTAATCCTTTGTCAGATGGGTAGTTTGCAAATATTTTCCCCCATTCTGTGGGTTGTCCCTTCACTTTGTTGACTGTTTCATTTATTGCTCTATTTTTAAATCTTTCTGTGTCCTTGTCTGTTTTAGGAATATTAGCAGTGCCACTTTGTTAGGATCTATGGTTGCATTACCCTGAGGCCTATGAGCTTTTAAGGAGCCTACAAAACATATCTGAGCTCTAGAAAAAAGAACATATGACTCTAAGATGGAAAAAATGGAAATAAATATGTTTGAACCATAGGAACATATGAACTAAATGAACAAATGTGTATAAAGTGTAAATTTGTGTCAATTTTATGATTAAACTAAGTGTTCATAAAATTTCATTACATGTATAGTTGAAAGTTATCTATAGGTTTGCTTTTCTCACTTCACAAGAATTCTGATATATGCCTGATTGCAGAGAAGTCATAGCCGAATTAAATGTGTTCCTCAGAGCTAAATAATTTCAAAGCCAAATTATAAAAATTCTTTTAATTTTTTACAGCAAAAACAATTGTACTTAATGTGAGCTACAGGTACATTTGACAATGCTTGATATTAGGTAGGATGAAATTTCTCAAAGTGAGAATACAGAGGGACTCTGGAATCTTAAAATGGCAATGCACACATATATCTGCCTGCAAGGATGTTCATCACAGTTTGGTTTATAATAGCAAATAACTTCAAGTCAGTGACAACTTGAAAAAAATAGCAAATAATTTGAAACCACCTACATTGACACCAATTAGAGACTATTTTAATGAATCATGGCACCACACAAAAGATATGAGGTGATTGCTGAAAATGAGGTGTTCGTAGGAAATTATTTAATTTGATCTAGAAAGACCTTCAAGATGTATTAAAATGTAAAACAGTTTGTGTAATATGATTGCCCTTGTTTATACAAGGAAAAACGATTTCTAGAGAAAAAGCCTGGCAAGAAGTACATTAGTGTGGTCCCGATGAGTGGTAATCTCGGAGTGGTAGAATAACAAGTGAGTTACATTTTATTCTCTTTTATAATTCTCTGTGTCTTCTACCAGGAGTATTTACTATTTCTGGAAAACAGACGAATATGTTTTATACAGATGGGAAACACTTTATAATGGATGACTTTTTTCCTGATAATTAATACATTTGAGTCAAAGAAGCCTATATGTAGGGTTGGACTGAGTGGAGTCAGCAGACATCTGCCTTTCTCAAGTTTGAGGTTGAACACATTGACATGTTATAAAAAGAGAACTACCACTTGATCCAGTAATCCCCGGATCTACCCAGAGGAAAAGAAGTCATTACAGGAAAAAGATACTCAGACACACATGCTTATAGCAGTACAATTCACAACTGCAAAAATATGGAACCAGCCCAAATGCTAATCAATGAGTGGGTAGAGAAACTGTGGTGTATACCACTATATATATATGTATATATATATCACATCATATATATACCACATCATATGTATACACACACACATCTATCTATCTATCTATCTATATATATGATGGAATACTACTCAGCTATAAAAATGAATGAATTAATGGCATTTGCAGCAACCAGGGTGGAACTGGAGACCATTATTCTAAGTTAAGTAACTCAGGAATGGAAAACCAAACACTGTATGTTCTCACTCATAGGTGGAAGCTAAGCTATGATGATGCAAAGGGATGAGTGGTACAGTGGACTCTGGGGACTCAGGGGAAAGGGTTGGAGGGGGTTGAGGGATAAAAGACTACAAACTGGATGTAGTATATACTGCTCAGGTGATGGGTGCACTAAAATCTCACAGATCATCACTAAAGAACTCACTCGTGTAACAAATACCGTCTGTTCCCCCAAAATCTATAGAAATTTTTTTTAAAAAGAAATGTCATTCAGACAGAGATTTTGACTACATAATAGCAACAAACACTCATGTCACCACCAGTAGTCAAAATAAGCCTTTTCTTTTCTCTTTTTAAATTTTTTTGTAGAGATGGGGCTTTGCTATATTGCCCAGGCTGGCTTCGAACTGCTGAGCTTAAGCGATCCGCCCACCTCAGCCTCTCAAAGTACTGGGATTACAGGCGTGAGCCATGGCGCCCGGCTTCTTTTCTATTTTCTTTTGAGACAGGGTCTTGCTCTGTCTCCTAGGCTGGAGTGCAATGCTGTGATCACGGCTCACTGCAGCCTCTGCCTCCTGGGCTCAAGTCATCCTCCTGCCTCAGTCTCCTGAGTAGCTGGTGTACAACACCATGCCCAGCTAGTTTTTAATTTTTTTGTAGAGATGGAGTCTCAATATATTATTCAGGCTGGTCTTGAGCTCCTGAGCTAAAGTGATCTCTTTGTCTCAGCCTCTCAAAGTGCTGGGATTACAGGCATGAGCCACTGTGCCTGGCCCAGAATAAGTCTTGAAAAAAGTAAATTATATTTTGCAGTCCTTCGATGTTGTCTCTTATAAAGACTTATAAATATAAGATTCCAAGACTTCACCTTAGCCTGCCACTTCTCGTCAACTCTATCCATATCTCCAGGGTCATCTCCAGCTGCTCTGATGCCCCTGTGTGACTGTCTGAAGGCATGGAAATGTGCCCCTATCACATTGGGGAGGGAAAAAGCAGATTACATGCAAAGCATGTCTGGCATATCTTCATTTATGTAAAACTGAAGACACATATTTTATTTAATATTAATTTTTTTTAGAGATGGGGTCTTACTATGCTGCCCAGGCTGGAACACAGTGACTATTCACAGAACCCATAGTTTAATCTGTATACATGCACAGAACTTTCAGGAAGGAAATGCTCAAAATGTTAACTGTGGTTACCTCTGGGTAGTATCATTGTGAGCAATTTTAAAAGTATATGGTTTGAAATTTTTATAGGGGTAAAATGTCATTTTTATAAAATTGATCTGTGACTCTTGGATTGTTTGACTCATTCTTTGTTTAAGAGCTCTGATAGGAAAAAGCAAATTAAATATGATCTCAGGTCAGGCGCAGTGGTTCACACCTGTAATCTCAGCACTTTGGGAGACCAAGGCGCGTGATCACCTGAGGTCAGGAGTTCGAGACCAGCCTGATCAATTTGGTGAAACCCCATCTCTACTAAAAATACAAAAAAACAAAAAACAAAAGAAAAAAAAAAATTAACAGGGCGTGGTGGCATGCAACTGTAGTCCTAGCAACTTGAGAGGCTGAGACAGGAGACTTGCTTGAACCCAGGAGGTAGAGGTTGCAATGAGCCGAGATCATGCCACTGCACTCCATCCAGCCCAGGTGACAGAACGAGACTCCGTCACAAAAAATAATAAAAATAAAAATAAATAAATAAATAAGATCTCAAAATGCCGAGCATGGTGGCTCATGCCAGAAATCCCAGCACTTTGGGAGGCTGAGGTGGGAGGATCACTTGAGACTAGGAGTTTGAGACCAGCCTGAGCAACATAGTGGGACTCCATCTTTATAAAATATTTAAAAACTAGCTGGGTGTGGTGGTGCATGCCTGTAGTCCCAGTGACTTGGGAGGCTGAGGCAGGAGGATTGCTTGAGCCCAGGAGTTTGAGGCTGCAGTGAGCTATGATCATGTCACTGCACTCCAGCCTGGGTGACAGAGTGAGATCCCATCTCAAAAAAAAAAATTCCCCAAAATTAATTTGTAGAGAAAAAGTGGATGGAGAGTGGGGGTAGTAGGATGAAGTGGGGCTGCTGGAATGCTTGGCTTTGTTCTGGAGCATGTGTGCTTGGTCTTGGGGTGGTCGTGACCACTGAGCATGTTATGAGGGACACATAGATTTGATTTTACCCCAGGCCAAGGACTCAGAATGTTGGCACTGCTGAGTCCACTGTTCTTCCATGGAGGGGCACAGGCCATCTCCTTTAGACAAGAATCATGAATGTACCCAAGAGTCTCAGCCACCTGGGAGGAGGGGACCTATTTGCAGGCCAAGCACATAGAAGAAAACCACCTTTTGAGAGGCAGACATTCAGCATTCAATTTGGAGGGCTGTGGGAGGCAGTATGAAAAGGTGGGTAATTAGGAGGATCTGGGATGAGAGGCTTCTGTCCCCATCCCACCCGACCACTCAAACTGGGACCTTCTTACCATTCCAGACACATTCAATTCTCATGCCAGTGAGGGACTTGTTACCCCAGCTGCTGGGAGTGTGGTCACAGACTACCTCCAGCTGCTAGTGCCCCCACGGTTTGCCTCAGCTGCAGAGCCACCTTGCCCAGGGCCACACCCGTCAGGGCTGTCCCACGTCCAGCGATTGATGGAGAGGGTGTATGAAGGCCTGGCCACCCTGGCTTACTTCGAGACAACCCTGAAGTGCCATTCAGGCTCCAGAGCTTCCCGTGTGCTGGCTGAGGCTGGCGGTGGTTACACCAGAGCACCACTTCTTTATCTGCCCCCTCCTGCTCCCCTCCCTTCCCTTCCAAGCGTGTCATCTCAAGGGCACCCCCTGAGGAACACACTACTTACTAACCCGAGAGTCTCCTTGTTAAGGAGCCCAACCTGGGACAGTTAAGTTACTTGATTACTCTGAGCCTCCATTTCTTTTCTTGTTCTAGAGATGGGGTCTTTCTATGTTGCCCAGGCTGGAATGCAGCGGTTATTCACAGGTGCAATCATGGCTCATTACAGCTTGAACTCCTGGGCTCAAGTAAACCTCGTGCCTCAGCCTCCCAAGTAGCTGGGATTAGAGGCACCTGCTACTGTGCCCGGCTTCAATTTCTTCATCTATAAAAATCAGGATGATAATAATTTGGTGTCCATTGCATTGGACTGAGAATTGTATGAGGTCATATATGTAAAACACTTACCAACTTGGTACATAATAATTGCTTAATAAATGGTAACTATTGTTATTGCTCTTAGAAAAGAAACAATTTATCCTTGACTCTCCTCGTCATAATTCATTATCAGTTTATCCAGTAGTTTAGCCTCTAAGAGAAGGCTCTAGAAGATGTGGACACGGGGTGAATAAAGGCTGGTGGAAGACAGAAGTGAAGAAGGTCTGGAGCAAGGGATGTTACCAAACAAGGGCAGCCTGCAAAAGGGTGCATTCTTCTAATAAAAGATCAGTCTGGGCCAGCTGCAGTGGCTCACACCTGATAGCCCAGGACTTTGGGAGGCTGAGGTGGGAAGGCTGCTTGAGCCTGGGAGTTCGAGGCCAGCCTGGGCAACTTAGCAAGACCTTGTCTCTACAAAAAAGAAAAATTAGCTGAGTATGATGGTGCATACCTGTAGTCCCAGCTAGTTGTGAGGCTGAGCCAGTAGGATGGCTTGAGCCCAGGAAGTTATGGCTGCAGTGAGTTATGATGGCACCACAACACTCCAGCCTGGGTGACACAGTGAGACTGTCTCAAAGAAAAAAAAAAAACAGTTGACAGGCATCTGGGCCATCAACAAGCCTCCTACAAGTCTAGTTAGCACAAGGCAGTTCCCATGGGGCTGGCCACTTTGGAGCAACCTAACCAGTTGTGATCCTGGTTTGCCATGCTGGGAGAAGCTGGAGCCGCAGTGGCTTCTGGGAGAGTGAGCATCCTCCGTGGTCCATCTTCTCCAGGTGTTGCACCTAACACAGTTAACGGTGGCCCATGCTGCAGGACTGTGCAAGGCTGGGTCCCCACACTTTAACGAGGACTAGAGAGGGTATGTCTGCCCTCCCCACTGTCCCTTCTGTCTTCTGCATGCATGCCCCTCGCCCATTTCCTGGGCTTTGGTGTCTGACTCTAGGTCCTCCCAGATGTCCAGCGCCTGTCCTCACCCCCTGCATGTGGCGCTCCATTCGGAGCAGCAGAGGGAACCACAGCTTTACAGTGGCAGGGACATTTTGTTCCCTGAGTAGTTTTTTGTATCTGGCTTGGCTGCATTTTCCTCTAGAAATCTGCATCCTGGGTATAGATTTGGCTTCAGGAGAGCCGTCCATCTGGATGTGTTTGATTGTAAAGTACTGTCTTGTATTTAAAGTTATGACAGTCCATGATGAAGAGCAGACCTGGGCATGTGGTTTTCTAGCCCAGAGATTGCACGAAGCCTCTGGGGCTTCAACGAATGTAGGAGGCATGTGGTCTGTAGAGTCATCTGGTATTCTGAGACATCCTATTTGTCCCCAAGCTCTGGCAAGTGAAGCTCAGAGCAGCCCTGGCCTGCCAATCCCTTTTCACAGTGCCTATAAATTTCATAAATCTTACTTTGAGGATATCATTTAGCTAACACATAATTTTTTTCTGGCGGTTTATTGATACTTAAAAATAATGTTTGCCATACTCCAAGTTGGGACTAGTGTACATTGATAGTCTACCATATGGCATCACTAGGAAATAAGGGAATTCTTTCTCTCTGTCTCTAAATAAAGCCCATTAAATAGAAAAATCACTTTCCAGGTAAATCTTTTTAATATATATATATAAATGAATATATACTTCACCTTTTAAAATAATTCCTATCATTACTAAATACTGATGATCTGCCAGGCTTTTACATACATTATTTCATTTAGCCCTTAAGAACCCCGAAAAGCTGGTATTATTCTCACCATTTAGCCAGTGAGAAAAATAGAAGCCCAGAGAACTTATGTAACATAGCCCAAATTACATGCTGGGTGAGCGAGTGCCCAGGTGGGGATTTGAATTCAATTTTGTCCAACCCTGCAGCCCATGGGATTGTCACCACGCTGTGATGCCTCACTTATTTCGTACAAATTAGAGGTGATCAAGAATATTTTTAACCTTTTCTTCATGAGTTATCGACAAAATTATGAATATCAGTGATAATCCTATGCCAAAGGACTGACTTAGGCAGGATCCTCAGGTGAAGTGATAGAAATCAAGCAATGCTTAAGCAAAGAGAGAAGGAGCAGGGTGTGGCCGGGTCTCAGGAGTGAACTGGGACTCAGACCCATACCCATCGGGACCTTCTCCATCCTTCCTCTCTGCTCTACTCCCTGCACCTATTTCTACTTTCTTCTCTCTTTTCCTGCAGACCAGTCTGAAGGTGGGCAGTCCAGAGCTAATGTCCATGACTCTAGGGCATCATCAAAGACCTAGAGTCCTCACAGCTTCCCGCTCTGCCTTTCTTTTGCTTTTGCTCTTGTTATCAGAAGATGGCTGCCATTTTTGCAGGCACCTGCCTCTCCTTCCAGGCTAGAATACAGGATAAAGGTGAAGGGCAATGGAGAATCTATCTTTTTGCCTCCAGTGAACAGGGGCAGATCCTGCCCTACCATCATGGAGTTGCTAAACCCTCAGGGAAGATAAACATGGAGCAGTTAATTGCACAACTGAAGAATGCTGTTAAGAAGACGTAAGAGTACCCAAGAGAAATGAGTGCCTATGAAAGGCAGCTATAAGACTGTTCATATAGCTTCATGCATAATAGCCCCAAATGGCAAATAACCCAAACACCCATCAACAGAAGAATGAATAAATAAATTTCATACAATGGAAGACTACTCAGCAAAAATAGCAACAATCCACTGCTGAATGCAACAGCATGAATCACTCTCACAGGCGTAGGGCTGCATGCGAGACAGCAGACACAAAAGAGCACACACTGCATTCTGTTTATATGAAGTCTAAGAAGAGGCCAGAGAAGACAGAAGAGCATTTACCTCTGAAGGGGGGTTAGTATTAGTATTTTTTGAGTCAGGGTCTTACTCTGTCACCCAGGCTGGAGGGCAGTGGTGCAATCTCAGGTCACTGCAACCTCCACCTCCCAGGTACAAGTGATTCTCCTTCCTCGGCTTCCCGAGTAGTTGGGATTACAGGCATGCACCACCATGCCCTGCTAATTTTTGTATTTTTAGTACAGACGGGGTTTCACCATGTCGCCCAGGCTGGAAAGGGTTTATATGTTGATCTGAATGGTGATTCTGCAGGTGTACACATATGCAAATTTGTCAAGGTGTGCACTTGTACACTTTTCTCTATTTACATTATCCCTCAATTTTTCTTTCTTTCTTTTTTTTTTTTTTTTTTTTTTTTGAGTCTTGCTCTGTTGTCCAGGCTGGAGTGCAATAGAGCAATCTCAGCTCACTGCAGCCTCTGCCTCTCAGATTCAAGCAATTCTCTTGTCTCAGCCTCCCAAGTAGCTGGGATTACAGGCGTACATCACCACATCCAGCTACTTTTTAAAAAGTAGAGTTGGGGTTTCACCATGTGACCAGGCTGGTCTCAAACTTCTGGCCTCAAGTGACCTGCCTGCTGTGGTCTCCCAAAGTGCTGGGATTACAGGTGTGAGACACCGTGCCTGGCCCATTATCTCTCAATTTTTTAAAGGTAAGTGGATGGGGACCTAAAAGGGAATTTTCAAGGTTTTGTTTTGTTTTGTTTTGTTTTTGTTGTTGTTTTTTGAGACAGGTTCTCACTCTGTTGCCCAGGCTGGAGTGCAGTGGTGCAATCACAGCTCACTGCAGCCTCCAACTCCCAGGCTCAAATGATCCTCCTGCCTGAGCCTCCTGAGTATCTGGGACCACAGGCACCTTGTTCCAAAGTAAATAAAGAGATAGATAGATATGTAGATAGTCCCTGAGGCTTGTAATTGGCCTTGTAGTTTTCACTGTTGACTCACGGCTGTGTTGCACAGTAGTTCTCAGTACATTAGAATCACTTTTGTTTTATTTTAATTTTGTTAATTTAATTTGATTCCTTTTCTTTTCTTTTCTTTTCTTTTTTTTTTTTTAAGAAACAGTCACGCTCTGTTGCCCAGGCTGGAGTGCAGTGGCATGATATCGGCTCACGGCAACCTCTGCGTCCTGGGTTCAAGTGATTCTCCTGCCTCAGTCTCCCAAGTAGCTGGGATTATAGGCGCACACCACCACATCCAGCTAATTTTTGTATTTTTAGTAGAGACGGGGTTTCATCATGTTGGCCAGGTTAGTATCAAATTCCTGACCTCACGTGATCTCCCGCCTTGGCCTCCCAAAATACTGGGATTACAGGTGAGAGCCACCATGCCCAGCCCCCTTTTCCTTTTTTGTTTTCATGTCAGACGGGTAATGTGCCAACGTTGTAACAAGGTTTGAGGGAGGCACATCTCATGCTTGAGCACAACAACCCAATCATCGCAATTATGACCTACAAAAGGATCTAATCTGATTTTTGACACAGGTAATCTATTTACCTGGTTTAACATTCAACTAATTTTAAAAGGTACGTAGGGAAAGTTACTCTCTGCCCTCTGTCTCCCAGTCTCCTAGAACTCCCTCAGAGGCAACCCTCATCCCAACGGTCTTGTGAATCCTTCCAGAGATTTTATGCATCTATAACCAAAGGCAACTACACATTATTACCTCCTATACAAATGGAAACATACCGATTTCTACCAGCTTAATTCATATAACATTGGATCTTGAAACTTTTTCTTACCAGTGTGTAAATAGCTGCCCCAGTCTTTTTGATGGTTGTCTAGTATTCCAGTGTCTATGTTTACCAGCATTTATTTGAGTCCCTGCGTTTTTCTAAAGATATTCATGCCCTGGGGCTTCCTCAGCTCTAATGTGCCTGCGTATTAGATGCAGGCAGGTGCGGGAACCACTGGCATGGCTCACTAGTCTCTTTCTTCCTTAGCCTATGGTAGGAACAGTCCTGGTTTCCTAGCACTTGGAGAGCTGGTCCAGGGTTTTGGAAAGTCAAAGGAATTCCTTCTTTCCGATGAACAGAGAGCAGTCATAGATAAGACTCTCATTTGCAATGGACACAGGACCAAGAAATTGAGAAAAGCTGGCCCAAAGCCCTGGTCCTTTATGGAAGAGCAGGGAAGGAGATTGCATGCTACAGTCCCTACGTTTGCAGATGGCACAGGACTTGACAGGTAGTGGAGACACAAACAAAAAATCATAAAATACATGAAACTCTTGCCAGACTCTCTGAGCTACAGAGAAGTGGTAGGTGGGTTTCAGCCCAGGTCAATGAAAGACAGAATTTTTATTTTTATTTTTTTAGAGACTAGATCTCACTATGTCACCCAGGCTGGAGTGCAGTGGCGTGACTATGGCTCACTGCAGCCTTAAATGAACTCTTAGGCTCAAGTGATCCTCCTGCCTCAGCCTCTTGAGTAGCTGGGAAGTATAGGTGCCTGGCCAAGATGGAATGTTGACAAAAATAGTCCAGACTATACTTACAGCTCCTAGGGCTAAACATACATCTGTGAGGAATATTAGACTATTTTCTGAGCTCATCAACTTTAGGCAGCCAAAAAAGTTGGCTATATGTTGGGCCGAATCAAGAGAAGTAATAGAAACATAAGATAAAACAGTATTATACTATCATATAAAAGTATTGCATTTTAAGAAAGAAACAGGGTCTTATTCGGTCACCCAGGCTGGAGTACAGTGGTGTGATCATAGCTCACTACAGCCTGGAACTCCTTAGCTCAAGCAATCCGCCCACTTCAGTTTCCTAAGTAACTGGGACTACAGGTGCATGCCACCACGCCTGGATAATTTTTAAATTTTCTGTAGAGATGGGGTCTTCATATGTTGCCCAGTCTGTTCTTTAACCCCTATCCTCCTGCCTCAGCCTCCCTAAGGGTTGGGATTATGGCTGGGATTACAGGTGTGAACCACTGCATCTGGCAAAAATATTGCATTTTTGAGTCTGAATTTTATGGAATTTTGGTCAATAAACCTCAGAAAAATATGCTTAGGATGTGAGCAGGGCACTTTAAAAGTTAAAGGAAAAGGGAAGGATGGGGATTTGGAGGGAAACTGAAAGTATTTGGACTTTTTAATATGGTAAAGCTGACAGATGATATGCCTTGATGATTTTATTTTATAAAATTAAATAGACCTGGCCAGGCACGGCGGCTTATGCTTGTAATCCCAGCAGTTTGGGAGGCCAAGGTGGGCAGATCACTTGAGGTCAGGAGTTTGAAATCAGCCTGGCCAACATGGTGAAACCTCATCTCTACTAAAAATACAAAACAATCAGCTGGACATGGTGGTGGGTGCCTGTAATCCCAGCTACTTGGGAGGCTGAGGCAGGAGAACTGCTCGAACCTGGGACGTAGAGGTTGCAGTGAGCCAAGATCATGCCACTGCACTCCAGCCTGGGTGACAGAGCAAGACTCCATCTCTAATAATAATAATAAAAATAATAATAATAATAAATAGATCTAACCTCGAACTGGAAACAACCAAAATGTCCTTCAGCAGGTGAATGGTTATACAAACTATGCTACAGCCATGCTATGGAGTACTATTCAGCAAGAAAAATGAATGGCTATAGATGCATGCAGGTGCTTGGGATGAATCTCAAGGGAATTATGTGGGGTGAAAAAAGCAAATTTCAACAGCTTACATGCTGTGTGATTCCACTTATATAACATTCTATAAACGAAACTACCAGGTGCAGTGGCTCATGTCTATAATCCCAGCACTTTGGGAAGTCGAGGCATGTGGATAGCTTGAGATGAGGAGTTTGAGACCAGCCTGGCCAAAATGGTGAAACCCCATCTTTAGGTTGGGTGCGGTAGCTCACGCCTGTTATCCCAACACTTTGGGAGGCTGAGGTGGAGTTCAAGGATCACCTGAGGTCAGGAGTTCAAGACCAACCTGGCCAACGTGGTGAAACCCCATCCCTTCTACAAATACAAAAATTAGCCAGGCATGGTGGTGTGCACCTGTAATCCCAGCTACTCAGGAGGCTGAGATATGAGAATAGCTTGAACCCAAGAGGCAGAGGTTGCAATGAATCGATATCGTGCCATTGCACTCCAGCCTAGGCAACAGAGTGAGACTCTGACTCAAAAAAAAAAAAAAAAAAAAAAAAAAAAAAAAAAAAAAAAAAAAGGAAGGAAAGAAGGAAGGAAGGAACCTTGTGTCTACAAAAAATAGAAAAATTAGCTGGGCATGGTGGTGTGTACTTGTAGTTCCAGCTACTTGGGAGTCTGAGGTGAGAGGATCACTTGCAACCTCGCTTGAGGTTGAGGCTGCAGTGAGCGTGATTGCACCATTGCAGTCCAGAGCCTGGGTGACAGAGCAAGACCGTATCTCCAAACAAAACAAAACACCCAAATTATAGAGATGGAGAATAGAATAGACTAGTGATTGCCAGGGTTAGGGAGGTGGGGAGGAAGGGAGATGGCTATGACTGTAAAAGTGAAGTACCAAAGGGCCAGGCACGGTGGCTTACACCTGTAATCCCAGCACTCTGGGAGGCTGAAGTGGGTGGATCATGAGGTCAGGAGATGGAGACCATCCTGGTGAACATGGTGAAATCTCGTCTCTACTAAAAATACAAAAAATCAGCTGGGCGTGGTGGCGGGTGCTTGTAATCCCAACTACTCGGGAGGCTGAGGCAAGAGAATGGCCTGAACCCGGAGGTGGAGCTTGCAGTGAGCAGAGATTGTGCCACTGCACTCCAGCCTAGGCAACAGAGTGAGACTCCATCTCAAAAAAAAAAAAAAAAAAAAAAGGAAGAACCAGGGACCGTGGTGGTCATGAAACTCTTCTGTAGCTTGACTGTCGTGCAATAAAACTACATAGAACTAAACACACGCACACACAAAACTATTGAAAATCTAATGTAAAACTAGTGAAATCTGAAAAAGGTCAGTGGATTGCATCAACGTCAATTTCCCAGCTGCGACTTGGGTACCACAGTTACGCAAAATGCTACTGTTAGTGAGAGACTGGGTGAAGGGCACAGGAGATAGATTTGAGATCTGCAATTATCTCAAACATCTAATTTAAGAAATTAAATAAGCCTAGACCGTTAGTGCTAGAGAAAAGTGGAAATGGGCCATATTGACTTTTACCCAACTCAAAAGGGGGCAGCTCTTAACCTTTAATAGAGGCAGATTTTAAACAAATGAAAACTATGCACCTTTTCACACATTGAATAATGGACTTATGAAATGTATGAGCCTAACAGATGAGAAGATAAAGATTTATACAGTGTGTGTGCATACATGTATGTGTGTGTGTGTGTGTGTATGTGTATATATATATATATATATATATATATATAGAGAGAGAGAGAGAGAGAGAGAGAGAGTAAAGACAGCATCTCAGTTCTGTCACCTAGGCTGCTAGAGTGCAGTGGTGGAAACATAGCACACTGCAGCCTCAAACTGCTGGGCTCAAGTGATTCTCCTACCTTGGCCTCTCAAAGTGTTTGGATTACAGGCATGTTGAGCCACTGTACCTGACCTGAATATATATATACACACACACACACACACACATATATATACACACACATATATACACACACACATATATATACACATATATATATACACATACATACACACACACACACACATATATATGCAACATTGGGTTTCTTCTAAGACACATGAAGAAGTTTTGGGAGCATTTCTGACCTTGGAGTTTGATATCACAAATAAGAGCCTCATGCATCTATAATCAAGTCCCAAGTGAATTTAAAATGAACTCAATAAACATTTGCTGAGCTCCTATGAAGTGTCAGGCATGTCCTGGTTGTTCAGTGCTAGAAAAGTAGGCTGGGTGCAATGGCTCATGCCTGTAATCCCAGCACTTTGGGAGCTCAAGGCCAGAGGATCACTTGAGTCCAGGAGTTCAAGACCAGCTTGGGCAATATGGTGAGACCCCATCTTTACAAAAAGTCAAAAAATTAGCCAGATGTGGCAGTGTATGCCTGTGGTCCCAGCTGCTCAGGAAGCTGAGGTGGGAGGATTGCTTGAACCCAGGAGTTCCAGGCTGCAGTGAGCTATGATCACACCAGTATACTCTAGCCTGGCTGACAGAACAAGACCCTGTCTCAAAAAAAAAAGAAAGAAGAAAGAAGGAAGAAGGAAGAAGGGAGGGAGGGAAGGAAGGAAGGAAGGAGGGAAGGAAGGAAAAAAGAGAGAAAAAGAGAGAGAGAAAGAAAGAAGGGAGGGAGGGAGGGAGGGATGGAGGAAGGAAGGAGAGAGAGAGAAAGAAAGAAAAGAAAGAAAACATAAAAGACACAACCCTGTCCCTCCTGGTAAATGTCCCATTGTTCAGGAATGCAGAGCTGGTGACATTATTTGTGGACTGGAAATGAATGTCACCCTGACATATTATTTTTAATGATATCCTGATTAATAGTCATACTTGAGGCTATTTTAAAAATGGAAGCAGTCACCACGAAGTGTGATAGGAATTACCCCAAAATAGACTATGTTATCCTCTGTGAATAATTTAGATGCCGGTGCTCCGAAGGCAGCGAGAGCATGAGGACTGTGAACAAGCTGATTGGGAGCTTTGGGAAAGTGGGGCTGGCATCTTATTATCTCCATAGCCCAGGACTTAACAGTGCGTGCTTGGTATGCAGCAGGAGCTCAATAAGTAAATGCTGACTTGACAATCAGGATCTTTTTATTCTTATTTTCTGTAAGTTTAGGCCAGAAGGAGCTTATGGGAACCTACCACTGATAACTGGAAACTGATTTTGACTAGGGTCAGGAGGTACTGGGACAGGATATGAAATAAAAGAGAAAAAGCAGAGGACAGATGTAAAGATCCGTTGGCACGGGATCAACTTGGAGCTGTCCTGGAACACCTTTGGCGATTGGGGGCTCTCTGGCCTGCAGTAGCTCATTCCCAGACAGTGGTTGCTCTGCTGCTGTGAACTTAAGATTCTCCCCTGGGTAAAGGAATGAAATCCCACCCAGTCACCCCTTGCCTTTCTGAAGTAGTGTGGGGATGCACCTTTACTGGCCATTTAACATTCATAGAGATGCATTTAGCATCATGAATGTTATAAAAACGACAGTGGCAAATCATTACAACTGCTTCTTGGTGGTAAGCTTTCCAGAAGAAAATTATGGAAGAGACGTGGTACAAAACATGAAGACAGCATTTAGTATACTCAGTCTCATTTCCTGCCATCAATGGCAGGTTGTTGTTGTTGTTGTTGTTATTTTGAGATGGAGTCTTGCTCTGTCACCCAGGCTGGAGTGCAGTAGCATGATCTTGGCTCACTGCAGCCTCTGCCTCCTGGGTTCAAATGATTCTCCTGCCTCAGCCTCCCGAGTAGCTGGAATTACAGGCTCCCGCCACCATGCCCAGCTAATTTGTGTAGTTTTAGTAGAGATAGGGTTTCACCATATTGGCCAGCCTGGTCTTGAACTCCTGGGCTCGAGTGATCCACCCCACCTCAGCCTCCCAGAGTGTTGGGATTACGGGCATGAGCCATGGCACCTGGCATGCAGGTAGTTCTATCTTTAACCTCTAGGAGCAAATAATGAATACCTACCAGTACAGTGGGAACTGCGGGGATAAGGAAGTTGATCTCTGCCATTTATTGGCAGAAGTGGATATTTAGATCAACACCCAAGGATTTAAAAATGTTATAGGCTAATTCTTTTTGAATGTCAGATTTTTATCTCTCTGATAACTGGAGTCAGAGATGACTGGAAGCACTGCAGAGTGAGTGGCCTCATGAGACTCTGTCTTTCTCTCTCTCTGCCTTGTGAGGACATGATGAGGAGGTAGCCATCTACAAGCCAGGACAGGAGCCCTCACCAGAAACAGAATTGGCTGGCACCTTGATCTTAGACTTTGCAGCTTCCATAACTGTGAGAAAATAAATGTCTATTGTTGAAGCTGCCATCTATGGCATTTTGCTACAGCAGCTGGAGTAGACTAAGACAGCCTGTGACCCTGAAGCATGGATGGGAGCATCTAGATGGATGTCGAGGATGTTGATTCCACAGACACTGGTGGACCTTCTGGCCTTGCAGAGGTTGTCTGCCCTGCCAGCTCATCTGTTGTCCCTGGAAGGTGCTGTCAATACTTCTCCTTGTTGAGGCACCAGGTGCTCCCCTAAGGAACACCCTCATCTCTGCTCCTGCTGCCAGGCTGATAACCGGGTTAAGTTCCAGCACATCTGCAGCAGACAGGCCTGATTGTTAGATGGAAAAGTAACAAACAGAAAGGAAGAGTATCAACATCAACAAAAAGGACATCCACTCAGAGACCCCATCTGAAGGTCACCAATGTCAAAGACCAAAGGTAATAAATCCATGAAGATGGGGAGAAACCAGTGCAAAAAGCCTGAAAATTCCAAAAGCCACAACACCTCTTCTTCTCCAAAAAGATCACAACTCCTCACCAGCAAGGGAACAAAACTGGACAGAGAATGAGTTTGATGAACTGACAGAAGTAGGCTTCAGAAGGTGGGTAATAACAAACTCCTCCAAGCTAAAGGAGCATGTTCTAACCCAATGCAAGGAAACTAAGAACCTTGGGAAAAGATTAGACGAATTGCTAACTAGAATAACCAGTTTAGAGAAGAACATAAATGACCTGATGGAGCTGAAAAACACAGCACGAGAACTTGGTGAAGCATGCACAAGTATCAATAGCCAAACTGATCAAGTGAAAGGATATCAGACATTGAAGACCAACTTAATGAAATAAAGCATGAAGACAAGATTAGAGAAAGAAGAATGAAAAGAAATGAACAAAGCTTCCAAGAAATATGGGACTATGTGAAAAAGACCAAACCTACATTTGATTTGTGTACCTGAAAGTGACAAGGAGAATGGAACCAAGTTGGAAAACATTCTTCAGGATATTATCCAGGAACTTCCCCAACCTAGCAAGACAGGCCAACATTCAAATTCAGGAAATACAGAGAACATCACAAATATACTCCTCGAGAAGAACCCCCCCAAGACAGACACATAATTGTCAGACACACCAAGATTGAAATGAAGGAAAAAATGTTAAGAGCAGCCAGAGAGAAAGGTCGGGTTACCGACAAAGGCCGAAGCCCATCAGACTAACAGTGGATCTCTCTGCAGAAACCCTACAAGCCAGAAGAGAGTGAGGGCCAATATTCAACATTCTTAAAGAAAAGAATTTTCAACCCAGAATTTCACATTCAGCCAAACTAAGCTTCATAAACAAAGGAGAAATAAAATCCTTTACAGACTAGCAGCTGCTGAGAGATATTGTCACCACCAGGCCTGCCTTACAAGAGCTCCTGAAGGAAGTAGTAAACATGGAAAGGAACAACCGATACCAGCCACTGCAAAAACATACCAAATTCTAAAGACCATTGACACTATGAAGAAACTGCATCAACTAATGGGCAAAATAACCAGGTAGTATCATAATGACAGGATGTAATTAACACATAATAATATTAACCTTAAATGTAAACAGGGTAAATGCCCCAATTAAAAGACACAGACTGGCAAATTGGATAAAGAGTCAAGACCCATTGGTGTGCTGTATTCAGGAGATCTACCTCACATGCAAAGACACACATAGGGTCAAAATAAACAGATGGGGATATATTTATCAAGCAAATGGAAAGCAAAAAAAAGCAGAGGTTGCAATCCTAATCTCTGGTAAAAGAGGCTTTAAACCAACAAAGATCAAAAGAGACAAGAAAGGCCATTACATAAAGGTAAATAAATCAATGCAACGAGAAGAGCTAATTATCCTAAATATATATGCACCCAATACAGGAGCACCCAGATTCATAAAGCAAGTTCTTAAAGACCTATAAAGAGACTTAGACTCCCACACAATAATAATGGGAGACTTTAACACCCCATTGTCAATATTAGACAGATCAATGAGAGAGAAAATTTACAAAGATATTCAGGACATCAACTCAGCTCTGGACCAAGCGGACCTAATAGACCTCTAAGAACTCTCCACTCCAAATCAACAAAATATACATTCTTCTCAGCACCACATCACACTTATTCTAAAATTGACCACATAATTGATAGCAAAACACTCTTCACCAAATATAAAATAAAGGAAATCATAACAAATAGTCTCTCAGACCACAGGGCAATCAAATTAGAACTCAGGATTAACAAACTCATTCAAAACCACACAACTACATGGAAACTGAACAACCTGCTCCTGAACAACTACTGAGAAAATAACAAAATGAAGGCAGAAATAAAGATGTTCTTTGAAACCAATGAGAACAAAGACACAACATACCAGAATTTCTGGGACACATTTAAAGTAGTGTGTAGAGAGAAATTTATAGCACTAAATGCTGACAAGAGAAGGCAGAAATATCAAAAATCGAAACCCTAACATCACAATTAAAAGAACTAGAGAAGCAAGAGCAAACAAATTCAAAAGCTAGCAAAAGACAAGAAATAACTAAGATCAGAGCAGAACTGAAGGAGAGAGAAACACGAAAAACCCTTGAAAAAATAAATGAATCCAGGAGCTGGTTTTTTGAAAAGATCAACAAAATAGATAGACTGCTAGCCAGACTAATACACAAGAAAAGAGAAAAGAATCAAATAGATGCAATAAAAGCAATGAAGGAGATATCACCACTGATCCTGCTGAAAAACAAACTACCATCAGAGAATACTATCAAAACCTCCATGCAAATAAACTAGAAAATCTAGAAGAAATGGATAAATTCCTGGACACATACCCCCTTCCAAGCTTAAACCAGGAAGAAGTCAATTCCCTGAATAGACCAATAACAAGTTCTGAAATTGAGGCAGTAATTAATAGCCTAACCAAAAAAAGTCCAGGACCAGAAAGATTCACAGCCGAATTCTACCAGAGGCAAAAAGAGGAGCTGGTACCATTCCTTCTGAAACTATTCCAAATAATAGAAGAAGAGGGAATCCTCCCTAACTCATTTTATAAGAACAGCATCATTCTGATATTAAAACCTGGCAGAGACACAACAAAAAAGAAAATTTCAGGCCAATATCCCTGATGAACATCAATGTGAAAATACTCAATAAAATACTGGCAAATGGTATCCAGCAGCACATCCAAAAGCTTATCCACCATGATCAAGTCGGCTTCATCCCTGAGATGCAAGGCTAGTTCAACATATGCAAATCAGTAATCCATCACATAAACAGAACCAATGATAAAAACCACATGATTATCCCAATAGATACAGAAAAGACCTTTGACAAAATTCAACACTGCTTCATGCTAAAAACTCTCAATAGACTAGGTATTGGTGGAACGTATCTCAAAATAAGAAGAGCTATTTATGACAAACCCACAGCCAATATCATACTGAATGAGCAAAAACTGGAAGCATCACTTTTGAAAACTGACACAAGACAAGGATGCCCTCTCTCCAGTCCTATTCGACATAGTATTGGAAATTCTGGCCAGGACATTAAGGCAAGAGAGAGAAATAAAGGGTATTTAAATAGGAAGAGAAGAAGTCATATAATCTCTGTTTGCAGATGACATGATTGTATATTTAGAAAACCCCATTGTCTCAGCCTAAAATCTCCTTAAGCTGATAAGCAACTTCAGCAGTCTCAGGATACAAAATCAATGTGCAAAAAATCACAAGCATTCCTATATACCAATAACAGACAAACAGAGAGCCAAATCAGGAGTGAACTCCCATTCACAATTGCTACAAAGAGAATAAAATACCTAGGAATACAACTTACAAGGAAGACGAAGGACCTCTTCAAGGAGAGCTACAAACCACTGCTCAAGGAAATCAGAGAGGACACAAATAAATGGAACAACATTCCATGCTCATGGATAGGAAGAATCAATGTCATGAAAATGGCCATACTGCCCAAAGTAATTTATAGATTCAATGCTATCCCCATCAAGCTACTAATGACTTTCTTCACAGAATTAGAAAAAACTACTTTAAATTTCATATGGAACCAAAAAAGAGCTGGCATAGCCTAGACGATCCCAAGCAAAAAGAACAATGCTGGAGGCATCATGCTACCTGACTTCAGACTATACTACAAGGCTACAGTAACCAAAACAGCATGGTACTGGTACCAAAACACATATATAGACCAATGGAACAGAACAGAGGCCTCAGAAATAACACCACACATCTATAACCATCTGATCTTTGACAAACCTGTCAAAAACAAGTAACAGGGAAAGGATTCCCTATTTAATAAATGGTGTTGAGAAAACTGGCTAGCCATATGCAGAAAACTGAAACTGGACCCCTTCCTTACACCTTTTAAAAAATTAACTCAAGGTAGATTAAAGACTTAAACATAAGACCTAAAACCATAAAATCCCTAGAAGAAAACCTAGGCAATACCATTCAGGACATAGGCATGGGCAAAGACTTCATGACTAAAACACCAAAAGTAAGGGCAACAAAAGCCAAAATTGACAAATGAGTTCAATTAAACTAAAGAGCTTCTGCACAGCAAAACAAACTATCCTCAGAGTGAACAGGCAACCTACAGAATGGGAGAAAATTTTTGCAATCTATCCATCTGACAAAGGGCTCATATCCAGAATTTACCAAGAACTTAAACAAATTTACAAGAAAAAACAAACAACTCCATCAAAAAGTGGGTGAAAGATATGAACAGACACTTCTCAAAAGAAGACATTGATGCAGCCAACAAACATATGAAAAAAAGCTCATCACTGGTCCTTAGAGAAATGCAAATCAAAACCACAATGAGACACCATCTCATGCCAGTTAGAAGGGCAATCATTAAAAAGTCAGGAAACAACAGATGCTGAAGAGGATGTGGAGAAATACAAATGCTTTTACACTGTTGGTGGGAGTGTAAATTGGTTCAACCATTGTGAAAGACAATGTGGCGATTCCTCAAGGATCTAGAACCAGAAATACCATTTGACCCAGCAATCTCATTACTGGGTATATACCCAAAGGATTATAAATCATTCTACTATAAAGACACATGCACACGTATGTTTATTGCGGCATTATTCACAATAGCAAAGTCTTGGAACCAACCCAAATGCCCATCAATGATAGACTGGATAAAGAAAATGTGGCACATATACACCATGCAATGCTATGCAGCCATAAAAAGATGAGTTTATGTCCTTTGCAGGGACACGAAAGAAGCTGGAAACCATCATTCTCAGCAAACTAACACAGGAACAGAAAACCAAACGCCGCATGTTCTCAGTCATAAGTGGGAGCTGAACAATGAGAACACATGGACACAGGGAGGGGAACATCACACACTGGGGCCTGTCAGGAGGTGGGGGGGGGGGTGCTACAGGAGGGATAGCAGTAGGAGAAATACCTAATGTAGATGACAGGTTGATGGGTGCAGCAAGCCACCATGGCATGTGTATACCTATCTAACAAACCTGCATTTTCTGCACATGTACCCCAGAGCTTAAAGTATAATTATAATAAAAATAAATAAAAATGAAATATAACAGATGACAGTCACATTCAGGTGTGGTCCTGAAACTCAGTGGCGAGATAAGCTCTTCCTAGCAGACAGGGTTTTGAACAGTGCAACTGGTCATCTACCCTTTGCATGGGGAAAAAACGTGGCCCAAGATGAGAATTTGTTTGCAAATCCTGGATAGTGACTAAGGTCTGGGGTTGAGGTGTGTGAATGTACACTTGAGAATGGGCACACAATGTGAAGGATTCTGTTGCACATTTTCATGTCCACCAGGACACATTCATCATGGAAGAGCCTCTGAACAATCAATTAGACACGATGACTTGGCCCAGTGATGCTGGCTGTCAGCGTCCACCCCAGAACTGGCATGACAGGAGCATGAACAAATAGATGGCTAAGGTGTGGAGATGGAGGCTATGTATGAGGTCAACAGCATGGCTCCGGCTTACCAGTCTAGCCACTGTGCCTCTGAATGTCAGCAGCAGAGCTGCTACTGTTATGGCCTTATTCCCCTAGGACCCCAACCTAAAAGGGCCAGTGGTTTGTCTTCACAGGTGTAGATACTTTGGGAATGGATCTGCCTTTCCTGCCCAGAGCATCTCAGCCAGCACTACCATCTGGGGGCTTATAGAATGCCTGACCCATAGGCGTGAGTCCCACACAGCACAGCAGCCGACTAAGAGACACACCTCACAGCCCACGACAGTGGGGTTCACTCACTGCATCACACACTGCAACCCCCTGGGGCAGCTGGCCTCACAGAACGCTGGTATGGCCTTTTCAAGGAGCAACTGAAGCGCTAGCTCAGAGGAAACCCCCACAAGGACGAGGTGCCATCCTTCAGTGTACAAAGACTTGTATATGTCATTGTGTCCCCAAAAGGAAAGACACATGAGTCTGGAAACCAAGGGGTAGAAGCAGAAGTGACTTCACTTACCGTCAGTCTCTAAGACCCACAGCGGGATTTGGAGCTTCCTGCTCTGCGACCCTGGGCTCTGCAGGGTTGGAGGTCCGGATCCAAAAGAGGGCACACTCTGGCCGGGAGACACAGTAAGGGTCCTGTTGAACCGCAAGTTGAAGCTGCTGCCAGGACACTTAGGAGGCCTCGTTCACAAGGATCAGTAGGTTAAAAGAGAAATCATCGTATTGGCAGGCTTTATTGATCTAATCAGCAGCAGGAGGCAGGCGCGCTTTTACCTAGTGGGGGCGGGGAGGAACACGGGGAGAAGCCAGGGGCTGGGCTCGGGTGCCTCCTGCGGCTCCCTCACCCACTTGTAACTGTGAATACGCAGGTGCAGTCACTCCAGACTGAGCAGGGTATGATTCTAATTTAGACCCTTCAGGAATGAGGGTCATCCCATCAGGTAAACTACCGACACCTGCTGACCTGATAGCTGAGGGTGAGGGGAATTTAAATGCAGGGCGGGGGAGGGTCTAGGATGCTCCAAGACCCTCGGCAGTCACGGGGGCTGTGGTTTATCGCTCAAGAAGTAAAGGCCCCTGGGAGCCTTGGAGGCGCTGCTTTCTGAACTTTCCTGGTTGGAGAAATAGATCTGTGTGGGGCAAGGGGTGGGCAGTGGGTGGTAATGAGCATGCGTCTCACGGACCACCATCAACGAGAAGCGTAAACAAACCAAGGGCCAAGGCCGCTGCGCGCAGAAATCCATTGCTGCGTGTGCCCTGGGCTGCATTCCCCGCGGGCAGCTCCCTGTGAGTGGCTGATCGCTGCGGGGATCTAACGCCGGTTCCTGGAAGACATCCATGGACGGCTGACTTTGGCTGAAGGACTCGTTGACCCTTCCTCAGAAGGCTTGCAGTCTGGGGCACGTCCACCCCACCTCCTTTCCCTCTCTCCTCTCTCTTCCCTTCCCTGGTTTGCTGTTGGACACGCCATCCCAGACTATCCTACCTCCCTTCCCGTTTTTTTTCCTCACACAAGTGCTTTGCCTAATACAACCCTTACACATTTAATCCCGACTTGGCACCTGGTCAGTGATGTGCTGCTAAATGGATCCCCCCAAACAAAAGCTCTCATTTGTAGCATTGGCTGATTTTCACCGTATAGGTGGCCCCACCATGGCAGTCTTCTACTAATGGTTCTTGCAAAACTCCCAAGTAGAGGCTTCCGTGAGCTGGCACCAGTCACTCCAACGCACCACTTCATGTGCCTCTGGGGGCTGAGAGACATGGAGGGGCGTGAACCCATGGTGGATCCTATGTGCTTCAGGGTAGAGTGAGTCAAAATCTGGGGAAGGTGGAGGAGTCTGCTGATGGCCAGCATTTGATCTCAGTAACAGGGTGTCTTCTCGGTACTTGAAATGTCTCTTCGGTGTTTCAGACACTAGAAATCTGACCTGCACCCGTCCTTAATGACATATCCACAGTTCTAGTCATTTGTCTCTATCCCCCTCAATCCATGCATCAATCTGCTGTCTGATTAGCCTTCCTAAAGCAGCACTCTGACCATGTAAATGCCTCTGCTAAAAAGCTCCAATAGCTCCCTTTCCTATGGAGATGTTTCTCTAAACATGTGGAATGCTTTGGGAGGATGTTAATAGGTGTCACGAGAATCCCAGGGCAGCATAATCCAACAAGTTTGGGCAACACTGACTTAAGCAAAATGAGGCAGATTTCTTTACGTAGGGACTTACCAATGTTAGCTAGTGTGCATGGCAAATTGGCCATAGGGCTATGCAGCCTTTCTCAAACCTGTTCGTCAATGGCTCCCTTCCCCCATTTTTTTCAGAGCATCTCATAGAATTAGTGTCCTGTGGAACACTATGGAAACGGTGGATATGCTGACTTAGAAATAAAATCCAAACTCCTTAGTCTAGCCTTCAAGGCTCACCATTGTCTGGGTTTCAATGGCTGTCTGACCTTGTTTTCCTTCTCGAACCCTTTGTTCCAGGAAACTTAAACCACTCACTGTGCGTACCCATGGATACTTCACTGCCTTTGATCCTTTCATGTCCTTCCCCTGGTCTCTAATGTCCTTCTTCCTCTTCTTTATATACTGAAATTCATCTATTTCTTTCAGGCAGCTCAATGCCACCTTTTCTATAAAGTCTCATCTGAAACCACATGACTTTGAAAAAAAATATGGTAAAATACACTTACAAAAAATTTACCATCTTAATCAGTTTCTAAGTATGTGGTTCAGGGGCATTAAGTACCTTCAGTGTTGTGCAGTCATTACGCCATTCATTCCCAGAACTCTTTTGCAAAGCTGAAACTCTGTTCCCATTGACACTAACTTCCCACTCTTCTGTCCTCCCCACCCCTGTCAACCCCCATTTTTCTTTCTGTCTCTGAATTTGACTAGGTGCCTCATATAAGTGGAATCATACAGTTTTATTTTTTGTGTGCGATTGGCTTAGTTCACTTCATATAGCTCACCCCACAAACAAATTCACGAAGGGCATAAAACTGGAAAGTCTCCAGAAGGCTCCTGACGTGGGTCCCCAAGGTCAAACTTGGCAGCTCCTCCATCCTTCCATGCTCATCCTGGAGCTCAGTGGCCCTGCTGAATGGAGATGTTGAAGAATGAATGGGGAATTGTTTCTCAGCATTCCTGATCCCAACTACTTTGGGAAGAAGACATCCGCCCAGCAGACTGGTCTTTCTGTTTTCTTCATCCACTCAAGGTTCATCCATGTTGCAACACGTACCAGAATTTGTTTCCTTTTAAGGTTGAATAATATTCTATTGTCGATACGCAGCACGTTTTGCTCATTCATTCATTGGCCAGTGGACACTTGGGTTGCTTCCACATTTTGGCGATTGTGAATAATGCTGCTATGAACATGGGTGTACAATTATCTGAGTCTCTGCTTTCAGTTGTTTTAAATGTATACCCGGAAGTGGAGTTGCCGAGTCATATGGTAATTTTGTGTTTAATTTTTTGAGGATCTGCCATATTGGCTTTCACAGCAGCTGCAACTTTTGACATTCCTGAACCCACACAACCTTTTACCAGCACACTCTGCATTAGTTATTAGTTATATTCCTTAGTATATTTTTAGCCATTTATACAAGTCTTCTCTTTCCTGTATTATAAGTCCCTAAAAGGTAAGAGGCATGTCACATTTTTCTTTGCTTCTTCCCAGATGTCGAGATTAGTGCCTTAATGTGGTGCTCACTGATGTTCTGCCCCTTAATGTTGGGCCTCATCACTTGTGGGAGGACTGAATTTCTCTCCACACTGACATCCTACTAGCAGTTTTCACTAATAGTCACACACACACACACGTGCACACACCCAAAACACACATCATAATCTTTTTACTCTTCAATGTGGTAAATAGAGCCTCTACCAAAGGATAGCAAAGAATATTCAGATGATTGTTTGCACCAAGAATGTCCTCCCAATGCACCAACGTACCTAAAATGTTGGGTGGAGATGGTGCCTTTTCCAGTGGAAGCTACTCACGGCATCAGAACAAACCCACCCCACAGACAAATTCACAAAGAGTGTAAAACTGGAAGGTCTCCATCAGGCTCCTGACCAGGGCCTCCAAGGTCAGGTTTGGCAGCTCCTCCATCTTTCCATGCTCATTTGGAGCTCAGTGGCCCTGTTGAATGGAGATGATGAAGGATAAATGGAAAACTGTTCCTCAGTATCCCTGGTCTCAACTACTTTGGGAAGAAGACATCCACCCAGCAGGCTGGTCTTTCTGTTTTCTTCTTCACATTCCTCTTCCTGTAGTTACTGTTCCTCTTTTCACAGGTTAACATTTAACTTGGAAAAAAAAATCAGCTCCTTAGAATTTTGAGCAAATGTTAATCACTACCAGCTGTCTCTGCTGTCCATCTTTCACCTTCTCCTGAGGTGGGCAAGGCTAATTTAGCTTGTCAGTGGAGGTTTTGTCTGCTGTTAACCTCTTCACCTCGTTGTTTTCCCCAAGTTTGTTTGCTTTAGCAGGGTTTAATTGGATTAAGGTTCTGGTCTCAGAGACTTTCAGATCTGGAACCTTTATCAGATGAGACGAGATCATAGAAAACAGAAGGTAGGGTGGGAGGGCCACTAATTCAACACCTGGCCTACAATGGAGAATTAAATCCAGAATTAGTGAGACTTGGGAGCAGGGTCTCCCCACTGGGATTTTCTTCATGTTCCCAACTGCTCTTTGGAACCCGTCGTCTCAAGGACCTCCTAGGAGATGAACGTATAGGCATTACCTGCAGCTCTCTCTTTTTTTTCATTTTTTTAGGGAGGAGAGGGGAAATGTTGGTAGCTTACTAGGAAGAGAAACAGTACAGTAAGACAGAAACAGTGTGGCGTTGTGAAAAGCACCAAATGTTATATATACAATTGGTTAAAAAGCAAATAGGTAACAACTTACGGTCTTCACAACCTGCTTTTGTGGTAATCTGAACTTGGACACAGAGCATGCTGGACCTTGGCTCCAGGGTTGGGACAAATGGTCTTTTTTTCATACCACAGGACTCCAGAGGATGGGGTGAACTTGGGTGTCAAGATCTTCTGAGGAGGGCAAATGTGGAGGCAGATGCCAACCTGATGGTTGGAGTTTAGAAATAAGATATTCTACTAGGACCAGCATCATACAGCTTGTGTATTGCACAACTTCAGAGGCACTCTTCACAGTAGATTGGTGGTAGCTGTGGATACCTGCGGTCTTACCTGTTCAGCAGTACCTTTTTCTAGGTAGCTGCCCTCCCTGCCATCCACAGTTACCATAGGTGCTCCCTGCATGCACTTAACTCCAACTTGATCAATTGGGGTTTTTCATTCATTTGGTCAAGTTGATTGGCACAGGGGTGGCCACCTGACCTAAGCTGGGCTATAAAATGCAAATCCTGGGACAACCCAATGGCCATGTTTCTTGCTGTGTGAACCTGGGAAGCAGAGGCCAGTTAGCAGAAAAAAAGAAGATTTCAACGTATGCAGAGAGGTGCTGAGATGAGAAACTCAGAAAGAGATGTTCGAGTCAGTGTTTCCACCTGTCCCTGCGACACTGGGTTCCATGAAATACTAAATCCCCCTGAGTGTTTCAGCTGGTTCAGATTGGGTTTCTGTGACTTGAAATCATAAGAGTTTTGAGTAATATGCTACAGGTCAGGGTCAAGGATGTGAAAGTATTTTGTTTTCAGTGCTTCATCAGATTTGGAATAGGAGCTTTCTAGAGGTTAAATGTAGCTCTCAGGAATTGTAGGAAGGGTTTCAGCAACCCAGCCAAGGAGGGAGGTTTGAGGATTTAAGCAAATAACCCAGGAGGCACAGGACAATCACTGGGCATGCCGGTGAGCAGGGCACCACCAATGCAGGACTTAGGAGAGCTCAGCTTTATTCAGTGGGTAATGGGCTGCTGACTCCATCTCATTTGTCAAAACTGCACTGGAGTCTGGGCATGGTGGCTCTTACCTATAATCCCAGCACTTTGGGAGGCCAAGTCAGGAGGATTGCTTGAGTCCAGGAATTCCAGAGCAGTTTGGGGAACATAACAAGACTCTGTCTCTACTAAAATTAAAATAAAATTAGTCACACATGGTATCATGCCCCTGTAGTCCCAGCTACTTCAGAGGCTGAGGTGAGAGGATCACTTGAGCCCAGGAGGTCGAGGCTGCAATGAGCCATGATTGTGCCACTGCACTCCAGCCTGGGTGACAGAGAGAGACCTTGTCTCAAAACACAACAAAACAAAACAAACACAACCAAAAAAACTGCCTTGGAACTTGCAAAAGTAATGATTGTCATGACAATAGCATCATCAACAACAACAACAACAACAAAACCCAAGCAAACAACCCAGTTAAGACATGGGCAAAGGACTTGGACATTTTTTCAGAGAAGATATACAAATGGCAAAGAAGCTCATGAAAAGATTCTCAACATCACTAATCACTAGGGAAATGAAAATCAAAACCACAATGAGATACCACTTCACACCCTTTAAGGATGGCTACTACACACACACACACACACACACACACACACACACCCCACACACACACACAATAACAAAGATTGGCAAGGATGTGGAGAAATGGGAATCCTCGTACACTGTTGGTGGGTATATGGAATGATGTAATATGGTGGGTCTTCAAAAAATTAAAAATAGAATTATCGGGCATGGTGGCTCACACCTGTAATCCAAGCACTTTGGGAGGCCACGGCTAGTGGATCAGTTGAGGTCAGAAGTTCGAGACCAGCCTGGCTGACATGGTGAAATCCCATTTCTACTAAAAATACAAAAATTAGCTGGGTGTTATGGTGGGCACCTGTAATCTCAGCCACTCAGGAGGTTTAGGCAGGAGAATCGCTTGAACCTGGGAGGTGGAGGTTGCAGTGAGTTGAGATTGCACCATTGCACTCCAGCCTGGGTGACAAAGTGAGACTGTCTCAAAAACAAAACAAAACACAACGAAACAGAATTACCATATGACCCAGCAATTTCCACCTGCAATCTAACCCCAAACTTTCCTTCTTCTATATTGCCATTGTGCCTATGCTTAATTCTGCAAAACTTCCTCACATCTGGGATGGAGTGGATGCTAATCTTACCAGTGAGGGTGTTCCCTCCATCCTAGATCCCACCTGCCTCTTGAGGTTTCCCCAGCCCTCTCACTGGAAAACACTCTCTTTCATTTGAACTCTGCTGGCATTTTGACTGTCTGTCTTTCATAGGACTGCTCATATTTGCTTTGCCATCATTGCTAATGTATTTGTCTTCTCTACTGGACTGTGTGCTTGCTGAGGGCAGGAAGGGCGTGAGTCTTATTTATCCACAAATTCCACCTAGCTCACATTGGTGATTGATAGGCAGCACAATTTCAATAAAGAGTAGTTGAAAAACATGAATATAGAGAAGGATAAGACTGGTTATTAATGGAATGAGAGATGAGCACAGAATTAAATTTAGGAACATGTACCACACCCATGTCTATTTTCTCCTCATTTGGCTTGTGAATAGGAATAGCTATCAGTCACTAGTGTGACCATGCTAGTCTTGTTATTTCTGCTGCACAGATGTACTGGGTTATGGTTTAAAGAATAACCCTCCACGAAGGCTTGTTATCCCTACTCCCTACACACACATGCATGGCAAGACAACCCTGGAGAGCCCAAAAGCCTTCCTAGAATCCCAGTGGGGAAGGTCAGGAAGATGTTCCTGGAAAATGGCCCCTTCAGTGACTGTGAAATTTTACCCTGGATGGGTGCAGGGGCTCATGTCTGTAATCCCAGCACTTTGAGGGGCAGAGGTAGGAGGATCATGTGAGCCCAGGGATTTGTGGCCAGCCTGGGCAAGATAGTAATATCCCCTCTCTACAAAAAAAATTTTTTTAATTAGCCAGGGGTGATGGTGCATGTTTGTAGTCCCAGCTACTCAGGAAGCTGAGGCAGGAAGATCCCTTGAGCCCAGGAGTATGAGGCTGCAGTGAACTGTGATTGTGCTACTGTACTCCAGCCTGAGCAACAGAGTGAGACCCTAAATCACAGCATAAATAAAATTGTTCCCTGCTATGGTCTGAATGTTTGTGTCCCCCCGCCATTCAAATATTGAAATCCTAACCCCTTGAGGTGATGGTGTTAGGAGCCGGAGCCTTTTGAGGGGTGATGAAGTTGTGAAGGTGGAGCCCTCATGAATAGGACTAGTGCCCTTATAATAGCCCGACAGAACTCTTTTGCGCCTTCTGCCATGTGAGGTCAGTGAGAAGGCGCTATCTATGAACAAGGGAGTGGACCCTATCAGACACCAGATCTCCTGGCGCCTTCATCTTGACTTCCCAGCTTCCAGAATTGTGATAAATTTATTTCTGTTACTTTATTTTATTTTTGAGACAGGGTCTTACTCTGTTGCCCAGGTTAAAGTGCAGTGGCATAATCATGGCTCACTACAGCCTCGACCTCCTGGGTTTAAGCAATCCTCCTGCCTCAGCCTCCCGAGTAACCGGGATCACAGGCATGCACCACCACACCTGGCTAATTTTTTAAATTTTTTTTTTTTTTTTTTTTTTTGTAGAGACAAGGTCTCTCCATGTTGCCCAGACTGGTCTCAGATTACTGGGATAAAATGATCCTCCCACATCAGCTTCCCAAAGTCCTGGGATTACAAATATGAGGCACCATGACTAGCCCTCTGTTGTTTATAAGCCACCCAGTTTGTGGTCTTTTGTTATAGCACCCAGACTGGACTAGGACATATTCCAAAGAGGCCCCGGACATGCTGAGCCTGGACTCATGCATTTCATAGGCCATGCATAGAACAAATGACAGGCCTGGCCTCAGATTTGGGGTCTGAAGAAAGAGAAGGAGCTGCTCCTTGTGCCTAGGAGGGATGGGGCCCTGAGGGTAATGGCAGTGAGCATTTACTGAGTGCTTACTATGTGCCAAACAGTATTTTCCACCTGCACTGTGTGGTAGATACTAACCATGAGGCTATTGAGTACTTGAAATGTGCTCAGGGCTGGGCGTGGTGGCTCACGCCTGTGATCCCATCACTTTGGGAGACTGAGGTGGCTGGATCACCTGAGGTCAGGAGTTCGAGACCAGCCTGGCCAATGTGGTGAAACCCCATGGCTACTAAAAATACAAAAATTAGTTGGCCATAGTGGCGTATGCCTGTAATTCCAGCTACTTGGGAGACTGAGGCAGGAGAATAGCTTGAACCAGGGAGATGAAGGTTGCAGTGAGCCAAGATCACGCCACTGCACTTTAGCCTGGGTGACAAGAGTGAGGCTCCGTCTCAAAAAATATATATATAGATATAGATATAGGTATAGATATAGATATATGCTCAGTGCAACTGAAGAGGTGATTTTTAAATTTAAATTTAAAAGCAGATACTCTATTCAGTTATTAGAAAATATTTAAGAAAGGTTGAAACTAACATGGGTATGTGAATGTACTTTTTCAACTATTATATAAATCTTATGAAATCTAAATAAGAAGCAAGTATTTCTTTTTTCTTTTTCTTTTCTGTTTTTTTTTTTTTTTTTTTTCCCGAATCTGTCGCCCAGGCTGGACTGCAGTAGCTCCGCTCACTGCAAGCTCCGCCTCCCCGGTTCACGCCATTCTCCTGCCTAAGTTTCCCGAGTAGCAGAGACTTACAGGCGCCCGCCACCACGCCCAGCTAATTTTTTTTTGTATCTTTAGTAGAGACGGGGTTTCACCATGTTAGCCAGGATGGTCTCAATCTCCTGACCTCGTTCCGCCCATCTTGGCCTCCCAAAATGCTGGGATTATAGGTTTGAGCCACCGCGCCCGGCCAAGAAGCAAGTATTTCTGATTAAAATTTAGCATCTGAATTGAGACGCATTGGAAGTATAAAACACACATCAAATTTTGAAGTTTTAGTATGAATAAAAGAATGTTAAATTTCTCATTTTTTGAGGCAGGGTATATATTTTTTGAGGCGGGGTCTTGCTCTGTCTCCCAGGCTGGAGTGCAATGGTGTGATCATAGCTCACTGCGGCTTCAAACTCCTGGGCTCAAGTGATCCTTCCCCCTCAGCCTCCTGAGTTGCTGGGACCACAGGTGTGCACCATCATGCCATTTTTGGTTATATGTATTGGGTTAAATAAAATATATGATTAAAATTAATGTCACGTTTTTTACTTTTAAATGTGTGGCTACTAGAAAATTTTAAACACCACATATGGCTTGCGTTATATTTCTATTGAACAGTGCTACGTGATGTGCTGAATATTTTAACGTGCATTATCTCATTTCCTCCTGACAACCCTTTGAAGTAGATACCATCATTATATCACCTTATTACAGAGGATGCTCAGAGAGGTTTAGCAACCTACGCACAGTTACACAGCCTGGTGGTAGCGCCGTGGACCAAGCAGAGGTAATATGATACCAGAGCTGGTGGTCATAGCGGGCTTCGCTTTCTCTGGGGGCTGAGGCCTTAACATACAGGGCCTTTTCGTGGAATCACACGGTCTCAAAGGCTCTCATAGGCAATCCTTTTGGTAATATTTTTGGAAGATGCTATACATACAGCAATTTTTATAGCTCTGATTTGGCACTTCTGAATGTACTAGAAGCCTCAAAAAGAAAAAAAAGGAAGGCACCAAGTCTGTCTAGGCTTCTGAGAGGCCCTGGGATCACATTAAATAATTTTCCTAGCTGCCTCCACATGCTGTCTTGGATAGGTTTTGGTCAATAGTGCAAGGAGTGATTCAGGAATCAGATAGGACAGGTTTAGTACAATAGAAACACAGTCCGGGCCAGGCACAGTGGCTCATGCCTGTAATCCCAGCACTTTGGAAGGCTGAGTGGGGCAGATCACCTGAGGTCAGGGGTTCGAGACCAGCCTGGCCAACATGGTGAAACCCCATCTCTAATAAAAATACAAAAATTAGCCAAGCATGGTGGTGCATGCCTATAATCCCAGCTACTCAGGAGACTGAGGCAGGAGAATTGCTTGAATCTGGGAGGCAGAGGTTGCAGTGAACCAAGATCACACCGCTGCACTCTAGCCTGGGTGACAGAGCGAGATTCCATCTAAAAAAAGAAAGAAAGAAAGACAGAAAAAGGCAAGACTACCAACCCTCAGGCTATGCTGTTGCTGTTGATTTACTGTCCACATGAAGGCGGCAAGATGCTGAGGTAGGAGTAGAAGGCTGGAAAGAAGGGAGAGACAGTTGACATTTTCAAAGGCAAAGTTTTCTAAGAGGCTGGCAGGAGGCTGGGAAGGCTCTCACTCTCCCTGAAAGTCCTAACATATCTGCTTCTCACCCCATGAGAACTTGCTCCTTGGTGCCAGCTTTGCCATTGCGGGAAGCTTAGATGCACTGAGAATGGGACATGGGACAGGGTGCTTGGAGAGCTGGGGCTGCAAGGACATGAGAGAGTTCCGGTTAAGTGGGGGAAGGAGCTGGCTGAGGATGGGAGAGTGACCAAAACCCAGCCCAGGGAAGTGCCCAGTCCCAAGTTCCAGCTTTGCCTGGAGGCACTTTGTGTCTACCTTGGGTTAGCAGGGTGAAGCAGGCTTACTGTGTCAGATAGTCTGGTATTTAATCAAATAATTAGTTAAATATAATTCATGGAAGCCAAGCACAGTAGCTCATGCCTGTAATCGCAGCACCTTGGGAGGTTGAGGCAGATGGATCATTTGAGGTCAGGAGTTCGAGACCAACCTGGCCAACATGGCAAAACCCCATCTCTACTAAAAAATACAAAAATTAGCCAGGCATGGTGGCATGCACCTGTTATCACAACTACTTGGGAGGCTGAGGCAGAAGAATTACTTGAACCTGGGAGGCGGAGCTTGCAGTGAGCCGAGATCCCATCACTGCATCATTCCAGCCTGGGTGACAGAGTAAGACTCTGTCAAAAAAAAAAAAAAATTCATGGAAATAGCAAAATCAGAATTCATGATTATGCAAAGGGCTGGCTTCAAATTTGCAAAAGATGCAGTACCTTGACCTAGACTGATATCACAGGTACCAACATCACAGATGTCCCTGGCAAAAGCTTGGGGTGCTCCTACCAATTGGTGCTAATAGAGGAGGCAGAGGACACATCAAGTCATGAGGATTCATTAGGGTTTTTTACATGTGTTTTCCTGTTATGTTATGTTTGGAAGGCTGAGCACTGGTGTGTCTGGAAGGAAAGAACAATGATGTTATCCTCAAGCAGAAAGTGGAGGCGCTGATGTGATTCTGCCTTACTGCTTTTGGGTGCCTTTACAAGAAACTCCTACAACTAGACTTTGTAGGTAAGTGCCTCTCTCTTTTCCTTCCTTCCTTCCTTCCTTCCTTCCTTCCTTCCTTCCTTCCTTCCTTCCTTCCTTCCTTCCTTCCTTCCTTCCTTCCTTCCTTCCTTTCCTTCCTTCCTTCCTCTTTCTTTTTTCTTTCTTTCTTTCTCTTTCTTTTTCTTTCTTTCTTTTACTTTTTTCTTTTTCTTTCTTTCTTCCTTTCTCTTTCTTTCTTTCTTCTTTCTCTTTCTCTCACTTTCTTTCTTCTTTTTCTTTCTTTCTTCTTTTTTTTCTTTCTTCTTTGTTTTCTTTTTTTTTTTTTTTTTTTTGAGACGGGGTCTCACTCTTGTCTCCCAGGCCGGAGTGCAGTGGCATGAACACAGCTCACTGCAGCCTCATCCTCTGGTGCTCCAGCGATCCTCCCACACTGAGCCTCCTGAGTAGCTGGGACTGTAGCTGGGATTGTGCCCCGTCACTCCGGTTAATTTTTTGATTTTTTTTTTTTTTTTTTTTTGTAGAGATAGAGTCTAGCCACATTGCCCAGGCTGGCCTCAAACTCCTGGGCTCAAGTGATCTTCCCTTCTTGGCCTCCCAAAATGCTGGGATTACAGTCATGAACCACCGTGCCCAGCCAACACCTCTTCTAAAATGTTAAATATCTCTGGGGAAGTTAAAAGACTTGTTGAAGTAACTCATGTATTAGTATGAAATGGTTTAACCTCACTGTCTTTCTTCTAATGCCTCTTGAACATTGAGAATAGAGATATATTCAAGGGGCTGGGGGAAGGAGAGGAGAAGGAAATAGAAGTTGATTATTATAGTTGTTGTTGTTGTTGTTGTTATTAGTTTTGTTTAGAGGGCATACCGCAGTGGGAAAGGCCTTGGTTGAGATATGAATTGGAGTGGTGACAAGAGAGATTTGAATATGAGGATCTTTGAAAGTTAAAGTGCTCTCAAAGGACGGCAGAAGGGTTCTAAAAAAGAGGGGCTTTTTTCCTCTTATTTTCCCAGAAATTCTCTCTGGGACTGGGCACAGTATGTGGGTTCTTTACTATGCTTGGACTATTTTGAAAATAAAACTCAGCTGGGTGCGGTGGCTCATGCCCATAATTCCAGCACTGTGGGAGGCCAGGGCGGGTGGGTCACCTGAGGTTGGGAGTTCGAGACCATAGGCAGTCCTTTGGTAATATTTTTGGAATATTACCAATTCGCCTGGCCAACATGGTGAAACCCTGTCTCTACTGAAAATACAAAAAAATAGCCAGGCGTGGTGATGCATGCCTGTAATCCCAGCGCTTCAGGAGGCTGAGGCAGAAGAATCTCTTGAACCCGGGAGATGGAGGTTGCAGTGAGCCGAGATCAAGCCACTGCATTCCAGCCTGGGCGACAGAGCCAGACTCCATCTCAAAAACAAACAAACAAAAAACAAACAAACAAAAAGGAAAGAAAAGAAAGAAAAGAAAAGAAAACTCCACACATCTGGACAAGCTAGGCAGGGGCTGAGGATAGAAGATGAACCAAAAACACTGTTAGCCCCCTCCTTTCCTAGGATGCCACTCTATCTAGCCTTTGCCCAAGAGGCCTTCATGCCTAATTGTAGCTTTTCGACAGGAAAAGCAGGACAGCTGCTGCTAATTTAATTACATCCAATTTGGGTGGTATTTATTGAGCCTTCTGTGTAAGGCACCTTCTTAACAATGTCCCAGCCCTCCACCACAGTCACCACCCACCTCCCCCCTACGACAAATCTGACTATAGGATTTCCAGGCAGAGAAGAAAACCTCCCACCTCGGGCTTCATCTGTAGGGGCCGCAGTCCAAGCCAGCGGCTTGGACTTTTTGTTTTCTCTGCACTCGGTTCTGATGCCGACACTGCGCAGGTTGTTACAGAACTGCTAGAGATAAGTGTGAGGGCACATGAAGGCATGGGGGGCATTCTTTCCAAATGGGGGAAGGACAGGAAGCAGACAAAGAAGGGCCTCTGCTGTCCTTAGGATTCTCACTTGTATGTTTCTGTTTCCAGAGCATCAGTGATGGGAAGTGTTTGCTTCTGTCTATCATTGAACTCAAGGCACAAAAAACCAAGGCAAAATAACACTTTTTAAAGGCTCTTGCCCCCAGTTGCATCAGCTCCATCGAGCAGGGTTGTGCAGTGCAAGGCTGGAATGGTTTCCAGGGCCTCTGTGGGGGAGGAGGGGAGAGCTGCTCTCCTCATCTCTGAAAATAGTGCTTTTCCCAAATTGCTTTTTCAAGTTTCCCTCCTTGAAATGTGAAATGACATCCTCCAAGCACACTGTTTGAATCTATGGTGTTATGTGTATGTGGTGGCTTTAACACAGTCTCAGAGGGACTTCTAGGGAGGTGGGGAGGAGAGCCCTGAGGCTGGGGCACCTTGCTTGCTTTTGACGCAAAACCACTCTCCAAAAATGGCTCCAGAGAAAGCAAGCCTTGGGATAGTGAAGAGAGTGGAGAAGCTTAGATTCTTTTTTAAATGGAAATTATTTATTTCCACTGCAAAGAAGACATTTCCCTCAAAAGGGGGAAAACGGCTTAAAGACACCTCCCCCAGCTCAGCCAGCACTGGGACACAAGCAAAATGCCTGACTGGCCGGTAAATCATCTTGGGAGGAGAGAGTTTGAATAGAGGGGAAAGCGGAAAAGCAGAAGCCCAGCATAGTGTGAGCTGATTCCAGCAGAGACTGAAAGCAGCAAGGGGCCTGGGCTATGGGATACATAATTGGCTAACGAATAATACAGCCAAAATTGGATATTAACAGCAATTAATTTCTGTAGAGGCATTGGGGAAAAGAGCTGCAGAAAACCCCATTGGGCCTTAAGCCGAAGCAACCTGAAATTAAACCAGTGTCTCAATTAAATGGGAATAAATATTGCCACATCAATCTGTGTAGAGTGGGAGGGGGCTGACAGAAGCCCCCTGTGCAGCTCAGGGCACCTTCCTGCACGTCGGAAGGTCTCAGTGGCACAGCCTCAGTCGGGCACCACCCGGCCCATGACCTTGAGGCCAGGGCTCCGAAAGTTTCGGTGCACGGCCTGTTGACCCAAAGGGACCTGGTATCACTCACTGCACGCTGATGGACCCAACAGATGAGGAAACGGAAGGAATCGAGTTCTTTAGAAAACAGAGACCGCGTCCTAATGGCAGCAGCGGTTGCATTTGCAAGGAGATTCATGAAGACAGAAAGAGCCTTCTGCGCCTTCCTTCCAACCGACTTCGAGCGGCTCGGTCCCCTCCGGCGTGGGATCTGGAACTAACGCTGACTGAGGCCGACGGAGGAATATGTCTTTTTCCTTGCAGGTTGAAGATTTTTGTGGTGGTTTTGGCTTCTGTGGAGAGGGTTGCGGGGGAGGGGAAGGAGGGTGTTTGGGGATGGCGAGGACACGTCTCTGGGTCCTGAGGGGAAAATGCCTGCTCCCTGGCAGGGTCACTGGGGCTATCCGGGAGAGGAGGCTGGAGGTATGGGCGGGGCGTCCTAATGGGGAGTTCAGGAGGGTGCACTGAGACGGACTCAGCAAATAAAACTCCAAACCCCCAAGCGCTTTCGCGGCGGGGTCCTCTCCCAACCTCCCCCCTGTCTGTACCCCTTCCCAGGCGGCACCTGCCAGCTCCTTTTTCTTGCAAGTTCGGAGGCTTTCCGGGGTGCAGGGTGGGGTCCTTAAGGCCGCAGGTACTGAAGTGGATCGGAGAGAGGCCCAGAGGAGGACGAAGGAAGCAGGACTGCGGGCCCGGGCACACAGGCTGACCTGCTGCACGGCCGTGAGGATGCGGCGTCTAGGCCCAGGCCTGCGGCTGGGGAGCGCTGCGGGTGGCCAGGGGAGGACGTGACCTCCCGCCCAGGCCTTCGGTCTGGCTTGGCCACCCTTGGAAACTGAGGATGTACCCTCGCCTCGATTCGTCCCTCTTCCTGCCCCCGACTCCGTAATAATCTCTAACGTTGACCGTCGAGTGTCCATCTGGCGCTAGAGTGAAATCAATGTGCATGGAAAATGGAAAAATGACCTCTCCGGGGACAGTCCCTGGCGTTTGTCGCCCTGAGCTGGGGGGCGCCCTGACCTCTTCGCCTCCCCCTCGACTTAGAACTTGGGCCTGGGGCTCATCCTAGAAAGAACCTGAGACTAACCCGCGTCTACCCACACCTTGGATGAGTTCAAAGCTTTGGGAACTGCAGGAGGACCCGAATCTCAGGAGTTCCAGGTCTGCATGATTCAGGAGAGAAAGAGAAAGAAAAAAAAAAAAAAAAAATCAGGACTGGGAAATGGGAGCAAAAAAGAAAAGGGAAACCAGCGCCTGCTCATCTTCTCCTTGCTCCATGGAGAAGTCTCTGGTGCATTCCAAGAGAAAGAGACGAGAATGCCTCGTGCGTGCTGGGAAGCGAGTCACTGAGAAGCCCTGGGCGCGGTCCGGGCCGGCAGGGGCCGAAATGGGGCCCGCGCCTACAGTCGTGCAGCCGCAACTCGACGCAGAACCGCCCTGGCGACATCACACGAAGTTGCAATATGCACTTGCAGCCAAAGTATTGCTTCCTGGACTCCAGGTCTCAGTATTTTGTGTGTGCTTAAGCAACAAACAGGTTGGATTTGAATTTCAAAAGAACCCTCCCAGTGTAATTTTGAGAGAGAAAGCTCTTAGTGATTCTGGAAGTTGGTTTTCTGGGCTTCCCGGCCCCTGACCCAGTCCCTCAGGTCTTGGTAGCGTTTCTATTTTAAGACAAAAGGGAGAAGGATAGGAAATAAAAAGATGAACCTATTGAGAGTTGCTGACACTTTTATTCTGACCTGGAACATTCCTTGCCCTCAATAAGGCCCGATTTTTTTTTCTTTTTTCTTTTCTTTCTTTTTTTTTTTTTTTTTTAAGGCCATCTAAATTTGCTGCAGGAAGATCATTCCAGGCCTTCTACACAGTTCTATAAGGCAAAAAGCCACACACATTGCCTCCCATAAATTCCGTTTGAAGTCCTTTTTTCTTATATGTCTACATTTGTGATGCAATTAAGTATTGAATGCATTTTCTTTTAAAAAAGCTGAAATGAGATTGAGAAAGACTTGGCAAAACACCCAATGAAAGAATTGTAGATGGAATTTGGGGGAAAAAGTCTTTATTGGGTACCATCATTCTCATTATTGTTATTATCGACATCCTCGTCACTGTGAATCAGCCAGCCCAGCCTCCAACACACATACCACCAGCACAACTCCTCATGTTGACTCATGGGCCCTGAAACCACCCACAGAGTAGATGAGGGAAGGGAGGCTCCATCTGTCCTAGGGAGAATGCTTTGCAGCTGCCCCCAAAAGACTCCATTCTAAGGTTGGAATGGGAGGAGGGTATTATGTAAGTTCAAGAGGAGGAAAGAGAAAATGTTTTCCCTGTGGAAGCAGCATAGGTGGATGGACTTTTGGTGGCTAAATGCCTTCCTCTAAATGCTAGCATTGGATATGGTTATGTGGGAAAATGTATGTGTGCATATGGGCACACCCCTCCTCCAAATATCTCTGTGGCAAAAGCTCCTCAAACATTCACAAAAGCTGCCCCCCTCCCTTTGGTAACGGAAGTAACTTACAGGAGTTTACCTTTGCCTCTGTTAGAAGGTCAATCTCTTTTCCGCTTAAGCGGAGATCTGGGCTGTTTCTGGCAGGGGAAAGAAGAATATCACCAATTTTTCCTTTGATACATTTCTAAATCTGGAAGTATCTGGTAGAGTTACCTCAAGAATCATATAAGCTTGCATCACGTTGAGGACTGTGATGGCGGCGGTGCATATGAGCCCATCAGGGCCTTCTTCACATATTCAGTCAGCAAACTGCCTCAACCTCATCCTACTTTTTCTTAACCATATAATTCCCCTTTCATTTAAGCCATAGACTGTAGCTAGAGGGGCTCAAGTAGGTAGTAAGAGAGAAGATGTTAAAGAGTTAAATGCCCTCAAAGGGGAGAAATATCCAGGTTTCTTGTAAAATTACTGGTGGCATAAATAGGCCCCAAATACAGAAGGGAAGGGCTGACCTTCACTTGGACACCTTATCTGAGCACAGAAGGGGCCTGGCAATTATACACCGGGCCAAGTGGTCCATTCGTCTCTTTGCCATTTTCGACCATTAAAGCCCTACATAAACATACATTTTGTAATGAGACCCACCCAGTGGACACAGGCAAATGCCCACACCCTTGCACACAGACCTAGTAGACCCAGAACACTCCCACACACACTAAAGCTTTCTGGAACAAGAGTTTACATAAGTAATGAAGAAAAAATATGCCCCTCCCATCATAGATTATCCACAGCAGAAACCTAGCAGGCGTCAGCCATGGTACCTGCGGTTTAAGCTCTCAGCTTAAAGCATCTGAAAGGGGCATTACGTGGGAAGGCATCCGGAGATTTTACCGGAGGGCACATCCGCGAAGGGTACAGCAACCTCTGAAGGAATTACAGGGAAGCAATTACCAAAAAGAGGCTCGTCAATGTGGACATTTGTGGGGCAAGGGTTTTAGTAATCAGAAGGTTAAACCATGCCTAAAAGAAGCATCCAGCAGCCTTCACAGTGAGCAGAGGGGGCAGAGCAAGGGGCTTTACACCCCAATAAGGCCCAGCACTGACTGCTTTCTTCTTCCCAAACCTGTCCAGAAAGGGCGAAGGGGACACCAGAACTCAGAAAGCTACTAGTTTCAGAGGAGGTATATTTTGAAGGCAATGGCAAATAGACAAGGCTTGTTAAGGCTCAGGGGTGAGAGAAGCTGTTTTCCCTTTCTGTCCTGCAGCCAAGCTTGCCTTCTGGGTCTCCAGAGGCAGCCCAGCACCTGCAGTCTGCAAGATGTGCACTGCAGCTTTCTCTCTGCGGGGGCAAGCAGGTTGTGCCACATTCTGCAGACCCAGAGAAGGTTCTGGAAGTATCTAGGTGGGGTGCTACACACTTAACCTCTGCCTGACTCTAAACACTGCCTTAGGAGGGCAAATGAAGAGCCTAAGAGGTAAAAATTACACAAGGATTACACATAGTAGGTACTCAATAAATATTTGGGGGAAGTGAGGCCAGGGAGGGGCCCCGATCCAAGGCATCACTGAATACTAATTTATTTAGCAGGCTAGACTGAGGCTTTGGAGAGGAAAGAAGTCCTCAGTAAGCTTCAGTGGAGACTCTTAGGCCTTGATTACTGTGTAAGGAATCAAATTAATCTCCTAAACATCCCTTATGGCCTTGGCCTTGCAAAGCCAGGCCTCTGCCATGCTCGGGGGAAGGGATGCAGCAGGCTTCCTGGGCAGAAGGATCCAGCTCTTGGCCTCCTTTCTCTGCTCCTCCCTCTACTGCAGGGACCTGCCCCTCCTCCATTTCCTCCACCTGGAAATTAATGAGCTTAGGTCTTGCCCCATCCGCTGCAGCTTGGTGGTTAATACAGAGCTGGAAATGGGATGAGATTGTGGCAGCGCAGTAAGAGGGGGGTCTCTAGGACCAGCTGCTGCTCAGGGTCTAGTGATGGGAGGAAGGCCTGATTTGGGAAGCAGGTTCTTCAGGATGAAATCTTAACCCTTTCCATTCCCTGACAGCCTCTTTCAAAACAGTCTTTCCTCAGACCCCCACTTGCACACATTCTGTTTTTCCTTCTGTTCACATTTTTAAAGGAACACATGTCTCCCTTGGGTCCATGTAGGTTATTGTGCCTCTCCCTTCCTCTGCAGCTCCTGGATCTCTGCCTGAAACTGCAATAACAGCTACAGGGAGGGCGTGAGGTGCTCCTTAGAGCCATGGCCAGGCTTTCAGCTCCGATGGAGCTTGTGAACCCGCTGGGAACTGGCTCCTTCTTGTCCACATAGCCTAGCGACTTCCTTAAGCTTGTCAGGTGCTCTCAGCTCTACAGCAAAGGGTGACAAACAGCTCCCCCTCTCCCTTCCAACCGCCTGCCCTCCTCCCCAAACCTCAAGCAGAACACAATATATCCGCAGTCCAGGCCCTGAGGCAGTCTGCCAGTCTCTGGATGCCAAATTATTATTTTTTTAAGGGCAAATCGAAAAACTCAGCTCAGAACAAAAACACAGTCACGGAGGAAAGTGTCGACCCACATACAATGAGTCCTGAGCCCAGAGAAAAATCTGCACACACAAGCACTCCGCAATGCGCTCCCAAGCGACCCCCTCCCCACGCACACCGCATCTGTGCTGCACAGATCTGCTTCTGTCACAGAACCAGCTTCTGTTTCTCTCCCTGAGTCTGTTTGCATCTCTAAGCCCCTGTCTGTCACAGGCTGCACACCTCCCCACCCCACCGGCTCCGGTGCGGGACAGGCAGCCGGAGGGAGCTCGAAACCCCTCCCCTCGCGCCCGCAGCCGCTGCGCTGAGGTCTGCGGAGGGCGCCTGGTTCGGTCGGTCGCTCCTTCCTTGGCGGGCCCTTGCCGACCCACGGTGCTCAGCCAGCCCCATTCTTGGCATTCACCGCGTGCCTTAATTGTATGGACATTTAAATCAAGGTCCGCTGTGAACACGGAGAGAGAGGCCTTTCTCCTGAGGAAGGAAAGGAGGAAGGAAGGAAGGAAAGGTGAAAGAAAGGAAGGGGGGTGGGTAGAAGATGGAATAAGAAAACCAGGAAAAAGAAATAAAAAGCGGCGCGTGTGCGTGCGCACTGACAGCGGGGAGAGGGATGGGGGTGGGGAGCGCCGGAGGAAGGGACCACAGCATCCTCCCCGCCGCAGCTCCCCCAATCACACAGACAATGAGATAACAGCGACGTCTTCCAAAGGCTCTTTGTTCTCCCCCATCCTTTCGCATCCAGGCTTTTTCCTGCAAAGCGGAGGGGGTGGAGGGATGGGGGTGTGGGTGGAAGTGGGAGACGGAGGGGTGCCTCCCCCGTGTTAATTACCCCGGCTCCCCTCGCCCCTTTCCCCGCGCCTCGCCTCCCCTGCAGCTCCAGACAATGAAAAAACAACATCGACCCCACCTCGCCCCAGCGCAGCAAACCCACCCACCCATGTCGCCCTCTGCTTTGCTCAGGAAACTGAAGTGGGCAAGGACGGGGAAGAAGAGGGCGAGGGACAAGGAGAGCAGCAGGGGCTCGGCAGCGGCAGCCGGGGCAGGGCGCGCGGCCGCCGCCTCTTTACCTCCATCGCTGAGTGCAGGCGCAGCCGGGCCGGGCGTGCTGCAGGGGCGAGCTGCCTCGGTCCGGGGCCGGGACCTGGGGATTCAGCTTTCCGGAACTCGCCTGCTGCAGTCCTCTCGCTTAGGTCCCAAGTGGTGGAGGGGGGAAAAGGAAGAGAGAGAGAGAGAGAGAGAGAGAGAGAGGAAGAAGAAGAAGAAGAAGAAAAAAAAGAAAAAAAAAACATAAGAGCGAGGCCCATCTGGCCCCTCATCAGCTTTGTCAAGTCTTGCATACGCTAAAATGCTAATGACCTAGATAGCTCATGCAAAATGCAGCAGGGAGGGCGGGAGCGAGGGAGGTGGGAGGGAGGAAGAGAGAGGAGTGCAGGGGGGAGCGAGGGAGGAGAGGCAGAGGGAGGGAGAGAGGGAGAGAGCACCCCTACACTCTCCCCACCCCACCTCCAACTGTCAACGGGCTTTACCAGGTAAAGGGTGGACGTAGATTTAAAAGGTCACTCGTGTATAATGCGGCTGGATCCCTGGGTCAAAAAAAGGGGGCGAGACAGAGGATGAGAGTCCCGAAAGCCAAAAGGACAATAAGACATTATTTTAACTCCCCCCCCCCCCATGCCCTCCTCCACCTCTTCACACTGTTTACACACAAATCCTGTCGCCGCCTCATGCATGTGCACGGACATGTCAATTTCTCATCAATTTCTCAGCGCTCCTATCCACAGACACCCGAATTCTCATTCCCAGCAAAACTCATCTTGTGGACCCGAGGCAGGAGAAGACCCCTTCTCCTCCTCAGTGCTCCTCCGGCTGGCCCATCCCTACTCAACTCCACCTCCACCCTCTACTCCCTTAGCCCTCCAGGCAGCAGCGGGCTCCTTCTCTTTTCTAAGCTTTGAGTCCCCTGTCCCCTTCCCAACCCCCGCATCTTGAGAAGGCAAGGCAGAGTAGCAGGAAAGCCAAGTCAAGTGCACCCTGGTCTCCCACAATTCAGCTACCCCTCCCAGAAAAAAAGAGACCCCAACAACCCCGACACCTCTCCTACGTCGACACTGTGAAAGCAAGCAACAAGGACAAATAAAATTCAATCCCGAATACCCTCAGCGGTCCGCACGCCGGGCGGACGCCCTTCCGCAGCGGCCACGCGTGTTCCGGGTTCAGCGCTCCTGCGCGTCCCTTCTCGCCGAGCCCAAGGTGCTTTGTGCGGCCACACAAGGTCTTCGGCTTTTTGTTCTCCTTTTTAAGAGACTGGCCGCAGTCCCCAGCGATTCAGCCAGCCCAACCAAAGGCAGTGGATCTACTGAAATGAAAGGGATCGAGATAATATACAGGCAGATGAATGAGGGGGTGATGCCGGAGGTGCGGGAAGCATCCTGGGAGCGGCCGCCCGGGCCAAGCCCGAACTGCTTGCTGCCTTCGCTGGGGAAGGCGCAGGAGGCGAGCCGGCGCTGGTGGTCGCTCCACCTGGCAGGAGGAAATGATAACCATGATAAGGAACGTGATGATGATGATGATGATGATGATGAGCATGATTTTAAAAAAAATCAGTCTTCCTCTTGGTGAACCGGAGCGTAAGTGCCGGAGGGACTGCACTGCTGGCGGCTGCGGACTGGGGAAGGAGAGCGGCGCAGGAGGCAAAGGTTGCGGAGGCAGCACCCTCGGATGAATAATAACACCGCGCCGCGCAAGTTGCGGAGCCGCCTGGAAATCCAGCCCTTCGCGTGAACTCGCGTCGAGCGCGGATTGCAGGGGATGAGGAAGAAGGGGGAGGGGTGGGGAGGGTGGAGGAGGGAGGGGGAGGGGTAGAGGGGAAGGCAGAGAGGGACAGAGAGAATTGGGAGCCTTTTAATTTATCCTTACCAAGCCCTAATCTCGTGCGCCGTCCTCTTTGGGTGAGGTCGAGCTCCTTTTTAAAAATTATTATTCCTTTAACGGATTATTCAGGTAAAGGAAGCCACATCTGCTGACTGTTCCGAAAACAAGAGGATTAGGTGCCCGTCCACAGATCCAGGCCCGCAGACCCCCACCCCCTCTGCACCAGCACACGTCATTCTCACTGCCCCCGGGTACCTCCCTCTCCTTCGTGCTCGGGGAGAGCTGTGCCAAGGAAAATGCGGATTTGGGGAAAGTGAGAAGTGGGAGAGCTCGGAAGAGCGGGAAAGCCAAGGCCGGAGGTGGCGATTCGCACCCCCACACTCACACGCGCTTCCGTTTATCCGTTTCTATCCCGGGAGAAGGGGGTGCCTGCCCGAGCCCACGCGCGCCGCCGCATCTGCAGTGGTTGGCGCCCCACGCTCCCTGAACGCCCCCCAGGCGGCACCAGTCCGGGGCAGAGTCCGCTCGGCGGCCGCGGGCGTCAAATCGACACCTGACTCCACAGCCCCCTTCCCTCTCCTCTTCTCCTTCCTCCTCCCCGGGGATCCCGGCACTGCCGTGAGTCCACTCCCGGTCTCCACGGCTTAGGCAGACGGAGTGGGGGGCTCAGAGGACCCGCGCACCCTCTGCTCCTCGGCCCTGGCGGGAGGCGCGGGGCTGGGGTTTCCGCGGGCCGCAGCGCGGGCTAGGGCTGCCAGGGGCTGCGGCGGATGCGGTTGACATCACTGCGGAGAGCGCGCGGCTGCCGGGCCGCTGCGGAGACCTGAGCGCCGGTGCAGCCTCCCCCACCCCTCCCAGGCGGGCGTCTAGGCAGGACAGCGGCGGGGGCGGGGAGAGGAGTGGGGGGGAGGGGGACGATCGCCCCATCCCCCGCCCCCCCGCAGTCAAGGTGAATGTGAAGGAGAGCAGGCGCGCGTGCCCGCGCCTGGGAGGCGCGCGCGCCCCGCCCCTCCCGGAGCCCTCCCGCGCTCCGGGGCCAGATGGACTCCCGAGATTAGAGGCGCGGAAGTGCGCTCCACGACGGGCCCACCCGTCCCGCGGACATCAGACCTACTTCGGGGAGACGCCTTTTGTTGTGGTGGCCGTGGCGGTGTTTGTGTCTTTCCGGGAGCACCGGGTGAGCTTGGCCTTGAGGAATGACTCAGAATGAATCCGCCTATAAGAGCCAAACCAAAGACGACCCCCTGCCCCAGCCCCTCAACCATAACCCAACGCCTGCAACCAGAAACCTTCGGACTTTCCAAGGGGTCAGTGCCGCAGCCGCGAGGGGCAGCCCTGACCCGCGCGGTTCACGCACACGCAGGGCCCATCTGCTTCCCCTACTCCGGCTTTTCTTCTTTGATGACTTAAAAGAGAGAGGGGGAGAGAGAGAGAGAGGTCTAAGTGTTTCTTGGGCACTGCTGGATTCAGGGCAACTAGACATGGGGAGAACAAGCCCCACCAGCTAAAAGCAGTCCTCCTGAAACCACACAGCCCGCGAGGGTCGCAGCAGAGGTGCCCACCCAGCTGAGTGGCTGCACGAAGGGTGACCCGGGCGCGGCCCTTCTCGCTTCGAGGTCATTTCGGCTCTTGTCAGTTATTGGGTGTTTGTCCCAGCAGAAGTAGAATGGCGATCTCAAACCCTTTCAGCACTGGCCTTTGCTTCCAACAATGCACCACGATAAGCTTAGAAAAGAAGCAGTTTTTGTAAATTTCAAGAAGCGGAAAGCTTTGGTTTAAACAGAGAGAAAAGGAAAAAAGGGGAAGAGGAGGAGGAGAGGGAAGAGGAGGGGAAGAAGAAAAAAGAAAGAAGAAAAAGAAGAAATAAACCGGCGCTTGCAGTTGGTGTTTGATTTCTGAAGACCATACTGATTGGAAAAAGCCATCATTTGGGCTGTCTTTCAGGGAAAAACTTACCATTCTGATAACGTTCCCCTCAAACCAAAATACTTTTGTGGTGGAAAAACTACACTGGCAGTGGCTTGGTTCAAGACTCCCACCATTTTGATAAGGGTTTTTAGCTTCAGGACAATTTGTTTCCTATTCACTAAGAATTCCTTTCGCAGATAGTTTCGGAACTCCTTGTATATGGAGGGATGGGGCCCTGACCCGAGTTGGCCTGGACTGAAGGACAGTAGGACACACTGCTGCTCCCTTTTCCGTAGTTTTTCTTAAAGGCCTGGTTTTGTTTAGATTGAGGACGGTTTCTGGCAGTCCCTCCTCGCCGTTGCTGCAATGCAGGGTATTTGCCGCTCATCTTGCGGCATGGGGGGAGGGGAGGAGAGCATGGTTTTGTAACAGGCTCTGCAGGCCTGAGTGGGAACGCCTTAAATGATGAGGCCCGGGTTAAAAAAGAAAAGAAAAGGAGAGAGAGAGAGAGAGAAAAAAAAAAAAAAAAAAGCAGCTGATGCTGAATTAATAGTTAGAGCATACCCCTGGGGCTTGCTTCAACCAGGGGGCCAGGAGTCCTTTCCCCTCCCCCAGTCACGGATTTCATATCTGTTTTTAACCAGTCTGATCGGATGCTGGGACATTTGTGATGGCGTCTTAAAACCTAAACCCTTGGGCTTAAGTGTTGTCTATGCTCCTGATCAAACTCACCCCAAATACTAACACGTTAAGAAATTATATTGTAAAACCTCCCCAAATCCGATTGACTGGACTGTTTGGGGCCCATATGGCCGGACAGCTGTGCTGCTCCACGTGAAAAGACACCATGGCCCCTCCGATGGTATAAAGCGAGGGTTCCCCAGAGAGCTCAGACATGACCTAAGTATTAGCTTAGCCTGGGGTGAAGACTGAGTTAAATCTCTCACTTCTTGGAGGTTAAAATAAAGACAACAACAAAAATCAAAAGAGATGCACTTTTGAATTCATTGTATATTGTGTGCCTCCTGCTGGTTCCACCAAAGGAAGGAAGGACAACCCGAGAAATAAACTCTCTGTAGCTTACCACAAGCATGACGTTAGACAAACTGAAGACACAGGAAAGAAATATATTATTTGCCAAGCGTACCATGTGTCAGTGACATTTGTGGTTCCCTGTTCACAGAAGCAGGGTTCTGACCTCAGCCGATGCCTGTGTTAACCATAAAGAACAGCCATCAGAGTGCAATTTCCATGGTGAGAAGATGAAACCGTGCTTTAAAAAGGAAAACCCATTATGAAATGCAGCCGGATTTAATTTTTAATATGATGGCGGATCCTCTAACGCATTCTTTGCTGGTGTTTGCATTCAGGAGGAGTGATTCATTCTGTGGCAGAAATCAAAATAACATTCTGCAGTACTTTTAAATGTGCTTCTCGTTTTTAAAGGTGTCCTGAAATAGAATATTCTATAACCTTTCAGTGGTGGTGGCTGGAGAAGCGGAATACAAAACTCTGTTCCTAGTGAAATGCTCAGTCTAGATAAGACCCAGCTTGTTCTTACTTATCTGTCTGTGCATAGCCCCTTGCAGTCTCTTCAGGCCTTAACAAATGTTTTAAAAATAAGGGAGAGAGAGAAAGAGAGAGAGGAAAACCCTCACAAATCAATCTGGAAAGTGAAATGAGGGGAAAATAGTGGTTAGATGGTTAGATACATAAGCTTTTAGTCCAAGTCAGTCAACATTGTTTTGGAAAATTATTTCAGTAGTGAAACTCCCTCATTTGAAACCTTTATATACAGTAGCAGGTACTGACTTGTTTTTGTGTTCCTTGAATGTCAGTTCACATTTTTGGAAATAGCTACAGAGAGTTCTGCAGTTACTGTGTCCTTAAAAAAACAATTTTGGAGGTATTATTTGCGTGGCATAACTAATGATGGAATCCTGGAGATTATTTGGTGCCCCCCTTACTACTATAAAAGAGTAGAGCAGGGCCCAGAGAGATGGAAAAAGAGCTTCTAGAGACCATGTGGGTGGTTTGTAGCAATTTCAGTGGTGAAGTTAAGAACAAAACCTGGGTCTCTTCATTGCCAGTATGTATTTTTTCCTCATGTATTTGAACATGAAAAGCTTCCTAAAGATTTTGACAAATAAAAGAAATAGTTGACCCTAGTGAGTTCATTTAGTGTTTAGCTTGGGTTGAATTTTGAAATCTGAATTTTTTTCTATTTAAATATCTCTAGTTTTAGCGATATTTCAGGAGCTATTTAGGAAAACACACCCAGCCAAACTCTTGTGACCCTGGAGGGACAGGGCAAGAGCCACACACACTGTCAGAGCCTTTGACCCAGTGAATTAAGTGCCACAACGTGTCTAGAAAATAATCACGTTAAAGCTAGGACTGGGGTTCTGAGGAAGGACTACCCCAGCCCAAGACAGAGGTATGGGAAACATAGTGTTCTTTCACAGTCATTTTGGGAGCAAGAGTTTGTGACACAAATTCAGTCTATCAGGCGACAGTCAATTTGTTTTGTTTCTGGATTACTTAATAAATTATTTGTATTGCACAAAAAAGAATTTATTTAAAAAAAACCTGAAAGAAAAATAAGCTGTGGTCTTGGACACGTGTGTGATCTTGGGCAAATAAGTCACTTTCCTTGTTTTCTATCCTCTTCTTCAACATGAGTAGATGATGTCTAAAGTCCTTTTCAACACGAATAGTGTATGTTTCTATTGTTTTTTGACAGAATCCACATGTTTCTGAGTCTGGAAGATACTGTCTCCCTTTTAAAATCTATCTGGCAGACACTGTGTTGAGGGCCTGAAAAGTTGAACATGGAAGCTTTGAGAAAAGTAGTGTGTGTGTGTGTGTGTGTGTGCGCGTGCATTTAAGTGGCATTCATCTGAAAGTATAGCCATCTTTATTTTTTATTACCCTCTGGGTTAGGAAAAGGTCTATCAGGTGAAAGCATTTTTCTATTCCCCTCAGCTCGCCCAGCACAGTATAACTGAATGCTTTCTGTGTTTTCACCTACGCAGATTCGACCTGAGTCCTGTAGCAGATTTAAAAGCCCTCCCCTTTAGCGCCCATCCTGACCTAGATTGCAGGATGAAGGCTAATGATTCATTTGCAATGCTTATGATGGGCATCTACTGCAGGGGTTCCCTCTCCGCTCCTTGTTCCAAAGGAAACCCTGTTACCCTTATCATCTGATATTACCACAAGTAAATATTTTTGTTCAATTGCTACATAGGGCATGCAGCTCTTTCCTAATGAATTATCTGCCCCAGGGAGGCGAACTATAACTCACCAGCGCTTCAGGCAATTTTTAGCATGTGTCAGATTGTGTTTGCGTTAGAGAACTTGGACTGTGTTTTGGTGCAGGCAAACTGTTTTTCTTTTTCTCTTTGTGCAGAGATATACAATTCAACATACCTTTACAAGGAGAAAAGCCTTGCCCGTGTTTGAGTCTGATGGGAGCATGAAAACAATGTTCTATATGCATAAAGCATGAGACCATGGAGAGGATGGAGTGCTCGTATTCCGATGCCAGATATTGTTACAGTGCAAACTGGACAAGGCTTTCTTTGAATTTCATTTAGAAGCAGCTACCATGTACTATACATTATAAAATCAGAGCATTACACTTGACAAAATGGCCTTGACTAACAATGAAGTGCCGATTGGTGTGTTCATTAAATATACAGATTTGAAGCAGAATTAGTAGCAATGACTGAAATGGAAATCTTGTCAATCATAAATGAGGCAGCTGACAAGTTAGAAGGGGGAAAAACCCTCAAATGTGATTCAGATCTTGTAGGTTTGTGTCTGAGGATGATTTAAATAAATTTGGACATTAGGTGGTGACAAGACAAAAATGAAAAACAGTATGTAATTGGGCAAAAAGACTGTGGTAGGCCTGGGGGATTGTGAAAGAAAAAAAAAGGAGATGGAAAAAGGAAAAAGGAAGAACGAGGGGGTCGTTTGCAGGATAGCTTGTTTGTAATGAATGAATGAAGAGATGAAATCTAGAATATTTATTTCCCAGTAGCCGACACTCAGGAGACGTTTAACTATTGTTCATAAAATAAAATCAGTGTCCCTCCTGTGTTCACTAGCATCAAACAGATCATCTGCATATATAACTCTGCTGGGAGGCGAGAGTGTCGTCAGCTGGAAGTACAGTGTGGGGAACATTGGCTTACTTTCAATCTTTAATTTCAAAATGCGGTAACTAGGCATTTAAAAACATTGTACGTAAGACAAAGGGCCACTGTATGGCAGCTCCATGCCAGCCGCAGGGCTAGTTAGATGTTTTTCTTATATTATCTACAATCTCACAGTCACACTAACCCCATGTTACAAAGAGGTGACTTTCTCAAGTGCAGAAGCTGGCATTGGGATCCAGATACAACTGGCCCCAAAGACTCTCCTTTTTCCATTACAACTGCATGCTGAAGGCTTCCCAGAGGGAATAAGAATAACATTATATAATGTAAAGCTGATATAAAAAATGCTAAGCGTTTGTCCTGCCTCATGTACCAAGTTGAAACAAGCAGGGTGAGGCTGACAGAGCAGATGAAAAACATCACTTAAGATCGGTTTTTTTCCTGCTAAACTCTGTTGTACACTATGCAAATATGATTGCAAAAGTGGAACATTATCAACACTTTAATGCTAGTTATCTTTCAAAGATGATACTCAGAGTAATCAACATAAACTTAGTATACTGTATCTAAATAATAAAAATGTTGGCTTGCATCATTCTGACATCCTCAGTACGACCTAGAAAGCCGATCAGTATGATATATAGTGATAATAGCATTCTGCGTTTAAACAGCATCCTAGCAGTCACAGTGTTTGGCCACCTGGGGTGGGGCGGAGAAGGGAGGTTGGGAAATTGAGGACTTAGCAGCCCATGTGGGGGCATATTGCCCAGAGAAATTCTTGGGGTGGCAGGCTGTAAATCAGGATGAATGTATTTCTGGATGATAATCCCGTTTCCAGTCTCCTTTAAAGCCGGGCTGGTAAGGCAAGACCCCCACTTGGCAAAGATGGTCCCTGGTTTTTGGTGCCTGGGCAGATACCCTGAGTTGATAGTAAACAACAGGAAACAAGGGATAGAAAAAGCAGGAAGAATTTTTTTTTTAATGATGGGAACTTCATTTTTGTGGGATTTGCTTCTCTGTGTATTATATATATATATTTCTTTGAAATGATGGAGCTGCCGGGGGACAGGAAAAGATGGCGTTCATTACAAATTCCTTACTAGTCATTTGTCTACAACTACAAGATTAGCAAGAGAGTTCCCTGTCCAATAAAGGAGCCAGCATGCTGGCAAAACGCTATGCGGTGTGGGACTGCTGGCCTGGGAGGCAGGAGGCCTGGATTCTCGTTCTAGGTTTGCCATAGACAGAAACCTTCGGCTAAATTATTCCCTCCCAGGTAAATGAAGGGTGCAGGGGCTCTTTCTGCCTACCCTGTGCTCCACCTTCCTCTTTGTTCTGTTTCTTGCTCCCGCTTCATGAGGCTCCCTCCGGACTCCTCAGCCAGTCTGCTTGTAGGGCAAGATCTCAACTCAGCAACCAGCACCTCACTATGTTTATTCTCTTAAGGGAATTTTTAAAAAGGCCAGACCGTCAATTAATATTTTGAGAACCCCTAAGCAGGTGAGCCATGGATGTTTGGGGGAGACAGAGGATGCCTTCTGGGCACTGCGGAAATGGCGCTGGTTTTGTGTGGCTCCTTGGCCCCTTCTGCTGTAGACGGGACATCCTGTGAGAGAACAAGCATGGGTCTCAGAGCCAAGACAGATTAGAGTCCACAGCTCCAGGCCCTACCTCCTCGGTGACTTTGGGCCAGTTTTCCATGTGCACTATGGGGACAGTGATAGTCTCGACACCATAGGGCTGTTGTTTACTGAGATAACATCCAGTGAATGCCAGTTTTGTGCGTCTCCACCTTTCTGCCTCTTTTCTAAAAGGTGGACCAAAGTGAGCTACTTGGGAGGCTGAGGCAGGGAGAATTGCTTGAACCCGGGAGGTGGAGGTTGCAGTGAGCCAAAATCACACCACTGCACTCCAGCCTGGGCAACAGAGCAAGACTCTATCTCAAAAAAAAAAAAAAAAAAAAGATGGACCAAGGTGAGCCTGAGGACTGCAGCTCCTATCAGTGGTTCCCAGCCCCAGAAGAAGAGCCGGCAGGGGCCAGCAGTGAACTGCCATGCTCCATGCCATTCTCCAGCCTGTGTGGTCCATGGCTGGCCCCAGCCTGAGCCAAAGGGAAGCTCGGGGAAAGATTATTTCATATCAGCCCCATCGTTGACCCACCATGTGACTGAACAAGCCTTGTCAGAATAGCACAGAAGGAAATGGGGAGGCACTGCTACCACTCTTTCCAGAATTTCAGGAGGAGCTTTTAAAATCCTGAGGCAGGGTGTCAGAAACTCCTGCAGAAATGGAGCTTGAACAGGAGCGGGGGACATGGCCTTTCTCAGCTGATTGGTGGTCTTGACCCCATTGTGTGTGGGGTGGTGGGAGACCAGAGAGAATCTTAGAGCTGGCAGACAAGGAAATTGAGGCCCAGAGAAGTGAAGTATCTTCCTAGCCCAAGGCCGCAGAGTTATTGATCAGGTAGCTAGAAATCAAAGACAAAAGCACTGCACAACCTCGCAGGAAGCCAGAGGAAGGGACCGATGAGAAGAGGTAGAGTTTTGTATTGAGGGAACTTGGACAGTCTGTTGCCTTCCTTTTTCACCGAGCCTTAGCCTGGCCCTGCTAGAACCCCAAACGTTTGGAGCTTCCCTTGTAGGGAGATAATAGTTACACCTGTGTTCGAGTCCTTGTCAGGATACAATGACACAGTGCATAAAGAAATATTTAGCACAGTGCCATGTCATAGTACGTGCTCAACAAATATTAGCTGAAGATATATTTTACCTAAAAAAAAAAAAAAAAGAAAAGAAAGAAAAGAAAAAGGCAACCATTGTCAAACAAAGGCTGTTAGTATAATTGGCTTTACTCTGGATAAAAGCCAGAGAAGTTCTCCAATGTTTTGTGGGTGATAGTTTAGCAAAAGATGCTGATTTTCATCATGTTTTACAAAGGTTTAAGAAACTCTCTTTCTTTTGGGGGACTTGATCCTTAAAGTTAATGTCTGTTTTCAAGGAAGTATACCCCACAGTAGCCACTTTATCAACATTCCACTGCCGGTACAATGTATTAGCATGAACCATTACAAGAAGAAAAAGAGAAGAATTTAGATATAAATGTGAAATTCCTTGGCAATGTCTAGGAGAGACAAGATGAAATGCAGAACTTGTTTGATGTGATGGAACAACACAGGCTCTCTAAGGGAGAGAATGTAAAAAAAATCCTTATAACCGAAAAATAGGGTCCAAAACCCCTCATTTCTGGCAATAAGCACCCTGACAACCTCCTGGAAATTAGTAGCTAAAAATTTTAGACAAGATATTAGAGTATCCTTTTAATTGCCTCATAGAGCTTAAAGGAAATAATATAGCTAGATCAGAAAGAAAATCTAGCTATACGCTGTTTACAAGAGATTCACCAAAAACATGAAACAAAAATGATGGAAAAGTAATGATAAGTAAACACTAATCAAAAGAAAGCTGATACAGTTTTCTAATGTTAGATAAAATAGACTGGAAGACAATAAACATTGTTGGTGACAAAGATGGGCTGTATATAATAAACAAGGGAAAAAGAACAACTACTTAGGAGAACAACTGTAAACTGGTATGCCCCTAGAAACATAGTTTCAAAATAGAAAAGCCAAAAAAAAAAAAAAAAAAAAAAAAAAAGAAGCAACTTTGGGGAGAAAATGACAAATGACAAATTGGAAACATAGTAAGAGCTTTTAATGTACCTTCCTTGGTAATTGATTAAAAAATTTGGAAAGGATATAAAAGATTGGAACAACACAACTATCAAACGTATTCTAACAGACACATTTGAAATTTTCTTCTCAATAATTAGAAAAATCACATTTTTTTAAGCATACGTGGGACATTTATAAAACTTGATTGTGTTGTAGCCCACAAAAGAAGTCTCAACAAATACTGTGATGTCATATCATACAAACCATCTTATTTGACTACAATATAATTTAGTTAGAAATAATTAACTCTCCCCCAAATCACATGCTTCTCTCCATAAATCTGGGGGTGGAGGTAAAGGCATTTCTAAATAACTCATTATTCCAAAAAGAAATTATATTTTAAATTCTTGATTAATTAATTTAATGACTACTTTTTAAAATTTTGTGTCATGGAGTTACAGGAACACTCAGAGGAGAACTGACAGTCTTAAAATACTTATATTAGTAAAGAAGAAAGACCAAAGATTGAAGATTTAAGTGTTCAACAAAAGAAATTGAATAAAAAAACAACAACAGGATAAGCCTAAAAAAAAAAAACAAGAAGGAGAAAGAGAAAGGTAGGAAGAAAACAAGGGGAAAAGATGGTGAGATTTCGATCCTAATACCACTTGGAAAAGACCATAGCTGGTTTATTGATGAGGAGAAACATCCTCCACTGCAAGTATCTTCCCCTCTCAGCTGATTGTCGTCTTTCCTCTGAGGGCCTTTCTCCCTGCCTCTGTGTTCTCTTTGCAGGGGGCTAGCTTGGTGTGTTCTTCCTCTCTGCAGCCTTCACATCTAGCCTACGTGCTCTGCAATTTTACCGAATGACTTTTCTCCTTCCGTGCTATTTGTGTATTTTGCCCTTTATGCTAGATTATAAAGTCTTTGAGATAGAAAAGGTATCTTTCTCACCTCTGCTCCCCCACAACACATAACCCAGGACCTCATGCAAAATAGCGACCTGGCATCTAGATGTATTTGAAGTGGAACTGAATTTGTGGACAGAGCTTCGGCTTACAGGCAGAGGAGGACATGGGAGGAGAGTGGAAGTGATTTCGGACTCTCCCGGATTTGGGGATCTGGTGATCGTTCGGAAGAAGTTACCTTCAGTAGTAAGGGGGGCTTTCCTGATGTGTGGGCCATGATTTTGTGGCTAAGAAACTAAAGAAAAAAGGAAGAATGAACGAAGGAAAAATTTCCTAAACCCTTCTCTGGAGAGGAAACACGTCCCTTCAGCTGTTGGTTTTGTAGAGGCACCTACTCTATTTCTGAGTTCTGAGTCCTGTCTGGTAGCACTGGCTGAGGAGTGGTTAGGGGTAGGGTAGGTGATTTTGGAGTAGGGTGCTAATCTGGGCTGAAGTTCCCCCACTACATTTTTCTTTTTTTGTGGTAAAATATACATGACATTTGCCATCATAACCTTTTTAAGTTGTATAATTCAGTGGCCTTAAATATACTCACATGCGGTGCAACCACCACCACGATCCATTTCCAGAACTTTTTTATCATCCCAAACCGAAACTCTATCCCCACTGCTTTTTTTTTTTTTTTTTCTGTGCAACTTTGGTCAAGTTGCCAGTTTCTTCATCTGTAAATCAGGGCTAATCGTATTATGTACTGAATAGGATTATTGTCAGGATTAAATGACGTAATGCATGAAAACTGCTTAACATAGTGCCTGGCACTGTGTTTTATTGACTACACACTGAATAAATGTTACTATAGGAAATGGCAAGAGGAAAGAGAATTTAAATCGTTTAGAGCCAGCAGAGGGACATAGTAAATTTTCTCCCAACTCTGAATGATTTGAATTGATGATTAGTTCCTGGAACGCATGCTGGGCAGTTTTGATGGGGCTTGACTGGAACTATAACTGTTGGCAAATAACCTCTCCAAAGCTGAAAGGTATAGGGCTGGAGGAGCTTATTTCTAAAATCCTTCCACCACCAGTGCCACATCTAGCATGTCATGGAAACTCAAGATAATGCTTGAGTGAGTGAAGGAGTCAATGTCTACATACACATTTCAGTGCTTGAAGGGAGGATGGAGATCATTTTCTCTTAGTCGTCAGTTTATCAGTGAGAAGGCTGAGACCCAAATAAGTAGGCTGACTTATTCAAGATCATACCATTAGGGGTAGAGCTGGTTTAAAAAGCCAAGATTCCTGAACACATTGTGCAATCTTAACTTGAAACAGAACCCAAAGAAATGGGAGAAAAATTGGAGAAAACCTCAAAAGCTCATGCAGTTGCTGAGAGTCAAGAGCCCCAGTTTTCGATGTCATTTTCCCTTCTCTGACTGCACATCTGATCCAAAGTGTTGCAGATAATTGCTTTTTGTTAAGGAAAGAACATCCCCTTCCAGTTTAGGAGCAATGGTGATTCTAGTAAGGAAGATCACAGAAAATAACTGTTTTAAAACCATAATTCTTAGGGAAACTAGAAATTTTTAAGAGACCTCAAATAGCTTGTACTGTTTAACCTTACCTAGGCTCATTCTGCTTCCTGGTCAGGTATGCATAGTAATACCTTGCAAAGCCGTGGTGAGCATTAAATAACATAAAGAACGTGACAGTGGCTTGCACACAACCTGGCATATGGATGGCGTTCAGCAAGTACTTCTTGCAAGAAAAGGAGGATATCATTGATGAAACACACTCTCCAGCCCTATCAACAGCCCACTTGACTCTGCTGGGAAGACTTGCTGGTGCCGTATACACTTTGTTTGCAACGTGACCTGGAGAGTAACCTCAGGGGAGGAGGTAGCCATTAGGACGGAGCAATTTATAGCAAACACGTGCTGCTGTTTTGCTGCGGCGCCCCAGGTTGCAGTTAGTGAGAAATGGCTTCCCATGTTTACTGGAAACATCAAGACGTGTCTCAGTGACACTAATGCTGCAACTGCAGGTTTCAGTCTCATACCCGGGGACACAGGTCACTTGGCACAGAGGCAGTCACTGCTCACCCATGTAGAGCAATAGGAAGAATCCTGTACCAGGAATCAGAGCACTGGGTTCCAGAGCTGACCACTTACGAGCTTTGTAATCTCACGGCTTGACCTCTCTGAACCTCAGAATCCTCTTCTGTGAAACAAGAGGCTTGAATACATGATTTCTGACCCCTTCCCGCTTGAAAACACTATGATCTATTTAGTTATTGCACTCACAGCTTTGCAAGTATTGCTGCTCAGTGAAAATGAAAACGTAAGCGCCATACATGTGTACCATCACACACACACGCACGCACACACACACACACACACACACACACATACACACACACCCTTCTAGACCCAGATTCTCCACTCAGGGAAATAGCATGAAGGAAAACCTGATGCCCCAGTGAATAGCCATTTTACTCACCACCTTTAGAATGACATAGCCCAGATGCTTCTGGGCTAGAACCTCATCCTCTTTGTGACTCGATGCTTCTGCTGCCAAATGAGGTAGGAACGGTGCAATCTGATTTCCACCCCCTAGAGCAACTGCTGCTGCGGCGCTGCGGCCGCCCCTGCCTTTTCTACCAGGGATGCTGCATCAGCACAGAAATGCTGAGCACAGCACATTTCTGAGCTTTGGGAGGCAGACCGGATTGCTGCAGAGGGAAATGGGTTTCCATTCTTCTCATGACTAGTTCCACCCAGCGGGTACTAGTGGTGGGGGAACATTTACTTTTAAACATTGCAAGCCCCAAAGGGATGAATGTGAGAAACCTTGGCTTTTGTCCAGATCAGAGCCCTTTTTGCAGTCAGATTGAATCGCTTGGGATTGTGATCTCTCTTCCTGCTCCAGACCTGCAGAGTAAGGCGACATTTCTAAGTGTTTGTTGATGGTAATGATGACAGGGTCTTTAAAGCATCCTAGGGCAAATGCCAGCTTTTTTCTTAAAGGGTGACATTTCTGCAAGCTTCTAGGGTTCAGGGCGACATCATTCAGGGATGATGGAATGAGCTATTCTTTGTGGTGCTGGCTTTCCTGGCGTAATCTATTTGGAGTAGAACAGGACAGAGCCTAGGACTCATTAGCTTTGGGAGAGGAGTTTGCGTTTTAATTTCCACAGATGTCTCCCTGAATTGCTCACTCAGCTTTTGGGGTACCAGTTCTATTGGCTAGTCTTCCCCTCCACATAAATCCTATAGCCGATGGTCTCTGGGCATTTTTGCCACCCTGAGGTTCAGTTTTCTCATCTGCAAAATAATATGACTCATGGTGTGATTATAACCTGGACATCCTGCATGTGTACCCCAGAACTTAAAATAAAAATAAAAATTAGAAAAGGAACTGTTTAGATGACTTATGAAAATGTTCTCTAAATCTTTTTATGGTCCCCATTAGTAAAAATTTTACTTTGCACCCCAATGTATGTATATTTATATATTTGTAAATTATATAATGCACTTATACCGTTAGCCCAATATCTCAAGTCTTAATGTACACTTAGGGTAAGGTTCATTATTAATAATAGTAGATGTTAAATCACATTTTTAACCATGTGATAATTTTAAAAATTTTTGGCCAACTTCATATTGGATCTGAATAAGTCATCATTGTAATCTTGCAATGTGGTTGCAAAGAGCTCTAACCAGGAGTAGACCTGTCAACTCTACCTTGTCTCGTTGCTTGTGTTATTAGTATTCACTTTCATTAGGGATTTCTTTGCAGGAATCTTTCTAAGCCAAGCATCCACTTTGTCGGGGGTGAATTTAACTGAAACCAGTTTGTATAATCTGGAACTTCATTTACCCCTCTCACATTGTGGAACTCCTGTTCTTCCCTCAGGATAATGTGTTTCCTGGAAGTGACACTTGGGCTACTGACACACAGACAAAAAAGTCATCAGTGTCAACCTACATATCGAATATTAATAAAGCTCCCTTTCTGATATTTTGGATTATAGGGAGCCTCTGGTATTCTCCTTCCTGCACTTCATGGATGGTTCTGCGTATTTCCTGGGGTAGCTGCTTGCACCCTTTTTTTTTTCTTTGAAACCACTGAGTTAATGGACATAAACATGCTTTGTAAGTTGCCCAAATGGGCTAAATCAAAGAGAGGATGCTGATATCTAGAAGAATTTCTTCATGTGTAGAGCTGTACTCACCTAAAACTCTAAGGACACTTCCAGGAGGGATAGATCTCATTGGTGCTCACAATAAGAATTGGCCCAATAGGCCAGGCACGGTGGCTCATGCCTATAATCCTAGCACTTTGGGAGGCCAAGGAGGGTGGATCACCTGAGGTCAAGAGTTCAAGACCAGCCCTACCAATATGGTGAAACTCCGTCTCTACTAAAAATACAAAATTAACTGGGTGTGGTGGCACACACCTCTAATCCCAGCTACTCTGGAGGCTGAGGCGGGAGAATTGCTTGAACCCAGGAGGTAGAGGAAGGAGAATCTCTTGAACCCAGGAGGCGAGGTTGCAGTGAGCCGAGACTGTGCCACTGCACTCTAGCCTGGGCAAAAAGAGTGAAACTCCATCTCAAAAACAAAACAAAACAATACAAAACAAAACAAAAAACACACAAAAGAACTGGCCTGATTCTTCCTAGTTTGTGATTGGAGTCCTGGGCAGGGTAGGCTGGTCACATGGTCATATATAGACATTTCTGACTCCAGCGGTGCCCCCTGCACGACTGCTAGAAATATCTCAAATGCAGATCCCCATTCTTCATTCTTCAGATTGGAGACCCAGGAGAAGGATGCCTTCTGGGATTTAGTATGACCATAGGATTATAAACAGGAAGAATGAAAAATGCTTCCACACTGTATTCTCAGAGGGCTTTGTTGAGTTGCAGAGAACCAGAACTATCAAAACAGTTCTAGGATTTTAGACAGAAGTCTCAAAAGTCCTGCCCTGGATCTTGAAAACATCAGTTCTTTCTTCAACAGCACTTAGGTTACAGGGTTCTGATATGAAATAAGTGGGATCAGGTCATATTGGGTATTGAGGCAGAAGAGATGCTGCTTATGATCTGACAGACTTAGGGAGAGAGACACAGAATATTCATAAATTATGACTTAGGCCAGGCTTCACAGGGCAAGTCTCTGTCGTTCACCCTGGGATGACATTCATGGAGGGGGCGGGGGGCAGGGGCACAGACTTGAAGTCATTGCGCCCTGCAGATTTTCCTGGAGAACTCTAGAACCCCAGCTTTCTCTGAAATAGAGTGATAGTCTCTAAGGGACTCTTCGATAGTTTTCTGGGTCACTCCAAGGGCAATCGAGAAAGACCCCCACCCAGAGAGCAGTCTGGCTTGACCACTGGAGGTAGTGATTATCTCTGGAGTAAATTTGGCTTCAGGAAGAATAATAGGGTAGAAGAAGCTCAAGGAGTATGTGTTCTCCACCTCCAAAAGAGGAATTAAAACACCAAGAGATCATTTTAACCATATATTCACTGAAAAATAGATGGCACTTTAGGGCCTTCTTTCTTAATACGTTCTCTGGTAATAGCAGAACTGTTGCTGGGCGCGTGCTGCCTAGCAAGACTACAGTTCCCAGCTTACCTAGATATTAAGTACAGTAATGTGATTGAGTTCTTGTCAATGGAATCTGAACCACTTCCAGGCCTGTTTATTAATAGAGTAGTGTGTTTTTATCATGCTGTATTTCTCCTTCCCCTAGCATAAACCTAGACATGATGATGACCAGCTTTGGACATGTGGATAATGATGATTCTTGAGGGATGGTTGAACAGTGATTAGATCCTTGAATCACTATGTGGAGTAAAGCTGCTGTCCTATCTCCAACCCAAAACCTGGACTACTGTAGTGGATACTGTGGGAGGGCTTTCCAGGTCTTCCCCTTTAGTCCTGAAGCACTCGTTCTCCCAGATGCTGGGAGCATTCGCTGCTGATGGGTCACATTTGAATTCTTCTTTAGGAATTGCTCTTGGCCAAAGAGAGCTGCCTCACCAGAATTTCCACTCCCTCACCCAGGAGCATCCCATATCCAATGATTGGACAGTGCTAAGTTAAATTGGACATGCCTCAGTTTTAGACAACTCTAAAGGGACATCAGAGCCCCATGGGGCATTGGCTGAAGCTTCTGTTGCAACTGCAACAAGCTTTCTGTCCAGTTGCTGCTCCAGGGAGTACTCCCCAGTAAACCTCTAGCATGCAAGTCCCTTAATTAGTCTATTTCCTGGACCATCCAAACCAATATGCTACTCATATTGTGATTGTTACATTAATGTGGAGAAAAAACCCTTATTTATTTACCAGGTCTCTACAGTGTTGTGTTTATTTGTTACAGCACCTCAAACTTTACCTTCTTTCAACTATTGAGTAGTGAGAAACAAACTGACCTGTGGATCAGATTTGACTCCTTGTTCTGTTTCATCAGGAAATCATTTTTTTTTTACACTTTGAACTTCACCTCTCTTGGCCCTAATCTTATTTGTGAAATGAAGATGTTGGATTAGATCATTTTAAAGGTCTCATCCAACTTTAATAATCTGTGGTTATCTTCTTTCTAAAAAGTGTCTCTTCATGAGGATGGAGAGATACACAGTGACAGTTGTATTCCTTAAAATTTTCCACCCAAGCAAAAGATTTGGAATGTGACCCTCCATTGTGACCTCTCTTTTGCTTCTACTCATCCCTTCTCCTTACCTTCTGCCTGCACCACCTGTCCTCCATTTCTCTCTGATGCATCTCATCCACTAGCCAGAGAGGAGGTCCAGAAAACCTCAGACGTTTCTTTGAGCTCAGCTGCTTCTGTGTGCTTCCAGCTGAAATTCCATCTGGAGCTAATGTTGTAGGCCAACTCCTCCTGTGAAAACTGCCTTTTTTCCATTGCACCTCTCTGCCCCACACCCCAGGGGTGGCTTGGGCAGAACTGGCCACTGAGGACAAACATTGTACCTTTTCTTCCCCAAGTCAGAGCTCTTTTGCAATCAAAAGGCTCTTGATACATGTCTCTGGGAAGATAATGATATGCCAGGCGCTGTAACTAGCTAGGGGGACCTGGCCCTGCCTTCATTGCACTTACATGCAAGCTCTTGAACAGTCAGAAATGGTTAACTTTTTATTTAATAGTGCTTTGCGGTTTATAAATTATGTTTTTTATTACCTCAATTCATCTCTATGGCAACTCGGTATTCTTCTTCTCCTTTTAAATATAAAGAAAAATAAGTTAAAATGACTGTCCTAAGATCACATTCTAGTTGGCAGAATTAGGATTGGAACCTAGGCCTTCTAACCTCAAAACTTGTACTTTTTTTCTTTCCCCTTTTGCTAACCTAGTAAATTCCTTCTCAAGATTTGTGGCTTGGTCCTCTAGGCAGGTCACTGGACTCCTATGAAACCTGGCTTATGTCTTGGTATGTAAGTTATCAGTTTGCAGTCCACCACTCATTCCCCCAACTAAGTTGGGAATGCCTTGAGAACAGAGCTTCTGTCTTAGTCATTATTGTGTTTCACTTGAATAACTAAATATTCTTGGTTGACAGTAAATTAAATGTGTTTTTCCCCCTATAATACCCAAACCCTTTACGTTGTGCAATGATGATAGCAATGAACATTGGTCATTCAATAGGAAGCTGTCCATGGGTGTGGCATTATAAGCCTTGAGAAATACCTTTTTATTGCCTTCAAAATACATTTCCCAAGTGGCAGTAACTTTTCACTCCATGGCATACAAGGGTTTTCATTTTTCTTTCTTTTTTTTTTTTTTTTTTTTTCTAGAGACAGGGTCTTCCTCTGTCATCTAGGCTAGAGTGGTGTGGTGTAATCATAGCTCACTGCAGCCTCAAACTCCTGGGCTCAAGCAATTCTCCCATGTGATCCTCCTGACTAGCTAGAATCACAGGTGTGTACCACCAAGACTGGCTAATTTTGTAATTTATTTTTATTATTTTTTTTTATTTGTAGAGATGGGGTTTTGCCATGTTGCCTGGGCTGGTCTTGAACTCCTGAATTCAAGTAATCCTCCTGCCTCGATCTCCCAAAGTGCTGGAATTACAGGCATGACCCATTGCACCTGGCTGAATGTAAGGTTTTAAACGGAGGCCCACACTGACTTAAATGCACTCTGGCTTTTAAAAGATGTCTCCCAGATGCTCTTCCAATAGGAGGTTGGAAATGGGTTGTGGAAGAGGCCCAGTATAAGAGGGCAGCATTTGAGACGGGGAAAGGAAGATCCACTGAGAGAGAAAATGGGACTAGAAAAGTGGATTTTTGGAATGTTATTGGCAAATTATCTGACCTGGCAGTTTGGCTGATACAATTCTTGAAGCTTCAAAAATAATTTTTCTAAGCCTTCAAAAAGCTGTTGTCATTGGTGGGAGTAAAGCTAGAGGTGGAGATTTAGGCACTTTGTCCCAATTCTGCCTTTTAAGCAGCTGAATTCCAGGCTTAGGGATTGCTATGACCTTGAAGCTAAATCAGAGAGAACACGGAGCAGCCTGGAAAGGTCCTTGTTGCCTCTGCTTGTTCCAGGCATCAGGCTGCGCTGCTTCAGCACCGAAGACAGCGCCTGGAGGGTCCCCTTGGAGACAAGCTGGGACCTCTGCCTGCCGCTGTTTAGACTGGGAAGTTCTGAATGTTTGATTCAATGTCCTTCGCAAGTTGTGCTGATGATTTAAACTCGGGATCTTAAGGAATGCTCAGCACCCAGAGGTGTAATTTAGGTTCCTTTGGGTTTTCCTCCAGGCTTGGAATCATTTCCCTTTTGTCTATCCTTTGAGTTTTAAGCCTCCCTTTTCCTTTTCCAGCAGCCTGAGGCACTCCTGTAAGAAGGAGGATAAAATCCTGTAGCATCTCTTCCTTCTCCTCATAACTGATCTAATTACCTTATGTCTAAGTAACTCTTTCTTTCCATGGACCTTGGCCCTCTGATTTCCATGTGAGAGCTAGCTACATAGCTCTGGATTGAAGGGAAGGCATGGCGGGCCACTGAAGTATAACTGGCAGAAAATAGGATTCCAGTTTCTTTTCCATTTCCCAGGCAGTACGTGAACTTTTCGGTAGGACTCATTTGGAGACATGGTGCCTTAGCTCAATGGGATGTTCCTCCTAGTAGGAAAGTCAAGCTCAATTTCAGATCAAGGTGGAAGATAGCCTCTACAACCCTTCAGGGCCTCAGAGATGCCACACATTGTACAATAAAGACAAGTTGAGGTTCTACCTCTATGAAAGGCTATTCTGGGTATAGGTCGACTTATTCACCAACTGCATAATCCTGAGTGGGTTATTTAACTTCCTTAAGGGTCAGTTTCCTCAATTATAAAGGAGGATAACAACAAATACCCTAAGTTTTATGAAATTAATGGGATCATTTATGGGAAGTTGTTTTGTTAACTGTAAGGTAGGTAAGCCATAACAATTAATAATAACAGTTTCTACAAAGTCTTTGATGGGAAGGAATAGGCATTTCTGTCTTTTAATCACTGTGGGCTAGATAAATGTCAAATCATGCCCATGATGGAGTCTGCAGATAGTGATGTCAGGCTACTTCCAAGGGAAACTTATCATCCTGCTTTGAGTTGGCTATTGCCTTTGAACTTGGCTTTTGTCCATTCCATATTCAGAAGAAAAGTTTACTTCCTCCATTAACTTAATAAGCCAGAGACACTCACACTGACACCATCGGTTTATCAGGCAGTCACAGTGTTGCTGGAAACAGCCAGTGACACATCCCCTCCTTGCCATTCCCCATGGGCAGGAAGACAGCTCAGGACCTTGCAGAAAGCCTGTGGGTCTGTATGAGTAACTGTCATGTGCTTCCACCCATCCCCCAACTCCCTTCATGTCACTTCCACTCATTGCTGTCACATCTTTGGGATGATTTGACTTTCCTTTAGCATTCTTAAGACAGACTGCCTTGTGTTGCCCGGAAAGGAGGGAAAGCCATATTGTTACTCAGTCTGAGGACAATGCAATTCTTGCCTATATGCTCCTATAGGCATTCAATCCCTCAGCAGTCATTCCATTGTGTCCTAGCATGGTTTGTGCAATGATCACTCTATTTCCCCCCTCTTTTTTTTTTTTAACAGTACCCCAATCTTGTTCATGTGTCCTTCATTACCCATGTAACCATGTGCCTGTGGAGAGATGACCTCACCCTCAGCTCCAGAGTGCTTTTGACTGGGGAAAGTGTGTCTTTCTCCTTGGCTGGTGGTTAGCACTGCAAGGTCTCAGGGAAAGGCTTCTTGCCTCTAGAAGATGATGAAGGGTCTGGATGAGATGCTAAGAATTATTCCTGCCATTCTATTATTAAAACCAACTCTGAGGATGACAGGGAAGAGAGATGAAAAGAACCCGAGTCCTTGGTGACACTGCCAAGCCACCAAATCAATCAATTCTGAAACCTGCATTTCTACTGGCCTTCCTGTTATGTGAGATAATAAAGTTCTTTATTGATTGAACAAGGGTTTCTGTTACTTGCAGCTAAAAGCATTCTGATAGACTCCGTTGCTCGTCAGGAGATGGGTCTAGGTCATTTGTCAGAGACACAAAGCAAACTTGACCTGCTATTGAACCCCACAAGTAGTACCCCAAAATAATCTATGGAGCTTCTTCAACCAACAGCATTTTGAAAACTCACTCCTGCCACTCTGAGCCACATGTGTCAGATGACATTTGGTGGCAGTAGGTTGAGAACATAGTCTGCCAGTTTATGGATTCTATTTTATTAGGTGTTTGGATTCCTTCTTAATCATTGTTCTATTTCCTCTAGGTGCCAAGCCTCATTTTATAACTTAATTGCTTGATTTGTGTTGTTTGCTTTGGTAGGAAGGATGTCCTGTAGTTACATTGAACAAAGGTCCTACCAGGGTAGGAGATCTTTGGCAAGTATTAAGTTGGTGCAAAAGTAGTTGTGGTTTTTTTGCAATTAAAAGCAATTATTTTTTGCGCCAACCTAATAGAAGGACTCAAAACTCCTTGGAAGCCAGTTTTGGAGCCCAAGATCCTGTGTATAAAGGGTTCCTTGGGGCAACATTTATTAGTCTTCCTGCAAGGAGCATTTTGAGATGATATCATGTTTACCTTTCTATGCAAGGGTCTTTAACTGATGACCTCTCAGCTGGAACAATAATTTCCTCCTCTTGACTATTGCCTGCTTCACAGGGGTGACAGACAATGGAGAAAACCATGTTTAGAGACTGCTTGATTCTTCACACCTGTAGATAGATGATTGATACACAACTAGATAGAAACTAGAAAAGAAATGACAGATGGGGAAATTGAGGAACAAAAGAGGCTATAGGAGATTAATTCCGTATTTCAAACAGATCCAATAACAAAATACAGCCCAGAAATAATATGGAGCACTTCCCAAGTGCAAGTTTTTGTGGGATACTTTCCCTGTCCTTCAGGGTAGGGGGAAGTCCATGATATAAACAAGAACAAAGTTACTTTTAACAATGAAACTACCATGCCCGGCCTGCTCAGGGATTTTAGCTCAGGCCTGTTGGGCACTGAAGGACTTAAGTGTGAAAACTTACAGCTTCTGAATTATTAGAATGTTACTTAGCTCTCCAAGCCCTACGAGTTTGAGAGTGATTCTGACAAAACAGGTAGGTAGAGAGGTTAGTCTAAACATATGAATAAAATACTGGATGAATTCTTAATTAAATAGTGTCTAGGCTGGGCGCAGTGGCTTACACCTGTAATCCCAACACTTTGGGAGGCCAAGGTGGATGGATCACCTGAGGCCAGGAGTTTGAAACCAGCCTGGCCAACATGGTGAAACCCCATCTCTACTTAAAATACAAAAATTAGCTGGGTGTGATGGTGCATGCCTGTAATCCCAGCTACTCAGGAGGCTGAGGCAGGAGAATCACTTGAACCCGGGAGGCAGAGGTTGCAGTGAGCCGAGATCATGCCCCTCACTCCAGCCTGGACGACAGAGCAAGACTCTGTCTCAAAAAATAATAATAATAAAAATAAACAAATAAATAAATAAATAGTGTCTAATGTGCTCAATTTTTGAGTGTACTACTTATTGTGCTAGAATGTTCTAGAATTGCACCCCCAGGCCATTTCTTTCTTTTTAATTTATATGCTGCCAAAGGCTGGGACTACTGGAAATTTCAAATGAATTTTCCTCTGCAGTTTGGGCTAAAAGCTGGGAGCGCTAATTCACAGATGCCTAAACAAACAACGTTTGACATCCTTGGCCTCACCTACAAAATGGGAAGCTGGTTACTAAAAAGCGTACTCCATAAGCAAGAGCTCTGTCTCTTCTCCTTTCGTTTTTGAGTGGTCTGGCCAAGTTGGAAATTGGTATGTGTCTCTGTTTCAGAACTCCCAACAGATCCCTCTGTATTGAGAACTGGTCAATGTGATGTAAACCATAGTTTCTAAGTATAAAAATGTGGTACATTTGAGACATGGAATGCAAAGCTGAATGTTAAAAACATTTGGAATACAAGTACTAGAATATCAACACATAAAGCAAAGAGCTGGAGTCCTCCAGTACCTTATTTTAAGTAATCTAGGACAGAGAACCAGAGAGTGTTAGATTTAAAATGGACCTGTCCAGACTGTTCTCAGCCCTGAGTTTGAGGAAATATTAAGAAACTTGCTAAAAATCACACAGCTATTCAATGCAAGGAGAGCTGAGCTTTAAACCTGTCTGTCTGATTCCAAAGGGGCATTTTCTTTTCACTGTATCATTGCACCAAGAGCAAGCAGGGTGATACAGTGCCTTAGTCCATTTGGGCTGCTGTAACAAATGGAGATGTAACAGATTGGGAAACCAAGGAACAGACCATAACCAGCGTAGCTGATAAACAGCAGAAATTTATTTCTCACAGTTCTGGAGGCTGTGAAGTCCAAGCTCAAGATAGATTTGGTGTCTGGTGAGGGCCCACTTTCTGGCTCATGGTTGGCACTTTCTTCTTGCTGTATCCTTACTGGCAAAAGGGGTGAATGAGCTATCTGTGGTTTCCTTTATAAGAACACTAATCCCATTCTGAAGAATCCACCCTCATGACCTAACCACCTCCCAAAGACCCCACCTACTAATACCATCACCTTGGGGGTTACGATTTCAACAGGAGTTTTGGAGGGACACAGACCATAGCATGGAGAAAATCAAACGAGAGAATGATGAACAAAGCATATGCTGAGCATCTTATAGGGGGCATAGAAAATGTTCCTCACTGGAGTAGGAAAGAGGGACGTGATACCTAGAGGCTGTTTTGAACAGGAACTCCTTCTCTTCCATTTGCTTCATCCCTCTGGGCTCCTGTTTGCCCTTCTGGAAGATGCCAGGTGGGTGTTGAGTAGGAGGATAAACTTGGAACAGGGATGTCCTTCTCAGCTCTAATAGTCTATAGACATGGGGACTTCTTTCTTTCTCTCTCTCTCTCTCTCGACAAGGTCTTACTCTGTTGCCCAGCCGGGAATGCAGTGGAACGATCCCAGTACTGCAACCTCCGCCTCCTGGGTTCAAGTGATTCTCTCACCTCAATCTCCCAAGTAGCTGGGACTACAGGTGCCCGCCACTACACTTGGCTAATTTTTTGTATTTTTAGTAGAGATGGGTTTCATCATGTTGGCCAGGCTAGTTTCGAACTCCTAACCTCAAGTGATCTGCCCACCTCTGCCTCCCAAAGTGCTGGGATTACAGGCATGAGCTACTACACTTGACCCTGTTTCTTGATCTTTTAAACTTGATGGTGCAAACCATGGCCCTCATGTAAATTCCAGCTTCCTTGGAACAGTGCCAGTGGCGTGATAGCCTTAGCTTTCATGCCAGGCAGGAGAAGAGAGGAGAGGGAGCAGGTTCTGCCACAGGGGTGGAGGCATGAGCCTCACTCCTCATCTGACCCTACAGAGAACTGTCCCCATCCCCTCTCTGCTCTCCCACTATGATCCTGGGGAGGAGAATGAGATCATGTCTGAAAAGTGAACAGAACTTCTTAGAGCAAGAAGCTGAATAACTTCAAGGCCTGCAAGTGCCATCATCTGTCTCTAATTTCTAATCCTCATTCAAAGACCAGATTGAGTTGATCTTTTAAAAGAACTGGTCAGGGTCAGCTCTTCTTTTTTTTCCTTTTTTGAGACAGAGTTTTCTTCTGTTACCCAGACCGGAGTTCAGTGGCGCGATCTCAGCTCTCGGCTCACTGCAACCTCTGCCTCCCAGGTTCAAGCTATTCTCCTGCCTCAGTCTCCTGCATAGCTGGGATTACAGGCGCCTGCCACCATGCCCAGCTAATTTTTGTATTTTTAGTACAGATGAGGTTTCACCATGTTGTCCAGTCTGGTCTTGAACTCCTGACCTCAGGTGATCTGCCTGCCTTGGCCTCCCAAAGCGCTGGGATTACAGGCATGAGCCACCATGCTCAGCCCTGAACTGGTCAGCTCTTGAATCAAAGAGCTGAACCCTCTTATTTTCCTCTTCTGAGTTTTCAAATGGTGACAAGAGCCCCTAATGCCATGGCAACAGGAGCTGTGGAAAACCTAACCCAGAAATGCGGGATGGAAGGGACTCCTTTGGAGTTGGCAGCCTCTGAGGGACAAGAGGGTCACCTCCCTGAAGGTCTTTTTCTCCATTTTGATGTTGCCCACTGCAGCTAAGATTTTAAGGAGCAAAAAACATGGGCTCTGGTGTCACGCAGTGCTCAGTGTAAATGCCAGCTTTGATCCTTCCTGGCTTTGTGGTCTCTGAGCCGATATGGCAGGATTGCTGTGTAGATTATGTCAGAGGATGGATACTTGGAAGTGCTTGGCACATATTAGATGCTCAACAAATAGAAATAATTGTGGCCTGTTTTGGGGTTGTTTGTTTGTTTGTTTTATGAGACAGGGTCTAGCTTTGTTGCCCAGGCTGCAGTTCAGTGGCACAAACATAACTCACTATACCCTCGACCTCCTGGGCTCAAGTGATCCTCCCACTACAGGTGCGTGCACCGCACCTGGCTAATTTAATTTTTTTTTTTTTTTAGAGACAGGGTCTCACTATATTGCCCAGGCTGGTGTCAAACTCCTGGGCGCTAGTGATCCTCTTGCCACACCCTCCCAAAATGCTGGGATTACAGGCATGAGCTGCTGTCCCTGGCCTTTTTTCTTTTTCTTCCCATCAGTTGGGTAATGTGCAGACGTCATATCATAGTTTGAGCGAGGCACATCTCACACAATAGCCTGAAGACCCAATCATCATGCTTATGAACCACAAAAGGATCTGGCCTGTTTTAAGGACTGTTTTTTTTTTTTTTTTTTTTTTTTTATCTCTTGCTCTAAGTTCACTCTGGCAGCCTCTGATGATGAGGTTCAAGATAGGAGTGAGAATAAGCATCCATATGTCAGGCTTACTTCGAGCTGGAAAGATACAGGGAAAACCTGCTGGAAAATGTTCTTGTTTATGTGGCTCTTCTCTTCTCAAGATATGTTGATAACGGAGGGAAGAGAAAATCTGCAGATGGAGAACTGGGAATCAGAATACCTGGACTCCTACAACCCTGACTCCCAGAGAGATCCTGGACCAGTCATTTCCTCTCTGGCTTTGGACTCTGCTCTGTCCTGTGGGTTTAAAAAGTTGAAAGCTCTTTAGAAAAAGCACGTATTAGAGTTTGGACGAGATGATCCTCCTCTGCAAAATATCTGTCTACTTAGCTCTCTGATGACTGCAATTCTAGGCCAGCACCTCCTCCCCTGGAGTCTGGAGTGAAATAGGCGTTTGTCTGCTTGGACAAATGCAATCACTGATGAATCACTGAGTACATCATGGCTCTGAGAAGGCGGAAAGAGGAAAGACCAGCACTGGGGTGACAGGAGAAGAGAACACAGACAGTAGAGGCTGCCAGGCCTCAATATAGCTTCCACCTTCCAGCATTTGCCAAGGGCCAGGCCATTGGCCACCGACTGACAAAGTGTCTGTGCACTGGTAGAGAGGGAGAGAGGGACTCAGGAGCTCACTGTGTACCCTTGGGAAGGCCACTGTTTCTCACGGGGTCCTGTAAAATAAGAGCACTGGGCTATTTCCACTCTGAAACTATGTGCCCGCATGGGAGGATGCCACCCAAGGCGTCAGAGTGCCAGAGGGTAGCAGCCAGGAGCTCTGCAGTGGAGACTTCCAGAGCCTGCTCAGAGGGAAGGACACAGCTCATGGCTGAGGCGAAGTTCCCTTCACCTCTCTTGCCTCTCTTGCAAGCCCTTGATGACAGAAAGGAGGAATACAGGAAGTGGGTGGTGGCATATGGTGGGAACCCCTCTCACTCTCACTTGTAGTATTCTTTTTTCTTTTTCTTTTTTTTTCTTTTAAAAATTATTTTATTTCTTTTTATTATACTTTATGTTCTAGGGTACATGTGCACAACATGCAGGTTTGTTACATATGTATACATGTGCCATGTTGGTGAGCTGCACCCATTAACTCGTCATTTACATTAGGTATATCTCCTAATTCTATCCCTCCCCACTTACCCTACCCACAACAAGCCCCCGTGTGTGATGTTCCCCTTCCTGTGTCCAAGTGTTCTCATTGTTCAATTCCCACCTATGAGTGAGAACATGTGGTGTTTGGTTTTCTGTTCTTGCGATAGTTTGCTGAGAATGATAGTTTCCAGCTGCATCCATGTCCCTACAAAAGACATGAACTCATCCTTTTTTATGGCTGCATAGTATTCCATGGTATATATGTGCCACAGTTTCTTAATCCAGTCTGTCATTGATGGACATTTAGATTGGTTCCAAGTCTTCGCTATTGTGAGTAGTGCCTCAATAAACATACGTGTGCATGTGTCTTTACAGCAGCATGCTTTATAATCCTTTGGGTATGTACCCAGTAATGGGATGGCTGGGTCAAATGGTATTTCTAGTTCTAGATCCTTGAGGAATCGCCACACTGTTTTCCACAATGGTCGAACTAGTTTACAGTCCCACCAACAGTGTAAAAGTGTTCCTATTTCTCCACATTCTCTCCAGCACCTGTTGTTTCCTGATTTTTTTAATGATTGCCATTCTAACTGGTGTGAGATGGTATCTCATTGTGGTTTTGATTTGCATTTCTCTGATGGCTAGTGATGATGAGCATTTTTTCATGTGTCTGTTGGCTGCATAAATGTCTTCTTCTGAGAAGTGTCTGTTCATATCCTTTGCCCACTTTTTGATGGGGTTGTTTGTTTTTTTCTTGTAAATTTGAGTTCTTTGTAGGTTCTGGATATTAGCCCTTTGTCAGATGAGTAGATTGCAAAAATTTTCTCCCATTCTGTAGGTTGCCTGTTCACTCTGATGGTAGTTTCTTTTGCTGTGCAGAAGCTCTTTAGTTTAATTAGATCCCATTTGTCAATTTTGGCTTTTGTTGCCATTGCTTTTGGTGTTTTAGACATGAAGTACTTGCCCATGCCTATGTCCTGAATGGTATTGCCTAGGTTTTCTTCTAGGGTTTTTATGGTTTTAGGTCCAACATTTAAGTCTCTAATCCATGTTGAATTAATTTTTTTAAAGGTATAAGGAAGGGATCCAGCTTCAGCTTTCTACTTATGGCTAGCCAGTTTCCCCAGCGCCATTTATTAAAACAGGAATCCTTTCCCCATTTCTTGTTTTTGTCAGGTTTGTCAAAGATCAGATGGTTGTAGATGTGTGGTATTATTTCTGAGGGCTCTGTTCTGTTCCATTGGTCTATATCTCTATTTTGGTACCAGTACCATGCTGTTTTGGTTACTGTAGCTTTGTAGTGTAGTTTGAAGTCAGGTAGTGTGATGCCTCCAGCTTTGTTCTTTTGGCTTAGGATTGTCTTGTCCATACAGGCTCTTTTTTTGGTTCCATATGAAGTTTAAAGTAGTTTTTTTCCAATTCTGTGAAGAAAGTCATTGGTTGCTTAATGGGGATGGCATTGAATCTATAAATTTCCTTGGGCAATATGGCCATTTTCACAATATTGATTCTTCCTATCCATGAACATGGAATGTTCTTCCATTTGTTTGTGTCCTCTTTCACTTCATTGAGCAGTGGTTTGTGGTTCTCCTTGAAGAGGTCCTTCACATCCCTTGTAAGTTGTATTACTAGGTATTTTATTCTATTTGAAGCAGTTGTGAATGGGAGTTCACTCATGATTTGGCTCTCTGTCTGTTATGCAGTGGCTGGAATGCAGTGGCACGATCTCAGCTCACTGCAACCTCCACCTTCCAGGTTCAAGTAATTCTCCTGCCTCAGCCTCCGGAGTAGCACACCACCACACTTGGCTAATTTTTGTATTTTTAGTAGAGACAGGGTTTCACCATGTTGTCCAGGCTGGTCTTGAACTCCTGACCTCAAGTGATCCACCTGCTTTGGCCTCCCAACGTGCTGGGATTACAAGCATGAGCCACTGCGCCCGGCCTATTTTATTTTTTCCCACAAATATTTATTGTCCACCTATGGCATTATCAGGTACTTGTTCACATCAGTGTACAAAATACAAAAATTCATATCTTTATAAAACGTTTGCTCTAGTGCACAGAGACAGACAATGAAAATAAACGTCAAAATCATGTGTTAATAGTGTCCTATGTGATAAGGACTACAGGAAATGCCGAATAGGGGCTGTGACTGCGGGGTTTTAATTGGCGGGGCTGGCGGGGGCGCGGGGGTGCGGTGTAATTAAGATAGATGACTTTCGAACAAGAATGGGAAAGACCTTGGCTGGCCAAGGGGAGAACGGAGACGTTATTTAGACTATAACTACACATTAATATTCACAAAATGCCCTTTAATGATGCTATTCATTAGTGCCACTTGTTTGTTAATAATTAATAAACGAACTATTTATCTGTTCATTTTTTTCCCTTTAATAAAGGCTTAAAGGGAGAAAAGCTGGAAAGCCGAGGAGACACGAAATGTGCACATAATGTCTCTTTTCCTATAGATGTTCCTGTTTCTCCCCTTATTCCTTCCACGGCCACCTGGGATTTTTCCAGGCGGGCTCTGCCTCCTGTCCCCGCCCCCTCCCGCCTCTGCTCCAGTTCTCCCGCGAGCCTGTCAGTTTCAGTCCGCCGCGGGCAGGCGGAGTGGAACCGCCAGGCAGAGGGGGACGGAGAAGGAGAAGGAACCCTGCAGCTCTGCATCCGGCCGCGCCCACCCCAGCTCGCCTCGCCTCGCCTCAGCTCTCTCCACAAAGCGGCAGTCGCCTGCAGCTCTGGTTTCCAAAACTCGTCGGGGCTCTGGGGAAAACGCTGCACGTGGAGGCAGGAGGCGGGAGGCTCAGGTCCCCTTCCTGATGAACCGGACAGCCTCGGGTACAATCACTCACCTGCAAGTCTTTGCAGTCGTCAAATAAGGGTCATAATAACATTAACTGTGATACCAGATCAGGGTTCTTGTGAAACTTGAATAAGAAAAACGTTCGAGCCAGAGGGGTGGCTCAAACCTGTAATCCCAGTACTTTGGAAGGTGGAGGCGGGAGGATTACTTGAGGCCAGAAGTTCGAGGCCAGCCTGGGCAACCTAGCAAGACCCTATTTATACAATAATAATAATAATAATAATAATAAAACAAATTAGCTGGGTGTGGTGGTGCTCACTTGTGGTCCCAGCTACTTGGGAGGCTGAGGCAGGAGAATAGCTTGAGCCAAGGAGTTCTAGGCTGCAGTGAGCTATGATCAAACCACTGCACTTCAGCCTGGGTGACAGAGGGAGACCCTGGTTCAAAAAGAAAAGAAAGCAACAAAAACAAAGGGAAAAAAACGTATTTGGAAATGTTTTGCAAAGTGCCTGTAATAAAACTCAGAGATATGATTCTGGACGCAGGGCAGGAAGTCACGTGCTCCGTTCTGAGGGGCTAGGTGGAACAGATGCCCTTGTGGCCTCAAGGAGTTTGTGTTTCCACAGCAGGAAGGATAGGTGTGCCTTCACCATAGCAGTGCAGACTGTGGTCCAAACCTCCATGGAGCTCTATCCTGGCCTGAGGATTATAACAATCCCTTCTCTGCATTGGGTTTGAGTAATGTAAATATAAATGAAGCCGGGTACAGTGGCTCACACTTGTAATCCCAGCACTTTGGGAGGCTGAGGCAGGTGGATCGCTTGAGCCTAGGAGTTCCAGATGAGACTGGGCAACAGAATAAGACCCTGCCTCTACAAAAAATTTAAAAATCATCTGGGCCTGGTGTGCACTCCTGTAGTTCCAGCTACTTGGGAGGCTGAGGCTGGAGGATCACTTGAGCACAGGAGTTGGAAGCTGCAGTGAGCCATGATTGCACCACTGCACTCCAACCTGGATGACAGAGCAAGACCCTGTTAAAAACAAAAAACAAAAAACCAACAAACAAAAAAGCAACCCAATAAGATGGAAAGTTTGTAAACGATTGGACTGAAAAAATACAGTGCAAGGACATATGTACATGTGGAGTGGGCCTTCTGTTTTGCATATGGAATTTGGTGATCTGACAGGCCAGGTAGCACCTAGGATGCTGAGTCTGGCAGGATGAGTTAGAAGGGCTTGGGGTGTGGCCAGGATGCTTGGGGTGTGGTTAGGATGCTGGGGGTGTGATTAGGATGCTGGGGGTATGATCAGGATGCTGGGGGTGTGATCAGGATGCTGGGGGTGTGGTTAGGATGCTGAGGGTGTGGTTAGGATGCTGGGGGTGTGATTAGGATGCTGGGGGTGTGGTTAGCATGCTGGGGGTGTGGTTAGGATGCTGGGGGTGTGATTAGGATGCTGGGGGTGTGGTTAGGATGCTGGGGGTGTGGTTAGGATGGTGGGGGTGTGATTAGGACGATGGAGGTGTGGTTGGGACGATGGAGGTGTGATTAGGATGGTGGGGGTGTGATTAGGATGCCAGGGGTGTGATTAGGATGCTGAAGGTGTGATTAGGATGCTGGGGGTCCGGTTAAGATGCTGGAGGTGTGATTAGGATGATGGAGGTCCTGCTAGGATGCTCTGTGAGGCGTGTTCTTCCCAACTGAAGGACCGAATTCTCACCAGTGACCCTTACAGATATTGCTGTTCCTTCAAAACCGTAGGTAAATAAGGTGAATTTTTACATTTTCTTGAGACAGAACAGTTTTTTCCGAGGATGTGCTCTGTACCCATTTTCTATTGCTTCATTTGTATTTTTAATTGATTTGTTGGGATCCTCATTACCTTGTAGATAATACTCCTTTATTGGCTCACTGCAGTGATTTTTGCAGTTTGTGGTTTAACTTTGTTTATATATATATTTTACAACTTTATTGGGGTATAATGGTGAACAATAAGCCACCCTTTTTTTTTTTTTTTTTTTTTTTTTGAGACGGAGCCTCGCTCTGTTGCCCAGGCTGGAGCGCAGTGGCCGGATCTCCGCTCACTGCAAGCTCCGCCTCCCGGGTTCACGCCATTCTCTTGCCTCAGCCTCCCGAGTAGCTGGGACTACAGGCGCCCGCCACCGCGCCCGGGTAGTTTTTTCTTTTGTATTTTTTAGTAGAGACGGGGTTTCACCGGGTTAGCCAGGATGATCTCAATCTCCTGACCTCATGATCCGCCCGTCTCGGCCTCCCAAAGTGCTGGGATTACAGGCTTGAGCCACCGCGCCCGGCCAGCCACACATACTTAAAGTGTTTGATTTTATGAGTTTTGGGATACGTGTACACCATTGAAATCATCATCACAGTCAGAATAGCATATATTTTCATCTCCCCCCAAAAGAGTCTTTGAGCCCCTTGGAAGTCCGTCCTTTTCTCTACTGGGTCACCCTGGCCCTCTGGCTTCTGGTTAGATCTGGCCCACAGGAGGCACCACAAGGAGGAGGGTGGCAGGGTGTTTATCCCTCTGGCTTATCCTCGCTGTATTGCTGCACCCCATGCCAAAGAACCAAAGGTCACAGCTCCTATTAAGGAGTCCCTCCCCACACAGCTACTTTCTCCAGGTTCTGGACACCAAGACCATCCCTTGTGCCTTTGAATCCTGGGGTGGTAATGCGCCCTCCATGTTGCTAGCCCTGGGGCACTGCACCATCCTTGTTAGTTTCTTCTAGTCTTGCTGCCACCTCTGTGAATACTCTCTTGCTATCTCCCCTCTTTTGCCTGGCTTGCACTGCCATCCATTTCCTGCTAGGACTCTGACTGTTCATGTTGTGCGGAGACTAGAAACTTCCTTGCAAGGTAGAAGAGACCAGAACATATTTTAGAGCAGGGTTTGTTATGATGGTTTCTTCTCCCTGCGTACCAGCTGATAGGAACATAAGTTGCACTGTGGCTGTGTTTACTAAAGATCATAGCATACAAAAAGTGGGTCAGTGGTTTCATACCTGTTCTAATTTATCTTTTGGCAGATGGCTCCATCTCTAATTCCCCGTCCACTTTTCTTAATTAGGCTGCTGAAATGTTCTTTGCTGTGGAAGTTTTGTTCTTTTCAGAGTCCATCAACCTTCTCTCTGGCCCTGCCCCTGCCCCATCCAAGGGTCTCTGCCTTGTTCTTGCCTGGACGAGGTGTTTTCTTAGGCTCCTGGTAGAGTTGCACAAGATATAAACTTTTATTGTGATCCTTGGTTTGTCATCAATTGATGCAATAATTAGGAAAGGGCAGATGTTGTGTTAATATTAGGAAGCTTGTAGTCCTTATAAGGTCTGGCACCTAATTACACACAAAATACTAACTCTAATAATAAAAATGTTAAAGACATTTGAACCTAAAAATGAGCACAAACCAGGAGTAAGTTTATTTAGTCAACAGATATTTATTGAATGCATACTATACTATGTACCAGGCATTGTTCTAGGTATCAGGGAATGCATTGTGCCAATCTCAGCCTAATGGTATTAGTATTAGGCTGGTACTAATAGGTATAATTAGGTATTATGGGCTTCTTAATGCATTAGTGTATCTGCTAGCTAATTAAGTAATTAATTGAATTAGTAATTGTTTAGCACATACATTGGAGATTTATTGGGTTTGGTGAGGTCAACACTGAGGAGTGTTGGTCTATTGATGGAGTTTATTTAGAAACGGTCACAGCTGCACCTACAATATAGCATGTTATCAGGCAATGTGTATCCTGTACTATGGTGAAGAGGACAGGTTTTGCAGTAAGAGAAGCCCGTCTTCAAAGCCTGGCTGTACTACTCAGTATCTGTGTGATTGTGGGTAAGTGAAGTAACCACATTATGCCTTAGTTCTATTGCTTGTCAAATGGGAATGCCTGGACTATCTACCTCAAGGTAGATGCTCCTACATGGTAACTGTTTATGTGTACAACCTTAGAACGCTTACTGTCTCCCCTTGAATTACAGTAATTTTTCGTACACTTTGCACCTCCTCCTTCAGACTGCATGTACCTGTAGGGCAGCTCTGTATCTCTCATGGTGCCTAACAAAGGTGTTTGATTGGTGATTATTGATTGATTGGTGATTATAGTTGCTAACACCAAATGCCTAGTGCATGTTAGGTGGCACTGTTCTGACCCTTGATGTAGGAACAACTTTATGAAGTAGGAACTCCTATTAACCCACTTTTACACTTGAGAGAATGGAGGTAGAGAGAATGCTAAGTAAACTGATTAAGATTGGCCTGATGCAGTGGCTTACTCCTGTAATCTCAGCCTTTGCGAGGCCAAGGCAGGTGGATCACTTGAGGTTAGGAGCTCGAGACCAGCCTGGCCAACATAGCAAAACCCCATCTCTACTAAAAATACAAAAATTAGCTGGGTGTGGTGGTGCATGCCTATAATTCCAGCTCCTCAGGAGGCTGAGGCATGAGAATTGCTTGAACCTGGGAGGCACAGGTTGCAGTGAGCCGAGATTGCGCCACTGCACTTCAGCCTGGGTGACAGAGCAAGACCCTGTCTCAAAAAAAAAAAAATTGACTAAAATTATTGAGATAGTGAGATCAGAGTCAGGATTTGAACCCAGGCATCTAGCTCTAGAGCCTGCATGTTCACTACTGCACTATGCTGTCTCCTGGGGATGTGTTTAATGAGGCCCTGCAATTATAGCAATAAGTCAGGACATCAGTGGGGATAAAGATGGCTACACAGGTCCTCATGTTCTCTAAGCTGGGGAGGGATGCAGCTTCTTTATGTTACTGAGATATTGCATTCATTTGGTTCCAGGGCGTGTTCAGTGCCTGGTAAATGCTTCTTTGAATTTGCTACTGACCCATTAGAGTAGATTTGCTTGTTCTTTTTCCTCCAGTCATGCAGACCTCTCTAGGCAGCCTCACTTCATCTCCCTTATACTTACACAAAATTCAGGGCTAAAATTATGCTATAGAATAGAGTGAACCAAGCTAACTGAATTATGTGCCCATGATCTTCTAAGATCCTGTCAACTCCATCTCCAACCTGGGAGGATCACTGACTCAAGAGGCAGTGCTCTAGGACCGTAAGGGAAAGAATGCTGGCCTGGAGCTCAGATATTTAGCCTCAGTTCCAGCTCTGCCTTTTACCAGTCAAGGGCCATACCCAAGGAATTTAACCTCTTTGAGTTTCACTTTCTGTTTGCAAAATGTAAAGACCTTTCCCAGCTTGACATTTGGAATTCGTGTAATTTCTGTCCTACCTGCCTGACTGTATTTCACAAATATTTATTTGAGGGCTGCTGATATGGTTTGGCTGTGTCCCTACCCAAATCTCATCATGAATTACAGCTCCCATAATCCCCACATGTTGTGGGAGGGACCCGGTGGGAAATAATTGAATCATGGGGGCAGTTTCTCCCATATTGTTCTCATGGTAGTGAATAAGTCTCACGAGATCTGATGGTTTTATAAGGAGAAACCCCTTTTGCTTGGTTCTCATTCTCTCTTGCCCACTGCCATGTAAGACGTGCCTTTTGCCTTCTGCGATTGCAAGGCCTCCTCAGAGACATGGAACTGTGAGTCCATTGAACCTCTTTTTCTTTATAAATTACCCAGTCTTGGGTGTATCTTCATCAGCGTCGTGAAAACAGACTAATACAGCTGCCATATGTAAATTCTACAGCTACGTATGAGGAAGGCATGGTCTTTGCTTTTAAGGAGCTCTTGGTCTGGTGGACTTGGAGAATTGATATTCTGGGAAGAGGATAATCAAGTATCAGAATAACCAGAGGCACCTGTTAAGAATGCAGATTCCTGGTCCCCCTCTCCAACGTGTTGAACTAAAGTCTCTGGTTCTTATGCACAACAAGGTGGAGAACTGTCACAGAGAATCCTTGGATGATGGACCGCAGATGGAACACCCAGCAGGAGGTAACTGTTCCACTGAGGATGGTATTCATCTCTGTACCACCTGCATGGTTTTTGCTATAACTGTGAGCCTGCTCTATTATTTACTTAATAGTTTTCTTTAAATTCCTTCACATAATGATCTGAAATGTATTTATTTGAAATGAAGACTATGGCATAAATGTTGATGGGGAGCAAATACTGCTTGCCATGCTAGAAAGCAACTGTAAAAGGAATGCAATGAAAAAAACAGTCACACAATGTGGCTAGATACTGCTGAGGCTTTGCAGTGTCTAAATGGGTTAAAATGGCTGATCAGCAAGTATCAGAGAGATAAGCCTGTGCTCACAGAAAGGAAGCCCAGTTACTGAAGCAGACGTCGATGCGACGTGGATGCCGATCACTTGAATATTGAATAAGAGGAACAGTTCCCAAATGTATTTTCTTGACCTTTCTTCAGTAAACATTTTATGTTTTACATACAGACCAGTATGTGAAACAGATTAACAACCAATAGCAAGACAAACACCAAAATAGCTGCTCTGCAAAAATCCAGGATAAGGAATCTATTTCCTCCCATGTCAGACCCCAAAGCCCTCAGATTGCACTTCAAGAAGCTCTGATTTAGGGGAGCAGGAGACTCCTGGAGGCCTGGTAAGCGTGCAGGTTTGGGGTTTCATGAGCACAGTGACAGGGCCCTGCAGCCTTTGTTCCAGCACGGACTGTAGGAGCAAGGATAAAGGGTAGGTGTGGGGGCCTGGCATGGTGGCTCATGCCTGTAATCCCGGTGCTTTGGGATGCAGAGGCGGGAGAATTACTTAAGGCCAGGAATTTGAGACCAGCCTGGGCAATATAGTGAGACTCTGTCTCTACAAAAAATTAAAAAATTTGCTGGGTGCAATGTTATATGCCTGTAGTTACAGCTACTCTGGAGGCTGAGATGAGAGGATCGCTTGAGCTCAGTAGGTTGAGGATGCAGTGAGCTGTGATTGCGCCACTGCATTCCATCCTGGGCAACAGAGTGAGACCCAGTGTATTAAAAAAAAAAAAAAAAAAAAAAAAAAAAAAAAAAAAAAGGTAGGTGAAGGAGAGTGATGAGAGGAGACTGGCCACATTTGGGGGATTTTGTGAGATTTTCTGACCTAGGATTAAGGTTATTTTATTTTATTTTATTTTATTTTATTTTATTTTATTTTACTAGCGTCTTTAGATTTAGGGAAACAAGAGGGGTGGAGTGTTCTTGGTCTGGGGCAAATCTCTGGGTTTGTCCCTTTGCTCCGGGTGGTACAACCAAATCCAGGAATTGTGGCTACGGAAATCCAACCTGTATTTCGGATTATTTGTGACAGAAAATGTTTTTGGAATTTGGGGTTATCTGTGCTCCTTTCCCTGTAGCTCTAGTGAATCAGGAAGTCAACTGAGCTCGGAGGGAAATCTCCTGTGATCAATCAAAGCACTTCTCGGGAATCTTCTGTGATGCCCGATTGGAAGACTTTTTGATCCTGGGGGAAAAGTCTAGGCTGAATCACTGTGTTCAAAGTTAGATGAAGTTGTCATTTTTTTTTTTGAGACAGAGTCTCACACTGTTGCCCAGGCTGGAGTGCAATGGCACAAGCTTGGCTCACTGCAACCTCTGCCTCCCAGGTTCAAGCAATTCTCCTCCCTCAGCCTCCCAAATAGCTGGGATTACAGGTGCCCGCCACCACGCCCAGCTAACTTTTTTTGTATTTTTAGTAGAGACAGGGTTTCGCTATGTTGGCCAGGCTGGTCTTGGACTCCTGACCTCGTGATCTGCCCACCTTGGCCTCCCAAAGTGCTGGGGTTACAGGCACCAGCCACCACAACCGGCCCAAAGTTGTCATTCTTAAGATAGGAAGTTTAGGCAAGATGGTGGCCAACTGCAGTGGCTACTGTAGCATTCCAGCAGATTCCCTTTGTGGGCCTGATGCACCCATCGCCTGGCTCCTGGGAACATCGGCTGCAAGTGGCTCAGAGCTGGGATTTGCTCTTGGTAATGGGGAACTGCTTCTTCCAAGGCTGTTTCCTCACTCCCTCTCAGGGGGTGGTTTGACAGTGACCAGCTGATACAGGAATACAGAGGCCTGGTCCCTTGCCTCCATCTGGGGCAACTCTGAGGGCCATCCCAGCAACCAGAGCCTGGTAGGCGTGGTTGAGGTCCAGGTTGTATCTGCATCCTGAGTCAGCTCCCTTCTTCCTGTTTTCTTGGTGACATCATGATATGAAATCAGACAATGAAATTAGCAATATTAGGTTTCCAGGAAGGTGGCATTCCCCTGAGGGAGGAGGGTGGCTCCATGAGACAAGGCTGCTGAGAGCTGCAGAACCCTCTCCTAAGCCTCCGTGCAGGGCGGCTCAGCCCCGTGCTCAGGGACAAATAGAAAAGTCTGAGCCAATGCGTGTAACATCGAATGTATATATACCCATGCACAATTCAAATATAACCATGCACCCCAATGAGCAGGCATTTGTCTTTGCGTACATCTTCCCCAGATCCAGTTTCTGTTCCGCCCCGATCTGCTTAGTCTCACTTCCCTCTGGTTCTTGGCTGTCTGATCAGCAGAGAACCCCAGCTGCTTTCTCTGTCACCTTGCCTCCTAACACTGCCATCTGTCTCAGCCTCCCCAGCGAGGGCCAGACCTTGGTGAAGCCTCTGTGACGTCTGCCGTGGGGATAGCCATGACAGCTCCAAGCTGGGCGACCTGACCACATGCCATAGGGGACAGGACTTGGTTTCCCCAGTGGCTGCCCGGAGGAGGTGGGGAACGCCGCTGGGAAGTGTAGGGAATTTTAACATCCCGTGGGGTGAATTTTGACTAAGAAGGGCCAGGAGACAGGAAAGAGCCAGGAAATACATGACTCACTTTGTCTGGCTCTCCTGGGCTGTGCAAGGTGCCATGGCCGCATGTGGACTGTCTTGGTTGGTTTGGCTGCTGTAACAAAATACCATAGTCTGGGTGGCTCATAAACAATGGAAATATATTTCTCAGTTCTGGAGGCCGGAATCCAGGATTGAGGTTCTGGCAGATCCAGTGTTTGTGACAGCCTGCTTCCTGGTTCACAGATGGTTGTCCTGTCACCGTGTTCTCACATGGCAGAAGGGGCCAATGAGCCCTCTGGGGTATCTTATAAGGACACGAATCCCATTCTTGAGGGCCCCTCCCTCATGACCTAATCACCTCCCGAAAGGCCTCTTCACACCATCACCTTGGGGCTTAAGATGTCAACACATATTTTGGGGGGACACAAGCATTTAGAGCACAGTATGGTCTTTCTGGAGACTTCCTGTGTGACTAAGCAACTGGCTGTGTTTTTTTGTGACCCTGCAGCCACCTCGGTAACACACAACTTTGTATTTGTTTCTGTCCTTCCCTGCCTCGCTTCCCTTCCCCCACTTCACTGCTGAGGTTCTGGGAATAAATCATAGCAATGAGTTGGTATGAGATTTGCTTCAGGCTCGACATGGTGGCTCGTGCCTATAATCCCAGCACTTTGGGAGGCTGAGGAGGGAGGATAGCTTGAAGCCAAGACTTCAAGACCAGCCTGGGCAACATAGTGGGACTCCGTCTCTACCAAAAGAGGTTGACATCAAGCTCTGCTTTTTCAGGAGCCTGGAGTAAGATGCCATCTGAGAACCTTTGTGTACATTTAAATAACATTTTATATTTGAATGATATGTTTAGCATCCTAACGTGTATGAAATACCTACATGTGTGTGTCTGTTGAACTGAATGAATGTGTGTGCTAACATCTAAGTGAATGTGAAGAGATCTAATAGTTGTCCACAGCTGGGGGGTCGATACATGTGAAAATCAGGATATTAGCTATCTATTGCTGCATCAAAAATTACCAAAATATAGCAGCTGAAAACAACAAACATTATCTCCCAGTTTATAAGTGGGTCAGCTTGCTGGGGGCAGCTTGGTTGGTGATTCTGGCTCAAGGTCCCTCATGGGGGCTGCGGTCAGGGGGTCATGGTGTTGGCCAGGGGCTCATGGTCCAAAGCAGGTGTGTCTGCTTTTCTGCTCACTCTCCTGGCTGTTGGCAAGCCTCACGTTGTTGCCATGTGAGTCTCTCCACAGGGCTGCCTTGTGACGTGGTGGTTGCCTTGCTCTAGAGAGAGAGACATGAACCCCAGAAGGAAACAATAGTCCTTTTTTTTTTTTGAGCCAGGATCTTGCTATGTTACCAGGCTGGTCTCAAACTCCTGGCCTCAAACAGTCCTCCCACTTCAGCCTCCCAAAGTGCTGAAATTATAGGCGTGAGGCACTGCCCCGCCAATAGTCCTTTGTTTAACTTCTAAATTTTAAAAACACTTATTTTTAGAGACAAGATCTCACTCTGTCAACCAGTCTATAGTGCAGTGGTGTGATCATAGCTCACTGCAGCCTTGATTTCCTGGGCTCTAGGGATCTTCCTGCCCTAGCTTCCAGAGTAGCTGGGACTATAGGCATGTACCACTGTGCCCAGCTAATTTTAATTTTGTTTTGTAGAGATAGGGTTCTCATTATATTGTCCTGGCCTGGTTTTGAACCCCTGGACTCAAGCAATCCTCCCACCTCAGCCTCCCAAGATGTTGGGATTCCAGGAGTGAGCCACTCTACCTGGCCACGGTCTTTTTATAACTGACTCTTGGAAGTGACATACCATCACTTCTGCCATATTCTCTTCTTTAGAAGTGAGTCAATAAACCCAGCCCACACTCAAGGGGAGATAATTACACAAGGGTATGAATACCAGGAGGTGTGGACATCTGGGGGCTGTTTTAGAGGCTGCCTGCTACAGTTGGCATATTGTTCCAATTGTAACCTATACCAACAGTCCCTTATTAGTCTTGGAAAAATCCCTTGTTTCATCCCACAATCCTCTTGCATATATTTCAGAAATTGTTCTGCTTTAGCAGAATAGGTAAGTGGAAGGGCCTTATTAACTGTAAAGTACTCTATAAATTGTAGTTGTTACTGGCCAGGCACGGTGGCTTATGCCTGTAATCCCAGCATTTTGGGAGGCTGAGGCGGGTGAATCATCTGAGGTCAGGAGTTCAAGACCAGCCTGGCTGGTGGAACCCTGTCTCTACTAAAAATACAAAAATTAACTGGGCATGGTGGCACATGCCTGTAACCCCAGCTACTTGAGAGGCTGAGGCAGGAGAATCGCTTGAATCCGGGAGGCAGAGGTTGCAGTGAGCCAAGATCACGCCATTGCACTATAGCCTGGGTGACAGAGTCAGCCTCTCTCCCAGAAAAAAAAAATAAAAAGTTGTAGTTGTTCCTAAAGAAGGCTCATCAATAGGGAGGAGTCTCTTTCCATAGATGTGGTTCACAGCAACCTAGTGGGCTTACTCTAATTTATTAAAGCAAAGTGCGATCAGCAGAACACTGTTTAAAAGATGCATATTCACTCCTCATTCATCCCTACCCTCAGGCTCAAATGCTGTAACCAGATATGGACCTGAGGCCATGCCAAAATGAAGGAAAAAACCATCTGGTCAATTTAATCAATCCAATAAAAGCATCCTTTTAAACTGATCCAAAGATTTGGAGCCCAGACCTCTAGGTAAATGACTGGCTGAATTTTCGGATTCAACTGATAAGATGATCTGGGGTTGTGTAGACACTACTTAAGAGAGCAAGGGTCAAGTAGCAAATAGAGAATCTAATTGGGCTTAAAACTTGGAGTCCTCGCCTTGAGCCAGGCTGAGCTCAGCACCCAGCTCCTAGGAGGGGCTCTGAGTCTGTGGGTGGAACCCGGGGAGTCAGAGCGGGGAGAACTGCGAAGAGCTCATTGTTTCATTTTTCTGGGCACTCATCAGGGGGCTGCTTTCTGTCTGTCACTGTCCTCTGATTCTTCCCACCTCCATTTTAGATGTCACGGGTGATGGATCACTTCCTGAGGTTGCCTCTTCCTTAATGCATCCGTTCGCTGTTCTCTGGGGAAACTGCTCTTCCCTGCTCTTCTCCGTGGACAATTCCGTTTGGGCCAAGGCACCAACCCACACCACCCTGGGGGGTTCTCAGCTTATTGGGAGTTCCACCAACCTCTTCTCTTTCCCAGAATCACTTTATGGACGGAGACCAAAGACAGGCTCAGAGACCCTGGAGGGAATCTTAGGGAGGGGAAGCTGGGATGATTAGGGGGAAACTGAGAAAGGGAGGGGGAAACATTAAGAGACCTCTCTGTAGTACATTAGCTCAAGGAGGCGATCCATGCAAAATGCTTAGGACAGTAGCTGGTGCACAGTAAACACTCAAGGTCTGTTAGCTGTTGTGATCATTACTATCCTCATTATCATCTGCATTTCTCAGGGCAATTTATTGCTTTTCACTTTGTAATAGTGATCTCTGAAATCCAAATGGGGTGATGAGCCCAAAGCTCCCAGCACTGGGCTTGACAGGAAGTTGGTACTTAACAAAAGTTCTCATTTCTCTCAGTATCTGTTCTTCCAGGTTTCTCTGTGTCTCCCACAGTACCTGGTAGAAAGTTGATGTGAATTCAATCTGTTGACTAAATAAGGAAGCTTCATTTTATTAGCTATACCAACAAGCAGGCTGTTCAGAAAAGGTTCTCAGCGAAGAGTACTTTTTGCCCAGGAAAGGGCACTGTGGCTATGCATGTCACCATGTGGAGGGGCAGAAGGGCTGGATGTCTGCAAAGACAGACTGCCATTTTCTCCTCGCCATGAAATGCAGGTGGATGGGCTGTGCCTGGATTTTTCAGTGAGATCACCATCCCCTGAATTGCATCTGCCCCTACCAACCACCTCCTCTAATGATCTGTTCCCCGAAATATTGGCTCTGGATTTCACCTGGAGACTTCATAATACCTGGGGGGTAAGCAAGATCCTGACTCCTTTTCACTAAGGTGCCCTTCCCAGATCTGCTTCATGCCTGCCTCCTTCCTTCCTGCCCATAGAAAGGACTCACACTTTTGATGACATTTATATTGATGTGCCTTGCTGTAGCCTCACAGTTTCTTTATAGACATTAGACATTCTTTATAGACATTAGCACCACATTGTGACCCAGAGTTTTGTTTGCTCATCTCCTGCAGTGCCTATGGACTTCTCAGTGCTTGTCCTGGGATCTATGAGCCTGTGTGTCCTGCATCCTATGAGAACCATGCTGTGTGGCTTCACACCATCCCTACAAAATAAATGCTAGAATGACTGCATTTTACAGATGAGAAAGTAGCCTCACAGCAGTGATCTTTTTTGTTTTTGGCAGATGCATTAAGTGATTACATGAACCCCCTCACCCCCCCCCCACCATCTCTTTTAACTACAAAAGCTGGGAAATCTAAATATTCCCTCTCCCAGCTTCCTTTGCAGCTAGAAGTCGTCTTCTGACAGTACTAGCCACTAAGGCCCAATTGGAACTCTCTGGGCATTTCAAGGACTAATAAAATGGACAGATGTTGCTAGAATGACTTCCCTTCTCCCGTCTGTCTGTCTTTCCTAAATATGGACGTGGCATCTGGAGCAGGGTCAGCTATCCTGAGACTGTTAGATGACAAAAACCAATTAGCAAATGAAGGCACAGTGCAAAGATAGAAAGGCCTGGAATTCCTCGTGGCATCACTGAGGTCTAAACCAGTGCACATAACCACCTGCCTCGAGGCACCTCTCTCTCTCAAAGCTACGTGGCTGTCCTTGGGGAAGGAAGCGTGAGAGCCCTCTTTAAGATAAGGGTCACAGAACTTCTTTGCTCTGACTCATGGCATAGTGAAAGGAGTGGCTGAGCGGACAACTAGGAAGTTTGCTTCCCTCTCACGACCGACTGAGAGTTTTGAACAAATTTCTAGGAAAAGCGCAAGGATGGGGCTGCTATGAGCTGTCCGCCAGGGTGGTGCTGATATGCACATTATGCCACCTAGCTATTGAGGAGCCGGGGAGTTGTCCCTGCAATAGCCACAGTGAACTGCTGCTTGACTCCACTGCACAGCAAACAGAGGTCAAGGTAGGTGTGTGTGTGTGTGTGTGTGTGTGTGTGTGTGTGTGTGTGTGTGTGTGTGTATGCATATGTGCATGTGTGTGATCTGCATGTAATGTGGCTATTTCTATCATTCCAGTGAAAAGTCATCCCTGACAATTGGGAGAGCTCATGGGCTATGGCCTTTCAAAACATTCTTCACTAAGGGGAGAGCTGAGTCTGGTGAGGATGGAGGGCTGGGGTTCAAGTCAGCTATAAAAGAGCCTGAACTCTCTCCTAGTCTCTTTGGTCCAGGGGGAGGGCTTGTCTGGGAAATGTGGAATATAACAAAGGAGTCTGTGTAGATAACTTGCCTAGTTTGGTGCTGATTTTTAGGTAAGTGAGAAGTAAAACCTGCAAGTGCTTCTTTCCTGAAGCATGTCAAGGAAATGTCCCACTGAGGCCTTCTCCTGGGACGTACTCTCCTAAGAGCATTTCTGGACTCAGGGACAGCCTTCAGGACTTAATTTTTCTCCTGAGAATCCCAAGGGTTGGATGTTTGGCTCATGCTTTTTGGTGTCCTGTCTTGATACAACCTTGCCAAACAGGACATAGCCCATAATTTTTATTCCTTGCTTCCCATCTCTCAGTAAATGCACAATTCTAAGCATTTTTTGTTGTTGTTGTTGCTGATAGTAACTACTGAGAAACTGACATGGGTAAAAACAAAAACAAAAAACAAACATAGGTCAGTTGCTAAGTTACATGCTGTCTTAAAAGCTTTTGAGAAATAGCTGGTACTGATCTTGGTTGAAATCTAAATGGAGCTTCTTTTGACTCTACTTAACCCCTTTCTGACCCTTTCACTGGTCCATCTATTGGAGTTTTTCATCCCTTGATTTCTCTTTTGATTTCCTGGACCGGTGCTTCTGTATCTCCCACCTTTCTGAGACCTCCCAGCCTCTCTCTTCCACAGGACCTGGTAAGGGGAAGAGGGGCAGATGCAGCAGGAGGGCTGTGCAGATGACAGTCTCAGAGAAAGTGCTCTGGTCTGGTTCACCTCCACCTGCAAGGAAGCTACTAGGTATTTATCCTGTCCTCCAAATCACACATCACTCAGGAAGGCTTCTTTGGAAATCCCTCTATCTCTATGACCTTCGAAGGAGCCCACTGCAATGTTTAATAGCCCTGGGATCAAATATATTTTTGTTTTTGTTTATTGAGCGAGCTTTGTTGCCCAAGGTGGAGTGCAGTGGCATGATCTCGGCTCACTGCAACCTCTGCCTCTGGGTTCCAGCAATTCTCCTGCCTCAGCCTCCCGAGTAGCTGAGATTACAGGCATGTGCCCCCACACCCAGCTAATTTTTGTATTTTTAGTAGAGACAGGGTTTCACCATGTTGGCCAGGCTGGTCTTGAACTCCTGACCTCAAGTGATCCACCCCCCTCGGCCTCCCAAAGTGCTGGGATTACAGGCATGAGCCATTGTGCCCGGCCCAACTAAATTTTTTTCTAATATCCGACTTACTTAAATTGAGATCTGCTTTTCTTTGACCTGCAGAACTATTTCTTAGCCTTTCTCCTAATCTTCCCACTCCATGCAAACTCTTTATGAAGGCAAAGTAGTAATTCTCAAACCTCCTGCCCCAATATTATTTGGGGCTCAATACATATTTATTGAACGAATGAACAGTTTCCTTCTCATTCAATCTTGGGATGTAGGCAGAGGGAGTCCTGTGTTATGGACAGTGTGAGTGGCTAAGGAGGACATGGTGATACTAGATCACTACTGGGAAGTGGAACTGCTCGGTCCTCAGCTCCTCACCCTGAGTCTTTTCTTGGAGTCCCATTCCAGGCTTACGGCTGGACAGGTCTTTCTATTGGAGAGCCCATGACTTGTGTTTGGTAATTTAAAGAGAAGGTCTTATGTAGCTATGCCTCTGGCTTTAACTCTGATTTGCCTTTTCCTACCTCCTTTTCCCAATTACCAAACTTTCCCCATCTTTCAGTTTTCCATTTAAACTCCCTCTTTTCTGTGAGGGCAATCTAAGGAGGCCAGCAAGAAGGATGTCCCCTTTTGGTGCTTAGAGTCAAGATATGCAAGATCACTTGATTAACACTAAATTATTTGTATATTACATTGCACCCAACCAGAATGTTTCTCTAGTTAGTTAAGAACTCACAGATGCAACAAAGGTAACTGGATTAATAGTATTTTGAAACATTCTGGATATCGGCATTAGACATCCGGAGGTTAGAGACAAGAAGGATTTAGTATTGGTAAGAGATGCTGTCACAAGAAAAAAACAGAAGGTCTTAGTAATAATTCAAGTATAACCTCCCTGTCCTCTGTAGTCATTCACTCTGCTGTCTATGTCCCACTTGCTACCCACGAACTCATCTGCTGTCTCCTTACCAGCCCCCACTGCTCTGCTTGACCCTTGGGTCCCAGGTTCTCTTCTAGTCACCACATTATGTGTTCTTTTCTCTGTCCATCTACTCATTTTCTGCAAGGACAGGACTCTATTTCTTTTTGAAGGTGGGTTTCCTAACAGAAGTTGGTTCTCTGGCACACAGACAAGTTGTACTCTACCAGATATCTGTGGGGTGATCTTTCCAGCAGTCAGTTTGGGAACTTTAGCTTCGTAGAACTCCAGATTTAACAAAAGCTTCATTAGTGGGTGATTATCCACTTTACAAAGGATTTCTTTAAATAGCAAATTCCCAGAATGGGCTTAAAATAGATTTAATTTAACCCAAGTCCAATTTGTACACCCTGTTCAATAACATGCTGATTGTTAGAGATGAGGTGTACGTGTGCTTATTTATAGACTGCTTGTTTGTTTTTTTAAACCCCCTACTTCTTACCTAGTAGACCACACTCCCTCTTTCAAATTCATCAAGATTCACTTCTAGGAGAAGCCTATTTTCTAATGAAAAAGAGGATCAGCTTGGTCCCATCAATATTATTGTCCATGATCAGAGAGAGGGGATTTTCTTCACTAAAGACTACCCCAAGACACACAGCCTCTTCCATTTCTCTTTTCAGATCTCTGTCTCTTTCTCTGTCTCTCAGAACACACAATCAGCAATTGTAAAGTTCACACTTGACTTTAGTCTCAGTCTCTGGGTCCATATTATCAAGGCAGTGCCCACACCACTAATGGGTTTTGGGATAACAGAAGGAAAGACTATGGCCTCATTGCCTGTACCTATCATTAAAACTAGACAAAGAGACCTTCCTTCCCTTCTGTTGAATCTCTATCTGAAATTCTGCAATACATATTGCATAGTTCAGTACACATGACATGTGGTTCTCATGCTATGGCTATGTCTGTGGGATTCTTGCTAATCTGGTGGAAAATGAAGGTAATTTAAGAAGAAAACTCAGCTTATCTGTACAATTATTGCTTGAATGTTTCACTTATCAATGCGATATTTTGGAGGACATGGAGTCCTCATCCATATGTAATTGTTAAAGAACTGTTTAAAGAAAAGATTTAACAAATTATTGCCATGGTCTCCTTAATGGTCTTCCTAAAGTTTCACCTCTTTCTCATGAAAATTTATCCTTTCTTAACTGTGTCTCAAACTTTAAAGTACACGTGAATCATCTGGGGAGCTTGTTAAAGTATAGATTCTGATTTAGTATGTTTGAAATAGGGCTTGAGGTTTTTAGAATTTCTAACAAGCTCCTGGGTGATACTGATGGTGTTGGTCTATGAACCTTGAGTAGCAAGGCTCTCTAAACTGCCAGAGTGGTCATTCTAAATGTGAATCTGATCATGTCACTTCCCTGCCTTATTTATATTTTATGAGACAGGGTCTTACTCTATCACCCAGGCTGGAATTCAGTGGCACAATCACGGATCACTGCAGCCTCAACCTCCTGGGCTTGGTGATCCTCCCACCTCAGCCTCCTGAGTAGCTAGGACTATAGGTGTGTGCCACCATACCCGGCTAATGATTTTGTACTTTTTCAGAGATGAGGATTTGCCTTGTTGCCCAGGCTAGTCTTGAACTCCAGGACTCAAGTGATCTGCCTTTAAGGTTAAGGTAAAAATCCTTCAGTGACATACAAGGGTCTTTATAATCAGGTTCTGCCCGCCTTTCCAGTGTCATCCGTGGCACATGCTGTTCCCAGAACTGCTCAAGCTCTTCTCTGGCTTTGCCTGTATGTTAGTCCCCCTTGACCTGGCAGATTTCCACTCCCCCTGCTAGAGTCAACTCATACATCTCCTCCTCCAGGAAGCCTCATCTGTCACCTCAAGGTCTCTGTGTGTACCTTGATCACATATTGCATGGCTGGAAAGTTTTGTCTACATTTTCTTCTTTCCATTAGACTTTCAGTTCCTGCCTTGGTCATATTCGCATAATCTCAGGACCTCCAGCTCCTAGCCCTGTTCCTGGCACACTGAATACATATTTGAGTGAGTGTGGAAATGAGCTTGTAATTTTGTCTTTTTGCTCCCTACACGGTGCTTGCTCAGCTAAGGTCAATCTATCTCTGATTGTTGTTTGCTAAGCTCTCATTCTCGGAAACCCGTGTTCAAGCTTCTATCTGGGGAGATGAGTCTGAAGTATGGGAGTCGTGTCTAATTCCATGGCCTGAACATTACCAGCAGTTAATTCATTGCTGTTGTTTGGAAAATGTTAATTAATCAACATGATTCTCCTGGTGCTCAAGGGAAAAAGTCGAACTGCTTTAAAAGCAGCATTTACTGCTTCAGGTAAGTAAACTCTGCTAACTAAGGCAACATTCTCAGCCCAAGCTGCCCATTAGAACCACTTGGGAATCTTTTAAAAAATACTGGTACTGGGGTCCTATCCTCAGGAATTCTGATGTAATTGGTCTGGGGGTAGGATCTGGCATCAATATTTTAAATATCTACCCAGAGGATCCATTGAGATCCACTTTACCAAGGCAAGCATCATGACTAGCAATCATGACTCTTTCCTAGTAATCAGTTGCCACTTATCTGATGATAGATTATCCAACTATTGTTCCTCCTTAAAAAATCTTGATTTAAATTTTTCTCGACATAATTAGCAAAGGTGATAAAGTTCTTACATCAATGTATTGACTAGCTCTCATGTACAGGTATGCTTCTATGCAGTCTTTACTTTTACTAAGAGGTCTTTTGAACTAAAACCTTTGTGTATCACCCCAACCAGGTTCAAATCAGAGAGAAGGAGAATCACTTTTGGATGGCTTTCCATCAATCCTGGATTGCTGCTTATCTCTAGAATGGACACAGCTGATTATCTCTAGAATGGACACAGCTGTGGGAAGAGTTCAGGTCAGGGCAGGTGTGCAACTTTTTAGCTTTCTCTGGGTCAGTTTGAATACAGTAATTTCTCTGAAGAATTGTGCAGTCTTAGAACTTGCTACCCCCAGGTAGTAATTTCTGGATTAATGATCATTTTGAAATAAAGCTGCTACTGATATTCCTTCATTGGTGCAGCGAATTAGCAATAGTACTTACAAATGCTTAGCTCACAGAAACTTGAAGAATCAGATGTGCTTTCACTGGGGCTCATTTTCCCTTTAGAGGGGATGGGCTTTGCAAGAGCATGGTCCAAGTGTGTCAGAGGAGACTGACATGATTTTCCTGCTCCCCTCTTGTTGGGCAGATAGATGGGAACAGGGTCCTAGGAGCTACTGTCCTGTAAAAGGGAGTTTGACAAACAGAGGCCAATAGCACTCTTGCGCATTCCCTAAGGCTGTAGTGCTTTCTGGCATTAAATCCATTGGCACAAAGGGGTCAGTAGGATAAACAGGGCATAGGCTGGTAAACTTATGGTCAATTGATAGTTTAATGTCACTCATAGTCCCCAGTCTGGTTCAAAGGAGGTGTTTCTGGCTTATACACAGTCTCAGTAGATTTCCCACCCACCTCCAACCTATAAAGGTGTCTCCCAAATAAGATCAAAAGTTTAAAGTGTCTTTAACACAGGTTGGTAATGCCTTGATAATCCTAGAAAAAAGCTGAGAATGTATTTTCCTGATAGGTTTATAAGAAAGTTTTATTATTATTATTATTATTATTATTATTTATAATTTATTTTTATTTTTTAAACAAGATCTTACTCTGTCACCCAGGCTGCAGTGGCACGAGCCTAGCTCACTGCAGCCTTGAACTCCTGGGCTCAAGCAATCCTCCCACTTCAACCTCCCAAGCAGCTGGTAGCTGAGACTACAGGCACACACCACCATACTCAGTTCATTTTTTATTTTTTGGAGAGACAGGTCTTGCTATGTTGCCCAGGCTGGTTTTGAATTCCAGGGCTCAAATGATCCTCCCACCTTGGCCTCCCAAAAGTTTGGGATTACAGGTGTGAGCCACCATGCCTGACCTAGGAAAGCTTTAAAAGCATCCCACTAGAGAGAATTTCCTTGAAGGCAGGGGGCTGTTTGTTCTTTTTTTGTATTCTTCCCTCTGCCTCTTCCCCATGTTGCCTTCCATATTATGGATACTCACAAATGACAGTAAATAAATGTCATGAAATATTTTAAGTGCTTATTACAGCCAAGTGCTTATACTTTATATACAATCTCTAATTAAATCTTCCCAGTAACTCTGAGAGGTAAGTAATATCATCACCCAGTTTTACAGATGGGACTACTAGGGCTCAGTGAAGTGAAATAACTTGTTCAAGACTATGCAACAAGTAAGTGCAGAAACAAGATTCGATCCAGGTTTGTGTGCTTACAAATCTTTGATCTACAGCCTCTCAGGAACATGCTTGTTGGATTGCTTTGCACATCAGTCTGGCTTTCTTGGTGATTAGGGGTCTAAATCTTCATCTCACATAGCTGTTGTCGAGATACCCCAAAATGGTTCGAACCTTTCACACCCAGACTTGCCTTAGCAACACTAGCTGTCTACACATCGAGAGGAGCCTTTAGGCCAGGCATGGGGGCTCAGGCCTATAATTCCAGCACTTTGGGAGGCTGAGGAAGGATGATTGCTTGAGCCAAGGAGTTCAAGACCAGCCTGGGCAAAGTAGTGAGACCCTGTTTCTACAAAAAAATTAGAAAATTAGCCTGGTGTGGTGGTCTGTGATCCCAGCTACTTGGGAGGCTGAGGTAGGAGGATTGCATTAGCCAGGGAGGTCGAAGCTGCAGTAAGCTGTGATCGCACCACTGCACTCCAGCCTTGGTGACAGAGTGAGACCCAGTCTCAAACAAAAACAAAAACAAAAACAAAAACAAAAAAGTTATTGTGCAGCACAAGTATGCATTTTACTGCAGTCTCTTCCAAGGCAAGTGGCATCACCTGTTTCCTGGAGTGGCCCCCATTTTTTCTGCATCAGTATTAATGTACCAGTCACATACAGTGAAAGCTCTTGAAATATACCAAGGACTCCCTCAGTACCCTCTGTCACTGTAAACTGTGCTCTGGTACATTTTCTCAAGTGAGGCACTTCTGCCAACCTTAAATGTTAATTCTGCATCACTCTATAAAGGTGTGGCTACAAAGTCTCAGGTAATGTGGGCTTCTTCCTTCCTGTGAATTCTACACTGTGACTTTAGGAAGAAGCTTAGAGTCGGAATAGAAGTAAATTTTGAGGTCCTTCTACCTCCCACCTGCCCTGTGCCTGATGGAGGAGAATGGCTGTTCTTGTCCTCTCCATGAGGGGGCGCTCATCCTCTCCAGAGGCTGTGGCTGCCATTGTTTGACAGCTCCAGTTACTCCTTCCAAAAAATTTTAAAACTGTGAGGTGCATCATACACATCAAAGAGTGAGTAAAATGCATGTGTACAGTTGGAGGATGATAGTATTATAGAACGAAGGTTTGTACATATTCCTCACCATGTTAAGGCATAGAATGCAAGCAGACCTTTGATGCCTGGCACGCACACCTCCTGTTACATCCCCTGCCTTCCTTCCTCCCACCAATGTCTCCCTTCCAAAGTTCTGGTGTTAATCATTCCTTGATTTTCTTTATATTTTGCCTCTAATATATGAATCAAGTTATCTCATATGTTTCATGGCAGAGGTTACCATCATGGACTCAAGAGCCAAACTGCCTGGATTCCCATCTCAGCCCTATGACTGACTGGTCGTGCAATACTAGGAAAGTAATTTCTCCTCTCTGTGACTCAGTTTCCTCATCTGTGAAATTGGAGTAATAATAGTTCTTACCTGAAGGTTGCTGTGAGAAGTAAATGAGTTTATGTTGCAAGACTTTATAATGGGACCTGTACATAATAAACACCATGACAACATTAGTTATTGTTATTTATATTAAGCTGACATCTACCTTCCTGTAGATCATTACTTCTCAGGTATCTGTGGTGAAATACCTTTAAAAAATATTTCTAATCCATTGTGGACTGATAATTTTTAAAGTACAATAACATTGAATAATTGGAAAAGTGAAATAGGCTGGGCACGGTGGCTCACACCTGTAATCCCAGCACTTTGGGAGGCTGAGATAGGTGGTGCACCTGAGGTTGGGAGTTCAGGACCAGCCTGGCCACCATGATGAAACCCCATCTCTGCTAAAGATACAAAAAAACTAGCCAGGTGTGGTGGCATGTGCTTGTAACCTCAGCTACTCGGGAGGCTGAATCACTTGAATCTGGGAGGCAGAGGTTGCAGTGAGCTGAGATCACACCACTGCACTCCAGCCTGGGTGTCAAGAGTGAAACTCCATCAAAAAAAAGAAAAGAGAAGAAAGAAAAGTGAAATAAAAACTCAGAATACAGAATTCAAACTCCATTTTTTTACTGTTAGAGCCAACAGAATTAAAATTACGATGTCAAATTGTTATAAGTGTTTTTCAATGATTATTTTCAATTTCTATACTTACTTTTCATGAACTGGTAGCCAACAGCTTGTGGACATCCATCAGCTCACAGATACACTAGTTTCTGGTGTTAAGGAATCTTCTGTGTAGAGACTAAAGAACTGCAGAACCGAGTTCTGATTTTTCTGAGTCAGGAATAACACAAGAACAAACTTCTAATTTTCTGAATCATTTTTTCCTTATTTAGAGACATGGTCTTCCTCTGTCACCCAGGCTGGACTGTCGTTGTGCAATCATAGCTCACTGCAGCCTCAAACTCCTGGGCTCAAGCGTTCGATCCTCCTGCCTCAACCTCCCAACTAGCTGGGACTACAGGTGTGCACCACCATGCCTAATGAGTTTTTTATTTTTTATAGAGACAGGGTCTTAGTATTTTGTCCAGGCTGGTCTTGAACTCTTGGCTTCAAGTGATCCTCTTGCCTTGACCTCCTAAAGTGTTGGGATTACAGGTGTGAACCACGGTGCCTGGTCTGATTTTCTCAGTCTTGAATCAGATTGTAAGCTCTTTGAAGCTATCTCCTGCAACCTCTCCTCTCTCCAGTAGTGCTTTGAGTCCTCTAAGTGTAGCGGGCTATGGAGGGTTCAGAAGACAGCTGTAGGGAGACCCATGAATGTTATGAGTTGAACCACATGAAGTTGCCAACATTCTACTCATTTTGATTTATTTTATTTTATTTATGATTATTATTAGTAGTAGAAGTAGTAGTAGTAGTAGTAGTAGTAGTAGTAGTATTTGAGATGGAGACTTGCTCTGTTGCCCAGGCTGGAGAGAAATGGCGTGATCTTGGCTCACTGCAACCTCCACCTCCTGGGTTCAAGCGATTCTCCTGCCTCAGCCTCCCAAGTAGCTGAGATTATAGGCACACACCACCACACCCAATTTTTGTATTTTTAATAGAGATGGGGTTTTGCCATGTTGGCCAGGCTGGTCTCAAACTCCTTTCCTCAGATGATCCTCCCACCTCAGCCTCCCAAAGTGCTGGGATTACAGGCCACCACGCCCAGCCATTTTGACTTTAAAACAGGCAATTTCATATGTTCCAATCTGCTATTTAGGTTTCCAGGTCTGCCCTGTTTGACCTGGGGCTGTATATTGCACTCTCCGCACAGATCTGTGGACTAATACTCATCAGGGACTGAAGTCTTCCCATTTCTAGGAGCTCACAGAACCTCAAGTGCTGGATGGGGAAGGATGGCCTGGGGATCTCCTCCTGCCTGTGTCCTAGCTTTCAGTTGCTACCAGAATCCAAGACTGAAGAGTGGCCTGCCCTGACCTCGAGGTATCTGTCAAGGAAGATCCTGTTGTGCCATTTGAAACAGATAAAATCTGGCTGAACATAACCCTGTGGGTTGAAGTCAGGACTCCTGGGTTCTTACTTAAGCTCTGTTATGCATTTGCAGCCTGGGTCATTCAGCCTTCTAAATACCTGATTTCTACAGTGACCCAAATGCATCCACATTGGACTCAAATCAGGATTGAAATCAGCCGGAAGTTCAGAGCTGCTTCTGAATTAGAAAGTCTATTTATTTTACTATGTGTTTTTAAATTAGTAATATTCATACAAGACTAGGGGTCAGAGGCTCTGCTCACCTGATGTGAAAATTTCTATTTTTAATTCTGACAACTGTAGGGGGAAAAGAATCACAATGTCTGCTTGAATTTCCATCAAAAATAGTCAATCTGGTGATCCTGGATTAACATGCATGTTTTCCGGAAAGCCCCAAGAGATGAGTTTTATAGTCATTTGATCTGAAAGAAGGAACATGTCAGTTTCTGCCTGCTTGAAATCTGCCTTACAAGATTCATGCCTGCCACTGGCCCTCAAATTAAGGGACAAGCTGCCAGCGGTGGTCACAGGTTACTGATCCTGCATTTGGAGATGTGGGCCGGAGAGGGGAGCATGGCCGCTTAATGACAGTGACCTCTGCCTCTGTCTTTCATGTCCCCTTTCTGTGCAATGTTATGAGCTCAGTTGTGTCCCCCTAGAATTTGTATGTTGAATTCCCAACACCCAGTACTGTGAGTGTATTTGGTGATACGGAATTTAAAGAGGTGATAAAATGAGACCATTAGGGTGGACCCTCCCAATGTGACTGTGACCATATGGGAAGAGAGGATGGCAGGGGCACAGCACAGAGAGCAGACTGTGTGATGAAGCATCAAGGGCCTCGGATGAAACCAAACCTCCCAATACTTTAATCTCAGACCGCTAGCCTCCAGAACTGTGAGACAATACATTTCTGTCATTTAAGTCACCAAGTCTGTGGCACTTTGTTATGGCAGCCCGAGAAAACTAATGTATGCACACAACATGCTTAGATGCATGCATATAGCCACAACCATAAAGGCACACACATAGAGACACAAACAGAGATCACCCACAAAACAGCCATGCACACCTGTGCTCACTGCCGTACGCACTGCCATGCACTCCGCTGCTAGCAGGAAGGAAGTATAAATAGAGATTGCTAAACTCAATCTTAGCCTAGTTAGTGGACAATATCTCACAAAGGGTAAAAGATTGGGAAAACAAGTACAAAGAATAGTGCAATTCAGAAAAGGGGCAAAGGGCTGAAGTGTGAGATGGGGAAGTGGCCCAGGGTGGTGCACAGGTGAGTGACTGAGTGATAAGTGCTTTGGTTCAGGTGGTAGACAGTCTGCCTCTCAAAGTAGCTCTGTGACTTTGGGAGGCTGGGCGTGGTGACTCATGCCAGTAAGCCCAGCACTTTGGGAGGCTGAGACAAGTGGATCGCTTGAGGTCAGGAGTTCAAGACCAGCCTGACCAACATGGTGAAACCCTGTCTCTACTAAAAAAATACAAAAAAATTAGCTGGGTGTCGTGGCATGCACCTGTAATTCCAGTTACCCGGGAGGCTGAAGCAGTAGAATAGCTTGAACCTGGGAGGCAGAGGTTGCAGTGAGCTGAGATCATGCCACTGGGTTACAGAGCGAGACTCTGTTAAAAAAAAAAAAAAAAGAAAAAAAAAAAAAAGAAAAGAAAGAAAAAGAAAAAAAAAAGCTCTGTGACTTTGGGGAAATCTCTTTACCTCTCTGGGTCTTGATTTTTCTATTTGTAATAATGAGAGGGTTGGAGGAGCAAAGCGATTCTTGAACTTTAGCTTGCATTGGAATTACCTAGGATGCTCATGAAAACACCAAGTGTTGGGCCCCCTCCCTGAAATTTCTGACTAAGTGTATCTGGGGTGGGGCTCCATGCATTTCCAATAAGTTCCTAGGTGATGCTGATGCTGCTGGTCTGGGGACTACATTCTGAGAACCACAGGACTAGAGGAACCCTCCGGGCTTTATTAGATCTGAAATCCTGTAACAATGGGCAGATATCAAGACTAAATATAACTGTTACTGCGGTTCTCGACCAAGGCGATTTTGCCCTGCAGGGACCATTTGGCAATATCTGGAGACATTTTTGATTGTCACGCCTGGGGGGAGGTACTACTGGTATCTAAGTAAATACAGGCCAGGGATGCTGCTGAACATCCTACCATGCACAGGACAGCCCCCTGTGATGAAGAATTAAATGATCTGGTTTAAAACATCAATAGTGCCCAGGTTAAGAAACGCTGCTTTAAATGATCCAATTCATCTAGGTTTGAGTTTGCAAGAGATTGGTAGATGTTGGAATACACCGGGTGGAAAGATAGATGCTGACTTTTCATTGCTCTGAAGGGAAAGATCTATATAAACGACGCAAGATTCTTTGAGCTAGATGCCTCTTTCCAGAGTTTTTGCTCTTTGCTCCAGGACCTCACTCAAGCCTGGACAGGGTGATTATGGTTCTTGAGAAGTTTGCAGATTTCAGATCCCAGGGAAGCTTCCTGACAAAACATAAGGGTTGGCTCCCAGCAGGGCGCATTCCCAAAGCAACATCCGTCCAGGACGGGGAAGGCCTGGCTGTGTTAGAACCAGTTAGGACTGGGTGTTGATTGCATTGTGTTTCCTTTCCCGCTTGCTTCCAATCCATGGGCTAGAAAACGAGGGCAGCCCTTGTGGATTCTGATTAGAAGCTTCACATATCAAGTCCCTAAATTTGCAGAACATTGTAAACCAGAAAGATGTGTGTGTGTGTGTGTGTGTGTGTGTGTGTGTGTGTGTGTGTGTGTGTGTTTGTGAGAGACAGAGAGAAATTTTGGATTTTGTGTGTGCGTGCATGTGTGTATGGTGAGAACCACGTATTCAAACCATTCCCTATTTCTGCACCTCATCCTGCCAATTACAATCTGCTTGGTGGTGTGAAACTGACAGCCGGCAGCAGTGATGGAGACAGGAGGAACGGTGAACAAGGGCTTTGTGCATTCTCAGCTTTAGAGAGAATGTTCAGTGGGGCGGACAGGCATGTAACTGGCAGGTTTAGGAATCAGTAAAAACCAAGAACTGGAAGTCCTAATTTATCGTCTGTTTCAATACAAGGCTAGACACAGGCTATTTAATATAATGCATTGTTTACAAGTGGAGGAGAGTGGAAGTTATTGATGCATTACAAATGCAGGCAAATGCATCTCATAAGCCGAGGGGTAGGTAATAACAATTGCAGAAGACTAAATTTGACTTTAATCCCCTGAAGAATGGCATGCATACAGCTTAAAATGATAAAAGCTAGAGGGGGTGGGGAGAGCGGGAAAGAAAGGAGGGAGAAAAGGAGGCAGAGTGAGACAGAGAGGCTGAGAGACAGACAGAGAGAAGAAGAGAAATGCGAGCTGATTTTCTCCTGGGATTATCTATTTCTTGATTAGGAAATAGAGTGGAAATTGAGAGAAAAGATTTTTGAAGACCTTGTTTTGATAAACAGCATCATGCTTGGCAGGGTGTTTTTGGTAGCAGGTCTGGTGTCTGCGTGGTCAAGCAGCTTGGAGCGATTTACAGACCTGCCAATCCCTTAGATAATCCCAAAGGCAGAAATAGAAAACAAGTCCTCATTTGATTAGTGCACGTAGCCTGGTCTGTGTCCTTCTCCTGGGGTCTTTAGAGCAATGGCTACAGTGACCGGCTGTACACAAGCTTGCCTTGTCTTTGGGGTTAAAATTCCCCGACTGTTGACACAGTGCACGATGCTTTGGGCAGAGTAGGTGTCCTGTGAATGCTGGCAGCGTGAACATGGGGTGATGCAGGCACTCACGAAGAAAGGATGTGTCTGGACTCCATATTTCAGTCTCAGCTGTGAAAGTGACTTCAGAGTAAGCAAAAGAGAGTCAGCTCCCCACCCACGCTGAAATCTCTCTGCATTATTTATTGACAAAGGTGTCCAAATGCTGGGTGGAAAACCACATGATAGGGCACCTCCTACCCCTGGTGCAGCCCACTCCTTTGCGGAACAGGACTTAAGAATGATCACCACGTATTGGGTGTGTGGACACCGCTGTGCTGAAATCGCTATGTGGCTTATCTCTCTTTATGCTTATATCCAGCTTAGGAGGTATTAATCATTATTCCCTTCTAAAAGACGTAGAAACTAAGGCACAGAGAGGTTTCACAGCCGGTAACTGGTGGAGGCAGGAAGGACTCAAACCCAGGCAGACTGACTCTGCAAGCTGTGCTCTTAATCATCAAGGTCGTTCTACCTTGAGTTGACCTGAAGTTTGCCTCTCCCACCTCCCTGCGGGATCTCATTGCAGCGGTTAGTCCCATGCGATGGGGTGCCCAGTGCTGGATTTCCATTATCAACATAAGTCACATTTGTCTGGTTTCTGGATGTGTTTGCAGGGCACCATCTGCCTTCTCTGGTGATCCAGTGGCAAACAGAGGGAGAAAGGAGATTGGCACTAGAAGATCTTCCTGTGACAGCTTTCTAACGGTGACAGCCAAGTGCACCCAGCCTGGGTCATGGAGCACAGAGAGTCCCTGGTCATAACTGCATGAAGTCACTATTTGTGGATCACTCTGAGATAAACAAATGAACTCACTCCGGAGAATAAACAGTGGTCTGGGTGACCCCATCTGTGTGCTTAGGCTGGTTGAATTCTGAGGACAGCCAGTAATCTCACCTCTCTAGGCTAACCCCAACATAGCAGGCTTTGAGCAAACATTTGTCAACTATCTGATCTGACAGCATTCCGGCTGAGAGCAATGCTGCCAGTCCATGTCCTCAGAAGGGCTGAGCCTGGAGAGAGAACACATTTTTATTTAGAAGCTTGATCTTGACCATTTGTCCATGTCTTTGGGGTAAATAGATTTCACAGCCTGGAGTCCTATTCCCTTGCAACTGGCATATATTTTTGTGCTTTGTGTCTTATATATGTTTGCCCACGAGGCGTGATGGGGCCATTGCTCCCTCCTGGTTTCCTATGGGAACTTGTGGACAGGTCACCTTCTCAATCTAGGATAGAAGTTCTCCCAGGATATTTCAAAGAGAGAAGCTAAACTAGTCCAGACAAACTATATGGCATGCCCTAAACCAAATGGATTATTTCCTTCTCTTTCTGAGTGCCATTTCTACTGAATTTCTACCATAATTTTCGCAGTCACACAAGCTTGAAAAATCAGACATCTTTGTCCTCTCTTGTCTCTCTCACATCCAATTAGTTGCCCAGTCCTAGTTACTCTGTCCCTGGAATGTCTCCCCCTAAAAAGGCGTGTAGGTAGTTCAGGTCTTTTTAACATTCATTTGATCAACTGTAGCAAACTACTAACCGGTTTCCTTGCCCCCAGCTATCACCTCACTTTGGATGCTCCTGATTCTGCACACAGGCAGAGAAAGAGCTTCCTAGTGCAGTGGTTTTCAAACTGAGCCCTAGGGTTTCCCTGCCATTTGTTAAGGCCTTTTTAATAAGCGAGGGACCAGGGCTCAGGTCTGCAGGAGTCTCTTGGGGCCCTCACTGCAATTCAACCAGTGCAATTTCTAATTCAATTTCTAATTTTTTTGAGATCTGAAAAAAAGACTTAAAAAGTCATAAACAACTCTACTTTTTTTTTTTTTAATCTCTTTTAGGACTTTGATGTGAGATTCCACTTAAGGAAATATGTCGCTAAGGATTTTGAAAACTGTTGTCCAAAACACAAGACCCTACTGAAGAAGCTATGAGATAAAGTCTTTGTCTTGACTTGAAAGCGCTCCAGGCAGGGTTTGGGGAGCCATTTGCTCATGGGAAAGTTGCCTCCTTGGTTCTCAAAGACCCAGAGACTAATGGGGACTGGGAAATTTAGGTTTCTTAGAAACCAGGGGTAGGGGATAGTCAAGAGTGAGGGGAGTTGAAGGAATGATGGGTCAAGTTGGTTCATGCTCCAGTGTTTGTTATCAAATCACTGGAAAGGTAAAACTGGAAATGGTTTGAGCTGAAGCTGAAACCTAACAGGAGAACCATTGAGATACCCCTACTGCACACCGGCAAAGGACATTTCTTCCTCTGCGGTTGCTAGGGTGATGTGCATCTTTGGCAGTCTACAGAGGGAGATGATTCCCGTGAATTCTTGTCTCATTTGTATCTTACAAGCAGAACCAGAGGACAAAAACTCAGTTCAAAGTAGAACACAAGAAGTGCAGCATTTGGGGTCCAGCTTTCCTTCTGGTCTCTGAAATGGAGTGTGTGAGGTTTCTTAAAACTGGACTCAGGTATGCTCTGCCTCCAGCCTCAGCTAAAGAGTCAGCTCTTCCTTTCAAAAAGGGACAACTGATCCCTTGAGAAAGTTGTGGCCTTTGTTTAGGAGTCTTTTCTGATTTTGTCTGTCATGCACAAGATCAACACGGAGGCTGGATGAATACTTGGAGCAAATGAGTCGTTATATGTGAAAGGAAATCTAACATTTACCAAATGCATCCTTTATGCAGGGATTCAAAGCAGGTCAGTCTGATGGCAAAGTGTATGTTCTAGCCACCATAGCATGCCATTGAGATAATTTAGACACTGTGAATTGCATATGAGTGTTCAGTGTTATTATTATTGTTCTCTTAGTGTTTGAGAGGGCATAAAACTATGGTTCTCAGAGAAGAATGAGGCTGTATTTTAAAAATGATTTTACTATGCCTTCTCCAAAAGAGATTTAAATTGGTTCAGAATAAAAAACATGGAGCTAATAACACTCTGAACCATTAACCCAAGAGTGAGATGACAAGAACCAAGTCATACAAGGGAGCCAGGAAGTATTTCTAAATCAGAAAATGTAGGCTAGATAGCCACTTGTCCTGACTCCCAGGAGTCCACTGTGAGTATCTTTTCCAAAGTCTGTGTTCAGCAATATAACATTAGAAGTGGCAATGGTGGGGCTCTTTACACCATAGAAATCGGCAAATGTTTCAAACTGGGAGCTTTTTTCTCCAGGTGAACCGGTTGTTAGACATTTGCCAGCACACCATTTGGCTAACAAACGCTACTACAAGCTAGTATGATGTGCTTTTGGCATTTGGCTCTGCTGTCCAAGGAGTGCTGGCTCCCAACTCCCTGCATTCAAGGGGAATGTTTCATTGTGATTGCTGGTGGCAATGGTAATGGCATCACGCAGTTGGGTGAGTAGCTAAGATGAGAAGCATTGTTTCAGGGACTCTTTGCTTTCAAGGAACACTGACTCCAAAGTTAATGGAGTTAACTTAAATTAACTCCATTCAAGTTAATTTAAGCAAAAAGAGAAAGCCATCAGAAGGATATGAGTGTGTCTCAAAGAACCCAAGGATACATTCCTGGGTCCTAAGAATGGCTGGAACCAGCAATTAGAAAGCCCTCAGACAGGAAGACTCTCTCTCCACTCTCTGTCTCCCTCTCTCTCTGACCTATGCATATTCTCATCTGCTTCTCTCTGGGTATCTGCTTCATTTTTGCTTTCTGCAGACTCCATTTCTCAGTTCTACTTCCATGTGGACCCGATATAGTCTTCCCAGTCTTGATCAGTTTCCAGCTTAAGTACTCCCAGGAGGCCAGCTAGAACTCCTGTATTTCAGTAATCTCTTCTTAAAAAAGAATCTGATTGGCCCAGCTTGGATCAGGTAGTCATCCCTGATCTAACCAGCTGTGGTTGAGGGGATAAGGTCTCTTGCAAGGACACTGAGAGAAGGCTCCCTGGGATAGCACAAGGCGAGGCAGAAAGATGAGTTGACTAAGTGTCTGCGATTAGCATGCATTCGTGTCCCTTGGTGGTAGCACCAATGCTAAAGGATGAGGATACCAAGTTCTGGAAGACACGACACACCATATTTGTTATTCTCCTCTGAATATGCGTAATCATTTCCTTGCATGAAGAATGACTTGTATTAAATAAGGACTGAACTCTGTTCTTTTTTTTTTTTTTTTGGATGGAGTCTCACTCTGTTGCCCAGGCTGGAGTGCAATGGCGCGATCTCAGCTCACTGCAATCTCTGCCTCCCGAGTTTAAGCAATTCTCCTGCCTCAGCCTCCTGAATAGCTGGGATTACAGGCTTGCACCACCATGCCCGGGTAATTTTTGTATTTTTAGTAGAGACAGGGTTTCTCCATGTTGTCCAGGCTCATCTAAAACTCCTGGCCTCAAGTGATCCACCCAGCTTGGCCTCCCAAAGTGCTGAGATTACAGGCTGAACTCTGTTCTTAAGCTTTAATGTTCATGTTTCTGGTTATATAGTCTATATGAAAGGAAAGAGGATAATAGTGGGAAATGGGGAGAAGAAAGAGAACCACAGCAGCGAGGAACCATGGCCATGCGGAGAAAATAGCAAACAGTCCTGTGGCTTGTGGCTTGAGCGCTGTCTCTAGAGGGTCAGCATGGAATTTGGCCAAAACAGATATAAGTCAGATTTAGGTCTCAAGCATTGAGGCCTGATGCAGCATTTATTTATTTATTTAGAGACAGGGTCTCTGACGCAGACTGTAGTGCACTGCTGCAACCTCAGTTCACTGCAATCTCAGCCTCCTGGGCTCAAGCTATTCTCCCACCTCAACCTCATGAATAGCAGGGGCTATAGGCACGCACCGCCACACCCGGATAATTTTTTGTATTTTTAGTAGAGGCCGAGTTTTGCCGCATTGCCCAGGCTGGTCTTGAACTCCTGAGCTCAAGCAATCCACTTGCCTCAGCCTCCCAAAGTGCTGGGATTACAGGTGTGAGCCACTGCACCTGGCCTGATGCAACATTTACAGATGAGGAGACTCTTATTGTGATTGCGCTATTTGCCCAGTTTCCCACACTGATAAAATAGGCAATAGTTTAAGGAGAAAGAATCTGGGCCACCTTGGGTGTGCGGTCTCCTAGGACTCTGAGCAGGGCACCTTTTCCTGGGGAATGGTGGGGGAGGTGTGGTTGTGCTGAGCAGTGTAAAGATATTGATGTGTGACATACGCCACTATGTTTGCAATACAGACATCATGATCATTGATTTAATTTATTGCACACTGCTTCAAATGCTGTTCATACATAATTTCTAATCCTTGCTACAATCTTGCAGCATGGATGCCTGTGTTACCATCTTCAGATAGACAGCTGGGGGTCTCCAGAGAGCCAGAGCTGCTCAGTTGGCACACAGGAGGGCCAGGAATGGGATCTCTCTCTCTGGCTTTAAAGCCCATCCTCCTCCTTTTTAAATTTTTTTACTTTTATTTTTATTTTTTTGCCACATGACACCCCCAGAAACAGAGTCAGACATGAGAAAAGGGATCAAATGCATAGCCATCCACAGACTTCCTGAAAAAAGAAAAGAAGGACTGTTTTAAGGACTTATTTTCTTTTTTTTTTTTTTGAGACGGAGTCTCGCTTTGTTGCCCAGGCTGGAGTGCAGTGGCGCGATCTGGGCTCACTGCAAGCTCCGCCTCCCAGGACTACAGGTGCCTGCTACCTCGCCTGGCTAGGTATTTTTTTTGTATATATATATATTTTTTTTAGTAGAGACGGGGTTTCACCGTGTTAGCCAGGATGGTCTCGATCTCCTGACCTCGTGATCCGCCCGTCTCGGCCTCCCAAAGTGCTGGGATTACAGGCTTGAGCCACCGCGCCCGGCCAGGACTTATTTTCATTAGGATTTCATTCATGACTTATTTTCATTTCAGCTTCTATGTGGTGATGAATATTTACCTTATTTGAAGCTGCTGTTGTCAAAAGTTATCTAGAACACGTAATGTGAGTCCTTCGGAGATCTCTCTTTGAAAATGAAAATAGAAACAACACACACCGGGGCCTATAGGAGGGAGGAGGGAGGAGGGAGAAGATCAGGAAAAATAACTAATGGGAACTGGCCTTAATACCTAGGTGACAAAATCATCCGCACAATGAACCTCCATGATACAAGTTTACCTATGTTACAAACCTGCACATGTATCCCTGAACTTAAAAGAAAAGTTAGAAAAAAGAAAAAAATGGAAAATATATGTACATACATACTTTGTATCTTTGAGTAATTGGTTCCTAATGACAAACATTTCCTTCCTCCAATTCAGTTCAGTGGACAGGACAGGTCTAGGCAGGAGAGCTGCAGATAGGGTGAAGGCGGCACCAGGTGGAAGAGCCCTGGGAAGTGCAATGGTGAACAAAACCACTTCCGGTGTCATTGGCTGCAGGAGCAAAGCAAAGCAGAGTGTTCATTGTGATGTGTCATGGAGAATGATTTGCTGTGCATTTACCTTTTTAGCCCGTCTACTTCCCCTGTGAGTAGAACTGCAAGACACACCTTTTTGGATTTTGAAGAACAGAGAAGCCTTTTAGGTGCGTTGTCCAGAAAACCAAGAAAAAGCTCTAGCAGTTTGTTGCTCTGAACTTTGAAATCTTCGCAGTTGGATGTCACCATATTCTCATGTGTGTGAGAATCTAGGTATTCTGTATATATTGTTAAGATCACAGGAGAACTAATCTGTGTGATTTGGAAGCCATTTCAACCAGAGTCAGATATTTTAGGAAATATTAAAAATCCTCACTTGGAAATGAATTTTTTAATATCACGTTTAAAAAATTGTGGTAAATACATATAACATAAAATCCACCATTTTAATCATTTCTAAGCGTACAGGTCAGTGGCACTAAGTACATTCATTTGGTTGTGCAACCATCACCCCCCAACATCTCCAGAACTTTTTTCATCTACCCAAACTGAAACTTGGTATTTCTTTTTCTTTTTTTTTTTTTTTTGAGATGGAGTCTCGCTCTTTTGCCCAGGCTGGAGTGCAGTGGCGCATCAGGTCACTGCAAGCTCCGCCTCCCGGGTTCACACCATTCTCCTGCCTCGGCCTCCAGAGTAGCTGGGACTACAGGCGGCCACCACTGCGCCCAGCTAATTTTTTGTATTTTTAGTACAAATGGGGTTTCACTGTGTTAGCCAGGATAGTCTCGATCTCCTGACCTCGTGATCTGCTCACCTCAGCCTCCCAAAGTGCTGGAATTACAGGTGTGAGCCACTGCGCCTGGCCGAAACTTGGTATTTCTTACAATAACTTGTTTTCTTTCCTTCCCTACAACCCTTGACAACCCCCATTCTTTTTTTTTTTTTTTTTTTTGTGAGACAGAGTGTTGCTCTGTCACCCAGGCTGAAGTTTAGTTGCATGGTCTTGGTTCACTGCAATCTCTGCCTCCCAGACTCAAGAGATTCTCCTGCCTCAGCCTCCTGAGTAGTGGGGATTACAGGTGCTCACCACCACAGCTGACTAACTTTTGTAATTTCTTATTGGAGATGGGGTTTCACTGTGTTGGCCAGGCTGGTATGGAACCCCTGACCTCAGGTGATCCACCCACCTTGGCCTCCCGAAGTGCTGGAGTTACAGGTGTGAGCCACCGTGCCCGGCCCTTGGCAACTACCATTCTACTTTCTTTCTTTTTTAAATTTTTTTTTGAGATGGGGTCTCGCTCTGGCCCCCAGGCTGGAGTGCAGTGGCAGGATGTCAGCTCATTGCAATCTCTGCCTCCCAGGTTCAAGCAATCCTCCCACCTCAGCCTCAGTAACTGGGACCACAGGGACGTGCCACCATGCCTGGCTAATTTTTGTGTGTTTTTGTAAAGATGGGGTTTTACCATTTTGCCCAGGCTGGTCTTGAACTCCTGAGTTCAAGTCATCTGTCCACCTCAGCCTCCCAAAGTGCTGGGATTACAGGCGTTGAGCCACTGTGCCTGGCCTACTCGCTCTATGTATAAATCTGACTAAGTATCTCATGTGGTATTTGTCCTTTTGTGACTGGCTTATTTCACTCAATGTCCTTAAGGTTTCCCCATGATATAGCATGGCTCAGAATTTCCTTCCTTTTTAAGGTTGAATAATGTTCCATAGTATGTATCTGCCACATTCTGTTTATCCATTCATGCAAAAATTGTCCAACGATATGAACATTTAGGTTGTTTCCACCTGGAAATACATTTCAATTTTATTTAATTTTATTTAATTTTATTTTTGAGACAGAGTCTTGGTCTGTTGCCCAGGCTGGAGTGCAGTGGCGTGATCTTGGCTCACTGCAACCTCCACCTCCCAGGTTCAAGTGATTCTCCTGCCTCAGTCTCCTAAGCAGCTGGGATTACAGGCATGCACCACCACACGCAGCTAATTTTTGTATTTTTAATAGAGACGGGGTTTCACCATGTTGGTCAGGCTGGTCTTGAACTCCTGACCTCACGATCTGCCTGCCTCGGCCTCCCAAAGTGCTGAGATTACAGGCGTGAGCCACTACACCCAGCCTCAAAATGTTTTAGCTGACAACAAATACTAATTACTGATTCATAGAGACAACTGTTTTAAGTTTGCATATAGGACTGTCAAATATAGTTTGATAGCAATGCTGTTTCATAGATCGAGGGTCCAAACACCCCATATAGGATTGTCATCAGGTTCCTCATATCTAGATATCATATCTAGATCTAAAGCAAGTTGGGGTAAAACATTCTATTGGAATAGATTCTGTCATTTAAATATACTTGATTGCTAATTACAGATTGTTCCTACAGTAACCAACCCTCTGCCAATTCCTAGAAAGTAAAAGGTGTGTTATGGCAAAAACAGGATTGATGATCTAGGATCACGTATCATTGAAACTTACATGGTTTTAATTGAGTCTTTGACAAAATTACACTGCTATACCAGAGTCAGGCTGCAAGAATAACTGACTGTGGTCAGGGGCACATTTGCCAAGTGTGTTCTAACATAACAGAGAGTGTTTTCGCTGTGTTGGGAAAGAGAAACAATTTCCATTTGGATTTGCAAATTGCTATTCCTGTCTAAAGGAGCAAACTGATAACGTTCCCAATCTCCTTTTAGGAATTTTGGGGAACACAGAGCTCACAGGCAGAGGTACTCAGAGAGAGACACAAAGCCACAATCATGTAGAAGAAAAAGCCAACCCTGAAATGGTAAATTATTGACAGCTGGGCATTCGGCGGAGCGCACTGAAAGGAAAGTAGGCACTCTGCTGTAACCACAACAGATGCAGCCTGTTTCTAAAATCCAAGGCCAGGAGGCAGGTATTTTCTGCAATTAATAATAATGACATTGATATCAGGAAGTAACCATTCTGGCACAGACTGGAAGGGAACAAGAACAGCCTGGGACACAGAGATCGCAGAGGCTGGATAATGTGAGAAGAAAATGAGTCCCTACGGGATGAGACAAAGGCAACTCCTTGTCACATCTGACTAAGGGGTGTCACCAGATCCTTAATGCCGGGAGACTAGAAGTTAATATCAGAAGCAGCCTGTTCATACTTCTTATTGTTGTTTGTAGGATTATGTTCACGCTAACTGCATAATGAAGCATGTGTAACTGTCATTCTATGGCGCACAGTCATTGATTGGCAACCAATGTTTCTGTTGTCTTCATACTGCCCTGAGTTAGGGAGCCTCTTCAGGGGTTCCCGGAGACTGATCTGTGAAGCAGCTGGAACCTTCTGACTTCTGCAGGCCCCATTCTGGTTCCTGAACATTGTCCTAAGGGAAGACATTCCTAGCATGAAGTACTCCTGTCTGCGTGTGCTACGTGTGACTCAGCTCTTGTTTTCAGAGTTGATAGTAGATCCAGTTTACCACCTTGATATATTTATAGGTTCTATTATCCTTTTTGGTTTTTCCAGTGCTTTCTTGATGCTCTCACAGATCTCAGGAGATGTAACACAGGAGTAGGGAGACATACACAGTACCAAGAACTGAGTTCCTCCAGTGGCTTTTCTCTGAATAGAAAGAGAAGGGAAAGAAAACAAGAAGAGAGAAGGCATAGAAACATGTTTTTTTGGCCAGGTGCAGTGGCTCACACCTGTAATCCGAGTACTTTAGGAGTCTGAGGCGGGTAGATCATGAGGTCAGGAGTTCAAGAGCAGCCTGGCCAAGATGGTGAAACCCCATCTCTACTAAAAATACAAAAATTAGCCAGGTGTGGTGGTGGGCGTCTGTAATCCCAGCTATTTGGGAGGCTGAGGCAGGAGAATCGCTTGAACCCAGGAGGCAGAGGTTGCAGTGAGCCGAGATTGCACCACTGCACTCCAGCCTGGGCTACAGAGTGAGATTCTGTCTCACAAACAAACAAACAAACAGAAAAAAAGAAACTTTTCTTTTTTCCTAGGGAGCTAGGCTAGTCATGATTAGACTAGTGATGGGAGCTGAAGACACACCATTCGCACTGCCTGGACACAGCAGCCTGGGCACAGGGCCAGAGGGCACCCATCTGGCTGCAGGCCCACAGGTGCCCCGTGAGGTACATCCCTTCAAGCTTAGTAAAGCATGTATTCTTTTGAATTGTCTAGATCCTCCCTCCAATGTTTACAGACCCTGGTGCAGAGAAATTGCTTTGCTAAGAGGACATGGGTTACTTTTCTCTGCAAATTCTTTTTTTGGGGGAATGGGAAGGAAGGGCTTAGGAAAGATGGGTAAGGTTAGGCTTATGTTCTGCAGTGACTGCTAACTGCCTTTTAGTTTTAGTTGATGGCTCTGTGGCCTGGCTTCTGAGACACGGAATCACTCTAGTTCCTCAAGTTCAGAGTCACCACTGGTTTTCTGGATCGCTTCAGATGGGCCCTTTCTCTTAGCCTCTGTTTTGACATTGGTAAACTAGAAAATTCCAGGCCACTTCTTTGTGTGTTCTTCATGAGGATATAGGACAACCATTAAGGCTGTGTTATTGAAAATAAAACACTTACTTTGGGTAAGAGAGTCTAGATTTAATTTTCTGTCATGATTTCATAGATTCAAAAGGCAACTTGGAACATTTTTGCTTTGGTCCCCTCTATTCTGTACGACACAACTCCCATCCAGAGTCAAGTCTCCCCAACCCACCCTGTGACACTTGGCTGTTTCCATCAGCCTTTGTTGAAGTATCTTGTCAAGTCTAAATCTTAGACCTTTAGGTTCTTGTGCACCCCATTCAAAAATGATTCTATGTAGATGTGACTGTAATTAAACCTGCTTTTCCTTTACAATGTTGTGAGATTGACATCTGAGCAGTGTAAGTCCTTATTTTTCCCTTGACAGATTATTTTCTTTATTCAGATAAAGCCTGTGTTCTATTTTGAATGCTGGGAGAATGGAGATTTTCTTTTTTCCTTTGGAGTTTGAAGCAATTAGAGCCACAAATGAATTTTTCACATTAAGAGGGATGTTTTGTCTTCCGATCTGCACCTGCTCAACCCCATTTCCAGTTATTTGGAGGTTGTTGCACTAAAGAAGAGGAAATACTTATGCTGGGATGGAGGGAATCACTAATGGCTAATCAATAACTGTGGAGTTTTTCAAAACTCTAAAGAGACTCGGCACAGTGTTCGGATAAACAGTGGGATCATTGAGTGGTGGTTTCCCTGGTGTGGGGTTCCTGGAAAGATCCAGAATTGATCATCAAACATCTCCACTTACATGTCTTTTAGTCATTTAAAATTCAATAACAAATTTATTATTCTCCCTCACCTCTCTGCCTGCCCCCAAACTTACTTCTTCTGTATCTCCTCCAGGCTTTGTTAAGGTTGTTTAACATCCACAGTCTCAGAGCCAGAGAGTCCTAGTCTCTCCTTCCTCACCCTCTAGCATGGACACAGGTTGGCTTCTTACCCAATATCCATTCCTTCCCTCTCCTATTGCTCACAGTGCCCAGATTTCAATTTGTGGAATTACTCCTCTCCCACCTGCCTCCCTGGGTATTTGCTATGCAGTTGCAGCAGAATTTACCCCTAGTCCACTTGGTGGACCCTGATTAGTCCAAGGCTTTTGAACAAATCCTTTAATGGTTTCATCTCTCTTGCCATGGAAATTGTCTTAGAGGTTGGCCCACATCATTCATTGTGTGGCCCTCCCCTGGCCCTGAGATTGGTTCTGACTGGTCCAAACAGAGTAAATGCATGGCTTTTGTGTGATGGTTGGAGAAAGGAAAACCTCTTTTTTTGCTTTGAAGAAGGTGATGCACAAATATGAGGTTGGGACAAGCTCAGCCCTTTGACTACCATGAAGAAACCCAGTAGGAGGACACAGCCCATCACTGAGGGAGGCAGAGCCCAGTGCATCACAGAGAAAAAGAGTCAGGGCCCAAGGTCCCTCTCAGTGAAGCACATCTGAAGCCCACTTTACTGCTGCACTCTTCCCATCACATGAGCAAACCAGTTTTCTTTATTGCTTATGCCAGTTTGTGTTGAGTGTTCTGGTAATCAAAAGTATCCTTGGCTAATATATACCCTCGGTCATTTATAACAACCTCCCGATTTTGCTTCTTTCATAAATCTCAAGTTCAACCTGTCTCTACTATCCTTAGTGTCACTGGATAGTCACTATCTTATTTATTGGGACCCAACTTAATTTTAAATAACAGCTTTACCATTGAGAAACTTTCTAAGAATGCAGAGGCCCAGTAATTCAGAGATTAGAAAGCTGACTGAGGACCCCCCAAATGATCATGTATGGGAGTGTTTTATATCCCACGGGCAGGTCTTCTGTAAATAAGGCCCTTCCAGAGCTCATTCTATGCTGGCTTCCCAGCATCATCCTCCCTGCCCCTTGCTTCATGCCACATGCTGCAGTCACACTGTGTTTTTTGCAGTTTCTCAAGTCCCAAATTCTTTTAAGACTTGTTATTTTTTTAATTCCGTTGTATATTCTTATTGTCGTGTTTGGAAAGAAGTCCCTCCCTCTTCCACTGAAAAGAGTGCCAGTCACCCTGCAGCCCCTGTGGAACCTGGGAAGCTTCAGTCTGCCAAACTGGGACAGATGATGCAATTGATAGGGCTGAGTAGGACCAGGGATGAGACTAAGCTGACTCTAAGCCTAACCCAAGCTGTTGAGTCAATGCACAGATTGATAGACAGGTGTAGACAGGGCTTGGGAGCTATCAGAAATCTAGACAGGCCAGGGGTCAGAGCCAGAGGGTCTAGCAGAATGATATGGTTTGGCTGTGTTCCCACCCAAATCTCATCTTGAACTGTAGCTCCTACAATTCCCACATGTTGTGGGATGGACCAAGTGGGAGGTAATTGAATCATAGGAGTGGGTCTTTCCCATGCTATTCTCATGATAGTGAATAAGTCTCACGAGATCTGATGGTTTTATAAAGGGGAGCTTCCCTGCACAAGATCTCTTCTCTTGTCTGCCGCCATGTAAGTAGTGCCTTTCACCTTCCACCATGATTGTGAGGCCTCCCCAGCCACATGGAACTGTGAGTCCATTAAACCTCTCTCTTTTGTAAATTGTCTTTATTAGCAGTGTGAAAACAGACTAATACACAGAGTCAACAGAAGTCATTCAACAGAGGCCTAGTTAATGGTGCTGCTGTACAGGAGATGTAAAACAGAGCCTGAATCCCAAAATTCCATGCTACAGGTGGGCAGCCCTGGGCCCAGCATGGTTAATTCTAAACGGGAGGCCAGGAGACAGGAAGAGAATCCTCTTCTTGATTGAGGGAGTGATAGGAAGATGCTGAAATGCATTTCAGCATTCATCTTAACCCAGCGGATGAAGGGGATGGCTTAGAAATCAGAATTGCATGGGGAAGACTGCTCAGTTTTATTTCTTATTTTCAAAAGGAGTTTGTGAGGCCACTGCAGGTACCTCCCTCCAAGGAATCCTAGGATCTGGGGATGCGGAGATGGGAATATGGGATGTGTGTGTGTGTGTGTGTGTGTGTGTGTGTGTTTTCTTTTTTTCAAAGACAGGTTATTGGGTTCTGGTTCTGTGACCTGGACTGGAGTACAATGGTATAGTCATAGCTCACTGGAACCTCAAACTCCTAGGCTCAAGCAGTCCTCCCATCTCAGCTCCCCAAGTAGCTGGGACTGCAGGCACACACCACCATGCCTGGGAAAGTTTTGTTTTGTTTTGTTTTGAGAAAGAGTCTTGCTCTGTCACCCAGGCTGGAGTGCAGTGGCGTGATTTCAGCTCACTGCAACCTCTGCCTCCTGGGTTCAAGTAATTCTCCTGCCTCAGCCTCCTGAGTAGCTGGGACTACAGGCGCCCGCCACCATGCCCAGCTACTTTTTTGTATTTTTAGTAGAGACAGAGTTTCACCATGTTAGCCAGGATGGTCTTGATCTTCTGACCTCGTGATCTGCCCACCTCGGCCTCCCAAAGTGCTGGGATTACAGGCGTGAGCCATCATGCCCAGCCAATGCCTGGGAAATTTTTAAATTTTTTGTAGAGACAGCATCTTGCTATGTTGCCCAGGTTGTTCTCGAACTCTGGGCCTGAAGTGATCCTCCCACCTCAGCCCCCCAAAGCGCTGGGATTACAGGTGGTGTGTGCCAACATGCCTGGCCAGGATGTGTATATTTTAAACAAGCTCGTCAAGTAATTCTGATGTTGCCTCTACTGCCCTTTGTGCTCCAGGATTGCCCTGGGGGGAGATCTTGCATCTGCTTGTATCTTTTTTATTTATATTTTTATTTATTTTTTTGAGACAGGGTCTCACTCTCACTCATGCTGGAGTGCAGTGGTATGATCTTGGCTCACTGTAGCCTCAACTGGGCTTAGGTGATTCTCCTACCTTGGCCTCCCAAGTAGCTGGGACTATAGGTGTGAGCTACCACGCCTGGCTAATTTTTTGTATTTTTTGTAGAGATGGAGTTTTGATATGTTGCCCAGGCTGGTCTCAAATTCCTGGGCTCCACAATTTGCCTGCCTTAGTCTCTCAAAATGTTGGCATTACATGTGTGAGCCACTGTGCCCCGCCTGCTTGTATCTTTAGCTCTTCTGTCCCCATCTCCTCCCTATACTCATCTAACTATGCTCAGTCACTGCCTTTGCTTGTGCTATTTCAGAATGTTCTTTTCCATCTTGCCCTTCTGGTTACCCCATGCATCCTGCTCCTTCCTAGCATCCACTAAAGCATTCTACTCTTAATTCCATCTCCAAACTTTCTCTACACGCTTAACCCTGGGTTAAGCTCCACACTCCCTTTTGTCACCACAATAACTTGATACTCCCCTTCAGAACTCATATTTAGCCTTGTTGTTATTGTTTGTTTGCTTCCCTTCTGAAACCTTGAAGAGCCAAGACTATGCTTTTTCATCTTAGGAGCCATAGCTGTGCCTGCTGCATAGCAGGCTCAATGGCTGTGGAAGTGCATGAATACCCGTAAACAAATGGAATCAAATGGAACGAAGGCCAGAAGGGTGCTTTGTAATCCACAAGGTGCAGTAAAGGTGTACCATATTATTATTATTGCTAGTCAATAAGACAGAAACCTCTAAAAGTCTTCAAGTTCTACTTTCTCTTGGATACCTAGCTTGATTCTTCCCCAGACAGAATCAATGACTCCATTCTTGGAACTCCCTCAGTATGCTGCATTAGGCAGTTTTTTCCCAGGATGCTTTATGCAAATTACCATTTATATCTCATGTGCCAGTCTCCCTCACTAGACAGGAAAGTCCTTTAGGAGAGGGATGGGATGCATTAATCCTGGGGACCCTTCTCAGAACGCTCTTAAGTGCTTTGAACATTAATATTAGTTGACTTCCTGCCCTCTTCCCTCCCCAGGGCAAATATCTTCATCTGCACCCACCTTCTCCCCTTCCAGTCTCAGATGAAGCAGCCAGCCTCCTCTGTTCTATTCTCCTGTGCCCTGGGAAGTTGAAGATGAAAGTGGATCCTGTGCTCTCTTTAATCACTGGCAGCTAATGTGTCCATGCAACGGATAAATGCAAGAAATCTCTTCGCCTCCCTGAAGAGAGGCCTTCATGCTCATGCTGTCTTAGTAAAAAGGATGTGGAGAAACTGGGGACCCATTGGGAGAAGCAGGACAGAGAAGAGAAAAGGGGCTGTATTGAGGAGAGCACTTCCAGAGTAGCCAAGGGAACCGAGGAAGGATTTGCTGGCATCTGTGCAGCCCCGGAAGCATGCCTGACTGAGAAAAGACTGGGCCTGGGATTAGGTGGATTTAATTAGAATGGGCACAGCCTTGCTGGAGCAACCTCCGATGCTGACCTCTGTATCTGGCCTGAGATTTGGTGCTTGCCTGCGTTTAAGTACAGATACCTTGGTTTTTGATCCTGTCTGCTTGTCGGGAGGTAGTGCTGTTTTCCTCAAGTGTTAGGCCTGTGTGGCTACGGAGAACTGGTGACTGTCCAGGGAGGAGGCAGTGGCTGGAGGGGAAGGGCCACATTCCCAAGGCCTTTGTCACAAATAGAACCCAGAGCCTCCAGGATGGCAGGGGAGGCAGGAGTTGGCCGGCACTGCAGGGCATCTCAGGACTCTGGGGCAGGAAGGAACCTTAGAGCCTACACAGTACACTATTTAATGGATAAGGACACTTGCAGGTGAGACCCGGAGAGCTTAAGTGATTTACCCAAAGTCATTCAGAGAAGCAGGACCTCAAGAAAAGACCCGGGCTTAGCCCACAGCTTGAGCTTTGCCCACACCACTGCAGCCCAGGTATCTGTGCAGACAAATGCACTTCATGGAGGTCAACCCAAGGGCCTCCCTCCATCCTTGAGGGCCAAGAGTCCACGGATGGGTCAGGGGAGAAGCTTACTTGGACCAGAAAGACATGAGGGTGGGTGGGGGAGGGGGTCACCCTTTGCTCCAGTGGGTTAGTGCTCATCTATCTTACCCAGCAATTTATTAGCTCAGTTCTATTACCATGGGCTAATTGTCTACTCATGATGAATAGGACTGCTTTCCTCCTCTCCTCTGCCTGCCCCTTCCCTCCTCCCTCAATCCCTTCTCCGTTCCTTGTTTTCCCCCTCCCTCTCTGCCTCCCTCCTGGTTTCTTTCTTGAACACCACTCTTATGGTGGACATTGTGCACTGTGGCTCCAGAGTTGAAAAAGATCCATTTCTGTTCTCCAGGAACACACAGTAAAGAGGGGAGGAAATGAGCAGGGGGTTGGGTGCTGTTCGGGGACGAGTCTTGTACTCAGGGGTAATACAAGAGAATTTCTAAGATAGCTCTGGAAAGAAAACGAGATGCCCTTAAGGCCACCTTCACTATTCACTCTGAGAACCCCTTCCATATGGTGCCTGCACACATAGATACATTTTCCTCTCTTCGTTGATGCCTCCTTGAATTTATTTATTGTTTGACCTTCCTCAAACTTTCATCTACATTCATGCCTTTTTACAAACAACAAGCAAGCTGAAAGACCATGCACACAGACACTCCCGTGTGGAATGACTGCCCCATGCAAATACATGTGACCCCACAAACATTCGAGGGTACAGATGTACACAAAGGATGGTCTGGATATGTACGCAAGTTGATGCTTGCACATAGATATGAGCAGAACTACATAAACACACATGTAAATGCATGTATGAAAAAAGCTGTATCAATATGTGCTGAAAGATTTTTGGCTTGAGGAAAGTCATTTCAGTGCTTTGTTAAAACAATGACAACAAAACAGACTTGAGGCAGCTCGGTCAGCTTTCGAGTGATTTATAACTCTGATTGCCTTGACTTTGACGGCAGAGTTCATTCAGAGAAAACACTTGGGGAAAAGCAGGGGACATCAAAAAAATCAGTAGACACCTGGTTGATCCTCTCAGAGGAGAGAAATCCAGAGTGCATGGCTTCATCTGGGGTCCCTTGGTGCTTCGTACAAATCTCTGCTAGAAACCCTTCTCTGTGTTGCAACCACTGGTTCATCAAATCGTTTTTCCCACTAGACTGCAGGCTCCTTAGAGGCAACCTCAGTGTGGGAGTCATCTTGATGTTCTCAGCCCTGAGCGCAGTTCCTGACAGTAGAGGTTCAATAAATGTTTGTTGACCTAGAGGATTAATTGCTCTAACTAAAATGAGTAGACAGGGAGCACACAAGGCCACTCCTTAATTTTGGTGTTTTTCCCTCTGTGTTAGTCTGTTTTGCACTACTCTAAAGGAATACCTGGGTGATTTATAAAGAAAAATGGTTTCTTTGACTCATGGTTCTGTGGGCTGCAGGCATCTGCTTGGCCTTCGGTGAGGACCTCGGGAAGCTTTTACTTATGGCAGAAGGCAAAGGGAGCCAGCGTGTCACATGGCGAGAGAAGGCACAGGAGGCGGGGGGAGGTGTCACGCTCTCTTAACCAGCTCTCATTGATCTAATAGAGTGAAAACTCACTCATTTCCCTGAGGATGACACTAAGATGTACATGAAGCTTCTGCCCCTGTGACCCAAACACCTCCCACTAGGTCCCATCTCCAATGGTAGAAATCAAATTATGACATCAGATTTGAAAGGGACAAATTTCCAAACCATATCTCCCTCTATCTCAGTGTGGAAGGTAGCATGGTTGGGATCCCTGAGCCTTTATTTCAACCTCTGTTCCTCTAGAGTCCCTATTATTCTACAGTCTGGGAAGCTAAGAATGACACTCCCGAACTCCCTTGCAGCTACATCTCTGGTTGTGACGTACATGATATCAACCAGCTACACTAGGGGGAGACTTGAATTTGGAGCTGAGAAGGGTAGGGGACTGGATTGCAGCAATGCGGGGTGGCTCTGGATTCATTGGTTGTAGTGGTAGCTTTCTGATTGGATTAGGAATTTCCTGATTGTGGCAGGAAACTTAGTGCTACAGTTCTGTGCTGTAATTTTGGGAGTTGCTTCTGGTAGCTTAGTGATATGGTTTGGCTGTGTTCCCACTCAAATCTTGTCTTGAATTGTTGTTCCCATAATCCCCATGTGTCATGAGAGGGACCCAGCGGGGGTAATTTAATCATGGGGACAGTTACCTCCATGTTGTTCTTATGATAGTGAGTGAGTTCTCGCGAGATCTGATGGTTTTATAAGGGGCTTCCCCACACACACTTCACTCTGCACTTCTCCTTCCTGCCATCATGTGAAGAAGGATGTATTTGCTTCACCTTTCACCATGATTGTAAGTTTCTTGAGGCCTCCCCAGCCCTGCTGAACTATGAGTCAATTAAACTTCTTGCCTTTATAAATTACCCAGTCTCGGGTAAGTTTTTATTAGCAGTGTGAGAATGGACTAATACGCTCAGTGTAGAGTCTATCTTCAATACAGTGAGCCATGCATATGATTCTTTGTTGTAAATCCCTTCCTGTTAAAACTGGGGAAAGTAGATTGTGCTTTTTATGAATTATCCTGATGAATACACAATTACAGGGACAGGTGCCATCAGTGCCTGCATTTTAGGGAAGCCAGAGTGTTCGTGTATCCATTAGCCTTCTCATTAGTGTGTCCATGTGGAAAAGTTATAAGAGGTACAAAGACCACCCCTCTTCTTACATAATACAATCTGCCTTATGCTATTGGAGGTTCATCAATGAGAAAGACCAGTTTGCTTAAAGTCTGGAATTGGAGAGACAGCAAGAAAGCTAGCAGCTAGGATGCAGCCCCAGTATGACTGCAACAGAAAATGGCAGTCAGCCACACAGTGGGAGCCACAGCAGGCAGGCATGCAGGAGAGTGGTTTGGACTGAATGTTCCCTCCCAAATTCACTTCTTGAGGCCCTAGTTCCCAAGGTGGTGGTGTTTCAAGATGGGGCCTCTGGGACGTAATTGGGTGTGGAGGAGGTCATAGGGTAGAACCCCCATGGTGGGACTGGTGTCCTTATAAAGAGATGACCTAACCAGAGCTCACTTGCTGCCTCTGCTCTGTGAGGATACAGAGAGAAGATGACTGCCTACAAGCCAGGAAGCAACCCTCACCAGACATTGGATCTGCAGGCACCTTGATCTTGGACTTCCCAGCCTCCAGAATTGGGAGTAGCAAATGTTTCTCGCAATATAAGGAGAATATGGACAGAAAACAAACAGACAATTAAATATATAATACATCAGGTCATTTCACTGATAGTTTAATAATGTACTTTTGCCTCCATTTTTCAGGGAGTTTGAAAGGACCTTGTGGGCAAAGGTCTACCATTTTGTGAACCTTATAATGACCAGCACTAGATGCACAGTAAATAATAGATCCATGCTTGTTTGCTTGTTACTTGAGGTTGGCTGAACTTGCATGGCAAGATAGAGGGATACAAAAATTAGGCTTTGTTTACATAAACCCAAATGCTATGGACAACTGGCCTCTCACTGGGGTGGAAGTCACATCTCTAAGATTCCTTCCAGCACCAAGATCTATGATTTTTTTTCTTGTGAAGCACCATGATTGTTTTAAAAATCAAATGGTACAAATATAAGCTGAACATATATAACATTTATTTCATCATGACTTGGTTAAGGAACAACATAAAAAGGAAAGAGAAGAAATGTTATTAAAGTCTTATAAGCACTATCCCAAATGGACTACTCTAAGATGTTCTATTATTCCATACTCTCCCCTTTAAAATGGATTTTTCCCCTACAAACCTGCATAAATATTTCTTTATAGCCATTTTCTTTGTATATCTATATATCATTAAAACTTTATTGCTTTAATACAAAATTGTATGTTTCTTCTGATTACAACCAAGCAAAATTATGTGTGCACATGGACAAGGGCCAGAAGAGAAAAAGCAAAAGGGAAGTCAGTTATTGGGTGAAGGTTGTGAGGCTAAGGGTAGTTCTTTTTTTCTCCTTTAGATGTTTCTTCAGTGTGATTATGTAACATTTAAAAAGACTATACCATACTATTGATTAGGTTTGAAAAAATAATAAAATGTTTCTCCAACAGAAAAGAGTTCAAAACACGGCAGTATGACCCAGAGAACCCTGACCCATATGTGAAAATGCTGCTGGCCTCAATGATGCCAGCTGGGAGGTGTCCTTGTGCGCCTCTGCACACCTAGAAGACACAGGAAAGATTTGCCATGTCTTAGTCTCTCAGATCCAAGGTCCTGGCACCAGAAGGGCCTCAGAATTCCTTAGCCCTGTCCACACTCAGAGAAAGCCCTGGGCAGGGAGGTCCCCCACGGAGACCCAGGTGTCAGTCATTGTCATTCAAGAAACCTTCCTATCCCTGTTTGTGCTTCTCATTCGATTCTGCAGTCCTGACCCTATCATTTTGCTATCGTTTTTCTTCCTCCTCCCCAGAGACTCAACACAAGAAGCCAGGGACTGTGAGCCTGGAGAAACCCAGCATCCAGTCTTGGTTCTGCCACTCACCCTCAGAGTGTCCTCTGAGCAAACCACAGAAGCTCCCAGGGTCCCAGTTTCTCGTGTAAAAATGGGGGTGTTACACCAAGTGATCTCTAAAACCCTTTCATTTCTGGTATTCCAGGACTCTATGATTCTAAAAATGGAAGAAGACAGCCATGCATTTTGTTCAACCAGCAGAACTTCGGGGCTCAATCCAAGAATATTCTTGTTGTGGCTACCAGAGAGGCTCCAAACCCAGAAACTCGACTGAGGCACACAGTCTGGTCTCTTCAAATCATCAGTGCCTCCTTTTCTTTTCTTTTCTTTCTTTTTTTTTTTTTTTTTTTTTTTGAGACAGGGTCTCACTCCGACACCCAAGCTGGAGTACAGTGGCTTCATCATAGCTCAATGCAGCCTTGGCCTCCTGGGCTCAGGTGATTCTCTCACCTCAACCTCCAAGTAGCTGGCATTACAGGCACACACCACCATGCCTGACTAATTTTTACATTTTTGTAGCGACAGGATTTTGTCATGTTGCCTAGGATGGTCTTGAATTTCTGGGCTCAACCCAACCTCCCACCGCAGCCTCCTCCTTGCTTTAAAAATTTTTTTACACCTGTAATCCCAGCACTTTGGGAGGCCAAGGCAGGCGGATTACTTGATGTCAGGAGTTCGAGACCAGTCTGGCCAACATGGTGAAACCCTGTCTCTACTAAAAATAAGAAAAATTAAAAATAGCCAGGTGTGGTGGTGGGTGCCTCTAATCCCAGCTACCCAGGAGGCTGAGGCAGGAGAATTGCTTGAGTCTGGGAGGCGGAGGTTGCAGTGAGCCGAGGTCGCAGCACTGCACTCCAGCGAAGGCAGCAAAGAGAGACTCAGTCTCAAAAAAAAATTATTGTTTATTTTTACTCTTGTTTAAAAACAGAGTCTTGCTCCATTATTCAGGCTAGAATGCAATGGTGAAATCATAGCTTACTACAGCCTCAAATTCCTGGCCTCAAGTGATCCGCCTGTCTCAGCCTTCAGAGTAGTTGGAACTGCAGGCATCTACCATCATGTCCAGCTAATTAAACAAAAAATTTTAAAGACAGGGTCTCCGCTATGTTGCTCAGGCTGGTCTCGAACTTCTGGACTCAAGCGATCCTTCTGCCTCAGCCTCCCAAGGTGTTGGGGTTTCAGGCATAAGCCACTGCACCTGGACTTCCTTACAGCATTGCTGGATAAACTTGGACTTATCCAATTAAGTAATTCTACTATTAACTCGCATAGCTAGGAACTTTGAACTTCTTATGTAAACATATACACAAGGCATCTGGCAATGCAAGTTTGTAAAGATGAGAAGGCAAAGACTTTAACTGGAGGTGCAGTGGGAGGGAAAGGGGAGGAGTAGTTGGCATGTATTGGGCATTTTTAATGGCAAGTTCCAGAAACCCAATTTAAAAGCAGACTTTATTGGCTTACATAGTGAAAAATTAATTTCCGTATTCAGCTTGACCAAGGGATTCTAGCGATATTGTTGGATCTGGATTGTCCTCTTTTCTTGGTTTCCTGATCTTGGTTCCTTTGTCACCTTCACTCTTGGGCAGTCCTCCAATCATGGCAGCCTCACTCCCCAAAGATAACCACGTTTTTCCCAACCATCCCTGTTTTTGTTCCTTTGGTTAGTCACTTTTATAGTCTCTAAAATAAATAACAATATAAACAACCTTCTGTTCCTGCTTCTTAATGAATCAGTATAAGTTTCTTTCCACGATGGAGGAAGATCAGACCATTCATATTCTGCCTGGCTCAACAGAGTTCTATCACAATGCTTGGTTTCTTCTTCTCTGGGACACTTGTGCAGCCTGTAAAAACATCCTTACACTTCATGTCTTATTTTGTCCACTGTATCCTGATTCTTCACTCTGTAAGGCAAGGAAACTTCTGCTCACATCCTTCCTTCTGCCTCGCCCCACTTCCTGCCACTTCAAGGTTGGTACCTGCTTCATTGTATTCTGTAACCATCATAGATTTACCCAGGATTTCTCTATATGTGTATTTTATAAGCAATAAACAACTGTTAGGCCAGGTGTAGTGGCTCATGCCTGTAATCCTAGCACTTTGGGAGACTGAAGCGGGTGGATCACCTGAGGTCAGGAGTTCAAGAACAGCCTGACCAATATGGTAAAACCCCATCTCTACTAAAAATACAAATATTAGCCGGGTGTGGTGGTGCGTGCCTATAGTCCCAGCTACTTGGGAGGCTGAGGCAGGAGAATTGCTTGAACCCAGGTGATGGAGGTTGCAGTGAGCCAAGATCATGCCACTGCACTCCAGCCTGGGCAACAGAGTGAGACTCCACCTCAAAAAAAAAAAAAAAAGGAAGTGTTATTTATATTACTATAAGCATGTAAATGTTGTTTACTGATGTGCACATTACTACACTAGGGTTTATTCTCTGTAGGTCTAATGTTATCACTACTCTGGCTTTCAATGGAGATTGTGCCTAACATTTAGTTCAAATAGATTTTTTTAATACTCTAGTACTTGCCTTTATCAAAGCCTCAACTTTTTCTAACTTTAAATCAAACTTTTCTTGTTGCTGTTAATTCCCAGAACCATCTTTCTGTTCTAATCTAGATCTCTACTCACTGCTCTCTGGAATTGGATTTGGTTGGTCTCCTGGATCCACGACTTATTTCTTATTTTGTACTCTTATTTTATGTGGGCTGTAATTTCAGGTAACTCCCTAAGAAAGGGATTATGAGAGGTAAACTTTGGACTCCTTGCCTACTTTGAACTGTCCATTTTACCTTCATCCTGGATATAGAATTCTAAGTTGAAAATAATTTTCCTCTAGAGCTTGCTCCTTTGCATCCCCAATTCACTGATGCTGATAAGTCTGATGCCAAGCTGACTTCTGTTCTCTTTTAGGAAGAAACACGGTTTTTTTTCTCTCTTTTCTGCATATGTTTACTGTCTCTTTATCCCTGGTATTCTGAAATTTCATAATGCCATATCTAGGTAGAAGTCTTTTTTCATCCTTTGAGCCTTTACTTAGAGGAATCTTTGTTAAGTCTTTTTTCATCCTTTGAGCCTTTAGTTAGAGGAATCTCTGTTTAACAACTTGTGTCTTTCTTCAACTCTGGTATATTCTTTCATATTATTTCCTTGCTAGTTTCTTCCTCTCTGCATCTCTTTCCAAAATCCTTGTTAATCTGATGTTAGACTACATGGATTGATCCCTTGCTCTTAAAGTTTCTCTCATATTTTTAAAATCTTTTTTTCTTATATGCTAAGAGATACTCTCAAATTTATCTTTCAATCCTTCCATTGCATTCTTTAAATTTCTGCAATTGTATAGCCACTCATGCCTCTGGTTCTGTCTCATCCTGACTCTCCCCTCCTTTACATATATCTTCCTTGTTCACCCTGCAGGACTCAAATCCCAGGATCAAGCACTAAGATGGCTTTTAAGAATAACTTTTTAAAAAAATTCTTAAATTTCTTTATTTTTTAAAAAATTAAGAACATCTCCATCCATTATGATGGTTACTAGAAAATAACAAATGTTAGCAAGGATGTGGAGAAATTGGAATGCTTGTGCACTGTTGGTGAGGATATAAAATGGTGCAGACACCATGAAAACCAGCATGGTGGTTCCTCAAAAAGCTAAACATAGAATTACCATATGATCCTGCAATTCCACCACTGGGTATATACTCAAAAGATTTGAAAGCAGGATCTTGAAGAGATATTTGGATACCCATGTTAATAACAGCATTATTCATAACAGCTAAAATGTAGGAGCAACCCAACTGTCCATCGATGGATGAATGAATAAGCAAAGTGTGATGTATACATACAATAAAATATTATTCAGCCCTAAAAAGGAAGAAACTTCTGCAATAGGCTACAACATGGATGAACCTTAAGAACCTGATGCTCAGTGAAAGAAGTCAGTCACAAAAAGACAAATACTATATGATTCCACTTAGATGAGACACTTAGAGTTGTCAAAATCGCAGAGACAGAAAGCAACTGGAGGGAGGGGGGAATGGGAAGTTATTGTTTAAAGGATATAGAGTTTTGGTTTTATAAGACTAAAAGAGTTAAGGAAATGGGTGGTGGTGACGGTTGCAACAATATTATGAATGTATTATCTGGGTGTGGTGGCATGTATTTGTTGTCCTAGCTACTTGGGAGGCTGTGATGGGAGGATCACTTGAGTCCAGGAGTTTGAGGCCATAGTGAGCTGTAATCCTACCACTGCACTTCAGCCTGGGTGACAAAGAGATCCCATCTCAAAAAAAAAAAAAAAAAAACCTGCAAAACACATTATGAATATATTTTAAAACACTGAACTGGGGTCTGGCACAGTGACTCATGCAATCCCAGCACTTTGGGAGGCTGAGGAGGGGAAATTGCTTGAGGCCAGGAGTTTGAGACCAGCTTGGACAACACAGCGAGATCCCATCTCCAGAAAAAAAAAAAAAAATTAGTCAGTCCTGGCGATGCACACCTGGAGTCCCAGCTACTTCGGAGACTGAGGTGGGAGGATTGCTTTAGCTGGGAGGTGGAGGCTACAGTGAGCTATGATTATGCCACTGCACTGGGAGACAGAGCAAGACCCTGTCTCAAAAACAACCAAGAAACTCCCAAAACACTGACCTGCACAACTGAACTGCACATTTAAAAATAGTTAAGAATATAAATTTTATGTTATGTGTATTTTATCACAATAAAAAATAAACAAAAGAGAAAATCAACTATCCTCAATTTTTGGCTGGGAGAAGTTCCTGGTTGCGGCAGATTTGTGCAGTGTGGTAGGGAGGAGTTAGGGGTTGGGCGGTCTATATGCTCCATCTTCAGGCCTTCAATTACTCCTCAGCACCACTTCTCACACCAGTGCCCCACGGTACCTGCTATCTCGGAGTATAGAGTAGAGTTTTTTCAGGTCCTGCAGCCCCTTCATTTATATGCCAGGCTGACTTTCCTTATTTTCCCTTTATTTGTCATCATTCTTCCATCTGCTTTATGTCTTCCAGCAGTCCATTAAAACTCTTCACCTACTGTTAGCTCTCCTGCCATTCTCTTGGCTCTTGTGGGTTTATACTTTTTAAATTCTTTTTGTCATCTTTTTCATGGGATCTCGGGAGGAGAGATGACACCCATGTGTGCATGGCACCTCGCCCTGAACTGTCCAACCAGCAGAGTTGTTAATTTTGTGTAGAGTGGATGAGTCTCTGGATTTTCTATTGATTATGGATGTAGAGAGACTCTGAGTTTACTTTAAAATGCTCTAGTTTAGGGTTGGAAGGAAACTTACACTTGAATAAATAAATCCCCATGTCTTAATTCAGGGCTGGATGGAAATGTGGACTTGAATAAATAAATCCCACGTCTTTCTTACATCAGTCATGGTTCTACTGGAGAAGCATGGCCACTAGGTATGCATTTATTTATTATTTATTATAGGGATTTGACCTTATCCAGTTGTGGGAGGTGACTGGAAAATTCTCTCTATGGCTGTTTTCTTAGTGCTTGATCCTGGGGTTTGAGTCCTGCAGGGTGGACAAGGAAGATATATGTAAAGCAGGGGAGAGTCAGGATGAGACGAAACCAGAGGCATGAGTTGGAGTCCTTAAGGATGGATTGAACCTGTGTCAGTTCTTGTTGCCCTTGGCCTTGATGGTGTGGGTGTCCTGCAGGAGGAGCTGGCACCCTTGATCACAGAGGTAAATACACACTTGGTTCGGGACTTGTAGAAGATGAATGGGGATGTGAGAGAAAGGGAAGCAGCTTGAGGACTGATTGGTGTCTCACGGGATCCAACTTAGCCAGCAGGTGAGTGACAATATGTGGGAGCTGCCTAATCCCCTGCACCTACCCGCTGAGGGTGAGAACCACATGGCTGCAGCCTTACCTCTACCCCGCTCAATCTCTGAGACCTGCCCTAGCTGGGAATTCACAAGGAAACGAATTTTAGGAACCAGTTCCCTCTTCTCAAGTTGACACATTACAAATCCACCACACTTTTGGAATAGAAAAATTAGGCTCAGAGAGATGACATGAATTATACAAAGCTTGATAATTCTTTTAAAACTTGCACTAGAAACCAGGACTTTTGATTTCCAATTCAAATACCTTTTAAAAATGTCTCCACCTTACTATAGACATAACACATTCTTATTAGAGGAAATTTGAATAACATAAGGAACTTCAAGTAAGATAAAAGATCACCCATAGTTTCATCATTTAAACTCAAATCATTAACATGTTAGTGTATTCCCTTTCATTTTTCTCTGCTTATCTACCTGTATTTCCATAATTATATGACACATGCATACATGTATATTCTCTTATGCATTAAAATCTTTATCAGCATAATCAATAATAATTTATTCAACCATTTGTCTAAAAATAGATGTTAAGGCTATCACTTTTTTTTTTTTTGCTAATACAAATAATGATGAGTATCCTTGTGTATATATTTTTATTCTTATTTTATCCTTATGATAGAATCTTAAAATTGGAAGTATATACACTGAAATTGCTTTCATCAAAGATCATTCCACTTTAGCAGAAGTGCGTGAGAATATCTGTCTTCCTAAGCCTTGACGGCATTGTTCACTATCTTTTAAATATCTCTGTTATCAAATTTTATCTTATCATTGTTTCCATTTATATTGCTTTGATTACTTGGAAGTGTGAACATTTCATCAGAGTTTGTTAATCATTTATAGTTATTTTTGGGGAATTATTTATCCACTTATCAATGGAGGGTCTTCATGGTTTTTTCATGTGTTATATTTTACTATGTTAAATATATCAATTCCCTGTCATTTTGTTGCAGATACTTTCTTTTCTTAAGCAATTCAGTGCTCTGAGTCATAACCATGTGGAATAATGGGCTCCTGGGAACAGAAGCAACAGCTGCGTGGAGGGTGAGGACAAGCTGACATTTATAAATATTCTGGTCAAGAGTTCCAATTGGTGTTTGTTTGCTGAGGGTGCTGGTGTGAAGCCCGGCTGAGTCATGAGGTTGAACAGATAGTCCAAGAGCGGCTGAGCAAGACCAGGTGGGGAAGGGCACATGCCCTGGGGCTCCCCGAGAATTGGAGAAAGAGACTGATGAAGTGGGTGTGATGGGAACAGTTAGAGAAAATGACGTCTTGGAGTTTATAGGCAAGGACCGTCCTTAGGCTTTGGGAAAGCTTAAGTTCAGATAACAGATGGACGCAATTCCATTCCCTAGGACCAAGGAAGATGCTCAAAAAGATAACTCTGACAAACGCATGTAAGAGGATTCTAAAAACTTAAAACTTGGAGGAAAGCAGCCCAAACGTTTTGCTTTTCAATGTCCAGGAGCTGGGGGAAATATGTTTGGATGTGGATTTTATTCTTGAATAACCAAAAATTCTCTATATATTGAATGGGAATTCATATTCTCATCTACATAGCTCATCTATATCACATATCTCAGATGTGTTGCAACTATCTAAGTTAGGACACAGTGATTAAGGTGGAGGCGTTACCCTCCCCTACCTGAAGAAGGTTTTATTTGTTTTGGAGGGGGCTGTTAAGGAGGGAGGGAGGGAAGTTCTGATCAGATTTGGACTGTGGGAGAATAGCACAGAAAAGAGATGAAAAGAGATTTTAATAAATGTTACTGTTTATTATGTAAATGTCTCATATTCCAAGAAACATGAGTAGGAACAGTATCTCCTCTTATTCTCTACTGCCGATTGAGTTGTGCAGTAAAGCAGATTCCAAAAGTCTCATGAAATATGGTAAGTAGGATTAGAAAACAAAATGGTTTGGCTTTTTCTTAAGATAAAAAGCATGTCTTTTTTTTTTTTTTTTTTTTTGAGACTGTCACCCAGGCTGGAGTCACCCAGGCTGGAGTCACCCAGGCTGTCACCCAGGCTGGAGTGTAGTGGCTCGATCATAGCTTACTACAGCCTCCAACGCCTGGCCTCAAACAATCCTCCTGCCTCAGCCTCCCAAAGAGCTAGAATTACAGGCATGAGCCACCAGGCCAGGCCCCAAAAGCATGGATATTAATCTGAATTTGACCTTCAATCTTGGTGTATAGAAAACTCAGATAGGATGGTATATATTTTTGTATTCTCACATGCCTTTGTGTGTTCATTTATTCGTGTCTATTTCATTCCAACAAGGGTGTGAGCTTTCCTGTGTTCGTCCTGCTGCTTCCTTTCCCTTCTCTTCTCCATCAGGTGAGCTTTTACTCATACTGCAAAAGCCAATTCAATTACCAGCTGCTCTGTGAAACCTTCCCCAGCTCACCCAGGCAGGATGAATTTCAGCCTTCCTCATGCTTCTATGGCTATCCCATTTAAACTGTTAACAATGTCTACTAGATGACAAGGTCCCTGAGGCCTCATTTATCTCTGTCCTCAGCATCAGCCCAGGCCCACCATGTGTACAGCATGAAGCACAGGAAGCCCTCTGTGCTCGTCCTTCCCATTTCCCTCTCTCTGTCTTTCTGGCTTCGCTCTGCTTCCCCGCCCAGGACCCCCAGGGGCTTGGGCTCCTTCGTTAGCCTGTCTCCAGTGTGCGTGCAACTGGCCTTGGCTGGGTGGATCCGTTGAATTCTCGGCGAAGTGTGGGGGAGTTCAGGGGGGCTGTGATCTGAGCCAGCTGCTATCCGTCATCAGCCTGACTGTCGCCCTCGGTCTGGCTAGCTCCGGTGCCTCACTCTCAACCACTCCCTGACTCAGGAATGGAAGAGATGCATTATCTATTGCTCCCCGGCCAAACTCCCAGCATCTGACATTTGTACAGTGCTTTTCAGTTTACAAAGCACTTCCACATCCATTATTTCTAGGGCTGTAAATAAGGCAACAAAGTGCTGCCGGAGTATTGGGAGCTAGTGATTAATTTCAGTTGGGGAAGCCACCGAATGCCTCCTGAGGAACTGCGTGCCGGGGGGGCCTCATTCAGCACAGGAATCAGGCCGAAGGGCTCTGCATTCTGCCCCTTCCAAGGCCTTGTAAAGAGAACTGAAGCAGCGGAGGCCATGCGCACATTTCCAGCATTTGCTTCAACTACCGTCTGGCGTACTTTTCTCACCCACTGCGCTTTCATGCATCTCCCCCTGATCTCTGACATCCGTGGGTAATGCGCTGGGGTTTCTAATGCTTACCACAAGAGGCCCTGGCTGTGTCAACCTGTTTGGACATGCTCCTGTGATAGGACCTGGCATCCTCTGTGGGTCAAGACCTCATCATCCTTTTCTGTGATCACGCTCTGTGACCACGACTCCTTTCCATGGTGTTGCCACCGTAGAATCAGCTCACACAGATGACAGCTTTGAGCTCTAATATTCTACGATCATTGGTCTTCATAACTTTAGAAGCAACTGGGTTTCTTTGCTTAGTCACAGCAAAGGCCTCATGATATCAGACATACTGTCACACGCGGGGCACACACAGGGTGATTCTGCAGTCACCATCAGTTTTCCTAGGATGCGGGTTCACCAGGAGGCGCTTCATGAATGTGGATGGGCTGAAAGGCACTTTGGAACAAACAGCTTCCACAAAAGTGCCAAATTCTAATGGACATTGTTTTTCAAAGTGTTAGAAGATACATTGAATTTCAAGGCAAAGGGAAAAAAATTAGAATAGGAAGTAAAGAAAGGGAATTGACAGGCAGAAATGAAACGAGTCAATCTAATTTCAAAGCCCGTCCTGAACCAAGGGTAAAATAACATATAGGGCTTATGAAAAAAGGAAATCTAATATTTATAAGGGGTTCAACATCTAAGGGATAATAAATTGCACTTGAGAGGAAATGCTGCATTAGATAAATTTTATCTTGACACTGAACCCTTTAAAATGCCTGTAAAGCTTGTCTTATACATCTGTTCTAGCCCACATACCAGTCTGTCCCTGGTAGTAACTGAAGGGTTATTTTGCTGAGAAAAATCTCTTTGACTTAGAAGCTGGAAGAAAGAAGAGGGAAGCTCAGAGATTGGAATCTAAATGAGTAATAGAAAAATTTCAAATGCCACCATGGCAGGGAAAAGATGAACTCAAGTCTGTGATAATTGACACTTCTTACATTCAATTCTATTCTATCTTCCCTCCAAACACACTCTTAGCCTGGTTTAACATCATTTAAGTCTGTTTGGAATCACAGTGGAGAAAGCGACAAAGGAAATTGAATCAGTGAAGTGCATTGTTGGCTGAAATTACCTGTGGAGATGGGACACTGGGTGGTGGTCCTGAGTCACTGTGGCCTGAGCACCTGTGGCCCTCAATAACAGGTGCTGATGGTGTGGGAAGGACAGTGTCTCCAGTTAGGAGTGTATAGATTTGTGTGAGTAGGCTGTGTGATGGTTGATTTCTATGTGTCAAGTCAACTGGGCCAAGGGATGCCCAGATAGCTGGTAACACATTGTTTCTGGGTATGTCTGTTGAGGGTGCTTCTGGAAGAGATTATCGTTTTACTCAGTAGATGGAGTAAAGAAGACCCACCCACTGGATATGGGTGGGCAATATCCAGTCTGTTGTGGGTTCAAATAGAACAAAAAGGCAGAGGAAGGAGGAAATCACTTTCTCTTCTGGACCTGGGACGTCCATCTCCTCCTGTGCCTGGCTATCAGCACTCCTGGTTTGGGGGTTTTCACACTCAGACTGGGACTTACACTGTCAGCTTCCTGGTTCTCAGCCTTTGGGCTTGGACTGGAAGGATACCACTGGCTTTCTTAGGCCTCCAGCTTGCAGATGGCAAATCATGGGACTTTTTGGCTTCTGTGATTGTGTGAATCAAGCCCTCATAATAAATCTTTCTATAGACCTATAGATATTCTATTGGTTCAGTTTCTCTGAAGCCCTGATGAATACAGGGAGTAAGGGACTAAATGCAGTACACATGGAGGGTGTTGTGTATGCATGCACGTGCATATGTGTGCATGTGCACGTGTGTGTGATGCAGAGTGATGGTTGGGATCTAATGGATGGATGAGCCACCAATTAGCAGGTGAGGTTCCTGCTGGGAGTTTCTGCTGGAGCGTCTACTCCCTTGGTTTTGTGATTCAGCTTCTTTAGTTGGTGATTTACCTCATTCATCAAAGCTTCACAAGGGACACTTGTAAAACAGTGGCGAATAATCCCGACTATGACTTTAGAATAATCCAGGAAAAAGGTGGATATTGTCCAGCATTTGTTCAATATCAAAGGTAATATGTTTTATACAAATGCACTTTCATTTTACATATGAATAATCAGATGATTGTGATATTCTCATACCTTATAAATATTTAGTGATGAGCATTCAATTTGACATTATGAATGTTAAATAAACCTGGATTCAAATGCAGTTTCCACCACTTACCTTAGAAACTTTGAGTTCTTTGAACCTAGTTTTGTGATTTCAAAAATGGGGATTAAATCCACTTTGAAGGCTTGTTTTGAGGATTAAGTGAGAACATTTTGTAAAGGGCCTAGAACACAATAGGTGCTCATTAAATTCCTCTTTCTTTCTGCATCCTGGACACATTTGATTTTTTTTAAAGAAGAAAAATGTATTACACTAGATTTTTATTTCAAAAAGTAATTTATCCTTAGACCTTAAATGTTTGATCAAGGCACTAATTCCCAAATCTTAAAAATAAAAGTGACCATAAATATCATATCATTCTTTTAGAAATGTTTTATTTGGAAATAACTGAAAATCTGTAGAGAAGTTGCAATAGGAATAGTTTCTCTCTTTCTCTGTATATATGAATACATAAATTCATAAAATTTTTCTGAACCATTTGAGAATGAGTGGCATTCAATTCAGGCCTTATCCATTAATATTTCAGTGTTTATTTCCTAAGAATAGGGTTATTCTTTTACCATAACATAGTAATCAAGTTCAGCAAATTTCACACTGATAGAATATTTTTAGTCAAATTTACCATCCTTATTTCGATTTTATTAATCAGTCCAATAATGTGCTTTATAAAACATTTCTCTTTCTGCCAATACAGGAAGCAGTCTAGGACTGGGCATTTCATTGCCATGTCACCTTTAATCTGGATGAATGGAAACTGTATCTTACCATTTTTATAATCATCGATCCGTGAGGTACCTGTACATGGCTAGCTAGTGCACTTATAATTCAATTAAGAGGGCACTGGAATAACCACCTACTATTTACCTGGACGTTCAATGGCTTCTGTCAGCAGCAAAAATTATAGACTCATCTCTGGGTTTCTAGTCCACTGTAATATACCCTGTGATGGTTAATTTTCTGTGTCAACTTTACTGGGCCATGGGATGCCCAAACATCTGGTTAAAATTCTTTCTGGGTGTGTCTGTGGGGGTGTTTCCAAAAGAGGTCAGCATTTAAATTGGTAGACTGAGGAAAGCAGTTAGCCCTCCCCAGTGCATGAACATCATCCAGTCTGTTGAAGGCTTGGAACAAAAAGGATAAGGAAGGTTAAATTCATTCTCTGACTGCATGAGCTGGAACATTCATTTCTTCTTGCCTTTGGCACTCCTAGTTCTCAGGCCCTCAGACTTGGACTGGAGTCTACAGCATTAGGTCTTTGGCTCTTAGGAGGCCTTCAAACTGTGTCACTGACTTTGCTAGGTCTCCAGCTGCAGATGGCAGATCATGGGACTTCTCGGCCTCTATAATCATGTGAGACAATACCTTATCATCTCTGTTTCTCTCTCTCTAGATATATGTATCTCCTATTGGTTCTGTTGGTTCTGTCTTTCTGAAGAACCCTAATATATGCTCTAATTGTTATACGCTATTCCTCGTATGGAGTCGGCAACTTGTAGATGGAGGAACCATAAGCTTGGTGCAGGCAGCTCTGAGTGTGGATTCTAGTTCTACTGCTTATTGACTGCATGGCCTCTAGCAAGTTTAACTTCTTCTAACTTCTTGAAAATAAAGTTATAACCACTCAATAAATAATTGTGGAATGGATACATATATCCACTTCATAGACTTGTTGGGAGGACTGTGTGTGATAATTTGCCCAAATGAGCCCACAAAGGTGCTTGGCACACAGCACGTTCTCAAAAATGATTACTCCTTTGCCTTGCTTCTGTCAACCACTATTGACTCCAATAGGCCGAAGAAGAGACCTGGAGCCAGCATGGGACATGAGGTTTACTGAAGACTTACACAGGGGCTGTCCAGTGTGGCAGTCTAGATAGAAGAACTGCTAACACTTGTAGAAGGCGTACAGTTTATATAGCAATTTTCACTCAGCACGTTTTACCTAGCAACCTACATTTAACCCCCCCAAAAAAAGGCCTCCATCCCCTGCATGGCCTGCCTTCCAAGGGATGGACTTGGGGTTCGGATGCCTTTCATAGAGACAGTGAATCTCCAGGTTGGCCACTCCCAGATTCCTTAACTGGGAACTCTGAACAGACACTCTTCTTAGACCATAGGGTCATTCTTAGGGTGTGCTTCAGTTGTTGCTGTCAGGTGCATCTGCCATACAGCTTCTTGCTAGAGTCAGGTTATCCACATCCTTAAACCATGTGATATGGTTTGGCTGTGTCCCCACCCAAATCCCATCTTGAATTGTAGCTCTCATAATTCCTACATGTTGTGGGAGGGATGCAGTGGGAGATCATTGAATCCTGGGGGTGGTTTCCCCCATACTGTTCTCGTGGTAATGAATAAGTCTCATGAGATCTGATGGTTTGATAAGGGGTTTCCCCTTTCACTCGGCTCTCATTCTCTCTTGCCTGCTGCCATGTAAGACGTGATTTCCACCCTTTGCCATGATTGTGAGGTCTCCCCAGCCATGTAGAACTGTGGGTCTATTAAACATCTTTTTCTTTATAAATTACCCAGTCTCAGGTATATCTTTATCAGCAGCATGAAAATGGACTGATACGCTAGGGAATGACACGTTCATTCCCACTCCTCAACTTTGCTCATGTAGGCCCTAGCTCAACCTTGTTCTCTCCTTTCTTTGCAGCCTACCCAAAGCCTGAATATTTGTTAAGATTCAGCTCCGTTTTTTCACATCCTTCATAAAGCCCTCATTAATTTCATAATTCTCTCTCTCTCTACCTTCTATATCACCACAATATCATGGATTCAGCAAAGGTTTTAGAAATACTTAATGAATGAAATCCTAGAATGAATACTGAATGAATGAATTCTAAAATTTGTGGGCCCCATTATGGCTATAGATGTAGAAAATTTCTCATATAAAGAAGGGAGGAAGTTGGGTGCAGTGGCTCATGTCTGGAATCCCAGTGCTTTGGAAAGTCAAGTTGGGAGGATTGCTTGAATCCAGGAGTTCAAGACCAGCCGGGGCAAGCAATTAGCTGGGCATGGTGGTGTGTGCCTGTAGTCCTAGCTACTCAGGAGGCTGAGGCAGGAGGAGCGCTTGAGCCCAGGAGTTCAGGGCTGCAGTGAATTATGATCATGATTGCACCACTGCACTCCAGCCTGGGAGATAGAGCAAGACTCTGTCTTTAAAAACAAACAAACAAAAACAGAAGAAGGCAAGCGCACTAATAGTTACCGAGTACTGCTCAGTGCCCTGTGGTCTCCCTACACTACTGTGTGAATCTCTAGGACAACCCCCAGGTCTTCCTAGCTCAATTTTGCTTATAAGAAACTTGAGGAACAAGGTCACAGAGCTAGAAAATGCGGGGCTAGATTCTGAACCCAGGGCTGGTTCCATACTTTTTTTTTACACTGGATTGCCACATATGCTGAAATTTATGTTGAAAAATATTGACTTTGATTCATGGAAGACAGGTACATGTTAAGTTTTAGGGAAACTAGAAGGGTAGTGGGACTTGGCGCAGCCAACCTCTTGCTCAGCACAAGTTAACTTTTGTCCCCCTGTACCAGGGTAGCAATCAACGAGCCTGTGGCTGACTTAGTGTGACTCAAAATGACAGTTTTATAAGCTTCTGAGGGAAAACTGGTTGACTTAATAGGTAGTTCAAAAACCTTTCACACACAAAGAGCCCAATAATTTCCCATTTTTAAAGTGTCAGTTGCAGTTATCAGTTAATGACCGGCAATGGCTGCTCAACAAATAGACATTTATGATGAGTGCTTCAATGTGGGAAGTTGGACAAAATGACCTCTCAGGGCCTTCCCAATGGATTTAATCAGTCTAATCAAACCTTTAGACAGAGTCTGAGCCCAGAGTGGAGCATTTATCTCCTGTTTTGAACTGTTTTACACTGTTTTGGGCAAATACATCTTATCTCCCCAACTGGTAGATTCTGGAAGGTCAGAGACTGTCAAATACTTTTCGTTAGTCCTTCACGGCACTGAGTACAGAGCCTCTCCCATAGCACTGGGTGCAGAGTTGAGCACCTAGTAGGTACCCAATGAACACTAATTTATTAATTCAAAATCTCGTAACTCCAGTGCTTATAAAACAAGGACACTTAGGGTTGGGCCAGATCAACAGAGGACTTTAAATAATGATCCTTAAGAACTATTATAAAATGGATTGTGTGTACTCCTCAAGGGAGCTTCAAAGGCAACGTTCCAACATTCCGTATTGTTGTTAAGAATAGACTTAAGTAAACACATATATTTCTTTTCTCAATTCATTCTATTTTGGTCTCAACCTGACAATATGTGATAGAGAAATGTGCCTGTATTTGTCTCTAATAGAGTTTCTATTAGAATAATAAGGTTAAAAACACTAATCAGTATTGGCATGTTCTAGAGATGTGTGACCCAACATCAGAATGTTAATACTGGGGCTACAGGAGACATCTAAGTAAAGAAGGCCAAGTGAAACTGGATCATAGAATCATCCTTCTACAATACCCAATGAAATTAACAACAGTAAAAAATAAAAATAAGTAAAACAAACAAACAAATTTTATTACTAGTAGCATTTTATTTATTGAGACAGAGTCTTGCTCTGTCACCCAGGCTGGAGTGCAGTGGTACGATCTTGGCTCACTGCAACCTCTACCTCCTGGGTTCAGTCAATTCTTGTGCTTCAGGCTGCTGAGTAGCTGGCATTACAGGCGCCTGCCACCATGCCTGAGACCAGCCTGGGCAACATGGTGAAACCCCATCTCTACTAAAAATACAAAAATTAACCAGGTATGAGGTGGGTGCCTGTAATCCCAGCTACTCAAGAGGCTAAGGCAGGAGAATCATTTGAACTTGGGAGGTGGAGTTTGCAGTGAGCCGAGATTGCACCACTGCACTCTACCCTGGACAACAGAGTGAGACTCTTGTCTCCAAAAAAAAAAAGTTAAAAAATAAAAATAAAATAATCAGGAATTGAATGTCGTATAGAGTAGGTGAGACTGAGATTCAATTATATTTTTTTAGATACCCAGTTGATCCACCATGCTACAGCTATTGTATTTCAAGAATCTACATACCCTATGTTAAGCTTTGCTCCTAATATTTTTTTCTATTTCATTTTTAAATTGTTTGCACCAATGCCAGTACCACACTATTTTCATTACTCTAGCTTTGTGCTTGGTGACAATATTGTTTGGGCTAGCTCAGCATCTTAAGCATCTTCAAGAGCGTCTTGGTTATTTTTGGGATTCTGCTCTTCCATACAAATTTTAGAATTGGATTATCAAATATATCAAAAAGCACTGTTGGGATTTTTATTGGAATTGCATTAAATATATATGTCAATGTACAATAGTGAGTCTTTCTAATCATAAACATGGCATGTCCTACATTTAGTTGAGCAATTTTCATTAAATTTTTCTCTATAAAGTTGTTGCCTATCTTTTGATGATTTTACAGATACATTTTTGTCATTGTGAATGGTATTTTTTCTTAAATCATCTTTCTGTTGTTGATATATAAAAATATGATTGATTTTTACATTCATCTTTTATTCCACCCTCTTATTAATTCTAACAATTTATTTGAATTATCTCTAACTTTAAAGGGTTTTATATATGAATAATCATATCTCTGAATAAAGATAAATTTGTTTCCCCTAATCCCATTTTCTCCTTCATTTGCCTATAGTGGCTAGAACTCCCTAGTAAAACCTTTAATAGAAGCAGGGATATTGGGCTTTTTTAACTTATTCATAATTTTCAAGAGAAAGTATTTAACATTTCATCATTAGCCATGATGTTTGTTGAAGGATTTTGGTAATGATATCCTTTATCCAGAAAATCAAGTCTGTTCTGTTTCCGTTTTTCCAAAAGACTTTATCTTTTATGCATTCATGCAATAAATATTTATTGAGTACTTGTCTAAGCACCAGGGATTCCTCTCCAAACAAAACAGACAAAAAGTCCTGCCCTCATAGAGCTTGCAGTGTGGTGGAGGAAAATACAATAAATAAATATAGTATACTAGCAGGTGATAAATGCTACGGAAAAAACTGAAGCAAGGGAAGGAGGTGGAAGTGCTGGGGCTGGGAGATGCAGTTTCGAATAGGGTGGCAAGGGAAGGTCTTGGGAAGGCACTATTAGAGCAAATGCTTGAAGTAGCCAGGGAAGCAGGTTAGGCACATATGCGTCAGGAAAGCATTCCAGACAGAGGGATAGCAGGTGCAAAGATGGAGGTGAGAATGTTCATGACTTAAGAAGTAGCAACAAGACTAGCGTGCCTGGAACTGAAGAAATCAGGGAAAGAGTAGCAGGAGATGGAGTTAGAGAGGTAATAAGGAGACTGATGCAGGTTACATTTTATCAAACTCTGTTTTTGCATCTACGAGGTGATTATGTGATTTTTCCTCTTTAATTTTGCAATGTAGGGATTATGTTTTTAGATTTCCTAAGTTAAGTGTCTTTATATTCCTGGGAGAAGCCAAAGTTGCTCATGGCATGTGATCTTTTTTATAAACTATATTTAGCTTAGTAATATTTTGTTTGGGATGTCTGCAGCTGTACTCACGAAAGAGCTTGGCCTATAATTATTTTTTAAAAATTTTCATTGTAAAACAACACATAGGCCGGGCGTGGTTGCTCATGCCTATAATCCCAGGACTTTGGAAGGCTGAGGCAGGTGGATCATGAGGTCAGGAGATTGAGACCATCCTGGCTAACAAGGTGAAACCCCATCTCTACTAAAAATACAAAAAAATTAGCTGGGCATGGTGGCGGGCACCTGTAGTCCCAGTTACTCGGGAGGCTGAGGCAGGAGAATGGCGTGAACCCATGACGCCGAGCTTGCAGTGAGCCGAGATTGCGCCACTGCACTCTAGCTTGGATGACAGAGTGAGACTCCATCTCAAAAAAACAAAACAACAAAAAAAAACCCATAAAATTTTAGCATTTTTAAGTGTACAGTTCAGTAGTATGAACTATATTCATATATTTTGCAATGATCTCCAGAACTGTTTTCATCTTGCAAAACTGAAACTTTCTATCCATTGAACAACAACTCCCTTTTTGTCCTCCTCTTAGTTCCTGGAAAACAACCATTCTATTTTCTGTTTCTATGAATTCGACTACTTTAGACACTTCATATTATGCTTGTTTCATAATGTCCTAGGGTTCATCCATGTTCTAGCATGTGTCAGGATTTCTTTCTTTTTAAAGAGAGAATAATATTCTACTGTATGGATAGACCATATTTTCTTTGTTCATTCATCTGCCAATGGATGTTTGGGTTGCTTCCACGTTTTGGCTATTGTGACTAATGCTGCAATGAACACAGGTGTGCAAATTCTTCCTTGAGATCCTACTTTCAGTTATTTCGGCTTTGCATGCAGTAGTGGGATTGCTGGATCATGTGGTAATTCTATGTTTTATTTTTTGAGGAGCCTCCATATTGTTTTTCATAGTGGCTACACCATTTTACATTCTCACCAACAGTGCATGAGTGTTCCAATTTCTCCACATCCTTATCAACACTCATTATTTTCTGTTTTTTTTAATAGTGACCATCCTAATGAATGTGAGATGATATCTCATTATGGTTTTAATTTGCATTTCTCTAATGATTAGTGATGTTGAACGTCTTTTCATTTATTCATTGGCCATTTGGAGAATTATCTATTCAAATCCTTTGCCCATGTTTAAATAGGATTATTTGTTGTTCAGTTGTAGGAGTTCTTTATATATTCTGGGTATTAATGCCTTATCAGATATATGATTTGAAAATATCTTCTCCCATGCTGTATATAGAGAGATATTCTGTTGATTGTTTCCCTTGATGTGTAGAAGTTTTTAAGTTTAGGGTAGTCCCATTTGTCTATTTTTGCTTTTATTGCCTGTGCTTTTGGTGTCATATTCAAGAAATCATTGCTAGATCCAATGTCATGAAGCTTTTCCCTTATGTTTTATTTTCTTTATTCTCCCATGTTTTTTCTGGGAGTTTTATAGTTTTAGATCTTTCTTTTAATCTATTTTGAGTTAATTTTTGTACATGGTGTAAGGTAAGGGCCCAACTTCATTCTATTGCATGTGGATATCCAGGGTTCCCAATGCCATTTGTTGAAGAAACTATTCTTTTCTCACTGAGTGGTCTTGGCACCCTTGTCAAAAATTGTTTAACCACACACATGAGGGTTTATTTCAGGTCTTTTGATTCTATTCCATTGTTCTATATGCCTGTCTTTATGCCAATAACATATTATTTTGATTATGGTAGCTCTATTTTGGAAACAGGAAGAGTGAGGTCTCCAACTTTGCTCTTTTTTTTTTTTTTTTTTTTTTGAGACAGAGTCTCTCTCTGTCACCCAGGCTGGATGGAGTGCAGTGGCACAATCTCGGCTCACTGCAAGCTCCGCCTCCTGGGTTCACCTCATTCTCCTGCCTCAGCCTCCCGAGTAGTTGGGACTACAGGCGCCAGCCACCACGCCCAGCTAATTTTTTTGTATTTTAGTAGAGACAGGGTTTCACCGTGTTAGCCAGGGTGGTCTCGATCTCCTGACCTTGTGATCCGCCTGCCTTGGCCTCCCAAAGTGCTGGGATTACAGGTGTGAGCCACCGTGCCCGGCCCAACTTTGCTCTTTTTCAAAATTATTTTGCTTATTCGGGGTCATTTGAGATTCCATGTGACTTTTAGAATAGATTTTTCTATTTCTGCAAAAATGGCATTAGGACATTGATAGGAATTTAATTTTCTTTTTAATATTGCCCTTATCTGACATAGATATCAAGGTCATACCAGACCTCATAGGTAAGTTGGGAAGTGTTCACTCATTTTTAATAGAAATTGTTAGTTTAGGTTCACCTCTGTGTATATCAATTTCTTTGTTTTCCTTTTTTTCTTTCATCTCAGACTTCCCCACTAGTGTCATTTTCCTTATTCCTAAAATTTATATTTTAGAAATCTCTGTAATAGAGAACTGCTGCTATAAAGTATCTCATTTTTGTTTATTTGAAAGTGTCTTTATTGTACGCTCATTCTTGAAAGATAGTTTTGCTGGGTATATAGTTCTAAGTTGACAGTTGTTTTAATCTGTCTTTAATTAATCTGACAGTTGTTTTAATGTGTCTTTAATTTAATCTGACAGTTGTTTAATCAGCACTTTGAAGGTATCAATAGTTGCCAAATTTCAAATATGATATGATTCCAGTTTTGTAAATGTGTGTATAAAAACAGATTGGAAATAAACACATGAACAATTGTGAACATTCTGCCCAGTACATTTGGAGTGATCTATCAATAAATAAATTTAAACACAGAACTAAGACCAAATGACTGTAAGAGTTATGATAACAGAGCCGAACGTCAGTATTATTATATATACTTCCAATTAAAAGAAGAATAATAGAGCTTACAAAAATGAGAAGGTTGAGGGGTTCCAAGATGGCTGAATAGGAACAGCTCCAGCCTCCAGCTCCCAGCGTGAGTGACACAGAAGATGAGTGATTTTCAACTGAGGTACTGGGTTCATCTCACTTGGGTGTGTCAGACAGTGGGTGCAGGACAGTGGGTGCAGCCCACTGAGAGCCGAAGCAGGGCGAGGCATCGCCTCACCCGGGAAGTAAAAAGGGGGAAGGAATTCCCTTTCCTAGCCAAGGGAAACCATGATACATAACACCTGGAATATCAGGTCACTCCCACCCTAATACTGTGGTTTACCAGGGGTCTTACCAAATGGCACACCAGGAGATCGTATCCTATGCCTGGCTCAGAGGGTCCCATGCCCACGGAGCCTCCCTCATTGCTAGTACAGCAGTCTGAGATCTAACTGCAAGGCGGCAGCGAGGCTGGGGGAGGGGCACCCACTATTGCTGAGACTTGAGTAGGTAAACAAAGAGGCCGGGAAGCTCAAACTGGGTGGAACCCACCACAGCTCAAGTAGGCCTGCCTGCCTCTGTAGACTCCACCTCTGGGGACAGGGTGTAGTCAAACAAAAGGCAGAGAAACATCTGCAGATTTAAATGTCCCTGTCTGACAGCTTTGAAGAGAGTAGTGGTTCTCCCAGCATGGAGTTTGAGATCTGAGAACGGACAGACTGCTTGCTCAAGTGGGTCCCTGACCCCCAAGTAGCCTAACTGTGAAACACACCCACTAGGTGCAGACTGACACCTCACACCTCACACGGCCAAGTACCCCTCTGAGACGAAGTTTCCAGAGGAACGATCAGGCAGCAACATTTGCTGTTCAGCAATATTCACTCTTCTGCAGCCTCCACTGCTGATACCCAGGCAAACAGGGTCTGGAGTGGACCTCCAGCAAACTCCAACAGACATGCAGCTGAGGGTCCTGACTGTTAGAAGGAAAACTAACAAACAGAAAGGACATCTACACCAAAACCTCATCTGCACATTACCATCATCAAAGACCAAAGGTAGATAAAACCACAAAGATGGGAAAAAGCAGTGCAGAAAAGCTGAAAATTCTAAAAATCAGAGAGCCTCTCCCCCTCCAAAGGAACACAGCTCCTTGCCAGCAATGGAACAAAGCTGGACAGAGAATGGCTTTGACGAGTTGAGAGAGAAAGGCTTCAGACGATCAAGCTTCTCGGAACTAAAGGAGGAATGATGAACCCAGCACAAAGAAACTAAAAACCTTGAAAAAAGATTTGACGAATGGCTAACTAGAACAGCCAATGTAGAGAAGTCCTTAAACGACCTGACAGAGATGAAAACCATGACACAAAAGCTACGTGACAAAGGCACAAGCTTCAGTAACCAACTTGATCAACTGGAAGAAGGGGTATCAGTGATTGACGATCAAATGAATGAAATGAAGCGGGAAGAGAAGTTTAGAGAAAACAGAGTAAAAAGAAATGAACAAAGCCTCCAAGAAATATGGGACTATCTGAAAAGTATGGGACTATTGGAATAAGAGAGATGTGGTGTACGTCTGATTGGTGTACCTGAAAGTGTCTACGTCTGATTGGTGTACCTGAAAATGACAGGGAGAATGGAACCAAGTTGGAAAACACTCCAGGAGAACTTCCCCAACATAGTAAGGCAGGCCAACATTGAAATTCAGGAAATAGAGAGAATGCCACAAAGATACTCCTCGAGAAGAGCAACTCCAAGACACATAATTGTCAGATTCACCAAAGTTGAAATGAAGGAAAAAATGTTAAGGGCAGCCAGAGAGAAAGGTCGGGTTACCCACAAAGGAAAGCACATCAGACTAACAGTGGAGCTCTTGGCAGAAACCCTACAAGCCACAAGAGAGTGGGTGCCAATATTCAACATTCTTAAAGAAAAGAATTTTCAACCCAGAATTTCATATCCAGCCCAACTACGTTTAATCAGTGAAGGAGAAATAAAATCCTTTACAGACAAGCAAATGCTGAGAGATTTTGTCACCACCAGGCCTACTCTACAAGAGCTCCTGAAGGAAGCACTAAACATGGAAAGGAACAACTGGTACCAGCCACTGCAAAAACATGCCAAAATGTAAAGACCATCAATGCTAGGAAGAAACTGCATTAACTAATGAGCAAAATAAGCAGCTAACATCATAATGACAGGATGAAGTTCACACATAACAATATTAAACTTAAATGTAAATGGGCTAAATGCTCCAATTAAAAGACACAGACTGGCAAATTGGATAAAGAGCCAAGACCCATCAGTTTGCTGTATTCAGGAGACCCAGCTCACATGCAGAGACACACATAGGCTCAAAATAAAGGGATGGAGGAAGATCTACCAAGCAAATGGAAAACAAAAAAAAGGCAGGGGTTACAATCCTAGTCTCTGATAAGACAGACTTTAAACCAACAAAGATTAAAAGAGACAAAGAAGGCCATTACATAATGGTAAAGGGATCAATTCAACAAGAAGAGCTAACTATCCTAAATATATATGTACCCAATATAGGAGCACCCAGATTCATAAAGCAAGTCCTTAAAGACTTACAAAGAGACTTAGACTCCCATACAATAATAATGGGAGACTTTAACACCCCACTGTCAACATTAGACAGATCAATGAGACAAAAAGTTAACAAGGATATCCAGGACTTGAACTCAGCTTTGCACCAAGTGGACCTAATAGACATCTACAGAACTCTCCACTCCAAATCAACAGAATATACATTCTTCTCAGCACCACATCTCTCTTATTCCAAAATTGATCACATAGTTGGAAGTAAAGCACTCCTCAGCAAATGTAAAAGAACAGAAATTATAACAAACTGTCTCTCAGACCACAGTGCAATCGAACTAGAACTCAGCATTAAGAAACTCGCTCAAAACCACTCAACTACATGGAAACCAAACAACCTGCTCCTGAATGACTACTAGGTACATAACGAAATGAAGGCAGAAATAAAGATGTTCTTTGAAACCAATGAGAACAAAGATACAACATACCAGAATCTCTGGGACATATTTAAATCAGTGTGTAGAGGGAAATTTATAGCAGTAAATGCCCACAGGAAAAAGCAGGAAAGATCTAAAATTGACACCCTAACATCACAATTAAAACAACTAGAGAAGCAAGAGCAAACACATTCAAAAGCTAGCAGAAGGCAAGAAATAACTAAGATCAGAGCAGAACTGCAGGAGAGACACAAAAAAACCCTTCAAAAAATCAATGAATCCAGGAGCTGGTTTTTTGAAAAGATCAACAAAATTGATAGATCGCTAGCAAGACTAATAAAGAAGAAAAGAGAGAAGAATCAAATAGACACAATAAAAAATCATAAAGGTGATATCACCACCGACCCCATAGAAATACAAACTACCATCAGAGAATACTATAAACACCTCTACGCAAATACACTAGAAAACCTAGAAGAAATGGATGAATTCCTGGACACATACACTCTCCCAAGACTAAACCAGGAAGAAGTTGAATCCCTGAACAGACCAATAACTGGTTCTGAAATTGAGGCAATAATTAATAGCCTACCAACCAAAAAAAGTTCAGGACCAGATGGATTCACAGCCGAATTCTATCAGAGGTACAAGGAGAAGTGATACCATTCTTTCTGAAACTATTCCAATCAATAGAAAAAGAGGGAATCCTCCCTACCTCATTTTATGAGGCCAACATAATCCTGATACCAAAGCCTGGAAGAAACACAACAAAGAAAGAGAATTTTAGACCAATATCCCTGATGAACATCGATGCAAAAATCCTCAATAAAATACTGGCAAACCAAATCCAGCAGCACATCAAAAAGCTTATCCACCATGAACAAGTGGGCTTCATCCCTGGGATGCAAGGATGGTTCAATATACGCAAATCAACAAACGTAATCCAGCATATAAATAGAACCAAAGACAAAAACCACATGATTATCTCAATAGATGAAGAAAAGGCCTTTGACAAAATTCAACAGCTCTTCTTGCTAAAAACTCTCAACAAATTCAGTATTGATGGAACGTATCTCAAAATAATAAGAGCTATTTATGACAAACCCACAGCCAATATCATACTAAATGGGCAAAAACTGGAAGCGTTCCCTTTGAAAACTGGCACAAGACAGGGATGCCCTCTCTCACCACTCCTATTCAACATACTGTTGGAAGTTCTGGCCAGGGCAATCAGGCAGGACAAAGAAATAAAGGGTATTCAATTAGGAAAAGAGGAAGTCAAATTGTCCCTGTTTGCAGATGACATGACTGTATATTTAGAAAACCCCATCGTCTCAGCCCAAAATCTCCTTAAGCTGATAAGCACTTCAGCAAAGTCTCAGGATACAAAATTAATGTGCAAAAATCACAAGCATTCTTATACATCAATAACAGACAAACAGAGAACCAAATCATGAGTGAATTCCCATTCACATTGCTTCAAAGAGAATAAAATACCTAGGAATCCAACTTACAAGGGATGTTGTAGTTCTTCAAGGAGAACTACAAACCACTGCCCAATGAAATAAAAGAGGACACAAACAAATGGAAGAACATTCCATGCTCATGGATAGGAAGCATCAATATTGTGAAAATGGCCATATTACCCAAGGTAATTTATAGATTCAATGCCATCCCCATTAAGCTACCAATGACTTTCTTCCAATTTCTTCAGAATTGGAAAGAACTACTTTAAAGTTCATATGGAACCCAAAAAAAGCCTGCCAAGACAATCCTAAGCCAAAAGAACAAAGCTGGAGGCATCACGCTACCTGACTTCAAACTATACTACAAGGCAAAACAGCATCGTACTGGTACCAAAACAGAGATATAGACCAATGGGACAGAACAGAGCCCTCAGAAATAATACCACACATCTACAACCATCTGATCTTTGACAAACTTGACAAAAACTAGAAATGGGGAAAGGATTCCCTATTTAATAAATGGTGCTGGGAAAACTGGCTGGTCATAAGTAGAAAGCTAAAACTGGATCCCTTCCTTACACCTTATACAAAAATTAATTCAAGATGGATTAGAGACTTAAATGTTAGACCTAAAACCATAAAACCCTAGGAGAAAACCTAGGCAATACCATTCAGGAAATAGGCATGGGCAAGGACTTCATGTCTAAAACACCAAAAGCAATGGCAACAAAAGCCAAAATTGACAAATGGGATCTAATTAAACTAAAGAGCTTCTGCACAGCAAAAGAAACTACCATCAGAGTGAACAGGCAACCTACAGGATGGGAGAAAATTTTTGCAATCTACTCATCTGACAAAGGGCTAATATCCAGAACCTACAAAGAACTCAAACAAATTTACAAGAAAAAAACAACCCCATCAAAAAGTGGGCAAAGCATATGAACAGACACTTCTCAAAAGAAGACATTTATGCAGCCAACAGATACATGAAAAAATGCTCATCATCACTAGCCATCAGAGAAATGCAAATCAAAACCACAATGTGATACCATCTCACACCAGTTAGAATGGCGATCATTAAAAAGTCAGGAAACAACAGGTGCTAGAGAGGATGTGGAGAAATAGGAGCACTTTTATACTGTTGGTGGGACTGTAAACTAGTTCAACCATTGTGGAAGACGGTGTGGCGATTCCTCAAGGATCTAGAACTAGAAATACCATTTGACCCAGCCATCCCATTACTGGGTATATACCCCAAGGACTATAAAGCATGCTGCTATAAAGACACACGCACACGTATGTTTACTGCAGCACCATTCACAATAGCAAAGACTTGGAATCAACCCAAATGTCCATCAATGACAGACTGGATTAAGAAAATGTGGCACATATACACCAAGGAATACTATGTAGTCATAAAAAAGGATGAGTTCATGTCTTTTGTAGGGACATGGATGCAGCTGGAAATCATCATTCTCAGCCAACTATCACAAGAACAGAAAACCAAACACAACATGTTCTCACTTATAGGTGGGAACTGAACAATGAGAACACTTGGACACAGGAAGGGGAACATCACACACGGGGGCCTGTTGTGGGGTGGGGGGAGAGGGGAGGGATAGCATTAGGAGATATACATAATGTAAATGACAAGTTAATGGGTGCAGCACACCAACATGGCACATGTATACATATGTAACAAACCTGCACATTGTGCACATGTACCCTAGAACATAAAGTATAATAATAATAAAAAAAGAGAAGGTAAAAGGAAATATAAGAGTGCTAGTTCCTTATCTTTCATTACAGATAGTATTGATACTGTCTAAAATTAAAGCATGTACTATCTTAAACTAAATGACTCCAATCTTTTTTTACTTTAACCTTGCAGGGATATTTTATTAAATATTACCTCTGGTGGTAAAAAAAAAATTTTATCTAGACTTCAGCAATTTCTTTAGTTTCACTTTATTTGCTATTCCTTCTGTTAAAGTAAAATTAAATGCAATACTTTTCAATAAAAATAGAAGTCATATTATAATCCTATTTTTATAAAGGTATTTCTCCAGCTGGTCTATATATGCATGGAGAACTGCCTGGAATGAAGTGCACTTTAATATGAATAATAACTTATTTCACTGAGCATGGTGGCTCACGCCTGTAATCCCAACACTTTGGGAGGTCAAGGAGGGAGGATTCCTTAAGCCCAAGAGTTTGAGACCAGCCTGGGCAAAATGGCAAACCCCCATCTCTACAAAAAAATACAAAAATTATCCAGACGTAGTGGCACATGCCTGGAGTCCCAGTTATCTGGGAGCCTGGAAGGCTGAGGTGAAAGGATTGCTTGAGCCCAGGAGGTGGAGGCTGTGGTGAGCTGAGATTGTGCCACTGCATTCTAACCTAGGTGAGAGAGCCAGACCCTGTCTCAAATAAACAGACAAACAAACAAACAACAACAACAAACTTTATGTGGTGGTCTTCAGACTAAATTCTAAATTTTTATTTTGTATTTTCTATATTACTTCAATTCTTTATTATGGGTATGTATAATTTAAAAGTCAATATATTTTTGAATGCAGTATCAGCAACAAATCAGGACATCTTGCTCCTTCTCATCTCCTCCTGTACCCTGATCTTAACCCTCGGCTTCATCTTTTCTCTTGCCCTGGAGACCAGTGAATGAACGTATGCACAGCCAGTGCTAGCTGTTGAATTTCTTGTCCTCGGAGTTCTGCCCTAGGATGGCTCGTCTGTCCTGGGGTGGCCTTATGGCCACATTTTCTTAATGAATCATGGCAGGTTAAAATTGCCATCCTTAGCAGAATCTAATGGTGGCAATTTTAACTGGCCATGATTATTCTTCTACATAAATCTTTGTTCATATCTTTGATTACTTTTTAGGATAAATTCTTAGAAGTAGGGTCAAAGCGTATAACAGTCTTTCGAAAGCTCATAATATTACATGGTCAAATTGATTTTCAAAAAGCCTATTCTAATTGATGCTTTCACTAGAGGTATTTATAAACGTGCCTCTTCCATAACTCCCTTGACAGCACTAATCATTTTTTGTTTGACATTTGTGACCATTTGATAAGCAAAAATGATATTTAATTGCTATTTTAATTGGCATTTTTATTATTAGTGAGGTTGAATGTTTTTCATATTAATATTGAATTTTAAAAATTTCAGTGACATTTTATAAGTGAGCAGATGACATGATCATATTTATTTTTCAGCACTAAAGTTCAGGCAAGAGTGTTGAAAGTAGGTGGCTGCCTGAGGTCAGGAGTTCAAGATCAGCCTGACCAATATGGTGAAACACCATTTCTACCAAAAATACAAAAATCAGTTGGGCATGGTGGTGGGTGCCTGTAGTCCCAGCTACCCGGGAGGCTGAGACAGGAGAATTGCTTGAACTTGGGAGGCAGAGGTTGCAGTGAGCTGAGATTGTGCCACTGCACTACAACCTGGGTGACAGAGCAAGACTCTGTCTCAAAAAAAAAAAAAAAAAAAAAAAAAAAGAAGAAGAAAAGGAAAGAAAAGAAAGTAGGTGGCTGGAGGAGCCCAAAGTCAGGAAGAAGTGAGGGGACCTTGGCGGCAGTGTTGGTGATATATGATGAGGGTCTGGACAGGGCGGGGTGGGGCTGGCGGGCAGTGGTGGGTAGGGGAGAGGGGCCTGGGGTTGGGGTGGTGGTGGGAGTAAGATCTGATACCATTCTCTCTTCATTTCTTTTTTCCTGCCTTCTTGATTTCCACTTACAGTTTTCTACTCTGAAAAATTAGCACAGCAATAACACTTTGCCCCAATTAATCTTGTGATGTTCCTAATCTATTTAAATTTGGGGGAGATTGTATCATTCTTCAGAGAGGTCAGTTTCTACATTTGCAATCTAGAAAATCAGTACCTTCTGAGGAGAATCTGGCTGCAAGACTATGGATTTTGTTCCCCTATGACTCCCGTGTGGGGAAAAGTGGAAATGGATCCTTTGGAGGTAAATACTCTGAAGAAATACACCGATCTCCTGGCTTTTGCTAGTATTAGTTAGTTGCTTGGCTTTTACCTTGAAGTCTTTATATGTCATATTTTAAAAATAAAGAAATGAAACACACAGAGTCAGGTTTTAGCCAAAGCAAACCCTGATGAAAAAACGACCAACCCTCTGTAATTCTGAGCTGAATTGTAATTCTTTGTTCTCTGTAGCCTTCAGATAAAAGGATTCATGTGGGATGGTAGATAGGGCGGTTTTAATTTGAATCAACTGGACTTACTGCTGGATTTTACATCAGCCTGCTGTGAGGCAAGTTCTTTGTTTTCGGCAATTATCAAACTAAGCCTAATTAAACTTGCTTTGCTTTGATGTACTGTAATGTTTTCCATAATTTTATATTCTGAACCATTTTCCTAAGTCCTGGTTTGAATCAACACTATGGATTCATTCTGTATCTGTCATGTCATGATTTAGCACGTGTCTAATCAGGTTTTAAGAAGCTTAGCTTTGGTTGATATAATACAACACTATTATTATTGCGATTTTGCAATTTGGACCTGTGGAATTGTTTTAAAATACGACATGCTCTGGATATATGTGGAAGGAAAGTGCAAACACTTCCAATCGTACCAATTAAATATAGATCTTAAACTATAGAAAACCATCTTATATTTTGTAAAATTCCATTGGTTTCCCTTTCGGTTGTGTTGCTCCTTAAGGAGATGTTCTTTTACAAAGCTAATTTGCCACAATTGATTCCATGTATATTTCTTTTGTGTAGATGTGTTACACAAGGTGTGTCAGAGTCTCTTTTGTATCTGCAAGTTGTTCATTTCCCACCTGATTGTGCATCCATTAGATCTCTCTTGCTTTCTGGGTGCTAGACTACATGAAGTGAGTGTTTTTTAAACTACATTTTTCTCCACCATCCAATAGAAATAATTAAAAAATACATTTACTTCATTCAGCTAGCACCCTACTTGGAGTTCCTGTTAGCCACATACCCTTTGCTCCCTTTAAAAATGGGCTCAACTGTTTTCGTTATTTTAGCCTAATTTCCTGTGGCTTTTAGCCTGTCATTGGGAGCGGTGCAGGATACAAAACCAAATCAATTATGTTGCAGATTCCTCTTTCAGCCAAGATGTCAAGGGAACTTAGCTACGGAGACCCTGGTAAGCATTTTGAACAAAATAATGTCTCCTTTTGAGACTGGCCATCAAGAAGTGTTATTCTTAGGTGTTTCTACGAAAAATCTGGAAAACTGGGAGCTCGGTTATTATCAATATTATAAAAACTTTGTTTTGGTGGGCACCTTTTGATCACACTTTTACAAACTCTTTGTTGAAGTATAATATACATAGAAACACATACATATATTAAGTGTACAGTTCAATGAATTTTCACACGCTGTGCATATCCATTTAAACCAGCATTCAGATGAAGAACAAAAACATCCACCAGCGCCTCGGGCCCCCTCACCTCATGCTCCTAACCAGGCACTGTTCTCCCTACCCCACTCCCAGAGTAGCCACTTTCCTGACTTCTACCAAGAGAGCTTAGCCCTGCCTGCTTTTGTGCACTCTGTGCATTAAGCATGAGTTACGCAGTATGCACCCCTTAATGTCTGGCGTCTTTTGTTCAACATTGTGTGTGTGAGAGTCATCTGTGTTGTTGAGTGTAGTTGTAAATTCTTCATTCCTATTTCTTTATGATTTCCCATTGTATAAATATACCACAATTTACTTATTTATTTTACAGTTGAAGGGGAGCTGGACATGGTGGGGGCATGGGGAAAAGGTGCAGAGTGGAGGGGCCAAATGCCTTCACATTTTATACGTGGCACCAGGACTCTGTAAGCAGGAACTGTAAGCAAACTAAATAGACTTGGCCCTAACCTTTAAGTGCTTGTTCGTTCTTGATAGTAAATACTTTGAGGACAGGGGCTGGCTTTGTTTCTCTTTCCCTTCTCCACTAACTCCATGACTCCTACAAGGGCACTCAAAGGAATGTTGATATGATTCAAAATAGGTTGTCTAAATGGAGAAACAATAAAATGCAATTAAGAGAATGTAAAACATGAGGCATAAGAAAAAGCCCAGGACTTTCCAGATGAAAAAGAGACAGCTAATGGGCAGAGAAAGGGGAGAAGAAGTAACATAAAGCAGCATAGAACAATACTTATTTATCTTGCTATCATGTAAATGAGTCTAATTAAAGAGCATTTGTAGGGCACTAGTAAATCCTCTGATAAAATGCATAAATAAAACAGTACTTTGGTTTGCTATTTTCTTGTTCACTGCACAGTACCTTCCCTTGGTCTCTCATTTTTGATCATTTTAGATATATTTTGTTCCATTCACATGATTTTTTTCCCATCCCTGAAGCAGCAACTGAACTGAATAAACCAATAATTGTATAAAGTTGACATTCATCACAGTCATGTAAAGGTTTGGTATTTCAGCCAATTTTGCTTTCCTAGTTTTTTCCTTTGTATCACTGTGGATTCTGCATATTCTAGTTTGTGTGTGTGTGTGTGTGTGTAGAACACATAACTTCTATTATTTTTAAATTTAATGACTTGAAGTTGCTCCACCATCTCAATAATCATTGTGTTAATATATTAATAATTGTTGCTATGTCCCAGAAAGTGGTAGTAAAAGCACTGTCGAGCTAATACCAGTGCAACACATAAATTATTCATTGAAATATATCATGCCTATTTGACTATATTGCTGTATTCTACTAGCAAAGTATCTCATGCTTTATTGTAGACTCTCATTTTGATTAAAAAAAAAATAAGAAGGCCCATTCATTCTGGTGGATTCAAAGAGCTAATAATTTGGCTGCTCTAGAAATTGACCTCAAGGGAATGCAAATGAGTGAAAAACCTGAAAGGGAGTCAGCATAGGATTTGGTTTGCTTGCTTTCTGATCTATCCCTGTTTATTAGTCAGCGAGGACTGCCATAACAGGGTAACAGCTTGGTTGGTTTAAACAACAACTATCTATTGTCTTATGGTTCTGGTGGCTGGAAGTCCAAGATCAGGCTGTTGGCAGGGTTGATTTCTCCTGAGGCCTCTCTCTTTGCCATTTAGATAGTTGTCTTCTTCGTTCTCGCACAGTTCTTCCTCTGTGTGTATCTGTGTCCTAATCTCCTCTTCTTAGAAGGACCCAGTCATATTGGTTTAGGATCCACCCGAAAGACTTTGTTTTATTTTAATTACCTCTTTAAAGGCCCTATCTCCAAATACAGTCCCATTCCAAGGTAGTGGGAGTTACGGCTTAAACACATGCATTTTAAGGGGACCTTATTCATCCCGTAACACCCTGCCCCGCAAAACAATCTTTGACACTCTGACGTGAGATGCTTGGAACCAGCACATCTCACACGTCTTCTGGATTCTGATGATGCCTGTTCTGTGCTGGCTGCTGCTCTGGCCTTCCTCATCTCCCTGGGACTGCACAGCTCTACTGCCTGGAGATCACCAGTTGGAGGGGGCACTGTGCAGCCAGACAAACCAGTCTCTATCCCCAAGCTTCTGGCCTTTCCCCTTCCTTAAGAACTTGGGTGAGATGCCACAGCGTGGGGCATGGGACTACATTTCTAGAGCAGCAGTCAGAGCAGCCACATGATGCAACTCAGAAATGTCTCCATGGGGCAAACTTTGGCAAATGGAACTAGGATATGGGAAGGAGCTGGGTAAAGAAATTCTTGCTTCTTGCTTCCTCCCATAGCTGGTCCCAAGACACAACTTCTCTGTATAGCCTATCAAGACATGTGTGGCTCCATGGGTGTCGTCACAGCTTGTTGTGAGGCCTGGCCAGTGCTGTAGCATGCAAGAGCTTGCATTGCTTTCCTTCCTTCCTGGACTCATTTCCTTCCTCTTGCACTCTCACTGCTCTGGGACTGCACCTGCCAAGTGAAGCATCATGACTCAATCCCTGCCTCAGGCTCTGCTTTCTAGGGAATCAGGACTAAGACAATATTTTACCCATTATAGAAGTTTTGCCCTAATTACAGAGGTGGCAATAAATTTGAATAATAGCCCATAGATAAGTATTATTCTTCAATATTTATTATAGAGCATTTAATCATTTTTCTCAAGTTATTGCTAGCAAGGGCAGGGCAATAAAATCATGACAAACTGCAGTAAACATTGATAAATATCAACCCAGTAGCACTCCTAGACTGATATGGATTCAAGTGGACTCATGTGCAGGGCTAAATAACTTTTTATTTTAATGTTCATGAGCAAATGTGTTTAGAAGTTAAACAAGATTATTTCTTAGACTGTTAACTTTATCTGTCACAAAGAATGTATTTTCTTCTTCTAGAAGATTCCATGTTGTTATCTATGAGGCCATTTCATAATGGAGGACGTCCGGCAACAAAACTTCTTGAACTATTCAGAAAAAACTCATCAAAAAATTTTATCATCTTCAACATCTCAAATGTTGAAATATAATGTCTATTTTGTAAAATTACTAAGTAGTACGAATATTTGACCACTTGAAAGAATTTTCTGCAAAGCCTAGTTTCCAGCAAGTCATTTCCCAATCCAGTGAATCCCTTAGATATGCAGTGTGTAGTAAGATCAGAGTCTACCTATTTACCCATAGGCAAATGAAGTTCAACTGAACAGAGTTAGACTTTTGTGCAAGCTCTATGATGTATTGTCATTAATAAATGGGCAGGAAATAGCATTTCCAAATTCCTGACAGATATTAATATTCAGGATTCAAGAATGAGCAATTGGAATCCCTGGCAATACCCAGGAATTCTTCAAATCATAACTTATTCTGTAAGTTTTATAATACTTTATTTATGAATTTAAAAATAATGACTGATGATAATAATATATTGTGAATCTACTTGCAATAGAGTTATACAAAGGTTTTCCATATAGAGAAATCTACGCTATGTAATATATGCTTAGTTTATATTAACTGATACATCATGAAAATATTATGTTTAAATAACAGGTAAAAATGTTGTTTACTTGATATAAACAATTGATAATAGGAAATACTACTAAAGAAGGTACCATTAGCATCAAATAAATGTCAAATAAAAATGATTCTAAAAATGGAAAAGTATTACCAATATTCAATATTTAAAAGTTACCATTCTCCAGTGGAAATTTTAGAGAACACTAAACATTCACTGCCCCATCCAATAGTTGGGATCTCTGTTTCCTGACAAACATTTCAGATGTAGACAGATTTCTTTCACTTTGTGTTGACATGGGTTGCATTGTGAAAAATGCACCCAAAAACAGTTTCAAGTGGATCTTAGGGTTCATGCAGCTCCTTTTAAGCTCATTTCCTTTTTTATTTTTTTATTTTTGAGATGGAGTCTCGCTCCATCTCCCAAGCTGGAGTGCAGTGGCACAATCTTGGCACTGCAACCTCCACCTCCTGGGTTCAAGTGATTCTCCTGCCTCAGCCTCCCACGTAGCTGGGATTACAGGTGTGCCCCACCATGCCCGGCTAATTTTTTTTATTTTTAGTAGAGATGGGGTTTCACCATGTTGGCCAGGCTGGTCTTGAACTCCTGACCTCAAGTGATCTGCCCGACTTGGCCTCCCAAAGTGCTGGCATTACAGGTGTGCGTCACCATGCTCAGCCTCATTTCCTTTTTTGTAATGATAAAAATATTTTGTTTTCTTTTCCTGACTTTGATTTTGCTGTTGAAATCAATATTGCTTATGCTGACAGTTTTTAGATCAATTTCTAGTTTTATATTGAAGCATTCCATGACAGTATTCATGTCATATTCTCTTTGCATTTTTTTCTGGTAAAATGTTTATAAGAAATTATAGTCTACGGAGAATATTCAAATACTGGAAAACACCAGTAAATGTTACTAGGTAGTATTCAAATACTGTAACATTTGGTTACTAGTAAATTTACTAGCAAGTTTACTAGTAAACTTTACTAGCAAGGAGTAAGTTTACCATCAAGGAGATCTTACCCTGATCTTACCAGAATGCAGCAGGATCGACTTAAATATCTATTTTACTTTCAAAACTTGTTATCTCTTGAAACGTCACTTAGAGGACTCATATAATGTATTCTGTGCATAAAACTTAGTACTATTTATTTTATTTGTGCAATGATTTCCTGTTAGCAGCAGACTGGCCCCATGAACACTCACTTATGCCAGGGCAGCTGTAAGCAAGACTGATGATGCTACGGTCACCCACCTCCTGTGTGTCCACCTTGTTCTGGGCTCCACTTGCCAGTATTTCCTGCTGTTGCTTTTAGCTTGGTGTCAATGGATTCCTTCAAACTGATGCCACCATCTGATGATTGTGATGCCACCGTCTGATGATTGTGAAGCACGAATTCTCACAGGAGAATTGTATTTTCCCATTTTCTTGCCTTCATGATTGATTTTTCTTGGGATTAAGAGAAATATAAATGTTCTGAGAAATGTTGGGAAGGAATCCCTGTGTGGAAATACTGGTAGGAGAAAATGGGCCTTCCATAAAATAGCCCTTTATCACTGCAGTCATGGCTAGTCCCACCTTGAATATCTTGAATGCAGGTGCTCTTGGAGACTAACTTGAGACTAAATTGAGTCCCTCCTGGGAAGCAGACATATCCAGAGACCCAGGAATTTTTTTATTTTTTTGGTCTAACCTTGTTACACATATTTTATTATTTTATTTAAATATTTTTTATTGTAGTTAAATATACACAACCTAAAATACACCACTTAAGCCACTTTTAAGTGTTCAGTGACATTAAGTATGTTCACACTGTTATACAACCATCACCGCCACCATTTCCAGAACTCTTTTCATCTTGCAAAACTGAAACTCTGTACCCATTAAATAACAACTTCCCATCCCCCCAACTCCCCCAGCCAGCCGCTGGCAAACATATATACATATTGTCTTAGTCTATTCAGGTTGCTATTAAAAAAAATACCAGAGACTGGGTGGCTTATAAATAACAGACATTTCTTTCTCACAATTCTGGAGGCTGGGAAGTCCAAGATCAAGGCATCAGTGGATTTGGTGTCTGGCGAGGACCTGCTTTATTAGAGATGGCTGTTTTCTCACTGTAACCTCACATGGGGCAGAAGTTGAAAGAGATGTCTCCGGAGGGTTTGTTGTGCTTTTTTTTTTTAGACAGAGTCTTGCTCTGTCACCCAGGCTGGAAGTACAGTGGCATGATCTTGGCTCACTGCAACATTTGCCTCTCAGGTTCAAGCAATTCTCCTGCCTCAGCCTCCTGAGTAGCCTGGACTATAGATGCTCGCCACCACCCCCGGCTGATTTTTGTATTTTTAGTAGAGATAGGGTTTCGCCATGTTGGCCAGGCTGGTCTTGAACTCCTGACCTCAGGTGATCCACTCGCCTTGGCCTCCCAAAGTGCTGGGATTACAGGTATGAGCTGCCATGCCCGGCCCTGGGGTCTCTTCTTATAAGGGCACTACTCTTTCATGAGGACTCTACCCTAATGAACCGGTTACCTCCCAAAGGCCCCACTTCCTACTGTTATTACCTTTCAGGTTAGGATTTCAACATCTACATTTTGGAGGAATACAAATATTCAGACCATAGCATGCAGAATTCATTCATTAGCATATATGAGTGTCTTCTGGCAATTCCTAGAAATAGCTGAGGACATTTTGAAAGGCATTTGAGGTTTTATAGTAGAGGATGAGAGAAAGAGGTGAAAATAATATTACTATGAATGTGGTCACTCATCATCCCCAGTCTGATTTAGCTTGAGGAAACAGGTGTCACCATAGCAAAATGTGACTCAGGAAGCGGAAAAGAACATATCACACACAATGAATAACAGTGATCCTTGGCTCTTTTCTCCCTATGCTAATGGAAGAATTTATTCAGCAAGTGGCTATCACTTTTGGAGACCATCTCTATGCTATCACATGTGGTAGGTATAGAAATGCTAGAAGATTCCATTTGTATGTCTTCCATGTCCAGAGAAGGATTGACTGCTTCCTTCAAAGATTTGAGATGAGACTTGCAGCACTTTGCATCATTACAAGAAGTCTATGATAGTCTGGAAAGACTTTTAGGATAAGACTGTAAAATACTTGAGGACACTTGATCAAGATTTTCATGTAACTTCTTAAGTGTCCATCAAGGATTATGTCAAACGGTCTACCACATTCTATAGCTTTGTTTAGTCTTTTGGTTATGAGAGTTAGTTTCAGGGCAGTTGACATAGTTTCTAGCCTCTGACTTCATTAGAACTACTATCAGATATGCTATACGTAATGTAAGCAAGATAATGGAGAACTGTTTCAGGAATGATAGTGTGATCACCTCAGACAATGGTTGAGATATCATGTGGAAAGCTTGCCTCTGGTATAATTTCCTTAAGCAATTTCTCATAAGGCATTCATCATTGTTATTCCTCACCCTCCCATCCTTCAGGCTTCATCAACCTGAAGAGTAAAATAATCTGCAGAGGTGACACAGGATAAGCCAGGGTATTCAGTAGTAGATGGCTCAAGCCATTCAAATGCATGATACTGTAGGCAAGCAGACAGAACTAACTACTGAGCAAATGTCTCACCACTGCACATGTAACCCACACATGTAAGAAGGCAGAAAGGAAAGTAGTTAAACCCCACGGACCAGCAGGTGGCTGCTTTTAACTCTCACTGCAGCAAGGGAAGGGGCTAGGGATAGGGAGTGAGGGAAGTTTCATAGTAGGAGACAGGGCATAATTACAGGAAAAATGACTTCTGTGTGATGGCAGAGTCTTTCAGGCAGCATTTGGAATTAAAAGCCATTACATCATCTGAGGACGCTCAGAGATTGTGCAGAATGAGGACCAGTAATAGAGTCCTTTGGTGTTGGAGGGGAATTACTTCCACACCATTTCTTACATTTCGTGGTTTTGTGAAAGGCAGAGTCAGAAATCACTGAGCAATAAAAATGCTCTTAATGTTTTTGAGGCAGAAAGCAGGTAGAGAGAATTTTGAGCAGGTACAGACAGCATCTGGGAGCATTAGGAAAGCAGAAAGCTGGTGGACCACTGTAGGGCAGGCAGCAAAAGCATCTCTGTCCCCTCAGCTGTCAAGCCAGACCCAGAGAAGGCATCCTTGACTCTTTCCATTTCCTGCCCGCACCTCCAGAGTTTTTCTCTTAAGAACAATATTGCTATGAACATTTTCTACATGTTTCCTGGTGCATATAAGCAAGAATTTCATAAGTTAATGCCAAATTGTATTCAAAATTGGTTGAGCCAACATAACCTGACACAAAGCATGAATCTTGTTATTAGGAAAAAAACTGTAAAAGACATATTTGGAACAATTGGAGAACTTTGAATACAGAATGAATATTGGGTAATACTATGTGATTATTGCTAATTTAAAAAATGTGAATGGTGTCAGAGTCAGTATGAACATGTCCTTTTTTATTCTTATTCTCTTAAGAGTAATTTAGAAGTGCCAAGATATCTACAGTTCATTTTCAAATGGCTCAGCAAAACTGTGACTATGTGGAGAAACTGCTGAAGAGAGAAAGGAGAGAGAGAGAAGATGAGAGAGCACAAATGTGACAAAATGTTGGTGGAAAATGTATGTTTAAATTTTTCTCAGGATTAAAAATTGTGAAAAGAAAAAAATGGTTGAACCGCTAAGGGTCTAGTTAGGAAAACTGAAACCACTCTAGGTATTTCAAACAGAGGGACTTTAATACAAGAAATTGGTTTCAAAGATATTGGCTGGGTATGGTGGCTCATGCCTGTAATCCCAGCACTTTGGGAGGATGAGTGGAAGGATCGCTTGAGGTTAGGAGTTTCAGATCAGCCTGGCCAAGATGGCGAAACCCCATCTCTACTAAAAATACAAAAATTAGCCAGGCATGCTGGTGCCTGCCTATAGTCCCAGCTACTCAGGAGGCTGAGGCGTGACAATCACTTAACCTGAGAGGCAGATGTTGCAGTGAGCCAAGATTGCACAGTTGTGCACTGCAGTCTGGGTGACAGAGTGAGACTCCATCTCAAAAATAAATACATACACACATACATAAAAAATAAAAATAAACAAAGATATTAAGAAGGTTGGAAGAGTAAAAGGAAGGAAATGGAACTGGAGGATCCAAAAGGAAGAAAGCTATGATCCTTGGAAATCAGAAGCTGTTAGTGCCCTTGAGCTCAGTCCCCAAGTCTGTGCTTGCTGCAGTTGGTTCCAGATCCATGGAAGAGATGCTGCCTCCGTCTGGGCAGGGACTGCTGAAAGAGGTGCTGTCTGCTCAGGCTGCTGGCTCTCAGCTGCCCCCTTCCATTGCCAGCTTCATCAGTAACTACCATCAAGAGTCAGAGCCAGTAGCAGAAAGCTTTCCTCTTCTCCTGCCTTCTAATATCCACGAGCGCCTTTCACTGCAGAAACTCACAGGAAACCAGCAGGCGGGGCATCCTGGGAAATGCAGTTTGCAGAGTCCAAACCCTAGCAATGCAGAGAGTAGGGAAAGAGGATGTGGCACTCAGAGACACAGGGTAGCAGCAGACACATACTCCCACCAGCAGTGGGCAAGCATGCTCTCTGCACCACATTTTGCTACGTCTATTTAACTTTTGAATCTGGTTGGAGTTAAGTGCTTTGAATGTGTATTTTGACAGTTTTAATTTGTATTTTGATTCATCCTTTATGTCCAACTTATATGTTTCCTCTTTGGAGAAGCTACCTCTGACTATATCTAATGAACATCTCCTGCTGTACTCTGTCATTGTACTCTGGACTTCTTTTACATTGCACCTACCTCCATTAGAAATGATATATTTGTTTGTGAGATTATTTGATTGATATCAGTCTACTCCACCAGCATGTAGATTCTACAAGGGCACAACGGGTCTCTTGTTTTCTGCTCTATTACTAGTACCCAGCAAACAGCCAGGCACATAGTAAGCACGCAATTTACACAGTGAATGGATGAATGAAGAGGGACCAGCTATAACACCAACCTCAAGTGATGCAAGAAGACAACCTGGATTGGGCTGAGAAGAGGAACATCCCCCAGTCACTCCTATTAAGAACTACATAAATTATATGGTGGTTAATGTCAGAACCCCAAGGGGTTATGCCATTCTTTATAACTTGATATATACATATATATATTTATAATTTGTTAGAAGTACTATTTTTACTTTATTTTTTATGGACAGGGTTTTGCTCTTACCTCCAGGTTAGACTGCGGTGGCACAAAAATAGCTCACTGCAGCTTTGAACTCCCAGGCTCAAGTGATCCTCCTGCCTCAGTCTCCTGAGTGGCTGGGACTACAGGCATATACCACCACATTCGGCTATTTTTGTATTTTTGTAGAGACAGGGTCTTTCTATTGTTGCCCAGGCTGGTCTTGAACTCCTGGGCTCAAGTGATTCTCCCGCCTTGGCCTCCCAAAGGGCTAGGATTACAGGCATAAGCCACTGTGCCTGGCCCAATGTTAACTATTAACAAAGTGCATGTAATTTCTTCAGAGGTGGACATTCGTTCACAATCAATGACTTATGAACTCTATAACAAAAACAAGGTTTCCAGATAGTTTGGTAAAGAGAGCTACCTGAACTGACTGGTGCCAAGTGCATGGTGACTGACAGACTATCTTACTTTCTGGTTTGTCCAGGACTGAGGGGTTTCTCAGGACAAGGGACTTTCAGTGCTAAAACCAGGCAACTCCTGGGCAAACATGGGACTAAGTTGGTTTCCCTAGCCAAAAGACATTTGCAGTCCATCTTGGGCCCCACCTAAGAAGTCCAGAAGGTCTCACCTGATATAGAACAGGATATACCCTTACATAAGCACATTAATTTTTACATAGAACCGGTGACGTTGTCAAAGATGGAGGCTAACTTTAAGAGGCCTAAGTTCACAGTGGGTAATATCAGGTTTGTGCCTGTGCACATTTTGAAGGAATTTTTAAAATTGATCTTTTAATATTTGTAGGTGATGTGACTGAATCAGTCAATAGTTTTTAATGGATAACACTAAGTATGTCAGAGGAGAAGTAAAAACTTCCCTAAAAAAAGAAATGCAGCCAATAATAAATAAATAAAGGATAAAGGATGGCCACAGAGAAGGTTTTGGCCAATTTGTGTGTGTGTGGCCCTGTAGTTGTGCATGCTCTGGGCAGGACACGGGTCTCTGTTATCGAGGGGCCAACTCCATCTCTAACACCAGATTGCTCGTGACACGCGGCACTTACGTTCATTGGCATGTGCCAACATGGACCAAGGAGTCAGTAATGACTTGTTTCCAGAAAGCAGCTTCAGGCTCCGGAGTTGACCTCCTGCCTGCCAACTCCATTGGGCTGCATTTTGTGGTGGGAAAATCCAAGGCCTTTGGGAGACAATTTTGTGACATTGCATTTATGGATTTTGTAGAGCATCCAGCTGACTTCATGGACGATTTATTAGTGTGGTAGCAAATACTGCAGTGTTTGGTGTTCTGTCCCCTTTGTGAAATTGTCTCTTCTATGGACTTCTGTTAACACCCCTCCTTCCTTCCTGGTGGTAGTTCTCCTCTGGTTACTTGTTTGTTTGTTTTTTCGATTATATGCATTTTATTGTGGTGAGAAACACATCACATGAGATGTACTCTTAACAATCTTTTAAGTATACAGTAATGTATTGGTAACTATAATTTATGCACAGTGTTACACCGCAGATCTCTAGAACATCTGCATTTTGCAGGACTGAAGCTCTATACCCACTGAACAGCAATCCCCATTTCTGCCTTTCCCAGCCCCTGACAGTCACCATCCTACTTTCAATGTGTCCTTTGGGCTTCATTTTGTCCCCAGGGGCCTGTCCTTGTCTTCGGGGCCACTGTGTCCCTGCTTGTCCTCTTCTCTCTGAACACATTCCTGCTAGGTAACCTTGTCATAGTATTGTTTCTAATAGCAAAGATGATTTTGAAACAACTTGAAGGTTCAACAGTACAGGATTGGTTAAATATGTTTTTTTTTAATGGACCACTATGCATCATTTGATGAAAATTGCACTGTACATTTGTTGACATAGAGATGTTCATGATATTGCTTAGTTAATAAACCATGTTATAATGTTGCATGTATAATGTGATCCTATTTGTGTGAAAAATAGATAAATACACAGTGACATCTGAATGAATGTTCACCCCGAATATTAACAGTATTTATCTCTAGGTGGTGGAATTGTGTGTGACTTAAGCATTATTTCTGTTTGTCAGCAATTTCTAGTTTTTCTACAATAAACATATTTTTAGTGTAGTGAAAAAAAAAATACAGGTTGTAAGAAAAAAGATTCTCTTAGGATATGGATCCCAGTCAGTCAGTTGACTGTGTACAACTCTGCAGTAAATACCCGACCAGGCCAGGTGCAGTGGCTCATGCCTGTAATCTCAGCACTTTGGGAGGCTGAGAAGGGAAAATTGCTTGAGCTCAGGAGTTCAAGACCAGCCAAGTACATAACATACAGAGACCCCCATCTCTTAATTTTTTTTTTTTTTTAATTAGACTGGGTATGGTGGCTCAGGCCTGTAATCCCCGCACTTTGGGAGGCTGAAGTGGGCAGATCACTTGAGGTCAGGAGTTAGAGACCAGCCTGGCCAACGTAGTGAAACTCCATCTCTACTAAAAATACAAAAACTTAGCTGGGCGTGGTCGCAGGTACCTGTAATCCCAGCTACTTGGGAGGCTGAGACAGGAGAATTGCATAAACCCAGGAGGTGGAGGTTGCAGTGAGCTGAGATGGTGCCACTGTACTTCAGCCTGGGCAACAGAGTGAGATGCTGTCTCAAATAAATAAATAAAATTAGCCAGGCATGGTGGCAAACCTGTGGTCCCAGCTACTCGGGAGGCTGAGGTGGGAGGATTGCTTGAGCCTGGCAGGTTGAGGCCACAGTGAGCCATGATTGTGTCATTGCACTCCAGCCTGGGCTGGATGGAGAGCTCTTCTAAACAAATAAATAATAAATAAATAATAAATAAATAAAAATCTCTGGCTTTTTAAAGGTCCTCACTACAAAAACAAGTATGTGAGGCAATGCATATGTTAAGTAGCTCAATTTAGCCTTTCCACAATGTTTACATATGTCAGAATACGTACACAATAAATATCTAAAATTTTTACGTGTCAAAATAAATACATAAATTACGTAGGAAAAAAAATCCCCTCTTTTGAATCAGAGCCTTTGACATTGGACTCATTACTTAACCTTTTTAAGTCTCAATTCCATCGTCTCTGGAGTGGGTCTTAGACCAACTTTATTAGATCGTTTTGAGGATTCAGTGATTGGGCACCCAGGTCATAAATCTCTCCCCTCCCCTGGCCTCTGACGTCATTCTTCATGGAGAATAAGCCCTGAGAGTCCCTTATCCTGTCAAGTAGTTTTGTTCTTTAAATGGCTGATTAACTCACAGGGGTAGTATCTTTTAATGCAAGTTCTCTACATGAAATGAGGTGCCAAGTTAACAACCCAGGAAAACAGAAGGCTTATGTTTTTCCACATAATAAACTGTGAAGAAATGAGTAGGGCAAGCTTTCCAGCCTCTCTATTAGAGCTACATGCCTATAAAATACAAAATGTACACACACATCTTTGAGCCACTGTGTTGCTCTGGCTAAGCAATGGAATGCTAATGATTATTCAGGAATTCTCTTGATCCTGTTTGATAGAGTTAAAAAAATTTTTTTCTGTAACCTGTAGCTAAACTTTAAAATAGCCAGGTCTTGGCTGGGCACGGTGGCTCATGCCTATAATTCCAGCACTTTGGGAGGGCAAGGCGGGTGGATCACCTGAGGTCAGGAGTTTGAGACCAGCCTGGCCAACATGGTGAAACCCTGTCTCTACTAAAAATACAAAAATTAGCCAGGCATGGTGGTGCACGCCTGTAATCCCAACTACTCGGGAGGCTGAGGCAGGAGAATCACTTGAGCCCAGGAGGTGGAGGTTGCAGTGAGCCGAGATCATGGCATTGAACTCCAGCCTGGGCAACAGAGCAAGACTCGGTCTCAAAACAACAACAACAACAACAACAACAACAAAAACCAGGCCTGTTCAGTTTAGCACTTGCACAGAATCCTGTTATGTGCCAAACACTGGGTATTGGGGGTTTGGAAATAAGTGAGACAGATAAATAAATAAGACTCTCCTCTGTCTGGGTAGTCTCAGGGGATGATAGAAGCACAAGCAGCTCCCTCTAATAGTCTGTGGCAGAGATGGGGTAGAGGTTTGCTCAGAGGATTCCCATACAGAAGAACGGGGCTGAGAAATGTCAAGGCCATCAACAGCAGCACAGGCCCCAGTAAAGCTCCCAAGCAGGCTTCAAGAATACCATGCAGACGGGATGGGGAACAAAAGAATCCTTATTTCTCCAGAGTATTAGCCCCATTTCCCACCTCCCATTTGTGTGTCAAAGTTGCTGCCCAGCCAACACAGGGCTAGGGGACAGCGCTGCGGCCCTTGCGACTGTAAGAATTAAAGAAAGAGGAAAGAAACACAAAAAGCAGCTCAACAGTCAAAGAACAGGTTTATTTTGGAGATATAAACCTGAGAGGGACTTCTGGCCCATTTCAGTCGGGAGCACATTCTCCTACAGACTAAGAGTATATATTGGTTTTATGGTGAGGGGGCTTATCACAAGCTTGGAATGTTTCTGTGTAGGGGAGAAGTTTATGATGGCGTTGGAATGTCTCTGGTCGGAGGGGAGGTTATTTTGGGGCTGACAAGTCTCTGGTTGGGGAGGAGTTCGGAATGTTTCTGATCGGAGATATTATTTGTGGTTTATGGTCATGCTGACCTTAGCCATTAGGCTGATGCCCTTTGGATTTAGGTGGGTTTTGATCAAGGTGAACTTTAGAATGGCAGTGCTTGTCCAAGACAGCGATGCTCTTGCTCTGTCAGTGACTAAAGAAATGGCTTCACTTCCTCTGGGGCTCTTATGACTAAAGAAAGGACTGGCTTCCTGTAGAGTCCCTCACTCTATAAGACAGACACTATAGGGGAAAAATGAGTCAGGCCATGCCTGTCTTCCAGAACCTTAGAGTCTGGTAGAATCCTTCTTGCCTCTCTCCTACTTCTGGGATAACCAGCAATCCTCGACACTCGTTGGCTAGAAGCTGTACAACTCCAGGCTCTGCCTCCCTTCTCACATGGCCTTCTCCCCGCTATGTCCTCATATCATCCTCCTAGGAGGTTACCACTCAAACTGGTAAAAAGGCCCACTCTGCTCCAGTGTGACCTCATCTTGACTAATTATGTCTGCAACAACCTTATTGCCAAACAAGGCCGCATTCTGAGGCACTGGGGACGAGGACTCCCACATATCCTTTTGGAACTGTAACAGGGAGATGAGGCAGTTATCTACAGCGCCTTCAGTCCCCTACTGCATGGGCCAATGGGAAAGTTCCCCTGGGGCCTTGGAAGGTTCACTGAAGAATCGGCGTGTAAAAGGCAGATTAACTGGAGAAAAGGCACACAAATGTATTTGACGTATATATACGGAGCCTCCAGACTGAAGACCCAGAGGTACAGGGGAGATTGTCCATTTTTATTCTCAGGTTCAACAAAGTATGGACGGCTGTGTCTGTCTAGATTCTTCCCGGCCTCTCTGTGCAGCACTCCTTCCTCTGGGTATGAGACAAGACCCTTTCTGCAATAGGGGCCTTATGACCTACCGTCAAACACTGTAGGTCAGATCATTTCTTTATGGCCAGTTTTTACATAGAAAGGCAGAGTAATACTTTTAGGTTTTATAGCTGGCTTCGGGGAAAAGGGTTTCTGATTTCTAAGACTTACCTTGGGGAGAAGGGATTCTAGTTTCTGTGGCTAGCCTTGAGGGAGAGTGGGACTGAGAGACAGGTGAGAAGGACAAAGTCAGAAAAACTTTTGCTCCTGAGGTTGCTTCTGAGGCCTTCATTTTGGGACATTATTTTCTGAGCCGAACAGTACTACTGGAATCCATCGTACTGTCAGAGGCATTTGAACCAGAGCAACTCCATCTTGAATAGGGGCTGGGAAATATAAGGCTGAGACCTGCTGGGCTGCATTCCTGGGAGGTTAGTCACAGGATGAGACAGGAGGTCAGCACAAGATACAGGTCATAAAGACTCTGCTGATAAAACAGGATGCAATAAAGAAGCCGGCCCAAAGCCACCAAAACCAAGATGGTGACAAAAGTGACCTCTGGTCGTCCTCATTGCTCTTTATGCATTAATTATGATGCACTAGCTGCTCAAAGACACTCCCACCAGTGCCATGACAGTTTACAAATGCCTTAGCAATGCCTGGAAATTACCCTTATATGATCTACAAGGGGGAAGAACCCTCAGTTCCAGGAAATCCCTGCCCCTTTCCCAGAAAACTCATGAATAATCTACCCCCTGTTTAGCATATAATCAAGAAATAACCGTAAGTATGCTCAATCAAGCAGCCCAGGCTGCTGCTCTCTGCTCGTGGAGTAGTCAATCTCTTGTTTCTTTATGTTTCTAGCAAACTTGCTTTCACTCTACTTTATGGACTTGCCCCAAATTCTTTCTTGTGTGAAATCTAAGAACCCTCTCTTGGGGTCTAGATCAGGACCCTTTCTGGTAACAAAGGCATGTGGTGAAAAGAGCTTGGAGGTTGACATGGCAAAGCCTGGGATCCTTCCTCACTCTTGGGCCTGTGTTCGCACCAGTGAAATGAGGTGCTTGGGGTTTCTTGCCTTCTATCGTGTTCTGACGGTCTTGATGAACTCTGGTCCCACATTTGAACCAAGGCCATGGCACATGTAGCAGAAATATTGCATTGAGCAGTCTTTTTGTCTTGTGGACAGCAAATTGTGCTACTTTTGAAAAGTCACGGTGTTGATCAAGTTTGTCTTCCAGCCTTATCTCTCTCTATGCTTCCCCACACCACACACACATTTTAGCACCTCCTCTTCCAGTTGGAACCAGGAAGAATCATTTAGAACTGCTGATTACTCCTTAGGGTGAAGGAATTTAGCTTAATTATTCATTCCAGACATTTGAAAGTAAAACTCTCTTAAAGGAATTTAAAGCATCTGCAAGCAAAGAGGAATGTTCTTTATTTTAATTCAGGAGATTGGTCACTATTTCTAAAGTCAAACTTTGATGATCATCAGAAAAGCATGAAGTTACTCCTGACTTAAGCCTACTGGGACGTATGGAGTTAGGTGAGGAGGGATGGTCTCCACTCACCGCCTGTATGGAGGCTGTGAGTTGCTGCACCTTTGGTGGCCTGGAGCCCAGACATCTGCTGTCAGGGAGAGGGGCAAGCAAGTGTGACAACTCTAGGGCCCAGAGCCCCTCTCACTTGGTCTTAGGATGGCTGGGCAGCCCTGTCTGTCTGAAGCCTCCCTTGCCTCAGTCCCTGTTCCTGTCTGAGCTTCGGAACAGAGTCGCTCCTTTTTCAACATCTCTAGATTCTCTGATTCCAGGAATGCAGAAGGGGCCTTTCCTGGAAGTGCCCTCTTCCCCTACCCCATGCCACTGAAGCTGGGTAATGGTACTTGCAATTTCTGGGGAGACCACTCATGCAGTTTCCCGGTCCCAAGTTTCTGGGGTCTCAAGTCCCAGGACACTCAGGATACCATGGACAGGAAGCAGGGAGAAGCTGACTCTGCTGCTATGGACATCTCAGGAAAGAAGGCAGCCTAGGCAGGTGCAGAAGTGTCAGAGGCATTTGAACTAGAGCAACTCCATCTTGAACAGGAGCTGGGTAAAATGAGACTGAGACCTACTGGGCTGCATTCCCAGATGGTTAAGGCATTCTAAGTCACAGGATGAGACAGGAGGTCAGCACAAAATATAGGTCATAAAGACCTTGCTGATAAAACAGGTTGCAGTAAAGAAGCTAGCCAAAACCCACCAAAACCAAGATGGCGATGATAGTGACCTCTGGTGGTCCTCACTGCTACACTCCCACCAGCACCATGACAGTTTACAAATGCCATGGCAATGTCAGGAAGTTACCCTATATGGTCTAGAAAGGGGAGGCATGAATAATCCACCCGTCGATTAGCATATTATTAAGAAATAACCATAAAAATGGTCAACCAGCAGTCCTCAGGGTTGCTCTTTCTATGGAGTAGCCATTCTTTTATTCCCTTACTTTTTTTTTTTTTTGAGACAGAGTCTTGCTCTGTTGCCCAGGCTGGAGTGCAGTGGCTGGATCTCGGCTCACTGCAAGCTCCGCCTCCCGGGTTTATGCCATTCTCCTGCCTCAGCCTCCCGAGTAGCTGGGACTACAGGCGTCCGCCACCTCCCCTGGCTGGTTTTTTGTATTTTTTTTCAGTAGAGACGGGGTTTCACCATATTAGCCAGGATGGTCTCAATCTCCTAACCTCATGATCCGCCCATCTGAGCCTCCCAAAGTGCTGGGATTACAGGCTTGAGGCACCGCGCCCGGCCTATTCCCTTACTTTCTTAATAAACTTGCTTTTGCTTTGCACTGTGGACTTGCCCTGAATTCTTTCTTGCGCAAGAACCTTCTCTTGGGGTCTGGATTAGGACCCCTTTCCTGTAACAGATGGAGCCTAGATTCTGAGCAACTCTGGAGGCGACACCATGTCAGAGCCAAATCCTGTACCTCCTAGGAGAAAAAGTTCTCAACATTGATGCTGACTGTACTTGCAATAAAGTGAGGAGATGACAATGATAAAAATGTGTGCTGACTGGAAAAATAATCCAATTCACAGCCGTTTATGTTCCTATTGCTCTGGTTATGCCAAAATGCCATACAACATAATACTTACGCATATTTTTAAGTGTTTTAGATTAATGTGACTTATATTTTATATATGTCTACTTAGCTTTCTCTTTCTATTTAATTTTTTTCTAGGTTCATTGAAGTATAATTTACATACAATAACATTCCCCTAAGATATTGAGCATTTTTATTACTCAAAAATGTTTTCTCCAAACCCCTTCCCTAACCTCTGACTCAAGGCAACCACTGACCTGCTTTCTGTTACTTAAAGTTTTGCTGTTTCTAGCATATCATATAATTAGAATAATACAGTATTGAGTCTTTGTGTCTCACTTATTTAGTAGAAGGGTTTGAGACTCATTCATGCTGTACGATTTAATATTTTGTCCCTTTTTATTGCTAAGTAGTAGTTCATTTTATGAATATAACACAATGTATTAATCCATTTATCAGTTGATGCATATTTGGGTTGCTTCCAGTTTTCAGTTCTATGAGTAATGCAGATGTACACATTGTCTCAGTTTATTTGGGTTTCCATAACAAATACCAGAGACTGGGTGGTTTATCAACAACATTTATTTCTCACAGTTCTGGAGGCTGGAAAGTCCAAGATCAAGGTGCTAGCAGATTTGCTGTCTGGTGAGAAGCCACTTTCTGCTTCATAGATGGTACCTTCTCACTATATCCTCACAAGGTGGGCAGACTGAGAGAGCCCCCTTGGATCTATTTCACAAGGGCATTGATCTCCCTCATGAGAGTTCTGCCCTCATGACCTATTCACCTCTCGATAGCCCCCATTTCCTAACACCATCACCTTGATGGTTAGGATTTCAACATAAGAATTTTGGGGAGACACAAACGAGTAATACAGACACAGTGTATTTCTGCATTACTCAGGGAACCATAGACCATAGAATTCCATCCCTGACCCACCAAAATTCACACCCTTCTCACACGCACAATACATTCACCCTAATACCCTCCAAAGTCTTAACTCATTCCAGCATCAACTGAAAACTCTGAAGTCCAGAGTCTCATTTAAACATCATCTAAAACAGATATGGGTAGGACTCCAGGTACAATTCATTTACAGGCAAGTTGCTCTGCAGTTGCGAACCCATGAAAGCAAACATGTTACGTGCTTCCAAAATACAATAGTGGGACAGGTACAGGATAGACATTCTCATCCCAAAAGGGAAAAATAGAAAAGAAGGGCTAATATGTTCCAAGTAAGTTCAAAACCTTAAGGCTCAGAAACAACCTTCTTTGACTGAAGCCTCTGCCCTCTAGGCCCACTGGGTTGGAGGGTTCCATTTCTGGAGGTTTGCTGGGCAGGGGTTGGGCTACCAAGTCTCCTGGAGGCCCTGTCCCCATGGCTTTGCTGGGCACAGCTCTGACCACAGTTGTCATGAGTTGGAGCCTCCTATCTTCGGCTATCCTGGGCTGGAATTATATGCTAGTAACTCTACCAGTCTGGGATGCTCCCCCTCCCCCACCCACAGAGCACTGCCTTAGTGGGGACTCTCTGAGGTAGCCCACCCTCATGGTGGCCTGGGTTGGGTACTCAATACTCTGAATGGCTTTTTCTTTCAAAATCTAGGTGAAAATAGCCATGACCCATGCCTCATGCACCCTGCGTTCTGGTAGAGACAGTGCCTTACTGAGGCTGCCGTGGTTTCCTGTCTGTACTTTCTGAAGGGACAGCTACCACAGCCTATGCCACACTTGGGCCCACTGGAGCCACACCTGGGGCAGTCAAGAAATGCTGTGTGGTATGCAGGGAGCAGAGCCTTGAAATTGTTCTGAAACCCAGGCACTTGTGTTCTGGGCCTGTGATGAGAGGGGCAGCACCAATAATCTCCAAAATATTTTTTGGGTCATTCATTCATTGTCGTCATGAATAGCACCTGGTTTCCACTGGGATACCAGATCTATACTAATTTCCTCATCAAACAGTCACTTGGTTACACTCTTGCTCTCTCTTGAACATGCTTTTTCATTCCTTACAATATGAATAGGCTGAGAATTTTCCAAAATTCAATGTTTTGCTTTCCTTTTGATTAAAAAGCAATCCATGTTTACATAGTTTATCTCTTGTTGTATTTTACTATAAGCAATTAAGAGAAACCAAGCAGCATCTTCAATATTTTACTTAGAAATTTCATGAGGGAAGTCCCAGCCAGAGCAATCAGGCAAGAGAAAGAAATAAAGGGCATCCAAATTGGAAAAGAAGAAGTCAAACTGTCTCTGCTTGCTGATGACATAATCTTAGAAAATCCTCAAGGCTTCTCCAATAGACTTCTACATTTGATAAACAAATTCAGTAAAGTCTCAGGTTACAAAATCAGCATACACAAATCAGTAGCACTACTAAAACCACCAAGCTGATAATCAAATCAAGAACCCAATCCCCTTTACAATAGCTGCAAAAATAAAATAAAATATTTAAGAATATATTTAACCAAGGAGATGAAGGATTTCATTTTTCTTCCCTCCCTCCCTCCTTCCTTCCCTTCCTTTCCTTCTTCCCTCCCTCCCTCTCTTCCTTCCCTTCTTCCCTCCCTCCTTCCTTCCCTCCCTCCCTTCTTTTCTTTCTTCTTCCCTTCCCCTTCCCTTCCTTTCTGTTCTCTCTTTTTCTTTCTTTCTGAGACAGTGTCTGGCTCTATCACCCAGGCTGGAGTGTAATGGCATGATTTCAGCTGATTGCAACCTCCACCTCCTGGGCTCAAGCTATCCTCCCACCTCAGCCTACTGAGTAGTTGGGACTATAGGTGTGCACCACCACACCTGGATAGTTTTTGTATTTTTTGTAGAGACAGGGTTTTGCCATGTTTCCCAGGCTGATCTAGAACTCCTAGGCTCAAGCAATCTGCCCCCTAGGCCCCCCAAAGACTGGGATTACAGGCATGAGCCACAGACCTGGTGAGGTGAAGGATTTCTACACGGAGAACTACAAAACACTGCTGAAAGAAATCACATGTTCATGGATTGAAAGAATCAATATTGTGAAAATGACCATGCTACCCAAAGCAGTCTACACATTCAATGCAATTTCTATCAAAATACCAATGTCCATTCTCATGGAATTAGAAAAAACAATGCTAAAGTTCATATGAAACTGAGAAAGTGCCCAAATAGCCAAAGCAATCCTAAGCAAAAAGAGCAACTCTGGAGGCATCACATTACTCAACTTTAAATTATACTATAAGGCTATAGCAGCCTAAGAGCATGGTACTGGTATAAAAGTTGATACACAGACCAATGGAACAGAATAGAGAACCAGAAATAAAGCAAAATGCTTACAACCAAGTGATCTTTGATAAAGCACGGAAAAAAAAAACTGGGGAGAGGACTCTATTCAATAATGCTGCTGGGAAAATTGGATAGCCACATGTAGAAGAATAAAAATGGACCCCTATCTCTCATTATATAAAAAAAATCAACTCAAGATGGACTAAAAAAATTAAATCTAAGACCTGAAATTATTTAAAAATTCTAGAAGAAAACCTAGGCACAAAGCTCTTCTAGATATTGGCAGGCAAATAATTTATGACGAAGACCCCAAAAGCAAAGGCAATAAAAACAAAAATAGACAAATGAGTCCTAATTAAACTAAAAAAGCTTCTATACACACAGCCAAAAGAAATAATCAGAGTAAACAGACAACCTATACAGTTGGAGAAAGTATTTGCAAACTATGCAACCAACAAAGAACTAGTATTCAGAATCTACAAGGAACTCAGATCAGAAAGAATAAAACAAATAATCTTGTTTAAAAAGTAGGCAGGCTGGGTACAGTGGCTCATGCCTGTAATCCCAGCAGTATGGAAGGCCAAGGTGGGAGGATTGCTTGAGCCCAGGAATTCAAGGCCAGCCTGGGGAATACAGGTAGACACTATCGCTAAAAAAATAAAAATAAAAAATTACTGGATATGGTGGCATGTGCTTGTGGTCCCAGTGACTTGGGAGGATCACTTGAGCCCAGGAGGTCAAGGTTGCAATGAGCCGTGACTGTGCCACTGCACTGTAGCCTGGGTGACAGAGTGAGACCCTATCTCAGAAAAAAAAGGGGGTGGGGTGAGAGTGGGCAAATGACATGAATAGGCATTTCTCAAAAGAAGATGTACAAATGGCCAAAAAACATTTTTAAAATGTTCAATATCACGAATCACTAGGGAAATGCTAGGCAGAACCACAGTGAGATACTGCCTTACCCCAGCCAGAATCGCCATTAATGAAAAGTCAAAAAACAATAGATGGCATGGATGTGGTGAAAATGGAACACTTATACACTGCTGGTAGGAATGTAAATTAATACAACCTCTATGGAAAACAGTATGGAGGTTTCTCAAAGAACCATTCAATCCAGCAATCCCACTACAAGGTATGTACCCAAAGGGGGGAAAAAAATATAATTACATCAAAAAGACGCTAGCATGTATATGTTTATCGCAGCACAATTCACAATTGCAAAAATATGGAATCAACCTAAGTGCCCATCAACTTATGAGTAAATAAAGAAAATGTGGTATATAGTCCATGGAATACTACTCAGCTATAAAAAAAAAAAAAAGAAAGAAAAGGTGAAATAATGTCTTTGGCAGTAACTTGGATGGAACTAGAGACCATTATTCTAAGTGAAATAACTCAGGAATGGAAAACCAAATACTGTATGTTCTCATTTGTAAGTGGGAGTTAAGTTATGGGTGTACAAAGCCAGACAGTGGTATAATGGACACTGGAGATTCAGAAGGGGGAAGAGTAGAAGGGAAGATGAGGAACGAAAAAACTACCTATTGGGTATAACTTACATTACTTGGGTGATGAGTTCACTAAAACTCCAGAATTCACCACTATATGATTCATCCATGTAACCAGAAACCACATGTACTCCTAAAGCTATTGAAAGAACCAAATTTAAATAAAAGAGTCAGATCACATGATGTATATGACTCATAACTTCTTTGATATTTACCGTTCATTTTTTTTCCCTCTCCATGTTTTTACTTTTGCTGGGTTAGTAATTTTTTTCTTTCCTTTTTAGCTAACTGTAAGCTTGGAAGTTGTATTATACTTTTAAGTTTTGAAAAATGTATGGACCCATGTAATTACCACAATAAAGATATAGAACATTTCCATCACCACCTCTATCCCAAAAAGAAACTCCATCAGCCAAATATGCAATTTTATTGCTCACAAGTTTCACCTTTCACAAAACACTAGGACATGAACACAGTTCCACCAAATTCTTTGCCCCCTTATAACAAAGACTGCTTTTCCTCCAGTTTCCAATAATATGTCCTTCATTTCCATCTGAGACCTTGATATGGTTTGGCTCTATGTCTCCACCCAAATCTCATCATTAATTGTACTCACATAATTCCCATGTCTTGTGGGAGATATCTGGTGGGAGATAATTGAATCATGGGGTGGTTTCTCCCATACTATTCTCGTGGTAGTGAGTAAGTCTCATGAAATCTAATGGTTTAATAACGGGAAACCCATTTTGCTTGGCTCTCATCTCCTTCTTGCGCTGCCATGTAAGAAATATGCCTTTTGCCTTCCAACATGATTCTCTCTCTTGCCACCACCATGTAAGAAGTACCTTTTGCCTTCTGCCACGATTATGAGGCCTCCCTAGCCATGTGGAACTGTGAGCTCATTAAATCTATTTTTCTTCCCAGTCTTGGGTATGTCTTTATCAGCAGCATGAAAACTAACTAATACAAATCTCATCAGAATGGACTTCAGTGTTCACATTTCTACCAACATTCTGCCTAGGATTACTCAGGTGCCTCTGTGAAGATTGAGGCTCTCCCTACAGCTCTCCTCTTCCAAACCTTCACCAAAATCACATTTAAAGGTCTCTTCATGGCAATGTGGGCTTTTTCCAGCATGTACCTAAAAACTCTCCCAGCCTCTATCCATTCCCCAGTTCCAAAGCTACTTCTACATGTCTAGGAATTTGTTACCACAGTACTGCATTTCTCAGTACCAATTTCTGTATCAGTCTGTTCAGGTTGCTATAACAAAATACCATGAACTGGGTAGCTTATAAATAACAAATGTATTTTTCACAGTTCCAGAGGCTGGAAAGTCTGGGATCAAGGTGCCAGCAGACATGGTGTCTGGTGAAAGCCTGCTTCCTCATAGATAGCTGTCTTCTGACTGTAACTTCTCACGGCAGAAGAGGTGAGAGATCTCTCTGGGGTCTCTTCTAAGAGTTCTATTTATGAGAACCCTATCCTCATGATCTAATCACCTTCCAAAGTCCCCACCTGCTAATACTATCACCTTTCGGGTTAGGATTTCAATACATGAATTTTGAGGGGACATAAACATTCAGACTATACCATACATTCACATAAAAATCTTTGTGTTGCCGGGCATGGTGGCTCATGCCTATAACTCCAGCACTTTTCGAGGCCGAGGCGGAAGGATCGCTTGAGCCCAGGAGTTTGAGACCAGCCTGGACAGCAAGTTGAAACCCTGTCTCTACAAAAAATACAAAAATTAGCAGGTCATTGTGGTACGTGCCTGTTGTCCCAGTTACTCAGGAGGTTGAGGCGGGAGGATCACTTGAGCCCAGGGAGGTCGAGGCTGCAGTGAGCCATGATCGCAGCAGTGCTTTCCAGCCTGGGCAACAGAGTGAAGTCCTGTTGTGAAAAAAATATCTTTGTGTGGGAATATGTTATCATTTCTGTTGGGTAGATATAGGACAGGCTTCTTGAGTGTGTAATGTGTGCATTACACCAGGGCTCAACTCAGAAAGACCCTGTGCTTGGTTTATTATGACTGCCTTGAAATTCTCAGTAATTGTTGAATAAGGAGCCCCTCATTTTCATTTTATACTGGGCACACAAATTATACAGCCAGTCCTGGTTAAATACCCACCAGTGGGATTGTTAGGTGGTATGATAAACGTATATTTAACTTTATAAGATAATTTCAAACTGTTTTCCAACGCAGTTGTACTATTTTGCATTCCCAACAATGTATGAGAATTCCAGTTGTTCTACATCCTCTTGCTTCTGTTCTTTTCTACAACAATTATATCTTCACATCTTTTAAAACTAGAGGGAGGATTAGTATGTTGTGAGGGTCTTCATGCTTATCCATTAATAACTTTCTCGGCCCCTGTTCCTTTCCTCATAACTTCTTTGGGCGTTGGTTGCCTTGTGTTAATAAAATGTTAAATAAACAGGTATAAACAGGAATAGCAGAATTCAGAGGATCATGAAGTGATACAATGATGATTCCTTCTTTGTTCTCAAGCAATATTGTGTCTAGTCTCTACGATTGTAGGTTGGGAATTCAGGCAAATGTTTTCCAAGCTAAAAGATGGAGAGAATTAAACTACTCTTTGCTATGACCCACAGCAACTCTAGAAAACAAAACTACTTGAGTTCTCCTGTAAGATGTGTGTTTGCCATAAAGGCTGGTTTTCTTTTAATTTAATAAAAATAAACACAGTTGAAAAGACAGCCTCTTTTCAAGTGCAACTTCTCCATCAACAATGCGGCCAGCACCAGACTATGTTGACTCCATTCTTTGTGGCAGAATGATATTCATTAGAATAAAGCCTTGCTGAACTTCAGATATTTCACATATAATTCTTCGCCTTTATCTAAAAGTCAGCTATCCTGCTCTTGAGGAAATTAGATTGATCTGACAGGCTGTGATCTTCCAAAAAACCAAATTTGCTGCAGTCACACTGTGATTTGGTAGGTATTTCCATAAAGCAACCAAAATATAATTTATAAGATGAGCCATTTCTTTATAACAATAGATAGGGACTACATTTTCCTCTGTTTCATGTGACCTCTCAAAATACCATAGTGGAATAATTTGCATTCCTTGAGTGTCCTGATAAATATGACACTCTGGTTTGTACTTTTTGGACACACTGTAATTACAGCAAGCTGTTATAAAATAACAAAGAGTGAACTTAAGAAACATGCAGACCTACATAAACAAAATGCTAAAATTCATTGAGGTGAGGGGAAAAAAAGACTTGAGCAAGCAGAGACACATAGCACATTCACCAATAGGAAGACTAAAGATGTCCGTTTTCTCCAGTTTATGACATAGCTAAAAGATGATTCCAATAAAAACCCCAAAGGATTTTTGGGGGAAATTGACAAACTCACTAAAAAGTCTATCAACAAGAATGAACAGGGAGGAAGGACCAAAATAATTTTGACAAAGCATATTAACAAAGGAATGCTTACCTCATTAGATGTCAAAATATTGTATAGAAAGCGCTCAGTTTCATTTGGGAAATCTATGTTTCATCCTACTACCTAGGCTTAGGTAGAGACAATAAAAAATGTTTGAGCAGAAATGAGGTGAGATAGGAATATCTTTATTTTTTATTTTGAACATCTCAATAAGGAAAAGTGAACCATAGCTGGCTTCTGACTGGGCTGAGATTTTTTTCCTGCAAGGGTAAGGTTCATTCGAATACTCTCCCTGTGTGGACGTCATACTGTCCTTTAGGATGGTCCTTACTGATTCCATGAAAGTGACATGGAGCTTTTAATATTAATAAAGGAGCTCAGTATCTTTCCATTAGTACATGCTTTATAATGCTAGGGTGTTCAGATTGGTTCCAAGAGCAGATGGATACTGAGCATTTAAATGACAGGAAAATAAGTGTATTATTGATACCCAGAGTAATGGACAGACTCAGTGAATCATTAGAGCTGCTTCCACACGCATCCTTCATAATTTCTGGCTTCTCATTTTCATATTAACTGGAATGAATTTCTTCTAAAACATAATAGGAAAGGAGAAGGGGAAAATGGACTTACTGACGTAAGGGGAAACAATCCCCTCCTCTGAAGAATTGGGTAGCCTTTTAATTTAGAGTTCCAGTAGACGAATACTGTTGATATTTCCCCAGGGTGACTGTGATTGGAATTTCCATTCCGTCTGATATCACATTTTTCATAGCTCTATACCTGCGAGCGCCCTCGTCCCGCTTCGCTTTCCATCCCATTGAGCTGGTCGGGTCCAGGGCTCTGTGCTCCAATCAAGGCTGAAGATAAGGAGTGACGGCTAGCTCTGGACAAGGATGACACAGCACTATACCTTCAGTTATAAGAAATAAATGCAGCTAGACACACACTCAGAAAATACTTATTTTTATAACTATCCATAATATCTTTGTGACACCAGATCCTTGCCCTCTCTGGGCCTCCACTCACCCCACCCCAACCTCATTTCCAGGCTCTACAGAAAATGCTAGGCAGGCTTCTTCCTGGCCCTCCTGCCAGGTTATCTGTATATTCTTGGGCGTATATAAGAATGCATATTTATCCATTTGACGTATATTTAACACATGGCTTCCGAGTGCAGGTATCATAACATCTTGGTCAGGGATGATATCTTCCTCTGCCATAGCACTGATGCTGATGGATTCCAAATTCACATCTTCTGCCCTGACCTCCACTGTGTTTCAGACCTGAACAGCCTGCTGCCTAAGGAATATCAATCCCACCCCACAGGAACCCAAATGTGAATGTTTCCAAAACCAAATTCATTATGTTTGCTGCTTCCTAGCTGCTTTCCCTCCTCTGTGGTCTACCTCAGTGAGACACTCAGCGAATCTCAGGGACACCTGAGCTTTATAAGCCAGAAACCTGTGAATTATCCTAAACTCCTCTGTATGCATAAGCTTTTATCTCCAAGTCACAAAGACCTGTGTATCATACCTGCAAAATATTTCTCAATCCCATGCCCACTTCTCCATCTTTGTTGCCACTAGTTTCATCTGCAAACCCTTGTAATGTCTGGAATATATTACCAGCCACCTAACTGATCTTCTAGTTCTTGTTGTCCATCCTTTCAACCAGATAACTTTTTTTTTTTTTTTTAAAGATGGAATCTCACTCTATTGCCCAGGCTGGAGTGCTCACTGCAACCTCCGCCTTCTGGCTTCAAGCATTTCTCGTGCCTCAGCCTCCCAAGTAGCTGGGATCACAGGAATGTGCCACCATGCCCTGCTAATTTTTTTTTTTTTTTTGTATTTTTAGTAGAGACAGGGTTTCACCATGTTGGTCAGGCTGGTCTCGAACTCCTGACTCAAATGACCCGTCCTCCTCGGTCTCTCAAAGTGCTGGGATTACAGACGGGAACCACTGCGCTCAGTCCTGATATCAATCCTGCTTCCAGGATGGTTCCCCTAAAATAAAGTGATTTTATATCATTGCTGTATTAAAATCCTTCAGTGGCCCCATTATCAGCAGGGCAAAAGTCCCAACCCCTGGGCTTGCCATGCACATCTCACCCTGAGCGGGCTCTTGCCCACCTTCTCAGCTGTAGCTTCCCCCACTTTGCATTCACAACATCCTTTCTGCACATGCGGAATTACCCACAGGTCCCCAAATCAGCCTTGCGTTGTTTATACTTTACACTTGCATGTGTCTCCATTAAATGGAATGTCCTTGCCCTCACCTATCCGGTGAATTCCTGTCTACTCTTCACCTTCAGCTCAAACACTACAGCCTCTCAGAAGCCTTCTCTGCCCTTCCAAGACAGATGTACTCTTCCTTCTCTTTGTCTACTAACGCTTTGTCATTCAGGGTGCCGGTAGATGCAGAATGGGCACATGTGCAGCCAGGCAAGCAGGCTTTCTATCCTCTTTGCTGTCCTACTTCCTCCAACAGCCAGGCTGGAGGTGGCATTGGGCTAAGTTGGATAGCCACCTGGGAGCTTATCTAGTGACCTTGGGGCCCCGGTTCCCCAGTTGTGATCCAGCTTGGAGTAACGTGACCTTGAGGATGATGCATTACACAAAGATGTGACTATTCCTGGCTTTTGCAGAAGGTAGGACACTGACTTACATACCACACTTACAGCTGCATCATCATGTGAGCTGACTCCAAAAACGAATTTTGACTTTATTTTTGGGTATGTTGCAAACCTCAAGAGGAACTAGTGGCCATTCTCTGGTTTTCAATCTGGGGTAAAATTCAAGCGTTTCCCCATTGCTACCTTGACAGGTCTATTACAATACTTATCCTGTTATATTATCATTTTGCCGGTATTCCTTAAGAACATGGGCTCTTGCATATTAATTTTTATAGCCCCCAAATCTAGGTACAGTGCCTGGCATGTTAAAGGATGTTCAACAAGTATTATATTATATAACCATAATAAATTAATGTGATTTTTCTTACCCCATTATCGACAGCCTTTACTATGTTGCTCTTGATATTAAAGTAGCCCTGAGGTTAGAACCATAAAGATTTCTCTTGGATTTCTAATATCTACATATTACTTGGGTATCACCTCATCGTAACACATCTTGTAGGAGACATAGTGAGAAAATGACAGAATCCATGCGTATCTGGCATGTATGAAAATTCTGATTGGCCACTAGTTGATGTTGTAGTTACAAGTAAAAGCCACCAGATGGCTTAAGGAAATGAATTTATTTCCAGTCGAGGTTTTTAGCTTAGAAATCCGGGACCAAAAAAAACAGCGATTGGAAACGAACTAAACGGCTCTCTGGTGAGCCCCACGTAACTAACAAAACCCACTTATCAGTATCACCTGACTTCAGCAATGGGCTTGTAGAGGTTTGGCAACCTTCAAAGTGCAAACACTAAACGGTGTATTATCCTTCTACCTTCCAGTATCTACATGCTTTAAGATTATGGAATAATTACTGAAATTCAATTCAATTCCACAAATATTTATTGAGTTAAATTAAACCTTATGAGAGGCTTACGGAAGCATATGCGGCACGAAGCACAGCTTACTAAGCATGGAAAAATGTATGGTAGCCTGGAAGTAAAGATGAATTTCTTTCCTCTTTGTGTGCACTGGAGCTGGTTACCATTTCAAGGAGAAGTTCTGATGAAAAAATAACTGTGACCTAGAAAATTTCTGCATAATATCTGCAGGCAGAACAGGTAAAAGATGAAATAAAATAAAGCAAACCTAAACAGCTATAGTGTTTATGAATCAAAATGTATTTTATATGGCATTTACATATGAAAACCAGAGTCGAAATTATCAGATTAGATTTGAGTTTTAATGAGGTGATTTAAAAATAAACCTATGTAGAGAAAGATGTGAGGGATATACCCCACCGGCAGGATATATTCAAGTGGCTCTTTTGTTTTTTTACTCTAGATGCTTTGTACTGGGAGAAATTTTTGGAATATGCCTATGTTTATTATTTTGGAATGTAAAGAGTGAAATGTAAACCTAGTTAAAGATATTTGCACTCATTTATTTGACACATATACTAGGGGTCGGTACCCCTAGCTCAAAGATAGAGCCATGATTTAGAGATCCTGATTTTGAATTCTGTTAACATTGAGATAGCAAACCTTGTTAACCTTTTTAGTAAATTAAAAAATTAGGTCAAGCTGTAGTGCTTGCTTTAAAAAATATATACTAAAGAGGCCTTTACAAATACTCAATATCAGATCATATTTAAACCTCTGATTAAAGATTGAAATCAGCTGGGCATGGTAGTTCATGCCTGTAGGCCCAGCACTTTGGGAGGCTGAGGCGGGTGGATCACTTGAGGTCAGGAGTTCGAGACCAGCCTGACCAAAATGGTGTAACCACCCCCCCATCTCTACTAAAAATACAAAAATTAGCCGGGCATGGTGGCACGTGCCTGTAATCCCAGCTACTTGCGGGGCTGATGCAGGAGAATTGCTTGATCCCGGAAGGTGGAGGTTGCAGTGAGGTGGGATCATGCCACTGCAGTCTAGCCTGGGCTACGGAGCCAGACTCCACCTCCAAAAACAAACAAAAAAACAAGTTGAAGTCAGTATAAATGAATGCAGAAAAGCTTCCTCCACAATGTGGAGGGCATAACACATTTTATAATTACTAGCTAGCAATTCAAAAATATTTATTTGCTAATGAGAATTTAAGAAAAGAAACTCAATAAATGGAGTACCAGCCCTCTTTTCAACATAAACTAAAATTGGATAGTTAACTTTTAAAAGCACTAATTTCTTCTGAAGGTGTAGAAAGAAAGTTTTCTTTGATAAAACAGAAATTTTATCTTTCTTTTTGGGGCACGAATAAATTAAAGGAGACAAAATCTAGCTTAATGGGGTAACCCAATATTTGAGATTAAAATTAAAAAGTTGTACAGGTTAAGACAGCCTAATTACTTTTTCTTTTTACCAACCTACAGCTCATGTTTACACTATTTTTTGTTCAATAAAACTGTCTACATCTGGGCACTGTGGCTCACACCTATAATCCCAGCACTTTGGGAGGCTGAGCAGGGAGGATCGCTTGACCCCAGGAGTTTGAGACCAGCCTGGACAACACAGCAAGACCCTCATCCCTATAAAAAAATAAGATTATCTGGGCATGGTGGCGCACACTTACAGTCTCAGGTACTGGGGGGATGAGGTGGGAGGATCACTTGAGTCCTGGAGACAGAGATTGCAATAAGCTGAAATTGGATCAATGCAGTACAGTCTGGGCAACAGAACAAGACTTTGTCTCAAAAAAAACAAAAACAAAAACAAAAACAAAACATGATTACATGTTCACTCTAGAAAATTTTAGAATATATTTTAAAATAGAAGAGAATAATTTTAACATTTCCAACACAAAGAAAAATGTTTGAGGTGATAGATAGCCCAATTACCCTGATTTGATTATTACAAATTATATACAAGTATTAAAATATCACATGAAGCCCCAAAATACATACAACTATTATATATAAATAATTAATTTTACAAAAGAGAAAATTTGAAAGCAAAAAAAAGTAATGGGAAAAATAAAAATTACTCTCAATCTCATTAGATAACCACTGTTGACATTTTGGGTTCTTTTCTTTTTTTTTTTTAGACAAGGGTTTCACTTTGTTGCCTAGGCTGGCATGTACTGGCACAATCATGGCTCACTGTAGCCTCAAATTTCTGGGCTCAAGCAATCCTCCCACCTCAGCCTCCTGAGTAGCTGGGACTACAGGTGTGCATCACCATGCCTGGCCAACTTTATTTTTTGTAGAAGTGGAATCTTGCTATGTTGCCCTGGTTGGTCTTGAACTCCTGGCCCTAAGCAATCCTCCCATCTCAGCTTCCCAAATCATTGCATTACAGGCATGAGTCACCACGCTTAGCTGGGTTATGTGCTTTCCTTTTGTTGCCCATCAATCTGAATATGATATTTACATAACTATGTTGAGGGAAATTTCACCTGTTTCCCTAAAGTGGGCAAAGAGGACCCAATGCTTAGGGCAGAGAGACATCAGTTACCCCAAGTCAAAAGAGATCTTCAAACAATTGGGGTCTAACTGCTCAGTTTATCGAGAAGTGGTCAAATCTCTCCAGTGTGTATAAGCAAAAGGCTGATGGCTGGGGAGCAGGAGACGCATCGGAATCTCAAATGGTCTGCCCACTCCTCCGAAGCCAAAGGGACTAGAATTGCCCACAGATGGGGCAGGTCTGCAAGAATGAGGAATCAGTATTTTTCCCCAGCGAAAATTTCTACTGAAACCCTGTACCCTGTAGGTCTGCTCTGTGCTTTTCTTAGCAGGGAAAAGGAGAATGGAGATGAAAGAGGAGTGGTCCCACTGCTTGGCAAGGTGAGCAGGTATAAGCTCCCCTGGAACTAAAGGACTGGAAGCTACGGTAGCTTAGCTCAATTTAGCCTGCCTCTATAATGCTCATGAACTCAGGATTCCTGGGGCAAGGGGTTTCAAGCAGCCAGACGCTGTGGACTGTGCCTCGAGCAGAAGCTGCAGAACCTCTGGAGGAGGTTTCCTGGTGGTGGAGCTTCCATGTCAAGGTGCCATGCATGGGGAGACTCGCTTGGGCGTTCACACACCCCACGTGGAGGGCTCCCATGCCAGTGGCTGTGAACCTGAGAAGCCAGCAGAGCAACCCACAGGGAAGAACACTGGCGGGCCAGTTAAGGAAAAGCCTGTTCCATTTCTTCCATCCCCCTTCCCAGGCCCCAATCCTAAAAGAGCTTGATCCCAGGGAGAAGAAAGAAGGAAAAGTAGATCTCCTCCCAGTTTGTGTCTTTTGGTAGGGAAGCTGGATCCATGCTGGGCTGGGAGTGGGGAAGGGTGAGAGTATTAAGGCAGACCCGAGTGAAGTCTCTAAGTATAGACCAAACTGGACTGTGCTTTTCATCACTGGAAATGAGCAGGAAGCTTGGGGAACCCTCCATACATCTGGAAGGGGTGGGACGGGAGGTCTGATCTACTACAATAGAAAGTCGTTGATGTTTTCTTCTTTAAAGTGTTCTCAAAGAATTATATTATTTTCAAAATTAGAAAGCAAAAAATTTCATTAACTGGCTTATATGTCCTGAGTCCAGGCTATTTCATAAATGAATTATGAAACTTTATTATTTTTTTCTGAATTGAAAAATAAATGCTTATTATAAAAGAAAAAAATTAAGAAAAAAGTGAAAGTTATCTATATTTCTACCATCAGAGATAACTGCTGTTAACAGCCTGGATATATTCTTTCAGTCTTTTTCTATTCTCTTTTACACACACACACACGTGTGCATGCACACTTAATAAGACCCTAAAATAACTACATTTTGTTAAAGTAACATGTTGAAGAAAAAAAGTCTACTGTATATGTACTCTGGGGGCAAACATGTCCCCAAGAAAGATATGATTAACAGATTGAGTTATTTTTGTGCAGGTAGTTAATTGAATTATCATTGATAAATATTAGTGAAATAAGTTATCTGATAATTAAGTTTTAAACGAATCAACATAAAGCAGTTTTAAATGAGATAATCCCATACCATTCACTGCTTCATTCATTCAACCCCCAGCTTACTGAGAGTCTATTGTGTGCCTAGAGGTATTGTTTTCTGTATTAAGAATCAGTCTAATTTATCAAAGCTGGATGACTTTGCACTATACCTTTAGACTCTGAGTGAAGTTGATGAACAATCTATTAACTGACAGATCTGCCAAATGCCCTCTCAGCTTAAAAAGTTGGTGATTCACGCCAGGCATGGTGGCCCACATCTGTAATCTCAGCACTTTGGGAGACCAAGGCGGGAAGGTTGCTTGAGGCCTGGAGTTTGAGACCAGCCTGGGCAATGTAGTGAGACTCTGTCTCTTTAAATGAAATAAAATAGCTGGTGAATCAAGGAATTTAGAGAATTTCTGATTTTTTCCTTGCTGCTGCCTCAATTTCACAGAAGAGAAAAACAGACAGAAAATAACTTGTCAAAGGTCACAGAACTGGTTAATCCAAAACTAGATTACAATCTAGGTCAACTCTTGGATACTCATTCGCCTCACCATTTGTTCATTTACTCAACAAATGTTTCTTATGTCCTCCAATGGAAGTCCAGTGCTCTTGGCTTGTCATGTCTTTATAATAAAGACAATCATCATAGCTGTTATTAGGCAGTATGTTAAGTGTATTCACTTGGATTACCATGTTTCATGATCACACATTTTTAGTAAGTAGTTAGAAAAGATAATGTTGACAAATAACAGTATTTACAAAACCAAATTCTACCTGCGTCCTTTGTGGGGGTGGAGAGGGGGGAGGTCTCTGTGATGTATGTCTGAAAGTTGTGTATGTATAAAGTTTAATTCATGTACTAACCAGAGAACACTTAGATAACAAAATAAGAGACTACGAATCCAATTTGCATAGAGGCCACTAGATATCCTGGAGAATGGATGAGGAAGACTTAGGGCCTTCAGTGATTCATGCACCCACCCAGCCAGCATTGAATGAATGCTTACTATTGGGATACAACAATAAGCAAAATATGGACAAAATTCCTTCCGCATAGAGCTTACTGTCCAGAGGAGGAGATGGATTTCAAACAATCACACGAATAACTGTGTATTATAATCCTAACTAACATGCACCAAGGGCTTCCGATGTGTCCAGAGCTTTTCTAGGCACTTTCCCCACATTAACTCATTTAATTCTCGCAAAGAAAAAAACAAAAAGAAAAAACCTGTGAGGTTGGTGCTACTATTATTACCCCCAGCGATGTTTCTTTTTTTTTTTTCAGATTGAGTCTCACTGTTGCCAGGCTGGAGTGCAGTGGCACGATCTTGGCTCACTGCAACCTCTGCCTCCCAGGTTCAAGCGATCCTTCTGCCTCAGCCTCTCAAGTAGCTGGGACTACAGGCTCCCACCACCATATCCAGCTAATTTTTGTATTTTTAGTAGAGACAGGGTTTCACCAAGTTGGCCAGGATAGTCTCTATCTCTTGACCTCGTGATCCACCCGCCTTGGCCTCCCAAAGTGTTGGGATTACAGGTGTGAGCCACAGCACCTGGCCTCCCAGTGATGTTTCTGATGAGAGCTCTGAAGGAAAGATTCATGGTGATAGGAAGTCATTTGTTGGGGGAGTCTAATCTAGCCTGAGGCGGAGGAAGACAGAGAAATAGACACCCTCTTAACAAGGGTGAGGAAGGTTGTCAAGGACTGCCCCATCTTCCGAGGTGGGCAGGGTACTCACCTAACAGCAGGGAGGTGCTGAAAGCGTATTGATTGCGGCACTGCGGAGTCATTAGTAGTAGGCAAGGTAGTGAAAAAGGAATTAAGTACTTACTACCGCCTCTATGCCACTCTGTGCAGTGCCGAACCCTGTCCCTAAATTATGTTCTCACAGGAAGACTCAGAGAGAAAATGCACCAGGCTAGCTGTGGGGGAGTCTGATTAAAGCAGGGGGACCCTGAACCCCAGGGAATGGCCGCAGCATGGAGTCAGCAGTGCCAGGCACTCTGATGGGCACAGTGCAGGGACACTGGTGACAGCTGAGGCAAGCTCACCAGGCACACAAGAAGGATGTGTAGAGCTGTCTCTCACTGGATACCTCCAAAGGCCTTGGGCTTTTTTTCTAATTTTCAAAATGTATTTTCTTTCTTTATGTATTTTGCAACACTTCCAAGGTAAACATTAGCTTCAGGTACAGAAATAAAAGAGTTACTTAAGAACTGGCATTGAATTCATCACAAGAACAATCAAATTATAATGGGAAACCAACTTGCCTATTACCAAGGCTAATGAGCTGAAGTGAAGAGTTGCCTTTACAAAGTTCCCTCTCACTGAGCCCCCTGCCCTGCAGCTGACTCAAGCCATCATCACATATGTACATGTATAAGAAAGGGCATTGGCACAGTACAGCAGCTTTGCAACCTCTAAAACTATTTCGGTTTTAGTTCCCAGGAATACGTGCATCTTCCACAAGTATTTGGTGCTTTGCACTATTGACTTTGACAGGTCAGTTTTGAAATTTGATCAGGAACACATTCTCTTGGAGATATATTTTATATAAATCTTGTAATGTGGTAAATTTTCAAATTGTTAATGGTACTAACTATGCAAAGACATCATGTTGTATAGCCTCTACATTTCTGCATCATTTTTCAACTTACACACTTGAAAGTTTTCCTGTACATTTTCCTACAGCAACTTTGATATTTTTTGGTTTCCAAAGAGTTTGCTTGTCACCACCTGTGTGTACTGACTGCTGAGCACCGCTACCCCTCAAAATATTAAGATTCCCCCGTGGGGTTTTCATTTCTGCTTTACCCTCTCCACAGCTTTTGATCTGATTCAATAACATGCTTGGTCTATGAAGAGGAATGACTAAATAATAATAATAATCAGAGCTTAATGTGACTTAGATTTAAAAAATGTTAAAGTTTTAGTTGTCATTTCTGAAAATCATAGATTACGGCAAAGAGAAGTTTTAAAATTATTTAGGTTCTGGAATCTAGATTTTGAGGGTCCAACAGATTCTATCAGGTGCTGTTGAACATCCTGTATTTCCTAGCTCTTCCCATGGTTTCTGGTATGTTCCAAATTTCTTTATATTCAGCAATGATAGCTTTAACAGTGAGCTAAGTTTTAGTTTTGGATTCAGTGTGCAACCTGGAATGGGTGAAGGCAGCTGAGATCAATCACAGATTTTGGGGCTCTCGAGGCATGTTTATTGAGGGCCAGGATATTGGCTGTGGGTTCCACCAGAACAATAAATCTCAAAGTTTGCTGCCTGAACCAGCAGTGTTAGCATCACTTGGGAATTTGTCAGAAATGCAAAGTTTCAGGGCTAACTCAAACTACTGGATCAGAAACTCTAGGTTGGGGCCGGGCAATCTATTTTAATAAACCCTCCATGTGATTCTGGTGTATGCTGATGTCTAAGAACCACTGAGCCATTCAAAACCATAGTGCCTTAAACATAGTAACAGTTCAATTTCTCACTGTCTTAGTCTATCAGGCTGCTATAACAGACTACCATAGACTGGGCAGTTTAGAAACAACAAAAGAGTTGAGAAGTTTAGCAGCCACTGAACTGCCTTTGCACCTTGGTTGAAAATCAACTGACTATGGATGTGTAAGGTTTTGTTTTGTTTTTTTTTTGGACTATTTTGTTCCATTAATCTATATGTGTCTCTTGTGGTCAACACGACACTTTCCTGGATATCGTAGTTTTATAGTAAATCTTGAACTCAGGAAGCCTCCTGCTGTCTTACGGAGGTGGAGGAGGGGAGGACGGGAAGGCCTATGAGTACCAAGTCAGAGTGGAGAAATGTCTTAACAACTCTCCTGCACCCTGTCCCCCGGTACAGAGGCCTCCAAATGGAGGTTTCTGGGCTCAAAATGCAGATATAAACTATAAGCATGGCTGGCCTGGGGTAACGTCTGAGTCCTTGACTGCAACTTCCTTCAGAGACTGCAGTTCACTGCCTGTGCTCTACATCTGGTGTGAGTACAGCAGCTTTCCCCTCTAAGGTCTGCTAGGCAAAGCCTTTGCAATTGCCATGGTCAGGCCTGATTTTGGCCTGGAACTGGACTCCTCAGTTTTTGGCTATCGTAGGTCCTCTGCATTTGCACTTGAGTTTTAGAATAAGCTTGCCGATTTCTACTAAAAAACCTGTTGGAATTTTCATTGAGATTGTGTTGAATCTATAGATCATTTTGGAGAGAACTGGCATTTAAAAATACTGAGGCTTTGGATCCACCAACGTAGTTAGCTCCACATTTATTTAGGTCTTTTACATTTCTCATAACAATGTTTTGCAGTTTTGATGTGCAGGTCTAACATATCTTTAGTCAGACACAAACTTTAAATATTTTTGATGATAATAAATAAGTAGTATTTTTAAAATTTTGATTTCCATTTTTTGACTTATAGAAATACGATTTTTGCATATAGATTTTCTAGCTGCAATGTTGCTAAACTAATATTAGCTCCGGATTTTCTGTAGAGACCATGACGTTAACTTAAATCATGTGGTATTAATTTAACTGACAGGCAGCGCAGGTATTATAGGTGAAAAGCTGGTGACCACCCCCCTCCTTTTTTTTTTTCCCCGCCACAAGATATTTGATAAAACTGTCAACTCAACACCTTAGCAGGCAGACTACCTGCTCTTTGAATCTGTATTAGCAGGGAAAATGGTTGGGAGCGAATCTCTGGGTGAGAAAGCACTGACTTCTTCCTGTCTCTTTAGCAAAGTACTTTGAGAAAGATGAACTCAGGTAAAAACCAGTCATTTCGTTGAACAGAGCTGGAAGGAAATAAAGCTATGCTAAGATTGGAGTTCTCTGCCTGTAGTCTGCAATACAAATTGACTGAGTGGTGATTTCAAGCCTTCTAGTTTTGATAAAGCCAAGAGCTATAACACTTCTGATAGCAGAAGATAAAACTGTGACCCAAGGCACTTCTCAAAGGCCATCAGCAAAGTGTTCTCTGCCGGACAATGGAAGCCAGACAAGCAATAGAGATCATATTAAGGGCACTGCCTTCCTAACCATGCCTGCTGCTTTTGCTGGCTGCAAGTGTGTAGCCATTAAGTTAGTAGGTACAGGAGATATGAGAGAGTCTCGTAAATAAAGATGAAGAGTAGTTAGGCATAAGAAATATGACTAATTGAGATCTGTATCTGTGGTTATTTGTAAAAGGAACCATACAAGGAACAACTCGATAAGAAATCCCTTCAGTATCTTTTAAAAATTGGATTGACAAAGAAGCTATTAAGCCTAGCTTGCCAATGCCTGTGTCTATCTGACCCTACTCAAGCAACCCACAGTCCCTCAAAGTGCACCAGTAAGAAACTGGATATAAAAAGATGTGTAGCCTGTCACTGAACACACTCTTCAGCATGCCCTTCAGATGGAACCATGGATCATGGGTAAGAACCTCCCAGTGGGTAAAGACTGCAGATGCAGCTAAAGATCTTCAGATGCAACAAACAAGAGTTCCTCCTGGAAAACAGAACTGGCGTCTAACCAAGAATTTACTTCACTACCTTTGCAGTCTAATCTCTCTTCACATTTGCTTAGACAAAGAACTACTATTTTGTCCTCACTCTTCTTCCAAATTAGTTTTCGTGCCCTACTTCACCACTGCATACTGGCTGTGTGGGGAAGGGAACGGGGAATAAATAACAATTTACTCTGTAGCTCACTGGACCATGAGGAGTTATATCAGACTTGTACGGGACTGTTACATCTTTAGATCATGGATGCTGAGCTGGATGCGGTAACTGTGAACTTTGGGTTTTCTCTCTTCAAACAGGCTGTGTTCTATGTGTCACAAGGGTATCCATGGATATTTGAGAGGCCAGAGGCGTAATCGTCACAGTTGTCCAAAGAACATTCTTGTTTTATTATTAGAACTGCCAAATATCCAAATATTAGTTGGATCTATAGTCACTGTGCAAGAAAACCTCATCCCCCACCTTCCCAAGTTAGATGTGGCTGTCAGATCAACAGCAACATTAGATCCTCATCAGAGGACAAACCCTATCGTGAACTGTGCATGTGAGGGACCTAGGCTGCACACACCTTATGAGAAGCTAACTACTGCCTGATGATCTGAGGTGGAACAGTTTCACCCCCAAACCATCCCCCATCTCCTCGTCCCCATCTGTGGAAAAACTGTCTTTCACGAAACTCGTCCCCAGTGCCAAAAAGGTTGGGGACTGCTGGATGAGGCGGAATGTCTGAAGAAAAGAAGTCCTAGTGGTGAAAAAGGCATCACTGAAGGCAAAAATGTTCAATTCTTTCCTCAAAAAACCAAAGAAACTCAATGTAACTTTGCTTGCAGCTATTCTGCTAAATGAAAAACACTTGTTTTTGAAATAAGATGTATCTGCTCTTTAAAAATGCTTATTCTTTTATAATTATAAAAGTAACAGCCATTGGAACACTTGAGAACGCCGTTAACAATACAGAACCCTTAAAAAAGTTTAAAGACAATGAAAATCAGTAGAATCCCACTATCCTGAACTACAAAAAAATTGTATTTTTTTCCAGTTGTTCAGTGGGTGCGCAACTGGGAGTGCATGCATTTTCATACATACTACATATATACACACACACTGCATTTGTTTTACTTTTTCATTTAACATCAAAATTGTATCAGGTTTTTTTTGTTTTTGTTTTGAGACAGGGTCTTGCTCTGTTGCCCGGCCTGGAGCACCGCAGCCTCTACCTCTCTGGCTCCAGTGTTCCTCCTGCTGCAGCCTCCCAAGTAGTTGGGACCACAGGTGTGCGCTACCACACCACCATGCCCAGCTACTTAAAAACGTTGTTTTTTTTTTTTTTTTTTTGTTAAAGATGGTGTCTCGAACTCCTGGCCTCCACAATCCTCCTGCCTCAGCCTCCCAAAGTGTTGGGATTACAGGCATGAGCCATCATGCCAAATAAGTATTTCTTCACACTAAACATTCTTCAGCTCTTAGTTGCAGAGTATTTCTAGCATGTGAAACTGCATACCATCAACCACAAAACACAGAAAAATCAGTATGTATCAAAAAGAAGTAACTGAAAAACACAAAATATTGTCTTTGACAGAATGACTATTTTTTCAGACCGTTAACTGTGACCAGGCCTTCGCAAGCCTAGGAGGGACTCCTGGCGGTGTGTTCATGAAAGGCCTGTGGAACCCACTTGGTATAGCCTCCTAGCAGTAACAAACAGTTTAGGGATGATTTTGCCCAGGGGAAATACAAATTACAAAATCAAAGCTAGAACCTTTTTAGTGTTGTATGCCTGGCAACACACTACATTCTACACTTAGTACTGCTAAGCCTCCTGCCCTCCTTACAGTCCAGACCACATGAAAACAAAGTGGTAACTAAATCCATGCAGGAAGCTGGGTGAAAGCTTCCTTTCTGTGGGTGCTAACCTTAAGTTCCTTCCCTTATCTGAGACGACCTGCCCATTTTGCCAGAACACATGTTAAACCAAAATCTCACACAGATTAACTCCCAAGTCACTCACCTGGCTCCAACCACTTTACATTTAGTTTGAGAATTAGTCATAGGAACAAACAAAAACGATTTGAGAAACAAGAACAATACAACACCAGCATTAAGTCCGCCTACACTGCCTTAAGGGTGCTTTTGGTGCCTTGCTCCCGCATTTCGGCCCCTGCAAAATGGGCTTAAATATATCTGTAAATACCTAACTTAATATTGAATTCATCTTCCCTATTCCGCGCACTTTGAGAACTGTGCTTAGTTTTCACTTTGGACGAATAGGAACCCTTCTGATGACCGTCATGACAATGTCTCCAATAAAAACGGACAGTCTAGCTGGCTGCAAGGCAGGTCCTCTTCTGTCTTACTGGGCACTGCTGAACTGCGAGGTCGGGGCGACACGGCAGGAACTTTAAAATCAAACCCCATCCCCAAGGGCTCGGCGCTGTTTTTTGGCCTCTACCGCTTCACGTACTTGGTGCGACAGGAGTGCACTAGTTCTCTGCCCGAGAACTTCGTCCCGAGAGGAGAACCTCTGGAACTCGCCGGGCCACACCCCCCGTCCGGGGAAGGAACACGCCCCCGGTGACAGCCTGTACGGTCCCGGCCTTGGGCAACCTCGATTACGGGCGGCCGCCAACTCCACAGAAGCGCCCAGCGCCCGCCCGCGCCCCTGCCGACCCCCAGTTCCGGCCGCGGACCCCACTCTCTGCAGTTCCGGCGGCGGCTCCGCAGCCGGTAGGGCCGTCCCCCGCGACCGCCCCTCGGCTGGCGCCCTCCCATGCTCTCGGCCACCCGGAGGGCTTGCCAGCTCCTCCTCCTCCACAGCCTCTTTCCCGTCCCGAGGATGGGCAACTCGGCCTCGAGCATCGTCAGCCCCCAGGAGGCCTTGCCGGGCCGGAAGGAACAGACCCCTGTAGCGGGTAAGCACGGGCCACACGGAGGGCGCGGGCGGCGCTGCTGCGCATGCGCGCCTGTGCCCGGCAGCAGCGCGCCCTCCGTTGCCCGGAAGGAAGCCGCGGGCTGGCCTCTGGCGGGTCGCGGGGCGGGGGTCTGCGCAGGCGCGAAGGGGCCCCGGCCGTGGCCGGGGCGACGCTGGGGTCCACTGACGCCCGTTTGTCTTTGTTTGGCTTCTCATCTTCTGGAGCTAAATTGGGCACTTTTAACGAGCCTAGTGCGTCGGTCTCACTTACCCAGAGTGCATACCGTGGCGGCCCCAAGTTTTGGGCAGGAAATGTGCCGCTGGGGTCTGCCTTTGCTCGCGGGCGCCCGCGGCGCTGTGCCGGCACCCTCCTTTCTTGTCTCCTCTGCGCCGGCCGCCGGAACCCAGGGCACTTGCAGCGGGGCTGGTGCGAGTGTTGTCCCGGGAAACGCCGGAATGAGACAAGACAATGAAAACCTTAAGTGTGGAACTGCGTCTTAGGCCAGGGTTCCGGCTGCAAGAGTCACCCGTAGTGCCCCCTCGGGCCCTAGGTTGGCCCGGCTGTCGCCAGGGGCTGCCGTGTGCCGGGTCGGCTTAAAGTGATGCTTCTCAAACTTGGAAAACTTTCTAGTCGTTCTTACACCAGTACCTTGGGAAAATACAGTAAGGGTGAAATACTAGAAAAATGTTCACGTGCTTCGATGCCATGTAATGGTAAACTGCTATAAAAGTTATCAAAATCTTTCGCAGTACGAGAGCCACACTTTAGTATTACCTTAGTGCAGCGCGTCTCAAAGTGCCCGCACCTGCTGCAGCAGCAGCAGCAGCAGCAGCACCTGGGGTGGCCTTGCCCCATTACTGAATTGGAGACCCTGGGGGTGGAGCCCAACAAGCGCTAAAACAAGCCCTCCAGGTGATTCTAATGTACGCTGAAGCTTGTAAACCACTGCCTTAGAGCTGTTGGATGATTAAGTGATGTTTAATCTTCTACACGTGGCTCAATGCCAGAGAAATTCAGCATTTAAAACATTTCCTAGGAAGTTTCTTTTTTCCTTCAAGAATTGTTGAGGATAGAAGGAGGTCATATTGAGAGTTTGTCATCTCGTAGAATAATCGGTATGAGATTAGGAAAAGGTAGAGGTTTTTTTGGATTAGAGGCAGTTTAGAAATTGTGTGACTGGCTTGTTAATCGAATTAGCAGTTTCTGTTTCCTGGTTTCCCCATCATTTCACCTCTGACTCAGCAGTAAAAGTTTATTTTTGATTCAAATGTAGAGATTGGGTTTTGAAACAAATCTAGTAAACATCTATAATTATATATATAAAATATAACCAGATTATCTAAACCTTATATCTTAAAAATTTTTCATTCTTTTACAGGCAGGTATTTATAAGTATTGAAAGGCAATACGTTTCAAATGTGAAACTTCCTCAGCTTGCGTTATACTTCCCGTTCACACACTACCGTATCTTTGCTATGCCTCCCATACACCAAAAAAACCAAATCATCAAAAAACTCTTGTTCAGATTTCCAAACTGGTTCAAGGTCAAGATGGACCAAAATTTACTTTGACTTTATCTTAACCAAAGCCTTCCCAATCAGTTTCCCAATATGTAAATGACATTTTTGGTAAAAGATTAGCAAACATTTCAGAAATGAGGCAACAGTTTTTTTCATATCCTCATCATAACTTTTAACTGCCAAACCTCAGGACCTGGTTCCTTTCCAGGCTCCGCTGTCTTCATATAGCTGTGAGTGTTTTTGGTACGCCGACACAGCTCTGTATCTGGGCCAGTAAACCTTTTTTTTTTTTGGTGTAGGGCCAAGCCTACAGTGCATATGTCCTTATTGTTCATCTGTTGTAACTTTTTCCACAAAAAGTGTTTGAAATTTAGATTGTGGACGTTCCAGTCTCCACTCCTGAGTCTTGACAGGTTGCTGAAAGCCCTGACTGGACCCAGAAATGGGCAGTGTTATCTCTTCAGTGGGTTTCAGTGGCTGTAAACTTGAAACTTAAGGATTTAGTATTGTTCTGAATTCACCTCCACTGCAACTTGCATCGTGTTTAACAACTCCTCCCTTGTCCACATTGCCTCCATCTATGTCTGTTGTTATTTGTACCCTGACTCTCAAAAGTTGCGTGACAAAAGCATCACCTTTTGACTTCAGAAGTCCTGTTTCTTTAGTGCCTTTAGATCAGCCTAGTGTCAGGTGTGTACCATTACCAAATACTTGTGGTGTTAAGGATTACCATCTTAGCATTCATCCTACCATTTTTATATTCTTAAGGACAATTCCACCCTTTTACAAACTGTGGCCAAGTTTTCCACCTTGCGAGAAGGAGTCAAACCTTAAAACTTTTTCAATGTTTAATTTATCCCAGGCTACCTAAAATGGATCAAAACATGAATAGGCCTACCTGGGTGAGTGGTGAAAACTGAACCTGCCCTGGACTGCCTCATTTGCAGCCTTCTCTGTTCAGGTTAGGGGGCGCCTGGGCAGCGCTGGCTGGCTGGTAGGACACACGGCAATGTGCCAATACTCTTGAGAACTTGGGACTGAGGGACAAGGGGAATTCATTCTTGTTGAACTGTATTGGTATTGTTCAAAATAGGCTGCAGGTAGAAGGCTCATAATTAAAACCTCAGAGTACCTTCCATTTTGTTAAGATGTGGGTTCCTTACAGTCAGAACTGATCTTATTTCCGGTGAATTATTATAATTATTGTAAAAGTCCAATATGGTTTGATTCTGTGTCCTCACCTAAATCTCATTTCGAGTTATAATTCCCACGTGTTGGAGGAGGGGCCTGGTGGGAGATGATTGAAACATGGGGAGTGGACTTTCCCCTTGCTGTTCTCGTGAAAGTGAATGAGTTCTCACGAGATCTGATTATTTAAAAGTGTGTAGCTTCGCCCTTTGCGCACTCTCTCTTTCTCCTGCTGCCCTGTGTGAAGATGTGCCAGCTTCCCCTTCTGCCATGATTGTAAGTTTCCTGAGGCCTCCCTGGCCATGCTTTCTGTACAGCCTGTGAAACTGTGAGCCAATTAAACCTCTTTTCTTTGTAAGTAACCCTGTCTCAGACAGTTCTTTATGGCAGTGTGAGAATGGACTAACACAAAGCCCAACTTTTATGTAGAACTTGTTTTTGCATATTGGAAACATTACTAATCTGTGTTTGGGAATGAATCTTACCTTCTTATAGAGTATCAACTTTTATGTAGAACTTGTTTTTGCATATTGGAAACATTACTAATCTGTGTTTGGGAATGAATCTTACCTTCTTATAGAGTATCAGTGGGATTAGGTGTTTGGGATTTGGAGCTATTGTTTAAAATGACTTTGACAAGTTCGATTCTATCTTGGCTTTCTTTTGTTTACATTCTTAGAGTTCATTGTATTTTTTTGGTACAGTGCTTTTTTGGGCACTAACAGATGTTAAAAACAGATGTAGAGCACCAACAGAAGGTATCCTCTTTTAAGAACTTTAAATAGAAAAAAACAGTAGAACAATGTATTAATCCAAAAGGTGGCTCTTTGAAAAAAAATTGAACTACACCAATAACATTTATAAACAATGAGCTAGTCTCAAGAAAAAGAAGAAAGTACAAATATACAAAATAAGACTTGAGGAGATCGTAAAAACGGATAATTTGAAGAATAATAGGAGACTACCTGAACTCTTTGAAAATAAATTTTAAAACTTTGATGAAAGTGATAATTTTTAGGAAAATATAATTAATCCTGATTGACCCCAGAACAGGTAGAAAATTTAAGGTTGATTTTATAGAAGAAATAAAGCTATTAAAGAGTTACCTCCTCCCAAAGCATTATGTCCAGTTTCACCAATAGTATCTACCGAATATTTAAAGAGCAGATAATTCCAGAGTAGGAATAAATGGCTATTTCCTTAACATGATAACGCATCTATTTCAACCCAAAAGCCCACTTTAGGCTTAGTGAAGAAACATTGAAATTTCCACTGTTGTTCAGGCCAAGACGAGGAGTGAGCACAGCCTAGTACCTTTTACCAGGTGTGCACTGTTAGCAGACTTTTTGGTGTTATTAGTTTTAATCCCGCCTTTAAAAATAAATCCTACCTTTTTTGTATTAAGGAAACTTCCACCTTTTTATTAAGTGTGATCTGGTCATTGATTTATACTTTGTAAGGAGGTAAGATTCAAACCTTTAAACTTTTTATTGTTTTATTTCTCCCAGGTTACCTAAATTGGATTGTAACATGAACTGGCCTACTTTGAGTGATTGGTTATTATTTTATGTTGTAGGTCCAGCCAATGTGGTCAGACAAAGTAATTCAAGAAGTACAAAAAAGGAAAAAAGATCAGAAGTTCTTAAATACATAAGGGAATGTAGCATTTGATAAAGGTGGTATCTCAAGTCAGTGGGGAAAAGGGGAAATATTCAATAAATGATGTTGGGACAACTGGGTAGCCATATGGAAAAAAAGGTTGGATCTCTACACTGTAAGCCAGGATAAATTTTAATGTTTGATGGAACAAATTCCAGATACATAATAGCTCACACTTGTTAAGTGTCTTATATACCAGGCACTGTAGTAATTTACTAATTACATTTAATCCTCACAGTAACCCAAAGAAGTGGTAACTATTATCACCACTTATGGATATGGAAACTGAGACCCATAGATGTCAGGCAGTTTAAACAACGTACATTGCTAATAAGTAGTGGAGCTGGGGTATGAACCTAGTCAGTTTGGCTATAGAGTTTCTGGCCTTAACTCCTATACTCTTTTTGCATTTAGATAATTGTAAAAAATGAAACAAAGTATGAGAATAGAATGTTTTTATAATCCGGGTGTGAGGAAAGCCATGACCTAACCATGACTTGAAAATCAGAAAACGTAAAAGACTGATAAATTAGATCATATCACAGTAAAATCTTCTGCATGGCAAAAATCACCATGAGCAAAGCCAAAAGACAAGCTATGGTAAGTAGTTGCAATTCATATCATAGATGAAGGACCAATCTTTTTAGTTATATAAGAAGCTTCTAGAAATAAGAAAAACACCAACATCTATTAGAAAGATAGACATTAGGTTATGAACAGACCGTTTACAGAAAAGTACAATTGACTCTTTAAGCATATAAAAAGATGCTCAGCTTCACTTATGAGAATGCAAATACCATTTTCATTTTTCAGATTGGCAAAAATCCAGAACTTTGACGATGCACTGTGTTGGTAAATTTTTAAGGAAAAAGACACTCTTATACATTGCTGGCAAGAGTATAAAATTGGCTCAACTCTTATGGAAGGCAGTTTGGTTGTATCTATGAAATTTAAATGCATATACCTTTTGACCCAGGAATTCAATTTCTGGGAATTTATCTTCTGAACGTAACTTCCATGAATGCCAAATGATGACTGTACCAGGTTATTCACTGCAGCTTTGTTTGCAATAGCACAGGACTGGAAACAACCCAGATGCCTATCAATAGTGGCTAGTTAAATAAATTATGTTTCATTGTCACAATGGATATGCAGCTGTGAAAAATGTGGAACATCTGTATGAATGGGTGTGGAGGGATTGCCAAGATGTAGCGTTAAGTGAAAAAAGCAAGGTCTGAACAGTGTATATATCGAGTATTCTAATTTTTCTGTGAACAGAAGGGAAAATAGTATGTATAGAGAAACTTTGAAAGGATAGCTAAGAAATTAATAGTTGGGGAGGGGGCTGTGTAATGAGATGAGAATCGATGGAAGCATAGACTTTTTACTTAATGCTTCTTTTGTAACTTGCTTCTTGTAATGTGACTGCATTTGTGAATTAAATAAGTCCACTTGGAAGATGATCTGTCTTGCTGTTTTTAGTCTAATTGACCACCTTTCTGTCATCTTTTGTCATACTTATTTCAAGTTTTTTTTTTTTTTTCAATTTTGCTCTCTTTTTCTTGTCAAGTACATCTTTTTTCTCCAACTTGCTTTTGTAATCAAAATCTACATTTTGGCGTGATTTAAAAATCTAAATTTAGAGAGTGAAATCGGAATAAGTTAATCCAAGTCATTTTACATTTCATAAATATTCATTTATATTGAAGCATCAATTGTGGTGGCATCATTTATACAAAGAACAGATCTTTGGGGACAAATTCCTTCCACTATTATGTAGAAAGCATTATGTGTATTTCTTTTATTGTGAGTGATTTTATTGTACATTGATTTTTAAAAGAAAATGATAGAAAACAGTTTTCCTTTTAGAAAAGTTTTCCCCAATGTGTGATTAATTTCTAAATTGTAGGATGCAGAACTGTTATTTCCCTTCTTTGCATCCTGCCCAGAGCTCTTTGATTTTACAACCTGTTCCAGAACGTTTTGTGTTTCCCTGAAGTCCCTGGGATGAGGCTATTCAGTACCTCCCACAATGTGATCCTTACCTACTTTCCCAGTCTTTTTCTCCACTGTGTCCCCATAGAACCCCATCTCCTGCCTAATGTGTTTTACTGTTCTGCCTCTGTATTGTTCACACGACCATACCCATAGTGTGGATTGCACACTCGGATCTTTTTACTTATTCATTCATTAAATGTCTATTAAAGGTCTGCTTAGGAAAGGCCTGTGTTGCCCACATATCCTTATCATCAAGGAAGTATCCTTGAAATTTTCCCCGCCCTAATTCCATTTCTTCTGGAAATCCATCCCTTTTCTCTCCAACCTAAGTGATCCCTTTCTTACCTACTGGACAAATAGCTATGTACTACTTTATGAATCCTTTCTATGGCATCTTGCATTGCTAATTAGATGTTTTATTGCACAGAACTTGCACAATCTGTCTCACCTCCCCGCGTGGTGAGCTCACAGCACTTCCCCAAGAGTGCTGCCCACACCAGGCAGTCAATAGTGGTTTATGGACATTGGGAAGAATATAGTTAATGCCTGAGAACAAAGACCAGAAATGTGGTCTTTTCGTGTGACCATGATGTTACAGAGAAGTTAACAGAGCTGCCCCGTTGTCCATGGGGCATGTTCTGAGTTCTTCCAGTAGTGGTGATGGAATTTTGCTGATTTCTCTGAACTTTTCCCTGAGTTATTTTTGTGACTTTGGCCAGGGTGAAGGGTGGGGAACCCCTCATCTTTAAATCTGAGTGGAGACTTGTTAGGCATCTGCAGCAGCAGTGGGGAAAAGGTCATCAAGCTCAGTGCAGTCCACGTGGGGCCTTGGCCTGCGACCCTCAGGCTCAGGAGTCACTGTGAGCCCCTGCCTTGGGTGGCGGAGGGAGGAGAGGAGGACAGCTGACCCAAGGAGTGGGAGGCTGGTTGGGTGAGGAGACATCAGCCTGGGTCATGGGTCTCATGAGTGTGAGTGGCTGCCAGGCCCTCAGCAAGGACCAGAGTGGAGGCCTCTTTGCTAAGCTTGGTGTGGCTCCTGTATGGGTCCCGGCAGCCTGCCTGCCATTGATCACCCCTTACTCCTTGGCAGATGGCCAGGCCCCTTCCCATGCAGCAGCAGCTGGCTGGCCCTGCCCTCCTGTGCTAGCTGACATCGCCAACCCTCTGGGGATGTATGGAAGACTGAATTCTGCAAGAGATGCTTTCAGGGTGTTAGTGCATGATGAATGAAAGTTGTGGATCTTCTGCATGCTGTTCTTATCTTTCTCACATCATAAACTCCAAGTTTGAGAGCATCACAATATTCATCGATATGTGTAGCGCTACACAGTGAACTGAGGGCAGGAATTGACTTGTTCTTTGTCCTGGAACACAGTAAGCTGATGATAAATACTTGTTGGAAGACTGTAGCATATAACCTGTTGAGTTCTTTGGGAGGCCAGGGTTCCTCTGAGCAGTATCATGCCAACAGACACACGCATGTTATGTATTATGGCACGTAATCGGTAAGTCCGTAAGTGTTTGAGTAATGGGGAGGAGCACAGTGCATTGAAGGATACAGGAAGCATCCAGGTTTGGGGGCTCAGGCCTGCCATTTGTGGTTATGTTATTGGTTTTTCCTATCACATCAGAAAACTTTATTTGCTAGATGGAATTTCTGCAGCCAGATGAAAATGTATGTGATAGGAGTGGATCGTGTTAGCTAAGTCAGATTTCTAATGAGGCCCTGAGTTGTCATCAGGTAGCAGTTTCACCATTTCCACTGGTGTCTGTCTCCTTACCACATTTTAAGCTAAAAGAGGTAAGAGGTCAGGAGGGTAAGAGTCTGGCCATGGCTTTGCTTTCTTCTCTTGCTTCCAACTACCCTTGTCTGAAATCTGCATTTCACCTTGGGAAAGTTCCGCCTTTCTGTTTCCAAATACTTATGAGATGCTGTAACCCTGAACTCAGATCTAAAACCAGACTTACCATTTGCTTCCAAAAGATGGACTGACTGCATGTTTTAATTTCCCAGCCTCTCTCAATGGCGCTGCTCTCCTCTCAAATCCCAGAAGCCGCAGTCAGGGTCATCTCTGAGCCTTTCCTCTGCATTTGAGTTGTCCTTCCTCCCATGAGTCCTGATGACTTCTTTTCTTCATTGGTCTCTGATCTGTCTTCACTCCCCCCTGCCTGAGCTGTTCAGAGCATTATCAACATCTACCTAAACTTTGCATTTCATTCTCTCACTGCTTAGGGAACAGCAGCGATTCTGACCTGTCCAATGACACTCTTCAGTGCTGGACACTTTCTGTAATTTGCTGCTGGCCTCAGTGTTCCAGATCTCCACTTCCAGCCTGAGGCTGGCTCCTGCTCTGAGCTCCTTCCTCCCAGGTTGCTGTGGTCTGAATGCATAGCCCCTACTGAATTCACGTTAGAATCCTCACCTGCCAGGTGATGGGATTAGGAAGTGGGGACTTTGGGAGGTGAATAGTCATGAGGGTGGAACCTGCATGAATGGGATTAGTGCCCTTATAAAAGAGACCCCAGAGAACTAGCTAGTCTCTTCGGCCATGTGAGGACACTGTGAGAAGGCACTGTCCGTGAACCAGAATTTGGGCTCTCACCAGACACCGAACCTGCCAGCGCTTTGATCTTGGACTTGCAGTCTCCAGTGCTGTGAGAAAGAAGTTTTTATTGTTGATAAGCTGCCAGGTTATGATAAATTGTTACAGCAGCCTGATGGACTGCGACACAGGATGTTTTCTGTTTTTCTTGCAGCCTTGTCTAGAACATCTTGGGACTTTCAAGGCTAAATTTGGCTTCTTCCACTTTTCTGCCGCCCCTTGGGGCTGTTTCAGCTTAGATTGCTCTTAGAGTTGGAGCTGGAACTAGAGCTTTGGGACTCTGTTTTGTGCTTTCATTTCAGTGTCTCTCCTTGGGGAGATGGAGGTAGAATCCCTTTGGTGCTTGGTGATAGTCATTTTCCCCCCTATGTTTTCTGAACTCCTAGCCTGGTTATAGAAGCTGCTGGCATGATCAGAGTTCTTAGCTTCCAGCTGCTTTCTCCTGAATATCCTATCAAAATGCTCTCCCCATTCAGTGAGATACTCAATGACTTTGACTCATAATGCCAAATGCTTGATTTTTTCCTTCACCAAAGATCTGCGTGTCCTCTGGGTCAGCTGGTACCTCTTCTGTAAGCTGGGCCTCTTATGAAAGGGGACATAGACTATTGCCCAATGTTTAAAAAAAAAAAAAAGGTATGGTTACTTGTGTTTCTGTAGGAATTTTGTATCCTTTCATGGAGGTGCATCTAGAGTGTTTCTCAGCAGGGTATATTTCTGATCCACTAACTTGTTGAACAAGTGTATTAAATTTGCATCCTAATACAGCAAAGGCTAGTAGTAATGAAACTGGAAGAAATGTGACAATATATTTAGATGATTATATTATAATTACATTAAAGTATAAAATTTAGGAACATCGGATGTCTTCCCAGAGCATGTTTATAAAATGAATTCTTTCGAAGATGTTACCATAGGAAAGTAATATCAGTGTTGAATTTTCCTTTAAAAAGTTTTCATATTTTACCTTTGATTTAAAAAAATTTTTGCCATTAGGTATTTTATACTTTGCGTAGGTCAAAAGTCATGTGCAAAATTAAAAAGCATTGTTCAGATGAGGCCACAAATTATTCTTTGGCCTGCTGAAAATATCTGATATTTTAACAGATTGTACCCAAAAGAGAAGAGTCATGAAAATGAAATACTTTGAGGGAATTCATAGCTTTCCAGCTGGGGAAAATGAGACCTGAAGTAAAAAATTTTGAATGCACTGTTGTTAGCAGATGAAAAGAAAACCGCGTAAGAATTTGTAGAGTGGAATAGCCGGCTGCCACAGAGCCCCCGAGAAAGCATTGCATTGCTGAGAACTCCATTGCCTTACCTCTTTCGGAGAGGCAGTTTATAAAGAGCCACCTCATCTACCAGTGAGCCCTCTGCAGGGACTTCTGCTGGTCCCTGGGGTGTCTGGCTTACCATTCAGCATTCCTTGCACCCTGAGATGTGTGCATCAGCATGAAGGAGTTCTCAGAGCCCCAGGGTGTCTGAGTGGTCCTGATAACAGGACGCTCAGGCAGTCTGTCCCTGACCAGCCAACCCATTTGACCCTCCTTACTTAGGAATTGCTAGCATTTATTTTCTTTACTACTCATTTGGTATGCAGTCATATTATTTGAAGACTTCATATATTGTCTTTTTATCGTTTAAGTTTATAATGGTGATTAATGTATTTCTGTTTTCTCTATAATGGCATTGCAAATTTAATGAGAGCTTATTTACTTATGTGGATCCCTCCCACACCTACGCATGTCTGTTACATGATAACCATTAAATGAACTAAAGAATGATTGCGCTTATGCTCTGTGGTATTGTATTTGGAAGCTGTGTGTTCAATAAAACTCTTTTAGTATAATTCAGGCCAATAGGTATTAATATTAATGAATCGCAATAAAAGGAAGCTATGTTTTTACCTTCTAGCACAAACCATTCATCTTCAGAAATTTTGTTACGATTGTGTGTGTGCATGTCCAATGGCTGACTTTCCAAGCAGTTATTAGAAGAGATCTGAGTTTTTAGCTTCTGCATTACGATTCGTGTTCAATATTTATGGAAGAGAAGTCTTTCTACAAATATGTAAAAATATTGGTGAGTGAAGGAAATGGCTCCCAGTATGACAGAAGAAAATATCCTAGAGAGATCCACAGTTATCTGCAGTTTCCCCAAGGTTGTGTTTACATAAAAAAGACATTGTTTTATGTTCTAGCATCAAGAGATGATTTTATGATCTAACAGGTTCCACGAAGAACTCTCGTAAGGTGGTTCTCAGTCCTGGCATAACTGCTTCGGAGATCCCAGAGCAATATTAGTCTCTAGATTTATTGGTTTTGCTGCATTCTGTTAGCATCATTCATATTTTTCTCCCAAGGGTACCACTTTCCTCTCTTTTCCTAATACCAAGATATGGAAACTCATTTATGCCGTGGAGTGTGATGCTGGGAAATGAAGGCTTGCTTATTACCTCTCTCCACAGGACCTTTCGTGACCATACGTCGATGTCTGCCGCCTCAGTATAAATAGGCACATTCAGAAATGTGTTCTCTAGTGAAGGACATGTTGGCTTGGTGGAAAGCTCAGGGACTTCGCGTTTGGACTGTGAGTCGGAGCTGCACGTCATGTGCTTACTGGCTGTGTGACCTTGGATAAATTTGCCTCAGTTTTCTCATTTGTAAAACAGACAGTGGCTATTTCTGGGAATAGATGAGATAATAGGGAAAGAGCCTAGAATGGTACCTGCCTCCTGCCAGATGCACAGAATGTTTGTTTTGCAGTGTGATGGGTCCAGTAGGGACACTTAGGGGACAGTGTACTGTCATGCTGTTGCCCTGTTTTGTAAGAGTGACTGATGGCTACGTGACATCACCACACTTCCTGCAAGAGCTGCGGTGTATGGCAGGCAGCTAAGCTGTAGGCGCACATGGCCTTTAGCTCCACCTGAGCTCCAGCCTTCCTTTTCGGAGGACTGGCCTCTGGGTCCACCTGTGAAGCAGGAAGGTTGATTATTACTTAAACCCACAGTCCTGTAACCTCTTGGGAAAAGATTCTCTCAAAATGACTCTTGATGGTCAACATGGGTATGCATTTATGCAGCTTCCATTCCCATCGCTTCCTGCAGGCAGTGTTGTTCCTGATTGCCCCAGTCTAGTTTATCACAAGGGAATTGCTTTGCGGGGCAGTGAGCTCGCTTTTGGCAGAAGAAAGAGTCAAACAGAGGCTGGGAGGTTCCCTTACACACAGTGGTGGCTGGCTCTGGAGTGCCTCCCAGCTCTGGGTTCTACTTTCCTAGTCTCCTGCCTTTCCGCAAGTGTCTCCACCCAGCTCCCACAGAGTGGGTAGCATCAGGAGAAGGAAGGGCAGGGATGGGTGTTGTGGGATCTCAACATTTAAGAGCAGACGATGGGGGGCGAGGGAAGAGCATACACTGGGGCCGGGTAGGGGGAGGGAGAACAGTAGAAGAAGAAAAGCTAATGCCTACTGGGCTTCTTCCGTAGGTGATGCGTTGATGGGTAAATGTGTGCCGTGGTTTGCTGCACCTATGCAATAAACCTGCACATTCTGTACATGTACGTCAGAACTTAAAAAAAGAACAGAGGACAAGGAGCCTCCAAGTTCATGTGGAAAAAGTAGTTAGAGAAGCAAAGAGTACTCAGGAAACCAAGAGAAATGAGAACATCAGGAAGAAACGGATGGTCGGCCACAGTCATTGCATTTGGCAACCAAAAGCTTTTGCCAGCAGTGATGGGCGAAGACAGGGAGGGCAGGAGCCAGGCACCACGGCCAGGGGGGAAGCGTGGAGACCTGCAGGTCCTGGCTTCTCTTTCAACAGCTTGGCTGGAAATAAGGTAGCAGGTTCAAAAGGGGTAGGGTTTTTAAAGGTGGGAGAGACTCAAAAATGTGTGTATTCTAAAGGGGGAAGATAGGGGAAGATGTTGAAGAAAATCTAAATTTTGTACTACTGTTTTGTCATTTTATACATGACGACTTTTTGACTACCTGTCTCCCTTTTTTTTTTTTTTTTTTTTTTGTAGAGACAGGGTCTCACCATGTTGCCCAAGCTCGTCTTCAACTGTTGAGATCAAGTGATCCTCCCTCCTCAGTCTCCCTGAGTGCTGGGATTACAGCCATGAGCCACCTGGATTGGCCCCTTTTGTTTTTTTATTCATAGTTATTTTTCTGCTCTTTCTCTTCTCAGCCTCCCTCACTCCTCCCTCCTTCGCTTGCTTTCTGAGGCTTCTGACAACTCATCTATTAATGAGTTTATTACAGTCCCGTCCTTCTGGAGGCCCTCAGTGCCGCGTGGAATCTGGACCTAGCGACTTCTTATTGTCCATTTAGGAGACTCTTGGTGTCCATTGGTCCAATTGACTCATCCCCGGCCGTGTGTTAGCCCTCTATAATTCTCTACGTTGTTGCTACAGCATTTATATGCGTCAAGATGTATCTCACAGCATCTTATTCACCCTAATATTAGTGACAATATTCACTAATATTTTCACTTCTGTGCTTAATTTCTTGAAGGTTTTGGGATTTAAGCCCAACCAATTTCTGTGGAGAGCAGTAGCATAGGAAATTAAACACACAAAATAAAAGTTTGGTTTAGAACTGCTATAAAGCCACACTGGGAAAACGTAGTCACTGTTTTCCAGTAAGTACACAGTCGGGTGTTTTGGATGGGGAGAGGTGAGTACTGTAAAGCTGTCTCTTCAATTTTGAAATTTCCTTTTCTGCTCGCTCTTTCCCTTCTCTTCCTCCTCCTCACCCTCCTCCTCCTCACCCTCCTCCTCCTCACCCTCTTCCTCCTTCCCTCCTCCTCCTTCCCTCCTCCTCCTTCCCTCCTCCTCCTTCCCTTCTCCTCCTTCCCTTCTCCTCCTTCCCTCCTCCTCCTCACCCTCCTCCTCACCCTCCTCCTCACCCTCCTCCTCACCCTCCTCCTCACCCTCCTCCTCCTCACCCTCCTCCTCCTCACCCTCCTCCTCCTCACCCTCCTCCTCCTCACCCTCCTCCTCCTCACCCTCCTCCTCCTCACCCTCCTCCTCCTTCCCTCCTCCTCCTCATCCTCCTCCTCCTTCCCTCTTCCTCCTTCCCTCCTCTTCCTTCCCTCCTCAGCCAGTTTGCTATCCAGTGTAATACCCATGGTGGAGACCAGGATGGAAGCTGAAACGTGAGAGGTGTGTGTGGACGGTTGGTGTGGGCGTATGTTCACATTCATAGGTGAGCCTGGTGTGATGGAGGTGGGTCCTGTAGGCTCACTGGGGACCCTCGGCCCAGCCCCCTTCACATGGCTCCTGTGGTGCTGGACTGGCCACTGAGACTGCCCTCAGGCACCAGTGACCCCTGGGGTGGGTCATCTGACCCTGTCTGGACAGCATCTCCTTCCTGCAGCTTGTGTGCCTGTTTTCCAGAGATGGGAGCTATAAACTGTGAAGCTCTAGGGCTGGCAGCTGCCATGGTGCTGCACCCTGGAGAAGACCTGCTTCCAGCAGGAGAGGTTGAGGCCCATGGGAGGAGGCAGAAATGGTAGCTGGTCCCGCTGCCTCCAGGCTCCTGAGCTCTCACCACGCTCCTGCCCTTCCCGTGGCTTCACTCTTCAGCATTGCCTTGGATTCTTTGACCAAAAACAACCAGTCCATCGCCCTGTTCTCTTTACCTCTCTTTCCTGAAGCCACTCCAAGTTGGAATTTTTTCACCTGCAAGTGATTGAACATAGATGTCTTTCTTATCCTTAACAAGGTTTGTCTCGAATGGAAGATAAATGAGGATCACATTTGGAGCCAGTGGTCCCTTGCTAGCTTTTCACACGAGCCACGCTTAGAAGCTGTGCTAGCGCCGCAGGCATGCTGGACGTTTGTGTTGTTCCAGTGCTCACTGCCGTGTCCTGAGACTCTGCCACTGGCAGGATCCTACCTGTGAGGTTCTGGGGACTGCTTCCCCATCCCGCAGAGTTTAGCGTTGCCCCCAGGCTCACAGGTTTCAAGAACCAGGTGAGAGAGAGCACCTGGCTCGGCATATGATCTGGTACTTTTTAAAATTTTTTTAGGCAGGGTCTCACTCTGTGGCCCAGGCTGGAGTGCAGTGGCACGATCTTGGCTCACTGTAGCCTCAACCTCCTGGGCTTAGGTGATCCTCCTATCTCAGCCTCCCAAGTAGCTGGGACTAACAGGCATATGCCACCATGCCTGGCTAGGTGTTTTTTGTAGAGACAGGGTCTCGCAATGTTTTTTTTTTTTTTTTTTTTTTTTTTTTTTTTTTTTTTTGAGACGGAGTCTCGCTGTGTCACCCAGGCTGGAGTGCAGTGGCGCGATCTCGGCTCACTGCAAGCTCCGCCTCCCGGGTTTACGCCATTCTCCTGCCTCAGCCTCCGAGTAGCTGGGACTACAGGCGCCCGCCACCACGCCCGGCTAGTTTTTTGTATTTTTAGTAGAGACGGGGTTTCACCATGTTAGCCAGGATGGTCTCGATCTCCTGACTTCGTGATCCACCCGCCTCGGCCTCCCAAAGTACTGGGATTACAGGCTTGAGCCACCGCGCCCGGCCTGGCAATGTTGCTCAGGCTTGTCTCAAACTCATGGGCCCAAGCAGTCTGCCTGCCTAGGCCTCCCAAAGTGCTGGGCTTACAGGTGTGAGCCACCACATTCGACCATGTTTTTTCTAGAAAAATAAAGCTCTTTAATTACAGGAACATCACAGCTTACCGCCTTTCTCACTAGCAGCCATAACGTGAGCTCCTGGTAGAAATGAATAGCTCCCTTATGAAACCTGACTGTTCTTAAGTGTCACATCATAAAGCTTTGGATCTCCTTCCTTCCCCACAGCGTTCCTCCCTGCACAATTTAAGGAAAGCCTTTCTTAGTCCTTCATATTTCATGCTTGGGTGCTAAGCTTTACAGGGCTCTTGGCTATCCAGCCATGCCCATGAGCCACAAAGTGTTTCCCCCTCAGCTGGGCTTGTTGTTTCATCAGAGCCAAGGTGAGAAGCCACTGTGGCCCCACAGAAGGATCACTGAGAGTGGGCTCAGGAATTCTGGGTTTTGGCTTGCTGTTAATTTGCTGTGCAGCTTTGAGCAATTTACCTAACTTCTCTGGTCACAAAGTCGCTTACTTATGAAAAGTGCTTGAAAGCAAAGTTCCTGGAGGCTCTTCTTTCCTCCTGACCTGTGGTGATTTTAAGTGCTTTCTTGTGTTATGCTTAGCACTTTCTCTCTTCCTGTCAGAATTAGTCTCCTTTCCTCAGAAGCTGATGAATTGAAACTCTAAGCCACACATCTTTCTTGCATGATCTCACTTGCTTCTTTCCCCCCTCTTTTTCTGTTTTTCCCCTTAAGGCAAAGGCAGAGAAAGAAGATGGAGGCCTAGCAGCCTGGTTGCTAATACAGTTATGACATTCTTCTCAGTCTAGGGGAAGTTACTCTGGCAATTATGAATCCATATCCCTGCCTCGGAACTAACTTTATCCCCCCTTATTATTGTTTCATTTCAATGGGATGGCTTCTTGCAGATTTTTTTTTTTAAGTCTTTTTTTTTTTTCCCCCTGAAGTTTCTTACAGAGACCAACCCCGTTTTCTCTGAATATTTGAAAGTATAGTTGAAACTCAGGCAGTTTGGAAGCAGAACCATGCTGTGATTTCCTCCAGGAGCCGAGGATCTTTGCACATGGACTACACACGGGCCTTGTGCTTTGTGGACTGTCAGTTCTGTGCCAGCCTGCAGCTGTCTCTTTTTATTTTGTTGTGTTTTTTAGAGAAGTTCTCACTCTGGAGTGGAGGCTAGAGTGTAGTCGTGCAATCCCAGCTTACTGCAGCCTTGAACTCCTTGGCTCAAGCAATCCTCCCACCTCAGCCTCCCGAGTGGTTGGGACTGCAGGCTTGCATTACCATGCCTGGCTAATTTTTTTTTTTTTTTTTAATTTCTAGTAGAGATGAGGTCTTGCTATGCTGCCCAGGCTAGTCTTGTGGTTCTGGATTCAAGCCATCCTCCTGCCTCGGCCTCCCAAAGTGCTGGGATTATAGGTGTGAGCCACTGTGCCTGGCCTTGGCAGCTTCATCTTCAGTGTGAAATTTATTTACAGCTTTTCTTCCTAAAGACTAGTCTTTCCTAATTACTATGTGCAGGGTCTTCCATACTGCTGAAGGCTGTTGAGCAAGGCATAGTCCAGATAAACTGTCTTGACAGAGAAGTAGCAAATGGGAAACAGGCTGAGGTTGGATGCTGGGGAGATGCCTGGGCAGGATGTCACCACATGGATTAAAATGGAGGTGGGGCAGGGCAGGGCCAGAGGCTAAGCCAGCACAGCAAGGGGTAGCAGGCCTGTCTGGGCTGCACACAAGGTTCAGTTGGAGGGCCGTCCACAGCAACAGCAGGAAGGGGTTGATCAGGAGGCGTCATATAAGAACTAGGCAGACAGGGCAGTGGATGATTCCACGTGGAGGGGCCTGCTCTGAGGCTGCTGGTGCTCCTTTGGTGGTCTGAACCTGGCATCCTGTAGCTGACTTCCGTAACTCACTTGGCATTTGGGCCTCATGCTCCTTGGCTTAGTCCCTAGTTCCTTGCCATGGGAACGTGAAGCTCTCCTTAACATTTCTCTAAATTCTGGAGTGTGTGTGTGTCTAGGGGTGTTTGTGTTCTCACGATTACCTCTGCCTCAAGGTTCGGGCATCCCCAGATGCGCTCTCCTTTTCACACTGAATTGACTCCTTTATTTTTATTTATTTATTTATTTATTTTGAGATGGAGTCTTACTCTGTCGCCCAGGCTGGAGTGCAGTGGGCATGATCTCGGCTCACTGTAATCTCCGCCTCCCGGGTTCAAGCAGTTCTCCTGTCTTGGTCTCCCGAGTAGGTGGACTTACAGGCACCCACCACAACTCCTGACAAATCTTTGTATTTTTAGTAGAGATAGGGTTTTAGCATACTGGCCAGGCTGGTCTCGAACTCCTGACCTCAGGTGATCTGCCCGCCTCAGCCTCCCAAAGTGCTGGGAGCTGGGATTATAAGCATGAGCCACTGCACCTGGCCAACATAAAGGAAATTGAGGGGGTACCCAGATTTGAACTGGGGACCTCTTGATCTGCAGTCAAATGTTCTACCACTGAACTCTACCCTCTCTGCTGACTTCTGTCTAATTTTCTATCAAAACCTCACCCATGGCTTTGGTGGCTGATGCCTGCATCTCAGCACTGTGAGGGCCAAGGCAAGAGGATTGCTTGAAGCCCAGAGTTTGAGACTAGACTGGACAACAAAGTGAGACCCCCAACTGTACAAAAATATATAAAAAAATTTTCCTGGGTGTGGTGGTGTGCACCTGTAGTCCCAGCTACTTAGGAGGCTGAGGCAGGAAGATTGCTTGAGCACAGGAGGTCAAGACTGAGTGAGCTGTGATGGTGCCACTGCATTCCAGCCTGGATGATGGTGCGAAACCCTGCTGCTAAAAAAACCAAAAAGCCAAACAAAACAAAGCAAACCCAGCAAAACCTGACCCATAGCACAGGTGAGAATGTCCTAGATTTTCCTGAAGACTGGAAAGAGTGATGGGGGAGGGGCCACACCACACACACCACAGAAGGGTGGCTGGGGGGCCTCTAACCCTGGTTACTCCTGCTGCCAAGATGGCCTCATTCACAGCTTCTTCCTGCTTGAGGGCGAAGCTGCCCACCTTGCTTCCCAGCCCTCCTTTCGCCCTCCTAGGAAAATGTATGTCATCTTTTCTCCCACAAAACAGATGGAGCACTTCTATTTGGCGTGGGTTCTCACTAACATCCGTGCGCTAAGGGTCTCGTCTTTTACTGCCAAATCTTACCAAGTTGTTTTCTCAAGCAAAGATGGGACTTTATAAACACTGACCTGGGATTAAATTGTGTCACCTTGGAGCTTGAACCGCATGTCGAACCAAATAGGCAAGAGGAGGTGGTGACGGGGCTTGAGGGATCCCTCTCTGTGATCTCCATTCTGGCATGCTGTGACCCCCTTTGCCCATCACACGGCTGCGTTTTATTCCACCTGCTCCTCCTGTGAAGGGGACTGTGTTCACTCCATCACCTTATCCCTGGAGCACCGACCAAAGTGCCGTGAACAGAGTAGGAATTCAATCAATATTTACCGAACGACTAGATGTGCTCAGCACGGTGCTAATGGATGATTAGAAAAGTTAATAATCTCAGCTCTTAAGGAGTTTGTAGTCTAGTCAGGAAGCCAAAAATAACACAGATGAGAATAATTAAGCCTCCAAGCTGATGGCACTGACTGGGGGTGCATTTATCAAGAATTTGGAAGCACGTAACCATATTTACATTCTTTGTTGCATATATAACATTTAAATTGTGACTCCTATCCAACTTATCACTCATTCAGATACGTTTCTTTTTCTGTGTTAAAAAACAAAAATATAAAGCCATATTTCCAGAGATTTTTAAAGGGCCCAAAAGATGAATTCGATCTTAACATCAGCAAATGACAATGTAGTTTTAATAAGTTACTTTGAATTAGTCAAATCTAAAACTCACTTTAGATTTGTTTTCTGGCTAATATTCTAATTGAGAGACATTTCCATGGAGGTATTAGGATAAAATACTGTTTTTAGATATGTGACATTTCCCTGTATTTTAGAGATCTCTTGGGTATCTTAAGAGAAATTTAATCCATCCGATTTTGATCCAAATATAATTTACTCACAATGATGGAGAAATATTTGATATCCAGAGAAATCTATTGATGCACTTAAAGCTTTTCTCTGGGGAAATAAGAAATCATTTTTTTTCCAGGGTGAATCAGAAACCTACAATGTCTAATTTTTCTGCTTATTTAACAAAACCTGAGTTAAGTATCAAATTGTTTTTCCAGATCAGTTGTTTTTGAGTTTTTGAGTCTTTTAAACTATGCAAAGGAAATTTTCTTCAAAGAGGTTTTCTTTTTTTCTTATTCTGACAGTTTCATCTGCTATCCTGTTTTTTCTCCAAACAATGATTTTTGAAGATTTAAGGTAATAACACAATTTTGATGTCTGTGAATTAATGGTGTCTGTATTCACAATGTTTCAGACCTGTCAGAGCTTGGAAATAGCATTTAAATGTATTGCTTAATTTTAATTTTAAAATACTTTCTCTGAGAATTAGATCCCAGTCCTAAGTGATTACTTTGAATTTCAAAGAGGGGATTTAGGCCAAGGTACAGCTAAATTTTGTGCTCTTGAAAGACCTGAAATCCATTTACAAATAAAATTGAAGTCTTCGTATCAGTATTACGTTTGGAAGTGAAACGTGCAAGGACTTGGGCAGTGTTACATCGTAAGAGGCTGTTGGGTGCCATCGGGAGTCGAGGCAGGGCCTGGCATTTCAGCGACCCTGCTGCTCTGGATGCTGGTTATGGAGTACCCTCCGACTTCTCCCTGTGACTTGTCCACGCTTCCAAGTTCTGACTTCTGGCCTCCTAAGGATGGTGGTGTTCTAGCTCTTCTCTTTCACAGTAGGTTTTGCATTTCTGACCTGGGCCTTAGCCTCGTTCTTTAAGGTTTGCCTTCTGGCCAGAGCCCTGGGTAGGGGCCCTGCTCCTGCTCTGCAGCCCTCTGCTGCCTGTACCTAACAGCAGTGACCCCTGCCCGGCTCCACTGGCTCATGGGATCTGATGCCTGGATCATTGCAATAGTCTTCTGGTCTCTTCTTTTAGTTCATCAAATAGATCTTAATCATGTAAACCTTCCTAAATATTATTTCACGTGAGGATTGGCTCAATTATAGTGGGTAGGTATACAAACTGGAGACAGACTACCTGGGTTTAGTCCCAACCCTGAAATTTGTTACTCTATGACCTTGAACAAGTTGCATGACCTTGGTCAAGCTAGTTAAGGTCTCTGTGCCTTAATTTTTCCTAGGCTGAAACATGGGGTTGATGATAGCCTGATGAGATAGGTATTATTACTGTGAAGATTAAATGACACAAAGAAGTGTTTAGAACAGTGTGTGGCTATAGTAAGTGCTAAATAAAATTAGTTATTACATGTATTGCCCTATCCTTTTAGAATTTGCTGTTTTAGAATTTTAGAATGTTTTTAATCTTCAATACTCGCTATCTTTTTTAATAGAAGTAGGTCTCAAGTTTAGAGATAGCTATAGGCTTTGTGAATTCAATAACATTCTTTTATTTAAAAATTTATTTTTGCAAATGATGCTGGTTCTCCTTTATATTTAATATAAAATTTCCTTTAAAAATCTAGGTAAAAAGTGAGTTTAAAACATATCAAGTAAATCATAAATTAAATTGTACTGTAGTTTTAAATATGGCAAAAATCATGAACACAGTGCTCAAAGGCCTGAAGTTTGAGGAAAATCTGTGAGGAGTGGATGCTTCGGGCCTCTGGCGGCTCTTAGCTGGCCTGGGGCTCTTTCTGCCCTCTGTGGGCCTCTGTTTTAGCCAGACAGCCCCCTGATCACTGCCACGCCCTGAGCATTCCTGCCTTTGGGCTTTTTCTTGAGAATATCCACCCTGTTCCTCGTTTCTGATTTCCACTCATTCTCATGGCTCTGTTTGAGAGGAACATCATCTGTAAGGCCTCCCCAGTGCCTGGCTCCAGGACCCCCTTCTTCCTCCACACTTTCTTGTGCTGTTGTATGTGTCTGGCAGTCATTTCTTGGCACATGATGTCTAATAATTTCCATGGATCTGTCCTGTTTCTGCAACTGGAAGAAGATGAGCGGAAGCTTTTTTAGGTGGGGCAGTATTTTAGTTATCTCAATATCCCATTGAAGGCCCGATACAGTACCTTATCTCAATATCCCACGGAAGGCCCGATACAGTACCTTTCCATTCCAAAATCTGTCCATGAGAAATGAAAATGTGATACAGTACCTTGGATGCTTTCTATGTTAATATTTTCTGTTCTGTGTCCATATTGAGGTATCATTTATGTACCACAAAAGTCACCTCTTCTAAAGTAGTGGAGTTTCTTTTTAACAAGTTTGTACACTTGTGAAACCATCAATGCTGTCCAGTTTTAGAACACTGCCATCACCCCCACAAGTTCTCTCCTGCCTCTTTGCAGTCAGTCTGCGCTCCTGCCTCCAGCTAACAATTGATCTGCTTTCTGTCTCTATAGTTCTCTTTTTAAAAAGAAATTTCATAGAAAGGAATCATCCAACATGTAGTCTTTTCTATCTGGACTTTTCTACCTAGCATAGTGTTCTTGTGGTTCTTCCGTGTTGTTGCACTTACTAGTAATTGTTTCATTTTATTCCTTAGTGGCAATAGACCATGCTGCTGGGCATTCGGATTGTTTCCAGTTTTGAGGTATGATGAATAATTATTCTATGAAGGTACAGGTCTTTTTGTGAACACATTTTCATTTCTCATGGACAGATTTTGGAATGGAAATGACTGGTTCCTGTGATCAGTGTAACTTTTTAAGAAACTGCTAAACTGTTTACCATTTTGTATTCCCACTGGCAGCGTATGAGGATTCGTTTCTGTACGTACTTGCCACACTTGGTATTGTCTATCTTTATCCTAATAGCCTTTCTAGCGGGTGATGAGGCATGAACTGAGGATGACTCTTGGGTTTTTAGGTTGAGCAGTTGGATGTTGGTGCTACCATTTAATGGAAGGTTGAAAGAGGAATGAAGCTTTTTGAGAAAAAACCAAGAATTCTGGTTTGGCCAAATTGAGTTTGAGATGCCAATTAGCCTTTCAAGAAGTACTTTTAAGTAGAAAGTTGGATGTATGAGGGCACCTATGTTAATTTCAGCTTTGTGAATTCATTCAATAATGAAACCTGGGATGGTTGCTTTACATTTTTGTACCCTAGATATGAATCTGATGGTCTGGACAAGTCACACAATTTCGGATGTCAGTTTCCTCATCCATAGAGTAATACCTATTTTCCTCCAAAGCTTAGGTGAGGAGTGAATGAGTTAAAAAGTGCATCTTACTGTGGTGGTTATTCTTAATACATGATTTCACCTTTCATTTATTTCACTTTTATGTCCGTTGTGGCTTCTAACCTCATATTTCACACATAACAGGTACTCAGTAAATACTGACTTAATGAATCAATGAATGCGAGTCATGACTATATACTGGTGGAGAAGGAAGGAGGGGGAGGGAAAAGAGAGGAGAGGTGAGGTGAAGAGAGTTGGGCCAGTGAGAGGAGAGAGAGAGAGAGAATGGATATAATTTGGATTGGCCTTAGGAAGGAGGGCCCTCAGAATTCCACACTGGAGCTTTGTGGAAAGGAAGTTTATCTTCTATGGCACCAGGGAGGCAACATGGAGGACATGATTTTGGGAGCTGTTTCAGTGATAAGACTTGTCACGTGTAAAGCATGGTTGTGTTTGCAAAGTGTCTTATCTTCCTACTAGACTTTAAGCGTCTTGAGGGTTGGAACCTTTCTGATGTGCCTCTGTGTTTCCCAGAGCCTTACTAATTTCAGCATACTATAAATACAATAAATACCTATGAAATGAGTATGTTTTTAAAACTTCTTTCTTTAAGTGAAATGATATGCATTTGGTCGGTTGGTGGATGACTCATGAACAGGTTGTTTCCTTCCTGTGTCCCTGGGAGAGCGTGTCTGTGCTTCTGCCACAGCTCATGCATGGCCTGTATTTATAATTATTTGTTTGTACGTCTCTCTGTCCTGAGCTGCATGATGGCGGGGGCTCCACATCCCTTGGCTCATGCCCCGCAAGTAGTGGTTGTTCAGACAGTGCTGGAGAGAGTTGTTGGAGTGAATGGATGTGTCTAACACTTAAGGAATAGCAGGGAAAGGAGACCAGATCTGTGCTCTTTGGGGTTTCAGATTGTAGCTCTAAGGATCTAAACCTCCAGAGGGAAAGAAAGTAGGGAAATGGTCCGTAACTCAGTTGTCTTCCATTTTCTGTCCTGTGGGCGAGGTAGGTCTGTTCTCGATATGGTTGGCGGAGTGGCTGCCTGTTCCAGTCTTCAGTCTCAGATGACAATATTAGCTTACGTTGTAAATATTCTGAGAGTGCCATACCCTCGAGGTTTCTTGTTAGGTTATTTTGTTAGGGAGTGTTTTCTGAGATTGGCTTAAAGCAAAGGATTTTAAACTTTTTCTAAGAGAGACATGTTTGATTTAATTTTCATGGGTTCTGCAAATGCTGGAGACTTTCTGACAAAAGCTCTGGTAAACCTCATACATATAAATCACAGAAAGGGAGGAATTAGGTAGGTGCAAAAGTAATTGCAGTTTTTGCCATTACTTTTAATGGCAAATACTTCAGTTAATGCAGGGGTGATCTAGAACCTCACCTGCTTATCATTTCTTTGTCCACTGTCAAAGCCCTGAAGCATCTGGGGGACTTTAGGGCTCCCTGGAAGGAAGTTTGAAAAACCCCAGGTATAGAGGAAGTCTGTTCATTTTGACTTCCTGTTTCTTCTGCCACTCGCAAGAGACTTCTGTTAAGTCTGTAGAAAGACTTCCCTGAGCTACCGTTTGTAACCACCAACTATGGGAACCCTAGTTCACTGGTGGTGGGGATGTATTTTGGTACAGCCATTATGGAAAACAGGATGAAGGTTCCTAAAGAAGTTAAAAATAGGACTTCCATATGACCCAGTAATTCCTCTTCTGGGAATATACCTAAAGGAGATGAAATCATTGCCTCATAAAGATGTCTGCCCTCCATTGTGTGCTGCAGCATTATTGACAATAGCCGAGATGTGGAAACAAATGTCTACCAAGGGAGGAGTTGGCCAGGCATGGTGGCTCACACCTGTAATCCCAGCACTTCTGGAGGCTGAAGTGGGCAGATCACTTGAGGTCAGGAGTTTGAGACCAGCCCAGCCAACATGGTGAAACCTCATCTCTACTAAACATATAAAAATTAGCTGAATGTGGTGGCTGCAAGCCTGCAGTCCCAGCTACTCTAGAGGCTGAGGCAGGAGAATTGCTTGAACCTGGGAGGATGAGGTTGCAGTGAGCTGAGATCACACCACTGTGCTCCAGCCTGGGCAACAGAGTGAGACTTCATCTCAAAAAAAAAGTCTATCAAGGGAAGAATAAGGACCGTGTGGTATATGTATACAATGGCGTATTAGCCTTAAGAAAGAAGATCTTGCCATTTGCCACAGTACGGACGGACCTAAAGGATGTTACACTAAGTGACATAAGCCACAGAGAAATATTACATAATCTCACTTACATGAAATATTTTTAAAAAGATCTCAAATATTAATACACAGAGAATAAAGCAGCAGTTTCCATGGGTTGCAGGTAGGGAGAGGAATTGGGGAGATGTAGATCAAAGGATTAAAAAAGCAGATATGTTGGACAAAGGACAGATCTAATGTACAACATGAGGACTAAAGTTATTAAAATTGTATTAGGGATTTTTGTTAAATAAGTAAATTGTAGCTGCTTTTGCCACACACATACACAGTAACTCTGAGATGATGGATTTGTTAGTCTGCTTCACTGTAGTAACCATTTTACTGTCTATATGTATCCCATAACATCACGTTGTAAAACTCAAATATACACAGTAAAATTTATTTTTTTTAAAAACAAAACTTCTAAGAATCACCTCCTTTTATGTTTCCCTTTTGTGTTCATTTTGACCTCCTCTTTGAGCTTGAATCAAAAGGTTTTGAGGCCACCAGTAAATCAGGTAAACAGTACAAACTGGAGGGGAAAATGCCCCGTATTTGTGAATTTGCCATTGCACATTCCCATGGACAGTGTCTGATGTGGGTATAGAAAGCAGGATCCTGTCCAAGGACATGGCTAGGAGGGGAAACCACAGCAGGTAGAAGATAGGTAGGTATTTGTCTTAGTCCATTTTGTGTTGCTATAAAGGAACACTTGAGGCTGTATAATTTATACAGAAAAGAGGTCTTCGTTCCCAGTTCTGTAGGCTATATAAGAAATATGGCACTAGCGTCTGCTGACCTCCGGTGAGGACCTTTGTGCTGCATCAAAACTTGGTGGAGAAGGTCAAAGGAGAAGCGAGCACCTGTGAAGAAGGACCAAACCCAAGGGGCGTCCTGGCTTTGTAACAACCCACTCTCAGGGAACAAATCTATTTCTTTAGAAACAGTCTCATTTCATGAGAGTGAGAACTCACTTGATCCCTTGAGAATGGCACAAATCAGTTCGTGTGGGATATGCCCCTATGACCCAAATACCTCCCAGGAGGCCCCACCTCCCAACACCATCACACTGGGTATCAAATTTCAACTTGAGACTTGGTGGGGACAAGCAAACCACATCCAAACCACAGCAGCATGAAAGGAGATGAGTCAGATCTTGGTTAGTACTGAAAAGGTCTGTGTGTGCCTGCTGGGGTTCATAGTGCACATAGAGAGCAAAGTGAGTCCTGGGAAGCAGAGACTTAACATGCAGAGGGGGCTAGCTGTTAAAATTTTGAATTCCCTAGGGCCTGGCAGTGTGAGTTGGAAGACAAAAATGACTGGGTGCCTCTGGGAGGGCCTAGCAGTCCAGGAGAGCAGAAGCTCTCAGAGCCAGAACCAAGGGAGCTGGCAGAAGGGAGTGGTGTTTGGATGGAACCAGGAATGCTGGAGTTGGCTGGGATGGAACCAAGAAGTCAAAACAGAGTAAGGCACTAGAGTTAGCTGGGCAGATTCCCGAAGCAGATTCAGGTGGATAAGTGTTTAGCTAATGTATAGTATTGCGTCTGTGTAAGAGGCTATAAAGGATTTCTGTGAGTTTACATTGGGTTGTAACACCTGTAAATACTGGAGAGATGGACTACAACTTTAAAAAAGTTGATAAAATTCACATACCATAAAGCTTGTCATTTTATTATGTACAATCTAGTGGTTTTTCATACATTCACTTTGTTGTGCAGACATCACCATTAAACCATAAAAATGTTTGGTTCACTCCAAAAAGAAACCCCATAGTCACTGACAGTCACTTCCCATTCTTCCCTCTGCCCAGGTCCTGGCAACCAATAAGCTATGTTCTGTGTCGATGGATTTGTTTCTTCTGAACCTTTCATATATATGGAATCATGCAATATGCGGACTTTTGTGTCTGGCTTTTTCATTTAGCATGCTTTTTTCAAAGGCCCATCCATGCTGTAGCATGTGTCAGTGCTTCCTTCCTTTGTGTTGTTGAGTAATATTCTAATGTATGGCCCAACAACCTTGTATCTATTCATTAGCTGCTGGACATGGGGACTGTTTGCATTTTGGGTTATTGTGAACAGCGCTTCTGTGGGCATTTGTGAGTGCATTTTTGTCGAATGCTTTTCTGTGTGGAGATGATCATATGGGTTCTGTACATGGTTCTATTAACATGGTATTTTACATCGATTGAGTTTTATATGTTGGACCAGTCTTGTATTCCTGGGATAAATCACACTTGGTCATGGCTTATAATCCTTTTTATTTGTTGCTGTGTTCAGTCTGATAGTTTTTTATTCAGAATTTTTTCATCTATATTCATAAGGGATATTGGTCTGTAGTGTTTAAAATTTTTACTTATGTTCATTATTCATTTTTAAAACCTGACAAAATTATATATATGGTATACAGTATATTTTGAAATATGTATACATTGTAGAATAGCTAAATCAAGCTAATTATGTGCATTGCCTCACGTATTATTTTTTGTGATGTCACATATTGCAGAGTCTTATTTTTAAAGGCCAAATAGTATTCCATTTGCCATATGTATTGTCTTCGTTTATCTGTTGATGGACACTTAGGCTGATTTCATGTCTTGGATATTATGAATAATGCTGCAGTGAACATGGGAGTGCACATTGTCTTCAGTATACTGATTTCATTTTCTTTGGATATATACTCAGAAGTGAGATTGCTGGATTATATGGTAGTTCTAGTTTTTTTTTGAGGTGGAGTTTTGCTCTTGTCACCTAGGCTGGAGTGCAATGGTGTGATCTCGGCTCACTGCAACCTCCGCCTTCCAGGTTCAAATGATTCTCCTGCCTCAGCCTCCCAAGTAGCTGGGATTAAAGGTGCATGCCACCATGCCCGGCTAACTTTTGTATTTTTAGTAGAGATGGGGTTTTGCCATGTTGGCCAGGCTGGTCTCAAACTCCTGTCCTCAGGCAGTCTGCTTGCCTCAGCCTCCCAAAGTGTTGGGATTACAGGTGTGAGCCACCGTGCCCGGCTGGTAGTTCTATTTTTAATTTTTGAGGAACCTCCATACTGTTTTCCATAATGGCTGTATTAATTCATATTCCTTTCGATGGTGTAGATGGTTCCCTTTCCTCCACATTCTTGCCAATACTTGTTTTTGTTAATCTTTTTCATAATAGCCATTCTAATAGAGGTGAGGTAAAGGGTCTGTAGTAGTCTTTGCTGATATTCTGTATTTGTTTTCCTGTTCTTATTTCATTTATTTCCACTCTAGTCTTTATTATTTCTTCATTATTTAGGAGTGTTATTTAATTTCCATATATTTGTGATTTTTCCTTTCTTTTTTTTTGTCTGTATTGAGTTCTACTTTTATTTCATTGTGGCTGGAAAACACACTTTGACTCAATCATTTTAAATTTATTGAGGTTCATTTTATAACCTTAAACATATTGTCTGTTGGAGAAAGTTCCATGTGTCGTTAAGAATGTACATTCTGGCCGGGCACGGTGGCTCATGCCTGTAATCCCAGCACTTTGGGAGGTCGAGGTGGGCAGATCATGAGGTCAAGAGATCGAGACCATCCTGGCCAACATAGTGAAACCCCATCTCTACTAAAAATACAAAAATTAGCTAGGCGTGGTGGCGGATGCCTTTAGTCCCAGCTACTTGGGAGGCTGAGGCAGGAGAATCGCTTGAACCTAGGAGGTGGAGGTTGCAGTGAGCTGAGATCGTGCCACTGCACTCCAGCCTGGTGACAGAGTGAGACTCCCTCTCAAAAAAAAAAAAAAAAAAAAAAAAAATTTTGCTGTTATTGGGTATATTGCTCGGTAGATGTCTGTTGGTACTAGTTGATTTATAGTGTTAGTCGAGTTTTCTATTTCCTTGCTGATCTTTTGTCTAGCTGTTCTAGCAGTTGTGGAATGAAAGGTATTGAAGTCTCCAACTATCATTGTTGAATTACCTATTTTTCTCTTCAATTATTTTAGATTTTGCTTTGTGTATTTTGGGGCTCTGTTCTTACGTATGTTTATATTGGTTGTCTCTTCTTGATGAATTAACCCTGTTAGCATTATAAAATGTCCTTCTTTATCTCTAGTAGCAAGAGTTTTCTTAAAATCTGTTTTGCCTGTTAGTATAAGCATTCCAGCTCTCTTTGGGTTTCCATTTGCATGGTATATATATTTTCCATAGTTTTACTTTCAACCTTTTTGTGTCTTTGAGTATAAAGTGTGTCTTTTGTAGACAGCATATAGTTGAATTATGTTTTAAAATTTTAATCCATTCTACCAATCTATGTCTTTTAATTGGAGTGTTTAATTCATTTAAGTTTAATGCAATTACTGATGAGATAGGATTTATTTATGCTATTTGGCTGTATTCTATGTATCTTTGTCTTTTTTGTTCTTCTATTACTGCCTTATTTTATGTTAAATATTTTCTCAAGTAACATGTTAATTTCCTTGCCATTTATTTTCCTCTATATTGTTGAGTTATTTGCTTAGTGGTTGCCCTGGGGATTACAGTTAACATCTTAATTTATAACAATCTAATTCAGATTAATGCCAACTTAATAATATACAAAAACTTTGCTCCTATATAGCTCTGTTCTATTCCTTCTTTACTCTTATTGTCACATATTACCTCTTTATACATTGTGTGCTTTTCAACATAGGTTTATAACAACAGTTTTATGCTTTTGTCATTTAAATCAGACAGAAAAGAGTACATTTATCCCATTTTAAATATTTTAGAAATGTTTGAGAATATTAAAAAATTTAAACTATATGGCATGTTTTAAAATACATTTATACTATTTGTAAAATACTCACTTCTGCAGTTACCTTTATACTTACTCCTATATTTCTTCATTGATTTGATTTACTGTCTAGTGTCTTTTCATTTCAGCTTGGTGGAAACGTTCCTGTATTTCTTGTAGAGCAAGTCTGCTAGTAATGAACTCTGTTTTTATCTGGAATGTCTTAATGTCTCCTTCATTTTCAAAGAATAGTTTTGCTGACATAGAATTCTTAGTTGACAGTTATTTTCCTTTCAGCTCTTTGACTATGTTATCCCACTGCTTTCTGGTCTCCATGGTTTTCAATGACAAATCAGCTGTTAATCTTACTGAGGATTCCTTGCACATGATGAGTCGCTTCTCCCATGCTGCTTTCAAGAGTCTCTTTAGTCTTTGGCTACTAACAGGTTATTGGTTTTGAATTACAAATTCACTGTTAGCCTGCCCACATATCATCATCCCTGTTTGAAAGGACAGCACAGGATGCTTGTGTCAGTGCTTTAGTTCAACCCTTATGATATCTCTGTAGCATTTTTTTGATCTATCAACTTTATGGTTTAGTAATATGTGGTTTTCACTGTCATTCAGAGTGATATTTATGTGATCTGTTCCCATAACTTATTCACTTAATAGGTTTGTTGAACACCTGTATATGGAAGGCTCTATGCAAGACTTTGTTTTCTTAGATAAGTGACACATGATCCTAATTGTGAGGATGACACATTTGATTGGCAAAGCACACATACTTAACTAATTACTATGCAGTTAGGATGAAGGTATACTATGTGCATAAACATAGTAGTTTGGGAGCAAAGTGTAAGAAGTCACTGATTTTCATATTTGGTAGATGAGCAAACTGAGGAGACTAGATAGATTAGCAATTTGAGACCTTGAGTTATCTAAATTTGAAAGTGACAGAATCAAGGACTAGAAGTCACTCTTCTGGGTTCTTTCTATGAAACAATGATGATTCTAGAATGTGGCTATTTTCTATGTTCAAGCCTCATAGGTAAAAGTGATTTCTTAAACCAGATAAGTGTGTGAAGCACAGACTGGCTGTTTTGCTTCAAAAGGTGTTTATGGTAAAAATGAAAGCAAACAGTACTTATTTAATCTTATTATATTGTATTAATATGAATTAAGTAAACAAGTGACTATGTTAGAACTTGAGATGTCAAAATATGAAAAGATACTTACTCTTATTAAATTTACCCTAGATGTTTTATTTTTCTTTTTTATTGTTATTTGTTTTGTCAAAAGAACTCTTCTCCTCCCTCCATCTGTAGTAAAATTTTGAATAGGTACAGTTTGTATTAGGGCCTCCTTAAAAATAAAGTTACAGATCAATCAAAACTATATTCGTTCTCCATAGGATAAAGCATGACATTTCTGGGCATACAGTTTTAATTTTAATCTGCTTGCCTCCGTTTCTATTCTCCCATGAGTCTTTGCAGCAGGACAAGGAAAAGCAAGTCTTATAAAAAGAAATACAGTATGTGGTGCTTATTAAAGTTACATACATCTCTTCTCACAGGAGAAATTTGATTTATTGCAGGTTGTGCATATGTCGCATATGGACATTTCTAGGGAACAGATTCCTTATTGCTGAGCAGTGAATGGCTTCTAGTACTCCATTATTGCTCCGGGAACATGTTAGTAATAATTATGAAAGGTAGAATACCATGAAATCTGTAAGGTGATTTGGCAGAAGTCGATGCTGTTGGTGCCAGGATTTGGGTACCGTACCACGGTTTCCTGTTTTCAAATGTATTAATTGATCCGCAAAGGACATCTTTTGGAGACAAGAATTCAGACAGACTGGCACAGCCTGGACCTCCGCCAAGACTGCTCGGAAGGTTGCCATACTGGGAGCAAAAGAGTGAGAGAGAGAAAGAGGGAGAGAGAGAGGCAGAGGGAGAGCTGAGGAAAGAAAAAAAGGCAAGACTTGGCACAGCTCAGTCAAATCAGCTTCTTTTGTCTGCTTTCTCGGCTTGAGCTTCAGGAAAGAAAACCGTCCTGGGGTACAGAAAAACTCAGAACTTTTTGGTTTTCAAACTTAGAAGGCTTTTTAAGTCTCTTGGGCTATTTGAAAGTGTTGGTACATACAATGACGTTTAGTCACCAGTATTAAGGGAAATAAAAGCCTTTTTCAAAACGAAGCTTCCACAGTGTCCATGCATTTGGGAAATACCATATTTGATTTTTTGCATGTATGATTATACCATGAGAGACAGGATTAATATAGAAGATGGCAAGGCAAATTTCTAATAGAGGGAATATTAATTTTCTACAAAATAAAGTTTGTTCATCAACACAAACCTGCTTTCAAATCAAATCAGAAAGACATCCTTCGGAATGTGTTCAGAACGTAAGTTTTTAGATTTTATTTTATTTTATTTTTAGACATTTATAGACATTAACTTTTCAAGGAGCCTTTCTAAGATTTTATGCAGCCCAGCCAGGAAGTCAGAGTAAAAGTTGTTTTATCCATGTGTTTAAGAAAACGTTTTCTTAAAGCAACAGCTTTTATTTCTGCTGCTTCATGCTGTCCTAAACTACATCCCCCAGCAATTAGTGACAACACTGAAGACCAGAAAGGCAAGCTGAAGACACCAGACTTCGCTTGAAGGGCAAACAAGAAATGTGAGCTTGGTCATTATTTTTTTGTGTGTCTTTGCTCTGAACCATTTTTGGGAGGTGGGTGGGGAGGTGTCTATGTCTAAGAGATGTATGCGATTAGTGAATTCTCATTGTGAGAAGGAAATGATGAAAGGTGATTTTTATGATGTTGGCAGAAATGGCTGGGAATGGTAGAGAATAGAAATTTAAATCTTTTGGAGAAGAAGTGGTGAGCTGTGTTTGCAATACTTGGAGAAAAATTCCTTAATTTTGGTTGATTAGATTTGATAATTAAACGATTCTGGTTCTCTCAAAATGTTTTAAGTAGAAGGAAAATTTAGAAACTTTACCGATTTTCTTTTTAATACTACCTGGTGTTTTACTTAGATATATACTTTATATCTAATTTCTGAACAATAAATCCTTCCTATTAGGCCTGATTGTGATTGGATTGTGATAGTTCTGTTCTTAAAAATCAGCATTATTGTAGGAGAGGTTAACTGTAAGGCATGTGTTACTGTGGACCACCCTCATTGTAAGTATTCTGTTTTTAAAGAGAGTTTGAGTTGTAGGATTAGGTTATGACTTCCTATATTCATGTATTTTCTTTTTATTTTACATGCTGAAAGAATACAGGAAAATTGTATCTATTCACATAAGTACTCATCATTTTGGGCAGTATGAAAGACTGCCCCTGGATCTGTGCTTTTGTTTTGAGTATGTAATCATTGATTTGTTAATCCTTCGACAATAAAAACCTGTCTATAGCTTTCCATTATTGCGCGCCTTAAATGATCAATTGTTTCAGATGTTTTTTGTAAAATTATAGTGACACATCAGCAATCCTGAAAATGGCATTTAATATATAAATATGATTGAAAAATATATGAAATCAGAGGAGTTTGAACAGTTAAGCTTAAGTATATTCTTCAACTTTTTAATTAATCAACATTTTGATTTTCGGTAAAATGAAATCACTTAACGTTTATGTGTGTTGCCAAAATGACAACCTTTGTTTAATAAGCTCCTTTATACACTATCTCGCTGATACTCCTAAAATGGACGCCAAGACATGAAAGACATGCTGATAGGCACTGGGAAGGAAATGTTTGCCTGACTGCAGTCTTCCTTTTTGAATTGATTACAGGATCATTCATGCCTCTACTAAAAACAACAATATATGAAACAAAAAGAAAGTTCAGCAAATAAGTTTAAATGAGAGCTTCATTTTAGTACTGACCGTCTTATTGCCGATTTATATTTACTTCCATTTACTTCTTAAACATTTAACATAACTTCTTGCCTTTTAGGTTTGCTAAATATATAACTTATTTAATTTTTTAAGGCCTTTTTTTCTTGAAGTTAAAATAATTTTGCTAGCTGATTTCTTAACTTCTTTGCAGCGAACTCAGAACAAACTTATATCCAAACTATTTCATGTCCAATTATTTTCTAACAGTATGATCAAAAGTAGGTGAATTAAAAGACAAATATGTCAGAATATATCTTAAGAAATATTAAAGTTTTTGATACTGGTAAAACTATATTTTACAGAGTGTATTAAACTTAAAATTTGATAAATATTAGTTATTATAGTCACTGAAGTTTCTTATCAGTAGCTTCTCTCTGGCCTACTCATTATATAGCTTAAAATGAAAGAAAATCTCCTATAAAGATGTTCCTTGTAAACCGGGTATAATAGACATGTCTTTGTGCAAGCTTTTTTTGTTTTAAAAAAGTGTGATTAAGAAGTTGCGTTGATTACATTTTTTTAAAAAGACATTTAGTTGTAACATAATGCATGCTTCTTTGCTTTTAGACCTTTTGTACTGCAAACACATTGACATTTAGGTTATTAACTATTTCCATATTAGTATTAATATTTCAAATCTTATTTTAAAATATATAAATACTAGTGGTTTGATTGTAAATGAACTCTATCTCAGCTCATATTTGTTGTTGTTTGAATTGTATAATATTGCAAAGTAAAATTATTAAGGCAGAAATGCATTAATATTTAACTGCTACTTGATGCCTATTATTAAATTCCATTTTGATGTGTGTACCTGAACATGCAAGCACATTATTCTACAAATTAATGCGAACTTCTCAGGGAGCATTAGTCCAGTATTTTATAATTACTGACTCATTTATTCATTTATTCAACAAATGTTTATTGAGCGCTCACTTAAATATGCTAATATTTTATTGATAAAGTTATTTTGGGTAATGGGGATGGAAGAGGGAATAGATTTAAAATAAAGTTTAAACGCCTAGATAGAAAAAGGCAGTACTATAATGAGATTTATTTCAACAAAGTATGTTCACTTTTCTTGCACAATACACATATTGTAGAGTGTGATTATAAAAAATCAGGAGATTAATTGTATTACACGTAGCTGTAAGAATCTTGTTTTATGACTATTTTGGTGGTTACATTTTATTGGCCAAAAAACTTGAGTTGTTCAAGTCTTCTGACAGATATGTAAAATAAGCAATTCAAATCAGGGAGGAAGAAACTAAGATTGAGCCCCTGCTCATATGCTGGATCTTACATATGTCAAAGCAGGTGTAATTGAACCTTCCAAGATGTGGCTGCAATGTAAACAACAGTGGCCCGTTTATGTGGGATTTTTTTCTTTCCTTTGTTTTCTGTTATGAGACAAAGGAGGAAGATAAGGCCCATCCCACATCCTGAGGCCAGCATGGCCCTTTGAAAGAAAGTTTGCTAGGGGGTGGTGTATTTTAAATGGACCTATCAGTTCACTTTCTATATTCTAGTGGTTTGCGTGTGTGTGTATGTGTGTGTGAGAGAGAGAGAGAGAGAGTGCATTTAACTCAGTGGCCTAACTTTATTCCATGCAGTTGTTCTCTGATACAAAAAGGAGGCATAGGTTCATCTTTGAAGAGGAGATAAAAGTCACGTGATCCGAGGAGATGTGCTTGTAGGCTGCTTTGGTCGCCCAAGCGTGAGGCAGAGCTGCTGGCCCATGGAATGGAGATGAGAAGTGTCTCGGCCGCGGGTATACACTGCCGAGGTCATTCAGCAGATACTCCCAGAGGACTTGCTCTGTGCCAGGCAAAAGGTAGAATAGCTGCCCACAGGAATTCCTAATGTAGTTGGGTAGAGGAGAGGATAGGAATAATTGATGAATGTGGATACCTTTTCAGGTTACCAAATACCTTTGCCTGTTATTCTGTGTAATCCAAGCAGCCATGCTGGGCACAGGGACTGGTATGCAATGGCCACTTAATAAGTATTCATGGAAGAAGTAAACCGAGTGGTGAACTAGAGGATTATCTTCTTGAGTCTTATTTGACTAAGAGAGTTTTTTCCTTCATGGATGGGAAAACAAAAATCACTCTGCTTTCTTTCTTGTTTCTCTGTTGCTGGTTATGGGTTTAGAGGGGTGCAGCAGAGGGCCACATTATTTGTGACCATGTTAGGCTCTCTTGAGGTGGCCATTGGAGAAGATATAAAACAAAGACTTGCCTGGTATGGGGTGGCCCTGGACACCTGCTTTCTCTCTGGCCAGCTGTCCATTGTCTTGCATTCCCTGTGTCCTCATTTTCCCAAAGGATCCCATACTGTACCTTAGGACTTGGTGGTGCAGCCTGAGCATGCAGCCTGCCAGTGGAATGCCCAGTGAGTTGAAAGTGTTTCTTTTGAGGGCGGGACAGAGGCAGAGGAGATTGAGACAGAGAAGGTGGTGAGGGCAGTTGCGCAGAGCTGAGGGCGCTGCGCAGCAAGCAGCTTCAGTCCTGTTGTAGATGCAGCACCAGGGGCCTGTGAGGCAGCGAGGATGAATGTGGGGTCCTGAGTTAGACTGCAATATCAGCAACTGCAGGCGTTGAGAGGGCATAACGTGTTATTGGGGGGGCTGCATGAGGGGATGTAAATGGGTTGCTGAGGCCAGTTCATGTTGCACAGAGTCTTTCTGGGTCTTTCTCCAGGAGATTTTGATGCCCAGGAGAGGCAGAGGCAGAGCCAGGATCATTGTGTGCAGTTCTGTGTCCAAGGCAGTGAGGAGCTGGAATTTAGCCTCTGCTTTGCTGCCCAAGCCCTGTGCCTTGATCTGCTGCAGGAAGGTACCAAGTCCCCATTGTGCTTGTGGAGGTTCTGGGGTGCATAACGCTTGTCATTGGAATAGCAGGTATTGGGAGAAGGTCAGAGGTCTGTGGCCTGCGAGGGCGGTGTTCCAGTATCTGACCATGGAGTCTAGGGGGGTAGGGCATGTGATCAGAAGTGTTCTAGAGAACATGGTGAAACAGGGAAGGATGAGTAAGTAGAAATTTAGATCAAGTGAAAGAAAAGGTTCTGAGAGTACTGGAGTTAGGAGTTTATTCTGAAACTCATCAGGTTATGAATAATTGCACCACCTCTGCAAGGCTCAACTTAAAAGTTTGGCCATTATTTTATTTCTCAGATTATTTTATTTCTCCGAAAGCAAGCCGAAAGTGAAAAAAGTTACCTGTGTGTGTTCTGTATTTCACATTATCAGAGGAGATGAACATTTTCTCCTCTTACAGTTAAGACTCTTAGTCCTATACAATTAGAATACCCCTTATGAATGGATCTGGAGGTTTTGTGCAAAATATTGAAGAATTAGTCCCTCTGGAGTGATGCCATTCTTTTATCCTTGTCTATCAACATAATTTGTATCTATTTTCCTATTAACCCTTCTAAGTCATTGTACCTTATCTGAAAAGATCAAAGTGTTCTCAAAGACCCAGGAGTGTTTCACCTTAGCTGTATTCATGGGAAAGCTGCCTTTGAAACAAATAGTCCTTTACCATCATGGGTTAGAGATAATGTTTCTCAGCATCTCCCCAACCTGAGTTTGAATTTTGACTCAATTTTTTGGTTGTGGGACTTTGGCCAAGTTATGGAAACCCAATTTCTTCATCTGTAGAACAGGGATCATGGTATTTCCCTCACAAGATTTTGGGAGGAGAAATAAGGAAATACTTAGCATAATGTCTGGTATGTAGTAAATACTTAATAAATTGTAGATATTATTTTAATTTTTTTTTAATTTTTAGAAATTGATAAAATTTGTGTAACGTATATTTTACTGTCTTAACCATTTTTCAGTGGTATCAGGTACATTCACATTGTTATGCTACCATTGCCGTCATCAAGCCACAGAAGTCTTTTCATCTTGCAAAACCAACATTCTGTACCCATAAACAATAACTTTCTATTCTTCCCTTCCCCAAACCCCCCAACAGAGTCATGGCAACCACAATTCTGTTTTCTCTCTCTATGAATTTGACTACTTCAGGTACCTCGTATAAGTGGAATCATGCAGTGTTTGTCCTTTTGTGACTGGCTTCTTTCACGTAGCATAATGTCCTCAGGATCCATACATGTTTTAGCATGTGTCAGAATTTCCTTCTTTTATAAGGCTGAATAATACTCCATTGTATGGACAGACCTCATTTTCTTTCTCCATTCATCTGCCGGTGGAAACTTGGGTTGCTTCCACCTTTTGGCTATTGTGAATAATGGTGCTATGAACATGAGTGCACAGGTATCTCTTTGAGCTCCTGTTTCCAATTCTTTTGGGTATATCCCCAAAAGTGGAATTCTGGATTGACAGTTTCATTTTTTCAGCACAACTTCCGTTGTACCCCCTTCTTTTGCCTTTGTGGTTTCTGATGAGAAATCTGTCATTTGAATTGTTTTGACCTTCAGCTAAGATGTCCTTTTTCTCTCACTACTCTCAAAATCTTGCTTCGTCCTTAGTTTTCAAGGAGTGTGTTATGTTGTGCCTTTTTGTGGATTTCTTTGGGTGTATCCTGTTTGGGGATCATTCACCTTCTTAAATATGTAGGTTTACGTCTTTTGCTAAATTGGGGAAGTTTTCAGGCATTATTTCTTTGAGTACTTCTCCAGGTGTGCCCTCTTTCGCCTTTCCTTCCAAGACTTGGAGGATGTGAATGTTAAAACTTTGTTATAGTTCTACCAGGGCTTGATACTGATTATTTTTTAAGTCTATTTTCTCTTTACTGTTCAGATTGGGTAATTTCTATTGTTCCTACCTTCAGATTCACCTCTCCTTTCCTCTATCATCTTCGTTCTGCTGTTTAGCTCACCTAGTGAGTTTTAATTTCAGTTATTATATTTTATCTGCTATGTCTTTACTGAGACTTTCTGTTTTTAAAATTTTTTTCCTGCCCATTTTTGATTGTTTGTTGAAACATGTTTATAATGGCTACTTTCAAATCCTTGTCAGATAATTCCAACATCTGTGCCATCTCAGTGTTGGCATCTCTTGACTAACTTTTCTCATTTAAATTGAGATTTTCCTGGTTCTTGGTGTGATAAATGATTTTGATTATATCCAGGCATGTTAGGTACTGTGCTATGAGACTGGATTTTATTTAAGCCTTCTGTGTTAACAAACCTTCTCCGACACTGTGCTAGCAGGGGAAAGGGGGGCACTCTCATTTTGTGACGTGGGGGAGTAGGAGGGTACCTTATTGTTGCTAGGTGAGGGTGGAATTCAGGCTACCCATAGTTGATACTGTTATTTTTATTGATAGGTTTGTACTTGGTGCAGGAACCTGGACAGTGTCTGAGCTGTGTATTCCTTAACTTTAGCTTATGTTGTTGGTGCTACTTGTGTTTGATAACTTGTTTAATGATAGTTACATTCTCAAATTAGGAACTGAGCCTTCTTTAATCACTAGTTACCCAGAGATTAGTATGTGTTTACCACTAGCACATTGAATAAAAGAGTATAAGAGATGACATTATAGTTTCTACTTTATTAATTTAGAAAATTTATTTTTAAAATGAGAGAATACCCTACCTGGGTAAGATGTCCATTTTTTTTTTTTTAAATTAACATGCGAGGTTTCATCAGACTTTTGCAACTTATTTTTAGAAGAGGTCAATATATTAAAAATAGTCAGAAGAAGCAGATTTGACTGAAGGCTTTAAAAATGTCAGTGATAAAGTATTCTATTTCATTTGTGAATTCAAACCTGTAGCAGGTCAGTAACACAGATCTTAAAGATGATGCATATAACTTTGGAATAATACATTGTCAGGGTTCTTACTGGTCATCTGTGCTGTAGCATTGACAGTGTGAGATCCCAGTTGTGCATCCCTTACTAACTGGATAATCTTGGGAAAGTCTCCAAAACTCTAAAGGTTGACTTTTCCTATAAGTGAAATGGCTGTCATAATACCGATATCAAAGGGTTGTTCAGAATATTAAATGAGATAATGTGCCTGAAAGCAATTTAGCTGATAGGTATCACAAACATGGGAGATAATTACCTAGTTTAGTTACTCCAGACACATGAGGGTGATGGATAAAGATAATGTACCTAATTCTGTATGCTTTTCAACTGTGCATTCCAATAGACTGTTATATATGTGTATATTTAAAATGCTTTAAAATTGTTTAAATATGGAAGACCTTCAAACATATAGCAAATTATTAAATAAAATACAATGAATACACATATACCCATTATCCAGAAGTGACAAATGCCATATTTATTTTCCTCAGGTGTTAAAAAAAGACATTAACGATATAACTAAAGCCTTATTCTCTCACTTCTGAAGTTGGTGTAGAACACTTTCATGCGCATTTTTGTGGAATTACCGCATATACATGTAGCCATAAACAATATATTTTACATGTTTAAAAACTTAGATGAAATATTTTATACTGTTGCTATCCTTTTGCAGTTGAAATTAGATATTTCTGAGCGTTATCTCTATTGCTAATGCAGGTATAAGGCTGTAGAGTGTCTCATTTTAGTGTAGCCATTCTTCTATGGATGGGCATTTAGAGATCTACCTTGTGCTACCCATGCTGTCATGACCCTCCTACACATCTAGGTGATCTCTAAGGGAGGACTTAGAAATGGAGCCCAGTTTCTGACTATTTCAACTTTACTCAGTAATGCCACACCATTCTCCCAACCATTTGTACTGTGAACCCAAAAGCGTTTGAGACAAGTCTCAATGAATTTAGAAAGTTTTATTTTGCCAAGGTTAAGGATGCATCTGTGACAGCCTAGGAGGTCCTGACATGTGCCCAGGGTGTTTGGGGTGCAGTTTGGTTTTATACCTTCTAGGGAGACATATAACACATCAATCAATACCTGTAAGTTGCACACTGGTTTGATCTGGAAGGGCAGGACAACTTGAAGCAGGGGCTCCTAGGGCATAGGTAGATTTAAAAATTTTGATTAGCAGCTGATTGAAAAAATTATCCTCAATAAGAAGGAATGTCTGGATTATGATAAGGGGTTGTGGGGACCAAGGCTTTATCATGCAGATGAAGCCTCCTGGTAGCAGCTTTCAGAAATAATAGATTATAAATGTTTCTTATCAGATTTAAGGTCTGTGTTGATATTAATGCTGGTCTGCTTTTGCTGAATTCCAGAAGGGAGCAGGATATAATGAGGCATGTCCATCTCCCCTTCACATCATAGCCTGAACTGGTTTTTCAGGTTGACTTTGGAATGCCGTTGGCCAAGAGGAGAGGTCCATTCAGATGGTTGAGGGGGGCTTAGAATTTTATTTTGGGTTTACAGTACCCGTTTATATTCCTGTACTAGGGCATCAAAGTTCTTGTCTCACTGTATCTTCACCAACAGTTGGTAGTACTAGACTTTAAAATTTTTGTCAATCTCATGGGCAAGAAATATTTTGCTGTTATTTTTATTGGTATAGCTGATTACTTAGTGAGATTGAGCATCTTTTTATATTGGCAATTTAGATTTCCTTTTCTGTGCATTCTCTGTATCCTTTGCACAGTATTCTTTTGAGTTTTATTCTTACTAATTTGTTGCATATTAACTAATCCTTTGTTATGCTGATTGAAAATACCTTCTCAATCTTTTTTTTTTTTTTTTTTTTTTTTTCATTTTCCTTATGGCAACTTTGGAAGTGAACTATGGAATATGTTTGAAAAATTGGAATGCTTTTGTTTTTCATTTTCAAAAGTGATTTTAGTGATAATACATGCTTACAACCCATGCTTTCCGATGAGGCAGAGAGGGCTAATGGGACTAATTTCTTAGAATGCTTCAGAATTTTGTCTCCTTAATTAACATCTAGAGGAAAAAGTTTCTTCTTTTCCATGTAGACTTTTGGTCAACTTGACATCTTGGGCAGATTCTTAGTTCCCAGGCATCAATCATTGAATTAAAGACTTGTGGAGTTTTACGCTGTTATTTGCAGGGACTGCTATAGTACACCGATAATATAGGCACATTTCCATTGCATCTGCAACGTTACCAAATAGGAGTTCTAGGGTCCTTAGAAAGAATGTTCTGTTGATCCGATTATAATGCTTTCTATACAGTGAATAATCTCGGTGCAATAAGCACTTTCTCCTTCTCCTAACCAGTAGTCTTGCTAACAAAATAACTTAATTGAGAAATGCACACTGTTGGGGCAAGTGGATTGAGTTGTGGCTGAGGCTCCTTGTGTATCTTTTGTTGTGCAATCAAGTAGCACTTATTCACCGACTTTGCTCATGCTGTCCCGTCTAAACAAAACCCACCTAATCTCCCAAATCACTTTGCAAAACAAAAGAACACCCAGAAGATACAGAAACCAGGAGGATGGGGAGGCTGTGGAGTATTTTAGGCAGCACTCCCTCTCTCCCTACTAGTCACCATGTATATGAAACTGCTTTAGTAATTATACATCTGTTTTAAAATTGGAATGGGAAAGGATAGTCTCTTCACAATCCTATAGGAACCCTCCTTGGTTGTTCAGACATTTGGCACCACTGCGTGTCTGCTGATGGTTTGCCACAGTCATAGGTGAGGTTCTAGGCAGATATTAACAGCTGGTGGAAAAGTGGGCTTGCAGACCCAAACGTGGAAGTCAGGCCTCGAGGTCTGGATCTCACAGACTTGCCTTTCTTAAGGACAGTGGCCATACGCTTTGCTAAGTCAATTCCAGTTGGCCTTGCTGTACTCGTTAGCCATTTACTGCAGGGTGTGAGCCTCCTTTCAGCATGTGGGAACCAGTGAAGTGTCCTCTCATTGGCTAGCTTTGATATTTTCTTCTTTCTCCACTTACTGAATTCTTCCCTAGAATCAGCATTTGGCTCCAGTCACCATCTCTGCACCATTCCTCTACTGTTTAAAAGTTTTAAGGAAAATTTTAATAAAGAGTGTATGAAAATAATGACTGTTGTGTAATTACAAACTCTGTTTTCTCTGTTATCTAAGTCAATGCAACTCAGAGAGAGTGGCAGACACACACACCACACACATTTCAGGCGAGGAAGTAGAGGCCCAGGGAAGTGAAGTGCCTAGCCTTGTTAGTAGCAATGCTAGGGCTCAAATCAAGTCGTCTGCTTCCAGATTTGTTGTGCGACTGATGATTTCACATTTGTTCACTCTGTGATGGGACCACCAGGAGAATAGCAAGTTGCTACTTTTATAGTAGCCCCTCCATACACCCTTGGGACTGTGTCCTTAGGTCAGTCCTTCTGTCCACCACCTACACACCCACTCACCCACCCACTCACCTACCTACCCACCCACCCACCTATCCACCTACCCCTCCCCCCACCCACTTACCCCTCCACCTACCCCATCCATTCATCCTCTCACCCACCTACCCACCCACCAACCCCATCCAGCCAGCCAGCCAGCAGTCAGTCCATTATTCATTTAGTCTCTGAGTCCCTCAGTGCTGAGTGATAAGGCCACATCATGGATAGAACACAGATAACTCCTGCCATCACCCAGCTGATGGTACAGTGGTGAAGGACTACAGAGCAGTAAACATGGCCAAGCGCAGTGACTGTTAGGACAGGAGAAAGGATCCTGCTTTTCCTCAGCTTCCTGTCTCTCTGCAACTCAGAGGGATAACCAAAATTCACATTTTTTAGAGAACATGGATCTCTCAGAATATGAGAGTTTGATGAATGTTTTTTAAAATTTGACACTGAGTATAGAGCTCTGAAAAATAAACACTCTAGAGTTTTAGTGTCTTAGAGGTCATTTAGTTTGCCTCCTTGTAACCAAACTGATGAGAATCTTTTTTGACCTCCTGAGAAGCAGAGGTCATCTCTAGGCAGCAGTTCCCATGGTACTCATACTCAGTGCCTAGCAAAGAGGTACATAATGAGGTATTCTGTGCATCTGTGACTCAAAACTTCCCTACTTCATCTTCCACCTGATTTCCTTCTAATGCTTTGCCATAACAGATCAGTGTAGATGAGTTTTGTTTAGCTATTTCTGGATGTAAGCATTTTTAAAAAAGGAAAAAGATGCAAAAGAACCACAAAAACCCAACATGCTGTTTAAATAAAGAAAAATGAGTTTGACTTCCAAGAGAGCATTTGCCATTTTTTTAATGCTTATTCTCCTTCTGAGAGCTCGTTATGGAACAGAGTGTGACCGAGTTTACCGTGGTAAGCCTGTCTTGTCCAGGCCAGGGGATGAATTAGAGCACTGAAAAAGGCCAGAGGAGCGGGCAGAACTGTACCTAAATTATCCCCGGATATTGCTAAGTGATTCTACTTTTTAAAAGACCTCCAGAGAGAGCATCCCTAATCCCCTTTAGTTTGCCTTTACAGTGTTTAATAACCTTTGCTGTCAGGAAATTCTTCCTCATATTTAACCCAACTGTCCCTTGCCACCAATCACTCCCATTTCTCTTGTTATCTTTGGTGGTGACAGCATATAGGGGTCATTGTCTTCTCAATAACATCCTTAATGTTTCTGAAGGGTATCAGGAAGGCCTCCCTAAGCCCAGACTTCTACAAGTCAGAGAAATACAATTTTTTTCTCCTCTACACCCCCATTCTCAGTGGTCCTGTTTGGACATATAATCTCTGACATTTATTCTTAAGTCTCTGTTGCAAACATTCACATCAGGCCTGTCTGGAGATACCCATTGGTTCCATTTTCACTCACAGGGAAAGATCCTTTCATGATTTCCCTGGCTGTTGATTCAGTCACATTAACTCCTGTTTGTTGAGCTCTCACTAGGTGGGAGGTGCCACCCTAGTGGCTGGTGGGATGTGAAGGGGATTGACTCCCACCGACTTGCACCTAGAAGGAGGAGCCTGAATGTCACCTGCCAGTTACAGTCCTTGTGATAGTCTGTGGATTAGAACCACTGGTTTCTCTTTTCCACAAAGACATTTTTTTTTTCTGATTTGTATTTTGGTACCTTTAGAGTTTACATTTGCCCTATCCTCAGAAAGTTAAGGCACTATCATGTTATTCATGCCTTCTTTACTCTTGATTCATTTTACGAACGCCCCAAGGAAGTTTGCACATAGAAACTTTGGCCTGTGAGCGATTGGTGAGGCTGTTTCCCTTTAGATTCTGGATGATCCTCACGAGGGGGTGTGATGGATCTTTGCAGGTCTCCAGCACTTATCAGAAATGCCTGGCATGTTTTAAACAAACTAATGACTGGTGGTTGGTTGTCAAATGAGTTGTTGGGAAATTTTTTTTTAGTTCTCTGTCTCTCCACTCCTTTCACCTCAACATAAAAGCAGCCCAGAGCTTCTGCCTGGCTGCCAGTGTAGGCAGCCCTCCCACCTCGGCTGCCAAACTCTTAGCAGATGAAATAAAAATCTATTTATAACTGGTCTCTGATGGATTTCCTCCCTACCTGGGCTAGTGCTCCATCAGCAGGTGTACTGAACAGATGGAGAAGGGTTTTAAGTTTTTCAGTTCAATTAGATCAACTCTCTAGGTTCAGGCCAGCACATCCCCTTTCTCACTTAGTGTCTTCCTCTTGGCATTAAAATTGTTGAGCATAGCAAAACACAAATTAAGTCCAGGAGATAAAATGCATATAGTGCCTGCCTTTTTAAAAAAAAAGCACTTTGGCATAGGAACCATATTTGACATCGTATGCTAAATCTGTCTTAACCCTTTTCTCCCTAGTGCTTAATTTTAATGTGATTTAAATCAGTATTTGGAGTACTAAGATGCTAAAGAGCACAAATGCTTTCTTTTTTTCCTTTTCTTTTTCTTTCTTTCTTTCTTTTTTTTTTGAGATGGGGTCTCACTCTGTCACCCAGGCTGGAGTGCAAAGGTGCAATCTTGGCTGACTGCAACCTCCATCTCCCAGGCTCAAACGGTCCTCCCACCTCAGCCTCCCAATTAGCTGGGACAACAGGCACACACCTACCACTCTCAGCTAATTATTTGTATTTTTGGTAGAGACAGGGTTTTACCATGTTGCCCAGGCTGGTCTTGAATTCCTGAACTCAAGTGATCCACCCGCCTTGGCCTTCCAAAGTGCTAGAGTTACAGGTATGCACCACTGTGCCCAGTCTTTTTTCTTATGATGTGTTTTTAGCATTGGAATTTAAGTGTTTTGAAAGTATATCACACTGTTTTTGAAGAAACTTTATCTCTGATAGTGGTTCAGTTTATATGATGAAGCATTTTAATGAGGAGATGAAGTCATTCAGTTCATGATAGTTATTTGATGTCTTTTTTTCAGTTTGTTGAACTGTCCAGGATAGCGATCCAAGTGATACCACTCACTGGTCCAAAACCAGTCTGAATATGGCCTCACCTAGCTCTGGGTTTTAAGACCGCTAGTCTGTGAAAGATCAGTTGCCACAGTATTTGGTTTCCACATATGTAAAGATTCGTTATAATTACCAAATCCACCCTTAGTAGGCTGTATCATCTCTTGTTCCCCAGATCCCAGATTTCGGTCTGTCCCTGACTCTCAGATGGGAGGCCACTCTGATGGCAGCCCCAGTTCATGCCCCACACATTCACTGAGCCTCTGCCCAGCGTTCCGACACAGCCTTCCACGAGGCTCACATCTGGATTCTTTGTCTGCGCTAACACCATCACATTTAATTAATATCTTTGTGAAGCTGGGTTTGAAACAAGAAAGGTTTGGCCTATTTCAGTGGATGTTTTGTTCCCATAACCAGAACAGGTTTTCTTTGGTGGTTTTATTTTGCCCCATTCTTTATTATTTTTGGATATTTTCAAGAGTGTGGATTATCCAGATTTGTGGCTTGTTCTCCAGCCTCCCTCCCATTTTGTTACCCACTAAGATGCGTATCGTGGTTGTCGGGGGCCAAAGGAAATTCCACCAAGTCAGCCTCACTGCTGGCTGGAAGTGGGGTGTGTGATTTAAGTTAGGAGAAATAGTGCAAACAAAACCACCGCTTCCTATTTGTGTCATTCTCTGGCAAGTGCCTTTGAAGATTTTCTCTCGTTTTCTGTACTTTTTCACAGACTCTCATATTTGGAGGATAAGTTAAATATTACCTAGAAAGTCACTTCTGATCCTCCATCTCCTTGGCAGGATCTATGTCAAGTGTTTTGATTTTCACAGTAGTGATGGTGCTTTCTCCCAGGCTGGCTGACCTGTGCTGTCTTTGGTAAGTTATTCTATTGAGTTGTGGTGCTGCGATCTTTCTACCCATTACTTTAATCTGTGGATTCTCCTTTAACCTTTTGGGGTCATACAGCACAAAATCTAATTCCGACACGTGGCAGCCTTTCACGTATTTGAAAAATGACCCTTCTGTAATCCACCAATCGACAGGACATGCATGCTTCAGTTACATGGTTTTTCTCCGAACCATCTCCAGTCTAGCAATTTCTTTATTGTGGAGTGGCATGCAAAAAGGAAAGTCACATTTTTATCTAGGTTCTGTCTGACAAGTGTGGAACCATCACTGATCTAGCTGGAGGTCAAGCAAGTGTGAGAACTTCCCGTGTGCTTGATTTGACCAAGTGTAGCATCTTAGTCTCCCAGTAGGACAAAAGGGTTTCTGTGGTATCCAGGGATGGGATGGATCGACTTTGATCATTTGGACCTGGCTTTGGTCGTTTCTTGGTACCCACTACATGGCCGGGTGATGGCAGTGCATGAATGTGTGGAAAATGATGTCAAACAGGGTGCTGGATGACAAGTTCAGGCCTCCAGAGCACTTATGTGGCCTGTGAACATAAATCATTCCATTCAATCAAACCTCCACCCTTGCCCCCTCCCTCACTGAGTTGCTACACCACTGTGTTTTCTCTCTCGGGGCCACTTATTCTTGTCTTGCTTGTAAAAGCCAAAACAATAGGATGCTAGGTTCTCGAGGCAGATTAAAATAGATTCCCAGGTTAACTCCATTTATGATTTGTCTATCTCTTCCCCTCTCCACTCCTGCAGTGAGGGAATTATCATAGGGAGGGACCATCAGACAGTCTTTTTTGGGGATTTTTTCTACATAGTATTAACACATTTATTTCCAAGAGGTTTTAAAGGCAAAATATATGAATGCCTAGGTATGTTGAGATCTTTCAGAACATAGAAAGAATGGGAATGTCCTTGTTCACATTATTAGGCTAGTATCACATGATAAGGGTAGTCAAAAGCCCAAAGGAAATTTTAGCAGATTTAGGAGAACTTCTTTTGGTTCGCCTGGGTAACTGGCACGATGCTATGTGCTGTGAGATGGTCACACATGCTGTCTCATGTAGGCTTCACACAACCGCCCTGTGAGACTCACGTTCTGTCATTAACAGAGGAGGACAGTGACACTCAAGTGGGGACCAGCTGGTCCTTGCGGCAGCCAAGGTAATAGCCACTTATTCCTACTGTTGGGTTTTGGTGGTTGCTCTTGGTCAGATTTACCAGAAGTTTGTCTTCTTTATTTTTCTTTTTAAGACTCAGTTCTTAATTCCATTTGTTAATCCTAATAGATAATGTCTTTGTTCTCTAATTTTGTAGTCAGCTCTGACACCCAAGTCCCAGCTTTTATCCACAGTCCTGCACTGCCTCCTTATTTTAAAAGAACGACTCACCACAATCAAGTAGGGTTTATTCCAGAAACAAAAGAATAGTTCTTAGGAAAGCTACTAGTGTAATACAGCCTATTAATTCATTAGAGAAGAGACTGTGTGACCATCTTGATAGATACGCAAAAGCCATTTGATTTGATTCAACACCTACTTTTTCTTAAAGAAATAAAAGCTGTTGGTAAATGAGATATAGAAGGCTACCTCTCTTACGTAATAGAGAATTTCTAGGAAAAGCTATTAACATTCTTACCAAAGTCATGGCCAGTGAAAAATGCCTGCCACATCACAGTTCTTCCACCTTGTTTTGGAAATTGTAGCTGATGCCATTGAACAATATAAAGAAATAAGAAATACAAATACTGGAAAAAGGCAAGAGCCATTATCGTCAGATGCTGTGACTACCTGGAATACTCATGAAAGGATATTTCTTGAGCACGTACTATGTGCTAAGCTCCCTGTCACGTAAAACTTATAGGGAAGACATTCAATTAAATATGCAACTCTAATGTGGTGATATAAATTCTTTTTTTTTTTTTTTTTTTTTGAGGCGGAGTCTCGCTCTGTCGCCCAGGCTGGAGTGCAGTGGCGCGATCTCGGCTCACTGCAAGCTCTGCCTCCCGGGTTCCCGCCATTCTCCTGCCTCAGCCTCCCGAGTAGCTGGGACTACAGGCGCCGCCACCACGCCCGGCTAATTTTTTTGTATTTTTAGTGGAGACGGGGTTTCATTGTGTTAGCCAGGATGGTCTCGATCTCCTGACCTCGTGATCCGCCCGTCTCGGCCTCCCAAAGTGCTGGGATTACAGGCTTGAGCCACCGCGCCCGGCCTGTGATATAAATTCTATGACAGAAAAAAACACAGAGAGCTATGGGAACCTGATAGCCATGGCTTTCTGAGCCCTGCAGGGGTGGGGTTGGAGAAGTTTTTCTCTTCTTCAAACTTGCCAAGTTCATGGTGGCCTTAAGGCCCATTGCTGCAGCCATTCCCTGTCTGAAGAGCTCTCACCCTTGAACTTTTATGGCTGCCTCCTTTGACTCAGGGGGTCTGGGCTCAATTGTCTCCTTTTCAGGAGAGGTCATTCCTGATCTCCCCATCTAACATGGCTCCTTACCCCTGCTGGTCCATAACAATGTCACCCCTGCAGTGACCTCTGTTGGCTGCTTGCATATTCTCTGTCTGCACGCCATCACCTCACAGGTCTCCTCCAAGAGTGTAGGGCTTGTCAGTCTTGTTCACGGTTTTATCCTCAGGGTAGAGAATTGTGTCTTCCCCCCGCCCCGTAGGTGCTCACTAAATAATTGTTGTGTGAATGTGCTGGAAGGGAGGAAGTGGAGACAGGAGATGGTGTTTGTAGGCTGCCCCTTCTGGAGGAAGCCAAGGGTGGAGCCTGGCCTGGGCTGGGGAGGCATGGCTTTGATGAAGACAGGTTTTTTTTTGTTTGTTTGTGTTTGAGGTGTGTGTTTAAATGCTGAGCAAAAGGTTGATTTGGGAGATCTAGAAGAGGGGAGAAGGGAGGATATATGGCAGACTGGGAAAAAGGGCACAAGGGTTAGTTTGAAAGAGTAGGGGAAACAGCTCTTCCCTGTAATAGGAGGGTAGGAGGAGGGGATTGTGCAGAACTGACGTTCATAGGTCTGGTGATGGGACGTTGGGGAAGTTTTGTTCTTTGAATGATGCTATTGTTGACAGTGAAAAGTGGTGGGCTTGGAAATTTGAATAAAGTAGGTAATAAAATGTGTACAGGCCATTAAGAAGAAAGAGAATGAGACAGAGCAGACTGGGAAATGTGGGAGGCTTGTTGGGTACCTAGTTAAAGGTGAAAGACTGAATTTATGGTGACACCAATCTGTGAGTTCAGGAGATTCTCCATGGAAGCCTTAAGCAGCCCAGGTATATGTATGGTTTTTTTTTTTTTTTAAAAAAGATTTACTTATTGAGATATATAATTCACATTCTGTAAAATTCTCCATTTTATAATATACAATTCAGTGGTATTTAGCGTATTCACAAAATTGTGTGGCCATCACCACTGTCTAATTACAGAACATTTTTATTATCCCCAAAAGAAATTCCATACCCTTTTGGACTCACTCCTCATTCTCCTCTTCCCCCTGCCCTTGGCAGTTTCTAGTTCACTTTTGTGTCTATGGATTTGTCTATTCCGGACCTTTCATATAAATAGAATCATGTAATAGGTGGTGCTGGTCATTGGCGTCTGGCTTCTTTTGCTTAGCATGATGTTTTCAAGGTTCATCTATGTTGCAGCATGTATCAGTATTTCATTCCTTTTTGTGGCTGAATAATAATCCATTTTATTGACATACCGTATTTTGACATTTTGTTTATCATTCATCAGTTGATGGACATTTGGGTTCTTTTTACTATTAGGTTCTTTTTACTATTTGGCTATCTCAAATAATGCTGCTGTGAACATTGGTGGACAAGCTTTTGTGTGAATATATGTTTTCAGTTATCTGGGGGCCAGACCTAAGAGTGGAAATCTTGGGCCATTTGGCAACCTATGTATGTTTAACTCTTTGAAGAATGTCCAAACTGTTTTTCACAACAGCTGCATCATTTTACGTTGCCACAAGTAACGTGTGAGCATTCCGGTTTCTCTACATCCTTGCCAACACTTGTTATTGTTTTTTTCTTTTAATTACAGCCATGCTAGTGGATGTGAAGTGGTATCTCATTCCAAGTGTGTGCATATTGAAGATGCACTTAGATTGATCAATGGTTGGGATTTTGCTAGAAGGCTCTATGGAAAAAGAGAGGCCTTATGTAGTTGAGGATGGTGGTAAGTGGATAATTGAAGTGACAGGTCAGGGATTAAATTAAAGAAATTTTCTGGACCAAGGAAAGCAAACCACAAAAATTTACTAAAGGGAAGAAAGGAAGCCTTAAATTAATGAAAGACTCAATATTGTAAAATGTCAATTCTCTCAAAATCTCATATTTAAATGTAATATAATTCCAGCAGAAATCCAAATGAAAAAATTTTGAGGGATTTGCTAAAATGATATTAAGTTCAACTGGAATATTTAAATACATGAAAACACTCAAGATATATTTGGGGGAAAAACAATAACAATGATAGGGACTTATTTACCAGATATTAAAACATACTATAAAATTAGTTATTAAGCAGTGTAGTTTTAGCAATGGATTGCTGGAACACAAGAAAAGTCCCAGGTTAACATGAACATGTATTATAAGATAAAGGTGACTTTGCCTCGTCAGAAGTGAAAGGATAATTTTGTAAATGGCATTGGGCAACTGGATTACTATGTCAAAAATGTAAAGTTATATCCCTGTTTCACATCTGACAGCACAATAATTTTGAAGTTAAATATTTGTGAAGAAAAATATATTCATAGAACACTAGAAGAGAGACTACCAGTCATGGGGGTTAGATTTTGTGCAATGGGAGAGAGACCAACCTCACAGTGAAGAGGCCATTGAAGACTTGGGCAGAGCTGGGAGTGATGCAGCCACAGCCAGGAACAGCAAGAGTTGCAGGGGCCACTAGAAGCTGGAGGAGGCAAGGAAAGGTCCTCTCCTAGCACCTTCAGAGGGAGCAGGGCCCCTCCAACACCTTGATGTTTGGACTTCTGGCCTCCAGAACTACGAGAAAATCAATTTCTGTGTCTAAGCCCCCGGTCTGTGGTAATTTGTTCCCGCAGCCCTAGGGAACAATGCAGTGACTCTCAGACAGGATTTGATGGAGAGAGTGGTCAGAACCAGTGGAGCTTTCTAAAAGATTGATGCCATGAGCTACGTTTGTCTAGTCTGGGCAGACAAGAGATTTCCATTCATGATTAAGGAGGGCCCACGGATCCGCATGACGAATTTGAGGAGGGTACACTGGTCCCGCAGGGCAAGGACATCATCTTAGTCGCTGCCGTATCCCCAGCATTTAGAACAGTTAGAACAGAACACAGTCCACACTCAATAACTCTTCAATGGACTAATTAATAAATATAAAACACACAAAAATGTAAGCAGTATCCATTTTTAAAACAAGATATTAATTTTTGAATAAAACCAGGTCGTGGTGGGGACCCACAGGACCGGAATAGTTGCCGTTCCCTTCACCTCCCACTTCATTCACCCATGGTGGCTCGAGGGGACAGAGGTGCGAGATCATGGCTGGAACCACCGCTCTGACTTGGAGCTGCTGAAATGGTAGACTGGCGGTCTGCCCTCATGGTGCATGGTTTCAAGCTACATGTCAGAGGAAAGCACCATCCTTGCAGCTAATGACACTAAAACTCAAGTTAGATTACGGCAAGCTTGTCCAACCCATGAGCCACATGCGACCCAGGATGGCACTGAGTGCAGCCTAACACATATTCATCAACTTTCTTAAAACATTGATTTTTAAAAATTTTAAGTTCATTAGCTATCATTAGTGTATTTTATATGTGGCCCAAGACAATTCTTCCAGTATGGCGCAGGGAAGCCCAAAGATTGGACACCCCCTGGACTATAGTATTAATGCATTGCTTGGTTCATTCTTTTCACATATTGAGTACAAAGTAATTCATTGGCCGGGCGTGGTGGCTCAAGCCTGTAATCTCAGCACTTTGGAAGGCCGAGACGGGTGGATCACGAGGTCAGGAGATCGAGACCATCCTGGCTAACACGGTGAAACCCTGTCTCTACTAAAAAATACAAAAAACTAGCCGGGCAAGGTGGCGGGTACCTGTAGTCCCAGCTACTCGGGAGGCTGAGGCAGGAGAATGGCGTGAACCTGGGAGGCGGAGCTTGCAGTGAGCTGAGATCCGGCCACTGTACTCAGGCCTGGGCGACAGAGCGAGACTTCGTCTCAAAAAAAAAAGAAAAAAGTAATTCATGTGATAAGCAATCCTTGAGCACCTCCTGCGTGCTGAATGCCATGCTATGGTCTGGGGTACGGAGAACAAAGAGGTGATCCTTACCCTTGAGGCTTATACAGGTTATTGTAGGCTAATAGCCATCTAGATAAGTAGACAAATCACTTGGATGTCATGTGATAACATACATGTCATCAATAGACACCTAGGATGCCTCAGGAGCACAGAGCAGGGCCTGCCAACACACTGGGCATCGTAGATTTTACAAAAGATGGAGTTTTGGCTGGGCACTGTGGCTCATGCCTGTAATTTCAGCACTTTGGGAGACTGAGGCAGGTGGATCACCTGAGGTCGAGAGTTTGAGACCAGCCTGACCAACATGGAGAAGCCCTGTCTCTACTGAAAATGCACAATTAGTCGGGTGTGGTGGCACATGCCTGTAATCCCAGCTACTCGGGAGGTGAGGCAGGAGGATCACTTGAACCTGGGAAGCAGAGGTTGCAGTGAGCCAAGATCACGCCATTGCACTCCAGCCTGGCCACCAAGAGCGAAGCTCCGTCTCAAAAAAAAAAAAAAAAAAAAAAAAAAAAAAAAAAAAAAGAAAGAAAGGTGGAGTTTTATTTGGGCTGTATTGAGGCAGAGGCTCGGACATAGGTGAAATGGTTGGTTTACTGTGTGGAATAATGTGAGGGGAGCTGAAAATGCATCCACCCAGAGCGACTTTGCAGGAGGATGCCTGAAATGCCGAAATGCCCGAAATGCTTGTATTTCTTGGCCTTATGCTTTCTAGGAGTCCTCTCCTAAAACTCAGATGCCTCTGTCAGATTCTTAGAGTCATTCTAAGTAGGCATGCCTACTTTGTTGACTTCCTAGGTTGATTTTTGAGGGAAGAGAAGTCACAGAGGATGGAACATGGGATGGGGGAGGAGAGGTTGAAGCAGAGCACTGGGCACTTAGAAGAATCGTGAAGGTAGAGTTCCTAGAAGGGGCAACAAAGACAGTGTCAAAAATCCACAGCTCTGCCCTAGCCTGGGTCTGCCAGGTGGTCTGACCCAGCTCTCTGGTCAGCTGCAGTGTGCATAGAAAGGGGACCAGGGCTGGTCTTGTCCCCACGGAAGTGTGAACTCAGGGCTCATCTTTTGGGAGCAGAGAAAAATACTGGCTGGATATACATGTAAATTTCTATGTGAGGTATTAGAATGAATCTTAGCTGTTGGGACCACGTCTTTTACTAATCAAACAAAGTACCCTTTATATACATGTATTTGTGTGTATATATATATATAGGGGTAGTCTGTAATTTGATGGTACTGATGAGTGAAAACAATATGTGGACTTGCCTATTTACTGAAAGATCAAGCAAATACACTTCAGGCTCTTTTTGATGATAGCTGTGAGTATTACTTGCTAGTATTAACATATTTTAATTTTCAAGAACTTGGACTCTTTCCTTTGAAGAACCAGTTAGGAAATGTTGTCAGAGAATCCCTAAATTTACCCTTATTTTCAGTCATGAATGAATCCCTGATTACTGTGATGAAGAAAAATCGTGGGTCTCTACTTCTTTGCCCAAATTAACACAAATGTAACCTTCTTTCTTGATCAGGAGATGCCGAAGGTAGAACATAAACAAAACTATAAGAAACTGCTCATCACTCTGAGAGAGGTTTGATTTTCATCAGCCAGGAAAGATACAGACACCAAATCAAAGGTGTTGATAGGATTTCAGTATAAGTTTTTTTGCGATTTTCTTTTCCCTGGGTGTTCACTCTCCCCTTGAGCTAATGCTGGTTGGCAGGGCTGGAGCATTCACCGTGTCTTTTCTGATTCCTCTTTCCCATGTTGGAGTAATGTTTTAACTTCATTGCCCATATAGCCTTGGCAGCTATAATCAGTCACTGGAGTATATCCTTGATTGTAGGAGAGACTTGATAATAATGACTCTTTTATTCATTTATTCCACAAACATCCCCTGGGTGTTAGCTGCATGCAGTGAACCGTGGGAAGTGCTACGGGGAAGCACAGCTATGTAAATCATGGCTCCAACTACGTGCAAAGGCCCCATGACATAAATAAGCACAGAAGACGTGTCTGTACCTCTGTATCTGCTTTATAACCTCCCCGAGGAAATGCTAGAGGCCTGATCCGTCTCTCCCCTGTTTAGAGACTATCGGGGCTCTCCATTTCCCCCACCACAGAGTCCAAACTCACGCCTAGTACCCAACATTCTTCAGGACCTGACTTCAAGCTATCTTGGTGTCCTCATCTCCTACCGCCCAACCCACACCCTGGGCTCCAGCGTTTTGCTCTTCCCCAGTGTGCCGTGTGCTTCTTGCCCCTGCCCCTGGCCTTGACATTTTCTGTTCTCTGAGGTCACCCGGCCTCATCTTCAACAGCTGGTGGACTTCTACACATCCCTCAAAACCAGCTCCTCTGTTACCTCCAACATGGCACTCTTTTCTAAGCTACCCCAACTCCTACCCAAGGCAGAAATGGTCTCTAGGCTTGTGCTAGAACATTGAGGATACAGGGGTTCTTTGGGAAGAGGACATTGGGAATGCATATGGGAATATGGAATATGGGAAGACAACAATTCTTGGCTTTCCTGGTCTAGCCCAGGCTGGTCTGGCCCCCTCCGGATGATCTCAGCATTCATGAAGGCAGGTCCTGGAGACTCGGGAGGAGGGACCCCCCTCCTCTGAGGACCTGGAATACCCTGTGAGCAGGATGGATCTGGGGTATGCATTTTAGCCTTCTGTATATCTGCATAGACTTTTGTTCTGCCTTCTCATAGTTCATAGCTTGTGTCTACACAAGAACTCTCTAAACATGTGGTAGTGAATTAAAGCCATTAACTCCATGGAGATCCTTTATCTTGGATATTGTTTCAGGTATACTTTAATATTGCTATATAATTTGTCCATAAAAGGCATATCTTCATAATAAAATATGAATGGGTCTTTGTCAAAGACAGAAGACTTTTGATGAAGGAGATGATGGCAGAATACTGTAGGATCCTGCTAGTTGGGTCTTCTTGGAATCACATCCTTTAGCATCTAGAGGAGGTAACACAGGTCATGTGGATGTGCTTTCTGCTGGTGAGTAAGTCCCAGACTTGGGAGTGGCTGGCGGCAGGCTGACGATTGAAGTCTGGGGTGATTCTAGCACAGAAAAGCAACCAGGGCAAGGTATTTCTGTGTGTATTTGTTTCGCTGATCAACACTTGGGTTACCAAGATGATTAAAGCACAGCCTTACCCTTTGGTAGAGAAAACCATTCAAAGAAATGCTGTGACAAAGGAAACAAGCATCGAGTGATCGAGTACAGCATGAGCATGATTATTGGAGGGCACCAGGTTGTCAGTGAAGACAGCCATAAGGGAGGAGAAGAAATGAGGTGGAGGGGAGACGTCTTATAATCGAGTAGAGTACTGAGAATAATGCTGGGACTGTCTCTCTGTGCGGTGGACAAAGGGACTACTTTAGTCAGGCTCCTGGCAGAAATGTACCTAAGAGGGATAATTGGAGAAAGCTGAAGGAAGACACTGTTTACAAAGGTGTGGTCAGGATTCAGAGAAACCATTAAGAGCTGGCAGAGAGCCCTGAAGCTTTACCACGCCTAGACCCAAAAGGGGGCAAGAAGAGAGCCATGACAAGCATTGAACCATGATGTAGGAGAGGGTTGCCCTCTAGGAATTGTGCCCTTCAGTAGAGGAACTCAGCCACTATCAAACTGAAAAGAGGGCTGGGGGAAGAAATGCCCAGTCTCCCATCCATGTATGCCATTGGCCAAGTCCAACACAAACCAGAGTTCAAGGGAGCCCATTGATACAGGTCATGCAACAGGATGGAGAGTGGTCCCAGCAGAGCACACAGAAACTGTCCTGCAGAAAGACCTATTAGGCACAGGCGAGAGTTGTACTCAGTCACGTTGAGGGCCCTGCTGAGCTTGGAAACAATGACTTTGTGATTGTACCAAATAGGAAGGATATGGAAGTCTCACTGGGTGAGCAGCAAGTGCTCTTTCTGTTATTTGGAAGAAGTGTCACTCTAAGACCTGTAATTTGCCCATCTGTGTCTGGTTTCTGACACTGGCACCCCGGAACATGTACAAAACGGTAGTGACACCACGAGTAAAGGACTAGCTCTTTGTATATGGCTCAGTCACTTCCAAAATACAGCTAAAATGTGTTGGATTCTTATGTTTTATCCACCATTACCTCATGCCAATTCAGTTCAATTAAATTTGGATATTTGCTGAACATCTAGAATTTCTTGGAACTATGCTGGATGTGCTCAGGATACCCAGATGAGAAGGCATGGAGTTAGAATACAGTAGGAGAGATGATCATGTAAACAAATCATATAATTAAAGCGAAGCATGGTGAATCTAAAACGGGGTGGTGGAAGCTCTTAACTGACCTGCCCCTGCAGACTCACTGTGTTAATTTGGAAGGCTTGCTCTCTCAAAACGCTATGGCTGCTGGGCTGGCTAGCCTGCGTGCCTTCGGCTAGTTGGCTACGTCTCTGTGCACCTGTACACGTCCATGATTTGCATGTTTACCAAGAGTCTCCTGTGTGTGTTCCCAAATCATTTTATGTCGGTTGTGCTTGTAATTATACAATTTAATTACATTTAATTACATTTTAAGTGAACCAGTGAAATATAGGTGCAAAATAAAAAGCTTTCGTTTGCATTAAAATTAAGTCAAACATTTCAGAAAAAGGCTAGTCACTTAAAAAATGCCATTGAAATGGGTACAGATAAGACAGCCCCTCATCCCTTGAACCTGGCAGTAAGGATGATCTTGACAACGAGTTTGTCGATGGTAGGCAAAAAATTAAGACTGTATCTTGCCGGGCGCGGTGGCTCAAGCCTGTAATCCCAGCACTTTGGGAGGCCGAGGCGGGCGGATCACGAGGTCAGGAGATCGAGACCATCCTGGCTAACACGGTGAAACCCCGTCTCTACTAAAAAAAAATACAAAACACTAGCCGGGCGCGGTGGCGGGCGCCTGTAGTCCCAGCTACTCGGGAGGCTGAGGCAGGAGAATGGCGTGAACCCGGGAGGCGGAGCTTGCAGTGAGCCGAGATCCGGCCACTGCACTCCAGCCTGGGAGGCAGAGTGAGACTCCGTCTCAAAAAAAAAAAAAAAAAAAAAAAGACTGTATCTTGATGGTTTCTATTTTTCTGTGAGGGAGGAATGAGCAGTGAAATGATGGGGTGGGAGTCTGAGGACCGTGAAGACAGCTTGAAATAGATGACATGGGGAGGGAGAGGGAGCTGGCTAGGGCCTGGAGAAGGACTTGTGGGCAGCACTGACCGTGCATCCACCTGAGGCTGGAGATTGTGATTTTTGTAGTGGCCCCCACCCACCTAAACAGCTATGCGACTTTCTCTTAACAGTGCTTGGCAGGCTGATGTAGAAGTGGAAAAATAGTTGCTTAGAGCGATGCAGGGTGGGGATTTTGTGGGGCAGATGTGGCAGGGGTTTAAGGGGAAACGAAAGTTGAGTTTGGGCAAGAATGATTTAAAAGTGAGTTAAGCCTTTTGGCCAGAATTGCCATTTTTCATTAATTTGCCTACATGATGAACATGAAGGGAAAGAGGAGAGGCACCTGCTATATGTTTTCTTTCTCTCTCTCTCAGACAGAATCTTGGTCTATTTGTCTAGACTTGCATGCAATGGTATGATCATAGCTTACTGCAGCTTCAGACTCCTAGGCTCAAGCGATCCTCCCACTTCAGCCTCCCAGTAGCTGGAACTACAGGTGCACACCACCACACCCAGCTAATTTTTAATTTTTTAAATTTTTTTTGATAGAAACAGGGTCTTGTTATGTTGCCCAGGCTGGTCTCAAACTCCTGGCCTCAAGTGATCTTCCCTCCTTGGGCTTCTAAAGTACTGGGGTTACAGGCGTGAGCCACTGTGTAAATGTTTTCTAGGACTTTTAGAAAACATGGGGTTGTGCCTTTGGCCACGTGCGTGTTTGTGGATCTACAAGAACAGTGGTCCTGTAGCTCTTCAGGGAAGGGGGGCACCACATATCTGTCCATCACTATGGCAAAGCTGGAAGGGTCTGCAGAGGTACCCAGCATGCTGCTGGTGCTGTTGTAAGCAAGCAGAGGGCAAGATTCTCACCATGAGAACTGACGTACATGTCTAGCATGTGAAGCATCCTAAGGACTGATGTGGCCTCCTGAAACCCGTGAAAAGAAAGGTGCCAGGCTCAGCGGGAGCACCCACCTGGAGAAGCATACGTTGTGAGGATCAGCAGAAAGCAGCCTGAGTGTGGTACCTGTCCCCAAGTCATGGCATAAAAGTATTAAAAAGAAAGGACTTCTGGATTGTTTTTTAAAAAACAAAACTGTGATTTAAATGATGAATTGTGCTCTGTGGTCCGATTAGGAATGTAAGTGGATCCAGAGTACAGTGGGGCTGAGGCAATGGAAGTTGTTTTTTTTTTTTTTTTTTTTTTTTTTTTTTTAACTTTTAGGTTCAGGGATACATGTATGTGTTTGTTTAATAGGTAAACTTGTGTCACGGGAGTTCATTGTACAGATTATTCTGTCACCCAGGTACTAAACCTAGTACCCCAGTAGTTATTTTTTTTCTGCTCTTCTCCCTCCTCCTGCCCTCTACACTCAAGCAGGCCCCAGTGTCTGTTGTTCCCCTCTTTGTGTCCTTGTGTTTGCATCATTTAGCTTCCACTTCTAAGTAAAAACATGAGGTATTTGGTTTTCTGTTCCTTAGTTTGCTAAGGATAATGGCTGCCAGCTCCATCCATGTTCCTGCAAAAGACATGATCTCATTCTTTCTTATGGTGGCATAATATTCCATGGTGTATATGTACCACATTTTCTTGATCCATTCTGTCATTGGGCATTAGGTTGATTCTGTATCTTTGCTATTGTGAATAGTGCTGCGGTGAACATGTAGGTGCATGTGTCTCTATAGTAGAGTGATTTATATTCCTTGGAGTATATACCCAGTTAATGAGACTGCTCTGTCAAATGGCAGTTCTGTTTTTAGCTCTTCGAGGAATTGCCACACTGCTTTACCCAGTGGTTGAACTAATTCCCACCAACAGTGTATAAGTGTTTCCTTCTCTTCACAATCTCACCAGCATCTGTTATGTTTTGACTTTTTAGTAATAGCCATTCTTACTGGTGTGAGATGGTATCTCATTGTGGTTTTGATGTGCATTTCTCTCATGATCAGTGATGTCGAGCTTTTTTTTTTTTTAAATATGATTCTTGGCTGCATATATGTTGTCTTTTGAAAAGTGTCTCTTCATGCCCTTTGTCCACTTTTTAATGGGGTTTTGTTTTTTCTTATAAATTTGTTTGAGTTTGTTAGATACTAGACCTTTGTCAAATGCATAGTTTGCAAAAATTTTTTCCCGTTCTGTAGGTTGTCTGTTTACTCTGTTGATAGTTTCTTTTGCTGTGCAGAAGCTCTTTAGTTTAATTAGATCCCATTTGTCAATTTTTTGTTTTGTTGCAATTGCTTTTGGCATCTTCTTCATGAAATCTTTGCCCATTCCTATGTCCAGAACAGTATAGGTTGTCTTCCAGAGTTTTTATAGTTTGAGGTTTACATTGAACTATTTAATCCATGTTGAGTTGACTTTTTCTATATGGTGTAGTGAGTCCAGTTTCAATCTTCAGAATATGGCCAGCCAGTTATCCCGGCACCATTTATTGAATAGGAGTCCTTTCCTCATTGCTTGTTTTTGTTAGTTTTGTTGAAGATTAGATTGTATATGTGCAACCTTATTTCTGGGCTCTCTATTCCAATCTATTGGTCTATGTTTTTTTTTTTCCTTCTTCTTTGAGACAGGGTCTCACTCTGTCGCCCAGGCTAGAGTGCAGTGGTGCAATTGCAGCTCACTGCAGCCTCAAGTGGAAGTCTTGATGAGATCAGGAGGAGCAGTGAAGACAGTAGAAGTTCTGGGAGGCTGAGGTTGGGGAATGGCCCTTTAACCTGGGGATTGCAGAGGTTGAGGGGCTTCTGGTGTGGGTGGGGCTGCAGCCTTGGGTGGTGTAAGTGAAGTGATAAAGACCACTGGATCAGAAGACATCTAGAAACACAGAGGCAAATGGGTTTCAAGACCTTCTTTGGGGACATCGAGAGCACCCCAAACTGCCAAGATTTGGGATGGATAAGTGGACAGGGAGATCATGGGCAAAGCCGTTAATAAATACGCTCCAAGAAGACTGGCAGGTGAGAGAGACTGAGGAGTGAGTGTGGTATAATGGCATGGGCCTCAAAGGACTTTTCACTAAGGAGAGGAGAATGGTGGTTTTCCCCTGTATGATTTCTTTAGGGCAAACCAGACCCCTTTTTCTGTAAGCACAAAATTTGTGCTTTTGATTGGCAGAATACGTGCTCCCATTTGAGGAGGCATCTGCCTGCTATCCGTGTGACTCTTAATGAAAAATCTTAAAATGACTTTGGTGCCATAATTGGAGCCAGGACTCACTTCTTGCTCCTGTGATTCTACTTTGATATTAAATAAGTTTCCTTTATGAGACACCAGTCAGTAAATAGAACAGGATGTATGGTTAAATAGCTAAAATTATTGTCATCATTGCAATTATAATATGCCTTGCCATTTCAAACCAAATATCCACTTATCTTTCCTGAAATTTTGCAAGAAATCTATTATTCAAGGATGCAGAGATGATGTTTTTTTTGGTTGAGTTAAACATTTTTATGGATTAGATATGAATTCAGTAAAAATAATTGAATTAAATTGGGTGGTATGAATAATTCATGACATGTAATTTCACATCAGTTCTAGCTTAAAAATAAAGCTATTGGTTTATGTACTGCGAAGATGTATTATTATTTAGAAAGGTAGTGAACATTATTTTGGAATATAACTCACTTTATGATTAAATAGATATATTAAATTGTAAGATTGAAAGAAAGTACAAAATTCAAACTAAGATGCTTTGATGCAATTCACCTCTTCCATCTCGATGAAGCACTAGTTGCTGCGTGTCTGTCATTAGTGATTCCGCAAGTCATGTGGTGATTGGCTCCTAGATTTTGAGGATCAGTCCAGTAATTGTGCCGGCACATTCTAGGGGATGTGAAGGCTGCCAGGTGCCTCCTTTGGGGAGTAGGGGACAACTTTCTGGCTGGGTCATTCTTTCCAAAAACATGTACTGTCTGCTTCCTCTGTGTGTAGCCCAGCATACTGGGACAGCCGTATGACTAAGGCTTGGGGAGTTACTTGCAGAGTGGCGTGGTGGCACAGATCAAAATTTTAGTAGAAAAGTGAACCCAGGTAGTCAAAGGCTTGACCTGAGCCTAGAAGGAGGAGTTAGGAGTTAGCTACGCAAAAGGAGAGGGGAGAGAAGGGGGACACTCAGGAGTGAGAATCACCTGTGCAGTGGTTCCAGGGCCAGAGGGAGTCAGTTTGGACCTGCTGGCTGTGACTAGAGGGAAGCAGTACACGGACTATGGTGGGAGATGAGGCTGAGAACATTCAGGGCCAGGCTCGTGAACCGGGCTAAGGAGCTTGAACCTTATCCTGCAGGTGTAGCGGGAACCACTGAGCAGCGCTGATGACAGAGATGTCCTGTGTTGGTACCGCAGTCAGCCGAAAGTCTCTTTTGAAAGTTTTCCCTCTTAAACATTTGTGGTGGTGGTTCAAAATATAATTGGTCCACAAAGGTATTGCATAACAGAAGATGCAGTATCTTAACCTCTGCTGTCGTTTGTTAATGACCAGAAGTTCACTCACAGAAATTGATACCAATACCTGCTGTTACTCACAACAATGCATCATCCTTTGTTAGGCTCCTAGTGCCTTTTGGCCATTTTACACTAAGACAAAACCACCAACTCCTTTAAAAGGCCTTGGTCACAGCTTTTACGATTTGAGATTAATCAAAGGCACCGAAGGTCAGAGTTTCCTATAGAACTCAGCCAACTTTTGGAGCAAGGCTGTGTTCTTCTCCATCTTTAGAAGGAAAGCAAGGAAAACCATGGAAATCATGCTACTTTCATTCTCTTCTTTGGAGCACTATCCCTGGGTAAAAATTCAAGGTTCTTCTAATTAATACATTGCAACTAACACATTAATAAATACTGCCTGGTGAGATGAGTTGTATCTTAGGTCACAGTTGCTGAAGGCAGACAAGTGAAAGAAGATGATGGGCAGAATGGATGGCTTTAGCTGCTTCTTTTTTAAATACCGTATTGTTTTTGTTAAATGATACAAGCTTTCTGTGAGTGAAGTAAAATAGTACCTGAAATGCAAAGGAAGTAAAAATCACCCCAAAATTCCATCCTCCAGAGCAGCAGTTCCCAACCTCTGTGGCACCAGGGACTGGTTTCATGGAAGACAGTTTTTCCACAGACTAGGGGCAGGGGCAGTGGTTTCAGGATGCAGCTGTTCTACTTAAGATCATCAGGCATTAGTTAGATTTTCTTTTCTTTTCTCTTCTCTTCTCTTCTCTTCTCTTCTCTTCTCTTCTCTTCTCTTCTCTTCTCTTCTCTTCTCTTCTCTTCTCTTCTCTTCTCTTCTCTTTTCTTTTCTTTTCTTTTCTTTTCTTCCTTTCCTCCTTTCTTTCCTTTCTTTCCTTTCTTTCCTTTCTTTGTCTTGTTCTGTTGCCCAGGCTGGAGTGCAGTGGCGCGATCTCTGCTCACCACAACCTCTGCCTCCTGGGTTCAAGCAATTCTTGTTCCTCAGCCTCACAAGTAGATGGGATTATAGGCGTCTGCCACCACACCTGGCTAATTTTTGTATTTTTTAGTAGAGATGGGATTTTGCCATGTTGGCCAGGCTGGTCTTGAACTCCTAAGCTCAAGTGATCCATTCGCCTTGGCCTCCCAAAGTGCTGGGATTACAGGCATGAGCCACCATGCCCAACCTAGATTTTCATAAGGAGTGCACACATGCTTAGATCTCTTGCACGTGCAGTTCACAATAGGGTTCACACTCCTATGAGAATCTAATGCCGCTACTGCTGTCGGGAGGCGGAGCTCAGGCAGTAATGCTCACTCACCTGCCACTCACCTCCTGCTGTGCAGCCCAGTTCCCAACAGGCCACAGACTGGTCCACTAGCTAGGGGTTGGGGACCTCTGCTCTAGAGTTAACTATAGGTGATACTCTGGTGAACATACTGCCAGACATTACTCTAGAATTCATAACTTTGTATTCTGAGTCCTTCTTGCAAACTCTGGTGTGCTTGGTCTTCTCTGTAGGGTATCTGTTGAGAGTGCCTAGAATTTTTTTTTCTTTACTCTTCAAGTTTCTTAATTTATGCCAAGTGTTCCATTATTGGAACGCTAAGCATGTGGGAGTTGTTTATATCCTACTCAAGGTCATCGCCAAGGTCTAATTGCAAAAATTCAAAAAATTGCAACCTCAGGCATAAATGGGTAGGGACTATGTTCAGTTTTGTTTCTTTTTACAGTGTGTGGCTTGTTTTGTAAACAAATGAATACATAAATAAAATATATATGGAGTACGAAGGCATGAAGGAGAAACGGATTCTGAGCTGTTTGTAACAATCCTTATTTGGATAACCTACTTTTTGAATTTGGTTCAGAGATCCTGCTGGTGGTCATCTTACTGGTCAGCTTTGTCTCACTGAACTAGAGTCACCCAGATGAAATGAATGGAGGGTGATACATTGTTTTCCAGAGATCCTTCCTGTAGCTTACTGTTTAACATCAAATTAATCAATGAATATTTGACATTGGGATTAAGGTACCAGTTACATTTATGGATAAAAGAGAATTGGGTTACCTTAGCTAACTTCATGAAAATTCGAATGGTTGTGGTTAAGTAGAATAAATAAGTAATTTTAAAATGCCATAGTTTGAATAAGTACAAATAAAGGCATGCAGATATGAAAGCCTCATCCTTTTATCTTGATGGTGTTGTGGAACTTCAGGCATTTTTCTTTTCTCAGACCTCCAGAAAGAATGGATTTTTTATTGCCTTCATGTTGGATGGTTTCTTTGTGTACGTGAATGTGCCAGCAGGGCAGTCTTTTCTCCTGGGGCAGTGTTTCAAACTGGGGCAAGTTGTGGACCCACCTGTGACCGTGGTGCATTTCCAGAGAGAACTGCAGATCTTGTGCATTCTCTGTATCTCATTATATTTTTCAAGAGATCCTTAGAAAGTTTCTGTCTAGACCAGTCACAGTGGCACACACCTGTAATCCCAGTACTTCGGGAGGCCGAGGCGGGTGGATCATCCAAGATCAGGAGTTCGAGACCAGCCTGGCCAACATGATGAAACCCCATCTCTACTAAAAATTCAAAACATTAGCCAAGATGGTGGTGGAGGCCTGTAATCCCAGCTACTCAGGAGGCTGAGGCAGGAGAATTGCTTGAACCTGGGAGGTGGAGGTTGCAGTGAGCCGAGATTGCACCATTGCACTCCAGCCTGGGCAACAAGAGCAAAACTCTTTCTCAAAAAAAAAAAAAAAAAGGTTTCTGTCTAAATTCCAATGATGATCATAGGTGATCATAAATACATTCAGGATCATATACATTGCTGGATTTGCCATATCTGATTTTGACTGTTTCTAGGATATTCGAACTTCTGTGACTCCTATTAATGTATCATTCTCCTGGGGCATCACAGCTGAGGCTGGCATAGGCTTTCTAGTAGCTGAGCCTGGAAAACAAGCTACTCAGCACACTCCTCTTAGCTTGGCTTTGTTGTGTGTGCACTTCATGAGGGTGATGCTGCCCGTGTGATATTCCAGATGTAGATGAGTCTCCAGAATGGACAGCAGCTACCGTAGTATATCTTTTAGAGAGCGCGGAAGAGTTGCTTAAAACTTCTTTTTTATTCAACTCTTCATCAGAGGTACTCTTCGTGACGTCATCTATACATTCATGCAACAAATATTTACTAAATGTTTATGATGCAATGGACGTAGTAGAATGAATCATCAAAAGCTTGTTATTGTATTTTAGATTGATTTTTTGCAGGACAGGAGTTTAGGAAGACATTCAGTCTCCTTGGTAAACTTGCACATGCCTTTACTGTCAGCCCTACCTAAGCCTTTACACTATATAATATGCTTTCTCTCTTAATTTTCTCACTAGTTTGCAAGGCCCTTGAAGGGTAAAGATGGTATCTCAACACTTCCCAGTTCTATTTTACACAAATAGAGGCAGTGGTGGCTAATTGATGATTCCATCATCCAGACTATCTTATCCCTCTAGCTTCTGACTGACAGAGACTCTATTTTTTAACAGACAATCTGAAATGAATTTGCTGTAGGTTCTTTCCTGTCTTGGACACCCCTGGGCATGACTGGTATTCTGCATGACTATCACTGGTAGTGGTGGTAGCATGGTACCGTAAAGGCACGGATGTAAAGAGAAATAAACTCGGGCTTCAGGGTGAAAAGCTTTGGCTCTCCTACTTGGAAAATGTACTTGACCTGAAAAATGAGAATTGAAGTCTACATCTTTCAAGGTTATTCAGAAAGTTAAATGAAATAAAATAAATGTAAAGTGATGAGGTGAAAGAATTTCTTGGAATAATGACTTTCCTTGATTCATCCTTGAGCAGACACCTGTTCTCTTGCCCTGCAGCCTCCGATTCAGGAAAACTGAGAGCACCAAGCAGGACCTTGAGGAAGAGAAGGGGAAGACCAGCTCAGGAGGAGGCCTGATTCTCATGCGGGCTTAGAGCACAACATGCATGGGTTGGACTATGCAGATCAGAAGGGGTAGGAATGCTGTTCTTACAGGTTTAGGTTTTCTCTTTATTCCTCCATCCTTGAGCCACTGGAGGTTCAAAAAAGCAAAGATACCAGTTATTAGGAAAAATAAAGACATTCTGTGTTTGTAAATGGCTGAGTTGAATCTGTGTCCAAACCTGCTTATACTTGTGCAAATTCTGTGTGTCTGGCTTGCACAGGGTTGACATTCAGCAAATAGTAGTTCCATTTCCTGCATTTCTTTTCTGTGTCTCCATAATGATAAATATTAATACATACATATCTATATATGAAACCTGTGACATATAATATATAGAAGCAACTTAGATATTAAAGTGTGTGTTTGTATGTGCACCTATCCCTATCCAGCCATATGCTAGCAGTACCTACATCCCTTGGGAGTAACTGGATAACCGGAGACATGGGTGGGATGTTGGAGGGGCTTTTCTGGTAATCTCAATGACTGGGAGTGCTACTGGCTTTATCAAGGACGCTAAACATTCAGCAGAGTGTCAGGCAGTCCCTTATCCCCACCAATAGAGAATTGTTCTGCCCCAAATGCCAGTAGCACCTCCATTGAGAAACACTGTATATATTGACAGTGTGGAACATTTCTCAGCAGCTTTGTGAATTACAGACTGCTCATTATTCTATCATACAGGATAGCAACTTTTCAGGGGAAGTTATCTTTAACTTCACTATGCCCCGACTAATGGTATTACTCGGTGAGAATGCTGACTGCATCTTGATCTCCACTGGGGGATTCTAGATATGTTAAGTTCTAACATATATGTGACTATTATTTCAAATCTTCGGGCATTGTGATCATTGTTCTCTTTCTATTGGTGTGGATGAAATAAGAGTTGTTGCTGCTTGGATAGTTTCCCCTCAGACATTCTTTCATTGGGAAGCTATTAGACAAAAATTGTGTGGGCTTTGTGGACAAGACATTTCGCCGGAAGAAATAATCTTGGCGTCACTATGCATACACACAGACTGCACATACAAAGCGATTTTGGAGGGCTCTTTTAAAATTACATAGGGAAACCAACAGTGCCAGTAATAGCATGGGGCTCTGTCTCTCACAGTGCTTTTGAAGGCATAGAAAGCAAATGACAATTCTGGCGGTGCTAAGATGTATTTTGTAGTGGCTGGAGAGAAACTGGCATTCTTAGAGGAGTCCAGCAAATTGTCTTTGAGCCTTTGAAGGCACACAGAAAGCTAATGACACCTCTGAGGAATAGCCTTCTCAGGTTTTAGATGCCACAGATGCTAAAGCCAGGATATAAAACCTTTCTTATAGGGCCTTTAAGAATCCTCAGTGTGCTTTTATTAGCAGGCTGAGTGTGTATATAGAGATGTTAATGGTCTGTGGAGCAAGCTCAGCTTGTTTTTGCAAACTACAGAACTATAAAAGTTATCAGAAAGGACACATTCTTGCTCATTCCTTTGTTTCTTTGTTTGTTATTTATTTCTTGCTCTGTGGAATGTTAGGGCACTGATCGTGTGCGGGGTCCTGTGGGTACAAAGGTGAATCCGCTGTGGATTCTTCTCTCTGGAAGCTTGCCCTCCAATATGGGAGAAATGTGCACGTTCATATCCACAGCGCACAGTATAGAAGGCAACGACAATGCAAATAGAGCCTAAATTAAATGGAAATTTAGCCGCAGAAGAAATTACTTCTGGCTGATAGGATCAAAGAAAGCTACATAGACAAAAGGGTGGAAATGGTATTTAACTATTTTCAAGGATATGTAGGATTTGGGCAGGTAGCAATTAGCTTGCAGGAAGAAAGAAAATGTATTGTAGGAGAGGGCAGCCCATGCCAGGACATGGCGTTCACAAAGGTTATGAGCGTGAAGTGGGGATAGCTAAGTTTAGCAGGTTCGTTGGTGTGCACTCCTGACTGTTTAGAGAATGATCCTGGATTTACTGCTCATTAAGGAATGGTTCTAGCCTTCACACATTGATGGGCTACAGAAATCCCTATGAAGCTTGTTAGAAATTTCTATTCCTGGGAACCTCTCTATACCCTGTGGTTAGAAGATCTCAGAGATCCTGCTGTCTCTCATTCTCTATGGCCAGTGTCCACCCTGCACCCAGTCGCTGGGGACTCTGTTGCTACCTGTTCCTGAGCTGAGAGGCAATGCTGGGATGCCAGGAACACACAGGAGGGAAATGGAGATCACTTTTCTCAGAAGTATAATCCCCAAATCTGCTCTTAAGCCACTACAATAACATCTCATATTTTATTTAATTTTCTTTTAATGGAAAAACCAGTTATACCAAATGAAAATAAATGACTGAAGAAGAACTGAATGATGTTTATAAGCCTTTTATATGATTTTTTAAATTGAGTTTTTGGTCTCCTAATTGATTAATAAAGGGAAAGACAGAGAAGACTGACATGTGTTATCTTCTATCACAGTTCAGATAGAGTGAAATTACTCCCACCTTGCCAATACAATTCTCAAGGTTGATTGCTATTTTTAATTTACCTGAACCGTGCTTTTCAGTGAAGTGATATTGGTCCTGATCATTCTGTAAATTGGAGATTTTGCCCGAGGAAGTTAATTCTCTCCTTTCACAAAACAAATTTGGACTTTCAGATGACTTATTTGACATTAGCAATGTTAGATTCATGCTCCACTGCAGCTCTGCCTGGCCACTCTCTGATCTTTTTGTCACTGAATTCTCTGAAGCATGTTGGACTCTACTTAGGGGCCCCCCATCCCTAAGCCTGGGGTCTTAGGCAGTTTGGCTCCTTTAGCAGCATACCATAGGCTGGGTGGCTTCAACAACAAATGTATTTCCTCACAGTTCTAGAGGCTGAAGAAGTCCAAGATCGAGGCACTGGCAGATTTCGTGTCTGATGAGGGCTCTGCTTCCTGGTTTACAGATGTCACCTTCTTGCCGAACAGAGAGAGAGAAAGCAGGCTCTCCTATAAGGGCACTAATCCCATTCATGAGGGCTCCACCTGGTGTATTTAAAAGCCCAATGACAGTCCTGTGAGACATGTAATAGTAATAAGATGCTAATTGCTGTTTATCAAATGCCCCTTACATGCCAAGTACTGTGATAGGATCAGAAAGGTTGAACAATTTACCCAAAGTCATAAAATAGGTGTTTAAAATAGTTGCAGAGTGGGTGAACAAAGATATGTTTTTTGCCTTTCAGTCTCGATAGACCCCATAATGCAGAAGAATGAGCCTTGGCCATTTGCATACTGACACTTGGGCTAGCAGGCCAGAAGGTTCTACAGTAGATCTGGCCTCATAGAAATTGTATTTCACTTGTAATAAGCACCATGTGGGGTCCTGTCTTAGAGCTGAGTCCTACAAGAGTGCCTAGAGTGCCTTTTAAAGGCCTGGAGCCATCCAACTCTTAGGGAAGGGAATCCTTATTGGACGTGGGTGCTCTGGGAAATGGTCTGGTTTCTGATCCACTGTTGATGAGGTGTATATTTCAATCATGTTTTCCCATGGACTGTGGGGAAGGCGGAGAGGGTGGCTGGAGGCAGGGTTGGTTGGGGAGCGGGGGCTGCTGCTGGTTGGACATCAGTTACACAGAACTGTGTGCTGTAAATTGTGGCTCACTGAATCCTCACCACCACTCTGAGACTTGTATTATTAATATGTATTAGAAAGAGGACAGTCCACGGGGTGCCCTGCCTCCTGGACTCCTCCGTCAGGAAGGTTCTTGGTTCAGGGCCAGCCCCCGCTTGGCTCCCGCCTCTGTGCTTCAGCAACAAGGACCAGGCCATGGGCACAAATAAGGTCTTAGGTCTCTCCTCTCTGGACATCCAGGAGAGAGATTTTAGAGACAGTTTCTACTGGCTTCATCACTCTTGGGTTTAAATCTGGGCTTTGCTGCCTAGCAGCTGTGTGGCCCTTCCAGCGTGAACTTGTCCAGACCTCAGTTCTAGTGTACCTACAGTTCTAGTGTACCTACAGTGGGGAAAAAAGGCCTACATCACAGGGTTATTGTTAGGCTTAAAGGAGGAGACAGACGCAAAGGTACTAAGCATGTGACTGTGATACTTCGAGGCTGAACCTTCACAGGATGTTATCCTGACCTGTCAGTTTACCTCTTTGGATCCTATGAGGTTTTCTTGTTGTTGTTTGTTTTTTGAGATGGAGTCTCGCTCTGTCGCCCAGGCTGGAGTGCAGTGGCACAATCTCGGCTCACTGCGACCTCTGTCTCCTGGGTTCAAGTGATTCTTGTGCCTCAGCCTCCCCAGTAGCTGGGATTACAGGCACCCACCACCACACCCGGCTAATTTTTATATTTTTGGTAGAGAAGGGTCTCACCATGTTGGCCAGCCTAGTCTCCCAACTCCTGACCTCAGGCGATCTGCCCACCTCAGCCTCCCAAAGTGCTGGGATTATAGGTGTGAGCCACTGTGCCCGGCCTGGATCCTGTCTTCAAGGAATTTCTGTGGTGATAAATTATAAAATGCCTTTCCTGTGCCATCTGACCTCCTGTGTTCCCTCTCTCCACCTTTCTGTTGTTCCACTGGAGGTGTCATAATATTCCAGGTGCACGTTGGTGGCTATTACCACATAAGACAATGGGAAAAAAGAAGGCTCCCACTTCTGGGTGTTTACAGTTTGGAAACACAGCACAACACTTGACATTCTCAGTGCTGAGTTCCTGTGGAGGCAGCAGACAGACTGCAGGTACATGCCTCTCCTGCCCCACTAGCTGCTGCGGAATGGGGTTTCAATTTATCCCTGTGTCGGTGTTGTTCCCAAACATGGTGACCATGTGGCACATCCATGCCTGTCTCACATACCAAGGTACTGTCGGCATGCGCTCCTGCTCCAGGACCCTTCGGCCAGGGGATTCGTCCTGCGGCACAGGCTCTCGTCCGAGTTTCCCCGTGGCCTGTGGTCATTTTGTGGACAGCAGACCAGGTATGACTGCACGCCTCGTATCAGAACTCGGAAGCCTGGTGGTGACAGGAAACAGCCTGACTGCTTTAGAGAGGGATTAGTGAAATGTCTCGGAGGGCAATCTTCTTCTGTGACAGAACAGAGCAACTAGACCAAATGCTTGGTTGAAGTATATCTTTAATTCTTTGCTTAAACATGCCGTTGCATTTTCTGTTTAAATGTTGTTTTACACGTTGTGTTCTGACTGCAGTGTAGGCTTTCTAAGAAATCAGTCCCAAAGAGCTCTTGCCCCGGACTGTTCTGTAGCCTAGGTGGGCTATAAAAATTAGAGCTGTTGCTAAGGGAACCAACAGAGGAATGTGAATGTATAAAAAATCTCACAATTACATTAACATTTTGTGTAATATCTGACCTCAGCTTTACTTAAAGGTGAAGAGAAAGCTGGAGTAGGAATGATACCAGTCAGAGATCAGTGAGAGAGGCACCGTCATTTTAGAACTTGACACTTTGTCATCAGCATTTACATTTCACTCTTGTAATACACGTTTCTCTATTTCTTTGTAAAAAGTCCTAGATAAGCAATACCTGCCATGGTACCCCACTTTTCAGGCCATGCCCTCAGTGACACTGGGGGTTGCCTGTTTTATAGAGAGGCAGAGTGCTGAGAATGTCATTCTGCATTTTCACTGTTGAAACCTAAATCTCTAAGGTGACAAAAGAAATCCCACAGTTTACTTGGCATGAGAGAGTTTTGCCAGTTCCATTCTACCTAAAATGCTCTTTTGCTCTGTTATATATAAGAGAGGAAGAAGTCATTTTATTGTGCTGAAAAACAGCGGAAGTAATGTTACCAACGGGTAATATTAATGACTTCAATTCATAATATTGGGATAATGACTAATGTGCCAGGTATTACATTAGGTATTTCAAATACATGACGACACTTAAATTTATACTATGGTCAGACAAAGGTATGGTTCATGATCCCATGCATATAACATGCACAGCAGCTGAATGTAAGATGAAAGCAACATTCTATGCATTTGCATGCCCCTATGCTAAATATATTTAGGTTGACCCATATGAGATTGCCATTTTTGTGAGCAAAGAGAGCCAAATATCGGCAATTCCAAATGGTTCAGCCCAGTACATGTTTGCAAGTACCCAGACTGGCAGAATTCTGGAATTTCATTGAGACATCCCCGAAGTGTTTCACAGGCCTACAGACACGTGGGTCTTTTCACAAAAGCATAACGAAGCATGCGGAAAAGTAGAATTCCCAAATGCTTTATCTAGTAATCACAGAGCTGAAGAGCTGGAAGGATCCTTGGAGGCTGCGTGGTTGCTCTGTGGTTGTTTAATAGCAATAGGCCCCATGAGGTGAGGGGACCTGCATGTCGGGTGAGTTAGGGCTGAGTGTGAGGCTGGGGCGTAGGCCTGTGTGGCATCTAGAACACTGTATTCTATTGATTTTAAATTTTAGGCCATCAAAGCAAGTAATACATGGCTGTAACTTAGAAGTCAACTGAGTGATGAGGGCTTGTAGTCATGCTGGGCACGGGGGCTCCAGGCAGAGCAGAGCTCTGTGGTGCAGAGAGGCATGTTGGTGAAGGGAGCCTTTACTTTTACAGGGTAAAGGAGGGTGTCCTTATCTATCTCAGCTAGCTTCAGCGATCAGACTGTTGGGGACAAAGGGTTTGGTGTTCAAGACCTAACATTGCCTTTCCTCTCAGAAGACCTCATTCGCGTTATGCATCTTTGTTCACCCTGAGCCCAGCAACCTCCGAGCTCCTCGTAGCCACCGTTCCTCTCTCACGCACAAGAATCAAGTCCCACCTCATAAGCCCACAAGATCAAAAAGTGCAGATGCTCAGTAGCCCTATGGAACTCATACGTCTCGATAGGAGCTATGAACTTGTCCTCATTTTTAAATTTATAGCACTTTTAAAAATCCCAAGTATGGGCCTGTACATTGTAGCGTATCTCACAGTGGAAACCAGAGCCTTTCTGTCAAGGGATACTGGATAGATTCAGGCCCACACCCTTCCAGAAGCTTCTGCAGTGACATCGTTCCAGTTGCCTCTGAGGAGAGGCAGGAGCCCACTCGGAGGTCAGGGGTTCAATGTTGCGTCCCCTCCCTGCAGGACACGCTGCATTGCCGTTGGGGGTTTCAGCTGTAGCTGTTTCTGGCCCTCTCTTTCCCCATTCTTGGTGTGCCTTTCTAAAATTAGAACTTGCATCTTCTTCCTTCCACATCCCTGTACTCAGTGTCCACCCTGCTGTCTGTCCAGCATGGACGGCAAATAGTCTGTCAAACACCTCTCTAGTCATTGTCCTCATGGGCCCAAAAAGATTGTTTGCCTCTTTACCGTATAGATAGATCAAATATATATTTCTGTCGAATTCTGCAGTAACCTGTGATGTGCGTTGGCCTGAGACAAAAATTCACTCCCATGCTCAGATCCTTGTTGTGCTCTGAAGAGGGCACACATTTAACAGAACAAAGCTCGTCCGCTGCGCTGGGACCATGGGTGGCTCGCTCAGCAAATCATCATTGGAGCCTTCTTTATTTTGACACTAGTTTTCAAAAATAGCATGTCTGCTTTTATTTCTCGACTTAAAAAGTATATTTCAAAAAATCGATATTCCGCATTTGTGTAATCACATACAGGAATGGTTTTATGGTTTTGTTTGACTCAGGAACGTCTTGGTGCCTGCCTGTTTTCACGGCCGTCATCTGAAGGGTCCTTTCCACATTCAGAAGTTGTTAACTGCCGTCTTTGAGAGCAAGCACAATAGGCTGCCTTAAAGATACACCTGGAATCAGTATTTATTTCCTTATTCTGTGCCCTGTTTTGTTCCAAGATTGTGGTATACTGGGAAATAAGAGAATTCAATGAAAAGGCCTTCTAAAACAAATGAACTAACCCATAGAAAGAACTGACCATGAGCTTAGTAGGAATCAGTCATGTGATGTTGCAGCTAAAAAGCGAATGCCATGGTTTTCAAACTTGTCTGAAGTGGGAGAACCCACTTCCTAATGGCACTCTGATTTGGGACCTTGTACACAAAATGGGCAGTGGGAGTGGTGACTGGGGAGGTGTAAGGAGCTTAGATCCTGGATGGGTGCCTGCCCTGCCCCTTCCAGGTAACTCCCTGCCCAGAAACTTGAAAACCATTATGTTAATAGATTATATAGCTGTAGGAATCCCTTAAGTAAATAGAAAGTTGTATAACTGTAGAGGCATGTTTTCATACATTATTTTATTTGACCCTGAAGAAGAGACCGCAGAGACATTATCTCCAGTGTCTGTATTTTTCATAAAAGGAAACTGAAGATCAGGGAGATGAGTACCATGTTCGAGAGCACACAGGTAATATATAAGGCAGCAGGGATTGGAATGTGACTTAGTTTAGTGCTCATTTCACTGGGTCACAGGCGTCTATTGATGAAATAAGAGCCTTGGCTTCTTGGAACTGGTCAAACTCTTTCTGGATTGTTTTGTTCAGTGATGGGTGGTAAATTGGAGAATGTTGAGAGAGGCGTGACTGGGATGTATCCCTGTGCAGTACAGATAGAGGTGAAAGATTTTAAAATGGGTATCTCTTTGAAAGGTAATTCATTGGTGTGAGCTGGTTTCAGTAAAGGTGCTATCTACAGGAAAAGGTGCTATCTACAGAAGAGCTTGAAGATGGGAGGCTGTGGGAGCCTCAGGACATGGTGTGGATGTCACAGTGAAGGGAGAAGGAGAAGAAAGGGAGGCCCAAGGCAGGGCAGAATCTTGCTGTAACTTCGATGTTGAGCATTCTGGCCCACGGGACACACACAGCCCACCAGTTTTCAAAATACAGCCTTTGTTCCTTTGCCAGGATAAGAAATCAGACGGCTGCTTTCATGTTTCTACTTCTCAAATATGTCACTCTTTTCAGTGACATTCTTTTATTCAATGTAGTGGGTAATCTGAATTGCAAGAATATTTCCTATTTTCCCATGGGACTAAATTAAGTTATTTGCATTTTGAATGGAATAAAAGACTCTAAACACATCTTTTTTTTTTTTTCCTTCCTGAATCATCCTTGCAAAAAGAGGTTGCTCACTATTGATTTATTTCATAATTTTATCTGGGTAAAAGCCACTTGCAAAAACATCACCTCTATCTTAGTACAACTGTGCTAGCACAGAACTAAGGCCAAAGGGTGGAAAATTCAGCGAGAGTGATTTGGATTCACTCTAACAATGATAACAGCAGCAGCAGCAGCAGCAGCAAGAGTCACAACAGCAGAGCTAGCTACCAGAAACAGGTGGCCTAGAGCTCCTTGTCCCCAGAAATGCACAGATAGAGGCTGGGTGCTGTCAGTCCCAGTCCCTGAGGAGTAGACCTCTGTGTTGGGTGTTACATTAGGCCAATCTGTTCTTTTGAGAGCCAAGATTCTATTATTTTAAAGGCTTTCATTACTATCCCCTTAGAAGGATCAATTTGAATTTCTTGTATTGGAGTGGAAAATGCCGAAGACTACCGAGGTTTGAGTTTCTTCTGTTTTGTGAATTTTTCACTGTTGATATTTCATCAGAAAGAATCTGAGAATGTTATGATGTAAATTGGGCCAGATTTGCTAATATTTTAAGAACATGTAATCTGTGAATAATAAAATAACTGATTTGAATATTGGAGTGATAAAACAATATTCTTAATTTAAAATGATTCTTGTTTTAAAAATAGCATTTTTTAAACTGCCTCTCACCATCTTTATTTTTACTTATTTTTTGATACTAAATTCGGGGGCGGGGGACAAGTGCAGTTTTGTTACATGGATCTGTTGCGTAGTGGTGAAGCCTGGGCTTTAGTGTAGCCGTCACCCAAACAGTGTACATTGTACCCATTAAGTAATTTCTCATCCCTCATCCTACTCCCACCCTCCCAAGTCTCCGATATCTGTTGTTCCATTCTCTATGTCCATGCATACACATTATTTGGTTGCCACCTACACGTGAGAACATACAGTATTTGACCTTGTTTCTGAGTTATTTCACTTAAGGTAATGGCCTCCAGTTCCATTCATATTGCTTGATTTCATTCTTTTTTATGGCTGAGTAGTAGTCCACTGTATATGTATATACACCACATTTTCTTTATCTAGTCATCTGTTGATGGACGTTGAGGTTATTTCTATATCCTTGCTATTATGAATAGTGATTATTTTAAAAACGGTATTGTGGAGTCTTGGTGCGGCACAGGTGTTGCTCAAAGTGTCCCAGGTGTAAGAAGTAGAGAAGGATTGTTTTCCTGAGCATTGTGTGTAAAGTGCCCATATTTTATTTGCGTAGGGGAGAGAAGATTTCTGTTCTTACCCATCGCGAGGTTCGTGGCTGAGGCGTCTATAACAAAAGATAGATGAACAGGAGAAAAGTGTACACATTTATTTGATGAAAGCTTTCTGCGACACGGGAGCCTTCCGAAATGAAGACCGAGGGAAGCAGGGACACCTGTGTGTTATATGCTTAGGTTTGATGAAGACAGGACAGGCGTGGAGAAGTGTGGTGTGATTAGACAAAGGGAGAGTGAGCTAATGGTGATCAACAGGGGGACACTCAGCAAGGCCTGTTGGTTCTGATTCTTCTCTGTGTCCCTGTGTGCTCAGAGATGAGGTTGTTCTTCCTCCAGGTATAGGGAGGGCACTTCAGCAATGAGGGTCTTAGGACCTGCCACAGGGGAGAAGGGCAGGAAAAGGGCACAGAGTAGCCTTCCTACTCCTGCTGTTTTCTTGAATGCCAAAGTGCCGTATTTTGGGGTAGCATGTCCTGAACCCCGTCATTTGCACAGCTTCACAAAGATTTCCTATTTTTATTTTTGATTCTTTTTCACATTTCAGGCATTTGCCATAAATGTTTAGCTTTACCTTGATCCTACCAGATTTGGAATTTGATGGTCTATAATCAATTCACATTTTAGCATACCAAGGACCTGATATTACAAGCAAATGAACACACATACAACCCGTACGTGAACTGTTGTGTCATATGCATAATTTCTCAGTTTTTCTATTTTATAATTTGAATTTTTCTGCAGCAGAGGTGGAGAGAGCACATTTTCTTTTTTTTTGTTTTGTTTTTATTTTTTTTGAGACGGAGTCTCGCTCTGTCGCCCAGGCTGGAGTGCAGTGGCCAGATCTCAGCTCACTGCAAGCTCCGCCTCCCGGGTTCACGCCATTCTCCTGCCTCAGCCTCCCAAGTAGCTGGGACTACAGGCGCCCGCCACCTCGCCCGGCTAGTTTTTTGTACTTTTTAGTAGAGACGGGGTTTCACCGTATTAACCAGGATGGTCTCGATCTCCTGACCTCGTGATCCGCCCGTCTCGGCCTCCCAAAGTGCTGGGATTACAGGCTTGAGCCACCGCGCCCGGCCACACATTTTCTATCAGAAGTCACCAGCGCACAGGAAAAATGAGTCAAGATCAACTAAGTAAAAAGAAACTTAATTCCTTTAAGAGAGAAGTATATTCTACTTTGCTTTAAAAAAACATAGGAATAGGGACATAAATCTATCTAATGGCTAAAAATAGAAATGAAGAGTGGTTGAGGATGAAAAAGAGAAGGAAAGAAAGATCACAGAAACACACACACGGAGACTTCACAGTAGTAGAGAAAAAAAATCAAGGACTCAGAGTGAGAGGCAGACAAAACGAGCCATACACCTAAAGCTGAATATATGCAAGGCAGGCAAACGGAAGTCCTTTTTGGGGGCTGCGCAGGTAGTGATGTAACATAGGAAGAGGTGATGGGCAGATGCAGTGAGTTGTAGAGGGCCTGTTCTGTCCAAAGGCACTCAAATCCAACAAACCCTGCACTCACCAAAGGAAATCCATCTGTCGTCCGCTGGCCACCAGCCTAGACCCCTGGGTTCTCAATACCCACAGAAATAGGAGTGGACGTTATATGGAGTGCTTTTCCGTGCCAGGCCTGGTTCTGTGTGCCTTGCCCTTCATGCCTTACAATCCTCACACCATCCTCTGGAGGCCCATGCAACTGCCATTCTCCCATTTCAGAGGTGAGGAAGCAGACCTAGAGAAGTTTCCATGACTTGTGTGATAGCACACAGTTGATCAAGCATGAATTGAGGTTTGAGCCCAGGGAGCCTGGCACCAGAAAGGAAAACCCACTCCAATGCATAAGACATACATTGTCACCCACACAGGCCCAGCCATCTCCCCTCCCGCTTCGTCTAACCACATAGAAGTGCAGGGATAGTTATGGCAGAGACAAAGAAACACACTCAGAGAACACACAGAAGCCTTAGAGCTAAGCGTGCACGGAGTCACATCCCAACCTTCTGACTTCTGCTGTGCACATAGTTTGTATCCTAATTTTAATGCAGTCAGTGCTGTTGTAGACTTCTGAAAGATACACAGATAAATGGGGCCAGAGTGAAGAACTCACCCCTTGACAAATGCCTGCTTTTTTTTTTTTAATTTAGTTTGCTTTCTTGTTTTGACCTGGCATAAAATGCCAATAAGAATTTGCTAGAGATAAAACTTGGCAGCAGGTTTTTTGCCAGGTGAAAATGGTGTTCTAGGATTACCATGGTTGCATTGTGCCTAGCTGGTACTGGTAGTAGGCACTCAGTCAGTGTTGATGCCTGGATCAGGAGATTTCGCAGTTGTTTAACAATCAATACTCTCTTTATTTTCAGGATTTCTTTTTTTGAGATGGAGTTTCACTCTTGTTGCCCAGTCTGGAGTGCAATGATATGATCTTGGCTCACTGCAACCTCTGCCTCCTGGGTTCAAGCAATTCTCCTGCCTCAGGCTCCCGAGTAGCTGGGACTACAGGCATGTGCCACCACGCCCAGCTAATTTTGTATTTTTAGTAGAGATGGGGTTTCTCCATGTTGGTCAGGCTGGTCTTGAACTCCCGACCTCAGGTGATCCACCCACCTTGGCCTCCCAAACTGCTGGGATTACAGGCGTGAGCCACCGTGCCTGGCCCTTATGTACAGTGTTTTCCTAGTTATCTCAGAAACTTCTCTAGGCCAACGAGGTAGGTGATAGGATTCCCATTTTCCAGGTGAGGAAGCCAAGACCCAGAGGACTAACTGTCTGGCCTGAGGTCTCACAGCTGGCAAGTGATGGAGATGGCACCTGAGGGCTTCTGCTTCTAACTCGGTGCTCTGTCCTCTAGGCTGGCCTGCCCTTCAGTGATTCAAATGGAAAGCCATGGCTCAGTCTCTGGGGAAATGTGGTTTGCAGGGCTGTAGCCTTTCTGACACAGGTGAAGCTCTGATTTTTCCCCTCTCCTGGAAGGAGAAATATTAAATATCTGCAGTAACCTACCTTCCAATCTTTAGTCTCTTTAGGAGGTTATTTAGAACTCTGACTTCTGTTTGTTTTTAATGTCCTCTGCAATTGAAAGAAGACATTGAGTATGATGCTTAAATGTAGTAGATTTTTCCTGGACTGTTTGGTAAGATCTCTTTTGTAAAGGAATAGCCAAAGTCAGTTGTGATAATAGCCATAATAGTTTTAAAGTGATGTTTGCCAATGCAGATTCACTTATTGCCTAGTTTTTGAAATTATTTTGAATAAATATTAGAAAATTTTAAACCATGTTTTTATTTCCAAAAATTTTAATTAAAAATTAAACATTCTTCAGAACAAAGAAAACATCTTCCCTTTCCCAATTCCCACCCTGATCCTTTATTTTGCTCCGTTTCCACATAAATCCAGAGAACTTTGTTATATGGAGTAAGAAGTAGAATATTTCACTGGGGCATGCTTTGACTTCCCCAGTTCCCTCAATCAAAGAATTAAGCATGATTTTTATCAAAAGAATGAGATGAAAGGAGGATTCCCAGCACCATCGTTTTGGTTTGTCCTCTTCTTTCAGGGGGAAAGAGGAGCTGAAATGTGCTTAATTGTTTGCTGCGTTTCCTGTGCACATGTACTTATCCCTCATATCACCCGAGACCGAGTGAAGAGGGAGTGTTTAGAAAAAAGAGAGGGAGGCTAATACCAGTTGAAAGTAAAATGCTGGCATCTTAATTTTAAGAGAACACAGAAAGCCAAATGCTTTCAGAAAAGGGTCCCTTCACGGAGTAATTTGCCTGGTATGGCATCCCAGTTTGTTGTATAATTTCAGCCCCGTTACTATGGTAACCTGCTTTAGTGTCGCAGCGATTGTTAATCAGGATTTGTCGTTATTCCCCTTTCATCACAAGGCTCTATATCCTTATGGATTAAATCACAGTTCTCATCGACAATGGCATAGATCAAACATTATTGCCAGACATAAAACCCCAGGTCACTCCCTGTCATTTTCCCCCTTACCAGAAGGAGCAAATGCAAGCCAAAGTCTCACTTTTGCAAAGAAATCAGGGCTCCTTCTGGCTCCTCTGATATCTACCCTCATGACAGAATTCCAAGCAAGAGGGCCACTTTCATTTCCAATCACCCTGTGCCCATGGGAAGGGCAAGCACCATTTCATGTCATTGCAAACCCTGACTCTGCAGATACATATCCAGGCAAAAAGTTGTTTTAGTGTGACCTCTAATTCTTCCTCAAACCTATTCTTACTCTTATTCTTGGAGCAGCCCAGTTTTTCTTTCTTTCTCATCAATTTTCTAGATTCTTGTCTGCTGCTTGTCTATAGGAAGACCGTGTCAAGAAGCAGGGGAGACCAAGACGCCACCCCAGTTGAGGATGTTCGGTGGCGAATCACAGAGCCCTGTGAGGCTCGTGGGATGGTGGCTTGCTTCTCCCCTTTGTGAAGTCTGGTGGTAACAATACCCAGACAGGGAAGTGAGCAACCCTGTAGTGTAGTAACCAGATTTAGCAGGGCCAGATCGCCACCATCTTTAGGAAAGTCAGGTTAAAGGAGCATAGGGGCGGTGAAGTCTCGCGGTGCCATGTTCTAGGTTAGGTGCACATCGCTAGTCGTGGTGTGTCTTCATATTGCTAATTGCTTTGTTTAGGAGCGAGAACTGTTAAACCACACTTGTTAATAGCCTCTGGAGCCAGTCTGCCTGGGTTCAGTGTTTGGCTCTGCCACCTCCTAGCTGTGTGACCTTGGCAAGTTTTTGAATCTCTCTGAGTTTCAGTGCCTAAAACCAGGGTGATAGTACTACCTACCTCAGAGTCCATGAGGATGACGTAAGTTAATATTTGTGAAGCGCTTAGACTGGTGACTGGCACGCCATGAGTGTTGTGTAGGTGTTTGTAAATAAATGAAAAAGAACCAACATTGCACGTACATGTATTCAAAATATATTCAAGATCAGATTATCCAAATACCAGTAAGGTGTTGAAAACAGCACTTCCCCCCTTCCTCCTCCTTCCCTCTCCCTGCTTTTTCTCCTTGATCTCTGCAATGTGCCCAACCCCCAAGTATAATTCTGATTGGCTAAATTAATTCTGCAGCATCCTGCTGTGAATAATTATGTTGATCCAGTGTGTATTCTGATGCCTTTTTTTTCCCTTTGCCTAAATTATAATGTGACAATTGCGGCTCACAGCTGGCTCATCAGAGGTGGGCAGTTGGGGGATTGGCACATCTGACTGTGCTTCTCTGTTAACTCTGTGCCTTGATTGCTTAAGACAAGACATATGTAAACCCCATGATTATTGCCATTTTTTGGACTTCGCAAGGAGTCTGCCTTCAAACATAAAGCTGCTGGGCCCGTTTTGGGGGAGGGGGAATGTAGGAGTCTCCTTCCCCCTCCCCCCGCCTCCCCCTGCTTTTCCTTTCAGACAATAAATAGCTGTCAGGCTTATGTCAAGGATGAAATTATAGGTGCACATGAGGCCTTGATTACATTGTTTTGGAGAGATTGCTATTAGCATACTGAAATGAAGTCTAATTTTTCACTGGGGGAGCTGAGTCAAACTCCCGGGACAGGCAGGGCCTATGCAGTGTGAGGCGAGAACCATCCGATTGGAGCACCTGTTCTAGGTGGGGATCAGCTTTTCCTTCCTTAAACAATAGGAATCAATTCCTACGAAGACTAGCTTCGCTTTGGAAAAGAAAGACCAATTGATAAAGGATGGAGTAAGACATTTCGGTTAGATGAGGCTCTTTGTGAAATGACCGTGTATGATTTTCAAGTGTGTTTAATCCATGTTAAGGCAGCGTTTCGCGAATTGATTAAGCCTGTGTTTTAGGCTGAAGAGTGCACCGTCTGATTTCGTAGGTTGCTTGTCACCCGCACAATTCATTTGATACTGCCCGGCCCCGCAAGCAGGTATCCTCTGAAGAGGCGTGTTTGTGAGCACTCCAGCCGCAGGGCGGGCGGCCTTCTCGTGCTTTTGATGTTTATACATTCTGATGATGTGACCATGTGGCCTGTTCACTTTCAAAATCCTTCAATATAAAAATTATTCTAATGGTGCCTCCCGAATGATGGTAGATTAATAATTGTATGTGGCTTATTCTAACTGTCCTGGCTCACTGTGGTGAAAATTTAAAAATTACACACATACACACAGATATACGTACACCCACTTCTGCGTGCGTGTGTGTGTGTGTAATGATTTTGGCATTGTAACTTGAAAGCTTATTCAATATCATTGTTTCATTATTACTATATATTAAGGGAAAAAAATTAAGGATTTGGTATGGGTGGAGAGGAGGGGAAGGTGTCCTCCAATTTGAAATCTGTAACAGTGGAGAAAATTTGTAAGCAGACCGTATTTTTATGTATTTGGAGTGTATATTTTCAGTCCCTACTACATGCAAGACGCTGTGCTGTAGTCACTGCAGATTCAGAGGTGAGTTAGAAACGGTTCCTGCTGTCCAGGAGTGTGTGGTTTGGACCAGAACAAAACAAGCATGACCGTGTAACCCTAGAGCAGCAAAGAATGGTGTGATCATAAAGGAAGAACCCATATTTGCTTTGGGTTTTTTTCCTCCTATGTGGGTGATGTTAGGGTAAACTGAGGAAGAGAAGGGAGAGTGAAGATTTAATGGAGGAGGTTGTATTTGAAGTATACTTTGCAGTGTGGGGAGAATTTTAAACACAGTAATAAAAGAAAGACATCCCCAGAAGGGGGAAACCGTAAGCAAAAGCAGGGTGAGATCTGGTCTGGCCAGAGGTTCTCTCCCCGGGATGCTCTCCCATCAGTAGAGAACTGTGAGTAAAACAGCTGCTGCCTGAAATCCACAGACACAGGAAGCAGGTGAGTGGCTGCTGAGGGCTGGGGATTTGGAGGAAACGAGGAGTGGCTGGGTGTAGGTACAGGGGTATTTTGGGGGTGATGAAAATGTTCTAAAATGGAATGTGGTGGCAGTTGTACAACTTTGTGAATAGACTAAAAGTCATCGGATTGTATACTCTAAGTGGGTCAGTTGTATGGTATGTGAATTATATCTCAGTGATGGTGTTATTTAAAAAAAAAACTGCTGCATGCTGATGAAATCACACTTTCTGGGCATGGCGCTGGTCTGAGCCTCATTCGGAGCCCTGGGCTGGAGCAGAGGCTGGACACAGCGTTAAGGTTGGAAGGAGAAGTGGTGCTTTATCTTAGCCTGGAAGGGCTTGTTGAAAGCTTTGCAAAACCTACTTGCAAAAGGGAGCCATTGAAAGTTTTAAATAGGGTCTTGGCACATTCACATTGTTCTTTAAAAAGCTACTCATAGATGTGTAGTGGATGGTTTCTGGAAGCTGGGACACCATCTGGGGCCTTGTTAAGTCACCGGCAGAGGCAAGGTGGCCCTTCCCAGGTGCAGATGAGGGCTGGTTGCAGTGAGAGTGGAAATCAGGTGACAAACGTAAGGGACACAGAGAACAGAATGCCAGCAGGGCCTGGTGCTGCCTGTATATGGGGCGAATGGGAGAGAGAGGGTCTGAGAGGTCCTCAGGTTTGAGCCAGAGTAGATGAGAAGCAGCAGGCCTGGAGGAGGTGGCGTGCTCAGTGTTGCATGTGTTGGATTCGAGGAGCCAGCGATCCATCCTGGAGCAAGATGGCAATGTGGCTCTGACCCCAGCAAAGGGGCTGGCCACCGAGCCTTAGGGAGTGTGCAGATGGGTGTGGAGGGTCAGCTTCTGCAGCGGCTCAGTCATGAGCTGTTGGCAGGGGGCCCCAGACCTTCACCACGTGTGCCTCACCACTGCTGCCCTCATGTCCTCACAGCGCGGCGGCTGACTGCCTCAGGGAGAGTGGTCCAGGAGTGAGTGGAAGTCACAGTGTCTTGATAACCCTGCCTGAGAAGTGACACACTGTCTCTCCTATGGGTCACGCACACCAACCGTGTACAGGGTAGAAGGGGTCACACGGGGCATGAGAACAGGAGACAGGGGCCACGGGGGCTGTCCTGGGGACAGTCTACCACTTCTTGACGCCTGGCACTGCTCTTGGCATGGCCGTCTGCATGGAAAGGCTGTAAAGAGAAGGGTCCTCAGCCACCAGCTCACAGGCAGGGAAGCTCATGCTGCCTGGAGGATTCCTGCATTCTCCTAACATCTGGGGCACTCCCCCCGCCCATGAGCAGGACACCGTTTCTCTGGACTGGCACTCCGCGCGTTCACTGCCCTACGACTCTGAGCGGTGCAGAGACCCTGGACCACAACAACCGTCTTCCTCAGACTGTGATGCAAAACTGCAAAGAGAGGCAAAATGACTTTAGAGGGACCGGAAAGGGAAGCGAGTCTCCCGTGGTTTGAGGTGTTGCTGCCAGTACCTGTGCACTTGGCCACAGTCCAGAGCGACTCCATTGTGGGCACAGCCGTGGGGCTGACATCAGACCCCAGCCTAGCAAAGCGAGCACTCGGAGGCAGTGGGCGGAAAGGGCTCCTCTGGGCCTGCAGTCGGAAAGGAGACATCTTTTTAGATAACAGTTATAGATAATAGTCTATTTCTGGAAACACAAGGATGGATGGGATGAACCTTCTTAACTAGTGTGATCCATTCAGAAGTATGCTAAAATGTATCCCTTCATTTAATGTACCCTGTTTTGATTTTTAGGTCAGGGCTGAAGAGTTTTTCTTTTTTTTAATGAGAAATGGAAACTGTTGTTTTTAAAATTAGAAATAGGAATTTAGGCCAGGCACGGTGGCTCACGCCTGTAATCCCAGCACTTTGGAGGCTGGGGCAGGCAGATCGTTTGAGGTCAGGAGTTCGAGACCAGCCTGGCCAACATAATGAAACCCCATCTCTACTAAAAAAACAAAAATTAGCCAGGCATGTGGTGCACATCTGTAATCCCAGTGGCTTGGGATTCTGAGGCAGGAGAATCTCTTGAACCTGGGAGGCAGAGATTGCAGCGAACTGAGATCACACTGTTGTGCTTCAACCTGCGCAAGAGAGTGAGACTTTATCTCAAAAAACAAAAAACAAACAAACAAAAAAACAGGAATTTAGTTATATTTAACAAGTTATCATTTTGGGAGGCCGAGGCAGGAGGGTTGCTTGAGCCCAGGAGGTCAAGGTTGCAGTGAGCCAAGATCGTATCACTGCTCTCCATCCTGAGTGACAGAGTGAGACCCTGTCTCAAAAAAAAAAAAAAAAATGAGATGCTGTCTCAAAAAAAATCATAACTTGTTGAGAAGTAATTCAAGACATGCAGAACTGGAGAAGGTAGGACAACTCCGATGAGTCTGAATGAGGGGTGGAGGATCTGGCGAGTGTGTTTGTCTGTGGTAATTTTTTTTTTTTTTTTTGAGACAGTCTCGCTCTGTCACCTAGGCTGGAGAGCAATGGTGCAATCTTGACTCACTGCAAACTCTGCCTCCCAGGTTCAAGTGATTCTCTTGCTTCAGCCTCCCAAATAGCTGGGATTACAGGCATGTGTCACCACACCTGGCTAACCTTTTTTTTTTTGAGACGGAGTTTCGCCCTTGTCACCTGGGCTGGGGTGCAGTGGCACAATCTCAGTTCACTGCAACTTCTGCCTCCTGGGTTCAAGCAATTCTTCTGCCTCAGCCTCCCGGGTATCTGGGATTACAGGTGCCCACCACCATGCCCAGCTAAGTTTTTGTATTTTTAGTAGAGATGGGGTTTCACTATGTTGGCCAGGCTGGTTTCGAACTCCCACTGGTCTCCAACTCCTGACCTCAGGGGATCCACCCACCTCGGCCTCCCAAAGTGCTGGGATTACAGGTGCGAGCCACCGTGGCCGGCTGATAAATTTCTTATCCAACTTCTGTCCTGCTGCCCTCCCTGCCCAGGCCCCTCCAGTGCCTGTGCTGATTGAAGGGAGAAGTTCTCACCTTATCACGACTTACATCGCCACCTCTTGATACTTGCCAATTTCCCCTTTTTACAGAGAGGGAAGGGAAACGTTGGGCGGGCTAACATTTTAATAACATTGTTTGGTTTTCACTGTATTAATTGTGTGTCTACCTTCTGTCTGTGGACAGTCACAGGCTGTCCATTTATGGTGGTGGTATGGAGTTCTCTTTGGAAAATAAATGCATATACGTATAGCGGTTTCCATGAAATACGTAAATAGCCCGGTTGGCAGAAACCACAAAGGTGGTATGGAAAGGACTAATATTTGAGAAGCACTACTTTGTGGCACATGGGACAATATGTTTGTGCTGTAGGCCCCGGCGCTCTGAGCTCCCCATCAGTAGTGCTGTGGTGGGCACCATCACATCCTAGGAGTGTGGCTTCTGGCAGATCATTCAGCCTCAGTTTCTACATCTCTAAAATGGGATGACAAAACCATCCTCCTTCCTTTGCCAGGACTGTTGTGAGGCCCAAATGAGATAGTTTGTGCAGCTTGTGTCACTTGAGGCTGCCACCATGCCCTTCTATCAACTGAGCTTCCCCACCCCCCCCAAAATTGGACTTCCTTATATGCAAGACAATAAGCTATTTTACATTTCTATAGAAGTTTAGCAAATACTAAAAAAATGCATTTCAGAATAAGATGAAACAAACCATAGTTTAGTTTTGTCTTCTTGCTTTTCAGTTGATACTAGTGATCTCCAAGCCTGACTACTTTTTCATAAAAGTGAACCCCTCAGTTTCCTACAGCTTCCTCTGCATCTGCCCAGTTGTGTTCCCTTGCCTCAGTCTTTAGGTTTATTAATCTAGGAATTGACTCATGTTGGCTCATCTGTTTTACTTTGGTCTTGTGAGGTGAGTCCCAGTTTTGAGCGTCCTGGAAAGCCAGTGTTGTGGGCTTTGTTCTGGGGGCTGGGGGCTGGGGAAGTGGGGGCAGCCCACCCTTTCCTCTGCTCTGGGGAGGCTGAGAGAGGAAGATGGGATGGCACCAGTTAACGGAGTCATTTCTTTCTTCTGGTGGTGCAGCTGCCTTTGAATTCCTACCCTGTGGCCAGAAGTGGGAAGTGGAGGCAGGGAGAAGGTTAGGGCAGGGACATCTGAGGCACGGGAATAACCTCTTCAGCACCCACGAGCAGGGGGCCCCAGGCTGCTGTCTGCTCTTGCCCTATCCCTCTCTGGGATGTTTTATGTATTTCTGGGACCGGGTGGGAGATGGTGACAGGGTTCCAGGCCACAAGGGAAGCCTCAGTCTGTAACACAGCAACTTTGTTGATGACAAAGAGGCGGAACTTTTAAAATGGAGCCCATAATGTTCATGCTATTTCTCATGAGTAGGATTTTTTGTTATTGTTGTTGTTAGGGAAGCAGATTTTATATAAACAGTGAAGTGGTTTTTTGTTTGTTTGTTTTTTGTGGGTTTTTTTGCCAACTTTATCTGTCAATTTACAAATAGTTGATGGTAAGTGCTGTTTTTTCCTACTGAATTGAGTTAAACCACCAAGGGAGGCTTTCTCAGACTGGGATTGCAATTGCTCTGTTGGGTTGGGGGGAAAAGTGTCCTAATGACCCAGGAACACTTTAATAAAAAGGTTCGGTTGAAACTACAGGAATGCCGAGGGCTGACTGAAAATGCAGAGAAATTCTAAGCGGGTAATCTGCAATGAGGGAAAAGTACGGCGCCTTGTGGCTTCTAGGATGTCCTTTGTCCTACCTTCTCAGTTCTTTTCAAATTGAAGGAAGTGGGTGAGAGAGATGCTACTAATTACATCTATGAATAAAGTGACACAGTGCACTGGCTCTGAGCAGAGACCAACACAACTCGAGAGAGAAAATCAGTCTGTCATATTTGTACAAATATGTGCACTTCGATGATAATTACCATAGTCATTGTTTACTATTGCTACATTATATTAATTATCTATTCAGTGATATTAAATACATAACTCTAAACATCATCCCCAAACAAATTACCTTTTATCAATTGAAACAAACCAATTAAAAATTTCAAAATGCAACCATGTAATCAACAGCTTACTACATGATAATTATGACCAAAATGCCAATTAATGTGTTAATATATGACCTCAAATCTACAGAAACAAACAACAAAAAAAGCAGCCTCACATAGCAATTATGGCCTAGTTTGATCGACAGATATCTGTGAGTTTGTTTTTCTGTCTGACTCGGTAATTTGACTTATATGAAAACAGCCGGCCTGTTCTCTCCCGTGTCCTGAAGCCATTGTATGAAAAGTGCGCAGGATTTAAAAGCACAGCCTTTTCTGTTCAGCTCCTGCATGTCTCTTCCCTGCACTGCCCAGTCGCATCCCTTTCCAGCATTGTTTCTCCTACCCTTAAACCTGTGGAGTGGGAAGCATGACAGGGATCTCTCATTTTATGTATCAGTAAGGTGTGGCGTGGACAGGACTGTGTCGCTGCCTGGACACCACTGGTGGTGTTGATTTTATGGAGCCCAGGCTGGTGCGTGCTTGTGTATGTCAGGTGGGCGGTGATGGGGGGTGGGGATGAGGCCTGGTAATAATTCACAACATGTCCTCTACCTAGTTGGGATCCATAAATAAGGAGGTTACGGGAGGGAGGAACCATGCCTACTTGTGGAGGGTCTCAAGAAGGGCTTCCTGGGTAGGTGCAGTGAGCCGAGATCGCGCCACTGCACTCCAGCCTGGGTGACAGAGCGAGACTCTGTCTCAAAAAGGAAAAAAAAAAAAAAAAAAAAAGAAGGGCTTCCTGGAGGAATCTGAGTCAGTGGAAAGGATTTAGACAGGAAGGGACTGGGAATAGAGAACATTCTAGCAGAAGAAAGGGCATTGAGTGCTTGTGTTGGGTCAGAGCACAAGTTTGGCTAAAATTTAGAATCTTTGAAGGGAAGCAGTGGTGAGGTTATTTAGACTGGGAAGATGAACCTGCCAACCTTATTTCTTATTCTGCATGTGTCACTTGATGAGAAGGCCGTGTCTCCACCCTTTAGTAAAGGCCAAGGTCATTTAAAAGGTTACCTGGCCTTTTTAAGTGACTTGAAATGTTTAGCACAGTTTGAGAATGTCAGTGTCTCACTACCTGACCCTTATTTCCTTGGTTTATGATGGCCAATTCATTGTGAGTCTGTTTTATTCAAAAGAAAACTGGGGGTGCTTCTAAAATAGTTATTTCGATGTGTACACACCTCCACTCTGAAACATGACTCCCTTAAGTGCACAGGCAGGTTTATCACACGTAGTTGTGAACGTATATTTGTGTGTGTGTTGCAAGGGAAAATCCCCTTGAAAAATCAGCAAATTGGACTTCAGCTTGAAGAGTATACACAGAGAACAAAACTCTCTGTGTGCAAATATATATATGTGTGTGTATCTAAAAACATAAATAAACACACGTAGGCCAGCTCACGCCTGTAATCCCAACACTTCGGAAGGCTGAGGTGGGCAGATCACGAGGTCAGGAGATTGAGACCATCCTGGCTAACATGGTGAAACCCCGTCTCCCCTAAAAACACAAAAAATTAGCCAGGCGTGGTGGCAGGTGCCTGTAGTCCCAGCTACTTGGGAGGCTGAGATAGGAGAATGGCGTGAACCTGGGAGGCGGAGCTTGCAGTGAGCCGAGATCGCACCACTGCACTCCAGCCTGGGCGACAGAGCAAGACTCTGGCTAAAAACAAAAACAAACAAAAAAAACCATGTATACGTATGTATATATAAATAAAATTGGATTGAGTCATAAAAGTATAAATATATCCAATGTAAAATCTACTAGAGAAGGAGTTTGTTTTCATGACTCAGAGGATGTGTAATAAAGAGGTATTTTTAAGACCGAGAGCTAGTGTGTGTCAGTTTCTTTTTGCCCAATTCCTTGTGTCCTTGGCAGGAAGATGAGTCACTGGATCTGAATCACAAGGCGATTAAGAGCCCCAGGAAAGGCTGATTTCAGGACGGATATTTAGAAGCCTCAGCTAAATCAGGTCTTGGGTATCTAGGTGGATTGGGGAATCAGTGAAACAAATATTTCTCTTCATCTCTTCATTTTTTTAGATTGTGTGGATGTCTTGCTCAGTACAGAAGTACTTTTTTTTCCCCAAAAATCGTATGAAGAAAGAGGAAGTGCTGCCCATTCTGAAGGAGGAGGTTAAAAATGAGTAAAGCACACCACATGTTCACAGCAGCAGTGTTCCCAGTAGCTCCACGTGCCTGTCGACAGGTGAATGGGTAGACAGATTGTGGTCTATCTGTACAATGGAATAGTATTCAGCCTTAAAAAGGAAGGAAATTCTGTCACTTGCTACAACAGAGATGAACCTTGAGGACATCATGCTATGAGAAATAAGCCAGCCACAAAGAGACAAATACTATGTAATTCCACTTAGTTGAGGTTCCTAGATTAGTCAAACTCATAGAGGCAGAAAGTAGAACGGTGATTTCCAGGGGTTGAGGAGAAGAGGGGATGAAGAGCTGCTGTTTAAAGGATGCAGAGTTTCAGTTTTGCAAGATGAAAAAGTGCTGGAGATTGATCGTACATCAATGTGAATGTACTTACCACTACTGAGTGGTACACTTAGAAATGGTTGCAATGGTAAATGTAGTGTTAGGTGTCTCACCACAATTACAAAAGTGAAATGAGTGAAGCTTATTGTTAAGGATGGACAGCAGATGGCTGAGAAATTGGCATGGCTGGACCGTTGTCTGGTGAGAGCATGTGGATGAGGCATGAGGTGGAGAAAGAAGGCACCTGTCTTTCTTCCAGTTAATTGTTCTTTCCCCCATGCCTTCCACCTTCCTTTCCCTCCTGATGACTCATCCTGCCTCCCTCTCACGTGCCTGCTGCAGACTTTCTTCCTTTTCCCTGCTGGTCCACCCGACCTATTTTTACTCCCTCACATTTGGTCGTCTTTATCCTCGGAAGAGAACGCTCACACCGGCGTCTTTCTTCAGCACAGCTTTCTAGCTTCTTTTTTTCCATTTTAGGATGGACAGTGGCATAAGATCAATGGGTGAGGTAGAGACCTAGTGATTTTTTTTTGGTGGCAGTTAGGGATATTGACATTGGCCACTTCCCAGAGCGACAGCAGCAGTAGCACAGGTGAGGGTGTTGCCCACCGTCCAAGAAGCCCATGAAGTACGTTGGCTGCTCTTCCATGTTGCCCCCTTCAGAACGAATTGTGTGCTATTACGTTACAAAGTATGTTCCAGCAGGAAGCCGTGCAACAGCTTTAGAAAAAAATTCCAGAACTAGAACATGCAGTTGGTTTTCAAATCTCATATTCTCAATTTCAGTCCTTTTATTTAGGATCCAGGCTTTAGGATGTCTCTCTCTCTCTCTGATATCACTAATTAAAAATTATCCAAACGTTTAACATTATATAGAAATAAACGTAACGGTGTATTTGACAAAATTTGACAATTTTCATGTGGATATTCATTGCCTCGTGGTCAAAGTTGAAACCGAAACCAATGTGGTCTTGGCTTCAGGAATCTGTACCATCATAGATGGCAGTGGAGAAGAGGAAAAATAGTCTGGGATCCTTAACCCATTTATAGATTGTATTTGTTGAAAGAAGAATGCAAGGGTGGCAAAGGCCTGATCTTGTGGAGGGTTGGGAAATGGTCAAACGCAGTCACTACATCTGTATGGTGGACATGCGTGCTTGTAAAACCTGCAGAAGAGTATCCATCAAAAATACTTATAGTTCTTACCCAGGTTACGGCAGGGGTTACCACCCAATAAGGTAGCACCCAAATCTGCTTCAGTAAGATGGAAGCCGCGAGGACACGTTTGTGTTTTATGGGAACAATAAATTTCCATTTTAAATGAAACAATTCTACTTTTTTCTTGTGAAATAATGTTGAAGTATAGATCAGATATATCAATTGTTTGAAGATCATTTAAAGAAAATCACATATGTATTGAAAAGATTTTTTTCTTGGAAATAGTGATCTATTGTTTTTATGGAAAAAGGAAGTATAGTTTTTAAATGTTCTTTAATATTGATTTATAGAAGCTTAACATTGCTTCTTTAAATACCACAGGTAGAGTAAAATTTAATGTGAAAGCTAATTTTTAATAGTTTGATATATGTGTATGTATTATATATATGTTTTACTTTGCATTCGCATTTTAAGAGAACAAGCTTATTTTATGATTAACAGAGTCGTTACAAAAATTTTTATTGTAAGTTTGCCAGAGTCCTAGATTTAGAAAGTTATACCCACACCACATGTAGTCTAATGATGACAGTAAGGGTAAAGAAATACTGAACTTTTTTTAGTAGGCTTGTGTCAGTAGGGATATTGATGACATTCTGAAATTATTTTGTGCTTATGTAGGAGAGAGTAATGAGCAACTAAGTTAATCGATGTGTTGGATACCAACATTTTCACTGTGGAAGGTGACATAAATATGAGGAATGTGAGGTACTGGATTTGAGTTGAAAGTATCAGTATGAACTCATGTTAAAATACACACACACTCTCTCTTCTCACTGTTCTAGTTGCATCAACTCAAGAGCCTGGAAGCTGTGCCATCCCAGACATTATGGGCATCTCTCACATCCAAATCTTGGTTTCTAAATTTCTCTTTCCACTAGAAGAAACCATGAGAGAAATGGCGAGCCTCAGATCCTTTATTGCACCAAAAGCAAGGAAGTATGGAAGGAGAGCTGAGGGTTTGCCAGGACACTGGCTGACAGGGTCTCTCTCTAGTCAAACTCAGGATGGTTGGAACATCAGAAAAGAATATTAATGATCATGTATTATAAGTACATTAAAAAAAACCCATGTGAGTCCACAGTGATGAGAGTTGGGCAGGATCGGGGAGTGGGGAAAGCTCTGCTTTATAGGAAAATGCCAGATAACAAATATAGAAGGAGTTAGAGAATTAGAAACTTGTCATGTTGTGACTTTAATGTAAATAACTGATTCAGGATGGATGTGAAAACTATTGGGTGAGAGGTTGTTGATGTTAGCACAGTATTCTCTGTGCTTTTGCAATTGAGAGATTGGTTGTGACCTTAATGAAGTGGTCAGGTTTGCCGTCACTAATAGTGGGAGTCCTGATGTGATGGGGTAGTGGGGATACCTGACGCCCCTGGGAAGACTGGCTTGGATATTGCCAAGGAGAATGTCATGAAGTACAGAGGCAAGTGCAGGAACTGTTTCAGATTAGGGAGATCAAGCAGAAATAACAGCCAACTGCAATGAATGGAACTTGGTTGAATTCCGTATCAAAACAAGCAAAATGGCTATAAAGGACATTTTTGAGACAACTGGGGAGATGTGAGTATGGACTGTATGTTGGATGATGGTATTGAATCAGCCTTCCCTTTTTTAAAGGTGTGACTGGATAGGAGAAGGTGTTTATTCTTGAGAGGTGTGTGTTGGATTACCTAGGGTGAAATTTCACGAGGTCTTAAGCCCATTTTTGGATAGTTTGGTAAAAGGAAAGCATGTGTGTACATGTGTGTGTATGAGAGAGAGAAGATTTGAGAAGATGTTAATTCTTGGTGAATCTAGGTGAAGAGTTATCAGTATTCAATGTTATATTGTTTGTTTCTGTAGGTTTGACATTTTTCAAAATAAAAAATAAAACTAAGTGACATAGAAATTAATCTCTTCGTATGGACACATAGAGACATGGTGCTAGGATGGCCTCTGGGAAATAGTTTCTGCAAGATAAGCATATTCTTCCTCCACTACCCCCACCGGAAAAACGTGAATGCTGATTCACTTCTGTTGACCAGTGGTGATGGAATAGAATTTTCCAGTCAGGCAGTTGTACTTATTTTCTTCTGGTTCTGTATCGAGAAGCTTCGTTCTTTAGAAATTAGATTCTTTACATAATCAAGTCTGTAATCAAAATAGGCCTTCCATGGTAAGTAAAGTATCATGGGAACCCGTAACAATACCTGTCATTTATGTGCTTGGCACTGTGCTGTGCTTTTATTCAGATAGTCTCCATTCTTCATCATCCCCACGTTACCACGAGGAGACAGGTTCAGGATGCCAAGTGGCTTTCACAAGGCCACGTGGTGAATATGTCATAGATTTGAATTTAAACCCAATTCCTTCTCACTCTAGTTTACCTGCATATTCATCCTCCAGCATGATGCTGCCTGTGTGCCTGGAAATAAACCATTTTACATAGTTTCTAATGGGATTACATTTTTTTTTAAGGAAAGGTAGTAAAGATCTAGTTATCACTCCCTTGATGTATGGTATTTGAGTTTAAGTGTGAAAAGAAGACACTAGCAATGGACTCGTACTGAGATTCAGGAACCCTAGGCTCTGCTTCCAGTTCTCTCACTGTCTAGTGGTGTGATTTGAGGGCCTTATTCTTCTCAGATATAATCATTGGTTGGTCTGGTTGATATCTCATTTAATTTGGGAAACTAAAATAGCATGATATTTTCAAAGAATTTTTAAAAAGATCACAGTGGCAGAAGCAAGTTCTGGGGGTGGGGATGCATGAGGAGGGCTTGGGATAGTCGGAGGTGGCTGGAGTGGGGACTGGGTTATTAGGGGTCTTTAGGCAATGTTAAGGGTTCCAACTTTGTAAGGGCCAATGAAAGTTCTCATAGGTTTTTTTTTTCACTCTCAAATATGTAATAATAGTTCTTTAATATCAAATATGAGAGTCAGAGTCAAATTCCCCTCATTTATACTTTGTTCAAATCAGGACATAAAGAAGGTTCACACATTGCAATTGTTGATAGGTCTCTCTCCCCCTCTCTCTGCCCGCCCTCTTCTTTCTCTCTCTCTCTCCCCATCTCCCTGTCTCTCTCCTCCCTTCCCTCTCTCCATCCCTCTTTCTTCTAATAACAGCTGTATTGACATATAACTTACATACCGTACAATTCATCTATTTAATATGTACAGTTCAATGGTGTCTTATTCCATTGGGCTACTGTAACAATACCATATACTGGGTGGCTTATAAGCAACAGAGATATGCTTCTCACAGTTCTGGAGGTGGAGAGTCCAAGATCAAGGAGCCAGCAGGTTCGGTGTCTGATGAGGGCCCACTTCCTGCTTCATAGAGGGTACCTTTTTACTGTGTTCTCACATGCTGGAAGGGACTCTTTTGTAAGGGCACTAATCCCATTCATCAGGGCCCCATCCTCACGACTGACTAATACCTCCCTAAGGCTCCACCTCCTAATACTGTCACATTGTGGGGAAAGATGTCAACATCTGGACTTCAAGAGGACGTAAACATTGAGACCGTAGCAAATGGGTGTTAACTGCAGTTACACAGTTGTGCAACCGTGTCACCACAGTCAATTTTAAAACGTTTCCATTACCTCAGAAAGAGGCCCCATACCTGTCACCAGACATTCCTCACTTCTTCCCAACACTTCCCCCAGCCACAGGCACAATAATCTACTTCCTGTGTCTATAGAGTCATCAATTTTGGATACTTTATGTAGGTGGGATCAGATAATATGTGGCCTTTTGGCTTGTTTCACTAGCATAAGTTGTCAGGGCTCATCTGTGTTATAGCATGCATCAGTGCTTCACTCCCTTTGATTACTGATCATCTTCCATTGCGTGGATGTATCCATAATTGTATGGAGACACCACATTTTATGTATTCATCAGTTGACGGATGTTTGGGTTGTTTCTACTTTTTGTCTATTGTGAATAATGATGCTGTGAACATTTGTGTACAGTTTTTGTGTAGAGACGTTTTCCTTTCTCTGCGGTATATATTTAGGAATGGAATTGCTGGGTCATATGGTGACTGCATTTAACATTTTGAGGAACTCCCACACTGTTTTCTAAAGTAGGTGCCCTATTTTACAGTCCCATCTGCAGAGGATTCCAGTTTCTCCACATCCTCTCCAACACTTGCTGTTGTCTGTGTTTTTGATTATAGCCACCCTACTGGGTGTGAAATGTTATCTCATTGTAATTCTGATTTGTATTTCACCAATAGCCATTGGAGGGTTTTAGGGATGAAATGCATGATCTGATTTAGATTTTAGAAAGATCACTCTCACTGTATCATAGAAGATGGATGAGAGAGGTACAGGCAGATTACCAGATACTAGATGATGGATGACAGCAGATAGGCCAAGCTAGTGGTAGTGAGAATGGTGAGAAGTGAGTGGATTACAGGGGAATCTAGAAATACTGTCTGTAGGAATTTGTGATTGGTCAGATGTGGGGATTGGGGAGTGCTGCAACTGGATTTCCTGCCTGGGCACCTGCGTGAGGCCATCCATTGACAGAGGGGATAGAGCAGGGTGGGGAGTAGAGAGTGGTGTGTGCAGATCTGGAGGGGTTGAGTTTGTGGTTACTATCAAGAGAGGAGATCAGGAGTGCTGTCTGTCCTGGAGGCAGACATTCATATATCAGAAGTAGCTCCAGAATTGGGAGTGGCTGAGGTTGGAGAGTGAGAGGAAACCAGGATATTTGAGCTTACCTCTTATTTCTGGAACTTTGTGATGCTTTTTCCCTTTTAGAAAAATGTATAGAAGTACAGTTTTTTATTCAATATAGAATATAGTTAAAGAACAACATTTCCTTCAATTTACTGAAATTTCCTACAGGGTAACATCTGTGTCAAAGCACTTTACAAAGCTTTCTAGTAAAGTAAATTTTTGGTGTATTGTGGTGGGAAGAGGGGAGGGGGTTGCCTCTTGTAAGGCATAATTTGATTGGCACTATCTCTTAAAAGTCTTCATTTCCAGCAAAAATCTTAACATGCTGTTTAGATTTAAATGGTGGGTGGACCATATGTCATGAAGAGGTACAGCGATAGAAAACAGTCTCTAAATATCTAACGCATTTAAGTGGTTCCTACAGGTTTTTATGTTTCTGAGATACATGCCTAATTTTGGAATATTAATTCTTACTGGAATTTTGACTGTTAAGTTTGGAAGAAAGCGCTTATAAGCTTTCCTTTGGTTTTCCCCAGGAAGATACTTTTATAACGTGAAATCTTTAAAACCCTGTAGAAAAGTAGTCTATGTAATTCTTAGCAGGGTGTTGAGATCAAGTGCTTTTCTTCTTTTCATTCTTTGCATTTTGTCAATTGAAGATGTGCAAAGAAGTCCATTTGAAATTTCCCTCGGGCCACTTAATTCAGCTTCATTACAGAGGAAGTGTGTTAAAAATGATATCATACAGCTCCAACAGGTGATTAGAAATATAGATAGGATGGGCCTGGGTGTGGTGGCTCACGCCTGTAATCTCAGCACTTTGGGAGGCTGAGGTGGGCAGATCATGAGGTCAGGAGATCAGGACCATCCTGGCTAACACGGTGAAACTCTGTCTCTACTAAAAATACAAAAAATTAGCTGGACATAGTGGCGGGCGCCTGTAGTCCCAGCTACTCGGGAGGCTGAGGCAGGAGAATCGGTTGAACCCGGGAAGCAGAGCTTGCAATGAGCTGTGATTGCGCCACTGCACTCTGGACCTGGCGACAGAGCAAGACTCCATCTCAATAAATAAATATCGAAAAATCTATAGATATAGATATAGCTATATATAGATAGGTAGGAAAAATCCATAGCACATCCTTAAAACAATTTCATTTTTCCATTTCATGAATTTAGCAGGAGGGTCCTTTTCTCACTGCAACCTCTGCCTCCCAGGTTCAAGTGATTCTCCCTCAGCCTCCCGAGTAGCTGGGATTACAGGCACCCACCACCACACCTGGTTAATTTTTGTATTTTTAGTAGAGATGGGGTTTCACCATCTTGGCCAGGCAGTTCTTGAACTCCTGACCTCGTGATCCACACCCCTTGGCCTCCCAAAGTGCTGGCATTACAGGCGTGAGCCACTGCACCTGGCCGAGATTTCATTTTTTAAAAATGTGAATCCAAGAAGTCACTTGAGTTCCAAATAAATTTATAAATTCACTTATGTTCTAGAATAAATGGAAGTAATTATGACTGCATTAGTGCAGCATTAATTAACATAGCTAATTCTTTGTAATTATGCCAAATAATAACACTAATAAAATGTAAATATCAAATGAATAAGGGGAGAGCCTCCCCTTCTCTTTTTAAAGCCACTATATTACAGTGTCAGATTATGAACACACAATATCATCAAGCTTCCAGACATCCACTTTCCAAATATGGTCTGTGTGAATTCTAATGAAAACGTGAACTCTGTGGTATAAATCTCCTTTGCCGCCTGGTTCAATGAGGGGCTGCCCAGCAAGGCAATAATTCCATTCCTCAGAGCATTGCTGAGAATATTTATATAATTAAATATCATCTGTTTCCCCATTTAATTCCTGGTGGCTTTCCCCCCACCCCCTGGCTGTTTCTGCCATTTCCTTGGGCAGGAATGGCCCAATAAAGTTGCTGCGGTGCTGATGGATTATCTTCATTAGGTACTAGGGTGATGAGTCCCCAAGCACTGCTGCATTTGATTTACCATGTGCAAAGGCCCAACCTTCTGCAGAAACGCTAAGTAGGGCAGGTTTTGTGCAGCTTTAACTGGTTGGTGTGAAGAAGAAGAAGAAAATAAAGTTCTTCTAGAAAACAATTTTGGGAAATGCTTTGGTCTCTTAGGAGAGCCTCCTTTTATACAATCTCAACAAATGGTGATACTGAAAGTCCTTTTTGGTAAGAAGGGGTGGATGAAGCGAGAACGTGGTGTGCCGGAGAGAATGCAGGAGACCCAGGTTCTGCATCTGGGGGCAGAGCTGAAGCCAGGCTGACCTTCGTCGGGTCTCGGCATCTGCATCTGGGCGGGGATGGAACCGGACTGTGGCTCTCCAAGGCCCCTTCAGCTTTGGAGTGGGACCTTTGTGAATCCCGCCCCCCCGTGCCCCACCCCCCGATAGCCATGGGCCCTGGGCAAGTGGCCCCATCTCTCCCAGCCTCTTTGTCTTTACAATGGGAACGCATCATTTGTTTTGCCTACTTGTTACAGCGTGGTCAGGAGGTCTGAACACGAGAGGCGCTGCACGGTCCTGTGTGGAGCTGGCTCGCAGCAGGCACCTACAGGACGCTGCCCCCCACTTCCCTCCTGTCCTAGATTCTGTGAGACACAGCCCGTGACACTTTGAAGCAGGGCTGTAGGATTTCTGATAGGAGGTGATTTGAAAGAATAAACAAATTGACGGAGCTGGGCCTGAGACAGGAAGTGGTCTGCGGTGGAACAGTGCTGGAGTTACTCCTGCTGCTCTGAGCCAAGGCTCTTACTTATTTTTATTTCGGACAGGGTACTTGCAGAATCAAGGCTTTGGGGGTCTGGCGAGTGGTCAGACCCTTCATGAATGGGATTAGTGGCCTTTAAAAGGGACTGCAGAGATGTCTGTTTCTCTCCTTGCACCATGGGAGGACGAAATGGGAGTTTGGCCATCTATCCCAGAAAAAGGTTCTCACCAGAACCTGACCACTACCACAAAGGGTGTTCAACCTCCATTGAGTGCCAACTGTACTTCTCCTTTAATTCGAAGCCTCTGATTTCTGGGGGTGCCTGTTCTGGTGGCACTGATGGGCACACCCTGTTGAGTGGGGTAGGCGACGGGTGGAGGACTGGCGGCCATCAGTGGGGGCTACCATGGGAGTCCAGGGGGCCTGTCAAACTGTGGCACGGGAAACCTGTAGCTGTGTGCCTTACTATACCATCTCATTTAGTGCTCATGATTCCCTAAGAGGTAGGCACTGAACCCATTCCCATTTGTAGATGGGGAAGCTAGGGGTCACAGAGATGAAGTGGCTTGCCCAAGGCCACACAGGTCATAGGTGGGAGAACTCACTGGAGCCCTCACCCCCTCAGCCACGACAGTCATGTGTGAGGGTGGGTTCACGGAATATCATGGGGCCTGCTGTGGTCTTAAAGTTTGCATCCCTGCAAATTCCTAGGTTGAAGTCCTAGCCCACAGATTCCTAGGTTAGTATTTGGAGAGGGGGCTCTGGGAGGTGATTTGTCACGAGAATGCGACCCTTGTGAGTGGAACCAAGAGTCTTAGTGCCCGCCTGAAAGGGACCTCTTTGCACCATGTGAGGACACAATGGGAGGCTGACCGACTGCAGTCCAGAAGCAGGCTGGCACCAGAGCTTGTCCATGCCTGCACCTTGATCTTTGACTTCCAGCCTCATGAGAACCTCATGAGAACCTCAGAACCATTAGAAATACACTTGTGTTGTTCATAAGCCACGCAGTCTGTGGTAATTCATTATAGCAGCTCCCACTGACTCAGACCACGCTCTAGGATTGGGAGAAGGTGTGCTGAGAATGTAGGGTAGGCACCTCATGGTGGCCAGTCACCTTCCATCGCTTCTCTTCGTAAACGGCACCCACCTTATGGGCTGCTATGAGAAGGAAATGAGGCCAGCGTGTGGACTGGCTCACCCACTGTTAGGGAGCTGCCAGTGCTTGGCCCATTTCATCTGTCCGGAAGCTGTTCCTCACTGACATCAGCTAGTCATTCTGCCCTTCACCTTGGGAGGGCATCACACCTTGTGCCTTTTTAGAGAAAAATTCCTGTTTCTGCCCCACGCTAGAAAATCAGATAAAGCCAGCACATATCTGGAAGGTGCAAGAGGAAGTGTGAAATCAGCATGGCATTGGGTGGAAACAGAATTCTACTGCACAATAATGACGGCTGAGATCAAAGGACCGTCTGTTTATTGATAAGAGTAAAGGAAGTATAACGTGGCAGCCAGAGGTGTGATGAAAGGGGAGGGTGACTAGGGTAAGACCCTCCAAGGGGGCCATGGGCCCTACCCAGATGGACATTGGATGCTGGTGTGGCGGCAAGCAGCTCTTGGGACAAGGGCACAGACCAGTGTGGCCCCTCTGCCCTTTGCCCTAGTCAGCGTTGTTGGCTGCCGCTCGCCCACAGCTGAACATGCTGGGTGTCATCTAGAACCAGCCTTTCTGTCTCCATATTCTGAGCCCACAAGGGACACTAATAATGCTGAGCCCACCCCTGGACATGTAAGAAGAAATTCTCTTAGCCTATCTTATCTTATACTTGATTTTTTAGGTCCTTCTCTTAAGTTTTTCTTTTCTGTTCTCCTCTTAATAAATCCTGCCTTTCTTTTTAAAACCACATACTTACACAGCTAGGCTTTTATCACAGAATAGTACTTTTAAGTGGACCTAAAGAGAAAAGTAAGTCTAAGGTGTTAGCAGGTATCATTCTCACCAGTCCTGAACGATTGCCATTCACAGTTTAGTGTAATCCTAGTCTTATCCGTCCTGACCTCGTTTCTTGATTAAAATGTTCCTGTTAAATTTCCTATAAATCCTTCCTAGGTGAAAAATCCCTCCATGGGCTGCATATGGCCTGGGGCTGTCGTGTATTTTGGCAGCAGATCTCTTCTCTTGGCTGCTGGCTGGGTTTCTCCAGGCTAATGCTGCTTGGTGCAAAGGCCCTCATTAGCTTCCTGAGCTTTTTAGAAGTTTTAGGCTGTGCTGGTTTTCACCCCTTCCTTCCTCTTTAGGACTCCCCAGTGGGCCAAAGAAAAAATGAAATATTTAATAAGCAACCCAATGTCGCAGAGAATGGGAAAACTCTTGGGATTACATACTTGTACCCAAATCCTAATAGACTTTTTATGCTTACAGTTAATAATATACTGTATTTGAAAGCAGAGTATAATGCCTAGGACGTAGAAGGACTTTAAAAAAGGTTAGTTTCTTTTGCCTGTAGAATAGTCATCCTCAACCCTGGGCTGCACATACAAATCACCTGAGCAGTGGCTCACGCCTGTAATCCTAGCACTTTGGGAGGCCTAGGTGGGTGGATCACGAGGTCAGGAGTTTGAGACCAGCCTGACCAACATAGTGAAACCCCATCTTTACTAAAATTACAAAAATTAGCCTGATGTTGTCGCGGACCCCTGTAATCCCAGCTACTCAGGAGGCTGAGGCAGGAGAATCGCTTGAACCCAGGAGGTGGAGGTTGCAGTGAGTCACAATCACGCCATTGCACTCCAGCCTGGGCAACAGAGTGAAAAACCAAAACAAAAAACCATACTGATGTCTGGGCCCCATCCTAGGCCAATTAAATCAGACTCTTGGAGAGTGAAGTCTAGGTGTTAATATTTTTAAAAGGCTCCCCAGGTAGTTCTAATGTGCAGCCTAGGTTGAGAAGATCAGCTCTTAGAAGAATGCAGCTGGCCTTCTTTTTGCTTTATATGTTTTGAGCTGCTGGCTTCTAATTAGAGTTAATATCATTATAATATAATGCCTTTGTTTTGCATTAAACTTAATAAGAACAACCACTCTGCTCTCCAACAATATAGCTACTTTCTCTGGCTTAAGTGCTTTTATTTATTATTATTTTTTAAAACTAAACAAAACCAAACAAAACTGGGTTTCCAATTAAAAACCCAAGCTCAGACCAGAACAGAACTTTTGAACTACATTCCAACAAAATTTTAGATCATTGATTTCTAATGGCTTCCTGACAAATGGAGACTAAAGGCAGGCAAGGGGGCTAAGACCAGGCCAGGTGGGGAGAGGGGACAGCAGCATGTTTGTGCCTGGTCACCTGCCAGGAAATGAGTGGCAGCCTGTGCCCAGGTGGCTTCAGTTTCCTGATGAAAAAGCCGTGATGTCTCTGTAGACCGAGTCTGCGTCCTAACCCCCAACTGAGGACACAGTCTTGTGGGTGGGAGAGTACACGCGTGGACATTGTAGCTGGAATCTGAGCCTCAGTTTCCCCATCTGCAAATTGGAGGCATTGCACAGTCCTTCTTGGGATTGCAGCGGGGGTGAAAAGCTTGCTGACAAATAAATGCTTGCTGTGTGTCAAATACCACTCTGTTTTAAAACGTGCTAGATAACTCTGTGAGCTGTTACCTTATCACCTCTCTTTTACTGAGGAGGAAATCGAGGCACAGAGAAACCAAGCAAACTGGCCTGGGATTCCAGGTGGGTCCCTGGAATAGCTGGGATTTGAACCTGGTAGTGATTCCAGAGTCTGAGCAGAAAACATCTGTGTCCAGTGCACAAGGGGCCCAAGACCATGTGGGCACAGGATGGACCCTCAGGCAGTGAATGAAACCCGGGGCTGGTAAGGTCAAAGGTATGTGAGCAGTGGTGATCCCAGCTTCACTCCGGAGAGCCAGGACAGTCTCACACTGGGTATGAGGTGGGTGGGTGGGTACGCTGGTGGTGATGGTGTTGGTGACAGGCTTCTTTAGAAGTTTTGGAGCTTTTGGTTTCTCAAGTAGCAGGGGAGAATGAACTCAGAATGTTATTAATGAATGAAATTATCTGTAAAAGGTTGAAATGTACAGGAATGCATTTTGGCATAATGGTGTGTATGTGCATGTGTGTTTTTGCTTGTGTGTGTTTGCGTAACTGCATGCACGTGTATGCGTTTGTATGATAGTGTGTGCTTGTATGTGTGTCTGCATATGTGTGTGCATGTGTATGCATTTGTGTGACTACCTGTGTGTTTACATGACTACATGTGTGTGCATACATGTGTGTCTATGTGCATTTGTATGTGTATGCATATGTGTGTGTGCATGTACATTTGTATGGGGTTGTGTGTGTATGCATGTGTGTGTTTGTGTGTTGGGGAATTATATGACAAGTGATTTTGTCTCATTCTTCAGCTTTGCATTCTGTGGGCTGGGGATCTGCATTTTTCCCTCCAGTCCCTTGTATTACCCCAGCTCACTCATTCACTTGATCATACTTTTGTAGCTCAGTGACAGTGTCACCATTTCAGCTGGGCCCTTGCTTGATGATGGTTTTGCCCATTTCTACATGTGTGGCCTCCCTAGCCCTCATCTGTCAGCAGAGCCCATGGACTTACCCCGGAATTGCAACCCTGGAAGCATGTTAGCATTATCTGGGACTGATGCCCCCATACCCCTAATTAAATCAGGCCCTCCGCTCCCGCTCGGGAGCCAGGATGGGTCTAGTGTGTTCCTAGGGTTGAGAAACAACTGGCTGTATTCACCCAACCTATGAGAAGAGAATGAGATGACATGGAGGAGTCAGTTTGCAAGAGCTGGAGCGAAGTGTAGAGCCAAATATCTTGGCTCTGGGTTAATTATGCCTTTTTCATTCTCCCCCTCTCCTCCTTTCCTCCTCTCCATTCTCTTCCAGCACTGCCTCCCCAGGTCCCCTCTCCCATGCCAGGAATTAAAATGTTTTGTCTGGAAACAAGTGGGCTTGACTAACATGGCCGGGCTCCCACCGCAGCTGAGTTTTGCATGTTCTGATGTCAGTGGTGTGAGCTTTAACATGGAGATTGGTGTCCAAAGGCAGCTGATATTGCTCTGTCCATTTCTATTGTACTGAAAATCACATGGAAACCAATCACATAATGATCTCGGGAATGAAATATTCAATGCGCAATGTTATTAACATGTAAAAGACTTACGGGCAAATCACTTTTAAGTATGACAAGGCTTCAAATGTGTTTGGTTTGAGTATAGGGAAAAAGATTTTGGGGGGTTGTTTATCAGCAGCGCCATGAGGGAGGCTTATTTCTTCCCTTTAAATCTGGCTGAATATGCATGTGTGCGCCGCATGATAATAACAATCACGCCAGCCAGGAGATTAGCTGAGCTTTTGCTCTAGTAATTCTAGCATGCAAATTCAAAGGACTGCAGAGGAGGCAGGGGAGGAGCGTGCTTGGCATCTTTTGCTCCCCTACATCCTAACCTTGGTGCTATGTCTTAGTTTCATGTTAGGGACGGCTGAACTTGGAACCTCCACGATGTCAAAAGCCTGGAGAGTTGACTCCCTGCGTGGATGCTGATCCACTTTCTCTCGTATTGAGATATACGAACAGAAGAGTATACAAAACTTAATAATTATAGAAATCTATGTAACTACCTCCACTCCTAAGGAAAAGCACATTGCCAGTACCCTAGAAGGCCCTGTACCCTGATGTTGTTTGAGAAAATGGGCCATGGAAGACAGGTGCATGGGTGGCCAGGAATTGAGAAGGTCTGTTAGGACTTGGGCGTGGCACTTCTTGACTGTCTCCGGTCTTTATGAGGCAGTAGGGTTTCTGGAACCCAACAGTTTGGGTTGCAATCTCATCTATGTTACTTACCAGCTTTGTGTCCTTGGGCAAGTCTCTGTGCACCTTGTGCCTTAGTTTTCCTATCTGTAAAATGGGGATAATAAAAGTATCTACCTTGTAGGATAATTGTGTTAATACATGTAAAATCATTAAAACAGCATCAGGCACATACATGTTAACTACTATTACTTTATTAATCAGCTTGGTTCTAAAACCTTGTGTTGTTTTATGTGTGGAATTCCCAGTCTTGTAAACAGTATCTCTCTCTCTAGATCACTGTATTATCCTGGTCTTCCACATCCCTGGTGTGGTACCATTCCTGGCCAACTCAGATGTCACTGGGCATCTCCAGCACAGCCACTGTTTCTCCTTCCACTCCATGCAGAATGTGGCAGCCTGGCACACAAATAACTTTTAAGAAAATTTTAGTGTATAAATGTGGTTTTTCGAAAGTAAGGAGGAGGGAAGTAGCATTGATTTAATATTTAAACAGCACTATTTAAACCTAGTAGCAAAACTCCTATATGATAATGACTTGTAGTCTATTTTACAGATCAAGAAAATGAAGCTCAGAGAAGGGGAGCAACTGGCCCAATGTCACATAGTAAGTGACTCAGCTGGGATTCGACCACACTTCTGTTTTCAGAAGTGCTCATCCCTTGCGGTGATTTGAGCTCTCATAGCCCAACTAGGACATCTTGAACATGCTAAATATGTATCAGTACGCCTGATGTATTGTTTTCAGTCACAGATAATTCCAGTTGATTTTCAGGCATGTATAGATATTCATGATATAAAGATGGAGTTGTTATTAATCAATGTGAGGCACAGGCAGGACTTGAGGTGGAACCTAATGAGGGGAATGTTATAAGTACTTTTGCATTCGTTTGATCTTCCCCGTAACCTTCTCTCATGCTGGCAGGACATCGCACTCTTTTCACAACTGTTGGCACAGTTGTGAAAACCTTCCAGGACATCAGTGTGGTGATATGCAGAGACGGGGCAGACTCCTGCTCTGTGGCTGTGCTGGGTACTCCCTCCCCCTTCACCAGTCTAATGGGCCAACTGAAGAATTTACACAATAGGAAAACTGGCCAAAGCTTTAGCATTGTTATCAACCTGAATTCCTTCATGAAGAAAGCACAATACTTGCCTTAACTGAGGGAAGTTGGCAGGAAGGGGTATTCAGCTGTGTGAGTATGTGCTCTGATTCTTGCCTGTTTCTCAGTTTCCCGTGTGTTACTGCCACTTTCATTTATTACTGTTTGCTGATTTTAGAACTATGTATCTTGCACCCTATATGAAATTAACTCAAAGTGGATCATAAACCTACGTGTAAAGCATAACACCATCAAACTTCGTGAAGAAAACATTGGCAAAAATCATTGTGACCTTGTGTTAAGCAAGTAATTCTTAGATAAGACACAAAAACTAGAAGCCATAAAATGAAAATGATAGATTGGACTTCATAAAATGAAAATGTTATTCAAAAACATTGTTCAGAAAATGAAAAGACAAATCTTGCACATGTTCATTCCCAAGCATTTCATTTTGTCTGATGTTACTGTAAATGATACCTTAAAAATTGAAAAATTTCTAACCATTCATCAGTAGTACATAACATTTGTTTTGAATAATTTTATTTTTTAATAATTTGTTTTAATAAGTTTTGTATGTTGACCTTGTATTCTGAGACCTCTTAAGTTCCCTTATTTGTTCCTGTAACTTTTTTGCCCTTTCCTTGGTATTGGTATTTTCTTTCTTTCTTTTTTTTTTTTTGAGGCGGGGTTTCACTCTTGTCACCCAGGCTAGGGTGCAGTGATGCAATCTTGGCTCACTGCAACTTCCACCTCCTGGGCTCAAGTGCCTGCCATTAGACCTGGCTATTTTTTTTTTTCTAAGTAGAGACAAGGTTTCACCATGTTAGTCAGGCTAGTCTTGAACTCCTGACCTCAGGTGATCTGCCCGCCTTGGCCTCCCAAAGTGCTGGGATTACAGATGTGTGAGCCACTGTGCCGGGCCTTCCTTGGTATTTTCTATATAGACAATGCTTGTCTCCCTCCAAATTCATATGTAGAAGCCTAACCTCCAATGTGATGATATCAGGAAGTGGGGCCTTGGGAGATGATTAAGTCATGACAGTGGAGCCCTTGTGCATGGAGTTAGTGCCCTTATAAAAAAGACTCCAGAGAGCTGCCTTGCCTCTTCTGTGATGTGAGAACACAGTGAGAAGACAGCCATCTATGAATTAGGAAGCAGGTCCTCAGCAGACACTGAATCTGCTGGTGCCTTGATTTTGGACTTCCCAGCCTCCAGAACTGTGAGAAATAAATAACTCTTGGCCCTCCATGTCTGTGAGTTCTGCATCAGTGGATTCAACCAAACTTGGATCGAAAATATTTTTTTAAAAACCACAAAAATACAGTGTATCAACCATTTGCAAAGCACTTACATTGTATTAGGTACTTTAAGTTGTCTAGAGATGATTTAAAGTATGTGGGAGGATGTGCATAGGTTACATGCTTATACTGTGCCATTTTATGTCAGGGACTTGGGCATCCTCAGATTTTGCTACCTATGGGGTTTTGGAACCAACCCCTTGAAAGAACTGAGGGACAACTATACTGTTGTTTATGAGCCATCCATTTTTATGGTATTCTGTCCAAGCAGCCCGAGTGGGCTAAGACATTGATGATCATGTCTTCTGTGAATAATGACAGCTTTATTTCTTCCTTTGCAATCTCAATAAATTTTATTTCCTTTTCTTACCTTATTGTGCTAGCTGGGATCTCCAGCATGATGTTGCATAGGAGTGGTGAGAATTGATATCCTCCCCTTGCTCTTGATCCTAGGGGGAAGGCATTCAGTTTTTCACCATGAAGAATGATGCCAACTGTAGGTCTTTTGAGAGCACTGTCATTTTTACTTTTCTTTTTGGCACATGGATGGGAAGGCTAAAGACTTGAAACTGACTTTCCACCTATACCTTTAGCATTTTGCTGAATGGTAGAGAAAGAGAAGCTGGTCCATATGTAGTCTGGTTAGAAAGCTGCTGGTTAGGAGTGAGTTTGAATGTTTTAGAAATACTTCGTCTTTTTCTTCTATGTGCCATTCCTCTTAGTCTGTTCTTATTCCTCTGCACTCCCTAGCCCTGAAAAAGAGTATTGACAGACCTAACATTTTAAGAGCACTGTCCCAATTTAAACTGTACTTTTTTTTTTTTTTTTAAAGAGAGCTTTAAGGAAATGAATAGCTCTCTACATTTTCTTGTATTTGTAGCAGGAATTCTGATCAAATGTTCACCTTTTGGTTTCCGTGAGAGAAAACAAGGGTCTTTACACCTTTGTTGATAAGACATCAAGTAACTGTTATTACTGAGTAAAATGTAAGAAGAAATATACTTTTTAATTTGTCAGCATTGCCCTTCCATCAGTGACCAAGTTGCTGCACATTTGATAGCACAGGTGGCCACAGCAAACGACTGATATGGACTTACCCAGTTAATAAAGATTATATTACTGGAAAAAGCTAAATCATCAACTCAACCATGTGAAACACTTTGAACATCATCTTTAAAATGACTTTGCAATTTGTTTAGCTGATAGTGGAATTTGTGCAAAGTACAAGTCATTGTAATAGCATTCTAATAATTCTGTTAACAATTACTTGAAATCGGAAAGTATTATTTCTGTTGTTTAGATTTGCCCATCTGTTTCTTGTGTAATGTTATAAGCTGTTTATGTGTCTCTTAATAGATGAGAGAATGCAGTATGTGAAGTCTGAAGTATCTGAGGTAGGTAATGGAACCAGAGGAACTTAGGTTATGAGATGGGGGTATATAGGTAATATCCCATATATCATGGTAATAACAAAACACAGAAACTAATATACTCACTCCTAGATTTCCACGGGGACTAGGAGGAGCCTCTACTGTGGCTGGGGTCAGGAATAGCAGGGTGGCAGGGCTATAGATGCATGCTCCCTCCATGCCAATGTGTGGAAAGGGGGTGACAGGGACAAAGGCAGTGGGATCTGGGCACGGGAGTATGGGGTGGCATGTGTCACCCTGCTTGGGAGATGATACTGGGCTGCTACAGGAGCTCATGGATTCCAGAACAGCGAAGGAATGTCATGTAGGAGGCCTTGGGAGGTGCTGATGGGGTTGGAGGGGTGGCAAAGTCCAGAAGAGGTGGGGCTGGTAGGAAGGATGTGGCTGCTGGGCTTCATCCCGGGGCTGCCTCTGAAGCCCGAGCAGAAGAGTCCAGCTGTGGTCAGTGGAGGCAGTGGGGCAGGGGAGGGGGAGGCCAAGGGGAGGCCGGTTTCTAGCTTGGAACTCTGGCTGATGGCAGAGTATTAGCGGAGAGGCAGAGGTTAGGGAGTGTGCCAATTAGACCAGTAATGGAAGGGAGTATTTGACCTAAAAATAAAAGATGGACTTAGAGCTCAGTCTTAAGGGGGCAAAAGAAATGGCTCTACTTGGTCTCGTAAATACCAGTTGGAAGTTGGAGTGAACTTCTCAGAAGCTAGGGCCCAAACTCTCACATGACAGGGAGAGCGGACTCACCAGAGATGGGAGAGGAGGCCGGGTCACTGGGCAGCAGGGACTCAGGTTGCCTGTAGCTCACCCCATCACTCACTCAGATCTTGGTTCATTCGTTGGGTCATACATACTAAGAACCGATTATGTGCCACGCATAGGTGCTGCCTTACAAAGATGAAAGTCAGTCTTAAAGAGGTTACGTGTGATAAGGGGACAGATGGGACCAGTCATTCTCAATATGACGCCGAGTGGAAATAACCACGACACAGATCGGAGCAAAGTGAGGAGGTGAAGCGGGGAGAGGGCGGGGAAGGAAGAACATTCTAGGTGGAGAGAAAGAGAAAGCATGTATAAAGACCATTTAAAATAGCACACTTCTGGAGGGTCACCTTTTTCTCACAGCAATCTGTCTCTTATGAGCCCTTTTTCTGTTCAAAGTCTTCCTTAATACAAACTGTTTTATTTAAAATCTTAGTGCTTTTGGTTCGACTGTATGATCTTTAGCTTTTCAGTGAGAAGGCAGGTAAATGCCAGGGCCCCTCTGAGCCGAAGGCTCTCCGTGTCTGCCTGCAGCCTTTGTTCTTTGCCATGTAAAAGATGAAAAATGGTGTCAGCAATATCACACCCAGTTACTGTGAAATCAAGGAATCACTCTGGTGAAGAATCTGGGGGTGAAGACCAGACAAATCGAAGCGGCTTGTCTTCATGGTTTAACTTTGTCAAGTCAAAGAGGGCTCGTGTTTCAGTAGTCAGCCTCACCTTGCATCTGTACTGGGCCAAGTCTTCTTTCCCCGAATCCTGAACCCTGAAAGAATCGGCCTCCTCTGGCTGGTTTTAGGCATTGCCCATAAATCGAGACTACAGCTGTTCTCCAGGCATCTCCCTGACACCTCAAACGTATGCTCAACACTCCTTGGGCCCCATGCCCAGGAATCTTTCCGCTTGTCTCTTTTCTGGGCTTGCAGCCAGGTTCAACTTTTCAAGATGTTGTCTTCCAAATCCTGCCTTGATTAACTCAATCTGCATCCCCTTCTTTGTCACTGTTTTCTTGTCACTCTTTTGGTTTCTCCTGCAGTCATCTGTGTGCCTAGTCTGTCCCATCTTAGGCATTTGCAATTGCAAATGACTACATTAACATTTAATTCACACCAGGCAGCTTTTGTCTGCTGCATAAACACACACCTGGACTGCACGGAAGACTGAGGACCTGGGCTAGTGGTCCCAGGGTGCTATGGGTTTGGTTGGCTGAGGTCAACATCCACATTGAGGTGGGTGGAGCTGGGCAGATTTCTAAGACAAGACAAGACAAGATGTGAGGACTTGTGTCTACATGGGTGTCTTCTAGCTTGGAACTCTGGCTGATGGCAGAGTACTAGCGGAGGGGCAGAGGTTAGAGAATGTGCCAATTAAACCAGTAATGGAGGGAAGGTTTCAGGGAAGGAAGTTAGAAGCAGCCTTAGCTGTCTGCACATTCCAAACAGGGATTTGAGTATTTGTTCCTGGATATTTTGGTGAGGGTGTGGAGAGGTAGGAGAGGGTAATCTGCATCCAACTTTGTAAAGAGAGAGAAGATATGAAGGACACAGATAGAGGAGCTTGCTGACAGCTAGAAAGGAGAAGGTGAGTTGAGCACATGGCGTGCAGGTGAGCGAAGGCATGGCTAGGAGTGGACTCGGGATGGAGGAGCCCAGGAGGCTTCCCGGGAGCAAGTCTGTGTGTTTGGTGTCACGCAACCATGCTTTTCCCACAACTCTTCCATCTTGGGTCTTGGGGCATTGTCTTGGTTCTCTTGCTGTGCCCCCTGGAGCCTCTTCACCCGTGCTTTCCCAGCTCACCTTGCCTCTGTGAGCTCAGGCCCCAGCCTGCAGTCCTCCGTTCTTTCCCCTCTCTCAGCTTCCTCCCCTGAGCGCATCTGGGTGCCCAGTCTGTTTTCACCCCTGTGGAGCAGACTCCCCAGCCTCTGTCTGCAGTCTTGTCCCCGCCTGCCCTCCTGCTCCATCTTTCATTGCTGGTGTGACATGTCCACTGCCATCCTCTGTCACCTCCGGCTCAGAGTGCTGCACTCAGACATCCAACTGGAGGAGTCCATGAGCTGACCTCAGAGATGCCCTCTGACACTGAGTTTCTATGCCAAAAAACAAACTCCTCCCTTTCACTTCTTCAAATGGCATTTTCTCCTGTCTTCTGGTGTCTGTCAATAGATCTCGTCTCCCCAGACTGGCTGCCTTCAGCTACCCTTCACAGCCTTGCTGATCTTGCCCCTTTCCCTCTTAATCCACACAACCATCACTTCCGAACTTAATTCTTATAGCCTCTGACCTTCTCTGACTCATTCGTCCCTTGTGATCTACCCGAACATGATTCACCATCCACGTGTCTGGTTCTACTCTACCTGTCTAGCCCCTTTCGAAACCACAACTTTTTTTTTTTTGCACTCACCTTCCTCTACTCTGGCCGTGCCGGTCACTTCACCATCTTGGAGCACCTGGCACTCATGAGATGCCACGATGGTCACACTGTATCCCTTCCCTGAAACCTTCCCAGCCTGTCTCGGTCATTCCATTGTTTTCTTTGACTTCCTCTAGAATCAATCATCTCTGCTACACAATTTAGCATGTAACCATATATGCTTAGTGTTCCCTTTTTCATGTTAGTCGTATCTCCCCAATTGGAACATACACTGTTATCAGGTCACAATGATCATTATTTTTGCATTCCCCAAAGTGTCAAGAATGTAACAGATGATCAACAAGTGTTGGCTCATTGATAACTGAGATTCTAGATTAAAGACAAATTTTAGTCTGATGATCTTAAAACTAATTATGCTGGGTAGAAAATACCCTCACTTCGGGTATGGTTAAAATGACTATCTTGAATCTCTCATTAAGAGGATAATGTCTCATTAATATTTTTATACCGACAGCCCCTAGCAAGGAGCCTTACGTACTGGCTAGTGTGTTGAATGAATACCTGACTTATTTCAGCTTTTCACTTTGAAGATGTTTGGTGGCATTTCCATCCAGTCCTTGTACATAGGGAAACATTGTCATTGAGGACCAAAGAGTCTTCAAAACCTGTGATGCCAAGGAGGCATTTTACTTTCTCCTTTTGTCTGGGTAGCCACGACTCTATTCACCATTTTTGATATTTAGGCTTTATCACTCCATCAAGTTGTTTATTTTTTATTCATTCCTTACAATAGATATAGCAGAATGGTATAAGGCAGCAGCATTTTCTTCCATTCCATTTTATCTTTTATCAGCATTTAGTTCTCATGTATAGCTTTTCCTGAGTCATCAGTATTGGGCTAATGGACTGGAACGGCCCAAGTTGAATGGTAATTACTTACTCTGTTGCTGATAGCCCAGATGAGAATAGGACTTATTAGATCTGTAATAATGGAAATCTGTGTTTAATGCAGATCTTTCAAGCAGTTTGAAACGATCTCAAATTCATCTCTCTTTGCCATATGTTAAAATGTCACATTATGGTTTTAAAATTCAGGATGAGAACTGAAGTTTCAGGAGAGCCTGCCTGTGGAAAAGTTCTCAAATCTGTCCTTTTTAAAATCAGAAGCATTTATTCATCTCAAATCAAGCCTCCTCAGAGATGCCAGCTCTGTCTGGGCAGTCCCTGCAGGCAGGGTGGGACAAAGAAAAATAGGGCTTAGTTCACAAGGATCTAGGACAGACGGGACTGAGGGGATGTGAGGATGGTGGCCTTTGGGTGGTGCCAGGAGGTTTCCCAGAGACTTGGGTCATGGATTGAGTGAATTCTTTCAATTCAGGAACTCCTTTGCTTCAGTCTTCATGGTGGGGTCACACTTGTGTATCATTAGCTCATCTCCTGTTTCAGCAGCAGAAGACTTTAGCTCTTCCACAAATACTGCTTTCTTCTTTCCCCTTTTCATGTGAAGAATAAAGGTACAGAAATTTGACCCAAGAGACTTCTGTGCAAAGGCCATCCTGTTCAGATTCTAGACCAGACTCATGAAGTGAAATGGTATACACAGTTCATATGACAATCAGTGCTGGAATGGGGGCTCAGGGCAGAACTGAGTCCCCACCCTGGGCTCCTTCCATCACTCTCAGAAGTATGTTACAACTGGAAGTTCTGGTTAGCAGGATCATTGTGTTTTCGAGTTATTTTCAATAACCTGTATCATCCTTCTTGTCTGGGAAATGGCCCTACATAATTTAGCTTCCTCTTAGTAGAGTCTTGTCTGGAGACTTATTGATGGGGGCTGTAACCTCACCCAGTTTCATAAATGAAGCAGGTTCATGATGGAGCTCCTGTTTTTCAATAGAGACCTTAGGGTGAGAAATGGTTCTCAAGACTCGTTCAGTTTATTATGTGCTGTCTGCTCTTTGATTCAATGAGTCTCTGGTATCTTTGCAAATGGTAGATGTTTTGAGTAGTAGTATTATGGTGTTGAAAAAGTTGGTACCGGTGAAATGTTCCAACCTTGTACCTCCTGTGGCTTGGAAGAGTCTTCACAGAATTCAGGACAGACAGGTGGTACTGATTCATTGGTGAGGGATTGGTTTATTTCCCACAGTTCTAAATTATGCACTTCAACAACTCAATAAACCTGATGTAACTGGCAACACACTGATGGATATGGTGGAAGATAAAAAATATGATTATTTGAATCAAGATGCTTATGGTATGGCATCCTAGAGTCTATTGCTTTTTAAAAGACTCTTGAGCTTTGATAACAGTTTGTTGATAGACATTTTCTTTGAGTTCAGTGAGCTGGCTTCATGTGTGTGTTATTGTCCACCTCTTCTTTCGGAGGAAAGGGTTGTGTTTTAATACTTACCCTAATGGCTATAGAAGTCACTGTTTTATGTGACTGTTTAAGTCACTGTTTATACTATATCAGAATTGACTTAAAAATTGCATGTAGGTATTTGCTACATGTTTTGGTGACAAGATGTATACCATTAAGGAAATTTAAGATCTTTTTGATCACAAAGTTCTCAGCTTCTATCTGGTTATTTGCTGATGTTTTATTTATTGGTGAACTTTTTCTAGCAGCAGGTCTATGGACAGCCCTGAAATTTCTCAAAACCAGTCTTGGAAAGAAGAAAAGCTGTGGATGCTTAGTTGAAAGTTCAAGTTACCTGCAAAACATTTGTTTCAACTGAATTTGTCTATCTGAAGTTGATGTAGAGCAGGATTTTAGGAACCAGGGAGTATCTTCTTGGTCCTACATTAAGAAAACAAAAATAAAGTGACTTCACTAGAATCACTTATAACCAGGTCAAGAACCTGGTCACCTCACTGCGGGGCTTATATCCTCCCTACCGCTTCACCTGCCTCTCTTTTTCCAGAACAAATATTTTACATCTGATCACTTCCTAATGAGTCCATCTATTCCTGAGACTGGCAAACTTTGTGATTCTATCAGAGCAAGAAACTTATTTGTAAAGAGACTGCCTAATTATCCATGACATTTAAAATGTCTGCATTGTCCTTGAGCTAAGAGTGTGAAAATCGGGAGACCCAGGGGTGTATTCACTTTTTCGCTTAGTTTACCATACTCTGATGGTAAAAATCAAATGCATCTGAGCTGCTTAACATTAACATTCCAGGCCGGGCATGGTGGCTCATGTGTGTAATCTCAGCACTTTGGGAGGCCGAGGAGGGTGGATCGCTTGAACCCAGGAGTTCAAGACCAGCCTGGGCAACAGAGTGAGACCCTGTCTCTGCTTAAAAAAATTTTTTAAATAAACACAAAAACACAATAACATTCCAAGCAGGAAAGTAATTGAAAAAAACTGCTATCATCCATATTGCTAATTTTATAACGCAGAAACTACCACAGAGTTATAAGTGCAGTGATGAAGATATAATAGACATATTTTTATGTAAGAAAAATGAAAATTCACTTTAGCGACTGAAAGCTTAGATTGACTTTGCATAGACATCAGTGTCAATAATGGTCATTTTAGTAACTCAGATTTTGTTTCTTCAGTTGAAATTCAAAGTAACCCAGGTTCATAAGTAGGCTGTGATGTTGAAAGATTGGAAGCTCTCAATTTTGTCAGAGATTGCAACTAAGTTGAGATACTGTGGAATGTTTTACTAGATAAAGAGGCAGGGAAATAAAATAACTGTTGTTGCCTGTGATTTGAGAACTACAGGATGGCACCAGGATCTCAGACCTGCAGCCCAGTGAAGGGATTCCATCATTAAGGCTCTTGTTCGTTTGTTTCTTGGTAATTTTGTTGGTTTTCTATTTTTGCTAGAGGAATGTCACTCTTAGGACTCATACGTGGGTGCAAATTTTTGATGCTCTGTTGATTCATGAGCGCTATAAAGAGTTAAAACCCCCTATTTCTCACAATCTCCCCCTTGGCAGAATTCAGTTCACTGATGACTGTGGTGAGTCAGTCAGTGCCCCATCCTATGTCACGGCATCCCACAGGACAACATTATCTTTTACTAACAGAATTATTTTTGCCTCAAGTAATGTGATAAGACAGGATCATCATCTGTTTTTTTAACATAGAGCAGAATTATCCAGTTTTTATGAAGGAGCTGAAAATACTTGGATCTGCGCGCTGAACAGGTACCAAGGACAGAGGGAAGACAGGATTCATCTTCTCTTTCTAATCATGGGACTCTGGCTGTAAGGGTTGGTGTCTTCATCTTTCCAGTAAAGGGGTGGGACTGAGCAATCTCCATGGTTACTTTCAGCTCTCAGAGTCGATCATTTATAATTATAATGCATATTGCATCTGTGTATTTCAGTCATTCTGAACAGAAGGGTTTTTGTCTTGGCAAGGTTTTGTCTTGGAATGGTGTATATATTTTTGTGGAATGGATGCTTTCTCCCTGATGTCTGGCAAGGTCTTGTCTTGCTTTCTTCTTTGTTGACAGTCCTGGTTTCTGGTCCAGGCCTGTATCTACCCAGCTGATGGGGCATATTAATTAGGAGCACAGGCTGTGGAGTTAAACAGACCTGGGTTTATGTTCCAGTTCCAAACCTCAGTTGATCTAGCTTTCTCATGTGTAAAAGGGAGAGGGTGCTGACTTTGTGGGTTGAGGTAAGATATTCAATGAGAGGTTGAAGGTAAAGCGCTTAGTTCAGGGCCTGATACCTTCCTGTGCCTTCCTGGTTTCCTACACCCCTCCCTCCCCCATGTAAAGGTTTTTATTTGCAGAAATGTCAACCCCGGAGTTGTTCTAAGTGGGAAAACTGTTTCCTCTACACTCACAAAACATTTCTGACACCAACTGTATAGATTTTCCACACCAAGCCATTCTCCAGTTCTCTGCAGACACCAACTGAGTGTCTAATAATTCAATTCAATTCTGGTATTAACGACCTGGATTTAGACCCCACAGGTTAAGGGCCTCAGTCCTTCAAGGCTGCCCCCAACTTCAAATGCCAATTGCAAGTCCCCAGGTTGTCACCTGCACTTCTCTCTGACTTGACTAAGTGGCTCGGTAGTCCACACAACCCCCTCCTTAGGTTTGGTAATTTGCTGGAATGGCTCACAGATCTCAGAATAACAGTATATTATGTTTACTGGTTTATTGTAAAGGATACAACTCAGGACCAACCCAATGGAAGAGGTGCATAGGTCAGGTATGCAGAAGGGATGCAGAGCTTCCAGGCCCTTTGGGGTGCCACCCTCCCTCACAGCACCCTGATGTGTTTACCAGCCTGGAAGCTCTAGGAACCCATTGTTTAGGGTTTTTATGAAGGCTTCATTATGTAGAAATCATTGATTAAATCATTGGCCTCTTCCCTCCTCAGAGGTTGGAGAGTGGGGCTGAAACTTCCAATCCTCTAATGACCTAGTTGGTTCTCTGGCAGCAACTCGAGCCACCTGAGTCGAGCTCGAGCCACCTGGAGTTACCTCATTAGCATAACTCAGGTAAGGTTGAAAGGGGTTTGCTATGAATAACAAGATGCTCCCCTTACCCCCATCACTCAGAAATACCAAGGGTTTTAGGAGCGCTGTACCAGGAAACCAGAGGCAGAGACCAAATATGTATTCCTTTTTGTGTCATAATTGTATATATTTCACGGATTTTTGTCTAGTATCAGACACTGTTGGAAATTGTGTTTTAGTTTACTTCAGTTGAATGCATTGAAGAAATGTGTAGGAAATCAGGTGTTTTTGGAAGACACTGGATTAAGAGCTGTACTAAAATGCTCCACCTGCTTCTTCACTACTTCCAAATATTGTCACATTTTTGAAATTGGGAAATTCTGTCTTAGTTGACTTCCTGGACTTGACCTCTTGTGTATGACTTCAACCTTGATAACTTTCCACACCAGCCTTCCTCTCTGGGCTTCCCTATCAAATCCACTATTAACCCAGCAAATATTTACTGAACTCTAGGTACTATCCTGGAAACTGGAGATAGGTGAGAATGAGAAAGATGTGTCTGCAGCCCCCAGTAAATACTTGCCCGCAGATGGGAGGAGGGGACAGAACATAACCAGTAAGAAGATATATTATAATTTCAGATAGTGCTAAATGTTTCAAAGTAAACTTAAAGCAGAAGGCCTGGCAGGGAGCAGAAGGGGATGCTATTATCTAGGGAGCAAGGGTTTGACTAGAAACCTGCATGAAATCCGAAAGTGAAATATCTGCAGGAGAAATGTTCCAGGCAGTAGGCCAGCAAGTGCAAACACCCTGTGGGGGTAACAATGTTGACATGATCAAAAGACAGCCTGCAGTATGGCTCAGGGGGAGTAAACAATGGGAGAGGAAATGAGGCGGGAGACCTGTCAGGGACAGATTCTAGGGGCCCTGCAGGCCAAAGTGAAGACTGAAATGTATCCTAAATGTCATGGACAACCCTAGGAAACAGGAACTGTGGAAGCTGGGGATGATATGATTGTATTTACATTTAAGACAATTACTGAGGAGAATAGATGGGTGGAGAGGAGCCCAGAGAGAGGGCAAGAGTGGAGTCAGGAGGCAGTTCACTAGCAGAGGGAATAGATGAACTTGCTGGGTCATGATGGAGGTGGTGAGAAGTGGTCATGGTCCAGACATATTATGAAGGTCCAGCTGGTGGGACTTCCTGGGGTCACATAGAGGTGGTCTCACCAACAGTGTTAGTGCTCTGGAGACCACACTTCTACAGAACCTTGGGTCATGTACCTGCATGAGAAAACCCTTTCTCCTCACCCCAAGTGCCTTGGCCCAGCTGTGTGATTGGTGTGCATTTTGGGTGAGTGGGGGTGAGCAGGAGATTATGTAAGAAATTTTTTTTCTCTTCAAAATACAGACATATGGGTGAATTACAAGGTTGGGGCGGGGAGAGGATGTAGTTCTCTTGGTACATGACCCCATCTATAGCTCCCATCTGGAGCTCTTGGCTTAGCTCTGACTTCCTAACTTTTTGAGGCTGGGGAGTAGACAGGGAGGTGATTGAAAGGCTTCAGGGACTTGCTTGGTTTATCCTCTAAGCTGCAGCAGCTACATCAGGTTTCCTGGTTCCTGACCCCAATTCAAGATATTCCTTTATTTGACTTACAGAATGACTAAGAATCTGCAAAGTGAGAGATGAAGGTGCAGCCTGTTAAGGTCAAGGATATAAACTAAGCTGTGTGTATCAGTTACCTCTTGCTGAGTGATGCATCAGCATAAACCTAGCACCTTAAAACAACACACATCTATTCTCTCACAATTTCTGTGTGTCAGGAATCTGGACACAGCTCAGCTGGGTCCTCTACCTCAGAGTCTCTCACAAGGCTACACTCAAGGTGTTGGCTAAGGTGGAGATCTTATCTGAAGGCTCAACTGGGGAAGGATCTGGTCCCAAGCTCACTTGTGTGGTTGTTGGCAGGATTCAGTTTATTTACTGACTGATTTTTTATTTTTTGTGAGTACATAGTGGGTATGTATGGGTTACATGAGATGTTGTGATACAGGCATGCAGTGTGTGATTATCACATCATGGAGAATGGGGGAGGTTCAGGTTTCGAAGAGCTGTTGGACTCAGGGCCTCAGTTTCTTGCTGGCTGTCGCCTGGAGGCCACACCCAGTTTTTTGTCACATGGGCCTTTCCAGCATGGCAGCCTGCTTCATTAAAGCACCAGACAGAGAGTCTCCTAGTCACAGTGTTTTGTGACTTAATCACATAAGTGCCTTTCCTCAGTGTTGCCATATTAGTGAGAAGCAAGTTACTCAAGGAGAATGCTCTGCCTAAGTGTATCCAGCTGAACTCCTGTGTTTTCTGTTTTCCCCCTTTACATCAACATGCCTTTGAAGCAGATAATATTGTTTAGATTGAGTCTTTAAAATAGCACATTCCATGAGCCAACCAGCCACCTCACCTGCCTCTAACATTTTCCTTTATAGTCTCCACTGATGCTATAGGCGACTATGTTAGGAACCCTCATATTGTAGCTTGGTTTATCTTAAATCTTGACTTTGTGTCTGCTCTTAGCTCTTTAGCTCTTGAGGACTGTTTGCCTTCCTAGACTTGGTACTCTCTTGACTTCTTCAGTCCCAGCCAGGAGAGTGTCATTTTAGGCCATTGTCACACTAGGATGTAGGAGGTGATAAAGACAGCTTAGTTATGCTTAGGACCAAGGCTGTGTGAGAACCAATGGAAGACAGACCTGCAATGTGTCACCTGGTACTTATGGCCTCTGTTTGCCAGGGGCTAAGTGTGATAATGGATCAGAAAGTAGAAGGTTTACAAATGCCACCTGGTACCTACTATTAAAAGCCAGGGCAGAATCCTACAACTAGGAAATCATAACAGCACTTGGAAAGGCATGGCTTTTCCAAGCTACAGTCAAGGGCAGACCAAGTGTCTGGGAGCTTGAAGAAGTGGTGATCAAGACAAAAATGGTTCAAAATATAGAAGTTCAGATGTGTAGAATAGCAACATTAGTAAGCAGAGAGTAGGAGACAGGCTGATCTGTGGCTAGGTTATTTGTCCCCAGACTTTTATCTTTTCAATCTTTTTTTCCCACTCTACCCTGGAAGCCCAGGCCTAGATATAGAGGCAGAGTGTCTTTTCTGCTAGCTGAAGAGGACAGTGTGGCTTCAGGGAGGCAAGCTGAGCTGGTGGTGTTGGTGTTGGTGGTGGTGATGGTCTTGGTGGTGGTGCTGCTGGTGGTATTGGTAGTGGTGGTGTTGGTTTTGTTGGTGCAGGTGGTGTTGGTGTTGGTGGTGTTGGTCTTGGTGGTGGTATTGGTGGTGATGGTGTTGGTAGTGGCATTTTTGTTGGTGTTATTGGTGGTGGTAGTGTTGATGGTCTTGGTGGTGGGCTGTTAGTGTTGATAGTGATGGTGTGTTGGTAAACTTAATAGTGTTGTTATTGTTGATGGTGTTGGTAGAGGTGGTGGTGTTGGCATTGGTGGTGGTCGTGGTGGTAGTGGTTGTGTTGATGGTGTTGATGGTGGTGAGCAGTTCCCTCACTGCTGTCTTACACAGCCAGCCTCTTAAATAATCCCCACTCTTACCCTCTAAGCCTCCCCTTAGACAATTATAGACTCTAAGCCTCTTTCAAAGAAGCAGAAAGAATCAGTTTCCTGCCTGGGAACAGTAAACCTTGATAACTACTTTCCCTCTAGATGTAAAAGGTTTGACTGCTGTTATTCTTGGTGAAAATAGCAGAAAATCCTTCTCTTTCCAGACTGGGATTAAATGACTTGATTTACATTGAATTCTAGGGTTATTATCATTTTTAATACTTCTCTGATCAGTTTTTTTAGAAATTAGCAAGATATTTTTAAGGATGAGGCATATTAAAAACAACTCTAAGGATCCCTTGTCTGATGCTTTCAGCTTACCTTGTCCGTCTCCCCATTTGTTTTCACCGGATCTACATAACAACTTTGGCAGACAGGTAGAGCAGCCATGACCCAGATTTGGTGGATGAAGAGATCTAGATTCAGAAAAGTTAGTTTATATGTCAAAGGACACACAGTCGTATAACTGACAACTGTATGCTACCAGGATTCATACCTAGGTCTTTCCACTCCAAATCCAGCACTCACATTGTACCAAAAAAAAAAAAACCAAGAAACAAAAAAAAACCTGATTTTATCACCTGACCTGTGAAAGGAAAGAAATCAAGGGTGAACAAAGGGAGAGAAAGTAAATGATGTTGAATAAAACATGAGAATAAACAGTTTGCATACGTAGCCTTTTGATCTTTATTGCAGGGCTGAGACCTGGTTCTTAACTGTTCTTTCCTCATGCCTTCTGCTTTTGGTAAACATTCCCAACATTTACCATGAAATCCTCTCTCTCAAGGCTGAAGGGCTGCTGCTCCTTCTGCAGAGCCCCCGCTGATCTCTCATCTCTGGAGATGGCTGTGCCCTTAGCGAATGTGAATCCCCCTGTGGACAATTGGTGACTGAGGACAGCTGGCTGCAAGGGGCATTTCATCAGTATGCATCACGACTGGGGCTTGGCAATCATTAGAATTCATTATAAATTACTTTGAGTCCCAGGAATCTCATTTAGTTCTCACTCAGCAGCTGGAAGATGCTACCAGCTGTGGATCTAGGGTTTCCCCCAAAGATTCTTACCTAAGCATTGCGGGGAAGGGCAAATAGGCAAAACGATCTGATGATGAGTGGGTGGGGTAAGACGGACAACTCTGTTTCTGCCTTTCTACCTCAGAGTTAATGCCCTGAAGATGCCACTGGGGGAATCAGCTGTGGGAACAGCTTAATGCTTAGTGCTTCTGGTGGGCCAAGGAACACTCAAGGGTGTCTTTGTGAGTCATTGTGAGAAGGTCAGGAACAGAAGAGGGAAAGAACCAAAGAGAGAGCAATGGAGAAAAAAGTCGCAGATGGTTTTCTGTGACCTTCAAGAGCCAGGCCCTGGTGGTGGTTTCTGCTTCAGCTACTGTGACACCTTTTGTGGAATCCTGGATAAGGCCTGAACTGACCATTCACTCAGTCCTCTGGACCTTTGAGTCCTGTGTTCCTATGGAAACCACTCATCTTGCAAGGCTCAACTCTAATGCGAGGACCGAGTGCTTTCGTGTGGATCACCCTTTATGATTCTCACAATAGCTCCATAAGATAGGTGTAATTTCCATTCTTTTTTTTTTTTTTCAGAGAAGGAAAGCACAGCTCAGAGGGGTTATTGACCTCTGCAAAGGAGCAGTTCTAGGGTGGGGGGAGTGGAACCCATGGGAGCTGCACACTCAGTTCCTTTGTACCCTGACCATGGCACTTTCCACACAATACCGCATTTGTTTTGTACCAGCGTGCCTCTTACTGATCATTACCATGTTGGACCGGGACACAGTGGCAAGGTGAGCCAGGTTGACCTTCTGTGCTCCTGGCCTTTCCTCATGTGACCCTTTTCCTATCGTGTATTTACCTCTTCACTGAAAGAGATGCTTCCCTGTAACCTCACATTGCCATACTCTTCTCATCACTGTTCTAGGACAGGGGCTGGCAAACATTTTCTATAAAGGACCAGATGGTAAATATTTTAGGCTTTGCAGGCCATACGGTTCCTGTCACGACGACTCCACTCTGCCATTGTAGAGCGAAGGCAGCCATGGACAATATATAAATGAATGAGTGTGGCTGTGTTCCCATTAAACTTTATTTAATGACACTCGAATTTGAATCTCATAGAATTTGCATGTGTCATGAAGTACTTCTAATTGTTGTTCAGCCATTAAAATATATGAAAACCACTCTTAGCTCATGGGCTGTACAGAAACAGGAGGCAGGCTGGATATGGGTAGCTGGCCATGGTTTTGCCAACCGCCCTATTCTTTAGCTAATTGCCAACCGCCCTGTCCTTTACCTTTGGTTAAAATCATCACAGTGTTAGTGCTTCTGAAAGCGCAGACAATTTAAACCTTTAACTGCAGGTGAAAGACTTTGTTGCCTTCTAAAGGGATTTGGGGTAGTGGTGGCTGTGATGGTTGGGGCGGGGAGAGTTCACACCAGGCAGACTAGCTGCCTCTGTCTAACATAAGGTTAGTCCTGCCGTGCTGCTATTGTTTTTTCAGTGGAAATGTTAGATTTAAAACCTATATGTCATTTGTCTTTGAGCTCTGTATGGAGAAAAAGATCTTGCTTTGGTTTTTGTAAAAGTACCAGGCTTAGATCTTTTTGTGTGAGCTGTCATCAGCCATTCTGATTGTTGATCTTGTAAATTCATGCTTTTTAGTGTTGGCAGAGGGTTGCTTTTGTTTCTGTACAATTTCATGAAGTGTTTCTTTCAATTGGGACTTACTTTGAGCTTAACTGTAGCTACACTTTTCATCTCAACTAGATTTTAAAGACATGGGTACCTGGCAGCATAGTACAGAGGACTGTTTTAGAATCTTTCCTCTGTGTGAGAATGTCAGGAAAAGGTACGACCAGCCGCTGGTCGAGCCCCCTTTGACATTTGGTCTCCCGATGATCCATAGTGACTGAGCATGGCTTGAAACTTGGCCAGGGATCCCTGGAGTGTCTTGAAGGGTTTCCTTTTTACTCACTCTTGGATGTGTCCTAGAGTAAAAATTTTTGTATTCTACTCTTTGTGGAATTTGGAAAGAAGCACAGGAAAGGAAATGGAGATTTAATGAGGAACTTGATTTTCACCAGTACTCAAGCTACCTTCCACCACCAGCTTCTGCTGCATGCTGTATGTTAGGAAGCTTATTAGGACTGCAGCAGCTAGAGTACTATGCAGGTGCCTGACCTACACAGCCACCCTTCCAAAAATCATTCCACAGCCCAAGGGAACGTTTCTCAACAAACTGAGGCCTGGAAACCTGAGAAATAAATAGGTCGACTATCCATTGTAATGACAAGGCACGACTTCTTGGTTTGTATTTCTTCCCAAAATGTTTTGATTATACTAAGCATTACCAGCAGGCAATAGTTATTTGCTATTACTATTTTTAAATTAATCCTAGAAGGTTCTTTAAGTATATTTGATAAACATCATGTTACCTGCCAGCAAGGACTTATACTCTGGCTGTTTCTCTGTTCAGAGGTAGTTCTGTTGTATAACAGAAAGAACTATCAATTCTTTAATCTTGCAGTAATTATACATGTAGACTATAAATTCATGGAATTTAATTTAAATGAACAGGTTACTGCCGCAGAACTTTGAACATTATGCTCTGGGAAGGAAAATCTTTTCAATTTGCTTTACAGACTTTGAGTATTTGTAAGTTCACCTTTTACACAATTAGGGAATGTTTATATGTTGAGGATTTCTCACTAGATTAAAAAATACACTTCGAAATAGTTGAAGACTCAAGAGAAGTTGCAAAAATCGTACATAGTTCCTATATGCCTTTACACCAGCTTCCCCCAGTGTTAATATCTTACATAATCAGTGTGTTGTCAAAGCCAGGAAATGCAAATTGGTGTAATACTCTTAAATACAGATCTTATTTGCATTTCACCAGTTATTGCATGCACTTTTTTTGGTGTAAGTTCTATGAAATTTTATCACATTCGTGGATTTGTGTAACCACAAATGTATAGAACTGTTCATCACTCCCCAGAGAAACTTCCTCACGTTATCATTTAACAGTCACATTCCTCTCATAAGGTTGTGTTCAGACTGTTTCGTTAGGATGTCAGAATAGCAACAAAAACAGAGGTAGATTTTGAGAAAGTATTTAGTTTTCAGTTGATTTCCACAATTATACATTTCGAGTGAATGAGAGAAAAAGAATGGGGAACTATATTCGGGTTGTGAGCACTTTCACATTTATAGCTACAATCCATTTAAAGTTAATTGTTGTATAAGGTTTGACGTAAGAGTTGGGGTTTATTTTGTCCCATTTAGATATCAAGTTGTTCCAGCGCCATTTGCTGAAAAGACTGTCCTTTCCTGATTGAATTATCTCAGCACCCTTGTCAAAATTAAATCCTGTCCTCTCTATTCTGTTCCACTCATTTGTAGAACTTATGCCAATACCACACTGTCTTGATTACTGTAACCTTATAATAAGCCCTGAAATCAGGTAGTGGAAGTCTTCCAACTGATAGTTCCAAATTGTTTTTGCTATTTTAGGTGTTTGAATTTTTCATTTAAACTTTAGAGTCAATTCATCAATATCTACAAAAACCTTTCTGTGGTTTCCATCAGCTTTGTGCTGAACTACAGATTAATTTGGAAGATAATTGACATCTTATAGATACAGAGTCTTTCAGTCTATGAACATGATGTATCTTTCCATTTATTTATATATCCTTTAATTTCTCTCAACAGTGTTTTATAGTTTCCAGGGTACAGACCTTGCTCACATTTTGTTAAAAATCTCCCTGGTTTTTCATGTTATATATTGCTATTATGTAAAGTACTGCTTTTAAAAAGAAATTAACATTTCATTTGTTGCTACTATGTAGAATTATAGCTTATTTTTGCATATTGACCTACATTTGGTGATCTTGGTAAACTTATTAGTACAAATAGTTTTTTTCCTTAGGATTTTTTACTTACACAATCATGTTGTCTGCATATAAAGAACTTTCCTTCTTTCATTTTTGTATGATTTTTATTTCTTTTTCTTGCCTTTTTTGAACTGACTAGGACCTCACTACAATGTCAAATAGAAGTAGAGTGAGTGTAAACCCTAGCTTCCTTCCTAATTGAAGGCTGAGAACATTCAGTCTATTACCATTAAGCATGGTGCTAGCTGTAGCTTTTTAGTAGATATTTTACCCTAGTTTACTACAAAATTTTTTAAAACACAAGTAGGTATTGAATTGTATCAAATGCTTTTTTGTAGCATTTGTTGAGGTGATCAGATTTTTCTTTCTTTTTTAGCCAGTTAATGTGGTAAATGACATTAATTGAATTTTTTCAATGTTAAAACAACTTTGAATTCCTTGGATGAACCCCACTTGGCCATGATCGTTATACTTTTTATATATTCCTGAATTCAGTATTATTAAAGAATTTTAAACTCTTATGTTCATAAAGGAGATTTGCCTCTAGTTTTCTTGTGTCTTTGGTTTTGGCATCAGAGTAATGCGGGTCTTATAAAATGAGCTGGGAAAAGTTCCCTCTTCCTCTGTTTTTTTAAAGGACTTTACATAGGATTGATGCTGTCTCTTGCTTGAATGTATCAAGAATTTCTCAGTGAAAATCTGTGAGCCTGGAGTTTTCTATTTCAGATTTTCTATTTCCTGTGTTAGTTTTGGTAATTTGTATCTTTTGAGGTGTGTCTGTTGTTAATTTGTTGCCTCTCAGCTCCAAATACATCTTTCTATGTAAGCTCTGTGATAAGCCAAGGAATGTCCTTGGTATTTCTTGTTTAATGTGAGCACGACATTAAGCATTCTCAGTAGAGGGCACTTTGCGGGCAGGGGGTTCATTGCTGGAGGAAGTCTCTGCTGCCTTTTCTGTTGTGGGCATGAGGACCTTGAGTTGAGCCTGCCCCAGTCATGGCCCCAGAACTCAGTCTCTGCGACCTCACACCCTCAGCCTGGTGGTAATGTTTCTGCTGCCCTCCCCACAGGGGACCAGAGCCCCTGGGCTGCCCCTGCCTGTGCTGCTTCTGTCCATGGCAGTGCCCAGCACCCCTGCAGGTGATTCCAAGGCCTCCTGCCCCCGTCAGTGCCTAGACACCCCCAGCACACTATGCTGCTAGTTCCTGACGATCTGCAGTCTAGAGGGTGATGTTGCCTGCCCGGTGTCTCCAGATCAGCTCTGGCCTGGCCAAGCCAGCAAACTTCTCAGCCGTCCAGTGGCTGAAGCGCACCTTCTCCAAGACATCTGAGTCCTTTTGTGTCTGTCTTCCTTGGGTACTCTCAGTCCATGGTTGCCAGAGAGAGTTTAGATCATACAGTAACTATTTTATGATAGTATTCTTTATATTAGACTTTCCATTAACCTACTGTATGGTTTGTATCTCCTGATTGGTTATCCAAAAATTTCTTGTAAGCAGTATCTGAGTTGAGACTTTTTTGTGACCTATGGTTTTTGTCATTTTCAAGAAGTGTAGGAGACATTGCTATGTGTTCAACTGGTATTTTTTCCTCCTTTCTTTACTTACCCCATCTTTATGTGTTTTTGCCTGGGACTTAACTAAAACGAGGGAGAGGGAAACCAGAGTGTAGGGAGACTAAAGTTCAGCAGTCAATAAACTAGGACCATGACTGATGTGATCCGCTTCAGCATTAGTCTTCTGGTGTCTCATGACCGTGAGCAGAGATGCTTAGGATTTTATGAGACACTATGAGCATAAGCGTCCCATTCTTTTGCTGCTTAGAATAGAGGTCCTATAACCTTAAACTGCGTATGGATGAAGTATCCAGGCTAATAAATAACCTAGCTTAATAGCAGTGACAATTTTAATGTTTAGATTTTATTTTATTTTTATAGCAAAAAGGAAAAAACATACTTTATTATAGATAACATTATGAATAGGAATAACCCCACCATCTTTTTACTTCTGTCTAGTCAGAGAAAAGAACCCCCAAACTCAACTAACCAACCAATCAGCAAAACAAAACCCCACCGAAATACAGAATATTCCTCCCATTGCAGTTAGGCCTTTGGCATGAATTTAAATTTAGCTTCCCTGGGAATTTTGGAAAAACATTTTTCTTCATTGTTTTTGTAAGCCCTATGAGGCAGAGATACAACTTCCCCAAACAAAACAGCAGGAAAAGCAAGTAACAATCCCCTGGATAATGCAAATGAATAAAAATTGCCAGAATTATTACAAAAGTGCTAAAAGCCCTTCTTTGATATCTTATACTCTATTCCTAGACTTTAGTGGTTCAGAAATGCCTGTTTTAGCAATGCCAGCACACTAGGGAACCAAGTTTGTGGAGAAAATAAATCACGTAGAGATAGTCTCCAACTTAGAAATGGGTCATGTTCTAGGGGTTGATTTGTAAATCAGTTAGACTGGAAGTATATTTTTCCTGTGGAAATCGGCATTATAAAAGATGGTTTTTTTTTTTTTGGCTTATGTCATTAGTTTTCCTTTGGGAAAAAATTGTATTATTTTTATTTTATTAGAATACATTACTGTATTAATTTTCTATCACTGTATAATCAATTATTCTAAAACCTAGCAGGTTAAAACAACAATCATTTACTATCCCATAGTTTTCTTAGGTCAAGAATGTGGGCATGGCTTAGTTGGGTGCCCCTGGATCAGTGTTCCTTACGAGGCTGCAGTCAAAGTATCAGCTGCATTGCGTTTTCTGGGGCTTGTTCACGGGGCTGTCAGCAAGCCTCCGTTTTCTGCCACATGGGCCTCTTCATAGGGCTGCCTTATGATATATAGCAGCTGGTTTCCCCCACTGCAAGCCATCTAAGGAAACAAGAGAGCACTCAAGATGGAAGTCACAGTATATCATCCACTCGTGGAATCAACCCCACATCACTCCTGTTGTGTTCTATTTAGTATCAGTGAATCACTAAGTTCAGCCTACACTCAGGGAAAGGCATTAAGCTCCACTTCTTGACAGAAGAGTGTCAGAATTTGTAGCTATACATTTAGAACCAGGGGAGGATCTGCTCTCAAGTTCACTGAGCCTTTCCAACCAGTGAGCTTCAGAGTGGATCCTCCTCCCACCAAGCCTTCAGATGAGACCGCAGCCCAGCTAACATCTTGATTGCAGCTTTTTGGGACACCCTGAGCCACAACCACCCAGCTTCCTATTCTAATATGAAGTTAGACCACTTAATTTAGAGTGTACCTTGCAGTTGAACAGTGGTTGTTGTGCAACAAGGGATTTCCTCCTCTCCCTGGGAGGAAAACTCATTCCTCAGTGATGAGTAGCACAAGATGGAGATTTCTGTCTATAGTTAGTAGCTGAACAACTTACGCAGGATGGGAAATATATTCTTTTCCCGTATCCTAACTTGCAACCAGCTTGATCAGTATGTAAGGGTATGTTCTTGATGTTATAGGGTAAAAATTAGAATGCTTTTCTCACTGAAACAGTGTTCTGCAAATGGTGCTCAGGGTCCTTGGAAAGTTATATCTGAGACTCATTATAGGTTGAGGAGGCCCTTGTGGGCAAGCTTACCACCATTTATAACAGCATGTTCATGGGAAAATGGATTCTAAATCTCAGACACCCATCTCATAAACATGCTTTTGAAATGTGACTCATTTTTAAGTTGGGGGTTTGCCTGTATTATGTTCTCCCCAGAAACCTTCTCAACAATAGTTTACATTTTGAGCTATCAGCCTTTTGGGAAGAAAAAGTGACAGAAAATAGAGATTACTATAATTTAGTCTTGGCACTAATAGCCTGGCAGACCTATCAAGACATAATTCTCCTCAAAATCAGATTTCCTGCAAGGCCTGTGCTGAAGTCTTCTTATAGCTGAGGTATGCCAAGTCACAGTCGTCTTCTACATTTCTAGAATTCTAGGGTCTTATTCAGGTGCTTCTAAAAACATCTGATCAGAATTAGCACATGAGAAACATTTTGGGCCTGCCTTAGACCCCCTTCAGCACATGGCTTTATGGAGGCCAATGGCCTTCCTGCTGAGAGACACTGTGCAGGCTCCAGAGTGGGTTCATTGTGAGGCTGCCCCCTTTGTCTCCCCTGTGTTTGACATTTTCAGACACAACTCTCATTTTATTCAGTGAAGCTGCATTCAGTCATTACAGAATCCATCAAAGAAGTGTCCGTTGCTAGAATGTGCAAGTGTTTACTGAGCATGTATTCAGGGACGATAACCAAGCAGACCTTGCTGCTGTCACTAATCTCCATCCCGTAGTGAAGTCAGGCACCCAGCAGGGTGTTTGAAGAGCCACTCCCATCTCCACTGACTTCCCTGAGTTAAGATGTTCTCTTTCACCTCCATCTTTCATAGAAAGGCAAGTGTAGAAAAGCACCACCAAGTGCCTGTCTGTGTCATGTGTAGAACCAAAGTTGAAGATTTTGTTCATTATGTTTCTTAATATGAATATGTGCTGGGTTATCCCACTTCCCTTAATTAGCCATGGGACCAAGTCTGCTATCTCAGAATGACAGGTCCTTAGAAGAAAATTTTAGAGTAGCTGATTTACATGTGCTGTATCTCTGGTAAGGGCAGGATTTTTAAAAAAAATTCTACCCACTTATTGAAAATCAATTGAGAGCTTCATAGTAAAAACTCGATACTTTAAGGGAACTATATAACATTCCAACTGCTTTTAGAATTCAGAATGTGAACATCTAAAATAGATTTTAAAATACTCTTCGGTTATGGAAGAAAAATTGCAAGATAGAGAGGAACAGAAAGGATGAGAGGGAAGAGGGACGTAGCAATAATTCAAACAGCACCAAGTTCCAGAAAGGCAAAATACATGCTGCTGTACGAGTCTCACTCTCTGCCTCTCTCCTCCAAAGTAAAAAAGGGGCAAACCCAGAAATACTTCATTTTTAAATAAGTAATCTTTTATTTCTATCCAACATTTTGCATGGTTGATCCTCTTAAAATCCTTCCCCCCTTAAAAAGAAGATAATTAAGGCCAGGCGCAGTGGCTCATGCCTGTAATCGCAGTACTTTGGGAAGCCGAGGCAGGTGGATCACTTGAGGTCAGGAGTTTGAGACCAGCCTGGCCAACATGGTGAAGCCGGTCTCTACTAAAAGTACAAAAACTAGCCACGTGTGGTGGCAGCCGCCTGTAATCCCAGCTATTTGGGAGGCCGAGGCAAGTAAATGGCTTGAACCTGGGAGGTGGAGGTTGCAGTGAGCTGAGATCCTGCTACTGCACTCCTGCCTCCTCATTTCCACAGAGTGAGGAAGAAAAAAAAAAGACAATTAACATATTGCTCTGGGGACTGCAACCCAATTTTGTAGAGGAAGTGGAGTCATATCTCTTATCTTGAGGCCTTCTAGGGTACTTACATTACTTGGAATTTTAAAGCTGGGTTGCAGTTTTGCTACCATATAATACAAATGACATTTGACATTTGTCCTGGGACTGGATGCAGTTTAGGCGTGAGGGTGATCAGAGCTGAGGGGCTGCTTACCTGCAGCTGCCAGCCACTTCTACATCCCAGCCCGGCCCTCAGCCCTGAGAAGAGGCTCCTGGGCTTCCAGGTGTTCACTGCAGGAGCAAAGACTGGGGATGTTTACAACATTTCTTATTTCTGTTTCTGAAAAAGTAATACATCACACAGAAGTTCAAAAAATAACAAGAGTTTTTAAAAACAAATAGAATGCTGTACTGTTCTCTTGCACTTTGATTTTTCCCTCAATTAACTGTGTAGCTGGTAGATAGTTTCATATCTGTAACTATAGTTACCCCATTCTTTATAAAGATGCAGATTATTGCATAGCACGGATTATTTTATGCAAAAGGTTAGGACCGGTAGTTTTACAAGCAATCTTGTGATGACTGTCTTTGTGAGCAAAACCTGTGCTATGGAAGTTCAACTGGGATGAACCTTGTTAATGTTCCATGTTAATTTTCTATCTTTTGTTTGTTTGTTTTTTGAGTCTCTCTCTGTCGCCCAGGCTGGAGTGCAGTGACACGATCTCGGCTCATTGCAACCTCTGCCTCCCGGGTTCAAACAATTCTTCTGCCTCAGCCTCCTGAGTAGCTGGGACTACAGGCGCATGCCACCACGCCAGGCTAATTTTTTGTATTTTAGTAGAGATGGGGTTTCCCCATGTTGCCCAGCGTGGTCTTGAACTCCTCAGCTCAGGCAATTTGCCTACATTGGCCTCCCCAAGTGCTAGGATTACAGGTGTGAGCCACCGCACCTGGCCTAATTTTCTATCTCTTTATCACTATATTATTTCCCATAGAATCTTCTTTTTCTTCTGACCCTCAGCAAGAGACAATAATTTAATAAATTGGAAGCCTGAAGCCTGGTGTTTTTAATGGAGGCCAGCCGGCCTGAGCAAAACTGTTATCTATGTTTATATCTACAGTGATTCCTCTTTTCTTCTTCAAGTTACCTATTTAGCTGTCTCCTTCATCTCTAATATAAAAAGAGAATCAAGACAAGTTTGCTGTAAAGTTTATAACGACACAGTTCATGCTCCATTTTTGATGGGGAGCTTCCATCAAGAAATAAAGCCAGAATTCGTTTTCACGAACGAATAGCAGCAAGAAAGCCAATAGGCCTGACCTTACCCTGCAGCAGGCCTGCTTCGTAAAGCTGATGGCAGTGTTCAGGGGTGAAAGGTTAGTGTTGGTCTGGAACAGATTGCAAGGGGAGGTGTGGGCCCATCAGGCTCAGCTGAGCATGAGGCCTGATCATTTATCACTGTAGGAGGGGAGGGGAGGGGAGGGGAGGGAAGGGGGAGGGGGTAGGGGAGCCACTGGACCACTCCCGATCAGCTGCTCTCTGACAGCTGACAGTGCTTCCTGTAACCTCCAGGCATACGGTGTGCCTTCAAGGGACAGTGTGGTACATGCTTAAGGCCGCTGACATGTTCACAAGGAAGAGAGATGTGCTGTGTACGGTGGAGCTTCTCTAGAACCGTGCGCCAGGTTCTCTTCGTGCTGTTGTGTAGGACTGCTTGTAGAAACAGATTTAATGGTGTTTCAGAGGCACACGTTGGGCTCCAGAGTGACAGTATGACTTGGGTGATAGGATGAGCAAGTTCCTCGGTGGACCTCATGCCTTAATTACATCCATAGTACCTGGGGACTCTGTATAACACTGATGATTTTAATGTGGCAAAACCAGCACGGACAGATGCTGGGGAGGAAGGAAATAACTTTGCCGCTTCTATGGGTCAGGAAGCGAGGCCCCTACACATCTTTGAAGGACAGTGCCTTTTTTAAAAAATGTATTTATTTATTTTTATTTTTTGAGACAGAGTCTCGCTGTGTCACCCAGGCTGGAGGGCAGTGGTGCAATCTCGACTCACTGGGTTTAAGCCGTTCTCCTGCCTCACCCTCCCGAGTAACTGGGATTACAGGGATGCACCGCCATGCCCGGCTAATTGTTTTTTGTTTTTTTTTGTATTTTTAGTAGAGACAGGATTTCACCACGTTGACCAGGATGGTCTCGATCTCTTGACCTCAAGTAATCCACCCACCTTGGCCTCTCAGAGTGCTGGGATTACAGGCATGAGCCACTGTACCTGGCCAGGACAGTACCTTTTTAAACAAGAATAATAAGTATGATTTGTATATGACTGTTTATAGATGTGTTTAACATCATCTTCAAAATCTAAAATATGTTTTAGACTCAATTGGAAACACATGTCTTAGTACAAAAGAAATTCCTTTTGGTCTATAGCCATGTATTTCAGTACACTTACTTTCAACGTTGTTATTCACAAGGATGTCACAGGCATCAGGCTGAAATATAGATTTTAATTCTTAAAATAACCTTATTTTCATTGTCATTTATATTCTCAAGATTATCTAATTTTGGTAGTCATTAGGAATTACTTGTGTTAATAGTGGTGGTGAGATTTCATAAAAGTCAGGTGGAAAATTTCCGTCGATTAATGTAATATTGTATGCTTATCACAGATGCCTAAGTTAGACATGGTACTTAAATGTGGCAATTAATAAAAGTATTACAAAAGTGAAAATGGATTTCTTCTAAAAATGGAATTAATGATGATGGAGTACTTGTGTTGGGAACTCAGGCTAGTCTGGTGCTTGCCGGAGGTGCAGGATGCTTTGAGAGCTACAGGCAGTGCTGTCAACACAGAGGCTCATGTTGATGTGTCTGATCAGCAGCCCTAAGAAGTGGCTCAGGGCATTGCAGGTTGGCGAAGGCTGGAGAGAGGGCCAGGGTTGGCTTTCTTTCTGTATCACCAGCAGTAAGCACTGTGCAAATACCAGTGTTCAGGAACCACATTCTAACTGCGATGGGATTTGGCTAGAATGCAGATCCCCAGGCCTTGATGGAGCAGATATGAGTTCCCAGGTCTCTCGGCCAACGTCCATCGGTCCTTCCTACACATGCCCATCTGGGAGTTGATAAGCTTGCTCAGGAGCCCTCCCCAAGACAGGGACAATGACTTGGCCCTGACCAGGGAAGATGTCAGAGACCAGTACTACAGCTGGTTTGGTTTATTCTGGAAGTCCCTGAACAGCTTGAGTGTGCGTCACTTGGGACCGTTTCTTAGCTAGGGAGCCAGGAAAGGTCAAGGTGCCCACAACCCTGGGAAGAAAAGGGCTCTGCTGCGCCCTCCTGTGATGAAGCAGGCAAGCAGCCAGTCGTGGGTTATTGTCATGGAAGAGAGGGTGACTGCTTTCTGTTTCCCTTTCCTACTCAAAGAAAACAGAGGAGTGGGACTTAGAAGAAAACACGTAGTGTTTTACAACTTCCAAAATACACCCACTAGGGGCTAACTTTCCTTGTTTTCAAGTGTTGCTTTCAGTTTTTTTCTTTTTTTGATAATTTACTGATTAGCAGATAAATATTTGCTTAAGAAAAATTTGGGAACATATAAAGGTATAAATAAGGAAGGAAAATCACCCATAAATCAGCATCTAAATCAGCCATGACTACTGCATCACCATGCTTCCTTCTGGTCATCTTCCTTGACTTTGTTCTTTACTTGAGGAAGATACTTTATTTTTTTGGATCTCACTTTTTCCCCACTTAACTCCATATGTATTATTACTATTTCCTGATGCCAGGAAAAAATTATTTATGGTCATACTTTAAAAGTTACCATATAATACTGTTATCTTAGAACGGTGTCACAATTTTATTCTCCATTTATGGGGTCATTCAGCTTATTTACAGCTTTTCGGTATTATCAACAGTTCTGTTGTAAACATCTTTGGAAATCTTTATCCCTATTCTGATTATCTCCTACAGTAGCTATTTATAACTGCAGTGACTAGGTCGAAGGGTGGAAATGCTTTTGACATTCTTTGTTGCTGGTGGTCGTTGTGGCAGGGTCTCCTCTGTCACCCAGGCTGGAGTGCAACGGGGCAGTCATAACTCACTGCGGCTTCTAACTACCGGCCTCAAATGTTTCTCCTGGCTCAGCCTCCCTAGTAGCTGGGATCACAGGTGCACACCACCATGCCTGCCTAACTTATTTATTTTTTGTAGAGATGGGGGTCTCGCTATGTTGCCCAGGCTGGCTTTTGGCATTCTTGGTACCTATTGTTAGACTGCTTTCCAAATAGACTGTAGCGTTTCATGCTCCATGAGCAGTGTAGGAGAAAGCTTGTCTCACTGAAGCCTTGTCGGTGCTTAGCATTGTTTTTGCACGTTTTGCCGTTTGCACGAATCAAAGCTAGTCTCTCTTGTGTGACTGAACATCTGTTGTGTATTTATATAATTAACAATTTATCTGCGTAATATCAGTTCCCATCATTCCTCCCTTTTTCTTTGGTGATGCAACCTTTGTCTTTTGCAGAATCATGGATGCCTGCTTTGGGGAGCCTGGAGAGATGGTCTCCATGCTGGCTTCTAGGGCCGCTGGCTTCCTCTTGCACTCTAATGGGGGATCCCTGTGATCACCTTTCTTCACTCCCCTGACAATCTGCAGCCTCAGGGAATGGTGGCATGGTAGGCTCACCTTAGGCCAGGTTTTTTTTGTTTTGTTTTTTGAGACGTAGTCTCGCTCTGTCACCCAGGCTGGAGTGCAATGGCGCGATCTTGGCCCACTGCAACCTCCACCTCCTGCGTTCAAGTGATTCTCCTGCCTCAGCCTCCCAAGTAGCTGGGACTACAAATCTACGCCACCATGCCCAGCTCATTTTTGTATTTTTAGTAGAGATGGTGTTTCACCATGTTGGCCAGGATGGTATCGCTCTCTTGACTCTGCTATCTGCCCGCCAGTTTTTTTAATGAATAAAAAGGGGCTTGTGGTTGGGACATCTCCATTCAGCTTTGCCATCGTAGGCTTGTGGTCACACTCGTGGGCTTGTGCACTGAGCAGACTTCAGGAAATGCAGCAGGCAAATCATCAGAAGGAAGAAGGCCCTCTATTTGCATAATACTTTATTCTTTTAAAAATGTATCCTCATCCTTATTTGCTCACTCTTTGGGCTAAAAATCCTCTCTTAGGATTTTTCTTAATAAGCTGTCAATGAAATGGAGGTCCTTGAGTGTAGCGTCTGTGAAATTTATCTTTGCCCCACAACACTATAACTCCTGGCACATATCAATGCAGAGAACATCTTTGCCAGTGAATGAAAACATGAGTCAAATGACCCAACGCTAGGTACCAGCTTATGCCTCATCAAGACGGGTTACTGTGCAGGCTGGGCTTTCAGCCTGGCCTGTTCTGCCCATCCTGTTCTGACCTCTCGAAGCTCAGACTTGCTCTTCTGCAGGAAGAGCTGGGAGGTATGGGAGTTGCCTGAGCTGTGCATCCACTCCCTTACCAGCTGGGAGGTGCATCTCTGGTTTGTTGCATCTGGAGCAAAGGGAGCAGAGAGATGGTAGTGGAGGGCAGGGTTGACTGTAGGGAGGCCAGCAGTCAGAGCAGGAGGCTAAAATCCTGAATGACACATGATTTGTTTTTGGTGCTGCGATTTTTCACTGTTGTCCAATTGTCCTCTGTTTTTCCATCACATATCTTTTGTTTTGGGGGCAGCCCCCCACTTGCATACAGTCCCTGGTCACCATGGGGGAGGGCAATGAGCTTCCCCTTCTCCTCCAGCTTGGAGAGTCAGTCTCGCCTTCCGGGTACCCACAGCAGCTGCGGACATTTGCCTCATTCCCACTGGGACCTTCCTGGGGGACTCCCTGCCTTGCTGCTCCTCATCACGGGTCCCAGCTGGCAGTTGTCGCTTGCCTTCCAGGTCAGGGAGGAGCACTGGGACCTCCTGGGACACAGGATGAGTGGGGGCAATGCTTGGCAGGGAGGGGAGCAGCCCCTCCCAGTGACTTGCCCAGCACCACGTTCGTCCCCATGCAGCCCCTCCTGATATAGAGAGCATGCCGCTATTGGGGACAAAACCCACTCTTGGTTTACTTGCACCTTAAAACACCATATTGCACACTGTAGGAGCTGGGAGGGACAAACACAACAGAACCTCAGTTCTCCTGGACATGTATGACTAGAGGCGTGACTCTGTCATCTTTCAGAGCCCCTGCCCCAGATTTGAGACAGCCACCTTATCCTTAGCATCTGTGGAGAGGACCTGGGCAGGATCAGGGCCCAAAATGCTCAGTGTCCTCGAGGGGCCTGCTGCAGAGATGGGAGTGGCTGATCTGAGGCCAGGGCTTGTGGGTCACATAGGGACCTTACTTAATTCCTATCTGACTTGTATCCTGAACCACCATGACTTTGTGACCTGGAGAAGGAGCCACAAAGAAACAGATAACAAGAGAGACTGTGAGATCATATTTTGTTGGGGGGTTGACAAATTTTTATTACCATATTACTGAGATAAATGCACTTTATTCCAGCCCCACTGTGACCCTCCTCTCGGCTGATTGGTGCAGTAGCAACTGGATTGGTCAGTAGAAACACTTGATAAGTCAGTCCAGACCTCTTAGGAGCATGTGGTATGGGTTGGGTTGGCATGGGGTTAATAACATGACCTGATTAGCTTGTACTTCTTGCTGACTGGCAGCTCTGAGAGTTTAGTCTGATCCAAGACTCTTCCAGTCCTGAGATGATTTTGTGTCTAGTGGCTAACCAGGACCTCCAAGATGGTAGCTGCTGTTCCTGGAATCTCCAGTTAGGTGGTGTCCCCTGGTCACCCAGTCCCCACTGCTTTCTGCACCCTCCTTACCCAGAGGATATGAATTATAGGCATCTCCGGTTGAGCACAGGACAGGGAGCTCATCCCTGATTGGTTTATGCCTGAATTTGCATTATTGTGGGTGCATTGTCAAGCAGTTTTACTATGCCCTTTTCTAGGAAGAAAGTCAAACAATTTGAAGTGCATGAGACATTCACAAAACAAAATAAAAAGCAATGTCAGTATCATCTTCTTAAGCTTTTGAACATGTTCCGCAGATCCCCTTCAACATCCAGAAGCTGACTTTGACCCAGTCTTGGTCTAATTAACTGCTGCTCTGCAAGCCCTGGGCTCTCAAGATTTGTTTCTTGTCCTCATATCTTCTTGGCGGAGGACACATCACTGCCATCAGCAGAGGTTGTCCTCCCAGATCATGTGGCTTTGGTGTGTGCCCCTGGGAGCAGAGAAGGGGCTGGGGCATGTGCCCAACCCACCAGATGGGAGGCACCCACTGTGCTATGGCTGGACAACAGATGTCCCTGTTGGAGACTCTTCTGTCTCCATTTCACACTCTACTGGTAATCAATAGTTAGGACTCAGTCAACGAATGACTTTTCTGTTTAATAAATTTGTTTCTGTGGTGAAACATGCCATTGATTTTGAAACAAATTTGTAGATGGTGGGTTAGGTTCCCAGGTTAGCCCACCCTCCCCCCAATTCTTACTGAACCTATACAAAGGGTTTAAAGGATCTTTGGTTCTTCGGCCCCCAAATACGTGCCTTGGCAGAGTTTCAATGAGAAAATGTAATTAGAAACTCCACCTTGGTTTCTAGGAATAGAGCTGTCATTTCTTGGTTGTAAAGAACTTGCTATTCTCTCATTATGGAATGGAAAGTAGCTCTCAGATTTCCCCTTATTCTTTTATCCCTAGAGCAATATATGGTGTGGGGGATTTTCAGAGGGTTTTTATCACAGTGTAGAAATGAGAAGGAAAATGACTTCTTCCCCTGTGCTATCTTTGTTTTTTATCCATTTAAACCTGAATGGCAAAGTGATTTCATCACATGTGCCACCTCTAAGTGATAAGAGACTGTATGGGTACTGTGTTGAGAAAAGATTCTGTGGTCACATTCAAGGATCAAGAAAGTGTGCGGTGGTTGATTAGTGATGTCTGCCATGATTATGGTCGTGGAGAGGAGGTGACTAATGTGTATTTGCCATTCCTGAAACAGACCTGTTAGAAAGTAAACTTCACACACAGGTGATAATACCAGCCTAACTGTTATATAGAGATTGTATGTACTGGACACCATTCTGAGTGCTTTTTGTATGTAATTCTCAAAACACCCCATGAGGTAAGTACAAATGAGGAAACTTACAATGAAGAAACTCTTACAGATGAGGACACAGAGGCATGAAGAGATACTGTTGTAAACAACCTACTGCACTGCTAGTCATAGAAAAGTTCAGCACATTTGATAATGTACAGTATATAATTGATAATGATCATAGATGACTATATACTTTCAGTCATTATTTTAGAGTGTGCTCCTGCAGTAATAAAAAACTTTAAAATAGCCTGAGGCCGGTACTTCAGGAGGTGTCCAGAAGAAGACGTTGCTACCATAGGAGATGACAGCTCCAAGTGTGTTATTGCCCCTGAAGACCTTCCAGTGGGACAGGATGTGGAGGGTGGAAGACAGTGATATTAATGATTCTGATCAGGCTTAGGCGAGTGTGTGCATTTGTGTCTTCGTTTTCAACAGAAAATTTTAAAAAGTAAAATATGAAAATTTTAAAAATAGGAAGAGCTTATAAAGATATAAAAATATTTTCGTATACTTGCACAATGTGCTTGTGTTTTAAGCTGTGTTATTATAAGAGTCGAAAAGTAAAAAATAGTTTAAAAGTTTATAAAGTAAAAAGTTACAGTAGCTGAGGTTAATTTAGTATTGAAGAAAGAAAATTTTAAAAAAAATTGAATGTAGCCTAAGTGCGTGATATTTATAAAGTCCATGGTAGTGTTCAGTAATGGCCTGGGCCTTCACACCCACTCACCATTCATTGGCTTACCCAGAGCAGCTTCCAGTCCTGCAAGTTCCATTTGTCATAAATACACTAGACAGGTGTATCTTTTTTTAAAATCTTTTATACTGTGTTTTTACTGTACCTTTTCTGTGCTTATAGATATCTAGATCACAAATACTTACCATTGTATTACAGTTGACTACAGTATTCAGTATAGTCACATGTTGTACAGGTCATGGCCTAGGGGTAGTAGACTATACCACATAGCCATAGTCTAGGTGTGTAGTTGGCTCTACCATCTAGGTTTGTGTAAGTGCACTCTGTGTTGCACAATGACAAAATGACCTAACAACACATAGATTTCCCTGACTGTATCCCTGTTGTTAAGTGAGACATGACTGTGTATCTATATTTTTAACTTACCAAGTAAAGTATCTTTCATAATGGCTAAAGAGATTTTTTAGTACCATTTACCTCATTCGCTAATTTAAAAATTACTCATCAAATGCCTGTTCTGTGTCCATACACTGAGAGAGGATTATGGAAATGGGGAGTCAAAGAGCTACGACCGCTGCCCTCCCTGAGCTTGCAGTCTACTGATAGATGCAGTCCCTGTCCAAACAATAGCATAAGCACAGAGTGCTACTTGGGTGAGTGCTGCAGAGCAAAGGCCCTTGGTCCCAAGAGACCAGGGTGGCTGTGGTGGATGGATGAGGGATGCTGGTGTTCTGACTGAGCAGGTGCTTTCAGGCTGTGCCGAAAAGCTTTGACTCTGGCCTCAGAGTCGTGGGGTGCCTTGGAAGGGGAGGAGGGGTCGTGGAGTTTGTGTCACATGATTAGATGTTTTTCCCTTTGGAAAGATAATTGTGGCTACACTGGGAAAAATGAATTGGACATGGGATATAGAAGAGTTAGAAGGCAGATGTTGGAGTCCAGGAAAAGGAGTCATGATACTTGGGGATAAGGAGGCTTGGGTAGTGAAAAAAGAAGTGAGGGGGATGCTGCAGGTATCTGGGAGGGGACAGTCGCTAGCTATGGTGGCAGATTGGATGTGGGGAGTGAAGGGAAGAGAAGGGATAAGGACAGCTAAAAAGCAGGAGCATGGCAGGCCTGTTCCCAAAGGTGGGGGATGCTGGCAGAGAAGCCGTTTTAGGGTGGGAGGACATCTGTGTGGTGTTGCGGTGTTCAGAGGAGATGTCAGATAGGGTGCACTTTGGATTGGGAACATGTGGGTTTCAGCTGAGCCATTGACAGACTTCAATGGATTGTCCTGGGAAACCAACTGCTGTGGAAAAAATAGAAAAATCTATAATTTTGATTTTTTGAATTCAAACATTTTCACCCTAGACAATAAGAAAAGAATCTAACAATGACAAAGGAAATTAATAAAAATAAATGTCTTGCATAGTCTTTCTATTTTCATTTTTATGTTCTCCTGCCATTTGTTTCCCATAAATATTCGTATTTTAATTAGTTGTCATTATAATCTACGTAGAAGACATAATAGGGTTGTGTTTCCTTACCATTATCCCAAATATTTTCCCACATTTCTATATTTCTCTCAAGGCTGCATTTAAAATATGTTGGGTAATATTCCATTCATTTGATAAATCATAAATGACAATTTTCTAAGCAATTTCTCTACTTTTGGATATTTAGTTGATTTTAAGATTTTATTAATACAGGTAATACTTTCATAAATGTTATGTATATCGCCTTTTTTCCTCTTGCATTTTTTTCTTAAGATAAATTCTTACAAGTGGGATTCATGGGTTTAAAGAGTTTGAATAGATTTCTGACTTGTGATATGGGTCAAGGCAAATGTTTTCCAAACCACTGACAGGGCTGTGAGGCAAGAACCAAAGGGCAGATCTTTGATCTCCACATGGAAGCTCAGCATGTTTATTTGAATTCAGTAACCAGTGGTTCTAACCAGATCAGTGAATGCTTGACAAGGTCCTTCTGTCACACATCTAGGACCTTCCATCACACATCTGCTAATCATGCCAGTTAGTGGCTACAAACCTCTCTCAGGCCACTGAGCTCACCACCGTGCCCTCAGAACCCTGGGCTAGCTCCTACCTTTTCCCAGGCTTTCTGCTTGTAGGAATGCCACAATAACTTCAGAACTACTGGAAGCCCCAGAAGGGAACTGATGGAATCCCTAAGGGCTACCTGAACTAGTGAACCCTGAAAGCCTCAGGCTCTAAAAGATGTGCATCAGTACTGCAGAGGCTGCCTGTGGTTCCCATGGGTTTGGATGGGTGCTCAAGATCTTCCATGACCTGGTCTCAGTCTAAGAGATTTACTTGCCATTGCTTCTCAAAATAGCACCTCCACTCCACCAAGACAGATTATTCTCTGGCCCAGGAAGATGACTCCTGCCCCTCACTCAAGTTGCTCCCTCACCCTCGCCTTTGCAAACCTGACTTCTCCTTTGGACTCCAGGAGTGGCAGTGCCTTCAGGCAGCACGTCTGACTTCCCACCCAGCAGCTCTCCTGCTACAATCTCCTGCACTCCTGCAGAACTCTCCGTCCACATGGCAGGACTTAGCACATAATTATATGCCTTCTTTAATGTTTGTTTTTGCAATTGTTATTTCTTGAAGATAACTGTACTCTCCTTGAGGGCAGGAACCGTGTCATCCTTCCCTAGACCCCTCCAAGCCTGGCTTCAGTGCTGAGCCCTTTGCCTGAGCCCAGCCAATCCAGTGTGACCCATTACATCAAAGCGTCTGTGCCCATGATGCAGTGTGAAGCGTCTTAGCTATCCTTGTCTTTTGTGTTTTCCACATAAGTGCTCATATTCAAAACTTGCTGAGGATATCATTAAAAAAATGCTCATAGATGGGGAATACTCATATTCTCTATTGATCACAGTTTGGGGGATTGTAAGATCAAGTTAATGCTGGAAAACAATAACCTGGTCACTTATTACTTCTGAGTCCTTGATGTCTACTAGGGTGGGAAGGGTGACTGGTTAGAAGGACCTGGGGGGATAAGGAGCAGTTGGAGGCACTGGAATATCTCTCTGGCCCTTAAGAAGGCTTGTATCTTTGGCCTGGGTGAACAGTGCTTGTGTTATAGTGAAATGACATGTTCTGCTATTGTGTTTCTCGAAAAATTGGTTCCAATGGTACCTTGCCCTTTTTACTTCTCACTTTAAATACCGAGTGCATCAGTGTTCTGATTGTTAGGAGTCTTCAGGGGGACCCACCCCCAGTTCAGCCTGGAAGTTGGAGCTTTCCTTGTTTTCTAGAAATGGCCTGGCACAAGAGGGACTCTGGCCGGATATCAGGAGCCTTCAGGCTGGGCTGGGTCTGTAGCCACCCATTGTCCAGCTCTGCACAAGCTCAGACCTCAGCCTGCTCGTTTATAAAATGACATACCTGAACTAGATGATCTCTAGGCCCTTCTGCAACAGAGATTAAAAACAAAACGATTGAAGCTCTCTTCAGAGGGTAAGCTGGGGTGCATTTTTAACTCAAAGGAGAAATAGGCTCATTGACACATTTAATGACATGTGTTAGTATGTGTTAGAACTTTACACTTAAACTTGCATTTCTTTCTTTCTTTTTTTTTTTTTTCTAGCCAAACATCATGTCAATGGCAACAGAACAGTCGAACCTTTCCCAGAGGGAACACAGATGGCTGTATTTGGTAAGATATCAACTCTGAAAGAAAACCCAAATTGTGTGCAAAGACTAGTGCCAAATTTCTTAGTTTTAGCAAGTGTCCTCAGGGCTTCAAAATCTGGGCTCTTCTAGATATTTACAAGTTGTTACAGCCAAGAAAACTATTGAGTTCCTAGTAATTTCTGGGGTTGGAAAAGCTTATTCTATAGAATTTAGTGTGCTTTATTTTCTCACGTTGACAACCAAATATCAAACTGAGTATGCTATTTCTTATGTCCACACTGTGAATTAACCTGCTAATTTAGGGTTTGAGTTTTTCTTTGCTAGCAGGGATTTCTTTTTTCCCCACATGGATATCTCTCACTTTGTTAAAGACTGGGATTTAAGTAGTTTTGACTTGTTATTCCACAAAAATCAGTCTAATGGAATGATCTCTTTCTTCTCCATCATGAATTAAGCACGCTCCTTAAGAGAAAACATTAATTAAAAATGTTTTCAGCAAAGTCCAATCACTGAGTGGTATACTTACAATGTATAATTATGTGTTTGAGCGGAACTTCTCTGTTAAAATTCCAAACTGTTTGGTGAAGAGGTCCTTTTTAATCCGCGTTTCCTTCCCTCCATGCCTCATGTCATCTAAACTTCCTTCAGAATATCTCTGCACATGGCCCTTTCTTTGCCTGCCTTCTTTTCTCCATTCCTTTCCTTCCTTACCTCTCCTTCCTTTGGGCCCCCCTCCCACCTCCCCTCCCCTTCTCTCTAGCAATGCTCTGGGGTTCATCCCTGTGTTACCCACTGAAAATGACAACCTCTGTCCTCTGGAATTTCAACTGGACATTCATCTGCCTCCCCTGGTTCCTTCCCCTCTACCTTTAGACAGGTTCTGTGATGTCTCTCATCCTAAAAACGTGAGGTCCCCTGATTTCACGCCTCCTGTAGGCTTCTGTCCTACTCTGGTCTTGATGGTAGTCTCCTTTGAGGGTACAAAACCGCTTTGAAGCCCTGAAGTGCGTTTGAACTGGAAATTAGCCTCAGTACAACCTGGTCTGTAAATAAGCACATTCAAAATAGATTGTTCCCTTATTCCCAGAGATGGAACCAGAATTAGGCATCAGTGAGGATTAGCAGCTGGAGAGTTATAAACAGGGACACAGTTCCACCTCAGTGTTGGTAAATCATGCTCTGTGTAGGCTATCACCTTTTAAAATATGATTAGAGATCATTGTGCTCAGAAATTTAAATGGAGAAGTTGATTTTGTAGAAGGCCTAGTGGACTCTCTAAAACATGTGCTAAAATGTTTGATTTGCTAACTTTCCTGTCCCAGCATGGTGTCTGTTATCATGGGACAGCAAATGTCACATGTATCAATGTTCAGAGGGTTCTTTTGATGATTTATTTATTTATTTTCCAGTCTCCCAGATTTGCCAACCCCAGGCATATGAGAAACTAGGTCTTATGTCATATTGGGAAATAGTAAATGACACTAACCCATTATTAGTGGGTTTCCCTCTGTTGTGATATTGAAGTAAAACTTCTTTCTTGAAGGGCAGACTCAGTACCAGATGGGCTGATGACATTGTTTGACTACAGAATTGGAAATACAGGGAATAAGGTTCTGTGGCAAGCCTTTTTTTTGTTTGTTTGTTTGCAGCAGGGGTTTGGGGTGGACAGGTTTGGTTTATAGCAGCTTACTCAACATTCTTACCTAAGGCCTTCATTGTTTGACTTTCAGCAAGCAACTTCCCCTCTCTAAGCCTCCATTTTCGGTGAGGAGGCTGACGGGTGAGCTCTAAGGCCTCTGCAACTCTAAGCCCTTGGCCTTTACCTCTTATGTATTCAGGACTGAAGGCTCTTGGAGCAGGAGGCAGCCCCTGGGAGGCCCACTGTGCATGGCCAGCATGTGTGGTTTTAGAAGAGATGAATCATGTGCACAATTTCTACAAGTTAACAACATAGAAGAGGCAGAATTATACACATCATAAAATAGAATACGTTTGACATCTAAGAATTCTTACTTTAGAAGTGCAGTTTAGCTCTTCCAGATGCTTAAATTAAGGCCCTATTTTGGTTAAGTATATGCAAGCATTTCATATTAATGTCTTCAGAATGATTCTCACTTTCTATTGCTTGTTCCCTGGCCTAGGGTGGAGTAGAGGATTTGAGTGGTTTATCACTGCAATGGAAAGGTCAGCTCAGCACAATGCTTGACTCTTGGGAATACATTGGACATTTCATCCTGCCAGCCCCTTGCAAAGCTGATGGACTCATACTCCTCTTCCTAGCGAGGCCATGTGACTTATCCAGAGCCACTTGGCCACGGAGGTGGTTGTTGGAACTAGAGTTTGAGCCCAAGTCTAATTGACCCTGAATCCATGTTCTTGTCATGATGTTCCCTGACTCTCTCTGCACTGGTTCAAGGAACCCTGGGAAGGCCTGATAGATTCAGAGACAACTTTCAGCTGGATCCATGCACAAAAGCATGATTTGCAGCCAAGCCCATTTAGCACATCAATTTGTATACTTGCATGCCTTCTCAGAGTGCCCTGAAGGAGTCTTGAGAAGTAGCCTTTGCTGAGAGAATACTGGTTGGAGCAACATCTACTACTACTATCATGCTTTTCCATTTGACTGTAGTAGCATGTATTCATGCACAAGAGGATGTCTTACATTCCCTTGACTGTGAGTTCGCCAAAACAGTGATGGCACTTGTACTTGTTCAAACCCATTCTTCAGCCTTGGAGGTCTTCATATTTTGTGATAAAATAGTATCATCAATTACAATATCATTTTTTTTTTTTTGAGATGTGTCTCACTCTGTTGCCCAGGCTGGAGTGCACTGGCACAATCTCAGCTCACTGCAGCCTCCACTTTCTGAGTTCAAGTGATTCTCTGGCCTCAGCCTCCCAAGTAGCTGGGATTACAGGCATGCATCACGACACCCACCTATTTTTTTTTTTTGTATTTTTAGTAGAGATGGGGTTTTTTCCATGTTGGCCAGGCTGGTCTTGAACTCCTGACCTCAAGACATCCTCCCGCTTCAGCCTCCCAAAGTGCTGGGATTACAGGCATGAGCCATTGCACCTGGCCACAACGTCATTATCTATTGGTTAATCATTTGAATATACCTTACCTTTAGAATGCTACCAACATAAGAACTTTGAAATTTAATCCGTTCTACAAATGACTATTGAACTGCCATGAAGCTTTTAGATTAGAATGTGAAATGTCAGGAAGGACAGATAGAGTGTGGGATAAAGGCATTCCAATGTGAGAAATGCATGAATGGGTCATATCAAGGGATCAGAGAATAGATAGATGATTCCTTAGAAACTGTCCCTGGCCTACAGTCTTCACAGATTTTCTTTTGTAGCCCAACAGTTAGTTTTTCTTCTGGTCTTGTTTTTCTGCCCCCACCATTCTTAGCTTCCTCTGTGGCTCTCCCTCTCCTCTGCCCTTTCAGACAATGAGAACAAAGGTAATAGGCTTGGTCCTCCTGGGGGCTTCTCCTGCCTGTGTGTGATGCTCTCTTTCAAGTCAGTGGGAGCCCTCTGCTTGCAAGCTGGAAGTGGAGCCACACATTTTGCAATTACTTCCTGTCTTTGTTCCTGGTGGCTGTGAGTGCCCTTTGGCTCTCACCCCTTTGATGTTTAGAGCGCCCGCCCTGTGTAGTGGGCATCATTGTGCTTCTTTATAGGCAGATAAACTGAGGCACTCAGATTAAAGAAACATGGCAGAGGCTTCCTCAGATATGAGAATATCTTTTGCCACCCTGCTGGGCCTGTCTTAGAAAGGTTTTCTCTGGCTGTCAATATGTTAATGAAAATGACAGTCCGTTGACCACGGGCCACTCTGTCCACGTGGAGGGCCTGGTTCCAGCCTCTGTGGAGGTGTTTGTTCTCAGCACAGACCAGCTACTCATTGCCTTAAAAATACTCCACAGTCAAGAAGATGTAATTTCACAAGAAAATCAAAGCTTACTAATTGAAAAGACTGGAAAATGCAGGGCAGGGGATTCCAAGCTTAATTTGTGAAGATTTTTGGTACAATTAAAAAATACCTCATACAAAAAATTAGCTGGGCGTGGTGGCATGCACCTCTAATCATAGCTACTTGGGAGGCTGAGGCAGGAGAATTACTTGAACCCAGGAGGCGGAGGTTGCAGTGAGCCGAGATCGTGCCACTGCACTCCAGCCTGGGTAACAGAGCGAGGCTCTGTCTGGAAAAAAAAAAGTAAACTTTACTATCTTTGAACATAAATTTGTCATCCAAACTAGGATACATTTGAGAGTGAAAACGGTGCTATGAACAATTATATTGAAATAATGAGGGATAAACCTGGAGGATATTAGGTAGCTAGGATATAATGTGTCCCTGTTATGAGGTCGTATATTATAAAATATTGAACCAAGAATAGTAAATATACACCGAGTTAAGTAGAAATGGAAAAATAATGAACTTGGATAGACAAAATAAAGTGAACAAATGAAAAAATTTCAATGACATAGATTGGATTGTATATAATGTCACATCCCCACTAGTAGTTATGCTAACTTTGGAGATTATATTCAATAAATATTGTTGTATTCTTTCTGAATAATTTCAGTTTGAAAGTTAGTTCATATTCATAAAACCTAGTTTATGATAATTCAATAAGGGTAAGGGAGTGGATCTGATTTTACAGTTGCAGTTTTAATATTGTAACTAATACTTTCCAGGGATGTAGGGTAATTATTTCTTCATTACTTGAGATATTCAGATGCTAGAGTGGTCATCCTTAACCGGTTCGGAAGTGGCTATGTAGCCTTTAAGACCCTTTCTTCTCAATTACTGAGAATTGACTTTGTTTTGGAACATTGAAACATTAAAAAAAAAATTCTGCTAACTCAAAATTCTTTGAACTCATCATTATTTATTTTTTTAATTGAAAATGTTTGTGGGTGCACAGTAGGTGTATATATTTACGGGGCGTGTGAGATGTTTTGAGACAGGCATGAAATGTGTAGTAATCACATCATGGAAATGGGGTGTCCATCCCCTCAAGCATTTATCCTTTGTGTTAGACAATCCAATTATACTCTTTTAGTTATTTTTAAATATACAGTTCTTACTATAGTTACCCTGTTGTGCTATCAAATGCTAGGTCTCATTCATTCTTTCTCACTATTATGTTTTGCATCCATTAACCATCCCCATCTTCTTGTGTACCCCTACTACCTACCCTTCCCAGCCTTTGGTAACCATCATTCTACTCTCATCTCCATGAGTTTAATTGTTTTGATTTTTAGATCCCACAAATAAGTGAGAACACATGATGTTTGTCTTTTTGTGCCAGGCTTATTTCACTTAACAATGTTGTTGCAGGTGATAGGATCTCATTCTGTTTTATGGCTGAGGAGTACTCCATTGTGTACCACATTTTCTTTCTTTTTTTTTGTTTTTGAGACGGAGTCTCGCTCTCACCCAGGCCGGAGTGCAGTGGTGTGATCTCGGCTCACTGCAACCTCTGCCTCCCGAGTTCAAACGATTCTCCTGCCTCAGCCTCCCAAGTAACTGGGATGACAGGCGCGCGCCACCACGCCTGGCTAATTTTTTTGTCTTTTTAGTAGAGACGGGGTTTCACCATGTTAGCCAGGATGGTCTTGATCTCCTGACCTCATGATCCACCTGCATCAGCCTCCCCAGGTACCACATTTTCTTTACCATTCTTCTGTTGATAGACACTTAGGTTGCTTCCAAATCTTGGCTATTGTGAACAACTGCTGCAGCAAACCTGGGAGTGGAGAGGTATCTTCGATACACTGATTTCCTCTCTTTTGGGTACATACCCAGCAGTGGGATTGCTGGATCTGAAGATATGAACCTGTACCATTTAGGAACTCGTGTCCAGGCTATTTGGTGAAAGGTAAAATTCTGCAGTGAGAAACCTTAATGTTAAGAAATTGATACCAAGCAGCAACAGCAGAAGTACCTCTGCAAATTCTTTGGATTGTCATGAATTTTTAGGCTCCCAGTAACCTGATGGCAATGTCTCTCTGACCACAAACCACTGAAAACATGTTTTTTGGGTCAGATTCTCTGAAGATTTTTCAAACAAGTGGGGGGAGCAAAAGCCAAGCCGAGGCCTTAGGAAAATGTGCTGTTTGTCACATGGCACATCTCTGTTGACAGCCTAAGGTGCCGAGTGCTCACGGGACCTTTTCTTGAACAGCTGTGTGGATGGACTGGTCCCAGAGCAGGGGCCCGCGGCTGACAGCAGCCCAGAGACGTGCACCTCTCTGGGGTACTCACCTTCGGCCCCTCCAAGGAGAGTGAGATCCATGTAAGATGAGCCAATCACAAGAAATTGTTTCCCCCCTGGCGTGAGTGGGAGGTGAGTTTTGAATCAGCCCTGGTTATTTGTCTGCCAGCCAAGAAAACATCATTGGAAGCAGCCGGCAATATGTCAGACTTCAAAGGGAAGTGTCTTGGTGTCTCACTGGCACATATCCAGCATGATGTTGGTAAATAACCGAGTCCCGGTGTGGTGTATTTCTCCCTGAATCTTGACTGAAAACTACTGAAGCCCGTTCTGTGAGCTCTGGAGGGGCAACCACTCATTCCAGGAAAAAGGCCAGAACGAATGACATTGTAATGTGTTTATAATTAGCCAAACAATCTAAATTCACAAGATGGTCAGAACTGCAGGCTGCTAGCTGATGCAAAGTTCTTAAATGGTAGAGCACTTGGGGAGATAAAAATAGGCCTTCCTCCCTGGGTAATTTCAAGCACCTTGAGGGGGCAATGGTCATTGGAGACATGGTTTAAGATGCATTTTATTTTATATATCCTGTGCATGATTTCAACTTTTATTTTCTTCTTGAGTGTAGAGAAGTCAGATAATATAGAGAAGGAGAAAGAGACCTTTGAAAACCTGTGTTGAAAATCTCTTTTGGTTTGGAAAGCATGGGCTGTTATGGTGCAGCCACGTTGACCTGGGCTGGTCCAGAAAAGAACAAGTTATGGAATCACAGAGGAGGGTGGGTTTGGATGTTTAGAGCGTGGAACGTGCACTATAGGTTGGAGGATGGCGCACAATTCATTGTAGAGGGGAGTAGATTAGATAATGTTTCATATAATAACACTTCACTGGTATAGAGATCACTTATCCATCAACTTCACCCATTTGGGTTGTAAGTAAGAACCAGAAAGTGAAGCCGTCCTCCCACAAAAAGGTTATGGAGGAGTCTGTAAAGAATTCAGAATTCCCAGAGGTCACTGGAGTCCTATAATCCTGTTGACTCTAGATAAGTTTTTCCCACCTTCTTAAGCCCCATCTCTCATCTGTAACATGACGAGAAAGCTGTTTGCCTCCTAGGACTGTTGTCAGAGTGTCAGGAAATGATGCATCAAGCCCTTGGCATAGGGATGACAGACCAGACGGACAGGTGCTCCCTGGCGTACCACCTGCTCTCCTCACTCTGGATAAGCTGTGATCAGGTCCCTGGGAGAGTGACGCCAACATCACTAGGCTCTGTGGGATCCATCACCTCTCCTTCATAACACCAAATGAGTCCCGTAACTCGGGGATTTTGAAGGATAACAGACAGCATTAGTTGATAACTCACCTAATATTGGCTGGATACTGAGAAGCCCATATTATTAAACTCTCTGTCAGCCTCACTCTCACCACTTGTCCAAGTGAGACTGGTTGTTTGCTTCTGTGTCAATACAGAGCTCTCAGAAAATACTGTATTTCTCTTTTGGCCTCAACTGTAGAGCTGATCAGATGTGGCTAATTTTTTCACTCTTTGCAGTAGTGTACAGCGACCACCCACTTGACTGACCTTTTTACCTTTAAGTTTTGACGAGAGAGAGATTTATTTTACAAATGTGGTGGACATTTCTTAAATTTCTACAGAGAAAATACATTCAACAGGATGTGCAGGAGAAACAAATATTTTCTATTGCTTCTCTGTTAATTAAATTTTTTAAGAAGAGAAACATAGGTATAGAGAACAACTAAAACTAAAAAAGTTACTCATTATTCAGTTTAACCCAACTAGCATTTTTAAGAAAAATACAGAGCAATCAAGGATCAAATGCAGATAATATAAAACATAATATTCTTTTTCTTGTTCTCACTCTCCCCAGCCATTTATCTTGGGCCTTGTTATAAAATGGATTAAAGGAAAATTAAAATATATGCAAGACAGAGCCAGCTCACATGCATTAGAATTAGGTAAATATTAGGCCAAAGGAAAAGTAAGTGAAATGAAATACGCAAAGAATGCATGTCGTAATCTTACATAATTTATAAAACTTGATCATAAATTTGGCTCTATGTTTCCTAGCAACAACATGAAGAAAAATCAGTTGGTTGCATGATGGACTTCATTTTTAAAAAATTGTGGTAACATATACATAATATAAAATTTATCATTGTAACCATTTTTTAAGCATATGGTTCAGTGGTGTTAAGTACCTTCACATTGTTGTATAGCCATCACCACCATCTAGCTCCAGAATTATTTTATCTTCCCAAAGGGAAACTCCATAGCCACTAAGCTCTGTCTAGTCCTCCTTCCCCCAGCCCCTGGTAACCCCTATTCTGCTTCCTGTCTCTCTAAATTTGACTACTCTAGGGACCTCCTATAGATAGAATCATATAGTAATTACCCTTTTATGAATGGCTTATTCTACTTAGTATAATGTCTTCAAAGTTCATCCATGTTTCACTGTGTATGAAAATGTCCTTCTTATCTCATTGTATCTATAGACCACATTTGGTTTATCCATTCACCTGTCAATCAGTACTTGAGTTGCTTCCACCTTTTGGCTGTTGTGGATAAGGCTGCGATGAACCTGAGTGTACAAATCTCTCTTCAAGTCCCTGCTTTCCATTCTTTTGGGTGTATACCCAGAGATGGAATTGCTGGAGCATATGGTAATTCCATGTTTAATTTTTTGAGGAGCTGCCATATCATTTTCCACAACGGCTATACTTTTACATTGCCACCAGCGAACCACAAGGGTTCCAATTTCTCTGCATCCTTGCCAACCCTTGTTATTTATTTATTTTTTAAAATTATGGCCATCCTAATGGGTGTGAAACAGTGATGGATTTCAGTTTTACTTACTGATTCTAAAAATGTACATGCTTGGGGGAATCACACATATTTTGGATTCTGGAACCAGAAAGAAATTTCTTTCAAGAGTACTTAGGAGGACACTGTACTGCAAGGCATTTAGGAGGACACTGTACTGCAAGGCATTCAGCAGCGCTGCTGATGGCACCCTTGGAGTGAGCAGTGCGTGAGTCTCGTGGCTATTTGTCACACTGCTCTTCCCTTTGTGACCCTCTCCCAACAAGGGACAATTTGACCCTTGCCTCCCTGCAGTTGCTAGCATGTTTGTCTGGTGGCTCTGGTTTAACCCAGAAGTTAGTTGTATTACATCTAAAACAAGCAATGGACCAGCTATCTTTTAGGAGATTTTCTGTCAGTATCATTTCTCTCAGTTGAGTTTTAAAAGATATTTGTTTTTTACTTTGCAATTGTGAAAGATTTCAAACAAAAATAGCTTAGTATAATGAAGCCTTGCTCGCTCAGCTTCCACAGGTCTCAGTTATGGCTAAATATGCCTTGTCTACATCCCCACTCCCTCCCCCTTCTCTATCCTAGCATATTTAAAGCAGATCTCAGCTACCCTATCAACTCATCCATGAATATTTTGGTATATATCTCTAAAAGATAAGATGGATTTTTAATACCTAAAATATACTTTTTAAATATCATCAGATCTCCAGTGAGTCCATTTCCCCTGTTGTCTCATAAATGTTTTTTAAAACTGTTTCTCTGAATCATGAGCCAGATAGCCTATACATTGCAATTGGTTGATATAGTTTCTTTTCATCTGTAAGTTCACTCCTCTTTCTCTCTCTCTCTCTTTCCCTTGCTATTTATTTGTTTAAGAAATTAAATAATTCAGCCTGTCCTATTTCCTTCAGTCTTGACCAAATGATCATGTTCATTTGTCCTCTTGTATTTTCTACAAACCGAGAGTTAGAGGCCTGATCAGCATCTGTAAGTGGTGGTGTGTTTCATTCAGGAGGCATTTTATACCTGGTTCCTTTCCTTTTCTTTTCTTCTCCTCTTCTCCTCTTCTCTCCTCTCTCCTCTCTCTTGTCTTGTCTTGTTTTCTTTTCTTTTCTTTCATTCAGAGACAGAATCTCACTCTGTTGCCCAGGCTGGAGTGTAGTGGCGCAGCAGCTCACTGCAACCTCTGCCTCCCAGGTTCAAGCAATTCTTCTCCTCAGCCTCCTGAGTAGCTGGGATTATAGGCGTCCACCACCACACCCAGCCAGTTTTTGTTTTTTAGTAGAGATGGGGTTTCACCATGTTGGCCAGGCTGGTGTCTAACTCCTGACCTCAGGTGATCCACCATCTTGGCCTCCCAAAGTGCTGGGATTACAGGTGTGAGCTACTGTGCCCGGCCCTGGTTCCTTTTCTTTTGGTGAAGTTAGCAGCCCCTTACTGATCATTGTCTCAATCCATTATTTGCTTGGAAACTGCAAATATTCTAATTCTAGCATTTTTTAAATTTGTGAGCTGAAGTATTTCTATAAATAGAGACTTCTGTTTATCCACTCTTTGGTTGCTGTGAGGTCCAGTTTGCTGAAGAAAGCAGGATAAGCGGTGATTCTCCGTACCTACTGTTTTGCTCCGTGTATCTGAGCATGGCTTTAAGTGTATATTCCCCAGTCAAAGCATATGTGTGGATAGTGGTTTAAGTCAAAAGCCATTTAACAAGGGATAGAAACCTCCTTAATTTGACGGAATGACCATTTTCACTTGGGCATTTAACCAGATTATTGAAATTTGTAACCAGTTGGGTGAATACTTGAAAACAGAGCCACAGTACACAGATAGCCGCAACAGATTTGAGTAAAGCAAGAAGCAGGCACACTGTCAGGTGGCAGAAGGCAGGTTCTCAGGCAAAGCTCTCCCCACGGAGCAGCGATCTTCTCTGTCGTCCTCTCCCCAGATCTTGTGACCAGGGGACGTGCTGCAGTGCAGGTTTGAGTCCTGATCCTCAGTAGCTCAGGTTTAGAAAAGCAACTACAGAGAGGGCCTGAGGGTTGGAGGAGGTCTTGCTTCTAGATGTGGAATGCCTTCAAAATGTTGAAATGATAGAAATGGAGAAGCAGTCAAGAAAGTACAAAGCCCACTCAGGGATGCTGCCCACAGCGAAGATTAACAGCTGGGCCATTGCACCTGGAGCGCTTTTTCACGCCTCTGCTTAATAATTGTGAATGAGTTTGAGGGTAGCAGAAGACACTCTCCAGAGTAGATTTTCCATACTTCCAGTTCTCACAGAAGGTGTAGGTAAAACTGTCCGTGGTTATCACTGCCAAATGTTTGGGGATTCAAGAAGGGGAGATATTTACTGACCCACTCCTTTTTTAATCTTATACATATCTCATGTATATATTTTTGTAAGTGTTCTCAAATTCTTTTTTGGAACAATGTGTATGAATAAGGTAAATAAAAATAAAACAATTCCCATGAATGAAATTTGTTAGGTCCAGTACAATGTACACATTTTTTTTTTTTTTTTTCCTGGTAGGCAATCAAAATCAAACAGTGCCAGTTCTATTTTTCCAGGAATAACTGGGAATGTTACCACTGAAAGCCTAGGAAGTGGGATTCGGTTAAAGCAACATGGTTGAACCATATGGAGAAATAGACATTTAGCTTGGCATACCTTAGGCCCAAATAGTGTGAACAATGATGCAAGAACCTGTGAACTTTCCCTAAATTCTTACGTACAGAGTCTTAAAAGCCCATGATAATTGTATTATTATGTGTTCATAACCACTAGGTGTTATTAGGAGAAACACTTTTCATCATCCTGGGTCATCAGTGTTCCAGACTTAGACAAAGAATTATAGTTGACCAAGACCAAATTTCCTTGCTGAGCGCACTGACCTTGGGAGCAGCAGTGGTGCCTGCAGATGGATGTCCTTCTGATGTAGGTCCCACCCTATATACTTCCAGATTTCAGCTGAGATTCCAACATTCATGATAATATGGAAATAATCAGTGATACGGCATGGTAGACATTACCATGAACAAACTCAAAACGATCTTTCAAAAATATGCTTAGCATAAGCTGAGTGAACACATCCTCAGATGTGGCCTTCAAGAACCAAGCCTACTCAGGGTGAATCAGCGCTGTGTTTTTGTAGGAAAAGAAATCTTATTTTTTTGGCCATATGTCTGTTCTCTCCTAAAAACCCCTATACAGTCCTTTGAATCTCAACCATCTTTTAATGTGATGACCCTTTTCCAGTTTCCTGATTTCCATAATTCTGCCACTTGTCAGGTCAGGATGGAGCTGTTTCTAGTGGGAGCCTGCGTCCATCTTGCTTCCAGCACCCTCATATGGATTCAGTGCTTGGTGACATTCTTATTACCCTTTCTTCCACTAGCATTCTGTTTCCTCAGCATATGACCTTTGTCAGGGTGGCAGTGACACTCACATTGGGAAGCATGGAAGAGTTTTGATTCATCTCACAAGGACATTAAGGGAGGACTGGGGAGGGTCATCTGGGGAATTTCAGGAATGTGTTGACACTAGGAGCAGGAAGTCACAGCTACCTGAGGACAGATGAGCCCGGGAACCATTTCCCAGTTCCTTGCTCTTGGCTGAATAACTTGTGCCTGGCAGGTGTGTCTTTGACCAGGCCTAACGTTGAGAGCTCTTCAGTACAGATATGCAGTGGGGTGGCCACATAATGGGGAAAGCCCACTGGCATGGAGTCTGTGTGGGGCTCTACTTTCCCATGGGCAGAAAATGAGAGCTGCCTTCCCGAGCGAATAGCTGGTGCATGCTTTCATCCTGCTGCCAATCCTAGCACATAGGTCTGCAGTGACGCATAAGAAATGACCAGGCATCTGCACCAACTGAATGACAAATAGCTTTTCTTTTTTTTTTTTTTTTTTTTTTTAAGACGGAGTCTCGATCTGTGGCCCAGGCTGGAGTGCAGTGGCGCGATCTCGGCTCACTGCAAGCTCCGCCTCCCGGGCCGACGCCATTCTCCTGCCTCAGCCTCCCGAGTAGCTGGGACTACAGGCGCCCACAACCGCGCCCGGCTAATTTTTTGTATTTTTAGTAGAGACGGGGTTTCACCGTTTTAGCCAGGATGGTCTCGATCTCCTGACCTTGTGATCCACCCGACAAATAGCTTTTCAATTGCCGTGAAGGTTTCGGTAACTCTATTGAAGTTTTTGTCCCCTTTTTTCTCCCATATAAGACGTGTTTACTCTACCTCGCAACGAAGAGGCTGTTAAACACTTCTACCAGCACCACCCAGCTTTCCCATGTGTATATTAAGCTCCATATTATTAAAAAAAAGTGTGTGTGTGTGTGTGTATGTATATGTGTATATATGTGTGTGTGTGTATATATATATTTGTTCTTTACACTTAACTCTGAGATGAGAAAACTGAGGCTCAGAGACATTGACTTCCCCAGGGTAAGGCTACTAGTTAATGGCAGAACTAGTTAATGGTCTGGCACTGAGATGATTTATTCACATATTCATCAGATGGTTTATTTATTGCAACAGGAGACAAAAATCTCTCTCCTCTTAAGGAGCTTATACTCCAGTAGGGTGGGACAGAAAATTAGGTAAATATGTAAAGCATATGGCATGTCGGATTAGGATAAGTGCTGTTGATTACAATAAAGCAGGGGAAGAGAATAGGAAACGACAGGCTATCGTTGAGGGATTGTAATTGAAAATAATGCAGTCAGGGAAGGCATGAATGGAAAAGACCCGAGGGAGGTGAGAGAGGTTGTCTTGCAGAGATTTATGGAAAAAGTGTCCCAGACAAAAGGAAGGCAAGTGCAAAGGCCCTGAGGCAGGAGTGGCCTGGCTGAGGCCTGTGTGGCTGGCCTGTGATCAGCAAGGGAGGAGGCGGAGCAGCTGAGGTCAGAGACTAGGAGACCATGAAGGGCAATTCATGGGTAATTCGTGGGTAATTGTGGGGACTTTAACATTTATTTTGCATGCTATAGGAAGTCTAGAGGATTTAAGGCAGAGGTGTGACGTGACTTTTTTTTTTTTTTTTTTAAGTCACTTTGCCCTGTTGAAGATGGCATGTTTAGATTGGTGAGAGATGCAGCAGGAATACCACTTAGGAAGGTGTTGCCTCCTACTTCAGTACTTTTGGCTTGAACATAACCGCTTTTAATAAAAAAGAAGAATAATAAAGCTTTAGGCCTTGTAGACCTTTCTCAAATGCCATATTTTCATAGTTTTGTAAGGTTTTCTTTCCCTCTGTTTTAAGAAGTTAAATAGCCCTTTTAAATGACACATTAGCTTGGCTATTATCAAAAATTCAAAAGATGACAAGTGTTGTGAGGACTCTCACTGTTGGTAGGATTCTACATTGGTACAGCCATTATGGAAAACAGTATAGAGATTTGTAAAAAAATGTAAAACAGGACTGTTATATCATTCAACAATTCTACTTCTTCATATCTAAAGGCAGTGAAATCACTGTCTCAAAGAGATATTCATACTCTCATGTTCATGGAGACAGTATTCACAGCAGCCAAGATACAATGTCTATCCGTGGGTGCGTGGATTAAAACCTGCAGTACATATACACAATGGAATACCAGTCTTAAGAAAGAGGGAAATCCTGTCGTTTGCAACAATATGGATTAACCTGGAGGATTATGCTAAATGAAGCCAGGCATAGAAAAACAAATAGTGCACGATCTCGCCTATATGTGGAATTTTTGGAGAAGTCAAACTCATCAAAGCAGAGAGTAGAATGATGGTTACCAGGGGCTGGAGAGATGTTGGTTGAAGGGTACAAAGTTTCAGTTAGACTTGAAGAATAAGTTCTGGAGATCTTGGTGATGGTAGTTAATAATAATATATTGTACACTTGAAAATTGCTAAGAGAGTAGATTTTAAATGTTCTCACCACAAAACAATAAGTGTGTGAGGTGATAAGTATGTTACTTAGCGTAATTTACTTATTCCACAGTGTGTACATATATCAAGACATCACGTTGTACACTATAAATAAAATTGTATTTGTCAATTAAAAAGTAAATTTATAAAAAGTGACACTAGCAAAACACAGATACAAGTCCCCAGAGAGTATTTAGGTATTATTATCACTTTACTTACAGGTCAATATTACTTGCATTTTTAGATAGAGTGGTTTGAATTAAACCACTCAGAATCATGTTGAAAGTGTGCATTGGATCTCATACAAAATGGGTCATTTCATGAGAGTTGAAGTTGAGAAGCACTTCAGATTGTACTTCTGGTACACTTGGAATGGAGCACAGGTCAAAGGAACATTGTAATGTGATTTAGAATATGAAATCAGTGCTTGAAATAAGACTAAAAGGTATTAATGAAGTAAACCAGCATTTCCATCTATCTTTTAACTCTTTTACCTCCACAGACCACTGGGATAGAATGTCAGATACTGGTTATCAGCCAAATTTGGGTTTCAGTCAGTGAATTTGAAGACAGGTCAATAGAAATTATCCAAACTGTAGCACATAGAGAAAAACTCTTTTTATAGAATGAACAGATCCTCAGTGATTGTGAGAGAATGCCAGGTGGTGTAATGTATGTGCAATTGGAGTGTCACCAGAAGCCCAGACAGGTACTGGGACAGAAAATGTATTTGAGGAAATAATGACCACAAATTTGATGAAAAATTGTAGGGGTGGAATTAAGATGAATACCAAATCTAGAGGGTTAAATGCAGGGGTCAAATCAAGACCATGGTACAAAAGGTTTTGGGTGGGGAGAAAGATTAATGTAAAATGTGAAGACCCATCTTGCTCAAAGACCACCCCTGTTTCATTTTCCCACTTCCAATTCCTTTTAGAACAAATGGGTTTTGGTGACAGTGTGTTGAGATGGAATACACAGGCTTGGACTCACACCTGGGTTCAAATCCCAGCTCTACGTCTCACTAGTTCTAGGTCCATGGCAAATCACTACAGTCTGCATCCTAGGATCATCATTTGTTCAATGGAGATAATTATATCTCTTTGGCAAGGCAGGTCTAAATGGTATAGAATATATATGTTTTATAGGGTGGTGATGGGCACATCATAGCTAGGCCCTCAACATATAGTAGCTTCATTCTCCCACCAAACCAATTCTTCTTGTGGTTATCTGGTGTCACCATTCACCCACTTAGCTATAAACTGGATTAAGAAAATTACACTTTTTACAAAGGGCATCAAGAACTATGGAAATGATAGGATCATCTTTGCATTTTAGAATGATTGCTCCAGCCTCAGTGTGAAGAATGGCATGAGGGTGTGAGACAAGATTTGAAGAAACCAGGTTGGAGTGTCTTGCTACTCCCCACATACCTCTTCATACCCTTCCCAAACAAACAACTGTATTCTCCTTTTTCACAAAAGACCTTGATTTTCCTATTTAAACCACAGCTTCAACTATTACCAGAAAAAATTATCTGGGTCCCCTTTTCTCAAGGACAGAGAGGGCACACTCTTTAATGGGTTAGAGATGGGGGCTGGACCAGTCTTGTGCATGGAGGCCAGCGAACAGAGCTGAGAGTCCCTCTACTGAGAGTCCCTGGATTCATCACCACCTCATTTCTAAGAGATTTGATTACTTCTCCGTCAGAGAGAGACACTCCTAATAGTACAGCTATGATCATGTCATTCCTTTGCTGGGGAAATCTTGGTCACTAGAAAGATTCCTGTACTCCTTAGTCTGACATTTAAGGTCCCGTAGAACCTAATTTCAATCTACTCTGCTAGCCTTTTAAAAATGAATACTACTACTACGGCCAGGTGAGGTGGGCTCACGCCTATCATCCCAGTACTTTGGGAGGCTGAGACAGATGGATCACCTGAGGTCAGGAGTTCGAGACCAGCCTGGCCAACATGGCAAAACCCCGTCAGTACTAAAAATACAAAAATTACCTGGGCATGGTGGCGCATGCCTGTAATCCCAGCTACTCCGGAGGCTGAGGGAGGATAATTGCTTGAACCCGGAGACGGAGGTTCCAGTGAGCTGAGATCGCATCATCGCACTCCAGCCTGGGTGACAGAGTGAGACTCCATCTCAAAAATAAGTAAATACATACATACATACATACAACTTCTCACTCAACCTGTGTTGAGGCCTTGTCGTCTCATCCCTTACTCTAACCACTTCACACCCTCCCACGTATTCAATTGAAATGCTACTCTTCCTTGAAGTCTCTGTGACTTTCCTCAGTCCTTCCCCCTCAACCCTTCTTTGTGTCTTTGTTCATGGGATAAGGTTTATCGCCTTGCGTTATGATTAGAGATTGAATGGATTACCCATCTCTGCCTGTGCTTTTGGATGATAGGAACTGGTCTTGGATTACCAGGGCCTAGTCTCAGATATAAGCCCTGAATATAAATACTTGTTAGATGAATCACAGTCTTCACGTTGTCGATAGAAGTGGGAAAAATTCTTGGTATTCATTTATTTAATGTGCCCAGAGTTGAGTAAGAACTAATTTTAAAAGTTTAGGTTTGACTAGAGGAGCAAAAAGTCATAGAGAGGGACTTGAAGAGGAAGTCTCAAGGAAACTTCTGGAAACTTCTGTAGGCTTTAGCTGTTGATGGGCTGATGCTCTTTATGGTGACAGCTCTCGATTTGGTGTAGATGTCTCACCAGCCTAGTTTTCTGGGTACTCATTGGATGAGTGACACTCCGGGGCCTCAAAGAGGAGGGACGCAGGGTGCAGGTGCTAG